>NC_080763.1:0-10000000 GCF_020826845.1 Diceros bicornis minor | reverse complement strand
TCACATTAAATACAGATGTGCTGTGAGCTGGAAAGTGTTCTGTTGATAAGATCGTATGGTAGAATTTTCTTGAGTTGCAGAAAAATAAATACATTTTTTCCTGTAACCGTTGGTACCTGATTTTCTTTGTCTGTTAGTGAGGACTAATGGAATGTTTGGCAAAGTCAGACAGGAGCATACTTTGTCAAGGGCCCTTTCTGGAGGGCCCAATGTAGTTGCCTTTTTTGGTCCTCCGGGATCACATATGAACCTATGACTTAAATTTTAGGCATTCCTTACCGCCTGTTATTTTTGTTGTATCTGAGAACCACATGCATTATAATTAATTTTTATCAACTCACTTTTTAAAAACTTGTTTGCATCCCAAGTAATTTCTGTGAAATGGTGGTTTGATAAACTATTTATATTTTTTCAAATATACTTTAAAATATATGCATAACTATTAAAAATTTTTAAAGTTCATCTATATATTACCTTAAATCATCTTGAGTAAGTGTAACCATAACAAAAAATACAGGATTTTTTAAAATCCAGATTCTATATAGATAATACAGGGATTAAAAGAGATAAATAAACCCATGTTTGTAAAATGAGTACATGTAAGTTTACGATAGAGTTGACTTAAGCATGTGTGAATGTGTGAGTTTGTGTGTGTATGTGCAATCAATTGCATCGAATATTCATTGTGACTTACGTGGCATTCTGGTTTTAACTCCCAAATACTCCTTAATAAGTTACTGGTAACATCCTCAGCCATTGTTACCACAATGAATTACTGTTGCTGTAGCCAAAAGCAAAGAACTTTGACACGTGGGTTAGTCTGTTCTCGTGTATCTTAGGTGGATATACAATATCTTTTAGGCTTTGGAAACCACTGAAACAGATCCCATGGCAGAGACAAGTGAATAATTATAATGCTTGGCCGTTAAACTGAAGGTGGGGAAGGAGGGAAGTGATGACATGAGGTGGGTGAGGGAAGAGTTAAAAAGGGTTCATAGATCATGGTTGCAGTGAAATTTGTACCAGAGTCCCCGCATTTCCCCTCTGACCCGAGAGCTCCCAGGAATGGAGACAGGAAGTCCATGTTCCTTAACACCTCCTGGTCAAACTCCTGCTCTATCCACAGACCCACGTTACTGGGGAAGAGGTTTGTGTGTGGCCAAAGACCCCTCCACCAGATAAGTTCATAAGAAGAAATGGGAACTTTCTTCTATTCTCTGAAACATATAGGTTCCTCCATCAGCTATGCCTTTTTCTTTGAAATAACTGAGTAATCACAATAATAGCTTCACATTTGTGGACCACCCTGGATGTGTCAGAATTCTCGTTAAGTCAAAAGGAAGGATTCTGTTTACAGGAAACTGGTGCCAGCCCATTGTCAGGTCAACACTGTCCATAGATTTTATTGATTTATCTTGCTTCGTGCAAGCTCCACACGGACAGGGATTCTCACCTGTTTTGTTCAGAGTCGGATCATGGGGGCTTAGCACATAGGAGGCTCTTAATAAACATTTGTTGAATGAACGAATGAGCCTTGGCCTTGCCCAGCTTCAGTGAAAAGCACCGCAGGGCGACTGAGGAGAAAACAAGGAAGCCGCGGTCCCTGACATTTGGGATGGAGGGGTCAAGAAGTCGATGAGGGGTGGGGAAGACAATGCTTTTCCATGGACTCCGCGACACAGGCCAGAGTGGAACGCATGAGACGCACCACGATCCGGTGTGGGCATTCTTGCAGCCCATTTCAGCGACTTAGAACCTTAGCCGGAAAGTGTGGACACAGCTCCTCTGCTCCCTCTCCGTGGGCAGTTCCCACTGATGTGGAGATAAGCTGTCTGGTGTATACAGTTTGTCCGGCCTTCAATCTTCAGCGGTCTTTGCGGCTTGCAAATTAAAGTCACTATGGTTATTCAGTCCTCAGACTCAGATCCCCTCCCTTCTGCCTCACCCCCGCCACAGCTCCGAAACCTCACTCCCTCGCCCTCCCTTCCAGGAAGCTTCTCCGACTGCCAGTGCCGTCCAGTGTCCTGTATGACTTTCAATACAAGTATTTTGTTTAATATATCTCTAAAAGCGACTTAACTTTTCTAGCCTTGTAAGACTTTCCGAATCTGAATAAATCTCCCAATCAGAGAAAAAAGTCATCTGAGAGAAATCAAGAGGTAGTATATGGCTGATGGATTTGGGGTTTGGAAAACAGATTAACCAATGCGCTGTCGCCCATTTCACACAAAATCAACCCTCCAACGTGGTTCGGTACCATCCCTAGTGTGTGCGGCCAGCTACTTGACCAGCCACACTCGGGCCTTTTCAGGCCGCACCAGGCGGACGGGGTCTGAGCCGGGTCGGTCCGCGCACCTCCTGGGCGCACACCTCCCGGGCGCCGCGCACGCGCGGGCCTGGACACACACGCAGGTTCATTGCCAACTGCCCGGGAGCTGGGGGTGCGGGCTCCGAGTCGGGGGTGCGGCGGAGCCTCCGATGCGCCGCCGGGGGCTGGGCGCCCGCAGGTACAGGGGACAGGTGTCGGCACCGAGCGGCCTCGCCCGCCCCGGAGGCAGACCCGCACTGCCCGCGCGGGCGCCGGGAGCCTGCCGGCGCGGGGCCGATCCCGCACCCCGGGGCCTCGCAGGAGGGCGGCCTCCTCCCCGGCCTCGCCGGCGCCCCGCGCCCCGCGGCCGTCCGGGGATTTGTGCGCGCCCCATATAGCCGCAGACAGCTGCCGTCTGTTATGTTTAGTAACAGCCCCACGCCGCTCCCCCTTCCCTGTGGATAAGCCTGCTCTGTCATTAAGCCAGGAAGTTCTCTTTTAACGACTCCCACTCCCTCTCTCGAGCCGTTAGGCCGCCGCTGAGTCCCGGGCGCCGAACCCTGCTTCCTCTGCGCCCCGGGCCTGGGCCTGCAGGCAGGTGCTTCAGTGAAAGGGCAGAGAGCGCGCCGCCCTCCACGGGTTCAGTGAAGAGAAAAATCTGTCATGTGTGCACCATTTTAATGCATCGCATTTCAGTTCTGCAAATGCGAAGTGTAAATTGGGCTCCAGTATGATTGTGAATCAGACCAGACGTCATGATTAATTTATCACCGTGCTCCAGATACATCAGCTAAAATAATATGAATTTAAAGTAACGGTTTCTCCTGCCTTGGTGTTTGCTGGCTAACTAAAGAATAGATCACTAGAGCAATGAGAGAACTAAGATTCTACTCTCTTCTTGTATTGGCAAAGCATAAACGTAATTAAACATTCTCAATCAGGTTTCTTCCACCGATTGAAAGTGGATTTGCCCACTCACACTTTACATCAGCCTGTGTACCGCTCTCTAGGACACACCCTGAGCCGCTGATAAACACTGAAGTGGGAGATGAGCTTTTTCATATTTCAGGCAAAATTTGAGATGCCTAAAGTTCTGGCTTCCCAACTGGCTGATTATTAGAATTTTCTGGGGCCTTGCCACTGAAGGGGAGCAAACTATACCACCCCAAATATACCTATTTTAAGCTGGTTATTTTTAAGAAACAGTAGACACAGGTCAAGCTCTGAAAACCGAGTAGAAGTTACCCTTTTGTAAGAAACATTTACATTCGTAAGGAAAATCTCCATTTGTAAGGGTGTCTCCTTCTCTGTACCAGGAAGAGGATGACTCTAAATCTCTAGAAACTCTTACCAACGGAGAAGGCAAAGACTTAAATCTGCATAACAACCATACCCTTGTTTACTGTGCCTTTCCTGGTCACCTCCCCTGACACCCCACCCCCAACATTTTCTTTTGTCTTTACCTGAAGATGGTATTTAAGGTGATGGCTTCCACCATTTCCGGGAGTTAGCTTTCCCTGTTATCTCCCATGTATACAGAGGTATGCACGGTATTAAACTTTTGTTTTTCTCCTGTTAGTCTGTCTTATATCAATTTAATTATTAGACCAGCCAAAGGACCTAGAAGGGAAGAAGGGAAAATTTTTCCGCCCCTACACCACTCCAGGTATGGTCCACGGAGCAGCAGCACAGCATCACTTCCCAGATTGTTAGAAATGCAGACTTTCCGGCCCCACCCCAGACCTACTGAATGGGAATGCAGATTTTTAACAAGACCTCCACGTTCGAGTTTGAGAAGAAGTGATCTAATTTTTTAAAACCACAATCTTTGCCCAAATATCTGCATATGTTTAGTAAGCAGCCCAGGTGATTCTTACACGTTGTCGGGTTTGGAGGTCGCTGTTCTAAGGTCTAAGGTTCAATGACTTTTACAAACATGACATCAGCCAAATTTATTGAATCAGTTGAACTGTCTTAAAGTTTGGTACAGGTGAGTTTATCTGCTTGGTCATCTGTGAATTACAGATGCAAAAAAGCTAATAAATTATTTCGTTAAATAACAACACATTTATTGCTCCATGAGGAAAGCTCAGAGCTGGGAAGGCGGATTTTCTCCGTGTGTACTGGCTCCTTCACTCCCAGACTGAGTGTAGGCATGAGAAAATCTTTTGCTTGGCTATTAAAGCCATCCCCCTCCCCGCCATTCAAATGGTCTGACTTTATAAAACAGTACCTTTCATTCAGGACACAAAAGTCCTTTATGCTGACGCTCAGGGCTGTCTAGGGCTGTGCTAGAGGACTGTGTCTAGTTCCGGACTTCCCAATAAGAGAGGGGTGTGCAGACCTTGGCAAAGGTTCAGAAGAAATTCCTAAAGGTTATTTTTAAAATTCAAAGTGAATCTTCAAATTCTGTGGTATTATCTAGAAAATGGTCATCCGTCCAGTGATATAAACATGAAATGAGCCTTCACTGCAGCTTGAGCGATTTTTCACTTTTAGAGACTAAGTATTGGAGGAATAAGTAGCGAAAGAGGAAAGAATGTCTCTGGAGCACAACTTTTCCACCTTTGTTGCAGATGGAAATCACCTGGGGAGGTTTCAAAAACCCTAATGCCAATTATGTTGGGATCTTTGTAGATCCCTGCCTGGGCAGGACCCAGGTATCAGTATTTTTTAAAGCTCCCCAGGTAATTCTGATGCACAGCTAAGGATGAGAAGAGGGCAGTGCTTCTCCAACTGTAGTGCGCATTAGCACCACCCACGGATTTTGTTAAATGTAGATTCTGATTTAGCAGGTCCACGGTGTGGCCAGAGCTGCAATTCTACAAGCGCTCAGGTGATGTCAAAGCGCTGGTCCACGCATCAGGCTTTGAGTGGCAGGGATCTAGAGGCCTTTGGAACTAGACTAAATCCTCTCCCAGGAAGAGTCCGTGATCTTATTGTCAGGTCATCTCAAAGTCCCCATGGCTTTATGATATCTGTCAACATGCAAAAGAGAATGACTTCAAGCATTATGTAAGTCAATGAAAAGAAAACCAACATCAAGAACACTGCTTTGGATGAAAATATTTAACAATGATCAGTATCTCCTTGAATGGAAAAGTATTTACAGAACTTAAAGGACAGGGCTGGCCCCGTGGCTTAGCAGTTAAGTGCGCGCGCTCCGCTACTGGCTGCCCAGGTATGGATCCCGGGCGCGCACCGATGCGCTGCTTCTCCGGCCATGCTGAGGCCGCGTCCCACATACAGCAACTAGAAGGATGCGCAACTATGACACACAACTATCTACTGGGGCTTTGGGGGGAAAAAAAAGGAGGAGCATTGGCAGTGGATGTTAGCTCAGAGCCAGTCTTCCTCAGCAAAAAGAGGAGGATTAGCATGGATGTTAGCTCCAGGCTGATCTTCCTCACAAAAAAAAAACAAAAAGAACTTAAAGGACAGAGATGTTCCTGGCTTTTCTAGACAATATTACCATCCCTATTCTCATGTTACTTTTTCCTCAAGGTGGCTTTAGTTGTGGCAGAGTCGTCATAATGGTATCTGGTCAAGTACGAGAGCAGCTGGGGTGCTGGTGCTGCTGTATCTCACTAGTAACATCTGGTCCAAAGCGGAGTGATCTCAGAACCTAGAGGTTTTTCTGAGTCTTGGGCATAGGAGAACCAGCCACTTTGTCAAGAAGATCCCATTCAGCAGTCCACATGATGGGACAAGTAAGTAAAGAAAAATTTTAAATTTTAAAAATGTAAACATGTCCACAGTGATATTAATAGCTAACCTAAATAATAGCTAACCTACTATTAATAGCTAACCTACTATCTCATTTAATCCTCTCAACAACCTTATGGGATAATTCCTATTATTATCTCTATTTTACAAATAAGACAACAGAGTTTAGAGAAGGGGAAACACTTGCCTGAGGCCACACAACTAGAGCCGCAGAGCCAAGATTGGAACTCACTTCTGTTTGACTCCGGAATCCCCACGCTAAGTTCATCCATGTGATAACAAATCCAGCAGGCTGTGTGGAATTTTCTGTGGATATGTCTGCTGCTATAAGCAGTGTGTTTGTGTTTTCCCTAGGCTGTGGTCTATATGTTTTTAAAAAGCAGCCTTTTAATTTTGTAATTAGCCTGGTTCCCCAAAGATAAAGCTCTTTAAAGGTCAGATGTTAACTTAAGCCTCTTTGGGTTGTCGTTGAAAGAGATCAGCCGAATTGACCTTGACAAAACCGCCGCAGAGGCCTGGCGACAGACGGCCCTGCGCTATCAGCGAACACAGACTCCCGCCCGGGCGCGAGGGGCGTTTTCAGTGCCTTTCATAGCAGGCCGATTTGTTTTTCTTGACAAGACCCTGAGTGAAAAGACTTAATATCCATCTTCAGTGTGCACTGAATCGTGTCCTAGTGACATTAGATCCTCAGCCCCGGGGAACTCCAGGCTGGCCGCTGAGGGGCTGCATTAGGCCGACTCAGTGACCGCACTACCTCGCAGCACGGCGGCCGCCTCCCGCCGCGGCCGCAAGCCCGCCCGACCACCAGGCCAGCAAGGCCCACGCCTCAGAGGGCACGTCCTTCAGGGCGGGCAGTTCCAAGATGTCAACCTAAAACGCACAGTTTGCCCGAGAACAAAAACCTATCAGCTTCGAGTCAGCACGGTAACAAACAACTTGGCACATGACGAACCAGCAGAGCGCGGCGGGCCTGAGCCCGCGCTGCGGTGCCCGCGGGGCGCCGCCCCGTCCACGCGGCTAGAGTGGGAACAGCCAGACGCGTCCCCCAGCCCCGACGACCCCGGCTGGGCCAATCAGAGTCCTTCCTTGGAATTTTTTAAGCTGGAAGTGGAAAAGGAATCTCTGCCTGCCCAGTGGCAGCGGTGAGGGGCTGAGGCTCAGGAGCCGGCAGCGTCCGTTTCGGCCCCCGCGGGGAGGACGCTGGTCTGCCCGGCGCGGAAAATCAGAAACGCGGGAGAGGGAGGGAGCGCCCAGATCCCCGGGCCCAGCTGTTCCCGAGGCCCAGCTGCGCTGCTGACCGGCCACAATTCAGTGTTCAACTGTAGATACTCTGAACTAATTCCCCTTTTGCCTAACCTAGTTTGGTTATGTTTCTATTACTTGTCACCCAGAAAGTCCTGACTCACAGGAAGTGTGTGAAATGCGACTTGAGCCTCCCGCTTCATTTCCCGTGTCCTCTCCGCTGAAGCAGGCAAGCAGTACCTCCCCGCAGGGAGCCCTGTTTCTCCCATTTCAAAACCAGCCGGCTCATGGCTCCTTCCCAAAGGACCCGGCCCTCAGCTTTCTGCCATGTGGCTTGCAGAAAAAGCTAAGAATTTCAAAATTTTTCCTTTTGGGAAGATGTGCATTTTTTTTAAGAATGAAAAAAGGAATGCCTTTCAACTCAATAAGGTGATGAGTGCAAGTACTTCAGGAGAGAGACACGACATCCCAGTGTTGACCCTAGAGGTTTAGGAACGGAAAAAGATGGGCATTTACAGAACGTGCCTGACAATGTGTGAAGCACATTTTACCAAGTACACTTTTCCATTAATCCTCAAAATCACAGCTAAGAACTGCTAGTCTATTTCATAATGTAGCCGAGAAATAACATGATTTTAACTATTTTCTAATCCTTTACCCATATCCTGTCTCTTACCATTCAAACATGGATGGGGACTTTCTATATGTCCTCCCCCTAGGGTAGGACTAATATCCCAGAAGAAAGAAGGAAATTCCTGGTGTTTGAGTTCAAAGGTAGATTTTTTAAAATCTATAGCAGATTCATCTGACTTTCAAATATAAAAGCCAGGCACTTGAATAGTTTTTCTTTCTTTTTTTTTTTTTTTTAATTCTAAAAGCTTGTTTCTAAATACTAAGGGCCAAAGACAAGAAGACCTAGCATCTAGACTTTATTCTATAAACCAAGAGTCAGCAAGCTACAGCCTGCAGAGATAAAGTTGTTGTAAATAGTTTTATTGAAAGACAGTTACACCCATTTGTTTATGTATTGTCTGTTGCTACTTTTGCACTAGAACAGCAGAGTTGAGAGGTTGCAATAGAAATTGTAAGGACCGAAAAAGCTAAAATATTTACTACCTGGTCCTTTTTGGAAAGTTTGCTGACCTCTGCATAAACCATAGAAAAGAGGAAGAACACAAGAAATGGTGTTTTCTCCCTCAGAGGGAGATAAGGGTTTAACCTGCAGGTGGCAGGGAGAAGTTGAAGGAAGGGTGACTAGAGCTTAGAGCTCTCCGGGGGCCCAGGAGAATGGGCACAGAGCCCACCATCCTGCGCTAGGTCCAAAAGAGAGAGTGGAAAATAGAAACCACAGATGGACTGGAGGGAATCGGAGAGCAGAGGACCCTTTACCTGCAGAGGACCACATGAAGGGTCTGGGGGCAGCCTCAATGCAGAGTGGTCTGCAGGAGCATCCAGAAGTTTCCCATGTCCCCTAAAAAGGGCTGGAGGTGACTGAGAGGGCTGGCTGCCTGGATGAAGTCTCTCAGTTATGACATGGGAATGCCATCAACAAATGGGCTGGAACATACATGTTGGAGACGTCAGGAGGAGAAAAGCATCAGCAGAGAGGGAACCAACATCCAAACGCCATCAAGACAGAGGATGTCACAGGTCCTGGATGCCCTCCCCTCAGTGCCAGGATAATTCTTGGAGCCCCTATTTCACCTTCAGAACTCAGAGTACCCTGGAGAGAAGGATATGGAGGATGGATCACTGACGAAGTGGTTTCTAAAGAGTGCTGAGTGGGCTGCCTGGAGAGCTTATGTCTGCCTCACTTGTTAACAGTATCTTTTAGCTTATCTTTCAGAAGTTCTGCTCCGGTGAAGTGTCTTCAGCATTAGGACAATACTGCTGTCTAAGACAGCACCATCCAACAGAACTTTCTGCCGTAATGGAACTGTTCCATATCTGCACAGTCCAGTACGGTAGCCACTAACCACACTGTGGCTTTTGAGCACTTGAAAAATGGCTGTGCAACTGAGGAACTGAATTTTTAATTTATCTGATCTTTATTAGTTTGTTATAATTTAAATAGCCACAGTACAGGTCTAAGAGATTAGATTATTTTCCTGGTACAAATGTACTAACACTGCTTTAAAATGAAAAGGAGTAACAGAAGAAGTCCAGTTCGAGGGAGTGGACATCGTGACCTCTGTCTTCTAGTCCCTTCAGTCTTGTCTCTGAGGTAAATTCCTGGAGTGTTCCTGGCGGGTTCTCACACATAATACAGATCAGAGAACCCAAATGAGGAAGCAAAACACAGACTGTTTGACATGAGGATGACTCAAGAGCTTTTATTTTGATCCTCACAGGCCATCTGGTGCTGGTGTGTGAAGATGGACAAAGTGATCTGAGATGAGGAAAAACATGGATCAAAAAAGAAACCCAAGGTAAGGAGCAAAAGGTGGGGGCTTGGGGGTAAGGTAGGGGCAGGAGATGAAAGATGCCTGCTCTGTAACCTCCTCAGCTGCCCAGTTTCCGCTCCCCAGCGCCCTCAGACCCCCTCCTGCGCCAGTCTCCCACTCCCAGCTGTATTTGGCCTGCCCTCATCCCTTCTTTCCTCCCTGGTCAAGCCTGTAATTATTGACACCAGGTGCACCGCTTCTACTCATCTCCTGTGACTTTATGATTCATGGAGCTGTGAGTGGTAATTTGCCAACCTTCCTGGAAGTTTCTTTTTAAAAGCAGGATAGAAGAAGCTTTTTAAAAGCTGAGTGTAACGTTACGTCGCCAAGAATCCTTAGACAATAGAAAAGGAAATGGAATTTACCCAGGGAACAAAAGAGTCTGCAGCTCACTTCTCTTTAGCCTCTGATAAGATAACCGTGTGGAATCCACTGCAGGGCTCCGGGCGAACAGAGGTTGTGCCCAGATGGGGAAGAGGCTTGTCGCAGGAGAGGCTCATGGGGTCGGTGCCTAGTAGCCCCAAGTAGAGCATTTGTTATAATGCCAAATTGACATTAAGGCAAGGAAGCAAAAGGCTGTGTTTCATCTATGCCACAGATTGCCAGGGGGGACCCCAGAGTGGTTAGGAGCCTGGACTTGAAGGCAGACTTCCTGGGTTCCAAAGCCCGGGCTTAACCAGCTAGTAGTGGGGCACCCTTGTGCACGTCAGGCACCCTCTCTAAGCCTCAGTTTTTCATCTGAGTAATAGGACAACTATCACACCCATGTCATGGTGTCATTTTGAGGATTTAAGTGAGAGGCTGCATGGGGAGCACTCAGCATCATACCTCGCACAGGCACACACACAGCATCAACCATGTGCTGGTGCTGGTTTGATTTGCTTTGCCTGGCCCTGTGCGAAGTGGTTGTGGAAGAGTGTAGCCCATGTTCTTTTGGGCATATCCCTCTGGGCCTGTCGTTTCTGTGTCTGGAAGAAGGGAATGAAGCATCTGAAGCTGGTTTTATGTGTTTGTTGCTTCTCTGGGCCTCCATGCAAGTCTCTTTCCTTAGGAAGGCCAACTGAAAAAGCCTGCTCCCTCCTTTCACTGCTTTACCTGGCTCTGGAGACTTACTGTTCTGGATTGAGACGTTGGGAAGTCCTCTCCAGTGAATTAAAAGAGATAAGAAGGGAGTAGTTAGTAAATAACTTTTATCTTGGATGACAGAGGGAGGAACAAATTATATATTGTGACTCAATACAAGGGACTCTGTGGGTTCAGCGTGTCTCCCTGATTGGGGGTTTCTCAGGGGTGGGATAATGAGGTACAAATCCCAGGAGTCCCTGGCAGGGTCTCCACATTCTTTGAGACCAGCGCATTTTCTTAGGAGCCAAATCTGGAGGATTTAATAATCCTATCTTAGAAATCAGGTCCTGTCCCCCACCCCACACTGGCCCTTCTGTGGCCTATGTTGCCTTTTAGGAGTTTGTGGGAATGCCAGCTCCTCGCACACGTTCCTTTCTTTGAGATTTAGGAAGGATTTAGCGAGTCAAGGATTTAGGAATAAAGTGGAGTGGTGATGTGGGCCCCCCAGGGAAAGAGGGGACACCAGGGAGGATCAGACACCTGCCCTCGGATGAAAAGTGTAATGAGCAGCCACAAAGCCCCTTCCCCAACCAGCCTGTGAGACTTCTTCTTAACCCCGGGCAACAGCTGCAAACACTGCCTACCCGCCATTTAAAAAACAATCAGCGTTCACGAGTTAGAAATTAGGCCAAATTTAGTCATAGGGATACAATTCATATTTACAGCCCTTGAAAACTCTCCTGGCCTATCCCCTTGCTCTATCAGGGCGGGAGGCCATGGGGCTGGCTTCTGTGCTTCCCAAGGTTGAGAGCCTGCCCAAATATATTTCAAGGTGATTTTTCAAAAGTCATGCTTACATAGTGATCTTGAGTTCTTGCGGTGAAAAGATTAATTGGCCAACTTGAATTTAAGACCTAAATGGGCTTTACAAGCAGTGTCTGCAGCGCTGCATTAAATATTCCATATAATTTATTCACCTCGACTCATCCTGACCTGGGAAGCATACATCTGAGGCTAAAGGCTCACCCTGCCTGCAAACTGGTGGGTGGGAGCCCCCACATGAGCCTTCCTCCTGCCCATAGGGACACAAAGCTGGCTCTACAGAGGCTGGGGACATCCAGGGAAACACAGCCACTTGCTGTTCAGGAGGAACCTCCAGCCAACTGCATGGTTTATAGCTTTGAAGAAGTTGAAGGGGCTGTGAAATACCCAGCAACAGAAGTTCACCTGAATCCACAAATTCTAAGACAGATGTGGAGCTGTGCCCATGAAAGGATGGGGTCAGCTGACCTGCTGACAAGCCAGGGGGGTGGAGGGACTGGAGAACTGAGTGCACTCAAAGCTTCGTCAAGTCCTAGGTGAGCACCTCCCATGAGCCCAGCCAAAGTGCTCACCTGGGCTCAGGGCAGCCCTGGAGGAATAATTAGGAGCTGTTTGGGAGACAGTGGCAGCCCCTGTGGACTCTGCCCCTGCCCTGCTATCTCCCATTTGCAAAAGCAGCTGGCTGTGCCTGCTCCCCAACCCTTCGTGGTGCAGCAGAACTGGGTGGGACACAAGAACGTGCCTGGGAAGCTCCGGGATGGGGCTTCCTCTGCTGTTTCCATAGTAACAACCATTACTTAGCGAGCTCTCATTAGGGAGCAGACCGTGAGTTAAGCAACTGACCTGCATGCTTGACTCAGGGCGGAACTAACATTACGCCTCAGATGGATGCTGCCATTCTTCCACTCCCCTGTGCATTCACTGGCTTGTCTCATAACTCTGTACAGCATCTCTTACTGTTCCTCAGTGACAGGAATCGTCTTTTCCACATCTTTATCTCCTGCAGAGATTAGCTCGGGGGCTTGCATGCACTCTTGGAAATGTTAAGTAAAATCCTCCACTTATGTACTGGATGTGCTGCTGAATGCCCACCACACTCACAGATGATCTTGCCTTATCCCACATGGCCTTGTCACCCTAGGTCAGGGGTTGAGTCTAAGGCAGCTGTCTCACAGGCTGGCTGTGGCCCATGAGTTGGCCCAAAGAGGGAGCTCAGCCCAGTAAGACTCTTGAGGATGAATGTTGACTGGCCAGCCAATCAGATCCTCTCTTGGATTAAAGGTCTATGGAGGGAGTGCATCAGTTTGGTGGCAGCAAAAGTAGTGGAACCAAGTTGAGTCACAAATGTGGTGGAATCTTGAAAGTGAACAGCAATGGCTGCCCACGTATAAGAGGCTAGAGCTCTTATATCCTTGAATGTTGTAACCCTGAGGCTTTATTTGTCTAGCTAAAATTACATGCTATATTTAGGAACACGTTTACTCTTCTACAACCATCATCCAGATGTATAAATACTGTAAAAGAGTTTGGGAACATAAACCAAAATGAAAAACAGCCAAACAAATAGTTTCTTGGCTGAGCCCACTGTTGTGAAATTCAGGCCAAGGCCAAGCACTCTGCGTTGCCCGCTCCTCCTCCTCTCTGCCCTTCCTCACCTAGTTCCACGGTCTCACATGGCTGACTGGAACGGGACCTCTGGCCACACAGGCTGCTATACCTAGAATATAGGCCACTGCCTTGTTCTCCAGAGGGGATGTGGGTTAAGAAATCAAGCTCTCTTTGGATAAGTTGTATTTCTGGTTGGCCAGGGAGGAGCGTTCCCAGGTTGCGGTAGATCCAGCATGGGGTCTACCAATCTCAGGTAGTGCCAAACGATGGAAGCCTTCCAATGTGTAGGTGCTTTTTGTTGATTCCTAGGTAATTTTAATTTTTTTCCAATGTGCATTGTCTTTTTCTATCCTCATTATAGTTTACTTGTCCCCAGATAATGGGGAATTGATTATACTCGGTAATTCTGTATATATCTATACACTTCCATATAAGATGCAAACATTTTACGATAGGCATTGCCAACAAATGTGACATGGTAACCAACAATAATGACTACATTCTAGAAAGTAAAGGAAGCTATGGTTCAGCTAATAACATGACGAACTAATAACATGATTTTGTAATAATACAAAGTCTCCTTTCCCAAATCACTGCAGATTTGAAGACATCCAACCTGGATGCAGTTAGAAGAAATAAAATGTCATTGAGTTTCTGTTAAGATATTTTTATATAAATTGTTGCCCAGAAGACACAGTGGTTCTTGAAGGTTCTAATCACAGGTTGGTGTATCTGAGCTAGGACTTAAAAGTGCGAAGTTGTCAAGAAGCAAAGGACTTCAGATCCCAGTGAAGATGGAGTATCAGGGACCAGATTTATCCTTCTACACGAAGCAATTAAGGAAACAGACAAAATATATGAAACAGAGGTTTTTAGGACATCGGACAGTCAGGCAGCACAGCAGAGGGATCCCTGAAAGAAGGGAAACATAAAACATGAGCCTCGTGAATGCCCCAGCTTCCTGCCCGGGCAGAGGCTATGGCGCAGGGAGAGGGAACCAGCTCACCCCAGCCACCCCCTTGTGCTGAGCAGAAGAGTTGGGAGTCCGGCGAAGCCAAGGCCACTAGAATTCTCAGGAGTCTCTGAGGAAGCTGAAGAGGGAAAGAGCTCTAGAGATCTGCAGAGGTTCCTGCAAGTCTTCAGCTGAGTTCCAGTCAGCCACGTGCGTGTGAGGAAACTACGTAAGCAGGGACAGAAGCACCCAGCACGGGACAGTGGTGTAAGTATTCCAGTGGAAAACTTGATGTGACTTCAGTTTGGGGAATTTAAAAAGTATCACCCTCTATTTGATGAATAAAGATGACCAGTTCATGATAAAACTCCCTTTTGCACAGGCTGCCAGGAAGCCACAAACCAAGCACAGTCCATATGACATGCATTCTCTATACTAGCCTTACTCCAGGCTTCATCTTACTTCTGCTGTTCTTGCTCTGTGTCTCAGTCAGTTTGGGATGCTAAAACAAGGTACCATAGAGTGTGTGGCTTATAAACAGCAGAAACTTATTGCTGACAGTTCTGGAGGCTAGAAGTCTGAAATCAAGGTGCCAGCATGGTCAGGTTCTGGTGAGGGCCATCTTCTGGGTTGCAAACTGCCAACTTCTGGGCAGCATCTTCACGTGGTGGAAAGAGAGCTAGCCAGCTTTCCGGCCTCTTATCCTAAGGGCACTAATCCCATTCATGAAGGCTCACCCTCATGACCTAACCTTTCAGAGGTCCCACCTCCAAATACTATCACATTGGGGATTAGAGTTTCAACATATGAATTTTTATTAAAGAAAAAACCAAAAAACCATTGGATTGTATATTTTTGAAAACTACCTTTTAGAATAAGGTATAAACATCTAGCCAAATCAGAACTCATGTTTCAAGAAGAAAAATTCTAGTTTTGACTTTTGGAAAAGCCAATAGGACAAAGATTAGCAATGAAAGTATGTCTAAAACTTTCAAGATTGATGGAAAATAGTAGAAATCTACAGGATGTAAGAGAGGGAATAAAATACTTAAAGGAGAGGAAGATTGATGTACTGTTCTCTCAGATAAATTCTTTTGATAGTATATTATCAACGTCTTCTCTACTCTCCAGGGCACGTTGTCCAGACTCAAAGCCAAAAATAGGGTGCGGTGAGGGAGACAGGAAAGCTTGGGGATGGGTGAAGCTCAGAGATGGAGTAGCAGTCAGGATGGGATGGCAGTAAGTCAAAGGCAAGGCTCACGATTCGAGAGGGGACCAACAGTGGGTTGAAGCTCAGGATAGAGGAAGTCAAGGATGGCGAGGGAATATGTTGTTAAATGCTAAAAGTTGGAAAGAAAAGGGAAAGCCTTTCCTTATAGTAGAATACAGAGAGTGGAGTCAGAAAATCAATTGATGCTAAAACTGGTGGGTGAGAGTTTGATGAGGAATAGACTATTTACACAGTCTCAAATAATCTCCCCACAAATTACACATTAATTACGAAGGGAAAAACAATGACTGCACAGTGGAGAAAACCAGCAGGCATCACCTTAACTGAGTGATCAAAGATAACATCACCAGTAACGGGATAAACAGATAACATGTGCCTCCTGATATGATGCACACAGGAGGACAGGATGTAAATTCTGTGTTGGTCCTGCCAAAATTGCATAAACTGAAACTAATAATGAAAAACATTGGACAAATCCAAATTGAGGGATATTCTCAGAATAACTGGCCTCTACTCCTCAAAAGTGGCTAAGTCATTAAAGACAAAGGCAGGCTGAAGAACTGTTCCAGGATGAGGAAACAAGAGATATGACAACTACATGCAATACGTGATCCTGGGTTGAACCTTGGAATGGGAAAAATAGCTGATAGACATCTTGGGATAACTGGTGAAATCTGAATATGGACTGTAGATTAGGTAACTATATTTTACCAATCTTATATTTCCTGATTGTGATAACTGTACTGTAATTATGTGAGAAAACATCCTTGTTCTCAGCAAATACACATTGAAGTATTCAAAGGAAAAGAAGCACAATGTTTCCAACTTATTCTCAGATGGTTCAGAAAATTTATATATATATCATATAGAGAGAGAAAGAGAGAGAGGGAAAACAAATGGGGAAAAATGTAAACAATTGGTAAATCTAGGTAAATGGTATTGGGAATTCATTGTACTATTCTTGCACTTAAAAAAAATTTTTTTTGATAAAATATTATGAAAGTTAAAAATGGAATGGTCTTTTTAGGGTCACAAAATAAGTGTGAATATAAGATGTTTCACAGTGTCAAGATGGCCACAACAAAGTTCATGTGCTCTTTAAGAATCACCAGAGCCCTGTCTTTTGACAAAGCTTACTTTCCAGCTTGCCTGGGGAAAACTATATGCCATCTAAAAGTCTGCACTCAAAATACTAAGTTAATCATTCCTGTGTTCTGCTATGCTGGAGACAGCTCTCCCAGAGAAAAAAGGCAAGGAGGTGTGGATGACCTTTGGTAGAGCACCAGAAGGCAAGGCCTTGAAAGCCCCAACACCCAATAAAGCTCAAGCACTAAGATTAGAGATCAAGTCTTGTCTACCTCATTTAGGTTTTTTTCCCCCCAAGTCATTTATTGAGAACCCCCCAAAACTTCTATCTTTGGGTGTGACTCAGGATAAGAGAAAGCATCCTAACTGGCCCAAACTGCCATGGGTGAACCTTGCCACCTGCCCTCAGGACTCAGCAGGGTTTGGGGTATCTGAGATCTGCAGGGTTTTGCAGTGAGACTGTGCCCTCTTTGACAAACACCTGCTCTCACTTCACAGCATGACAAGGAGATGGGCTAATGCCCTTGGGGTTCACTGGCTTTATTACATATCCACCACCCAGAAGCACCTTGTCTTACAGAACAGTAAACTGGCCTACTGAAGATCAGTCCCAGGTAGCCACCAGCACATGTGGCTCTTTAATTTAGATAAATTAAAATAAAAAATTCAGTTCCTCAGTCACACTAGCCATATTTCAAGCGCTCAATGGCCACATGTGCCTAATGGTTACCATACTGGATAGCACTACAGACAGTTCTGTTGGACAGCATTGGTCTAGAACCAAAGTGGTAGAAGTAGATCACTTGCAAAAATTTTGCTTTCAATTCCCATGACTGCTGGTTTAGAAACTTTAGTATTCAAAGGAGGAATGCTTACACCAAGGTACAAAACCATAGTTCCACTAAGCTGGAAACTGACACTGGCACCTATTTAGAGCTCCTCATTCCACTGAGCAAACAGATTTTTAAAAGGCTGGGGTAGGGGTGTGTGTGTTAAATCATTGGCTGATGTGTTAGTCAGTAAAGACTAAATTATGCTCTCACAAATGACTCCCAACTCTCAGTGGCTTACAACAACAAAGGCTTATTTTTCATTCGCGTTATATGTCAATCATGAATCAATAGTTTTGGCTCTGCCCATGTCCTCTTCACTCTGGGACCAAGGATGACGGAATAGCCCCTATATGGGGCAGTGCCAAGCTCATGAGAGAAGGGAAAGGCGATAGCAGAACCACATGATGCAAGTTTCTTCATGGAAGTCTCTTAAGCTCACATTCAATTGGCCAAAGCAAACCACATGGCCAGCCTGATGGCAGTGGGATGGGGACGTATAATATTCTCAGTGGAAGGTCTCACAGGAAGTGCCCTTTAGAGAGGGCCAAGGAGTAAACACAAAATAAATACAAAATAAAGTAAATACAGAATACAACAGCTTAGATGATTGACCCAGACCGTTAAGAGGACATAGTGTTGCTGATACAACAAAGAGTGGTGTGTACATGTCTAAATGTTTCGGATAACTTACCTTATTTCTCCCCCTACTCACCCACGCACTACTGTCAGTTGCTGGTTAAACTGACCATTAAGTGTGTAAGTTGCTGAATGGCAAGATGGGACTGTGATGGGACTAAAGAGTAGACATCACAGAGATATCTTGGACTTGGAACGGTAACTGACAACACTTTGTATTATCTCCCTCTGGGGAAGGGCTAATGCATTTTTGAAAACTGCATTATGTGAGTCAGGAGTATTTTGGGGAGTATATGAATGAAAAGGATGTGGATGTGGATACTGGGAAACAAATGAGATGAATTATAGCAGACCGTTGCCATAAATTGTTGCCTAGCATTCACTCCCTCTTCCTAACTGTGTTCTGATTTTCTTTGGGAAATCTCTTATACAGCATTATGTATACTCTTGGTGCTTCACTAAAGCCCCAAGTGCTTTTGGTGTCTGCCCCACTATGAAGCTAAGAGAACAGATCCTTCCTCTAATTACCTTGGTTCCTACCCATTTCCAAGCCTGGTTATCCAGTCTTCCTACAAGTCTGTGAACTTCTAAATTGCCTTTCTATAAATTTCACTTTTTGTTTAAATTATCTCAGGCTCTATTGCCTGGAAAGGAAGAGCCCTAACTGCTCCATCCACTGTGTGGTAGGCACTGTGCTGCGTGTTTTGTATACATTGGCTCAACAATTTTCACAGCCATCTACCAGCCTCATGGGCAAGACAGGCATATAAGGGCTAATTGCTAGTAGCAAGGGCCGCAGAACCCACCTGTCTTGGCTAATTGGGAATTTTAAATGGGGAGCATTTAAGTGCCAGGATTACTGTAGGAATCAGGGTTGATCCTCACCAGCCAGGTAATAGGAGGGAGAAGAAGCAGTTTGCAAGATTTCTGTTTCCAGCCTGTGTCCCACGTCAGGTGAGGCAGGAAGAGAAAAGGAACAGCTCAATACATGGTTGTGAATAAAGTTGGTAATCTTGTCAACAAATGGTGCTGGCAAACTGTATATCCACAAGCAAAAGAATGAAGTTGGGCTCTTACCTTATAACATAGACAAAAATCAATTCAAAAATGGATTGAAGACCTAAATTTAAGACCTATATAATCCTTGGAATAAAACATAGGTGAAAATCTTCACGATCTTGGTTTAGGCAGTGATTTCTTAGGTATGACACCAAAAGCTTAGACAATAAAAGAAAAAATAAATTGGACTTCACCAAAATTAAAACCTTTTGTGCATCAAAAGACACTATCAACAGAGTAAAAAGACAACCCAAAGAATGGGAAAGAATATTTGCTAGTCACCTATCTGATAACAAATTAATATTCAGAATTTATAAAGAACTTCTACAACTCAACACACCAAAAAAACCAAACCACCTTATTAAAAAATGGGCAAAGAACTTAACAAGACATTTCTCCAAAGAAGACACACAAATAGCCAATAAGCACATGAAAAGATGCTCGACATCATCAGTCATCAGGGAAATGCAAATCAAAACCACAGTGAGGTACCACTGCACACCACTTAGGACAGCTATTATTCAAACAAAAGGAAAGTAAGTGTTGGTGAGGATGGGGAGAAATTGGAGGCCTCGTGCATTGCTGGTGGGAATGTAAAATGGTACAGTGGCTGGGGAAAACAGTCTGGTAGTTCCTCAATAAGTTGAACACAGAATCACAATATGACCCGGCAACTCCATTCCTACATATATACCCAAAAGAATTGAAAACAAAGACTCAAACTTGTACATCCATGCTTATAACAGAGTTGTTCACAATAGCCAGAGGGTGGGAAAAACCAAGTGTCCATCAATGGATAAAGGGATAAACAAACTGTGCTATGTACATCATTGGAATAATATTCAGCCAGAAAAAGGAATGAAATTCTGATACATGCTACAACATGGATGAAACTTGAAAACATTATGCTAAGTGAAATAAGCCAGACACAAAAGGACAAATAATGTATGATTTCACTTATATGAAATATCCAGAATAGGCAAATTCCTAGAGATAGAAACTAGAATAGAAGTTGCCAAGAGCTGAGGGGAGGGGAGTGGGGAGTTACTGCTTAATGGGCACAGAGTTTCTGTTTGGCATGACGGAAATGCTCTGGAAATAGTGGTGACATCATGAATGTCCTTAATGCCACTGAATTTTATGCTTAAAATGGTAAATTTTATTAGGTATATTTTACAATTAAAAAAAATATGTCAAAAAGATAATAAAGCTGGTGATCTCTTCCCTGATAAGTTAATTTAAGTGGCTAAAGTTGAAAAAATACTGTTCTTTTCCAGCTTAAGGATTTGTTTTACAGGTTATTTTAAATCATAGTGGGAGATAAATCTAGTATATTTTAATTATTGATAGTCTCCAACTTACACAATAATCCATATACATTAGGATTTCTATTTTTTTTTTTTTTGTCTTTTCCCTGCATCACGGTTGTCACCAAATTTGGAGGCTTTTAAGGTAGTCTAACTTAAAATATAGGCTCCGTGGCAAACATAAAATTCACTTTGGTGCTCCCGGAAGCACCTCAGAGAGATAAGGAAGCATCATCTAAAGATGAGCCTGAGGCCCGGGTATCCGCTGGGGCGCAGAAGCATGCAATAGAGAGCGCAGTTTCCATGTGAACTGCCCACCGAGTCTCAAAGGCAGAAACTCCAACTGCAGGTGTGGATGGCAGTGGAGGGGCCTCTGACAGGGGCAGCTTTAGCATCTTTCAGGGTTAGTGACAGCAGGACTTCATTGTTTAACAGTGATTACTAATACTCCCCAGCAACGCTGGGCAGGACGGCAGAATCCGCAGCAAGATGAAGTCCCCAGTAAGTGAGCAGAGCCCTTGCTGTTGGGTTTTGCTTTTGTTTTGTTCTCTGCTCATCACTTATATTCAGAAAATTTCTACTTCAAAGAATCATATTTACTAATAAGAAAAATATACCGTTTTACCTCATGTCCCAGCCACAGCTGCTGTGACTGCGCTGGAGTGGAGGAAGCAGAGCCCCGTGGGTGGAGGGAAGCTTTCTGATAAAACAAAGGGTTTTGCAATGTTTACAATCAAATTATCACATTCACAGTGAATGGACTTGGGTAACAGCTTTAGAAGCAGCTCAAAAATATGCACATAATAATTATACATCTTAAAATAGTCACATCAGAAATAAGTTGCTGATAAATTGGAGGCTGTTTTATAGTGTTTTTTAAATTATGAAATATTTGTTATCCATTGGAAAATGATAAACTATCAAATACTTGGCTGCTTTTAGCTCTAACTCCACATTCTGAATGTTCATGTTACTTGTTTTGGCTGGGAGGGTGGTGGTGCACAGGACAGCCGCGGAGCTAGAACAAACAGGAAACCTCAAACAGCATCTCCTGTGGTCCCCGCCTTTCTGCTCCCACGCACTAGCCTCCAAGTGCACAGCTGACATTAGACCTCGGCTCCCAGCTCGTACTGGCCAGGTAATAGCCAGGCCAGCTAAAGAGGGCTCAGCTAATGTTACGAAGGACGTCTTCCATGTGGATCCACTGGTCTGCTGGAACTACTGCCAAGGCTCTCTACAGCCTGTATCTCTTCCAGAGGCTCCAGAATATTCCACTCGGGTGGAAGACATAAATTTTTCTGACTGGGCAATCAGCCAAAATTATTTGAAGATTGCTGGTTTCGGGCAGCACTGCACTGGGTGGTATATGAGGGGAGGACAACTCCATGTGTTATTGAAATGCCACTATACTTGAGGAAAGCTGATTTGAGATAAGCAATGTCATATTCATAACATAAACACAGTGAAAGCTCTTTTCAAGAAGCAGAGGACATTAAAAAGCAGGTTTTCTTAGGGATGGACCTTTATCTAAACCTCTCTCACCCCCTGCCCCCAGCACCAGGACTCGGAGTATAGGAAATTCCTGGAAGGCGAGCATTCTCCCCAGCCTCAGCTGCCTTCCCTACACAGTACTACTTTTCCTTCGCTCACCTGTTTCCTCTGCTTGGAAAACTCTTCCCACTTAGCTCTGCCGATGCAAATCTAACCACACCCTCAACGCCAGTGTTCTACTTCATCCCCAAAGATGCAGGAACACTGCCCTCTTTTCAATAATTATGAGCACTTACAACGTGAGACCATCCCACGGGGTCCCAGCATCTATGCTACCAGCAGACCATGTCTCCTGGAGCGTATATAATACCAATCTCGTTTTCTGCAGGTGCACACACATGCACAGGCTTATCCATCCATCATATTGTGCCCCCGTGGTAGTTATTACGGTTCTTCACAAATATTCTAGCTTGTTCCTTTCAGGTCGCCTTCAAGTTAGATGTGACTTACTTGCTTTGGCCAATAAAACAATCCAGGTAGAGGGAAAAGCTAAAGCAAGGGCCTGTAAGACCCTAGGGTTTGAATGAGAGAGGCATGTTCTGGGAACAGCCAGGAGACCAGTGTGGCTGAAGCAGAGCGAAGGAGGTGAGTCCAAGAGGTCACAGGGACCAGATCATAGAGGGGGGCTTTGTAGGCCACTCTAAGGACTTTGGCTTTTATTAAGTGAAACGGGAGCCATCGCAGGGATTTGAACAGAGGATCTGAGGAGGGGCAGGGAAGGAGGCAGGCATTCACTGGGGATGGTGGTGGGGTAACTTTCAGTGTGAACCTTCCAACTTAACCTTCACTGCTGAAGGATTTTTTAAGCTTCCCAGGTCATTCCATCTTGTGGACAGGTCAATAACTACTGCTTCAGAGAAGCCAGAGAACCGATAATAGAAGGGAAAGCTGCAATCCTTATCTTAAACCTCATTTTAATTGCTTTCCTAATGGAACCTACAAGGACAGCTGACAGCTGAAGTTGGATCATCCTCTCCCCTTTCTCTAATACAGGGTCTCTGGAGGGATAAAATGGAGGGAGAACAAGAGACATGACTCATCTACCAACCAGGGACACATTACTGACTGCTATAAAACATAAGGATGACTTATGGGGCCTAAATTGATTAATTCCATTTTGAATTTCAGAAAAACAGAATTCTGTCAACTTTTAAAAGAACATACCTCGTTTTACACTTTAAAACAACCTCCCTTTCCTGCTGTTAGTATTTATCTCCTTTCCTTCCCTTCCTCCACATTCCCTTTTCTTCTTCCTCCCTTGCCAAAAAGAAAAATGCCAACTTCATTAAATGACTTTCAATTAAAGTCTAAGAAAATCATGATTCTAGGATTAAAAAGTACAATTATTTTCACATAAAGTACTCAAATTTTTATACTTGAACAAATGATTTTTGAACAAAAGTGTTTGACTTTCAGTCCAAGAAACTAAAATACCCACAGTTCCAATAGATTAAGAGAATCATTTATGTGACCTTCAAAAATTGCTACTGCATTCTTTGCTACTGCATTCTTCCTTATCTTAAATTATGGACACTTGCCCTCCAAGAAGTTTCCTTCTTGGAGTCCTGCTCCTCCTGAGATGAAGCTTTTACCAACAGTGTGGTCCTGTCAGATGCCAAATCCACCTGGTTGTGAAGCAGGCAAACCTCTCTGAAGGTCAAGTGGAACCAGAACACTAGTGACAAGCGCTGTGGAGTTGACCTTGAATAAGGATATTTACACGAGCATACGTAATACACTTATAACCATACTGTCATTAAATACTCCAGCCTATATATGTTGTAAAAGTCAGGACACAGCACATGGCAAACCCTTATGATATCCAAGGATGCAGAATTCAACGCCCTCAGACTTTTCTAAAAAAATATTTACAGAAGTTCTAAAGCAGAATGTAGTCTACGAACTTATGTATTTAAAAGAAGACCAAGGGAAAAAAACAAGGCAAGCATTCTGATTTCAGTAAATACAGTAAATAAAAGTAAATATTAAGGAACGAGGACACCAAGCAAGCTTCCTTTCTGTGATCCGGGCACAGAAGCAGTTTCATTGCCCTTATTAAATGCTAAGACCACTCTCTTTTTATTTTAAGGATCGTTGCAGACAAGAGTCTGTCTGTCAAAATACATCAAGAAAGGTGGACAGTTATAAAAGTTGAATTTACATCAGTTACATGAAGACTTTTATTTGCTTAGTAACAAGTTAAAAAAGTCACTTCCCATGTGCTTTTACTACATCCAATCAATAGAAAATTTTAGTTCTTTTGTTAGGAATGTTCTGGAGACTTTTAATTAAAAAAAAAACCCTCAGTTTTGTTAGCAAGCAGTGAAGAGATCAATGGCTAAAATAATTGAGAATAACTCTGCTCTTATAATGATATATAGTGAATCTTTGTTTTCTTCATTAAATAGAATCAAATACACATTCAAGATTGTTATACTGAGAATTTAAAAGACAGATAATCCCGGAATGATTTCAGTATGCTAATATAAAGTACACATATACCCCTTTAACCTAGAACAGTCATAAACTCTTCTAGGGAACCCTTTGACTTTTAAATACTAGACAATTTTAGTCAATTGTACCAAAACAAACACAAATAGCAAAATATAATACAAAAAGATCTTTAGGAAGGGCATAGCACAGCTACAACCTAAGTGAGGGTTTGACTGTCACCTAGAAAGTTGGAGCTCTCATCCACCTTTAACAAAGACTGCACTTAAAAGAATAATTATTTCCAGAGACTTTAGTGATGTCTCACAATCAGACTGAGTTGAACTCATTCATCTCAACACCCTTAATAAAATGTTTGAAAGAAACTCTCCACTCACCTCATTTAATTATGTAATTCAAAATAAATCCTTAAAATCATTTCCCCATCTTATCTTTATGCTTCATTATAATCCTGCCTGAACATTTAAATTCAATATTATTTCCTTTCCAGGTCACTGCTGGAATAACATTTCTCATACCAATCTTTAAGCAGCAAGTTGATCTAATACTAGAG
Source organism: Diceros bicornis minor (assembly GCF_020826845.1). Lineage (NCBI taxonomy): Eukaryota > Metazoa > Chordata > Mammalia > Perissodactyla > Rhinocerotidae > Diceros > Diceros bicornis. The sequence goes on along the minus strand of NC_080763.1, from coordinate 9,975,123 downwards.
CATCTGTGGGGACTCTATGAGAAGTTGGAATGACAAAGACTAAGTTAGCAATTTAAAATAAAACGTTACCTTAAGAGCTTTCATTTAATTTCAAGGTAGGAATTATAAATTTGGTATTGTCTATATTTATCAAACTTCATATTTGCAAATTTGTTCAAATATACATATGTAGCTTTTCTTTAAACCTGTCATCCAGTTTTAAGGATCAATTCTAAGGAGACACGATTAAATTGAAATATAATGAGAAGTACTGACTTGCAATCTGATCATTCAAAAAGAACTTCAAAAACATTAAATTGAACCAGATAAAAACTGCCATTTTGGTAGATCAAAAATGGTCAAATATTAGAAATTTCGCTGGTCCAAATTAACATCTGGAAAAACTTTTGTGTAGCTATAAGCAAAGCCATAAACAAAGTGCTTTGGTCTGGAAGACCCAAGCCCACACCTAAACTATAGCAGGGAACGACACACAGGCAGTGTGTTTATTAGCTACTCCACTATTTAGCTAACAGTACAACTATGAACATGAAACACAACATCTTATAGAAAGCTTTTCAGATACCCTGAACCACCTTATATAAGGTCTCAGAACAAATAACTATGAATCTCATGAAAAGACAACAGGCAGCAGCAAAGCACAAATCTTTTACCAGCCTCTGGTGAGCGGCTGGTTTTGTGGCAAGTAAACCAAGTCCTAGAGAGCGCATACAAGCCAAGTTTTTCTGGGGTAGTTCATCTAAGAATAGACTTTTCAACTAGAATCAAAATTTCTGTGATTTTATGGGAATTTCAGTATGAGCTATTAAGTGATAACAAGGAAAAAAGAGTATCTCAATATTAGTTTCTCAGTAACTAATCAATTAAGGGGAAAAAGTAACTGAAATAAACAATTTTTACTAAAAAACACAAAACCAAACCTAGCTTCAATGTTCAAAAGAATAACTACAAAAACACAAAAACAAAACTACAGGATACACTTTGACAAGTGAACAGGGACTAGTTACACGTAAGCCAAATAAATCCTTATTTGCCTCCACCTTACTTAGTTCTAAGACTTGCTACCTTTGGTTATGATGCCTCGTTATTGTGTTTTCATTACACATTTTACAACAAAATAAGCTCTTGAAGTTCTCAGAACTTCAGTCATATCACCAATTCAATGTACTCTCAAATCTAATTTTAATTATGCAGCCTGTAGAAGTCACACTTTCAGACCTGAACACAGGTAGTACATACAACCAATTATCAGAATTAGCATAGGAAGTAAGCATCCTAAACTCGCTCACACGTTCCACTACACAGAAGGCACTACACCAAGGATACTAGATGAGGAAGTCCTTTTTCCAGACCACTTCCAATTCCCAATTTCAACTCTTCAAGGAAGTAAGAAATATATATCATCTATAAGAAGACAAATGGGAATGCTCTTGTCAAAGAGGAACAACTTCTGGTTTCTTTATTTCCGGAATGTTTTCATGAAAATAACCATCAACCAAAATTTACTGGCTTTCAGTAATCTTCCTAAAATCAGGAAGAGACAAGTCTAGTTCAAATTGTGATTATCAGATCTTTTTAAGCAAATTAACCAAATTCAGTTGAACAAAAATTCTCTTAAGGTCTCCTAATAAATAAATTCAAATTTTCCAGGTTTCTGGTCAGAACAAAAATGCTGCTTGCCATGTCAAACAATCATAGATACACACACATTATGCAACTGCCTGTTTATTTAGTGGCACCTGTTTTGCAAACTAAAAATTATTTCTACTTTTCATCTCACATACAATCTGCAACCATTCACAGGCTGAATGCAATTCCTTCAACGAACTTGAAAATAAAAAGTACATTATTAAAGTAAGAACTGAATTCACATATTTTCTTTGGACTAGGAAATGGTACATAATATAAAATGCACATTTATGGAATTTCTTCAAAAGTTTGGATCACATAAACTGCAAACAGCGGGTGAGTTAACTGTGGAGAATTTTGTTGTACACTGTGTTTAGGAAAAATATTTCTGCAGTTGTATTAGTTTTACATATGTAGGTTTTAAAAATGAATCTATATATAATGCAACATGCTTTTAACATGTACACAGTCTCTCTACTCATAACATTTATACAAATTAAGTGAAATAAATCATTTCAAGAGTGAAACCAACCAGTATTGGGGCATATTACTACAAACTAGATACTTTCCTGCAGATTTGTTGTTGACTTAGTCAAGGGCTAACCAGGTAAAACAATGGTTTCTGTGTTTCAAAATTCCCACAAATAGGAACTAAATAAGCTGTAATTGAACATCCAATTTTGGCAACAAATGCAATAAGCTAATCAATTTTTTCATGGTAGTTATATTTTAGAAATCTCATTAATCCTGTACATTGGTGGCTATATGTTAGATCCTATTTTAATATTTTGTATCAGTAAGTAAATACGTAATTCCTTAGAATCTGAAGTGAATTGAACATTTAATGAACTTTAACACCAGGAAGCTCAAAATCTTAAAACCTGAGTAAGATCTGACTGTTAAATGTGTTGTTTGTGAATACATTATATCTGTACTATGCAGGTCACAAATGGTCCACAAACATTCAATTTCTGTTTTACCTCTTTTCTGTTGAGTTTCAAAAGTGGGGAACTTATAGAATGATGTTATGCTCCAAAGTTAGTCCAAATACTATATTTTTTCACCTTTCATCACTCTCCTTTTCCCCAAAATACCACCTTTAAAAATGATATTTTAATATCAGATTCTAGCCTAAGCCCCCATCCACCACCTCTATCTTTTAAAAAGTAAAATAATTCCTTAAAATACACTCAAATTATTTTGATGTCCTTGAAATATTTTTATGGGCTTTGCAGGAAAAAGGCTGATGCCCTATTACGCTGTAGTATGAGATCTTAGCCAGGGGCCCAAGGACCACTGCACTATTGTAAACTTTGGAGAGTTATGTACATTATATGCATTTTCCTGGGTGAGGAAGTTCCTAGGATTCACTGGTCTCCAAGGGCCTGTGTCCCTAAAAGGTTAAGAACCATTGCTATAAATGAATTTGTGCCATTCATTATACCTAATTATTACCCATTTTGTTCTGCAGTACTTCAGATAGTACCATACAAATGCAAACGTTACGAAATGTCCTTTACTGGATCAGGAGGACTATGTGCAACATTTAGTTCAATGAGAAAGCTATTAGTAGAAAACTGGGTTTTAGAGCAATGAAAAGAACTGAAGGGTTGGGTTTTGTGGTGAAGAAACATTGCATTTATTTTTTCAGTTGTTTCTATGTTGAAGAAGCAGTAATTTTTATCATTATCTCTCTCGCTGGAAAACTCAAATTATCTGAAGAAGCAAATGTTGGTTCTTGCTGGTTTATGTGATGGTTTATTAAGGACTGTGATTAACAGTCCTTAATAATTTACTGCTGGGTCCAAGGAAGACCTTCCTATGGCTTTTAAAATAATTAAGAGTAATCCTCCTCTGTCCTCCTAACTGGAATCTCCTCACCCCTCCATCTCCTAAGTTTTCTTATTTTCTGCCTACTTTTACATAGCATTAATTGGCCTTGGTGAGGTAATGCACTAAGTTTCCTGCTCAAGAAAATGGAATTGGCCTGTTTCAGTTTGAAAAGAGAGAGAGAAGAAAAACCACCAAGAGGGTAGGAGAGGAAATGAAGCAACATTTCACGCAGGATAAGGGAGAAGAAAATTTCACTTTGTTGTTGTATCAATTTAAACAACCTTTTTCCCTATGTAATAAAAGTGTGAGTTGTCAACAACAATTTCAGTACCTCTGAGTTCTTCTAATTGGCGCACTCCTACCTGCTGGTAATAAGATTAGGCAAACATCAGCAGAGGCCAGCAGCTTAACATATAAAGCAGGTCAAGAGCAAGAATCTGCGCTGAGGTGAACAAAAGCGGAAATGGCCGTCTGACGGTGAAATGGGCCAAATGCCTCTCCTCGTTTCTGTACAGCATTCTATCAGTAATAACCAACACCTAACTGACAAAACAATACAGTAGTATACTCATGACATTTAGAAAATGCATTCTTAAATATTTCAAGCATATTCTGAAGTAATGTATAATTTAAAACAAATACAATCCAAAACTCAGCACACTGCTGAAGCAAATAAAGTAAAATTAGGCTTCTAAAATTTTAAACTATAAAAAAGTCTTCCTAATGCTTAAAAGAAAAACTAATTAAAAGACTAGATCCTCATTTAAAAAATGGTCATCTCACCAGAAGTATCTGCAAGCAAAAGTATATGAAACTCTTTAAAAGTTCCTTCAAAGAAAAACCTCAGATGAGAAACATTTATATACTGAAATATTTACATAATATTTTCTAATATGAAATCCTAACAATACTGTACAAATAGCAATCAAAACATTAAAAGCTTAAACCTCTCATTCAACTAAAAGTATACATCATGAAATTCAAAATTAAAACAAAACAGAAAAGAAAACCTGTAACCAATTTCATCAGTTCTTTCAGAAACTACAAACTGAATTTCCATATGAATTTGTCCAGTAAAGATGGGCAGTGAAATTATTTTTAAAAGTTAAAACACATTATAATCATTTGGCTAAAATTGGATATTAACACTGGCAGTGTGTTTTCAAGAAAAGAACACTGAGTTTTACTTAAATAAGATGAATTTAGCTAGAGATATATATTTTTTAAAATGCCTTGGGGCAGGCCAGATGGCGTAGTGGTTAAGTGTGCACGCTCCGCTGCAGCGGCCCAGGGTTCGGATCCCAGGAGCGCACCAACACACCGCTTATCAAGCCATGCTGTGGCAGCGTCCCATATAAAGTGGAGGAAGGTGGGCACGGATGTTACCCAGGGCCAGTCTTCCTCAGCAAAAAGAGGAGGATTAGCGACAGATGTTAGATCAGGGCTAATTTTCCTCACACACACACCCACACAAAAAAGCCTTAAACTCCACCAGTATTTCCGGTTGGAGAATTCTAAGAAATCCATTACCTATTTCTCTGACTTGCTGCTGTCAGCGGAAGAGTAAAGGCCGTTCATTAAAGGCAATCAAGCACACTCAATAGACCTGAGCCTCATCAGTCCAATTTCATTTCTATGCAGAGCAAAATTTTCTTTTGAATGAGATTTTTAACTTTGGGGAGAAGAAAATAACAAAAGAAAAGAGCTTTCCAGTGAATAAAGGAAGTACAAATGAACACTTTAGGGCAGAGACCTGCCTCATTCAGGAAAGTATCTGGCAGACAGTAGTTGGGCAATAACTACTTTTTTGGATGAGTGATCCAGTTCTAATGTTAACATACATTAGATTATAAACTCTACTCAAATGTAAACTTCTTGAGGGCAATGACCTATTCTTAGCCTAGAATAGTGTTTTGCAGATAACACAATACATTTTGTGGAAAAGCTGAGTTATTAGCTGGATTAATATATGGTCAAATGAATGATCACTAGAAGTACTGCTATAACTCAGATTATCTGAATTACATAATTGATTCTTTAATCCAAATTTGTTAATGTTATGTAGTTAGTAAAAAAAAAAAATTAAGTGGCTGGAATAGTATACTAATTGCATAGTACTCTAGAAGCAAGTTAATGCATTATAATTAAAAATATGTTTGAAATAGTTCTAAAGCTTATTAAGAAATTTTAAAAGCTAATGATAATATTGAGAACTGCTTTTATTATCTGTAAAAATACATTCCCTAAGAAAGTGGAAATTAAGAGAGTTTACCTTGCTAAAACAATAAGAGATAAGTGAAATTTTTTAATGTTAGGGTAACGAGAGTCTGCTATACAAAATGAATTTCCTATTAAAAGCAGCAAATTGGGTTTATCTTATTAAAACATTTAAATGAAAGTACATTTTGAATAGTATATTATCATCACACAAGAACTTTTCCCTCCAGGGAAAATAACATATAATACATCAAAAAATTTTGAGGCATTGCCCTGAGATGCTAATTAGCACACAAAAGGGGGTGAGAGGTCAAGAATTTAAGTGGTACAAAAATGAAGTGCACAATAGAGGTGCAAAAGTGCCTTTTAAAAGTGTGGTTGGTTCCTTACCACCCCCATTACCCCCAGGAATCAAGAACACACACAGTCTGCTGTTATACTGTATACTTCCTTCCTGTATTTTTCTAATGAAAAATTATATCTAGTATGGCAATGCTGACTCATGTGGAAAAGATTTAGTCTTCTTAGATCACACAGTGCAGTTTCTCTCACTTTCAAGCCTAATTTCAGTACTAATAATTTTAACAGAGGAATATTTTAACCTCCTCTTTTTTATTTAAAGACTCTCAAAAAGGCTCTAAATATGCTGTTATGGTTTGAAATATAGCTTTTCATCACATTTTTACTTGTGATTTAAGATTTTGCATCTCAAAATCCAATTCAAGGTTTTGAAATTTCCAGAACTAAAAACTTCAGTCTACTTAAAAAATTAAGGACCTGGCTTCTTGTAATAGGGATTTAGTTTTCAGTACTATGTCTGGTAATCAATCTACACTAGAAGCATGGTCTTCACTAAATGCACATCTAGATGCTTGCAAAGCCATAACTTAGAACGTTATCATACTTCGCACTCTACCACAGATTGAGACATTAAGCATTTATTTGTAAGTTAAGTACGGAATTTGTTCTGTAATTCCCACTGTTATGAATTTCTAAATATAAATAGTACTTGTTTTTCTTCATTCATGCTGGATTAAGATATAAATTAAGTACAATTAAGTTACATTTAATCACCTCACAAATATGAGGGATAATGAAAAGATTTTGCTGGTATGTAACTACTTAAATCTGAGACATTTCACATTACTTTTCCTCCTACTGTACTCCCTTAACTTTACATTAGTTTTAAGGTTATATATACAAATATGTATATTTCCAAGTTAGGGAAAAAACAAATGCAACAAAATTGATCATACTACCTTTTAAACACAAAGTTTTGATTTTGTATTCAATGTTGTATTTTAATCTTACATTTTAATAGTTTTCTAGAGGGGAATCTGCCTACTGAATTATTAAATTACATGGTGATAAATACAATATTCAACCTAAAGAGACAAAAATACAGAAGGGCACAAAACAGTAGTCTTTTCAATGTGACAGATTTTAAAACTTACTTTCACATGCTTAATCAGAGGAATTTAAGCCTAAATTAAATTAGGTTATTTTTATATCTACAATTCTTTAAGCTTTGCAAGTTATTTTTAAAGGTCAACAGCTAAATATTATCAACATGCTATCTTTCAAATCACAAATACATCTTAACTACTTGATTTCTAAAGACGGGCCAATTAAAAATCACAAACACACTCACAAACACACACACACACCCCTACCATAGAGTGTTGGACTGTCAAGCTTTGACAATTATTTAATTAAACAGTAGGCAAATTCAAGCTGATAGACATCTTAATGAAAAAACAGCAGCCAGAAAGAAACCCATTTAAAAAATAGATTAAGGAAAAACAGAGACTTAAATCTTTCAGTCTTTCTAATGGAAGAGAAACAGTTCCATCTATGCCTTGAGTAACAGTATTTTCCAATTAAAAGAGACTAATATCTTTCCCCATGAGAAACTTTTCATTTACAATGGCATGGTGTTTTAAAAGGGTGGGGTAAAGGAGGAATTACACATACATGATTAAATTTCTTGTTTGTTAAATCAAGCTTTATTGATAAAATGGAATTCAGAATATCTTACTAGGAACAGCAGCAGGCCCAGCCAATCATGATAGCAAAAATGTGGCAGTCTCCTACTCTATGTAGGAAGCTGCTGCTTATCAATTAGTTAATTAAATGTAAGGACTTGTAAAAGAGGTGCAAAGAATCAAGGCATTTTAGCCCCAAGATTGATATTCTTATGAATATACTGTATTACCTGCAATACTCATGGCAACAAGGAAAGAATAACCTAAAAGACAGTTAAATGAAGGGACCAGCTTTATCAACAATGCCAATCCCACTGCCAAGAACATTAAGAAAGTTTTCAACTAATTCCCTGGATGTTCAGCTTTGTAAGATTCTGGAATTATCCTCCATCATCCAGTGCACATTTGAGTGTCTGGCTGATGTGGCTGCTGCTCTCCCTGTCCCAGCACAACGCGACTTGAAAGGGCTATATCTGTTGCATCGCACAACAAGCCAAACATTTCTTGTAACTTTGATAGTGATTTAAAGCAGTTCATAATTAAATATGAGCATTTTGTACAAGGACAATTACACTTTACAAAAAACAAAATCATACAACAAAAATTGCTGGAGTCTGATTTACAACATGAATTATGGTTTGAAATCACGTTTACGTAAGTCTCAAATTTACAAAAAAAAAAAATCAGTCCTGGGCTAGCTGTGGTACTGCTGAAGTTCTCTGGTGTAATCACTCTCACCCATTTCATATGCCCTTCTTTAAAGTTGAAGATGGATGTTTAAAAGGTTCAACGAAGTTGAGCTGTACTCTCCTTTGGAGGTGAAGGTAAACTCCGTGGCTAGATGAGCGGTTTTACCACATATCATCAGTTGATGTAGAGTCCTTTATAAAAGGAAACAAAGCAAAACAAGAAACTAAAGCTTAGAGATGCCAAAATACATTACTTTCTGGATAATGAAGATAAGGTTTTGTAAAGTTGCCTTCAGAATATAAATGTTTTTCAAAGTATGTAAGTATGTGTATGTGTGTATATGACATATCAGTATTTATTCTGTTCAAAGAATTGTTAACCCTTTGTTTTCTTTTGGAATAAAATATGTGAATTATGATTTTACCATGAGGTTAACTAAATGTATTTCTAAACCAATAAAACTACTAAAAAGAATTCTATTTTTTTCTTCAATAAAACCCAATTTATTTTTGAACACTATTTTTATAAACTTTTATTGCATAAGAAGAGATTAAGACCTCAAGTAATATGAGATTTGACGAGAGTTCAATACATAAAATATCTCAGAGCTGTGCCCAAATGATTTTACGTTACCACTTCTCTGTAAACACCATACTACAACAGAAATTAAAAGGAAACTAAATTGAAGGATATGGCATTCTAATATCTATTTACATAAACAGAATTCTCAACTTTAATATTTAAATGAAGTATATACATCAGGGTTCTTGGCAAAGGTATTTCTAACCATAAAAACTATTTAGTGGAGTTGGGCATTCTGAAGTTCGGTTGTAGCTGCTTACAAACCTCAAAATAATTCAAGATTCTGAATAGAGATATTATTCCCAACTTCAAAAAAAAAAATTTAGTGGAGGCAAACCTTCTGAGGTTGATTGCTTGCAGAGGCTTAAAAAACCCAGAATAATTCAAAGGGACTTTCTTCTTTTTTGAGAGAGGTGGCCACTCACCATGGTTATGTCCTCAATCACTAGAACTGTGATGCAGGCAGAGTTCAGAGCAATCAGTCAGGAGTGTGTGTAAGAGAATGGGTGCAGTGAACAGCTCTGCAAAAACAGGTAGCAAGGATATGCATTTAGAGTGGAGGGGTAGGGAAAGCAGAGCGAGCTAAAATGCTACTTACAGTGTCATCATTTTTGTAAGGATTCAGTCTATTGTAAACGGCTTCAATTACATTCCGCCTAAATTTAAAAAAATGCAGAAAGTTACTTCAGAGCACAAAACTATTTAATAATCACAGCCAGGTGGTATTTAAAATGTCAAAGATAATCTTACACTTAGAAATTATTTTAGTTCTATTTCTTACTGTCAATAAGTGAGCCTCACCTCAAGATATTTGGGCCTCACTGTTGAAGTAGAGGTGAATTTACTCTAAAACGTAACATTCCACCAACCCAATTAATAGAAGACTAAAAATCATAGTTGAAAAAAAAAAAATCAGTCTATATGGTCTACTTCTACTTGAACAGACTTCAGTGGTTAGGAGTCAACAATGACGATGCAGTTCTTAAGATATAATACTAATATATTCTGGTTAAGAGTTGAATGTTAGTTTTGAAGTAGAAGTAACTTCAACATCTGTTGTAGTAAAATAATTTAGATGTATTTTACATTTAAATTTCTGCTTTTCATAATGCCCCTTTAAGAAAGTTCTATTAAAACTGAAATGTCAAATATGTCATTTCCCTGTTAAGTCTAGGAATTAGTTTTTGAACAATAATTTGTTAAAAAAACCTGTCATGGTATTTGTAAGTTATAGCCTCTCTACTTCCAAAATTGATTTGAAGCAATTTTATAGTCATTTCATGGAAGGTCATATTGGAGGAAAGTTCCCAAAAAATAAAAGCTTCAAATAGGAATTTTTACAATTACTATTTAGTGAAATGATTATAAAGAATATGGCTACACTTACAGAACACAATGCAGAATCAAGGAACATATCTTTGTAGGTCAATTATATGGGTATCTGAGGTAAAAATGTTTTAACCCTTGAATTATACAGTTGCTTACAGTCTCTACTGTAGTTTATAAAGATGTAAGCTTAATATTTAACATGGATTAGTCCAGTTCCTGAACTGAAGTGCAAAGAGAAAAAGGCAAGCAATGCATCCTCCTATCTTCCATCACACAAACCCAACCAACCAGCAAACCACCAAAAAACACTGGGAAAATCAGAGATGTAGAAAAATGGTCCAGATGGAGGAAGAGAAAGATGCTTATCCCTGGGGTGTTAAATTATCCAGGGATTGACAAAATCAAATTATAATATAGGAATAATAATGATACTTAGAATTTTGTAGTGCTGTGTAATTTAGTTAAAAAAATTCTTGGATTATCTCATTTATGCTATATGAGGAAATCCACGTAATCCAAACCTCCACTACAGACACTTTCGGTATAATTAGTTACCAACAATGACATTCTGATACCTATTCTAAACAAGCACCATGTATCATTAATACTGAAAATCACTGAACCATAGGTTAAATATTTTGAAGATACAGTTTGATCAATGGACACCTAACATTTTCATGTACTGAGATAAATCATAAGAGTCTGCAGAACACAACTTACTTGCTTGCCAATTCACCCCCTGGTGGGAGGCTGGGGATGTTCTCACTCGCTAATGTGCGCATCACATGGACTAAGTCAGGGACGCCTTCCCCCTGCTTCTTTATGATTTCTGGGAATCAGAAGTACTTTTTTTGTAAGTGTTATCCAAATTTAATTTAAAAAAAAAAACTGAAACAAAGATAACTTAGGTTTTTAAAGATGACATTTAGCACATCTGAGATTTTCTAAACTGGTATAAGAAAAAAAAATCAAGTTGACCTTTGAAAATTTATGACAAAGAGATGCACAAAATGACACAAAAGATGAGATACTTTCCAGATTAACTTCAAAGAATGAAAATAACAATCAAATTGTGAAAAAAAAATTTTATGTTAAAATCAATGTATTACATAATCAGGGATACGTGTGTACAAATGAGAATATTCTTAAGAGGCCAACTAGTTACTTCTGAGATCAACTCCTCTCTTTAGACTGGAAACATGTTTCCTGAACTTTGCCCTGAAAATACACTGCACAGATTTCAAGATTTGGAAAAAAAAATAATAACCTTGAATTATAGGGGAATTCATTGATTATATACTAACCCAAATCATTTTTACATATGTTTATATTTGCAAAATGATACTTAAGTAGCATGTGCAGATTAGATTATATACTTGAATACCACTCTCAGCTTAATTTTTGTCTAAGGTATCTTTAAGCAATAAATAGATATATAACATCATTTTCTTAGTTATTTGAACAAAGCTTACAGAATGGAAAAAAGTCTAAATTTCATGACAAATTTTTTAAAAAGAAAAAATGATAAACCATACAACTGAATTTAAAATTGTTAATTTTAAAACATCTAGTTATTAAATGAGTATGTTACCATCTGCAACATTGCCATGCAGATGCGTATTGTTACTCATACCAAAGAATACCAATAATTATGTACAAACAACTTAAAAGAACTCTCAAACTATTCACTTCAAGTACAAGAAGTCTTCACTTGGAGTTTTAGCATATTCCAAATGCAAGATCATGCCAAAGGTATTTGTAAGTTATATGTTCAAGTTTTGTTCAATTTTTTGTTTTTCAATGTTTATACTAAGAAATTTTCTTTGTCATCATTGGGGCAAGAAAATTATCATTCTAGTTCTCAATTTGTAAATACCATTGAGAATAACAATGCATGTAAAGGTTTTTTATCCTTTGATCAAGTCTCAAAATATTAACTCATCACTAAAGCCACATATTAAAAGACAGACATCACTACCCATATTTCTTTAAACGACTCAAATTGTCCTTTTAGAATTAGGCCAAATTTTACCATCTATTATTTTTTGCCTTAAAAAAAAAAAGTCTTAAATCTGAACAAAAAAGCAAGGATCTCAGATTTGGTTTGCCAAGTTCCTTTATTGTGTAATCTTTAACATCTAGTATATTTATTCTACATGGTTCTAATGCTGGAAATCTGCTGTACAAATAATAAAGGGATTTGATGTTTACCTAAACTGCACAATTTCACAATCTAAGGCTGTAATACACTTAACATACAGTCTCTGCTAAGCCAATACAATTACTGGAAAGATAACTAGATACAACAGAAATGAACACTGATGATAAATTTAATCAATGATGGTTTCAGGTCTAAAAAACATTACCTTGAATCATCTGTATTTGATCTATCTTACATCTCCTTTATTAAAATATAAATTAGGATATTTTAATTGTGAAGAAAATTACAGGAAGACAAATTCTTTTAAAAAAATAATGTAAGGCTTTAAAAACAGTTAATATTTCCTATTCCACAAGGGACAATACATTTAAACTATCTGATCATTACTACTACACTGGCCTTGCTTCTAAAAAAGAAAAAGTAATGAATTTTAAGAAATATTCCTTTAATTGCTCTTGGACTATACATTTTAATTAGAATTGTAAAAAGACTGGATGCTTTTATTAAAGAATATATATGTATAGAAGATCTATGTTTCACATACTCATATACAAATAAACACATTCTGCTCTTCCCCACCCCCCTCCACAAAGTCTGAAGGATCCTATCAGTTATCTCCAAATTAGCAACTTTAATCTTGGGCAGTCAGTAGCAAAGATTTTAAAAATATATACGCACAAGTATAATCTTAAATTGGCTTAGAAGGACCACAACTTTAAGCAGTATGGTTTAAATTATGAGCTGAATCTTTTCACAACCGTAGAGTCAAGTATTTAGAAGGGCACAGATAATAGGAGAGCTGAAGAGCCTTTGTCCTTTTCTGTGGTGTGGATAGAGAAGCCAAAAGTATTCAAAGCAAATAAAATGAGGTTTAGTAGGTCACAGCAATTTAGTGAAGGCACATATTTAAAGAAAGAAAAAAAAAAGTGCCTGTTTTGGAAGTTGAATGCAGTATTTTTCACTTAAGACATACAACAACTTTCACAATACAAATAGTTACATATTTCCTGTTTTTAAATATAGTAGTTGTTTTAATGTAATATTTAATCTCTGGTTGCAGTCTCATCAAATCTACTTCAGTAAAGAATATCATTTAATTTATGACAATCTCCAATTGAATGGTACAAGTATAACAATACTTCAACATATCAAAAATATTGAGAATTAATGTAAATTCTGTTCAGGTGGCAATTCTTGCTTGCTAATAAGCAATATAAAACTTAATATCGTAACATAAAATTATGTATCTAAAGCAATTGTTTACAATTGCATCAAAAATTTAAAGAGCGTACACTAAACAGAAAAGCAGAAATTCATTTCTAAAGTTTGATCCCATTGCATAGTAAATAAAATGAAAGTACTTATTCTTATTTCTTTAAATCAATAAGAGAACAGTATAACCAAGTTCCTTTAAAGTGCTAGTAAATTAAATATCAACTTATCCCAATACATAGTTTTCTTACAATTTCATATTTTTCCACTAACCAGCAGTTTGAACCAATGTGATACGACTTGGTAGCATTCTAAATATTTCCTTTTACTGTATTATGTATAAATAACTTATATTGAAATGATTCATTTAAAATATAAAAATTCCAAGACCTTTGGTAATAGCGAGGAAACAAACCCATTGAATATTGCATCCAATGAAAGAAATACTAAATAGTACATACGCATACTAGATATATCACTCTTAAGTGGGGGAGAGCAATAAAAATAAAATGGCAGCTCTAGATAGTACTGAAAATCAAAACCATTATAATTCTAATATCAGACTGATTATAATTGATATAAAACAGTAAAAAGGGAGAAAAAATCAGAGTGCATATTAATTTTAACACTGCAGGCACAGCTGGATATAATAGTGTGTAGGTCAATGCTTACATGCTATTCAAGGTCTTTAACGTGTAAGTTAATGACATTAGGGACCCAATGCATTTTAACACTATTATAGGCATGTCAAGTTTTTCTGCTTAATGACACTGCATAATCTACACGCTTACTGCATATATGCAGGAAACTGGAATTCTCTGGGGAGACTTAATATTTATACCAAGTAGGAGCTGCATCAAAGATCATTGAAATTGTTTCAAATATTTAAAGGCATTACACCTGAGAGTTACAAACATCTTTCTAATTATCTCAAGGTAATTTGCAGAATTATGACAAATATACTCCCGGAATTCCCAACTTATTTCTTGATTTTATTCGGCATTTACATTTCTGCCAGGTAGAGACCTAGAATGTCTTCTATTTGGGTCTATGTTGTCTAGGTGAGGCAGTTTATGGCTTAGGCAAAAAGCTGTGAAACAGTTTAAAATAAATTTTTAAAAACTGTGGCACATGAAAAGTTGTTAATAACCAGGCTGTGATCTTCAAGTTATTAAAAAAAAAAATCCTAAAGATCTTAAATTCATATACACAGCTTTACACAGAAAGATGGCATTCAAATTATCACCATCATAAATAATCTGTTTATAATTAAATAAACCACAAATCAGACTTTCCTGGCACAAAATTATTCATGCCAATGAATTCATAATGAATTTGAAAGCATACAAACACTTCAGCCTTTTTAAACAAAAGTATCCTGAACAGAACGTACAGGGCCACACTAGTTATTTCTAACATAACTGTGATAGGACAATTGCAAACATCTCAACAGCTACTACAGAAATGCCCTTTCCCGTTTTTGTACACTAAACACTAGATGTCAAAGGCTTGTAAAGATCTAAAAGCTAAAATGTTAAAGTTTGTGTTGAGGTTTTTCTTTAATAAAGCTACTTATTTTTTGTTAAATGATCCACCTTCTACTCTGCTTTCCAGGTACTTGTCCAACTCTGCCTCCTTCTTCACTGCTTCTGGCGATACTTTGGGTGCATTTGGAAAACAGATCAATATCACACTCATGTTGTCTCGACTTCCCTGGAAAGATAAAAGTTTGAAAAAATAATGTGGTTTTCTTTTTGCTCTTGAAAGCCTTGATAACCTTTATAGTGATGCCAATTATAATTATACTTATTCTAGTTGAAAATATATGTTTTTAAAGAGAAAAAAATGTGGAGGGGGTAGCTCCCCAATACACATACAGTATACTATATAGCATACAGTATAACCAACACTACAAAAGACAGGAGAGAAACATTACAGGTCAAATTCACTGCAACAACCATTTTTAAAAATTCTATAAAACAAAAATATTTCTGAACATTTACTGGTAAATGTTATCACTTCAGGTGAAGTGATACCTAACATACATAAACATACACACACATTCATTCAATTCAACAAAATAGAAAATTCTAGTGGTGCTCCTTACAACAGGATTTGACCTGTAGTTACATGTACTTGACAAATTTACATTTAAAATAAATTATAATAAATTGTGGGGCTAATTAATTTTCTTCATAATAAATAGAAATATGGAATCAGAAGTAAAACTACATATATAAAGTTTATCAACCAGCTTTTAACTTTCATAATTTTAAAAAACTGACTTTTTTGACTTTCATTTTTAAAGACAACTAGGTATTCAAAATGCCATAATTAAAATACCTGAATTGATGTTGGCCTCCCCACATTCTCCTTCCTATTTGTAACTAGAGTTAACTTTTACGTTTTAAGAATTTAATTCTGCTATCTGGGAAAACTGACCTTATACCATTAGTTTAAGCAAACAGTACAAAGAATTTAACATTAAAAAGAATCGTGGAGGAGAACTGTATAAAATGTGGCAAAGGATAAGCTATTGAATAATTTTTAAAATAGAGTAAAATGCAGAAGAGATACAGTGGAATCTGAGTCATAATTTACTAATATCTGAATCTGGCAATTTCTCTCAAGAAAACAGCTTTTAATTCAGCTAACAAGTATTTAATTCTTAAGTGCTAAAGAATAAACCCAACAAAATGGATGCTACTTTTATGCATACTAAAAGGGACAAAGAACATATGTATCACTGTTTAGCTCTTCCCAAATTCAGAAGTTAACAGTGTGAACTATTATTACTCTACTGATTTTTTTAACATGTGTTGGATGTTACATAAACTTGATTTGTGTTGGATGTTACATAAACCTGATTTCTAAGTATGATCAGATTTTAATTAAGATTTTAAGTCGAGTTGGCAGTGTGCATATAAAACTACAAAGAATATAATGTTGACTTTCTACTGCCACACGTTAAAAGAAAATCAAATACATAGCCTCAGCAGAATTTTATGAAATTAACATGTTTAAAAGAAAAATCAAAGAATTAGTTAATGAGCATTATTGACAAAAGAGAACAATGTGGTAGCAAGAACACTGAACCTAAGTCGAGGGCTTAGATTTTGGTCTTAGTGCTATTACTAAAGAAGTAAATTGTACAATAACCCTGTAGAAGTCACTTTTAACTTCTCTAGGAAAGGGAGCAGCATGTATCAAGTACATACTATTTGCTAAACTAGGCACTTCATAAATATACATTAGCGCATTAATTTAACTCCTCAACAGTCTTACGCGTTAGATACTATTATCTCCATTTAATAGCTGAGGGAGGCTGAACAATTTGTTCAAAACTGTAGAGCACAAAAGTAATAGAGGTAAGCAGCCCGCCCGGTGGCGCAGCGGTTAGGTGCTCGCACTCCACTGCAGTGGCCGGGGGTTCGGATGTTAGCTCAGGGCTGCTCTTCCTCACCAAAAAAAAAAAGAAAAAAAAGCTAATAGAGGTAAGCCTTGATTCCAGGTCTGTCTGACTTTTAAGTCAGCAAAGCCTTCTCTGGCTTCAGCTTCCTCGTCTGCAAAATAAAGAAGCTGAGCTGGCTCGTCTGTATATACAGTCCCATTTGATCAGCCCAACAACGTCAGGAGACACAGTAATACTATCTCTTACCTGTTTTACAATTAAAGAAACTGATTTTCCAGATAGTTTTAACAGCTTACCTGAAGTCATACACAGTCTCATACCAAGTTCTTCTAACTCCATGTTCAAAGCTATTTCTATTACACCACACCAAATGATCACTAAATTCTCTTTGTTGCTGCTACAGGTTCATTAGACCATAGCCTCAAAGTACTTCCATAAATGTACTGAGATATCACATGGTAAAAATAAAATGTTAAAATTCTAAAATGCTTTTCATTTATGGACACTGAGGCTTAATGTTCCCCATCCCCTTTCTTTTAAAACATACACTTTGACATAATCTTTTTACCTTTGATAATCTTCCACAATATTAAAAAGCTCAAGTAGTCATGGTTACTTAAAAGACTAAATGTTCAGATTATACCTCTTGCATATTTCATAACTGGGTAATTTATTTCTAAAAACTGTTCTGATATTTTTATAATTGATGAAGAGTAGCCTGCAATTGTAGCAAAAACTTACTTCTGAGAACTACAGGTTCTAAAATGATTAAATACTACAGTAGTAATTAAGATGACAAAATCATTTTATCTTTTAAAAGAAAGTCTAGCTACCTTATACAAACAGGTGTCGACTACTTCATTGCAAACCTTCTCAAGGTCATCAGTGACTTCCAGTCTGGATCTTACAAAATCACAGAGCTCTTCATTTCCCATAACATCCCAAATACCATCACATGCAAGGATAATAAACTGATCATCTTCTTCAGATCTTTCAATATCATGGACTTCAGGCTCTGGTGAGACAAGCTGCTCTGTAGGACCTTTTCCATGGACACACTTGTAATCAAAGTCCCCAAGGGCCCTTGATACAGCCAGAGAGCCATTCACACGCTGAATCATTACAGAACCACCTGCATTCTGAATTCGTTCTTTTTCCAGCGGATTACTTGGTTTGTGATCTTGTGTGAAGAAGTGAACTTTCCTGTTCCTACAAAGTAAACCTCTCGAGTCTCCACAGTTAATGAAATAAGTATGTTGAGGAGAAATTAAGACACCCACCGCTGTTGACCCACTTCTATCTGCACCATGTTTCTTCTCTGACATAACTCTCATATGTTCATCAATCTCCAGAAAACCTGTTCTGATTCCATTCTTTACATTTTCCACAGAAGGTGCTCCTGCAGACCCTTTAAAATCCTGGTTATTGGTGATGTGATCTAACAAATGCTCACAGCAGTATTTGGCAACCTGAGAACCAGCATGCCCATCATACACAGCAAAGAAAGACCATGTTTCAAGTCCACTTGGCAAACCGATCACGGCCGTATGTGCATCCTCCATCTCAACTCGCCAGCCTTGCATGCTGCTTAGCCCATATCGCAACCCATTACCCTGCCCCTGGGCATTATGTTTTTCCATCTTTGGCTTGTCTAAAAATGCTCCCATTATGTCTTGATCCTCTCGGTCTGCAAAGGAAGAGAAACAGGAAAGTTAATAACTATCTTGTAAACAAAATTCATATCCAACAACCTTGTTAAGAGTGAAGGAGATACAAAGAAAGTTTTAAATAAGAATTCACAACTCTTGTGATAAGCAGACACTCATTTTATCACTGACTTAGAACCTGGAGATTAACAAAGAAGAATTAGGGGAAAGGCTGATCAGGCACAACTTGGAATGGACAGCAGGCAGAGAGAACTAAAGCACTGGGATAAAAGCAGCTGATCTGACACTCCCCAAGGCACAACCACTTGAAGTAGAAAGGAGACTTGGCAGTGGCCATAAGCTTACATGAACCAGGTCAAATGTTTAAGGATGCACTGAACATGTGAATCTCTTAGGGAATCTCAGAACTAAGTTATATGTATATATTACAAATGAATTCACAGGATATAACAAAAGCCTACTAATTCAAACATCTTAGTCAAACATTCAGAATTTTCCGAAGTTTGATTCCGAACTATCTAGTTTTATTCCTACTACATAAACCTTCTGAAAACGTAAAAAATTATCTACTCACAATGGTCCAAATTTGCAAGCTCCTTCCTTTAAGCCTCTGCTCATGTCAGTCCCCTTAACTGGAATCCCTTGCCTCTCCTTCCTACTTATAGAAAAAACCATTAAGGTTTAGCTCAAATTCTACCTTTTCTCCAGGTTTTTCAGTCTTTGATAAAGCCAATAAGTTACTAAATTACTGTAAGTGGTCCAGCCTCAATTTTCAAGTTGCAAAGCAGTTATACATACATATAACAAAGCTTATTGTATATAACAAAATTAACCTACTCTAATTTACTGGTATTCTATTAATCTAGTGGTAATAACATGTACCATTATTATTGTACTCTATGATCATTAGGTATAAATAGTGAAGGAGATCAAAGGGTTTAGGGACAGCCCTGTGGACAAGTCTGAAAGCGTAGCTAATATAAGCTTTTCCCAATAATCAAAAGCTAAAACCCCTGGTCTGGAATGGGCCCACACAAGGCAGGGAGACACTCAGGATTCAGACTGGCCTTTACTTGAATAATAGCCTAGGAATGTAGAGATATGGGTCCAAGTCATCAAATGAATCACAACTGAACTCAAAGCAATCTGAAAAAAGGACAGAATGAGACTGAATGGAAGTGAAGCAGAGATGGGGAAGTAACAGGTAGGGGTGTGGAAAAGTACCTAGGTAAATCAGGATGCAGTTAGGAGACTAAGGGATTGATGATGCTAGTGATGCTAAGCTCTGAGAAGAAGCTGGGAGAGAAAGGAGAAGAAAAACCCCTTAGGAAGGAGGCAGTTTCCCAGCAACCTTCCCCTCTTCTTTTTCCTACTAGTACACAGGCAGAGAAGTCTGGTTGATTGGTGTAATAAAACAATCTCCTGCCTACTCCTTTGCCCCCATTACAATTCCACTAATGGAAGGTAAATAATGAAAACTAGCAGACTGGCCCTGTGGCTTAGTGGTTAAGTGCGCACGCTCCGCTACTGGCGGCCCGGGTTCGGATCCCGGGGGCACACCGACGCACTGCTTCTCCGGCCATGCTGAGGCCGCGTCCCACATATAGCAACTAGAAGGATGTGCAGCTATGACATACAACTATCTACTGGAGCTTTGAAGGAAAAATAAATAAATAAAAATTTTAAAAAAAAAAAGAAAAGAAAACTAGCCATCATTCATTCCTTATAGTGGTATTCATCAGATTACCTTTCTGATACCAAGTTGATACACAGTATGGCAAGGGTTGAGTGTTTTGACTGGACAAAGATAACATAATGATGACACTTTAATAGCAGACAATTTTTAAGAAGAATTCTAAATCACTCTGATAAGTGTTTTCAAAACATTATCTCATTCATTCTCCTTAATAACTCTCTAAAGTGGGTAACAGTATTATCTCCAATTTATAGATGAAGAACCTTAGCAAGACTAAAGAACTTGGCCAAGGTCACTCAGCTGATAAATTTGGAGGAATGAGGACTCTAATTCAAGCCTGCCTGACTCTAAAGCATCATTTATTACTAAGGCAATGGTTTCAATCATGGCTGCACAAAAAAATTATCTGTGGACCTTTTGAAAAATTAAGATTAACAAATCAGAATTTCCAGGGTAGGGCTGGAACCTAGGCATCTGTGTATCTGTGGAAAAGATTAGATGGAACGTCTAGATAGGAAGGTAGAAGATGATTGAGCCATGGTAGGGTAAAGTCATCTGCTGAAGGTCAGCAGCAAGGTGCCTCATCTCTGCACCTCAATTCCTTTATCTAGGCTGAAGGGGAGGAGGGAGGTATTATATAGTTAAGATGCTTGTTACCTACTAACCTAGCATTCCTCATCTGTACAATGGGCATATTACTACTTACCTCTGAATGTTGCTGCAAGGTTTAAATGAGGTAATGGCTGCAAAGTAGCCACAGAGTCTGGCAAAAATGAGGCACTCAGCAAATGGAAACTGTTTAATTATTACTTCATTCTTACATACATAGCCACATCTACATTCTGATATTACCTAACAGGGACCTTACTCTCTCTTTCATAGGAAAGTCTGGTAGTTATTTTCCAGACATACATATGAAACTACCAAATAACTCTTTGAAGATAGAGTACATTTTCTAAAAACAAAACCAAACTTTTGAAAATTTATATTAGAAATGTAAAAATGTAACAAACCAAGTCAACCATCTGATAAACTTTTAGGCCCAGCTCTATAGCAAATTTAAAAATATAGTCAAGGGCAAATTAATAATTTTGTGGTTGGACTTCCACGTACTGAAACTAGGCATTTCAGAAATCTTACCTCCTGGGATTCTGAGTAATTTGTAGAATCCTGGTGAAGCAGCCAACTATAGCTACATAAATATAGCAGATAGTTATGTAAATATAATACTTACCAGCAATTATTAACTTATAAATACTATATTTTCATAGTCATCTTCTATAAGTGGACTTACTAAACAGTATTTTATTTAATCAAATTATTAAATTGGCATATATCTATAAATAGTAAACCCCAAGGGGATTCAACTTGCCCATGAAAGTTTTAGTTTCCGAGAGAAATTCTAGTTCTCGCCTAGTCTTAAACCAACTCGGAGCACATGCAGGGTCTCATCACAACACCAGCATTATCAGTTGATCTGAACTTTTCAGAACAAAGTACTATGACAATCATAAGACCAAATTCATCTTTGATATAATCAGAAAATCTGGTGAACATTTTTGTCTTTTAAAACCAAACTAACTCTGAAATTGAAAAATTCTAAGGCTGGGCCAGGCAGTCATTCATTAAAGTTCAGCCACTTTTTTTTTATTAAACAAACTCATCTCATAATCATAGCAAAGAGTCTAGAACCTGATCATTTGGTTTAATTCACTCACAATTATCCCAAATTTTAAAAAAGCTCTATATATTCCACTGTTAAGATCCCTAAGCAACCTATTAGCCCCCAAACAACAAGAGTTATTCAACCAACAATTCGGACAGAGGGCTTCAGTAAAAAATGGAAGAATAAAACCCTAAAAGGTTTTTTTCTGTTATCTATGGATACATAGTCTAATATAGAACCCCTCCAGGCTCCATAAACAGAACAAAATACACATATGTAAACAATGTGGAGAAAATTATATTCTCTTAGCAATTGATAGAATTCTTTTCAGGGCAAGCCCTACTTTTTCTGAGAAACATTACTTTGATCAGACATGTAAAGTAGGGGGTAAGGATCAAAAGATATACTCACATAACAAAAGATCACCGTGAAATAGGCATTTGAAGGAGGGTGGATGCTGGTAACTGGAGGACCTTTGTTTGATGAACACTGAAACAGATTTGGCTATAAAAGTTAGGGAGGAAAATCTGGAGTAGATCTGCATAAAAAATAAGAAATCTAGGGGCTGGCCCAGTGGCGTAGAGGTTAAGTTCGCACACTCTGCTTTGGCGGCCCAGTGTTTGCCAGTTTGGAGCCTGGGCAGGGACCTACGCACTGCTCATCAAGCCATGCTGAGGCAGCATCCCACATAGAGCAACTAGAAGAATGTACAACTATGACATACAACTATCTACTGGGGGCTTTGGGGAGAAAAAAGGAAAAAAAGGAGGAAGATTGGCAACAGATGTTAGCTCAGGGCCAATCTTCCTCAAAAAACAAAACAAAAACGCAGTTAGAAAAAAATAAGAAGAAATCTAAAGGTTGAGGGAAATCCAGAGGAAAAAAACTATACAGCAAGAGAGACTAGAAGCTTCTTGGGAGAAGAGGGAAAAAATGGAACACTAGCTAGCAGCATAGGCAACAGTGTATAACATGGCAACATTCAAGTTATCTGCAGTGGGGTGTGGGATGTAAACTCTCTCCTACTACCAAATCTTTAGTATATTCTACACTGCCCACTAATGCTTACATATGAATAGACTTTATCAAAGATGAGGACAAATGGTTAGTTGACTCTGGAATGCACATTACTGAACGACAGAATATTAAGTAATATATTGCATAGCTGGGATTCAGTGAAGAAACAGACTTGTAGCCATATCTCTGGCAGAGGATAATTTAGGGTACAAAAACTACTTTTAACTTTGCAAGCTATGAGACATGGTAATCACAAATTATATTTTGTAATCCAAGGCAGATATCTCAAAGTTAACTATGGTAATGATAAATAAAGACATGAACAAAACTTGAGAGCAATTTGAGAGGGGAAAAAAAGGCTAATTGCTGGGTAACTTTTCTCCCATTTGGAGTCTGAAATTTCTCACTGATCATTAAAAAATGATTACACATATACGTATTTACAAATTTGATTTTGATAAACTTGTATCATTAATCAGAGCCAAAAATGTAGAAATGATCTGTCTAACCTATTTTACAAATGAGAAAGTGCAGCAAAACAGAATGATCTGCGCAAAGCCACAAGGTTAGTTCAGCAGTAAGACTGAGAAAAGGACCTAGGTTTCTGGACTTGCACTCTAATTCTCCTATACATGCTATCCTGTATACCTGCAAATGAAGTAATGGAAATCTAAAAACGTAGGCTTTTTAAAGACAACACAGAAGGCACATAGCTAGGGAAGATTAACACAAAGCTGAAACTTCCTTTAGTGCCATTCCTTCCTCTGCTTACTCTCTATAATTTTCCTAAACAGCCAAAGATAAATGACCAAAAAAAAAAAAAAAAAAAAAAAAAAAAGGGAGGCAGGAAAGGTAAAGAAGAGAAAAGAGGAAAAACAATAAATCTAAACCTTTCTTTTTTTGTCTGAGATTGAAAGAAAACAACAGTGAAATAACTACAATTTCTAGCAAAGTCAATCTCAAATACTCAGGCTAAATAAAATATAATAATAAGCAAAGAAAAATAAGAATGTATTTTTAAAGATTCAGAAGTTAAAGGGCGGGTGAGGGGACTCAGTATTCATTAGCTCCAAACTAGAAACTGCCCATGGAGATATCAGATGACACTGAATAAAACAATTGCAGGCTGTCAATTTAAAAAAAGGGGGAATCTGAAAGTAGGTTCATGGAAATGAAAAACAATTACTAAACTAAAAGTTTCAATAGAGACAACGAATAACCAATTGGATACCACAAAAGAAAAACCCCAAACCAATAAATGAGATCACCTCAAGGAATTCTTTTAGAACTCAGGTCTTTCCTCATCTTGTTGATTCCAAACATACAAACCCACCCACATCTGTAGCCATACTATCCTCATACCTTTTTGTTATGATAGAGGCCTCTCCGTCTTCTCACTTAAGATAAGTCTCTCTACTACAGCTTTGGAGCCCACGCTTCAAAGGAATCTTATATGATTTACATGTCTTCTCAGGAACCTTACACTATTATCCTCCTTTTTCTCTTTTATATTCAATCTCAACTTTTAAAGACCCTCGAATGCCACCCATTAAAAGTAAGTCTTTATGTGACTCTTTCTCATTTAGCTACCCACCTGCCTCTCTCTTCCCTTTACAGTTCAACTTCTTAAAAAAAGAAGTGTTCATGCTCAAAACTGTTGTCTGGCCATTCCACCAAAACAAGCTCCTCCAAGTTGCTTAATCTAACGGACATTTTTTAGCCCTCATCTGACTGACTGCTCACAGCAGCATTCAACAACACTACCTCTTGAAACACTCTTCCCATTGGCTTTTCAAGATGCTACACACGCCCAGCTTTCCTCCTACCCCTAGCTTTTCTATCCTTGACTCCTTTGCAAGCTCATCCTCATCTCCCAAGCCATTAAATATTGACATTCAAGGCTTAGACCTAGGCCCTCCTCTCACTCTATGCTGGCTCCCTACGCACTCTTTCACATATCTGCAGCTTTTGCCAGTGAATGGCACCATCATCCATCAGAGTGAATAAAAATCAGGGACATATGTTTGACACCTCTTTCTACTTCATCTCCCATCAGTCCATCAACTCCCATGGATTATACTTCCTAAATATTCTCAAATCTGTCCAGTTTTTTCTCTAACACCTTAGTCTTTAAGCTACCATCATCATCTCTCACTGCATTATTCTATACCAGCCTCCTATTTCGTCTCTTCACATGCACGCTGGCCTCCCTCTAATTTATTTTACAAACCTCAGCTTAAGTAAACCTTTCAAAATACAAATTTCACCATATCACTTTTGTACTAAAAGTTATTCAACGGCTTTCCAGTGTTTTGGAGGACAAAGAACTGCTTAATATGGCTTACACGAAGCCCCTGAGTGGTCAGGCACCTACCAACCTCCTCCAGACGTATCTCATTTCATACTGTTCCCGCCCCAACATTCTCTATGCCAACCGTAAGGCTTTCTTACAGTACCTAGTACTTGTCATGCTCCCTTCTTCCAAATAACGTAAACAAATGCTACTTCCTCTACCTAAAAAGCTATTCCCTCATCTCTTAGTCTTGTTAATTCATACTCATTTTTCAGTTCTTAACTCAAGTATCAGTTCTTCAGGAGAGCCTCCTTCAAATACCCTAGGTCAATTTCATATACACATAAAAAATTAAGACTTTCTGATGGGGAAAACAGATAGAGAGGCTATAATCAAAGAAATGAGAAGAAATTTTCCCTCAGTTCAAGTCTTCAAACTTATAAAGCTCACTGACTATCTAGCAAGATTAATTGCTGAAAATCCACATCTAGTTACCCACAACTAAAGAATTCAAGGAAAAGAAAAATACTACAATGTAAGCTTCTCGGAAAACCTTGGGTAACTGTCAAAGGAAAGAGTATCAGATTGGTATTACCCATCGCAACGATAAAACTGAATCCTAAAAGACAACAGAGAATACACAGAGTTCTAAAAGTAAAGGTTAATGTTAGAATTACACAATTATCCAATTTATTTTTCACATATATAGGTGGACAGGGAGGCAGAAAACATTTTAAGATACACAAGAACTCAAAGTATACACTCATATCTTCTTTATGAAAAATTCAAGAAAAAATTCCAGCCAAGCAGACATCTACTCACTGTTTTAAAACTAAGTTCATCTCTATGACTTGCCATTAAACTCCTTAATAACATTACAGAAAAAGTTAGAAGTAATCTTATTCGTAAAAGTAACAATCTAGAAAAACAAAATCCCAAATATAGAAAGTAAAAAGAACTTGGGACATCGCCCAATTATCCAATTTAATACTAGAGAGACACTCCTTTTATGTCTTTAGAATCCTCACATCAACAGCAAAGCACATATGAAACATCAAAAAAATGGAGATATCTTTCATAAGATTAAACTTTAAAGTTACAGATTTATCCAATATGTGACTTTGGACAAGTCCTTTAGCTTAATGTCTAACTTTCCTCATTGATAAATGAGAAACCCTGATTAATTGTTTTCAGAACAATTAACTTCTTATACATTTCTCAGAAAAGGTAAGTGAGAAGACTAAAGTTCTAAGAACACCTTGGTCTAAAATCATGCTGATAAATTCCCATTTAAAAACTCTTGTTCTCAATACCAAGATGAAGATTATAAGAGATAAATACGATTATTTTACTATGGAAAAATCAACCTGTAAAGAATGAAAAAAAGAGAAAACTGGCTACCAACTAGGAGTGCAAGCTGGTAGCCCGAACTGACTTTTGCATATATTGTTAGCCCCTGCTCCAAAACAACATGCATTCTCCAGAGTCCCCACTACTCCTTATTGACCACATCTAGCCCACGTCATCCACTTTTCCGACGCAGCATCTGAGTTTGCATCATTTGGTAAAGAGGACAATACCTGTGATTGTAACAGCATACAATCCAGGAGGATTTACTCTAATCTGATTTTTCACTACCATGGCCACCTCATCCCAAGGAAGCAAAACAAAATGATACCTGCAGGAGGCTGAACAATGGCTCCCAAAGATATCAAGTGCTAATCGTGTAAATGTTACCATATTTGCAAAAACAGTCTTTGCAGATGTGATTAAGTTTAGAAATGTATGATAGGCGGATTATTTTGGATTATGCTGGGGCCTCTAAATGCAATCAGAAGTGTCCTTATAAGAGAGAAGCAGAGGAAGATTTGATACATACACACAGAAAAGGTGATGTGAAGACAAAGCAGAGACAGATTTAAAGATGCTGGCCTTGAATATTACAGTGATGTGGCTATAATCCAAGGAATGCTGACAGCCACCAGACGCTGGAAAGGCTAAGGAATGCATTCTTCCCTAAAGCCTCCAGAGTGAGCACATTCCTGCCGACACCTTGATTTCAGCCCAGTGAAACTGATTTTGGACTTGTGATCTCCAGAACTGTAAGAGAATAAACGTACATGAAAAATAAGAAACTAGAATATAAAAAGTATTAACAGAGCTAAGGAAAGAAATTTAAAGAGATAAAAAATTATTGTAATATTTTAAATAGCATGAAAAGCAATCATGAGGAGGAAAGAATCTACAGCAAACAATCTGCAAGGGGTAAAAAACAAAATAAGAGAAAAATCATCCAGTATAAGAATAAAGACATAATGTGAGTAGATTGGAGAAAAGATAC
The DNA here is from genome assembly GCF_020826845.1 of Diceros bicornis minor. Taxonomy (NCBI): domain Eukaryota; kingdom Metazoa; phylum Chordata; class Mammalia; order Perissodactyla; family Rhinocerotidae; genus Diceros; species Diceros bicornis. The sequence goes on along the minus strand of NC_080763.1, from coordinate 9,947,393 downwards.
AAACGATGCAGATCCAACAGTTTAATCAGTACATTGTAAAAAGAAAATCAAATAATGAAAGAGAAATTAAACTTCAAAGAAAGAAGAAATTAATCCTAAACCGAGGGAAAACTTGAACTTGATGATTGAAAGCGTTTATCAAGTACTAGATATTTTACTAGAAACTGCCCAACACCAAAGCATAATTTGGTGAAGACAATGAATTTCAAGAATACAGAATTTAGACAAATGACACATGCCAAAAAATAAAGACAAAAACAAATCAGGCTGGCCTTAAACGTCTTTGCAATGTCAGATGATAGGCAATAATGAAGTAATGCCTATAAATACTGAAGGTAAATGGGGACATCCCAAGAATTCTACACCCAGCAAAACTGGCATTCATATGGAAGGGTAACAGAAAGATATCATCAAACACGCCAGCACTAAAAAAGTGTATCATCCATGTACTACACCTGAAAAACCTATTTTTCAAGGCAGATTAATGCAATCAAGAGATTAATCAAATCAAGAAACTCAAAAATGGAAACGTCATAGTATAGAGGGCTTTGGGGTGGGCAAAATATACTAAGCAAATATAACCAAAAAGAAATCAAGGGTTTTAAATCAAGTATTTGTTGGATTATATATTAGAAAACAAAAGCTTTAGAGTTTCCTAACACACTCCCACTCACCCTACCCTGGGGACCAAAAAAAAAAAGAAAAGAAAAGAAAAAGTAAGAAAACAGATTTAATACAGTAACAGCAGACATTGTTAACAATAAAGAAAGAAAAAAACTTCAAACATCTGGAAATTGCTTTAAAAGGCATGCTTGTAATCAGCTTTGCACACAGTGTGTATATTTTTACAATTACAGAATATTAAAAAAAAATAATTAGAAAGACCTCATATCAAATTCTATGAGCTGTAACCAAATTTTCTTCAGGAAAACTCACACTTCCTTAGTAAAAAAGTGAAAATCAGAATATTAAATATTCAACTCAAGAAGTAAGACGAACCACCACACACACACACACACACACAAAACCCAAGGAAAGCTGAAGGAATATATTATGAAATATTAAGTAAGGTAAATATGATGTTATACCAGAGAAAAATGAGTAAAACAGGTAAGCCACTAGTTAGCCTAACTGAGAAAAACTATATTAATCGAAATTACAAACCAAACAGGCCATACGCACCTCACAGATAGAGGTGTTTTTTTGTTTGGTTGTTCTTTATAAAACACACTATACAATTCTTTGCCAATAAATTTGAAAATATGGAGGAAACTGACAATGCTGTTGGAAAACAAATTACCAAATTTTTTTCAAGAAGTGACAGAATAAAGACCAGTAACTCTGGAACAAAATGAGCAAGTTATCAAAGAACTATCCCTCAAAAAAGCTCCAGGGCTCATGAAAAACAAAAAACAAAAAGGCTGAAGAACCATTCCAGGTAAAGAAGACCAAAGAGATATGACAACGAAGTGTAGTGTGTGATTGTGCACTGGCTTATATATATTCGTGTGTGCAAAGAGAATGCACATGCACACACACACAGGGAAAAAAAGTTATTTATAAAATAAATGTGGCAAAATGTTAACAATTGGTAATTTAGGTAAATATGCAAGTTCACTGTACTCTTTTTTCAAATTTTCTGTAAGTTTGAATTGTTTTCAAAATAAAGTTATTAAAAATAAAAGTGCATCAGGGGCTGGCCCGGTTGCACAAGCGGTTAAGTGCACGCACTCTGCTGTGGCGGCCTGGGGTTCACTGGTTCGGATCCTGGGTGCGCACCGACGCACTGCTTAGCAAGCCATGCTGTGGCGGCGTCCCATATAAAGTGGAGGAGGATGGGCACGGATGTTAGCTCAGGGCCAGTCTTCCTCAGCAAAAAGAGGAGGATTGGCAGATGTTAGCACAGGGCTGATCTTCCCCCCTCCCCCAAAAAATAATAAAAATAAAAAATAAAAGTGCATCAGACAATTCCACAACCAAGATGTTTCAAGCCTTAAAAGAACATATAACTCCCAAATTACCAAAAGAAGAGAAAAAAACTTTCTACTTCTTTTTACAAACCTACCATAATCCTGATACAAAATTTGACAAAGATAGCACCAAAAAATAAAACTATAGTCCAAACACACTTATTAATACAGATACAAAAAAACCCTAAGTAAAATATAAGCACATATTACAAATCACCAAGTAGGTTTCATTTTAGGAATTTAACTATAAGCCAACATTCAGCAACCTATTAATATAAGTCAGCTTTTCAGAAGTTCAAAGGAGAAAAACCATATGATCATCTCTTCATATGCTGAAAGGGATCTGACAAAATTCATTCCATAATATAATATATATTTCAAGCCAAATAGAAAGCATAGTGATGAGAATAATTCCCAGGAAAGAAACAAGAACAAGGATACCTACTCTTATCCCTATTATTTAGCACTGTCTAGAAATAGTGATCAATGCAGTAAGTCAAGATAAAAAAAAAAGAGGTATAAAAAATATGAGACAAGATCAAATTATTATTTGCAGATAATGACTGTGACGGCAAACTCAAAATCTAAAACATTATTAGGAAAAAAAGTTCAATAAGGTTGACTATAGAAAATCATATTAAAAAATTTTAACAATAAAACTAACAATAATAATCACTTAGAAAATAAAGAAAAATGGCAATAAAAGTATATCTAAATAAATAATTAACAAGAAATATTCAGAACCTTTAAGACGAAAGCCTCAGAATAAAAGACATTCCTTTTTCTTAGATAGGAAGACATGTATCTCCCCTTTACTAATTAAGAAATTCAATATAATCACAACTGGGTCTTTTTGTTCCCAGACCTTGATGAAATGATTTCAAAATTCATATGAACAAATGTTTGAGAACAGCAAAAGCATTCTTAAAAAACATTAGAATTTGCCATACCTAATATTAAAACAATTTCAAATTATGGTATTTAAGAGGGAATTGATGGCCGGCCCCGTGGCTTAGCGGTTGGGTGCGTGCGCTCCGCTGCTGGCGGCCCGGGTTCGGATCCCAGGCGCGCACCGACGCACCGCTTCTCTGGCCATGCTCAGGCGGCGTCCCACAAACAGCAACTAGAAGGATGTGCAACTATGACATACAACTATCTACTGGGGCTTTGGGGAGAAACAGGGAAAAAAAAAGGAGGAGGATTGGCAACAGATGTTAGCTCAGGGCCGGTCTTCCTCAGCAAAAAGGGGAGGATTGACATGATGTTAGCTCAGGGCTGATATTCCTCACAATCCATCAATCAATCAATCAATCAATGGTTTTGTATATTCACACTTTGAAGTGCCCCTCTATTCCAAACGTACTTTAAAAATAGATTAACTATAAAACAGAAAATTAAGAAGACCAAACCACCTGCTAAAGATAAACTCTTGAAATACAAAGCACTTTGTGAAGCTGAAACTGTGAGCCTCCTGGGCTCAAATAACAGAAATGGACAGAAGTCCACATCCTGTAGGGATAGTAACAGAGATTAAAAATGCTCCGGTGCAAGGCTGGGGATAGAACCCAGGCTCACTGAAACTAATGTCTCAGGTGGAGGGGCTCTGTTGCCTGTAAAAGTTGCTGGGAAAAGCTACTTACTAACCATTGCCTAGGGCTATAGTTTAGATGAAGTTATGTGCCCACTGAGCAGAAGTATAGATCTTCTTTTGGTCTGTGTCTTATTCTTGGAGACAGAACCCTGATCCTGATGTTATCAAGAATCAGGAGAACCAAGCCTCCAATATAAGACATGTTTTCAGACTGGGCACCCCACAGCCAAGATGTAGGTGCACGCAAAAACGCTGGATAAGAAGTGTGAAAAGAAAGAAAACAAAACAAAAACTTGCCATTTGATATGAGACTGCAAAACCAAACTCCAAAACTCAAGGAAAACTAAACTAAGATGGACATCAAACAAAATCAACAATTTCCTAAATCAACAATTATAGGAATTCAATCTGGAAGAAAAAATAACAATATGAAAATAACTTAAAATGTGTATGTTTAGGATCCTTCTGAAGTTAAAAAGAACAGTAGACGTAAAGAGGGAAAAAAGGATAAAAAAACAGTTAGAAATCAAACCAGAATAGGTGGCCGTTAGAGAGAGAGAACCTGAACATGAGAAAAGTATTCACTGAGAAATAAACAACTGAGGCCACAAACTCTACCTGACCAAGATCAAGGTGTGAATTAGTAAACTGAAAAACGATACTTAGGAATTGCCCAGAACATAACACAGAGATTAAGAAGGAATACTGGAAAAGCAATATTCAAAGATATAAAGGCTCAGGAATTTTCTAAAACTGAAGAAAGATAGGAGCCTACAAACCAACAATGTATTTCATAAGAGTACCTACAGATAACACAACATACACAACATCTAGGCACATCATAGGAATGTGCTCAGAACGTCAAGTATGGTAAAACAGACAACAAATACTAACATTTATATCACACTTGAAACATGGAGGGTTCTGTCCTAAGTGCTTTACATTAATATTAAGGTAATCATCACTACAACCCCTATGATACAGATACTATTTCGTTATCTCTGTTTAGAACTTGTTCAAAGTCACACAGTAAACAGTGGCAACAGGATACAGAAAAGGAATCTTTTTAAAAACTTCAAGAGAGAAAAATTATATACAAAGGCATAACAATTAGGTAGAGACCAGACCTCTCAGAGATTCAAGTTTGCCAACCTTTATAATATAATGAAATCTATTGTGGGTGCCGACAGGAAGGGGGGAAAAAAACCTTATTGACCAAGAATTCTTGATTTGCTAAAAAAAAGAAAGCAATGTGTAATATACACTTTCAGACAAAACCTAAGGACATTTACAAGCCACACTCTGTTACTAAACACATTACTAAAGGATATACTTTAGCAAAAAGAAAGGTGAACCCAGGAGTGAGATACAAGGAACAGTAAGTACAGAAACCGGTAAAATATAGTGGCTGATGAAATTAGGTATTAACCATAAAAAACAAAATGAAACGTTTTTATGCTACAAAAAGGGGAAATAAAATTGTAGGCAATTATACAGACGATGGAGGAATGTTTAGTGTTTAATCAAATATGAGCTAATAAAAAAATCACCAAATATACAAGGAAAAAGCTGCCATGAGTAGGAGTTAACATATAAAAAATATAACTCCCTTAAGACTTCAGATATTGGAATTAGTGAATATAAGATATAAAATAACTATGTATGAAGGGTTTAACAAGATTTAAAAAGAAAAAACAGAAAAATGATTAAAAAATTACCAGGCAAATTGGGAATGAATTAGATACCACTTTTGGAAATAAAAAAATAATTGTCAATATTAAAAACTCAAAGGATGACTTAAACAACAGATTATAAACAAATGCAGTAAATTAGCTCGCTGAGTTAAAGAAAGAAATAAAATCATGTTCACTTCAAAAAATCTACAACCAAAGGATGGGGGGACGGGGGAAGGAGAAAAAGAAAATCAAGCTCTCAAACACAATATTAAGTAGCATAAATAGTCCACAGATGTAGGCTCAGAGAAATTTAAGCTCAGGAACTATCAACTAATCTCTCTGTTCATGTCAACTCCCTGGATCATGGCTATGGTAGTAGTAGAGTTCTCTAGACTTTAACATCAACATTTATTCCACTGAGAGAATCAGAAAACATCAGCAAAATAAATTACCTTATCCTATACAGTAGAGCTTAATCTTGTTTAACAAATGCTCCCCTGGTATCTCATATTTTCTAAATATTTTTAATCATAGCAGTCTTTACATTCTCACATCTTACTTTAGTTAAAGATAGAAGTTTCTTATAGGGTCCATTAGTTTGCAGTTCACCAGCCAAGGTCTCTAGAACGCTACTCCAATCTCCCTCAGGACTAAAAATATTTTCACAGATTTCTCTGGTTAAATATTCTTTTAATAAAGATCCTATAGATCAGTCAATTAAATCAACAAATACTCATAAGTTTCTCCTATGATATAAATAATCTATAAAACAGTTATGAAGATTTATACAGAGTTCTTTTGTACAGAAAGGAATACTTATTCTTAAAACAAATTATACACACAGACATTTTGTAAACTTGGTTTCCAATACAAAAAACATTCATTTAGACCACACATTTTATCTGTTAAATAATGAATCCCAATTGCTCTAAAGAAAACGTAATCCACCTTCATCACCTTTCTCCTTAAAAAAGTTATACACAAAACATTGTAGACGGGCCGGACCCGTGGCTTAGCGGTTAAGTGCGTGCGCTCCGCTACTGGCGGCCCGGGTTCGGATCCCGGGTGCGCACCGACGCACCGCTTCTCCGGCCATGCTGAGGCCGCGTCCCACATACAGCAACTAGAAGGATGTGTAGCTATGACATACAACTATCTACTGGGGCTTTGGGGGAAAAAATAAATAAATAAAATTATTAAAAAAAAAAAAAAACATTGTAGACAATATTTCTGATGAGGCCCTGAATACAGGTTTTAAAGATGTCACGCAAGCGGTCAATACACGTACTAACAACAGTTCTCATTAGTTTGCCCTCCTCTCGAATTTCCAGTTTGCTTATTACAGGACTTAACTAACTTTAAAACTATATGTGGGATGCTGGCTCTTTTGGGGCACTTTACTGACTGACCCTAAAATCTCAATTAGAATTGTTAATTCTGGGCCGGCCCCGTGGCTTAGTGGTTAAGTGCGTGCGCTCTGCTGCTGGCGGCTGGGGTTCGGATCCCGGGCGCGCACTGACGCACAGCTTCTCCGGCCATGCTGAGGCCGCATCCCACATACAGCAACTAGAAGGATGTGCAACTATGACATACAACTATCTACTGGGGCTTTTATAAGTAAATAAAATCTTAAAAAAAAAAAAAAAAAAGAATTGTTAATTCTAACCCAACCAGAAGGCCCCTGATCTATCAAATCAAATAAGATTTTCTTGGGGCTGGCCCAGTGGTGTAGTGGTTAAGTTTGCGAGCTCTGCTCCCACAGCCCAGGGTTTGCAGGTTCAGATCCCGGGTGCGGATCTATGCACTGCTTATCAAGCCATGCTGTAGCAGGCATCCCACATATAAAGTGGAGGAAGATGGGCACAGATGTTAGCCCAGGGCCAATCTTCCTCAGCAAAAAGAGGAGGACTGGCATCAGATGTTAGCTCTGGGCTAATCTTCCTCACACACACACAAAAAAGTTATCTGGATTCTGTTTATACGAAATACCAAAAAGGCAAATCTATAGAGACAGAAAGTAAATGAGTGGTTGACAAGGGGTAAAGGAGAATGGGGAGTGACTGCTAATGGGTACAAAGTTTCTTTTGGAGGTGATGAAAATGTTCTAAAATTAAATTGTGGTAATAGTTGCACAATTCTGTGGACTATACTAAAAACTACTGAGCTGTAAACTTTAAATGGGTAAATTTTATGCTATGTGAGTTATAACTCCATAAAGCCATTTAAAAAGATTTCTAGGGTTTTATATGGGTTTCTGTATCTATATTTTAGTAATACGGAAAGTACTATATTAAAATTTTTTTCCAAGATTAAAAAAGAGTTACCTGAAAATTTCTCAGCTGCCCAATAGTTCTTCATCTTATAGCTTCAACTAAATATTTACTTCACTCTTTCAATTAACTATTTACTTAACCTCCTCCAACAAGCCAAATTTCATCCAAATGAATTATAATGCAAAATACTGTTATTGAGTTAAATAATTCCTTAATTTAAATGCCCTAAATTAAAACCTTAAAAATGAAACTTCAAAAAGCAAACCAAAATCGACCAATCGAACCAACCAGTCAGTCAGAAAAAGCTCTTCTGTGCTAAATAGTGTTTCTATAAAGCCCATGACACAGGTCTCTACCAAAAACTATTCAAAAATAATTAGTCTTTGCTAAATTAGGTAACAATTTACAAGTACCCAAACCAGTCAGTTTCCACAGATATTACCAGCAATTTCAATTTCACAAAGTATGCGAGAGACAAAGCTTGCCACTTCTGATGTTTCCTTTATGCTTCATGACTTTTTAATGTATCAACATCTTCTAGACATGTGCTGTGATCTGGATGACATACTCCATAAGGCAGTCTTAAATTTCTACAAAGGTATGAACTGTACAATTTTTAAAAGTGAACTTTTAGCAGTACAAACTGCCTGAAAAATATCTAAGCTATATTTAGTTGGAGGGCTCTAGTGACTATAAAAATTAGTGACCTATTTTCACTAACAATTATAGTACAAGCAAAACACTGAAAAGACTTAACATAGAGCTATTTAGTTTTTAAAGTTTTCTAAGAATGTTCTGGTATTCACAATCTCAATTTGCGTCATCTGTTAACTATTTCAAATTTCTCAGTTTTGGATAACTTGTCTACAGATTGGAAAGTGGATTCAGTTCCCAGTTTGCTATTTTTTAATCCTTGTATATTTGAGGATTCAGACTCAAACTGACCCAGAAAGCAATAAATGATTTCCTCGGCCAATCTATCCTTTTTTTCTTTTGCTTAAAACAAACAAAAGCCCTCACACAGAGCATTTATTAAGTATTTGTTGAGAACCTTGTATATTTAAGCTGAAAGAAGGGAAAAATAAAACCTTAAATATCTAAGTTGGTAAAAGGTTCATTCACACACAGAATCTGGGGATTCTAAGTATTTTACACACATAAAATGTCTCTGCTGGAAAAAAAGATGAAAAAGTATTTGCCTCTAAGAGACAGACCTCTGTCCATACCATCCAACATTCTTCAAAACAGAATCATTCACTGAGTCCATAAATTGTGATATGAGATGTTTTGTGTGTATGGAAAAGGATGCTGGGGAAGTATGAGAAAAAAGGTTTTTTTAAAAGTGAAAATTCTATCTTTCTAATAGCTTAAAAATACACACATATCCAACTACCTCCTGTATTTGATTAGTCACACCTCAAATGACAGGCTCAAAATGAATTTCTCAACTCCCTGCCACTTCTCCTACCCAGTTCCCTGTCTCAGGAAATAGGTCTACCACTAGTCATGAGCTCATGGAATCCTGTATTTCCCTTATCATAGCACAAGAGACCCCGTGAATTATTTCTCATTTTAGATTTTCAGGTCCATGAGGGAAGAGATCATGTCTTTTTTGTTCCTAGTACTTAGCACATAGTGACACCTGATTAATATGTAGGACAAATGAATGACAGCCATCATCGTGACTTCTCCCTTATCAGAGGAGTTGGGAATTCTTTTCTATCCAGGAAAATGGAGTCCCATAGAAGCTGACCTACAAACAATATCCTACCATTTCCATTGTGTTATTCTATAGAATACATAGTTCTAATTTTTTTAATCTATACAGAAACATAATTGATTTTTAATAAGAAAATATTGGACTCAAAAGCAAATTCACAGCTTACCAATCAAAGCTTGATTTGCAGATTACTGTTCATTAATGACTTTTAAAAGTTTCTCAACATCATTAGATACACACTCCATTACTGAAAAATGCCACATAAAATAATTGGAGAGGACAAAAGAGAAAAGATGTAGTTGACTAGAGGTCAGAGCCCATACATTCTCTTTCCCTGAGCTATTTACTTATAAATCTGCTCATTCATTCAATATTCCCAAATCGGTAAATTTTTTAAAAAGTCTTTTCCATGTTAGAAGCAAAGTATAAGGTAATTTAGACACAAAGGAATAATTTCTGGGAGCTAGGAAATCCACTTTCAATGTATTTTAGACAAAATTAACTTAGTCTGGGAGTTTTTCTGTATAAAATGAATAATCCCATTGTACTTAATGAGCTCCTTATTCTACTGACTGTAGGAAACCAGTACAAGATCACACTAGATGGCTGACTAGTTGTTGAAATATAGATGGAGAAAATGAAGATGTGAGATATGGAGTAACACAGAGTTAAGCTGTGGGTTGACCACAGAACAAAAGCTGCCACTTCTAAGATCAGCCCTTTGACATCCAAAACAGCCCTACAGACTCTCAGCAATGATAATATTCTACTGCTTCATAAAAAGTGAAAATTTTGTTTACTACCTATTTACATGTTTTTTTAAATATTTATTTGCTGTTGTGATTGCCAAGTTATCATTTCTGGAATATAAGATTGTCAATGGCACCTACTCATGATGACTACCCAGACAGCTGCCTACACAATTATCTTTCTCCCTTTTTTTTTGGCAAGGAAGATTGTCCCTGAGCTAACATCCGTGCCAATCTTCCTCTATTTTGTATGTGCGACGCTGCCACAGCATGGCTTGATGAGCGATGTATAGGTCTGCGCCCAGGATCTGAACCCAAGAACCCTGGGCCGCCGAAGTGGAGCGCACAAACTTAACCACTACGCCACCGGGCCAGTCCCCCTATTTACATCCTGAAGCATGACGGCATACTGCAAAGATGTTTTTCTAAAGCCAGGTAAGTTTTGCAATTCTGTTTGCAAAACAAAACCAAAAAAATAATATACAGACACTCCTTGCTTATCCTTATCATTTTCATTTCTGAATTTTGGTAACAAAGGAAAGTAAGCAAGCCGCATCTCCTCTAGATGTAATACCAAATTTGATGCAATTTTCTACCACTTATGCTAAAGAAAAGGAGCAGTGCTAAGAAGCCAAGACATTCATTCAAAGTTGGTAATGAATTATGTTCTTATTCTTTGAAATAGTACAACAGTTCTTGAATAACATATTCTTTAAATAAAATAATTAAGCCACATAAAGCATGACTCAAACAAAACAAAACAAAAAAAAACCTGTTTATCTACATCCCTGCCTGAGACAGTCATATCACAGATGAATACAAAGCCTAAATTTAAACTGGGTTACACATGACCTATGCTCTCTCGTGGTCTGCTATACTTCCGGCTCACCTTCAATTTTCTTTGTCATGTGTTCAACAGAAAATGAGCAGGAAGACAAGGATTAAATAATCATATATTGAGCACCTATTTAAAACAAATGAAACCTGGTCCCTGCTTTCCAGGAATTTATTTTTAATAAATCTTAATATTGAAATGTTCCATTTATAGTATAATCTCTATTGTAAGCCCAATTAGGTAGCTTGTGTTTAAGACTATCTTCTCAAACTCACTAAAAATTTCATTTGAATAAAAGACTGATGAAATTATTTGTCAGTAGGTTTCAAAGTAACGAACATGAATAAAATAAGCCATAAGACAAAATTGTGTATGGCTGTAGTACTAGCTGTATTATAGCTATATCTTATATGCTTTTTTATATTAAAAAATTTAATGGTTCTTCTTGGTGAAAGTTCTAAAGGGAGCTGACACGACATGTTATACTCTACTTTTTAAATGTAGTATACACTTTCACCTCAGATGCCAACTCAATCACAAGATTCACTCTCCGTAGTCATACCCTTCATATACAAAGATTTTCTAATCCATCACAACTGTCAACAGATTTTCTTTTAGCAGTGGCAATAAAACTGCAGTGACCCACATATATAACTACTTTGAAAAGTCCAAGGACATGTATTTGGCTTTTGTTACTAGCCGTGAAACTTTGGACAAATCACTTAACCTCTGTTTCCTCCTCTGTTAAGATATAGGTAATAACAGTATCTATCTCATATAGACAGATATGAAGATTTAATGAGATAGTACTTGAAAATTTCTATGATAATGCCTGGCATATAAGTGCTAAGTAATGCTAGCTATCATTGTTACTAGCTAATGTCAAGGTTAGAAAAACTTAAGAGGCACAGAAAGAACCAAATTCGTTGATTCTGGTCTCATTAGTGTCATACTCCAATAAACGAATCTAAGCAGCCACAGACTGTCTATATAAAATTATCCATTTAAAACTGATTAAAAGAAATTTTACTATATATTTTCTAAATACTGGAAATAGTTTAACAGTTTGATAAGGTTTAAAGTTTAGCTTAGGGGTTTACATGAACACAGACTATTCATATTTAAGACATTTGTTTGGTTCAAATGATATCAGTTGATAGTTATCTCTCTTCTTTAATTAATACACTGTCTAACTACTGTGATTCCACAATTTCTGTTTAAAAAGATACCTCGTTCATAATATTTGCAAATGTAACTCTGGAAAGAGATGCATGATTATGAATGTCCTGTTAAACCCTGAAAGCCAAAACGTAGGAAGCTAAAATGAAATCTTTAGGTCCAGAATTGGTCAACCTAATTTTTTATACCAACAACACATTTCAGATTTGTATAATTTTCACTTAAATATCCAGGTTCAGCCAAAATAATACACAGGAAGAGAGTGAGGAATGTCTGCTACCAGAAAGCTCTAACTTCTTCCACCACCTCCTAAAGCAATCACTCCCACTCTCAGGTAGATTTTGCCTAATACTTACAAAATATCTGAATGTCTACTATCCACACAGCACTGTGCTAAGCTTTGGGTAGAATAAAAAGTTATTTCCCCTTCAGAATTTTATAATTAAATTGAACACACAAATATAATTAAAACACAAATACCTAGCAGTAAAGCATATGATTAAAGCCATACAAATTATACAATAGACACTGCTATAGAAGTACAGAGAAAGGAGAGAGAAACACTCTGGTGATCACAAAAGGCTTTCTGGAGGAGGAAATATTAGAAATGAGTTTTGATAAAGGAGAAAACAAAAGCTGGAGAAGGAAGGGCAAGAATTCCAAGCTACCACTCAGCATGAGTAAAGATCCACTGAGAGAAAAGTATACGGTGTGTTCCAGAGATGGCAAGTGTACCAGTTTGGTTGAAACAGATCAGTCCTAAGGTCCAATCATGGAAAGTGTCAAAAGCCAGGTCAGAATTCTAAACTTTATTCTAGAGGCAAAAGGGAGTCAGTAAGTATATTGAGCAGAGAAATAGTATGATGAAAATAGTATTTCAGGAAGAATTTTGTGATGGTTTACAGAATGTAGGAGGGAGATGCAGTACAGATGCTAGTGGGAAAGACCAGTTGGAGTGTTAAAACCATAGTCTGGGTAGAAGGTAATAAGACCCAAATTGTTCCAATACAATTTTTCAACTTTAAATAACCCAGGATCCACATATAAAGCCTTAATGCCTTTTATGAAGACTTCCCTCCTCCCACTTTTTTTTTGTCACAAGAAGAACTGAGTTAGAATAATTTAGTTTCCTTACTCTCTCTTGCATCTTTTCCCATAGCAAAATCTTCTTGTCCATTTCTAATCATTAACTGTAACTCCTCTTCAAAATATCATCCATTGTCCTTCCTCGCTTACTGATCATTCTAGTCTGAACATTCACCTTTGCTTTATTACTTTTACTCTTTATCCTCTATTTAACCATCTACTCTCACCTAATCATTAACTCCAAACCCATAACTTCTCTCCAGCTTCATACAGTCAAATAAATCTACTTATACTCAACTTTCTCTTCCACTACCTCTTAACTTTTAGTCTATTTATATATGAGTTCAATATACCAACAACCTTTACAACCTATTCTAAAGTCTACTCAATCTCTTATAGTTTGGCTTCCATGCTCACTGCTAAAATTATACTCAGAAGACAACCTTCTCATACCCACTAAAACTTTATTCCCCTATGTATCTCAAGATTTCATATACTACTCAATAATAGCAGCTACCATTTATCTGGTAATTTTCCATGGTAGAAAACATGTCAAGTGCCTTACATAATTATCTCACTTAATCTTCAAGATTGCCTTATTAGAAAGGCTTTTCCATTTGACAGAAAAGGAAACAGAGGCTTAGAGAAATCAAGTTGCTTGCCCAAGATCACCCCACTAGGAAGTTTCACCACCGTCTCCTCTCTGGAAACTTCAATGTGGCTCTATTGACTATATGTACTCAGAAACATTTCCCTTAGTCCTTCATTAAGGATACAAACCATTTGAGAATTAATATTGATTCCATTCCTCAATCTGAATGAACAATGACAGCTGAAGACATAAAATTGTTTAGCTCTGTTGACTTCTGAAACTTTGGGAATGAGAAAATGAACTTAACTTCTTAAATCTTTTCTGAATGTTTTAGAAGGGACCCCTACGCACTGGAAGACCTAACTACATAAATTTGTAAGGTCTCTTTTAATTCTAGGAATCCGAATCAGAAGTGTTAACATTCAGCTTTTCAAATTTTGATTCTAGGAACAAGCAGGCTCATCTAATTGGGAAAAATCCACTCAGGAATATTTTGAAAATAATTTCCTATCTACACTGATCTGATCCTGGCATGCTACTTCGAGTCTCTGGGCCTATATTTCTTCATTTGTAAAACAGGGCTAACATATACTTTAGAGGGTTGTAGTGAAAATTAAAGCCTGACACAAATAAATGATCAATAAATTATGGCTTTTATTAATCACTTTCTTCTGTATCTAGAAGTAGTTCGGTCCCATAGGATTTTAGTTCAAATTGTATCAGCCACAAAAACTCTTAATGACTTTCAATCCAGTCCCTAAATATGACTACTACATAAATTTGGTCAATGGATTCCAAATAAACATATTAACAATTATAAAAACTCAAGCTCCCTCCTTTATCACACATTTACTCAAGGAATGTTTAAAACAGCTCTAATTTTATAAACAGAATCAACAGTGTACCTTATGAATACACATTAGCATCCAGTACCTTTCCCTCAGTCTCTTACAAAAATTCTGAAGTCTATTCCATTTCAGATAAAGGTATACAGAAGCTCACCTCTCTTAATCGTTTACTGTCTCTAGCTCCTCTTACCTGCCTCAGCAAAAGAAAAGCTAGGTAAAGAGATTATCTAGGTAGTACATACATAGCTAGGACATGCAAAGGTCAAAACCATCAAGGAATATATTCTAGAGATTCATAATAAAATATAAAATTTACTTGTGTAATATGGAGCATATTAGACATTAGAAAGAGCAAAAGAAGAAAGAATACAGATAATCAACCTTTTCATTTTGATACAATTTAATCCAAGCTTCTTTCATTTAAGGGAGTTAATAATCCCAGGTGGAAATGCAGAGAATTTATACATCCTGGCTAAGAGTGGAATAATAAATGAAGCAATTGAATTTTTAAAATATTGTCACCAATATTATTTGAGATGGAAGACAGAATATATTATATTCTGGCATAAAGTTACTATGCAAGGTATAGGAAGATAACCTTTTACCTAGTTGCCTCACAACACCTTCCCCCTCCCTCAAGGCCCATAGATTTCACAGGGCCACACCTTATTTTATCTTCTTGCTTAACTCTTAGAGGACTCCACTTGAGCCCATTTTCTTACACGACTGCCTCCTTCGTCTGATTTGATTAACGATGGAAAGGAGCCAAGAGTACCACTCAGAGTCAGGTGCCCAGGCAAGTGTTAGATAATCATTTTGGGGAGGGAGGGTTAATCAAAATATCACCTTATAATTAATTATTTCTACATGATCACATCTCAAGAAATTAATCCAGCTCTCATGGGTGAGCATTTCAGGGAAAACAAGCTCCCTGTGGACCTATGTCAGTGTTTAGTTTTAAATTATTAAATAAATAAGCATTCATGGTTAAACCAGAATCAGCTACACATTCTACTAGCCATTATAACAAACAGTCTAGGTGTAATCGGAACAAATTCAAAGACTGTAGCGTTTTGGTAACTGCTTAACAATATTTACCATGTGACAGCATGAGACGGCTACAGATTTCTTTGAACAAAAAATTAGGTATTAGGAACAAATTTTCAAAGGAAGGTTTATTATCAAGTCAAAATAAGCAAGACTCAGCTTGAACTGTCAGAAAAACCTTCATAATGTTTTCTTATAATGCCCTTCACATCAAACTACCAAGGGTCATGTGCTTGTTCAAACCTGTAGTCTCATCCACCCTTTGTCTCCTGTGGAATCTCCATCCTCCTTCTCCCTCAAGTTTTTCTAGACTTCCCAATCCCAAGAGAAAAATCAATAAATGCTACCTACAGGAATACCTTTCCTAAAGAACTATCAACAACTTAAAATTCTTTTAAACACAACCCAGAAAGATAATCAGCTTTAGAATGCTGAAACATCTAAATGCCTAGCACATACCAGGCATTTGGTCAAGGCATACTGAATAGACAATGTTAAGAGAATCAAAAAATTTAACAACTGGACAGTACATTTGATAATATAATCTATCCCTCTGGCTTTACTGATTTGTAAGCTGACACTCAAAAGGTTAAAGGGCTTGTCCATGGACACTGATATTTTGGAGCATAGCCATGACTAAACAATTCTTGTCTCCTAGTGCAGTGTTCCCTTCAGCAGGTTATATATATATACATATATACACACACACATATACATGTTATATATAGGCGTGTGCGTGTGTGTATATATATATATACACACACGCACACGCCATGTAAAAAGAAATTTTGATGACTCCAGCATTCAACCGTGTTATTTCTCAAATACATACTGAGGTAGCTAGCCAAACTTTCCCAGTCCTAATATACCTCTCCCATAATATAATTACTTCACCGATGTGAAAAATGTTTAATGATATCAAATCAAAAATGTCTTAAGCAACTTCTATGTGCAGTTCATTATAGTTTCTATAACGTGGTATTGCTGTAACTTGCAGGTTAAAAGTAATCACCTTATATGATTGAAAACTTAATCAGATATATGAGAGTTACACATAACTACAGAACTATAACATCAGGCAAGAAATGTTTCTTTGTGCTTCAAATTATTTATTGGCAAAGAAAACATTAAATCAATAAAAGTAACATCTGTAATTAGAAAATAGGCGGTGGGGTGGGTCACTGTCTCCCTAGTCAGTTTTCTAATCTGTAAAGAGTCACAGTAATACAATCTTTGGAAAAGGCCCAATATGTAAAAAGGTAAACGTGAAGTTGCTCCAGTTAAAGCGGACTTGGGGAGCAAACCCTGCTAGCCTCCTGCAAGCTCTGGAACCCCTAAGGCTCAGCAGAGTACTGTTTAAATAAATCAATCCTCTGACTCTTAGGAGCTCTTTATGTCTAAAAAGTGACTGTTTAAAATCCCAACGTGCAAGTTTGAAAAGATTAAGTCTTCTTCCTCAGAACAATTTTTTAAATTTCTCTTTTCTTTCAACAATGTCAAAATCATTTACTCTAGGAAAATAAGACCTATCTCCCATAGATTTTTACACCTCCCATACTCTTCCAATCACTTCTTAAAATGCATTCGGCTCGTTACTCCAATTAGCAGAAAACCTAGGGCAGGGGGTGGGGACGGCGCAGATTTCCTGGCTTAGACAAATGGAGGGTGACCTTTGTGGATCCCTAAGTACCAAGCGGTGCTTGAGAAGAGAGGAGGGAAAATACCCCAGGGGATGAAATTTTCAAAACGTATCTAAAACTGTGGTCGGGAAAAGACTCTCCACAGCCCGCTCTCAAGAACATATCTAAAGTCTACAAACAGAACAGAACCATACCTCACCAAACTCTAACATCAAGAACTTTTACCCACACAATTTGCACGGTTAAAAAGACAGCAGAAGAAATCCGGGTGATTTACTTCAATGGACTTGTCCGATGCCTTAATAATGAATGAACTGGAGGCATCACTGACTCGAGTTCTGAAGGAGCCTCCCTCTCAGCTCTGCCCCCTATAAAACCTGGAGCAAATTCTCCCGAATTTGGTATTTCGAGGGTAAGTCCGGTCCAATTGGAGCCTCCCCCCGTCTTCTCCGGCCTTCCTCCGGGGGTTGGAGCCCAGGGCGACCCGGGCGGCGCGGCCGGGCGGCGGGTGGGGGCGCCGGGCGCCGCGCCGCCCCTTCTCCGCTCGGGAGAAGTTCCGCCGGCCGCTCTCGGGCCAGGCCGGCCCGCGGCCCTCGCCCGCGCCGCGGCCACCAACACCCCCCTGGCCTCGGCGGCCCCAGGGTCGCGCCCCCTCCCCGCGCCGCCCCCGCGAACACCTCGCCCCCGCCTCCCGCAGCCGCCCGGGCGGAGCATTAACCCCTAGCCGCCCGCCGCCCGGCTCCGGGGAGGAGGCTGGGCCAGGGGGTGGAGTTGTCGCGTCTCCTCCCGGGAGCGCCCGGGCAGACGCCCGGCTTGTTTACAGGCCCCAGGCCCAGGCCTGGCCACCGCCGCCGCCGCGCAGGCCCGCGCCGCTCGCCCGCCCGCCCGCGGCCCGAGCGGAGCGCTTACCCGGAGCAGCCGCGGGCGGGCAGGTCCCTGGTCGGCCGAGGCGGCGGCGACGGCGACGGCGGCGGCGGCCGGGGAGGGGGCGGGAAGGGGGTCACCGCGGCTGCGGCCGGCCTGGTCAGGCCGGGGAAGGGGTGGAGGAGGGGAGGAGCCGGGCTGCGTCCGGGCCCCCGGCTCTCGGCGCCCTCGCGGTTCAGATCATCCGGGCGTTGGAGCGGGAGGCGGAGAGCGGGTCCCGGAGGAGGAGGAAGAGCCGAAGATTCATCGCTTTCGCGCCTCACTTGCCTGGCGCCCCCCCACCCCCCCTCCCCAACCACCGGTTCCCGAACTGCAGCCGCCCGAGCACCCAAAGCTTCGGGCCGGACCGGCGTCGAGACCACTGCTCCCTCGCTCCCGCGCGCGCTCCCGCCCCTAGCGCCGCCGCCGCCACCGCCTCGAGCGCGTCCCCGCGCAGGCGCGCTCACGGCGGCGGCTGCTGTCCCTCCCCCACTCCTCCGCCCGCCCAGCCCGGGCCGGCTCAGCCGCGGCTTCAGCTGCGGCGCGGCGGAGCAGCTGGAGAGACCCGGATGTCGTTAGGCAGGAACTGCGGCGAGGGCTGGGGCACGCGGGGGAGGGGCGTCGGTAGATGACGTCACTGCCTTACCCAGCTCCTCTCGCCGCAGCCGCTTGGCGGCCGGGCCCCCAGGCCGAGGCCGAAGGGAGCCTTCAAATCCCGGATCCAAAGCGAGACCGTGGCTTTCACGCCCCGGCGCCGGAGGCTGGGCAGAGTGTGCGAGTTGGGAACCCCGGGAATCAAGAGCCTCTGCAAGCCCGGCAGTCTGCGGAGCCGGGACTCGGAAGCTCCCCCTAGGCGGGCCGCGCGTCCCGCCCCGGCGCGTCCACCTGTCTGCAGATACACACCCACTCCCTGCGAAGACGCCGTCCACAGAGCCCCGACGACTGACCCGCGCTCTCGCCCTCTCGGGCGCGGCCGCGGACTGGTGGCGGCCCGGCTGCTGCGGCTCGAGCGCGCGCTGGGTCCCAGGCCGCCGCCAGACCCCTCCCCCAGGGCCCCACGCCTCCGTAGCCATCCTCAGCCAGTGACCCCGGCAGGCCCGCGCAGGTGCCCCGGCCACACATCTCGAGTCCCGAAGGGCAGCAACACACGCGCCCTACCCGCACCCACCCACACGGGAGAGCAGCTGATACAAGCACGGGGCACATGAGTTTCTGGCAGGTTTTCGGTCTCTTGCTCAGGGGATTCCACGCTGTATTTATTGGCACATGTTAGTCACGTGATTCTGTCACGGGAGACCTCCAACGACCTCCAGTGAAGTAGGAGGAACGAAGGATTTTTCAAAATCTGGAGGATAATCAGAAACGTAACAGCTGCTTCTATTAAGAGTTAGACATCGGCTAAACCTAATTGAAACTGCACGTGCAGGTGGCCAAAATCCAGTTTAGCTAGCTAGACTACAGAAAACCCAACCCACGCTGTTTGCAGACGCCTGGGATAGAATGACAAACCCTAAGCGGCCAATGAATCAGAACTGGGGAGCAGTACATCACCAGCACGGATTCCTATTGGTTGGGGTGCCTTTCCCTGTCTTGTCAAAGGTTAACCTGTTCATGAATTTGACCTACACCACATTTGCAGGAACAGAAGTTTAAAAGAAAAATCCATGTTTTCAAAAGATGCTCTGTTATATACAAAGAAAAATCAAATACTTCATTGTAGGAGGCAGGTACTTTAAAAAGAATACCTGAAAATATGAGCCAAATTGTGTTCTGGCCGATAAAAAGGTAAATTTGTGAGGAGGCCTCTCCGTTTTCTCTCAAGAGCTTACTGTAGCAATGTGTCCCTTGCTACTTTGTATCTCCTAAAACCACTTTTTTGCCCCAACTCTTAGATCAAAAGCGACCTATTTATTCTTTCTGCCATTCAGCAAATAGTTAGCTGCGTTATAAAACTGTAAAAGCCATCTCCAATTTGTTCAACATGACTTTTTGGGGAAGGTTCTGTTTCTTTCACTTTTAGGCCCGGGACCTAACAACAGGATCAAACAGTATCACCAAATGGTCGCTGGCAGGCCAATTCTTCATGGAACCTAAAAATCACTCTACCCGATATCTTTGGGGTTAGAATTTCTTAGAGTAAGACGAAGATGGATCATTTCCAGGTATACAGAGTAAAAATAAAATACACTGATGCATTTGGTACCAGTATCATCTGAGGACACATTTCATAATCCTCCACACACTTGCCAAAAAGAAAATAATCATAATAAAAATAAATTAGATCAAAGATCTTTGAAACTCTGTCTTATTGGAATCCTTAATACTTCAGACAAGTAACAGCATGATTAGCATGCTAGTGGACTCATTACCATTCTGAAACAGAAAAGCCCATGTGGCAACCACTATTTGAAGTGCCCTTAGAAAACAAATCTTATTTATAAGGCAGAGCCTGGGCCTCCAGTAGCAGTATCGGATCATAGAGAACTCAAAGGTCTTGCCTGTCTTTCTGCTTCCTTCTTTTAGGCTTCCATATGTTTCTTCTCTCTGCTCTACACTTATGGGAGAATCTGGGTCAATTATAACCGAAGAGGTAGAAAATATGAGCATAAAGAGATTTTTTTTTCAGTGAGGAAGATTAGCCCTGAGCTAACATCTATTGCCAATCCTCCTCTTTTTGCTGAGGAAGACTGGCACCAAGCTAACATCTGTATCCATCTTCCTCCATTTTATGTGGGATGCCTGCCACAGCATGGCTTGACAAGTGGTACATAGGTCCACGCCCGGATCCAGGCCTACGAACGCCAGGCTGCCAAAGCGAAGTGCGTGAACTTAACCGCTATGCTACTGGGCCCTGCATAAAGAGATTTTTAAGGAGTCTGCACAGTGTACCACAGCCTGCTGATAAAGCTGCACCTTTGTACTATTTCGTATTTCTGGATACAGCTTGCAGGGACATTTTAGTATGAACTGGGAAACTCATGGGTTATAAGATTAACATTTTAAGATTTGGAACAAAGGTATCTTAATATTGTTTGAATAAATATGCTTGATACTATACTATCCCCTTCCTTATTATTATAGGAAATATTATATTCCCTAAATATTATACTAAATATTCCCTAAATATTATTCTAAGGGCAAAAATCTTTATTTGGAAGGGGAGAAAAGGACATTGAAAAAAGAGAGTTAAAAGTTTTCTCCTCTTTTGAACTACAAGGCTTTGCTTGGGCCTCCTACACGTATTTGGGATATTCATGGTAAGTTTTTGTGAAACATCAGTGAGAATATATTGCCATACTTGTATTTTAGTAATTTCTGTAGGTTTTTTAAAAAATAAAACTATCCTACTCTGCTTTGAAAATCTGTTTCTATTTCAATTACCAAAGAGGAAAAAAATTTTCTGAAAGATTGGCTTTCAAGTTCTGAATTTAACTGAATGCTATTAGCCTACTAATTGGGAGGCTTGGGATGAGGACAAGAATGAGTAAAGCTTAGTCTGGTCAGTGATACTCTCTTTTCTTTTCCTCCACAATCATGATTTAAAGAAAAAGTTTGCATTTCTTGTTCTCAAATTACTATTGTGAATCCATCCAAGAGAGTCACCCCTGAGACAGTCTTGCTTGGGCCTCTCAGAATAAATCGCAGCAATTTAAGTGACCCCTCAGGGGAGTACCTGAGAATGCCCCTCCCCTGACGATACATCCTCTCACACTGAAGCCAGTCACTACCCAAGAGTCACGAAGCCCAGAGAACACAGGTTTAACTCTTCCTACCTCTTCCTCCTCCACTACCTGTTTCACGTTTTTTTCTCACAAATATCCTCTTCATTTGTCCTCCTCTTCTCTCTTTTCTCCTTCTTATCACGCTTTTCCCTTTCTTCTGTACTCTTTTTATCTCCTTTGCTCTTCTTTTCCCCATTTTTCTTTTCTCACTTTTCCTTGGCTTAGCCCAAATTACAGCTTCTGCTACCCACTTTCTCTGGAAGCAGTACATATAAGCAGATAGTGTCCCTAAACTAATTTTCTTGGGAGGGGCTATAACCCCCACCCCAGTCCTCTTTCCTCCATCCTCCCTACTATATGGGGTCATGAAAGACTTAGCTGTTTAAAGGACTGTCACAGAATGAAAAGGATTAGAGAATCCTGTCCTGTGTGACATCACTGAGCTGGCCCTATTAGGGTGGGGCAGACAGGAACCAGGAGTCTTGTGGGCCACTCTGGCTCCTCCTCAGCCCTGAGAGAAAGGCAGGCAGGCCACCGTGAGCACCGCAGACTGGGCCCTGGATAGTCTTTAGGGTGAGCTCTTGCCTCAAGAGAACTGCGTGTGGCCACAGCCCCATGACATTGGTGTGGATCTTGTCCGACAAGCTCGTCTCTTCAACAGATGGTCATCGTGTGCCAGGCACCGGGCTGGATGCTGGCATAGATAATGACATCACTGGGGGCAAATTTCCAGCCCCCAAAGAGCTGATATTATAGTGAGGGATATAGACAAAGAACTAAGCAAATAAACAAGGAATTGCAGATTGTGTTCAGTGTTGCGAAGGAAATAAATAAGGAAATAGATCAGGGAGATGACTTGAAACAGGTGTTCAGAGAAGACCTTTCTAAGAAAGTAGCATTTGAGGCGCCGGCCCCGTGGCTTAGCGGTTAAGTGTGTGCGCTCCGCTACTGGCGGCCCGGGTTCGGATCCCAGGCGCGCACCGACGCACCGCTTCTCCGGCCATGCTGAGGCCGCGTCCCACATACAGCAACTAGAAGGACGTGCAACTATGACGTACAACTATCTACTGGGGCTTTGGGGGGAAAAAAAAAGGAGGAGGATTGGCATGGGCAGAGGGCCTGATGTGGGGAAGAGCTCAGCAGAAAAGTCACCTACAGACCAGGGATAAATTCAGCAAACTTAAGGCAAATATTGTATAAAGTCACTCAAGTTTAGAATTTCAGCTTAGGATATTGGGGATACTTAATCCAATTTACGACTAGGAAACCACCTTGAGCAGAGGGGCACAATCCCTACAAAATAACTTAGTGAATTGCTCTGGCTCAAAAAGCAAAGCAGCTTGAAAAATCAAAATTAAAAATCAAAGGACCTTTAATCAACTACTGAAATTAAGAAGCATTCCACAACTCCAGGGAGAGGTCTCTTCAGACAATCCAACAGCAGCTAGAAATGGGTCAGCTGTTAGTTGTGAAAAAATAATTTTTCTCCCAATATAGATAGCTATTCTTAATGGGTTAAAACTAGCAAAAATTGGATTTTTTGAGAGCAGTTTTTCTGTGTGTTTACTGTCTACTGTGGGCATTACAGAAAATCTCAAATTAACCATACCTTTGAAAGCTGCAACACATTTTGCATCCTTAACAATGATGGTCTGGTTGAAAACCAGTGAGGAAATGACCACGATGATAAAGGCTTTTTTCTGTATCTGGCTCTGCAGTTGACAAAGCACTGTCACTTAGACCAACCAATTTAATCCTCACAACCACCCTTGTGGGTAGACAGGACAAGGACTGTTGTTCTCTTCCTTTACAAAAGCAAAAACTGAATGTCAGAGAGGTAGCGACTACCCAGGATCACCAGTAAAGGCTGGTACCCAGGTTTTTCCTGTATCCTACAGATCATCCCTAGCTTTTACATGCCGATAAGAAAGGCAGCAAGGAGAGTCAGGAGTGGAAAGAGTATGATCTTGGAGTCAACAGTGCTGTGTGGAGCTGGCTCAAACTAGCTCAGAGCAGACTCTTAAATTTTCAGGAATTTTGCCAGCTGTTTGTTAAACACAGCCGTTATTAAAAATCAAATTACATAAACATCCAACTAAATAAATTTGAAACAAAGAAAATGTATATTAAAAACTCATTGCTTCCAAATTATTTTATTATATCTTACTATTATCTGTGCTCTTGAGATTACTTACACCCATTGTGTCTGTATGGTGGAAATTCTCTATGATGTGTTCCTGCACATCTCTTCCCACTGCTGCATTCAGTGACTTCACTTGAGTAGCTTGAAATTGGCCGTGGAGGGAGTATTTACACCATGGAAGTCAGCAAATGCCACAGATCAGGGCTTGACTTATTGCTTTGTTGATTCTCTAGACCTAAGAAAGTGACAGAGAAACTGTTAATAATGCAGATTAAACTTAAAAAACATGTTATGTCTATAGCTGTTAGATGATGACTGGCACAAAATCATCCAATTCAGCAAAGAAGTCACTCACATCATTGACGAGTAAGTTCTCATATATGTCTTTGTTCTCTCACCTTTATCTTAAATGAAAATTTAAGGTAACATGACCAACAGGCATGTCAGAACTACATTTGGAGAGCTGGTTGTTAAACATTTAGCAGCACACCACTGGATCTGGATCCACTGTGCCAACTGGGCTTCTTATTGGCTCTGTGACCTTAAGCAAGTCAGTTAAATGATTAGCCTCAGTTTCATTCTCCACAAAATACTTCCTCTCAGGGTGTATTGTGAGATTTGGAATAGATGAGGCACCCTTCACTACCACGTCTTCCTTCTTCCTCACTGGTAGACCCTTGTCTCACTAGAGTTTGTATATGGATACATGCTCTCTCAGTCTCCCCTGTAGACAAGAGCAAAGTGTCCCAATCTATGTGCCAGTGCATGCTGGTATGTCTCAAGTGGGTTATAGATGTGACAAAGTATTGATCCCTTAAGCCCTTGGGACATTTAAGAAAGGCTCAACTGCTGAAGCCCTGGAATAGTCCCATGTGGCCACAAGCAATCTCACCCAGGTACCCCTCTTGTCATAAAAACATTATCTTTCTATTTGTGTCATGATGTAAAAAGTTGGGAAACACTGGCTTACGACATGGGGTGTGTGATGCAATTCTGACCAATGCAACCAGAGGAAAAGTCTTGGGGGATGGATCTGGGAATGATTCTCCTCCCTAGTAAAAAGAGTCACATGAGAGAAAATGCCTTCTTCAACCATATGTTGTTGTGTCTAGATGTGAGCCTGGAACTTCTGGGCCATCTTGCAAAGAACCAATGTGATGTGGAGAAGAGGAATGATGGCAAGAGGTGGGTTCCTGCACATCATTGAGCCATTGAGCCATTGAGCCATCCTGCAATTGCCTACCTTGGGAACTGATTTTTAAGGGAGATAATAAATGTTTAATTTAATAAATGTTCATTGTTTAAGCCATTTTTATTTTTGTACTCAGTTATTTGTAGCTAAAAGACCCAAATACAGTAGAAGAGCTGGTGCATCCCTGACACCGAGTGAGTGCTCAGTGAGGTTAGCTAACTACCAAATTAGACCCTTTGCCTTTAGCAAAGCTGCCATGGTCAGATGTGCACTGATCTTATCCTTTAAATATTTGAGGAATTTCCTCAGTACTTTGATTCACTTTTGATCTTTATCTTGATTCTTTCTTAAAAGTGTAGTAAAAGCAACAATTGAAAAATAAAGTTATTTTAAGCTTGAGAGCAATTAAATACAGAGATATTAATATGCATTTTTTTCTTGCAGAATCTAGACAAACTAGAGCTCCATCACATGAAAAAGGTGACAGAATCCCTTCGTGTTTTGCAGGATAGAACTAGAACCAATTCATGGGAATTACAGAGAAGACAATTTTAGTTCAATATAAGGGTAGGGAATGAACTTTGCCTAGAATGTGCCAAGCTCGATATCAGGCCCCTTATGGGTGTTATTTAATTCTCACATTAACTTTGCAAAGAAGATACTACTTTTTTATTGTACAAAAGAGGATAGTAAGACTGAGAAAAGAACTCTTTTGCAGACCTAGAACCATCTGATTCCAAAGTCCCTGCTTCTTCTGTTGCAGAAGCTGACTGGGCCTTCTTGAGATGACTTTTGCTCTCCTTGAGGCCGTTTCCACTCCATTTTCCCATCCAAGAAAAAAGAACAATTCCAACAACAATGTGGTTACTGAAGATGTCTTGGTGAGATGAAAGAGGAGTTGTACTGCAATTACACAGCAAAAATTTCTCAGCCTCCTTGCAACATCATCACTTTTCCTAGAGTTTTGCTTCCAGTTGTCACCTCCTCCATTCTCCTGCTCTCTCCACTCAAGGAAAACTTCTCTCTTCCCTTCTTCTAACATACATTCCTTTCTTTCTGGGGCATTCTTTACAAATCCCACTCAGAAAGACAAAAGCTAACACGATACCCATCGACCCCCACCCACATGTCCTTGAACAGCCTTCTCCTCCTGTCATTGGTACAAACATGGCAGAAGCCTCTTTGTAAAGAAGCAGCAGTTAGTGGGAAGAATTCAGGTTAGCATCAGAGACTGAAAACTCAAGACTATGGTAGGAGCCAGGCAGATCTACTACAAGGGTGAAATCAGGCTGTGTACAACACAGTGCGCAGTGGTGAGAACTGTGGACAAGGAGAGCATATTTGTTCCATTGGAAGACATTCAATGCAACAATTTTTTTTCATTGATGTCTTAATAGTTTGTAACATTGTGAAATTTTAGCTGTACATTATTGTTTGTCAGTCACCATATAAATGCCTCCCTTCACCCCCTTGCCCCTGGTAACCACCAAACAGTTCTCTCTGTCCATGTGCAAAGCAATAATTTTGAAATATTTTAAAGATGTTGGAGATAAGGAGATATTCCGAAGCCTATCTCTGCTCTGTGTAGTCTGTGGACAAGTTATTTAACCTCTCTCAGCCTTGGTTTCCTCATCTGGAACATGAGAATAATCACCTTGCAGAAACAGATGAGATCCTGTACATAAAGAACCTACCACATTGCCTGATACCATGGTGTGTAGACACACAAGAAAATGTAACTGTTACTTTTAAGCACATCATGTGATATTTTTAATAATAGCAACACATTGTAAATGATTTGACACCATCCATGCAATATTTTCTCTCCTACAGGCCCGAGGTATAAGTTCACACTAGGGTTGTCAGTTATAGGGCTAAAATCATTCTTTTCAAGACTCGTTTTAATTTCCAGTCCTTTGGCTTAGTGAGGGCCCGTGGGAGTGTATGTGTGACCTACAACAAGGATCCTCTGCTGGAGTGTTCTGCGTCCTTCACCAGTGCTGACCTTTTTTGTGTGAGTTTCTCCTTCATGCCATCTGCACCAAAGGTGACCATTTGGTTTTTTTGTTTTTTTTTTTGCTGAGGAAGACCAGCTCTGAGCCAACATCTATTGCCAATCCTCCTCCGCCAATCCTCCTCCGCCAATCCTCTGGCCCCAGTAGATAGTTGTATGTCACAGTTGCACATCCTTCCAGTGGCTGTATGTGGGACCTGGCCTCAGCATGGCTGGAGAAGCGGTGCGTCCGTGCGCGCCAGGGTCCAAACCCCAGCCGCCAGTAGCGGAGCACACGCACTTAACTGCTAAGCCACGGGGCCGGCCCAACCATTTGGTTTTGAATCTAAACTCTAGATTGTTCTTATAGTGCTTCAAAAGAAGAACTTCTAAGCCCTATATTTTATATGTTATTGTATTTATAATTATTATAGTATAGACTTGAGTCTCCATACATTTTATTCAGTCAGTAAGTATTGAGCACCTGGAATATGCCAGGCACTGTGCTAGATGCTGGGGACATTGTGGTGAAGAAGAGAGGCAGTTTTCACGGAGCTTACTTGGGGTCGATAGAAGACTGACAAGATCATTGCAGAGGCATAAGTACTGTAATGGATGTAGAGCAAAGTATGACATGAGCAAGCAGAGGGAGAGGGGTGAAGGGGGGGTTACTTTAGACCAGTTGGTCAGAGACAGCCTGCTAGAGGAAGTGGAAGCCAGGCAGACCTGAGTGACAGGAGGAAGCCACCATATGAAGATCTAGGGGATCAGCGTCCCAGGCAAGAGCAAAGGCCCTGGTGTGAGAGTGAGCTTAGTGTGTCAAGGAACAGACAGCACTCTGGGATGTCTGGGCATAGCCGAGGAGGGAAAGAGTGCTGTGTAGGCAGGGTGCACATAGGCCACAATAAGGATTTTGATTTTATTTTAAGTGTGATGGAAAACCACTGGAGGTTTTTATGCAGGGCAGTAATGTGATCTGATTATGTTTTGCTCTTGCTGCAGTAGGGGAAGAGATTTTAGGAAAGCAAATGTGGAAGTAGAAAAATCCTTTCGTGTCAGTTTCAAAAATCCTTAAAGAAGCTGCAAAATTAGCTTTCAGCTTTAAATGGCATAGAGTGTTTACATTTTGGTGGTGGGAATGTGGTCTTTTAGAGAGCTCTTGTTATTGGGGCTCATGTTTTCATTTTCTGGGAACTATACTTAGATGTTTTTGGCAATGACTCATCAAGTAACCTTTCTTGGTAAGTTTAATAAAATGTAGCAAGGACTACCTTATAGGAAAGGCCAACTTAAGAGTAGGTAAAATAGTTGCCCACTTAAGTGGTTCAATTTCAGGTGAATATTTCTTGCCCTCAAAAATATTCTCCAATGACATTCTTCATGGAGATAGAACAAAGAATCCTAAAATTTATGTGAAACAATAAAAGATCCTGAATAGCCCAAATAATCCTGAGAAAAAAAGAACAAAGCTGCAGGCATCACAATCCCTGACTTCAAAATGTACTACGAAGCTATAGTAGCCAAAACAGCATGATACTGATGCAAAAACAGATGCACAGATCAATGGAACAGAATTGAAAGCCCAGAAATAAAACCACACGTCTATGGACAGCTAATCTTTGACAAAGGAGCCAAGAACATACAATGGAGAAAGGAAAGTCTCTTCAATAAATGGTGCTGGGAAAACTGGGCAGCCACATGCAAAAGAGTGAAAGTAGACCATTATCTTACACCATACACAAAAATTAACTCAAAATGGATTAAAGACTTGAATGTAAGACCTGAAACCATAAAACTTGTGGAAGAAAATATAGGCAGTACACTCTTTGACCTCAGTCTTAGCAGCATCTTTTCGAATACCATGTCTATTCAGGCAAGGGAAACAAAAGAAAAAATAAACAAATGGGACTACATCAGGCTAAAAAGCTTCTGCAAGGCAAAGGAAACCAGGAAGAAAACGAAAAGACAACCCACCAACTGGGAGAAAATATTTGCAAATCATATATCCGACAAGGAGCTAATTTCCCAAATATATAAAGAACTCATATAACTCAACAACAAGAAAACAAAAAACCCGATCAAAAAATGGGCAGAGGATATGCAAAGACATTTTTCCAAAGAAGATATACAGATAGCCAACAGGGACATAAAGGGGCCAGCCCACTGGCGTAGTGGTTAAGTTCACATACTCTGCTTCGGCGGCCCAGGGTTTGCAGATTCGGATCCCTGGCGTGGACTTATGCACTGCTTATCAAGCCATGCTGTGGCAGGCATCCCACATATAAAGTAGAGGAGGATGGGCATAGATATTAGCCCAGGGCCAGTCTTCCTCAGCAAAAAGAGGAGGATTGGCAATGGATGTTAGCTCAGGGCTAATCTTCCTCACCAAAAAAAATTAAAAATAGAAATACCATACGATCCAGCTATGTCACTACTGGATATTTATCCAAAGAACAAGAAATCAACAATACAAAGAGATTTATGCACTCCAATGTTCATTGCAGCATTATTCACAGTAGCCAAGATGTGTAAGCAACCCAAGTGCCCATCAACTGATGAATGGATAAAGAAGATGTGGTATCTATATACAATGGAATACTACTCAGCCACAAAAAAGACAAAATCATCCTATTTGCAACAACATGGATGGACCTTGAGGGTATTACATTAGGTGAAATAAGCCACACAGAGAAAGACAAATACTCTATGATTTCATTCATATGTGGAAGATAAACAAACACAGGGATAAAGAGAACAGATTAGTGGTTACCAGAGGGGAAGGGAGTGGGGGAATGGGTGAAAGTAGTGAAGGGGCACATGTGTATGATGACAGATAAAAACTAGACTATTGGTGATGAGCACAGTGTAGTCTATACAGAAACTGATATATAAAAATATACACCTGAAATTACACAATATTATAAACCATTATGACCTCAATAAAATAATTTTTGAAAATGTATATATTCTCCAAGAACCTCGTTACTCTTTCCCTCTCTGCTTGCTACTCTCCCAACGTGTATCTGAAGGCTGAAGACTAAAATCCTACTAATTAATTTGTGCCTTGTGCTATCCAGTCAGGATGATAGTTAAGATGCCCTTATCTAAGACAGATATTTACATCTTAATCTTTGGCAGAGTGAAGTTTTAGTACTCAGGAAGCAAGTTGCCTTGACGTGCATTAATGAGATAGGGAAAAAAAAATTTAAGAAGGAATTTAGTAAAGACCTCAATAACTTTAAAGACAAATTCTATGT
This sequence comes from Diceros bicornis minor, assembly GCF_020826845.1. Classification (NCBI taxonomy): domain Eukaryota; kingdom Metazoa; phylum Chordata; class Mammalia; order Perissodactyla; family Rhinocerotidae; genus Diceros; species Diceros bicornis. The sequence goes on along the minus strand of NC_080763.1, from coordinate 9,916,977 downwards.
CTTCCACAACTGTGCCTAGGTTCAGTCTTGCTCATGGACCTATAAAAGAAATACATACACTTCACATGTTTAGTCTTCTTACTTGCTGCTAAGTTTTCTTCATTTAATTTAATGGCCATATATTGGTAGTCTTCAAAGTAAACCTAGAATAGGCCTTTGGAAAAGGACCATGACTAATTTAATGTTTAATTTTGTAACTAGTACATTATAGACACCCACGAAATATTTCATAAAAAAATTATTATGGCTATTATAGTACAACTATAGAATCTGAGTCTCTACATTGATGAGCCAAACTACTCATAGTGCCAAATTCAGCCTATGCACTGAATGGTGTAAATCATAAGCACCTACCACTGGAAAGTATAATCCATCATTCAAAACCAAGTACTGATTAAGAACCTACTATGTGTCAAACACCATTAAACATGGAGAGAGTTGCAAATAATAGCTGCTGTAATATATTGCAAACCTTCTATTTACCAGACTCATGTATGTCATATCAATTCTATTAAAAATATCTATTAGAAATAATTTGTTATTGCATTTTATGCAATAAATAAAATAAATAAATTTTATGCAATAAATAAAATAAAATGCAAATTGCATTTTATGCAATAAATAAAATAAAATGCAAATTGCATTTTATGGCAATTATAAGTTCTTGAAAGAAAAATTTAATAAAATATATGCATCTGTACTTTTAAAGAACCATATGTGCATCTCTTGGGGTCAGTAAAAGTACTGACCTTTCTCCAAGTAGGCAAGACATACAAAACTCTTTTGTGTCGTCAATCACAACAAAAGCATGAAAAGGTTAAAGGGAACAATGTGAGTATTTGAAACATGCGATGCCAAAAGAAAAATCTTGGCTTGATATAAAATACCAGTGATTTATATGGCCTGGTGAGTCATGTGTACCATATCTGGGTTATGTACCCATAAACATTGGCTAAAAGACAGTCAGACTATTTAGACTGTCATCACGAAACTCATCATCACATGTCAGTCCTGCCTGAATTCAAAGGCAAAAACTAAAATGCAGAAACATGTGGAATTTACAACATATGAAATTTCTGCTGTCCTACACTTAGATTACCAAAGGCAATGTTACAAAAGAATGTTTAAAAGCCGGTGAAATGTTCCTTGTAATTCTGATTTGGATTAGATAGATCCTTCTTGGTTATTTAATATTTGTTTGAAGCCTGTTAAGGAGACTGACTTCTCAGTAAAATGCTCCAGATGATGTAAATTGTAACCCTCCACCTATGAAAAGAATTAAGTTAGTCAAATGCCAAGTATGGAATAAAAACATAGTATGTGTCAAACCCTATTAAACATGGCAAGAGATGCAAATAATAGCTACCTTTTATTGAGCACTTCCTGTTTGCTAGAATCTTTACTTCTACGATATCTAATTTAATCCTGACAATATCTCTTCAAGGTAGCCATTATTACTATGTTTTACAGATGAGATATGGAGGCTCAGAGAGGTTAAGTCACTTGTCCAAATTTGTAGAGCAAATGAATAGATAGAATTTGAACCCCATGTGACTCCAATTTTTGCTGTTTTTTATAATACAAAACTGAAGTTTAAAATACAACCTCAGTGTGTCTATTAGGACATCAAGCTATACAAATAACTTCTGGCCTGGGGAATCAGAACATAGAGTTTTAGTCTTGGCTCTGATGCTGTGCCACTGTGTGCAACTTAGGAAAGTCATTCCATCTTTTTGAATTTCAAGTTTCCACATATGTAAAATGAAGGTGTTGATTCAAATAATCTTTACAGTCCCTGCCAGCTTCAACATTCCACTACTCTAGCAAGGGAAAAACCCTGACTCTGGAATTGGACATCTATTTCCCCTGTATTCTGGTAACAGTAATCCACAATTCTTTAGAGGAAACTACCCCTTCCTCTCTCTCAGGATAATTCCTTCCTCTGGCCTCAGGATCTGGTGCAAGGTTGGGCACACGATGTAAGAGAATTGTCATTATTTGACCTGCATGTTGGTGTTCTGGAAGACCCGACTCACAGCTTGCTCAGCACAACTGCTTTTTTCCAGGGATGTTTGTCAAAAATAATCAACAACAATTGTTTAAAATCATGGCAGGTTACCATTTCAGGTTAAAACAGTAGATAACAGTTGGGGCAAACAGTTGGGCCAACCAAAAAGCTTAAAAGGAAAAGTTGGGAAATGAGATGTCCACAGGGGGCTTTGAAAAATGCTGACATAGTCCTGAGAATCTAGAAGGCCATGTGCATATGTAAGGCTGTGTATATGCCCAGGGCTATGTGCATGCTCATGAAAGGCCTGAGAAAGCCCTGTCACCTCTGGCTAACTTTGAGGCTCTACACAAGGAGGCAGTAAAACCAAAGGCAGAGTTGAATAGTGCCTGGCTGAGTGTTCCCCAATATGTATACAGAGCTTCTTAGCAAACTGGAAGATTTATTGGTTCCAGGCATTTAAGGAAATTTCTGTCTAATGATTAGCTGATCATTAAGGTAACCGAGCAGAGACTTCAGAGGCCACACGTGACAAAGAATATAGATTTTACAGAATTAGTTCAGGAAAGTCACTAAACAAACAGACAACAACAAACACAACAACAATAAACCCCTAGGAAGAGGGGAGATCTGCTTTCTGGATCTGCTATATTGTATTACTTAAAATGTTCCATTTTAAACAAAAGAATTACAACACATGATGCATTGGTCATGGTTCTCCAGAGAAACAGAACTAATAGGAGAATATATATAAATGTATATATAATAAATAAATATACAATAAATGCATTTATATATGCATTTATTGTAAGGAATTGGCTCATGTGTTACGGAGGCTGAGAAGTCCCACAATCTGCTAGTTGAGAGCTGGAGACCCAGGAAAGTTGGTGGTGTAGTTCCAGTCTGAATCTGAAGGTCTGAGAACAAGGAGCACTGATGGTGTAAGTCCAAGTCTGAGGGCAGGAGAAGATTGCTGTCGCAGTTCAAATAATCGGGCAGAGAGAGAGAGGGAAAACTTTCCCTTCCTCCATCTTTTTTTGTTCTATTCAACAGATTGGATGATGCTCACTCATATTGGGGAGGGCAATCTGCTTTACTCAGTTTATCAATTCAAATGCTAATCTCTTCTGGAAACACCTTCACAGACACACCCAGAAATAATGTTTAGCCAAAAATCTGGGCACCCCATGATCCAGTCAATTTGACATATAAAATTACCCATCACACATGGAAAGAACCAAGAAAGCATGATTCATACACAGGGAAAAAAAAAAAGCAGTCAATAGAAACTGTTCCAGAGAAAGCCCAGGCATTGGACTTATTAAACAAAGACTTTAAATCAGCTATCTTAAATATGTTCAAACAACTGAAGGAAATCATGATAAAGAACTAAAGGAAAATGTGAGAAGAATGACTCAACAAATAGATAATATTAATAAATAGGTAGTAAATATAAAAACAAACCAAATTGAAATCCTGGAGTTGAAAGGTACAATAATTGAAATGAAATATTGACTAGAAGGCTTCAACAGCATATTTGAGCAGGCAAAAGAAAGAATCGGTTAACTTGAATATAAGTCAATTGAGATTATCCAGTGTAAGGAACAGAAAGAAAAAAATGAAGAAAAATAATCAGAGCCTCAGAGACCTGTAGGACACCATCATGAATACCAACATATTCGTGAGGGAAGTCCCAGGAAGACAATGGAGAGAGAAAAGAGCAGAAAAAATATTTGAAAACATAGTGGCCTAAAACTTTCCAAATTTGGGGAAAAATATTAATGTATACAATTAATAAGATTAACAAACTCCAAGTAGAAAAAACTCAAAGAAAACCACATCTAGATACAGCATAATCAAGCTGTCAGAAGCTAAATGCAAAGAGGGAATCTTGAAAGCAACAAGAGAGAAACAACTCATCACATATAGGAAGCCTCGATAAGATTAACAGCTGATTTATCTTCAGAAAACTTGGGAGCTAGGGCCGGCCCCGTGGCTTAGCGGTTAAGTGCACGTGCTCCGCTGCTGGCGGCCCGGGTTCGGTTCCGGGGCGTGCACCAACGCACCGCTTCTCCGGCCATGCTGAGGCCGCGTCCCACATACAGCAACTAGAAGGATGTGCAGCTATGACATACAACTATCTACTGGGGCTTTGGGGGAAAAAAATAAATAAATAAAATTATTAAAAGAAAACTTGGAAGCTAGAAGACAGTGGGATGGCATATTCAAAGTGCTGAAAGAAAAGACTGTCAACCAATTGTTCTATATCCAGCAAAACTGTATTTCAAAAATGAAGAAAAAATTAAGACAGTCTCAGATTAAAACAAAAAACAAAGCTGAGAGAATTTGTTGCTAGAACACCTGCCTTACAAGAAATACTAAAGGGAGTTCTTCAGGCTGAAATGAAAACACACTAGAGAGTAATTTGAATCCATATGAGAAAATAAAAAGCATTGCTGGGGCCGGCCCGGTGGCATAGTGGTTGGGTGCGTGCACTCCGCTTCGGCGGCCCCGGGTTTGCAGATTCAGATTCCAGGCGCACACTGATGCATCACTTGTAAAGCCATGCTGTGATGACGTCCCGTATAAAGTAGAGGAAGATGGGCATGGATGCTAGCCCAGGGCCAATCTTCCTCAGCAAAAAGAGAGGGATTGACATTGGATGTTAGCTCAGGGCTAATCTTTTTCACAAAAAAAAGAAAAAAAAACAGCATTGCTAAAGGTAACTACACAGGTAAATACAAAAGACAGTAGAAATGTATTTTTTTGTTTATCACACTTTTTTTCCTCCTATCTGATTTAAGACAACTACATAAAGCAAGAATTCTACATCTGTGTTAATGGGCATACAACATATAAGGATATAATTTGTATGACAATAACAGTACAAAGGAGGGAGGAGGGAATGGAACTATATAGGAGCAAAGATTCTGTATAAAATGGAAAGTGACGTCGTATTAATCCAAACTAAATTGTTATAAATTAATATGTTAATGGTAACCCGTGGGGCAACCACTAAGAAAACAACTGAAAAATATATATATATGTAGTAAAAGAAATGTCAAGGGAATTAAAATGATACACTAGAAAGAATATATTTAACACTAAAGAAGGCAGTAATGGAGGAATAAAAAATAAAAAAGACATGACATGTAGAAAACAAATAGCAAAATGGCAGACCTAAAGAAAACTCTCAAATCAATAACCTTCCATGTTAAGAAACTAAAACAAGAGGAGTAAACTAAGTCCAAAACAAGAGGGAGGAAGGAAATAAATAAACACTAGAGAGGAAATAAATAAAATAAAGAATAGAAGAGCAGTAGAGAAAATCAACAAAACCCAAAGTTGGTCCATTGTAAAGATCAAGAATATTGACAACCTTTGGCTAGACTGGCCAAGAAAAAAAGAGAAGACTCAAATTGCTAAAATCAGGGATGAAAGAGAGGATGTCACTAGCAATTTTACAGAAACAAAGATGATTATAAGGGAATACTATGAACAATTGCATGCCTGCAGATTAGATCATTTAGATGAAATGGGCAAATTCCTAGAAAGACACAAACTACTGAAACTGATTCAAGAGGAAATAAAAGATATGAATAGATCTAAATCAAGTAAAGAGATTAAACTAGTAATCAAAAAAATATCCTACAAAGAAAAGCCCATGAACAGATGGCTTCACTGGTGAATTCCACCAAATATTTACAGAAGAATGAACACCAATCTTTCATAAACTCTTCCCTAAAATAGAATAATTGTAACATTTCTCAACTCGTTCTATGAGGCCAGTATTACCAAGATACCAAAACTAGACAGGCACATCACAAGGAAATAAAATTATAAACCAATATCCCTTATGAATATAGTTGAAAAAATCCTCAACAAAATACTAGCAAACCAAATCCAGCACCGTATTAAAAAGGTTATAGTTATAGTCATTATAGTCATAATCATTTGGAATTTATCACAGGAATACAAGTTTGTTTTAACATCTTAAAATCGATGTATTTCACCATGTTAATAGATTAAAGGACCAAAACCAAGTTATCATGTCAACAAACACAAAAAATCCATTTGACAAAATCCAACATCCTTTTATGTTACAAACACTTAACAAGCTAGGAATAGAAAATAACTTCCTAAACCTGATAAAGGACATCTACAAAAAACCCACAGCTGACATCATATTTCAGGATAAATGACTGACATAGTTAATGGTAAAAGACTGAGTGCTTTCTTTCTAAGATCGGGAACAAGATAAGGATAGCCACTCTTGCCACTTCTATTCAACATTGTACTGGAGGTTCTAATCAGAGGAATTAGGCAAGAAAAAGAAATAAAAGCATCCAGACTGGAAAAGAAGTAAAGCTTTTCCTATTCACAGATGACATGATCCTGTGTATAGAAAATCCCAAAGTATCCACAAGAAAGCTACTATAACTAATAAGTAAATTCAGAAAAGTAGCAGAGTACAAGATCAACACAGAAAAATTAGTTGTGTTTCTATACACCAGCAATGAACACTACAGAAAGGAAACGAAGAAAACAATTCGATTTACAAAGCACCTCCTTCCCAATAGCACTTGACTTCCCTTTTGGGGAGCGTTTTGTGTAGTCCAGGTGGGAACAAGTACTTGCCTCTTGTTACAGAGATGGAAGGGCCAGGTCCTCCATGGCAACAAAGTTGACATAAATTGGGTCAATTTGATTCATACTTCCAGAACTCTGAATCTTGAACATTAATAAATGCTAATACGAATCCAAATTATCTTCTCAATTTTATGCCTCCATTTTTCCTTCTGTAAAATGAAGACAAGTATATCTTTCCATGGGGCCTGACATGCTTCACAGACCTGTTTTATTAATTGAGAATCCATGTTGATAAGACATTTTGAGGTTTCTGAGTAAAAAAGTACTATTTTTAAAAATCAGATGTCACTGTTCTTGAAGTAGAGTCCTTAACAGCCTATCTCTTTTCATCATTTTTTAGCCCTAGGCACTTTAAAATGACTAACTGGGATTAAGGGAAGGCTACATTTGTAATCCAATACATGTAACCATCCATGTCAATCTGGGAGCGTGTATATACCCTGATTAAATTCACTGCCTTTGCTTACAAATCTAGCACAATACATTGTGCAGGCAAGGCTGGCCTCATGAGCATGTGAGCTGTGCAGTCACATAGTTCTAGGGGCACGTGCTTAAAAAGGCCCTGTTGGATTTAGACTATGCTGTCACTGTCTTGGTCTTAGTAATTTTCTAACAAGGGCTCCAGCAAATTATGTAGCTGGTCCTGTGTATAAGACATATAAATAATTTTTTAAATTATATGGAAATGCAAAATTCCAAGGCTAATTCTGTGTGAATGGTTTTTACTCATTTGCTCATTCAAAGAGTTGGTCACAAATATTTATTGATCTCTTACTATATGCTAGGGCCAGAAAATAATCAAGAACGACACAGACGTGGTCCCAGCCCAATGGAACTTATTGTTTAGTGTAGTGTTTTTCAAACTTTTTTTTGACCTTGACCTAGCACAAACAAATATGTGTGTGTGTGTGCACGTGTGTGGAGAGGGAGAGAGAATTACTTCACTTCACATATAAATATATAACATTTTTAACATATCAGTTTCTATGTTATATATAGATGTATATATATAAATGAGCTGAAGAAAAATGAAACACGTAGACATCCTTAGCATATGGGATGCACTCTGATGTTTTTATTATTTTATTTTTTTAAAAGATTTTGGTTACAATTTACTAATTTGATTTTGTAACCCACTGAAGAGTTGAAAAACCTTGCTGTACAGGAGTAACTGATGAATTAATGAGCAATTAAAATACAATGTGATAAGATGGGGAAAAGCTGAGTACTACAGGGACATTATAAAATAAATATGCAGACTCTTCTGAGTTCAGAGTAAGTCAGTTGCATAAGCATACCATTATTTTATAAAGTCCAATGACAGAAATATGCACATATGAACTGAATCAAGTCAAGACGGAGGAGGAAGCTGGTGGTGGTGTGAGGGGGCATAGAGACGGGATCGATATCAAGCAGAAATAGTATTTTGTACAAAGTCTTGAGTAAGAAATTATGAAGTTCTCCAGCAACTTCAAATAATTCAATAGTGCCTGGTTATTTTGTGTAAGAGGGAGCTTAATGCAGTCAAAAATTATGGGGGAGAAGTGGGCCTCAGCTTAGTAACTGAGGTCCTTGCATGCTATGTCCAAGTTTTACTGAAGGACATCCATGAGCCATGTAAGTGTAAGTCGGGAAATGAGAGGACTAGATAAGCATTTTGGACAGATTACACCAATGGAAATGTAGAATTTGGACTGGAAGGCAGCGATCATGGAGGTGTAACATTACATACACCATTGGAAGGCATTGCGGAGTTTATCGGCATCTAAAAACGTATTAGAATGATGAGGTCAAAAAGCTAGTGGCATCCATTCCTGTTGTGATAATGACAAACCCAGTGTGACTGACGTGGAATTAAGGAAAAAGGGGAAAAAAAGTGGTAAAGTAATAGAACAGGAGGAGCCCAAGAAGCCGTCTGCAATAGATCCCTATCTTGATGCTTAGCCTCTGTAGCATACAGCCTTCTAAGATGGCCACGATGATCCCCACTGCTTGGTATTCACATCCTTCTGTAATCCCCTCCTCTTGAGTGTGGGCTGGACCCAGTGACTCCTTTCTAACAAACAGAATGTGGCAAAAGTGATGAGATGTTACTTCCAAGATTAGGTTACAAAAGATTGTGGTTTCCGTCTTGCTGGAACTCTCTCGCCTTCTTGCTTGTTCCCACTGATGAAGCAAGCTGGCATGGTGTGAGCCGTCCTCTCCATAGAGAGGTCCATTTGGCAAGGAACTAAGGGCAGCCTCCAGCCACCAGCAAGTGAGGAACTGAGGCCCTTTGTCCAACAGCCTGGGAGAAACTGAATCCTGCCAACAACCGCATGAATGAGCTTGGAAGGGGATCCATCCTCAGTCGAGCCTGGAGATAACTGCCTCTCTGGCCAGCATCTTGATTGCAGCCTATGAGAGACCTTGAGCCAGAGGACCCAGCTAAGTCACACCCAGATAACTGACCAGGAACTGTGAGGTAAGACATATTTGTTGCTTTAAGCCATAAAGTTTTGGGGGTAATTTCAAAGCAGCAATGGATAACTAATTTAGTATCTAAGCCCATGATTTCTACCCATCTCCTAGTAATATTGTAATCTATTGATACTCGAAATTTTTTTGCAACACAGTTCTTTTTACCTCCCCAAATATATATGGCATATTTTTTTAAGTTAAGGTAAATAAAAATAAATTTCATCTTGATACATTTTTGAAAATGTAACAACATTCTTTGAAGTAGGTAGAGAAACTCTGTAGTGTCCCAAACCCAGGGTGTATACTTTTAAGAACTAAAATGAACTGAAAGGGATTATGTCCTCTTCTTTTCCAAAGACATCCAAATACTAGCAAGTTTATTCTAAAATTGCTACTTGTAAAATTCTGGTTCTTAGTTGAAAATCAGAATGTAGAAAGGCCAGCCCTGAAAGTTACCATACGCTTAAAGAGTTCAGAATTGTAAATAGGGAGAGTGTGGATCATTAGCATCTTAGAATAATTCTTTTTTAATTCAAAGAAATATTATTTTTTCTTTTTAAAAAGCAAACTTTGTTACACTGTGGTAACCAGAATAGCGCCCCCACCAAAAAGCTCACATCCAATCCCTGGAACACGCAAATATGCTATTTTCATAGCAGAAGGATCTTTGCAGATGTCATTAAGTTAAGGATACTGAGATGGAAAGATTATCCCGGATTGTTCGACGAGGCCCGGTGTAATCGCCGGTGTCCTTATAAGAGGGAGACAGGAGGGGCAGAGTCAGAGAAGGAGGAGCGATGGTGGAAGCAGAGGTCAGAGTGATATGGAGAAGGGGGTCACAAACCAAGGAGTCAGGTGGCCTCTAGAAGATGGAGAAGGCAAGGAAACTGATTCTTCCCTAGATCCTCCAGAAGGAACATGGCACTACAGACAGATCTTACTATTTGTGACCACCAAAGCTGTAAGATAATAAATTTATGTTGTTTTAAGCCACTAAGTTTATGGTAATTTGTTACAGCTGCAATAGGAAACTAATGCATATACGCACTTCTGTAGGATCTTGATTTTATTGCTATCAAGTGATATTTTCAAATCTAATTAAATAATGTCGTTTTATTACAGAAAACCAGCTGATCATCCAAATGACTTGGAAAGCTTTCTAAACCTACATTCTCCTGAGCTTCATCCCCAGAGATTCTAGGTTGGAAATTATTGCTCCAGAATAAGCATTTATTGAATAATAAGGTGAATAGTTAAAGTGTAAATGGCATCTTTAAGCCATTTATGGTTAAGGTATATTTCAATGAGACTTTTATAATCAGACTGACTTTTTAAAACCTAGGATCCGAACTTCTCCAGCATTCACAGACTTTCCTTTTGGTGATCGTTCTCTGATGAACGAACTTGGATGCAAGAAAGCATCACAGAGGGCAGCTGATTGCAATCCAGTGATGGTAAAAAATACCTCGAGGGGACTGTGAATAGGTACTGACACAGCTGTCCCAGGGCCATACCTGGTAGGAGATTGTACTACTTTCCTAAGGCTACCATAACAAAGCACCGCAAACTGGCTGGCTTAAACAACCAAAATTTATTGTTTTACGGTTTGGGGACCAGAAGCCCCAAATCAAGGTGTCAACAGGGCCATGCTCCCTCTGAAGGCAGTGGGGCAGGATCTGTTCCGGGCCTCTCTCCTAACCTCTGGGAGTTCCTTGGTTTGTGGCAGTGTAACTCCAATCTTCTCATGATGCTCCCCGTGTGTGTCTGTCTCCAAATTTCCCCTCTTTGTGAGGACAACAGTCATATTGGATTAGGGGTCCATCTTAACTTTAGCATGACCTCAACTTAACTCATTACATCTGCAAAGATCCTATTTCCAAATAAGGTCACTTTCTGAGGTACTGGGGATTAGCACTTCAACCTCTGAATTTGGGAGGACACAATTCAACGCATAACAGGAACGTAGGTCCTGGGAGACTAAAAACAAGGCTTGTAAAGGAGATGGGGGAGGTAATAACAATAGCTACTTGTTATTCTCACAGGGACTCTCCAAGGTAGGTGTTTTTATTTCTGCCTCAGAGATGAGGAAGCTGAGGCCGAGAGGGGCTGGGCAGTTTCTGCAAGTTCACACAGTTAGGTAGGGGCAGAGCTGGCTGCATGCCCAGGTGAGTCTGGCTCCAAAGCCCAAGCTTTCAATCACTTTGTTCTGCCACCTCCAGGAACAGTCAAAAGAGCAGAGGACCTGGTATGTAGGCCCAGTTCTGCCACAAAATAACATGAGACATTCAATAAATCATGTAACTTCTCTAGGGCTTAATTTTCTCTCCAGTAAAATGAGCCTAATAATAATATATGGGGAAGTACAAGTACTTCATAAACTGTAAAGCATCCTGCCACTGTAATAAGTGTTATTAAGAACAGCATTAGCACAAGGCAAAGGCAATTAACTTGTTCTCTGTGGAGAATGATGATGTATTTGTGTTCCCTAGGTTGTCAGACTTTGTGTTGCTTTTATGACCCTCCATCCCCCACTATGTGGGCCCCTCCATCAGTCCATGCACCTATCTTCTGATCTTTTCCCCAATTCAGACCACCTGTCTTGAATGGACAAATGAATTCCAGGCTACTTTCTTTATTTACACCAAGTTTCCTAAATTAAAACCATTGTTTTATTGAGACAGTTATTTGGGTAGTTGTGAAAAAAATGTAGTGTCTTAGTTCGGGCTGGTATAACAAAGAGCCATAGACTGGGTGGCTTATAAACAATGGAAATTTATTTCTCACAGTTCAGAAGGCTGGGAAGCCCAAGGTCAAGGTGCTGGCAGATTAGGTATCTGGTGATGATCTGCTTCCTGGTTCATAGACAGCTATCTTGCTGTGTCCTCACACGGTGGTAGGGGCAAGGGAGCCATCTGGGGTCTCCTTTATAAGAGCACTGATCCTATTCGTAAGGGCTCTACTCTCATGACCTAATCACCTCCTAATACCATGTCGTTGGGGCTTAGGATTTCAACATGAATTTTGAGGAGGACACAAACATTCAGCCCATAGCATATAGAAAATGGGGTATTAGATCTCTTCAGAAGCTTGTTAAATCCTCCACTGTCCTTTGCTAGTTGAAGATCTATTACCAAACTGCAAAAAGCAAACACACAATCAAACAAAAGACCAATATAAAACTCACTTGACAATTTCAGATAAATCTGTGTTTTTCTAATTTAGCTTTTATTTACTTTTTTTGATATTGGCAAAAAATACATGTTCATTATAGAGGATTAGAAGATACTCAATAAGAACAAAGAAAATAAAACTCACCAGTAATCCCATGTCCATGAGAAAGCAAGTGTTAACATTTTGGTTATTTATGAAAAATTGGATTTTATTGAATATTTTGCTTTTTAAAGTTAGTGTTATGAGTATTTTTACATGTCTTTTAATATTCTTTAAGAATATGATTTTTAATTACCATGTAATATTCCATACTATATATATTATAATCCATTTAACCAATTCCCTGTGGTAGAACCTTCAGATCATTTCTATGTTTTTGCTACTCTAAACAGGGCTTAGGAGAATATCCTTTTACTTAATTGCACACATTTCTAATTACTTACTTAGGATATGTCCTAAGAAGTGAAATTACTAGGTTGGGGAGCTCTCCCTATATATTACTATATCAGTCAGGCAACAGAAGCCACCGCAAGAATGTATTACAAGGTGTTGGGCAGCCACAGATTTGTCAGAAAAGCTAGAGCCTCAGACTTAGATAATGGGTCGGAACAGAGGAAGGCTGGGCAGCCAGAGCTCCAGCTAAGCCTTGCCACGGATCCAGTGCAGTGAGGACTCCCCTGCCATTGCCACTGAGGTGGAAGGAGAGCCCACACTTGCTTGCTGCCACTGCTGGCCCTGGGCCTGGACATTGGACACTGGACATCAGACACCATGCTGGCACCACTGCCCCAGCAGCTCCTGGAAACTCAGTGTTGCTGCTGCAGCCGGAAAGAGTTCTACTCTCTCCCAGCCTCTCGGCATGGTGAGTAACAGGCACACAATCTTGTGTCGTCACATCTGCGTGACCAAGCCTGGGGCTGGGGATGAGAGTACCTGGTGTTTGTGCCTCCTGTAGGGACAGAAGACCCTGCCTCCCACCAAGACTGGCAAGGCGGGAGAGTCTACTCACTGCTGGTTTGATAGGCAAAAAATAGTACCTTATTCTTACTTTAATTTGCGTTTATTTGTTTGCTGGCGATGATGGACCTTTTGGATAGAACTATTGGTAGTTGGTTATTTTTCTTTTGTTAACTGCCTAATCATATCTTTTGATGAATTTTCTATTGGAATAGTTAGGTTTCTATTGGGGTATATAGCTGTCTTTTTTGTGAGTGCTCCTTTAACAGTAGGACTATGAATGCTGTGACAGCCTTGTATGTTTCATCTTTTTTCCAACTTGACATTTGACTTCATTTAGGAATTATTAATTTTAGCCTTAAGGTTAAATCTATCCCCTTTTCCCATTATGTTTTCTTACTTTGCTTTTAAACTTAGGCCTTCCCTGATCAGGAGTTAGATAAATATTCACCTATATTATCTGGCCAATCCAAATAAATCTAATTTCTACATCTTCAGGTGACTTGTCAAACTGTCATAAAGTTGCAGGGATGAGAAATGCGCAAGTATGGGAAGATGCAGCACACAGCACTCCAGAAGTGCAGCAGAAGGAGTTAAAAATCTGCAGGGAACTGGTGCAGCTTAGGAGTGCTGAGAAAGGGGCACAAGAACTACTAACCACAGGATTCACTTCAGGAATGGTGTGGGCATGGCTGTTTTAATCGCCTCCTCTTCACCCTGTCGGTGAGGGAGAGATTCTCACCCTAGGATTATTGGGATGGCCAAACACCCAACACCCGACACTGGACAGATGAGACCAACAGCAATGTGTTAGTCATGCATACTTATAGCCTGGGGGAGGAGAACACTCCATGCCATGCAGGGCCACATGGAGGTTACACCTGGGGACATTGGACACCAGACATCAGACACCATGCTGGCTCCAAGCGGGGGCCATGTGAGGCAGGCTTTGTAGTATCAAGAGGGTATGGTCCCCCCTGGTTCCCATGGGAGGATATGATTGGCTTCTTTGAATATTTCTGTGAGCTGGCAGCGGACTGAATGCTACTCAGGGATAAGCAGGCACTGTGCCCTGTCCCTTTGATAAGGAGGGTTCTTTGGCTAGGAGACTTTATCCACAAGAACAGAGTAGGGAAGGGAACTTGTAGTTAGGCCAATTGAGGGCCTCTGGTCTAAAGATGTCAAGGCAGCACATAATATTAAGCCTTAATTTCAAGCCTTACACCACAATAGCACTTCAGGACATTGGTTGACGGTGGGCTCTAGTGGTTAGAAGGAGAGAGACTCAGGTCCCGGAAAGAAGTTCTTTATACCTTTAGAAATCAGGGATCTCAAAACAAAATGGCAGAAGCAAGAAAAATTATCAAGACAGGCTGGGAGACAGCTAAGAAGGATCTCACCCGTGTAGCAGTCGGGAGGCTGCTTGTGGCCCCAAACCCATGCCCAGTGAATTGAGTAATGGAGTCAATGTCTATCGGTAACTTAACCTGCCCTCTACAAAACGTAGGTGCCCTTCAGCCAACAGTGTACATGCTTCACAGTGAGAAAAGGGAAGGGAAAGTGAATTCCATGGGACTGGTCTCTAGAGATCCACATATCCTGTCACTCAGGTGATGCCAGCAATGGAGAGCAGCCAGAGAAACTTCTGGGGGCTTCCCAGGGATGTTTTGTCATAGTCTGACATAAGGTGCTGGGTGGTACTTTCCAAATAAGCCAGCCCTATCGTGAACCAAGGTTTAGCAGCATAAAGTACAAGGTCGTACATTATTCATTATTTCACCAAGTATTTGATGAGCACCTACCAGACACCCAGAATTCTGTATCAGGTTGCATAGGACAGAATCCCTTCCCTCCAGCAGCTCCTATCTCCTGAGAGAAATAGCATAATTTTATAAGAAAGGGCAATATAAGAAAGTGTATAACTATGTTCCAAGATGAAGAGCATGGAGAAAGATTGCTATAATGGAAGTCAGTATATTTTCCTATAATTGTACTGCTTTTATTCTACGCCTTAAATAACTTACTATACAAAACACATTATACGGTGAGACACTTTCTTGACCTATGAGCTGAATCTCTTATGTACCCACAAACTAAATAATGGTTAAAGTTCCTTATTGCTTTAGAATGTGTCCATTTTAGTCTAAGACTGACAGGCATCAGCTAAGCGGGGTACAGTAGAGAAGTCTCCTCGCCCACTTCTCACTTTGTTCTGAGTACAGTGCTTGACAGGCCCTAAGCCTGAAGGTGTTCAGTCTCTCCAGTCCTTCAGCCAACCTTGCTGTGGCCATTCTCTTTGCTCTTCCTCCCCGCCCCCAAGACACTTCGGAGATATCTGGGGGTGACAATTAGAGGGATAAATTGAGGTTTGGTCATTTGGAGGATAAGTCAGATAAATCCAGAAGGTCTAAGCCAGTTGGAGACTTTCCTAATGTATCTTTTCCTGCCCCAGCCAAACTCCTATCCAAGGGTAGAGTTTGAATCAGACTGGGTAGGTTTCTGTCCTTGCCATCCACAGAACGTGATCACATCAATGTTTACCCCAGGTCCCTGGGGCAGTGGTGGGCAGCCTTGTCTGTCCCTCAGTCATCTCTAGGGGTTTTACCTATATGAGCCCAGTTCCTATCCTCAGACATTCTGAGTTAGAGAGTCTAGGGCTTGTCCTATGAAATCCATATGTGTCAGTGTTGAGATGAAGAATAGGCATACGCTTAATGTAAAGGGAAAACTTTAAACAATTGTAACAGATCAATAATGTAGTCTTTTCTGTGAACTCCTCATTACTGGAAGTTTTCCAGCAGAGGCCAAATTTATGAACAATTACTCCTCTTTCTCCATCATAAAACATAACTATACCCTAAAGAACCTTTTCTATATTATCTCATTAATCTGCACAAATATCCTATGGGATAGGGATCGTTATTATTCTCATTTTGCAAATGAGAAAAGTGAGACACAGGGAACGTAAATGATTTGCCTAAGATCAAATAGCCAAGAAAAGATGAAGGCAGGACCACCGTGAGGATAATTCCTGATCTACTATCCCATGTGGCCTCAATTCTGAAGACGTGCCCCTGCCCTGGGAGATGGCAGAGAGCCTAGGCCACTTGTCAGCTCATTCAGGGACTCTTACATCTAACTGGAGATCAGTCTGGGAAGGGGTGGGGTTGCCAGAGCCAGAGATTACACTGCTGCAGATTTTCTGTGCTAGTCCCTCCTGCTTACCCACCTCAGGCCCTTGACTTCTGCTTGGCAATCACTGAGGAAATAAGTGCCACCATTTATTAAGGGCTTAACATGAGCCCAGGATTTTGTGAACAGACTTGTTTAGTCATTAGAATAATCACAGCAAAGCTATTAGATCCATTTTACAGATGTGGAGACTGAGACTGAATGTCTTGCCCAGGGTCACATAACAGGGCCATGAATCAAACATGGATGTATGTGAGATCAAAGCCTGTGCCCTACAAAGGGGTTGCTTTTCGAGCAGTGATGTTCTGAAGGCCAGGTAGGACCTACAGGAATTAATTGCACCCTTGGAGTCTCCCACGATCTCCCTGTGTAGGCCAGTGGGTATTCGAGTCGTTATCCTGAGAAAGCACTCTGAGGGCATTTCAGCCCCAAAGATGACATTTCACTGTGGCATCTCCAACCAGAACCGTTATCAGATACAAGAGGCTCCAGGATTCCTGGAACTCAAGTGGCTGTTAGGGCCACAGCAGGACTAAGATGCAATGTGCTGAGATGGAAAGAATAGTGTGTGTGTGTGTGTGTGTGGGCACATATGCACATGCACACACGCATACGATTGTATAGTGTAGAGGATGTCAGAACACTGGGCTCAGGCCCGGTCTGCCACTCCGCATTTGAGAAAGTCCAGAGAGGAAGTAGGGCAGATCTAGGGCTTTTTGAGGACATGTGTTTACAAATGAAGCAGGCCGCCAGACTCTTCGATCTTCTAAAAAGCCTTGAAAACAACTCCCCCTCTCCTCACCCTCTAGCCTCAAGCACTTTTTGGCAGCTAAGAATCAGGCCACATCCATATCACCAACTCCTCTCTCTGAGGGCCCTGGAGCTTCCCAGAGGAGGTCTGGGGTCTGCAGTGCTGGCATGGAGGCCCATGGGAGTGTCTGGGTGTCTAAAGGCCACTGCCACCTTTCGGGGCCCACAGCCACAGGAAATCAAGACTTCCAAAGGGCACTGTCGTCTTCTCTTCTGCGCTTGGGAGTACAGCCTGGTTCAAAGCATGAAATGGAAAAGGTGTCCACTTTTCAGACTCAGAATTGTATTTTGAGTCCTGAAGGGTGCCTTTTGGTGTCCTACTCCCATGCTTTCTAATACTGACCGTGGCGTCTGTGTTTGTCATCTTCCAGCAGTGCCCTCCTCGGGGCACAGAAGCCTTCAGGAACTAGGTGCTCTGGGGAGGGAATGCTCAATGGCACAGGCCTTTCGAGCAGGCAGCTGTTTTCAGGAGGTGGTTAGTTTGGCAGATGGCTTTGGACTCAGACTTGAGTTTTTGTTTTTTTTTGTGTGTGTGTGAGGAAGATCAGCCCTGAGCTAACATCCATGCCAATCCTCCTCTTTTTGCTGAGGAAGACCTGCCCTGAGCTAATATCTATTGCCAATCCTCCTCCTTTTTTTCCCTTTTCCTCCCCAAAGCCCCAGTAGATAGTTGCATGTCACAGTTGCACATCTTTCTAGTTGCTGTATGTGGGACGTGGCCTCAGCACGGCCAGACAAGCGGTGCGTCGGTGCGCGCCCGGGATCCGAACCTGGGCCGCCAGCAGCGGAGCGTGCGCGCTCAACTGCTAAGCCACGGGGCCGGCCCCCCAGACTTGAGTTTAAATCCTGAGCCTGAGTAGCTCTATGCTCTTGGGAAGGTCATACACTTCTCTGACCTTTGTTTCCTCCTACGGAAAATGAGGCCACTGATGCCTGCCGTGCAGGCAGGCATCAGTGGCCCAATACAGCCTCTGCTCAGGACCTGGCAAGTGCCCAATGCACAGAGGTGGTGTGATTTCAGCAGCACTGAGAAGGACCCTTGGGCCAAAACAAATCTTTCCCCAACCAGCTTCCCGCCATGATCTGGCCTCTGCCCACCTCCTCAACCTCCAACAGGAAGAAGGCTCTCGCTCTGCTTCCTCCAGTAGCACCATGCTTTCTCCTGTTGCTGATTTTTGTCTCTGTGTGCCTCTTCCTAGAACATTGTTCCCCTCACACCTCCTCCCTGTTCACCTGGTTAGCACCTGCCTCCAGAAGTCCTCAGTCATCTGAAAGAGAACCTGCCAGGGCTGCCCCGGCTCAGCCATGTCCTGGCTTGTGTGATTTTTTTCGCTGAGGAAGATTTGTTCTGAGCTAACATCTGTGCCCATGTTCCTCTATTTTGTATGTGGGTGCCTCCACAGCATGGCTTGATGAGCAGTGTGTCGTCGGCGCCCGGGATTCTAACCTGCAAACTGGGGCTGCCGAAGCGGAGCACGCAAACTTAACCACTGTGCCACTGGACTGGCCCTTGCGTGATTATTTTATTAATGTTTATTAATTAATTATACAACAAACTGTGGGGGAGACAAACATTGATTAAAGAATGTAAGCTTCATGCACGTGCCTGTTTTACTCACCAGTGCCTGGCAGACGCTGGGCCTTATAACTATTTGTTGGAAGAATGAATGGATGAGAGATGCATTCAGGGGCTGGCCTGATGGTGCAAGCAGTTAAGTGCGTGCGCTCTGCTGCAGCGGCCCGGGGTTCGCTGGTTCGGATCCTGCGCATGCACTGATGCACCGCTTGTCAAGCCATGCTGTGAGGGCGTCCCCTATAAAGTGGAGGAACATGGGCATGGATGTTAGCCCAGGGCCAGTCTTCCTCAGCAAAAAAAAAAGGAGGATTGGCAGATGTTAGCACATGGCTGATCTTCCTCACAAAAAAAAAAAAGAGAGAGAGATGCATACATTTAACTTAAAGGAACATGTTTCTCACATTGTTAGTGCCCCTTAAAATGTTAAGTTATACTGAGGGCACAAAGAGGTCTATGGTCAAATAAATTTGGACACTTTAGGTAAAACAAAGTTAGACAGTTTCCTTCTCATTAATTAATTCATATGCTGATGTGCATTGTGAATTTCCAGTAGGAGGAGGGTCAAAACTGAACCAGAAGACACACTGTCATTTACTCCTTTTTGTGAATGAATTTAATCAAAATCTTGCCAGGGAGTGAGTGATGGGGAAGTAGAAGTTGTGGGCTCTGAAAGTGAGGAGGTCTGCCTCTCTCCAGCTTGCCCCCACATGCAGAGCCCCTGGGCTCCCAGGAGCAAAATCGAGTCAAGTCTTGTATATTTGAGGCAGGTGAGCTGTTCACAACTCACCCCCCACAACTGAATCTTGGCCCAGCAATCTCAACCTGGACCTCAGTTCTCTTTACTGCCATCCCCACTGAAAGACTTCTCACTTATATCAGCTGTGGAAAGATTTTATCTGTTTGTCATCTTCAATAAAAAGTGACTGTGGCAACGTGGCATAAGGTTGATGTGTCCAAAGGAACAGATCTGTTCTCTGTCTGGTTTTGTTTTCTTTTATTGCTTTTGAAATCCAGCATTCCTCTTTTCATTGCTGACTTTGGCTACAGGGCAGTACTGGTTTCGCTCAAGTGGAATATCTGTTTGGAGTTGATTGAAAAAACAAAGCTGGCTAAAAGAAGGATCAGGCCAGTCCTAATGATAATTACAATAGAAATAAAAGGGTGACATACAAACCAGATGGATATCCAAACCTGATTGGTTTCGATATTCCAAATATTGACTTCTGAGAAGCCGTGTTTGAATGTGAGCGTTGGGCTATACCTGAAATCTCACAGTGGAGGCAGCAGTGGAGGTTGAATAGAACAGAGCTGAAATGATGGCTGTGATTCCTGGTGCTTCCAAGATGTACCCACAGGATCAGGGACAGTGTTTCTAGGCAGGGCAAAGCTGCAAAGTAGGGAGAGTCTGTCTCCAGCCCCACTTTTCCATATCCAGCGGGGAACTCAGACTGCCCCCTCACTGAAGGTGCCATTGCTGCTTCCCACTTCAGCCTGCCCGAGGATCTTATTTCCATCCCATTCATTCAAGGTCCTGATCCTGCTTTTAAAGTAATGGTTTAAACATGTGACTTCCTCCTACGTGAAGTATTCGGATTTTAACAAGGGTCTTCAGGCTGAAACCAAACAAGTCATTCTAATGGTGAGAAGCCAGGAGGAAGGACAGACACTTCAGAGTAGATTGTCCTTCAGTTCCCTTCAACTCCTACACAGAGGCAGCTGTCTGCTCTGGCTTGGTAGGACTGGCCCAGTTACAGATCTTTGCTGTACAGTAAAGGTAGGTTAAAGGGCAGCAGTGCACCAAATGGAACCGAGAATAGAAAACAGCACATGGAGATGGTATTTTGTCCATGGATTGGGGATTACTATCCTAAGCAGCCAGGATTTTTCCAGTAGAGTTTTATACAATAAAATAAATGTGTTCTGCACTTTTAGTGTTTAAATAAACATGGAGGATTTATTTCTAGCCATAATGTAAATTGGTGATGTGGAAAGTTATGAAAAGAGAATGCATGCTAGAACTTCAGACCTCCTGGTTTCTGTCACTGCTCTGTGTGCTTAAACAACACTGATTCCTACATAAATAACTTACCTCTTATACAATATTTGTCAGATATTTTACTCTAAGAATTTCCCGTTTTTAAAAAAACAAAAGTTTATGGAAACTAACATCAGCAAACCAAGGACAAAGTGCAAAATATATGTATATATATATTTTTCCCCCCGAGTGGAGCTTTTGATTTCCTGTATTTGTGTTTAAAACTACAATTGAACACTATGACCCAAGATATCCATTCCTAAAATATGCCCTGGAATAGTGGCTTTCAAAACGTTTTTAACTTTGACCTGCAGTAATAAATCTATTTTACCTTGTGAGCGAACACACACACACACACACACACACGCACTCACACACCTGAAATAAAAGTTTCATAAAACAAAGCTTATGCTTGTTACATGCAATGTAGTCTAGTATTTTCCATTCTATTCTCTTCTATTTATTTTTCTTTCTTCTTTTTTAAAAAATTGATATTACTACCCACCAGTAGGTTAGGACCCACAATTTGAAAAACACTGCCTTAGCGAAACCCTCGTGCGCATACATAAAAATGTTTATAGCAGCACTGTTTGAAATAGCAAAACAGTGGGAAAATGCATATGGCCAATGATAAACATTGTGTATAAAGTAATGACAGGGATATAATTTGGATTGGGGTATTGGGAAAGGACTTTCTGAGGAAATGACATTTAAATTTAGACTAGAAGGCAAAACCTGGCAAAGAGTATTGTACACTGAACAGGCCTTGAATAAGCAAAGAACTTGGCACCTGAAGAAGGTTCATGTGGTTGGGTCACAGTGAATCAAGGAGAGAGACACATGATGAGACTAGGATGGTAGATGGGAGATAAATTATGCAATGCCTTGAAGCCAAGATTAAACATAGTGGATTTTTATCCAAGTGCAATAGGTAGCCATTGAAAGTTTTTAAGCTGGAAATAAGACATGATCAAATTTATCTTTTCAACCATTGCTCTGGCTCCTGTGTGAAGAATGGATTAGAAAAAAGATGGAGGAAACCCAGTGAAGAAGCTATTGTAAAGTCTTTGATGGTTTGGACTGTGGCAAGAGTGGAAACAAAGAGAAGTGGATTGATACAGGGAATATTTTAGAGATATAATTTTTGGACTTGGTGATGGCTTATTTGGGATTGAAGCTGGGGTTGAAGGAGGGGAGTGAGATTGAAGGTAAGGGCATGTCAAGGATGATACACCCAAGTATTCTAACAAGAACGTCTGGGTAGGTTAAGATGTCATTTATTGATGCAGAAGACCAAAGGGGGAGCACGTTTAAGGGGGTAAAGAATAAGAGTTTGGTTTTGTAAATCTTAATTCTGAGATGCCTGTGAGCCAGCCATCCAAATAGAGAAGTCAAGTTAGCAATTATCTATGTAAAGCTGGAGCTCAGCAAGGAGATTAGACTAGAGATACACATTTGAGAGGCGGCCACCTATACAGATGAGATCATTCTGGGATGACGGAACAGAGCACGAGAAGAGGAGAGAGCCCAGGATAGAGCCATGAGGAGGCCCAACGTTCAGAAGCAGCTTGAGAAGAAGAAATCAGAACAGGAGGCTGAGAAGCCACATGGGTGGTAGTAAGCCAGGAATGTGTGGTCGCATAGGAGACAAACGAAGAGAATGGTTTAAGAACTGGTCAGTAGTCAACAGTGTCAAATGGTGCTAAGAAGTTAAACACAATGAGACTGAGAAGTGTCTGTTGCATTTAGTAATATGAACGTCACAGTGACCTTAGCAAGAGCTGTTTTTATAGCTTGGTAGCGGTAGACGAATGAAAGGAAGGAACAGAAGTAGAGATCGTGAGTGCGGATAACTCTTGTGATCCTTGGCTGGAGAGGAGAGAGGAGCGATAGGAATCCAGGCAGAGGAGAATGTATCATCAAGGGAGGTATTTTTGTTTGTTGTTTTTTTGAGGAGAGAAAATATAAGAGGATGTTTGCATGGTGTTTGGAAGGTTTGGGTGGAGAATAAGAGGCTAAAGATACAAAATAGAGAGGACAACCACCAGAGCAAGGTCCTCAGATGGAAGGTAGCTCCTGTTCATGGGAATGGCTTTCGATTGGAGGAGGGATGTCCCCTCCACTGTGGCAAAAGGAGAGAAAGAGTATGTGGGTCCAGGAAATTCTGTGGGCTTGCTGGTGGCCCACAATCACCAGATTCTTGTCTGGTGAGTGCAGTGTTCTCTGTGAGAGGTGAGTTAAGGAGGTGAGTCAGTTTTGGATGCTTTGGCTGCAAGTAACAGAATGCTGAATCAAAAGAGGCTTAAACAAATAAAGGTTTATCTTTCTCCCGTAACATAAAGTCCAGGGCTGAGCAGTTAGAATTGTTAGAATTGAATATCTTCAGCTGAGAGGCTGAAGCCAGCTTTACATCCTAGGTTGCATTTAACGAACTCATTGTCCTACACATGTACATAAATGGAAATTCTACTTTTCATAGTGCATTTGAATCTACTTTGTGAAAAGTTACAGAAAATAAGAGAGAAAGAGGGATGGAAGGGAATGGGCCCTTGTAAATTCAGACTTACGAAAGGATTATAAATGATTGTTGTTAACAAGGCTTCCTGGGAATGGTGCCCCCAGGTTGTGCAGTGTCACAGCACTAGTTGTTAACTGCATAGTAGAACCAACCACATATTCCTGTTGGGATAGTCTGAAACATGTAAGAGGATGGTCGTTGTAAACAAACCAGCAGGGAAGTGTTTGATGCTGACAGTCAGTAGGAGATGTTCATTTAAGGAAAAATGAGTGTGGATTTACAATATCTAATAATCTTTTGGTAAATATTAGTGAAAATGTTTTCCTACTAGTCTGAATAAATGGATAAAACATTAACTCTGATCCATGTTCCTTTTACCCTAAGCTGTACTGTTTGCCTGTCGGAAGTCAGCATAGAACTTTTCATCTCTTTCTCCTTGAAATCCAACAAAATATGCAACTGAGGCACAATCGTAGACACAGATAAAGGAAAGTATTTGTCTTGTGAATACTTACTACTGTGAATGGTGAAGATTCAGAGAGACTAGCTTTATGCAGATTCATATTTGCCTCCAGCTTTTTACAATCTTGAATACATGAATTCCAAGACAGAAAATCCTGGAGACTTGCCATGGATAAAACGAGGTACACCATCTTTAACATTTCTTATACGTTGTTAAATGAAAATTGTCATCACTCCCACTGCCACACTCTATAATATATCTTAATTCAAAACATCCCAGTATAGGCCAAATGTCCCATTTCTAAAGCTTCACTCTTTTTTTTTCCTGAGCTAATATGCAATGCCAATCCTCTTCTTTTTGCTGAGGAAGATTGGCCCTGGGCTAACAACTGTGCCCATCTTCCTCTACTTTATATGGGACGCCACCACAGCATGGCTTGACAAGAAATGCATCAGTGCACACCTGGGATCTGAGCCTCTGAACTCCAGCCCGCCAAAGCAGAGCGCGAACACTTAACCGCTGCGCCACCAGGCCGGCCCCTAATGCTTCACTCTTAATGGAAATATGTTATAAACACATGAATCCCTATCATGAGTTTATGGTACCTTAATTAAAGAAAGTTTCTCTGATATCAATATTTCAAAATATCCCTTGATTTAGTACATGAGAGCTTCCTTCACTGTGCAATTCCCCACAGTAAGATTGAAGAAAGGTGAAATGTATGAATTTCTTCCATAAAGTCGAAGAAGGGTAATTGCGGGAGGGGTGATGAGAACAGAGGACTGGTAGGGCATTTTCAGGTGAATCAGTTCAGAGAAATTTACACAAGGTAGTTGAGGATGTGTGCTCACATTCCCTTGGAAAGTCTTTGTGTTCCCTCGAAGGTTCATATAACACAGGTTAAAAATTGTTGGCTTAGCCCAAATGCGATTCCATGTCGCTGAAATAGAATTAGGATTCTGTAAGCAAGGACAAGCCTACAATGTCTGCATAGGTGGTCTTCTGAGAGTGAGGGGAAAGGGAGTCAGAGAAATAGCAGTTGCAAAGAAGAGGAACTCAAGCTTTCTAGAGAACAAATGTAAGATTGCTGGCCCATGTAGACCTCCCGCTGAAATCTGTAATTGAGATTTTATTGCGATACCAATCTGGATTGGTTTTGTGATTTTTATGAGAACACTCAGTTGCTCAGGCACTGACAGGGGAGGTGGGTGGTGCAGTTCATGCAGGACTGGGGTCCTATAAGCGGTTGCTGTGAAAGAAGAGGCCAAGCAAGCCCAGCAGATTCACAATAGGACAGATGTAATGATGGGCCCAGGAATCTAAGCTGGCATGGGGGAAGGGAGGGTATGATGAAAAAAAAGAAGGTGAAAGGATCTATGGATCAAAAGCTCGATGAGGCCAAGCAGGAAGCTGGAAGGAGGAGGTTATGGATGAGAAATGGGACGTTTAAGGTTGTGATTTGTGAGGTGATGAATTTCTGGGAGTGACAAGTAGCAGAGTGTGACCGTGGCCGTGGGTGGCTGTGGAGGAATGGAGGAGATTATCAGGAATTAGGAGGTTAAGGAACTGAGGTGCAAGTATTTTGGATGAGTCATGCCCTTGCATAATGAGATCTTCAAGGGTAATGTCGGGAGCTATGTGGGAGGAGGGCTGTAAACCAGGCCCTTCAGTCAGTGTGAGCCAGCAGCAAAGAGGTGATCAGCAGATTGTTATCCCCGGGTGGGTGGGGCATGGTGTAGTCTGTACAGTGTGAACCTGAGAGAAGAGAGGTTTTTATAAGACTGTCAGATGAAGAGGAATAGTCTGAAAGTGGCTCTGGAAAGCAAGAAAGAGAACACTTCCACTTCCCAACTCTGAGGGGTGTGGCGCTCATCAGATTTCACGAGCTCTTTGTATGCTAAACAGAACCCCACTCCCTCCCTACAGATCAAGTACACTGTGGTTGCTTGTGCTCTCAAGGGGCTGACCCTAAAACTTTGCATACTCAACATTAAGAAATAAAATCAAGGTGGAAAAGATATTTAAAAATTTGTATTTTCCAATCGTGGAGAAAATATGGACATGTACAGATGCTTATTTTATAGAGA
This sequence comes from Diceros bicornis minor, assembly GCF_020826845.1. Taxonomy (NCBI): domain Eukaryota; kingdom Metazoa; phylum Chordata; class Mammalia; order Perissodactyla; family Rhinocerotidae; genus Diceros; species Diceros bicornis. Next base: position 9,891,050 of record NC_080763.1, on the reverse strand, counting down.
AAACATGGAGAAGTTCCCTACATTTTTCAATTTTCAGCCCCCTCTTTGGTACCCTTTTTTCCTGGATTTAGGCCTTCTCACTCTGTGGAAAGATGTTGAAATACAATTTATTTTCTTCAAATCCTACCAACAAAATAATTTTGGATTCAGTGGCCTGTACCTACTTCTTTCTGTACTTGTGTGAACACCTGGTGAATGCCAGGCACTATGCTAGGCGCGGAGTCAATGGTTAACAAAACATAGTCCTTCCCCCCAAGGGACTTAATCTAATAAGAAAGATAGTGTAGTTTACCATTAGATGCCTCATTAATTTATTTATTCATCCACACATTGATTTATCCATCATTCATCCACCCATCCATTCATGAGCACACATTTATTAATTACCCAATTTGGGCATAGCACTGCCTTAGCAACTTTGACCATTGTGTATTTGTAGACATCCATAACCTGTAATGTGGGTCTGATCAGTAAAGATAATTTCTGGTATTCCTTAAGGTAAAAAGCACATTTTATTAACACTTAACATTGGATAAGGGGCATGTGGATGATCACGAAAATGCCCTGAGAGGCAGTATAATGTGACTAAGAGCCTGGACTTTGAAGTCAGATAGATGTGGATTCAAATGGACTTCACACAAATTTAATCTCTATGCTCTTCAATCTCCTCACCTTCAGGTTGGGAATAACACCTATCTCATGGAGTTGTTGAAATTGAATAAGATAATACTCATATAGTGCTTAGCAAATAAGTGCTTGTTAAATGACATGATGCCATTGAAAAATCATTATTAAGGCAAATAGAAACAGACAAGACCATATGGCAGCACTCCATCACTTCTTTCTTGTCTTCCTTACTGTCAAATTCAATGACAATGACTTTGAAAAACAAGGGTATGAAAACACACACACACACGCACACATGCAAATTTGTGAAGGCACAGGCAGAGTGGAGAGCCCTGACAACCCAAGATGTTCATGTAACCTCTGTGACAAAAGGCTTTTTCCATTTTACCAAGAAATGAGCTGTTCAGAGCACCAGTAGTAAAATCCGGTTGCCTAACAGAATTAGGATTACATCGGCAAGATGCTTTACCTGGGGCTGAGAAGGCCACTGGCTCAGATCTGTCGGTGTCGGAAACTGGCCATGTTTCAGTGGGTAGGTGCTTCAGCGTGAGCTATCATGGCTTCCACCTGAAAATGGTAATAATGAGTGGAGGTTTTTAATTTCTGTGGGTTGACTAATACATTAACCTTCCCCTGAGCAGAGGCTTTTCAGTTGCCTGCACACTGGAATGGCTGTGGAGCTGTTAAAAAGTTCTGATGCCAGGTTCCACCCCCAGAGATTCTGATTTAATTGGTCCAGGATGCAGCCTGGGCATGAGGATTTTTTGAAGCTGCCCAAGTGATTCTAATGAGCAGCTAGGGTAGAGAAGTCCTGCCATAGAGTCTACGCTCCAGCTAAGTCACAGAGGAGTCCCTGTCTATATTGTGTGAAGCAGATGGTGCCCGTACACACACACACACACACACACACACACACACACACGCATGCACGCACACTCTAGCCACCTGCTATCCTTGTAACCTCCCTGAGAAACCACAAATATCCTGTTTGGTCAGTAGGGAGGTGGAGTGCAAGGCTAAGCTTTTCCATCTTGCTGTTGAGCACCTAGGAGCAGAGCTCAAGGCATTATCATTCTTAGGCATCTCTCTTGGGCTACAATTATGAAAATGCCACAAGCAACAGCAGCTGCTCTCAGCATGTGAAAAACCGTTCGGGTCTGTTCACAGGCTGTGGTGAAGACAGGGCACATGGACTGTGAGGTCCGGATTAGTGTCAAGGGCTGGAAAGTGGAGGTATGTCTTTGCTTAGGCCATGAGTGGGAGCCGTCGTGCTTTGTCCAGAGCTAGTCACAGTTCTTTCTGTGGTTTACGATGGGAAGCGGCTGAGCCTCGTTGGGGTAAACAATCGCTAGAGTGGAGAGTTCAGACGGTTGTGGATGTAGAAATCTCTCAGAAGACTTGGCAGAACGCAGATTCCTGAGCCTCACTCCCCCTTCCCATTCTGATTCATTTGCTCTGGTCAAGGAATCTGCATTATAACAGATGCCATAGGTGGTTTTCATGCAGATGGTCCAGGATCCACTGATGTTGGAGGACCCTAAGCACATCAGTTGACAATTATATTCAACAAATTGAAAATATGAAATTGCTTCTGAGGAGCACACAGTCCAGTTGCTGTTATAGGATGTGTGTGTAGGGGTGTAAGAAACAAGGACCTTATAACAGGAGATAGGATATGATGACAGCCGTACAGAGATGCAAACCAAGCATGTGGGAAGTCAAATGAGACAGATGTTGCATTTGACTGAGAGGATCAGCAAACACTTCATGAAGGAGGTAGTGCTGAATTGGACTTGGAAGTGTGGGTAGGAGTTCTATAGGTGGCAATGGGATAGAGCAGAGAAGGGGAATATTATTGTACCAGAGATGGCAGTTATTTCCTGCCTACCCACAGGCCTTTCTAAGGAAACCTGGCCCACCCACAGCCCTCGCTGATTGGACAGTAGAGCATGTGATCCCACCTTCTAGTCAGAGTTGATTGGACCATGTGTGGTCACTTGATTAGGGCTAGCCCACTTATAGGCTATCTGTCTCTGATGTGGCCTGGCTCACAAAAATGTGCTCTTCTCTTGGGAATAAGGAATAGGTAAACTGAGAGACAGAGTGACTTGAAAGCAAAGTCATGTCAAGGTAAACTATTTGGAGTTATTGAGAATTGTTTTAGGGCAAAAAAAATCCAATTTGTGTTTTGGAGGACTTTTAAAATTATTATTCAGTATATTAAAGTATAGAGCTTTATTAAACTAAGTTCAATTAAGTATAACAAAGAGGAATAGAGGATAGATTGGTGATGGCAGGACAATCAGGAGGCTACTCTGACAGTCTAAGGAAAAATTAACAATAGTAACAGCTAACGCTTACTTAGCATTTATTAGATTCCCAGGCATAGTACTTGACATGTATTATTTCATTTAATCCCGACAACAACCCTATTAGGTAAGTACTATTATTATTCCCATTTGAAATGAGAAATGAGGCTCAGACCAGTTAAGCAACTTGCCCAAGGTTATGGCCTATAAGTAATGGAGGCAGGACCAGAGTCTGAACCCAATATGCCTAATTCCAGAACCTCTTCTTTGAGCCACTACTCTATGCTCCCCAGATTGCAAAGTGAGGATCTTATGGCAATGGTGACAATGGACACAGAAAGAAGGTGATAACGGCAAGAGGCGGCATCCACTGCAGCACTGGAATCTACACAATTGTGGAATGTTAGAGTGGAAACAGATCTTAGAGACCACTTAGCACACAGCCTCTCTATGCTTTGAGACCCAGAAGGAGAACATTTCTTTCCTGTGAGCTCATTAGGCTACAAAGAAAGTCTTAACATGGAAATTAATGTCAGGAGTAAGCAAGAAAGAAGAATCAACAAAATTTCTGAGGTTTGGCATCCAAATGATCAAGAGAATAGAGGTGGGGGCAGATGATGATGCCAAGTTTGAGGTACTGACAGAAAATAAAGATGGAGATCTCCCATGGACCATAGACTAAGTTTAAAGATTAGCTGAAGTCATAGAAGCGGGTGAGATCATTGGAGACAGCTTAAAGAGAGAAATGAAGAGTCAAGACAGAATGAGAGAAATAAAATAATCCATAAAGTATAGAGAAGGAGCAGTAAGAGAGATAGGAGGACATTAAGAGAGTATATGGTAACCAAAGACAACATAAGAGAAGTTTCAAGAGGGAGAGGATTCAGTTTCAGATGCTACCAAGAGCTAAGGGAGGATGCAACTGAGAAGGGGCCTTTGCATGGTGATGAGGACATCTTTCTCAGTCAAGGTTCTTGGTGGCAAACAATACAAACCAACTCTGGCTAAATTCAGCAGAAGAGAGTTTATTGGAAAAATATTGGATAACTCGAAACAGTAAGAATGGAGAACCAGACTGAAAACACTGACAGGAACCAAAGAAGCTAGGAATGAGGGGACATGGCTAGGGTCTTGCTCACGGAAGTGTCTGGTGAAGAATTGCTACTGGCTCCACCACTCTGAGGTATTCAACTGGAAACTTCAACCTCACTCCTACTGCTATGAATAATCTCTAACTGACTCTGTGTTCTTGCTTCATTTTCTCCAAAAGCAAAGTTCCTTCCGCATTTTTGGCCAATCTCATTGGCCAAACCTAGATCATGGACACACACTCTTATACGGAGAAGGACAAGTCTGATCTTCTTCAGCTTGCGTAAAGGATCAACGTAGTCTCCATCCACCAAGCCTCATGAACGGGAGAGTTTTCACATATGAAGGTGTTTCTGTACTGGATATCCCCAAATGGCCATGATATCACTTGGGACATTTGAGACCATGGTTTCAGAAAAGGCTTTAGTAGCAAAGGCTGGATAAAGAGTGAATGGATATTAAAGAAGTTTTAGCTATGGTATAAACTATTCCCCCAAAAGGGAGCACATAGTTAAAGGAAGAAATCCTTTAGAATTGGGAAACCCTGAGATAATTCGTAGGCAAGGGAGAAGGCATTCATAGAGAGAAAGAAGTGATATAGGTCTCATTTGCCACTGGATTTTCAGCACCTAGGGTAGGAAGCATATAGGAAGGAAGGGGAGGGAACAAGGAGAGAGAGAAAGCTAGGACGCAAGAGAACAAAGATGCACAGACTTACAAAGTCTGCTGGGGAGGAGAGAAGGTTGAGAAGGAAGGAGAGAAGTTGATGTTAGGCACATATTCGTTGGGTTCCCATCAATTGAATTTGTGACTTTCTCCAGCAGCCATGCCCCAACACTGTCATGGATGATCATGGCCCAGTCTTGGAGATTTTGAAGACCCTCTGCCCCTGACTCAGCACATTTTATATATATATTTTTTTCCTTTTCCCATTGATTTTACAGTAGGCACCATGGCCTGATTCTCAGCTCAGTCCAGCTCTGCCTGCAGTCCATGAACTAAGTGTAACGCGTTCCAATTTGCTTTAAAGTTATACTGCCATTGAGTGGGGCGAATAGACCTGCCCTGGTGCCATGCACATGGTCTTGGTTGGGCTTCTCGTAATCTCCAGCTCTCATTTATTAAGTCGGCAAGATTTAAAGGTCCAATATACACTGAGGAAGAAAATGCGGGTGAGTGGCCCAGGATGAGATTACACCCAGGACTTTGATCTCTTTATATGAGTGTGTAGCACAAAGGGCAGCCATTGGTCTCAGTAGCTCCTTTCCAGATTGGATGTGGTCCAGGATAATCAAGCCTAAAAAAGTGCACTTGTGTCCCTAACTCATTTTCACCAAAACAATGATGAAGAAGATTTAATTATATGACAATGAACACCAAGAACATAGAGCTTTATTCCTTTGTTGTGTCTTTTCATGTAGACTTTTCATTTGCCAATAGCTTGATGTCTGATGCTCCTGGAAAGATTTCTTTAGGATCTAAAGAGTAAAAGATGCTCCAAGTCTGAGAATCTGTGTGTTCCCTATTAACTTAACAAATGTTCTACCAATTGTGAAGTGGAATAAGGAACAATAGGGCAAGTTTAAAATGATTCCAGAAAAAAGCTGAACACCACCAAAAGAATTGGCAAAGGATACAAACAAGTGGTAGAAATACGAAAATGTATAGTAAAATTTAATAGATGTGTCTTTTGGCTCAGCAATTCTTTTCTTAGGAAATTAACACTTTGGGAGCAATTAGTAAAAGGATAATGTATAATGGAAAGAGATTGTAATGACTTAAATGTCCATCAGCTGGGTTTGTTGACTAACTATAGTGGAATACTATACTATATAGTGTATTTTACTATATTAAATACTACATTTAGTGTACTATGGAGCCATTAATAAAGATGATGGAGTGCCACGTTTATTGACACAAAGAGATGTCCACATATTATCTTAAGTAAAAATGTCGATGGCGGAACAGTGTGATACTGTTTTGAAAAATCTGAAAGATACACATTACGGTGTGGAAGGGTGAGAGGAGAATCACACTTCTTTTTCTCTCATTGATTTTTTACAGTAAGTATTCTTTTGCAAGCACTTTTATAATCAGCAGAACCACTAAAACTGTTCCACTCACAACCCCCAAAAAACAAAAAGAAATAAAAAGTATTTGTGTGAGCTAGTAAAAATTTACATAAAAGGCAATGCTACTGAGCCCCCACACACACCTTTTCTCCCTGGCATTGGAATTCAAGGTCAGCATCACTGTGGCAGTGACAAATTGGGGAAGGTTTGGTAGAGACGTGATGTTCCAAGAAATTCGTTGAAGAAATTCACAGGCCTGAGGATTTGAGGAAAGTCTAAGAAGCTGTCTCCTTTTATGGTGCTGTGTGTGTCAGTTTGCATGCCCTTAGACATAGCTTCTCATGAGTCTTTTCCAATGAACCTCAGAGCCTCTGGGTGAATGTCAAGGGTGCGGAATCTTTTCACATTCTCTCCCTCCCTGATCCCCAGAGAAAGTCCTCCTTTTAGAATGCTCAGCTGCACCCGGCACCAGTCCTGGGAAAACTTCAAGTCAAGGAGGCTCTCCTCACATCCTCTCCACAGGACCCTCTTCCTCCTCCCCACCTCCCCTCTCACCACCCTCTGTCACCTGAGGCTGCTCTCCAGCCGTCTGTTTTTGTCAGTTGTGGTCTCCCACCACGCATGCCTTCTTCTCATAGCCCTCCTTCTCTCCAGCTCTCCAGAATAACACTGCCTTCTGTTGCCCTCTCCCTGTTGGCCACAGCGACTCCTGTTACGTCAGGGCTGGTTTCTTAGTTAGGAAGAAGTGAAATCACACTAGAGTATAGATGATAAATACCCTGACAAATACTATGTCACCAGGGCTAGTAACGTCTTAGAGAGTTAACCTGGAGTGATGAACCTGCAATAGTGGAATTTTAGCCTCCTGAGTTACAGACTAATTAGGAAGATATTTTGGGTGAGGGGAAGCTAGTTAGCAACAAAACAAGGGCTAGAAGCCTTGCTTCCCTGTCCCCAGTTCAGGTCCCTTCCTGTAACAGTTTGCTGTCTCTTGTTTTCTCCTTTGTTGAGATTTAGACCCTTAGCACTATTTTATAATTTAAAGAAAATTCCATCTTTCATCACTTTAAAAGGAAAAATATATATTGCTACCGAATATGCATACAAAGCTGATTTGAACAGTGTTTTCAGTCATTGTGGTGTCTCAAAGAGTTATTACATTATAGTGTTTCCAGTTTAAAGCAAAAAACCAAGATAATATTAACCCCTTCTATACTGTTTGACAGATATAGACTGCGTGGATTTAGTTAGTGTATTACATACAACAGTTAGCCACATGCTAGCTATGTGACCTTGGGCAAGTTTACCTAACCTCTCTGGGCTTCCATTTCCTCTTTCGTAAAACACAGACAGTAAAAGTACCCATCTTACAGGACCACTACTAGCATTAAATAAGTTGGTGCATATAAAACACTTAGAACAGTGCCTGGCACAAAGCACTCGACAGAAGTTATCTATTATAATCAGCATAGATCGCATCTACATATACATTTAGTTGGATGCTCCAGTCAGCAAAAAAATCTGTCAAATATATTGGTGAGAAAAGTCAGGAAAACTTTTAAAAGAACAATAATAAAATGAAGACTTGCATTTCCAGGCATTACAGTATATAAATACAATCAATCAATCCAATCAATAACACAAAGAAAGACTATTGCAACATAAACAGAACAATGGAACAGAACAGAAGTCTTTGAAGCAATCCCAAAGCACACAAGAATTTAGTATCTGACAAAGTTGACATTTAAAATATGGAAAGAAGCGTCGGCCCCGTGGCTTAGCGGTTAAGTGCGCACGCTCCACTGCTGGCGGCCCGGGTTCGGATCCCGGGCGCACTCGGACACACTGCTTCTCTGGCCATGCTGAGGCCGCGTCCCACATACGGCAACTAGAAGGAAGTGCAGCTATGACATACAACTATCTACTGGGGCTTTGGGGGGGGAAAATAAATAAAATTATAAAAATAAAATAAAATAAAATTTGGAAAGAAAAGTTGAGCCACTCAATAAATAATGGTGTATGATTCTATTTAACATTTAAATGTCAACATTTAACATTCCAATATTTAATATATTTTAACATTTTGAACTTTTAACATTCCATATTTTAAATTATTCAACAAATTTAAACATTTATTTAACCTATTTAATATAAAAATTTAAAAGTGGAAAACAGATTAGTGGTTTCCAGGGTTAGGGATCAGGAGGGAGGGTGGGAGAAGAGAGGGGTAGGTGTAGGTATAAAACAGAACAGAAGGGATGCTTCATATGGTAAAGGAACTCTTCTGTATCTTGCCTGTGATGGTGGATACACAAACCTACAGATGTGATAAAATTGTCTAGAACTAAACACACACACACACATAAATGAATACAACAAAATAAGAAATCTGTACAAGATCAGTGGATTGTATCAGTGTCAATATCCTGGTTGTGATATTGTACTACAGTTTTACAAGATGTTACCATTGGGGGAAATGGGTAAAGGGTACCTAGGATCTATCTCTCTGTATATTTCTTACAATTGCTTGTGGGTATACAACGATCTCAATTAATATTTCAACTAAAATAATAATCCATGCTCTCTGTAGAAAACATAGAAAATAAAGAAAATGTATGAAAAAGAAAAATAATCCTCAATTTCATCACTTAGAAATAAACAACTGTTATTTCACTCATATGTGGAAGATAAAACAACAGCAACAACAACAACCAAACACATAGATACAGAGAACGGATTGGCAGTTACCAGAGGGGAAGGGGGTGGGGTGGGCTAAGGGGGCACATGTACGGTGACGGATGGCAACTAGACTTTTGGTGGTTAACATGATGTAGCATATACAGAAGTCAGAACATAATGATGTACACCTGAAATTCATACAACATTATAAACCAATGTGACCTCAATAAAAAAATTTTTTAAGAATTTTTTTTTAATTCCCCCCCCCCCAAAGCCCCAGTAGATAGTTGTATGTCACAGCTGCACAGCCTTCTAGTTGCTGTATGTGGGAGACGGCCTCAGCATGGCCGGAGAAGCAGTGTGTCGGTGCGCGCCTGGGATCCGAACCCAGGCCGCCAGCAGTGGAGCGCACGCACTTAACCGCTAAGCCACAGGGCCGGCCCAAAAATTTTTTAAAAAAGAAGAAATGAACACCTGTTAAAACTTTAAAGTATATCCTTCCAACCTTTTAAATTTCATATTAAAAACATCGGTATTGCACTGTTTTATAAGCTAGTGTTTTCACTTAATATACTGTGAGCAGTTTTCGTTATATGGTCTCCTAAAACATTCTTTTTAATGACTGCACATTAGCCCTTCATATGTAAAAACTACAGTCTATTTACACAATCTCTTGTTTTGTTTTATTTTTCTCTATTATGAGAAATGTTCAGTGAGTATCTTTGCAGATGAACCTTTGGCCGCATCCTGGATTATTTCCTTCAGATAAATTTTAAGTGGAATTACTGTTCAAAGGGTATAAGCGTTTTTAAGACCTTTGACACTTATCACTAAAATAGTCTGAAGAAAAGTTGCACCAAAATACACTCTTATTAACGGTAACTGAAAATATTTACTCCCCAAGCCCTCACAAATAATGAGGACTATATTTTATTAAAAGTTGATAATTTTTGATAAAATTTGATAAGAGAAATATAGTATCTCATTTTTAAACTTTATATTCCTTTAAATATTAGTCCACTTAAATTTTTTTTATATATTAGCCATTAAAGTTCTTCTTTTGGGAATTGACCTTTTATGTCTTTTATCTGTTTTTCTGTTTCAGGGGGCACTGTATTTTGTTATTGATTTGTAAATGAGCTTCATATATTAAGGCTCTTAACCCCATAAGCACCTTTTTTCCCAAATATTTATTTTAATTTTTTTAATGTACTGAAGTTTCACATCCTCATGTATTCAAATTAAGCTATTTCTTTGTATTTCAGGCTTTATAAAGTCCTTTTGCACTCAGTTGATTTATAGTTATCTTTATCATCTATGTTATTTTTCATCTTTTTATGTTTTCATTTTGTTTTTACATTTAACTCTTTAATATACCTGGATTTTGGTGTAAATTATAAAAAATAGATCTGACAACTTTTTTAATTGTTCACCATTTGTCTCACCATTTTAGGACTGGCTTTTTTTTCCCCGTCGGAGGTTAATCCAAGTTGTTGCGTGTATCAATAGTTTTTCTCTCTTTTTTTGATTAGTAGTATTTCACGGTGTTGGTGTGCCACAGTTTGTTTAACCATTCATCTATTGGAGGACCTCTGGGCTGTTTCCAGTTTTGGGCTACTAAGAATAAAGCTGCTACAGACATTTGTGCACAGGTTTCGGTTTGGACATAATGTTTCATCTCTCTGGGATAAATGCCCAAGAGTGCAATTGCTGAATCATATGGTATTTGTGTGTTTAGTTTTCTGAGAAACTACCAAACTGTTTCCTAGAGTGGCTGCACCATTTTGCATGTCCACCAGCAATGTAAGAGTAATTCAGTTTCTCTGCATTCCTTGCCAGCATCCAGTGTCGTCAATTCCGATAGGTGTATATCTCATTGTAGTTTTAATCTGAGTTTCTTTGATAGCTAACGGTGGTGAACATCTTTTCATGTGCTCATTTACCATCTTCAGTAAAATATTTGTTCGTGACTTTGGCCCATTTTCTAATTGGATTATTTTGGAGTTTTTTTTAGTGTTTAGTTTTTATTTTTTATATATTCTAGATACCAATCCTTTGTTGGATATGTGGTTTGCAAACATTTTCTCTTAGTCTATAGCTTTTCTGTTCATCCTATTCCCCTGGTCTTTCATAGAGCAAAGGTTCTGTTTTTTTGCTTATGAATATACAATTGATTTTAAAACCTATCCAAAGAGCAATTGAGAAACTAGCTATTTTTGACAGTGCTAGCATAAGATTTCTGGGTTATATACAGAACTAGTTAATGTCTGAAGAGCCATACTGTAACCTTTGGGGTTATCTGTTCCACCAGACAGAAATTATTTGCATTTCTACCAGACAAGAATCTATAAGTTCACTTCCACTCCTATAGAGCTATAAATAGCCCAGACAGTGGAAAGTCAAGCGCAGCACCCCCTTGCAAGAGGACTGAGTAATCTCTCTTGCTTCTTCTCAAGTTTAATAGTGTGCCAGGAATACAAAACTAAACTAAAGCCGGTGAGAAACACAAAACTAAACTAAAGCCATTGAGAATTCAGGTCTTGCACTTTAAATGCTAGATTTCAAATGCACAGGGAATTGACACAAACTTCTGGTTCTTGGTAGACTATTTAGTATGGGGCAGAACATCCATGCTGACCAATCAACTGAACAATTGCTAGGTATTTTGCTTTCCAAGTCAGTTCCAGGAAGGCTTAATAAGGCTTAACTTAAATCTTCCTGGGCAGCAATTTATAAGCAGGGGAGTGAGTCAGGTGGCCTCACTGGTCATGGCAGAATATACTGAGAGCTCTCTGCTCTCACTACTCTGCCATTCTAGGTTCCGTTTAAAATTGTTGGAGTCCTGCCTCCAGACTAACAGTCCATGAAATGCTTTTGCCCTTCATCTCAGAGCACTTTCACGGCCTCCAAGCCCTATGCGGATTGGCCAGTTAATAAACGTGCCTCTGTTCATGACTCTTCATGATAGCGATGGACGACCTGAATTCAGATCTAGAAAATGCCATCCTGACTTGGCAGAAGAAGATGCCGGCATGAACTAAAAGAGGACGACTTCTCCTGGTGCACGAGCCTCCCGGACCTTCAGAGAGCTCTCATTTCCACTGCTCCAGAGCCTTTCAAAGGCACAGTTCCTGGTGGTCTAATACCTTGATTTGAGGATTCAAAAGATAATATTTATTCCTTAAGTGGTGCTACTGGGTAACCAAATCCTAGAGGTGGCTCTATTTTATTAATCAAGGTCTCGTCTAACTTGTCTACCCTTCAACTCCTACTTCAATGACCTGAAAGTGGTTTCTGTTTCTAGAAAATGTGATTTCTCCACCTCCTCACCCTGACATACAGACCCTTTTGTTAGAGTCTCCTCTTACTTTTTTCAAAATTTAATCTATAACATATACAAAGAAAGGAGTGCGAAACACCAATGAACCACTGTTTAATGCGAACTTATGAAGTGAACATCTGCAAACACCATCTAATCAAGAAAGAACATCGCCAGGCCAGAAACCCCAAGGTGCCCCTTTCCCAACACAGCTCTTTCTTCCCTTCCTTCCCCAGAGGTAACGACTATATTGACATTAGAGTTAATCGTTTGCTTACTTTATTCTACAGTTTTACCAATGTTGTATGCATCCTTAATAGCATAGTTTAATTTTGCCTGCTTTTAGACTTCTTATGAATGGAATCATACCATTTATCTTGCCTCTTTCGTTCTTCATTATGCGTATGAGCCTCACTCATGTTTTGAGTCTAAATGTAGTTTGTATACATGCACTGTTATTTAGTATTATATGATTATACCATATATTTACCCATTTTTTAATCCATTCTACTGTTGATGTACATTTAAGTTGTTTTCAGTTTTTGGTGAATGGGAATAGTGCTACTATAAACATTCTTGTATATATTTCCTGGTGTAAATGTGCCAGTAGTTTCTCCAGGGTAAATACCCGGGAGTGGAATTTCTGGGTCATGGTATATGGATATCTTCAACTTCAGTAGATAATGCCAAAGAGGATTGCCAGTTGACTCTCTCACCAGCTGTCCCTATGGCTCCATGTGAGCAGGTGTATTTTTAGAGATCTGGTGGAAAGGCTTATGTTGCTGGCAATTTCATAGAGTGCTGTCTTTTTCCTTTGGTCTTGTGGATCCATGCACACCAAAAGTAGCCAAATTACCTAGAGCCCAGATTGAGTCTAACTCTGCCAAAAGACAGTAGGTGTCAAAGTTATCCTCACTGAACAGATGGCCGTATTGCCATAATATCACTGAGACATTGCCAAAGAAAAGATAATTTTGAATACTTAAGATAATTTTGTAAAGCATAAAAATATTTGTTGCATTAAATGACATTAGCAGAAAACAATAACAAAATATTTATTGACAATTCTGCCACTCAACAAATCATACTGTGTTTCTGTGTTTCCTACCAGACCTGGCTCAATTTTCTATTTCGATTTTTTACATAACTGTAGTCACAGCATAGATATAATTTTGCATTTTGCTCTATTCCCTTAACAAGATCTCACGAGCATTTTTTTCCCTACCTTGCTCTATATGCTTCCTAATAATTCCTTTATTCACTGTGTAACATTCTGCTAAAGGTGGCAGCTCCAGGGGAGATAGCTAGGGCAAGTTTTAATGCCCTCAATCCTATTCTTCATTCCCCACATGCAACCCGAAATAAATATTCAGTCTAAGGAAAAAGAGCATGTACTTTATCTCAATGCAGCATTAAGCCCCCTGGCCTCCTCCAACAAAACTGTGTACCCTAAAACCCTACCATGTAGAAATACTGGCGTTCTACTGACTACCAAGGGTATACCATAACTGACTTCATTGTTCCCCTGTTGATGAGCCTTCAGACTGTTTCAAATCCTATGAACTCTTAAATCATGCCCATTCATATAGCCATTTTTCTTCCTTTGGACTGTTTCCCTAGCATAAATTCTTGGAGGGTTGAATGAGTTACAGATGAATGTTTTTCTGGATCTTGACATGTATCGATAAAACACTTTACAAAAGTAGTGTTCCAGTTTATATCAACTGCACCAAGCATGTATGAATGTATATACTCTATTAATCAGGGGACTTAGTTGCAAACTAAGGAAATTATTGGCCCTTCCAGAGATCCAGAGAGTAAGTCTCAGAGGCTCTATAGCCATGAAGGATGCCGGCACCACACTACGGGACTGTTTCAGAGAAGATTATGTTGTCATCAGGAGACACCACCACAGCTCACCTGCTGAGTCTTGGCACTGGCTGATGCCATAAACTCTGCTGCCCCCGAAGCTGGACACTTCTGCTGTCATTTCCATCAGAAAATGAATTCTGTGCAGCATCTGCTGCCTCCTACCTCCCTCTTCTGTAGCAAACTCTTATCAGTTACACTTGTAGGTTGCAATTACATACCTGTTGCAGAGAAGGTTGGGAAAATGAGTTCTGCATTTTTCCTTAAGAGGCAGGACTTATAATTTGACAACTTCCCCAAATATAAGAAGGTTGTTTAAATGGTGCTAGTGGCCGTGGACATGATATACGTCTCCCTCACCTTCCATAACTGCCAGCATTAGATAATTATATTACTTTTGCTAATTGGTTATAAAATAGTTTTTTTTCACTTATCTGATTACTAATTAAATTTCCTTTCAAGTTTCTACGTACTAATTTTATACCTACTCACATAAATTATCAGTCCACCTTCTTCATCTATTAGAAATATCTGTGAATATATTTATTAATATATTTCTTGTGGATGTATAGGAATACACCATAGAGATTAAGCTTAATTGCCAGTGTTTTCATCTTTCATCATCTAAATGTCACAGTCATTTCTGTGCGGGTCAGGTGGGCTCAGCTTGTCTGGCCTTTGTGCCCTTTCCTTGCCATGACATCATTTATTCTAAAAAGCGACTGGTCTCTTGATATTTGCCTGGAGAGTTCTAAGCAACTCTAAAAAGAGAAGAAAAAAATGAATCCAAAATCACAAATATTTGTTTTATGCCTTTACACATTTCATGAACCTAGTTATTTTAGGAAACATAAGAACATTAAACCTTTAAGTGGCTGAGGTAGATGCTCATGTCTCAGACAGTATATTCTGAATAAGAAAGACAATCTTGACTTTAACATTTTTCTCCCTTCTTCATCATGGATTGATGAAACGGGCAAGGGAAATAATATTTGTTCTCTATGTCTAATCTTTCATCCAAAGCATCATTAGTTTATATACACTGACCTCAAACTGAACCCACGCCCTAATTCTACGCTCTGTAAATGGCCATTTTACATATGGGGAAAAAACAGCTGAGTCATTTTATTAAGGTTATAAATTACCAACAGAGTCAGGAATTGGATATTTCTCAATTTTTGTCCTTTTTTTGTTACTGTCTCAAATGCACTTTATACAGAATTGTGAAACTGCCAAGTCACGTTCTCAAGAGCCAGGGCATTAGGCAGCATTCTCTGGGGCACCAGGCCATGCTCTTTTCTCCTCCACCAGTGAAAGTATAAGAGGTGTAGGTTACCTCACAGACCATTGGGCAGATGCCTAAGCCTTTCTGGATCAATCCGCCCATGCTTTCTGACACATACAGACTTGCCCTGGCTAATACTGCCAGTCATTGTGAATGTCTGTGGAAGGATTTTGACAGATGAATGGCACTTTCCACTACTTGGTGAATTGTGTGCTCCCATGGATAATAAAAATAAATCCAAGCAACGTGATTGCATTTCAGAGAAGGGGTGGTAGAGCAGGGAGCCACCAATCAAAAGTATCTAAAGCACAAAATTATGCCCCAGAGGAGTCATCTTGTATACCCTTGGTTCTGTTTCCATGGTAGTAAGGGTTGCTTGGGATATTCAAAGGCAATTTACATGCATTTAGGCCACAGCTTACAAGGGGATAATCTTAGGAAAATCAGAAGTGAGTAAACAGGAGCAGCTAGTAAAATAAGGAATATTAAAAACCACACTCCATCTTGCTTGCTCTTTTATTTAGTGAAAAATAAAATTTTTTTGACATCTGGAAATTATGTCTGCTTCTAACTTGGGCTTAAGATGACTCACTTCAAGACAGTGTCACAATTGCCATATGCTAGAATACAGAAATTTGAGGTTGCTTATTTTTTAAATTTAATTTTTAGACTCAAAGGTATGAATTCACATTACTATTCTTGCCGGGGCCAGCCTCCGGATGTGCAGACCAGGCACAGAAGGGTCCCCCCACCTGAAAATACAACTCCTAGCTGATGTGTCAGTGTTGCAGATTCATTTCTTTAAGCTCTGGTGACTTTTCAGGCTTTCAGAGTCTCCAGGGGAATTCAAGGCCCCTTGGAGAAGGAAGCTTAGACTGGGACCTTAAATATTACCAGCTGTGATCTGCTAACACTCTGGTAGGAAGGTGGAAAGAGGGTTCAAGATGAACAGAAAAAAGAAGGGGCTGAAAGAAGGAAGTGTAGGTAGGAAAGACAAAAAGGAAATAGTCCAATTTTCTCCCCGAGATCACTACTGGATTGCAATAATGGGACAAAAGCCTCGTACTGCTTTATCTTATAATTTTTTTAACAAATACTTTTATAGCACTTGTTAGATCTTAGACACCATTCTGTGCACTTTACAAATATTAACTCATTTATTCCTCATAACTGCCTTAAGAAGGAGGCACTGCTATTATCTCCACGGGGTAGATGAGGAAACAGGTACACAGGGGTTGAGGTGAGGGTTCCGAGGGTCCCCACCGAGATTCTGGAGCCAGGTCCAGATCTGGGTCCAGAGTTCCCACCCTTAACCACTCTGCTCCACTTATATACAAACTGTGAATGTTTTCCACTCTCTTGGAAAGCTTTAGTATTTGGGGATGTGGCTGAAGAGAGACGTCAGTTTAACGGTAACAGATAGCTCCCAGAATTCAGCTTTTAGGTAGAGAATGTATACGGTAGTCATCCCTTATCTGTGGTTTTGCTTTCTGCTGTTTCAGTTACCTGCGGTCAACTGCAGTCTGAAAATATTAAATGGAAAATTCCAGAAATACACAATTCATAAGTTTTAAGTTGCACACCATTTTGAGTAGCGTGATGAAATCTCTCATAGTTCCCCCTGGACGTGAATCATCTCTTTGGATCCACACTGTATACAATACCTGACTGTTAGTCACTTAGCAGCTGTGGGTTATCACATCGACTGTCACCGTATCACAGTGCTTGTCTTCAAGGCACCCTTATTTTACTTAATAATGCCCCCAAAGTGCAAAAGTAGTGATGCTGGCAATTCGGATATGTCAAAGAGAAGCCATAGAGTGCTTCCTTTAAGTGACAAGGTGAAAGTTCTCCACTAAATAAGGATGGAAAAAAAATAATATGCTGAGATCTACGGTGACTTTAATTACATATATATTGTTGTAATTGTTCTATTTTATTATTAGTTGTTGTTGTTAATCTCTTACCGTGCCTAATTTATAAATTAAACTTTATCATAGGTATGAATGTATAGGAAAAACTGTAGTATGTGTAGGGTTTGGTGCTCTCTGTGGTTTCAGGCATCCACTGGGGGTCTTGGAATGTGTCCCCCGTGGATAAAGGGGAACTAATGTAAGAATGTCTACAGAAGACTCAGGAGACAAGACTCCTGAAATTTGATTCCTTCCTCTGCTTTGTGTAACATCTAGAGAGCTACGAGAGCTCCGCTACCTCTGTATTCATCTTTGAATGGAGATTTTGAAGGTGATCAGATAAGAATTTTAATTTTCATATAAAAGAGAGATTGGACATCCTCAGGGGGCAGTTAGGCATTAGCCTGATGGTCTGTGAAGGAAACTTCACTTTTTATTCATTTGAAAGCACAGAATAGTGGGATGAAAGAAAACAGTAGAGACTCAAAGTATTTTGTGGAATCGGGAACTTTTCCCTGTGGCTTAGCCTTACAGGAATTTTTTTGGCCTATGCTGTGAAGGTAGCGTGACCCTCTCTCTATGAGGGTGTGAGTTATTCACTATTTCCAACTGTACAATTGCTTCATTATGTCCACACCCATATTTTTCAGTTTACTGCCAAAGAAAAGGCCCATTGTTGATGCCAAATCACCACCTGGAAACAAGCGTATCATAATTCACCTAAAATATCTTAGCCTGTTCTGGGGATTGGTATATTTTATTTGAGACTGAAAACCAATTTTCAATGATTCCTTTTTTAAGAACATAGTGTTAAATCTTTTTAGGTATTAAAAATATCTAGATCTTTAAAGGTAATAAATCTTTATAGATATTACAAATAATCCCTCAAAACTTGTGTTTTACTTTTTAAAATGTTATGTGTTTTTGTATATTAGTAGTTTGTCCACAGAAACCTGTGTTTCTGACCTTTGAGAGTTGCAGAAAACTGAAGTGGCTGTAAGCCATTGTTCAGAGACCACTGCATTCCAAAGTCTCAATGGAGAGTGATTTTGGTCACACAGGGGACATTTCTTTGGCTGTAAACAGAAAACTGGTGAGGGTATGTTGATACTGGCATTCAGTGGGTCGAGGCCAGAGGTTGCTGCTAAATATGCTACAAAGCACCAGACAGGTTCCTACAACAAAGAATTATTTGGCCCAAAATGTTGGTAGTGCTAGGATTGAGAAACCTTGCCATAAAGATTTTCAAAACCTTATTTGTACGACTTTTTACACAGACCCTTCATTTATATTCCTCTGCATCCAGTAGGACTCAGTGTTCACAGAGGATCAGAGAAGCTATATTTCAGGACTAAGGGTTCCGAACCACACTAAACACAATTTTGTGAGTTAGCCCAAGAACCTAACCTTCATTTATAACTTAGAAAAAATATTTGCTTTGTTCTAGTCTTGGAATGAACTTTTGGAATGCACCTGTTTGAAAACTGGGTGCTACCGTGATGGTGTTTCTCAGTTCAGATCTTCGGGATAATAGCTGTGTCTGTGTTGTTCAACTGCATGCTCTTTAGTTCACGGAAATACTAAAGAATAAGTCACGGCTAGTATGACCTTCTGTTGGAAGAGTAGAGTATCATGGGGTGGCGGTGAGATGAAGGGCTTTGGATCCAAGTGTCATCACTTTTGCATGTGTGGTCGCCTGGCTCTAACCCTCAGTATATTCATTTGAAGATATCAATTTTTACAGACTCGTTTGAATAATATAAAATGGTTTATCCAAATCATGTGGCCCAGTGTCTGGCACATAGTCGATGTTCAATTAATGCTAATTCTCTTCTCACCACCTATTTTTCTTAGGGAGAATTCTTTCCTTCTTCTCCTAGCTCATAAAAATGAAACGTTCTGGGGCTGGCCCGGTGGCGGTGTAGTGGTTAAGTTCGCACACTCTGCTTCGCCGCCCGGGTTTTGCCGGTTGGATCCTGGGCGTGGACCTACTCACCGCTGGTCAAGCCATGCTGTGGTGGCGTCCCATATACAAACTAGAGGAAGATTGGCGCAGGTGTTAGCTCAGGGCCAATCTTCCTCACCAAAAGAAAAAAAACATGAAGCGTCCACCCTTTTGGAATCTTTGGGAAGGGAGTTTCTGTCCTTCCTTCCTCTCTTATATTCTTCTCCAGGGGAGGAGCAAAGACTCCCCTGACTGGGGAGATTTGAGGAAAGCATATTTAGCAGAGTTCCGTGTGTTCACATGGAGTTTTTGTACAAATGAGACAAAAGTTCCCCTCTGGGTGAACACAGCCCTCTGACCACGGGGCTTGATGAGCAGACGGTACTTTATGCAATGCAGACTCAAACCAGCATGCCCAGCTCATCTAGTAGAGTGTGGGTTGGATTTCAGCCCCCACCTGCCCCTCAGCCGGCACCCTGCACAGGACAACTTGCACTAATGTATGCTTTCTCATTTTTAGAACTGCCCTGCCTGCAAAATCATGCATTTTCCTCTGCCCCTGATTCTGTGGGTGAGCACAGCTGGGTCAAGGCCCAAGTGTGATCTTCCAGAGGCGGGCCTGTCTCTACCCTGGGTTTGACGGGCATGAGGCAAGTGGCCACTTCCCCCAGGGGAAGGTGGCTGCTCAGCAAACCTTGCCTGACTTCCAGGATCTAGAAATCTAAACCTGGGGGAAGGAATAGGAAGCCTGATCCTGGCTTGTAGGTCCATGTGACATTCTCCGTCTGACTCCTAAACTCTATTGCTCCATAGAGAAAAGGGGTGAGGTTAGCATTTCAGAAACTCCAACAACATATACATTAATTTGTGCCTCCCTATATTCATTTATTCCACAAATGTTTTTCAGCAACTTCATGTGGCAGGTACAATGTTAGAACTTAGGGGTAAAACTTTGAATAAGACACAATCTCTGCTCTAAAATTACCCACAGCCCAGTGGCAAAGAGAAACAAGTCACAACAACATGGTGTAACTAGTTCTCTAATACATGTGTGCATTTGGTACTTTGGGAACACGGAACCAGATCAAGAACTTAACTCAGTATGAGAGCAGCAGAGAAATCTAGGCTTTTCTCAGGATTGGTGACATCTGAACTGAGTCTTGAAGGCAGAGAAGGAGTTTTTCAAGCACTTGTGGAGGTGAGTGGGAGAATGGCATCAAGGGTGATGTTCAAGTGTCTGACTTGGACAACTAGGTGAGTAATGGTGGCAGTAATTAGGAAAGAGAACATGGAGCTGGAAGACTGTTAGACATGTTGCTTGGAAATGATGGCCTGCATGTCACCGGGAGTTGTCCAGTAACCAAGTGGGTATAGGAGTTTGGAGGGAAGGGAAAAAGAGAAAAACATATTGTTATTGAAAGCCTGATATATGCCAGATATTGTGTTAAGAGATTTACTTGCTTTATTTCATTTAATTTTCCTCAGACTCTGTGAGTTGTGTATTATTACCTCCACCTTACGGGTAAGGAAAGCAAGGTCCTTCTCAAAGCCACACAATGGCAGAGCTGGCATTTGAATCCAGGCTTTCTATGCCAAAGCCCGAGCTCTTTCCAGGATCTGAGGCTCCTTCTGGGAGAGATGATGGAGGACCGGGCTGGAGAGCCTGGTTTGGGAGGCCTTAACTCAGACATGATGACTCACTCTGCATTTGCATTTGACTTATTAAGACTGCAGCCAGGTATTGTCGTTATGATAATTTATGGCATATAGTTTAATTTATATTCCATGTTCCTTTTTCTTTTTCTTTCTTTCTTTTTTTTTTCTTTTTAGCTTTTGTAAAAGTTACTCGTGTAGTAGTATCTTTTAATTATTGTTTATTTTTCTTATCTTATAAATCAAAGTTTGGGCTATTTTTCAGTTGGTTTTAATGCTGTTACTATGTTGGGTACAACAGTTCACTGGCTGACTCCCAGCCAATCACCATTTAATTTGCATTGATAGAAGCATGACATTTTCACAGCAGGAGAACCAACCATTATAGTTGACCAAGCTTACAGCTTAAATTTTGTCTCAAGAAGATAAAAAGTTTATCCTATGAGCTAGAATTAG
Organism: Diceros bicornis minor; assembly: GCF_020826845.1. Taxonomy (NCBI): domain Eukaryota; kingdom Metazoa; phylum Chordata; class Mammalia; order Perissodactyla; family Rhinocerotidae; genus Diceros; species Diceros bicornis. The sequence goes on along the minus strand of NC_080763.1, from coordinate 9,869,834 downwards.
CATGCGCATTGTGAGAACTGCAGCTGGTGATGTCAGAAAGAAGGCATTTACTTGAGTTTATTTTTGAGGCTGCCGAGTAGGAAACCAGTCCCCATTTACTCTGATGAGAACTGACTCTCATTCTCTGCCTCTCTCTCTCTGTCTCTCTCTCTATCTCTCTGTCTCTCCCTCTGGCTTTCTGTCTGACTCTTTCTCTTTGTTGTTAATGCATAGGAACTCATTTTTTAAACTTACAATTCTCAAAATTAGAACATGAAGCCTTCTTTTTGAGGAACATTTTATTTGACCGTATTAATAGGCATGGAGGAATATCCAGACAGCTCAGATGTCCTGGTTTCCATACATGTCTCATTGAAATTAAGAAAAAATATCAAAAATTCTATTTAAACCATCTTGGACACAACTATTGAGTAGTGAACACATATCATCCAGTAGAGGGCAGTGCTGACTCATTCATCGATGTTTTCACTAAAGGATGCAAAATTTAGTAATAAAAGCCTTTTTTTAAGGAGGCCCCTGACAGACAGTAGGTAGTTTTACCCAAGGTACTTTGAATTGAGCAAAAGTGCCTTTTACAAGGGGGAAGCATGGTCATCAGCTTTGCCGTCTGAAATCTAAGTTTCTGTGTTGCCTCAGCCCAGGTACTGATGAAAAGGTACATTTCTGACTGCCAAGCCTAGACTAAGGTAGTGTAGACACTATGTCCCACTGCCCCAGTCCCAGTCCGCATCAGTGTCCCTTCATAGACTTTGGTTGGGGCCTTGTGCTGGGAAGATGATTCAGGGTATCAATGGTGCCTGCTGTCCCTACCTGGTCCTAGGGCTGGTTTGCTGTTCTTGTGGAGAGAACGGTTTGGGGCTGATAGGATCTGGTAAGTTTACACAAGCCTTTGTGAGACTGAGCACAGAAAACAGGACATAAGGCCTGGGGGAAGGAGTAAAAGCTCTCCTTCCTTCTTCAGGAAACCAGTGACGGTTTTGCATCCTGCAGACTGGAAACCTTGGAGACAGAAGCCTTGACACCAAACTTGATGTTCTTGCAATAGGGGGTGGAAGCAGTGAGGTTTCCACAATTGATTCTGAAGGAATCAGTTATGGACAAGTGGGAGTAGAGGCAAAGGATTAGGGCAGATGTGTTGTGGTTGTTGCTGACACTCTGCTTTGTGGGTCCATGTGAGTATCTTCCCAACTATAGATGGGAGACATCTTTTTTTTTTCTGAGTACTTCATCACATTTTTTTTTATTGAGATACAATTGACATATAACACTATATTAGTTTTAGGTGTACAATATAATGATTTGATATTTGTATATATTGCAAAATAATCACAATAAGTTTAGTTAACATCCATCACCACACATAGTTACAAATTTTTGTTTTTTCTTGTAATGAGAACTTTTAAGATCTACTCTCTTAGCAACTTGCAAATACACAACACAGTATTACTAACTATAGTCACCATGCTGAACATTACATCCCCACAACTTATTTATTTTAAAACTAGAATTTTGTATCTTTTGACTACCTTCACCCATTTCACCCATTCCCACCGCCTGCCTCTGGCAACCACCAATCCGTTCTCAGTATCTATGAGTTCATTTTTTTGTTTTGTTTTAGATTCCACATATAAGTGAGATCATATGGTATTTATCTTTCTCTGTTTGACTTATTTCACTTAGCAAAATGCCCTCAAGATCCATCTATGTTGTCACAAATGGCAGGATTTCCTTATATTTTATGGCTGAATAATATTCCATTGTATCTGTATACCACATCTTCTTTATCCATTCATCTGTCTATGGATGCTTAGATTGTTTCAATGTCTTGCCTATTGTAAATAATGCTGCAGTGAATTAACATGGGGTACATATATCTTTTCAAGATAGTGATTTTGTTCCTTCAGATAAATACCCAAAAATGGTATTGCTGGATCATATGGTAGTGCTCCCGCTAATTTTTTGAGGAACTTCCACACTGTTTTCCATAGTAGTTGCACCAATTTATATTCCTACCAACAGTGAACAAGGGTTCCCTTTTCTCCACATCCTCGCCAACACTTGTTATCTCTTGTCTTTTTGATAATACCCATTCTAACAGGTGTGAGGTGATATCTCATGGTTTTGATTTGCATTTCCCTGATGCTTAGTGATGTTGAGCACTTTTCATGTACCTGTTGGCCATCTGTATGTTTTCTTTGGAAAAATGTCTATTCAGATCCTCTGCCCATTTTTTAATCAGATTGTTTTTTTGCTATTGAGTTATATGATTCTTTATATATTTTGGATATTAACTTCATATCAGATAATACGATTTACAAATATTTTCTCCCATTTGGTAGGTTGCTTTTCATTTTGTTAATGGTTTCCTTTGCTGTGCAAAAGCTTTTAGTTTGATATAGTCCCACTTGTTTATTTTTGCTTTTGTTGCCTTTGCTTTTGGTGTCAAATCCAAAAAATCTTCACCAAGACCAATGTCAAGGAGCTTACTGCCTATGTTTTCTCCTAGGAATTTTATGGTTTCAGGTGTTATATTCGAATCTTTAACCCATTTTGAGTTAATTTTTGAGTATGGTGTAAGAAAGTGGCCCAGTTTCATTCTTTTGCATGTGGCTGTCCAATTTTCCCAACACCGTTTGTTGAGCAGACTGTCCTTTCCCTGTTGGCTTGGCTCCTTTGCTGTAAATGAATTGACCATATGTGTGTGGGTTTATTTTTGGGCTCTCTATTCTGTTCTATTGATCTATGTGTCTGTATTTATGCCAATACCATGCTGTTTGATTACTATGACTTTGTAATATAGTTTGAAATCAGGAAGTGTGCTGTCTCCAGCTTTGTTCTTCTTTCTCAAAATTGCTTTGGCTATTCGAGATCTTTTATACTTCCTTACAAGTTGTTTTTTCTATTTCTATGATACCATTGGAATTTTTTTTTTCTTTTTCTTTTTGTGAGGGAGATCAGCCCTGAGCTAACATCCGTGCTAATCCTCCTCGTTTTTGCTGAGGAAGACCGGCTCTGAGCTAATATCTATTGCCAATCCGCCTCCTTTTTTTTTTCCCCCAAAGCCCCAGTAGATAGTTGTATGTCATAGCTGCACATTCTTCTAGTTGCTGTATGTGGGACGCGGCCTCAGCACGGCCAGAGAAGCGGTGCGTCGGCGTGCGCCTGGGATCCGAACCCGGGCCACCAGTAGCAGAGCGCGCGCACTTAACCGCTAAGCCACGGGGCCGGCCCTGCCATTGGAATTTTGATAGGAGAATTCTACTAAAAATTTAAAGAAGAATTAACACCAATCCTGCTCAAGCTCTTCCAAAAAAATGAATAGGAAGGAACACTTCCTAACTCATATTATAGGGCCAGTATTACCCTCACTATTACCCTGACTAAAGCCAGAGAAAGATACCTCAAGAAAAGAAACTGAAATACTGAAAGCTTTCCCTCTAACATTAGGAATAAGACAAGAAAGCCCACTTTCACCACTGCTATACAACTTTGTACTGGAATTGCTGGTTAGAGCAGTTAAGCAAGAAAAAGAAATAAAAGCCACCCAAACTGGAAAGGAAAAAGTAAAACTTTCTCTATTCACAGATGATATGATCCCATATGTATAGAACAATCCTAAGAACCCACAAAAATACTACTAGTGCTAATAAATTCAGCAAAGTTGCAGGATACAAGATCAACATGCAAAAATCAGTTGTGTTTCTGTACACCAGCAATGAATAATACAAAAAGAAAGTTAAGAAAACAATTCAATTTACGTAGCATCAAAAAGAATAAAATACCTCAGAATAAATTTAACCAAGGAGTTAAAAGACTTGTACACAGGAAACTACAAAATGTTGCTGCAAGAAATTAAAGACATAAATAAACGGAAAGACATCTCATGTTTGTAGGCTGGAAGCTTTAATATTGTTAAGATGGCAAGACTACACAAGACGATCTAGCAGATTCAATGCGTTCTCTATCAATATTCAAATGGCCTGTTTTGCAGAAATGAAAAAGCTGATCCTCAAATTTATATAGAATTGCAAGTGGTCCCGAATAGCTAAAAAGAACAAAGTCTTGAAAAAGAACAAAGTTCTTGCTTGGTGTATGATAGATTAGGAATAGAAGGCCAAAAAAAGATAAGCCTGTTGGAGCTGGTCATGGAGACTCTCGCTAAACAAATATCACTTTGACACTCGCTACACGCCTACTCCCAAGAATCTAGGTCAGAGGTTGGCAAACAACAGCCTGGGGGCCAAATCCAAAACTCTGCCTTTTTTTTTCCCAGTGAGGTGAAATTCACTATTTTTCAAAAATTAATAAACTTTTTAATTTTTTTGGTAAGGAAGAGTGGCCCTGAGCTGACATCTGTGCCAATCTTCCTCTATTTTGTATGTGGGTTGCCACGTCAGCATGGCTTGATGAGCGGCGTGTATGTCTGCACCTGGGATCCAAACCTGTGAACTCCGGGCCGCCAAAGTGGAGTGTGCAAACTTAATCACTATCGGGCTGGCCCTAAGCTTTATTTTTTAAAATAGTTTTAGGTTCACAACAAAATTCAGTGGAAAGTATGGAGAGTTCCCATATACCCCTTGTTCCTACACATGCACAACCTTCCCGACTATCAACATTCTGCCCCAGAGTGGTGCATTTGTTACAATCAGTAAATCTACACAGACACTTCATTATCACCCAAAGTCCATAGTTTACATTAGGGTACTCTTGCTATTGTACATTCTATGATTTTTGACAAATGTATAATAATGTATCTTTCATTATGGTATCATACAGAGTATTTTCACTGCCCTAAAAATTCTGTGTTCTGCTTATTCTTAGTTCCTCCCACACACCCAATCCCAGACAACCAATGACCTTTTTACTGTCTCATAGTTTTGCCTTTTCCAGAATGTCATATAGTTGGAATCATACCGTATGTGACCTTTGCAGCTCCGCTTCTTTCATGTGGTAATACAATTTAAGTTTCCTCCGTGCCTTCTCATGACTTGACAGCTCACTTCTTTTTAGCACTGAATAATATTCCATGGTCTGGATGGACCACAGTTTATTTATCCCTTCACCTACTAAAGGACATCTTGGTTGCTTCCAAGTTTTGACAATTATGAATAAAGCTGCTATAAACACCCATGTGAAAGTTTTTGTATGGACACATATTTTTCAATTCATTTGAGTAAATACCAAGGAGTGTGATTGCTGGATCATACAGTAAGAGTATGTTTAGTTACGTAAGAAACTGCCAAACTGTCTTTCAAAGTAGCTACACCATTTTTCATTCCCACTAGCAATGAATGAGAGTTCCTTTTGCTCCATATGCTTGCCAGCATTTGGTGTTGTCTGTGTTTTAGATTTTGGCAATTCTAATAGGTGCGTAGTTGTATTTCATTGCTGTTTTAATTCACAATTCCCTAATGGCATGTGTTGTTGAACATCTTTTCATGTGCTTACTTGTCATGTATATATCTTCTTGATATACATCAGTTCAGGTCTTTTGCCCATTTTTTAATCAGGTTGTTCATTTTCTTATCGTTGAGTTTTAAGAGTTCTTCGTGTATTTTAGATAACAGTCCTTTATCCTTATCAGTCCTTATCAGATGTGTCTTTTACAATACTTTCTCCTAGTCTGTGTCTTGTCTTTTCATTCTATTGACATTGTCTTTTGCAGGGCAGAAATTTTTAAATTTTAATGAATTCCATCTTATCAATTATTTCTTTCGTGGATTGTCACTTTATAATGTTATCTTCTAGGAGTTTTATAGTTTTGCATTTTACATTTAGGTCTATGATCCATTTTGAATTAATCTTTGTGAAGGGTGTAGGGTCTGTGTCTAGATTAATTTTGTGCATGTGGATGTCCAATTGTTCTACACCATTGTTGAAAAAATTGTTTTTGCTCCATTGTATTGCCTTTGCTCCTTTACCAAAGATCAGTTGACTGTATTTATGTGGGTCTGTTTATGGGCTCTCTATTCTGTTCCATTGATCTGTTTGTCTATCCTTTCACCAATGCCACACTGTCTTGATTACTGTAGCTTTATAGTAAGTCTTGAAGTTGGGTAGTATCAGTCCTCTGACTTTGTTCTTCTCCTTCAATATTGTGTTGGCTATTCTGGATTTTTGCCTCTTCATATAAACTTGAGAATCAGTTTGTCAATATCCACAAAATAACTTGCTGGGATTTTTATTGAAATTGCATTGAATATATAGATCAAGTTGGAAAGAACTGACATCTTGTTGAGTTGTCCTATCCATGAACATGATAGGAAATATTTATTTAGTTCTTTGATTTCTTTCATTAGAGTTTTGTAGTTTTCTTTATATAGATCTTGTACATATTTTGATATATAGTATTTCAATTTTTTTTGGTGCTAATGTAAACTGTATTGTGTTTTTAATTTCAAATTACACTTGTTCATTGCTGGTATATAGGAAAGTGATTAACTTTTGTATATTAACCTTGTATCCTGCAACCTTATTATACTTGGTCATTAGTTTCAGGAGGTTTTTGTGGGGTTTTTTGTAGATTCTTTCAGATTTTCTACATAGATGATCATGTCGTCTGGGAACAAAAAGAGTTTGATGTCTTCCTTCCCAATCTGTACACCTTGTATATCCTTTTCTTGTCTTAGTGCATTAGTTAGGACTTCCAGTACAATATTGAAAAGCAGTGGTGAGAGGGGACATCCTTGTCTTGTTCTTAATCTTAGTGGGGAAGCTTCAAGTTTCTCATCATTAAGTAGGATAAATAACATAAGTTTTTTGTAAATGTTCTTTATCAAGTTGAGGAAGTTTGCTGAGATTTTTTTTTTTTATCATGAATGGGTGTTGGATTTAGTCAAATGCTTTTTCTGCATTTGATTACTTGATAAGATCAAGTAATTTTTCTTCTTTAGCCTGTTGATGTGATGGATTGCATTAATTGATTTTTGAATACTGAACCATCCTTGCATATGTGGGATAAATCCCATTTGGTCGATGTGGATAGTTATTTGTATACATTGTTAGAATTGATTTGCTAATATTTTGTTGAGAATTTTTATATCTATGTTCATGAGAGATATTGATATGTAGTCTGCTTTTCTTGTAATGGCTTCTGGTTTTGGTGTTAGAGTAACGCTGGCCTCAGAGAATGAATTAGGAAGTATTCCTTCTGCTTCCATCTTTTGAAAGATATCGTAGAAATTGGTGTAATTTCTTCCTTAAATGTTTGGAACCCATCTGGGCTGGGTGCTTTCTGTTTTGGAAAGTTATTAATTATTGATTATATTTCTTTAATAGATATATTGAGATTGTCTATTTCTTCTTGTGCGAATTTTGGCAAATTGTGTATTTAAAGGAATTGGTCCATTTCATCTTGGTTATCAAATTTGTAGGCATAGAGTTTTTCACAGTATTTCTATATTATCCTTTTAATGTCCATGGGATCTGTAGTGATGTCCTTCTTTTATTTCTGATGTTAGTAATTTGTGTCTTCTCCCCTTTTTCTTAGTCTAGCAAGAGGCTTATCAATTTTTTTGATCTTTTCAAAGAATCAGCTTTTGGTTTGATTGATTTTTTCTATTGATTTCCTGTTTTCCATTTCATTGATTTCTGCTCTTTTGTTATTTATTTTCTTCTGCTTACTTTGAATTTAATTTGCACTTCTTTTTCTAGTTTCCTAAGCTGGAAGCTTTGATTATTGACTTTAGATCTTTCTCCTTTTCTAATATATGCATTCTACACTATAAATTTCCCTCTAAGCACTGCTTTCCCTGCTTCCCACAAATCTTGACAAATTGTATTTTCATTTTCATTTAGTTAAAAATATTTTAAAATTTCTCTTGAGATTTCTTCTGTGACCTACGTGTTTAGAAGTGTGGTGTTTATGGGCCGGCCCCGTGGCTTAGCTGTTGAGTGCGTGCGTTCCGACGCTGGCGGCCCGGGTTCGGGTCCTGGGTGCGCACCGACGCAGCGCTTCTCCAGCCATGCTGAGGCCGCGTCCCACATACAGCAACTAGAAGGATGTGCAGCTATGACATACAACTATCTACTGGGGCTTTGGGGGGAAAAAAGAAAAAAAAAAAAAAAAAGAAGTGTGGTGTTTAATCTCCAAGTATCTTGGGATTTTCCGTCTATCTTTCTGTTATTGATTTCTAGCTTAATTCCATTGTGGTCTGACAGCAAACATTATATGATTTGCATTCTTTTAAATTTATTAAAGTGTGTTTTATAGCCCAGAATGTGGTCTGTCTTGGCAAATGTTCCATGTGAGCTTGAGAAGAATGCATAATCTGCTGTTTTTGGATGAAATAGTCTATAGATGTTAATTATATCAGTTGATTGATAGTGTTGTTGAGTTCAACTATATCCTTGTTAATTTTCTGCCTGCTGGGACTGTGCATTTCTGATAGAGGAGTGTTCAAGTTTCCAACTATAATACTGGATTCATCTATTCCTCGTGGTTCTACAGTTTTTGCCTCACATATTTTGATGCTCTGTTGTTAGATGCATACACATTGAGGATTGTTGGAGTATACTTCTTGGAGTACTGATATCTTCATCATTATGTAATACTCCTCTTTATCTCTGATAACTTTCCTTGCTTTGATGTCTGCTCTGTCTGAAATTAATGTAACTACACCTGCTTTCTTTTGATTAGTGTTAGCATGGTATATCTTTCTCTATCCTTTTACTTTTATTTATCTTTTTAGCTTTATTGAAGTATAATTGACAAATAAAACTGTATATAATTAAAGTGTACAGTGTGATGATTTGATATATGTATATACCTCACGTGGTTACCTTGTGTGTGTGTGTGTGTGTGTGTGTGGTGAGAACGCTTAAGATTTACTCTCTTAGCAAATTTCAAGTGTATAATACAGTGTTAACTCTAGTCACCATGCTGTACAGTAGATCCTCAGAACTTATTCATCTTATATTTTTCCAGTTTTATTGAAGTATATTGACAAAAATTGTATATATAATATAAAGTGTATAATTTGATGTTTTTATATATGTATACATTTTGAAATGATCACCACAATCAAGCTAATTAACATATCCATCACCTGACATGGTTACTTTTTTGTGTGTGGTGAGAGCAGTTATGATTTACCCTTTTGGCAAAGTTCAAGTGTATAACACAGTATTGTTAACTATAGTCACCATGTTGTACATTAGATCTCCAGAATTTATTCATCTTGCATAACTGAAAATTTGTACCCTTTGACCAATATCTTCCCATTCCCACTTCCTTCCAGTGCTTAGTAACCCCCATTCTACTCTCTGCTTCTATGAGTTTGACTATTTTAGATTCCACATGTAAGTGAGATCATGCAGTATTTGTCTCTCTGTGTCTGGCTTATTTCACTAAGCATAATGTCATCCAGGTTCATCCATGTTGTCACAGATAGCAGGATTTCCTTCTTTTTTTAAGGCTGAATAACATTCCATGTATGTGTGTATAAATATATATATCACATTTTCTTGATCCCTTCATCCATCAACAGACATTTAGCTTGTTTCTATATCTTGGCTGCTGTGAATAATGCTGCAATGAACATGGGAGTGCAGATATCTCTTTGAGATACTGATTTTATTTCTTTTGGATATATACTCAGATGTAGAATTGCTGGATCATATGGTAATTCTATTTTTAATTATTTTAAATTTTTATTTATTTATTTTTTCCCCCAAAGCCCCAGTAGATAGTTGTATGTTATAGCTGCAGATCCCTCCGTTCTCTGTATGTGGGACGCGGCCCCAGTGTGGCCGGAGAAGCGGTGTGTCGGTGCGCGCCTGGGATCCCAACCAGGGCCGCCAGCAGCGGAGGGCGCGCACTTAACCCCCAAGCCACGGGCCGGCCCTGGTAATTCTATTTTTAATTTTTTGAGAAACCTCCATACTGTTTTCCATAATGGCTGTACCAATTACACATTCCCACGAATAGTGTACAGGGGTTCACTTTTCTCCAAATCCTTGCCAACACTTGTTATCTTTTGCCCTTTTGGTCATAGCCATTCTAACAGGTGTGAGATAATATCTCATTGTGGTTTTGATTTGTATTTCCCTGATCATTAGTGATTAGAGTAACTTCATATACCTATTGTATATCTTCTTTTGAGAAATGCCTATTCAGGTCCTTTGCCAATTTTTAAATCAAGTTATTTGTATTTTTGCTCTTGAGTTGTATGAGTTCCTTTTGGATATTAACCCCTTATTAAAAATATGGTTTGCAAATATTTTCTTCCATTCCATAGGTTGCCTTTTCACTCTGTTGATTGTTTGTTTGTTTGTTTTTCTGTGCAAAAGCTTTTTAGTTTGATGCCATCCCATTTGTCTGTTTTGGGTTTTGTTGTCTGTGCTTTTCATGTCATATCTAAAAAAATCATTGCCTAGTCTGTCCTTGTACTTTTTTTTTTTTTTTTTTTTTTTGCTGAGGAAGATTCACCTTGAGCTAACCTCTGTTACCAATCTTCCTCTTTTTGCTTGAGGGAGATTTGCCCTGAGCGAACATCTGTGCCAATCTTCCTCTATTTTGTTTGTGGGTTGCCACCACAGCATGGCTGCCGACGACTGGTGTATGTCTGCGCCCTGGAACTGAACCCAGGCCGCTGAAGCAGAGCACGCCGAACTTGCTAGGCCGTGGGGCCAGCCCTCCATCCTTGTACTTTTAATCTATATGTATCTTTATATTTAAAGTGAATTTCTTGTAGCCAACATATAATTGGGTCTTATATTTTGATCTACTCTGACAATCTGTGTCTTTTAATTCGTGCATTTAGACCATTGACATTCAAGGTGATTATTGATTAATTGGGTTAATATCCACTAATGTCCATATTAGTTACTGTTTTCTATTTCCTGCCCTTGTTCTTTGTTCCTACTTTTGTCTTCCACACTTTTTCTGCACTTTGTCGTTTTAAATGCACATTTTATTTGATCCTATTTTCTCTCTGTGTTGGTTACTTTTATGTCTCAACTTGACTGGGCTAAGGGATGCCCAGATAGCCAGTAAAAGATTGTTTCTGGGGTGTCTGTGAGGGTCTCTTTGGAAGAAGTTAGCATCTGAATCAGTAGACTGAGTAAGATTACCCTCACCATTGTGGGTGGGCATCATCAATCTGTCGAAGGCCTGGATAGAACAAAAAGGCAGAAGGGCAAATTTGCTCTCTGCTGAGCTGGGACATCCATCTTCTCCCGCCCTCAGACATCAGCGCTCCTTGTTCTTGGGCATTTGGACTTGGATGGGGACTTACATCATCACCTCTGGTTCTCAGGCCTTCAGATTTGGACCTTATTATACCACCAGCTTTCCTGGTTCTCCAGCTTGCAGATAGCAGATCATGGGACTTCTCGGTCTCCACAATTGCAAGAGCCAGTTCCTATAATAAATCTCTTCTTACACACACACACACACACACATACACACAACTTATTGGTTCTGTTTCCTTGGAGAACCCTGACTAATACACTCTCCTTTCTTAGCATATCAATTATACTGCTCATTTTACTTTTTTAAGTTGTTGCCCTAGAATTTGCATTATACATTTACACTTAATCCAAGTCTACTTTCGAATAGCACTATACTGCTTCATGGGTAGTCCAAGCACCTTATAATAACAAAATATTCCTACTTTACTTTAAAATGATTATAGATTCATAGGAAGTTGCAAAAATGGTACAGAGAGGTCCTGTGTACCCTTCACCCTGTTTTCCACAGTGGTAATATTTTACATAATTTTAGAACAATAACAGAACCAGGAAATTGATATTGGCACGATCCACAGAGCTTATTCAGATTTCACCAGCTTTACATGTACATATCTATGTGTGTGTGTAATTCTATGCAATTTTATTGTCACATGTGTAGATTTGAGTAACCACCACCACTGACTAAATCATTTACTGAGATATGTAAAGGGAAGTTTGAAATGAGGCGTTCAATGAGCAAGAGAAGCAGAGAGAGAGAGAAGCAGAGAGAGAGAGAACCATATAGTGAACTCCTTGTGTTTAAGAGACTTAAGATAATGTAGAAATAGGCTAATCTAAAGAAACAATCAGTGCAATGATATATGGAACTACATGTGGCCACCAGTGCAGTGAGATGTTCCTATTAAAGAATCCCATGAGATTACTAAAGATAAGGAAACAACTTATATAAGAGACACAAGACTCTTCAGGTAACACCTTGTCTGCCTCAGAATATCAGAATACTAAACAGTAACCCAAATGTTTGTGCATGGAGTACGGCCAAGCAGATGCAGAGTGTGGAGGAATGCTTCCCTTAAGCAGGCAGTAGCTCGCAGAGCACTCTCCACCACGGCCAGGCTGCAGTATTTCTGGACAGGGGCTCTATGGACATTTGGGGCCAGACAATTCTTTGTAGGGTATGTCTTTACATGCTGCCCAGATGTTTAGCACTCCTGGCCCGTGGCCACCTGCCACTATGAAAACGAAGCACATCCAACAAATCTCCGAAAGTATCTAGGGGTTGTGATAACGTCTCCAACCAAAACCCACAAACCCTTTCTTGTTCTTGAGGGAGAATATTCTCTCCCCAGATTTCCTCAGTCCCTCTTTCCGCTCACAGGGTCTTTCTTTATTTCCCCAGAGACTGCCAATCTTGGAGGATCTGGATTTTTAAAGTTATTTTTATATATGCTTTTATTATGAAAGGTGACAATTTTCTTACACACGACTGCCTTCATCTTGGCTGATCTACCCTGATTGGGCCTGAGCCCATACCATCAAAAGTGACCATTACTAAAAGGAGGGAAGATGGAGTACCATTCTGTCACAGCTGGAACTAAAAACTAAGGTTACCAATTACAGAAAAAGCCTTGGTTGGGACTTTATTCAAAGCATTTTAATGACACTCAGAGAAGATTGATGTATTAAATTCCAGCAACTCTCATTCTATTATCAACTTGAGTTGAGAACTTCGAGGAGGTTTAACTTTCAAGGAAAAGAGAATTCAATTCACTGTGGGCTTGTTGTTTATTATATTAACACTGAGCTAAGTACTGTAGACTCTTCAAAAGAAGCATCAGCTATGCCATTTTATCTCAAAGAGCTTAAAGTTCCATTGGGGCAATAATATAATAACCCTGAAAATAATTAGAGAACAATATCACACATAGTTCCTATCAGAAGTAATTATAAAAAGAGGTGAGACTGGGAGGAGGTGATTATGTTTCCAGGTAACCCCGAAAAAACTTTCTGGAGAAGGATGGGATTGAGGAGGGGGGTGGAGGTTTGCAATGATTGGAAAGAGGGAAGAAAGAGCTGTCTAAGGAAATTTAATTACTGCAAGTAACAGTCTTCAAAACACTTCAAGATGAAAGAAAAGGAAAGTTTGGTAGGCAAGACTGGAAAATAAAACATTGAGGAGGGAAGCCGCTGTCTCTTTCACTTTCATCACTGTTTTAAAGTTATCTTTGGTTTCTGACAGGGACAGCCTTAGACATGAGAACATACAAGGTATTCCAGGAATTAAAGAGGGTGGAAGTTCTGTTGCATCAGTGCCTAGAACCTTCTCCATTTGACTCTCCACTGTTCTCAGCCATGAGCTAGTTTCTATGCATCTAACTGGGTCCCCATGAGGCTTGTGGACTGAAAACCCTTTTGTTTTTAAATACTTAACAATAAGAAAAATGCTGCTGTTTATGCCTGTCTAACACATGTAGATGTTTAGTAGGAAGCAATTAAATGTTTTCAAACTCATTTCTAGTGGAAATTAATCAAGAATAGTATCTTAATGTTTTGTGAATTAGGCCATGGTGTTTTGATTACATTCTCTGTTTTTATTGTGTGATTTGAATTGTAGGATGTGAATGATGGCTTGGATAGGAAAGGATTTAGCACCAAACTAGGATTTGGTTTGCCCAAACAGATACTTGAGCTGACAGTAAGTTTGTGTGTTGTCAGAATCACGCTGTAAGGTGCTGAAATATAGCATATGGTTTCAAGTTTTTTCTGTAATTGAGAAAGGACCTTGTCCTGAGGGACCATTGCCTTGGCTTGTGGGGCCTTGCGTGACGGCCACTCTCTTCAGCACTGTCCTGGCCTCATGAAGAGATACTGAGGCTTAAGGAGAGGGAGCAGCCAATGCTCTTTCCAAATGGGAATAGAGAAGGGGGCTGAAGTGACAGGAGTCTCTCCTTGTCTCCTGGCAGTTGTTTAAGTTTCCCTGCTCATAGAGGAAATAATGAAGTCTGTGTTTGAATCAGTTTTTTTTTTTTAATTATAGGAATTTTAGATTTAAATGTTAAAATTCTGTCAGCTCACGAATGGACTGATCCAGGAGAGGCTGGGGTTCCACTGTTCTGTCTATTAGTTTCTGCCCCACTGGCCTCGGGAGAGTTCCTTCATTTGTTTATCTGTCCTTCGTTTGCTTTGAGCACTTTGGCTCCAAGTTTTAAGATAAATTCTGTGCAAAATGGGAAGAGGCAATCCTGACGGATGATATTTTTGAAAAGAACTTGATGTGTGTCTTCACCAGAAGCAGCAGATTCTGAGGCTGGATTTTTCTCACTGGTGAATGGAACAAGTGAGGACAATTTAAAGGTATTAGTTATAATAGTTGTTTTCCTGATGATAGTAACTGACTCTTGAAACATATAATTGAATTCCAAGATGAATTATGCCTCTATTTAGCTTTGATGTTGAAATTTGTATATTAACTTGTTTTCATTTTCCAATGCAATAACTGCTGGTGAGACGAAATGACTGTGTGGTTTTATTATAGTTTGTGTATTAGGGTTCTACATAGAAACAGAACCAATAGGAGGTTGGTACACACGCACGCCCACGCACACGCGTGCACACACACACACACACACACACACACATATATACAGAGAAAGAGAGATTTACTTTAAGGAATTGGCTCACTCAATTGTGGGGGCCAGCAAGTCAGAAATTTGCAGGGCAGGCCAGCAGGCTGGAGACTCAGGGAAGAGCTGATGTTACAGTTCAAGTTCAAAGGCATGCTGGAGTCATAATTCCCTCTTCTTCAGGGGGATCTCAGTCTTTTTTCATGTAAAGCCTTCAACAGATTGGATGATACCCAGATGGAGGCTAATCTGCTTTACTCAGATTCTACTGCTTTTAAATGTTAATCACATCTAAAAAATACTCTCCCAGCAATATCTAGACTGGTGTCTGACCAAAAACTGGGCACCACGGCCTATTCAAGTCACCATGTAAAATTAACCATCATCTTACGGACCACAAGCAGGTTTGTCTGCTTGAAGTGCTACAGAAGAACCAGATGCTGAGGCAAAGGTCTTTAGCAGAAAGAAAGGGCAGGGCAGCCAGGCAAGGAGAGAGAAGGCAAAACTCTCAAGTTTGTCTCTTGGAGCGGCTTTTGTGTGGAATATATATTGGGGAAGTAGGGAGTAGGAGGGAGGGAGTAGGAGGGTATTGGGGCTGAAGTTTTAAGAGTCCTCTGTGCAGGTGTGACTGTCTTTCATATTTCTCCATGGGTCACATGTATAAATGGGGGGGGTTTCCATGTGTTACATGTGGTAGATTTTTGGCCTGTGATGTCCAAAATTTACTGATCAGTCATTCTGGCCCCTCAATGCATCTGCGCAATGTTTGGTTGAAGGAGGTTGTCAGCAAGTTTTTTCCTTACCTGCAGTGTCCTTGTTACTCTGTAAGACAAACTCAGAAAGTCTGGTTAATTTGTTTGTTATTTTAACCTTATGAGTGTGGGGCATGATTTCAGTCTCCCCTGTCTTTTGACCATTCCTCAATCTTGAGGGATTAGGGACAATGACCACTCTAGCTGCTTCCTACTGGTTTGGGGTGCAGATCAGGGTTTGAGGAATGAAATTGGCATTGAGCTGTATGTATTCTCGGGTGCTCAGACTGGATTGGTGGAGGGGTTGATATCTCCCAAATTTGGGGTGAGATGGCATAGGAATAGCCCAGTGGCCTATAGTCTTTGAGTTGCAAACCTGGTGAGAAATTTAAGAATTATTGGCCCAAGTAGAAGAAGCAATAAAATCATGATTAAAGGACCTGCCAGTGGATATAGCTAAGTTAGCCAAGACTTATTAGGGAAGAAAACTTTCATAGAATTCCAAAGCTCCTGGGAAGAAGGGTTACTGATGTCATGTAACCAGCTGACCTATTGATATATTTTCTTAATATTCTGTTCTACCTGCCCAGTTGTGTTTATCCATGGGCAGCAGGAGGTGTGAGCAACTGCACATGCCTCTTTGCTCTGTCAGGAGACAATCAAGGGCTATTCTGTTATCCACCACCACCTTTGCTAAGGAGTTTGTTTGATAACTGAGGTGAGGAACTTGAATCCTGGGAAACAGTCCAGCAGAGTATTCTGAGGAACTGCTCCATGGTTTACAGCTCTGAGTATAGTTTTTATACTTTTTTTTAACAAAGCAGTGTCCATGCAAGAAAGGGCTTACACAACTAGTAGCCATCTACTTCAAAGAGAATGTGACCAAGAGCTTTTTGGTTATACATCAAACAAGGGTAAGAGTTGGTGTTACCTATGTGTGGAGGGAGGCAAGGACCGGGGTTGTTACTTTTTCCCTCAACCTCTAAAAAATGCAGCTGAGGAATGTGAGAATGAGGTACTCTTTGTCTTTTCCTGTTGTGGATCTGTCCAGGTGGTGATTTCAGTCATGAAGTGGGGGTTGCAAGGTCATTCTAACACAAGCTTAGGACGGCCTACATGGCTGCTTCACAGTACAGCATGGATTTTTATTGTACTGATTTTAAGCCTATGTGGCTTGCTTGCTAGTTTCACCTGTTAGACCAGGGAGAGGGGTCCTAGTTTGGTCCACAATCCCCGCTTTGGTCGTCATCAACCCATGGTTGCATTCATAACCGATGAGGTATTCCTTTGGTTTTCCTCTGACACAGTGGGGTACCTCTCATTTCCTTACCTATCTTGCAAGTCCTTCATTAAAAAAGCATTCCAGGTGCTTCTACCTTCCCAGCTAACATGATCCGGGCCTTGTCCTATTGTTGCCTCCCTCAACATCTAGCATAACATTAGAACAACATGATAATTATTATGATTAAAATTACAATTGTGAACATGGTTTTTATAATTCCTCTCCCAAAAATGTTCCCTGCCAGAATTTCTCTGGAGATTTTCCCCAGGATGTGCCCTATATAATAGATGTATCCTGTGAAGTCAGAATTAATAGGAATATTTACAACAGATTCATGTCTTAGACTCTGGGTTTTGGAATTATACATGAGTATTTGACTTGTGGGCTCACTGTTTGTTGGACTAAAAGTGGTAAACTTTTCCCCAGACCAATGGTCAGTATCTAAGAATTGGGTGGCTTGGAAAGACAAATGCTGTGACAAGAATAGGTGAGTCAAGTAAGAACCCAAAATAATGCATATTGTCCCTTAATTACTGGCCTGTTCTGGACTCTTGGGAGAGACATTCACATCAGATGTCAGCATCTTCTCATCCTGATTTGGTAGCACTCATCTTAGTCAGCTGAAGCCAAGTGTCAGTCACAGAAGTTGAAGTTCACTCAGGAGGAAGGGCCTTTTTTTAAATTAGAAATGTGAATCCATGAGTTTACGCCTTTTAATTTTGTAGTGCATGGATTGCTTAAGAGTACCTTGTATGGTCCTTTCCAATGGGGCTGCAAAGAGTCTTTAATTTAGTGTCTCTTCCAAAAAACAAATCTCCAGATTGTAGTCCATGATCCTCAAGGTCTTCATCTCCCAAGAGCTCACTGTGAAAGGAATCAGCTACTAACCTTTCATTTCTTTTTAGGGTCTTAATAAGGCCTTGACAATAATGTAAGATATTTCCTTTGAGCAAAGTTGGTTCATACATTCCTTTATCTAATTGCATAGGCCATCTTGTTATTACTTCAAAGAGAGACAGCCAATGTTTACCAAAATATGTAGATCTAAGTTTGAGGAGCACTAGCAGAAGAGCTTTTGGCTATGAGAGATTAAATGCTTCTGAAAGTTTTGTCAATTGTTTTGATAGTGCCATTAGTTTTTTCCCATTAATTCCAAGGACTGGGGATGTTAAGCACAGTGAAAGTGCTGCATTATTGGCCAAATGTAATTATTTGTCCAGCGAAATGAGTTCCTTGGTCACTGTGTAATTCAATAGGAATTCCCCAAACAGGAATTATTTTTTTCTACTAACAATTTACCTACTGGTAAAGCTGTTGCTTTTCTGCAAGGGAAAGCTTCAACCCAATGTGACAATATATAAATCATGACAAGTACCTATTGATAACCTTGAGAAGGAGGCATTTGGATAAAATCCATCTGCCAAATTTTAAATGGTCCTGCTGGCAAAGGGAAAATTTACTTTGAACTATGTAGGGGCTTCCTTGTGTTATGTTTAGGGCAGACTAAACATTTAGAATATATTTTCTGTGTTATAGTAAAAGGGAGTTTCCAAAAGTATTGTTTTCCCCAAGAGATCATTTTCTCTGGGACCCACTGAGTCAAATCATGAATACGGTAGAAGTGGAAGTGGAGCTTCTAAAGGAAGTATTGGACGTTGGTTAGGTCCAATCCACAGGTTCCTGTGAGAATCAGAAGCCCCCTCCCTACCCCCCAACTTTGGATCTATATTTGTTTTTCTTTTTCTGTGGTGTTCTTCTGAAAACCAAACAGAGCCTCAGTTAAGTTAGAGAGGGACAAGGAACACATCAGTGTTTGTGGAATCACCATTTGTGAGGCAGCTTCTTTGGCTCCTACCTGATCTTCTAACTTGTTTCCTTTAGTTTCTAAAGTGTCTGTCTTGGAGTGACCTTGTACTTTTTTATTATTGCCAATTCCTTAGGGAATAAAATGGCTTTTAACAAAGCAACCACTTGTTTCTCATTTCTAATATGTTGTCCAGTAGAGGTTAAAAAAACCCTTTGTTTCTAGAGCATCCCAAAATCATGGGCTACTCCAAATGCGTATTGACTATCGGTCAAAATATCTGCAGTTTCCCTTAGTCAAATGACAGGCTCTAGTCAGAGCAACAAGTTCAGCTTGTTGTGCTGGGTGAGCATCAGGCAAGGGAGCACTCTCAAGAACAGAGACTGGGAAACCACAGCATGTCCAGCTTGATATTTCCCAGTAGATCCTCACAAGTATGAGCCATATGTGAATCACATAAGGTCAGCATTAGTTATAGGACTGTCGCATAAATTGTCCCTAGAAGTCAAAAGCTGGTCAGTTAATTTTATGCAGTCATGATCAAATTTCACTGATTTGGCAACATCTGGGAGCAAGGTGGCCAGATTTAACCTGTTACACCAGAGCAAAGTTATATTAGGAAAAAACAAGCACAGAATAATGTTGAGGGTGATGAGAATTTAACAAGGCTTCAAATGAATGAGGAGCATAAATAGTTAAAGCAGACCCCATCACCATTTCTTCAGTAGCTGTACACAAGAGAGCTGTTGCTGAAATAGCCCTCATACACAGTGGAAGTCTTTTTGCTACCAAGTCTAAATTCTGATTATAATATCCTACAGGTTGATGTTGATCATCACGTTCTTGAGTTAATACACGTAAAGCATTTCCTTTATCTTTGTATACAAAGAGAAAAAAATGGCAGGTTGAAATTAGGGTAACCTAAAGTTGGTGCCTGAGCCAAGATGGACATTAAGGTGTTTCTGGCTTTTTTTCCTTCTAGTAACTCCATTCAATTAAATTAGACTGGTCTAACTTAAGAAATATATATAAAAGATTGAGCAATGGGTGAAAACTTAGGCACACAGTTCCTGCAGTATCTAGTCAGTCCTAAAAAAAAAAACCCCCTCAATTGTTCTTTTGTTAGCAGTTGATGAAGCCATCAGTTTCTCCATTATGCTTCTGTAATTTTTTACCTAGTTTGGTTTTATGATCTGAAAGTTTATCAGAAACCTGTAATCTAGAGTAAGCATCAGAGGCCTTGCCATGGATCTCTCTGAAGACGAAACAAATTTGCAAAAGCATCAGATTAAAACGATAATTATCCACAGATGACCAAAGACTTAAAATAAAGCAATTGACAAGGAAATTTGGTTATTTCTGTGACATATAACATTTTAAGATAATAACTAGAATTACAAGTGATAACATTATACCAGGACATAGAAAATTTAAAAATTTCATATGATTTTTAAAACACAGATTAATAACATATATGTATGCAAGGATATCCATAAAGGAAGCTTAGCATCAGTTATTTGGCAATGCTTGCCATGTAGTTTAACATACCAAACAAGCCAAATTAATTTAATATTTACCTTTTTATAACAAGAGAGATCAAATTCTTTGAGAAGTCCCAGGGGTCTGCTGGAAATTCTCAAAGTTACTTTCAGATCACAAGAAAGACTCTATTTTGAATGTGAATTTTGGGAAGTTTGTCAAAAATATCAAAAGGTTTTAGAATGCTTGGTTAAATAGGATCATAGATCAATATGAAACAATACTTAATTATCTATTCATTAAGTGACAATAAAAGATTTTCAGACAAATATAGAAATTGAAATAGTTGTAAGAAAAACCTTTACTCTTCTGGTTAAAGATCTGATAAAAACAACACATGAAATTTATTTTGATAAAACACAAAATCCCTGCCTTTTGGTAGACCACTCAAAGCAGAAGAAAAAAAAAAATCTTTTCACAATCACTTTCTCAAGAGCATGCCAAAAGTCCAAATTTCAACTTTTGTACCAGCTTATCTCTGTTACTTATAAATCTTAGCCAACTTGACCATGCACAAAACTCTTTCTTTAGGGCTTTTCTTTCACAAACCCTTTATCATTTCTTTTTTACATTCAGAAATTGTCTCCTGCCTCTCTTTTTTTTCTAGTACTTTAGGACAAATTTATCTTTCTTAACAAAACAAACAAAAATATTTCCATTCCTTACACCTTCTTCTTCTTCTTTTTTTTTTTTTGGTGAGGAAGATTAGCCCTGAGCTAACATCTGTTGTCAATCTTCCTCTTTTTGCTGAGGAAAACTGGCACTGTGTTAACATCCATGCCCATCTTCCTCTCCTTTATATGAGATGCTGCCACAGCATGGCTTGACAAGCGGTGCGTTGGTGTACGCCTGGGATCCAAACCCCAAGCCGCTGCAGTGGAGCACGCGCACTTAACTGCTATGCCACCAGGCGGGACCCCCTTACACCTTCTTTATTGAAAACATACATCTTCTTTTCTTTTCTTTTTTTTTTTTTGGTGAGGATGATTGGCCCTGAGCTAACATCTGTTGCCAATATTCTTCTTTTTGCTTGAGGAAGATTGTCCCTGAGTTAACATCTGTGCCAGTCTTCCACTATTTTGCATGTGGGATGTCACCACAGCTTGGCTTGATAATCAGTGTGTAGGTCTTCACCTGGGATCCAAACCCACGAACCCTAGGCCACTAAAGTGGAGCATGTGAACCTAACCACTATGCCACTGGGCTGGCCCCCATACATCTTGTTTTATTTCCATACCGACTGTCTAGAAATATGTGCTTTCTCATTGAAAATTTCTCAGCATGGCATGAAATACGTTTATTAATAAACTCAAGTTTCTTTGTTTATCTGAAATAAGAAAACAAAGGTAGATAAATTTATGTTTAGCTATTAATTCTAATATTTTATCTTATGTGGAAAAGACCCAGATACTCAATAAATTTCCATCATTTAACTTAAATTAGCAAAACTCCAAGGTCTCAAGTTATCAAAAGCTTTTGAAGTTATTTCAAGTACATACACCATAACACAGAATTATTGTTAAAAAGTTCACCCAAAGACTTTTATCTTTCACGTGTATTTAGTTTACTTCTTCCCAATAATTATATTCAGATTGCCCACAAAAATTTCATAAAACATCAGGCAAAATCAGCTATTATTCTGAGTTATTTTTGCTGACAAATTTTGCAACAGAGATAACATGTCTGTACCATATCCAATGCTGATAACTCTGGAAACATGTTTATTTTAATCAAATTTAAATAAGATTTCATTTACCAAAGATTGTTTTATATCATGTTATCTTGAAAGATATTTGGGTTAGTTTCTATTACACTTATATAAGCGCTTATTTTACCAGATGGTGTTATAAAAAAATCATCTTTTTCCTTTTCATAGGCTCATAACTAAAAGTACCCCAAACTTGGAGGATGCAGCCCAAAGGGCTACATTTAGAGATTGAATTAACATTCCCCATTCCCAGTGTGCACCACTTACTTCCACTCACAAGTCTCACTTACACATGGCGTTTAGAATTAATCTGCCAGCTCTGAACCAAGTTTAACACCAAATGCAAGTTACCAAGTTTCCAAGAGTATCTCTGTGAACCAGGGAACCATCCATTTCCTTCTTCCCCTTTACCAAGGCCCTCCAGTGAGGGTCAAATTACCAAAGCCCCCTAATGAGGGTCAATCCGGGAGAGAAAACAGATTTTGGACACAGGCATTGAGACACTCACGCAGAGACGTCTTGTTCCAAAGTCTTTCTACAAAATACAGCTGTAATGAGCCAGGGGTTGTCGATGCTGTGCTGGAGCAGAGCCCCTGAGGCTGAGTCTTTTAGGCTAAATTGCCTAGGCAGCTGCTAAGACCGGTTGTCTGAGCCCCGTTCCCCACGTGGGGCCAGCAAACCACAGGCAATCATCTAGGCAGGACTTAGTGTCCCACCTGGGTCACCAAATGTGTTACCGACCACAAGCTGGGTTCATTTGCCCGATGTGCTGTGGAAGAACCAGACGCTGAGGCAAACGTCTTTAGCAGAAATAAAGGACTTTATTGCAGGGCAGCCAGGCAAGGATACAGGAGGCAAAACTCTCAAATCTGTCTCCTGGAGCAGCTTTTGTGTGGGATATTTATCAGGGAAGTAGGGAGTAGAAGGGAGGGAGTAGGAGGGCATTGGAGGCTGAAGTTTTAAGAGTCCTCTGCACAGATGTGACTGTCTTTCATATTTCTCCATGGGTCACATGTATAAATTCGGGGGGGTTCCGTGTGTCACATGTGGTGGAATTTTGGCCTGTGACGTCCAAAGTTTACTGATTAGTCATTCTGGTCCCTCAATGCACCTGCGCAATGTTTGGTCAAAGGAGGTCATCAGCAAGTTTTTTCCTTATCTGCAGTGTCCTTGTTACTCTGCAAGACAAACTCAAAAACTTTGGTTAATTTGTTAGTTATTTTAACCTTGTGGGTGTGGGGTATGGTTTCAATCATAGCCTGTAAATTAATAAGTGGATGTATACAAACTTATGTACATAAGTTTACAAGTACATACACTGGAATGAATGAGACATTCATACTGGACCAAATCAGTTAAAGAACAAAGACATATTTTTGAGACTTAGACATTCAGAGCTCACTTAGACCTCTTAATTTCCAGGGCTGGACAGATTAGAGATCATAAAGATCTTTGTGCCAGGTTTTCCCAGCTGTAGGCCTGCTGTCCCATCTCCCACTACCATAATTGCCATTTGCACCTCTGTTCCCCCTTCTCCTTCCCCGCGCTGGAATTTCTGATGGAGAATCCAGTTTCCCCATCCATAGTATAGTCTGGCTTGGGACACTAAATCTAACCCCAACGTACGTTTTACAGAAGGAGAATCAGGATCAGAGCAAACTCTTGACTAGAGTTTGTTCACTGTAGTGAGATTCAGTGTGGTATTTTTAAGCACCTTATTTTAAAAGTCATTTACTATAAGGAAAGTAAAACCCATACTGCAAAGGTGACAAGCCAGTGAGGGCAACTCGAGCAATATTATTCTAAGTTGTAATTGGGTAAACAATCAGTCAAGCTCAAAGTTTAGCTGATGCGCATCCTTCTTGGAAAACCCAGAACCATATCACAACAATTTCTGATTCATCTCAATTTAAACTTATTTAATTGCAAGGGGAACTCGGTAGGTGCAGAATATAGAAGTTTATAAACAGTCTCTGCCTTTCAAGTTGGAGTCTAAGAAATGATAATTATGATGGAAACAATAAATAATAATAATCATTAATGCTAATAATTACAAAAGAAAGAATGAATATAATTACTGCGTACGAGCCGCTGTGCCCTTCACAGATATCTTCTCATTTAAACCTCCCTATATATTCTTTGTGGGTACAGATAAGGAAGTAATTTACTCCGGGTCGCCGAGAGCACAGCTACTGGACTCCAACGGGGTGGGCTTAGGTCGCCAATCCGTGCTCCTAGCGCTAGGGCTCATGGACAATTTTGGCCAAAGCTGCACTTTCTCATCCAGCGATGAGGCACGTGTCATTTGCAACGTGCTTTCCAAATTTAAGTTAACACGGGGCCAATCCAACTCAGAGACTGCATTAATTCAGTGGGGGTAGGGTGATGGTTTGTTTAGTTCATCTAGTTAAAAAAGCCAGATAAGGAGGAGGAGGCCGCGTTCATAGGTTGGAATATTTGTGCTCTCCCTGTGCTCTCCCTGTTGACACCACCAGAGCCTTGAAAACTAGTTGCCCTCAAAACAACTGTTAAGAAATGTTCTTGGTATTACGAATCCCGTGGCCACTGTACCAATAGGAGTCCCGCCAAGTAAATAAGTCACCCACGCCTTTTGTTCCCACTGTAACCCTTTACTAGGCGCACAAGCAGGCGAAGGGTGCAGCCATTGCCAGGCTTGGCGGACCAGGCGCGACGGGCGGACATCCCCCGCGCCCCACGCGCGCAGCCAAGGGCGGCTCCGGCCGGGCGGTGCGGGTCTAGGCGCGCCCGGCCGCTCCTCCCTCTGCGCGCTCTCTGGGCGGAGCCGGGCGGCGGCCGCGCTGATCCCTGAGTGCTGCCGGGCGGCTCGGACGCCGGCCGTCTTCCTGCCGCGGAGCCCAGAGCGCGGCCGCGATGAGCTGGCAGCTGCTGCTCTGGCTGCTGGTGCTGTGCGCGCTGCTCGCGGTCGTGGTGCAGCTGGTGCGCTTCCTGCGGGCCGATGGCGACCTGACCCTGCTGTGGGCCGAGTGGCAGGGGCGACGCCCAGGTGAGAGGACCCGGAGCCGCCCCTCCCGCCGGAGTGGGAGGCCGGGCGCCGTGCGGCCGAGTTTCCGCTGCCCCCCGCGTCCCTCCGGGTGGCGTGGAGCTTCCGGGCAGCGAGGCTGCGCCTTTGCCCGGGGCTGCGGGTGCGGGAGGAAGAGGCCGGGGCCCAGGAGGCTATTCTGCCCGTTTGTCTCCTGTCCTGATCGGCACTGACTTGTCGGGTTGCCAAAGTAAGAGAGCACTGGAATCGGCCGGGCGCCCTCGGCACTCCGAATTCTTAACCCACTCCCGGGGATTCGCATGCAGCGTCGGAGCAGGATACTTGGAGAAACAGTGCGTGTCCCCTTGCGTTTGTAAGGGAGTCTCCTTTTAGGGACTGGAGTTCGGTTTTTCTACTTCCTGAAGTTGTTTATCCTCGACTTCTCACTCTCCTGGAGTTTTGAAATTAAATTTGAGATAATTTGCAGTTACCCACCTACTTACTCATTGGGATAGAAGTAGAACCCTAGAAAGAACTGGATTGGCGTTTTGCCCGGAGCAAGAGCATTATTGGCATATTAAGGAGCATTCCGCCCATGTCACTTTTATCTGTGCCCCGCTTAAGGTTTTCTAAACGCATTCTCTGTGCTGAGCAGAGTGCTGGGCCCTTTGCACACATGACCTTTAACTTGTACAGCGACTCTTACAAAGTTTTTAATCTTATTTTCCAGATAGGGAAACTAATGTTCAGAGAAACTCAGTGACCTGCCCAAAGCTAGGCTTTGGATCCACAGGGGCTGCGGGGAAGTGGGCTTTCCCTGGACCAAGTGTCCTGTATGAAAAGGGCCAAATCACGTGACGAGGTTTGCTTGGAAGTGATAGCTAGTATGCTTTCAAAGCCGGGTGGGGAGGGAAGGGGAGCGATATCGCCTCCAAGGGCGGGAAAATTGGTTCTTGGGGACCAAAAAAAATCTTAGATGCTACAGTGTTTTGTGTCCCTCCAAAGCTCAACCCTACCTGACAAAGTCTTATTCCTTAGTGTTTCATTTCTCTCCTTGGTTCCCCCCCCCCCCCCAAAGCCCCAGTAGATAGTTGTATGTCATAGTTGCACATCCTTCTAGCAGTATGTGGGACGTGGCCTGAGCATGGCCAGAGAAGCGGTGCATTGGTGCACACCCAGATCCGAACCTGGGCCGCCAGCAGTGGAGCATGCGCACTTAACCCTTAAGCCATGGAGCCGGCCCTCTCCTTGGTTTTTTTGTGTATAACGTATGCAGCGCTGACATCATTGAGTTCGTAGAAAATACACCTCACACAAGCGAGGTCAGTGCTACAAAACGATGGTAAATGGATGGCTGTGACTAGCAGATTTTCTCTTAATCATTTGCTTCCATCTCAACAGATTTAATGCACCAGCCTATTGGCTGCTTTGTGGATGTTTGTGTTTGATCCTTAGTGCTTTTGTGTTAACTTGGACTTTGAGAATTACATAAAAATAGTTTATATTTTATTATGTAATTCTACAAAAGTTATTTAACCCATTAATTATATCATGTGCTGAAAAGGAAAAATATTGACAATATCTAACAGCTAAAGTAAAAGTTATTTTCACATATCAAGCAAAAGTTAAAAGTTGAGGTGACTAAAAATTTTTAAGAAATTCATTTAATTTTTTTAATGTTTTACTTTTGCTGGAAAATAACAGTTTTGAAGGATTTTTAAAAACATTTAATTACATTGCTATTATTATGTAGTCGTTACGTAATTTGCTAATTTGCACATGTAATTTGATACATTACAATTTAAGAAAATACATTACATTAAGTTATTCAGCAAATACAGTTATAAAGTTAAATGTTAATAGCTTTTAATTTTTAATTTAACTTAATTTTTAAATTTAGCCATTCTTAAACCTGCATTGACTGAAGAGTAAACTTTATAGAACTCCTTTTATGTTTAAAGCACACATATATGTACAATATATAAACAAATATACAGTATATCTGTGGAATTAAAATTTCATGGGGGAGTTATTAGGGAAAATATGACTAAAAAGACTCCCGGGAGCTGGAAGTGGAGATGAGGGCAATAATGAAAAATAGTGAAAGGAACATGGAGATAGACTCACGTTCCCAAAAGAGCTCAGACTGGAAAGATGGGCAGGCTCTGTTAAGGTAAAAAAAAAAATTCTTGTCTTTTCTATAAGTTTTATTATTTATGTCACTTTAAAAAATAGACAGTATACTCACATGGTACAAAATTTAAAAATACAAAAGGCTATATGGTGAAAAGTAAAGCTCTCTCCCACCCTTGTCCCCCAGCCATCCAGTGGGCCTCTCTGGAGGCAACCACCATTTCCCACCTTTTATGTATCCTTCTAGAGAAATTCTCTGTGTTTCTAAGCATATGTCTCACATGGTGAAATTTAAGGGTGACTAATTTTAGATATTGCATGTAGATCCAGAAAAATCCATGACACAAGTCCAGAGTAGGAAAAGTCTCAGTAGCCCACATGTGAGGAAAACTCAGGTTTTGGTTGACTACTGTCAAGCAAATGTAACCTCAATGTGAGTCAACTGTGAAGTGACTGCCAGAAAAGATGAGGCAAGCCTGGGAGACCTTTGGTGTCTGAAGCAACAGACTGCAAACAACAACAGATGTCTTCTGAATACCTGCTTGTGTGTGTTAGCTCTGTGCTAGGCGCTGGGGACACAGCGGTGACTGAGCTGGCCCCTGTCTGGACCCTCACAGAGCCTACCTTCTGGGGACAAGGGAAGCGATTTAGTCATCTCATGCTGAACTGTCCAGACCCCATGGGATACCCGTCCTGGGTCCTGTGCTGGCCAGCTCCCTTCAGGAGGAGCATTGACCAGCTGGAGCTTGTGCAGAGGGTGTGAGCAGGAGTGAGGAAACCTGACCACATTTTATCTGAGGGAAGGGAGCAGAAACTGGAGGTGTTTATTTAGCCTTAGAGACTTAGAGGGGACATCACGGCTGTCTTCAAATACACGAGGGATTGTCACGTGCAAGACAGGCTTGATTGATTCTTTCTGCTTCCCCAGGGCAGAACTGCTGCTGACTGCTGCAGGTCGGTGGAAGTTAAAGGTTATCACGTCAGTATAAGAAAGGATCCTTGAACCCCTGGAATGATTAGACTTGTCCAAAAAAGGAGTGGGTGCTTTGGAGCTAACTAACTTCCTCATCCTGTGAGCAAATTAAGTAGAGACTAGTCAACAGCCTGAGCAGAGAATTCTGAAACTGGGTTGAACTGTGAGTTTCCTTTCAACTCTGAGAATCTGCTTTCAGAGGCTCTTTAAGGGAGGCCATTATGTGTGCCAGATTCTGTGGAATTGGTAACAAAAGTTGGTGCTAAATAAAAAAGTCTTCTTCTCTAGAGTGGGAGGAAGGGTGTCAGAACGGCAGGTGCACTAAGATAAACACGAGCCTGGGGGTTTTCATCGTTGGATTTCAATAATATTTGCACATCGGTGTAAAAATGAAGACATCTTTTGTTAGTTCTAGTTAGTAGATAGTTAGAAACAAACTCTCTTCACCCTGGGGTCTGAGTATTGCAGAACTGTGGAACAAAGAGTGGTCAGTGAATGAATAAATGACTGAATATACATTCTGTTCTTCCCGATACAGTCCTTCAGGAAGGTTGCTCACTTGTGCCTTTCCAAAGTGCATCATATGATAGGAAAGCAGTGTAGCCCAGACAGTATTTGGGATGTTTCCATCCTTAGTTCAGATATTTACATGAAACTCTTTCATGAGGACAAGCTGCATTTTCTTGAATGGCTAAGAAACAACTGGGCTTTAAAATATTGATCATATTAAAATGTGGGCCCCATAAGCTAGTGGTCAGAGTGTGGGCTTTGAAGCTAGCTCTACCTGGGCTCCTATCCCAGCTCTGCCAGGTTCTTGGGAGTTTATTCACAGTCATTTATGGGTCTTTTCTATATTCCAGTCTCTGTGCTGAGCACTGAGGACAGCAGTGAACAGGCAGACAGGCTCCCAGCCTTCGGGGAGTTTACAGTCTAGTGGGGTAAATTAATCTCTGTAAGCCTCAGTTTCCTCTTTTATAAAACTGAGATAATTCCTATTTCATAAGGTTCTTGTGAAGGTTTTAGTGAGGTAATGTGTTTAAGCACAGAGGAAGCAATGAAAAAATGTTCAGCCATCCTAGTTAGTAACCCCATTGCCCCTGGCTGGAGAAATTAGAATACATCAGTTATTGAGTGAGTGTGTTTTGCTGCAGAAAAGTCCATTTGTTAAACAATTTTAGCAACACTTGTAGTTGACATTTTATTAAGCACTGAGTATGTGTCAGGCGCTGCTAATGGTTTACGTGTTTTAACTTGTTTCTCTCAACAATCCTGTGAAGGAGGTTTTGCTATGAAGCCCATTTTCCAGTTATGGAAAGTGAAGGCACCGAGTTCTCACACGGGAGCACTGCACCGCTATGTCTGTTGGCGCCAGGATCTGAATCCTGGTCTCCGGAGCTCCCACTGTTAATGCCACAGTTAGATTTTAGAATTGTTTCATAAAACAGTAAACTAGTTTCCTGGTTTTAACTTTTCTGATCTAAAATCAGAAATGTATATGTTAAGTGATACCTTGTTTGCTATTTTTGATAAATAATACATATTTTAATAAACAAGGCGCACACGAACCTTGCACCACAGCGACTCTACGCATTCAGATAAAGAGTGGCTATCATGTCCCGCAGTGCAAACAAGTTCTTCATTGGACAAAAGAAGAATAAGCCACATGCCACTGCTTTATTACAGTAACGTTTTTACAGTCTTGAACAAGAACGTAGTTGGGCAAGCAGAGTACAACATTTCCTTTCTGCCATATGCGTTCCATCTGGGGTGAACTACTCGATTCTCCTAGGATGAAAGCTCAGGCATTTGGGGAGCACTTTTACAAAATGACCTTTAGTTGGTAGGCGTCAGATGGGAGTGGCAAATGGGAAAAACATGACTTTAAAAATCCAGGATGATTTCACCATTGTGTAGATAGAGTAGAACTTGGTGTATTCAGATTCGTTGTCAATACCTCCATTGCAAGAAATTAGAATAATAGCACTGAAAACTGGATGGAACCTTTAGTGGTCATCTTATCTGAATCCCTCATTGTATGGATAAGGAAAGTGAGAAAGTGAGTCCAGGCAGATTTTCTATTCATTTAGCCTCACTTTTCTCGATTAAATACACAGATAAAGAGAGACTTGGAGTCAGACCATGGAGTTATAAGACTTGCCTTGAAGTCAAGTCTGGAAAACTCACCCAAGAGTCTGGCATGCACAAAGTAATGTGTTGATAACTGTCACTAATATGATTTGTATTCATGCTTTTTTGTTTTATTAGGTAGGAGGTGTTTTCTTAGGATATTTAATTTTTAAAAAATTTTAAATCACTTCATTTAAGTATGGTTGTCATATAAAAAACTGTACATATTTAATGTATACTACTCGATGACTTTGGGGATAAGTATACACCTGTGAGACCATCACCACAATCAAGGCCGTAAACATAAGATATTTAAATTTTTAAGTTCTGCACATTATGTCTTCATATTTGGTGATATGGTTTCAAACTTCTTTTTTTTGGCTAATCTTTGATTCATGCATGTCACTCATAGCTTATTTTCTGTCCTCAATCCCCACTCCTTTTTCAACAGAATGGGAGCTGACTGATATGGTGGTGTGGGTGACGGGAGCATCAAGTGGGATTGGTGAGGAGCTGGCTTACCAGCTGTCTAAACTGGGAGTTTCTCTTGTGCTGTCGGCCAGAAGAGTGCAGGAGCTGGAGAGGGTGAAGAGAAGATGCCTCGGTGAGTAAACCTGAAATAGTGGCGGTGCTTCCTAGGAAAGGGTGGGATTTTCCTGGGCAGTGCACTATGGCTCCAAATCTCCAAGTGCTTTGACCCAAATCCTCTTCCTTTTCTCATCTCTTAATTAGCTGCCCTTCCCTTTTTCTTCTCTTTTTCTGCCACGTTTCTATTTTGGCACTGACACTTGGCTTTAGGGAGTGACCACCGGTTCTCTCAAACGTGGCTGGATTTTTAGTGACGAAATGAATGTCTTATATTTCTGTCTTAGAGAAAGAACAGTTTGGTTCTTTTTTTTTTTGTGAGGAAGATCAGCCCTGAGCTAACATCCACGCTAATCCTCCTCTTTTTGCTGAGGAAGACCGGCTCTGAGCTAACATCTATTGCCAATCTTCCTCCTTTTTTTTTTTCCCCAAAGCCCCAGTAGATAGTTGTATGTCATAGCTGCACATCCTTCTAGTTGCTGTATGTGGGACGCGGCCTCAGCATGGCCGGAGAAGTGGTGCGTCGGGGCACGCCCGGGATCTGAACCCGGGCCGCCAGTAGCCGAGCGCGTGCACTTAACCGCTAAGCCATGGGGCCGGCCCCTGTAGTTTGGTTCTTATGTATGATATACATGTATGTAACCACAGAAATTTAATTAGAAAGGATCCTTACTCATTTGCTAAAATGTCAGATATTAAAGTCGTATGGGATGGTACAAGATTTTTGTTATAAAGGATGAAAGAACAGGAATGGAATTAAATTTAAAAAATGCAATTTGAGATAATATCTTTCATATTCATATAAAGGGCAACAATGTTAAGTTTTTGTTTGGGTTTTGGTGTGGTTATGTGCACATTGAAAGCAGCCTCTGGTAATGAAGTTATTATTTCTCATGGTCATTTCGTATCTAAATTGAGATAATTTTGAATTTTTCAGCAGACCATTTTTTTGGTCATCTACCTATCATTCTTTAAGAATCTTTCTTTCACTTTGCTGATGGAACTAACCAACTAGAAATGAGAGTTAGTTGCCAAAGCCACCAGGCCTCTTTCACAACATTGCTTTCAAAGACCTCTTGTGTTTTTGCACTGGGCTGCTTCTTATGGTAGCTGCTCCTCCGCTATTGAAACTTGCAAGTCCTGCCCTGGCAGAGATGAACCATATCAGCACTTCTTATTTGGAGTGCTGATTTCCTTTTATCTTTCCTTTTATCTAATTTCCTTTTATCTTTCAGATCATTGGTGCAAACTTTTCTGTTTCTTTCAAAACAGTTAATGTTTCAAAATTTACTCCTTTGCCCATGAAGCCTTTATACCTCTTATATTTTCTCTACTTGCTTGTTTTTCTTGCTGGTATTAGTTGTTGTATTTCAAGGTTACAGTCTAAGAAAATTAGTTTAAATTGTTCTTTTGATGAACAGAAATAAAAAGTGTCATTACAGCCCAATGTATTTCTTGGTTGGGAATTTCAGGATTGTGTCCTTTTCCTTGTTTGCCTCCTGGAATCCATAACCTCTGGAAGGAAGCTTCTATGTGTTGTATGAATGGAGAACTGAGCTTCTTACTGATTTTAAACATAAATTGTTTTTGTTTTTTAATGTGTGTAAAAGAGCAACTAAACTTTGTGAACCTATCATAAAACAAATGTACCTCTGTACTTCTAAAGAAATTGCTCTAAAATTTTTTATTTTTTTTAGCTTGTAGTATAATCTTTATTTCTTCTAGAGTCTGTTCCAGTGTTAGACTGTTTATATACAAGTGAAGAGAGCCATTCTACTTCCTGCATACCCAGCCAGCTTTTTGTCCAATAAGATGTTGCCACATTACCACCAGTCTTCCTCTTGGTCACTGAGAGAAACTTCCACAGGGCCACTCAGAAATGAGCGTGTTGCCAACTCTGGTTGTAGGGTGGGTGTTAAACTTAATGAAAGTAGCAAGGAGCTTGACTGAACTATTGCATGACTTCCACACTAATTTTTAAGTGTCTTTATTTAGAGAATGGCAATTTAAAAGAAAAAGATATACTTGTTTTGCCCCTTGACCTGACTGACAGAAGTTCCCATGAAGTGGCAACCAAAGCGGTTCTCCAGGAGTTTGGTAAAGTAAGTAGCATTTTGAACTGATAAGTCTTGCTTTGAAGTAGCTGCAAGAGATTCCCATCTGTGGTGCTGTCATTGAAAGGGCATTAGGCAAATGGGTCTCTGCAGTGAGAGCAAGGCCCATGAGTTGGGCCTCTTAATCTGTGAGACTTTGGCTTTATGTAATTAGTACTTTTCATGCCTTAACAAGTACTAATTCCTTCATGTAGAAAAAAAGAAGCTAAAAATTCACTGCCTTTTATTTTTATGACACTTATTACTTTCCATAAAAAGTCACTTAAACTGGGAATTTAATTCCATAGGTAAATTCTGGTTTTTAGTTTATCTTTTTATTGCTGACTTTTGGAAATACACCATTTTGTTCCATTGATTCTTCAAATTAATAATTTACCCACCATCCCTAGGAATTCCATCAGTCCATCTACAAGTCATCCTCAAAGTTCCCGTTTTCTGATTTTATTTAACTAGATCGACATTCTGGTCAACAATGGTGGAAGATCCCAGCGTTCTTTGTTTGTGGACACCAGCCTGGATGTCTACAAGGAACTAATAGAGCTTAACTACTTAGGGACGGTGTCCTTGACAAAGTGTGTTCTGCCTCACATGATCGAGAGGAAGCAAGGAAAGATTGTCACTGTGAATAGCTTCCTGGGTATCGTATCTGCACCTCTTTGTAGTGGATATTGTGCCAGCAAACATGCTCTTCGGGTAAGGCCGCTCAAACTCAACTCTGATAGAACTGACCTAAATGTGTATATGGGGGATATAATATGGCCATCACTGTAAGAGGTCATTGGAACTGAGCAGTGATACAGGGAGACAGAAAGAGAGACCCAAGGAGATCCTTGGTAGAGGACATCCCCAGAAGACGCTGAAAAAGACTTGAGCCTCACATGCTTCTTCCTAATTCAGCAAACATGTATTGAGCACCTACACTGTGCCATGTTCTGCAGCAGATCCTGGGGATATAAGACGATAAGACATGGTCCCTGCCCTCGAGAAGTGTATGGTCTAGTCAACATGTCACCCTTCACTTTATCCTCATTTCTACAACATCATCATGGCAAATTTGGGGTCTACCCCTTGTTTCTTTCACATACACTTCAGGACGTACTTTTCTCTCCTATTTCTGTGACTTCTTTTTCCTTTTTCCTGCCCCCTGGATGATTAGCCCTGGGCTTCTAGCCTTGACTCTATTAACCCTAGTTTCATTGGAAGAAGAAAATCTAGTCAAGGCAGAGGCTAGGAGAAAAGCTTGATTTGGGTTGCATAACTTATGAGATGTGAATATTAAAAATGAATGCATTCTTTTTTGTGTGTGAGGAAGACCAGCCCTGAGCTAACATCTGATACCGATCCTCCTCTTTTTTTTTTTTTTTTGCTGAGGAAGACTGGCCCTGGGCTAACATCTGTGCCCATCTTCCTCTACGTTATATGGGACGCCACCACAGCATGGCTTCACAAGCAGTGCGTGGGTGCGTGCCCGAGATCCGAATCGGTGGACCCTGGGCTGCCGCAGCAGAGCACGCGCACTTAACCACTTGCGCCACTGGGCCGGCCCGCATGAATGAATTTTTAATGTTGACTTAAGAGTAGATATGAAGAAATGTTATTAAACTATAACATGGAATAAATTAAATCATAAGGCCAATAGGAGGAGAATGATTAAAGGAGACACATAATTTATAATTAATGCTATTGAAGGTCAGTTTAAGTAGAACGTTTCACTGTTGGAATGATTAACTGTAATGGTCAACACACTTTCATGAAAATTTGAAGCTTTGATTCCTTAGGACATCCTCTTTCTGCTGTGAAGAGCAGACAGTTGCACAGAGTGATGAAAGTTGGGCTCTGCAGCCCAACAGTTGGGCTAGTCTCAGGCAGTCAGGTAAGGGAAGGTGGCCACCCCTTCTGTTTGGCACCAAGTATCTCATAAGACATGCGGGATGCTTTCAATCAAACACAATATAAGTTGTCTGGCCTGCCTTCTAAGACTTACTGTTTTATTACTGGATTTGATCTGCTGCTACAATGTGGTGAGTTGAGACTCTAGTTAGTTATACCCGTAGCTAAACACTGAGATCAGGAGGCTGTTTTTGAAGAGCACGTTTCCTTCCCAGCAGGCTATACAGTGAACTTTGTTTCTCATTGAAAAGTTCACACACTGTACTAGAGGCGATTTCAAAGGAGAGGTTTTAGTGTCCGATGTATTGGCTTTTATGGTGTCCTCTCCCCTTTTGCTATAGAGGGGCAGAAGGTTAAGGGTATGGGAGTTCATTCATTTACGAAGCCTTTCTTCCTGTCCATCTGAGTCAGGCACTGTGTCAGTCTCTGACAGCATAAACCCTCATATGCCCTGTGTTTGTTAGGGGTGAGCATGAAGGGCTGGTAATGTTGTTGGATCATAAATGAACGTAATGAACGTACCCTGAGTTAGCTATTTAGGCTTTTCAATAGTTAACTCACCTTATAACAATGTAGTCTTGGAACATTTCCTAATTTAGGAAAAGAGATGAAGGGAAGTAGGTGTTTACTCCCTATTTGGCTTAGAAATAGCCAGTATCTTTAAGTCGAGAGGGTCTAGCTTGTATTTACAAAAGTCATTGAGTAAGCAAGCATATTACATTTTTAACTAGCCATGTAGTGTCTTACTACCCAAAAAAGATAAATGTTTGCTGAAACGAATTTTGTGTTAAAATAGTAATATAAATTTAAAAAGTTGAATTCTTCCTCTGATAGTTTCTGGTAAGTACTACTCCGTTTTTGCTCCACCTTGCCCCAGCATCGGCATGTTAGACCACTCTGAAGGATAAAAAGAAACCCAACCTCAGTGATTCTCACTGGAGAACATGCACCCCTTTTGGAGTAGGGAGATGGGGACTGGTGTGAGGACGGTGTGTCAGAATCTCCAGGGGTAGTTTTTCACCTGTCCGGTGCTTGCCTTCCATAAAAATCATTGATGACATGAGCTGCCACTATCAAAGGGGGTGAACCATTCATACCCAGAAAGAGCTGAGAATGCCTGTTCTAGATTGTCTTCAGTCTTACAGTTAAAAATGCCCAATAGGCTTGCACAGTTACATTTTCTGTCCTTTACACAAGCATTTCAGAACATATTTGATAATGTGGTGCCATTGTCCTTCATAAAAAGTTGAAGAAAAGTAATTTCATGCTAATAGTAGACATGCGATATGTGTCTGTATTTAATCTTATTTGCCTTTTTTTTTTTTTGCCTGTTAGGGTTTTTTTAATGGCCTCCGAACTGAACTTACTGCATACCCAGGTATAATAGTTTCTAACATTTGCCCAGGACCTGTGCAGTCAAATATTGTGAATAATGCCCTAAAGGAAGAAGTCACAAAGGTACAGATTTCTGGTTGGGGAATAATATGAATGCTTTAGTAGTTATATATTGGTGTTGTATCACTACACCTCAGGGTTTTCACGTTAGAACTGCTTATGAATTGTTTACAAAACTTAACTCATGGCAATAGCAAAATTTTAAAGGTTAGCTGATCGTGCTTTGGCATCCAGTTTTAATAAAAGCTAAAGAAATTGCTACTATATGCTTGTAAGTAATTCACTATTATGTGGGCTATCAATATTTTAAAAACCTAGTTTCTATTAATTCACAAATTATAGCAACATTGAAAGGTTCTGTGTGGTTGAATTTTTCTACATTAAATCTTACTAGGATTTTAAAGAGGAATTATGGTGAAGGAGTCTAGGAAAAGGCTTGTTGAGTTGTGTTAATTTAGGTTAGCCTCACCCAGGCCTATGCTTCCCTCAGTTCACAGATTAAACATTGTGATCTAGCAAATGAGTAGCAGATGTCTCATGAAGAATCCGGTATCACTCAATAATATAAAATCCCTCTAAAGACCATGAAATTTTCCTTCTCCTTTAAAATCTATTTCTACTGAGATATAACTCTGTATATGCATCCATGTAAATAGTCACAGATATAATTTATATTTTCAAATTTTCTGTGGAGGCTCTAAAGTAAAATAGAATAAGCACTCTCTTGTAGGAATCAAGGGAGTTGGAATGTGGACCTGGTTACTACTAATGATCTGTGTGAGCACAGAGGAGTTCCTACCTTTCTGGGCCTCAGTTTATTTATTCATAGAGTGGTAGTGGGTTAACTAGATTAGCATACCAGATTTCACGACCAAGAAACTCCTTTTATCTTCTTTCTCCCTTTCATCCCCATGGACTCCATGTTTTATAGAATTTCATTTGCTAAATGTGTGTGTTAATAATTTGTTTAAAAATTTTTATTACTGAAGTCATATATAATTATCAGTAAGTACATTAAGATGATGCAGTTCTGATTAAAAGCAAAGAACCTTCATCTTTTAGTTAGCCTGCAGAACTATCTGGTAAGTGTATGATTTTTGTTAGGTTTTTTGAAATATTACAAATAGCTTATAGACACCTAAATCAGATCACATTAAAGGAGTCACTCAACTAGATGACTTCTGGGTCCTTTCTAGCTTTAAAGTTCTGTAAAATACCTTGGATAAATACTCAGCATTCACTTAATTTAAAAAAAATTTTCTTAGATTGTAGGCAATGGTGGAGACCAGTCCCACAAGATGGCAACCAGTCGCTGTGTGCGGCTGATGTTAATCAGCATGGCTAATGATTTGAAAGAAGTTTGGATCGCGGATCAGCCTTTTTTGTTAATGGCATATTTGTGGCAATATATGCCAACCTGGGCCTGGTGGATTACCAACAAAGTAGGGAAGAAAAGGATTGAGAACTTTAAGAGTGGTGTGGTAAGACCAATTTATACATTTAACACATACCAATCTTAAAGGAAAGTATGAAATTTTCTAGTGTTTAAAAACTTTTCTCACTAACCCTCCATAATCTCATGATATAAATACAAAAGATCTAAAAAGTATTCTATCCCCCATGCATATCTGTTGGTTTACTATAAGTTACTACTGGTCTTGGAGAAAGAAGTTTTCTATAAGGTAAAATCAAATCAAAGATGGCCATTTTTTCTTCTGTGCTTACTATTTGACCAGTGTATGTGCCAAAATGTTCTTTCTCCACTGTTTCTCAGACACTCCTACCCATCCTACAGATCTCAGCTCTGGTGTCAGCTCCTTGGGTTGATATCTGGCCTCCCCTCCCATTTCTCCCCAGGACTAGGTGCACCTCAGCCCCCATGCTTACCTCTGTCGAAGCACTTACCATGCTGTCAAAGCAGATGCATTCTCACTGTGTGGTACTGTTTCCTTTGACCTTGTTCCAGAAGGACTCTGCACATCTGAGATGTGACTATGTCCATGACTAAGAAAATATGCTGATCACTCATCTCTCAGCATTTATTCTGACAGAAATTAAGGAATATTATGAAATATTTCTGAGAAAATTGTGACCATCAAAAGAATTTAATGTATAAACAGCACAGGAAATGTAATGAGTAAAGCCAAAAATTATAGATACGATATGCAAAGAAAGGTTATTTCTGTGGATGGTTTTTATTGTTCAAGTATTTCTTTCAACGATTACTACCTTTTCTTAGAAATAAGTTAGTAGGGATTGATATATAAAGAGAATTATAAAATGGGATCATACCATATGTATCATTACATAAACTACCACTATTTAAGCAATCCATGAATTGTTAGAGATTTAATTTGTTGTGACTTTTTGCAAGACAGTGAAAATGAATTAGTGAAAAAAGCAAAAAACAAAACAAAACAAAATGCTTAAAGAGACTTAAAGGTTATAAAACTTCCATGATGGGGGCTGGCCCAGTGGCATAGTGGTTAAGTTTGTGTGCTCCGCTTTGGCACCCTGGGATTGGCAGGTTTGGATCCTGGGTGCGGACCTATGCACCGCTTATCAAGCCATGCTGTGGCAGGCGTCCCCCATCAGAAATAGAGGAAGTTGGGCACAGATGTTAGCTCAGGGCTAGTCTTCCTCAGCAAAAAGAGGAGGATTGGCAACAGATGTTGGCTCAGGGCTAATATTCCTCACCAAAAAAAAAAAGCAAACAAAAAACTTCCGTGATGCACTAACATGTCCAGAGCTTAAAAAATCATGAAGGGGGCTATTCATTTTCTACCAACTTGTAATGTGGACCAGTTGCTTTGGGCCAAATCATTTATGAGCATTTTGGTAATGTTGGGACTTGGTAGTGTGGGAAGTTCTAAAGGTAGAGCTTCATCAAAGAGTACATCTGGGTTTTAAATTTGGAGGACAGCTGATATAGTGGTATTGTACCCAGTGATGGCTACAAGTTGAGAGGGAAAGGCCACCTTACTAGAGAGGTGACACAGCATCCTGGTTAAGAGCATGGAGCCTGGTGCCAGACTAGCTGGGTTGAAATCCCAGCTCTACCGCATACTTGTCCCATGGCCTCAGACAAGTTACTTCTGTAGAAGTCAGTCTCCCCATCTACAATATAGAGATTTGTGATGATAATAGCACCTCATCATAGGATTGTTATGGGAATTAAATGAGTTAGTTTATGGAAAGCTCTTAAAACACACCTTGGAGTGTTACACTTATTAAGTATTAGCCGTTAATGCTTGTGTTTTGATGGTAGCAGGATATTCAGCTAATAGTACAGGTCAAAGAGTTAAATAACACAGCAGAGAGAGAATGCATTCTAGAAATAATTGTCTGAGAGGTGAAGGAAGGACCAGGGGCTGGAGTTTCAGTCCCACTGTAGCAGTTGTTCTTTCAGGAATATCCGTAAGAAGGTTTTGTTTTGTTGACAGAATATCTAACTGTAACTGTAAATATGAACATTACTCAGTAAATCTAGCATTTGACTACATCTAGCCTTTTCTAAAAATGATGGCCTTCCTCTTCCTACTACCGTCTTTAATATATTGTTTATTACATGACCTTATTGCTTTACCACTTTTTTATGATAAACTGGGCATCCTTTCATATCCCGGTACCATTTCTGAGATAGAATACCTCATTCTTCACACAAAACCATAGAAACTCTTAAAAATTGTTCCTTACTTTTTTTACTCACTTCTCTCCTCCCTGCCTCTTTCCTCCGCACTGTTATTTTCTATTGTATATATCTGGCTCCTTACTGAGATTTGTTTGTAAGCATATAAGTTAAGAGAATGCCAGTATAGCTTATCAAACTAAATGTACTTGTTGATAATACTTGAATTTGTTTCTCTCCTTTAGGCTAGGAGCAGCATGTTTGGGACTTTATTTTGATGAATCTTTATTATTTTTAGGGATCAAGAACAATAGCTGCATTGAATTTTGTGTTATAATTTGTTTTTGTCTTACTGAGTGCAAATTCTTGGAAGTGGTAAATGCATATTTTCCCAAATGAATTGTCACATCTTAGGGATTATCAAGTTGCCTTGTTTTACCCTTTAAGCAATATACTAAAAGTTCACAAATCATTTTATTTTTTTGTTGCAGTAACATTCGTTTATAACATTGTATAAATTTCAGGTGTACATCATTATACTTCTATTTCTGCATACATTACATCATGTTCACCACCCAAAAACTAATTACCATCCATCACTGTACACGTGTGCCTAATCATCCCTTTCGCCCTCCTCCCTGCCCCCTTCCCCTCTGGTAACCACCAAGCCACTCTATGTGTTTGTTTTTTGTTGTTTTTTATCTTCTGAGTGAGATCATACAGTATTTGACTTTCTCCCTCTGACTCACAAATCATTTGAGAGTTATCTGTCAAATATTTCAATTCTAAATACCTATTCTTTGTATTTATTAAGGGACGTCAGTGTGGGTAATGATATGCTGCTCCAGAAGAGTAATAATAGAGATTTAAGCACTTATGAGATGGCACGAACAGATGCAAACCAACGATAGTGGAGATAGTGATGCTAAACCCATTAGAGATATATTTGTGTAGATCTAGAATTTTGGCTATGCTTTTTATTCTAATTTAAGCATTTGCCCAGATTTTATAAGGATTCTTAACAGTGAATCATAGTGATATAGCTCCTCAAAACAGAAGGAATTAATTGTCAAAAATTGGGGTAAATAAAAGGAATGGACTGATTCATGTTACTGTTACTCTGTTATAGGATGCAGATGCCTCTTATTTTAAAATCTGGAAGAGAAAACATGACTGAAGGAATACTTGCATTTTTCAAGCCACTGGAGGGAGAAATGGAAAACATGAAAACAGCGATCTTCTTAAGAACTGAAGACTAACTTGTAATTTTACTTCTTAATAGATACAACTTTCAACATGTAATAAATAACAAATAAAAGACTGCCATTAATCTTGCAATAAAGATAGTAATACATACTACATTCTTGGATAAAAGAGCATTTTAACATACTCTAGCATATATGCTTAAAATCTATTTAAGCAGAATGCTAACCAAAGAATTACAGTAATCCATTTAACATAAATGCATGGAATATTACATGAAGCAGAATGCTGAGTAATGAACAGATATAAAGAAGTATCTGAAATGGTCCTGCCTATAAGGTATTTACACTCTCTTAGAAGAGCTGACAGGTACAAATGACTGTAATTTGAAGTAGTAGGTAGGACTCATAGCAGCCATAATTGATTAAACATCTGTTATATGCCATTTGCTGTATTGAGGTGCTTTGTATTCATTAATGCATTTATTCCTCAAAACAGCCCACTAAGGTAGGTGGTACTGTCCACCTGTGTCGATGAAGAAAGAGATGCCCAAAGCAAGTAGGTATTATTTTCCCAAGGTCACAGAGCTAGTATGGGGTAAAGCCAGGATTAAACTCAGCTCAGGAAGACTCCATTGGCAACTCTTTACGTGTTATTGTAATTAATTTTACTTTAATCTTGAGCACCTTACATTAGAAAACATGGATAGGCCACAACAGAAAATCAACAAATATTCCTTGACTATCTACTGTCAAGGGGGGGTGTAACAGAAGAAAAACATGGTTCTTATTTATAAGCAGTTCACAGTTTAGCTATAGCCAAGGTAACATGCATAAAATAACTGTAGAATAGTTGTTGTGGAGGCTTGAGGCCACCCTCCTTGGGAAAGGGGGAAGGTGCTATGTGGTGGAGCTACACCATGGGGTACAGTAAGTAAAAGCAGTGGAATAAATGCACACATAGCAACATGGATATATCCTAGAAGCATGGAGATGAGTGAAGAAAGTAAGTGATGAACTACAACACAATTCTGTTTATATTGCTTAAATTTATGTGCATAGAAGGTAGTGCTCACTTTGCAAGAAAACATGCAATGAAAAGATACACATTAGACATCTTATAATGGTTACTTAGGATGGGGCGGGGAATGGGGGTGTAGTACGGGGATAAAATGGAATAAACAAGAGAGGGCTCTTACACAATCTGATAAAAATGGGAATTAATGATTAACTGAATACACAGTGCACCTGGGGTAAAAACAAAAAGAGGAATTGTTGGAACAATTCTAGAATGCTACAAAATAACATATATATGCCATGTGGCATGGTACAGACTGTAAGTGCAAACAGGAGTTCAGAAAAGGGAGAGATTTGCAGATGGAATAGTGTGGAAGCCCTTCCTGGGGATGGGGTGGGGTCCAGGTCAGTTTTGTTTTACGCATCATTGAATCTCCAGTGCTTGGCATTGTGTTTGCCAATGTTGAGGGTTTGGTGAGAGTATGTAAGCCAGGCATTCTTTGCCTCCAGAATATCATGAATGAAAACTCACAGAGACTGAAATTAGCATGGTATGAGGATGAAGGAAAAATGAGTTCAATTTGCTCAATTACTCCAGCCAATGGAGGGTAGAAGAGGCATATAAATAAATTAAAACGATCTTTAAAAATTCATCTGTATGGTGTTTTTCTATGACATGTAATTAATTAATGCTGTGTCTGTGTATAAACCCTCTCTCTTCCTTAGGCTCTTTTGTCAGCAGCCCAAGATGGAAAGGCAGCTTTTTGTCAAAGTTCATTTTGTCAAAAATAGTCAAGAGCTGTGAAAACAAGTGTTCACATATTGACTTTTTAAGAAGTGTTTATTATTTTGCACTGACATCTCATTTCCTAATCATTATCTCAAATGGCTCTTTGAAATAGAAAGGAAATAGAATGTTCATTCTACCATTGCTGAAACTGAGGCATAGATGGTTTTGTGCAATGTGATTGCTGGTGAATCAGTAGAAGAGTTACCAGTAGAAGCTATGGCTTTAGGATTAGTCTGCTCAACTACTGGGTCACCACTAAGTCGCATGAGACCTCAGTCACAATCAGTTATTCAGAGGCAGATTTAATAAACATCCTATTTTTAACACCTTTACTGAAGTATAATTGATGTACAATAAACTGCACATATTTAAAGTATACAATTTGATAAGTTTTGACATAGGGCCACATTTGTGAAATCACTACCACAATCAAGAGAGTAAAAGTATCCATCAGCCCCAAAAGTTCCCTTGTGCCCCTTTGTAATCACTTCCCCTGGCCACCCCACCCCAGGCAAACGATGTGCTTTCTGTCACTAGAGATTAGTTTGCATTTTCTAGAGTTTTATATAAATGAAATCATACAGTTTGTACACATATTTTGCTGGTGGGAATGTAAAAAATGGTACAACTGATTCGAAAAATCGTTTGGCAGTTTCTTAAAAAGCTAAATGTACACTTACCATAAGATCCTGCCGTTTCAGTCCTAGGTATTTGCCCAAGAGAAATGAAAACATGTCCATACCAAGACTTGTAAATGAATGTTCATAGCAGCTTTACATTATAGCCCCAAATTGGAAACAACGCAAATGTCCATCAGTAGGTGAATGGAATAAACAAATTGTGGTAATTCCATACGATAGAGTTGTACTGGCAATAAAAAGGAATGAACTATTGATCCATGCAACAACATGGATGAATCTAAAAATAAAGAAGCCAGAGCATCTGGGTCTGGATATTTCTTTTTTTAAGAGATTTTAAATTATGAATTTCATTTCTTTAATGGTTATAGGCTATCCAGATTGTCTATTTCGTCTCAGTTGAATTTTAGTTTTGGTTAAGTTTTAGTAGTTTGTGGCTTTCAAGAATTGGATCATTTCTTATAAGTTGTCAAATTTATGAATGTAAAATTGTTTCCTTATTATCTTTTCAATGGCTGCTCGATTTGTAGTGATATTCTTTATTTCATATTAATGATTTGTGTTGTCTCTTTATTTTTGTCAAGTCTTTCTACAGGTTTATCAATTTTATTGATTTTTGTCAAAGAACTAGCATTTTGTTTAATTGATTTGCTCTATTGTTTTCCTATTTCCAATTTCATTGATTTCTGCTCTTTATTATTTTGCTGCTTTTGCTCACTTTGGGTTTATTTTGCTCTTCTTTTTCTAGTTTCTTGGGGTAGGAACTTAGGTTATTGTGTTGAGATCTTTTTTCATTTCTAATGTAAGCATTTAGAGCTATAAATTTCTCTCGGCACTGCTTTAGCTGCAGCTCACATATTTTGATATGTTGTGTTTTTGTTTTCATTCAGTTCTACATATTTTTCTAAAATTTTCTTGGAGACTTCCTCTTCAACCCATGAATTATTTACAAGTGTGTTATTTCATTTCCACATATTTATAGATATTTTCCTGTTGTTTTTATATTATTGATTTCTAGTTTTCTTCCATCATGGTGAGAAAACAAACTGTATGATTTCAATTCTTTTAAATTTGTTGAAGTTAAAGTTTTATCATTCAGGATATGGTTTGTCGTTTTTAATA
Organism: Diceros bicornis minor; assembly: GCF_020826845.1. Taxonomy (NCBI): domain Eukaryota; kingdom Metazoa; phylum Chordata; class Mammalia; order Perissodactyla; family Rhinocerotidae; genus Diceros; species Diceros bicornis. The sequence continues at coordinate 9,825,318 of NC_080763.1, read as the reverse complement.
TTCCATGGGTACTTGGAAAAGAATGTGTATTCTGTTGTTGTTGGGTGGAGTGTCCTATATATGTCAAGTAGGTCCTGTTGGTTGATTATGTTGTTCAGATCTTCTGCAGACTTACTGATTTTCTGTCTAGTAGTTCTGTCAGTTGATGAGAGTGAGGTGTTGAAGTCCCTCACTATAATTGTGGATTTATTTTTCTTTTCAGCTGTATCAGTTTTTTGCTTTATGTATTTTGAGGCTTTGTTGTTTGGTGTGTACACTTGTCTTATTAGTGGATTGATCCTTTTACCATTCTGTGATGTCCCTCTTTGGGAATTTTCTTTGCTCTGAAGTCTACTTTATTGGATATAAATACGCCACTTCTGCTTTTTTTCTTTTTTTTAAAATTAATGTTTGAAGGGTATATCTTTTGCATCCTTTTACTGTCAACCTACTTATGTTGAATTTGAAGTCAGTTTCTTGTAAGCAGCATATCGTTGGGCTGTGTGTTTTTAATCCACTCTGCAATTGTCAGTCTTTTGGTTAGTGTATTTAGACCAAGTACATTCAAGGTAATTGATATTTTAGTGTTAAGTCTGCTGTTTATAGTTTGCCTTCTGTTTGTTTCCTATGGTTCTCATTCGTCTTTCACTCTTCTTGCTTTCTTGTGGGTTACTGGAACAGTTTTTAGGATTCCATCTTATTTGTATTATTTTTGAGGGTATCCCTTACAGTTTTCATAGTTGTTGCTCTGGGTATTAAAATATCCATATGTGACTTTTAAGAGTCTACTGGTATTAACATTTTACCACTTTGTGTGAAATGTGGAAGTCTCACTTCCATTTAGGATCCTTTACCTTCTCCACTTTTAAATATCATTGTCTTGAATTATCAGATGGTGTAATTTTTGTTTCAGTCATCAAATATGATTTATAAAACTCGTGGGGAAAGAGTCTATTGTATGCATCCATATTTCTGTTCTTTCCATTGTTCCTTCTTCCTGATGCTCCAAGATTCCTACTAATTTCCTTTTTGTTTTGAGAAATTCCTTTATGGGTACATCTGATAGTGACAAATTCTTTTTGTTTTCCTTCATCTGAGAATGTCTTTATTTTTTTCTTCATTCCTGATGGATATTTTCACTGGATATAGAATTTGTGTTTGACAGTTCTTTTCTTTCAGCCCTTGAAAAACATTATACCACTCCCTCTTGATCTCCATGATTTCAGATGAAAAATTCTCTGTGTATTCAAGTTGGTGTTCCCTTATAGGTAATGTGTTGTAGCTCTCTCAAGATTTTTTCTTTGTCTTTAGTTTTCAAAAGTTTAATTATGTGTCTTTGCATGAATTTCTTTGGGTTTATCCTGTTCTGCGTTCAGTAAGCTTCTTAGACCTGTAAGTCAGTGTCTTTTGCCACATTTGGGAAGTCAATTACTCACCCCTATTTTCTTTCTAGGACTTCAATGATACAAATGTTGAATCTTCTGTCATTGTCTCACAGGCCCCTTGAAGATTTGTTCTTTTTTTTAAATTATATTTTTATTGAGATATAATTGACATATAACATTGTATTACTTTTAGGTGTACCACATAATGATTTTATGTATGTATACACTGTGAAATCATGACCACAACACAGTTACTATATTTTTTTCTTGTGATGAGAACTTTTAAGATGTACTCTCTTAGCAACTTTCAAATATACAATACAGTATTGTTAACTATAGTTACCATGCTGTATGTTACAAGCCCAGGACTTATTTATCTTATAACTAGAAGTTTATACCTTTTGACTACCTGCACCCATTTTGCGCCCCACCCCCGGCCTCTGGCAACAACCAATCTGTTCTCTGCATCTGTGAGTTCAGTTTTTTTTTAGATTCCACATATAAATGAGGTCATAGAGTATTTGTTTTTCTCTGTCTGACTTATTTTACTTAATATAGTGCTCTCAAGTTCCATCCACGTTGTCACAAACGGCAAGATTTCCTTCTTTTTTATGGCTGAATAGCATTCCATTGTGTGTATGTATGTATGTATTCTTTATCCATTCACCTGTCGATGGTCACTTAAGTTGTTTCCATGTCTTGGCTATTATAAATAATGCTGCAAAGAGCATGGGGGCGCAGATATCTTTTCAGGATAGTGATTTCATTTTCTTTGGCTAAATAACCAGAAATGGAATTGCTGGATCAGATTAGTTCTTTTCTTTCTTTCTTTCTTTCTTTCTTCTTTTTTTAGTTTCTTTTCTCTCTGTTCAGATTGGGTGAATTCTGTTATACAGTTCTTTTTTTTTTTTTGTGAGGAAGATCAGCCCTGAGCTAACATCCATGCCAATCCTCCTCTTTTTTGCCGAAGAAGACCGGCCCTGGGCTAACATCTGTGCCCATCTTCCTCCACTTTACATGGGATGCTGCCACAGCATGGCCTGACAAGCCATTGGTGCGTGCCCAGGATCCAAACCTGGGCTGCCAGCAGTGGAGTGCGTGCACTTAACCACTACGCCACGGGGCCGGCCCCTGTTATCCAGTTCTTAAGTTCACTGATTCTATCCTCTGTCATCTCTACCCTACTATTGAGCCCATTCAGTGAGTTTTTTAAAATCTGTTAGAGCATTTTTCAATTCAATAATTTCCATTTGGTTCTTTTTTGTAACTTCTATTTCTTTACTGAGATTTTCTATTTTTTCTTTTGTTTCAAGACAATTTGTAATTGATTGTTGAAGAATTTTTATGACAGTGCTTTAAAATCCTTGTCAGTTAATTCCAAAATCTGACTCATCTCAGTGTTGGGATTGTCTTTCCTCATTCAAGTTGTGATTTTAGTGCTTCTTGGTGTGATGGGTGATTTTCTATTGAATCCTAGACATTTATTCTATTATATTAGGAGACTCTGGGTCATATTGAAATCTTATTTTTGTAAGCATTCACCCTAAGTTTAGCATACTATTTGTGGCCTACTTTTGTGGGCTATGTTCCAGCAGCCTTTATGGTGTTATTTTGGTCTGCTTGTTTTATTTGGTGCCACTGGGGTTCCTGGTGCTGCCTGAGGAGATGGAAGTGGTTTCTCCATTCTGGTGCCCTCTGGCTGTTCCAGTGTCTCTGGGAGGAGGGGAGGGTCATGGGTCGCAGGGACCAAGGCTTCTTAGACTGGGCCATGTGCTATAACTGTTCAATTGCCCATGCTGGTATCTCTCATGGAAAAGGACAGTCTCAAGCCCACCAGGGAGGGAGAATGCTTTCTCTGGCCAATTATTTTTGGCAGGGTTACCAATTGATCCCCCTTGCTGGTGATGTCAGGCTTGCCTATTGTTGCTAGAGGGACTTCTGTTCAATCTGGGGAAGGAATGAGCCTACCTGGACTGCCTTCAGTTGCTAGGTTGGGGGTCAGGAACTGTTGGGTATCGGTGGCCTTCAGCTGTTGATGGGAGGATGCAGGACACCTTTGCTGTGCTGTTCTTCCAGTCCTGGGGTCTCAAAGCAGCTCGCCTTCATCTTACCACGTTTTCATTGTTCTCTTTTGATTATCTTTTGCATCATTTCCAGGGTTAATTGCTGTACTTAGCAAAGAGGAATAGGAAAAGAAAATGAGTTTACACAATTTTGTCTGGACTGAAAGTCAAATAGTATCTTTTTTAAAATTTGAAGTTCTGTTTGTTACAGGTGTGATAGAAATACTGATTTTTGTAACTTGGCCTTATATCTAGCAATCTTGATAAAGTTATTATTAATAAGTTATTATTGTATAAGTTATTCTAAAATTTTATTTAAAGTAGATTATTTTGGATTTTCTATACACAATCATGCTTTCTGTGAATAAGTTTTATTCCTTCATTTTTAATCCTTAAGCCTCTTCTTTCTTCTTATTTTCACTGGCCAAGACTCCATGACAAAGTTGAATAGACACAGTGAAAGCAGTCTCCTTAACGCATTCTCAATCTCAGAATGAAAACTTTCAACATTTCACCATTAACTATGATGCCTGTTGTAGGTTTTTTAACATACGCTTTATCAGATTCAAGAATTCTCTTCCATTCCTTGTTTGGTAAATGTGGAGGTGGTGGTTTCCTTCTTTATTTCTATGGACAAATAAAACTTCCCTGGATTTCAGTGCTCCTGCATAAAACCCCAGCTTTCTGAGATTCTTCACATACCATGAGAATTAGATCTGTAACAATTTGTCTAGTTAATTGCTCTGATCCTAAAGTGTAATAAAATATCTCATCTCCCCAAGAGGGCCAGATAGGTACAGCCTGGATTTGTCCCTACATTAACTCCCAAAGTACCAGAAAAATTGAAGTGGCTATCTTCCTAGTATTGCCTGGGGCATAGGAGGTATCCCTAGGAGACACATGGGGCTATCTGGCTCCTGGAAAGATTTTTTTTTTTGCATACCATAGCGCTAGAGTAAGGGGAGACCTTTCAGGAGGGGAGGACAGCTGCCTCTTTCCCTCTTTATAGCAGGGAAAAACAATTTTTCTTTGTCACTTGCCTATGCAGTGTTTGGCCACTCATGTAGAAAAAATTCTCATCAGTTCTCATCGTGTTGCCCTAGAGGTGTGGACTAGCACAAAGCGGGGGGCAGGTGCACTTATTTACTGTGAGATAATAAGAAATCTATCTCTCATCCAGAAAACCTCATGCGTACATTCAGGGTAAGATTAATAAAGATGAATATTAAAAAGCCAACTCTTTCTTTTTATGAATGGATGTTGATTTTATCAAATACATTTTCTGGATCTACTGAAATGATAGGATTTTTCTCCTTTAATTCTGTTAATGTGGTGAATTATATTGATTGATTTTCAACTATCACACCAACTTCACTTTTCAAGAAGAAACCCAACTTGGTTGTGCTTTATTATTCATATACATTTATGAATTTAGTTTGCTGGTACTTTGGTAATTTTGCATTGATGTTTGGGAATGTCTGTAATTTTTCTTTCTCATAGTGTCCTTGCCAGGTTTTAGTATCAAGATTTTGCTGGTTTCAAAAAATGAGTTGGGGAAGGTTCCTACTTTTACTGTACTTTGAAATAATTTAAGAATGGTCCTCTTTCTTTCTTAAATTTTTGGTAGAATACACTGATGAATCCATCTAAGTATGCAGTTGTCATTGTGGGAAAGTAAGAAGTTAGGTACAGATTAAATTTCTTTATTTATTTCTTTTTCTTTTTTTTGTGAGGAAGATCAGCCCTGAGCTAACATCTAATGCCAATCCTCTTTTTTGCTGAGGAAAACTGGCCCTGGGCTAACATCCATGCCCATCTTCCTCTACTTTATATGGGACGCCGCCACAGCATGGCTTGACAAGCGGTGCGTCAGTGCGCTCCCGGGATCTGAACCTGTGACCCCTGGGCTGCCACAGCAGAGCACACGCACTTAACAGCTACGCCACCAGGCTGGCCTGATTAAGTTTCTTTACCAGACACAGGACTGTTTAAATTTCCCTATTATTTTCTTTGGTCAGTTTTGCCTAAGTTATACTTTTTAAGGAACCTGTTCATTTCATTTAAAATGTCAAGCTTATTGAAGTTGTACAGAGTATGCTGACACATATTCTGTCAAATGTCCGTATGATCTGTAATACTATCTCTCATTCCTCATATCGGTTATTTGGTATTTATTCTTTTTCTTGTTCAGTCAGCCAGAGCTTTATCAATTATATGTCTTTCAAAGATCAACTTTTGGCTTAATTGATCCAGTTTATTTTTGTTTTCTATTCTGCTAATTTTTGTGCTTGATTATTTTATTCTTTTACTTTCTTCAGATTTAATTTGCTATTTATTCTTCTTAGAACTTCTTGAGATGCCGTCTTGGCTAATTTTCAGCCTTTCATTTTTAAAATATGTGCATTTAAGACTACAAATTCTGGGCCGGCCTGGTGGTGCAAGCGGTTAAGTGCGCGTGCTCCGCTGCTGCAGCCTGGGGTTCGCTGGCTTGGATCCCAGGCGCGAACCAACACACTGCTTGTGAAGCCATGCTGTGGCAGCGTCCCATATAAAGTAATAAAGTAATAAAGTAGAGGAAGATGGGCATGGATGTTAGCTCAGGGCCAATCTTCCTCAGCAAAAAAAAAAAGAGGAGGATTGGCATCAGATGTTAGCTCAGGGCTGGTCTTCCTTACCAAAAAAAAAAAAAAAAGACTACAAATTTCATTCTAAGCATGACTTTAGGTGTATCCCATAAGTTTTGACATGTAGCATTTTCACTACTCAGTTCAAATTTATTCTAATTTTCATTGTGATTTATTGTTTGACCCTTGAGTTATTCAGAACGATATTTCTTCACTTCTGAATTTATAGAGATTTTCTATTTCTAAAGAAAGTTTTATTGATTTCTAGCTGAATGGCACGTGGCCAAAGAACATATCTGTCCTTAGAAATTTGAGACTAGCCTTGACCTAGAATATGATCAATTTTGTAAATATGACATGTACATTTGCAAATACTGTGTGTACTGCCATTGTTGGGTATTATATTCTAATAAGCCAATTAGGTTAAGTTTTAAAATCTTATTCAAGTCTTTACATATCTACTGTTTTTGTGTGTGTCTGTTGTTCTGTCAGTTACTAAAAAAGATATATTAAAATCTCCCACTGTGATTGTGAAGCCTGGTACCTCAGGGTTACTGTAAATATTCAATAAGATTACTTTTCAACCTTGTTCCCAACACAGTCATAGATGAAAAGAAGTTAATTTTGTCAATTTGCTGTTTTCTTGTTTAACCCAGGGCGGGGCGGGGGGGGGGGCGGACTCAGGGACACAAGGATTTATAAGCTTGTTTTACAGAAGAAAGACAATGCCTTCAAGGAAGTTATCATCAGATAACCAGCCCTCAGCTGCTGTTGATGCCCAGAAGGCAGACTGGCCAATGGCTTATCTGGAGTGAAAGAAACACAGATTACCCCTTTGTTCTCTGAAACTCTTCCTGCCAAGCCCCCAACCTCTATAAACCCCCCTGCTTTCTTCTCTTGTGAAGGTAGATTTGAGAGAACCTATCCTCCCGCCTTCTCATTTTGGCCAATTCAAATAAACTTTTCTCCATCTCCAAGCATGATGTCTCAGTGATTGGCTTGCTGCGCATCAGGCACATGAATTTGAGATTAAGAGATTTGGTAGCAATTGCAGATTTCTCTTTTCTCTTTTTAGTTCTGTCCATTTTTGCCATATATATTTTGAGACTATATTAATAGATCATAAAAAATTAGAACTGTTGAACTTTTCAGGTGAATTGAATCTTCTATCACTATGAAGTGTCTCTCTAGAGAGATAATCTAGTAATACTAGAGATAATCTAGTAATACTTTTCACCTTAAGATCTACTTTTATTGATATTGCTATAGGTACAAAAGGCCCCCCCCCTTTTATTTTGGTATTTCATACTGTAATTTTTTCATTCTTTTTTTAATTCCAGCCTTCTGTATCTCTATATTTAAGGTATCTCTCTTATAAAGAGTACTTCATGGGTTTTGTTTCTTTTTCTTCAGTCTGATAATCACTGCATTTAATTGGAACATTCAGTCCATTCACTCTTAGTGTAATAACTGATATTTAGGTTTAAATCCGCTAATATACCATTTGATTTCTATTTGTCTTATTTTATATTTTTTTCTTATTTTTTGGCTTATTATTCCACATTCCTTCTCTGTTAGCTTAGTAGTTATATACTTGTTTTTGTTTTTTTGCTGTTTTTTAGTGGTTATCCTATAGATGATACAGCAAAGTCTAATATTACTTGGTACTTTTAACTTCTTTCTGGATAATACAAGGATCTTAGAATTCTTTAACTCTGTTAACTCCTGCACCAACTTATATACTATTATTGTCATGTATTTTAACCTCCAAAACTATTTTATAGCATCACTATTAATTTAGATGTAACCATATATTTATCTTTTTTATTACTGTTCCTTCCTTCCTACATCCATGAGCTTCTACTGGATCATTTTTCTTCTGTCTGAAACATAGACTATACTATTTCCTTTAATGAGAATCTGCTGTTGAATTTACTGTGTTTGAAAGTGTCTTTACCTGCATTCTTTTTTTTTTTTTTTTCTGAGGAAGATCAGCCTTGAGCTAACATCCATGCTAATCCTCTTCTTTTTGCTGAGGAAGACCAGCTCTGAGCTAACATGTATTGCCAATCTTCCTCCTTTTTTTTTTTTTCCCCCAAAGCCCCAGTAGATAGTTGTATGTCATAGTTGCACATCCCTCTAGTTGCTGTATGTGCGATGAGGCCTCAGCATGGCTGGAGAAGCGGTGCATCAGTGCGCGCCTGGGATCTGAACCCGGTCCGTCAGTAGCAGTGTGTGCGCACTTAACCGCTAAGCCACGGGGCCGGCCCCTACCTTCATTCTTAAAGAGTTGTTTTTGGGGAAAGTCTGAGTATAGAATTCTAAGTTTGCAGTTATTCTCTTTGGCAAATTTAAGATATCATTCCACAGATTTCTGGTTTCCATATTTTCTGTTGAGAAGTTGTCAGCTTAATAAAATTGTTGCTTCTTTGATAGTAATATCTTTTATGTCTTTCTGGCCACTTTTATGATTTCCTTTTTATATTTCGTGTTTTCTTATGACGTGTTGAGGTGTGGTTTTATTTAGCATGCTTGGGTCTTGCAGGGATTGAGTCCCTTAAAAATTTGGTAAATTCACAGCCATTATCTCTCCAAATGTTGCTTCTGCCACATCCTCTCTCCTCTCTTTTTGGAATTCGAATTACTTGTATGTTAGATCTTCTCATAGTAACCCTATGTCTCTTATCTTCTCACTGTATTTTCCATTATTTTGTGTCACTTTTCGTATCAGATATTTACTTCTGACCTAACTTCTAGTTCACTAATTTTTACTTTAGCTGTGTCCAGTTGCTATCAAATCCATTCACTGAGTTCTTAAGCTTGATTAATGTATTTATCAGTTTGGGACTTTTCAATTCTCCTGTATAGTTTCTAATTCTCTGATGAAATTCTTAATCTTGTGTTTTCTTCTTTAAATGTACCAAACACAATCATTTTCTAGCCTGTGTTTAATAACTCCATTATCTGGATCTGTGGGTCTGTTCCTACTGTCTGTTGTTTCTCTTGGACTTTTGATCACGTTGTCTTATTTCCTCAGGTGCTTTATTATTTTTTCTTTGCTTTGTTTTGTTTTTGTGTGTGAGGAAGATCAGCCCTGAGCTAACATCCATGACAATCCTCCTCTTTTTGCTGAGGAAGACCAGCCCTGAGCTAACATCTATTGCCAATCCTCCTTTTTTTCCCTTTTTCTCCCCAAAGTCTCAGTAGGTAGTTGTATGTCATAGTTGCACATCCTTCTAGTTGCTGTACGTGGGACGCGGCCTCAGCATGGTTGGACAAGCGGTACATCAGTGCGTGCCAGGGATCCGAACCCGGGCCGCCAGTAGCGGAGTGCGTGCACTTAACCGCTAAGCCATGGGGCCGGCCCCTCAGGTGCTTTATTTTAGGTTGTCCAACATTAAATATGAAAAATTATAACAATAACTTAAAAGGTCTAGAGAAGATTTACATTTACTCTGGGTAGTGGCTAGGTACACTACAAATCCAAGGGTCACCTTAATCCAGTTTTAGGGACTGAGAAGATTTAAACTGCATCTATTTTTTGGTTCATCCTTAAAATTAGGATGTAATCCTTGAGGTTCCAACCTAATGTGTGGTTAATTACTAGGGTTCTTCCCTCCTTCCTTGGAGAGCCCTGGATTCCAATTTTTATTCCTCTAACTCAGCAGCAAGGCTGTTAAAGTGTTAGCTTCTCAACCACCTCTTCCTGAATTGGCAAATGCTCCTAGAAGAAAAGCAGCCCAAACACTGAGCTCAAGTTTTGAAATTTCATTCTTCGTTGGATTTTGGTGATGTAATTTTTCACTGTTTTCTTGGTTCTCTCATACCTTTAAGCAGATTTAAAAATATTATTTTGCCTAGCTTTGCTAGTTGTTTTCTGAGATTGCTGATGTGAATTACCTATGCACTACCAGAAGTGCAAGTCAGAAAGGTAGGTTTTAGGGAAAATTCAGTAAGGTGCGTTTTGACTATATCAGATAGAGATAAATAAGTTACATATACAGGCTCAGTGCTAAGAAGAGAGGTTGAGTTAGCTATATATATTTGAATGTCATCAATTTACTGATGATACTTTAAGTCTTGGGAGTGGATGAGACCGCCTATGGTGAATGTAGAAGAAGAAGAGGGACCCTGGAACCAATTGTTGAGAAATTCCAAAATTTAAAGGTCAGGTAGAAAAGGAACAGCAATTGAGAAGGAGCAGTCAGGGAGATAGGAAGAAAATGAAGATACTTGTGTCAGGGAAGCCCAAAAGAAAAAAAAAAAAGGTGATTCAAGGAAAGGTCAAAATGTGTCAAATGCCATTTACAGGACAAATAAGACAAGAACATAAGAGTAACTAGTCAGTTTGACAATATGAAGGTAAACAGTGACCTTAATAAAAACTTTATTTGGGGGAACAGTTGAGATGGAATCCAGACTATAATGGTTTTATAAGTGAACGAAAGATGAGGAAACTTGGCCATGAATGAAATGGAGAGACATGGGAGCAGTGTGAGGAGGATGCAAGGTAAAGGGAAAGCATGGCTGGGCATTATTATAATAGTGAAAATCCTTTTTTTTTTTTTTTTTTTTGTGAGGAAGATCAGACCTGCGCTAACATCCATGCTAATCCTCTTCTTTTTGCTGAGGAAGACTGGCTCTGAGCTAACATCTATCACCAATCTTCCTCCTTTTTTTTTTTCCCCCCAAAGCCCCAGTAGATAGTTGTATGTCATAGTTGCACATCCTTCTAGTTGCTGTATATAGGACGCGGCCTCAGCATGGCTGGAGAAAGTGGCGCATCAGTGCGCGCCCGGGATCCGAACCCGGGCTGCCAGTAGGGGAGCGTGTGCACTTAACCGCTAAGCCACGGGGCCGGCCCGTGAAAATCTTTAAACAACTTAGAATGCCCATTATTTGGGGGATAGTCCAATAAATTGTTACATCTATCAATGTTATGCAGTCATTAAAACTGATCATTACAGCGTTTTTAATTGTATAAGAAAAATTTCCTAGGTGACAAAAATACATAAAATTGTCCAGCTAGGAAATCTCAATTATATAAATCATAAACCTGAGCGCTGAACTCAGATGTAACACCAAACCCTATCTTTTTTAATTACCATACTATATTGCTTCCAAAAAAAATGACTAACACAAATCTCATGAATTCATTAATGGAAAATTAGTCCAAAAAGTTATCCTTTAACATTGCTGATTGAACTTGTTCCACATGCTAAATAAATGGAATAATAATAATAAAAACCTAATTAGCACATTTAAAATAATTTCAATCATTTCTAAAGAGAATGCATTACCGTCTTACCAACCTAGGAGGCTACTAGAGATTCAGTTGGAAATAAATAAGGGGTAGAGGAAATTCACGTCTCAACTGATACAGACTCATTGTTCATCCTCCTTATAAGTACTTGTAAAAAGTTCCTAAGCAGCAAGAGAGTGAAAACAAAACTGTGATCAAATTATGAAAAATCTTCCTCCCATCTCTTTATGCCTTTAGTTTAGATTCCTTAAAACACTAGTAACCGGTAGTTCTATTGGGTAAGTCATTCTTCAGAAGCAGTATATTCAGTTGAAAATAAATGCACAAGGAGACAGATCTATAGAATGGCCTCTAGCAGTCATACTCAGATTACCCTAACGTTGCTAATCCTGTGAGTATTCATATGATGAATGGGATAAATTCTATTCCTTTCACATGTATCAAAAGGATACTTGGAAATGAAGGAAAAGATTTTATTGGAAGAGATTTTATTAAAAATTTCTAAGGTTTCTGAATTGAAGTATTTGAAAAGAAAATGAATAGATTATATGAAAACATTCACTGTTAAATGTTAAAAAAAAGCAGCACAAAGTTTGAAAATACTATAAAATTTTATTGTATTTAAAATAAATACATATATATTATATAACCTTCAATAAGATCCATTATTATTACTTAAAAACACAGATATGTATATCTTTTAAGCATGTAAAAATTATATAGTTGTTGACTTCTGTAAGGCAAGTCACCTATCACATATTAAAGAAAGCATTAAAAAATTCATTATCTAATATTATACAAATGTTTTATATTTACCAAAACCTACCACAAATCCACAGGGCACAAACATTGGCCAACTTGTTCTAACTTTTAACCTAGACATAAAGTCGTTTTTTTTTTTTAACTGTTAAGATAGCTAAGAGAATCAACTGTATAGAGCTTAGCTTTTCTCAGGCATGGAGGAGAAAGAGAAGTCCAGGGAAGTTATAAGGAATCACATTGTTACTTTTCTTGAGTGAAAAAACAAAAACATCTCATTTAATGACAATACATCTCAAGTCAAAATGGGCTCTAATACAAATGTATATGGAGAGGTTTTGAAGAATAAATTGGATATCCCAGGGGCGGATCAGCCGCTTGTACTGTGAGGTTTCTTAAAAGTAGCGGATGAGCTTGTATACTATAACGTTCCTCATCATCATTTGTGGCATAAAGCAATTCCCATGAGAGATTGGCCCACTGACCTCTAACAGCTTCGGCATTTAACTTCCCAACTTGGATCAGTAATTCTTGAAGGGTAAGTACTCTCCCAGTGTAAACTCCCTTTAAAGTATAAAAAGTGGGGGGGGGCGGGGGAGGGAAGGGGGGCCAGGGAGGCAGAGAAAAAAAAAAAGAAATTATATTCAGGCCTTTATATTTTATTTATAAACATAGAGAAAAATTCCATTATAGTCAGGTGAACTTAGAAAGTGGTGTATTAAAATGTACACACGAGTCGCCTGTCTTCAGAATCAGGAATCACTTCTATTTGGTAGTTCTCTGAATAAGCATGAGAGGAAAAATTCTCTGACAGCCATTTCACTCAGTGACCAGAAGAGCAAAATCTCAGACACTTCTCTTTCCTTTCCTTCTCTATTCCCTCACCTTGTCTGGCCTCAGCAATGCATAAGTCATGAATACTAGTCAGTGAACAATCATCTTAACAGGCTCTTTTTAAAAACAGCTTTGTTGAGATATAATTCACATTCTATACAAATTACTCATGAAAGGGTACAATTCAATAATTTTTTAGTATATTCAGATACACACAACTATCACCACAGTCAATTTTAGAACATTTTCATGACGTCCAAAAAAACCCCTGTACTCTTTAGCTATTACCCTCCTATCCCTTCATTTCCCCAGTGCTATGCCACTAATGTACCTTCTATCTCTATAGATTTGCCTATACTGGAAATTTCATATGAATGGAATCATATAATATGTGGTCTTTTGTGACTAGCTTCTTTAACTTAGCAGAATGTTTTAAGGTTCATTCATGTTACAGCATGTATCAGTACTTCATTCCTTTTTATGGCTGAATACTATTCCATCATATAACTATACCACAACTCACTTATTCATGCATCAGTTGATATACACTTGGGTTGTTTCCATCTTCTGGTAGTTATGAATAATGCTGCCATAAATCTCCATGTACAAGTTTTTATGTGCATCTATGTTTTCATTTGTCTTGGGTATATACCTAGGAGTGGCATTACCAGATCATATGGTAACTCTGTTTAATCATTTAAGAAATGGGATGCTTTTCCATTTAAGATTTTTAAAATTTCTTCTTTCAACAATGTTTTGTAGCTTTCAAAGAACAAGTTTTGTACTTTTCTTGTTAAATTTATTCCTAGGTATTTTATTCTTTTTGCTAGTATTGTAAGTAGAATTGTTTTCTTAATTTCATTTTTGGATTGTTCATTCCTAGTGTATGGAAATACAATAGATTTTTGTATGTTGATTGCGTAGCCTGCCACCATGTTGAACTTGTTTATTAGTTCAAAAATTTTTAGTGGATTCCTTAGATTTTCTGTATATAGCTCATGACCTCTGTGCACAGAGATAATTTTACTTTTTCCTTTCCAATCTGAATGCCTTTTATTTATTTTTCTTGCCTAATTACTCCAATTAGAATCTCTAGTATAATGTTTAATAATAAAAATGGTGAGAGTGGACATCCTTGTTTCATTCTTGATCTTAGGGGAAGCACCCAGTCTTTCACCAATAACTACAATGTTAGCTGTGAGTTTTTCATAGATGCCTTTATCAAATTGAGGAAGTTCCTTTCTATTCCTAGGTTTAAGTGTTTTTAATATGAAACAGTGTTGGATTTTGTCAAATGCTTTTTCTGGGTCTATTGAGATGATTATACGGTTTTTGTTTTTTATTCTATCGATATGGTGATTAAATTAATTCATTTTTGGATGTTAAACCAGCCTTGTATTCCTGGGATAAATGTCACAGTGTATAATTCTTTTTATATGTTGCTGGATTCAGTTTGTTAGTCTTTTGTTAAGGATTTCTGCAACAATATTGATAACAGATATTGGTCTGTAGTTTTCTCTTCCGGTAATGTCTTTGTATGCTTTTGGTACAGGCTAATACTGGCTTTACAGAATGAGTTGAAAAGTGCTCCTTCATTTTTTGGAGAGTTTGTGAAGAACTGTTATTAATTATTCTTTAAATATTTGGTAGAATTAGGCAGTAAAGCCATCTGGGTCTTGGCTTTTCTTTATGGTAATTTTTTTATTACTAATTTAATCTGTTTATTTGTTAATAGGTCTGGTCAGATTGTCTATTTCTTCTTGAGTCAGTTTCAGTAGTTTGTAGGAATTTGTCCATTTCGTCTAAGTTATATAATTCACTGGTATACAAGTGTTCACAGTATTCCTTTATAACCACTTTCATTTCTACAAGGTCAGTAGTGATGTCTCCCTTTTCATTTGAATCCAGTATTTTGAATTTTCTTTTTTCTTGGTCAAATCAGCCAAAGGTTTTTCAGTTTTGTTGATCTCTTCAAGGAATCTGCTATTCATTAATTTTCTCTATTGTTTTTCCATTCTCTATTTCATAATTACTACTCTAATCTTTATTAATTCCTTTCTTCCGTTGGCTTTAAGTTTAGTTTGCTCTTCTTTTTTCCAGTGTTATAGGTGGAAAGTTAAGCTATTGATTTGAAATCTTTCTTCTTTTTTAATATAGGCATTTTAAAGCCATACATTTCCCTTTAAGGATTGCTATAGATGCATCTCACAAGTTTTAGTATACTGTGTCTTCATTTTCATTTATCTCAATGTATTTTTTAATTTCTCCTTTGACCCACTGGGACTTAGGCATGTGTTGTATAATTTCCACATATTTGTGAGTTTCCCAAATTTCTTTCTCTCATTGATTTCTAATTTCATTTCCTTGTGGTCAGAGGACATATTCCGTAGTATTTCAATCCTTTTAAAATTTATTTAGTTTGTTTTATGTCCTAGCATATGGTTTATCCTGGAGAATGTTCCATGTGCACTTTAGAAGAATGCATATTCTGTTGTTAGGTAGAATATTCTATAGATGTCTGTTTGGTATAGTTGGTTTATAGTGTTGTTCAAATCTTCTTTTTGATCTTGTGCTTAGTTGTTCTATCTATGACTGAAAGTAGGGTACCGAAGTCTCCAACGATTAATGTTGAATTGTCTATTTCTCTCTTCATTTCTTTCGGTTTTTGCTTCACCTATCTTGGTGCTCCATTGTGAGTTGCATATATAATTACTCTACCTTCCTGACAGACTGAGCTTTTCATCAGTATAAAATGTCCCTCAATCTCTAGTAACATTTTTTGTTGTAAAGTCTATTATTTTCTGACATTGGTATAGGTACTTCAGCTTTCTTATTTTTGCTGTTTCCATGATACACCTTTTTCATTCTTTTACTTTCAATTTATTTGTGTCTTTGAACATAAAGTGTGTCTTCTATGAAGAGCATATAGTTGGATCTTTTTTTTCAATCCAGTCTGACACTCTCTGCCTTTCATTTAGATGGTTTAATACATTCCCATTTAATGTTATTATTGATATAGTTGGATTTATGTCTGTCATTTTCCTTTTTGTTTTCTATATCTTGTCTTTTTTTTGTCCCTCTATTCCTCCTTTACTGCTTTCTTTTGCATTAAATGACTTTTAATAGAGAATTTTAATTTCTTTAATGATTTTTTAAAAACTTTTAAAAAAAGTTATTTCCTCAGTGGGTGCTCTAGGGCTTACCATATATACCTTATCAGTGTCAGGTTCAGTTTATACTAACTTCATTCTGGTGAGATAGAGAAACAAAAATCCTATATAGTTATATTCTCTTTTCTCCCCTTTTTGTGGCATTGTTATACACATTTGTGGTATTGTTATACATAAATGTTACAAACCCTATAATATAGTGTTATAATTATTACTTTATATACTTTTATGTCTTTTAAAGAAATTGAAAGAGAACATGTATATATTTATTTGCTATATTCTTATCATAGCAATATTATATTATAGCAATATTATAGCAATATTTTGCTATATTTCTTATTTATCATTTCTAGTTTTCTTCCTTTATTCCTGTGGATTCAAGTTATTATCTGGAATCATTTCTTTTGCCCACTACAGCTTTGCTCCCACTAGCCTCCTTTCTGCAATTATTGGCAAATACATTACATTTCTATATGTTATAGGCCCAACGTTATATTATATACATATTGCTTTACACAACTGCTTTTCAAGTCAGTTAAGACAAGGAGAAGAAATAGCATTTATATTGTTTTTTATAATTACGGTACCTTCACTAATGCTCTTCGTTGTTTTTTGTATGGTTTAAAATTATTGTCTGGGGTCACTTGTTTTCAGCCTGAAGAACTCCACTGGTATTTCTCATAAGGTGGGTCTGCCAGCAACAAAATCCTCAGTTTTTGTTTATTTGGGAATGTTTGCCTTCACTTTTTTTTTTTTTATGAGGAAGATTGGCCCTGAGCTAACATCTGCTGCCAATCTTCCTCTTTTTGCTTGAGGAAGATTGTTCCTGAGGTAACATCTGTGCCAATCTTCCTCTATTTTGTATATGGGATACCGCTACAGCATGGCTTGATGAGCAGTGTATAGGTCTGTGCCCGCGATCCGAACCCATGAGCCCTGGGCTGCCGAAGTGGAGCACGTGAACTTAATCACTACGCCAGTGGGTTGGCCCCTGCCTTCATTTTTTGAAAGATAGCCTTGTTGGATATAGGATTCTTGGTTGACAGCTTTTTTAAGGCACTTTGAATATGTTATCCCATGCCTTTTGGCTTTCATTGTTTCTGATAACAAGTTGGCTGTTAATCTTATCAGAGTTCCATTAAAAACTTAGGAGTCGGGGCCAGCCTGGTGGCTTAGCGGTTAAGTGCGTGTGCTCCGCTACTGGCAGCCCGGGTTTGGATCCTGGGCGCGCACCAACGCACCGCTTCTACGGCCGTGCTGAGGCCGCGTCCCACATACAGCAACTGGAAGGATGTGCAGCTATGACATACAACTATCTACTGGGGCTTTGGGGAAGGAAAAAAGGAGGAGGATTGGCAATAGATGTTAGCTCAGAGCCGGTCTTCCTCAGCAAAAAGAGGAGGATTAGCATGGATATTAGCTCAGGGCTGATCTCCCTCACAAAAAAAAAAAAAAACTTAGGAGTCATTTTTGTCTTGTTACTTTCAAGATCACCTCCTGGTCTCTGACTTTCAGCATTTTTACTCTGATGTGTCTATTTGTATTAATTCTACTTGAAGTTTGCTGAGCTTCCTGGATGTGCAGATTAATGTTTTTTTTACAACACATTTGGGAAGTTTTCAGCCACTATCTCTGAATAATTTTGCTGCTCCTTTCTCTCTCTCTTCCTCTTCTGGTACTCTTACCATGTGTGTATGTTGGTGCTGTTAATGGTGTCTCACCTTTCTGTAAGGCTCTCTTCCTTTTATTCATTCTTTTCTCTCTCTCTTCTTTGGATTGCATAATCTCTATTGATCTAGAATCTTCAAGTTTACTAATTCTTTCTTTCACCAGTTCAAATCTATTGTTGAGTCCCTTTAGTGAATTTTTCATTTGGTTCTTTTTTTATAATTTCTATCTCTATTGATATTCTTTCTCTATTTGATGCGAGACTGTCGTTATACCTTCCTTTACTTTTTTTTATTAAGATATAATTGACATATAACATTATATTAGTTTCAGTTGTACAACATAATGACTTAATATTTTTATATATTGTGAAATGATCACAATTAGTCTAGTTAACATCCATCACCACACTTGGTTACAAATTTTTGTTTTTTCTTGTTATGAGAACTTTTAAGATCTACTTTCTCAGCAACTTTCAAATATACAATGCAGTATTATTAACTATAGTCACCATGCTGTACATTATACCCCCAGGGCTTATTTATTTTCTATCTGGATGTCTGTAACTTGGACCACCTTTACCTATTTCACCCACCCCCCAAACCTTGCCTCTGGCAACCACCAATCTGTTCTCCATATCTATGATTTTTCTTTTGGTTTTTATTTTTTTTAGATTCCACATATATGTAAGATCATACAGTATTTGTCTTTCTCTGACTTATTTCACTTAGCCTAATGCCCTAAAGGTCCATCCACGTTGTTGCAAATAGCAAGATAGCAAGATTTCCTTTTTATGGCTGAATAATATTCCATTGTGTGTGTGTGTGTCTGTATGTATATACAGTCATGCACTGCATAATGATGTTTCTTTCAGTCAAGGACAGACTGCATATATGACAGTGGTCCCATATGATTACAAGGGAGTTGAAAAATTCCTATTGCCTGGTCATAGTCATAGCTGTCAGAATGTCGTTGTGCAATGCATTACTTCAGTGTTTGTGGTATTACTGCCCCTGAAGACCTTCCAGTGGGACAACATGTGGAGGTGGAAGATGGTGATACTGATGATCCTGACCCTGTGTAAGCCTAGGCTAATGTTATGTGTTGGTGTCTTAGTTTTTAACAAAAGTTTAAAAAGTAGAAAAAAAAATTTAAATAGAAAAAAGCTTATACAATAAGGATATAAACAAAGAAAATATTTTTGTACAGCTGTACGATATGTTTGTGTTCTTAGCTAAGTGTTATTACAAAAGAGTCAAAAAGTTACAAAATTTAAAAGTGTATAAAGAAGATACAGTAAGCTAAGGTTAATTTATTATTGAAGAAAAATATTTTGTTATAAATTTAGTGTAGCCTAAGTGTACAGAGTTTATAAAGCCTACAGTAGTGTACAGTAATGTCCTAGGCCTTCACATTCACCCACTACTCACTCACTGACTCCCCCAGAGCAACTTCGAGTCCTGCAAGCTCCATTCATGGTAAGTGCCCTATACAGGTGTATCATTTTTATCTTTTATACTGTATTTTTACTATACCTTTTTCATGTTTAGATACATAAATACTTACCATTGTGTTACAATTGCCTACAGTATTCAGCACAGTAACATGCTGTACAGGTTTGTAGCCTAGGAGCAATAGGCTATACCATATAACCTAGGTGTGCAGTATGCTATGCCATCCGGGCTTGTGTAAGTACACTCGATGATGTTTGCACGATGACGAAATTGCCTGATGCATTTCTCAGAACGTATCCTCATTAAGTGATGTATGACCGTATGTATATATACACATATATATGTTCACACATATAGCATATTTTCTTTATCCATTCATTCATCAATGGACACTTAGGTTGCTTCCATGTCTTGGCTATCGTAAATAATGCTGTAATGAACATGGGGGGGGGTGCATATATCTTTTTGAGTTAGTATTTTCATTTCCTTTGAATAAATACCCAGAAGTGGAACTGCTGGATCATATGGTAGTTCTATTTTTAATTTTCTGAGGAATCCATAGTGGCTGCACCAATTTACATTCCTACCAACAGTGCAAAAGGATTCCCTTTTCTCCACATCCTTGCCATTACTTGTTATTTCTTGTCTTTTTGATAATAGCCATTCTAACAGGTGTGAGGTGAAATCTCACTATGATTTTAATTTGCATTTCTCTGATGATTAGTAACATTGAGCGCCTTTTCAGATACCTGTTGGCCATCTGTATGTCTTATTTGGAAAAATGTCTATTCAGATCCTCTGCCCATTTTTTAATTGCATTGTGTTTTTGCAATTGAATTGTATGAGTTATTTATTTTGACCTCTCATTAAAAGCTCTACACTTTTACTTTCCTTCCCTGACATTTTATGTTTTTGATATCATATTTAACCTCTTTTTTGTGTATGTATCCCTTAACTTCTTGTCATGGAAATAGATATTTTCAGTACTTTTATTGTTTGATCTTCATACTGGCTTCATAGGCGGTTGACCTGCTATGTTTACTGTATATTTGCCTCTACCAGTTATTTTTTTTTCTTTGATAATTTTCTTATTCCTATTTGTGGTCTTTTCCATTTAAATAAGTCCTTTTAACATTTCTTGTAAGGCTGGTTTATTGGTGATAAATTCTTGTAGTTTCTATTTGTCTGGAAAACTCTTTTATCTCTCCTTCCATTCTGAATGATAACCTTGCCAGGTAGGCTATTCTTGGCTGTAGGTTTTTTCCTTTCAACACTTTGAATATATCATGCCACTCCCTTCCAGCCTGTAAGGTTTCTGCTGAGAAGTCGGCTGATAGCCTTATGGGATTTCCTTTGTATGTAACTTGTTGCCTTTCCCTTACAGCTTTTAGTATTCTCTCTTTAATTCTTGACATTTTGATTATAATGTGTCTTGGTGTGGGCCTCTTTGGGTTCATCTTGTTTGCTGCTCTCTGTGCTTCCTGTGCCTGGATGTCTGTTTCCTTCCTTAGGTTAGTGAAATTTTCAGCTATTATTTCTTCAAATAGGTTCTCTACCCCTTTGTTGTAGAGTTGTTGTGTCTGTGAGAGGAGGTAAGTTCAGAGTCCTCCTATGCTATCTTCCCACCAATCTATATATTTTGGATATTAATCTCTTATCAGACATATGATTTGCAAAAATTTTCTCCCATTTGGTAGGTTGCTTTTCATTTTATGGATGGTTTCCTTTGCTGTGCAGAAGCTTTTTAGTTTGATGTAGTTCCACTTGTTTATTTTTGGTTTTGTTGCCTTTGCTTTTGGTGTCAAACCTAAAAAATCATTGGCAAGCCAACGTCAAGGAGCTTGCTGCCTATGTTTTCTTCTAGGAATTTAATGGTTTCAGCAGTTATTACATTCAAGTCTTTAATCCATTTTGAGTTACTTTTGGTGTATGGTGTAAGATAGTGGTCCAGTTTCATTCTTTTGCATGTGGCCGTCCAGTTTTCTCAGCACCATTTGTTGAAGAGACTGTCCTTTTCCCACTGTACATTCTTGGCTCCTTTGTTGTAAATTAATTAACCATATATGCATGGGTTTATTTCTGGCCTCTCTACTCTGTTCTATTTATCCATGTGTCTGTTTCTATGCCAACACCACACTATTTTGATTACTATGGCTTTGTAATACAGTCTGAAATCAGAAAGCATGATGCGTCCAGCTTTGTTCTTTGTCAAGATTGCTTTGGCTATTCAGTGGCTTTTGTAGTTCTATACAAAATTTAGGATTGTTTGTTCTATTTCTGTGAAAACTGCCATTGGAATTTTGATAGGAATTGCACTGAATCTGTAGATTGCTTTAAGTAGTATGGGCATTTTAACAATATTAAAACTTCCAATCCATGAGCACAGAATATCTTTCCATTTATTTGTGTCTTCAATTTCTTTCATCAATGTCTTACAGTTTACAGCGTATAGATCCCTCACTTCCTTAGTTAAATTTAATCCTAGGTATTTTATTCTTTTTGATGCAATTATAAATGGAAGTGTTTTCTTAATTCCTTTTTCTGTTAGTTCATTATTAGTGTATAAAAATGCAACAGATTATTATATATTGATTTTGTGTCCTTCAACTTTACTGAATTTGTTTATTAGTTCTAACAGTTTTTTGGTGGAGTCTTTAGGGTTTTCTATATATGTCATCTGCAAATAGTGACAGTTTTACTTCTTCCTTCCCAATTGGACGCTATTTATTTCTTTTTCTTGCCTAATTGCTCTGGCTAGGACTTCCAATACTATGTGAATAAAAGTGGCAAGAGTGGGCATCTTCATCTTGTTCCTGATTTTTGAGGAAAAGCTTTCAGCTTTTCACTGTTGAGTAGGAGGTTAGCTGTGTGTCTTATATGGACTTTATTATGCTGAGGTACATTCCCTCTATACTCACTTTGTTTACGTCTTCTTTTTTTTTTTTTTTTTGTGAGGGAAATCAGCCCCGAGCTAACATCTGTGCTAATCCTCCTCTTTCTGCTGAGGAAGAGCGGCTCTGAGCTAACATCTACTGCCAATCCTCCTCCTTTTTTTTTTTTTTCTTCCCCAAAGCCCCAGTAGATAGTTGTATGTCACAGTTGCACGTCCTTCTAGTTGCTGTATGTGGGACGCAGCCTCAGCATGGCCGGAGAAGCGGTGCGTCGGTGCGCGCCCGGGATCCGAACCCGGGCCTCCAGTAACGGAGCGCGCGCACTTAACCGCTAAGCCACCGGGCTGGCCCTGTTTACTTCTTTAATTATAGTTTCCTTCAGTCTTTTGAACACATTTATAACGGCTAATTTGAAATCTTTGTTAAATCTGACATCTGGTCATTTTCACAGGCAATTTCTATTTTCTGGCTTTTTTTCCTGGTGTATGGGTCAGACTTTCTTGTTTCTTTTCATGTTTTATAATTTTTGTTGAAACTGGACATTTTAGGTAACACTGTAGTAATTCTGGGTACCGATCCTCCATTCCCTCTGCCCCAGAGCTTGTTACTGCTAATTGCTTATTAGTTTAGTGAGTGGATGAATAACTTTAGTGAAGTTAATCCCTACCTTCACCCCAAAATGTGAAGTCTTTGATGATGCAACCTTGGGGAGTGCAGCCTTGTGAATGCCCACAGTTACCATGGGATGGCAGTGGTTTTGGCAGGCCTCTTGTCTGTTGAGTGCTCATACCCAGCTGTTAGGCTCCACTGATTGCCAGCTGGTTCTCCACATTTTCAACAATGACCTGGGGCATAAATTGGCTCCATACACTAATCCAATTACATTTGGGCTCCTTTGAAAGAATAGCTTTGGAGTGCAATGTTTGAGATTTGTTTTGACCCCAGGAAAACTCTTCTCTGCTGTTTCTTCCCCTGGTTCTCTCTGTTAATCTACCCAGCCTACAGTTTAGCTTATATCTTTAAGGAATTTACCAACTGTCTCTTAATTATTTTTCACCACAGCCTTCACTGTTTTTGTGTGTGTGTGAGGAAGATCAGCCCTGAGCTAACATCCATGCCAATCCTCCTCTTTTTGCTGAGGAAGACTGGCCCTGAGCTAACATCCGCACCCATCTTCCTCCACTTTATGTGGGACGCCGCCACAGCATGGCCTGACAAGCAGCGTGTTGGTGCACGCCCGGGATCCGAACCCAAGCTGCCAGCAGCGGAGCACGGAGCACGTGCATTTAACCGCTACGCCACGGGGCCGGGCCCAGCCTCCATTGTTTTTGAGAGAATCTTAGGCTTCAATGTGCCTACACTACTTTGCAAATAAAGTCAGTTCCTTTGAGAACAGATTTGGAGCTCCTTTTTTTTTTTTTTATGGTTTGCTTCTCCCACTGAGCAAAATCTCTGAGCCAGGTCTCTGCATCTGGGGGTGAGACAACAGCATGCTTCTGTCTCAGTGACATCTCTGCCTTAGCTGATAAGCACTTGGTAGAGGGTGATCAGTAACCTCAGGTCTTCTTGGCTTGCCTCTTCCAGTGTGAAACCTCCACCTTATGAGTAGGCCAGGGTCATCAGGGCCCCAGTATTCTCAGTGGCACCATGCCTGGGGTAAAGCCTGCATCCAGTGATTGGATTGGCCAGAAGAGAATTCCCATCTCCTGACTACACATGCCCAGAACCTAGCCTCACAATAGGTAGCTGGCAGTAAAATGAGAAATGCTGAAGTCCTGCTCCTCCCAGGAAAACAGTTCTTCAACTGGGAGCTAAGGGGAGAGGGAGCCCTGTGTTCTTGACTATATCAGTCTCAATGGAGTTTCCATCTTACTGAGCTGGGAGGGAATGGGTCTTAGTTCAAATACTGCAGTCTCTCACTGTTCTTACTGGGTTTTAGTCAATTTTCTTGAATAAATGTTTCTTTATTTGCTGTATGCCTTTAGCACCATTTCCAAGACTTTAAATGGTTGTTTTTAAAAAATAACTTTCATCACTTTCACTGGGGAGTGCATCTGTGGAGCAGCTCAGGCTGTAATGCCAGATGTGGAACTTGCAATAAGCTCATAACACTGAATCTTTCATATTGTGCACACTCAATGACATTTTAAATGCAATGAGAACAAGTACTAAATCTTAAAAAGTCACTCCCTAAGGAAACTAAGTCTTCCTTAATTTCCTCAGGTCAGATTTGCTGCAAATGAGGACAGATGTCACCAACAAAAACTTTGGCACATACAAATTAATTTTTCTTCAGAGTCAAATCTAAAATGATAATTCATACACTTGAATTTGGCATAAGAATACAATCCATTTAGTCAAATATGCTAAAGCAATTACATTTACTTGGCTATCTTATGGTTAGTTATTGCATGATGGCTACATAACATTTTTAATTGACTCCTATTAGATGCCAAACTAGATTATTTGCAAAAGCAAATAATCAGTCATTCTAGGATTGGACTATGTTGGCCATAGAGTCATGATTACAAATGTCTTAAAACTGTAATTAATATAGCCCTACCTAGAATGTTATATCTCTATCACTTAGTTCAAATACTTTATAACTGACTTCTATTCTTTAAGGTTAATTCATGAAAATGTTTAAAAAAACATTTTTTTTTATGGTGAGGAAGATTAGCCCTGAGCTAATATCTGTTGCCAATCCTCCACTTTTTGCTGAGGAAGACTGACCCTGGGCTAACATCTGTGCCCATCTTGCTCTACTTTATATGTGGGACACCTGCCACAGCATGGCTTGATAAGTGGTGTGTAGGTCCACACCTGGGATCCGTACCTGTGAACCCCGGGCCGCTGAAGAAGAGCATGCGAATTTAACCACTATGCCACTGGGCTGGCCCCTAAAAAGACATTTTTAACTTACCATATTAGGATCATACCCCAGAGAAAACAAGTATGGTTTTTCTTGTAAAACTGATTCCTTCCACTTTTCATCAGATACCAAACCAATGTACCAGTCACTTTCATATTCTTCAAGGCAGTTAGTTAGCTCTTTAAAGTCTTCTATTGGACCTAAACTTGCCTTATCAATCATCAGTTTCAGAGTGTACCTGAAAAATGGGAAAACGAAGAATTTTAGATTTTTTTAAAATCAATTTTATAGAGGAAATAGATTTGTTCAATCAATATTTTTAAGACATTGAACTGAAATGATACATATTTCAGATAAAAAGATTAGGGAGAAAATATGAAGTTAAAGTGAATAAATCCAGTAAGCCACATGCAAAATAGGTGTTCTACATAAAAAAAATAGAAAGAAGTACAAATTAAAGTATATGCCCAATATAATAACAATAAATACCATTTTTTTTCATTTTTAGCAAAGTTAACTATTTTTAAAAACTAGAAATGAAGGGGTATCTCCTTCTAGGTTATTAAAAAAAAATCAACATTTTTCTGCCAGTGTTACAACTTGTACATAATCAAAATGAATTACCTGAAAGCTTTCAGTGCTAGATGGAATAGTTCTGGCTTTTCCGTGAGCCAATCCAAGGCAACAGACCAAGGCAAAACACCATTGTAAACTCTCAGTATATGACCAGGACTAGGAACCATATTGTCTACTCCAAATAAACTAAAACAACAAGTCATTACTGCATGAACATAAAAGTCTTTTAAAACTCTGTCCTTTGCAATTTCTTCCAGTACATTTGGGACATTCTCTTCTGAATGAAAACATTTCAACTGCCTTAAAACAAATTGGTACCAGTCTTCTGGAAAAAATGAGCTCATCTCCCTCATTTTGGAATTAGGCAAACAGTTAGACGTCCACTCTTCAGGTAAGCTTAACAAGTGGGAATGAGAACAACTGAACTCTATGAGAGGGATATATACCATGTCTTGGTGCTTTCCTTTGTCAACAGCAGGGTATCCCAATATAACTGCTTTGTAAAGACTGTTTTCAGGAACAGTGCCTGCAGGATGATCACCAACCCTCTGTGTTTCTACTGATCCTGGAATAGGCACACTTATACCTTGCAAAATTTTCAACTGATCTTTTTCTTCTTTTCCTGTTTTGATAGTTGGCTCGTCACCAAAAACATTATCATCAGACCAGTCATCCAAAGTTTCTGAATTTAAACTATCTGTGTCTTCTGAGGATTGGGTTTGCGGTGAAGTATTCAAGGCAGGTAGGATTATTAGAGACGCTTCCCCTTTATTTTCAGTTTTGTGAACATTCTCCTGCATGCTGGACCTTCTGGAGCAGTACTGAACAAGTATCCATAAAAGCACTTTAACAAGGTCATCTTTAAATTCTTTTAAGTTATCATGAGAATCGATGATGCCAGATAGGACATTTCTGGCATCAGAATAGAGTTTCACAGGCAAAACAGTACAGGGCGTCAAGACATTTCCAAAGTGTTCATTAATGGAACATACTCTTGTGTATTCTTCTTCTTCAAAGGCACCTTCAAAAACTTCGTCAACTTTTCGAGCTTCAGCAGTATGACAGGATGTCTCTTGCAATTCTAACCCCTAAGGAGGAAATAAAACAGTATTTGAGTTTATGATCACTTATTACACAGAGAAAAGCAACTAGTTCCATAAATGCCCATGGATTGGATTTTCATAATAAAAGTACAGAAAATGCAAAAAAATTTCTTTAACTGAAGAGCTACACCTTAACTCAGTTAATGGCACTCAACACATTTGATGTTGGATACAGAGATGAAAAATAATGCTACTATTTTAAAAGACGTTATAGAAATTCCAGTAGAAATTGGCAAAACAATTTTATTCAGTATGACCTCAATTTTAAACACTATCTGTAGTCAAGTTTGAATCACACTTATTACAAACTTTTTTAAATCATAAAAATTTTGGTGGGGGGAAGAAAGCAAAATTGGAATTACACAATACGAACAGTAGTTTTGTACCTTTCCATCCTACTTTATATGAGAACATTATTATATTGTATGGATATGCCATAATTTGTTTAACCATTTTCCTGTACCAGTTTTTTAAATAATAACATAATAATAATATTACAGATTTGAGTATTTAATTATTGTCTGTCTCCTCCAACTACAAAGTAAACTCCATAAACCTTTGGTTACTACTACATCCGCAGTACCTAAACTAGTACCTGGCACACAGTAGGTGTGCAACAAATATGTGTCAGAAAAAATGAATATTATGAATATGTTCTTATATGAATTTTAAACACATTTTGATTATTTCTCTAGAAGGAATCACTTGAAGAGGATGTACCAGGTCACTGTCTACTATTATTATTATTTATCTAATTATACATTTTTACAAAACTAACAGTGCCTTTAATAAAAGGCTGTGGTGTCAGGCTGTATTATGATCTAGGGGAAGAACATGGATGTGACCTCAGAAGCTGTTTTTAAATCATGGCTCTGTCAAATGCTCATACACAATCCTGAGTAGGTCACCTATCCTCTCTGAGATTCCTTTTCCTTCTCTTTCAAAGAAAAATAATTCTAGTACATAGGGTTGTGAAGATGAAAGTAAGTAATGAAAAGTGCTTGTAAACTTTAAAGCATTATATAACTGTTAGTAGATGGTATAGCTAAGCAAGCTTGTGTTCAAAAAAATGAAAAAGAAAGAAAAAAAGATTGTCATCAAAAAGTATATCTTTATACCGCATATATCACAGAGCACAAAAGATCAATAAAAAGACTCACATTATGAGGTGTTATAAAACCATACCATTTAAAAAATAGAACTATATTAAGCAATAGAAACATCTTCAATATTTTGCATAATTTTTTGGCTTCGCCTACTTGTACAGGTTAGACTAGAGCAGTGGTTCTCAAACTTTAGGTGAGTCAGGATCACAGGAAGCCTTGTTAAAACTCAAGATTGCTGGGCCCTCCCCCAGAGTTTCTGATTCAGTAGGTCTGGGGAGGGGCCCAAGAATTTCCATTTCTAATAAGTTCCCAGGAGATGTTAATAATTACTACACTGGGAAACTGCATTTTGAGAACCACTGGACTAAACGAACAGCTTTTTAGTCACCAGCAATGTTGTCCAATCTGTGCTAAGACAAAAAATTCATTCATTCAACAAATATTTATTAAGGGCCTATTACATGCCAGGCATGGTTCCAGGGGCATAGGATATATCTTCCAAATAAAAACCGAGATCCCTGCCCTTGTGACATTTACACTAGAGAGTGGAGGGACACAAGCATCAACAGTAAAACTACTAAGTACATTCATAGTTTGTTAGAAGGTATAATTGCTATGAAAATAAAGAAGAAGTAAAGCAAAGCAAGGAGGATTGGGAGTGCCGGGATGGGAGTGGGAGTGCAATTTTAAATAGAACAGCCATAGTAGACCTCACTGAGAAGGCGACACTTGAGCAAAGATTTAAAGGTGGTGAGGGAGTTAGCTGTCTGGTTATCTGAAGGAACAGTGTTCCAGGCAGAGGGAACAGCCAGTAGGCACGAGTAGAGAGTGAGAGGATTAAGGTAGTAGATGAGGCCAAAGAAGGACTAGGGAGCCTGACTATTCAGGGCCTTGGCTTCTACTCTGAATGAAAGAAGAGATCCGCTGTAGGGTTTTGAGTAGAGAAGTGATGTGATCTGACTTAGATTTTAAAGATCACTCTGGTTGAGAATAGACTGTAGGGGGGCAGAGATAGAAGCAGGGAGACCAATTAGGAGGCTATTGCAATTATGCAGGAAAGAGATGAAGGTGGCTGAGAGCAGGGTGATAAGAAGTGGTGGGATGCAGAATATGCCTTAAAGGTGGAGCCAACAGGATTTCTTGTTGGATTGGATGTGGGGTATGGAAATAAACAAGGAGTCAAATACCACTGGACTAAACCCCAAATGTTTTTGGGCTGAGCAACCAGAAGAATGGAGCTGTCACCAAGGACTGCTGGGCCCTGGGGCACTCTGATATTAAAAGGTCAAGGAAAAGAGAAGGAACCATCAACGGAGACTGAGGAGGATTAACCCATGAAACAGGTGAAAAGAAGAGAGCAACTGTGTCAGATGCTGCTGACAGGTCAAGGGTCTGAGAATTGATCACTGGATTTAGCAATGTGATAGCCATTGGAGACCTTGACAAGAGCAGTTCTTGGTGGAGTAATAGGTAATGGGGTCAAAAACCTAGGGTACATTGAAGAGAGAATGACAGAAATGAAATTAGAGATACGATTATAAGCAACTCTAATAAGGCATTTTGCTCTAAAAGGAAGGAGAAAATGAGGGTGTAACAGGTAGGGGCAGTGGGGTCAAAAGGTTTTTATTAAGTTGAGAATGCTTATATGCTAGAGGAGTGAAAAAAATATTACTGAGTCACACTTTTGAGATGCTCAACTAGACAGGGATAAAAAGAACAGGACTGGATGAAAAGGGGGCAGGTATATTTTGTTACCATGCTCTACTATACAATCAACACTAGTCTGCCTACCAGTATGTGCATATTGAAATATACTTTAAAAATCTCTAGGTGTTTTCACAGATAACTAAAAGATACTCTTTTCAAATTGAGCTATTAATAGTGTTTGATGGGTACATAACAGGTATAATTTACACACATACTGTAAAAATACTAGAGGTTTCAAATGCACGCTGACCTTAATGTTAATACAGCAGTACGTATAGCCACATTCTAGAATCATTATCCATATTAAACGATCCTGAAAACGGCCCAAGTAATGAGACCCAGGTAAGAGGAGACCTAAAAGAAATTAGAAAAAAAAATTAAGTAATTGTTCACACTTGTTTTATTTTGCCATGTGAATCTTCAAAGTTGATAACATAGTTGGAACTAATTCGTAACTCCTTCTATCTTCTCTTTACGTCAAGAACAGAAACAACTATTCATTGCATATCAGAAGGATTAAATTAAGCTCTTTACAGGAATAGTTGGAAAAGAAAGTCTACAGGTGATAATACACAAGAATTCAAGGATATCTTTTTCATAAAAACAACAAATTAGAACTTGCTATATGAAGTCCTAAATACATGTTAAATACATTAGGAAAAGTATTCAATATATAAAAGCCAACTTCACATTAATGATTTAAAACATTTTGGACATTTTTATATACATGCATATAAAAATGTTTTGTGGTGTTGAAAATTTACATAAAATGCTACATACCACACTGTACAAATACTTTTAAAACTTAGTTTTTCTCTCAACATTATGTCTCTGCGATTTGCCCATGTCGATATAAACAGCTCAAAGTCATTCACTGTAACCGCACTGAGAACTCATTGTATGAATATATAGCTGAATCTGAATATTCATCTCCCTATTAATAAACATTTCAGATGTTTCCAATTTTTCACTGTTATAAATAATGCTGCAGAAATGATCTTTGTGCAAGTCTGCTTGTATAACGTGTTGTGCAGAAAAGAGTTAACAGGAGGCAGAGTCAAGATGGCGGTGTAAGCAGACTCAGAACTCACCTCCTCCCGTGGACACAGCCAATTTACAACTACTCGTGGAAAAATTACCCCTGAGACAGAACTGAAAACTGGATAAGAGGAACTCCTGCAACAACGGACAATCCCAACTGAGGTAGAAGAGGCAGAGACTCCCTTCTGGAGAGGAAAAACGCTGCCTTCACAAGCCGCCTGCCTCACGGCCTCTGGGAGCAGCTCACAAGTACACAGCCTCCCTGGCGGCGCGGGGCCCTGAGCCGGGAGCACCCCCCGCTGTGGGCATTTTGTGGACCCAACACAATCGAGACCAGCAGCATATTATCTGACTGTGCCTGCTACTAAAACATTGGGGAGTATCCCCAGAAAACCCGTTCACAAAGAAACTAAAACTGGCTCTTAAAGGGCCTGCGTGCAAACTCACCCGTTTCAGAAAGCATCCTAAAATCACCAGAAAGAAAGGTGCACAGTGCTGTGGTGACAAGAGACTCACCTAATAGGCCCTGAGTGCATCTTGGTGAGGGGTGAGACCTCTCCAGGGACTGGGACATTGGCGGCGGCCATTGGTGTGGCCTGGTGTGAGCGTGCTGACACAGACGCCATTGGAGTTCTCCCTGAGGCCTGCTAGCCCAGGGTCTGCCCCATCCGCTAGAGCACCTTAATCCAGCTCAGCCAGGGCAGGCTGCCCACCCTAGAGACTGGCCTCATCCAACAACAAGCCCTCAGGCAACTTGTGGGCCTGCATAGATTGGTGACTGGATTCTCAGCAGCCTGGCAACTGAGCCGACTTGAGCGGGGCAGGGTGTGCACAAGGAGCGGGTGGAGAGTGTGGGGCCGTGGCGGAGTGTGTGGGGCTCCCGCTGTGGAGAGACTGGGTCCACTTGGGGAGGTCGGGGCGCTCAGACGGGGCAGGACTGTGTTGACTGTGTGTGTGGACCTGTGGGCAGCAGGGCTTGTCAGCTGCAGAAGACTTGTGCTTCTCAAAGACCCACATAGGAGGTTTGCCCCAGCTTCCAAAGCCTGAAACAATTGGGTGCTCCTGTGCCTGAGGCCAGCCCCACCCAGCTGGAATCCTCAAAGAGCTGACAAGAGACCTAATAGGCTAGAGGCATACAGCAATTGTAAGGCCCTGAGCCTAACAACCTGCCACGATGGGGGCCTACTCACTTAAAAGAAATACTGCAACACAAATGTGGTATTAGAACTTGCAGCCAACTGTGCTGGGGCTCCCCACACCTGATAAAGAGACTGAAGGGCCCACAACTACAAGCAGCTGAGCATTACAACAGCTGGCCAGGAGCATAACTCAGCCTCCCTGGGCGCCTACAGGGAGAGCAAACAGGCCACAACAGAAGGACACACGTAGCCCACATAGGGGTCAACCCTGGAACATTGAGAACTGAGGGAAGCACACTGCAGGCCTCCTAAGCCATCACTTACATAAGGTCACCTATCCAAGAGCAGGAGACGTAACTGACCTACCTAATACGTAGACACAAGCACAGGGAAAGAGGCAAAATGAGGAGGCAAAAGAATACATTCCAAGTAAGGGAACAGAACAAAACCCCAGAAAAGGAACTAATTGAAACAGAAATGAGCAACCTACCTGACAAGAGAGTTCAAACTAAGAGTGTTAAGGATGCTCAATGATCTGGGGAGAAGAATAGATGAACTCAGTGAGAATGTCAACAAAGAAATGGAAGATATAAAAAAGAACCAATCAGAAATGAAGAATACAATACTGGAAATGAAAAATTCATTAGAGGGACTCAAAAGCAGAGCAGAGGATACAGAAGAACGGATCTGTGAGCTGGACGAAAGACTAGAAGAAATGACCCAAGGTGAACAGGTAAAAGAGAAAAGAATTAAAAAGAGTGAGGACAGTCTAAGGGACCTCTGGGACAACATCAAGTGCACTAACATCCGTGTTATAGGTGTCCCGGAAGGAGAAGAGCGAGACAACGGGGCAGAGAATCTATTTCAAGAAATAATAGATGAAAACTTCCCTAACCTAAGGAAGGAAACAGACATCCAGGTACAGGAAGCACAGAGAGCCCCAAACAAGATAAACCTAAAGAGGCCCACACCAAGACACATCATAATCAAAATGTCCAGAATTAAAGATAAAGAGAGAATCCTAAAAGCCGCAAGAGAATGTCAAGTTACATACAAAGGAAACCCCATAAGACTATCAGCTGACTTCTCAGCAGAAACCTTACAGGCTAGAAGAGAATGGCAAGATATATTTAAAGTGCTAAAAGGAAAAAACTTACAGCCAAGAATACTCTACCCAGCAAGGTTATCATTCAAAATGGAAGGAGAGATCAAAATTTTCCCAAATAAGCAAATATTAAAGGAGTTTGTCACCAAGAAACCAGTGCTACAAGAAATGTTAAAGGGACTGATTTAAGGGGAAAAGAGAAGACCACAAATAGGAAAAATTATCTATTTCCATGATTAGAATGTAATGGATACAAATGCACAAAAAAGAGGTTAGATATAATATCAAAAACATAAAAGGAGGGAGGAGGGGAGTTAAAGAGTACAGCTTTCAGACAGAGGTCAAACTAAAGTGACCATCAATTCTGTATAAAAGAAGAAAGGAACAGAGAAGGACTACTAAAACACTGAGGAAAAAAAAAAAAGTTAAAAAATGGCAGTAAGTACATACTTATCTATAGCTACTTTAAACGTCAATGGACTAAATGCTCCAATTAAAAGGCATAGGGAGGCTGACTGGATAAAAAAACAAGACCTATATATATGCTGCATACAAGAGACACACTTCAGACCTAAAGACACTCACAAACTGAAAGCGAAGGGATGGAAAAAGATACTCCACGCAAATGGCAATGAAAAGAAAGCTGGGGTAGCAGTACTCATATCAGACAAAATAGACTTTAAAACAAAAACTGTAAAAAGAGACAAAGAAGGGCATTACATAATGATCAAGGGAACAATCCAACAAGAGGATATAACACTTGTAAATATCTACGCACCCAATGTAGGTGCACCTAAATATATAAAGCAATTATTAACAGACATAAAAACAGAAATAGACAGTAACACAATAATAGTAGGGGACTTTAACACTCCACTTATACCAACGGATAGATCATCCAAACAGAAGATCAATAAGGAAACATTGGCCTTAAATGACACACTAGAACAGATGGACCTAGTAGATATACACAGAGCATTCCATCCAAAAACGGAAGAATACACGTTCTTTTCAAATGCACATGGAACATTCTCCAGGATTGATCACATATTAGGCCACAAAACAAGTCTCCATAAGTTTAAGAAGATTGAAATAATACCAAGCATCTTTTCTGACAACAACGGTATGAAACTAGAAATCAACTATAGGAAGAAAATCAGAAAAGCCACAAATACGTGGAGATTAAACAAAATGCTACTGAACAACGAGTGGGTTACCGAAGAAATCAAAAAATACCTGGAGACAAATGAAAATGAAAATACGACATGCCAGAATTTATGGGATACAGCAAAAGTGGTTCTAAGAGGGAAGTTTATAGCGATACAGGCCTATCTCAACAAACAAGAAAAATCTCAAATAAACAATCTAACAATGCACCTAAAGGAACTGGAAAAAGAAGAACAAAGCCCAAAATCAGTAGAAGAAGGGAAATAATAAAAATCAGAGCAGAAACAAATGAAATAGAGACCAAAAAAACAATAGAAAAAATTAATAAAACCAAGAGCTGGTTCTTTGAAAAGATCAACAAAATTGACAAACCTTTAGCTAGACTCACCAAGAAAAAAAGAGAGAAGGCACAAATAAGTAAAATCAGAAATGAAAGAGGAGAAGTTACAACAGACACCTCAGAAATACAAAAGATTATAAGAGAATACTATGAAAAGCTATATGCCAACCAATTCGACAATCTGGAAGAAATGGATAAATTCTTAGAATCATACAACCTTTCAAAACTGGATCAAGAAGAAGTAGAGAATTTGAATAGACCAATCACCAGTAAGGAGATCAAAACAGTAATCACAAACCTCCCCAAAAATAAAAGTCCACGACCAGACGGCTTCCCTGGTGAATTCTACCAAACATTCAAAGAAGACTTAATACCTATCCTTCTCAAACTCTTCCAAAAAATTGAGGAGTGGGGGAAGCTCCCTAACTCATTCTACGAAGCTGCCATTACCCTGATACCAAAACCAGACAAGGACAACACAAAAAAAAAAGAAAATTACAGGCCAATATCACTGATGAACATCGATGCAAAAATCCTCAACAAAATACTAGCAAATCGCATACAACAATACGTTAAAAAGATTATACACCATGATCAAGTGGGATGTATTCCAGGTATGCAGGGATGGTTTAATATTCGCAAATCAATCAACGTAATACACCACATTAATAAAATGAAGAATAAAAATCACATGATCATCTCAATAGATGCAGAGAAAGCATTTGACAAGATACAGCATCCATTTATGATAAAAACTCTGAATAAAATGGGTATAGAAGGAAAGTACCTCAACATAATAAAGACCATATATGAGAAACCCACAGCAAATATCATCCTCAATGGTGAAAAACTGAAAGCCATCCCTCTAAGAACAGACACCAGACAAGGATGCCCACTGTCACCACTCCTATTTAACATAGTACTGGGAGTCCTAGCCAGAGCAATCAGGCAAGAGAAAGAAATAAAAGGGATCCAAATTGGAAAGGAAGAAGTGAAACTGTCACTACTTGCAGATGACATGATTTTATATATAGAAAACCCTAAAGAATCCACCAGAAAACTTTGAGAAGTAATAAACGAATATGGTAAAGTTGCAGGACACAAAATCAACATACAAAAATCAGTTGCATTTCTATACACTAACAACGAAGTAGCAGAAAGAGAAATTAAGAATACTATCCCATTTAAAATTGCAACAAAAAGAATAAAATACCTAGGAATAAACTTAACCAAAGAGGTGAAAGATCTGTACACTGAAAACTATAAAACATTTCTGAAAGAAATTGGGGAAGACACAAAGAAATGGAAAGATATTCCGTGCTCTTGGATTGGAAGAATTAACATAGTTAAGATGTCCATACTTCATAAAGCCATCTATAGATTCAATGCAATCCCTATCAAAGTTCCAACAACATTTTTCACAGAAATAGAACAAAGAATCCCAAAATTTATATGGAACAACAAAAGACCCCGAATAGCTAAAGGAATCCTGAGAAAAAAGAACAAAGCTGGAGGTATCACACTCCCTGATTTCAAAATATACTACAAAGCTATAGTAACCAAAACAGCATGGTACTGGCACAAAAACAGACACTCAGATCAATGCAATAGAATCGAAAGCCCAGAAATAAACCCACACATCTATGGACAGCTAATCTTTGACAAAGGAGCCAAGAACATACAATGGGGAAAAGAAAGTCTCTTCAACAAATGGTGTTGGGAAAACTGGATAGCCATATGCAAAAAAATGAAAGTAGACCCTTACCTTACATCATACACAAAAATTAACTCCAAATGGATTAAAGACTTGAATGTAAGACCTGAAACTATGAAACTTCTAGAAGGAAACATAGGCAGTACACTCTTCGACATCGGTCTTAGCAACATCTTTTCAAACACCATGTCTGACTGGGCAAGAGAAACAATAGAAAAAATAAACAAATGGGACTACATCAAACTAGAAAGCTTCTGCACAGCAAAGGAAACCATCAAAAAAACGAAAAGACAATCTAACAATTGGGAGAAGATATTTGCAAACCATACTTCTGATAAGGGCTTAATCTCCAAAATATATAAAGAACTCATGCATCTCAACAACAAAAAAACTACCAACCCAATTAAAAAATGGGCAAAAGACCTGAACAGACATTTCTCCAAAGAAGATATACAGATGGCCAACAGACACATGAAAAGATGTTCAAAATCACTATCAGGGAAATGCAAATCAAAACTACAATGAGATATCACCTCTCGCCCGTCAGAATGGCTATAATTAACAAGACAGGAAACAACATGTGTTGGAGAGGATGTGGAGAGAAGGGAACTCTCATACACTGCTGGTGGGAGTGCAAACTGGTGCAGCCACTATGGAAAACAGTATGGAGATTCCTCAAAAAATCAAGGATAGAACTACCATATGATCCAGCTATTCCACTGTTGGGTATTTATCCAAAGAACTTGAAAACACCAATTTGTAAAGGTACATGCACCCCTGTGTTCATTGCAGCATTATTCACAACAGCCAAGACTTGGAAGCAACCTAAGTGCCCATCAAGGGACGAATGGATAAAGAAGATGTGGTATATATACACAATGGAATACTACTCAGCCATAAGAAACGATGAAATCCAGCCATTTGTGACAACATGGATGGACATTGAGGGTATAATGCAAAGTCAAATAAGTCAGAGGGAGAAGGTCAAATACCGTATGACTTCCTTCATTAAGTAGTAGATAATAACAACAATAAACAAACACATAGGGACAGAGATTGAATTGGTGGTTACCAGAGGGGAAGGGGGGAGGGAGGAGGGTGAAAGGGATAATTCGGTACATGTGTGTGGTGATGGGTTGTAATTAGTGTTTTGGTGGTGAACATGATGTAATCTATGCAGAAATAGAAGTACAACGATGTACACCTGAAATTTTTACAATGTTATAAACCAATGTTACTGCAATAAACAAAAGTTAAAAAAAAAAAAAAAAAAAGAAAAGAGTTAACATAGCCGAACTGACTGCTATCCTTTGAAAGGCCTGCTTACAAAGCTGGCCCTTCACTGGCATCTAGGAACTTGTATTTCAGGAGAGATCTCACCACCCTAACTGATAAAGAGTCTCTCATTATGCCTCAGCCGTTTGTGAAAACAATACAGTTTATATTTGACACAACTGTTCATGCAAATAATACAGTTTATACCTAACACTTGCTTTCCTTTTGGGAATCTCGAATTTTGGTACGTGCTAGGCAGAGGGTGCCAACATGACCAGTTCCTAGGAAAAGCCCTAGGCGTCAAGTCTCAAGTAAACTTCCCTGGTAGTTAACATAACACACGTTGTCACAATGCGTTGCTGGGGAATTAAGCATGTTCTGTGTGACTCCACTGGGAGAAAACGCCTGGAAGCTTTGCACCTGGTCTCTTTTCTCATGTGACTTTTACCTTTGCTGATTTTGCTCTACATCTTTTTCCTATAAGAAATCTTAGCTGTGAGCATGACTGTATGCTAAGTCCTGTGAGTCCTCCTAGCAAATCATCAAACCTGGGAATGGTCTTGGGGACCCTCAAAACACATGTGCAAGAGTTTCTCTAGAAGTGGAATCACTGGATCATGGAATCTAAAACTGGAATCCCTAGGCCATGGTATATGTACATCTTTACTACAGACTATAAATTCACCCTTCAAGGTGGTTGTACGAACTG
The DNA here is from genome assembly GCF_020826845.1 of Diceros bicornis minor. Classification (NCBI taxonomy): domain Eukaryota; kingdom Metazoa; phylum Chordata; class Mammalia; order Perissodactyla; family Rhinocerotidae; genus Diceros; species Diceros bicornis. The sequence goes on along the minus strand of NC_080763.1, from coordinate 9,787,374 downwards.
ACACGTTCCCTTTCAGCAGGTTAGCGAGTTCCTGTTCCCCATACCTTAGCCAATACTTGGTAATGTCACACTTTTTACGTTTTTGCCAATCAGATGTGTGTGAAACGTTACCTCATTTTTTTTTCCAGGAAATACTTTACAACATATTTTTTGGTTGAGTGTAATTGATTTGATGATAAAGTATAATTTCTACCTTGTTACTAAGGAATTTATTATTCCAGATGTGAGTTTAACTTTACAGGTATTTTAAAAAGTGGCATAGCATTATTTTATAAAAATTAATTGGAACTGGATAAAAGTATTAAAAGTGTAGAATATTTCCTAAAAGAAAGGAAAATGATTATTTATAAAAAATTTGTACTACAAAGATAAAATAAAGTTTTTCCTAAATCATCTAATAGATAATTAGAAAAGTTCAACCCAAGTAAACGTTGCATTAAAATTCTAATTTTAAACTGCTACTGTGCCTGGAATTAGTTTGCCAGGAAGTGGCGACATTTCTAAAATAAGTTTCAGGGGCTAAGGCATATGGTAGGAGACAACACACTATAATTATCAGCTTATACGTCATCTAAAACCAACCTTGAGAAGTACAACTTAGTTGAATTTGCAGTTAGTGTACAATGAAATTATCGTAAAATTATAATTATCATAAAATTAGTTCATTCATATCAAAAATCTTGCTAATATTTGCATAGCACTTCTATTGGCAGGCTACCAATCACTGAACAAAGCTTTTATGTTATCTTGTTGTGTAACCTTGTCAGATTGCTTAACTTACTAATCAATAACTAACAAGATATGAGCAAACTCCCTTAAGCTCTTCAGTCTGATACTACGTAAAGCTAGTTTTTACTCTTTATGGTCTAAGCTATTGCATCTACTTGACATGAACTCATTATAAATTCATCGAAAATTTGAGAGATAAGGTGTTTTCATGTTTCAATGGTGGGACTATAACCTGATTTTATTCAAGAAGATGTTTTTTAAAAATTGTCAAATCACCTTAATGAAATTTTCCCTTAGTATTTTTATTTTATAACTTTATTTATCTCAAAATAAGGAGCAGGAGACATGCTTCTATTTCACATTTAGTCTTTCTGCCTACACATCAAAGTATTAGAATGTGGGGGCTGGCCTTACAGCCTAGTGGTTAAGTTCCACACCTCCACTTCGGCAGCGTGGGTTCGGTTCCTGGGCTCGGACCCACACCACTCATTGGCTATGCTGTGGTGGTGTCCCACACAGAAAATAGAGGAAGATTGGCACAGATGTTAGCTCAGGGTGAATTTTCCTCAACAACAGCAAAAAAAATTATGAGAATGTGCATAATGATTGGATCAAAAAGCTGTTTTTCTGTGTGTTCATTTTTTTGTACTTTAAATACATTAGTGAGGATTTCTTAAGTATAACCCATTTACTTACCTAAACTTCCAGCTGCCATTGCAGATTGCAGTGCAGCAGTCAAACTTGGGACCATCTGGTAGTAGTACACGGTATCTGTACACACGCAGGCTGTGGTGCCTACCACTCCTGGCCAACTCTGAATAGGTCGAGGAAACCCCACCAAGAATATAGGAAGGGTGAAGAGGGGGAGTAAGGGGGAAGAGAGCAGTGTGGAAAAAACTATGAAGACCAACACGAAAGGAGAGAAGACAACGTTGAGTATACATAAAGTGGTGGTTGATTTTCTACGTTTTTTCTCTGTCCACGATGCCAAAAATACAGTCACGGCAAACTGCAATTTAGAGATGAACTGAGTCAGACGATCACGCATGATACCAACCTGTAGAGATGTAAAAATAATATTTTTTATTCTTAAAGACTTTTCATGCATTTTCAAGATTATATAAGGAAAATGTATATTATTATTGTCCTGATATTTTTGAGGAAATAGCCCTTATACAAGATTCTTTGTTATAATTTTCTCCAACCTCACAATTAATAAATGAGACTACATTTTAAAAAGTTTGGGCTGTCTTTAAAAAAAAGTACTACTAAAGAGAATTGGCAGAGCGCTATCTAATATCTTAAGGTTGACTAACTAAACTTTGCATTTCATGCTTGTTAAGTCATGAGACCCAGAAGTGGTAAATAGTTAAGCAACTACCCTTAATTTACCCTTATTGTAGAGAGCATTTTATAGATTAAGAAACAGAAGTCATGCCACAAGACAAACCTCAATAGACTGAAATAATACTAAGTATGTTCAAACAAATCATGCAAAGTATGTTCTTAAACAAAACAGAATTACATCAACAATAGAAAGAAATCTGGAAATTAAAAGACACATTCCTAAATAACCAATGAGTCAAAGAACAAATTATGAGATAAATAAGAAAACATTTTGAGATGAATGAAACAAAAACACAACATACCAAAACTTGTGATACAGCTAAAATAGTGTTCAGAGGGAAATTTATAGCTGTAAATGCCCCTATTAAAAGAGAAGACAGAGCTCAAATCAGTAACCTAATTGTTCACCTTAGGAAACTAGAGAAACTAGAAAACAAAGAAAACTAAACCTCAAGTAAGCAAAAGGAAGGAAACGATAAAAATTAGAGAGGAAATTAATAAAATAGAGAATAGAAAAACAGTAGAGGAAATCAATGAAATCAAAAGCTGGTTTTTTGAGGAGATCAACAAAACTGACAAACCTTTAGATAGACTGACCAAGAAGAAACACAGAGAAGTCTCAAATTACTAAAATCAGGAATGAAAGAGGTAACATTACCACCAATCTTACAGAAAAAAATAAAAAGGATTATAAGATAATATTAAGAATAACTGTATGCCAATAAATTATATCATTTAGATGAAACTGACAAGTTCCTAGAAAGACATAAATTACTGAAACTGACTCAAGAAGAAATAGAAAGTCTGAATAGACCTATAACAAGAAATTGAATTAATAATTTAAAAGCTACCCACAGAGAAAAGCTTATGACCAGATGGCTTCCATAACTACAGTACTACATACTATAAAATATTTAAGATACATACCAAAAAATACAAAACATTTAAGAATAATTAATATGAAATTCCCAACTCATCCTATGTGGTTAGTGCTATTCTGATATCTAAACCAAAGACGTGACAGAAAAGAAAACTATATATATATATGTATATATATATAAATCACACAAAAATTCTCAACAAACTACTAGCCAACTAAATCCTGCAACATATAAACAGAATTATACACTGTGACCAAGTGGGATTTATTCCAAGAATGCAAAGTTGGTTTAATAACCAAAAATCAATGTATTACATCATGTTAATAGATTAAAAGACCAAAACCACAAGACCATTTCAAAAGACTCAGAAAAGGCATTTGACAAAATCTAAGACCTTAATGATAAAAAGACTTAACTAGGAACAGAAGGAAACTTCCTCAAACTGATACAGAGCAGCTACAAAAAACTGATAGCTGATATCATATTTAAGGGTAAATGACTGACCTCAACTTATTGGAGAAAGATTGACTGCTTTCCTCATAAGCTGTCCATTACTGGGTCTAGCCAGGGCAATTAGGTAATAAAAAGAAATGAAAAACATCCAGATTGGAAAGGAAGAAGTAAAACTATCTTTACTATATCTAATTGGCAGAAAACGTGACCTTATATACAGAACATCCTAAAAAATCCAATAGAAACCTATTAGAAGTAATAAAGGAATTCAGTGAGGTTTCAAGATACAAAGTAACATTAAAAAAATCAATTGTATTCTATACTCTAGCAATGAATAAGCCAAAAAATGAATTAAGAAAACAATTACATTTATGTTATCACCAAAAAGAATAAAATACTTAGGAATAAATTTAATTTTAAATAGGAATTTAAATTTAAATAGGAATAAATTTAATAAATTAAATAAAACTTGTACACCAAACCCACAAACACTGTTAAAATAAAGATCTAAATAAATGTAAAGACATCTCATGTTCATGGATACGAAGAATTGGTTTAGTTTTTTTTTTTTTTTTGGTGAGGAAGATTGGCCCTGAGCTAACATCCATTGCCAATCCTCCTCTTTTTGCTGAGAAGGATCAGCCCTGAGCTAACATCTGTGCCCATCTTCCTCTATTTTGTAAAGTGGGATGCCGCCATAGCATGGCTTGACGAGTGGTGCATAGGTCCATGCCTGGGATCCGAACCTGTGAACCCTGGGCCACCAAAGCGCAGAGCGCGAACCTAACTGCTACACCACCAGGCCGGCCCCCAAAAAAGTAGTATTTTTAAGATGGCAGTACTCCCCAAATTGATCTACAGATTTGAGGCAATCCCTATCAAAGTCTCAGATGCCCTTTTGCAAAAATTGAAAAGCTGAAACTAATATTTATATGGTAATGCAAGGGTACCAGAACAGTCAAAACAATATTGAAAAAGAAGAACAAAGCCAGAGGACTCACATTTTGGAATTTCAAAATCTACTACAAAGCTGTAGTCATGAAGACAGTGTAGTACTGTCTAGACATATAAGGACAGACATATAGATGAATGGAAAGGAACCGAGAGTCCAGAAATAAACCCTCACATTTGTCACTTGATTTTTGACAAAGGCACCAACAAAAGTCATTGAGAGAAGAATAGTTTTTCAATAAATGATGCTGGGACAATTGTAGATCCATATACAAAAGAATGGATTTGGAACCCTACCTCACACCATATACAAAAATTAACTCAAAGTAGGTCATAGACCCAAATGTAAGAGCTAAAACTGTAAAACTCTTAAAAGAAAACATAGTAGGGGGCCGGCCCGGTGGCGCAAGTGGTTAAGTGCGCGCGCTCCGCTGCGGCGGCCCGGGGTTCGCTGGTTCGGGTCCCGGGCGCGCACCGACGCACTGCTTGGTAAGCCATGCTGTGGTGGCGTCCCATATAAAGTGGAGGAAGATAGGCACCGATGTTAGCCCAGGGCCGTCTTCCTCAGCAAAAAAAGAGGAGGATTGGCGGATGTTAGCTCAGGGCTGATCTCCTCACAAAAAAAAAAAAAAAAAAAAAAAAAGAAAACATAGTAAATCTTTGTGGTCTTGGAATAGGCAGTGTTTATCAGATATGACACCAAAAATACAAGCAACAAAAGAAAAAATAAACTGAACTTCATCAAAATTAAAAACTTTTTTGATTAAAGGTCATTATCAAGAAAGTGAAAGACAACCTAAAGAATGGGAGAAAATTTTTGCTTATATCTGTCAAGGAACTTGTATCCAGGATATATAAAGCACTCTTACAACTCAACAATAAAAAGACTGGGCTGGCCCGGTGGCGCAGCGGTTAAGTACATGTGCTCCATCTCGGCGGCCCGGGGTTCACAGGTTTGGATCCCGGGCGCGCACCAATGCACCACTTGTCAAGCCATGCTGTGGCGGTGTCCCATATAAAGTAGAGGAAGATGGGCACGGATGTTAGCCCAGGGCCAGTCTTCCTCAGCAAAAAGAGGAGAATTGACATCAGATGTTAGCTCAGGGCTGATCTTCCTCACCAAAAAAAAAACCCCCCAAAAAAACCAAAAACCAAAACAAAACAAAACAATAAAAAGACAAATAACTGAAGTAAAAATGGGCAAAAGATTTGAATAGACATTTCTCCAAAAAAATATACAAACAGCAAATAAACATATGAAAAGATGCATCATTAACATTCAGAGAAATGCAAATCAAAATCACAATGAGATAGTAGTTCACACCCCCTAAAATGACTATAATGAAAAAGTCAGATATAACCAGTGTTGGTGAGGATGTAGAGAGATTAGAATCCTCATACACTGCTGGTAGGAATGTAAAATGGTGCAACCATTTTGGAAAAATGTTTGGCAATACCTTGCAGTGTTAAACACAGAGTTACTATTATAAATGAAATTCCAGTCCTAGGTATATATACTCAAGAGAAATGAAAACATATGTCCATAAAAAACTTGCACACAAATGTTCATAGCAGCATCATTCATAAGTCAAAAAGTGGAAACAACCTAAATATCCATCACCTGATGAATGAATCAACCAAAAGTGGTATATACGATGGAATATTATCTGGCAATAAAAAAGAATAAAATACTGATACATGCTACAACATGGATGAACCTTGAAAACATATAAGTGAAAGAAGCCAGATGCAAAGAATACACATTGTATAATTCCATTCATGTGAAATGTCCAGAATAGGCAAATCCACAGAGATAGAGAGTAGATCAACGGTTGCTGGGGCTGGAGTAGGGGCTGGATGGGATGGAGAGTGGGAACGGGGAATGACTATTAATGTGTACGAGGCTTCTTTCTGGAATGTTGAAAATGTTCTAAAATTAGACTGTGGTGATGGCTGCAAAATTCTGAATATATTCAAGCAGATGATTTTACGGTATATGAAATACATCTCAATAAAGCTGTTAAAAAATATATTTACCAGTAAGAGTCTGATTCCTGTATCCAGGCTTCTATTCCACCACACGTCTGTACTGGGGATCAACAAGTGCACTGCTGATACAATGACTGTCTCCAATAAAGCATTTTCTGTATTCTGCCATACCTGCAGTACACAAATTATCCACTTTATTAGGCAGAATTTGATAACCAAAGTACACCGTTAAACAAAATCACAATTAAATTTAGGAATAGGAAAATACTATTAAGTGCATATTAGGATTACCATTCTAAAAGCTCTTGTGAATCCAATGGAGACAGACACAGAGTGGAGCCCTTGTAAGGAACTGTCCAATGAAAGAAATGCTATCATAGCAAAAGGTGACACTAAGACAAACAAAAAAAGAGACGAATTTAATTAAGGCAAAGTAACCCCTTCTACCATTTTATTTTGGCCAATATGAGTTTTTTAATGAGTACTTCTAAGCAATTAACTAAAAAAACTAATGAACAAACAAACCAAAACATAAAAGAATAAACACTTGTATGCAGTATAATACTACACAAACATGGGAATTCCATAATATTTTTGTACACTTCCTAGACATAACACAAGGTTATAGATTTTACCTTCCTACCTAGATTTAGCAAAATCCGCCTGACAGTACCAATCTTCATGAGCCTTGCTTGCTTCTTTAAGAATAAAGTCACAGCTTGCACATCCTTCGGATAGAAAGGGTTTCGGAAAATTCCAAATATATAGATGCTTTGAATTTCTCTAAGCAACCACAGTATTGTAAGTAATGTCATCAAAATGTAGCCAACAATAGCCTGGGGATTGTTTATGGAAATCTGTGAGAAACCAGCAAAGTGATGCAACAAACTAGTTTCTAAGAGAGCCAAGACAAATATAACGATGTAGAAAAGGCATTCCTTCCAAGTAAACTGTTTTTCTGAACCACTAGGTAAAGCCTTAGATTTGGTTCCAACTCTGTGTCTGGTCACACTGTGTTTGAAGGCAAAACCTATCTCACTTAGGTTAAGACTAAGTAAGAATCCAACTCCAGTCATGAAAAGAACCACACCAACAGTGCTGGGAATGAAATACGATGTTACAGCTGTTCCAGCAGAAATGATGAACATCATTAATAACCTGCAGAGAAAAAAAAAGAAGAAAAGATTTGCTTGAAAAGTTCTTTAAGAATAAGTTACATATAACTTTCATATTTGAAATAATTACCGTAGGTGGGTTGACACAGATGAACCTCCAAGGCCAAACTCTAAAACCTGCTCCATTGCCCATAAGAAAAGTGCATCAGGTGGGGGCAGGGTCCCAAGTGCCCAGAGAAAGGGTAAAAATATAAACAAGATGTGTAAAATCTGATTCATTTGTTCTAGAGCTGGTATATTTACCATAAACCTATAAGAAAAAGAAAACAAATCATAAAAGATGATATACAGAAGGGGATCTTTCCAGGAAAAACAAAACAACACGTATACCCCCTTGCTCCACATACACGACCCCCCCAACAGAAGAACACTTAGAGAAAGGTGCTAGTCCCTCCCAACTTGCACAAGATCAACTCATATAAATTGTGACCACTGCCCTTTCTCCACACCAGCAACGACCCCTACTCAATTTTGTATAACTTAGTACTTAGAGAATATGTGAATTCAAATGTGGAAAGAAGGAAGAAGTAATTAAAAGTAATTTACTGAATAAAATTGAATTTATGGATTTATAAAACCGAACTGAGCCCAGAGCAAAAATATTTCTCCCTTAGATGTCTAAACTACATTGGTTAAAATTCTACCAATGATTCTTTAGAGTTTAAAATTTTAAAATTTAAAATTGCAAGTAAGTGGGAAAGCCAAAGCCTTACTGCTGTTCACACATTAGTAGCTAACCGAGAGATAGCTCTGCTCTTTCTCCTACTCTCTCCTGTACTGTCTTGCTCCCAGCTCCCAGAATTTTAAGTCAGTACAGTTAATATCAGATGTCAGCAAAAAAATGAGGTTATGAATGTGTCTGTCGGTTAGCCTGGGAACTTAACTAACTTGTATAATATTGTTTCTATTTTGTATAAAAGTGGTATGGATTTGAGAACACCAACTTCTACAACACAATCTCATAAATTAGAAATGGTTTCTATCTTAAGTGGAGAAACTGGTTTTTGGTACAGCACTTATCAATTAAATATAACATCATTAAACCATTTCAAATAATGTAATAAAAACTTTAAAGCATAGAAGAATAAATACTATCAATATGTTACTAATTTTTTGGAATAGGCTAACCAAACACATTGTCTGGAAACTAACAACATCATAGTACTTACAAAGTTCCAAAGATAAGTTTCAAAAGAGAAAACTAAATCTCAAAACTTACACAGACACACCTCGGAGATATTGCGGGTTTGGTTCCAGATCACCGCAATAAGGCGAGTATTGCAATAAAGCAAGTCACACGCATTTTTTGGTTTCCCAGTGCATATAAAAGTTATGTTTACTATACTTTAGTCTCTGTAATAGCATTATGTCTAAAAAACCAACGTACATACCTTAATTAAAAAATACTTTATTGCTAAAAAATGCTAACCATCATCTGAGCCTTCAGCAAGTTGTAATCTTTTTGCTGGTGGAGGGTCCTGCCTCTATGTTGAAGGCTGCTGACTGATCAGGGTGGTGGTTGCTGAAGGTTGGGGTGGCTGTGGCAATTCCTTAAAATAAGACAACAGTGAAGTTTGCCGCATTGATTGACTCTTTCACGAACGATTTCTGTGTTGCGTGTGATCTTGTTTGATAGCATTTTACTCAGGTAAAAATTCTTTCAAAATTGGAGCCAATCCTCTCAACCCTGCTGCTGCTTTATCAACTGTTTATGTAATATTCTAAATCCTTTGTTGTCATTTTAACAATCTTCACAGCATCTTCATCAGGAGTAGATTCCATCTCAAGAAGTCACTTTCTTTGCTTATTTGTAAGAAGCAACTCCTCCTCTGAGGCAATTCAGTCACATCTTCAGGCTCCACTTCTAATTCTAGTTATCTTGCTATTTCCACCATATCTGGAATTACCTCCTCCACTGAAGTCTTGAACTCCTCAGTCATCCATGAGGGTTAGAAATCAACCTCTTCCAAACTCCTGTTAATGTTGATATTTTGACCTCTTCCCACGAATCACAAATGTTCTTAATGGCATAGAATGGTGAATCCTTTCCAGAAGGTTTTCAATTACTTTGCCAAGACCCATCAGAGGAATCGCTATCTATGGCAGTTATAGCCTTACAAAATGAAATTTCTAAATAATAACATTTGAAAGTCAAAATTACTCCTTGATCCACAGGTTGCAGAATAGATGTTGTGTTTTTTTTGTGTGAGGAAGATCAACCCTGAGCTAACATCTGTTGCCAATCCTCCTCTTTTTGCTGAGGAAGACTGGCCCTGGGCTAACACCTGTGCCTATCTTCCTCCACTTTATGTGGGACGCCACCACAGCATGGCCTGACAAGTGGTGCGTCCGTGCGCGCCCGGGATCCGAACCTGGGCCACCAGCAGCGGAGCGCGCACTTAACTGCTACGCCATGGGGCCGGCCCCCTGGATGTTGTGTTAGCAGGCATGAAAACAACAATCTCGTTGTACATCTCCATTAGAGCTCTTGGGTGACCAGGTACACTGTCAACCAACAGTAATATTTTGAAAGGAATCTTTTTTTCTGAGTAGTAGGTCAAGAGTGGGTTTACAATACTCAGTAAAGCATGTAAAACCACATAAAGGAAACCATGTAAAGGAAAAGTTCTTGAAGGAAATTAGAAGTGCTACTCCAGTGAACACATGAATGATAAGAAAGTGAAACTGTCTAATTGCTGATATGGAGAAAGTTTTAGTGGTCTGGCTGGAAGATCAAACTAGCCATGTTGTTTACAACTAGTAAACCACCTTCTAAACAGATGTGCTGTCATCCAGGCTTTGTTGTCCCATTTACAGAGCACAGACAGAGTAGGTTTAGCATAATTCTTAAGGGCTCTAGGATTTTCAGAATGGTAAATGAGCACTGAATTCAACTTAGTCACCAGCTGCACTAGCCCCTAACAAGAGTCAACCTGTCCTTTGAAGCCAGGTATTGACTCTTCCTCTCTAGCTATGAAAGTCCAAGATGGCATCTTTTTCCAATATAAGGCTGTTTCATCTACATTGAAAATCTGTTGTTTAGTGTAGCCACCTTCCTTCATTATCTTAGCTAGATCTCCTGGGTAACTTGCTGCAGCTTCTACATCAGCACTTGCTGCTTCACCTTGCACTTTCATGTTATGGAGACGGCTTCTTTCCTTAAATCTCATGAACCAACTCTGCTAGCTTCAAACTTTTCTTCTGCAGCTTCCTCACCTCCCTCAGCCTTCATAGAATTGACGAGAGTCAGGGTCTTGCTCTGGATTAGGCTTTAGCTTAAGGGAATGTTGTGGCTGGTCTGACCTTCTATCCAGACCACTAAAACTTTCTCCACATCAGCAATAATGCTGTTTCACTTTCTTATCATTCATGTATTCACTGGAGTAGCACTTTAAATTTCCTTCAAGAACTTTTCCTTTGCATTCACAACTTGGCTGTTTGGCACAAGAGGCCTAGCTTTCGGCCTGTCTCAGCTTTTGACATGCCTTCCTCACTAAGCTTAATTATTTCTAGCTTTTGATTTAAAGTGAGACAGATGCAACTATTCCTTTCACTTGAACACTTAGAGGCTGTAGGGTTATTAATTGGCCTAATTTCAATATTGTTTATGTCTAAGGGAACAGGGAGGACTGAGGAGAGGCAGAGAGATGGGGGACCTGCCAGTCAGTGGAGCAGTCAGAACACACACAACATTTATCGATTAAGTTCTCCATCTTATATGGACGCAGTTCGTGGTGTCCCAAAACAATTACAATAGTAACATCAAAGATCACTGATCAGAGATCATCATAACAAATATAATAATGAAAAAGTTTTAAATATTGCAAGAATTACCAAAATGTGACAGAGACAAGAAGTGAGCAAACGCTATTGGAAAGATGGTGCCAATAGACTTGCTCAGTGCAGGGGTGCCACAAATCTTCAATTTGTAAAAACACATTACCTGCGAAGTGCAATACAGCGAAGCACAATAAAATAGGGTATGCCTATAACATAACTGTACTTGAACATCTGAGCTGCTGGGAATCAAAGTCAAGGAGAAAAGCAACTTCTGTAATAATTATCCACTTAAGTGTGTGTTAACAGCCCAAAAGCAAATGTATATCAACTATGGATATAATAATGGCATAATGTGTTTGCTCACACAGACACCAAGACTATGCCAGCTAATGCACTCTGCCTCATAATGCATGTCCTTCAAATTTTCATAAACAGAGGATTAATGAACACAAGGTTAACAAAGTGATGCTAAATTAGAGGACAATACCTTCTGTAGTATAGTTTTAAAATAAAATTCATTTCATTCTGAGGAAAAAAACACTCAAGTTAACAGAAATGAAAACCAAACCACACACAATAAGCCACACGAAGGTCAACGAAAACTTGCATATTTGTACAGTTTTTTTTTTTTAGATAATACTTCTTTTGCTAACATATTCAAGGATAGGATAATTTATGTAAAAATAATGTATACTTAGGAAATATTTTACCCAAATTCGATTTTACCCCACAATTCTCTTTTTGTTCTTAAAGTAAACAGCAAGCAATGGCACAGAAAAGTCTTCATATACAAGGACATCATAAATAAATATAAGCACACACAACTCAAGTAATCAAACATTGTGATTACTTTCCTGTGTGTATGACTCAGCCCCAAAGAGATGATTATTGTGGTTAATTTCTTTTATAAGAAAAAATGTTTAAATTCTAATGTTTTGATAATGCAACAGGAATTTTCTAGGGCAAAAAAAATCTAAGCCCTCAAGAAAAAAACTTTGTTTTGAATCTAACAACCATAAAAATATTTCAAATTCTGTACACTGTGACCCATATGCCCAGAAAAAAGACGTTCTATTTTATAGCAGCTAAGATGATATAAATATGCATCAAGAAGTCAAACAATTCCTAAGAGTCTACGAACTAAGCATTGTAGATTTAACACGTCTCTGATAAAAATGCACAGAAGTCATTTAAAATTATTAATACACAACTGTACTGGGTAGAATAAAGAATGGAGAAAGAGAAAAGATCACTACACTGGGGGCCTCAACTCTTCAACTTCCACATTCTCTGGAATAAAATTAAGACACAATTTGATATATCTGACACCTGTTCAAATCTGAATAGTGCACATATTTCATACATTATTTATCTGTAGTATCACACTTACTGTATAAAGATGTTGATTCTTTATTATTTTGTTAATTAGAAGCTGAAAGTTTTCTAAAAGTGAAGTAGAGGATAATTTTTCTGCACAAACATCATTTTTTTCTGGGGTTTGGGGATTGCCTTTGTCTTTTCTTTTAGTTATAGTTGAAAAAAATCTCTTTGTAATTAAATACTATAACTGTATATTAAATCCAATTAGAGTGTAGTAAAAAACATTTTATGCCTTTTCATTTAGAAACCAGTAATGCAAATAGTCAAGGTAACCTAATTATAAATTAACTGAGATTTTTTAAAAAAATTAAAGAACCTAGGGCATCATTTGCAAAGGTATTGTATTACAGCAGGTATATAATTTCTGATTTCAGAAATGGCAAAGAAGATGGTAAGTTACAAATATGTATTCTGAAAATAATAATCTTATAAACTTAAATCTTTTAAAAGGGGTGAAATGTATACACATACATTCAAACTCAATTTTATTGCTAATTTTTCAAAATCAAGTATTACCTGTAATATATTTCATAGTTAGTAAATAATAGTGGTACTAAGAAACTAATTATAAATGAATCTCCCATAAATGAATTCTCCCCTTACATATTTGATTAGGTGAAGAACTACAAGGGTATTATAGTGTCCTCTGGTCCATAAATGTAGCACAATTAGAAGAGACTAAGAGTTAAGGAATAGCAAACAGACACCCAAGAATAGGTCAGTTTCAGTACACAAACTGGTTAAATATTTTTAAATACCTTATCTTATTTTGTGCTGCCATAAGAAAATACCATAGACTAGGTGGTTCAAACAATAGAAATTTATTTCTCACAGTTCTGAAGACAGGGAGTCTGAGATGACAGTGCCATCATGATCAGGTTCTGGTGAGAACTCTCCTCTTGGCTTGCAGACAGCCAACTTCCCAGAATGGTGGAGAAACAGAGACCAAGTTCTTTGGTGTCTCTTCTCATAAGGGCACTAATCCCATTAGACTAGGGCCACTCTGATGACTTAATTATTACCTCCCCAAGACCCCATCTCCAAATACCATCACACTGCACACTGGGGGTTAGGGCTTCAACACAAGAATTTTGAGGGAACACAAACACTCAGTCCATAACGGTCCACCCCAGTCTCCCAAATTTATGTTCTTCTTATATGCAAAATACATTCATTCCATCCCAACAGCCCCCAAGTCTTAACTCATTCTAGCATCAACTCTAAAGTCTTTAGTTTCATCTACATATCGTCTAAATCAGAAGTAGGTGAGACTCGAGGTATGATCCATCCTGAGGCAAAATTCCTCTCCAGCTGTGAAGCTGTGAAACCAGACAAGTTATGTGCTTCCAAAATACAATGGAGGGACAGGCATAGAATGAATATTCCCATCCCAAAAGGGAGAAACAGGAAAGACTGAAAGGGTGACAGGTCCCAAAGTTCAAAACCTAGCAAGGCAAATTCCATTAGATCTTAAGGCTAACTAATAATCCTCTCCAGTTCCATACTCTGCCCTCCAGGCCCCCAGGCTGGCAACATCACCCAAACAGCTCTAGGTGTGGTCCCACCCCCATAGCTCTACAGGGCGGTACCAGCCCCAAGGCTTCTAGCAGAGGCCTTCTAACTTGTTGAAACTGAGGCAGTAGCCCTGACAATTTCTGAATCACCTTTGGGGTCATTTTTCCCTCTTCTTAAAGAATAGCGCATGTTTAGAGGCAAAGAGCTCTAACATCCTTGTCCTGTCAAATCTAAGAAGACTAACAGCCTTCATTCATTTCATCTTGTCTCCATTCCCTTTAGTTCAAACTGGCGGTGTTTCTGCTCATATAACCTCATAAATTCTTTATTGAGTGACAGTCCAGACCTTGTTATTCTCTTCAGAACACGCTTTTTCATTTTTTGCAATACGGACAGGCTGAACATTTTGCAAACCTTCGAGTTCTAGTTCCTTTTTGCTTAGCAATTCCTTCTTCAATTCATCTCTCTCTTTTCATATTTTACGTAAGCAGTCAGGAGGAATCGAGCTGTTCCTTCAACATTTTGCTTAGAAATCTCCTCAGCTATATATCTAATTTCATCACTCTCAAGTTCTACCTTCCACAAAACATTAGGAAATGTTTCAGCCAAGTTCTTTGCCACTTTGTAATAAGGATTGCCTTTCCTCCAGTTTCCAATAACATTTTCATTTCTGTCTGAGACCTTACGAGAACTGCCTTTAACGTCCATATTTCTAGCATGCACCTCAAAACTCTTCCAGCCTTTACACATTACCCAGTTCCAAACCCACTTCTACACTTTTAGGTATTTGTTACAAGAGCACCCCACCTCTTGGTATGGAAATCTTAGTCAGCTCGGGCTGCCATAATGAAATACCACAGACTGGGTGGCTTAACAACAGAAATATATTTCTCACAGTTCTGGAGGCTAGAAGTCAGAGATCAGAATGCCATCTTGGTTGGGTTCTGGAGAGAACTCTCTTCCTAGCTTGCAAACAGCCAACTTCTCACTGTACCTCATATGGAGAGAGAGAGATATGCTCTCTGGTGTCTCTTCTAAGAAGGGCACCAGGGGCACGAATCTCATCAGACCAGACCCACCAGACCCACCCTCATTATCCTAATTACCTCCCAAAGATCCCATATCAAAATACCATCACCTTGGGGGTTAGGACTTGAACATATGAATTTGGGGGGGACACAAATATTCAGTCCATAACAGGCCTGTATATTTCTACCTGGACATTAACTTGTGAAAGAGAAAGCTGCAATCTATAGAAACAGAGAAAGAAAAGTCAGATTTAGAAAAGGCAAGCAAAAGGGGTTATCAAATAGTTTTGTAAGCAATTTTGTTAAAAACACTATTTTCTATTTTTCTTCTGTAGCAAATTGATTAAAAAAATCAATATTCCTTCTATATAGTTACTATAAGGAAAATTAGAAATAAGTTATTCTATTAATCGTAAATTCACTCAATCTAAACAATATTTATGTGTATAAATTTTAAATTCTTCATTTTCCCCTCAAAGTTCCATCTCTTTTCATAGGTTTCAGCCAGACTATTTTATAGATTCAGAGCTCCTTATTTAAAGTGAAACACAGTATTGAAATTTTGCTTATTTACCTTATCTTATAAGGGGTGTTCTTTTTATTCTTCAATATGATTTAATTACCGCTTTAGTACGAATGTTTACCAGAGATTAGTCCTAAGAGATTAATCACCAAAACAACCTTATCATCCAATGGTTTGGTCTGGATGACTTTCAATTCACAGATTCATTTGTTTAATACTCAGGAGAGTGCTCTTACTAGTATGCTTAAAAATAAAGCAAGTTATAAAGTACTTGACAGCTTATTACCTGTGTGCAAGATCTACAGAAACAAAGAAAAAAATATAAAGAGGTCTCATAAGAGGAGTGATTTCGTAAGTATCTTGGGTTTGGAAAGCTGCAGTCTCTGTAGCTGTGTTTACAATTAATGAATATTCTCCTATACATAATGTCATCCATCCAAAGACAAATAGTGGAACAGTGCCTCCTGCACTGCCATACAGCAAAGTTATTCTATTTGGGAGCAGATACCACGTTCCAAGACCACATATTAACCCAGCAAAAACAGAATGAAAAACTGTATTGGCTATATATTTCTTGCCAGGAATTAGAAATTTGATAGTCTCAGCACCAGCACAACTTGTAAATTCATGCTCATCTTCCTCTGCTAAGATATCTGTGGTCAGCATTCTTTCTACTGTCACCGATTTGTTTCTGGCGTATAAACTTGTCAACTGGATGACAAATGCAGTGAAAAGCATCAGTCCTCCCGAAAGTGCTGCTGTGTAATAGTCTTCCAGGATGCCTAATTGGTACAAAAGTGTTCCTATTCCACCCAAAACCCATGGCATCAGGAAAAGGATAATCTGATTAACATATATGTAAAGAGGGGCACAATAGCCTAACTTGAGTCGAGGGCCTCCAAGAACAGTCTGTGGAAAGCGCTTCAGAAAGAAGTCCTGCTTGTAATCATTCAGCAGAGGCACATCTGGACTCATCCTTCCCACTCAGGATTATTCTGAAAGTCACATCCTTTTCTGTAACACAGCAGTCTCTAAGAAAAAGAAAAAAGTCACTGTTTGAAAATGTCATACTTAAAACATGGAGGGAATCCCCAGATTTCTACCTTATTCCTCAGTTCCTTTAAGGGCAGGATTTATAACTTCACTTCTCTAGCTCCTCCCCATTGCATGACACATACTTGGCACTAAACAAATAGTAACTACATTGTTTTTTATTTGAAAACAAACAAATTCATTATTAATTTATCTAGAACTTAGTATTTGGAATTAGATCTTAAGTTCACTCACATTTTTAGATTCTGAGGTCAGAGGAAAGTTCAAAAAGCCAGTACTCTCAACTCAAATCTGCCAGTGGTTTAACTGATCATTTCCTGGAGAGCTTTTGTTGTTTGTTTTTTTAACTTTTTCCTCTATTACAAGGGTCAGCAAAGTTTTTCTGTAAAGGGCCAGAGAGTAAATATTTTAGGCCTTGTGGACCATATGGTCTCTGTTACAATGACTCAACTCTGCTGTTGTAGCAGAAAAGCAGCCATAGATAATACAAACATGAATAGATATAAGAGGTGGTGTGCCAATTAAACTTGATGGTATTTACCCAAACAGGCTGTGAGCCAGATTTAGCCTGTGGGCCGTAGTTTGCCAACCCCTGCTCCATAAAATAAGGATATTCTCTATAATTACCTTGAATTGAAATGGAAATAGAAGTGGAAAAGAGAAATGGAACTACAAAGTGTTAGTCACATCACTTAACAATTACAGTAAATTTAGGATTTTCCGATAATTTAAAAAGTTAAGTCCTATTAAAATAGTAGTATTTCAATAAAAAAGCCATTGGCAGCTCAACATAGAGTAGGAAGAACAACAAACTGGAAATTGAAAGACTCCAGGCGTCAGAGTATATGCTTATTATTAGTTATGTTACCACAGGCAAACCACTTCATGCTTCAATTTTTAGTTTCCGAAATCTACCAGAACCAGGAAAGTATGAAACAATAATAGGACCTGTACAAGCTTTAGTCTAGATTATTTTCATTTAAGAGACACAAAAATCTAATTATCAAATAACATGGATTCTCTTCTCTTCAACTTTTCCTTTTCCTGGGATATACTCAATAGCTTATTCTGAAAACAGTTTTCTGACACAAGATCAGCTAACAAATGATTCCTCAGGGATCATATGTTGGGCTAGAAAATGAAAATTAAGTTTAAAGCCATCTTCATAAAGACAGACATACAGACCAATGGAATAGAATAGAGAGCCCAGAAATAAACCTTCACATATATGGTCAAATATTTGACAAGGGTACCAAGATCATTCAATGGGGAAACGACAGTCTTTGCAACAAATGGTGCTGGGAAAACTGGGTATCCACATGCAAAAGAATGAAGTTAGACCCTTACCTTACACCATATGCAAAAATTAATTCAAAATTGATCAAGGACCTAAGTGTAAGACCTAAAACAATAAAACCCTGAGAAGAAAACACAACAAAAGCTTCTAACACTGGATTTGGTAATGACTTCTTAGATATGACATCAAAGGTATAGGTAAAAAAAGAAAAAATAGACAAATTGGACTTCACGAAAATCAAAAAATTGTGTGCATCAAAAGACACTATCAACAGAGTGAAAAAGCAACCAGAAAATGGGAGAAAATATTTGTAAATCATATATCTGATAAGGAATTAATATTCAGAATATTTAGGGAATTCCTAAAACTGAACAAAAAAAAAACAAACAACCCAATTCAAAAATTGGCAAAAGACTTGAATAGACATTTCTCCAAAGATATACAAATGGCAATAAGCACATGAAAAGACGCTCAATATCACTAACCATTAGGAAATGCAAATTATCCATTAAAATGACTACTATCAAAAAAACCAGAAAACAAGTGTTGGCCATGACATGGAAAAACTGGAATCCTTGTGCACCGTTGGTGGGAATGTAAAATGGTACCACTGCTGTGGAAACGAGTAAGGCGGTTCCTCAATTGGGGGGGGCCGGCCCGGTGGCTGAAAGTTCCACATGCTCCGCTTTAGCAGCCCAGGTTCACAGATTTGGATCCCGGGTGTGGACCTGCTCCATTCATCAGCCATGCTGTGGCGGTGTCCCACATACAAAATAGAAGAAGACCGGCACAGATGTTAGCTCAGCGCTAATCTTCCTCAAGGAAAAAAAAAAAAAAAGAGGAAGATTTGCAACAGATGTTAGCTCAGGGCAAATCTTCTTCACCAAAAAAAAAAAAAAAATTAAAAATCGAATTACCATATGATCTAGGAATTCCATTTCTGAATATATACCCCAAAGAATTGAAAGCAGAGTCTCAAAGAGATATTTGTATACCTATGTTCATAGCAGCATTACTCACAATTAAAACATGCAAGCAACCCAAGTGTCCATCAAAGGATGCAAAATGTGGTATGCATTTTGCACACCAATGGAATATTATTCAGCCTTAAAAAAGGAAGGAAATCCTGCAATATGCTACAACATGGATAAACCTTGAGGACATTATGCTAAGTGAAATGAGCCAGTCACAATAGGACAAATACTGTGTCTTTCCTTTTATACAAGGTACTTAGAGTAGTCAAAATCATAGATAGAAAGTGGAATGGTGGTTGCCATGGGCTGAGGGGAAAGGAGAATGGGGAGTTATTGTTTAATGGGTATAGAGTTTTAAAAGATGAAAAGAGTCACAGGGATGGATGGCGATAACTTTGCACAACGTGAATGTATTTAATACCACTGAACCGTACACTTAAAAATGGTTAAGATAGTAAACTTTATATCTTATCACACACCAAAAATTTAAAGGCATCTTAAAATAGCCTTTCCTCCAGTAAGTTAAAAACCTGGCCCAGTGGCATAGGGTCTGAGTTTGGCACACTCTGCTTCGGTGGCCTGGGGTTTGCCAGTTTGGATCCCAGGTGCGGACCTACACACCGCTCATCAAGCCACGCTGTGACGGTGTCCCACATACAAACTGGAGAAAGCCTGGCACAGATGTTAGCTCAGGGCCAATCTTCCTCACCAAAAAAAAGAAGAAGGAAAAAAGTCTTTCTGCAAGTCAGTTCTACCCAACCAGTATCAGCCCTGGAGAGGGCTTTTGGGCATCGTGAACGGTTTTGGGTATCATGAACAGTTTTTGGGTCACCAACAAGAATTACTACCTTAGAGCACCTCTTGTTATACTGTCAGGAAGTTCTTTAAACTATAAACACCTACCATCTTACATCTTCCAGCCATTGGTCTTAGTTTTGCACAGAACAAGTCATAGCTGTACTTCATGTGATAGCCCTGCAAGTGCTCACAAAATAACAGGACCAGAGGGCAAAAGGAAACGTCAGTGACTGATAGCTCAACATCAGGGAATGGAAAGATTGCCTCCCTCCCCTCTGAATGAGCTTATCTCCTGTACTAATGTCAGGCTCAGTGTATTGTATTCTGATATGATTGTTCTATAGAAGCCATAAGGTAAGTAAGGGAACACTCCTATGAGTGGGGGTACACACTCTGATTTCAATTATCTATGGAAGATGCCATCAGACAGGAAAATGAGCTTGGATGGCTGGCCTGGGCTTTTTGAAGAGTCTGGATATACCCGAAATTTCCCCAGGGGGTTAGGTAAAAGCTGGCCCCTCCTGTTCCACTGAGGCAAGTCAGGAACAATATGAGATTGCTCACTGGGAAACGAAGCCAGAAACTGAAGACACCTTATAAATTAGGATATCTAGCTGCATGTTACTACCCATAGTCATTTACCTTTTAGTACTACTGAGTCTTTTGTAAAGTTTAGTTTAAATGTTCTTACCAATTCGATGGAATACTCTGTGATTATATTCTAAACAGTAGAATATTCTGAAGAAGGTCTACTGTTGATATGGAAACATGGAAAGATGCCCACAATATATTGAAAAGTAAAATAAACACACTGATGATCCCATTTGTATTTAAAAAGAGTATACACACTTGTTTGTATACATGGTTGTGTAAAGTTTGTATAGGCGTAAAAGTTTCAGAAGACATACACAGTAGGCTGTGTTTGTGTGTGTGTATATTTTACATACAACATTTTGACACCTCTTCAAATTACCAAATATCCTCTAGAACTCTCAACCCCATGCCCCGCAAACAGATCCTGCACCTTTCCTTCTGAGTGCCTCTGCTCATGCCCTCTCCTTTGCCTGGAATGTCCTCTCCTCCCTTCCCTAATTAGTAATGTTAGTCAGCTGTCAAGATTCAGTCTAATCTTTTCTGAAAATTTTGCAGAGCACTTAGGCTAAACAGTGCCTTTCTTCTCTCTGTATATCAAAAACATTGCTTGTTCATATTACTCACCTTGTAACATGTATCAACATAGGCTATTTCTTGTAT
This sequence comes from Diceros bicornis minor, assembly GCF_020826845.1. Lineage (NCBI taxonomy): Eukaryota > Metazoa > Chordata > Mammalia > Perissodactyla > Rhinocerotidae > Diceros > Diceros bicornis. Next base: position 9,766,247 of record NC_080763.1, on the reverse strand, counting down.
TGTTCATCTCTTTACATGTTATCTTTCCACATGTATTTCTTTTCTCTACTATTGAGTTATTTACCAGGAGGAGCCAATCTTGAGATGCTTCTGATTCTCCATTATTTAGTAAAATACCTTGGTGAGAGGCATGTAATACATTAATGGCATAGTGTAAATAAGATGATCAAAGTTGAAAAATATTAAATATTGCTGTTTAAAATTTACTTTTTTTGAAAACTTCTTCCAGCATATCCTGCCCACTCAAAACAGTAAACCCATTAACTCTTTATTCCTAGTTTTTAAATGTTTGGAAAATTACCTGCATTTATTTTCATTATGGAATAAATAATGGCACCTATTGATAGTATTATTGGCTCGGAGAAGATTTTGCCTAGAGCAGTACATCCTAAAGCAATACAGGAGCAGGATGTGCCTGAGGGAGAAACACGGCTGAGTTTCTCCTGTGGAGAAGGAAACGGCTGAAGAATTTTAACATGTCAGAAGTCCAATTTCAATTTGCCCCCTGTCCTACGCTACACTAATTTCCTTCATTATCAGGGAGGAGGAGCTAGTTCATACTAGGAGAGAAAAGCAGAGGTAGAACAGCAGGCATAAGAGGCGAAATAAGGCAGAAGCAATCAATAACGAAGCGAGAGCAGACAAGAAGTACGAAGAGAATGTAAGTTCCCTCAAGAAGCCTTAGAAGCATGGGGGAGGAAACTGGGATGGTGATCTGAGTTATTTTAATTGGATATTACAAGAAAGGCTGAAGGATACAGGATTATTTGACTTACAGAATGTTTCTTGAAAAGGGGTCTATGGTCAAAGAAGTTGAGAAATCACATACTAGACTGTCATCTTGAAGAGTCACAATGGATATCAGCAAACTAAAGGCTTGGAGACATCTCTGAAGTTAAAAAAAAACACCACTGTAAACCTGCTTAACATGTATCATTTGAGTTTTTCAAACTTATTTGACCCTGGAACCCATTTTTCCCACATATCTAACAACAGATCACATGTGTAGTGTTTTATGCAAACTACTTTGAGAAACATTGACCTGGGCTTCAATCAGAACCTTAAAGACTTAGCAAAGCCAAGGAGAATTAGAAAAATATATCAAAGAGGAATGTCGTGAACAAAGGTACACAAGAAAAAAAATCATGAGGGAAATTCGACAGGCAAGTAGGTTGCTGAAAGACTGATTTAAAGTATGGGTATTTTTTCTAATATCTTCAGGATTAAAGGATTACACGACTGATAGTAGAAATTTATTAAGGCAAAAATTATGATAAATTGGTACTGTTTGACTTTTAATTTAATTACAGATCCTGGAATATTTAAAATATATTTTCTTTGTAGGAAGCAACAGTCACATTTCTATACAGAGATCGTGTAAATCTTCATCTGGATTACTAGCATGGAAAGCAGAATCACAATAATTAAAACTTACTCCCTGAATGAGAATTTGGCATACACTCTGAAAGACTGTTGAAGCATTTATATGACTGCTACCTCCAACATGTTAAAACGGAAAATGGTTCAAGGCTTAGGAAAGGAAAAAAAACCTATGAAAAGAGAGGTTAAGGGATAAAGATGACATCACAACACTGATTTAGGCCATATACTTTCTTCATATGCTAGTCTGAAAGTGGGCCAACAAAATAGCCATAGAAATGTTGCTTTATTTGGAAGCTGAGCCATGTTTCTTATGAACTATCCAGAAGGGTAGGAAACAGATCAATTTGGGCAATGTACTAGGACGGAATTCTTAGTTACCAAAACTTGAACTCAGCAGTCATGCAAGATACTGCATGATCTCTTAAAACAAAGAAGGAGGTAACAGAAAGTGGCAGTTTTTGGGGATTATACTAAATTTATAGTTCTCTAAGTTCAGCAAATACAATTCCTAGAAATAGAAGTTTTAGTAATTGTTTGATTTTTGTTTAGCAAAGGTTACTTTTTTTAAGCTATCATATTATTTTTATTAATTGGTTGATTTCATTCATTGAATCCACACTTTTTTTCCTGTTCTATTAGATTTGGATTTTTTTTTTATGGTAATACTTAACGTGAGATCTATCCTGTTAACAATTTTTTTTTAAATTTATTTATTTTTCCCCCAAAGCCCCAGCAGATAGTTGTATGTCATAGCTGCACATCCTTCTAGTTGCTGTATGTGGGACTCAGCCTCAGCATGGCCGGAGAAGCGGTGCGTCGGTGCACGCCCAGCATCCGAACCCTGCGCCACCAGCAGCGGAGCACGCGCACTTAACCACTAAGCCACGGGGCCGGCCCCACAAATTTTTAAATGTACAATACAGTATTGTTAACTAGTGACACAATGGTATACAGTAGATCTCTATAACTTATTCATCTTGTATAACTAAAACTTTGTACTTGTTGAACAGCAACTCTCCATTTCTTTCTCTTCCTAGCCCCCGGCCACCATCATTCTCCTCTCTGTTTCTAAGAGTCTGATGATTTTATATACCTCATATAAGTGGCATCATGCAGTATTTGTCCTTTTGTGACTGGCTATTATTTCACTTACCATAATGTCTTCAAGGCTCATCCATGTTGTCACATATGACAGGATTTCCTTCTTTTTTAGGGCTGAATAATATTCCATTGCATATACAAACCACATTTTCTTTATCCATTCATCTGTTAATGGACATCTGGTTTGCTTCCACTTTTTTGGCTAGTGTGAATAATGCTGCAATGAACACAGGGGTGCAAACGTCTCTTCGAGATCCTGATTTCAATTCTTTTGGATAAATACTCAGAGGTGGAATTGCTGGATCATATGGTAGTTCTCTTTTTAATTTTTTAAGGACCTTCATATTGCTTTCCATAGTGGATGCACCATTTTGCATTCCCACCAACAGTGTACAAGGGTTCCAAGTACCGAGCACTTCTGCACTGTGCCTCAACTCTATTTTTGTTCTACTTTCAGGAAACTTACTACTTTCTAATATATTTGTCAAATTTTATTAAATCTTTGCTCTCATATTTTTAATTTCTAAGAGCATGTCTTTAATCCTTGGATGTTCCTTTTTATAGAATCCTATTATTATTTCATGAATATTGTCTATCTCTCTGAGAAAATTCATTACACATATGTATATGCGTTTGTGTTGATAAATGCTGTTTATCTTTTTTGTAAATTGCCTCTTCATGTCCTTTGCTTCTTTTTCTATTGAAGTATTCACTTTTCTTATTAATTTGAAAAAACTTTACTTATATAAAGGATATAAATGCTGACATATATCACAATCCTTTTTTATCCCCCCTATGTTAACTTCCTCTTGAAGCACTGTTAGAAGATGCTGGTGAGGGTTAAAGATTACGTTTTGATAGTTGTTAATATAGACTAAATGTGTTATCTTTCCTTTCATAGAGAAATAGCTAAATGATAAATTAGTACTTTCCACAAATTTAAACTTTTGAATAACTTTTGAGTACCTACAATGTGCAAGGTGATGGTAATAAGGCTGCTCTCTAACCCAAAGGAGTTTACAATCCAGTAGGGCAGAGATCATTTTCCTCTCAAATAATCGTTACTGGTAAAAGCGACTCTGGAATTACTTTAATTTTCATTATCAAGAGAATAAGCAAGAAATATAGTTAGTTTATAAATAACCAAAAAGTATTAAATAAAATTAAACTTGTCAAGAAAAAGTAATTCCTGCTTATGTTTAAAAATGTCTATAAAGGGGGCCAGCCTGGTGGCGTAGTGGTTAAGTTCGCATGTTCCGCTTCAGCAGCCTGGGGTTCGCTGGTTCGGATCCTGGGTGTGGACGTACACACTACTCATCAAGCCATGCTGCGGCAGTGTCCCACATACAAAATAGAGGAAGACTGGCACAGATGTTAGCTCAGTGACAATCTTCCTCAAGCAAAAAGAGGAAGATTGGCAACAGTTGTTAGCTCAAGGCCACTCTTCCTCACCAAAAAAAAAAAAAAAAAAAAACCCAAAAGTCTATACAAACTTTGTTGGTAGAGCAATGAATAGAACGCATTCATCCATGCACGTAAGAAGTATTTTAAAAAATTTGAAAGGAAATATACTAAAGTTGTACTTTTCCAAGCATCACCACCTTTACTAATTTTGAAAACAAAAAACTTCATGTCTGGAAAAGAAACAAAAGGGCCTACACCTAAGTACTCAAAAAGCAAAATATGAAACAACTTAATTCTCAGTTGCACTGGATAAAAAAACACCTGTTACTACCAGAGCAGTTCTAAAAAGTATGCACATGCGTACTTTTTTGATAGCCAAGTGCTAACTGTTGAGGCTGCTAATAGGAATCTAAAATGCAAAGACAGCTACCCCCTATAATTCTGAAGATGCTCTATGGGAGCTTAACTAAATGCCATGCCACAGACAAACACCTAATTCTTGAAGAGCCTTCTGAAAGACATTTGGTGCTTAAACATGAAAAATATATCTCATGTTATAGTTTATCAGTTATGTAGTAAGCACTCTCCTCCCACTACCAATGAAAGGAAAATCTACCCAAGCATCTAAAAAGAGTTAAAAGGAAAGAGTTAAAAGGAAAGAGATATTAACATCTCTTTGGATCTACAAAATAGTATTTATTCAAATTCAAGACTGGGGTGGGGGGTCTTTGAATCCAAGAGTTTTCTGCAAATTCAAAGGAATTGGTTTGTAGAGAAAACTGATCGGATGGAAGGGGTGACTAGATAGCTCAAGGGTTCTTTTTATTGCAGTATTGGCAATGTTTCACAGGTGGACTGATTAGTTGTCAGTTCTACGATTCCCTCTTCCCAAATGTATAACACTAGAATATGAATTGATAGCACTCCATTACTCACGGAAAACTAAGATGGTAGGAAATAGCCAAAGGTCACATCAGAGCATCATAAATTCGCAGCAGGGCCAGCTGATGCTTCTGCTTCTATACTAATCGACCCTTCCCACACCTCACACATCTTAACCACTATAAATTCAAATTGGTTAACAAGCTTTTCTTTCAAAATCAAGTATCAAGTGAATGAAATCTACTACACACATGAATTACCAGAAATCAATTTATTTTACAGAAAAAAAATTGAGAACCAGTAATATTAAGTGACTTAACCGATACACAACATCCGTTGGTGGCAGACTCAGTTTTTCAATCACAACAAGCTACTGCTAAATGAAAGAGAATTTTATTTTGAGGCTAGAGAAATAGAAGGATAATTTGGAAGAAAGGGTTTTCAGGGAAAGGTGGGCCTGAGAGGAATCTACAAAATGTCAAAACAGGAAGCTTTTGTTAGCTAAGCCAGCATGAGGGCAATGACAAAGGACTCCTTGATAAGAGATAAACACAAGTGGGAAAGTGTCTAAATGAAAAGGTTCTCACTATCAAGAAAGTGAAAATCCACAGAATTAGAGAAAATTTTTGCAAATCATACATGATAAGCGACTTGTATCTAAAATATACAAAAAACTCTTACAACTCAATAATGAAAAAACAACAATTTAAAAATGGGCAAAGGATCTGAATAGGTATTTCTCCAAAGATAATATATAAACGGCCAATAAGCACACGAGACGATGCTCAATGTCATTACTCATTAGAGAAATGCAAACCAAAACCACAATGAGATACTACTTCAAATCCACTGACTGGCTATCAAAAAGAGGGGACCTTATGGAGGAATTAGAACCCTCAAGCGGTAATGTAAAATGGTGCAGCTGCTTTGGAAAACAGTCTGGCAATTCCTCACAAGGCTAAACAAAGAGCTACCATATGATCTAGCAATTCCACTCCTAGGTATTTACCCAAGACAAATGAAAACATAAGTCTTCACAAAAATTTGTACATGAACATTCATAGCAGAAACATGAATAGCCAAAAATTGGAAACAAAAATGTCCATCAAAGGATAAAATAAAATGTAGTATATCCATACGATGGAATATTATCAGGCTATAAACAAGAATGAAGACCTGATACATGCTACAACATGGGTGAACTCTGAAAACAGATGCTAAGAGAAAGAAGCCAATCATAAAAGGCCACATATTGTATGATTCTATTTATATGAAATGTTCAGAATAAGCAAATCTATAAAGACAGAAAATAGATTAGCACTTGCCTAGGGCCGGTGGGGAGTGTGAGAATTGGAAGTGGGGGAATGACTGCGAAAGGGTACAGGGCTTCTTTTCCGGGTGATGAAAATGTTCCATAAATCACTGTAGAAATGGTTGCACAATTCTGTGACTATACTAAAAATCACTGAATTGTTCACTTTTAATGGGTGAATTGTATGGAATGTGAATTCTATTTCAATAAAGTTCTCACAAAAAAAGAAAGAAAAAGAAAAGTTTCCCGACCTGGTATTTTCTGTGGCAGTTAATAACTAGTAGGCAGCTCTTTAAGTAGGAAATTTAACAGTAGCCGACGGGTGCCCAAACAGTTAAATTACTAAATGGCTGGCTCTGGATGCTATGACAAAGGTTTAGGGATTTGGCACGGGTGACAGTGGATACCCAATAATATAAAGGATGGTCTTTGCCCTAATTGCAGGAATGAGTGAATGAAAAAAAAAAACACCTAATATTATACAGCTGAATGAGAGAAATGACTGGTATAGGGCAGATAATCAATTCAGAGGCCTGCTAAATAACTTCTAATGAGGTTTGTGGAGAGAGGGAGCAGATCAGAGTTCATGTTCCAATTCGGGGCAAAAGTGGTTTAGTGGGAGATAAGAAAGAGTACAGTAACACCTAAGGCGCATGGTTCGTACACTTTACTGGGGTAACAAGGCCCTCCCTAAATCAAGGCTCAAAGGGGCATTTTCCATTTCGCAAGTGTTTCTTAGAAACAACATACTATAACTCAACAAGCTCAAGCAGTCTTTAGAAAGAAAGTTAAAATCACACTGGATTGATACCTCCAGCGACTGAGTTCATCTTACGTCTTAAAAAGTTCAATAATCGCACTTAAAGGTTTTACAACGAAGAATGAAAAATCTGCGGCAATTAAAACTGCAAGAACAACGTGGCTCTACACAGGCTTGGAAATTAAGGCGACCAAGAAGTCCCCAGGTAGGTGTCGGGAATCAAACGTACCTCGAGTCACCCGAGGGAAGAGGCGAGGCGAAGGCATCCCGGGGACTGCATTTTTGCAGGTAAACCCGGGCTGTGCGCTCCCGCCGGGAGGCTGCCTGCGGCCGGAACGCGGAGGCAGAAAAGCTGTGGCGGCCCAGCAACCCGCTCACCACGGTCGCGCCCGGGCTCGCTCGGCGTTTCCATAGCTAACGTCAACTCCCGCGGGCACCGCCGGCGCGCAACCGCCCACGCGCTCGGGGGCGGGCCCAGCGCCCGGCTCGCCCCGCCCCCGAGCCTGCGCTCGCGGCGGGCGCTTCCCTTCCCGCCGGCCGGACGACGCGGAGCGGGGGCAGGGGCGGGCTTCGTTTCCTCCAGGCCTTGGCCAACGCTCGCCTGGCGGCGGCCGTGAAGTCGCTCGGGCTCTGGCCTCGCTTTGGGCCTAGACGCTGCCAGCGGCGAGGAAGTCGCAACGCCAGCCCTGAACTTTCACCCGAGCCGCGCCCCTACGCAAGAGCGTCGTTGCCCTGGTGACGTGACGTTCTCGGGCGGATGGACTCGCGGCCGCCATTTTGGGAGCGTCCTGTTCCCTGTGGTCTGGCTGACGACTCTGGAGTGTCGTGTGGCTCCACCCGCTCAGGGTCCCGCGAGCTCCATTACCCACAACATCTGCAATGTGGCCGTCACCACCCACGACACTGACGGTAATAAACGCTTCTAAGTGATACTTCTTACGTCCTGTTCGGCTTGGACGATTTGGAACTGCGTATACACGCTATCGCCCCTTCCTTGCAGTTTTTTTCCATGACTGGATTTGTAACTGCGTTTTTAAATACAAGGAACCAAAATGCCCATCATTGAAACGTGCAGCTAAGGTATCTGATTATTAATAAAATAAGGCAAAATACCCGTGTTCCAATGAAAAAAAAAAAAAAAAGCCGTGGCGGACTGTTAATGCTGTTCTTTTCCGATCCGGGAGTCTTTACACGGTGGCCGCAAAGTCCCCAGTTTTGCTAGTTTACAAGTTATCCGTGCGCCCCGCGCCCGCCGCCTCGCTTTCCCACGAAGTTTGGTTTCTTCCCCTGTTCTGCGCTCCTTGCAGGCTGCCGGGCGGAAGTCCGCGAGGCGGCCCCTGAGAGCTTTAAATTGGTCTCAAATGACTTAGAGGCTCGTGTCAGGGAACTCTGAAGCGGGTTTGTCGGTGTCAGGGTACCCGCGTTTCCCCACCTGATTGATAGCCTAGCAGTTCTGCACACTTGGGACTCCTGAGTGGTGTGAGGGCTGCCTCGTTTGGATCTCCTTATCTCAGAACTATAAATGCTGCCTGTTTTGTTTTTTTCTCTTCTGGGTTTACTGGAAATGATGGCCAAGTTCTTAAGCATTTAGGTTTTCAGACCATAATGGGAAAAACTTTTTTGTGTTAATATTAAAAGAAAGCCAAGGTTTACAAAGAAGAAGATATAACTCGATCTGGAGGACACCTGTAGTTTATTGAAAGCATGTGGAAGAAAACCGTGTGCTGTGCAGTGTCAATGACGTACATATGCTTGTCTTCAGGGACACAATTTCCAGATAGAACCTTTGATAGTTTGGTGTGACAGGGAAATGTGTTGTCGGTCCATGCGTAATGTTTTCCCCTTTGCAGGAAGACATAACCCCAGTCGTCGTGGGTCAGGGTACCATATTAAGCATCTTTGAAGCATCAGCTACTGCTAGGAAGTCGGTGTAGTGTGGTTAAGAGTAGAGACTGGAGGGCCGGCCCGTGGCTTAGCGGTTGGCTGCGCGCGCTCCGCTGCTGGCGTCCCGGGTTCGGAACCCCGGGCGTGCACCGATGCACCCATTCTCCGGCCGTGCTGAGGCCGTGTCCCACATACAGCGGCTGGAAGGATGTGCAGCTATGCCATGCAACTATCTGCTGGGGCTTTGGGGGGAAAAATAAACAAATAAAATATTAAAAAAAAAAAAATAGTAGAGACTCGAGTCAGGAAGCCTGAGTTGGAACCCTGACACCACCACTCACCGCTTCTGTGTTCTGGCCTCAGTTTTCATATGTTGTAAAATGGGCCTAATAATAGAGACAGAACTTATCCGACGGGGAGTTGTACAGATTGGATTAAATCAAATAACTGTAAATTGTTTAGTAAGGTAACTGGCACAGCTTAAGTACTTAGTGAGGATGAGCTATTATCTTTATGTGGAGAGGCTGTATTTATAATGCCCGTTTTGTTACCCTGAATTACATATGACCCAACCAGAATGAAGTTTTTGTTGTTGAAATACCTGCTGCAGATGTTTGGTGGTTAAATTTTTCTTTCTTCCCAATATGTTGAGTAAAATTAGTCAAGTTTATGGTACAAGACTTTTGGTTTGAATTACATTGATTCCCTTTTATTTTGGCACACATAATTAAGAGTTGATTATGCATATTTTGTAGTCTTTATCCTCAGTTTGGAACATTAATTAACCTCTTCTATTGACAGAAGAGGTTACTGGCAAATAACCTATTTTATTGGCAAATAAAATTTATACATAAAATACAAATAACAGCAACAATATTAACAACTGTTGTTGGTGGGATGGTAGATTGGAGGTGCATTTTGAAACTTAGCTTGACTCTGTCTAACAAAATTTAAAATGCACTTGCCTTTGACAGAGAAATTTTCTCTCTAGAAATATACTTTGCAGATATTTCACCTTTACAGATGTCTCACCTAAGTATGCAGCAATATTTGTACAAAGGTGTACTTAGAACATTTATAATAGCAAAACACGAAACGTTCTTTGATAGGGAACAGGTTAAATAAATTAGGTAAAAAAGGAAGTACATCTCCATGTAGTCCTGTGCAAGCATGTCCAACTTATGTTAAGTAAAAGTTTCAAAATTACATTTTGTTTAGTATGATCTTATGTAAAAACTAGAAATATGCATGAGCATGTTTTGTATATGCTTATTTTTGAAGGATACATAAGAAACTATGATAGAAGTTAACTCTGAAGAAGTTAACTAGGGTTTGGTGGGAAGGAGAACTTTTACTTTTTATCCTTACTCTGTTGTGCTGTTAATATATTTTAACAATCAGTATGTATTGCTTTTATAGTCTTTAAATCATAAAATAACAGAATTAAATTGACAATCAAAAATACCCCCTCTACGCCCCAAAACCCCCTACCAAGCTGCTATATAACCAGAAAAATGGCATAGTGGATTTTTGTTTTTATAGTAATACCTTTATCCAGAAAATAATTTTGAAACTATAGTTGCTAGTTTCTATGAATAGTTACAGTATTGATGCTTTCATAGGGAGAGAAATGCTATATTATTTTTAAATTATATTACAGTTGACAATTACAGTAAGGTATTTGGTATACCGGTAAATTTTGAGCTCTGGTAATCAGAGACGGCTTAGCCTCTGGACCACTTCAGTGTTACATCAATAGAAATTCTTAAAATTAGTTCATTTTATGCTAAATGAGAGAGTTTACTGAATTTATGTATACATTCTCAAGATTATTAGGATTTCTTTCTAATGGTGCATATAAAATCCTAATTTTTAGTATATATGTAAAATGTACATGTAGTGTACATGTACATATGTATTTATAGTAGTGTATATATAGTAGTGTATTTATATAGATATGTATAGGTAAAATACTTGTACATATAGAAAGTATATATTATGTATAATACGTAAAATAAAATACATGGGAATCCTATTTTATTGAACCAGCAATGACTAAGTATTGGAAGAAATTTTCATATGTGGTTTGTCTTTAGCAGTATAATTTTATTTTATTTTATTATTTTTTAATTTTTTGTTTATTGCAGTAACATTGGTTTATAACATTGTATAAATTTCAGGTGTACATCATTATACTTCTATTTGTGCATAGATTACATCATGTTCACCACCCAAATACTAATTACAACCCATCACCACATACAGTGCCGAATTATCCCTTTCGCCCTCCTCCCTCCCCTCTTCCCCTCTGGTAACCACCAATCCAATCTCTGTCTCTATGTGTTTGTTTATTGTTGTTATTATCTACTACTTTATGAAGGAAATCATACGGTATTTGACCTTCTCCCTCTGACTTATTTCACTTTGCATTATACACTCAATGTCCATCCATGTTGTCACAAATGGCTGGATTTCATTGTTTCTTATGGCTGAGTAGTATTCCATTGCGTATATATACCACATCTTCTTTATCCATTCGTCCCTTGATGGGCACTTAGGTTGCTTCCAAGTCTTGGCTATTGTGCATAACGCTGCAGTGAACACAGGGGTGCATGTATCTTTACGCATTGGTGTTTTCAAGTTCTTTGGATAAATACCCAGCAGTGGAATAGCTGGATCATATGGTAGTTCTATCTTTGATTTTTTGAGGAATCTCCATACTGTTTTCCATAGTGGCTGCACCAGTTTGCACTCGCACCAGCAGTGTATGAGAGTTCCTTTCTCTCCACATCCTCTCCAACACATGTTGTTTCCTGTCTTGTTAATTATAGCCATTCTGATGGGCGTGAGGTGATATCTCATTGTAGTTTTGATTTGCATTTCCCTGATAGTTAATGATTTTGAACATCTTTTCGTGTGTCTGTTGGCCATCTGTATATCTTCTTTGGAGAAATGTCTGTTCAGGTCTTTTGCCCATTTTTTAATTGGGTTGGTAGTTGTTTTGTTGTTGAGATGCATGAGTTCTTTATATATTTTGGAGGTTAAGCCCTTATCAGATGTATGGTTTGCAAATATCTTCTCCCAATTGTTAGATTGTCTTTTCGTTTTGCTGATGGTTTCCTTTGCTGTGCAGAAGCTTTCTAGTTTGATGTAGTCCCATTTGTTTATTTTTTCTATTGTTTCTCTTGCCGGGTCAGACATGGTGCTTGAAAATATGTTGCTAAAACCGATGTGGAAGAGCGTACTGCCTATGTTTTCTTCTAGAAGTTTCATAGTTTCAGGTCTTACATTCAAGTCTTTAATCCATTTGGAGTTAATTTTTGTGTGTGGTGTAAGGTAAGGGTCTACTTTCATTTTTTTCCATGTGGCTGTCTAGTTTTCCCAACACCATTTGTTGAAGAGACTTTCTTTTCTCCATTGTATGTTCTTGGCTCCTTTGTCAAAGATTAACTGTCCATAGATAGCAGTATAATTTTAAAGTACAACAATTTTTAATAAAATTTATGTCAGTAATTTTTTAAAAATTTTATCAGAGCTACTTTTTTAGGCTCTTAGTTTAAATGAAGCCAATGTATAGAAATGAATATTAGAATAATTACTAATCCTGTTGAATTTTTAAAGTTCTGTTATTTATGAATTTCAAGCCAAATATCAGATTCATGTTTTTACATAGGAATTTTCCTCCTAAAAGACTTTGTAATTAGTAAAAAATGTATATACCAGTAAACAGCAGCATGCAAGAAAGAGATGTGTTTACTTGTACAGGTAAATATGTTCAGAAACAATGGAACTTTTTTTTTTTTTTTGGTGAGGAAGATCAGCCCTGAGCTAACATCTGCCAATCCTCCTCTTTTTGCTGAGGAAGCCTGGCCCTGGGCTAACATCCGTGCCCATCTTCCTCCACTTTATATGGGACGCCACCACAGCGTGGCTTGACAAGAGATGCGTCAGTGCGTGCCCAGGATCCGAACCGGCGAACCCTGGGCCGCCACAGCAGAGGGCGTGCACTTAACCGCTTGCGCCACCGGGCTTGCCCCAACAATGGAAATTTTTTATTTGTGGTTTTTATATAAAACTAGCCTATGGATTTTTTTCCTTGTGAATTTTTTCCCTTATAACTTTTTCTCCTGGCAACAATAATGAATAAAATATTAGAGACAAGCTTGCTTTTAAGGGCATATATGCCTTACCTAACACGTGTAATAAAACCAAATACTCATACTCTCCAGTGAAAAAATTCAAAGAAAATATTTTTATTTGTATGGCCCAATTAGTGTAGAGGCATACACTCTGAATTCCACAATTCAGTATCCCTGGGCAACTTTTTCTTTTATCATTGGTATGCCCAAATGTACTGGGCTAGAACATTGGGCTGTGGAAACCTAAAAGTTATATTTATTCTAAAAAAAGATTTCCTTTGTTTATCTATGTCTCCTTTCCCCAATGTACATTTTCTTTAAAAATATAGTACATCTTAAAAATACTAACCTGAACGTGATGTGGATTCTTCCAGAAAGAATTTTAGTTCCTTTTTCTCCTGATACACATAGTGAATTGTCTTTACATTGTGAGACAGAGAACAATCTTTAATCACAAGGAGGGCCCTGAGCCGATTTTCCCCTCCTTTTGATTATAGCACCAATATCCCATCCATTACTGCCTCCTGCCAGAGAGAATGACTCGTTCTGTTCAGAAACAAAAGCAGCCCTACCTGAGACCACTCTGGAATACTTTGTCTTCTTTTCATAATCTCCATTTACTAGACCAGTATTTTTCTCATTTCTTATCAAAGCGTGAACTCAATAACTGATTTCTTCCTTCTTGGATAAATGGACATGGGAACTTGACTTCAGATTAAAATTGTGGAAATTTAAGAAATGTGCTCTTAGTGAGAAGGAAAAAGCCAATGATTTTCATAGAACTATAGAAAGCATATTTAATCAGAAATAATGAGCTCTGAGTTATAATTCACTCTCTGCAAGAAATTTGATAATTTAACATTGGGCAAGTCACTTCAACTCTCCAGGCTTCAGTTTCCTCCTCAGTAATGTTAAGAGATTGGGCTACATCTCTAAATTTCCATCTAATTCTGTATTTCTGCTGTTGTGTTATTTTTGTGTTAAGTTTATCATGGTATGGGTGGAAATAAAGGCAGGCTGTAATATTTTTTTAATGCCAATTTTTTTAAGGGTTTTCTAAGTAACCATACTTTAGACATAAGAGTAAGCTTTATTTATTGTTAAGCAGACCTAAACAAAACATGTTTATCATTGGAAAACTAAACTCTGCTAACTTCAGTATTGACCACTTTTCCTGGAACAGTGATTGCTGTCAGTGTTAACATCAGGTAGTGTGTCACCTTAATCAGAATTCGTTAAGTACCAATAGTTTACTTTCTGAAGGTTCTCTCAGGTCAATTAAATAAAAACGTTAAAGCCAGTATGTTAAGATTTCTGCTACATAGTAGTCAAATTATGTTTAGCCTCTTTGATTAAAAGTAGTGGTCAAAGATGTTGAAGCCCTTGAAGGTGATTTTGAAGATGGAGAAGTGCTGGAGCTGCACAGGCAGCAATCAGAAACAATTAGGAAAAATGTACCAAATGCTTCACTTCTTTGTGTAGGCTGCATGGCACATTACGTTTAACATTTCAGGCTTGTTGCATTTTAAAATAAGGCCTCCAACTAAGCAATTTTCAAGACAACGCCAATCAAAAGATATTGCTTAAAATTTTCTTATTGCTATAGAAATGAAGAGAGTGATTGTCTATGTTGATTAGCTTGAAGATTGCTTTGGGAAGAATTTGACAGTTTCTAGTAACATTCCCTTTATATTTACAACCTGTGAAGAGGAATTGCATACTACGTTGAGTATCAGGATAGTTTAAAGCTTCCTTTTTATCTAATAATTTTATTCTACTTTAACATAAAGGAGATCCTTGTAATGTGTATTTTTAAATGCATATGTAATTATTTTTGTCATGATTCTTTAAAATTATTCTCAATTAGATCAAATAGAAAATAAATATATAGCATAATAAATATATGGAATATTTATTGATGTCTGCTATATGCAAAATTTTTTGTGCTAGTCAGTTTGGCAGCTACAAAGATTAAAAAGTAACATCATTTAACGTCAAAGAACTCACAGTTTAATGGATAGAAAATTAATAAGAAAAAAATAAGACAAAGAAAACTTAGAGCCAATTACATTTCAGTTATGATGAGTTGAGAATGTCTGATACTATTTCATTTGCTTTTACATAAATGCTAAATAGAGGTTATATCTACCTGATAGCACAAAACATGGCACGTTAGGAAAGTGATCTCACAATAATATTTTATGTTTAGAAAGAAAGGTATAATTGAGTGAAATTACATTACATCTGGCAATGTATACAAAAATGTTTAAATACCAAGAAAGACCATGCTGGCAAGAAGATTCATTTTTTATGGACCTTCTGATTTGAAGGCCAAATTTTTAATTGCTTTAATCTAAAATGCACTGGCTCTCTTAAATTAGCAAACAAAATAAGATTCAGTGATGGTGAGGATTCAGTTAAATGGCATTCCTATTTATTCATTCATGAATTGTTAGTAAACATGTATTATGTGTTTACTAGGTGATAGGCAATTTGTTAGAGACTTAGTGATGCATAGAAGGATAACAGTACTTCCTATCATGGGTCCGTCTGGTGAGAGTGCTGGAGTAATCCAAATCTATATGATCCCTTTGGAAAGAAATTTAGTGATATTTATCAATAACTCTATAAAAATGTATAACCTTGTATTTTTAAAAAAATTTTTTTTGTGAGGAAGATTAGCTCTGAGCTAACATCTGTCACCAATCCTCCTCTCTTTGCTGAGGAAGACTTGCCCAGGGCTAATATCCATGCCCATCTTCCTCCACTTTATATGGGACTCCGCCACAGCATGGCTTGACGAGTGGTGCCTTGGTGTGCTCCCGGAATCCGAACCCTGGGCCACCGCAGTGGAGTGCGGGCGCTTAACTACTACACCACTGGGCCGGCCCCCAAAAATGTGTAACCTTTTAACTGATTAATACCTTCGTATGGAAAGTATTCAACAGAAGGAAAAGGATTTATGCATGTGTTTATTTCATATTTCTAATAGCATGAAATTGGAAGCACCTTGAATATTCAAAGGTTCGATGATTAAAAAAATAATAGTATTTCCCTTTGGTTGAATATAATACAGACATTAAAATGATAATTATTTTGGGTTTGTCATACCATAGAAAATGCTTAAATATATAATGTGGGCAAAAAAATTGTATAAATTATTACCATTCTGTAAAAATATACAAATGAGAAAACTTTTGAATTTTAGAAAATGATAGTTGTATTAGCATGGTGGTGTTTTAGATGATCATTTCAGTGTTCGTGTTTGAAACATTGTATATTATTTAAAAATAATTAATAAAGTATTTTAATGTATGAAAGTAGTCCTGATTCAGAATCCTTGTGCATTATTGGTGGGAACATAAATGGTGCAGTTGCTGTGGCTTCTCAAAAAATTAAACATAGAATTACCATATGATCCAGAAATTCCGCTTCTGGGTATATACCCAAAAGAATTGAAAGCAGGAACTCGAACAGCTATTCGTACACCAGTGTTCATAGCAGCGTTATTCACAATAGCCAAAAAATGGAAGCAACCCAAGTGTCCATCAGATGAGTGGATGAGCAAAATGTGTATACATACAATGGAATATTATTCAGCCTTGAAAGGAAATTCTGATACATGCTACAACATGGATGAACCTTGAGGACATAATGCTAAGTGAAATAAACCAGTCACAAAAACACAAATACTGTATGATTCCATTTATATGAGGTACCTAGAGTAGACAAAGTCAGAGACAGAAAGTAAAATGGTGGTTTCCAGGGGCTTAGAGGAGGGGAAAGGGGGAGTTATTGCTTAATGGGTACAGAGTATCAGTTTTGCAGGGTGACAGGAGGTCTAGAGACAGATGGTTGCACAACAATGTAAATGTACTTAATGCCCCTGAACTGTACAATTAAAAATGGTTCAGGTGGTCAATTTTGTGTGTATTTCACCACAATTTAAAAAATAAAAAAGGTTAAAATGGTAAATTTTATGTTCTGTAATTTTATGTTCTTAAAATTTTTTTAAGTGGTCCTGAAGCTATAGGTGGATTTCTAGATATGTATCAGAAATTGAAAACAGAGCTAGTTAATAGATTTAAGAGTGCAGTACAATGGAAAAATGAAATGCATAAAGCAGTTGGAAAAAGAATTTTGAAGATGAATATCACCAAATTCTATTCTGTGTTATGCTCAAATTTGTGACTTATTTTTCATGTTTTTCTTTTCTAAGCTTATGTATGTTGGTAGTAGCAAAAAATGTAATTGTCAGACTAAAATGAACTTTTAATGCTCAGTCACAATTTTAGAGGTGAAAGAGGTGCTTATGTTAGATAGAGGTGAGAAACCAGAGATCCAAAGCAGATTATATAGATAGGTAATGACAGATCTGACTAGAACAGATCCCTTGACTTTTATTACAGTGTTATTTAAGCTTTATACCACCTCAAGCAGGGCAGATTCTAATCTTCTTTTTTTTGGTGAGGAAGATTAGCCCTGAGCTAACACCTGTTGCCAATACTCTTTTTGCTGAGGAATATTGGCCCTAGGCTAACATCCATGCCCATCTTGCTCTACTTTGTATGTGGGATGCCTGCCACAGCATAGCTTGATAAGCGCTACATAAGTCCGCGGCTGGGATCTGAACCTGTGAACCCTGGGTCGTAGAAGCGGAGCATGCAAGCTTAACCACTATGCCACCAGGCCGGCCCCAGATTCTAATCTTTTTAAAAAATTAATCTTGTGAAAAATTTAATGATTTCTTGTCTATTAGGAGATTCTTATATCAAACATGAATTTCTTGTGGTATGGCATAAATCTATGTCTTTTACTCCTGCTTTTGACTTTCTGGAGCAGTTGTTAACTTCACAGCTTTTCTTTTCCCAAGCCATAGTTCCTTTGATCCTAAGAGAATTTGCATTTTCTTTACTTTTAAAACTAATCTATTTTATGAACTAATTGCCAAATATCCTTCCTACCCCCATTGTAGGAGGTGGGGGAACTGTATTTATTTAAATTACTCTTTAGTTGTAGGACTCAAGATAGAAACAATATTGTTATCTCCTAGATCTTACGCATTGCACTGTCAGAACACTTTTGGCTGCAAATGACAGAAATTGGACCCCAAAAACTAATTATTGGCTCATGTAATTGAGAGGTCCAAAGGTAGATCTTAAGGAAAGACTGCATCCAGAGGCTCAAAAACTGTCAGGACTTTCTCCATCTCTTGGTTTGCACTGCTTTATTCTTCAAATAGTTTCTATCCTAGTGGCAGGCAAAATGCCTTCAGAGGGTTCAGATTCACATCCTGCCAATGAAGCAATTGCAGTGGAGGACGTAAATTGAAGAACTCTCTCCCAATGTTCGTATCTCAATTTTAGGCTCTGTACCCCTATGATCAGCAGCCCCAACACTAACACAAAAAGTTGAAGAGGAGTGTCCCAAAGGAATCTGAAGAAAGAGAGTGGGAAAATTACCTGGGCAGCCAAAAAGAACAACTCCCATAGTCTCCTATACCCACTTTATAGTGAAGCAACTTTTTAAAATATTCTAGATAAATTAGAACATCAGTGTTCCTGTTCAACTCCATTGAAGTATTTGAAATCATTTAACGTACTGCACATTTGTCTCTTCTTGGCTGCCCAGCATTTGAATCCCTTTCCTTTGTGGAATTTGCCAGTGTGGGAGCCTTAGTGGGAAGGCGGGTCACATCTCCCACCATGAAAGTTGAAAAATACAGATGCTTTTTTCAAACTCTCATAACTAAGGTTTTGACAGGCAACCAAAGTTTGGCCATCTTCTCCTTGGGGCTGTCAATGTAAAGCATGGGAAGCGATGAAGCAAGAATAGTTAGATCATTCTGATGGCAGCAGGAACATCCAGGGCCCAGTAGCACCTGTGTAGCAGCAAGGCATTGGCACCCTAATTAAGTTGTTCCTGTTTCATGACACTGCCTATGATTCTGACCACCCAACTCCCCTTGATAATTACTCATTCTATGAGCCTGGTTTTCCAGCCTTCCTGTAGATTATGTGAGCTATTCGGTATCCTATAAATTCATTTTATGTTTAAGTTAACCAGCGTAATTTTCTTTTCCTTGCAACCAAAACCACTGACTGGTACATTCTCAAATTTTTAGCCAAGGTATTTTGAAGTATAATTATTTTCTCTAAGGTACTAATTGGTGAATTTAAGTATGATTCCTTTTTTCATCTTCTTAATGTATTTAATAGCTCCAGATTCTAGAGTTTATTCCTTTATGGCCCCGCCTTTTTTATTGACATGAGACCGCTTGCAGTGACCTTGTAATATGACTCATTCAGAACCAGTTGTTGCCTTCATTTTTTACATCCTCCATTTTATACTCTTCTCTAACATCATCTACATTTCTTCTTTGCTCTCTTTCTCATTTATCATTGAGTTGTATCTGCTAAAATTTTAATACAAATGTTCTTCTCATCTCTTTTCTGGGAATGTTATCCTGATATAGGATAATGTCTCCTATATCAGGATAAGATTGAGCTTCATGTAACAGAAATCATGACAACAATGGTTTAACAAGATATAAATTTATTTCTCTGCCATGTAAGTTTGGATTTAGGTATTCCAGGGGTCAGTATGGCAGTTCCATGGGCTGGTGGGGCAGTCCAGTTTACTATGCCATCATCCCTAGGGGCTTTTTCTTTTCCTCCTGATCCAGCTAGAGCTCCTCCATCATATTCTCGTTCAAAGTCACAAGATGAAGGGAAGGGAAATTGTTTTCCTTTCCTTTTTAAGGAAAGGAACTTCCTAGAAGTCTCCAAACAACGCTACTACATGTATGTCATTGGCAAAAACAAATGGCCACACTTAGCTGCAAGGGAAGCACAGTGGCTAGCTAATGGGAGTTCTTTTACTAAAGGAGAATGACAGAACAGACACTGAGAGGTAACTAACTGTCTTCTCTTTAATTTCCATTTCTTTTACCTCTGTCTCTAATTTCTCATCTTTCTAGCTAAGACATAATTTATTTTATGTTCTAGTACTACTTTGTACATTTTTAATTCAATTAATTAATATACTAAAATCTTAGAGCAAGTTGTTTTTGTGATAAAAATCTTATTTTTTTGTAATTATGCAGTTTTTATTGTATAATTTCTCCAATTGCTTGAATAAAGTGGTTCAATTTTCTTACCAAAAATTGCTATTAATTCAATTATTTTCAAAATATGGCTTCATAATAAGTTCTTATAAAAGGAATGCATATTTTAAGCTGTATACTCATAGATTGTGATATGAAAATAAAATACAGAAGATCCCTAAGACCTTCTTGAATCCCCAAATTCATTAAGAATGTGTGAACTACAGTGGTATTTGGGCCTACTCCCTGATAGTTTTGCTCTTACACATAAGCATCAGTAAAATGACAATTTGAATCAGGAACATTGTCAAAAATTAACATTTAAAATTCTTTTTTTAAAAGAAATAATTTTGAACATAGAGAAATTTGCAAAATAATGCACTTCCCTTCACCCAGCTTCCCCCAATGTTAACATTTTACATAACATTTTATGTAACAGAACAATGACTGAAACCAAGCAATTAACAATGATACATACTGTTAACTAATCTGTAGACCTTATCAAAGTTCACCAGTTTTCCCATTAATGTCCTTTTTTCTGGTCAAAGATCCAATTCAGAATCCCACGTATTACACTTAGTTGTTATGTCACCTTAGTTTCCTCCAATCTGTGGCAGTTCCTCAGTTTTCCCTCATTCAATGCTCTTGACCCTTTTGAAGAGTTATTGGCCAGTTATATGTAGAAGATCCCTTAGTTTGGGTTTGTCTGGTTATTTTCTCATGATCAGATTATGTATTTTTGGCAAGAACACCACAGAACTGATGTTGTGCCCTTATCGGTGCATCATATCAGGATATTGATGTATATTATTGGTGATGTTAACTTTGGTCACTAAGTTAAAGTGGTGTTTACCAAGTTTTTCCACTGCAAGGTTACTATTTTTCTATTTGTAATTAAAAAATATCTTGTAGGGCTGGCCCGGTGGCACAGTGGTTAAGTTTGTGTGTTCTGCTTTGGCGGCCTGGGGTTCCCTGGTTCGGATCCTGGGTGCGGACCTACTCATCACTCATCAAGCCATGCTGAGGTGGCGTCCCACATAGAAGAACTAGAAGGACCCACAAGTAGGATATACAACTATGTACTGGGGCTTCGGGGAGAAAAAAGAAAAAGAGGAAGGTTGGCAACAGATGTTAGCTCAGGGCCAATCTTCCTCAAACAAACAAACAAAAAACAACAAAAAAGATTCTTGTGAGGAAATTCTTAGAGACCATTTAAATATCTTGTTTATACTGCCATCTACTAATTTTAGTATCCATAGATGATTTTTATCTGCAACAATTATTACTGTGGTGTTTGCCATAGTCATCAGTATTCTTTGCATGTTCCGATGTGTTTTTTCCACACCACGAAGCAATTCTCCAATTCTCAGTGGACACTGACTGGGTGTACTACAAATTTAACTTGATTCTGACACTATCTATCTGAAGATAGCATCAGATCCCATAGGTTAAGGGCTTAGTCTCACAAGACTGGCCCCACTTCGGACACCAACTTCAAGTTTAGGTTGTTACCTTTGCTTCTAATGAACTAGCTGTAAATTGGAGGTTCCCACAAACCTCTCCTCAGGTTTGATTAATTTGCTAGAGTGGCTCACAGAACTCAAGAGAAACCTTTACTTGTGTTTCCAGTTTATTATAAAAGATGTTATAAAGGATGAACAGATGAACAGCCAAATGAAGAGGTACATAGGATGGGGTCCCAAAGGGGCGCAAGCACAGGAGCTTCTGTCCCCATAGAACTGGGTGCACCACCCTCCCACCGCGTAGATGTGTTCACCAACCTGGAAGTTCATGAAACTCTCCTTGTTCAAGAGTTATAGATCCTTAACCCCTAGCCCTCACCCCCCATCCCCTTCCCAGGTGGGGGTGGGGCTGAAAGTCCCAACCCTCTAATCACTTGGTCTTTCTGATGACTGGCTCTATCCTAATGCTATCTAGGAGCCCCACTCCGAGTCACCACATTAGCATAAACTCAGGTGTGCTCTAAAGGGGCTCCTTGTGAGTGACAAAAAACACTCCTATCACTCAGGAAATTCCATACGTTTTTGGAGTTTTGTGCTAGGAACCAGAGACAAAGACCAAATACATTTCTGATTATACTACACAGTCTAGTGAATGCAGGAGAAAATTATGTATTCTGAGTAGAAACAAAGATCTGTAAATGTGAACCTGATTGGAAATTCTTTTCATCAATAGGTTAAAGAAATGGCTGAGATGTTTTGTGAAAATTACAAGAAAAGTTGTGTGCAAATGTTAAATTATTTGTGGCATTTTCTACTTCTGCTAGGAAGAGCACAGGTATAAGATCCAGTTTTCTCTCTATTTGTTGGGTCATTATGATTCTTTATGGGAGCAAGGAACTTCTGTGTTGACTCTTAGTTCTAAGCCCACTTTTTGTGCAGAATAAATCTTGGCCCATAGCAAAGGATGGGGGAAGCTATATAAGCAACAAGGAGCTAGAATTCTCTAAATCTCCAGTTAACTTACACTGGATAAGAAGACAATAAGCTCCTTCATTTTATCAATTCAAAACCCCTTCTAGGTTGTGATGGCCATTGGTACAACGGATAAGGTACTGTGGTTACCTAGCACTTGATTACATAATCTGATTCTTTATATACAGCACAAACCACTCTCAAACTCATCCCCAGACCTTCCCCCAAGGTAGAGCTAGCCAGACCATGAGTTACTTTACCTTTAAGTCTTATGTAGTTCATGTGCATGGGTTGGTTTTTTTCTTCACTATAATACCACTTTCATATAGTGGGGCTCCCATTACCAGGACAACCAGGAGTGGTCATGAGGAGGTTAGCCTTTACCAAAACCTTAATCCTTGGTAGTATGCTTAGCTCTCTCACTCCTTGGGTTGAAAAAATGCAAAACATTCTATACTTCTGTTTGTTTTCCTGTTTTGTCTAACTTTCCTCAAAGTATCTATGTATACACTTTCTTAAATTTACTAATCAAAATCATTTTATTTCTACTAACCTTGATAAAAACTAAAACACACTAGGTTCCCTTTAGATTAATATAGCTTTACTCAGCATTTTGGACACTAAGGTAGAACATGAATTATTTTTGTGTGTTTAGAAAAGACATGAAATCTTCATGTAGAAACTTCTGGATTAGCATAGGGAAATGAATCACTGTCCCTCAATTTCTAACAAAACAACTACCAACTACAGCAACAGAAACAACAAAAAAATTCACCATCAACAACCAAAAAGAAGGACCTAACTATAAACTTCAAATACCGGCTGCCAATAAGAGAAACAGAAAAATTCTGGAGCATGACTAACAGCTATAGTTAATAAGCTTTAAGGATAAAGAAAAAGAATTCTTTTTTTTTTTTTTTTGTGAGGAGATCAGCCCTGTGCTAACATCTGCCAATCCTCCTGGTTTTTTTTGCTGAGGAAGACTGGCCCTGGGCTAACATCCGTGCCCATCTTCCTCCACTTTATATGGGACGCCGCCACAGCATGGCTTGCCAAGCAGTGTGCCTGTGCGTGCCCGGGATCCAAACCGGCGAACACGGGCTGCCGCAGCGGAGCGCGCACCCAACCGCTTGCGCCACCGGGCCGGCCCCCAAGAAAAAGAATTCTTTAGGCTCTCAGCCAAAAATAAAAAATTACCTACAATTGGGGAAAAAAATCCACAGTATAATTGGGGGTGGTGTCGGGCTGGGAGCTTAATAAACCGGATGCACAATACTATAGATTGCTCTGCTACACATTAGGTTTAGTGCTTAGTCAAGCATGGTTTTGAAGTTTTCTCAACTAGAAAAATTGATTTGTGCATATCATCCACAAAATTCTTGGCTCAGATCACTAATGAAGATTGATTTAAGGGCAGCCTTTTGGGCTGATAATTACATCTAAGGGCTCTGAAAATTTCTCTGGAAAGACATTCACTAGTAGTTACACAGACATATGGTTCACTTTACTCAATCCTAGAGAAATTTTATCTTTGCAAGTTTGACAAGGAATAATCTGGCCCTCTTACTTATGCTGAAATTAATTTCCAGAAAAGCAAGTGATGGCCTGTATGACACTCCTAACAACACGGAGTTATAGACTAGATTCCAATGTTTACATGATTTTGAATTTTATGAAGATGTACTAACATTGTCCAGTTAGTCTTGCTCAATACTGACAGTGAGAATGAATAGTTCTAAATGGAATTCAGTGAATTTAAAATTAAATAAAGTGACATTGGAATACCAGAATTCTACAAACATCACAGGAGTAACATAAAAACTTGTGCAAAGATTTTACCCATAATTAAACTTTCTACATTTGTGAACACATTTTATTTGGTTATGAGACTAATTAAAAAAATATGGCTCCCAGAATTCAAGTCTGTAGTCCATGCTGCACATTACAACTCCAACCTGGCATTAACATCTTGCTTAGTTCAGCTTTTTCATTGTTTTTTTTTTTCCATTTTGAATTTTCAATACAATCCCCAATATCATACATGTTTATGTCATGTTAGGTACTATGTGTACTAGGGTCTCAGCAGGAAAGAGGTGGCACGGTCAAATAGGGCCATTGAGGATGAAGGGACTATTCCAAAAGTATGGATGGGATTAAAGGAAATGAACCAGGGTTGGTGAAGCATTACAAACATGCAACAGCCTTAGGCCTGAAAGGTATAAGAGGAGGGAGAGTTTGCTAGAATCCAGAGAGTTTTAGGCGAGCCCAAGAGGAGCTGCGGTCCTTGTAAAGGAATACAGTAACTACTAAAGCCTAAATTTGCACTCTTCTCCCACTCTTTGACATACTGCCGTTGTCTTCCATTGGCTAAAGCCAACTGCCAGCTAGAGAGACAAAGAACCCTGGTTGATGTCATCTATAAGTCATTCTCTAGAGCCACATGCAAAAGGAGAGAGGGCATGATCTGGAAGGGCAAATGGAAACTAGCACATTTTATTTCAGTAAAAGTGCAGTTAATTATATTTCTGGCTGTTAATTTTTCTTATATCTGGCCTCCTTCATTTAGGTTATGTGACAGGTCCCTGAAGTCTTCTAAGTTTGCAACTCCTGGGGGAAATAACTTCATAGATCTTGGGGGTTGGTTCTGACATTGTTTTCTCTATTATACTGATATATTCAACAGAAGATTCGATAAGAGACTGTACGTAACTGATTTTTCAGTCTCCCAGATGGTGAGGTATACATTTTTATAAATGTAAAAGAACAGCAAAAGTACAATGTCATAAAATAGAAGTGATCTAGTATGTAGGAGGACAGCTCTTTGATTTATATCATTCTTTTTGTTAGTTGTGTGTGTATTCTTTGCTATAACATTATTCATGTGCTTACCTCTTTAATACACAGGCCATTCAACTGTGCTAGGCTTGGTCACACATAAAAATGAATAAGTGGATTTATATCAAAGGAATGGTATCAATTTTTTGAAACTTTAAGCCCATAAATTTTTAATATATTTTTCAAAATTTATTTTTATTGAGGTAACATTGGTTTATAACATTATATAAATTTCAGGTGTACATCATTATATTTTGATTTCTGTATAGACTACATTGTGTTCACCATCAAAAGTCTAGTCGCCATCTGTCACCGTACACATGTGCCCTTTTACCCCTTTTGCCCTCTTCCCTCCCCACTTCCCCTCTGGTAATCACCAATCTAATCTCTGTCTGTGTTTATTTGTTGTTTTTTAATCTTCCACATATGAGTGAAATCATATGATATTTGGCTTTCTCCATCTGACTTACTTCACTTAGCATAATACCCTCAAGGTCCGTTCATCTTGTCACAAATGGCAAGATTTCATCTTTTTTTATGACTGAGTAGTATTCTATTGCATATATATATACCACATCCTCTTCATCCATTCATCCATTGATGGGCACTTAGGTTGTTTCCAAGTCTTGCCCATTGGGAACAATCCTGCCATGAACATAGGGGTACACATATCTTTTTGAATTAGTGGTTTTGTGTTCTTTGGATAAATACCCAGAAGTGGAAACGCTGGATCATATGGTAGTTCTATTTTTAATTTTTTGAGGAATCTCCATACTGTTTTCCATAGTGGCTGCAGCAGTTTACATTCCCACATTCCCTTTTCTCCATATCCTCTGCAACACTTGTTGTTTCTTGTCTTTTTTAGTAATAGCCATTCTGATGGGCGTGAGGGGATATCTCATTGTGGTTTTGATTTGCATTTCCCTCATAATTAGTGATGTTGAATATCTGTTCATGTGCCTGTTGGCCACCTGTATATCTTCTTCGGAAAAATGTCTGTTCACGTTTTTAATATTTTGACACAATCTTATACCTTCAATTAAATTAGTGAGTAGATTTGACTTAAAATTTTTTTAAAAATCATTTTTGCTCTTTCCCTACCCAGACATCAGGAAATGACCATAAACATAATGAATAAAATTACAAAATTCAGTGGAAAATAAAACAGTATGTAAATATTAATTGATTTCAAGGTAAAATAAATGTTTATGATCCAGTAAGGGAATTCATGCTTATTTATAACCCATATGAATAAAATAACTCTAGATACCAATATTCTGCTTTGTTTTCATTTGATTTTCCCCATCTAGGCTCATAATAGTAGTCTTTACTGATCTCTTGAATATAATTTAAAATAACTGATCAAAAAAATATGCAAGATCTAATATTAGAAACAAATATCTCACTTTTTAAAGTTATTTTTGAATTATAAGAGAAAAGTGGTTTCCAACCAAAAACTAATTTTTTTCATTTTTGTTTCCTCCATGAAAATAATGCTCTTTAAAAAGTTTGGCTTTTATTATCTTGAATAGCTTTTTTTTACTATCATTTCTCTTCTAAATATTGAGGTGACTGAAATACTTATGTTGTAAGTACATATTTCTACTCTTATTTTCTTACAATGCATTGAAAAAACATCTGGAAATAGCATTAAATTAAAACAGTTTCATGATACTAGGAAATCTTCACTGTTTCTGAAGTCTGTTGTAGCTGTTGTTTAAATTCTTGATAAGGTCAATATTAATCAGTTAATGCTAAGTCTTAAAATGAATAAATAGGTATTTAAAATATTTAATAACAGAACTATTAAAGGATGACAATTATGTGGCTGACATTCTCATAGTTATTCTTTTTCAGAGTTAACCATGGCCTAACCCATTAACATTAACAGATGTTCGGGCTTTAGTTTTATTTAGTTTCTATTTATAGAGGTTTTAGATCTATTTCCAGAAATATGCTCCTAACTTCATTCAAAGCATAATATAACAATATAGTAATGCTTCAGTTCACTACACATGAAAATATTAGAACCTCCACCTAACTTGAAAAATTATTTCAGCATCTTAGTAATTGAAGGAACACACTCAAAAAGCAAACCAGAAGACAAAAGCACAAATCAGGGATCTTGGCCGTAAGCAAATTCCAAGGTTATAGCTTCAATTCAGGACCCATTCTACCTACTTTTCTTCAGCTACAAGTCCCAAAAATTGTAAATCATTTGCAACAATCACCCTGAGGCACTGTAAATCATTGAAAATAATATTTTATTTAATTTATTCTACTTACTAAAGAAGGAAAGTATATCAGTACATTTAATAAAATTTTTCCCAAAATGTACAAAACAAGTCTTCTGATTGACTTACAGCTAATTAAAAAAAAATTAAGCCATTCAATCATTCCAAAGTATCCTATTCTGTGAGTTACATATGTTATCTAGATTAGTTTTCTTTTTCAAGTTTTTGTAATTGTACAATTACACTTTTGCTACGAACTCTAAATTAGCCTTTTTTGTTTTGAGAAGACAAGAAGTTTGACATATATAGTGTACTGATTGCTATAGACTATAATATTAAATTGCTACAATATGAGACCTATATGTTGTATTTTTATTTGCATGTATATGTGTATGTGTATGTATACATAAAATTCACAGATGTACACTATGTTGTTGCTTAAAAACTCCCAGGGTGCTAATTTAAAGACTATTTTGTTCCTAATAATGGCTTAATACCTAAAACTGAACAGAGTTCTTCACAAGGTAAATTAACCGGTGAAATATGCCAATTTTGACTTCATTTCCATCCTCTTGAATGACTGCATTTATTCTCTTTAGATTCAAAGCTCTTCATTCTACTGCTCCTCAACACTCTTTATAGATTCCAGCTTGCTTTTCACCTATCTTTTGACAGTTTAACATAGATGGCTGGGTCAAGTCCATTGTTCCAATTGTATGTAGCTTAAAAAGCTCTGCAGTATTTTGCTCTTTCTATTGTATCTGGCTTCCCTGAGTGCTCTGCTCACTGCATTTTACTTGCACTCTCTCTGTTTTCTAAACCCATTTATGCCTATTCTTTCTGAAGACACTTGTTCGTCTGGGAGCTCAAATTGACTTCTCCCCATTCTATTTCCTTAACTAAAAAGGCACCATTAAGGTTGATTGAACTCTTTTAAAGTACTTCATAAAAAAATGAAAGGCCACAAGAAAGTAGGCTACCAGTGTTTGTAAATACCTGTTTTCAGCCAAATTGATAGGAAGGAATAAGAAATAATTGGAAACTTAAAAATGTTATTGATATATATTTACAGATTAGTCTTTTTTGGTTGTTGTTTGAAAAACATACTTTTAAAACATTCGGGGGAGGAGAGAGTAGAGGGGGGGGCATTATGTTAAAATTAAAGATGGAACTAATAGTAGAGGCAAACTACTAAAATTATCTAAAACATTTTCTAGAGAAAAATAATGCTTTACAATAAGCAAGATGTAAAACATGCAGGTCCACAATTAAAATCTACAGGTTTTAAACCACATGACCTTAATTTTTTTCTATTTAAAATATAGATATTGTTATAAAAAATTAATGTAACCATAAATGGTTTATAAAACTGTAAACTATAAATGTTTTACAAAAATAGTAAGATCACTAACCTTTTTTCCTATTTGTAATGTTTAAAAATGGAACTCTGCTGGTATGAAATAGTTTTAGATGTTTACAAGCTAATTAGAATTTAAAAAATTAAAAACCGGATGAAAATGTAGAATACTATTTGTGAAAAATACTTCACATCTAATTTGATATTTTATCAAAATGTAATTAATTTAAAAAAGTTACCAAAAATCCCAGCGGATTTTTATTCAGAACATATGGAAATACTCTTTATTTTTAACAATACAAGGAAAAATCTATTCTAATTTTAAAATTAGCGTTTTAGGTATTTTATATGGAAAATGATGACGTTGAATGAATTGGCTTTTTGATTTACCTAAAAGAGCATATAGGTAAGGTAAGGCCTAATAAATAAAACATAAATGGTAAATAATTTGATTTCAGGTAATTAACTTTCAAAGCTACTTCTAAGTTCCTTTCAATATACTATTCTATTTTCAGGTTACAGCATTTCATGTTTTTGCTATAAAATCATTCATTTTATTTTAATTATAAGAAAAAATCATCACCAAAACAAAATTTTAAGATAAAAAAAATGTACAAATTGGGTCTGAGAAATGTCTTTTCAGTAGTTTACAAAACAATTTTATTCACAAGTGAAAGAAAAAGAATAATAGAATATTATAATTCATATTTTTATAAGATAAAAACTTGTAGAAATAAAATATTACTAATAAAATAACTGTCTACTTCTTGCTGACTACTTCTTGTAGTTCTAAAAGGTAACTACAAACGAAAATTGCAATTCGGTATAGATTTTTCTTTAAAAATATTTCAATAATGGGGCAAAGTGCAGAGAGATGAACAAGAAAAGTAGTTAAGTACTTGGAGGTCATCCTGAAGCTCTAAGTTTCATAGCAGAAGAATCAAAAAATCAGCCAGTTTCTATCCAATAAAAAAACTGATTTGATTAGATTCACTGAATAACCAACAGAACTTGGCCATGAGTGCTTGCTTCTACTCTTCCAGAACTATAAATAATTTACTTCTTTTTATGTAAGTAACATTTAATGGAAGCTAAGAGCCTATAGCATGATTAACAATAAGACCTAATGTTTTAAAACATTAAACACTTCTTATAATGTATGCTAGCTTATGAATAAATAGTGAAGTGACATG
The DNA here is from genome assembly GCF_020826845.1 of Diceros bicornis minor. Classification (NCBI taxonomy): domain Eukaryota; kingdom Metazoa; phylum Chordata; class Mammalia; order Perissodactyla; family Rhinocerotidae; genus Diceros; species Diceros bicornis. Next base: position 9,736,223 of record NC_080763.1, on the reverse strand, counting down.
TTACTTAAAAATAAGGATTATTTTAAAACTAGTCATGAGTTTTAAAACTAGTCACTAGTGCAAACACACATGCACAGTGCACACTAAATATTCTAGGCAAAAATATGTTCACAACCATAGTTAATTTTGTGTCAATAGAGAAATTCAGAACTATAAAAATAGAAGTAAACAATAAAGATCTTATTGAACAATTACGTAATTAGCGTCAATCTTCATATACAGAAATCAGAAGATCACTTTGACATCATTTATATTCAGTTCAGCACTGTAGACTCCAAATCTATAGTTAAAATGCCCTAAACTTTAGCTTTCCAGATTGCTTGTGGAATTGTCCTTTAATTTAAAACGTGTCATATAATCACACATATGAATGCATGCAAAATAAATCTAGCAAGACATTGGCTGGGAGCAAAGAACTAATTTTACTATAGAAATTATACATTTTCCCTAAGCTAAATACACTGGAAGAGAATGAATAAATAGTTTACATTCCATACACTAGGGCTCTACAACAGCTGATTAAATAGCACATTAGTAATAATTAAATGTCAATTCACTTGCAGTGATGGAAAAAGCAATGAATTTGGAGTTGAAAAAAATCTGGGATTTGGTGTGATATCTACTCTTTTTCTTTTAAGCCAGTTTCATTATCTCTGAATGGACACAGTGTGTATGTCATATCTACTTCATAGGTGTGTTGTTAGGATATACCATGTAAAATATGGGCTAGTGGTTTGTAAATTTAAAGCACTACCTGCCTGTTTTGTTGCAATCACTTGTGACATGTGTTACAAATAATTTGTAACTATAACTAAAATTTCACAGTTTGTGAGTGATTTATTTAAAAAAATAATTTAGAGCAGATCTAAAGTCACTCCTGTAAAAACAGCCCTTATATTCAATTACATTGTCATTTGTTTTGTTGAATAGGAAGGGGATGAAGTTAGAACTGTTGCTTTATGAACTGCACATAACCAATGGCTTAAACTATCTAGGCATTCCCGGGGGAGTATGTTGTACATCATGTCAGTGTCATCTGCTATCATGGCAGAAAAACCTTCAGAGCCACTGTGCCAATTTATCTGAGTCATCATTCTCCCTCATTGCTTTTATGTGAAATTACCTATTGGATATTTATGTAAAAATGTTATTAAGATTGGGTCTGTATTTGTTTTCTGTACAGCACCTAGCAAGACCTAAATACATGTTTGTTATCAAATTGTATATTACAAATTAATTTACTTTGAAGAAGAAATTCAAATGTAATTAAAAATTTATAATAGAAATGATATCTCAAAATTTAACAATGTGTACATAAAAATCAAATGATAGATCTGAAATATGTTACAAATGCATATGAAAAATGGTAAAAGAAAATATGCCAAATGTTAAGTGGATGCTGGACAATGAGTTATATTTTTCCTGCTTTATAATTTTCTATTGTAAATTTTTCTCCATTGAAAACTTGTTAAATTTATTTTTCTCCACTCAGGTTATTATTTAAAAAGATACTTTTTATTATAAAAGTAACATATATTCAGTATTTAATTTATACATAATGATAACAGAAAAAAGCAGATGATGCCAAGTTAGTAACAAATAGTGAAGAGCAGACTCTTATTACAACTCTGTAATGAAAGGAGTTGTCAAAACTAGAGGGCAACAAAGACATCTTCTGGACATCTTAAGAACTGCATAGTTGTTTTTTATACAAAGGATCCTATTTCCACCTAAAAGTAATAGTTGTTTAAAAACCACATATTAAGTGTAAAATCAATCTGTATTAGGTTTGAAATTTTAAATCTTACATGATTAGATTACAAATATACAGCATTTAAAGAAGAAAAGATGCAAAACTGTTGCATACACATTGGAATTAGATAGTTTCCAAAATATCTTTAAAACTATTTCCAGATAGATTATAAAATACAAATATTTTAGTAAAAATAATTTATTTTCATGTAAGGAATATATAAAATAATATGAAAATCACATGCAGTGTTGAAACAATACTTGGAAAATTTAAATATAATACTTCATGAATCATGGAGCCCATTTATATCAAAGTATGATTGGCAATGTAGTCATTAATTTAAAGAACTGTATTTAACAAATAAACAAGCAAATTGAAAACCATATTTGATTGATTTGTGATATGTCCTAGTACTATACAATGTAATATTTTATAAAAATTATTTCCAGTGAAATATAATTAAGGGTCCATATTTTAAATATGTCCACTCATTTGAACATGTTTTCTTTTCAGTTTGACCATGTGTTCCTTTTAGCCTAAAACAGCTTGTAAAATTATATCACTATGGGCACAATTAATGAATTTTATATATGAAATAGTACTCTTAGAGCATGAATGACTGGTTGCACCCACGGTTAGCCACCTTCAGGAAGTACTAAGATGCCAATGATTTGCATCTCTAAACAATTCTTAGGGGAGACCTGGTTTAAGGGTAATTTTTTCGAAGTATAGTCCTAAAAAACTAATCTGTAGTTCAACTAGCAAAACTCAACTTGCTTTAGTAATAATTGTGTTTAGTAAGAAATGTATGCTTTAGTTTTAGGTAACCCCAAATGAACACATATTCTACAAATAAAGTATATTTCCTAAACTTACCTTTTCTAAGTATCTTCACATGACAGTCCATAATGAGATTTTGTAACTAAATGCTTCCAATACCATGACTAAATATTTGATTCTCTGAAGTTTATGTCACTTGTATCTTTTCAAATTGTTATATAATAGTTTATGATTTTTCTAATAGAGAAATTCAAACAAATACTTAAGATAACCATAAAGAAAGGTTCAGAGAGGTGATGTTAAAATTCCCCAGGGTGATAGAGATTATGTTCATATGGAACTGAAGTGCTTCAGTAACATAAGTAACTTGATTATCCTGTTTTTTTCCAACACCACTGTCTGCTAATTTTTGCACAACTACTAAACAGAAATAGGTTTCTTGGTGTGAGCTCATTTCTCTTTAGGCTGTTACATTCGATTTGATCTTGGAAAGTGGCTGCCAGGAATTCTGTCAGGAATAAAATATTTATGAGTCAAATAATGGTGATTAAATTTCTTAATAGATCATCTAACTTAAGGTAATTCTGCAGTAAATACTTTCTGTATTCTATATGTGTACAATTTCAAAAAAACAATACAAAAGAGAAAATGATCCTATTTTTGGCTATCTAAATTTGGGTTATCCCGAGGACTCAGTGGGACATGACTGATTATAGCAGGGAAGTCAGCAGGGTAAGAGCCAGGATCTGCTGCTGTGCAGGTTACTCTAATAGAAGAGCTGGAGCTTGGCTACAAAGAGCTGGGGACAAGTGATAATGGGAAATCTAGGGGGACAGGTGTTGAGCAGCAGAGTGGATTCTTAATGAGAAGTAGCAGGTTCTTAAGCAGTGAGCTGGGCACTAGGGCCAGACTGGAGCAAGGGCAAGTGGGAACTATAAGGAGAGGTTTGAAGCATTTACAAAATTCTCGGCCTTTGTGATTTCGGAGAGTTGAATTTATCTGCTGTTCAAAATATAAGTGAACTGCTTTGCATATTCAGTGACTAGAAGTGACTTGGGAGTGAATACAATTAAAAGTAGTTCCCATGTAATTATTTCCGTGTTCCCTCACATAAGTCCTAGGTAAGCACTATTCTACCTTGATAGCCAATTCTAAGCCTTTTTGAATTATGATGTAAATATACTGGACTTTGGGAAAGGTTTGGTGAATGTGGGAGAAGAAGCCTTATGTTATCTGACAGTTTATCCAGCTCTCAGAGTAAATATATAATAGTATATAACAATATTTCCTGTTTTTATACGTGACTAGCAAATATGGGGAGGTTTTTTTTTTAAACGATGAGAAATGATATTAAAACACAGAATAGCTTTACCTTTCCTCGTTTTGGTTGCTCTGGTACATTTGTGCAGTTGGAGATGCCATATTCTGATGTGATAAAAGAGATGGAGAGAGATTTATCCCTCTGAGTTGCCGAAAAGCTATTTCTGCTTGGATGCTCCGAGGATTATCTGTCAGAATCCCTGCATTCTTGTTTTTCTGGTCTGAAATTAGGAATTGTGAAACAATGAGAAGCATTAAGTAATAAAATAAATTAAGTAATAAAGTTTGGTTGTTCTTCAGCTGAATTTATATTATACATGTCTTATAACGTGAATTAAAAATTCTAAATAAAAATATAGAATTGGAATATATTTCTAGCACTTAATGCTCCTTAAATTTCTCTGAGCTAGTGAATCAATTTGATTCTTTCTAGGTAATTTTTAAAAATATAAATATCCAGAGCTATGTGCTATAATAAATGTACACATAAAGTGACCATACTTTTCAAAATAAAACGTGGGGCAACATAGTCAGAAAATAGGAAAGAAATTACAGGACTTTTCCAGAAAAATCCTAAAATGTAGTTACACAACGAATCTTGAAGAAAGATATCTGAGGAGGAAGTTATAGAGATGAATCCAGGGTTGAACTAATGCCAAAAAAAAAAAAAAAAAAAGATATTGACGACATTCCTGAAGATGACATTGTACTGTTAAGGAGACTAATAACAACTTTGTATGTTCACTTTTACTGATAGTTATATCTATTGGACAAAGCATAAACATTCTCACTATCATTAAAACCTTGAAGCCATAAGTATGTAGAAGTATGAAAAATAAGTTAAACAAAAAATAACAGAGTAAACTATGTTAGGTTTCTTTTAACTGAATTTCCTTTAAAAATAATCACATAGACCAATTTACTATTCTTAGTAGGCTCTTAGGTCATTTTATAATTATTGTGATATTCAGTTTTATTGTCTAACAGTGGTCTGAGGCAAAGTGGGATATTAAAAGGAATGGAAGAGGGGAGCCCTCAGAGAAGGAGTAGCTTCCCCCAATTTCACCAAAATGATACTCAGTGAAGATCTGGAATTAGGGAAAAGACTTGATCTAGCCTGAATTAAAATGTATATAATAGAATGAACCATTTTCATGCTCTGTTCTTTTAATATACTCACTCCTTGAGAGCTCTACCTCTTGAAACTCTTCCCTAGCATTAGCTTCACGAATATTTTACTTGTAGTTTCAAGGATAAAGTCTGATCTTCTCTTGGTAAGATTCCCTTCGTATCCCAAGAGTCTGTCGTTACCAATATTTTTAAACCTCTGATTTCTACTTTTACCAGGACATACTAATGAACTGGTCTTAGTAGTCATTTGCTATGAAATACACAAAATGAAATAAAAGCTTTGAAAAGAAATGTCAGGAAATAATTGTGCAAGTAGCACAAAGTTCGAATTGTGAGCAAATGTTTAGTTACAACATACTAGTAGTTGAGCAGAACCAAAAAATACTATAGACTCATTGAAATCAGAATGGCCACATGAAACTTGAACAAACATGCAATTTTAGGAAATGTAAATTTAAAACATGCAATTTTAAGTAGTATTAGAAATCAAAGTAAGATTTTTGTTTCAAATTTAATGTTTTTACATTCAGTCTGAAACTCCCTGTCAAAATACCTTCAACTTCAGAAGTAAAAGTGAAGTCAGATCGCAAGTAGTGGCTAAATCCACCAGGCAGAATTACGTTTGTTATTTTCATGGGAGGAGCTTTCACTTGGCCAAATGATCCACCATCCACAAGAGAGTTGGTAACAGGAATAAACTATGTAATAAAATAAAACAGTTAGGAACACCTCACCTCCAAAACTCAGATCAATAGGTTTAGTCCTTATCACAAGCCCCACTTGATGATTAACTTCAAATTTTTTAGGTCAGGAGTTACGCTTGCCTAAACTCAGAGCTGGTACGAGGCAAAAACTGTGGAACGCCAGTCTTTCGGGCCCTTCACCTCCCTCAGAACCTCATGTTGTGTCTTTTCAGCCTGCACTGTACTCATCACTAGGATCTAGTGTGACGGCACCTCCTCCTTTCCAAAGGGTCTTACCAAGGTAAGTGTAGAATTAAGAAAATGAGAATTAAGCCTTTTCTCCTTTGTAACGTTTCTTCTCTTTTTCTGAACAGGAATTTCTGGACAGTAAGATGTATCCTCTACATCTTTGTATTCCTCATACTACTTCATAGATGCCTTGCAGTTAACTAGTTTTTCAAAAACAAGTAAATAAAATGGAAACTAAGAAAAGCATCTTATAAGAATCACTTTTCATGAATGTGTTAACTCTCTAAATAGTGTTTACATTTTAAGTTAGTTGAGGATTAAGAGGCTTTTAAAAGAATTTCAGGAATCAGCAAATGGAGAAGCGAAGTATTTTAGGCTGGAGACTCTTGGTTTCCCTAGAAATTTGTGCCTGCTCTGTTTTCATTTAGACTGACCTTGTTTACACTTTTAAAAATATGAATTCTGAATATATGATTCAGCTTATTTAGAGATATAGGCTTTTGCCATTTGTGTAAAATTACCAATTTTCTTCATACTTCAGTAAGTGTTAACAAGAATGCAGCTTTGTAATGAGCACTGAGGTATCAGGCCTTTTACTAAAGCTAGCCAGTCTCAAATTCCCTAACTAATTCCCTTGTGGGAGTTTCTTCCCAACACTAATCTAGAATGTTGGCAATTGTTGTTCTGAAAGCACCAAAATGTTCTGGTTTAAAGGTCAACTTTAGATTTCATTTATTCCTTCTTTATCTACTTTTAAAAAAAAAGAACAGCAGCAACTAAAACAAAGAAAAATACATTAGACTGAACTGATAAACCTGAAAAGTATTCTGTTCTTGTGTCTCCTGAACAGCTAAAAGAAATAACGGCTCAATTTTTTTCTAGCCATGAAAGTAAAAATTATTATTGAATCTTAAAATAGATATCTCTAAAATAAAGACTTCAAATACCCCCTTTATTTTACTGACCATGTATAGATGAATCAAATTTTTTTTTTTTTGCAAGGAAGATTGGCCCTGAGCTAACATCTGTGCCAGTCTTCCTCTCTTTTTTTGGTATGTAGGATACTGCCACAGCATGGCTTGATGAGCGCTGTGTAGGTCTGCGCCCAGGATCTGAACCCGCGAACCCTGGGCCGCCAAAGAGGAATGTGCAAACTTAACTGCTATGCCACTGGGCAGGCCCCCCCCAGGTTTTTTAAATAAAATGTTTACATATAGAATAAGTGGAAAGATAATTAAATTCTTGTAAATGGCACTGATTCAAATGGCAAGAATAGGTGTCTAGAATCACTCAAGACAACATCATAGTATAGTAATGGGAAAGACCTGAGTTCACTCTATGAGAAAAAGAAAGCAAGAGCCAACAGCAAACTCTTTAGTGAAATACTCATCATTGACTAATATTTGAGTTTATGTACTTTTTCTGCTATATTAAACCAATTAAAAAATACATAGGGAAATTGGGATCTTTAAAGTTCTAAGTGATTTCTTTACATGTAATTTAGTGAATTTATGTGTAATTTATATGTAATTTTCCAAATTTAGCCAACATTACCTTAAAATAGAATTTATAAATTTTAAGCTGCTTTTTTTTTTTTTTTGTGAGGAAAATCAGCCCTGAGATAACATCCGTGCTAATCCTCCTTTTTTTGCTGAGGAAGACCAGCTCTGAGCTAACATCTATTGCCAATCCTCCTCCTTTTTTTTTTTTCTCCCCAAAGCCTCAGTAGATAGTTGTATGTCATAGCTGCACATCCTTCTAGTTGCTGTATGTGGGACGCGGCCTCAGCATGGCTGGAGAAGTGGTGTGTAGGTGCGCGCCCGGGATCCAAAGCCGGGCCGCCAGGAGTGGAGCGTGCGCACTTAACTGCTAAGCCATGGGGCTGGCCCTAGAATTTATAAATTTTAATGTGACAATTTTTATAGGTCTCTTACTGGAGCCCTCACATATGTGGTGTGGTAGGTAGAGTAATGCCCCCCTCAAAAAGAGGTCCACATCCTAATCTCCAAAACCTGTGAATACATTACCATACACGGCAAAAGGAACTTTGCAGGCATAATTAAATTAAGGATTTTGAGATGGGGAGATTATCCTGGATTGTACAGGTGGGCCCAATACAATCATAAGGGTCCTTATAAGAGGGAGGCAGGAGGATGAGGGTCAGAAAAGCTATGATGATGGAAGCAGAGGTCAAAGTGATGCCGTTGCTGGAAAAGGGCCATGAGCCAAGGAATGCAGCCTCTAGAAGTTTGAAAAGGCAAAGAACAAATTGTCTTTTAAAGCTTCCAGAAGGAACGCAGCCCTACTGATACTTTTGATTTTAGTCCTGTAAGACTTCTGACCTCCAGAATTGTGAGATAATAAATTTGTATTGTTTCAAGCCACTAAATTTGAGGTAGTTTGTTACAGCAGCAATAGGAAACTAAAGTTTCCTTTAGTTTTCCACTTCTGAAAGCAAGAAGTGACTTGCTCCAGCAATATAAAATAGAGAAAGGGAAAGGAGGCTTAAATCACTGAACTACATTTTATTTGATTATTTGTTCTCTTCAAAGATTGGTGCCTGTGACAATAATTTCAGTAGATGACATTAGATGGTGCTCTTTCTTAGTTATATCATACAGATTAGTAGCTAAGACTTTTTTTTTCCACAAAGCATAGTTTTTAGAAAAATTTTTGTAGATAAAACCCACAAATGAACCAATTTCCTTTGCCTAACGTAGATAATCTTTAACACTGAACAACTGTAAGTCTCGCAGGTCTCTGCAGCTACTGTAATAGAAGCCGCTTGGTTTATCAAAAAAAGTCAAGGTTAATTAAACAGTCAGGGAATAATTAAGAATTATATGTATAATTCATATTTATCTTTTAAAAAAATTTAAAACATAGAAGTAAATACACTCACCAATCTTTTGATGAAGGGCAAAGGCCTTTTCTGTAAGCAAGAATCCCTTGATTGGTATTTTATCTGATTGTTCTTAGAAAAAGCCACCCTTAAAGTTTTGCCTACAATTTACAGTTTTGATTTCTTTAAAGTAGCAAGAATTTACAGACGTGGAGAAAAAGTGAACATAAGAATCTTTCTAGATTTTTAAAAATAATTTTCCTACATATTTTGTGTGAATTTTTATAATTTTCTCCCATATTTTACAGGCTTTTTTCTCCCAAACTAATTTGACTGTGTGTGTGTGTGTGTGTGTGTGTGTGTGTGAGATTGGTCTTTATTCAGACTTTCCAAAGTATCCCATTTGGTTTTCACAGAAACATAGAAAGAATAATTTAAAAATTTGCACTTATAGTGTATCTGTTTATTTAAAGTAAAAGAACTGATATAAGTTTTTGAAAAAATACAGGCAACTCTTGATAAATATGTGAATCTGTTGTTGAAGGCAGAGGGGGACTAGAGAGGAGCCTCCTAGTATCAGATGTTCAGTGTGCTCTGGGAATGGGTTTGTTTGTTTTACAGAGGGAATAGAGTATCAGGTCATCTAGTGAGTTCAGTGAAAGCACCTACAGTAGTCTTATCTCTTTCCTCTTCAATATAACTTTTAAAAGAATCTTTGTCATTGACTAATGTCTTCACTCTCTGGTTTTCACTTACATCAGAGGTTCACATCTCCACTGCCCCACCCTAGTCCAGGGAATCCCATTAGACTTAATCTCTCTTTCTTGGGTTATTCTAAAAGCCTCTTAGCTGGTTTCCCTGCCTCCGGCCTCTTTTTCCTCAAACCTTGCAATGGCACAGCTCTAATCATGTTACTTCTTTGTTCAAAAACCATAACTTTTCTGTGTTAAATTTAGTCTTTGGAGGATAATCATAAAGAATCCATGTGGTCAATGACAGAATTTCCTAATGATATACTTTTGTGGCTTCTTTCTCGAATCTCTTTCCTACAGTGGTCAGATATCTTTTTAGGGTTCATGAGTAAAAGGCTCAATTATTCTGCCAATATACAAGAAAAGAAGCACACATCTTTCTTGTTAGATGAACTACACAGTCCACAAAGTTGAGGTCAGAATTCCTTCCTTCCCTTCCCATTTGCTAAGTGGAAAGAGTTTTATTGTTAGTTTCTGTTTATAAAAGTGATATGTTATAGTTTCTTACCTTCTAGCATTATCGCTCATATTGAGCAAGAGGCACACAGATTTTAAATAATTTGCTTTGTCAAAGTATGTTATTAGAAAAAGGGGCTTCCCTTGCTTTTGTGTGTGTGTGCTCTATTCACTAGAGCAAGCTGCCAATCACTAAATAGACACTAAAGTAATCTATAAAGACATTATAGCCCAGGTTTAAACATTTAAGTAAAAATGCACAAGATATAATATAATGTTTATTTACTAATAATTTATATATTTTAAAAGGAAAAGTGTAAATAATACAATTATTACCAAATTTTTCTTTGCTTGTAGTTCAGAGAAGTGAAATTCAGCTTTTGCCCTATCATCTGAATTCACAGGAATTCCATCTAACATCTGTAAGTTAGGCAGTCGAAATATGAGCATGTGGCGATGTAGCATTTTTCTACAAATCTAAATAAAGTTAAAAATAAAAATTTATTCCTTTAAAAAACCTTTTCTTTCAAAGAAAATTTACCATAGGCAGCAAAGATGACAGATAATATCTAATTTATAGTATTAGATGATACAAATATGAGCTCCCTTTCTGAAAGACTTCTCAATTCCCTGTTATGCTAAATGAAGATAACTTTTTTTTTAAACCAAGGCTACCATTTGAAGGTTTAGTCTCTTTTTAGAGTATATAATATTGTTTATTAACTACAGGCAATCCCAACTGAGTAGGGTTATATCATAAATTTCACTTAAAAGTAATTAGCTTGAAACTTATGTGATCTTTTCCCATAGGCACTACCCAATTTAATTCAATACTGAACTGTATTATCCATCACTTCGTAGTGTCAACCTACGTGTGTGTGTAGGTGTGTGTCTAAAAAATATTTGCATGTGCATAAGAAGGTGTGTAGAAAGAGTTACCATAGTAGGCCTGAGGCTGTTATCTTTAGAAGGGTCTGCTTACAAGGATAGATATTGACTAGTGTTTGGTACTTGGATTTTGGGAGTGTTCCCACCCTTCCTTAACTGATAGGGTTAGTTCACTGTGCCTAGACTACTTACACAAACAATATGATCTATGCTCAACCTGCTTTTCTTCTGGGAGTCTGGAATTTTGGTACGTGATAGGCATAGGGTACCTATATGACCAGCCCCCAACAAAATTCTTGAATGCTAAGTCTAATGGGATTCCCTGGGCAGATACATAACACACATGTCGTTGCATTTTTGTTGCTGGGTGAAGAGTGTGCACTGTATGACCCCTCATGGGAGAAAAAGAGCATAAAGAAGCCTGTACATGGATTCCTGCCAGACTCTGCTAGGTGTCCCTCATCACCTGGCTGTGTATCCTCACTACATCACTGTAATAAATCTTAGCTATGAGTACAACTATATGCTAAGTCCCATGAGTCCCTCTAGCAAATCTCTGAATGTGGGGGTGATCTTAGGGACTGACAACACAAAAAAGATATGCAGTGCTGTTTGTAGTAGCGAAAGAAATAAACTATCATTAAAGGGGAATGAATAAACAATCTATTTTTTTTAATGTAGTAGATACATATACTTTAATGGAGAGAGATCTCTAAGACATATAATTGAGTAAAAAAAAAAAAAAAAAAAAGACTACTTTCTAGGCCACAAAGCAAGTTTCATAAATCCCAAAGAATATACAAATATACTGTCTCTTCTGACTAAAATGTAATAACATTAGAAATAAATGACAAAGAGATAACTAAAAATGCCTCATAGGTTTGAAATTAACACACACATATACTTCAATAATTCATGAGTTAAAGAAGAAATCTTTTTTGGAAAGTAGATTTTAAGAATTAAAGAACAGGAAAAATACTACATATCAAAACTTTTAGGATGCTGCTAAAGCAGTATTTTATAACCTAAAATTGATTCATTTAGAAGAAATATTGAAAATTAGTGAGCTAGGGATCCTACTTAAGAATTTTTTAAAAAGTAAATTCAAAGAAACTAAAAGAAGGAAATAATAAAGGATGGAAATTAATGAGATAAAAAACAAAGAAATAATATACTTGATAAAACCAAAATATGATTCTTTAAAGGGATTAATACGATAGACAAATCTTTAGCAAGACTTATCAAGAATAAAAGAATAAAAGCAAAATCGACAAATTTAGATATAAAAAAGGTGACAAAAACAGATATAGTGGAGATTTTAAAATTTATGAGTACTATGATAGCAATACATTTAAAATTTAGATGAAAAGGACAATTTTATAGAAAAATATAACTTCTCAATACTGACTTTTGAAGAAATAGACAACATAACTAGATTTATAGCCATTAAAGAATTTGCATAAGTAGTTTAAAATCTAACTTCAAAAAATATTAAGCCCAGATGGTTTTAGAGATAATGTCTAATTATCCTTCAAGGAACATGAGTCTTCTCCTATATAAACTAATTCATAGACTGGAAAAAGAGGGAGAGCGCCCCAGTTAATTTTATGCAGCAAGAACAGCCTTGATGAACTGGAAAAGAATAGTATAAGAAGATAAAATTATAGGATAATTTTACTTATTTCCATATATACAGATATGCTACATGAAATCTTAGCAAACTGAATCCAGCAAGGTATAAAACATGACCAAGTAGTATTCATCCCAGGAATTTAGGGATGGTTTAACACTAGAGTCTATTAATGCAATTTACATATTAACAGATTAAAGAGAACAACTATATTACCAATTAGTCAAAATCCAATGTCCATTCATGATAAAAACATGGAATTAGAAAGGAACTTCTTTAAAATGTTAAAGGTTATCTACCCATAACCTATAGCAAACATCATATTTAATAGTGACAACGTAGAAGCATTCTTTTGAAGTCGGTTAACTTACTATCAGTGCTTCTATTCAACACTACTGGAGGTCCTACTCAGCATACTAAGAGAAGTTAAAGGAAATAAAAAACACAAGGATTGGAAAAAAATAATAGAGTCATTATTTGCAGATAACATGATAGTCTACAGAGAAAATCAAACAAGATTTACAATCCATTAGAACTAAAAAGAGTTCAGCAAGGTTCCTAGATAAAAGTAATATGCAAAAATCTCTACTCCAGCAGCAAACAATTAGAAAAATGTAAAAAGATACTGTTTAAAGCAGCTATTGAAGCAACAGAATAAATCTAACCAAAGATGATTAAAACTTTTAGGAGAAAATTTTAAATCTTTATTGAAGGACTGAAAATAAATGTAGGGATGTTTGTGTTTAAGAATGGGAAGGATGAATGCCATAAATATTAGGGGAGACTGCTTATTGTTATTTCCTTCTCGGTGGGAATAGCTCTGTGATGTGGCACTACTGGGCTCCTTCAACTCCGTCACTCCTTCTCCACTAAGGGAAGCAGACTTACTTAACTGATAAATCTGGGCATGTTTAGTTCCTTTCTTTCCTCTTGGGAAGGAGCTTATTGCTGGAAGAATGCATTCTGCTCCTCCAGGAGAAGCTCTCCTCCCATGTGGAAAGGCCTCAGTCAAGTATTTCCTGTTTCTGGGTGATCATGATTGCCTATTTCTGGGATCTGTTAGAAGGCCCATTTGGCTTTCTCCCTAAGCTAAGCAAAATATTTTCACCTTCCATCTGCCACTGTCATATTTCTCAATTTGTTCAGACGTTAGGTAAATAAGGGTGCTACTTATTTGATCCCTTCAAAGACTCTAACAGGAAAGGTGGCAAATTTATCCCAAAATTAATTTATAAATTCAATGCAATTCCAATTAAAATATCAACAAGATTCTCACATAACTTGAGAAGCTGTTTCTCAAAATGCATAGGAAGTGTAAAGGGCCAAGAATAGCCAAGACAGTGAGGAAAGAAAAAGAGAATGTGGAAGAGAAGGAAAGTTAGAGGTGCTTACTCTATCAGATATCAAGACTTAATATGAAACTTTAGTAATTAACACAGTGTAATATTGGTACGGGGTAGACAAATAGGTCAACGAAAACAATGTAGAACCCTGAAACAGACCCTCTTATATATGACAGTGGCAGTTTATATTGTAATCAGTTGGAAGAAGACACTAGTCAATAAATTGTGCTTGGAGAACTGTCTGTGCATATGGAAACAAAAAAAAAGTAAATCCTTTCTCACATTATGTAAAAATAAATTATACACAACTATAAGTAAATCAATAAAGTAGAAAAGGAGCACACTCACCGGATTGCCATAAACTGTGAGCTCTCTGAGAGAAGAGACACCATCAAGTTTTTCCAGCTCTGCCATGTCCTGTTCAAAAGTTAATCAATAACTTCTTATTTGGTTAGATCTAACATCTTCAAGTATGGACTAATTTGAAGTAATCATATGTACTTTTTGGAGTGCAACTAGCTCATGATTGAATCCTCTGGAGTGAGCTTGTGTGACAATATTCTGTATTGCTGATTAAAGACAGATCTGTGTACTATTGATTCCAAACAGATGGTTGGCAAAGATGACATTCTAACATGGGTTTTTCTCAGAAAAGTTGTAATCTATTCTAGGACTCAGAGTATGTTTGTTTAATTCCCCAGAGGATTGACCCAGAAGTGTGGAAAAGAAGGTGAATCCAGTTTAAACAATTTCAAAGGGACATGTTAAACACAACCTTAACCATAAGGAGCATGTGATATTGAATGGACCACATCCTGATATATTTGCTGGGAATATATATAGTTGAAAAACTATTTCTCTAGTTGAATGAGTTGCCTTCCCTCCTGGATGGGATTATTTAGTGTTATCTATTTAACATTGGTGAAAGTTTGCAAACACAATTTAGTTTTTTCAAAATATTTCTAAAATGCTCTTTCTGACAAAATGTACGCAATAAGCTCAGCTTAAGGTTGTTGCTAGTTCATAGTAATAAAACAAAGTTATTGATATGCTCCTGTTCTTATTTGGAATGACAAGTAGACATATAGCCAATTCATCTAGTCACTATAAAAAAATTTAGACCTATTTTAGACCATTTGAAAATAGAATTTTATTTTTGTTTGTTTTACTTTTTATTTTATTTTTTTTTGCAGAAGAAGATTCACCCTGAACAAACATCTGTGCCAATCTTCCTCTATTTTGTATGTGGGTCACCACCACAGCATGGCCGCCACCAAGTGGTGTAGGTCTGTGCCTGGGAACCGAAGCCGGGCCGCTGAAGCGGAGTGTGCTAAACTTAACCACTAGGCCACAGGGTGGCCCCTGGAATTTGATTTTTAAAATGACCAATCTTTACTATTTTGGTTTTGGAAATATCATAAAGGACTTTGAAAAAGCTCTGACACTTATCTCTAGAGACATTGCGTATTTTGACCGACAGGCAGTTCCTATCTGTGGAACAAAAGCCTGATGGGAAAGAATAGAAATGTAAAAAGTCTTCCGTTATTTTCTCAAATTAAATGGAGGATAGCAGTGTTCACTAGTGAAATATTTCTAATCTAAATGTTTGTTTCTCATGGAAAATGTTAATATAAGAAGCAGAGTGTCGGGGCCAGCCTGGTGGTGTAGCAGTTAAGTATGCATGCTCCACTGCAGCAGCCGGGGGTTCGGATCCTGGGCGCACACCGATGCACTGTTTGTCAAGCCATGCTGTGGTGGCGTCCCATATAAAGTAGAGGAAGATGGGCACGGATGTTAGCCCAGGGCCAGTCTTCCTCAGCAAAAAAGAGGAGGATTGGCGACAGATGTTAGCTCAGGTCTAATCTTCCTCACAATAAAAAAGAAAAAAGAAACAGAGTGTTAAATTTGTAGAGGATAATGCTGGTATACAGTTTCAAAGAGACATCAAGCCAACTAATATATTCATAATTGGGGGAAGAGGGCTGATGGCTTCCCATTTTTAATATAGGGTATCTTTTATAGTGGCGTGTTGGAGTTACTTCCTACTGGCTCACAAAAGTTGATTGGTAAATTTTCAGAAATTTTGTGAGATGGTGTTTTAGCTTGAAATTGGCTATAGTGGAAGAAATTATACCATGGAAATTGGTAAATGCTATTGATTAGGACATTTTTCCCCTGGAGGGCTAGCTGTTAAAACATTAACCAGCATACCAGTGGTTGACATCTTTTGAGTACTTTGTCAGGATAAGCACATATGGCAATCATCATAATAGTTAAGCCTGGATTGGGGCCTTTCATTTAGGGCAAGAAATAGCAATAGACTATTTCCTGGGGTCATTTCAAGCCCCAGGGGATCACTGAGATGTTTAAAAGTAGACACAGTTGTAGGATGCCACAGAAGGGAATCATTTAGACACAGGGATCAAACAGGACTATAAAGCTGAATTACATAACTCATCTTTCAGTTGTGTTTCTGAGATTCCTCCTGCAGAAGCAAGACTATAGGCAACAATTTCCAAATCTACATTTTCCAAATCTACATAATTGGTCACGATGGCTAAGTCAGAAGCTTCACACTGGAATCTGTTATCAAGGATATGCAGCTTATGAAAGACTTAGTAGGTTAATAAGACCTACTAAGTCCTAGTAGGTTAATAAGAGACTGCATATGTCTTCATTTGAAGTATTGTTGTTTTGCTAAATTTTCTATGCTTTTTTCTTCCTATCCTATAAATCTTTATCAACCCAAAGGTTATAATCTGATTGTCCAGTTGTGGAAATTAATGCTGGTGTCAGCCTACCCATGTTGGCATGAATCAAGAGAGAAAATCTCTCCCAAAAAGAAAATTTGAATTGAGAGTTAAGAATTTTGAAGAACGTAATATTTTCAGTAGAATTAAACAGAATCTCCAACTTAATCTTATTGCTTTCAGTTCATTTTTCCCAGCTAAATGTATGGTCATATTAAGGTACTATAATATTAGTGGTTAGAATAAGTTTAATGGTAAAACGATTTATCTAAATTCAGTGAAAAATACCATTTCAAGGATAAAAAAAAGAAGGGCTGATCATTAAATAATCAATACTTCTTCATTAAATGATATATGCATAATCTCCCATGATTTAGCATACAGATTGTCCTTTAGCTATGTTAAATTTTGATAATAAATAAGCTTGACTGGGCATTATCCTGTTTAAGTTACTGGGGAGAAAGTTGCTTTATCAGCTGATCTGCCGTCTGTTCACTTCCTTAGCAGGGTAAGAGGGTGGGGAAGTAGGGCAGGGACACTCCTGGGGAACAGCAGTTTACCTGGTCCAATCTCCTTGTAAGTATGCTGGTAACTAGATGCTCTGTCAAATAGACCAATGATATTTGCTAAGAAGAAGGTCCCTATTTATGAAATGTTCTGGTTAAGGACTGCTTATAGTAAATAAACCTGGAATCTATAGAATTATCAGGCACGGCTCCCTATAAAATGTCATGTAAGCTCAAGTACAAAATGGAGATATTTCATAAATGAAACACTCCCTTGTTGTATGAGATCACCCCCACAGAATCTCACTTGGAGATCCCATATTTTATTCTGAGGTAGACTACGTGAGATGTAGAAAGAAAGGACCTGAGAAGCCACTGGAATGTCGCAGACCCTGTGTATCCTTGAAATTATTAGTAAAGCTTGATAGTGGGTAAGATCTCTGATTCATGTAAGTCTGATTTGACAATCTTTTATGTTAGCTCAGTTGCTATCACTGGAAAGATTTCCCATAGGATAGCAATTTTCCTAATTTAGATTTCTTCTGGATAAAGCTTTGGAAGAATCATTGCCAGTTTGGGCAGGCTTTTCTCAGATGAATGTTGTTTGAACCTGGATAAATTACTTGTGTGCCATTTTTCTCTGTATGTATAATTCCTAGTTGCTATGTAGAAAAGGGCACTGTTCATGATTTCCTTCTAGCCTTGAACAGGCTATTATATCACCCCAGAAAAAGCTCCCTGAACTCTAGCAAGTAGAGCCACAAACAAATATTGATCACGTATCTAGTATGTATCAGGTACTAAGCTATATACTGATACAAATGTGGGCAATATAGACTCGGTCCCTGCCCTTGAGGGGAAGTCCACAGTTCAATTTGTCTTTGAGATTGTCTTAGAGGTATAGACAGAAGTAGTAAAATCGGTAAAGGGAAGGCTAACAGATCATCATCAAAACACTAAGACAAATGTTAAGGTTTTATAAAGTTATGTATACCTTCCACCCTCTCATCTGCTGTCTCAGGAGAGAGTCTGGCTCAGCTGCATGGAAACAGGTTGAATTCTGAGCAGGTAAAACTAAGACAGTATGCTATCTAAGGAAGACTTGAGTGAGGAGAGATGGAATTAAAGCCAAATCCAAGTCCCTTATTGGGAGTTGATTCAAATGTCAAGTAGACCAAGTACATATACCAAGTTTAAAGGGCCTAAGGAAGTCTGAGATTGAGATGCAGAAACAGTTTGGAACAAGAGCAGTCAGGAAGAAATGAGATCTCTCAGAGATCTCGCTGAGAAGAGCCTTAGAACATTTAGAGCTAACCTTTATTAGCTGGTGGATGCATGTGGGTTGATTGGGTTTATAAGTCTAGAAGAAGGGTGGACATCTTTGCATCACAGAGTATTTATATGCCTCTGCATCACAGAATATTTACATGGTATATAAATAAGTATCACACTAGCAAAATTTACATTGGTGTGTTTGGATGCTTTATGTTCAGAGGAATCAAGGCTTGTAAATCTCATAACAAAAACCAAAATAATGATACCTGGATTTTATTATATCCTAGGAAGAGTTTCTCTAGTTTTACCAAAGGTTGTAATCTGCTCAGCTCTCGTAGTCTGTTTTCCTCCAGGTGAAGTGTCAACAGAGAGCTTGGTTTGGCAAAGGCACTGTCATTAAATGCTCTGATGCGGTTATGGTCCACTACCAATTCCTGAAGGACTGCTAAGTTGTCAAGCCCTTCAACTTGACTGATTTCATTCCCTGAAAAAAGATGTCATGCTATGTCAAGTAAACCCAAACTTTCTGAATAAAAGGTTATCTATCTTCATTTAAATATTTTTTATCAAATGATTTTTTAAAGTATTAAAAAGAACATATTTCCAAGGAGAAATGGAAATGTAATTTACAAGAAGGGAGCATTATCCTCAAATGATATTTGGTGAAATTTTTCCTTGATGTTTGAAAGATTAAATGTGATGTACACAATGTACAAATTAACCCAATCTCTCTGTTTAGTAATTAAATGCTAAAATAGTTGGTATTAACAGAAGTTCATGTACAAAAGATGTGCTGACTGAGTATATCTGATTATTCTAATAGGTATATCTAATTATTTCTTAAAATAAACTAATTTGTTGTGTTAAGTTGAAGGATACACCTTAATTATGCTGTTATTTCTTTCTCAACATATTTTTGCACATAGCCACAGTAAACAAATATGAATTCATTACACTCTTTAAAACCTCAATCCTTTCTTTATAATCTGTGATTCCTCTCTACTGTAGCAATCAATAGCTTTATAAGTATTACTGATAACTTATATGAGAAGAGGACCCTTGAGTTGACAAAATGCTTTTAAATGTGTTTTCTATTAGTCTCAGAATAGGACATGGAAAATATTATTATCACTTTTTAATGATCAGAAAATTGAGGGTCAGAGAAATTAAGTAACTTGCTCAAAAACAAAAGTGGCAACACTAGGCATAACTTAGATCTTTTACATTTTAGGCTCAATGCTGCTTATACTATCATACTGTGTTTTATTCACTATTCATCCTCGTTTGTTATGGGCTGAATTGTGTCCCCCCCCAAATTTATATGTTGAAGTCCTACCCCCTAGTGCCTCACCATGTGGCTGTATTTGGGAATAGGGTCTATAAAGAGGTAACTGAGTTTAAATGAGGTCATTGGGGTGAGCTCTAATCCAGTATGACTGGTGTCCTTATAAGAAGAGGATCTTAGGACACAGACACACACAGAGGGGAGACAATGTGAAGATACAGAGGCTATCTACAAGCCAAGAAGAGAGGCCCTCAGAAGTGACCAACCCTACTGACATCTTGATCTTGGACTTCTAGCCTCTAGAATTGTGAGGAAATAAATTTCTGTTGTTTAAGCCACCCAGTTTGTGGTGCTTTGTTTTAGTAGCCCTAGCAAACTAATGTATTATTGAAGATATGATCCCATGATCTTGGAATTCTTCTCCATGAAATATAACATATTTCATCGAATTTAAGACATCAGCAATTGTTAAGATATGTCAGTATTTTACATACAGTAAGAAAGAAAAAAAACCCAGCTAGGTAAACAGTGACATGCCATCAGTTAAGACATGACCAGATTTCAGACATGTTAAATATAAAAAGCAGGTGTCTCAGAATTGATGAAATATGGTACATTTACCTTATTTTCTTCTGTTCTTAAAGAGAAATTGATAACATCACAACCTTCAATAAAACTGCTCACAGAACTAAATCACAGACTTGGAAATATTACCAGAGCCTTACTTATAAATGAAAAAGGTTTATTCAAGTCAGATTGAGAAAAATGATTCAGTTGTGTTAATACATTACTTTCATGAAATTATATATTTTAGACTATCACTTTCTTTGTGTGTGTGAGGAAGATTGGCCCTGAGCTAACATCTATTGCCAATCTTCCTCTTTTTGCTTGAGAAAGAGTGGCCCTGAACTAATATCTGTTCTCATCTTCCTCTATTTTGTACGTGGATCACCACCACAGCATGGCTTGATGAGTGGTGTAGGTCCGTGCCCAGGATCCAAACCTGCGAACCCGGGCCGCCGAAGCAGAGTGTGCCCACTACACCACCGGGCCAACCCCTAACTGTCACTTTTAATATTTTAAGTCCAGTCGAATAAAAATCACATGGGATAGCTTCAAGCGCTGAAGAATATCTACAGTGGCATATTTTTGGCCATTATTCATTCTAGAATGCTCATTAAACATATTTAAAAAAGAAAACTCCAAAATAACTATGCTGAATGTGATTTCAGGGATCTTACATTTCTATAACTAGCAGCATTTCCCATTGTTTGAAAAACTCCCACTTATTTAACTAAATAGTTAAATTTTAGATAAATTGGGGCCTTAATCCTTAAGATTCTAACTTGCTTCTCTACAGCCTTGCCCTGCCCTTCCCCAAAGACTCCACCTTCCCTTTGCAAATTTAGCACAACCGCTGAGGTGTAGGTTTGTAAGCGCTCTCCTGGACCCCAGCAGGGCCTCATCTTCTCACTGCCTGCATTTGTGTACTCCTCTACATTTTTGCTCTCATCCCCCTTTAGACTTGGATCTCAGAATGACCTCCTCCTATTCAGTAACTTTAGCCTAACTCACCTCTTTATAAACATCCAAATATGCTCAGAAGCTCACTAGCCACCCTTTGCCCTCTTACCTTCTTTTCAGGAACAAGCTCCTCGAGTATGCAACCTCTATCCGTTGCCTTTACTGCCTATCCAACCACTTCCCATGAAATTGTTTTCACTTTGGCTTTTGCTCTTCCCCTGTTTCCACAACTGACCCTCTGAAGGTTACCAGTGGTCTCCTTTTGTTGAATCCAATTGTCCACATTCGATATTTTTTTCATAGGCTTCATTCTTCTTACCATTTGACTTTGAGGTCATTCATCCTCCCTTCCCCTGACATTTAGAATCTGCATTTCTTGATTTTCTTTCAAAATTTCTTGTATGACTCCTTTGCTGGTTCTTTTTGCTCCAGCCTTCTTAATGCAGAGGGTGGCGGCATGGGGGGGTGTCTCCACACCTCTTTTTGGCCTTTTATTCTTTCTCTATACTTATTTCCTAGGTAAGGACATACACTTATGACTTCACCTGTCACCTCCACTGGGATAATTCTGAAATATACATTTCCAGTCCTGACCTGTAGTCCAGTACCATTGCCTGAAAAAGTTTCCATTTTTATGTCTTAAAAATTTTTACAACACAAACTGATGTTTTTCTATTGCAAATGAGCAACTTTTCCCAATGACTTTATCTAGCTTTAGTATATCCTTTTGCCCAGTCTCCTAATGAGATCACGAAAACATCTTGAATTATTTTTCTCTCCTTACATATCTAGTCAGTCATCAAGTCCTAATATTTCCTTCCTTTAAAACTACATTTTGAACTCACCTCTTACTCACCCTTCCCACTGACACTACTCTAGCCCAGGCCCTTATGTCATTCATGCTGGATAGAAAATGCATGTGCTTTGGAGTCAGACAGAGCTGTGTCTCACTCTGTACCATACCACTGACTGGTGCAAATTTAGGTAAATT
Source organism: Diceros bicornis minor (assembly GCF_020826845.1). Classification (NCBI taxonomy): domain Eukaryota; kingdom Metazoa; phylum Chordata; class Mammalia; order Perissodactyla; family Rhinocerotidae; genus Diceros; species Diceros bicornis. The sequence goes on along the minus strand of NC_080763.1, from coordinate 9,714,065 downwards.
ATTTAACCCCACTGAGATTCAATTTGTTTTTTTGGAAAATGCATATAAAATTACTTTGGGTGAAGGTTGAATGAGATAATCTATACAGACAAACACCTTGCCCAATGACTCAATAAATGGCAGCCATTATTGTCAGAGTGAACTGCCTCACTTCCTGCATAAGTCTTCCCCACTCTGATTTGCCATGCTAGCCATGGCAACAGAACACACTCTACTTTTACATTATTAGATTAAAATAGACCTTCAAGGGTTAGGTTGTCTGCTTTTCTGTATGTCAATGTATCTTTTAAAACATCTGTCATTCTTGTGCTCAATTTCTTGTTCTTTTACGGCTAAGTCTCCATATTCTTGAGCTAACTCACAAGCACCTTTGATAGGCAAAAAAATACATTAAAATTTTTTTAAATATGGTCTAGAAAAGCCTGTCTTTCAGAAAAAACTTACTATACTCAGATCAATTATACAGATATCTCCCCATGTCTCACTGATGGATCTCCCAACCTTTCTTTAGTGTCATTAAATAATTATTGTTAGACTAATGTTCCAAACCCTGTCTGTTTTCTTATACCACTTTTCTAAACATTCATAATTCCTACCTATTTTCAACTGCAAAATGAGCATTATCCATCAAATTGATCATGTTTAGAGGCTTTATAATTCTCTCAGAGAACTGCATACTCTTTGTTTTCATCAGGTTGGTCCCTTTTTCAAGTGTTAGCCCATAGACACCACAATCCTGCCCCTGTGACTCTCCCTCTCCTCCTCTCTACTTGCAGAGCTCTCGGTCATGCTCACCTTCAATCTAAATTCTATCAATCTTTCAAAGAGTCTTAGATATGTAGAGGGGTTAATATTTCAATTTCTCTTTTCTCTAAAATTCTGTTGCACTTAAGTTAGAACTTAATTCACCTTTGTTTCAGTATATCTCCACAGACAGATCTTAAACTACTTTAGAGGAAGGATCTCAATTATATAATTACAATAATACAGTATTTCTGTATCTTTCTTAGGGCTTAGTATAATTCTGGGTTTAATAAGTATTTGTGAATTACTCACTGGTTAGTTTCTATTATTTTTTTAATATGATATAAAAGTAAATTATAATGTAATGCTGTACATAGCCCTAGAATATTGCATTTTCTAGGGTTATAGAATATTTCCCAAGAATGCAATATTCTATAGCCCTAAAATATTGCATTTACATTATATATGTAAATAGCCCAAGAAAAACCCATTTGTGATCGCTAAAATATTTTTGTCAATGAATCTGTTTGAAGTAAATGTTGATGCTTATATATGCTTATCAACAGGATAATAATCACATCAGCTTTTAATAATAAAGACTTACATGTTAACAGTGTTGCTACTCACCCTGTAGAAAGAGGAATTTTAGATTTCTTAGTCTGTTAAGTTGTAGCTGAATTAAATTACAAATTCCATTGTAGCCCAAATGAAGAACTTCTAAACTGTGCATTATTGGAGGCAAATTTTCACTGCTCATTGTATCTCTGAAACACACATGTAAGTTTGAGCCCATAAACTTAATTTCAAACCAGCTGTATCATAAAAAGAGTGTCTGGTATGTATTTACTATAAATTGAAGTTTAAAAAAAAGAAAAAAGAATAAATTTAATAGTAAGTCAGAATTAAATTTTAATATGTTGTCTCTTTATATTTTATATAATAATAATTTTTACTCTTTAAAAAATATTTTTATGTGGTAAAGAACAAAGAACTACAGAAAGAGTTACTTGAAATGAAAAGCAAGAGCCAGTGCAATCAGGCAAGAAAAAGAAAAAAAAATAAAAATGCATCCAGATTGGAAAGGAATAAGTAAAACTGTCTTTATTTTCAGATGACATGATCTTGTATTTAGAAAATCTTGAAGACAGCAAAGAACGATTATTGACTAATAAATGAGTTCAGCAAGATCACAAGATAAAATATTAACATACAAAAATCAAGTGAATTTCTGTAAATCACTGATAAACTGAGAATGAAATTAAGAATTCTATTCATAATAGTATAACAAAGAATAAAATACTTCAGAATAAATACAAAAGAAGGTCAAAATGTATACATAGAAAACTACAAAACATTGCCGAGATAAATTAAAGAAGATCTAAATAAGTGGAGAAATATTCCATGTTCATGGATTAGAAGACTTAATATTACTAAAATGGCATTTCTCCCCAAATCGATCAGTACATTTAATGCAATCTCTCTCAAAAGCCCAGCAGGCTTTTCCCCCAGAAAATAACCATCTTATCCTAAAATTTATGAGGAAACACAAAGAACCCAGAATATCCAAAACAATCTGGAACAAAGCTGGAGGGCTTACCATCTCTTATTTCAAAACTTCTTATAAAATTGCAGTAATCAAACCAGTCTGGTACTGGCAAAAGGACAGAAACATAAATCAATGGAGTAGAAGTTAGAGTCCAGAAAGAAACTTTTACATTTATGTCAGTAGATTTTCAACAAAGGCACCAAGGCAATTCAGTGGGGGGAAGGATAGTATTTTAAACAAATGGTGCTGGGACAACTGGATATCCATATGCAAAAAGATGAATTTAGACTTCACATTTTACCTCACAACACACACAAAAATTAACTCAAAATGGATCACAGATCTAAATGTAAGAGAAAAAAATGTAAAACTCTTTCAAGAAGACATATGAGAAAATCTTTGTGACCTCAGGGTGGCAAAGAATTCTCAGGTACAACATCAAAATCACAATCTGTAAGTGAAAAATTGATAAATTGGACTTTATCAAAATTAACATTCCTTTAAAAGGCACACTTTAAGAAAATAAAAAGACAAGCCACAGATTGAGAGAAAAATACTTGTAAATCATTTATTTGATAAAGGAGCTTATATCCAGAATATTTAAAGAACTCAATAATAAAAGCCAAACAACCTAATTAAAAAATAAGCAAAAGAGAGAGTGATGTCAGTATCATGGCAGAGTGAGCTTTCCCTGTAGACTCTCTCCTATAAGATACAACAAAAAGGACATTCATATACCAACAGAGGACATTCACACAACACAAAAGACGTCTGAGAGACCCACACAGCCATGCATGTGAAGGTGGAGGTGCTGGACCCCCTGGAGGAAGTGGAAGGAAGTAAGGAGAACTCTTCTCCTTCTTGAATGACAGTGACCCTGGGACCGGGTCTGTGCAGCTCTCAGAGAGAGAGGGGAGAGGGGTATCCCTCTGCGGGGAAATGGTCACTCTCCAAGTTCTCTCACAGCTTGTGGGAAAGTCCCATACGGACGTGACTGAACTGTTGTGGGGGTGCCTTCCTCACGCTAGCACCCCAGGAGAGCAGATAGCGAGACAAGCGCGAGAAGCCCCCGGGATCAGGCAGGCAAAAGAGCCCCTCCCCCTGCGTGGCGCCCCAGCACAACCAGTCAGCCAGAGTGCCCACAGATCGCAGTGGGCTCAGAATACACAGCTCTTGACCCCCACCTAGTGGTGGCAGGTGGAAGCTGTAACCAGATATTTTCAGAATGAGGAAAAATAAACCCACACCCTCAAGCAGTATGCACAAATATATTAAACCTCCAGACAAAGAGGAAAATAAGTACCCAGATATCAATCCTGAAGGCACAGAAATTTATAACCTAAAAGACAGAGAATTCAAAATAGCTATCATAAAACAGCTCAACAAGTTACAAGAAAACACAGATAGACAATTCAATGAAATCAGGAACTTGTTCAAAAAAGAGATTGAAACTATAAAGAAAAACCAATCAGAAATGTTGGAGGTGAAAAACACAATGGAAGAGATAAATAAATATATGGAATCTTTAAAGAACAGAGCTGACAATATGGAGGAAAGAATTAGCATTATTGAGGATAGGAATGCAGAAATGCTCCAGATGGAGGAGGAGAGAGAACTAAAACTAAAAGGAAATGAAGAAATTCTCTGAGAAATATCCAACTCAATTAGGAAATGCAACATAAGGATTATAGGTATTCCAGAGGGAGAAGAAAGGGAAAAAGGAGCAGAGAGCCTGTTCAAAGAAATAATAGCTTAGAACTTCCCAAACCTGGGGAAGGAGCTAGAAATACAAGTGAATGAAGTCAACAGATCTCCTAAATATATCAACATAAAAAGACCCTCTCCAAGGCATACAGTAGTAAAGCTGGCAAAAGTCAACGACAAAGAAAAGATGTTAAGGGCAGAGGGATAAAAATAATAATAATAATAATGTACAAAGGAATCCCAATGAGGCTCTCAACCGATTTCTTGGCAGAAACTCTACAGGCTAGGAGAGAGTAGAATGATATATTCAAAATTCTGAAAGACAAAAACTTTCAGCCAAGAATACTCTATTCAGCGAAAATATCCTTCAGATATGATGGAGAAATAATAACTATCCCAGATAAATAAAAGTGAAGGAAGTTCATTGCCACAAGACCCCCACTACAAGAAGTGCTCAAGAAGGCCCTCATCCCTGAGGAAAACAAGAAAAGAGAAAGGGGATACAAAGATTTGAGAAAGGAGAAAAACAGGTAGACAAAATCATAAAAATTGCAGCTATCAGAATAGGTTAGCAAACACTTATTTATAACATGAAAGATTAAGGGAAGGAAAACATCAAAAATAAATATAAGCTCATCACTTTAAACACAAACTCACAACACAAGATGGAATAAATCTGTGACAATAATAACACAGAAGGGGAAGAGGAAAGGGATGGAATTGACTTAGTCTAAGGAAATAAGAGGCCATCAGAAAATGGACTATCTCATCCATGAGAATTTTTATACAAACCTCATGGTAACCACTAAACAAATAAACAGAACAGAGACACATATAATAAATAAAGAGAAAGCTAAGAAAACCATCATACAGAACTACCAAACTGAATTGGTAGTCTGAAACACACAGGATGAGAAACAAAGTAAATGCAAAAGAACTGGAAAATGAGCGATAAAATAGCAACATTAAGCCCTCATATATCAATAATCACTCTAAATGTACATGGATTGAATTCTACAATCAAAAGACACAGAGTGGTGGGATTGATTAAAAAACAAGATCCAATAATATGCTGCCTCCAGGAAACACATCTCAGCTCTCAAGACAAATACAGGCTCGGAGTGAAAGGATGGAAGATAATACTCCAAGCTAATGGCAAACAAAGAAAGCAGGTGTTGCCATACTTAGATCAGACAAAGTAGACTTCAAGATAAAATAGGTAATGAGAGACAAAGAGGGGCAATATATAATGATAAAAGGGACGCTCCACCAAGAAGACATATCACTTATCAATATATATGCACCCGACACAGGAGCACCCAAGTACATAAAGCAACTATTAACAAATCTAAAAGGAGATATTAACAACAACACAATAATAGTAGGGGATCTTAACACCCTACTTACATCAATGGATAGATCATCCAGACAGAACGTCAATGAGAAAATAGTGGACTTAAATGAAAAACTAGATCAGATGGACTTAATAGATATAGAGAGAGCACTCCATCCAAACACAGCAGATTATACATTCTTCTCAAGCGCACATGGAACATTCTCAAGGATAGACCATATGTTGGGAAACAAGGCAAGCCTGTATAAATTTAAGAATATTGAAATCATAACAAGCATCTTTTCCAACCATAATGCTATGAAACTAGAAATCAACTACAATAAAAAAACTGAGAAAGTGACAAAGATGTGGAGACTAAACAACATGCTGCTGGACAACCAATGGATCATTGAATAAATTAAAGGAGAAATCAAAAAATATCTGGAGACAAATGAAAATGAAAGTACACCATACCAACTCATATGGGATGCAGCAAAAGCAGTCCTGAGAGGGAAACTCATAGCAATACAGTCCCACCTTAACAAACAAGAAAAATCTCAAATAAGCAATCTTAAACTACACCTAACAGAATTAGAAAAAGAGCAAACAAAGCCCAAAGTAAAGAGAAGGAGGGAAATAATAAAAATTAGAGCAGAAATAAATGAAATTGAAACCAAAAAAATACTAGAAAGGATCAATGAAACAAAGAGCTGGTTTTTTGAGAAGATAAACAAAATTGACAAACCCTTAGCCAGACTCACCAAGAAAAAAAGAGAGAAAGCTCAAATAAATAAAATCAGAAATGAAAGAGGAGAAATTACAACAGACACCACAGAAATACAAAGGATTATAAGAGAATACTATGAAAAACTATATGCCAACAAATTGGACAATCTAGAAGAAATGCATAAATTCTTAGACTATACAACCTCCCAAAACTGAATCAATGAGAAATAGAGAATCTGAACAGACCAATCACAAGTAAAGAGATTGAAACAGTAATCAAAAACCTCCCAAAAAATAAAAGTCCAGGACCAGATGGCTTCTCTGGAGAATTTTACCAAACATTCAAAGAAGACTTAATACCTATCCTTCTCAAACTATTACAAAAACCAGAGAAAGGTGGAACACTTCCTAACACATTTTATGAAGCCAACATCACCGTGATACCAAAGTCAGACAACGACAATACAAAGAAGGAAAAGTACAGGCCAATATCACTGATGAACATAGATGCAAAAATCCTCAACAAACTATTGGCAAACCGAATACAGCAATACATTAAAAAGATCATACACCATGATCAAGCGGGATTTATACCAGGGACACAGGGATGGTTCAACATCTGCAAATCAATCCATGTGATACACCACATTAACAAAATGAGGAATAAAAACCACATGATCATCTCAATAGATGCAGAGAAGGCATTTGACAAGATATAACATCCATTTATGATAAAAACTCTCAACAAAATGGGTATAGAAGGAAAGTACCTCAACATAATAAAGGCCATATATGACAAACCCACAGCCAACATCATACTCAATGGGGAAAAACTAAAAGCCATTCCTCTGAGAACAGGAACAACACTGGGCTGCCCACTCTCCCTGCTCTTTTTTTTTCTTTCTTTTTTTTTTCAGGAAGATTGGCCCTGTGCTAACACCTGTTGCCAATTTTCCTCTTTTCCTTTTTCTCCCCAAAGCCCCAGAGCATAGTTGTGTATCACAGTTGTAGAGCTGTAGTTCTTCTATATGGGATGCTGCCTCAGCATGGCTTGATGAGTGGTGAGTAGGTCTGCGCCCAGGATCTGAACTGGCGAACCCCAGACCACTGAAGCAGAATGCACGAACTTAACCACCACACCACCGGGTTGGCCTGTCGCTACTCTTATTCAACATAGTACTGGAGGTTTTGGCCAGAGCAATTAGGCCAGAAAAAGGAATAAAAGGAATCCAAACAGGCAACGAAGAAGTGAAAGTCTTGCTGTTTGCAGATGACATGATTTTATGTATAGAAAACCTTAAAGAATCCATTGGAAAACTATTAGAAATAGTCAACAACTACAGCAAAGTGGCAGGGTACAAAATCAACTTACAAAAATCAGTTGCGTTTCTGTACTCTAATAATGAACTAACAGAGAGAGAACTCAAGAATACAATCCCATTTACAATCACAACAAAAAGAATAAAATATATAGGAATCTATTTAATCAAGGAGGTGAAAGACCAATACAATGAAAACTATAAGACATTATTGAAAGAAATTGATGATGACATAAAGAAATAGAAAGACATCCCATGCACATGGGTCAGAAGAACAAACATAGTTAATGTGTCCATACTACTTAAAGCAAACTACAGATTCAGTGCAATCCCAATCAGAATCCCAATGACAGTCTTCATGGAAATAGAACAAAGAATACTAAAATTCATATGGGGCAACAAAAGACCCCGAATAGCCAAAGCAATCCTGAGTAAAAAGAACAAAGCTGGAGGCACCACAATCCCTGACTTCAAAATATACTACAAAACTATAACAATTAAAACAGCATGGTACTGGTACAAAAACAGACACACAGATCAATGGAACAGAACCGAAAGCCCAGAAATAAAACCACACATCTACAGACAGCTAATCTTTGATGAAGGAGCTAAGAACATACCATGGAGAAAGGCAAGTCTCTTCAATAAATGGTGCTGAGAAAACTGGATAGCCCCATGCAAAAGAATGAAAGTAGACCATCTTCTTTTGCCATACACAAAAATTAACTCAAAATGGATCAAAGACTTGAAAGTAAGACCTGAAACTATAAAACTTGTGGAAGAAAATATAGGCAGTACACTCTTTGACATTGGTCACAGAGGGATCTTTTCCAATTCCATGTCTACACGGACAAGCAAAACAAAAGAAAAAATAAACAAGTGGGGCTTCCTCAGACTAAAGAGCTTCTGCAAGGCAAAGGAAACTGGGATCAAAATGAAAAGACAACCCACCAGTTGGGAGAATGTATTTGCAAAGCATATATCCGATAAGGGGTTAATCTCCATAATATATAAAGAACTCACACAACTGAACAACAAAAAAACAAACAACCCGATCAAAAAATGGGCAAAGGATATGAACAGACATTTTTCCAAGGAAGATATACAGACGGCCAATAGGCACATGAAAAGATGTTCAACATCACTAATCATCAGGGAAATGCAAATCAAAACAACACTAAGATATCACCTTACACATGTTAGAATGGCTATAATCACCAAGATAAAAAATAACAAATGTTGGAGAGGTTGTGGAGAAAAGGGAACCCTCCCTCATTCACTGTTGGTGGGAATGCAAAGTGGTACAGCCTCTATGGAAAACAGTATGAAGATTCCTCAAGAAATTAAAAACAGAAATAACTTATGATCCAGCTATCCCACTACTGGGTATCTATCCAAAGAACATGAAATCAACAATCCGAAGAGGCTCATGCACCCCTATGTTCATTGAAGCATTATTCACTATAGCCAAGAAGTGGAAGCAACCAAAGTGTCCCTTGACTAATGATTGGATAAAGAAGATGTGGTATATAAATACAATAGAATACTACTCAGCCATAAAAAAAGACAAAATTGTCCCACTTGCAACAACATGGATGGACCTGGAGGGTATTATGTTAAGTGAAATAAGCCAGACAGAGAAAGACAAACACCACATGATTTCACTCATATGTGGAAGATAAACTAACACACGGACAGAGAGGACAGTTTGGTGGTTACCAGGGGAAAGGGGGTTGTGGGATGGGCACAAGTGGTGAAGGGACGCATTTATATGGTGACTGAAAAACAATAATGTACAACAAAAAGTTCACAATGTTATAAACTATTATGACATCAATAAAGAAAAAGAAAAAAATAAGCAAAAGATATAAACAGTTCACCAAAGGAGATATAATAATGGCTAATAGGTTTATGAAAAGCTGCCCAATAACATTAGTTATGAGGTAAATGCAAATTAAAACCACAGTGAGATAACTTCAAATCCACTAGAATGGCTATAATCAAAAAGACAGACAACAAGTGTTAGTGAGGATATGGAGAAACTAGAACCTTCATAAACTGTTGTTCGTAATGTAAAATGGTGCAACCACTTTGGAAAATAATTTGGTAGTTTCTTAAAAAGTTAAACATTAAATTACCACACAACCCAGCAATTTCACTCTTAGGTATTGACCCAAGAGAAAGGAAACATAAGCGCACACATATACTTCTGCACAAATGTTTATAGCAGCATTATTCACAGTAGCCTCAAAGGGGAAACAACCCAAATGTCCATCAACTGGTGAATGGATAAACATAATGTGGCATATCCATACAATGGAATACCCAACATCTTCAGCAATAAAAGGGAATGAACTACTAATACATGCTGTAACACGGATGAACTTCAAAAACATTAGCTGAGGTTAAGAAATCAGATGCAAAAGACCACATATTATATGATTCCATTTATATGAAATGTCTAGAAAACACAACTCTAAAGAAAGTGGATTAGTGGTTTCCTGGAGTTAGAGGTGGGAAAGGGGATTGACTGCAAATTGACATGAGGGATCTTTTTGGTGTGTGATGGAAGTGTTCTAAAACTGTATTGCGGTAATAGAAGCACAGCTCTATAAACTTAGCAAAAATTATACACTTAAAATGAGTGAATATGGTATGTAAACTGTACTTAAATGAAGCTGTTAAAAAGAATATGAAGGGTCATCAATATAAAGGATGTGTATAAATGAAATGCTCATAGCAACTTTAATCAAAATAGCCTCAAACTGCAAACAACCCAAATGCTTATCAACGATAAATGGGTAAACAATTTGTCATATAATCTATATAATGGAGTACGTACTACAGCAATAAAATGAAATGAATTACTGACACTTGCAATAACATAGATGAATCTCAAAAGAATTATGCTAAATGAAAGAAGCCAGACACAAAAGACTACTTACTATATGATTCTAATCATATGAAATTCTGAAAAAAGGTAAAATTATAGTCATAGAAAGCAGATCAGTGGTTGTTGCAAAGGGCCATGGTGTTGGAGGAGGGGATTGCAAAGAGATATAAGGGAAGTTTTGGGGATGGGAATAGTTTGTAGCTTGATTGTGGTAATGGTTATATGACTGAATACATTTGTCAGAGTTCATTAAATTGTACACTTAAATTGGTGAGTTTTATTTTATGTAAATTATACTTCAGTAAAGGTGATAAAAACACAAGGAATGCTCTTCATTGGGAAAACTGGAATGAAAGTATTCTGACTTGGATATATATATCTCTTTATGCTCTACCAAAAATGTGTATGAAGGTGGGAGGTATGTCCTCATCTTCTTCATTAAGTATTTTTTCCATTGATGCTGGGGCTGTAAGTGACCAGATAAATAATTTAGAAACAAAAAACAAAACAAAGGTTAAAAGAAACCTAAATCTTTGCTACTGGGTAAGGGATTCTTTTGTGGGGTGATGAAAATGTTCTGGAATTAGATGGTAGTAATGGTTACACAACTTGGTGAATATTCTAAAATAATCACTGAATTGTACACAGAAGGTGAGTGTTATGGTGTGTGAATTGTATCCCATTTAAAACAAAACCAAGGTCATTAAACATACAAGGTTTTTCCATTTTCTTCTTTTACACTATGAATATGAAATGGAGGAAGCAGGGAAAAGCAATGACAAAGGAAAATTTTGAGTATCTTTTTATTTGTGAAGTTTATTTTTGGCACATAGTTATTAAATAAGTATTAAAATAAGCTAAATGTATGTTACTTCTATCATCGTTGTGATTAACTGCTTTTTAAATTCCTAATCAAAATTATTTATAATTGTAGAAAAAGACTAGTACCTGTTTATTTTTGGAGTTCCTTGCTGTCCATAGCCACTTGAAGGCACTTTCTGGTGGAGTAGCTGCCTGTTGGTCAAGTGAGTCTGAGGCTTTAGTCTGGGCATGATGGATTCAATATGATTATAGTTGAGGCATAAGACCTACAGAAAGAATACCTTATTAATAAGGTATTAATAGATGAAAATACATTTTAATCCAAAGTAAAGATAATTACAACTTCCACTGAAAACCTTGAAAGAAAAAAAAAATTTGTGAGTGACTCACCTTCACATTAGGCAGATAGATTAATCCACTGAATGAGGTAAGATTATTGTTCTGTAGATTCACATTAGACACATTTCTAAATTGGTCAACTGGAATCAAATCCACAGTTCTGAATTTAGACAAAGTAAATACAGTTATAGTTTTTTTTTCTCCCCAAAGCCCCAGTACATGGTTGTATGTCTTAGTTGTAAGTCCTTCTAGTTCTTCTATGTGAGCCACTGCCACAGCATGGCAACTGACAGATGGGTGGTGTGGTTCTGCGACCAGGAAATGAACCTGGGCCACTGAAGTCATGAGAGCACCGAACTTTAACCACTAGACCATCAGGGCTGGCTCAAGTTATAATTTTAATAGGAAAATTATATAGGTAAATCGACCTTGTACAACCCCAAAGACATTTAAAAAAAATCTCATCTGACATATGCTATGAAAAAGAATTGCCTTAATGTAAAATGTATGGGTCAAATGAACTGATAAATACATATTTTTGTTGGGCAAATATGTAAGAAAATGATATAGAATTTGATTGCTTTCAAAAAATAAGTCTATTACTATATAAACATAGCACTATCATAAAAGAAACTTTTAAAATAAACATCTCCAATTTCTTTATAAATTCACATAGGTATTCATGAAATCATAGTGAAGTTGATATAGTAAATCATAAGATTTTCATGTTGTAAGCTGCAGAGAATATATGTGAAACAGGTTATTTCAGAAATGCCAGGAAGGGGTTAGGGATGGGCAGGAAAAGGAGAAAGCAGGTAAGATCTTTGAAAACAGTTTTCTGTGGGATCTCCTGGAAACTTTCATGGCATTCCACCTCGTAAGGATGTTTTTGGTAGTTAAATAGAATGCGTGATTTCTAGTCCATAGTGTTACAACTATTCACCTTCCTTTGAGCCATGATAGAGAAGAGCATAAAGCTAAATCACCTTGTCCTAACCACTTTAAACAAATCCTAAACCCTGAAGTTACAATTATGACATACTTTTATCCATTAATAAGTCATTCATTCATTCAACATATTTTCATTAATATTTCCTAAGTGCGACAATGTGTTTGAAAAGGCTACAACAAATATGAAAAGATACCATCTCTTCTCTCAAAAAATGGGATCCAGAAAAACGAAAATAAAAAAGGAAAAGTGCTATAACGGAGTTAGGTGTAATGGCATTTTAGGGAAAGAAAAACATATTTGGAGGAGTCAGTAATGACTTCACAGGGGAGAAAGATCTTAAAATGAGACTTGGAGAATTTATAGGCATTTGTCAGGCAAATTAGAAAGAGTTCCAGGCAGCAGAACAGGCGCAAGTAAAGGCAGAAACATGAAAAGCTTCTTGTGATTGAGATTAAGGAATGAGAATATTCCTTCCTTCCAGTATAAAATATTCTGGAGAATATTTTAGAATTTCTGGAGTTGTAGGGCAGTAAAGGCAAGGATTACAGGAGATAAAAATAGTTAATTAAAGGGTCTCCTATGCCATATAAAGGGATTTAAAATTTTATTCTATAGACAATGGAAAGCCACTGAACAATGTGGAGAAGGGAAGTGATCTGGTAAAACTTGCATTTTAGAAGGCAGTAGGGATAATACATGGATTTGCAGGGAAGGTTATATAAGACAAAACCAAAAAGATCACCAAGAGAGTTTCTAAAATAGCTCATTTCCTGATCTAGGCCAATGGCAATAACTATGGAAAGAAAGGGGGAATTTTGAGACATACTTAAGACACAGACTTTGTAGAATGTGGTGATTAATTAAAACTGGAGGACAAAGGGGAGAGACAAATGACTCCTAGGTTTTTGCCTTGAGGAACAACAGGTGGATGTTGTCTTTTACATGCTATCTAGAGAGCAATTGAATATTCAAGTGAGGAGCCTAGGTTTGGGCTAAATTTGGGGTTCATCATCATAAATTAAAACTGTGGCTAAAGATGTTTGCCTTGAAGAGTGCAGAATAAGAAAAAGAAAGGAGAGAAGAGGATTTATTAGCCAGGAGGACAGTGATGACATTCATGAGAATAGCATCAGAGGAACAGTGGCAGTGGAGGCCAGATTGCATTGAATTAGACTGAAATGATGTGAGGAGCAAACCTCATATGTTCTAATTTTAAAAGCTTGATTATAAAATAAAAGAGAAATATAAGGTCTTAGAAAGAGATTCATGATATTTTTAATCATAGAGTGTGATAAAAATTATTAATGCACTTCAAAGGGTGGTAAAGTTAGCATGAGGTTTTGAAGTAGGGTAGATGATTTTTTGAATTATTGGTTATATTTTGATAAGATGTATCAATTATAAACCTTAGAAAAATGATAATAATTAATATTTAATATAATGTCAAAAAGCATAAAATAAAATGATTGTACCTGATGGATGATGAAGTCCAATTTAGGTCTTGCATTTGGATGAAGTCTGAATGTCCTTGTCGTTCTGCAATCATGTCAGAAGTAAGTCTGCCACCAAACAAATCTTTTGCACACTCAGTCTCTGGTGATTCCTATATATGAAGACATTTAGAAAGTGATATCCTCTCTTACAGATGAGTAAATGACATCAATTCTTTGGTTCCAGGTCAAAATGGAGTGGACTCATTCTACCCTATTCCTCCTACTAAGTACAGCTAAACCCCCCGCACATTATATATAAAATAAACATAAGGAGACTGAAGGGTGCAGAGAAGAAGGTAGACCAGCTAGGGATCTTGAGAGCTGAGGAATGACATTGTGGTGAGTTCCCTGGTGTGTTATTGTGATTTATAATAATAATTATATTTGGTCTTCATCCACTGTTCCTGGCCTGGCCATATGGTCAGGCAGGAGGGCAATGGAAACATGGCCTCTTAAAGGGGTACCCAAACAGGGCACAGCCTTCTGGAAATCTGAGGGGTACATTAAAGTAGGACACGTCAATGCCCATCAGAACTCCTTTCCAGGTTTGGAAGGTGATTGCAATCGACAAGCACATATCTCTGTATGCTCACTTAAGGTGGCCACCTGAGTCTATGAAATAGGTGGACACTGGGGTCTCCAGTAATGCAGAGATGGGCTAAATCTAAACACATTCCTCTTGCACCCTCTGAGACACAAAATGCCAATAAAAACTGTTCTGTCTGCCAGCAAAAGAGACAGAGACTGCAAGTGGCTATGTGGCAGGTTTGCCTGGTGGGAAGGCCCCAAACATAGCTGGCATCAGACTGATGCTGGTAACCGTGGGGGCTACAAATGGATCTTGACAGGAATAAATAGTGACTCTGGACTGGGTTGTGCTTACCCAGTGGTAAATGCAAATGCTCAGAGTGCTATAAAAGAACTAGAACAGACTATGATATTGTGATTTATAATGAGAAATATATATTTGGTGTTCGTCCACAGTTCCTGGTAAACCCTTGTAATTCCCTATATAAGAGCCATAGGGACATCTTTTGTAATAATATTTGGTCTTTTGTCATTGTTCCTGAAATAGCTCTAGAGCCATAAAGGTGAAATGAATGTTTTGTTATTCATAACCAGCGCCTTTTACCCACACCTAAGTTTATGTTAATGAGGTGACTTTTGGAAACTCCCTAAGGATGGGGCTGGTTGCCAGGGGAACCAATCGTGATTAGAGGATTGGAACTTCTGGTCCCACCCCCTGACCTCCAGGGAGGGCAGAAGGGTTAGAGGTTGAATCAGTCACAAATGGCCAATGATTTACTCAATCATGCCTATGTAGTGAAGCCTCCATAAAGACCCAAAAGAAGGGGATTCAGAACTTCTGGGTTGGTGAACATGTGGAGGTGCTGGAGAGTGGCACGCTCAGAGAGAGCATGGAAGCTCTGTGCCCCTTCCTATACCTAGCCTTATGCTTCTCTTCTATCTGGTTTTTCCTGAGTTACATCCTTTTATAATAAACCAGTAATCTAGTAAGTAAATGTATTCCTGAGTTCTGTGAGCTGCTGTAGCAAATTAATCAAACCCAAGCAGAAAGTCATGGGAACCTCCTATTCACAGCTGTTTAGTCAGAAGCACAGGTGTCAACCTGGACTTGTTGATAGGAGTCTGAAGTAGGGGCAGGGGCAGTATTGTGAGACTGAGCCTTTAGTCTGTGGGATCTGATGCTATCTCCAGGTAGATGGTGTCAAAATTCAGTTTACTTCTAGGACACCCAACTGGTGTCAGAGAATTGCTTGATGTGTGGAAAACCCACACATCTGGTGTTAGAAGTGCAGTGAGTGTGGTAGTAGTGTGAGAGTAAAGGAAACATAGGGCAGTTAAGTTTTTCTTTTAGGCCTGGGTTTTCTTTTTGCCTCGTATATGCTGGACTAGTTGCTGGAGAAGCCAAAAACACAGAAATGCCAACAAGAGAGAAAAAAAGTCCACAAAAAGCCTGCTTGCTTTAGTCAAAAGACTAGAAAAGTGGAAGCCTAGGAAGAGAGAAAACTTTTAGACAATAATGGGTCTACTCCAGTGAAATACCATGGAATAAATTGCAGCCCCATCTCCACCAAGAAAAGCAGAATGGAAGTACAGACTTACACCCTTGCCCAGCTGTAATAAGGCACCCCTCCGTCATCCCCATGCTGAGTAGGGAGCCTGGACCTTTATCCTTTCCCAGCAGTAATGCACCCACACACACAACTGTTACTAGATGCCACGTGGGGAGCCTGTTCCTCTTCCACCTAGTAACAATGATGTGTCTGTGGAGCATTAATGAGGCACTTCTGCCCTTCTCAGTCAGGATGAGTCAGTGGAGACCTATGGGGAGCATGAGCTCCTACCCTAGCCTAGCAATAATGAAGCACATGCCTCCAGGTTGTCAACAGAGGCCAAGTAGGGGAACTTGGATATCTACCTCCCACTTGACAGTCCCATCTCCTTACTGGTGCAGTGTCAAGGGAGCCTTGCTAAAACAGAAGACTTAAATAAGATCCACAGTCTATGACATAATACCCAAAATGTCCAGAATATAACAGAAATATCTGGCATACCAAGAATCAGGAAAAACTCAACTTGAATGTGAAAAGACAATCAACAAACACAATACTGAAATGTCACAGATGTCATAATTATCTGACAAGGATTTCAAAATAGCCATCATAGAAATGCTTCAATGAGCAATTATGAACATGCTTGAAATAAATGATAAAACAGAAACTCAGCAAAGCAATAGAAGTGTCAGCAAAAAAATAGAGGATATAAAGAAGAACCAAATGGAAATCTTAGAACTGAAAAATACTATAACCAAATAAACAAAATAGATGGGCTCAACAGCCAAATAGAGAAAACAGAGGAAAGAATCAATGATCTTGAATATAGAACAATAGAAATTACCCAATCTGAACAAAAGAGAGAAAACAGACTTTAAAAAAAATGAGCCTCACTTTACCAAGATAGTCCATATCCTGGACATGTGGGACCATAACAAAAGATTTAACATTAGTATCACTGGATTTCTAGAATGAGGGGAGAAACAGCATGGGCCTGAAAACGTTTTAGAAGAAATAATGGCTGAAAATTTCCCAAATTTGGCAAAAGACATAAATCTGTAGATTCAAAAAGCTGAGCAAACCCCAAAAGAAGAAAACCTCCCAAAAATCCATGTCAAAGACACATAATCATAATCATACTCAAATTTCTGAAAACTAAAGACAGAAAAAATCTTGAAAGTAGTGAGAGAGAAATGAAATATTATATATACGAGAAAAATGATTTGAATTATAACAGATTTCTTATCAGAAACCATGGAAACCAGAGAATGTTGTGGTCCTCATTCAGAGAATGTTTCTGATGAGAAACCATGGAATAGAATTGTCAACCTGGAATCCTATATCCAGAGAAAATATCATTCAAAAATGAAGCAGAAATTAAGACATTCTCAGATGAAGAAAAACTAAGCACATTTGTCAACAGCAGACCTACCCTAAAAGCATGGCTAAAGAAAGTTCTTAAAACAGAAAAAAAGGAGAATCTTGGAATACCAGGAAAGAAGAAAGCACACTGGAAAGATATAAATACAATAGACTTTCCTTCTCCTCTTGAGTTTTCTAAATTATATTTGATCAGTTGAAGTAAAAAAGTACAGTTTTGTCTGATGTAGTTCTCAATATATAGAGAGGAAATATTTAATACAATTGTAAACAGGAGAGGAGAAATAGACTTAAAAGAAAGTAAGATTTCTAATACTTCACTCAAACTGGTAAAAATGTCAACACTAGTAGACTCCAGTAAGTTATATGTAATGTAATACCTAGAGCAACCACTAAAAAAAAATCTACACTACAGATAAACACTGTAAAAAACACTACAGATAAATCAAAATACAATTCTATAAAATGTTCAGGTAGCTCACAGGCAGCTTCCTCTATCTGAAAAAAAAAAAAAAAAAGAAAGATAAATGGAGGAAACAAACAGAAAACAAAAAATAAAATGGCAGAATTAAACACTAACATGTCAATAATTGATTTAAATGGAAATGGTCTACACTCATCATTTAAAAGATAGAAATTGACAGTGGAGAAAAGACCATGACCCAACTGTATGCTGTCAACAAGAAACTCATTTCAAATATAATGATATATGCAGGTTGAAAGTAAAAGGATGGCAAAAGATATATCACACAAACATTAATCAAAAAAAAAGCAGGAGTGGCTATATTAATATCTGAAAAAATAGACATCAATGGAAAGGAAATTACCAGAGACAGAGAGGGACATTACATATATATATGAAAGGGTCAATCTACCAAGAAGACATAACAATCCTAAAGGTTTATGCACCAAACAACAGAGCTGCAAAGTAAGTGAAGCTACAGTCTCCAGTTATTCTATCAAACATTAATTTAGGTATTGCTGTGAAGGTATTTTGCAGGTATAATTAAAGCTCCTAATTCATGGACTTTCAATAAGGAGATCGTCTTGGATAAACTGGGTAGGCCTGATTCAAGCAATTGAAAGGCCTTAAAAGCAGAGCTGAGACTTTCCTGAAAGATAGAAGAAATTCATCTATGGACAGCAGCTTTGGTCCATGACCATGAATTCCAGCCTGCCTGTAATCTTCTTTTCCTGGTGGCCTGCCCAATGGATTTCAGACTTGCTTAGGCAACCCCCACAATTGTTAAGTGTTCCTTGTAATAAATTTCAATATACACATACATACATACACACACATATCTTCTCCTAGTTATGTTTTTCTGGTTGAACCCTGAATGATACAATCTCAAAATAAGTTTAAAAAACACATTAATTCAGCCTTATGAATACCATTGCTTTTGTATTTTTCATAATCATAAAAATAATGTTTGATTAGTGTCCTTCTAAATCAGGGGTTGGCAATCTTTTTCTGTACTTTTCCTGTAAAAATAATATTTTAAAAATAGAAGTATGTAGAAAGAGGGTTTAAATGAAAACACAACTATCCAGACTGCTCTTTGGTTCTTCATAGTCTATGTCACTCCTACTCCAAAGAAGGCAGTGTGATTATATGTCCATAGAGCCCTGGACAGACAGTGAGGCTCAGCTGTCCATGCCTCCCCATTAAAGAGTCATGTCACTTGGAATAAGTCATATAAATTCTCTGGAGTTCTTTGTGCTCATCCATAAAATAAAAGATTTGGACTATGTAATTTCTAAAGTCCATGTCCATTTGCATCTCAAACACTCTGGGATTATATTGCTCTTCTATCTCCCTCTGCACCTACTTGTTGTGACTTCTTTTCCTCTTTACATTTCCTAAATGGAACTATTAAAGCCCCACTTAAATTTATTTACTTTCTCTACTCTCTTTCCTTACAATCTTACATATGTTTTTGGTTTTAACTATCAACTTTCTTCAAATTACTTCCAAATATAAACAAATGTAAGTTAAATTTCCATATCTAAATTTAGTCCTGTGTTTTCAACTGCTTGCTTGATATCTCCAGTCATATGATCCACTATCATATAAAACTTACTGTCTCCAACACTAATCATCTTATTCCTGAAAACAACTTTTCTTCTTATATTCATGTCTGTTATGATATCTATTATTGGCATAGACTCAAACCTTGTAGACATCTTTTACTCTTCCCTTTCTTTGTCCTTCAAATCCAGTTGGTTGCCAAGTTCTACCAGTTCTCCCCAGTATTTCTCATACCTTTCAGCTCTCTATGTTTTTGTGTGTGTGTGTGAGGAAGGTCAGCCCTGAGCTAACATCCATGCCAATCCTCCCCATTTTGCTGAGGAAGACTGGCCCTGAGCTAACATCCTTGCCTATCTTCCTCCACTTTATGTGGGACGCCGCCACAGCATGGCCTGACAAGCGGTGTGTCAGTGCGTGCCCAGGATCCGAACCCGGGCCGCCAGCAGCAGAGTGCGCGCACTTAACCACTACGCCACGGGGCCAGCCCCTCAGCTCTCTATTTTTAAAGTCACTTCCTTATCAGATGTATGGTTTGCAAATATCTTCTCCCAATTGTTAGGTTGTCTTTTCGTTTTGTTGATGGTTTCCTTTGCTGTGCAGAAGGTTTTTAGTTTGATGTAGTCCCATTTGTTTATTTTTTCTATTGTTTCTCTTGCCCGGTCAGACATGGTGCTTGAAAATATGTTGCTAAGACCAATGTCGAAGAGTGTACTGCCTATGTTTTCTTCTAGAAGTTTCATAGTTTCAGGTCTTACATTCAAGTCTTTAATCCATTTGGAGTTAATTTTTGCATATGGTGTATGGTAAGGGTCTACTTTCATTTTTTTGCATGGGGCTATCCAGTTTTCCCAACACCATTTGTTGAAGACACTTTCTTTTCTCCATTGTACGTTCTTGGCTCCTTTGTCAAAGATAAGCTGTCCATAGATGTGTGGGTTTATTTCTGGGATTTTGATTCTATTCCATTGATCTGTGTGTCTGTTTTTGTGCCAGTACCATGCTGTTTTGGTTACTATAGCTTTGTAGTATATTTTGAAATTAGGGAGTGTGATACCTCCAGCTTTGTTCTTTTTTCTCAGGATTCCTTTACCTATTCGGGGTCTTTTGTTGTTCCATATAAATTTTAGGATTATTTGTTCTATTTCTGTGAAAAATGTTGTTGGAACTTTGATAGGGATTGCATTGAATCTATAGATTGCTTTAGGAAGTATGGACATCTTAACTATGTTAATTCTTCCAATCCAAGAGCACGGAATATCTTTCCACTTCTTTGTGTCTTCTTCAATTTCTTTCAGCAATGTTTTATAGTTTTCCGTGTATAGCCAACAGACACATGAAAAGATGTTCAAAATCATTAACTATCAGGGAAATGCAAACCAAAACTACAATGAGATATCACCTCATGCCCGTCAGAATGGCTATAATTAACAACACAGGAAACAACATGTGTTGGAGAGGATGTGGAGAGAAGGGAACTCTCATACACTGCTGGTGGGAGTGCAAACTGGTGCAGCCACTATGGAAAACAGTATGGAGATTCCTCAAAAAATCAAGGATAGAACTACTATATGATCCAACTATTCCACTGTTGGGTATTTATCCAAAGAACTTGAAAACACCAATGCATAAAGATACATGCACCCCTGTGTTCATTGCAGCGTTATTCACAATAGCCAAGACTTAGAAGCAACCTAAGTGCCCATCAAGGGATGAATGGATAAAGATGTTGTATATATACACAATGGAATACTACTCAGCCATAAGAAATGATGAAATCCAGCCATTTGTGACAACATGGATGGACATTGAGGGTATTATGCAAAGTGAAATCAGTCAGAGGGAGAAGGTCAAATACTGTATGATTTCCTTCATTAAGTAGTAGATAATAACAACAGTAAACAAACACATAGAGACAGAGATTGGATTGGTGGTTACCAGAGGGGAAGGGGGGAGGGAGGAGGGCGAAAGGGATAATTCGGCACATGTGTGTGGTGATGGGTTGTAATTAGTATTTGGGTGGTGAACATGATATAATCTATGCAGAAATAGAAGTATAATGATGTACACCTGAAATTTATACAATGTTATAAACCAATGTTACTGCAATAAACAAAAAATTCAAAAAATAAATAAATAAATAAAGTCACTTCCCTGTGGTTCAGGTTCTCATTACCTCACATGTGGACTATTCTCATAGCCTCCTATAGGTCTTCCATCTATCACTGTAAACACTGCTGTTAGATGAAATTTCCTAATACATAGTTTTGAATGTGTTATCCCTCTACTCAAAGATCTTTAATGCCTTCATGTTACCTCTCAATTAAAGTCTAAATTATTCACTCTAGTCTTATGTCCCATTATTAATGCATATATTTATATTCTATCTCATTTCACAAAGAATTTGTAGCAGCTTACAGGAAGCACATATAATCAAATAGTAAAATACAAATAATAAATAGTGAAGATCAAGACTAAGAATGATATATTAGGATAGATCAAAACAGTGGATAAGGACAGACAGACCATAAGTCTTACAGGGTTTTTGTTATTGAACTGTAAATTTGGCCCTAAGATTTTAGGTAGTCAAAGTGAAATAGCTAAATAATATGTACTCATTGTCAGTGAGCAGAGCATAATTTTTCCTTAGGGGGAAAAAATTTTCCCACACTTATTTCTGGGCACTTTCTCATGTGACCCTTCAAATGAGGGCACAGAGAGATAGGCAGGATAAGATCCTCAACATCATTAGAACAAATGCAGTACTAGTTTCATAAGGCTACTTTAAAAACATCCCTCAGTGAAAGCCAACATCTAAATAAAACCTACTATATAAGATTCTAGGAAAGTTGTTTGTGTTGGGGGGAGAATGTTTTTGATTCTCCATTCTGAGGAGGGTCCTGAAAAAAGCAGGGCTAGAATCAGTAATCTCCTTAGAGTACCTCAGAGTCCCAAATAATCATGAACTCTCTCTCAATATTCTAGAAAATTTGATGAGTTTTATTGTCTGACAGGAGCTAGACAATGTTACACAGAGAACCTTTTGATTCTTCACACACTTGTCATGCACTTAGCCCATTACATAGAACTCAGGAGCCCTGTACGAACTTGCTTGTTATAGAATCCAAGTTTCCAAATATTGCTTTCACATTCAGGCGTATGTTCTGTATTATTTTTCTGTACAGTTTCCTAGTAACGCTGACATACCACTTTTTGGTTCAAATATATTTTTCTTAAATATTAGCAGCTGTATTTTTCCAGGAAATAGGAAGCTATTTTTAGGCCCAAGAGGATAGAAGGGCTCCAGAGCAGTTTTTTCTACCCTGTCTCATAAGATTGTGCTCTTTATTTTTTAGTCATTGAATTCAGTGGGTGCAAATGCAGGCAGCAACTTCCCTCCTCTGCCACCCCAATTTAGACAATTAAGAATTGGTCAGAGGAGAAAATTTTAAAACCCAGATGTAAAATGTGCTTTGGAGACCTAGATTTAATAAGCATAGTATATTTGGGTGTCATACAAGTGGTAAAAAAGTTCAAATGATTATGGCCTATGTGTATGTGAATATGCAGCTTGGACCAATGCTATGAGTCACAAAACAACTTACAATTGAGATTCCATCCAAAGCTTTCAGTTCTGGAAGATGAAATATTACAAACAACCGGTAGTTTTCTTGATTCCATACAATAATGTTTCCATACATATCTAGAATGACCAGGTTGCATAAACCCTGGGTAATAAAAATACAAACATTTAAAGTGATATATTATATCACTCTAGCAAGTTTTTTCCCCTCAGGAGTTTATCCTGAAATTTTAATATTTGAATTACTCTATCATTTCATAGTGATTTGAGTGCTTTTAAGTGTACTTTTTAGTGCTAGGGTTACCCTTTCAGACCCTTAAGTTCTACTTTGTACAATATTTTCAGTGGTCTGTGTTATATGATCAGAATCTGTTTTAGGATGCTGGTGCTAAATGTATTATCTATCAGTGGTAAAAACTTGGAGGGAACCTTGCTAAGTTTAAAACAATATACTTTGTTTATGATTAATGACCTATTAAATAGTATGCATGTGTTTATACAGATATAATAGGAATGAAAAACACTGCCTTCCTATGACAGATAAAAGTGAAGTGCTTCTGCCTTCTGAGAGAGTAGCAGAATTTATCTTAAGGGAAAACGTGCTTTCTTCTTAGACAAGACATTTTCATGTGCCTTAATTGTGAAAGAAGGGCCCTGAGTAGATACAGATAAGAGAGATTAAGACAAGAGGGAGTAAAACTACTCCGCATCATAATGTAAAATGGTTTATTTAGTTGCTGCTGTCATTGATTAGGTTGCCTCTGCAGCTCTAGAAGAAGTAGTTTATTGGAGGAGTAGAATGGCTGAACATAAGGAAAGACAGTAACTGGACATGAGTTTTTGATAGGAGACAAAGTCCTAGCTATATGGTATCAGCAAAAGGAAAGAGGCCATTCTGAGAGTCCCAGTGGTGGACAGTGGCCACTGAACCTGAGAAACAAGGAAGTTTACATTACATTGGAAGTGAATTCCTATTCTGTGCTGTAGAAAACTTCCATTTCATTCAAACATTCAGTAAAGCCTGTTATACAGCATCCCTGAATTAGCGGTTTCTTTGGGAGAATTAAAGAGAGCAAAGCTGGGCACAGTTGACTAGAAAGAATTGGAGCCACCAGTAAGAACCAGTAAGTAAGTGAAAGATAATCAAGAATTGCTCTGAGAAAGGAAAAGTTAAAGAATCTTACTCTCCAACCAAGTTGGAGAATCTTTGGAAACACTGAAGAAGGTACTAGTTAGGAGGGAAGGGGCTTGGGTTATTTCATTTGAGTACTAAAAAAATTTACCCTAGGAGGTGATCAACTTGGGGACATTTGGTTACACATACACATGTTTGTATGTATACATAAATTGAATGCAAATACATTTTAATAAACCTTGTTATTCTTGATTTTTATTTTCTTCTTTACGTTTTTCTATATTTTACAAATCCTACACAGTGAATGTGCATTACTTTCATAGTATAAAGAAATAATGAATATTTTAAAAAACAGAAACATTACTACCCCAGATAGTCACCTTTAAATTGTAGATCTCCTGATTGACGGCAATATAGTTATTGCTTATGTATAATTCAATTAGAGTAAAAACTTTTTGTAAACCACTCAGTGAAGTGATCCTGTTGTTCTCAAGAGAAAGGGAGTGAAGATGAAGCATGTTATCAAAAGCATGCTTTTCCAAACCAGTGAGAAGATTATTATTTATGCTGAGGCGGGTTAATTTAGTCAGCTTGGAAATGCCTAGAAAAATAAGCAAATTCAAGAAAAGATTCAGACAGCACTGAAAAGTTAATTTAAAAATGACAGGCTGGTCATTTTACTGTTTCTTTCTAAGTTCAAGTGGCTTTACGGATTCTATAGTAGTAATCACCATGTTTTTCCTTTTGTTTAAGAAGGATATAATGTCTCAGCTAATAAATTCCAATTTTGGATTTCTAAGTAGACTCCTTCTTCTTAGGCATTAAGGGAAGGTATTATGTAAGAAATACTGAATTTTGCTTTCAAAGAACCTTCAAATGATATAATTAAGATTTTTACCATCACAATAACATAAAGCTCTACACAAAGCTCAAAATAATCACTAGCCCCCATTTAAAAACACGAAGGGTATGGAACTAGAGTACAACACTCTGCAAAGTATTCCTCATTGTGGCGTGGCATTATTTGTATTGAAAAGAACCATTTAGCCTAATTCTACCTTTGTGTGCTTAAAAGTACTCTAACACATAACTTTAGAAAATGCCACCTGTCACCACAATCCAACCCTTAGGTATGTTATGTACTGTAGGCACTTTATAACTGTAGGTAGGCTGGTGCAGTTGAAAGATAAGAACTTTGGAGTTGGAGTTGGTTTCAAATGTATTACTATTAGATTTGGGACCATAGGTAAATTATGTAAATTATGTAACTGCTGAGCCTCATTTTCCTCATCCATAGAATGGACATACTGAAATCTACTTCTAAGGGGTTATGGAATTAAATGGAATGTCAGTTATAGCTTTTGGCAAATAATTGGTCCTCAATAAATTTTATCCATGCTCCCCTTCCACACCACCTCTATCATGGGACTGTGGAATGCTGAAAATAATTGATCTAGGGCAAGTTAGAAACATTGTTAACATCCATTAAAATAAAGTATATAAATGTTATACATGCTGTTTTTAAAGATGTTTAATACTTGCTTTTGCATGTGTAATTTTTTGAAATACACATGCACACAAATTATTTGAAATATTTTTTTTCATTTTCTATTTTATGAAAAAGGTAGTACATACACATGCTAAAAATAATCGAACAATTCAAAAGTGTGAAAATTAATAAACAGAAACCTCACTTAAAATGGAGTCAGGAGGCCAGAAGAGGGAGCTCTCATGCTCTACTAGAACTGCAGAGCCCAACAGGGAGAAGAACGACTTCCTCTTCTTGCCCAGCAACAGCTCAGCCAAAGAAAAGCCACTATACTTGGAACTCCCAGTCTCTTCCAATGGACTCTTTGTTTACAACAGCCTTCCCAGCTTCCACTTTCCTCTATAAAAGAGTCTCTTCTCCCCTTGCTGCAGGGGCCTTGTATGTGGCTTACCATGGTGGCAAACCCAGAAGTGCAATTCTTTGCTGATCCTGAATAAACCACTTTTGCTGGGGAAATAACTGGCTGTCTATTTGTTTAAGGTCAACAAAAGTGAATACAATATAAATTAAGTCTCTTTCCCAGCCATGATTTCCAATTCTTACTTTCTCTCCTTGACAAGGACAACCCTGTTGCCAAAATGTACAGCCTGAAATAGTCTATACCCAGATACGTATGTATGTTTGCATGCGTGCGCATACCCAGACATTAGCAAAGCTACTTAAATGTACTTTTATGTGGATCCATACAAAACATTATATAGTACATTTGATTTTCAACGTCTAGTGAATAAAATTTTCATTTTTGTTAAAGTCTTCAAATTTCCAAAGGTAACATTAATTCCATATTTTGAAAAGTGAACTGAGCTGCTTTATCTTTTTCAAAAGCACACCTCTTTCATTCATTCCTTTATTCAACTCTACAGATATTAATTACCGCCCAGTTTGTGATATGCTAGGTTTGGTAATAGATGGTAAACCCCAGCACAGAGGAGAGGAGCGGGAAGGTGGAGGAGGGGAAAGGCGGCTAGCTGGGCTCGTATATAGCAGCTGGTCACAGATCCCACTAATGGTGTTTAGAATACTCTGCCCCAAACCCTCTTGGAACTTCTCTAGAGATGTTCCTCTTCAGAAATTCTATCCTCAGTGTTATTCATTTTGTGCTCTTGTTAATTAGACATTCATATTTTAAAGACTTTCAAATTCTCAAATACCTTACCTTCTATCTTTGAGATGCAATTTCCATCTAATGTGAGCTCTTCCAACTTAACACAGGATTCCAAGCCTTCTATTTTAGTGAGATTATTGTTGCTGAATGATGCCCATTTCAAATTTTCTAATTTTTCTAAATTTGTGATTTCAAAGAGATGTTGCCCGTCTAAATTTAAGGCAGTTATCTGTAGAATAATTCATATTATATGTTACTTCTGAATCTCATCAATAAATCTGATGTTATAAGATAAAAATGCTAATGAAATAATTCAAACGTGGTAAGTAACATCAAAGGAATTCCTTCAGGAACTAAAGATATTGTGAAGCTCTTAGTTTACAAAAAAGTAAAATTTGACAAGATTATAACTCCAAGAGGGACTTATATGGTATTATGCACACTGCGATGTGCCCGTCAGATTCCCACTGTAGTGG
Organism: Diceros bicornis minor; assembly: GCF_020826845.1. Classification (NCBI taxonomy): domain Eukaryota; kingdom Metazoa; phylum Chordata; class Mammalia; order Perissodactyla; family Rhinocerotidae; genus Diceros; species Diceros bicornis. The sequence goes on along the minus strand of NC_080763.1, from coordinate 9,686,862 downwards.
AGGACTTGTCCCAGCGGCTGGGAGTGCTGTTGGCAGGAAGCCTTCAGCTGTCAGCCCCTGCAGGGACAGCCTCAGCTGCAGAGAGGTGTCCTGCCCAAGGTCGTGCTCCTTCCCGGGTTGGCCCACATCCAATGATGGAGGGATATAAAGGGCTGGCCATCTCAGCCAAACTTGGGACAAATTTAAAGGGCCATTCTAATTCCAGAACTCCCCGTGGGGTCAGCCAAAGCTGTCAGTGGGCCTTCATCACAGCTAAATATCTGTATATATCCCTCCCAAAATAATGCCACTAATATCTTCCATTTTCAAGGGTCAGCTTCTCTTAACCCAGTTTCCATCTGGCAAGAGGTATAAGGGAGCTTTATGCGGCAAGGAGCTGCTGGTGCTCCTGCCCTTTTCCCTTCCCTTGGCTGAATTCATACCAGTTCCCCTAGTCCCTTGCTAGGATTCTTGATCCTTTTACCTGCCACCCAAACTTTTGGCTTGATCTCTGGCTCTGAGCTCTCAAGTTTGCTTGCTTATTTTGACATATTATCAGATCTCCCCTTTGGTTTTGTAGTGTACCTTTATCCTGAATCTCCAGTTCTACGGTGACCACTGTCGAGGCCCAGCTGCCATGACATAACTGTTCACCACTTGATCTCCTTACTTAATTTTAATTAGTCTCTTCCAATTTTCCACCCTTTACCTATCTGTGCCCTCTTTTTGATACACAGACCATAGCTGACTAAAAATCAATTGAAATGAAGCTTTTATATTAGGTTTAATAGAATTAGCCTTTACCTTCAAGTACCAGTTTCCACTCAGATGTGAATGCGGTCCTAACTTTGATATCTGTGTCAGAATTTTGGCAGAAGGCCATATACTGAGTGTTCGTGGTCTCTCCTCTTTAGTACTAGAATGCCGTAAGAGAGATAACTAATAAAACAAAAAACACATGATGAATAAAGGAAACAGCATACAGTGGTTCATTTGTATAGTAAAAAGTATTGTTTCTTACATGAGTGGCCCAATGAATAATTTTAAAATATGACATTTTTTTTGCCTAAAATGTTTTCAATATCTAGATATATTTTAAGTTATATATTTTGCTCTTTTTTTGTTTTAGTAGATATTTAACCATTACAAAATAATATTATAAAATTGTGAAAGGATTACTGTAATATAAACACTCATATAATCCATCCATGAAACCACTTTTAGAGCTAGAATATTTCCACTACCCTAGAACCTCCCTGTGTGGCCAGTCCTAATCCTCTTCCATTCCTTCCCTTCAGAAGTCATCACTCATCTCAGGTGAATCAATCGATCCCCTAAGAAGCAATCAAATTATCCCAAACTTTGTATCTACCATTCACTTGCTTTCTTTATAGACCTATATTTGTGTCCACAGACAATATATCATTTAGTCTCACACACATTTGAACTTGATGTAAATTGAATAGTATGTATGTATTCTTATATGACTTGCTTTTTTGCTCAACATATTCATGAGATTCATCTGTGCTGCTGCATGTAGCTGCAGTTCATTCACATGTCATTGCTATATAGTATTTCCTTATTAATTCTCCTGTCAATGAATACTGGGGCTGATTTCAGATTTTTGCTATTATAAACACTGCTGTCAGGAATACTCTTGTGTGTGACTCCTGGTGCATAAGTGTAAGTGTTTGTTTAAAGTATATACAACCTGCTGGGTTGTAGGCTATGTATATATTCAGGTTTACTAGATAATGCCAAATTCTTTTCCAAAGTGGTTGTACCAATTGTAACCTTTACTTCAAATCTTTGCTAAAACTTGATACTTTCAGGCTTTAACATTTTTTCCAACTGGGGCTATAAATTGGTAGATCATTACAGTTTTAATGTTCATTTTCTTGAATACTCATATGGGGGAGCATCTTTTCCTGTTATTTGGCTGTTCTGATTTCCTCTCCTGTGAAGTGTCTATTTAAATCTTTTGCCCATTTTTCTGTTTGATTGGTTGTCTTTTTCCTGATATATTCTGTATATATAAAGAAAATCTTTTGTCAGTTAGATGTGTTGCAAATTTCTTTTCCTGGTATGTAGCTTGTCTTTTCACTTTCTTTAGCCCTTTGATGAACAGATGTATTCATTTTAAAGTAGACAAACCAGTCTTTTAGTTTATGCTCTTTGTTTCTTCATGATAAGTTCATCCCTAATTCAAGGTCATAATGATAATCTCTGATCTGTTCTTCTAAAATGGTTCTGGTTCAGCCTTTGACAGTGAGGTCCTTAGTGCACTTGTCCCGGTGCCTTTTACTGACCAGTCTCCCTGACCTGTAAAGGCAGCTCTGATATTCATCAAGTTTCCACGCACGTGTGGGTCTATATTGAATCTTTATATTTTGTTATATCGGTCTATTTGTCTAACTCTGTGCCAATTCCACATTGTCTTAAAGGATTTTTGTAAGTTTTGATCTCTAGTAGGGTAAATCCGCAACTCTTCTTCAGGCGTTGATTATATTTTTATCAACAAAAAAGTTTCTTTCCTTCATTTTGAATAGATCTAAAATGAAACATTGCATTGTTTAAGGAATTAATATTCAAATACCCCACAAAAAGCAAATAGCTAGATAACTAGAGTGGAGATATTTAGGATGTTGAAGCTACTTTGGCCAAAGTATCGCATTTTAAATCTGGATAATGTAGGTATTTCCCCTCCCCCAAGTTAGTAGGTTTTGTTTTCAGCCAGACACATATAATAGCAATACTAGGTAAATAATTCCCTGAATGCTTTCTCAAGGCCTCTAAGCTTACCTTATCCACAGAAAGTTGCTTATTTTTGTGTAGGCTCTAGAAAGGGCTCTGATGAGTTCAGGTTGACTAGGAAAAAATCAGTTACTCTAGAAGTATTTTTGGGGTAGTGTGCAGGGATGAGAATCCATGTAACCAGTTGGTATTTAAATGGGATACATTTAAACAGGAAAAAAAATATGATTTTTATATTTTAATTGCTTTTTTTATTAGCATGCTAAGAGAGAATACAAAATCTTAATAACAAAACAAGAGTATGGGCAATAAACTTGTATATTTGAAATAGCACAAAAAATATTAAACGGTAAAATCCAACCTGAGTGATCTTTGTTCCAGTAATAAATTTCATGGCTGCTGTTGCTTCTTCTTCAGAAATGAGGAGTCCATCTAAATGAGTAAGAGTCTTTAATCTGCCAATAACACTCAGCCTTAATGTGGCTGGCTTGGGAAAAATAACAAAAAGTTAATTTTTACAAAATATTACACACATTATGGCATGGAAAGGAGTGCTTTTTCATTCCTTCACATATAATTCAAAATTACACATCTCCTACTTTATTATATATATCTAAAAATAAAAGCTTAATTCTTTAAATAATAGTTGAAATTAAATTATATTTAAGAATTAATGTTTTGTTTGGAGGTGGATGGTTGTACTTGTATGAAGGGTGGAAATCCTATAAGCTGCTGAATAGTGGCTGTGGTGAAAAGTGCTCAGAGGACAGCTGCAGAGCCTCCTGTGTGTCTAGATCAGCGGGCAGCTAGTCAGCCCATGGGACTCAGTACGGATCTTTGGCCTTTGACATCTAGTTTGGCAACAGGGAGATAGCTGTACCGTGAGCATTCAGGAAGTCTGCTTTGGCAAAAGAAAGATATTCTTCAGTTTTACTGAGCAAAGAAAGAAGAAATACGACAATATAAAATAGCAATATAGCCAATTTTGTAGAACCAATCATGCTCGAGTCCCTTTTTAAAATGTTGAACATAGTCTCACATTTTTGAAAGGCAAGGCAAGGAGGATTCTTGAAATTATAAACTTGGAGCTTGTTTTAAATACTTAGAGATACCCTTAAATATAATCATTGAATACTGACATTTCTTAGCATGAATCTACATATTTTTGTGATGAGAAAAAAAGCGTTCAATCAAATTTCCTTTTATAACAGAACATAAGACTTTATAATTCTGGTTTATCAGGGGAAGAGAGAAATTTGTTCCCCCCTTAATAGCATGTTTCTCTCACTGTGTTCTATTATTCCTAGTTCCTATGCCTCATTATATTGGGGTTCTAGCACACTGAGCTATATAAACTCTCCGAAGGTTTGCAAATGGCAGTGACATCTAACAGTCTTAAACCCCTAATACTCTCAAACTATTAGATGTTACCAAAAAAATCAGGGGGCTGGCCTGGTGGCGCAGTGGTTAAGTTCACGCGTTCCATTTCAGCGGCCTGGGGTTTGTGGGTTTGGATCCTGGGTGCGGACCTACACATCACTCATCAAGCCATGCTGTGGCAGGTGTCCCACATATAAAGTAGAAGAAGATGGGCATGGATGTTAGCCCAGGGCCAATCTTCCTCAGCAAAAAGAGGAAGATGTTAGCTCAGGGCTAATCTTTCTCACCAAACAAAAAAAAAATCTGATATGAAATTATAGCCTTCTTTATGGTAACATTTGATTCATTTGATCACTTCACTAAATTCAACTTATGAAATACTTAAAGGAATTCTAGTAAAACAAAAATAGTTTGCCTATTTCTGGATATTATTGAATAGTAGTGAAAACGGCTTTGAAATAAAAATGATTGTTTTTTTTTATAAACATGTCTGTTGCATACCTTTTGCCATGGATTATGTCGAATATCAAGAGTGAGAAGGCTTGTGGTGTGTTTGCATAACACATTTATTTCATCGCCAGATTTTTTCAGTTGATTCCAGCTCAAGTCTAAGTGCTTCAGTTTCATCAGACCTCTGAACCCCTCCAGGGTTATCACGTGGTTATGGCTCGCATCCAAATATTCAAGATTATACTGCAACACATACAAACAGGACTGATGCCAAATGGATCATGGTTGGTATTTACATAGTTCTTTTCTCTATGATTCTCTAAGTACTTTACATGCTTTTTGGTAATCCTCACAGAAAACATAAACAGTAGTTATACTGCAATAATGATATCAATGTATGTATTCTCCTAAAGGGTTAGAGGTATTTTATTTTAGTCATTCTCTCTTAATTCTCACTTTACCCTTGCAACATAAAGTGGCAGTGTTTGTTTTCATAAGAGCAGGCAAAGAGAAACCGGCAAGATAATTTGTCTCCAACAAACAAGGAATCACACTTCTTAATATCTAGGCTTCTGGTTCATACCATTCAACCAATAGCCTGGTTAAAAAAGGTTCATCTTCAGAGGTAGAAACTAAACCTGTCCTATTCTATAATTTTATTTTTTTAATTACATTATTTTTAATAATAATTTTTAAAAATCATTAAAATAATGCATTTTTAGCTAGAAATTTGAAAAATATAGTAAATAAATAAAAATTAAAAAGTTAGAAAGCATATATAATTCTATTACTCAGGAAGAACCACTGAACACACTGTTTATTATATGCACATATATTTTTTCTTATATAAAACAGAGTATATTATATAGAATTTTGTATCCTTTTAACATATTCACACACCCTTAAATATTCTTGAAAATGATTTTTCATGATTGCATAATATTCTAATATGTGAATTATTAACATTGTTTTAAGCATTTTACTATAGACATTTATGTTGCTTCTAATTATTGGCAACATTGCAACAAACATCCATGAGCATGATACTTTAATTGAGACTCTGAATTTTTTCAGAACAGGTTTTTAGAAATGGGATTACTGGTTTTAAAGATTTCTGTATTGTTAAATACTGCCAAATAGTTTTCAAGGAAGTTTGTATCAATTTTTTCTTCCAACAGTAGAATATGAGAATGCTCATTTCCTTAAATACCCACCAATACACCTACCTTATTTTAATTTACATTGTTTATTGCCAGTGAAGTTGAGTATCTTTCCATGTGTTTACATTAGCCATTTTTAAATTTCTTTTTTTTCTGTATTTCTTATTTTTGGCTATTTATCTATTCAGATCTTCATCTACTTATTTATAAGAAGTCTTTAAGACTTTAATTTGTTGCAAATAAAATTTTCTTTTAAGGTGTATACTACTCAGACCCAGAAGAAGGAAGAGATAGAGAGAACTTTAAGATATTTTGCAACATATTTTTTAAAATAAAAAATAATATTACTATAGATTAAAAATGAACTTGATCTCTTTATAACTTAATTCAAACAACTGTTTGAGTTCAGCAAAGAATTAGTCACTGCTTTAAAATGCATAGTTCATATTGTTAGAACCACCTATTACAGTGGTTCAGGTTTCAAGAGTTGAATGTACAGATCGTTAAAATCTAAAAAAATTTCTGAAAACCAAATAGTGTTATTTTTATTCTCATAAATCAGCATAGTAAAAACAAGACAAAACAAAAACTATCATTTACTATCATAATTTCTTGAACAAAAGGATATTTGGCAGCAAAAAAGTATGAAAGATATAATCTTGTAAGTCTTTGAAATGAAATCAATTTAACTTTATAAAAATTTACTACATGACCCATCTCCCAATTTTCATCATAGACTGGGAAAAACTTGTCCCAAATTCTGGCAGTTGCCTGCAAACCAGCATTTGGGAACCATACATCATAAAAAGATAACTGTCTTCTTTCCTTGAAATCAGAGGTGAGATCTTCATTTTTGTATTCCCAGGGTATAGAACAGACTCCATGGAAGAGTATTTTCAGTTTTGCAGCAGGGTTTTCTGTTCTAATATTTCTTGTACTTCAGTTTCAGTCTTCCTTAAAGTTACTGTACAGCCCAACTCACAAAGATTAAAATCTTCAACACCTCTTTTAAATATTCTTAGGGATAATGGTTCATTCTCTAAATGTAGATTAGCTGTCTCCAGACATTAGGAACACTTTGACAACAAATTTCTCATTCAAAAAGATAAGACAGAAGTATTGTTTCAATAAAAAATTAGGAATGTAATCTAGTTTAAGATTGCAAGTAGCCATACATATTTGTCTCTTCCTGGTCAAGTGTGACTATAGTGGAGCTATGTTCAGAGAAAAAAATATTTTTCTATTCTTTTCTCTCAGATACTCTCTTTTGCTGATAGTTTAGGTGAGTGAATGACAGACATGCAACTTAGGACATTTTAATTTACCTTATATGGATGTCTTGTTTAAATTTTTAAAAACTCTATGAAAACCATTTAGTGTGTTTATTTACTTTCCACTATTTATGAAGCCCAGGCCCTCCATTATATAAACAGTCTTAGGTTTGGTATTTTGGTACACAAGGCAAGGCCAGGATGATCAACACACAGCAACAATACATTTACTTTCTGCAACCTAGTAGAACCAATTTCTAGCATGCAAGAAGGGTACGGAAACTCTCCATGTTAGAGACGTACTTAAGGGAAATGATAGTAAAAATGAGATATCCCAGGCGAATTTAAAAACTAGGAGAAGGTAAAAATTACAGAGGAATGATTAAATTAGATCATAACCTTTTATAATGCTGGGGTAAGCATAATTAATATTGAACACACATACAAAGCCAATTACTGGAGAATACATAGGCCAAGGCAGCACAGGTTTTCAATGTCTCTGAATCCCCACATAAAAACAGTAAATAGATAAAACCAAAATCCCAGGGACAACGTTTATAACAAAGCTACATGACACAGTAGCTCCACAAGCCCCCAAAGAAGCTGATAGTAAACCACCACAACCTACATAGCATCTAGTCTCTGTGAGGGGAAGAAGGAATCATGAGGGTGGCATCTGATGCACCTGAGAGCAGGAGAGCCCCAGAATAGCCAACTACTATTCACTGGAAAACATGGGGGCCCACTGGAGTACAGCAGTTGAAACTAGGAGGAGCTTTGCCCCTTTAATACCAAATGAGTGCATGGGACCCACAGTAAAAAATTCTGAAGGGGCTGGAGCAGTCTGGCCTCCATGAATCTCAAAACTGCCCACCAAGGCTTCCTTCCAGAACAGAATCCTTCTTGAAGAAGAAACTGCTGGGGCTAAGTTAAAATTAAACAGGATAAGGACAAGAAAAGCAAATAAAAGAGAAAGTTCAGACCAAAGTGGAGGAGGGGAATAGATTCAGGAAGTCTCAGAAAATAAGCACTACCATTTTTAAACAGTAATATAAACTACAGAAGAGGGACATCTGTGAAGTTAGAAAAGCTTTCCCGAAACTCACTTCATTTTAAAACTTAAGAAAACTAATTTGCTGCTTAAAAATAAGCAGCAAATAAGTACTGAGGTCAAATCCCAGACAAAGCTGTGAGAGAGACAGAGGAAGAGGGAGAAACATTGCTGCAGGCAAGAAAAGTACACCAGGAAGATACGCTCAAGAAACAGATCACAGCTACTAACCTACTATTTCAAAACAAGCAAAAAGAAATGTTAAGAATGATATAAAACATAAAATAACAACATAAATCTGGATTAGAAAAACTCAGAAGTGAGGTGAAAGAACCCAGAAAAGAATTTGAAATAAAACAAGAAAACCATTTCAGAAACTAAGACTAAGCCAGTCAAACACAAAAGCAAATAAACACAGCAGATAATTCTTTAAGAGAAATAGAAAGTGAAAAAGAGGAAAAATTTAAAAATCAAATGCAAATTAAGAGATACAAAGGACTCAAGAGAAAGGAGAAATAGTGAGGGTAGATAAAGATTCAACATGTGAATAATGAGAAGAAGAAAACCAAAGCAAGGAAACAGAAAAATTGCTAAAAACTTCCAATTCAAAAAACAAAAAGAAAAAAGCGATTTTAATACACATATTGGAAGAGCATACTGCAAAACTGAAATATTGATCCAAGACAACCAATGTCAAGGCACATTCTAGTAAAATTACTAAACTTTAAAGAAAACTTAAAAAGTTCTTTGGGCATCTAGAAGAAAAAAGCATGTGACTTACAAGGAAAAAAAAATTACACATCCTCATCAGACTTTTCTACAGCAATACTTTATGCCAAAAGAAAATGGAATAACATTTAAGATGTCCAAGAAGAGGGACTGTGAGCCAAGAATTTTGATATCTGGCAAAGCTTCCTTTTAAGTATAAAGGACAGAGATAAACTATTATCAACATGCAGTAACTGAAAGAATCCTGTTCCCATAAGGCCTTCCTAAAGAATCTATAATTGACTATTTTTAGACAATCAAAATGTTTAAAGAGATACCAACCTAAGGACTAGTGATGAGAATTAAATACACAGTTACCAATGAACTGACCTGGAGAGTGCAGAGAGTGTAAGGCTACATGCTCTGACAATGTAGATATAGTACGATAATTTTCTTTTTTCTTTATTTTTTTCTTTTTGCTGAGAAAGATTAGCCCCTAACATCTGTTGCCAATCCTCTTTTTGCTGAGGAAGATTGGCCCTGGGCTAACATTCGTGCCCATCTTCCTCTATCTTACATGTGGGACGCCTGCCACAGCATGGCTTGGTAAGCGGTATGTAGGTCCATGCCTGGGATCTGAACCTGTGAACCCTGGGCCACCAAAGTGGAATGCACGAACTTAACCACTACGCCACCGGGCCAGCCCCTTAATTATTTTTTTAAAATGGAGAAGAATGGAAGGAATATATACAAAATTTTTTAAAAAATCTTTCCAGTAATATATTGATAAGAGTATTAGTGCTGTCATTCTGAGTGTGTAATAGAGGATAAAACAAATGAGTTAACTATTAAGTGTTGTATTTCTATCACCTTGTATCCTTGAGAATCAGGATTCTTGGTGTGGGAGGAAAAAAAGATACAGATGTAAGTAACAGAGAAGAGGTTAAGCTAAAAGATTTGCAGCCTTGAATCTGAATTGGAAATATCAAGATTAGTTCATGAGGTTTCAGCTATACATACATATATATAGTCACATACATACATACACACACATACCCATACCCCGCAACAAGTTCTGCCCAATGAAAAGACCTAGAAACAATGACCAACCCAGACTGTGGTCCTGAAATACCACTTCTCTCTAAAAGAAATGGCTGATCCCAAGTCTGCAACAGAAAATACATAAAATGTGTATGGAACATCTTTCATACCAGGTGGCAAAGAAGCTATCAAAGATCACTAGGGTCACAGCAAAAGGAGCTAACTTTAAGATGCTCTGACTGGCTAAGGATGAGACAATTTGAGCTTCAATTGTGATAATAACCGCAATAGGTTGAATCTCATCAAATATGCATAAGTTCCTACATTCCTAATGATATTAAAACAGAAAAGAATTGCTCATCTTTGGGAAATCATAGAGAACCACTTCATTATCTTGAAAATTGGTAACTAAAGACAAATAATCAAGCATCTATTCTGCATTTTCCATATGAATGGTACCACTGGGTAACTAAATAATAGATAAGGGAAAGGTCTCTATGTAAAAGTATTCCAGCTAATAAATGAAAAAGAAATGATAAAATAAGAATATTGCCACTTTGTAATCCCCAATTAATTAATGGATATAGGCATTAATAATGGCTGCTGGCATCAGAAAACTGAGACAACCAGACATTATGTGCCTCCTACATTCTTGCCAGAGGAATGGAACCTGAGTCTGATCCAATCTCTGGATCCAGTTGCCAAATTGTAGAAAATATGGAGAGTGGAAGGCATGTAGGGTTATAGCATAAGTAAGCAAATCAGCAGGGAAACTCTTTGGGTCAGAAGCTCCAAGTAATTCTATAGATAAACTATGGGGAGTGGAAGGGGATAGAAGGGAAACCTACAAAATTGAAAGAGATTTAAAAGATACAGTACATTTTTTTTAAATGGCAAAACTAAACTTTTATGTTAGGGATGCACATTTGGGTGATGGAACTATGGGGAAAATTGTAGGGAGAGGCTAAGTATAGAGGTCAGGATAATGATTTCCTAAAGGGATGGGGCATATACAAGGGACTTATGCTGTCTATTTTTTGACCTGGGTGCTGGTTACAAGCACATTCACCTTATAATTTACTAAGTCACATGTTTGGAGTATGTAGTTTTCTGTATCTGTGTTTTATTTTACAACAAAATGTGAAAAAATACACATGTTGAGTATCTCTTCTCTCTGACCTCCCCACCCCCCCCCACATCCTTATAATCATTTTTAGAGAGACATTTATTTACCAGATACTTGATGGTTGAGAGGTCTATATCTAGCCACCTTTGCTAATCCTAAAATTTGAAAATATACTTGGGCATAAAATTTACCCAGTTCCCTTATCTATAAAATGGTAATATTCATCCAATAAGGCTGTGAGGCTATGATGATGAATGACATTTTTCTATTAGAGTAGAACAACAAAGCCACATTGCAAAAGACATGCTGGGCAGCTGGCTAAGCTCACTCACGATCTAAGTGCCTTGCATGACTTAAGAGTTCACTTTTTAAATTTGTGCCTAAGCAAAATTATAATGACTGTTATAATCTTTGGAACTGCTAGCAAATCATTAGAAAAAAATTAAATTAAAAGAATGCCAATAATCTACATACAGTTCTGGGAACTCTATTCAACTACCTTCTTTCCTCTGCTGCATACCGAACCTAGACTATCAGGGATTCTATTAAAAATACTTTGCATACCAAAAGAAACAAGGAAAGAGGTTTAATACTAAAACCTAAAGCCAGCAAGCAAAGTAACAGCTCCCACCACAGTGGTGGAAGCAGCAATGCAAGGGCTTTGATTGCAAGGAGGTGGAATGAAGAAGAGCTGAGAATGATGATATATTCTGAAAAGGTAGGTCAGTCACCTGGGACCCATGGAAACAGGAATGCTGAGTGGAGTTCTGGAACCACAAACCTAATTATTTTTGTTACATAAGGAAAACAAAAGCCAGACAAGATCCATGCCTGTGTGTACACGGGCATTACTTATTTGTCCTACGATCTATGAGTAGGCAAACAGAAATCAAACAAGATATATACGTGTAACATTCAGGTAGAAAGGACAAGGCAGAGAGAAAGAGAAATAACAACATGGATAATGGACAGATGGGAAGAACTGAGAACATTAGATGTAAAATGGAAAACTAGAAAATGAAGAAGAAGAAATAAGGACTCACAAAGAGGAGAAAAATAAGAGTGGGAAAACAAGAGCAGAAGAAAATGAAGATGACACTTTCCAAGTTATACTTTGAAAATTGGTCTGGAGTAGTTTTAATATATTTATTTTAAAGTAGGTAGAATCAGATATGACCGCAGGGGTGTATTTGGTCTGCAAATGGAATCTAAATTGAAGATCTATTTTAGAGAAAGTAACATAAGGTGTACGTATCCTTTGTTCCTGATTTGGGCTGTATAATTTTAAACATGCTATATATGAGATCATAATTACAAAGATAATTTATCCACTAAATTAATAATTTTGTTTTACTTAAATAATTTCACACGGACAGTTCTTACCAAGTGGTATACATCATCTAAACAAGTAAATTCATTAAAGCTGATATTAAGTTTTCGAAGTCCTGTTAACTTGGCGAGATCTCTCAACTTAGTCAAGCTGTTTCCATGTAGATTCAGACTCTAAAGTAAAATAAAACATAAATTAAAAAATAAGACATTATATTTTACACGATAGTTATTTAAATAACATTGAGAGCTTAGAAGAAAAAAATCTAATGCATGATTTTAAAAGGTATAGTTTATAATAGCATCATTGGATTCGCTTCTTGACTAATTTGATCTTCGAATTGGTCTAAGTTTAGCAATAATTGACATGAAATTCTTTGTTTTTCTTTTTTTTTTTTTTTGTGAGGAAGATCAGCCCTGAGCTAACATCCATGCCAATCTTCCTCTTTTTGCTGAGGAAGACTGGCCCTGAGCTAACATCCATGCCCATCTTCCTCCACTTGATGTGGGATGCCGCCACAGCATGGCCTGACAAGTGGTGCGTGCCCGGGATCTGAACCCGGGCCGCCAGCAGTGGAGCATACCCACTTAACCACTATGCCACGGGGCTGGCCCCGAAATTCTTTTTAGAAAATAGTTAAGTATACTATTATTAGGGCAGATCTATTTCTCAGGCTAGCCAGGGAACAATGTAGGACCTAAATATTTTGGGTATCGGCTAGGATACCTCACGAGAGAGGATGGCAAGGGTACACCTTGATTGCAGGAAACCGTATGAGGGCACTGGACTAAGGAAGAAAGGCTGAGGGTGTTGAAGTAGGAGGACAGAGCATCAAAGAAGGAGGGCGTCTAAGACAATTTCTATATCAGAATTTGGCCCAGACTTTCCCTGTCTATTTTGTTATGGGCTATATAAAAGTAAATGTTATTACACTTTTATATTTAGGGGAGACCCTGATGTCTACATATTTTTCTGCCTTTAAACTACACCATTATGAATCAAGTGAAGACTGTATTTATGCATAGTCTACAAAATAAACAGTAGCACAAGAAAATATATTAATTCAATTGACCACAGTATTCAAAACAAATCGGTATTATGATAAAATCAGGTGTCTACCTCCCAACCCTCTTCACTCACCCCCACCATCTTATAGCCTATTATATTGTGGATATAACTAAATTCCTGGCAGGCAGAAACAACTAAATTTCTAATAGCTGTCAAAACTTAGCTAAAATTATTAAGAAGGGACAATTTATGCAGACTAGTTTATACTACAGGTCACACATAGGTATCATCCATGATAGATTCTAATAGATACCTTACACTTAACATGTCCACAACCGAATTCATCATCTTCCCTATATATCTGCTTGGCAGCCTATATTTCTAATCCTAGTTAAGAGTTTGACTATCTAACAGACATTGTTGATCGCCTCCTTTCCCTCTTTTCCATATACATTCGATTCTAGAAATGTTTCTCCAACCAGCCACTCCATTCTGTCAGTACTACCAGTGCCTTAGTTCAGACTATTATTTGTCCTGTGGTCTACTGCAATAGTTTCTACTGGATTTCCATACCACTAGTCTGACTTCAGTTAAATCCATCCACAAACTGCCAAAGTTAGGTCTTTAAAAACAGTCTGTTCCTTAAAGAAAAGAATCTAAACTTTTAAATTTGCTTTCTAAAATCCATCCTAATGTGGCTACAACCTCCTTCTTCCGGCCTCAGCCTCATGTATCCTCCTTCTAGTCCAACCTACCCCTCTACCTTCTACCATCACAAATCCTTTGTTCTAGTCACACATTTCTCAGTGTTTCCTGAAAATAGACGATCTTTCAAAACCATGTGCCTAAAGATGGAGTATTTTCTCTGCCTAGAAGATGTAAACAACTAAATTTCTCATATCCTTCAAAAAGTCCGCTCAACTCACCTCTGTCTATGGAGCTCTGCTAGCAACTCCAACCTTCCTATATTTGTTTATATATCTGTCTCCTCCACTAAACTGATATCTTTGAGGCGGGGAAGATAATTTATTCATTTTGAACCCCAATACTTACCTCATTGCTTAAAACATAGCAAGTTCTCAGTAAATGCTAAGTGAATAAATCAATGCTAAAGCCAGACTTATAAATGACGATTCTAATTTTGTTTTTAATTATGTAATAAGAGACTATAAAATTATATACTACATACTCTGGGGTTTTTCTTTCTATGTATTTATTTTTATAGATGTCCTCATAAAATTCAATCTAGTGGAGAAGACTGAAAATAAGAGGTATGTACCCTGAATCTCTCTTACAGTAATGGCACAAAGGAAGGAGAGCGAAGGCTGTGGTCTCAATATTCTTGCTGTAATATCTAGTATTCTCACTAGAATTCCTAGAAAGTGTGCTGGCTTTTAAGCAGTAGAGGCAAATTGAAGGTGAAAAAGCCCCTGCGTTCTTGTTATGGGTGTTGATCAAATTAATGCAGTCAAGTGGAGGTCACACATAGGCCAAAGTTTTGTGAAGTCTTAGTCTCATCTGTTTTTTATCTTACAAACCAAAGATAATCATGATAAAGACCTGCCTGTGGTGCTGGTGTTTTTACTTTTATTTAATCGCTGTAAGCCTATAGAAATACATGTTGTGGAAGCTCAATCCAATCAGAACACATTCTTTTTTTAAACCCTTATTACTAAAGCTTTATTACCAAAAATTTATTATTCAAATATTACATCTTGACATTATAGTGTGGAAACAATAATTTCGCAGTACTGGCAGCTGGAAGATTGCTCCTGTTATCACTCTCCCGCACATTTAGGATAAAGATGGTGATGTTGCTATCATGTTATGAAGTTTTCCTTCCTCTCTAATAATAAGTGGCTCAGGTAAAGATAATCTCCTCCTTATCTCTTATCTCCTGGATTTGAAGATTTGGTGAATGGTGATGATACAGTTTTCACCACAGCAATCCCATAAACTTCTTGAAAAAGATATTTTCTCTTTATTTTCATAAGCAGACTTAAAACTATTGACCTCACTTATTATTTTTAAAAATATTTTTGCATTCTCTTTCTCTTTTACACAATCACTTGAGAAAAAATTGTCATCTTAAACAATGGATCTAGAAATGTCACAATGGAGAAATGTAATTGACTTTCAAGATAAAAAAAACCATTTCTGAATTTTTGTCTGTATCTCAGCTTTTAGTGCACACATAGAAAGATAGTGTCATGTAAGAATAGCTTGTCTTCTCAAGTACTCTTATCAATTTATCAATCAATCAAATATCAGTTTGCCTAGTACTTCAGCAGATTCAAGCAAACAACCCACTTTCTCTGCAAGAACCTGTTTTTAAAGACATTCTTTTTCTAAACAAGTAGCTAATGAGTACCTAACGTGTGCCACGTATTCTGCTAGGTAATGGCAGAGCTGATGCTAGAGCATACAGTGTTTATGAATAAATTAGAAAAAGGTATCCTTTCCTCAAGGCACTTTTATTCCCAGCTTTTAGAAAATTGTCACAATATACTGACTGTGTTAGTACAAGAAACTTTACCCAGAGTTGTCAGAAAACTGTTGTAGTAAATATATTACTCTATGATTTAAAAGGTGCCCCTTAGATGTGGCCCTCTTGTGCAATGCACACTGCACAATTTTATGTTGTTGCCCTGGTGCTGGGGATATACACGGCTAAGAATAGCCATAGCCTCTGCCCCTATGGAATTTACAGTCTAGGAAGAACACAGAACATATAACAAAGGAAGTGGACCTAGACTCAGAGGTAAGAGAAGGCTTTTATGCTTAAGTATAGATCTAAAAAGATGTGTGGGAGTTAACTAGGAGAAAAGGGGCAGGGGAGAACATTCCATGCAGAAGAACTAGCAAGTGCAGAGGCTCTGTGTTGGCTGCAAGCAAGACACATTTAAGAAACATAAAGGAGGCTGAGTACAGAGAGCTAAAGGGAAGATAACACGAGAAGAGTCTGGAAAGGTAGGCAAGGTACCAGGCCATGCAAAACGTTACAGCCATATTAAGGACTTTGGTTTTATTTTTAAAACAGCAGAAAATCATTTGAGGATTTCAAATAGGAGTGGTAAGGGGTGACATGATGATATTTGCACTTTGAAAAGATTACTCTAGCTTCAACATGAAGAATGAGCTGGGGTCTCAAAGTGGAAGCAGGACAGACCTTGGCTGCAGAGTTCTAGGAGGCCCCCCCTACGTTGTATTGAGCTATATTCAGTTATATAGGGAATGGCATCCAAAGAGCTCATGAGCAGAATATAATGTGAACTGCACTTCTTGGAGTTGTGCAAGGTTACAATGGTAGCGTGCAGGCAGCCCAGTTAGAAGGCTATGGCAGTAGTCTAGGTCAGAGATAAATGTGGTTTGTATAGAATGGTAGCAGATTTGAAATGGACAGATCTGAAAGTCAAGATGTGGAGGTAGGCTTTATATCTCAATAGAGTTGCTTCAGTGTAAAGTAAGTCGCTTCAATAAGTAACTCAAATTCTATTGATTAATTTTGTAAAGATAAAGCTCCCATATTCTGTGTTGATTAATCCTGGAAACTGATTTGAAACTTATCTATCTTCATCTTAATCATTTTAAAGAGAGCTTGTTATGCAGGAATAAAATCCCTTGCAAACTAGAAGGCTACCTGCAGACCTACACTGTCCTGTGTGGTAGCCACTAGCCAAACATGGCTATTGAGCACTTGAAATGTGGCTAGTCTGAATTGAGATGTGCTGTAAGTGTAAAATATACTCCAGATTTTAAGAGTTAATATGAAACTATCTGATTAATGAATCTTCATATTGTTTGCATATTGAAATAATATTTTGGATATGTTAGATTAAAATATTATTAAAACAAATCTTACCTTTTAATTTTTTAAAAACTTTTTTTAATGTGGCGAATAGAAAATTTTAAATTACATATGTCGTTCATATTATATAACTGCTAGCCAGTACTGATCTAGTCCACATAGAAGGAAAGGGCTAGGCCTTTCAACTTTGACAGCATGACACCTGGCATCATCAGATAGGTGGTTTAGGATCTTTAGACTTCATATGATATATTTTGATTCCAAATTCAAGCTTCCTGTCCCCAATGTTATTCCTCATAATACTCACCACAATATGACTATAAATGCTAGTCTTGGCAAGGGAAAGTATCATTTTATCATCCAAACTAATAAGTTTTGATCTGGGCTTGATCCTGGGATCCATTTTTATAACTTCATCATCAAATTTCAAATCCTGGGAAAATACTGATCCTTCTGAATTTTTTTTGCTTTCTTCTAGAATAACATTGTTGAATGAAGAAAATAAAGAGTGAGGCTTGACCTAAAAAATTTATTAAAAATATTGAAAAATTTGTTGCTGTATTTATCATTTTGAAAAAGAAATTGGCTTTGTAGAACAAGGTGAATTAACTTTTCTAAAGTTATATAGTAATATCTATGATGATCAGAATCACATTAGGAAATCTATGAGAGTAGATTAAAATTGTGGGCTAAGAACGGGTGTGTTCATCCCCTCCTGCTGAAAATTCCTTAAAACTGGCAAAAGGTAATTTATAAATATTTTATAACAGTGGAGAAGGCACCAACCAAAGACTAGAAATTGTGAGACATAAATCAGAATGGACTGAATTGACAGACAAATAGGAGCAGTAATGTAACCTGTAGCCAAAACATATGCAGGAGATACCCACTTTGAAGAGCAGACCCAGAGAAACTTGAAATTCAGAGCGAACAAATAAAACATCAGGAGGATGCTTGAGGTAATTATGAGGTAATTAAATAATTATGGTAATAATTGTGGATGAATGAGCAAGAACAAGATGAACAAACAGAAATGGCTCTAGATAAGGGGTTAATCTCCAAAATATATAAAGAACTCATGCATCTCAAAAACAAAAAAACTAACAACTCAATTAAAAAATGGGCAAAAGAGCTGGACAGACATTTCTCCAAAGAAGATATACAGATGGCCAACAGACACATGAAAAGATGTTCAAAATCATTAATTATCAGGGAAATGCAAATCAAAACTACAATGAGATATCACCTCACGCCCGTCAGAATGGCTATAATTAACAACACAGGAAACAACACGTGTTGGAGAGGATGTGGAGAGAAGGGAACTCTCATACATTGCTGGTGGGAGTGCAAACTGGTGCGGCCACTATGGAAAACAGTATGGAGATTCCTCAAAAAATTAAGGACAGAACTACCATACGATCCAGCTATTCTACTGCTGGGTATTTATCCAAAGAACGTGAAAACACCAATGCGTAAAGATACATGCACCCCTGTGTTCATTGCAGCGTTATTCACAATAGCCAAGACATGGAAGCAACCTAAGTGCCAATCAAGGGAAGAATGGATAAAGATGTGGTATTTATACACAATGGAATACTACTCAGCCATAAGAAAAGATGAAATCCAGCCATTTGTGACAACATGGATGGACATTGAGGGTATTATGCAAAATGAAATAAGTCAGAGGGAGAAGGTCAAATACCGTATGATCTCACTCATTAAGTAGTAGATAATAACAACAAACAAACACATAGAGACAGAGATTGGATTGGTGGTTACCAGAGGGGAAGGGGGGAGGGAGGAAGGTGAAAGGGATAATTAGGTGCATGTGTGTGGTGATGGATTGTAATTAGTATTTGGGTGGTGAACATGAGAACATGATGTAATCCATGCAGAAATAGAAGTATATGATGTACACCTGAAATTTATACAATGTTATAAACCAATGTTACCACAATAAACCAAAAAAATAAAATAAATTAGATACATAGAGATAAAAAAAAATGAACAAGCAATGAACAAAATGAACAGGCAATGATAGAAGATTTTTTAATAATTTGTGAAACTAATAGATGGAACCCTTTTACAGTATTGCCCTAAGTGCATATATGATGATATTTCACAAAGTCATGTTATTTCACAAAGATATGTCACAAAGGCATTTGTGACCCATGTTAAGCAATAAAGCTGGTTATAACAGAGGGAAAAAAAAAAAGAAAGAAAGAAATGGCTCTAGAAAAAACCAAAAAGGTCCATAAGAGAATTTTTTAAAATCTGGGAGAATAAAGCATCTGTGAATAGGCTGCTATAGTGAAGAACACTTCAAAGCCAAAATAAAAACAATTAGTGAAATAAAAAATATTCAGTAAACGCTCTGAGAAACCAAATGGACATGGCAGCAGATCAAATTAGCAACGTAGAAGCTAATATTGAGGAAATCTTCTGGAACATAGAATTTAAAAATGGAGATGTAAAATACGAGAGAAAAAAATGAGAAGACATGGAGGATCAATTCAGAATGTCCAATGTTTAACTATAGAGGTCCCAGAGGGCTTAATGAGAATGGAAGAGAAGAAAGAACTGAATCTTCAGATCAAAAGAGCTCATGAAGTGGTGAGCAGAAGGATGATGGAGCTAGGTCTTTGCTGACATCACGGAACAGTCACAGCAGCCAGAACTGCCCACCTCTCGACTTCCTGTTATTTGAGTTATTCTGTTTACTGTTTGTCTGGGTTTCTGTCTTTTGCTGAAAGCACACTTGACCAATACAATCCCATCCATAATAACAATATAAAATATAAATGCCCAGAACTATACTTAACAAGAAATGTTTAATACCTATATAACAAAAACTATAAGAGAGGACTTGAATAAATGGAATAATTTATCATGTTCTTGGATGAGAGGCCCAACACTGCAAAGTACTCAGTTCACCCCAAATTAAGGTTTTTTTAATTGAAGTATAGTTGACATATAATATTATGTTAATTTCAGGTGTAGTGATTTGACATTTGTATACATTACGAAATGATCACCGCAGTAAGTCTAGTAACCATTTGTCACCATACAAAGTTATTACAACTAATAACAACTGTTGGTGAGGATGTGGAGAAAAGAGAACCCTCATGCACTGTTGGTGGGAATAAACTGGTGCAGCCACTGTGGAAAACAGTATGGAGATTCCTCAAAAATTAAAAGTAGAACTACCATATGATCCAGCAATTCCACTTCTGGGTATTTACCCAAAGAAAAAACTACTAATTCAAAAAGATACATGCACCCAAGTTAAGTTTTCAATTCAATACAATCTCAATCAAATCCTAATAGGACTTTTAAGTAGAATTTAAAAAGCTGATTTAAAATTTTATTTGGAAAAGAAAATTTTCAAGAATAGCCAAGAAAATGCTTTAAAAGATGAGTGGGGATGGGGAAGGGAATTTTCCTATCACATATCGAAACATATCATCAAGGTTGTAATAACAAAACAATGTGGTAGAGGTCCAAGATTGGACAAAGAGATCAATGGAACACGAAAGAAGGACTGGGCATTTATCCAAAGAACATGAAAACACGAATGTGTAAAGATATATGCACCCCTATGTTCACTGTAGCATTATACACAATAGCCAAGACTTGGAAGCAACCTAGGTGCCCATCAAGGGATGAATGGATAAAGAAGACGTGGTATATATACACAGTGGAATACTATTCAGCCATAAAAAAAGGATTAAATCTGGCCATTTGTGACAACATGGATGGACCTTAAGGGTATTATGCTAAGCAAAACAAATCAGAGGAAGAAAGTCAAATACCATATGATCTCATTCATAAATAGAAGATAAAAACAACAACAAACAAACACATAGAGACAGAGATTGGATTCGTGGTTACCAGAGGGGAAATGGGAGGGAGGACAGAGAAAGGGGTAATTAGGCACATGTGTATGGTGATGGATTGTAATTAGTCTTTGGGTGCTGAGCATGATGTAATCTACACAGAAATTGAAATATAATGATGTGCACCCAAAATTTATATAATGTTATAAACCAATATTACCTCAATAAAAAAAAGAAAAAAAATTAACTTTTAAATTACAAATTAAGATGACAAATAAATGTTTTGCTACAAATGAAAATTAAAAGACAAGTGACAGATAATATTTTCAAAAAATATATACATATATATATATATATATATACACACACACATTATAAAGGATTACTATCCAGAATGCATATAAGGATTTTTCCAATCAATATGAAAAAGATAGAGCCCAATAGAAAATGGTCAAACGATATAGCAGGTGATTTATAAACCTGTAAATAATCCATAAGCATATCAAAGAATAAAATATCCTTCTTTTGCCCATAAGAGTGGAAAACAAAGATTAATAATATCTTGTGTTCATAAGGATGCAAAGAAACAAGCACTGTCACATACTGTTGGAAATTTGTAAAATGGTCAGACTTTTGTGGAGAGTACTGGCAAAATCAAAATTTAACATGCATATACCTTTGACTATCCACTTCTTCTACAAATTTATCCTGCAGAGAAACTTCCATATGCATATAAAGATGCATCTATAACAATGTTCACTGAAATACTGTTTTAAATAGTAAGAAAACTGGAAACAACCTATATGTTTCATCAACAGAGGAATAGTCAAATAAATCAGAATATTACTGAATAGTATGCAGGCACCAAAAGAAATAAGTATAGACCTATATGTCCTGAAGTGGAGATATGTCCAAAACATATTGTTAAAAGCAAAAAAATCACACAATACTTAGAACTTGATTCAACTATGTAAAATGGTATATGCTGTTATATATGTAAATGCATAGAAAAAGGATTGAAAGCAACCCATAAAGCTGTTAGCAGTGGATGCCTTCATGAAAGGGAGTGGTGGTGGGGTTGAAATGAAAGCAGATTTTCATGTTTATTCTATATTCTTCAGTATAGTTTGAATCTTTTCCAGTGAGACTGCAGCTATATACTACTCATGTAATATATTTGCACAATAAAAATATGTAGGTGTCATAATGATTTGTTTTGAAAATTAAGTCCTTCACAGAATAACCAATATATATGTATATGTGTAGTATAAACTTAACATCACATTATTAGACTTCAAATTACTGTCCTATTCTCATTTAAGAAATTCCAGTTTAAAAAATGCATTCATACCACTGTGATGTACTCAAATTCAACGATGTATTCTGGCAAAACAAGGTCATGATCAAAGACAAACCACTTGCACTGCCGAACGCAGCAATCACAGTTTCTCTGTCCCATGATAGAATCTGGAGCAAAATCAAAGACAAAAACAAGCAAAGCAAATAAACACTCTTCAGAATGAAATATAATATACTTTTTTCATTTCAATGTAGATTAATAAACAACCAACTCAGTCAGTTCCAACTATTATGTTATTGAGGGTTTTTTTCCTTATTTCTTCCCACCCCGCTAGAAAGTTTCTTAATTCTATAAATACTTACTGATAGTCACTCTTTGACCACATAGACTAGTAGGGTTTAATTTTATTCATATCCTTTTCCTTTTCATACTTTTTCACTTCTCTAGTCAATGCGTGTCCATATAGCTTTGACAAATATATTACTCTAAAAGCTTTGTTGTTAAAAGTTGGGTGAGTTTTTATCTTTTGAAATACATATTATATGTAAATATATATAAGATATATATGTGTGTGTGTAAAATATAAAATAAAATTTTACAAAATAAAATATCTCTACACACACGTATAAATGTCATTGAGGTAGGGAATAGAAAAATAGAAGCTCATTAGTAGCTAGAGACAGATTTTGTAGAAAAGTTTACAAACTTTGGTAGGTAGAGGTTAAACTGTAAGCATCTGTATTATACAAACATTTCGTATTCAGAAAAATGAAAGCACATTCCTCTTCATGGCAGACATACTTAGTAAATATTTTTGAGGAATGAACACTGAATTAACCACTGGATAGTTAGCTCGACTGATGGAGTCCTCTTCATGAGCCTGAGCACTCTGGCCAAGGAAAACCTTTGTAATGAGGAGGATGCCTAAATATGAAAAAACAGAAATCATTTTTAACAATAATTCATTTTAGTAATTTTCCAATATCACTTTCCTTATTGGCTGCAGACTCAACTGTATGTTCTGTAAAGGCAGAGATCCAGGCCCTCTTGTTTGCTACTGTATAGCACAAATGCTTGATCCAAAATACAAACTCAATAAATACTTGTTGAATAAATGAAACAGTTATCAAGGAGGATTACTGTGATTATATTAAGCAAAGCTTTACAGAAAAGGAAGAAGGAATGAACATAGTATGTTAGCAATGTTTTTCATTACGTAATTTAAAATAAGAAACTTTTTGTTGTTATTAACTGGGTAAAAATTCATCTCCATATCATCAGCACCTAGCACAGAGCTTAGATATAAGAGGCATTCAATACATGTCTACTGAATGGATGAACATTTCTTTTTCCTTTAGATTCTTAAGGAACTTTGGGATTCACTCAATCCTAAGGATCTCTAGGAGTCACTGACTCCTATAGGGTAATTTCCTTTTTTTTTTTTTTTGAGGAAGATCAGCCCTGAGCTAACATCCATGCCAATCCTCCTCTTTTTGCTGAGGAAGACCAGCCCTGAGCTAACATCTGTTGCCAACCCTCCTTGTTTTTTTTTTCCCCCTTTTCTCCCCAAAGCCCCAGTAGATAGTTGTATGTCATAGTTGCACATCCTTCTAGTTCCTGTATGTGGGACGCCGCCTCAGCATGGCTAGACAAGTGGTGCATCAGTGCGTGCCTGGATCCGAACCCTGGCCGCCAGTACCGGAGCATGCGCACTTAACCGCTAAGCCACGGGGCCGGCCCCCCATAGGGTAATTTCTTTTCTTTTTTTTATTTTTTATTTTATTTATTTATTTTTCCCCCAAAGCCCCAGGAGATAGTTGTATGTCATAGCTGCACATTCTTCTAGTTGCTGTATGTGGGATGCGGCCTCAGCATGGCCGGAGAAGCAGTGCGTCTGTGCGCGCCCGGGATCCGAACCCGGGCCGCCTGCATCGGAGCGCATGCACTTAACCGCTAAGCCACGGGGCCGGCCCCCATAGGGTAATTTCTAATCACTAAGCATAAAACATTCAGATGACTTTTTTTTTTTTTAACTATATACAAGTTATAAAATGTAAATTGAGAGAAACTAATTATTTTGGAAAGCATATTCCAGAGGATCTAGAAAAACATTATGAAGTATTTCTTAAGATGGGAATGGAGCAGAATGAGAAAAAAAGAAGCAAATGGTTTTTTCAAATAAGGAGTTCTTTCTAGATTCAATAATCTGCTTAATTTTCTAATTATTATTAGCTGAATGAAAGACTGCAAAACACATATAGTTTAGTTCAGCATGAATCATTTTAGCAGAGCTATAGTCTGGAACCTAGAATATCACTCTGATAGAATTAAGTTAACCAAATTTCTGACTACCCAATCTTCAGTAGGTTGGATAGTTGAGACCAAAGAATAGGTGTCCCTTTCTCCCTGACCTGATCAGTTCTCCTTATTACATATTCCTTGGTATTATGCACTAATACTTCATCTTTGTAGCTCGTATGATAAGTGTAATTTTACATTTATTTGTGTGATTATTAATGTTTGTAAGCATCATAAAGGAGAAACTGTGTCTAGCTTGCATACACTGTATCCCTATTACCTGCCAGGTGCCTAACACACAGTAAGCACTCAATAAATGCTGGTGGAACTGAAGAATGAGCAGTAGGAGAAGGCGGGGCAGGAGACGACATGATGAGCTGGTCTTTTTCCCCAATCTGTGGGTACCAGGGAATCTCTCCCAGAAGTGTCCTACAAATTGGCTCATGTACTTTTATTTATATATATATATTCAAGATGCAAAGTACTGATAATTATTAATAAATTAAAATACCAAAAGTTAACCTTCTATATATAAGGCAACTTATAAAGCAATCTATACACTTCACAATTTGTCTTTAGCCAATTTTAGATTGATAACCAGATTTTCTTATCATCTTATATTATGATCATTAAGGACAAATAAAGCCTGCCTTCCTGAGTGCTTTATATTATGATTATTGCATAAATGGGCCAAGTTCTCTTTTCTCTATCCTATGAATTTGGGGTATGTAGTGGTGTGTGTGTGTGTAAAACATATATATATATGTTAAGTTTATTTTTAGGACACAACTTAATGAACAAAAGCAGACTGTGACAAGTGTTTGTTTCATATAAGTTAGGTTAAATATGAGTAACAAACGAGTCTCATCCTATTAATGCTGACACACAATAATCACTCAGTAAATATTTGTTGACAACTTGACTAAAGTAATAGATCAGAAAGTCATGTATCACTACACTGGTAAATACTGAATAAAATAGGTTTCATAAAATCTTCCGGGTTGATAAAACCAAATATTAAAAATGTTATGAAAATAATAAATTTGAAGACTGAGAACTTAAAAGTTCTGAAATACTGTATACTTGTATTACCATGTCTGAGGAGCTCACGTTCAAGAGGGTTTTTCTTCTCATCCTTGTACTTTTGCTGTAGAAATTCAATTCTGGGACACTCACATATACTTAGGCTATTAGCAAGAATAACAGCTTCTTTTCTGAGAGGCAGCTGTAAAGAAAACACAAAGTTTGAGTATTTTTACAAAATTGACAATATTTCAGCTTCCATACAGATGGTTTATTATTTTATGTTTACATTTCTGGGCAAAGAAAATGCAGGCCAGGTTCACTGAAAAGAAGTAGATAACCTTCAGGTGCAACTCCATTCTGTAAAGCCATTTATTTATGTTAAATTTATATGCAAATAGGCTTATTCAAAGTGACCTAGAACAATCTTTGTTCCTGTGAAAGCAGCCAGAGTCAAGACTGACAGCACCGCGCGGAGCAGGAGCTACAGGTCTGCACGTTGTCCATGAGACTCCACCAGCAATCGTGCACAGTCCAAAGAGAAAGTCCTGTGGGAATGATGTATCACACCAGTGAAGTTTCTTATTCATACGATACATTTCATTGTGCTAATGCATGGAAATCTCAGTTTGCATGGTGACTAGATTTTTTTCTTGAATGTGTTTTATCAGAAATATTCATCTTACTTGTTGTGAAAGCACTTCTAAAATGCAAACAAAAATCTCTAGTTTTAGCAGTAAAAAAACTAGAGCTAAGAGAGATTATATGATCCATTCAAGAACAGAAGTAGAAATTGGCAAAGTGGTGATTGGAACTCATGCCTATTCCTCCTTGTCACTATCTCAGAGTTTTAAAATTATTACTAGTTTAATATTAGTAGCCAAATTATTTAGAAAGATATCTTTTCTATAAATGCTGAATTGCCTATATATTTTTTCTTATTGAAACCTGAACACTAAAATGTGGCTCATATGATGACAAATTCCACATCCCAGTAAGCATAATCTTCTCAGATTTCCAATGAACATCACTAAATATCCATTAGATACAAGCTATGTGCATGGCATTGTGAGGCAATGGCATGGCCTTGGCCCTCAAATAAGAGAGAGGAAGATGGAAACTATCCCAATAATTAAAAATACAAGGCATCACCAGATGTGTCAAATAAGATATCCTTTTTTAACTGAAGTGATTAAGAATGAGTTTGTAGAGGTAATGGGATCATGGCTGGGTTTTGAAGATTAGAGATAATTCCAATAATCAGAAATTTTAAAGGAAAGTATTTTTAAGAGGAGGAAACATATGAAGGTATAGAAATAGGGATGATTGCCATCCATCTGTCTATCTAATTATCCATCAATCATTCATCAGATTTCTACCAAGAATCTATAAACAAAGTCCCTGCCCTCAAGGACTTGTAGAAAAATGCACACAAATGATTACATTTCAATATAACAAATGTGCTACAATAAAAATTCTCAATTGATTGCTGCTTAAACAACTTCCACTTAACCAATTCATAGGATTAAGCAATATTTTCCACTCTCTCTATAACCCATAGTATGGTGACAGTTCAAGGATAAGAGGGTACTTTTAAAAATACTGATGTACTTTAGATATTCTACCCACTTGTGTTGGACGCTTACCAAAAATCAGTTAATTTTGTTCCTAAACTTGTTTATACTAGCTGTATTTGTTATTGAAATTATGTACATTACATAAAGCAATGAAATATGAGAAAGAATGTGAGTTGTTTCTATGAAAACTAAGTGGAAAGCTTTGGTAATGTTCCATAGAGGCTAATCATTACAAATTTCTGTCAAAGCACGTGTAGGTGAGGCAAATGTAAAAGTCTGGTGGTGGCAGGGAGGATCATACAAATTAAAACTAGATGGATTCTTGCACTCAAGTTGCTTTGCAAGAATCTTTAAGTTCATGCTCAACTTTAAAGAAACCAAAACTAACATGTGACGTGGTTGTGGCTGATGCAAGAAAGCCTACCCGGAGTTCCAATCTCCTACTCAATGGCTTTGGCCCTATGTAAAAAGATAGACGAATGTAAGTTTATATGTTTTAAGTTACACTAAAGGGTCTTTAAGGAAATCATTTATTTATAGTTCTCCATTTTAATTGACTTTTTGATAAATTTGTAAAGTAGGTAAGAGGGCTCCTACTGTTTGAGAAGTCAGGAAAGGCTTTACAGAGGAGGAAATCCTTGAGTTGAGACTTGAAAGATAAATTTGCCATAAAGAAAAAGTAGAAAAAGCATTTCATCAAAGGGAGGCATGGCATTGAGGTGTGGTTAGGAGAATCACAAGTAAAGTGTGCATACTTCATTTAGGACATGTGGTATATTTGGTCATAGGGAGTTAGACTGAAGCTAGATTGTGAGGGTCCTTCAATGCCAGGCAGAGGAATTTGGACTTCATTACCATAAGTAATGCGAAACTATTGAAGGTTTCTCATCATGAGCACAGTGCAATGTGCGCTATGAAAATAATGTTTTAGGAAAGATTAACTTGTCTGTACTGTTAAAGGTGGAAGGAATAGAGAGCAAGACCTAGGGCAGGGCTGCATATTAGGAAACTGCTGGCAAAGATTAGAAGGAATGTTCAAAGTGGTGGCAGGTAATGGGCATAGGAAGGGAAAGGAAGAATGAAGTGATACAGTAAAGGAAGAATTCCTAGAAATGGTAAATGATTAGATGTAGAAACAATGGAAGTGGAGTGGGAGTGGTCAAACATAATTCCAAGGCTTTGAACCTGGTCAGTGGAGGGAATGACATCATTGTTGGTAGAAATAAGGAAAGAAGATGAGGAGAGAGTTGCTTATGAGCAAAAGATTGAAGGTTGGTTTCAGATATATTGTATAAGAAGATAAAGCAGATGAACCACACAGGAATGGCAGCTGTGGGTGTCAAAGCAGAGATCAGGAGATGCGCTGGCTGGGGATGCACATTTTGGACAAAGCCAAAATGGAATAAATGATACTCCCTATGGCTATTGACCAAATCCTCGGGTATCAAAGATAATATCTTCATCTTCCCCACGCCAGGCAGCCCTCTGCCTTACAAAGACACAGCCAACGTAAGCCAAATTCTTTTAAACTGCTTACACAGTTCATCTTTTTAATCAAATCCCATCTTTTAAACAACGCAGAACATAAATATGTATCTTTACTCATTGCGTACACATCATAGCATAGAAATCTAGTTTATCTGATCTACCTGCTACACAGTGATTTTTCTAGCCAATTACGTTCCCCCATTTCTAAGATCTTAACAATGAGAGTAATTGAGGGTATGTGGAGAGAGAAGGGCAGATTAGTAAACTTTAATCTTATAGTATTCTCATGTTTAGAGGCAAGAGGAAGAACAAAAAGGAAACAAAGACAGGACGATCAGAAAAATAGGAAGGATAACAATAGTGTAATATCATAGATGCCAAAGGCAAATTTCAAAAAGGAAAGAGCAGTCAATAGTATCAAATGTTTCAGACAATGATGGTAAATTTGATCAAAAACTTTCCATATGCTGGGAACTGGTCCAAGAACTTTTTTGGTAAATTTTAATAATACATTTTATTTAATCTAATATATCCAAAATATTATCTTTTCAACATATAATCAAAGAAATTATAGTCTTTTTTCTGTACTAAGTCTTTAAAAACTGGTGTTTATTTTAAACTTCCAGCACCTCTCAGTTCTGGCTAGTCACGTTTCATATGTTCAGCAGTCACATGTGGGCGGCGGCTGCCAGACTGGACAGAGCAGTGCAGAGGGCCATTGGGAGGATTAGAGGTACTGCATCTCCTCTAGGACATGCAGGAGCTGAGGCCCTGGCACAGTGGCTGCCAGGCAGAAAACACACAGAAATGTTAGCTCCATCCTTCCCCCATCCTCTGTGCCCAGGATGGTTCACAGTTCTCTGCGATGACCCTGAGCCCTTCACTCTGCCTTCTAAAACCTTCAATTCCTCACCTCCTTCTTACTTCTCCTCCAGAAAGCACTGTGGGGACACTCTCACCACACAACCTGCTGAAGCCGCCATCTCTGGCCTTAGTTGCTGCAGTACTTCCCCAGTAGGGCCCCATCATCTGCCCCCACTCCCTCCAATCCATTCTCCACTGAGCAGCTGAAATGCTTTTGTGGTGATTGTTTTTATTGTGGTAAAAGTACATATGTAAAATCTCCCATTTTAAACATTTTTAAGTGTAAAATTCATTGGTATTAAGTACATTCACAATGTTGTGCAACCATCACCACTATCCATTTCCAGAACTTTTCTTAATCCTAGAAAGAAACTCTGTACTCATTAAACAATAACTCTCTATCCCTCTATCTTCCCCATCCCCTGGTAACCTCTATTCTACTTTCTGTCTCTACCAATTTGCATATTCTAAGTACCTCATATAAGTGGTCCATTTGTGTCTGGCTTCTTTCACTTAGCATAATGTTTTCAAGGTTCTTCCATGTTGTAGCATGCATCAGAATTTCATTCCTTTTTACGGCTGAATAATATTTCATTGTATGTACATACCACATTTTGTATATCCGTTCATTTGTTGATGGACATTTGGGTTGTTTCCACTTTTTGGCTATTGTGAATAATGGTGCTATGAACACTGATGTACAAGTATTCAAGAACTCTTTAATGCATGTCTCACTAAATCCTAACAACAACTCTGTGAAGCAGACACTATTACCATCTTCATTTTACAGATGAGAAATAGGCACAGAGAGGTGAAGTCACATAGGTGGTGAGTAGGAAAGCCAGGACTGAAATGCAGCAATACTATCATTTTATGTATATGCCATGACATGAAAGGGTTAGGAAGCACTGCTCTGTACTGGCATGTTACAGCTGCCTCACCAAGAGGGTGGAGGGCCCAGAAAGGTTGATTGGATATTTTGGAGCTCAGAAGTGACCAGGAATAAAGCAATATCAGCAGCAAGGTGGGGACAGTGAAGTAGAGAATAAAGAAATGGTGGCAATAAAAGAGAAAAAGAAAAACAAGATGATAGCTAGAAAGCACAGCAGTGTTCAGTGAGTGGATTTTTTCAAGATGGAGAAAACCTTGAAGAGTTTAAAACAGATTAAAGAAGTGGATTTCAAGATCAACAAAAGAATCACAATATTAAAGTAAGATGCCTCGAAAGATTACATAGATAGTCAGGCAGAAAAAGTAATTAATGGACTTGCTCTGGTATAATCCAAAGAAGGAAGATGCTGTACTTTCTATGATAGCACTAAGCTTTTTGTGACACAGCAGAAGTTTGCTGTAAACACAGATAAAAGGAGTGAGAATCAAACCATGCTACACCAGCGGCAGGGCTTCATTCATTAGGGAGAAATCACCATTCTGAGTGACGTTTGATGCTACCTTGCTTGTTTCACTGTCCTCGAATCCTTTTTCAAGTATGTGTAGCAGATGCTTTTTCTTCACTGTAACTTCAGGATCAAACACATAAAAAAGGCATTCCAGCATCTTTCGATAGCTCCTTAATGGTAGTTGAGACAAAAAAGTTTGAGAATTGATTTCAAAAAAGCTTAGCCATAGATAAGATGACCAAATGTCCTACTAGGATATTTCCCATTTATACTGCATGTTCCAGCGTCATTGTTAAACCTCCACTCCCCCTCAGTCTCAAAAAGACCCCCAATGTGGATAAACTATGAAGTCACCCTAGTCAAGGGAGATGCATAGAAAGGAAATATTTACTAACAAGGTATATTTTCAATATTGTAAAACAGAAAGATTTAAAACAGAGAGACTTTTTTACAAAATAAAATCAGACTTTTGTAAAAATATTCCTTATGGAATTTAACTTCTTACTCTGAATCATGCATATCTTCACTGTCCAAAAACTTTTGGAATTTCTCTTCAAATTTTAGTCTTAGAATACGGTTGTTAACTTTGATGACACGTTTTACTGTCACACCTGTAATACCATATGTTCTGAAGTCCCAGGTACAAAAACGTGATACAACTAATTCATAGCAGGAATTAAACCTATATGGGAATACAGAATACAGACAAAGAAAATAAGAGATTTTTCTTAAAATGCTGAAGAACACAGTTGCATATGATAAAAGTCATAGCCCATATTTTATGTTTTCTGCTAAAGATATATCATCATATAGTAGCTCTGTTGTGGTTCACACTGGGCACACTTATTAAGTCAATAAAAGATGCCAAACTTTGAAACATAAAAATAATAGTTCTTTTATTAATTATTATATATTTGTTCTGACTAAAAGATATCTTGGTTGAGCAAGCCTCTATTACTGAAACTCTTTCTTTTTTTTTTAACTCTTTCTTTTTTGGCTTCAGTGAAGCTACACATTTCTAGCTTTCTTATTGGCTGCTCCTTCATGGGTTTCTTTGCTGCTTCTTTTTCCTCTGACAGACTTCTAAATGTTGGATTGCTCCTGAAAGCAGTCTTTGGCTCCCCTCTTGTTTCCATGAACACTATCTCTAGGTGATTTCATTTGGTCCTTTGGCAATATACATAAAAAATATATAAAATATATTTATATAAATACACACACACACACACACACACACACACATACACACTGATAAACTCCAACATTTTGTTTCCAGACTTTATCTTTACCTAACTTAGCTGGATATACCTAGACTTGAACTTTCAACCGCCTGCTTGATATGTTCACTGGCATTTGTACCAGGCCTCTCAAACTTAACTCAACCAACACCTGCCCCTAAACCTGTTCCTCCTGAGTGTTTTCCATCGCCTTATGCAGCACCACCATCTAACTGGTAGTTACGTTAAAACCCCAGGAACAAACCTTGCCTCTTCTCTTCCTCACCAATATCCAATTCTTCAGCAAGTCTCTTTGGCCCTAAATCTAAAGTACATGAGGAGTACTTGATTGATGGTGTTTAAGGGTACAAATTTGTAACGAGTAGTAAATAAGCCATAGATATCTAACAAATAATAAAATGAATATAGTCAATAATAATGTACTATAATGATGTAATGTGATAAATATTGCTTCAATGGCAATCATAATACAATTTATAAATATGTCAAAGTAACATAATGTACACCTTAAGTTTACAAATTGTAACATGTTAAATTTATCAAATAAAAAAAATACACCCTGAATATGACGCTATTTCATCACCACCACTGTTATTACCTTAGTCCAAAACATCACCATCTCTCAGTTGGACTATTGCAATAACTTCATAACTAGGGATACGGAAGTGAAAGAGGCAGCTTCCTGGCTCTCGTGGAGCCTATATTCCAAGGGAGTTGGACAAAAAAGAAACAAAACTTAAATACAGTCATTTCTAAACTGATGAGTGCTTTGAAGAAAGAGAGGTTGGAGTAAGGAGTGGAGTGGGGGCTACTTAAGATAGGTGTTCAGTCAGACCTTTCAGAGACGATATTGAGCTAAGAATTGAAGGAAACGGAGGGGCCAGCTATGTGAGGCTCTCAAGAAAATGTACTGAAGTGCTCATTTGTTCTCTGCTGCCCTCACCTGGCCATGCTCACAATAATTCTGGCCCTGTCTGAAATAGCACAGAATGCAGATTAAGATGAAATTTAAAAACAGATCAATTTGAAAAGGAAGTTAAGTGATCCTATATGGGATATATTTGCCTTTGATGAGATGTCTGGTCCTCACCAGCATAATCAACTGGGGCCTGAGCATGGGCAGGCTAAGTTCACAGAGTTGAGATCCTGATGGGTGGTCTCTCTCTAAAACTAACTTCTGAGCTCCTAATTTAGAGCATTTGCCTTTCTCTGAGCAAAGACTGAATCAGCACAGCTAGGAGCTGCCCAATTACTCCTCCCTTAGAGTTGAAAAGTGAGCTGCCCAAACCAAACTCATCCCAGAGGAGCTCACAGTCTGGTAGAGGAGACAGATATAAACAAGAGTTACAGTCCAGCATGATGCCGCTAACTGGTTCGGAGGTCTGGCTAAACAGCCACATTGCCATGTGCAGTAGGAAACCTAAATTCTCATATAGAGGGATCATTTTCTGGGCCTAAATCAATCCAAGTCCCCCTGGAACCACAGAAGCTCTCATTATTACTTGCACTCTAATTATTGTTGTTATTATTCTTGCACTCTGATAGGAACTAGTGCTGTAGGTATTTTATGTAAATAAGGTTTTTGTTATATAGTAACAAAAGGGTAATCAAAAAGTATCCTTGGGGCCGCCTCTGTGGAGTAGTGGTTAAGTTCCACGCACTCCACTTCAGAGGCCTGGGTTGGCAGGTTCGGATCCCAGCGGCAGACCTACTCCACTCATCAGCCATCCTGTGGCAGCGACCCACATACAAAATAGAGGAAGACTGGCACAGATGTTAGCTCAGGGCTAATATCCCTCAAGCAAAAAAAAAAAGGGGAAGATTGGCCGTGGATGTCAGCTCAGGACAAATCTTCCTCAACAACAACAACAAAAAAGGATGCTTGAGAGTAATCAAGAATAGATGGAAGTGATAAATGGACAATACCAGCTTCTAGTTTGATCCCCCAGGAATGCAAGACCCAGGAATGGCATAGGAAGCTCCATGAAGTGTGATCCTTTTATAGAGCTTTTCTTTGTCTGGGAACTCAGCAGCTGAGCTCTTTTTTATATGGAATTCCTAGAGCCCTGGAGATAGGGAAGCCTGGTGCTAAGAGGACATAGGCTCTGTGCCACCTGGGGTCCTAGAAGTAAAGCAATTCATTCACCTGGCCATGCTGGGATGAGAAAAACTCATCCACAGAGTGCTGGAATACTGCTGGAAGAGGGAGCACTAGACCTATGCTGATGGAGAAGCACTGCGACTTTCCATATTATCAGTACCTCATAGAGGATGACAGCTTCTCACAGCATTGCTGAAAACGTGCCACATGCACTGGGGAGCGTGCCATTACTGGCTTGAGGTATATGCATTTTAGTCTGAACCTAAAATAATGACTCTCTAGGACTTTATATAAAATAACATCTAAATCTGCTACACCTTTCCTTCAAGGAGTCCCATAGATGTAAAGGCAAAATTCAAACTACTAGCCCAGCCTGCAAGACCCTTAATCAGGGTTCTCCTGGTAGTTCTCCAAATGTATTGTACTATTTCCACACCCTTTTACATGCTGTTTCCTCTGCCTGGAAAGTCCTTCCCCTAATTCTTTGTCTACTTAACTTCTATCTCTCCTTCAAAATTCAGATCTAAGCATCTCCCTCAAGTGTCCCCACTTCCAGAAAACTTTCTCTAAATCCCCATTCTGCTTTGATATTTACAGATCTGGTCCCTCCTACATTCTCCACACCTACATTGTCCACACCTGCAATTATCCCAGAACTTATTGCTGTTTCGTTACAGTAGTGTCCCACACCAGATTGCAGGCTTGATGAGAGCAGGAACTATGTCTTATTAGACTTTTACCCCTAGCACCTAGCATAGAGTCTGGCCCACGGTAGAAGCTCAGTGGATGGATGCTGAGTAAGTGAACAAAATAGAAAAGATTCAAAGATTAATATGATGCAGTTTCTCTCTTCATTGAGTTTATAAACCAACGGAGCAGAAAAGTAATCAGACAAGTACAAACCAAATTATAATAGAGTATAAGATAGGAGAGATACAACTCAGTGCTATGAAGATTCAAAAAGAATAATAATAATAATAATGATTATATCTGATGGAGATGACAAGAAAATCCCTCACAAAAGAATGGCTCACGATGTCAGCCTTGCAGATAAAGTAAGTTTTGACAGGCAGTGATGGAGTGAGGGTAAGGGATGCAAGGCATTCTGGGGAAGGAAGCAGAACAGACAAAACGACTTATGTGATGGTGGACTCTGTATGTTCTAAGAGCACGGAGGCACACACAGGTTGTCTGACTCTGAAGGGGTTTGAAAAAGAGTTAGGATAGTTTGGAGACCATACAGTGAAGGACATTGACTGTCGAGGTGAAGAGTTTGAATATAATTTGAAATGTAACAGGTTACTATGAGAGGCTTTTGTTTTGTTTTTAACAGAGTGCTCTCTGTGTAGGAAGCATGCCAGCAGGAACCACATGGGAAACCATTTAGGTATCTTTCCTGATAGATTAGCCAATACTGAGTGCCTACTGCCTGCATACACTGTGCTAGATGTTGTAGCAATAGTCTAAGAGGAAGGTTATAATGGCCCATGTGCGGGTGATTTTGGTCACAATGGAGGAGAGAATGAATTCAAGAGACACTATGGAGGAGAACCCGTTGGTCTTGGCCTGGTTGGATGTGAAGATTGAAGGAGAAAATGGAGCCAAGAATGGCTTTAACATTTGTTGAGCCCCCATGACTGAGAAGATAGGTGTTCCACAAACAGGAATGGAGGAGTGAGAAGGAAGATGTGGTTGTGGGCAGGAAGAGGTAACAAAAACATAAAAATTAAGAACTAAGTATTTTCACATTACCTTGTCTAATGCTAGTAATAATCTTTTGTAGTAGATTTTAATTTTTCTCCTTTTTACAGATGAGGTTCCGATGGGTTAAGTAACTGTGTCAAGACTACACAGACAGAGTGTGAACCTAGGTTTTCTGACTCTAACCCTACTGTATATTTTATTACTTCATGGCTGAGTTCCTTTTTGAACGTGTTGAGTTTGCTTTGCCAGTTGGACATTCAACTAGAAATGTCTAACAAGTAGAAATTCAGGACTGGAGTAAAGGAGAGAGATTGTAACTATAAGTAGTTTTTGAAAGTGCAGGAATAGAAGAGACTGGCAAGCGAGAGTGTAAGAAGAAAATAGAAATCGTCTACATACAAAAACCAAGCGAGGCGAGGTTACGAGGAAGGAATGGTCAGCAGCACCAAGTACTGTGGAGGTGCCCTCACTGCCCTGGGTACCTCACTCACCCAGCAGGACCGGAATGTGTGAGCATCCTCAGTGGTGATCCACATCATTGACTAAGAAGTCAGTGACACAGAGAGATGCCTACAAACGTTTATTAATATACAAATGATACACTCATTTAGCAAATGTAGAATGCACATGTTTTTAAATGTCTGGAGCCTAATAAAATCTATTAAAATGTACTTGAAAATCCTAAACAAAGGTTTAAAAAATACTGTTAACTGACTTGCTGACTTACCCAATATCAGTATAAAACAAAAAATTTATGCTGCTGTAGCTCCCTAAAATAGTACAGCATGAAATCTTTATATATAAAGAATTATATTATTACTGAAAGTCATTATATACACAAAAGTGAAACTGTTAAGTATCTATAAAGTGATATGGAAACTTCAATTAGTAATCTATTGAGCTATGAATCCAGCTAGCCCTATGCTAGACATTATGACTTATAAGGCACATGAAACATTATATCTGCCCCCAAGGAGCTTACATTTATACATTGTTTTGTGGCGCTTTACAGTTATTTCTTCAAATTGTAAATGCCGTGTATCTATAACCAGGTTGAAAGCTTCTCAGGCACAAGGACAGCATCTTTGATGCTGTGGAGTCCCCACTTGAGAAGTGTCTGATATCAATGGATAACTCAACTGGCAATACCTAGGCAAATAATAGCAATCGCTAATGACAACGCTACGGTGGCAACAATCTACTCAACAGGCAAGTCTCTGTAAAATAAGGATGTTTCTAAGCTGAAAAATATGGCCCTTTGGTTTCATGAAAGAAATGAAATTAAGAAATATTGAATGATATACAATTAGAAATCTGTAATGCTCTTTTGCTAAAGAAATAAACAAAGATTATTTTGATAGAAAACCTTTATATTTGAGTTCTAGCTCTACTCCAGTACTTTTTATTTAAATGTTAAACCATTGGCTTTAAAAATATTAATAAAAGAGAAGTTAGTGTTTACATAAAACTAGGTATGTAGCACACTGACCAATTTAAAGCACTTTAGTAGTTATTTCTTAACATTTACATAAAAGATCAGAGCTAAGGTGGCCAAGCTTGTAGTCTGCTAAAAGTAAAAAACAGTCCTTGAAATTCCGCCAACATATATTTGATTTTCTCCTTAAAATGGATCAAGGGTATTCTTATTAAAACCAAGTAAACAATTGTTAATGCTTATCAAAATCCATCAAAGCTATCTAATTTACTATTAGGTTGACTTAGTTAACTAAATGGCTTTTTAGTCATTTTGCTTTTACATTTTTTTCATTAATCTACTTGTTTTGTAAAGAGCTTATTTTGTGATAAGTTAAAAAGAAACAGAAATAATAAAAAACAATTCTGTTTAGGTTGAGTGAATATAAATGAAAGACTGAAAAATTACTCATGCATCCTGCAGAGAGACACCATTCCATTTCCGCACTTGAAAAATCAAGGCCTCTACTTGTTCACATGGGAACTGGGATGAACACCTTTTATATCTTTGTACATAAAAATCAAGTATTGTGGTTACGCAAACGGGGTAACCGCTGGGCAAATGGATGTATTGATACAAAAGAAAGTATTTTAAAAGGTCTCTTTCTGCCTTGGGCAGAGCCTCTCACACTTTTTCCTCAAAGTAACCTCAAGGCCCTTGAGAAGCTTTTACTCATAGAGGTGAGCAAAGGCCACATCTAACAGAAATCAGGGGCTTGGTTTAAAGTCACCCATAACAGCCACACATTTTTCTTTCTAAAAAGTTAATGCAAAGTTTGCATTTTACTCCATAAAAATCCGTGTTTGTTTCAACACTGACTGAGTAGAATCATCATCGGGTGATATATCAGGTCCATTCCATGGCTTTATGTGTTTCCTGCTTTCTGTCCACACACCAACGTTTCCAGTATGCTTCTAGGGTTCTACTGCGATCTTTGGCTTGTTCATGGGCTTCTCAATTTTGAGAAAATGATTGTAGAAATGTGAAAGTTATAATTAGTGATATTTTTCTGCAAAGGCTTTCTTTTTTCTCTTTTTTTTAGGGATCATTTTTTTGGTTGTACCCTCTACGTAAGGCAACACAACCACTTCCTTGTTTCTACCAGCAGGCCTTGGTTCTGAAGTGTGGGTGCTGCTTCCTGCTTCTGTTTCTGGTGGCTCTTTCCATTTTTGTCTAAATGGACTTTTCACCCAAATTCCTGGTTTATTAAGTATACGCCTTATTTTAACTTGTAGAGTCTATGTGCACCCTGACTCCAGCTAGCTCTAGACAACTGGTTTGACTTTGACCATGGACCCCCAGGAAATTTACTAGGCAGCCTCCTCCAGTGTTTGCAACCTGCTGTTGCCAATCCTGCTTTGCCATTCCTTCTCTATTTTAGCTTCTCACCCAATATTCAGAATCCAGGGCTATATCGAGTCCATAAATAAACAGTATAAACATACATAAAATTAATACGTGACCATAACTACCGAATTATATTCTGCTCCCAGGCTAAGGGAAATTGGGTACAGAGCAATGAAATACCATTAGGATGTTTTCAAGGTTAGCTCATGGAAGTGGTGTAAACAGAGACGTCTAGGTGGTAAAGTAGGTGTCTACCAATTTTCAGTGGATGAATATTCTATATATATGAGAAGTGCTTTGAAAATGGGATATTTTAAGATTTTTACAAGTTGATATTTTGGTTGATGATCCTAAGCACTAAAATTATTTTTAAACCTATAACTAAATTTCAAACACATTTACCAGTCATCAGATCGAGTGCCTTCTTCAAAGTGGATATTTCCCACAGTCTCCAACTCAATTAAAAAAAATGGTATCAATAAGCCATGACTTTTCTTCTTTTGCTTTACTTCAAGATGATAAATTGCTTCAATTCTGTTTAAAAATATATATGTAAAGCTATTAAAATCACAGCATTAAAATTCATGATAGATTTTTAAAATACTGATGTTAAAATACAAGGCTTTTGTTAATGGATAAAGAAAGCTTGCTGTTAACAGTTAAACCAAGTAAAAGACATTCTATTCTTGGCAATTAAAATCACCCCAAATGTTGTTAACCTCAGAATAAGTCAAGGTTAGAAGACTCTTCTGGCTTCACCACTTATGGATCTCAGATCTTAGACAAGTCACAACATTTTTATGCTGCTGTTTCTCAGTAAAATGGCAATATCAATAGTACATACATCTGAATAGGCTTTTTTGAGGATTATATGCAAAATATATGCAAAGCTCATAGCAAAAAGTATGGCACAGAATAAGGACTCAGTAAATGCTAGTTATTATTTTGTTAGTATTATTACAGGGGAAACTAACTTATCCACTTAGTACCCTAGTAAATAAAAAAATTCTTACTAAGTCTTCTTGCTTTATATTGCTAGTTGATACTCAACTTGATTTTTTTTCTACATGATTCCAGACAACTATGTATGTGCTTTGCCCAGTCTGTCTCATCTGTGTCATGAGTTTCTGCACCATTAGCAGCTAATGGTAAAAAAACTAATGTTTTTAGTTTGCAGAAACTAGTGGTGTGACAGGAAGCCACTCAGGGGAAGTTCACTGTTCCTAATTAAGTATTGTCTCTGTAAAAAACTATATGCCACCTTTGAACCAATGATGCCTCTCTCTACTAGGAACTGGACTGGAAATACATTTCATATTTTACTTCATACTATAATTCTTTCCATTCCCGAAAAGGGAACTGAGCTCAATTGATGGCCCAGAACACTCTATCCTCTCATGTTTCAAATTTGAACAACTAGATAACTCATTAAACATACTCATCTAATTTTTTGTTCCAGAATGTTACCCTTTCATTCAAGGCATTTAGTTTGGTCAATATCTTCTGTTGAAGACTTGGTTCTTCAGTGACAGTTTCACAGTTCTTTGATTTTTCAAGCTCAGTTACTTTATTGTTATTGGATCTATCATTGTGCCCTTTGCCAGATCCCTTGAGTTCAGCCAGTTCTTGTTCCAACTGTCGAAATCAATGTACCAGAGAACAAAATTTTTTAGTGGAATCTATTAAATATATAGTTAATTTAAATTAACAAAGTAGAAATCTAGATAATAAGTAGGCCAAACTTCATAAAAACATGGCAAGTTTGTGATTATAAATAACTTTGGTACAAGTTCAGTTGGCCAATTTCTCTTGACCAAATGAAAGACAATCTTAAATACTTCAAACATGGAAGTTCTTTCTACTGAAAATGAGGAAACCAAAGAAATAGATTTTTAAATATTACTGGTGAGTTTGCTCTATTAAAGCCAAAGTAAAATTATAATAAATGCTGGTTTGGGTATAAATAAAATATTTAAATTTGAAATAATGTGACTATCACCCTGCTTTTCAATTTTTCAATATTTTTTTTGCATATATATAGGAGTGCAAATTTTTCATTTTGCTCAAGTCTGCTATATGGCTCAGCACAGCAATGTCTTTATTTAAAATTTTTATATTTGAGGCTTTTTTGTCCATAGGACTTTTTTGCATTTATTTGTATTTTTAAAGCTGTTGCATTAAATATGATTTATCTTGACGTTTTGGGCCCTCCCTTAAATTTTGGGCCCAGGGCGAGTGCCTCACTTGCTTGCCCTAATCCCAGCCTTGTAGGATTTCAAGATATATTGTACTGTACATAGAGAACTGTATATAAATAGAAATTTACTTATTATCTGTACTCCCTCTCTAGAATGGCTATATTCAGCTATTACAACACAAATTAAGCATATTTATAAAAATATCTGTAGCTTATATAATCTATAGTTATTATTTTTCACGTTTGCAGGTTTTACTTAATACATGAATTTGCACATGAAAATGGCAAATATAAAATGATTTCCATATACTGATTCTTCTGTGATTTTTATTCAAATAAATCATTTAAATTTTGTTAATGTTTTACTTTAAGAATATCTTTCTGATTATAATATGAATTTAAACCTGTTCATTTTAGAAAAAGTTTTAAGTATATTTAAATAAAGACTTAGTTTTTAATGGCTACACACTATTCTATCTTAAGAATGAATGATTCTTCCTCTCTTGTTAAACATTTAGTAGTTTCCAATTTTTTGTTATTAATAGTGCAGTGATGAATATCCTTATATATAAATATTTATCCAAATCTTTAGAATAGAGTGCTAGAAGCAGATTTACTCGGCCAAAGGCTATGAGCATTTTAGGCTTTTAACACAGTCATGCGTTACTTAATGATGGGATAGGAAATGCATCGTTAGGGGATTTTGTCACGTGAACATCATATAGTGTACTTACACAAACCTAGATGGTATACTACACACCTCGGCTATATGGTACTAATCTTATGGGACCACTGTCATATATGTGGTCCATTGTTTGACCAAAACATGATTACGCAGTGCATGACTGTATATACGACCCAAATTACACTCCCATCAGTGGTGTAATAGTGTCACACCCATCTTCACCAGCCTGAGTACTATCGCGTTATGCTTTGACAATTTTATAGGTGAAAATGGTTGCTTGTTATCTTAATTCACGTTCGAAAATTAATAATCAAGTTGAGCTTTTCTTTCAACTGTTTATTAGTCATTTTTTATTTCTCCTTTTGTAAAGTGATAGTTTATGTAGTTGGCTCAGTTTTTCTATTTGGATATTTACTTTTTGTCTTGTTTTATTTATGACTATGTTTATACTAAGGATATTATGTTTGTCCACCATGTTTGTTGAAAATGATTTTTTCAGATTGTCATTTGTTGGTTATTTTCATTAATGATGCTTTTTAGTACAAAAGTATTTTACTTTTTTTTTTCCAATCAAGTCTACATTCTGTTCCTTTGTGATTTCTAGTATTTCTTTTATTTGGCAGGCAGTTACATATATTAATCTATATATTCTTCATCTTTTTCATGTTTTTTTTTTACATTTAATTCTTTTTCCCCCACAGATATTTACTTTTTTGGTAAAGTGTGCATTTGGTAAAGGATGCAATTCCCCTTCTCCCAAGTAGTTGGACTCTTTTTGCTAACACCATTTGTTAAATAATCTATTACTGTCTCATACTTTTTTTCAAAATACAATATACAAAGTTCTGTTTTGAAGTAAATAATCTTTAATTTTTAGGTTCTACTTTTAGTAAAGGAAACCCAATTTATTCTAAATTTAAAAAGCACACATAATGTAACTACTAAAGTAGAGCCTGATATAAGGTTCCCACCTTGTTGTGTACCTTAATACTATTAGTAAAGGGATATTTTAGCACTTTAGACAAGAAAATGAATTTTGAGCACAGCCTGCTGGTATCCAATAAAAATGCAGCTGAAAGATCTAACAGATCTTTATAACTCTCTGAATCATACTGAATTATACAGCTTTTTAAAAATTTTATAAATTAACAAGCCTATACCTTTTCTGAATTGCAGATTTCTAAGCACAAAATGAAGCTTAGTTAAGTACCTGAAATCAAAACTTATTTGGGGCAAACTTGACTTGAAACTCAGTATTAATAAAAAAAATTATACATATATGTATACACATATACATATATATAAAATTTAAAAGATAACGCTATCTTATCTGCCAGTTTTCTTAAGATGTGGCCATTGAAATTTTACAGTATTAAATCTTACATTTTTTCTTACAAAGCTCAATAATTTTATTTGTTCTTCTGGCAACTTCTGTAATTTACATTTTCGATCTTTCAGTTTTTCAATGTCTTCATTAAGATGCCTCTGAACAGTTTTTATACGCATATTATAATACATTACTTTTTTCATTGCTGTTGTCTAAAAGTGAGAAAAAAC
This sequence comes from Diceros bicornis minor, assembly GCF_020826845.1. Taxonomy (NCBI): domain Eukaryota; kingdom Metazoa; phylum Chordata; class Mammalia; order Perissodactyla; family Rhinocerotidae; genus Diceros; species Diceros bicornis. The sequence goes on along the minus strand of NC_080763.1, from coordinate 9,643,707 downwards.
AAAAGATTAGCTGAAACAAAAAACATTATAGGTAATTATTAGTGGTATTATATGAGTGCAATATGTTCTATATAACAATTTGAAAGTTTTGCATGCTCAATTACTAATAATGATGATGGTTGAAATGATAATGGCTATACAGAGTTCTATATTTAAACTTAATAAGCAAAATATAAAATTCCAAAGATTTTCTTTGTGGATAATATTTTAAGTGTGAGGCAAATTCACATTTATTTCCAGAATGACAACATAAAGAGACTACAGATAGAATTCAGTGTACAAAATAGTACCATTTAGCTAATGAGGCAGTACTACTAAAGGGAATATATAACTACATTATTCCCATTTGATTAATTTAGGAAAAAATAAAGAAATTAAAAAGAATTAAAAGCAAATGTAACATTATTCAATTAATTTTTTCTTTCTTTTTTTTTTTATAATTTTATTTATTTATTTTTTTCCCAGTAGATAGTTGCATGTCATAACTGCACATCCCTCTAGTTGCTATATGTGGGACGCGGCCCCAGCATGGCTGGAGAAGCAGTGCATCAGTGTGCGCCCGGGATCCGAACCCGGGCTGCCAGCAGCAGAGCACGCGCACCTAACCGCTAAGCCCTGGGGCCGGCCCAATTCAATTAATTTTCTAAAAGCATGGCTAAGAAACAAGACTTCATGTTTTTTTTTTTTCGAATCTATAAAAGGATGCTCTAAATCAACTTGTTTTAGATTGAGCAAATTACTAAATTGTTCATCTAATCCAATTATCTTGAATTCCTTAATACCAATGGATCATGAAGTTATTAATAAGTTTATCATGATAAATTGATTAAATCCACCATTAAGAAATACACCAGGTGGGACTGGTCCAGTGGCATAGTGGTTAAGTTTGCGCGTTCTGCTTCGGCGGCCTGGGGTTTGTGGGTTCAGATCCCAGGCGCGGACCTATGCACCCCTTGTCAAGCCATGCTGTGGCAGGCGTCCCATATAAAGTAGAGGAAGATGGGCATGGATGTTAGCTCAGGGCCAGTCTTCCTCAGCAAAAAGAGGAGGACTGGCAACAGATGTTAGCTTAGGGCTAATCTTCCTCACACACACACAAAAAGATGCCAAGTTAAGTTGAATTTCAGATAAACAACAAATAATGTTTTAACATCATACTTAACAAACTTACCTATACTTATTTACTTATACTAAAACATTTTTTATTGTTTATCTGAAATTCAAATTTAACTTGGAGTCCCCTAGGTGGGGGACCAAAAAAAAAAGATAAAAAATCCTACTTTTACTGTTTTCAAATTTTACTTTTGAATAAGTAATATGTTCATGTTTCAAAAACCAAAAAATTGTAAGATGTACAATGAAAAGTCAGCTTCCCATATTTGTTTCTTGCCTGCCCAGCTGCCCCACCTTCCTCAGGTAACCACTGATTTGTTTCTAGTGTATCCCTCCACAGTTTCTTCTTCTTTATTAAGCCTATACCTATACCTGTATATAGGAACAAAAACTGTGATATTTTACTATTCCTAAACTCTTTCAAAACCACTTAGTGTGTCATAACAATAAATATGAGTTATCAATCAGGGGTGTTTTTTCCTTGTTGTTTTTTATCCTTGTTATCAATCAGAGATTTTTATCCTTGTTGTTTGAGCTGTCCCCCAGCCTCCCAGCCTACAACTTTGTAGGCTGACTATATTCACTTTGCTTTTTGTGTTTGGACTTTTAAGAATTAATGTCAAAGTCATTTTCAATAACTCTGGTGGAATTGCTTGTTACAGTAAAAGTTTTTTTTGAAAATTAGACTACAATGCCAAATTCAGTTGCATGTTTGTATTTCAGTTAAGACAAAATTTGATCCATTTGCTTGTTTGATGGCCAAAAAAGAATTAAAAGTCGTAAGCAGAAATATGCTCAACTACAGTTTCATAGTAATTATTTTTATAGTACTTAACAATTAAAATGGACTTTTATGCTCATTAACTCATGGGATCCCCACAATAACCCTGTGAAAGGCAAGCACCATATTCATCATCATTATTTGAATAGTTCAGAACACTGAAGCTTTGAGAGGGGAAAGGCCTTGCCTAAGTGACAGACAGTAATGGATGCTACTGGGGCTTGAACCCAAGTCTCCTGGTTCGAACGTTCATGTTCTTCCCTCTGTCCCATGCTAACTCCCTGGAGATCCTCCTAGTAGGTCTTAACTTCACTTGCTACATTGCCCAACACAGCAGGATGCCGGAGAGATCCAAACATCGGTACATACAAAGGTGAGTGGACTGGAGCACAAAGAGGAGGTGAACCAGGGGAACAGCTGAGGTGGTGTCCTGGATCCTGGCCCCCTGGCCATGGTGGCTGAGCCAGCTACCCCCAAGTCCAGAGAACGTGGTGAGCAGCAGCAGAGGTGCATGTGCAACTCCAGCCTCTCAGCCAGCAGCACCTGCAGCCATGGGAAGTGGGGCAGCAGCGGAGGGGAGCCCCATGATCCCGGGCCCCTGGCTGCAGCTCAGAGCCTGGTAGCAGCAGCAGAGGTGCACACAGAACTCCAACCTCCCAACTGCAACAGCATCTATGGCTGCAAGGAAATGGGCATCAGTGGAGGTGGTGCCCGCAAACCCGGCTCCTTCCCTAATCTCCCCCCCCCCGCCCCGCCACGGCGGTGGAGCTTTTGACCCAGGTGATCTCGAAAATGGCAGAGGCATCAGCCATCCCTGTACACCTGCTGCAACCACAGTGACACAGGCAACAGCAAGGCATCGGTGATCCCTGGAAGCACAGGCAGTGACAATGAGAGTATCGGTGACACCCCTAATAATAATTGGGCAATGTAGCCTTTGTTGGGTTATGGATGTTTTACTCACTGTAGAGTTATCATTCCTTTCTGTTCTGCCATGTTACTGTAGTTCCTCATGGTTTTGATGAATTGATCCTCTGCCCTCGCATTTGTGGTAGTAACCACCTTTCTTATTTGGATAAGGCTTTGGTTACTTTGGTTGTGAGCTGCTTCTGGTTGTATTTGAGAGCCTGCACTTTCCACCGTCCACTGCCTCTACTAGAGGATCATCAGTGTGCTCTTTGTGCTGCTTGTGCCTCTGAGGATGCTGGCGGCTTGCTGCTTACAGCGTCACTGTAGTCTCAGGTGTTGCCACTGGGGTCACCAGGCTGTGAGCACTTCTGCTGCTTCTGGGGTTTCCTGGGTCTTGTGTTCCCCCACTGGCTATCTGTGGGCTCTCCATGGGCTCGAGGGTTGCTGCCCTGTGCACCACCTGCACTGCTGCTCCTGGGTTACCTGGCAGTGCTGGGTGCACCACTACCAGGGGCACTGGGTTCATGGGTGTCACTGTTGCTGCCAGAGGCCTGGCTTCTTATATGTAGCCTCCACTACTGGTAGAGCTGGTGTTGGGGGTGCCACCACTAGGGGCTGCGTCACAGGTTCTGCTGTGGTTCCTGAAGCCTCAGGTCGCAGTTGCCACCTGCCCCTACTGGGGAAGGGGCAGGGGCTAAGCCTCAAGTGTTGTTGCTGGTCCTGCAGCCTGTGGTCACTGATGTGCTTTTTGAGACTTCAGGTCAGGACACCCTGCTTCTGCCAGGGAAATCCGCATTTTAGTTGCTGTCCCCACTGCTGGAAAAACCGTCACCACTGCCAGGGCAGGAGGAGGGTGCTGGGTCACCACCGGCACTGCTCTGTGTCCTGAAGCCTCAGGATGTGTGTTCCACCTGCCACCACTTGGTGGGGTTGGGGGGCCCAAGCTATGAGTGAGTGTTGCCACTGTTTGTGCAGCCTCTGGTTGCTGGTGTGCACCGGTGTACTTTGAAACCTCTGGTCAGGGCACCCGGCCCCAACCAGGGAAATTCTCACCTTGGATGTTGTCAATTTGGTAATGAATTCACAGCAAATAATTGTTGAAGGGTGGAATGTGCGATTCTCAAATATAGCCAGAGGCAGCTCAGGTAAGAGAAAGCAAAAACTAGTGCTATAGCACCACTTACTGAAAAACAAAAGAAAAGCCTCTAATCTCCAATGGGTTAGTTAAAATCAAAACAAACAAAGCTATACCTAAATAAGAAAAGTGTTTGCTATGACAAATGCATTGGTAGAGGAATAACTGAGCAGGCACCACAAAAAGCCACAGTAACATGGCATCACAAAAGGAAAATAACAATTCTTCAGAAACCAAACATAAAGTCATAGAAAAATGTGATCTAACTGGTAAGGAATTCTAATGGCTGTCATGAAGAAACTGAATGAGCTACAAGAAAACTCAGACAGGCAGTTCAATGAGCTCAGGAATAAAACCAGTGAACAAAACGAATACTTTACCAAAGAGATCAAAACTCTAAAAAAGAACCAAACAGGAATTCTGGAGCTGAAGGACACAATAAATGAGATGATAAATGCATAGAAAGGACTGGAAATAGAGCAGACCATATGCAAGAGAGAATTAATGAACTCAAAGATAGAAACCTAGAAATGATGCAGGTAGAAAAGGAGAGAAAACTGAGATTTTTAAAAAATATAGAAATTCTGTGAGAATTATCTGACTCCATTAGAAAGGGCAACACAAGGATAATGGGAATCCCAGAAGGAGAAGAGAGAGAAGGGAGCAGAGAGCTTGTTTTAAGAAATTATAGCTGAGAAATTCCCAAATCTGGGGAAGGAACTGGATATACAAATCCACAAAGCTAAAAGAACACCCAATTATCTCAATGCAAAAAGACCTTCTCCAAGACACATGATAATAAAACTGTCAAAAGTGAATGACAAAGATAGAATCTTAAAGGCAGCCAGGGGAAAAAATAATAACCTACAAGGGAACTCCCACTAGGCTATCAGCAGACTTCTCAGCAGAAACTCTTCAGGCCAAGAGAAAGTGGAATGATATATTCAAAACATTGAAAGATAAAAACTGTCAGCCAAGAATACTCTATCCAGCAAAGTTATCTTTCAGATATGAAGGAGAAATAAAGGTTTTCCCAGACAAACAAAAGCGGAGGGAGTTCATTGCTGCTAGACCTGCCTTACAAGAAATGTTAAAAGGGGCCCTCCTACCTGATATAAAAAGGCAAAGGTTTGCAAAACTTTGAGCAAGGTGATAAATAGACCGAATCATAAAATTGCAACTCTATATCAAAATAAATTACTGGGGGGAAGTCAAGATGGCGGCATAAGCAGACTCGGAACTCACCTCCTCCTGTGGACACAGCCAATTTACAACTACTCGTGGAAAAATTACCCCTGAGACAGAACTGAAAACTGGATAAGAGAAACTCCTGCAACAACAGACAATCCCAACTGAGGCAGAAGAGGCAGAAACTCCCCTCTGGAGAGGAAAAACGCCGACTTCACAAGCCGCCAGCTTCACGGCCGCAGAGAGCAGCTCACAGGTACGCAGCCCTCCCTGGAGGCGCGGGGCCCTGAGCCAGGGAGTGCCCCCGCTGTGGGCATTTTGTGGACCCAGCACAATCGAGACCAGCAGCATATTATCTGACTTTGCCTGCTAATAAAACGTTGGGGAGTACCCTCAGAAAGCCCGGTTCACAAAGAAACTAAAACCGGCTCTTAAAGGGCCTGCGCGCAAACTCACCCTTTCAGACAGCATCCTAAAATCACCAGAAAGAGAGGTGCACAGTGCTGTGGTGAAAAGAGACTCACCTAATAGGCCCTGAGTGCATCTTGGTGAGGGGTGAGACCTCTCTAGGGACTAGGACAGTGGCGGCGGCCATTGGTGTGGCCTGGTGTGGGCGTGCTGACACAGATGCCATTGGAGTTCTCCCTGAGGCCTGCTAGCCCAGGGTCTGCCCCACCCGCTAGAGCACCAATTTAATCCAGCTCAGCCAGAGCAGGCAGCCCACCCTAGAGACTGTCTCCACCCAACAACAAGCCCTCAGGCAACTTGTGGGCCTGCATAGATTGGTGACTGGATTCTCTGCAGCCTGGCAACTGAGCTGACTTTAGCAGGGCAGGGCGTGCACAAGGAGCGAGTGGAGAGTGTGGGGCAGTGGCGGAGTGTGTGGGGCTCCCGCCGTGGAGAGACTGGGTCCGCTTGGGGAGGTCGGGGCACGCACATGGGGCAGGACTGTGTTGACTGTGTGTGTGGACCTGTGGGCGGCAGGGCTTGTCAGCTGCAGAAGACTTGTGCTTCTCAAAGACCCATATAGGGGGTTTGCCCCACCTTCCAAAGCCTGAAACAATTGGGTGCTCCTGTGCCTGAGGCCAGCCCCACCCAGCTGCAATCCTCAGAGAACTGACAAGAGACCTAATAGGCTAGAGGCTTACAGCAATTGTAAGGCCCTGAGCCTAACAACCTGCCACGCTGGGGGCCTACTCACTTAAAAGAAATACTGCAACACAAATGTGGTGTTAGAACTTGCAGCCAACTGTGCTGGGGCTCCCCACACCTGATAAAGAGACTGAAGGGCCCACAACAACTACAAGCAGCTGAACATTACAACAGCTGGCCAGGAGCATAACTCGGCCTCCCTGGGTGCCTACAGGGAGACCAAACAGGCCACAACAGAAGGACACACGTAGCCCATATAGGGGTCACCCCTGGAACATTGAGAACTGAGGGAAGCACACTGGAAGCCTCCTAAGGCATCACTTACATAAGGTCACCTATCCAAGAACAGGAGACATAGCTGACCTACCTAATACGTAGACACAAGCACAGGGAAAGAGGCAAAATGAGGAGGCAAAAGAATACATTCCAAGTAAGGGAACAGGACAAAACCCCAGAAAAGGAACTAAGTGAAACAGAAATGAGCAACCTACCTGACAGTTCAAACTAAGAGTGTTAAGGATGCTCACTGATCTGGGGAGAAGAATAGATGAACTCAGTGAGAATGTCAACAAAGAAATGGAAGATATAAAAAAGAACCAATCAGAAATGAAGAATACAATACTGGAAATGAAAAATTCATTAGAGGGACTCAAAAGCAGAGTAGAGGATACAGAAGAACGGATCTGTGAGCTGGACGAAAGACTAGAAGAAATGACCCAAGGTGAACAGGTAAAAGAGAAAAGAATTAAAAAGAGTGAGGACAGTCTAAGGGACCTCTGGGACAACATCAAGCACACTAACATCCGTGTTATAGGTGTCCCGGAAGGAGTAGAGCGAGACAAGGGGGCAGAGAATCTATTTCAAGAAATAATAGATGAAAACTTCCCTAACCTAAGGAAGGAAACAGACATCCAGGTACAGGAAGCACAGAGAGCCCCAAACAAGATAAACCCAAAGAGGCCCACACCAAGACACATCATAATAAAAATGTCCAGAATTAAAGATAAAGAGAGAATCCTAAAAGCCGCAAGAGAATGTCAAGTTACATACAAACGAAACCCCATAGGCTATCAGCTGACTTCTCAGCAGAAACCTTACAGGCTAGAAGAGAATGGCAAGATATATTTAAAGTGCTAAAAGGAAAAAACTTACAGCCAAGAATACTCTACCCAGCAAGGTTATCATTCAAAATGGAAGGAGAGATCAAAAATTTCCCAGACAAGCAAAAATTAAAGGAGTTTGTCACCAAGAAACCAGTGCTACAAGAAATGTTAAAGGGACTGATTTAAGGGGAAAAGAGAAGACCACAAATAGGAAAAATTATCTATTTCCATGATTAGAATGTAATGGATACAAATGCACAAAAAAGAGGTTAGATATGATATCAAAAACATAAAAGGAGGGAGGAGGAGAGTTAAAGAGTACAGCTTTCAGACAGAGGTCAAACTAAAGTGACCATCGATTCTGTATAGAAGAAGAAAGGAACAGAGAAGGACTACTAAAACACTGAGAAAAAAAAAAGTTAAAAAATGGCAGTAAGTACATACTTATCAATAGCTACTTTAAACGTCAATGGACTAAATGCTCCAATTAAAAGGCATAGGGTGGCTGACTGGATAAAAAAACAAGACCCATATATATGCTGCATACAAGAGACACACTTCAGACCTAAAGACACTCACAAACTGAAAGTGAAGGGATGGAAAAAGATACTGCACGCAAATGGCAATGAAAAGAAAGCTGGGGTAGCAGTACTCATATCAGACAAAATAGACTTTAAAACAAAAACTGTAAAAAGAGACAAAGAAGGGCATTACATAATGATCAAGGGAACAATCCAACAAGAGGATATAACACTTGTAAATATCTACGCACCCAATGTAGGTGCACCTAAATATATAAAGCAATTATTAACAGACATAAAAACAGAAATAGACAGTAACACAATAATAGTAGGGGACTTTAACACTCCACTTATACCAACGGATAGATCATCCAAACAGAAGATCAATAAGGAAACATTGGCCTTAAATGACACACTAGAACAGATGGACCTAGTAGATATATAGAGAGCATTCCATCCAAAAACCGAAGAATACACGTTCTTTTCAAATGCACATGGAACATTCTCCAGGATTGATCACATATTAGGCCACAAAACAAGTCTCTATAAATTTAAGAAGATCACATATTAGGCCACAAAACAAGTCTCCATAAATTTAAGAAGACTGAAATAATACGAAGCATCTTTTCTGATCACAACGGTATGAAACTAGAAATCAACTATAGGAAGAAAATCAGAAAAGCCACAAATGTGTGGAGATTAAACAAAATGCTACTGAACAATGACTGGGTTAACGAAGAAATCAAAGAAGAAATCAAAAAATACCTGGAGACAAATGAAAATGAAAATACGACATGCCAGAATTTATGGGATACAGCAAAAGCGGTTCTAAGAGGAAAGTTTATAGCGATACAGGCCTATCTCAACAAACAAGAAAAATCTCAAATAAACAATCTAACAATGCACCTAAAGGAAATGGAAAAAGAAGAACAAACCAAGCCCAAAATCAGTAGAAGAAGGGAAATAATAAAAATCAGAGCAGAAACAAATGAAATAGAGACCAAAAAAACAATAGAAAAAATTAATAAAACCAAGAGCTGGTTCTTTGAAAAGATCAACAAAATTGACAAACCTTTAGCTAGACTCACCAAGAAAAAAAGAGAGAAGGCACAAATAAGTAAAATCAGAAATGAAAGAGGAGAAGTTACAACAGACACCTCAGAAATACAAAAGATTATAAGAGAATACTATGAAAAGCTATATGCCAACCAATTCGACAATCTGGAAGAAATGGATAAATTCTTAGAATCATACAACCTTCCAAAACTGGATCAAGAAGAAGTAGAGAATTTGAATAGACCAATCACCAGTAAGGAGATCGAAACAGTAATCACAAACCTCCCCAAAAATAAAAGTCCAGGACCAGACGGCTTCCCTGGTGAATTCTACCAAACATTCAAAGAAGACTTAATACCTATCCTTCTCAAACTCTTCCAAAAAAGTGAGGAGTTGGGGAAGCTCCCTAACTCATTCTACAAAGCCGACATTAGCTTGATACCAAAACCAGACAAGGACAACACAAAAAAAAGAAAATTACAGGCCAATATCACTGATGAACATCGATGCAAAAAACCTCAACAAAATACTAGCAAATCGCATACAACAATACGTTAAAAAGATTATACACCATAATCAAGTTGGATTTATTCCAGGTATGCAGGGATGGTTTAACATTCGCAAATCAATCAACGTGATACACCACATTAATAAAATGAAGAATAAAAATCACATGATCATCTCAATAGATGCAGAGAAAGCATTTGACAAGATACAGCATCCATTTATGACAAAAACTCTGAATAAAATGGGGATAGAAGGAAAGTACCTCAACATAATAAAGACCATATATGAGAAACCCACAGCGAATATCATCCTCAATGGTGAAAAACTGAAAGTTATCCCTCTAAGAACAGGAACCAGACAAGGATGCCACTGTCACCACTCCTATTTAACATAGTACTGAAGTCCTAGCCAGAGCAATCAGGCAAGAGAAAGAAATAAAAGGGATCCAAATTGGAAAGGAAGAAGTGAAACGGTCACTATTTGCAGATGAAATGATTTTATATATAGAAAACCCTAAAGAATCCACCAGAAAACTTTTAGCAGTAATAAACGAATATGGTAAAGTTGCAGGATACAAAATCAACATACAAAAATCAGTTGCATTTCTGTACACTAACAACGAAGTAGCAGAAAGAGAAATTAAGAATACCATCCCATTTACAATTGCAACAAAAAGAATAAAATACCTAGGAATAAACTTAACCAAAGAGGTGAAAGATCTGTACACAGAAAACTATAAAACATTTCTGAAAGAAACTGAAGAAGACACAAAGAAATGGAAAGATATTCCATGCTCTTGGATTGGAAGAATTAACGTAGTTAAGATGTCCATACTTCCTAAAGCCATCTATAGATTCCATGCAATCCCTATCAAAGTTCCAACAACATTTTTCACAGAAATAGAACAAAGAATCCCAAAATTTATATGGAACAACAAAAGACCCCGAATAGCTAAAGGAATCCTGAGAAAAAAGAACAAAGCTGGAGGTATCACACTCCCTGATTTCAAAATATACTACAAAGCTATAGTAACCAAAACAGCATGGTACTGGCACAAAAACAGACACACAAATCAATGGAATAGAATTGAAATCCCAGAAATAAACCCACACATCTATGGACAGCTAATCTTTGACAAAGGAGCCAAGAACATACAATGGGGAAAAGAAAGTCTCTTCAACAAACGGTGTTGGGAAAACTGGATAGCCACATGCAAAAAAATGAAAGTAGACCCTTACCTTACACCATACACAAAAATTAACTCCAAATGGATTAAAGACTTGAATGTATGACCTGAAACTGTGAAACTTCTAGAAGAAAACATAGGCAGTACACTCTTCGACATTGGTCTTAGCAACATCTTTTCAAACACCATGTCTGACCGGGCAAGAGAAACAATAGAAAAAATAAACAAATGGGACTACATCAAACTAAAAAGCTTCTGCACAGCAAAGGGAACCATCAACAAAACGAAAAGACAACCTAACAATTGCGAGAAGATATTTGCAAACCATACTTCTGATAAGGGCTTAATCTCCAAAATATATAAAGAACTCATGCATCTCAACAACAAAAGAACTACCAACCCATTAAAAAACGGGCAAAAGACGTGAACAGACATTTCTCCAAAGAAGATATACAGATGGCCAACAGACACATGAAAAGATGTTCAAAATCACTAACTATCAGGGAAATGCAAATCAAAACTACAATGAGATATCACCTCACGCCCGTCAGAATGGCTATAATTAACAAGACAGGAAACAACATGTGTTGGAGAGGATGTGGAGAGAAGGGAACTCTCATACACTGCTGGTGGGAGTGCAAACTGGTGCAGGCACTATGGGAAACAGTATGGAGATTCCTCAAAAAATCAAGGATAGAACTACCATATGATCCAGCTATTCCACTGTTGGGTATTTATCCAAAGAACTTGAAAACACCAATTTGTAAAGGTACATGCACCCCTGTGTTCATTGCAGCGTTATTCACAATAGCCAAGACTTGGAAGCAACCTAAGTGCCCATCAGGGGACGAATGTCTAAAGAAGCTGTGGTATGTATACACAATGGAATACTACTCAGCCATAAGAAATGATGAAATCCAGCCATTTGTGACAACATGGATGGACACTGAGGGTATAATGCAAAGTGAAATAAGTCAGAGGGAGAAGGTCAAATACCATATGATTTCCTTCATTAAGTAGTAGATAATAACAACAATAAACAAACACATAGGGACAGAGATTGAATTGGTGGTTATCAGAGGGGAAGGGGGGAAGGAGGAGGGTGAAAGGGATAATTTGGTATATGTGTGTGGTGACGGGTTGTAATTAGTATTTTGGTGGTGAACATGATGTAATCTATGCAGAAATAGAAGTATAATGATATACACCTGAAATTTTTACAATGTTATAAACCAATGTTACTGCAATAAACACAAAATTAAAAACAAACAAAAAACAAAATAAATTACTATACAATTATAACAAAGTTTAAAGGGAAAGGAAACATTAAAAATAACTATAACCACTTCAATTTGGTAAGGAATTCACAATATAAAAAGGAATAATTTGTGACAACAGAAACATAGAAGGGGAAGAGGATAAGGATGGAACCTGCATAGGTAAATGAAGATATGATGCTATCTGCAGAAAAAGGACTATCTTATCTATGAGACCTTTCTACAAACCTCATGGTAACTACAAAACAAAAACTTAGCAGAGTCACAAAGCATAAAAAAAGAGGAAACTGAGAAACACATCACAGAAAACCACCAAACTGAAATCACAGACAGAAACACAAGGAAAAAGAAACAATAAAAATATAGAGCAACCAGAAAACAAAAGATAAAATGGCAGTATTAAGTCCTCATATATGAATAATCACCCTAAATGTAAATGGATTTAATTCACACAGAGTGGCTAGATGGATTAAAAAACAAGACCCAACAATATGCTGCCTCCAGGAGACCCATCTCAGCTCTAAAGACAAACATAGGCTCAGAGTGAAGAGATGGAAGATGATTCTCCAAGCAAATGGCAACAAAAAGAAAGCAAGTATAGACATAATTATATAAGACAAAATAGACTTCAAGCAAAAAATATAACAAGGGACAAAGATGGACATTATACAATGATAAAGGGGAGAATCCATCAAGAAGACATAACACTTATTAATATATATGCACCTAACACAGGAGCACCAAAGCATATTTATTAACAGGCCTAAAGGGAGAAATTCACAGCAACATAATAATACTAGGGGACTCTAATATCCCACTTAAATCAATCAATATATCATCCAGACAGAAAGTTGACAAGGAAACATTGGCCTTAAATGACACATTAGGCCAGATGGACTTAATAGATATATAGAGAACATTCCATCCAAAAGCAGCAGAATACACATTCTTCTCAAATGCATATGGAACATTTTCAAGGACAGACCGTATGTGGGGAAACAAAACAAGTCTCAATAAATTTAAGAAAACTGAAATCATATCAAGCATCTTTTCTGACCACATTGGTATGAAACCAGAAATTGACTACAAGAAGAAAGTAGGAAAAGTCACAAACATGTGGAGACTAAACAACGCGCTACTGAACAACTATTGGATCAAGGAAGAAATCAAAGGTGAAATAAAAAAATACCTGGAGACCAATGAAAATGAAAACATGACACCAAAATCTATGGAATGCAGCAAAAGTAGTACTAAGAGGGACTAAGAGGGAAGTTTGTAGCAATACAGGCCTACCTCAAGAAACATCTCAAATAAACAATCTAACATTACACCTAAAGGAACTAGAAAAAAGAAGAACAAAAGAAGCCCAAAGTCAGTAGAAGGAAGGAAATAATAAAATCAGAGCAGAAACAAAAGAAATAGATACTAAAAAGTCAATAGAAAAGATCAATGAAAGTAAGAGCTGGTTCTTTGAAAAGATAAACAAAATTGACAAACCTTTAGCTAGACTAAGGAAAAAAAACAGAGATGGTTAAAATCAATAAAAGCAGAAAGTAAGACAACGGATACCACAGAAATACAAAGGATTTTAAGAGAATATTATGAAAAGCTATACATCAACAAACTGGATGGATAACCTAGAAGAAATGGATAAATTCTTAGAATTATACAACCTTCCAAAACCGAATCAAGAAGAAACAGAGAATCTAAATAGACTAATCACTAGTAAGAAGATTGAAACAGTAATCAATAACCTCCCAAAAAACAAAAATCCAGGACTAGACAGCTTCTCTGATTAATTTTACCAAACACTCAAAGAAGATTTAACACCTATCCTTCTCAAACTCTTCCAAATAACTGAAGAGGAGGGGATGCTTCCTAACTCATTTTATGAGGCCAGCACTACCCTCATACCAAAACCAGACAAGGATAACACGGAAAAAGAAAAGTACAGGCCAACATTGCTGATGAACATAGATGCAAAAATCCTCACCAAAATAAAAGCAAGTCAAATGCAACAATGCATTAAAATGATCATACACCATGATCAAGTGGGAGTTATTCCAGGGATGCCAGGATGGTTTAACATCCTCATATCAATCAATATGATACACCACATTAACAAAGTGAAGAATGAAAATCACATGATCACCTCAATAATGCAGACAAAGCATCTGACAAGATTCAGCATCCATTTATAATAAAAACTCTCAATAAAATGGGTATAAAAGGAAAGTATCTCAACATAATAAAGGCCATATAGGACAAACCCACAGCTAACATCATACTCAATGGTGGCAAACTAAAAGCTATCCCTCTAAGAACAGGAACAAGATAAGGATGCCCACTCTCACCACTTTTATTCAGCATAGTATTGGAAGTACTAGCCAGAGCAATCAGGCAAGAAAAATAACTAAAAGGGATACAAATTGGAAAGGAAGAAGTAAAACTCTCACTATTTGTGGATGACATGAGTTTATATGTAGGGAATCCTAAAGAATCCACCAAAAAACCATTAGAAATAATCAACGAATACAGTAAAGTTGCAGGATATAAAATCAACATACAAAAATCAGTTGCATTTCTATACACTAAAAACAACCTAGCAGAAATAGAAATCAAGAATACAATCTGTTTACAATCACAGCAACAACAACAACAACAAAATACCTAGGACTAAATTTAACCAAGGGGGTGAAAGACCTGTACACTGAAAACTATAAGCACCGTTGAAAGAAATCGAAGAAAACACAAAGAAATGAAAAGATATTCTATGCTCATGGATTGGAAGAAGTAACTAGTTAAAATGTCCATATTACTTAAAGCAATCTACAGATTCAATGCAATCCCTATCAGAATCCCAATGACATTTTTCATGGAAATAGAATAAAAAATCCTAAAATTTATATGGAACAACAAAAGACTCCAAATAGCCAAAGCAATCCTGAGAAAAAAGAACAAAGCTGGAGGTATCATACCCTCTGATTTCAAAGTATACTACAAAGCTATCGTAATGAAAACAGCATGGTACTGGCAGAAAAACAAACACACAGATTATGGAACAGAATTGAGAGCCTAGAAATAAGCCCACACATATATGGACAGCTAATTTTTGACAAAGGAGCCAAGAACATACAATGGAGAAAAGAGTCTTTTCAATAAATGGTGTTGGTAAAACTGGACAGACACATGCAAAAGAATGAAAGTAGACCGCTGTCTTATACCAGACACAAATATTAACTCAAAATGGATTAAAGAGTGAACATAAGACCTGAAACTATAAAACTCCTAGAAGAAAACACAGGCAGTATGCTCTTTGACATCAGTCTTAGCAATATCTTTTTGGATATGCCTCCTCAGGCAAGGGAAACAAAAGCAAAAATAAACAAATGGGACTACATCAAACTAAAAAGCTTCTGCACATCAACAAAATGAAAAGACAGTATACCAATTGGGAGATAGTATTTGCAAATCATACATCCGATAAAGGGTTAATAGCCAAACTATTTAAAGAACTCATACAACTCAACAACAAAAAATCAAACAACCCCATTAAAAAATGGGCAGAGGATCTGGAAAGACATTTTTCTAAAGATATACAGATGGCCAATAGGCACACAAAAAGATGTTCAACATCACTAATTATTAGGGAAATGCAAATCAAAACCTCAATGAGATATCACATCCTGCCCGTCAGAATGGCTATTATTAAAAAGACAGGAAATAACAAGTGTTGGAGAAGATGTAGCGAAAAGGGAACCCTCATATACTGCTGGTGGGAATGTAAATTGGTATGGAATATGTATAAATACAGTACTGGAGATTCCTCAAAAAATTAAAAATTGAACTACCATATGATCCAGCTATTCCACTTCTGGGTATTCATCCAAAGAATATGAAAACACTGATTTGAAAAGATATATGCACTCCTATATTCATTGCAGCATTACTTAACAATAGCCAAGTCATAGAAACAACCTAAGTGCCCATTGATGGATGAATAGATAAAGAAGAGGTGGTATATATATACAATGGAATACTACTCAACCATAAAAAAGAAGAAATCTTGTCATCTGCAACAACATGGATGGACCTTGAGGGTATTACACTAAGCGAAATAAGCCAGACAGAGAAAGACAAATACTGTACAATTTCACTCATACGTGGAAGATAAAACAACAACAACAAACACATTGATACAGAGAACAGATTGGTGGTTACCAGAGGGGAAGAGGGTGGGGGAGGGTAAAAGGTGTAAAGGGGGACATTTGTATAGTGATGGATGGAAACTAGACTTTTGGTGGTGAACGTGATATTTTTACGTGAAGTAAAAATATAATGACGTACACCTGAAATTTATATAATGTTATAAACCAATGTTACCTCAATTAAAAAAAAATCCAGATGGGTTTCACCTTCTAACTACTACCAGAATCCGACTACTTTACCTCCTTTACTAACATCCTGTATCAAACCATCAACATCTCTTATCCAAGTTACTGGAATCTAACTGGTCTCTCTGCTTTCAGCTTTTCCCTCTAATCCTCTATTCCTAATCCATTATCCAAAAGGATCCCTTTAAAACATAAGTCATCTTGTCCTTCCTTTGCTCAAAATTTTCCAGTCACCCCCATCTCACTCAAAGTAAAAGCCAAAGTCCTTACAACATTCTACAGAGTCTCACATGATCTGTGCCCCACCCCCACTCCTGTCTTCATCTCTCATTTCTCTCCCTCTCACCTGCTTAGCTCCAGCCACACTAGCCTCCTTGCTGTTCTTCAGATATGCGAGGCACGCTCCTACCTCAAGGTCTTTGCACTTGCTGATCCCTGGAAAGCTTGCCTCCTTACTTCCTTCAGGTCTCTGCTCAAAAGTCACCTTAGCAAATCCTTTCCCAACAATTCTACATAAAATAGCCCGCCCCCTTCCTCTGCCCTGCCAACAATCCTGTTTCCTTCACCCTTGTTTTACTTTTCTACATAGCATTTACCACCATCTGACATACTAGCTGTTTGCTCATTTAGTTATTTATTATCTGTCTTCACTAGAAGATAAGCTTCAAGAAAGCAGGAGTTTTGTCTGTTTTGGTCACTCTCTATCTCTAGTACCTTGAACTATGCTTGGAATGTAACAGGCATTAAATACTTACTAGATAAATTAATCAGCCAAGTAATTATGTGAAGCATATTCACTCTGCTCACCTTTGCAGAAACTGCTTGATGTAAAACTATAGAGATGATAATGGAAATTTAAAAAATATGGTTGTCACTGCGAAGTTTCGCTGTTGTTTTTGACTTAACATTGTTAGAGAAGACATTCCTCCCTGGTCCTCCAGTGACTCCAAACATCTGCTAGTAGACAAGAACTCTAGCCCTTTGCTCAATATTGCAAGACAGTTCACTTCTTAGATTGGGGTGGGAGAGAGGATAATCTCAGTTTTGGGCAAAAGAGAGGAGAGAATGGAACTTGAAAATAAATCCTCAGCTAGCAAGAGAAGAGAAACAAGTTAAGATAAATGGATAGACATTCTTTAATGATGTTGAGATGAGGCACGAGCCACAAGGAAAGGATGGGAGGGTCTCATGTGGGGGCATTCACATCCTTGGCACATTCTAGATACTCAAAAACTATTTATTGATGGTTAACTAAAAGAACAAATGAGGCAGAGGGAGTGGCTCACTGGACGGGAAGGAGAGGTAGAAATATAATGTGGAAAGACTATTAATAAACATGTGACTTCCTATACACTCCGTTCTGAAATTATAGATCCTTTGGTGGCAGGTCAAAGTAGCCCCTTTATTAGGAGGCTCACCATCAGTGGCAGCCCAAGAATAGCTCTCTTCAAGATTTTGGAGATCTTCACAATGTCGGCAGTGTGGGTAGATCCACTTATACTTCCAGGGAACCGTAAATCATCTTTAATTACATTAAAATCTACCTAATCCTGGCATACCACCATCAACCATGGATATTTTCTAATTTTCATATATAATATCCCAAATGAGAGGGGGTCACTTGTTTCATTTCTATTTTATTTAGTCTTTATTAATTTATATATATATAGCACTAGTTCAATTATTCTTAACATTGATGATAATTTTTCAGATTTCCTTCTTTTAGTTTCACATTAATTATAATATTTTTCTATTATTTCACCTTCCAGTACTGTCATCAAAATTGAGATCCTAGTACTAATGGTATTATTTGTATATGTTTACGTGAAATATCCTGCTCACTGGGGCAAAAGTAGAATTGGTGACAAGAATTAACAAGATAATACTACCTACCTTATGTGGACACAGACAGAAAGAAGCAGTTAATTAAACTTACGTCACGGATACCTGATTAGGGATGCACTTACATCTGCCAGTTCCTTGATTTGCTTTGCTGACACATCAAACGTGTCAAGTCTTCGAAGGCAAGGCAAGTGATACAATACATGTGTGGAATAATTATACAGCATACAAACTGGATTGGTTTTATATTGAGGATCATTCAGACATAAATCCTTTAAGTGACGAAGCCTGGTTAAGTTAGTGAGATCCTAAAACAGCAGCAATAATAATGTTCAATTAATTAATTGCGTCTGCCCATTTCTACAGAAGGTATATGAACACTTAATATCACCATAATTTAATGTAATGCATTCTAATTGTATGCTTAAATATGTTTAAATGATTTAGATGGATAAAATGTTTTTCTCTACTGAAAAACAAGCTAAATATGTAAAGAATCGATCAACAATACTTAAACAGCAGACTTTATATGACTATACTTTTTAAACATAAAAGGCCAAAGAATGTTTGCTAAATCATGTATTCCACATGGAAGCTTGAGGCCAGTCACTTACGCACATTTATTCGTTAAGACACTGTTGCCCACTCTGCACGGTGCCTTTGGTAACAGTTGCCCCAGCGTACCTCTAGGTCTCCTGACGCTTTCACCACCATTCCCCACACTTATGCCTAGGAACGCCGCTTGCCATTTTCCTTGGCCTCCAGATCTGCTCTTCTCATCAAAGGCTAGGGGACCCCTGCTTTATTACATCACCATTGAATTCCTGATTTTTAGTTGTTTTTAAAATATATTTTTTCTGTAAATGCCTTTTCTACCTATTAAGGGCAATGAAACCTAGCTCTTTCCTGAGGGTCTCATTTTTCTCACAACCTATGGAGGGGGAGGGGGTGATAATGCACAACCAGACTATTTCCGCTTAACATCTTTTATCTTGAAGTTTAAACCTTCCTTTATTTGGCATCTAGGCCTGGCTTAACTCTTCAGTCTTGTCTCTTCATATTTAAACCCTAACATTTTAAGTTTTAAGCATACTGCACAACTTGAAGTTTCAGAATGTGCCAGACCCTCTCTTATCTTTAGACGTTCACTCATGCTGCTGTCTTCAAGTGAACAAACTTCATCCCAGTTTTACCTCTTAATCTGTCAAGATTAACCCTAAGAATCATCTTCTCTGGGAGGCTTATTTCATCCCCCAAGCTTGGGGTAAATGCTCCTTCTATGAACTCTCTTAGGCACTGGGCTGGCCTTTATTATAGAATCTATCAGACCCTATTGCCAATTGCTTGTGCATCCACAAGTCTCTAAGCCAAGGGTCCGTATGGGCTTTGGCCCTTGGTCTACAAGCTAAAATGGTGATTACATTTTTAAAGTATTGGGGAAAAAAATAAAGAAGAATACATGACAGAGGCCATATGTGGCTCATAAAGCCTAAAAAATTTTCTATCTGGCCTTTTATAGAAAAAGTTTGCTAATTCCTGAGATAATGTCTTAGAGAGCAGGGTTGTGTCCTGTTAAACACTGCATCCCCAGCACTCAGCACTTAGAACACAGGAGGCACTAAATAAATATGTGAATTGAATTGAATTGAATGATTGTTACTTTCTACTAACCTCCAAGACATCCTCACATCTTCCTTGATAATAGCATTACTAGGGCTGTGCCTGGGGCAGGAGGGTATGGTGGGGTTGGACTTGAAAGGATGCAATGCTAGTTAGGAGAGTCAGAATCAGAGTTAAGGGAAATCCAGAGCAAGAATCAGGAGGCGTTAGTTCTGAAGATAAAATACAAATGGAATGGGGAAGCAAGTAGTGAAGTCAGGCTGCTAGAGTCAAGAGTAAGACAAGGTCAGGTGGCCAATGTGTGTCCTAACTCTCTCTGGACAAGTGAGAACTTGGTTCATTGGCTGGACCCGAGGGTGTCAGCTGGGCCCATGGCAGGAGTGGGACTAGGCAGAGTTGCTCTGAAAGGGATTTCTGGACAGACCTGTGCAGGGAATTATTCAGTCAAATTCTGCAAGGGCAAGGAAGGTAAACCATCGGACTGTTCTGAGGAGAAAAGACACTCTTTGATTTCTGGGTGGCTATTTGCATTTGACCATCAGTCTGGGCTAGGAGATGGTGGGTGTGAACCCCTCATCTACACTCAGAAGTCAGATGACACTGGAGTCTATGAAGGCACAAAATCTCACTGAAAATTAGTGTTGTGGTACCTGGTGTGGAAGGAAAGTGGCACAGAAGTTATTCCATCACTACCAAGATAGTATCTTTTTAGGGTGGGTGGAAAGGTTAGAGATAAAAATTCAGGATAATAGTGTTTCAGGAACACTCCTAATATGAATAGTAAAAGTCACTGTAAATCATGTTCAATGTTTTTTTTTTTTTGGTGAGGAATATCAGCCCTGAGCTAACATCACCTCTTTTTGCTGAGGAAGATTGGCCCCAAGCTAACATCTATGCCCATTTTCCTCCATTTTATGTGGGATGCCTGCCACAGCATAGCTTGATAAGCAGTGCGTAGGTCCGTACCCGGGATCCGAACCCATGAACCCCAGGCCACTGAAGCAGAGCGTGCAAACTTAACCACTATGCTACTGGGCTAGCCCCCTGTTCAATGTTTTTATGATAAACAGCCATGATTATCATAGACAGCCTTTTTAAAACTATGCCATATAGTGAATTTTCATAACCTGTTTTATCCCTATTTTTTTTGATGAGGAGATTGAACAGAATAGGTTAACGTAGTTAAAGTGATAGTAATAATAATAAAATAGCATATCTATTGAGTGCTTACTGTGTGCTAGTCATTATTCTAAGAGCTTTAGATTATTATTTCACTTATACTTCACCTTCCCACTGTACCATACTGCCTCTGGTTTGTGGCAGGGTTAGAACTGACAGATCTTTCTGCTTATGCGGCCTATGCTCTTCACCACCATAAGGCTGCCATGGCTAGCCAGGGTGAGATAAACATCAAGATGGCTTCTTGGCAGGGCAATCCTTTATCCTCCCAGCATTCTGCACTTATCTTCTTCAGCCACAACTCATGATTCTCTCCCTCACTCTGTTCCGGCCACACAGTATTTCTAGTTTTTTGAATTTGCCATGCTCCTTTCCAACACATAGGTCCTTCACACCTTTGCCTGGAATGCTCTTTCCCGAGGCAACTCCTACTCATGTCTTACGTTAGCTTAAACATTACCTTTCATAGCATTCTAAATTCATCTTTCATAGCTCCCTCTGATCTCTTCTGCTGACATTACTCAAATATAGCGCTTGATGTCTTACCTCCATGCCTTTGTGCATATTGTTCTTCCCATCTTAGAATGCCTCCCTGCCACTGCGTAGGTCCTCCTACAATGCCTGTTGAAATTCTGTCAACCCTTCAGGGTTCACATCAAATATTTCCTCTTGAGTTTGACCAAAAAAATAAAATTTTGTTGAAATTTCTTTTTAAGGTGCTTATAACATTCTGCCTCATTCTATAGCTTTTTGGTGCCTTACATTCTTCTCTGAGTAAAAGAATGCCTATTTTAATAGTAATCAATTCAAAATTAAGTTTACTCATGTTTCTTCAATATTGTCTAGATGAGAAGTGTTTGAATTATGAATTATGAATGCTATATGTTTTCACTCACATTATATGCCATGAACAGTAAGTCTTTTTGTTTTTTTTTCTCTTTCATTTATGTGCTTGACAAATGTTTGTTGAGATTTATTACATGTCAAGTACTGTCTAAGCATTGTGGGAAAAGCAGTAAAAAAAAAGGCAAAGTTCCTGTACTCGTGGAGCCTGCATTCCAGTAGGGGATGTGGATAAGGGCCAAGAGGAAAAACAAAGCAGGGACAGAGTGATGGGAGTGCTTCAGGCTGGGGAGCGTAATAGGTGTTGTTGCCATTTTACCTGAATTAGGCCAGAAAGGCGTCACTAAGAACATTTGAACAGTCCTGAAAGAAATGAGCAGATGAGCCATGAAGATATAGGGAGGAAGAACAGCCCAACAAGCGCAAAGGCCCTAAGGTGATGTGTGCCAGGTATATTCGAGGAGCAGTGACGGGACCAGTGGCTGGAATGGAGTAAACACAGGGGAGAGTGGCAGAAGCTGTGGTCAGAGAGAGAGTTGGGGGACTAGATTATATAGAGTCTTGTGGGCCATTGTAAGAATTGGCTTTTACTCGGAAAGAGATAAGAATCCAAGGGAGGGCTTTGAGCAGAAGAGTGATTTGATCTGACATTTTTTTTTTTTAATAATTTTATTTATTTATTTTTCCCCCAAAGCCCCAGTAGATAGTTGTATGTCATAGTTGCACATCCTTCTAGTTGCTGTATGTGGGACGCGGCCTCAGCATGGCCGGAGAAGCGGTGCGTCGGTGCGCGCCCGGGATCCGAACCCGGGCCACCAGCAGCGGAGCGCGCCCACTTAACCACTAAGCCACGGGGCCGGCCCCTGATCTGACATATTTTTAAAGGAGTGTGCTGCCGTGTGAACAGGGAAAGGGTAAACACAAGGAGACATGTTAGGAGGATTTTATTTTCCAATAATGCAGGCTAGAGATGATGGCGTGTTGAACCAGGTTGGTAGTGATGCAGGTGATAAGAAATGGTCAGACTCTGGACATATTCTGAAGGTAGAGCCAATAGAATTTTCTGATGGACTGGATATAGGGTATGAAGGAATAAGAGTAGTCAAAAACGACTCTAAGGGGGCCGGCCTGGTGGCGCAGCGGTTAAGTGTGCGTGCTGTGCTGCAGCAGCCCTGGCTTCGCAGGGTTTGGATCCCTGGCGCGCACCAACGTACCGCTTGTCAAGCCATGCTGTGGTGGCATCCCATATAAAGTGGAGGGAGATGGGCACGGATGTTAGCGCAGGGCTGATCCTCCTCAGCAAAATGGAGGAGGATTGGCATCAGATCTTAGCTCAGGGCTGATGTTCCTCACCAAAAAAAAAGACTCTAAGGATTTTGGTTTAAGTTACCAGAAGAATGGAAATGCCATTTAGAGAGGTGGAGAAGAAGGTTTGGTGCAAGGGAAACCAGTTTGAATTAGGAAAGATGTCTATAGCTCTGGGAGCTGTTAGGGAAAATAGAGATACCAATTTAGGAGTAATAAGTGGATAAAAGGCATTTAAAGTCATAAGGCATGATGAGATTATTTAGAGAATGAATGCAGATAGAAATGAGATAAGATCCCAGGATAACCTGGGGCAGTCTGTTTTTTAGATGCTAGGAGAGGATGAAAAACCAGAAAACTGAAGAGGTGTGGCCGGAAAGATCAGAGGAAAACTAAGAGAAAGTGGTATTCTAAAAGCCAAGTAAATAGTTATTTGTTTGGTTTTAACAGTGTCAGATCATTAGGGCCAATTTGGTCAACTAACTCTAAAATTTCTGGGAGTACTGGGTAGTCCAAAACAATTAAATTATCCCGTAAAAGGGAGATATTTAGTCCATTTTCTGCAATAAGATAGTTCATGATCCAGGTTGGTAAATGAAAATGAATTATTCCACTTACACATACCTTGAAAGAACATATTTGGTTACCAGAAAGGTTTATTCTTTCCAGTTGTTCATTGGGATCAAGAGATCGACCTTGAATTTAAGAAACAAGATGAAAGAAAAATTAAATTTCTTGTTATACCTTCTGTTCATATCCTGCCATATTTCTGAGTTGTACATGCATATTACTTGCATATAAATAAGACTAACAGTAACACTGTATTAGTAACCACTGATTAATGGGTAATATTTTCATATCCTATAATCAGAGATTTGCTTTGCAAAGACAGCATACAGAAAAGTCTAAAAGAAAGAAATGTAAGAGTGTACTTTTCGTACTGAAAAAATGATTGTAGCATTATCTCCTATTCCACATGAAACAGTACATACCAATGCTGCTTATTAGATTTCCAGCAAGGTTGAGATCGTTTAAATTCTTCAAAGTTTGCAAGCCCTAAAAAGTTAGACAATATATAATTTAGGAGAAATCATTAAAATCTATATTTATAAATCATCTGATCAATCTGGTTAGTTTTCCAGGTGTTCTGAGCACAGAGTGCTGTGTACTTCACAAGCACAGAAGTGGGTGCCTCAGTGCAGCCATCTTTGTTTCTCTGGAACCTGGAGAGCATTACTGGAGGAGGAGGGAACAGGGAGGGGAGTGGAGAGGAAAAGAGGAGGAGGACTAAGAAAAAGAACACATCACACACAGTGTGTTTATAATCTTAGGCAAGTTATATATAAAACTTATATAAACTTCTTTTCTTTTAATCTCCAAAGAAGAAATAACATCTTACCTCTCAGGCTTGGTGGGAGGAATAAAGAAAATGATGTATATGAAGTTCTCTATACATTATAAAATGCTATATACATGTTAGTTCTTCTCAACAACAATAATTAAACTAGTCATCAATATTTTGGTCCTTAAGCATAATATGATCTTGGACACTGTGGTTTAAACTCGACAGTAGTAATTGACTTTACATATTAATCATTGAAATTATCTTACCTCAATATTTTTAATTGTATTGTGGTTCAGCCAAAGAACCTCCAATTGAAATAATTTCTCTAAATTTTCTATTTTAGAAATTTTATTATAATATAAATACAGTTTTTCTAAATTTCTACATTCTTGAAGACCTCCAATTTTCTGTAAAAAAAAAAGAGCAGACTGAATAGTAATAGCTTATGTTTTGCTATTAATGCTTTTAAGAAAGTAGATTTTAAGTATATTTTCTTTTAAAAATAGCATTTTGTTGCAAAATCAATATCCAGGAAAATGAAATAAATTTTTTAAAGAAAAAATATAATCCCTCCACCTAAATAAAATTATTTTCAATTTTCATATTCTTTTTAAATTGTAATCAACTCTATACCTATTTTTATATGGTTATAATCATAATACCTGTACAATTTTGTAGGTTTTGTTTTTACTTAAGACTATCTAAAATGTTTTCATAATCTTTCAAATTATAATATTTAATAATCATAAAATATTTCATGAAGTTTATAATCATTTTCTTAAAAATGATTATACATACATAGGGTTATATGTGGCATATTTATGTTTCAAATTTTAGCTATTATAAATAATACTGCAACAAATAACTTCATGCATACAGTTGTTTTCTGCTGTTGAATTACTTATCTAGCATAAAATCTGAGAACAGGGATTTCTGAGTCAAAGGTATGTACCTTTCTTTGGCTCTGGATACATTTTGAGATATTGCTTTACAATATAAACGTTATAATTTTCACACAACCAATAGTGTCTACGTGAACCAATTTCACTACTAAGCAATATTGGGTATTATTTGATCTGATTTGATTACTAAAAAGTAGGATACGTCTATGTTTTGATCCTTCATTTCTATTTTCTCTTTTGTATAAATCATAGATACTTTTGCCCATTTATCTGTTCTTTGTTTTATTTTCCTGAGCAAAGGGTTTTATTGTAATTCATCATGTGTAGTCTGTTTTTCCCTCCATTTATCTGTTTTGATCCATGCCTCATGCATATATTTCAATGAACTATTTTTCAGAAGCCAAAGAATTCAGCATAAAATGTTTCATGTAAGGTTGTACGTTTAGACTTACCTCTAAGCAGCATTCAGCAATCCAAAGTTCTCTGAGTTGTAAACAAGTCTCTAACCCTGAAATTTCTTTTATATCTTGAGCAACAATTGTGAGACTTGTTAAATTAGGAAATAATGATAATCCGACTATACGGGGATACCCTGAGAAAAACATCTCCAGTTTTGAAGTATCTGATCCTTCTTGTCCAATCATCTCATAAGATAAACCATTGCATAAACACTGTTTTCAAAAAAGAAATTGGGTTATTATCTATTTAAAATAATACAAAAATTATTTTTGCCATTAGAAATTATAAACTGTCAATTGCACTAATGCCATTTTGACTCTTACAAGAGGGAAAGTTGTCCCATATATATGATTTTTCTCTGCTTCCAAAGGTCATGGAGCAGAAGAAATCTCTAGGTAAGCTCCAGAAAAGAGTGCAAAAATGTTCCACTTAATATTCTTGCAAAGGTAATTAAAAAGAAATTTGGCTTTGACTCACCAGTTCTTTAATTATTTCTTCTTGGTTTAGGTTTTCACATTCAGTCATCTTCCATTAAAAATAAAGGTCATAACAATATTATCTGTTAAGGAAAATGAAAAATTGAATTAAATACTTGAGTCATGTCATTCCAAGTTGACAGGGACCTCAAAGCTACTTAGGTGGAACTATCCACCTGTGGCTTGAAATCTTCACATAGTACATTACTAAGTATCTGTCTGGGCCCCAAGACAGACCATTCCATCTCTGAAGTTTTCTGTTAGAAAGCAATTTTTTATTCTAAATTTAATTCTGTCTCTCCATAACTCCTTCCCATTTGTTGTCATTCTACTTCTTCAGTTCATAAGTATAATCTTCTTCCACACTATAAGCCTTTAATACTTGAAGAAAATAGTCATCTCTCATCTACGTCCTTACCACGCCCCCAGTTCATGTCTTTTAGTTCTCTAAGTGTACTCAGAGAGCAAAGAAAAGAATCCTCAGGGCTTAGGGACACACCTGGCATGGTAATAAATGTTCATTAAAATGAATTAGCCAACTTCATTTTAGATGATATGAACTAATACCTAAATAGCTTCAATAAAATTTTACCCAGGTTTTCATAATTTTTAATATTTTCATTATATTATTTCAGACATATACTATTTTAAAAATATAGGAATCCTGGTTTTAATATGATGATATGACAAAGCAAGATGTAGAAATGGTATACATTGTGATCCCACTTTTTATAATAACACATCCCACACAGATATGTGTGTGTGTACATGTATATATATATGTATATGCATGTGTGTGTATGATTATGTAAGGAGAAAATATGGAAAGATACATACTAAGTTGTTAATGTGAGTTACCTTAGATACAGGTGAAAGCTGATGTGGTTATAATAGGCATGAGAGGTTGGATGAGGATAGATTTAGGCAAAAATAGAAAAGAAAAAAAAACTACACTTTTTTAAAAGCATGTTTAGTATTGTATAATAAGAATATATAACCATTATTTATTCATTCTACTGTTGGTAGAAATTTAGACTGTTTCCAGTTTAGAGCTAAACAGTGCTTTCTCTGAACATTTTTGTCATACAGGACATAGATACACATTTCTTCTGGGTTTATACCTAGGAATGGAATGAGTAAGAAACTATTGTTTCTTCCAACATGGATCTCACAAACACAATGTTGAGCAAAGGAAGACACACAATGAGTACATACTGCATGACTCCATTCATATGAAATTTGAAAACAAATTAATCTATGGTATTAGAAGTCAGGACAGCAGTTACCTTTCAGGGGTGAGTGATTAGGAGGAGGCAAAAGAGGGGCTTCTGGGGGCCAGCCCCGTGGCATAGCGGTTAAGTGCGCGCGCTCTGCTGCTGACAGCCCAGGTTCGGATCCCGGGCGCGCACGATGCACTGCTTGTCAGGCCATGCTGTGGCAGCGTCCCATATAAAGTGGAGGAAGATAGGCACAGATGTTAGCCCAGGGCCAGTCTTCCTCAGCAAAAAAGAGGAGGATTGGCGTGGATGTTAGCTCAGGGCTGATCTTCCTCACAAAAAAAAAAAGAGGGGCTTCTGGAGTGCTGATGAAGATATATTTCTTGTTCTGGGAGCTGGTTAAGGGGATATGTTCACTTTGAGAAAACAAAGTTAGATTCCTAAGATTTGTATCATTTCTATATATATGTTATACTTAAATGAAATTTTACTTAAATGTTTATTTAAAAAGCATTTATATGCTCCCTTTTATTCATTTATGCAAAATAATGTACATGTGCAGATGTATACAGAAATTAAAATTTTAAGAAAAAACGATTGAGTCCATGTATTTACCTACGTTCTCTCCCCAAATCTCACTGGAATAACTAGGGAAATATGAAAATAAGAAAGGAAAGCGTAGCAGTGCTAGGGAAAGAGCATTGATTGCCAGAGACGTTGAGAAAGGTCTTTTGAGTGAAAATGAAGCAGATTGGCATCAGAATGAGAGAAAAGCCCATGAGTACAAACTAGCCCCAAATTAAAAATATCAGAGAAAAAGTTTTACAAAAATATCCTAAAAAATTCCCCAAACTCAGAGCAGCAGTGATTGGGAAGAGGGTGGCTAGGGGCCGTCCAAAGGGATCAAATAAAAGGACTTTGAGATCTGTATCAGAGTACTGCACACAGTCTGTATTTGCACTCAGGCTTTGTAAACTGGGGACATTGTCCCACCATGCTGAGTTGAGGAGGGGAGGGACTCCAGCTAGCATCACAAAGAAAAATACAGCCAGAAAATTACCCCAATACACTGGATTCTCTGTTCATTCATTCACTCATTCATTAATGTATGTATTGAGGGCCTAATATCTAACAGTCAGAGAATGATAGGGGTGGGAAGAAAGAGAAGACTTCTCTGAAAAGGTATCGTCTGGGCAAAGAGCTGAAGGAAATGAGGGAGTGTGAGCTATGAGGAAATCTGGGGGAAATGCATCCAGGCAGAGGGAAGAGGAAATGCAAAAGTGGGGTGAGAGTATACTTGGCATGTGTGCAGAACAGCAAGGAGAATGATGTGGCTGGAGCACAGCAAGGGAAATGGGGACTAGTAGGATGGACAGGAATTGCAGGGCCAGATCAAGTGCTATCTTGTGACCTGTAGGCCCTTATGAGGATTTTGGATTTTATTATGAGTAAGATGGAAAGCTATTGAGGATTTTGAGTAACATGAGCTGTCTTTTTTTTTTTTTTTTGCTGAGGAAGATTCTCCCTGAGCTAACATCTGCTGCTAATCTTCCTCTATTTTGTATGTGGGATGCCGCCACAGCATGGCCACTGACAGAGAAGTGGTGTAGGTCCACACCCAGGAACCAAACCCAGGCCACCAAAGCAGAGCACACCGAACTTAACCACTAAGCCACCAGGGCTGGCCCAGTCTTCAGTTTTGAAAAGGATCACTCTAGCTACTCTGTTGAAAATAGACTGTAGGAGTCAAGGGCAGAGGCAAGGAGACCAGTTAAGGGACAGTTGTAACAGTGTATCTGAGAGAGGATGGTGGTTGGAGGAGGGTGGCAGCAGTGGGGAGGGTGAGAAGCAGTTAGATGCTGGATCTATAGTGAAGGTCATACTGGTCATTCCTTCCCTGCTTCCCACTGGCAACTGTCTCTTTACCCCATCCTTAGATGACCCCTAGATATTACAGCATAGGCTGCAAGAGTGGCCAGGCAAGGGAGCACTTAGCAAGGAAGAACCTGAAAGAATTTAGAGACTCCATCAGAGGCCCATATGTGGATGCAGGCCACTAGGCTTACTTACCCCCCCAGCCTTCCTGAGATGGCACACCAAGTAAAGGGGGGCTTTGTAGCACCTCTTCTCATCTGAAGAGAAGCCCCTACATTCTCCAAAGGAAAGCCTGCCTGCCTACCACCACACAAGGGACAAAGCCTGCCCTCCTACCCCCAAAGTCACCAAATGGTGATCTAAGTTATCTACTCTATGTCCAAGATATCTATTCCAGAAGAAATTCACTGTTCCCTTTGTTATTCACTAAATTATCACATATACTTGAGCCTAATTTTTGGCCTTCTAATCTGCACTCTCCCTTAGCTCTGTCTATTCCCATAGTATTGTCCTGTTCTAATTACTGAGATTTATCTGTAAATTCTCACCTCATATTCTTTTTTGGAAATTTCCTGGCTACTTTTTCATATTTATTTTTCCAGATAAGATTTATGATTATTTTGTATTTAGTTTTTTAAAATTCACTTGGGGTTTTAAGATTCCATTGTAAAGATTAATTTAGGGAGAACTTCCATCTTTATAGTATTGAGTCTCCCTTGAGAACAAGGTATAGCTCTCCATTTATTCAAGGAAACTACTTTTTCTTGATAGAGAAATATGCATATTTAGGATACCAACCTTACTTCTCACTTCACCTTCTTTTCCCTTCATCAATGCCCTCATTTAGGAAAAGACCTTGTTCTAATTCAATAGTTGATTAGCAAAGCAAAATTTAATTTAAAAACCTCAAATTCTATAATTAGCATAACTACATCTAAATTATGAGGAGCCTAGACCTTCCTGGTACTTGCAAGCCCTTATATGCTTTCTCCAGTCACAAGGATTGATCCAATCACCTCTCTCCCCCTCCGAAGTGCTGCTGAAAGATGTCACATAACCAGCATGGAGCTGAAGTCACTACACATGCATGGCCTCTAACTTCAGCTGGATCTTTCAACAACAGATATTTTATATTTTGCTCTTCAACTCCCTCTCCTACGGAGAGCAGGACTACAGATACAAATCTGGGATGCGTGACATAGGCACTGTTCTAAACTTCCACCACTCTCCTTAAGCTCTCATTCTCTCTCAGCAGATGACCTTGTCCCCATCTTCACAGAGAACAGTGATGCCATCAGATACACATTCCTTAAATTCCCTTTCCTCCTAAAGATGCATTTCTTTCCCTTCCTGACTCCTGTCTTAGTAAAAGTATTCTTTCTCTTGTCTGAAATGAATCTTTTCCTGTGTACCGATCCCGTCCTCTTCAGTCTGTTTCAGAACATTGCTCTGTCAAATTTCCTCCTTCTAATTTATTCCCATCTTTCCTTCTCTAGCATCTCTTTTCTCTCCATATATGAATGTTAGGTCGTTCCTATCTTTAAAAAAAAAAAAAAAAGTCCTCCTATCCTCTATTCTATGACTAGTTGGTTTTAGATACCTTCACAGAAAAACTTCTAATATAGTAGTCATTAGGAACACTCCACGACCTCCATTGAGTTCTCAACTCACTGCACTCTGACTGGGGACACTGCAGACCACTACAGCTTCTTTTACTAAGGTCAACAATAATCCTCTAATTGCCAAAGACACTGGACATGTTTCAGCTCTCAACTTAACTAGACCTTGGCATGGCATTTGACAATGCTGTTGCCTCTCTTCTTTAAGTTTTCCTCTTTGGTTTGATTTTTCTTCTTGGCTTCTCTCTACTTGTTATTTCAAACATACTTTTCTGATTGTTTCCTTCTTGGCGAAAAATTACTAATCTTGACCTTCCTCTTTCCTGTGCAACAAACCCAACTACTCACACGGAAAGCTCTATCTGAATGTGTCACAGGCATCTCAAATTCAGTACGTTCAAAATTGAACTCATTACATTTTCCAGCCAGCCTGCTTCTCCTAACGTATGCCTTCTCTTGGTAAATGACACATCTTTCTAATCATCCCAGTCAGAAACTTGGGACTTATCCTCAACCCCTCTTTCACTCTTTCCCCCACATTCACTCACTCATTAAATCCTTCTGCATATACCTCTTAAGTGTCTATCAAATTTTTTTCCTCCTCTCCCTTCCAATTGCCTCTGCCTTGGTTGAGGCTCTCATCACTTGATGTTAACTGGACGCCCTCCCTAGGGCCCACTTCCCTCCAATCCATCCTCTACACTACTGTGACAGCCAGCCTCCTGGAAGGTAAATCTGCTCATGGTACTCCCCTTGGAAGGTATTCATGGTCTCCATGCTGACTCCTGCCTACAACCACAAACTACCCAGGGCACCCCAGGCTCTGGCCACAACTACAGTTCTCTGCACAGGCTGGGATATTTCTGCACTTTTGCATATGCTGTTTACTCTCCCTAAAATGTCTTTTTCCCTTGAGTTTATGGCATAGTCCACATATCCTTAAAGATTTAAATCAAGGGGCTTCTGTGTGAAGACTTTAATTCTCTCTGTAGCATTATAATCATTCTCTTCCTTGTAACTCCACTTAAGGCTCAAATATACCCTACATAGCACCTGTCCCACTGTATTGTGATGCTTGCAGGTCTTTCCTCCCTACCAGGTCCCATGTTCATTGAAGGCAAGGACAATGAACCCATCACAGTGCCTGGCATGTGCTTGGTATTCGATAAAAGTTTGTGGAATGGTTTGAATTAACTAACTGTCCATGTGACAGGGTCCTATATGGTATAACGTAAAGAAATATTTGCTGTACATGACCAATCAGAGTATAACAGAGTAATAATTAGAGTAGAAAGGGGCGGCCGGTGGCTTAGCGGTTAAGTGCGCGCGCTCCACTACTGGCGGCCAGGGGTTCAGATACCGGGCGCCCACCGACGCAAAGCTTCTCCGGCCATGCTGAGGCCACGTCCCACATACAGCAACTAGAAGGATGTGCACCTATGACATACAACTATCTACTGGGGCTTTGGGGAGAAAAAGGGAAAAAAAGGAGGAGGATTGGCAATAGATGTTAGCTCAGAGCCGGTCTTCCTCAGCAAAAAGAGGAGGATTAGCATGGATGTTAGCTCAGGGCTGATCTTCCTCACCCACACACAAAAAGAGTAGAAAGGACCATGTTTCTGTCTGCCATGACAGCTGGGTAGGGTGTCATTCTGAGAAAATCTAACTTCTTTTCTACATACTGAAAGACTTTTATGGTCAAATTGTTCCCTTCCTTGGGTATAAAGGAATCAGAATCCATCCATTGTCACCGATGGACCAAACAAACGCTCTTCCAGCTCAAAGTGAGCAGTATCAAGTCTGGCCAAGGAGAACTTGGTTCTCGCAGCCCAGTACCTTAACTGGTGCGGGAAAGGCTGCACAGGTGGCTATGGGCCATCCTCCCTTTCCTCCTCCTCTCAAGCTTTGCTCCGGTCACCCTGACGGCCTCAGATAAAGCCGCGTCAGTGTCTCTCATTATTATTATCATCTCCATTGCAACATTACAGGGATCCTTTGACTTCAACGTTGCTCCTCTCCTGTCTCCTCCGGGCGGAGAGGGAAGAGAGGGGAGCAAAGCCCCCGGGAGCCTGCTACAGGTGATGTACGCGGGAAGGCCACCAGGTGACAGACACTCACCTTAGCCCAGAGAGAGGATGGATTCCAGGGCAATCCGAGACAGAGCAGAGTCCACTCGGACCTCTCAGTGCGTGTCTTGCAGCAGCAGGCACGACACCCTCTCTAGCCCCGGGCCTGGTGTGTACACACAACCCGCTGCGGTTGCCTAGGAAACCCGCACTGCGCCTCCGGAGACCTCAGGGTGGGAAAGGGGATGAAAGGGGCGGGGAAAGCAGCGGCTGACCCGTTTCTGGATCACGTGACGGCAACCTCCAACCAATCAGCAGGGGTAGGGGTCCACCCGGAAGACCCCGCTGGTGCTCCTGGGAAACGGTGGGGACCTGCCTGCTCGCGGGTTTGTTGGTGCCTGCGCGCATCCTTCCACGTGCCTTCGCAGAATCAGAGAACGCGGCTGGAAGCAACGAGTTGTGGGCCTGGTGGCGGGGGCTTCGTCGTTGCCTCCTCCAGTGCTAGCTCTCTCCCATTGGAAATCTTTGACCCTCGGGGCCTGGAAGCCCGGACTCGCTGGACTTGAACCGCAGAGGCACGGCGCTGTGATGTCACAAGGTGGCCAGACGCCGGGACAGGCCCTGATCCCCCGGCGTGGCCTCCCTCCCGCGGCCCGCGACCGCCGCCTTCCAGCAATGGAGGCGGCCGCCGCCCGAACCGCCGAGCGCGGAGCGAGCCGAATCGGAGGACCGCGCGGGCACACGAACCCCGCCGGGGCCCTCCGGAGAGGACATGCACCCTCCAAGGGTCTTCTTGTCGTTCTCGGACAGGCTTTTGAAGGCCGTTTAAGTATTCCAAAATGTCCAGGAGGCAAAAAATATTTACAAAATAAAGTGGAATTTAAAGAGGGAAAGGAGGGGCCGAGAGATGAATGAATTTAGTAAAAGGCAAATAACAGTAACTGCGGCTCTCCTTTCAGTCTCCCGATTTGCGCTGTCCAATATGGTAGCCCCTGGCCACGACAACGTGTGGATATTGAACGCTTGAAATGTGGCTAGTCCGAACTGAGATGTGCAATAAAATATACATCGTATTTTTAAGACATTATTTTAAAAACTATTTTTGTATAGATTACATGTTAAAGTAATATTTTTGATATATTAGGTTGAACAAAAATACATTATTAAAATGGTTTCTTTTTATTTGTTAAAAGGGGCGATTAAAAAAGTTTAAATTACATATGTGACGTCTATTATGTTTCTGTTGGACAGTGCTACTATATTTTTTATGGTTCAGTTGGTTTGTGTAGAATATGACGTTCAGGTCGTGCAAAATAGTATCTGTAGTGCTCTTTTCTGTCACTAGATGGCTGCCTCAGTCAATCAATTATAGTTTTAAACTGCTTTCTGAAGAAAAATATTATAATAGGAGTGCAGATTTTAAAACTATTTCCATTTATCTAACGACTATCAACAATTCAACATATTATGATTCAATTAATTTTATCTGTAATATTGATTGTAAACATACATAACATGTAGACGATAAGCTATTTTTCCCTCGACATTTCTTATTTTACAGGAATTTCAGTTTCCACCTGTCATTAATTGGTTAATTAAAAAATAAATAAAATATTTGTGGCTTAGTGGTTTAAAAGAAATACTAAAGAAATCTGATTCATATTTGTATTTTTAATATTATCTTCTCTGAAAATCTGTTTGAACAAGATGACCTGTATGGGCAAATTTGCATCTTAGAGTCTAAAGACTAGATAACAATAGTTTAGAAATCTAAACTTTTAGATTAAGAAATTGGATCAGAAATCAATTAGGTGAATTATCTACATCAAGCTTCTCATTTTGAGGGATGCAACTGTTTTGGATAAAAGTATAGAGATTATCAAACTGTATTGTTAGAAATCTGTTGTGACTTTCCTAAACGGTAAAAGACTGGGAGAGAGCTAACACACAGTTTTCTTTATATTATATAAGCAAGTAGTTTTAAGAATGTTATTTCTAGGTGAAGCTCAAGGATTTGGCCTGTCAGCAACTGAGTCATAGTTCCTGTATAGTTGTAGACTAATAACCATTGTTGACCTGCCACACTAAAGCCTTTGTCCTGAGTAATTCTATTTTTTTGTTTGTTTGTTTTTGAAGAAGATCAGCCCTGGGCTAACATACGTGCCAATACTCCTCTTTTTGCTGAGGAAGACCGGCCCAGAGGTAACATCTATTGCCAGTCCTCCTCCTTTTTTTCCCTTTTTTCTCCCCAAAGCCCCAGTAGATAGTTGTATGTTTTAATTGCACATTCTGTTAGCTGCTGTACGTGGGATGCTGCCTCAGCATGGCCGGACAAGAGGTGCGTTGGTGTGCGCCTGGGATCCGAACCCGGGCCGCCAGTAGCAGAGCGCACGCACCCAACCGCTAAGCCACGGAGTTGGCCCCTGTCCTGAGTAATTCTTAAAGGAAGAATTGCCTGTTAACATATTCCAGATGGTATTTGGAGCAAAAGATGATTACAGTCAAAAGCCATAGGAGGACTACAAATACAGTGACCATTCTTGTTAATCTCCTTTTCTCACTTTAAAGTTTATGATATGGTTTTATGTGTCTGTAAAAGAAACAACAGAAATTGAAACCACTAAAAGTCAAGCCAATTAAATAAACATTCTAAGTGAAGTAAGACTTCATTTCCTTCATCTCTCTGTTCATACTCCTAGACAAAGGCCAAAACATATACATTTAAATCTGTTTATTTATGGGTAAGGGTATCTTGAATCTGAAAACAATTGGGAAGGCATATTGCCACTGAATATAGCAAACTTACTGTGTCACTGCCTGACTTAAGGAAGAATCATTTAAACAAAACAGAGGTGACTTTACAGACCTAAATAAGAAAATCTTGAGTTGCATAATAATTTGTTGATTAAAACCTTTTGAATTGGTTGTTAAATTTATTTCCCAAAAAGCTCTATTCTTACTGGTAGAGAACTGTGGAGACATCTGATTACAATTTGGCTTTGGAATGCCTTTAAGTTTAATTCCAGAGAACCAAAAGTCTGGAGATTTCAAAGGCTAATTTGATTTTTATATTCTTATTCACATTTGATCCTTAAGCAAATGAGTACTTTCCAGTTAATGGTGTTATTAGATTATCTGTGAAAAGTGACTGTCCTACATTTTTCTTTCTTTTTTTTTTTTTTTGTGAGGAAGATCAGCCCTGAGCTAACGTCCATGCTAATCCTCCTCTTTTTGCTGAGAAAGACCGGCTCTGAGCTAACATCCATTGCCAATCCTCCTCCTTTTTGTCCCCAAAGCCTGTACATCGCAGCTGCACATCCCTCTAGTTGCTGCATGTGGGACGCGGCCTCAGCATGGCCGGAGAAGCAGTGCGCCCACGGGATCCGAACCGGGGCCGCCAGCAGCGGAGCACGCACACCCAACCGCTAAGCGATGGGCCAGCCCCACTGTCCTACATTTGAATTTGATATATCTTAAACAGTGAACGCAGCACAACTTAGGGTTTACTTTGACAGTGGAAGAGATAATTATGTGGCACTTTCAAAGTCATCAGCAGCAGCCCTCTTATTATTAATGTCTGGCAATGAATATGTCTTATTCAATTAAAAGTTAGGAGTTGCTCTGAAATAAGGTTTTTTTTGTGTGTGAGGAAGATCAGCCCTGAGCTAACATCCATGCCAATCCTCCTCTTTTTGCTGAGGAAGACTGGCCCTGGGCTAACATCTGTGCCCATCTTTTTCTACTTTATATGGGATGCCGCCACAGCATGGCCTAGACAAGCAGCACATCAGTGCGCACCTGGGATTGGAACCGGGCCACCAGCAGCAGAGTGTGCACACTTAACTGCTGTGCTACGGGGCCGGCCCCTGAAATAAGGTTTTAATTAGACCAACAGGATACTGTTTCTGATAGATCTATCTAAAAAAGTTAAATAATCTTTGTCCATAATTTGTTGAGATATAATTAATGGACAAGCTTTTCTTAAAAGGCAGCCAGAGTGGAATTGTAAAGAGGCACCTACTCTGTCTCAGACAACATAACTTCCTCATTTTATCATCCCACTTGTATTGTATGCAGCTCTAAGGTAACAAGTTGAGGGACAGTGAGTTTAAGCAGGGATAGTAGTCTTAATTCACTAGAGAGCTGACCAGTTCTTTGACTGGGAGAATTCTTTCTCTTTACCTCCTTTCTTTTGTGCCTTTTATTTATACCTCAGGCTCAGAAAGTTGATTGTACTTCTCAGGTCCCAGCACATTGTCATCATTTGTCCATATAAGGCCCTTGTTTTATTTTATCTCCACTTTTTTCTCCAGTCCCACTCTCATCCCAACCACAGGTACAAATCTAATGTTTCTTATACACCTTGAGTGGTGCATTTATCTTTCATAAACAGACAACATTGTTTTGTGTGTCTGGATTTTTTATTTATATAAATGGTATTGTGCTATGAATTTTATTCTGATTCTTTTTTATTTGGTGCTATTTTAAAATCTGTCCTTTGTTTCTGTATGTTCATGTAGTTCATTGTTTCCATATTCTGCACAGTATTCCATTATATACATCTACCAAGTTTTCTCTTTTGTTTGTTTGGCTAGTGATGGGCACCTAGGTTGACTCCAGTAAACAATACTGTATTGAACAGCCTTGTAATTGTTTTCTTGGGGACAATTTCTCTGGGATATAGGCCAGGAATAGAATTATTGGGCAGAAGGTGTTGGGGGAAGAGGGAGAATCCCCCTCTGCCCCTTCCCTTAAGGTTCTTCTGGCTGGCCAAATAATTAACAAGACAGGTTAGCAGGAGAAAATAATACCAAGTTTAATAACATGTGTATACATGGGAGAAACCAGGGACACTGTGTTTCTCAGCACAATAGCAGAAATTCTCATCTTAAATACCATCTTCAACTAAAGACAGAGGAGGATGTTGGAGGTGGGGGGGTGTCAGTTACAGGAGATCACCACTAAAGCACTGCAAACAAGAGTAAGTTTATTATGCAGATTTAAGGTCTTACCTTCCACATTGATAAGTTTCTAGAAATGAGGTCGTCCCCCCTCTTCCCAATACAGAGAGGGAGATACCTTTACAAATGGAGATTTCCCTTATAAATGAAATGTTTGTTTGGCAGCTCCTCGCAGGGCCATCCAGAGAATGTGGCCAGAGAGACAGAACTTCTGATAAGGTGGGCTTGTTGGTGCCTTTTCTATTATAACATCTATTTTACATTATATTACAGCCATCAGATATAGAAGATCTGTTCCAGGAAGGAGTTACTATGTCAAATTCTTTAGGCAGGTAGTGGGGGAGGTCAAATGTCCATCAGAGAAAACAATCAAGGTAAAGAGATATATTTCAGGGTGGCCAAATCTTGTTCTCCCACAAAGGCAAACATGCAAACATACATACTTCACTAAATATCATATGATAACTTTCCAGAATGGCTGTCCCAGATTTTCCTCCCACCAGTAGTGCTTGAGAATTCTCATTCTCTTTGTTGTGGAAATATAATTAAAACCCAAATCTCCTGACAACCCAGAAAACCTCCACAAAGGTAGAAGGAAAAGAAAACAGTTTTATTACTGAATAAACATTAAGCCAGAATATGATGTGTAGTTTATCACAGGCAATCCTCTAAAGAGAGTGCAGACAGAAAGAAACCTTACTCTTTTACACAGCCAAGCAGATGCAGCCTATCCCATGCATGTTCTCAAATGGTAGCAAGACCTCAAATAAGAGGACTTGATAGTGCCATTTGTCATACCTTTAGAATGAACATTGAGTTCATCCTAAATTCACCTGGTAATTGGAGTGACCATCTGTGTTAGTTAATTGGCTTTATCCAAAGGAAAAGTAAACTCACATCCTTATGACAGAAGGTAGTTTTGGAGCAAGGCACCCACTGAAGTTAGCTCCGACCCTCCCACAGAATCTGGGAAATAGGGGTGCTATTGACCAACACTCTCTCTTTAATCAAACTTTAGTCAGGATTCTTTGAGTCCTTTTTGACTAGGCCTCACCTTTGAGCTCTGTTCTTGGCCCTGTTAGACCAGTTTTAGCAAGAATCCTGATAGGTCAGCCTAGCAGGAAATCTCCCACCCTTGATATTTGATCAAATTCCTCCTCCCCCACCCTCTATAGCTCATCACTGTGGCCTGCCTTCCTCAATAACCTTTCCAGTCCATTTTGGCAGAAACCCCCTTATCCTTGACATTTCTTCTTAGTAATTTTCCATCCACTGACCCCCAACCCTGCTCCATGGCTGTAAGCCCCCACTTGTCTTTGTTGTATTCAGAATGGAACTCAGTTCTATACTGAGGTCTCTCTTCCCCTGCTGCAATAGTTTCTGAATAAAATTTGCCTTTGCCACTTTAACTTCTGTCCAGCTCTGATTTTCTTTGACACTATCTTCCTCGATGATTACATTTCAAAAAGATGGCCCTGTGGAATAAAATGAGATCAAAAAGACCTCTGAGAACAAGGTGGACTCTGTGTGGGTAACAGAGACCTCAAAACAAAATGGAGCCAAGTGGCCACGATGGACCCGGTTGCAGTCATGTACTCCGTTCTCAAAAAAAGCAGAGAATGCACTTTTAGGCTTTGAATCTGCCAAAGTTTCTGATTTTACAAAAGCCCTTAAGAGCCCCCTGGACCTAATCAATAAAATTGTGACCTGGGCCAACAATCAGAACTAACCTAGCTTGCATCCCTCATTTGCATAGGTGGACCTGAAGGGAACTTGGGCAAGAACTTTTTTCTATAAAGGCAGCTCCCTTTTCTTTGTTCTCCCAGAGTCTACTTTCTGTTTGCTGCCAAAGACTAGGCCTCCCTGATTTGCAAACTACGAGTGATAAAGCTTTCCTAACTAAATTCTTGTATTCCAAATATTTTTGTTGACAGTTCCAGGTCCTTGAGAAAGACATTTCTGGGTTATAAAGCTGGCAAAAGGCTTAGGTTTTAAAAACGGACAAAGAAAGAATTTGCCATTACAAGTTTTCTAAAGAAAATGATCTGAAAGAAAAGAAGGGAGGGAGAGTATCTTTCCCTTTTTGTACCAGGGAAAATTAATTTTTTTTCTTTTTCAAATTGTATTTACCCTTACATCCATATCTTTGCCAAATGTTTGCTAAATGTCTGCCTCGACCTCTAGACTTTGAGCTTTATGAAGGCGGGAATCACATCTCTCTTGTTCTCCATTGTATTCCCAGCATCTAGCTTAGTGGCTGTCACATGGCAAGTACTGAATAAAGATCTGTGGAATGTATGAATACCAATTAATGTGCTAAGTGCTTTATCTAAATGCTCTCATATTTTGATCAGTTTGTTGTATCAGGCCTCTAAAATGCCCATAGCACCCTAAACCACCTTCATTCTCTTTGAGAAAGCAAGAAATTAGCAAATAATTTTTCTGTCTGCAAACTTAGAAGAATTCCAAGTTTCCTCCACTTTAAGCAAATTAAACCTGTATGAAGATTGTAATTTACAAAACCCAAATTGGCAATGATGGTTTACTCTAAATATCCAATTCCTTTCTCTGGAAGATGGTAGTGTCTTCCAAAAATTCATGTCCACCTGGAACCTCACAATGTGACCTTATTTGGAGCTAGGGTCTTTACAGATACAATTAGCTAAGATGAGATCATACTAGATTAGAGTGGCCCCTAAATCCAATGACTGGTGTCCTTATGAGAAGGACATATGACGACACAGACACACAGAGAGAAGAAGGTCATGTGAAGACGGAGGCAAAGATTGGAGTGATGCAGCTGCAAGCCAAGGAATGCCAGGGATTGCTGGCAACCACCGGAAGCTAGGGAGAGGCAAAGGAAGATTCTTTCTGAGAGCCTTCAGAGGGAGCATGACCTTGCCGACACCTTGATTTCTGACTTCTAGCCTCCAGAACTGTGAGAGAATGAATTTCTGTTTTGAGCCACCCAGTTTCGGTGATTTTTTATAGCAGCCTTGGGAAATTATTACAAGTCCTGCTAGGAAGAGCCAGCCCAGGGCATGTAGTGGTTAAGATTTGGTGCTCTCACCCCACATGCCTTGGGTTTGTTTCTCAGTCAGGGAACCACACCACCTGTCTGTCTGTCTGTCGATTGTTGTACTGTGGCAGCTGTGTGTTGCTGTGATGCTGAAAGCTA
The DNA here is from genome assembly GCF_020826845.1 of Diceros bicornis minor. Lineage (NCBI taxonomy): Eukaryota > Metazoa > Chordata > Mammalia > Perissodactyla > Rhinocerotidae > Diceros > Diceros bicornis. Next base: position 9,602,498 of record NC_080763.1, on the reverse strand, counting down.
TGCCCCTGGTATTTCAAATACCAGCAGGGTCACCCATGGTGGACAGGTTTCAGTGGAGCTTCCAGCCTAAGATAGACTAGGAAGAAGGACCTGGCCGCCCACTTCCAAAAAAACTGGCCTTGAAAACCCTATGAATAGCAGCACAGCATTGTCTGATATGGTGCCGGAAGGTGAGAGGATGGCACAAAAAGACAGGGCAGTGTCCACTCTACTGTACACAGGGTCACTAGGAGTCCAAATCGACTCCATGGCACTAACAGCAAATAGCTTGGAAGCGGAAGGTATCTTACCCAAAATTACACATACAGGAAGTGATCCAGAGCAGTTCTTGACCAAAGAGCCAGAAATACGATTAGAGTAGGGAGCAGAGCCAAGTTTGAGTCAGGCAAAGACAAGAAAGGTGTCTCCAAACTATTCTGCCCACCTCTGGCATGAGGCATAAGGCAAGTTAAATCATATTAGCACCCCCATACATGCCATAACCATCCCATTGTCTTTCCTAGTCCCTACCCAAGCTGGTCCAGCTCATCTCCTTCTCTCCATTTCTACCACAACTGCCTTAGTTCAAGGTGCAAAACTTTTTACCATCAGCCTCTAAATTATTCTCCCAGTCACTAATCTCTGCCCCCTAGCCTATTCTCCTTATTACCTCCAGGGTTATTGTCCTAAAAACTAGATCTGATAAAGTCATGCTTTAATATACCTCCTTTGCATCATCCTTTAGATGTCCATTCATTTGTACCTTCATTCATTCAACAAATATTTATTGAACTTCTGCTGTGTGCAAAGTACTCTTCTAGGCCCTAGGGATACAGAACTGAACCAAACAGGTAAAAATGTCTGCCTTTATGTAGCTTGCATCCTAATGGAGTGAAGACAATAAATAAGTAAGTAAAATGGATAGCAGGTTAGCTAGCGATAAGTACTAAGAAAAAAAGTAAAGCAGAGAAGCGAGATAGAAAGTGTGTGTGTGTGTGTGTGTGTGTGTGTATGCAATTTCAAATTGAATGTCCAGGGAAGGCCACAATCAGTAGATGATATTTGAGTAATGACTGGAAAGAGTCATGATGATATCTGGGGAAGAGCATACAGGAAGAAGGAAAAGCAAGTGCAAATGCTCTATGATAGGAATGTGCTGGGCATTTTCCACGGATAGGTGGAGCAGAATATCAAGGGGTCAACTCATAGGAGATTAGGTCAGAGGGAAATGGGAGGCCAGGTCATGTAGGTCTTTGTAGGCTATTATATGGCTCTTATGTGGACTTGAGCTTTTACTCTGAGTGCAATAGGGAGCCTTTGGAGGATTTAGAGCAGAGTGACTTGTTCTGACTTTGGCTTCTGTGTGAAGAACAGACTTAAGTGAGGCAAGAGCAGGAGCAGAGTTATGGGTAGGGTGACCATTCAATTGTATCATTCAACTAGGACATCTTTAAGAGAGAAGGGAAACCATTAATAATTATGCCAAGACAAAAGGTGAAAACTGGGACTGTTTACAGGAAAACAAGGATGTGTGGTCATCCTAGTCATGAGACTATTGGATTACTGAATCCAGGCAAGACATCTTGGTGGCTTAGACCAAGATGGTAACAGCAGAAGAGGTGATAAGTGGTTGGATTCTGCATATATTTTGAAGATATCAACAGGTTTCACCAGGGATTGGAGGTGGGATGTGAAAGAAAGAGAGGATGATCCTAAGGCTTTGACCTGAGCAATTGGAGAAAGGAGTTGGCATTTTCTGAAATGGGAAGGCTGCAAAGGGAACAGGTTTTAGGGGGTGGGAGGATATTAGAGCTTAGTCTTGGATATTTTAGGTTTGAGATACTTACTATAAATGCAAATAGAGAAGTTAAGTATGAAGTTGGACTTATGAGTCTGGAGTTCAGGAGGGAGGTCCAGGCTGGAAATATAAATTTGGGTATCATCAGCCTAAAGATAGTATTTAAAGTCATGAGACTGGATGAAATTGCCAAAAGAGTGACTGTGGGTAGAAAAGAAAAGAAGTTGAAGGGCTAAGCTCTGGGACACTTGAATATTTAAGTTCAGAGAGATGAGAAGGAACCAGCAAAGACTAAGTGTCCTAGCCAGAAAGGTGGGAGGAAACCAGGAAACCGTGGTGTTCTAGAAGCCAAATGAAGAAAATTGAGTGATGATAGGTCAAGGAAGATGAAGCCTGAGAATCGAGGTCATTGAACCTACTAAAAATGACAGTTTCTACAAACTGAGTTCAAGAGGAATGGAAGTAGAGAAATTGGAGACTATGAGTATTACAGACAACTCTTTCAAGGAGTTTTCCTATAAAGGGAAGAAAAGAAATGGGGCAGAAGCTAGAGAAGTAAGGTCAATGAGGGTGTTTTTCAAGATGAGAGAATAACAGCATGCTTTTATGCTAATAGGAGTGATCCAATGGGGAGCAAAAATTATCTAGGAGATAGAGGGAGCATTGTTGCAGCAATGCTTCTGAGGAGTTGAGAGAAGGTAGGTGTGCAGAGGTCGCAGGGTCAGCCTTCGCTAAGAGCTTAAACAGGAGAGAAGGTAGAGTAGATGGGCACAGCAGCAGGTAGGCAGGTGTATGTGGTGGTGGAGGTATGTGGAAGCCCGCTTCTTATGGCTTCAGTTTTCTCAGTGAAGTAGAAAGCAAGGTCACCTGAGAGTGATAATGTGGGAAGATGTGGAGGTTTGGTGAGAGAGGAGAAAGTATGATTCAATGGTCCAGGAGAATGGGAGAGTGAATGGAGTAGGGAGATAGAGTATGATCGCCTAACAGTGTTACTTTCTTGTGAGTTTAGTAATCAGGAATCTAAGGTGAGACTCATCAGTATGGTTGTGATTTTTCTCTATCCACATTCATCTGTGCACGCATTGGCATGGAGGATGGGGAGAGTTGAATTTAACCAAATGTATGCAGCAAAGTGAAAGAGGGGCAGGTAGGTTGAGAGTGTATTCACAGGAAGGTTAATAATGATTGACCTTGGAATTTAAGCTGGTTGTGGAAGAAGTGACCTCATGAAGAAGGTAAGAGGACATGGGTGGTAGGATTAATGGGTTATGCATACCAGTTGAGGGGGGCACAAGAAAATCCCAAATTCTTAGCACTTCATAAAATCAAAGGCCAAATTACCTCTTGTTTCCTTGCCCCTACACTCAACTTTGCAGCAATTCCTCTATCCACATCAAACTCCTCATTTCCAGAACATTGTAAGGCCTTTCACCACACTACGCTTTTGTATCCACTAGTCCCTAGGCCTCAAATGCTCTTCTCCCCTCCCTGCCTGCCTATCCCTGCAAATCCTCTTCAACACCTTCTCTCAATACCCCAGCAGAGTAAGCTCTTCTTACTCTGACTTGCACCCAGATCTTGTTCATTCTTTCGTTGGAGATGTAGTGTGTTTATCTGTGGTCAGTCTCTTCAACCAGACTATGAGCTCTTTATGAGTCAGGGCTACATCTCATTCATCCTTGCATTCCTGTGGACTGTAACAAAATAGAAACCAAAATATGCCTGAATGAATAAATGAGTGACTGGATACCATCAGGGTAAAGACCTCACCTCATTCTAGACCGGAAGACTGTAAACCTATTGATTGTTTGCAAGCCTGTCTGATTATTAGAATGACTTGTAGAATGTTTTTAAGTTTCCAAGGGCATATCCCAGAGAATACCATTCAGTAGGTTTAGTGTGAGGTTCATAAATTTATGTTTTAAAAAGTTGTCCAGATGCTTTTAGTAATCAGTCATGTTAATATACCCTAGTTAGTTATCAAGCTCTAACCAGAAGCTGATTCAAGCTCTAACCAGAAGCTGATTCAATGAGGAAGAAATTAGCTTCTTTATCTTTTTATTTTCCTTAGAAAAAATACAAGTATCCTTGATAAAGACGTCCATTTTCCCACTGTCCTTTCCCCAAAAAGCTGGTAAATGAACTAACACTAAGATGATAGTTAACCCTAAGAGTTGATAGCATAGTACTTCTCCTAGGAGAAGATTCCTCTTGTGGCACAATTTTAGGTTTCTGAATTTTTCTTTTTTTTTTGGCACGAGAGTTTATTAACCTGGAAACTTTTTGATGTTAAGTGAAGAAAGTCCAATTCAAATAAGTTTAAGAAATTTTTTAAAAAAGGAATTCATTGACTTTCATAAGCAACATGTCAAACGTCCCACCAGGACTCAAACAATGATATCTGGACTCAGAACGTCTTCATCACTCTGATCTATTTTCATCAGCTTCATTTTGGAGAGGAACATCTCCACATAGTGCCAGGCTTACATTCTGACAGCTTAAGGACCCTCATGGAAAGAGGGAGCCCTTTTCCCGGCAGTTTCAACACAAGCTCCAGGATTCAGGCCCATTGGTCTAACTTTGGTCACATGCTCAACCAGAACTCTCTGATTGGTCTAGGCTGAGGGGTGGGGTCAGGCCCACCAGAATCTCGTGTACTTTTAGAAGAGGGATGATACCCTGAAGGAAAATGGAGATGTTCTTACCAGAATGTTGAATCCTGGGAAGGCAAAAACAACAGACGTCCACTGTAGCAAGAGCGCCTGTCCTCACAATCTTCACATCACAACGTGTAGGTATTACCCCACATGTCCCAACCAGTGCTGCTTTGACTCTGTAGAGATTTATCCTCATTTCTTTTCCATCTGTAGTATGTATTTTACAATAAAATATTCGAGAAGTTAACAGAGTAAATGTGAGAATCCCCCCACCCCCGTCCCAGTTGTCTCACATTTCCTGACTTGGTGAAGCTAATCTACTACAGGATTAAAAACACTGGGGATTTGCTCCTGTTTTCATCTGTTTCTGCCTCAGACTCATGGGAGGCAGCAGTTTTGCCTAAGTGAATCTCCTGCATAGACCCAAACTTTCCCTCAGGTGGGCTGTTGCAAGATTCAGTGGGAATAGGGAATGTTAGTGAGCCCTTTTGTCTACAGATGTGTAGCCATTTTCCCAGTGGCTTTCCCAGTATCAAAGCTGATATTTTGATCTCCATTTACCTGTCTCACACCTTTTACCCAGTTGATTCCAAGCTTGGGAGGGAAAGAAAGGGGTATTATTTTTTGGCTTTCTAAAACCTGATTCTGTAGTTTGGGTTAAGTGTATTTTTGTATAATCCAAATGTTTGAAACTTAAAATGCATATTGACACTGAAGAAAACCAGAATATTCCCTTAGTCAGAATAAGGAACTCATTCCATTTTCGGAACATGAAAGTTTGCTATACTGTTACTACAGACCTACCTCTTAGCCACATGTACACAAAGATGACAATATCTGTAGAAATTAGAGCCAGCCTACACAGAAACATTTGGTTTGCTTTATAAACCACGGCTAATGGGCACATCTATGCACTTGGCAAGAGATCTTGGGAAAGAGATGCAGCACTGTTATTAAACACAGAGAACTCTCAGACAGTTACTAGCTGTGGTCAGCCCCATTTTGCTAGCTATGCCAGAATGATCATTACATGAGCAAACCTGCAAATCCAACACCTGAATAGAAGCAGAATTTTAATTGTGCAAATACAAGAAGAACTCTACGAAGCAGAACATTAGATTGTAATTAACTTTAAATGACCCTCTTAAATCAGATCCAGGACATCAAAAAAAAAAGAAAGCCATTCATGCCCTTGAAAACATTAGTAACGTATATACGTATAATGTGAATGTCTCATATATATTGTCATTCGTATATATGTATTTATACATACACAGAAGAATTTTACCTAAGATAGTGAGTTTTGTATCAGAGTTTTAAAATTATTGTGCTTCAGAGACCTTGAGCATTTAATTCACGTTTTGTCTTAAAACAGAACCTCATTTAAAATTATTCCAGATAATCTTTGTTAGAAAGATATATTAGCAATCTTCCATTCTCATTTAAAAAATCCCTATTGGCAGGACATTTGCCTTGTGATTTACCTAAATCTGAAATGCTATAGACTCTTCCTTCTTTGTCTTTTTTTGATCTTCAGTGAAGATAGCTACTGATCCATATTAAAAAGTCCATATTCTAGATCAGGCCTGTTCAATAGACACAAAATGTGGACCATATATGTAATTTTAAACATTCTGTTAGCCATATTAAAAAAGTAAAAAGAAACAGGTGAAATTATTTTTTACAATATTTTAAAAATCACATTTATTTTCATCAGAGAAGTCTTTTTTTATTGAAGTATAATTGACATATGACATTACACTAGTTTCAAATGTACAACATAATAATTCGATATTTGTGTATATTGTGAAATGATCACAATAAGTCTAGTCAACACCCATCACCATACATGGGTATAGAATTTTTTTTCTTGTAATGAGAACTTGTAAGATTCACTTTCTTAGCAACTTTCAAATATGCAGTACAGTATTATTAGCTGTAGTCACCATGCTGTACATTATATCCCCAGGACTTATTTATTTTATAACTACAAGTTTGTACCTTTTGACTCCCTTCACCCATTTTGCTCATCCCTTGACCTCGTCTCTGGCAACTACCGAGCTGTTCTCTGTATCTATGAGCTTGGGCTTTTTTTTTGTTTTTTTAGATTCCATATATAAGTGAGATCATACAGTATTTGTCTTTCTTTGACTTATTTCACTTAGCATAATGCCCTCTAGGTCTATCCATGTTGTCACAAATGGCAATATTTCATTTTTTTATGGCTGAATAATATTCCACTGTGTATATATACCATATTTTCTTTATCTGTTCACCTGTTGATGGCCACTTAGGTTGTTTCCATATCTTGGCTGTTGTAAATAATGCTGCATTGAACCTGGGGGCGCGTATATCTTTTCAAGTTAGCATTTTGGTTTTCTTTGGATAAATACCCAGAAGTGGAATTGTTGGATCATATGGTATATTTTTAATTTATTGAAGAACCTCCATACTGTTTTCCATAGTGGCTGCACCAATTTACATTTCCACCAGCAATGCATAAGTGTTCCCTTTTCTCCACATCCTCGCCAACACTTATGTCTTCTCTTTTTGATAATAGCCACTATAACACATGTGAGGTGATATCTCATTGTGGTTTTGATTTGCATTTCTTTGATGATTAGTGATGTTGAGCATCTTTTCATGTACCTGTTGGCCATCTGTATGTGTTGTTTGGAAAAATGTCTATTCAGATCTTCCGCCCATTTTTTAATTGTTTTTTTCCCTTTTGGTATTCAGTTGTGTGAGTTTTTTATATATTTTGGATATTAACCCCTTATCAGATATATGATTGCAAATATTTTCTCCCATTCAGTAGGTTGCCTTTTCATTTTGTTGATGGTTTTCTTTGCTGTCAGGTGAAATTAATTTAATAATATTTTTTAACCCAACATATCAAATACTTATTTTTCAACACATAATCAATATAAAAAGTCATTAATGAGCTATTTTACATTCTTTCTTTCATATGAATTCTTAAAAATCCAATGTATATTTTATCCTTACAGTGCATCTAAATTCAGACCAGCTGCATTTCAAGTGCTAATAGACACCTGTGAGTAGTGGCTACCATATTCAATTGAGCAGTACTAAATGATATGTTTTTAATTTTTTCATTTGGAATTTAGATGAATATTAGACTAAGTTTAGCTGCAGTGAAAGAAAACACAAAATATCATGGCTTTATACAGATAGAAGTTTATTTCTCTCTTATACCAAGTTGGGAGATCGTGATCTGGAGTTAGTAAGGTGGCAGGGAACTAGCTTTTTTATCTTGTTGCTCTGCTATGTATGCTTCCATTAGCAATGTCACTTCATGGTCTAAGATGCTCACTCCTTCTCCATTCATCACATCTACGTTCCAGCCAGCAGAAAGCAGGAAAGAGAAGAAGGAAGTTTCATATAATAATCATAAACTATCAGCCAAAACTTAGTCACAAGTCCACAGGTAGCTGCAAGAGAGGCTGGCAAATCTAATGTTAATTTAAGATAGTCTTATGTCCAACTTAAAATTGGGGGTTTTATTACCAAGGAAGAAAGGGAAATGGATGAGAGGAAACTAATAGCCTTCATTTCAAGAGAGTCTTTGAAAACTCAATAGGTCTTTGAGGAGACTGTCTTAAATATACTCATCACTGTTTGGAAGTGAAACAAGGCATCTTTAGGGTTATATCTAATTTAATAAAATTAAATCATGGATTTGTTAGTTTACTGGCAAATCTACTGGCATTTAACATTCCAGAAGGTAGAGATTCCAACGGGTTGTGTGACTTAGAACTATGATGTATAGCAGTATGGAGAACTGGGGCTATGCTTGTGTAACGTTCAGAGAGGTTTCTGCCACAGTAGAAAGCTCCCCTCAATCTTGGCTTATAACCAGATCATCTGACATGACTTTTCTTGTTCTGGCTTCCCAGTCTTGTGTTCATACATGCACATATTTAAGTGCCTAGTTATTAAATTTGGGTTGTCATGTGTTCAAGAAGTGTGTTAAATCAAGTGTTTCTCTAAATGTGGAGCCATTTTCTGGAGAGAAAATGGGCTAAATGGATGATAGACTCCATTTTCCCCCTTTTGGCTGGCTGCTTTGCTACCATTTCACCATTTTTTTAATGTATCTTTCTTTTCTTCCTAAATATTTGGAAATATCCAGAAGGCAAGGGCCTATATTTTACTGATTTTATGTTTCCCAGACACAACTTTAGTAGAGCATTTGAATAAACAGATATTTGATATTTCTAATTAAACGTACTGCTACTTTAAAGCTCTGAACTCTAGGGCAGATATCCAAGGATGAAGGTTACAGATAGTACAAAAAACTCGAAGCCATACTCTTCCTGCTTTTTTTTTTTTTTTTTTTGGTGAGGAAGATCAGCCCTGAGCTAACATCCATGCCAGTCCTCTTCTTTTTGCTGAGGAAGACTGGCCCTGGGCTAACATCTGTGCCCATCTTCCTCCACTTTATGTGGGCCGCCGCCACAGCATGGCTGACAAGCGGTGCGTCAGTGCGCACCCGGGATCTGAATCGGGCAGCCAGCAGCAGAGCGCGTGCACTTAACCACTACACCACAGGGCCAGCCCCCTTGTTTTTTCCCAAAGACTGTTTGCCTACTTTCTCAAGACATATCCTAACAGTTGAAGTCAAATTTTTCTTATTCTCCCGTCTTCAATCAATATTCTTAACCTCTGGTCCAACAAAAAGCATCACTGTCCTCAGAAAACTATTTAAATTGTGTAGAGACTTGAAGCCTGGTAATAAGTGAATGGGTATCTAGCTCAGGTTTTATGGCGGTTTAGAGTGACTTCAATAATCTAAACAGGTACAGCAAAATTCTCAAAATGAATTCATTTTTATTTAATTTAGTAAATGAATGCATTAGTAGACAGTTGGGTTTGTTTGAGAAAGGGAAGGAGAAAGGAACCAACACAGGGAAGTAAAACGTCATACAATCAAATAAATGGGGAAGATTCACCCTGTCAGTTTGAGTCTCGCTGTTATTTTCTCTACTAGACTGGGCAACTCTCAGAGGACAGGGTCCCTCTCTCAGTCTTCTCCTGTCATAAGGTCTTAGGAGCACATTTGCCACATGGTGGTTACTCAACAGGTGTGTGTTGTGAAGTGATGGAACAATTAAGACTCTTCCTCCTTATAGTGACCCCAGGAGATAACCCCTGAAATACTGCCAATAACCTTTTACTAACCAAAGTTGGTTAAGTTAAAAAGATACTTGAATAAAAATGATGATTTTAAAGAAATCATTGTTGCCCTTCCCACACCAAACTCTTCTCAATAAGTTTAATCATTGTGATTCTCATTTAGAACTATTTCAGCAGCCCCTTGATTGGACCCAAAAAGGAAAATAAACTAGAAAAGATTTAAGCCCCTTCTAAGGTTGTAGCTCAGAGAGTGGAGAAGGGAGAATAAATGGGATGAATGCAGATGAGGTCTTTGTGTTCCTCAGTTATAGACATTTCTCCTTCCCCAGGATGCACTTTATATCTCTAATTCTTCACTTATCACTTTTACTTGTTTGTAATTCAGTTGAAGTGATATCTACTTCATCTGCAATCCTCAGTGGATTTGAATGCTTTAATTCTTTAGATTGCCATTAAGAATTTTCCAACTGGATATTCCATTTAAAGGGAAAAAAGGCTCATTACTTCAAGGATTTTAAAAATATTCTTAGATTTTCTCACTAATTTTCTTCCCTTGGTTTTATTTCTAAGTTCAATTTAAATGAGTTGCTGAGCATTAGGAGTATCATTTGAGCCACAAATACAGGGACTCAAATGAGAGCTACACTGGACATTGATGAGCAGCCACAATGAAAGACTGACAGGAATTCAAACTACAAGTTGATTGGCTTTCTCTTTTCCTTCATAGAATATCCCTACCTTTCCCAGTTTTCAGGAATATCAAAGCATATTTACTAGAGAGAGCTTTTAATTTATGATTTCACCACAAAAAATCTCTTGATTAGAAGAGCTATTCTCAAAATTTTGGTCTCCTTTATACTCTTAAAATTATTGAGGACCCCAAAGAACATTTGTTTATGTCAGTTATACCAATTGATACTTACTATATTAGAAATTAAAGTCAGAAATTTAAAACATGTTTATTAACTTATTTTTAAAAATAATAAATTCATTAAATGTTAACATGAGTAACATATGTTTATGAAAAATAACTGTATTTTCTGAAAGAAAAACTTTAGTGAGAAACACAGCATCGCTTTACATGTTTTAAGAATTCTTCAGTGTCTGACTTAAGGGAAGACATCTGGATTCTTATCTCTGCTTTGCGGTCAATCTGCTGCAAAATCTCAGCTCCTGTACCTCGTACTCCTGAGAGAAAGAAGGTGGAAGGAAATAACATCTCAGTACCGTTTTAAAATCAGTTTGACCTCACAAACCCTGAGAGTCGCTGGCTGCACATCGAGAACCACTGGTTTAGAACAATATTTGCTTCATGAAGAAAATAGGTGGAATATTCATAATTGAGAATAAATAAATGTAGAATTCTAGACCTAGAAGTTACTCCATTAGTTATTGGGACATAATTTTTAAATACATTTTTAAATGATTTCTTCACTAAGTTGGAGAGGTAGAGCTTAGTTTTAAAATTCTGAAAAATTCCACATATGTGCTTGACATTATTGAGTGCCAATTATATAAGGAGAGATATACACATTGAGCAGAACTTTAAGAAATAGTCTTCAGAAGTTGTCATTTGTGATCTTTCTTTTTTAACTAGTTACCACCAACATATTGCCTAATAGAGTCAGTGTGGTACAGTAGAAATAGCTCATGGTTTTGGATTCTGACTTCAGAATTGACTGGCTTGGTGAATTTGGGCAAGTTACTTCACTCCTCTAAGCCTCAGTGTCCTCATTTGTGAAATGAGACTAAAACTGCTTGCACTGCAGAATTGTAAGGATTAGAGGGGTGTGTGTGTGTTTGCGTGCATGTGTGTGTGTGTGGGTGAAGTCAGTTAACAGCTGTGACTGTAAGGATTAAGCCCCCACCTCACAATTAGCAGGGGTTAAATGAACAGCCATGTTGATTCCACCTGGAAACAGGTGGGGGCAGTGGTGAGCTGCACCAGAAGGGAGGCTTTGGCGAGCCTTAGCTGCAGCTGGGCTGCAAAGACCCTACCGAAAGAACGTCAGGCCACATCCAAGCAAGATGCAGCAGTGGCATCAGAGGAGTGTGTACAGAGTTACTAAGAGTTGGAGAAACACAAAAGCCATAAACCAGGGTGAACCCAGGAATGAAAGCCAAAGAGCAAGCTGCCAGGTCACCAGAGAGGAGAGTCAGATCACAGTCAGGAACTAGGAACAATTAAGGACCTGGAGAGGATGCAAGAATCTTGAGAGAGAAATGTCAGGCCCTGGTTGAGCTTCGTGTGGGATGAAACCATTTAAGGTGGTGGCCTGGGCCAGTCACACAGGATGCCCCGGTGTGGCCACAGAGAAGGGGGTGGGGTGGGGGGCTTTTACTGTGCTTTTACCAGGCACCAGATGGATCCGTCCTGGGTGAGGTGAATAGTTCCCCTGTTTCAGCCCCTCTTCCGTCTTCATCTTATAACAGAAGTGCTCTCTCCTATGGAGAACTCATTCCATATAGAAAAAGTAAGGCTGACTCCACCTAGGGTGACCAATCTTCCCAGTTTGCCTGGAATGAGGGGATTCCCCAGGACAGAGACTTTCAGTTTTAAAACTGCGAGAAGTTGGTCACCCTGCCCCACACTATAACCAATCCTCACTCTAAAGCAGTGCACATGTCATCCCAAGTCAGGTTGATGGCAGTCCTCCCTGGGACATTCTTCTCAGAGCTATTGGCAAAGATGGTGCTGTTGCTTTTGGCTGGATTAAGTTGGTGGAATGGATGTCACAATCTGCCAGTGGTCATGTCACCCACTACAGGGAGAATTTCTGTCGGAGAGAGAAAGATAAATCCTGATCCCTGAGGATCATCTCCATCCAGCTCAGCCTGAAGCAAGACTTCCCAGGTCCCTTTCTGCAGCATGAACTTATAAATTCTCTCTTCTGCCTAAATTTGGATTTGGCTTCTGGCCTGGCTTAATATAGTGGGTACCTTGAATAGAAGGCAGCCATAAATCATAGCATATGCTTAGCTACTAGAAGCCTTTCTCACTTTGCGAGAAATTAGAGCCTACTGGGTTAAAAGCTATAATACAGGACTGCCTAAACTATAACCTCCTCTGCTTTAACCAACGTCATATGACTGCTTGTCTTACATTGTCTTTTTTTATATATATAATTTTATTTATTTATTTTTTCCCCAAAGCCCCAGTAGATAGTTGTATGTCACAGCTGCACATCCTTCTAGTTGCTGTATGTGGGACATGGCCTCAGCATGGCTGGAGAAGCGGTGCGTCACCGCACGCCCGGGATCCAAACCCAGGCCACCAGCAGCGGAGCGTGCGCGCTTAACCGCTAAGCCACGGGGCCGGCCCTTACATGTCTTGATGTGTCTGACAACATGGCCTTTACTAGATTAGCCTGTTCCTTGAATTATTCTGCTGGGTGTTGTCAGTGCTCTCTTCCTGCCCTAACTGTCCTCGGTGTCTCCTCACCCCCTCTGTCTTAGCTCTTCTAGCACTATACCTTGCTTTAAATAGCCAACCACATTTCCTCTAGCTACCTGCTAGGATTAAATGCTCCCAGCTCCGCCAGTCTTTCTCGGTTCCCAGCTACAAACACTGCTCCCTGACCTGCCTGACTATACCTTGCCTATGGCTAGCTGCTCTCTGCTGTCCCTACTAGGCCTAGCCTGCCCTGGCTTTGGCAGGAGGAGAGACTGAGAACCAATGAATGGACCCTTGGCTGACTCTTGGGACAACTGGATGCTCTCCTCCATTGCAACAGCCTTTTTTTGTCATTATTGGAGACACTGCCCTCTTCCGACTAAGGCTTTCAAGCTTTATGCTGCTTTGGTGGTCATGAACTTCCTCTCCTGCATGGTATAACTTTGGCAGGGTGGTTGGGTGGGGCAGGGGATGAGGAGTGATAAATTTGAGGAATAGGTTTGTGAAAATGCTGAGTCAGGGCTGAATTAGGAAAGATGCTGCTATAGCTACAGTTTTCAAATCTCAGTGGATGTAAGAATATCTTGAGTTGTTTATTTAAATTGCCTATTCCTGAGCCTATTTCCAGTGCATCTGACTCAGTAGGTCTGGGGCAGGGCCTAGGATTAAGCATGTTAAGCAAGAATGTCAAGTGATTCTGATGTACCTAGTCTTAGACCATTCTTTGAGAAATATTCCTCCATGATGTGTTCAGAACATATGCTTGGGGGAGAAAAGACCCTGATAGTCTGTGTGTACTAGAATAGATGCAGGGTGGATCATTCTTGTGATTTTAAAATGCCTTTTGGTTCTTTTATGATGCTTGGCTTCTTTTCCTTAAGCAGTTTGGTAAGCTTGGAAGTTAGGATGGAGAAATATGGTAGGAACTACATATATATACCATATCTAGCCCATAATATTCCACAAACCCCAAATTTACTAGAGACTGTTGGAGCTTGGTGGCCTGCCCCAATCATGCACATCACTGAATGTCTTGAGGGGAGATGATTCCAGAGAATTGACCTTTACAGTATCATATTTGCATTGATTCAGCTCAGCAAAGAGCCAGTATTGCTAGCAGCAATTCAGCGTTGTATGAGTGAGTGGGCCAGCTCCCTAGAGTTGTGAGACCATCATCCAGAAAATGATTGGACCCCACTCCAACATGTACCAAAAGATGGTTTGCTCAGTTGGGGCACTGTCACAGTCTGGTTGGAAAGAAATCTCAGAGTACCTGGATCTGTTTTCTGGGAGGGATGAACATACCCCATCAGAACTGGGGCTCCTAGCACCAAGATGGTAGCTTCCATGGTACTACAAGTATATTGGCAGTCTCGATACTTCCAGCATATCTCAGGAAGGCTTTGCTCAGCCTCTGGTTTCCGGACATAGTCCAGGAAAACCATAGATTTTGTTAGGGGAGCAAAATGCCAGCTCTGAGGCAGACCACAAATTCTGAGACTTATAGGAAAATGTAGGGTATATATTACACTCAGGGTTACAGTCTTTTAGTGAAACTAATAGTTATCATGAGCAGCTGGTTTCTCAAGGTTGGTCACCAATGGTTTCAATTCCGGTGAGGCGACGAAAGCAGCGTTTAGTTCTGGGGGATGTCATTTACATAGAATGCAATGGGCATGGAACTTCATGGAATATTTTTCATATGGTAACATTGAGGACAACATTGAGTAGAAATAGACTTGGTTCCTTGTTATCAGCCAAAGTTTATAGTTCCTGAAACCACTTAGGTTGGTAGAACTTGTTGGGGATGTAAGTTGATAGATGCAGGTGCTAGGTTTGCTTTGTGATATGATTCATCCTTTGCTAGGGGCCTCATGACACCAGAGCTGACTTTTTCCACTCTCTCTCTACGCTGGGGGCTTGTAACTGGCATAGCAGCTTGCCTGCCCAAATGCAAAGAGGGAGGAAATCTGGAGTTGGATTAGCCTAAGTGCATCAATTTAAGATGTTTCCTAAGGAGGCTATCAAGTTTGAGATTAATTATGCAGATGCCTGAGCTGGTATCTAAGGGGCATTGAATCAGCTTCAATCAATAGGCACAATAATCTGGACAGAATCACAGCTGTCTCCGCTTAGGTGGCCCAAATGGACTGACTATTCAGAACTTCCAGAAACTCATTATCTGGAGTGGTTTATTCCAGTCCAAACTGAGTGAGATAAAAGAAAACAGAAATTTAGGCCAAGGCAGCTATGGCTCTGCTATTGCCACCGAAGCTTCCAGACCCAGCCACCACCTCTAGGCATCCTTCAAAATTCACCCCAATTAAGCTGAGGATGCCTCATAGCAGCCGAGCAGGAAACTGTATTTATTATCACTGGAGATTTTTTTTATTGATGTTTTAATAGTTTATAACATTGTGAAATTTTTGGTTGTACATTTTTGTTTGTCCATCACCATATATATGTCTCCCTTCACCCCTTGTGCCCACCCCCCACCCCCATTGCCCCTGGTAACCACAATACAGTTTTCTCTGTCCATGTGTTGGTTTATATTCCACATATGAGTGAGATCATACAGTGTTTGTCTTTCTCTTTCTGGCTTATTTCACTTAACATAATACCCTCCAGGCCCATCCATGTTGTTGCAAATGGGATGATTTTATCTTTTTTTGTGGCTGAGTAGTATTCCATTTTATATATTTATTTATTTATTTTTTTTGTGAGGAAGATCAGCCCTGAACTAACATCCATGCTAATCCTCCTCTTTTGTTAAGGAAGACCGGCTCTGAGCTAACATCTATTGCCAATCCTCCTCCTTTTTTTTTCCCCAAAGCCCCAGTAGATAGTTGTATGTCATAGTTGCACATCCTGCTAGTTGCTGTATGTGGGATGTGCCCTCAGCATGGCTGGAGAAGTGGTGTGTCGGTGCGCGCCCAGGATCCGAACCTGGGCCGCCAGCAGTGGAGCTCGTGCACCTAACCGCTAAGCCACAGGGCCGGCCCCTCCATTGTATATATATACCACATCTTCTTGATCCAATCATCAGTCGAGGGACATTTAGGTTGCTTCCACTTCTTGGCTATAGTGAATAATGCTGCAATGAACATAAGGGTGAATAAGCCTCTTTGGATTGTTGATTTCAGGTTCGTTGGATAGATTCCCAGTAGTGGGATAGCTGGATCATAGGGTATTTCTGTTTTTAATTCTTTGAGGAATCTCCATACCGTTTTCCATAGAGGCTGTACCAGTTTGCATTCCCTCCAGCTGTGTATGAGGGTTCCTGTTTCTCCACATCCTCTCCAACATTTGTTGTTTTTTGTCTTGGTGATTATAGCCATTCCAATGGGCGTGAGGTGATATCTTAGTGTTGTTTTGATTTGCATTTCTCTGATGATTAGTGATGTTTCATGTGCCTATTGGCCATCTGTATATCTTCTTTGGAGAAGTGTCTGTTCATTTCCTCTGCCCATTTTTTGATCAGGTTGTTAGTTTTTTTGTTGTTCAGTTGTGTGAGTTCTTTATATATTATGGAGATTAACCCCTTGTCAGATATATGTTTTGCAAATATTTTCTCCCAGCTGGTGGGTTGTCTGTTCATCTTGATTCTGGTTTCATTTGTCTTGTAGAAGCTCTTTAATCTGATAAATTCCCACTTGCTTATTTTTTCTTTAGTTTCTCTAGTCTGGGTAGGCATGTCATCTGAAAAGATTCCTTTATGACCAATGTCAAATAGTGTGTTGCTTATATTTTCTTCTATGAGTTTTATAGTTACAGGTCTGACCTTCAGGTCTTTGATCCATTTTGAGTTAATTTTTGTGAATGGCGATAGCAGATGGTCCACTTTCGTTCTTTTGCATGTGGCTGTCCGGTTTTCCCAACACCATTTATTGAAGAGACTTTCCTTTCTCCATTGTATGTTCTTAGCTCCTTTGTCGAAAATTAGCTGTCCGTATATGTGTGGTTTTATTTCTGGGCTTTCAATTCTGTTCCATTGATCTGTGTGTCTGTTTTTGTAGCAGTACCATGCTGTTTTGATTACTATTGCTTTGTAGTATGTTTTGAAGTCAGAGATTGTGATGCCTCCAGCTTTGTTCTTTTTTCTTAGGATTGCTTTAGCTATTCGGGGTCTTTTGTTGCCCCATATGAATTTTAATATTCTTTTTCATATTTCTGTGAAGAATGTCATTGGGATTCTGATTGGGATTGCATTGAATCCGTAGATTGCTTTAGGTAGTATAGACATTTTAACTATGTTTATTCTTCCAATCCATGTTATCACTGGAGATTTTTACTGCTAACTCTACTGGAGAGGTGGTTTATGAGGAATTCCACACTTCAAGGCATCTGTGCCCAAGTCTACAGGTCAAAGATTTTACCTAAAGCTGAGCTATGTGAAGCTTCTGTTTCTTTCAAATTTATTTGTAAGGCTAAGGGGAAAAATTATAATAAAAAGAAGAGAAAAAGTGATGGACTTCAGTCTTCAAAATATTTAGGAATGCTATGACCTTCTGCATGGCCTTGTGCTGTGGGTGGTATTCCTCTATGCATATTGGGGGTTAATGGGCAGAGTAGGCATGACAGACAGAATCCGAGAAGTTAATTCTAGAGCTTGCAGGTGCCACAGATGCACAAAGGCCTCTATCCCATGGGTGACAGACGTAGAGAGCAGAAAGACAAGGAGAGGAGAGCTAGTGACTCCGGTTTATCTGGGAAGTGGGTGGAGGCTTGAAGGTGAAAAGAGGCTGAAGTGAAACTAGGGAAGGCCAAGTCACTAGAAGTGAACCATATCTGAAGGAGAAACTGGGACAAGCAAGGATTGAAAGCTGAAGTCTAAGCCACTCCATCTTCAGAAGGAAAATATGGGTCAAAGCCAGGACCCAGGATATCACAGGATCTGGAGGTGCCTGATGGAGACAGTGAGTAAGTATCTCAGAGCTGGTACGGAGGAGCAGTGTCCCTTGGGGGAGGTGACCCTGTTTGGTCTAAAGGATCCCCAATGTGTCTTCTAGTGGGATGACTTATACTTCATTCATTTATTCAGCCATTATATCTTAAGTATCTACTGTATGCTAGTCAGTGCTATAGAACGTGCATATGTATCAGTGAGAACAAAGACATTCAACAACTCAATCATACTTTGTTTAATGCAATGTATAGGAAACAGTTCATTTTTACAGGAACAAAATAACTCTTAGGTGTATCAGTCTTCACAATGCTCTTTCACAACAGCCTCCTGGCAGTAGGCCCAGCTGGTCTGCCCAGCACTGCTGTTTCTTAACATTTCCTATCCAAGCAGGGGCATCATTGCCTGTGGCTCTGTGTCCATTGATTTTTATGGTGTTTCTTCAGCTTGAAATTATTTCACTTTTTTGTTCATCTCAAAGCAACTGCTTAAAATCTTGTGGCCCTTCGTGCTTTATATGTGTCCTGCTCAGGTGCAGTGTTAAACATAACTTTATTTCTAAGATATTTTAGTTTTCAGAAGCCCAACTTTTTACAACTGTGTAAAAATGTCTTTCATGAACCGTAGTTGGAGTGCTGGCCTTGTCAATTAGGCTTTAGGTAAACCAACATCTATTGCTGGATTAAAATCATCTCAAAGAGACACTAAAAATATCCCCTTTAGAATAATTTAGGACCATTTATTGAGTGCTGAATACATAATAATAATAGATATGATTTATTAAACATTTATGTGTCAGACACTATGTAAGTGCTTTATATTATCATGTCACTCAATCTTCACAACAGACTTGTGAAGAACATACTGTTCTTCCAGTTTTGCAGATGAGAAAACTGAGGCATAGAGAAGAGCTTGCCTGAGTTCTCACTAGACTGTGGCGGAACTGGTAGGGAACGCAAGCAACCTGACTGCAGGGCTGATGCTCTTAACCCTAAATAGATGATCCACCTCATGCAACCTTCACAGTAGTCCTATGAGGACTACATTATGAACCTGCTCCTTTACAGGTTAGAATATCATTATTACAGATATTACAAACTGAGGCTTTGGGAGAGTTAAGTTATTTGCCCACATTAAGTAGGTAGGATAGTCACAGTCTGGATCCAGTAAGTCTGATGCCACAACGCCCTCCTGCTCTTTCCTGCTATTCTATACTGCTAGTAAGTGGGTCCCAGGTATTCAAATCCTGCCTGACTTCAGAATCCCTAACCAATCCAATCCTGGTCCATCTGGAAAGTCAATGTCATGTGGTTTTCCTTGTTTGTTTGTTTGCTTTGGTTAATGATTTGTGTTAAGATCTAGAAGCAGTAGGATAACTACTTGGGCCATTTAAATACTTAACTCCACTGGGGTTATTGAAGGACTCCTAGAAATAGAATATCTTACAAAGCTTTCTGCATGAAAGTTTAAGTTGATTATTCACTTGACTATATTGCCTTCCAGAGAGAGCATGTTAGAATGCCTTTGATAAAGAGCAGGTAGAAAGCTCTTTGATAATATTGAAATTCTCTATCTGAAGAATGAGAGTCTAGCAGACTTGAGTAAGAAGGTACTGTAAAACTATAATAGAAGTCAATTGGAAAAAGCAATGCAAATTACAAATGTTAGGCTTATGTGCAATCTTCTCTATTCTTCTGAAATCCTGCTATTGCCACCTTCGTGCTTTGCAGATGACTCTTCCGTATACTTCACTGAGAAGTTACAAGCCATCTGACATGAACCCCCCTCATCTCCAGCTGAAACTTTTCCTCAATCTTCTTCTCCCCTGTGTTCTCTTTTCTTTCTAGTTCTGAAAAAAAATTAGATTTCCTACATTCTAAATTTAACCCTTGCCCTCATCAGCTTGTACCAGGTATGGGATCCTAGGGAGAGACTGGATTGCGCAGGGTGTTTTCCTGGGAGCTAGCAAAATTCTAGGAGTGAATGTGAGCTGTGGACCAAAAGGGAGGCCAATGTCATATTGGAACTAAATATCAAGCATCTGCTTCGAGGAGAGACTTCAAGGCCACAAGGAAGTAGTCAGGATCCAGGAAAGGCAGGAACACATCAGAAAGTGGAGTTCCGGTGGGTTCAGATGAAGTGGTTTAGACCGTAAGCAAGGACAAAGGGAGCGAGTGGGTAATTGCTTCTCTTGGGTGATGGGTATGTCAGGTGAGGAGAACTAGGTGCTGATTCCAACCTTATCCACTGGCTTCATCAATTATGTCCTCTCTTTCTTAAATCTACATTTTCCCCTCTCCGTTCTTCCTCCTCCTTAACCTATACACTTTTCCTGTTCCTTTCCAAAAGGCCACACTTTCACTTAATCCCTTACTTCTTTAAGCAAGTGTCGTCTTCCCCCTGCTTCCCTCCCAGTGGCCAAATTCAGTGGCCAATTCAGTCATCATCAGCATCAGGCTCTCTGTGGCATTAAGCATTGCTGAAGGTGCCCACACTTGAAAATTCTTCCTTGGCTGTGCTCTCCCCCTACCTCCCTGGATATTCTCTTTCTTCTTCTTTGGACTGTTACATATGTATTTCTTAAGGATATGCTCTTGGCCTGCTTCTCAGCTCTTTCTATGCTGACTTCCCTGGCAGACTCATCCAACCTTATGACTTGGATTATTCTCTCTACCCATGTGACTCCTAAATCCAGATCACCATCTTTGACCTTGACCTTCTTTTCACATTTCTAGTATCCATCTAGATACTCTCACCTAAGTGTTTCATCTGCACATTAAATTCTGCATGGCCAAACATTAACTAAATATTTTTAAACAACCAGCTTCTCTTCCTGTGTTTTTATTTCTGTTAATGACATTTATGAACTCTCTGTCCCTCAAATTCTAGACCTTTGGGTCAATCTTTACTCTTCCCATGTTCAATCAGGTATCAAATTCTGTTGATCGAAATATTTCTAGTATTTTTCTCCCCATTTCTATTATTATTTCCTCTTTTCCAGTGTTCTTTGTCAAAATGACTTTACCATCCTGCTAGCTGGCCTCCCTACCATTAGTTTTCTTCCCCTCCAATCCATTTTAATTGCTACTACCTTTTCCTGAATAACGCTGTCGTACCTCTGATTAAAACTCTTATTTACAAAAGAATTCCAAACACCCTAACATAGCGTTCTAGGTTCTTCACAATCTGAGCCCAACCAATTTTTCTATTTTTCTTTCCCACTTGGCCTACCCTTTGCTCTAGAAAAATGGACTTAATCTCTTCTCTGTAAGTGCCCTAGAATTTCTCTCTCCCATTCCCTTGCTGTTTCTTACACCAGACTGACTTCTATTCATCAGCTCCTCATGTACGGATCCTACAACTTTCAAAGCCTTGCTCAAATACTTCTTCTCCCATGAAGCTTTCCTTGATTGCTTCAGAGGCAGTAATCTTTATATCTTCTGATTTGCCATAGCACTTTATCTGTACCTTTCCCCTCATGCTTATCACCTTCCACTTTGGGTTTTGATTACTCACATGCACATTTTATTATTTCCATGGTTTGATTATAAACATCTTGAAAAATTGATTCATCTTTGTGTTCCCAAAGTGCCTGGTACAAATATTTGAACAAAGTTGATGGGACTCACCAAATAGTCTGTGTACTTCTTTATATTTCCCAGTATCCTTTGCCACTAGACTTAGGGTATACAACTAGTTCCGGCCAATATTCTGTAAGAAGTTATGTTTAACACTTCCAGTTTAAGGTATTTTGGAACAGATGAGACTTCTCCACTCTTTCTTCCCTCTTTCCTTTCTGTGACAATCTACAAGGCCTTGTGTTCCAGATGGTCTAGTTGCAACATGGTAGAGTTTCTATAAGTCTGAGTCCTTGATTGATCACGTGCATCAGAGGTCCTCCTGAACTGTACTAGATCTGAGTCTAAGTAAGAAATTCTGTCATGTTAAGCCACTGAAATTTCAGGGTTAATATGTTACTGCAGCGTAGCCTACCCTAACCTGACACAAAGAGGAAGTATTCAATAAATTTGTGAAGGAACAAATGAAGAAGGTATCTATTGAATAAGTTGTGTTTCTGAAACTTTTCAAGAAGCTTGATCACAGTCTGTAGGAAGTTCTAGTTTCAAAGCTGTCTGTACAGGAAGGACAATATTATCAGATTGCAAGTAGTCTACCATTTGATTATAATCTCCCTGCAAATATCTTAAAAATCTGTTGCCTTAAAAAATTCATTTGCTAATCTACTATACATGTAGTTTCATGGTTTTTTTTTTTTAGGTAACAGATTTTGAAGTTAGGCATTAGAGCTGCATTGCTCATTAAAGGTATACATGGGGTTTTCTTGATGTAGTCAAATGCATAATCCTTATCTTCCTCTGGTTTACTGCCTGCCTATAGTGCTTCTTTCATGAACTGATCCTTGATGTCTCAGATAACCTTACAGGGATAATTTACAAGCAAAACTTATTAGTATCTAAAGGATGCTGGCTGATTACCTTAGAGATTTTTAATATAACTTTTTTTCTTAGCGAATTCAGAAAAGATGAAAAGGTTTAAAGAAGAAAATAAACAGTTTCATAATCCTAGAGATAACTTCTGTTACAATATTACAATCTGCACGGATTGTTGAGCATGTTCATAGTTTGCTGAAATGTATTCATCCCTGGGAAAGGGAAGCATTTCTTCTGACTCTCCCCGCAGGCTGTCTCCCTGGGCAGTGTGGAGTGCTTTGCCTCCAGCCTTCTGCCCTTATCAAAACCTAAGCTCAGTCTAGTAAAGCTGGCTGATAATTCTATGAGATATCAATACTATGAATGCTGGGTTACCTTTTCTGGGGATGCTGCCATTTGTAACAGTACTGACCTGACAAATTTATAAAGTCAAATTCCAACATCAATGACAGGCTAGGGTGGAGCAACATTTGGCAGGAAGATCTTTCTAAAGTCTTCAAAGTTAAGCTGCACAAGAAACCATGATTCTGTTGAAAAATAACATTATTCCAGAGGATCATATAGATGTTTCTGCAGAGCAATTGTTTCTCTACTTAAGATAGTTGGCCAATTGCTTTTAAAACAGAAGGCTAACCCTGTGACTGATGCCCATTTCAAAGAGAAAAAGTTCAATGTTCTCTTTTTTGCATATTTCTTCAAGTGAAATGAAACAGACCCAAAGTGTTTCTGTCTCTTTACTGACTATGTGCTACCTATCCTGGACCATCTTCAAACTAAGGACTATTTTTTGGAACCTTCTACTATCATCAGGACTTTCACTTAGGTTGTTTTCCCAGTCATGATAGGCTTATCTTGATTTATCACTGTCTTACACCTGTAACAAAATAGGGCTGCAGTGGGATAGGTGACCAACTCAGGACAGTTCATAAGTGCATACACGTCACAGAGTTTGTGTGGTCCTATCTGCTCTGTGATATCAGTGGTCAAACTTGTATTGTGGTGTATGTGGAATTATAAATATGCCCTGGCTTGGAGCTCTTTTTGTTTTTTGTTTTTTTTTTTTGGTGAGGAAGATCAGCTCTGAGCTAACATCCATGACAATCCTCCTCGTTTTGCTGAGGAAGGCTGGCCCTGGGCTAACATCCATGCCCATCTTCCTCTACTTTATATGGGATGCTGCCACAGCATGGCCTGACAAGCGGTGCATCGGTGTCTGCCCGGGATCCGAACCGGTGCCACCAGCAGCAGAGGATGCGCACTTAACCACTACACCATGGGGCCGGCCCCATCGGAGCTCTTTTACATCAGTATTCTCCTTAACCCAACTCTAATGTCAACTTAAGCTTCTACCAAGTACTGTTCAGGTCCCCACTTACAGTGGAGTTCCTGCTTAGTACTTAAATTTGATACAAAGGCAACTTCATGGATAAAGAGTTCCAAGAAAGGAGAGAAAGAAAATTTCTCCTTGAACTGGCCTAACCACAAAGAAGCCCCAAAAACCTGGGATTTCCTAACATAGTTGTCACACCCAAAGAGGGGGCCATGTCACTTCATAGAGACTACAGACTCTTGGAAGATGGTATGACCCTTTTCCCTAGGAGACGTTGGGACCATATAAATAAGGTCAGAGCCCTTTAAATTGGAACTAACCCCATAAAGTAGGAGCCAACCACTAGTCTAGAGTTTCAAAGATTGCAGTCTAGAAGTTAGAAGAAAACTCTGGTTTTTGGCTAATGCTCCTACTGAGCTGTCCAGGGTTCTGACTTTGGCACAGGACATCAGTATCTTTCCTAACCTTGGTCTCGATGCTGGTGATTTTGCTTTAAATTCTGAATACTTTGGATGTAGTCTGTGATCACTAATCTTCAACACCTCTGTGGTTTTCCGTCAGCTCTGTTGAGCCAGGCTCTTGTCAATGGCATACTGCGTACAAACTGAAAAATTGATTATACTGTGTCAGGACTTTTAAGTTGCAAAGCATGAGGCATAGGGTCAGAGGACTTAGAGTTTAGTAACAGCTGCCTTAGCCATGTGACTTTGAAGAAGTCTATGAAGGTTTTTCAGAATCTTGGTTTTCTCATCATCCCTGAACAATAAAACATGAAAAATATCTGCAACATAAATAACAAAGATACAATACAAAGACCACTTAAAAGTATTTGAGAAAAAAATACCTGATTGGAAAAGTAAACACTGGACACAAAAGGCAATTCACAAAATAAGAAAGACAAATTACCCATATGACATACAAAAATTAACTCAAAATGGACCAAAGACCTAAATATAAGACCTAAAACTAGAAAACTCTTAGAAGAAAACATAGCTGTAAATCTTATGACCTTGGATTAGGCAATGGTTTCTTAGATGTGACACCAAAACCACAAGCAACAAAAGATAAAATAGATGAATTGGACTTCATAAAAATTCAACACTTTTGTGCTGCAAAGGACACCATTAAGAAAATGAAAAGACAATCCACAGAATGGGAGGAAAAAACTGCAAGTCATATATATTATAAAGGACTTGTATCCAGAATATATAAGGAACTTTTACAACTCAATAATAAAAAGACAAATAACCCAATTTAAAAATGGGCATGGGATACGAATAGACATTTCTCCAAAGAAGATATACAAATGGCCAATAAGCACATAAAAAGATGCTGAACATCATTAGCTATCAGGGAAATGTAAATCAAACCCACAATATGATATTACTTCACACCTACTAGGACGGCTACAATAAAAAAAAATAATAAATATAAAAATAAAAAAAGGCAGATAACCAAAGAAGATATACAGATGGCCAATAGGCACATGAAAAGATGTTCAACATCACTAATCATCAGGGAAATGCAAATCAAAACAACACTAAGATATCACCTCACGCCTGTTAGAATGGCTATAATCACCACGACAAAAAACAACAAACGTTGGAGAGGATGTGGAGAAACAGGAACCCTCATACACAGCTGGAGGGAATGCAAACTGGTGCAGCCTCTATGGAAAACGGTATGGAGATTCCTCAAAGAATTAAAAATAGAAATACCCTATGATCCAGCTATCCCACTACTAGGAATCTATCCAATGAACCTGAAATCAACAGCCAAAGAGGCTTATGCACCCCTATGTTCACTGCAGCATTATTCACTATAGCCAAGAAGTGGAAGCAACCCAAGTGTCCCTCGACTGATGATTGGATCAAGAAGATGTGGTATATATATACAATAGAATACTACTCAGCCATAAAAAAAGACAAAATCATCCCATTTGCAACAACATGGATGGGCCTGGAGGGTATTATGTTAAATGAAATAAGCCAGAAAGAGAAAGACAAACACTATGATCTCACTCATATGTGGAATATAAACCAACACATGGACAGAGAAAACTGTATTGTGGTTACCAGGGGCAATGGGGGTAGGGGGTGGGCACAAGGCGTGAAGGGAGACATATATATGGTGATGGACAAACAAAAATGTACAACCAAAAATTTCACAATGTTATAAACTATTAAAACATCAATTAAAAAAAGGCAGATAATAACAAGTGTTGGCAAGGATGTGGAGAAACTGAAACTCTCATATACTACTGGCAAGATTTTTAAATGGTGCAGTTAATTTGGACAACAGTCTGACACTTCCTCAAAAAGTTAAACACAGAGTCCCAATATGACCCAGCAATTCTAATCCTAGGTATATACCCAAGACGAAAGAAAACATACCCACAAAAAACTTGTATACAAACATTTAGAGCAGCTTTATTTATAATAGCCCAAAAGTGGAAACAACCTAAATGTTCATCAACTGATGAATGGTTAAACAAGTGTGGTATATCCATACAATGGAATATTATTCATCAAGAAAAAAGAATGAAGTACTGATACATGCTGTAGCTTGGCTGAACCTTGAAAACATTATGCTAAGGGAAAAAAGCTAATCACAAAAGAGCACATACTATATGATTCCATTCATATGAAGTGTCCAGACAGAATAAGCAAATTTATGAAGTCAGAAAGTAGATTAATGATTGTCTAGGACTGGATTTGGGTTTTGAGGTGGAGAGTGACTGCTGATGGGTATGAGGTTTCTTTCTGGAGAGATGAAAATGTTTTACAATTGATTGTAGTGATTATTGCAGAACTATGTGAATATGCTTAAAACCATTTAATTATACACTTTAAATTGTATGTAAATTATATCTCTATAAAGCTGTTATTAAAAAAAAAGAAATACAGGGCCGGCCCTGTGGCTTGGTGGTTAAGTGCGCGCGCTGCGATGCTGGTGGCCCGGGTTCGGATCCCGGGTGTGCATCGAGGCACCACTTCTCCGTTCATCCTGAGGCTGAGTCCCACATACAGCAACTAGAAGGATGTGCAGCTACGACACACAACTATCCACTGGGGCTTTGGGGGGAAAAAATAAAATAAATAAAATCTTAAAAAAAAAAAAAAAAAAAAAGAAATACAAATTACCAAGGAACACATGAAAAAACTCCTAATTCCTTGGTCATCAAGTCAATAAAAAATTTAAATTACTATGAGATACCATATTTCTCATCAAATTTTGGAAAGTAAAAGTGTATGTGTGTGTATATTAAGTGAGATCTTTTTGTAAACTTCAAAGAACTATTAAAAGGCAATTTACTTCTATTATGTATATTTTGGTTTGCTTCTCAAGCTCAGAGTATCTAAAAGATGTTTTAATTGTGAGTTGAAAGCATGGAGAATTCAAGTTACAGATCTCCTAATTCATGTTTTTGCCCAAAGAAATAAAAAATCTTTGTGGTTTTACTCAAATGTACAAATAAAATAAGAAAAACAAAGCTGGCTTCAATGAAAAGTGATCAACTCTCTTCTTCCCACCCCTACTGGAGGACATTAGAAATGTCTATGTTTTATCCCCTTGGATGAGAGATTAAGTAACAGCAGCCACTCCCCATGGACAGAAGGAGCCTGGTGTGTTCCAAATGTGCTGTGTGACATTTGTGAGTGCTGAAGTGGTCCCCTGGAGAAAACACAGCTGTCTCATGCACCAGCCTGTAGACTCTATAAATCAGTTTCAATCTAAACATTCTTTCACTGCAGTAGGAAATGAAGAACTTTATTCATATCAAATTCAAGAACTTCCATGTATTGCAGAAGAGTGAAAACTATGTTGCAAAATGAGCTGGGTGCTATGCAGACAAAATAAGCTTTGAACCAATGCCACACACAATGATTTCAGAGAAATCATTGGGGTTCCAGAGTGAGTCTCATCTTGAGTCAAACACTTATCTTACTAAGTCAATGGGAGTGATTCCCAGTTGTATTCTCTCCTAAAAAGTTTCAAAAGTAGGGCCTTGGCTTGGGTGCTGATAAGCTTTTATATAATCCAAAGAAGGCAAATACTTGACATGTGTTGCCATGCTCCCTTCACTTGCCTGAATGTACCTATTGCCTATCCTTCTAGACACTCCTTCCTACTGAATCCGAATATGGCCCAAGACTCTTTCTCAACACAGTGCCCCAAGCATTCATTAATAATCAATCAATGAATTCTGTTTGCCATTCCTGATATAGGCTATTCCAAGTTGAAATGTGTGTTTGTGTGTGTAGGGGAACACATTTAATTTGCTTTAAATGCCTGATGCAGTTACTGTTGACTCTTTGGTCTTTACAAATACAAATACCCAGGCAGAGCTTTTACCATTATAAGCCATTTTCTGGAAATAATTTGGAATGTGCTATCATATCTTAATAATATACTTTTCATATGTCTACCCATTTAGTGCTCCCCTAAACCCTATACAGAAGGTACTATTAAAATATCCAGGTCACAGTTGAGTAAGCTGAGGCACAAAGCTCTTAAGTAACTTTAATATGGAGGCTGGAAAGGATTTCATTTTGGTTCAAGTTTATTACTTGTGCTCTTCCCACATGTCCCCACACCCCTTTCCCCATGGTACAAGGTTTGGCCTAAGTTAAGAAGCTAGCGTTAAATAAATGCTCTTCACCAGATTCCTTCTTTTGAAACAATGAACAAAACTTCTTTTCCAAAAAACAATAGCTGAAGACAAAACCTGACAGTTTTTTTGTCTCAACTCTTCTTGCTAAGAATCCTTCAAAAGTACCAACTCTATTTTCTCTGTCTCAAAAGCATGTTAGAGCAATTCATAACTTACAGCAACTATGCAAGGCCTGGAATTCCAGAGTCGACTGTGTGTTATGCCCATAAATCTTCAAATTAGTCAAGCTTTATCAGTTCACAGGGGTGCAGACATAAAATAAATAATACCGATAAATATCGGTAATTTCAAACCATGGCATAAACCTGAACATTTCCTCACCCAAATAGATAAGTATTTGTATACATCCAGAGGTGGAACCTAATAAGATGGTTGTGAAAATTGCTAAAACTGAAAATAATGGGCACACCTCTTTTCA
Source organism: Diceros bicornis minor (assembly GCF_020826845.1). Taxonomy (NCBI): domain Eukaryota; kingdom Metazoa; phylum Chordata; class Mammalia; order Perissodactyla; family Rhinocerotidae; genus Diceros; species Diceros bicornis. Next base: position 9,573,736 of record NC_080763.1, on the reverse strand, counting down.
GCAGAGCAAAAGAGAATCATTTATCAAAATGGAATTTCAATTAAATTGGAAATGGAAATGGACATTTTCAATCAAAATGGAAAATTTCAATTTCCTCTAACAAGTAAAATCTAAATATACTTAACTGGCTATTTCCTCCACACATTTTCGATCGAAGTATTGATCAGCATCTGATGAAACATGGAAAATAATTAGAATCATATTCCCAAACTCCTTAACTATTTAGGGATAAGGAAGTTAAGAGGCTGGCATAGTTATTCCAGTGTCTTAATGATGACTTTCATTAGTGTTTCTCAGAGAAACAAAATAACATACTCCATATTATTCTGTATATAACTCCCTTACCATAACAATTCTCAAATATTCAGTATCCATCAATAACCACTTAATGTTATATCATTTTTTTGTGCTCTTGGCGTGTTATCAATGAGACCGTGAGAAATTTCCATCTGGTATTTCTGATGCTTCAGGGCCTTCTAAACAATAGATTTGAAAAAAATCTCATAAATGCCCCTGATTACACGACAGGATTAAGCTCTATGGACAGACAACAGTGGAATAGCTTTTCATCTGAAAGATTTCTTAAACAGGCTTGTTTTTCCCATGGAAAGATTTTGAAAACCATGATGATTCATGATAACCAAAGATTTTTTGGTTGTCGTTGTTGAAGGGGGTAATTTTTTTTATAGCTTTATTGAAGTAAAATTGATATACGTTAAATTGCACATATTTAAAGTGAACAATTTCATGAGTTTTGACATATATATACACCTGTGAAGCTATCACCACAATCAAGATAATGAACATGTCCATCATAATTTTTGAAGATATCAATCATGTAAAACTTTGGTGATCATCAGATCCCCAGGGGCATCTGGTACTAGTAGGCCATATTTATCGTCTATTGAGTGAACACATTTTCGTTAATTTACTGTCACCGAACATCTTTTGAACATTAGTATACTAGCAGAACAAAGGGTTGGCCAGAAAACCCTTAGGCTTTTGTTTCAGCGTTTTTGAGGAGCATCTGCATGGTGCTGAAGTTGGCCTTTGAATATACAAATGGACAAGTATAAAATCCTCAGTGTGCCTATGGTGGCTCAGCAGTCCCACAAAGCCTCACAGTAGTTGCACCCCATGCCCCACATTTTCTAGAGAAGGAGCACGGCTAAGTCTATTCCTCCACCCTATGTGTTGGACTGAACCTTTCTTTTTTTTCCAACCACATTGTTTTATAGACAATTTAGGAACCAATAAAGCACAAGTCTTGTTTATGGTCTAAATATGGGAATAATAAATTATAAGCCAAGTCACTTCCTTCCTCTGAGTTTCGTTTATCTGTCAGATATTTTCCACCTTATCAGGCATCTCTAGAGGAAAAAGAAAAAAAAAAAAGAACCAAGCTTCTTGGAATGTCCAACTTCTCAAATAAAATAGACTGCACAGACAGCTATCATTTGTATGGCTTTGGCTGAGGGTTTCTGAAAGGAAACATAGCTGCTTTTGCCCTGCCTGGTGACATCCTATTTGCCCTCAGTGCTGGCAGGGGTGAGGTGTGGTAAGCTTTTTTCAGGGGCTCTCCTGATAGCTCTTTCCTGTACTCCACTATTTTCAGCCCTGTTCTGGAAACAACAGTTTAAGGACGTAGCATTTAACCTCGGGGTTGCAGACTCCCTTGTTGGCATCTGCCAACACCCATCCCCACCCTTCCCCACGCAGACCCACGTCCCCTCCACAGTGATACCGGTCACTCTCAGGTCTGTGGCCCTGAGGTCTCCAGCTTCCTTTCTTTGCCTCGGGTCCCAGGACACCAGTCCGGGCTTAACTTTATGAGTTGGGAGGGCGGCTTGTCTAATCAGTCACGCTTCAGCCGGGGGCTGCTTCTACCTGCTCATCCTTTCCTTTGATTCTTCCCCAAATGAGAGGAAGATTCGAGTGGATTTGGCACCTCCCCTAATCGGGGCCTGGCGTTAGCAGGCCGGGGGCTGACGTGTGCCGGGGAAGACTCGGACGAGGCAGGCCATTTTCACCTGCGTAATAACAGTCGTGGGAGTAGAGGGCGGCGGCGGCGGCGGGAGGAGGAGGAGCGCAGGCAGCGGCCGCGGCGGGGCCGGGAGGAGGAGGAGGGGGAGGAGGAGGAGCTGAGGCGGGGAGAGCGGCGGCCGGGCGCTCCGCCGGAGTTGCAGCAGCGGCGGCGGCGGCGCTGACACCGCAGGCTCCCCGAGCCCGAGTCGCGGCGGCGGCAGCAGCAGGGAGCGCCCGCCCGCCCAGCCACCGCTCCTCGGTCCCGCCGTCGCCGCGCCCGGGGGCCGCCAGCCATGGCCGCGCCGCCGGATCCCCAAGACCAGCTGCTGCCGCTGGCCGGCCCCGGGTCCCAGTGGTTCGGGGACCGGGGGGAGGGGGAGGACGAGGCGGTGACGCCGAAAGGGGCCAAGCCGGCGCCGCAGGCGGGGGACCCCGGCCGGGGGTTGGGCGCCGGGGCCGGGGAAGCGGCGCCACGGGAGCCGGGCTCGGGCCCCGCCCGGCCGCCGCCCGTTGCCATGGAAACTGCATCCACAGGTAAGACCCGCGGGCGCCGCTGCCCCGCAAATGGCGTCGGGGACCCGGGTCCCCCGGCCGGTCCCCTTCTCCGCAGCTCGCTTCTGCACCTTCCTCGCGCTCTCTACCTTGAGCACCAAGCTCACCCCTCCTTCGCCTTGGGCGATTGTAAATGTTAGCGGACTGGTAGAAAACAGGCATTTATTTTTCCAAAGGCTCTGAGAAGACAAAATACTATTGATCCTTTTATTTCATTATCATGATTATTTCGGCTTTAAAAATTGTCCTCATAGGCAAACCGCAGCATCCTGGCTGCTGGAACGCCGTGTGCAGAACTTCCTTCTGCCAAGGGTTTGGGGCTGTAGGGCCCGCTTGGCCAGTTGCGATGATTTTTCGGGGCGTGTTTGCGTACAGCATGCGCGCCGGCGACAGGGGACGCTGAACAACAAAGCGACAGGCAGGCCGGCTGCCCCTAGACGGTCGGTCCTATGCAGAGATGTGACTTGAACTCTCCCTTATCCCTTCCCTCCTCAAATCGCCACACCCTTCTCCCTCGCAGTTCCCCCTCCCATTCTCCACCTCCCCCTCTCTCCGCGCGGAAAACAGAAATCCCAAGGTGTGTCTGTGCCTAATTCAAGAGGGACAGCATTGCGAGAGGGGTGAGAGTTGTGGCAGCCCCCGCCCAGAACCTTTCGTTCCCAACTGCCCGGATGCCCCCCGTCTTACCGGGAGCATTGAAACTTGGAACCCCCAAGAGCAGCCGGTCTGGCTGCGGTGTTGGGAGGGCTTGAGTGGTGGTGAGTGGAGAAGGCACAGTTTACCGCCAGTCTGGACCCGCTCAGGCATTTGGAAATTGCTCTGGGGTCGGTCTCGCTTCGCCTGACTCCCCTGCCGAGCCCGAGTGCGCGGGTGCCCAGCGGGGACCAGGGACCTTGGAGCATCCTGACCGGAGGATGCGGGAGGCGAGCTTTGGGAGGGGCTGCCGGCCTGGGTAGCGCTGTGTTTCCAGAGAGTGCTGTGTCGTGTTGTTCCCTGAGAAGGCTTTGCTATGGTGGAGTGGGAGTTGTGTAGTTTTGGAAATGTAGCCCTCAAAGGTCTGGGGTGGTCCCGGAGGAGAGCAAGGGAGGCGGAACTGGCATGCGTGCTCTTGGCAGCTCATTTTGGGAAACCCCTTTCTTAAGCCGCCGCCTCTCTTGAGGGCCATGTGGAGTGCCTTAGGTAGTCTTAACTCTCCTTTAGTACAAAAGATTTGAGCTGAAGAAAGGAGGTTTGGGCAATGCATTGAATAAAACATGTCAACATTCTGAGGGAAGAGAAGAAGTGGAGACCATATAACCATATACCAGCAACACAAAAACAAAAACAAAAAAGAAAAGAAAAAAGACTCAAAAGCGGAAACCCCCATTTGTCATATATTAATTGTTATATGGGGGCGGGGGAGGATTTAAGAATGGCTGCCTAGCCTCTCTTTCAACTTCTTCCTGTAAAAGAAGAGAAAACGAAACTCTGTATAATTGCAAAAGAAAATGGCAAAAAAAAACACAAAGGAAGGTATCTTTTTTGTTGGTTTCCCATTACCATTCTTTGTTGCGAGTAGCTCATAGTTCAGAACATTTATCCATCCTCATCAAAGTGAATTCTTTCTTTTTTTTTTGTGAGGAAGATCAGCCCTGAGCTAATATCCATGCTAATCCTCCTCTTTTTGCTGAGGAGGACTGGCCCTGGGCTAACATCCGTGCCCATCTTCTTCCATTTTATATGGGACACTGCCACAGCATGGCCGGACAAGTGGTGCCTCGTGCTCGCTCCGGATCAGAACCTGGGCCGCCAGCAGCGGAGCGCACGCACCCAACCGCCACACCACGGGCCGGCCCGAATTATTGCTTTATAAACATTGCCCACCTCCCATTAGTGTCACCAAGGTGAGGTGAACTAGACAAAGGACGCCAAGTGCCCTGTGTTCAGTGACATACTGTCCACTAAAATGAGTTGCTATATATAAAATACTTAGAACGACTCCTGCCACAAAGTAGGCATTTGCAATTTTTAACATTATTGTAGAAATATTTTACTTTGTTGAATGTATTAGGGGTTTCCTATCGAAGGCAACAAATACACTAATAAAATAAACATGTTGCTAAGTTTGGAAGGGGGAAATGAAGGGAGGGGAAACGAACGCATATTTTGCATATTAAGTAGAAAATTTTTAGTTTATTATTACTGCTTGAAGGAATTTCTCATACAGTTGTTGATTGTTTAATGTTTTAAATCTGCATGTTTCTTATTTAGCAGACTGGATGGGCTGCTGTACCAGACCCAGATGCTGGAAATGATATCTAAACAAATAACTAGATCTTGAAAAATCTAAATAAAATCTGGGCCAGCTTCCTTGTCTGTTATTTTGGCAGTTCTATTGCTATAAGCAAAGTCAGCAGGTGCATCTTGAACTTTACCAGAGACAAAATCCAGAGGAAGCCTACTAAGCACACTGCTTTACTTGTTTAAAAGAATGGTGCTCTTTGGTACTCAAATCAAACTAAGAAGTAACTTAGACTTGGAGAGTGATGCATTGTAAACAGATTTTGTTTCTTTTTCAGAGGGAATTATAAAATGTAAGACTGATATTGATGTTTTAAAAACATGTTTTCCTGAAAAACGCTGCCAATCATACCATCTGGACAGAAATTCTGTTATTTATTTTTATACATTGATAGGAATTAAAGTTCCTAAAGAAGCATTTCCAAAAATATTTCTTGGTAATGTCTTGCAATGAATATGTGTTTAATCATTAAAGCTGCACTCTGAAACTCCATCAGTACTGTATTTTCAGATATTCTCATGGCTTCTGTCCCTTTTGTGGATTGAAAATGTTCTTAATAAAAAATAACACTGTCTTCTAATGCTACAATTTTTCATGCCTAAAATTGATAACAGGCACATGAAATGATGTCTCTTGCCAAGGGAACATTTAATACACCATGTGTAGCCTACAACATGTTAGAGTTGTTGATCATGAATCAGCGCCATCATCTAATAACTTTATACGAAGGATGTTAAGAGCAACTGTTTTGTTTTTTTACCATCAGTTATTTTATTCCTGGAAACTATTCAAAAGGAGCATACAATAACACAAGGATAGAAGAACGGCTCTTTGTTTAAAGGAAGAATTTAAAATAGAACATTTGAACAAAATGCAATGTTAAGAAGTTAACTCATTGGTCGCTTTGGAAATTAACTCATTGACTGTTTCATGCATGGAAGGCAAAAGGAAGAAAAGAATGGAGAAGGGTCTGGAGAAACCAGTCCAGTATGATTTGCTTAAGTAATATTGACTTATGGATAATTTGACTTAAATTTCTAGATGATTCCCAAAAAAAAAAAAAGAAAAAGAGGGAGATTTTCCCAATTTACTTGGACTGCAGTGCTCATTAATTTACATTTTTCAAATGCTGAATGTGGTGCTCTATTGGAAAAACTATTCTTAGTCTATCATGATTTAAATAACTTTCAGAATGTTTTTATATCCTGTGTTTGTTCTGTTTAACATAACAAATTATACTACACACATTACCAGTCATCTTCTAAAATTCATGTGGAGGGTGGACTGGCTGTCTTCACTGTGGATGTGTTTGATAGATGTGTGTACATTTTTTTATTTGGAGTCATTCCCAGTAATCCCCTTCAGAAGGTGTAAACTTCAATTTTCAGTTTTCTTTCATCTTTTGAGAAAGCTACAGTTGTATTAAAATGGAAAGGAACACTATGCTTGCTTTCACAATATTTTACAAAACGTATAAGAAGAGTAAAAGAGTCTCTATCTAGTGCAACTCATTTCTCTTGACATAGCCTCTGGATACAATCAATAACATTTCTGGCAGAAAGTATGATATATGTCCTTTCATATAGGAAATTGAAATTAGGTTTAGTTAAAATTTAGAAGCACTTACATACCCTAAAAATACACTGATAAATAAATTTTATCAAGGCTTCAGCATAACTTCCTCTTCATGAACTCACTGTTCCAGGAAACCCATCCTGCTCATTGCCCCTCGAATACACCATAGGCCTTCCTGCCCTCATCTCTCTTCTGGGTTGTTCATCTACTTCTGATTCTGAGGGTTTGGAGAAGAGTTGTGGATTATCTTGCTCATTATACTGTCTATCCTGGATAGCATGGATTATGGAAGGTTTTTATTATCTGTAAAGTGGGAAACCATTGTGGTTCAATTCAATTTCGTAAACATTTATTTGAATGCTTCCTTTGTGTAAGGATCTGTGCTAAACACAAGTCGTGGTTTCCCAGAACACGTGTACCTTGCTGTGTCGCGTTAGTATTTAGTTTAGTCAAACAGTTCCTTTTGTGTCATTTTTCATTTTCCTCATTCTCAAGTCAATACTGGAAGCTTGTCTAGAAGAGCATTATAATAGTCTAACCACATGGTCACAAGGGCATGAGTTAGTTCTCTGAGGTCAACACAGAATCAATAAATATGAGCACAGCTTGCTCAGACTTCATAGCTGGGGGAAAATAAAATCAATCAATCTATCCAATCCTTTCTTCTTCATAGAAGTAGCTGTGGCTGAATATTACTCAAAATCTCTGGATTAGTTAATTGTGCTTTTATTTTAAAATTAAAATAAATTATTTCAGTGGTGACTAAGGGAGCTTTGAAAAAGACACTGTAGGGGCCTGCCTGGTGGCGTAGCCATTAAGTTTGCAGGCTCCAATTCGGGCTGGGGGTTTGCAGGTTCGGATCCCAGGCATGGACTGATGCACTGCTTGTCAAGCCATGCTGTGGCAGCGTCCCATATAAAGTAGAGGAAGATGGGCATGGATGTTAGCTCACGGCTAATCTTCCTCACCAAAAAAAAAAAAAAAAAAGCACTGGAAAATGTAGAGAGCAGTGAAAATAAATGACATATTTCAAGAGACTGATATATCCACACAGGAATGTTCTCCACTGAAGTCATTGTAAGGAACGTCGCCAGAAAGTGAAAGACATCTAGTTTTGTTTGTTTAAGTAACATTCAAGGGCAAAAAGAACAATGAGAAGAGCATAAACCAGAGTGGTCCACTGCTTGTGGAAGATGCTGTAGTGCGAGTATATGAGAAAAGAGAGGAAAAGCTTCTCAATTCATATTTAATCTGTATTATTTAAAACGGACAGAGATTCTTAAGTTGGAAAATCTAAAACATACAGAAAGAGAGACTGGAGGCCTAGCATAAGTACACAGAAGGTGAAATCCCGTGCCATTGCTTTGATGAGACTGGCCCTCCAGAGCCCGCCGCTTTACGCCTCATGGTATTGAGTGAGTGTGCTGAACAGTCTTAAAGTCGTTCCTAGCATCTTTTGTGAATAAAGCGAATGCCAGGAAAGTGGAAATGGGGAAGTGATTTTCAGAAAAGCGGGGGAAATGATACATTCTTAAAACCTACAAGCCAATATATTTGATGCTGATTGCTGGTAGAATCTAAGTATGCATTATTATGCCAAGTATTTATAAACCCTTAGAAAAGAATAAATACGTTTATCACCAGAAATTCCCATTGGTTCACTAAAAAATAATGCCTATAGAAAAATTTTTTTTCAGATTCTGAATCACTAGCTCATGTGATTCAGACTTATGATGCCCAGGAACTCCACAAAACACTCAACTTACATAAAGCCATAGAAAGCATGCTCTTTAATTTTGCAAATGGCACAAAGTTTCAAAGGATGGTTGATATTAAAAAATCTTGATTTTAATGTTTACCTGAAAGCAAACTCTTTTAATTAAAATCATTTTTTGCCATAATTTTTAAAATTCCTTTTTGAGGTAGGAAATATATACACATGATATTAAAATTTAAAAGGTACAAAAAGGTGTACAGAGAAAAGGAAGTCTTCACGCTCTATCTCCCAGCCAACCATTGTCCCTCTCCAGAGGCAACCATTGTATCAGTTTCAGCAAGACAGCATTATTTAATCCATTCATGATTATACTGTTATTTACTGAACCCCTGCTGTATGCCAGGTATTGTTCTAAGCACTAAGGATACAGTAGAGAAAAGGATAGAGCAAAGTTTGTCTTCCATAAAGTGTATGTCCTTTGTGTATGTGTGTGTGTGTGTGTGTGTGTGTGTGTGTGTGTGTGTGTAGGGAGGGAAGGGGAGAAGAGGGTGGGGAGACAGAGAACAAAAAATATGTCAAGGGATGATAAGTTCTATGGAGAAAGTTAAAACGGTAGTGGAGTGATAGTCAAAGAAGGCCTCTTTGATAAGGTGGCACTAAAGCAGAGACTCGAAGAAAGTGACAGAGTAAATCATGCAGATGGGTGCCTGGAGAAGATCATTTTAGGCAGAAGAAACAGCCTGTGCAAAGGCGGTGGGTGAGAGTGCACCCTGGAACAGCAGGGGGTCAGTGGAGTGAGCAATGGGAGAGTGGTGGGAAATGGGCTCAGAGTGCAGGGTGAGAGGTGATGAGAAGATTAGGTCCTATAGGCCATTGCAAGAGCTTTGGATATTACTCTGAGTGTGAAGGGAGCCACTGGAGGGTTTATAGTGGGGGAGGAGCATGTTTAGAGCTAAGTTTTCAGTTTAATAGATCACTCTGTACTGTGTTGAGAATCTAACATGGGAGAGGTAGTGGGGGATGTGGAGCAAGAATGGCCAACTAGGAGGCTATTGCAATGATCCAAGCAAGAGATAATAGTGGCTTGCAGTGGGTTGATAGCATTGGAGGAGGTGAAAAGTGATTGTATTCTAGATACATTCTGAATGTAAAGCTAACAGGGTATCCTAATGGATTGTGTATGGGGTGTGAGAGAAAGAGTCAAAGATGACACCATTTTTGGCTTGAGCAAATGCAAGAATGGAGTTGCTATTAGCTGGGATTGGGAAGACCTTGGGAGGAGCGGATTTTAGGGAAAAACCAGGAGTTTGGTTTTGCGAATATTGATTTTGAAATGCCTGTTAGACATCCAAGCAGAGACGTCAAGTAGACAGTGTAGAGGTCGGGGGTGGGGAGTGGTCTGTTCTGGGTATATAAATTTAGGAGTTGTTGGCATAGAGATGAGGTGACCAAGGGAGTGAGTTTTGATGGTGAAGAGGCCAAGGAGTCCTGGGACACTCAAATATTTAGAGGTCCACAAAGGAAAATAAGTAAAAGTGGCTTAGTGAAGTAGAAGGAGAACTGAAAAAGTGGGATTCCAGAAGGCAAGAGAAGTGTATGTTAAGAGGGATGGAATGATCAACTCTGTTAAGTGCTGCTTGTAGGTTGGGTAAAATGAGGACTGAGAATCAGCCATTGGATTTGACAATGAGGAAGTCATGAATTTGATGAGACTGCTTTATTGTGAAGTGTTGGAAAACTTTGATTGGAATGGGTTTTAGAGAAAATGAGAGAGGAGAAAAATAAGAGACAGGATCTATAGACATGACTCTTTTGAAGAATTGTGCTATAAAGGAAACTAGAAAAATACGAGGTAACTGTCTGGGGGATTGGGATCAAGAGAAGAGAAAGTTTTATTTATTTTTTTACTATGGGGTATATTAAAGCATATTTGTAAGATGATGCAAATGATTCAGGAGGGATGGAAAGATCAATGGTGCAGGATACAGAGGGGGCATTTCCTGCAATTATGTCCCTGAGTAAGTGAGGGGAAATGGATCCAAGGCACAGTGGAGGGTCGATGTTAGATAGACATAAGGACAGCTCGTGGATATAACTGGAGAAAAGAGAGAAGTGGGCACAGGTGCAGGGGTGGAGCCAAAAACATGTTCAATGAAATAGGAAGCAAGGTCAACAGCAGAGTGAGTAGCAGAGTGAAGTTGGAAGTTTGAGAGGAGAGGAGAAGGTATAAAATTGTTGAGTAGGAGAATGGGAGAGTGAAAGGACTAGGGGAATTGTAGGAATTCTGAGCAGCCTTAGAGTTCACTTGGAGTTGGTGGTTATGAGCTTAAAGCAAGACCAGTTATCATATATGTTATCGTTTTATTTTTTTCAGTTGAGTTCAGCTGCCTGAGTGTTGATTTGGAGTAAGTGGATGGTTGGAGTGGTTTTTGTTTTTGTTTTCTGGTGAGTATGAGAAGAAGAGAGGGGCAGTGGAATTGAGGATGTGTACAAGACAGTGAGAATAATGATGGGTCATGGAATCTGGGGAGGAGGGAAGGAGGACAAGAGGGGATGAAGCACAGCAAAAAGATGATACTAACAGCGGGTTGTATGTGGTGGTGGGGTTGAAGATCAGCTGGAGCAGGGGTACCTGAGTAAGGGAGCTGGAAGGATGAGAGGTGGTGATTTGAGAGTGAGTCTTTGAGACAGAGATTAAGGAGGGGGTACAGTTATTGAGGGGAGTGGGAGACTGAGATGGCGTGGAGGACAAGGTCATTGGAGGAGAGGAGTCCAGAAGAATGGCAAGGCCAGGAGTGAGATCATCACCTATATGATTACTGAAACCAGAAAGAACCATGATAGTGATTGGAGAGTGACAGTGAACCAGGTGCTGGTATCTTTAGGAAAGGGCATAGTGGCCTGGGCTTCAAAGCTAGGGGTTTTTAGAGGGGAAGGAAGAATAGTGGCCTGTAAAATTATAAATGCAAGGTCCTGACTGTAGGTTCTGCAAACTCTATTTAATATGTACAAAACGTAGGAGATGCAACTTAAAATAGTTCATTGTGGGGGATGGGAATTTTGAGGGTTGTAATTAACTAAATATGAGCTAGTGGTATGGTGAAATTACTAAAGTTTCTTATGTAATTTTAAGTAGTATTAATAGAAAGTCTTGGGTACACATTATCTGAGGTAATAGTTTCCCTAGATTCTGTTCTAGGCAGACCACATTTGGAGTCTTATACTACACAGTGGGTGCTATGCTTTGAGAGACATTAATGAGCTATAGAATGATGAGAGAAGAGTGACTAGATTGGTGAGGCTTCTAGAAAAAATGCCATTTGAGAAATGGTTGAAGAAATTAAGAATTTTTAGTCAGAAGAAAAGAAAAGTTAACAGAGATCTGAAAGTTAAATTCACATACTAGAAAAACTCTTATGAAGCAAAGAAAGAAGACTTGACCCAGGTGATTTCACAGGGCAGAATTGGGAGTGGTGGCTAAATCAGAGAAGCAGAGTTCTACTTAAGGAAGGAGAAAGTTCTAGTAATTAGAACTGACCGGGTGAGAGATAGATTGCCTCCCAGTTACTGATATTCAAGCAAAAGCGAGGTTGCTGTTTACTGGGGGAAACTTAGAAAGGAAAGTGTTAGCTATTACCAAGATCTTTGTACCTTCCTAAAAGAAAACAGTACCCCCAGCTTTATACTGTGGTTGTTCACGGGGGCATATTTCTCAAAAGTGGACAGCACACAAATGAAACCAGAAACAGTGTTCATCACAAAAACCACAGTTAACTTAAACTGGCTACCTAAAGTGCAGTCTCCACAAAATCGTGTCCTGCTTTAAATTCTTCTCCAGTTCTCCACTGTCGAGAAAAACCCCTTAATGTAACATACTCGCTTCTTAAGAACTATACAGCTTAATCTAATTTTGGGTTATTAACCTAAATGTGAAACAGGATATCTGCAAGCATCTCTTATTTATTCTTTTATCCTGAACTATCTTTTTTTCATTTTTTACTACTGTATCTAATTCCACACATACTCAATACATTCTAAAATGTTTGGGGAGGGTGAAAGGGATAATTCAGCACATGTGTGTGGTGATGGGTTGTAATTAGTATTTTGGTGGTGAACAGGATGTAATCTATGCAGAAATAGAAGTACAATGGTGTACACCTGAAATTTTTACAATGTTATAAACCAATGTTACTGCAATAAACAAAAAATTAAAAAAAAATAAAATAAAATGGGAATTTCATTAACTAATTCTGTAATGCTACAAGCATTATATGATTCTCTCCTTAGTCCTCTGCCTCACTATCTGTATATTTATGTTATATTATTCATTGTAAAACCGTGTTTTCTGGATTACCTAATGAATTATGTTTTTTATTTTTGTTTTTGGTGAGGAAGATTCGCCCTGAGCTAACATCTATTGCCAATCCTCCTTTTTTTGCTGAGGAAGATTGGCCCTGGGCTAACATCTGCGCCTGTCTTCTTCTATTTTATATGTGGGATGCCTGCAACAGCATGGCTTGGTAAGCAGTGCGTAGGTCTGTGCCCAGGATCTGAACCCGTGAACCCCAGGCCACCGAAGCAGAGTGCACGAACCCAACCACTACGCTGCTGGGCCTGCCTCATGAATTACATTTTTAGCTGGAACATTCTACATTCTAACTTCCATGTCCAAACCCCAAATGGATTTTCTAATTCATCTACTGCATGCAATTATTATAAAACCAGTTATAGGCAACATTCTTGCTTCCTGAACGTGGGGAATTTGTTGAATATCTCACATCCTTCAAAACACCCAGAAATTTGTTTTATGCATAGCAAATATTCATTCGCTTTTAAAAAACAACTCTTGGACAACAGAAAATTGTGTGTATTCAAGTTATTGCTGATCTGGTTGATGAGTTTGAGAATAAAAATCAGTGTCATCTCTACTTTGGCATGAAATTTTCAACTGATCCTGAAAAATCAGGGCTTCTCAAGATGTGATCTATAGATTACCTGCTTCAGGATCACATGAGGTGATCCACAGTCCTCAACCCAGGGGAACTAGCCAGCCAAGTGAGTGTTACAACTTGAAGAAACACTGATTTATTGAATCTCTTCCTTGTGCTCAGCATTTTGCTAGGAGCTGTGGGGAGTAGAGGAGCATGAGCTATGTCCTCTTTCCTCTACTTCCTCCGAGCTTGCCGTCTAGATGGGAGATGTGATTAACTCACACAAAACAAAGGTAAACAGCTCAAGTCAGAGTACGGCCTTGTGCTTGGATGGATGGTACAAATTATAAGCAAGTACTGCAGGAATTTCATGATTTTGTGGGTTCCAGAGTACCTGGTCTCTTGAAAGAGGTGGAGTGTGACTTATGCCTGAAGGATAGATAGAAGAGGATTAAGTAAAAGTGAGCAGAGAGGCGGTTTAGGTGAGGGGAGAAACATGAGTGGTGACGTGGAGATGAGCGATGACTAGGCTGGTTTAACCTGCCCAGCCGGGTAGGGGGAGAGAGATTCTAGGGGGCTTGAAAGCTACTCATAGGACTCGGACTCCTTTTATATGGATTCTGGGACCTTTTAAGGTTTATATGGGGGGAAGTCATGTTATAAAGCTATGTTAAGGACGATTAGTCCAACAGTGGCATAGAAGATGAACTCTGTAGGGGTGATCCTGAAACCTGCATGTTTGCTGACAGAAGGCTGACCCAATAACATCAGTTTCAGGGCCTTGAATAAATAGCCATGGGAAGAAAGAGGAAAGTACATGGGAAGGTAGAAGAAGAAAGATGAGTGGCTTCATAGGAACATTCAATAGGACTTTGTGACTGACAGGATATGGAGCAAGAAGGAAGGAATGAATCAACTCTAAAGTTCTGTGCCCTACGGCTAGGAGAATGTTGGTCCTATAGCGAGGTGGGAGGGGGAACTGGTTAGAGAGGTGAGGATAATGAATTCATTTTTAGTCATTTGGGGCTTGATGTGATGAAAAGCCATTTGAGTGGAAATCTCCACTTGGTGCTGTAGATAAAGGAATGAATTTTGGAGATGAAAACAGGATTGTTGATACAGATTTAGAAAATTAGAAGAGAAACCATAGAATAAATTAGTTTTCTGAAAGAGATTTTGTGGTATGGGAAGAACAAAGTGCGAAGAACAAAGCAAGAGTGCCTTGCCTCTTACAGCTGAGTGGCATTAGGCAAATTATTGAACCTTCCCGAGCCTCATTCCATAGTATGTATATAGGGTACTAGGTCTTGTAGAGTGCCTGGCAATCAAATGTTAACTACTCTCATTATTACAGTCATGTGGAAGCCAAGATGGCATGGTTCAGAATGAGCTCTGACTGAGAAAGCAGATTTATCTAGTCTTGGCGCCTAATATCATGTCAATGTGGTCAAATCTGCTTTATGTCTGTTTCTTCATATATAAAATGGGCATGATACTGTTGTCCTGGCTATCTTACAGAGCTGTTGTGAAGATAAACAGAGATAACATGAGGAGGTCATGCAAATTGTAAATAACTAAATATCTGTAAGGTACTATTAATAGGAAGCCCAGTCAGCACTATCAGATGCAGAAGAGAGGTCTAGGAGAACAGAGATCGAGAAAAAGTCATGCTACCTCAGCCTTAGGTGTTTTAATAGAAAATGCTTGCTGTGCTTAGCTGGATCTCAGCCAAATATCAGTGGAGAATGGTGGGAGAGCAAGGAAGAATTCAGGTGGGGGGAAGTCAGTTCTGGCCATCCACCTTGGAAGATATTTTGGCTACGTAGAGTGCAGTTGGTGTGGTGACCCGCTCCGTTCCTCATGTCCTAAAGAGTGATCTGTGACTGGAGCAGGGCTGAGGTGTGCCCGTGGGGTCCAGCTGCAGTGAGGGAAGACAGCAGATGGTGTCTATTCTGATTTTCCTGCTTGGTGGAAGGGCAATAAACGTAGGAAGCTATCCTAGGTATGTGTCGGAGTTGGTCTGGAAGAGGCTGCTTCTCTCACCACCGAGGGCATCGCAGTGAAAGATAGCTCCTGCTGCGCACCACCCCCTCAGGGCAAGACTAAATCAACTGGCCCTGTGGGCTAGTGGGTATCTGCAAGCTAGTCTTATAGCCGTGTAGGTTAAAGTCTTCCATAAATAGACTAATGCTTCTGGAGAGATGGAGTAAATATACTTTTCTTTATCCCTCTTGCTAAGTATAGCTGAAAACCCTGAACATTATATATAAAATAAACATAAAAAGACTCTGAAAGGTGGAGAGAAGAAGGCAGACTTACTAGGGACCTTGGGACCTGAGGAACGACATGGTGGTGAGTTCTCTGGGTTTTTCTTTTTCCTCATATAGCTTGGACTGGATGCTGGAGAAGCCAGCAACCACACCAATGGGCACAAAAAGCACCCACAAGAAAGCCTTTTGTCAAAGGACCAGGCAAGGGACAGCCTAGCAAGACAGAATGCTTTTAGACAGTAACTGCTCTGCTCCAGCCAAACACCATGAAGTAAACTGCTGCCCTCACCCCGATCCCCACCAGTAAAAGGCAAGTGGGGAGCCTCGACTTCCACCTTGTGAGGCGGTGAGAGGAACCCCAACAAACTGCCACCTCAACAATCCCATTGCCAGTGGAGACTATGTGGGATGTCTGGACTTCTACCTCCACCCAGCAATAGCAAGGCTTTGCCACCTGATACGCCTGCCAGCTAGTGTGGTGTCAGAGGAAGCCTGGTGGTGAGTCAGGAGTTTTAACACTGCTCAGTGGTAATGAGACTGAGTGGAGAACCTGGACTTTCACCTCCACCTGGCAGTAATAAGGCAGCACCCTTCTTCCCTCTTAGTGTGGCATTTAAATAAGATCCATAGTCTCATAACATAATACCCCAAATGTCCAGGTTTCAACTGAAAATCAGATGTCATACCAAGAACCAGGAAGATCTGAATTTGAATGACAAAGTATAATCAACACCAAGATGACACAGATGTTGGAATTATCTGACAAGGATTTTAAAGCAGCCATTGTAAAAGTGCTTCAATGAGCAATTAAGAACACATTTGAAACAAATATAAAATTGAAAGTCCCAGCAAAGAAATAGAAAGTTTCAGCAAGGAAATAGAAGATATAATGAAGAACCAAAGGAAAATTTTAGAACTGACAAATACAATAAGAGAAAGAATTGGAATTAAAAAAACTCAGTGGATGAGCTCAACAGCAGAATGGAAAGGATAGAGGAAAGAATCAGTGAACTTGAAGATAAACAATAGAAATGACCAATCTGAACAGCAGAGAGAAAATACTCTGAAAATAAAAGTGAATAAATAATAAAACTGTTCCACTCTACAGCACAGGAATATTTACCAGGACTCGTTCCCTTTCTCAGGTGTTCACTGAGTGTGCATATTAACAGAGTGCAGTGAAAACAGGCTGAGAGGTGTGTGCCTCGTGTTCGCTAAATGCATAAAATCTCAGCTGTGTTGGTCCAGATGTGGGCTTCAGGGAGAATAACTGAATAGTACTGCTTGAAGTCCTTGAGCTATTTTCCACATTTACAATACTCACTGATTTCTGACCCTCTAGTACTTAGATAACTAAATATATGCACATATAAGCTAAATTATTTAACAAGCACTTACATAGCACTTACAATGTGTTCTGAGATCTTTACATTTAATTGTTATAACCACCCAGTGAAGCAGGTGTTATTTATCCCGTTTTACAGATGAGTAAACTGAAATAGAGGTTAAGTGAGTTGCCTAAGGTCATGCAGTAAGTGGCAGCACCAAGATTTGAACCTCAGCGGTCTGGCTCTAGAATCTGTGCTCTTAATTACTGCACCCTGTCACTATTTTAGGCTTTTCTTGTGCAACCTCAATTTTATGACCTGTGTAGTGAAAGTTGCATGCTTATAAGGCGTTAATCTCTATGCAAACCTATCTGAACTAGAATGAGAGAGATCTGGGTGAGGGGGATGGTAGCTAACACTTGGAATGATAGACTTTGTGAATCCATAGGAACCTCAGCTGAAAGAAATAGTTACATTTAAAAAGTGGACATTTGACAGGGATAATTGTAAAATCTTGCAACAGGATCCTCAAACTAACCACATGAACAGAATGGGAGGGTCATGGTGAAACTGTGACACGGATAAAGAAAAAAATACAGAAGTTTTAGTTAACTAAAAGTTAACTCCTGCTCAGTGGGGTGAACCAGCTGCACCCGAGGTGACAAACTGTTAGTCTCGGTAACTCCAGATGCCCAGAACGAGGATGTGAGAGTTGCGCTTGGCTCTGGGAGGGTGGAGTATATGTGGGGTTGGGCAGAGTCCTGAGTGCACTGAGAGCTCCAGGGCGGAGCTGGTAGCAGAAACCTTGACTCTGGTTGAAAGAACGGAGGATTTACAGCCTGTACAAGAGAAGACAGGATGGGTTATGACAGCTGTTTAAAAATACATGAAGGACTATCAAGTGACATAGTGACTGGATATGTCCTGTGTGACTCTGGAGGATGGAGCTGTGGTCAATCAGAAGTTAAGCTCTGAAATATGAAAATAGCCTGGACTGCCTCATATGGGGGTGAGTTTCTTGTCATTGGAAGTATGTAAGCATAGTTGGGCTGGTAATTTATATGACAGAGGGAATATAACAGAGAAGATACATTAGGTTAGTAATTTTTTATCTTTTCAGAGTCACAGACCCCCACTGGGGAATCTGTTGAAAGCTTTGGAATCTCTGCCCAGGAAAATGCACTTACAAATACCACTTTGCACACAAATTCTGGGATTTCTCAGAGGGCTTTTATGGATGGAGGAACTAAATAATTTTCTAACTCTTAGAAATCAATAATTCCAGATACTCTCATGTAGATCACTGTTTACACAGGGGCAATAGTTTCATGGTTCAATAAAATCTCACTGAAGCATCCATTTATTTATTTATTTATTTACTTATTTATTTATTTTTGTGAGGAAGATCAGCCCTGAGCTAACATCTGTGCTAATCCTCCTCTTTTTGCTGAGGAAGACCGGCCCTGAGGTAAAATCTATTGTCAGTACTCCTCCTTTTTTTCCCTTTTTCTCCCCAAGGCCCCGGTAGATAGTTGTATGTCATAGTTGCACATCCTTCTAGTTGCTGTATGTGGGACGCGGCCTCAGCATGGCCGGAGAAGCGGTGTGTTGGTGCGTGCCCGGGATCCGAACCCCGGGCCGCCAGTAGCGGAGCATGTGCACTTAATCGCTAAGCCACGGGGCCGGCCCCCATTTATTTATTTAACAAATATTTATCAAGCACTTACACATACACACACACACACACACACACACACACACACACAGTATGTAGTTGAGTAGGTGACACTTAAATACATAACCAGAATATAAAAATAAATGCAGTAAAATAACAATATAGTCAGACTATGAGGAAGAGTGGTCTAAATTAAGGAAAAAGTCTGCATTCCATAAATGCTGTTTTGTTAGTTTCAAGAATATACTATAACTGAATCTGAGGCTCTTAAAGGGTGACAGAGTCCTGCTCTTTCCAAACTGGCCATGGTGCAGTGGGGGGGAGAGTGTGGGCGTGGAGACGCCATACTGGATTGCAGTTTCAGCTCTTCCGATGGCCAGTAGCTCTCAGCCTCTGTGGGAAGGGCCAAATGGTGGGTCTATGTGAACCTTCAGTGTCCGGATAAGTGATGTATCATTTGTCTGTTCACTGCTTTTGTGTACACTTTGGTCATTGCTAAAGTTTTTGGAACCAGTTGTTACTTTAGGCAACATTCCTTTGCTGTTATTATCAGGAGATACATTGGGGGAGGGGTAGGGGAAGATGTTAATTTTCCCTCTAATAATCCCCATCAGCCACCTAAAGTCACCCTAAATAAATAAATAAATATTCTCTGATGTGGCCAATTAATGTTTCCTCAATTTTATGTAAAGTGTGCATACGATATTTTTAAACTCTGTGCTACTTTTATTTATGTATGAACACATGATCCAAGTAACAGCAGGGTGCTTCCTGTGCAAATACAGCTTCAGCATGTCCACTGGCTTCCACTCCAACCAGATCGTGGCCCCTAAGCACCACCATATATAGAAATTGTGGAGTTTCCACTACTGATCATGCTATTATTTTGTTTAGAAAACTTTTTATTATAAATAATACAAGGGTAAATTGCAACCCAGCATGTTTGCATTACCAGAATTGAACTTATGTGAGTTCATTTTTTAATTGAATCCGTGGTGTTAGGGAATGATTCCTATTTTATTTTACCAGATGTGTGAGAAAGAGCAAACACCTAGTATTGTTTCCTGGAAATTGTATGATCTTTTAAAGGCTAAGCAGTTCCTATTTATAATTTGGATCTTGCATATCAGAAGTCTCAGAAGTAACTGGTTTCATTTCTATGAATAATGTGAAGGAATTTAAAAACATTTTTTTAAAGAGAGATAATTACTTTCTAGAGAAATAAGTCCCAGAAATATCCTATCTTGAAGGTAAACGTGTATTAGAGAATGATTTGCAGTGGGCCATCAAGGCGGTTTGTGTTACTTTTTTTTTTAAGTGTGGTAGTCTGCTCTGTGCTCCATACTTATTTAAGCACTATAATAACTCTCAGGAACTTTGATTCCCAAAATGAATCTTTATCAACCTGTTAAAAACAAAAAAGTTCTGGCTTCTGCCTGCCAGGGGACATCAAGGTCAACCTTGAACTGTATCAATTAACACATAATGATTATGTTTCCACTACGATCCTTCCTGTGAAAATGTCTTTTGAATATTGAATTGATATTGATATGCTCCATTGTTCTAGGGTCTTGTAAAAACAATAATAAAAGAAATTTTTGCAAGAGAAAAAACTTACTCATGATCTCACCCTCTTTGCACAACTCTTAGTGCCAACCTCGTACAGTGGGTTGAGGATTCAATGAGCTAATATTTGTAACGCTTGACACGTAGTAAGGACTATATAAATGTTTGCTATTCTTATTATTGTTATTAATTCCTAAATTACTATCAATTTTATTCATTTGAATAATAATTGCTAACCTTCTTTAAGTACTTTAGATTGGATGAAACACTGGTCTCATTTATCGAGTGATCCTCATTTTACAAATGTGGACTCTGAGCAAAGCCAAAGCCACATTTCCAACTCCCAAGTCTCATGCTCTACTGTACCTCAGTGCCTTTCTGCCTTTGAAATATAGCAAAAGGAAAAAGAAAAGTGTCTTACAAGACAGCAAAGCCAGGGCATGGAATTCAGCTTTATCTTGCAGGAAGAAAAGGAAGTAATAGGAGGAGGCTCAGCTGGAGAGACAGCAGAAGAGATGCAGGAGGAGAGATGGAGGTGCGGAAGAGAGGGCAGTGGGAATGGGGAGGGATGGTGGTGGAGGGAGACAGCTTGACCCCTGGAATGGACACAAATAGACGAAAGGGGAGTGGAGGTGGAGGAAGACACAGAAAAGGGAGAAAGAGAGGGAAGAGAGGAGAGAAGTACACAGAGGGAGGGAAACCGTTGAGGAAGCAAAAGATACATATATAGATATCCATATTTATATGATATCTGTATATATCAAGAAATGGGTTTGTAAAAAAGAGGAAAGGAGAACTAGGTAACAGAGCTTTCCTAAATTCTAGAATCTGGGGTGAGTGAGAGCAGGATTCTTGGCTTTGCTGCGCATCTTTACATTTGCTTACAATTGCTTTACAATTGCTTAGAGCCTTCAACATCTAGAGACTTTTCTAAATGGGGTGACCCCAGCAGGCCGCTGGGGCTCAGGGGTGGGGGCTGTTCTTGGAGCGTTCTGTAGGGGCTGTCCAGAGCTTTCTTACTCCCAGGCTGAATGAAATGAAGCAGTGGGCTGAGTCAGGCCTGTGGGCTGAAATGTTCCTTCCTCTGTCTGGGGATTTTCCAAAGGACTCACATTATCTTTATCTAAATGGAGAAGAATTTAGCTCAGGGTTTTCCCTTAGATATACGACGTTGTTTGTAAACTTTTCCCCTCTGCACAGCTAGCACTGAGATTTCCTAATGCAGTGGTTTGGATAGCAATATTAAGGAGTTAATTGGTTTTTCTTCTACCATGCTCAAGTATAAAAACGTACTCTATACCTTGATTGGGGAACGAGGGTAGTTAGGGGAAAGACAGGAAATAGACAGAAGCGAAGGGAGTTAACCTTTATTTAGCACGTGGTGCTAGGCAGGCAGGCACTGTGACACGCACTTTATATACTTTCCTAGATTAGCTTTAGGATCCAGTGGCCTATTGAATGGGTAGCAAACGACTCCACTATTATCTGGTTAATCTGAGTAATGATGACAACTAATTTACATAATTCTCTTTATTTGCTTCCAACCAAGGCATAAACTAGACATGGAAAAGGAGTCTTCCAGTGAGATCCTGCTAGATTGATCAGGATGGGGGATCAGATGTTGGGGCTCAAGTCCTAGCTGGTAACACATGTGCGTTTTCAGCAATATTTATTTAAACCACATTCTTCCTGGGGCATATTCAAATAGTTAAGGATTTGGGGTCCTTCCTATCGTTTCATCAATGATGATTTGCGTACATGTACTTGTTCGTATTATGTCAAGTGCACGAATGTTTCTTTCTCCTTGTCTAGACTCCTTGAGGTAGGTGATATGTCTCTATAATCCCTAGCAGGGAGTCAAGTATATCACTATCAGAATTTCATCATTTGATGATTTATTTTATTTCTTTCTTGGATTACATAAAATGGTCTTAATACCATATTGGGATCATAGCACATTTTCATAAGCTTTCCAAGTTCACAAAATCAATGACTATTCAGACTTTAGAAGTAGGATTTGGATCCTTTGTGTATAACTCACATGACCAATATTAAATCAATTACAATGTAAATTCTTGCTCCTATTTATATGAGCTCTAAGAATAATCAGCAAAAATTTTTCATTATACCACTTTAAATTTCCTTGAAAAACTCTAGAGTGCTAACTTAAAAAATAAAAACAATTCTTGACAGTTATGTTTAAAACTATCTGATGATAAATGAATTCTGTTAACATTTAAAAAATTAATTGGATGGATGTCCTTGATCAGGCATTCAATTACCCTGAGAATTTACATAATAAAATGCAATCGTTTGCGCTGAGGTTAGTTTGACACAATTGCCGTTAACGGCTTCTCCTTCTTAGCACCTGGCGGCTCACCTGGCAGCTCTGCCCTCAAACAGGGCGTGCTGCATTGAGGTGCAGACCATTACAAGGTAGAACCTTATTTTCAATTAACAGTAGGAATACTAATGGTGAATTAATCTTTCATTAGTTTGTGGAGAATGAACCATTAGTCTTTTCAGTTCAACTCTAGTCCTTTGAAATCTGAACCGTTACTTAAGATGAAAGAGGCCCCAATGAAATGGGACTTAAAAGCATATTTGGGCTTGGCGAAAAAATTATTTCAGGTGCCCTGGTAAAGCTGGCCTGGCTAAAAGTCTTCATATGGGATTTGTAAATGAATTCAGGCCCTGGGCCCACTTCCTGACTGCTGGGCTGGGTAATCTGTGCCAGCTTCCTCCATCCCCACTCGGCCCTGTGTATGTTACTGTCTTTTCGTATGGCAGGAGAAGGCTGTGGGTTCAGGAGTTAGAGCTGCTCAAAAAGGAATTTGCGTGAAGTAGACCATTCTCTGTCCCTGGAAGGGTTCAAGCAGAGACTGCGTGATCACTTATCAGGGATATTTAAAAGTGGGCTTATTTTTTAAGTGGAAACTTGAACTACATTACTTCAGATATTATTTATATTCCTTTTGTCTCAGTTTTCCACGATTTTACAATAAAATTAGGGAATTGTGCATTAAGTCCTGTGAATGACTTTGAAATGGCACATACATTTTTAATATTGGGCCTTTACACCTTTAGGTAAAACTTGTATGAGTCCATATGAACAAACCCAGACACCAAGAATCTAAATTAATAAGTAATTTTAACACAAAAACATTTTCAACTTATTTTTGTGGCGTAGTCAGATAAAATGTCTTTGATTAATAAAATGGAAACATTGATTAATCATTATGTTCTTTAAAATACTATTGACAAAAATATTTTATAATGTATTGCTCATGGGGGACAACAATAAAGAGATGGGAACTAATTATTCTGGGGACGTGCCAGATATTATGCTGAGTTCTATGGATAGAATATTTAAAGAAATTCTTTCCTCAAGAAATATAGTTTAATGGAGGAGATAAAGCAACAATTATATTTTATTGTGAAGAAATATGATGGAAGTATGTATGTGATGCTATGTCAAGCATCTTAACAGAAGGGAAGGTTAGAAAAAACCTTTTGCTGGAAGTGGTTCTGGATTTGAGTTTTAAAGGATGAGAAATCAGCGAGGTGAGGCCTGGGGAAGACTATTCAGAGAGAAGAGTCCTGCTTGAAACCCTGTTTCTCCCTTCTTGCTTTTTCAAAGGGGAATCCTTTGTTTTTTTGCCTCCCAGGCTCTAGGTTTCTAGAATGGTGACGAGGAGGTACAGAGCTGTTTATTTGCACTTGTCTTTAAGCCTTTAGATGATGACTGGTTCATGAGCAAAATCAGTCTCCGCAAAGTGGCTGTTTCTCTGAGAGTGCGTATGGCTTTTAGAACTGGACAGACTGTGCATCTCATGCAGGTATGCAGATACTTGGCTAAGGACCAAGGGCGCTCAAAGCCAGACAAGACAAGGTCAATTTTCTCCAGTAGTAAGCCTTTAAAAACATTATTTTTATTAAAAAATATAAATGGATGCATTAGGGAGTGAATTCACATGTAGTTTTCAAATGTGAGGCTTTAAGTAAACGTCCTGCATCCTGTGCCTAGGCAACATCCATAGGCCCTTGGGATACATGCTTGCTTTTCTTTTTCCATTGTCTTGACTTAGTTGGAAATATTTGAGAAACACTAGGCAGGAAGGTGTCTGGGTAGGTGTTCTGGAGTGAGTACTGAGAACCTCCAGAACAAGGTAGCAGATGAGTGTGTGTGTTTGTGTGTGTGGGCATGTGTGCATGTGCATGCACCAACTCATAGATGTGGGTGCTAAGATGAGAAGAATGCTGTGGAAAAGAATGCTGGGATTGATGAGTGATGTTGACTGTGGTGAAAAATGAGAAGGAAGGGAAGCAAAGTTGGGTGAGGATTTATCCCCTAGATCATTCTGTTTCTCTGTCCTCCCCAAAGCACCAGTGAACCTGTAGCCAGGAAGCGTTAGGGGAGATGTCTCAGTTCTGGTGCTGGTTCTTTCCTTCCATCATCCTTGTTCTGAAACATCACTGACCTTCTCTTCTATCCCAGTCTGGCTCACAGCCTGTAATGATCCACCCTGGCTGGTTGCTTATGGACATCAGGGCTGTTGTTACAGACAGTTCTCAGTTTTGTTTGTTTGTTTTTTTGCAGTTGTTCTAAGTTCAGACTTTTAAATATATAGCCTTCATCAACGGTATATTTATAGTTCCAACTGCTGTTCCTACTCTATTACAGTATGGGATGTATGATGCTGGAACTTAAGAGATTGTTTTTCTCATCTAGCATGTCCTCTGGAACTGTCCGTGGCAGCTGCCTGAACTAGCTTCTTTTTCTGGGCCTTGAAGGATGTCATATGCTGGAAAATTGTGGGGGAGGACCTTCCAGGGAGAGTGTCCAGTGAGGACAAATGAATAGAGCTGTAAAGCTGGTGTGACGCGATAATGACCAGTGGTTCTATGTGTGCCTGGATCCTCTTGGGGAAAGGGAAGGGGGAATGGAATGGTGGATAGGACTGGAATGTGAGAAACTTAAAGATGTTGGATGTCAGACTAAGAACTTTAGACTGTATTCTCTTCACAATAGAGAGTCATCTGTGGTCTTTTCAGCGAGAGAGGAGCTCTCTCATATTTGTGCTAAGAAAGCACTCTGGCAACCGTGGAAGGTTGGAGTGGGAGCTGGCGAGGGGTGGGAGGTGAGTTAAGAGGCTTCCACAGCAGTCCCGTGAGACATGGTGGGCTGAAACTGGCAGTGGAGAGCGAGAGGGGTTGAGATGGAGAGATTTTTATGAAGTACAGGATAGAACTTGGAGATGAAAAAGACTTAAGAATTATTTCTGTTTCTGGCTTGGACATGTGGATGCATGGTGATGCTGTTAAGTGAAATGCAGACACAGGAAGAGAGAATCAATGTAAAACACTTTCAAAGATATAGCACTCCATTACAAATGTAATGTATTAATATTAAAATCATATTTCACTGACTTATATTTAAGGTAATGGTCACCCACAGTATTGATTATCCAGATGTAGAGAAACCATTAGGAATCACAAGCTAGTGCTTTTATAAATACTGTATAAAAAATGCAAAATATAAACCCTTTGAATTTAAAATTTTTAATTGATGCAGGGAATCTACAATGTCAAGTTCATATATAGGGTGATTAAATTTTACTTTGGTTATAGATTTTTACTTTATTAGCACTATTTGATATGGAGAAACGTTAACTAGTTCTACCAATTGAATATAGGTTGATTGCAAAATTGCATCCTTATAATCTCTTTATTTAGCATCTATATATAAATATTAACTGAAATTGTTAAGTCCTAATTAGAGGACAAAATAAAGCTTGACAAGTTCTAATAAGATGTGTCAGAAAGATCCTTGATTATATATTAACCCATTTGATAATTTATTACATAAAGCAACAGGATTCATTATTTATTTAATTTTTCCCCATGATTATCTTTTTTAAATATTACTTTTAATTGTGGTAAAATGCACATAACAAAATGTTTACCATCTTAACCATTCCTAAGTGTCCAGTTCAGTGGTATTAAGGACATACACATTATTGTGCAACCATCACCACCATCCATCTTCAGAACTGAGTCTCCCCATTAAACACTAACTCCCCATTCCCTCCTCCCCTGGTCACTAGCAACCACCGTTCTACTTTCTGTCTCTGTAAATTTAACTACTCTAGGAGGACTCACTATTTTTTAAGCAAAAGAAAATAATGTAGTTTTTCTGTAACCTGTTGGTTCTCTGCATTGGCTCACATGTAACCGACTCTGTCAGAATATTCTCTGAAAGGTTTTAAAGCAGCACAGTGCATCGGGCTTGGTAAGAAAGTAGCACATTGGCCATCCTTGGATAAGTCCTTCAGGTGCTGCGCAGTCCAGATCGGGAGCTAAGGAGGAACCAGCAGTCTCCTGACAGGTGGTGGTAGCTTTGAGTGTGAATCTCAGGCCCTCGTTGTCTAATTGCACAATGTTGGGCAAGTTGATCGAACTCTGAAGAGTCTCAGTTTCGTCATCTGTAAATCAGTGGAACCTGCCTTATGGTGTTGTGAAGCTTCAGGGAGTTATATGTAAAAGCATTCAGAACAGAGGTTGGCCTACCATAAGCGTTGCATCCATGTTAACTGCTATTATTTCTCAGCTGAGCTCTTACTCCAATACCTGTTTTGTAAGTCTGAGCTGACAAGGGAGCGCGACTGAACGTGGTCACTTTAAAACATGGAATATTTTAAGACCTTTCCACAGTGTGTTTTGGATTAGTCTCACAACCCTGAATACACTGTGCACTTTTATCCAAAAAGATTGCAAATCAAAGCATCATATGCCAGAAGGATTGCTCAGGTGCCTCCGTATCACAACAGTCTGGGCGTGAGATGGGTTGTGACCCCGTATAGGGACTTTCCCCCTTCACTTTAGCTGGAACTCCCCTCCCCTCCGCCAGGGCTTAGTGGAAGAAATCGATTGCTCTGGTTGAAAACTCAAGAGGTCCACCCATCCCCAGCCCACTCTGTTACGATTTCTTTTCCATTTCACATTCACAGACTAAAACAGGGTTATTCTCTCACCAAGAACAGAGGTTTTGACGTTCACTTACTCCCAATATTTTCTGATTGACATGGTGAGAAGAGGAAGGATGATATCAGTGACTCCATATTCAGACACCTGGGACAACAACTGTCTTGTGAAAACCTGGTTCATTTTCATCTTTGGAAACTTTGTTCCCTGAAGGCTTTGTCTGGTTGTCACTATCGTATCTGCACCACCTAGAACAATGCTGGGCATACAAGTGTGTTCGAAGCATGTTTAATGAATGAAAGAATAAAGAATAAATAAATGAATGGCTAGTTTTCTTTGGTGGAGTACCAGGGAGATTACAGGGAGACATCTAGAAGCAAAAAAATCAAAGCCCTAAAATTTCCAGGAACTCCAAATAGTTCTTCCTCTTCAGAAGGTGTCTTATGCTTCTACACTGCACCTTGCCTATTTTACTTTTCATTTTTCCATTTTAAAACTCTTTTTTTTAAGTAATAATCACACACTCTCCTTTTTCATTTCATATGAGTAGCAAGGCCACTATTACAAGCTGGTTTTTATCCCCCTTCCCTCCCTGAAGTTGTGTTTATAAGATCTGCGTAGTTGTGCCTGCGAAAACACCCACAAGCTCTTCTTGATCCTTTGCTCAGACGGGACTTGCTCCTCCACTGCTAACCCAGCCTGTCTTCTTGCAGAGAGGCAGGGAGCAAGGGTGTCCCAGGAGGACGCTGAGATTCTCAAAGCAGCTTTTTTCAGGGAGCAAATTAAGGACAAACAAATCATTTTGGGATTTTGACCTAAATCTTAACCCATTTATTTTCTTAAAATAAATCTCTTTTTTTTCTTAGTGCCTTTAAAATGTTTGTAAAAAAGCACTATGCTATGTGTTGCTTTCTAAATTGAAGACTTTGAAAACAAATGACACTAGTGACAAAACTCCAATGGCTGTGTAGTTTATGAACATTTTATGAAGTTTATCTAACCATTTATAGGACATGGGTTCTACAAGTTTTGTATTTCTTCCAGTGTCTTACTTTAGTGAAGTTGCACTCACATTTCCATTTCTCAGATCACATGTGCTTCCCTTTTTTCAGTTTGTTTTAGCTTATCTTTCCAAGTCTGTGTGGCTACACTTGCGTGGTAGATATTAGTAACAAGTATTTAAGTTAGAATAACAATAATAGCTATAATTTATTAAACATTATCCACGTGTCAAGCTGATTCTGTGATTTAACTTAATTATACCATGTAATCTTTTAAAAATACTGAAATGTAATTTACATACAGAAAAGTAAACAAATCTTATTTATACAGTTTTGTGTATACACACCCATGTAACCATCACCCAGATCAAGACAGAGCGTTTCCATCATCCGGGAAGGCTCTTTGTCATGCTGCTTCTCCCAGGCAATCTCCCATTCCCAGAGACAACCATTATTCTGGCTTCTATCACCACAGCATAGTTTTGCCTTGTCTTTGAACATATATGAAGGGAGTAATTTTGTATCTGGCTTTGTTTTCTTGATAAGATGTTTTTGAGATTCAATCATGTTATTATGTGTATTGAGTTTGTTTTTTTTTTTGTATTACTATGCAATATTCTATAATATGAATATATCACAGTTTCTTTATCCATTCACTTATTGATGGACATTTGCGTTCTACCATTATTTTTTGGCTATTCTGAATAAAACTGCAGTGAGCATTCTTGAACAATCATTTTGTGGACCTGTCGAAACATTTCTCCTGAGCATGTACCTAGGAGTACAATGAAAGGCATAGGGTAGGCCTGTAAATAAATAGTTTTATTAGAAACTCCTAAACAGTTTTCCAAAGTAGTTGTATCATTTTGCACTCCTATCAGCAATATATGAAACTTTCTGTTGTTGTGCATCCTCACCAGCACTTGTTATTGTCAGACTCTTTAATGTCAGACATTCTAGAGGATATGTAGTAGAATCTCATTGTGGGTTTTTTTAATTCATTGAAATGTATCAAGATATAATTTACATAATAAAATGCATTCATTTTAGGTGTATAGTTTGATGAGTATTCAATGAAATGAGTATATCAACTTTCAGTATATCTGAATCTTTATAAAGCGTGTGTCTTATAGACAGCATACCAGTAAATCTTGCTGTTTTATCCTGTCTGAAAAATCTCTTCTTCTTCTTCTTCTTTTTTTTTTTTTTTGTGAGGAAGATCAGCCCTGAGCTAACATTCATGCTAATCCTCTTCTTTTTTTTTGCTGAGAAAGACTGGCTCTGAGCTAACATCTATTGCCAATCCTCCTCCTTTTTTTTTCCCCCCAAAGCCCCAGTAGATAGTTGTATGTCATAGTTGCACATCCTTCTAGTTGCTGTATGTGGGACGCGGCCTCAGTATGGCCGGAGAAGCGGTGCGTTGGTGCGCGCCCAGGATCCAAACCCAGGCCGCCAGTAGCGGAGCACCCGCACTTAACCGCTAAGCCACGGGGCCGGCCCTGAAAAATCTCTTCTTTTTAATGGGAGTGTTTAGACGCTTACATTTATGTTATTATTGATATGGGTTGGGCTTAAATCTACCACATATTTTTTTTATTGGTCTCATCTGGTTTTTGTTCTTCTGTTACTTTGTTTCTGCCCTCTGTTGAGTTAATCAAAAATTTATTACTATCCATTTTATTTCTTCTATTGTCTTTTTAGCTCTTATTTTTCAAGATTGCTGTACAGCTAATATCCTTATCATCCCAAATTCTACTTAGAATTGAAATTTAGCATTTTTAACCATTTAATCTTCACATCTGCTCTATGAAGTACGTATTATTATCCAGACAGGCCCCAAAACGGTAAGTAACTTGTGTAAGGTCACATATGTCACAAAGACGCCATCTAAAGAATGCTAGGTTCAAAATGGCCCCGATGAGAGTTAGTTCAATGGTTTTCTCCATATTAGTCATTGCTTGTGCAAATTACCTTTATGAATGGCATGAAAAATATATTTGTGCTAAGGACTTAGTCAAAGTTCCATGTGATTTATCATCAAATGCTTCTAATGAAAGAGATTGGCATCTAGGGGCTACAGTGCTTTCTCATTAAAAAGTTTCTTTAATCATGTGGAAATATTATTGATAAGTTTCCCCAAGAGATCAAGTCCATGGACGAGGAATTACAGAGGGAAATGGTGAATGTTTTGAAGGCTGGAGATTTTGAAGAATGTTTTGAAGAATATTTTAGTTTTGGCTTTATTATGAGAGTGAAAGGCTAAAGTGATATAAAAATTAAAGTAACTAACATTTATTGATCACATGCTATGTACTAAGTGCTATTCAAATATTATCACATTTTTGTTCTTTCTTTTTACTTTGTACCCATTGACCAACTTCTCCCCATTAATGGCACCCTTTAGCCCCTGGTAACCACTCTTCTACTCTCTGTTTCTATGAGTTTGCCTTTTTTAGATTCCACATCTAAGTGAGATTATGTAGTATTTGTCTTTCTGTGTCTGGCTTATTTCACTTAGCATAGTGCCCTCTGGTTTCATTCATGTTGTCACAGTGGCAAGATTTCCTTCTTTTTTAAGGCTGAGTAATGTTCCATTGTATATATGTGCCACATTTTCTGTATCCATTTCTTCGTTGACAGACATTTAGATTATTTCTGTATCTTGGCTACTGTGAACTTGGCTGCAGTGAACATGTGAGTGCAGATATCTCTCTGAGACAGTGATTTTATTTTCTTTGGATATGTACCCAGAAGTGAGATTGCTGGATCCAGGTATTATCCCATTTAATTCTTACAGCAACGGTGTGTGGTAGGTACTTTTTTATCTTCAATTTGAAGATGAGGAAATTGAGGCACGCAGAGGACAAGATGTGCCCAAGATCACACAGATGGAAAAGGATAGAACTGGTCAGGCTGACTTGAAAGTCTGTGTTCTTAACCGCTATGCAGACTGAAGGTGGAGAGGAGAGGGTGTTTTTCAGTTTACAGCTCTTCTGAACTCTATTTTATGTAAGTCACAACAACTTTCTGAAGTCTATAAGTGCAGTTATTACTTTAATGATGGGAAAATGGAGATGGTGGTTAGGTGAGCTCACCAACATCCAACTCACTGCTGTTGATAAAGGTCTGCCAAGTCCAGTCTTCTCTGGAGTAGAGCAGGATCAGAAGAAGCAGAACCATGGCAAAAGAAGTGCAGAGCAGGCAGTGGGTTCAAAGGCTGAAAGTGGAAGTGTTTGGAAATGATTCTGGATGCCTATTTTGAAAAGTTTGGGAGAAGAAAAACAAAAAAGAAAGCAAAAGATGGAAAGTTTAATGATAGAATACCAAGAATTCAGGTAATCTTAGAACAGAGAGGAAAGATTAAGTTGACAAGGCAGAAAAGAACAAATTAAAAATTTTTTTTCTGCATGTTTAACACCAAAAACAGATTTTCAGTTATTCTTTGTATGAATGAGAATTCCACAAAGGAAATTCATTGTCTAAAATGAGTTTATATGTATTAGTGAGAAAAAAAAGCTGAATGTTCCCTGTGGGTCAAACTGAATTTGTTAAGTTTTTAGCCTTAATTTGTGGAAAAAATTTCCTGCATCAGAACTGGAATTAGTAAAGGTTTTGAATCATTTTTGATGTATTTCCACTGATTTTCTTATAAGTATGTAGACTGATACTTCGCAAAACCACAATACATTTTGCTAATGGTCTGAACTTTTGCTTTTTTAAGCCTGTGAAACCAAAGTAAAACAAATATTTTAGAGGGTGCCAAAGGATAACAGCCAAACAGTTAATCTGTGTTCCTCAGGAGAGTGGGATTTGGGTGGAGGGAGGAAGATTATCAACTCTTTCTTTATATTTCTCTGAGTTCTTTGACAGGTTGCTAAGCAGGCTTTACTTTGAAATAGCAATAATTACAGTAATAATGAAAGGAAATCATAATGTATTTTATGAGCTGGAGCTAAAGACAAGCTAATGTGTGGGGCCAGCCCCGTGGCTTACCGGTTAAGTGCGCGGGCTCCACTACTGGCCGCCCTGGTTCGGATCCCGGGCGCGCACTGATGCACTGCTTGTCCGGCCATGCTGAGGCGGCGTCCCACATACAGGCACTAGAAGGATATGCAACTATGACGTACAACTATCTACTAGGGCTTTGGGGAGAAAAGAGGAGGGGGAAAGGAGGAGGATTGGCAATAGATGTTAGCTCAGGGCCGGTCTTCCTCAGCAAAAAGAGGAGGATTGGCATGGTTGTTAGCTCAGGCCTGATCTTCCTCACACACACAAAAAAGACAAGCTAATGTGTCTTAAACATTCTTAGAGGAAGAACAGGGTTCCTGTAATCAGAAAGTATTTTGTAGTAATAGATGTATAGAACTTTTGTTTCTAGTGTAAACCTAGTTATATGTACATATATTAGTTAAGAACATGAAAAAATGGTAGAAAGCAAAAAAAATCCCCAACATGTAAATATTATCTATTCAAATGAATTCACTTGATAATCTAATTCTATTGATCATTTTCAGTCTTTCTTGTTGATTTTTAATGAGGAATTTCTATGAGAAATCTGGAAGATTTTGTTAGTAAAATAGTCTGGAGAAATCATCTCTTTATTTTTGTCTGATGCTATTTCCTTGTTAAACTTGAGTAATGTACACTGCAGTACAAAGTCGGTGGGAAGGGCTAAATAAACAAAACTGGACCATTTTAGAGGGACATGGCAATATTTGAGACAAGGAGAGACAGGTTCATAGGAGATTTTCTAAGTCAGAAGCACAGCTATATTTCAATGATCTTCACATCCTCAATCATATATGTCTATAATGGCCAAAATATTACGTCTAATTTTCTTTTCCTCCTCTCTATTTTCACATGGAATTAAATCTTATGGTTGTCGTGCCCACAGTTTTGTGCCCTGGAGAACTTCAGTAGATGAAGTAAATTAATATTTTGTTGTATACACGTATATATATGCCCAAAGCATTTGGGATCATCTTCTGCATACTGTATACTAACTTATTTTTTTCACTTTACTGGATGTTTTCAACATCTTCTGATATTGTTAACTATTCTTCATTAACAGTTTTAAAGTCTGGCTAGTATTTTATCCTTTAGATGTTCTACAAGCATCAAGTTCCTCATTGTTGAACCTTTCCTTTGGTTTTTTCCATTTTTTCCCTACTACAATACTCCTTGATTTTGAACATCCTTGTATTTGAATCTCTGTGCACTTTTTTGGTTATTTCCTTTGGAAGAATTCCTGGAAGTGGAAGTTTTTGGTCAAAAGATGTGAATGTTCTTCTTAAGGCTTTTGATACAATTTGTCAAGTTTCCTTTCAGAAAGGTTGAACTAATATGTATTTTCAACAGCACTATATGAGATTGCCTTTTTATCCTTAAAAAATTAGGTATTATCATTAAAATAATTTTTATCAATTTTATAGGAAAAATATAATTATTTAATTTTTTGATTACTAATGAAGCCACATTTTTGTTATGTTTGTTACCATTTACATTTACTTATGAATTCTTAGTTCAGAGCTTTCACTTGAATTTCCACTAGAGTGTTTCTCTTGATAAAAAAATCCTTATGTATTAGAGACATTAACTTTTTCTGTTACAAATATTTTATTAATATTTCTTAGCTCTATTTGATGTTTTTACTGGTGATTTTGACATTTAGAAGTATTATTCTGTGTGTGTGTGTGATCAAATATATCAGTGATTTCTTTTCTATTCCTTTCTTTACTTTTATGCTTCAAAGGACATGATCACCTTGAGGTTAAAAAATATTCAAATTTTTTCTATTTCTTTTAATGTCTTATGTTTTACATTTCACTGTTGAATCAGTTTTGAATTTGTTTTGGTTAAGAAAACAAATGGATGTAGAAATGCACCTTTATTTCCAAGTTAACCAATCATCTCAGCATCATTTACTGATTATTATCATCCTTGGATTTGAAGTACTACCATTACAATCTACTACACACTTGTTTTTACTTATACCTGTTTCTAAGCTTTCTGTTCTGTTA
This sequence comes from Diceros bicornis minor, assembly GCF_020826845.1. Classification (NCBI taxonomy): domain Eukaryota; kingdom Metazoa; phylum Chordata; class Mammalia; order Perissodactyla; family Rhinocerotidae; genus Diceros; species Diceros bicornis. The sequence goes on along the minus strand of NC_080763.1, from coordinate 9,539,811 downwards.
TATTGATCTGCTTATTAGTAGAATAGTTTTACACTATTTTAATTATTGTAGCTTAGTAATATATTTTATTATGAGGTGGTGTGATTTCCCCCTCATTTTTGTTTTCTTTAACATATACCTGGCCATTCTTGCCTCCTTATTCTTCTATGTGAACTGTAGCAATTTTTTCTTAGACTACAGAAAAAAAAAGTCAGCAAAGATTTTAATTGACATGGATATACTTTCCATCTTTTCAGGTATTCTTTTATGTTTTTTCAGAAGAGTCTGACAGCTTTCCTCCTATACATTCCGTACGTTTCTCCCTCTTTGCTCCACTCTTTTCCATTTAGTACTCTCGGATTACTTTGCCTAAAGCACTCCTATGATTGTGTTATCCCTTGTTCCATATTGCTTCTTATTTCCTTGGCCCACCTTTATCCACCTAAGTCCAAGTCCTCATCCCTTTCCAGTTTTATCCTCACTACTTGTCTAGACCCCTTGCCTTTCCTCTATGAGGCATTTTAGCTTTCCTGCCTCCACTCCTTTGTTCATATAATTTTCTCTGTCTGGGATGTCATCCCTCCTGTTTTCATCAGTTTTTCCTAAAGAAGAAGTTTTTCCTAATGAAGAAGAATTGTAAGAACCAACAAAATTAGATGTGTGACCTGGAAAGTTCCTTAATGTCTCTGAGCCTCATCTGTAGAATGGGGACAACAATAGGACCGACCTCATAGGATTAAATGGGATGATGCGTGTAGAGCACTTGGCAGCATGCTTGGTGCGTAATGAATATTAAAAAAGTTGACTGATATGGTAGGCAGAATAATGTCCCCCCCGCCTCCCAAAGATGTCCACGTCCTAATCCTAGCAATCTGTGAATTTTACCTCACATAGCAAAAGGGATTTTGCAGATGTGATTAATAAGGACCTTGCGATGGGGAGATTATCCTGTATTATCAGGTGGGCCCAATGTAATCACAAGGGTCCTTATAAGAGGGAGACAGAGGCAGAGTCAGAGAAGATGTGATTACAGAAGCAGAGGTTGGAGTGATGGGAGGAAGGAATCCAGGCATGGAAATGATTCTTTCCTAGAACCTCCAGAAGGAATGCAATCTTGACAACACCTTGATTTTAGCCCAGTGAGACCCATGTCAGACTTCTAACCTTTATAACTGTAAGATAATAAATTTGTGTTGTTTTAAACCTCTAAGCTTGTGGTAATTTGTTACTGTATTAATAGGAAACTAATACAATGCCATAACTAATTTTATCATCATCATTATAATAATTATTAAACCTGGACAAAAGAATCTTTAGGACATGATCACAGTCTTAACACAAAGAATTTTCATATGGAAGAGTGATTCTAGGTGGTCCAGGGGGCAGGACCAAGGTCAATGGTTGGAAGCTATGAGAAAGGACATTTTGAGTCAATTTAAAAAAAACAACTTCCTGAAATACAATGAAAGTAAATTACGGATATATTGGAGTAGTTCAAGCAGCCACTGGATGGCCACTTACTGAATAAGTTGTACATGCATCCTGTAAAGGGTCAGACTCATTTTCAGTCTTTGAACCTAGCTTCCATGCCTCCCCTTTCAGAGTGTTTTCCGTTATCATGCCAGCAAAAGTAATCTCTCCTGCGCATTCTATTGGCCTTATTCCCATTACTCTTAGCTGTCCACTTCTATGATATTTATCACATATGACCTTGTGTTAAAAATCTAGATCCCAGGACTCTTGAGGACCAGGGCATTGTCTCGCACAACTTAGTAACTTACACATAGCTTAGTATGGTTTCTTGAACTCACCGAAAATATTTTGAAGGAAGGATTCAATTCATCACAGTTCAAGTGTGTAAAATATTCAGATTATCATTTGTCTTCCTTTGAATTGGTTCATGGGATTAGAGACTATTTCTGCAATTATTTTAATGTTAATTCAGATTTTTATTTTGATGAAGTTATGAAATCCAGGATATGTGAATAATACCTGTTGAAAGGAGTGCTTATTTCTCTGTCTCACGCTGTACTTAGAAACTGTAAAATAATTTGTATTGTTTTAAAGCCCTCAGTTTGTGGGCTTCCTATTACTGAAAGCTTTCCATTTTTCTTTTATATGATTTGCCTACAGGACTTTTGAAATGCATGTGGTCTCCTTGAAACCTGAATTCTATTCTTGATCACTGCCACCCTTAAACCCAGGCCAGAGGGAACCCTGATCTGGATCCTGCTCATAAGAGGGCTCTGTGTCTTACAAACACTGAGATGCAAAGACTTAAAGACTTAAGTTTTTTTTTTCATCTTGTAAATTTTTTTTTCCAAATTCAGAAGCCAACTGAGCAAATGAGAGGACTGCTTGAGCCTTGTTTCCAGGCAAGGATGCAGAGGTGAGAGAACGGAGAGAGGAGAGAGAGTCTGGGAGGAGGAAGGAGAAAATTATACCCTCTGTCCTAGACATCAGAGGGTGGGTGCCTAGGCAGACCGGATTCCCAGGTAACTGCTCTCCTGTCCTGTGCTCTGCTCAGGGAGTGTGGTTTTTGGGAGACACCTGGACATCCTGAGTCTGGAAAGTGCAGCTTGGGGGAGGAGCTTGATCCTGTGAGTACATGCAGGGTTCAGGGAGGCCCAGTTTCTACCCAGCCCCTGCATTTTCCTGCCCTCGTTTAGGCTGGCAAGAGGTGGGTGGGCCTGGTAAGGGCAACTCCTTAGCCTCCAGCTCTTGGGGCCAGGAGAGGATGTGGGTTAGGAAGGGGCACACCTTGAGTTATTGCTTTTATATATTAGATATGTACTGTGAGCCTCTATTTGCATTCTTGCCCCAGGACCTGCAAACATTAGGGGAGGACCTGCTCCTGACTCTGCCAATTTCTAACCTTTTTTCTGGCCTTAAGCAAATACATTTATTTATAAAAAGGAGATAATGTTTTTATTTAGAGAGGACCACAGAAGGGATTTTTGTCTAATTTTTTCACTGTTGTATCCTATATTTATAATGGTGCCTGGGACAGAGTAAGTGCTTAATAAATTTTTGTTGAATAAATGAATAAAATTATTTTTTCTTTTTTAAAAACAGTTTTATTGAGGTATAATTGACATATGATAAACTGCACATATTTAAGGGGTGTAATGAATTTGACATATGTATAAACCTGACATATGTATATGCTCTGTGCACCTCAATCACCACAATCAAAATAATGAACATTCCTACACCCCAAAAGTTTCCTGGGGCCCTTTTGTAATCCATCCCTCGCACTCCCACCCTGTAGTCTGCTTTCCATTATTATACTGGTTTGCATTTCCTAGAATTTTACATAAATGCAGTTGTACAGAATGTACTTTTTGTTCTTGGTCTAGCTTCTTTCACTCAGGGTAATTATAAAATTCATCCATATTGTTGTATGTATCAATCGTTCACTCCTTTTTTATTGCTGAGTCCCTTGTATGGATGCACCACAATTTGTTTATCCATTTACCTGTTGATAGTCATTTGAATTGTTTCCAGTTTTTGGCTGCTGCAAATAAAGCTGCTATGAACGTTACGTAGAAGTCTTCGCATGGACATATGCTTTCACTCCTCTTGGGTAAATACCTGGAGTAGAATGGCTGACTCCTAAAGTAGATACAGCTGTAAGTTTGTAATAAACTGCCAAACTGTTTCCCAAAGTGATTGTACTATTTTACATTCTCAGTTCCAGTTCCCCTGTGTTCTCACCAACACTTGGTATTGTCAGTCTTTTTAATTTTGGCCGTTCTAATAGGTGTGTAGTGGTATTTCATTGTGCTTTTGACTTGAATTTCCCTAATGACTCGTGACGTTGAGCATAATCTTTTCTATGCTTATTTGCCATCATTTTATCTTCTTTGGTGAAGTATCTGTTCAGATCTTTTTCCCATGTTTTTATTAGTTTTTTTTCTTATTATTGAGTTTTGAGTGTACTTTATATGTTCTGCACACAAGTCCTGTATCAGATATGATTTGAAAATGTTTTCTCTTAGTCTGTAGCTTTTTTTTCCATTCTCATAACAGTATTTTTGAAGAGCAGAAGTACTTATTTTTTATCGACTCCAATTTATTGATTTGCTCTTTTGTAGATTGCTGTCTTCTATGTATTTTGGTATTGTACTTAAGAATTCTTTGCCTAACCTAAGGTGACAAAAGTTTTCTCCTATGTTTTCTTCTGGAATTTTTAAAATTTCAGGTTTTACATATAGATCTATGATCCATTTTGTATGTGGTATAAAGTATGGATGGAAGTCCCCCCCACCCCCCGACCTTTTGTTGCATGTAGATATCCAATTTTTCTGGCACCATTTGTGGAATGACTCTCCTTTCTCCACTGAATTGGTTTTATTGAACATAAGTTGTTCATATACATGTGGGGTCTATTTCTGGACTCTAGTCTATTCCATTGATCTGTCTGTCCCTCTTTAAGCCAATGCTCTCTTGATCATTGTAGTTTTATAATAAAGTTTTGAAACTTGGTAGAGTTTGTCGTCTAACTTGGTTCTTCTTAATGAAATGGTTTTTAAATCAAAGGGAAATTCTGAAATATTCTTTAGAAGAATCTTGCAGTGTTTCAGAGCTAGTATTTGTCTTGGGGACCAAACATGTCTATGTGACCTCTCTTGTTGTCTATGCTCTGAATAAATGGAAGTTACCGTATTATTTACCAAAGCATGCATATTCTCTAAAACTGACATATAAATCATTTCATTAACCTTTGCACTATTATTTAATGTTTTCCTATAATTACATTTTTTACATTACTACTTTGGAGATTTGTCAATCACCATGAGATTGTCAATCACGAGACAGTCAATATTTGTTACATTCTTTTTCATTCTTTCTGTCCTTTTTAGACTTATATCTCCCGTATGAATCTGTGTAGATATAAATGTCTCCTGTTTGGATAAATCTCTGAATTATGAGCTGTTTCTCTAGGTTGTAGGCTCTGCTTCTTGGAAAATATTTGTTCAAGCTTCAGTTTGGCAGTTACCCAGGTATGTCTTACCATTTATTTTTCTCCTGAGGCCCTTTGTCATATTCTCTTCCGGACATGCTCTGTGCACCTCAATTATAGACTCTTCCTGATGTGTGATCTTTGTAGAGTGCAGTCTTGACTTGCTCTGCACAGTTCTTTTCTTGACTCCCTGTGCTCTAAGGGGAATGTGGGGAAAAGAGAGGAAGTGGATTCAATGACGGTTCATGGGCTCTGGGAATTCGTAGATACATAAGAAGAAATAAGATAAATAAATTATCTATACTTTGTTATAGATAATTATAAGTAATTATAAATTATTCATAGATAAATTGAAGAGCAAATATCATTATTTTTATCTTTATAAAAGATACCAATCTTTTTATCTTTATAAAAATATAAATTATTTATATGTATAGGTAATATAATGGCCCTTTTCAGATCCTTATAATCCTAATTTCAGATTGTAACTTTTCCCATGTCTGCTCTTTAGGTGCTTGGTGTGCACTATGACTCTCAGAAGCCCGTGGCCTTGGGTCTAAGTCAGATTTGCCAGAGAGTAGAGATTGTTGGTGTGACACCAGGAAAGTGTTGCCTCAAAAGTCCTTGACTAGGGTCTGTCTTCTGTGCCCCACAGGGCGAGGGGTGAACAAGGCAGAGATGGCAGTGTTGAGGCCGTGTGGCCCTCCTTTCATGTGTGAGGGAAGAGAATTGGGTTTTTCTAACGTCAAGAAGCCAGCAAAGTAATAATTGAACATTTTTTCTTGTAATTTATAACCCATACCTTTAACTTTCATCTTTAAACCCATACTCATTGAGAAACTGATCTTGTATCTTCTTGTGAGCTGGTCAAGGATGCAGAGCTGTGAGTTCCAAGTGTTGCTTCTGTGTCTTCCACTTTGATTAATAATAGTAATAACATTAATAATAATAGATAATAATTATTTGGCCCTTACTATATTTAGCCCTGTTCTAAGGGCCTCACATATGTTATCTCATTTATTCAGTAGACCACCCTGTGAGCTAGGTCCATTACTATCCTCGTTTGACAGAAAATTGAGGCACACAGAGGTTAAGCACTTGCTGAGGTCCCACTGCGAGTTAGGGACAGAGCTGTTATTCAAACACAAGTGATCTGGCTCTTAATTAGGAGGGGCCTCAGAGATGATCTGGTGCAGTCCTCTGATTTTAAAGATGAAGAGAAGGAGACCGGAAGAGGGAAAATAATTTGCTCAGAGGACTACGTCTAGGAGGCAGAGCTGGGGTTTGTCCTCAGGCACCTGTCACCCTGTCCTGGATTCTTTCCCATGATGTTGCCCCTGCTACCCTCTGTTGTCCCACTATAGTCACCTGTTCCCTGGGCTCCTCAGTCCTCATGCAGCACTTTCCCTTGTCGCTGCTGGCCCTAAGAGCTTCCTAAGCCTCCTTGACTTTGTGAGCGGATGCTAGTGTTGCAGACTGGGTGAGAGGGTTGGGTGGGTCCCGTTGTGGCTTGCCGTTTGCTCATTTTCCTACAGCATGTACTGGAAGAGTCAGCACAGAACATTTCTAATGTTGGCATTGAAGATGCTTGGCCACTTTAGATTCAGACTAACATCCGACGTAGCTGGGATTGCTTTCCAGTCAGCGTTCCCCATGTTGATCCGGATTCTCTGTAACGCCTTTAGAAAGGGTGTGACAGCAGTGAGCTGCTGTGGGCAGATGGCTGAACATGCAGGCAGGGCCTCACAGTGACTTCTGTGACTGACCAGTTTGGGTGACTGTGTTCCAGTTAGATCCATTTCAGATTAAAATCCCTTTACTCTGTTATAAGAAAATCACATGTGAGACTAAACATGTGCCCAAAATACCTGCCGTTATTTTTCATAGAAAACTCTTCAAAAACCAATGCCAGATTATACAGTTTGTATTGTACTTGGGTACAATGGTCATGAGTGCTGTTTGCCAAACATTTCTGGTTTTCCTCTGGGCACATCCCTGTCCCCTGAGAGTTTGGTATGGCCGTGTGAATCGCTCTGGCCAGTGGAACACGAATGGTGGTGCCATGCCTCTTTGAGTGGGAGTTTTGAGAGCTGGAGCTGCTTCCCGCATTTCCTTCCTCCTGCTTCCTGAGGGCGCAGAGATAGAGCCTCCCTCAGCCTGGTCGGAGCTGAGGACTGCAGAGCGCAGGGCCCCGGCCAAACCACCTGGACAAGGAGACGAGCAGGAGATGAAATGTTGTTCTGTACTCGCTCACTCCCGGTGTGTTTATTTATTTATCTATACTTTTCATATTGCAGTAACCATAGATTTACAGGAAGTTGCGAAAATAGTACCAAGAGGTCCCTCGTACCTTTCACCCAGCTTCCCTCAGGGGTTCCATCTCACATAACCATGAAATACTGCTATAGGTCACTGAGATTTTGCTTTTACCTCAGCGTTATCTATTTTATTTAGACTGATAGATATTTTTCTTTTTTTAAATGCATACCTTAATTGCAGGGACACAAAACACTTCCAAACTCGAATCACATTTTGATTGCCCCTCTTTTGTCAATTAGAATGTTTACCCTTTATTGTAGTCACTCATGTGTGTGTTGAGTCTCCTTCTGCCAGCTCACAGGCTCCCTGAGAGAGCACATCTGATTGATCTCTGAGCGCCTCCCCACACAGCACTGTGTGTTGTAGATGGCGCTCCAGAGCGTTGATTAGTGAATGAGTGATGGATTGCTGTGTAGCTGCTCTCCTCTTAGGTAGAAAGGATGGGAAATGAGAAGCTCATCTAGGGACCTAAAGGGGGTTAACTATCCTGCGTTCATCATTATCCAGCTGCTTCAATATTGAGCTGTGAGATTACCTAGAGACGTGGGGAAAGCCTGGGAAGTTGAATAATAAAATATTTGGCAAAAGTGGGGCGGGCAGAGATAAGGCACTTACCATACAGCCTTACTGCCTCAGGCACAGAATTCTGCCTTGCACCGTTGATAGGCCGCCTTGCTTCCTTATTGCCTGTAGATTTTCAATGCTTTAGAAAATTTATTGTGAGTATATGTCTCTTTAAAGTCAAGATTTTCGTACTGAAATCATGATACTTCTCCACCCTCACTCTTAGAATTTTGTAACCATCTACTTCTGGGCTGAGGGGATGAAAAGTGACGCTGTCACATGCAGCCAGCAGTGCGTTTGCCTCTGTGGCATAGCAGTGAGCAGCTGCCCAGGAGTTTTATGACGAGGACCCCTCTGCAGCTGCGCCTGTAGCAGGCCATTGCCTGAGCTGAGACAAAAACTGGGAGATAATTGGGCATCTGGTTTCAAGGCTGTTGGTAGTTCCCGTGCTGCTGGTATGCAAATGGATGTTCTGCAGCCTCCCGTCCCGGCCACGGCCACGTAACACCAGCTCATCCTCACCAGTCTCTTCTTTCAGGCCTCTGTCATCTTTCCTCTGTGTTCTATCCAGTGTTCTCCACAATCCTCTTAAGGTGGGCTCTGTGCAGCCCAGAAATGAGCACAGCACTCCAGGGAGAATCAGACTAGTTGGAACATAATCCCTGGCTTCTGTTTAGGTGTCATAGCCAATCTCACTCTCTCTTGCTCTCTCTTTCTCCCTCGCTCTTCTAATGATGGACTTAACCCAATCCTTCAATGCTGAGAAAATGATTAGATCATGGGGTAGACTTGATCATATTTGTTTAATTCTTTAGCTCTCCTTTTAGAATAAAAACCAAAGACAAATATTTGAAGGTCCTCAGGAAATGATTGCAAAGAATGTCCGTGTCAGGAGAGCTGATTCTGAATTATCATTAAAGATGTGAGATTGTATTGGCCGGGCTACATTCCAGTGTGAGGCATACAAAGGTAAACAAGCCTCCCCTGAACTCATGGCCTGGGTGATAAATAGGGTGATAACTTATTTTGGTTCTGCACGGCTCATTAAACATGGAAGTATCCTGTTCATTTGCTTATATGGGAGAACTTAATTTAGATACCACAGATGAGTAGAAACACATACGTAGGCTGCAACTTCTGGGAGAATGTCTTACAGAAATATTTGAAATCAAAAGACTTGTCTCAATGCAATCATATCCAGAGTGAAAACAAGGAAGTTTGACCACTGAGGGGTAGAGGAGAAGGTCGTGTGGTATCAGACAGGGCTGTTAGGGGTCACTTGGGTTGGATGACCCCAGCCTCTTGTTGAAAGCTCGGTAGAAACTGGTTTGAGAAGGCTGAGCTACCTATTTGTGAAGGAGAGGCAATGACTGAGGATTTCTCCTGGGACAAGGCTGCCTGATTTATTTTCAGTTACAACTGAATAGTCCTTGGAGCTGATGTCAAGAGTTATGGACTCTTGTTTTCTCAGTAATGTTTCCATGACTAGTTGCTAGGATTGGGTATACACTGAGTGTGGGCCGATGAGTGACTGGGTGGGCAAAATAAAACGGTCTGCCTAGGTTGCTATGGCAGCCAACAGGAGGGCAAGTCCAGTGAGAAAATGAACCCAAGTAATTCAAAGAAGAAAACTGCGATAAGAACCACACGCATGCATGTCCTTGTGTGCTGTAGACTCATCTCGTGCCCTCAGACCTTCACTTGGCTGGGTGCTTCTTGGCATCCAGATATCAGCTGGATGCTCCTTCTTCAGAGGGGCCCTCCCTCACCACCTGCTTGAAGTGCCACGCCCCACCTAACATCACTCCCTGTCAGCCAAGTCTGTCTTATTTTCTTCTTTGTACTCATCACTAGCTGACATTGTGTTTTTGCTTATTTGTTTATTGTCTTCCCCGCACTAGAATTTAATAACTATGAAAGAAAGGGCCTGTCCTTTCTCCAGGGTGTCCCCAGAGTATAGATCCTAGCACGGAGTAGAAGCTTAATGAACATTTGCTAGATGAAAAGCTGTGTGCTGCTTGTAGGGGAACGCTATATTTTATTCATCTTTGAATTTTGAATTTCTGGCTCAGAAACATTTATTGAGCAAAGTGGGCCACTACAAAGCAGGAAGATTATCCCTGAAGCCTTTGTCTTCCTCATGACTTGTTCCCAGGAGCCATTAGCCAATGGGAAGTATGGAAGGAACTCAGGGGCTTCCAGTGAGCTGCTAAAAACTATGGTTATATGGCCAGACTGGGATTGGAAACATGGCATTTTGACTATGGACACAGCTTGCTAGACTATACAATGATAATCACCAGCAGTTATGAAGTGCTTACTACATGCCAGCCACTGGGCTGAGTACTTTATATACACCGTGTCATTTAGTCCCCACAACTATACAGAGAAGTAAGTTCTATTGTTATACCCATTTTGCAGATGAGTAAGCTGAGGCATAGAGAGTTTAAGTAACTTACCAAAGGTCACCTAGTTGTTTAGTGGCGGAGCCAGATTCAAATGTACGTCATAGGATCATGTGGAGAACTGAGATAATTAGTTAAAAGTGTATAGTTTGTGTTCATAGATGTGTGTTTTCTCCCTCCCTCTTCTCCCCCTCTTTTTCTCTCTTCTTGTTGGTGCTTTTCTAATTTCCTGATATTGTGGTTTAATGCTTGTCCATCAACTTCTCTTTTTTATCTATCCGTTGGAGAAATATGAATATACTATGATATGTTTAATAGTGCAAAATGTGCAGGTACAAATAGAAAAGCCAGTGCTAAAGAATGAAGTGTAGGAACTAGTATACTGGGAATGGGGCATAATTACCCAATGCCTGGAATGAGTGGCACGTGAGGAGGTTACAGGCTTCTGGTCTGAATTGTGTTGCTAAGTAGCTTTGTGACATTAGGTATGCCATTTAGCCTCTACACACCTCTGTTTTATCTTCTCTAAAACTGAGGGTAAGGTGGGGTGCTGAGACAGGTAAACTCTAAATTCTTTGTGACTCTAAGAGCGCGTGATAACTTTGTTCCATGGCCATCTGTGTTTTGTGCGGCTCACGGGTGTGAAGGCTGCGCTGGCTGCCTTACAGCAGTGGCGCCACTGGAGACCAGAGGCCGCGTGTGACAGGGCTGTGTGCTTCTCACACTGTGCAGAGCAGGCAGCGCCCCCTCAGGCTGATAAACTTTGAAAAAACAGGAAACACATTTTAGCTATTTTATTATTATTTTACTTGAAGTTGCTCTGAAGTGGAGCACTTTCCTGGATACCTTAGGCTTTTGACATCAGGGGAGGACTAGGAGGAAAACAAGAACAGTGTTTGCCTAAAACTTATTAGGGTTGACAAGCAAGGGTCATAGATCAGGTAGCTCAGAGGTCAAGTTCAAGAGGGTTAGCTAACATTCTCAACAGGATAGGGAGCAATTTTTTTTAACTAGGGGACATTTGGCAATGTCTAGAAACATTTTTGATGGACATGACTCAGAAGTGCTGTTGGCATCTGGTGAGTAGAGGCCAGGGATGCTGTTCAACATTCTACAATGCACAGGACAGCCCTCCACAACAAAGAATTATCTGGTGCAAAATATCAATAATGCCGAGGTTAAGAAACTGTAAACTAAGGATAGCGGACAAAGAGTCACATCTAGAAAATCCGAGATTAGAGATCAGGAACCACGCAAGTGAACTGAACAACAGAAGGGCAAGCAGCCCAAGGGAGGAGGTTTTGGTCACAAATTTTTAGGAATCCAGCAAAGGAATAGGCCAGACGTCTGAAAGTAGGCACAGGCCACCAGCAGCGTGAAACCTCTTATGAGCCATCTGCTTTCCGAATCAGGAGCCTATTTTTATTTTTATAAGAAGCTTCCTGATCCTGACTTCTTGCTTGTGGTCAAATCCGGCATCAAGAAATAGGCATACTTCTAGCATCTGATCCTCACCACAGCTCTTTGAGTTAGGCATGACCAGTATTCGTATTATTTCCATTTACTGCTGCATACTCTAAGGCTGAGACGGGTTAAGTGATTGCCACATATTATAGTCAGTAAGCAACCGAGTCTTCAGACTCCAAGTCTTGCCCTTGTTCAGTTGAGGAGGGTGCAGGTCCAAGTCAGATCACATGGCGGGAGGCAGAGAAGTAGCCAGTTCGGATGTAGACTTCTCAGAGCCCTCCCCCATCAAAGCGGAGAGACGGGAAGGAAGTGGTCACAGAGGGGAGTATGGTTTATGCTCAGATTTTAGCATGTAGGAATTTGGGAGAATTTTGACACCTTTATTGAACAAGTCTTATTAATGAAATCAGGAGTTTCGCATATTATGACAATGTTAATTCTAATGACACCTTGAAATTGGGGATCTGGACTTTTAAGTTGGTGAATAAAAAATTAAAAAGTGAGGGCCGGCCCCGTGGCTTGGTGGTTAAGTGAGTGCGCTCCGCTGCTGGCGACCCAGGTTCGGATCCCGGGCTCGCACCGACGCGCTGCTTCTCTGGCCATGCTGAGGCCGCGTCCCACATACAGCAACTAGAAGGATGTGCAGCTGTGACACACAACTATCTACTGGGGCTTTGGGGGGAAAAAATAAATAAATAAAATCTTTAAAAAAAAAAAAAAAAATTAAAAAGTGAAATGCATTACAGTGGCTTTTTCAGCTAGTTATTTGCCAAAACTTTTTGTTGCTACAGTTCCTAACACTGTATTATGGAAAAGTCAGCTCCCGCTTGTGTTCAAGTGAAGCCTTCCGCATGGGAGTTGTCACACATCTTCCCGCAGGTGTTGCCTGGCCGAATGGAAGCAAGGGGAGTATTTTCCTGAACAACAGATTTCAGGAGTCGCCTCAAATACAAACGTTTGCATGGTCAATACTATACAACATCTTACTTTTCTAAAAGTCACATTTTGGGCAGTTTTAGAAAATGATTTTGAACAAAAGAGTGAAACCTCCCCTCCTCTCCCCCCCGCATAAATCTAAAGCGTCACAATAGGTGTCAAAGAATCCAGAAGATAAAGGGAAATATTAGTAGAGGGCCACTGACCCTCCTTCAAAATGTATTTATTTTACAAAGGCTTCTATACAATAAGAACAAGCAAAATTAAGATAACAAAGAAAATGGTAGAACAGGAGAAAATATTTTCAGTCCTCTTGCCAGGTTAATGTTTATTACATAAAATATAAGAGTACTTACAAATCTAAAAGAACTAAATTGATAATGGATAAATAGACACAGTGGTTATCACCTGTTGTATGTTGGCTGCATCCGTGATACTGGGTTTAGCATTTTAGGAACCTGATTTCATTTGATTCTTAGACAACACTGCAGAGGTGGGGACTGTGATTATCCCCATTTGACATCTGAGGAATGTGAAGCTTAGAGAAGGTAAATAATTTGTTCAACATGACGTAAAAGAAAAAACTCTAGTAAATCAGCTTTTGCAAACCGTTGAACCTCACAGTAAAGAAACAAGAATTAGGCATTGGTTTGTATCTATTCAATGAGCAAAAATAGAGAAGACAGTGAAATGTGGTCTGACAAAGCTGTAGTCAGCAGGTGCATTCCAACACCGTGCATCGCAGGGGCCTGGGCCGGCAGGGTATTCCAGGAGGCATGGATATGCTTATACTATTCAACTAGCACTCCCACTCTTCACCATTTTTCTTAAAATAAAAATCAAAGGGAGAATAAATGTGTAGATGGATAGATGTTTTAGTATATTAGCAATTGCCCATTAATAGGGAAGTAGTTAAGAGCATTGTGGCATATTTATTGAGAGGGCTACATGACCATCTTGACAAACAAGAAACGTGAAGATGATCTTCTTCAGGACACCCTCTTTGTCAGGATGGTGGACTGTGGGGCTATGTTGACAGACAATTGGAGGAGACTATAGGACAACTTGATGACTCTTTTAGAAAGTGATCCAGATACATCTTTTTTCCTGCCTTTTTTTTTTTTTAATGCAATTTCCCCCTATCAAGCATCATCTTGGTCAGGTCCTCCTGTATATAGGCTCATAGCATCCTTTATTTTTTCCTCATGTCACTTACCACATTTGCAATTATGTTTTTATTTTCCTTACTTCTAGTTTGTTCCTGTCTGTTTCCCCCACTGGACTGGGGACATGTCTATTTCCCCCCACTGGTTCTGTGAGGACAGGGACCATTACTCTTGTAACCACAGTGCTTGACTCGGTCCCTTCTTAAGTACATAGGTACTTAAGAACCATTTGCTGAATAAGCAGTTGCATATGTATTAGAACTTGAGCTCTACGTTTGACTATTGCCTTCAAAACAGAAATATTTCTTAAGATGCCCTCTCCTGTTCTCTTGTAAGTGCACCATATATTGTTCATCATGCTGAGATTTGCCTTTAAAACATACGTAAAACAACCTTTATTGGCTCTGGGTATTTTATGATTTGACCCTTCACAATATTATTATTGCACCACTTCCCTTCCTCCCTCACCAGATCTTAATTGTATCCTAGATGTTAGTCACAACCTGGTTTGAGTTTTCCATCTCAGAACTCATTTCTACGTGTAATAAATATTTATAAGCCCCTACTCTGTCTCAGGCACTGTGTAAGGTGCTGGAGACGCAGAGCTAAGTCTGCTTCTATTCTGGTTTCCTAGGAGCTCCCTGGGGATTGGGTCAGGCAGACAGTTAGCCACGTTGCCACGTGGTCAGCTCTGTAGTGATAGAGGAGTGGACAAGGGGCTAGTAGAGATGGGCGAGGGTGGACATTGGCTTCTTGGAAATGTCTGTTTTGTTCTTTACAAAAGATCTGAATCAGAATTAATTAACCACGTGAGTACCTAATGCATTTGCCTGTGTGTTTATGTGTGTGTAGGTGTATGTGTGTATATTTACATACCGTAGTCTCTAAAATTCTGCACGTAGCGTTAAAGATAATCATAAAAGAAATCAAGGACAAGGATCTACACTCAAGCATCAGGGAGAAATTGTGCCTCTGTGTATTAGGGGATGTTGCATATAATAAGCAGTGTGGGGATTAATCAGGGAAGGCCACATGGAGATACTTTGTATCTCTGTTTGACTGCACAGTGGCAGGGAGAACTTCTGCTACACTGCTAGCAGAAGTAGCGCCCTGAGCAAAGACATGAAGGTTGGAGTTGGTAAACAACCCAGGAAATAGAGAGCAGATTAACTGGGCAACAGAGGAGCAGATATGCAAAAGGACCCAAGGGAGTCCTTCAAGGCCTGGGAATCAGCAGAATGGAGGAAGAAAGGAGGACTCTAAGGAGGGAAGAGAATCGGGGTTGGGAAGGGAGGAGTATGAAATCAGTGTGAGACTGCAGAAGGGCTGAAGAGTGGAGAGCTGGAGTGAAGAAGGAGAGCTCACTTTGGAGCACCTTTGTGCTCCTGCGAGGGCACAGAGAAGGTAGGTGTCCATGGATACCTTCTGCATAAGTGCCTGGCTCAGCAGGCATTGTTGATGGACCAGGAGCTGGGGTGAGTCAAGAGAGTAGGAGTTGAGAGGTGAAGAGAGTATAGATTACTTACCATCTATGGATCTTGGTGTGAAGAGAATGAGATAGAGAGACCATGGAAACTGCAGGGCTATGTGGAATTCAGGAGGGGATTTATAGATTCAGGAGAGAGATTTAAGCATGAGAAGGGAGGGTGAATGAGCAATGGAGTGCCATGTCCAAGGGAACAGCAGGCGGGGCTCCTGTGGGCTGGAGGGAGACTCACACTCTGTATTGGGGGCCCCAGATACTCTCCTTTTAGTTATTCCAGAGCCATCAGCCTCAGAGTGTGAAATCCAAGAGGGAAAATTCTATTCTGTTTCAGGTTATAGAATGGAGCCTTACACAGTGCAGTGTGCAGGAGGGTAAAGAATAAACATTATTAGGCGGGTTGTCAGTGCCCATGACAGTGACCTTAAAGGAGAAAGCTCTCTGAGAAGAAGTCATTTTTCAGAGTAAATATGCGCTGTCTTGTTCTAAGTGCTTGCATCTCAGCAGTAATTTATTACAGTGCCCTGTTTGGAGTAAATGAATAATGCACAAGACTTTTGAGTCTTGAGCAGTGCGAAATAGCCTGGACACGCTGTTGTGAGAGATATATAATCTTAGCCTTAAATATTACTATTTCTGCTGTTTTTACCAAGTCGCTGATTCTAACTATTGCAGAGCAAAATCTCAAAAATACCATATATGTGATAAAATCAGGCAGAACACAAATCAGAATAACTTTTCCTCACCAAGATAAAATTATCCTAGAGAGAACTTGGCTGCCATCCTAAACTATGGACATTCTATATTTACTTCTTTGTTTGGTTTGCCTGCTGTAGCCTAAAATCATTAAGGTTGCTTTCCATGGGTTAATGAATGATCCCTTTCATAGATTAATTTTCAGCATTTCCAATCAGGCTTTTCCCAAAGAATATTCTGAAGTAGACATCAATCTGGTTTGTTAAAGCCATAGATGCTCTGATGTACTACTGTTTGCAAAAATGAGTAAATCGGTTAAAAAATGTGAGAGGGAGTGGGACTTGTGGGAGATTCATTTAGCCTTTCCTTTCTGTAGTCTTTCTCTACACTGAGCGAATGGCTCTTTCCAGAGAAGTGCTGACTTTATGTCTTTGGAGGCTGTGCTTTCAGATATGGAGCAGGCTCCAGGCTTTGTGTGGTGGGGACCCCATGGCACACCTGCCTTGGCCCCACTCTAGGACAAGGCTTACTTTAGTACCTCATTGCCAATATGCAGCCAGCTAGCAATCAGGCCTTCTGCTCATTTCTCTACAGTAACTCTTGTTGATGCCCAACTTTCAGCCTCTTGCTTTCTTGTCTGCCTTGCTATATATACAGTAACAGCCTTAGTGGACCTCCTAGATTTTTTCCCCTGGGTGCCTAATGATGTGTTATCTGTCCAAGCCTTCAGCTAATGTGTATGTTCTATCTTTTTTTTCCCTTCACCTTTCCATCTTCTTCCTCCCTGGAATGTGGACATGATGTCTAAGGGTGCAGCAGCCATCTTGTGTGCATGAGGGAAAATACATATGTTAAATAAGGCTTTGTGGAAAGATAGAAGGAGTCTGGGCCTTGCATGAATCCCCGTCTGGGACTGCCTACACCTACACTTCTTTTGTATGAGAAAATTCAACCCCGTAAAATGAGATTTCTGATAACATGCAGTTGAATGCAGTCCCAACTGCTGCATCTCCCTATCTATTCTAGCAGTGGTCTCCAAAACGTTTTTTTTTTTGTGTGTGTGTGTGTGAGGAGGATCAGCCCTGAGCTAACATCTGCCAATCCTCCTCTTTTTTGCTGAGGAAGACTGGCCCTGGGCTAACATCCATGCCCATCTTCCTCCACTTTATATGGGACGCCGCCACAGCATGGCTTGCCAAGCAGTGCATCGGTGCGTCCCCAGGATTCGAACCGGTGAACCCTGGGCCGCCGCAGCGGAGCACGTGTGCCTAACTGCTTGCACCACCGTGCCGGCCCCCAAAACGTTTTTGATGATGATGTCTATCAGTAAAAAAATTTGAAATGTATTTATATATATTCATTTGTATTTTTATTTATAAAATGTCCACATGTGCTAGTATTAGACATAGAGAAAAGGGAGTAAGTTAAAGACAGAACATATTGTAAAATAATTTTGTATTTTATTCTATTTATTAATGATACAAAGTCTTATTTACTCTTGATATTGAGCAATGTGCTTGAGATTTAAAATGCTTTCAAACTTTGGAAAATCTTAGCCTAACACTTTGTGATGCAGTGCTCTAAAGGTCTGTTTTCAAGATTAATTTAGCTCTATGCTTGGTTTTATTGGGTGTCTAATATGAAAAAAGATATCTTACAAAGATACATATTTTCAAAAGGAATAGGTAGATCACTAGTTGAACTTATTAAATCCTGATACTCATTTTTCAATCTCATCCATCAATAATGCAAAGGTTTTTTATTAAATTTGGCCAGTAAACCTTGATCTTCCCTGATGATGTTCCCTGAAAGCTAATTGATGCTTTTTATACTTTTAACAGTTAGTTTTAAAACCCACAGACAGGAACTCCTCATGTGGGAAATTTTTAGATGGAATGGAAAATTCAGTTTCCGATTGAGTATGAGAGGTTTTATATATGACACATATTATTTTCAGCAAAAAAGTACCTAATAATGGAATCATTTCAAATTATTCATTTTCAAAATGCTCTCTCCAGAACCCAAGTCTTTTTTGAAAAGCCTTTACTTTGTCCCTCATGGTTAAAATGCTACCTTTATGATGAAGGGAGAGTTTGTGTGTGTTTATTTTTATTAAAATATCTACTTGGGGGGCTGGCCCGGTGGTGTAGTGATTAAATTTGCGTGCTTCACTTCAGCAGCCCAGGGTTCGCTGTTTCGCATCCTGAGTGTGGACCTACACACTGCTCATCAAGCCATGCTGTGGTGGCGTCCAACATACAAAATAGAGAAAGATTGGTACAGATGTTAGCTCAGGGACAATCTTCCTCATCAAAAAAATAAAAAACAAAAATAAAATAAAATATCTACTTGTACCATTTTACAGAAGGCATTTGTCATACCAGGAGAGGTCAGCAAATTTAGATTACTTGTCTTTTTTGTATAATAAAAGTGAGTAACTCAACTTAAAGTTCAATAATTCTTTTATTTTCTTTTCAATGAGATAAACAGCAAAGCTTTATGTGATGTAAAAGACTTTCTTGCTCACTCTCCATCTCATTGCAAGTTACTGAAAGATTATGCTGTATTTCAATGTGTTTTTGTAATTTTAAGTACAGTCAGTTCTGCTATAAATCTTATTTGAAAATGCATTCCAATGCAATTGATATATCAGGGAATACTTTGAGCATAACATAAATTTTGTGTTTGCTTATGCACAGTTTCATCCATGAGAAACACTGTGTGCACCTAGGTGAACCCTGAAAATAGCTGCATCGAGTCACACACACACACCCACCCACCCACCCAAACATCTACCAGCTGCCTCAGTTTACCATGTTACATACCATATTATGTGTGTTATGAGCCATACTTGTTCAGATCTGGTGTTAGAACTTTCCATCCAATTTCAGGTAACTCTCCTTCACGACTTCATAATAACCCACAAACTGCAATCCTTCCAACACCTATTTCCACAAACCTTCAGGCTTTTTTTAAGGTACAGTGCCAAATTTATTATACATTTATGTATTTCTTAGCTATTTAACACATGTAAAACTATACTTCTCTTTTTATTAAATTTTTATCTTTTTTAAAAAAAACCTGGCACTGATGAAATTTTTGAGTTTTGTCTCCTTACTCCATTTTCTCCATAAACCTGTGGTTTTTATTGTGATTTTGCATAGTGTGGTGCTGTGATTTTTAGGAACACATATGTCATGTTATATCAGAACTGACTGTACATTGAGCACCTCCAGGAGCAGTCTGTGTAATCCTGGCTGTAATTTCTTTGTAGCAAGGATTCTCTTGTGAGTGATTCAGGAATGGGTTTCACTGTGTGATGCTGTCATTGCAACCTTCCTGCCTTTTGTCCTTCCTAACAAAAGAAATATTTATAGCAATTCTGATTTAATTGTTCTGGGAAGGGACCTGGCCATGAACATTTTTTAAACATACCCAGTTAATTCTAATGTGCAGTTAGAATTGAGAATCAGTGCTTCAATCATTCACCAAAAGTAACTCTTCGTGTATTTTATCATTGAAACAGATAGTAGCAAATACCATAAGCTGAGACATGTTGAAACCCCAGTACCTTCATCCAGATGTGTAGCCAGCCTCCCACATGGTATAATTTGTACTAATACAAGTCTCTTCAAATATGCAGAAATATTTTTAATGCATCTTCCAACAATATTTTCTGGGTTTAGGCACGTGTAATATTAAGTAGCACTAAAAAATTGTAATGATTGACTCCATGTTTAGGATGCTCAGTTTTTAAATGTCTTACTGATTGTGATGACTTGACGCTGACATTAGCTAATATCTCAAGAATCAACAGACACTTATAATGCAGTTCATCTGTATCAATAGTGGATATGGATCATATTTCAATTAACAAAATGAATTTCTGTGGTCAGATCTGATTAAATTGTCATTGGTTTTGGCTTGTGATGTGGCTGATGAAGAGATTAGACTAGAATTGACAACCCATTTTCGGGTCATTTGTCTGTTTGCATTATTACTGCAGTCATCAGTCTGCGGTTTCTTTGCTGGAATCTTTCTAAGCTACTTGTCCACGTTATAAGGGTTAGCCTAATACAACTAGGTGGTATAATCTGCACATAGGCAGCTGTGTCTCATGGACTGCAGTGTCACAACATGCTAGTGACTGAGGGGCTTCACGCTCTTCCCTTGGGAATCCCCATTGCTGTGTGACACACGAGTTTCAAAAATACAGATAAGTGAGGGAGTCAGTGTCAATCCATATATTAGATATTAATAAAGTTAAATTATTTTTTCAATAAAACTTACATATATAGAAATAAGTTCCAATCTGTTTCTTCCACAGTGCCACAAGGATTGCCTTGTTTGCCTCTCTTGGGAGATGACAGGGCTACAACTAGAATTTAGGCTCCTGTGAAGAGATATGAGGGGGTGGTCTGGCCTCTACCTGCCATTCCAGCCGTGGTCTGGGTCAATGCTGGTTCACACTTGATGCTCCAGCATCTGTGAATTCTCTAGTTCTCTGCACACACCTGTTGTTTTGTTGCCATGTCTTTGCATATGCTTGCCATCTTCTTCACCTGGCTGATTCCTACGAATCTTTGAAGATTCTGTTTCAAGTGTGATCACCTCCTGGAAACCTTTCTTGACTGACCCTCTTCCCTGATTTTGCAGTGTACTCATAACACCTGAAGTGTATTTCTATTACTCCATGTGCACATCATTTTAGAATGTTTTTGTTGTTTGTACTTCCCCAGAAGACCATGAGCTCCTTGATGTGAGGAATCGAATGTCAAGAACTGTGAAGGGTAGGAGATTTGACCCTGCTTGCAAGCTAACAAGTTAGCCTGCTACAGTTTCATGGATGCTGGCAGAGGGCTGGAGACTCCTGGGTCAGAGACAGAGAACTTTATTACTCACAGCACACAATGCGCTTCATGTTGGCATCAGTTCCCCTGCCCCCAAATCCCATGTGGGCAATGCAGAGCAGCCCACGTAGATGCTGCACACAGGGTGGGTTTGTATCACAGTCAAGGAGCTCTGAGCTTAGGAAAACTTCAAACCTTCTAGGGGGCTGCCAGCAAACTAGCCCCACCTTTGCCTCAGAGGGAGGCGTCATATCCTTTTTGGGAAACAAACCTGCCCTCTGTCTGGAAGGGAGACATTCTCCCTATCTGCCAAGATTGTTTGCTCTACAAACATTCTTGGAAAGATAGTCAACAAAGCTGTCAAGGCCTCATCATAAGACATGCAGAAATGCAAGAGACTTGCAGAGAATTATCTCCCAACGTTAATCTTTTTTCTCTCTGGTAGCTGGCACAGAGTTGGGAACGTAGTGGGTACTCAGTAAATATTTGTTGAAGAACAATTGAAGCAGTTGGAAATTTAAAAAAATATCTTTGAGAAGAAATTAAAAACTGCCAATTTCAGAAAGTTTCCCTTCAAAATCTTTGAACAGAGACCAATGTATTTTAATATTTTAAAAAAACCCATGAAAATCAGCCTGAAACGTTCTTTCTACCTTGTTAGGTGCATCTGGGGACTCTGTCATGCCCTCTGCATTGGTAAGTCCTCAGCCACTGTTCACTGCTTTGTGGCAGTAGGGGAAGGTGGGAGAGCTTCATAGGGAAGACCTCTGACCAAACTTCCAGGGAGCCTTGGAACTCTGTGATCTCCTGTCCAATGGATATGTTTAAGCCAAATACTGAAGGCTGATGTTTCCAACAAGGAATGACAATTAACAGATTCGTTAATGAGCTTCTGTTTACCCTTATATCCTACTAAGTCATTAATTTGTATAATTATGGTCTTTTGCTTTGGCTCAGTGATATTGGCAAAAGAAAGTATTTGCTGAATCTGACTGCCTGGTGTAAAATGTTGGGAAATCCCAACATGCTTATAGAGATGAAAACACACTTTTCTTTATTACAATTAAGAAGCAATTACTAATGTCCTTTAGGGTATATTGAAGGAGCAGGGTTCCTAGGGTCCAAACAAAAGCTGCTTTCCTCTCGCCCCCTTAGCCCTTCCTGGGCTGCTCTGTGGGGCTGGGTCTTTCCTGCATTTTGGATGAATGCTAGAGTGGTTCCAGAACTTGTCTGGTCGGTCACTCTTGGAAAACAAAACGTCCTCAGTTACCTCGAATGGCAAAAGACATAATCACATCTTTCAATTAAAATGTCATGTCCTTGTAAACTTCATCCTAGTTTCATTTAAAGTTAAAGCTTTTCCCAGCCACAACTAAGGGCTACTCCGTGTGGGAGGCTGCAGTGGAAAAGAGGGGGCCAGTCGGCTCTTCTGTTAGCTCTGCCAGGTCCTGGAACAGCTGCTGACCTTCCAGGGTTGAGGTGGGGTGGGGAGGAAGGGTCAGGAAAGGTTTCTCTTAAAGGGCACTGACGTAAAGGGCTGTTGACCTCCTCTGAGTGTGGCAGGTGTTTAAAGCTTTTATGGGGTATTACGGATTCTTTGTAGGTGGCACCATCCCTACAGATCTTTCATCTGCAGTTCCTCTGCAGCTCTAGTGGATTTTCACATCCTGCGGACCGCCTCTGGCCTCATTTTGCTAAGGCCTAGCGGTTCTCTGCTGACCTCTGGGCTGGATCTAAGATGACCCAGGTCAACTTTCCTTTGGCCATAATGGATAGAATACATTTACTTCCCAAACTCAGCCCTGCACTCTGCAGCCACACACCTCCTCACGGCCACCAGCCCTCAGCGCTGCCAGGCGCTAGACCATACACCAAGCTTGGAGAGGTTCTCCCAGAAGGCCCTCTCATTTGACTCGAAGTTACACCGACACCTTCCTTCATTGAAATATTCCTTTTAGTTGCTACTCGCTCAGCCTCTCCAACTTGAACACTTTTATCATGTTGAAGGAGTTAGGGGCAAAGAGTTACAAAGTTGGTTTTCCCATTCCTTTGGTATGGGAGTATTAGCCACTTATTCTTTTCTTCTCAGCCTTTTGGGGCCTCAGCCAAGTCTGAGATAAAGAATCCCATTAAAAAAAAACTAGCTTTGAAAGGTAAAATATAAAAACATTGCAATTTATTGGGTTAATTCAATTTTTTTCTGCTAGAGTATAGTCAGACTTTAAAAAAAATTATATCTCCACAGATCAGCATTGAAAAGAAAGATGTAAAATGAGAAGAGAAAGAAATATAATATTATGGGCTATGATTCATAATTTTATTATATCAAACATATATAATTACTTTTGTTTGTAATTCATATCATCCATAGCAGACATCTTCTGGTTCCAATTTTATGAAACCTCTTAAGTAGGATTGAATTCAATAAACAAAATGAAAGACATTATGCATTCTTTATCTTGGTTTTGTGCTCTTTCCTTTCTGGGTCTTTGACGTAATTTGGTAAAGTACTAAATAATGTAGAATTTATAATATGCCCTTTAATTGTAAACATCAGAAGGTATCGTCTAGGAAACCTAACTGATGAAGAATAAAGGCTTTTGCAGAAGAAACTTCTTTTTTTAAAATTGGGGTATAATTGACATACAACATTATCTTAATTTCAAGTGTACACCATAATAATCTGATATTTGTAATTACTGTGAAATGATCACCACGATAAGTCTAGTTAACATCATCAGCATACATAGTTACAGAATTTTTTTTTCTTTTGATGAGAACTTTTAAGATCTATTCTCTTAGCAATTTTCAAATATGCAATACAATATTTAATTAACTATCATCGCCATGCTGTACGTTACATTCTATAACTTATTTATTTTATAACTGGAAGTTTGTACCTTTTGACCCCCTTCACCCCTTTGGCTCACCCTGTACCCCCTGCCTCTGGCAACCACCAATCTGTTCTCTGTTTCTATGAGCTTGGTGGGTTTTTTTTCTTTTTCTTTTTCTTTTTTTTAGATTCCACATATGAGTGAGATCATACGGTATTTTTCTTTCTCTGCTGACTTATTTCGCTTGGCGTAATGCCCTCAAGTTCTATCTACATTGTTACAAATGTCAAGATTTCATTCTTTTTTATGGCTAAATAATATTTCATGTCTTGGCTATTGTAAATAGTGCTGAAATGAACATGGAAGTGCATATATCTTTTCAAGTTAGTGTTTTCCTTTTCTTTGGATAAATACCCAGAAGTGGAATTGGTGCATCATATATTTTTTTTGAGGTAGTTCTATTTTTAATTTTTTGAAGAACTCCGTAGAGTTTTCCATAGTGGCTGAACCAATCTCCATTCCCACCAACAGTGCACAAGAGTTCCCTTTTCTTCACATCCTTGCCAACACTTGTTATTTTTTGTCTTTTTGATAATAGCCATTCGAACAGATATGAAGTGATGTCTTATTGTGGTTTTGATTTGCATTCCCTTGATGATTAGTGATGGAAGAAACTTTTTTGACAATATTTTTAGGTCAAACTTTTGTTTGTTTTGTCATAATCAAGGTTTATGACACTAAGCAGGCATTCCAGGAAAAGATTCATTTATGGATGTAATTAATTTGATCATCAGTGGTTTTAGTTCTAAGGTGTTACATGATCCTAATGTTTCATCCTTTGATATAAATCAGGCCTTGTAGGGAGGCAGGTGGGTGGCCCTGTCAGTGCTTCAGTCCTAATCAGGATGTTCGGTTTCAGAGACCTGGCCAGACACAGCCAAGTTCTTAGGTGCTCCGGGCTGGTGACCTCCCTCTCTTCTCCTGCCTTAGTTAGGCCTGTGAGCCTGTGTGCCAGAAACTGTTTTGGAATTTGGGGGTAGAGCAGTGAAAACAGAAAAGAATTTTCTTGTGGAATTTTATTCTGGAATTTACATTCTAATGAGGGTGGGGGAGTACAATAAACAAACAAAGACACGGAGTGTGTAAGTGTCCAGAAGAAAAATGACCAGAATAATGAGATAGAGACTAGGGCTTGGGGGTGCTGTTTCAGATGGGGTGGTCAAGAAAGGCCTCCCTGCGGAAGGGACCGTTGAATAGATGACACTGTACATGAAGAGATATAATATTTGAAGAGAGATTGTGATAACTTAAAGCCTTCTGTACTTAGATATTAGAGAAAAATCCACTATTTTCAGTTCTTCCTGTACTGTTTCATGGAACATCTCAGTAATTCATGGGCAACACATGGGAAAAAAAGTATCCTGTAATCCAGTAGGTTTGGAATCACACAGTGTTGAGCAATCTTCCGAGACCTGTTAACATGCTTCTCCATCGTATGCAGCATTTCCCAAATGTATTTGAGTATGGAAACATCTCACAGCTCACTTGTGTTCCAAGGAATGCAGTTTGGGAAATGGTGCCTGGATATAGCACATCATGGACAACTGAAGTTTTTTTAAAAATTATTTTATTGAGGTCATATTGGTTTATAACGTGTAAATTTCAGGTGTGCATTATTGTATTTCAGCTTTAGACATTTCAGTATAGACAGTGTTGTGTTCGCCATCAATAGTCTAGTTTTTGTCTGTCACCATACACATGTGCCCCTTTACCCCTTTTGCCCTCCCCCCGACCCCTTCCCCTCTGGTAACCACCAATCTGTTCTCCTTATTTATGTGTTTGTTTATCTTCCACATATGAGTGAAATCATGCGGTGTTTGTCTTTCTCTGTCTGGCTTATTTCACTTATTTCACTTATTTCACTAGCATAATACCCTCAAGGTCCATCCATGTTGTTACAAATGGCATGATTTTGTCTTTTTCTATGGCTGAGTAGTATTCCATTGTATATATGTATACCACATCTTTATCCATTCATCCATCGATGGGCATTTGGACAACTGAAATTTTTGAAGCAACTGGTCAAGTTACTAATATTGAATGAAATCTACAAAAAATGGGCTTTTTTTTTCCTCATTGGCTCCACTTACTTACTAGTAAAAATAAAGTCATGAAAAATTTGAGGATTAATTAAAACCTATGTAAGGAGAATTGTGACTTTTTCAGAGAAAGGGGCTAGAACATTGCTAGTCAAAGCATGTTCTGTGATCTGGCAGCATCAGCATCAGCTGAGAGCTTGTTTGAAGTACAGAATTTTGGGCTAAGTCCAAGACCTCCTGAATCCCTCTCTGTACTGGGCTAGAAAAATACATGGCACTAGGCTACAACAGAATGGAATATGATTTTCTATATGTCGTTTTGCATCAGGGGATGTGATTTAATTCTATCTGAATTTAAATCTATCTGAATCTGAGCTGTAAGGGTATCTGAGTTTGCATTTGCTTCAATGACTGTTAGAAAACAAACTTTAATCCAAATTCTGATTGTTAATACACACTCTTTACGCTTAATGTTTATATGCAATTTCAGATGAAGTAAGCTTTTGGAATTCAGTAACACATTTGGAATTTATATATTTAGCATCTAAAATTATTTTAGCTTCCGTTTCCAATAACCAAGCAGCCATAGCAAAGAGGGAGGCTTCTGGATTTTCCAAGAATTTCACCACCAGGAAGCATCGCAGGTTTTGCCCTCCCGATATCTGACCATAACCTAAAGCAAAATCTCACTTGTTAAAATGGCAACAATTTTAATTGTATTAACGAATCTTTTTTCTTTATCCAGAATGATGTCACAATCTTGCTAAGCTGGAGGCAGGCCAGGTGCCATCTTTTTGCCTGTCTCTAAGTAACAATAAAATGGAAATAGCCCTTTATAAAAGATCACTTTTACAAAGAGGAGAAATGGAGTTGGGAATTTACAGGTGACATTTAATTCTCAGCTTTCACTGCTTAAAAAAAGAACCTGCACAACAATCCACCATCACCTTGGTGAAACTGAGAAAGATAACATGTCATTTACTCTGGGATAAAGACACAGGCCAGGCAGAAAATAGCTGTCTATCTAAATGAAATCACAAGGACAGGATGCCTCCTATTCTTGTTTGACTGAAAGCAGCTGGAGCGAGGACACCTGTAATCAGAGTCCCTGGACTGTGACTGTGGCTGGCTCACGTGACTGCCTGTGGAAGGGAGAGTGAGAATCCGTTCTGTTCAAGATGCTGCATCTTATGACTTGCCTCTGCTCTCAAGGAGTTTACAATTGAGTAAATCCCTTTACAAGCTAATAATTCAATCCAGATGTGAAAAGTTTCCAGACCTTTCAGTAAGTTTTCATCCTCTAGGAAGGGAACAAGCATCTCAGGGAATGAATGGCCTATTTCCCTCAAAGGCCAGGTCTCTATAGTCAAAGCAAAGAATTAGGGCAACAATCCAGATAATTCAGGCCACCCAAATCTACTCTGGCCTGAATTATGTTCAACTTTTCAAGTCGAAAAGCAACCTTCTTTGCAGGATCTGGTCCCGCATATAATTCAGGGGGGTCAAGATCCCCCAGCACTTTCTTACTTGGAAATTACTGCCTCAGACAAGTGAGGGGTGAGAGTATTAATGTGACCCATTTACAGCTGTCCTCCAGCTCTTTCTGCTGGATACGTTACACTTTGCTTTCCATTCTGAACAGCACTTTCCTTTCCTGAGCTGCACTGCCTGTAACATGAGGGAGAAACAGTAGTAAATAGCAAATAAGGCAGTGAGCAAGTGCGTGGGTTAGGCCACTGACTCGGAGATTCAGAAATCTGAGGCCCAGTAATCTACGCTTTATTGTCTGTATGTGATAGAGGCTCTCTTTTTACATTTAGGATTTTAATTAATTAAAATAATTATTTATATAAGCATTATTTTAGAATAGTTTCTAGTATACAGAAAAGTTGTGGAGATACTACAGAGAGTTCCTATGTGCCCCACATCCAGTTTCCTCTGTTATTAACATCTTACATTAGCATGGTACATTTGTTACAATTAATTAATCAATATCAATACACTATTTTTAACTCAAGTCCATACTTTATATTTTCTTAGTTTTCTGCTGCTGTCCTTGTTCTGTTTCAGGATCCCATCCAGGATACCACATTACATTTACTTATCATGTCTCCTTAGGCTCCTCTTGGCTGTGACAGTTTCTCAGACTATTGTTGTTTTTGATGACCTTGACAGTTTTGAGGAGTACTCGTCAGATATTTTGTAGAATGCCCCTCACTTGGGGTTTGCCTAATGTTTTTCTCATGATTACAAGGAGTTATGATTTGGGGGATAAATACTGTTGACCGTAAACAAAGACAGCCAGTTATTTCTCCAGCAAAAATGGGTTTATTCGGGATCAGCAAAGAATTACAATTTGGGGTCTGCAACCATGGCGAGCCACCTGTAAGTCCCCCAGCAGCAAGGGAGGAAAAACTCTTTTATGGAGGAGAGCGGGAAGTTGAGAGGGCTATTGTAAACAAAGAGTCCATTGGAGGCACTGAGACTTCAGTGTGTGGTGGCTTTTCATTGGCTGAGTTGTGACAGTCTCTCATTGGCTGAGCTTCTTGCCAGTCAAGAAGAGGAGGTCTGTCTTCTTCCTGTTGGACTCTGCTATTGACATAGGGCATGAGAGCTCCCCCTTTTGGCTTCCCGACTCCAATTTAATGAGGTTTCTGTTTATTAATTGAACAGTACTATAGAGTATAGTGTCACTCTCAGCGTTTCAATCAGGAGTACATGATATTGATATCACTTATCGTTGGTAATGTTATCCTTGATCACCTAAGGTGGTGTTTGTCAGGTTTCTCTACCTTAAAGGTACTGATATAAACTCTTAATGCCAAGCTTATTTTAAATCTAAATTCATATTTATATCTATCCATCTATATAAAATACATATTTTTAAAATACTGGCCCTTAAAGTAGTTTATTTTAAAAAGAGTTATAGAATACTCACCTAAGTGAATACTAGAGTCAAAAGAGTTCACCGATTGTTCACATCCCAGGTTCACAAAGTGTTTTGATAGAGGTCATCAGAATTATCATGAAAAGCAAGTAAGAACTAGAAAGCTAGCCCCCGGCAAAACTGGATGGGAGGTGAATTTCCTCCTAGAAATTCAGCAGTTTTTCAGGTGCCAAGGCAGCATAAAATGTTTTAGCGGCCTCGATCATGACGAAAGGTGAATTTAGCAAATGGCTAGTAATTTGGCATGAATTAGCTTATTTAGTTTAGTGCTTAATGTTGACATTAAAGACATGATGGCATTTAGGTGAAAGTGAGGATTTTGCAGATGACGACTTTCTCCGTGACTGGCCCTCCATGCAGGTTACAGATCATAAGGAATGTCTTCAGAAAAGGAGGCCAGAGGAATGATTTGCACAGGGTGATCTTCAAACACACCAAGTACATTCCTGTCTCGAGGACTTTGCACTTCTTCCTGCTACTTGGAATGTTCTTCACCTAAATATTGGCGCAGCTTGATAACGTCCTCTATCATCATCTATCTTCAGATAATATTATCTCTCTTTAGGTATAGTGTCATCACCTTGTACGTCCATTCCTCCCTCCTTGCATCTTTGGTGCTTTTGATGAATAAGAATACCATTTTGCTATTTTTGCTTCAGTCAGTTATCTTTTAAAATTATTTTAAATGTCTTTTATATTTAGCCTCATTTTTACTGTTTCCAGTGCTCTTTATTGTGTATATCTGAATTTGAAAATGTCTAAATTTCCATTATTTATCTCCTGCTTGAAGAACTTCCTATAACTTTTTTTTTCATTGCTTGTCTGCTGGTAATGAATTCTCCTAGCTATAGTTTGTCTGAAAGAGCCTTTGTTTTTGAAAGATATTTTTGCTGAGTATAGAATTTTGGATTGACAGTTATTTTTTTTTCCTTTCAGTACTTTAAAGATGTTGCTCCATTGTCTTCTGGCTTGCATAGTTTCTGACAAGAAGACTGCTATCATTTTTTTCCTGACTCATCTATTTGTAATGATTCCTTTTTCCCTGCCTATCTTCGAGATTTTCTCTTTATTTTTAATTCTCAGTAGTTTGACTATCGTGTATCTAGGTTTTTTAAAAAAATTATGTATTTTATCTGCTTGGAGTTTCCTGGGATTCTTAAATCTGTGATTTGTTGTCTTTATTAATTTTGGAAAATTCTCAGCCATTATCTTTTCAAATATTTTCCTGCCTTATTTTCTCTCTCTTTTCCTTCCAAAATTCTTATTACATGTATGTTAACTATTTGATATTGCCCCACAAATCTTGGATACTCTGTTCCTTTTTTTTCCCCACTCGTTTTCTTTGTGTGTTTCAGTTTGGATAATTTCTGTGTACTTATCTTCTAGTTCACTGATTCTTTCCTTAGTTGTGTCCCGTATGCTGATAAGCTGGTTGAAGAATTATTTTTATATCTTTTATTTCTAGTATTTTCATTAGAATATTTTTTATTTTTTCCATATTTCTTTTTATTTTTTTTTATCTCTCTGTTCGTTAATTATTTTACCTTTTCTATGGGATCTTTAATCATATTAATCGGTTATTTTAAAGTTCCTATATGGTATTTCTGACATTTGTGTCAGCTCTAAGTCTGGTTCTGTTGATTATTTTCTCTCTTGACAATTAAAAATATTTTGAATTGTGTTTCCTATAAATTTTGAATAAATATCAAACATCATGTATAGAAGAACAATAGAAAATATGGTAAACAGCATTTATGCCCAGAAATGGGCATGCCTTTCTTCTGTAAGGCTGTTAGTGTGGGGGGTTGAGTCAAACTTTTTAGCAGTTGAACTAGGCTTGGCTTTTGTCATTTCTGTAGTTACTTTCATTGTCTCACAGGCTTCAGATTCCTCTCACAGTGGGTTACTATTACCTGTGCTTACTGTGGTCATATAGTGCCAAAAGGTTTTTCTTAGTTTTCCTGCCTCACTCTCAGCTTGCAGCAGGCCCTGCGTATCTACTCCAGAGGGAATTCTCTCTCTTTGCTTTTGCTTCTCCCCCTCCAGTAGACTTCATTTGCCTATTACTTTGTGCAAGGCTTGTGGGGCTGGAGCTGGGAGTTCTCCTGGTCCAGCTTTAGTTTTAGGCAGGTCTTCTGTGCTTAGAGCTTGAAGGTAAGGCTTTCTCAGTGTTCTTGACTATCTCCCCCCTTTGGCTGTCAGACTCTGCCTTGTATCTCTGGCAGCTCTTGGGAAGTACAGATCCTCTCCTCAGACACCGCTCCCCTGAATCCTCTCCCCCAGCCACTCCCTATCCCTGCCCAGTGAGAGCAGACCTCTGCTTTATATTGGTGCAGGATCCTGGCCTCAAAAGGTTTTCCTGCCCTTCCCCCAGGAGTAAAGGGCTCTTATTTCTTCCCAGAAGCAGTAGATTTTTGTTTGAGTCCTGGCAGTTGGAAGGTTTCTTATCCTCTCTCCCAGTGGCTCAAGGCATTTGCTTTGTAAGAGAGAAGAGTCTATTGAAGTGGGCAGTATTTCATGTCTGTCCCCCGCTGCCAGCTGGTCACCACCTGCAAACCTGTGCCACCAGGTGGGGCTTTCTGGTCTCTTGCCCTTTTCAGTCTTTCTTGTGAGCACCCAGTGAGGGTCCATGGAGAAGGATGTGGACTCTCCATGTGTCTGGGACCTCCAGTTATTCTGGGAGTAGCGACATTGTAGGACTAGTCTACATTCAGCCTCTATAAATTTGTTAAAACTTTAGCTGATTTGTCCTTTTATAGTGGGTATCTCTTTCTCCCATGCCCTGTCAAAAGTGAAAGAGTTAGTGTGTCGCTAATCTACTTGGGGAGGACTTGTCACTCTTTGAAATTCAGTTCGGCTGGTTGCCTTATAACCTCAGCTCTCTGATGGCCTTGAGAAAATTGATGATTTTGTAGATTATCCAAATTTTTCTCACTGTTAGAATGGGAGTGATGCTCTCTTGAAACTTTCTTCTTCTTAAGAAGAAGCAGAATTCCGTCCTTCATGGTTATGATGAGGAGTGAAATTTGATGAGTGTGGCTCACCAGCTTGTTCTCGTTCCATAGATGTTTACATATTTTAATTCAGGCTAAGTATGCCATCCTTGGCCTCTTCTCTGATTCCCTTTTTGAAATAATTTTAAATACTTTTCTTTCATCTCAAATCATGAGGTAAGACCCTAAGTTATATAAAGCAAATCATATGTTTAGAGTAATACAGCCCTTGGTTTTGAAGTCAAGTCATAATTCACTTGACCTCATTGGAAAGAAATGAATTGTTACATTTTTAGAAAATTCAGACATATCAGTTGCCTAAAAAGTCTGGAAATTGTTTTTCAAATGACCTTGGAAAATCACTGTCCGTTATTGGGGAGCTAAGAATATTTTGCTATTATCATTTTAATAGTTTGAGTCACTTTTTAAGTCATTAGTATTTGAAATGTTTCATCTATAAATTTATTAATTTCAACACTGTTGTAGCCAGAATAATGCCCTCCCCGAAGATGTCTATGTCTTGATCCCTGAAACCTGTGAATATATTACCTTTTATGGCAAAAGAGACTTTGCAGATGTGATTAAGTTATAATAAGGACATTAAAATGGAGAGATTATCCAGGTGGGCCCAATGTAATCACAAGAGTCCTTATAAGAGAGAGGCAAGAGGGTCCGAGTCAAAAAAGGAGATGTGGTGATGGAAGCAGGGGTCATAATCCCAGAGAGAGATTGGAAGATGCTACACCCCTAGCTCTGAAGGTGGAGGAGGGGCCATGAGCCGAGGAATGTAGGCAGCCACCTCTAGAAGGTAGAAAAGGCAAGGAAACTAATTCTCTCCTAGAGCCTCCAGAAAGAACCCATACCTGCTGACACCTTGATTTTAAGATTTCAGACCTCCATGACTGTAAGGTAGTAAATTTGTGTTGTTTAAGCCACTAAGTTTGTGATAATTTATTATAGCGATAATGGGAAATTAATAAAAACTTTGAAAGACTAAAATCCAATTTTCCTTCACAGCATAAGAAAAGGAATTACCCAGTGTATGTGACCATTTTAATGAACATTCAGTCAGGTGAGCATTTAGTTGGTAATCCTGAAATGGGTTTTTTGCAATATCACTTGAACTGCTTAATGGATTTGTCCTATGATTTTAGTGGATATAATTTCATGATAAATGATCTGTTTTAGTGGAGGAGAAGAGTCATGATTTTTAGTGGCCTCTCATCCTGGGAAAATGGATATTACACCCTTTATTCCAGAGATTTACTGCGATGCTCTGTTTTATCATGGATAAGAATAATAGACGACATCCTATCCTTATAATGGGGAACGTATTTCCTGGAGTTTTTTTCTGGCTTAATATTTAAACATTGTCTCTTCATTATAGACTTTGTGGCCATGATAAGTTAATGGTCCTCTCAAAGCTGAACAATTATTATTTGTAGTAGTAATAACAACAATAATAATAAGTTTCCATTTACTATGAGCCATATACTATGCTAGGTACTTACATTTATCTCATATAATCCTCACAGCTTTAGAAGTAAGTATTCTGATTGCTATTTTACAGGTAACTGAAACTCAGAAAGTTGATGTAACTTGCCCAAGGTCATGCAACTAGTCAATGTAGGAGCTAGATTTGAACTAAGAGACATGCTTCTCCAAATCTTGTGATCCTCATTGCTATAAAACACTACTCCTCGATAGTGCTAGCAGAGATGGCACTAGGTAAGAGTAATGAAAAAGACTTTTGTCTTTTATGTGATTCCAGAGCCTCTAATTCCATATAAGGAAAGAGTAGACATAATGTCTTAAACTAAAGGAGTGACTCTAAAAATGGGCAGATAGTTGGCAGCATTCAGACCTTTTGGTATATCTCTAAGGTCATGCCATATAGGTAGCCGCCTCTTTGACTGTGCTGAGAAGCATCCCTGGATTATTCTGCTTACTAAATACTAGGTTCTGGTTACTGATTGCACAATGGACTTTTGATAGCTAAAGAGAAAGAACTCTCTACAGCTTCACAGGAGAGAAGACTGTCAGATGTTGCACTGCCTTTTCCGAATCAGAATCCACTGTTTCCCACTTTGACTCTTTTCGATGTTTCGGTGTTTTTAAATGGCACAGTTGGTTGCGTTACCAGTACAATTAGCCCTTTTGTGTTAGGGAACCCAAGGTGGTTGTTGGACAAGGGGATTTTCCTCACAATACATCACTATCTCATACTCTCTGTGCTTGCAGAAGTTGCTCAGAAAATGGTGCAGAGTAGTGGTGATGAAGATTTATTTAGTGCTTAGCAATAGTTTGTTACATATAATAATAAGTTCAAATTGCTTCATGCACAATAAATAATAAATATTTCAAAAGAATCTCTGTGGAAGCCAAAAGCTTGTGTTATTCCAAACAGTGATGGGGGGAAATGTTCAAAGAATTTAAGTGATTTCCTTAGAATTTGAAGAGGTTACTCATAGATTATAATAGTTTGCATTGAGTTCATTTATAACCTTAACACACCTGATCCTTTATTCATTAACTCAACAAATTTTTATTGAACTCCTGTTTTGTACAAGACATTATTCTGGGCACAGAAGATATGAAGATGGACAGGATAAAATCACTGCCCCCAGGAGCCCACAGTCTAGTGAGTGAAAGAGGTCAGTAAATTAACAGTGAGAAATAATGAGATGAAGGCAACCAGAGACCATGATTTCTTTGTAGAGAATTAGAAGGAGTAACTAGCTAATACTGTTTACAGAGCTTGGGGAAAACTTTCTTCACAATGGAAGTGAAACCTTAGTTGAATCTTGAAGAATGAGTAGCAGACAAGGAGAGCAGGCTGAGTTAGGAGTTTATGTAAAGGCATGGAGGTGTGAAACGGCATAGAATGTTCCTGCAACTATAAGTACTGATGTAAGGATAGAGTTTAGAGTGTTATAGGCAGGTGCTAAGTAAACAAAATCCAGTACATTATTAAAGTATATCTTGCCAAGAAGCAGAGGTATTTTCCTGCAAGCAATGGGGACATTGAAGATTTTAAACAACCACCAAATGATATGAGCAGTGCCTTATTGATACATAGCATTGCCTATAATACCAGTCTGAATACATCATAGGGGCAGGGACCTTGTTTCCTTCTTTATCTGCCCCAGTACCTCACACTGTACTTGGGACATAGTTGGTGATTAATACATCATTGTTGGATTGATGTAGATTATTTTAACAATCATATTTATTATAAAGCCCAATTCTGGTCTCTCCCTCCTCCCAAGTACATAATACATTCCTGAGTAGAGCTCCTAATGGGGCATTGGGTTGAAAACAAACTTATCTTCTGTGACATTAATCAGCAGCAACTACATATGTACCCATCTAAATCTTTCAGTCCAGGTACTGATGTGCTGCATATGTCCCAAATGTCAACGTCAAGGTTGGGCCCTTTATTTTTTAATGAACACCTTAATGAGATGTTTGTTTTAAAACTCTACAAGTGAGTGCTGCTTCTCGGCACTAGGAAGTTATTCACAATAAACTATGTAGATGAACACTAACAGACAATACAAACAGATGGATTTTATGTATTAGAAGAAATTCAGAATTCTGGTTAAGGTTGCCATTGTCCACAACATTTAACATTAATCTAATCATTTTGAAATAGTTCAAAAAACAAAGTATTCTCTCATTAAGTGGCCTTAAAGAGTAAGTACCTATACTTGTTATACTACTATTTTTTTTAATCTTTAATGTCACCAAGTGAAAACAATTTGGGCCAATTCCAGTTTGTCCTATCAAAGATTACAATTAGTCACACAATATTGAAATTAGCCAGGATTTGAACTTTAGTTGGTATGCACACAAACATACACACAATATGGAATTATTTTCATGTAGAACTCAGCAGATGGGATTGAGATTCTGCTGAATTTGAGTGGATATTAAATAGGTTTAAAAAAACAAATGGAAATGATTTGGTAGATCATAAGAGATAGATTATTGCACCCATATAGGACAATCTGTGGTAAAGGTCAGAGTGCAGAACTGCTGGTTTTCCTCCAATAACCATTCTTTTCTTCTCCTATGGTAGAAGACTTTTTAGCTGGACATATGGCTGCCCAGATAAAGACTACATATCTCAGCCTCCCTTATAGCTAACTGTGGCCATACAACCATCTTCTGGTCAATAGAATATGACCACAAGTGGTATGTGCTACTTCTGAATTGTACCATTAAAAGAAAAGAGTATGCCTTTTCCTTCCTCTTTTTCCCCTTCCTCATGCTTCAGCCGGGAACACGGATTTGGGATGAGCCACCTTCAACCAGACTGATGACAACGCATCCAAGGTGTGACAGGGCAACAAGATAGAAAGAACCTGGGTCCCAACCCTATGAAGCTGCCATATTGGCCCTGGACTAAGTCATTGTTATTTTGGATTTTTGTTACAATAACCAAAACTTTATTCTGATACAGTGGGGAAGCAGGAGGAAGATGTGCCAGTCAAGTGCCTTTGTGTTTTACGAAGAAACTCAATCCAGTCTGCTCAAAACAATAAGGAAATCTATTGGCTGATGAAACTGGAAACTCTAGAGGTAGACACACTTCAGGGGTGATTTAATCCAGTGGCTTACTATACTTTCAGGGATGTGATGCTTTTTGTCCATAATTCTTTCCATCTGTCTTCCTTTGTAAGGCAACAAGATGCTTCTAGCTTTTCCTAGGGCTACATGCAGTTTTGATAACATCTAGGGGTGGGGGTAAGGGAAGAGCTTCTTGTTCCTCAATCATTGAACAAAGAAATGAAGTTTCATTTTGATTGGAACGATTTTAGGTCACATGCCTAAACTGAATTAGTCACTATGGCCAAGAAATGTCATATACTTACTGACTTATTTTTGGGTTATCAATAATTGTGGTAAACGAGATAAACCATCCTGAATAGTTTAAGCCAATGAGCATTCCTGGGACTGGAGTCTAACTCAAGATTCATGGCTGCTACTCAGTGGGGAGGCATCCAGACAATCTCCACTACTGAAGGTGAGCAGACTAAGGAGAGAGCATGGGGCTTATGTGGCACAGGAGTGGAGTACATATGCTGTGGGCTAGGGGCAACGTGCATAGGGTGGGCAGGGCTGCTTCAGGAAATGTTTGCAAGTCATGATCAAGATTTTTGTATATAATTTGGGCATTTGGGCTAAAGCTAAACCAGTCCTTGATGAAGGTGATTTTTTTTTTTTTTTTTTTTTTGTGAGGAGATCAGCCCTGTGCTAACATCCGCCAATCCTCCTCTTTTTTTGCTGAGGAAGACGGCCCTGGGCTAACATCTGTGCCCATCCTCCTCCACCTTATATGGGACGCCGCCCAGCATGGCTTGCCAAGCAGTGCGTTGGTGCGCGTCCGGGATCCGAACCAGCGAACCCCGGGCCGCCGCAGCGGAGCGCGCGCACTTAACCGCTTGCGCCACCGGGCCGGCCCCTGAAGGTGATTTTTGATAGTAGCACAACAAGAAGTGTAAATTAATGACCCCTAAGAGAGTCTAAGGGAATGGATATCTGGGTAACTTTTTGATCTCATTACTCTGTGTGTGTGTGTATGTGTGTGTGCGCATGAGTGATCCTGAGAAGGTAATGGAATTTTTGTGAATTCTCTGATAAAAGGGCCTGGGTACAGGGAATGAAATATATATGAATAAAAACACTTAGGCACACTTACATACGGTAATTAGTCTCTTATTAGATTTCTAAGGTTATGAACTAGGTATTTTTTGTTGTTGTTGTTGCTATTGTTTTGATTTTGCCTAAATTATCCAGACAGTTGACACAATCATCTACTTTGCCTTGGCTGAACAGACTTGGAATGGAGCCCAGTGCTTCTGCACTTAAGGAAAAATGGCTTGCATTTATAATTTAGTCCTGCCTTTGATCCTAATGGCAGCTGAAAGTAAAGGTGGAGACCATGGTTTACGTGTCAGTGGTCGTGCCCAGCATCGAGCTCTGCTTCCATCACTTGGCAAGATGAATAAAACTGGGAAATCAAGTTTATGTAGAAAAAAATCTTAGTTTTGTCTAGAACAAAGTAAAATATTGCATATTGGTTAAAAATGTATGCTCTGTATTAATTCGTAAAGGTAGCTACGTTAATGCTAAGTCTTTGTTTCTCAGTAGAATTGCTATGATGTGTGTTCTTCAGATTTTGCCATTTTAAGTAATTTCTCCCAAGGTTGTCGTGGTTTGACCTTGGGGCTAGAGTGGATCGATTGCTTGAAACAGTATTTTTAGAGCCTTTAAAAAAATACCGGGGGGCCGGCCCGGTGGCGCAAGCGGTTAGGTGCACGCGCTCCGCTGCGGCGGCCCGGGGTTCGCTGGTGCGGATCCCGGGCGCGCACCGACGCACTGCTTGGCAGGCCATGCTGTGGCGGCGTCCCATATAAAGTGGAGGAAGATGGGCACAGATGTTAGCCCAGGGCCGTCTTCCTCAGCAAAAAAAGAGGAGGATTGGTGGATGTTAGCACAGGGCTGATCTCCTCACAAAAAAAAAAAAAAAAAAAATACCGGGCTGAGTTTGTCACGTGATTTCAGGGAGGTTTTCATTGTCTTATTACCTTGCGGTTGGCGCATGAAGTAATATAGATCATTTCAACCCAGCATGACGCAGAATGAAAAAGAAGCTTTGGTGTTCATTCTGGTGGCCACGGAAGAAAATCTTTTAACAATTCTCTACACTGATAGAAAAATATTTGCTAGAACTCCCAGGAAATCTGAAAAGTGTTATTGACCATTTCTTACTTCCTACTAGTACTTTTTTGAAGGATTCAGCTTTTAGATTCTGTTTTTGATATAATATTCATTATTATTTGATACGGTATTCAATATTATAATATTCACCATTAAGTGTGATTGTGTTAAAAATATGTTGACTGCATCTTGGTGTTTCTGATGACATTGGAATGACAGTAAATACAAAGACAGCATAAAATGGAGGATTTTGACCCCCTTTTCAGAATTGAGCTATAAAGAGTGCTGTTGGTCTTCGTTTAAATTCCCTGTGATACTAAAGCTGTTGTTATCTTGTCATTTTTTGTAAATACTTAAAGCTTATCCAATTAAATATGTACAGCTCCTATTTGGCTTTCATATTCACTCACACGCGTACACACATACGTGCGGATATTTAAATAGATCAGTTACCTCAGAACCTTTTCTTTCCTCAGGTTGAATTGATATTCTTTTATGTTTTAGTGTTCAAGAGTAAAACTTACTTAGAGTTACTTTTGGGAGAAGAGTCCCTGATATTAACTGTACTTCCAGGATAAGATGGTGGAGTGAAGCCAGATCACAGAATCTCCTTCTCCCAAAAGCCAACAGCATGCCCAAAGATCAAATAAATTTAGAAACCAGCAACAAGTATGCTGGCCGCCGTTAAATGGAGGTAGAGGTACAGCCTCGTGCAACGTAACAGCCAGGGAAAGAAGCACAGACTCCGGGAACCTTCATGGCCCCTAATTCCGTTCCCTTACTTTCTGCTCCCCTGAGGCAGTTGAGGGAATAGAATGTGAGTGAACAAAGTGCTAAGAAGTCTCTCCAGTACTCTTCAATTTAGGTAGAAGCAATCTGTGAGGTGTTCAGGCAGCCCTGGGGAAGAATTTGAAAAGCCCTTCCTACGCCCTCACTAAAGGAATAAAAAGCAGCGGGACTAACCTTTATTAAACTGACCAGGTGGAAAAAAAGCTGAGAGGGAAGAGGGAGTGATTGTAATTACCCCGAGCAAATTATCTCCAGCACTAATTAGGGATTTAGCCAACTGGAGGATGAAGGGTAAAGTAAATGAGGGAGGCAAGAGCCGGGAGGAAGAGGTACATGGAGGGTCCACTTGTCAGGCCACAGCAGGATGTTATTGTGGCCAAAATGCATGTCTTTGACCTTTGTTGGCTGGGAAGAGAGCTGGATCCACTGCTGGGTAGAGGAGGGTGACGCAGAGAAAGTAGACGCTGGGTCTGTCTAAACGAAGCTTCCTTGGCTCCGCCTTTTGGGGAAATTGGGAAAATGAGGATAACACCCCTTGGCATAGGGTGAATTGGAAGGTGTGCACCCAGATGCAGAATCTTTATTTATCAGGAGCAGAGATGGGAGAACAGCGGCCAAATCTGCTAACTGTAGCTGCCTGTAGTCCCAGCTGAACTCACCTCCAGATAGAACCTGAAATTTCCAACTCTCAGACTTAAAATAAAAGGAGAAGAAGAGGGGTCAGAATATGGAGGAGAGCCAAGAAGCAATTATACGGTCTTGACAGAGCTGTTCAGGTTCAACGTGAGCAAGGTGAAAAGCAAACACATGAAAACTAGGCAAGAGGGAAGGAGCACAAAGGAAGATAGAGGAGGATGGAGTGTCATCAGAGAGAGAGTTTGTTCTGGGAGAAAACTAGCTATGAAATGGAAATATGTTATCTACATGTTGCTTTTGCTATGAAGAACTTAAAAAAGCATGAGTTCAATGAAAAGGGAAACAAAGACAATAAAGTGACCAAATGAGATAAAAAGGGAAATGCCAGAGTCAAGAAAATAAGTTGAGGGCCAAAACAATATTGTTACCACAATGATAAATAAATTAGAAATAAGAAGAAGAGGATATACATGGATAGAACCTGCAATAATGACATAGAAGCAAGGTTTGAAAAAGTTAGTGGATGTAAAGGGGAAAGATAGGGATTTAAACATTAGAAGATAATGGTTATGGAACTCAAAGTCGATACAGTAAAAGAAAAATTGGTATGTCAGAGTTAGAAAATAGAACAAATGGGA
Source organism: Diceros bicornis minor (assembly GCF_020826845.1). Lineage (NCBI taxonomy): Eukaryota > Metazoa > Chordata > Mammalia > Perissodactyla > Rhinocerotidae > Diceros > Diceros bicornis. Next base: position 9,499,318 of record NC_080763.1, on the reverse strand, counting down.
CAGAAAAAATACTAAAAGAAATTATTTTAAAAAATCCTGAAATAACTGATTCTCTAGGTCAAAAAAACACTCTGTTCCAGGAAGAACTGACACAGAAGCCTCAATGCCAAGATATACATTCTCTGGCGAAACTTTGAAGCTAGAGAATTAATTCTGCAGGCATCTTCTTTACTCATAAGAACAAATCACCCAAAAGTTGGAAAAATCAGGCTCCCCTCGGAATACTCCAAGGCAACAATCAAGCCAAAAGACAATGGAGCAAGGTGTGCCAAGTTCTGAAGAAGACGACTGATTTAAGAATTTCATATAATTATTAGTTTAAAATTTAAATATAAACAAGCAAAAAAGAACTCAAACCCCTATTGCTACCACTCAGAGATAACTACTATTAATGTTTTGTGACATTCCTACCACTTTTTCCTAAGTGTATGTGTGTGTGTATTATGCATAATGAATGACTACATTGTTATCATTTTAAAAGTCACATGATTACAAATAAGCTAAAATATCCCAAGGCACATCTAGACTCTAAGTTCTGTATATCATTCCAATATTCATTTTTATACTTTTATATGTAGCAATAAAAACTATATAATATTTTTTGTATTTTCTTTAATGTATATAAATGGTATCATGCTGTATGCATCATTTTGAAACTTGCTTTATTATTTTTTGGCTGTTTATTTATTCAACCACTCATTTATATCAATATGTATTCATAAAGCAACTTGCTTCATTCTTTTAACAAAAATTTTTAGATCTGTCCTCATCGATACCTATTAATGTTCCTTATTCTTTTTAACTTATATATTCTATTATAGTCTATGTAGATATTTAGATTGTTTTTCATTTTATTAGTTTTAAATATAAAGCTGCAATGGATGTTCTTAGGTGTTTTTGCACAAATGTGAACGTTTCTTTAAGGTAAACATTAGCATTTCTGAGTTGCAGAATTTGTGCATTTTTTAGTTTGTCCCAAGCATGTTATACCCAGCCAGATTGTGGGGGTCTAAGGACAACAGAATATTCTGAAATACTCAAGATCTCCAGGTGTGTAGATCCTAGAGAAGCATCCATTTCAACCGGGCTTTCAAACTTATTTGCATGAAAATTTGCAAAATATTCTCCTATAATTCATTTTGTTTTCCTTTGTCAAATTTTCTTGAGGGATAAAAAGCATGTGTTCATTTTAATAGATGCCAATAGGCACTTGATAAAATTCAATCCTGGGGGCCGGCCCGGTGGCGCAAGCGGTTAAGTGCGCGCGTTCCGCTGCGGCGGCCCGGGGTTCGCTGGTTCAGATCCCGGGCGCGCACCGACGCACTGCTTGGTAAGCCATGCTGTGGCGGCGTCCCATATAAAGTGGAGGAAGATGGGCACCGATGTTAGCCCAGGGCCGTCTTCCTCAGCAAAAAAAAAAAAAAAAAAGAGGAGGATTGGCGGATGTTAGATCAGGGCTGATCTCCTCACAAAAAAAAAAAAAAAAAAAAAAAAAAAAAAAATTCAATCCTGAAAAAAAGGAACTAGTAACGTTTAGCAAAATAGGAGTGGATGAATATTTTCTTAACATTAGGTTGAAAAAACAAACATAAATCATGCAACAGTAAATGTTTTCCCATTAAAATCATGAACAAATGCCATTTATCCTTATTATTTAGCATTTACCTGTTTTGGCAAATGCACTTATACCAAAGAAAGACATAAACAGTGCTAAAAAGGAGGAGGCAAAATACTGTATATCAAGAAAACTCGAGAGAATCAAGCTAAAAAAACTGCTCAAAATGTTAACAGAATATGGTAAGGTGGCTCATTACATAATTGCTAAAGAAATAATAGAAAATATGAAAGAAGAAGAGATCCTATTTATAATAATAACCAAATCATAAAAATATGTAGGAAAAAATTAACAACATTACATAATATACAAAAGGCCAATGTAGAATTAACATTAAAAATCTACCAAAAGACTTATGTAAATTTGTACCTTACTCTTGAATGGGAAAATTCTAAAAGATGCTATTTTTCCCTTAATTAATCTCTAAATAAATGCCAACTGGACATCAGGGTATCCTTTTTGGAATTTGACAAAATGGCAATCAAGTCCATCTGGAAAAATAAACCTGTAAGAACAGCCAGAAGATTACAGAGAGAGGAGAACACTAACCAGTCAAGATGTGAAATAAATTATGAAGCTCTAATAACCAAAACTCTTAAGAGCTGAAAAAGAAGTAAATCAGGAAAAGAATAAAGATTCTAAAAGTAAACTTAAATTCATATAAACATTGGTATGAAAAAATAAAGCATTTCAAATTAGTGTAAGAAAATATATGATAAATGGCCAATTTACTTAACTGACAAAAAGAAAGAACAAAATCTTTAAAAATAGAGAGCAAAGAATACGAACAAGAATTTCATAGAAAAATAAATACAAATGGAAAACAAACATGAAAAACAAATATTAGGATCATATCATTCATAATTGAAGAAAAGCCAAATAAAATGAGATGTTACTTTTTGTGTATCTGATACCAGTGTTTCCAGCGTTTGCTAATGCTCAGCGTTGGCCAGGGTGAGCAGAAGCAGGAACTCGCCTGCTGTGGGTAGGAGTGCAAATTAGTGCATTATTTTTTAAGGAAATATTTGGCAGTATTTCTCATTAGAACAAAAAAAAGCACATACCCTTTAATTTAGTAACCCCATTGCTGGAAACTTACCCTCTGGATAAATATGCAGAAAAATATAAATTTACGTGTACAAGAATGTTTATTGAAGTATTATTATTGTAAAATGCTGAGAAAAAATTATATGTCCATTGATAGGAATCAGGTTAAAAAAATTAAAGTACATTCATACAGTGGAATATCTCTGAATCATTACAAAGAATGAGGCAGATAATTGCACATTTGGAGAGATCTCTGAGATATAATATTTAGTGAAAAAAGAAAATGGGGGAAAGGTCACATGTAGTATAATCTTTTTGTGTAAATAAAGAGTGAGAGGTTTCAACACAGGTACAGGGATAGAAAAAGATATAGAGATCAACTGAGGCTGATATAGGCACATAAGAATTTCCTGAGAGACACACAAGAATATGCAGTGAGAGGGTATCGGAAGGAGAGGAAGCATTTTTCTTTCCATTTTATGCTTTTTGTCCTGTGTGCACTTTTAACCATGCATGCATAGAAGGGTCATACAAATTACTTGGTCTACATGGGACCCCAGCCACAACAGTCCTGCCACCAGCCTCTTCTCTTTCTCCCTGGTAGGGTAGTATGCGTCTACCATGTTCCGGGCTTTTCCTTTAGTTCTGACTTCACTGGCAAGTAAAAGCTGCAAAGAAGAAAGATAGAGATCAGACCTGCACTTCGGTTACTAGTACTAGTGGTCACTGATGTGTACTGAGTGCTGAGTGTGCTGAGCACTTCCCAGGCATGGTCTCAGTTCCTGCTCACATGGACCCATGAGACTAGTACTATTTCCATACGATTTGACGAAAGAATCCTACCATTCGGGACAACATGGATGGACCTGGAAGACATTATGCTAAGTGAAATAAGTCACAGAAGCACAAATACTGCATGATTCCTTTTAAACAAGGCATTAAAATAGTCAAAGGTATAGAAGTAGACAATAGAATGATAGTTACCAGGGGATGGGAGGAGAGGATATGGGGTGGTGTTGTTCAACTGATGTAAAGTTACGGTTGTACAAGATGAGTAGGTTCCAGAGATCTGCCATACAACATAGAGCCTATACTTAGCAATAAGGTATTGTGGACATAAAAGTTTGTTAGAGGGTAGATCTCCTGTTAACTGTTCGTACCACAAAAGAATGGAAGGAAGGAAGAAAGGAAAGAGGGGAAGGAAGGAGGAGGGAGGGGAGGAAGGGAGGGAGGGAGGGGAGGAAGGAAGGAAGGAAGGACACAGGGAACTTTTTGAAGGTGATGGATATGTTTTGTCACCTGGATTGTGGTGATGGTAATACAGTATAGACATATCCAAACTTACCAGATTGTTTACATTAATTATGTGCAGCTTTTTCTATACCAATTATATGTCAAAAAAGTTAGAAAAAAGAAAAGAGTAGACTGAGGATTATAGAGATGTAGTTCCTTGCCCAGGCCCCTACATGTCTAATAAGAGGCAAGTCAAGGATGCTAACCCTGGTGCACTTCACCCCAGCTAGAGCTTTCCACACTATCACACTACCCCACTGCACTCTTCAGAGGATGGCTCAGCTCGGGGGTGAGTTAAACAGGGTTCCCTGGGCCCAGGCAGACCACCATGGATGACTTCTTTTCTTGACGGGGATATGTGTTTCAGGTTCCAAATACAAACTTGAAAGGACTTTGGGAAATGCAAGTCATTTATAAGCCAAGGACCATCTGAGCTTAATGTTCTTTTCCCTTCAATAATACATGTACAGCAGGAGTTCCTTAAGTACCTCTCTGTCCCTTGATTGCTTTCCCGAAATAAGTTCTGATTGCTCAATTTTATAGTTGTCAGGACTGTTTTTGGTACTTCAAAGGTATATTTTTGGAATTACTCGTTTTGCTTCAGTTCAGTTACTCAGTTCTGACACGATGATTCTTACAGCTAAACACAGTCCTAGGTGAGTTGCTGTTTTTCTCTCGCAACGGCTATGTTACTCAGATGGCAAAGGTGAAATAATTGGCGAGAAGTTTATGCCAGTGATAAAGTTTTAGCCTACATATTCATCAGACTCTTTGAACAGAAGTTAAAGGAGAGTTTTCCATAAGTTATAAATGTTTGCCTTTTTGTGTTCCTCGCTCTTCCCCATCCTCTCTCTGTATTCTATACTCTCACCCTTTCTGCCCTTCCCTCAAATTCAGAAATTGACAAGGCCAGTTTTATCTTCCCTACTAATAGTAATAGTGATAATAATAATAATAACTATTACTTACTGAGTGCCCATTATGAGCCATGCATTTTGCAGGTTCTTTGTATTCAGTATCATTATTTCTCTGCAAAGAAGAAAGATAGAGAAGCTTAGGCCTACACTTTTGCTACTAATAATCCTAATTGTATCTGCCATTTACCTAGTGCTGTGAGGTGGTTCTGTTCACTCCATTTTACAGATGAATAAAGACTAAAAGTTGCACCGAAAGTCACGTAATAGCATTACTGGAAATCAAACCTAGGCCTATCTGATTGCAAATCTTTTGTTCTTCCTGTGGACTTCTATACAAGATTTCAACGAGGCCGTCTTATGTCGTTAGACAGACAGGTAGGTGTGGTAATATCCACCAAGGTACTGGTCCCTTTTCCTACTCTGTGCTGCCTGTGAGCCCCACGGGGCCATTGACTTCCGGGGGCTGTTGATGGGGTTCTCCACCTTCTAGGTGGTGAGCTGGAGAGCTTCTTTCTCTGCCTTCCTGTTTGCTGATAGGAGGGGAAATTTTCTGAGCCTTTGTGGCCAATAAGAGAAAGCACAGGGCACACTTTTGGAAGAAAGAGGAAAGGACTTTTTTTCCATAGGTGGCCCAGTGTGGTCCATGCCTGCTGGAGTTTCAGCTCTATCTGAGAGCTGAAGTAAGATCTCTCTGAGATACACTCTCCCCTGAGAGAGACCATTGAGAGCTCCCCTCCTGGAGTCTGAGTCAAAGAGCACCATCCTCACTTGCATGGATGAGTGGAAGGGTGGAAGTGTTATGTATTGGAAAAAGCAGGGGGTGTGAAGCTAGACAAAACTAGTTCAAATTCCAATTATACCACTTGGGAACTGTATGACTTTAGGCAAGTTACTTTATTTTTTTCAAACTCAGTTTCTTTATCTGTGTAATGGGGATAATAATAGTTATAGCATAGAATGTATAATGAAGACTAAATAATAAGTATGCAAAGTTTCTTCAAATAAAGATATTTGCCATTTGATACAGAAGCCAGATTAATTCTGGGAGAAATGTTAATTTACTTAAATAAGTTTCCAAACAGATGGGAGAGAAACAAATGTACTTAGGTAGAGACAAAGCACCAGATGACAAAATTTATCTTGGCACTTAAATCTTATGTGTTTTACTTTTGTTATAATTTTTCATATGGGTTTTAGCAACGTACTTATATCATTAGGCTCTAAAATTAACTCACATAATGCAAAATGAGACTGTTTTAAGAGGAAGCAAAATGAAATCAGTGTTGCAGGAAGAATTAAGATGAAACAGCTTGAGCATTGATGAGTTTTATTAATTAGATTAACATCATGATTGGAAAACACATTATTTTGTAGATGGAAAGATGTCCAAGGCAATACCTGCTACATTAGGGTTGGTAAAACTCAACCGTTTAGAACAGGAGCCAACATATTCACAGTGGTAAGACACAGACGTGTCTCCATTTGAAGCAGCTACTGCAGGATTCATCCACTGAAGTAAACTCTGGATCAAATTTCACAGTGTTGTCAGATCTATGGAAACAAGTCAAAAGTGACAATCAGCAATTTATTTAAATCTATCAGGAGGTTCAGGAAGCCTTTCTGTTATTAAAATGTGTCAGTGAAAAAGGGAACTATAAGTCCAAGAAGTTTACCAATTCTTCCTCTCATTTTCAATCCTATTTTCCCTGCAATATATGCCCCCAGTTACAGAATCAAGAGTGTCATTAATTACTTACTCCTCAGCCACTAAGAGTCACTTCACTATCCCCAGCAATATGAATTTGCATATGGTATACAGTTTCTTCCTACCAAAATATTCCAGTGAAGAGGGAATAACCTGTTGTACAAAAGTGAATTTTCAGTATGAAAAGGAAACACTACTGAATTGCCTTTCCAAAAGGTTATGCCAAAGCATACTCCTAAAGTATACTCCAGTAGTATTAGAGTAATATTTTTCCCACAATACACAAGACCCAAAAGACATAATGGCAAAGAGCCACAGATTTGACTACATAGAAACTAAAACTTATGTACAGCCAAAGATACCATAGTCAAAGTTGAAAATAGTGATAATTGAGATTTTTGAAACACATAAAAAACAAGATTAATAATCGTAATATATTAAGAGTTCCAACAAAGTAATATAAGAGAGACTAATAACAGAAAATGTGCAAAGGATACAAAGACTCAGTGCACAGAGGGAGAAGTGACGGATAGTCAATAAGCATTTGTAAAGATTCACACCCTTTCTGGAAATCAGGAAAATGCAAATTCAAATCATGAAATACTTTTTTTGTTTTTACTACCAGATTGGGAAATTATAAGACTATGAGATTGTATTACCTAATTCTTTTTATTTATTTGTCTATACCACTCTGTTTTAATTACTAGAGGTTTATAGTGCGTTTTGCTAGCTGGTGAGGAAAATGCCCCTTCCTTGTTTTTCCGTTGTGTGTTCCTCAAAGGAAGGAACAATGTCCTCGATGTCCTTGGTGATGGCTCTCAGTGATACCCCCGTGTCCTTCAGGTGTCACTAGCCCCACTCCTTTCCCCCTTTTGCTGCAGGGGAAAGCGGAAGATTTGGTCTCACTGTTTCCATTGCATCTGCGATCTTGAGTCTGGAGGCTGCTCCTTCCCTGCTCTCAACAAGAAATCCTCACACACAGAGCATTTTGTGAGTTTAGTCTCTGCTGAAATGTAGAAGGCTGTGGGAAAGGAGTCCCGTGGACATCACTGCTTTGACCACCTCACCTCCTGTTCCTCTCTCCCCCTCTTCCACCATCCCAGTTGTCTCACCCGCCACCCCTTCCAAAGTGGAAGTCATGTTATTCCCTAGAGCACCCAGCCTCCTGGGGAATGTAATCTGGGCCTCACTCCAACTGCTTCTCCTGTGGGTGTGGTCCCACCAGGGTAACTTTCTTGCCTGGTTCCCTCTCTACTCTCCACATCATCCAGAATTTCCGTGAGTATATTTTTCTCCATCTTACTGCACACGCAGTGGTAATTCGGAGATATTTGTGATTGACTGACCAAAAGCACATGTACATAGGCATGTAGGGAGGTAACACAGCATAGGGATCCAGAGATAGGTCTGGATTAGAAACAGCTCAGTCATTGTGTGTCCTTGGACAACTTTCCTAAACTCTGTCTTGCTTTCTTCATCTGTACAATCAGACCGATGGAGCTTTCCTTATGTGGGTGTTGTGTGGCGTAAATGAGATGATATACGTAGAGTGTGCCAAGTGCACAGCACAGCACAGGGGGTCATGGCAATCAGGGCCACTGCAGCCATTGCTCAGCCATCACTCAGCATAGCCCACAGGGTAGACTTGGCTCAGCCATCTCCACCGCCCCTTTGTGGGTGATGATAAAACAATCATTCTCCACACAAAGAAAGAGGAGCTCCCGGCTGGGGCAGGAAGGAGAAGCGCCGCACCAACAGGTAAGTGCTGCAGTTCAGCAACATTCTGTAGCACGGCGTGGGGGTAGGGCACACCTCTTCCTGCAGTAAATGGGCAGCTATAAATCAGGGCCTCGACTGGAAAAACAACACATAGCCTCTTAGAAAATCATGGTCACATATTATTCTACCTTATCCATTTGGCTACATTTTGCTTCTTTAATGGCTCTTAATAATTAATTTAGGTAAGAGACTTGGGATAAAAGGCTGACTTAACTTCTTTCCATTTCTGCAACTGTGTGCGGTGAAGTTTTATTGGTGCTTTAAGATGGTTCTAGCTTTGTCAACTCTGGGGAAAATTGCACTATCTAAGTTGATAGAGAGTTATTTAATCTTTTCAACTTTAATTCTTGCTCCCAGCTACTTTTCATTGTAAAAGAAGAGTCCAAAAGGAGAGGATTAAAATGTGAATGTCCTTTCTCCTCCCTGTACATGGATTTTGTTGGATAGTGTTGCTGAGAAGCTGTCTCCCAATCACAATGCCTGCGCGACCCACCTTTCTCTACTGTGAGTCTGTACACTCTTTCAGATGTCTTCACAAAATGACTAGCTTTCTTTCCAGGGCTGTTTCAAAAGCTATCTGCTATTTTATTTTTTAAGTAATTCTTATCTACCTTATTCACTATAACATTTTTGCAATTTTAATCGTCAGCATACAAGAAAAGAAAATTTTAAATAATAGGCATTTCAGAAATGCTTATAATTTGTAAATGCCTTAATGGCAAATAATAAGAATAGGAATGGGGGAAAATGGTACATGAAAATTATCCATTGTTATTTGGAAGGAAACCAAATAATGGCCAGAATGAAATATTTTATGGCCATTTTACATATTTTATTTAAAATGACAAGTGGTGTGAACCATATCAGACCATGGGGCCAGATTTTGAAATAACGTGGAGTAGAAAAACAGAGACTTAAAATTATTTCCTAATTACAACTGAGTAAGACATCAGCATGTATAGTAACAGAATTGGAACAAAACAGTAACAGGAACATGAACAATTGATGACTGAAATTTTGAAGATTTTTCTTTCTATAAAGATATTAACATCTACAATGAAGTTATTAAAAAAGAAAGAAAATGGTCTAAGAGGTCTGCTCTGATCTTTGTTCTGGTCCGCTCTGAACGAGTAGAAGGGAGGTGGCTGAGTGATGGAGAGCGTGGGCTCTGGTGTCAGTGAGATCTGGTTCAGATCCCACACGCCCTCATCCCGTCCATGTGACCTTGGTCCAAACACTTCCATTTCCTTATCTGCAGAGAGGGGATAAGACACCAGTTCCACAGAGTCGTGGGGGGACTAAATGAGATGCTAGAAGTAAAATGTGCTTGGATTGGCAATAGATGTTAGCTCAGAGCCGGTCTTCCTCAGCAAAAAGAGGAGGATTGGCATGATGTTAGTGCAGGGCTGATCTTCCTCACACACACACACACCCAAAAAAGCAGTAAAATATGCTTTGCATGGTCTGCTGATTATTATGATGTAATTAGTACATATTATTATATACTAATAAACATGTCTTCCATGCAGGTGCCCTGCCCTAGAGTAGCATCCAATAATGGTGCTATAGGGAAAGGGAAGGTGCAGTCAGAATTTGAGAGGCTTCCACTCTGCTTCCAAGACAAATGCCTCACCTCTAACATCATAGCTATTGCTGTTACAGTTGCAAGTGAAGTGAATAACTATTTGTGGAAATAATGGTATTGCAGCATCTTCCTATATTTACCTTGCTCTCTGTGATGAAATTGGACTCACTGCTACCCAAATGAGGTGATCTTTTGGTAACCTACAGTTTCTTCAGTCATTTATTTGTGCGAAGCAATGAGAAGAAACAAATACAAAGGAGTTGCCCTTAAGTAATTTTTTTAAAAAAGAGAGAGAGATCAGGAGAGAAATAAAAGAAAAACTGGTGGAGTGTATGAGATCTGAGATTTGCACTAGACCTTGCCTCTCTACTTTCTGTAGCTTCTGCACTCACTCACAATGGTTCTGTTCTGTATTTTCTCTCAAGTTTGATAACCACAGCTTTGACTACCTCCTGTCTGGTCCGCACCATTATGTAACACTTGCTCCTGCTATGGTTTTTCTGCCCTTGAGCTTCTTCTTGGTTTACTGACAGTAGGATATAAATCCATGATGTGAAGTTTTGTTAATATTGGCCACAGATTCTCTTTCATTTATTTGAATTTCTTTGCTTTTATGGTTATGTTTAAACACACCAAGAAAGTTAGGTTTCCGTATAAGAATTGTGTCTCCTCTCTAGACCTCAAGATAGAATTCGTCACCCCTCTCCAGCCTTGGTGGCACCTGCAAAGACATCTTTCACAGTACGAATCACAGTGTCTCCTGTCAACCAGTCCAGCCTCCCAGCAGCCTGGGAGATCCTTGAGGACAAGGATCATGTCTTTTCATCTTTTATCCCTAGCACTTAAACAGTTCCTGGTACAAGAGTGATGAATGAAGGACGAAGGCCAGAATGTGCAGGAAATACCAATTAGTGCAGGGTTATCTACGAATTTTTCTATCAAGTCCTGTTAGAACCTAAGTGTAGGAAGGGATAGGCAATGATTCTGGGTTTAAATTCCTGCCCTGCTATTGATGAGTGATGTAATCCTTGCTAAATCATTTAACATCTTTACTTTAATGTTCTCCTCTGAGATTGCAAGGTGGAGGTAGAGGGAAGAAAAAAAGCAATGAGGTTATGACAGTAATTGAAGAACTTAGGAATATATGGACAATTTAAATGTGTATGCACAGAGCTGGACCAGGTTCTCTAAAAGAGGTCAGGCAAATTCTCAAAATCACTAAGCAGCCTGGTAAGAATGTGCCAAAACACCATGAAAATGCCCCAAAATAACATAATGTATCAGGAGGAGAGTATGATTTTCCTTGTATGATAGGAACCATTTTCCATTCTCTATTGTTTAGAATAAAAATGTTGGGAATCATTGTCTCCTTTACTGCCTCCAGCTCCTCAGTCCACACCTGAAATGTGAGTTTGGTTCCTTGGGATTCCGCCTTCGTCTCTGCAGCCTTCGCCGTGACCTCCTTCACAGCCCTGGCTCCACCTACCAACAATAAGCTGGGATTTCCCACATTCATTTCTCTAGCCCAGTGGGCAGTTCCACTCATATGTTTCCCAAGCAGTTTAAACTCAATGGACCCCAAATAGAATTTACTTTCTGTCTTCCCAAACCTCTTTCTGCCCTTAGTATATGGGAAAGTTATATTACCACCCACCTAATCAGCTACGCCCAAAACTCGAGGATCATCCCAGACTCCTCCCTCATGCTGAGCTTTCAAAAACCCAGTGGGTATCAAATCCTGTTGGTTTCTCTTCCTTTAACATCTCCTATATCTACTCTCCATCATCCTTGCTGCTACTGCCCTGGTTCTGGTCTTTATTGTCCCCTTCTGGACTACTGCTGTGTCCTCTATTCTGATCTTCCACTTTCCAGACTCACCCGCTCCTAATCTGTCTATCACTCTGCACTTCCAGAGTGACTTTTCTAAAATCTGGTCAGATCTCCCTTGCTCAGGGCCCTTTGGAATTCCCCATAGCTCCAGCATAACGTCCAAGGTCCTTATATAGCATATGAGACCCTCCCTGACCTGACCTGCCCACTATGTTCCTGCACCTCCAATCTGTTTAGTCTTTCTCAGGGGCTTCGCTCTCATCGTCTCCATGCCTTTGCTTCCAGGGCTACCTCCACCCTAAGGCCCTTACTACTAATCTATTTGGTAAGCACTTGCTTATATTTCAGGATTCGGGATTCCGCTCTTCTGCTAGACCTGCCCACCCTCTCCTATGTATGCCTGCTGTGTGCTGGACAAACATCGTAACCTGTGTCGTCATATTTCATTTGACTTATTTGTTTACAAACCTCTCTCGGTCAAATAGACTAGGAGCTCCTGAAAGAATTGTGACTTATTTGTTGTATTATTCCGCTGTCTGGCACAGAGCAAAGCATGCAGTGAGCACTCAATAAATATTGGATAAATGTATGAATAAGTATGGTCTCAGGCTCTATCACTTACTATGACTTGGAAAAATCATTTAGCCCAGAAAACAGTGCTTCTTTATCTTTAAAAAAATGAGTTTAAAATATCTATAGTGCAGGATTTTCTGAGAATTAAAGAAAGCCACTCATTTGTTAATTCAAAACATGGCTTAAAATACCCTGATGAGCAAAAACATACATGGTCCCTGTTGTCGTGGAGCATACGATCTAGTTAGAGAGAGAGAAAATAAAATAATCACAAAAACAAATGTAAAATTACAACTGTGATCAGTACTTCAAAACAGAGCCACATGGGGCCATAAGAGTCTATGATACACATACTGACCTGGCCAGAGAAGTCAGGGGAGCCTTCCTGGAGGAAGCAGTGAGTGAGAAGAGATCTGAAGGATAAGAAGGAGCTGTTAGGTGAGGAGGGGGAAAGCATTTTCCCAGGCAGGAGACATCAGAGCACAACACATCCAAGGAACTGACAGAAAGCCAGTGTGTCTGGGATGTAGAGAGCAAGGGGTGAACATACAGCAAAAAACAGTTAAAGAGGCAGGTAGAGGCTGCAATGTGCAGCCCTAACTTGGCACAGGAAAGACACAAAATAAATGTTAGTTTTCTTTGTCTTGACTTTCCCTGATCTTTGATTTTTAAAGACTTAGAATAAAACTTGAGGAAGAATGAACATTCTGTTTTGCTGAAAATGTAGTGTCAGTCTCATTAGATACCCACGAGTTCCCCACAAAAGGGAGGACGTCCATTTGTCCTAAGAGTGGTCCTGATAAAAGGGCAAAGGGCTGGGATTCAGAGTCCAGCATTAAGATGTCCTCCAGCTGAGTTGAAGAAGCCATCGTTGACTTCCATTTTACTCCAGAGAGATTGGAAGTAGTGCCACCAAGTTAATGGCCAAAGGGAAGAAAGATCCAGTGGTAGGTACCAGTCGTAATAGAAGGACATTTACACAACAAAGCCACTGGGTTGGCACAAACTTAAAAGGGGATGTTGCTAAAATGGAATGTGGTCTCGTTCTTGCAGCTTTAGCAAGTACGATGTGCTTTCTTTCCAACTGAGGAGTAATTATCACTGGGAGAAGAGGAAACCTTGAGGGATAAAAAGTCTGTGAGTTATCATGAAAAAGAAACTAACAAAGCATGCAGACTCCCCAGGACTTTAGGGTGTGCCTTTAAACCAAGAGAAGATAGATGGACCATCATGCCCGTGACGATGACATGTAGCGTTTGCTCTCCTCCAACAATGTGGCATCAGACAAAGGAGAACATGAGGTGGAGAGTCTGCCTGCTCCTCTGCAGTCTGGGCAGAATGCTGATGCTGAGGCTCTGGTACTGAGGGACCACATTTGCTCATGCTGACATGTTCAGTCTTCTTAGGTGAGTGCCGTGTGGCCCCATGATGAACACTCATGCATCGTTGCCTGTCAGCGATGGTTATCTGTGGGAGTTTCAGAGTACCGATTAACCAACTCCTTCCCCTTTGAGTTCTGAATCAGTCCAATTGGATTTGAGCCTATGTGGTTGCTCTGTTTCTGGTAAACCAGGGTTGGAGGACAGCCTGGACCTGTGCTGGTAAAATAGACTTCTTACTCCCCCTCCTGAAATGAATTTTCCATCCGATCCCCAACAGAGCCTTGTACTGGATGAAGGTGAGGAGCAGTGTGCAGCTCCAAAGGAGAGTCAGAGAGGGTGAGATGCAGGCCCCAGGAAGACTCTAGGTGGAAGCTCCTTAGCCCCACTCAGCAGAGGAAGGCTCAGCCTCTTCTCTTGGGCAGGGGCAAATGAATGGATTTTTCCCCACGAATGCTTCTAAGAAGAAGGAAGTTCCTGTTTTATGGACCTTGTCAGAAAGGAGGAGAGAGAACAATGGCTCAGCAACTGATGTTTTTCTCACAAGTGTTGGCACAAAGTATTTATTCTCCAAGACTCAATAGGCTTCTGATTGCTGAATAAATAGGAAAGTGACAGAAATGAGCTAAACTTGATTATAATATGGCATCTTATTGAATCAAGTTGTGTTTAATTTTTTATCATTGGATATTATTTATATTGATTGATCTCGGCAACCCCCAATTTAAAACTTCTTGTTCCTGGCTGTGAGAGGAACAGTTTGGATTTCAAATTGCTTCTCTTCTTTATTTCAGTTGTTAGAGACAACTTGCTGTTCCATGAATGAATGGTCTTTTTAATGAACCAGGGTACCAGTCCACAGTTTTTATTGCCTATTTGCAGAATGTGTTAGAATATACATTGAAATAGAGGACCTTGATATTTGTCATATAAAATATAGAGTACAAAAGTGTCTTAGTTTTTGTCTAGAGACGCATCATGTGGTATTTTAGTTCAGTTTCTGTTACTGTGTTCTTAACCTCACTGTGCCTCAGTTTTCTCCTATGTAAAATAGAAATAATGAATAATACCTACCTCATGGGGCTGTTCTAAGGATTGAGTGAGTTGATACCTGTAGAGGATTTAGAACAGTGTGTGACACGTAGTAAACAGTTCATAAGTGTTAGCTGTCATCGTCATCATCATCATCTAGTGAAAAAAGCCTCCTAGAGAGATGCATCATGTTCAAAATGTTGTGATAGGCTTTGTCTAAGTTAGAGTAATGTTGGCTACTATTAAAAAGGAGCCAAAAATGTATAATTGCTCAAATACAATAGAGGTTTATCTCTCACTCATATAAAGTCTAAAATGTGTGTTCCTAATTGGCATGCAGATGACCCACAAACAGTGATTCAAGGACCCAGGCTTCTTCCATGTATTGGTTCTACCATCTTTAATATAAGGTTTTCCAGGTTGCATGGGACAGAGACATTCAGCCAGTAGATAGAAGAGGAGAGGTGGCTGACATATTCCCTTCTTAACCACCTCAGCCTAGAAGTGATACACATCATTTTTGCTCACATCCTATTGGCAAGAACTATGGTCCCACCTAGGAAGAGAGCTGGGAAATATAGTCCCTGACTGGGCATCGACATCCCAGCAGCAGCCATACAATGTGGAAGCGTAGCATGAATAGATGGGCAGGCAGCCATCTTTGCCATGGCTTTGAAGGAAGTTTCTGTTTATTATTGTAACAGTTTCCCCCTGAAATTTAATTCAGTAAATCAGTATAGAAGTGGTTACTTGGTCATCTTTGCCTCTTCAGTTAATGAGAAAAGGATGGTACTTTAATTATCAGGAACATTTTTCAGAAGAGTGACTTCCGATGATTCGGTCTCCCTGTGGGGATATTTGTGGATGTTTTGTGAATTAGCTCTTGGCTGACTTTACCACACCACTCCTTAAAGCTCAACTGTGGTGGTGGTAAAGTACCAGGACCAGATGTATCCAGGTTGGTAGTGGTTTATTCAGAAGGGAACATTAAGAATACATATATAAATATAGATTCCAAATGAAAATTACTTGAATTTCATTGACTTTACTTGTTTTTATTTGAGGCCTTTGGCAGAAAAAGCAAAGTAAAGAATTGGACTGTTATGGACTGAACTTGATCAGTGTAGAGAGGGACTGCCAAACAGCTTCATTCTCAGCCATATTTTTGGCCTGAATGATTTGCCTAATTACTTCAGCTCTGAATTTTGCCCATGTTGACACAGCTAAAACAGCAGGTGACACAGCTAAAACTGCAGAGGTTGAAAGCCCTTCAGAACCAAATTATAATAATCTGTACAGTGTTTTATAGATTATAAATCACTTTCATACACTTTTTATTCAGAGTTGGTTCCACATTCTACCCAGTGGGATGCAGAATGCTTTGGGGGAAAATTCAGCAATTTTAAAAGTCGATTTTGTAAGAAACTCACATTATTTGCTATAGAACAACAAAGAGCTGTGCTGTCATTAACTCAACAGTTGCATTATGTTTTCATTCTGCTACTTAAGGCATCGAAAGCTTCCCTTTCATTTAAGTGGAACTGGCAGTTCACTATGGGTAATACTCTTTTACCATAGTGTGTGTACTTGCCCAAGATTCCTAGACCTGACATTCTAGTTAGCAAACATGTATGCAGGTTTATCCCAGTCTTTCAAGAATGGAGAAATAACAGAACTCTCCTTTATTAACACAAAAGAAAGAGAGGCATAGGTGGATAAAACCTTCATATAATCTAAAATCATTATTTCAGTCACTGTATTCCATCATCCTATTATGATATCCTTTTCTGAAAGTGCCAAACTGAAGAACCAGAGGATGGCCCGAATATTCATTTCTTTTCCTGTCTCTTGTCCTTTTCTTTCACCTTCTCTTAGGTAAGATAATTAATGAGATGGTCAAAAAGCAGGGTGGAAGGAAGAAGAAAGACAGTAACTGAAAAGCCAACATAAATCAGCCTGTGAATACCTGAGAAATGACAGTGCCCCCTCCTACTTTTGACTTCACATGCTTGTCCCTGTTCAGCCTTAGACATGGAGGTCTGAGTTGGTAACTCCAGTGGGGATACTGTATGTCTTCAGGAGACTCTTCACTTGATGGAAAAACTACTTCTGATACCCAATTATGGAAATTTAGCTTTCATGAGATATTTAAAGGCTTAATCCAAAATGAGAATATTTATCATCTGTAAATTAATATTGTTATTGGTTTAAAGTGAGTTCTCTCTTTTTGTGTGTTAGTTTATTTATCAGAAATTAGCTTTTAGCATCAGAAGATACATAATGGATATATAATACTCCCTCATTTATTCTTGGAACCACAACAGTAAATTACATGATATAGTACTATCTTTAGTTTTTTTAAAAAATTAGATTTAGTATGATATTATTTTTATTATCATACGAAATAAGTGATGAGAATGTTTTTTTAATATAATGAGCTAGGCATGGTAATAGTTTATAGCTAATGAGATAGAATACCCATATGTCTCATAGATTTACACTTTACTGTCTTAGGGGCTCTTACCTGAGAAGCCACTTAAAATAAAATACTTCAGGAAAGGGTAATGCAGTTAAGGCCTAATATGTGAACTACTTTAAGGTAGGGAATTATATTCTTAATTAACAAATTTACTATTATATTAATTTTAGCAAACCATCTGAAATTCATTGTTCTGAAACTTCACTGTCACATTTTTCATTAGAGACAGGAGGCAGTGTGAGTTGGGCATAACTTGAACCTCATCCAAGGGAGTGCAATGGCTGATGTACCAGAGAGCTCCATTATCAGGCTGGGCCATTACTTGGAGTTCATTCACAGGGATTTACCAGAGACATAGGCACAGGGTTTCATAAGCAATGTATCTTTTCATTTTTTTCTAAGCCCTAATTACCCATCTCTAAAATAGCAAAAAGACTCCCTTATTGACTAATAAGGATATTATTAGTGGGTTGCCCACATTCTTTGAGAACCTGAGATGTTAGATAATGAAGGACAAGGACTGTGTCTCAGGCTTGTTCATCTTGGGGATGAGTGTTTTTCAGAGCCTAGGAGCTCCCTAGAGCAGAAAGGCAGTTACCTAAAAGATGCACAGTCACGGTCGTATGATTTAGTATCATGTTAGCCAAGGAATCAGCCAGCAGCAAAGATCTTCTCTTATGTGCTTTTGTTTCGTAAATCTTAGGGAAGGAGAGGAAGGAATTAGGCTTTCATGGAACTTCATTTGGAAAGGTGTAAACTATTAGTTTGACCTTCTTTTGCTTCTTCAGTAGCACTCAATGCACTAATAGAGTGCCAGGCACAGTAAAGGCAGTTAAATGTACTTGTTGATAAGTTGAACAATGAAATTGGAGTATAGTGAGCACACTTGTAAATGGTAGTGACTAAAGAGTCAAAAAAAATCTATGAGAGATAATATAACTCATTCAGATTTAAAATCATCTCAGGATCATTCTAAAGTATGTAGAAACAACAGGTTGATTCATACAGTTCATTTTTTATTATATATATATATTTTTTAAATTTTTTGTTTATTGCAGTAACGTTGGTTTATAACATTGTAAAAATTTCAGGTGTACATCTTTATACTTCTATTTCTGCATAGATTACATCATGTTCACCACCAAAATACTAATTACAACCCATCACCACACACATGTACCGAATTATCCCTTTCACCCTCCTCCCTCCCCCCTTCCCCTCTGGTCACCACCAATCCAATCTCTGTCTCTATGTGTTTGTTTATTGTTGTTATTATCTACTACTTAATGAAGGAAATCATACGGTATTTGACCTTCTCCCTCTGACTTATTTCACTTTGCATAATACCCTCAATGTCCATCCATGTTGTCACAAATGCCTGGATTTCATTGTTTCTTATGGCTGAGTAGTATTCCATTGTGTATATATACCACATCTTCTTTATCCATTCGTCCCTTGATGGGCACTTAGGTTGCTTCCAAGTCTTGGTTATTGTGAATAACGCTGCAATGAACACAGGGGTGCATGTACCTTTACAAATTGGTGTTTTCAAGTTCTTTGGATAAATACCCAGCAGTGGAATAGCTGGATCATATGGTAGTTCTATCCTTGATTTTTTGAGGAGTCTCCATACTGTTTTCCATAGTGGCTGCACCAGTTTACACTCCCACCAGCAGTGTATGAGAGTTCCCTTCTCTCCACATCCTCTCCAACACATGTTGTTTCCTGTGTTGTTAATTATAGCCATTCTGACGGGCGTGAGGTGATATCTCATTGTAGTTTTGATTTGCATTTCCCTGATAGTTAGTGATTTTGAACATCTTTTCATGTGTCTGTTGGCCATCTGTATATCTTCTTTGGAGAAATGTCTGTTCAGGTCTTTTGCCCATTTTTTAATTGGGTTGTTCATACAGTTCAATTTTTAAAAGTCACTTACATGATATAAAAACAAACAGAATTTTTTAATGTTCTATAGATGAAACATCAGGTGATTGACTAAAAATTTTATTTTTCTGTCAATTGTGTGTGTCCTCAGCCTCCAGATATAAAAAGTAATTTCGGTACTGTTGTCTTCAAATGTTCTATTTGTTCAGCTTTTATGAATTTTTTAGTCTATGTATTATCAGAAGTAATTACAAAAGGCAATAGCAATAAATAATGAAAGTATACTCCAGTGTAAAATAAAATGGTTCTTTGACAATTTAAATGTAGACATTTCTTCTCACTGTGTTTCTTATTGTCTCATAATTTTGAAAAGCACAGTGCAAAGTGACGTGAATCCATACATGAGTAATTCTTCTGAGGATGTGTTGTCAAATCCACAAGAAGCATAATTGGAATTGCATATGAGCCTTTTATTTACTAATAAGGATAATCCACCATGAAGCACTTCAGTGAAGATTTTACCATATGGGAGAAGTTACTCCATTCCACTGTTTATTTGAAATTTGTGGTGAGAATATTCACAGTAAAAGAAGAATCTTTATGACCTCCAACAGCAGTCTGGCATTTTATTATGAAGTATTTTCATCGCTGAAGATACAGCATTCTGTTGCTAATGTGCCTCACACACTGCCTTGTGTATGCAGTAGGTGGGCATTTAATAAATACTATTTGATGATAAGACTTAATTTAGGCATGACATTTTATGAATGCTTATGATTCACACACCTCTAGGGTGCTCACAGATGCACTTGGATTTTAATTTTGTAAAAGTTGAGGAGCCCACTTGGCACTTTAAAAAGCAATGCCTGCACTTCTTGCACATAGTTCAGACTGATGGGTTTAGCGCCAACTCTTGCTTATTCTTAGTCAACCCATTTGGTGAGAAGCCTGCTGAAGACCCCAGAGAGGCTTGTGGTTTTGATGGATTCCATGGCTACAGGGGGGTCCCTGCTCCTACCCAGCCATTTTGCAAATATGGGACCAAAATATCAGTTGGGGAATGAGAATGTAAATGGGTCATCACATATCCATCAAAGCTATTAGAGAAATAATTTGAAATACAGATCCTGTTGATGCTGGGTGCCTTTGATATAGGAATGAAAGCTCATGGCATTACACAATTCTTAAATAAAATATTCAGGGCTGGCAAGCCTTCTGGGAAATAAATGTGGTTTGAAAATCTTAAGTCTTTATTTTAATTTTTGAATACCTGTTGATCTCATCTCTATTAATTCTCATGAATTTCTGGTTTATAAAAATGAAGATGAATATACACTTACATACTTAAAGCTTGACTGTAACATTAAGGTTTTCAATGATAAATTCTATGAAAGGATTGTAGAAATGAGTAAAGTTCTGAGAATACTGACCTGTCCTTAATGCAAACCTGATACCTTTCCAGAGCCCAACCATCTAAATAAAAGGAAATCATGTATTAATCATTGAAATCCCAAGTTCTATGCTATTTTTGCCTTTTGGTTTGTTTATTTGTCCTATTGTGTCCCCTTTTGTAGAGTCAACTACACCAGACGATCTCTTTCTTAAGACTCAGACTTTCCCATGGCTTTGCTCACTCCGTGTCTCTGCCTGGGCAAGGTGGGACTCCCATCTCCTCCTGTTGCCGTTCTATCCATCCACCCAAACAGCAGCTCCTCTGGGATGCTCCTCCATGTCCCACCAGTCAGAAAGGACCGTGCCCTCCTCTGCATTCCCCCAGCACTTTATCCTTCCTGTACCTTCCGTTCGTTACCTCTCATCATAGCTGTAGCCAAGGTACCATAAACCCCTGGAGCACAGAAGACTAGGTCTTACCTTGGTATCGTGAGGAGTGCTTATTGATGCCGTGTCCTTTGCAGATGGACCACATGATGAATCGAAGTGGATTTTTTCCCCTGAACCAGCCAAGAGGTGCCTAGGCCTTTAATGTTGTCAGGGATTGTGTAGACGGTGGTATGATAAAGGCAAAGAGAAATAACCCTTCTTGTTTTAATTCTGTTTAAGTTTAATTTTAATGCAAAACAAAATCTGCATGGCCAATCTTCTAAGACTGCATTTCAGTGTTCTGCTTTCTCAGCTGCTTGCATGGTGGGGCCAGTTCTGTGAGGAGCAGGACTTGCTCCTTCAGGGCTCCCAGCACAGTTCTCACCAATTATTGTGAAATTCTAGAGGCAAAACAACTCACTGCTTGGGAAAGTGTCCATGAAAAATGTATTTCATTTATAATGAGGTTTTGTAGTGAATCTTCTCATATTCTTGTTCATATTATACAGCTTCAGAAATGCTTGCTATCTGTTGCTACTGACTTTATTCAGGCACCAAATCAAAAAGCATCTTTCTTAAAGTGCATATATTAATAGAGTTTTTGAAAAATACCCTAACGGAGGTTGCAGTGCAGAATGACGTGACTTCATGTAGACTTTCTGGCTATCACTGTTTTCATTTAACATATGCTAGAAACCATCCTAAAGAGAACATCCATTCTTTTCATCAGCTTGGGCTGCTATAACAAAATACCATAAAATGGGTGGCATATAAAGAACAGATATTTATCTCTCACAATTCTGGAGCTGAAAGTCCAAGATCAGGGAGATAGCACAGTTGAGTTCTGGTGAGGGCCCTCTTCTGGGCTGCAGGCTTCTCGCTGTGTCCTCACATAGCAGAGAGCAGAGAGCAGCAAGCTCTCTCATGACTCTTATAAGGGCACTAATCCCACTCATAGGGTCATGACCTCATCTAATCCTGATAACCTCCCCAAAGCTCCACCTCCTAATACCATCACATTGGAAGGATAGGGTTTCAACATATGAATTTTGGGGGGACATAAACGTTCAGTCTTAATAGTAATGAACATAAAAATCTCAAACAGTATAACATCAGGGCTAAGAGCAATTGCCTTAGAATCCAACTACCTAGGTTCAAATTCTTCTTCAGTTATTTATAAGGTCACCAATGCATCTCGGTTTGTCTAAGACACTCCCAGTTTTAGCACTGAAAGTCCTACATCCTGGAAGACCCCTTGGTCCTGGACAAACCGAGATGATTGTTCCCCCTAGAAATGTGATACCTTGTTCAAGTCACTTACTTTCTCTAATTCTCAGTTTCCTCATCTCTACAATGGGGATAATAATAGTGCCTGCCTCATAGGGTTGTTATAGAGCTTAAATGAGTTAATGTATGTACAGCTGTTAGCATAGTGCTTAACACATAGGAAAGTTAAATCCAGCTATCTTTCATCTTTATTACTGGCTGGAGTATACCGGTAGAGTATGGCCCAAGCTGCTGTAAGAGAGAGTGCAAAAATGGAGTGGTTCAAACAAGCTACAAGTTCATTTCTCTCTTATTAACTGTCCAGAGGCAGGTGAGCGGTCAGGTGAGGGTCTGTCATCCAGGGCTCCCCATTCCTTCTGTCTGGTTGCCCATCACCCCCTCAGGTGTTGCCTTCATCTGCATTGTTCAAGCTGGCTCAACAAGACCACGTTTGTGGACTAGCTCAAGGGAAGGGCAAAGAAAGAGTGGAGGGCAACCAGCTTCTTTACAGACGTAATCCAGAAGCAGCATTCATCGCTTTCGTTCACATCCCAGTCTTGTGGCCACCTCCAGGGGGAGGTTGGGAAGTGTAGTCTTTAGCTAGGTGGCCGTATGCTAAAATTCCTGGAGGGGGTGTGTCTGTTGCTAAAGGGAAGAAGGACAGGATAGTCACTGGGGGAGAGTTTGCAGTCCCTGCCATGCCTGCATAGTGTGTTTGTCTTTTGTTGTTTGTTTCTGTCCTCTATGGGTCCAGGGACGATATATCTGTCTCATTCACTGTTATTTCCCGGAAACTGGGCTAAGTGCCTAGCACATGGTAGGCACTCAGCATTTATTGGACGAATGAAGTTAAATAAGTAAATACTGAAAAATACCAAGTTTGTTATATCATTATTAGGTTTGGCTTGTCTTCATAATTCTCATGGTATTACCAAATAGCTACTTGAGAATTTCCACATATTTATTGATTGGCACAATTAAGCATCTGCATGGTGACAGGCAGGCACATAGCAGCATTCAACAAATGCTGTTTCCTTCTGTTTCTTTTAGTAAGGAAGAAAAGCTTCATGTACAGGATATAAAGTTATGTTGAGAAATAATATTCAAACTATTAATCTTGCTTTTCAGAGAAGAAATCTGAAACATTAAAGAATTAAAGAATTCCCTCGAAGGGTCTCATTTTCAAAAATCAGGCCTCTGGGTCAACCGACAATGACCGGCAGCTAACTGGCAACTGGAGGGCTCTGTTTTAACCCTTGGTTTCTTCTCAAAATATAGGAGCATCTGCCTTACAACTTCCAAGTACATACAAAATAATAAATTGGATAATATCCATGAGTTTGGAGCAAAAATAATAAAAACAAAGCTAGAGCAGAAGGTATACATTGACTCTGGGCTGTTTCTACACACTTAGGAGAGAGAAAACTTGATTCTGTTTTCTTTCCAACTGCTCTTTTCAGGAAGCATTTATTTTGAAATGCTTTGTGTTGGGGGACAGATTTAAATTCCAGCTAATTGTTAACCAAACTTTTAAAAAACAGCACTTAAATGGAATTGACTTTTGCTTGTGGCCCCATCTGTTAATTCAGTCATTAACTGGAACAAAGCACAATTCTCAGGAGTCACGATTAGAGGGCTCCAAACACCGGATGCAGGAGATAATGTCCTACAGATTATTTTCAGGAGTTTTTAAAAAGCGATGAAAATTTAATGCTCTTATTGAATTATTGACGTAGTAATTGGTTGCTGGTTCCTCTTCCGGGACACATTTGGTTTTGGCTTCTGCTCTCATTTTATGAAATCTTACAGAACAGAGAAATGCAGTATCCTTTGCAAGCTCTCATTTATTTATGGTCTTACCCAGACCATTTTAACTGTTCACATACTAGCTCGTTTAGAGAGTCTGTTTTTGCCCTCAAACATGACAGATTCATTTCAGACTGCTCAAAAAAGATGACTATGAGATGGCGTCCAAAGTTTAGATGGAATATATAGAAATTCAAATAACTATCTGAGTGTATTTGACTGAATATCAAAGCATTAATACTCTGTCCTTGGAAATTCATTACCTATTCTTTAGCTTACATTAATCCTCCACATCCTTCAAGATTGAGCTCAAATCCCTTCGATTCTGTGAAACTTCCCAAACCAGTTACTTCTGCAGTAAGAGGATTTTCTTTTGAACCTGTCTTCTCCAGTCTCTTTGAGACCTGTGCTTTCTGGACCTAGAGCTCCAGGCTATACTTAAACGCAAGTCCTGGTAGATGTTCACTAGTTTCATAGCGTCTACTGGAACCACTCTTTTTCTCAGCCTCTGTATTGTTGAATCCTGCCTCTTTGCTATGTTTTCTCCTAAGTCTTCCGGTTTGACATAACAGATTTGACAGAAAGAAGAGCATTTTACTAGGTCATTTGCAAATAGCTGTGTAGTGGAGTAAAAAGACATTTAAAAATATTTACGTTCTGGAGCCTTAATGGTCTCATCAAAAAGTCATGTACCCCAAGGATGTTCATTGCAGCATTATTTATGGTAGCAGAAGAACTGATGACAACATAGATGTCCAACAGAAAAGGAATGCTTGAATGAATTTTAGAACATTCATTTTATGGAATACTGACATAAGAATATAAGGTAGATCTTTATATACCTAAATGGAAGTATGGCCCTGGTATCGTAAATACAATATACGTGTATATACAGCCCTGGTATAGTGTGTGTGTATGTGTGTGCGTGTGTATCTGGTATAGTATATATAAATTTAGGTAATGATCCCATTCATACAGAAAATAATAAAATGTCTACAACTCCCCAAAAAGCATCTGTTGTTATTTCTGAGAAATAGGGGTAGGGATAAGACTGTTACTTTTTTTTTTTTTTTAATTTATTGAGGTCATGATAGTTTATAACATTGTGAAATTTCAGTTGTCCATTATTATTTGTCAGTCACCATATATATGTGTCCCTTTGCGCCTTATGCCCACTCCCCAGGACTGTTATTTTTAATTTATGTACTTCTATATTTTATAAAACTTTTATAGTGATCATGTATTATTACTTTTATAATTTAAAAAAAAAATCACAAATTTATTTGACTTGACCCCCCAACCTGTATGCTGCCATTGTGGAAGCTATTGTTAGACTAATCCTTCAAGTCACTTTATGCTCTAAAACAATCACGGGACCCTTCCCACCACCTCTCTGACACCCCCACGCTGGCTCCAGAATCCCAGACTCCCTTCTGGCCTGACTTCCCACTGCTTCCCAAGCTTTCCTGTGGGAGTTGGGATTCTTTCCTCCTTATTACTTCGCCTTTGCCTTTGCTATTATTTCTGCCCCTGAAATAACTTCCTGCTACTTCCCTCTGCCTCTCTAAAATCATACGTATTTTCAAAGCCCCAGTGGAAGTCTCACTTTCCTCACAGTAGCAGCCCTTCTCCAAATTCCCAAAAACACAATATATTTTTATTGATCATCATGTGAGTAGGTTACACTAGAAAAATGTAACATTTTAGTTACCCCCTTGAGAATATGCGGTTGATTGAAATTTTGCAATAATGTCAGAAATTATGCGTGTTTTGAATTTACTGCTTATTATTTGTTGTTCTTTTTCTTCCTGGGGATAAAAGGAAAGAAAATAGGAAGTGAAGAAATCTGGATGTAGTTTCCCAACTGAGCACTCAGAGCCACTTGGATCGATACTCCCACACTCGGGCGCATCAGCCCTGAGTTATTGTCCAGCTGTGGGCACACGGTTTACCTCGGCCCGTGGATCGCATAGCTCAGAGAAGCAACACGAGTGCTGCTGTTGAGAAAGGACATTAATCTTCCCTGTCACTTTCCTTGATTATACGGCTACCTTTGGGGTCCGTTTTCCATGCACCTTAGTAGAATAAATTTTCTACATATATTCTGATCTCAGCTGCATGTGAGTGTGTGTGTGTGCAAGTCAAAGGATTTGCCTTTGAGTCTACCAGGTGACGTGTCCTGAATTCCAGTGTTATGCTAGTTTATCCCAAGATGTTATTCGCCTGTTTCTATTTTTACAACCTGTCTTCCAATGTGAGAGTATGTTTGAAATCAGGAATGCTCAAAACTCAAAATGAAATTTCCAATATTCCATGACTAGCAGAAATAGGAGTTAGGTTTTGAAAACTTGAGAAAGAAGGCACACTGTATGAAGGCAACATGGTGGCTAGTGATAATTACATTTCAAAATGAAAGCATTCTCTCCTACCCAGGTATCTCAAAAGGTGTTCAGCCTGTGAGTTTTTGAGATCCACTTTGATGTGCTCTCAGTAAAACTTAAGTCCTGGAACACATGCTTTCTTGCCACAGCCACTTAATGATTTATGTAAGAAATGAGCTCTGATGGGCCATTGAGCCTACTTTGTGCAGAGGTCGCACAGAGAGGGTTTCCTTCTACTTTGCTGCGTCATTAGCTGTGACGTGACTCCAAATTCAGATCCAGCCAGCTTTGCCTAAGAAGCCAGCCACAAATCATCAGCCTTCTTTAATCCTCACAGCAATTCCCAGAACAGTGCTAATAGCATCCGCTTTGGAGTCAGATTGCCCTAAATCCAAGTTCTGGTTCTCTCGTTTCTGCCTGTGTTTCTCAGAGCAAGTTCCTTAACCTCTCTAGCTGCAGTTTCTTCATCAATAGCATGGGTGTGGTAAAAAAAAATGCGTCATAGGCTGTTTAAGGTTGAAATGAGATCATCCATTTAATCATCTCGTTGAGCACGTAGTAAGCATATAACTTAAATATTAATTATTGTGTTATCTTCCTTTTGTAAGTGAGGAAACTGGGGTTTCCCGAGACTTTAACGACTTATTAAAGGTCAGTAACTTAATGGAGATGGAACTCCGAGTCTTCTGACACCTGTGATTTTTCTGTCACAGAATGCCACACCCCAAAGCACACCACACGACACACCATGTCACACTACACACACACCACATCACGCCATACCGTACTTCATACCACATCACATGCCATGTCATCTTTCTAACGGCATTATCCTTCAGTTCTCATCCTCATCCTGTCATCCTGTTACCCTTTGCGGTAACCTCCCAAAGTATATCACTTTATGTGACATTGTTTTAGATCCCAGTGACCTGTGTTCAATTCCTAACACTTCACAAAACCCAAGACTTTCAGCAGAGGATGCACACCTCCGGTACAGGTCTGTGTCCACCAGAGGAAGGACACCTATTTTTTCTTTTTTGTCAAGACACATTATGGACTGGCGACAGCGCTACAAGGGATGGCCTGTGCTGTGTGGTCATAGATTTCCCTTCATAAAACGCGTTCTAATGAGAAACCCAAACTCCAGCTTCAGCTTTATCTTGTGGATTATTCCAGACTGAAGTAAAGCCCCTTTCTAGGGTTTTCTTGAATCTGTTCTGATAGATGAGTCTCGGGCAATTACCATGAAAATTCTTTGCATCTGATTTTAATGTCTTTCAAACTTGTGAAATATACCCAGTACTGTGGCTAAAAGAAAATTTATATGGAACAACAAAAGACCCCGAATAGCTAAAGGAATCCTGAGAAAAAAGAACAAAGCTGGAGGTATCACACTCCCTGATTTCAAAATATACTCCAAAGCTGTAGTAACCAAAACAGCATGGTACTGGCACAAAAACAGACACACAGATCAATGGAATAGAATCGAAAGCCCAGAAATAAACCCACACATCTATGGACAGCTAATCTTTGACAAAGGAGCCAAGAACATACAATGGGGAAAAGAAAGTCTCTTCAACAAATGGTGTTGGGAAAACTGGATAGCCATATGCAAAAAAATGAAAGTAGACCCTTACCTTACACCATACACAAAGATTAACTCCAAATGGATTAAAGACTTGAATGTAAGACCTGAAACTGTGAAACTTCTAGAAGAAAACATAGGCAGTACGCTCTTCGACATCAGTCTTAGCAACATCTTCTCAAACACCACGTCTGACCGGGCAAGAGAAACAATAGAAAAAATAAACAAATGGGACTACATCAAACTAAAAAGCTTCTGCACAGCAAAGGAAACCATCAACAAAACGAAAAGACAACCTAACAATTGGGAGAAGATATTTGCAAACCATACTTCTGATAAGGGCTTAATCTCCAAAATATATAAAGAACTCATGCATCTTACCAACAAAAAAACTACCAACCCAATTAAAAAACGGGCAAAAGACGTGAACAGACATTTCTCCAAAGAAGATATACAGATGGCCAACAGACACATGAAGAGATGTTCAAAATCATTAACTATCAGGGAAATGCAAATCAAAACTACAATGAGATATCACCTGACGCCCGTCAGAATGGCTATGATTGACAAGACAGGAAACAACATGTGTTGGAGAGGATGTGGAGAGAAGGGAACTCTCATACACTGCTGGTGGGAGTGCAAATTGGTGCAGCCACTATGGAAAACAGTATGGAGATTCCTCAAAAAATCAAGGATAGAACTACCATATGATCCAGCTATCCCACTGCTGGGTATTTATCCAAAGAACTTGAAAACACCAATTTGCAGAGGTACATGCACCCATGTGTTCATTGCAGCGTTATTCACAATAGCCAAGACTTGGAAGCAACCTAAGTGCCCATCAAGGGACGAATGGATAAAGAAGATGTGGTATATATACACAATGGAATACTACTCAGCCATAAGAAACGATGAAATCCAGCCATTTGTGACATCATGGATGGACATTGAGTGTATAATGCAAAGTGAAATAAGTCAGAGGGAGAAGGTCAAATACCGTATGATTTCCTTCATTAAGTAGTAGATAATAACAACAATAAACAAACACATAGGGACAGAGATTGGATTGGTGGTTACCAGAGGGGAAGGGGGGGAGGGAGGAGGGTGAGGGGGATAATTCGGTACATGTGTGTGGTGATGGGTTGTAATTAGTATTTTGGTGGTGAACATGATGTAATCTATGCAGAAATAGAAGTACAATGATGTACACCTGAAATTTTTACAATGTTATAAACCAATGTTACTGCAATAAAGAAAAAATTAAAAAAAAAAAAGTGCATCTTGAAATTATGCAGTTATTTAAAAAAAAAACTTATATCCCCACATGTTTTAGTTGGCCGCAAATACAACATGGACTAATAGAGTGGGGCAACAGATATAAAAGTTTGTGAATAGACATTGGAAGTTTAACTCAAGGGAATCAAAGCTGGGAGGGGAACTAGTCTCACTGTCCCTCGCTTTCCTCATCAGCTTATACTCAGGTCCAGGTCAGATTCTGGACGATGACGAAACATTTTCACTGACTCATTCCATAAGTATTTACCAAACAAAACCTATGTGCCAGCAAGTGTGCTTAGCATGAGGGAAACAGTGAGGCATGAGGTGTCGTCCATGCCTCCTGAGAGCTCACAGTGTGAGGAAAACAAAACATGGGAAAGTGAGAATGAAGAAGGTTCTAGCCTGAGCCATGAGAACCTGACGACATGTCTGTCTTCAAATCTTTGAACATCTGTCATGTGGAAGAAGCAAGCCGAGTTGGGGGTCCCGTCATAGCTCATGCAATGTTATTACTATCATCGTACATGGTTTTCTTTTTTTTTATTTTCAAATGAAATTGAAATTATAAACAGTACCACATTCATTTGGTTGCAACAGAAATTATTTTAAAAAAGAAGTACACAATGAAAAGTCTTCCTTCCACTTCTGTTATTCTCTATCCTATCTTACTCCCATGGTTAATAATTAGTTTCTTGTGTATGCTCCCAGTGTTTCTTTATGCAGATATAAACAAATGCAAATAATATTCTTATTATTTTCTTACCTGAGAGTTAATATTCTATATATCTGTATCTGTATATCTGTATCTATATCTATGACACATATTCTGCATCTTTCTTTTTCACTAGGAAATCTTTCCATGTCAGTACATGGAGATTGTTTTCATTCTTTCGTACAACTACAAAGTATTCTATGTGTAGAAGTACATAGTTTGTTGCTATCTCTGATAATGGATATTTGAATCGATTCCAGTTTTTGTTATTTCAAACTATATTGCAATGAATCACTTTGTTTATATTCATTTTATACATGTGCAGGTATGTCTATAGAATAATTCCTGTAAGTAAGGTTGTTGGTTCAAAAAGTAAATGCATTTATAATTTGCATAGGCACTGCCAAATTGCCCTCCATAGGGGTTGTATCATGTTCTATTCCTACTAGCCGCCTCTCAGTATGAGAGTGCCTGTTTTCCCCCAGCCTCACCAAAAAGTGTATTGCCAAACTGTTTTGAATTTTTCCCAATTGCTTTGGGAGAAATACCATTTTAGGTTGTTTTAGTTTGCATTTTTATGTTCCAGGGTCGTTATATTGCTTTTTCTATGCAAAGTGTTTATTCTTGTCTTTTGTCCATTATCTAAAAAAAATGGATTGATCGTCTTTTTCTTCTTGATTTCTAGAAACTCTTTGTATATTAGGGAGATTAGCCCTTTAAGTGCTGTATTTTTTTTTATAATTATTCGAAGTGTCTGTTTCCACTCATAAACTGTGAAGACAAACCTGGGACTAAAGGCTGGAAGCAACAGTGAGGTATATTTAAGTTCAATTTTAAAAATAATAATGAGCCCTTTATGATTCTTAGTGCTTTAATTCCACTATCTCATTTAGTCTTCACAACAATCCTATGAGGTGGTAATTATTATTAACAGATGAAACTGAAACACAAAGGTATTAGGGAGTCTTCCCATGGTCACACAGCTAGTAAATGGTGGAATCAGTATTCGAAGTCATGCATTTGACCTCAGAGCCTAGGATCTTAACTACAACACTTATTAATAACTAGGTTTGGACAGCAAGCAGTGAGATCTCATCAATGGAAATATTCAAACTAAGATTGGGAGATGGTCAATCCTGAATCTTGTGGATGAGATCCTGGGATTGGGAGGTGATGGAATTAAATGACTACAAGGAACTTTCCAATCCTTTTTTATTTTTTTCTGATAATGCCTTGCCTGACCAGAAAGATGAATTCAGGATATGTGATGTGCCAGGGTTCCGTATGGGAATTCTCTGTTCCAACTATGATCCTCCAACAGACACTGCCACCTCCCAGCATCACTGCTACAAACAGCCAGAGGGACCCAAAATTCCAGTGACAAACAATGGCTTCATAGTGAATTTTTGTAACACATTACGTTACTAGGCCTACATTTGTATGGAAATGTCTTTCATTTTGGTGCTTTGCACATGGTAAGTGTTCAGTAAATCTTTTTGATTGAATTAATACATGATTGATGGTAAAGCTTATTCCAAACGCTCTTGAATGTGACTCAGTCAGATGGTAGTAAGGAGGTAATCATCCAGTCAGTAATTACTGTGCATGCACTATGTACAAAGCACAGTGCTAGGGACTCAAGGATATGAAGAAGTGTGAGACATGGTTCTCAACAAGTATACAGAAAAGATAACTGATGACAAAGGCAGAAAAGCCAGTGAATCCCAAACGAATGGTCATGACCCTTGGAGTGAAGATGAGGGAGAAAGCATTGAGGAGTGGGAGGTGCGCAGAGACTTCCTAGAGGAGGCGAGACATCACCAGAGACTTTATTGGGATTTGAGGAGGAGTGAAAGAGCCTTTCAGTTGAGGGGAAGGGCTTGGGCAAAGGCATAGAAGTTGAAAATCTCATGGTGTGTTTGTGGATTGAACAGATGTGTTTCTAGAGCAGGCTCAGAAATAAAATGATAAATTCAGGCTGTGACCTCATTGAAGAGGATCCTGAATTCTAAGCCAAAGGATGGGCAAAGACTTTGGAATGGAGAAGTGACGTGGTGAAAGTGGTTTTTCAGGGAGGTGAATGGATCTGCCATGTGTAGGGTGGCACACAGAGGAAGAGGCGAGGCTGGAAGGAACACTTAGGAAACTCTCCTAATAGTTCAAATAGAAGGTGTTGAGGGTCTAGCTGGGGGTAGGGGGTAGCCATGGAATGAAAGGTAAGGGAGAAAGGTCATGTAAAAGGAGTTATGGAGATTAGCTAGGTGATTCTATGTGGGTGGAGGAAGTAAAAGAACCATTCAAGTGCAAACAGAAGTTTATAGTACAAATTTTTTTGCTACTATCCATGTATACACGGCACTGAGGAAGTGTGACCAAGAACAATTATTTTTCTCTTTGGAAATCAGAGACGAAAATTCTGTCAAGAAACGATAAACAGATTGGGATAGCTCTTGTTTTTGTTCCAAAGGTCGTTCTTTGCGTGGTGGAGGTAACTTAGAGCTTTCTCTGTATCGAAAACATTAAGGGTAGACCGCATCTAAATTAGGGGGTGGATTAGATAGTGGAGATGGTTGCGTAACTGTGAATATACAAAAACTGCTGAATTGTACACTTTAGGAGTGAATTTTATGGTTTGTGAATTATAAATCAATAAAGCTGTTATTAAAAAAAGCAGTGTGCCCATTCTATGTAGGGTTTCAAGGACTTTTTCTTAAGATCTAAGTAAATTATAAATAAATATTTACCTCCTCCCTCCCCGCAAAAAGATTGTCCCCCAAAGAAGGCCACAGAATCACATTTCTACCTTTGGACAGCAGGCAAAAAAAGTCTCTCACACTTCCAAGCCCATCAGAGCTTCGCTCCCACCCTGTCTCAGCGCTCTGCAGCCTTATGCTTTCCAAGGTACTGCTGAGAACTGTCAAAGAAGCTGAGACAGGGTTTGTCTGCCAGGCCAGGGTTTTTCCTCTAACAGGATTTTCTGCTCAAGAGAAAACTCCACAGGCAGCACAAGCCCTGGCTCTTCACAGGGGGAAAAAAACCCAAAATTTGCTGAATGGTTTTTTATTAAACATTAATTTTGCAATCCCAACAGCTAAATCCATTATTCTGGCAGGCAAGCTTTACCTAAGGCAGCAAGTTGGGAAAGAGTAGTTACTCATCTTTTTAAACCCCCAAGCACGTCGTCAGCTTTGGCTTAGAGTCTTTTGCTAAAGAACACAGGCTCATTTATTTTTTTTATTCTATTAACTAATCACATAGATAAAATTTTAAAGAATGGATGTGCCTGTATTTCTCAGCACTCGTTTGTCATGTTAAATCACAGGCCAGTTAATTTCAAGAGAGTGTTTTCTAGGTGACAGAGAGGTTCCTGGAGCCTCCCTGGCATATCCATCCCTCATGGTTGGGTCTGTTGTCACATATGTTACAGCCTCCACACTGTGGGCCTGCTGATTTCTTAGTGCTCAGAAAAGATGAGTGGGATTCAGGACAAATGCCTCACAGCCTGACCTCTGTGCAGACTGCTGCCGTCCATCACAGGGGCAGCTGAAGGGCCAAGGATTCTGGGAAAAGTGAATGCAGATTCCCTTTGGGGCACTGATTCTGGCCTTTAATTCGTGAATTTTAATGTATAGCTCTCTCTCTACCTGTATATCATTCCATTTTTTTTATTATGCCCCCCTTTTAAAAAATATTTCTCAATTTAATGGGACTAAAAAAAGGGCTGCTTGGGCCAGAAGGAGTTAAATGTAGCCAGTCCACTCACATGTTGCCCTCTGGGGTCAGCCTTAGATGCTAAAATCCCCAGAGTGCAAGGCCACAGCTGCACTCTGCACTCTGAGAGAGTGCAGCCACGGCCTTGCACTCTATATGTACCTGTTAATATTGGCTCTTTTCAAACAGTAATTAGTGTGTTTTGTTTTTTGTTTTTAATCCAGGAAGAAGGGTAAGCTGGATGTTTCTCTCATGTAGCATATCTACCTCTATGGTCGAAAATCTTTGGTATAATCAGTCTTTCTTTTCTGGCATTCTGTATGTTTCCAGTTCAGAGCAGTAAGAGGGGCTTTATTGAGTTATAGAACCATAGACCCCTTATCTCCACCCTGAGGAGTCAGAATGAGCTCTGTCCACAAGGGAGAAAGCTCATCCGTGGACACTGAACACTCCTGTTTCTTTTCTGCTTACTGTCTGGGTAAATTTCAGCTTTTCATGCTCAAGTCAGCCATCACGATGTTCATGAGAGGATCTATGTCAGTTGCATCACTAGAGAGTCCTTAACGAACAACTACTTGCTCATGGCACCGTGCAGACAGCTGTGGCCTTGCACTCTGGGGATTTTAGCATCTAAGGCTGACCCCAGAGGGCAACATGTGAGTGGATTGGCTACATTTAACTCCTTCTGGCCCAGACGGCCCTTGTTGCATGTCATTAGAGATAAAGTACCAGGCTAATAGACAGATGGTAATGTGTTGCAAATGACTAGTGTCCCCTCTGCAAAATAGAAGTAATAATAAAATTCACAGCTCTCATTTATTGAGTGTGTACTATGAGCCAGGCACAGAGCTAAGTGCATTGTCTCATTTAATCCTCATAACAGCCAATGAGATGGGAACTATTATTGCCCCCACCTTCAAAATGAATACACTGAGGCTCAGAGAGGCTCCCTTGCCCAGCGTCCTGAGACTGATGGTGGTAGAGCCAGAATACAAACCTAGGCTGTAGGCCACCAATGAAGGAGCTCAATTCTGCGAGGAGGAGTCAGAGTAAAGCACTAGGGTTTTAAGATTGAGACTTCCCTTGGGAGACATAAAACCATCTTCAGCAAGTCATCTTTGTCATCTCATTCTTTAGTACTGCCAGAGAATTTTAAAAAATAAAATAAAACACCCACCCTTTATGAGGTTACTGAATATATCTAGATCATGATTAGTATTTCTGATCTAGGACATTAGTGGATACAAAAGCCTGATTTTATCAGCACATGTGATTTAATGGCAATAGTTTTAGCATATTTTCATCCTCCTTTCACTTAGCTTTTGGATGGATCCTTCAGTTTTTATTATAAGTGCTTTCCTGAAAAGTTACTTGTAAAATGAAAATTTGAAAATCGATCCCATTTTAAATGCATCCAGGTAACTGAATTTTCTGTGCCCTCCCCTCCAGCTGTGTCCCAAGAGGGCACCTGTGGGTCCACACATCGACTCTCAATGTACATCTTCCTCCACACGAATCAGACTTCTAGATGGCCAAGGAAACAACCCAAGAGAATGAGAAAGTCACATGTTCCAAGGAACATCTTGATTATATAAAGAAAGTAGCAATTTCTAGTCTAGACAAGGAAAGCACTTTTATTTAGTGG
Source organism: Diceros bicornis minor (assembly GCF_020826845.1). NCBI lineage: Eukaryota > Metazoa > Chordata > Mammalia > Perissodactyla > Rhinocerotidae > Diceros > Diceros bicornis. The sequence goes on along the minus strand of NC_080763.1, from coordinate 9,463,995 downwards.
GTTTATATTTAACAGTATAACAATATTGGTTCCTACCTGGGGCAACTGGCTTATGCTCTCTGCCTCAGTTCTCACATCTGCCAGCTCTGCAGGAAGCGCTGACAAGAATTAATTGGCTTTCCTGAGCCTTGAGGCTCAGTTCTGCTTCCCAGTTCCAACAATCCCACAGGACTCTGCTCTCACATAATTTACTGTCTAGAAGGACTTTCTGTTTTCAAGAGTTCTGACAGGGACCATGTAATGTATATAGATTTCAAATTCAATAAGTTAGAACCTTGAGAGTCTTTCAGCTCAATTTAAGAAAATGGGACATGGCCACATTCAAAGTATTTAGATTATTTGTTGCTTTTACGAGGGTTCTGACACAGTTGTATCTAAAATGTGTGATTTACACAAATGACTTTGTTCCTTTTCCTCTAGCTGGTGGTATTTGTAGAGTGTGGCGAAGGGGTCCTTCCAATTTCATGATGGGCTCTCGGAGCAGGACAGAGCTGGTAGGATAAGAATTTCAAGGGTGAAATTTCTTCCCAATTGTTGATTCTATTTATAGTCTCTCAAATAATGTAGATGAAATCTAAATTCTGTTCTCTCAATTATTACCATATATCTGGGAAGCCCCTATTCTCTGTAGCATCACCTCGGGGAAAATTATATTGACTCTGTTTTACAGATAAGGAAGAAGTGAAAGAAGATGTGGCAGCCAGTCAGTACAAAATCATAGAACGTTGGAAGGGACTTCCGTGGTGTCTCATCCAACTTTCCACCAAATGCTGGTTCCTGCCTGGATAGATGCTGGCCCTTTCTCTATCTGAGTGTCCACTGAGTTCAGAACATTGTTGTTCCTGAGATGCAGCTCCATCCCATTCTTGGATAATTTGAATTCTAGCCTGTTCTTTCACATGATAGATTAAAAACATCCTCTTTGTAACTTGTATCAATTAGTCCTAATTTATTCTCAGAAGCTGCATAGAATAACTCCACTCGTTCATTGATTGATTGGCCCATTGATTCATTTATTCATTTTGTATTGGGTGACTACTATGTACATTATAGTGTGCAAGACATGAGCCTCAAACTCCAGGAGCTGACAGGTTAGTAGGAGGTAACATGGACATATAGAAGTCGTATGTCATACGTGCCACGTGAGCAATATAATTGAGTGCTACAGGAAAGAAGAGGGAGAACAATAGGAAGGGGTCAGGTCCTGACAGATGTGGTCAGCAAATTCATCATGGAGGAGGTAGCATTTAAAGCTGCTTATCTTTAATGGCTTGAGGTTAAAAGGCAGAGATTTGGATGTGGAGATTGGAAGGATCAAGTGTTGGAGATGTGACGGGTCGTTTATATTAACCAGAGCTCAGAGTTGGATTGGAGAGTGGAGGACAGGTCTGGAAAAACTGGTGGAGTGAGTGTGAAATTGTGGAGTGCTTTGTCTGCCTGGAGTGGAGGGTAAGTGAGAGGAGCAGTGGAGACGGGGCTGTGAGGCCAGGCGGCGTTCACATCATCTCAAGTGCCAGGCTGCAGAGTTTAAGGATTATTCAGTGAGGCAGGACAGAGCTCTGGGGTCAGTTGCTGAGCAGGTGACATTAGTATGATAACTGGTGGCAGGAGACAGTGGGCTGGAGGGCCATGCAACATGCCAGATCCAGGTGATAAGGACCAGAAGCCTTGTGGTGGCCCTGCACTTGATGCAATGGAAGCATCACGTGAGAACTGAATGATAGTGACTGTGTCACACCCTGGAAATTACTCCCTGTGTATTTTCCGGGACAGTGTCCCCTTCCCCTCTCCCTGCACCTCCAGGCTATTTATATCCATGGGCAAACCTCTCCTTACTTTCTGGTGAACAATTGCTTATTAACACATGGAAGTGGTTCCAAGTAATTGTTGTAGAGAATCCCAGGATCCAAACGTCTGTAGTGAAATATCTCAGGATTGATTTCCCTGCCTCTAGTGAGGTCTGTGTGTGGGCTGAGCCCGTAGAATGAAAGGAGCTTTAAAATTCTTTAGGATAAAGGAATGTGTGTACACACATGGATTTAAATTTAATAGCTTTTCCTTTGGTGGTCTGAGTATGCTTAGGTTGTAAGGCCCATCATTACTGTTATTCCTTTTGTTGCTGAGCTTTTTTTCTGTCTAACTTGAAAAGAGGGGCTCCCATATGCAAAGGAAGTACAATTAGAAGCTTCACTGAAATGTGCAGATTTGAATTGATCTGTGGCTCACAAAATTAGGCCACTCGCTGAATGAAGTGAGTATCATTAGCAATTTGGGGGACTCTTCTAACCTGTCTTCTCACTCAATCCTCTTATTTGCACTTTATTCTAAACTTCAAAATTGTCTTCGTTTACTTTGCCAATATTGACTGAGTACCTGCTGTGTGCCAGGCCCTGTCCTAGGTGTTGAGCTACATCAGGGAACAAAACAGTCAGAGATTCCTGCACTTATGGAGCATACCTAGCAAGGGGAGACAAGCAATAAGTAATCAATATATAAGTTAATTATATGGTCTGTTAGAAGGAGACAAGTGATGGGGAAAAAGAAAAAGTAGACAGAGGTAGGAGGGAACAGGATTGCAGGGGGTAGGGAGGGGAGGGCAGTTTGCAATTTGAGATTTGAAATAGAGTGGTCAGGGTTGTCTTCCTTAAGAAGGTGACATTTGAGCAAAGACTTGGATGAAGGGGTTGGGTACACAGGTATCTGGGGGGCAGAGAGTTCCAAGGAAAGAAAGCAGCTGGTGCAAAGATACTGAGGCAGAGGAGAGGGCTGGGCTGGCGAGGAGCCTCTGTGCTTTTCCAGTGCCCTCAGACAAACAATGGCTTTGTCTGCAAAGCCAACCAAAGTGCAACCAAGAAGAGAGCTAGGAGAAGACAGAAGCTAAGTTTATTTGTAGTAAAACTGATTCAAAATTACTTTAAAGAAAACCTTCACAAACCGATTTAAGGAGGTGCAGAGGGCATTTGGGCAGGTTTCCTGAATTCTAGAGTGCTTGGGTTTGGATCCTGGCTCCGCCACTTCCTGCCTGTGAGATCTGAGCTGAGTTATTCAGCCCCTTTGTTCCTCATCTGCAAAATGAGGCTAATAATAGTACCGGTATTCCAGGATGGCTTTGATGATTGAGTCAATATTAATTAAAAGCTTAGAACTATGTCTGACACATAGCAAGCACTCGAATGTTACCTATTAATATTATTATATTACTGCTATTACTTTCATGAGTTGGTGACCTAATCTGGAATATTCTTTGAGTGTGTCTTAAGGGCTAGAGTGTGTGTTTGTGTGTTTGTGTGATGTGTTGAGAGTATGGAGCTTAATTTGTAAAATAGTTGTAAGAATCAGGTAAAATCCCACTGCTTAGCATATGATAAGGCCTCAATAAACGTTAGTTTTTTTCCCCTCTGACAGTATTTTACAGCAAGAAAAATAATAGAGGGTGTTCCTCTTCTGCTCACGATTAATGAATTTTTTGGCTGGTTTATACGTAGAATGAAGGCCAGGTGCAAATGTTCTGTAGACTCAACCTTGGAAACTTGTTCTGCCCTTAGCACCGCTCACTAGTGGAACCAAGAATTCCAGGGGGTCATTTTGATTATCACTGGAAGGCAAAGAGTGGGCTAAGTAGATAGTGAATGAGGAGGGAAACAAAATGAGGGGAAAACTGAAGAGATAGGCAAATGCCCCATTAAACTGATACCACTTTGGGATGAGGCCATTGGAAAACCAGGAGTCCCTCTCTCTGAGGACCCTTAAAAAGAGAAGGGATGGTGTCAATCCAGGTGGAGTGGGAGTCCCTGCATGAAAGGGCTGGACCAGAGGGCCTCTGGCATCCTCTCCCAGCTCTGAGTCTCCAAGAGAAGACCCTCCATCAGTCAGCTATCCTAATGTTGCATTTATGAACCCAAATTAGCCTCCATTTCCACCTCTACTTAAAGAGTCACTAACACTAGATACAAAGAGGGCTATAATACCAAATAAGACCAAGTCACTACATTGAGGTAGTAGACGTTGAAAATCAACTTTCTAGTCCTCTGGGATCTGTCCCCAACTTCTCTGGGTGTGGTGGCTTATGTGAACCTCTGTGGTCTACCGCCAGGAAAATACCAGTGGTGTGGGCTCTCAGGGAGACAAGGAAAATGAACACAAGCGTGCTCCAAGGTCTTGAGGAGAAAGGATGCCATGTCTCCACTGGACAGGGGTGGGTGGCAGGTTAGGCAGGAGAGAGAACTGAAGCCAGGCGCCCACTCACTGTCTGCTGCTGTTTTGATTTGTAGGTGCAGCCGCTGTCTCCAGTGCCATGGATCATACCTTTTCAACAGCATCAAAAGACGGGGAAGGAGCGTGTTACACGTCTCTGATTTCCAACATCTGTTACCCACCGCGGGAGGATTCTTCATATTTCACTGGAATTCTTCAGAAGGAAAACGGCCACGTCACTACTTCAGAGAGCCCTGAGGAGTTGAGTACTCCTGGACCCTCCTTATCAGATGTGACTGGGATGGAGCCTCGTGGCTTATTTAGTTCTGATTCTGGAATAGACATGACTCCTGCAGAGTCCACTGAAGTGAACAAGATCTTAGAAGATCCCCTGGACCAGATGAAAGCAGAAGCCTATAAATACATTGATATAGCCAGGTCAGAGGAGGTGAGATATCAGGAGCAACGTCACCCCAAGTTGGAAGAGAAAGACTTGGACTTGAAGAATAAGGACGCTGAAATCTCAACAAAATCAGAAGAGGCCCGTGAACCAGAGAAACCAGCTCCTGTGGAGGGAAAAATCCTCAAGGACCGTTTATTTGAAGAATCCACATTTGCACCTTATGTAGATGATCTCCCTGAAGAACAGCACAGTGCCCCTGTGATCACTGCCCCTGTCAGGATCACGCTGACGGAGATCGAGCCTTCTGTTGAAACTGCTGCCCACGAGAAGACCCCCGAGAAGCAAGATATCTGCCTGAAACCAAGTCCTGACACAGTCCCCACAGTCACCGTCTCTGAGCCCGAAGATGACAGCCCAGGATCCGTCACTCCTCCATCTTCTGGAACAGGTAAGGGGACTGGTGTTCCCTGCCTTGGGAAAACCCAGCATATGGAAATCTGAATATTAAGGAACGAAAATCTGCATTCAGAATAGTTTACTATAGGGTCCCCTTAAGTCTGAGTTTAAATGATTTAAGTAACATACAACTTTTTCTGTCTTGTGCTCGTTGTACAAAGGTTGAGATCCAGGATTTTCCTTAAAGTCCTATCAGAGTTGCTGAGTAAAATGTTTCTTTCTTCATTTGAGGAGAGATGGCACACTGGAAAGATTAAAATCCTCATGTAGCTCTACCATTCAGAGCAGAGAGCCAGGTGCTGCCTGCTTCTAGGTTAGCTTTCCTCCTGGACCCCACCACGTCTCCTGGAGGCATCACGGAGACAGCTCTTTGGCTGTCGTCTCCAGGCCGTCTGGGCCACCTTGGACAGAGCATTCAACATTCCTGGCCCCAGCTTCAAGTCTGTTCAATGGAGGGGCGTTGGGTGGACCTCAGGGTCTTTTGCGGGGGATATGGCAGTGAGAGGAAACCTAAAGAAAGGTCCTTCCTCAGCCCCCTTCAATCTTAGCACTGTCATTTCTCAGCAGAAATTCATATAATTTTAATTTTTAAACTAAAGATGTATTTGGTTAGAATAAAAAAAGTTCAGAATTCACTAGGCTATGATCTTTTTTAACTTGAACATTGTCCTACTCTGACTCAAGGCAGGGTGTTAAACCACACTCATACATCCTCTTAAACACAAAGGGGGCCTCCCATACCCAGGTGAGACCCCAGCGTGGTAGCACCACGCTGGCAGAGGGTGGCAGAGGGGAGCCTTTGCATCTCTCGCAAATGCTCGTGAGGCATCAAGATGAAGAGGACGATGAGAGGTCCTTGAATCTTCCCCTGCCTCCAGTGGCTGGTGTTCTGACCTTACCCAAAAGTGATTTACAACCATTTTTGATTTGCAAAAAGTGATTTTCAGCACCTCAGGTTAAAGAGCTGCCACTGAATTCTTAAAACAGATCCAGAGCCTCACGATTAGGAGTGATTGCTCTAAATCCTGGTGATGCAAGGGGTCCAAGGGTTAGGACAGAGCAGACTTAACAGAAGTCCCTCGTGTTCTGTTTCCCTAAAGTTTTTAGCTTCAATTCCTCCCCTTCCCCGACCTCAGACTCATTCAACTATAACACTCCAAGGATCTTGAAGATCCGCTGCACCAAGTCCCTGATTTTCAAATTCATTGATTCACTCAATAAACATTTTCTACACACTTTCTTTTGGTCAGCCTCTCTACTAGGCACTGGTGATGCTGGAATTGAAAAAACAAACAAAAACCAGTCCCTGCCTTCCAGTGGGACAGATGATGGGAAATAGTCACACTCCAGTGTGGTTTGTGTTCTGAGAGAGGGAAACATAGAGTGCTGAGGAGCATCTGAGTCCAGCAGCTCCCCAGGTGAACTGAGACCTGAAGTGACTCTTAGAGGTGCAGGAGGAATAAACAGGAGAAGGGGAGGGGTGGCCTTCCAGTCGGAGGAGGTGTGAGGACTCGGAGGTGTGAGGGCACAGTGAACTTTGCATGAGATGCAAATTGAGATTTGGGTAGTGATAACAAATAAGGAAACTAAGGCTCCAAATGAATTAGATGTGATATGTCCCAGTCTACAACATGAGGTAGGGGCATATCTGAGTCTCAAAGCCTCCTGTGGTCTTTTTGGCAATGCATTGTAAAACCCTTCTGTTATTCCATGACATAAAGATGTTGATGCTCTAAAGATGTAAGCTACATTATCAGCTGTGTTTTACAGAGCACCAGGGTTGGCTGGTGGTCAGTTCAGAAGAACTTTAGCCAATCTTCAGGAGGAGTGACATGCCCCAGCACATATAGGTCCAGTTACATGGCACTTGTCTCATGGGAAAATTACAAAATTAGTGATAAAGACTTGCTACAGGCTTCATTAATTATTATGGAGTTTCCTTTTTTTTCCATAGTCATGGCTTTGGGATTCTGGAGCAACTTCAAGAGAAGACAAAGACAGATCTGGTTCTCATGATCTTGGAGTGTTATGATCTCAGGGTGCCTACTTGACAGCATGGGGTTAGGGCAATGGTTTTCTCTGTAGTTGCTCTTAATAAACATTCTAAGCAAGATTTATTCAAGAAAGAGAAGGTTCCCTGTCCCATTAAACAGCTGTCTCCCATGTTCAGCTCCTATCTCCATACACACCCCGCATCATAGCACCTGAGTCATATGACAACAGATAAGAATAAAATTAGCAGGAGACATAGGAGGAATCAGCTTGTCATTGAGGCCTTTCTCCTGTTCTTTTTATCCCAAGAGGTTACCCTAACCCCCTTCCCATATGTGAGCCCCTGGCATCATGTGACCCTCTGCCCACAGACATTGGAGGATTTGGGCTCTGTTACATCTGTGGGGTCTTGAGTCACTCTGCCATTTCCAGTGCCAACAGATAAGACAAACACGAAGAATTATGTACAATCCTATATCAAAACCGAGGAAAAGGAAAGCCTTCTGAACTAAAGGAGTTTATCATTGAATTATATAATAATTCCTTATTAATAAATAAGGAAATCATCAATTCTGGAGAATAACTCTAATTATGTGAATTATGAATCTGGAGAAATTCTTATTTAGAGCAGAAGAATGAAGCTTAAGCAAGGAATCTATGTCCTTCCATTCCAATAGGTAATTCCATTTTGTAACTTTCTCCAACATACTTAACTATTTTCATCTTGTTAAATAATATACCCTGAGGTACAGAGGCAAAAATTCTTACGGCTTACATGTTGAAAGCTTCTTCTCAGCAAACATCAGTCATGAATACAAGCGAAGCATTTTAGGAAAACGTCGTAAGTGCGCTGATGCACCAGACCGTTGACTCATGGGCACCGCATTGTTTCTGACACAAACACCCAGGAGTATATGCTGGTGGTCCTGGATGTTCTTTGAGGCGTTAGCCGCAGAAAGGACCGTAATCGAGAGGTCATCATTAAACCACAGCTTCCCTTAGTAAGAAATAAGCAGTATAAAGTAAATCAATTTAAACTTTTTGAAAATTAGTATTGCTATTTCCTTGCATTGATAAGGTCTGTGACCCTCCTACTCATTTTGAAAATTCATTCTTTTATCCAAGACATACTTATTGAGTGACTTCTATATGTCAGACATGTGCTGGCACCAGAGACATTGCAGTAAATAAGACGCATAAAGTCCCTGCCCTCATGGAGCTTACCTGCTAGTGAAAGGAGACAGACAATGAGAAGGAAACACAAAATAAATGGTGGAATTTCAGAGTGTGAGTACTACAAAGAGTGATAGAGTGTTGGGCGTGAGGGGGTCAGGGATAGCCTCTCTGAGAAGGTGACGTGTTCTGAGATCTGAATGAGGAGAAGGAGCCCACAATTCAAAGACAGGGGTTAAGAGAGTCCCAGGTACAGAGGACAGTAAACGCACAGGCCCGAGGCTGTATATTTTGGGAACTGAACAATGGTGCAAAGGAGCAGGGAGTATGGCACAGAGCAGAGTTGGAGAGGGAGGCAGGGCCCAGGTCACTCAGGGCTTCACATGCTAGAGTAAGGAATTAGGATTTTGTTCCAAATGCAGTGGGGAACCATTGGAGGGTTTTAATCTGGGAAGTGATATCATTCATTCATTCATCTATTCACTTGACAAATATGTGTTGACCATTTACTCCATGCCAGGCATTGTTCCATCACTGCTGGGGATACAGTGGTGAAACGCAACAAGATTCCTGCCTGCATGGAGCTTGCAGCCTAGTTGGGAAGACTAACACACAAATAAATAAATATATACTGTCATATCAGGTGGTTGTAATGTTTATGAAGAAAAACAAAGCAAGATACAGCGTAAGAGTGATGGGGGTGGTGGTGAGGAAAGGCTTCTTTTTGCTGATGGCTTTGAGCAGAGGCCTGAATGGGGTGAGGCAGCAAGCCCTGGAGATCCTTGAGGAAGAGGTGCCAGGCTTAGGGGACAGGCAGTGCAGAGGCCTGGAGCTGGGGACATCTTCTGTGTTCAAGGAGCAGCTGGAAGTCAGTGTGGCTGGAGTGGGGAGAAGGAAAGGAAGGCTGGCAGGATCCAATTTGTGTTTTCAAATGATCCCTCTGGATGATGAGTGGAGAATGAGCCAGGAGCAAAGGGAGACCTGAATGCAGCATCATTCACAGTTGGACACTGGCATCTGCGACTTGGTAGACTGGCCCAAGTTCACCTTCCCTTTTCTCCTTCTGAATTGTATAGTCATAATTATCAGCAGCACCAAACACATCTCCCCAGGTGGGGCAGTTCTAACCTTCACAGTTTCTATATTCTATTTGATTATTTTCCCTGACTCTTTCTAGCTTTGCTGTGTCAGTCCTGACACATAATAACCAGTATTTTAGCTAGAGGCCCATGAGGTTTTATACAAGGGTAGGAAAGCTTGTGTTTTGTCCTAAAATTTTCCCTGCTTCCTCTTGCACTTTGTTAAACTTCTAGTTCCCATTAAGAACGAGGGCAATGTCTATAATATCTACTGAGTCCCATTTGGATTCTTTTTACGGTAGTACCTTCCTTTGTCCAAGATGAAACTCATCAAGCCGCTTCCTCCCACACCCCACAGCTGTCTGATATCCTCCTTACCCTTGAGTACCTAAAGCAAGATCCTTGAGCCTTCCTTTCTGAACCCCCCTCTAACACAGTGGTTTTCAACTGGAGGTAGGGTTGCCAGATAAAATACTAATATTTCATAGGACATACTTATATAGAAAAAAATATTCATTGTTTAGCTGAGATTCACATTTAACTGAGTATCCTGTAATTTTATTTGCTAAATCAGCCAACCCTAACTGAAGGTGACCAGTAGAATCACCCTTGGAGTTACAAATTGCAGATGCCTGGGCCCCACCCAGACCTACTTCTACCAAGTCAGAATTTTGAGGGCAATTTTGGTCCCTGCACCTGATTAAGAACTGCTGATTGATAGATGTCAGCTAGTCCTCACATGAGCTCCATTTATGGAGTACCTCCTGTGTGCCAGGCACTGCACTGGTGCTGGGGAGATGAGAGTGAACAAAATACCTTGGGTGCCCTTTGCCCTCATGGTGCTTTCAGTCTGGGGTCAGGGGAGTGGGGGAGGGTGAAGAGGTGGGCGTTAATCAGTCATCACACAAACAAATACAAAGTCGCCCAGGGGCTCCCAGTTGCGCAGAGTGAGTGGGCACCAGTGGTCTCCTTAGGGACGCAGCATCAGGCTGGCTTGCACACAGGGTGGGCTGCCCTGCAAGGCCACTTTATCCTTCTGAGCCCAACACCCCAGCTGCCTGCTTCGTGTTCTCCTAGGAATGTACGAACAGGAGTTTGGTCAGTCCTAGCAGTTTGGATAGTCAGACAGAGGCTTCCAGCATGAGAAATTGGAAGGATGTGTGCCACAGGAAAGGAAGAAACATCTAAGATAAGAGTTTTCTTCCCCTTCCTCATCAAAACAGCTCACTGTTCTAACTCCCATGTTTCTGTGTATGGAATTCCTGTTCATTTTACTCATCCAGGCTCACTATTTCTGAGTGACCTTTGACACCTCATTTTTTTTTCACCCGCCACATGAATCAAGCCTCAAGTCTGTGATTTCTCTCTCTTCAGTGTCTCTTGAATTGTCCTCTCTTTTTCCATCCTTATGGCCACCACAACTCATTAGGTTGTCATAATTTCTCCCCTCAGCTATTGCAATATCCTTTTAACGGGTCATCCTCCTTCTACTTCTTTCTCTCCTAAGATCACCCTAACCCTTCCAGGACCCACCAGAGCCTACCTGATAAAGTATTGACTTTTAAAGTAGTTTCCAGGGCCTTCCATGATCGGGGACCTGCTTAACTTTCTAGTCGCATCACCCTGTATCATTCCCCACAATAATCTAGTTAAACTTTTTTTTTAAAATTGAGATAAAATTGACATATAATGTTATATTAGTTTCAGGTGTACAACATAATGAATTGATATTTGTACATATTGCGAAATGACCACTACCATAAGTCTAGTTAACCTCATCACCACACATAGTTACACATTTTTTTTCTTGTGATGAGAACTTTTAAGATGTACCCTCTTAGCAATTTTCAAATATACAATCCAGTATTGTAGACTGTAGTCACCATCCTGTACATTACATCCCCAGGACTTACTTGTCTTATAACTGGAAGTTTGTATCTTTTGACTCCCTTCACCTATTTCGCCCATCCCCCCAACCCCCACCTCTGGCAACTACCAATCTGTTCTCTGTATCTGTGAGTTTGGTTTTTTTTAAGACTTCACATGTAAGTGAGATCATACAGTATTTGTCTTTCTCTACCTGATTATCACTTAGCATAATGCCCTCCAGGTCCATCCATGTTGTCACAAATGGCAGGGTTTCCTAAACTTTTGAACTTGCCATTTGTCGATGCAAATAACCAATAACCGTTCTATTGACAAGCGAGATAAGGTGAATTTTACTTGGGCCAGGCTGAGGACTATAATCTGGGAAGGTAGTCTCCGCAAAGGAAGAAAGCATTCTGGAGAAGCATGGTTTTCAATACAGTTTTATACCTTTTTAGAACAAAGAACATAGATCAAACATGCGTAGGATACATATTCATCACAGTTTCAAAGAGATATTCAATTGCAGAGTAGCAGATCAACATGATCCCGATGTCCGGGAAAGGAACTTTATCTTCAGGAACACCGATACTGGTGTTACCCCCATAGTGGTGTCGTAGAAAAGGAAGTATTCATCCTTATCTTCAAAGGGTGCATTCTTTTACTTTGAGATAATGTTTAATGCATCCTTTGATGGTTAGAGCAGATGTACAATGTATGTTTGATAGGCTATAAGTCAGGCTTCTTTTTAGTTCAGGCTGAATCAGGTTAAAACCAGAATAGCTACTCCATATACTTCAATGTGTGAAAATTTCTTGTCACATTCTTTAAACACACCCCTTCCTTTTCCACCTCCATGTCTTTGCTCCTGAAGTTCACTCTTCTTGGACAGTGTCTGCCTTTCAAGGCTCTATTTGCATTCCACAACTAATTCAAATGCAACTTCCTCAATTACCTCCTCTAAGTACCTCCTACAAATGTGTAGAACTTTGTACTACACATTTGCACTTAGCCCATTCTGTCTTGTTTTCTTCTTCTCTAGGAGAGAAAGGGAAAGTTGTGAGTCATCAACATAGTGACAGTAGTTGAGACCTAGTGATGGTGAAAGTGAATGAAATCACCTTGAATGTGGAGTGAGAAGAGAGCCTAGGTTAGAGCTCTGGGGAAGGCCACTTAATGGCTGGGAAAAGAATGATGAGGAGCTCACAAGGGTGACTGAGATCAGGAGAGTAAGGAGGAAAATCTGAGGAGGGTAGTATTACAGAAGCCACAGGAGGAGTGGACAACATGTCAACTGCTGTTGAGAAGTCAAGTAAGATGAGAACTCAAAAATGATCTGGAAGTTATCAGTGAATTTAGGCAAGCAATAAAAGCAGCATCCAGATTGAAATGGTATATTTATTCAGATTCGGATAAATCCTGAAATTTCAGTGGCTTAACATAATTGAAGTGACTTCTCACTCATACTGCAGTCTAATGCAGGTTAGGTAGTTCTGCTATAAACGCTGATTCAGGAAAAAAGCCTCTTTCATCTCTTTTTTTTAAAACCACTTTATAGAGATATAATCCACATACCACACAATTTTCCCATTTAAAGTGTACATTTTAATGGCTTTTAGTATATTCATAGAATTGTGTATCCATCACCATAATACATTTTAGAGCATTTTCATTACCTGCTGAAACCATGCACCCCTTAGCCATCATTCCCAAATCTCCCCATTTCCTATACATTTGCCTCGGGCAACCATGAATCTATCTTCTGTCTCTGTAGATTTGCCTATTCTGGACATTTCATATAAATGGAATGATACAATATGTGGTCTTTTGTGACTGCCTTATTTCACTTAGCATACTATTTTCAAGGTTTAGCCATGTTGTAGCATGTATCAGTACTTCATTCCTTTTTATGGCCAAACAGTATTCCGCTGTATGGGTATATCACATTTTATTTGGGTTACTAAATAACATTGGGTTGTTTCCACTTTTTTGGCTGTTATGAACATTTATGTACAAGTTTTTGTATGGATATAGGTTTTTATTTCTCTACCTTGGAGTAGAATTGCTGGTCTATGTTTAAATATTTGAGAAACTGACAGATTATTTTCCAAAGCAACTATACCATTTTACATTCCCATCAACAGTGTGTGAGGTTCCAATTTCTCTACATCCTTTCCAATACTTGTTACTGTCTGACTTGTTGATTCTAGCCATCCTGGTGGATGTGAAGTGGTGTCTCATTGTGGTTTTGATTTGCACTCCTCTGGTGAATAATGATGTTGAGCATATTTTCATATCCTTTTTGGTCACTTGTAAATCTTTGGAGAGATATCTAATCAAGTCCTTTGCCAAGTTTTTAATTGGGTTGTCTTTCTTGATTGCGTTGTATTCGTTTTTAATCTATTCCAGATACAAGTCCCTTATTAGATGCATGATTTGTAAAATTTTCTCCTACTCTGTGGATTGTGCTTTCACTTTCTTTTTTTTTTTAATTATTTATTTATTTATTTATTTATTTTCCTCCAAAGTCCCAGTAGATAGTTGTATGTCATAGCTGCACATCCTTCTAGTTGCTGTATGTGGGACGTGGCCTCAGCATGGCCGGAGAAGCGGTGCGTCGGTGCGTGGGTGCTGCCAGCAGCAGAGCGCGCGCACTTAACTGCTAAGCCATGGGGCCGGCCCCTCACTTTCTTGATGGTGTCCTCTGAAGCACAAAAGTGTTTAATTTTGATGAAGTCCAATTTATAAATTTTTATTTTGTTGCTTTTGCTTTTGGTGTCATATCTAAGAAATCATTGTCTAATCCAAGGTCACAAAGATCCATTTCTTCTAGAGTTTTCTGGTTTATGCTCTTTTATTTAGGTTTTAATCCATTTGGAGTTAATTTTTGTTTAAGACATGAGGTAGGAGTCCAACTTCATTCTTTTGCATGTGGTTATTCAGTTCATTTTTCCTCTTCTTCTCTTTCTCAAAAATATAACCTGCCCCATCTCAGATCCCACCCCCTTTTTGAACAGATGTAGTGTGATATAGTGAGAAACACATGAAACAGAAAGACTTTAGTTCAAATTCAAGCCAAGTCATTTCTAGCCATGTGGCTATATCATTCAGGGTCCTGGCAGGAAACAAGGGACACACTCAAAGGTTGTAACCAAAGAGAGTTTAAAGAAGCGGCTATTTACAGACATGTAAAGACAGTTAACAGAACCAACAAAAGATGGCAGAGCACTCACGGACTGGCAACATTAGAGATCCATTAGCCCCCTAGACCTAAAGAGCAAGGGTGCTCCGGAGACCTGCCGAGACCTGGGGCTTCAGAAGCAGTAAAAGGTGTATGTACCCCAACATTTCCCTCCTCCCACCCCTTCAGTGATTCCTGTTGGCTGAAAACAACCAGAAACCAGAGGGGAAGGGATTCCAGGTAATGCCTTCTGTGTAGGTCAGCCTCTCAGAGCACAGAACAGGGCAGAGAAAGATGGGAATGAGTCCAAGAGGGCAAAGACAGAAAAACCAGTACAGTGACCTTGGACACGTCACTTAACCTATTGCTACTAGACTCTAAGCCCCATATATAAAGTGCCTGTAACCCAGCAGGTGCTCAACAAGTGGAGCTGTAACGATGCTGCTCCTGATGGTGTTCTGGAGGGCAGGCCATTCTTTCATTTATTCGGCCTCTACTCCTTATCTTCCTCCTCCTCGCTCTGGCCTACCATTCAGAAGTAAGCCGATGTAGCTTTTACACCTTTATGCTGTTTGAAATCATATCAAAGAACTCCGCACAGCTTATTAAGGAACTAGCTGCTATAAAAGTAGAGTTTGGGATCATGCAATAAATATTTTAAAATTGTGTGCAAGATAATGAAGTGGTTGTTGTTTTAAGTTACAAAAAAAACAATATAGATCATATCAACATAGATCAGATCATAGATCATCCTCCAGTGGCCTCTCATTTCACTCAGAATAAAAGCCCTATGAGATCCCGCATGATCTGACCCCACTCCTCACATGTCTTTGGACTCCTTTCCTGTTAATCTTCCCCTTATTCATTTTGCCCAGACATAATGGCCTCCTTTTGATACCCAGAAATCATTGCAGCTCCTGCCTCCGGGCCTTTGCACTATTTCCTCTGCTTGGCATGCTTTTCCTCTGGATATCTTCATGAGTCACTCTGATTCCTCAAGTCTTGAATAGAGGTTAGCTTCTCAATGAGCCCTATCTTGACTCCCCTATTTAAAATTGCAAACTCATCCTCACCCTGTCCCAGCACTCCTGATCCCTTTACCCTAAGCTACTGTTTTTGCATAGCACTTAACATCTTCTAGTATGCTGTATGCTTTACTTATTACGTATATTATTTATGTACTGTGTTCTCTTCCAACTAGAATATAAGCAGAGATTTTGTTATCTATTTTACTAATGTATCCCAAGTGCCTAGAAGTGAGCCTAAAACAAAGTAGGTTCTCCATAAATAATAGATGAATGAATGGTGGATGGATAAAGATGAAATCAATTCTGCCTTATAGAGAATTAGAAAAATCTAAAATGTTTTACCCATCGGGGTTCTCCTGCAATCCTACAGCAATAGATTACCTAGCCATAGATAGTCTACTCCTCCTCCTCCATAAATCCCTCCCAGTGACCTCAAAGCTTTGGAGAAATGACAAGTAGTTCTTGTTTATAGAAGGGCCAGAGACCACTGTCAGGATATTCTGAAATAAGGCCTTGCTGTATGACAAGGGAAAAACCAAGCTCCTGAGAACTGTTGTCATGGTGATCCCACGTAGTCTCATCTAAGGGAGAGAAGCATGAGCAAGATTGCTGGTGAGGTTTTGGGACCATCTGGATAAATATGAGGCAGAAGGCAGGCGTTCACCCAGGGGACTGGGGGTGACCCTCAGGTTTTGTTCTTCTCAAGAGGAGGTGAAGAGAGGAAAAAGAATGGCAGTGGGCTCCACCATTAGAAGCCCTGTGAGATCGTGCATTATGGTAATCTGCACAGCCTGCTTGGTGGAATTGGCAAAAACTCTCTCTTATATTACTCCACCTTGTTACACTTTTCACTAAAAAAGTGTAAAAGTATTGATTCTTATGGGAAATATAAAGCTCAGAAATCGAGTTGTGTACAAGGATCCAAATTAGCTTTCTTTGTCTTATTGAAGGAAGGAACATAAACAGCAATGGACAAGGAGTAATGGATGATTTTCATATTTGTTGATATTAGTTGGCCAAATTAGGGTTATATACGTCAGATTATCTGATGAAATCTGTGAAATTGGAAAACTTCCCTGAGAAAATGAATCAGAAATTAAAACCATGACTTCTAGAATCTTTGCCACATTGAAACGGAAAAACCAACCGAGGTGCTATCACTAAGAAACTGCTGGGTCATTTTTTAAAATAGCTGGATTAAGATAGATAGGTATGTAAAACACTTGATTAATTGGGCCATAGCAGTAATTAGCCTTTTAGTTCAGGTGGCCTGTCTTTCCAGCATAGCCCTGGAAACAGACTATTTTTGTGCTAATGAGACGTGTTTCTTAAGCAACTAGAAAACATCTCCCCTAATGGAATTTTGTTTTATTTCTTCTCTGTTTGTCCATCTGTCTGTCCGTGTGTGTGCCTCTCTGGCTCTTCTGCGCTCTGTGGGACAACAGAACCATCTGTTGCAGAATCCCAGGGGAAATGCAGCATCTCCGAGGATGAGCTGATCACTGCCATTAAAGAAGCAAAGGGGTTATCATACGCAACTGCCGAGAGCCCGCGGCCCGCTGGCCAGGGGGCCGACAGGCCTATGGCCAAGGCCAGATCCGGGCTGCCGACCATCCCCAGCCCCCTGGACCACGAGGCCAGCAGCGCGGAGTCCGGGGACTCGGAGATCGAGCTGGTGTCCGAGGACCCGCTGGCCGCCGAGGACACGCTGCCCTCGGGCTACGTGACCTTCGGCCACGTGGGCGGCCCGCCGCCGTCGCCGGCCTCGCCGTCCATCCAGTACAGCATCCTGAGGGAGGAGCGCGAGGCCGAGCTGGACAGCGAGCTCATCATCGAGTCGTGTGACGCGTCCTCGGCCTCGGAGGAGAGCCCCAAGCGGGAGCAGGACTCGCCCCCGGTGAAGCCGGGCGCCCTGGACGCCATCCGGGAGGAGCCGGGCGCCCGGGCCGAGGAGCGCGCGCCCAGCCGGCGCGGCCTGGCCGAGTTGCCCTCGGCTGCCCCCCACAGCGGCCCCGAGCTGCCCTCTGCAGACCGAGCCCCCGAGCCCGAGGGGCCCGCGGTGCCGCAGAAGCCTGAGGAAGCGGCGAGTTCCAGCCAAAGCCCCGCGGCCACCAGGGGCTCGGGGCCGCGAGGTCCCGGCGTCGCGCCCCCTTTGCGGTTTCTCAATAAGCAGAAAGGTAAAGTGACAGCTTCCTGACTGAAGCAGAGTTGTCTGCTTACTGTTCTCCCGCTGGGTGCTCTGAGGTGTTCAGCAGGGGCCTCAGTGCTGAAGTCATGTCCTAGCTGCTCAAATGACTGACCAGAGAACAATTCCAAGGGGGCTGGGGAGGAGATGAGAGAGTTCAGATTCACAGCTGGGACTTGCGGCAGAGCCACGTGCTGCGCTGGGCTGGCTGAACCCCAATATGAATGCCCAATAATGAGCAGGATTGTGTACGCTCCAAGATCTCCTGAATGGAGTGAGTGTGTCCCTCCATTCACTCCAGGGCTGAGTTTCCTCCTGGGAAGGGATGATTTTGTCATTGTCCAGGCTCATTTCATATTTCCTACCCCCTCAGTGATGGGGAGTGGCTACAGTCCCTCTAGGTGCTGGAACCCATCATGAGCACATCCATTTTGCCAGCCAAATGTGTTTCTTAAATGGGCCAAGTGGATCTCAGCGCCATCCTCTCTTACCCAAGAAACAAAGGATTTGGACCTTGGTAAGGTTTTCGTGTCCCAGCTAGTCAGGAAACACAGGGACCAAAGTTTGTTCCAGAGTTTCTCTTGTCCCTAAGCAAGACCTAAGGTGACTAATTAGTTTTTAAAGTCACCTATAACTTAGAATGGTTTTAATTTGGCCATTATATTTTCCCTATGAGAAATCTTGAGTTGAATGAAGTCTTCAAATGCTGGAAAAATGAAAGTCATTATTTTATCTTCCAGACATTGATGTGTAGAGGGCATTTTTCTCCCAAAATCATCCACCACACCGGATTGCAGTTGTGTTATGGGATTCAGGAGAGGAATCAAAGAGTCAGGTGATAAATTAGGCCCTGCACAGTCGAGTTAATGGCCTACAGTGAGTGGAGGTAGAGAGCCTCTCCCCAGATCCTGGGGAGAAGAATGTCCAGGTAAAACCTTAAAACAAACCCTAGAAAGCAACTTTATTCACAGTCCCCTCCCACCCATCTCCTCTGCTTTTTGTTTCTTTAGAAGTATTTTGCCTTCTGGGGGTAAAAGATTTCGAGAGTACACCCTCCTGCCTGCCTATACGCTAACTTCAATGATGTTAGTAGCAATTAAAGTGCTTTATATAAAAATAGAGGACAAAATCTTTCTCATTATAGCTTCTAAATTCTTTAAAATTAACACATTGGAATGGGGAAAACTAGAGGAATGTAACAAAAAGATAACCTAACCTGGCTGCATGGTTGCTAATGGCTTAGACACGTGGCATCGTGTGGGGGCCAATATAATTCCTCTTAATTTCCCAAATAACTCTTCCACGAGAATTTAAAGTGTATTTAGTGTGTGCAATAGAGAGATTATTTGATGACAAATTTAACAGTGGAAATGTGTATTTGTTAGGTGAATATTAAAACTAATTTGGATTCTTTTGCCACCATCTGGCTGTGGTGGGAAAGGACCCTGCAGCTTTCTGGGAGCCTTGGGAAACAGCATTAGCATGAACAACCTGCGGCCCCTGCGGCTCCTGCGGCCCCAGAGCAGTGGAGCTGGAGTCATGCTGAGTGTGAGTTCATGTCACTGTACTGTAACAGGCGTGTGTTTCCATTTTATCCCCTAACTAGTGTCCCTGAAATAGTCACTGTGTGCACAGCGCTGTTCAAATATATTTATTCTCAAAAGTAGTAAATCTGAAGGCTAGTAAAGAGAAAATGGTATTTTGCAGGCCCATTTCCCTCCCTAGTAAATTTGAGAGACAAGTACAGCAGCTGGGACTGAGTGACCAGACACCCGATGAAGAGCTGAGGTGGTGGAAACTGGAGCTGCGAATGCCAAGGCTCAGAGCATCTTTTATGGCCAAATCTGGTGTCCTTCTAATCTCTGTGCAAGTTGCCCCATATGGCTTGGACATGCTGCAGCTAAGTTTAGATGCTAGAGGAGAGAATGGCAGTCTTTTGAAAGGATTAAGGCATGCCCGGGTGAATAGCCTCTGCTCTCTTCTGGGCTCAGGGGTCCTTTGAAATCCAGTCTCCCACTGAAACTCACTGCTTAGCTGCATTATCTGTGAAGAGTCGAAAAGGCTGTCTGGGGCAGCCCATCCCTGGAGGTCCGGGGTGGATGACTCAGTGGCACCAGGAGGTTATTTGAGCTCTGATGTTCCTCTGGTCTCACCTGCTCCGTCTCAGCAGGTGAGAGGATCAGTGATGCCCAGCACCCCCACCCCCCCAAGGCTGTTCTTAATCACTGTCAGAGGACGGTAGGCTTGTGCTCAAGTCACGTGTGACTCGCCTCAGCAGTGAGGTCAGGTCAGCCCGGTAGTTTCTTGCTTTTGTCCACTGAAGCCTCTGGCAGTATAAATGCATTCAAGTTCATGGATTCACAAGTAAGCTCACTGGCCTGGCTTTGGAGTCATCCTGCTGATGCTGGGCTAAGTTTCAGAACGGTCCAGAAATATTTAGAATAAGGTTTGGCAGATATCTGATGGCATCGCAGCACGTACTGTCAAGGAGCGTCAGGCTTTACAGCATACATGCCCTGTCACAGTGTATTTTGGAGCTTTTCTGACTTTCAGGGACCTCTGCTGCTGTTGCACCGGAGACGAAATGTGGGTCACCATATTCCAGTTTCCCTCCTCTGTGCACCCCTGAGCTCCTGCTCCCCTGTAATTCTGCTCCCCCACACCTTCCAGGATGGTCTATTTTGAACATTCAACTCTAACTGGGCAGATCAGTTTTCATTGCTGCAAGGTTAGCCCTGTTGGGAAGGTCTGAGTGAAAAGCCAATAAAAAATTCTCAATAAAACACTAATACCCAATGTGACTCATCAGGATGAGTATGTGGTATTTTCCAAACCTGTTTGATTGCAGAATCCTTTTTATTAGAGTGTGCCTCAGGGTTCGCCTTCTGGGAACACTTTTGGGGAAATTGTGTTCTCTTCGTACTCACTTTCATCCCCTGCATTCTGATTTCCTTGCAGCTCAGAAGTGTGGTGCTTGGACCAGCCGTGTGGATATCATGTGGGAGCCTGTTAGAAGTCTCAGGCTCCATCCCAGAGCTGATGAATCAGAATTTGCAGTTTAATAAGATCCTTTAGTGATTCCTATGCACGTGACAGCTCGAGAAGCAGTGTTTTAGAGTATGGCAGTCAGTTTTCACATTCCCACCTGAAATCGTTCTAAGAAAGCTCACCAACAACAACCTTCTTGCCCAAAAAATGGCCTCTTTTCAGTCTCGTCTTTCCTGTCCTGTCTGGTAATTTAATGTCATACTCCTGGCCAGTTCTTAAAGCATTAGTGAGAAAGTAAAGTCTGTTCATAATAATAAATTTAAACTGTACAAAATGATACAAAATAAAAAGCGAAAGTTCTCTACTCCACTCTCCTATTCCTAATTCTCAAAGATAACCACCGGCTTTTGTTTTGTTCTGATTTGTTTTTGTTGTTTTTGTTCCTTTCAGAAATTTTCTTTAAGTATGTGGGCATATAGTTTTTCATTGCACAAATGATATCATAGTGAACAGGCTGTTCTGGAACTTATTTCATTTAACAGTAGAATCAGGATGACACCAATTCACATGGAGATTGTTCTCTCTGTCTCAAAACTTTTGTGCTCCCTTATCTTCATGACGTTGCTCCCTCCTGGTTCTCCCCTTACTCTCTGACCTCATTTCCAGTCTCTTTTGCTACCTTCCTTGCAATTCCTCTGTCTCGCCCCTGAGTCTGTCCGTCTTTCTTCGTCCCTCATTTTCTTGCTCTCACCCACACAGGTTTTCAGCCACCGTCTGGTGTGTAGCACCCCCCAGATCTCTGGCCTTGGAGAAGTCCTCTCCTCTGAGCTCCAAGCACATTTCCCCACTGTTTACTGGACACCCCAAAGACCCCACAAATTTAATATATTGATGTTATTTGTCAAAATCTGCTTATTTCCTTCCTCTATTCCCTTCCTGAGCAAATGAAGGGATATCATTCGAGCTTCAGTTTGGTGTGAACGTTCAAATCAGTAGTGAGCAAAGACTCATTAGCCTGAGACAAAGTTAAAAAAGTACAACTTGATTGTAATACCTTCAGTGGAGGTCTTGCTGTGGTGTTTGGTTATGAAATTATCATCCAAATCATCTGGAATGTTCTTAATATTTGAAAAATTATTATCAAAATAAAGATACAAATCGTAAAAATTCTCTGTGGAACTCTCAAGAATGCATCCAGTGACCCCAGTTTGAGAAATATTGGTTTAGTCAACGGTTCCCAAAGTGTTGCCTGGGCACCGGGTCCCTCAGAATCTCCTGGAGTGCTGATGAAAAATGCAAGTCCTCGCTCTGCCCCTGCCCCAGAACTACAGAATCAGAATGGGCCAGGGCATAACCTGTGCTTTTAATAAGCATGCTGAAGAGAATTTTGGTTGTAAGCAGATGAGCTAAGCAGCCCAGACCTGTAGTGAAAAACACCTTGGTGAGCATGCCCTAGGCATATGTAGTTTTGTAGTTAGCTGTTTCCACCCCTTCCTGCGCCCTGGGAGGCAGGCCTCTGTACCTTCTCTCTGTGGACACCAGCTGCAGCAGCCTGAGCCTACAGGGCTCAGCCCCTGTGGCAGAGAAAAGCTTATCTTCTCCTTGGGGGAGTGATTTGCAGGAAGGCTACCAGATGGAGGTCTTCTCAAATAGACCCAGCATTTGTAATGTTTATGTTTACTTGTCATTATTACACCAGATATTGCTTCTGTCCTAAAATATTTGGGAGAGAACCAAGATAAGTGTGAACCATTTACTTTTCTTCTGGTAACTCTAAAAAAAGTCATTAGACTCTAGTCCCATATTTATTTGCTTCCAGGAGACTGAATTCGTAAATCAGGCTGTAAAGATTCTTGGAAAGTCTCTCTCTTTGCGGATTTCAGAATCAGCCTGAGGACTTGTTCCCCTTCCCCACCACCTACTGCCCTGGTGCCAGCTTTCAACAAGATGGACCAGTAACTGCCGGGTAAAGCCTGGCTTCTGTGAGGACATATGCCGTGTAAATACTTGATGGAGACATCAAGCCTTCTGTCTTAGACTATTCAGAGCAATTAAGCTACTTTGGTGAGACTTTGCCCAGTGATAGAAGGTTGTCTCCTGGCCTGGGCATCTCAGAATGAGGCTGCCAGTAGCCAGCTCACCTCACTGGCTTTTCTTTTTGAAGCAGTCACAAGGTTAGTATTGTCCCAGATTGCATATTGATCTATGTGTTTTATTTTATTTATTATTTTTTTGTGTGTGAGGAAGATTGGCCCCTGAGCTAACATCTGCCAGTCCTCCTCTTTTTGCTGAGGAAGACTGGCCGTGGGCTAACATCTATGCCCATCTTCCTCCACTTTACATGGGACACCGACAGAGCATGGCTTCACAGGCGGTGCATCGGTGCGCGCCCGGGATCCGAACCGGCGAACCCCTGGCCGCCACAGCGGAGTGCGCACACTTAACCGCTTGCGCCACTGGGCCGGCTCTGCAATCTGTGTGTTTTAAATGGTGGCTTCAGGACACTGGAGAGATTTCCTTCTCAGCCTTGGACAGAGTTGCTCCAAATCGTGGTGGCCCGAGAAGTTATTATTTCTGGGGACAGATATTCTTGACACTTCACCTCCAGGATGTGTATATAGATCCAAAATGGTTATTGTACCTCTGTAATATTTTGATGCTAATTCTTTGGAGCACAATAAACCCTGCTTCCCTAGTAAATTTCACCTGGGCACAGAATAGGGCATAGATTAGCTCCTAAGATGGATTCAAGGCAACCTTGAACTTGCCTGTAGAGATAGACTTCACAGACGGCAAACATTGTGGTGCCTCTAAGAAATAATGACCCTATTTAGGTGGTGATCCTGATTCCCCATCCAGCCTCTTTATCCCTCACATAAATCATCCTTGCTTACTGATGCAGTCATGCGGCTTGCGGGATATAATTCACATATTTCTAATTCTCGGAGCCAAGCCTGGCTCCAGGGGATTCTCCACCCCTTTTAAATGCTAACCTCACTTTCCTCTAAAGTCTGGGTGGGATACTCATAGACATGGTCTCTGCACTTCTGGATTCTATCTTTGTAACCAAACAAAACGCTCCTGTAATACAAAATGAAATAAATTTTATCCCAGGTTATGCCAGCTCCGCCAAAGCAAGACTTTTACCAATTCATTCATTCATCCTTCCTTTGATTCAACCAATATGGCGTACTACGTGCCTGACACTAGCGATACAGTTGACTAAGGCAGACATGAATCCACCCCTTGTGGGGTTGACCCTGGAGGGGGAGTTTAAATTAGAAAGGACATCAGCAGAGTGGTGTGTGGGAGCGTGCCTGGTGGTGGTGATACTTGTACAGGAAGGTCACAGCAGGAGGAAGCTGAGCCGTCAACTGTGGCAGGAGGTGATTCAAGACGGTTGCGAACAGTAGAAAACGCAAAGGCCAGAGGCAGGGAAGTTCTGGGGTCGTTCTAGAAACTGGAAAAAAGGTCTGTGTGGCTACAGTGCGGTAGACAAAGGGGAGAGGGGCAAGAAATGGTGTTGGAAGGCTGACAGTGCCCTTTCATGCTTAGACCAGAGTGCAACATTTTGTCTTTATCCCAAACATTGTAAGAAGCCACTGAAAGTGGTGGTTTTTTTTCCTCATTCTTTTTTTATTTTGTGCCTATTTATTTGTTTTCATGGCAAACTATTATTATTTTAAAATTTACATGCAGTAAAATTGAATTTTACTTTTGACGTACAGTTCTGTGAGTTTTTTAACAATTATTTTGTTGAGGTCATACTGGCTTATAACTGTAACTTCAGATGTACATTATTATATTTCAGTTTCTGTGTAGACTGCATTGTGTTCACCATCAATAGTCTAGTTTTGATCTGTCACCATACGTATGTGCTCCTTTACCCCTTTCACCCACCCCCCCAATCCCCTTCCCCTCTGGTAATCACCAATCTGTTCTCCATATCTATGTGTTTGTTTATCTTCCACATATAAGTGAAATCATGTGGTATTTGTCTTTGTCTGACTTATTTTGCTTAGCATAATACCCTCAAGCTCTACCCGTGTTATTGCAAATGGCACAATTTTGTCTTTTTTTATGGCTGAGTAGTATCCCATTGTATATATCACATCTTCTTTATACATTCATCTGTTCACGGGCATTTGAGTTGCTTCCACGTCTTGGCTATTGTGAGTAATGCTGTGATGAACATAGGGGTGCATATATCTTTTTGAATTGTTGATTTCAAGTTCTTTGGATAAATACCCAGTAGTGGGATAGCTGGATCGTATGGTATTTTTATTTTTAATTTTTTGAGAAATCTCCATACTGTTTTCCATAGTGGCTGCACCAGTTTGCATTCCCACCAGCAGTGTATGAGAGTTCCCTTTTCTCCACATCCTTTCTAACATTTGTTATTTTTTGCCTTGTTAATTATAGCTATTCTGACGGCTGTAAGGTATCTCATTGCAGTTTTGATTTGCATTTCCCTAATAATTAGGGATATTGAGCATCTTTTCATGTGCCTATTGGCCATCTGTATATCTTCTTTGGAAAAATGTCTGTTCACATCATTTGCCCGGTTTTTGATCAGGTTGTTTGTTTTTTTGTTGTTGAGTTTTACGAGTTCTTTACATGTTTTGGAATTAACCCTTTGTCGGATATATGATTTATAAATATTTTCTCCCAGTTGGTGAGTTGTCATTTTGTCTTGTTGATGGTTTCTTTTGCCTTGCAGAAGCTTTTAGTCTTACGTAGTCCCATTTGTTTATTTTTTCTTTTGTTTCCCTTGCCTGAGTGGTAATGGTATTGGAAAAGATACTATTAAGACCAACGTCAAAGAGCATACTGCCTATGTTTTCTTCTAAGAGTTTTGTGGTTTCAGGTCTTATGTTCAAGTCTTTAATCCATTTTGAGTTAATTTTCATGTATGGTGTAAGATAATGGTCTAGTTTCATTCTTTTGCATGTGGCTGTCCAGTCTCCCTAACACCATTTATTGAGACTTTCCTTTCTCCATTGTATGTTCTTGGCTCCCTTGTCAAAAATTAGCTGTGCCTAGATGTATGGTTTTATTTCTGGGCTCTCAATTCTATTCCATTGATCTGTGTGTCTTTTTTTTTGTACTAGGACCACGCTACTTTGATTACTATAGCTTTGTAGTATATTTTGAAATCAGGGAATGTGATACCTCTAGCTTTGTTCTTTTTTCTCAGGAGTGCTTTGGCTATTCGGGGTCTTTTGTTGTTCCATATAAATTTTAGGATTCTTTGTTCTATTTCCATGAAGAATGTCATTGGGATTCTGATTGAGATTGCATTGAATCTGTAGATTGCATTAGGTGATAATGACATTTTAACTATGTTTATGCTTGTAATCTAACAGCATGGAATGTCTTTCCATTGTCTTTATGTCTTCTCTGATTTCTTTCAATAATGTCCTATAGTTTTCAGTGGATATATCTTTCACCTCTTTTGTTAAATTTATTCCTGAGTATTTTATTCTTTTTGTTGCGATTGTAAATGGGATTGTATTCTTGAGTTCTCTTTCTACTAGTTCGTTATTAGCATATAAAAATACAACTGATTTTTGTATGTTGATTTTGTACCCTGCAACTTTACTGTATTTGTTCATTATTTCTAATAGAGTTTTGGTAGATTCTTTAGGGTTTTCTATATATAGAATCATGTCATCCACAAATAGTGACAGTTTTACTTCTTCCTTTCCAATTTGAATCGCTTTTATTTCTTTTTCTTGCCTAATTGCTCTGGCTAAAACTTCTAGTACTATGTTGAATGAGAGCACTAAGAGTGGGCATCATTGTCTTGTTCCTGTTCTCAGAGGAATAGCTCTCAGTTTTTCACCATTGAGTATGACGTTGTCATTTATGGCCTTTATTATGTTGAGGTACTTTCCTTCTATACCCATTTTATTGAGAGTTTTTATCATAAATGGATGTTGGATCTTGTCAGATGCTTTCTCTGCATCAATTGAGATGATCATGTGAATTTTATTCTTCATTTTCTTAATGTGGTGTATCACATTGATTGATTTGCAGAAGTTAAACCACTCCTGCATCCCTGGTATAAATCCCACTTGATCATGGTGTATGATCCTTTTAATAATTGTTGTATTCAATTTGCTAATATTTTGTTGAGGATTTTTCCATCTATGTTTCATCAGTGATATTGGCCTGTAGTTTTCTTTTTTGTGTTGTCCTTGTCTCATTTTGTTATCAGGGTAATGTTGGCCTCATAAAATGAGTTAGGAAGCATCTCATTCTCCTCAATTTTTCAGAATATTTTGAGAAGGATAGATATTAAATCTTCTTTGAATGTTTGGTAGAATTCACCAGGGAAGCCATCTGATCCTGGACTTCCGTTTTTTGAAAGGTTTTTGATTACTGTTTCAATCTCTTTACTTATTATTGGTCTATTATTGGTCTCTCTATATCTTCTTGATTCAGATTTGGGAGGTTGTAAGATTCAAGAATTTATCCATTTCTTCTAGGTTATCCAATTTGTTGGTGTATAGCTTTTCATAGTATTCTCTTATAATCCTTTGTATTTCTGTGGTGTCCATTGTAATTTCTCCTCTTTCATTTCTGATTTTATTTATTTGAGTCTTCTCTCTTTTTTTCTTAGTGAGTCTGGCTAAGGGTTTGTCAATTTTGTTTATCTTCTCAAAGAACCGGCTCTTAGTTTCATTGATCCTTCTATTGTTTTTTTTAGTCTTTATTTAATTTATTTCTGCTCTGATTTTTATTATTTCCTTCCTTCTACTGACTTTGAGCTTTGTTTGTTCTTCTTTGTCTAGTTCTTTTAGATATAGTAGAAGGTTATTTATTTGATATTTTTCTTGTTGCTTGAGGTAGGCATGTATTGCTATGAATTTCCCTCTTAGCACTGCTTTTGCTGCATCCCATATGTTTTGATATGTTGTGTTTTCATTTTCGTTTGTCTCTAGGTATTTTTTTATTTCTCCTATGATCTTCATTGATCCAGTAGTTTTTCAGTAGCATGTTGTTTAGTCTCCACGTATTTGTGACTTTTCTGGCTTTTTTCTTATGGTTGATTTCTAGTTTCATACCATTGTGGTCTGAAAAGATGCTTGATATGATTTCAATCTTCTTAAATTTATTGAGGCTTGCTTTGTTTCCCAACATATGGTCTGTCTTTTAGAATGTTCCATGTACACTTGAGAAGTATATGTATTCTGCTGTTTGGGGATGGAATGTTGTATATATATCTATTAAGTCCATCTAGTCTAGTGATCTGTCTGGATGATCTATCCATTGACGTAAGTGGAGTGTTAAGGTCACCTACTCTTATTGTGTTGCTGTCAATTTCTCCCTTTAGGTCTGTTAGTAGTTGCTTTATATACTTTGGTGCTCCTGTGTAGGTGCCTGTATATTAGTAAGTGTTATGTCTTCTTGGTGGAATGTGCCTTTTATCATTATATAATGCCCATCTTTGTCTCTTGTTATATTTTTTGTCTTGACGTCTGTTTTGTCTGATATAAGTATGGCTACACCCACTTTCTTTTGCTTGCCATTTTCTTGGAGTATCATCTTCCATCCCTTGACTCTGAGCCTTTGTTTGTCTTTAGAGTTGAAATATGTTTCCTGCAGGTAGTGTATTGTTGGGTCTTGTTTTTAAATTGTTCTTTAAAGACACTCTTTAAGACCAATTAAAATTGTCTTTAATACATTCTGTGTCTTTTGATTGGTGAATTCAATCCATTTACATTTAGAGTGATTATTGGTATATGAGGGCTTAATACTGCCATTTTATCTTTTGTTTTCTGGATGCTGTATATTTCCAGTGTTTCTTTTCTCTTATATTTCTGCCTGCTGTCTCAGTTTGGTGGTTTTCT
This sequence comes from Diceros bicornis minor, assembly GCF_020826845.1. Lineage (NCBI taxonomy): Eukaryota > Metazoa > Chordata > Mammalia > Perissodactyla > Rhinocerotidae > Diceros > Diceros bicornis. Next base: position 9,435,594 of record NC_080763.1, on the reverse strand, counting down.
GTGATGTTTTTCTCAGTTTTCTCTTTACTTATGATTTGTAACTCTTCTCTGATTTTTTGTTTTGTAGTTACCATGAGGTTTGTATAAAAGATCTCACAGACAAGATAGTCATTTTTCTGATAGCCTCATATCTCCATTAGCCTATGCAAATTCCGTCCTTTTCCTCTTCTCCTTCTATGTTTTTGTGGTCACAAATTATTCTTGTTTTGTGAGTTTGTGACCAAATTGAAGTGGTTATAGTTATTTTTGATACTTTCTTTCCCTTTATCCTTTATGTTGTAATTAAATGTTTACTACCCTATTCTTATATAGAGCTACAGTTTTCTGATTCTATCTGTCTCTTTATCTCCTTGCTCTCAGATTTGTAAACCTTTGCCTTTTTGTTTCAGGTAGGAGGGCTCCTTTAAAAATTTCTTGTAAGGCAGGTCTAGTGGCAATGAACTCTCTCAGCTTTTGTTCATCTGGGAAAGCTTTTATTTCTCTGTCATATCAGAAGGATAATTTTGCTGGATAGAGTATTCTTGGCTGATAGTTTTTGTCTTTCAGTATTTTGAATATATCATTCCACTCTCTCCTAGCCTGTAGGGTTTCTGCAGAGAAATCCACTGAAAGCCTAATGGGGGTTCCTGTGTAGGTTATTTTCTTCTCTCTTGCTTCCCTTAATATTTTTTCTTTGTCATTGACTTTTGACAGTTTTAATATTATATGCCTTGGAGAAGGTCTTTTTGCATTATGGTAATTAGGAGTTACTATTAACTTCAGGTACTTGCATGTCTACTGCCTTCCCCTGGTTTGGGAAGTTCTCTGCTATTATTTCTTTCAATAAGCTCTCTGCTCCTTTCTCCCTCTCTTCTTCTTGAATACCGATTATCTTTATGTTACTTTTCTTAATCGAGTTGGATATTTCACAAAGAATTTTTTCATTTTTTAAAAATCTTATTTCTCTCTCCTCCACCTGAATCATTTCTAGATTTCTATCTTTGAGCACACTAATTCTCTCTTCCATATGGTCTGCTCTATTTTTAATACTTTCTACATTATTTTTCATCTCATTAATTGTGTTCCTTATCTCCAGAATTTCTGGGTTTTTTAAAAAGTTTAAATCTCTTTGATGAAGTACTCCTTTTGTTCATTAATTTTATTCCTGAGCTCATTGAACTGTCTTTCTGAGTTTTCTTGTAACTCATTGAGTTCCTTTATGACAGCTATTTTGAATTCTCTGTCAGTTAGATCGTAATCTTCTGTGACTTCAAGTTTGGTTTCTGGAGAGTTGTCATTCTCTTTCTGTTCTGCAGTGTTATTGTAGTTCTTCATGGTATTTGATGAGTTGATCCTCTGTTGGCACATTTGTGGTAGTAACCACCTTTCTTATTTGGGTATGGGTTTGGTTACTTTGGTTCTGAGCTGCTTCTGGTTGTATTTGAGAGCCTTCACTTTCCATGCTCCACTGCCTCTGCTAGAGGCATCATCAGTACTCTCCTTGTGCCTCTGAGGTTGCTGGTGTCTTGCTACTTACGATGTCACTGCAGTCTCAGGTGTTGCCAGTGGGGTTCACCAAGCTACGAGCACTTCTGCTGCTTCTGGCATCGCATAGGTCTCCTGTTGCTCCACTGGCTCTCCATGGGCTCTCCACAGGCTCAGATGCTGCTTTCCTATGCGTCACCTGCACTGCTGCTCCCAGGTTGTATGGGGGTGCTGGTTGAACCACTGCCACAGCTGTTGGGTTCATGGGTGTCACTGTTGCTGCCAGGGACCCAGGGACCTGGGGACTTGTATGCTGCCCCCACTGCTGGTGGAGCTGGTGTTGGGGCTGCCGCCACTGGAGGCCAGGTCACGGGTTCTCTTGTGGTTCCTGATGACTCTGGCTGCAGGTTCCATCTGCCACTGCTGAGGAGGAGCAGGGGCTAAGCAGGGAGAAGTTGTTCTTGCTGCTTCCTCATACAGCCTCTGGTCTCTGACACTAGCTGAAAACTCAGGTCAGGGTGCCCCGTCCCTGCCGGGAAAATTTGAGTTTTGTATACTTTCCCCACTGTTGGAAAGATCTGGCCACTGCTGGGGGAGGAGGAGGGAGCATGCATGCTGGATCTGCTGGGGGACGGGCAGGGAGCAAGCCACACCTGTTTTTTCTGCCCCCGGCAGTGTCTGCGCACAGGCATGTGGGCCAGATCCGCTAGGAGATGGGCAGGGACGTCTATTGTTTTTGCTCCCACCAGGTCCATTTGCGGTCATGCAAACCACAGCGCCTGCTGTTTCTGCTCCTGCCACATCCACTTGCAGTTGTGCGAGCCACACTGCCTGCTGTTTCTGCTCCCGCCATGTCCTCTCACAGTTGTGCAAGCCACAGTGCCTGCTGTTTCTGCTCTGCTTGCAGTGGCACAAGCCACGGTGCCTGCTATTTCTGCTCCTGCAGTGACCACTCACAGGTGTGCGTGCCAGTGTGAGGATCCGTGCCCTGGATCGCTGCTGGTGGAGGAGGAGGAGGCTGTTCTCCTAGTTTCACTGCCTTCTGTGGGTCCAGTCCACCCACCTTCAGATGTATAGATGTGTGGATCTGTTTCATCTGTGTAGAGTCTTCTCTTGGTCAATGGGTGTCTGATTGGTTGAAACTTATAGGGGAGAAACAAAGGAAATAACTCACTCCACCATGATGCTGACGTCCCAGTCTGAAAGATTTTTAAACTAGGAAGTAACATGACCTGCTTCACATTTTTAAAGGTCACATTGGCTGCTGTAGGGGGAGAGGATTGGAGGAGGACAAGTGTGGAAGCAGGAATATCAATTAGGAAGCTATTGCACTATTGCAGGCCTGGAATGATGGTGACTGGGAGAGGGTGGCAGCAACGGAGATGGAGAGGAATGGATGCATTTGAGATATATTTTGGAGATTGACTTAACAGGATTTACTGATACATTGGATTGGTGGTGGGGTGACTTTACCCCTAAAACACTTCTCAAATTATATTTCAGTTTTCATCACCATCATGATTACAAATAGATGCAAAAATATTTACAGTGGGAAAAAATATCCCAAACTTTGATCTGTTTCATTAGCCATTGAACCCATTTTTTGTGTCTGTTGTTAGAACGTCACCCATTTGGGTTATGATGCCACTGAAATATTCTCTCACAGTTTGGCTCTATAGCTATTGTATTTCCGTGGCCAAGCATCTGAGGGTATAATGGTCATCAAAGTGTCAGATGTGTTATAATGGTCATCACTGTTTGGGTGATGTCTGGGTGGCTGAGACTGGAACTGGAGTGAGGGTCAAATATGGTACCTGTGGAGGTTAAATAAGACGTGTGGTGAGGTAGGCAGGGATTGTGGACAAGCAAGTTGGTTATTTAAATAGAGTTAGATACAAGTTTAGGTAGGTCCAGGAACTCACAAAAGCTTCAGAAAGTCTAAAGTACACTCCCAAATATGAATAAAAATTATACCAACAAGCAAAGAAAAGCCAGCAGCCTGCCAGAGAGCAGAGGTTAAAGTCAGAGAAAAGGTAGTTTTAAGGCAGACACTCAAACTGGGGTCTGAGGTGAAGACAAATACACCACTGGGTCTAGTTACTTCAGCTCAAGGCTACCGTTGACCATGGTCTCTATCTGTGATTACTCAGTGCTTCCTGAGTCAACACGATCTCTGTAATGGCCCTTCTGGATTTTAAATAACCTAAGCCTGAGAAGGTGGTCCTCTTCTGCCAGGTAAAGTATTGATCTAGGACTTTTCTCTCTTCTTGTGGAAATTGGGAGCAGGTGGCAGGGAGAGTGGATCAGGGGCTCAGTGCAACTGTGGTTTTTCTAGACTGTTTCTCAAAGTGTGATTGGTGGACCATTTACATCAGAAGCCGTTAAAATACAGATTCCTAGGCTCAACCCAGGATCTCCTGGGGAGGGGCTGAGGAATCTGCTTCATTGAATAGCTCCCCAGTGAGTCCTAGGCACACCTGAATATGAGAATTGTTGTTCTAGGGACTGTGTTGAGGCTGAGCTCTCAGAATCGTCAGAGTAATCTTTGGCAGGTTTTTCTTTTAGTGCCCCAACTTTTTCCAGGGCCTGAGCCAGAATCCTGAAAGTTGGGTTTTCTGTTTGGACTTAGATGTTAATTAAAATGGTTCCTATGTGGGGTTTAGAATGAAAGTTTTACTGTTAGCTCTGAGACTTCCACTTCCTTATGGAAGAAGTGGAAGGGAGGTAACGTGAGCACACCCTGGCCTTGCCAGCTCTCTCTGGGGGATGCTCCTAACATCTCCCCACCTCACAAAGCCTCCAGAACCAAGACCCCAAAAAGGCATGATGGGAACGCAGATAGCTGACCATTCACATTCCAGGAGTTTGGGGCCTCCTGGGTCCGAGGAGTCCTCCAGGTGGCCTCTGTCCATAGCTTGGAAAACTCATGGGAGAGGGAGAAGGCCTGAAGGCGAGGTTGAGCTGTCGGCTTCCGGTCACTTATTGAGAGTAGCAAGCTTCATATTCTTACACAAGATCAAAAATTTCACTACCACTAATAAATAATTCAGTTCGAACCTGCATATTCTGGTAAATGCAGCATTCCGGCTTAACTCTTCCCTTCTGGAAGATACCTCATCTTCTTACAACTCTTGGCTGAGCACTTAAATCTTGGGGGATTTAGCTACACACAAACCACTTGCAAAAGCAGAATATGTGTTCCAAAACTAACTCTTTTACTTCTGAACTCAGTTTTGTTTACCTCTCCCTAACACTCTAGGAAATTTGATTCTACATCTAAAAATGCAGATGAAATCAACTAGAGCAGAAGAGTGGCTTTCATATTGATTATCTCCATTTTCTGTTAATGTCTGTTGCCATCCAGTGGCTGTGATGAAAATATCCAACTTCTACTTTTTAACCTCATCTCAAATCACTAGGATTTGAAATTTGCAGATCTCCTGGGTTATGATGTAAGAAAATATGTCTTTGAATGATTTGACAGTGTCCACATGGCTGGACTGTTTATACGGTGTTTGATCATTGAAATCATCATCCATATTTACCTTGGAACAAGCACAAAGAAAGAGTTTCAAAAAATTTTCCTAATGGGTAACTTAGTTTTTACAAGAATTAATTTTAAGCTACGCCATTTGGCCTGTACCGAAACATAAAATGTGATACTGTGTAGAATTTATGAACCATAGCTTCCTACTAATTGGAGTTTTTGGATCAACACCCATTTTAAATTGAAGTCAAGGGTTGAGGTATAGTCAGTTGTTCTAGGTGATAACTGCAGGGGTAGAAGAACCAGGATTTTTTTGTGTGTGTGTGTGAGGAAGATCAGCCCTAAGCTAACATTTATTGCTAATCCTCCATCCCCCCCCCCAAAGCCCCAGTAGATAGTTGTATGTCATAGTTGCACATCCTTCTAGTTGCTGTATGTGGGACGCGGCCTCAGCATGGCCGGAGAAGCGGTGTGTTGGTGCGCGCCCGGGATCCAAACCCGGGCCGCCAGTAGCGGAGCGCGTGCACTCAACTGCCAAGCCAGGGGGCAGGCCCAAGAACCGGGATTTGAAATAAGATCTCCTGACTCTCATCCAGTACCCTTTTCTGACTAAGTTGATTTCCAGGTAGTTGACTTGCTTATAAGAAAATCTGAATGTTTTTCTATGTCAAGTTGCTTTAGAATTTGAAGATTTAAGATTTACTATCATAAATGTATTTTGATGTAAATAAGACTTTTATAATGATATACAATGTGTGCTGCTAGTTCAAGTGTTGGCATTGTCAAGCAGATGGAAATTCAGTCCAGTCACCTGAAAAGGACTTATTTTTTTTATTTTAGGTTAGCCAACTGATGATTGAATCAATTTTACATACAGTCATAGTTTTCTCAAATATTGGAAATAAATAAAATCGTAAGTAACCTAATTCTAGATAATTTTTATATACGTAAAGTGGCCTCATTGTCAATTTGTCCCATTTATTTTCTTTCTCTTTCCTTTTTTGGGGTCCACATTTTTCTGCCCTTTCTTATTCCTCTGAAAACAGCATCTTGAACTTTTGGGTAGATTTTGTATATTCCCCAAAGATGTGCTGTAACTCCAAACCCAAACGTCTTGGCTTTGACTTTGACTTTGATTTGACTCATGGTTTATGTTCTGGTTCTGTGGAGACCACGTCTTTCCCTCAGATCTCGTTAGTGTGGCAAAAACTCGAGAGGCCTTGTTGATGGGAAGTCACTGAGCCAAACCCTAGAGGCTGAGGTCAAAGTCTTCTGTGAAGGAGACACTTTTCAGATTTCAGCCTTACTTTTCACCTGTCAAATCTGGACTGATGTGCCTCTAGGATGAGACATATATCATTCACTTGAACTGTAAGTTGTCTCTCTCCAACTGTGTATAATATTTGCCCTTGTAATTTATGTGATGCCCATTTTGTAACAGATAAAGATGGGTAACCTTCCACCAAATTGATCCTTCCTCTTCCATAGTACAGAGTCGTTGCTGGGAAGTGGCTGCTCAGTCCGGGTCTGCATTTCCCAGCCCTTCTTGCATCTAGGTGATGCTATGACCCTAATTCTTATCGATAGAATGTGAGTGGAAGTGATGTGGGTCACACCTGGGGCAAGGTGTTGAAGACACAGTTGTGCCTTTTTCTCCTTCAAGGCTCTAGACTAGGAGATGACAAAGGGGAAGGGACCTGGGTCCCTGAATGACCACCTGGAGGAAAGCTGCCTGCTAATGAGCGGTCACATTGATCTATTAAGTGAGCCCACAAGTAAATTTCTCTCATGTTAAGCCACTGAAATTTTGAGGTTATTTGTTACTGTAGCCAGCTTCATCCTGACTAATATGATAACCCATGATGTAACGTGAGGTTGAGAAAGAAGATCTATAGTTAGAATGTATGTTGGAACTTACATCCCGTAATTGCATAATTTTATGTCTTGCTTCTCCTTCTCCGAACCTTTCTCCTTTGTACTCTCCTTTGCTAATGCTAATTGACCCTACTGCTAGAATTACCAGTAGGGTAATTCTGAGCAAATTAGAAAAAGACAATGCATCCTCAAGACATTTTATTGCTACTTACTGAAATAATTGTCATAAAAACTGAACAAATCTTTAATAACCACCAGGTGAGTAGCTGGTGCCCTCTGGAGTTGTGCAGAAGTAAGAAGTAGCCCTGGTGGTGACCATCAGGTCCACCAGAGCAGAAGCACAAGAAGTTTCTGTGAGTAGACCACTGGGAGAACTGGAGAAGTCCTTCTGTTTAGGGCTAGCCCCCAGAAAAATTGGGAAATAGACGCAGTATCTTGGGGACTCCCACCTCCCACCACTCATATATCTCCAGTCTCAATACTGTCGCTCAGCTACTCAAGGCCCTTACTTTGGAGGCCAGTGCTCCTGAGCTCTCCCTGCTTCCCTTTCAAAACACACGTTCCCTGGGTCCTGTATCCTTGGCGTCCTTCGTGCTCTCCATTTCTTAGAGTGTACTCTACAGGTTTAATTTGATAAACCAACACTTTTTCCTGTGTTAGTGAGCTAGTGTGTGTGACCTCCCATGCAACAGATCTCCAGAGGGCTCTGAAGGAATGAACCTCCTTAGGGTAAGGCTGGTCCACTGCTCTAGGGAGTAGTTTCCTCAGTCCAGGACTCTGTTCTCAGCAGTATGTGTTGTGAAACACAAATGTATCAGAATCTGATATGAACCAGAATGCCCATGTATAAATTTACACTGGGTAAGTACGAGGGGGAACCCCATCCTAGTGTGGAGATCAGCTCATTATTGCCTGGTGAGCACAGAATTGGAGCAAGAAGAATGGATTGTTTCATCGGAAGTTTCCATCATACTTTGGTGGCCTGTGAGCTGTTCTGTTCTCTAAGGACTGGGATCCTCAACTAGAATCAGAGCAGCTGCTCCCTGAGACCATGTCTGAGGTCTTTTCCCCTCCAATGGCCCCTTGCCTACATTCCCCTTCTCTAGACTCTGTATTATTTTGATAGTATGTCCCCCTCTCCACTGGGATGAGGAATCATGGGCCAGCTGGCTTTGGATCCTAGCTCCACCACTTATTACTAGCTGTGTGATTTTGGGCAAGTTCACCTATCTGCACTTCAATTTCTCATCTGATCAAGGGAGAAACTAGTACCTGTGTTACAGGATTCTTGTGAGGATTAATTGAGCTAATTTGGGTTAAGTAATTACTCTCTCATTTTATTACTATTTAAATATTTATTTTAATAATAATTATACAATGAGGTAGGGCTTTGAAAGAATCTAGTCCAGTTACTCATTTAATGCAGGAATTCTTTCTGCAACATATTTTCTCATAAAGTTTCAATTAATAAGTTTATGGATTTTTTCATATGTCACAGTTTGTTTGGCTGCTTTCCAATGGTTTATAGGAAGTTGACTTAATCTCTCTAATAAGCTCTTTCCCAAGCATATTGTGGGACAGGTTGCCTCTGGGGAGGTTTCCTAAAGCCAGCTGACCCAATTTATCATCTTCTGTTGAGTGTTTTTTTCCCAAAATGTATATGCTTAGCAACCCCCCCACACCAAATATCCCAGAATATACATTATCTTTGGGTGTAATATCCATAGATCAGTATTTTTTAGTATCCCCTGGGTGATTTAAAGTGACCCTCCAGGGTTTACAGCCACTGAGTTAATCCCATCGGTAGTGTATGGGACCCTGTTATCTTCAGTCCCATTTGTTGTCTTTCCCTAGGCTCTGGCATTCTGTGCTGTTTTGACCCTGTTAGGCCATACTGCAGTAACAAACCCCCAAATCTCAATGGCTTAGCTCAACAAAAGTTTACTTCTAGCTCACACAAAATCTGATGCTAGTTGGTGGGGGCCCTCCTTTATCCCAGTTACAAAGGGATCCAAGCTCCTTCCGTCCTGTGCCACTGAATATCAACATATGGCTTCCCAGGTCGCCATGTCAGGGAAAGAGAGAACTGGAGGCACACACTAGCTCTTCAAAGCCTCCTCTTGGAAATGATACATGTCATTTTTGCTTATGGTCCATTGGCCAGAATTAGTAACATGACTCTCCCCTGATGGATGGGGCACACTGGAAATTTGATGAACATCAAGTCCTTTGCACAAAGCTCTTGCACAATTATCTCTTGTTTTAGATCTTCATCACACTTATCATCATTCAATATATTATATGTGCATTTGTTTATCTGTTTATTGCTTGTCTCTACCACTTTAAGCTCTTTAAGATCACACACTTTCATTCACTCCTATATCTCCAGTGCCTACAATGGTGCCTGGTGAGTAGTAGGGACTCAGTAAATGTTTGATGAATAAATGAGCGGTGACTCCAAATGCATAGGGGAAGCCAGTGAAGTATACTATGGGATTTTATTGTATGTCAATGTGTTTTATACCTTGTGCTCTTTTCCAAGATCTCATTTAAATGTTATTGAGTCCAATGAAACATTAAAGAATAATAGGCCAATTAAGAAGAGAACATTGTGTGTGGATCCCCTGCTGTTACTCATGAAGAGCATCTCCCTCTTGGCTGTGCAGTCCTGCAGTGATCATCCCAGGAAAGAGTGAATGGAGTCAGCAGAGAAAGATGCTTTCCGAGGTTCAGCTGACATAGCCAATAATAGATTTGAGTTGACAAAGCATAAGGTGACATCACTGTAGGCCTGTGTTCAGCCTTTCTTTGCTGAGCCTATGGAATTTGTACCAGACCAGTCTATTGAAACTTTATAACCCCTATAAAATGGGAAAACTTTCTGCAGCAAATGCTCCTTGTTATTTTGAATACAGTAGAACCCAATTAAAAACAAGGCTTATTATTAAGATTGGTATGGAGACAGGCAGAATTATGTAGTGGTTAAGGCATGAGTTCTGGAGTAAGACAGATTTGGGTTTGAATCCCAGTCCAGCACTTGTTGGCCTAAAACTTCCCAAGCCTCATCTGTGAAATGTTGCTAATAATTCCTACTCCCTAAAATTTTAATGAGATTTAAATTGAATACATTGAATAATGTTTTTAAGGAGCTTAGATTAACAGAAGACCTGGCTCATTATAATTGGCAGCAATTATTATCACATTCTGTGATTGGATCCTGTTTTCCATACTAGATAAAGCTACACACCCAGGTTGTAGTCAATAATGACGTTTATCAAGGATACGAGAGAATGTGAGGCAGCAGGGATGGGCTCTCCTGGGTAGATCAGCCCCCTGGCCTCCCACTGCTGATTTATATGGAACGCCTATAGAGCGCGGCCATGGCAGCCGGCCATGCACCTGCGCTCTATCAGCAGCCTGCCCTCCTGTGCACTCAGCATTCCTGTTCCCTGGGATAGGGAGGATCTGAGTGGGCTGCTTCATCACCATCTGATGCTCACCTGTCACAGCCTACCGCAGGGACATTATTCCCCCTCATCAACATTTAGCTCAAGCCCGACTCTGGTCCTATCAGGCTAGTAGGATGGATTTCTCCCAACACAGAAGAATGACGAGGGCAGTAGCAGCTTCAGCAGAAAGAACCATCAGGGCTCCTTTCCTTTAAAAGGGACTGAATTCATGGCAAGTTTGAATGTTGCGGACTTCCCTTCCCCATTTCCCAAGGCATAACTCTACATGCAAAGAAGGTTCATCACCATCATTTATTTTTGTGGAAAGCTACCTTCTGAGCAATTGTATTCTTTAGGAATATTTGAAATAATATTTGGGGGCAAAGTTTAGCTACATTCTCACAATGATAAACATGGAATCACCCTTTTAGAGTGGATAGACAAGTCCTTGAGGGTTTCTTTCTTTCTTTCATAAAATGCTTCAGATGACTGCCATTTCTCCCGAAAACTCTCCCGAACTCTCCCAAACTCCAAACTCTCTCGAAAACTCTTGGATGTTTTCAGTTATCCTAAGTGGACAAGAAGCTTTTGTGTGCTTCCAATTCAGGGCAGTCTCTTGTCTGCCTGGTCCCCTATAGGCAGGCGGACTGGCACCAGGAAGGGGCCAGGATTTATGCAAAATTTCTGTCTTCATCCAGGGAGGTTTCTTGTAACATCTTGCTTGTTTGGTACATTTTGCTTCATATTCTTTGTCCGCCATTTTTATGCTTTCAAAAATAATTCTGCATCCACTCACTCCAAAAATCCATACAAGGTATTTCACAAGCCCTGACAAAGAATTTTCATCCATAAAATAGTAGGTATTTTAATCACCTTTTAAAGAAGAAGAAGTTAGAGTTGGGCCCTTCAAATACCTAACTCTTATCTATAATTTGAAAACGAGTGCTCATGGTTCTTTTTTTTCAAGATATTTAAAATATATTATTATGGAAAGTTGCATATATATATTGGAGAGAATAATAAAATGAACTTGCAAATGTAGGTCAACAAAATTTCACAATCATTACCATTTTTTTTTACACTTATTTCATCTACTTTTGTGGGGAGCATTTAAAAGTCAGAGCTATCAAGATATTTCACCTCCTAACTGCTTCAGTGTACATCTCTAAAACTAGGAACATTTTCTTACATAACCACAGGACCATTATTATATCCAGTAAAACAAGTACCTTAACATCATCTAATGCCCGGTTCGTATTCAGATTCCCCCAAGAATCCTCCAATAGTTTTTTCAGTTGGTGACTCTTAATTAGTCAATGAGCAAATATCTCTCAACTTCTATTTTCCCATTTTGTAAACTGTAATAACAACATGGAACAGTAGAAAGTTCCCTTGGTTTGTATATTATATGATAATCAGATGTATTTCCTTTTTTCCCAATATTTTATTATGAAAATTTTCAAACATACAGAATTGTTGAAAGAATTCTTCAGTGCCTACCTTCACTTTGCAGGGTTCTATTTTTCATTCTTTCCCTGACTTCTTGGGGTGACTGGGACTTGATAGTCTCTATACTTCAGATTCAGCGAGTGAATGAGTATTCTATGGCTTCTTTTTAGGTGGAATCCTTAAATAATATTTGCAAAGCAGATGGATAATATGCTGATTACACGGTTTATAAATCTTGAGAGTATCTTCTCCTCCAACTGGGTAGCTCATCCCAGCCTATAAATATTGTTGAGTCTGACTTCCAGTTGACAGTATGTTTTTGAGGCATCCCCAGAGAGCCAGGGGCTGCACTGTGACAGTGGCATCACCATTGTGGGTCAAGTGGCACAATGACGAGCCCCCCATCTAGTACTGCAGCAATTGGAACAGGCAGTGTGTTTACACCTTATGCAGTGTCAGTTGTATTTCAACATTATCCAGAAATATCATGCAAAGGTACTTGGAAAAGAGAAAAACAAATCTGGTTTTTAAAGTGTGTGAGTGATGCTGCTGTTGCTATGGAGATCAAAGAAGCAGATTTTCACGGCTTTACCACACTGAGCTTGTTTTTGAACAGATGCACGAGACTGGGCTTTTTTTCCCCCTCCTATTCTGGGTGATTTTGTTAGACATAACCTTGCCTGCATAATATTAACATGTCGCTTGTGTGAAAGCATGTGAGATGCTAATGCTTGGAGTTGTTTTTAGCAGAACGATTTAACAATACAGGATTTGTTTTTCATCTGCATGTTTTTAAATGGGCCGACTCCCCTAATCAGCGTTAACAGAGAGCTGGGCTTGGAGCCTGCGGAAACGTTGGTTTAATGTTTTAGTGCCGTCTGCCGTGAGCTCCGTGGCGCTCTACCCCAGCTGGCTCATTGGCAGCAATCCTCCCCCGCCCGCTTTTCACTCTTAGTAGAACTCAGCGAAACTCTTGCCGAATCTTTTGTACTGATTGGCCCTGTTTCTTCCTGCTGATCACCGGATGAGGCATTTGTTAGAGCAGTATGTTCCCTTGGCACTAGGTGTTCATTTCCTGAAGACTTCCGTTTCACCTTCTTAGGATGTGCGAGCGCACGCGCGTGTGATAATTGTCAAGCAGTTGATGCGTTCTTAGACCTTTCTGCTCTATCTCAAATGACAGCCTGACTCTTGGTGACTGAACATTTGTAAATTCAGCAGCATCACTAAGTAAATGATTATTGAGAACGTGTTATGTGCCAGGCTTGTTCCTAGGCAGGGTGGGCGAGGGGAGCATGGAGAACAAAGCAAATGCCCTTCTCCTGTGGAGTTCTGTTAGTGGGGGAGACGAACAGTTACAAGCAGGCGTACGTGTGACGGTATCGCGTAGTGGTAAGTGCTGTGAACTAAAGAAATCAAGCAGACTAAGGGGAGCTATTTTGAATAGGATGGTCAAAGATAGATGATAGAATTAAAATATTGCAATGGACATCTCTAACGTGTTAAGGTTGCTAACAAGGACAACACATGTGCCCTCCAAACCTGGGCCTTGAGGCTCTGGTTAAAAAAAAAAACTTATCTTGTTGTTGGTTAATTAGTTATTTTTTAATGTTAACCAGAAACACACAGATGAAAAACAAATCTGTTCTCTGAAAGCTGTCAGTCAGTTTCTGCTGTTGCTGTGGAGCTGAGTGGGCCTTGGACTTGCCCCGGCCGGGTTGGCCGTTCTTTACCTCAGCACATGGTTGGAGCCCCTATGTGTGTCTGGTTCTTTGCTGGGTTCCATGGGGGAGCACCAGAGAATTTTAGTCAGAACCTGGTCTCCAGGAGTTGCTTTTAACTGAATACTTCACCAACCCTCAGCCCATCCAGAGGATAGAATAAATGCATGTGGAACATCTAAATAATAACACCAGGCACTGTTATGATTAATTCCACGACAAATGCTGCCAATCGTAAGTGCAAACGTATTGGATTTTAGAGGAGGGAGAAGTGTTAAGATGTCCGGTGCATTTCTCTTTACCAACCCTCTTGAAAGATCAGTTTGAGGGGCCGGCCTGGTGGCGTAGTGGTTAAGTTCACACACTCCGCTTTGTTGGTCCAGGGTTCGCAGGTTCAGATCCCAAGTGTGGATCTACACACCGCTTGTCAAGCCATGCTGTGGCAGCATCCCATATACAAAATAGAGAAATATTGGAACAGATGTTAGCTCAGGGCCAATATTCCTCACCAAAAAAAAAAAAAAAGATCTGTTTGAACTGAACATTGAGCTCCATGGAGGTTACTAATATTTCTGTCATTAGAAACAAAGGAGATTCTGAGTCAGGTAATTAGAACCATGAACAACCCATGTGGATTCCTGTGTGCGTGTGTTTTTGTTTGCTCACACGTGTTCACAAACTCACATGTGCACCTGCTCATTCATTCAAGAATCAAGTCTCAGGCACCGACTGCATGTGAGTGACTGGGCTGTGGCTGAGGAAGCTAAGATGAATAAGACACAGCCTTGCCCGCAGGGCATTTGTAGGGACACACATATAAACAAATTCGTGCAATCAAGTGTTATAGGAGCTGTGAAAGCAATACTTGTCCTAGCCCTGTCTGTGTTATTGATTTACATTGTGGCGGTTGAGATGTTGTATGAGTGTTCTGACCTTTCTGTGCCTATTTTTCTGTGTCTTAAAAACTCTGGGGCAAGGAGAAATATTAGCAAAATAGTGACTTCTCTCCCTTTCTTACTTAAGGAGAAGGTTGAATTGTCCTGAAGTGATGACAGCGTTGTGTTGGCTTACTGGGAAATGATCCACATAAATAGAATCATTGCTTTAATAGCTTGAGTACTACCATCAGATGCTGTAGTGATAGTATACCAGTGGGAGAGAGCAAATGGGAAGAATGCATGTTTTCCCTGTGTTCCTGTTTGTACCATGTCGGTGTACTTGGAGTTATCAGATAACTTTAGAGACTCATTAACCCCTGTACAATTAAATGTAAATGCTCACCTCAGTAGAGGCTGATCACAGGGTAGCTGCAAACTGAGGGGGTGGGTGCTGTACTCACTCCTGATTGTGCATGGTGCTCCCCTGCCCTGGGCCTGGGAGCCTCTGGTAGCCTGCATGGAGGCAAAAGTAAAATTGGGGGAGGCTGTTGAATGTCAGATTTATCCTCTACTCTCTGAAGTGCTTTTAATAAAGTTTTTCTGGGCATAAAGGAGAATTTTAAGTCAATCATACTACCCTTACTGTATATAAAATTTCCATCCAGTTGAGCACCACTTTTTAAAACCAGGAAGGTATTGGTTGGGCTAACTAAAGGCTGTAAATGCTGCTTTTTGCTGAGTGTTTATATTGATGATCCAGTTCTCAGATTACCCACTTCTCCTCCCTTCCCCCAATTCAATATGCTCAGTTGGCATCAAAATGATATGTCTATGGTCTCTGGTGCAGCCTTCATGAGAGGCGGATTTTCCTCCTCATTACAGTGTCGGGGAAACTCAGTAGCAGCAGCAGCAGCAGCAAGTCAAACTCCAGGACCAACACGGACTCCCCAGATGCTTTCACTGCCGTTTCCATATCTTCTCTCCTCTCCTCTCTCTCAGTAGCTGGCAGTTTGAGTGTTTCTCCAATTTCCTTTACTCCTGGACTCTTTGCACAGGACAACGCTGAAATCAGAAAAAAAAAGAAAAACCCGGCCATCACTTCATTCTCTTGTAGGGACACCCTGTCAATGGAAACAAGGACTAGTGTGGATTTGGGTGACCCTGGGCCTTTAGAGTTCTGAAAGCTGACTCTTTAGGTGCCAGCAGGTTTTCAAAGCTCTGTTTCGGTTTCTCCTTCTCCTAATGGCAGACCATATTGTACCCACTGCTCTTTCATTCCATCCTCACAAAGACATAAGGAGTAGTTTGCTGAGAGGGAAGGTTGTTAAATATTGGATGGGATTTCTGAGCAATGTTGCATAATCTTCTCAGTAGATCTTTGAACCTGGCAGAAATTTGACTATTTTGGGGGTATTCCTAAAGGGATTAGAATTCAGGGATTCTTATGCTGGGACCATGCTACGGTCTGAATATTTATGTCCTCCCCAAAATTCATATGTTGAAATCCTAATCCCCAAAGATGATGGTATTAGGACATGGGGCCTTTGGGAGGTGCTTAAGAAACCGTTGCCAAATCCAAGGTCACAAAGATTCACTGCTATGTTTTCTTCTAAGAGTTTTATAGTTTCAGCTCTTACATTTAGGTCTTTGATCCATTTCCAGTTAATTGTTGTTTTTAGTGTGAGACAGGAGTCCAATTCATTCTTTTATCTGTGGATATCCAGTTGTCCTGGAATCGTTTGTTAAAAAGACTATTCATTTCCCATTAAAGTGTCTTGTCATCCTGGTCAAAAAAAAAATTGACCATCAATGTAAGGGTTTATTTCTAGACTTTCAATTCTATTTCATTGATCTATATGTCTAGCTTTATGCTGGTACCACACTGTGTTGATTAATATAGCTCTGTAGTAAGTGAAATCTGAAAGTGTTATTCCTTCAACCTCATTCTTTTTCAATATTGTTTTGGCTATTCTGGGTCCCTTGCATTTCCATATGAATTTTAGAATCAACTTGTCAATTTCTGAAAAACAGAAATTGATAGGGATTGCTTGGACCTTTGTAGAGATTGCTTGATAGGGATTGTATTGAATCTGTAGTTTGGGGAGTATTGCCCTCTTAACAATATTAAGTCTTCCAATCCATGAACATGGGATATCTTTCCATTTATTTAGGTCTTATTTAATTTCTTTCAACAATGTTTTGTAGTTATCATTGTAAAAGTTTCACACTTCTTTTATTAAATTTATTCATAATTAATTTATTCTTTTTGATGCTGTTGTACCACCACCTGTTTTTTTTGTTTGTTTGTTTTGCTGAGGAAGATTGGCCTTGAGCTAACATCTGTTGCCAATCTTCCTCATTTTTTTTTTTCGCTTGAGGAAGATTCACCCTGAGCTAACATCTGTGCCACTCTTCCTCTATTTTGTATGTGGGTCACCGCCACAGCGTGGCTGCTGACGAGTGGTGTACATCCATGCCCAAGAACCAAACCTGGGCCGCCAAAGTGGAGTGCACCGAACTTAACCACTAGGCCGTGGGGCCAGCCCCCCACCACCTGTTTTTTAAAATACAATTTTATTGGAACACAGCCACACTCATTTGCTTACATCTTGTCTTTAGCTTTTGTGCTACAAGGGCAGAATTGAGTAGTTGCAACAGAGACCATATGGCCCACAAAGCCTAAAATATTTACTAGCTGGCCCTTTACAGAAAAAGTTTGCTGATTTCTGTTCTAAAACATAATTTGTTTTCAGAAAATGCTGATTCTCTTCTTTTCCTCCCTCAGAAATGCTATGTGGTAAGATGGAAGAGGAATCAGAGTCATTTTATTTATTGTTGAGAAATACAGATAATGTCAGATAGGATGAGTTTTGTAGTTAGTGAGACCTAGGTCCAGATCCTGGGCCATCACTTTCTGTCTGTTTGATCTCTCTGAAATTCTAGTTTCCTCCTTGAAATTCTAGTTTCCTTCTCTTATGAGGGAAGAAAGTGACTTGCTAATGTCATACTGAAGAGCCAGTGTCAAGAACTGGGCCCAAAACTTATAACTTCTACCTTTTTGTCCGTTTTCATTTCCACCACTTGGAAGTTAAATCTCTGACCACGAGATATGATCTACAAGTTGCTCCTTCCCTACTTCCCACACTAAATTCTTAATTTCAGCTTGCTAGATGTGCCTTTATTACTTACTTATATCATTTGGTTCTTTTTCATAAAAACTGAAGTGCAGGAAAATATGTTGGTCACTCAACATTAGGAGATATTGGAACAAGTTTTGTTTTGTTTTGCTTTCCCCTTAAGAAAAAGATGTTACCTCCACTTCTTAGTAATGATGTTCTGGTTTGGCTCAGAACCATGTAGGACACATTTATATTAGCTGTAATGAGCTGGAAAATGTAGTGGTTTCAGCCACCAGAAGCATGTCTCCTGAGTATCTATTTTGTTGGTATAGATGATAACAGGCTTCCAGCTGAAACAGATTCAAATGGGTTTCCTCCTGCTCCATGTTTGAATCTACTCCAGAAGAGCAGATTCAATGTTGACTATACCAAATCAAAATATTACTCAGCAACTCAAGTTGTACAGGTAAAATGCAGACTTTTAATCACAACTGAAAGTTTCACAATGCTTCAGAAGTATAACCCTATGGGTGTCTGGGAAACAAAAATTATCTGAGAAACACTCCTTAAATCTAGCACTTATAGAAAGATAGAGGCCTCTCTCAGTCATGATATATTTTTAGCTTGATTCTTAATGCTTTACAAAAAATGAGCTGTTGTAATCTATTAAAAAAATGTCAGGCTATTATGATTACTCATTCTTTCCAGTGGGACATAATATTAGAAATGATCAGTGTTGAGATGATGTTATCTTTTTCTGGAAAATCAGAGAACTTTTTTTTTTAACCTGACTGATCAAAGAGCTCAGAATCAGAATTTCTGGGCTGGAAGGATCCAGTACAGACAGAAGACCTTCGAACATTCTCAGTAACAGAGAACTCACTGCTTTCCAAGCTGACTTTCCCTTCTTGGTCAATTCTGAAATTTGACTCATATGTTGATGCTACTTATTCACTAATCCTGTAGTATCATGTAGGGCCATAAAATAAAAAGATACCTGTCATACTAACTTTGAATCTTCGCCTTTCCAGACCCTAAACTTCCACTGCTGTCAACCAACACAGGTTGGTTTCAAGTTCACATTCCATTTATCCCCTCTTCTATACCCTCTAGTTCCTCCAGACCTCTTTCCTGAGTGTTATGCCCCAAGCAGAACATCTTTCTGAGTAGTATGTGAGCTGGATAGTGTATTACACAGCAAGACCATGGCTTCCCTCACTGTGGACACCCAATTTCTACCAGTTCGACCTACGGGCACATCACCTGTTTGTTGGCCACATCACACTTGACTTGTGTTGGGTTTACATCATCTAATACCCATAAGTCTTTATTTATATATGCTAGTAAGAAGATACATTTCCTCTCTCACATTATTATGGTTGGCACTTTGGAAGTGCTGGACCTTGCATTTTATCTCTATTAAACTTGATCTTTTTAGGTTAACCTCATTTTTCTTGTCTGTCAAGATTTGAGAGGATCCTGTCACGCAATGCATTTGCTATCTCTGCCAACTTTTGCGTTATCTATAGGAATGATCACTTGCTGCCTACATATCATTGATGAAAGGTTTGAGAGCCCAAATCCTGTGATGGGCTATTAGAAACTTCTCTCCAGATTTAAATTCAATTCCATAAACATTTATTCATCATATACTTGGTAATGGACTATACTCAGAGTTGGGAATTCAATGATAAACCAGATAGGATGGTAGTCTTAAGCAAATCTTCACTCTTTAGAGAGAGAAAGACATCCAAACAAATAACCATAGTATACAATAATGAACACAATAACAAAGATGTAAAGGAGAGGCCGGTAATTACCTGGGAAGGTTAATGATATGTACCAAGACTGGGTGATATTTCAGCCAAGTGATATTTGAAAGAGGAGGAGGTGTTTGTGAGAGGAAAGGAGAGGAGGGTCTAGTTGCCATTCATGAATCAGCATTTATTCATAGGAAAACAAAATCTTATTTTCCTGAGAGTTCTTCCCTTGAAGAGTAAGTGGACCAAAAAATTGAAACTCTACCACTATAAATAATATTAGCCAACCTAACCTAAACTCGCGAGTATCCGGTGGTTACTTCACAATGTTACAGCAATCACATCCTTTCAGAATGGGTAGTTCCATTTAAAAATTTTTTAGATCTTGAGTTTTACTGTTCTTTGTCCCTTGAGGTGGTTAGGAAGCTCTTACTAATGTTCCTTGGATTAGGGTCTTGGGGCCAAGAATAGGAAATCCTGAAAAATTGTTTCCTGATGACCTATCCTTATTGACTTGAATCTCTGCTTTGTGACAGACTCATGCATCTTGGAGGAACAACTCTTGTCTAGATTAGATCCTCCACCAGCTAGGTTATAGTAGCTTCCAGCTTCTTCAACTAGTATCTGGGACCCCTGAGACTCACAGTGGACTTCACACCTTTGTAGAAGTGTGTTGCTGACAACAAATGGTTTTGCCACCAGGCCTGCCAGCCCTGGCCCTAGGTTCAGCTCATGCAGCTATAGTGAATAGCATTTTCCATTTAGTATCTTTACCAGGACAATCAATTCAGCAACAGATTTTCTCCTTTAAAAACTGAAAGAAAATTAAAACAGCCTCTCTTCTTCTGCAGCAAGACCTGAGAATATAAAAATACTTGTCCTTTTATTAAGTTATGCTACAGATGTTTTAAATGGTGTCTTGGCCCTGGGACTGATGAGTGACTTGGGCAGAAAGCCACCTAAAGACACCAAGGTAATTCTGCTGTGGGCCAAGTCATTCATTTAGTGGGGAAGTGTCCATGCCAGTTAGCAATGATCCTGCAGCTTTTAAAAGCAAAGTCATTCTACTGCTGCCTCAGCATGAAGGCACATGGCCTCGTCCGCTGCCGGACAGGTAAATGCAGGTATTGAATTGCTGTTGATGGTAGAGAAGTGGAGAAGTTTAAAACTTAGCTGAATTGTTGGAAACTTAGCTGAATAGCTGCTCTAACTTCAACAAAGTCACCTGCTAAATCTGTCTAAATCTCCAGGGAAGCCAAGAATAAAATGAGGACCCTAAAAAGTAAAATTTTCAAAACTACATTAAATTTCTAGTAGCTTGCTATTCTTTCTAGCTTTTATCATGGTTTTTAATACAGATTTATCCCTGTATTCATTCATCAACGATTATGTCCCTGATAGAGTGTGAGTTCTAGGAGGGCATGTTTTGTTTGTTCTTGTTTATATGCTCACTGCTTAGTGCAGTGTCGTCCTTGAGCTGAAGGAACTCAGGGTCCAGTGGAAGAAAAGTGACAATTACTAGTTGCTCCTTCTACCTCTGCTTCTTGAGCCCACAGCCTGGCTTCCTTGTTGGTTCTGCACATATGAGGCTACAGGCTAGAGCTGAATGTTCCTGGAGAGTAGTACTCCTGGTGAAGGTTCTTAAGGCAAGGCAAGTGCCGGAGAAGTGTCTTCCTTGGCAGCCCTGTTCAAAGGCAAAAGTAGAAGCAGCATTACAGACATGTGTCTGGGATGAGAAAGAGTGGATGTAACTCACATGTATTTTCTCTCAACCTCTTCTTTGCCTGTCATTTAAACAATTGATAGAGAATTCCATTTTGCATACATTTATTCTTTCACACATTCAGCAAGCATTATTAAATGCCTATTATTTGCAAGCCCTATACTAGGCACCACATGGAAATAAAGAGTAAATAAAAATATGAAAAACATAGCAGCATTTCCTTTCTGATGGTTCCCTATAAGGCTGGGGGATAGTGTACTGGTGGATATCAAACTGGAAGGTTGACCAGGGCGACTGGGAGGATTTACCTGCTTGAAGGAGGTGTGCATGGTGACAACTGCGAGGACCTCTGGTTTGTGTGCCACCACTGGTCTGCTACCCTTTAGCTCTTCTACATAAAGTCTGCTTAAGGTTACCTTCCCTCATCATTCTAATGCGTGGTCAGTATATATACTATAACATTTGGAGCCAAATCAACATACCATTTGAATGTTTTTCTTTAGACTCAGTAAAGTGCTAGAATTTTTTCTGAGATAGATAGATAGATAGATAGATAGATAGATAGATAGACAGACAGATAGATAGATAACATCAAAATATATCAAAATAGTGCTGAAATAATCAAAGATAGATTTAGGGATCAGTAGTTAAAGTCAGATAATAGTCCTTGGAGGGAAAAATAAAGAATTATCCTTAATTTATATGGATAAAATAGATGGTAAGTTCTTTTGTCACCTGCTAAGTCAGTGAATTCTTCAGCTTTTTCTAGTTTATAACAAATAAGACCCAGATCTCAGTGGCTTACAACAAGAAATAGTTTTTCTTTTGCACATTACGTCAGGGTTTGGCTCTGCTAAACTCTGTTGGGCTCTGCTTCATGTGTTTTTACATTTTGGAACCCAGTCTGAAGGAGCAGCCCTATCTAGGACATGCTGTTTCCGGGTGCAAGGATGGAGCAGGGGGGCCCCAGCCAAGCCACACAGTCACATTAAGTTTCTGGCATTCAGCTACATTGCTCTAAAAAATGATGTTCTGTACTGAAAACAACTTAACTGAAAATAAAAACCTCTTAGTTCAATGTACATTGGAGAGATTTATGAGGCTTTATAACTTATATAGTACTATACTTGAAACCTTAAAGAAACAACATTACTGTTATCATATCCTTTTAATCTACACAGCAAAATTTCTGGATTATTTAGGTTCCTACAGTTACTAGGATTGATCATTTTGTAACAAAGCAGAACTTTTCTGATGGGCCTCTAGGGAAAAACTAGGACAACAGTCTATGAACCATCCCAAGATGTAATATGCAGTTTAAGTAAACACTCAAGCTGGATAATGTCAGTGTTGCCCAAAATGAGTAAAAATGGAAATGATCCAAGAAACCATTTGTTTTCAGCATTATTTGAGTAATGTCCACATCAGTGACTAATGTTGACATTAGGGTTAAATACTTTCTTAAAATGTATAATTCAGCAATTTAATAAGTTTAAGTCAGCATTAATTGAAGTATCTTTCTGACTATGATGAATATTATCTAGAAAATGCAGAAATGTCCCATTTCAAACTAAACTTTGATGTTGCAGAGAAGTCAGCTGTGGGTCATTGCAACAAATGCATCAATAATAGAGTCATTCCAAATGAAGGATTTAATTAAAGGTCTGAGAAAATATATTGTCAATCAGAGTCTTCCATATTGTTGAAGACATTTTTAATATGCTGTTGCTATGTCAGGGTGATCAGTTGGAAGAGGTTAATCTGATCAGGTCTTAAGATATGAGACACTTTCCAGTAAACAATGATGAATGTTGATTAAGCCTAAGAGTCTATAAAGAGGCATAAAAATGGATTTGATTATGCTATGAGCGGGAATAAGCAAAATTTTCTTTTAATCTAGAAACGTCGGTTTCTGCTTAAGCATGTAGATGAAATGGTTGGCTGTTGGTATGTGGCAGTAGTTTTTTATTCGCGGTGAGTGGAGGGAAGTCACTCCTCAAGCACAGAGATACAAGTTAATGCTGCTCTTCATGCTGGTAATATGTGTCCTGTCACTCAGTGAAAGGCCTCTCTCTTATTTTATGTTATTTGGTTTTACCCTTTCTTTCTGCTTACTCACTCCATTCCCCCTCCATCTCGTCACCCACTCTAATGGGACCGATTTACAACCTTGGATTTGTATGTATAAACTAGACATTTGGTGTAAGTGTTTTTCATTTTAAAAAGTGATGTTATACTACAATTCTCATTCTGTTTCTTACATTTTCTACTTCAACTATGTTACTAAGACAGTGATATATGTGCTTCCAACTACTGTGTAATATTTCATTATGTACATCCAACTGACTTCACTTACCCCTTCCCTGGTCCCCAGTGATGGACTCCTAGGTGGCTTCCAACCCCCTCTACCGTCCATATACAACACTGTCATAAATATCCCACATACATCTTCTTATAAACCTATGGCGGAATTTCTATAGTCTATACATCATATGATGGGATTGCCACCTCATTACGTATTTGCATACATAATTTAACTAAATACTGCCAGATTTTTTTCCAAATTGCTTGAATCAGTTTACATTCCTACCAGCCAGGCATGAAAAGGGTTTATTTCCTCTTCCCCTCCCCCACCATTCTTGCCAACATTTGGTATTATCTGAATTTCTAATTTTTGTCAATCTGACAGAAGTAAAAAGATTTCACTCTCTTTTCCTTAATTACTAGTGTGGTTGAGCATCTCTGTATATACTTGTTAGCTCTTCTGGCTTCCTTATATATGAATTGACTAATTATATTTTATTTTCCATCTTTTCTTGTTTATTCTCTTATTGGTTTAGACCTTCTTCTAGTTTATCACCCATTTGTTAACTCTCTCGTGCTGTTTGTTGAACAGAAATCCTTATTTTGATGTAGTGAAATATACAAATTTTTCACCTTGTGGTTTATGCTTTTTGGTTTATGTTTAAAAATAAAAAAGATGTTTCAAGGCACAAAGTTATTTCCTTGCATTATCTTTTACTATCAAGACTTACCTTTACATTTATATACCTAATCCATTTGTAGTTTACCTTTGAATATACTGTGTTGGGAATCTAGCATTCTTTCCTTCATATAATAAGTCAATTTTCTCAACAGAATTTATTAAACAATTTATCCTTTCCCCATACAGCTGTGGTACCACCTTTATCATATATCAGATTTCAATCTCTGTGGTTCTCTTTGTGAGTTCTTGATTCTCTTCATTTTTCACCTTGTAAAATTGAAAATTCATTTCATTTTCTGCTCTTTTGTTAGAACCACATTTGTTTTTCTTACTATTATGGTTTTGTTGTTTGTCTTAATATTTGCTAGGGTGAGTCTACCCTCTTTTTTTCCCCTCAAAATTGACTTAGTTTTGCGTGGTTCTTTACTCTTCCATATAAATTTTAGAATACATTTTTCAGGTTGTTCTCAAAAAATCATACTGGAATTTTTCCTAGAATTGCACTGAATTTATATATTTAACTAGGAGAAAATTGGCATTTTTATAACGTCAAGGTTTTCATTCATGCACACAGTATATATCCCCATTTACTTGAGTCTTTTATTTATTTGGTCATTCAATGGAGTTTAAAGTTTTTCTTCATGAAGTTCTTGTGCCTTTTTAGGTTAATTCCAATAGTTTCTGTTGCTGTGTAAATGCAGCAGCATGTTTTTCACGGTTATTGCTGGTATAGAGGAATGTTGTGTGTGTGCACGCATATGTACATATATATTTTATATCTGACAAATTAGCCAAACTCGTGTATTCATGCCTGTTCCATATCATGTCTCTTGAACCTTTTGGGGTTTCTATGTAGATGATCATACTTAAGCCTGATCATAAACGGAATGCATTTAAACTTTCTCCATGAAGTATGATGTCTATAATTTGATTTTGACATATAGCCTTTATCAAGGAAGTTTCCTTATATTCCTACTTCTCTAATAGTTTTCAGTTATACATAGGAATTCAACTTTAAACAATTTATCTGCATCTGCTAAAGTAATCATGTGATTTTTCTCTTTCAGTCAATTAATGTAGTGAATTAAACTGATAGATTTTCTAATGTTAAACTATCTTACATTCCTGAAATAAACTCTGGTTTGATTAACTACTGTTTTATATAGCATTTTGCTGACTGTTGGTTGGCAAATATTTATTTGTAGCTTTGATGTATTCATGTCAATATTAATTACAAAACATTTATTCCATACCAGACACTGGCCAACGACTTTACATGTATTAACTCATTTAATCCTCACACTGACCTATAACACTTATGCTAATATTTTTCATTTTCATTTTATTAATAAGGAAAATGAAGCATAAAAAAGTTAATTAGCATTCCCAAGATCACTCAGCTAGTCAGTGGTGAAGCTGCGGTGTGAACCCAAAGAGCCTGGCTCTGGTCTCGGTTCCTACATGCTGTGCTTTACTGCCTCTCATGAATGAGTGGAGCCTGTAGCCATTTTCCTGTACCACCCTCATCCCGTTTTGGCTCAAGATTATACTTGCAACATAAAATGACATGGATAGCTTTCCCTCTTTGTTTCTGGAACAACTTGTGTAAAATAGGCATCCTCTAGTCTTTTAAAGTATGGTAGATCTGAAATGTAAAACCATCTGGAATCTATGGGTTTCTTTCGTGGAGGAAGTCTTTGATTACCGTTTCTTTGAAGATTAGTGTACGATTTTGATTGTTTATTGTACTAATTTTTACTATATTTTCCAAAAATGTATCCATTTTTTTTCTAGTTTTCAAATTATTGATGGACAGTTGCCCAGAATATTATTTTGTAATCTTTGTTGTGTCTGTAGCTATTTCCTCTTTGTTGTGTTGCATTTTGTTTATTTGCTGCTTCTTCCTCCTTTTCTTGATCAGTCCTGTCCGTCTTATTAATCTTTTCAAAGAAGCAGTTTTTGGTTTTTAATCTTCCCCAGTTTTGTTGTTTTCTTCTCTATTTCATTGATTTTTCCATGCTGATGTTATTTCCTTCTTTCGTGTTTCTTTGGATTTACTCTATTGCTCTTGTAACACCTAAGTTGAAAATATAACTCATTTGCTTTTACTTTCTTGTGTTCTGACTAGTATAGTTAAAACTCTCACAGATTTTGGCATATTTTCAATGTCATTCAGATCTAAGTTTTTATAATTTCCCCTATGATTTTTAATTTTGTTACATTTTGGTTAGTTTTGAGTGTCTATAATGTTGATTCTCTGGGATTTATTAAGGTTTTGATTGTGCCCTAGCAAGTAGTTGATTTTTATGACTGTTTTGTGTATGCCTAAAGAAAACAAAATATATATTCTCTATTAGATATAAAGTTCTCCATTAGTTTGAGCTTATTAATTATGATATTTAAATCTTATATCTTTGTTGATGTTTGTGTGCTTGATCTCTGAGTTTCTGTGCAGGGTTTGTTAAATGTTCCAATTTCAATTTTTAAGCTATTTCACCCCATAGTTTGATCAATTATGCTTTGTATATTTTGAGATTCTGGCTTGGGCCCCTCATGGTAAGCCTAGGGAGTGGCAAAGAGAATGTTCCTCAGAGTAGAAAGCCTCTGCTATTATGATCTGGGCTTGACTTTCCCTCATGCCCTACCACCTCGCTCCCTACCACCCCCTCCCCATCAGTCAACCACAGCAACGCCAAGTGACCTTGCTTTTCTGGAAACCTCTCCATCTCTTCACCCTGGAGGAGCGGGAAATGCTCTGATGCCACCCTAATAGCTGGTATTACTGTTTTTCTGCCTCCAGGGACCTACCCCAGGGCAATAAGAGGAAAAGGTGACTAGGAAGCTCCATTCCAGTCTTTGCTCTGTGGGTGCCCATCCTCTTCCACTCTGGACTGCCGTCTGCTGTCCACACTGGAACCCAACCACTAGTCTCCCCTGAAGGGTTTCCCAGTCTATGTATGAGTTTCTGAGATCCGTCAGCCTCCTTTTCCTTTCTGTGGCATCTCCAGGGTTGGGTGTGGGGGAGGGAACAAGCAGCTGGTATAAGTTCACAATCTTATCAGGCTACTTTGTGTTGTATAACCAGTAATTTGCATATCTAAGTATAAATTGATCCATAATGTTGAGAGCTTGGCAATCAATTTTGAATATTATAGAAGGTATAAGAATATAACGTCAATTTTCTCTTCAACCTGAAGCTTTGAGGTTCTAAGACACCATATGGAATTTTCTCAGTTTTGTCATTGATGTACTTTAATGTTTTTGCACTATGCAAATTTTCAGAATTATTCTCAGAAGCCTGCAATTAACGTTTCTTGAAAAAGATGTTTAATTGTCCTTTGTCATATGAAATATATTGTGATGAGATTCCAACTCTCAAGAGAAGAGGGCTGTGTTTAAGTGTGCACATGCTCACATATGTTATTCTTCCTTCTTCCTTCCCTTCTTGTGGTGTTTGTCAATCGTTTATGTCCATTGGGAGCGATTCCCCCTCCCTCCGTCTGTTTTGAACCTGGCTCTCCTTGTTTCCAGGTAGGAAATCTGCTGCATTTAATTGTCATGCTAGCATTACCTTTATTGAGAGTTGACTATGATCAATATTTTATTGAAGTAAAAAAATATCCTGATTTAAAAAACAAAAGAGTGACTGACCAGCCGAGGAATGAGAGCCAAGTAACCAGACTGCTGACTGAAGAAGGCAAATGCAGTGAAGCCCCTATGCGGAAATGTGTTTAGAAGTAGAGTAAGGTTTTGGAATCCAGATGGACCATTTGCTCTGAGATGCATTTCCTTTAAACCAAATCGAGGTGCGGACAAAGATGAAGGGAACTGAGCAAGTCAGTCTGGTTCTGAGCATGTTCTGAGTCGGGCAGAAATCATCTTTGGATGTGTTGCCATGGAGCAGGCTGACTTCCTTTTCTGGATGAACTCACTCACCTGTTGTGGCATAGACTAGCCTTTGTTTGGGTTCTCAGGGAGTATTTGATGGCCTGCATTTTCCTGTAGTCGTGTTGTCTGCGTTACAGGCAGAACTAAGGCACAGGGAGAACAACAACTCTGGGTGGTGGTACCCATATTGAATTGGTCTACTAGAATGAAAGCAAACTTTGTACAAACAGTCAAAACCAGGAGCCATATCTAAGAAAATAAACATAAAAATGTCTATTAATATTCTAGGAAATGCTGCAAAAGGAGAATTGTGCAAAAACTGATCTTCAAGGTTGCTCATTATTTCTTATTGGTCCTCTGCGTCCACTCTTGCCCCCTGCAGGCTGTTCTCCACGTGGCAGCTACAGAAGGTGATTCAGAGGATGTCAGCCACCAGTTAAAAACCATTCATTGTCTTCCCAGTGCTGTCCGAATTAATCTGAGCTCCTTACTGTGACTTAAAGGCCCTGCAAGATCTGGTTCCCTCCTCACTCTCTGACCGTCCTTTCTACCACTTTCCTTCTCATTCACCATTCTCCAGCCACACTGACCTTCTTCATGTTTCTCTAGCACACCAAAGTTTGTTCCTGCCCCAGGGCATCTGCACTAGCTGGGTCTCTTTGCCCAGCATTCTCTTCACTCCTGATCTTTCCAGGGCTATTTCTAGCTTGCTATATTCTATTCTCAGCC
Organism: Diceros bicornis minor; assembly: GCF_020826845.1. Taxonomy (NCBI): domain Eukaryota; kingdom Metazoa; phylum Chordata; class Mammalia; order Perissodactyla; family Rhinocerotidae; genus Diceros; species Diceros bicornis. The sequence goes on along the minus strand of NC_080763.1, from coordinate 9,407,066 downwards.
TACATGACACCTCCTCAGAGAGGCCTTCTGTGACCACTAAATATGAAGTAGCCACCAGGTTAGATGCTTGTACTTTATCCTGTTTTAGTTCTCTCTCTAAAGCAGGTAATTAAACTCTGGGGGAGCTAGCAGTTCTAGTTATATAATACACACAGGACCTGCCCCTCTGTGTTAAAGAGGTGTTGGACATTTTATGCAGGCCCTCTGATTTTCAAATAGTGGCAGAATCCTATGAGACTAAAGAAACTTTAGAATCCTTGAATTTAATGTTGGGAAGAAATTTAGAAAATCCCTATTAGCCTTCTTCACTTTAAAAATGAAGGAGACTGACACAAAAATGTTAAATGACTTGCCCAATAATTACAATTGATTTATAGCAAAGCCAGGAACAGGTATGTATTAATAAAACAATGCTTATGTATTCAGAGCAAAGTTTGACAACGGAGTTAAACTTTTACCAGGCTTTAGAAGATGCCAGGATGGTTTGAGGGGCTTTCAGTTCAAGATGACAAAGCAAGCAATTGCATCCACTTTTCCTCCCTCCCATTTTTCCATTAAGATGCCTGAAATATTTTTTAAATAATAATTTTATATAAAAGCCTGGAAAATATGAACTAGTGAAATCAGTGGACAAGAAGTTTTGAAGACGTTTCTAGACAGGATTGGATTGGCAGAGGAAGCCATAGTCCAGACACCAGCTCCTGGTGCAGTTCATCCCCAGAGAGCCCAGACAGGCTCCCAGCTTAACAAGTACGTGGGCAAAGTGGCCAGGGGACCTCTCTGTGTGCATTGGTGTAAGTGAGACAGCAGGACCCACTCCCCTCCCTAAGCAGGGCTGGTAATGGGCTTGAGTCCTTTGGCTAAAGCTAGAGAACTCTTACTAAAGAAAGCACACTTTCCTACTGGGGAGGGCACCTCTAAGAGACCTGTGGTTGCAGAGAGACAGAGCAGAGCTGAAGGAACTCCAGACCTCCACAACAGATGCAGAGGGGAGGAGAAAAGATAGGCTAGGCATTTCCCTCCAGGAACAGCATATTCTAAACACTGGTCCCAAACTACAGCCCTCTTCACCCTGATAATTGGGGATCCTGAGTTTATGAGCCTATTTCCCGCACGCATACCGAATAGCAGCTCTTTTTAACCAGAGTGCACATGGAATCACCCGTGGTGCTTAAAAAAATACTGATGCCTCGGCCCCACTGATTTAATTGGCCTAGGGCCGAGCCTGAGCAACTGCGTTGTTAAAATATCCTGAGGATGCTAAGATGTAATCAAGGTTGAGAACTCTTCCTTACTGGAGAAGCTCACCTGTTAGAAAAATGTACCTGTACAATAGCATACAAGCTGTCTTACCAATCATGTCCTTCATTCATAAGTAAGAATCACCATCAGGAGCACCACATTTTGGTAAATTTAATGTAAATTACACCTCAATGAAGCTGATTTAAAAAAGAAAGAAAGAAAGAAAAGAAATCACTAGTGACAGTGTTCAGGACATGCTACCCCAAATATGGCACCTTGGCATATTGAGTATTTCAAGCTGAAGGAATTTGAGAAATGACCTGTGCAGGAAGGACTTTCTGACCTTCCCCTGACGCAGGTCATAAAACCTTCCTGTGAGAGGTGCCCTCCCTCTACCTGGAGGAAAGGAGCATCCTTATCTCCAAAGATGAAGGGACTCAGAGAGGAGTCTGAAGGAACAGGCCTTGCTAGGTGCCCCAGTTACCACACTTAGCTCATGCTCTTTGCCCTCTCACATCTTTCCACGACTTCCTACCCTTCATCAAACCTAGCATAAAAACACTTAGGGCAAACCATTTGTTTGGGTTTTCATTTCCTTATGAAGGCTACCATGTCACATAAAACTTATATTAAATAAATTTGTATGCTTTTCTCCTGTTACTCTGTCTTTGTCAGTTTAATTTTCAGACCCAGCTGGGGACCCCAAGAGGGTCGAGGAAAACTTTTTCCTCCCCTACACCAGATTTTGATGAAAACCAACAATATAGAAGAAAACAAAGATGGGAAACAAACAATTTTAAAAGGACAAAGGGATAATTGGCCAAAAAGAAATAGAAATAGATCAAAGAAAATGGGTGGTGGTGGTGGGGTTAAGAAGCTATAATTAGTATCCTCATAGGGATTAGAGAAATGTGTTTCAACTACAAAATGAAAACAAGCGTCTGTGAATGAGGGGCAAAGAACAATGAGTTCCTAGAAATGATAAACATGATTTTAAAGAATCCAGTGGATTGGACTGAATAATAGAGAGATGGGTAAGGCTAAAGACCAAGCTGCAGATCTGAATCTGAAATCAAGGAACTCTCTCTGAAGGTTAAACAAATGACTTAAAAGATAAAAAATCACCAAAAAAGTAAAAGGCATGGAGGCTACACTAGGAGGCCCATCATCTAATCAGAGTTTCAGAATCAGGGAACAATGGAAGGGAGGAAGTAATAGTAACCAAAATACTAATAATAGCAGCAGCAGAAGATTTCCTTGAGCTTTAGAAGACATGAATCTTCGGGCTGAAAATATCTACCAAGTATGGAGGTAAGTGGAAGGAGATGCACAGCTAGACATTAGACATGATCTGATGAAATTTCAGAACTGTAAGGATAAAGATATTTTAAGGCTGCCAGAGTAGGGAGAGTGAGGGAGACTGAAGAATGAAGAATGAAGGGATGAGAATCAGATATTTTACTTCTCATCATCAGCACTGTACATGAGAAGACAGAGGGACAATGATTTCAGGTACATGGGGAGAAATGATTTTGAACCTAGACTTCTGTACTCACCCAAATTATTATTCATATAAAAGAGCAAAATCAAGATATTTTCTGACATGCAGACTCCAAAAGTTTTTCCACAGAAGTATCTCATATGAAAAAACATTGTCAAGGATATAACCTTAACAGAACGAAATAAATTCAAGGGAGAGAATAGAATAAAATATAAGAAAGAGTGGTAGCTGAATATGACCTATAAAAGCAAAGAAAGTTGAAAAGAAATTAGTAGAAAATTTATTGGATCTTAATGCTTAAGGCTTTTTTCTGTTGAGCAGTGGGGGGTTTAGTGACATAGATTGTACTTCCCTTACTTTGAGTTTAAACACACTACCTATTTCTGTAATAAGTAATATTTAAGTAGTTATAATACTGTAACTCCATAAATACCGTAAATTTTAGAATCACAGCATGGACAAGGCAGAGAAGTCCTAACTATAGCTCTTGAAAAGAATATAAATTTTTATAAACTTTGGCACTAAAAATAAAGTGAAAAATCAGTAACTGGAAAGGAAATGAGTGGTAGTGAGAGTGCACTAAATTTTTTATTTTTATATAACAAGTACTACCTAAAATTACTAAATCAATAAGTAGTTGCAAAATAGATCATTTAAATAAGTCATAATAACCACCATAAGTAAAAAACAGCAACTAAGAAGAATGGGGTGGAGTAAGGAAGACTTTAAATTAAAAAAAAAAAAGCCTTATACTAGTTAAAACTCACGAAATCTTTCTCAGTTGTATGATTACACCATTGCAAACTAAATATACACTCTATATTTTCCTTGATTCGTTACAAAAGTTTACATTCAGAAGCTTTCTGAGCCTGTGAAAGTCAATCTCTAAAATTATTACTTTTAAGAAACTAATTCAGAGCACAATACTTGATAATAAGAGTGACACAAAGACTATCAAAACACTAGGGTGCTATTCATAGTGAAGGGCTTTGACAAAAATAGAAAACCAAGAAAAGCAAATTAGATGGGTCATCAGTTTTCTTTCATGGCAGACAAAAGCCAAAAACACTTTCCTGGCTAATGAGGTCAACTACCTGAAACCAAAGGATTAAGGAAATAAGAGACTAATTCTAAAGCAAGAGAAAGGAGCTCTTCAAGGGACCTGCTATTGAGCTAGAATATCTAATCTTTCAGGAAATAGAAATGAATAAACAGATTTGTAACTTGGCTCACCTGGTTTGAGAAACAAAGAAAGTTTTCAGGAGTTGTGGTAAAACCCATCATTTGTGACATTCAATCCTGCAGCGAATGGAAAGTATACCGTAAAGTGTTCTGGGACTGGCTAGAGACATACTCTAACCAAGCTTCTTTCAATTTTCTTAAAAAAAAAATCCTACCCTTAAATGCTTAATAAATTGACAGATATAGATTTATATTGAATTCATATCATTTCAGATCTGAAAAATATATTTTCTATCTCAATCATATTGTAAATATGTGATTTTTCACTTCCCTTAAACTAGGATGATTTGGAAATATTTAGATAAAAAATAAGTCATGATGTTAATTCATGAAAATTAATACCACCTTTGTACATTTTTAAACTGATTAATTAATGTATTTATTCAGCAAAAAAAGCAAAAGGTGGATGCCAATTAGTGATTTCCCATAGAAACAGAACATGGGATTAAGTTTGGAATAAGCGTCAGTATGAAATCAAAAGAATGCCTTAGTAAGAGAGAATGGGGTTGACAGATTCATATATCAACCACAGAGTGAATGTCATCAAATATTTTGTGTCATCTGACTTTTAAATATTAAGCAAGAACCAAAATATCACTCCCCAGCTATAAATCAAATTGCTGTTCCTTTCGCTTGCCTGTATCCTTAAATGCTGAATAACCCTGCAAGTGAGATTTCTATCAGGCAAATTAGTGCAGCATGGATTAGACATCACTTTCTGGAAGTGGACTACAATGGGACTAAATATATTCCCTACTATCAGTCACTCTTATCATAGGATTATGAGGGAATTCAGAAATTATCCACTTACATCCCCAAAGCATCTTTAAGAACTGCTGAACCGTGTGCTCTATGAGTACATTATCTTGCTCCATGGAAACAGAGTTGTGTTTCTCTCCTATGAAGTATGAACACTACTCATGGGACATTATGTTACTTTTACAGCTGTAAAGTTTCATCATTCTGATGGTGTAGCCAAAACACTGGGTTTCAGTTCGTTCAACATACATTTATTAAGTACCTACTTCTGCCAAGTTCTAGGGGTACAAAGATGATTATGATCCAATCCCTGCCCTCTAGCAGTTCAGGGGAGACAGAGGTATAACTAAGCAAGGGCAGTAAAGGTGATGGGAATCCCTCTCCTTTGTGGGGGCAGAGATAGTCCCTATACCCAACAGCCAGCACAATGCTTGGCATTATGTTATATGCTTAGTAAATTTTAATTGAACAAATAAAATATCATGAGAATATTTAAGTAGTGATGCCACAGAAGAGGGAAAACAGGAGGAATTGAATCTTAAGCTAAGAAGTCTTGGAAATGTGTAGTTTGCATAGAGATAGAGTAGATGAGAGGATTCTAGTTGAAGAGAAGGGTATGTACAAAGTCCCCAAAGAGGGAAATAGCATGTGGGTTCAGGGAACCCGGATAGGTCTGTTTTCTTGGAAAGTAGGATGTCAGTGGTGAAACCATGGGAGATGAAGTGGGGTGGATGGGAAGGAGCCAGAACAGGTAGGGCATGCTAAGGAGACTTCTGCCTTCTTAAAGGGGACTACCGTGATCAGATGTACATTTTAGAAAGATTTCTCCATGTGAAGGATAGATTGGCAACCAAGAGGGTGGTTAGAAGATCATAACAAAAATCCAGTGAGCAGTGATGAAGGTCTAAACTCTAAACTAAAGCAGTAGCAGATGAGAGGATGAATTTGAGAGAGAATTGGGAAGCAGAAATCAGAGTGTAAGGGTAGGTGCGAAGGGGACAATGGGAGAGAACAAAGAATCTGAGGTGATCCTTGTGTTCTGATTTGATTGACTGTATGAATAAGAGTGCTAGTTACTAGAACACAGTCTGAAGAGAAGGTGAGGCAGGAAGGATGAGTTCGTAGATGCCTATGAGACGTTCAGGAAGACATATTTAGTAAGCAGTTAGTGACCTCAGGCTGGAGATACAGAGTTGGTGGTACCCATATCTAGTGGTAACCATGAGCATGGGTGAGATAGTCCTGGGGTAGAATATAGAATAAATAACCCTGATCCGTTATTTCCTGGTGCCTACTGCAGTGTATGGTCATCATTTGGGGATGGAATTGATGTAACACTCGTTGTCGGTAATCAATATTGGAGCTAGAAAAAAGGGTTGGAAGAAAATAGGATGGAGAAAATTTTGGTATTTTCAAGTTATCATTTTTCAGGTTTAGAGTTTTTTCCTATTGAGGAAAACAACCTTACACCTCTAGAGGAAAAAAATCTATTGAGAACCATATAATTTAAAAGCAAAGTAAGAGATTTTTTTTTTGTTAGAGAAAATATCTGTTCATATGTCTAAATTAAGAATTGTTCCTAGCACATAATGCTCGATAAGTATTTGATGGATGGGTGAATGTGGAATTCTAAATCATATTCAATAAATACGGAGATAATAAAATAAATTTTAGTTTTATTTTATGGACACAGAGTGAAAGTAAAGAGAAGCAGAGAAAAAAAGAAAGAATGAGAAAGATAGCAATAGACACACAAATGCTATTAGTTCAGAAATGTACAAGGATCAAATAGCTATCACCCGCAAGGCAACCACCTAGCAGTAACATTTTCCAGTATTTTTTCTATACATATTTTTACATACTTTATACATATCATGCTGTATATATAATTTATATGCTTCTTTTTTTTACTTAACATCATATGATAAACATTTTCCTAAGTTATTAAAAAACTCCTCATAAACACGATTTTTAATGACAGCATAAAGATGCCCATCACCTTCTAATTATTTGCTTGCACATTCTTTATTGTTCAACATTTAGGTTTTTGTTTTTTTCTATTTTAAATACCACTCCAATGAGCATCTTTGTTATAAGGCTTTCTGTCTATTTAAGATAATTTTCTTGGGATAGATACCTTGAACTAGAATTACCATATTAAAAGGTGCTATGGTCCAAATGTTTGTGTCCCCCCCAAATTCATATATTGAAATCCTGATGCCAGATGTGATGGTATTACTAGTGGGGCCTTGGGAGGTGCTTATGAGGGTGGAGGGTGGAGCCCTCGTGAATGGGATTCGTGTTCTTATAATAGAGACCCCAACAGAGATCCCTCACCCTGTTCACTATGTGAGGACACAGGGAGAAGGCACCAGCTATGAACCAGGAAGAGGCCTAGAACCTAACCATGCTGGTGTCTTGATCTTGTGTTCTCAGGCTCCAGAACTATGAGAAATAAATTTCTGTTGTTTATAAGCTACGCAGTCTGTGGTATTTTGTTATAGCAGCTGAACGGACTAAGATAAAAGGTCTGAATGTATTAAGGATCCTATTGCCAAGTTGCTTTTTAGAAAGATGATATCAGTTTCCACTTCCATCAGCTGTATATGGCAATGCCATGAAACATAGTATCACGCTGTATTTGGGATGACTGGGAAATCGGGAATGGGCAGTGTCCTTGACCTTTATCGATTCAGTGAATACACTGATGGGTTCAAATTAGTGTAAAGGTGACCTTATTGTCAACAATCACTATCGTCTCTTTTCTTATTTAACCTTTACGCAAAAGAATCTTAAAATGTAGTTCAAAGCATAATACATTCTGTACGTTTTTCATGGTCATGAAGGTTAGAAATGCTTCTCTAAAAGAAAGAAAAAATTGAAATGTTTCTCCAGCTGGTATCTAGGGGAAGAGAATTTGTTATTTTCTTTTTAGAGAAATTAAGCAGTATTTAGCAACAATTGTCTATTTTGAAGGGGTTTTGTGCCTTCTTAAAAACAAACAAACAAATAGAAAGTGTCCCATTTATTTATTAAAGAGCAAAGCTTTTAGGAGGCAGTAGCCAAGGGCTATATTACTAACTTGATTGTTCCAGGAGGAGTGCTGCTCAGCTACCATGGTGACAGGTACCATGGAAATAGACACACTTTGTCAGATGTATTGTAAATGCGGGTGCAGAGAACATTTTATTGTTGCTACATTGTAGAGGTTGTACAGCATACCAAGGCCTATTTAGATTCTGTTGATAGGGCTGACCTAGATTAAAAAGAAATGTTTTATTTTTTTAAAAAAATAACAAAAACAAACTCCAACCTATTAGACCTAAAATGAGATGAGAGCAATTTGCAAGGCTCACAGCCATCTTTTAAGAGAATAAGCAGGTCTGTATGGAAGCTCCAGAAAATTATATGATATTCCAAAGAACTGTGAACTTCAAAGTGTCTGCGGCAAGAGGTGATGGGCAGAGTGTGAATAATTTAAATCTATAAATAATCCCCAGACTTTAGCTAACAGTTCAGCTTCTTCTCATTGGTCAGTTCAGTGTTAATTTCCATAGTGACGATGTGAAATTATTAACAGTGATTACTGGTGTTAATACCTATTTTGTGCCCTGCTTTTTTCACTGCTCAGCCCTCTTTAACAACCCTAAAAGGTACATATGACTGGTAATATAAGCATGTCTATTCCATCATGGGGAGAATTGAGGCACAGAGAAGAAATAAAGACCTCACGGCCTCAGGTGAGAAGGGTGGAGTTTGAATTGATACAAGTTAGAGCCCAGACCCCCAGCCTTATTTTAAACATTGATACGATGGCAGAGATGAAACCTAAGTCAAAGGGTATGTGGGTTATCATTGTGGCTCTGTTTAATAGATAATGCAGTTAGCAGAGAGCACCGCACTGTTTAATTTTGGAGCACCTATGCAACTCCTGATGCTTAAGAGGGAAATCCAGAATACTGCCCCAATTCATACCCAAGCCACGCCAACAATTACACTAAAACGTGATACGCAATACAGTCAAGTTAGAGATTGTGTTGGCCTCTTTCTGCTAGATTCCTACCTGTTCCCAGTCCTTCCCAAATACCGTTGTCCCTCACAATCCAATCTCTCACTTTCGAAATCCCAGGAACCAACAAGATCCAGATGCTATTCTTTGCTTTTTGAATTCACTATTGACCTCCAGAACCAGGTAGATTTAGATACTAAGACTTTGCACCTGTGGTTCTGGTTCTTAAACCTCTATGTGCATGAGAATTACCTGGGGAGCGTGTTACAAACGCAGAATCCCAGCTCCGCCTTCTGACTCAATAGCCCTGGTGGGAGGCCCAGGAAGCTGCCTTTTAACAAGCTCTTCTGATGGTTCTGAAGTAGGTGGTCTGTGGGTCACACCTGAGAAACCTGAGAAGCAGCTTGTCCATCTGTTATAGCCTCATCCGTGCCTGTGGCCCTACGCTTAATGGGGCCAGTGGGGAGGCTGGAGGGTGGCACTAGTGAGAAGGGAGGCCTGAGCCTCTGCCTAGGAGCCCGGGGAGGAGCCTTCTGCCCTTGAGCTCTCAGCATGTGCTGTGGCCCAGACTGGACCCATCTGTGTGTGAAAAAGCAACAAGCCTCAGTCTTCACAGAGGAAGAGGCATGAGGTAGGAAAACAGGGACACGGCCATCTGCAATTTGGGTAATCGGCCCCTGAGTTGGTGAGAGTTGTCTGTAATTACCTAAGTGTTTAAATCAGTTTTCTTCTCCCAGATAGTGGAAACGAGAACTTACGTTAAACAAAGACCAGGCCCCAGCCTTTTAGAGAAATGAAAAGTTCTATAACTCATTGCTGGCTTCTTTCGTGCTATTAGGAAGGCCTGGCCAGAGTAGCTAAAATAATTTAGCTAGGCCACTTGAGCATTAACATGCAATCCTTACATAAAACTTTGGAGAAAAGACCCCTTTTCTCATTCCCCGTGTGCCTCCACCCCCGCCGCCTAAGCTTTGGCAGCCTTCCAACCTCTCAGAGCCCAAAGTGGAACTTGTCCCCTTTGCATGTTTTCAGGGCTTATGTGACGCCCTCGTTCCCTTCTTGGCAATTCAAGCGAGGCTCTCTATCTCTGGCCACAGCAGTGGTAGTCATTGTTGTAAATAGCTTTGACTAATTTATCTTTCTGAAATGCTTAGAATAGCATTTAGATGCCAAGATACTTGGAGTGGGAAAAGAATGTTATTTTTATAAGAAATACTATTTTAGGGGATTGTTCTAAGATTAAAAGACAGAAATGGGCCATATGGTTTGTTAGGAAATTTCCTTGCAGAGCTAAAATCCATGTTACAGCCTTACATGAGTGGTGTAGTTAGTCACTTTCCCACTTTCTCTTAAATGAGGTCATGATCCTGAGTTATGGCCACCTCTCAAAGCTAGAAGGGTACGTGAGCTGGCCAAGTGCTTTGAATTGACTCAAGAGAAAGCCAACACAGGTATCATTTGTTTCCACTTACCCGTGGAAGCCAGGTCCATCTCTTCCTTTGGCATAATTATAACCGCCTGCATCATCTCCCTCCACAGGGCCAGGTTTTTTGTTTGATGGTTTTGTGTTAGTGATTAAAAATCTCCTGTATTAATATCAATCTTTTGTTTCATTTCCTTTTACATCATATTCTATCCACTTAATGCAATATCTGACCCCTTGAGCTACATTTCAAATTGTAAATCTCTCCTCATGCTTCCTTAAAAAAAAAAGTTGATTTTTCTTTATTTATTTATTGCTTTTATATCCAAATTATAACCACTGTTTCCTCATTGATTGACCAGAACTATGAAGTACCATTATCCCTGGAAAAAGATATCCTGATTAACCTATAATGAAAATCAAATGGAGAGAGACTTTGCCTATTAGAAGTTCAAAATCTGAGAAGAGTCAACTGATGTTGCTTTTTAAATTCAGAGATGTAACAACCATGAATACATCAAATCAACATCACTTAAATATTGACACCTACGGGTATATTCTTTGTGGAAGGACTTAAAGACAAAGATTCTGGGGTAAGGGGCTTATAAAGCACATCAGAAGGAAGAGAGAGCAAGACCTAAAGACAGCCCTGAGGTGGCAGCCAGCCCCATTCACTCCGAGAAATGTGGACGGAGAGCAATGGAGCGGGGCACACATGCAGGTTTGTGGTGAGATCTGCTTCCTAAGTAGGGTACAATGAATAGGACGAATCTGTCCCCTCACCTGAATTCATAGTGCCTTTACAAAAAGCCACTTTGGGCTGCTCATTTTACCTCTTAAAGAATAAGCATATCTGAACATCATCACTTTTCTATGCTGTGGTCATCATGTTTTGTGGATTTAAGAACTAGTGGTTCATGATTTTTTTCAGTGCTCGAGAATGACCTGAGAAACCTGTTAAAATGCAAATTCTAGGGCTTAATCCCCAGCAATTCTGATTTGGTTAATTGGGGATGGATCTAGAAATTTTTGTGTTTAATGAATATACCGAGTGATGTTAAAGCAGAGAGTTAAGACAGCAGGCTACACTGCACTACTCTTCTTCCTTTTACCTACATCAGTCATACTGTCCTGCCTTCTCTTCAGCATTCTTCCAACATATACCATGTTTGTGTATGTGCCCTTTGCCCTCAGAAGTCTTTTCCATTCGTCCATTAGCTAGGTGCCCACTTACGCTTTGGCTTCTCTCTTGGGCTTCTAACAGAATCTCATTAATGTTTCTTTGCATCAAACTCTGACTTACCTCTCAGGCCATAAAACTACTGGTAATTAATTGAAACCTTCCCTAATTGCTACCACTGTAGTTGCAAATGATGATGATAATATTCTCAAGCTCATTTATGTACCACAGAAAATAAACAGTAGCATTTGCTATATACACAGAACCTTCTGAGGAGCTGGTATATATGAAAGACATTGACTCATTAATCTATACAGTCTCTGTGCAAAATCTAGCTAAAATTGCTTCTTCCACTTTCCAGTTGAAGACAATTGGTCAGAAGTGCACATTCTAATGTTAATTTTTTTCCCTATTAACCTCGATTTAGAAAATTCATTTAATGGCTATTTATAGACTACCTGCCATGTCAGGCACTGTGCTAGGTGCTAATGATACAGCGATGAAGCTGCCCTCATGAGGCTTACAGTCTAGTTAGGGAGCAGACAAGACAAAGGGAATTGAGTGCTTACATGCTGGCACCTAACCCAGGGCTGAATGGAATGGGCAGGACTATCAGGGAGGTGTGTTGGAGGACTGAAAGTTAAATAGGATCAAAGGTCTGAATGGGGCTGAGTATGTTGACCCTAGATCGTGTCCTTGGTGGTTGGTTTCATTTAAAACAAAATTCCAGAATTTATTTTCTTGTGATTTTTATCTTAATTATAAAATTGGAATAGAAAATAGGTAATAAAAATAACATGGTTAACTCAAGACCCTGGCTGTTGGAATTGGGCCCCTCTGAATTTAAATCCACGCTCCACCACTTACATGTGGTGTGACTTTGGACAAGTTGCTTAACCTCTCCAAATCTTAGGCTCCTCCTTTGTAAAGCAGAATTGATCATCCCTAAGTGTTTGGCCGCAGGCCCAGTTAGGTGAGCAGTGTGGGATAGGTTGCAGAGAGACCAAAGAAAAGACCCAGAAATGGCGGGCAAGACATATAGGTTTATTGGGACTTACTTACAGGGAATGTCCAGCTGCAGCTGGCTGGACAGAAGTGTGCACCTGCTACCACCTCCTGAAAGACGCTTGCCTTTAAGGAGGCAGAGGAACAAAGACCACATGCTTGCCAAGGGGGACTGTACCTGTATGATCTGCATTCCAAGGACCAGAGCCCCCACAGAGGGCCTCTGTGTTTCCTCAGACCACAACGGTCTCTGTGCTAACTATCCCACAAGAAACAGCTGGGTTGGCCAAGCCCAGGACTCTTATCATCATGAGTGCTGGCATGTAGCCCAGACAAGGGGCCCAAGGACATATGGCTGCTGTTAAAGGGCATGCAGGCTAGTGCCCCTACACTAAGTCACAGGGTTATTGTCAAAATTAAATGAGATGAAAAGCATATGAGCATATATGGAAAGTATCTGTGCACTGTCTGGAACATAGTAACTGCTCAATAAATTGTAGTGTTCTTCTCCTGTCCCCAACTCCTATAGGTCCGAACTAATTACATTTTTGACTTTTATTTGTCTCTTGACTCCCAAATTAGCATTCTGGCCTCTTGAATGAGCACTCTGACTTTTCCATCCAAACTCCCTGGCCTCAAGAACTTTTCATTTTCCCTTTCCTCTCTTCCCCACCTCGATGCCCATATGTACACATTCTTTGTGTGGCTTAGTTTACTCATCCTTTAAGACTCAGTTTGGACACTCCTTGCTCCAGGCAACCTTCCCTGACCCTCTTCACCATACTGTAATTAACCAGCCACCCGTCTCATGTGCACCGTAACTCACTGTCCTTCCCCATCGTGATGCCTCCCATGCCACATCATAATTGCATGTGTCCTCATCGCCGTGCCCACCAGGCTGCCCGGCCTCATGTGTGACTTGCTCACCTTTTTATGTCCAGCACCCAGAAGAAAGCTGGGCCCATGGTAGGTTTTCAAGTATTTTTTAATGAATGAATGACTGAATATATCAATTTCCCCCTAATTTTAGGTGAAGAATGTATGTAGTGCATATACTCTAACCTTTTGGGCCCCATGTTGTAATTTTTCACAGATCACTTGACTTTTCACTCTGCCATTTGCGGTTTTTGAAGTCCTTCTTATTTACCTCTTTTGCTGCTTTCCTCTTTTTTGCCCAAGTATCCTCTATTGTTTCATCTTTCAATTTAGAATTATTCATGTTCAGTAGCTTTTTTATAGTATGAAGCTATGAACTTCTTTCAGTATGAAAATGATATCTTTCAGTATAAAAGATGAGGATCTTTCACTTTGTTGAATACTACACACACACACACACGCACACACCCTTTACATTTGGGTTTGCTTTGAATGCTGTTTGTTAAATGGTTCCTCTGGTAGTAACCCCCGGCGTAAGGAAAGCCATTTTTAGTGATTGGTAATTTTTAGCTATTGTTAAAGTTGCTCTTCATGTCTCCAACTCTGTGCTCCTTAACCTGTACTGGAAACCAAATATTTGAAAGAAATTGTGATATCACCTGCATTGCAGTGACTTCTTTACATTTCAGCCTCCCAATTGTTGAGGAGCACCTGTACTTTCTTCATCTTTGTCTCTCCAGCACCTGGCACATGCCTGGAACGCTGGGCACTCAACAACTGCTTGTTCAATTAAAATGTGGAAAAGTGCCTGGCACAAACGTTACCCCACTGCTAGGAAAGGCGCCATATTGGTAATACATGGAGGCATCATTGCCAGCTCTCTCGCCAGGTTAGCCGACACGCCAACAAGGCTTGATGAGGTGTAACTTTGTTTTTTAATATTTATTCATTTCTACTTATCTCCTGTGGTCTTCCAAGACATGTAGAAAACAGATCTGCTAAAAATAGAATTAGATGTGGGAGGATTTGAGGGAGGTGGATGTGATTATAAAAGGCAACAGGAGGGATTTTTGTGGTGCTGGAACTGTTCGATATCTTTACTGTAGTGGTGGACACACAAACCTACATAGCTGATAAAATTGTATAGAACTTAATACACACACACACACACACGAGTATAAGCAACACTAGAGAAATCTGAATAAGAATGGGGAATTGAATCAATATCTGTACCCTGCTTATGCTATAGTCTTATAGTTTTGCAAAATATTACCATTGGAGGAAACTGCGCAAGGGATCTTTTGTATTATTTATCACAACTGCAAATTAATCTCAATAAAAATTTCAATTTAAAAAATGAAAGAAAATAAAAGAAGAAATAGGGAATCAAAGCCATAAAGAAAAATGGGTGCAGTAAATGTGCTGTGACAAATGTTAGTACAGTTCCTCTGATTTTATGTTAAATTTGCCTTCGAGCTTCCTGGTTGAGCAAAAAAGTCAAGGCAAAAAAGATATCTTTGTATTTATTCATTCAACACATAATTATTTGTTAAATAACTATCATTATCTAATAAAATATAATTTATTTGAGAAAGGTAACATCTTCCTTGATATTAATTTGGAAAATAATTTTCCACATAGTGTGTCCTGTATGTGCATTATATGAAACTCAAAGCACCACAGTAGAAAGATATAATTCTCCTTGAACTATAGTGATGTTTCAGAACAGCATCCTTTAAGGCCCTGCACTGGCATTGTTCAAGCTGAGGCAACCTAATAAGTGTTTACTTGCTCCTATGGAATGGCTTTTTATATGCGGCACGGTCTAATTTCACCCTCTTCTGCTCTTTCCTGAACACCGTAAGTGCTGCCTATTTACATATCGTGGTGAGCATTACCTTTTTTTTCCTACTGATGAACCTGAGCTCAGGGAAGTCAGTGTCTGGAGTAGTGAGACCAGTAAGTGGCAGAGCCAGAACTCTTTCCGCTGCTGTTGCTGCATCCTCCCCAGACTCGATTCACATTCCAAAGCCCAGAGAGAATGCCAGGCTAAGTTTAGCGACTCCCAACATTTGTGCTTCCGAGGGATCACTTCCTAATCACTGCAGCCTCAGGTTGTACAGTGTCCATTTCAAGAAAGAGAAAGGCAGACCCTAGATGTCAGAAATATAATATCTGAGCTGCTTGTTTTCATTTTGAGGGCAAAACAAAACATTAAACACCCAACATCCTCTCCCGTCATTGGATTCTCAGCCCAAGCCCAGCTCCATAGAGCGGACGCACTGGGAGGCTTAGAGCTGTCCCTACCTTGGGACCGGCTTTTTCAGGTTCGAAGCTTTAGGGCCTTTGCTTACCCAGTCCCTGGCTTCCCTGCTGCAGACAGTGGGTGGCTGTTAGGAAATGTCATAGGCAGTAAGGTATCCTGGGTCACAGCTGGGGCTCTGAGGCCTGGCAACCCCGGGTCTGAACCTGACTCTGCCACTCAGGGGCTTGGGGAGCATAGTCAACTTACCTAATCTGAACCTCAGATCCCCCTCTGGTAAGATGAGAGTATTAGCAGCCCTTCCTTATAAGTTTGTGGTGAGGATTAAATGAGGGAATCCGTGTGAAACACTTAGCCCAGGGTCTGTCCCTTGGTATATGTTGATATATATATGTGCTATCATTGGTATGCTCTTATTCTTTTTGGTGCAGAATGTTTTTCTCTGCTCTTTGATTTATGTATGTTATGTATACTCTGCATTCCATGTTATCTGACAGTTGCAAAAGGAGGTATAACCTGCCCAATTTGCCTTTATTTTCGTGGGAATTGCTTAAGAAGACTTCGTTAATAAGCATATTGACATTATGAGCATTCTAAGGAAACTACTTCTTGTTTATAGCAAACACCTTCTGAAATGGCTTAAAATACATATGCAAAAATATTGCAGACATTATTTATGATAATTGGATGTCATTTACCTTCTTGGTGTATAATATCAGTATATGAACCCTCACCTTATACCAGCACACATTTTTCATCTTCAAGCAAACGAGTGGGCTGAAAGACTGCTGTACCCCACGGAGGGACAGGGACACAGAGGTGAAGGAGATTGGTCAAAATATGCCAGAGTTCTTTTCCCTTCAAGTTTAATATCAGATGTCAGTTTTGCTGAATTACCTTTAAGTCAGTGTCTCTAACCTTCTCGACCTTTAAAAACCATCATCACCTAGAATATTAGATTAAATTAAAAGAAAATAAGACTATAATTGGAGCACAGCTCTGTCTTTGTATTATACCACAAGAGTAAGTCTGTGCTAAGAACACTGAAGCTGAACTGAGAAGTGGCCCTAACTCTGTCGTTGAGATCAGCAGACCTATGAGAAGACTCCTCTGTCTAGACCGCCAGTTAACCAACTTCAGAAATATTCCTTCAGAGTCACTGGACAGCCACAGAGTCATTAAAGCATCATTTAAAACTCACCTCACTGAGTTTTCAGCTTGAGACTTGCAATAGCCATTATTAGGAAGGAAAGAATGTCCTTCTGATCCCTGAAACTTCTAGACTTGCTGTAACACAGAACCCATCCTACACATTAAGGAAAAAAAGAGGTTAAATGACTGTTAGTTTAGCTAAGGGTGGAGAGATGTTCATATTCTAGGCAGCACAATGATTCAATCTTAGTGTTTTGTTCCTTTGGGCTCCGGTGGTTGTGTGCTACAGACTTTTGCCATGGGTTTCTTCTAGCACATATTGCCCACAATAATGGACTATTCTTGTCCTTTGTTTGCTAAGTCTTTTCCTAACACAAAAGCCCTCCCCTGAAATTCCAGAACTTAAATAGTGAGACTCTGGTTTTGTGGATTCAGGTTGCCTCTTGCTGAGAAAAATATTCAGTGCTGCTTCAGCAGCTTCCTGGCTTTCGGACTAGTATTTTAAAAATTTCCTTCTAGATATGTTAAGGGTGGTTTGCAAAATTGCAACTGTTTGCAAAAATTTACTGCTGCGCAGTAAATGTTTAATGAGATCATTATTTTTAATCCAGTTTCTGGTCCTCGTTTGTTAATGCATGTCGAGCAGAGGAAACTTTTTCTGTGTGTGACTTTATACTGATGAGGCATTATTGCAAAATCATCGGTATCTCCTTTCTATGATGATTTATTGAGAATGTTTCTTTTACATTGATGTATAAGGCAAGTTTTTGCAATAGCAGCCCATTCATTTAGTTACTCCATTTGTTGTAGCTTTCTGTCAACGTGGTCAATGATGACCTTCAAAGAAAATGGTCAAAAATATCTAAGCCATTCATGGTGGGAAGAATGGGCTGAAAAGGGGAACAGAGCTGGTGTTCTTCACTGGTACAAGGAGTCTATAAAGTGAAGATGGGACCAGGAAAAAAGTACAACAGTGCTAACCCTGCTACTGAACCTCAGTCAGTGTTTATCAGTAGGAATGCTTTTGGCTGCAAGTAACAGAAAATCCAACCATCAGTGTGAACCGTAAGGATATTGACTATTAACTTAATAAGTTTAGAGGTAGGGGATTCCAGAGACGTAGGTGGCTCAACAGATCCACAGTGTTAGAGCAGTAGACTCTTTACAGTTATCATGGCCTTCTCCTCATGATCACAAGATGGCTGCAACAGTTCCAAGCATCATGTCCTCACAGAAAGCTGGGGGCAGCCAGGGTGAGGAAAGAATTCTTCCTGCTTTTCATCAGGAAAAAAATCTTACCCCGGAGCCCTCTAGTAGACTTTCCTTTATATCTCCTTGGCTAAAACCTGGCTCCATTGCCACTCCTATGTGCAAGGCATTCTGGAAAAGCTATATGTTTATATGTGTGTGTATATATAGTATATATGTTTTATATATGTATTTGTCATACAGCTATATGTTACTATGCATTTTTTATAGGCTCCGTAGTGGGAGGAGGACATGGGAGAAGAGGGTTTGACGTGACTGTGGCATCTACCACAGTGGGCCAGTCACAGTTTAAGGTATTCATTACATGCAGACCTCTCTGCTACAATCTCATCTTCTAGCTTGCTCCTGATTCCCTTTCAGGCCTTGCTGGTTTCCTTAGTGCAAATTTGGCCATCATTTATTTTCCTGGAAATATTAGAACATCTCTTTACAAAATAAAACAAAAATGTTATTGTTATGTTGTTAGCTCTTTCATCCCAGCCCTCTGTCTCTCCCTCTATGCAGGATTACCAGTTGATGTCCCAGCACTAATTCAAACTCAGCATGACAAAACTAAACCCCAGTACCAACTTGTATTGAGTTAATCAGTGCAAACAAAGAGAATAAATTGGAAGATTTCTGGTGATGATGGTAGTGGGTAGAGGTTGTGGAAGACTCTAATTTAAGTGATTAGCAGTTTTATTTCATTTAAAAAACAATTAATGGGACTTCTGGTCTGGACAAGATGGCATAGACCTGTTTCTCCCCATTCACTTCCACTTATGTCAACCATAAACTGGAAATAATCCAAGAGACAAGCAAAGGAGAATTCTGAAAGGTGGTAAGAAGGCGAACTAGTTTGGGACCCCAGGACTGGAGGAACAATACAAAGGCAGGACGTTGTACATGCCCCCACTCAACAGAAGGCCACCCAGACCTGCTGTTTTCTGATCCTCAACCAAACAACAGAAGGAAGCCCAGGTAGGTTCATATCTCCCCCCAGACCCAATGGGAGTCTTTGATAAAACCAGGCTGGCCTGATAGAACTGGCAAAGTAGGGTCAATCAGGAACCATGCCAATAATAGGCATCCAAGGGAAATGCTCTTCCTCCGTGCCAAGCCTGAGACTCGTCTTTCCTGCCAAGAGCTACCAAGGCAGGCAGAACCGGGAAGAGGGATTCAGCTGTAGCAAATGGCCCAGTCCTAGAAGCCTCATTGCCCCCATGTGCTTGAGACTTTCCTTCCTGCCAGGAGATACCAGGGCAGCTGAGAGGCACCAGTAGGGGATCCCACCACACCACTTACCAGTGAGAGACACTTTGGTGGCCCAGTCTGGTGAAACCTCCTCTGCTCCCTCAGGCAGTACCAGTAGGGACCAGTGGGTGCCCCAGTGGTACCAGATAAACAAAGCAGACCAAAATACCCCACAAAGGTTCTGAAAATTAAACTGCCTTTGGTACTATAGTTAACAAAAGTTGGCCAAGACCTGCATGCTAAACCTAAACAGAATGACTGCCTACTAAAATAAAAGATTTAAATAGGAAAAAGAGTCTCCTAACATAATAGAAAAAATGTCTGGGATACAATAGAATATCATTCATCCTACCAAGAACCAAAAAAATCACAATTTGAATGAGAAAAGACAAGCAACTGATGCCAACACCAAGATGAATCAGGTGCTAGAATTATCTGCAAAGGATTTTAAAGCCACTATCATAAAAATGCTTCAACAATCAACTGTAAATTCTCTTGAAACAAATACAAAAATCGATAATCTTAGCAAATAAATAGAAGGTATAAAAACAGAACAAAATGGAAATGATACGAATAAAAATACAATAACAGAAGTTTAAAATTTTTGCTGAAGAGCTCAATACTAGAGTGAAGATGACAAAGGATAGAGTCAGTGAGCTTGAGGACAGAATGACAGAGTTCACCCAGTCTGAACAACAGGAAGAAAATATACTGAAGAAAATATGAACAGAGCCCCAGAGACCTGTTGAGAAATCACAAAAGATCCATGATTTATATAATCAGAATCCCAGAAGGAGAGGAGAGGGAGTGGAGCCGGAAGAATATGTGAAGAAATAATGGCTGAAAATTGACCATCCTGGCAAAAGACAAGCCTAGAAATTCAAGCAGCCAAGCAAGCCCCAAACAGGATAAACTCAAAAAATCTATGCCAAGACATATCATAATCAAACTTTTGAAAACTAAAGACAAATTCTTGAATGCAGAGAGAAATGACATATTGTCTGTATGAGATCAGAAATTCAAATGGCAGTAAATTTCTCATCTAAAACCATGGAGGGCATAAGGAAGTGGCACAATATTTTTGGCAGGGGCAGGAGGAAGATCGGCCCTGATCTAACATCCCTTGCCAGTCTTCCTCTTTTTGCTGAGGAAGATTAGCCCTAAGCTAACATCCGTGCCCATCTTCCTCTATTGTGTATGTGGGATGCTGCCACAGCATGGCTTGACACGTGGTGCATAGGTCTGCGCCTGGGATTCAAACTTGCGAACCCCCAGGCTGCTGAAGCAGAGCACGCGAACTTAGCCACTACATCAGTGGGCTGGCCCCTGGCACGATATTTTTAAAGTGCTAAAAGGAAAGAACTGTCAACTGTAAATTCTATATCCAGTGAAACTATCCTTCAGGAATAAAGGAGAAACAAAGACATTCTCAGATGAAGGAAAACTAGAAGAATGTGTCACTAGCGGACATACCTTAAAGACTGGCTAGAGGAAGTTCTTCAAACCAAGAGGAAATGATAAAAGAAAGAAACTTGGAGCATTAGGAAGGAAGAAGGAACAATGGAAAGAGTAGAGATATGGGTACAAAATAGACTATTTCTTCATGACTTTTATACATCATCTGATGACTAGAATAAAAACTAAAACACTATGTGATGTTAAACATAATATTGTTTAAAAATGGGGAAGATAAATGGAAGTGAGGGTTCCATACATCACTTAAAAGTGGTAAAATTTTGGTACTGGTACTGATGGATTGTTATAAGTCACATATGTATATTATAATACCCAGAGCAACCACCAAGAATACCACCAAGAAAGAGATATACTCAAAAAATACTATAGAGGAGGAAGAAATTTTCCTCTACCCTTCTAAGTTCCTCTGGCTGGTCTAAGAATTAAATTAACATGAGGCAGAATAACAGGAGAAAATCAAACAAATTTAATAAAATGTATACATGGGAGAAACCCAGGATAACTGAGTAACTCACCAAAATGGCTGAAGCCACCGCCTTAAGTACCATCCTCAGCTAAAGACAAAGTTGGATGTTGGGGGTAGTGGTTTGGGACTTCAAAGGGAAGTAAGGCAATCCATTTGGAGATGGAAAAGCAAATGTTTGGTAAATAAATGTTTGCCATGCCTTGTAGAGGCAGTGGGACGTGGGGTGGACGCTGATCTCGAGGCCCTGCTTGGTCTCCCCTCCACACTGAGCCAGTATTCTTTGTAGATATCTCTGGTGATAGCTCTGTTCCTGTTGATGGCCGTTTATCTAAATTCTGTATGTAGTTAAGGGGGAGGTAACAAGAAAAACTTTCTGAGTCTTTTGTTTCTTAAAAATAATCAGCCTAAAATAATCCTCATGTTAAAGAGGCACATTTTAGGGTGGCAAATTTTGTTCTTCTTCAACGCTATAAATAAAGCAAGATGGAATCCTAAAAAATGTTCAAGTAAGTAACCCACAGTAAAGCAAGAAGAGACAAACAGTAATAAGAACCAGAGGAAATAAATGGGAGACAAATAATAATATGAAGACTTAAGAGCTGACATATCAAGAATTACCTTAAATGTGGTCTAAGTGCACCAATCAAAAGACAGAGATTGGCAGAGTGCATAAAAAACCATGACTCAACTACACACTGCTTACAAGAAACTCACTTCAAATTCAATGACATAGGTAGGTTGAAAGTAAAAGGATGGAAAGGAGATATCATATAAATATTAATTAAAAAAAACAGCAGTGATGGGCCGGCCCAGTGGCTGAGTGGTTGAGATTCCACGTGCTCTGCTTCAGCCCTGGTTTGCAGGTTTGGATCCTAGGCGTGGACCTGCTCCACTCATCAGCCATGCTGTGGAGGCATCCCACATGCAGAATAGAGGAGGATGGGCACAGATGTTAGCTCAGGGTGAATCTTCCTTACCAAAACAAAACAAAAAAACCCAGCAGTGGCTATATTAATTTCTGATAAAGTAGACACAACCTTCCCTCTTTCCAACCATGTGTGGATTAGATGTCCTTTTTTGCTATAAGCAGGAAATGTTTTGTATGTGCTTGAGAAAAATGGAAGTGGGATTCTTGCTAATTCTTGTGAGTTGGCCACTGACTGACGGGTGGAAAGACAAGAAACAGAAAATCTAGAGCACCCCGTGGTTAGAGGGCAGGATGTGTGAAAAGCGCATCTGAGGAACCAAATCCCTAGTAAAGAAAAAACCCCAAATACCATCATGCCTGGGTTGGTGGAAATGTGCAGACTGCAGAAACCAAGCCAAGTTACGTGCTTGGGAAGTCCAGCAGGGGAAATTCTGAGACGTGATGGGAAGCGAGGACCAGGAAAGGGACAGCAATAAACTCAGGTTGTCAGGGAGCTCCAGAGAGCAATTTTGGCCTGAGCCAAGGAGTTGTGCTGTCAGGAGAGGCTGAGACAGAGAACAAGGCTGGCCTGGAGGATGAGCCAAGAAGCAATCCAGGCTGCCATGTAAAGTTGCCAGGTTGTACCCTTTGTAAGAGTGCCTAGCCAAGATGGCAAGTGAGGCTCAATTCCAGCTCACACTGTTCACCAAGCGTCACGCCGAGATGCAGCATTGCAGCCATCTGGAGGAGGAATCTTATTCTAATTTTTTCTTCCATATTTCTTTTTCTTAATCAAGATATAATTCACATACCATAAGACACACCCTTTTAAAATGTACAATTTAGTAGTTTTTAGTGTATTCACAAAGTTGTGCAACCATCACCACTATATAATTTCAAAACATTGTCACCCCCAGGAAACCCTTCTTGCTTGCTTGCTTGCTTGTTCTTCCTTTCTTTCCTTCCTTCCTTCCTTTTCTTTGTTTTCTTTGCTTCCTTCCTTCCCTCCTTCCTTCCTTCCTTCCTCTCTCTCCTTCTCCCTCTCCCCCTCCCTCCCTCCCTCCCTTCCTTCCTTCCTTCTTTCCTTCCTTCCTCCCTCCCTCCCTCCCTCTCTTCCTTTCTTTCCTCCATCCTTCCCTTCCTCCTTCCCTCTGACCCTCCCTTTCTCCCTCTCTTTCTTTTTTTCTTTTCTTTTTCCCTTAGGTATATACCTAGGAGTGGAATTGCTGGGTCATACTATAACTCTCTGTTTAACTTTTTGAGGAAGTGCCAAAATGTTTTCCAAAGTGGCTGGACCACTTTACATTCCCACTAGCAGTGTATGATGGTTCCAGTTTTTCCACATCCTCACCAACACTTGTTATTTTCCATCTTTTTGATTATGTACATTATAGTGTGTGTGAAGCATCTCATTTTAGTTTGATTTGCATTTACCTAATGATGGTTAGCCTTTTTTCATGTGATGATTGGCCATTTGTATATCTTCTTTAGGGAAATGTCTATTCAAATCCATTACCCATTTTTAAATTGGGTTGTCTTTTAGTTGTTCATTTGTAAGATATTCTGGATACATGTTCATTGTCAGATGTATGACTTACAAACATTCTCTCACATTCTATGGGTTGTTTCTTTGTATTCTTTTTTTTTTTTTTTTGTGAGGAAGATCAGCCCTGAGCTAACATCCATGCCAATCCTCCTCTTTTTGCTGAGGAAAACTGGCCCTGGGCTAACATCTGTGCCCATCTTCCTCTACTTTATATGGGATGCCACCACAGTATGGCCTGAGAAGTGGTGCCTCGGTGCGTGCCCGGGATCCGAACCTGGGCTGTCAGCAGTGGAGCGCGCGCACTTAACCACTACGCCACAGGGCCGGCCCGGTTTTTTCACATTCTTGATAGTATCCTTTGATGCACAGGTTTTTTTTAAGTCAAAAAAAACTTTATCAAAGTTGATGAAGTCCAATTTATTTTTTCTTTTGTTCCTTGTGTTTTTGGTGTCATCTAAGAAACATCTGCCTAATCCAAGGTCATGAAGATTTATGCCTGTTTTCTTCTAAGAGATTTCTAGTTTTCTCTCTTACATTTAGTCTTCAATCTATTATGAGTTAATTCTTGTATATGGTGTAAGGTGGCGGTCCAATTTTGTTCTTTAGCATATCCACTTGTCCTGGCACCATTATTGAAAGTACTATTCTTATCCCCATTGAGTGGTCTTGGCACCTTTGTTGATAATCAGTTGAGCATATATGTAAGGGTTTATTTCAGGACTTTCAGTTCTATCCCATTGATCTATTTGTCTATCCTTATGCCACTACCACACAGTCTTGATTACTGTAGCTTTGTAGTATGTTTTGAAATCAGGAAGTGTGAGGCCTACAATTTTCTTCTATTTTCAGATTGTCTTGCCTACTATGGGTCCCTTGCATTTCCATATGAATTTTAGGATCAATTTGTCAATTTCTGCAACAACAAAAACAAAAACACCTTAGCTAAGATTTTGACAGGGATTATGTTGAATCTGTAGATTAATTTGAGGAATATTGCCATCTTAAGAATATTAAGCCTTCTGATCTATGAATAAAAATGTCTTTCCATTTAATTAAATCTTCTTTAATTTCTTTCAACAGTGTTTTCTAGTTTTCAAAGTATGAGTTTTGCACTTCCTTTGTTAAATTTATTCATAAGTATTTTATTCTTTTTTATGCTATTGTAAATGTAACTGTTTTCTTAATTTCATTTTTGGATTATTCACTGCTAGAGTGTAGAAATAGAGTTGGTTTTTGTATACTGATCTTGCACCCTGCAAACTGCTGGACTTGATTATTGCCTCTAAATATTTTTTTTTTTTGATTCATTAGAATTTTCTATATACAAGATCATTGTGTCTGCAAATGCAAATAGTTTTACTTCTTCATTTCCTATCTATGTGAGTTATATTTCTTTTTCTTGTTATAGTGCCCTGGCTAGAATCGCCATTACAGTATTGAATAGAAGTTGCCAGAGCAAACATCCGTGTCTTGTTCCAGATCTTAGGAGGAAAGCTTCTAGTCTTTTGCCATTAAATATCATGTTAGCTGTGAGTTTTTTGGAGATTCCTTTTATCACGTTAAAGAAGTTTCCTTCTATTTCTAGTTTGTTGAGTGTTTTTTTAATCATGAAAGTGTGTTTCTCAAATGCTTTTTCTGCATTAATTGAGATGATTGTATGAGTTTTGTCCTTTATTCTGTTAATATAGTGTATTACATTGGTTGGTGTATTGCATTGGTTGTTTTATTCCTAGTCTAAATCCTACTTAGTCATGATGTATCCTTTTTATATCTTGCTGGATTCAGTTTGGCAGTGTTTTGTTGAGGATTTTTTGCATCTATATTCATAAGGAATATTGGTCTGTAGATTTCTTTTCTCATGATCCTTTGTCTGGTTTTGGTATTAGGGTGATAGTGACTTTACAGAGTGAGATGAAAAGTTTTCCCCCCATTCTTCTTTTCGGAAGAGTTGTGAAAGAATGGTGTTTTCTTCTTTAAATGTTTGGTAGAATTCACCAGTGAAACCATCTGAACCTGGGCTTTTCCTAGTGGGAAGTTTTAAAATTACTAAATCAATGGCTGTTCATTTCAATCTATTCATATTTCCTATTTCTCCTTGAGTCGGTTTTAGTAGTTTATGTCCTTCTAAAAATTTGTCCATTTAAGCTAGGTTTTCTAATTTGTTCGTCCACAGTGTTCATAGTATTTCCCTGTAATCCTTTTAATTCTGTAAGATTGGTAGTAATATCCCCTCTTTCATTCCTGATTTTAGTAATCTGAGTCCTCTCTGTTTTTTCTTGGTCATTCTAGCTAAAGGTTTGTCAGTTTTGTTGATCCTTTCAAAGAACCAACTTTTGGTTCCATTGATTTTCTATGTTGTTTTTTCTATTTCATTAATTTCGACTCTAATCTCGATTATTTCTTCCATCTCCTTGCTTTGAGTTTAGTTTTTTCTTCTTTTCTAGTTTCTTAAGGCAGAAGGTTAGATTATTGATTTCTTCTTTTTTAATATAGATGTTTACAGCTATACATTTCCCTCCAAGTATTACCTTAGCTGCACCCCCTAATTTTTTATTTCATTTTCATTCATTTTTGAAGTATTTTCTAATTTCCCTTGTGATTTCTTCTTTGACTCATTGCTTATTTAGAAGTGCGTTGATTAAATTCCACCTATTTGTGAATTTCCAAATTCCCTTAGGTTATTGATTTCTAATTTCATTCTATTGTGGTTGGAGAACGTATTTTGTATGATTTCCATCTTTGTAAAATGTATTGAGTCTTGTTTTATGGCCTGTCATACGATTGAAATGATGTGATCAATCATTCCTCACCATGGCTGCTTAACAGAGGACAGGGTGAACTCTTTCTATGGGAAAATAGCATCACCTGTCAGTCTTTATGGTTCCTGAATATACAATATCCATCATACCATAAAAAATTGCTAGACATGTTAGAGGCAAGAA
The DNA here is from genome assembly GCF_020826845.1 of Diceros bicornis minor. NCBI lineage: Eukaryota > Metazoa > Chordata > Mammalia > Perissodactyla > Rhinocerotidae > Diceros > Diceros bicornis. The sequence continues at coordinate 9,380,575 of NC_080763.1, read as the reverse complement.
CATGTGATTGATAATTAAACAGAAGAAGAGACAATAGAAGCAGACCTACAGATAATCTGGATACTGGATTAGTCTTTAAAATAACTATTAGAAATATGTGAAAGAAAATGGATAAAAAGATGGAGAATTTCAACAGAGAAATGGAATTTATAAAAATAAAATCAAGTTAACTTTCTAGAACTGAAAAATAAAATTTCTGAAGTTAAAATTTAATTGGCTACATTTAATAGGCCTTTGGACACAGAAGAAGCCAGAATTAGTAAACTCAGAGATAGCTCAATAGGAAATGTCCAAAATGGGGGAAAAAAGGAATAAAAATATGAAAAAAACAGAACAGAATATAAGAAACTTGTGTAACATTTTCAGAAGGCCTAATATATGAATAATTGGATTCATAAGAGAGGAGAGAGAAAATGAGGCAGAAGGAATATTTGAAGAAATATGGCTGAGATTTTTTTTTTCAAAATTGATAAAAGACCTCAATACACAGATTTGAAAAGCTCGACAGACCTCAAAGGAAAAAAAAATGTTAGCATAATCATGAGATGAAGAACATTGGAAAAGATATATATGTTGAGTAAATGTAAAATACTATTAACTTTTTTAAAACAACAAAAATTATTATGTTGTTTGGTGTTTATAACATAACAATCCTAGCATAAGGCAGGCAGTAAATGGAGTTTACAGTTGTAAGATTTTTTTATTGTATAGGAAATTGTAAAAGTACTAATGAAAGATAGACTCCAATAAGTTAAGTATGGACATTATAATTGTAAGCTGGTCACCAAAATATTCAAAAAGGTATAACTAAAAAACTATTGCATGAAAAAACATACTTGATTAATTTGAAAGAAGAGAGGAGGAACAAAGGAGCAAAGAAGAGATGTGATAAATAAGAAATAAATAGCAAGATGATGGACTTAAATCCAACTTCAATGATTATATTAAATGTAAATTGACTTAACACTCAAATTAAAAAACAAAGATTACTAGCTTGGATTAAAAACAAGACCCAAGAATATACTGTTTATAAAAACATATGAAGGTACAGATAGTTTGAAAGTAAAGTATGGAAAAAGATATATCACGCAAACACTAACTAAAAGAAAGCTGTTGTGGATATATCCATATCAGCCAAACTAGATTTTAAGTCAAGGAGTATTACTAGAGATAAAGGGGAACATTTCATAATGATAAGAGGGTCAATTCAACAGTAAGACATCATGATAATCCAAATTTATAAGTGCCCTAACAATAAAGTAACATATATGTGTGTGTATAAAGTAAATACTGTAAATAAAGTAAAAATGGACAGACTTGAAAGGAAAATAGACAAATCAACATCAAAGTTAGAAGTTGTGATACACTTCCTTCAATGTCCGGCAGACACGCAAACTAAAAAGTAGTATGGAGATAGATTATTTGAATAATACTATTAACCAATGTGACATAATTGACATTTATGGAACACTTTCCCTCAAAACTTTAGAATATACATTCATGTCCACTTGACATATGTATCAAAATAGATCACATTCCAGGCTCTAAAGCAAGTCTCAAAAAATTTGAGGGCCAGCCCCATGGCTTAGCGGTTAAGTGCACACGCTCTGCTCCTGGCGGCCCGGGTTCGGATCCTGGGTGCGCACCGACACACTGCTTCTCCAGCCATGTTGAGGCCGCGTCCCACATACAGCAACTAGAAAGATGTGCAAATATGATATACAACTATCTACTGGGGCTTTGGGGAAATAAAAGGAGGAGGATTGGCAAGAGATGTTAGCTCAGAGCCAGTCTTCCTCAGCAAAAAGAGGAGGATTAGCATGGATGTTAGCTCAGGGTTGATCTTCCTCACAAAAAAAAAGAAAAAAAAATTTCAACGGGGCACCGGCCTAGTGGCGTAGTGGTTAAGTTTGCGCGCTCCACTTTGGCGGCCCAGGGAGTTCGGATCCCGGGCGCGGACCTACACACCACTCATCAGGCCATGCTGTGGCAGTGTCCCATATACAAAGTGGAGGAAGATGAGCACAGATGTTAGCTCAGAGCTAATCTTCCTCAGCAAAGAGAGGAACATTGGCAGTGGATCTTAGCTGAGCACCGATCTTCATCACCAAAAAAAAAAAGAAAACATTTCAATGGATTAAAATTGTACAGAGTTTGCTGTCTGACTACAGAAGAATTAAACTGAAAATAAACAATAGAATAGTTAGAACAATCCTCACAGTTTATAATTCTATATAATTAATGGAACAAAGAAAAAAATTCACAGTGACTACTGGAAAATATTTTGAACTGAACAATAACATGAATTTAATGTATCAAAACTTGTAGGAGGTAGCTAAAACAGTGCTCAGAGGAAATTTTATACTTTTAAATGAATATATAAGAAAAGAAGAAAGGCTGAAAATAATCTAAGCTTCCATTTTATGGAGCTAATAAAAGAATAGCAAAAGAAAGTAAAAGAAGGAAATAATAATAATAATAGAATGAAATAGAGAGCAGATATACAAAAGAGAAAAAACAACAAAGTAAAAATTTGATTCTTTAAAACTAATACATAATATTGATAAACCTACAACAAGATAATCAAGAAATGAAGAGAGATAAATAAAACCAATATCACAAATGAAAAAGGAGACATGGCTGTGGCTCCTTTACATTATTAAAAACATAAAAAGATGATATTACGAATAATTGATGCCAATAAATTTGACAACATATTTAAAATGGACAAATTCATTTGGGAAAAAAACTTACTAAAATTAACATAAGCAGAAATTAAAAATCAGAATAATCCTGTATTTATTTTAAAAATCTGTAATTAAAAACCATCTCACAAAGAAAACTCCAGGTCCAGATGGGTTCACTGGTGAATTCTTCCAAACATTCCAAAAAGAAATAACACCATCTTACATATACTCTTTCAGAAAATATAGGAGGGAGTAACACTTGTCAACTTGTTTTGTGAGGTCAGTGGATTAAAATTAAATCCTGATACAAAAACTTAAGAAGGGTATTACAAGAAAAGAAAGGAAGAGGACAAATCTCATGAATATAGATACAAAAAATCTACACAAAACATTAGCAAATTGAATCCAAATTGAGTAGCAATATATAAAAAGGATGTTACATCAGGACCATGTGGGGTTTATTCTAGGAATGCAAGGTTGGTTTAACACTCAAATCTCAATCTATGTAATTTATATATTAACAGAATTAAGGAGAAAATTCATGTGATTATCTCAATAGCTTTGGCAAATGCATATGATAGAATTCAATATCTCTTCATTTCAAAAACTCTAAGGAAAGTAGGAACAGAAAAAACTTCCTTAATCTGATGAAGGACAGCAAAAAAATTCATAGACAGTATCATATTTAATGGTAAAATTTTGAGCACACTTTTCCTTTAATTCAAGAGTCAGATAAAGAATATTCCCTGTTGTCACTTCTACTCAACATTATACTGGAAGTCCTACCCAATGCACTAAGTGAAGAAATAAAAATAAGGCAGTCAAAGAAATCACAGATTATAAAGATTAAAAGGGAAGAAATAAGCATTCTTTATTCAGACAAGATATGATTACATACATAGAAAATTAAAAAGATTCTACAAACAATTAAAATTAATAAGTGAATTGAGCAAGGTCACTACACAGAAATTTATTAACCTGGTGTAGCTTTTTCCATTTATACTTTCAACTTGCCTATGTCAGTATGATTTAGAATTTTCTTTTGTAAATATCCTTTGGCTAGATTTTTTTCATCCAATCTGAGAGTTTCCATCTTTTTAGTTGGCATTATTTGTATACGTGTAAATGTATTTCTAATACTTTATTTTGTGCTTTCTATTTACTAGTTTTTTTCAATGCTTCTCATTTTCTCCTTTCCTGACTTCAATTGGATTTAATTTATTAATTTCCTTGTCTATACATTTTATTCATTTAGAAGTTATATGTTCTAGTTATTTTAGTGGTGACCCTTCAATGTTTAACACACAAATCTAACTTTTCATAGTCTAAGTTAATATCTCTTCCTTCCTCCTGAACAATACTAGGACCTTAGAATGCTTTTACTCTTATCACTCCCTCCCACCTTATGTTTTATTTTTGTCTACTCTTTTAGTTTCACTTTTCTTTTATAACCCCCCCAAATTAGCCATTAGCAATTTTTATGCTCAGCATTCTTTCTTGCATTTTGCTTCTTCCTTCTAAATTCAGTTTTCTTCTCTCTGAAGTACTATCTTTGGTAGATTTTTCTACAAGGTCTGCAATTAGTAAATTCTCTCATTTCTTACATATTTGAAAACGCCTATATTACTCTTGCTGGGTGTAGAATTCTAGATCACGGTTATTTTCCCTCACTACTTTGAGGACATTTTTCCATTGTCTTCTGGTTCCTGTTAATGAAGAGACTGCTGTTGGTCTAACAGTTTCTCTGAGGTAATCTGTGTTTTATTTATGCCTGCTTTTAAGATTTTCTCCTTGTCTTTGATGCCTTGCAATTTCACTATGATGTGGGTCAGGATATTGATTTCTTCTTGTCTTGCTCAAGGCTAGAATTTGTCTTTTATCAATTCTGGAAAATTCTCAGCCAAATTTGGATAAATTATTTAACTTCTCGTGTTACTCCTGTCCCTGAAACCCTGCAGTGTCTTCCTTGTTTACTGACAATATTACTACTCGGTCCTGTCATGATCTGGCCCCTGCGCATGTCTGTAATTAAGTTTCCATATCTGTCTGCCAGGAAAGCCCATCAGTCAAACTGATGATCCTACTTCTTTTTCATAACTCAGCTTAATTATCACCTACTCTCTGAAGCCTTTTCTGAACCTCCTCTTCCCCCTAACCACTCTCTGTTTTGGGTAGCCACTCTTTCCTGCTTATCCATCTACCAGTTGATTGTGTTTATCTATTTATGTCTAAATTCTGCCCCCACTAGACTCAAGTTCCCAGTGGGCAGTTTCCTTTGTATTTACAGAGATAGGCATTTATTATGGGCTCTACAAATGTTTATAGATTGAGTGAATGAATGAAGGAAGAAAATGGTGGTAAACACTACCTAACTCATAGGGATCTGGTAACAACTAAATGCATACCACATGAGAAAGCAACTGGCCAATAACAAGTGCTAATCTGTTGTTTGAATTGAAGACAATTCATGCATTATTTTGGTACAGCGGGCTATGTACCAAATCGGTTGTTCCTTTAAATTTCCTTATTCCATATGGCATAAAGCAGAGTTCTTAGTGTTCTTTGATCATAATTAAGCTTTTTTTTTGGGTTCTGTGCCTTTCCTTCCAATTGCTATACTTCTCAGAGCATAAACAAAAATCAAGGAGTTCTATGAGAATGCTTGATATATTCTATCAGCTATTACATTCTGTCCTGAAAACTCAGTGCATCTGTGAATGCCCTTCTCCCATATATCTTAAGAGCTTTCTCCTTCTCTTCCTTTAGGTCTCTGCTCTAATTTTACCTTATGAGTTAGGCCTTTGCTGACCCTCCTTATAAAATAGCAAACTTCCACCCCGCCTCCATCCTCTATCCCCTTTTACCTGTTTATTTTACCTCCATGCACTTGTCTGCAAGTGAAATATTTATTTCCCTCTTTATCTGTCCCCCACACACATACTAGACAGACACGACGCAGCCACTCTGGGCATGGTGGCCTTCAGCATTCATCTTGATGTGGGATGAGATGACAAAACTTGACTATTGTGCTTTTCCTTAGAACAGACTGCCTAGTGCGTGATTTCATCCTGAAAACTAAAGAAATCGCTTCCTCTGCTGGCAGGCACCTAAGCCGAGTTCTGAGCTGGCTACATACAAAGGCCGTCTGTTCTCTCCTGGTTTAAAGACAGTGGCAGTTCCTGCTCACTTTTAGCAAGCTTTATTTTGCTTTCTGTTTTCTTTTAGCACTTAAGGATAATTTACATATCTTTTCTACCATTCTATCATTTTGATCTTGGCAAGAGGTTTCAATTAGTACTGTGTGGGCACTTGTGCAAAGAAAGCACCCATCTACAATGTTTATGGGAAATAAATTCTTATTATTTCATAGAAGCAAACGTCTAAAGCTATAACCCATTTGTATATTATGAGAGAGAGGTCCAGAGGTGATAAATGACTTGCTGAAGGCCACATAACTCACCTTTGTAAAACAGGTGGGTCTAATACCCACATCCTCTGATTCCCAAATTCTTTCTACTCTTCTGCCTGATTTTCCTTTAATAAATTCATTTATGTTTCTTGTACCACCTATGCATTAATCTAAAGCCCCCGCCAGTTCTTATCTCACTGTGTATATCTGTGTATCAGATAGTGTGTATCTGTGTCTGTGACATCCGACGTCTTACCTCCTCAATCTTCAACTATCAAACTGCTATACTGATTTTTCAGGTGCATCAAGCTTCTCTCTCTAGACTTAGCATGACTCAAAGGAATGTGGTCTTTCAGCCAAGCTGACATTCCAAGGTCAACTTTGTGGCCAGTGAAAACGCATGGCCCAGGAAGTCGGACACAGCCCTCCTCCGCCTGAGGGAGAGCCAGCCTCTGCCTGCTCTTCCTTGGCACTCAGTACTGTCAGATTAGCAACACCCCCAGGCTCTGGTAACGTGGTGGACACTAGTGTACCTGGGGGCACCTTCTGGACTTAGGGCTGATGACTGGGGCCGTCATTGGACTGGCAGTGCCTCCTGGTGGCCAAGGCTCCAGAAGTTTCCAACTGAAGTGGCCAGTGCAGCAACAGCCCACCTGGCAACCCCTTCCCCCTCCTTCCCTCTGAATCTCGTCCCCACCTGTTTGCGGTTCGTCCAGCTCCACATCATGCAGTGAAAATTCATCAACTACCAGTCTTTTCAGTATTTTGCTGACTAAATTCCCAAACATGACCATGACAATGAAAAAAATTGGAGGGGGCGGGGAAGGGAATATAAATCTAAAAAAGTCACTGATGTCGCTAGAGCAGGTCAGTTTGAAAAGTGCTTTGTAATAATGTGGTTGCTGTTTTTCCTTCTCGTCAGCCCCGTGGGAACTCTGACACCCCCTCTCTTGTAGGAGACTTCAGCAGCCCAGAAGTGCCAAATCATCCTTCTGAAGTCCTTCTTACTAAGCTTCCTTAAGAATAATTTCAGATGTGTTACAGAGATATGCAGAGAGGCTCGCTGGTTTCTCTGGAAGCTTGTATCCTAAAAAGAATATGCATGACCCCAAAGATTATATTTTAAAGAGCATATGCTTCATAAAATGAAAGATGAATCATGACTACAGGCATGACCTTGCGACTGCTGTCCCTAGGTCCTTGCTGGCACAGGATGTGCGAATGTGGATTTGGGTCTGGGAAAGAACACTTCTGTGTAAGGGATAAGGCCACGCCACAACAAATGAAGTGGGGTCTCTTCCTTCTATATGCTCCTGCCTTCTCTGTCTTCATGCTGTGTCTTGTCTCCTCAAGGGTTCCCTCCACCAGGACTTTCTTTCCCAGACTGCCCAATTCCAGTCCTTTCTCTGCTATTTCTGCCTTTTCCTCCTCAGAATGCACCTATCCACGGTCCTTTCTCTCAAGGCCTTGATGTATAATCTGGTAAGGTGTTTCACGCTGAGATTCAGATAGCCGGTCACCACCATTGTTCCGCTCCACCCACTGACATCTGTGTTGTAACTGGGTACTCCTGAAGCTCTCCACACACGGGGCTTGGAAACCGACTTCACCCGTCACGTCATACACTGCCTTCCTCACCCCCCCCCCCATCCCAAAGATGATGTGTTGAGGCAGAAATCCCTTTGCTTCCCTGAGTACTGCTTGGATGCCCCCACAACTGACCACTCTTGGAGTGTCACTGCAGTAACCAGGAACTCGGTGTGCCAGGGTCCAAGGGCTTTGATCTGGAGCGTACAGGCACCACATTCTGACATTTATTCATTCAGCCCACACACACAGCTGGAGAAGAGGGGCAGCAAGAAATACACAAGCCCTCAGGGATTGAGCTGTAGGATTTCTTCACAGGGATTGTGGCTTGCCAACAAAGGTTTTGGATACTCGTGGAATATTCCAAAAGAGGGAGAGAACTGGCAATTGTTTGGAAGATGCCAGGCAATTAAAATAAAGAGTGGTCAGAATGTAAAGAATTGAGGAAGAGAGAGGTGGGTGAGCGATGGGGACATACTGAAAGCCTGACACTGTACTGCCGTCAACTCTGTCTCATCCAACAAGTTTCTTGGGTTGCTAAGAAATTTCTAGAATGTGCACTCTGCCAGTCAGGAACTCCCAGGAACAGCCCAAGTCCCCTACTCTCACCGCATTGTTGGCCCCTTTTCCCCACCTCTTCTTCCAAACCTCCCACACCCGGTCTGCTTTCGTGCTCTCCCGGCCAGAACCGCTTTCGCAGTCTCCAGGGCAGCACCCCAGGGCGGCCGCGCTACGCTCTCTCGCGTTGAGCGGCGCCCGCATCCCCGTGCGCGCAGGCAGCTCCGGGGCCGCCGCGCTGATTCGCTGCCGCGGAGACTGCGGCGCCCGCCCCTCGCCGCGCGCCGGCTGGTGCAGCCTCAGTGTGTTTGCAGCCGCGCGGCCGCCGGGAGCCCAGAGCTGCAGCCCGGGCACCCACGCCTGAGTGCCGGCTCGGCGCCCCCGAGGACAGCAACGGCGAGCCCCCAAAGGCCGCACGATGCAGGCCGCTGCCGATTCCACCAAGATGGACTGTGTGTGGAGCAACTGGAAAAGTCAGGGTATTCTCTTTATTTCAGTAGTGCATGCCTGCGGCGCACGGGCACCCTGAGACCCGGACTCGGCCATTGTGCATCATTTCACCTGTGGGACCTATGCATGCTTTATACCAGGAGCTTTCTGTTGGGGGGAGTAAACTTGTTATGTCAAAAATCAAAATGGATGGTGTTTGATTTTTTTTTTCTTTTTCTCTCTTTTCTTTTTTTTTAACCCCCACCCCCACCTCTTTGTTTTCTTGTCGTAATGCTAGTATTTTAAATAATGCATCATTTGCCTCCTCCTGGAGCTCTTTTGGGATCCGTTGATCATTCAGTACTTATTTAATGTCTTCTCATGCCCAGAGTTAAAATGTTTTCTTATTGTTCTATGCATCCCAGTGCATTTAATTCCTGCCGAAGGGTTGAAATCTCCTGGTAGAACCATTAACAGAGAGGGCTGTAGTGCATCCTTGTGAGAGGGACACACCCATTTCAGGGTTGTTATTTGTGGTCACACAAAGGAGACTGGAAATGCAGACTAGCTCTCGAAACCCTGAAAATATGATGGCGTAGCCACATTTTAGGATGGTTCACTTTGAAATATTTTGGGGTTTTTTTGCCTGTCATTTGGGTAACCTGTGACTACTATTTATTAATAATGGGTATCTGTGGAACAAGTGGAGGGAGATAAAAGCAGTGCCGGTTGCCCTCCAGTATAACAGGTTTATTTTCAAATAGTCCATATTAGCACTGGGTGTGGCCACCCTCCAGCCTCGCTTAGATTGCTTTTCAGCCATTTTTCTTCAGCCTCATACTTCACACATCCATCTCTCCTTTGTTACATTAAGATTCTCTCCTTCACCTTGCTCAGTTTGAGATTATGAGGAGAAAGAGAGAATTTCCAAGAATGAATTATGTGTGGTAAACTTGGACATTTGTAAGACGAAGTGTCCTTTAATATTTAATATGGTTCTGAAGAAGGTGCATTTGACTTAACCTGCAGGGTTGCAGCATCCCTTGGGGACAAGAATACTCTGGAGCAGAAGCTGATTTTTTAAAAACCTGGCATCTTTCTCCTTGTAATTTTATATCACAGAAAGAATGGGATGCCTTTTCATCTTTAATGCCCTGTGGGAATTTTTCTTTGGTAAATTTTTTAAGCAAAGAAGAAGTAAACATGGGGCTCAGAATTAGGAACACATTTGCTCTGCCTCTTATTTGTTGGTTGGGTGACAAAGACATAAAATACAATAGTTTAGTTCAAATTATGTGGGTCTTTTGGAACTACAAGTGTCCAAAGTAAGTAAATGGACCTAATAGATTTAAAGGCCAGAAAATAAGAAATGTGTGGCAATTCAGGGGCGTAATTCCACAGAATGATGACAGGGACATGGAACAGCATGTGTGTTATACAGAAGGCAGCTGTGAAAATGCTTGGTAACATTTCATTCTTATGTGTTTAGACTCATCCAGTTTATTTGAAAAACACACTTGACAAACAACTGTGGCTTGATGTTAACATCAGGTTTAGTTGGACATAAGACATGAAAAAGTTGGGTTTTAGACTATGATTATGGGTTTCTTTTATTCTTACCAAAAGTAGATACCAAAAGGTGGCAGATTTTCTGTTTTATTTGTGTAAGATATAAAATCCTACTTCATCGCAATCCTATGTGTTTTGCCTCAGTTGACCTTCTTGGGGGGTTAAAGAAAAACACATGGATGTTTGTAATCAGAAAATAACACAAAATGCCATAATTTGTCCATTGAAGATCATCGTTTTCATTTCCAATATACAGCTACCTGTGAAGATTAATGCCAGATCGTGGAAGGTCTTTTACACCCAGTGACCTTTGGTAGTCTTCAATACCATTGATTTCCTTTTGTCAGATAGAACAAAGCCATTATCTTGAAAATTGACTAATAACTGGGTAAGTGGGTTTATAGGTGTAAAATAGAAATGGTAGGAAGTAAATTATTCCTTTTTCTCCCCACTTGGAGAACTTTTCTAAAGAGAACTAAATATATAACAAGATTTTTGTTTAGCATTTTCAATGTATCTTCTTCACTTTAGTTCCCTCATTGTCAAAAAACAGTTGTTTTTCACCCTGGCTGCACATTAGTATCACCTGAGGAGCTTTAAAGACCACAAAGGATGTCTGGGCCCCACCCCCAGAGGTTCTGCTTCAATTGGGCCAAATATCAGTATGTTTTAAAAGCTCCTCAAGTAAGTTTAATACATAATCAGGATTGAAGCCACTAGTGTGTCAATTTTTAGTGATCCCAATCCATAGACCAGCAGAGCAGGGTCCAGGATACACACGATGACATGAGTGTGAGCGAGGAACAGCTGAGTGCAGCTAACAGAAGTCAGTGGAACATTGTTGCAAATGTCCTCCAGAAGTCTTCCGAGGTGAAAGTTTTGCTTGGAAAAGGGCATAAGGAAAGTGAGCTTCAGGTTTCCTCCGTATTATTAAACATTCCATGGAGAAATTGCGGTCCATTGAATATTTCATGAATACTCTACTGAAACTAATACAATGTGTCACGAGAACTGTAGTACACATGGGAAAGGAACCTTATATTTATTTTATTAATATATATTCAGCTATAAGTGAGAATGTCTAAAGAGAGACTAAAGTCCACATTATATACTACATTACATAGATTTTCCTTCCACTTGAAAAAAATAACTGCCACCAATATTGGTTAATAAGCCAAAGCCCATTCTACTCAATGAAAACAAAACGAGAATAAACAATAACCTAATAAAACACATATATAAATAGTAATCTGACAGACCACAACAATACTAATGTTTATCAGGCACTTTTACTGAGTGCTTTATTTGCATCATTGCCTTTACTCTGTACAAACTTCATGACGTGTAAGTTTTATCATCATCCCATCTTCCAGGTGATGAACCGAGGCTTCCACCAAGGCGCGCAGCTAGTAATGCCCGAGGCTGGATTCCAGCCGAGGCTGTTGAGCCGAGAGCCCCTCGCTTCTCACTGCTGTACCATCTGCCTCTGAGCTAGATGTTTTTTTCCTTAATGGTTTTTCTATAAATATGAATTATCTAGGTAATAGTGATTGTGTGGGCTTAATAATCCCTCATATTTACAGTTTTCATTTTGCCAAACATCTTCTCATTGGAGCTTTTCAGTTTACTCTTGAACGCCATAAGGCTCAGAGACGTCAAGTGACTTGTCCCAGGTTTTTCGGTAAGTGGCAAATTGAGTGGTAAAAGGTGACTCTTGGCTTCAAATCCAGAACTCTTCCCATCTCAGCACTCACTGCCTCTTTTACTAACACTGAGTTCAGAAAGTGAACTCATTTCCCTTCTGAGATATCTTCACATAGGTCTCGCTGTAAAGACAAAGCGAAGTTTAGGCAGTGATGTTGACCACTTTATGCCGTTGTCATCATCATCAGTGCATCATCCTAAATTCTCCAGCGATATCATCTGTGTGCCGGTTGCCGTCCTAGCTCTTGTTACATGTCTTACTTTAATTAAGGCTTCGTGGGATTATTGTGTTACTCTCATTTTGTAGAGGAAGAAACAGGATTTTAAGACTGAGATGGCCAGTAATTTGCCCTAGGACTTAACTGGGTCCCAAACGCAGGGCAGTCTGATCCCCAGACCTGCTCTTTTAGCTCCTCTACCGTCTACCCAAATCCAGATGGTCCTGTGGCAGGGGAAGAGTTTGACTGAAACCATTCATCTGTATCATTCCATTTGTGCTCAAGATTGTTTTCTCCATATATCACCATACTCAACAAATTCACCTGGCAGGACGCTTGGGGGTAGGATGGGCTGATACCTGTCTCATGCCTGGGGCTGTGGTCAGCTCCCACTTGACTCTGTTGGCGGCATGTAAAATATTGAAAGGAGAAACACCTACCAGAGAATATAATCTAAGATATTTCTGTTTTTTTACAACAGAAAATATTTTGAAAATGTTATGCTGGCTTACAGTGCTCTGTGGAAACACTCTTCGGGGTAGTGTATTCTGAAAGGTGCTGGTTGGAAACAGCCAAGCCTCCCAGAATACACAGAAGTAATGTTTGTTTTAGCCACAGGAATTGAAAGAGATGTTTGTATTTTGAAAATGGCATTTTGTAAAGACAATTTTACACATAAACATAAAGGCACACCAATATCACCTTTTATCAAAAACAGCATTTTATTTGTACTCAGTATTATTAGAATACTATACAAATATTACAACATAAATAATTTGCAAAGTCCCTCTCTGCAGATTCTAGTGAGATCCAGTGGGAAAACTGGCTTAGCTGGGGATCTGGGGATGTTGTTTTAATGAAAGAAAACTCTTATTATACAGATAACATACCAATTGTACGTAGTTATTACTCCTTGAAAAATAAAACTCTCCTTTTTCATAATGTATTGTCATTTTCAGGAGAATCTTTATAAGGGAATATTTCAAAGTTTTGGGAGAGAATGATGGCTTTATTGTTTTTCTAAAAATGATACACACACATTATGAAAATTTCTGTTTGTACAAAGAGAGGTTCAGATGAAAGCCACAAAGCACCCAATGTCCTACACCTGAAATTAATCAATATTTTGTGGAATATTGTTCAATATCTCTATACCATATACAATGAAGCTAGAGGGCTAGGTAGGCAGCAAAATACCTTTTATAATACAAGATTGTACATATCTCAAAAGGTGTTTGAAATAATTTAATGGAAGAAACTGACACGACGCTGAAAGAATTGCTGAACTTCAAATGCATATTTTCTTACTGTATGAGCTATTCCTTCCTAAAATTAAGAGAAAGACTATGATAAACATCAGTAGGTTAGAATCATTTTGTAATTACATATTTTGATTTTAGACTGTACAGATAGACTCTCTGCAGTGTCTTTTTCTTTAAGGAAGACCCACCATGAGTGAGAAAGATTGACAAAAATGCTGTTCCAAATCCCCGTCTGCAAATCTGTGATTTCTCTCAGATTCCCATGAATTAATATTTCTTTCATTAAAAAACAATAGTGTTCCTGATACTCTGTGACTAAAGCATTTTGATTCCTATTTATCAATAGGGATTGTGGATGAAATCTTCCATCCTGATTGCAGGCCCTTCTTTATCATTTTTAAAGTTTCTCTCTCTCCTCCTTGCCTCCCTCCTTCCCACTTTCTCCTTATATTTGAAATGATATTCTTTACTCCGTTCTTTTTCATCTTTAGACTAGTTAATACATTTGGGAACAGAATCTGTGAAGTAATTAATATATTTTAAATTAGCTTATAATAGAATTAAATTCTAAAATCCACTGAATCCAGCAAACAAAATCTAACATGGGTGAATAGCTTTTGGAATATCACCTTTCTTTTCAGAAATATTAAATGTACATCTCCACCATGTTTCCCATCCTTCTCAACCTGATCTCCTAAGTTGTGTGCATATTTGGCCATGAGGTAATATTTATATATTGTCACCTTTCCAGTTCTTATGAAAGTACACACAGCCATTCAAGAAACAAGACTGCCTTATAATTAAGCTCACTATTTGAAAGCTAAAAATTTGATATTAATAATTCTTTAAAAGCCATCTTCTACCTAGGTGACAATAACTACATTAAAACCTTGGTAATTACAATTGTATTCCAAATGTATAGCATATATCTCAAATAAGATAAATTTGTTAAGAATTTCAGAGATTAGAAGTATAGAGTTCTATTTCTCCCAAATATGTTTGAGCTATATTTTTAGTTAAATCTGAGCAAAATTATCTTGTTTCACAAAATCAAATCCTAAATCCTTCTCTATTCCTTTTATTGCCAAAGGGGAGAAAATAATTCAAGCATTACTTACAAGTTCTTTGCCCAAACTGGTGTTAATTTTGAACAAATGAAAAGTACAAATATGTAACAGGTTTTAATTTTTGGAATTTATTGCAGTTCCGCTCATTTCACAAGGGCGTGTTTCAAATGTGGTCATGTTTTGTCTCCTGCTTTCAGAAACATTTCACCAAACTGCAGATCCAATCTAGTGGTGACAGGAGTCAGGAAGGATGTAGTATTTTATTGAATGGAACAGAGGTTCAATGAGAGAGATTCTTTTTCTTTGTCTTACATCTTTTTAGTTCAAGAAACATTTTTGCCTTTAATTTTAAATATATTCTTTTTTTTTATTTTTTATTTTTTGGTGAGGAAGATTGTCACTGAGCTAACATCTGTGCCAGTCTTCATCTATTTTCTATGTGGGACACTGCCGCAGCGTGGCTTGATGAGTGGTGTGTAGGTCTGTCCGTGCCCAGGATCCGAACCCAAGAACCCCGGGCTGCTGAAGCAGAGTGTGCAAACTTAACCACTACACCACCTGGCTGGCCCCTAAATATATTCATTTCTAAAGAAGAACCAACAGCTGTCTACCTCCGTGGTTCTTTTCTATTCCGACACATTGATGGAGTTTAAGAAGGTGTGGCCCAGACTTAAGATTTTGTGTCTAATTATGACCGATGACCAACTGACCAAATGAAGAGTTTTGTGTTGTGATCTGGTCAGAAAGCTTAAAGAGAGGAAAAGCACCTGGAGATACTCATTATTCAATACCTTGAAAATCTTTGTGTGCCTTCCTCCATGACCACATGCCCAAAGCCTGTCTTTCTCTCCATCTGGTCATCTCTTCCTTTGATACTAGAATGAGCTCATTTGCTGGAGGTTCAGCAGAAGAGGAGCTGGCCCACTGTCTTAAATACTGGCTGTTTCATTTCTTGGCCAGGCCTACCCCACCAAGGTGACAGAGGGCCTAAGCATCATTGTGTTAACTTGGCAGCGTGGAGAGAACTAGCAAACAGGAATCACATTCAGCTGTTAACTCAGGAAAATGAGAAATGCTTCATGAGCATAAAAGCAGTGTTTGCCTTTGGTCCAATCTCAAGGGCAGTTGTTAGAAGAAGGCGTTTGCTTTTGTCTCCCATGGAGGAAAAGTACCAGCGCTTGTTACTGGCTATGGCTTTGGCAATCAAATCCTTCACTTTCTGTTGTTCTGCCAAAGCTCATTTGGATGATCCATGTGGATTAAATGCTGTGCTCTTTTGCTATCTACACGAAGCACCAGGTTTAATGTATCTTCCCTTTCAAAACATCCACAGAATTGAAACATCCAGAAATGATAGTGTTGGCATTGTTCTCTTGACAGTCACATTGGCTGCATTCAGGAGATGGGAAGGAAGAGCTTGGAACGTGGAATCACTGCAGGTGTCTTGTCAGCAGACGTCCCTCCAGCA
The DNA here is from genome assembly GCF_020826845.1 of Diceros bicornis minor. Lineage (NCBI taxonomy): Eukaryota > Metazoa > Chordata > Mammalia > Perissodactyla > Rhinocerotidae > Diceros > Diceros bicornis. The sequence goes on along the minus strand of NC_080763.1, from coordinate 9,364,617 downwards.
GTGTCTGCTCTGGGCCCAGAGCTCCTGGATTACTGTTTCAAGTTTGCCTTTGAGTAGGAGACTGTTTCACAGCAAGTGACACTCGGGGGTTGGTTGACTGGAAGGTGTTGTCTTTGAAGGTCTCTGTGTATGTTTAAAGCATTTTATTACATCTTTTTCCATTATGTTTCTCCAGTTTGATGGCAAATGAGAGAAAGTTAAAGTAGGGGAAGTTACCACTGTTTCTGTTAACTGTGGGGATATTTTGTCTGCCTCATGAAAATCTGTCAGAGAAACAGGCTTTTCTATCACTGCTTTGGACACTGGGTTGCAAAAAACTGAGGTTTTTCTAGGCTTCTAATCCTTTTCACAAGGTAGTCAGTTATTGTAGCCAATTATATGAAGCTTTCTAGAAAGTTAATAAAAGTCAATAGCATGTCATTTTTCAACAATGCTTTTGCTGAAATGATATTATCTATGAAGAAGAATTTCTCACATATTCTCACTTGGCCTTTTAAAAAGTAGCATTAACTTGTCACTTAGCAAGTGGTGTAATGTTGCCTGAAATCTTTTCTGAACCAAGATGGAATATAAATAAATACATTTAAGAATATGGTGCAATAATGCAGGTAACTGTGCACAATTTATTGCCATTTATATTATCCACTTATACCACATTTTGCCTTATAAATAAAATATGAATAGCTGCACCACTATCTTTTCAGTTCATACATTTTTAATAAACTTTCTGAATATTGCAGCCACAATTGGATCATATAATTGAATACATTTAAAGTAGTTTCCCAAACTAAAAATTTTTGGACTGCAGCAAAGGGCTTTCTTTGCTGAAATTTGACATAGGATTTTGTTTCCATGTAGCTCTTAATTCAAACCTTGGATTACTTCTCCTGTTTTTCTTTTCTATTCTTGGTTGGATTATGGAAATGGGGGTAGCACTGATTTCAGCATTTGAGATTAGGATTCTTCAAATCTGCCATCATCTGCCAGTTCACCCTTGACCGAATTAGTTCTAAGTCAGCCCCAGGCAGGCTGCAGTGTGCTGCCACTTGTGGTTTGGGGACTAAGATGAGATCACCAAGCCCAGTCCATTTCTCAAATTGATAGGAGGCACTGACCTCTCCTTTCAAAGCCAATGCATTACTCCTGGGCTTTTAGCAAAGTAACTTTAATTTTTATAACTGGCAAAGCAATACAGTAATTTACCTGTCCTAGGGAATATGCTTACTAAATGAGTCCTCCGATGTTTAAACTCTCACCTGGCCTTTCTGCATTAGGAGGATATTGAAAGAAGAGAAAAGCTATATACTTTGTTGTACCCAAAGACTACTTGGGGTCATTTGTTGCAGTTACAGAGTTACTTATATTTTTTTTATGTGGGTTCTAAGGAAACTTTTTTCAAATACCCATTTTTCTGGATCCAGTACTATAAAGCTTCCTACACAAGTTTACATCACTCTAAGAAAAATTAAACTGTGAAAAATCGGCATTTACACAGCAGATTGTGTACACAGAAATTCTCTTCTCTGATCACACTTCATCGCTTCCTGCCGTTCCCACTGAATCATCAGAGCTTCAGGCCATTTGCTGGCACTCTGACCACACACAGCCATTGCCCTTTTCCCAGCCCATCAGTTCCCAAGGGTCTTGACTCCCTGTCCTTCCCAGCTTGAGCCTGAGGTTGTTCATTTCAGTTCTGCCCTCTTGGATCTTCAGCTCCTCTGACCGTGCTCCTTGTGGCAGTATGCAGCCCTGGGTCAGCCCACCGTCTGCTGCTCAGAACACCCGGCCTCTAACCCTGTTGAGTGGATCCACTAGAGATCCTTAACTTCAACCAAACCCTCTTTACTTTCTGGCAGTCCTTTTATTCATTCCTTTGTGAATCCTTACTGTATTTTCTAGATCAGCGCTATCCAATAGAAATATAATGAGTCACATATGTAATTTTAAATTTTCTAGTAGCTATATTAAAAAGTAAAAATAAAAACAGGTAAAATTAATTTTGATAATATATTTTATTTAATCCGGCTTATCCAGAGTATTAGCCTTTCAACAAAAAATTAGTTTAAAAAGTATTAATGAGACACTTTCCGTCCTTTTTTGAACGCAGTCTGAAATCCGATATGTAGTCTATACTGGCAGCACATCTCAATTGGGACTAGCCACATTTCAAGTGCTCATAGCCACATGGAGTGTGGCTCATCACTACTGTACTGAACGACGTGGGTCTGGACCTCTCTTAATCTCTTCAAGCCCTACCCCAGCCCCCTCAGACTCAGGAATACCTCAGGGTTCATTTTCTAGGGAAGATCTGAGTGAATCTACCTCAAGCCACTTCAAGCCACTTTATGTTGTTCCCTTTCGACCTCAACACATATCTGTAGCCACGCCCATACCTTCTCGACATGTCCCTCCCTCGTTACTCATCCTTTCATTCTGCTCCCTGCTTTGAAAAGAAAGAGCTGTGACTAATCCCATTCGTTCCCCACTTCTCAGAGACTTTGCTCAATCGAATATCTTCTCTTTCCAGAATCCTCACTCCTCCCTTCCCACTGACAGTCTCAGATTTTGCTCAACCTAAAGGTTTACTGTTGCTATTACTCCCCAAACTACCATTTTATTTACCATCTTCTTTCTTTCTTTGAACTTCCCACCACCTCCCTAACCCTTCACAATGTGGTTCCGTCCTCACTACTCCTACCTCTCTGCCAACTCATGAGAGACCTGCAGTCTCCAGGTCCAGGGGGCTCGTTTCCCTCCTTATGTCTACAGCATTCTGCACTGTAGCCTACCTCTTTCCTCTGGGCACTTTCCTTCTCCTTGACTGCCATAACCCACACTATTGGGGTATCCATTCTCACACTCAGACAGGACTCTCTTTAAAGCTTCACTTATTCCTTTGAATCTTAAACTAGGCTTCATCCCCAGTTGCATCCCTTAGTGTCTCCTCTCTTGGAGGTTTCCTCCACTGTCATGGCTTCAATCATCATTTCCACTCAGAATACACTCAAATGTAAATATTCAGCCTCCTTTACTAAATTTCATTGCTGCATTTCCAATTACCTACTGTACATATTCATCAGAATATCATAGGAATATGATATTACTGGCCATTTAACTCAGGGCTACTGTGACAAAGCCTAGAAAAACAAATCATTTGATTTCTAGCTTTAAAAAGTTAGTAAGGGGCTGGCCCTATGGCCTAGTGGTTAAGTTCAGCATGCACCTCTTCAGTGGCCTGGGTTCAGTTCCTGGGCATGGACCTGTGCCACTCGTCAGCAGCCAAGCTGTGGTGGCAACCCACATATAAAATAGAGGAAGATTGGCACAGAGGTTAGCTCAGGGCGAATCTTCTTCAGCACAAAGAAGATTGGCAACAGATGTTAGCTCAAGGTGAATCTTCCTCAGCAAAAAAAAAAATTAGTGTGAGTAATTGTCAGCCTCATCTCATTATGATCCCTATCCCATCTCTTCCCCGGGCTGTGTCAAAATGTCCTGTGTGATGTCATCATGTCAGAACCTGGAGGTTTGAAAACAAGTGTCCGCTTTTTCCCAAACTAGTTCACCCTTGGATTCTCAATTTTTGTCAGTGATACTAATCTCAGTCACCCATCTTTGAAATGTTGCTTTCATCCTTAATTAGCTCTGCCTCCTTTCTCCCACAGCTAATTAGTCACCGTTCTCATTGACAAATTCTTCATAATATTTCCCTTTATCCACCCCATCTCCCTAACAAATTGTTCGCCACATTCACGAACCATCCCACGTTCTCCTTCATCGATTCCAGTACTGTCTCTTCCTTGAACTCAACTTTTGCCACCTTTCACAGCAACAAGGTATATTGGCATTGATTCAGCATTTTTTAAATGAATGTCCAATCTTCCCAGCTAGATCTTAAGTTCCTGAAAAACAGGAACAAAATTTTATGATCTCTTCATCCCTGTGCTTACTCTATGAATAGATGACCTGTAACTGTTTACTGTTGAGAATAACTTGTTTTCACTTAAAGAAAAAATTTCACTTTAAATATGTAGCTCTGGAAGCAAATTTAAATATAATCAGGTTGCCCAAACTAATTTTACATACTTTAGGGGACATTTGACATATAACCATATAACATAAGAGAGGCAACTGTTTTGTTTTGGAAAAAGCGTCAAACTTAGGATTTGATCTTGCTTCTCCTGTTAACTAGTCAGTAGACAAGTTTCCTTTTTTTTTTTTTTTTTTGCTGAGGAAGATTAGCACTGAGCTAACATCTGTGCCAATCTTCTTCTATTTTGTATGTGAGTCGCCACCACAGCATGGCTGACGCGTGATGTAGGTCCGAGCCCGGGATCCGAACCCACAAACCCAGGCCGCCAAAGAGGAAAGTGCCGAACTTAACCACTATGCCATGAGGCTGGCCCAGTAGACAAGTTTCTTACCTTGTAGCTTCCTCGCCTGCTATAGTCCTGTCTAATGGAGTTTATTGTGAGGTTTAAATGAGGTAATATCTGACAGTGCTTTGAACATTTCAGAATCTATGTAAATAGATAATCATGTCACAAAGTACCCAGAATCAACACCCATTGATGTTTTAAAATAAATCTTTTGTTAACCTCCTAATTAGAAACCTCCAGCAATCTTAGCAAGTTGATTACAACACCTGTTGTGTCATGACCTAAACCAAACTAATGTTGCTCAGTTATCAGTTAACGCTGTCTGCCCACAGTGTCTTCACGTAAAGCACATACCTGGTGCCTGCCAGTCCCGGCTGTCTGAACAGGGTCCAGGGCTTCAGAAGGCTTCTCTAGAGGGCACACCATTTTTAACAGGTGTTAGGCAATTCGTTAAGTGGGGATTCACTTGAAAACAGCAAATTCTGTCTCCCCTTTGCATGAAAACTACTTGCAGGGTCTCCTGTGCCCCTTCACCTCATCTCAGAGGCAGGTAAGCCTGGCCTCCCCTGGCCCTAATGAGTACCCCCTTTAGCACAAATTGTGATGTATTTGTTTCCAAATGTGTCTGCCGTGTGAATCTGTGGGCATCATAAACAGAGGATTACAACTTATTTATTTGCATGTAGGTTTTCTTATTTTTTAACAGTTCATTTATTTTGATATCCCTGGCACCTCGCACAAAGCCTAGCACTTGGTTCTTGCTCAATAGATAGTGAATAAATGAACAAATGTGGGAGAGGTAACACTGCAGATGATGGTGGTTTTAGTCTCCTTTTTATTGCCCTTCGCCCCTCCCCTACATGAAACAGAATAAATAGGAGGCTCCAGACCCCCAGGGGCCTGCAGCCCTGCTGGTCTAGACTCAGGCCTCAGTTTACCTCAATTTGTTGTCTCCAGATCTGCTCAGCCGCGGGGGAGCTAAGCCTCTGTGGAGATCTCTTCTTCTCCCACTTCTGTCATTTACCCTCAGGGTCCCAGGGTTTCTTGTGTCATGTCTTCCAGAAGATCCCTCTTTTCTACCTAAAAAGAATTATTACTTTCATGCTGTGCTCTCAACAAACTCTTCTAAAAGGAAAATCATTTGTTGAACTCATTCAAATTTTGTTGTTAATGACAAGCTAATCTTTAGTGCATTATCCCCTTCTCAGATCTTTGCATTAAAAAAAGATGACAAGGGGGCCGGCCTGGTGGCGCAGCGGTTAAGTGTGCACACTCTGCTGCGGCGGCCCGGGGTTTGCAGGTTCGGATCCTGGGCACGCACAGATGCACTGCTTGTCAAGCCGTGCTGTGGTGGCGTCCCATATAAAGTAGAGGAACGTGGGCATGGATGTTAGCCCAGGGTCAATCTTCCTCAGCAAAAAAGAGGATTGGCATCAGATGTTAGCCCAGGGCATCGATGTTAGCTCAGGGCTGATTCCTCACAAAAAAAAAAAAAAGATGACAAAACTTTTGAAGATAAAAAGGATTCATCCAAAGGAATGAATTTCTAATAGTGGAATGTTAATCACTGTGACTGGTGATTGGGGCTGGGAGAAGAGAGGCTTTGGAGCAGCAGAACTTTTCCTTTGCCCCTGGAAACCTGCTTGTAGAATCAGCCTAACTCAAAAGAGGAAAAAAAAAATCTTTGTTTAACCCCCAAACATGCTTGTGATTCTCTCCTCTACTTCCTACATTGCAGAAGTGTTGTACAGGAAAGGGAACAAATTTCTGCCCAAGGAAATGGCCGACTACTGTAACCTTTCTGAGTTAATGCCATTGGTGGACTAGGTGGTGGTGGTGGGTGGGGAGTAGAGGGGATGGATGGCAGATAGCTCAAAGGGGAATTCTCTCTCCAGCTTCAGATGGCTGGGGTATCTTCAGCCTGTTATACAAGAGCCTCCCCGCCTTCAAACCCCTGATCCACTCCCAGCCAGCCTGAGGTAGGTCTGCTGTCACGGGTAACGCTCTGCATCGTTCCTTATGTCCCCTCTACAGCGTCAGGGTTGTAACGAGGCTGTGGGACCTTCTCACGCTCTTCTTTCAGCTAGCCACCTGCCAGTGTGATGGGAGCGGCCCCGCTCTCTCCACCCTGGACGCCTCTGGTCTCCTGGGAGCAGGTGACTGGCAGCTGCCTCTGTAAACTGGGGGCCTCCCGTTTACCTGCACATGAAGCTGGCAGGGTGCGCGACTGCCACTTTCAGCTGTTGCGAGAGGGAAATTTTGTGTCTTATTTTCTCTTTCTGAAAATTAATTGACATAACGTTCTATCAAAACCATTTGTTGCAACAACATGGATGGACCTTGAGGGCATTATGCAAAGTGAGATAAGTCAGACAGGGAAAGACAATTACTGTATGATATCACTTATTTGTGAAATCTGAAAAAAGCCAAACTTGTAGGAAGAGACAGTAGGATGGTGGTTACTGAGGGTTAAGGGGTGAGGGAGATGGGGGGATGTTGGTCAAAGGGTACAAAGTTGCGATTAGAAGAGGAATCAGTTCTGGGGATCTAATGCAGAGCATAGTGATTATTGTCAACAATACTGTATTAAATACTTCAAAGTTGCTAAGAGGCTAGATCTTAAATGTTCTCACCACAAAAAAAAAGAAATGATAATTATGTGATGTGACAGAGGTGTTAGCTAATGCTGCAGTGGTAATCAGATTGCAATATGCAAATGTATCAAACCAACACGTCACACACCTTACACAAACCAACCCCTCACACAATATTATATGTCAATTGTATCTCAATTTAAAAAAAACATTTGTTACTTGCCTAGTTGGAGAATAAATTTGCATACATTCTTAAGCAGGGCATTGATGCTTTTTTCATAATCTGGTGACTACAGTATTCTAAATGTTTTGATTTTGTATCACATTTGAAGCATCATGGCTTTATTCTTTTGAATTTAATTTTTTGTTTCTAAATTGAGAGGGAAATAACTAAATGATAGAGGTGACGTAGATTTTCAAGCTTGAATTCCGGCTTTTTAAATCACAGAATGTAAGTGAACAAATCATGTTGTACAAAATGATTTAACCCAAATGTCAGCTGCAGGGTTTTTTGAGACAGCCACTGATCCTCCAGTTTTGGAGGCAGGCTGGAGCTTTCTTCAGACACCTTTGGCCTTGTCTGGAGTCTCCGGGTCTGCCGCCGTGCTGCTGAAGCCAGCTTCCCTGTTTTCAAGGCTGCCCCTCCTTCTCAGCAGCAGGGACATTTGAGTGACTGATGTACACGTTTGCAGGCCACCATTGCAATACAGGTTTGTCAGCAGGGCATCAATGCCATCCAAAAGAGGAGGACAGGTACTTCTCAGAGTCCTGTGTATTTTCAATTTTGATTCAAAGTCACATCATTTGAGCCCCACGTACAGATGGTGCGGCCCAGTGAGATCCGCTGGTAGAGATGTGGGCCTGGAGATTCAACGGCCTTTTCTCATCTGTAGATTTATGAACTACCCTCAGTGATGGAAAGGTTCTTCCAGAATAAAATGGAATGACAGTGAGTGCCCTGGGCACGGCCCTGCGTCTGCTCGTTGTGTCTGGAGTGGAAGGCCGGGTGAGAACCCGCGGCGACCTCGGCCCTGCGGATGCGCCGCGCAGCTGCCCCCCCCCCGCCCCCGGCACTGCCGGTGCTGACGCGCCTGTGCTTGTGTCCCTCCCCACAGCGATTGACCTGCTCTACTGGAGGGACATCAAGCAGACGGGGATCGTGTTCGGGAGCTTCCTGCTGCTGCTCTTCTCCCTGACCCAGTTCAGCGTCGTGAGCGTCGTCGCCTACCTGGCCCTGGCCGCGCTCTCGGCCACCATCAGTTTCCGCATCTACAAGTCTGTCTTACAAGCCGTGCAGAAAACCGACGAGGGCCACCCTTTCAAGTGAGCACCCCCGCCGGGCCAGCCCTGCCCAGGGCTGGGCTCCTTCCCTCTGCCTCTGTTTCAGCCCCGGTGCACGTGGGTCGTGTTTCTCTGAGACCTAACAGACCTCTAGTCTCCTTCAACACTCTGTCTTTGAATATCGAACATTTCTGGTGAATTTCTAAAAGTCAATTCTAACGCTTATTGCTTTATTGAGTTTTTATATTTGAGTTACTACTAATTAAATATTTATTATTTATATTTAATATAAATTTATGTAATTTATATTTAATATTAATATTTTATACTTAGTTATTACTAATAGTAATTTTAATCCATTATAGGTGTACAGTGTTTTATAATTTAAGAAGTGTCTCAACAATTAATCCTCCCAACTCTGTGAAGAAGGCAGGGTATTATAATCCCTTTTTACAGGTGGGAAAACTGAGGTTCTAAGAAGTAAAGTGACTTGCCCAGGGTCACTTGGCCAGTAAATAGTGCAGAGCCGGGAATAGGGTGTTTGGATTGTTATTTCTGTGCTCTCTCTGGAAATTTAATACCCAAGGGCCAACCTTCTGAGGGGTGCAAGGTTTGTGAATAGTCTTGTAATGTGCCCTCCTCTGCATTTCTATACTGGGGAAATCTGACTAGAATGAACACTGAAGAGGAGGAAATTAAAGAGAAAGAAAGGCCGTGCACTAGGAGGATTTATGAGATGTGGCAGAGGGAGGTCTTAGCACCGCAAGTTTCGTGCCACCCAGCTCCCCAGTTTGTCTCCCATCTCCAGCTTGTGAGCCCTGGGACTTTCAGCACTGGCTGTCAGTCATGCTCCCGTGGTGCTGGCCCCAGAGTGCAGGCTCCCCTGTGGGTGTCCTCGCCTCCTGTAGCGGAGGGACAGTCCTGACTGCTGGATGAGACACGTAGATGCTGCTGCAGAGCGGCTTCTGGGCCAGCGCCAGTAATTCCCGGGGACGCCTCTGAATCCTCCAGCTCGCCTCACCAGTCAGCTGAATCAAGGCCTCAGGGCACCAGGCTCCTAAAGGGAAAAGACGCCTGTGTTATGGGGGCTTGTTGACAAAAGGGGAAAGTCTGTGTCAGACCTCCCTTCCCAGCCTCGAGGTCCTGGCCTCAGTGTCAAACCAGGCACAGTCTGAGCCTTCTTGCCCTTGGGATGTATTTGGCCTTCTTCTAATGCAGAGTAAATGGGTCTTCTGGGCTATAATTTGGCCGTGCAAGTTCCCACCCCAAAGGTGGGAAGAGTGGAGAGGTGGCGTGTCATCTTATGGGGTATATACCACGCCTACCTCAGTGACCCCAGCCTGTGACCAGAGTTGGCACCTGTAGAGCCCTGTCCTGCCCCAGCCTCCGCCCTCAGCCATCTGAGCGAGCTGGTTTCTCCTCGTTCTTGGCCCCAAGGCTGTCCCCTTGCGGGGAAACATGGCTCTCATTTGGCTCATTTCTTCCAATACCCAGTGCAGAACCAAGAGTCTAACTACAATTAGCTCAACTACTTTCTCTTCCTTTAGGAGAGAAATTTAAAATATAAAGCTTTCCTTTGGCTAAGTTGTTTTTCTCAGTAAAAGGAATATCAGACTCAGAGAACATTTTGAATCAAAACATACTATCTAGACAAATCACTATTTTTCTATTTGTTTCTAAAGGGGAGGAACATAAACTTCCTAAAACTCAAGCCATCACAGCTTTACTCTTTTCATTTCAATTCCCAGAGTTAGGTAAACTCTGTAAGAACTCTAGAAATATCCTCTAAGTAGACAATGTGGCGCTGTCTTAAAACAGAGCAGGGGGAGGGAAGGAGAGAGGGAGGATGGACCTCTGTGAGGGAGCATGGCCAAGCAGGAGGATGGACTGTTTGAGGAGCCTGGTGTATGTGCCCAAGAGTTACATTTAACCATTTGAACAAATGAAAAATGAAAAATGCAGTTACTAAAAATACTCCTTGTCATAGAACCATGAACATTTTAATATAGCCCAGGGTCACTTGAGTTTTCAGAGCTCTCTAGATAAAACCTGGGAGTATTTTCCAGAATTCAAACATGAAATATTAAAGTTTTGATGACGAATAATAGTTGGCAGCTAGGATTTTCAGATATCTCAATTATTTAAAAAGAGGATTCATCTCCACGCAGCCAAAAAAGCAATGAGGACTTTCACAGTTACCTGGCGGGCCAGGGATGTATGGAGGATTCAGCAATGAGCTGACTTCGGACTGGCTGCTCTCTGGTCCCCGCCAATGGCTCTGTATTATCAGCTCACACCTTAAGGCTGTATTAGAGAGGTGGAAACAGTCACAGCGCCCCACTAAGCGACATGATCCCTGCGTCCCCAGCACAGCAGCGGCGGGGGTGTATGGTGCCCTGCAGCCTGCTCGCTGGCAGAAAGCCCCCAGGATGGCCTGGCTGTTGTCCTCAGAGGGGGAGAAGGAAAAGTCAGTGTTTCGTGGTCCCTCTGATGGAGCTCTCTGTGGGTGGTCTGTTGACAGGGCCTACCTGGAGCTCGAAATCACCCTTTCTCAGGAGCAGATTCAGAAGTACACGGACTGCCTGCAGTTCTACGTGAACAACACGCTTAAAGAACTGAGGAGGCTCTTCCTCGTCCAGGACCTGGTGGATTCCTTAAAAGTACGATTGCTTAAGCCCTTCACTTGAACATCTTGAGTTTTGTTTTCTCGAAAGGTATAATATAAACCACCATGTAATGGAGAGTAAAAAGCAAGTGTTAATTATATTCTAGAGTCAGAACACCTCCAGCTGTGCGGCACCATGGAGCTCATCCAGTCTAATCCCCTCATTTTACAGATGCCACAAGTGTGGCTCCGAGAGGCTAAGACACTTGACCGAGGTTGCCCAGTGAGTCACTGGTCGAGCTGGGATCAAACCCAGGTCACACAGCTTGTAGTTCTATCCTTTTTACCACACACCAAGTTGCTTCCCCTTACCGTTTTCAATTCCTCAGCCAGTTTCCTAAAATTAATTTTAAAATAAAAATCTAGTTTGGGAAATGTGAAAAACATACATGGTTTTTCATTGAAAGAAACTCTGGGCTCTGCTAATAGTAAGACATCCAAGTGTCCTTACACAGTGTGGGCCGTGAGACTGAGCCCCTGCAGGGTGGGGGACCTCGGGTCCCGGGTGTTATTCCTGTGCTCTCGTTGGACATGCTGGGTTTCGTTGAACAAGCTGCCTTGACAGCCCTGTGATGTACCTGTAAAACTGAAGTCAATCAATCATGGTTGGGCAGGGGCAGGAGCGGAGGGGTGGGGAGCCTATGGGGTTGCCGTGAGTTCCCTGTGCTCCCAGAGCTCTTCTTACACACCGGGCAGGGTCTGTACCCGAGGTTGCTCGGTTACTGTTCCAGGAAGGGCAGAAGGAAAAGTGAGTGATACGGTGTGGACCCCCAAGGTGCTTTACTGGAATAAGGTCTTGGCAAGTAATGACTGAAGAGACACAGCAGGGAGATTATGATTACTTACCTTAGGGCTTTTAAGGTGACGTTTCTCTTCATATTTGTAATGTAAGAATTGTGGGCTAGAGAAGGGGTCGGCAAACCTTATCTGTAAAGGGCCATGTGGTAAATATTTTAGGCTTTGTGGGCCACACACACTCTGTTGCAGCTACTCAATTTTGCCATCGTAGCAGGAAAGCAGCCAAAGACGATACGTAAATGAATGACTGTGGCTGTGTGCTGATAAAACTTTATTTATGGACATTGAAAGTTGAATGTCATATCATGTTCACATATCATGAAATGTTACTCTTGTTTTTATTTTATTCCCCCATTTAAAAATGTAAAAATCCATTCTTAACTCATAGGCCCATACAAAAACAGGCCAAGGGCCATAGTTTGCTGACGCCTGCCATAGATTATTATTTCATTAAGTCTCTCTAGTCTTAGAACAAAGAAATCCAAAGCGTTCCCAGAGCAGTGAAGACTGGATCCTCTTTCAGTAATTCTGTGATGAGCTTTAAATGCTCTCACATTTCCTGTTGAAACCATGATGTATTTTGCCTCAAATTCTAATCTAAAAAAAAGTCAATGAAATGAGACTCTTACCCATCAGGATGGTTGTAGAAGCTCTGATCATCATTTCCTCCTCCAGTTTGCAGTGCTGATGTGGCTCCTGACGTACGTGGGCGCTCTCTTCAACGGGCTGACCCTGCTGCTCATGGGTAAGGGCAGACGAGTGTGTTAGCGTGTTGTCTTCCTTCACACACTGTGTGAGCAGAAAGCTGCCTGGGCTGTTAGCTCTTAGCTTGTTTTAATAGATTCCCAGGAACAAATGCCAGATAGCCCTGAGTGCAAACATTTCCCTGACCGTCATAGTTCAATTAAAGAGTATAATATATATTACACATTACTGATGAATTTCTTAGTTTAAAGTTGATTTTTTTTTCCTTCAACCACAACTGCTTTTATTTGGCTTCTGTTTACAATGATAGTTATGGACAGAAATTCATTTTCATCCCGGGAGAGCACAGTCCACCCTCATTCTGGGATTAATGACTTACTATCTGTAAAGTGCTCAGCATCCCTTCATTTTCCTTATGAAATGCCCTGCCATCTTCTAGCTAGAATGCTGGCTATTATAATATAAATAAAGCTATAATATCACATAATTATATAAAAATGTATCTATAAGCTTATTCTCACTCATAACTTTCAGAATTTTAATACTGTATTTGTTTTTCATCCCAGCTGTGGTTTCAATGTTTACGCTACCTGTAGTGTATGTTAAGCACCAGGTAAGTTCTATGTGATGTCAGACGTTCACGTTCAATTTTGACCTCGTGACCTTTAGACGTGCTCCTGATTTCCTTCTCTTTGTAGGCACAGATTGACCAATATCTGGGACTTGTGAGGACTCACATAAACGCTGTCGTGGCAAAGTAAGTTACATAGTGCAATTCATAAAAAGAGAGACGGTCTTAAGCCGGCATTTGAGTGGATTAGGTAGGGGTAATAAAAGGATAAAAAATAATAGGTTGGTTTATGATCATTCACTTATTTGAGTCATATATTCATGCACTTCCTAATTATATTATTTCAGAAAATAAGTATGAAGGTAAAAACTCTCAGTTAAACAAAACTTTCAGTAGTTTACTTCAGGTACCATGATGAGTGAGTTTTAGTGAATGAATGGTGTTAAGCTCTGTTTGGGGATGGGCTCATGTTCAAGAACAAGATGGGGTGGAGGAAAGAAGGAAGCTTGACTCAGAGAAGTAAAATTAATTTGTACAGTTTAATTGAAATAAAAACAAATTAACAAACATTTTCAATCTTTTAAATAATAAATATTGATTTCCTAAACTGTTGAAATTATTTTTAAAAATTAAAAAAAATCCTTAAAACTTTTGTTACATTTTAAATTACACCATTTTAACTCAACAAGTGTGTGTGTTTGTTTGCTTATTTAATTAACACCATTGCTTTTTAAACCTGAGTCTTAAATAGATTCTACTTTATGGCTACTTTGTGTATTAGGAGATAAGGATTCTAGTTGTAAGTATCTACAGCTATCATGGTCATTAAACTTAGTTTGCCTTAATTCTTAAATTAGTATTTTTAGATATGTCTCCATCTAAAATGATAGTTTTTATGTTGTCATTATTATTCAAAATCTTGTTTTAATCAAAAGCTGACCTAGGCTTCAACTACAAGTAAACGTCACAAAAGGACTAGACTTTGTCCACATGAACTCCCTCTAGTAATCTTAGAATCATGTGGCTGGACCTAGGTGATGGTCAGAATTAAAGTGAAGTATTTTAGACAAAGACGTATAAGACAAAACAGATAAGAAAAACAACCACTTTTATTTTTTTTTTTTTGGTGAGGAAGATCAGTGAGCCAACATCCATGCCAATCCTCCTCTTTATTTTGCTGAGGAAGACCGCCTCTGAGCCAACATCTATTGCCAATTCTCCTCCTTTCCCCCCCCCCCCCAAAGCCCCAGTGGATAGTTGCATGTCATAGTTACACATCCTTCTAGTTGCTGTATGTGGGACGCGGCCCCAGCATGGCTGGAGAAGCCGTGCGTGGGTGCGCGCCCGGGATCCGAACCCCGGGCCACCAGTAGCGGAGCATGAGCACTTAACCGCAAAGCCACGAGGCCGGCCCTGAAAAACAACCACTTTAAATTAAAGTTCCTCTGCTATTAGATTTGCATTTCATCAGTTACAGTTCTCTCCTGAAGGAGATAAAGATTTTGTTTTTTACTACGTGCTGTTTATATTCTTCCTCTTAAATTCATGGTGAATTTGGATCTGTATCAGATCTACAGCACATTTCAAAATGCCTGAAGTTATCAGCTTGGACCCAAATGCAACCAATACCTAATGAAAATCAACAAATTAAGGATAAATATTTATTGTTTTGTATTAAGAAATGGGAGCATGTTATAGTATGAAACTTGGTGGTGCCCAAACCTGGGGAACCCTGTTAAAAATACTAATCTCCGGATTCTTATAACAGACCTATAGAATTAGAATTTTAGGCTTGGGGACCTGGAATCTATTTTAATGAACTCCTCAGGTGACTTTTTGGCAGTTAGAACTGTGTTCAGGAACCACAGCAAAGAACACCAGAACAGGAGCTTGAAAACTGGAAGATAGAAGTTCTAGTCCTAAGTTGTCCACTGCTTAGTTTGGGAATCTAGAATAAATCACATCTATTAATTTTTTTATCTGGTTGATTGGTTGGTTGGTTTCAAAAGGAGATGTACCTGTTATGTCCTGGGTACTGCTTGTAACAGGCACAGGGGGTATAAATGTGGATGAGATGATCTGAGCCCTAGCAGAGCTCTCAGACCTATCCGTGCAGACAGAACTGTAGAGAAATAACTATCAGGCAATATAAGAAATACAGTAGAGTTCTATAAATATTAAGGTCAGAGAAATAAGGAAACAACTGTTCCTACCTGGAGGGGATAATGGAAAGCCACTAAAATGAGGACCCCATCTTAGTTCAGGTTGCTATAACGAAGTACCGTAGTACTTTCTTTGTACGTTTGTAAGTACAGGGTGACTTACAAACAACAGAAATTTATTTCTCACAGTTCTAGAGGCTAGAAGTCTGAGATCAGGGTGCCAGCATGGTCAAATTCTGGTGAGAGCTCTCTTTCAGGGTGCAGACTTCTCTCTGTGTCCTCACATGGTGGAAGTGGAAGGGAACTCTCTGGGGTCTCTTTTATAGGCCACTAATCCCATTCATGAAGGCTGCACCCTCATGACCTAATCACCTCCCAAAGGCCCCACCTCCTAATACCGATGCATTGTGGATTAGGTTTCAACATATGAGTTTGGGGGAGCCACAAACATTCCATCTATAGCAGCCCTGAAGGATGGGTAAACATTCATCAGGTGGATGATGAGGGGAAAGACATTGCAAGAAGGAGAAATAAGCAAACACAGAAGCATGAAAATGTAGGTCATGTTCGGGAAGCAATGAGTCAACCATTGTGTCTAAAGCTTAAATAAGTGGAAAGGTCAACTAGAAAGAGTCTAAGAAGAGAGGCTGAGGCTGAGGTCAAGTGTTGAATGCTCTAAAGAGTTATGACTCTGACCCAATGGGCAATGGGCAGCCCTTGATGGTTTTATGCAGGGAATTGATGCAATCAGACTTGTGTTTTGCACAGATTGCTCTGACAGTCTAGTGGGAGGAGAATTGGAGAGGAGAGTAGAGATGTGGTGATCAGCTAAGAGCCTGTCATAATTCAAACAGAAGTGATAAGGGTATAGTCCTGTTAAAATGGAGTGAAAGGAGATGGCACAGAACATACAATGTATGAACATATGTATGCAGTGTAGTTGTTGAATTAAAATTGGAACTCAAGGCTGTGAAAAGGAATTGAGAGAAAACATATTAACCATGAGGACAAATGTGGTTTCTGTAATTGAGCTTCATTCAGATTTGGCTCTGAGTTTCTTGGTAGCTAGAACAAAAAGAGAAACTAAGTTATACAGTTCTTATATCAGAAAGGAAGAAACAGCAGTTCTTCAAGAGAACCTGTTTGGCCTGACACTAAATTTTGAAGAAAATTTCTTGGTGGGATCTTAACTCTAAGTCTCCTTCAACTTCTGAAATTCTGACTCCATGTTAGAATAAATTCAGCAAAAGAACTCACATCATTTTAGAAAGACAGTTAAGAACATGATCTTTGGAATCAGACCAGTTTGAGTTCATTTCTGGCATTTTTAGCTATACGAGCTCATCATAAATGTTATTTGACTCTCTGAGCCTGTTTCCTTATCTGCACATTGGGAATGTTAATACTTACCTCATCAGGTTTAGAGATTAAATGAGTTAAATGAGTCTGTAAAGTACTTTTACTTGGATAAAGGAAGCACTCAATATATATCGGATATCATCATCATCTTCATCCTCTTTCTGCTTAGAGATGGGTTCAAGGGGGTGTGGAGGACAATCCTAGGCTGGGTCAGGAGACCTCAGTGCCACTCCCTCCTCCATACTGAGTGGAAGGATGACCCTGTCCAGTCATTTAACCTTTCTGTGTCTCAGTTTTCCACCTCTAAAATGGGGCTAATAACACCTACTAACCCTTCTTAGAGTTTTGAAAACAAGGGAAAAGTGTGTCAAATTTCAAAAGGTAAAATAAATATTGTAGGGGAAATTAAAGCTTTAAGTGAGAACATAATAAGAAAACTGCCTCAGGTGAATACAACTCGCCATGACTGGTGACATATATTCTATGATGACAAAATAGCCTGCGATTTTACCTGGAAGATCTCTTGGTGATCTTTGATAAATCTTGGAGAATGAAGAACATCCTGAAAACTGAAATTGGGCAGAACTGTCCTGACTGTCAAATGAGAAGAACAGATTCTAGAAATTACCTTTTGACTAATTGAATGCCTACTTTCAAGCAAAATTCTAGAATGAATTAGTAAAATTATAGGTAAATACTCATCATAGATTGTTCTATGATCACTAAACTGAGAGACCATATGGCCTGCTTTAGCCATTCTCATTCTAGTGGGTGACTCAACAAGTCTTCCTGGTGTCCTTGAGGAGAAAATGGAGATGTGTGGTCCAGATGATAACACAGTTGGCATAGTTCTAGAAGGTTGAGATAGTAGACCCTAGAAGGTTGAGTTATTCTATCAAATATCTGTCTGGGTTGGGTATAGTAATGTGACACAGGGCCCTGCCTTAGACTTCATTACTTTCAACCCCATCACCTCAGATGACTGTGTGAAGACAAATAAAATATACTCATCTGGGTTCTAGGTGACACACAGCTCGGAGCCAAAGCAAATTCAGAAGATGGCACGCTCGAGATTCAAAACGAATCAAGTGATCGGAGCAAACGAGAATGCTGAACTGAAATCAATAAAATGAAATTAGGGAAAGCAAAGCCCTATATTTAGATGTCTAGTTAGATGTTATTAATGGAAGTATAAAGTCTAAATCAAAAGATTTACTGAGTGCCAGGTCTATTCATCTCATTATCTGATATTTTCTCTCAAATGTCTCATAAACATTTCAGATTCAACATGGCCAAACAGATCTTGCCATTTCACCCCAGAATCTGTTTTCCCTTTGGTCATTGCCATCTCGCTAAATGGCATTATCATTCATCTGGATGCTCAGGCTCAAACCAAAGGATCTTCCTCAATTACTCTCCCTCTTTCCCTTGCCCACACATTCAATCCATCACCATAGCAGGCAGTCCTGTCAGCTCCATCTTTGAACTAGATGCCCAGACTGTTCATTTCTCTCCATTTCCACATCTACCACACAACTCAGGCCATTGCCATCTGGCACCTGGCCTGCTATAGGTTTCCCTCCCTCCGTGATGGCTCCCACCCCCATTGCCCCACTTTTTTTCACACAACCACCATATGATCTTCTTAAAACGTGAATCAGATCACTTCCCTGCCTAAAATTTGTCAGTGGCTTCCCCACACACAGAATAGAATCTAAATTCCTTACCAGCACCCACAAGTTTCAACACTATCTGGTCACTGCCTGCCCCTCAGACCTCCTCTCCCCACTCCTTAAGCACACTGGCCTCTACCCTCCTCACCTCCGAAACTTGTGCTCACTGTAGAGCCTCTGCACTCCCTGCTCCCTCTGCCTGAGACACTTCATGCCCAGATCTTAGCCTGGTGGCCCCTTCCCATCCTTTGATCTGTTTCTCAGATCAGTGATTTATAGTAGGCAGCACCCACCTGACCGCTGCCCGCTCACCGCCTATCAGACCACCTTATTTTACGGCATTTATCACCATTTGAACTCTTGTTAATTCTACTTGTTTATTTCTGGCTCCTCAGCCCCTACAAGAATGAGAGCTCCGTGAGAGCAGGCACCTTCTCTCTTCTGTTGATCCCTGAGCTCCAGCACCTGGAAGGGTGCTGGGCAGAGAGGAGGGTCTCAGCCAAAATCTGCATGATGAACTCATAGAGCTGTGATTTAACTAAATGCTCCCAGTGTAAACCTACCCTAACATAATTCTGCCATTATTCTCTGTGAGAATCACAGAATTTTAGGGGCCTTGGAGATATCTAGTCTAGACCCACATTTTAAAAATAAATGCTCTAGGACCAGGAAAGCTCATTAGCTGGCCTACGTCACACAGCTAATTAGTGGCAGAGCTGGGACTAGGACTCAGGTTTCTAATTCCACTTCTGGGTAGTTTGTGCTGAGGGTGACCTTAGGTTCTTTTACCTATAACCATCCTTGTTTATGCTCGTTGTCCTGGAGTGGTTAGTAATATCTCCCTCCTCCTCTTTCAGAAGTGTCCCAGACTGGGTCATAAATGGTCACCCTAACTATATCATAGCTTCTGTAATGCTGAAATAAATCGACATCTTTGTCTATCTAAAAAGTTGTAATTTAAGGAATATGGCCCTCTTGCGATATTCATTATCTAACTACACTTGATTCTTATTGCTGCATAGAAGTGTTTATAGACACTCGTACTTCACTATAACATCTTTTGGAATAGTAAGCTATTTAGTCACTGCTAATTAAAGCAACAACATACAATGAACTCATACAATGATTTCATGAATAACAGTTGTGATTTACTCCCTTTTGATATTATCTTTTTAGGATTCAGGCTAAAATCCCAGGCGCTAAAAGGCATGCTGAGTAGATCGGTATCCCCTGGGGCCTGGACACGAACAGGAATGTCTGCCGTGGTCACAGCGCTGTTCTTACAGGTTACTGCAAATCGATTCTTTCTGCCCCCAGTACCATAATCTTAAGACAAACTTTAAAACAGCTGTTTTTAGGCTGTTCCTGTACTCTTAGGATATTTGAGTCACTTGTGTCAAGCACTAAAGTATAGAGAAAAGTGTATTAGATGTGGTTTTTAATTTAGTGTTGCTAAAAAAACTGCATGATGGTGAGAGCCCAAGTTACCTTTTCTTCCTCGGTGTTCTTCTCCCCCTGCAATGCTTCTGTAGCTTCTAATGTTCCCTGAGGCTAGGCTTTCCTGCCCGGTGCACTGATGCAATAGTGGAAATCGCTTATATGTCTTGGGTTGCTGGTTGGATTAATCTTTAATAACAATATATAGAATTGTAGACCGATGTTTTAGTGTTTTTCCAACACACACAACGTAAAAATAAAAACAGTCGACCGTACTTATGGTAATCAGTTTTGTATAACTTAAAATAATTAAATAAACAAATAAACCCAAAACAAACACGCAGTACTTTTGTTGTGTGGGTCTGACGGGCTGATTTACATGTATGGTAACTAAAAAGTACCAGCATGTTAACTTTATTACAATTTGTATTACTTTCTCTGTAGTTCCTAATGGACTTAATTATGGACTCTGGATATTTGCACTTATGTACTTGATACTGAATGCATAAATAAATGTTACTAAGTGTAGAAACTTCTCCCTCTCTTCTCGTGGTCTTACCAGAAAATGCAAAAGTTCTAAGAGATTCTATCTCCTCAGGACTTGCTGCGAAGGCTGAGACCAAGCTTCACTTTACCCCTGTCCCCAGGGACACGTGGTCCAACCCCAACCCAGTATCTGGCTGCTTTGGGTTATTAATAGAATCACTGAAGAGCAGTAAAACTGGAAAACACTTTTCATGTACTCTGTGGAGTTGATGCAGATATTTTAAATAGTTTTTTAAAAATTTGGAAGTGATATAAATCCATCCCTAAACTTCCTATAATAATATGTAACACAACACTGGCATAAAACAATTATAATTGCTATAAACTCACTCTTTTGGTAGTTACTTATTGAGCACCTACTGTATGCCAAACACTGAGAATAGGGCTGTAAATGAGAGGGATGACAGTTCCTGCCTTCACCAAGCTAAGTCTTCTAACGATTGCTCGCCACTTTTTGCAAGAGTCCAATTGCATGTTATTTCACTGTGAAAGTCAAAAGTCAAAGATGATGCAGTAGAAGTGGATGAAAGTGGTAGCAGTGGGAGAAATAAAAGTGGGAGAAGAAAGGAATAGTTACTTACAAAAAGCTGCCTTTGACTAGTTTTGTACTTGGGTTCAATAAGCACTTAGGGACTTACCCTTCTGTGCAAAGTGGTGTGATGACCACACGGGCAACTGGACACCGGGCCAGCAGCCCAGATGGGGGGAGATGGGAGGTGGCTTTGTGAAAATGCTAACTAAATAAAAGGCAGCATGAAATAAGATCTGCGTTACAAAACTAGAGTAACAGAAAAGGATTCTCAGGGGAGGTGAATTTTGGGGCTGGGTCCTGATCTGGCTTTTTCCAGACAGAGAAGGTTCATCCCAGTATGAAGAAAAAACATGCACTAAGGTGCTAAGACATGGACGTGCATGGCATATGCAGAGAATGGTGAGTAATAAGGTGAATTGGGTTGTGAGGTGCTTGGGGTGAGAATGTAGCGCCAGGTAAGGCTGAAGTGGTGGGTCGAGCCCACACTAGGAAGAAATTTGAATGCTAAGGAGTTTGGGCTTTATTCTTGAGATCTCGGAGAGTCTCATAAACACACTGCAGGTGTGTGATGCTGAGATTAGAAGAATATAGGAGACAATTGTAACAAAACTAACAGCAAACAGGTGTCAAAAGACTAGGCCTCTACTAAAGCGGCTACAGCGAGAACAGAAAGGAGATAGTCCTCTGTCCCTGATCTTTTATATTAGCCAACATGCCCAGCGCCCACTGTGCACAGAGGAGCAGCTAAGAGAGATGACATGGAGGAAGATGGGATTGGAGTTGGCAATTGACTAGATGTAGGGTTTCAAGACCAAGGCCAACCCTGAGAGTTAGCACCTCCTTAAATTTTGCACCCCAGGCAGCTCTCGGGCCTCACCATAGCCCCAGCTCTGTCTAAGGCTAGCTGATTGGGAGAATGCAATACCAGTTTTCAGGACAGAAAGCCCAGAAGAGCTGGTATGGGGAAGGAAGGCAATAAGCTTAGTTTGGTGCCTGCTATTTTTTTATGGTAACTAGATACAGAAGAGTGTTTCTTTTTCATGTATGTTTTTCAGTCTCCAACCTTTGAGATAAAGTTTCTCCTAAATGGCTTTATTGTGTAGAATTAACTTTCCTCAATATCTGCATTTGCAGCATTTTCCTCCTTCCTATGGGCCCAGAATCCCTTTCATAAGCAGCTGCTCATTAGAAGGATTGAATGAGGAATTCCATTTGGTGGCAGTGGTGAAGAAAGTTTCCTGAGGAAACTCCAGCCTTACAAAATGCTAGGTATGAATTTTAACAAATGGAACATGGGGCATATAATATCCTACTTCTACAGGAAGCATCAGTCAAGATAATGTTCGAGATGATGGAATAATGTGAGGACCCGACAACCAGGTAAGAAAAGGACCAAGAACAGAGCCCCCAGGGACCCAGAGTGAGTGAGGTTGTTCTGAAAGCTGTTAAAAAAAAAGAAGATTCTTATAGCCTGTGGCTGAGTTAAGCATGCAGGGGCTGGGGTGAATAGATGAAGAAGCTGCTGTATGTTTTATGGATCATTTCAGGAATAAAGGAAGGAGGACAGTTCATATACCCTCTGCTTTTTCCCCACCTATATTAGCTTCCTAGGGCTGCCTTAACAAAGTCCCAAAAACTAGATGACTTAAAACAATAGTAATTTATTCTCTCATAGTTGTGGAGGCTAGAAGTCTGAAATCAAGGTGTGGGCAGGGCCAGGCTGTCTCTGGTAGCTCTAGGGCAGAATCCTTCCTTGCCTCTTCTAGCTTCTGGTGGTTGCCAGCAGTGCGTGGACTTCCTTGGCTGCATCCCGAGGTGCATCCCTCCAGTCACATGGCCATTTTCTCCCTGTGTGTCTTCACATTGTCTTCCCTCTGTGTCCAGATTTTACCTTTTTATAAAGACACTAGTCATGTTGGATTCGGGCCCACCCTAATGACTTCACTTAAACTTGATTGCCTCTGTAAAGACACTATTTCCTAATAAGGTCACATTCTGAGATACTACTGTTTGGAACCTGAATATATCTTTTGGGGGGGGACACAGTTCAACCCATAACACCATCCCAGGCCTCACACCAGTCCTGACTCCACTGTGAAGACTTTTCTTCCCATACAGAGCCACGACCTGTTTCTCCACTTGTTTCCCACTATAAGGAATTACTGCTGAGAAGCAGTGGGACAGCTCCTCCCTTAACCAAATGAACTTGTGAGTCACTGAATGCTGGGCCTTGCTTCACTGCTGTGGGGTTCCAGCAATCACCAAGTTGTCGTTGGATTGGGCAGCTCTGAGCACTTGGACTTTAGCACTCTTCTGAGTGTAGAGAAGCAGGTGGGGACATAGAGGAGCCACCACTGGTGTTGTGGTGTTAGCCAATGTGGTAGTGGTTTCTGGGGAATAAACAAGCTCTGCTGATCAGACAAAAGGGACATTTGCTTCAGACTCCAGTCTGCTTCTCTAGTGCTTTATATTGGCACCATACTCAAGCTTCTTAATATGATTTTTTTCTTTTTAATTTTTTTTTAGTTCAGTACATTCAATATTACAGAATTAGTTTGGCTGTCCACATTTTCTTTGATGGGTAAATTGAAATGAATTCTTTTGTATCCTGGGTCACAGTTGCCTTTTAAAAGAATTCTGCTGGAATTAGCTCTCTCTGATTGCTTCCTAATATGCTAAAGGAAGTTTTTCAAGTAGAAGTGAAAGGACACTAAACAGCAACACAAGAGTATAGAGTAGTAAACTCATTGGTAAAGCAGACTTTAAGTCAAAAACTGTCTCTGGAGACAAAGAAGGTCGTTACATAATGATAAATGGGTCAATTCATTACAGAAAGATATAGCAATTGTAAATATAAATGCACCCAACATTACAGCACCTAAGTATATAAAATAAACATTGGCATATCTGAAAGAAGAAATTGACAATACAATAACAATAGGCAATACAGCAATACAATAATAGTAGGAGAATTCAATACCTTACATTCAATAATGGATAGAACGTCTAAGCAAAAAGATCAATAAAGAAACAATGGACTTGAACAACACTATAGACCAAGTGGACCTAAAGACATATAAAGAATTTTTTACCCAACAGCAGAAGAATACACATTTTTCTCAAGTGCACATAGAACATTCTCCCCAATAGATCACATGTTGGGTCGCAAAACAAGTCTTAACAAATTTAGGAAGATAGAAATTATACCATGTATCTTTTCTGTCCACAATGGAATGAAACTAGAAATGAATAAAAGCAAGAAAATGGGAAAATACAAAAATCCATGGAAACTAGATAATACATTCTTGAACAACCACTGGGTCAAAGGGGAAATCAAAAGGGAATTTAAAAAATACCTTGAGACAAATGAAAACAAAAACACAAACTGCTAAAACTTATGGAATGCAGCAAAAGCAGAACTAAGGGAAGCTTACAGTGATAAATGCCTACATTAAAAAAGAAGAAAGAGGGGCTGGCCCCGTGGCATAGTGGTTAAGTCCGTCGTGCTCCACCTTGGTGGCCAGGTTCGCAGGTTCAGATCCCAGGCATAGACCTAAACCACTCGTCAAGCCATGCTGTGGCAGCAACCCACATACAAAATAGAGGAAGGCTGGCACAGATGTTAGCTCAGGGCTAATCTTCCAAAAGCAAAAAAAGAGGAAGATTGGCAACAGATGTTAGCTCAGAGCAATCTTCCTCACCAAAAAAAAAAAAAGATGAAAGATCTCAAATAAACAACTTAACTTTATACCTCAATGAACTAGAAAAGAAAAGAAGAACAAACTAAACTTGAAGTTAGCAGAAGGAAGGAAATGATAAAGATCAGGGCAGAAATAAATCAAACAGATAATATAAAACCAGTAAAAAAAATCAACAAACCTGAGTTGGTTTTTTGAAAAAATAAACAAAATTGACAAACCCTTAGCTAGACTAAGAAAAAAGACAGAAGACTCAAATAAAATCAGAAATGAAAGAGGAGACATTACAATAGATGCTTCAGAAATAAAAAGGATCATAGGGGACTATTATGAATAATTACATGCAAACAAATTGGACAGCCTAGAAGAAATGGATAAATTCCTAGAAACATACAACCTACCAAGACTAAATCAGGGGCCGGCCCTGTGGTGTAGTGGTTAAGTGTGCATGCTCCGCTGCTGGAGGCCTGGGTTCAGATCCTGGGCGTGCACCGATCCACCATTTGTCAAGCCATGCTGTGGCAGCGTCCCATATAAAGTGGAGGAAGATGGGCATGGATGTTAGCCCAGGCCCAGTCTTCCTCAGCAAAAAAAGAGGAGGATTGGCATGGATGTTAGCTCAGGGCTGATCTTCCTCACACACACACAAAAAAGACTACATTAAGAAGAAATAGAAAGCATGAACAGACCAATAACAAATAAGGAGATTGAGGAAGTAATCAAAAACATCCCAACAAAGAAAAGCCCAAGACCAGATTGCTTCACAGCTGAATTCTACCAAACATTCAAACAAGAATGAATATCAATCCTTCTTAAACTCTTTCAAAAAATAGAAGTAGAGGGAACACTTCCAAACTGATTTTATGAGGCCAGGATTACCCTGATACCACAGCCAGACAGAGACACCACAAGAGAACAAAACTATAGGCCAATATTTCTGATGAATATAAATGCAAAAATCCTCAATAAAATACTAGCAAACTGAATTCAACAACATCATCAAAAGGATTATACACCATGACCAAGTGGGATTTATCCCTGGGATGCAAGTTTGGTTTAACATACACAAATCAATCAATGTGAGACACCATATTAACAGAATGAAAGATAAAGTCACATGATCCTCTCAGATGCAGAAAAAGCATTTGACAAAGATCAACATCCATTCATGATAAAAACTCTCAACAAAACGCGGTATGAAAGGAAATTTCCTCAACATAATAAAGGCCATTTATGAAAAGCCCACAGCTAACACCATAGTCAATGGGGGAACAACTGAAAGCTTTTCCTCTAAAATCTTATACAAGACAAGGATGCCTACTCTCACCACTTCTATTCAACGTAATACTGGAAGTACTAGCAGGAGCAATCAGACAAGAAAAAGAAATGTAAAGCATCCAAATCAGAAAGGAAGAAGTAAAATTATCTCTGTTTGCAGATGACATGATCCTATTTTTAGAAAACCCTAAAGACTCCACACACACACACACACAAACCTGTTAGAACTAATAAACCAATACAGTAAAGTTGCAGGATACAAAATCAACATACAAAAATCAGTTGCATTTCTTTACACCAACACTGATTGATCCAAAAAGGAAATCAAGAAAACAATCCCATTTACAATAGCATCAAAAGGAATAAAATACCTAGGAACAGATTTAACCAAGAGAGTAAAAGATCTGTACACTGAAAACTACAAGACGTTGATGAAAGAAATTGAAGAAGACAAATAAATGGAAAGATATTTGGTGTTCATGGATTGGAAGAATTAATGTTGTTAAAATGTCCATACTACCCAAAGTGATATACAGATTCAATGCAATCCCTATCAAAATTCCAGTGGCGTTGTTCACAGAAACAGAAACAGCAATTCTAAAATCTGTATGGAACCATGAAAGACTCTGAATAGTCAAAGCAATCTTGAGAAAGAAGAACAGAGTGTGAGGCATCACACTTACTGATTTCAAATTATATTACAAAGCTATAGTAATCAAACGGTATGGTACTGGCATAAAAACAGACATATAGACCAGACTAGAGAACCCAGAAATAAACCCAAGCATATATGATCAAGTAATTTTTGATAAGGGCACCAAGAATACACAGAGGGGAAAGAATGTCTCTTCAATAAATGATGCTGGGAAAACTGGATATCTACATGCAAAAGAAGGAAACTGAACCCTTATCTTATACCATATACAAAAATCAACTCAACATGGGTTAAAAACTTAAACATAAGACCTGAAACTGTAAAAATCCTAGAAGAAAACATAGGGAAAAACTCCTTGACATTGGCCTTGGCAATGACTTTGTGAATATAACACCAAAAGCTCAGGCAACAAAAGCAAAAATAAATAAGTGGGACTACATCAAACTAAAAAGCTTCTGCATAGCAAAGGAAACCATCAACAAAATGAAAAGGCAACCTATGAATTGGGAGAAAATATCTGGAAACCATATATCAGCTAAGAGGTTAATATCCAAAATATATATGGAACTCATACAACTCAATAGCAAAAAACAAACAACACAATTTAAAAAATGGGCAAAGTTCCTGAAAAGACATTTGTTTCCAAATAAGACATACAGATGGCCAACATATGTGTGAAAGGTGCTCAACATCACTAACCATCAGGGAAATGCAAATCAAACCACAATGAGCTATCACCTCACACCTGTTAGCATGGCTATCATCAAAAAAATAAAAGGTAAGTATTGGTGAGGATGTGGAGAGAAGGAAACCCTTGTACATTGTTGGTGGGAACGTAAATTGGTTTAGCCACTGTGAAAACGGTTTGGAAGTTCCTAAAAAATCTAAAACTAGAACTACTGTATAATCTGGCATTCCCTCTTCTGGGTATATACCCAAAGGAAATGAAATCAGTACCTCAGGAAGAAATCTGCAGGGCCGGCCCGGTGTCGTAGTGGTTAAGTTCACATGCTCTGCTTCAGCGGCCCGGGGTTCAGAGGCCCGGATCCCAGGTGCAGACCTACACACCACTCATCAAGCCGTGCTGTGGCAGCATCCCATATACAAAATAGAGGAAGACTGGCACAGATATTAGCTCAGGGCCAATCTTCCTCAAGCAAAAAGAGGAAGATTGGCAACAGATGTTAGCTCAGGGCCAATCTTCCTCACAAAAAAAGAAAAAACTGCACTCCCATGGTCATTGAAGCATTATTATTAATAGCCAACATATGAAAACAACCTAAGTGTCCATCATGGATGAATGGATAAAGAAATTGTGATATATATAATGAACTGTGATATGTGTGTGTGTGTGTGTGTGTGTGTGTATATATATATAAATTCAGCCTTAAAAAAAAGAAGGAGATTCTACCATTTGCAACAACATGGATGAACCTGGAAGACTTCATGCTAAGTGAAATAAGCCAGACACAGAAAGAAACAGCATGACCTCCCTTATATATGAAAGCTACACAAGTCAAATACATAGAAGCAGAGAGGAGAACAGTGGTTACCAGGGGCAGGGAGGTGGGGGAAATGGGGAGATGTTGGTCAAAGGGTACCAACTTGCAGTTATATAGGATGACTAAGTCTAATGTACAGCATGATGACTACAGTTAATGATACTATATCGAATACCAGAAATTTGCTCAGAAAGTACATTTCAGATGCTCTCATCCCCCCTCCCCAGATGGTAACTATGTGAGGAGATATGTTAATTAGCTGGACTGTAGTAATCATTTCACTATGTATATGTATATCAAATCATCACTTGTATACCTTAATATATGCAATTTTTATGTAAAAAAATAAATAGAATTGTTCTAATTTCCTTCTGACATTGTTATTTTAATTGTTTATTGTTTTTCAATAACAAGAGTAATATATGTGAATTGCAGAAAATTTAGATGATACAGATTCTACTACTCAAAGAAAATCACCATTAACATTTTGCTATATTTCCTTACAGTTTTATTTTCTAGGCATTTAAAAATCATTAAACTCTCTGTGGTTCCCTTCTTACTCAAAATAATGTTGCATTACATTTTCTAATTAACCAAACTGGATATTTTTAAAGTATCAATACTTTTAAATATCGGGGAAACATTTTAAGAATTAAGTTCTTTCTTATATTGTAAAGATTACTGCCCATACTTGAATTACACTCTGCTAATTGCCTCTCATGTTTTTATCTGACCAGTCCTCTTGTTTATAACCAAAGTTTAAGAAAATAAAAATATTAATGTTTGTGCTATGGATATATCTAAAGTCCTACTTTCATTTTATTGGCAATACTACAGTTTAACTTAGCATGTAATTTGAAGGGTTTTTAAAGTCAAAACTTTTCTCTCAGATCATACATGGACAGATCTCTTAGTCCTTACCTATAGTATTTCATTTTATCTTCAAAATGGGTCTATAGAAGGAGATATTATAATCCCAATTTTACATATAAATAAATTGACTATTAGTTCAAATATTACCTAGATCAGTCTTAAAGCCAGGGGTTTGGGTTTGTTATTCAGTCAGATCTCATCTCCAAGTTGCAAGTTGATTGAGAAATAGACCAAGGAACCAATTGGAAGATCAGGCGGTCAGTTCTGCTACTGATGAAGCCAGAGTAAGGCTTCCTACGCCTCCTTCCCACCTGGCACTGAAGGGCGATGCCACCGTGCCCCTGCACTGGGCAGAGCTCACAACACAAAGAAGCAGAGCGGAGGTGAGTCTGGGGGCAGGCCAGGCTGACAGGAGAGGGGCCCAAGCCTTCTCAGTTCCCTCTCCAATATCACTGGAACCAGAGAAAGCAGGGTTGTGTGCAGAGGGCCTTCTGACAGGCCTGGGGCTCTCAGAGAAGGAGGCTGCCAGCCCTCCAAGACTGTCAGGGAGAAAGCCCAGGTAGTAAAGGACCTTTTTGCTGTTCTTTTAACTATCACAGAAAATTATTTCAGGCTCTATATTCAAAAGGTTACTTTGAAAATTAAAAATTACGTTTCACTAAGTTTGGTGAGGTTCCCCCCCCCCCCACACACACACCAGGGCACACTCATCATAAACTTCTAGTTTATCTGTATTTTCTTTCTGATACTCACATATTAATGGTTCAGTACAAAATAGCAACCTCAGCATGTCGACTCTTGTAAGGACAAATTGCCCAGCGCGTATGATGCATCTAGTCTGAGACAACCACACGTTTAAATCGGCAGTATTGTAATTTTTTCGCATGGCACTCATCAAAATACCCAGAAACTCTAGTACTCACTGTGTTCAATGAATGTGTTTAAAGTGCTCTCAAATTACAAGGGAATTTACCACACTATAATCTCTTAGTGGCGAATTGATCCTGTCTCCCTTTTTGCTCAATAGAATGGGTAGCTCATCATAGAACATAGAGCTCACGTCTTGTCTTTGCTTCCGCTAAGTGGGAGAGAACGCTCAGATGTTTGCTACCACAAAATATATTCCCAACAGAATAAATGGAGCTTTTTCAGGGACTCGAATATATTCGGTTAGGTTATCTGCATGAATCCATTTAGGTGCCCAATTTACAGTAGAATCTTTAACCTCCATTGGGAAGAATAGTGCTAAAACAAGAGCCTGGCCTTTCTCCTGAACTTTATAGCGTTTCTCACTAGGTAAAGTGCATTTACTTTTTTTCCTTTTTACAAAAATTTATCGTTTTTAATTTTGTTCTGTAATTCCTAAATTGGTTATTATATTAGTCGACTGGATAAATATGTCAAATTACTATATAATTTACCTACTTGATTTATTAGTCAATAGCTTATTTTAAGGCTATTAAAATGAAACCTTTTAGCAATAATATAGCATCATTGAGCCAGAAACTGTGGTGAGTGCTTTACAAACATTATTTCTAATCCTCAGAATTTCTAAATCCTACGTGATTAATATTTTTATTGCCCAAATGAGGAAGCTGAAACTAAAGATGTTTAAATAACTGGTGCAAGTTTACACAGCTAGTAAGTGATAAACAAGCCCTTGGGTCCCTGTGTGTCTGATTTGGAAGCCTAGGCTCTTCCCACTGCCCCACACTGCCTTCCCGGTGTTTCGCTGCCCTCTCCCTACAGTCTTTAGCTCAGGAGCAGTGGTGCCTCAGCAAGACCATTTGATTGCTAGTAGAGAAGCCCACTAAAGCATATTAACCACAAATGGGTGTTTATTGGAAGAGCAAAAGGGGGTCCAAGGGCTTAGCTACAGGGTGTTTGTTTTTCCAAACACCCCTTTTGCTGCTCTAACCTTTGCGGTTAAAGACGGGAGTGCTCAAATGCAGGCATGACCTAACCACTCCGCCGGGAATTGAGGCAGGAAAGAAAATGCACATATCTTAACGGGCTCTACACCATGGCTTAATTGTACATACACACTCATCCTGAACCAGACACACATCCACACGGCAACAGGAAAAGAAATCATGACAGTCGGAGCCATGGTGACAATTCATTCTCCAACTGGAAGCTCATTCATCTGGCAGAGTGAGAAGCCGGAGTTCTCATTAACTGAAATCAAGGTTAAATAAGAGTTACCATTGTAAAAATAATCATTAACTAAATAATCATCTGGTGTAATAAATTTCACTTAGAACCAAACTTTAACTGTGTACAATTTAAACTGGTGGTTCAAAATTTCTGTCAGGGTCCTGTAACAGTAATAATCAGTAAGACCATTATGAAAATCAGTTCTTGCTGGACCAGCCTAGATATAAAAGTGGTATGAGAGACCCTGAGGAAGTTGCCTTTTTCCTCCAGTATTTTTCGTTTTCTGATAAAGCTGGAACTGCAGAAGATTTTGAGCTCTATATTTTTAAAAATTCTGAATACATGAATCTTTCCTATTATCCATTTCAACAATATCTTACGCATCTGTTTTGTGCAAATTGCTGTGCTAGGTGCCATAGGAGATTCAATGAGGAGCAGAATGCTATCCTTGTAAGGAGTTCATAGTGCAGAGAGAACGACAACATTTATGCAGCGGCTTATTTTGTTCCAGGCATTGTTATAAATACTCTACATTAGTTTATTTAATTCTCATGACTGCCCTACAATAAAGGCCCCCTTTCACGGAGGAGAAAATTGAGGCATAAAGTTTACAAAAGTATTCAGTAATAAGACTATTACACAGAAAACTGTAAGACCACTCAGCCTATGATAACTACCATCCATGAGAAGTTTGGACAAAGTGCTTTGGGGGCTCTGAGATTATTGGGATCAAGAAAGAATTTATGGATGAGACAGCTTTTGAGATGAGCTGACAACACAAGTGTGATTTCAATAGGCGGAGACACCAACTGCAATAC
Source organism: Diceros bicornis minor (assembly GCF_020826845.1). NCBI lineage: Eukaryota > Metazoa > Chordata > Mammalia > Perissodactyla > Rhinocerotidae > Diceros > Diceros bicornis. The sequence continues at coordinate 9,332,937 of NC_080763.1, read as the reverse complement.
GGACTTTGATCTTGAACAGGCTGAATTTGATGTGCTGGCAGCACAGCCAGATGAGAATGTTTAGTCTACCAGATTAGTGCTTAGAGGAGAGATTGGGCAGGAGACACAACCTGAGAATTATTTGTGCAGATTCAACTCTATTAGAGGGAAGAGTTTAGAGAGCGTAAAGAGAAGATCAAGGATGGAGCCCAGGCAGAATACCTCCTTTTAGCAAACGGGAGGAAGACGACAAGGGAGCCAGAGAAGAAGGAATAGCCAGGGAGAGAAAAGTCGAATGGTATCTTGGAACCAATTAGCAGGTGGGTTTCTAAAAAAGGAGGGGGGCGGGGGGGGCCCAGGGGGGCTGAGCATGGTGCAAATTCTGCAGGAAAGGGGATGTGTGGGAAGGGGACTTGAAAAACGGACACTAGAGGGGGAGGAGGAGGCAATTTAGAATTCAGGGTGAAGGGGTGCATTATAGCCAAGATGTCCACTACTCTTTTAAGAAGTTTGGTAATGAAGGGAAGCAGAGAAGTAAGGTGGCAGAAGGGTTTAGGAAAGGCATGGATTTAATAAGAGAAACTGGGCATGAGGTCTGAGGAACAGGTGGAAGACACAGGTGAGGAAGGTCCTTGAGAGGGGCAAGGAATAGGACTGAGAGCTGCAATGACTTACTTGCATTTTTATTTTCCAAATGAGCTCTGGAAATTCTCAACTGCATCCATTTATAGAAGGAATCGTCAGCCAGTGTTATCTGATGTTTTCTAAATTTTTTAAAGACAAAAAAAGAGGGAAGACAGATTTTTCAATGAAATGGAGAGTTTACCTACTCCAGTGATCTTTACTGAATCGTCTTCAGATGAATCATCATATCTGAAACACTTTTTAAAAATAAAAATTAAATGAATTAAAATAAGAAAAAATAAGGAAAATAAAAATGCTGCTACTCAAACATCGTGAGTGCTGGAAACGTCTATAAACATGCTAAGTGAGCATGAACAACCATCATTTCTAAAGGATGCCACCCAAAACATCGATGACTTAATAATGAAAAAGACATTCTTGCTAAATATGGCATGAGTTGTTTCATGCCCACTTTAATTTCTGATTACTCTGCAGATGCTCCGTTGAAAAAGCTCCTAATGCCTGTAACTGATAATGATATCCTATCCTACTATAAAATGTTACCTTAGGTGGAAATAAACTGAATTACCAAGCAGCTGCCAGCAGGGAGCAGCGTAATATGTTCTCCATCAACATATTCACAGCAGCATTGCCTGCAGCATAAAATCCAAACTCCTTAGCTTGGAATTCAAGGCCCCTTACAGTGAAATCACAACCGAAATGTCTGTCTGGGCTCCTGCTTTTCCTCTCCACGCACCCCATGCTCATGGGCCACACCTCCATGGCTCTGCTGACATCCTGTAGAGTCCAGAGCGCCCTTCATCACAGCCCCAACTGCCTGCCCTGGTCGCATAGCCACACAGCAGAGGACAGTGCCCCACACCTGGAGTCAGAAGGCCTGCTCTGCCATTGTCCAACTCTAAGGGCTTGGGCCAAGGTTATCTCCAAGGTCACTGAATCTCTCACCTTGGTGTGATCTTCTGAAAAATAAGATGATCATAATAATCACCCGGAGAGTTATGATAAAGACTAAGTCATAGAAGCGGTTACAAAATGTATATTTTGTAAAACCACAAAATGCCTTGCAGGTGTGAGCAGCAGTTATGGTACCCCACTTCACCATGCAGGGAATTACACCCATGCCCCCAAACCTGCCTTCTTCCCCCACTTTCAAGGCTGTTTTCTTGAAAACAGGGGCCAAGTCTCATCCACGTGTTTAGTCAAGCACTGATGAGAGTATTTGGTATGTAATAAAGCCCAGTATATGCTGACTGGATTGATCAGAGAAAGTGAACTTTTAGGGAAAAGAAAACTGCCCAAAATGGGGAGGGCTCCAGGGAAGGAGGATCCCATGAGAGCAGACAGCTGGCATCTCCAGACTCCTACCTCTTCCCTCTCCCCTTCCTCCTCTTCTTCCTCTTTCCTCTTTTTGCCGTCTCTCTCTCTCATCTTTTTCCCCTTCACTAAGAGAGTAACAAGGGAAGGCTGGATCCTCACAGCCCAGGTCTCTCCTCCTTAGCGAGGCCTTCCCTGGCGCCACCTGCAGGTCTCTTTTGTATGTGCTTGGTGCCTAGCACAAAGCCCAGCACACAGGAAGCACACAACAAACGCATGAACCCATGAGTCTGGTGCTGACACACGTGTGGCCATGCCGTCCTGGAGTCCTGGCAGACTTCTTTCCTTCTGTGCCGAGATTCAGCCTCCGAACCCTCCCTCACTGAGCACTCCAGGCCGTCAGCCACCCAGCAGAAATGACGTGGAAATAAAAAGTTTCCCACCTCTGGGATAGTGACTGTTGATTTAATTACAGTAATTTTCATGAAGGGTTGAATGATCAAGATGTTTAAGGAAGGCCAGGATGTCAGAAAGGACATTAGCATTTGTATTTCAGAAGGAATGCTTTCCAGTTTCCATTTAATAGAAGGAAAAGATGAGAAATAGCGCGTGCTCTGTGGTAAGCACATTGTTAATCTGCTTAATCTTTCTAATCCTAGAATGTAAAATCCCATTTAACAGATGAAGAATGGTGACTAGCCAGTTAACTACCTAAGCCAAACTAAAACCACGAGCAAATGATGCAACCAGTATTTGACCCAAATCTGTTAGGCCCAAGAAATTGCTGATGACGGATAAAAACAAGTAGTCAAGAGAGAAAGTTGAGAAGGCCTCTTAATCAGGTGTTATTACAAACACCAACATGGCCTGCCATTCCTCGGAGGTGCCTTGCTTTCCTTGTTTGGCATAATTCCATCAGAGGCATTAATCCATGTTTGTGGCTCTATCAATCAGGAATCACCTCGGGGACACACTCTTCCTGCCATTTTACCACAAATGACTGTGTGATGGGGTCACTGCAGCTGAGAATGGCAGCCTGACCATGAGACAGGCACTTTAGAAGCTGCGAGAAACCCAGGGGGGAGGGAATCTTTGTCTAATGTATAGCCATCTTGCAGACCTGGGCATAAAGCCAACGTGAAGGTGGAAATGGGGGCGATCCTACTAGTACACAATGGGGAAGGACTGAGACTCTCTTCTTTTTTCCTGTGAGGAAGATCAGCCCTGAGCTAACATCCATGCCAATCCTCCTCTTTTTGCTGAGGAAGACTGGCCCTGGGCTAAGGTGCCCACCTTCCTCCACTTTATGTGGGACGTCGCCACAGCATGGCCTGACAAGCGGTGCGTGGGTGCGAGCCGGGATCCGGACCCCGGCCACTAGCAGCGGAGCACGCGCACTAAACCGCTGCGCCACGCCACGGGGTGGGCCCCAAGACACTCTTTCTATCCAATGCTAGGAGCTTCATTGGGCCTCATTTGCAAAGTGGGAAATAATACCTACCTCAAAAGAGTGTTATGAGGGTTAAATGGGTTACTGTAGGTAAAGTATTTAGAACAGTGCCTGGACCATAGTAAGCATTCAAAGAATGATAGCTGTTGTTATTAATGTCACTCTGATTTCAGTTTTGCCATCTGTAAAGAAAAATTAAGAAGGAGAGGATTAAATCATCTTTGCTGCTCTCTAACCAGCCAGAGGAAAGGGGAACTAGCAGTTACACTCCATCTGAGCCTGACGTTGGGCTGAATTTTGGAGATGCAGAGAAAAATAAATAATATCCCTGCCTTCAAAGAGCTCACAGTTTGATGGGAAGACAGAGGAAAATCAGTGATTCGGTGATAGAATAGATACAGGGAAAATTCTAGAAGAGTACAGAGACGGGTTTCGTAGCATAGTGGAAAGATTTACACAGACTCCACTTTTAAATCCAAAACTGTCCTCTTGTAACCCTGGGCAGTTCACTTAGTCATCCCTGCCTCAGTTCCGTTGTCTGTAAAACTACAGATTATGAAAGAAGCTAACTCGCAAAGCCATTGTGAAGATTAAGGGGCTCTGTACATGAAGCGCCTCCTGTAGCGCCTGGCACAGAGCCGCGTTCAAAAGCGGTCATTACTATGATTGCAATGGTCCACGAGGAAGGTACAAGGCCTGAACTAAAAAAAATGGAAATAGAAGCAGGAAAGGACGGCTAAAGAGCTACTCATCCTTCCGGGATCGCTTAATTATTGTGATAAAGTGAGAGAACGGGGGGAGGCACCCACCCCAAGTGCGGCCACTAACTGGCGCTCGCGGCGTCGGCGTCCTCGTCGCCCGTGGCAACCGGCGGGCCTTGGCTCTGGCCTGGTAGGCGCAGCAAGATGGCCGTGAGCGCCCGGTCCGCAGAGAAGGAGCTGCAGGCGGCCGCCGTCTCCACTGGCCCCTCCCTGGAGTTATGCACCTTCCCCTCCACCCTGGGCTCCTCGGTCGCGGCAGCCGCGCTGGCGCAGCTCTCCGTTGTGGGTGAGAGGCCCACGGGGTCCGGGAGGGACGTCCCCTCGGAGGCGGCGCCTGGGCGGCGCTCAGCGGGAGGCCACAGCGGGGACCCTCCTCCTCGGAACCCAGGGCATCCCTGGCTAGGGCAGAGTCTTCTCTGGCTCCTTGGAGGAGAGAGAGGCAGCGGGGTGGGACCCAGGGCACAGCTACTCTGCTCTAGTGCCACTGGAGTGACTCTGCCCAGCTCACACTTGGAGACAAATCCCGGGTAAATCCTGGACTCCCAGGCCGCTGCCATTTGCCTGCGACTGGAGTGCCCACCTGCATTTAGTTTAGGCGTTAATTTCAGCTTGTCCCTTCTTAGCTTTTCTTTGCAAGTTAATTTCCTCCAGCCATGGCCAACTGGAGAATTTACAGGCAAACAAGAGAGTGGTTTGTTTTTTTTTTTTGATAATTTTATTTATTTATTTATTTTCCCCACCAAAGCCCCAGTAGATAGTTGTATGTCATAGCTGCACATCCTTCTAGTTGCTGTATGTGGGACGTGGCCTCAGCATTGTCGGAGAAGCCGTGCCTACCCGGTGCGCGCCGGGGATCCGAACCCCGGCCGCCAGCAGCAGAGCACCTGCACTTAACCGCCAAGCCACGTGGCCGGCCCATGAAAGGGGGTGTTTAAGAAGCTCCTGTTTTCAGCAAGGAACGTTAGCTAGAAAGGGATGCTCAGGGGATGCAAACAGATGATGACCTTGGATGGTCCAGGTTAAAGGACTTCTTCAGTTAGAAAGCTGAACCTGTAATCAAGGACCTCAGTTTAAGGTGAGACAATCCAAGAAAGAGCATTTCTGTGCAGCTCATAAACCATTTAGGCCAAATAGTCAACAAAGCACCTCCTTGCTTTATTATCATCTCATCGCTTCAAGATGATCATATTGATTTCTGTTTTAATGTTACTGTTAGGTTCAGGTAGTTTCTTTTTTCCTTCTTAGATGAACTAATTTAACTTCACAATTCTTATGAGATAGGCTTGGATGAGTATTATCATGAAAAATGTTAACCACTGAAGAGGTCTTAATGTGTCCAAGGTCATTGCCAACAATAGAGCCAGGGTCTTGAACTCTTTTCATACTTGATCTCTAAATCAGCAGGTGCATTCAACCCTAGTACTTATGTGCAAATATTTTATCTGCTAGTAATTTCTGGACCCTCAGAAAGTTTTTTGTAGGAAAAAACTTCATTAAGCCTCTGAACTTGAGTGTGTTATAAAAGATGTAGCTCTCCAGCCCATTTGCAGGTGGAACAAGCTTGTGCTCATTCATTCCCCAGAAGAAATGAAAGGACATAGGTGGCAATGCCTGTCCCTCCTGAACACTCACTTGCTTGCAAACTCAGTAACTGATTTCCACTTGGTTTGAGAGCTTGGTTCATTAAGAGAATCCAAGTTCCCTGGAACTGAGGGCAGAAATTGCTCTTTACTCTTCAGAGGACTGAGTATGGCCAGGAAGGGAGTCACACCCCTTGTGTTTGAATCTAGACTCCATCAGTGATGGGCTCTGTGACCTTGAGCATATGGCATGACCTCAGAAGTCTTAGATTTCTCACCTGTGAAATGGGAATCATCATAAGGTTGTGAGCATCAACTTAGATAACTCACGTAAAACATCAGTCATGTCAAACTCATCCCACACGTGAGGATGCAGGCTTGGAGCCCGTTTAGGCAGATCTGTATGATGCAGTGGTGACAGAGCTAAGGTAAGTAGAACTTCCTCTGTTCTCGCCTCTTCCTTTATCCCTTCTTTCTCCTTCCTTCTTCCCATTCTATATGTATCTTGTCTTCATTACCTTTTCTAACATTTCCCAAGCCACTCTTCTCACGTGCTTCCTACTTACAGGGTGTGAGAGAAAAGGAGACTTCTGACAGTACGTCAATGAGCGAAAAGAGTTAGAAACTGTCTGCCTCATACCTACCAGTTTTACCAATATTGACTCTCATCCCGTCCTTAAAATATTGGCACAGAAGTAAAAATTAAACGGTTAATTAAATGTGTGTTTTTTGGCAAAATATTATATTTAGGATATAAATATATGAAAACATTCTTAAACCTATATTATAGACATGTTATATCTATCCTTTTCGTAAATATTTATTGAATTTTTTGTCCTGTCCTATACAGAACCCTTCTTTCTACCATGAGAGATGCAAAAATGGAATCTTAAGAGGAGTTTGTCCTCAAGGAGCTTAAAATATCTACCTAAATTAGGATACTATGAAATGAAATAACAAGTACAAAAGAGGTTCATATTAAGTACTATAGAAATTCAGAGATAGAAGATGTGATTTCCAGCCGAGTAAGCATTTGAGCTAGATCTTAAAGGGTTAAATAGGATTTGGACAGATAAAAAAAAGATGTTAATTTTCTAATTTTTTTTTTAGAACAATCATTGCAAAGTGACTATTTTAAATGCAACGAAGAAGCTAGGACCTTTCTTAAGGACATTGCCATTGCTGTTAAGAAATTGGTATTGTATTATCTATAAGAGCTATTTTTTTCAATCTTCCACTTATTTCTTCATCAGACTTTAATTTAGCACCAACTCTGTTCAAGGTACTTCAATAGATGAATAGGGAAAATATTTGCTTTGAATGAAAAAAATTTTTCTCTTGATTTACTGAGCATTGGCACCAGTGTTGTTCAGCTGTGGATTGTTGCTCGATGTTCCATGCAGAACACGGGATTAAGGAGCTGTGCTACGGATGAGGGCATGCCTGCTTAGGAGAAGCATACTGGTGATAGTGGAGCTCAGTTAAGGGGTGGGCCACGTGGGCAAATGCTTGGGACACCAATATGTGAGCGTTACTTAAAACAAACCCCTGGAATAAATTGTGTGCATGGTGCCAATTGACTCAGTTCTCTATAAACAATTCCTTGCATAACTGATGAAAGATTATTTGGCACCTAATCCACTGAAGTAGACCATGCTATTCAGTGAAAACAGACAGAAACTCTTTCAGTTATACTAACTTGGCCCCATCAAAGAAATATTTAAAGAATTTGCTTGTGAAGTGTCACAAACATGTCTCTGCTTGGCCCTGGGTAATGTTTACAATGCTTCCCGGGCAGGTCAGAATGGTGAAGTTTTCTTGTTTGATTTAAAAATATTGAGTAAGAATCTACTAAATATCAAATACATATCAAATATGTGAAAATGTAGAAATATGGCTGTAAAGTAAATGAGTTTGAGTCTATAGACTACTGGCAAAATTTAATCTCTTTGTAATTATATTTTTATGTTATTATATATAGTTGTATATGTACACTACAGAATTATACTTTATAATTCCACTTAAGTAAATATACTTATGTAAACACTGAGAGTGTGCATGTTATACTGCACTGTGATCCTGGAGAACCCTTTTCCTTTGCTTTGTTCTTTTAGCTGTTTTTCTTGAGGATTTAAAGGGGTCAAAATATTTACTATGGCTTATAAAAGCATCTAGTGTGTCTCCCTTTAATATCTGAGCTGTGAAATCTCTTAAATAGAGATAAATCCTTCCATTTTTTAAAAGTAAATTTCTGCTATTATAAAAGCACTGCATGTGTGCTGGAAAATTTAGAAAAAAGTAGACAAGCAAAAGGAAGAAAGTAAAACCACCATGATCCCACTGCCCTAAAATAATCACAATTAACTCTTTGATGAATGGCCTTCCTGCTTCAGGGTATAGATGCTGCCTGGATTGAATTTTACTTTTTTACAGAAAAGGGATCATACTATATACACAATTATGTAATCTGCTTTTCATTTTCATAAAATATAATGGCAATTTCTCAGGTCATAAAATAACTATAGCTTTTATGACCATTTATTTAAAAGATGATTTATCTATTTTTTCCACTAATAGATTTTTGAATGCCTTTTCCTTCTTTAAAATTGCCCCACCAAAAATAATAATAATAATAATAGCCCACCAGACTATTTGTTGTAGGTATATATAAGAGGATCACTGTTCTCTTTATACCTAAGCATATTTCTATAGGCACTTTCCATTTTTTAATTAAGTAGCTTTCTTTCTCAATGTTACCCTTTTGTTGGATTGAAACTGCATACAAGAAACACACATAGGGAAAGATGATTTCTCAGTAGAGGAAAATCAGCAGAAATTGAAAGATAAATGAAAAATAACACCTTAAAAACTGATTGTAGAGTAGGTACTTTTCCCACTTTCTATTCTAAATAAAAATAATAACAAAAAGTGTTTAATGAAAATCAAAATTTGATCTCTAAAAACATTTATAGGACATTGTTTAGGAAATCAATCTATTTTAATGTCTTAACTTTTTAAACATGTAATTTAAATTTTCAGGAAGAAATGAGAAAAAATACAATTGATCTTCTGGAAATTGAAAGCATGGAACTCAGCAGACTGTATGTTCTATTGGAAACTCTTCCCAATAACATTCGCATAGAATTGGAAGGTACTTTTGAGGTTCTCAACTGTAGAAATTTAGTTTATCTTATAAGAAAATAGAGCCAAATACTTGTAACAAAATGAGTTTAATAGTTATTTCATGTCGAAATATAGCTAGAAAGAGTACACAACACAAACATAGTGAGATCCCTAATAATTTTCCCTGACATTTTAAGTGGAAATAATATATAAAACTTGAATTTATATAATTTAGTTTCTAAATAGACTAAAGGTATATATATCAGCTCATCTCAAATTGACATTTATTCAGTTAAATAAAGTTAGGCAGCTTGACTGGTCTTAAACCACCATTCTATTTTCTGTCTCTATGAGTTTGGCTACTATAGGTAGAATCATACAAAATTTTTCATTTTGTGACTAGCTTATTTCACTTGGCCTGTCTTCAGAGTTCATCCATGTTGTAGCACGTGTCAGAATTTCTTTCCTTTTTAAGGCTGAACGTATTGTATGTCTATACCATGCTTTCTTTATCCATTCATCCATCGATGGACACTTGGGTTGCTTCTACCTTTTGGCTCTTGTGAATAATGCTGTTGTAAACATCGGTGTGCAAATATCTATTCAAATCCCTGCTTCCAATTTTTTTAGGTATATATGCAGAAGGGAATTGCTAGATTGTATGGTAATATGGTAATTTTACATTTAATTTTTTGAGAAACTGCCATACTGTTTTCCACAGTGGCTGCACCATTTTACATTCCCATCCATGATGCACAAGGGTTCCAATTTCTCCTTATTCTTGTCAACACTTGTTATTTTCTGTTTTTGTCTTTTTACATAATAGCCATCCTAATGGATGTGAATTGGTATCTCGTTGTGGTTTTGATTTGCATTTCCCTAAGGATTAGTGATGTTGAGCATCTTTTCATTTGCTTCTTGGCCATCTGTATATCTTCTTTGGAGAAATCTCTATTCAGGTCCTTTGCCCATCTTTTAATCAGGTTGTTTGTTTTGTTGTTGAGTTGTGGGAATTCTCTATATATTCTGAACGTTAACCCCTTATCGGATATATGATTTGCAAATATTTTGTCCTATTCCCTGGGTTGTCTTTTCACTCTGTTGTTGATGACTTTTGGTGCACAAAAATTTTTAGTTTTGATGTAGTCCAGTTTATCTATTTTTCTTTTATTGCCTGTGCTTTTGGCATTACATCTAACATATCATTGCCAAAGCCAGTGTCATGAAGCTTTCTCCCTGTTTTCTTCTAAGAGTTTTATAGTTTTAGTTCTTACATTTAGGTCTTTGGTCCATTTTGAGTTAAATTTTGTATTTGGTGTGTGGTAAGGGTCCAACTTCTTTCCCCAGCTGCCAGGAGTGTTGGCTGAGGCCACAGCTCACTTCTTCTGCAGGAACTACCCTGGACAAAAGAGGAAGGCTGCACTCCAGGTTACATCCCCTCCCCAGGTGCTGCCCACATCCAGTGACTGGTCACTGTGAGGGAACAAAGGGCACAAAGGTCTGCCTCCCTCACCTCCATGTAGAACAACTCCAAAGTGTCATCACAGCTCCAAAGAACATCACCATTTAACCTCCTGCTTTGCCTCTGCCTCCCACTCTTCCCTTATTTCTGCAGAGATGTTCCCAAGAGCACTACACAAAAAGTATTCTACACACAAATTTTAGAATCTGTTTCCCAGGAAGTCCAACCTAAGACAGTGGTCTAAATAAGTAAAAGCCATTTTTTAAGTAGATGTTCTGGTTATCCATTTAGTGCCTTGCAGCTCCAAATCTACCTTCATTGTCTGCTCTGTGATAAGGGACCTGGGCCCTGTAAATGTTCCCCTTTACCAGCTGGCACAATGTAAGGCATTGTCAGTAGAGGGCACTGGAGGGACTCTGTAGGAAGAAGGGGGACCCTTCCTGGTTCCAGTGTGCCTAGCTTGGCAGACTCTTGCAGTGCATGCAGCTTCTCCATGCCAGGGTCCTGCAGCGTGCAGCAGGCTGCAGTGCCCAGGAGCTTCCTCCAGTACCCCTTGGGCAGCTTCAGGGTAGATTGCAACCAGTGAGGCACCTTCCTGTGAACAGCTTCTCCAGCATCTTTTGGGTGGTGTTGCAGTGAGTTTTGAAGTATGGCACCTCCCTGTGGACAGGTTCCTCCAATACCCCAGAAGACAGATTTCTAGGAAGTTCTGCCAGCCCAGCATTTCATGAACTTCTTTGCCATCCAGTGAACCACAGCCCTCTCCAATGAGGTCTAGATCTCACGTCTGGAAGTGCCACTTCCATGGGGGGACTCTGTCTCAACTCCTAAGGATCATGGCTGCTCCTTATGCCTGCTATTCCTGAATTCTTTAGACTTCTTTCCTTTCTTACTGTTCATTCCCTCATTACACTAATCCTCTGTCATAGTTAATAGTTCTTTATATTAAAATTTCCCTGTTCCATTTACTATATGATTTCTATCTCCTAATTAGACCCTGACTGATATAGTTAGTTATAAAACAATATACCTGGTGTTAGTCTAGTTTGGTGGGGAAAATACAACTAACTATGTGCGGAGAAAGAATAAGACTTAGAAGAATCTGTGCAAAAGGCAGAATTAAGAACTTTTTTGCTTTATTTTCTTTGGTTGTTTTTCTTTATTTTCCAGATTGGGTTACTTTTATAATCAGGAAAAATATTTTAGGAGGAAAAAAAGTACCATGCTAGCTTATAAGGTCCTTGATACACACTGAATACTTAACCAAGTAAATTTAGTTGGCCTTATGTTATAGAGCTGTGCTGCTCAAAGTGTGAGTCTTGCATCAGCAACATCAGCATCACTGAGAGCTCATTACAAAATGCAGACTCTCTAGGTGCACCCAGTCCTACTACATCAGAATCTGTGTTTCAACAATGTCCCCAGGTGATGCATATGTGTATTTGAGACATGAAGTTTGAAAAGCTCTGCTACAATGAGCAAATTTAACTAGTAGCCTGGAAAAAATAACCTGGCTCTCCCCGGGGAGCTACCAGCTAGTTTCTTGGGAATTTGTTGCATAGAAGTGGGTAGTCTGGTACCTTTCTCAACAACAGTGTTCAAAAATTCCTGCATTTTTACCATCTGTCTATCTTACACTAAGGTAATCCTCTGAAGTCTTATGTGATTACACTGATTTGCTATTTATTGATGAATAATTAGTTCTTTAACACACTGGCTTCCCCAGAAAGCAGAGCCAGAGATGATGGCTTTTGCACTAATATTTTATTAGGGAATACAATTCAAAGAGGAGAAGGGCGGGATAAGAAGAGCAAAGCAGGGAGAAGGAGAACTAGTATGGGGTGCAATATGATGTTGACTGCTGCCAAATGCAACTAATTAAGTATGAAAACATGCCCCTAAGACACAGTGTTGTCTCTCTCAGGACTATCCAGGCACTGGCTTCTGTCTGTCTTTAGTCCCGTGTTGGCCCCATCTCCCACACTTTGGGTTACAGATGCATGAGTGTGGGTGTCTAAAGAAGTCCCATGGCAGAGGCAACAGGGAAGTCCTAGACAGGAGGTGAGAAATGAGTAGAACAGGCAGGAATCAGGAGCAGTCAGACTGCACAGCCTGAAGTTGTTCAGAGCCCACAGAAAGCTGGTCACCATAGCAGCAGCTGAAATAAGGGAAACAATGGATAGGTAAGACCGAGAGAGTCCAAAGGGGTAAGAGATGTCTGATACAGGAACATAATTAAAAGACTGTTTCCCCAGAAAGTCATAATTTGTTCATGATTTGAAAAGTCAGTATCTGCAATTATGCTGGTTCTCAAATAATTTGGTAACATTTCCACTTACTTTTAAGAATGTGTCAGAGATGCTCGCAGATTAAATCTTTTTGAGATAAATCAATTACAAATGAAAGTTACAAGGATGAATAATGAAGTAGAGTTTCTGAAGATGAAAATACTTGATCTGAATAATGTTAATACAGCTCTGGGGTAGGTATTTTTTTTATTCAGCACTTGAGGGGGTCGGGGTCTTGGGCTGGAGTGGGAACATTGTCCTAAGGGGTTGGCCTTCTGGTCTGAACTGGTGCAGGGCAGGTTAAGGGGTGGAGATCACTGGTAGAAGATGACCCGGACCGATGAGGGTTGTGTGTTGCTGCAGAGAGTGGGAGAGGAGAACAGAAAACCTTCAACCACTGTACAATGTCAGAAGCAAGCAGCTTCCCAGTGGCAGCTACTGTGTGTAAACCACACGCTGCCCTGCACGCCACCTCCAAAGGGAGAGGCTCACAGTGGTTTAGTTTCCATGTTAGTAAGATTAAGTTCACAAACCTCAACCACCAAAGGAACAAATGTTGTTGAGTATTGTAATATAGTATCAAAGCAGATATATTGTCGCTAGTTTAGTCCCTTAAAGATATCAGTCATGATCTACTGGAGGGCTGAGGATGGGGTTGGTTCCCAGGAGAGGGTTCTGTAATTTTATCTGTAATTAAGTGGGACAATATATGTACCTGCCTGTAGCTCAGGATCTGACACCTGTTAGTTTCTGTCCTCTATTCCTGAGCTGTGTCGCCAGCACTTCACCCACCGTGGGCATCATTTTCTTTATCTGTAAAATGGGCGTTACAAGTCTTGACCTACCTGGCTCATGGAGGAAGAGACATATTCTGAAATAAAAAACAACAAAACCCTGAAGAAAAACTCAGCAGTGTGGGCAAATAGGCAGGACTGATGTGTAAATATCAGAATGTTAGTTTGTTAAGAGTAAGAAATGTTCAGAGAGCCCTGTTATGGTGAAAAAATCTTCTTGGGAAGCTGAAATAATCAGAAGGTTTCTTGGTGCACAAGACATCAAAGCATCAGGAATGAGGTGGAGACCTCAGAACACCTGTTCTGGGAGATGCTCCATGAAAAAGAAAGTTTGTGATCACATAGGTTTGAGAAATACTGCATGCACTAACCCCTGTTGGGGATTCACAGTGCGGACGTGTGCACGGTGCCTGCCAGCCGCAAGCGCCAGAGACTGCCGTATAAACTGGACTATCAATTCCAAAGCTAGTAACGAGGAAAATACCCAAGCTGGAATACTCGTGTGAATTGGCCAGCACCGTCACGCCCCTATAGACCAGTGATTCTCAAACTTGAGTGTGCATTAGGATCACCTGGAGTTCTTGTTAAAACACAAATGACTGGGATCCCTCTCCCCCTGAATATCTGATTTAGTAGACCTGGGGGTTGGGGTGAGAGAGTGTATTTCTAACAAGTTCCCAGGTGATGCTGATGCTGCTGGTCCTGACCACACTTTGAGAATCACTGCTCTAGACAAATCTTTATGGAAAAGCAAATTACAAACAGAAGGTGGATTTCTTGATGAGTTGGCATCATGAGCTGCATTCACTTGTTGCATCCATTTTTCAAAGATAGATATAAATCCAGGTACCCACACTCTCTGACAGGTGGTCGTCTCCTGGACAGTCCTCAAAAACTGGATCTGTGTGAGCTCTTTGGTTTTCCCTAGGTCCCACATTCAGTTTTTGAGCGCTCCCTTCTCAACCCGTCACGATCACCTGGTTAGGTTATTTGATTAGACTTGTTTTTGCTTTGCTTCCTTGAAGCTACTCAATCTTTAGGTTGATTCATTCTTGGAAGGCTTCCTCTGCCAGACCCACAAAGCACCCCCCATCTGACCCCCTCTATCCTGGGCTTCTTTTTATTGCATTTCTGTGGAGGAGTTGACTTCTGGAAAATAAATACCAACGACTGTTTCCATTTTCCTGGGCCTTTGCACACAATCTCCCTGAACTAACGTTTTTAGCCCTGGGGACTGGGAAAAGGGAAAAGGCCTTTACATTGCAGGAGCTTTTAACAAAGGAAAATATAGAAGTGGCACCAATTGTCGCTCCTCTAAACCTTTTCTTGTTAGCCCCAGGTAAATGTTTCTCGCAATCTTAAGGTCTTCCTCAGAAGTATGTGGCCCACAATGGATACGTGAAGTTAATATCTCCCCTTGAACTCAGATTTGGTTGCAGCTGGGAGAAGATAAGAGGGTTCAAATTAGGCTTCAAGCATCCTCTGAACAGTGAGGATGCACTCAGCCCCCTCCTCCCCAACTCCTGTCCATCAGAGGAAGGCTAGCTTTCTCCTGGGCCCTCCCTGCAGGGTGACGGCATCGGAAGGTGGCTGGACGGGTGGTGGGATGTCTATCTTTCTTTGGCTTCACCACATATGTCAGGATGATAAGATAGATGGCGATGCCACAAATCAAGCCATTTGGCCACATTCCATTTACCTGTTCAAAACTGTTTTTGCGTCATTGTATACTTTAAACCAAAACATCCCGTAGTTATTACCTGGTATGTGGGGACTGGTGAGGTGAGACAGGACCACATGACATTTTGCAGTGGTAAACAGTTGCAAGGTTGACACTTGTCTTGTGTTTCCTTCTGTCCTCATCTCAACCAAGTTTAGGCAATCACAAATACAACTCTAAAATAAGTGTCTCTTACAATTTCCCTCTTTATGTTGGTTAGTCTCAGCAAACAGACTTCAAATCCCTTTCCCAAAAGCCATCCATTTCATGCCATGACTGATTCTTTTCTCCTAGTGAAAAGCAAGAGGAGCTAGCAAGGCAGCACGAAAAGGCTGTCCTGTCATTCAACCACACCATGGAAGAAAAAGCCACTACTGCTGTTTACATCAATGAGACTTATACCAAGATAAACTCAGAGGAGGAGGAACTAGAATTGCAAAAAAAATATATTCAGGATGTAAAGGAACAAATGGAAAAAGCAAAAGCAGAACTTTTAAAAAGAAAACAAAAATTGTGTGAAGAGGTAAGTGGTATGACATTTTTTAAAATACGTACTGAATTGTATAGGATTCAAGCAGGAAAAGTGGGAAATAACGTGTTTGTCCTCGAGGCTAGCAAGCGCTCCTGTGGCATCTTCTGTGAACATTGGTGTGGGGATAGGGCAGAGACTCAAGGACACTGGAGCCCCTTGGGGAGGACATTTGCTTGTGTATCAGCATCTCAGTTCATGGGAAAGAATATGAGTGGTAAGATTTGTAGCCCTGGGGTGGCCTCTTGCTCATATGCAGCCTTTTAGGGACAAGGCATTTGCCTCCATGTCATCTGGTTGCTTTTGAGAGTTCTGAGGCCTTGTCTCTATGGACAGGACCAGGGAGTTCAGCTCTGCCAGAGCCTGTGGCTCCTGCTGAGTGAATCTGGGAGGAGCGGCCTGCAGAGGGACTCGGCAGAGCCTAGCGCCCCAAGAGTGAGACCAGCAATTCTGTGATGGTGGGGCAGGGATAACCACTGCATCTTGTTGTCCGCTAGGCCAGCAAGATGTTAATGAAAATTCACCATCAGAATGCTGTATGACCAGTTCCTCCTTGTTCTGCTTAGCATTGATTCCATGGTAAGACTTGGGCTGTTTACAAATTCCAGCCAGTTCTGAGCCTCTTTATCCACTAAAACCAGGCATTATTTTTCTCGAGTATAGAAAGCTCAGCCCTGGTCATCCTTGGCACAGGCTCTTTGTGAGGTAGCTGGCAGAGAGTCCCTTGGGCATCCTGCAGCTGCTAAATAGAAAGCTGAGCTCCCTGGACCTTCTCAGGGGTTCCAGCCTGGGCTGCAGTGCTGGAATCAACTGAAATCCGTGTCTCAAAAATAGCGATGGGCTCCTTCACTGGGCTAGACCTTACCTGGATTTATTGTTATCACAATGAAATGGACATTTCAGGACAACAGGAACAAAAAGGGGTTTTCCTGCTTTCATTCCCTATCCACAACAGTGCGGAGGGCCGCTCATTTGACCCCACTGTTTCCAGCCCTCTGCTGAGAGCAGCGTTGTGTTCTCTCTGAGCTGTCCAGAACCCCCAAGCTGGAGTGGCTCAGTTAAGTACAGGGGCCAAAAGTGGGGTGTGTCTGTGTGTGCACATCTGAGTAGCAACTTCCAAGGCGATGGGCAGTGAGGACAGGGGAGCTCTGTCCCTTTTCTTTACTTCCCCTGGGACGAAGAAGTGGTCAGTGGTGGCATCGGACCTGCGCTTTGCCCACCAGGAGGAAGGCTCCGCAGGGCAGGGATCGTGTGTGTTTCATTCCCTGCTGTGTCGCAGCACCGCGGGCAGGCCTGGCGGACCTCGCACATGCTAGGCACTCTATAATATCACTTTATTGAATGAATGAGTTTCTAACTTCATTTTAAGCCCTAACGGGAAATTTTTTCCCTTCCTATTCTTTAATATAAATGTTAAAATGCGAGAAAGGAAAGCCAGAGGGGCTTCAAATAGGGAATTTGCAAACATGACAGATTCTTCTTCCTTATGTGAATGGTCTTTCTTAGGGATCCACAGGCTTTTTCTGGAAAGGACCAGTAAATAGTAAATATTTAGGGCTTTGTAGGACATACAGTCTCTGTCGAAACTACTCAGCTCTGCCATTTTAATACAGAAGTAGCCATAAACAATACCTAACTGAATGAGAGTGTGTTACACTGTGTTTTACAAAGAGAGGTGGTGGTGAATCTGGCCCATGGGTTGGTGTTTGCCTACCCCAGTCTATCTCCCTGGAGAAGGGCACCAGTTAGGGCACTCTCAGATGCAATAGCAGAAGCCCTGACTTGAACTGGCCTAAATTGTAAGGGCATTTATTACCTCACACAGTAGGAATTCCTGAGGTAGGACAGCCTCTAAGACTAGTTAATTCAGTGGCTCATCCCTCCTCTCCTCCATCCTTCATCTTAAGGCTGGTTACCCTCATGGTCACAAGATGGCTGCCGGTGACAACTGGACTGTGGGCTTCCTTATTCAGGTAGAAAGAGGAAAACCTTCGCCAACCAAGGACAATATGTCTTCCTGCTGTGTCTGATCTGGTCAGGTTAAGACAGCGCCCACCCCTGGAATAATAATGGATCCTAAGGGAATGCTGTGTGCTATAGTTGGGCTAGACCAACTGAGGTAGATATTAAGGCATCAGCCACCAACCTTCACTAAAGACACATTGATAGGCCGTGGTAACAGCCTGTTAATTCTCTTTACTTCCTAGGAGAAAGGAAACACTGTTACAGGCGTCAGAGAATCTTGCAATCCATAAGATCTCCCCTAACAAAACAAAATATTTTTTGCCAATATTATTTCTATAATTGCAAGACCTTGGGAGAAGGCTTAGTCCAAAGTATGAACATAGAATTCCAGTTTTCAACAAAATTTATTAATCACAAAGTTTCATTCATATGCAACTGTGCCCTGATGCAGAGATAAGTGAGAATGATCACATTCGTTCAGAGTGGCCGCTTTGGGGGAATTGACTGCTGGCTTTGATGGAAATCACCCAAAATATGTTTTTATAACTCTTTAATACAGAGTTGAATGTACTTTCTCAGGCCTTACAATTTAGTTGTTACTTTTTTCTTGATAATTCATTTTGTCAGACAAATCCATGACGCGTTTGATTTTCATAAGAGGGTACTCACTTCATAAGGGTCTGACAAGTGATCAGAATCTGTTTGATCTTGGTAAAATGGTAAGAAATTATCCAGGATTGTGAGCTGCCTTGTCTTCGGTGATTTTGTTTACTCTGTCTTTAGTCTGTTTTATTTCCCATTAAATAATGTGAACTTAGATTTCCAGACAATTCTTCATTCCTTCCTTCGACTCTCTTGATCTGCTTAGCGCACTGTCCATCTGGTAACCATTGCTGTTGTGTTTTACCAGTAAATTGCTACAATGGCAATTGCTTTTATAATTTGCTATTAATGATCATTGTTTTATTGCTCTTATAAATTTACTATTTCAACATTTTGTAATTGCAGTTTAGTCCTTGTGTTTCACTATTTTTCCTGTGATGCTGCAAAACAAGCAAACCTTGTTTTTTTATTTTTAATTTGTTGATAGATTGAATATGGTATACTTAGATTGAATATGAATTTGACAAAATAAACAAAGATTTCCTAAACTCCCTTTTCCTCATGAGCTTTTTGATTGATTTATTATGTTTGTCACTACAGATTGATGAATATAAAAATCTCTGTGAACTTAGGAGAAAGGAGACTTTTGAAAAGAAGAAAGAACTGGATAAATTAAAGCTTAAAGTGTCAAAAATGAAAGAAACAGTTACTACCAGCACAGTGGTAAGAAAGAATAAACGATGTGTTTCCAAGCCTGACCCAGGCACCTCTGTGAACACTGCCTTAACTATAACTGGTAGTAGGTGTTTTAAAAAAGGAGTTGATTTTAATTCCTCTTCATACCATTCTGGGGAACTGTTTTTGGCATGTTAACATATTCTGACACTTTATTTAGAGTGTTGTGGTGCAATTGTGTTTTCTTCTTCAGGAATATGCTGGGAAGAAGGAAGTTGGGAATGCACATCCTCTCCAACACTTGTTATTTCTTGTCTTGTTAATTATAGCCGTTCTGACGGGCATGAAATGATATCTCATTGTAGTTTTGATTTGCATTTCCCTAATAATTAGTGATATTGAACATCTTTTCACGTGCCTCTTAGCCATTTGTGTATCTTCTTTGGAAAAATGTCTGTTCAGATCTTTTGCCCATTTTTTTTATTGAGTTGTTTGTTTCTTTGTTGTTGAGATGTGTGAGTTCTTTATATATCCTTATTTTAAAGATAAGAAAACTAAAGCTTATGGAGGTGGCTATAATTGAAAAGGTTAATGTTAATACCACTTTTATGTTAATTAAAACAAAAATGCCAGGGCCGGCCCTGTGGTCTAGCAGTTAAGTTCTTGAGCTCCCCTTCGGAGGCCTGGGGTTCGCAGGTTCGGATCCCGGGCGCGGACTGACGCACCACTTGTCAAGCCATGCTGTGGCGGTGTCCCATATAAAGTGGAAAAGGATAGGTACGAATGTTAGCCCAGGGCCAATCTTCCTCAGCAAAAAGAGGAGGATTGGCAATGGATGTTAGCTCAGGGCTAATCTTACTAACACACACACACACACACACACACACACACACACACAAAACCAAAAATGCCTGTCAATCTTCTCTCATGATTAGTTGAATTAATGAGTCTTTAGTGTATTTCTTCCATCTGTAAAACTTGAGAATTACATGTAAAACTATATGGGGCAACAGAAATATTGAAATATGACAGTTCTTATCAGAATGCTGTTAATTCCGTTACAGTAGTTCCCCCTTATCTGTGGTTTCAAGTTCCGTGGTTTGTTACCTGCGATCAACTGTGGTCCAAAAATATTAAATGGAAAATTCTAGAAATAATCAATTCATATATTTTAAATTGTGCACCATTCTGAATAGAGTGATGAAATCTCCCACTCTGTCCCGCCTGGGAAGAGAATCATCCCTTCGTTCCCGGGATCCACGCTGTATATGCTACCCGCTGGTTAGTCACTTAGGAACCTCTGGTTATCAGATCGACTGTAAGATATCCAGTGCTTGTGTTCAAGTCACCCTTATTTTACTTAATAATGGCCCCAAAGCGCAAGAGTAGTGATGCTGGCTGTTCGGATACGCCCAAGAGGAACTGTAAAGGACTTCCTTTCAGTGAAAAGGTGAAGAAAATTCTTGACTTAGTAAGGAAAGAAAGAAAAATCATATGCTGAGGTTGCTGAGATGTATGGTAAGAACAAATCTTCCATCCACAAAATTGTAAAGAAGGAAAAAGAAATTTGTGCTAGTTTTGCTATTGCACCACTGACTGCAAAATTTATGGCCACAGTGCATGATAAGTGCTTAGTTACGAGGGAAAGGCATTAAATTTGTACAATAAGATATTTTGAGAGAGAGAGAGAGAGATAACATGCACATAACTTTTATTACAGTATATTGTTATAATTGTTCTATTTTATTATTAGTTATTATTGTTAATCTCTTACTGCGCCTAATTGTAAACAAAACTTGATCACAGGTATGTAGGTATAGGGGACAGTACAGAGAGGGTTCAGTGCCATCTGTGGTCTCAGGCATCCTCTGGGGGCCTTGGATCGGAACCCCCATGGATAAGGGGCGAGTACTTTATACCTTGTATAGGCTGGTTCTGATCATAATAGTTACAATATATCTATTATGATATCCAATTATAAAACATTAGTAAAATCAAAAATTTCCTCCAAATATGTGCATTTAAAAAGATCGTTATCTGATTTTTAAATATCAATGTAGTGAGGAAGCATGAGTCAGGCCAGGCTCGAAGGAAAACATACGATCGTATAAAACAGATTTTATCTGCCTGTCCAAGCTCATCTGTCTCCAGTTTAGCCTCATAAATTGTTAAGTCAAGTCCGCCACCAACCTGGCTTGGGAAAATGAAGTATATGGTCCTTAATTTGTGCTCCACAGATCTCGAAGGCCAAGTTAGACAAGGCTTGGAGGTGGTAGGGATAAACGCCCTTCCAGTGTCATTCTGCACCCTCACAATCCAGCCTGTCACTCCCACTCCACCTTACCACTGGAGAATAGTGTTCACAAACTTGAGTGTCACGGAGATCTGGGTGCAAATTTTGGCTCTACCAACCCAAAGTTTCCTCACCTGTAAAATGGGTGTAATAATCTTCCGTATTTCAAAGGGCTTTTGTGGAGGTCAAATGAGGTCATGCCTATAAGGCTTTTACCTGAAGGCTTTGTATTTGGTAAAGTTTGTTGTTGTTGCCTGAGATTAGAAAACAACATTTTGGCTGTGGACTGAGACAGCAAAGAATTTCAGATTAATCTTCATGTGGTAACTTTAGTTTAGAAAACTCTGCATCCAGGTCAAGCTGATGTGATGTTGGCAGAAAAAAATAATCGTGTGTGATTCTCAAGGTGGCCTGCATGTCCAGGGCAGGGAGGACTGAGGGCGAGAGGTAACAGATGTCAGCCTCGTGGGCCTTAGCGTGTAGTCACTAGTCCTGGTGACTGGTCAGAGTCCTTTAGTCACTCTGCTGATTTTGATGGCAGTTCTAGGATTTCAGACCCCTGTTAACTCTGGAACTAGTTATAGCCCAGAAGTGTAGTCATGTGGGTACTTTGGAGAAAGAAATAATTTGGGAGAGCTGTCACCTACCTGTGTCACCTGGCATAACCGAGAGCACCTCTATGCTCACCACAGGTGTTTCTCTGACCCCACAGTGCTGTGCAAGGTTAGATGGCATAAAATAACCTGTGCATGGTAACTCTGTGCCACAGAGCAGAGGAGTTTGTTTGATCAGCTTTCTCTCAGCTCCATTCTCCCTCAAAAGCTGAAGTGCAGACCCAAGGCTCTGAGAAGTTTCCCTTCCCTTTTCTTTATTCCAAAACTGCATTGTAAAAATATCTGTTTCGAGGAGAGAGTCAAGATGGTGGCGTAGGCAGACTCTGAACTCACCTCCTCCCGCGGACACAGCCAATTTACAACTACTCGTGGAAAAATTACCCCTGAGACAGAACTGAAAACTGGATGAGAGGAACTCCTGCAACAAAGGACAATCCTAACTAGGGTAGAAGAGGCAGAGACTCCCTTCTGGAGAGGAAAAACGCCGCCTTCACAAGCCGCCCGCCTCACGGCCGCTGGGAGCCGCCCACAGGTACGCAGCCTCTCTGGAGGCGCGGGGCCCTGAGCCGGGAGCGCCCCCGCTGTGGGCATTTTGTGGACCCAGCACAATTGAGACGAGTGGCAGAATATCTGACTTTGCTGCTACTAAAACATTGGAGAGTACCCCCAGAAAACCCGGTTCACAAGGAAACTAAAACTGGCTCTTAAAGGGCCCACACGCAAACTCACCCGTTTCAGAAAGCACCTAAAATCACCAGGAAGAAAGGTGCACAGTGCTGAGGTGAAAAGAGACTCACCTAATAGGCCCTGAGTGCATCTTGGTGAGGGGTGAGACCTCTCCAGGGACTGGGACATTGGCGGCGGCCATTGTTGTGGCCTGGTGTGGGTGTGCTGACACAGACACCATTGGAGTTCTCCCTGAGGCCTGCTAGCCCAGGGTCTGCCCCACCCACTAGAGCACCGATTTAATCCAGCTCAGCCAGGGCAGGCAGCCCACCCTAGAGACTGTCCCCACCCAACAACAAGCCCTCAGGCAACTTGTGGGCCTGCATAGATTGATGACTGGATTCTCTGCAGCCTGGCAACTGAGCCGACTTCAGTAGTGCAGAGCGTGCACAAGGAGTGGGTGGAGAGTGTGGGGCGGCGGTGGAGTGTGTGGGGCTCCCACCGTGGAGAGACTGGGTCCGCTTCAGGAGGTCGGGAAGCGCACACGGGGCAGGACTGTGTTGACTGTGTGTGTGGACCTGTGGGCGGCAGGGCTTGTCAGCTGCAGAAGACTTGTGCTTCTCAAAGACCCACATAGGAGGTTTGCCCCACCTTCCAAAGCCTGAAACAATTGGGTGCTCCCGTGCCTGCGGCCAGCCCCACCCAGCTGCAATCCTCAGAGAACTGACAAGAGACCTAAAGACTGAAGGCTTATAGCAATTGTAAGGCCCTGAGCCTAACAACCTGCCACTCTGGGGGCCTACTCACTTAAAAGAAATACTGCAACACAAATGTGGTATTAGAACTTGCAGCCAACGGTGCTGGGGCTCCCCACACCTGATAAAGAGACTGAAGGGTGCACAACAACTACAAGCAGCTGAGCATTACAACAGCTGGCCAGGAGCATAACTCGGCCTCCCTGGGCGCCTACAGAGAGAGCAAACAGGCCACAACAGAAGGACACACGTAGCCCACATAGGGGTCACCCCTGGAACATTGACAACTGAGGGAAGCACACTGGAAGCCTCCTAAGGCATCACTTACATAAGGTCACCTATCCAAGAGCAGGAGACGTAGCTGACCTACCTAATACATAGACACAAGCACAGGGAAAGAGGCAAAATGAGGAGGCAAAAGAATACATTCCAAGTAAGGGAACAGGACAAAACCCCAGAAAAGGAACTAAGTGAAACAGAAATGAGCAACCAACCCAACAGAGAGTTCAAACAAAGAGTGTGGAGCATGCTCACTGGTGTGAGGAGAAGAATAGAGGAACTCAGTGAGAATGTCAACAAAGAAATGGAAGATATGAAAAAGAACCAATCAGAAATGAAGAATACAATTCTGGAAGTGAAAAATTCACTAGAGGGACTCAAAAGCAGAGTAGAGGATACAGAAGAATGGATCTGTGAGCTGGATGAAAGACTAGAAGAAATTACCCAAGCTGAACAGGTAAAAGAGAAAAGAATTAAAAAGAGTGAGGACAGTCTAAGGGACCTCTGGGACAACATCAAGCACACTAACATCCATGTTATAGGTGTCCTGGAAGGAGAAGAGCGAGACAAAGGGGCAGAGAATCTATTTCAAGAAATAATAGATGAAAACTTCCCTAACCTAAGGAAGGAAACAGACATCCGGGTACAGGAAGCACAGAGAGCCCCAAACAAGATAAACCCAAAGAGGCCCACACCAAGACACATCATAATAAAAATGTCCAGAATTAAAGATAAAGAGAGAATCCTAAAAGCCACAAGAGAAAGTCAAGTTACATACAAATGAAACCCCATAAGGCTATCAGCTGGCTTCTCAGCAGAAACCTTACAGGCTAGAAGAGAGTGGCATGATATATTTAAAGTGCTAAAAGGAAAAAACTTACAGCCAAGAATACTCTACCCAGCAAGGTTATCATTCAAAATGGAAGGAGAGATCAAAAATTTCCCAGACAAGCAAAAATTAAAGAAGTTTGTCACCAAGAAACCAGTGCTACAAGAAATGTTAAAGGGACTTATTTAAGGGGAAAAGAGAAGACCACAAACAGGAAAAATTATCTATTTCCACGATAAGAGGGTAATGGATACAAATGCACAAAAAAGAGGTTAGATATGATATCAAAAACATAAAAGGAGGGAGGAGGGGAGTTAAAGAGTACAGCTTTCAGACAGAGGTCAAACTAAAGAGACCATCAATTCTGCATAGAAGAAGAAAGGAACAGAGAAAGACTACTAAAACACTGAGGAAAAAAAAGTTAAAAATGTCAGTAAGTACATACTTATCAATAGCTAGTTTAAATGTCAATGGACTAAATGCTCCAATTAAAAGGCATAGGGTGGCTGATTGGATAAAAAAACAAGACCCATATATATGCTGCATACAAGAGACACACTTCAGACCTAAAGACACTCACAAACTGAAAGTGAAGGGATGGAAAAAGATACTCGATGCAAATGGCATGAAAAGAAAGCTGGGGTAGCAGTACTCATATCAGACAAAATAGACTTTAAAACAAAAACTGTAAAGAGAGACAAGGAAGGGCATTACATAATGATCAAGGGAACAATCCAACAAGAGGATATAACACTTGTAAATATCTACGCACCCAATGTAGGTGCACCTAAATATATAAAGTAATTATTAACAGACATAAAAAGAGAAATACACAGTTTCACAATAATAGTAGGGGACTTGAACACTCCACTTACACCAACGGATAGATCATCCAAACAGAAGATCAATAAGGAAACATTGGCCTTAAATGACACACTAGAACAGATGGACCTAGTAGATATATACAGAGTATTCCATCCAAAAACCAAAGACTACACGTTCTTTTCCAATTCACATGGAACATTCTCCAAGATTGATCACATATTAGGCCACAAAACAAGTCTCCATGAATTTAAGAAAATTGAAATAATACCAAGCATCTTTTCTGACCACAATGGTATGAAACTAGAAATCAACTATAGGAAGAAAATCAGAAAAGCCACAAATACGTGGAGATTAAACAAAATGCTACTGAACAATGACTGGGTCAATGAAGAAATCAAAGAAGAAATAAAAAAATACCTGGAGACAAATGAAAATGAAAATATGACATGCCAGAATTTATGGGATACAGCAAAAGCGGTTCTAAGAGGGAAGTTTATAGCGATACAGGCCTATCTCAACAAACAAGAAAAATCTCAAATAAACAATCTAACAATGCACCTAAAGGAACTGGAAAAAGAAGAACAAACCAAGCCCAAAATCAGTAGAAGAAGGGAAATAATAAAAATCAGAGCAGAAATAAATGAAATAGAGACCAAAAAAACATAGAAAAAATTAATAAAACCAAGAGATGGTTCTTTGAAAAGATCAACAAAATTGACAAACCTTTAGCTAGACTCACCAAGAAAAAAAGAGAGAAGGGACAAATAAGTAAAATCAGAAATGAAAGAGGAGAAATTACAACAGACACCTCAGAAATACAAAAGATTATAAGAGATTACTATGAAAGGCTATATGCCAACCAATTGGACAATCTGGAAGAAATGGATAAATTCTTAGAATCATACAACCTTCCAAAACTGGATCAAGAAGAACTAGAGAATTTGAATAGACCAATCACCAGTAAGGAGATCGAAACAGTAATCAAAAACCTCCCCAAAAATAAAAGTCCAGGACCAGACAGCTTCCCTGGTGAATTCTACCAAACATTCAAAGAAGACTTAATACCTATCCTTCTCAAACTCTTCCAAAAATTGAGGAGTTGGGGAAGCTCCCTAACTCATTCTATGAAGCCGACATTACCCTGATACCAAAACCAGACAAGGACAATAGAAAAAAAGAAAATTACAGGCCAATATCACTGATGAACATAGATGCAAAAATCCTCAACAAAATACTAGCAAATCACGTACAACAATATGTTAAAAAGATTATACACCATGATCAAGTGGGATTTATTCCAGGTATGCAGGGATGGTTTAACATTCACAAATAAATCAACCTGATACACCACATTAATAAAATGAAGAATAAAAATCACATGATCATCTTAATTGATGCAGAGAAAGCATTTGACAAGATCTAGCATCCATTTATGATAAAAACTCTGAATAAAATGGGTATAGAAGGAAAGTACCTCAACATAATAAAGACCAAGTATGAGAAACCCACAGCTAATATCATCCTCAATGGTGAAAAACTGAAAGCCATCCCTCTAAGAACAGGAACCAGACAAGGATGCCCACTGTCACCACTCCTATTTAACATAGTACTGGAAGTCCTAGCCAGAGCAATCAGGCAAGAGAAAGAAATAAAAGGGATCCAAACTGGAAAGGAAGAAGTGAAACTGTCACTATTTGCAGATGACATGATTTTATATATAGAAAACCCTAAAGAATCCACCAGAAAACTTTTAGAAGTAATAAACGAATATGGTAAAGTTGCAGGATACAAAATCAACATACAAAAATCAGTTGCATTTCTATGCACTAACAACGAAGTAGCAGAAAGAGAAATTAAGCATACCATCCCATTTACAATTGCAACAAAAAGAATAAAATACCTAGGAATAAACTAAACCAAAGAGGTGAAAGAGCTGTACATGGAAAACTATAAAACATTGCTGAAAGAAATTGAAGAAGACACAAAGAAATGGAAAGATATTCCATGCTCTTGGATTGGAAGAATTAACATAGTTAAGATGTCCATACTTCCTAAAGCAATCTATAGATTCAATGCAATCCCTATCAAAGTTCCAACAACATTTTTCACAGAAATAGAACAAAGAATCCTAAAATTTATATGGAACAACAAAAGACCCCGAATAAGTAAAGGAATCCTGAGAAAAAAGAACAAAGCTGGAGGTATCACACTCCCTGATTTCAAAGTATACTACAAAGCTATAGTAACCAAAACAGCATGGTACTGGCACAAAAACAGACACACAGATCAATGGAATAGAAGCGAAAGCCCAGAAATAAACCCACACGTCTATGGACAGCTAATCTTTGACAAAGGAGCCAAGAACATACAATGGAGAAAAGAAAGTCTCTTCAACAAATGGTGTTGGGAAAACTGGATAGCCACATGCAAAAAAATGAAAGTAGACCCTTACCTTACAGCATACACAAAAATTAACTCCAAATGGATTAAAGACTTGAATGTAAGACCTGAAACTATGAAACTTCTAGAAGAAAACATAGGCAGTACGCTCTTCGACATCGGTCTTAGCAACATATTTTCAAGCACCATGTCTGACCGGGCAAGAGAAACAATAGAAAAAATAAACAAATGTGACTACATCAAACTAAAAAGCTTCTGCACAGCAAAGGAAACCATCAACAAAACGAAAAGACAACCTAACAATTGGGATAAGATATTTGCAAACCATGCATCTGATAAGGGCTTAATCTCCAAAATATATAAAGAACTCATGCATCTCAACAACAAAAAAACTACCAACCCAATTAAAAAATGGGCAAAAGACCTGAACAGATATTTCTCCAAAGAAGATATACTGATGGCCAACAGACACGTGAAAAGATGTTCCAAATCATTAACTATCAGGGAAATGCAAATCAAAACTACAATGAGATATCACCTCACGCCCGTCAGAATGGCTATAATTAACAAGACAGGAAACAACATGTGTTGGAGAGGATGTGGAGAGAAGGGAACTCTCATACACTGCTGGTGGGAGTGTAAACTGGTGCAGCCATTATGGAAAACAGTATGGAGATTCCTCAAAAAATCAAAGATAGAACTACCATATGATCCAGCTATTCTACTGCTGGGTATTTATCCAAAGAAATTGAAAACACAAGTGCATAAAGATACATGCACCCATGTGTTCATTGCAGCGTTATTCACAATAGCCAAGACTTGGAAGCAACCTAAGTGCCCATCAAGGGACGAATGGATAAAGAAGATGTGGTATATATACACAATGGAATACTACTCAGCCATAAGAAACGATGAAATCCAGCCCTTTGTGACAACATGGATGGACATTGAGGGCATTATGCAAAGTGAAATAAGTCAGAGGGAGAAGGTCAAATACCGTATGATTTCCTTCATTAAGTAGTAGATAATAACAACAATAAACAAACAGGTAGAGACAGAGATTGGATTGGTGGTTACCAGAGGGCAAGGAGGGAGGGAGGAGGGTGAAAGGGATAATTTGGCACATGTGTGTGGTGATGGGTTGTAATTAGTATTTGGGTGGTGAACATGATGTAATCTATGCAGAAATAGAAGTATAATGATGTACACCTGAAATTTATACAATGTTATAAACCAATGTTACTGCAATAAACAAAAAATTAACAAAATAAAAATAAAAATAATAAAAATATCTGTTTCATTATGAATTTTCTCCACCCATATTTCCTTCTTTTAAATCATGCTAACATTTTTTCATAATACCCAATTGTTCCATTTCCAAAATACTGATTAACTATTATGAAAAATTCTTTTCAGTGTGAACCAGTTTGGTAAAAGACCCAATTTGTTTTGA
Organism: Diceros bicornis minor; assembly: GCF_020826845.1. Taxonomy (NCBI): domain Eukaryota; kingdom Metazoa; phylum Chordata; class Mammalia; order Perissodactyla; family Rhinocerotidae; genus Diceros; species Diceros bicornis. The sequence continues at coordinate 9,303,935 of NC_080763.1, read as the reverse complement.
CTTTTTTATAATACACATTCTAGTATCCTGGAATAATATTTTGAAGATGATTATGAAAATACAGATTTGTTTAATTTTTTTAAATGGTAGTCAAAATGAATTCATGTCTTGAAAGTTATTTTATAGTTTTCACATTCTCGTTGCTATATTTGGTTGCTCTCCCCCCAATTTTTTTTTTCTGATGATTTCAGGATTATTTCTGTCCAAGGTTATTTTATGAAGAAACAAGTATAATGATTGCTTTTTATTTTAACTAAAGGACACCCCCAATGTAAAAGTTGAGTGGGTAATACATGAATATTTAGTGAATTTGATGTGGGGCCGCTGAGTCGCGGGTTGAAAAGGAATTTTCAGACATGACCCGCTCAGTCCTTCGTGCACCTTTATTTTGTGTTCAGCATGGGGACAGGACCCGTGGACAGTCAGGAGCTGCGCGGGGACAGGACCCATGGGCAGTCAAGAGCTGCGTGGGGACAGGACCCATGGGCACTCAAGAGCTGCGTGGGGACAGGACCCATGGGCAGTCAGGAGCTGCGTGGGGAAAGGACCCATGGGCAGTCAAGAGCTGCAGTGCAAGTGTCTGTGCGGGGCCATTATATATGATTTTAGCTATTTTACTACTCTAAAGAAACGTCAAAGGAGAAAGTATTAGGTGGTCTGGTTAGTCTCAAAGATTAGAGCATGAGAGCGGATGAATGAGATGTGTCCTTGCATTCCAAGGTATGGTATGCCTCAAGGAACATGCAGGCAGGAGAGTAAAGTCATTGATCACCTCCTGAGGTAAATCCCTTCACTCCCAGCCAGAGGCGATTGAGTGAGTAGGGGCATGTGAGACTGAGTGGAGTCTTATGGAAATTGTAAAACGAGTCATAAACAAGGTTTCAACCACGTCAAATTGAACTGCTGTCATGAATCATTTGGTGATGATGGAATGCCATATTTCTATTGACTTTTTCCTAGGTTCTTAGCGATCACAATTTAGAGATTGCACAACTACACGAATCAATAAGACATTGGGAACAAGAGGTCGAAGAAATGAAGAAATCCTGTAAGATCCTGGAGGATAAAATGTAAGCATGATACTTTATTTTTTTATTATTATTATTTTTTTTTTTGGTGAGGAGGATTAGCCCTGAGCTAACATCCGTCGCCAATCCTCCTCTTTTTGCTGGGGAAGATTGACCCTGGGCTAACATCTGTGCTCATCTTCCTCTACTTTATATGAGATGCCACCACAGCATGGCTTGATGAGTGGTGCGTTGGTGCACGCCCAGGATCCCAACCTGCAAACCCCGGGCTGCCAAAGCGGAGCACATGCACTTAACCGCTGTGCCACCAGGCCAGCCCCATGATACTTTATTTTCACTGAAGCATTTCCGCATGTTATGTTCCTTTCATTTTTAAAAATATTTCTTTAATATTAGATGAAAATTATATTCTCTTAATTTACTAAAGTTTGTGTGATTGTCAGCTTTATAGAACCACCTCTTTATTCTGAAATTAACCAGTCTTTCAGATGATCAAGAGAAAAAATTGAGGATGATGTGGTCAGTTTAGGAAAAGAGAGGGACTCTTTGGAATATATTATCCTCACTTCAGTTCCTGACTCCCTCAAACAGATATGCCCCTGGGGGAGGACATTAGTGGGACCTGCCTTAAGGCTACAAACTCACCTACCATGTTGTTACAGTTGTAGTTCTTAGTCAAGGGGGACTTACAGAACTTGTTGAGAAAATACAGGGAAGCCTCAGGGCAAAAACTTCTACCCATGGGACTGGAACCAGAAACTGAAGGAAATCTTCCTTCCATCCCAAGGCCCACAGTCTCTGCTTCCTCTTGTGAGTGTGTTTCATTCTTCTCTCTTTATCTCCATGCTATGTTCCCTTCTTGGTAAGCCCGTGGCTAAGTATGGCCACTCCGAACCGTCTGAGTTTACCTGTCACAGGTCCATCTATCTCTAGGGATTGACCAATAGACTCTCTCCCAGAAGAATTCCCAGCTTTCCCATCAGAAGCTGGCTCAGCTCTGGACAGGAAGGTGGGGTCTTAGAAGACAAATATGGCTTCCAGGCCTACCCCCAGGGTTTGCTGATGGTTTGAAAGACAAATTGTGGACTGAGCAGATTCCCTAAAAGTAACTTCACCTGAGGAATCCTGCTATAATATGGCTCCTTTCTACATAGGTTTGAATGGATTATGATTAAAATTATGTCTTCTAAAATAGCAATTGCACGGTACAATGCTTCTCCTCCATCATCAGTCCATAAAACAGGCAATAATCTTTATGTTCAGTACCAGATTTTAAAATAGAAAAGCTCAAGTAATATTACAATTAAAACCCAGAATGAAAAATCTTCTTTGAAAGTGATTCAATAGTTATAGTTCATACATAATTTAAAGAAAAACTAGGCAAAGAATCATAGTGGAAGATATAGATTAGCTCTTAAATTATTTCTAGGAGTTATGATTAAAAGTCTTGCTACACTCGTGAAGTTTTATTTATAAGCAGTCTTGATGTTAGCTAACTTGTTTTAAATATATGTTCAAGAAAGAAATGGGGATTCATTGATTTTCAATTTTTAATGGCTTATCTTTTGTTTTTTGCAATCCCAGCTTTTCAAGAGTTTTTGTTAATGTGGAATTTCACTGAGGAAAAGTGCTTTTGATTAATTTGGTGATTGAGGATATAGGTTACCCCTCTTTTAATTAATAAAACTATACTTTTTCCTCTTCATTACTTGGCAAATTAAAAGAAAATTCTCTGTATTCTTTTTATTTTCTCCCTTTGTTCATTTTCTCTATCTATGGAGGTGGAGAGAGGCAACCTAGATCTTGGCTGGTGGATTTGAAGAATCAAACAGTGTTGTTTTATAATATACTATAAGATTGTTTAGAAATAAATTATACAAGAAACTAAAATAATTTGCACAAACTCATCTTCCTGTTAATCTATAAGCTTCAATTTCTCCCCATGAAATCTTTAATTTGCAAGCTTGTTACCTATTTTGAGGTCAAAATATTGAGAGAGAACAAAAATCATTCAATCATGAATTTAAATTCTCTGTGTAGACAGTTAAGAGCACTCAAATATTCCACAAGTCCACAGGAGGCGTTGATAGTGTAATCTTTGTTCTTTATTATTATTGATGCCCAGCATGATGTGTTTGTATCACAAAGGCAAATCCAATGCCTACCTTTCTAAATTGCTATGGTTTTTTTTTGCCATTCAGCTGGTTTTCAACACACGAGAAGTGGAGGATTGGAAGCTAAATGTTGTATATAAATGACATACAGTTTGTGACACTGAGTATATATTTCCCATTACAGTGCAGGAGACTATGAAAATCATAGATGCTTTTTTAAAAGAGCTGAAATGGTTTCCAAATTGTCAAGATTATCAGTGGTTTCCATCCTGCCAAACTTTAGTGATCTCGTCTATTCGTTAAAGTTCTTGAATTCTTGATAGAGTTTGACACAGATGATCACTTCTACCTTCTTGAAATATTTTCTTCACTTGGCTTCCCAAACATCCCATTCTCTTATTTCACTCACTACATTGCTTCTTCTCAGGACTCTTTACTTGTTCCAGTTCTTCTTTCTGACTCTAAATTTTGGAGTTCTCAGCCCTTCAGTATCCTCTACTCTTTATTCACACTCTCCATACATGATTTCATCTAGTCTCATGGCTTTAATTGTCTTCTGTACCCCAGAGTCCCGAGTGTATATATCTAGCCCTGACCTCTACATGCCTATACTCTAGAGCTTATTTGACCCCTCCACTTGGAGGATATCTCTTATATCTCAAATGTAACATGTCCTAAACAGAATTCTTAATTTCCCACCTCCTTGAAACAGCTCTTCCTTCAGTTTTCCTCCACTTACCTAGTTACTCCAGCCAAAAACCTAGGAGTCATCTACCATTCCTGTTTTCCTCACTACTTAACCCTAACCCAACTAACCAACTAAGCTATCCCCAACCCAACTCTAACTCCAGCCAAATCCAAAGGTGTGTCCTATGGCTTTCATCTTGAATCCAACTCTTTCTCACCACCTCCACTGCTGCAACCTTAGTCTGAGCGGCCGTTATCTCTTCTGGCCCACGGCCATAGCCTTCCACAGGGTCTATCTTCCTGTACTGTTGTCTTTCTCCACTAAGTAACCAGAGTCATCTTTACAAGATGTAAATCAGTTCATGTCACTCCTTTGCTTAAAAAAATCTTCCCCTGGTTCCTTTTAGAATAAAATTTGAACTTCTACCTTGTCTTCAAGACCCTACATGATCTAGTCTCTGTCTACTTCTCCAGCCTTCTCACACTCCTCTCTTCGTCAAATACACCAAGCTTGTTCCTGCCTCAGGATATTTTCACCTGCTGTTCCTTCTACATGAAAAGCTCCTCCTTCAGATCTTCACATCTTCTCCTTCTCTTAGTTCGTGTCTTTCACAAGTCATCGCAAGAGGTCTTCCCTAACCACCTATCAGATGCTATCTGAAGTGGCATCCTTGCTCTCAGGATTTCTCTATCCTTTACCCTACTTTGTGTTCTTTGGCAAACTTAACACTATCTGAAATATATTATTATTTTTTTGATAACTTGCTTATATTCTGACTACTCCACTAGACTAATTTCCATGAGGGTAGGGACTTTGCCTGTGCTGTATCTCTAGTACCTAGAACACCTGCAGAGTGCACGTGTTCACTAATTGTTTCATAAATGAATGAATAAATAAATGAAGTATTCATCAATTCAAAATTAACCAAAATTTTTTTGGTTAACAAATATATAAATAAATATGTTGCCTAGGGAGATGGGCACCAGAAGATTCTGATGTCATAAGGAAACGTGGCTTTCCAGAAAAACGTGTCCTAATGTGAATCTGTTTGGCTTCCTTTGTTCATAGCTGTTTTTTTATAGATAACAAGGAAGCACTGGATGATGCATCTAATTTTGAAAAAAATGAACTCTTGCAGAAGATAAAGCAGGTAGGAAGATAGAAATGATAATTTTTAGATTATAATTAGATTTTATTTTTAGGTTGTATTTTAAATATATGTGAGAAATGTGGAATTTTCCAAAAGTAGATTTTTCATTCAAAGTAGATTTTTCATTAATGATCCTTCACAGTAATTGATTTAAAGAATTTATCCCCTCCCAAAGTACTTTAAATATATGAAAGAGCAAAGGTCGTACATGTGAAGATGAATCATTTTTTTGGTAACTTTTCATGTAAGTGTGGTTATTTTACATTAGGAATATCCGTGACTAATGGACATTTTTCCTGTGAGTTATTTAGAAAAATTAGGACCTTTTGGCTGTTGTGTGGTACCTGTGAAGTGTGGCAACCCATTACTGCACTTAACGATGTTAGTGGGATATTTGAGTCAGATTTAGCACCCAGGAGAATTCTCTAGACATTTTTAAACTTAGGTTAAAAGAAATATCCTAAGTAAATAATCATGGGTGTAAACCAAGATTTATCCACAAGATGTTCAGTGAAGCATTCATTATGATAGTTGAACAATTAGGGGGAAAATGTAATTAAAGTCCAACAAAAGGGCCTTGATTAAATGAGTAATAGTTTACAATGCATTACTGAGTGACAAATATATTATAAAACAGTACATATACTATGACCCCATTTACTTACATAGATATACAAATACACATGCACTCCAGACATAACTGAAGTTCTTCTTGCCCCTTGCTCTGAAGATGAAATGTCCTTGATGTCCCCTCCCGACTCCTGTATATATATCCTTAATTTCAGTATTCCAGAATTTGTAGTGTCAGGTACCCTCTGCCTACATTCTGTATCTCTGTTTTGTCCCCAAGTCAACTGGGTATCAAATTCATCCCTTTCACTAGTTTCTAAAAGAAATCTAATACTAACAGTAAGCGTTTGATGATCTATTGCAAACTGTGTTGGAAATTTGAGTGGTGCTGGTGAGGAATCCCGCTGCAGACACATGCCATCTTGTGCCCCTCCTTTTCTTTTGCTTGCAGTTCCTCATCCACCCTCTTGCTCCAGGATACACCACCACCTCACACCCAAATTCTTGTCCCTCCTTTACAAAGCACAGCTTTGCCTTCCCTCTGAAGCCTGCTCCCATGCCCTGGGGCAGGAACATCAAAGGCAGTTCTCTCCCAGAAGAATGATTTGTACCAGTTAAATTCCTTCCATTTCTGGTTGGAGCTGTCAGTATCAGGGATGGCTTCCCTCTGGGCTAGACCTACTTTGAATCTTCCAGTTGCCAGGATACTGAAAGACAGAAACTAGACAAGGTTGGTTGGTTGATTTTTAAAGTTGTCTTTCATTCTCTGGGCATAAGATATTTTTCCTTTCCATTTATTCCCTATTGTAGGAACTGTAAGGCAGCCTTCAGATGGTAGCGCCACAGTTCCCAGCCCTCATGACTGTCTGAACATCCCTAAACTGGCATGGCTTACTCAGTCAAAGGGCAAGTGCAGAGAGGTTTCCCTTTAATCCATCGCCTTCAGCCAGATTCCATGAGTACAAGGGAGTGGCCACTTCAAAGGGAACAGGGCTCTGACCCATTTATTATTTCCACTGGGGTAGAAACTGGACTCTTGATGACATCCGGTCTTAATTCTCATGAGTTATGGGAGACAAGTTCAATGATAACACAAAATTCTATTCTAACTTTAATTTTTTATTATGAAATATTACGCATATACAGAAGAGTACATACACTATAAATGTACGATCTTTAAGTACATATCTATCTTTTGATGAATGTAATTTATTAATTTTAATGAAGTTCAGTTTATCAATCTTTTCCTTTTTGGCTAATGCTTTTTGTGCCCTGTGTCGTGAGGATATTCTCCTACATGATCTTCTAGAAGTTTTATTGTTTGACCTTTCACATCTAGGACTACAAGCCATCTGGGATCTGTGTGTGTTTGTGTGTGTGTGTGTATGCGATGAGATGGTGGTCAAGATTCATATTTTTCCATAAGATTCTCCAATTAACTAGCACCATTTAAGGAAAAGATAGTCCTTTCCTCCGCTATATTGCAGTGGCACTTTTTTCATAAATCAAGTGTGGCTCATAAATGTGTGTGGAGCTGTGGAGTCTCTATTGTGTTCATTTGGATTTGTCTCTCTTTGTATTAAAACCATACCATCTTAATTAGTAGTTTTAAAGTAAGCCTTTATAGCTAGTAGTATAATTTCTTCAAGTTTGTTTTTCTTCAAGATTGCTTCCACTATTCTTGGCCCTTTGAATTTCTATCATTCTGTCAAGTCCTCTCAAAAACCTGTTTGGATTTTGATTGAGGTTGCATTAAATCTATAGATCAATTTGGGGAGGATTTTACGTTTTTACAATATTGAAGCTTCCAATCCGTGAACATCGTGTATCTCTCATTAACCTTAGGTCTTCTTTGTTCCCTTTGACTTAGTTTTTCTGTTTCACTATGATGTGTCCAAGTTATTCTTTTTATTTATCCTACTTGAGATTTATTGGGCTTCTTAAATCTGTGAATTGCTGTATTTTGTAAGTTCTGCAAAATTCTCAGCCATTATCTGTTCACATATTTCTTTTCTCCCATTCTCTTCCCTCTCTTTCTGAGACACCAATTACATATATGCAATTATTTGTACTAACATACGTATCCTCTATGCATGTTACCCTTTTTTCTGTATTTCCTACTTTTTGTCTCCTGCTACATTCTGGGCAGAATGGTCTTATTTGAGTTCTTAATTTTGGTTATTGTATTTTTCAGTTGGTAGCTTTCAAATCTGCTTTGTCACTCTTTACTGTTCCTAATTCTTGCCATAATTTTCAAGTATGTCTAATATTTCTTTGGTTATAGTGAACACAGTATTTCTATAGTTCAGTGTCTAACTCCAATATCTGATGTTTTTGTAGATCTGTTTCTGTAGTCTGTTGTTTCTGCCAATTTTTGCTTATGCTGTCTTATTTCCTTCTGTTCCTGGTGGAAAACTGTATGCTGGACATTATACTTGAAAAATATGTTTGTAGAAACAATTTAAGGCCTAGGATTATGGTATTGTGATCAGATTTTCATTCACTTCTATCAGATGCCTGGGGTGTTACCAGTCTTGACCCTTAGGTGAAGGTGATCTTCATTCACCTGTAGGTTCCCTGGTTCTCTGGTGATTGAAGTCAGGCTGGACCACTTCTAACAGGCTTATTAGCTTCTAGGTTACCCTTCTCCAGAGAGTGAAGCTCTTTGGGATCCCACGCTAAAGCATTGGGAGGTTGATCAGGCTCAACACCTGGATGAGTTCTAAGTGTTGACTTTTGTCTCCCTTGTCATGTGAGAGAATCAGAACTCAGTTGCCAAGTGGTTTCTTCCATATCAGTAAGTATTCTCAGGGTAAAGGGAGTTTTTAGTCCTGGATTTACCACTCTGGATTCCTGCCTTCTTGTACAATTAGGCCTAGTAATTCCTCATTATCTTCTTAGTTCTTCAACACTTTTAAGAAAATTTGTTTTTCATCCAGCTATTTTAGTCATCTTCAGCCAGAAGTTTATTTTGAACGAGTCAGCTTACCATTCCTACTAAACCTAACTTTATTACCTCATTTGAAGCAATTCAATGGTGACATCTAAGCACAAATTTCTTTCCTCATTCAGACATGAATGGGTACTAATTTTTTGTCCTTGAATAGAAATATTTAACAAGAAGCAAACATAATATCTAGTCAAAGAGGTTTTGAGCAAAAGTTTTGTTACGTTTTCTTTTCCCTAGTATAGGTTATCTTCTGGGAAAAGGATATACAGATCTTGCTGAATGATCCCAGTTTATTAATCCCAATTCTTCTTACAATATGAATTATTACTCTGTAGTTTTACATCAGTGTTTACTACCTTTCTACACTTTTGTCATAATTTATAGAAGAGGCCCCAAAATGTACAATTGCATATTTGATATAGAATTAAAACATTCAACATTTATGGCGTAGCCATAGTGTGCTCAACAATATACCCAGTGCTCTAGAGAGTTGCCCACCAGACTCTTACTTCCCTCAAAGGAACGGTGAAGTGAGTCCTCTACCTCAATTCCTTTGGGTTTTTTTTCTAGATGGCTGAAAAACTACACAAATGTCGTTTAGAGAATAAAGATCTACGAGAGAAATTGCATGTTCTCACCAGACAATATAAGATTGTCTTAAATGAGGAGGATAAAGTTTTTATGCAGAAACGGAAAATTTACGATGAGTATGTTTCTATCCGTGATCCACACATGAATTAACATGCCTTAGTTATGGGGTGCTCTCCTTGCTATCAAAGTGGTGACTCTCCACTTAAGCTTATCCTGGTTTTAAAATCTGTTAACAACAATGAAATATTCTTTAACCAATAATAAATAAACACATTCTAATCTGCCTCTGTATATACTGAATAATGCTTTCCTTATATGGGTCAAATCAAATCTATAAACACCAAATGCATTATTTTTACTTCTAAATCAGATTCTTGAAAGAATAATCATGCTTTTAGCCCATGAGACTATCTAGAGAAATAGTGAGATTTACCTTAATCAGAAACTGACTCTGCACCTGTATTCCCTGTCTCAGAGGAGGGTCTGATCATTGACACGATCCCCTAACCCAGAGACTGGAAAATTAATCAAGGAAACCCGTATCATTCACTACCCACTGGACTCCATTCAAGCACTAAGGCTGGTCAATTCCACCTCCCAAATATTACTCAAATATATCATGTCCTCCTCTCCAAAATCAATTCTTTTCATCCCTTTCAGCCTCTTTGGTTTCGCTTGCCCTTCAAAAGTTCTTCCTATTTTCTGCTTTACCACCCCTAACTTGTCCACCTCCCTTCCACCAGAATGATCCTTCTGAAACATCCCTCTGATGTCATTCCTTTTCATCAGTCACTGCATTGTAATCAACTGGGTACAAATCCCTTTGTCCCACTGAACTATGAACAGATCAGGGCAGTTGCTCTGTCTTATTCAGCCCTATATCCCCAGGACCTCGTACATTGCTTAGCAGATAGTGGGCATTCAACATGTTTTCTTAATGAATATTACAGAGTAACATCTTGTAAGCATGAATTATGTAAGTAATAATCCATTACCACACTCAAAGTTAGATCACATGGTAATGTAATTACAGTGTCCAGGCCACTGTGTGAAGCTGAGTTTATGGTCATTGTCGTAGCATCTAAGCTGCAGAGAGTTGCTGCAATCGTTTTATCTCATCCAACTGAATAGCCTACTGAGAATGATACTGTTAGTATTCTTCAGACAAAAGCTTTCCTCAGATCAATACTAAGTTAGTTATCAATTTGAATCATAGAATATGCTGATGACAAATAATTGTAAGACTAAAATGTTTACTACTGTTATTGGTTTTTGTCTTCTTCAGCTCAGGCTGCCATAACAAAATACCATAAACTGGGTGGTTTAAACCACAGAAGTTTATTTCTCACAGTTCTGGAAGCTGGACGTCTGAGATCAGAGTGCCAGCATGGTCAGGTTCTGGTGAGAATTCTCTTTCTGGCTTACAGATGGCCATCTTCTCACCGTGTCCTCACAGGGGAGAGAGAGAGACAGCAAGCTCTCTGGTGTCTCTTCTTATGAGGGCACCAATATCATCATGAGGGCCCCACCCTCATGACCTCATCTAAACCTGATCACCCCCCAAAGGCCGCATCTTCAAATACCATCACACTGGGGGTTAGGCCTTCAACATATGAATTTGCAAGGACACAGTTCAGTCCATAGCAGTTTTGAAGAAGATGAGACACTTAGATAAAGCACTTTCTGTTACCGGCATGTTTCTATCAATGTCTGGAAACTTGAACAAAACCTTAAACCCCCCATTATTCTCCCTGCAAGTTGGAGACAAAAAATAACCCCTTTTTATAAAATGCCTCATGGGTGCCACACACTGGCTTAAGCACTTTATATCTCATTTAATCCTTACACCCAGTGAGGTAGACACTGTGATCCCCATTCTACGGATGGGAAAACTGAGGTTTATGCACAGGTCAAGTTTCTTTTCAAGGTCACACTGCTAGGAAGAGGTAAAGCCAGTATTTGAAGTTGGTCTAACTGATCCTTCACATTTCACAAAAGAACACGACAAAATTGATAAATGGTAAAAGAGATGCCAACTCAGAGGAGTGGAGGACTATAGAACTGCTCTTGTTTTATGCTTACTATTACAGTTACTGTTCTTTCTGTGGCTTGGGAATTTTCGTAAGTTTGGATTTAGCCACCACTGGCAAAAAGATTTTGTTTCTATTTTTACTAATTTGTTTCGTAAATCGTTCATGAACTGAACTTTCCAAACTATTATTTAAATTCTTATTTGTGATTGCATATTTTCTCATGCTGAGGAGTTAAAAACGATGATTTCAACCTTCAGCATATGATAACTCTGTTTTTTCATGGTAGAAATCAGAAACAACTGGCATTTATTGCTCAGAAAGAAAACTTCCTCTCACAAAGAAAAGTAGACATCAAGAATATGGAAGAAGGACTTGCCACACTGCGTGATCTTCATCGGTATGCTTGTTGCCTTTGAAATTTTTAATCTTCGTTCTTCTCTGCATTTATTTTTATGTTTTTGGTGAGGAAGATTGGCCCTGAGCTAACATCTGTTGCCAATATTCCTCTTTTAGCTTGAGGAGGATTAGCCCTGAGCTAACATCTGTGCCAATCTTCCTCTATTTTTTGTATATGGGATGCCGCCACAGCATGGCTTGATGAGTGGTGTGTAGGTCCACACCCGGGATCCGAACCTGCAAACCCCAGGCCACCAAAGCGGAATGCGTGAACTGAACAACTATGCCACCAGGCTGGCCTGCCTGCATTTATTTTTTAATAAGTTGTAACAATAAATCTATGTCAATTCTAATATACTGTAGAAAAGGAGGTTTATAATTGGCTATTTTGCAGTCCAGAAAAGTCATTATCACTGACTCCTTCATTGACAGGATATGCAGGTTCTGAGTTCTGTACAAGCTGCTGGACGTAAGGAATGAACCAGTTAGGGGTCTAGTGACCAGAATGTGCCCAAACATTGCCACAACACTGATGCCCTGTGATGTTCATTCCTGCCATTCTAAATCAGTTTAATTTTATTGTAATTTTTCTGATTAAAAACATAATGCCTGTGCCTGATTTTGAAATTCAAATATAGAGATGTGTAACTTAGAGAGTAAAAGTTACCCTAATCTCTCTATCTCTCCACAGAGATAATCACTGCTAACAGTGTGCTATATGTGCCTTCAAATGTATATACTTATATATGTGTGTGTATGTGTGTCCAAAAATTGGATTGTATTCTTCCATAACTGGACTTTTTCCGCTTAAAATTATATCTGGGTAACTTACCTGGTGTTATATGTCAATTATATCTCAATAAAGCTGGAAAAAATTATATCTGGTAGAATGATAAAACAATATGGTAAAATGGTAACATTTGGAGAAGTTGGTGAAACGTTGCATGGGAATTCTTTGTACTGATTTTTACACTTACCCGTTGAGTTTGAAACTATTTCAAAATAAAGAGAGGGGCCAGCCCCGTGGCATAGTGGTTAGGTTTGGTGTGTTCTGCTTAGGTGGCCTGGGGTCGCTGGTTTGGATCCCGGGCACTGACCCACACCACTCTTCAGCCACACTGTGGTGGCAACCCACATATAAAGTAGAGGAAGATTGGCACAGATGTTAGCTCGGGGCTAATCTTCCTCAGCAAAATAGATGAATGAATGAATGAATAAATAAATAAATAAACAGAAAACATCGTATATATGGAACCTCTTCCCTCATTCTTTTCTCTAACATAGTATTCCTTTTACAGATTATACTATGTTTTATTTAACCAGTACTCTATTGATTGACATTTGGGTTTTTTTCCTGTTTTGTATATTACAAACGTTTTTCAAAGTTGTTTCTCTGTCCATCCATGTGACTATTTCTTTATAATAAAATCCTAAAAGTTCAATTACTGGATCAAAGGGGGATGCTTATTTTTCATTTTTATAGGTATTGTCAAAATGTCCTACATCAATATTCCACCGTTTTACACTCCTACTAACAATGGGCATAAAGCAACTTATAGTTTAGTTAGGCAGATGAGCAAGACTAACACACATGAAATAATTAATGAACCACATATGACTAAAGAATACAGTATGAATTGTAAAAAACAATCAGAGAAGAACAATCAGAGAAGAATGAGAGGAAGTGCAGTCAGAGTCTTTCTTTGTTGTATAAGGGTTTAAAACTTGAACTAGACCTGTAAAAACAAGTTGGATTTTTCTGCTTGTTCATCAAATGGGGGAATAATATCACCACACACAGGGAGATACATGATTTGAATATAGGACAGTGAAGAGACCAGCTTATGGAACCCAGATAGGTGGTGATGAAATTGAGCACGTACCAACAGAAGTCTAGAATGCAGTAGGAAGCGTAGTTTTTCGGTTGCTTGTCCTTATATTGTTTAATATGTTTAAACATCTATTTCTCATCATGTCAGCTTCAGAAAGGAAACTATGAACTCTTCCCTATGAGAAAGTGGGAAAATGGAATTGAGTTGAGTGGGGTTTTATTTTCCTGATGAGTAATGCACATTTATAATCAATTATTGTGTCATCATTGCTCTGGTCACTAGGAAGCTCAGAGCTAAATGTGTGGCCCAATGTCGGTATCCATTTAGGATTTTTTATATTATTGTTGCTTTATTTCAAACTAGTTCAGCTCCTTTGTGGATTAAATTAAATATGTAAATAAATAAAATCAGTAAGGTTGGGGCAAATTGTGAAGAAGCTCACAGTTCCAGGAGAGGATATTAGATTTATTTAGGTAGCAAATTGAGAGCCCATACCATGATTTCAAATAGAGAGAGAAACATGAGCACAGTTGTGTTTCTAGTTTATTTAACAGCGTTTCATATTCTAAGTTTCATTTGTGAATATTTCTATCTTTTAAAAGATATAAAGTCACATTTTACTTATGTGGCCTTCAATTCATTCCTTTGCATGAAGCACTTAATAGGGAAAAAAGGGACTAAAAATAATAAAGGCTTCTAATATCTATGCAAATACCTTTGCATTTCCGTACATCCTGGATTCACAAGAAAATCTCCCGTCCTTACTATTTACCCCTGCTTCAGGAATCTATGTTAGCTTTCTGCATTATGTATTGTATCAAATCAGAACTCCACCTAGAACTCAGAGTTCCTCACCAATTTGTTGACCTTAACGCTTCCTGTGTCACAGTGTTGTTTCTCATCGTATCCTCTGCGTGCAGTAAGTCTGCCTTGGTCATAAGAGTCATGACTTGCTGTTCCTTCCCCTGTATCTTTGCAAATGATGATGTCCTTTCCTTGGCAAGATTGCACCTCCATTCTGGCTATCCGTGTTCCTCCCACTATTAAGCATTAACCTCCAATGACCCTTCCTCACCTGCCTCCCCAGAATCTGTCCTTCTCTGCCATTGGGTATCCACTTCAATATTTGCAACGTTGGTTTACACTTGCACAAAATTGTCATTGTCTTTCTATTAGTCTGCCCTAAAAGCTTTAAGTGTTTCAAAAAATTCATTTTGTCTCCCAATTAGACAGTAGCCTTATTGTGCATAAGAATTAGATATAAAGTCTTTTACATATTCTAACAGCTCCCACAAATGCGAAATCCAATCTGTTTTTCTTGTTTTTAGAGCAACAAAGCAAGTATATCGGAAACAAATAAAAATCCTGAGTGATAACCTGGAAAGAGAAAATCAGAGATGGTAAAAAAAAAAAAAAGTTCATGTGTGTAATAAGTCATATATGTTCTCTTAGTGAACAGGGCCCCAAAGCTGTGAGAAACTCAGAGTACTTGTTGGCTAGAGTCCAAGCAAATGATTTTCCTAAATTAAGTCTTGTAAGTTCTTTTGGATCTAGACGTGTTTGTTAGTTTGACTTTTTTGGCATTGGACAGAACCAAAGTTTTCCATTTCAATTGAATGAAGTCACCAAAGAGGAAAATTGCCAAGATTTGTGCAATGCCTCTTGTCATCCAGGCTTCTGTGTGGGCCAGTAGGGTGTGCTGTGCAGGGACCGAGGAGAGTGGTTAAGGCACAGGCTCTGCAGATGGCCCATTTTGGTTGCCCTGCCTCTTACTATATGTGACCGAGGCTAAGGTGTTTAATAATCTCTCTTTGCTCCCATCCCTATACAGTGGGGGGTAGTAGTAGCACCCACCTTGTCAGGTAGCTGTGACTGCTGAATGACATGGTCCACGTAAAATATTTAGATCAGTGCCCTGCACCTTTGCCTTGCGAAAACTTAGCTGTATTTTTTTACTGTTATTGCTGTTGTTATTAATGTTATTTATAAGACTCCAATTGCACATTTTTACCCTTCTCCAATTATGTGGCTTTTTAATATTATGGTGGAGAGAAAAATTTGAGAACCCAGAAGCTTGAAATCTCCTATTAGCCCTTTAGGTAATTTAGGTAATTCCATTACTATTTCTGCCTGGGCCTCTTCTTTTTGCACCTGCCCCTGAGCCTTCGCATTTCTATCCTTTACCTAAAGGCGGTGAGTGGCCAAGTGTGGTTTGTCCACTGCCCCTTATCCTATTGGATGTACCGACACAACTTCTTACTGTGAAGCACCTTGGAGAGACGGCATTGAGACAGTTAACATTTTGTCTTGTTATTTCAGCTAATGTGCAGAGACTGCATCACCAATAGCACAAACAATTTTCTATAATCATAATAGGATTTGTTTTGCTTTGAGTTTCTTCATCTTTTTGATAAACTATGTCAATTTAATGCTAATTCTTTTCTAATCTCTAGTGTTATAACTCAGTGGAAAATAGCTTGTTTGCGAAAAAAACATGCACGTTGGATAACCAGGGTAAAGAATGAAATACAAGAAATAATAGATAAAATTCAGGCTGCAGAACTTAAACGCACTGAATTATTAAAAGAGGTAGGGAAACTGTAGGGACTTGGTATTATCCCCTATATTGCACGTCAGTAATTCTCCTTCAATATTTAATTAAACCTTATCTTATTAAAAGATCTTTTTCTTTCTGCTGACTTCATGTTTAGAGTAAATTATGTAACTTTCTCAAGAAATGTGTTCACTTGCTGTGTATTAACTATAGGAATTTAGCAAATGAAGGAGGAGTTCTTTCCAGAATACGTTTCTGAAACATGTAACCAGAAACTTGGGGGTAGTTTTTAGGGAAACTATCTCTAAAAGTAAAGAGACCCAATATCATTTATTTAACTCTTATATTTACCCTCTGCCTACCCCCTTTCCCCCAGCCCCTATTCCACATTTCTTCATGTCACTTGTAGATATTATTTGGTGAAAAAATTAATCTCTGGAGGGAAAAAAAAATACCTCTCAGTGGTTACTGGGAAATAGTATAACCTGAAATCAGAGCCAAATCTCATGCAAAGAGATGTTAGCTTATCTGGCTGTTTGAAAATGTAAGGCTGACTGCTATAAGACAAATGACAAATCCTCACTTTTTTTCTAATTAGACCAGTTTTAGAGAAAAAGAGATCAATGAATTTTTGGCCGAGATTGAAAAACTTACAACAGAATTAAAACAAGAGGAGGAAGAATTTATTGCCAAAGAAAAAAAGTTAATTCAAGAGTTGAGCAAGTATGAGGTAAGTTTTATCTTACATCTAAGAATCATTTTAGAAGACTATATATCGGGGGGGGGTATATTTCATGCTATTCTAACCACTTAAATGTAAAAATAAATCTTCTAAGAATCATTTTAGACAGCTATATATCGGGGGGGGAGGGTATATTTCATGCTATTCTAACCACTTAAATGTAAAAATAAATCTTCTAGCATGAACAAGGCTATAATTTCATTCTGAATCTTTCTTCTTCTTTTCCTAAAAAAGAAACAGAGGAACAAGAAATATTTTTTCAGTTAAAAAAAATCGCACACTCCAAGTTATGTAGAAGTGCTAGCAAAGCCCTCGGAGACAGGTGGAGCAGTGCAGGAAGCCACGCAGAGCCAGCAGGAGTGGTTGGGGAGAGTGACAGAGGGTGAGGGAGACCAGAGAGGCCGATCTCAGAAATCCTCCTTAGGGAGAGGGCGTGTACCGACTAGGGAACTGCCCAGAGCTGACCTGGGATAGAATAGAGCGGGGATGCTGGGGGAGGTGGGGAGAAAGACACTGAAGTACCTAGGGGGCCTAGAGGTGGAAAGTCTCCCGAAACACAACACAAAACCCACCTTTCCAAGGTGATGGTGTTACCTTGAAAGGCAAAAGCGTGTTTCTTGGAGACCGCCATCGGTAGTGGAGCCGAGGAGAGAAGGGGTGGTGGTAGAAGCCTTCCTGAACTTGATTCGGTTTGAAGAGGAAAAGAGGCCTGGCCACAACACAGAGGAGCTTTCTCTGAAGGCAGCAGTCCCTTGCTGGAGCAAGGGAGTAAGGAGTCCTTACACTCCGAAGTTCAGATCTTAGTCTGGTCCACTCCTCCCCAACACACCCTGCCACTTCCTGCAGAAACCCTCAGCAGATAACAGCTTCAAGGAAAGCCAGTTCTTTCTAATATGAATAACACAAAAAAAGCAGACACGTCTTCCATACAAAAATACTGCGAGAAAAACAAGTGACGGGGGAACGATCCTCTCTAACAAATGAACACTCAAAAAAATGGTGTGGAACAGATGAAAGCTGTGATCAAGCGTTCCTCCAAGAATTAAAAAAATAATTTCGTAGAATTTCCAAGGAAGGTAGGCAATATGGAATTGTAGGAGCTCAGGGAAGAGATGTCAGGGGGATGGCCAGAAAGAGGAGGAGGTGAAATGGAAACAGGACAACTCCCGGGACAAACAAGGACAGCCAGCACTGCAGTGGCTCGTACAAAACCAGAAGCAGCAGAAGGGCAAGCGTTGGGTTGTAGCATGTCCGGGTGCCCAGTGTCCTTCTAGATGCTGGAAAAAAGAAATTAAAAAAAAAAAAACAACAGACAAAGAGCTCTGCCCTTGCAGAGCTTCCATCCTAGTAGGGGGAGATTGAAAATAAACAAGATAAACCAGTAGAACATGTAGTCTATTCAATGGCAATAAATGCTACTGAGAAAGTAAAGCAGGGATGTGGGGTCGGGCGAGTGTATGGGATGCGTCTGTGTGCCATTTTAAATAGGGCAGAAAGGGAAGGGTATAGCCCGGAAGGATGTGAGGAAATATGCCATGTAGATATCTGGAGAGAAGGCAGCTCCAGGTAGAGGTCATGCTGAGCACGAAGGTTCTGGGGCAGGACTGTCCTATCTGAGGAATAACGAGATGGGAGAGAGTGCTGGAGGTGCCAGGGACTCATCTTCAGGGAGCAGATGCAGAGATGGAATTAGGAGTGCAAAGGTTTATGAGGGAGGAATACCTGTGAAAGGACTGGGCAGTGGAAGCCCCAGGCCGTTAAGTGACCTGCAAACTCTCTGGGGAGCTCTGGAGCCAGGACTGTCCATTAGGAGAGTCTTCCCTTGGGCAGAAATGACAACACCCTTGTACCACCTCCTTGCTTAGTCAATGGATTGGGGGCCACCCCTCAAAGGGCCCGATCTTGGCTAGATAGCAAAGCTGACTCTGAAGGAGCCAACCACTGGAGGCTGTCAGCAAACCACACTCTGCCACAGGGCAGTGAGTTCTTTGAAGGGAGATCCAAGAGGGCCACCCCCAGGTCTGCCACACCTTACAGGCTGTTGTGAGTGCTTTGCCTTTTGCTCTGCCTGGGCTGGGAAGCCACCCGAGGGTTCTGAGTGGAGGGCTGACATAGTCCAACTCTTGTTTAAATAGGATCACTCTAGCTGCTATGTTGAGGAGAATTTAGGAAAGAAATGGTAGATGCAGGAAGACCAATTAGGAAGCTAGAGCAATACTCCAAGTGGTTCAAGCTACTTGAACCAGAATGGTAACTGAGGAGGTGGTGAGAAGTGGTCAGCATCTCAGAGATTTTTTGAGATAGAGCTGACCGAGTTGATCAGCATACTTAACAGTAAACCAATGGGGACAATTGCCTTAGAGTTAGGAATAAGATAAGGACACTATTGAATGTTGCATTCAAGCTTGGAAGTCTGAGACCGCAGATGAGAAGATTGCTGCAGACAGTCCTCCAGCCTGCACTCCACTTGCCAGGCTGTGTGCCCAGCAGGGCTGTGTCCACCTGTGTCTGATCCATGAAAAGGCTTGGGCCGATGGCAACCTGTGCGCTATTGTTATAAAGCAACCACGCCTTTCCCCTTGATAATCACCGTCAATAACCCCAGGCATATTGGAATCCTGTTTCTGCCTTTGGTTCAGTGGCATGAGGAGCCCAAAACAGAGAGGAAGCAATCTCAGATTTTGGTTTTTGGAAACATTATTGTGCTCATGAGAATGGACTGGTACCAGCATCCGTCTCTCCTTTCCAAGGCTCCAGCTCCAAGGAGTTGCAGCAGAAGCCGGAGTCTGTCCTCGCTGAGCTGTGTATGCGTGTGGCTCAGGACCCCGGGAAGCTGAGGGCGGATTTGCAGGAGCTGAAGCAGCTGCAGCCTGTCTGCCGCGCGACTCCAGCAAGCTGAGCCAGCAGACAGACGACTTGCCTGAGCTGCAGCAGCCCCTGGTACCAAACCCTCTCGCAAAGCATACAACAGGAGCGTGCTTTCCTGTCAGGACAGCGCCGGCAGCCTGAGCCGTGTGCAGGCCGTGGGAGTGGAGAAACGCACGCACGTACCTCCTTGTACCTGAGCTGTTCTCTTTTAGAGATCCTGGTATAGTTAATACACGATGGAGTTTCTTAACACTGCAGTCTGGAGAAATTTACTCCTGATTCTGCTCTGTGATATTTTTAAATTGATGTTTTTATGTGTGTTTTTTCCTTCTATATTTATTCATAAGGATTCTAATGGCAATTTGGGCGGGGACCTATCAGGCCAGCATATCACTGTACTAATTAGGCGTGAGCAAGCTGCTCTATCAAAGAGATGCCAAAATACGGTGAATATAAGCAAGATGTGTGGTAAAGCGTTAGCAACCCTCTCTCCTCTATTGGGAAATTGACCTTGGCTTAACTTTCTGGCTCCTTCCCCTAGTAGCCTGATAAAGGGGGACCATCAGTCATTTTATTGATACCAAACCTCTTAATCTCAAGTTCCTGTGCCCAACGCGCAGTAAACCAGTCACTGAGACATGCTTGGAGATGGAGAAAGTTTTATTTGAGTTGGCCAAAACAAGAAGGCGGGAGGGTGAGTTCTCTCAAATCCGCCTTCACAAGAGAGGAAAGCAGGGGTTTTATAGAGCTAAGAGGCTTGTCAGGAGGAGTTGTGGAGAAACCAAGGGGTAATCTTTCCCTCCAGAGAAGCCCTTGGGCAATCCGACTTCTGGGCATCATAGTTAGCTGGGTGCTGGTTATCTGGTGATCACAACCTCCCCAAAGGCATTCTCTTTCTTCTGCAAAACAAGCTCACAAATCCTCGACACCCCTGAGTCACCTCTCAGATTAAACAAGAAAATTTATTGAATATCTGCAGTAACCTCAGGTAGCTGGCTTCATTATCAGGCAACATTGCTTGTAGAGAACAACCCCTGATTGGTGCACTGCATGTGGACTGGGAGAATAACTGGTGGGAAACCAGAGCATTGGGTTTTCCTGGGTTTGGTGCCACTTTTACCTTGCAGGGACCTGGAAGGTATGCCCAAGAGATGTTGGTTCCTATCTAGACATGGGGCTTCTAAGCGGGAGGCATCACACCCACTCATGTGGGTCTCTCTCTTGCATCTGAGTTATCACTTCTGTGGGGTCAAAGGATACTGGCCTCTGTTGGCTGTGTCGTGAAAGTACCTCCTGCTGGGGAAGCATGCCTGGCATTGCCCTGCTGGCACTCAGGTTTCCTTCAAATTATGTGTGTACAACTTGGATAAAAATAAAAACTAAAAATAAATGTTTTTCAGAGTAAACTGGGTCAAGTTGGCCTATTCAAATCTTGAGAGTCTGAGTATCTAGTTGAGAAGACCCCTTGATGTGGTCATTACAGTGAGAGAGACGTTTATGTCTCTTTCCCAGTCCAGGCCAAAGGGAAGGGGTCCAGGGCTGGAAGGGAGCTCGCTATCCTCAGATGAGGCTGACATCTTTGGGTCTAAGTGGCAGCCAGAGGAAGGAGGGAGCACGTACCCCTTCCTGTTGCAGGGCCAGGACCTGGAGTGGGACATGCCACTTCTGCGCACAAGCTCACTGGTCGTACCCACCTGCAAGGGAAGCTGAGAAGTCACTCTAGCTGGCAGCCATACGCTCAGCTAGAACTCTGTAGTGCTGACATTAAAGGACTGGAGAATGGAGGTTAAATGTCAGCTGGCTGTCTCTGCCTTAGTCACCATTTTAAACCCATCCTGACTTTCTAAGCAAGGTCTAACTATTGTTCCCTTTGAAACTAAATAAAACCTGAGTTTGAATAATTAGGCAGGCATGTAGTATTATATTCAGTAATTGCTACCCCCTCCCCATTTCTTACTTACATCCATATTTCTTAAAACTTGTGTATATTCTGTTTTCCTGTCTGTTTTTTTTTTCATGAAATATGATGAACAAAGAAAAATGTTCTCAAATATGTTTTTAGGGTACATATATGGTAGCATTAATGGAATCATAGAGTAGAGCTACAGAACTGAGAGGATCTTTGGAGAGCCAGTTGAATCTAGTCTCCTTACTTTATAGATTGCCAGAGAGACAGTTAGTCAGCTGACAAACAGCTTTTAAGTATCTAGTGTGTGCTGGATACCATTCTATGCGCCTCAGGATAGGAGGACAGACAGAACTCTCCCCGTCAAAGCACTTACATTTTACTCTAGAGTGTTGGGTAAGTTCTCCAAAATCATACCTCACCATAAGCTTTACTTTCTTTAAAGCAAAGATTTGCTAAGGAAATGCAAAGTAACAAAGTAAAGGAAGATGAACTAGTCGAGTGTCTTCCACAACTTCAGGAGGCGGAAGAAGACTATATGGACAAAAACAGAAAACTGACAGAGCTCAGTGATGTTCTTACAGGTACATATGAAGCACTTAGTAACTGACCTCCAGCCCAGGTAAGGAATTCACTGTTGTCTTCTCACACAGGCAGGTCGTCAGTCACAAGCCAGTGGTGAAGTTCTCCCAGCTTTTCCCATCACCTTTCACTCTCAAGTCTCGACTTCTTGCCTCGTCTACCAATTTCCTCTCCTCCACACCGCAATCTCACTGTAGCTCTTGTCAAATTTTTTCTTTTCTCTTTTAGAAACTTTTTAAAATTGAGATTTTGTAGCAACCACATTATGTGGTTTCTCTCTGTACTTGGTAAAGCTACCTTTATCTGCCGCCATATGGAGAATTTTTTCTGTTTCTTAACATGACTTTTCAAATTATATCTTGTTTCCGGCTATGGCTTTCACTATTTATCAAGTAGGTACTCCTTAGATTTTTTTCACTAACCTACCCCTAAGGCAGAGAGAGAGAAGAGCTTGTCCCAGATCTGGGGTCTTCGCAGAGGATGTGAAATGTGTCTGAAAGAATGCATATTTTGCATTCTGTTACATGGCATAACCATGTCTGTATTTAATATAAAAATAATTATTTTCTCCACAAAAATTGGATGTGGTCATCTAAGCCTGCACCCCAGAGTTCATAGACCCAGAATCATCCCTAGAGATGTGAGACTTGTCTTGCATTTGGGGAGTAGAGGATCATTATCCAAGGAGTCCCTGTTAAACAGGACAACTTCCAGAACTACTTCTTCTAGATGATGGAAGAAGTGCCATGGGAATCGGAAGACCAGGACCAAAAGTTACAGAAAGGACTGGAACGGGAGCAAAAAATGTGCACTGGGCTGGGAATGTGCAGCTGGCAAAGACGAATGTGGGGATAGGAATTAAAATGTCGAAATGGGACAGTCATATGGAAACCTAATATGTTCAAATGTGAAATAAACAAATATTTAAAAGTGAGTAGCAGCTATTGCCAAGGAAGGTGGATTTTTTTTTAATTTTTATTTATTTATGTTTTATTGACGTTTTAATAGTTTTTAACATTGTGAAATTTGGGGTTGTACATTTTTGTTTGTCCATCACCATATATATGTCTCCCTTCACCCCTTGTGCCCACCCCCTACCCCCACTGCCCCTGGTAACCACAATACAGTTTTCTCTGTCCATGTGTTGGTTTATATTCCACATATGAGTGAGATCATACAGTGTTTGTATTTCTCTTTCTAGCTTATTTCACTTAACATAATACCCTCCAGGTCCATCCATGTTGTTGCAAATGGGACGATTTTGTCTTTTTTTATGGCTGAGTAGTATTCCATTGTATATATATACCACATTTTCTTGATCCAGTCATCAGTCAAGGGACACTTATGTTGCTTCCACTTCTTGGCTATAGTGAATAATGCGGCAATGAACATAGGGGTGCATAAGCCTCTTTGGATTGTTGATTTCAGGTTCGTTGGATAGATTCCTAGTAGTGGGATAGCTGGATCATAGGGCATCTCTATTTTTAATTCTTTGAGGAATCTCCATACCGTTTTCCATAGAGGCTGCACCAGTTTGCATTCCCACCAGCTGCCCATGAGGGTTCCTGTTTCTCCACATCCTCTCCAACATTTGTTGTTTTTTGTCTTGGTGGTTATAGCCATTCTAACGGGCGTGAGGTGATATCTTAGTGTTGTTTTGATTTGCATTTCCCTGATGATTAGTGATGTTGAACATCTTTTCATGTGCCTATTGGCCATCTGTATATCTTCTTTGGAGAAGTGTCTGTTCATTTCCTTTGCCCATTTTTTGATTGGGTTGTTTGCTTTTTTTTTGTTGTTCAATTGTGTGAGTTCTTTATATATTATGGAGATCAACCCCTTGTCAGATGTATGTTTTGCAAATATTCTCTCCCAGCTGGTGGGTTGTCTGTTCATCTTGATTCTGGTTTCGTTTGTCTTGTAGAAGATCTTTAATCTGATAAAGTCCCACTTGTTTATTTTTTCTTTAGTTTCCCTAGTCTGGGTAGGCATGTCATCTGAAAAGATTCCTTTATGACCAATGTCAAATAGTGTGTTGCCTATATTTTCTTCTATGAGTTTTATAGTTTCAGGTCTCACCTTCAGGTCTTTGATCCGTTTTGAAAGGAAGGTGGATTTTTAAGAATATAAGAATATTATGAGAATAAGTACCTCGGTAATTGGTCTGTTTCCCATTCCTCGCTTGATTTTCCACTTCTCATCAGGTTTTCATTTGGTCAACTTAGGTTTTCTTGGTCTTTTACCAAGACTCACGATACATATGCACTCCATTCCCAATTTGCTACTTTCCCAACATTTCCTCCTATCCCTTCTTGCACTAGATTGAGGCTGTCAGAAATACTATAAGTATGGAAGTAAGCAATATGTTGCAAGTACTGCTTCTCTTAAGGTAAAGAAAAGAGAAAATACTGAAGAAAGTAGAGAAAAGAGGAGAAGGCAGGAGAGAGGAAGGAAAGGGCCATAAGAGCAATGTGCTTCACAGAGGAGGAAAATATGCTTCACCTGCCAGTGGTGAGACTTACAGAGGAGAGACTATATGGTCTCAGTACACATAAGGAACAATGTGGTGACTTTGATTAAATATGATGGATAAAACATGTGCATCTATCTTTGCTCCCTAATGGAACTTCACAAAAATGTGTGCAAAAGATTTTTTTTAAAGACATAAACCCACAAGTATAAAGAGACTGGCAGACAAGACATCAGCAGATAATAAATATCAACAGATTTTTGGAAGGTGTAATTGGATAGAGATATTAGCAGTAATAAAAATATCAATAGCAAGTGCCTGCAGAGAAGCACATCATGGAGGCAAGAAGTTCTCTCCACGGGCAGAACCTGGGAAGTCTTGGGCATTGCAGGACCCTGACATTGTGAAGGCTGAGATGAGTCAGGGGGCTGGAGATTGGTTGCAAGTTTTTATAACGAGCAGTTAGAGCTCCAGGTCAAATGCTCTCTTCTGTGCAGCTGAGTGACAGTGCTGGCACAGAAATTGGACCAGAGGGTTCCAAACTGTAGGATATCAGATATGACTGAGGGCAGAAGACAGGTGCTGTACTGAGACCCCCTTCCACTGCCAGCCGGTTGTGTGACTCCTCTGTAATCCCTTCCCCACTCTGAAGAAGAAGATGGTTGGGTTTTTCTCTAAGGAAACTGAACAGTTTCAAAGAAAACCCTCCAGAATCTAACATTTGAGGGTCCCCCAACAAAATAGCTGATCCTTTCCTGATCGCTGTACAGTGAAGCCCACCCAGGAACCAGACCTCTTAATGCCTCACTCTTAAATAGGATTAGACATCAAAGATCACCAGATGTCGCAGGAAAAACTCCAACATGAAACTGGAGCAGACAGAAAAACAGAACTTGATGGAAGCATAGACAACACAAAGAACATAAGAATACTTTTAGAGATATATTCTTAGAGTGTATATAGTCTATGTTATTCTATATAGTGTATAAATATTCTCTATTGTCGAGAATATATCTTAAAAGTATGTTCTTGGAGAAATAAAAGAAGATATTGCATTTATGAAAAAAGAACTTGAAAGAACAATCAGAGAAGAAGAAAGAGCTCTTGGAAATGAAAAATATAACAATTAAAATTTTAAAATTCAATAGAAATATTATAAGAAATCTCTCCAAAAATAGAACAAAAAATAAGGAGATGAGACACAGGATAAAAGTGTAAAAAAATTAGAAGACTATTCTGAGATGTTGAATATCTAACTAACAAGAAGCCCAGAAAAAGAGAACAGAAAAAAAAGGAAAGGATAAAGTTATCAAAGAGATAATACAAAAATTATTCTCAGGATATGAGTTTCCGACTTGAAAGTGCCCATCAGATCCCCAGAACAATATATGAAGGAAAGGACACTAAGCCAGATCACTGTGGAATTTCAGGAGAACAAAGAGAAAGAGAAGATCCTAAAGGCTTCTAGAGAGAAAAAGCAGATCTCACACAAAAGATTAGGAAGCAGAATGGTTTTAGACTTCTTAACCACAATATTATAGTAGAAGTTAGAAGACGTTGCCTTCAAAATTCTGAGAGAAAATAATTTCCAACATTAGATACCCATCCAAACTATCGCTCAAATATAAATTTATTTTTTTAATATTTTATTTTATTTTATTTATTTTTTTTTTTTTTGAGGAATATCAGCCCTGAGCTAACATCCATGCTAATCCTCCTCTTTTTGCTGAGGAAGACTGGCTCTGAGCTAACATCTATTGCCATTCCTCCTCCTTTTTTTCCCCCAAAGCCCCAGTAGATAGTTGTATGTCGTAGTTGCACATCCTGCTAGTTGCTGTATGTGGGACATGGCCTCAGCATGGCCGGAGAAGCGGTGCGTCAGTGCGCGCCTGGGATCTGAACCCCGGGCCACCAGCAGCGGAGCGCGAGCACCCAAACGCTAAGCCATGGGGCCGGCCCCGTCAAGTATAAGTTTAGAATAGAGATATATTTAGATATACAAGATCTCAGAATATCTCATTTACTCTATCTCAGGAAGCTAGCACAAAATTTACTTCAACAAATGGAATAAATCAAGAAGAAGAGGAGGATATGAGATTCAGGAAACAGAAGGTCCAATATAAGAGAGACGCAAAAGGAAGTCCCAGGAGGTCAGCTGTGCAGCAGGCCTAAAGAAAAATGAGTACAGAGGGCAAGGAGTAGGGGTAGGGGGTAGAGAAATGGAACGGATAGATTAATTAGGGTGTTTGATGATGTGGAAAGTAATATTCAGAAAGATTTTACAATTCTGTTATAGATTTTGATATAAATTAATGATATGTACATGGAAAACTAAGCAAATTTTTAAAAAGTGAGGCAATTTTTAACTCCAAGAAAAACAAAAAATTATACAAGAAAGGAAATATAATCATACTACACCATTTGTCTCATCAGTACATAATATTTACATTGTCACAATGATCTAAACAGTTAAAATTTATTTAAACAAAAACCACTACTTGATGGGGAGGTTAGAGGGAAAAAACCTGGAAGTTGTGGGTGGGGGTGGGGGTGTGGGTGTGAGAGTACATGCCATGTCCTCCTTTACTGCATTAGGAAGTAAATAGAAAATGTCTTAAAATGATAAATCAAGAAATAGCCATAAAGCCATTTTTAAATGGTTTTTTTAAAAGAAAATTAAAGAAGAAAAAGCTAAAATAAGTTAAAAATGGTTGATTCTGGGGAATCAAACACAGGGTGGATGCCCCATTAAACCTGACTGCTGGTTTTTGTTAGAAGCCGTATTGGACTTTTAAAACCAGGCACATGTCTTATTTTGATTAATGTTTTTTTAACTAAAGAACATTGTGGGTAGTTATTTTTTTCTCTCTTTTTTTTATAGCACAAAAGCAGGAGCAGAATTTACTGAATGGTTACATTTCTCAATTGTCAAGGGACTTTTCAAGATACTTGAACAACATGGTAAAGAGTCAATGCTTTCATTCATCTTTCTTTTGTTAGAATACTGGCACCATTGGAGTTTTCAGGAGATCCACATTTATTAAACTTACGCTTTTAATATCAATGTTTTGAAATTTTAATCACAGCGTGCATATATATATATACACTACATACATATATACGTGTATATGTATATGTGTGTGCACATATATATATATGTATATATGTAGAGAGAAAAAGAGACTCTAGAAGTAACTAACATGTAACTGTGGGAAAATCATTGGGGGGGACCTCAGTTTCCTTATTCATAAGGTAGAGATTGGATTATACTTTCTAAGGTTCTTTTCAGACCGGTTATTCTGGTAAATTCCTATGAAGACAAGGGTAAGTTAGCAGAGATTGCAGGGTTGGGGAGAGAGTGGATGAAATGGGAGCAAGTAAAGAGACGTTTACTACCTTTTTAAAATTTATAATCAACAGTTAATGATAAACATATGAATGTGGAATTGGTTAATTAAAAATGGAAACATTCTGTTCTTTGAGATGCACTGATATCAAAAGTAACTTTTAACATATGGGTGTAGAGAAATGTGAAAGGAAAAACTACAAGTAAATGTACTATATATGCAATTCTGTTTTCTTAATAAGATGCTAGTGCTCTTATACAATGAATAAAGATTGTGTGATTTATAACAGTATAATAACTAAGAACTGAATCGAGAATTCAGTAGAGAAAACAGTAGAGAATTCTGGAAAATCCATAAAGTAATATTCTTCTTCCTTCAAGAACTATTAAATCTTCCCTGAAAAAGCCTCAACAAATTCCACTCCCCACCTCCCTATTTTTGCCAGACAATTGTTCATATATCAAAGTATATTCTATTTTGTGAAGTTGTGTCAAAAATTTAGCTTGGGATCCTAATTTTGGATTCATGGGCCCACTTCCCAGAGTCCATGAATAAAGTTCCACGAATCAGCTTTGGATTTTAACATGAAGGTTTTCTAAGGGAAGGTATTCCTAGTCTGTGCTGACGCTCAAGAGTGATTTAGAAGCCTTCTCTGCATGTGGTCCAGGTACTGTGACACACTGGTGCCCTGCTCATTGAGCTCTGTGAGGTAATTGTGGGTTTTATATTTGAGCAGGATAAAGTGAAGCAAGAATTAAAACAATTACGAGATCAAGAAAGCTGTAAAATCAAAAACCATTTTGAAATTCTAAAGAACTTAGAAAATGAAATCTATGCACATGACCTGAAAGTAGAAGTTTTGCTCCTGGAAAATAAAAGATTAAAAGAAGTAAGTTCAAGAACACTTCACTTTGCACAATGGTTTTGGCTGATTGCCTAGAACTGTAATAGTTATGAGAGAGAAGGAGAGAATAGCTCTTAAACTTTTTACATGTAGCTTAAAGTACATGCAGAAAAGTGCCCATATCGTAGGTATACAGATTAATGAACATGCCTGGATAACCAGCACCCAGATCAAGAAACAGAGCGTTAAAGTATCCAGATATCTGCTATGTCCCTCCCCGTCTCTGACCTCCTGCAAGGGTAACACCATACTGACTTCTAACACTCCAGACTAATTTTTCCTGTTTTTGAACATTATATGTATGGAACGATACAATATGCACTCTTTTGCTCAACCCTATGTTTGCGACATTCATCCTTGTTGTTGTGTGCCGTTACGGTTCGTTCATTCTTAGCTCTGCATGGTATTCCATTGTATGACTATACTACATGCCACTGTGGATGGGGGTTTAGAGAGTTTCTACCAGGGGCTATTACAAATAGTGCCTCTATGAACATTCTAGTGCATGTTTTTTGGTGAACATATGTACATGTTTCTCTTGGGTATATGTCTCAAGTGGAATCGCAGAGCCATAGGGATGTGTATCGCCCACTTGAGTGCACGGCGCCAGTCTCCCAAAGAAGCTGCAATAATTGCCACTCCCAGCGGTAGTGTATGAGAGTGCCGGTTGTTACATTCTTACCAAAATTTGGTCTTTTTCAATTTAACCATTTTGGAGGGTGTGTAGTGGTGTCCCATTGTGGTTTTAATTTGCATTTTCCTGTGAGTAATGAAACACCCATTCATATGTTATTGGCCGCTTAAACACCCTCTCTGTGAAGTGCCTGTTCAAGTCTTTGCCCATGTTAAAAATTAGGTTATCTATTTCATATTGATTGTAGCTCTTTTTATAGTAAAGGAATTTGTTCATCCAATTCCTAAAATTAAAGTCTCAACTTAATCTCAAAAGATTGTTTTACTTATTTATACTTAAGATTTACTTATTTTAATGTTTTAAAATGTTATGTTTAATAATTAGATATTCATATGCCAATGATCTTTAATGCCCAGAACTGTCGCAACCAAAGGTATATGTTTTTAAAAAATGTATATATTTCCATACTTCATATTCTATAACAAAACAATAAAAGTTTATATAATGTCCACCAGCTTCAAAGACTTGTGTTAGAGTCTGTCATTCACCAGTGACCCTGTGTGACTTTGGGCAGATGACTTAACTTGTGAACTTCATTTTTGTCCTCTTAAAATGGGAATAACTCCTATCCCATAGGGTAGATGTGACTTCTTTGTAAACTGAAAGTGCAAAAAAAATGCAATTTTAAAAATATCGTTTTTTTCAGTAAACTGTAATGACCTCAAGGTTAAGCTCTGTATCAACGTATCCCAAGTGTTTTGCACAATGCCTCACATGTAAGACGGATTCAGTGCCATTTGATGCTCAGAATACCTGCTAATGTGGATAACGTATTATGTCCCTTTTATAGATGAGAAAATTGAGTCTCTACATTTTTTTAGAATTTTTAATAGCTAGAAAAATAAAAACAGTCCTATAGCAATAAGACTTTAAGTAAAGGGAAAATCCCTTTACCTGTCTGGGTAATTTTTTTGCGTTGGCTAAATGGCAACAATTATCCCACTGATATCATGATTTTTTGGAAGAATAAAAATGGCATAAGAGGTACTAATGTACTTTGTAAAGGTAACTGTGCTCCACAGAGCCCAGGTACCATCAATAACCCACACACGTGCAACACATCTTCCTTCTCCTCACCCTTGAAACAACCTGGTAAGGAATTTTGTCCACATAAAGAAATGCTCCACTAGACTGTCTTCCTATCAAGATGATGTAGATTATTGATTAAACTAATTGGAATTTTTATTGCTATTTTGGCACTGGGTGAGCAAATGGATGACTGATTATGTGAAAGACTGATTCTGAACGTTCTGGTTTTGGATTCAATGTCCATCTCCTAGCCCCCGGATGACCTTGTGCTGTTATCTTTTTCACTCACCACTCTCTGTTTTGCTGATCATGTCTTTTCATTCAACAAACATTTTAAGCACCCACTGAGTGCCAGGCCCTGGGGAAGGCACAGTGAATACAGAGATGGATAAGACACTGCCCCAAGCCCTTAGGAAGCTCACAGTCCAGCTGAGGAGATGGGCATATAAATGGACAATTACAATTCGGAGTGTGAAGGTTAACAATCTGCCCAGGGCACATAGAGTAACCCAGAGCAAGAGCACCTAACCACACCACGTGAAGAGCTCAGGCACAAGTCTGGCTGAGTGTCATTAGCATAGAGGTAGGATTTACACCTGGGGAGGGATGCGGTGCCTCAGGGACGGTGTGTTGAATGAGAACAGTGAGCTGTGAACAGAGCTCTGGAGAAAGAGGACTTTGAAAGAGTCAACAGTAGAAGAGGAGACCAAAAGGGAGGCTGAGAGAGGGTAGTCAGAGAGTTATGGGAGGCCAGCTGAACTAGGCAAGTCTACAAACAGGAATCCACATTCAAAGAGGGGCGAGAATGATGCCTTGGACTGGGCTTTCACTTTGGTTTATTACACAACCTGCCAACAAGCCATGCAAAGCCTGACACCAGATCAAGGCTGCATGAGTGGACCCTATAACATGTGCTTATAAACAGTTCCAGGTCTCCTCCTCCTGTGGTACTGGACATCATTTCTAAGATTCTTATTGGTAGTTTCTAGTATTTGATTATTTCTCTCTTGAAACCGGACCAGTGTCAAGTTTACATCCCAAAGCCTATACTTTTAGAGTTCCCAGGAGTTGAGAGCTCCTGAGCATTGGATGGTCAGAACAGAAACCATGACTTTAGTACCCAAACCACTGCCACCACCATCACTCAACCCAATGAAACAACCAACTAGAGTGAACAATTCCGTGGGTCTCCTGACTCGATAAACCCTCTCTCTGAGGTCTTAAGCTGAACTCCTCCAGGTGGACAGCACTGCTCCCTTTTGATGTGGGCTGCACACGCACTTTGCATAAGGAACATTTTTTTTTGCGGACACAATGCATTTAGGAGAATACCTTTGATTTCTTTTTGTGGCAAATTATCTTCAAAATGCCGTGTTTATTTGGGTGTCCCCGGCTGAAATGCAGAAAGCAGGATCCTCTGTCACCTTTCCCAGAAGGAAAGCTCGACAAGAGCTCTGCTCCCCATTATCCTCGCACCTAGTTGAGGCAGTGGCACAGAGGAGTAAAGGTTTGCTGAATGACTGTGTGGATAGTTAACCTATTGTAACTAAACTGCTTCAAGCAATCACATGCCTTTAATTTCCAGTATATTGCGTACCTGAAGAACAACACAGAGCAGTATAGAACAGGAGAAGAAGCCCTCACGTCCGCCTCAAGTGACCTGTCGTGGGAACTGATAACTCATCAGAGTAAGTAATGTGTCATGACAGATCTTTACATATAAAAATAAAGGTTTTGTTTTGTTTAAAACAATTTTACTGATTTGCGTACAATAAAATGCACCCATCTTAAGCTCGATGAGTTTTGACAAATGTACATCCCACTGTAAGCACTACCACCACAAGCAAGATATAGAACATGGTCATCACTGAAAAATTTCCCTTGTGTCACTTTGTAGTTGATTTCCCAGCCTACCTCCAGTTCCTGGAATCCATTGATGTGCTTTCTGTGACTAGGGATGAGATATAAATCCACAGTGCTCCACCCAGGGCGCCCCCTTTCAGTGGAGGGGAGTCACGTAGGCATGCAGTGCAGTGTGACTGACCTTGGCTACTCAAGCGTCTGCTCAGATGCTCCGGGGTTTCTCCTTTACGCAGTTGGTGTGGTAAATTGCACTGATTTTGAGTGTTAAACCAATCTTCCATTCCTGGGATAAAACCCCCTTGTTCAAAAGCTGTAATTGTTTTTATATTTTGCTGGATTCAATTTGCTAATCTTTGTACAGATTTCTGTGTCTGTGTATCTGCCTTGATCTGCATGCACTCTGGTCTGGAAAGTGCCCCCCGCAGAAAGCCAATGATCGTAGGACTCCCCTCATTTGTTGCCCTTCTGTCAGGTATCACAGTCCTGGGCTGCCATTCTCCAGTCCCTGAAAACTGGATATTAAAACAAGTACATTTATTTAATATATTTTCTTCCATTTTCTGCTTGTTTACAGTGGGAGAGCAAGTGCAATCCAGTTATTCTGTCATTTTGGAAGTAGAAATTTTTAGATGAAAATAATTTCTGAAAAGCGAATAGCATTTCTTTTATAAAAATGTTCAAATGTTTTTCATTAATCTTTGTATTTTAAACATCTTTATTTTAGCACAATATTTGGATTTGTGGACTGAATTTCAGACCACTGTTAAGGTGAGTTTTTTTGTTGCCTCCGTAGGTATCATATTTCTAAAATATATTCACCTACCTAATAAGTGTGTGTGTGTGTGCGCGTGTGTGTGTGCACAGTGGTGCATAAGGTGGGCGGTCAGGATTGTGGGGGAGTGATAGAGCTGGTATGACTGTCATATCCTAAAATGTGTCCTTTGTGCTGTGAAAAAACAAAATTCAACTGAGTAAATTTTAAATATCTTATTGGCTTTATTCAACAATTCATGAGTTGGGCAGCATGCAAGCTAGCAGATAGGAAGGAGCTCTGAGGAGCTGTACAAAATGAGAGACTTTTTAGGCAGCAGGGAGCAGGAACAAGGAAGTTATAGGCAAAAAAGCAGGTTGGTTATTGCAAGGTTGCTTTCCTTTAGGGGACAGCAGGGGTCTATCAGGCAGGTGACCTCACTAGTGCTGATCAGACGATTCCTGATTGGCTGGTTTAAGACTGCATTTCTGGGAGAGCCAAAACGGCAATTAGGTTAGTTCTTGGTTTGATGATGTGAAGCTTAGCACAAGTGACTCCATTTTGGCCTGTTGTCCTATTTTTAACAGTGCCAAATGTCACTATGAAACCTAAATCCTTTGGGAAACTGTCTTCCCCCTCTACCACTTGAGTTAAAGTGGAAATGACTTTTTTTTGCAAGCACAAATTGGACACAGATTGTTTTAGGGCAAAGTCAGTCCTGAACTCCATCCACTCTCCATGTTTTACGAGCTGTGCAACATCTCCACGCCTCCCCCATTTAGAGGCAGGTAGGCAGGAGTTTAAATCCTGGCTCTGCCACTTACTAATTATTTCAAGTTTATATATGATCCTTGTTTAACCTTAAAACACTGGACAAGAAAGTGTTAGTAATGCCTTTTTCAGATGAGGCTACTGAGGCTCAGAGAGTGTAAGTGACTTGCCCAAGACCAGACAGTTAATGAATTTATGAGGATTTAAAACTCGCATTCAGCCTGATTCCAGAGTTCTTTCTCTTAAGCTTTAAGCCATGCTGAATCTCCTCTGCTGCTCTCTCTCCTCTCCTATGCTGCTAAGAAGGTGAGTTGGCTTTTTATGCCACCACCACCATCTTACCCAGTTAAAAATTTGAGTTCACTCATAGATACAGAGAACAGATTGCAAGAGGCAGGGGGTGGGGGGGTAGGTGAAATGGGTGAAGGGGGTCAAAAGGTGCAAATTTCCAACTATAAAATAAACAAATCCTGGGGATGTAATGTACAGTGTGGTGACTATAGTTAATAATACTGTATAGTATGTTTAAAAGTTGCTATGAGAGTAGATCTTAAAAGTTCTCATCACAGGAAAACAAATTTGTACCTGCGTAATGATGGATATTAACTAGACTTGTGATCATTTTGCAATATATACGAATATCAAATCATTATGTTTTATACCTGAAATTAAGGTCATATGTCAATTATATCTCAATTGAAAAAATATATTAGCCATTGGAAAAAAATTTGAGTTCAATGAGCATTCCATTAAATCTTCTCACTTGGTAATTCATTTTTCTGAGATCTTTGACAGAATTTCATGAATTTTCTGTGTACATACACTTACGCATGACCAATGCCAATTCTGCATATATATTTTTGTCTTGGACATGATTCACTCAGACAGAATATTTTTTTTATTTTGTTGCCATTTATATTCACACACCCCAAAATGCTATTTTTTTAAGGAATTGGTGGACAGTGGTGATGAGACCTTGCAAGAAATAAAAAATCTAATACATAAGCTGTATGAAAGAGACGACAAAATGGAGTGTATTAGTACTTGGTTACAAGGGAACCTTGAAGAGCTGCATTCTCTTAGGGAGCAGGAATCACAGGTGGACCTTCCTCGTAAGTAACGTCTCAAGATCTTTGGGTAACAAACAACTTCTTGCTATGTTACTGAAGCTGGTGACATCAAAAAAAAAAAAAGTGCCAACCAGATAACTTAGTTATCCCCAATAATGCATCCCCAATAATGTCTCAAACATTCAGTTGAATGTTGATTCTCATTTGTGAGGTTGAATATGCTGGTGGAGCAGCGTTGGACAGTCTACCTTCCATCTAAGTGAATTTTCTACATAACTGAATCTTAACTTCTTTCTGATTTTTTTTAACTCTTAATTTTAAACATTTTCCAAAAAAGTTTTTTAAAACTCTTTTATACACTTCCTTGTTTTCTTAAGCAGAAGATATTAAACATTTTATTTTTTCTTCTTGAACTGAGTTTAGTGTTAAAACCAGCAACTCTTGCCTTCCCTGAAAATCGAGTGATGGCTTCTGGGGCTTCTGAGATGTTAACACACCCTATATAACATGACTGCCTCATGAGCACGCAACAGCTTCACGCTCGATCCCCCCGTGATGTCAGGATAGACACGAGGGCCACAGAACAGTCCACATTAGGGCCACAGGGAGAGATGCAGGTGAAGCCTTGCACAGGGACAGCCCAGAGGGCCCAGCGGTGGAATCCCTTGGGAAGGGGGCATGGTGGAGGTGGAGGGGGCTGGGGAGGAGGGAGGAGAATAGAGTGTAGGGGAGAGATGGAGTGGCGAAATCAAGATAATACCATCTGGCAAGTGTACGGGTCTGTCAGAGGGTATTAAGAGCACTTAATTTAAAGAGCACCATTATTAGATGAGCAATCTTAAAAGTGGGTTATAGGAAGTAAAATGAGATAAAATAAAAGTAAAATGAGAGAAAGTAAGATTAAAAACATTCCAATATTTGGTAAAACCAATGTTCTGAGGGTATTGCTCAAGAGAAGAAATAATGTTTTGGTGGCCAGTGAAGCACGCTGTGGGTAAACAACAGCTGAAAAGCTGTCTGGGCAGTCCTGCTGGAGCCGGCAACACTCGTTACGTGTAGGTGCCGTGTGGGTGGGTCCCTGCTGGGCCTTGCTCGGCTTCGCGTCTTCTTTGCTAGGCTAGGCCATTCCCAGCAACTGTGGGTCTAGAACACTGTTAAGAGCTAAATCATCTCTAAATGTCAATTGTACTATTTTCACATGAACGAATCTTCCATTTTTGTCTGAAACCTGAGGGAATCTTTGTGTTGTAACAAATTTAAATCGGCTATATTGGAAAGCTAGGCCCTCTAGGTAACAATATCGTATTCCCTTTTTCATGTATTTTGAGGACTGTCTCATTGATGACCTATGGAAAGTAGAGAAGTGCAGTGTGGAAATAAAGGAAGACCACCCAATGAGAACAAGCAGAGACGTGGAGCTGGGTATAGCCACGGGGTCAGAGTCACCATCACTTGCTTTTGGCAGAGATGCAAAGTCAGGCAGTCCAGTGGGAAAGGTTGATTGTGAAGGGAAAGGGGGGCTGTGCTCTGAGTGGAGGCTGTTGGCATAGGAAGCTGGTGGCAGGCTAATTAGAAGCAAGACATCCTGTGTGATCGATTAGTGAGCATATTTGGCCTCCTCTGGTCGGTCCTGAGTTAGAAGAAGGGTCAAAAAGTAAGAAAAGTGCAGTCATTGACAAACTTATGACTGTTCTGGGCCAATTGCAGAGGTTCTGGGTCAGAGTTTTGTTGTCATATATGGTCTGGCCGTTGTCAGTTTGTCTATTCAGTCTCTCAAAAGGGTTTCAATTTTTACTTCCATTTTCAATTCAAAGTATCGTATTCATAATAGAGTAATAGTTGCTTTGAATGAAAACAAACCCAAATAAAAATAAATAATAGGACAATCCACTATGTGTCATTCATTTTTATTCCATCCAAATGGTATAGTCATTTAATTAAAATTTAAATTCATTGGATAGGCAATCAGCAATATAAGTAAATATATATGACTCTTAATTAAAGTGCACTTATTCTAGATCACTGAAACAAGTTCCAGTTAATATTTATTATGAAATATTGCAAGTATAAAAAGTATAAAAAAATCCCACAGACAACACACACACACACACACACACACACACCTCTGTTTACCAGGATTTTCGGATTATCTGGTCTACTCCTTTTTCCAGAAACCAAAGTTAATGAGTCAGTTGAAAATATTTATCATCAGTAACAATTGTGCTTTAAGCAGGACTTCCTGCATTACACCCTCTCACCCCATTGGCCTCTGCCTAGAATACTCTTCCCTTGACACTGAAGCTGGTCACAGTGCTCAGATCTAGACCGGCAATGTTACCTCCTCAGAGACACCTCACAAGAACCTCCAAGCTACATTATTCTCAATCATAGCACACTATGTATTTCTTTATTTCTTATGAGTACTTATTACAGTCAGCAGTTATCTGTTTTCTGTTGGCTTGTGTTTTGTCTGTCCTAATAGATCATGAGCTCCCTGAAGGCCTGGGCGATTTTGTTTGTGCACCGTTTAGCTCCAGTGTGTAGCACAGTGCCTCACATAATAGGTGCTCAATAAATACTAGTAAAATGAGACAACAAATGTTTACTTTTCAGACTTTCCCATCTGGACAAGTAGCGGGTTGCTGGATCTACAGTCCAGCCCCAGGGCTCAGTTCTCGCAGATGCCCTCCGTGCTGTCTCCTGACCACAGTGGAGCACTCTCCTACTTTTCCAGCTGTAGTTCAAGGCTCTCATGTAGACTCTGGATCATAGATTCTGGATTCTAGAGCAATCAAGGATCTCCAAAGTAGAGTGTGATGATCAATCCACACACAGGAAGCAAATATTAAAAGTTCTGTTTGTATTCAATATTTTGTTATCTTTTAAAATTTCTATTTTTGTCTGTGTTAATATTGTACATATAATATCATAATATATTTATATATATAAATTTACAATGTATAGATGATTGGGACACATGATATATGTGAAGGGTCCTAGATCTCCCACGATCACAGTTTCTGGTCAAGCTGTCATTAATATAACCAAACCTGGGACCTTAAAGAAAGACTGATGAGAACTATAAAGAAATTGAAGCTTGGAGCCTTTTAGTTTTGAGCTCCTCCCCATATTCTCAGTTGCTGCCCATTTTCCCAGATGTTAAGAAGGTTGTGAAGATTCCTGGGCAGGTCTGTTGTCTACAGCGGGGTCAATAAACTACAGTGTGGGCGCCAAACCCTCCCCCTCCTGTTCTTGTAGGCCTGGAGCTAAGAACGGTTTTTATATTTTTAAATGGTTGGAAAAAATCAAATGGATCATATTTCATGACACCAGAAAATTATATGAAATTCAAATTTCTATAGCCACAGAGAAAGTTTTATTGACACATAGCCGTGCTCATTCGTTCACACATATGGCTGCTTTTCTGCTGCAATGGCAGAGCAGCTGTGACAGAGACCGTGTGACTCGCCAAGACTAAAATATCTTCTATCTAGATTTTACAGAAAAGGTTTGCCAACCCCTGAACTAGTGTTTATGCTGAAATCGTATTCTCCTTTGGTCCCTCAGAGAGTGGGCAAGCTTTCTGGGCAACATGGCAGAGCCCAAGGATCACATGGGCTGAGACAAATAAGAGGATAAGAGGCAACTTTTGTTCTGGGCCACACACGATGAACACTCTGTCACCCAATGACCAATCTGGGGAAAATAAAAATGTTCTCCTTTTGTCATTGAAAATGAAAAGAATGTCACTTAACTTTGTAAGAAAAAATATATATTCCTACTGAAAATATTTTCAGTCAATAGATTATTGATTGGAAGAATTTCAATTAAAAAATAAGTACTAACTCAACAACAAAAAAACAACCTGATCAAAAAATGGACAGAGGATATGAACAGACATTTTTCCAAAGAAGATAAACAGATGGCCAAGAGGCACATGAAAAGATGTTCAATATCACTAATCATCAGGGAAATGCAAACCAAAACTACAATGAGATATCACCTTACACCTGTTAGAATGGCTGTAATTACCCAGACAACAAACAACAAATGTTGGAGAGGATGTGGAGAAAAGGGAACCCTCACTCACTGCTGGTGGGAATGCAAACTGATGCAGCCACTATGGAAAACAGTATGGAGATTTCTCAAAAAATTAAAAGTAGAAATACTATACAAATCAGGTATCCCACTACTGGGTATTTATCCAAAGAACTTGAAATCAACAATCCAAAGAGACTTATGCCCCCCTATGTTCATTGCAGCATTATTCATTATAGCCAAGACGTGGAAGCAACCCAAGTGCCCATCGACTGATGACTGGATAAAGAAGATGTGGTATATATATACAATGGAATACTACTCAGCCATAAAAAAAGACAAAATCGTCCCATTTGCAACAACATGGATGGACCTTGAGGGTATTATGTTAAACGAAATAAGCCAGACAAAGAAAGACAAACACCGTATGATTTCACTCATATGTGGAAGATAAACTAACACAAGGACAGAGAAAACAGATTAGTGGTTAACAGAGGGGAAGGGGGATGGGGGTGGGCATATGGGGTAAAGGGATACATATATATGGTGACTGACAAATAATAACGTACACCTGAAATTTCACAATGTTATAAACTGTTATGACCTCAACAACAACAACAAAAAATCAGTACTATTTGCAGCCACTGAAATGTTCCTAACTGGGCATACTGATACTTGAAATTCCTCCTGTTTTTAGGTCCCATCCATGTTTCACTATTAACTCTAAACTGAATTCAGTAAGTATTTACTGAATGCCTATTCTGTGCCAAGTACCATGTTATGCTCTGGGGTTACAATGGTGACTGGAAACAAATATAGTGCCTGCCCAAATGGAACTCACAGTCTAGTACAGAAGTTGGTAAAGTGTAAAGGGCCATGATATTTTTGGCTTCGCCAGCCGTAAGGTCTCTGTAGCAACTACTGAGGTTGGCCATTGAAGCGGAATTGCCTCTCAGGCTGTTGTTTGCCCACCCCTGTACAGTGGGAGAATCAAGTATCATACAAATGTGTGTAAAATCCCTTATCATAGGGATTTTACAGGTGGGGCATGAGGACTATGAGAGAACCTAAGGTGGAGAGAGACTTGACCTAGTTAAGGAGTCGGGAAACGGAGCTGAGATCTGAAGGAAGATTCTGCTTCCCTAACTCCACTTTCGCTCCTGGAGCACTGGCACTATGTGGGCTTTGGAGGAAGGTGGACCTGGGCTCAAATCGCAGCTCTGCTTCTTACGTGTCATTTAATCTGCACTCCTCAGTTGTAAAATATGGATGATTACTAACAGGAGTTAAAAAGTATCAGACCCAAATTAGGCACTCATCAGATCCCTGAAATCTACTGCCCTCCTGAGGAGACTTGGGTCCCTTGAGTTACTTGACCATTTCTGAGCCACCTGTGATCTAGGTTTTGGATCTTCCCTGTTGAATGGCTTCTCTCACTGATGGACTTCTAGAGAAGCCCGTATCTGTTCCAGCTCAACAGCTCTCTCCTGCCCTCCTCTGGATACTGTGTGTCACTGCAGCCCTGCGAGTCCCGGGCCTCTCCTTCAGGATCGCTGCAAGGACGGCGTTAACATTGAGTACCGCTGAGCCAGGCACGCGAGCAGATGCTGCAGTTGCTAAATTGAACACGAGTCGCGGGACCTCAAAGCACACACACTCTGAGAAACAGACAAGTGAGGCGCTGATTAGGATACAGCGGCCTCCTTCTGATGAGCGGCTACAGGAGGGTGAAGAGGCAGCTCTACGTCTTTTTGAGTATTGGGAATACATGGGGACGTCCTCCTGAAGGAGCAGCAGATGTGAGCTGGCCCAGAACTGCAAGAGCGTGGCCAAGTGGACATTTGTGGGGGTTCCAAATGCCAAGAGTGGGGGAAAGAACGTGAAATGCCAGGCTTCATCGTGAAAACTAAGATCATTACTTTTTGCCTTAACATTCTTTTTTGTAAACAAAAGGTAAATAAGTTAATTCTTAGTATATACCTAAACCAAATAGTAACTGAGTACAGATTATTTTTTAAGTATTAGAATGTTGTTTTAAAATTCCACAAGTCCCTGAGTATTATACCACATACTATAACAGGTTGCAGATAAACAGTTTGTGTACCAACCAAATATCTTAATATGTGCTCTACGGAAGACTTTTTTTAGGCCAAGAGATATTTTAAGATCAAATAATTTGTATAACTATCTGTTGAAGTTATCTTTTTGTTATTGTGATGCAAAAGGACTTGAATTATCTATATTTTGATCAGTTAATTCTGGAAAAGAATCTAGTTGTTATTAAAGCAGAATCAAAATTTCTGTATTTTTGTAAGAAATAATTTAAAATATCATTTGTTCAGAAATTGTCAAAAGATTTCTTGGAAAAATTAAGATCTGAACTAGGAAGAGAGTTTAGACCATGGTTTTCGAACATTAGAATCACCTGGAGATTTTAAAAATCCCTCTGCTCAGCCTACATCCCAGACCAATTCACCATTAATCTCTGGGGTGGGACCCAGGCATGTTTTTAGAATTCTCTCTAGCTGACTCCAATGTACAGCAAAGTCTTAGAAACCAATGGTTTTAGACAAATATATAAAATGTAATTCTTAAATTTATCAGTTGACCCAAATTAATCAAGAAAATATTTTGACTTTTAAATTACCTATCCAGCACTGGTTAGCAGACTAATTGCCATACACTGTAGCAGTGAGCGTTGTAACGCACTACAAGAACCTAAGTATGAGCAAGGAGGACCTACAAGAACCTAAGTATGAGCGAGGAGGACGAGGGTTGTTTTTGTATATTTCTAATGACCGCATTTTAA
This sequence comes from Diceros bicornis minor, assembly GCF_020826845.1. Lineage (NCBI taxonomy): Eukaryota > Metazoa > Chordata > Mammalia > Perissodactyla > Rhinocerotidae > Diceros > Diceros bicornis. The sequence continues at coordinate 9,262,185 of NC_080763.1, read as the reverse complement.
CAAATTATTTACTAACATTAGCAACCACAGTTGCTATGAATTGTTTTAGTCTTGTTCTTAAGCAAATTAAAAATGCAGATATGTATTAAGTATTCCTGAAGTTATTTGCATTCCAGAACTTGTAATCATACTACTTGTATGATTTCTCCTTTTGCATACACATTTTTCTGCTAGAATAAGACATCAGAGGGGAAGATAATTGTTAAAACAGCTCCCAATGTAGTGGGACAAGAAGATACAGTCCTGGTAGTCAGATATGTGACCCCACCCCCAGCCTCTCTCCCACGATTTTACAGTTGTCCAGTTGAGGATTCTTTGGGAAATTTAGAATTTTAATGGACACTAAGAATTACCCAAACCCGTGTGAGATATATATACAATTTTAACATTTTATTTTTATTCCTACAGCAAAAACCCAGAAACACAGGAGTATCAAAAAAGTCCGTTTCCCAGTGGTTGAATGTACTATGAAAAAAACGTTAACAAAGAAAAACTAACAAAATAACTTCAAGGATACAACTGCTGTGAATTCAAAAGGCATAAACAAAACTACAGAAAAAGTGAGTGCACTTTCCTTCATATTTTGCAACTGTTAATGGAAGCCTTAAAAGCTTGAGATTTAACAAACTTGTGCAACCCCCACCAAAGAGCAAATAAGTGAATGACCTTCTAAACAATACAAATGGGTAAATGTGGTCAGATTGGTAGACTAAGTGCAAACATCTTTTGCTTCCATGATTGCAACCATGAGTCTCTTGAAGCCTTCAGAGCATAAAAATCACAGCACCCTATCCTATTACAAACCAACCACAGGAAAACTGTTTACATGCTGTATATATTCTGTATCTCGTTAAATCTAAGAAGCCTTCAATTGTAAGGTGCATCTAATTTAGAGAGATCACAGTGTGAAAAAGCACCTCAGGATCAATAAAATATGGCACATGTATATATCCTCCAAAAATGAGACACAAGTAGAAGGGAATATGTGAGTACATGTATTTATTCATTTGGGAAGGAGACACTAATCTTTTTTTTTTTGTGAGGATGATCAGCCCTGAGCTAACATCCATGCCAATCCTCCTCATTTTGCTGAAGAAGACCAGCTCTGAGCTAACATCTATTGCCAATCCTCCTCCTTTTTTTTTTCCCCCAAAGCTCCATTAGATAGTTGTATGTCACAGTTGCACATCCTTCTAGTTGCTGTATGTGGGACGCGGCCTCAGCATGGTCAGAGAAGCGGTGCGTCAGTGCGCACCGGGGATCCGAACCCAGGCCGCCAGCAGCAGAGCGTGCGCGCTTAACTTCTAAGCCACGGGGGCCGGCCCGAGAGACACTAATCTTAATACTTAATATTTTGAATTATTTCCACAAGTGATGTGGCAAAATACAATTAAATGTCAGAACATTTGAGATTTTTTGTAGTTAAGCTTTTTATTGTTTTTCTTTACAGGAATAATGTGAAGATGTCTTCAACCAAACTACCTATAAACAGAAGGCCTGTTATATAAATTATGTTCTATTTTTATAATAGATCAAAATACTGTATTGGTGAAAATAAATAGATAAAAAACAACATACTTATTTCCACGTTTGCTCTCAGACCGCACAAGTATGTTTGTCCATACAATTCATTATACTTGAAAAACAAGTTGGAACATAAGGGGCATGCACAATTATGCCAATGCTAAAGATTTCAGCTTACACTTGTTAAAGTTTTTAATAAAAATGGGAACACCACATTGCTAGGTACACAGAAACATGATTTTGCACTAAAGAATAACTAAATTGTTGCAAGAGGCAAGTGCTTCCTAATAGGCTTCTAGTGTAATTTAATAGTGCTCTAAGTGTGTAGTGTATTATACTATGTAACAGAGTAGTATGGTATTTTGTACTTTTCAAGTCCAACGTCAAGTCAATTACGTCAAAAAAAAAAAAAAAAACAACCAAAAACATTAGATATATTGACAATCTTATTCCCATGTATGAGAGAAGAGTACTAATACATTTTTTATTTCTTTACTTTTTTATTAAGAACACTTCTTAGGTTTTTTTGGCATTTTATATTTAGTGTCCATTGGCTCCTTCTGAGAGTATCCGTGATGGTTCAGTAAATTTTGCTGTGAACAAGTAAAAAAGGGCTGGTGTGGGTACCAAAGCCAGAAGGGGTAAATCTTGCTCGAGTTTATCCACTCTGGAGATGGAGATTATTCCATAGGCATGAAGTAACCAGTGGCTGAAGAGAACAATGAGTCTTTTCTTTCTCACCAGAAGATCATAGCAGTTCTATATAATTTTATAAAAGAAAGAAAAGAGAAATACAGATTATCAGGCTGAATCCGCTAGATAATTTATTACATTTTAATTTAATATGTATTATTTGTTTTCACACAAAATCATAACCTCAGAATCATAGAATGTTTGAGCTAAAAGGGACCTAAGAAATCACCCAGTCTAGCCACTACCCTTTACAGATGAGGAAACTGAGGCTTCCTACAGTCATATAAGCACTCAGGAAGCACCAAGACAGGCGCCCATGTCTCTAAAGTGCTGGTCTACACCACCATTCAACCATGGAAACACTGTGGTTTCTTCTGAGAGATATGAACTAGAAGGGGAACTCCACATTACGTGCCTTCTTCCTGCCCTGATCCACAGCAGCTGAGTCTATAGGTGAGAAGGAGGTACATACACTCAACTTCCTTAACGTCTAGCATTCCTGGAGTCTGCTGCCTGGATAATTAAAAGGGAGCAGAAATGACACGTGACTACTCTGATTTCCTCTTAATCTTTAATATAGCTCTATAATATGCAGAAACTGGAAGGACCAAATTATTATAAAAGTAATATCTAAATGTGCTAGTAAGCACACTAAAATGTAATTTGCAATTGGTTACCAACTTTCTCTTATTGAATGGCTCATCAACTCACTAGGGCTTGCCTGTCTTTCCCGGACTCAGGCCCCTCTTCCTGATTCACACACAGAATGCTGACTGAAGCACATGGACGTTTTATATGGGAGAGATGCCCAGCAGCAGAGAAACAAACATGTTTCAAGCTAATTTAACTTTCCATAGTACTTATGGATTATAAACGAAAATTCAAAAACTTCATTTTATTCAAATATCCAATCCTTTCTCCCCTCAAAGACCTCCCTAGAGTTGATAAAGTGCCCAAACTAATTTGCTTATCTTCTTTAACCAATCATATTGCAATGCAGATTAAAGACTACAAAGGAGAAATGGGGGTAGGATACAAATAGAAACATTTGAATAATCACCATAAAAAGATTCTGTCTAGTTCCTTTACTATTAGTGTGATTTCTAGGTGGGTTTTTTTCCCTTTCACTCTTTCACTAATGTAACAGAAAAAGGAGCCCCACGGGCAGCCGCTCTGAAATAGCTGACAACTGACTTTCTCTGGGTTGAACTGTATCATGTTAGGAATTATGAGGAAGCACACACACCCGCCGTAGCGGGCAGACGACAGTGCACAGGCAGTATATTAGCAACACAGAGAGAGAGCCTCAAAGTAAAGACTTCTTTCTAACTGTGGCCTTCCACTGAAATACTAAAAAATTAGAGGCACAAAAAGGATATCTCAAAACACAGAACTAATGTGACTGTTAGTTATTTTCAAATCAGCAAAATATTACAGATATTAGAGGGCAAAAGTAAACATCCATAATCAAGAATATAAAATGGGGGACAAAACAGAGAAGGGTATGGAATGTACAATATAATTATTGGTGACTGTTAGTGTTGCCACTGTAAAATAAGTGTAAAATTAGTTCTGTTTACAATAAAGCATTTTTATGTTTCCCTCAAAATAGTGTTAAGTTTCAATAATTAATATATTTTCTATGTGGGTAAATTATGTGAAATGATTTTTTTCCCCAACATGCTGGATAGTGGAGCCTGATGACTGTGCTAATTTCCCAATCAAATATAGTCCAGTATACAACCTTTCACACACGAAGGAGCTAAAAGCTACTGAGTCACATCATTTAGCCAAGGATTACTAAAACAGTTCGTTGTACCACATATCAGATGTACTATTCTCCTATTCAATTGTCAAATCTATAAAAATATCTTTAACAAAGGAAAAAAGATTTCCTACCTCTATTTCAGAAGCCGACATGTATACAGCCAAAGTAACCAAAGATAATACTAATATAATATACGGGAAGGCATAATCTGAAAGACAAGCATTGGTATGATGTTGAAAATTAAACAAATTTTCTGAATAAACCATCAAAAAAATTCAAACAGTGTAATTCTCCCTGTAGTCAAAAACTTTCTCAACCAGTCCAGCAAGAGGTGTAAGCCCTAATGCCCTAAGGCAGTGTCAGCCAACTTTGTCTGTAAGGGGCCAGAACGTTAAGTGTTTTCGGCTTTGGGGGCCATGTGGGCTCTGTCTCAATGGCCCAGCTCCACAGCCGTAGTGGACAGCAGCCAGACAACACAGCAACGAGTGGGTGTGGCTGTGTCTCAATAAAACTCACTTTGTAAGTTTATAAATTATAACTTATTAGAACAATAAAATTCAAATTTCATATAATTTTCACACATCAAGAAATACTACTCTTGATTTTTTTCTCAACGATTTAAAAATGTAAAACTATCCTTGGCCCAGCTGTGAAGACCCCTGCCTTAAGGCATCTACTGATGTAAAGAATTAACTGCTCCCCATGCATCTAGAATGATACTAGTCATGTACCAAACTTGGGAGAATTGAGAAAATAATTACTCAGTTTTCTGTGTTTTGGGGTCCAGATGAGGAACTTCGGTTAAGAAAGGCTGTATATAAGAGTAATTCAGCTTTAATTATTCTTGAGAAAAGTTCATATACCAATAAACCTCAAAGATAAATGGATCATTCAGTGCTCTTAATGTCAAAATACTAGACATTTCTACTTCAAATATAGTACAGTAATAATACCTTAAGCAAAATTTTTTCTTACAAAATGCCATCTTTCTCTTAAATGTTTTAAAGTTATAGCACACTAAAACAAATGGACAAATTGAGAAAAATATCCTGAATTATTTTTCATACAATTATTTTAAAACAATTAACTTCAGTTTATGAAACTACTAATCATTCTACACTGCAGTGGAGCCCATCTGGAACCATTTCAAATGTTAAGTCAAGATGAGGCAGCCAGAAACTCTGAATTATTGATGTAGACCTGATTCCAACTTACTAAATAACTGAATGACTTGTTTGACATTTAGAACCTTTTATTTCCTAGACAGTGATTAGGTCCCTATCCAGTCATTCAAAAAAATTCCATTGAACCTATAAATGGCTAAACAGTGTTGCTAATGATACACATTTAAGACTTGGTAGTAAAAAGCCATCTAAGGTAAAAGGAAGCAGAGGAAGTTTCTAATCAGGCCCAGACTTGCCGAGATTAGAGGCAGTTCTGGGCTCAGGGCAGGATTAGAGTAGTTCTTACTCTAGGGTCTAAAACGATTTGAGATTTTGAGCAACCAGGTCTGGGGGTTGGGCCTAGGAATCTGCATTTTAGTTCCCCTGGTGGTACAGATGCAGATCACACTTAAAAACAGACAGGTGAAAGTCTGTCAGTGACATCTTTCTACTAACTGTCAGTGTCTCTCCCTGGGCCCTGGTGTCCTAAGCCACCAGAAGCCTCCTGCTGCTCTACTTTGCTCAGACTTGCCATATTCCCTTGTTATGGACCAATGTTTGTGTCTCTCAAAATTCCTATGTTGAAATCCTAATGCCCAATGTGACGGTATTAGGAGGTGGGGCCTTTGGGAGGTGATTAGGTCATGAGGGTGGAGCCCTCGTGAATGGGATTAGTGCCCTTATAAAAGAGACCCCAGAGAGCTCCCTCCCCTTCCGCCATGTGAGGACACTGAAAGAAGACAGCATCAATGAACGAAGAAACGGGTGCTCACCAGACACCAAATCTGCTGGCACCTTCTCCTGGACTTCTCAGTCCCCAGAACTGTGAGAAATAAGTGTCTGTTGTTTGTAAGCCACCTAGTCTATGGTACTCTGTTATAGCAGCCTGAACAGACCACGGCACCCACAAACGAAAAATCATCTACTCTCTTTTTTTTCAACATCATAAAATTATGAGTTGGTATGATGCCCTCTGTGACTAATCTCAGCAGACTGCATAAGTTTCTATTTATTGCAAATGAATAATAACTCCTCGATCCTCCCTATGAATATGTTTTGAGTAGAGGGTTGCTGACAAAGTGATCTAATGACATTCAGTTTGGGAAAAGGCATTTTTCAATACAGACAGCTACAATATAGAAAGCAACACTGTCTGGCAGTCTCCTTTGGTTAACTTTCCAAACTTTCCCCCGCTTTTCACAGCTTTTTCCCTTTCCTCCATTTCCTAACCAAGAGGTTCTATACAACAGCACCATCTGCAGTCTAGGACACAGGGATTTGAGGGCTGACAATTCTTAAATCTTTCCAGCCTAGTCAGCTCTCCCCCTCCAGACTAGTATAAATAACTACCTGTATTCTTCTGAATATTCCATTAATACCTAAAACTGAATTCACTTCTCTTCACCAACCTACTGGCTTCTTCTAATATTCACTTAGTTTAGTTAACTCTGTCTTTGAAATGGCTCTTCATTCCCAGTGTTTCTCTGCTTTAGGTCAGACAGGCTTGGCTTACTGCAAGCAACTCTTAACTGATCCCCCAGGTTCTCTGCCCTACCAAGACGTCTTCCACATGCTACCAAGTTACCTTTCTAAAACACAAATCTAGCCATGTCACTCCTCTGCCTAAAATCCTTTTAAGAGTAGGTCTCTATTCCCTAGAGCAAGAATAGCAACCTCAAATGCCTACAGAGGCCAGCCAGGCAAATAACTGAAGTGGGCCAAATCTAAGAAAATAGGGAATGGTAGGAGCTGGAAGAGACTATAGATTTTCAAACCCCATACAGGCCAAATGAAACAACACATCTGCAAAACAGAATATGAGGGCTAGCAGACCCCTGACTAGTCTCCAGTGTCCTCCTCCCTTGGCCTCAGCCTCAGCTCCACTCTTACTCTGAACCAAATTAATTATCAAGCTACATTACTTGCATGATGATGCCCAGGCTTGCCCAGTTCCTGTAGGCCAGAAGGCTCATCCTCTGTACCTGGTGGGCTCCATATAAAAGATGGTATGCAACATCCTTGCAATGTTCAATGTCACATATTCCAATAAGGACCACACTACATTCTCTCAGCTATTTACAGTTCTCCTAGGAGTATGTGAGCCCTTTAACAACAACTTTTTCTAATTCTTCTTTTTTTTTTTTTTTTTTGTGAGCAAGATCAGTCCTCAGCTAACATCCATGCCAATCTTCCTCTTTTTGCTGAGGAAGACCGGCCCTGAGCTAACATCTATTGCCAATCCTCCTTTTTTTTTTTCCTTTTTCTCCCCAAAGCCCCAGTAGATAGACGTATGTCATAGTTGCACAGCCTTCTAGTTGCTGTATGTGGGACGCCGCCTCAGCATGGCCGGACAAGCAGTGCATCGGTGTGCGCCCAGGATCCAAACCCAGGCCGCCAGTAGCAGAGCGCGCGCACTCAACCACTAAGCCATGAGGCTGGCACCTCTAATTCTTCTTTTGAATCAGTTTAGTCTAAATTGTTGCTGAATAAATGAATGAATGGATATATTAAAATAAAGAATATATTGAGGATTTTTTTACTGTGTCTAAAAGGTTTTCAGAAAGGAACTTAGAAAACTAAGACCTAACTTAATGGTAAACAGTATATATTATCAAGAGTAATTTCCATAGATTATACGCAAAAACCAGTTTTTGTTTTTAATTTATACTCAGATTTTTAAAATCTTCCTATTTAGGTTATAAGCTTCAAATACAAGTTATTCTGTGAATAGAAATCAGTTTTGATTAGCTACCACTGATTTCTTGAGAATTTCTACTCCCTTGCAAGAAACTCATGATTTTTTTCATGAGATTATGTTTTAGCAAAAATATATATTATGGTTTATTTTCAAGGATTTAAAAAAACCTATTTTAAAGAAAAAGCTCCAAAATTATATTCAGAGGAAATATCGTTTATCACATAATAAGTATATTTCATTGACTTTATCCATCAAACTTACATAAAAGGCCTCCACCAACTGCCTGAAGCACAGTTAAAATTGGGAAGAAGTAAAGTGCAGCATAAATACTTTTAAATCGATCAGACTTCCCTAACCCACAGGCAATCTTCTTTACCAGAAGAGGTCGGAGCAGCATCATTAACACCAAGCAGAATGCATAATAGATAAATACGATGGTGTATCTGTAAAATAAAATAAGAAATTATAACATCAAGAATGTTTTACTCCTGTTCAACATAGTACTGGAGGTTTTGGCCAGAGCAATTAGGCAAGAAAAAGGAATAAAAGGAATCCAAATAGGTAACGAAGAAGTGAAACTCTCACTATTTGCAGATGACATGATTGTATATATAGAAAACCCTAAAGAATCTGTTGGAAAACTGTTAGAAACAATCAACAACTACAGCAAAGTTGCAGGGTACAAAATCAATCTACAAAAATCAGTTGCATTTCTATATGCTAATAATGAACTAACAGAAAGAGAGCTCAAAAAGATAATACCATTTACAATTGCATCAAAAAGAATAAAATACCTAGGAATAAATCTTACCAAGGAGGTGAAGGACCTATACAATGAGAACTACAAGACATTATTGAGGGAAATCTACGATGACATAAAGAAATGGAAAGATATCCCATGCACGTGGATTGGAAGAATAAACATAGTTAAAATGTCTATATTACCTAAAGCAATCTACAGATTCAATGCAATCCCAATCAGAATCCCAATGACATTCTTCACAGAAATAGAAAAAAGAATACTAAAATTTATATGGGGCAACAAAAGACCCCGAATAGCTAAAGAAATCCTAAAGAAAAAGAACAAAGCAGGAGGCATCACAATTCCTGACTTCAAAACATACTACAAAGCAATAGTAATCAAAACAGCATGGTACTGGTACAAAAACAGACACACAGATCAATGGAACAGAATTGAAAGCCCAGAAATAAAACCACACATATACGGACAGCTAATTTTCGACAAAGGTGCTAAGGACATGCAATGGAGAAAGGAAAGTCTCTTCAACAAATGGTGTTGGGAAAACTGGACATCCACATGCAAAAGAATGAAAGTGGACCATGTGCTATCGCCATTCACAAAAATTAACTCAAAATGGATCAAAGACCTGAAGGTGAGACCTGAAACTATAAAACTCATAGAAGAAAATATAGGCAACACACTATTTGACATTGGGTTTAAAGGAATCTTTTCGGATGACATGCCTACCCAGACTAGGGAAACTAAAGAAAAAATAAACAAGTGGGACTTTATCAGACTAAAGAGCTTTTATAAGACAAATGAAACCAGAATCAAGATGAACAACCAACCAACCAGCTGGGAGAGAATATTTGCAAAACATACATCTGACAAGGGGTTGATCTCCATAATATATAAAGAACTCACACAATTGAACAACAAAAAAACAAACAACCCGATCAAAAACTGGGCAGAGGAAATGAACAGACACTTCTCCAAGGAAGATATACAGATGGCCAATAGGCACATGAAAAGATGCTCAACATCACTAATCATCAGGGAAATGCAAATCAAAACAACACTAAGATACCACCTCACGCCCGTTAGAATGGCTATAATCACCAAGACAAAAAACAACAAATGTTGGAGAGGATGTGGAGAAACAGGAACCCTCATACACAGCTGGTGGGAATGCAAATTGGTGCAGCCTCTATGGAAAACGGTATGGAGATTCCTCAAAGAATTAAAAATAGAGATGCCCTATGATCCAGCCATCCCACTACTGGGAATCTATCCAACGCACCTGAAATCAACAATCCAAAGAGGCTTATGCACCCCTATGTTCATTGCAGCATTATTCGCCATAGCCAAGAAGTGGAAGCAACCTAAGTGTCCCTCGACTGACGATTGGATTAAGAAAATGTGGTATATATATACAATGGAATACTACTCAGCCATAAAAAAAGACAAAATCGTCCCATTTGCAACAACATGGATGGGCCTGGAGCGTATTATGTTAAGTGAAATAAGCCAGAAAGAGAAAGACAAACACTGTATGATCTCACTCATATGTGGAATATAAACCAACACATGGACAGAGAAAACTGGACTGTGGTTACCCGGGAAGTGGGGGTGGGGGGTGGGCACAAGGGGTGAAGGGAGTCATATATGGGGTGATGGACAAACAAAAATGTACAACCCAAAATTTCACAATGTTAGAAACCATTAAAATAGCAATAAAAATCAAAAAAAAAAAAAAGAATGTTTTAAAATATCTTTTTATCATTGATCATTTTTAAATCAAAGATCCTAAAAAAAAGGTTTAAAAAGTATATTAAGTCTACCCATTAAAGATTCAGATTGGTGGAGGGTTGCCCAAAAACACTCTCAAACAGTGCTGGAAAGTGTATGCTGGTTCCTTTCTGGTAGGCAGCTTGGAAATGTGTATCGAAAATCCTAAAAATTTTTACACCCTTTGATCCAGCAATTTGACTTGTTGAAATTTATCAAAGGGAAACAATCAGGGATACATTTAAAAAACTTTACAAACAAGGATTTTTACTGAATCAGATAATAAAGTAAAAAGAGGAGGAAAATAAATATTCAATGATAGGAAATTGGTTAAATTTTAGAGTACATTCATGCTGGAATACTATGCAGCCACTAAAAATCTAAATATGAAAGAAAAGTTAAGGACAAAAGTGACTGTGCCTAATATTAAGTGACAAGAGTAGGTTACAAAATAGCATGTGTGTAGTATAAGCATAATATCATTTAAAAATACATACATACATATAGAAATGAAACTGGAAAGACAACATTTTTAGCAGTGGTCATCTCAAGGAATGGAATTACAGATTATTTTATTTTTGTGTGTTTTTTCTATGTTTTTCAAATGTCCTATAATGTAACTTTTATAATCAGAAAAAAGTTGTAAAACTGTAGTTTCTAGCTCTTTATTTCGAATGATGGGATTTCTATGCACGTAGTTCTAACCTCCTTTTCATGAGGATTTTCAGATCATTTTTACTATCTTACTACTCAGACCCTCTCCCTATGCAGGGAGAGTCACAGGAGGCACATGACCACCACCACCACACACCCCCTCTCCATGCAGCATGATAGTGCACCCCTGTGCCCGTGATGCTCTGAGGTCCAGTCCTGCACTGTGATGCATTACCGCATGTCTGACCTCTTGGATGATGAGGTTTTTTTGTCTTGTTAGGCTACCCCCTGCCAACATCAAAACAAAATAAAATCTGTCTATTCCTGCAACTTGTAGCTCCTTAAGAGCTCCACAAGATGATTATTTTGATCAGAAGGAAACCATCATTTGTTACCTCTCCTATGAACTAGGAAACTAATCTCTGGAAGCAGATACCTGTGTCCCACCCCTGCTCCACCAGAAGACCTCATCTTCCACCTCCTCCACTTTCATCCATGCCCTCTACACATGCGGATAGGATAAATCTGATGAGCTAAAGCTAACTCTTGTTACAACAGTAATTACCGCTCATTTTCAATAGCTCATCAAGTTTTAGTAATGTGAACATTATTTTTTGCAGTAAGCTTCTAATGACAGTAAGCTTGCATGTTCTTCCATGTCTCATCTAATTAATTTCCCCTCAAAACTATAATTATCAGTAGAGTATCCTGATATTTCTCAGTTTGTAAGGAACTAGGCTATATACACCAATACAGAAAATAGCCTCCTAGTGAATGTAATAGTGTTCCAAAGGTTTCTGGTAATTTTGTGTCATTACTTTTTGATGACTCAGAAAAGAGAAAATTACGACTTTTGGTAGTTCTACAGCTTTCTGAAATGTTTAGCCCCAGTCTGGCCATATATTTAAGTTTAAATGGTTACATAAAGTAAATAATATGTATAAACCCAATGCTAGTACTATAAAATCTCATAATTTTCAAAAACCATTGTTTTGTATAATTAAAACAAGGCAGACAGGCCATTCCACAATGACTATTGTTAAAGCTGCTGAGAAAAAATATCTACTTAATTGAAATGGTGAAGAGATGGAAAATGTGCTCATCAGTGAAACTGTGTCATGATTCTGACTGACTGAGCGTGCAGTGACAGATTCTGAGGCTCTGCCCACCTCGGCAGGAGAAGGTGCTGTAATGAAGCACAAGTGGCTGCTACGGCTGTGGCGAGAGCTGTAACAAGGGCTGGGGGCACCTATTTGCCATCTCTGTTCTAATCTTAGATCTTTTGATTCTCCTACTATAGGCTTTACAGATATTATTAAAAATGCTATAAATGTGACCAGCAGTAAATGAGTCTGATTTTGTTTTAAGTCAGATGATTATATATCTTATTTAAATATGATATCTGATTCACTCATTAAGCTCTCTAAATAGGACCAGGTTAAGTTCTGCAAGTCCCCAGGACATGTGTGACAAGAGAATAACGGAAGTTGAGGGTTACAGCTCTATGAAATCGACAAAGAAGACATTATCAGTCTCTTATATACAGTCTTAAATTATATGTGTATATAATATATGGAGAGAAACAGAGACAGTATATATATATATGGAATAAATAATTTGCAGGACTTAAAGGTGGGCAAGTGGAAAAGATTTTCATACCACCATATCTAGATCTTATTTTTTGAAAATTACCTTTTTGCACGTGTGGTTTTGACAATTCGTACTATTAAGGCCAGCCCAGGTGGTCTAGTGGTTAAGATTCAGTGCTCTCACCATTGCAGCCTGGGTTCATTTCCTAGTCAACGGAACCACATCACCATCTGTTGCTTGTCATACTGTGGTGGCTGCGTGTTCTGCGATGCTGAAAGCTACACCACCAGTATTTCAAATACGAGCAAGGTCACCCATCCTGGACAGGTTTCAGCAGAGCTTCCAGACTAAGAGGAGGAAGAAAGACCTGGCCACCCACTTCTGAAAAAACTGGCTGTGAAAACCCTATGAACAGCAGCAGAGCACTGTCTGATAGAGCCCTGGAGGGTAAGAGGAGAGGATGGTGCAAAAAGACTGGGCAAGGTCCTCTCTGCTGTACACAGGGTCACCAGGAGTCGGAATCAACTCCACGGTACTAACAACAAACTATTAAAAACTTGCACAAAAAAGACTATTTTGTTGAGCATATTATACAATGGTAACTTGCTACAACTATGAGAATGTAAATACTAGACTTTTTCTATTATACTTTTACTGAGGAAAAACATCAAAATGAACACCAACAATTCACCAAAATTCTAAAAATGAAATATTCTGGGATAATATTATATAGAATCTTATGAATTTGTTATTTTTAAAACAAAACACTCTGATCGAAATTACAAACATTTATTGGGGGAAAAAAACAAACAAGAAAGAACATTAACCCACACACTCTAATAATGCCAGCTACTGAGTGCTCCCTACATGTGAGGCATGGCCCATGGTATCTGATCTGTGTGGATTTATCCTCATCATCACCTTATAAGGGATCATTATTCCCATTTTTACCAATGTGAAAACCAAGGTTACAAGAGGCTCTTAATGTGCTCAAGTTAACACAGAAGCTGGCAGACCTGGGATTCAAACTAGAGTCTGTTTTCAGCTCCAAAGCCCATGCTCTTTCCTATATGTCAGATATTGCTTCTCTGCTGCATATGAAAAAGGTTATCCTTATAACTCCCTTTTTAAGAAACATACACGGCTTATTTTAGAAGTGTTTATACAGACTTCAACACAACCCCAAAAATACTTTCACTTCTATTAAACTAAGATGTATTTCTATTTCCTCCTATCAGACTATGTATCCCTTAAGAGAAGAAAATCATTTCTGTATATCTCCCCCAGTGCCTAGAAGCCATTTTACAATGCTCGACCTGTTGAAATGAATGAAATCTATAATCATCATTTTTTTTAAAAATGATCTTAAGTCTAAATACTTACAGCGGGTAGACAGCTTCGTGAGTGCAGTGCACAGTGGTGACGTAATCTGGACTGGGGTTGTAAAGCATCGTGTACCAATCCGAGAGCATCAGCACTCGACAGGAACGGATGTAAAGCACACCAACTGGGTCACTCACAAGTAAGGTGACAATGGCTGCCACGCTGCATTCAAATAATGCGGTGATGTGCTGGAAAAGCGCACTGGAACTAGCAAAACGCAAGAAGCATGATTACCAGAACGTTTTCAGTATTTAAATGCCTTTTCATAAAACCTGTGTATGTTTCAAGATATGAATTCTAAAAAGAAATTTTAACTGAAACATCCTGAAACTAAAAAATCTTCTAAATAGGTAAGAAAAGCCAAACAAATATGAAAACTACTCACAAAGAGTTTAATCTTGTTTACTAAAAAGGAATAAATACTCGTCCCAGTATTGTCTAAATGTACAGAAGAGCAGAAATTAGATCTAACTTGATCTTTAGTATCTTGCCAAATTATTAAAACTTTCTTAAAAGTTATCTACACATCATTTTAAATTGTCTTAAATATAAAAAGTACATAAAAGATTATATGCAATATGTTAGTCATAAAATATAATAAACATTGTAAGCCCATTATCAAACCCAATAACTAGAACATTGTTAACTTATGTCTACCTCTCTTCCTCCCCATTCCACACTCCTGTCTCTCCCTTAGAGGTAACCATTATATTAGTCTTTACCACTTTTTCTAAAGTCTTTATTCCAGTTGTGTTTACGCTTCAAAACCACTTTGTTTAGTTTTGCTTGTTTTTGAACACTATAAAGTGCCATTACACTAACATAAGTCTTCCAAGATTTTTTTTCCATTCAAAATTACATGTCCAAGATTCATCCATGGTGTTGCTTATAGCTGAGGTTCAGTCATTTTCACTACTGTATAATATTCCACTGTGTGACCATTCCATTGTTTATCCATTCTGCTTTGTTACTTAATTATGGTGCAAAGGTCTTCCTCTTAGTTTTTTTGTTGAGTTTTCATTTTCTTTGCGATGTCTTTTAATGAAGTGATGTTCTATATTTTAATAAAGTTGGCTTTATCAAATTTTTTATTTCTCGTAAGCAGTTTTAGTGTTTTAAGAAATCCTTCCTCACTCAAAGATAAGGAAAACATTGTCCTACATTTTCTAAGTTTTAAGGTTATACTTTTCACATTGAAATCTTTAACTCACCTAGAATAGATTTCTGTGTAAAATATAAAGTATTTATATAAATATAAATAAAGATGTAACTTTAGATCTTCCCATTTGGATAGCCAGTTGTCCCAAGAGCAGCATTTTATTAAATAGTTACTCCTCTCCCTGCCATGCCACTTCTGCCATATAAAGTTTCATACATGACTAGTCTGTTTTTAGATTCTCTATTTTCTTTCTGGGGTCCATTTACCCCTGAGACAAGAGAATATGACAATAATTCTTGATATTACATACATTCTTCTACTTCTTCAGTGGTCTTGGCCATTCTTTTTTTTTTTTTTTGTGAGGAAGATCAACCCTGAGCTAACATCCCTGCTAATCCTCCTCTTTTTGCTGAGGAAGACCGGCTCTGAGCTAACATCTATTGCCAATCCTCCTCCTTTTTTTTTCCCCCCCAAAGCCCCAGTAGATAGTTGTATGTCATAGCTGCACATCCTTCTAGTTGCTGTATGTGGGACGCGGCCTCAGCATGGCCGGAGAAGCGGTGCATCAGTGCGCGCCCGGGATCTGAACCCGGGCTGCCAGCAGCGGAGCGCGCGCACTTAACCGCTAAGCCACAGGGCCGGCACGGTCTTGGCCATTCTTGGGCCTTCACACTTCCATATAAATTTTAGAATTAGCTTCTCGAGTTCCATTATATAAATCCAATGTAGCTTAGCTACCCTGGTCTTAGCTACCTCACTGTACTTATGGTACTGTAAATGGAAAATAGGAAGGTAATTGATTTCGTGTATTTATCTTATGGCCCACCTCTTTACTAAACTCTCTTATTATTTCTAACATCTAGAGATGCTTTTGAGTTTTCTATTTGAACAATGTTTCAGTTATCTATTATTACAGCAAACTACACCAAAACTTAGTGGCTTGAAACCACCACCACTTATTATTTCTCACTGTTTTGCATTCTGACTGGGCTCGCTGGGCAGTCCTTTCTGCTCCACATGATGGTGAATTGGGATGTACGCATCTAGAAGCTCAACTGGGCTGCAGTGTCCAGAATGACTAACTCACATGGCTGGAGAAAGTGCTGGCCGGCTGCTGACTGGAGCACCACGTGGCCTCTCTTGTCCTTGCTGTTCTGCAGTTTAATTATAATGTGTATAGGTGTGAATTTCCTTTTATTTATTCCTCTTGGGATGTGTTTTGCTTCCCAGGAAGCAATGAATCTATTTTTCATTATTTCTGTAAAACCTGAAGCTAGTACCTATTTAAATACTGGCTCTCCATTTTCTCTATTTTTTCAGAGACTCTGATTAGCTACTACGGGCAGAGTTAACAAAACCTTTCCCTCGTACACAACAATCTGACCTTCAGTTAACTCTCTAGCTCTGTTCCTCTGGAAGCCTGATAAGGGTGGAATGTCAACTTTGTTGCTAGGTAACACTGCTTATGATACAAATGATCCCTCAATTGGTAAATTGCACCTGGGGACTATAAACCAACTATAACTACCTAATTGGCTTTCTGGAGTTCAGTGATTGGCATGTCCCATGCAGGACCCTGGAAGCTATACTTAGAGACTTGCTACAGAGAGACTGGCTCCTTTGGGGTATAAGACTTCAGCCTGGATGACTCCCACACCCACTCAATGTAGATCTCATCTCCATGCACCTGAGCTGAACTGCTTCAAAAGCTACTGCTGACAAGGAATGCACACGCTGCCCTGCTGGCAAGCCGTGTTCCTTCTGAGTAGAC
This sequence comes from Diceros bicornis minor, assembly GCF_020826845.1. Classification (NCBI taxonomy): domain Eukaryota; kingdom Metazoa; phylum Chordata; class Mammalia; order Perissodactyla; family Rhinocerotidae; genus Diceros; species Diceros bicornis. The sequence continues at coordinate 9,245,252 of NC_080763.1, read as the reverse complement.
TGGCGCTCAGTATGATGTAGGGTAGTCTTGTGAGTGTGAACGTTTAATGAACCTAGGAGCATTTCCAGTAGGTATTATAGATCATATTAGCTTCTCATTCTATGCTCCATGTCTCAACATATTTTGTAGCTTCCATCTCCTTTTCTCCCAGGGCTGCATTCTGTTATATCTTTATGTATATTTTTTCTAACTCACTAATTCTGTCTTCAACTGTTTACCTGACTGACCTACCATTTTTTGATTTTGGCAAGTATAAATTTTCATTTCTAGAAGGTCCTTTTTTCCCCCATCAAATCTGTTTGTTCATTCCTAATAATCTTTTGTTGACTGGAGATCTTTGTGACTGCATCCTTTATTTCTTTAAGCATTACATATATATATACACATACATATAAGCTAGCACTTATATATTCTGTAGCTGAAAGTCCATTATCTGTAGTCCTTTGGGAGCATAAACATATTTATTGTTTGTTGTGCCTACCAACTCTCAGTCATAGTGCTTACGTTATTTGATAATCACGGATTATGAGATCCTCAACAGATCTCAAGGAGCAAGAGTCTCAAAGGCCTTGAGAATGGGGAAGCTTTACAGCAAAGAGGATTTGCTGCTTTTGCCACAGCCATGGCCACACTACCTTGGGCTTCAGCCCCTTGAGGGTCTAGGCTTAGCACTGGCTGCCCAAGATTTGGGATCCAGATAGCACTGCTGCCGTCAGCAACTAACCTCAGCAACCCTGCCATCCGACTGCCTGCATTGTCACTCCGACCCCAGCTCAGGGCATGTTGGTCTGTTCTCTGAAGGAGAACAGTCCCTGAAGATCTCCTCTATCTCCAGTGAGACCAGCAATGTCTTAAATAGTATGTCTTTCCCAGACTTTAGTTATTTCGTGCAGGAGAGTCCCCTGGAGCTCCTAATTAGCCTATATTGTTGGAAAAAGAGCTCCTGCCCTCTTACACAGATGAACACACTGAATACGTAAATAAACATTTACATTTCATATTATATAATCCAATCTTTTGTTTCCTTATAGAATTCATACTTTTAGAGGCAAAATCCCAACCTTATCATTTCTTGCCATCACTTTAGTAACCTTCTTACTGGTCTCTTCTTCTCATCATGACCCCTTCAATCCAGCTGCAGTCAACCACACGATCTTTACAAACGAAACCTGATTTTTTTTTTTTTTTAAAGATTTATTTATTTATTTTTTTCCCCCCAAAGCCCCAGTAGATAGTTGTAGTCATAGCTGCACATCCTTCTAGTTGCTGCATGTGGGACGCAGCCTCAGCATGGCCGGAGAAGTGGTGCGTCGGTGCGCACCCGGGATCCAAACCCGGGCCGCCAGCAGCGGAGTGTGTGCACTTAACCGCTAAGCCACGGGGCGGGCCCCAAAACCTGATTCTGACAATCCCCTTATTGAAGTTGTTCAGGGAGTCCCCTCTGCCTTTCAGGAGAAGCACCCCTCGCCAGAATGACCATCCACCTCCTGGCCACACTCAATCACTGCGTTTCCTCACACCTCCACACATCTGGGCGTACTTCACGCTCTGCCTCAAAACACAAGGCCCTACCTGGCCAACATCAGGACCAGCTCGGGGGTCATCCCCAGGTCTCATGAATATTTCCTAAGACTCTTCCAGCCCCAGATCTCTCTATATCCGGCCTCATTCAATCCCTGTTTCTCACACCACGCTCGGCTCTCATTTCTTCATTATCCTGGGCTTTTTTTTTACCTCTATACTTTCGCACATCTTATCCTGCTGTCTGATAGACTCTTTCTTCAATTCCTCTATCAAAAACTACTCATATTTCAAAGTCCAGTTTAAAGTCAGTTTTTTCTCTGTGACACTGCCCTATTGTGAGGAGGCAAAATTAACTTCGTTCTTCTTCATGCCAGCATGAAAACTCTGCACATACCTCTCTTGTAGAACCTCACATATATTGTGATGGTTTGTCTATCTCATCCATAGGACTGTGAGCATCTATATTTTAATCATCTCTAAATCCCACAACCTCCCACAACGTGCACCTGGCACACTGCAAACATCCCTAAAAATTGATGAATGAATGCATTTGAAAAGTTATAAATTATATAAAAACAAATCGTATGCAATTTCTGCCTATCTCTGCCCTGGCCTTAAAGAAAAACAAATACTAAACTCTGGGGAAAGCAAGGGTGCCTTTAAGAACAGTTATGATTAGTGTCTAGCCCGTGCATTCTCAATGGGCATATCACTCCCAAAGGGGCATGAATTGGTTCTTGGGGATAAAATAATGTTACAGTTTTTATACAGAGAGCACATATATACACACACCAGATAAACAGTATATCTGTGATATTAAAATTTCATAGGGGTAGGAGGAATTAGGGAAAAAAGGTATCTAGAAAGGCTCTTTAAGGAGCTGACAATGAAAAAAAGGTTGAGAAACAGTGGTCTAGCCTCAAACGGCTAGACTTCTTTCTTGATTACAAGTGCAACATCTCAGGAAAATGCGAGAGATGGCCCTTGTGTTCCTTCCTACCAATTTTCTAGGCAAAACGTGATCATGCAAACTCCTTCCTTTTAAACCTACCTCCTTACCCGCCTGAGCACTGGTCACTCCTCTGCTCTACCCTCAAACCAAGCTCTACCCTGTGCTCCAAGACTCTCCCTCAAAACATACCCGATGTTTTAATTCCAGCGCATCTGGTGAGGGAAATCCCTGCACCCCCACCTTTTCTCTACTTTGAGCTGAGAAGTTCCAACCAATTAACTGAGCAATTATTCTATTTTAGCTTTAAATTGATCACATCTCCTTTCTTGTTCTCATCTCTCATCCTTCTATAACAGAAATTAAAAGCAAGATGAGAGCTGCTTTTTAAAAACTCTCTTTACAGATTCTTCTGAAAAATAATGAATGCTTTTCCAATGTAAATAACCACCCTGGATTTATTAGGTAGGATCCAGAAAACTGCTGATTCTATTTCCATGTGAGCATCCTTTCCACTTCCATTCCACTACTGGAGTCTGGCCATCACTACTTCTTCAACAACAGCCTTCTAACGTGTCTCACCTCTACTCCACCCTCCACAGCGTATCCTCCTAAAATACATATCCAGTGATGCTACGTCTCTAAACCAAAACCATCACCAATAAATCATTCACTCTGCGAAGAGCACGTGAGCATCTACTACGTGCCAGCTGCCGTGGCGGTCTCTGGGGAGTCCACAGAGAACAAGGACAGAGACGGACAGCCACCCACCTCATGGAGCTCAAAGCAGGGGGGAGGGGGGGGTTCCTTATCAAAAACCTTCCCGTTCTGGCCTCAAGCCACCTTCTCCACTCTCCTTTTGTCTCCTTTCTTTCCTCTGCAATCTGCCTTGGACCACCCCAGACCACTTCCTTCTTTTTTTTTTTTTTTGTGAGGAGATCAGCCCTGAGCTAACATCTGCCAATCCTCCTCTTTTTTTGCTGAGGAAGACTGGCCCTGGGCTAACATCCGTGCCCATCTTCCTCCACTTTATATGAGACGCCGCCACAGCATGGCTTGCCCAGCAGTGCGTCAGTGCGCGCCCGGGATCCGAACCGGCAAACCCTGGGCCACCACAGCGGAGCACACACTTAACCGCTTGCGCCACTGGGCCAGCCCCCCAGACCACTTCCATTTCTATCCACCACAGCGCCCACATTTCCTACTTCCCTGCCATTGTTCCCATGCTGTTTCCTCTGCCTAAAATGTTCTTTTTTTCGAAGTCTTTCAGATCCCACCATGCACAATTTATCTGTTCTATTCTTTGTGACTCCATGGCATTTTGTCTATGCTGCTTTTACACACTTTTTGTTTACACACTTTTAAGACTAATTTATATTATAATTGGTTGTGTATACACTTGTCTTTTGTACAAGATTATGACTATAAATGACGTTAGTGATTTTTCTATCTCCTTCCCTGATCTTCTAAACATAAAACACAGGGCTCAATGAACGTCTGTTGACTTGATGTGTTAATATAAGTTTTCATAATTAGGTTGCAGCTATATCACTGTAACTACATTATACTAAATTACCAGTATTAAATTAAATCACAAAGTATTTGTTCTAGAACAATAAAGTTTGTAATCATAACCAATTCTTTGTAGAAAACCAATAAAGATTATAATTGAGAAATAAAAAAATATATTCTTTCAAGATCATTCAGAATAAAACAAAGGACACTTCCTTTAATAATTACTGAGGCATGCCCTCTTATTAAGTTTTCTTGCCACAGTCAAAAGTAATCAGAGTACAAAGAAAAAACAGGTTTACCACTGTTAAAACAACAGAAGAAGTATAATTACCTGATAAGGTCTTCTAAATAATAATTATTCCAACATCAGTGTATCCAGAAACATTCATAAAAAGTGCTAACCTCTTTTTCCCTGAGTACCATTCGATGAAGAACCAATGCAAAACAAGAGGAAGCATGGCCATGAATCCAAGATAGAGCCAGTCGTAAAGCTCTGGAGACTCTGTGCAAGGCTGACAGTATTTCTGTGCATTTGTTCTCTGTCCTCTTGGACACACCTACAATATATAAGAACAATATTTTATGTACAGATACTATTTTAGAATATTAACACCCCCAAAAAATCATTCTCTAAGACATCTCATTTCAGTTCAAACACCTGTTTACATGTGTATCTTGTAGAAATAAAAAAGAGAAAGCATAAGTAAAATAAAAAGAAATCTACACTGCATTTGCTATATCTGTATAATGCTCTAAAGGATTCCTTTTACTGTTACTGAAATAGTTGACTAACACTAAATGAAAAACCTAGTTATTAACACCATATAAAAATAATTGCAGAGAAATGTTCTAGAGTTATAATGTTAACTTACTGTCCAAGTCACTGTACTATATTATTAAAAAGTAATTAGAAATTACTATAAAATGATAACATGTTTTTAAAAATACTTAACTGTGACTGTCAAAAACTATATTATAGACAATGAATATGAAAACACAAAGATTTTACTAATACCTCCATATTCTTTAATAAATTGAGCATATTGAAGAAAAGAGATATTATACATGTGCAAATATTTCAAAAGCAAAAACATCTGACAAATGAAATAACATACAGATCTTAAGACTTACCCCACATTCTCCATATATTTCCGTTGAGCCATTTTTAAATAACAGGGTCTTCCCACAATAAAGTCCAAGGCATGCTGGTTGAATATCGACAGCTTTTTAAAAACAAATGCCAGTACAGTAACATCTTTTGTGATTATAAAAAATAATACAATAACAGCTGAAACACTTGTCAGAAATATCTCAACAGTTTCAATTAAAAAAAATATCTATTAGACAAAAGTCTTAAGGTATTTAAATTTTTCCCTTTACACGGGGCACTGCAGAAAATTATACTGGAACCTTGTTGTTAATACTGTTTCTTATGATCAGGGTCCTCAAGCAGCAGAGCAGGATCTATCCGCAGGACTCAAAGCCTGACCTGGTACGTCTCCAATGGCTCCAGCCAGCCACTCCCCTTGATTAGATGCTCTACACTTTTGAATTTCCATTGTGGATTTTTTTTTTTTGAGGTGAGGAAGACTGGCCCTGAGCTAACACCTGTGCCAATCTTCCTCTGCTTTGTATATGGGACACCACCACAGCATGGCTTGATGAGCAGTGTGTAGGTCCACACCTGGGATCTGAACCCACAAACCCCAGGCCGCCAAAGCGGAACGTGATGAACTTAACCACTACATCACTGGGCCCCGAATTTCCATTGTTTTTTAATTAGAAGACTAATAGAGGAGTGCCACCTTTTATTTTGCCCAGTCAGGACATCAAGTGTACACGCACACGCACACACAATCTATCATCATCTTCGTTCATAATAGAACACATTTTAATACCAGAAAGGACATAACTTCAGAATAAAGGGCAGGCCTTTAAAGTAAATAAAATCAACTTTATAAGAAGCTTATTACATTGTCCTAACTCTTTTCATTTTTGTAGAGGACAGGTGAAAATTTCACCAAGGCTGTCACTGGGCTTCTGACCAATATCTTAGAATCAACCCCCTGATCTCAAAGCTTGGGGAAAATAAAAAGCAGCTCTAGTTCACCAAAAAACTCCAGGCCTGCAAACTGTCTCTGACCTCATCAACAGGGAGAAGCTATTGAAGGAATTTTTTCCATTGGCGACACCTGATTCCGTTCATGCGCTGATTCATTCATTCAATAAACATGCATTAAGTGTCAGACTGCACTGGTTAGGGACTGCTCAAGATCCACAGAAGAACAGGACAGAGTCCCTGCCCTCAAAGAACCTACAGCCTCGTGTGCAATAAACTCAAAACAACTGCGGTCAGATGTGAATTAACATGGGAAATTATGCTTTTTATGACTATTTTTGAACAATCGTTTCCCAAATTCTTTATGAATTCACAATCTAAAGACTGCCTGGTCCACAATGTCCTTTCTCCTTTCAAATTCAAGTAGATTTTTGATTCCTTTCTCCTTGTGTTGCTGAGAAAAAATAGAAACAGCACTGACCAAAATGCCTCAAGTTTAATATTTTCACTTTTATCAAATTTCTGACTTTTTTTTTTAAATCCATGGGCTTCTTTACCTTATTCCGCACTTATTTTTAAACCAATTGAAATCACAATGTTCTAAACTAACAGATGGAAATGAACAGTTTCAGATGTTTTGAGAAGCTTCTTCTACAGGGACTTTGTATCTAGTAGATGCTTAATGAATACATTTGAATGTAAATAATCTAAAGTTTCTCAAAATCCAAGGCCTGAACACCAGTCCCTCTGAAACCAACAGCTTATCCTCGACCCAACAAAACTCTGGCTCCCAGTGTCGCCTCACTCTCCCCTTTCATTTCTTTTAGTAAACGAAGGCTAAAATTTTCACATGTACTTTTTGGCAACCGTGTTGCTTTGTGAAGGGCGCTATAAACTTACGTTTAGAGGCTGAGACAGGAGACAACAGTTATGAAGCAAATAGCTTCTGCTTCCTCTACTGTTTTTCTGCACTTACTAACACCCGCGCTTTCAATTTTGAAGTCACCCCTCATGAATGTTAAACAAAAGGACTGAAACAAAGGGACTGAAGTCACATTTCGGACTTAACAACAACAAAGGCCTGGCCCTTTCCGCAGCACGCCCCCCTCTGCAGCCTGTCAGGAGCCGAGAACACCCGGATCCCGGGAGGAGTGCGGGCCGGGCCGAGGGCGGCAGGGAGCACCGGGAGAGGATGCGCCGCTACCCGGAGGCCGCCCGCAGGGGCCGAACCCCCCTCCCCCCCCCCCCGCCGGCAGCGTCGGAAAAAGCAGGGACTAAGACAAACGCCTCCCGAGGCCTCCGCGACCACTCACCCATTGGCCGCTTGCGGGTTTCCCTGGAGAAGCTCCCGGATCAGCCGACCCGGCCGCAGCGCCCGGACATCCGGGCCACAGCCCTGGGCGGCTCCGCCCCCTGGTAACCCGGGCGACGGTCCCGAAGCCACGCCCCCAACGCGCTTCCTGGTCTGGGCTCCTTGGCCCCGCCCCCGAGGCGGCCACGCCGCCTCTCCCTCTGGCGCGGAGTCCGCGGTGGGCCCGAGGGTCCAGGCGCGCGCTACGGAGCGGGGGTCGGGTTCCCGGACGCAGACAATGGAGAGCGCGCTGGCGGTGGCCCGGCTGCCCCCGCACGACCCGGGGACTCCGGCGCTGGCGGTGGTGGACATGCACACGGGCGGCGAGCCCCTGCGCGTCGTGCTGGCGGGGTGTCCGGAGCTGGTCGGCCCCACGCTGCTGGCCAAGCGGCGCTACATGCGCCAGCACCTGGACCACGTGCGGCGCCGGCTCATGTTCGAGCCCCGGGGGCACCGGGACATGTACGGGGCCGTGCTGGTGCCGAGCGAGCTGCCGGACGCGCACCTGGGCGTCCTGTTCCTGCACAACGAGGGCTACAGCTCCATGTGCGGCCACGCCGTGCTGGCGCTGGGCCGCTTCGCGCTCGACTTCGGGCTGGTGCCGGCGCCCCCGGCCGGGGCCCGCGAGGCCCGCGTCAACATCCACTGCCCGTGCGGGCTGGTGGCCGCCTTCGTGGAGTGCGAGGGCGGCCGCAGCCGGGGCCCGGTGCGCTTCCACAGCGTCCCGGCCTTCGCGCTGGCCACAGGTAACCGGCGGGACCCTCCCACGCAACTGTCTGCACTAGCTGTCGCTGCGGGCCGGGACCCACGCGGCGCGGCTGACCCACCCCACGAGCCTTTGCAGTTAACTCTAAATCACTACAAATGCGTGTCAGCTTGTTAGCCTTGCGGATTTGTGTGGTGTATGCAATTGGATTGTCCCACACATCTATCCGCCTGTGGTCTTGGGAGATCCGTGAGGAGTACAGAATTCCGTGTTTCCCTTACTCATCGCCTCCTTCCCCACCATCAGGCCTTCCTAGAGATTTCACGGTTGGATAAAGCAAAGTTCGCTAGGGTGAAGGAAAGAGCAAAGAACAGCCAATGTACTGGAGTTCCGGGCTGCCTCAGAATACGCTTGCTAGACATCTTGCCCCCTGACCCGTTGCTAAAACTCATCTGTAAAAAAGTGCCTTCCCCACTTTTGGGGGAAGAATTAAGTGAGAATGAATAAATTAAGCAATTTATAAATCGTAAAGATACGGATGTTGCCGCTCGTCTTTAATAAGAGGAACAGATATTGCCTGGGTTCAAATCTTGACAACCCCTTAAAGCTGTGCAACCTTAGATCACTGAACGTCTCTGTGCCCGTTTCTTAATTTGTTCTCTCATTGGATTTTTTTTGTGAGGATTAAATGAAAGTATGCAAGGTACTTAGAATTTTAAAAACTATATTCCTAGAGACAGAAAGACTGCAGAATATATCGAGTTGCTAGAGTTCTCTAGACGTGCAGAGCCTGTCCGAGTTTTCCTTGGGTTCCCTAGTACAGAGCCTGTATGTCATCTAAACTGGGTGTCTCTAACTACAGTCCTTACAAAGAGGGAGATCCCTCCAAAGGGCTGAATTCTGTCAGAGAGGATGCTCTAGTGGTCTGACTGGATGTGAGCTGGGAGCTGCTTTAGTCAATGCAGGAATAGGGTTATCACCCCTTTTCTTCAATGTCTTCAAGCCAGTCAGTCATTCTGTTTGATCTTGATCCTCTTCCAGGATTTGGGTTTCAGATTAGCCGGATTATGAGTGATGCAGTAGTCTTAGAGCAACCTCAGGCAGCTGAAACACACACGCCGATGAAGAATGCCACTGGGGAAATTGATGCCGCTTTCCCTTTAGGAGAGGACAGTGTCACATGGGATTGGGAGGGCACCTGAGGGAGACAGGAGTTTCTGTTTCAGATTGTACCTAAGAGACCTCAACAGTTTAACTAGTCTGGCTACTCGATTTCCCCCACTGCCACCACAGCAGCAGAGGAGAAGCACTCAATTTTGTGGGAAGTGACAGCGGGCAGCAGGTTCACCAGCTGCCTCATAGTCCAGGGTTGGTTGGGGCAGGGGCAACCAGCCCCTCAAACACAGTAGTCCCCGAGAGCACCCTGTGTGACTGTGCAGTAATCAGTGGGCATTCACGGTCACTTTGAGTCATTAAGAAAATGAAATCCTAAATTCTCTACTTTGAAAAATGCATGAAAGGTGGCCTGATAGTGTTCAAGACCACTGCTCTGCCCCTCCCCATCTCGGTGAGCTGGTGAAAGGGGTTCCATGCCTCAATGTCATCTTAAGATGAGGATGACAATAGCTCCCACCCCAGATGATTGCAGAGTTCACTTCCACTCCCCCCAGCTAAAAGGAAAACTCCCCAGGTTTGTTCCCTGTGTTCAAGTGCAAGAACAGGAGGTAATCAATGAATATTTGTGAATGAGTAACTAAGTGAAATTTGGAGAAGACTGTGCTGATTGGTGAATGTAAATATCTTGTCCTCCTAAGAGCCCTATTCCCACTGGAAATTAAACTTTTGGCTTTAATACTGATATAGATTGTGTTCCTAAGCTGTGCCAAGCAGGCCCCACATTATCAAACGGAATTCTCAAAACAGTCCTTTCGGGGTGAATAGCAGTTTCATTTTACACATGAGGACACCAAAGGCACACATAGCTTTCCACACTCCAGCGGTCCCGCATTTCCATCTGCTTCCTCCTTCTCCTTTCATTAAACCTGCTTCTCGTGTTGCACCAGCATCAAGATAAAGGCATTTTTGATTCACTTTTGCTCTTAAGTTCCACAGGCATGTTTCACTCTTTCAATTGACCCATCACACGTTAAAAGGGCCCTGTGGACCCCCTGTAACTGATAGCATACTGGATCTTTGTCTGACTCAGGGTGCAAACTCAGGAATACAAGAAATATTTTATTTTTCACAACTTAATTCCTGAACTTGAGACCCCACTCTGCTGTGTTAGTTGACTTAGCCACATCCCTCCACGGGCTGTCCGCTTTCCTCATATATGTATGAGCAAAGGCTTCTTAAAAGTGCCAGGGCCTTGGAGAGGAGGGCCTTTTGGTCCTCAGCTTGCACAGTCCATGTGGCCTCTGCCCCTGTCCCCTGCCTCCCCCTCCTCTGTCATATCCCATAGCCTCCCCGCCCGTGCTGTGGGCAAGTCAGCACAGGTCCTCTGCACTCAGGACCTTCAGCCTCTTTTCTCAGTCCAGAGGAATTTCTCTATTCATTAGGAGAGATATTCTCCCTTCAGGACACTCCTTTGCCAACAAGTCTCTTTCCCTGATAGCTTAGGTTTCCGTAAAACAAAAAGAGAAAGACCTGCTTTCTCCCCAGCCATATGCCTCCCCGGGAGAGTGATCACCAAGCCCACTTGAGTTGGGGAGGAGGAAGAGAAGAAAATGCAAGAAGGGATAAAACAGTTTCAATATCCCAAAGTATCATCCAGCCCCATTCCTTTGGAAATACAAATTCAGGATTTCAAGCAACTGACCTTTGGGTGAAACTGGGTATGTCCGGGACTTAAAATACTCGAATAAAAACCCTGATGCAAAATGATCATGTAGAGGTCAGCGATTCTACAATGGCTTTATTCTGAGTATTTGCCTGCAGGACCCTTTAATGAGATGAACATATATAGATGAATAAGTATATAGAAAAATTTCTCTCTTTTTTTCCATTTTGTTTTGACATTATAGCTGAAGAAAAACAATTTGTGACTGGGATCCAAAATTCTTGCTATTTAAACCATCCCTAGTAGCGCAAGAGGGGACCGACATTTTCCTTCATAGTTTTCCCATGTTGATGCCCCAGGGTTTTTCCCTTTCTCTCTGCCTCTATGATGTCTCCTAGAAAAGATCCGCGGAGTAGGTATAATTTAGGGAAAACATGGCATTCAAATGTTGTATAAAATGCAAACATCAAATCAAAAATAGAAAGATGCACTTAGCTAAAGGTCTGCCATTATTTACCTAATGCTTACTCGTTCTGAAGATGGATTTTGTTTCATTCCTTTTTATGATAGGAAGAAGCACCCCCCCAGCCAGAAATACACATGTTAAAAATGCTGTGAACTTTATTGCTAAAATACTAAAAACAAACTTATTTTCAAACACATCTTTTTTAGATGTCCTGGTGGACGTTCCTGGTCATGGAAAGGTGGTGGTGGACATTGCGTACGGTGGCGCATTTTATGCGTTTGTTAGTGCCGAAAAGTTAGGACTCGATGTTTGTTCTTCAAAGACAAGGGACCTGGTGGATGCAGCGAGTGCAGTGACGGAGGCAGTGAAAGTTCAGGTCAGTATAACTGCTGCCATCATAATAAATGCCCCCCTCGGTGGCATGGGGGGAATCTAAATTACACATCTATACAGAAAATTACATATCTATATATTTAAATTAGTAGTAGTATGAAGAATAGGGTACTGGTTTGAATCTTAGGCTCTAGAGCAAGACTACCTAGGAGTTCTAGCTTTGCCATTTGTAACTTTTGTAACCTTAAACACGTTACATAACCTCCATGTGTCTCAGTTTTCCTATCTGTAAAATGGAAATTATGAAATACCTGCTTCATAGTGTGTTACAAGAATGAAATAAGTCAATACATGTAAAGGACTTAGAATAGTGTCTAGCCTGTAATAAATGTTCAGTAACTATTGTTAACTTTAATAATACATATATATACAATATAATTTGTAGTTATTTAAACATATAGTAAATGTATCATATAGTATTCCACTAATCTGAAATGCATATGCTTTGCTATACATGGTCATTCTGCAAAAATAATGAATGTAAAATATAGCTTACAAAATAGATTCCATAATATCTGATCAGATTTTCTCTTATTTCACAGAGAACAGTAATTCCTAATTAGTGAATTTTTCTTATATTGCTAAAAAGTTACTTACCTTCTCAAATAACTCTACTTTTGGCTTGGGAAAACTATTCTGATAAAATCAGTTTAGATAATAAACAAGTCTAGAATATTCTTTCATGTCTAGCACAAGCCTGCCATTTTACCTTGAAATTGGAACCTATAAATAAAACTCATATACAGTATTTGAATGTTTTAGCATATGAGAATTTAATTATTCTAAGTAAAAAATAACTTGTGAAAGATAATATCTAATCTACTTGTACTAATAATAATTTATGGGCCTATTTAATGTACCTGAGGTTTAATTTAACATAATTTATAACTTAAAATGAAACTATATACTATACCCCTGTTCTAAATTATCATTTTTCCAGGACTGTCAATACCAATATGCAGAATTATTTTATCATAGTAACTTCAGAAGCTCTGAATTGGTATCAGTTTTCTGTTCATTAAGCAGACAGCTAATAGTTTGAGATAACAATTTGGCATAAAATAATTTCACCTTATTTTCAATGAAATCAAGAGGAAAAGGAATAGTTTTCTTAATAAAAGGAGTAATTCTGAACTTCTCATTAAAGCTTGAGCTTCTTCGCAAGGTGGCAAAGGTGGACTTTGCAGGAGGAGGGATTCTGAGAAAAACCTGAGAACAAGTTCTGTTAGGGATGAGTCGGGCAGCAGAGCCACTTTGGGAACTGCTGGCCATTCGTACTGCTCACACGGATTTAGGGAAAGGCCGTTTTGGGGGCTGAAGTTAATAAACATAAATTCACCTTCATTCATTCATTCTTTTAACAAACATTTACCAAGAATTTATTGTATGTCAGACACCATGCTAGATGCTGGAGACCCAAAGGAAAAACAAACGCCCCTTTCTAGGTGCTCAGTCTGGTGGGGGAAGCACACCTGTGAACAGTCGATGTTGTAATGGTGCTACAGGAGAGGTGGGCAGAGGGACTGTCAGGGCACGGAGAACAAAGATCCAGTATGCAGGCCTCTTTAACTGGATTATAGATGGGCTCTTTGGATTTTAAGAATCCAAATCTATTCACCTGCTTTAAATGACAGGTAAGTGACGGTGGAATGTGCTGTCAGGATACACGTGGAAGTAAGATCACAGTAGTCTTGGTCAAACCATCAGACATTACGGAAATCCAGGAAAAGTTAACCAGCCAGACCTCTGCAGAAGACAGGAAGCACTGGGCATTTGGGCCTGACCCTGCTGTACCGCTGACGTGACTTAGCTTCCCTGCCCGTGTCTGCTCCTCCCTGGGTGTATCTGCTGCTTTTCTCGGTACCAACTGACTTCATTCTTTACAACAGATCTTTTTTTTCATCCAGTCGTTTCTCTTACCTAATAGCTTCTACATCCTTATAACTTTTGCTTGCTCATAGCCTCTCAGACTCCTGTCTCTATCAGTGGTATTAACTTCAGCTCTAGATACTCATTGCCTGATTTCTCCACATTGTCCCCTTCAACCTCCTGAGGGTGCGCATACGATTGCCTTAGCCCCTCCTGTTTAAGCAGCCATGACCCGCCCGGGGGTTGAGCATCCTGGAGTCGGTGCTTCAAAGGGTATGTGTATAAAAGAGGACTCTTCCTTTAGTAGAGGCTATGTGTGTGCAGGGCAACTTCCTTAGAAGGGATTCAAAGTATGATAAGAATCATAACTTCCAATAAAACTATGTTTATTCATCTAGACAAAGACTTAATTTCTAGTGTTTAGTGCATTGACCTGAAAGGTATTTTAATAATGATAAAGATTGAAAAGTTATGTCTGAGTGCCCCAGCTACATTATTTGAATCAAAATATTTATTTTACATGTGGTAGATAATTTTTTTGTTATTTGCAGTTTAAAATTAATCATCCTGAAAGTGAAGACCTTGCCTTTCTATATGGAACTATATTAACAGATGGAAGAGATGTTTATACTGAGGAACCAACTACCAACATCTGTGTGTTTGCAGATGAACAGGTATTAAAACTAATGTTTAGCACAAAAGCCAGGTAATGTGGATCTAAAACACTGTGAACACTCTCACCTTCACTTATTCTGAAACAGGTTGACAGAAGTCCTACTGGCTCAGGAGTGACAGCCCGAATTGCCTTACAGTATCACAAAGGGCTTCTGGAACTGAACCAGACCAGAGCCTTTAAAAGCAGTGCAACTGGCTCAGTCTTCACAGGGAAGGCTGTGAGGGTGAGTGACACACACAGCTTCTCATTTGTAAATATGTTACTTTTGAGACTAAGTTGGGTATTAGATAAGTTTCTTCACTTAGTTCTCAGAAGAGAATTTTAAAGCAGGCCTATAAAAACTTCTGTTCAACTAGGATATTGGTTTTCAAAGTGTGGTTTGGGAAGCCCTCGGGGTCCCCAAGGTCCTTTCCATGGGTCCACAAGGTCAAAACTATATTCATAGTAGTAGTAAGACATTATTTGCTTTTCACTTTAATTCTCTCATGAGTGTCCAGTGGAGTCCTCGGCCAGCCACATGATGTGTGATATCCGAACTGACTGCATGCAGAAGCAGATGTGAGAATCTAGCTTCTTCCGTAAAAACAGACATTAAAGAGGTTTGCAAAAATGTAAAACAATGCCCTTTTTCTCATTATATTTTTTCATTTGGGCAAATATAGTTATTTTCACAAAAATATGTTGTTTATGTTAATGTGTAATGGGTTTATTATTTTTCAAATGAATTAATGAACAGATATCTTTAATTTCCAATATAGTAAATATTGATAGATATAACCTACGTAAACAAAAACTCTTTGGAGTCCTCAGATCGTAAGGTATAAAGGGGTCCTGAGACCAAAACATTTGAGAACCACTAAACTAGGGTTTGGATTTTGTTTTTATTCTATAGGAGTGTTTATTTTATATAATAGGATGTGAAAAGTCATGCAGAGTTGTGGAAAGTAGAATTTTTGTAATGGAACCAAATTTTAAACATGCTAACAGAGATAACTAATGAATCTACGCACAGTAGTAAATGAGATCTACTACAAGATGATTAATCTACAGTTAGTAAATGAATCTACTCATAAAGAGCTCTTTAACATAGCAAACAATCTATCCTAACAAAGACTTTTATATCCTAACATAGCTGTTTCTAAAGTTTGGTTTTTCTAAATATTGAGTTTTCTTTAAGTTCAAGATTCCTATATAATACAGTGATCTTATGAGATACCAAACCATTTCTGTTATATGCAAAAATCTGGAATATGTTATCTTTGATCTGAGATTGGAGATAAAACAATCGTCTACAACATTTGTTGCTGCTTCACTATGTGTCAATTTCCAAGCTGAACACTCTGTACATACCATCTCATTTAATCCTCACAGGACTCCTAGGAGGTCAGTACTGTCATTATCCTTTTTTTAACAGATGATGACGTGGAGAATTAGAGAGTTGAGGTAATTTGCCAGAGGTCAGTTAGTGAGTTGTGGAGCCGGGCTACAAACGTGGGTCTCTCCGAGCAGACCCTACACTGTTAAGCACTACTATATTGCTATTAGACAAAGCAGGTTTCCAGTGAGGCTTTATATTATAGCAGCTTTATAAAAAGATAATAAAATTACTGTACCCTACCTAATAATTGACATTTTACCCTAAGCTTCAGTTATTCTCATTTGTAATAATTAGAAAACAAAAAGGTACTCTGTAGTTAAGAATTGGAGTTATTTCTTTTTAGTTATTAAGCATACTTGTCAGAACATCTTCCTTGGTACCACACTCCTTACTCTCTGTCTGGGCTCTTCCAGGCTCTCTGATGGTATCTTCTCCATCTCTTTCCCTGCCCTGCTTCCTTTCTCTGTCCTTCCATTTAGGGGTTCCTAGCAGTTTATCCTTAGCTCCCTTCTCATCTCATCTGCAATTCGTGCCACTGGGCAATTTCACCCACTTCTAAAGCTTCGACTCTAACCACCTGCTGCTGATGACTCCCAAACCTCCCTCCCTACTTGCCCACCCTGTGCCTCTCCGGACTCAAACACTCGTATTCCCCACCGTCCACTAAACTCATCTTGAAAGGAGCGTCCTAGGGATATCTCAAACTCAACTTGTTAAAAAGTTCTTCCTTCCTTCCTAAAAGTGCTCCTCCTGTCGCATTCCCCATCTTGGTTAATGGTAGCACTAGCTTCACTTCCAAGCTAGAAACTATGGTCATATCTAACTTCTTCCTATTCCTCACCTCCCACACACATCAATTTCCAGGCCTATCAATTCTACAGTTCTATTTTGTTCTTCTCCATCCTCACTAAAAACTACCCTAGTGACTCTAGATTTAATCAATGAATTCAACCCCTCAACAGTTTTCTGTGTCTAGTCTCTCTCCTCTCCAATTTGTCCCCCACTTTATAGCTAAGCTTATCTAAAACACAAATCTGATCAGGTCACTCTCCTTAAAAACCTTCCATTGCCTATAGGATTAACTCTTGGGTTTTCTTTAAAATGATAAAGATTATGACTTTTAGGCCACATACAGTATGAGTGAAGTATTTTGATATTATACTCCTTTCATCTTTTTTCAGGAAGCAAAATGTGGTGATTTTAAAGCTGTTATAGTGGAAGTATCCGGACAAGCCCATTACACAGGTACAGCAAGTTTCACAGTAGAAGACGACGACCCGCTGAGGGATGGATTTCTTCTCAAGTGACTTCTATGACTTTTAAGGGCTTTCTTTTTAAAGCAGTAATTATCTATAAGTAATTTTTCTCTGAATCATGTGGAAAACTATATCCAAATTGTACATGTAAGCCAACTTCCATTCTTTCTAATAGTATGCAGTGGCTAATTATGTCATTATACCTCATATTTGCACATGTATATTCATGTAAATATGTCTAGCATACAAAATGCCAAAAATTCAGGATATTTTTCTAGTTATTAACATAGGTAAAATTAAAACCTTAGTTCTTGTTACTTTTAAAATATTATTCTATGGTAATTACTATAATTTTGTTTTAAATGCTCTTTGAATAATAGCTTGAATTGTAGCCCTCATAACAAGTTCAGTTTTTTAGTCTTCCAGGTTTGAGTAAAATAATGCCCTCTTCTCTGAGCAGCATGTGAGGGAGATGGATTATGATAAGGTACTCAACACTTAGCATAAAGAGCCTGGAAGCAAGTGGGTGGGTCAGCTTCCTTGGGTTGATGATATTATAGCTGCTGCCAGGATATTCTCTGTGCTGCAAAGCCCAGCTCCCACACCCAGGTAACTGAAGCCTCATAAACTGACGTGAGAGGACCAACCAATAATTAGACTTTCAATATATCTTTAATGCTCTTATAAAAGAGACTGTTTGTTTATTGCATTACTGAAATACACAGTAGATGTCAATCAATGAATCACTACAGTGGGGTGAGTCTCATACTCTCCCGGCAAACGTGCCGGGTAGATTTAAAACATGAAAGAAATGTTAATTATTGGCATTCTTGCTAGTTAATTGTGAGCTTGTTAAAAATAAAATTTGATCATCAGTCATTATGAAATAAAGTATTAAAAATTATTCAACATGTGATGCTCTCAATATTCAGTAGACTCTTTTGTGAGGTAAGTAATAGTATTTTTTTTCTGAGCATACAGAAACTGAAGTAATTAATTCATTTTAACTGGCTTTGTCATCCAGCAAGTCTGTATAGACCCAGTTATTAGGTCTGTGGTTGAATTTCCTGATCAAAATGAAGGCTATAAAGTTAATGTTCTTGATTTCACCATTACACAAAAACAGTTAAGATGTTTTCCACTCATTCTCTTTAAAATTTTGTAGTAAAGAAATCACTTACCTCCCAAAAATGACACTATCACTAACTTGATATGACCAAGAAAATTTCTATAGATGTGGGAGATTTACTGTACTTTTTTAAAAAAAATAAAAATAGAATCACTATTTTCTCTTCAAATTTCACAAGTCACATTAATTTGAAAAAAGATACATAGTTTAAAAGTGACATTTTATAGCATTTTGTAACATGCCACACACATCTCTTCTACTTGAATGAAGCACACCATGAAATGTGTATTATTCTCCCGCGGCAACCAAGAGTAGGGAGATTTTATCACTAATGTTCTTTAGAATTGTCAGCACGTGGTGATAATAAAACAAGCAGACTGACTTTTGATCGGTTTTATTATTTGTTTTAAAATTCTCTCGAGACAGTGCACCCCCTTATCAACGGCACTCCCTCCACCCTGCCCGTGGCATGCCAGGGTTTTCACTCCGTTATCATGCATCTGAGGGAAATGCAGTCAGACGTGTTAAATGACTCTCCCAAGGTCACATTAGAGGCTGTAAATCTAGGACCTCCAAGTCCAGTATTTTCCTACTGCCCTTCCTCCACTTCTATGATAGGACAGCCAGAACCTGTTCTAGGATATGGTACTTTAACAAAAATGTTATATTTCTTGAACATTAAAAATAAATATTGCCTAAATCTTCCTAAATTCTAATCCAAACCAGGTCCAGATCTTTGCAATAATATTCATTCCTTCTGTACTTCACCCCGTCTCCCTTGGAGGCAAAAACACTAGGGAAATTAACTCCTCCTCTCACCTCCACGTGTGTAATCAGTCACAAAGCCCTGTTGATTCTACCTTCTAACTATTGCTCACATCCATCCCTTCCCGTCCTTGGTAGGGGTCTTGCCTCATCAATTAACCTCTTTCAAGCAACGTCCTTCCCCTCACTGGTTCCCTCCTCTAAGTACTGAAATGTGCTCATCATAAACAAAGTGAAACAAACATCCCTTGTCCACTTTCCCTCTTTTGCTGTTGCCGGGGTTTCCTTCCCATTGTAGTCAACCTTCCAGATTCCTGACTCTCTGCTCATTGGGTACATTTTCTCGCCTCCTATTTGCTATTCAACTGTTGTAGTCTGGTTTCTACCGTATGACTCACTGGAAACTATGCTTGATCTAAAACTGCCAGAACTAATGGTCACCCAAGGATTTCTGCAATCTGTAGTGGACGCTGCTGCTTGCTCCTGGGAGGCAGGGGTGGTACATTTTAGAGCAGGAACCTCTACTCCCTTGGTGCTGAGCCCAGCCACAGAGCCACTCACTAAGGCTCTCAAGGCCAATAGGTTAGTACCCAGTCCCCATTAGTACCCACCAGTGCTGCAACTGTGTGGGCCCAAGTCCATCTCCTCTAGACTCCATAAGAGCTGGAGCATCCTTCTTTTCAACCCTTGAAACCCACAAATTCCATACCATCCCTCCTTAGGATAATGCTTCTCATACTTCTATGTAGGTATGAATTACGTGGGGATCTGAAAATGCAGATTCTCATTTATTGCACATGGGATGGGGCCTGTCTCACAAGCTCCCAGGTGGTGCTGATGCTGCTGGTGGCAGGACTGCGGTCTGAGTAGCAAAACTCTAACCAGTCTATTCTATTTACCCACTGGGCCCAGGCTTTACAGGTGAGTCTCCTCTACCTGGCAGCTTCTCCTCTAAGCTCTGAAATACATGAAAAGCCTATTAGGTCCCCACCTGGACGTAAAGGAGAGCACTGACCTCATCGTTACAGCAACTTTCCTGAGAAGAGGCTGAGACAATTACCTTATCCTCTTTTCTGAAGCGCAAAACAAAATCAAAAACACAGGACAGCTGATTTCTCAGTTGGCCAAACATGTGTCATTAAATATTTCACTCACCTGCCTAGCTTTTCTCCCTTTACCTGCAATTTTTACTACTCGCTTGCACTCTGTCCATGGTTCTTTTCTCTCTTCACTCAATACCCTGTCCCTAAGTTGTCACATTCATGCCCATGGTTTTCTCTCTTGTAGAGGCTGACATCTCCCAAATCTCTAAATCCTGAGATCCAGAGCCATCCTGCAGATCACCACTTAGTGGACAAACCAAACTCGTCTGCCCCCTGGAACGTGCCCCTCCTCCTGCATCCCTCCCTTGGTTAATGGTACCACCATCCATCAAGCCAGGAACTTGGGATTTATCCTTGGCTCCTTGTTCACAGCCTTCCGTCCTGTCTGTTGATGCTCCTGAGAGGGATGTCTGTGGATATGGCCGGCATCATTCCTTTCCCCTGCTCTTAACAACACTCTGCTTTTCCTTTGGCAAACTATCCATCCCCTGCATGGAGCCTTGCTGGGACTGCCAGGCAAGGGCTACACCAATCAGATTCTCTCTCCCAGGACCTGGGATCTTGAGAGAAATGACAAAAGTCTGACAAATGGTTGAAGCAGATTTATTCTGATAGTGCCCTAAAGAAGTCACCCCCAATTACTTTCTGCTATCTCTACCCACAGAGCTGCCCTGACTTCTCTTGTTCTTGGGGCTGGCTATTAAGACTTTCCTTTTGTAATTTGAACTCCCCCTGTCCTTCCAGTAAATTCCTTTTATGCTTAAATGAGACAGTGCCCTCACTGTTTGTACTACTTATATCCAAAGACCCTAATCCATATACTACCTCCTTAAAATCTCGTCTCCTTCTTCACTGTAAATGCCTTAGTTCAGAGTCTTTCATTTCTCCTCGGGCTATTAAAATGCCTTTTCTAAACTGGTCTCCCAGTTGCCAGATTCTCCTCCTACAGTCACTCAAAAAGTATTTTTTGTGATCTGGCAGTTTTCCACAGTGCCAAGTGCTAGGAATCTAATAAAGAGCCAAACAGACGAAGTCCTAGTCTTCACAGAGCCCAGTGCCAAGCAGGTAATACTTCATCACAAAAACATAATTCTAGACAGTGGCTCTGTGCTACAAGCCAAGAAGCCTTCGGATTCAAGGGAACTGGGGGAAGGGGGGAAGGGGCTTTCAGGCAGAGGGGACAGCTCTAAGATGAGGGGTTTAAGGAACTCACATAAGGCCAGTGTAACTAGAGTGGAGCAAAAAAGGAAGGTGGCCCCAAACGAGACTAGAAAGGAAGCAGATGTCAACTCATGCAGTGCCTTGTAGGAGATATTAAGGATTGGGGTCCTTTCCTAAATTAAATGGAGAAGGCCATTAGAGGAGTTTAAATAAATGAGTGCCATGATCAAATTTATTTTGATTAAAAGAGCATTCTGCCTCTAGTGTGGAGTAAGGGGCTGGATGTGGGGAGACCAGTTAGGAGGTGACAGCAGCAATCCAAAGAAGAGAGGGCGAGAGCTAAGATTCAGGCGGAGGACGAAGTGATGGAGGAAGTGAATGGACACAAGGATATTTAACAAGTAAAACCCCTGGGACTTGGTGATGGATTGGACATGGGCTGGTGGTAAGGAAGAGGAATTGAGAAAGAATCCTAAGTTTTTGGCTTGTAAGCTAGATGGAAGGTGGTGCCATTTTCTGGGATAGAAAATACTGAGGACCAAGGTTTTTAGGAAGAGTGGAGGGAAGATCATGAATCCCATTTTGCTCATGTTGAGTCTGAGGTGCTATTCACATCAAGGAGAAATGCTGAGTAGCGAGATACATGGTTTGGGGCTAGAGATATAATTTGGAGTTATGAATATATAGATAGTTTTCAACGCTCTAGGTGTGAGTGAGATGAGGGAGGAAGTCCAGGGGAGCCGAGGACTAAGCCTTGATGGACTCCAGCATTTAAAGGCAGGGGAAGAGGATGACCTGGCAGAGGACACTGAGGGAAACAAGGAAGGAAGAAAACCAGGAGGTCACTCTTCTCTTCCTGAACCACACCTGATCATGGCCCTCCCTTGCTTAAACTCCTTTGGTGGCTAATGTCATTACCTCATCTTCCCCCAATGAGGTTCAATCTCCATAACATAGCATGCAAGGCCTCTATAAGAGAGCCCCAATCAACTTCTACCGTTTATTTCTCTCTTCACTCCCCACCCCCATGTATCCTAGGATACAGACACTTCTTACAGGTACCCAAGAGTCAAGTACTTAGAGACTAACCTTCAGATTTAGCACATGCAGCAAATGTCCTTCCTTTTCTTTTTTTGGAGAGCCCAATGGCACCTCTTGTGAGAAGTCTTCACCAGCTACCTTAGGAAGAGTTAGTTATCGCCATAGAATTTCATTCATATATTTTTTAACAACACTTAGGACATTGTGATATATTTGTGTTTGCCTAAAACTGTAAGGTTCTTTGGGCTAGGATCCTTATTTGTTGTTTCTGAAAACCTAGCACAAAGGAGATTTGCTAAATAAATTAATCTATTATATATTTTTATCTTAATTCAGTGGTTCTCAGCTGAGGATTTTCCCCACTCCCTACCCCCCGGGGACATTTGGCAATGTCTGGAGACATTTTTAGTTGTCACCACTAGCATCTCGTGGGTAGAAACTAGGGATACTGCTAACCATCCTACAATGAATAGGGTAGCCCCCACAGCAAAGAATTATCTGGCTCAAAATGTCATAATGCTGAGGCTGAGAAACCCAGTCTTAGCTGATTGCTAAGTTAAATGACTTCTATTTATGCTGTAAATTTCCAGGAGGATATTTTTCTTCACTGAAATGAGCACCCAGGCACTAATATCATTGATTTTAAGACCTGCAAGTGTACTAGTCATTCTTTAGAGCAAGTTTCTCAAACTTGACTGTGCATCAGAATCACTTGCAGGGCATGTGGCTGGGCCCCACCCCCAGAGTTTTAGATTCAGTAGATTTGGGGCAGGGCTTGAGAATCAGCATTTCTAACAAGTTCCCAGGTCATGCTGATGCTGCTGGTCTGGGGCCCACACTTTGCAAACCACTGCTTTAGAGAACCTCAGGGTTTATCACACTTTCCTCCATCAGAGGGCATGCCCAGAAACTTGAGATGCAGCTTCCCTGGACAGCCAGGCCCTTCCTGTTCTTGTATCTCCCAGCCAGACACCTGGAGCTGCATCTGGTGGCTGCCTGGCTGGCAGCACCTGAGACTCAAAACACACCACATTCCAGAGAACTGATAAAAGCTGCCAGCAGGGCAAGGAACCAATCTCTCTCCCTTCTCCCCCACACACATGGGTGAGCCAATTATGGTCCTGAGGTCTAGGCCCTTGAAAACAAGGTGACATCCTGCCTCCAAGATCCATATCCAGCTCCTCAGAGCACCTGTATCAGAGTCACCTATGGGGTTTAGATTCGTGGGCCCATCCTCAGTAATCCCGGGAGTAGGCCAGTGAATCTGCATTTTAACGAGCTCACTACATCAGTGGCTCTCAAAGTGTGGTCCTCAGACCAGCAACATCATCACCATCCGTGTGTTAGAGATGCAGATTCTCCCACAGGCCCCCAGGCCTGCTGAATCTGAAACTCTGGAGTGGGCCCAGTCACCGGTGTCTTAACAAGGTCTCTAGGTGATTCTCTTGCACAGTCAAGTTTGCGCACACCTGTTTTAAATTATTCTGCCCCTCAAGTTTAACCTCTGTGGATTTGGACTGTTTTTCACTTCAGGTTCTAGATTCCTTTCCTACCTACATATGCCAGAAACACCCACAGGCAGCAAAGCGCCCCCCACGAAGGCCTCCCTGCAGGACCTTTGTATCCAACGAGAAAGCTGGAGCGCGCGCCCTTGTTGAATTTGGTCATTTCTATCAGGGAGGGCCCGTCTCGCTCCATCTGGCAGGGCCGTGGTCACTGAGGAGGTCTCTCTGAAGCCCAGAGCCGGGCCGGGTAACCTCGGGCAGAGGCGAGGTCGTGGGCCGTCTTTTCGGAGGGCACTTCCCCGGCGTCCCGCCCCGCGCTCCTGCGTAAACACGCGGTTCCCTCGGCAACGCCTGGAACCCACGTCAAAGGCTTCGCGGGCTCCCGGGCTACGGCCACCGCTCCGGCGGATCCCCACTCCCGGCGGCGGCCTCGCCCGGCCCGAGCCACCCTCCGGCTGGCGGCCGCCCCCCGAGCGGGATGAACAGACCCGCCGCCCCCGCGGGGCCTCATGGAGAAGCCGCCGCCGCTCCGCCCGCCGGCGAGCCCGGCCTTGCTGGGCAGCCCGCCCCCCGGCGCCCCCTCCCCGGCCGGCGGCCCTGGCGGCACTTCCTCCGCGGCGGCGGCGGCGGCGGCGGCCGTGCTCTCCTTCAGCACCGTGGCGGCCGCGGCGGCCGCGGCGCTGGGGAACCAGAGCGACGGGAGCGGGGCCGGCAGCGCTGGCGCCCCGGCTGGCGGCGGCCTCGGCGGGCACGAGGCGCCGGGGGCGGCGGGGAGGCCCCCGCTGGGCCCCGAGGCGGCGCCGCTGCTGTCGCACGGGGCGGCGGTGGCGGCGCAGGCGCTCGTCCTCCTGCTCATCTTCCTGCTGTCTAGTCTGGGCAACTGCGCCGTGATGCGGGTGATCGTGAAGCACCGGCAGCTCCGCACCGTCACCAACGCCTTCATCCTGTCCCTGTCGCTGTCCGACCTGCTCACGGCGCTGCTCTGCCTGCCCGCCGCCTTCCTGGACCTCTTCACGCCGCCCGGGGGCCCGGCGCCCGCCGCCGCCGCGGGGCCCTGGCGCGGCTTCTGCGCCGCCAGCCGCTTCTTCAGCTCGTGCTTCGGCATCGTGTCCACGCTCAGCGTGGCCCTCATCTCGCTGGACCGCTACTGCGCCATCGTGCGGCCGCCCCGCGAGAAGATCGGCCGCCGCCGCGCGCTGCAGCTGCTGGCGGGCGCCTGGCTGGCGGCGCTGGGCTTCTCCCTGCCCGGGGAGCTGCTCCGCGCGCCCCGGGAGCCCCCGGCCGCGCAGAGCTTCCACGGCTGCCTGTACCGGACCTTCCCCGACCCCGCGCAGCTGGGTGCGGCCTACAGCGTGGGGCTAGTGGTGGCCTGCTACCTGCTGCCCTTCCTGCTCATGTGCTTCTGCCACTACCACATCTGCAAGACCGTGCGCCTGTCGGACGTGCGCGTGCGGCCCGCGACCACCTACGCGCGCGTGCTGCGCTTCTTCAGCGAGGTGCGCACGGCCACCACCGTGCTCGTCATGATCGTCTTCGTCATCTGCTGCTGGGGGCCCTACTGCTTCCTGGTGCTGCTGGCCGCCGCCCGGCAGGCCCAGGCCACGCAGGCCCCCTCGCTCCTCAACGTGGTGGCTGTCTGGCTGACCTGGGCCAATGGGGCCATCAACCCTGTCATCTACGCCATCCGCAACCCCAACATTTCGATGCTCCTAGGGCGCAGTCGGGAAGAGGGCTACCGGACTAGGAATGTGGACGTTTTCCTGCCCAACCAGGGCCCGGGTCTGCAGGCCAGAAGCCGCAATCGCCTTCGAAACCGCTACGCCAAACGGCTGAGGGCCTGCAGCAGGATGTCCGCTTCCAACCGGGCCGTCGGGATCGGAGGGGACGTGGGCATGTGGGCTCGAAAAAATCCAGTTGTGCTTTTCTGCCGGGAGGGGCCACCAGAGCCTGTGACAACAGTGGCCAAACAGACTAAATCCGAAGCCGTGGATACTAGCCTCTAAGAAGGGTTGGAATGCGCAGCTTGTGAAGGCAAATTTTCACTCGCTTTGTTTAATGACACAGGATTCCGGGGAGAAGCGTGTATTTCAGAAAGCCAAACTTTAAAAAAGAGACAGGCGGAGGCTTGCCACCTTCTCTGAACAGCGTAGAACACCATGTTCCCTCCTTCTAAAGTGCCAAAAGGAATGTAAAAGGCAAAACTTAAAACAACTTAAACCACACAACCATGCATTGTGAACTTAAGTGACAAAAATAAAAGTCACAACTACTGAAAAGCTCATATTACTGGAATCACACTGTGAAACAAAAAAATTTATTTGAATGCAACCTGTATGTGTTCAAATACAGTGTAAATAGAGTTTCAGGAAAGAATGGAGACCCTCGGAATTGCTTGAAGTCCCCTCTAAATCACCAGCATTCAACAAAACTTCAGATTTTTAGAACTTGCACCTCCAACACATGCTTTGGGTGCTTAGGTTGGGAGCAGGTAATTCTTATCCTTACACACTTCGGTGGGCTCCCCTCCCCCAATAATCTTTGTGGGAAATTTAAAATTCATATCCCATTGAAAACCATTCTAGAATTTTGAAAAGGTGGTTTATTGCTATAAAATTTAGCCATCTGAAGGGCAAATAGAAGTATGAAAGTAAAGAAATGGGGCTGTTTAAAAAAGTGTTCCAAGATTATACTTTAAAATGTTCCAGGTGCCGGCCGGTTGCGTAGCGGTTAAGTGCTCGCGCTCTGCTGCTGGCGGCCGGGGTTCATATCCCTGGGGCGCACTGGCATAGCTTGTCAGGCTATGCTGTTTTGGCGTCCCATATAAAGTGGAGGAAGATGGGCACAGATGTTAGCCCAGGCCTGGTCTTCCTCAGCAAAAAAAAAAAAAAAAAAAAGAGGAAGAATGGCGTGGATGTTAGCTCAGGGCTGATCTTCCTCACACACACACAAAAAAAGGTCCCAGTTGAGGGACATGTTATGCCCTAAACTGTCTGCCTTGGGGGCTCTGAGGCTTTACTCTTACTTGAACCTGCTACCAAACAAGGTAATTTGGGATGCTGTGCTCAGAATGCTTTCACATTAAAAAAAAAATAACTTTCATAGTAGAAAGTCTGTCTTTTGAGATAATTGATTTTTGGACATAGCCAAAAATCTCATTTGAAGTCAAGTTGATTGACTCAGGTGAGTAATGCCACTTTTTTATATATAAAATATGAGAGCTCTATGAAGTAACAAGATTGGTTTTCCTATATAGTTTTTAAATAATGAAGATGATTCTAAAGAGGAATTCTAGAAATGTTTTGAGAAGTGGCGGCATTCTTGGAATAAGCATAGAGCTTTCCAAGAGGATTATCCTCTCCTACATTTGGAAGTTTGGGTACATTTGTTTAAAAAAAAGTGGATTGTTGCTTTATAGACATACCTTGCCGAAAATAACATAGTGTTTATTAGAAAGAGAGAATGGGGTGGGATGATTATATGTAATAGGATATTAATCACTTAGAAATAAAGTCAGAGAGGTGCTTCAATCAAGCTGGAAATATCTTCAGAAATGTGCAAAACAAAGATGCATTTAAAAAAATTTTCAAGCACAATTTAGGATTTGTGTATGTGAACTTTCTCACATTCAATGCCACTGTACACAGAATCATTTACTCAGAATTTTATAAGATGTCGTGTTTTCTCCCTCTCTGTTTCCTCCATCTTGCCCCTCTTGTCTTCAACTTTTCACACCCTTAATTTGCAAATATTTTCTCCCAGTTGGTGGGTTGTCTTTTCCTGTTGTTCCTGGTTTCCTTTGTCTTGCAGAAGCTTTTTAGTCTGATGAAGTCCCATTTGTTTATTTTTTTCTTTTGTTTCCCTTGTCCGGGTAGATAAGGTATTCGAAAAGATCCTTTTAAGACTGATGTCAAAGAGTGTACTGCCTATATTTTCTTCTAGGAGTTTTATGGTTTAACGTCTTACCTTCAAGTCTTTAATCCATTTTGAGTTAATTTTTGTGTATGGCAAAAGATAATGGTCTACCTTCATTCTTTTGCATGTGGCTGTGCAGTTTTCCCAACACCATTTGTTGAAGAGACTTTCTTTTCTCCATTGTATGTTCTTAGCTCCTTTGTCGAAGATTAGCTGTATGTGTATGTTTCACACCCTTAATTGAATAAATACTTTAAACTAGATATGAAATGATATCAGCTATCATATAAAGATTCAATATGAAATAGCCACCTTTTTTTTTCTTGTAAAGTATTTAAAGATGTTTATTGTACTTAAATTTTTGTGTGATAAGTGGATGTATGTCATTATTTTGTAATCAAAGATGGAAATATATGATTCGTGTCAGAGATAAAGATGTTTTAATTATTTCCCCTTTTGAAGGCATCGTCAGTCAGAAGTTTATGAATTATCTGTATATATCTTGCAACACTCGATGTCATACAAAGTAGACGAGATAATCTCTCCTCTTTAGTACTTATAAAACATATACAGACTTAATGCAGCTGAACGAACATTTAACAGATATCTAAAGTATTTGCCTGTTAAAGGCAAGAAAGTTGTGATTTTTTTGGCATTGTGAGAAAGTCATGTCTGGAATTTAGGGAGAAAGATAAAGTCTTCCAGTTATGAAAGGTATCATAGAATAGGAATTCGGCAACTGTGCAAAAGGCAGAAAAAGAGAGATCTTAGAGGAAGGAGGCGAATGTGTTGCAAAATAGGGTATTCCCTGGGAAGAAGAATGGAAGGAAGGTGTTTAATAAATAACCATGGCATGGAATAAACCTGCCTGGTAAATGAAGAGAAATTGAGAGATTGGAAGCGACAAGATGGTGGTATGAAGGACTTTAAGGCAGAAAAGAAATTCCCATCCTAACTCTTAGTAGGTAGCGGTAGGAAGTTTTAGGAAAGGGATGGCTTGGGGAAGAGACCACTCTGTTAGTGATTCTAAGAGTTATGGTTGGCAAGAATGGGAGGGGAAAAAGAGAAAGTTTCTAATAAGTTACTGAACAATTTACAGTGTTGTGTATGTTTTTTAATTTGAGGCTATACAACTAGTCAGTGATAGAACTAGGATTTGAACCTCAGTGTTTCTGGCCTCAGAGCCCTATGTTCCCTTCTCTACCCTCTGTCGCCCCCACAAAGGCCAATGGATAGGAAACTAAGGATAAGAAGTTGTGGTA
Source organism: Diceros bicornis minor (assembly GCF_020826845.1). Classification (NCBI taxonomy): domain Eukaryota; kingdom Metazoa; phylum Chordata; class Mammalia; order Perissodactyla; family Rhinocerotidae; genus Diceros; species Diceros bicornis. Next base: position 9,216,453 of record NC_080763.1, on the reverse strand, counting down.
CTACCATCATCATCATCACCATCATCATCACCATCATCGTCGTCATCATCACCATCATAGTCATCTACTGTTTTTCTTCCTACTTTACATAGGGCAACTTCGTGGGTGCTAAGGCTAATAAAAGGTAGAAAGCGCAGTACCTGCCTTAAGAGGGCATACAGCCTAATTGAGGACCTTGTACTTTATAAAAATTGGCCATAATCAGCACTCTTTAGTTTACCTATGGGGAAGAAAAGGTGCAGCATTTTTGGAAGCAGTTTTCCAAGAAAGGAAATGGATTTGGAAGCAAAATACATATAGATACAGGCCAGCAAAAAATCTGGTCCAGTTGTAAATACTTAGAGTCAAAAATTAATGCCTTAAATAAAAAACGGAGAAAGAATGTCTCTCAAATAAATCTAAGACTTAGACCTTTCCTCATGCTGACTGAGTGCATGATTATAGTGACTGTGGGAAAAGGGGAAAGAGAAGCTAGGAAATATTGGGATGTTTTCAATATTGCATAATACATAAAGGCCAGAATGTAATCCTTCATATCTCATTCTGCTCCCAGCTTGATATTTCATTTAAACTACAATAACAGCAACAAGTCATACTCAACATAATACATACAACAGCTCATTTAATCTTCAAAGCAACCCTCTGAGGGGGGGCACTATTGTTATCCCCTCCTATTTTACAGACGAGAAAACTGAGGCTCAGAGGTGCTATGTGATTTGCCTAAGGTCACGCAGGAAGTAAGTAATAGACATAAGATTCACACCTGGCAGGTTGGGCCAGAAGTCCTGTCTTAACTATGCACTGTACTGCCTTTCTAATTTTTAAAAGACAAGGGAAACATGGAAAAGAGCCAGGAAAGATAAAGACGTTTATCAAACGGATGGGAAAATTGACATCATAAAATATAAAAGAGAGGATTTGTTTAATTTGGAGGACAGCTACATAAGATGTGTGTTTTTAAAATACATGAAAAGATTCTGAGCAATTATTTTCTGGTGCAATCACAGCCCTGGATGACCTCAATCATCCATCTTCTCCATTCCTGCTCCAGGGTAGCTGAGCACAGCTGGAGAAAAATTATAGAGTCAGCTGAGTTAGGACCCTCCGCACCTAGAATACAGAACCTCTCCCAAACCCTCCACCCTGCCCAGCAATTTGAAACTTTTTGCTCGGTGGCTCACTTTCTGACCACTTTAGTGACCCTGCAAACTTTCTCCACTCAAACTTTTAACTGACCCTCCCCTCTTGAAGGATGACCTTTACTCCTACTTCACGAGAAAATAGAAGCCATCAGATGCATATACCTTCATATTTTAGCCACCAAACGTTACAAACTAAACTGGATCTTTACCAGTCCTCAGCTCTGTCTTTCCAATGGTAAAGAAGCTGGTCCCTTCTTCAACCACAGAAATCTCATGCTATAAAGTGTCTCCTTTCCCTGGTATCCTTAGCCTTTCCCGCTGAACCAAATTCCTCCCATGAGCACATAAACTCTCACTTAAAAGAAAAAAAAAAAGCCGCTCCTATTCCTCCCCCGCTTTTCTTTCCCTCAGCTCCCTCCCTTCAGCTAAACTTGTCCCAAAAATAGTGCCTACATTTTAACAGCTGATCTAAATCTTAGTCCACAATTTTAATGATGCAAGAAAGTCGTCATTTTTATGCAACTCAATTTTTTCCCAATCCCCTATTCTGCCAGATGGCAGAAAATTAAGATGGCAGCATCTAGATTCGAAGGGCTGATTTAGCACCAAGGCATTGGTGAGCATCAGTCTTCAGTGGTCATCCATCTGGACTGGCATCCGCTGAGGCATCCATCAACCTGTATCCACTCACATCCACAGCTTGCTGTGTGATTTTCCCCCACTCAGTCCGGGAGGACCCAGCTCTAACTTTTTAGACCATTTTAGAGCTCCTCTTTGGACACTGAAAGATTATTACTCCATCTCAGCACCACAGAGGGCTGTGGCCAAACCCATAACACTGTGTCAGGCTATTTTTAAAAATTATTATAAAATATTTTTGATTATTTGCTACCTTTTGATATTGTTGGGTCAATAAATCAAAATGGTATATAAAGTACACATTGGGAGTGCCACTTACGGAAGGGCAGTGAGGAGCTCTGTGGACCTGCTACCCATGAAACAAGTATAACTGTTGAAAATTACTTAAAAAGCAACCATTTGCAGTCTCTGGAAATTGTCCTAAGAGCATACAACAAATGCAGAAACATTTATTCAAGAAAGTCTCCTATAATTCAGTAAGAACAGCAAGAGTCTGTGGCATTTGAATTATAACCTGCTCCCTCTCCCTGCTCCTAGCTCATTGTGACAGAAACTCCACTTCAGGTGAGTACAGCCAAGAACACAGGGCTCCCTCTTTTCCCAGCTTCCAGTCAAGGACTATGGTATCTTCCTGGGAGGAGCAGACCACAAGAACTTCTCATCTTTCCAGCTACATGTTGCAGAGGCTAAATTCCAGGTAAGTGCAACCAAGAGGTTGGGAGTTCCCTTCCACCTAGCCCGCATTCACAGGGCAGATGCTTGACCTCAGGCATGGCATGCTGGTAATGCTGGGGTCATGATTGTCCTCACCCCAGCTCATTTGTGGGATGGAGACTCTATGTTAGGAGAGACAAGCTGAGAAGACCAGAGGCTACTACCTCCACCCAGTGCCCTGCTCCTAAAACAAGGCATCACTTCAAAAGAATCAGGCCACTGTCCCTGCCCCAGCTTCAGAGCTGTGACTCAGATATTTTGACCAGGGGTACAGAGAGGCCTTTGAACACAGTGTGCTGAAGATCTCCCCAAATCGACTAGCTTTATTTGAAACAGAGTGTGGGGAAGTTCAAGTCTAAGGGCATTCTCAAGAACAATGGAGTTTTGGTGGTAAAATATTAAGAGAAGGCTGATAGCTTCACGAGAGATGCAAGCTAAACCAATGGTCAGCTAGTTTATCAGAGATAATCAGGGAGAGACAGCTAAGATGGACCTTTTCATCTTGTTGAGTTTTAAAAGTTCATTGTGTGTTTTGGATAACAGTTCTTTATCTTTTGCAAATATTTTCTCCCAGTCTGTGGTTTGTCTTCTCATTATCTTGACCTTTTCAACATTTTAAAAAATAAAATACATGAGTTTGAACGTTTTTGAGACTATGACGAAAATACAGAGCCAATCTTATCAATAGGAGTATGACTCCTCCCTAAGGGGCATTTTAGAAATTTGTGGGAGCATTTTTGGTGTCACAATGTCACTGACACTTAATGAGTGGTATCCAGGAATGATAATGTCCTTCAAAGCATAAGAGAATACTGCCCAATGCAGAATTGTCCCTCATTCCATACAGTTTTCTAATGTCCCACCAGACAATAATTGACAAATGTATGAATCATTATGTAATTCCATAACTTTAATCCATTCTTCATAGGAACGCAGTATTTTAAACATGTTTTTAATATGCACTGAAAGATTTCTTGAAATGCAACTGTTTTATAAATAGAAAACATATTACATTTGTTTTGTTTAGGCTTATCAAGCAATAGTCACCATTTTAGAAAGCTATTCACAATTTGCTACACTTCTTGAGGTAACAGATTGTGAAGAAAACATTTGTATCAGTCTGCATTTGTAGCTATTGCAATCACTATGATTCCACATTTAGGTGTAAGCATCTAACTACTTCACTTTGTTTATTCTGCAATAAAAAAGAACTGCTGGTCACACAATACCGTAGATGAATGCTAGACATTTTGCCAAGAGAAAAATCTGGATACAAAAGAGTACATACTATATGATTTCATATGAAGTTCTAGAACAGGTAAAAGAAATACATGGTAGGAATAAATAGAAGTTCTCTGCTGAGAGTTTCCATATGTTCATTCACTATGTCCATCTTTTCCTTTAAGCTCTTAAACATATGTATAATAGATGTTTTTAAAGTCCTTGTCTGCTATTTCAAACATCCTGGCTATATAAAGAGTGTTTCTATTTACTGCTTTTTTCCTCTTGATTATGGATCATATTTCCGTTTCTTTTTTTTTTCTTATCTAGTTATCTTTGATTATACGTTTGACATTGAAAATAATACATCGTAGAGAATCTGGATTTTGTGTCTTCCTTTAAAGGGTGTTTTACTTAAATTACTAATGGGTCCTCTAGATCCTTTCAGACTTGGGTTTAATCTTTGTTTGAGCTAGTCTATTTTAGTTTTGTCCTTAGTCCTAGGATATGGCTCTTATTTTAGAGCATGATTTTCACTGCCAAGGTATAGTCTTTCTGTTGTCTTAAATGAGTGCCCAAGGTGTTCAATGAAATCTCTGCACTCTGGCTGGTCTGTAAGTCCAGCATCATCCAGTCCAGTGTAGTTTCAGGTATCTGTGTTCATCACCCAGTCTTACAGTAGCCATTCTCTGCCAGGCCTCATGGTGATTTTTTCTACATATGTACAGCCCAGTTCTATAGCCCAGATCTGTGGGAGAACCCCCACAGACTTCTGTCTCCCTTCATCACATAACTCCCTTTTCTCTGGTACTTCTGGTCCACAAATTCCAGTCCCTTCAGCTGCTTTGAGCTCTGATCTCTATATTCTCAGCTTGAGAAGACCACCATTTTCTACTCGGGCTCCACCTCCCAGTGCCAAAGTCTGAAAAATAGCCCTAGGCAGAATGATGGAGTGATTCATATAATGCATATGCATCTAAAGCACTTACCACAATGCCTGCACAGAGTAAATGGGCAATAAATGCTGATTTTTATTATGAAATCTATATTTATTAAAATGAAATTATATCTATAATATTTTATTGAAGAAAAAAGTCTGTTATAAAATAGTACATTTAGAATGATCTCATTTTGGGGATGCAAACTTGCACTGAAATAAATCTGGAAGGATATCTACCAAATAATGTTATTACTACCAAATAATATTTTTAATGAACAGTATAATTATACATGATCTTCAGTTTTTAATAATTTATCCCATTTTATATATATATTTTATATATATATAATTTTTTTTTCTTGGTGAGGAAGATTAGCCCTGAGCTAACATCTGTTGCCAATCCTCCTCTGTTTGCTGAGAAAGATTGGCCCTGCGCTAACATCTCTGCTCATCTTCCTCTGCTTTATATGTGGGATACCTGCTACAGCATGGCTTGATAAGCAGTGCATAGGTCCATGTCCGGGATCCGAACCCACAATCCCCAGGCCACCAAAGCAGAGCGTGCGAACTCAACCACTATGCCACCGGGCCAGCCCCCCATTATATTTTTTATAATAAGCATATATTACTTCAAAATATGAATGATAAAAATAAATCACAAAAGAGCATTTTGTTGCCACACAAAAAAATTCAATAAATAAAATAAAAATTATAAAAAAAGAGCATTTTGACAGGTCTGCGTTGAAGAGGAGAAGGGCAACTCCCTCCACCCGGCTTGGAGGGAGTGAAATCCATTATGTATTTACTGCAATAGGTCCTCAGCTTTTTCAGGCTTGTTGGCTAGAGGTACTGCCTTTTTTGCCCAGTAGCCTCTGAGTGAGGCCTGAGTTACTGGCCTGGGCCCCTGAAAATATATCACCATAGGAACACTTCTGAGTTGTGTGTTTAAGTAGTTTGAAAAAAAATTCCTGGAAAAAATTTGGTTAAGCTGTAAGCCAGTCTTAACCTTTTTACTTTTAATCGTACTGTTATATTACCTGTCCCTCTTGGATTCAGATCATTTTTACATCCAATACCCTGTTTTATCCTCTCCACATACGAGTGCAGGCATAGAGGATAGTCTTTTCACATCACTCCTCCACTGGTCCTGACCGTCCCTCCTTCAGCTGGATCTCCCTGTATCCTTGGATAAGAAAGCACAAGCCTCCAGATTCTAACAACTGTCGTCATGTTCATTCACGAGGCAGAGCTGGCTGATCTGCATGGCTGGCATCTCTCCCAAGGGATTGGGCTTTGTTGAATAAGGCTACCTTTCCTCTCAGAGGAATACACTCTCTGGTCAAAAGTAGAGAAATAGCTCCACTAGATTAAGCAAAACGTGCACCTCCCTAACTTAATATGTTCTCAAGGGTCCCACCACCTGGGCCAGCTTAGAAGTAAACAATTGTCAGTCAACTGGTTGTTCTCTCTCCAAGAACCTAACAATCAATTTAACTGAAAAAAAATTTAACCCTCCTTTACCCTTAGCTACAAGGACTAAAGAGAAACCGAAGGAGAGATGGCACAGGGTTGCCCACTGTCTGGTAGTCATTAGGTGCCTTCTGATTTCTGGATGTCAGCAGTCCACAGGAAAGTACATATTTTCTTGATAGCGCTACTACGTATGCTCCCACTGTGAAGGGAGAAAAATTAAAATAGCATTTTGCCTGTGGTTTGAAAGCCTGAAATACTATTAATTCCCCACCAGGAGGCTCCATTATCAAGTACAACAATTTTCAAAGAGGGAGCCGTATCAACCATTTTAAAAGTAGCACATCATGGTGCATTAAACTTGCATGAACTTTAAATGCTCAAACATTCTTATTGATTACAGTTTGGCTTTCATTATCAATAAAAAAGTAGTCTATCATCTTGGTGCTATGCAAAGCTAAGGCAAATGTATCATGTCTTAAATCCATAATTTAAACTAAGCTGAGTATACAGAACAAGACAGAGAGAAGGTGGAAGGTTGATAAACATAATAAAATGAAATTTAAAATAAATTTCCTTATGCTTCAGTTATTATATTTGATCCAAGAGTTGTCACGTAGATTCATCTTTGGCTTTCCAAGTTAAATAAGAAAGAACATTAACCTTTGGCTAAAATTCTTTCCCATTATAAGGCAAAACATTATTATCTGTTTAATAGCTCTTTGCCTAATCAATAACACATATGGAGGTGGCATTATTTTAATATCACTCTTTAAAATTAAGGCAGTGAATACTCCTTATTGGATGATGTAATATCTTAAAATATTGGTAATAACATTTCTAAATGGCCAAAATTTATTTGAAATATTTAAACAGAAAATATAGACTAAATACATACATAAATAATTTGTACAGTTAAGATCTTTTTCAGTGTATGATGTTAAAACTAGCTTTTTCTTTTGCCTCCTTAATTCTCTGAAAAAAAGAACTTAGAATAAATATGACTAGTGCTATAAATGTTCAATTAACTTTGTGTTTAAGTAATTATTTCTTAATATATTATGTGTGTATAAAATATGTCAGGGAAGCTAAGAAATAAGGCAAGTTTCCTTATATGGAAAATAGAATTAGCATATAGGAGGAAGTCATCATCATGGCAGTGTGAGAGGATACCCTTGTCTCTCACCTTCGATCTACAGTGAGAAAAACATCCATATCCCAACAAAGGCTACACTGCACAACACACAAGGACACTGGAAAGATCTACACACCAGTACATACAAAGGTGGGTGAATTGGAGCACATAGAGGAGGCTAAATGGGGGAACAGCAGAGGCAGAGCCCAGGATCTTGGATCCTGGCTGCAGCAGCTGAGCCAGCTGCCCCTAGTCCCAGAGAACTCAGAGGCAGCAGCAGAAGTGTGTGTGACTCCAGCCAGCCAGCTGGGGTGGCATCTGCAGCCACAGGAAATGGAGCAGCAGCAGAGGCAGAGCTCCATGGTCCTGGACCACTGGCCTTGGCTTGGAGCCTGATAGCAGCAGCAGAGGTGTGCACAGAACTCCGACATCCCAACCACAGTGGCACCTGTGACCACAAAGTAACAGGCAACAGATGACAGTGCCCCACATACCCAGCTCTCTCCCCACCCTCCCCCTCTTCCCCCATGGCAGTGGAGCTTCCAACCCAGGTGATCTCAGATGCAGCTGAGGCCTCAGCCATCCCAGTGCCCCTGGTGACAAAGCCAGGGACCACAATGACACCAGCAACAGCAAGGTATCAGTGACCCCCAGAAGTGCAAGTGGCAACAACAAGAGTACCAGCAACAAATTGAGGCGGTGGAGGGTGGAACGTGTAGATCCTCAAATATAGCCAGAGACAGCCCGGGTAAGAGAAAGCAAAAGCTAGTGCTATAGTGCCACCCACTAAAAAACAAAAGAAAGTCTTCTAATTTCCAAGCAGTTGAAAAGTTTGAATCAAACAAATCTATACCTAAATAAAAAAGGTGTTTGCTACAACAAATGCATTGGCAGAGGAATAACTCAGCAAGCACCACAAAAAGCCACAGTACCATGGCATTACAAAAAGAAAACAATTCTCCAGAAACCAAACATAAAGTCAGGGAAGATTGTGATCTAACTGTTAAAGAATTCAAAATAACTGTCATGAAAAAACTCAACGAGCTACAAAAAAACTCAGAAAAGCAATTCAATGAGCTCAGGAGTAAAATAAATGAACATAAGGAATACTTTACCAAAGAGATTAAAACTCTAAAAAAGACCAAATAGAAATTCTGGAGCTGAATAACTCAATAAATGAGATGAAGAATGCATTAGAAAGCATTGGAGGCCAGCCCTGTGGCGTAGCGGTTAAGAGCGCACTCGCTGCTGCTGGCGGCCGGGGTTCGGATCCCAGGCGTGCACCGAGGCACCACTTGTCAGGGCATGCTGTGGTGGCATCCCATATAAAGTGGAGGAAGATAGGCATAGATGTTAGCCCAGGGCCAGTCTTCCTCAGCAAAAAGAGGAGGATTGGCATGGATGTTAGCTCAGGGCTGATCTTCCTCACGAAAAAGAAAAAAAAAAGAAAGAAAGCATTGGAAATTGAGCAGATCATATGGAAGAGAAAACTAGTGAGCTCGAAGATAGAAATATAGAAATGATACATATAGAAGAGAAGAGAGAACTGAGACTTAAAAGAAAACATAGAAATGCTACAAGAATTATCTGACTTCATTAGAAAGGGCAACATAACAGTAATGGGTATCCCCAAAGGAGAAGAGAGAGAGAAGGGAGCAGAGAACTTATTTAAATAAATAATAGCTGAGAACTTCCCAGACCTTGGGAAGGAACTGGATATACAAATTCATGAAGCTAAAAGAACACCCAATTATCTCAATGCAAAGAGACCTTCTCTAAGACATATCAAACTGTCCAAAATCAGTGACCAAAAAAGATTATTAAAAGTAGCCAGAGAGAAAAAGAAAATAACCTACAAGGGCATTCCCATCAGGCTTTCAGTGGATTTCTCAACAGAAACCCTGCTGGCTAGTAGAGAGTGGGGAGATATATTCAAAATATTGACAGATAAAAACTGTCAGCCAAGAATACCCTCTCCTGCAAAGTTATCTTTCAGATATGAAGGAAAAATAAAGGCTTTCCTAGACAAACAAAAGCTGAGGGAGTTCATAGCCACTAGTGCTGTAGAAGAACAGTTGAAAGGAGATCTCCTACCTAAAACAAAAGGGCAAATGTATGCAAACCTTTGAGTAAGGTGATAAACAGATAGACAGAATCAGAAAATTGCAGCTCTGTATCAGAATAGGATAGTATACACTTAATTGTAACATAAAATTAAAGTAAAAGGATGGATTAATAATAACTATAAACACTTCAATTTGGTAACAAACTCACAGTACAAAAAGGGATAATTTGTGACAATAAAAACATAGAAGGAGAAGAGGAAAAGGACAGAACCTGCACAGGCAAATGGAGATAAGATGCTATCAACAGAAAAAGGACTATCTCGTCTATGAGACCTTTTATACAAACCTCAGGGTAACCACTAAACAAAAATTCACAGCAATGTCACAAAACATGAAAAAAGAGGAAACAGAAACACATCACAGAAAACCACCAAACTGAAATGGCAGACAGAAGCACAAGGAAAAAGAAACAATGGAAACACAGAACAACCAGAAAACAAGAGATAAAATGGCAGTATTAAGCCTTCATATATCAATACTCACCCTAACTGTAAATGGATTGAATTCACCAATCAAAAGACACAGAGTGGCTAGATGGATAAAAAACAAGACCCAACAGTATGCTGCCTCCAGGAGACCCATCTTAGCTCTAAAGACAAACATAGGCTCAGAGTCAAGGGATGGAAGATGATACTCCAAGCAAATGGCAACCAAAACAAAGCAGGTGTACCTGTACTTATATCAGACAAAACAGACTTTAAGCAAAAAGTATAACAAGAGACAAAGATAGACATTATACAATGATGAAGGGGACAATCCATCAAGAAGACATAACATTTATTAATATATATGCACCTAACACAGGAGCACCAAAGTATATAAAGCAATTATTAACAGACTTAAAGAGAGAAATCGACAGCAACACAGTAACAGTAAGGAACTTTAATACCCTACTTACATCAATGGATAGATCATCCAGACTGAAAGTCAACAAGGCAATATTGGCCTTAAATAAAACATTAGACTAGATGAACTTAATAAATACATATAGAACATTTCATCCAAAAGTAGCAGAATATACATTCTTCTCAAGTGCACACAGAACATTCTCAAAGATAGACCATATACTGGGAAATAAAACAAGTCTCAATAAATTTAAAAAGACTGGAATCATATCAAGCATCTTTTCTGACCTCACTGGTATGAAACTAGAAATCGATTACAAGAAGAAAGCTGGAAAAGTCACAAATATGTGGAGACTAAATAACAAGCTACCAAACAACTATTGGATCAATGAAGAAATCAAAGGAAAAGCCAAAAAATACTGGAGACAAATCAAAATAAAACACAATATACTAAAATCTGAGAGGCAGCAAAAGTGGTACTAAGAGGAAAGTTTATAGCAATACAGACCTACCTTAGAAACAAAAAGAAATCTCAAATAAACAATCTAACATTACAGTTAAAAGAACTTGAGAAATCTCAAATAAACAATCTAACATTACAGTTAAAAGAACTTGAAAAAGAACAAATGTAGCCCAATATCAGTAGAAGGAAGAAAATAATAAAAATCAGAGCAGAAATAAATGAAATAGAGACTAAAAGAATAATAGAAAAGATCAATGAAACTAAGAGCTGGTTCTTTGAAAAGATAAACAAAATTGACAAACCTTTAGCTAGACTCACTGCGAAAAAAAGGAGAGGAGGTTCAAAAAAAAAAATAAAATCAGAAATGAAAGAGGAGAAATTACAACACACCACAGAAATACAAAGGATTATAAGAGAATACTATGAAAAGCTATATGCCAACAAAATGGATGACCTAGAAGAAATGGATAAATTCCTAAAACATATACAGCCTTCCAAAACTGAATCAAGAAGAAACAGCGAATCTGAATAGACTGATCACTTGTAAGGAGATTGAAAAAGTAATAAGAGAACCTCCCAAAGAACAAAAATTCAGGACCAGATGGCTTCTCTAGTGAATTCTACATTTAAAGAAGTTCTAATACCTATCCTTCTTAAACTCTTCTGAAAAACTGAAGAGGAGGGGATGCTTCCTAACTCATTTTATGAGGCCAATATTACCCTGATACCAAAACCAGGCAAGGACAATAAAAAAAAAGAAAATTACAGACCAATATCGCTGCTGAACATAGATGCAAAAATCCTCAACAAAATATTAGCAAATTGAACACAATAACACATTAAAAGGATCATACACCATGATCAAGTGGGATTTGTTCCATGGATGCAAGAATGGTTCAACATTGCAAATCAATCAATGTGATACACCATATATAAAAGGAAGGATAAAAATCACATGATCATCTCAATAGATGCAGAGAACGTATTTGACAAGATACAGCATCCACTTATGATAAAAACTCTCAATAAAATGGGTACAGAAGGAAAATATCTCAACATGATAAAGGCCATATATGGCAAACCCACAGCTAACATCATACTCAATGGTGAAAAACTGAAAGCTATCCCCCTAAGAACAGGAACAAGACAAGGACGCCTGCTCTCACCACTCCTATTCAACATAGAATTAGAAGTCCTAGCCAGAGGAATTAGGCAAGAAAGAGAGAAAGGTATCCAAATTGGAAAGGAAGAGGTAAAATTGTAACTATTTGCAGAGGACATGATTTTATATATAGAAAACCCAAAAGAATTCACACAAAAAACTGTTAGAAATAATAAACGAATACAGTAAAGTTGCAGGATACAAAATCAACATAAAAAATCAGTTGTGTTTTTATATACTAACAATGAACTAGCAGAAAGAGAAATCAAGAATACAATCCCATTTATAATCACAACAAAAAGAATAAAATGCCCAGGGATAAACTTAACCAAGGAAAGACCTATACACTGAAAACTATAAGAAAGAAATCAAAGATACAAAGAAATCAAAAGATATTCCATGCACATGAATTGGAAGAATTAATATAGTTAAAATGTCCATATTACCTAAAGCAATCTATAGATTCAGTGCAATCCCTATCAAAATCCCAATGACACTTTTTCATGGAAATAGAATAAGGAATCCTAAAATTTATATGGAATAACAAAAGAACTTGAATAGCAATCACAAGAAAAAAGAACAAAGCTGGAGGTATTTCAAAATATACTACAAAGCTATAGTAATCAAAACAGCATAGTACTGGCAGAAAAACAGACACAGATCAATGGGACACAATTGAGAGCCCAGAAATAAACCCACATATCTATGGACAGCTTATTTTCAGCAGAGGAGCCAAGAACATACAATAGAGAGAGGAAAGTCTCTTCAATAATGGTGCTGGGAAAACAGCCACATGCAAGAGAATGAAAATAGATCAGTATTTTACCTGCTACACAAAAATTAACTCAAAATGGGTTAAAGATTTGAATGTAAGATGTGAAACCATAAAACTCCCAGAAGAAAACATAAGCAGTATGCTCTTTGACATCTGTCTTAGCAGTATCTTTTTGAATATGTCTCCTCAGGCAAGGTAAACAAAAGAAAAAATAAACAAGTGGGACTACATCAAACTAAAAAATTTCTGCACAGCAAAGGAAACCATAAACAAACTGAAAAGACAACCTACTGATTGGAGGAACATATTTGCAAAGCATATATCTGATATGGGGTTAATATCCAAAATATATAAATAACACATACTACTCAATAACAAAAAAACAAACAACTCAATTAAAAAATGGGAAGAAGATCTGAACAGACATTTTTCCAAAGAAGATATACAGATGGTCAACAGGCACATGAAAAGATGTTCAACATCAGTAATCATTAGGGAAACACAAATCAAAACTACAATGAGATATCACCTCACACCTGTCAGAATGGCTATTATTAAAAAGACAAGAAATAACAAATGTTGGAGAGGATGTGGAGAAAAGGGAACCCTCATACACTGCTGATGGGAACGTAAATTGGTATAGCCACTACAGAAAACAGTATGGAGATTCTTTCAAAAATTTAAAACAGAAATACCATATGATCCAGCAATTCCACTTCTGGGTATTTGTCTAAAGAACACAAAAACACTAATTTGAAAAGATATATGCACCTCTATGTTCATTGCAGCATTGTTCACAATAACCAAGGCTTGGAAACAACCTAAGTGCCCATCAATGGATGAATGGATAAAGAAGATAGTGGTATATATATATACAGTGGAATACTACTCAGCCATAAAGATGACGTCTTGCCATTTGTGACAACATGGATGGACTTTGAGGGTATTATGCTAAGTAAAATAAGTCAGATGGAGAAAGACAAATACTGTATGATTTCACTCATATGTGGAAGATAAACAAACAAAAAACCACATAGATAACAGAAAACAGATTAGTGGTAACCAGAGGGGAAGAGGGGTGTGGTAGCAAAAGGGGTAAAGGGGCACATGCGTATGGATGGCAACTAGACTTTTGGTGGGGAACATGATGCAGTCTATACAGAAGGCAAAATATAATGACATATACCTGCAATTTATACAATGTTATAAACCGATGTGACCTCAATAAAATATAAATATAAAAAAAATTCTATAGCCTAGAGGGAAAAAAATAGAATTAGGTTTGTAATTTGGGATTTTTAGTCTTCTAAGACTTTAATCTTCTGTAGAGAGTGAGATCTTGGATATCTGGACCCCTTCCTAAAGGGGGATCGTACCTAGTTGGCCCTGCTAATAGAGTAGACCTAGTTGCCATGTCTCAGGGCAGCTTGAGCCAACGGGTCAGGAACTCACTGAGACTCAGTGATGCCCCCTGTGCAGCTGGAGGAACCTGGTTTCCTTGAGGACACTCAGGTTGCCTGAATAACTCCACCCCCTCCCTCTGCCGGAATACCACTCATCCTTCCCACAGTGGTGTAAACCTGCAACCTCTATGCCCCTGGATGGCTGGGGAGCCTCTCCTATCTTCCCACAGGAAGAACAGGAGACTGCATTAGAGCTTGCTTTGATTGCTTTTAACTTGTACACAGATCCACCTCTTTAGAAGAAAGAAAAGATTCTCCCAGTTGTCTTTGGAAATAGAAAGTTAGTCTTACACTGAGGCTAACACTGATAGATTATCCATGACAAAGAATGTTTCTGGAACTGGGAATGGCCAAATTTTCCTAGAAATCATGCACAATAAGACAAAGTCTGGATGGAAATGTTTTTCAGTTGTGGATTCCTTGTCTTAATTACATGAGGCACCTACATAACAGGACAACACCCCCTTTAAACATTAAATAAAGTCATGTAAATTCAGAGTTTCCTGAATTTGGTAAAAATGAAAAACAAGGGAGAAGGAATAGAAAATGTGTAAACTTTCTCTTCTCTTATTCCTACTGAACATTCTCTAATGAGTGTCTTCTAAACTTCTTCCTGTGACCTACTCTGAAGGGAGAAGAAGGAAAGAGAGGGGAAGAAATCCCCTCCTGAATAGAGGAAAGGAAGAGGGGGCTGGTGTGGGAGGGAAAGGGATCAAGAAAATGTTAAAAGGAAGGAAAGAGGGAAGGAAGTTGGCTGCAATGATGGGGTTTCAGATGAGCAATAAAAACTTTGAACATGTGTTAGTTTGATGTATATTTATTGAGCATCTACCATGTGCCAGGCTCTCAGTGAGACCCTGGCAGGAAGCAGGGAAACAGATGGTTGTTTTGTCTTACAGAGCGTGTAGATTGAGGGAAGCACAAAATTTGTTAAATAAAGTAAATTATGTTGCTGATCAATTCTTAGTTCATTCTATTTTTACACTATTCCTCTCATCTTCTGTAAGTTTATCCATAAACCCAAATAAATAGAAATACTCTGGCCTATTAAAATATAACATTTCCTCAAAAAACATTTTCCAATTTAACTTCATTTTTCCTTTTATTTTCTTAATTGGGGTAATGTTTTTGTATTACTGCATGTCTACAAATTTTAAAGGAGTTGATAAAAATATATTTGGTCATTCCCATTTGATCAGCCTATTTGCAAAAATTTTTCCAAGAAATGTGTAGAGGAAAAAAGTCAGAGTCAAGAATGGATTTTGTTTTAAATCAATAATTGGGATAGATGCAGGACAAAAATAATCTGAAATTAGAGTGAAGTCAGCATCATGGCAGAGTGAGCTTTCCCCTTAAACTCTCTCCCCCCAAAGATACAACAAAAAGGACATTCATCTACCAACAGAGGACATCCACACAACACAAAAGACATCTGAGAGACCCACACAGCCTTACCTCTGAAGGTGGAGGTGCTGGAACCCCTGGAGGAAGTGGAATGAGGTAAGGAGAACTCCTCTCCATCCCCAATGACAGCAATCCCGGGTCTGCATGGCTCTCAGAGGGGCGAGGGGTGGCCCTCCGCAGGAAAACTGTTGCCTCCAAGTTATCTCACAGACCATGGGCAACTCCCATACAGAGGGGACTGAACATTTGCAGGGGTGTCTTCATCAAGCTAGCACCCCAGGAGAGCAGATAGTGAGGGAAGAGCGAGAAGCCCCCAGGATCTGGCAGGCGAAAGGAAGCACCCCTCCCCCCGCCTGGTGCTTCAGCTCAGACAGTTGGCCAGAGTGCCCACAGATTGCAGCAGGCTCAAAATACACAGCTCTTGACCCCCACATAGTGGCGGCAGGTGGAAGCTACAACCAAATGTTATCAGTGTGAGGAAAAACAAACCCACACTGTCAAACAGTATGCAAAAATATATTAAATCTCCAGACCAGAAAGAAAATGACAAGCACCCAGAAATCAATCCTGAAGGCACAGAAATTTATAATGTAAATGACAGAGAATTCAAAATAGCTATCATAAAAAAGCTTAACGAATTACAAGAAAACACAGATAGACAATTCAATGAAATCAGGAACTTCTTCAGAAAAGAGATTGAAACTATAAAGAAAAACCAATCACAAATGTTGGAGATGAAAAACACAATGGAGTAGATAAAGAAAACAATGTAGAATCTTTAAAGAACAGAGCTGACAATATGGAGGAAAGAATTAGCAATATAGAGGATAGGAATGCAGAAATGCTCCAGATGGAGGAGCAGAGAGAACTAAGACTAAAAAGAAATGAAGAAATTCTCCAAGAAATATCTGACTCAATTAGGAAATGCAACATAAGGATTATAGGTATTCCAGAGGGAGAAGAGAGGGAAAAAGGAGCAGAGAGCTTGTTCAAACAAATAATAGCTGAGAACTCCCCAAATCTGGAGAAGGAGCTGGAAATAAAAGCTAATGAAGTCAATAGCTCTCCTAAATATATCAACATATAAAGACTGTCTCCAAGGCATATAGTAGTAATGCTGGCAAAAGTCAATGACAAAGAAAAAATATTAATGGCAGCAAGACAAAAAAATACATTGTACAAAGGAATTCCTACCAGGCTTTCAGTGGATTTCTCAGAAGAAACTTTACAGGCTAGGGGGAGAGTGGAGAATCAGCTCAGAGAATAATATATTCAAAATTCTGAAAGATAAAAATGGTCAGCCAAGAATACTCTATCCAACAAAAATATCCTTCAGATGTGATGGAGAAATAATAACTATCTCAGATAGACAAAAGCTAAGGGACTTCATTCCCACAAGACCCCCTACTGTATGAAATGCTCAAGAAGGCCCTCACGCCTGAAAAAAAAAAATGAGAAAAGGGATACAAAGCTTTGTGCAAGGAGAAAAATAGGTAGACAAAATCAGAAAAATTGCAGCTCTCTATCAGAATAGGTTAGCAAACACTTAACTATAACAACAAAGATTACGGGAAAGAAAACACCAGAAATAAATATAATCTCATCACTTTAACCACAAACTCACAAAACAAGATGGAGTAAGTTGTGACAATAATAACTTAGAAGGGGAAAGGGAAAGGGATGGAAAAGACTTAGTCTAAGGAAATAAGAGGCTGTCAGAAAATGGACTATCTCATCTACAAGATTTTTTATGCAAACCTCATGGTAACCACTAAACAAATAATCAGAACAAAAATCACATATGATAAATAAGGAGAAAACTAAGAAAGCCATCATACAGAACTACCAAACTGAATTGGAAGTCCAAAACACACGAGATGAGAAACAAAGGAAATGCAGAGGAACTGGAAAATGAGTGATAAAATAGCAACATTAAGCCCTCATATATCAGTAATCACTCTAAATGTAAATGGATTGAATTTTCCAATCAAAAGACACAGAGTGGCAGGATGGATTAAAAAATAAGATCCAACAATATGCTGCCTCCAAGAAACACATCTCAGCTCTAAAGACAAACACCGGCTCAGAGTGAAAGGATGGAAGACAACACTCCAAGCTAATGGCAAACAAAAGAAGGCAGGTGTTGCCATACTTAGACAAAGTACACTTCAAGATAAAACAGGTAATCAGAGACGGATTAAACAGAGACAATGAGGGGCAATATATAATGATAAAAAGGACACTCCACCAAGAAGACATGTCACTTGTAAATATATATGCACACAACACAGGAGCACCAAAGTACATAAAGCAACTGTTAACAAACCTAAAAGGAGATATTAACACCAACACAATAATAGTAGGGGATCTTAACACCCCACTTACATCAATGGATAGATCATCCAGACAGAAAGTCAATGAGGAAATAGTGTACTTAAATGAAAAACTAGATGAGATGGACTTAATAGACATGTACAGAGCACTCCACCCAAAAACAGCAGACTACACATTTTTCTCAATTGGGCATGGAACATTCTCAAGGATAGACCATATGTTGGGAAACAAGGCAAGCCTCTATAAATTTAAGAAGATTGAAATCATAACAAATACCTTTTCCAAACATAATGCTATGAAACTAGAAATCAACTATGAGAAAAAAACTGGGAAAATGACAACGATGTGGAGACTAAACAACATGCTACTGAACAACCAAAAGATCATTGAAGAAATTAAAGGAGAAATCAAAAAATATCTGGAGACAAATGAAAATGAAAATACACCATATCAACTCATATGTGATGCAGCAAAAGCAGTCCTGAGAGGGAAACGCATAGCAATACAGGCCCACCTTAACAAACAAGAAAAATCCCAATAAGCAATCTTAAACTACACCTAACAAAATCAGAAAAAGAAGAAAAAACAAAGCCCAAAGTCAGCAGAAGGAGGGAAGTAATAAAAACTAGAGCAGAAATGAATGAGATTGAAACCAAAAAAACAGTAAAAAAGATCAATGAAACAAAAAGCTTGTTCTTTGAGTAGAAAAACAAAATTGACAAACCCTTAGGCAGACTCACTAAGAAAAAAAGAGAGAAGGCTCAAATCAATAAAATTAGAAATAAAAGAGAAAAAATTACAATGGACACCATAGAAATACAAAGGATTATAAGAAGATACTATGAAAAACTATATACCAACAAATTGGACAATCTAGAAGAAATGGATAAATTCTTAGGCTCATACAATCTCCCAAAACTGAACCAAGAAGAAATAGAGAATCTGAATAGACCAATCACAGGTAAAGAGATTGAAACACTAATTAAAAACCTCCCAAAAAATAAAAGTCCAGGACCAGATGGCTTCTCTAGAGAATTTTACCAAACATTCAAAGAAGATTTAATACCTATCCTTCTCAAACTATTCTAAAAAATAGAGGAAGATGGAACACTTCCAAACACATTCTACGAGGCCAACATCACCCTGATACCAAAGCCAGACAAGGACAATACAAAGAAGGAAAATTACAGACCAATATCCCTGATGAACATAGATACAAAGATCCTCGACAAAATATTGGCAAGCCCAATACAGCAATACATTAAAAAGATCATACACCATGCTCAAGTGGGATTTATACCAGGGACACAGGGATGGTTCAACATCCACAAATCAATCCATGTGATACACCACATCAACAAAATGAGGAATAAAAAGCATACGATCGTCTCAACAGATGCGGAGAAGGCATTTGACAAGATCCAACATCCATTTATCATAAAAACTCTCAACAAAATGGGTGTAGAAGGAAAGTACCTCAACATAATAATGGCCATATATGACAAACCCACAGCCAACATCATACTCAATGAAGAAAAACTGAAAACCATTCCTCTGAGAACAGGAATGAGACAAGGGTGCCCACTCTCACCACTGTTATTCAACATAGTACTGGAGGTTTTGGCTGGAGAAATTAGGCAAGAAAAAGGAATAAAAGGAATCCAAATAGGCAATGGAGAAGTGAAACTCTCGCTGTTTGCAGAAAACCCTAAAGAAGCCATTGGAAAACTATTTGAAATAACCAACAACTACAGCAAAGTTGTAGGGTATGAAATCAACTTACAAAAATCAGTTGCATTTCTATACTCTAATAATGAACTAACAGAAAGAGAACTCAAGAATACAATCCCATTTACAATCACAACAAAAAGAACAAAATATCTAGGAATAAATTTAACCAAGGAGGTGAAAGACCTATGAAAACTATAAGACATTATTGAAAGAAATCCATGATGACATACAGAAATGGAAAGATACCCCACGCACATGGATTGGAAGAATAAACAGTTAAAATGTCCATACTACCTAACACAATCTACAGATTCAATGCAATCCCAATCAGAATCACAATGACATTCTTCACGGAAATAGAACAAAGAATACTAAAATTCATATGGGGCAACAAAAGACCCTGAATAGTTAAAACAACCCTGAGAAAAAAGAACAAAGCAGGAGGCGTCACAATCCCTAACTTCAAAATATACTACAAAGCTATAATAATTAAAACAGCATGCTACTGGTACAAAAACAGACACACAGATCAATGGAACAGAATTGAAAGCCCAGAAATAAAACCACACATCTACAGACAGCTAATCTTTGACAAAGGAGCTAAGAGCATACAATGGAGAAAGAAAAGCCTCTTCAATAAATGGTGCTGGGAAAACTGGACAGCCACATGCAAAAGAATGAAAGTAGACCATTTTCTTTTGCCATACACAAAGATTAACTCAAAATGGATCAAAGACTTGAAGGTAAGACCTGAAACTATGAAACTCCTAGAAGAAAATATAGGCAGTACACTCTTTCACATCGGTCATAGAGGGATGTTTTCAAATTGCATGTCTACACGGACAAGGGAAACAAAAGAAAAAATAAACAAGTGGGACTTCATCAGACTAAACAGCTTCTGCAAGCCAAATGAAACCAGGATCAAAATGAAAAGACAACCTACCAGCTGGGAGAAAATATTTGCAAATCATATATCTGACAAGGAGTTAATCTCCATAATACATAAAGAACTCACACAACTGAACAACAAAAAAACAAACAACCCGATCAAAAAACAGGCAGAGGTTATGAACAGACGTTTTTCCAAGGAAGATATGCAGATGGCCAATAAGCACATGAAAAGATGTTTAACATCACTAATCATCAGGGAAATGCCAATGAAAACTACACTAAGATATCACCTTACACCATTAGAATGGCTATAATCACCAACACAAAAAATAAGAAATGTTGGAGAGGTTGTGGAGAAAGGGGAACCCTCATTCTCTGCTAGTGGAAATGCAAACTGGTGCAGCCTCTACGGAAAACAGTATGGAGATTCCTCAAAAAATTAAAAATAGAAATACTTTGGGGCTGGCCTGGTGGCGTAGTGGTTAAGTTTGGGTGTTCTGCTTTGGCAGTCTGCGGTTAGCAGTTTCAAATCCTGGGTGCAGACCTGGGCACCGCTCATCAGGCCATGCTATGGCGGCATCCCGTATACAAAATACAGGAATATGGGCACAAACGTTAGCTCAGGGCCAGTCTCCCTCACTAAAAAAAGTAAATAAATAAAAAATAGAAATACCTTTTGATCCAGCTATCCCACTCCTGGATATTTATCCAAAGAACCTGAAATCAACAATCCGAAGAGACTTATGCACCCCTATGTTCATTACAGCATTATTCACTATAGCCAAGAAGTGGAAGCAACCCAAGCGTCCCTTGATTGATGATTGGATAAAGAAGATGTGGTATATATATATACAACAGAATACTACTCAGCCATAAAAAAGACAAAATCGTCCCATTTGCAACAACATGGATGGACCTGGAGGGTATTATGTTAAGCAAAATAAGCCAGACAGAGAAAGAAAAACACCGTATGATTTCACTCATATGTGGAAGATAAACTAACACACAGACAGAAAGAACAGTTTGGTGGTTACCAGGGTGAAGGGGCTTGGGAACTGGGAACAAGGGGTGAAGGGACGCATTTATATGGTGGCTGACAAACAATAATGTACAACTAAAATTTCACAATGTTATAAACTATTATGACATCAATAAAAAAATAATAGTCTGAAATTAAACACAGAATGTTGGATTTAGCATAAAGCGGATAACCTGACAGCCTATCAAAAAAAAAAGAAAAGCAAATACTCTTGTGTACCAAAGCATTTAAGTCGACAACAGAGGTGAACTTGAGGTCAATGCTGTCAAATAAATTCTAAATAGATTCCAGATTGGTTCTTTGTTTTTGGTGCCAAAAAGACTAATCAACTTTGTGTATTTACAACTTACCTTTAAATTATGAAACTGCAGGTGTGATACACAAAATATTTAACAACCAGTATGGCATGGAGACAGACGCTGACTGTACACCTTAAAATGTATTTTTTTGATGCATCTTGGCTGAATAAATATCCATCCTAATTATGGGGAAACTGGTAGGTAGTTTGCAAGGAATGAAATTTCTCCCATTGTCCATTAAAAATTAAGTTACTCCTTTGGAAGAAAGAGTGAGTATGACCAACTTCATCCTCAAACAGCATAGCTAACGTGGGAAAAGGGGAGAGGACATTCCTCCTGGACAGAACTTCTCAACATGGCTAAAACAATGTGTTGGCATTCTGGTTGTCAACACCGTGTTGGAAAGACGTAGAGGATGCAATTTGAAAGCATAAGTCAGTTTGTTTAGTAGGCATTGCAGCATCAATAGTCATACTGTGAGACACAGAGAGAGGTCAAAGGGGGCTTCCCCAGATGGAAGAATCCAGCTACGCTTCCGGACTGCATTGCACACAACCACAGGTTCTGTGGGAGGCAGCACTGCTGTTCCACAACGGGGAAGAAAAGGACAGGTTTGGTTCCGTGTGATCTACTGGCATCTTTTAGTATTCTCCTGCCCAATTTGACATTAAAGGCACTAGTGCAGCACCTGGCCCTGTGGAAGGCACAGTGAGCAGGGGTTTGGATCACAGTACTGAGGGTCTGGGTCACCTGAGCAGGTAAGCCACCTAGACTAGCAGAAGTTCTAGCCAAAGGTGAGGAGAACTTAGGATGAATGATAGAGAAGGAAGATGCTGAATATTAGTTGCAGCCCTAAGATCAACTGCAGTAGTGGGAGTTATCCTTCATCCCACTAACTTTTCTCCTGTAAGTTTCCCGAGGAAAGGAGACCAACCAGAATCCCAAGGAAGCTGTACCCAGATGGAATGAATGGTTTATACAAAGCAAGTGAATCCAAGCAGTGCCAGGGGTGAATTGAACTGTGGTGGATGCCATGATGTTCTGTCCAGATACCCCTTCTGGACCAAGGCACTCATCTCCCCAGCTGGCAGAAGTGTTACCTGTTGATGGCTCACAGCTACTTCCTCCCCCAAAATTGCCCTCAGACGAAATTGCCTCACCCAAGACTGTGCCCACTCCCCAGGGGCAGCCCATATCTGATGACCGGTCAATGTGGGGATACAAAAATCCAGTCTTCTTACCTTAATTTGGGATAGCTCTGATGGACCATCTCAGCTCCTAAGCTCCTACGGGATCTGCTGAGGCCTTTCTTGAAAGTTCATCACAGTTCAACTTCTTTTGCCCAGTTCTGCTTCCTTAACTCCTCTCAATTTTTATTCCTGAGATCACTCTACAATAAACTTTGTATACAAATTTCTTTCTGGGGAAACATGATATAAGAGAGTTTCCTATTAACTGTTTTAAACATATGTGGAAGAGTGTATGTTTGTGACACATTTTATCAAAAACATGCTAGAAATATGCTATGCTTAAGTTTATGTTTAATTTAGCAAACCTCAGTAAAACAATGTAAAGATTTAGCAACAGAATAATATTTGGTAATTAGTTCTACATCACTGGACAGTCATTCTAAACATGCTATTTTAAGGCTATGTTTTATTTTTAAGTAATTAATATATATTCAGCCAAGTCAAATAAACTGCTTTAGTTCTTTTCATAACAT
The DNA here is from genome assembly GCF_020826845.1 of Diceros bicornis minor. Lineage (NCBI taxonomy): Eukaryota > Metazoa > Chordata > Mammalia > Perissodactyla > Rhinocerotidae > Diceros > Diceros bicornis. The sequence goes on along the minus strand of NC_080763.1, from coordinate 9,192,937 downwards.
CTGAGGTTAATAAAATAAACACCAATGATGATATGCTTTCATTTTTCCATGTTTTTAATTTATCAAAAAATTTTTTAACTAAGCTTCGTAGTCATGGAACACATTTTTAAGCCTAAGGTTTATTATTTTTAAACCTCATGCTTTCAATAATTTGGTTTAATTTGTCTAATGTGACAAGTTTCAGAATTCATTAAAAATTATTTTGTTGAAATTTCATTTCTCTAAACGGGAGAGTCCACATTAGAGGTCTTGAAAGGATGATTTCACAACCACGTTGATGTTAACAAGGCCAGATAGCGCAAAACTATAAAAGCTGTAGGGCAGCTTTGTTTTTTGTAACACCTTTATTGAGATATCATTCACATACCATACGATTCACCCTTTAAAGTATACAATTCAGTGGGTTTTAGTACATTCACAGAATTGTGCAACCATTACCACTATCTAATGTTAGAACTTTTTTAACACCCTAAAAAGAAACCCCATTCCCATTAGCAGTTACTCCCCATTTCTTGGTCCTCCCCACCTCTGGCAACCACTACCCTACTTCCTGTCTCTACGGATTGGCCTATTGTGGATGTTCCATATAAACGGAATTATACAGTATATTTGTGTGTGTGTGACTGGCTTCTTTCATTTAGCATATTAACAAACTTTGTTGTCAAGGTTTAACCATCTTCATTCTTTTTACTGCTTTGTGCTTTTTTATTCCTTTTATTGCTGGATAATATCCCATTGTATGGATATACCACATTTTGTTTATTCATTCATCAGTTAATGAATGGATTGTTTTTTGGATTGTTTCCACTTTTTAACCACTATGAGTAATGCTGCTATGAACATTATGTATGAATTTTGTGTGGACATACATTTTAGTTTTTCTTGGTTAGATACCTTGGAGTGAAATGTTGGGCCATATGGTAACTGTATTTCACCTTTTGAGGAACTGTCAAACTTTTCCAAAGTGGCTGCATCATTTTACATTTCCACCAGCAACGTATGAGGATTCCAATTTCTCCACATCCTCACCGACACTTGTTATGGATTATTGTTTTGAATATTAGCCATCCTAATAGGTGTGAGGTGGTATCTCATTGTGGTTTTGATTTGCATTTCCCTAATGACTAATAACCGTCCTGTGAAGGATAATGAAGAAAAAACAGATGTTTACTTGGGGAAAAAAGACAGATTTTTGGCAGGAGGGCCTGATAGATGTCTTTAAGTGTTAGAATAGAGGGACAGAATTTTATTTGTTATTTAGAGATGAACAAGAGTTGATTTTAAATAGAGGCAGAGTTTAGCTCTCTGTAAATGAAATGTCTAATGAACAGGTTGAACAGGGAAGGAATAGGTTCCCATTCCCTAGGGATGTTTAAGTAGATGCTATAGAAGGATTCTGAAGGGCTACTCTCATTTGCTATGGTTTGTAAACCTGTGTAGCAAATTTGCAAAGTATATAGTGATTATTTTTAAGCCTACATATATAAACTTGGCAAGAACATTGTTTCTTATCAAGTCTTCTGCACATTAACAGATACTCTGGAAAACAGAGTTTTACGTCATTTGGAGCCTGTGGGGTATGGAGTATATTGGGACAATAGAACTTTGCAGAAGCCCCTGTATTAGGTGAATGCCTACTCCACCTGGATTAGTCATGCTTGAAGCCATCAGAAAACCACTTCGCTGATTCCTAAGGATCACAACATCTTCTCTAATGTTCTCAAACTACTGTTTAAAAATTTCCTAAAGAATCTTTCTAGGGCATGATATCATGTTCTGAGATTCACCTTTTTGAAAATCAGAATCCTCACTGTTCTGACACATCTATTATAAATAAGAGTAATAATTTAATTCCTATCATATATATGTATATGTATGTATTTGTGTGTGTATATCTATGTATGTATGTATCTATCTACATACCTATCTATCTATCTATCTATCCATCTATCCATCCATCAGTAATTACCTGTTGAATGAAAGGTGATGATTTAATGAAAAAGGAGTGATGCCAGAGAACATAAAGCTGCCTCCAAAATATGAAACAGAGAAAGAATAGAGAAATGCGTGGACAATTCTAAATAATTTTACTGTAATTTACTTGAGTCCTGGTTTTCCAAAGCAGAAATACAGAAAAAGGAGAATATTGAGCTGACCTCTTACTGAGGCTAAAACAAATGATAGAAATGCTTAATAAAATTTTTAAAATAATTCTTAAAATGGGCTTGTTCACGAGCAGAGTTCAAAAATAAATTAATTATTAGAGATGATCCAACATCTTATGAGAATTGACAGTTTTTTGGTAAGCTTTAAAGTATACTGTCTATATACAGTTTACAAGAAGTAAATCCCTTGCTTTCAAATTAATATTTCAATAAAATTAAAAGAAAGATTAAGCTCTTGCTTTATTTTATTTCTCTCTATTTTTCTCCTCCTTTAATTTAATTGCTTTATGGTATATGTATTAATTTCCTGTTGCTGCTGTAACAAATTACCACAAACCTAGTGACTTAAGACAACATACATTTATTCTTCTCTTATAATTTGGCAGTCAGAAGTCTGAACTGAGTCTTAGAGGGCTAAAATCAAGGCATCAGCAGAGCTGATTCCTTCTAGAAGATTCCAGCATTCCTTGGCTTAGGGCCACATCATTCCAATCTCTGCTTCCATCATCACATTGTCTTCTCTCTATGACCTCTTTCTTCCCTTTTCTAAAAACTCTTGTGATTACCTTGGGCCCACATAGGTAATCCAGGATCATCTCCCCATCTCAAAATCCTTAAATTAATCATCTGCAAAGTCCCTTTTGTCATGTAAAGTAACATATTCATGGGTTCCGGGGATTAGGATACGAACCTCTTTGGGGACCATAATTCGGTCTACCAAAGTATGTAATATGTATTTTTTAAAATAATGCATCCTAGGGGATGGCCCGGTGGTGTAGTCGTCGTCTTCACACTCCACATTGGCAGCCCAGGGTTCACAGGCTCGGTTACCAGGCGCAGACCTACACACCACTCATCACCACCATGCTGTGGCAGTGTCCCATATAAAGTAGAGGAAGATAGGCACAGATGTGAGCCCAGGGCCAATCTTCCTCAGCAAAAAAGAGGAGGATTGGCAGCAGATGATAGCTCAGGGCAAATCTTCCTCGCACACACACACACAAAATGCATCCTAAATTGTTTTTTGAAGTTAGGTAGGTACATGAGCCACCAACCAACTAGACAACTAATTGTCTCTTGTTGATTATCTCTTGCTTACTTTTGCTGCTGTATCACCTAAATACCTACCCAGTTAAGAGAAGACATGAACTTAAAAAACAGCAGGTTCATTTCTAGCACTGAATCCTGTATTGATTTATGATGTCTACTTAAGTAAGTGCTTTTGACTGGATTGGAAAGGAGGATAATTGAGCTTAACCTAGAGCCCGGCGTTTGTCTGAGAGGGCATGATGATCACCTCCAGAGTGACATGTGGATCAGTTCTGAACAGGGCACAACCACAGGCACGTGACATCCAAGTCGTAGCTGTATGGGTTTACTGAGAATCATAGACAGGATTTGGAGAGATCAACTTTTTTGATAGCTTAAAAATTTATTATTAAAATTTTTATTCTAAGATAATTATAAATTCCCATGCAGTCATAAGAAATAATAGAGATCCCAGGTAATTTTACTTAGTTTTTCCCAACAGCAGCATCTTATAAAAGTATAGTGCAATATTACAACCGGGATATTGATGCTGATACAGACAAGATACAGGACATTTTCATCACCATAAGAATCCTTCACGTTGCCCTTTTGAAGCCACATCCATTTCCCTCCCACATCCTTAACCCCTGGCAACCACTAATCTGTTCTCCATTTATATAATCTTGTTATTTTCAGAATGTTATAAAAGTAGAATCATACCAGTATGTAATCTTTTGGGATTGGCTTTATTCACACAGCACAATTCTCTGGAGATCAATCCAGGTTGTTGGATATATTAACAATAATTGGCTCCTTTTATAGCTGAGTAGTATTCTGTAGTATGGATGTACCACAGTTTTGTTAACCATTCGTCTGTTGAAAGACATCTATATTGTTCCCATTTTAGGGCTATTACCAATAGAGCTCCTATGAACGTTTGTGTACAGGAATTTGTGTGAACATCAGTTGTCATTTCTCTGTGACAAATGCCCAAGAGTGCAGCTGTTGGGTTGTATGGCAGTCACATGTTTAATTTTTTAAGAAACTACCAAGTCATTTTCCAGAATGGCTGCACCATTTTACATTCCCACCAGGAATGCACGAGGGATCCAGTTTCTTTGTATCCTTGCCAGTATTTGGTATTGTGACTCTTTTATTTTAGCTATTCTGATAGGCGTGTAGTAAGATCTCATGTGGTTTTAATTTGAATTTCCGTAGTGGCTAATGATGGTGAACGTCTTTGCACGTGCTCATTTGCTTAGTTCCGTTGCTGTCTCCAGAGCGCCCGTGGTGTCCCTATGAGGTGCACACGCAAGCCCAGAGAGCTAGGCTCAGGGCCTGTAGCCTCTGCTTCTGCCAAAGCTCTGCCATTTTTTTCTTTTTTACCCACTTTATGCACTGGGCTTCTAAGCAAGATTTCATTTAAACAAGGTTTCCTTTGCTAAAGGAAAAAAAAAAGTGTGAAATCAACTTACTTCATCTATCTTACGGATTATTTTATAGGAAATGATTCAACTCGCTATGTCCTAGACAAAAACTAAATTCAGAATCACATATAAATACACTCAAATACATTTATATAAAAATATATTCAAAAGTCAACTATTTAAGCCAAAATATACTCTTTTTAAACTTTGCTATTTCTTTAAAGCAAATGACTGCAAACTGACTCTAACTTTAAAAAATGAAAATTATCTCTCTCACTAATTTAGAAATGGCTGAAACATTTCTCATCAATAGTCTGGAGCATGGCTGCCTTTCATGCAGGACCAACACACAGAGGGTCCTTCTACAGGTCAGGCAGGTGGGCACCAGCATGGAAGAACAAAAAGTAAGTGAAGGCTCTCATAATTTGGTTGTAATAACTTAGATATAAATATAATATTCTTGTAACATCTAACAGCAACGGCAAATATGTGCCAAATGGCTGCATACACTCTGATTTTGTGATTCTATAGATTCACTATTAGAAAACAAACCCTTCCCAGGGAGCGTGAGTCACACGGCAATCTTGTATTCCTCTGGAGGAAAGTTCCCCTAAATATGCTAGTAGTTTAGCCTTTTCTTCCCATACTCAAGACCTCTTGCTTTTTCATTAAGGAGAGATGTTTTTTGAACAAGTCCAAAAAACTCGTCATGTTAAAAAAAAATGACATCCCTACTACACTTTTCGTGGTAATTGTCACAGTCTGATGATGGGAGTGTCAGAGTCAGCCTTCCTGGAGGGGAGACACAAGATGGCATTATGCAGCCAGGCTGATGCTAACTTGCCAGTAACTCAGTTTGCCTCAATGAGGACATCTGAGGTGACAGCCTGCTGCAGCACATGAGCCAGTGTGAGCCGCATCCTCCCAGGGGATTGAAAGACGGAGGTCACTCCATCCCAGCTCCCAGGGAGCAGCATGACCTCCCCACCCGCTGCGGGGGCCAACTGGGACTCTCGGCTGCCCATCCACGTGCATGCAAACAGCTCTCTGGAGGAACACGAACTGGCCACAGTGGAACATTTTTCTCCCATGATATCATCTGTCCTGGTTTTTTTGCTGGGAAATCTGGGAAAAGTCAAGGATAGGTCTGGTGAAAATCAAACCAAAACAAAACACATTCGTGTGTCTTCATTCTGCACGTGTACCTTCCCCAAACATTGCGATCCCCACGGCTATATTCGTACACGGTGGTCAGAAGGCTGTCTGGAGAAGTTCCATGCTGTTGGCTTGTGTGTGTTTTTCTTTTTCTCTGTGTGTGGTAAAAGGAATTAGTGGGGGGTAATCTCTTTTGGAATAAGATGTTTTACGATCCCATTGGACCTTGGGTTCGAAAGCACAAGCAAATGTTTAGAGGAGTGTTTGCATCAAGGTAGAGCAGAGGCCTGCTGGCTGATTAGACCCTGGGGAAGAGCTTGCTACCTCCACTCATGCTTCATTGGATTCCCCTCCGAAGGCCCAGTCAGGACCCCAGCAAAACTGGAAGGCAGAAACAACGTGCTGGCCAATTCCATCTTTCCCATGAAAAAGTTAATGGCATTCCCCCCAAACTCACTTTAACATCAGCCAGAGGAGCCAGAGCTGGCCAAGCATTCACTCTCTTTCCTAGAGGAAGTAGCAGGCCCTAGTGCCTAAGAAAATGTAAGACTTGAGCCCATCCCCAAATAATTATGGAATCGAGGCAACTATAGTGTTCATTTGGTCCTGACCCTTCCAAAATAAACATGTTTGTGAGTTTTAGCTGAAGAGCACTGTTATTCTAAAGCAGTATATCAATTTGTGTCCTGGCTTCAAAATAAGCTACATGTACTGACAGTCAGAGAAGTAAGTGAGACATTTTGAAAAGAATGATTAAAAATTGGGATTGGGCTTTTACAAATATTATCTCATTTAATCTTCATAACCACCTTCAGGAAAGTACTATCATGAGACCCAACCGAGGAGAAGTGAGGTTAAATAACTTTCCCAGAGTCACACAGACAGCAAGACGAAGTGCTGGAAACCGAACAGAGTTTGGCTTCAGGGCTCTCCTGTTTAACCACTCAGCAATACCACCAAGAAGACCCACCACAAAGGGTTATGGGGGCTCATGGGAGAGAAGCTAACAGTCTGGGGGTGGGCATGAGGGCTGAGACTGAGAGAATTCTCCTAGAAGTCAAAACCTGTGCTCAGTCCTGAAGGATGAGAAGGAGTTAGAAAGCAGAATAAAGGTCAGAGGAGGGAAATGGGAAGATTAACCTAGAAAGGAGAATGGGATGCACAAAGGTACAGAGGCGAGAGAGAACACGGCAAGCTAAGTGGTACGGTGTGCTTGGATCATTGAATTTTGGTTGAACTGAGCAAGAGGGTGGGAGCAGAAGTAGAGGTAAGCAAGACTGGAAAACTTTCTAAGTCATACCAAGGAGAATGTAATTTTGAAGGATAAGGGTAGCCAGTAAAGATTTCAAGCAGGGATCGGGTGACAAGTTTTGCCTTTAAGAAAGATCACTCTGGTTGTGTGGGGAATCACTAGCAGGAAACTAGAGCCCAGGGTACAGTAGCAGAGTTAAATGTGAGGTAGTGAGACTGGTTAGGCGACAATGCCTTAATCCAGTAAGAAATGAGGAGGGTATAGACTAAGAGTGGCAGTGGGGATGGAGAGGAGGGAATTGACTTGACAGCTATTAAGGGAAGTGGAAAGACTCTGATGGCGGATTGAATGGGAAGAGTAAGGGACACGGAGTGTCAATGATGAAATAACATTTGTGCATTTCATACATACTTGGTGGTGGTATTCATTCAGCTGGGGAAAGCAGGGTGCAAGAAGGGGAGAGGGCTGGGAAGGAGAAGGAGAAGGAGAGCAATTTAGAACGTATTAAGTTTGAAGTAACAATGGAGCATCTAAAGAAATATTCCAACAGGGGGTTGGCTAACTGAGTCTGGGGCTCAGGAGAGATGCTTGGGCTGGGGAAATAGGCTTTTGAATCCTCCCGTGGTATTTAAGGCTATGGGGTTGTGCCAACTTTTATCTCTCAATCCAAAATCACTCTCTACGCTCGCTCACTTTTAGATGCTGGAGCTGGGACTCCACAAACCACGTTTCTGCTTTGCCAGTTGGCTCCTTCTTAAGTCCTGCCAGGAGAGGGAGCCTATAGGGCTGGAGGAGGCAGAGGAGGGCTAGTCCCCTCCAGGTTCCCTTCCTCACGCCAGCGGTTGTAGTTCATTCCAGCAGCAGCTGTTGGGTCCAGTGTGCCATTTTTCTAACACTTGCAGAAGCAGCTTCCTCTTGCCCCCACTTTCAGCACTCCAGCCCCCAGCCTCGCCCCCTCCCCCACCTATGGGAACTCTTCTCTAAGTTCTAGTTCTAGTAATTCCCACCTCTTCCTTTGTTCCTTCAGCCCTGGAAGTGGACGTGCTTCCTGCAGGTGCTACCTCTGCCATATTCTAGAGTTCTCCTTTCACCCTTTCAGTGACCTATTTAACAATTTATGCCTAGTTAACAATCTATATATTCGGTTAAAATAACCAATGTGGTTCTGTCTCCTGACTGGACTCTGACTGTTGTAGGGTGAATATGGGGTCACCCAAGGAAAGTATAGAGAGTAATGAAGAAGAGAGCTTTGAAAAGAACCCTGGGACCGCCTACATTTAAGGATTGTTAGCCCAAGAAGTGGGCCGGGGAGGCGCCGGGGAGTCCAGAAAAGTCTGTGTCTGCTAAGGGAAAGAATCAACCAAGAAGGAGAGAAAGCACTTCAGACCAGAGTGATAATTATTAATGGAGCAAGATTCCTGAGAAGGTGGTGGGAGTAGCCTTGTTCCTTGAAATAAAAGGAAAGGAATGAAGGTGGGTGAGGAGTAGATAAGCTTTCAAATGGGGAGGTCACCTACTGAGAGTAGGAGATGTGGGGAAGCGATGGGGTCTGAGGGAGGAGGGAGAGGAGGTTTGTAATAGCCTCTGAAGAGGACGGAAGGGAAGGCTGGCCAACGGCATCCTGTGGGACAGCGCTGAGACATCCAGGGGGGCGGTTGGAGAACTTGAATTTGAGGGGGCTCCAATCCACATGACTGGGTGTGTTCTTTGTTGTTTGTTTTATACTATTAGGGCATCGTAGCCCTTTGTGGGGCATTGAAAAGTCAGACAATGAGATTCATTCAGGGAAGGAGTTTGCCAGGTGCTCAAAAGAGATGTGGGTTTCGGCAAGAGGAGGATTAACATGGAGCACCCTGAGCCTAGGGTGGCTAGAAAATGAAGTGAAGTTCATGGGGGGGTGGGTCATTCTTCACAAATTACTCCTGTCAAATGGTTTATAAATCTATATATTTTACAGTATTCCTCCATTATTCACAGGGGATGCGTTCTAAGACTCCCAGTTGACGCCCGAAACCACGGGTAGTACTGAACCTTACATTTACTAGGTTTTTTCCTAGACATACATATTTGAGGTGGGACAGCAAAACTAGCACAAATTTCTTTTTCCTTCTTCACAATTTCACGGATAGAAGATTCGTTCTTGCTGTAGATCTTAGCAACCTTACCATATGATTTTTTTGTCTTTCCTTAAGTCAAGAACTTTCACCTCTTCTCTTAAAGGAAGCACTTTATGGCTTCCCTTTGGCATATCCAAATTGCCAGCATCCCTGCTCTTGTGCTTTGGGGCCATTATTAAGAACATAGTGTTACTTGCACACAGGCACTGTGATACCTCGACAGTCGTCTGATAACCCAGCCGGCTCCTATGTGAGGGCGGGTTGAGTATACAGCGTGGATGACTCACATCCCAGGCGGGAGGGAGTGGACAGTGTGATATTTCATTGTGCTATTCAGAATGGTGTGCATTTTAGAACTTATGAGTTGTTTATTTCTGGAATTTTCCATTTAATATTTTCCGATCGAGATTGGCCGTGGGGAACTGAAACTGTGGAAAGCGAAACCTCGGGTAAGGGAGGGTTACTGTAATTCCTTATATATTCCAGGTAAGGAACCGTTTTGAGAAACAGTGTGACAAAGAACTTAAAAAACGTTAGAACACCTCAAATATGAAGAATCACGGATGTTGTTGTAATGAGGTAGGTTTGTTTTAAATATTACTTTTTTTTTTTTTACTGGTCTAAAATTTCTTAGGGCTGAGATCAAGTCTGATAAGCACTTTAATTTAGGCATATAATGACAGTAATAAAATATTCCGCCACTGCAAAATATGCTAAGTGCCCAAGCTTCTGAAATTTTTCAATTATTTCCTTGTAAATACATTTGTATGGGGGTAGTTTCCCCCTAGGACAGACCATAATTTTAAAGACTTGTATTCACTGCAGCCCTATAAAGTACTGTTTCCCCTTAATGATGGCAAGCAGTGATTTATTTTAGTAAAATTGCAGACCTCACTAGGCATGCTTTACTGTGTCTGTGCTTCCCTAGGGCACTGAGAATTTTTTAGCATATTGTTTGGAGGAAGCATAAAAGCTATTAAATTCGTAAGTTAATTTACACATGAATTCTTAGTTTACTCTGATTTGTCATATATTTTGCACAAAATGGCTGTTATATTTGCATTATCCATAAGCAATTGAAATATACAACCCTTAGTAATTCTTACATTTTTAGAACAGAGCTTTATTGTTGCTAAATATTTTCAAATTTATCTTTTTCACTTTTACAATCCTGATTATGAAAAGGCATTTATATAATAAGCTATATCTAAGCCTTGCCTTTTCATTGACATGGAATTTATTTTAACGCTTCTCTCATCACAGAGATTTATCTAAGAAGGGTATAGGAAAAATAGTTAAGTTGAAATAAGTATAGTTTTCTTTAATTCAATTATAGAGATATTTGAAAATAAAATGTATTCAGAAAAATATATGAAATGGTGAATGTATCATAAAAAGGTGAAATATTGAATGGTTTAAGGGGAAAAATCCAACGCCATGAATTGCAGCTACACCATCGCCTGAAGAGTCTGGGTACTGCCGCGTCGGGGACCATTGCTGGTGGTGAACATTGTCGGAATCTTCACACATCCCACAGAAAAGAAGGTATTTAGTAGAAAAAACACCTAAGTCAGACAAATATAGGTTCAACTTCTGGCTCAGACACTTACTAGCTTTTGACCTTGGTCAACTTGAACTTTTCTTAGTCACCATTTCCTCGTCTGAAAATTGGAGAGAAAGTAATTACCTCTCAAGGTCCTTTGTGAGAAACATTGTGTGTCAAGTGCTGGCACCTGGGCAGCCTGGTGCACAGTAGCCTCCTGCCTTTAGGATCCCTGACTTCCTCCAGCCTCAGGTTCTGACCTCCCAAATGACAATCTGGGGACACATCAAATAAGATTTTGCTAGAACTTAGAGGGCAGTTGCCACCAACAGGCCATTATCCTTTGACTGATTACAAACTTTAAAATGTGGAATGGTTTATACTTTGAAGTCTTGATGTGAAATGTGAGATGGAGAAAACAAGTTTGTTCTGGAAGTTGTCTCCATCAACGAAGGGGACAGTGGATGGCACCACTGATTCCTATTCCAATGTCATAGAAGCCCCCAAGCATCGTTACTTAACTTGGAAAGACGGCTGAAAGTGCAGACTCAAAGAGCAGTTGGAATAATCAAGAAAGTTGGAATGATCAACACAGTTATTTGAAACATACAAGAGCAATTCTCTTGTCAAAAGAGTTTGGCTTAATGACTCCTTTGCTATCACATCCTTTCCAAGGACTAGCAGTGTGATTATTTCATTTGTTTATCAGAACTATCAAAAAATCACAGTTGTACCATTGGTTCAGGAGAAGACTCTCTGTGGCCTTTTCCACAGTAGCTGTTCACTCCTCTGTTTCTCATCAGTTTGAGTCTTTGAAGCACTCAACAGCTTGTGAAGGATTTTCCCATCAGTAACCTCCTTAGGCATGCAGAACTAGTTTCATTGACCTCTCCTCATGTCCTGTTTCTCTTCTTTATGGCAATCTCGACTCTCCCATGAAGATCTGTGTCATGCACCCCCCACCCCCACTTCCACCAATAGTTCTTGGCAGGTGGCTCCAGCATCTCTAGCCTGGACCTCTCTTCTATGCTCTAGACCCCATTTCTACTTATCTGCTAGACACCTTCACACTAGTGTCTCATAGGTACTTCGAACTCCTCAGAGCCAAAGCTAAACTCGTTATTTTTTCTCTTAACTCACTCTTCCTGGTTAATGACATTACTATTCCCTCAGGGACACGGGCTCAAAAGCTTGGCTTCTCTTTTGCCTCTAGAATTTAAGTAATTGCTATAGTCTATATAGTCTGCCTTTATAAAAGCTTTCAAATTGACTCCTCATTTAAATTTCCATACTTTCTGCCCCATCTCAGGTTCTCAGTACCTTTCTCTAGGACCACTGCAATAGCTTGCTAAAGAGCAGCCTAATTTTATCCCATTCTACATGCTCCTGCCTAGGCACAGCTCTAATGATGCTGCTTCCCTACTTCACAATCTTTGCAATTCCTTACCGTTTTGGGATTTAAGTTCCAAATTCTCATCCCACATCATGGCTCTCTGCATTACAGGTCCCACCTACTTTCTGCCTCCTTGGATCTACTGATATTCCAATCAAACCCCTTGAAACCAACTTTTTCTTGAGCACTTACTAGGTTTTAGCCACAGTCATGAACATTTTAAATGTATCATTTAATCCTTACAACATACAATTGTATTATTTTGCCCATTTTACAAATGAGGAAACTGAGACTTGGAGAATTCAGGTAAATTGCCCAAAGTATCATGGTTAGTAAGTAGCACTGAGAAACTTTAAATCTGAACTCCCCAAATAGACTCTAGGCTTTCTTGCTTATCTGCCTTCATTCATGTATTTTCCTTCTTGTGCAATTCTGCAGTGTCTTCTCCACATGCATGTATGTATCGAAATCTTAATCATCCTCTAAGACACGTGTCGAATGCCATTTGTTCCTTGGGGGTCCCTCCTGATGTCCTCAACTGGTGGTGCTTTGTCCTTCCTCTGAATGCCCACTCGCTAACACATGCCTGGCGTTACATCCCCATCACTGGGGCTGGGAGCTTTTTGACAACAGTGGCCATGTCTCAGTCATATTTTTTTTTTTTATTGATGTTTTAATGGTTTCTAACATTGTGAAATTTTGGGTTGTACATTTTTGTTTGTCCATCACCATATATATGACTCCCTTCACCCCCTGTGCCCACCCCCCACCCCCACTGCCCCTGGTAACCACAGTCCAGTTTTCTCTGTCCATGTGTTGGTTTATATTCCACATATGAGTGAGATCATACAGTGTTTGTCTTTCTCTTTCTGGCTTATTTCACTTAACATAATACGCTCCAGGCCCATCCATGTTGTTGCAAATGGGACGATTTTGTCTTTTTTTATGGCTGATATATTCCATTGTATATATATATTCCATTGTATATATATACCACATTTTCTTAATCCAATCGTCAGTCGAGGGACACTTAGGTTGCTTCCACTTCTTGGCTATGGCGAATAATGCTGCAATGAACATAGGGGTGCATAAGCCTCTTTGGATTGTTGATTTCAGGTGCGTTGGATAGATTCCCAGTAGTGGGATGGCTGGATCATAGGGCATCTCTATTTTTAATTCTTTGAGGAATCTCCATACCGTTTTCCATAGAGGCTGCACCAATTTGCATTCCCACCAGCTGTGTATGAGGGTTCCTGTTTCTCCACATCCTCTCCAACATTTGTTGTTTTTTGTCTTGGTGATTATAGCCATTCTAACAGGCGTGAGGTGGTATCTTAGTGTTGTTTTGATTTGCATTTCCCTGATGATTAGTGATGTTGAACATCTTTTCATGTGCCTATTGGCCATCTGTATATCTTCCTTGGAGAAGTGTCTGTTCATTTCCTCTGCCCATTTTTTGATCGGGTTGTTTGTTTTTTTGTTGTTCAATTGTGTGAGTTCTTTATATATTATGGAGATCAACCCCTTGTCAGATGTATGTTTTGCAAATATTCTCTCACAGCTGGTTGGTTGTCGGTTCATCTTGATTCTGGTTTCATTTGTCTTATAAAAGCTCTTTAATCTGATAAAGTCCCACTTGTTTATTTTTTCTTTAGTTTCCCTAGTCTGGGTAGGCATGTCATCCGAAAAGATTCCTTTAAAACCAATGTCAAACAGTGTGTTGCCTATATTTTCTTCTATGAGTTTTATAGCTTCAGGTCTCACCTTCAGGTCTTTGATCCATTTTGAGTTAATTTTTGTGAATGGCGATAGCACATGGTCCACTTTCATTCTTTTGCATGTGGCGGTCCAGTTTTCCCAACACCATTTATTGAAGAGACTTTCCTTTCTCCATTGCATGTTCTTAGCACCTTTGTTGAAAATTAGCTGTCCGTATATGTGTGGTTTTATTTCTGGGCTTTCAATTCTGTTCCATTGATCTGTGTGTCTGTTTTTGTACCAGTACCATGCTGTTTTGTTTACTATTGCTTTGTAGTATGTTTTGAAGTCAGGGATTGTGATGCCTCCTGCTTTGTTCTTTTTCTTTAGGATTTCTTTAGCTATTCGGGGTCTTTTGTTGCCCCATATAAATTTTAGTATTCTTTTTTCTATTTCTGTGAAGAATGTCATTGGGATTCTGATTGGGATTGCGTTGAATCTGTAGATTGTTTTAGGTAATATAGACATTTTAACTATGTTTATTCTTCCAATCCACGTGCATGGGATATCTTTCCATTTCTTTATGTCATCATGGATTTCTTTCAATAATGTCTTGTAGTTCTCATTGTATAGGTCCTTCACCTCCTTGGTAAGATTTATTCCTAGGTATTTTATTCTTTTTGACGCAATTGTAAATGGTATTATCTTTTTGAGCTCTCTTTCTGTTAGTTCATTATTAGCATATAGAAATGCAACTGATTTTTGTAGATTGATTTTGTACCCTGCAACTTTGCTGTAGTTGTTGATTGTTTCTAATAGTTTTCCAACAGATTCTTTAGGGTTTTCTATATATACAATCATGTCATCTGCAAATAGTGAGTGTTTCACTTCTTCGTTACCTATTTGGATTCCTTTTATTCCTTTTTCTTGCCTAATTGCTCTGGCCAAAACCTCCAGTACTATGTTGAACAGGAGTGGTGAGAGTGGGCAGCCCTGCCTCGTTCCTGTTCTCAGAGGAATGGCTTTCAGTCTTTCCCCGTTGAGTATGATGTTGGCTGTGGGTTTGTCATATATGGCCTTTATTATGTTGAGGTACTTTCCTTCTATTCCCATTTTATTGAGAGTTTTTATCATAAATGGATGTTGTATCTTGTCAAATGCCTTCTCTGCATCTATTGAGATGATCATGTGGTTTTTATTCTTTGTTTTGTTGATGTGACGTATCACGTTGATTGATTTGCGGATGTTGAACCATCCCTGCATCCCTGGTATAAATCTCACTTGATCATGGTGTATGATCTTTTTAATGTATTGTTGTATTTGGTTTGCCAATATTTTGTTGAGGATTTTTGCATCAATGTTCATCAGCGATATTGGCCTGTAATTTTCTTCAGTCATATTTTTATTCCCTGCACTGAACTCAAATCCTGGCACATTTCAGATGCTTGGTGTTGAAATGAATTGTCTCACAAATAAACAGAAAATATGCAACACTAGTGTTGGCAAAATAATGGCAAGAAGTTTCTGCATTATAGTCCCTGTGTCTTCTTTGATAATCATGGGGTTCTATCTAGCAACCAAGCAATTAAATATGACATAAAGGAAGAGAGGGTGTCTTAATGAAAGATTGGCTTTTGACATTAAATACCTGGTTTGTACATTTGAATAACATAGACGCTGTCTTAGATAATTATTGGACACAGTTGCTGACCAGCTGATTCTTCTGCTATAAGTCAGAGGTGAGTTATTACCCAGTTCTTGTTTTGGCCAGAGAATTAGGTAGTGATGTTGGCAAAAAAATGGACTCTTTTCTATGTCCATGGGAGCAACATTAACCAATACCTTCCCTGTGTTCATCAGTTATGAAATCTGGGGGTGTCTTCGTTCAACACAGAAAAGCAGGCAAAATGACATGACCCAGCAGTTCCCCTCCACTAGAAATATATGAGAACACATGTCCACACAAAAACTTATGCAGCATTATTCATAACAGCCAAAAAGTGGAAACAACCCAATGTCCATCAACTGATGAATGGATAAACAAAATGCTATATCCATATAATTGAGTATTATTCAGCAATTCTTATTGGTGAATTTAATGGTGAATGAAATACTGATACATCCTACAACATGGATGAAGTGTGAAAACATTGTGCTAAGCAAAAGTAGCTAGTCACAAAAGACCATATATTGTATAATTCCATTTATATGAAATGTCCAGAATAGGCAATCTGTAGAGATAGAAAGTAGACTAGTGGTTGCCTAGGGCTGGAGGGGAGAGGAACAGGGAAAAGGGGAAGTGATTGTAAGAGGCATGACGTTTTTTTCTGGAGCGATGAAAATGTTCTAAAATTGATCGTGGTGATGGTTGCACAATTTTGTGAATATACAAAAAGCCATTGATGTATACACTTCAAGTGAGTAAATTATAGGGCATGGGAATTATCTCTCAATAAAGCTATTATTTTAAAAAGCCATCAAAACGATATCAAGAATTATTATGGGATGAGGGGATATGCTAATCAATGGTTACATAAGCTGTTAAAAATTCTGTTTGAAAGAGGAAATTCAGCATTTGGATAGGCACCTGCCAAACTTTCTCCTTCTCAAAACAGATTATCAGGAAGCAGAAGAGATGAAAAGAGAAAGGCATTTGGGTCTCTGCTTAGTCCCCTGGGACATTTTACCTTAATCAATGGTTATGCTTTTGTTTTGATCAGTCAGGAAATACTTTTTCAAAACCATTTTTTACTCTTCTGTATCTTGAAAAGGCAAAAATGAATATTTTATCATTTGGATAATGGGGAACTTTTATTTTTAGCTTTGACATTACCGTTGAAAGGCACTTAACACAAATGAGTGTTTTTACCCAGCTAGATACATGTATTTTAACACAAACAGTTTTAAATTTATCTAAGAGCGTTTAACAACTGAGAGACTATACATGGAGACTATAGAAAAAGCAGCTGTAGTGTTAATGACTGTTACGCACGCCCAGCCAGCTGGGACTTGACAGAGCGTTGGACTGCAGAAACCCTATACGTGAAAAACATGAGAAACAGTCTATAAATAGGAAGAATATCAGTTATTCGCCAAAACACACAGATTCCGGTGTGACCACACAGAAAGGAGTAGGAACGCCAACAGGATTTCTGACAAGTTGAATGAACCTTGGACACAAAGACAGCAATAAAGATACTATGTTCTCCTGAGCAGATATTAGGGGCTAGCTTAGACCTCATCTCTTACTTGGGTTACTTTCCAGCTCTCCAGAGGGGGAAAGCTGAGCCTGGGAATATCAAATGTGTGAGAGTGGGATGTGGGACTTTGGCTCTTGTGCTGGGCTCTCTGTGCTCTTAAAAGCCAATGCACAGGAATGGGCTCCACTTGCTTCAGAGATGCTCAGAGTCTGGGGAACCTGGAAAGCCCTCCTGACTGATGTGCGCTGAGCAGAGTGGTTTTGTCCAGCCCCGCCATCCTGAGGCTGGTGCACGTGGCCACTTGAGCTTCTCCCAACAACCTTCCACTCCAGCTCCACTGAGGTTCTCATCATTTCCAAATATCGTTTGATGCTTCTGTGTTTTGGTACATACTCTTCCTTTTAGTCAGAATTTCCCTCTTCGTCTGGAAACCTCCTACTCATCCTTTCAAACTCACCTTTTCGGTGAAGCCTCCCCAGCTCCCTCCGGCAAAATTAGTCATTTCCACTTCTGTCTTCTAAAGCTCTCTCCATCACAGCCCTTAAACTGTGCATGGTTCTCTCTACCCAGACAGCGACAGTCTCAAATACAAGGATTACATCTATATTTTAAAATCTCAATCACTTAGCACATCTGGCATATAGTAAGTACTTAATAAATGTTTGTTGAATTCCACTAGATTGAGATCCTGATATGCAGACTGAGAATACAGAGAGAAGTAAGCCAGCTGCCTGGCCTAGAAGGAGCAACAAGAATGTGTGTGTGTGTGTTAATACTAAGTATGAGATTATTAAACTGAATAGCCAAAGCCAAAGGACTGACCGTCTCTAATGGGAGTGTTCCAGGCACCAAGGGGAGAGAGATTTGTTCAAATCATACTATAGTGAGCATATTAGTTTGCTAGGGCTGCCGTACAAGTACTGCAGACTGAGTGGCTTAAACCACAGAAATTTATTTTCTCATGATTCTGGAGGCTAGGAGTCTGCGATCCAGGTGTTGGTGGGATTGGTTTCATTCTGTGGCCTCTTTTTGGCTTCTAGGCAGCTGACTTCTCCCTCCGTCTTCACAGGGTCTTTCCTCCGTGCGTCTGTGTCCTCATCTCCTCTTCTTACCAATTTTACAGGATTAGGGCTCACCATAGTCACCTCGTTTAACCTTCATTACCTCTTTAAAGACCCTGTCTCCAAATGCAGTCACATTCTGGGGTACTAGGGGTTAGGACCTCAACATTTTGAGGGGATACAATTCAGCCCATAACAGTGGGTAACGACCTACTTTGCCTGAGGTTAAGGCTTTCCTTGTACATTAGTTCTGCAAACTCTTTGTATCTGCCTTGAACTTGATCTCTAGATCTAAGCAATGTTGACAGAGACCCTTTGAATATCCATTTTGATGGTAATTGGAACTGGCAGATGTGGAGCCTGGATGCTAACGCAGACTCTCTTCCCGCTCTTCTAGGTCCTGCACAGGCTGGGGAGACCTGGCCTCGGGACCCTTTCACCAGAGGTCAAGAGGTACATGGTCTCTGACTTTGCACACTACAGCCTGTATGTCATGGGCTGCTTTATACCACAAAAGAATGTGCTATCAAAAAGTCTATGCCCGCATTTGCTACCATTGCTTTCTGGCTAGTGCCACCCAGCACCAAACCAGGTTAGTGCTTGTGCATGAGGATGGGGAGGGAAAGATGGCCAGCTAAGGTCTCTCTACCATCCTTGCAAACTAGAATTGTGTACAGCTGAAGACCTCCAGCCCCAGTGCTGGACCGAAAGCCAGGTCGGTCACAGCAGCACATCATTCAAGGAGCTCTTCCTCCGAGTGCAGATGTCCATTTCAGAACAGAGCAAAGAATCATTATAATATTGTGAAACTATTCAGAGTGGAGTCCTCTTGGAAAGAGAAATACTGGAGTCACTTCCTGAGACAAAATAAGTTTGGGTTTATAGCGTTGGCACTCCAGAGGTGTTCTTCCCCTCCTTTAGT
Organism: Diceros bicornis minor; assembly: GCF_020826845.1. Taxonomy (NCBI): domain Eukaryota; kingdom Metazoa; phylum Chordata; class Mammalia; order Perissodactyla; family Rhinocerotidae; genus Diceros; species Diceros bicornis. The sequence goes on along the minus strand of NC_080763.1, from coordinate 9,173,975 downwards.
TTAATATTTCTCCAGCGAAGGCCCTAGGCCACCTATGTTGGACTCACGTGGGGAAAGTTCCTCGGCCCTACCTCATGCCGACTGAATCAGGATCTCCGGGTGGACGTAGGAAACTGAGTTGTAATTCTTGCCTTGTGTAATTCTTGTCCAAACTAACATGTGTGAACCACTGACTTAGTAACTCTCCCTGGAAATGTAGGCGAGGCGCCGCCAGGTGAGTGGTTCTGCCTAGATTATGGCCTCATGATGCACCAGCCTCCCTAGGGGTGTGGCTCCCTGAGACTCAGAGAGACTGACAGTCACGACGTCCGTGGACCCAGCTGCTGATTCACACTCCAGGGCTCTGCCCCACTCCAATTTCTCTCTCTTCCTTACCTCTTTATTCTTGGAAGACATAGCTTGAATCATCATAATTATAAAAGAAAAAAGTGCCTAAAAGCTTTCTAATCCTGCTATTACTCAATGTTGATGGTGTGTAGTTAGAGAAGGGAACTATCACACCCAGCTGCTGGGAGTGTGACATGGTACAGCCCTTTCCAGAGGGCATTTCGGCAATCTGTAGTGCAAAACTATGAATTCTATTTCCAGAAATGAACCCCAACGGAAAAATTAGAGATTCTGTCCAATACTGATATTCAGGAATATTCATCAGAGCCTTGCTTATAATAGTGATAAATGTTCAACAGATAGGGAACTTGTCAAATTAATAAAATTAAAATATTAGGCAGTTGTTTAAAATTCTGTTGTCACAAAATACCTAACAGGTGGGAAAATACATTTATCAAGTTTTTTAAAGAGTAGGATGAAAAGCTATCTCTATAATAATTCCAATTTCCCCCCCACAAATTTCTCTGTCTCTATCTGAAGAGAAATAAATCTAGATGTTAAAACGACTATCTTCAGGTCAGAGGTTTCCACAGAAAGAAAAAAAGGCAGGAACCCTGAGGACACTGCCCCCAATCTTGAGTAGACACATTAATCTACTGCCTTCACCTTCACTTGAGCTGAGGTTAGCCAGCTTGAGTGACTAGGAATTTGGATTTGGGGTGGAGATGGAAGTAGGCACTTAGGACCAAGACACTTGGGGCAGTGGCTCTCAAATCACAGTGTGTAAAAGGATCACTGGGAGCTGCTTAAAATGACGTTCCTTGGCCCTACTTCTAGAAATTTCTATGTAAGAGGTGGGGCTTACAAAAATCTTTTTTTTTGGTGGGGAAGATTGGCTCTGAGTTAACATCTGTTGCCAAGCCTCCTCTTTTTGCTGAGGAAGATTGGCTCTTGAGCTAACATCTCTGCCCATCTTCCTCCATTTTTTGTATGTGGGACACCACCACAGCATGGCTTGATGAGCGGTGCATCGGTCTGAGCCTGGGTTTCGAAACTGTGAACATAGGTGGCCGAAGTGAAGTATGCAAACTTAACCACTATGCCACTGGGCCCGCCCCAGTAATTTTCATTTTAATAAGCCTGTGATGTAATTTTGCTACAGGTGACCCAAGGTTCGTGACACCTGGGGGAAGTACAAGCCAGAGACAGAACCCCAGGGGAGACCTAGGGAAGGAAAGGGCACTAGGGAGCTAGGGGGAGGGGCAAAGAAAGGTGTCATTTTTAACATGGTTCCTTTCTTTTCCATATAAACGAGCACTATTTACTCTAGTGCTGAGACTGTCAGAATAGTCTGAAAGCCCTTTGTAGGCTAAACTTGAGGACATGGCTATCATTTTAAACATGATTTCCAATGGAAAATATATTTCAAATTTTAAAAACTAATTCCCATCTGAACTTTTGGAATTCAATTTGTTCCTATCCTCATGACTATGCTACAACCACCATGCCATAAGCCTTCCAACTAGAATTTGGAAAACCACCCCAACCCTGATGTGACTATTTAGATGCCCTTCAATTTTTCACATTGATTTTACCTCATTTATCAAAATAGAAAAAAAAGCTTAAACCTATTTTTGAGAGAAAAGGACAGACATCTGCTCTTAAACATAAGATTACATTCAATCTCAAACCAAAAAGCTGTAGGTCAGATTTGAGCCTCTATTTTTTTTGGCTTCACAAAGAGCTTTGGATTCTTGTGCTTTTGGAGGGGAGAGTGTGAGGAACAGGTAATGTAACTTAAAAGTTCTGATCAGATTTTTTAGATTTAGTTTTGAATTGGAATGGTCCCTTACAATTTTATAAATTTCAAATTTAATAACTAAAGAGTAAATTATTGAACAAATCTCTTTGGCAGGCATGGAGTAGGACATAACAAGAACTGCCAATGCTGAATAAGTACACAAGTATGCTATTGTCCATTTACAATTTGGTGATAGTCATACATTGTTTAAAGGAAAGTTCAGAGGTGATTTGAAACCAGGTTTGAAAATGTTGTCAACAGGAGATGAGTTGGGATGGCAGCTGTTTCCACATCTGTCTTGACTGGGTGAAAATAGTGATGAGATCAAAGGGACTCCCAAGGTGACACTTTCTCCTCACATTTTAATTCATTTGCAAAATACATGACTATAAAAGCCAAAATTAAAGGCCGCAGGGACTGAGCTAGATGGTCAAGTTTGAGCTACCAAGGACTAAGGGTGCTTGGACTAGATTTGTGGTTTCAAACAGAGCCCTTTTGCTGAAGCAGAAGTGGAGGCCGGGCCCCTCCATCCCTTGAACACCCCAGATTAGATATTTGCATCAGTTAGGATTCTCCAGTTCCAAGCAATAGAATCTGACTTTGGCCAGTTTTCAGAATTGCTGGGAAAATTTTTGCAGAGAAAGCTGAAGAACCAAGCTTCCCTGGATCCAGACAAGCTCCTGAGTTCTGGGTAGCAAGGACTAAGGGGCAGTCTCTTCAGGGGTTGTCACTGGAACCAGACTTGGTGTTCCTCCGCTCTGACTGCCTTGCTTGGTCACATGTCCACCCCTTGATCTAGTGGGTGGGAACTTTTTGATTGACATCTGGTGGGCCAGGATGGCTAGCAGAAGAAGGAGGAGTTGATAGCAGGAAACTAAAGCATGTGTCCACTACAGTCCTTGAGGGCCCCTTCGACCCCAGGATTCTAGGACTACTGTTCTGTTATTAGAAAATCCCCACTTGCAATAGCGAGCCAAAATGGCCCTAGAGAGCTAGCTGCGGGCTCTGATCTAATTTCACTTTTTAATCTCAGAGAATAGCAGTGTCAACACAGAATTAAAAAAAAAAAAGGGGGTAGATAATGTCGGTGTCTTTTGCAATTTCTTATTTATTGAATATTTGCTAAGGGCTCAGACTTTTTGGTCAGGTTATGGTTGAATTTTGTGTGCCCTTGGGTAAATTTCTTAGTTTTTTCTGAGCCTCAGTTTCCTCCTCTGTAAAATATGTCATTGGGTTTTTATTGGTTTGTTTTATGGGAAATGCTTATTACAGTGCCTGGCCTTAATAGTAGTTATTATTATTCTAAAAGGTAATTTCCTCTCAAATGTTAATCATGGAAATTTATACAGTCATATTTTAGTGAATTCATTTTCATAAATTCATGAAAGCTTGGAGACATGGTGAACAGATAGGTATTCTCGGACTCGCAACAACTAAGCCCAGGGGACTAACAAAACAAACGGTGGCAATTCACTGAAGCTGCTAATCTGTATCCCTTGAATACGGACATGTCCTAGGGATTGGGTCCAGGTACGTAGCTGGTATTTATATTTCACAGCAACTGGGGCAACATGGTAGAAATATTACAAATATTACAAATGCTCACTCTGAAGATTTACCCTGGCTTTTCCTGAAAAGGTGTCCTCTCTGGTGACTTCCACATAATAGCACAGATAACATATTTCTGTCGAGTTTTGATATATAATTAAAATCCTGTACATCCTTCGTCCTTTGGCAAACTGGAGTGGTTGCTATGACTCTCTGGTACATCATCGCGATGACTAAAGTACAAATAAGTTTCAGGCCAGCAGTGTGTACTGGGAATTGAGAAACCACATGCTTCCGGAAGTAACTCACTAAAGAAGGATTTTAAAACAAAGAGGGGCTGAAGTTGGGGGGAGAATTCCACTCACTTGGTTCATCACAGGCACCTTATTAGGAATGGGAAATGGGGACAGGAACTGTTTCTAATGCAGATTTACAAATAACCCTGGTGTGACCAGAATTATGTCTGAGAGGGAGAGATTCCTGCCCCTCCGTTGAACACACTTCCTTCCTCTGGAGATTGAGAGTTGGATAGTTTACCTTTCTGTCCCAGAAACAAATGCTGCTGTTCAAAAACTCAGGGACAACCCTCAGAATTCCCCCATCTCATGATTTCTAAAACCAGTGAACCAAATGCATGCGTTGACTACCTAGCTACCTTTTCACTCATCGCCATGCTGCTCACTTGGGCCCTCAGAAGAAAAGGGGGATCAACCCTTCTAGACTCTACGTGGGGAGATGTGTTACTGTGTGAAATACTAAGACCAAGGAGAAATCGGTATGAAATGAAAACTCACTCAGGCAGGAGGGCTGTGTGTCCAGCTCACTGGACAGCTTTGTGAACTCTGTGGAACCCTTGGCAAAACCCCTTGCTCAGCTGGAGGAGATTTCAATCAGCAAGGTTATCTGCGCCTAACGGAACAGTGTCCAAATTTGTCGCCAGGCCACGTTTGAAGGAACAGGCAATTTGTTGAAGTCCTTTCAGATGCAGGAAATCCTGTGTTTACTACCTAGGAAATACTACATAAAGATTTGGATTTTTTTGCCCTTGTAATGCTCTTTCAAATTGAAATTTGGCAACAGAGCCGCTGCTGATAAGAAAGAACGTTGCTCAGGAAACGACAACACAGTGATAGCAGATCATACACAATAGACTTTACTTCTTTGTCCTCATCCTGGTTCTCAAAGTTAGTTGATAGGATCGCTTCCTTCAGGGAGTCCACAGGTTCATGTCTCGGGTGCTGATGCCTTTAGGGAGGCATTGCCATCTCCTGAAAATATCTAAAAGGAAGCATGAAAGAAATGCCTTGCAAATACTGGACTCATCTGTAAAGATGCTGGAAGATAATGTATAAGAGGGACAGTGACATTCTCTAGGTCTCAGTTAATCTAACTAAATCAACTAAATGGATATAAAGTAGGCCCTTTCTAAAGTCACCAGCTTAAACGAGAATGTCTATACTTGTGACTAAAGAGCTTCCTCTAGTCAAATGACCCGGAGCTGTAGACAAGCTCTGACAGTCATTATACAGCAAGACAAAGATGTGGTAATATATCTAAAGGAGAAAGACATCAACAGAAGATACAGACAGAGCGCCTAGAAGACAGGTGAGTGGGTGCAGAGCATCATTAGAATGTAGCCAGCACTGCTCAAGAATCAAAGGTCTCGGAGTGTTACAGTCCCATTGGCAAGGCTATGACTAGAGTGGGCAAGGGTTCTTCCTTCAAATTAACTTAGCTCTGAGACATTCCTTTAGGTTACTTATTTTGTTTTCTTTTGTTATTTTCTCATTTTTAAGTTAAATTTTTGGTTCATTTTTAGTCATTTCTCTTCTTAAGAAATGAAGGCATCAACAAACATACCTTTGCATACAGGTATATGCAAAGGTACGTATACCTTTGAATACAGTTTGGGCTGTATGCTGTGTGTAGTAGCTATAGTTTTATATGTAGTGATGTCATATACATAATTTTGTTGAGTTGCCAGATTTAGCAAATAAAAATATAAGATCCTAGTTAAATTTGAATTTCAGATAAACAATAGATAAATTTTTGGTGTTTAAGTATGTCCTAAATACTGCATGGGACATACTTATAATAAAAAATGATTTATTATCTGAAATTATAATTTAACTGGGTGTCCTGTATTTTATCTGGCAACTCCATTATAAATAGATCTTAGATGTAGCTTTGGTTAATTTTTGACCCGATATTTCTTGGAAGATTTTCCCCCCAAAACATTGTGATATTTTTTATTTAAACTTTTACTAAATTCTGTTCTTTTTGTATATGTATCGCTTAATTTAAAGAATGTAACCACAGGTGAGAGGGTCTCAACTGGGAGCAATTTTACTCCCCAGTGGACATCTGGCAATGTCTGGAGACTTTTGGTTGTCACAACTTGGGGATGTGTGCTAATGAGTAGAGGCCAGGGAGGCTGACAAACATCCTGCAATGCACACGACAGCCCCCACAACAAAGAATTATTTGGCACAAAATGTAAGAATTGCCATTAGAAATATTTGAAAAGAGAGATTTATCTTCTCAAATATATCTTTGTTTGAAATACATCTATTAAGTCAACCTCATCCATTGCATTATTCACATCATCTCCATTTTTTTGCATATTTGATCTATTAAAGAGAGAGATATATTGAAGTCGTTCACTCAATTTAACAAGCATTCACTGAGATCCTCCGGCATGTCAGGCCTGGTGCCGGGTGCTGAGAATCCTCAGGAAACAAAACAGACATACATCTCTGACTTCATGGAGCTTTTATTCTAATGGGCGGGGTCGGATCAGGAGACATAATAAACAAACGACACCCAAAATATATGATGATAAGTGTTATGAAGAAAAACAGAGCAGAGAGGGGCCGGCCAGGTGGCGCAAGCGGTTAAGTGCGTGCACTCCGCTGCGGCGGCCCAGGATTCGCCGGTTTGGATCCCGGGGGTGCACCGATGCACTGCTTGTCAAGCCATGCTGTGGCAGCGTCCCATATAAAGTAGAGGAAGATGAGCATGGATGTTAGCCCAGGACCAATCTTCCTCAGCAAAAAAGAGGAGGATTGGCAGATGTTAGCTCAGGGCCGATCTTCCTCACCAAAAAAAAAAAAGAAAGAAAGAAAGAAAAAGGAAAAACAGAGCAGAGAAAGGGACGGGTGCTGGGATGGGCGTGGGTTGTAATTGCACGTTGAGTGGCAAGGTAGTCATTACTGAGAAGGTTCCATTGGAAGAAAGACCTGGAGGAGACAACAGAGAAAGTGATGGGGTATCTAAGGGAAGAGTGTTCAGGCAAAGGAAACAGAAGTGCAAAGGCTCTGCGTAGGTGAGTGCCTGGTATGATCAAGGAAGAAGAGGAAGCCAGTGTGTCTGGGGCAAAGGGAGGAAGAGGGAAAGCAGTGGGGACAGATGAGGTCGGAGGGGTGATGGTACTGGGTTGGTGTTCAGATCATCTAGGGTTGAGGAGGCCATTGAGAGAACTGTCGCATTTGCTTCTAAGTGAGGTAGGCAGCCTCTGTAGAGTTTAAGCAGAGTGATAGGATTTTACGTACATCTTGAAAGCATCACTTTGGCTGTTGTGTTAGGAATAGACTATAGGGAAAAGCCAAGAAGACTGAAGCCAAGAGACTAGTTAGGAGGCCTTGGCCGTAATCTAGAAGACAGATGATGGTGGTTTGTCCGGGGTGGTAACAGTGGACTGTGAGAACTGATTGAATTCGTTATGTACACTTAGACATTGCTAGTGGGAATGCAAGATGGTACAATTCCTATGAGAGCAATTTAGCAATCTTTAATAAAATAACATATGTGTCTACTCTTTGACTCAGTGATCCCACTTCTAGGAATTTATACTGGAAAAATACCTCCAACAATAATAAATACAGATACAGAAGGTTATTTACTGCAATATTATATGTAATTGGAAAATATTAGAGATTGGTTGAGTAAACTCTGTTACCCGTACACAATGGAGTACAATGCAGCTATAAAAAAGAATGCACTTGAAGATCTGTATGAATTATATTCAGTGATTTCCATCAGATTTTAAGTGTAAAAGGCTCACTGCAAAAGAGCATATGTAGTATGCTACCTTTTGTGCAAAAAAGAAGGAAAAATAAGTAAACATACATATATCTGTTTATCATTGCAAAAGAAAGATAAAGTAGAAAACGTTCAAGTTGGACACCTACAAGGTAGGGTGGGGGGTGGGAGGGTGCAGTCAAAGGGATACGTGAGAGAGCGACACTTCTCTAAGTATAGCTTTTCATATAGTGTCGACTTTGAAAGCGTGTTGGTAGTCTACATATTCGAAAAATAAAATTAGGGCTGGCCCCGTGGCTTAGCGGTTAAGTGCACCGAACCCTGGCGGCCCGGGTTCGGATCCCAGGCGCACACCGACGCACCGCTTCTCCGGCCACGCTGAGGCCACATCCCACATACAGCAACTAGAAGGATGTGCAGCTAAGACATACAACTGTCTACTGGGGCTTTGGGGGAAAAAATAAATAAATAAAATTATAAAAAAAAAAAGAAAAATAAAATTAAATCAATGAGAATGAGAAGAGGACAAAACGGAACTAAAACTGAAAGAAAATAGAAACAAATGAATCTAAGTGTATTTCAAATGATTACTATAACAATACTGAAGGGGGAGGAAAAAAGAAAGAACCAATCCAAGTAATTTATGAATACAGTTTTTAATGATATATCTCAGTCTGGAACAGTGGGATGTGAGGAGGGGAAGCAGAAGAGGGAAAAAGTATAATCAACCTCTGTGCTCTGTAGTAGGTTCGTTTTTTGTAGTGTTACGTAAGAAGCAATTTTGAAACTCTCTTAGATTCAATATAGAGTTGAGCAAATGACTAAATGTGTTGATATGGCTGGGAGTTAGGGTTCTCACTGTGGAAGAAGGAACATACAAACACAGAATGGGGGAGGCAAGGGAGGACCCTGGGGGGGTGGAGGAGAATTTGAGGTGTTGGTGTGAAATCATCGCTTCTAAAACATGTGTGTACATGCATGTTTATGTTCACATGTGTATTTGTGTGTATATGTGTTATATGTAGAGGTACATGTATACATTCCCTCACTCTGTCTGTGGAAAGGGGCAAGAAGCAAAATTAATCTCAGTCTCTAATACTCTTCCCACTAAAAGGCATCAGAATCCCTTGGAGAAATGGCCACCCCAAGGCTGGGGCAGCGTAGGTACAAGGTAAAGCTGGAACCTTTTGTTATGCCAGAAAATTGGGAAATGCTTTTAAAAATGGGATATGTTACAAGGACACAGGAGCAAGCTTGAAGGGGCTCCCTGGGTCAAATCTGGAATAATCAAAGCATAAAAATAATTAAGTACAGTAATGAATTATAAACCACTGGAAGAAATAGGAATTCATGAGCCCATACTGATCATAGGTAAGTTACCAATGGAGGAGGAGGGAGGGAGCTTGCTTGCAGCAGAATGCAGTAGGTCAACGTGGAGAGAGTGTTGGAGCTAAACTCTATCACCATTTTGCAACCATCATAGTAAAGATTGGTTGAGCCAAGAATCATCCATGTATGCTAAACCTAGGGGGAAATTTTAGTGAGAAGCAGACTGCTTATTAATTGCAAGAGCAAACAAAAACCTGTTAATTCTACAGGGAAGAAATTGGGTGACACCTTGACCGAGTGATCAAAATTTGTGTCACCTATGAGGGACAGACAAACATTGTGTGCCTCCAGATATGATTCCCTGATACCACCTATGCTGTATTCCAGCCAAGAGTGCATAACCTCAGCCTAACAACAAGAAACATCAGACAAACACAACAAAAGGAAAATTATAGTTAAAAATTAAAAAAGTAGGTGAGGGGACTTGTATTCCTTGGCTTGTGGCCCCTTCCATCTTCAAAGCCAGCAATCCCATCACTCCAACCTCTGCGTCCATCCTCACATCTCCTTCTCTGACCCTGACCCTCCTGCCTCCCTCTTTTAAGGACCCTGTGATTACATCAGGCCCACCTGTCTGACCCAGGATAAACTTCCTGTCTCAAGATCCTTAGCTTAATGACATCTGCAAAGCCCTTTCCCATGCATAGTAACATAGTCACAGGTTCTGGGGATTAGGACATGGACATCTTTGGGGGCCATTATTCTGCCTACCACAGGACTATTAAAAAATGTCAATGTCATTAAAGACAAAGAAAGGCTCAAGAGTCTAAGAGGCAAAAGACATATGACAACTAAATGCAGTATCTGATCTTAGACTAGATCCTTTTCTGGAGGGGAAAATGCTATAAAGGACATTCATTGTTATATCAACTGCCAAAATTGGATGGTTGATTAAATAAAAGTATCAACATAAATTTATGAAGTTAATAAATGGACTGAAGTATGTAAGAGCACATCCCTACTCTTAGGAAATGCACACTGGAGTGTTTAGGAATTAAGGGCCATGATGTATGCAACCTACTCGCAAAGGTTCAGAAGAAAAATGTGTCCACATACACACACACAAAGAGAGAGCAAGAGAACCAATGATGAAGCGAATGGGGCAAAATGTTAACAATAAGTGAATCTGGGAAAAGGGCATAGGGTGCTCTTTATGCTGTTTTTACTTTTGCAATTTTTTGTAAGTTTATTCCCAAATAAAAAGTTTTAAAGGAATCACCTATCCAACCTGCCACTTAGTTGCAAACTTCTGACAACATCCCTGATGTGATGGATGGCCAGCTAGGCTCTGGGCCTCCGGTCTAGAGGCTTGAATGCCTCTAGGATGGGCATGCTCAGTACCGTGTGAAGCAGCCTGTCCAACTGCTGGTTAGTTAAAGGAGTTTGAAAGTCCTCTACAGGCTAAGGAAAATTAAATCAATTTGTTGGTGATTTTCACCTGTTGGTTATAGCCCTGTCTTCTGGTGAAATACAGAATAAGTCTCCCTCTTTACACACCTGAGGCCAGCTGTCACAGCTCCTTCATAATTTGTTTTGCAGGCTAAAAGTTTCCTGTCAGTGGATGCTTTGGAGTCAGTTTTAAACATCCTCATTGGGATACATTTTCGTTTGGTAGTGTTGCTCTTAAAATGCAGAGTCTGTGAGAACACAGCACTCCAGCTGTGGCCACTCCAGTGAAGAGAGCAGTGGGCCCATCCATTTAGTTTGATTTGTTCCTTCCTCCTCAAGCAACCATACTGCTTAGGTCGCCACAACCTCTGCATGGATAAGCTATGTTAATGATATACATTTTATGACTGAATCAATGCACGGGGTTTCGGTGCAGCCCTCATGGGGCTCCGAGGATCAGCGTTACCCTAGTGACCTGGTAAAACAAAAGGAAACTGGAATGAGCTCTTTACTGCTGAATGTAATCTGCTCTAAGCAATTGCCCTTTGCCTTTCCCCTTCCCAAACAGCTGGGGCGGAGGCGGGTTTCTGGGCTGTGGCTGATGAACAGTGCAATCAGCTAGTTGGTTTAATTCTAGTTAGTAAATTGACAGCAGTGAATCCCAGCACCCAGGGACAGGGAGCCTCAGAGGCAGGACTGAGGAATCTCACAATGGAAAGTCTTAGAACTGCTCTGCCCAGCTTCCAAAAGAGGTGTTGAGGATACTCGCCGAGGGTCACGGCTCATGTCTGCGGGCAATAGACAGCTCTGGAACTCAGAGTTCTCAGGTTCTAGTGTGTGGCTTAGAGACCAGCTCAAGAGCACTTGGGAGCAGTCTTCTGTGGGGAGCACTTCAATGACTCTTGGTAGTTTCAGCTTCCATCAGGCTCACCTCTGCCGCACTCTAGTCAGGAAAGTCAGTGCCAATTGCCCTCAGAGCATCATTTCTCCAGATCACGTGGTGGAGGCTCCTTTCCCCACGGCATTAATCCTTTAGCAGCGACCCCAGTGAGACAGGGCCTGCATGACTCTGCTCCCAGCTGTGCCTCTAGCAGACATTGGAAAGCCAAGCTTTCAGTGTGAACTCACCAGCCATAAAAATGTCAGGTCACCAAACAGCTGCTGCACCTCTGGGTCAGGTATCGCACATTCAAGGTGGTGGGAGAGGACTGTTTCCTGCAAAAGGTATTTTAAGAGAATTCCTAATAATGAGGCCATTATGATGGTGGAGTAACTCATGAAGCTGGTTTCAAGGCAGATAGGGAGGGAGGAAGGACAGGCTCTTTCTTCTTGTGAGCCTTCTAATGACAGCCAACTTGCAGAAACTGTCGTAAACTGGAAATCCTAAAGGCTTGTCATGCGAACTGCCAAAGTGGGATGAGCTCACCAGTGACCAGTCTTTCCTCTTATTTCTAGCCCCTGGCGTCTTCAGTGAAGAGCTAGGGAATGGACAGCAAAGTCCTATTGGTCTAAGAGAGGGGGTTTTAGAGACTGGGCTGAAGTCGAGAAGGGTGGCGGTCTGAATGGAAGTCCAGGGAAGTATAATGAGAAGCTACCCTGTTGGGGTGTTTTTTGGAGATATACCCAGATGTGAATCAACTGGGGAAGTCAAAGGGCATCAAAAGTCATCAAAGGGAGTCAAGCTGAAGGGGATATGTGCAAGGGAGTAGGGCAACTTAACCTGAGGTAGGGAAGTTTCTGGGCCATGCTTACAGGGACTTTTTTCTTTTTAAGCAGCTGGTGGAGGCCCTCCTTCTCTCCCCTGTGCCTGTCCTCCTAAGTGATCGCTCAGCATCATAATCATCTCTCTGGACACCTTCTCCATCCTAGGAGAGTCAGGGTGGCCCCTCAAATCTCATTAGACTTAGGAAAGTTTCTCTACACCAGCGGCAGGGGTGAGGGGAGGGGCGGAGGACACTAACAAGAGATGCTCACCAGCGCAGGGGTATTGCAGATTCCTTTGCCACAGAAATGTTCCCCTATGACCATAATGGGTGTAAATGAAATGGGAGATGGTACCAAGGACCAGTAAAGAACTGCTTCTTCCTCCTCCCAGTGAAAGAAAACATAGGCACAGAAGCAGCGAGAATAAATGTTTTATTTAAATGACTTGGGAAAATTATACTTAGGAACTTCTCTCTTTCCCATGAAAAACAAAAACATATCAAGGTTTGATTAAAATAAGGATCTCCATTGTCAAAAACCCCTAGTGTGCAATTCTGTGTTCATGTTGTTTGTTTGAAACCATGGAAACACAGTTGATTGCAGTAGACAAAAGCATGTCAGGGAAGAGAGCAAAGGTTGGAGCTGATGTTTTCCTTACAAGATGGATAAAAAGTAATTCTGATTGGTCTTTGCTATGGAAAACATGAAAATCCTTATAAACAAGGAATTCTTTCCTCTAGGGGTTCAAACTTTCTCCAAGATACAGAATTTATAGATTTTAAGCCATCTCTTACTTATGGACTCAGCAGGGTTTTAGACTTTAGTAGAATCCATACTAATAGGAGAAGAGGGATCTAGAGATGTAAACCAATATACAGACCACATGGAGAAAATGAGCACTTCACTCAACATAGCGATGGTCCACAAACAACTCGGATGCAAGAAGCTCCTAGAACCCTGCCTTTACCTCGCCACACACAGTCCGGTGGTTCTCGAAGTGAGTGCTGTGGAACCGAATGGTATCTAGTAGATGTTAAACTTTGAGAATTCTTAATTTAGGTTTTCCATTTGATAGGAAATCGCTGACGTTATTGAAAAAAAAATCTCACAAAAAATTCTCCCTTTCAGAACTCAGTCTTTTGAATAATTGTGTCCAAACCAGTTTAATAAAGATTATCCTTTTGCCTCACATAAACCTGTTAGGTTATAGAAAAGGGGCAAAGTCCTGGAAGGATCGAATAGTTTCACCCCCAAACAGAAGCACATTTTCCCCAGTGATGATTTTTTTGGGGAAACTGAAGTCATGAAAGTAAATATAACGATCTGAAAGTTTCATGTTTTTCCCTATTTCTATCAACACATCAAGGGCAACTGAGGGTCTAGGTGGTTCTGTATGTAGCTCCACACTCAAATGTACAAACAGGCAGCAGTACATTCAGTTTGTGGGATGGAAAATAAAATCTGACATGCAGAAGGATCTCTCCATTTGAATGCCAGTGTAAGAGAACAAAGTAGCCTTTGGATACCACGCAGTATCCAGTGACTAGAGAAAAACAAGATGGTTAGCAACTATAAGAACATCATGAGTCCATTCCAAAGATCAGAAAGGCCTGGGTCCTCTATCAACCACCAGGACGATTTGTTTTCAGCTTGACTTCAGATTGGGCTGAGGATGGCCAGGCAGCCAAAGTGATGTGGGGCCAAGAGAAAGCCCTTAATTTTCAGAAGATATAATACATTTCTTGTTGTATACAGGTAACACTTCCCATATTGACCTATATCATAAATTAATTTTTAAAAAGGAAATGCATCAAAATGAAAAAGGTTTTGATTTGAGAGTCGATTCTTTTCTATACCTCCAGTTGAATAATTTCACCAGTAGCCCCACCACGAAACTATAATACTTCTGAGTCATGCCAAGAGGTTATTGAGCGAGTTATAGAAAGAGGTAGCACAGGGTAGTCTGTGGACAGAGTGGATGCTGCCATTCACTATGTGCAAAGAAGTTTGATAATGCTGTTTTAATAACTCATAGAAAGCATATACATACACCCAATGAATTCATCTCTTTATTGCATATTGCTATTTAAAAAAATGTACAGTCTCATAACACACATTTTTTTCTTGGTACTATAACAACAGTCTTGCACCTAAAGACTAAGTGGTTCTGACTACTAAGCTAAAAAGATACAAGACATATAATTAAGTTTACAAATTATAATGTTTTTTATTTTTGGCATTAATTTAAAAAAAAACGAAAGACTTTTAAAATACACACCCAAGAGAGAAAAGTGGCTACTTACACCAGCACCAATCTAAAAAGTAGGTTTTTTTCAACAATGGCACATGGAATTACCTGCACACAGCTTTTGGGGAAAGAAACTAAAAATGGAAATGGCAAAGAGGCCTACCAGGATAGCCATATCAAAATGAGGATGGCGAAAAAGGGCGAGAGGGACATGCTACACAAACCTGCTACTGTACGTGACTCTCCCTCCACGTGTCCATTCCTTAAACTGTAAAACAAAGCCATTTTCTTTGTTTTTTGTTTGTTTTGTGTGTGTGAGGAAGATCAGCCCTGAGCTGACATCCATGCTAATCCTCCTCTTTTTGCTGAGGAAGACCGGCTCTGAGCTAACATCTATTGCCAATCCTCCCCCCGCCCGCCCAAAGCCCCAGTAGATAGTTGTATGTCATAGTTGCACATCCTTCTAGTTGCTGTATGTGGGACACGGCTTCAGCATGGCCGGAGAAGCAGTGCCTTGGTGCGCGCCCAGGATCCCAACCCGGGCCGCCAGCAGCGGAGCGCGTGCACTTAACCGCTAAGCCATGGGGCCGGCCCAACAAAGCCATTTTCAAACTACAGTTCCAAAATTGAGCCAGATCAAATTTCTCCTGCTATAAACGGAAAAGAATATAGAGAGAGGCACTTTAGTTAAGGAATGGACAAATCCATCAGCATATCCCACTCCTCATCTCCACACCTTTTTTGAGCCAAGTCTCCATCTGCACCTTTAACACGGTGTATTTGCAGACCGTGGGAACTAGGGGCTGGGGCAGCGCAACCTTGCTGTGTATTTGTTTCATGTTTTCCCTGTTTTATTTGCTAGAGTCATTTACTTCCATATAATGTGTAGAAAGTCGCTAAGTTTGCAATGAGGGGAAAAAAATGTAAAACCACAGCTCTTGACAACTCTTAGAGCACTATTTCACAGCTTTTGTGTAGCGCAGACCTATCTGCGCTAAGCATTATAGTTTATACAAATTATTTTTAAATAGCTCGATTCCTGTACAGCGCACACATTGGTATTCTATTCACCCCTTAATACCCCCATTAGAACATAAGCTCCTTGGGGCAGGGGCTTTGTCTTGCTTACCACTGTAGCCCTACTTATGCCTGGGACACAGTAGGTGTTTAATAAATATTTGTTAATTGACTGAAAAACTCAATTTAGTGAGTAAATAATGTTCTAGTGCAAGAGGACAAACTACTGTCTCCACAGGAAACCCAACCATAACAGGATCGATGGAAAGAAAAGAGAGGACCTTAGCCCCCCTCCCCCACTACAAATAAATAAACCAAAGCAAAAAAAAAAAAAAAGTAACAGTCCTCTTTATATATCATATAACTTAAGGATATTAAGAGTTGGCAGGTTAATGGTAAGCTTCTATATTTTATTTTCTAGTGTTCATTGTTTCTATTCATTTCTCCCTGAGAGCTTTATCTTTTGGACTGAAATTTTACAGGTAGCTTTACTGACACACAATTTAAAATGACAACATATAAACAGCAAACCACTTCAAACAGAGATAAATAGATCTCGGCATCTTTCTTAGTGCTGTTGACATTTTGTGCATTCACTAAGCGTCCTTTAGTCCAGACCTATAGTTACAGAAGATGCAGCTTGTCCTACAAAACAGAAAATAGAATATACCAAAAAAAAAAAAAAAAAAAGACACCCCCCCCCCCCATAAAAAAATTTTTTTAAATAACTTTTATCCCTTCAGACAATTCCTCCTTTTAGGTCTTGGGCGGGAAATTTTATTTTTAAAGTTTATATATCCATATTGTTAGGACAAGAAGCAAATTCTGGCAATCTTGTTCTTTAATAAGAGCATGGATTGCATTTAGATAAATAGTGTTCTTTCCAAAAGCAATGTATAGAAATCATCAAGAGCGTTTGGCAGAGAACTCGATGAAATTAGGGGAAAAAAAATCGATGTCCAAGTTTTAAATACACAAGAAAAATTCTGACATTCTACATAATTCAGATTGTGTGCAAGATGTTCTCAAGAAACATTTACAGACCGCACTCCCACACCAATGCCAGAAATTCTAAGCTGGTCCTATCAATTACCGATGCAATGCACCAGCATCACACTGTCAACTATCAAAAACCATTTTAAAACTATTTTTTTTCAACACCAGTTTCACCAATGAAAATAATTTCAAAGTATACCAAGCTTGGAAACTATAAAATATTTCTCAAGCTTTTTTTTTTTTTGCTTTTGTTTTTCTTTTTACTCTAGGGAATGTCTCTGTCATCTCTTTCAGGAGACAGCATTGTGCTTCTGAACAGTCGTGGTGTTCAGGGGAAGAAAATGAGCCACACTCAATATGAATGCATACACAAAGAGTTTCTGAGCACATACATCAACACAGATGTTTTTAACCATACATATAGGTCTCCAGACAACACTCAGACTTCTATATACATTTTTTTAATATATATACACATACATTTACATACACACACATTCACACATTCTCGCACAGATGAAAGAAGAAATCGCCACTGTTTGGATTGCAAGGCAGTGTAATGACAAGTTCTAGTCACTTCAATAGGTTGCTAATGAGCTTTCTAAAAAAGTACTCAAGGAAAATTAGAAATTAAGTTTTGTGACTGGTCTCTCTCGGCCGCTGTCCGCCAGCTGGTTGGTAATGCGCTTGCGATTCCGTTTCAGTTTAGAAAGGTCTTTGTCGAACACTTCTCCTGAGCGTAAAGCCGAAACCAGGTCATCGAACTCGCCGCCTTCTTCACTATTCTCTTTTGCTTTCCTCATTTTACGTTCCCTATCACGCTGTTCTTTGAGCTGCAAATAGAAAGCAACCTCTTAGAGAAGTGTCCAAGTGCTCTTTTGTTTTCAGTAGAGATGAATTCTGTGAAATATGGCAGTGCTTCAGTCACACCAAAGCAGGTTCATCCATAGCTACTAACCCCCCTGCATGTCACAAGACAGGGGTAATCGAAACATGAGGTCTCATAGTAGAAGCAACGAACAATGAAGAAAAAGGATCACTACTGTGTGATTAGACTCGAACCATCTAGAATCTAGGTGAACCCCATGATAGTCTAGTTAAAAAAAAAACAGCAATTGAGGGGCCAACCCGATGGCATAGTGGTTAGGTTTGCAGCTCTGCTTTAGCAGCCCAGGGTTTGCTGGTTCAGATCCCGTTGCAGACCTACACACCACTCATCAAGCCATGCTGTGGCAGCATCCCATATACAAAATAGAGGCAGATTGGCACAGATGTTAGCTCACAGACTATCTCCCTCAAGCAAAAAAAAAAAAAAAAGAGGAAGATTGGCAACAGATGTTAGCTCAGGGCCACTCTTGCTCACCAAAAAAAGAGCAATTGAGGCAAGTCATACTTCTATAATGAAATGAGAAAGTTATCACTATTAAATAGAATCAAATATTGGTTTCTTTGATGGTATAGAGATACTACAGGGAATGCTCATCAGGCCACTCTCCTTACGCCAAAGGCTTAGCCTGTATCTACTTTGGATGCCGGGCTTTGTGGGGGAAAAAAAAAAAAGGAGGAGGACTGGCAATAGATGTTAGCTCAGAGCCGGTCTTCCTCAGCAAAAAGAGCAGGATTAGCATGGATGTTAGCTCAGGGCTGATCTTCCTCACACACACACACACAAAAAAGAGAGAGAGAGAACCATTGTGAACATTTTGTGGCTATATTAACACTTATTTAACAACAAAAAAAAAGATATCACAAAAAAATCATTTTGTAAGCTTATGCCCGGTTGGCAAACATGTATGTTGCTTCTGGGTTGGGGCTATTATAAAGATCGCTGCTCTCTTTGTGCAGATTTATGATTATTTATTCCTTTTGAATAATTTTTAGGAAATGGACTTCCAGATCAAAGAATGTGGATATATTTTTTCAGGCTTTGGATATATACTGCCAAATTGCCCAAGAGAAACTTGATAACAATTTAAACTCCCAGCGGCATTCTGGAGAGTACTTGGCTGCCTCCTTCTTGCCAGCACATCAGAACACGGCCTGAAAACCAAGGCACTGCAGTAACAGAACTTCCAGGAGGTGGACTGACTGACGACTCATTCTCTTACCTGGGCTTCCATGCGAGCTCGGCGCTCCTCCTCCTCCTTCTTCTTTCTCATGTTTTCATTCTCTTGTTTGGCTTCTGACACAGCTTGAAGAAACTGATCAAAAATGCCAAAGAACTCATCTGGCTGTATTTTGCCAGCCTCTTCTCCGAAGTGTTTCACTGCTTTAGTAAACTGGAAAAAAAGATTTTAAGAAGTGCAGTGTTTCAAGAGAATTCCATGATCAAATACAAACCTCTCTAGAAGGACTAAAGCTCAAATTGAGTCAAATATAACTTGCTGGATTTTAGTGAGCCTATATTTTATCTTTGGTTGCTGAACATGTCTATCGATCATTTCTAAAGTAAAAAATTTAATACCCTCGACATTTGAAACCATTTATTCTTGCCCATTTCATTTCAGCTTAACATCTATGCTTACCTCCTATGACTTTTATTAACTAAATAGTAGTAAAAACAAGAAAGCAAAATATGGTAGGGCAGAGCACTCAAGACATAAAACTAACAGCAAACTCAGCAGGGCCGGGGAGACTTGTACTTGCAACTTTTCTTTGAAGTACTTTAATATTATTTATTGGTGCCATATGGTTAATATCAAAAGCAAATGGGATCCAGTGCTTCCTAGATGCTTTTCCTAATTATAAATAATGCTGCTATTGTCGTGATATTTCCTGGGCCTTAATTAGAAAACAATGCCTGATTATGGAATCATTAATGCAACCTAAAATTTATGACTAAGAATACAATTTTATTCCAAATCCTTTGTTTTAGAACCCCTTTGAATGCAAATCCGTTTAAAACAGCTAAAATGCAAAATATTAAGGGAGAATTTGAAAAAATTAAATGAAAGTAGATGTATACGGTAACAAAATAGTATTTCCAGTCTTTTTAGTCTTAACTGTCTCTAATTTTAGTTCTTCTGGCAGTTATCTTCATAACTTGAGACCGAACGCTTGCAGGAGTCTTAGCATCATTATGACTATCCAAATTATGCTCATGCATTACGCAGGTCAGATTGTCTGTTAGAATTTTTCTTCTGTAAGGATCTAATGCTCTTACTCCTAAGCTACTAAGGATGGTGTTTCTAGCTTCAAAGTCAAATGAATTCTCATTCCCTATGCCTAATCAACTACTTAAAATTTTCCAGATCTTTAATTTTCTTCAGATATAGCCCGTGACGTGTGTATGCAGTCCCCTCTACCCAAAAAGTTTCTAATTGCTTTTATTTTTCTTGCATTACTTGCCTTTATTATATTGTTAAGTTTTCCCGATATTTCAGTAACACCATCTACTTAAAGGAAATGTTTTCAATATTCATTCTATTTTTTTGGTTTTTTTCTTCCCCTAGTTTTATTGAGATATAATTGACATACAGCACTATATAAGTTTAAGGTGTACAGCATAATGACTTGACATATATTTCATGAAACAATTAGCACAATAAGTTTAGTTAATATCCACCATCTCATACAGATACAAAAAAACCGGGTTTTTTTCCTTGCAATGAGAACTGTTAGGTCTACTCTCTTAACAACTTTCAAATATACCATCCAGCAGTGTTAACTATAGTCATCAGGTCATACATTACATCCCCAGTACTTATTTATCTTGTAGAAGTCGGAATCTTTTGACTAGTGTCATCCAATTCCTCCTCAATACTTATTCTTAAATAAAATAACTTTTGATTATGTAATATATATGCGTGTGTATATATATGCCATTTTATAATTATTATTTCATATCTTTAAATTTATAGTAAATACATTCTTTTACCATTTTTCTCTTTGCTGAGGAGCTGTTCTCAATGTTTTACTTATTTGGAAATATTCTATTAGAAACCAGAGCTCTTTAGAGAAAAATACATTTTTCACACGCTACAGACAGCACTCTAGCCAGCTCCATGGTTTTATAAGCTAATTTCTAAAAGTTCGGGTATAAACAAAATAGCAACAGACAGCCTACAATTGAGTTTCTAAAACGTTCAAGTTCATGCGCTCCAAGCCATCCTGAATGATCTTTTTATCTAGGAATTCTACTGATGATGAAGTCATGTATATTTTAGTCTTAGAAATCTGAAGAAAACTAGTCCTAGACTAAAGTTCCCACACTACAAAAAAAAAAAAAAGAGTAGGTTTTGTGGGTGTGTTTTTAAATCAAAAATAAACTATCCAGTTGATTGTTAGAAAAATGTTCGAGCCCCTGATGAAATAAGTACTATATTGCCTGGTCTGGTGTGGGGTCCCTTCCTTTCCAGAGTGTGTACTCCCAGTGGTGAGGCGTACACAAGACATGGCGGGGCTACCCCAGTGGAGGCTGCTGGCATCAGCTGACTGATTTCCATCACGGATATCAGAGGCTGGACCTCTAACCGCAGTCATCTGAGCATATAGTGTCTCGCCATCTATTTAATAATGTTGGAGGTGGGGTTTAAGGTGGAGACTAGCTAATATATCTTCACATAGTCTACTTCTGAACTTGAACCACTGTGTGTGTACACTTACATACACAATCATCCATATCTATAACTCAACAGGTGACCATGGAAAAATGATACCCATTACTTGAGTTTCAAAGGAAAGACTCAAGTTAAAGCAAAAGAGTGTATGGCAACTGAGAGATGGGCAGTGTGGGTGGGGTCGCGGCTTCATATCACTTATAACAGTGAAAGGGGAATGAGAGAAAACAAGAGAAGGTGTGCATGGATATGAATGTGTATTTTGGGAGAGGAAATAACCAGAGAGAGAGAGAGGAAGGGTAGGGGGGTTTAAGGTCTTGGTTATTAGTCAATGAAAATTTTTCTTTTACAAGAAGATAAAATTTTGAAATAGCAAAAATCAAAAAAATGTCTTTTTAAAAAATATGCCTCTTGCAATGAAGCTGTGAATTAAAGTGCATCTCATTTAATAAGTTCTGCTGGAGACTTGAAGAGGGAGCATCCTGTCCTCCCAAGTCTCCGTCTCAGGAGAGCACATGACTTACAGCTACTGAGGCACATGGCCTTGATCACACCTGATTGCACGTTTCATCCTGCCTCTGGTTTTCATAATCTACTCTCTTCTGGTTTCCCGAGATAAGTATTTCGGATCCAATACCAACTAAGAGAAAACTATCAAAGTATTTACTGGTTTTAACCCTTCAGATACTTTAAGGTCTTGCCAACCTAAAGGGAACAGAGGCCAGTTAGACAAGAAGGGTGTGTTTCAATCGATCACACTCCTAGAGATGAAAATATAGCTACAGTATAATATCTGAAAGTACCAGCCCTGCCAAACAATGCTCAGTGTGCAAGGGGGAAATTTACCAGGTCTTTAGCTTCTGCTAGAAGGTCTTCAACATCCGAGAAGCTGAAGCTGGCTACTGTGACGAACTGGCTGACAACGGACACAAACTTATCTCCAGGCTGCAGAGGCTGAGACTTCTGATACTCCAGCTCCTTCAACACAGGAAATGGGTAACGTCAACGTACGTTTCAAATGCAGACACACCTTGTCTCATTTTCCACATGCCTCAGACTTAATAAGTCAGAATGGCAAACACAGCAAAATCTGCTCTGAAACATTTTGTGATACTCCAGCTCCCCTGCCCTTCCGCCCACTGTGTCAGAGCCACGCCCATGTGCACACACATATTTACAAACAGCAATTCCACCAATCATCTGAGTACTTGATCAGCATGATTTCTTACACTAGCTTTAGAAGTCAGCAGATTAGCATTTGGACAAAATTAATAGAAGTTAAACAAATAATGGAGAGCAAATTAGATTCAAAGGGTGTATGACTGAAAGCAAGAAAATCTCTTGATATTCTGTGCTCAGAATTCTGGTTCCTTGATTATTCCTTCTTTCTCACTCTGCCAAGTCTACTTACTTCCTAAACCACGCTCTCTGGGTCAGTAGAATTTCAACTGTAGCATTTGGCACCATAATCGTCTACTATTTTTCTTCTTGTCCATACCATTTGGTTTTTGTGAACAGGCAGGAAGGAGTATTAATGTCTTGTTAATTATCCACATTCTCCAATACCATGGTGATGAACACACAGATTATTAAAATCTAATTTCAACAACTAATTTCAACCACTGCCAGATGCAGTTTCTTATTTAACCCCACAACACCTCTATGAGTCAGGCATTATTATCCCCATTGTACAGACACGGAAATTGAGGTTCAGAGGGATTAAATTCTTTGCTCAAAGTCAAGTAGCTGATACGTGATACAGCCAGAATTTGAACTCCGGTCTGCCTGACTCCAGAGTTTCAGTAACAACTACGCTGTATACCAACTGACTTAATCTGATCTCTCCTTTCTTCTGCATCGCCTTGGCAGAGGTGTTAACAGGCAGAAGTGCAGAGGTCACAGGCTATGGGTTCCGATTCAGCTCCACCACTGACTCTCAGCCATGACAAGTGGCCTAGGTCTCAGTTTCTGCACTTGTAAAAGGAAGGCAATATCCACATCACCATGAGAATCAAATGAAATAAAAGAAGTGGAAATTCTTAGAAATTATGGAGCTTGTTCTGATTGGAAGAAATTGCCACGATTCTAGTACGACGGCCTGGAAAGTGAGCGTATGTGTGTGTGAGGTGCAGAGATATAAAGGCAATTTTAAAGTGTTTCGTTAAGGTATAATTTCATAAGAATTCCATCTTTGATATTTCAAATAATATAATCAATTTGTGCAAAGCACAACTAGGAGACATGAATACTTAGACAGGCCAAGGTCTGCATCCCCATACTTCCTCCCAGGGCCACTTCTTGACATTTAAGCCCCGCTTTCCTGTGAAGAGTGTGTTACTGTGTACATGACCCAGGGGCTGGAGAGATTCAGCAAAACTACCTTTCATAGACCCCAAACGCAAAACTTCCTTGGGCCCCCTCTCTCACGCTTACTGTGAACTGGCTCAGACACGAGGGTCAGAGCATCCATTATCAGGCTTTAGGGCTGTCCCAACTGCCAGGCTCGTCTCAAGAAAGCCTTCCACTGGGAGGAAACGGCAACAGAGCGAAGGCTATAAAACAAGCCTTGTCCCAACCGCCCTGATCCAGCTTGGCCTCTGAAAGCCGAGGACCGTCCTACATGCTCACTCACAGTCTCTTGGCCCACTGGTGTTGGGAGAAAGAGTTCCTCAATTAGTTCATCTCCTTTTCTTTTTAAACAGCCCCTCCCCACCAAGAAAAGAAAAAATAAAACCTTACATGCTCCTTAATTTATTAAAAACAAACAGAAAAGAGTAGACATTGTAACTGTAATTTTTATCAGAGGTTTGCCTTTAATGAGGTCAACTAATTTCTACGGCACAGTTTTGCAATTAAAAAAAGAAAAGAAGGCAGGTCCTCAGGGCATTACTGATAAATGATCTGAAAGATATTTAAGAGAGGGGCTTCTATCCAAGCTGCTGCGAATCAGTCTCCCTCACCAAGTGCCAGCCCAGAGCTCTGTCCACTGTCCTGAGCCAGGTTTCCCCTCCCCGACCTGCCCCTCACTGGCGGCAGCATTTCTGCAGTACCCAAGTGGCACTGTGCCCACAGTCAGGTTTAATTCCACAGACTCCTCTACCTCTGGCATCTGGCAGCCTGACCTACTTTCCTTTTGCTGAGGCCTGGAGCGAGGTTGTTTCGTACACCTGGGACAGCCTCCCTCCTGCGTACCTAAATTTACTCCACCCTCCTCCTCAGCCACAGCTCAAAGTGCATCTCTCCCAGAAGAGAAGCTTCCTCTAATACATGCCAGTCATTCCACAAGCCTCAGACTAACCTAAACTCAGCCTTCTTCCTCAAAAACGCCTTTGTAATCACTGTACTTATCTGGATGTGGCCAGGCTGAGCCAATGTCAGCTGGACTGATTGTTCTGGGCCATTGCAACACCTGGAGGGCAAAGATTCTGAATCATCGTGACCCCTGGCCTTGAGAACAGGCTGTACACCCAAGTGTCTGCTCAATAAACACTCCCCAAAGGAGCAACTCAAAGACAACAGGGAAGTTCCACTGCTCTACTGAGAGGGAGCAGCATGTCCTGATCAGACGTGAACACCGAGCGGATCCTTGAAGACCACCTAGCCCAGTCCACTTTAATGAGTCCTGCCTCACAGGCAGGAAATTGGTGGAACTCAGGGTCCCGGCACCTGCTGGACATCACCAGCACTAGAGATAGTGAAGAGACTGGGAATTAGAACAAGAGATAAAACTCACCATCTCTACTGCTTTCAGGCCACTTCTCAAGGTATTGATCTCCTTGTCCAGCTCAGTCATGCTGTTGTAAATAGCAACATTTTAGTAACCAACATGTGACTTACAGGTATTAAATATATGATATGTTTAAATATTTCATGCTTGGAAGTCCATACTAGTTTATTTAAATGTTTAAAATTCCCTTCAAAGATCTCACAGAAAGACAACATTTTGAACTTATGGAATTTAGGTATGGAATTATGTTTTCTGTTTGCCACAGCCAGCAGGTACATTTTATAGGTTAAAAATAGTAGAATAGAAATATCTCCCATCTGTATAAAAATATTTCATGTTTCAATCTCACAAAAATCTCACTTAAGCAAATTACCATATATGGAAATAAATTCCTTGCTGTATGTGCTTCCCTTTGAACAAGTAAAAGAAAACTGGCTTATCCACAATCACGTTCACGCTGTGCTCTTCATAATTAGCGCACTGCTATTCACTAAAGCTCTGGGACTATGCATATTACAAGGTGCTGACTTAAATTTCAACCAACAATGATTTTTCTTAAAGTTGTACTAGCTAGTTTTCATTTTCATTGCCTTTTTTTTTTTTTTTTTTTTAATAGAGAAAGTTTCCTGGGCTTCTCTCATAACGCTTTTTTTTTTGTGTGTGTGTGAGATCAGCCCTGTGCTAACATCTGCCAATCCTCCTCTTTTTTTGCTGAGGAAGACTGGCCCTGGGCTAACATCCATGCCCATCTCCCTCCACTTTATATGGGATGCCGCCACAGCATGGCTCAACAAGCAGTGCATCAGTGCGCGCCTGGGATCCGAACCGGTGAACCCAGGGCCGCCGAAGCGGAGCGTGGGCACTTAACTGCTTGCACCACCGGCCAGGCCCCTCTCATAATGCTTTCTATTTGTCAGCTTTTAAACATTAGAGATTACAACTTAATTCTTGCAGATAATTCAGATGTAAACAAATTCACTAATATTTCATTTACTTTAACATTTTAATTTCATGACTTATATGGTACATTTCTACCAAATTCTACAAAAAGAGGGGAAAAGTTAGCCTGCTCATCCTACTTTTCTAATTCACTTCAAAAAGATGCAATTTAAATGTTTTTTAAAAAAAAAGGGGGCCAAAAGGAGGAGGGATGAACACAAGGAAAACGGCCTGTTCCTCGGTCTCTGAACAGTGGTGTGAAGTTTGTGGTGACAGTTTGGCCACGTTCCATTTTATTTTTAGTTTCTTCATTTGCATAAAGACTGCTTTCCATTAAAATGTTGCCTTGGTTTCCAGGAGTGTGTGCACTCGTGAGAATTATGAGCACCGCCCTGACATTTAGGTCTCCTACTTCCTTAACCATTATCCTCATTTCACTAAGGGTGCTCCTATCTGTATTTTAAAAGAACTACCATTTAAAAGTACTAGTGAAACCACATTCCTTTCCTAGCCTCTTAATAACCCAGAAAATTAGGTTTTGTGGAAGTTAAAAATTGCATGCAGGGGTATTCCAAAGGAGCTATTTAATACCACACAACACATTTGAGTGATTTGGATATGATTCAAACTTTATTTCCCATACTATTCAGGGGAAAGCAAACAGAAGCACCCTATTCACCCAATGCTAACTATCTCAATGGCTAAAGCACAGTCCACGTGATTGAAAAAACTAAAACAGCTCACTGTAAGTACTTACTTTACTTTTGCTGCTTGAGGAATGTCCCGCAGTTCTTCATTTAGATTGAGAACCTTGGGGTATTTATTTTCCACGATAGTTATGAGATAGTGCAAAAGTGTAATGTTCCTATAATTAAAGAAGAAAGAGTATCAAACATGGTTAATATCTGCATATGATTTGTATATTCAAGTGGTTGGATCCACAAGAATGCTATATTCCTGCATTAATTTCAAAATTTGGAGGTTCCTGTAAGGCAAGGATTCTCAAGAGAAGGGGATATGGGGAGAACCTACATGGGATTTACATAAATATATGTCAAAAAGGAAGTATACATCTTCTAAAAAGGTAAGGCAGGGGATAAGAATTACTTATTTGGCCCATAATGAGCATCCTTCACACCTAATGTGATAGGTGATGGAAATGAATCTGAACCACTGTCAATGGGGACACACCTTCACACTGCATCCACCCAAAGATGAGGTTCATACAAAGCAGGATAGGGTGGGCTGGGGAGGGAGGTATGTTTAATCCACTAAAAAGGACAGCTGTTTTTCAATCTAAAAGTACAGAGCAGCAATCCACTGATGAGAATTATTGATAATTCTCATTTAACATTTCTTTTACTCTATGATAAATTTTTTCCTCTTTGACTCATTTGTTTTGATGTTGCAGCCAAGGGCGATCGGAAAGTTAGAAAGCCTCCCATTTCAGGGCCGGGCCTGGGAGTGGGCCAAGACCGTGCCATCATAAACAAGGCATCCTTGCAGCCGAGGATCCACTGCCTAATTTTAGCAACACTTCAGCTCCTAACTGCCATAACCCAGCTCCCTCTTCAGTGGTGACAGGGCTGAACCCTGACTGACCTGGGTTGAAAAGGCGGGCATCTGATAACACTATCTATAAAGCAAAGCTGTGGTAGTCTGGTCCCGTTCTTGCAACTCCAGTGCACATTATAATCACTTGGACCCCAGATGCCTGGGCCAACCTGAGATTCATTTAATTGGAATGATGTGGGGCCAGGCATGGAAATTTTTAAAAACTCCACAGTGATTCTAACAACCAAGATCAAGAACCACTAGTCTATTGAAAGCTACCATAATCAGGAAGACATAAATGCATTTCTTTAGAAAGATTTCCCTAATTTTTAGGCGGTCTGCTGATTCACAATGCTAAGTCACAACAGTCCCACCCACCTCCAACTAAAGTGAAGCAGAGCTGTCAAACGATTTTCTTTTCCATGAGAATGAAAACCATTTCTGGTTACCCTTGAAGTTTCATTGAAGTCAATGCAATCCTATTCCTCTGAGTCAACTGGCCCGCAGGTAAAAAAAAATTTTCCCTGCTCTCAATAATCAGAAAACAATTGCTCAGCAAAGTAAAACAGTGGCTAATAATTCTGGTTACTAGAAAGAAGCCTTCAGTGCAGAGTGCATGTACGCCTCATGCTGACATCCTTGTGCAGTTTGATGAGATTCAATTGAACATTTAATGAGTGAGTGCTTATAAGCAAGGCACCCTGCTAGGCACTATGAGTATTTATGAGACACTTTTGGGTACCAAATATTCACAAGCAGAAAGACGACCAAAAAGAAAGAGATCAGAAATGTTTTTATTGTTTTGAAAACGCTTGTGTATTAGATAAATTCTGTAGTAACTTTAATAAGCAGATAATCATGCAGTAAGTGTCAGGTTATCATCAAGTTTGAGGGGGGCAAAGGGTATCAATGGCTTGTGTGTGTGTCAGAGAGGGAGAGAGCGAGAGAGATAACAGGACTGACTGGTAGTGAGGCTTTTCTTCCTTCAACCTGCAAGCCCAGTAGAAGAGAACACCCTTCCTTCAAAAAGTGGCTGCTCTTTATACACAAGTAACATGCTACAATTACCTATTACAACCTACAAATAAGACCCATCTGTTGGTAGAGTAGAGCTGTGGACAGACCAATAGAACAGGTGTCAAATACCCGCAAGGCCAAACACCTTGCTTGTTGTGACCTTAGGCAAGTTCAGATGAGCCACTTGATCCTGCCTCAGTTTCTTTATCTGACAACAGGCAATACAGCACTTGGCCTGTGCATTCGCAGGCTGTTGTGACAATCACATGTGACAGTGCTCTGCAAAGGATCAAGTGCTTAAAATCAGGTGGCAGTGACACAACTTAACAGCTGCCCTTCGTTAATCTATCCCTACACGTGCAAAAATAAGGTTTAGGCCCACAACTTAACACATTGCTTATTTCTTACAGGATAGATTCAGGGTTCCCATATGCTATGCTTCACTAACCCTATAGAAAACATAGAGTAAAAAGCTTCACTAGTTAGGCATAATTAGAGTGAACAGCTCATATTTCTCAAAAGAATTTGGGAACAGAGAAGTTGACCTTAGAAACAATTGTGCAGGTTCCTTTGAAGTCAGTGAGAACCTCAGAGAAACACAGCTCTCAGGGAAACTAGAGCTAATGTGC
Source organism: Diceros bicornis minor (assembly GCF_020826845.1). Lineage (NCBI taxonomy): Eukaryota > Metazoa > Chordata > Mammalia > Perissodactyla > Rhinocerotidae > Diceros > Diceros bicornis. Next base: position 9,145,090 of record NC_080763.1, on the reverse strand, counting down.
CTAATAACCCTACCTGTTAGTGACAGCAGAGCCTTTTCACATCTCGGTGTCTCTAGCACTTTCTAGGAAGCATTGTAATGAGTCTTGGAATGATCAGCTGAATACTAACAGCCAAAACACATTTACACATCACAATTTTTTCATATAGCTGCTAGCTTCAATGCATAAAGGAAAACATAACCTAAAAACCCAACTAGCTTCACATTCTATCATCAGCTGTCAGTTTTTCTTTTCTTTTCTTTTTTTTTTTTTTGGTGAGGAAGATTTTCTCTGAGCTAACGTCTGTGCCAATCTTCCGCTATTTTGTATGTGAGACACTGCCACAGCATGGCTTGATGAGCGGTGTGTAGGTCTGTGCCTGGGATCCGAACCCTTGAACCCCAGGCTGCCGATGCGGAGTGTGCAAACCTAACCACTAAGCCACTGGGCCAGCCCTATCTTCCTCTATTTTTGTATGTGGGTGCCTCCACAGCATGGCTGGTGAGTGGAGTAGGTCTGCGCCCAGGATCCGAACCTGCGAACTAGGGCTGCCGGATCAGAGCACATGGAACTTTAACTGCTTGGCCACGGCACTGGCCCCCTAGTTTTCTTTCTTTTCCCTGGAACACGGTTCTCTGTGGAGGGGTAGTGACTGGGACAGGTCAGGAGGAAACTACTAGAGTGCTGGTAAGGTTCTGTTTCTTGATCTGAGGACTAGTTATACAAATGTGTTCAATTTATAAAAATTCATCAAGCTGTGTGAAGTAAACTTGTCTTTAGAGTATTATACTATAATAAAAAGTTTACCCAAGAAAACTCAAAAACAAAAAACTTGGACTAGATGATATCTCTGGAGACTGAAAATGGATGATGGATAATTGGCCCAATGGGAAGTTGGGGTACTTGTGGTTGTGAGAGAGGTCAGAGAGGGCTCCACGTCGGAGAAGGATAAAGAGCAGTGCAAACCACAGACTGCAGCATCATGAGGCCGAGGAGGACCAAGCGGTACAAATTGAAGCCCTGTCCCAAGTGCTCGGACCCTCCAGTATACTGGAGTATTGACAAGTATACTTACTTATCAATACTGGATTTCGTGTCAGCGATCTTGTTCAGGCTGGATATCTTGAATCCATATGCATTGCCTCTTTGGCCTTTATTCATGTAATTTCCGAAAGCCAAAACCACCTCTAGCAACTGCTTCAGGGCACCGCTCCTGAACACCTCTTCTGAGCCAGAACGAATCGCTTCAAAACACAGAAAAACACAACTATTACAACCACGACTTTCCAGTGATATCCATCCTAAACCCACACACCTAACAGCAGATATTGAAGATGTAAGATTGGGTTGCTAGGTTACCAGGGAGCACTTTCAAAACACTTCAACCAGAGGCAAAGAACCAGGAAACAAGGAGAGCCATAGACAGCTGCATAGTCCCATCCTTTCTCAGCCCTTTCCTTGGCTGACTCATCAACGGCAAGCAGTTAGGAATACATAGGACAGCAACTGCATTTCCCACATTCCTTTGCAGACACTTTCTTGCCTGGTGTGAGTCAGATCAACAGGATTACTGATCACTTCCATTGATAAGAAAAACTGTGTTACATGTTACAGCTTGCAGGTGTCACCAGGGATCGGGGCAATTTCCCAAGTCCTAGCCTACGTTCTGTGGCTGTGCTCCTTAGTTGCCTTGCCCATATTTCAAACATCTAAAAATCTAACAGCCTCAAAATCAAACCATATAAGAGCCTCAAATCTTCCCTTAGAAAAATCTAGTAAGGCCCCATTGCAAGAAAGCTAATTACAGGTTTAATGCCAACAGTGATCAAATAAATTCCTCACCAACACCCAGGATGTCAAAAGCCCGATTGTGCAGAGGAGCCCAGGAGGTGTGCCGTGAGCTCCAGAATCCAGGCTAGGCCAGCGAGCCGAGCATGGACCTTAAGTAATTACCCATCAGAATTCCAAAAGATTTCGAGCAAAAAATCACCAAAGGCATCCTGTTCACTATATGCACTTGGACTGTACTTGTAAAGGGGCACTTAAGACGAATGTCATTTCCAGTCTGGGTGGCTTGACTTTACCTTCTACTTTCGGTTTCACTTCTGCCACACGCTCTGCAAACTTCTTTTTGAAGTACAGCGATTGCAATCTTTGCTGATAATGATTAATTCTGTAAGAGCAAGCATGGATTAATAACCATTTACTTAATACATCTATGTCCACTCGATGGACATGGAGGTGGAAGTACCTTAGAGCAGCCCCTCAAACACACACACAGAAACACATGCATGTGCGCACGCACATGTGCACAGTTCCTCTCCTGGACAGGAGCACAGGGCATGAGGCCATCTTCACCTGGAGAGCCCTTTCTCTGTGACCTACAGGGGGTATTGGGACAATTGCAGCAGGGTCTTGAGCTCCAATCAGATTAGGCAACTGCTAAAAGAAAGGGAGAGCTGGCTGCTGTTGACTACAGAAAGCCCCCTTCCCTTCCTCCGAGTCCCAGTAGCTCTTAGGAACAAAGAGATGAAAAGGAATAAAAAGGTGAAGACTCTCCATTCTGCTACAAATAAAGGGCTGTTTCCTGCACTTCACCCACGCTTCAAAATGTTCCACAAAGTTTGCCTTTGGCAAAACTGTAGAGTAACTTGTCCACAGCATTGTCTCCTCATCCTCCTCTCCTCACTCACGCCCCAAACCTTCTTCGCTCTTCACAGTTTGCCTCCTATCTGTTCCCCTCAGGGCTGGCAAGCTCTGCTTTCCAAGTTAGCAACTAGCACTGGAGATAACAGGAATGCACTCTGGCCTCTGATCACCACCAAGACAAGCTGCTCTGTGATGCTGAAGGGGTGAGGGTGGGCATTTTCACCCAGGCCTCTGCAATCACTGCCTAACCTGCTCTATGGTGGAAACTTCAGTCCAGTAGTACCACGGATCAGCCCTTCCTCCAAAATATACCGTATAATCAGACAGACCTGGGTTTGTAGCCCAGCTTCTCTTATTAGGTGACCTTGAACAAGTACCTTCCCTCCTCCAGTAGATGGAAGAGAATACTTTCCTGTCTCACAGCCCTCCTGGCAGGGCTGATGGGAGGATGCAAAGATCTATACAATTACCCAGTGGCAGCTACTGCAGATGCCCATGTATTTGTCTACACATTGGGTGGCTGCAAACATCTGTCTAAATTTCAAAACCATCCTTTGTCCTACAGTAGTGTACAAAATGGTGAGTTAAGATGGAACAACAACCAAATAAGTCTGGATATGGCTGAAACGTAGAGTGAGAGGCATGTTCACCTGGGCTACATTTGTCAGCCTTTGGCACCTAGGGGAAGAGTTCTGCCTTGGGGTTGATGGAGAGTTTCAGGACCACTGGTCCTTGTCTAATGCAGAATCAATTCGCTAGGCCTGGGATGGCAAATAGACTCAGCTTGCACGCCAAACTCAATTACAAAGCAGTCGCTGCCTCAGGGCTTTCTGGAGAAGGGTTGAGAAAGCTTGCCAAGGCTTCCTGGGAAGAGTGCCATGATTGATTAGTGATGTCTGCACGTGTCATGATTTGACATCCAGACCCTGGCTGTTCGGTTATGTGGGCTCAAGGTTGACATCGCCAAGTCAGTCCATTTATTTCTATTTTACAACAACCTTGATACGCTGAGGTACAAGAGTGAGATACAATCCCAAGAAATAAAGTGGTGAGGAGAACAACAGTGACTGGAACCAGGAAAAGCTATGACTTGACTAGGTCAAAACACAGGAGTCAAAGAGGCCCAGAAACAATTGTGAAGAAACCCTCACCCTGGCTCCCACGGGCAAGAACTCACATAAACAGTCAAATTCCACACATCTCAGACTTGAGACGATATTGGAATTCAAAAGGCTTCAAGTTAAGCCAGGATAATTGTCTCCAACAATTCAACATGGATCACAAGTTTAACTTCCTTAGAAAGGTAGCGGCATCTTTACTTTTGAAGCATTTTCAAACTCACCGGCTCATCTCAAAAAGGAACCTATCAGCCTTGGCCATCCGATCCAGCTCATGCTTATGTTCCTCCAATAGGTCAATGTCACTCTTTTCAGGAACAAATTTCAAGAGCTAAAAAGTACACAAAAATATTCAAACTGAGATTTATAATTTAAATTCTTGTAGCAATTTTTCACCCTTTCAGTTAATTGTCCCAAGATGAAATTTTAATTTTTGTTTAATTTATAAACATGTGATTATTAAGATTCAATAGAAATGAATAAATCTTTCCACTTTTACTTGAAAGTAGTTAAATTGGTATAAGCTTCATTCCTGGCACCTTTCTGTTCCACACTACCTCTCAAATCAGAATTGCGGAAGTTCTTTACCAGGACCCACTTTGCACAGACTATTAGAGGGAGCTTGGAGACCAATCTCATGAGAAGATGATACAACCAAGTCCAGAGAGACTAAGCCACTCACCCAGGATTACAATGCAAGTGCGTGTAATCGTCAGAAATAGAACCTAGACTCTTGACTCCCAGCACTATGCTTTTTTCTATATCATGCTGGAGTGAGTAATTCTATGTGCATTTTTCATTCAATTTGCTGATTTCTCCCTGGCTTATCTAATTCCATCTCATTTTTTGCTCCATGTAGAGTTGGATGAGAGGAACGCAGTGGGATTTGAAGGTTTTGATTCCATATTTTATTTTGAAGAAATGAACATAGAATGTGGAAGAAATGGCAACAACATTTAAAGTTGAAAAAGTACTTCTGTATATTTCTGATTTTCTTCAAAGGCACAAACATGAGTAGGTGTATGCACAGGCCTGTGCTTGTGTGTTCTTTTCTACATCAAATACCCTTGGATCTATATTTTTTTTAATTACACTGACCCTCTGGACCCTGAGATCCTCTGTATAACTTGATGCTGGCATTGGGTGGTCCATTTAGTAGGTTTTCAAATATTTGTTGGATCTAACTAAGGGACCTCAGAAAAGGCAGTCAGTCTAGCTGCCACCAGCAGAGAAAGAGAATTGGAATTTTAGGGAAGGAGGTGAATGGTGTGAGGTTGGAAATACATTCCAGGTAGAGTGCGTATCATGTGCCAGGGTCTGGAATGGGCAGCACAGCATTTGTGCAGGTGGAAGAGTGGCTGTAATGGCAGTGGGGGGGCGGGGGTAGAGGTGGGCAAGGTCAGAGAGTAGCAAGGGCCTCATGAGAAGTTCACTCTTTATTTTGAGGGCACTGGGCCGTAACTTAAAATCTTAAGTAGGGGAATAAGTTTGCATTTGAAAAAGATCGCTGTGCTTGCAGAATGGAGAAAGAATTAGAAGCGATCAAAAGTATTAGGGGTTGTGATTAGACAGTTGGTGCATTAATCCAGGTGAGAGAGGATGATGGCCTAGACTGGGTAGTCGACAGATCCTAGAGCTAGTCAGGGGAGTTGAATGGAACTGGCCTGACCTGCTGGTGGATGGATGGATTGTGGTACATGAGAGTCAAAAGGGTGAGGTCTGGGCTCCTGGCTTAGGCAACAAGGTACAAGAGTGTAACAGGGAACCCAGGAAGAGAAGGTTGGAGGAGGGCGGGTGGAGAGAGGGTGAATTTAGTGCTTGAAATCCTGACAAGAGAACCAAGTGGTGATTTCTAGGAGGCAAGTGGACAAATGGGTCTGGAATCCTCAAGAGTTCTGTTTGGAAGACAAAGCATTGGTGCCTGTTATAAGAGGTAGGGTACTGAATGCATAGATGGGAGTGAGGTAACCAGGGGAACCATCAAGAGGGAAAAAGCAGGGCAGGAGAGAAGCCAGCATTGAAGGGATGAGGACAAGAAGAGGAATCTTCAGAGGAGACAACAGAGGGGCTTATGTGGTATCACAGGGCCAAAGAAAGAAAGCATCTCATCATGGAACAAGTGGCCATCAGTGTCACACCCCACCAAGAAATCAAGGAAGAAAAGGACTGCAAAGTGTCCCCTGGCTTTGGCAACAAGGAGGGTGTGTGTCCTTAGTGAGAACAGCTTTAGGAAGGTGAGGAAGATGGACTGCGGTGAGTTGAGGAAGAGTGAACAGGAGGCAAGTGTGGACAAGCTTTCAAGAACTGGCTGTGTCAAAAAAGACAGGGGACAATAGCTAGATGGGGATGTGCAGTCTTGAGAGGTGTGTGTGGAAGGCTAGGACTTGGACACGTTACGTGTCAAGAGGGAGAGGCGGAAAATCTGGAGGAGAGGGGCACAGTCCTCCAATCTGGCTGGGTCCCTGAGCAGAAGGAAGGGATGGGCCAGAGCAAAGGACACCCCTCTTTCCTAACGCGATGGGAGGGGAGAAAGATGGAAGTTGATGCCAGGGAGTTCACAGGGCCGTGGCCTAATAGCTTCTAGGCATTTATGTTCCATGTTCAAATGGTGACAGTGGGCAGGACAAGTGTCTTCTTGCTCTTCCTCAGCGCAAGGTGGGAGGAGGGGATGCGGTGGGTGGCAGGACAAGGAGAAGGAAGGAGGAGGGAGAGGAAAAGGCTTGTTTTTCCTACTTGGTTTGGATTTTTACCTACTGGGCAAGGACATTCAGTCCTAGTCTCAGGGATTGCCCCTCCCCCTAGCCGTGCAGAGCCCACAGGCCCCTGTTCAGGATAACACAACCACTCTCTCTCTCCTGTCACTTACAAGAGTATAGTAAGAGGCACATGCTAACGGCTCAGTCCTTCTCAAAGCAGAGCCAAGTAACAGACTGTGTATAGATAGTTTGGGGAGGAACGCAGAGTTAGACAAACACTTGGGAACAACAGAAAGGTATGCATTCCAATAAAGAGGCGTGTATTGATCTCATCTGAGATCTGAGCTCAGCAGATAAAAGCAGCAGGAGAGGAGGAAACAAATGTGGCTCAAATGCAGATCATAAATAGCGAAGAGATGCTGGCTCCAGCGCTCATCTGGGAAGAGTGCTGTATGAAGGAGAAGGAAGCAGAGGGAGGCGGGGGAAGACGGGGGAAGACGGAGGAGGAGAACGAGCCTGGGAGATGGGCAGAGCGCGAGACACACAGAATTACCAGGAGATGCTTGGCCAGATTCTGCTTCAGTAGACTGATTTTCTTACTTGTATTTATTTGAAGTACATTCTATTTGCACTGCAAGCCCTTGTGGCAAGATTTTGAAATCCCTTCCCTGAAGGAGGAATTTTGCTGGATGCGATTTCACAGTAAACAGATCTTGTGGAATTTTAAACATACAACCTTGTCGATAGAGGCTGAAGGGCTAAGGACTAAAGCAGCTTTTTGCATGGTTCTTCATCTGCGTGGGCAGCTTCTGATGCAGGCAACTAGAGTGCAGGGTCACCTGGGGGCCAGGAGGGGCATGGGAGGCTGGGCTCCACTGTCTCGGGGCAGAGACTCTGTTTTGACTGGTGTTCAGAGAGGGAGAGAAGAGTGTGCAGAAGAGCTATAAAATGCTCTAAGAAATGAATTTTAGGTTTAGGAATTACTTTTAAACTATTCATACACAGAGCATCCTAACAGACTTCAAAACATAGCCATTAACAATTTTGATAACTAAATCAAACCTTAAAAGGACAGCGTGAAAAGTGTTTCTACTGCTAAGTGTGAGGGTTTCACTGAGGACCACTGCTGATGCAGAGGCCTCAGGGAGGGGCAGGTTCATGTAGGGATGGGGACACTGCACACATCGCTCCTCCCTGCTTTGTGTCTGAAGCCTTTTAGGACATCAATGAGAACCACGGAAAATTCTCATCTGGACAAACAGACCCTCCACCCGGAGCCAATTCACCACCCAGGATCACTGTTATTGGAGCAAAATATCCTTTTCCTCTGCTCTTGGCAGCTGAGCACACCTACAGACGAGACCTCAAGTTAAGCCCAGAATCATGATTGCTTGTGTCCACAGCTGACCTTAGGTGGACCTGGCTCTAACAAACCTGGGCCTCTTGATCAAAATATGATTCCATCCCAAGGACAATGAGACGAGCAGACAGAACAGTCTTAGAGCATTTCGAGACTGTCTCCATGAAGCACAGACAAATTTAGGCCCAGACCAAGAGACAGAAGATAATCCCTGGAATATCTGCTAGTTCAACAACACTGTCATTTGGGGACAAGTGAACGAAGCTGCTGAACCCCACATAACATGGTTGGAGCAGCTACACAGAGCACGTCATGGAAATACTGCGTGAAGAGAGGCTGGGGCACCACACTTGACTTGCTGCCTGGCCACGGAAAATACAATTATCCCCAAATACCAGGGACAAGGCTGCGTACTGACTGCGTGTAAATGTATCATGTACTTGCTAGCCCTGGCATTTGAATTCACTGCCATTTATGGCATAAGAGGAGTGCCATACAACTTACGGAGACAAGACTTAGCCCCAAGAAATTTCTGCCCCACCTTATGACACATACGAGTATTTCAATGTAGATCGAAATACTAGGGGTTTCAGTGGCTTCTGTGATTGTGGGAATGGTGAGCCAAGACCAAGATGCAAATTGTATTAAGAATCTAGCAATGAATCAGTTTACATAGTCCTGTCTGGGATCTCACAGTGCTACAGAGATTCTCGATATTCCTGTGAAAGATAGATTTTTCCACTAAAGCTAGTAGATTTATATGACCTACTAAGGCATAATAACTTAATTGCAGCATGAGGGACAGAATCTGGCATTGTGGGTCTCAAGCATTTGAAAAACTTGTCACTTTCCTTCTCACTCATCATTTTGAGGAACAACGAGAGAATAAAGTCATAAAGTCTCCTCATAGAGCTCCATGGAACCTTGGTTCAACCTCTGCCATTCAGAGAAAAGGAAATCATCTACCAACAACAACCAGATTTTCTCAATATCCCACTTCTTGCTGAAAGTCAGCTGTCACTTGTGCTCCGAGACGTCTGGCAGCTCACCTGCTCCAACATGTCCTTGGGCAGATCTTCCTGCTCATCCATTGTTAGAATTGCCTGTTTGATTTCATCATTGGATAATTTCAACCTGGAGAAAGAATATTTTATTTTGTTGTTAACAATATTGGCTTGAGTATTAAAATTTAATGCAAGATCATTCATTTTGCTACTTCAGCTGCTGATTTTCAAGTACTATTTTTCTCAAAATCTCTCAGTGAAAGCTTATTTCCTGATGATACTGTACCTAAAAATAGTATTTTGAAACTGCTTTAACATTCTTTCAGGGCTTTGTAATGCTCTGCTGACACAGAGAACAAAGCTGTTATGTTCTATCGTTTAGTTTCCTTAAGCAAGGGATTGAAAGATGAGAAATAGGGACAACACCCATACACAACCATTTTAATATATAGTATCTATGAACGGCAGGTGAAAGAGGAAAACTAAATTCTTAATTTGATTATATGTCAGGAGTGTTTAAAGTTTGCTGTCATATTAAAAATGGATTTTAAGGTTAGAATCTATGTTGTTGTTTAAAAATTGAACAATAGTTACTATACAAAAATGTACAAGCACTTCACAGTTAAGGAGTTTTCAGATAAGTTATTTCACTTGAGCTTCAAAATAACTATGATGGTCATTATTTTTAATAGAGGGAGAAACTGAGCCTTAAAATGGCTAAATTATTTGTCCAAGGTCAAACATATAGAAAGTGGCAGTATCAAACACAAATCTGACTCTTGATTGCTAATTCAAAATTCTTTTTATAAATATGGCTTATCTAGTTAATATCTCACAGGTAAGGACTTAAGCAAAAATGCAAATCTATTTTTGTCTACCATAAATTCATGATTTACTTATTTAATTAAGGATTTCTGTCTTGATTATGTCAGGAAAAGAAAGTGTTAACTATAAAATGAGTCATGAAATTTAAAAATATACTTGTAAAAATGTGTTTTTATTAGGCATAACCAATAGTTTTAACCAGGGCAAAACATCTTAATCAGATTATTAGCTGTAATAATGGAGTCATTCTTTTGTTCTATTTGTACTCATTAGACCTAGACTGACTTTAAAAAATCTTACCTCCTTATAAGCTACTACTAGCTTATAACACTATTTATATGAACACATTAACGTTATTCGATCTGTTCTTCTAGTCTATGACCTTCAAGAAGAATCACCTTTAGGACTGGACATAAAGACATAAACACACAAACATAGAGCAAGACGTGCAGCCTTCATACGTAACGATTGAAGGAAGGGGCTTTGGCATCAGAAAGGCTGGGTCCCAATCCTGACTCGGGCACTTTTTGGCCAGTGTGACTTTGGAAAAAATTTTTCTTAAGGCTCAGTTTCCTCATCTATAAAATAGGAATAATAACAACTACATCAAAAAAGAGTGTGTGTGCGTGTGTGTGTGTGTCTGTGAACAAGTGAAATAATGCACGTGAAGTGCTTAGCACAGTGCCTGGCCATAGCAAGGGCTCAAGAAACTTTACATATACTTGACAAGGCAGACTTTTCTACATCAGAAAAAAAAAAAGGAGTGCTTATGTAACCTTAATATTCACGTGCAGCTCTTTGAGCATTAAACAGTGCTTAGTAGGCTTGTTGTGAACACTTCACAAAGGACCCTTGTACGCACCATTTCACCTGAGTTTCTTCTCTTTATACAATACCCATTTGGCCTGGTGTATTAAAAAAGAATTAGAAAACGTGGTGATAATATTTGGCAGAATCAAATGATAAGCTGAAACACTCAGGATATAAGGGTATGTAGAGCACACATGGTCACCCGTGCTCTCACATGTAAATGAGGGGGCAGGGGTGGATACAAAGGCCATGCGAGGAGAAAACAGCACAGGGTGGAGCGGGACGAGACACGCTGTACTCTGGACACCTCTGGCTTGTCCATTTCTCTAGATTTTGACATGATCTTGTTAACACCATCCATCCTGCTATTTAAACTGAGTATCGTTTCATGTGCCAATGAGTAGGGAAGGGAAGGAACAAATTTCGGAATCCTATTGTACTACTACCATTCTCTTCTATTTCATGGTTTCAAATCCAAATATATCATCTAGGCAATGGGCCAAGTTGTCCATGTTCTCAAATAAGACCCATTCTATCACCTAGTCCGAGTTTCGGAGCTATCATAACTCCCAGGCTGTGGACAGCAACCTCGGACCGGGGCAGACTGCTCCAGATTGTTTTGGTCATTCTTGGGACAATCATTGCCCCACGAACATATTCACCAGAACATCATCATGGAAAACCCCCAAATTCAAATGGAACAATGTAGCCAAGTTGGCATGGGTAAAACATCTGACAGGGGAAAATGTGTATCAGGGTCTCCCTCTCCCGGCCCTGGGTAGCCCTAGCTCCCAGACACTAACAGCTCTTGAGTCAGGTAAGGGCGAACACCACGGGGCGGCCATGCAAGGCCAAGGAAGAGGAACACTAGGGAAGGCTGAAACTGCCCCTAATGAAAACCAACTGGCTGTGGAAACACCTATAGTATATAAAGCTCTGCTTATAAGAAAAAAATAAATTAGTTCTGTGTCCCTTTCACACTGAGCTGAAGAAACCACTTTATGGTGTAGATCTGCTGAGTCCTTCTGTTTTGCATTTGAAAGAAAAGGAGTTGAAAATCAGAGTGAGTATAATACTTGAAGTATCAGATTTGCATTTCATCAGCTGCCCATATGGAGTGCAGAAGTTCTTGCTTTTGAAATTGTATATATTTATGCTCCTCAACCCCCAGAGGCTGTCTGGACTAAACATTAGCTCCAATTCATAACAATTTTGGTTTCTCTTAATGTGGCCCACAAAGAGACTTGAGACTTTAATGGATGGTACTTAAGAAAATCTACCTGTCAACATACTGCCTTGCACGTGGCCTGCTGGAGCCGACAAAGAAACCGTACCTTTGGCGAAAGAGAAGGGCACGCTGCCCTCCGGGATGGTTCTATAGGTTGCCGAGTTCTTAGTATCATCTGTCATCCACAGAATGAGTTGCTAATCTCTGTAATTTAAGGACCCTACCAATTCTAACCTTTTAATTGCTTTTAAAGCTTGGCAGTGTTCTGGTGTGCTGGAGGGTGACAACTTTTGAGACATCCACTTCAACTCTCTTTACAAGGCAGGAAACAAACGGACCATTTTAAAACAGTATTTAACACTACCTTGCTCTACTCAAATATTTCAAAAATTTGCCAAGAGAATTGGAACATCTAGGCGTAATTAAAATAAGTTAAGGATGAATGGCTAGATCAGCCGTATCTCTGCTTCAGTGGATTTAAGCCAAATCCCCCTGCTTTAAAGTAGCTTTTTGTGGTTTACTATACCCTGGCTACCATGTTAAGTGAGCATCTGGAAAAAAAGTACGGCAGAACACTTCATAAAAGTGGATTTTAGGTGGGTTCATTTTGCAATATAAACCAGCTTCCAAGTTTCTTTCTGTCTCATCTTTTTTTCTTTGGAAAGGAGAAGTCGGTTTTAGGAAATAAAGCACAGTGAATTTTAAATTGCCACATGTCGCCTATACACAAGCAGTAGGAAAGCTGTTGCTCACTCTGTCAAGGGCCTGAGGAACGGGTTCCCATCCTGAGGCACATCATGTCCATTCCACTCTCTTCTCCAGTCTGTCAGAGGCAGAGTCCCTGGTGGCCTGGAGTTTCTGATTCAAAGGCACACTTTCCAGGCAGTCTCTTTCCAGGAGCTGTGAGTGACCCTGGCCACTCACTCTGTGAGCCCCATGCAAAGAACCTCCACTTCCTCTCCTGCCTGGCCCAGGATGGGAAGGGCGTTCCTTCTGCCCGCCTTCTCGGCTCTAGGCGGGGCCATGGCAGGTGCCCCTGACCAAAGGGTCCGTTAACTTTTGCAGGGTGAGGGGAAGGAAGAGCTTTAAAGGATAACCACACACCGCAGACGTGCGCTCATTAAAATACACCCCATGGAATATGCCACAGGCTTTCACTGTGGTGGAATCTGGTATAATGACTGTATTGCTAGGTGTTAAATTCCTAGTCAGCAAGAAAAGAAACAGAAAGGGTCGCCAGCCTTTGGGAATGAAATAAGCAGAAAAGAAGAAAGATAGTAAGTTTGGAAAGGTAGGAAATCTTGACATCAACTTGGGAACGTTCCTATTCATTGTCCCCACGCATAAAATCAGTCCCCCGAGTCCTACTGAGGGTTTCCTCACCTCTCTCAATTCTGTCCCTCATCAGGTCTCACCTGGACGACAGAAAGAGCCTCTATCTGATGGCTGCTGTGCTTCCAGCTCTCAACCCCTTCCAACCTATCCTGCTAATGCCGAAGAGATCAAACTTGGAACCTTATTAAAACAAAGTGTTTTCCTCCTGAACAATTTGCACCAATTCCCAATCCCATGAGTATATAAACAGGCCACTAGCTAAGCGGCTACCACATGCAGGCAACCTGCCAGGGGCTGCCATGCACTAGGTCTAATTCTCACAAGCCCACTGCAAGGCTACCACTTGCATCATCTCTACTTTACAGATGAGGAAGGCATGGCTGAGCCTGGGCTGACTCTGCCCTCGCCAAGGCTGCAGGCAGGGGTCTCCGGCTCTCCTGCCTGGCCTCACACGATGCAATCAGTAATGGCTGTAACTGCAGGGCTCTCTTTATTAGCTGTGCTTACATCCCTCTGGGGCCTTTGCTCCAGCTGCACGCCTCCTGGGAACTGTCTCCTGCCCCCCCGCCCATGTGACTGGTATCACCCTTCGAGACCCACCATCTGGTGCCCCTCTCCCTCAGCTGAGCCCCCGTCTCCTTCCAGTCAGACCACTCTTAGGAAAGGGGGAGAGTGACAGCCAGGTAACCACTCACTGGTTAAATGACTAAACAAAAAACAAAATAAAATCAAGTCTGCTTCAATTCTTTTACTTTTATCACAGCACATGCAACACGTCATCCCTGTGCTTTCCTGACGAGAGAGTAAAACTATTGATCGTGGAGCAGAAAAGCAGGTGGGACTGAAGCCACTATGGGAGAGAAGGTTCTAGCACCTGATCAATAAGGCTCCATTACCATAAGGTCTACTGGGACTCACTTTGTTACGCACAATACACTTGTTAATTATGCTCATCGTAATACTATATATTCATTAAATTGGATTTTAATAGATAATTTAACAGCTACGAGGCAAGTCCTTAAAATCGTCTTCTAGAGAGAGTTCAGAATCATTCAAGTTCTAAGTCACCTTAGGCTCTGACACTTTTGCAGTAACAAGGCAATTACATACCACAAATATGAAATAATTCCTTCAATAATGGGATGGGAAATTTGCCAGAAGGAGTTGTAACCTTATCTATAACTAGTGTAATTACCCTGGTTGGCACCTGGTGCTGAGAATAATCCATCTATGAGGAACTAGGTCAGTTTTTACTCCTATGAGCACTTAAATACTATCGAAATTCAGAGTGCTAGATCCCTTTGTCAAGTTATTTTAGTGTTCATCTAGACTGCAAAAGCACAAAATATAGGGAGAAATTCTAGGATTAATAAAAAAACTTCCCTCAAATTTTCAATTAATTTTGCTATTTAGTAAGAATGTTATTTGTAAAAAGAAACTGTAACAAAACAAGTTGTATACACTACAGAAGAAAAATTAGTAGATCTTCAAATTACTTTCAACGGTATCTTCCTGAGCATGTGTTCAGGGAGCAAAGCGGGGTAACTACAAGGCCTGGGCATTTACACAGCTTCCAGCCAGACACAGAAAGGAAATGCTAAAGGGATGGCTCACGTTACCTTACTATTTATGTTAAGATTCAGGGATCTCACTCAGCTTCAATTTCTCTTGCACTAAAAGCAACTTTTGCTCCTTAAAGTAACATCTATCTGGCTAACAATCAAGCTCCCATGCAGAACACCATGCAGTGGCTCTTTGTGTTAAAAGAAACTCACTCAAGACCATCTAAAAAGTAAGGACAACTACTTTCCCTCTTTATTCCCCCTGAAAGAGAAGTCACCTTACACCAGTCTCAATGCATACACAACATTCTTTCCAGAATAGAACCAATGTGACTTATACATAATGCCCTGAAGTTCAGGATTCTTTACATCTTCATTCACCTCCTAAGCATTGGGTACTTGCCTAATGTGAAGGTCCCTTTTAGAGAAAACAAACTAGATCCAGAAAAGCTACTTGAAATACCCAGGATGACCTAACACATTGCTTGAAGCTACAATCAGATTCCAGGCTCCCAAATTTCCTTTCTTCTTTTTCAAGTTCCACAGCCATGATGGTTCACTAATTATGAGAAAGATTTCTGAACAGGGCTGGACTGGATAAATTAGCATTTCGCTGAGGTTTGAGATTTACATAACTATTTATTTGTATAAAAATGTTCAAAAAGAGCATGAAACCATATAACCTTGAAGTATAAAAAGGTGACTTTAGAAAGCAAAATAAAACAAAGCTTTCATGGTTGGTGCTGATTCTGTGACAGTGTTATTCAATGGCCAAAATATCTCTAAAGCCAAGAAGTACAAGCAAAAGTAAAGACCATTTTACAGGCTCTCTGGGAAAAACAAACAAAGGAACATTGATTCGGAATGTTCTGCTTTTTACATTTTGGAGTCTGTGGAACTTAAACTCTAAGTAAGTAGGTGTCCAGCTCTGATACATTCCTCTAGGGAAAGTGAGCACCAAGGTTCTCCTCACCTTAAACAGAAGAGGGTCCAATGAACCGTCCCTCAGCAGAGTCCAGGGAAAAGAACAAGTACAAATGTGAGGTTTGGAGCCACATGATAGAAAGGCTGGTCCTACCAGAAATGTTTATTCAGTATCAACAATACCTCGAGAGAAGGATGTTGCAGTTCTGAGCTCTCCGACCATCAATCACCGAAAGCTCTTTGACCTTTAGTTTGGAACTCAGTGTGTCATCGATGGCATCTGCTTCTTTCTATAAGGAGCATGAAAGAAATCCATCAAAGTCAAACAGGGACATTCCATCTTCAGATACACGCTCCTTTATGTTTTCTGTTTACACACACACATACACACACACACATAGACAAAGCTGAAATGGTGAGGAGGGGAGTATAGGGAGGTGGTGGAATTGAAACAAAGGCTAAAATCTAGCTGACAAAGGGAAATAATAAGAAAAGCTGACCACCCACATTTAAAAAAGCATTGTTTGGAAGAACAAAGTGCTTCTAAGTTGAAGATCCTAAGCGTGCATATACCCTCCCTTTGTCCCCCAAATCCCTATGGCTAGCAGACAGAAGAACTGTCACTATGAATCAAGCTCAGCTGACGCTTGCCACCGCCTGTCCAGCCATTTGCAGGGCCCATTCATCCCAGAACCATTCGCATCCTGAGCACTCAAAAAGCTGAACAATAAAACCTCCCAAACGTCTTCATGTGCAACAAGAAGCTCCTGAGCCCAGATGGTAACTTTCATTACCCTGGAGCCTGATGGACAATGGGGAGGGGGCAGTTCAAGGCATTAGTTCAATTACTTAAATTAACAATAAAACACTACTTGTATACTCTGCTGCTATACAGAAAGCTGTAAGCAATAATGGCCAGTCATAATTTATGGTGGGAGAGGCATAAAACAATTATACATAAAATCAAGGTCAAAGTATAGACTAACTTGATAAATAGCAAGTTTGATTTCATTAGAGGTCAGGATTAATTTAAAAAATAGATCATGGCACTTTAAAAATGTAAGGAAACCAAAGAGCTCTGGAACTGTATAACAGTCTAGGAAACAAAGATGATATGGAGTTTATAATAAGAGGCACCCTGTGATCAAATTTTAACTGTCTCTTGTCGTGCTGAGATTTCAGGCATACCTCTAAATATTGAGTCACGAGTTGAGACCCAACATGGAATTACCCAGACATTGCATGACACTGACTGAAAAAAATGGGCTAACCAGGACATTTTGAGCTTACAGTGAGCCAAGGAGGTGTACTAAGCAGGGTTTAGGCGGTAGCTCACTTACCTGCTTGGAGTTACTGTTCACAAAGAAATCCTACAGCCATGGCAGAGGCATGGAAAAGGCAAATCAGATATATGCTGTTCAGAAATTAGAGCCACCAATGGGGGAAAGTCAAAGCAGGGAAGGAAATCAGTGACACAGGGTAAGAGATGACTTATGCCCCTAGGAGCAGCAATGAGAGTTGATGGAGACCAGAGTGCCTGGCTGAAGACACAATGAAGAGCCCAGTACTGAGCATTCAGGGTAGAGAGAGAAGACAGCATTTGCTGTACACAATTTTCAATGGTGGCAAATCAAATTCAGAAAAGAAAGGACTTAAAATACCCGAGAGACCCAAGTTAGGAAAGGAACAAACCCTCTCCGAAAGGACCATTGGGCTCCATTTACTCAACATGATGATTTTCACTTGAAGCAGGAAAGTCATCAATTCCATCAACTTAAGGAAACTACTCCCATTGTCATGTACTACTAGCAAAATATGCTTTTTTTGGGTGGAAATAATCTGTCTTTTTGTGTCATAAGGAAGGATTAAGAAAAGATAAAAGACAAGTTCAAAAACCTAGGTCAGTAACATTCATTAACCCTCAGTACCACTCAAAGAGTCCAAACAATGCCTGTGGGTGCTACGGACAGGTATGAGGAAAAAGACAAAACATGCAATTAAGAGACAATAAGTGATTCATGTGGTGTCCGCCATTGGTGGCCCTGTCCCAACCGCCTCGGGGCTGTCCAAGCACACAAGGTCAACCGTCTCTTCTGGAAATAGTTCACAGAAAAGAGTTGGAGCAAAGACGGGAAAGAGGAAGAAGTAATTGACATGTTATAAGAAAGTTAGAGCTTTCTTTGCATATTTTTGCCATGCTAGAATGAATAAAGCTTTGGTGCGCAAAACAGCCCAGCTTTCAGGCCAACTGCTTGCACAACCAGCATTTGCTCAGCAGATTCCTTAAGGCCTCGTTGGTCCTGGCAGCACTGCCAAGGCCAATTTTACACAGATGAGCTGTTTCACATCATTCTTCTAGTGGGAAACAAAATGTGTCCTTACCTTGCTCCACCCATACAAGGAGAGATTGCTTTCCCAGAAAGGCATTGAAAAAATAAACTGATAACCACAAGAACCCTTTCTTCTCCTCTGATGTCACAGTTTTCTTTTGTCCCTCTTGTAATTAACAAGTTTTCTACTCTGAAGCTCCTTAGGACTCTTTCTCTGTAAAAGCAGTTTCTCCTTTCAAGGGCAGAAAAAACTATGGTGAAGTGAACTCCATGAGGTTATCTTACCCTACCTTCCTCTCTCAAAGAGACACATTGCTAGCTGAATTTAGATCCTGCTCTCACTATCTGCCCTTCAAAGAAGAAACTTCTATGAAGTTCTCTGGCAACTCATTCTCCATAAGTTCCCACTGTCAGGAAATTAAGACTTCTGACCTCTACTGTAGTGGGGTATGGAACCAGGCAACTATTAGTAACTAGGTGTGTGGCTTGGGGCTCAGTCTCGCTATCTGTAAAATGGGGTTGACAACTGGCTTATGACTGTGAGGACTCAATGTAATAATGCACATAAAGCGTTTTCTATAGTAACTGACACATAGTTACGAGCTCTATACTTGGAAGTATCATACAATTCAATTATCTTTCAAGCTGATGATCAAGCCCATTTTTCCTCCTATTACCCTGCTTTCAGCTGAGCTGAAGAACAGCTGGTCACTTGTAAGCAGTGGCAGCACTCAGTGTAATAATTACTAGCTCAGTAACATATCCTACCTTTCATGAGGGGAGGAGGAGGAATGCCATGGGAGAGTTTGGTTAATTGTTAGCCTAAGATTCCCCTTCTTTAGCAGTCCTTTAACCATCACATTTTAGATAAAATCACAAAACTTATTAGATGGGGTATGTTAAAAATAATGATTCCCCCAGGCCTATTTCAAATAAGTTAACATTCTTTTCGAAACCTTAAATTATTCACTAACTGGCTTGGGCCAAACATGATAGAATCGTCTCTATTTGGCTCCACCTAACAGGATGTCTGAATTTTCCAGGTGATTTTTAGTGTAGGGGTTAGGGCTTGGAATATAAATAGGAAGTTGGGACTTGCATTTTCAGGAACCAGTGCTGATACATTCCTATAGATCGGGTTCCACAATGAAATGATGAATTAACACTTCATTGATAATTATAACCCTTGCATGAATGGTTCTTAATCTTTTTGACGTTGAGATCCCTTTGTAAATCTGTTAAAAGCTGGGGATCCCTCTCCAGAAAAATGCTTACACAAATATCTATATAAAACCCTGCAGTGATTAACTCTACCATGGAGTCCAGCTACCTTATACTTTGGTCCTAAAAAAAAAAACCATCACTTACCATTTTCTCTTCTGCTTTCATGTGCCATGGCTAAGGACCAAGATTATTGAAATAAATATCCTAAATCATAATAATTTTTCAATGTTAAAACTAGATATAGAGAATAATGAAAAATATAAAAAGAATAAAAAAGGAAAATTGTAAGAAAATACCACTGAATATTCCAAATGGGACCCCAAGAATGACTTGTATCTTACATATTAGCAGGAGAGGTCAGACTTTGGAGCCTGGAATAGCAGTGACTGTTTCATAAACCAGAGCAGAGAGGCTTTGAAATGTTAGACTACTGCCCCTAAAGAAGGGTGTCTTCAGGCAAAGAGGAGGGAGGAGGAATGGAGACAGTGAGCTGTTAATTTATAGCTACGACTCCCTTTAGGTAAATATAAAGTTCATTTCCTCTGTCCAACTGCATGGATAAGGAGAATGAATCTATAACATCTCAAGATGAAAATTTCCCACAAAACCAGAATGAATATTGTTTAATTGCATCTGAAATAGTACTACTATGCAATGCGCTACATTATGTATTAAAATAAGTCTTTTGTGGCTGGCCTGGAAATCATGTATAATATAGTTTCAATGAGAAAAAGAAGTTCTGAGATTCAAGAAATTGCCTTCCAAATGAAGTTCTGGAATGTGAGCAGGGGAATAACTGCACGCTATTAAATTCCATTCCATGTGGCACATAAGCTTACATAATCAGCTCTGCACACCTTTGATATCCACAAGGAAAAAAAGAAAAAAACAGAAAGCCCTGAATAGGAATGGTCTTATTCTTAAAACTGGAGTTAAAGAAACTCATTACAAAGCCTGACCTTCACAATGAATAAAACCAAGGCGTAAGAACAAAGTGAATCTGAGAATTATGCCACTTGTAGCCCTGAGTGTGCCACCTGTTCGGACATGGAATACACACTAAGCCATAATTTTATTATCTGTGAAATAGGAATATACCCACCTCACAGAGTTGGTGTGAGGATTAAATAAAAAAATAAGTATACGAGCTCCTTGAGAACTAAATTTTAGGGTTGATGAGATTGGGAACTACGTATACTGTACTCAGCACCAAAAATGTATGAATACTTAATATTGACTTGCATCTTTTAGTCTATCTTACGGCTATTTACAGATTTTCCTCATCTCTGCTTATATAGTATAAATTGCATTGTAGGTCTGTGCAACAGTTTAATACATTTGCATCCTGTGAAGGACTTCATATACAAAGCAGACAGTATAAATATCCATTCTGATTTTAATGATATAATAATTCTCAAATCATTGGGGCATATCTTGTGTGTGTGTGTGTGTGTGTGTGTGTGTGTGTACATATTATATAATTATATAAAATCTTTCCTAAATGTCATTAGTCAGTGTTCATCTAATTATACTAATCTAATACTGGAGATTTTTTCAAAATCTTACTCTGTGTAGTGTTCCTGTTGCTTACATGCAAATAACGGTATTCATGTGTTCCTCTGGGTCTCTGAGAAATTTACTTGGCCAAACAACCGGCTGAAATCCAGAAAGTTGCACCAGGGTTTTATAACTCTGGAGGGAAGAAAGAGGAGACACCACAGAAAAAATAGGCTCCCAGTATTCATTTGGCAGTGGAAAAGAGAGCATTTCAAGTGTGACGATAATTATATAGTGCACTGCCAGGACTAAAATGAAAATGCACAGGCCTTTGACATTGTCATTAGTCGTGAGACAACAAGACATTCAATGACAGGCACCTCATTTCCTTTACTCTGTCCTATATACAGCTGCTAGAATGTACGCATCTTTTCATTTTCTGTCTCTCAACATTCAGTAAATTCAATAAAATGGCTCAAATTACCTTCATTTGGGAAACATATTTATGGTTTAAAAATTCTCATCTCAAATTCTTGCACCAAGAAGGGAAACATACTTGAATCAAGCTGAGCAGGTGTGTTGAAATTTTTCTCTAGAAAGTGCTACTGAAAATGTCAAATGATTCTACTTACCAGTCTACTCAGTGTTAAGTACAACTGAAATGTTCAGGTCTATCCTGACTGGAATGACTACTGATTACTTAAACAGTGATTGGTTGCTAGGAGACAATTACCCAATTGCTAGGCTTCCTGCAACCCTGTCTCCCAGAGCCCTTGAGAACCGTCCACATATTTGTCCCAGAGCATTTTGGCAGCATCCTTCTGCACCTTCTGCTGAAAGCCAGTTAATTATGAATCTTGTAAACTTGGGTCTTTCAACCACCTGCCTTCATAATAAATGCAACCCACATGCTCAGACTTGAACAGCATCATTTGGAATAACTGCTGTTTCCCTTCCTTTAATTTACTTCTTTAAGTTCCCAACCATTCATCTTAGGCAACCAGAATGGACCAGTATTAGTGACTGAAACTGAGGTGGGAAATCAATGAGATGTGTATCGATGTCAGATTATTTGAATCTGCCAGAAAATGCGCTACAATGTACTAAGACTTCATGTCAAGGCCCAGAGGACACGTTCCTGGGATACAAGAGAGAAAGAGAGGGGGAGAGGGGGAGGGGGGGGGAGGGAGGGGGGAGGGGGGAGAGGGGGAGAGAGGAGGCGGCCTGTTGTAGCCAATCATGAATGAGTCTAGTCCAAGCACCTGCCAAATAAGGGCTCTAAACACCTCTTTTGTTTGTCCTTTGAAAGATAAAGTGTCTTGCTTTCTACTGGACAGTGTCTTATCATCTTTTTTCTTTATTTTCCTTCACTTGGTGTGTTCAATGTTGCACAAGTT
Organism: Diceros bicornis minor; assembly: GCF_020826845.1. Classification (NCBI taxonomy): domain Eukaryota; kingdom Metazoa; phylum Chordata; class Mammalia; order Perissodactyla; family Rhinocerotidae; genus Diceros; species Diceros bicornis. The sequence goes on along the minus strand of NC_080763.1, from coordinate 9,123,152 downwards.
TGCCTTCACACTTACAGTGGGCTCCAGGTGAGGGCTCCTATTTTAGGGTCATGCTGCTATGGCAGGCAATCCCCTGCCTTTTTGTACTGTACTAAAATAGCATAAAATACACTGCAGAGAAGATTTCCTCTAAGCGAAAATAGTGTGGCTAAAAGACATATTACTTTTTCTTTTCAGTTTCAGATGCATGAAATGCCATTTTGAAAATAAAACCCTCAGCTTTTGTTTTCCCCCAGCCTCAGTTCATCTTCTCCCTCAGTGCTTGGCAGTTCTTTCCGAGACACTCTTTCTTGAGAACCAGGCCAAGTCTAAGCAGACTACAAAGTCTGCTGCTTCTCTGAGGACGCTCCACCCTGGGCATGATTCACTCGGGAGTTAAGGGCCTCCCAGAAAAGCCGACGGAAAGCCCCTGTGCGGATGACTGGCATTCATGTGTCCCTATGAAGATGCACTCTGCTCTCTTCACCACTTCTCTTTCTCAGTCTTCCTTAAGAATCTTTCTGCTCATACTCCAGGACTCAATGATTCCATTCCCAGGTCTCTAACTGACTGTTTGGGATCTCACTTCACCTTTTCCTTATTCTTCTGAAACTCTCTGTACTGAGACACCTTGCTGTGACTTCTTCTGTTCCACCCTTAAGAAGCTCTACTAAGATGCCCTCTACTAAGATGAGGAGTGAGAGGAACCACACAGATATGACCAGGGCTCATGACGTGACTCTGTCTACTTGGCCACATCAGCAAGCACCAAATCACATGTTCTCACTACTATCACAAAAGCTTTGCTCACTTTTCAGAAGATTCTCTGGTCCTATTTGATTCATTGCCATCCCCACATTTGCTCAGATTTTGAAACCCCACTTCTGAGTCAAATCATGTTCGTGACATACAGTAAAAAATTCTCTCTAGGTTCTATCCAGCTGCCAAATTATAGTCCTTTACCAACCCCTATACTTCTAAAGGTTCCATCTATTTCAAAAATCAGTCTACTTCTGATAATACCATTTGATATATATATTTATAAGTCAGATAAAATAAAATGGCTTCAGAAACACTATGAGGTGACAATACAAGTTAGGTAACTCACCTACTAGTATTTTCTCCTGGTGACCCATTTTGACTAAGCACAAGTGATAATAAGAAACAGAACTCCTTCCACCAACAGAGACGAGGTCTTGGACACTAACTAGGGTATGAAGCTCCCTCGTGAGGACCTTATTTACCTTCAGGGTGTTCACACACACACACACTGATGGGCACCTAGACACATGTGCGTGCACACACACACCATGCTGCTTTGCAGGAACACACCAGAGTAGAACACACAGCCTAGAACTAAGAAGCCTGTCGTATCATGGTTATGGCAGATGGCTCAGGGAAAATGCATGAGGACATGATTTTTCACTTTTTTAGCATCTGGAGGGCACATGCTGTTACCTGCTGTCTTTGATACGCTGAGAACGTTCTTTCCAGGTCTTCAAGATCTAGAATTTTGAAGACTTTTGTATCATCAATTTCAGTCCATACTGTTCCTTCCAGTTTGTTCTGCAAACATCAAGTTAATAAGTGCTAGGATTTATAGTTAAGCACGAAAAGAATGGATGTGGTTCTTTTTTACTTAAAGGGCTGCTGTCCCCAATTTTTCATTCTACCCGATGCTCAAAGTGAGCTGGCTTCAAACAATATGTCATTTATTTCAGAAGCCTTATCACTTAAATATCTGAGCTAGTGAGAATCCCAAGTCCATTCTAGAAAATGAGATCATTTAACAGATAGGGCTGTTTCCCTTTCGGGGACAACACTGTGAGCTGCTAAAGCTGTCCATTAGAGGGAATTGGAACAATGGCTTACCTCAGGCAGCTTAGACCAGTTGAAGGATTTCAGGGCATTTGTGGGCTGAGGAATGTTTTTCTTCTTAAGTGTGAGACCCAGTGGAGCGCCAGGAGGTGGCATGATTCCCCCTAAGGGAGGAGGCCCTGGGGGAGGAGGCGGGCCACCAGGAGGGAGGGGAGGGGGTGGAGGAGGAAGCAGTCCACCTGGTAATGCTGGGGGCGGTGGGGGAAGAGGGAGAGACCCCGGCACAGAGGAAGGAAAGGGACCCCCTGGGGCTCCAGGCGAGGGTCCACCTGGGATGGAAGCACAGACAGCCCTCTGAAAAGACAAAAATAGGAAAAGAGAAGATCAACGGAAGAAGTAAATTCATTGGATGATTTTTGAGAGTCTGAAACTTTGCCTACAGTTCTGATAATGTGGGTTTAAGGGGGCACCAAGTCAAAGGGACTTTTCAGGGCCTTTGTGGGCTCTGTTGGGTCAGCCCTTTGTATTTGGTGCTCCAGTGCTTGTTTGCAAAGCATTCACATGTCTCTCACTTCTTGCACCATCATACAGTGTGGTTCTCCTGAAATTCGTTTTCATTTTAAGAAGCTAATATGATTTCCCTTGCTCTTATTAGAGGATCTGTACTGAAAAATGCACACTCTAAACCCCTCTACTGCCTAATGCACACGCGAAGCACAGGGAGCAAGTCTCACAACCACTGTGATAAATCACCAGACGGTTCAGGTTTTATTCCCCCATCAGAAGCTGTCTACTTAAGGATGAGGGCTCCAGGATAAGTGAGGCCTCGGCAGCTGCCCAGAAACGGAAGAGCGGCCCGCGGCCCTCAGGCCTCACCCTGCTGAGTTCGTGGAGCTGCGCCGTGAGATCCGCCACCTGCTGCTTGACGTGCTTGTGCTCAGTAGTCTCCTTTTCAAGTTTCTCTTTCATTTTATTTAAGGTCTGCATCATCTCTTCCTTCTCTTGGGTCTTGGCATCACATTCTCGCTCTTTCTTTTCCAATTTCTGTTGTAACTCATTGTGCTCTACGCAGGAAAACAATTGGTCATGAAAACAAGGGACTCTTCAAAGCTGAAGCATTTTCTTTAAACAGAAAACTGACTAAGGATGATTGCAAGGCTCTTTATTAGGTAAATATTATTCCTCTTCTCCATCAAAGGGAGCGACCCTAGGGCTCAACGGTGTTCACGTATGGAGGGGCCTTCGATGAACAACTTTATAAACTACGTTTTGTAAAAGATGGAAGAAGAGACCCTAAAGTCCCAGTTCTAAAGATGTGAGAAACTATTTGTGGAGGAGAATGCTGCCTGTTTGGTATTTAATTCAGAATCCTGTCATATATAAGAGCCCTTTAGCCACACTTGAGAAAATGAATATTAAAAGGGCCTCCTGTCACAAATTAGAAATGAGAACGAGAGAAGTCCAGTGTTTATTAGCTAAGTTTGCTGCCTCATGTCCAACTAGCAGACGGGCTGAAAAGGAGGATCTTGCACCCTGAGGAAATGCTGCTGCCAGACCCAGCGCTGTCCCAATGCAGAATCATTTCTCCCATTCCCCCTCAGAAGGCTACTTGGACTGGAAGTATTTTATGCTTTCAGCAAACAATTCCTAAAACTTGTGAAAGCAGATGTTATCATCTCAGAATTAAATACTTAAGGGCAGTAGTACTAGCTGAGCATGAGGATCACCCTAATATGGGAAGAAAAATACTCTCTCTCAGCTGTAGTGTCCCTGACTTCCCCAATCCTGCCATAATGGAACAAGGCATCCACTTGAGTGTAATGCTTGTCTACATTGCCAACATGCTTGCTGACTCGAGCACCGATGGAGTGATGATCCTTGGAAAAGAGGTCTAATTAAGTCTAGGCTGCAGATTTTTATTTCAAATACTTGGCCCCAATTCCTATTCTTTTTATATCAATAAACCCACTAGAGATATAACCCACGGGGGCAGACCTATACAGAGTTGGTCTCTATTTCTGAATTTGATAACACATTTAAATCCTTGCTCTCTCTGTCTCTTATTTTCTCTCTTCTGAGTCCTCCAAAATCAGAGTTTGCAGAACAGGGTTCAAGCCACTAAAATCCTTGGATTTCCCCAGCCTTGGAGTTAAGATAACCATCAATGCACTTCCACCACTCCATGAGTGCTTTCCTGACTGCTTTAGACGTGAAAGACTACCTCATGGGAAACTACTGTAGCCCATTTTCCTTCTCTTCTCCATTTCATTCCTCTTCGACAACTCTAAGACTTAACTTCCTATCACCAGTCATAAGCCTTTGACAAATCTGGCCAAGCCTTGGAACCACCTGAGGGATTTTAACATTTCAGGACCCCAGAGCCCATTCCAGGGAGTCTAGTCTGTAGTCCAGGGGCAGGGTGGTTTTCAAATGCTCCCGAGATGATTCTGATGTAATGCCAGGTTCGGGAAGCTCCAGCCTAAGGGATTCTCTCCACAATGACATCCATTTTATAATGCACTTGCTAAGCTTTTATTCAGCACTGACTGGGTGTGCTGCACTAAAGAGAATTCTCCATCTTTCAGGTCCATAGAACTTCCTGTCTCCTCGCAGCCTTCACTCTCTAATTCATCAACATGCACCCTCTTTAATACAACTTTGCTACTTGAAGCTTCCAGAAAAGAACTGATTTTATCTACAATATTTCCTTTTTTGGACTCTCCCCATGACCTCACTTTAAACCATCCTGTTCCTCCTGCTGACCTTTGCCACTTTCTCTTATACCACTTCAGCCGCCTAAATCCTACAAAAGTCCGCATCATTGATTGTGCAACTAGTATGTGCCAGGCATGATGCTCAAGTCCTTATATATGTTTTCTCATTTAATCTCCACAACAATCCTGTGAGTTAGGTTTAATCTTCATTTTACAGAGGAGGAGACTAGAGGAGAAGAGGACATGACTTAGCCTACCTACACAGTCAGTCAGGGACAGAGGTGCGACTCAGACCAGAGCCCAGCACAGAGCCTGACACACACAAGCCTTCAATAAGCATCCACTGAAGGAATGACTGAATGGTTCCAAAGCTTATATCCTCAGTACTCTCGTCAACTTGCACACCTCAGTCTCCATGCTCCAGGGGGTACCCCTAAAATACCACTCATTGACCATTTTCTCTTTGGTATACTCTCTCCTTACTCTAACTTTTAGTCAGTGTTTCTGTTCTTTCTATAGTAGTTTCTGGAATTTATTTATAAAAACATATGTGCAACCTCACTTATTTGAAAGCAATCTGAATTTATATGATGAACCCACAATATAACAGTCCTCCACATTTGGTATTTTGCAGTATCAGTGGTGGCTCGGCTTTTCTGCTCAATGGAAAAGGACAAGTGTGAGGAGAGGAAAGGAAATGCTTGAGCATTGCTTGGACCTTCTTTTCAACACACTAAATATCAGGGTGAGTGCTATTATATTTCACTGGCTCTGACTGAGTAACTTGGACAAGGAAATGGAAGTCAACTAACCAGCATACTGAAAGAGTAGTGGCTGGGGGTATGACTGTTTTCTCAAAGAGGCCAACTTTAATTTGCTAATATTTTGAAGGAGGGGGGAAAGTTACATTCATTTGGTGAGTGGTTCGCACAGTGATGGGCATAAATGACCCTCCTGTCACTCAATGCTCAGTGTTAATATCAAAGACATATTCAAATACCAATAGCTGGTCTGTTAATGTTTCACAATACACATATATCTACAGTGGTCAGTAATTTTCTGCATGATTTCTCTCTTTATAACTGGTGCCAAATTAAGGTCATGTGGGGGATTGGGCTGCTGAAACCAAGTGGCCGTGGTGTCCCTTATATTTCTTAAAATCCAGTGTGCTTTAAAGAGGAGTTATGGGATGGGGGGAGGGTTAGGATGATTGTTAGTTAAGAAAATTTGAATTAATGAATACTGAACAGCAAATGCTACAAGCTTTTCAAAAAAGTTTACACGATTATAATAAAAGGCTAAAATATTTGGGAGTTAGCATAATAACTAAAATAGCTCAATTAAAGAAAAAAAGTGCAAAATGCCCTTAAGACATGGAAAAAGAAAGGCTATTGATACACCAAAGTTGATAAGAAGCATCAATGCAAATTTCTAAAATAAACAGAAAGCAGAGTTGCTCAATAACCAATAACATAGTCTTTCCTCTTGTCAGAGCCTCAATCATTTACCTTTCCTCATTTTTTCTGCTTGTTCTTTCCACTGCTTAACTTCATTTTCATTAACCAACCTGTATAGTAAAGAAGCATTCATTACAAAAAACATAAAAGACCCACTGCTAAATGTATGCTCTCTAGGTACAAAAATAGTCTACTGCAGAGAAGATCCTCAGCATACCGAAACCCACTTATACTCAGGTGTCACTTAGAAATATTACATGTGTATACAGTACAGGAACTCATATTTACTTCTAGAACATTTCAGTTCTCCCAGTTGCTATTTTGAAGTAGGAGAAAATGTCTTACATTGTCACTATTATCTCACGGGCAACAAAATAAGAAGAAACTCACATTCGTACGACATTCTTAATATTAAAGTTTTCCAAAGGTGTGGAGTCGGGGTCCTGTCCTTTGTCATTCTGGATAACTATTTGCTGTATAATTCTATCCAGGAGTAGCCAGTACTGAACACTGTTGCCGTTTCTCTTGTCTAGAAAAGAAAAGAATGGTGGAAAAATTCTTCAAGTTGTTTCTAAACTAGGACAAATATGTTTCAACAGTGGTCACCCACCAGAGCCACAGAACCAGAGAGATATTTACAACATCTGCACCAATGCTTCCCAAATTCTCTGGAATTCTGACATGCGATGATCATTTACTTGATTGAGAGGCACTTTCTATTCCTTTCTAAATGTGTTGTAAGGCGTATATTTATTTTCAAATCACACTAAGTTATAATTCGTTTCATTTTGAGAACTTCACGATATCCCTTAAGCTGCGTAGAGACACATCAGGCTGTCACAAAACCAAGGTTTCGAATCCCTGGTGTACAGCCAACCTAATCAGCACTGTTCAGAAGACACACCCCTGTCAATGACGTCTGAACATTAAGAAACACATGCGTAAGTCACAAACACACTCACAAGGCATTTGGAGGCAGTGGTGCAGGATGGACATGAAGTGAGGGTAAGCTTCACTATGGGTCAGCCTCTTCCTGGTCAGCTCAAACATCTGCGTTGCACTTTTTGTGTCTATATGAACCTATTTCACATGGAAAAGAAATCTAAGTCAAACATCCAAGTTCCTCAATTCCTGCAACGCAAGGCAAGCAAATCGAAGGCAAAGAGAAGCTAATCTTGCCATTTAGGTAGCAAAACAGCACTTCAATTTAGCTCCTAGGTTACACTGGTCCATGTCATCTCTACAACACACACTACACAAGGAAATGAGCTGATGTGTTGAATCAGAGTAATTGTAAGCATACATACCAGTTCAAATCTTTTGGCAAATTCTAATTCATCTTCATTTCGGAGCATTTCAAAAAAATCTAAGTGCCTGAAAGACAATTAAGGAAAAGCTATTAAAAGTAGAACATTCTATAAACAGAGGCATACAGGAATCAGGACATTAATACTAAGGCCTTTCCTAAACTTTCAGAGAAATCTTTAAAAGAAATAAGACAAGAAAATTTGAATGCCTTTGCTTAACTATGCTCTTTCTAAGAAAAAAGACATCATCTGACTGAAATGAGATCACAGTAAGAGACAAATTTAAAGGCCTAAGATGCCTAGTATATAGTAGATAATTAATAAATGTTTACCAAATGCAAAGTCAATCAAGTCCAGATCCTGCTCTCAGACTCCCTTTACGGAAAAACAAGCCCACATACCTACACTTGACTGGTCGCTGAATTCAAGATCACAAAAGAAACGTCCATGCTGTTCACTTTCTCATTCAAACATTTGAGCCCCTACTATGTATTTCAGACACTGGGGATGATAAGTTCTATAAAGACAAATACACGAGGGTAAAGGGTATACAGAATGATGGGAGGTGAGGTGAGTAATACGCACACAGTGGTTGGAAAAGATCTCTCTGCAGGGAACAAGAAAACAAGCAATTTGGACATCTGTGGGAAGATCTGCGAATGCTGAGGAAATAGCAAGTGCAAAGGCCCTGAGGCAAGAGTACTTAGACATATTCACAGAATATCAAGGAGAAGAGCATCCTGGAGTGCATGAATGAGGGAGAAGAGTAGTAGAAGGAAAGATCTGAGAGCTAGGGAATATGTTAGAAGTAGTAAAATGATTGCAAACAAGAGCAAATGAACAGGAAGGTGGAAATTAACAATCACAGAATGGCTATCAAAGGTGCCAAGGGATTCCATATGTTTTATAGTCAATTTTCATAACAGACCTGAAGATAGCTGTCGTTATCATCATCACTATTTCTTACAGGTACAAAAACAGTAAGGTTCAGAAAAACTGTGTAACTTGACCAGAATACATAGCAAGTAAGAGTCAGGACTCGGATATGGATTCAGATCTAATGCCAAAACCCACACTAAGTTCTCTTGGCACGGTGCTGCTTCTTTCCTTTACAAAGTCTGACCACAGAAACATCGTTAGCTGGACTACGTTCTGGGGCAGGCTGCTGATGTTACAGACGGTCACAAGGCGTTCACAGGCTGGCACTATACACATGGAAAAGGCATGATCCATCTCAGATCAGAACAGTCTGACTTACCTATCTAGGGTTGAATTTTCATGTTCCCTTAATTTATCTATTACAGGTTGAATTCCTAACATCAGAAATTCATAGCGAAGATGAAGTCTAAAGTCCAAACTTTCCTGAAAGTACAAGGGTGATAAAATACATATTTATGCTTTTTAGACTCCACAGTCAGTAATCTTTTCTTCTTATTATTATTATTTAATAATATGATTTAAATTGTGGTCCAGAAGATTCTTACCTCTCCCGCGCCTTGGCTGAGCACTGCGTTAATGAAGGACATGATGGCTGTCTTGAGACTCACTTCATCTCGATACCGCCCTGTGCTTCTATCCAAGTCATTGATTAGTGTCTACCAAGGATACAGATATAAGAACAAAGGGCTGAGTCATTATTAACCATACACTCATTTTATTAGTTTTCTTATACTCAGAAGTTAATTTTTTAAATCTTATATGTAGTCAGAATTATATGGGTCTATAGAAAGCCACCATTTTTTCTTAAGATTAGTTCTAAAAACTCTACTTTCAAAATTCTTATCTCATATATGTTCATATATAAATGTATACAAAGTACAAAAGATTGTGCTTCATTAACTTGGCTTGCTTTTTTATATTTGAGTATAAATACGGTGACATAATCTCACTGTTCATATAATCCTAAATCACGAATGGCAACCTGTAAAATTTTCAGGGACGCTCCATTTAGTATTTAGTGGATTCAAAAGACGTGTGCTCTATAACGTGTAGCAAGCAGGGCCACATTTTTAAGTTCGTTAAGTCCTAAACCCCAGATTGATCAGGTATGGAAAGTACATTCTACTCTCTGGTACTAAAGCCTAAGAGGAAGGCAACGCTGAAGTCACAGTGTGAGCCATCACGGGGGGAGCTCAGGCTGGGCTCTCCCTCGGGCAGGAAGGGCCCCGTGAGAAGGGCGAATGGAGAGCGGGGAGGGGTGCCCACCTGAAAGCGGGTTCTTTCGCTGGCATACTTCTGGTAGTGCAGCATGGCCTGCAGACCCTTCCTGTGGCCCCCGGGAACCAGGCACACGGCGCCCAAGATTTCCAGCACGGCCACCTTTGTTTTAATGTTCTCTGTGCTCAGACTCTGAGCAATTACATTAATACTCTCAGAATGAGCCAGGACGTGAGCCCGACCTTGAGAGTTGTTCATTAGCGCCTTTATACATCCAATGAGAGAGGTATGTATTCGAGACTCTGCGGTCTCGTAGTCCATGGTCTTTAGAAAGTTGAGAATACATGACAGGCCATCCAACTCGATGAATCTGTTTACAAACCTGTCACGAGGAGAAGGTTAAAGAGTATCAGACTTAAGTCTCATTGGAATTTTGTAATAGCCCTTAATGCAAGAGTTTGAGGGGGCTGGAGAAAGAAAGATATAGTTCCTAAAATACTAAAAGGCTTACATGGATGAAGTCTCCTTAATTCCTGGCCTCTTCCTTGGCACAGACCCAATGGTCAGCCACAAGCATGAAAAAAATCTCCATTTGAGGTAAACAGATCTCAACTGATACAACCAACCAATTAATAGGCCATATGACCACAGAAAATCAGGAACAAGAAGACACTCAGAATATGTCTTAGGTTCAAGTCATCTGCTGATCCTGTGTTACGGTAACATCCAGCCCCCGTGCACTTTTGTGTACTGACCACCCACCCAGGTAGGCCCCGTATCAATGAAAGTCAAAGAGCATGCTCGTCAAACAAATGATCGTCTATATCCCTAAGGTGGTGTAGAAATCCCTTCTTTTGTATGACATACTACATGGAATCTCAATATATAAAATAAATAAAAGCAGTACTTTATTACTGTACATTAGTTTTATTGATATTTATAGCACTTATTTACCATAAAGTCAATCAATGAGAATAATTCACAATGCACATCTGCATGTTAAGCCTCTGAAAAGTTCAGAAGTAATACAACCTGTTTATCTGACTACTCCAGAAATTTCCAAACTTATTTAGCCTTGAATACCCATTAACATCTGAGAATGCAGAACACATACAGAGGGAACACACACACAGAGGGAAACATTGATCTATTAGGATAGGCTAGAAAACCTCTGTCACACAACTGCATAGGATTTTTTTTTTACATCAGTAGATTTTTCTCAGTTAGCATTTTATAGTCAAATAAAGGAAGGGACCAACCATTTCACCCAACCCCATGACCCAGATATAGTCAAGCTGGTTAAACCGGTTGGCTTCATTCATAGCACCTGTCCTAATGAACTATACCTGTAAGTACCCCAACATCCTACCAAACCTCAGAGGCATTAATGGGAAATGAAGGTGTGGGAGGCACACCGTGGAAGCTGACTGCCATCTTTTCCTTTATAACAGTTTTATTAAGACATAACTCACATGCCAAAAAGTCCACACTTTCAAATGTATAATTCAGTGATTTTTAACATATTCACAGAGTTGTGTAGCCACTGCCACTATGTGATTTTTAGAACACTTTAATCACCCCCAAAAGACCATTTCCCCCTCTCTCTAACCCCAGGCAACCACTGTTCTTCCTGTCTCTGTGGAATGGCCTTTTCTGGATATTTCATATAAATGGAATCATACAATATGTGCTCCTTTGTATCTGGCTTCTTTCACTTTGCATAAATATTTTCAAGGCTCATCAATGTTATAGCATGTATCAGCACTCTATTCTTTTTCATGGCTGAATAATATTCCATTTGATACATCACATTTTATTTATCCATTCATCAGTTGATAGAACTTGGGCTGATAACACTTTTTGGTTATTATGAATAATGCTGATATGAACATTCATGCACAAGTTTTTCAGGAGACATGTTTTCATTTCCCTTGGCTGTATATCAAGCAATAGAGTTGTTAGGTCATTTGGCAACACTATGTTTAACATTCTGAGGAACTGCTCAACTGTTTTCCAAAGTGGCTGCACCATTTTACATTCCCACCAACAATGAATGAGGGTTGCAATTTCTCCACATCCTCACCAATACTTGTTAGTCCCTGTCTTTTTTATTTTAGCCACCTTAATGGCCGCCTGCATATCTTTTAATTGAAGACAATCAATTTAATGAATGTTCAGTGATTAAAGTATTTCATCCATGGCTCAATTGCATGCTTTTAATTTAAGACTTCCTCGAAAATTTGGCTACTTTTTTGGCAGAAAAAAGAAGAAAGGAAGGAAGAAAAGAAGAGGGGAAGAAAGGCTAGAAGAGAAGAGAAGAAGAAAAAGAAGACAAGTAGCATATACGCTACCAGTGGAAAAATTACCTCATCGGTTTTGTCCTCAGTGCTGTCTTCAAACTCTCTATAGTTTTACTTCTCTCTTCTTCCTCTTCTTTCTCCAAAGCCAGCAGAGATTTTCTCTATGCAAAGAAAACTGAAGTTACTTCTTCAAACTCTACGTTTTAATTATGGCACAAGCAAGACAAGCCCACAGATTACGTGCTACTGTCACTTTTAATACAAATAATCAATCAACAAATCTATGACTAATATTTACAAGCCAAAATATAGAGCAGAAGCACCAAGAATTCCACAGATTTGTTTTCTCTACTATAAGCTAGTTCTTTCAAATTTTAAATAAAGCTTTAAGGAAATGTTTAGAAATCTTACTAGAGATTAAGTTGTCCAAACGTTTGTGTAACTATTCTACAACTACACTTTGATGAAGATATTACTATTTATACTTGATAGAAAGAAGACTGGATCTGTAGTTAAATACAACATTCTAGCAATTCAAGTTAATAACATTACCACACTATCCAACAGAGGTGGGCAGCTCTCTCTCCCATTCCTCACGCTGAAACGTATAACTTGAACACTTTTTTGTTACATCAGATTTTTTTTAAAGAGAAAAAATTAAGTTGGACCTGATACTAAGATGGACAACTCTTTTAGAGTAAATGCCTAAGTTTTAGAAATGATTCGACATCATTTGAAAACCAGGATACGGAATACACGCACGTGTGTGTACACTCTCCCTACTCAGGGATCTGCTACAGCAGTGCTTCTCAAAATTTAAGTGGACATGAATCACCTGGGGGTCTGGTGAAAATGCGGGTTCTGATGAGGGATGCCTGGGGCGAAGCCTAAGATGTTGCATTTCTTACTAGTTTCTGTGCGATGCTGATGCTGCAGGTCTGTGGACTTCACTGTGAAGAACAAGGCTCTGAGGAAGCAGCTCTCGGTTGATGTTACAAAGTCATGAATGCTAGTAATCTTTACAGATGTGTTAAAAAGTCTTTTCCATTCCTTTCAGCCCCTGATCATCTAGTTGTACTAAAAGTATCCCCAAGTCATATGGCCCTAGGTGCTCCACTCACCCATGGAACCGCTGGTCCCTTGCCTTCCTCCTACTCTGAACACGTGCTTATCTAGCCTCAGCCTGCTTACCCATTACCAATTCTGATAAAATGCATGGTTGGCAAACAGGCTAGGGTATTGGGGAAAAAAAAGTCTTATCCATGTGTCTCAATGATCCAGTCTCTCCCATTCTTTCAGGACCACAAATCATCCAGGGGTAACTTTACTTAATTAATTTTTTCAAGTCTATAGTATCAGCATTAAGTAACCAAATGTTAACTAAAGCCTAAATTTGACTTCACAATTAGGAGGGTAAAGCCCAAAGCAAACAAATACATCAGTATCACTTAATGGCAACTAAAATAAAAATCAGTAAAGTCTTGTTCTTTAAACTGTTATTATTTCTGCTAAAGCTGTTGTCTTGCTGGTGATGTGCCTGGACAGCTGTCACCAGAGGATGGCAGGGGAAGAAGCTGTGTGCAGAAATAGCCAACGAATTTCTTCACGGCTCCGTGAAACCCATCCCCTGGAAAATTCGGCACAAACCCAGCCAAGTACGTTTAATCTCCTCTGGCACAGCTGAACTCATTTAGACTCTTAAGCAATCGGTTTGAATCTGTAGCTCAGAATCAAGCCTTTTATGAATATCACTCATTGTTTCTAAGTTTTACTACACAAAACTATCCCCAAATTAGATGACACACATTTCTTATTGTGGTTCACTAATACTAAATAAAGATGCATAGATTTACCCTTTTAATAATCCTAGAGAGGAGTGAATTAGGGCAGACTATACTAACATCTCTCCCTAGTAGAGCTGGGAGATTTATGAAATGTCAAGAAAACCAAATTGTAATTTCCTTTCCCAATATAAGGAGCATTTTCTTCCTCTCAAAACAGAAGACAATATGCTCCTTTCTGTATGTGATACAATTAGGTTTGAATCTCAGATCACATTTATTGTATTGAGAAAACTGAGGACATGTGAATGAACCTGATATTCTACTGTGACTTTTCAAAATAAAATAATTTATATAAAGTCTCAAGTTTTCCAGCTTCCCATTTAGGAAGCAGGCTTAATTTGCAACTTTTGGTAGAAAAAGGGGCTAAACCTACACTTCTGAAGAGGGCTGCTATGCCAACCATGGCATATACGGGATGGGCCTGTGGCAGCCTCTGTGGGTGCTTTACACACTTAGTAAAGCCCTGCTCACATGAGAAGTGGGGAAAGGAAAAAGCGCGTCCCAGCAGAGGGTCTTCCAGTCAAGCGGCTAAGGTATACATTGGAACACACAGGTCCAAGAGAGCCGCACAAACGAGGCACAGAGATCATTCCTGGCTGGGAGTCTGGAACTAAGCTCCTGCTTGAAACATTTCCTTGGGTGACCTTAATAAGACAGGCCACTGAGCACACTGAACTTCACCTTACATCCTTCCTCCTTGAGAGTGCAGAGAAGCCACGTAGAAAGCAAGCCCAGGTCCTTCTCGAATCTGCTGGGCTGCACTCTTTTATTATACTGTTTTTCACTCCTTAAAAGCCAACAGATCACTCAGCGGTCCTTTAAAGAACAAAGCACTCTTGTTATGAAGCTTACATAAAGTAACTGAACTTGTTCCACAAAAGGCTTCAGGGCCAGTAAGCGCTGCAGTTCTCAACCTGGGCTGTTTATTAGACTCTCGAGGCATTAAAGAAAACAGATGCCTTGTTGGCAGCTGGGGGTGGAGTGGGATTATCCTTTTACATGCCAAAGGGTTTTAAAAACCGAGTTAATCAGAGGCAAATTGGAAAGGCTTCTTTGAGCTCAGACTGATAAATTTAAATTCAGCACTACTCCTTCCTAATTAGATGACTTTGGGCAAGGTAACCTTTCTCTGTCTCAGACTCCTTATCTGTAAATAGCACTTATAGCATAGGGTGCTTGTAAGGATTTAAACCAACACAGAAAGTGCCTGTTCTACTGCCCGTCACATGATGCCCATTCAATAGCAGTAGTCGCTATTGATGCTGAAGATAGTGGCTGATGACAATGTGAATAAATGCCCCTTCAACAATTCCCCTAAGTGGAGAGCCAAAGAGTCTAGCTGCCAGGCCATGAAAGGATTTGGAGGAATTGTGTGCCTTTCCAGTGCCCAGGGACAACGTCTCGGGATTTCTGCTGTGCGTTGTTGAGAATTCTCCAACGCAGTTCTCAGAGATGAACCAGAACTGTGGGAGGAGGTAGAGGTAACAAACAGGGTGAAAAAACAGAAAACTTAGCATAGGGTCTCTGGTCTCATCAGGCCTCCTCGTTCCTTCCCTTTTGCAGGAGTTCTGAGGCCTCCTTAATTGATGAACTGTTAATGCCTTTTACCTTCAACCCCAGAAATTGCTAGCTCCGTCCTTAAAGGAGCATTAGAAAGCTTTGTTAGGTGTTTAACACATAAAGAATAGCAAAGTGACTGACAACTTAATAGCCTTGAGATACTCTTGGAAAGGACTTTGGATTAGGAAGCAAATATAATTAAAATATAGACATCTCATGAAAGCAGCAAAGGGTTGTCCAAGGAGCTGGACGAAGGAGAAAGGAGGCTCTTGAAGAAGGGCCACATACTGGCACATCATGGACTCTCCAGTGCAGGAAATGTGCCAGGTCGACTCCAGACAAGGCCTGGATTAAGTCGCTAAAGGACAAATTAACCTAACTGCCCCAAAATTTGAAGAAAGAAAAAATCCATAGGGTTTAGTACTTCTCCATTTATAGACATGAATTCATTAACAAAGAAGCAACTTCCCTTGTTAGACGTCAAACAATGCTGACTTAATCCGAACGAGAGGCAGCCTGTCCAACAGCTTTTTCCCCTAACAGCCAGGACCAAGAATTCAGAAAATAACCTTCACATGCAGGAAATGTAAATGGCTCTAAATTATTATTGCTTAGGCGGATGCAGAGAAAATCCCTGATGGTCATCACTAGCCTCCCCATCTGCTAACATATTCATACAAATGCTGAGATCACCCTTTCCTGATCTCTGTCGTTGTGTAGGATGCCTTGTTAAAGGAGGATTTGGTGGTTATTTTCTGTTCCTTTCTGCTGTGCTTTTAGACTAGAAACCCTTGGGGCAAAAGCTTATGCAGTTTCTTCTATAATTTATACAGCCCTGTTCACATTTACCAGGCTGTTTATTATTCATTGATCTTCAAAGAAAAAGCTAGAAAAGAGGAAGTTACTAAAAGTGAAGGTCCCTGAAAGTTTAGCAAAAGTGTGAATGCCTCACATATTCTAGCCAGTTTTCAACTTGTGCAGCAGCAGCAGCAGCAAAATATTAGACAATCTAAAATGTTTGCTTTAAGTGATAAGAAGAAAGTAATTCTCCATAAGGACTCTGGGACAGTCAGGAAAGAAAGAGGTAGAGAAAAGTATTATGGAAGCTATCATATCACAATATGCTTGGATATTATAAACTCAAAATTGAACGTAACAGACTGACTTTTAAAATCGTGAGTGTGCCCACTGAGGCCAAGACTGTGTTCTTGGTGGGCAACCTCCAAGATTTATCAACACACAGGATTTAAGCTACTAAGGTTCAAAGGTTGATGACATGTTTTCTGCTGCGTGTTTTAGCTGGGATCAACAGGGGCTCCTCCAGCTGCTCGGAACGCTGACATCACAGAGACATCCGTGTTATCAGAATACTATTTAGACATTGAGAATGCATTTTAAGCAATTACTGAACCAAAAATCCATGTGCCACAGATTTCCCAAGGACATCTCAGCATAATCATTATTACACCTTTTCATTAAACCACTTATCCCATGAACTCCTTTTTCTTATTTATATGAGTAAAAGAGTACCTTGGTGCCCTGTGAAATCAAGAACCCAGGAACTAAGCAAGTCCCCAGTAAAAAAGAGAAAAGAGTGTAGCCATAGTTTCATTGTACTGTTTTTAAATGGTATTAACTTTTAGAATAGTGCTGCCATAATAAAGCTCAAATGACTGGTAAGAGCAATTGCAAATTAAAGTTGAACATAAGCCAGATTTAAGATGACATTTCCTCTTATAACATTAAAGTCACTTATATTTTAGTGTGTGCTCACTTTATTTAAAACACTAGAAAAAAATCACTTTGCCAAGTACCACTCCTACCCCCTTTATCCCCCTAATATTGAGCACGTGGAATGGAGTTTGGAAAGATAATGACATTTGGTAGTTCTTAAGTGAATTTATTGTGCAACCGTGTGCTTTGTACTAGACTTGCATTTTAAACTGTGTGTCGTAGAACAGAAAGTATACCCACAGCAGCCATGGAATTGAGCTGATCGATGTAGAATTCTGGCCAACTTGTTGCTCCCTTGTTTTCTTCCTGGTCCTAAAGAAAAAGAAAAAAAAGTGATATACCACCAGATGTATCCACACAACAGCCATAAGCACATCTGACTTCCAGAGCATCTAGACAATGGAACACACTGAGATAGATGAAATTTTCTTTAAATCATCAGACTGTCCACTTGACTAGGGTGGTCTTCCCGATCTGGTTTTCACTGAGTGCTAAAGTCTGAGTAAGGTGTAACATGAACCATGGATCAAGGGGAATTTAAATGGGAACTTAGCCACACCATGGTGTGATGCTGTTTTCCTTCAGGGGCACCACAGCATTGGGAAGGGCACTGTGTTTGTCACAAGGACCAAGGACCTTTGGCCTGTCACACTAAGGACGGTATTGCTGGACTATACAGCTGGGTGAAATTCACAAGAGAGGGAAAGTTGTCTTAAAAAATGGCCACAGGTTCAGCCAGTTGTTAACTAGACTTTTTCAGTTAGTTTATTCAGATTCTAGTAGACAGTACATATTTTTGAAGAAGGGTTTCATTGACGTGACCAAAACTAGGAACTGCTCGAGATGAGGAGTTAGAATGAAGCCCAACACTCAAAGGACAGAAGAGAACGAACACACATCATTAGTCCCAGGCCCAGCCCTCATGCTGGGGACAGCTTGTGACTCTGAGAAAACGTAACTGATCCGAGCTGAAGAGAACTGAAACCCAAGGAATCGGAAACCCATTCGTAAACCACTCCAGCCAGTCTTGCGTCTTACCAACCACGTGACTGGAAGCCAGCACCAGAGCCCCAGGGCTTCTGTGGACGGGAGATCTGTGCCAAACTAAACCCACACCTCCAAAAAATCAGGCGGCCATCAGAGCATTGAGTCCCTCAGAAGATGGCCTTGTGGTCTGGGGTCTCCATGCATGTTTGCAAATCTATGTGGCTATAAGTCATTTGTGTGATCAAACAGACTCGAAGAGGAAAATTTCAGCTCTTCTCTAGCTTCACATTCAGAAAGCACCTTAGTATAATCAACATTCCCTGTCCCCTTGGAGAAGACGCTGGGCCAGGTACACGTAGCTGCTACTGGACAATCAAGTAGTTAGCACCTATTTACTGGTGTCAGAATCCCAATCCTTGGGATGGCAGTTTTGAGGTGTGGCTTTTAATTTCAGTCCCGTATTTTACCTCAAAAAAACACTTTCTCTCAGCAAATCTTTCTAGGCAGATACACTCGGGTAAGATAAAGGAAATATAATTTCAAAACTATTCTTTGAGTAGCCACAAAAAGAGGACAAAGTAACTATTGCTCACGGTGCCTTAAAAGTTGGCAGTAACTGATATCTCAGTTTCTGATACCTCTGGCCATTGCATGAATTTCATCTGCAGACTGAACAAGCCCGATGATGGGGACAAAGGCTACAGCAGTAGCTTTGAAACTGGACTGGATTACACTTCCACGGTTTTAAAAAGCTTAGGAAATCTGATGAGTTTTTACAACAGCCCTTGATTATTATTTAACACGTTAACAAAATAGCTGTAATGGTAGTGTAAATGCTGAACCATTCTCTCCTCTTAAAATGGAGTATTAAAGTTAGCAAAACCCCACTGTTACCAATGTATTCAGCGAGCCAAAACCTACAGCGATATTCAATGGTATTTGAACCTATAAAATGAAACAGAAGGTGCCATATCTTTCTATTCCCTCAAACTAGGGCAAATTTCCAAAACTACAACAAAATCATGTCCCATGTCCAGGGTCCCATGAGAGCCTGTCTGTTGTCAGCTTAATAGTCATGGTTACGGAAGAGACATCATTTCAGAAACTGAAGATTAGTATATAGAGAGATATCTTAACACTTTGGAAATGCTTTAATAACGTAAACAGATTAAGAGGAGACCTAGATACTGAAGTCAAAGTAAGGGGAAGAAAGCTTCGTTTTTATTTCACATGCCTCAGTGCTGAGAAAATCAAATGAGGTAACATATGTGAAAGCTTCTTGTAAATGTCCGAAGTGTTATCACTATATTCCCAGGGGTGATCCTCAGAGTTCTTCACCTTGGCAACGCACCTCCAGATTCCCCAGTGCACTCCTTGTCCTCCTATACAGATGTGTGCTACGGCAGCCAAGTGAAACTCACATCCGCGGATCAGCTCTCTGCTCCTACCTTGTGCGGCTGCTCGAGTCTGTGGTTCTGCAGAGGCACAGGCCAGAGGAGATGAAGGCAGTTGTTTCCCAGGAGTCCCCTAAATTGTACTGGACACTGAGACATGCCAAAGGGGAGACTCTCTCCTAGGAAGCCCGTGAAAGAAACTGCTGATGCAAGTGCAATGGGTCCTATGTGTTACCAGCCTCTAACACATATTATTCTTTGAGCCATCTGTCTCAATTCTATTTGTTTGTTCTAGAGAAACAAGTGGAAAAATATACAAGACTGTATAAATTGTATTAGTTGTAATGGAAGCAACAACAATATCCAAGACATAAACAGCTTACTATGTGTTGAACACCGCATAAATAGCTTACGATGTGCCAAACACCACGCTCTTCATTTAATCTACCCTGTGAGGTAGGTGCTGTTATTATACTCATTTCACCAAATAGGAAACAAAAGGCAGAAAGAGGATAGGTGAGTTGCCAAAGGTCATCCTGCTGGAAACTCAGTGTCGGTGGGAAAGAATCAGGGCAACCTCTAAGATTAGACCTCAGATTAATCATAAGCAATATACATTAAATGCGAAGCTGCTCTTTTACTCTTAACCACTTCACTATAAGAAACTCAGACATGGCTAGTGTCCAAAAATGAGTTTGCCTTCCCTAAACCCTTAGTGCTATTTTTGCTACATTCAACATTTCTGAATATTATTCTAAGGCCTGATGTCTTACCCAGGTTATCTCTGATGCCCCTCTCTAGACTCTTTCTGTGGGAACTCTTCTGCCTCTCTACCTTTATACATGTGCATACAGACAGCACTTCAGAAGCTTTCCTAACCTCTTCTCTTGTTCTGTTCTACACCTCAGTCTCAAGGCCATCGTCACAGGAATTTCTTAAGAGCACTTGCAGAGGAGCTGAGAGCATGGAGCAGTTTGGACAGTGGAACTGTCAACAAACCCCTCCCTAAACCATACACATCTCCCCCTACTTTTGGCTCTCTCCTTCACTGATTCCATTAGAACTTTTCTCTAATAAGCAAGAACGTTGGCTTCATTCTATTCTTTTTAAAAGTGGGGGGATTTTCCCCCCACTTTTAAAACAGATTGTTGGTAACACTTAATGACACCTAGAGAAGGTGGCCCTAAGGAAATACAAATTCTAGCAATCACATTAAATGCTATTTTACCTACAGAATGGATAATTCATATTAAAATCTAGTTTTGTTCCCCCTTGAAAATGTTATAAGCATTTAAGTTTATCTGCCTATCTTCAGAAGGCCTATGAGACAATTAAAACTGAATTGATATAAACATTTTATGTTATTGAATTCTCCACTGATTATTGAGAATATTTGTAAACATCGTTCCTTTTCAGAGAGATGATACAGCCGTACGGTGGAAAGATGACCAGATAGGCCATCTAAAGATCAGATACCATAACTCACTTTTTGGTTTACTCAATTGGAATTTTTTGGTAAGTTTGAATATCTCTGGGCCTCATTTTCCTTCTCTCCAGAATAAGAGGTTGAGACCAGACTGCTTCTAAAGGCTGTACAAGCCCTAAGATTCTACATAAGTTTGATAGCAAGATGTCATGGAAAACGCAGTGTGTGTTGTACTTAGTTTGAGGGCCCAATTTCTAAAATCAATAATTTTAAAAATTTATGTTGTTCAATGACTCAGTTACAAAACCTTTAACTTTCAACAGCTACTTCCTTTACAAGGTAATTGAAGGGAAAAAAAATCTCAGTATTAATTATTTTATTATTTCTCTAGTCCAACTCATCCTGTTTCCTTGGTAGGTTGACAGTCATCAGTAAGAGCATATTCACAGACAAAATTTCCTGCTGGGGGCCAGCCCAGTGGCGCAAGTGGTTGGTGCGTGTGCTCCGCTGCGGTGGCCTGGGGTTCGCTGGTTCGGATCTCGGGCGCGCCTCGACGCACCGCTTGGCAGGCCATGCTGTGGCAGCATCCCATTTAAGTGGAGGAAGATGGGCATGGATGTTAGCCCAGGGCCAGTCTTCCTCAGCAAAAAAAAGAGGAGGATTGGCAGATGTTAGCGCAGGGCTGATCTTCCTCACCAAAAAAAAAAAAAAATTTCCTGCTGGATGGACACTCTGTCACTCCTTTTCCTTTTGGCCTGCACAGACTACAGTTTTAACTTCTTTTCTTGGTTGTTCACTTTGTTCTCACTATCTCAAATTCTGAAAAAACAAAAAAGCAAAACAAAACCTCCTTTTCTAGAGAAGGGAACTTGTACATTACAAGGGACCTTTAAGAACATTGACTTTTTTTTTTTTAAATCAGGCTTCAATTAACCAATTCATTTAGAAGGTACAGTAAGGAAAGTAAGGAAATACATAGTCTTTCTAACCTTGCTTCTTTTATTTTTTTTTTTTTTGTGAGGAGATCAGCCCTGAGCTAACATCTGCCAATCCTCCTCTTTTTTTTCTGCTGAGGAAGACTGACCCTGGGCTAACATCCGTGCTCATCTTCCTCCACTTTATATGGCACGCCGCCACAGCATGGCTTGCCAAGCAGCACATCGGTGCGCGCCTGGGATCCGAACCAGCAAACCCCGGGCCGCTGCAGTGGGGCGCGTACACTTAACCGCTTGCGCCACCGGGCTGGTCCCTAATCTTGCTTCATTTCTAACTGGCACATTTTTCATTCCAAATCTCTGGTCAGTGGCTAATAAAAAAATTCCAGAAGATCCTCCCCCATCTTCTTTAAATACACAACAGTGCATTTATTTTTCTCAACATCACTTTACCCATAAGAATAAATTGTGCATTATTTCTTTGTTTGTACTCTTTCTGGGGTAAACATTCACAGCTATATCCCAGACTTCTGTCTCTCACTTCATTATCATCTCTCTTTACCAATCCAAGCTGACTGTATTCCCCTGCTTGTACCACTGTCAACACACATGCATTTGGATCCTCAGGCACTCACTACCCTAAGTGACTTACGCAGGCAAGTCAAGTAACCTCTCAGTGTGACTCAGGTTTAGTTTCCTTATCTGTAAAATGGGTGCCTACCTCATAGGGTCATTCTGAGGATTTAATAAGTTAATGCAAGTAAAGAAGGCCCTGGGAACAGTATGCACAGAACCTGCTCAATAAATGTCAGCTAGGATGATAATGACACTGTTCCAGAATCTCCAGCTATGGCCATTCTAAGTCCTTGTTACTAGGACAGTAAAATTGGAGCAACCAGTTTGGAGGTAAACTTTGGCAGTAATTGTTCAAATTTAAAACACGCACAGCTTTTAAGCCCGTAAGTCTACTTTCAGGAATTCAGCCCATAATTACGTATTTACACTTGCACAGATATATGTTACAAAGATTTTTTTCACTGCAGTGCTGTCTGAATTAGCAAATAATAAAGTTAACAAACATATGGAAAGGGGGATGGCTGAATAAATTACTTTGTAGCAGCAACAAAGAAGGAAGTAGAGTTACATAATGATTTTCAAAATGACCAAATATATTATTGAAGGAAAAATGCTTCCGAATATTATTTCCCATCTGTAAAAAAAATATATATATACATATATATCCACTTTTACACACAAACATTTCTGAAACCATATACAAGAAAATTTAACAGTGGCTACTTCTAGGTAGGAAAGGCCTTTTACTTATAAACTTTTGTATAATCCAAATTTTCATTTTACCAAAAATGTATACCATTTTCACAATTAAAATAGAAGTTCTAAAGCATTACATGTCCTGTTAGGATGGGAGTTTTGCTTTTTCTGATGTTCTGTGTAACATGAAACGCACTAAGACCCTGTAACATTTGGGATGCCCCTTTCCCCACCCCTCGGGCATCTCTGCTCCCCACAGCAAATACTTAAAAACATTTCTCTAATTGTTTTCCCTCACTGGATTTTCCATTTCTAAAACACACTATAACCCTAACATCAACTGTTTACACAGACAAAGAAACTGTATGATTTGGGCTAAGATTAATGTACCCGAAGCATGCTAAAATTTTCTAAGTTTCCACATTTACATATCTGTGGGGCAAACAATTTCTTGTAGCAGCTGAAGGCTTTCAGTGATATAAGTGGGACTCAAAGTACAGTTTAAAAATTAAGTCTTTAAGGAAGAGTCACTTCTTTTGAAATTACCATAGGACAAATTTTTAATAGGATCATTTCCCAAGTAATAATGTGTAAGAACTGGTCGAGATTTCTTCAGTTTAAGATACTCTTAGTGAGGCCCAAAAGAGGCTGCACAGAGATCAATCAATTGTGAAGGACATGTTCTGCGGCTGTTCACCAGACCACAAATCACAGGCTGGAACAACATGCACTTGGCCAACTAAAGCCATAAATCTCCATGTTCACTGTTAGAAACCCATGAGATTCTAAAGAAAGACACACTCTTTCACTGTCTAGATGGGCCAACAGTCCTCTAGCAATGTCTAATAGTACCATCAACTCAAAAATAGAGACATATTAAGGTTTAACTAAACAAATTTCAACAGCAGAAAGGTATTGTTTCAGTATGATACAAAGTAAATTTCATTCTGATAATTTTCATTACAGGACAAAGGCAACTAACTACAAATAAAAACCTGTTCCAGGCATTGTGGGGAAAAAAATGCAATTAAAAACCTGTTAACTGTGATTGCATATAGGATCAAGAAATTCTCTCCCTTGTTAATGATCAAAATAGTCACTTGTTGCATTAAATTGTTATTACTATTCTGGATTTCATGGGCCCAGCGCCATATACTAATGAATACAACAGATGTTAAATAAATTCATTTTATTTCTAGAATTTTTGTAGAATACTAGAAAGAAAGGGGCAGACAGGCCAAAATATTTTATTCTATTCAGTATGTCTCCATGATGTATGTGGCGTTTAATAAACTCAAGTGAACGACAGGAAACACGTGCCAATGTGGGGGAGATTAGGTACAAGAAACAGGGAAGGAAGAGCAGTGAGGATGGAAAATGGAAACATAGTTTGTGGAAGGCCTTGCTAATAACTTCTGCTAACTTTCTCTTCTGGTTCAATAATAGTGTAATTAGCATCTTTTCAAAGGGTGACCATGATGAAGTGTGGAATGGCCTGATAGACCAGGGGTTGGCAAACTTTTTCTGTAAAGGGCCAGATGAAAAGTATTTTAGGCTTTTTGGACCATACAGTCTGTTGCAACTATTCAACTCTACCATTGTACAGTGCAAAAGCAGCTATAGATAACTCTTAAACGAATGAGCACTGCCATGTTTCAAAAACACTTTATTTACAAAAACAAGTAGCTGACCAGATTTGGCCCACTATGACCCATTGGGCCATAGTTTGTCAACCCCTGTGCTAGATTAAGCTTGCCTCAAGAGGGTAGGAGTACATCAAAATTCTAACTTGGTCACCAACTATTTTCCATTCTTTCTCCTCTTCTCGAAGCCACTAGATCTCCAGTAAACCCCAGCTATAAGTTAGGATCAGCTCATCCAGTGTTTGCTCAGTAATCTGCATGTCTGCTGGAGAAGCAGCAAGATGCACCGTGCCTGAAAAGTCTACCTTCTTCCCAGGCTCACTACTCTCTGAAAGTACTTTAATCCTACTTTTTAAAATAGCATACCATCATTAGGTCTTTAAATCCCGATATTTGCCTCCAACTCTGTTTATCTTGTTCTTCATTCATTGGGAAAAGAAGAACCTGCAGGTCCACAAACCTGGCTTCCTGAGTCCTTCCAACACCCACCTCAAACCCCTAGCAGTGGGCTAAAACTGTATTCTATATCCTAAGCTTGCCAAAGGGAGGCAGTTGGTTTCAAAAAATAATTCCTATGTTGTCACATTTCCTGTGGCCCCTGGGACTGCCAATCCTAGTTACATTTTTTGGCCACTGCCACAATTACACATCAAGTGCATCTGTTGCCAAAATCTGGTTGGGCCCACACAAGGAATGATTACAGACAGCAGCTTCTTCATCTACCAGGAAATCCAACACCTCCTCTGAAGCCTCAGAATGTCAGTCATTTCTGGAAAGATTGGAGGGTGACTTGCAATAACAATGGCTTTCATATTTAGCATTTAGAATCAAGAAAGAAGAGCAAACCTCTTTCCCCATTTTTCCTAATGCTACAAAACATCTGTATGTTTTTAAGGAAAGCCGTCACATAATTATATAGCTAGGTCTTTGACCCTAGAGACAGTCTGGTCCAAGTTTTCCCTCATAGGGTCTCTTACATAAGGTCAGGAGCAGGCGATCGATCACATATTTTCTGAGAGAAGGCTTCAAGGGGTCTGCAATCGTTTGGAACCAGCACTCTCACTACTTTTTAGAAAATTCACCCATACCGAATTGACAGATGTCTCCTTGTAGCTGGCCTTAGTTTTGCCCTCGGGAACTGCATGGAAGAAGTCTAATTTCTCCTATGAACAATAACCCAGCAAATATTTAAACAATTTGAATAAAGCTATTATGTCCTCCCAAAGTTGTCTCTTTACCAAGCCAAAAATTCTCCGCTGGCTGTATAGCACAAGTTTATCTTCCTCAATTCTTAAATAAATCTCAAGTTTTCCATAAATTCGTCACACCCTCATGTCTACTATTTGGAAAAAGAACTCCCACAAATATGTCTACATTCCTATGGAAGAGCTCTTCTCACACGTTTGTCAGTGATGTACAACTCTAGACAGTCTCACTGAGAGGGCATCTGTGGGATCTCTCACCAAATGTCTCTCCCAGAGGCAACAGAACAAGTTCCTGCTCTCCTGACGGTCCACAACAAATAATATTTATGATTTAGAACAAAAGATGCATGTCATATGAAGCAGAGGTAACATGTGTAGTCCTTGTTTTATTAAGTATACATATTTTAACAAAGTGGCCATAAACTCAATAGTAAAATTGGTTTTCTTATTAAACATTGAGGATGCTTCATCTCTAAAACATAAAGATAAGTTAACAAAATTGAAAATGGGTGAACAGATCGTAGGCTCACTAGCTGTCAAGAAATTTTGTGGGAAGTTTAAGCCCTTTAGAGCATTGTTTTTCAGGTCTCTGGATTACACTTCTGCTGTCCCTGCCCCTCTCCTGTACATCTGTTCCTTCAACCATCACAGGAATTTCTTCCATGTATGTATACGAAGTTGGACACCTCTTCTGACCCTGAGTTCTGCTTCTTCCCTGTCTCTGGCCTGTGTAGGTATAAAGCTCAGTCAACTTGATATGCAACGCACATTTCCCATGGAAAGCCTCCCACTATCAGATCATATACCCCAGCGTAAAATGTTATTAAAGAGTTCCGATTATTCAGAATAAGTTAGCCCCTCTTTATCAATTCTCTAAGTTTAAAATTCTATATTGATGAAGGATAATTTTTTAAAAGGTAAAATCAAAGATTTTGCTGAACTCATTACTAAATGAAAGAGCTGGTAAGAGGTTACAATGAGTTCAAAAGACAATCCAAAGGGCAAAGACATATATAAGCATCTATTTACAAACAGATGCAAAACTGGTCAACAGGGCAATAATCAATTGCATTAGACACAATTTGCATTTCAATGGACAAGAGTCATTTGCACTGCAATCAGTTTTTTTTAAACAATTTCAGATTTGTTAAATAGCTCAAAGATAGTGAAAAGTGGAGATCACTCTGATGAGTGCTACAGATAGAAGATCCAGTAAATTTTTTTTCCCCATTTCAATGTAACTAGTTTAGCAGAATAAGAGATGTACCTCCCGGCCGAAGAGGACGTGATCTATAAAGGTGTAACGTGGAAGCCAGGTTGTATGACTAACACTTTGCTCCGGGCTCCCTACACCTAAATTACCCAAATGCTCAGGCTTGCCCAAAGCTCTTGCTCAAGAACACACGCCCTAGCCTGACCACTTCACCTCAGTTCCGCCTGTTTCCGCTGTCTTGTCTAGGCTGTGTGGCATGTTGCTGTTGTGCATCCCAGAGTCTCTGACCTGAAACCACTGAGACTATTCCACTCCATCCCCCTTAAACCCCCAGCTGCACCTGGTTCTCTATCCTCCCCAGAAATCTGTCAGGCAAAGAGTTGGGGTACTTTTAAGACTTCTTGTACTGCTCATAAAAAAAGCTCTGAGTTCAGTTTGTTTAGACCCACTCCCCACCTGCCTACCCCCTAACCAGAAAGAAAGCTATACTTGACCACTGTTCCCTAACAGTTTGGGCTGGAGCCTGATGCCATGTAAGAGGAACAGAGCCTAACTTGGGAGCAGTATTAACATTCTGCTGCTGAACAGAGGGCTTCTCAAGGGCAGGATAGGAACAGGGTCCCTCTGCCCATCATGCTCAAGATTCACAGTGCTGAACTGAACCTAAAAAGTCATTTCCTTTCCTTCTCATTCACTGACTCATCCAACAAATATTTGTTGAGTTTTTTAATGGCCTAGGCACTGTTCTAGGTGTTGGAATACATGAATAAAAGAACAAAGCTCTCTGCCTTCCTTGTCAGTGATCCATGAATATGAGACATACGAGAGTGTTTCCAAACTTGAGTGTTGAGATCTTCTTAGATCACAAACTTATTTTGACAGTGTTTCCAAACTTGAGTGTTGAGATCTTCTTAGATCACAAACTTATTTTGACAACAGGTTCTCAGTCTTTCCAAGACCACGTACAAAGAACTACACCCATTCATAGATTTCACTCCTTTTTCTCATCATGATAAAAAGAAACAGTCAAGTATTATTAACTCTCCTGTATTTTTACTGAACTCCAATCTTTATCACTTAACTTCTTTATCTAACTAACTTTAACTAACAACTTTATCTTCTAACTTCAAGATAAAAGTCAAGTGTAAGCATTCCTAAGCTCCACTGGGAAAAACGCTTTGAAACATTTCCTTGATGGCACAAAATGTTACATTAATATTTTTATATGTCACAAACTTTATTTACACTGGTAAAAATCATTGAAAATTTCTGAATAACCTGAAATGAAACCTAGCACATCAAAAATCAGGCTTCCAGGGACCGGCCCTGTGGTTGAGTGGTTCAAGTTCTGCACGTTCCGCTTCAGCGGCCCGGGTTTGCAGGTTTGGATCCTGGACACAGACCTATACCACTCATCAGCCATACTGTGGAGGCATCCCACATACAAAATTAAGGAAGACTGGTACAGATATTAGCTCGGGGCTAATCTTCCTCAAGCCAAAAAAAGAAGAGGAAGATTGGCAATGGATGTTAGCTCAGGGTGAATCTTCCTCATCAAAAAAAAAAATCAGGTTTCCACTACTTCTCAGCCAGCTATCATTTTTGTTGTTCTCCCCAAAATCACATACCCCAGAAAAGCAACAAAAGAGTGCCACCTTAAAGAGATGGAGGCTCTCTATGGGAATAGCCGCAGTGAAACAAAGAGAAGAGTGACAACAGGGCTTTAAGAGTAAAGAAACCAAGTGCATTTCTGAAACAGCACAAGGGCCTAGTTTGTTCTAAGACCCTCTTCTTCCCTGAAAAAGCCTTGGCTGACTTTACAGAATTGAAATCCTAAAAGTCACATGCTACAGGATCCTGGGGGAAAATGCATTTCAAGAGCTGATATATCTAAGAAAATAGCCACAATCCTTACCTAGAACTAAAAGCTGAGACTTTACAGTCCACTACCCAAACGGAGACATTTATTTTGTTTATTTTAACAAGTCATTTCTTTGGCAAAGCACTTCACGGCACGGAATATGACAGGAGCCTAAAAATCTCAATCAGCGTAACTCCCACGTCTGAAGCCAATTTTAGATGACAACTCCCCCTCATTTTCATGGCAAAGAAAAAGAAACATTCTCCGATTATTATTTTCAAAATGATATAAGCCCATATTCCCCTGTTGCCTATGACACAAAGGTGTACAATGACATAAAACAAATTACTTCTATGTAGCTTGCTACAAGTCAAGTCTTTGACCCACATGTCACCATGGAATGTTACAGAGCCAGGTACAATTTAGTCCAGCTGGTTGGTAAATTAACGCATTTGGACACACATCACTCAACTCTTACGCAGTGTGGAAATCCAATCAGTGGTGTCAATGGCCTTTGTTGCCTCACATCTTGCTACCAGACTTGCTGCTACCAGACCTGCCTTTCAGAATGTCATAAAGCAGGTTTTGATGTTCTGTAACCTGCTCTTGGGAAATCAAAGTGTGTTTATGATTTACAGTATAATGTACACGAGGCTATAAAAAAAGATTTTTGAAAATAGTAATTAAACTATGAAGAGAAGCAGGGGAAACAGTAACCCCATAAAGGCATATTCTGTTCAGGGAAGCATTCTCAGGATGACTGTGAAAAACACTATGACAGGATTAATTGTCCCCTAGAAGGAGAATCATAACTGTACTTCTGATGTTAAGCCATTGAATTAATG
The DNA here is from genome assembly GCF_020826845.1 of Diceros bicornis minor. Classification (NCBI taxonomy): domain Eukaryota; kingdom Metazoa; phylum Chordata; class Mammalia; order Perissodactyla; family Rhinocerotidae; genus Diceros; species Diceros bicornis. The sequence goes on along the minus strand of NC_080763.1, from coordinate 9,093,501 downwards.
ACAGCATTTTTGGCAAAAGAAATACAAAAGAAAAGCATCAGTTGGCAAGTGTCACCACATCAGAAATGTCTAAATGTGAGGATGTGGGGAAGTACATCTTAGAAACAGAGTAAATGTAAAATGCTCTTCCTTACGTATGGGGACAGATAAAAGGATACCATCTTAAGACTGCTCAAGTCAAATGTTGCTCTGTACCGCACTGGAGAATAACAAGAGAATTTAAGACACTGTAATTTAAAACTGGTATTCTTCAGTAGACTTCCTACTGTAACCCATTTCTAGTTCCACAAATTACTTAGATTCCTGGAGTGTAAGACATTTGGGAAATCCCATATTAGAAGTATTAGTGGTACATTCTAACTTGCACTGGAAACTCAAAGCTTATTCCTACTCCCCAAGGGGGAGAATCTCTGAAATGCACCAAGCATAGCATGGATTTAATAGTATTAGGTATGCTAGAGCTATTAGTGAAAAGAATAAAATAAATATATATAGGAAAAACTAAGGAAAGTGGTTTTTGTTTTTCTTTGATCTCTCTTCCAAAGTGGATACTTCCTTCCACTGATGTCTTTCATAAACCTGTCTCCTGGAGATGAAGTCAGGCAGCTGGGGCATTCTTTCTATGAAAGCAGGTGACACAGCACTTAGTGAGTCTGCAGAGAACCAGGGAGACCCCCAAGAGACAAGAAGCATGGAATGTAATACTTGTATACAACCATAATCTAGGAGCAAGAGGAGCCCTCAAGGGCAAGGATGGCAAATATTTGCTACGTATGCCACATTCTCCCATCAGGTGTCACAGCAGACATTGCTAATCAATTACCACACTATTCTTACTGAGACCATTCACAACCTCTGAATGCTTCTCAAAGTGCTACAGGCTTCAACACAAAATGTTCAGAATTAATAATCAAGATAAACCTTTTTGTCAGTTCTGCTTCAGGTTATTCATAGTGCACTCAGTTAACCAGGGAAGGAAGCCACAGCCCTAAGGAATACTGAAACAATGGATGTGCATGGGTCTGGAGTGTCTTATGTGCTGCATGTCCCTCAGGGTTCCATTGGGCTGGTGATAACCAGAAAGGGCAGCTATCTCAGATGTGAGATATAGAGATATCCCTTTCCATCAGAGATACAGCTATCACTGAGACCACTCACTCAAGGTGCAGTTCTACACCTGCAGATTGCAGAATTCTGGAAGTGAAATGGAGCTATGCCTATGTGTTTCAACGCACACAGCAAGGGGCTCCAAGGGCCTCACACAGTCGTGTTTAGAACCTTGGTTCCACCACAGAACTGCTGACAGGTACTCTACAGCAAAGACTGAGAGCTCCAAGATAGTCTTGTACTCCTAACTCTGCAATAAACACATGATGGAATTTGTCCTGTACCCAAGCTGTCAAAAGGAACCTGTTTAAGAATTAAGATTTGGAAGCCAAATATAGCTGCTCTGTGGAGGCTGAGAACCACTGCCTCCCAGGGCTTCCACTGAAACCTAAAGCTCCAAGTCTCTTCCAGTGACTGGAGCTGAGGCAGGAGTGTTCTTGCCACAGTGCAGGACCACTGCAGGCATGAGTGACAAGTACAGAGTGAGAGCTGTGGGAGCTGCTTCTCTAGTCCTCATTCCAGAAGGGAAAATAGAGATCCACAGGACACACGGCCCCCATGCTCCCCATGACGCCACCTTAATTGGTTTGTCCAACGAAGATGTCTTACTTTTCCTCAGCAGTATATTGCTCACTTATTTTTATTGTTGTTTTAATGATTATAAGTGAATGCAAACACTGGGTCATTCTCTCCCACCCTCTTCCAGCCTGCTGTTCCCTAATCACAGGGAAAGCAAGGCCTTGGATAAAGGGTGTTACTCACTGAAGAAATGCAAGTATGAGGAAGCACACAAGAGAGACAGTATTCACAAAGCACATACATATTCACTGTTTTAACAATGCTGTAAAGAGCAAAGTATTTATAGACTGAAGAATCAACAATCCCCAAATCCATGCCTTGACTTGTACATAGAAACCAGCTCAGGATTTAGGCAAAGCCATGACAGACAGCAGGTTACACATCTCAATTTCTTAATATCTGAAGGGATCAAGGAGTACAAGAAAGGGGAGAGGCTTTCATAATTTTTACAAAGAGATGCTCAAGACAAAGATGCTCTGGTTAGAGGAGGAGAAAAAGACCAATTGCGTGACTTCCAGCCACAGCCAATTTGCTTGTTTGTGCAGACGTGCTGACTCTGCACCTGTGCAGAATCACCCATCAGGGAAGTGGCAAAGGTCTCAGAACTTCCTGCCTTGGGTGATGGCATGTACCAGTCAAGAGCTTGCTAAGATGGAAGCATGATTTGCCCGGGGCTGGAACTGAGGGTGTAAAGAGGTCTAGAGGAGAGAAAGAGTGAACTACACACAGAGCAGTTTCCTTTGTAGTCAAACCAAATAAACACAATGCTGAGTGGACTATCCATTTTTCTATACTCTAACATTTTGTCCTTGCAGACGGCTTTATGGCTATTTGTATGGAATGCTTTTCATTTTCTAAACCTCGGGTTTTTCTTTTTTAAATGAGTACTTTCTAGTCCAGTAATTTTTACTTCAATTTGATTTGCTAAGATATATGGGAGAAAATTGAAGAACTTTAACGATAGTTTCTTGTACCTGAAACATTCAAACTTATGTAAAATGACTCAGCAGGGCAACGAGATACTAGTTCCCTCCCCTCAGACAGTACCAGCTTCTGGGATGGTTGCCAACTAATTCACTGTAGGTATAAATTGTTACAACCACTTTGGAGAGCAATTAAAGGTGAAAATGTTCATATCAAACCACCCAGTGATTACATGTCTAGTTGTCTATCCTAGAGAAAATCTTGAACACATGCCCAAGGATGTTCATTGCAATATTTTTTTAAATAATGAAAAATTGGAAATAAGCATTATCCAAAGGAAGATAAAAATAATTAAAATGTGGCATGTTCATATAATGAATGGAACATTATACTGCAGGTAAAAGGAAGAAATATCACCCATTGTTCATAAATATATACATGCAAAGTAAGGTTATAAACACAGGAGCAAGGATAAAAACCACATACCACCTTCAGAATAGAGGTCACCTGTGGGCTTCAAATGTATTTATAGTGTTTTATTTCTTTTTTAAAAATCCAAGGCGAATATGATAAAATGTTAGCATTTGTTAAACATGGGTGTTTATTATATTCTGTACTTTTTCGTATATTTAAAAATTTCACAACAACAAAAATAATCAACCAGGAAATTAGTTTCTCTCATGACTTCAGGGGAAAGTTATCAGAGGTTTGTTAGTTTTCTTTTTTTAGAAATTTTAGAGAATGCCAATTTATCAGAACTCAAAATGTCTGCTCTGGTAATGAGGTTTAAGACTTCTAACAATAACGGTATCTGCAACTGTGCTGAAACACTCTTTTATTATCTCCTCAACACCGAGGTTTTGTTTTGTTTGCTTAACTTGGGAAGTCACACAGCTAGAATGCACTATTGAATTATAATGCTGCAACTTTGAATAAATTTTGTTGCTGAAGAAGGCATTTGTAAATCTGGCTCATTTAGACCTAATAAGTTACTTATTTGTGAAAATTGACTTGTTTCATGGAACTTCTTGGTGTTGCGTCCTATAAAAGGATTTTTTTCCCACTGCAAACAAGAGTAGTAGCAACATTTTCATCCAAAAATATTCTTTAGTCCTCCTATTTCAAAAACTGAAGATATTTATCAACCACTTGCCTTTTCCAGGCAGCAAAGAAATTTTAATTCTATTTGAAAATTGGCTTGACCCCACACATGCCCAATTCCCAGAGTTCAGCTGGTATTCACTACTCTGGCCAGGTAAGCCCAATGAAGCTAGCATCTCTGTGGGCTGCACCTGGTCAGCAGGGACTGAAGCACTCAGTGGGCATGCAGACGAGAGGAAGAAAGGAGTGGAGTGTGACTTTTCTGGGCCTCGGTCTTCCCAAACATAAATTAAGGGTGCTCCTGAATTCAGATTCAGGGCCCCACCCAGAAGCGAAGAGACTGCACGTTGATCACCATTGCCCTAGAACTTTTGACATAAACGGGGCCTCCTTTTACCAATTTCTGGTGCTACAAGTAAAGACTTTCTTGGTCTCTTCTTCCCTTATCTACAATATATCCTCCTAACTTACCACCTCCTCCTCCAAAATGTCCTGTGGTTCAACTAAGGGAGAGCTGCTTTTGAAATCCTCACCACTGTTCTGAGAAAACTAGCATCATTATTTAAGAACGCGGAGATGCATCCCAGGCTAGCGTGAGTGTGAACAAGCAAAAACTCAGTCCATACTCCTGTTTCGATCATAGTCGCCATCACTGACACTGATGGTGACAACAGCTAACATCACCATGTCCCCAGCTCTCCCATAAACTCGGAAATCATATTATCTCAATTTTCACAACAGCCCTGTGAAGTTGATCCCATTGTAGGGAGGAGGAGAGAGAAATTAGAGGAGTTAAGAAATATGCCCCAGGTGGTATAACCAGTCAATGGTATCCTGCCTTCTCAGGTTACCTTGTGGATGGCCTTTAACTACGCAAAGTATCTCTCATAGCTATTACTTGGCTTCTATTTATCTTAGAAAAAAATAGTGTCACACACAATACACTATAGTTTAGAACAATTATGAGGGATAAACGTAATTTAGGAAACTTACAGGCAGATCCCTCAATTGAAAGGTTTTTGGAGATAATCCTCCCAAGGGAGGTCCTTTCGCCGGCAGTATCCCAAGCCTGAAAAACAGAGGACCCTACAGAACCAGAATGTAATACCCAACAGGAGACTCCAGAAGTTGTCCACAGTATTTTAGGATGTTCACTTCTCCAAGCACCGAAGAAGAAAGATAGATATGTTTGGGTGAATTCTACGGGCAAGTGTGCTTACTGCTTCTCCGTTAATGAAGCCGGCCACCTACTGAGCATTAATGTTTATGAAAACACAAACTGTGAGCTCGGACCATTCCAGACACTACAAGGCAGGGGTGGTACCCGACACAGCTGGAATGACAGAACTGATAACACTAGGAGGAAAACATATGCAAAACTAGTATCACAGGGAGAGGAGGCAAATAAACACTGGTGAACCAGTGGCCCTTTACTGGAATATAGCTTTGGTTTATGGGCAGCCCGAGGCAGGGAATCCCTGAATTTTGGACTCCAAATCTAAACTTTGGTATTCATTTTGATAGCACTGGCTTTTGTAACAAAAAGAAAATGGGTCACCAGCTTTGAGATTACACTACTGGGGGGAAAGGGTAATGAGAAACATGCCTTCAGCAGGTTTCTGGGCAGAAAACAGAGGAAATCTCCTCTGGGCCGAGATCACCATGTTTTCAGTCACTGCCTAAATTGATAAACGGGTACTGAAAAACTCTGGGTGGTTTACAGATTCACCTTTGTTTTAATTCCCTCAGGGAAGAGTTAAAAAAAAGGGAAAGAGAGGGGGAGAAAAAGGGTCCTTGAGTCAGACAAAGAAAAAGTGCCAGGGCTGTCTTGACAACACAAGCACTGGTTGCATTTTAAATAATATTTATTTTTCCTCCTAATTTCAATAGAAATATGTGGTTGCTTTGTAATGTTCCAGTTGGGTAGGCTGAACGACATCCTTTCTCGTAGCGTTGCGGGTAGGGTGAGCTGCAAGCGAGACTCGCAGGGGAGATGTGGAGGCCGGAAGTGAAGCGGCAGCCATTTTGCAGTTCACACACGATCCTGTCTCTGCTGGCTGGCCTCGCTGGTGTGGAACAGCAGGCAGGTCTGCCGCTGCTCCACCTTCCCCTGGATCCTCCTTCAGCTCCTCCTGGGCCAAGTGTGTGTCTGCTGAGCTGCATGACTAAAGGCTCAGGCTTCTGCAGGACACCACATCAGAGACAGCGAGCACTAACACAGGCTTCAGTCTGTCCCTGTGGGCCCCAGCCTATCCTTGCTCTTCCCCAGTTTACATCCACCTTCCCTCCCAACGGCCTGCTCCATGGACATGAAGCTCCAGCATTAGAGGTCAAGACACGAGCTTTACGGAGGGAGCTTAGCCAGCAGGTCAACCTCTGTGCTCTGTGTATGCCTCCCTCCAACAGTCCTGCTTCTCTGACGGAAACCTGACCGATACAAAATATATTGTATGCCTTTTTTAAAAAGAGCAATTTTATTTTTACAAGCAGGAAAAAAATATTCCAGGGTAGGAGGGAGAACAGTGCAATATGGAAAATTTGGGAAATATTTATATAAAGAAAAAAGTAAATGACCCACAATCCCACCAAACAGTTGTTTCTGTCTGCCTCTCTCTATATATTTTTGCAAACTTCTGATCATACTGATTACAGTTTTATATCTTTCTTTTTTAACCATATCATTACACACTGAGCAGTTTCCTGTGTCATTAAAATTTTTTTGAAAACATGACTTTTCAATGCTACAAGATACTCTGTTATGTTATGGTTGTGTACTATATTATAACCATCCTCCTTTAAGTTGTTCACAATCACGGGCTTTCAGAGACAATGTTGCAAAAACAGCCTCACAGAGTTCTTTGCCTGCATCTCTGATCACTTCCTTGGGGTCAACTCCTAGAAGTGGAAGGTTTCAGGCTCTGGATACATATTATCAAATGGTTTTGGTCACCATCTTCAGTCAATCAGCATTGTATACTTAGGCCAATATTAGAAATCTTTATCAACCAATATAGCACAGGCATCAATGGATCGGAACCAAGGACGCGATGTGGGAACAGCGTCCTGGAGTCCTCTGCTGTGCCATAACAGGAGCTAACCCTTGAGTGCCTGAATCGTGGGGGAAGACTGGTGGGCCCCTGGGGGAAGGGTCAGGCTGTCAGGGTGGTTTTTACTGGGAGGGCTAGAGGCAACTGGCTCTTTACCAACTGGAAGTTGGCAATATTTTGATAGATACTACAGTTTCACTAGGGAATACCCAGTGAACATCAGCCAGTGTTGGAGTTTCCACCCGATGTTTTCTTCTCCAGGCTGAACAAACCTCAGTTATCTCAGTCTTCTCCCCAGCGTCTTCACTTTTCAAAAGTTTAAGCCCCTTTACAGATTTCCTAAAAAGCCCTACAAAGTGTGTTTAGTAAAGATCAGATTAGGCCAACAGTCTGAACTTGACCTTTTAAGCATTAACAAAGTACGAATCCAGAGGGAAAGTGTCCAGTGCACGTGAACACAGCGCAGCTGTGGAGAAAGGGGCCAGTTTCTAGAAAACAGGGTGAAAGCATGACAACATCCGCTCCCCCACTGGCATAACCACTGGATGGGTCAGCGCAGGGAAGGAACTGTCATCTCAGTCACACAAACACCCCCAGAGCACGGCGGCTCCTTCCTCTGTGCCCCAGAGCCTGCCTGCTTACCTTATGGAGCTTATGACAAGTCTGGACAATTATTTGATTTTATCTGCCTCTCCTACCAGGACCATCCACTCCAGGAAATTTGACTTATTTGTTTAATCATCCTCAGAACATAGCCAAAAGCCTGCCCCAGAGAAGGTACTCAGTACACATGAGGTGAATCACACACCAACACGCCCTTCACCAGTTGCACTGCTTCATTGAGTGAAGCACCAGACACTCAAAGCTTGTTGTTCCTTATTGTTTCAATCTGGGATTATACACAAATCCTCATCTCTCATAGCCAGGGAATATGTAGATCGGGCAGGGAGTTCAGAGCCTGCAGAGCCTGGAGACGCCCATTGTCCTAAAGCTGCTGTGCTTCCCTCATCTATTCTTTAGAGAAGCAAAAAGGAAAAACAGCCCATCTTATTTCTAATCATTACTACTTCTGCCACTTTCTTTACCCCTGGGCACTTAGAAGCATAAGTGACGACTGGAATCCATTATCAGGGTGAAAACTCAATAGCAGGAGACCAGACCAGGGACCTCTCAAGAAGTCTATAAATGTAGTTACTGAAATCCCGTTTTCCCCTTTCACTGGCTCCCTCTCCCAAACCCTGACATCTAGCAAAGCGGGCCCCTGAAAATCCAAAGCTTACTCAATTGCACGTTTAAACAACCATAGTAAAGAAAGAAGAAGTTGTCTGACTTGTCTTCTCTCTCAGATCTCCCAGGTCGAATGCCCAACCATTGCTTCTCCTCCCAGTCTACCCACAGCAGCTTCTCAGTAGGACACTGGGAACAACTAGAGGATTAACTTGTCCTCTTGCCTCCTCGTTTTCCAGCTGGTTTGTTTGACAATTGTGTAGAAAACTGATGGCTCCTTCTGTCTTGAATGTCACTGCTTTAGCATATGTTCCTTTAAATCCCTGTTTTAATGCAACCACTGCCTCCCTGCACTCCAAACACTGGGGCCTCCACTCGCAGGGAAGCGAAAGAACCGCATCCTGACGACCGTACACAACACAACTTGCACCTTTCTGTGTGTGGTGGAAGGAGGACGCCTTTCGTGGAGAGGAGTGGGGAAGTGACCCAATTAGGACACACAAACCAGAGAAGGGGACTGAATGAACCATCAGCCACTTTTCCTAGACGTCTTCAAAAGGTGCCTGGCACGGGATCAGCACTCGGCACAAGTCACCGCAGCTGAGCTGCAGCCAGGTTAGGCAAGATGCTCGAACCATTTAATGAAACTGGAGTCAAACAAAACTCAGCAGCAGAGTAAAATTCACCTTCTCCAAAGCAGGCCTCAAAAGAAACAGAAACGTAAGATGAAGAATCCAAAGCCATGTACTTAAGCCTTAGCTTTAAAGATCAGAAATGGAAGGAGGAAAAATTAGGCACAGTTGTCAAATCCTGATCTTTGCCTCAAAGATCTGATGGCACTACAGCTAACAGTGTCTGGCCCCATTCACCTACTTTGCAAACTCTGAAGCTCAGGGAGAAGGAAAAAGTACTTTCTGGATACATATAAGAACTGGTGAAGTGACACAACTAGTACAGTTGCTCCCATGAAGAATTGCAATTAGGGAAGATTTCTGCCCGTGCTGATAAGATTGCTGTCGCCATAATACAGTGTATACACCATTTTATTTTCTCCTCTCTGAAGACCTACTCCTTACTTTTCCCAGGGTTTAAAAATCATGTTAACAATAAGCAAATACAGCATGGCCAGATGCCTTTCGTGGTCAGATGGTTCATTGTTTAAAAAGCTTCAGTTTAAAATCCAAAAGATTGTTAACAGATGCAGTTTCTGGCTGGAGACTGGGAAAAACCTCACTTAAACAAAAGAGTATGTTGTGATTGGAACTAAAAAGGGAATTACCTTTAAAGATAAGAACCACAAACATTTCCTATTTGAAAATACCCCCAGCCCCACCAACAGGACCTTTTTGTGGACCTCTCACGAAAGTTAAAAAATTTGACGGTGGATTGCTGCACACAAGAAACCACGGCTGACCAGCCAGTCCAGTCATTTTTACAGATTTGTTTGGACTTTCAGCACGGCCACACATCCATCTCTTGCTCTCCCCCAGATTACTCAATTAGGCAAAATTCCAATTAATTTCTTTCCAATTCTTTTAGCCCAGAAACACTTTTGCTGCTTTCATTTTGGCTCTGGAAATGACTTTTCAACCAGAGACTTAGATAGAGAAGTTTGAGAAATGAACACAGAGCTTGATAAGCAGACAGCCACTGCTGGGACTCAAGTCACTGTTAGATGGAAAAGAGCCACTCGGCTGAGAAAGGCCTGGCCCCATCTTGAGTTCCCAGTCTCATTTGCCTCCACAACTGCTGTGGACTTTTACACAGAAAGCTTGCTTTTCAGCAACTCCTGTGTCTGTTTCTGTTGGCTTTCGTGGGCCCTTACTCTATGGCTTCACCATGTGTGAGAATGTCTGTAATGTCCTGGGTTCTAATCTGGAAAGACAGATAATCTGAAGGAGCCATGGGTGTGTAACTTTCCCTCGGCCTAAGAAATGAATATGGTTTGGCTTGCTGGTGACAAGCCTGATTTGAAAAGGCTACACAAGATATGGTTCAAGGAAAATAACCTGTTCTTAGTATTAAGGATGGCCACCAAGGGCTCCATTATGAGAATGGGCAACCTGTCCCTTAGGAGATCCCATTCTCTGAAGAAAAGTCAACAGCATGCCCTTTTCCTGCTTAGGTTCTTGTGTTCTCTTACTCATTGTATTATCTCCCAATTTATTACAGTGCCCAAAAAAAGGTCAGTTTCAGACGAAAGGCATAGTATGGTTTTAACAGTCTGAGACGCTTCAATCAAGAAAACCCTTAGTCGAGCAACGCCACCATCCACTTTAAAGTGAGGCAGATCTACAAGCCCATGGGATTCTCCCAAGAGTTACAATGGCTTTCCCACTCAGCCATGCCACTGCTAAGTCACATAGGGACTCCAAACCACTGGAGTGAAGCAGGGAGCTGCTTTCCCACAGACCCGTGTGATCCAGCCAGGTACCAGCAGGAAGGGCCATCCGTCAAGAAACGGGACTCTGAGGCCAGCGGCCACATCCGTATCCATCCTCCCACAAAGAGCCAACCCCACCATGTGCACGAGACAAGGTCTGCAAGGGGATTTGCTAGGCCTGGAAATTGAAAAACGAGCAGCAGCTGCAAGCCCGAGGTCACTGCTATCCTCCAGAGTTTGCCTTTTGTAATCTAAGGGGCAGTAGTTTCCATGATTAACTTTCAATTGCTGTCAAGGGTGTAATAAAATCTGGGAAAGAAGAAAACTTTCCCTTCGGTGAGCTGCTCCCATTTGCCTGCCTTTTCCTTTCCTCCAGCGCATATTCTCAATCCCACTTCATACTTGTTTCCTGATTTTGAGAAAAAAATCTGCACTCGGTTGAGCCAAAATAGACAATGTCCTCTGTGTACACAGGCACTTGAAGACTTTTCTTTCTCAGTTCTGGGGGCTCGGTCTTTAAGATGGCTGTGGGAAAAGTTCCCTTGTTTTCAAAGACCGTACAATACCATCACTTTCAGAACTAGATACATTTTATTTTCATTTTAAAATTCTTTCCCAGTGTATTTTATCTGTTTTCTGAGCCATGACAATCAGTTCAACAAAAGACAGGTTTTCCAGTTGGTAAGATGTGTACAAAGAGAAAGAGAAGAAGACATATTCATTCTCAGACACATCACACTGGGTACTACTGGGTTAGGAACCCGTAAGACTCCAACTTGGTCGGATCTGATAGTGGCTCAGAAATCATACTGAGAGGTTACCGGTGGACATGTCTCTCAGCAAGGGAACCAAACTCCACATATAGTCTTATCAATTTTAACTGCTCAGGTGGAAAATTAAAAGCACTTTAAATTTCTTGACAGTTCAGTATAACACTAATAACTTAGTGGTTCACCTATACATTTATTTCAAAGTATTGGATACTGGAGTTACAAAGATGAGTGAGACATGGTGCCTCACCACCAGAGGCACAAAGTCTTGTTGGAGAGGGGCATGCGCAGGCTCACTGCTGAAGAGATGCTCCTGAGAGGGTCCAATTACACAAGGCAGCATGCCAAGAGACAGCCACGCGGGCAAGCGGAGGCCCCAAATGCATGCTAGTCACCCAAGAAAAGGTTTCCCTGACTGATACTGTGTCTTGAAAAGATGCTAGATTGCTATAGTTTGTCCCTATCACCCTGGGGCAAGAGTGAGGAATCGGAGCATCCGCTGCTTGCTGGAGAGGTGGCATTTCTCTCGGTGCTAGCCCTGCCCTTCCCGTCACCCCATCTGAATTCAAGTCTCTACTGGAACAGAAGCAAAAGTGGCAAGAGACGGTCATGAACACGATTGGTTCCAAAAGTGGGGTGGAAACAGTCTGAGAATTTGCCACCGGGTTTAAAAGATGGAAAGTGAACTGTATTGCAGGAGATACAGGCCACAGGGTGACGCCTAGTGCCATGGCTGCTAGGGAACAAGCTGCCCCAGATATCCACTTTCCCCTCTCCAAAGACAACAGAACCCCCAGCTTTTAAGCAGGGGTGACTACCCGGAATAAAGACTGTGTTCCTTGCAGCAAGGTTTGGCCATGTAGCTATCTGGCATGTGAGGGGAATTCAAGTGTATAAGTCCTAGGACACGTCCCTAAGAGTGGAGGGGGGGAGGCCTGTGCCTTCTTTTCCTTTCCTGCATTCTTTGTTTGGAATGTGAAATGGCTGGAGAGCCACCTTGAACCATGAGGGCAAGGCCGCACCTTAGAGGTAGCGAAATGAAAGTTGTTAGAGGGTAGTCACAGAGGCCTGTGGCCCCATAACACTAGTCCTAACCCACCTACGTAGAAACTTTTATGTAAAGAGCAGGAAAAACACTTTGATCTTCATGTAGGCCAACGTCATTTTGGGTCTCAGTTGCACAGGATTATGAATAACGGTTACAGGTGTAGGGTTGGGGGGTGTCCAAGGAAGGTTGATAAAAACATCTGAGGAGTCAGCACTTTGCCGCATGTGGCACCAAGGCCACAAGGGGACACATCCAATCTGGTTTGCAGGTTATAAAAAGCTGCCTGATTTCTAGTGGTGAAATGTGAGAGCAAAGGAAATCAAAAATGATAATTTTCCAATTAACCATAAACACAATAAGTCTCTTACCTTTTTCTTGCTACAGTATATTTGCCACTTTTTCTCAGCTGGAAGTGCAAACATGGCTTCCCTGTGTTTGTCTGTGAGGTCAAGTTCATCCTGAGAAGAAAAATAATAATTAGTATTTCACAGATTAAATGTTATTCCCATAGGGGATGTTATCAGCATCATCAGGGAGAGAAAAATACACCAGCACGTATTTAAATGAACTCGGGAAAGATGGAGAAGCTAAGTTACAGTGTAAGTTACCACCAAGCAAGCATGTTCCTGGCTCCAGGCAGGCCCTGCACTGACTGAAGGGTGTGGGGAGGGGGTGGAGCATGGACAGAACAATCCTGAGCCACGTGTACAGCTGTAGAGGGTTCACTGAGCAGTCAAGGCCATCAAAGGTCCAGAATTTGGAAGGATTAATCGTATTACAGACAAGGGTTAGCCAGGGATGGCTCCACAAACACTGAATATCAGGCTGGGCCCTGAAGGACCTGGACCTGATGCGAGGAGGGAGGAACAGACCCAAAGGCTGGGATGTGGGAACAGCCTCAGTGTGTTTGGGGGACACTGACCAGCTTAGCTGAAGCACTGAGATTACGCAAAGAATCATCACATAAAAGATTTGAGAGGTAGGCAGTGATCAGTTTGCGGAGAGTCTTAAATGCCAGAGTAAGGAGTTTATTCTCTGGACCAAGGAGAGCCAATGAAGGTTCTGAGCAAGGCAGTGACATCTTCATCGCCATAAACTCCCCTAAGATTTACCCAGTACTTTCTATGCCAAGCATCGTGCAGGCATTGTCTCATTTGGTTCTCAAAACAACCCTAAGAGCACCACTCATTATTACATCCTCGCTCTAATAATAATCCCTGTTGTAATACAGCTGTGGGAAATTTAGGTGGAAGATTGGGTAAGTAACTTGCTCAAGACCACACACCTGGCAAATGATGGGGCTGGGTTTTCAGCCCAGAGCTGTCTGACTGCAGAGCCCAGACTCAGCCTCTCAAATCACTGTCTGGAAATATTAATTCTACAGTGGTGTGCAGCTTAGATTGGACACTAAGGGAAGGCAATTTACAAACATCCATAACTAATGAATAACAACAATGGGATAATGAATATAAAGTGCTTAGAGAAAAGGTCTTGGCATTTACTACCTCAGTCTACGGTTGGTATTATTATTGGTATTGAGCATCTGGTACATTTTTATTCCTATACAGAAAGTTATGTCGTTGAAGGTGGCAGATTGGTGGGTGCAAGACAGACATGTAACAAGATGCTATGAATTGAGGCACAATAAGGTTTAGATCCCTGAGGAGTATAAACAAGTCCCCCTCTGAATGCCTTTGGTGTTTATCTGTAGTTCTGCCTCTTGTGGACACTGGCTTCACAACTTATACTCCCACCTCCATTTAGTCATCAAGTCCTATTATTTCTTACTTGAGAAGTCTCATAATTTTCCCTTTTTTTCATTCCCAATGAAACCACCCAAACTTACGCCCAAATAACCTCTCTCTCAGCTTTTGGCAATAGCCTCTGCACTGTTCCTCCCTGCCGTTCCAATCCTTCCTACAGCACAGCCAAAATTCATAAAGGCAGTGGTTGTCAGATTTGAGCAAGCATCAGAATCACCTGGAGGACACCCCAAACCACTGATCACCCAGTGTTTAGGATGGAGCAGGTGGGAGAAAGTGCAAGAATCTGTGTTTCCAACAAGTTTCCAAGTGTTGCTAATGTTGCTGGTCCAGGGACCACATTTTAAAACCACTGCCTTAAAAATAGAGCACCTGTGCTATTTTGAGCTTCCAGTTTAAAAAGCTTCATTAGTTCCACATTGCCTACAAAATTAATCATACATTCCTCAGCCTGCCTTTGAGATCTTCCATTTATCACTCCAACTGACTTTGCCAGGCCCGCTTCTGGTTATGCCCTATCTTGTTAACACCTACACCTCCAGGGCCTGGCCACTCAAGGCGTGATCCAGGCTAGCTGCCCATGGAAGTTCTTAACCTCGTTAAGCCTCTGCTTCTTCATGTCAAATGATGGGCATATCATTTCTCTTGCAGGGCTGTTGTGAAGATTAGTGACATCAACTAAGCATGCAGTAATGCCTGGCACAGTAGTACTGTTGTCATTTCTCTCATCATTTAAACACAAGCCAGGTGCCACTTTAAGAGAAAGGTAAACAGCTAAGTCACTAAAACACACACCCATACACCAACAGAGTATTACACCCTAACCACATGAAACTAGTTAAGAATTTCAACAATGAACAACCAGGGAAGGAAGGAGATATTCACAAAAAATTCCATTATGAGGGAACATGTTAAAAATGTTAAAATTTTGGCATGCAACTATTATATATGCAAACTAATTATTTTTCTTCCTTTCTTAATTTCCTGTGAGTAACACCTGCTCTCACCTATTGATGAATGGGGAAAATAATGGTGACATAAATCACTTCTCAACAATTAGGGTGTTTGGGGGAGGGGGTGGGTGATCAGCTCAGTTATTCAAACAGCCCGATAATATGGTGAATAGTTTGGGGAAAAGGTTTGTGATTTGTGAGAGAGAACAGGGCTATTAATGTTGCATCCTTTACTACACTACAGCACTGTGTTTTTGCTAACTGAGCAGAGGTGTGAAGAAACGTGTGAATCCTAAAACCTAGCAATTCACAGCAAAGGGTATTAATATCACCATACTCTGCTGTTGAGAGGTAGAAAACTTCTGCTTCTGCTGAGACACAGAAATGACTAATTCTGAATTGAGAGAACACAGTTGAACTAGGACTCAGGGGCAGATGGGTTCATGCAAGAAGAGAATTTCCATGAAATAAAAAATAAAAAGTTGCTGTAGGGTCTTTGGATATAATTTTGGATTACAGGAAGAAAATGGGAAGGAATAAATGGATACTGATAATAGTAACAGCTAACAATTATTGAGCACTTTCTGTGTGCTTAGTTGTAGTGTTTTATAGGAAGTAATTTAGTTTATCTTCACAGCAATCCTATAAAGTGGATAATGTTACCCCATTTTCCAGGAAACTGAATCACAGAGAGATTAAATAGCTTGCTCAAGGTAACAGAGCTAGTAAATGGTGGAGGAGGAACTTGAGGCTAGGCTGTCTGTTATAGAGCCCACATTCAACAGGTGAAATCATGACACTGATATAAATATGAAAATGCATCTGCTACACTCACAGCCTACTGAGTTGCAGGACTGGCTCTTGTGGGTTATTCAAACTTGGACAAGTGACTTAGCCTCTGAACTTCAATTTCTTCACCTGAAAAATGAGAATGATAATATATATCTGATAGAGTTCTCTCAAGGATTCATTCATGCAACCAAAAATATTTTTTGAGTGTCTACTAAGTGCCAGGCACTGTGTTAGGTACAGGGGACCGAAAGGCATCACAGAGCTCATATTCTCCGGTGGGCAGGAGGGAAATCAAGTAATCACGTGCACTCAGGATGGTCACACAGGAAGCTGAGCTTTGAGAGCCCCCTTGCTGTGGGGAAAGGTGGGGCAGCGAAGGCTTCCCAGGGAAGTGAAGTGAGAGCTGTGAGCTGAAAAGAAATTAAATAGCTAAAAAGCACTGCAACCAGGGAGCAGCAGCTTTGAAGGACACTATGAATTTTGGTCTTTCTCCTAAGAGCAATCAGAGGTCACTGGCAGATTCTGAGCAAGGAGAGTGACATAGATTAAATTAGATAATAACTGGGAGTGCCTAGGCACAATGCCCAGACTGTAATAAGACCCCTACTCCTTCATTCCAAAAGTATCTCTGCTCTGACTCATTCCATGTTAATAATATGGCTGAACCAAGCATGCGAGACTATCACAGCCTTAGGGATCAATCAACACTCACTTGCTGTCCTACCCATTCCAGGACCATGGCCAGACATTATAAAGAATACAAAGATGAATAACAGACCCTGATTTCACGGAATTTAGAATCTAGTTACAAAGATAAGATGATAGAAGGCTTTAACGGTTCCCTTTCAAGATAAAGTCCAAATTCCTTAGCTGGTAGGTAGAGACTCGTCATGATGTGGCCTTTGCAGACCTGCCCCATGTCACCTCCTCCTCCTCCACCAGTAGTCACTTTTTAGTACTTCTGATCACAAGCTGCCCACTTCTGAAACTTCTGCACATGCTGTCCCCTTTTCCCACAGAGCCCTTCCCACGACGTCTAAGGATTAACCCTATTCATCTAAGCTTTTACAAGGCATCAGCTATTCCCTCCTGGCAGGCAGCCTATCCTGATCTTCCTGCGATGGGCAGCTCCTCTATGCTCCCCTATCCTTGCGGCCTTTAGCACATTGCTACTGACACGTTATTGGCATGTCTGACTCCCATTCGAGAGTCCCAGAGTGCAGGAACTAAATTTGTCCTATTCACTTTGCATTAATTGCCAAATTAGTTATTGTCCCCAAAACAATACCTGACAGATTGCCAAAAAAAAGAAAAGTAAGGTTAGGGAAGCTGGGAGGGAGAAAGGGAAGGAGAGAGGAAGACAGGGGATTATTGTAGGACATAGTGACGATCAACTCATTTCCAAGATTAAAATCCATTCTTGTTTTTTTTTTTTTTTGGTGGTAAAATATACATACAGTGAATGTCCAGATCTGAAGTATACAATTTTGAGTTTGGCAAAGGTATACACTGAAGTGATTGTAGCACCTTACTCTTCCATTAGCAATATATGGCTGTCCAGTTACTCCACATTCTCACCAACATTTGGTGCTGCCTTTTTAATTTTAGCCATCTAGTTCATGTGAAGTGGTATCTCAGTATAGTTTTAATTTACATTTTCTTGACAACTGATGCTGAATATACTTTTTCACATGTTTATTAGCCATTGGTATGTGTCTTTTGTGAAGTATCTACTCAAGTCTTTTGCTCATTTTTATTGAGGTGCCTGTCCTACTATTGAGTTAAAGACTTTTTTTTTTTTTCCCCACACACATATTCTGGAAACATGTCCTTTGTCCGAGGTATATATAGTTGGCTCTCTGCATCTGTGGATACGGAGGACATCCACGGGACTTGAGCATCCCAGGATTTTGGTATCCATGCGGGGTCATGGAACCAATTCCCCGTGGATACCGAGGACAACTGTGTTGAGTCTATTTCCCCCATTCTGTGGCTTGCCTTTTCATTTTGTTAACAACTTATGTTGATAACAAAGTGTTTTGATTTCGATGAAGTCTAGTTTATTAATCTTTTTTCTTTTAGAGTTAGTGCTTTTTGTCTTCTCAAAAAATCTCTGCAACTTGCAGGTCAAAAAAGTATTCTATGGTTTCTTATGGAAGCTGTTTAGTTTTAATTTTAGCTTCTCTGTTTGAATCTATACTCCGTCTCCCAGACCCCACTCTTGGCATCTTTCTTTAGTTACAACATGGCTGGATTGCTTGTGCCTTCTCTCCTTTCCAGCTGCCTGCACTCATTTAGATACACTGCTGGACAAGGAGGAGAACAAAAGCACAGTTGACAAAAGGAGGAAAAAGAATGGAATACAAACTAATTTGAAAATCATCTTGACACATTAGCTCCTTCAAGCTCTGACACTACTTCAAGGTAATGTTGCAAAAGATTTTTCATTTTGATACTTAATTCAAATACTGAAAAAGGCAATAGTGGAAAACAAAGCAATCAGGATTACTGTATCTCAGATAGCATCTCTTTACATTAATTTTTAAGGAAAGAACATCTAGAGAGGCAGAAAGCAGATCAGTGGTCGTCTAGGACTGGAGGAAGGACAGGGACTGGCTGCAAATGGGCAGAGTGACAGAAATGTTCTAAAACTGGATTGTGGCGATGGCTGCACAACTGTACAAATTCACTCACTCTCACTGAATTATACATTATAGTGGGTGAATTCTATGGCATGTAAATTATCTCAATAAAGCTGCTAAAAAAACCCGCAAAAATCAAGCATGGTTGTTGGAGCCCCAGGAAAACAAAAAATTCAGAGTAGAGAAAATATAGCCTTGTGTACATAGTAAGGAAAAATTTCTGGTTGACATTAGATAAACCAAGGAGTCAGTTTAGAAGAGAAACTGGTTGGAAAGAAATGTACAAAGAGGAGGGAAAGGAAAAATGTGGACCTCTTTAGAGTAAGTTGCTCAATCTGAGAAATGTCACAATTTCAGACACAACCTTTGTTTGAAACCAAAGAACACTTCCATGAAATATCTTTAACCTTTCCTTGAAAATTACATAGATTCTATTAGGATGCATTCCATTTTGGCCAAGAGATAGGCAACGTACGCAGTGTTTCCCCCAAGGTCCCTTAACATTAAACTAAGTGAAATGTTCATATTAGCGGTAAGTCCTTAAGAACACTCTCGAGGTTGTTTTCTCCTTTTCCCTAGTGGTGGCACCACAGAAGACTACTGGCTCCTCTGTGAGTTAATAGCCAAGTTTTCCTAAGACTAACAAACAAATGTAATTAGCCCAACCCCAGGAAGCATCCTGGCTGCTTCCAGAGCACCTTACTTTTTTTTTTTTTTTTTTTTGCAATCAGGCTATGTCAGATACTGTTTTGGGGACTGGCAATTAATGCAAAGATGAACAGAACAAATTTAGCTCCTGCTTCTACACCTTGGACTTAGACAGCCTAACTCCTTTCATTGGCCATCAAATTTTTTTTCTTCATATTATTCTTTCTTAGAATTTTTAAAGTTACTTAAAAGAAAATGATTTAGTGTTTAATAAAGGAGAAACATTTGCACCAAGCATCATTCCCTCCATAGAAAGCTCAAGTTTCCTAAAAACTGAAACCAACAAACAAAAACCTAAGGCTTTCTTTGGAGAAGATATTAATTATATTTTTATATCTTTATAAAATATGTATGTTACATATTTATACTACCTTAGAGAAAAGCTATAAATTATATATTTTTTTATTAAGAAGAAAGGACTTCTGAGGGAAGCCCAGCTGTGGGAACTCAAGTTCTAGGTTTCGCCCTAACAAAGCATATTATTAAGCCCCACTTCTAAAAGATTCTGTACAAAGAAATTTCACCAGTCCTACACGACTAGCAGGCAGCTCTATAGGGAAATCTACATAAATCAGAAAACAATTGGCACAGTACAAATAAATCTAAGGAAATGGATTGATTTGCTAGATAAAGCAAGGGAAGGAATTTTGAAATAATGTACAATAAAGGTCTTGAATGAGTTGAAAAAGCTTTTTTCAGAGATGTGAGCTAAGTTGAAATATGGGGTTATTTATAAAACCTCCAAAGCAATATTGAAAGCATTTATTCTTTGAAAATCTATGAAATCAATAGATTTCAGTGAGCCAATAAGTAAGTTTCTGACTAACAAGAGAAATCTCTAATAAAGGAATTCAGGATTTCTATTTCTAATAAGTTAAGCTAACTCTTTACATACATACTAATATATCTTCACACAGAGGTAGAAGGACATGTGATTAACGTTGGGGGGAATGGAGAATTAAAAAATGAGGAGAGAGGAAGCTAAGACAGGTGCCTGGGGTCACTTTGTCAATCAACTCACTATTTTGTGTGTGTTTATGTTTCTGGTTATTTTGCTTTGTTGGCTTTTTAATGGTCCTTGACAAGGTAACTGTGCACCTGACTCAATGTATGAAGCTCACAGAATTTCTAACCATATTAGTACTCAGACAAGGCTAACCTTTCTCCTTCAGGTACTTGCCCACACCAAGCAGGCCCAATTCACCCATCCAGACCCCACCCACCAAAGGTTTCCCACAGGCCCAGCAGGCAGCAACCCTCAGGCTCACCTCACATACGTCCAGCATTAGCAGTGCCTTCTCTGGATTTAAGCCCTCTCCTCCCACCCCACAACTCAACACTACCAGAAATAAGTCAAACCCTTGGAGGGACAAGTGACCCAGCCTTAAGTCATATGACACAGTGATAAGTACAACATCGCAGGGAAAAGGCCAGACGAGGCTGGTGGAGGACCAAAAGGTGACACTTTGGCAGCCAAAAAATGACACTTTTATAAATATATGGAGAGGACGTACTATGAGGCTGAGATAATTCATTAAACTTATCAACATCCATCCCAACCACAGCAAATGACCATCACATCCAGGAGTCATGAACTGACCATGAATTGCCAATGCAGCTCCTAAAATTTAACGACAATGACCCCGAGAACAGTATTTTATTTTCATAGTGATGGTTTGAAATCTGAAAGATAGATAAGATTCTTGTTGGTTTAAATAGAGGTGCATTCAGTGAATTATTACCTGCTCCTAACCAGTCAGGAAAGACACAAATGGAAAGCAACCAAGAGCTTTAAATCCCAAAAGGGAGGTGTACACACAGAGAACAATTTTCAGCCAGTAAGGTTCCTGCCAACATTCTTAGTCATTACACAAAATACCACAATATGACTCACCACTACCTACACAGTAATGCTCTGTGTCTGATAGACGTGTTTTCATTCAATATACAAAAATAAGAAGTGAGAAATCCCATATGCAAAGGCTAATAGAAATAACTTTTGGTTTCTTACTACCTATGGTTAAGTGCTTTATACTACTTCCCTTCCTCCCTGTAATAGCAGGCAATGCAAACCATATCCAGTTTGCTAGACAAAGTCTGCTGCTAAACCTGTAGGCTTCTTATTTAGCCTGAGTTATTTCAACTAGAAACTCATTAGAGTAACTTTAACTCTTAATAAGTCTACATTACCAGTAGTTTTCCAGTAATCTAAAATAACTCCGTTCTAAATATATGTTAAAATCATCTCCCAACTCCATCCAGCCACTCAAATTTCCAGTTTTTACATCTATAATCTAGTACAACTCCTGTTGACAAGGCTTAATTGAGAATTTCTAAGCAGTGTTTTCCTAATTGAATGGAGGGACTTGGTCTCCTGGGACACAGAACCAGCTGTCAAGTGACAGACAAGAAAGGCACCCTAAGGCCCTGTGGGCAACTGTGAAGCCAAGTTCCACACGTCCCCCTTCCCCAGTGACACAGCTCTGCTCTTGCCAGCCCAGGCCCTCCCACGCCTGCTCAGCACGCCCTCCAGAGACTTGTCGGTAGCTCAGCTGATACTTTTAAGTTTTAATTGGGTCAAAAGATATCTAGCACAATGAGTCTCTTTCCACTTTGCAGATATTTATTTTACCATGTAACACATGGCAGAGAGACTGTTAAGAACAGAAAATATTATTTAAACATCATCCTCCTCATCTTTGTAATCTGCTACCCTTCATCCCAGCCACTTGGGTGCTCCCATAGTAACTGACATCCAAATGAAGATGATAAGTAAAAAGAATGACAACAGGTGGATGGGGTACAGCAAGAGGGCAGGGATCAGCCCAAATCTATCACTACCTCATCGAGAATAATTCAAAATACAAACCCAGCTGCTGGAGAATTCAGCAGTCATTAATTCATGCACGCACACACATATGCATGCACTCAAATACTTGCTGAGCATCTCAAGTGTTACCCCTCAGTAACTAGTTATTCATCCAGGCCACAAGCATTTACTGAGCACTACTCCGAGCCAGGCACTGTTGTAGATGCTGGGGGTCCTGAGGGTAAAAAGGCCAGATATGATGCCTGTGTGTCATTTTGCTCTATAAAAGTTCAAAGGTGCATATTTATAGCGGATTTCACATCATGAGTGTCCATACGTGAACAAACTCAAACTGTCTGATTGTTTAAAAGATGGCAAAGGACTTGCTGACTTTTTCTTCTACATCTAAGAAAAGCCCATCTTTCCTGAAAACAACCCATATATATATTCTAAGTGAGCTTTCAGCCATTTGGTTTAGTTTAGTTCTTAAATATTACATTGTGTAATGAAATAAACAGCTAGCAGCTGTGGGATGTTTCCAGTGGATTCATTTAAAATTGGACAAGAGAGAAAAAATTGCAACTTTTTTATGGATCTGGTTCCCCCCCCACACACACACACGTAGATATATAGTTCTTCATCCGTGAGCTAGAAAATCATAACTAAAAGATGTAGCTGGTACTGAGCTCCCATAACACACATCAAGAAACAGTTTAAAATTCCAGGGGAATTCTGGGAATTGAAGGTGGGGGAGGAGAGGATTCCAAGCGCAGTGGATAAAAATATTCAAGGACAGTTTAGAACTGAAATACACCATCTATGTATCTGGTATTTACTTCCCACAGGCCATGTGACATAGGTTTTGTGAGAGCAAAGGGTGTTCAGATGATTCCCAGCACATCAATATATATTCTTATGTGCAGTTATTTATGCAAACTACCAGATTGTTCTAGTCATTACTGAAATACATTTTCAAAATTACACTTGAAAGGTTACCTAAACCACACTACTTACGGAGATCAAATTATTCTCCCAGTCTTTTAAAACCTGTATCGGTTTACAAGGGGACATATAGAGAGTTGGCAAGTCAGTATAGTATGTTGACTTTGTGTAATTTGCACATGGTAGCCTGAGGATTAAGTTAAATAATCAGATTTTAAATTGTAGCCAAAAGCGAAATAGGTACATAACCGCTCAGAGTCTCTTTAGGATTCATGGTAATGAAAATCAAGGCCAAGGGGTCTCATAACCATTTTCTCAAGAATCTTAGTTTGGAGATGGTTTTATAGTATTTGTATCAAAAATAAGTTTTCATGTTTCTTTCCTCCATCTTTCCATGCCCACCCCATTTCAGTCCCAGTAATCTAAATTAAGAAGCACCCAGAAATAAATGTATTGACTGATAAAGTATCTAACAGGAAGCCAAAGTCTCAATTTAACAGCCTGTAGAAAAGGACATTTGGAATGATCTTGGTGAGATAAAATAAAAATTTAGGACTAGAAGGAATAAAATGGTTTTGTGGTTTTACCTTAAGCTATACTGAATTTGTTTAGTGAGTCAGAAGACAAGAAGGAAACTTAGTAAGATGGTCAACATGGCTTCTTATCTCTCAACAGACAAGACCTCAACCAGTACAGAGAAATGAATACTGTCCACGGATGAAGATTTACTGCCAACCCTACTTTGATTCTTAGAAGTAATGCAATGTTCTATTCAAAAGTACAACAGATATAAGCAAGCAAAACTACCTATATCAACATTGCCCTATATCACAAACCATCAGTTGTTCCCAGGGCCAAAATAATTTGTTTATAAATGTCTGGGTTTGGGATCATTTTTTGTCATATATTGGCAGCAGTTCACGTTTACTACATAGGAATTTTAGCACTGAACACATTTAAACCCATATCTACATTCCCACTTCCCTCTGTGATGTAGTGCATATTTTCATACTGTTCTCAACATTTTCCTATGAACTCATCAAGTTGATTTATCCAAAACTGCCACAGAGCCAAGGGAAGATCTACTCAATACTTTTTCTTCTTTGTCAACTAATCATGTCCCTCAGCGAAACAGAATTTTCTCTTTTGACCTTTACAGGTTTGTTAAATGTAAAGAAATTTTAACCTTACGGAAATAGAACAACTTTAACATCAATTCCTTTATTAGATTCTGATTTTTGGCTTCCAGACAACTGAACACTTTGAGACTATTCTGGATATTTCTTTTAAGTCTTTATACAGTCTGACTTCCTCTGCTTAATTACTGAGCAATCCTTTATACTCTAATTAAGAAACAGTAGATTAAAACTATGACTCCCTACAACCAGTTTTTTTCCTTCCATCAGATTAAAATTAAATGTTCTTGCTACCCAATTTTTGCCTCTTTCTTGGAGACAGAAACTGAATAACTCCTGTAAGAAACTTTCTATTCTTAGTAATGATCTTAGTGTAAAAGGCAAGTTTTAAAAATAAAGAGATAAAAAGTGTTGAAACTTTTCATTGATTCTGGGGATAATGTAAGAATTTTATTATTAAAGAGAGCTTATAATAGCCCAAGAAATTATGTTGACAGCCTGAGAAGGTGGGTAACAATTCACATGGCTAGTAAAAGAACAAACTTTGTACACTGGTAAATCTATAAGACTAACTTGGATTCCTGCAGCTCCTTTCATACCAAAGTGACTTCAGAATACATTGAAAAATGACGAGATTACTGATGTAGGTTCCCAAGTGAATTCATTTGGCACAGCTGACCTTGACTGTGAATTCGTCTAACTCTGATACATCAACTAAATTCTCTCATCCCTGCTATCTTCATTTCTCAAATTCTGTGCTGGTTACTAATGTTGAGATGTCCTGACTACTTAATAATAATAAAACTGACCTATGGTAAGTAATTATATGTATGAAGATACAAACCTTCCCATAATCCTATGGTATCCACCATCACTACCTTCCCCACTGAGATTCTAACTTGCGTTGACAATCTTCAATAGTATAAATGGTAGTTTCATGATCAGTAATGAATTTCCTAGTAAGAAAGAAAGTTTCTTTAAAATATTTTACATTTCCTGGAAGGCACAGCATTCTATAATATATTACCCCAAAATATTAGACTCATTGGCCAAGTAAATAGAAGACTAAGTATTGGATTTGCAAGAAGGCAGATTAACTAGAAAACAGTATAAAATGGAATTGGTAACATTTCAGGCTTAGGAAAGCTTGGGTCCATACTGCATATTATTTCCAACCAGCTATAAATTCACAGTGATGTACTGTATTAGAAATGAAAGCTTTCCTCTAATAAGTCTGTGAAACTGATTCCAAATACATTAACAACATATGTACTATAAGAGGTGAAATTTACTACAATACACTTCAAAAATAATAACCAGATTTGTCTTAAACCTGGCTTCTCAGCTAAAATTTCACCCAGGAAAAGCAGTTGTACATTTCACATGTTTCACAAGGCAAGAGAGCTGAGGGAATCTGTGAGGAGATACCAATTCCAATGTCACTGTTGCTGTGAAATATTCTGTAGGCAACCCTTAGCCCATCAACTCTGGGCATATGTAGGAGTCTATGCCTTGGGTAGAAAAGTGGAAGGCGGTTCTTAGTAATTCTCTCTTTCCTTTCTATTTCAAAATTAAAGTAGCCAGAGGAGGTATGTATTGTAACAAGAAGGCATCTCACCTCACAACTGGACTCAAAGGAAAATATAATTTACCCAAGGATACATGATACCTTTTACTAAACTTACTGACACCTCATAGAGGCTGCAAAGAGCAATGGTTATTTTTGTAAATGTAATCAGATAGCAAAATATTTTGATGTACTTTGGTATATTTGGTTCAATGAGAACCTATAAGAAAGCAGAGGTACTTTCTTCTGGTTCAAATAACAATCTAAGATATATAATTAAATCAATAATACAAACATCCCCATCCCCTTTTCCAGGCTCACCTCTCAGAACCCCCAATCCTCCAAGCCTCCTATTTCATGCCCCATCTACACTGAACTTGCAGTTCTTTGAGCTTTCCACACTTTCTCTCTCGGCTCCCAACCCTATATATGCTGATCTCACTGTCTGTAATACTCTTTTCTCTCCTCTTTGCCTGTATATTCCTTCTTGTTTTTCATGTCTTACATTAAATGTCACTTCCTCCAGGAAGCCTTCCAAGATCCTTCCACACTAGGTTAGGCATCTGTGGAGTTTAAGGGAAGGTGTCGGGAAACAACACTCTCCTTCTCCAGCAAGTTTGGATTTAACTGAGAGCTAAGCTAAGGAATCAAGCAAATGGAAATCAAAATACCTTCCTTTTCCCTCATGAAAGCCAACTTGGAGAACTCAACTTTCATCTGCAGACAAGTGGGCTTGCTGAGATTTCAGTGCTGAATTAGACACTTACCCATCAGTCATAGGGACAGCTGGACAACTGCAGAACTTCCCAGAGGGGACTCTTCCTATGAAATATATAGCACCAAGGGTCACAGAATGTGCGTTTTCTGAAAGCAGGTTGACTTGCAGAGAAAGACAGAAAGGGAGAAGGACTGAGCTATGCTTATCCCAAAGAGGAGTGGGAAGAGAAGCCAGGAATGTTACTCCTGGGCAGGAGAGCTAAGAGCGATGGAAACGGAACCTGTGAGTGGAACTCCCTCCTCGTGAAAAAAGGGGAATAAAGGTTCTTCCCCAACACAATGTCCTGCTGGAGCAGCCCCTCTCACAGCCCTCGGTCACACTGCATAAGACGGCGTGTTAGTTGCCTGTGTTCCCTACCAGACCATCAAGCCCACAAAGTCATTAAGGACCATGGCTGTTTTGCTTACCAGTTACCTCAGGACACAGAGCAGGCACTTGCCACATACGCACACACCCCGAAAGAACGGATCAGTCAGTTAACGACACATTCCTCTGTTCATCCCAGAGGAAATCTTCTACTGCTAACATTGAGATGGAACAGTTACCTGAATAAGGACAACTGAGCGAGTTGTCATGCCTAGGGCTCTTCAGATAGGTTGGTGGGGATAATCTAAGACCTTTAAAAGCCTGTAGAAAAGACAAGACTATAGTTGAGTCTTATTTTATGGGAACAGTGCTGAGTCTCAGATTGGTTATGTTCTTGATTTGTGGCTGAGGCACAGGACAAAGCAGAAGAAGTGGAGAGGGGAGGTGGGGGAGGTAATACGGGGAAAAGGATTGATGCTCAAAAGGCATCAGACATATGGTTAGCCAAGATGACACCAACTCGCAACTTAATATTTTTAAATATTCCAAACCAGTTAAAAATTGTTAGCAGGGAAACTCTATATCTATTTGGCAACACACACAAAATCTCAAGTTACACGTCCTCGGTTCTCCAGGAGCTATAAAACAGCTTTACAAGCAGCTGGTTAACGGGCAGGGAGTAAACACTAGCAAGAACTGGCAAAGATGTGGTGCAACTGGAACCCTCACACAGCACTGGTAGGAATGAAAAACGGTGCAGCTGCTCTGCAAAACAGTCTGGCAGTTCCTCAAAAGTTAAACACAGTGTTACTGTATGACCTAGACGCACCACTCTTAGGTACACCCATGAGAACTGAAAATATATTTCCATGCAAAAACTTGTATATGAATGTTTATATAGCAACATTATTCATAATAGCTCGACTGGCAACAACCCAAATGTCCATCAGCAGTGAGTGGATAAACAAAATGTGGTATGTCCATACAATGGAATATTATTCAGCAATAAAAAGAAGTGAAGTACTGATACACGCTACAATATGGATAAACTTTGAAAAGATTATGCTAAGTGAAAGAAGCCAGTCACAAAGGATCACATATTACATGATTCCATTTATACGAAATGTCCAGAATAGGCAAATTCGCAGAAATAGACAGTAGATTGGTTAGCAGTTGCCAGGGGATGGTAGAGTTGGGGAGAAATGAAGAGTGATGGTTAATGGGTAAGGGAGCTGCTTTTGGGGGTGATGAAAATGTTCTAAAATTTATTATAGTGACAGTTGCACAAGCCATTGAATTGTATACTTCAATTAGTGAATTATATGGTTTGTGAATTGTATCTCAATAAAGCTGTTATTAAAAAAAAATAGTCTGGTTGTGGGACTGGGTCCTCCAGAAACCACCGCATCCTGAAATTGGAATGAGTCTGATTCCACTGCCTATGGCAGAGAGCCTGCTGGAGAACAAGGCGCTCCTTGCTGCCCACCTTCTTTCAAGATTCACATGGTGACCTCCCATCCAGGCTTGCTTTATTTATGAGATGGTAAGGCTGCAGTAAGCAATTCTGAAAGCAACCTACTTGGTATCACTTTTAAAAACATCAAATGAGTAAGTCATCAAAAGAGGCAAAGGAAACGAGCTTTCGACAACCGGCTCTGATGAGATGCTTCCCAACAGATATGGAGGTAAAATGACCTGCAAGCTAGGACCCATACTGGCTCACTCACAGCAGGCAGATTGGCTTTCAAGAAAAGGAAAATCCTCGGATATCTGCTTAGGGTGTTGTGCCCAGAAAATGCCTGAGTTATCGCCCATCCCTCTCGCTGCACTAGGATGTGAGGTGAAAGCTCCTACTAGGTGCCCAGCCTTTTTAAAGAACCCTATCAGAGAGACAGGGTTACCCCCATTTTATAGGCAAGGAAATAAACTCAAATTCTAACAGAAACCATCTTAAAGGAAGTTACCCTAGGTTGCAGAGTGGTCTGACTCCAGAGGCCATGCACTCTCTGCCTTCCCCTATGGCCTCCCGCTCCTGTGCGTGAGCAGAGGCAGAGCTGCTTCTGCGACTACTCATGAGAACCCAGGGTAGAGGTTTCCAGTGGCTCTGAGTCCCCCTCCCTTGCCCCAGGACACCGTTGGCAGTTGGATGGATTTGTGGTCTAAGTCCCTGAAGTTAGAAATAGACAGAAATCCATCCGTCACTCACCAGAACAGATACAAACCTCAAGATAATTTGTTTTCCAATGGTTTTGCCTTAAAGTTCTGGTTTGGCATTGCCTTTTTAAGAACTAACAGCTGTAGGCAATTTTCACACAGAATAAAGACATCAGTAAAGCAGAGAGTAGAATTTTCTCCCTTATGAATATAGAACAATGAGCTGTCTTCAAGATGTACACGGAGCTGCCACCACACAGGCTCTGGCTTAGGTCTCATTTGGGGAGTCTGATAGAATACAATTCAAAGGACCATGGATGTGGATGCTTTGAGGGTATAGCTCTGCCCGTCAGCTCCACTACCACCAAGGAGGCCTTCATTTATCAGCAACATCTGTCTCCTTAGGTTGACTTTTGGTTTTAAAGTACTTAAGTGGGAAATAAAATCAAGCCTGTCAATGCATCATCATTGCCCTTCTTGATACCATCATGTTGATGATTCACTGCCCCTCCCTGGGAGAGGATTATGTGTCTTCCACCCACTGCAAGGACCTCAGGCTTGGTCATACGACTTCTGGTGCCAGCCTCTACAGAAGAATGATACATCCTTACACTGTGAACTCAGGAGTGGCCATGTGATTTGCGTTGGCCAAAGAAATGTGGGCAGAAGTGACATTTCCAAGCGTAAGCTTAGAGCCTGCTGGCAGTTCACCATGATTCTCCTCTTCCACCAGGCCTGAGTATTAGCGAGAAGGCACCGAGGAGCAGAACCACAGTGAACATGTAGCATTAGCAGGAGGGAACCTCTGCTATTGTAACCACTGAGGTTTTGCTATCACAGGATAAACTAGCTTAAGATGACTGAGACAGACATTAACATTGATCCCCTCCACTTCTCTTCTCACCTTCAATTACTCCTCACAACTCACCTTCTCCAGAAAGTCTTCCCCGACCACCCTCCTCGTCACTGTGTCCTACACTCCACAACACATTTACACACAATCTATGCAGAGGGGGGTTGTGCTTCTTCCTCTGGTGGCACTATACCTTTATTGGTCCCCTTTTGCTACAGAAACTGTCAGCTCTTTGGGAGCAGGCTCTAGTTTTCTATTTTGAATCTCCTCATTAACACCTAGAACAGAGTTCTGCATGCAGTGGAGATGGAAGAGAGTAAAGATTCCTTAAACAGTGAAAATATTCAACATCATAAAGTATAATCATTCTTCCAAGAGTCATCTCTTCTTTTTCCCAACCAATTCTGGTTGGTAATAGGCCCATTAATCCACTCAGGAGACCAGAAGTCAAACATCAGCTTCATATACTCTTTCATCTGGCTTAGCTTATAAAATAAGCTTACAGGTGACTTCTGGTCTAGAAGCACTGGAGTAACATCATCAGATGTTGTCCCTAGAGGGCCGTGACACAGCCCGCATTACTTTCTTGACCTAAGAGTCATGCAAAACAATAGCACTCGCTCTAGTATCTGTTGAGAAATAGAAATGGTCTGATCAGAACTAACTCCACCACAAAATGCCAGTGCTGATCAAGGGAGGACAGGCGACTCATGTGACACTTACTGAGCACCTAATAAGGGCTAGGCATTGGGCCATTCCCACTATGTATTATTCTCATTTAAGCATCACTTCGAACTAGGAAGAGGTATTATTTTTTTCTCCATTTTACAGAAAACAGGCTCAGAAAAGTCGTATACTTTTTCCCTATTTATATAGATAATAAAGTCTTAACAGTAATTTGAACCAAGGTCTTCCTAATCCCCATGCCGGTGCCCTTTAAACTATGCCATAATATCCTCTGAAACACAGAATGGAAAGAAACACTGCTTCGGAAATGCTAGAAAAGCTTAGTTGAAGAGAGCACTACATCTCCTGACGAATGGGTCCTACACCAGATACATCCCTCACTTCAGTGTAGTGGACTCTAAAATACGACAGTATCTATAGAGCTTCCCACAACAGTTATTACTGTAATCCTATCATTAGTCTAAATAATTATATTGTACTTAAGTAATAAAGTCTTTCATCAAAAGATCAAGGACAGGAGGGGCAGTGTGACTAATTTTTAAAAAGACATTAACACTGTACACTGGCAGTGGGGGTGGAGGAAGCAGTGGGGAATCCCAGGGGGTGTGCAGCGGATGAGGGAATTATCTATGCACACAAGCACGGACTCCAGTGGGGACGGGGAGGAATTAGAAAAGGCAACTTAGGCGCAGTACTGCCACATATTTGAAGACCTGAAGGTCTGAATCCCTCCACTTAAAGCACCAGCAAAGCCTTTTGATGTAGTAATGCTACCCTATCCTCTTCTGTCTCCTTCTCCACAGGCTCAGTGCTGACGGTGGGGTGCAGGGATAAGGGACAGATGGGGCCATTTCACTGAAGAAGGACAAGCCCATGACTAACCAAACCAAACCATCCACATCCTCTCCTCTCCCTCCTGGCCCCCGGCCACTCCAGGATGGAAGTCTGGGACTCACCACCAGCTCACTGAACATGACGTCCAGCTCCTCCACAGGGGGCATGGGCAGTGCTGGCTCCATGGTCTGAAGCGCAAAGTTGCTATCGTTTCGCAGCCGATATGTGATTTCTGGGTGATCATTCTTTCGGAAACAGCAAAAGAGGAATGAAATCCCCCGTCCACCTCTCTTCCTTGGGGCCATGGCTGAATTCTGTTCTATCTCTTGGAGTGACTAAACTCTGCAAAAAGAGGATATGACATGGTTCAGTGTGCAAAAATGAATAAAAGAGTTTTTCTTTAAGTCACATCAATTCAAGAACGAGCTCCCTGAGCTGAAGGCAATGCCAGTACCCTATAGGGCACAGAGGGGACAACCCCAAGAGGGTCTGAGTCCAGTCAGGCACAGAGCACATGCCTGTTCACTTGTCAGATGCTTCCTGTGACCAACTACTGAGCAAACGGTACAACCCCAGCGTTAACGACACATTTCTCAGAATGTAGCCCTGTCGTTAAGTGACGCATGACTGTACACATATTTATGAATATATGTAAGAAAGGTTAATAGCAGCAACCTCCAAAATACAAATAGGAAACTGGAGAACTATTCCTTTTCACTTTATATCTTTTTGAATTTGTACCATAAAAATACATTTTTAATGATTGTATAGGTTTTTTTTAAGTATTAAAAAAACTACATGTATTGCCTTGGAAAAGTTTCCAACTTATACTGTCAAATGAAAAAAGTCAAAGAATAATGTGTATAACATTATGCCATAATGTCTTTTTAAAACAATCTCACACAAAAACCTAAATTGTTTACACGTAAATGCATAGCAAAAGGCATGGAAAGATACACTGCAAATTCCTAACTCTGAGAGAGGAAGGAGACTAGGAAAAAGAAGAAAGGAAACATTCTTTTCAAGCTATTGTTCTTTTTATAATGAGCACATATTCATGTATAACTCATGTAGATTTTCAATTTTTAAAAAGGAGATGGGGTTGAAGGAAAAAAACAAGTGGGGTGTGAACTGGCCCTTCATGAGTTGGAAGTGCAGAGGAGAAATGCATCTGTGCAAGGAAGATGGTGGGAATGAAGGTGTGAATTTGAGGGAAGGTCCTGGGGAGTCAGACTAGAGAGGCAAGCTGGTGTGGAGGAGCTAAGATCCAGCCTGATAAGGCTGAATTTATGCCACTGGCAACTGGGAGTCACATTTAGAAGCCTCCCCTACTCTTCGGGAGGGGAGGGGAGAGGAAGGGGGAGGGAGGAAGGGACGGAGGGAGGGAGGAAGGAGGGGAGGAAGGGAGGAAGGAAGGAAGGGAGGAAGGAAGGAAGCAAGGGAAGAAGGGAGGAAGGAAGGAAGGAAGATGTAGTTGGGTCTCGATTGCTCTCATTTTTTAGAGCTGTGGGCAGGTGACCTTGCTGGAGAAGCTACAATGAATGCTGAGCATACTCAGAGAAAGCAGACTGCAGATCACCAGACGATGTAATTAGTGTCACCATCCTGACACAGCATGTGTTGAGAGACAGTGCTAACACTAGAGCAGGCACTTCCTGAAAGGGAAGAGAAGGCCGAGGGGAGGCAGAGGCCCACATCTATCCTTGAACTGCTCTCAAGGCCGCTACCTAGAAACAGGATCAGAGCTGTGTTATTCTCAAGGCTGAATTTAAAACCAATGGGTGGAAGCTATAGGGAGACGTAAGGAAGAACTTACTAACGTCTACAATCGGGGCAGGATGGAGGTGAAGAGTTCCTGGCTCTTGTCTTCAGACTCGAGTTCCCAGTTAGAAATGCCTAGGGTGTAAAGTACACCTACTAGGAGATGGGAGATGGGGGAGAGATCAGAGATTTTCAGTAGGTGCTGATTTGAGCTTCTCACTTCAGCTTCAATTCCAGCAGCTCTGCTTTTATCCATTTTGTATATTGAAATATTAGGTATCAACCTTATTTTATAAAAACCTCTGGTGGCTACTCACTGCAATTATAAGAATATGAAAGGCCATCCAACAGCCTCCAAGGGTCTCCGTGATCTGGCCCCTGCCTGCCTCTCCACCTCACTATGTAGCACTCTTCGTATAAGTCACTGTACTTCAACAACACTGGCCATGCTGGTCCCTGCCTCAGGGCCTTTGCATCAGCTATGTCTTCGACTGGCATGTTTTGGCCCACATCTGTGCATGGCTGATTCTTCTTCATCATTAAGGCCTCAGCTCGAATTTCACTTTCTCAGAGAGGCCATCCCCAAGCAGTGTGTCTGCAGAAGTCCTCTTTCCCACTCCAGTCATACTCTGTCCCTTGACCCTGTATGCCATTCTTCATGGTAGTCAACACTATCTGAAATTATCCTATATGATTATTTCATGGGGGCAGGGCCCCTACATATATTGTTCATTGCTGTCCCCAGCACATGATAGTACATGAGACACATGAACATGGGATGCTTACATATTTACTGAATGAATATTGGGCTTTTACATCAAGTCTCATTTAAACAAAGGACTTTACTTCAAAAGAATTTAAAACTATGGGACATGGCGATGAAAGTCAAGGGAGCCTTAAGCTTTATCTGTAAGATTTTAAGTTTTTAAAGAAAAAAACGTATTCATATATTATTTATAAAATTAAATATAAGAGTATACACACAGAAGAGAGACTAGAAGTGTGTCAACGTATAACAATGGTTAATTCTGCATAGTGAGGAAATGGATGTCTTCTTTGAACTTTGGTTTTGTTCTTAAGGTTTAAAAGGAAAACCCAACTTAACAACTTATGGCATCTCTTCCAAATCAGAGAATCCAATTCAAAAATGTCACAAATTTCTTGATTTTGTAATTCATACAATGATGCAAACTCAGGTAAAAGTTCTCAGAAATAACTATGATTTGCAAACTCTTCTCGAGTCAAGCTCTCCACTCACTTTAAGGGATAGTGGTCTCTGAAAGCTGGCAACTGGAAGTCTTTGGGATGGGAAGGGAGGGGAAATGTTGAGAGCAGGGTGTCTCTCATGGAGCCCTACATGATAATCTGAGACATCCATTATCCCATTAAGTTGAAGCATATATCTCCTGGCCTAGAGGGTACTTGTGCAAGGTCACAGGAGACATACGTAGCACCTGGAGTTCCTTTGGCAAATGTGTATTAATACCTACATGTATACCAGGCACAACAGTAAGCACACAAGGATACAGAAATGAATGGGCCACTAGGAGCTTATAATATGGTGGGAGAGAGCAGTGCACCAAATAGTTATCACAGAGGTAATATGGCATATCATACCACTAAGTGCTATATAATGGAGCAAGAAGTATGTAGTGGAGAATCTGGGACTGGTCCTTGATGTATGAGGAAAGCTTTGATGGATTATGGAAAGAGGACATTTAGGCAGAGGGAACAGTGCAAGCAAAGGCGTGATGTGGGAAGGGGCACGGAGCACATAGGGAATGCGTGGTGGTATCACACGGGTTATGCGGATATCACCATCTTCCCCTAGCAGAGCCCTGGTCTGCTCAAAACCACAAAGTCTCCCCAGTACCATTCTTAATTGGCTTTCAGTGCCCCATCAAATCAGATCCAACTCAACTTTTCTGTCTTTTCTATTTCCTTGGAAGTATCCTATACTTTAGCCAACAGACCATTTTTCATGCCCCCTAAACATCTTGCACTCCTCTCATCATCCATTCAAGTGGTCCACTCATTCCTTCTGCCTTGTCTCTGCAAACATTCTCCCCACCTTGACGGTACTGATCTTGAGAGTACTCAGTATGGGGAGCTGACCCACTGCTGGCGGTAGCTGAAATGTGGTTCAACATTTCTGAAAGGCAATTTACCAAAGCCTTAAAATAGTCATAACTTTTGACCTAGTAAAGGTACGACTATTTCTGCTTCTGGAAATATATCCTAAAGAAATATTCAGAGATACTATCAAAGATGTTGTCACAAAAGTTTTCAAAGCATTATCTATGATAGCAAATAAATGAAGGCATAAAATAAGCGCTACTAATAGAGGACTAAAGAAAAAGGGTAAATAAATTATGGTACAACTAGATGACAGACCACCGAGCAGTCCTTTGTAAAAGAATATTTAATGACACACAAATATTTATGATATATAAAATAAAGAATATGTGTACAACGTCCCGTTTATGTAAGAAAAAAATTTACACACATGAGCAGGAAGAAAAGACAAGGGAAGTGTACCAAAATGTGAGCAGCCATTAGCTCGCGTCAGATGTATGGATCACTTTAAAGAGGAAAAATGAAGAACTCTTTTGTTACTTTCCAAGTTTTACCACAATAAAGACATATTACTTTCATAATTAATAAAATGAGCTGAGATTTTAAAAAAGCACTTTATATGATTATTTGTTTATATGACAGAGGGGGGAAATGTGTACGCAAAAATGTTCCTATCAAAAATATCCAAGTTATGGTGATCTATACACCAGCTTCTCAAACTATCTGTGGTGAAGGACTGTTTTCCCTCCAATCTGTTAGAAACTATTTTTGTAAAATATAGTGCAAACATCTCAGCAAAGTCAAATTGCTGTAAGAATTTCTCTGTGTGCAATTCTTGTACACTTTGTTAACCAGCACGGGTAGGCAGCAATACCAATGATATGCACCAGGAGACGGGAGTTAAGATTTAGCTCATTAAAATATAACTGTCAATATTTGTCTCCAGTGTGTGTCCTCAGGGCAGGAACCACAGCCCACTCAGTAGCCAGGCCAGCGTCCTGCATATCCTGTCACTCGACCATCAGTAAACTGAAGAGAGATTGCTCAGGGACCACGGTCAAGGTCTGATGACTGCACGCACATGTGTGCCTATGGGGTAGGGAGGCAGCGTTCAGGCTGCTGGGAGATGAGGGCAAGAAAACAAAGCAGGCAAAGGCCAGCTCATGGAGGGTCCTACAGTCCATGCTCAGCCTCCAAGCTCATTCCCAGGCAGTTTTTCTAACCTACCCTACTGAATGTGGTCTGGGCCCTCTTAGCATTTTGTGACCCCCATGATGCACTGCCAACAATTACAGTAATTTGTGGTCTGGGTCTTCCTTCCCCCATTGAAGACTCAACTCCAGGAGGAAAAGTGCCCACGGCATGTGTCACTTAGTGCCTTGCACATATAGGAGTATGACCAAAGTATTTGGGAAATGAATAAAGAGAGCAATTGCTTTACTTTTGCATCTTACAAGTTGTTTCACTTAAACCCAACTTATATTATATTCTGGCTGTATCAAGGAGGGGCGCAGAGGAAATGCTAAGATCTAAAAAATCAGTAGAAAGTATTTTTCAAGTCTTAAAAAAATGCCAACAGTTCTATAAACAAAAGAATATAAGGGCCTTGGCTAGTTTCTAAGATGGGTAATAAGATACAGAGCCTATTACATTTAAGAACCTAATTGAAATCATTTTAATAAGGACAAAATATTGCCTTTGACAGGTGATTTGTGTTTAAAAGCCTCAGTAAAGCCCACAGGCCAAGTTTTTACGCTGGCTGCTCTGTGGAACCCCAAATACCTGGTCCTCCATTAAACCCATCCTTAAACTGTAGATGATGGCAAAGCTTTGAGATTACCAACAAGAAACCATTTCTAATACGCATATTTGTAACTTCCCTGTTCAGAGCCCAGTCTCCTAGAAATAGACCAAAATAGGAAGCAAAAGTAATCATCTCTCTTGACCCCTCAGTAGCAGTAGACACTCTGGCCGGCCCTCCTTAACTGCTCTAGCACTTCACTAATGAGCGATTCCAACAACTGCTGGTGTACGTGATTTTAGCAATCACATTCACACCCATCACTTCATTCCGTCATCCTTATTTCACAGATGAGACTTGAGAGGAGACTTGAGAGGAAGCGGGGCACTTAGGTAGAGAGAAGTTGGAGAGAGACTTGATTTGCTGGTGAAGGTAAAGATATGTTGATTCAGAGAAGCCTAACTGGTTGGGAGTGGGGCAAGGAAGCCTGGCAGAGGTGAGGGGACCTGCTTGCTTAATCCGGCTGGAATCCAGTCCCCGCCCTCTGCAACCTCAAGACCACAACCCTAGTTCAGCCTCCCCTCATCTCTCAACTGAATGACTACAACAGTTGCTTAATTCTTCTCCCTGACCCTTGATTCCTCAGTCTAAGGGTTGACAAATCTTTTCTGTAAAGGGTCAGATAGTGAATATTTTAGGTTTTGTGGGCTACTAAGCCTCTGTCACAAGTCCTCGACCCTGCCGTTTTATCATGAAAGCAACCACAGACATCTATGAACATGGGCATGCCTGTATGCCAATAAAACTTTATTTGTGAACGCTAAAATTTGAATTGCATATATCTTTCTCGTGTCACAAAGTATTATTCTTTTCTTAATTTGTTGTATCACTTAAAAATGTAAAAAACATTTTTAGCTTCTGGACTATACAAAAATAGATGGTGTGCCCATGTTGGCCCACGGATTGAACGCTGCTGACAGCTGCTCTAGTCCATTATATTCATCCACTTAATTCATTAAGTCAAATGTTTATACCCATCATGTGCCAAACACTATGGTAGGCACTCAGGAAAGAGGGATGAAAATCCTCATTTCAATGTAGCCTCAGGAAGCTTATTTGCTTTAGAAAAGGCAGAAAAAAATCAAGTAAACTAAAACATCATTATAGATTTCGGTTAGTGTTATAGGGACACAAGAAGAATGCGCAAGAAAACAGTGGTGGCGGTAGTGGTGGCGGTGGTGGTGGCGGTAGTGGTGGTGGGCGGGGACAGCTACTTCCAGTAGCGTGATCCAGGAAGGCCTCTCTAGAGAGGGGGCATTTAAGCTGAGTCTGAAGCACTTAAGGATCAATGGGACTAGCCCTGCAAAGTGTCGGGGAAGAGGCTCCCAGGCAGCGGGAGGGAGTGTGTGCAGAAGCCCAGAGCAGGTGGGGAACTTGGCATGTACGAGCCAGGGAGGGAAGACCAGCGTGGCTGGAGCAGAGTGAGTAACGGGAGTGTTAAGAGAGATGAGGCTACAGAGGACAAAGGCCCAGACCCCAGAGCCTCGTACAACGGAGTGAGGAGTCTGGGGTTTATTCTCAGCACATCATAAATCTGATTGTGTCACTCAGCTCTGCAGTGTCTCCTGGATACAGTCCAACTTTCCAGCCTGGACCACAAGACCTTCCATGGCCTGGCCCTTGTCTACTTCATTTTCTACCCTCATCTCCCAACACCCTGAACACTGAGCACCCACATGCCCCCCCCTACACGTGTGAACGCAGTCACCAGACCTTGACAGGAGTCACACTTCTGAGCCCATACTCTGCAGTCCCCTCAGCCTAGGGTGCTCTTTTCCTTCATTACCTGACCATCTTCCACTCACCATTGAAAACTCGCTCAAATACTGCTGCTTTTATGAGACTTAAGTTTCCCAGAGATGCTCACATTTCTTTCCACACCGCTAGCACCACATACACTGTTGAATGTTTTTTGGTTTTCTGAATTTTTAAAAAAAATTCATGTCCATTTCCTCCACTAGACTATAAGATCCTGAAGACAGGGACTAGGTTTCATTTAGTCCCTGGCACACGATATTCTCCATAAGTATTTGTTAAATGCAGAAGCAGAAACGCCTAAGTGAACAGATGGTCTCATCTCTGACCTTCAGGGAGTATGACTGGGTGTTCTTCCCATAGTTGCCTGCAGATCTATTTTTCATAACTGCCAAAACATTTGAAGTCAATCAGATCACCAAATTCTCCTTAGACACTTGTCAAGCTTTTTGATGCTGAGAGTAGACTCACAAACAGACCTCACCCTCTGGGTATCTGCAGCTTCCCTGGAGCAAGGAGACTCTCTGGCTGAACTAGCTGGTGCTTGGTTTTTCCACCCATCCTCAAGTAAGCTCCATTAGAAATAGACCCACAGATAGAATCTTTCAGACTTTTCCCCATTCCTTACATTCAGTGAACACTTTGCCCAAGAAAGTATTCACTTACCAGCTATTATAGCTGAGCCTCCTCAACAGGCCAGACACAGTGTTAGGTGCTCGAGATGCAGAGGAAGAAAACATAGATTCAGGGAGATCACAGCCTAGTGAGCACATTTAGGGAGCAGCAAATTTCGTCTTTATGTCCAATGCAGAGGAACTGCACAGTTACTGAAACCAGGGCCTATGTTTCCCAATCTTGGCCCCATTTTAATCAGATCAGCCTAAGGGAAAGGACTAACTCCACCAAGACAGCTGGGCCCTCAAGCAGAACACATCTCCTAATCTCAGCTTCTGGCATTGTTGCAGGGAGAAAGAAGTCACTTCTGGGACATCCAAAATGTAATCCATCTATAACATTACAGATGACTATTGCTATGCCGTGCACAAGGAAGCAATTAAAAAGCTACTTAAGATTCTGGAGCAGGTGCATTTTGCTTAGCAAAGAATATGAAATTTAATCCATCTGTGGCCTAGCTCAGATGGATTAAATACTGCTCTTTAACAAAATAAACAAGACTCTCCATGTGGTAACAGTCAAAAAATGAGGGCCAAATTTTAGACAATATAGATGATGATGATCATGATGATCAAAACATTGGAGAACAACTTATAGTCCACAAGAAAATCCTCGTTAACACTTTTCCTTTGAGAATGCCAAGTCACAGTATACATGTGATATGTAAAGTTTGTTTTCCACAAAGCAACACACAATCAGTACCTAATATGTGAGGAAAACTGAAGGTCGTGTTGACAAAATAGATTTGCATGATACACACATCATTTCGATGTGTGGCAGCAGGGTCTTCTGGCACACATTTATAAGATGGCTGTCCAGATGGAGGGATAGGCTCACCGGCTAAGTTACCAAGGTTTTCCTCCCCAAAGTGGATATAGGGGAAACAACAGCTTAGATGCTGGAGAAAGGGAGAGGAGGACAGTGAGTTCCTGCCAGCCCCCAACTTGGGTGAACAGCTGCGAGTTTCTGCGTGTATTCACCAAGCACATGCAGTGGGGGCAAACGTGTCGTGCCCTGCTCCTATGATTTTAATCAAGACGGAGTATTTCACACTGAACTCCCCAATTATAATTTCAACACTAAAATATTGTCATTGTTTATTACAAATAGTCCCTGGAATTTCTGAAACAATGTCACAGGCATAAAAGAGGAACGAGAAAAAAAATTTACACCATAAGAGCAACTTTAAAGAGAATGGTTGGGAGACCCCTCAGTTTTAATTGCCACGCCTATTGTTTTCAAGGCTGCAGTTTACTCCACATTTTGCAATTTTCCAAAGGACCCTGACATGCAATTTGGGTTTCAACAACACGATAAGGTTAATCCAAACTCTCTTATCAAGAAGAATGTGAAAGGAAAAAATTTGCTTTGCATCTTTCCTTGGCCATCTCACTCCCCCCTCACATTCCTCATGTCTGGTTTCATTTCCCAAGTACACCAGACGCCAAATAGTATTTGGAGCTTTAAAAAATCATGGGATACAGCCTAAAGGTTGTAGGAGAAACATTTGAAAGGGGATGTGTTTTCCCCACAAGTTTCAACATCCTCTCCACCAGGAAACGGATAGGGCGTTTCTCAGTGAGTGTGTCCAGTGGAGGGACAGCCCTTCCCACACACTTGGCCCCAAAAGGATGTTCTAATAGGGCACTTCTTGGAGTGGCTCCTGGAAATTCACCCAGCAGTCAGTCTTCTCAGCCCAGTGACTTTTCTGAACAATGTGGGCATCCCACCATCAATGGGAAAACCAAAACCCAAACATTCAAAAAAGCCACTGGCACCTTGAAAACACCTTCTGCTCCACTGCCTAAAGCAGGTCAGGAAAAGCAAAGTACACTCCCTCCTCTGTCCACTCTGCCTCAGTGTAGGCGGGGACAGGCAAAGTGGAAGCTAGAACCGGTCCCTTTCCTTCCCTACTTCCTCCCTAGATAAGAGAGGAGGGAACCAACTGAAGCCCTTGCATACCCTCAAGTCAGACCAAGCCTCAACCAGCACATAATTAAGTCTTTCTCCAAGCCCAAGTCAGACTCCTGCCAGGAAACACGCCCTCCTCACGTAAAGGGCAAAAGAGCAGACCTCCAGGTTTCACCCTAAAAAGCTGGCAACGACTTCCCTGTCATGACTCAAAACTTTAACCATTGACTTAGAGCATAAATCCTTAAAGCCAATAGAACACAGTTCTCGAGTTAGGAAGTTTGTGCTGTTCACGTGACAGAAACCAGTCTGGAAGCCAGGACATCTCGTCTTGATCATCTGGGAGAAAAGCCAAACCAAAAGTGTCATTGGAGCTCCCCACCAAAGAAAGCACAGCCCTGCCAGAGCGCCTGTGCCCTTGAGCCTGCTGACCTTTGCTGGTCTGTGAGTTAAGTCAATAAACACATTTAAGCTGAAAGAAATGCAAATCATTTTCCTCTTTTGGGTTTCCACCTTCAAAGCCTCTTAAGAGATCCACTCAGATTGTACCAAGACATATTTAAATGAGCGGGTTACACAAACTTAGAAAGCTACGACTCAATGGCCAGCTTTGTCACATCAAAGCTCTCACCCTTCCAAAAGGCCAAGTTTTGTTCTTTAACAAACCTGGAAAAGAATGCAACTTTCTTGAGTTACCCAGCAGCTCTTTCAGAAAGGATAGGAGAGTAAGACATCACAGTCACCAGAAAACAATACTTGTACATTGCAAGACACCAGAAATCACCTGCTTTGGTCCTCTGCTGATCCCACTGAATTAACGTCTGTAGTTGGAGCCGTCACCGTGACAGGTAAATGGGACGCCTCTTAAAATGTCTCCCCACCACAATGACCACCATTCAGGTACTTTAGCTTTCAGACCTTCCCAACAAGCTGCCAACGCTTTGGTGCCATCCACACAGAAAAAGCAAATGATATTAAAAGACATTGCCTAAAAAGAAATATATTAGGCTTTTTTTTTTTTTAAACTTCTCACAACTGAAATAATTCTGGCAAATCCGGAGAGAGAAAAGGTTGAACAGATATATACTTAGTTTGAACAATTATGTTTTCCAGATCTTCAAGCAAAGTTTGAGTTAGAGAAGATAAACTGGAAGTACTATGGGCCAAGGACTCATGCATGATGCCGTCCTCCCAGTTATATTAAGTCCCTCTCCTCAGTGAGGCCATAAGACAGTCCCCAGGAAAAGTGAGCACATACCAGCCCCCATACCAGATGCTGTTCAATCTTACTCTTTCTCAAATATTCAGCCCCCATACCAGCTGCTATTCAATCTTACTCTTTCTCAAATATTATCACTACATTCTATCATCAAGGCATTTTATTGCCAAATAGATACAATTTTTATTTCTACCCAGGCCTCTACGGAGAATAAAGTCTATTGGCATCCCAGGGAAACTTGGTTTTCCAGACTGAAAATAAAGAAATACAAGCTTGCCTAGAGGGCTTTATATGTGCATGTTTACTGAAAGCAAATTTTAAAACTCACTAATTACCTTCCTCTTTTCATGTTCTTCTGACCACTCTTATGCCAAGATTACTTTAATACAACTGCAAAAGGAGAAAATGAAACACCATGTAGAACAAAAGTTCTTGGTTAAAATTAGCCTCACTCTCTGGTAACTATTAAGAAACCCCCATCTTTCTCACGGCAGATGTCTCTGCTTTTCAGTTAGGGAAAAACTGATGAACAGACACAATATGACACAGGCAGCCGTGGAGTCGTGACCTGGGTTCAAATACCAGCTCAAACACTTCTTTCTTGGAGTGACTTTAGGAAAGACTTCAGCATCCTGAAGTCCTCTCTAAATGTTTGATGGATTTTAAGTAGACATTACAAAGGGAAGTGAAAACTACATTAAAAAGTTGGAGAGGGGATTTATATTTGTTAACTCCTGTTTGGTGGAACTATGTTGACTAGATTCCTTTCTCTGACATTCCTGTGTGTATCAGCAGAACAAATTCCTAGAATGAGCCTGGTTTAATCTCTATGGGGCAGTTGTCATCACTAAATCCAGGGCTCTGCAGGTTAGTCAGCTTATCTGCAAATTGTGGGAAATTCTCTGAGGGTTTTGGGGCAGTATGGAAAAAGCTATTTAAAAAAAAAAATCTTTGCTTTCCTGTATATTTTGAAGTATTCAACAGGTTTAATATTTCAATACAACCACTTATACAAAAACTACCACATAGCATACCCAACTTAGTCACTACACAGACGCTGACATTTGTGACACTGACCAATTCCCCTTAACATTTTCCTCAGTCACTGATCTCATCTACTTATTATTCTACTTTTTACATCAGAAGGCATCTGGTCTGCCCAGGAAAGTAATTGTGAATTGATCACTAAGATAGAAAACCTACTGTAAGCCCCTGTGGCCCCCGGCTTTCACACTTTTGCCTCAGAAAGATCATTCTGAACACATGTGGACATAGCCACCATTTGCCTTTACAAATGTAAAAAATGTTCATAGAAAGCTAAGTACAAGGTGATTCCTGGGTTTAAAATTACAGTGTGGCGAGTCGTTTACTAGATCCTGAGTCTCTCCACAATGCCTGCTGCTCAGAGGGGCTCATTTTGGGCCAGGCCAGCACCACACCTGTGCTCGGCTGTTCCTAATGAGTCCTGCTCATGAGGAGGTGGGGAGAAGCCACCCAGAAACAATGAGATGACGGAGCCACATTATGAAGACTGGAACTCCCCTCAAAAGAAGCACCCTGCCCTTCATAAACATTCTACCTACAAATTTTACATAATAAATCTTCAAGAGAGGCTTATGGAAAGCCAGCAAAAGCTTCAACTGAAGGCGAGTTCAGGTGTAGAAATAGGCAGTGAAGAGGCACTCCCGCCTCCACTCCTGTTTCAGGTGCTATGTGGTTCTCATAGGGGCTGCTCTTCAGGCAGAACTGCCCCAGCCCTTGGAGAGAGATGCACGTACCCTCTCATGATTAGGAGTAAAGGCACTGCTTTATCATGTCAGGACACAGAACTGAAATGACCTATAGGGCCAGCCCAGTGGCGCAAGCGGTTAAGTGCGCGCGCTCCGCTGTGGCGACCCGGGGTTCGCCGGTTCGCATCCCGGGCACGCACCCACACACCACTTGGCAAGCCATGCTGTGGTGGTGTCCCATATAAAGTGGAGGAAGATGGGCATGGATGTTAGCCCAGGGCCAGTCTTCCTCAGCAAAAAAAAAAAAAAAAAAAGAGGAGGATTGGCAGATGTTAGCACAGGGCTGATCTTCCTCACAAAAAATAAAAAGGACCTATAGAAATAAAGCTTTGATA
Source organism: Diceros bicornis minor (assembly GCF_020826845.1). Classification (NCBI taxonomy): domain Eukaryota; kingdom Metazoa; phylum Chordata; class Mammalia; order Perissodactyla; family Rhinocerotidae; genus Diceros; species Diceros bicornis. Next base: position 9,049,068 of record NC_080763.1, on the reverse strand, counting down.
TAGGATTTCCACAATCTCCCTTCACACTGGGAACCTCCATAAGCACTTAGATATACAACACTCCAAAATCAGAACTTTTATTTATTTATTATTATTTTTTATGTGTGTGAGGAAGATTGGCCCTAAGCTACCATCTATTGCCAATCTTCCTCTTTTTGCTGAGGAAGATTGGCTCTGAGCTAACATCTGTGCCCATCTTCCTGTATTTTGCATATGGGACGCCACCACAGCATGGCTCGACGAGCAGTGCGTAGGTCTGAGCCCGAGATCCAAACCCGTGAAGCCAGGGCCACTGAAGTGGAGCACACAAACTTAACCACTACACCACCGGGCCAGTCCCCAAACTTTTATTTTTAACTGAGGGTGGGGTATAGGGAGAGGAGAGAGGACGAGAGAAAGGGGGTGGGGGAGAAGACAAGAAAAAAGAATAAAACCTCGGACCCACAATGGACAATCTAATAACATTGTGGATGGGAAAGTCAATTGTATCGCCTCAGTGGAGGGCAATCTGACAGTGTCTATTGTTGTTTTTAATGTACTGGCCCTTTAATCCACATCTAAGAATTCTCAGATTCCATACCTAGGGATTAACCTACAGATATATTCACACATGGCCACAGAGATATATTAACAAGGACGTTCACTACAACATTGTAATAGCAAGAAAACAGGATTCATTATTCGTAATAGAGAATCATCTAAGTGTCTTTCAACAGGGGAATGTTTTAATAAATGCTGGTGCACCGAAAGTATAAAACCCAAGTTCTCAGACTCCAACACCCAGGTTTTATTCCATACCAACTATACAGAATCTCTGGTATTGGGGGCCCAGGCATGGGTAGTTTTCCCAAGTCCACAGGTGATTTCAATGTGCAGCTAAGTTTGAGAACTAGTGCTACAGAATTCTATGCCCGGGTTCAAAATATGTGCTAGGTCCGTGGATACTGACATGGAAAGATCTAACATATTCAGAGGAAAAGAAAAAAACAAAGAAATCAAGTTGCATAACAATACATCTGTATCACCATTTATGTTAAAACTAAAAACTGTAGCTATATATACACACACACCCACCATTTATGTGAATGCACAGAAATCCTTCCAGAATTGGAAGTATTAACTGTAAAGTTGCTAAAGTATTTAGCCAAATGCTTGGCACAGGGAAGATACTCAATAAATAGTGGCTATTATTTCCATGTGCGTCTACGTTTTTGGAGCCTATAGGAATATTTTCACATGGATAACGAACTCTCACGAGTGCATCATGCAGATGTCAGAATTTTATTGAAACTAGAAAGTTTGCAAGCCTTCTCAATAACCCTATTAAAACTCTAAGTACATACCTGAATAACTCGTTAGTCGTTATATAGATTCTTTGATTTAAAATTACAGCTTGCTTTGTGCATACTTGAAGACCATGCCCAGAAATGCAGACAGCTTCACTGTCAATATTATATTGATTTGTAGATCCACCCAAATGGCCCATTTAAAGGTTGTTCTATGTCAACCAACAAATCTAAAAACTTCAATGTAAAGCTAGATGCAACCTTGATGAACACAGAGAGGAAGAATATTCCCAAGGCTGCAGGTACCAGCTATAGGGATAACTATGTGACAAACTTTAAAAAATGTTTTGTTTTGTTTTAAATTCTGCATGTCCCAAGAAGCAATTACTGGAGAATTTCTGGTTCGCTAAATTATGTTGGAAGTTCTTCAAATGGTCACAGGGCCAGTAAGAAGAGAAGTCGAGAAATTCTATTATTTTTTCCTTTTATTTGGCTCTGTTTCAATTATACTTCTATTGCAGATCAGAAATCATAAAGGCATCACAAATATAGCCCAGAACAAGAGGCTTCAGGATACTCATCCATGGATGAAACTTAGTACTTGGTATGTTTTAAAGATATAATCAAATATATTTAAAAATTGTATTTTTATAAAGGTGAAAACAGTACAATTTTCAAAATTTTTTTGTACTGTTAGGTACTTTAAAAAAAGCAGGGGCCGGCCCCCCCTGGTTTAGCAGTTAAGCGCGGGCGCTCCACTACTGGCAGCCCTGGGCGCGCACCGACGCACCGCTTGTCGGGCCATGCTGAGGTGGCGTCCCACATACAGCAACTAGAAGGATGTGCAGCTATAACACACAACTAACTACTGGGGCTTTGGGGGAAAAGAGGAGGATTGGCAATAGATGTTGGCTCAGGGCCGGTCTTCCTCAGCAAAAAAGAGAAGATTGTCATGGATGTTAGCTCAGGGCTGATCTTCCTCAGAAAAGAAAAAAAAAGAAAGAAAATACGTTGCTTAAAAAAAAAGCATGCATAACCTATATTTCCTTGGACATTGAATGTTTGGCTACAACAACTTTAAAGTTGGTTTTCAGCAATGTTCTCTCAAGTACATGCTCCTGAGGTTCTATCTTTAAAAGGTGAAATGTTCCATTTATCAACCCTCTTCAACATGCCAGGCACTCCTTATCAATCAACAAAAATGTCACCACGCTGCTTATAGAACCATGTGAAAACACAGTGATTGTATGAATTTATAAGCGCAAGAATGGTCTTTCCAGGACCAAGATTTTATCAAGGAATTTTATGAAATTGAGGTCTGAATGCTGACAATAGTCCTGTGAGATAAGATTCTAATTACTTCCCGGCCACACCTCTCAAAAGTTTATGTAATTGAAACCCGATTCCTTCAAATATCACTAAACATTCATTGCAAACAGCTGGAAAGGAAATCAATGATTCTGAGAACTGCAAAATGAGTACCAGTATACTGGTATCAGTCCCAGTGATATAAAGTCACCATTACTTTGAAGTAAATGACCATTGGAAAAGGAAAAGGAAAATGGATTTTTCTGAGATTGTTACAAGATACTAGAACATAAGTACACAGAGCTCATAGGACAATGATGACCAGGTCTGAACAAATCTGCATCAGTCAATGGGACATGTCTATCAAGCTTTGGGAAAATATTGAAGACGCCAGGAATTGTTCTGATACCTGTTGAGTTAATAGGCTCCTTTGGCAATTGAGTTCCAAGTCACTTCCAGAAATCCCAGCATGACCTGGGAAGAACTGGATAATGATGTCATTTCTGGGTGCTATGAAGCCATACAAAGACAGAGTTTTGAGAAAGTAGAAAGTGGAGGCACGTGCTCTCAGGAAAACAGAGTGTTTTCCTTTCAATATGCACTTCAAAACTGCCTAACCTGTACACTGTCAAAGCAATGCACAGACTTTGAAGATAGGGGAAGGGGTGGAGGAAGTTGTGAGAGCTGGCAGGCACGTGCCAAGGACACGATAGCATGTGTGTTGAGCAGATGAATACCATCTCTTTTCATTAAACAAAACTAACAATCAACCAAAATAAAAATCACCAGCAGCTACAAGAAAGTTATGTTTGCTGTTTTTTTTTTTTTTTTGAGGAAGATCGGCCCTGAGCTAACATCTGCCAATCCTCCTTTTTGCTGAGGAAGACTGTCCCTGGGCTAACATCCGTGCCCATCTTCCTCCACTTTATATGGGATACCGCCACAGCATAGCTTGACAAGCAGTGCAGTGGTGCGTGCCCGGGATCCAAACTGGGGAAGCCCGGGGCGCCACAGCAGAGCGCATGCACTTAACCCCTTGCGCCACCGGCCTGCCCCAAGAGTATATTTTCTCAATGATAACTTCTCTCCACGTGATAAATATCCTTGGGAAGTTATTCACATAGCTTAACAATTCTGAAACAAATAGTGAAAAAAGATCTTTACTGAATTTTAATGACTATGCATGGATCACCACATTCTTGGTTTAAGCGCAAGCCAAAAAAAAAAGTCATTCCACAGTCATCCAAAGGGAAGTGTGAAGGAAGCTGACACTCCAATGTGCCCACTCCACCCAACTCTGTAACCTTCTATGTCATCAGGTAAGAGCAGTAATTGCTTTACTGGGTAATTCAAGAAGACTAGACGCTAAAGAGACTGCCTCTCTTGCAAAATTTTTTCTAAATGGGATTAAAAAAAGCTCTGTTTAAAATTGTTACTTTGACTCATTTACTAAGCCTCGAGTAGTTGGACTGAGATTAATATTTGGACTTCATATTCTGAGGAATAGTGTTCAACAGCCCAAGTCATCAAGTGGCCAAATATGGGAAGCCATCAATACAGGATGGGTTAAATGATTTAGGGTACCTCTGTATAATGAAATACTATATAGCCACTAAAAAGGATGAGACATCTTTTCTGATGCCCAGAGGTCTGAAATATATAAAATAAAAAGTCCAAGTTGCATAATAAACACGGTATATCATAAATTTAAAAAGGATATACTTAAACAAAGAATTGTCTAGCATGTGATAAAATAATAGACACAAAAACCCATGAAGAGTGGCTCCTTCTGAAGAATAAAATGGAGACTGGAGAAGGAAGGGAACTCACTTGCATCTTAGTCCCTTCCATTCTAATTTTTTTTTTTTTTAATATGGGCTTGGACCATATTTTTTTGCCTTAATTACCAAGCTGTTTCTAAAAGTTTGAAGGGTTTAGCAATATTTGTTTGTAAACTAGTCTTTAAAAATTAAATAACTTTCATTTATCAACCCTCTCCAATATGCCAGGCACTTTCAATGTGCTTTACATCCATTTGTTGTCTCAGTTAATCAAAGAGATAAGCAGTGAGTCCTTAAGTGTCTCCTTTAGTCCTCCTAGGAATACAGTCCACTGTCAATGCATATGCTCTGACCTTGGGTTTACAGAATGCTTTCATTCTGCACTTTTCCATTTCACCACACCCAACCCTGCAATTGTTAGTTCTCAAAATGAAAACAATCTGTTAAACTGTAAAACATCAACATGAGCAAATACTTTTTCCTTTAAACATGATTAATTTAGAATGGGAGGGGAGAGGCAGAGGATGGGATGCTACCAAACCATCTACTAAAGACAATACGTATATCAATGCAATTCCATCTCATCACCATAGCAACAGAATGCATAGCTGCTCACTTTCTTCAAAATAGTACAATTCGGAATCCCCTTAAATACACTGTATTTTTTGCTACAGAAGCAAATATTGCTATCTTTATCTTCAGAACACCTACTCTCCAGGACGCAGCCCCCGGAACATTATATAAAAGACTAGATGTGTCTAATTAAGGAACTTTTTGATAGGTATTCATGGGGAAGTTTGACCCTAAAGGAATGAATTTGCTTAGTAATCTCAAAGTCCTGCTTCCTAAAGCCCAGTTCTAAAGCTACTGAAATAGTAGCACAGTGTATCCTGTTACATTCATGGCTTCTGACCCAACCTTAAATAAGCAAGTACATACAGTAATGGAAAGTATAAATTACAAAAGGGCACCAAATGGAAGCATAACAGCTGATCACAAAAGATGAAGGCAAACGTTGGTCACTATTTTTTAAAGACAGACAAGAAAATTAATGCCAAAATAAAAGGTGGTATAACAGAAAAAGAGACCTCAAAATAACAAAGTTAAGAAAGTTAGACTTTGCATTTCAAGGGAGCATTCAATCTACTTGCGGACATGACAGAAAAATGCTGAACCCATACTTAGTCATGGTTCTACATACACACCATCACCTTTCCCCTGCGCCCACATCTCTTTTTTTCCTCCTAAAATCATCATTTACCTTACAGGTGCCACTTTCCACTCTGTGAAAATAATCAACCAGGATGGTCTGTTTTCCTTAGGTCTCCCTCCTCTTCCTCAGCAGTAAACAGAGCCGTGGCAAATGTTCTTGCTAACCTGGCTCCTTTCATGGTTACTCCGCTTATAAATACGGCCCCGCCTCACTGGGTGGTGGCACGAAAAGGGAAAAGCCAGCTCCTTTGTGGAAAAACATGCTGGTTAACAACCATACTTGCTCATACTGGAAAAGCAACCAAGAGACAGATGCCCACAGGTAATCAACCTACGCACACACACACACGCACACACCAGACACACACCAAACTGGTTTTTCCTCATTGGCACAATTCACAGGCAATCAAGAATCACCCCCCTCCACACATACACACACACACACACACACACACACACACACACACACACACCCCAAATTCACAATTCTGTATGTGTGATAATTTATACATTTTTATTCATTCATTCATCCATGGACCGAGTGTGTCCCACTCCCCTGTTCAGTCTTGGGACACAAGGATGAACAAAACAGATATGGACCTTGCTCTTGCACAGCCACTTCACAGGGACGGGAGCTCTGGCTTCCCAAGCCCTCAATGTTACAGACTCTCCCCGGCTCTGTGAGAAGACAGTGAGTGAGTGCGTCGAGGGAGCGGTCAGTTTTTCACCTCATCTTCAACAGGCAGTAACAAATATTCTGCTTGCTTCAAAAAGCAATTCAGTTCCCCAGTAACTTCCATGTTCCCTTGAATGGGAGCACCCAGGAGAGGAAGGAAAAGGAAGTAGAGGGTGCTGTCTGTGTTCTTGAGAAACAGGGGACACAGAGCTACCCCTGGGATGCTAATGTCTGGAACTTCAAACAAGACCTGGACTTCCACTTCCGTCCATGAAGGATTAACTACTACAGGTATTGCCCTCCCACTACACACAACAAGAAAAATAGACAATATACACGAAACTGAAAAAAGGAAATTCTAAGTGAAGTGAGCCCTACTATTGCCCCCACTTAGTCCAGACAGGAAGAGAAAACAAAACCCAAGCCAAGTTCAGGGGTCTTGCTGAGATGAGGAGTGAAAGATAAAAGTTCAGGGAGGCTGAGGCAACTAGTGCTCTGGAAATCTGCAGAGGGGTCCCCTCAAATCATTGGCTGAGCCTGCTCTGCACGCAGACCTAGGGTTCACACAGGCCTGGGAATAATTTGCATTCCCACCAGCCTGAGTAGAAAGAGCTCGTACTCCATAAAACATCAGGAAGAGTGTCTAAAAGGGTCGTAGGCTCAGGCTGCTTTGCAAAAGCTTAAAAGCAGCCTCAAAAGGATCTCACTGATCCCAAGTAACAACTGTGTCCCGGAACAAAGCCCAACACTCTTTAAAGGAAGTCCTTCAGGCAGAAAGAAATTGATACCAGACAGAAATCTGGATCTACACAAAGCAAAGAAGAATGCTGGAAATCGCCAACCTGTGGGTAAATATAAAACCAGACACTGCCTCCGAGTCTCCCCAGCCATGGGCCTTTAGGATGTGCTTCTGTAGAAATCCACTGATGACACTAACAGGCTCAGAAGGTCACGATCAAAGAAGCACCCCACTCTGCCACTATCTCCCTAACCTCAGTCAGTCTCTTAAGCCCTCTGGGCTACTATTCCCTCAGAATCATACCCTCCCTTGAAGGTGTCATCACATTACATAATGACTATGAAAGTGCTTTGGAAATTGTAAGGATTCAGCAATTATTTACTAAGTGCCTTCTATGCACATTTCTAGGCCCTATATGTCTGGACCTCAGTTTCCTCACCTGTAAAATGAAAATAATAATAGTACCCAGCCCACAGGGTTGTTGTTTGGATTAAATAAGTAAATATATGTAAAGTACAAAAAATAACATCTGGCCATGGTAAGCTCTTATGGATGTGATGACAGTGATAATTATTACTACTATTACTATTATTATTATTACTACTACTACTGCTACTAATTAATGCTCCTACTAGGCACATGATGACGAGAAAGGCCAATTTGGTTCTTGCCCTCGGAGTTTACATTTGAGCTGCGTGATAAGGAAAACAATGCTTTGGAGGTAATTTGTTACAATTTTGCCTGAGAAAAACGTAGGAATAGCTGGGAAAAAAAAAATACTAGTCTGAAGGGAAACCTAGACCTTAATACCAGCTCTGAAATTCTGGTTAAGCTATTTAACCTTTTGGAGCCTCAGTTTATCCTTAAAGAGGTAGGATGAGAATCTTCAAGATCCTTTCCAGTTCTAACACCTGATGAAGTGAACCCGAGGATCCATTCTAGAAGCACATTGTTCCTGCCTTTATTTGAGCAATTTAATCCTCATCATGTGAAATCCCCATACAGGAAACAATTAATTTTGAGGAAGGAAAGTCTGTGATTTAAGAAAGCCAGAAGAAATAAGCTGTAGATCTAGGATAGAAAAATTTGCACATAACTCCCAAACCTGGAACCACCTGATTTATCCTCTAAAAACAGGAAGGAGCGCAGCAGCCCCATTGTTTCTACCTGTTGCTGGGTAAACCATCCTTTTGATCTTTGAGAAGCTAAAGAATATAATTAGAGGAAACAGGGAAGCCCTTCCTTCTGGATCCAATGTTTGAATTGGCTCCAATGAAACAGAATTCTCTTGTCTGTCTATGATTCTATAACTGAGAAGAAAATGGCAGTACACTGTAGAAGCTCCCATGCCTGAGAAACCAGAAGAAATACATGAGCAGCTGGCTTCTCCCACCAGCTGTTTATAGCAGCATGCGCCATAATCGGTAAGCTATCAACTACAAACACAACAGCTTCCACAAAATAAATTGGGTCAAACCTTACGAAACACCGATAACTTTAGCCAGGTCTCAAAAACCATGTTTTCGTTTGTGGTAAACATCATTCAAGATAAAGAAGAAATTTATCCAATTTATCCAATTCTTCCAATACTGGAAGAAATGGAAAGTGGCAGAACTCGAAGAGAATCTATAGCTGATCTTCCAAAAATCATTGTGAAAGGAACTTTCCTAAAGTTTTCCCAACATTTTGCAGAGGACAAGCCAAATCTTTTGCAGAATTTTATACAGTAAAAAGCCCCTGTTAACTTTGTTGGAGAAAACATTTGTACAACATTAACTCAGAAAAAATATTTTTTCTGTACATATATACAAAATGCTGTATATGATTTCAGGCAGTTCCCAGACCCCCTCAGCTCAAGAACTCTAGTTTAAAGTAACACACAATCAAAATGCACCAAGAGTCCTTAAAGCACACTCACATGCACGTGCACACACACCGAGGATAAAATTTGAGGGTACGCTGCATCTGTCTTTGGAACCTCTGATCACTACCTCTAATGGACATGTCTCCTACCTATTTGTCTACCTTGCACACCTTTGGGAACTACTTTATCTCCTTCCCCATGTGGTTCTAATGGGGTAGTCAACCAAGTGGTCCTGCCTCTCCATCCACAGACATGGGCACATGGCATTGGCTTGGCCAATCAAGGCACTCCATCCCCTGGACAAAGTGACTGATTTAGGAATGGGCACACAATACAAAGAGGACCAGGGGTCTTTATGTAGATGGATGCTGCAGAGAAGGTTGCTCTCTTTTTCCTGGAATCACGAGATATAGGGACCGTATACACCTGGAATTTACAATAGCTGCCTTTTCCATCATTTGTTGGAGACTGTCCAAGAATGAAGCCAGCACAGAAAAAAGCAGAACTGAGAGATGGGACTAGGGGGATGGGGGGATGAGGAGGCTTTAATGACGTCATTTAACTACTAGATCCAGCTGAACCTCAAGTCAAATATCCCTTGAACTTCCCCATGGCACGATTCTTTTTTTCTCTTAGGCCAATTTAAGTGAGATTTCTGTCCCTTAACAATGCAAAGAACCCTGACTCATGCACTACTTGACTAAATGAGATGGAAACTACCACTTACTGAGTGCCTCCCAAGTGTCAGAGATCATGTGGGGTGTCAACATGCATCATTTTAGCTAATTTTTAATAGTCATGCAGGGAAGCAGATATCACAGTTTTACAATAAAGAAAGATACCAAGAAAATCCATAGAACTAGGAGGTGTCAGCTAGGATTTAAACTCTGCATGTCTTATCCCAAAGCCCTTTCTATTTCCACATACCATAGCTCCTCGAACCACAAACTTGTATCTTTCAAGCTCCTGCATTATTATTTTCTAAGAATCAACCTAATAGTCAACCTAACAATCAAGCTATAAATCCAAACACAAATGTCTCATTTTAGAGAGGGCGCTAACGATTTTGCTGCTCACAAATCAATATGAATAATGTAGCACCTCTTTTCTCAAAGGGTTCCTACTTTGAAAACAAATTTTGCCAGACTGACTTTCCAGGAATCTTAAATAAACGTATGGGAAACTTATTCTTTGAAGCTAGGAAGTACACAAGATTTGATAAGTATGATGCTGAAAAGACAGTTACTAGAATGTAAAAGTCATCATCATTAATAAGCAGAGAGCACTCAGAAATCACCACCACCACCTCCCTTTCTCAAAGACAGGCCACAATCCAAAATTTTAGCCCTTCATCTGTAACTCTGTCCCCAGCAGTAGATTTTGAGAGAGACAGACTATGTGGCAAGAGACGGTATATCAAGGATAAGGGGGAAAAGAGCATAGAACAAGGCAAAATTTAAGAAAAGTATCAAGAATCTGAAAATTCTATCATCAAGCCTGCAAAAGAAAGTGTCAAAGGTAAAGGTACCAACTCTCGGGGGTGGTGGCGGGTGGTGAGAAAGAAGAGGACAGAGAAGCTGGAAAAGGCAAGAGTATGGTGAATAAAATGTAGTGTGTGCTCTGGGCATAAAATTCATTTTCCATCTAGAAAAAGAACTAGCATAGCAATAAGGAAACTGTGTTTAACTGGGCATTACTTTCCTTTTTGCAGGATGTGGATGTACCAGGTGGAACATGAGGCTCCTATTTGGGTAATAGCCAACTGTCCTAACTATAGGTTGGATTACTTAACTTATATAACCACAAAAAATGTAAGTGTTAAAACCAGAGGGTGTCACCCTATTTCATAACATGTAATAGTATATTTCCTTCGTAAGGTGATTTATGGTTTTTCAAGTACTTGTGTATGCACCATATCACTTGATTTTCCCAACAAGCCTGTGAGAGGAAGAGAGAGGCACAGGCAATTAGATATTGTTTATATTTCTACTTTACAGATGGGAAGCTATTTCTGAGCACAAAGTGACCTCCACAGGGTCAAACCACTCCTAAGCAGCAGAGGAGAGACTTGCATTCAGGACATCCTTTTTACAATATTCTGCATTGCCAGCCTGCCCATCCTAGAATCATCTAACAAAGGGTAGCCTGATGCTCTTTCACTGAAAGGCTCTGATGGAAGAAACATCATTTAAATAATGTTTGAAGTAAATGATTACTATGTGTCATCAACGAATTTGATGTTTTAGGGGGCAATACATACTTCCAGAAGGTGTCTACAGCAGCAAAAATCATATAAATGTAGATATTCCAGTGTTTTATTAGGTCAACTACACCTTTACTCACTCTTCCATTCATCTAAACATAAATTAAGCAGGTATTTGTCAGGGGCTATATGTGAAGGATTAGGAATACAAAACTGAACAAGCTATACTCTGTGCCTTTCAGAAATCAAGTTGATAAGAGGGAGAGGCTGACCTGCAGACATGCTATGAGAACACAGAGGAACAAGCAACTAACCACATCCAAGCCTGTCGCCAATAGGGTGGGAAACAATAAGACAAATCAGCTTGGGCCCAGTCATTAAGGAGGTTATAGTCTAACAGAGGAGAGACTCAAGAACACAGCAAAGTACAGAGCCACAGACACAAATGCCACAAAAGAGGTATTAAGTACTATACGGCTTCAGAGGGCACTTCCAATTAGGATGACCTCAGAAATATTCTGAAAAAGACGAAACATGAATGGGGCTTTAGAGAACTATTACATCTTAGTGGAGCGAAGGAAAGGACTACAAAAGCCAGCTGCCCTGCTCCCTGGAGAGACACATCCTGAGAAAGTCTGGGTTCCATTTGGGTCCGTGACAGCCATCTAGCTGAGGACAGGGGTGCTGCTGGATTCTCTTAAACTTTCATTCACAAGGTCGTAAAGATATCTCATAAAACAAACAAACAAACAAACAAAACTGATGAAAGGCATCTAAGACACTCATCTTACTAGGACCTGAGCCAATACGTTAAGAACGTGAATCATTTGTGCCTCTGATATTTCTCTAGAAATAGCCTTCGTATTCACTGATGAAAAGATTGCAACATAAGAACAAATATCCTACTCTTCAAAATTGTCAATTATATTCTCCAAGTCATTCTTTTTTTTTTTTAATTTTTTTTTTTATTTATTTTTTTCCCCCAAAGCCCCAGTAGTTAGTTCTGTGTCATAGCTGCACATCCTTCTAGTTGCTGTACGTGGGACGCGGCCTCAGCATGGCCGGAGAAGCGGTGCGTCGGTGCGCACCCGGGATCCAAACCTGGGCCACCAGCAACGGAGCACGAGCACTTAACCACTAAGCCACGGGGCCGGCCCGCCAAGTCATTCTAAACAGACCATTTATTAGTTTTGAAGGAGAAGCAAGTTATGAATACATCATCTAAAAGCATGCAAATAGCTTCAAAGGGGTATATGAGCTTCACTAATTTTCCCATTACCAGCAAAAGTGGAGCTAGCATATGTGCTCAACTAAAAATCATCACAAATTATAAAGGAGACTTGAGAGACCATCTTCGTTTTTATAGATACTGAGGCTATGAGAGATTAAATTACTTCCTCAAGGTCACATACTAATCTGAAGACACAGCAATTAAATAAGACTCAAGCAGTGATTCTAAATACATTCTTGACAATTGGGAAGCCTGACCTAGCAAATGAATCTCAGAAATCCTATATTAATGTATTTCCTACAATTAAAAAAAATTGATTTGTAGGTAAAACAAACAAAACACCCACATGAATGTTTTTGGTTTATAATGATGCTGTTTTGAACATTATTTGGAATTTTATCAAGATTTGTACAATCTAATTGTAATTGCTTAGTAGAATGAGTCAACTTTGATTGTATTTTCTTTAACTCTTTCAGTCAAAGAAGAAAAGTAGAAACCTAACTCCAGAGGCAAACTCTGTGGCATATCATCTGCGAATCTGTGATCCTTCAAATAACTGAGAGCACCAGCCCAAAGACTCTTCCCGCTAACCAGCTGGTCCCGCTTTCAGGAGCAGCGTGGGAAGACGGGAAAAGATCCAGGGACTAACAGTTTCCTTGGCTACTAGGAAAGCTCAGACATATGGCAGTGTCTTACTAGAGGCCTATGTCAAGCCTGGTACAAAAAGTTTTATAAATTCAAGTTTTCAAAAGTATGCCCAATGGTGGGGCTGGCCCAGTGGCATAGTGGTTAAGCGCACACGCTCCGCTTCGGTGGCTCAGGGTTCTTGGGTTCGGATCCCACGTGCAGACCTATACCACTCATCAAGCCATGCTTTTGTGGTGTCCCACATGCAACATAGAGGAAGACTGGCATAGATATTAGCTCAGGGCTAAGCTTCCTCAAGCCAAAAATGAGGAAGATTGGCAACAGATGTTAGCTCAGGGGCCAATCTTACACACACACACACACACACACACACACACAAAACAGTATGCCGAATAGCATATAGGTACCCTTGAATTTATTCTTCCTTCAGAAGAAAAGTACATAAAGTGCTCCATAATTTCAGATCATTCCATTTCCTAAAATTGCTGCATTAGCCTAAACTAAATCCTATATTGGCTTAGCTTGGCCAGGAGTGGTCAAAATAAACTTTTGCAACTTTCAATTCTTATAAGTATTTCTCCTTGGTATTTCCACTGCAATGCTAGATCAGTACTTAATTTTTCTGTTACCACAGTCTCTAATATGTATTCCACCACCAGTGGGATGTCTCTCTTTTGGAATGTTTCTATCAAGCTATAAATAGTTTTCACTACACATTCTCTTCTACCCAAACAGGAATAGATGTTCACATCCTCCTAGGTGCAAACCAAGCGAACTGAGCTTCCAATTAAGACAGCTACTCTTCAAATCCTACCCTTTTCACATATACTCCAGAAGGTACAGGTTAAAACTGATGGACTCTACACTAGCGATGAGCAAACTATAGCCCATAGGCCAAATGCAGCACCTCTCCTCTCACCAAGTTTCTGTAAATACAGTTTCACTGGATCACAGCCATGCCCATGTTTACATATCGTCTATGGCTGCTTTCTGAGTAGTTGCCACAGAGATGTTTGGGTCCCCAAAACCTAAAACATTTACTATCTAGCACCCTATAGAAGACATTTGCTGACCCCTGCTCTACATTAAGTACATGAAACAGATGTTTGGGGATGTTTTCAAAAATATTTATATTAAAAATAAATTCATTCATTTAACAAGCATATATTGACCACCTCTGGGGACTGTTCTAGCTGCTGGAGCTCCATTAGTGAACCAGAAAGACAAGGCCCCTGTCTTCACAGAGGTCATACTCTAGTGGGAGGAGACAGACAAACATAACTGCTCTAATTTCAGACAGAAAAAACAGGACATTTTAGAGAGAGTGGCCAAAGATGCTGAATGAGGTTAGTGATTTTTTAGAAGATGCAAAGTCATGAAGATGACATCTGAGAAGATATCATTGGAACTGATATTTGAATGATGAGAAAAAGCTGGCCATGTAAAAATCTACAGAAAGATTGTTCCAGACAGAGAGAACAGCAAAGGCTTGAGTGGAAGAATGCTAGACCCACTAAAGAAACAAAAAGGCAACTAATGTACCTGAAGGAGAGTGGACAAGAGGAAGAGACACAAGGCAAGGTCAAAGGGGTCAGCAAGGGCCCAACCATGTGTGATGAGTAGTGAGCAGAATCATGATTCTACTAATTTTCCACCTTCGGATCCTTAGCTATTAAAAAACGCTACTACATAGAATACTAACTTCTTCCTTTTGATCTGCTGAAAATTACCTGAAGCTTCAAATGCTTAGCAGCTCAAGAAAGAACACTTTGTTAGAAACAGTTTCTGCTAAGGAAGTAATTACCGGCCTCCCAAAAGAAAGACTAAGGACCCTTCTCATTGTAAAGACAAAGTGACTATCTTGAATGGGATTTTTTTCTTTTTTTTTTTTTGAGAAAGGGAATTCCCCGTTATTAAGCATAATTAAGCCTATTTTCCTAAGGCTACCAGGCTGTTCATTTGATGAAGTGAGGTCTGTCTCCCGGGCACCTCTGTGTACCAGTTGTGTGCAGGTCTCTCCAGAAACCTTTCAAAGTAGTTGGCTGGTTTGGACGAAACGCAATATTCCTTGAAAGCTTGTTGAGATGTACGGTATGGCCTAGTTTACCATCTCCAAAGTAAATGGAAGACTGTTTCAGGGGAGAGAATTTCAATATGTTGATGAATAGCCATCAAATCAATCTCCTTTGTTAATGCCCTTTCCCCTCCAATTTTTTAGGGGATTTATAAATCTGAAAAGACAACTTTTCCATTTCTAGATCCAGGAATATAAGAAATCAAGGACATTTAGAAGAAAGACCAAGACAGGTGCTCTGATAAAACCATGACTCGCAGTGAACAATCTAAATTGAGGAAGAATCAGTACTAGATTCTTCTGGCAGTATGACATCCAACTGGCCTTCACTAAGACTGGACAATGCATGGATCTGCAGAACAAGCTCCCTCATGGTGCACACTGTGCGGTGACAGGTATGGGTGTTTATGACCAGACTTGAACAGGCTATGGAAGAACAATGTTGAGAAATATGCTGAAGTGCCAACCTTCAAGCAGCCACACTGGTGGAGAAGAGCCAGCACACAACTTCGTAAGAGAATTAACTTGCAATCAGCTTCATCTCCTGTAAAGCGGGGATAAAATAGTACTGACCCTCAGGCTGGTGGACGCTTTACTAAGTCCTCAGTAAATAGTATATTTATCAAATGTGCCAATCACTTCACATGCCTTACCTCACTGAATCGTCATTAAACCTGGAAGTAGGTACTATTTTGCCACATTTACAACTAATTAGAAATAAAGGCTCAGAAGCGTTCAATAGCTTGCCCAAAGATACTCTGCTAGTAAATGGCAGCACTCAGATTCAAAGCTGGCTAGCCCAAAGTCTACTCTCTTAAACAGAAGTAGCAAATTGGATGTGGCATATTGGTGGTCCACCAATATGCTTCCTTAGACCTACTCAGTGTTGACTGATAATATAGTAGCAGCTAATGTTTGGTAAGCACTTAATATATGGCAGGCACTGAATTCTTCTAAGGGATTATCTCATTAAGTTCTAACTACAAGCCTATGACGTGGTTTTTATTACTGGCATTGTTTTGCAGTGAAAATCGGAGGCTCAAAGATTAAGCATACTGCCCAAGGTCACACAGCTACTAAATGGTGCAACTGAGATTTGAACCCTGGCTCTCCGACTCCAGAGCCAAACTTTTAACCCCTAGACCAAACAGTCTCAAGAAATAATGTGTTTTAAAATGTAGTTGTATTAATTGCCAAATAGTTGGACATTCTATTAACAGGACTTTCATTCCCGGGCAGGAACAATTTGATGCATAGTTTGCCATGGTCCCACCACTCCCTACTCTTTCTCCAACACCAAGGCTAGAAGTCAGTTGCCATTTTTCATCATTATTGCTTGCACTTTTTTTTTTTTTTCCCTTAGAGAAGTATTAGGAAGAAGGTAAACTAATTCTTGGGCTTGTGTTTTTATCAAAAGTGGGAAAATACAAGATGGCATATGCCACATGTTCAGAAAAAAATGTGAGACAAGTGGAAACGAATATTCTTGTGTGTTTAATATGGAAAATGAATGACTGCTTTCCTTCCTGCGCTCAGTTACATTACCCACCTGCTAGAAACATTTGAATTTGATCTGTCTTAACCTCTACATCACTGTAAGCAGCAAAAGACATGTTGACAGCAAATATACAGTCATTCAAAAGAGAAAACTTTTAATTCTGACAATAGCATGATGGAAGGAGTCCCACATGCCATAGAATAATGCTTCTTAAACTCATATGACTTAAAAGTCTCTGGTCAATTTAATTAATATCTGTTTTATTTTTTAAGTGTTTCATTTGCTTGGATAGAAAGAAACCCAAGCCCAGGAAGAGGCTCCATGTTACCCTGTGGAACTCCACTGCCTTCCTGAGTAAGGGGACCCCAACTTGTGAAAAAGACCTCTAAGCCCCCATATCCACCCCACCCCCACCACTACCACCACCCTACTCAACTGCAATGTTTGCTTTCAGTTACACTAGTCTCTGTGCTACGCGTCAGACTTCCAGCTGACAAAGGCTACGTGTTCCACTCTGGGGACCCATTTGTAAGGAAGTGGTAAGACGAGCACCCAGATACCTACTGTCTCACAGAGAAATAACGGATTTGTCGTATGGTTTGCCTAATCTACATCACAGCTGAAATTCCATTTGCAAGGAGAAGAGAGTTAATAATGGGCCTTAAATTTAAAATTAACTAAGGTTTACACCGGTAAGTTGACAGTGCTAAATGTATCTCATCACAAGTTCCATTATCTCAAACATTCTACTATTAAAATATTAAATGGATGGCAGGACTTATTTGACATTCATTTCAACCCAGTGAACTATTGATAGGCAGGAAAATAGCCATGGCCACCCATCAGGATGGAAACCACCATCCAGAGCCTTGGCTTCACTGTCTCTGAGGGCTTGTTAAGAACAGAAGCTGACCCACATGGTGGTGGTTAAGCCTCCTTCCTTTGAATTTTCACCAAGAAGTTTATCAAGCAGGTTTTACACAACCTTATTTCCTCTTACCAAGTTTTCAGAACTTAGGACTACACTAAGTGACCATATGTTAGAAAGTAAATGAATGGAGAAATCTTTCTACTGTATTTACATCAAAATTGAGAGCAGAATGAATACACAAAGGGCGAGGACAGATTACAAATAAATGTGGGTCTTCATTTTAATCTTATTTACATGATTTTCTTACCTCTTGGTTTTACCTCCCTTTAAGAGCCATGTGGGGCTGGCCCTGTGGCTTAGCGGTTAAGTGCACGCACTCTGCTCCTGGCGGCCTGGGGTTCGGATCCCATGTGCGCACCGACGCACCGCTTTTCCGGCCATGCTGAGGCCGTGTCCCACATACAGCAATTAGAAGGATGTGCAACTATGACATACAACTATCTACTGGGGCTTTGGGGAAAAAAAAAAAAGGAGGAGGATTGGCAATAGATGTTAGCTCAGAGCCGGTCTTCCTCAGCAAAAAGAGGAGGATTAGCATGGATGTTAGCTCAGGGCTGATCTTCCTCACAAAAAAAAAAAAAAAAAGAAAGAAAGGAAAAAAAAAGAGCCATGTGAAGTTTCTAAATCAAACTCACAAAAATCAAAAGCTAAAGGATACACTGGCATTAGAAAGATCTCCTCCAAACATAACGGGAAAAAACTACAGAAAACATCATCCGCTCAATGAAAACCAGGAGTGTCTCCGGTAAACATGCTAAATCAATAACATCCACTGCTGACGTGTCAGGTTGGGTGAAATGGCATACACTGAGGAAACACCCTGGGAGGAATCTTCCAGATAAGGCCACTAAATCCTTCTTAGTTTCAATATTTGCCGGCTAATCAGAGCTACAAATATTCATAATCAAATCTTCATTTAAAAAACTTATTAGACTACTTCTCTAACATTTTCTAAATGTAATATAACTTGAAAAAAAATCTATGGAAAATGAAAGTGTTTTAGAATTCAGGGGAAAAAAAGGAAATAGAGTATTCATTCTATCAATGGACTGCCACTGGTAACCAGGAGAAATAAATTACTTGAAACCAGAGGTAAATCTAAAACAAAGTGATCTTTTGATCTACAACATTTGGGGGAAGGGCAGAGGGAAAAGGTAGGCAAGGAAGACACATAATTTATTCAGATTACAAACTGACATGTGTACTGAGTGTGCTAGCCCCCAGGTGGTTCTGGGTAAAGGGAAGAACAAGGAAAAGCCATCAAGCACAGCACACATAAATATGACCCTGGCCCTGGGGGAAAAATCTGAGTAATGAAGCCCAAATATAGGACTGCAATCTAAAAATAACCCTCCTGCTTCTACAGAGGTATTTTCCTTTTAGCCTTCCTTCAAAATGTGTGGGAAGACGAAACAGTTTGAGTTAAGTGAATTTCCAGATATCATCAAAAGTCAAGTAATGCTCTGAACCATTTTCAACCAAGAGTAAAAATTCAATTTCCCCTTCCTTTAGTTTTCTCTTGTAAGTGCATGGGGGCGGGGGGAGGACGACACAATACTGAGCAAGAATGTCATTTTTAAATTCTATGAGAAGCTGATATTATCTCTAGGTAAAACATCTTAATATGTAACTTATGTCATGGGAAACCACTAGATCCTGGGAATTGTGTCAGTGACAACCACTGTAATTATTTTTTTTCATAAAGAAAGATGAACAGAAGATGAGAGAATGTTGACATTGTGATTACATTTTCCTATCATGCCACAAATTTAAAAGATTCATTATCACCACCTAAAGTTTTTTTTTCTTCCCATTAAGATTGAAAAAAACAGTGGTAAGAAAATCAACTTGTGGGTTGAAATATGTGGTAATTCCAGCACTTGTTCAAAAAGTACCTAAGGGGTATCGACTAGGCAATCTACCAGGTTCTATGCTCCATGCTGCCCCCAGCTGAAGTAAACCTTCGCCCCAGCGGCAGGCAGAAAAAGACAGACTTACTTCTTTTACATACGCTATTTAAACTTATATAACTACAATGGTCGTGCAAAAAGAAAAAACGGAGTACCAAATGATCACACTTCACTATACAAGAGCAGAGAGGAGGCATATGGGCATGTCCTCTTGGTCCCGCAGGAACAACAGTCCTGCCTCAACTATCTCAGTGCAAGGCAAAGATTTAGCTTGGTGGCAATGAGTGGGCACAAGAGGCACTGAGTCCCACTGTGACAGCCTGCCTTTGGAGCAGTGAGTACCACCCGTTCGTTAGTCCTCGGTGGGCATGTGGGTGCCTAGCAGTGATGCTATGATAGTAAACAAGATCCCATTCTTGCCCTCAAGAGGAGTCAGGTTCAGCGGAAGAACTTACAGTGTGAATAACTTCTCCTAATCATGCTCAGGAACACAAGGTCCAGTCTGGGTCGCTGGAAAAATTGGCACAAGAAGGAGGATAACCTATGGAGAAAATCCAGGCCCACATGTGAACCCTCCAGTTTTTCTGCATACTTTATGCAGCACAGGATGAACACTACAGGAATGTTCGGTGTTGGAACAAATTAAACTTACAAATCACACTTCTGATACCTGGCCACCCCGAATGAGGCCGTCAGAACCTTCACACAAACACAGGTCTCACGATCTCACGGCCAGCCATCTGGGTTAAACGGTGCAAGAGGACAAGAAGGTGACCTACATAGGTGGTCTGTAATGGAGTGCCAGAGACTGTTCCCACAGAAGGACGGAAATGAAAGCTACACCACACCTTTCCTGCCCACGTGTAAACCCATTTCTGTACAGTGGTCCACTTTCTGAAATACCTGCAACAATATTCGCAAGGGAGTCTGTATAAAGAATCAGAAGCTAAAATTAAAACATAAGAATAAAGGTATACCAAATATTAATTAGTTTGACTATGGAGAAATGAATATTTTGGCTCAAAACAGTGGTTAGTTGTTTTACTGGAAATTCTACAGACCTATGCTGGACACTTTAACTAAAGTACACAAGTGGGAAGCGGATCTGACAGAAACACAGCCAGAGATACGGAAAGGTAGAAACCATGACTTTGCACAACTCCGGGGGCACCATTCACACTGTACTTTCTGTGATTGGAGTTGGGCAGTGTCCACCTACGTAGCCACGTAGTACCCTTTAAAATGATACAGGGATGCTATCGAGTACCACGGCCCACTCCCAGATTCCAAGGAAAGGGCCCTCGTATTGTATTTTCAGGACAGATACCCCCCAATCCAATAACGATCCTTCCCCCTTTGATCTTTCTCAACTTCTATTTCTCGTTAGTAAAAGAGAAAGGGGGTTTAACCCATGCTGGCAGATACATGGACTGAAGCATGTTAAATTGCCTCTCTAGTTTCAGAGAACTGAGAATCCAGCTGAAATCTCTTGTTGTTTTTGCCTGACTAGCATACTGATTTTACAGGGAATGACACACCCCCATTCCTTGCACTCTTAGTGTCACACCCCCCATCTCTCCAACTCTGCCAAAAATGTGTAACTGTTGAGTAAAGACCTAAGATAGGCCAAGCAGACTCTCCCTGGAATCCTAAATCCCCAGAGCCACCTGTGCTTTCCAGCTTTCCTTACAGGTACAAGGCCTACCCCATATTCTTCTGTAAATTATTATTATTTTGCTTAAGCTTGGTTTCTCTTGCTTGCAATCAAAATAATCCTGATGCATCAGTTAAAAGGAAAAGAACAAAGAAACAGCCCCTTTGGTGCTATTTGGCACCTTCTCTTTGCTCTTACTTAAGTACAAACAAAGCCAGCCCAGAGAACAGCACACCAAGGAAGCAGGTATCAGTTGAATACCCCTCCATCAAGGTAAAGGTCCCAAGGCACATTCTACCAAATGGACTCCAGCAAAAAATGTCCCAAGCTCCACTCTCAAACTACTTGAAAATAATAGGAGGCACCAAGATGATCATTCAAATGCAAAAAAATCATCAGGCAACTAAAATACAATTCAAGCACATGTTCCATTAGATTCCTCGCAGTTGTTCTTAGTGGCCCCAGTGCCATAAGGCTTGCGTTTCTTGACACATGAATAAGAGGGTTCAAAGAATGTAAATATCAATCCATAGATATGCACGGGCAATTTATTACTCTTTTTAATAGCATGATCTTACATTTTCTAGTACTATGCAAAATGATTCCACATACTATTCCTTCTTCGATCTTCACAAGCCCCCTCTAAGCAGGCAGGGAAGCCAGGCATCATAATACTCATTTCACAGAATTGGATCAAACCTTGCCCAGCATCACAGAACTAGTAGTGGCAAGCTGGCCCCAGGATAGGCTCAAATCAAGGTCTTTGCCTGCAAAACCCAGCACTCTACTGCACCACCCTGACAAATCCAGAATCCTAGAGCCACATGTATCTAGTCCCAGGAGTCCTCTCTACCTAATGGAAGAAGTGGAGCGAAACGAATCTTGTGGAGTAAGGTGGAGGAGGAGAAAGCACAGGCCGAAAAAGAGGAGGCTCAGCCCTACCTTGTGTTAGGGGGAAAACACTTCCATCCGTGTTGCTTCACTAACCACATTGATTTTTTGGCTTCATCATGAGACCTATTAATTATCATTAATAGATTCACAGTAAGTATTGTTGGAAGCAATAATGAGTGTGGTTAATGAGGAAACCATGTAATAAGCCAGTTCATTGTTCAAAAGTAGGCAAACATTTTTAATATAGAATATTCCATTTTAGCACCTTTAACTGTTAATAAAAATTAAAACACCACACTAGATTAAGTTTTTGTTGTACCGTGGAGTTGATTCTTCTGCCTGCTGTCTGATGGCATAGCTTTCAGCATCACAGCAACACAACTACCACAGTATGACAACCAACAGACGGGTGGTGTGGCTCCCTGACTAGGAGACAAACCTGGGCTATAGCTGTGAAAATGCTGAATCTTAACCACTAGACCATCAGGAACAGCTCTAGGCTGAGTACTACAGGTTACGTACTTACAGGTTAAGTATAGGTAATAAAGTAAAATATATTGCCCTTGACTTTCAGGATCTTAAAATTCAGTTAAGTTCCATGACATTTAGAGAATAGAGCCATCATTCTCTGACTTTCACAGACCTCTTCCTCAGATCATTCTATCTCCTGCCAGAAGTTTCTGGTAAAACAAAATCCCAGGAGGTGAGGTCTTGAAACTTGAGTCAAGTGCTTAAAATCAAGAACTGAAGCCAAGACAATACTTTTGTCTTGTCAATGGTATCAGTGAATGCCATTCTGGAAAATCTGTGTTTTCAAAACAAATAGCTACATCTATAGCAGGGTCCAAACACAATCTATGGTTAGCACTCAGACAAGGTAAACGTATGCTTTTGGAGCAAGATGTTGGACTACAGTTAAGAATGAATACAGGCATGGCTAGGTGCAGTACCACAGTTCCTGAGGCAAAGCAGTGGGCACCAAAGGAATACTAAAAAAGCAGGAACCTGAGAGCAAGAAGCCAGAGTAAGTAAGGGCCGCATGAATCAGAACACATGACAGCCAAGTTCATGTTCAAATCATTATACGTTTGTATGTTCATGAAGATATAAAAGACATTGGCACTAAGTCTTGACTAGATCTAAGATCCAGTTCTACAGAGCAGAAATTCCAATTTTCCAGACTTTAGCCCGGGTTTTACTCCTGGAGGAAAGAGTACTATATAATAGTCTACATAAAAATTTACCATGGACTAAACACAAAAAGTGCCACCAATTATAAGCAGGTGTGAAACATAACAAAAGAATAAAAAACATGAGTGATCCTTCATGGAAGAGAGAATGTGAAAGCCACTTCTTGAAGTGCTGTAACCAGAATAAGAAGTGCTCTTGCTTGTCCCAGAAGACAGCAGAGAGCAAGAAGCAGGGTGCTCGCCATGGCCAGCGGTCTCCCAGGAGGCTAAGCCAAGAATGGGCTAATTGCAGTGGGGTAAGTTTCTCCAGCCCTCAGGAAAAGATTATTAAACACACACATAACCTCACCTACAAAGTTTCTGAAGATAGGTTGGTGATGGGGTGGGGCGGGGGGTGTTCAATTCCTTTTCAGCATCACACACTTGGCCTAACTTTGGAGAGGAATTTAGATATAATTTTGATTAGACACCATCACCACCAAATGCCAACATTAGAAGGAACACAGTTATATATTCTCAAGCCATTGAGAATTATTCAAGTTAATGGAAATTAAAGAAAGAATGCTCACATTGACTAGGAAAGGTCTTTCAGTTAATTGTCACTCCTCTGTCCATTTACTAGAACCTTCCTCGAGCACTAACACATTGTGTGTCCATGTTATATGGCTTGTATACAGTCTCAACCCTTGGATATCAGTCACACAAAAGCATTAACAACTTAACATTCATATGCAGAGGCCTCAGGGAGGGGAGATGTGTGCCCAATTCTTCTGTTTATAAATTTATAACTTGTGAATTCAAATCTCAAGGTGGATAGATAGTTAACAAATATCCAGTCTTAAAAACATCTCCAAAGAACTAGAAGCCAATAGACATACATTTAAACCAAAATGAAATCTAACCCCTAAAAAGACAAAGCCAGAATAAGATGAAACTCAAACATATGTGCACCATTAGAAAACAGGCCAATGGTGAGAATCAGATCTTGGTAAAATTTTAATTTACCCTCCTCTCACTTCCGGACATAGAACTAAAAGTATAGGTTCTCATGGAAGGGGATGGTAGATAATAACTTATTTATATACTGTTTCAGAATATTTAACTTGCATTTGAATATGAGCAAGTCTGATTACTGGACACTCATAGCCCTTTGGAAACAAAACCATAGCAAGGAAGCAAGGAGACAGTGGCCAGAAAAAACCAGAGCACTAATGGCAGGTCCACTCACTTTTCTCGTTTTAGACTAGGGACAGGCAGCAGCCACTTTCCAGCACCTGAACTCACTTAAGCAAAGCTTTTGCTTTGCTACAACTGATGTCTTGCTTCAAACCTTCTGGGGGAGAGGGAAGTCTACAGTCAGCCCACTTTCTGTGACGACGGACACGTTCTATCTCTGCGCTGTCCAATACAGCAGCCACCAGTCTCATGTGGCTAATGAGGGTCTGAAATGTGGCGAGTGTGACTGAGGAAATGAAGTGTTTATTTAATTTTAATTAATTATAATCTAAATAGCCACATATGGCTAGTTGCCACCATACCGGACAGCATAGTCCATGTTTTATTTAGAAGAATCAAATCTCAGACTTTTACTCATAACTCCGGTTACACACCACTGATATAATCAGAAGCCCATCAAAGATGAAAATGTCACAAAGAGATGAAAGGACGATTTTCTGTGGATAAGTTGTAATGCAGATAAATCCACTCATAGTACTCGGGTTGAAGGCAGCTATATGAGGTGTTACGGTGACTGAGGCTTGATAAATCCTTACCGCCTTGGAAACCAGTCACAGACACCACAGGGAGCTGGTCCTGAGGCCTGGCAGGTCGGACAGGCTGCCTCTCTGAGTCCACTGAGGTCAGTCAAAAGGTACATACACAGGCTAGGAAGAGCCAGCTGTCCATCCCCTACCCACACAAGACCTGGCTTTTTCAGACAGTTCTCTTTCTCCTAAGACCAGATCAAACACAATGCCAGATGAACAAATGTGTACCAAATTCCATTTAAAAAAAATTAAAAACTGTGGAAACTCCTATTTTAGGGAGTTTGGGAAGGAATTATGAACTCTCAATCTGGTCAAAGCATGGCTAGGCCTCAAACAAGTCAAAAGAAATATGTATGCATTATATATATTCAGAATTCAATTCTTTATAGTTCCAAATGAAGTCATTGAGCCAAATACACTACTTACTACAGAAATGACACAATGGGTTACTCTAGTCTTAAAGTATTCCAGCACTTCATGGTGATATGAAATTGACCCTTGAAATGGATGTACTTAAAAATCTTCTTTTTTTTTTTTGCCTAATCTATGAAATATAGGCTTAATAAAATGGGTAGACAATTTGCATGGGTATAACAAATAGGCAGCTGTCCATATACACCCCCAACCTCATTTTAATAGAAGATATTGATTTCACAGAGATAACACAGACTTTGAAAGAATGTGCCTGAGTTGGGGAGTTCTTAATGGAGAAGAGGCAGAAATATGGGGTCCTCTCCCCATTAAAGTAAGTCATTTCAGAGAAGGACTCTGAGAAGTCCGAGGAGGTACGACTAGACAGTACTCAAGAAGGAGAAGTTAGCTAAAACAGGGCTGGAGAGGCCGTAGGGACCAACACTTACCTTCTAACTCCACCTGTGTGTAGAGAGCCCCCCACACAAGGAGAGTGACAGAGGCTCACACTGGGTGTGTGAGAGTGTGTGAATGAAAATCTGGCAAGAATCTACCCCTGCAAACATCATTCACAAAGTTGTCATAAGAGGCAGGCCTTCTCTGTTAGTGTGGTTTCTGCAGGCAAAATACTGATTGCTTACAAAATAATCTGACTGCCAATATATGACCAAAAGTAACCAGCAGTGGCCAGAAGGCAGTGGGAGTTAGCATATCTATGCAACGGAACTAAGAAATAGCATTTCTTGGTGTTCCCTTCCCTACCTATCACCAACCCTCACCCTAGTCTATTCCCCAAGGTGGCAACACTGGCAAAGGAGCCGGGATCTTGCCTTTGGCTGGTGTCCTGGGCCACTTCCAGGATCTCCCGACTTGCCTGTTCACTGCCGCGGGGGATTATGAAAGGCCTTGTTATCCTGCACTCAGGGCACATGCAAACATCACTGCCTGGTGCAGGCCTTTAACAAGCCTGAGAGGCTGTGGCCTGCAAGAGAGCATGGTCTGTGGCAGGCCTGCCAGTAGCCCCCAGCCAGCTGGCCAGCATCCAGTCACCATTTCTTTTCCACACATCGACTAAACAAACCTTGATTCAGCTCTTATGTTACGCTCTGGTGGAGAACAGTGCAGACAAAGCACCAAGAGAATGATTTTAGAGAAACTGTTCTGGGCATAAACCAACTACATGTTCCCGTGGAATTGTTAGTAACTCAGGGGTCCTTTATGTTTGTTGGAACCCTCCTTGTCGAGCTGAGGAAAAGACATACTTCCTTTTTCTCCAGAAAAGTAAAATTCTGGTAATGTCATATCCAGTCAAACAGGAAAGTTTGTAGGATCAGGGCTGAAAGGTTTCCAGAGCTACACTAAGCCAGACTGAAAGCAATTTATTCGATTTTCATTTGTTTCATTTCCTCCAAAATTATCATTCAGCTCCCTACTCCCACACCCACCAAGACATGAGAAAACATTTCTTAAACACAACAAAAACACAGTGTTTAAGAAACACCTGAGACGTGGAGAAACTAGAACCCTCATTCATTGCTGGTGGGAACATGAAATGGTGCAGCCACTTTGAAAAACAGTTTGACAGTTCCTCAAAATGTTCAACATAGAGTCTCCATATGACCCAGCAATTCCATACTTAGGTATTTACCCAAGAGAATTGAAAACATATGTTCACACGAAAACTTGTACATGACTGTTGACAGCAACATTATTCATAATAACCAAAAAGTGGAAACAACCTTAAATATCCATGACTAAACAAAATGTGGTATTATCCATAAAATGGAATATTATTTGGCAATAAAAAAGAATTAAGTACTGATACATGCTATGACGTGAATGAATCTTTAAAAATAGTATACTAAATGAAAGAAGCCAGTCACAAAAGACTGTTTCTGTATGGTATGATTCCATTTATATTAAAGGTCCAGAATTGGCCAATCCATGCAGACAGAAAGCAGATTCATGGTTGCCAGGGATTGGTAAGGTGGGGGGCGGGGGGCTGGAAGGGGAGGGGATACACAGATGACTGCTAATGGGTATGGAGCTCCTTTTCAAAGAGCTAAAAATGTTCTAGGATTAGATTGTGGTGATGGTTGCACAACTCTGTGAATAAGCCAATGAATTGTGAAAAAAATCAATGAACTGTACTCTAAAATAGGTGACTTTTATGTATGTGAAACATATCTCAACAAAGCTAAAGAAAGAAGGGAGGGAGGGAAGAAAGAAGCAAATAAAGTCAGACCTGAAATGTCTCACCTGCAGTGAGTGATAATTATTTTTCTCAGGGTATTTTTTTTTTAATTTATCTTGCCATAACCATAGACTCATAAGAAATTGCCAAAAAAAATACAGAAAAGTCCCCTGCTTCCCCCATTGGTAATATCTTACATAACAAGGCACATTATCAAAACTGGGAAATTGACATTGACACACACAGTTAACTAGACTACAGATCATACTCAGATTTCTAAGGGTGACTTTTTAAGCCAGCTTCTAGGTAATAATCCTTGAGGTTACACTCCTCCTCTTGATCTGAACCAAGCAGTTACTATGGTTGTGATCATAGCAAGTTAATAATTCCAGTGACACAGATACGAGAAGTGGACATTTTAACACCTCCCAGTTCCTAGTTTGCCATGGAAAGGAAACTAAGTTATCATTAGCAAAATGTTCCACTAAAGTACATTAAGTTTGTATATACTTTAAGGGCCCATCAAACTCATTATGTTGCTCACCGAGCTTTTCCGCTGGAAGGGAACTCAGCGAGTCCTGCTCTCGAGTGGTGCTGGTGATGTGCTGATAACCAAGCTTCTGTACAGTCTTTCCTCAGGCGGACAAAGAACTAGCCATTAGCCCTCCTAATTCATTTCGAAAGAAAACAAGGACTGTTGGGGGGCTGGTGGATGAAAGGGAAATAGCTCTTGTTAAAGACATAATTATTGGGATATGGGATAATTATTACCCAATTGCCTAATAATCAGTTTTCTGAAGTAAGACTCTCCTATGTTCTTTTTTCCTTTCTTCCTTTTCTTTCCTAACTTTTGGCTCTGCTGCATTAGCAAAAAGTGAGCTGGGCCAGAGAAAGTCATTTCCGTTTCTCATCATCAGATCTGTTAAAACACATGAGAAAGAAGAAGGTTGAAACTATTGACTGAAGTGAAGTGTGTGGCATTGCTGCATTAACAGAAAAGCATCTCCACACCTGATGAGATGACCTTCCTGAGGAGGCAGGGAAGCAAGTGGCCTGTCAGGGGTCGTGGGAGCAGCCAGCACTGCCTGGGCCCTGCCAACCAGGCAGAGTCGGAACAGGCAACACTTAACACCCCACACCCAGGTACAGGGCTGAGATCTACACAACACCCTCTGCAAACTGCCACAGACATCGTTCCGGTTATCCTGGTCCCCTACAGGCAAGACGTCCAAGGGAAGCCGAGGTGAGCAAGTCCTGGAAATCACAGCGAGCTTTGAAGGGACATCTGGCTTCGTGCTGAGACGCCAGGCAAAAAAAAAAGGTAGCCCAGATGGGGTACATTAAGCACCCTATTTGGCTGATATCTTGATGGCATGTTGATTTAATACTGACAATAGGCGACCACCACAGAGAAATGAGCGCTGAGGTTCTTATCAGACGGCAAAATCCAGGAAAGGGACCGGAGACTCTGCTAGTGCTTAAAATCAGGACAAGGCAGAGCATGCCACAAACACAATAGGAAGGGGCACAGCGCAGGGAGAAAAGGGAAAGGAAAACTGTCTTCTGCCCATAGCATCACTCTTTACAATTTTAAAATAAATTAAGTTTAAAAAAAAAAAAAGCTTCACCCTCCCTCCACCTACCCCAAATAGTGAGAGAAGCCCACACCCAAACAAGAGAAACATTTATAAACATGACCACCACATAACCTTTTATTCAAGGGTGGAAATAGATTTGAGTCCCCTGGTATTACAACGTAAACAATTTTTCTTTCCTTGTAAGTATGAGCTGCCTCCCAGCTGTGGTGGTGTCAGCTGACATCCTCCACTGCCCCTATGAATAGCAGCTCGAGTAGGGGCTGAAGAGTGGCCTGCAAGTCGGACAATCAAGGGCCTCACCCTGGCTCCAGTGTTAACTAATAGGGTAACCCCGAAACACTCTGCATAAAATGGGAAAGTGGGATTATCAGTAGTTTTCAATTTTTTTTTTTTTTTTTAACTGTGAAACCCTTTATCCAAATGATGGTTCTCTCATGGAGAACCCCAATATATAGGTGAGTTTGAAGCAGACAGGCTGGTGAAAGCTGGAAGAGGTGTGGGACAAGAGGAGGATTTCCCCTGAGGTAGCTCCTGGAACTGGGACACAGCAGCACATACTATGAAAACCACTGATGAGATCTCTTAAAACTAAAACTCAATCCTACTTAAAAAATCCAAAGTGAAACCAAGAAAAAAGTCAAAGTGGTATATAGAGTAATGGTTTCTAATGCCTGATTCTTGGTGGGTGGGGAGAGGGGAAGGTATTATAAGGGGTCTTCCATAAGTATGTAACTGTCTCACATAGATACGTTTGCCCATTTTTCCAAATGAATTTATATGCTGTGATTCATAAAACTGAAATTCATTTAAAGCGTTACTTGAATTCATGGTCATGTGGGAATCTCTAATTTTTTTTTTAATTAAAAAAGAATCATCACATTGGGAACCACTGCTAAAGAGAAAGCAACAACATTCCTCTTGAATTAAACAATATAGGTAAATCTCCTCAAAAAAACTTACAGTGGCCTTTTTTATTTTAAAGATTCTACTACCTACAATGTCAAACTAGTTAGGTTCCCTTGTCTATTAGCTGTGGCTATTAGAGTGTTGCTTTGAGAAGGATTCTGAGGCTGTGTCCAGGCTGGGTAGGGAAAAAAATGCCACCTTAGATAAGCATTAATAAACACTGTCTGCCACAGTTGTGAGGGAATAGGAAGTGGGGGAGGGACATGTGTACTTGACATCCAGGGCAGACATCACCTATGATGTGATGCTTAGTGAATCCTGAGTTCTAAGTCCGATTCTGTCATTCCACTCAACTAGGCAAATCACTCATTTCAGGTTTCAGTTTTGCCAGGTCTAAAAAGGAGTCATTCTAATTTCTGATGCAGAACTTTCAGGGTTCACTCAGACAGTGAATGCTACCCTCCTTTAAAAGCCACTGGAGGGCCGGCCCCGTGGCTTACTGGTTAAGTGCGTGCGCTCTGCTGCTGGCGACACGGGTTCGGATCCCGGGCGCGCACCAATGCACCACTTCTCCGGCCATGCTGAGACTGCGTCCCATGTACGGCAACTAGAAGGATGTGCATCTATGACATACAACTATCTACTGGGGCTTTGGGGAAAAATAAATAAATAAAAATAAAAGCCACTGGAGACAACAAATCTGTCAGGACTGGTGAGCTAATCCAAAGCTCTCCATTTTACATGGGAGGAAATTGAAGCCCGAGAGATTGTGGGCCAAAGTCACGCAAGCAGATAGCAGGCTAAAGAATTTGCATTCCCCCTCTAGACACTTTTCTACATGAGCCATAATATGTGGTTTGAAACTTTGACTTAATTACTGGTATTAGTTCTCCTTGGGACAATTGATAATATAAAGCCTTTCCATCTGACACTATAAAAAAAAAACATTCCACTTCAAAAAAGTTCATGCCTCTCAACTGGATGATTGTACTAAGTAAATTATAGTGTTATTGCTATAATATGGATCTATACTTGGTCATTTTCAAGCCTAGGTATTGAAAGTATTTTTTCAATAGAACAAAACAAGATAAATTATACATTTGAGAATCTCAGTAAACACAAACCAAATAATTGTTGCCAATCTCAGTAGAAAATTAATCATGTTATATCTTACAGTTAGTCAAAGCTTGACCTTTTAAAGGTGCTTAGGACTAGCACCTTTAAAAAATGAAACCTGCATAAAGAAAGTTACAAAACGTGAATCCATCAGTCATATATTCCACCTAACTCTTTTATAATAAGAATTAACAGGGAATGGCTGAATATGAAAGTGACAGAGCAAATAAATAAATAAATAAAATTATAAAAAAAAAGGGCCAACCCCGTGGCTTAGCAGTTAAGTGTGCACGCTCCGCTGCTGGCGGCCCAGGTTCGGATCCCGGGCGCGCACCGACGCACCGCTTCTCCGGCCATGCTGAGGCCGCGTCCCACATACAGCAGCTAGAAGGATGTGCAGCTATGACATACAACTATCTACTGGGGCTTTGGGGGGAAAATAAATAAATAAATAAAATTATGAAAGTGACAGCAGTGTTTTATATTTCTTACATCAATTTTTTTGGTAAATTCATAAAATAATATGGAAGTCTTTACCACTAACAAGAAAAGTATGTTTGAATACTTTTAGTCCAGAACTTTACCAGCCACAGAATAAAAGACTTTATAATCTCTATTCTGTTTCACATTAAAGATATTTCATTAAAAAGATTTTGCCATTGCAAGTCAAGAAAACATTATAGAAAATTAAGGTAAAACATCTCATGGTCCGTTTTACATTGGAGGTGTCATCTGTCCACAGAATGTGTGAAGTATCTAAGTCTTAACTTGGGAAGGCATTTGGCACTCTTCGAAATCCTGCTACATGGGTCAATTTTATAATGAGTCAAACCACCTGTGCTTTGAATGGTGCCTGGGAACTAACGAGTCAGCTGAGGAGAAATATCCATTCTCCCAGGCTAGGAAGACAGGAATTGAGGTTACAGGGAGAAGAGGTCACTTTTGCACGGTTCTCCCTGAACTCTTCTCGTAACAACCACTGCACCCCTAGGTCAAACCACATCTCCCAAACAAAGGCACAGGGACTACCTGCCAACACCTGCCTTACCAGAGAGCTCCCCAGTATGTGCTGTGCGTTTTGTTTGTTACTTCTTTTTTTTTTTTTTTTGAGGAAGATCAGCCCTGAGCTAACATCCATGCTAATCCTCCTCTTTTTGCTGAGGAAGACCGGCTCTGAGCTAACATCTATTGCCAATCCTCCTCCTTTTTTCCCCCAAAGCCCCAGTAGATAGTTGTATGTCATAGTTGCACATCCTTCTAGTTGCTGTATATGGGATGCGGAGGCCGGAGGAGCGGTGCATCAGTGCACGCCTGGGATCCGAACCCGGGCCGCCAGCAGCGGAGAGCGCGCAATTAACGGCTAAGCTACGGGACCGGCCCCTGTTTGTTACTTCTTAAAAGAAAAGACATAGCTGCAGCACCTCAAAACAGAGTTCCAGAAAAAAACAAAAGTGAACAGAACCATGATTATACCGAATAAGTGGTCTTCTCTAAAATGGTGGAAAACACTGCATCATAGTCTATTACTGGGTTACCATAACCATCTAAAATTAGTTTCAAAACATGAACCCCTCTCTCTATGCTTGGAAGAGGATTATTCTCTTTAAGTTAGAACAAACCTAAAGCACTCAAGGTAGGAGAAAACCCATTTCTCCCACAACACTGACTTAATGATACAGTGACATGAAGACAATCAGACTGTGATGAGTACAGCATTTTTGTAATAGGAGGTGTTTGTAGGCAATGCTTTAAATATTTTAGCTAAGCATGTGAGTATCTGTTTTATGACACCATTTATAAACAAAAAGTACTGGGTATAACATTTCTTTTATCACATAAACCATTCTCATATAAACTTCTGCCTCCCTCCTCATAATATTTGGGTTATTTCATTGTTCTACCTCCTAGTCTTCCAAACATGTTCGGTCCAATGGAAAAACCACATATCATCTCCCTGTTCTCTCTGCCTTCAGAAACACCTTCTCTATAGCAGTTTCAGTAGCAGCAGAAAACCACATTTGAGTCAGAAGCCACTGAGGCACTCCAGGAAATGCAAATTGGCCGTAAAATGACAGGAACTGACCTAAGGTTTGATAATGAAAAAAGGGCTTATTATGATAATTATGCAAATCTGCAGCCAGAGATCCTTAATCACAGAGAAATATTTTAGGTCATTTTAAATATGCCTGGAGATCACATAACTTTCCTTCTAATGGGTTTCATGATTGTTTACAATATTTATGAAAAGTTCTGGTAGCTGCATATTTGCATTGCTAATTAATCTCTTATGATCTGTTCAAAACATTGAGACTCAGACAATGGGCAAACAGGCCATTTGAGAGAGGAAAAATACAAATGGCCTGGAGAAAAAAGTACTATTTAACAAATTTTTAAAATGCACATTAAAATACAATGTGATAGCATTTGCCAGTTGTTAAATCACAGATAACTGTTAGATAATAATACTCAACACAGACATAGGTGAAATGAAAGATGCTTTAAGACCTCGTTACACTGTCCTCTGGCAAAATCCTTCTTGAGGATAATTGGGCAGTACTTACAAAAAACTTTAAAATTATATACATTTTGACCCATTTATTTCATTTCTAAGAATGTATCCTAAGAAAATAACGTGAAACATGAAAAAGATGTTCATAATTTTAATGGAAAAACATTAGGAAAATGATCACCCTACACTGCACATAAAATGGAAATAAATGCAGCCATCTAAGAAGTTTATTACGATGTTTAATAACCTCCCTCCCATTGGGATGGCTACTATCAAAAAAACAAAATAAACGTTGGCAAAGATGTGCACTTTTATTGGTGGGAATGTAAAATGGTACAGCTGCTATGAAAAACAGTACTTCAGTTTTTCAAAATATTAAAAATAGAACTACCATATGATCCAGCCTCTGGGCATATCCTACTTTTGGGTATATACCCAAAAAAATTGAAAGCATGGTCTCGAAGAGATATTTGCACACCCATGTTCACAGCAGCATTAGTCACAACAGCAAAGAGGTGGAAGCCACCCAAATGTCCATCAATGGGTGAACAGATAAACAAAATGTGATGTACACATACAACAAATACTATACAGCTTTAAAAAGATAGGAAATCCTGTCACATGGTACAAAACGGATGTTCTTCAAATTCTCCTTTGAACTGGTCTTAACATCTTACTGGTTCCCTCACTAATTAATGAGTTAAATAAAATTGCTGACATGTTTATTTTATAATTTTGAGAACCTTCTTTTTAAACTCTGAAAATTATTCTTTGGCATCAACTATCTACAAGCAGATCAGTTTCTGCATACAGGTCATAACATTAATAAAAACAGAAAGCCCAATAATTAATAGCCTTCTAAAACAGAAAGCACCAGGCCCAGATGGGTTCACTGGTGAATTCTACCAAACATTTAAGGGAAAAATTATACCAATTCTTTACCATCTCTTTCAGAGGATATAAGCAGAGGGAATACTTCCTAACTCATTCTATGAGGCCAGCATTATCCTAATAGCAAAACCAGAAAAAGACATTACGAGAAAATTATAGACCAGTATCTCTCATGAACTTAGATGCAGAAATCCTCAATAAAATATTAGCAAATTGAATCCAACAATGTATAAAAAGAATTATACACCACAATCAAGTGGGATTTATCCCAGGTAAGGAAATCACATGATCATATCAATAGATGCAGAAAAAGTATTTGAGGAAATCCAACGCCCACTCATGATAAAAATTTCCAGTAAACTAGGAATAGAGAGGAACTTCCACAACTTGATGAAGACTACCTACAAAAAACTAGGTTGCAGGATACAAGGTGAACATATAAAAGTCAGCTGCATTCCGATATACCAACAATGAATGAGTCAAATTTGAAATTAAAAACACAATACCATTTACATTAGTACCCTCAAAAATGAAATACTTAGGTATAAATCTTTAAAAAAAAAACGTATATGAGATCTATATGAGGAAAACTATAAAACTCTGATGAACAAAATCAAAGAACTAAATAACTGGCTAGATATTCCACGTTCATGGATAGGAAGACTCAATAATGTCAAGATGTCAGTTCTTCCCAACTTGCCACACCCATTTCTTTATATATTGTCTCTGGCTGCTTCTCCTAGAACAATGGCAGAATTGAATACTTGACAGGGACAGCATGGCCTACAAAGCCTAAAATTTTTTACTATCTAGTCCTTTAGAGAAAAAGTTGTATCCCCTATTCTAAGTTATTATGCTCTTAAGTAAGCTTTTACTTATCTCAACCCAATGCTATTTTTTCCTCCAAAACAGAATTTAAATTAGATAACCTCTTCTACTTTCTTTAAATGGCAGTCATATAAAATTGTTCTCTTAAAACAAAATTAAGTGTTGCTTTTATTGTGTGTGCCTGTGAGGAAGATTAGCCCTGAGCTAACATCTGTTGCCAATCCTCCTCTCTGCTGAGGAAGATTGGCCCTGGGCTAACATCCATGCCCATCTTCCTCCACTTAATATGGGATGTCACCACAGTACGGCTTGATAAGCAGTGCATAGGTCCATGCCTGGGGTCCGAACCTGCAAACCCCAGGCCGCCAAAGCAGCGCATGCAAACCTAACTGCTAGGCCATCGGCCTGGCCCCGTGTTGCCTTTTTTAAAATAGAATATTCTAATGGTGAGGATTTAATATACACATCCTGTTCTTTGAGGACAAAGCACATGTCTTTGGAGAGCCTACAGATATGAAATAACTAGGAAAGCCCTAATATAAAAAAGCAATTTCACAATCTTCACAATTTAAAATTTCTGGTTATTTTCCAAAACTCAAAATCGAAATACCTTCCTCCTTAAGAATTTTTTTTTTGCCTTTTATGGAAACTAAAACCTGATTTAACAAAAACCCTTAGGCCAAAGAACTAAACAATTCCAAGTATCACTTAATGAATCTATATATTGCATATTTTCTATAAGAATTTAAACTGAAGTAATTCATGCACTGTAAGTACATAACACTTAGACTGCTCTCAGTAATAGGAATCTGAAAATCCTAAAAATATTTGTTCTACTCTCAAATACTTTTCTAAATATCTATACACACATGAATCTAGTCAGTTGTATCTATACATTCTGTTTACCAAATAACCTTTTCTACTTCTAGTGACCAGATAAGTCCATGGAATCAATTATTTTCATTTTAACTAATTTATGGAAACAGAGAGATGTTGTACCATGAGGTCCAGACAGTGGGAAATTCTCCAGGACAAATAACTCAGTTCTTTTCACAAGTAAGCTGCAAGGAAAAATACTGCACATGATTTAAAGAGGTGTAAAGGGCATATAAAAAACCGTAATGTATGAACCTTACTTGAATCCTCAGTTGGACAAACTTTTTAAAAAGTCAAGGGGAAATTTGAAAGCTGACTAGATGTCTGGTGATTTTAAAGAAATAATATAAACTATTTTAGGTATGATAATGGCAATTTAGTTATGTTTTTAAAGAGTCCTGATTTTTTTGGACATAAATACTGAAATACTTACAGATGAAATTACATGATGTCTAGAATTTGCTTTAAAATAATCCCCGAGTTGATGGAAAATAGTCGGGAGTAGAAATGAAAGATTAGTCATGAATCAATAATTGGTAAAGCTGTGGGTTACAGAGGATTCTCAGACTAGTTATGTTAGCCTCTGTGTGCACGTGTGTGTGTGTGCTTGCAGGAAATTTTCAATAATAAAACTTCTTTTTAATCTTCATTTTCACTCTACATGAAATAAGAAAAGTAGGAATGGAAAGCAATAAATCTGAGGGGGAGATTTTAGGAAGACAGAGGGGGTCCTGAAGCATAATTGTGAGGTGCCATCCATTTTTTTATTTTGTATTTTCAACTTAATCATCTACATTAGCATAATTTGTTACTTGATATGATAGGCAGAACTTTAAGTGACCCCCCTCCCCATCCTTTGAGTGTGAGTAGAACCTATGAATACAATGATTATGTTATACTGTATGGTCAACGGGAGACTATCCTAGGTGGGCCTAAGCTAATCAGGTGAGCCCTTAAAATTAGTGTTTTCTCTGGCTGATTACGTAAAAGGAAGGCAGAGAGATGTGCTCCAGCTAGCCTGGAAGAAAGCAAACATCCATGTGTGAACTGCCAATGTGTGCCATCTGGCATGGAATATGGAAGGCCTCTAGGAGCTAAAGGCAGTCCCTGGCCAACAGCTAGCAGTCGTCAGACCTACAGTCACAAGGAAATAAATTCTGCCAACAACCAGTGAGTCTGGAAGAATCCCCCAAGCCCCAGATGAGAAACTACAGCCTTGTCTGACACGTTGAGTTTTAGCCTGGTGAGACCCTGAGCAGAGAACCTAGCCACAGCATGCCCAGACTCCTGACCAAGTGAGGTTTTAAGCTGCGAAATGTGTGGTAATCCGTTACGCAGCAATAAAACTAATATGCCTGGATAAGCATCTCATACCAGCATAGTACTGCAGTACCTCAAAGCCTACCTCTGCACCATGAGTTTATGATCCCACTGGCACCAAGTGAGTACCTAAACACTCAGCAAGTCAATTTTTAATGCAGTGTTTCTGAAAGGATCATGAATCCAAATTTGAGAAACCTTGAGCTACATAATCCTTTATAAATGAAATATTCCTTTATCCAACACACACACAGTTAGCTTTACAGGCAAGATTACATACTTGAGTGCTCTTTACAGTGTAAAGGCTACAGCAGAAAAATCCTGCAAAATAATCAAATGCAACAAGTTTAAAGCAAATTGTGACTAAGCCAAATGTATCACCAAAACCTTAGCTTATGATGACTGCAGATATTTTATAAAATAGTGCAAAGCTTTCTATCCTTTAATGCCCTAGCTCACAATTAGGAGGCATAAGAAAAATATGAGCTTGATTCCATTACAACAAAAATTTCTTTATAACAAAGTTTCCCATGTCTCATGTGGTCCATAAATATTAAGAAATTATCACAATCACTCTTCGTCCATGCTATACATCTATTTATAGGAAAAATTAAGATGTACATGAAGAAAATAAATGGAAAAGTAAGTCATAGATATTATTCTTACAGTCTAAAATTTGGCTTCTAAGGTTGTATTTAGTTTGATTCTTCTTAGCCTTTTTTGAAATAAGCTTTGAGATATAATTCACATACCATAATATTCATCCATATAAAATGTACAGTTTAGCGGTTTTAGTATATTTACAAACTGTGTAACCATTACCACTAATTTTAGAATATTTTCATCACCCCTAAAAAGAAACCCTGTATTCTTTCTTTTTAACTGTCATTCTTTATTACCATGTCATGCTAATGAATTTTCCTCTAGTACTAGATAACATTGGCTATTTGAGACTCAAAATCAACATTTAGGGAAGAAAAGAACTGAGGGAAGAAGATTTGATCTATAGGCATAACAAATACTGGAAAAACTGTGATTTGGGATTGTAGAGTATTGCTTCCTATAACGGATGCTATGAACGTTCCTTTGAAAACACAGACATGATCCAAATAAGCAAAACACGAAACTACTTGCCAGTGTAAGCAAAGAATCTTTCACTGGGGGGGCCAGCCCAGTGGCGCAAGCGGTTAAGTGCAAGCGCTCTACTTCAGCAGCCCGGGGTTCGCAGGTTTGGATCCCGGGTGCACACCGACACACCGCTTGTCAAGCCATGCTGTGGCGGCGCCCCATATAAAGTAGAGGAAGATGGGCACACATGTTAGCCCAGGGCCAGTCTTCCTCAGCAAAAAGAGGAGGATTGGCAACGGATGTTAGCTCAGGGCTGATCTTCCTCACAAAAAAACAAAACAAAAATCAAAAAAGAATCTTTCATTGGGGAGACTCTTCATCTATTGCACAACATAATTTGTTTATTTCAGAAGCTGAAGAGAAAAGATGATCTGAGCTTTACTTAAGTAAAACAAAAGTTCTATATTTTAAATTTAAAAGTCTGGGATTTAAAATAGCATTCTGAAATGTTCATATCCAACATTAAAACATTTTTTACTTGCCAAATGAATGACGTTTCAAGGTGTTGCTTCCATGGCTTATGAGATAGTCCATAAAATGCCCAGTATATTTTCCCCTAAAACTTGGTTATTCCCTTGCCCCCTGCTGCGCTTGATAGAAACCTGAATCTGAAATTCTAAGGAAAAATCCAAGTAAAAGGAGCCATTTTACTCTTTCCCACCGTGGGTAGTTACAAGTCTAGGACTTGTTGGTCCTCCATGGCAGCACATGGCACAGGCTGAGGAAGGAAACTCACAACAGACAAATCCTACCCAGTTGTGAAGCCAGAGAAGAGCCTGATGGGAAACTCAATGAGTTCCACTTAGCTGTGAAATATCTAAATCCTTCTAGGATCTCGATTTTTCTAGAATAGAAGCTAGTAAGAGCATTTACTACTACTCTCCCACCCACTTTATCTCAAGGGCACTCATGGTGTTGGCCATTTGTGACTGGGTGGTTTCTGTCTCCTTTTCTTTTAAACAATAGGTTAATATGCAAATTGGTCCTCCCAGGGAAGCATCTTGAAAAGGAGAGGATAACTTTCCCAACTTTTTCAGTAAAGCCTGCCAAAATATAATAAAGCTTCAAGATTATTAGAAGCATTAGGTTCCATGTATTAGATAATACATACTATACCACATGTAAAAGATCTATCCTTTTTACAAATTCAAAATTCCTGAAAAGTAAGAAAATATTCATACCAAAAGATGCAAAATTTTTAAAAACAAAGCTGGGCATTTAACCAGCCAGCCACCCAGGCCGAGCACACAGCTTCAACTTAACCACGTTTCCCAAATGCAAAATCTTTTGCTCGTCCCACTTGTTTTCAGTCCTGGCTAAATGTCAGAATTACCTGAGGAGCTTTAAGAATCCTGGAGAGGGACCGGGCAGCCCGGCCCAGTGGCGCAAGCAGTTAAGTGTGCGCGCTCTGCTGCTGGGGTCTGGGGTTCGCAGGTTGGGATCCCGGGCGCGCACTGATGCACCGCTTGTCAAGCCATGCTGTGGGGGCGTCCCATATAAAGTGGAGGAACATGGGCACGGATGTTAGCCCAGGGCCACTCTTCCTCAGCAGAAAAAGAGGAGGATTGGCAGATGTTAGCACAGGGCTGATGATCTCACAAAAATAAAAAAAGAATCCTGGAGATTGGGCCCGACTCCCAGACCTACTGATGACTCTTTTTTAAATCCACCATGGAGAATCCCGATGCCCATCCAGGGTGGAGAACCAACACACAGCCTTCAGGAAGAGCACGGATCCCTTCGCAAGTCCCACCCATCCCTCTGAGAAGGGACTTGGGTTTACATTTTAACTTCGTGCTTCCCTAAGCATTATCTTTGCATTAGTTGCTCAAGAACTGAGCTTGGGTTAGTTAATTAAAACTTCACGGGCGGGCCCCATGGCTTAGCGGTTAAGTGCGAGCACTCCGATACTGGCGGCCTGGGTTCGGATCCCGGGCGTGCACCAACACACCGCTTCTCCAGACATGCTGAGGCCGCGTCCCACATACAGCGACTAGAAGGATGTGCAACTACGACACACAACTATCTACTGGGGCTGTGGGGGAAAAAAGGAGGAGGATTGGCAATAGATGTTAGCTCAGAGCCGGTCTTCCTCAGCAAAAAGAGGAGGATTAGCACTGATGTTAGCTCAGGGCTGATCTTCCTCACAAAACAAAACAAAACAAAAAACTTCAGAACATTCTCCCTTTGTACACTGAAAATCCTATCAACGTTTTTCTGAGAGGCAAGGCAAGTCTAAGTGTTGCCAAAGACCAAGTTTTAGAGTCAAGTTTTAAAGACATTCTTGTGTGAGGGAGGAAAAAAAAAAAAAGTAACATCACTCTGTTAATCCTCTTCAGAGCTCTTCCCACACTGCTGATCTGAGATAAGCTGCCGTTTTTTAAAGGCTGAAGGCCCCCTTTCTTTAAAGCATTTTGGCCTTTGACAATAATGACAGAGTTGACCCTTTCTCTCCCCAAAGCCTCATCTTCCTTATCCACAGATAACATTACTGACCTGCCAACATAGGCCACAGGCTTCAAAGTTGTTTACCCACTAGCTCTGGTGGGCTTGCCCTGACCCAGCATCAGTGTCTCACAGAGTCCCCTGTTGTGACCAAGGACATGTCCTTAAAATGTAGCTGGCCTCCCAGGCAGTGGTCATGGAAGAATAGAGAAGTGACCCTGAAAGGTCTCATCCACTGACCTTTACTTTGCTCTAGCCAACTGCCCAAATAACTAAAAACAGCAGGGTAGCTCGCTTTCCCAGATGAATTCCAATTTATCCCTAAATATCCAAGCCTGGTCCAATGTTTAAAGTTCTCAGGCCATCCAAAATCTGTCAGCTGGCTCTCAACCAGGGTGATTCTGCTCCCCAGGGGACATTTGGCAACGTCTGGAGACATTTTTGGTTGTTACAACTAGGAAAAGGTTGCTACTGGCATCTAGTGGGTAGAGGCCAAGGATGCCGTTAAACATCCTATAGTGCACAGCACAGCCCCACAACAAAGAACTATCCCGTCCAAAATGCCAATAGCCTTGAGAAACCCTGGACTAGGTCATTTGCCAGCCCACTGTTGGATAAATGTTTGAAGAGACTCTTATTGCAATTTAATTTAGTTTCAAATAGGGAACACAAACTCAAAGGCCAAGAAGGTAAGGAAATATCACATGAACAAAGTGGCTGTATATAAGGCACTAGGGTGTGGTGAGGTCTGTGCCAAATCAGAATGCAAATGTTCACTAAAGTCATTCCATTTTTAAAAATAACACTGTGCTGGCCAAACAAAACATGAGAGCTGACTACATCCATCCTGTGTACCAAAGGTGATCAAACTCTGGTTTAAAGAGATCAATTTAAACAGATCTTTGATCACCCAAAGACACTGTCTAGCCTCATCCCTTATAGCCTATGGAACTTCCTGAGCCCCAGGACTGGGGAATGCGACCAGAACTGTTCAGGTAAGGAGAATAGCCTAGAGATCAGATCTCTAGCTCCAGCCAAGCACAGGGTCTCAGGTACACTGTGCTAAGAGCAGGGGCCAACATTGGAAGCCCTGAAAGTAAAAAAATCGAGTTCCCCCCATGATCTCCATTCTAGGGAAACCCAGTGGTTATTACATCAATATTACATAATGCCATATAAGTCAGATCATTATTTTAAGATGATACCTATCCCTAAACATCCAAGCCTGGTCCAATGTTTAAAGTTCTCAGGCCATCCAAAATCTCAGGCCACCTAAAATCTTCTCACAAAATTTTAGAATTTTCACATCATTTCACAGATGAGGACACAGAGGCCCAGTAAATTTAAAGGATTTCCCAAGTCTGAACCTAAAATCAACTGGTGTTTCTTTTTCCTCTGTGCAACTGCAAAGAGCAATCAAAAGGCAAAGGGATTTCTTTCAAGGTATCAAACATCTGTGACTAAACCCTCTACCAACATAAATAAGTTATACGTAGATGTTAAATTTAAACCTACTCAGCATCATCCTCTTTCCCTGTTTAGAAAAATCATTAACACGTTTGCCCGAAGTCACTGTTTTAAGATCTCTTGCCCACATAATGGAAGAATTAAAAGCAGGTTAAAAATCTCCAGCCCTCCTTTCAGATCAGGCTGCGGAGAGGAAGGCCAAGTCAGCAAACGGAACACAATAAGGAGGAAGCCGGGATCTGAACATCCCCGTGTGTATGCATGCTTTCTGTTGGAGGAATTCCTGGCCTGAAGACACAGTATAAACAAAGGCAATCCAGAGGGAAACAAATGATAAGATAAGTGAAATCCAATAACTCCCTCTGTCCTCCCTCTGTCCTCCCCTCCACCTACTTCCCCAACTTCTTCCATCAGAAAAACAATCTGAGCTTGGGAGAATTAAAATGTAAGCTGTCCTCTCTCTGCTGCCACATCCTAAGTCAGGAGGTTAAGGGGGAAGATGTGCTTCCTTGTAAGGTCAGTGATTATGGCTCCCCTCATATGGAACCTGGCCAACTGGGGACAACCTTCTCCTTCTGCCCATAGAGAGGCTGTGAGAGCAGAACTGGCAAGAAAGCAGTTTACTGGTCCTCC
This sequence comes from Diceros bicornis minor, assembly GCF_020826845.1. Taxonomy (NCBI): domain Eukaryota; kingdom Metazoa; phylum Chordata; class Mammalia; order Perissodactyla; family Rhinocerotidae; genus Diceros; species Diceros bicornis. The sequence continues at coordinate 9,005,881 of NC_080763.1, read as the reverse complement.
AACCTCAAGTTACAATCCAAGGAGCATAGTAGGAAAAGGTGGAGCTTGGAAGCAAGGTAGCTCAGTCACAGCCTGAATAGAAATTGGGTCAAAGTAAAAATAATATATATTTTTTTAATTTTAAATCTCTTAGCAGAAAATGTCACACGCAAAGTTGTTTCCTGCCACAGTTCCTGGAACTTCTGTAGTTAGGAGTGTCACCTACTCACAGAATGTCAAGCTCCAAATGGGTCATAAAGGTTTTCTAGTCCAATCCAATCTCTATTCTTGATTTTAATAATACAAAAATATAACGACAGGCCTTTCATTGAACCTTCTGAGAACATGGTACAGTCTCAGCGATCAGCTTCAATTCCAGCACAATTCATTCCACAGCCTCTCTGACTCTTAGTTTGAATTACCATTGAGGGCTGGGCAATGGGGCAGGGTGGGGAGTTACCTCTAATGCAAACAAGATTGCCACAAACAAGCAGAATGGGAAACAGAGAAATGTTAGTTATTTCTTTTGCCACCAACATTCTAAATCAAATAACGGCCACTAATATGGGTAACTGTAAATGCATTTTTAAAAAAATATACTAAATCATTTACCTTGGACAGAACCATATGACATTTTCTGTATCCACAATTTCACCAACCTTCAAGAGTAGAGAACGAGAATGCAGCACAGTCCTTCAAATGGTTTAATTTGTCTGATTCACTTTAACTTTTTACAATAAGTTTTGCAATCAATTCTCAGGATTTAGAAGGGTCTCTAGTCTAATCCTCTTCTCACAGAACTGCAGGTTCTAACTTAACTTGTGTCTTGACATTTCACTGCTCAGTTTTACCAAATCTCTATGAAACAAATACAAATTTAAGCCTAAACACATACGAACAATCTAACTCACTTGGTGAATGATGTTGACCACAATCCTTACTCTTCTTCTAGGTTGCAAATCTGCAGAAGCTCTATGGAAGAAGAGCAAAGCCCAGAGGTGGCACCAAAACACACACTAACAACTTCGGTCACATCCTCCCCAAAAGAGAAAAGACTATGGGGCTTTGGCAAGGTTGAGGGAGCTGCCCCTAGTCCTAACCCACTCCTCACAGGAGGACACCTGTCAGAAGCATGGAGTTCCTTGGCAAAGCCTTGCCTCTAACTCATGAGGTCTGAAATCAGTTCCTTTTATAATACGGCACCATCTTTTGCCCCTAGTGGTGATGGCTATGCACTGATATATTCACAGTGTACTGTCTAGTCTCTTTTGTGGCCAAGACCATGATGAGTTAAAAAAAAAAAAAGGCGACTAGGATTACAGGAGCAGTTGTGGCTCCAAAACAAGGCAGAGCTAACCCATGTCCTGACCTTGTTTGTACGCCACTAAAAAGTGAGCTTAGCCAACAAGCCAGAATATAAGAACCCATCTCAGAAAACAGAAGATGGGCATCTGTATCACCCAGACAATCCCCAATGTTCGGATCTGGGCTATCTACTCTTGGAAGGCTAAACTCAGTCCATCAGATGGGCAAAGTTTGCCAATCGCACAGAAGATCTTTTTTTCAGAAATGAAAAGGACAAAGACCAGTTTAATCGGTGACCCTAATTGTACACCTGGCAGAAACACAAGTAACCTTCAAGTCGAATCCTGGTGCAATTTATAGAACAGAATGAGCTCAGGTTATTACTAAAGGTGAATGACATACTTAGGAAATGTAACAAGATGAATGAAAAAAAAATAAACAAAAGCTTCTGAAATCAATGTCTGTGGAATGAATACTATGTTTGACTAGCCTAATGGCTAACGAGGTTTTTGTTTTCCTTTTCCCTTCCTGGCAATATGCTATTAGGGCATAACTTTCCTATTATTTCCCTAAATGACACAGTTTGTGTTTTAGTCAATTGTCTTCATTAAATATTGTCAAAGTGGCACAATCTCCAGTTTTAAGCCAAAAGGAAAAGATCTGTTGTAAGTCAGGAAATCACACCAGCTACATTAGAAATTGAACTTGCTTCCCTAGTTTTCCACATTTAATTCACAATAGTGGGGCTATGGTTTAAAAGAATGGCAACTGTATATTTGGCACCGAATTTGCTCCACTGTAAAAATAAATAAAAGTCTCTCTTCTGAGGTGGGGGGGGGAAACTTATTCTAATATCTACGGATACCCATTATCAGATTACATGTTTGACTACTGGTCAAGTTTTCATCATTTTCTTTTCAAAAGAGCTTTCACAATTTATGTTAAAAGACAACAGGGAGAAGGGAAGCTAAGAAGTTATGGGCCCTCTTAACTCGCAAAGCAAGCTTCTGTGGCCCTGCTCTGGGTGAAAAGGGATTTTTTCAGATAAGAGATTCAACCTACTGAAAGGTCACTTCAGTTAACAAATAGGGTCTAAGGCTGGACAGGCTCCAAATAAAGTTCGAGATGGCACATAAGAGCATTTCCTTTTTCAAAGAATTTGCCTATCATTCACATAGCAAAAAGGAGGGAGTTCAAAAGTTCTTATCATTCAAACAAGCAAATGCAACCATTTTAATCTCATGCAACATTTTCTGTTCCAGAAAAATCAGGCTACGTATAAGAAACCATTAAGTGAAGCAGCACTTTTACTCTCAACCGATCCAGCACTTATTGACCCAGCACTGTTTCAGAATTAAGAGATGCAAAGGAAGTTGTGATTCCTCCAACTTGATGGAGAGAAAAGAATATAACATAGGAAAACTAGAGGCGAGGCAACAGCGCGGGGTGTAAAGAACTAGGCTGCCTGGGTCCCTAACCAGGGCTGCCACTGAGTAGCTGTGTGACCTGAGCTAGGCAAGTTCCTTCACTTCTTCATTCCCCAGTTTCCTCAGCTGTAAAACGGTGATGCTAGTACCTACCTCACACAGTTGTTGTGAGGAGTCCCAGGTTAAGCCCACATGTGAAGTGTTAGGAAGGGCCTGGCACAAGGTCAGTTCCTCAAATACCTTGACTGCTGGCTGTAAGGTCAGCTGTGCAGTCAGGCTAAGGGCTCTAAGGAGGAAGGAGCAGGGACCCGCCCGGTGGTGCAGCAGTTAAGTGCACGCGCTCCGCTGCTGGTGGCCCCGCCAGGCTGAGCACTGATGCACCACTTGTCAGGCCATGCTGAGGTGGCGTCCCATATAAAGTGGAGGAAGATGGGCACGGATGTGAGCCCAGGGCCAGGCTTCCTCAGCAAAAAGAGGAGGATTGGCATGGATGTTATCTCAGGGCTGATCTTCCTCACAAAAAAAAAAAAAAAAAGGAAGGGGAAGGTGAAAGCTGAAGGATAGGCAGAGAAGGCTTCCTGGAGGCTGGGGCACTCAAGCTGGCTATGCAAGGACAGGAATGTAGACATTCAGAAGAGTGCACGTCCAGATGAGGAGGGGCCACTGCTGCAGGAAGTCACAGATAGGGGTAAAAACCAGGCGCGCTAAAACAGCAAGGAGGAAAATAAGCTCACCAAAGCTGAGGGTGTATTTGGTAAGCGCAGATTAATGGGGCCGGCGGGAGGCAGGGAGCCCTCTGTATGCTTGTTGTTGTGTTCCTAGGATTTAACATTTAACTCATTTTTAGACACATGTGCTATGAATGCAAACTCACTCTGAAATGCTCAGTTCTTTGGTCCTGGAACAGTAGAAAGGATGCCAAAAAATAAAAAGGTAAACACTTTTTTTGCTGCAGATATAGTCTGCTAGAGTGGAATGTAGGTCAACAAAACCCACCCGCATCTCATCTTCATCTGGCCCTCTTTCAATGCGGGTACTCAGTGGTGGTTTGGAGGAAGGGGAGGGCCCTCCAGATCCATCTTTCAATTCCAATCTCTATCAGCTCCTCTCAGCCACTCTAAGCACAATCTACACAAAAAAGCACTTGCTAGTGAATGTAACTTCAAGAGAGGTATCCTCAGCCCCAGGCTGCCCTGCCAACATACAGAAACGGCCCTCCTTACCGATTTCTTAAATATTACCTGTGCTATCACTCGCCTCTAAACTGAGCTCTTGGGAAAACCAAGAACTGATGCTGTGAGTGTTTAAGATATATACTCACTTAGAAGATTTCCTCCATTACCAAGGTAGAAATTGTAAAGCCAAAATAAGTGACAGTAGTCCACATTCCTTATTCAAAGAAGAAAAATCACAAAACAAAAAAGAAGACTTTTCATTAAACAAGTTTACTAACCTAAGTTGGCAAAGTTGCTTTGTTACCTGCAATATAAGGAAAGATTTAACACTTGGAAATACCAGGAACGTGACACGAAGCCAGGGAGGGCCCCACAGAAGTGACAAGCTCTGTGATTATTTTCTGAACCAAACACCTAAGGCTCTCAGTGGTAACAAGTTTTGTTGGAAAAGCTTGTTTCCCCTGATCCAACAGCTGTAACTTTTTAAGTGATTTCACAGAAGACCTCAAGATTCTCAAGCCAAAGCCACTCTTTATACCGTCCCCAAAATATTTACAAAATGAAACACTTTCAATCTTAACTATGTTGTGTTTGCAAACACCTTATTTGTTCTGATGACCATAATACCAACACTAAAAGCAGCCTTTTAAACGAAGTAGCTCAAATAAAACCACACACAGACATACATACATTCTTCACACCCAGAGCGTATCCACAAAGCAAGAAAGCCAGGATTCAAATTCCTTGGCACCTACTCACTGAGCTTCCATAAGCACCACCCAAGGACAAGACTGGCCGCACCCTCTTTATTGTCACACCTCCTCACTAATGGATACTTCCGAAAACCCACAGAATCCGACTCACTGGATATTAACAGGATTCTTCAAATATTGAACAAATGTCTCCCACCCTCTTCCTCTCTCACATCAGCCAGCCTGGGACAACTGACCCTCTTCACAGAACAACTCCACCCCTGGTGAGAGAGCTACTCTCCAGCTCTTCTACCTAAATGGTGCCTCAGGAGCCTCAGGCGGCCTGGCAACAGCCTCTAGGTATCTTTGCCTTGGTCTCTCTCCCTATTCTCCTGTCATACACCTCCTGGGAAAGTTGTCTGGGCCAAGGATAGTACAATGGAGAGAAATCTAGAAATGTCTGGCTTGGGGTAATAAGAATTGTATTAAGAATTGTAGGAGGGCCGGCCCTGTGGCTTAGCGGTTGAGTGCACGCGCTCCGCTACTGGCGGCCCGGGTTCGGATCCCGGGCGCGCACAGATGCACCGCTTCTCCGGCCATGCTGGGGCCGCGTCCCACATACAGCAACTAGAAGGATGTGCAACTATGACGTACAACTATCTATTGGGGGGCTTTGGGGAAAAAAAAGGAGGAGGATTGGCAATAGATGTTAGCTCAGGGCCGGTCTTCCTCAGCAAAAAAAGAGGAGGATTAGCACGGATGTTAGCTCAGGGCTGATCTCCCTCAAAAAAAAAAAAAAAAAAAGAATTGTAGGAAAAAAAGTCTATGCGGATGATGTATTCCAAAAGCAAATAATTACAAAATACATCATTCTATTTCAAACACATGGAAGGCCTTTTATACTTCAAGTCACATTCCACAGGAGTTTTGGTTTATGCTGAGATGAAACTGCTTGACGGAAAGCTATGGGGAATATTATAGTTGATGACAGAACTATCAGTAGAAAGAATATAGATCTTTGATATCCAATCATGGCTCTACTACCTAATACTGATGTAACAAATATTTATTAAATATTTACCAATGGCCAAACACTGCTTTAAATACTGGAGAGACAGGGATAGACAAGACAAAGACCCTGATCTCAAAGATCTTAGGGGAGTGGGAAAAAAAACCCACACATTGGAAATGGTGTCAGAAGTATAGGGAGACAAGACGTAAACAGATAATTGAAGACATTTTCAGTCCACAATAAGTTCTAGGACAAAAATGAAGAGTGAGTGACAACTTCTGATCCTGCTTCCTCGGGGGGATGTAGTCACCTACTTAGAATGAGATGACAAATGTCAACCATCTGGTACACAGCATCCCCAAGCATGGACCTGCCTGCAAATGCACATGCACAGACGCTCAAAAATACACACCTTTCCTCCCTTAACTGCAGTAACTGTGATAATTCACTTTGGTCTGAAATGAAAACAGAAGGGAAACAAAGTATTTGTGTATTCAATTACACTTAATGCAATTAAGTTACACACAACTGCATTCATAGAGAATCTATAAAAAGGCAAAACCTAAACAATTAATTCTTAATAAACAGAAGTCCAGATACTGGGATAACAGTAGTGTTAGAAAGAACATTATAAATAGTAATATGGCTGCCTTGCCCACTTTGAAGGATCGCCATGAAGAGCCAGACTATTTTGCTATATACATACAAGTGAGACTCAGAGATATTAACCCAATGGCACAGTGTCAGAAGCTGGGTTTAAACTCTCATCTTCAGATTTCTTCGAGAAAAATAAAAGACACTGAACAAATCCTTCTTCGAGTCACAGGACTTTTATACCTAGTCAACCTTAGGAAACCCTCTCTACTTCTCCCCACATCACCAAAGACCAAGGTTCCCCAGAGGTAAAGGGTTAACCCCAGAGGGCAGTAGCCAGTAATGACAGGGCCAGAGCAGGACCCAGCCTCCCACATCCCAGCCCAGCGGGCTTCAATCTCAAGGACCGGCATCCTCTAGGCAGGCTTTCAGATTCTCTGAAAACCACAAGGGACGGCTGTGACTTCCAGAATTCAATTTCAGTTATTACTTGTCCCTAAAAACTCCCCAGGACTTGCACCGAGGGCAAACTGAGGACCTTTACTGACGGCCCAGGAGCTCTCTTCCTCCAGAACAGAGGAGAGCTCCCTCCTTGAGAAAGCGGCCTCCAACCGGGTGATAGACGTTATTAGGAAAATGATGCAGCTAGCCCGAAGGGGGAAGATCTTTCAACCGTAATTTTCGCAGTTTGCCTCAGGAAAAAGGCTCCAAACAATTATTTCTGGGGAGGGAGGTGGGGAGACGAGCTACGGGCACGCGAGAGGGAAAGGGGTCTAAGAACTGTGTCCAAGCTGTTTACAAGAGAATGGAGAGAACCTCGGGGCTGTGAAACGAGTAAGAAGGAAAGAGCAGCTGGGCCCAGGGCGAGCACTTGACCACACCCACTGGCCACGCCCACCCAGCTGCCCTCAGAGCCACATCGAATCGAAACAGCAGTGGGAGCAGTTAAGATTCCGACGGCAGGAGTCGCCATGGCAACGGGATTCATCTTGCAGACAAACTCCAATTCACTAGGTCCTTCTCGAGCCTCAAGAAACTACCAGCTCAATGGGAGCAAAACGGTCACGGGTGGCATTTGCTCTTGATGCTCTCCTGCGGGCAGAGATGGGGGGCTGGGAGATGCAGTGTAGGTATCCATTCCTGCGCACCCTAAAATATTTTATGGGGCAAGAGACAGAACATCCAACCTCAGGCTGTGAGCAACTTGAGAACCGAGCCACGAGCAGGGTTTGATGAATGAGTGAGTAAGCGAAAGAATACGGTGCTAGGGACAGTGAAAGGAAATCCAGAGGATTTTACAATAGTGTTCTCGCGCGTCACGCACGTCTCCAGTCCGAGAGCAAGGGGATCACAAGCAGCTGGGTTTTCGGCACCAGCTGGGAAAACCCGATTACCTAGCCCTCCTGCCCCAGAGCGCTCCTTATCATTAGATTATTTGACATCCCGCACCGCCTTACCCCCTCCCAGCCCAGGGCTCAGGGCAGACGCTTAGCCCCAGTTCAGGTGCTCTTTGTTGAGGGAGCAATCAGTGCAAGGGGGACCGAGATGCGCCCTCCCCAGAGGGACGGGAGGCGGGAGCACTCTGCTGCGCCTCGAACCCGGGCCGCAGCCTCCCCGCGCCGCCGTCTGCCAACACCCCTTGCTCCTTCCGCAGCGCGGGTTTCCCTCCTCTTTTAGACCTTTAGCGTCCAACTTTGCCTGAATTATAGTCACCCCATTTCTTTCGAGTGAGGCTTGAAGTGAGGGTGCCAAGGACGGTGGGGGGTCCCGCTCCGACGCGGACGGGTAAACGAGTCCCTCCTTCCTCGTCGCCACCTCCGAGTGCACGATTCTCCCTCTCGGAGCCTCCCGGGCCAGCGGCTCCCGACAGCAAAAGTACCCATAATTCCCCAGCCGAGGCCACGACCCCCAGCGCCCCAGCCCCGGGGTATCTGCAGCAAGGTGGCGAGTGGTACCCTGCCGGCTCTCTTGGCATCCAAGCGCCTCAGAAAGAAAGGAGGGAGGGACGCCCGTCCTTGGAGGCGCCTTCCCCCAAGCTCGCCTTGCTTTGCGCGGTGCTTGCAGCCATTTTCCCAAACCCAGCTTGGCAGCCGGGAGCTAGGTCCCGTTCCCACCCAGACGCAACCTGAAGGACGGGTTTAATATTTACCTACTGGCCCGGGAGCTCTGGGCAGGCAGCGAGAGGGCGCGCCGGGAACCCAGCGCCCGGGCCGAAGAAGCGCGCCCACCCCCGCGCCACCGCGCGGTACCACTCAATGAATGAGTGCGTCGGGCCAGGCGGCGCGCCCCCTTACCTGAGCAGCCCCCGCATGCTGGAAAGGCGGCTCCGCGCTCCGGGTACAATGGGATCCGGTTAAATAGTTTCCTTCACAGCTGCTCGTAGGTTACCAACTCGCAGGTGACATCACCCTCTCCTAGCCTGATAGGATACAATGTGGCGCCCATTGCGCATGGACTCCCTGGCTGGGCCCGCAGACTCCTGGGAGCTGTAGTCCCGATCCCTCAAGCAGAGCCGGAGTAGCCCCGCTACTGCGGTTCGCGAAACTACCCTTCCCGACGTAATCATCGGCCTCTTCGTCCCCGCCCCCTAGCCCCGCCCCCGCCGGGACCCGCCCCTCCCCGCCCTCCAGCCTTGCAGCGTTAGCGGTGGTCGTGCAGAAGCGTGCCGACAGCGCTGGGAGGGGTAGTGAGCTCTGCGGTCGTGCCCTTTGACTTGACCTCCACTCCGCCCGGTGCTTGCTCTGAGGGCCCCAAGGGGTCCAGGGCTAGTGCGCACCGGCCCGGCAATTCTGACCAACCCGGCTCTTTGGCCCCAGCTGGAAAGAGAAGATGAAGCCTTTCACTACCTTCACTACGAGTGGTAGCAAATTAATAGGACGCGCTGGTTTCTGGGTTAAACGCGGTCTGGAATTCCCCCGCGTCCCCGAGGGTGAGGCGACGCCGATCCCGAAGGAGAGAAATCCTCGTGTGCCTCCCTTGATACAAATCACCTTTCTTTTCCTCTTTCCTTCTCCCAGTTAAGGGAGTCCGGGTGACCAACCAGAGCGCAGGGAACGGCTTAGTTGGCTCAGCTGACAGAATAACGGAGGCTGTCACTAATAAAAATGCGGTGCAGTAGACTGACATCGCCGCAGCCCTCCGTCCGGGAGCCTGCTGCTGCTGCAGAGATAGTACTATCGCGCGGCCATGCTTTTGTTCTTCCTTGCAGCGGACTTCCCGCTCCAATGGCTCTCAACTCCCGGGAAGACAACATCCTTGTCTAAAGTTTTAATAAATGACATACATATGTATACATGTACTTTTAAATCCACAACACCCTCCCCTCATTTTCCATACCTTTCTCTTCAAATATTTTTAAATGACCTAAACCACTCAACATCCTGCTGTTCAAGAATCGACGTGATCTTAATACATCTAAATGTTTATTTAAAGGTAAGCAAAAGGTGTGTAGTAGAATTGTAAACTTTAGGAAGATTTTATTTTTAATATGTAAAATTTTTCCGTGGCATTTTTCGTTATTCAATAAATACCAAATATTATGAAAAATTAACATGGAGAGCAAATCTCCAGGTCTTTTTAAAAGAAAAACATCAATACACCTAGTTACTCCAGTTGGAAAATAAATTATAAAGGCATTTGATGTCTCAAACATATGAGGATCAGCTCACACCCCTATTTCCACTAGCAAAATCTCTAGAAGACTGTACATTTTGTGAAAAGAATGTTCACAATTAAGATTTCAAAGAATTCTCCACCTAATTGTTGATGGAAGTCTTCTTATCACTCATTTTCTCATTTCATTGTGCAACAATAACTTGGGTTCAAGAGAAAAATATTCTTGGAACTAGTTGAGGACCTCAGGGGAGAGGGAAATGCTTTGTTTTGCTGAGAGAGGGGTTTTAGTGCTTAATTCTGACTTTCTTTTAACAAGCTTACTCCTTGTAGACCAGACACATTTTTCTCCACTGAAGAAAGATAACTTTGAATCTTGCTCTCCTGTTCTGAGCTATTCCATCCATTCCAAATATTGTATTAAATGGAACCCAGACAATACAAATGTTCCACTGGCCATCAGATCACAATCAGTGATATTCTAGCTAATGGGTAGGCTTAATGTATTGCAGCTGATTGTGGAAAAATATTCAGAAAGAAACTTGACCTGGGATGACTCTAAAAGCTCTCCCAGTTTTATAACTGTGTAAAGCTTTTAGATGGAAATGTAATCAGTAAGCCTGAAATTTATTGACTCAAGTTGGATGTGGAGGTTGTTTATAAGGCAGGGCTTATCCTTATAGATAAAAGTATATTATTGAGGAGGAGTAACTTTATAGGACAAATCACCTTACAGCAAGTTCTGTTGGGTCTTCAGCAATGAAGGAGAAAATGGAGTTTGCCTGAAGAAAAAAATTCCATTCTTTATAGCAATTAATATTAAAGGGATGTGTCATGTTACACAGCTCATTTCCATATATAAAGGACATCATACGTAATAAACTGTAAGCACAGAAATGGGTGGATGTGCATGTGTGAGCTGTTCTCATTAAGTAGATATAACTATAAATAATAAATATTAAAAGCAAGACTGTGTTTGGAAGCATTTTGCTATAAGCGTGATGGGTCTGAACTGATCCCTGCACACTGTTTCGCTGGTAACCAGGGGAAACAAAGAAGGCTCTTCAGCATCAGAAATGCAGTCTGTGGACCTGGGACAAGAGGAAGCTTAACAACCTCTACGGAGACAGAAAGGAACTCACTCTCTGTCTCTCTGTCTCTTTCTCTCTCTCTCTCTCACACACACACACACACACACATACGCTTATTGTGTGTGTTTGTATTCTTTCTAGGTAACTGAGTAGTCTCATAAGCCGTCAAAAACACCCACTCTGTCTAGCTTAATTTATATTCTCAAAGGATTTCTTTTTTTCTTCTTTTTAAATGACTGCTGCTGTTCTGGAATGATCTTATGAAAGACCTCGTCTTCTCCCCAAATCATTGCCTACTAATTAGGAACCTCTGGGACCACTGAGAACAGACTTAAATTGATCATCCACAGGTAGAGGAGGGGGAAAGAAGCCATGGGGCATTTTGCTGATCTTTCAAAATAACCTCTCGCAGTTCTGGTTACAAAGTTGTACTCTAGATATTAGGTTTTAGATAAGGGAGGAAATGAGATATCAACAGAGAAAGAATTTAAGTTTGCAGCCTTGCATGTGTTTTACACAATAGCTTGGTGTTTTGCAACAGTTGAGGTGTGTGGAGCCCAGGTTTGGGATCACGCCATTTCACCACTTTTAAGCAGTTAATTGTGTATGACTTTGCTGGCTCTGCGTTGTTTATTCTCTCTGAGCCTCAGTTCCTTATCTTAAAAATGGGGCCAGCAATAAAACCTACTTCACAAGGTTTTTGAGGATTAAATTAGATGAGACATAAAAACACTTTTCAAATTCAAAAGAACTATACAAATGTGAGTGCTTGTTATCATTTGCAAATTTCCCCTGAAGGTTATCTCACAAATGTCAGCCCTAATTATGGAACAAGTTAATAAAAACCTATTTAAATTAGGAGGGCGGCCTTGTGGCCTGGTGATTAAATTTCTGTGCACTCTGCTTGGGCGGCCCAGGTTCCGGGGTTCAGATCCCAGGCACAGACCCACACCACTTGTCAGCCATCCTGCGGCGGCATCCCACATACAAGATAGAGGAAGACTGGCACAGATGTTAGCTCAGGGCTAATCGCCCTCAAGCAAAGCAAGAGGAAGACTGGCAGCAGATGTTAGCTCAAGACAAAACTTCTTCAGCAAAAAAAAAAAGGGGGGGGGCCGGCCCAGTGGTGTAGTGGTTAAGTTCACGTGCTCCACTTTGGTGGCCTAGGGTTTGTGGGTTTGGATGCTGGGTGCAGACCTACATACCGCTCATCAAGCCATGCTGTGGCAGCGTCCCACATGCAAAAAAAAATTAAAAAGATCTTATTCTTAACAAGAAACTGTTGGAGATTATACAGCATACAGCATGCACGTATGATTTCACACAAAATGTACTTTGAAGAAAAAAATGAGAAATCCACTTTGAACCCTGCTGGTCCTCCGCTTGTTTTCAGATCCATACCTGGTCCTTCTGCAGTGCCCCAAGCTGTCCTCAGTATCGCTGGCGATCTTCCCCAAGCTTCCCAGCACGGAGGCACTGCTGGGAGATTGGAGGGGGAGGAAGGGAGCAGCTGGGGCATTTTTCCACCTCTGCAGAGTTGCACTGGGTGATGTTTCCGGCAGCGGCAGCACTTCCCCTGTTGGACTGGTCGGTCGTGGTTCCAGCGTCTTCCAGGTCACCTCTGCCTCTATCAACGCCACCTTCTCCCCTTGTCCCTCCAGCCTAGGGGTGGAGGTAGCTTCCTGCTGTTGCTAATCTCTCCTTGCTTGTTTGGCTTCTCAGGCCTTCTGTCACCAGTGTGACCAATTCCCTGTCCTCTCTCTGTCTTAAATACTTAGAATGGTTTTTCTTTTCCTGGTAGAACAGTTAACTGATATCCTCATGATTTAGTTCAAATTTTTTTAGGGGCAAGCAACAGAAATTTTCTATGACAAGTTTATGCACAATAAAGAAAGTAATAGGATTTATTCAGAGGATTAAACAACCAAGGGGCCACCTAAGAAGAGGCATGAACCAGACCAGCTCTGAGAACCTACACAGTGGTGGTTTCTAAACCTTCTCTCCAGAGCGTTGCTCTCATAGCCCTCAGTTACTGGGCCTCTTCGTTCCAAATTTCAAATTCCTGAGAGAAGCAGATTGCCCTATCTCAGGGTGACTATCCCTGACTTACTTATCTGCAGCAGTGGTTCTTAAAGTGTGGGCCCCAGACCAGCAGCAGCATTATCACCTGAGAGCTTGTTAGAAATGCCAATGCTCGGGCCCCACCCACAGGCTTACTGGACAAGAAACTTTAGGGCTCAGTCCCACAGTCCTCCAGCTTAACAAATCCTCCAGCTGATTCTGACGTGCATGAAAGTTTTCCAACACTTATCTATAGCAAAGATTACAAGATCTTGTAGCTCAGATACCATTACTCAGTCCATAGGGGTGTGTCTGGGAGTCTTCCCAGAGAGGAAGAAGTGTTGTGAACTTGGCAGCCACCCCAAGAGGTGTTGGGTAAAGCTGGTAAATCTGTCAGGGTCTTAACAGTAAAACTTGGTTTCTCCTAAAGGAGAGGACTTTGTAGAATTCTGAGCCAGCTACAGTTGGCCTCCCAGTATCCGCCAGTTCCACATCCACGCGTTCAACCAACTGTGGATCAAAAGACCTGCAGTGGCTTTGTCGGTCCTGAACATGTACGGACATTTTTTCTTTCCATTATTCCCTAAACAATACAGTATAACAACTATTTACATAACATTTACATTGTATTAGGTATTGTAAGTAATCTAGAGACAATTTAAAGTATACAGGAGAATGTGCGTAGATTATATGAAAATACTACACCATTTTATGTAAGGGACTTGAGCATCCTCAAATTTGGTATTTGAATGTTCACAGCTATGCTCTTCAGCCTGGGGTTGCCATGCAATATTTGGGATATACTTACACTAAAAATATTCTTTGTTGTTTGTCTAAAATTCAAATTTAACTGAGCATTCTGCATTTTTATTTGCTAAATCTGGCAACTTCATTGTAGCCTCAAATTAGAAACAATGCAATTATTCATTAAAAGTAGAATTCGTAAATAGATTGTGGCATGGGCGCATAATTAATACTATATAGCAGGAGTCGGCCAACTTTTTCTGTAAAGGGCTACATAGTAAACATTTTAGGCTTTGTGGGCCATATGATCTCTATTACAACTACTACTCAACTCGCACATTGTAGCATGAAAGTAGCCACAGATGTAAATGATGGGCATAGCTGTGTTTCATAAAACTTTATTTACAAAAACAGTTGGCTGGCCTGTGAGCCATAGTTTGCCAACCCCTGCTATCCAGCAATGAGAATGAATGAATTGTGTCTACATGTAATAATATGGATGAACCTCACAAAAATAACATTAAGTAATAGTATCTATTGTATGATTACATTTATATAAAATTCAAAAACAGGTAAAACTAATGATGGTTTTAGAAGAGTAGTTACCTTCGGGGGATAGTAATAGGAGAGAGCATGAAGGAAGTCTCTGGGGTGCTTGTATTGTTCAAATTTTTTATCTGGGTGCTGGTTACATGTGTATTTCACTTTGAAAATTCATCGTGCTGTACACTTATGATCTGTGTGCTTTTATGTATGTGTGTTATATGAAAATAAAATATATAAATTAAAAACTAGACCAAATTATCTCAAGATCATGCCCATAAGAAATTATTTTATGAATTGTGGTACCCAAGTTTCTTGTTTTTTCCTAATTATAAGAGGAATTCATGTTCTTTATAGAGGACTTGGAAAATACTGCTGCTTAAGGCAATAAAATCCCCTGTAAGTCTATAAACCAGAGAGAAATCATAACGTTTCTTCCCCCTGCCCTCCTTCTCTTTCAAACTTGGGATCATTTTATTTTATAATTGGCTTATGTTATTTAAAAATATACCTTGGGAATTTTCTATGTCATTGATTTTTTTTTCCCTCTGCATTTCAATGGCTACATGGTATTTTATTATGTGAAGGTAACCATTTTTTTATTTAATCAATCTACTGTAATTTATAATTTAATCTATCTACTATAGAGTAAGTCATTTCCAATGTTTTGGTATTATCAATAACTCTGATGTACATCCCAGTTCAATTTTTGGCCCATCCATGAATATGTCTTCAGAAGTAGAAATACAGCATAGGAGGATAGAAAGGCTTTTAATGCTTTGATACATATTGCCAAATTGCCCACATACTTGTTTTTATTATTTGTATATGTTATGGTTGATGTTTCCTATTAGCCCACATAGGTCTGGTATCCTCTCTGAGAGAACTGAATCATGTCCTGAAAGCAAGTTAAACTGTTTGAGACAAATTCTAATACAGCTAATGGGGTGGTTGAGGGCGCTATCAAGTAGGAATGAATGTCCAAGGGAAAGAGAAACACCTTCTGTTGTCGCTAGTTACCTGGCCCTCTAGGATATGCTAGGTGATGCAGAACAATGTACCACAGACTGGATGGCTTAAAAACAAAACTTTATTGTTCACAGTTCTGGAGGCTAGAAGTCCAAAATCAAGGTATCGGCAGAGTTGGTTCCTTCTGAGACTGTGAGGAAGCATCTGTTCCAGTCCTCTTTCCTTGGCTTGCAGATGACTGTCATCTCCTGTTGTCACTTCACATCATCTTCCCTCTATGTGTGTCTGTCTCTGTGTCCAAATTTCCCCTTCTTATAAAGAGACCATTCATATGGGATTAGGGCCCACCCTAATGACCTGTCTTTAGCTTGAGCTACCTCTGTAAAGACCTGATTTCCAAGTAAGGTCACACTCTAAGGTACTGGGGTTTCGGGTTTCAAAGAAAAAAAAATTTTTTGGTGGGGGGGGACACAATTTAACCCATAACCCTAGGTAAATCCAAATAAGAGAAAACTGGCTTTCTTGATCTCAGCACCAGTTTATACACCAGCATATTATAGTCACATAAATGTTAAAGCAGTTGAACATCTGATTAGGAAGTATAGATAGGATCTAAAAACTGGAGAAAGCAACCTGAAACTTCTCAAGAATAACAGAAACAGTAAATGCAGAGTGCTCCTTGTCTTATGTGGAAGACTTAATGCTGTCTCTGGTTTTGAAGGCTAAAGTCTTGCCTCCAGGTACCCAGTCCTGTCACTGTTGATCAGGAATTCTCAGATGAAGACTCTACTGACTTTCCATTGGTAAAAATTCCCTGCCCATACGTTTTAGACAAACCATCCCAAGTTGGCTTTCAAAATATCCCCCACTGAGTTTGTCATACAATTTTCATTTTCTTTTTCTCTTTAAACTTCAAATCTCTGCATGGGCTCTTTAACCCTAAAATGGGCAGTCCACTCATGGCAAAACCTTGTCTATGAGTAAAAGATGGGCTGGGCATTCCGTGGAAAGAAAGAATTCTGTTTAGTTTTGGGAGTTTTGTAACTTTCCTCATTGGGAATTATCCCAGCAGATACATTCTCCTTTGTAGCTGAAATATTACGGCGTGTAGGATTTATGTAAGAGCCTTATTTCACAGCAGGTTGTGCTAGCACTTAGATTCTGGATTTGGAGATTAGGGGCGACTTTAGTCCTGTATTACATGAGAACCTTGTGATGTGGAATTTCTCATGGAAAGCCACACTCCAATACAATATGTCATGGCGTATTATCTTTCTGAGAGTATTTTCTCTTCACCAAACTGTGATTGTAACCTTTTCTTTCGGGTTGTCTGTGCCCTCTCCCTGTGTCTCAAGCTCCTAAAATAATATTTTGGGTTGTCAGAAAACTAGCCACCCAGTTAAAGGGGAACAGGAGATATTGGAATGCTTTATTCTGGCTTTGCTTTTCTGCAAGTGACAGATTTTCTTCTTTGGGATTTATGTTATTGTTTTAGGAAATTATACTCATTTAAATCTAAACATAGTTAAAGCAAGTAAAATATAACCTCGTTACTTTTCACTCATGTGTAAGAGTGATTCTGAATAACAGGGTCATCAGCCTCTTAACTTATGTGTGTAAGTTAACTATGCTGGAAGCTGTACCACCTCTGGCTATAAGCCCACTAGAATTTGCAAGTTGAGTAAGGTCAACACTGGGATGGGAACCTCCAAAGAAAACCCAGATGTCTTAGGGATGAATATAGGATTTTAAGTAAGTTTGATTGTGTCCATAATACACTAGTGGCAGATCCCTACAGCCTCATTTCAGGAAGCCTTTTCACTATGCACATCTCTTCTTAAAATGTGCAGTGAAGAGTCCCCTGCTTAAGGCATATCTGCATCAGTGGTATGCTGGAGGCCCATGGCACTGCCTCACAAAAACCCATGGTGAAATTTCAGAAGTTTTGTGAGCCAGTTGTTAAACACAGTTAATATTAAAAATTAAATTATATAAACTTAAAGTTAAATAAATTATGTTAAAAACAAAGGTGGTAAATACTCAAAACTCATCCCTTGTTAATTGTGACTACATTTTACTTTATCTGTGATCTTGAGGTTCCACCTGAATTGAATGGTGGAAATACTATGTTGTGGTGTGCTGCTGCACATCTCTTCCCAACTCCACATTCAGTGATGGCACGTTGGTAGCTCAAAGTCAATCATGGTGGAAGTAGTTATATCAAGGAAATCTGCAAATGCTACAAATTAGGGCTTCCCCAACAGATCCAGTCATTGAATATTTACTGGCATCCGCCTTCCCCTGCATTTGTAATAGAAGAGAACAACCCTCCTCTAACTGCTATGCAATGCTCTGCATGTTTCTCTTGTGACTCCACTCTGCTGGTGGGTTCTAGTAATGAGACACATGTGTCATTTTATTCGACTTAGTCAGAAGTGTGGCATCAGATCCCGAGCAGAGAAGAGCCCGGCTCCTTGTTGGGTTCTGAGCTGAGCATTTTTTCTCAAACAGGAAACAAGAACTTGGTGATATGTTTAGCAGAGGGTAGTGGTTTTGAACCAGGAAGAGAAGGAAATCAACTTGGGGCTGTTGTACATATCAGAGGGGATGCAGAGAGAATTCTGGAATAACTGCACTAGCACTGAGCCTGCATGACTACACAGCAGCTTAGAACAGGGCTCCACGTGCTGTCCTTAAAAGCATTTTCATGAGCCTGCAAAATAATGATAAAAGTAATCTTAAAAAGACAATGTGGAGAGTTTTTTATGAAATGAAATGTTTTCATAAAAAGGACTTCTTTATTCTGGGATCATAGGTTAATCATCTCAAGAGTAATAAAGACAACTTTATTCAAAGCATGAGGCTACTATCCAAACTATCTATATGGGTAGTTTACATCTTAAGAATTATTTTGTGCCCAAAGTCCATTTTGTGCCCATTTTGCCTGCTTGCATTAGAGAATATTTGTTTTTTCTTAAAAAAAAGTCAATGTTATAAATGGTGATCAAGTTCCCAGGCTAGACCGAAAAAGCAACTACATCCCAGAATAGAGTTGGGTCACAGCATTACTCTTGTTAGCCTGAAGTCTGAATGGTGGGGGAAAGAGGCAGTCTTTGCAGGAAGAAAGAGGGTGGAAGAGAGGAAAGGGCACAACTTTTCTTTCCCCTGAGCCAGTGGATGGTGCCCTAGAAATTTGAACCGGTAAAGTTTGTCCTCATCCATCCCCTCAACTCACTTGATGGCTTCTCTCTCTGTATCTGGTATCCCTTCTCACCAGGCTCCCATTCCCTCATGGCCCTGCATTCTCCACGACGGTACCTTTGAAGGTCTGTCTAAATTCCTAAAGTGTTCCAAGTTCCAAAAATTATTGGCTCCCTCCTCTCCTCAGTCATAGTCCATCCATCCATTTTTTCCAACACAGCTGGTCTCAGGGGCCATTGAACAAGTTTACATAAATGTGTGAATGACTAATAGCCCCTAATTTTCCGGAATCATTTGAATTTTTCAGATCAGACCTTGCAAACTTGAGTCATTTCTAACTGTATATTGTGAAATTTAAAAAGCAAACAAGAAAATACAAAGAACCAAGGCAGAATGCAGGTTGAGGGAGAACTGTTGGAATAGGAAGGAATGGGGCCAGTCCGGTAGAAGCACACTGCCGGAGAGTTGCTTAATCCCTTAAAGTGCGTTTGTGATTTTCACAAACTCCTCCCTTTGACCCACAGATTTTCCTGAACTGGCCAAAGTTGGATTTGAACTAATCCTTATTTTGGTAAGTGCCCACTGGTACAAGAAGCCCCAGAATAACAAATGTTTCAAGATTAAACATTACAATCCTCTCAATTTTTTCAGATTCGTACTTGGAAAGCTTCACATTTCTCATGAGGGATTTTTATGGGAACTGTGAAGCTTCCAGCCACAGAAGAGGGGTTGTGTGAGGTGCAGTGTGCGTGTGCATGTGTGTAGGTGTGTATGTGTGTAGGTGTGCATGTGTGCATGTATACTTAATCCCCTATGCTTTGCCCAAAACAGGTGTCTTTGGTGCTTGAACTGCCTTTTGATCTATTGTTCAGAATTAACCAGAACGCTCTAGTATCATCTCTCAATCAGCCTTTACTCATTAGCAATTAATATTCATCAATTAGCAATCGCTGTTCATCTATAAACCTGAACACTAACAAACAATCACAAACGTTGATGAACCACCATCAGGTGTAAACAATAGAAGGGAGCTTGCACAGATGGTGATCACTGTAGGTGACTCTTTATCTCACATTCGTAGTGGGTGTGGAGCCACCAAAAACACAGAATCCGCATGGCCCCTGACCTTGAGAAACTGAGTGATTACAAAAATAAAAATTAGAGTGCCTAGGGGCCAGCCTGGTGGTGCAGCGGTTAAGTGCTGGCGCTCCGCTTTGGTGGCTCAGTTTTTGCAGGTTCAGATCCCGAGCGTGCACCGATGCACTGCTCGTCAAGCCATGCTGTGGCAGCGTCCCATATAAAGTAGAGGAAGATGGGCCCGGATGTTAGCCCAGAGCGAATCTTCTCAGCAAAAAAAAGAGGAGGATTGGCATCGGATGTTAGTTCAGAGCTGGTCTTCCTCACAAAAACAAAAAAAGAAAATTAGAGTGCTTATCTCTTCACCAGAGAAAGGGGGAGAAATCTCAGCGATATCAGCAAAGGTCGAAAAGAGGTGTTTTGAAATAGAAACTGTGCTTCTGTTTGGCCCAGGTTGAAAGGCAACCGAGTCACCACGTGTAGCTTGTATTTTTTGCTCTCCAGCACCTGCTTACTGTTTCGCTCTAGAGTGCCACTGCCTGATACAAATGTAATACGAGCCACATAGGTACTTTAAGATGTTCTAGTAGTCGCATTAAAAAAGAAACAGGTGAAATTAATTTTAATTTATTTAACCAAATATGTCCAAAATATGGTTTCAACATAAAACTCATTAATCAGATAATTTACATTCCTTTTTTCACACTCAGTCTTCAAAATCAGTATGTGTTTTATACTTAAAACACATCTCAATTCAGACTAGCCACATTTCAAGTGCTCCATAGCCACACGTGGCCAGTGGCTATGGAGGGGACAATGCAGGTCTAGAACATTCCACTCCAGAGGGTGCTCATTAGGTGTACTAATGCCCACATTTACTGAGGAGGGGATACTTCACTTTCTTGTTCTAGCTCCCCCTCCTATAGTCAGAAATTAGTTGGAGGCTGGAAAGGGATGGCACAAATCATTTGGAAAGTTTTCCAAGGAGCAGTTGAGCAATGCTTGTTATCGTTCTAAATACTTAGGGACTGAAAAGGGTGCTTTGTCAAAAGCTGACTTTCTTTGTGATGCATCAGAAGCATTCCCTGCATTCTAGGGAGTTTGATTTATGCCCTTGCATGCTCATCACCCATGTGATAGGCCTGGCCCTGGGTTTTTGCACAGTCTCTTCTGTGGTTTGGATGGAGAGGAATTCCCTAACCCACGCTGTCTTTCCTATCTGGGACTAACGAAAGATAATTCACTCTGGAAGCATTTCCTTCTGTTTCTGGTCCTCTTTAAAATGCCAAGGCTCTGTCTCTGAGGGAGGGTAACTGATAACAATAGCTTCCATCTCTCTGGTGTTGGAACTTGGCAAAGCAAGCTCAAAGGCACCATTGTGAGTTATCCTCACCACAGTTTGTTAGGACTGGCACTTGGATGAAGAACCCAAGTTTCTGAAAAATCAGTGATTTGGTGATTAGTCTCTGGCAAATGTTTTCAAATTTTAGCACGCATAGGAATCTTTGAGGGTGTTGGTTGCTGCTGGTGCCGGGGCTTTGTGCCTGGACGGTCAGGCCTTGTACGGAGTGTCACTTTTAGCAAGCCCTCCAGGTCGTTCTGAGTCCAGTGGCCTGGCTCTCTATGGTTTAGAAATACTGGTGGGTATACTAGAACCCAGGCTCCTACACACGGAGCTCATTGCTCTGTGTCCTCAGCTGTTCCAGGTTAGGAGGTAACACAATAAATCACTTGCGTTTTCATGTGAAATTATGTTTCAAATCCTTTTTGCCCATCAGAGGGTTTCCCTTGGCAGGATGAAATTCTGAGTGTCTTTTTGGGAAGAGGAGTTGCCAGTCAGGTTGTTTTTTTTTTTTTTTTAAAGGTAATAGAAGGGATGTATAGAAGGTAAATAAAAATCAAATAACGCCTTGGGTGATACTGAGTTTACGATTGACTTATCTTTCTTTTCTATCCTTGCTAGACTTTTTTTTTCTTTTATCAACTTTATCACTTAATTAGTAAGGCTGTTTTTAGATAAGTGTGAAAATACAGATAAACAAAAAGAAAGTTACCCACAGATCTCTCATTTAGAAATGTTTGCTTCTTTTTCACAAAATGGATTCCTAACATAAATTCTGTTTGTACCTGCCTTTTTTTAACTTTAATCTTATACTTCGTTGTAAATTTAAAAATATCTTCATCCATATTATTATTGTTTTTAATGATTTTTCTTCTTTAATGTTTATTCTTTAATGTTTAAATAAAGTATCCCATATTTCATCAACCGTCTCTGTTGGAACTTTTAAGTTGTTTTTTTTTAATAGACTTTATTTTTTTTAGAGTAGTTTTAGGTTCACAGCAAAATTGAGGGGAAGGTGCAGAGATTTCCTCTATACCTCCTGACTCCACACATGCACAGTCTCCCATTATCAACATCCTCACCAGAGTGGTACATTTCTTACAATTGATGAACCTACATTGACGCTTAATGATTACCAAAATCCATAGTTTATATTAGGGTTTACACTTGGTGTTGTACGTTCTATAGGTTTGAACAAATGTATAATGACATGTATCTGCTATTATAGTATCATACAGTAATTTCACTGCCCTAAAAGTTCTCTATGCTCCTCCTATTCATCCCTCCCTCCCCCAACCCCTAGCAACAACTGATCTCTTTACTATCTCCATAGTTTTAATTTTTGCAGAATGTCATATAATTAGAATCATGTACTATGTAGCCTTTCAGATTTTTTTTTGCTTTCTTTCTTTCTTCTGTTTTTTAAACAAAGCT
This sequence comes from Diceros bicornis minor, assembly GCF_020826845.1. Taxonomy (NCBI): domain Eukaryota; kingdom Metazoa; phylum Chordata; class Mammalia; order Perissodactyla; family Rhinocerotidae; genus Diceros; species Diceros bicornis. Next base: position 8,983,623 of record NC_080763.1, on the reverse strand, counting down.
ATAGTCAAGTTTCTTTATATACATCCCTTTTGGGGAAGAGCTTGAATTTTTTTTAATAAATAAAAACATAGAAAGTAGAAACTAACACCCATTTCCCACTACCCCAAATTGACTACTATTAACGTTTCCACACATTATTTCCAAGCCTTTCCACGTATAGAAATATTTTAAAAGTATACAAATATTCTTCTTTAAAAAAAAAAAAGATAAGACTGTTCCAGGTAAAATGGAAATTCCCTTTGTCTACCACCTTCTAATCTGGTCCCCTCCTTCCTCTAAGAGGAAACGACTATGATGAATTTGGTGCATACTGTAATCTAAACATATATGCATAGTATATGTATCAAAAAACATTTAGTAACATCTTGTGTTTTTTTACATATAATAATATTAGTCTGCACATATCATTCTGCAGTTTGGTTTTCTCATTCAGCAATATGTTTTGACATCCATTTCCGTGTAGTTATACACAACTCTAATTCATTCCTTCATATTATGACTTCATTATCTCTTATTTATCTGGTCCCTATGTATGGAAATTTAGGCTCATCCCCCCTCCTTTTATTAAAAAAATTTATTACGAATAGTATGTGAACATTCATGTCCTTATGTATCTCTCTTTGTGGATGTGTATCTTTTTCTCTGTGTTAGATACCAAAAAGTAGAATCATTGGGTCATAGAGCAAGCATAGTATTTTTTTAATAGACAGTGTCAATTTGTCTTCAAAGTGGGTATAGCAAGTTAGCTTCCTACCAGCAATATACATCTGTATTTTCAGAACCTTGACGATGCTTGACATTGGAAAAATTTTTAAATTTTGACGGTCTCATGGACTAAAGATAACGTATTGTTTTAATTTGAGTTTCTCAGATTAAGAGTGAGGTTAAGCATCTTTTCAGTGTTTTTTAGCTAAACATACACTTACATACAATTATCTGATTAATATTTTCTCAGTAAAAATTTCTGTCTGGTCATAGGCTGTATTTTAAGGCTTTCAGAACATATTTTGAAATTTCCGTCTACAAATTTTGTAACTATTTCTATTCTTGTCAAAACCATGATAAAATATCCATTTTCCACACTCTCACAACACTCTGAATTATTCATTTTAATCTTTGCCAATCAGACAAGCAGAGGTCTACCTTGTTTCAATTTTTCATTTCTTTGATTACTGGCAAGGTTAACTTTTTTTTATCTTTTTAAAATACATTTATATTTCTTCTTTTATAAATCACAGTTTATGACATTAGCAAATTTTTGTATTGGAGTATTCTTTTACTTATTAACCCACTGTCACATAATTTATAAGTATCTTCCGAGTTTGACATCCCTTTTGACTTTGTTTATGGTCACTTAGTTATACACACATTTTTAAAAAATTTTTAAGTATTTAAATATTACCATATTTCCATTATATTTTCTGCCTTCTCTTTTAAATAACTTTTATTTCTTATCTCAAAATGCATGTTCGTTATGAAGAATTGTTAAGATACAAATAAATTAAAAGAAGAAAGTAAAATCTATGTAATTTTACCACCTAGAGACAAGAACTATTAATTTTTTTGTGTGAGGAAGATTAGCCCTGAGTTAACATCCGACGCCAGTCCTCCTCTTTTTGTGGAGGAAGATTGGCCCTGGGCTAACATCCATGCCCATCTTCCTCTACTTTATATGGGAGGGCGCCACAGCATGGCTTGACAAGTGGAGCATCAGTCCACGCCCGGGATCTGAACCTGCAAACACTGGGCCACCGAAGCAGAGTGCGTGAACTTAACCACTATGCCACCAGACCAGCCCCAAGAACTATTAATATTTTGAAGTACATCCCTCTGGGTTATTTCTATGCATATTTAGTGTCCATGTAATTAAGAAAAGTAGAATCCTATAGAACATACCATTGTAATTTAAAAAATTTAAATGACATTAAATGTTCTTATGAATCATCAATCATGTATCAATGTAATACATATGATGTAATACATGGATAATGTATACTATTACTTTTGAGGATATACCATCATTTATTTAGCCAATCTCCTATTTTTGAATATTTAGATTGCTTCCAAATATGATTACTTTCAAAAAAGAATCTGTCTGGTTCTTTCATAGGACAAGCAATCTTTCATACACAGTCCTTGTCCAAGGGAGAAACCAATGTCAGTTTATTCTAGGACTGATGATTTACATCATCCTGATATATAAGATTATTGTACTTCCTTCCCTTTAGGCTCAGGCTTACTCCTGGAAATCCTAATCACTAAGGTCAGTGTGTGGGCCCATAGTATTTCCTTCACCCTTAGGAGGGCTATGGTAGTCTATCTGAATAGTGCCCTCTAAAAATGTGCACTGCCAACCTGCACAGTCCTAGTGGTGGCCCTGTTTAGGCCAAGCCACACTCTTATTTATTTATTTAAATAGACATTTCACGTTTTTTTTGTGAGGAAGATCAGCCCTGAGCTAACATCTGCCAATCCTCCCCTTTTTTTGCTGAGGAAGGCTGGCCCTGGGCTAACATCCGTGCCCATCTTCCTCCACTTTACATGGGACGCCGCCACAGCATGGTTTTGATAAGCGGTGCGTCGGTGCGCACCCGGGATCCGGGCTGGCAAACCCTGGGCCGCCGCAGTGGAGCGCGCACACCTAACCGCTTGCGCCACCCGGCCGGCCCCTCACACTCTTATTTAAAAACAGGTGTGAGTTGCAACTTTCCAGTAATCCTGCTGAGCACGTGATGCAGGGATCATGTTCTAGGCCAGTGGTTCTCCAACTTCAGCACACATCAGAATCACCTGAAGGCGCTTGTTAAATTACAGATCGCTGGGCCCCACTCCCATCATTTCTGAATTAGTAGGTCTGTGAGGGGACCCAAGCATTGGCATTTCTGACAAGTTCCCAGGTGATGCAGATGCTGCTGGTCTGGGTACCACATTTTGAGAACCAGTTTTGGGCTCTCTCTTCCAAACCATCACATTGCAGTCACTTCCCTACTTTAAATCCCTTTTATGGTTTCCTCCTGTCTATAGGACTAAGTCCAGACTGTTTGGCAAGGCACACAAGTCTTTCATGATCTGACCTTGAGCCGCTTCCTCTCCAGACTTACTCTTACACTTGGCCCAGCTCTGAGTCCCAGGACGCTGACCTGTATGGACTATATCAACAGGTTCTGTGCTCTGTGCCCTCGGAGTTGGCTGACAGGAGACTGGAGGGTGGGAAGAGAGAGAAGTCACAGTATTTTTCCCCCTGGGCTTCTTTCCTCCAACATTTGGCAGTGGCTGCATTCCTCTAACTAAAGTCCAGATGGATTGGGTTCTTTCCTGGAGCTACAGCTCTCACTGCAGTCTGGTCACGTTCCCTCCATTGGACCCTTGGGCCTAGAGATCATAATGACTTCCTGCTGTTGCTGGTCCCAGGAGAGCTTCATCTTCTCTTTTGGGTTCCTTTAACTCTGCCCACACTTCTGTGGGCAATCTCTTCATCACACCCTCTTTAATTACCCCCTTTCGCTTACTCTTTCTCTTTCCTGCTGAGACTGGCTGATTCAGGCCCTCATTTTACTTTCCAGTCTGGTTTCCCACTGCCCTCTCTCAAGGCCCGCACTGGCCACAGGTTCCCCAAATACCATGTAGTTCAAAATTCCTTGCTTTTCCCTCTGGCTGAAAAGTCTTTTCACCTTTCTCTGTGTGGAAAACTACTCCTCATCCTTTAATCCATAGACTAAATGTCATTTTCTTCATAAAAGCTTTCCCCTTCTCATTCAAACTTACTCCATTTTCTGGGACTTTTTTTTTATATACAGATGTATTGAGATATATTTCACATACCATAAAATTCACTCATTTAAAGTTTTCAGTTCAGTAGCTTTTAGAATATTCCCAGAGTTATCCCATCATCACCACAATCTGATTTTAGAACATTTCATGACCCCTAAAAGAAACCCTGTACCCATTAGGAGTCCCTCCCCATTCCTCTCAGCCCCTGACAACCACTAATCCACTTTCTTTCTCTATGGTTTTGCCTATTCTGGACATTTTACATAAATGAAATCATACAATTGTGGTCTTTTGTGACTGACTTCTTTCACTTAGTATAATGTTTTTAAGGTTTATTCATGCTATAGCATGTATCAATACTTCATTCCTTTTTACGGCCAAATACTATTCCATTAAATGGGTATGCCACATTTTGTTTATACGTTCATCAGTTGATGGACATTTGAGTAGTTTCTACTTTTTGCCTATTATGAAAAATGCTGGCATGAACATTCATGTACAAGTTTTTTCTGTGGACATATGTTTTCCATTCTCTTGAATATATACCTAGGAGTAGAATTTCTGGGTCGTAAAGTAAGTCTACGTTTAACATTTTTGAGGAACTACCGATGTGTTTTCCAACGCAGCTGCACCATTTGACATTCCCACCAGCAGCGTATGAAGGTTCCAATGTTTCTACATCCTCCAACAGTTGTTATTGTGTGTCTTTTTAATTACACCATCTTAGTTTGTGTGATGAGGTATGTCATTGTGATTTTGACTTGCATTTCCCTAATGACTAAGGAAATTGAGTGTCTTTTCATGTGCTTATTAGCCATTGTATGTCTTCTTTGGAGAAGTGTTTATTCAAGAGTTCTTTATATATTGTGGATGCAAGTCTCTTGTCAGATATATGATTTGCAAACATTTGCTCCCATTCTCTATGTTGTCTTTTCACTTTCTTGATGGTGTCTTTTGAAGCACAAAAGTTTTTTAATAATTTTGATAAAGTCCAACTTTATATTTTGTCTTTGGTTGCTTTTGCTTTTGGTATTATATCTAAGAAACTATTGCTTAACCCAGGTAAGGAAAGACTTATTCCTATGTCTTCTTCTGAGTTTTATAGTTTGCTCTTACATTTAGATCTTTGATCCATTTTCAGTTAATTTCTGTATGTATGTATGTTTGTATGTATGTATGGTATGAGACAGATGTCCAACTTCATGCTTTTACATGTGAATATCCAGTGGTCCCAGTACCATTTGCTGAAAAGACTATTCTTTCCCCCACTGAATTGTCTTGCGCCTTTCTTAAAAATTAATTGAATATAAAGGTGAGGGCTTCTGGGACTTTTTTTTTTTAATTTTATTTATTTATTTATTTTCCCCCCCAAATCCCCAGTAGATAGTTGTATGTCTAGTTGCACATCCTTCTAATTGCTGTATGTGGGCTGCGGCCTCAGCATGGCCGGAGAAGCGGTGCGCGCTCGGGATCCGAACCCCGGCCGCCAGCAGGGGAGTGCACACACTTGACCGCTAAGCCACGGGGCCGGCCTTTCTGGGACTTTTTGTATGTAACTTTACTATAGCACTTACCTCATTGACTTAATTTAGTGGAATGCAAGCTCACTGAGTCTAGAAATTGACCATGTCTGATGATATAGGTAGAGCATAATGCCCAACAAAACAGTACTCGATATATGCTCCAAAATTTAAATACATCTCAATGTTTTCTTCTGCTAAAACGCAAATGATATCTGGGAAAGGACATGATTAATTCCTTACCATAGAATGGTTCATCAGATTAAAAGATAATGAGAATTCTAGGGAACCCACTGGACAGGTGGGTTCTGATGGAAGAGTTAGGGGAAGGGAGGAGCTTCAGCACCAGTTTTGCCAGCTGAGGGAAGACCTGGGCACTTGGAAGTGCACTTCTTGGAGTTGGGTCCTTGAAGGGGCTCTGTGGTACCAGAGAAAACAGAAATTATAATGTAAAAAGAAAGAGCTGAAGAATTCACCTACATAACAATTCTGTCAAGAGCCAGCCCACTTTCTGAAAAGACAAAAATTGAAAAAGTTGTCAGAGGAGATTTGGATATTCGATTAAGATGAGATCATAGGTGTTTGTGAAACAGCACTTGGTTACCTATTTAATCAAAGTAGCAATAAAACATTTAGAAATAAACAGAGAAAATAACACAATTAAAAAGAACCATAGAGCCGGGGCCGGCCCGGTGGCGCAAGCGGTTAAGTGCGCGCGCTCCGCTGCGGCGGCCCGGGGTTCGCTGGTTCGGATCCCGGGCGCGCACCGACGCACTGCTTGGTAAGCCATGCTGTGGCGGCGTCCCATATAAAGTGGAGGAAGATAGGCACAGATGTTAGCCCAGGGCCGTCTTCCTCAGCAAAAAAAGAGGAGAATTGGCGGATGTTAGCTCAGGGCTGATCTCCTCACAAAAAAAAAAAAAAAAAAAAAAAAAAAAAGAACCATAGAGCCAACCCTGATGGTCTAGTGGTTAAAGTTTGGCCTGCTCCGCCTTGGCAGCCCCGGTTTGCTTCCAGGTTGCCGAACCACACCACTGGTCTGTCAGTTGCCATGCTGTGGTGGTGGCTCACGTAGAAGAACTAGAAGGACTTATAACTAGATATACAACCATGTACTGGGGGACTTTGGGGAGAAGAAAAAAAAGGGGGAAGATTGGCAACAGATGTTAGCTCAGGGCAAATCCTTCCCTGCGGAAAAAAAAAAGAACCATAGCTATATTATAAGTGAGGAATCTTTGTTTTTTTGGCCTTAAATAATAAAGGCTATAATAAAGTCAACATAGAGCACAGAAAATTTTTCTGATGAGGCACAGAACATTTGCTATCTAGGCAGGCTGCGCCTAAAGAATAGCCCTTCTTGTAGGCAAAGGCATTAATCAGTAAACCAAAAGTAACAAGGCCATCAGAACTGAGCAAATATTACTAAGATTTTTAATGCACCTCATAGCTTCTTTTCAGACTCAGGTATTAAAAACTAAGGCAAATAAAATTCACTTTCCAGGTTTTGTCCTTCAAACTCATTTCAGATTCCTTTTCTCACTACAAATGTGTGGCGCTTGGAGTTTTCTTCTGAACCAATTATAATACCTTACTGGTTCCCTCATTGTTAGTGAGTTAAAACTTTGCACATGTGTTTATTTTATATTTGTGAGAGTCATTATTGTATCCTCCTTTAAAAACTACTCTTTAACAGATGAGGCACCAGGAACAGTCTCCCCACTTTTTGCCACACGATTTTGTGACCAACTGCTCTCATAGGACAGGAGACAGCACTTTTCGTCTCTAGACTGAGGAATAGGAATTAAATCTTTAAATTCTTCTCAGCAACCCCCTCATCCTTAGCATATCATGAGCTATCTCACAGTCAGCTGTTTTGGGTGTTAGAAATAATACCAGTGCATAGAGTTTAGTGGAGGAAATGAAAATCTATAACATAGTAACAGGCTTCAGCTTTGTCCATTTAAAAGCAAGGTTATTTTATCTTTTATCTCCTTAGTTTTTTCTTTACATCTCAACTACCTTGATCTTGCTTTCAAGATTTTCATTTCCAAGAGATTTTTTTTTTTTGGTTCTTTAATTTTTTTATAGCATTCTGTTCTTGTTTCATGGGTATGATATTTTCCCTGATCTCAATGATGATATTAATAATGATTTTTGTAAAAGAGTTCTCCTTGCATTATTTTTATTTCCTCAAAGTATTGTCTTGCTGTTTTTCATTTGGGGTTCAATCTTTCATTTGCATGTTAGGAGCCTTCCTCAGAGAGTGGCATCCCTGGCTGCTCATGTTTGAGAGGAAGAAACTGAAAGGTGCCTTGGGAGCTCTGCGTGTGTTGTATTTCCCTGGCCCTTCTCGCCCCCCCCCCCCACTCCCTCCTTTCTAACAACCCCTCCCAATCCGGCTGCCTCCCTCTTTTCTTTCAAGATTTAACTTAAGCATTACCTCATTTTTGGAACTGGTTTTGGTGTCCCATCCTGCCCCAACACTTTCTGTTACCCCAATACCACCTACATAGACTGGGAACAAGTCACATACAGCAAGTATTTGTGGGACAGAATCAATATATGAGTGCCAAACTCCAACCTGCACTTTATAAGCTTTACTTCTTTTTATCTTTGTAATAGCTCGATGCCATTCTGCTTTTTTCATGGTTCTTTTTCAATTGTGGAAAAATCGAAGACCAGCAACTGATAAAATACTGAGCAAATGAATGAATCGATAAGCAAAAGAACAGCCTTCATGTCACCAAGTAGGTGCAGAGAAGTCGATGGCATGGAGTGAGATCGACAAGGGAGAGGGAAGGCCTAATGTGTACCTGGCACTGGGCGAAGTAAGCACGTTGCAAACTTTAAGTAATTCCTTGAAACAATCCATTGATTTATAGACAAGAAGTTGAGGCTCAGAGAGATGAAGTAATTTGCCCCAGATCACACATCTATGATTTGAAATCAGATCTCTCTGGTCTCCCTAAGCCTATGCTCTGGGGTGTCTCTGGGCAATCAACACAGGTAGAGTGCTGGCTTGGGAGGGACTTTTGATACACTGGTGGGACGAGCCCCTCCCCAGCCCACCCACTCCCTTGTGCCTGCCTGTAGTGCACTTATAGTGTTTAGAAAGTTGCTGCGCTTTTGGACCGAGGTTTTCAAAAGAGCCAAGCAAGCAGCCTTACTAAGTCACTTGTAACTAAAACACTTGGTTCCCTGTGTCCACCCTGGTGAATGTCTGGACTGCCCAGGGCATAATGCCTTATAAATGTCAACTTTGTATTTCTCAGCACGATTCTTAGCTATGGCAATCAATAAGACATACCCTTCTTTTGCAAATGGCTGCATTAAATGGCATCTGTCCCTTTAGATTAAGAAATCACATTATACTTGTCTGCCAACTGACTGAAATAAAAAAGCATCTCCAATGGCTGTACCTCTTTAACTGCTGCTGCTTTTCTTTTGGGCTTAGTGCTAAAAGGGCAGACAAGATCAACAGAATGGACTCCCAGCTCCCTCCCCTTGCCCACCCTTACATGGGCACTGACCATTGAACTAAAGTAATAAATGAGCTTTTCAGGCATAAACGTCATATGCAGCACTTCAGACATACGGAAAATTCTAGAACTCTTTTCCACAAGCCATTTCTCCACTTAGCAGTGTCAGAGAACTCACCCAACAGATGTGACTGAGCCCAGGGGCCTGAGGAAATGGACATTTGTGTTATGGATCATAATTTTTTATATTTTTATCCCCAGATCGTTGGATTTATGTCCAACCTGATTTGGGTAGGTCCAAGGCCAGATTACACAGTTATAATCTTCATTAGCAAAGCAATATTGTGTATTTTTCCCACATCCAGTTAATAGATTATTGTAACTTTATGTTCCTCAAGCCATTAATCATTTAACCTTTCCTTCAGGCATGAGACAGGGCTTTATTTTTGCGCCTTGTATGAGTATTCTTTTGACAAAGTAAGTCATAAAGGCTAAAATGTATTCATCCTCTTTTCAATTTGTAGATCTGATCCACCATAAAGCATTCTGACTATGCAAAATAAGGAACTGTGTAAAAAGCAAGTATTAATGTAATACTTCCCCTGAGCACATGTGCCAACCAAAATATTAAGCTCCCTTTAGAGAAATGTTTGAGAATTAGTTTGTCGTTCAGTTAGGGATTTACTTGTGTAAAAATATTCCAACTGAGGTTAATGTGCCCTGCAATGTAATGACCTATGGAGTCTTCCAAAAGGGATATTTTGGGGGCTGCAATTTTTCCTGTTTGAGAGATGGCCTAATTTTTCTTAATTACTGGAATGCCAGCAAAGTGTGTTTTTAACATACTAGGCCAGTCTTGGATACAATCGTCAGCATCTCTTTATGTTGAAAATATAAATGCCCAAATGGAATAGTTTCTATTTACCATTTTTCTGTTTAAACATGTTGCCCATGTCTGCTACAAAAATAGGTGAAATAAACCAAAATGTTTATTTAAATCCAAATAAAAATCACTGGCCCAATTCGTTTTCCGTAAATGCTCAGAGTGTTAATTCTAGCTTAGCTTCCCTCTCCCACTCTGCTCCCTTCCTCTTTCTTTGCTTTGAACTCAGCACTTGAAAAATCATCTGTCTTCTTTTGGTATAGAATTGGAAGCCACGCTCCCACCCCACCCACTGCCCAAGCAAGGATACGGTGAGTTTGTGGCCGGGCAACGCAGGGCTTGACCCCATCTTTGCTCCTGGAGGGGGCTGGGCAAGCATTGCTCACAATGCAACAGCTGTCGCAGACCAGACTCTTTCCCAGCAGAACATGCAGGGGGCTGAGCCTCACTAACTGCACTGGACATCTACCCTTTTTTGTCTGAAAGGGCAGGTGGCCCTAATGTAGCCTGTCTCTAGCCCACCCTTATTCCCTTAGCCTGCCCATTCCCAATCCGTAAGTTAGTCACTCAAGGCTTTGGAGATGAAATATGATGCAAGAGCAGGCAGGGAAATCTTAGACATGGAACAAAGCCATTTGAAAGCTGTCACATTAGCCTAGGACTTTGATTTTGTGAGTTTGCGTCTTAAATGCTAGTTGCTATAGCTACCGTGAGCACCAGATATAAAGGTGATAAGGGAACCAGGCAGTGGCTTTTCAGGAGGATTGTGTATCACATTTTCTTTTTTGAGCTTTTCTTGCACTGAATGTTAAGTCAAGGATACCTACTTTAATTAATGGTTAAATTGGAATAAAAAATGAATCATAATCAGCCACCTGACATTGATCATCTGTAACCTCAGAGTAAGATTTCCAGGGCTCCCGTTTTCTGCCAGGTGTAGAAGTGTGCGTGCTATAGAGCTAATCAGAAAGAGAGTCTCAGACACTCATCTTAAGACTTGTCAACATTGTTATTTATTCTGATTTTAACGCCCAACTTCAGATTTTCCTGTTGTTTAATTTGAAGAAACAATTGATAGCAATCTCCCTTCTCTCTGCTCTTCTTAAATGATTAGATGAGCATTTTTCCATATCATTGGACGTTGCAAAGATTTACGTGTAGGAACCATAGAGTCTCATGAAGAGTTATAAAGACTCTTCGCAAAGGCTGAAGACCAACCTGCACAACCCTATGACATGTCTCTGTTTTATAATCTGTTTTCTCTTCAGTCGCCTGCATATTGTCTAAACACCCATTAAAAACTCCTCATTTCCCTTTTACTGAATTACCCAGTTCTATAGTCAGAGGCCATGCTCTTGGTGAAATTTTGCTTGAGTAAAGCCTGCACTGCAAAACCAAACAATACAGAGACATATAAAAGACCTCCTCGAACATAACAGAGAAGCAAAAAGCAAAACAGCTTCTCTGCTCCTGACGGAACTGATTACCAATCCAAGATTACCCACAGAGAAGCCTCGCTCCATGATGCATGGAAAAGTTTCCAGAACATAATCTAATAATAGCAAAATAAATAGAAATACTAAATAAATTCTCCAACAAACCCGTAGCTCACATCACGAATGGAAATCCAGAGTGCTGACAGTGGGCGGGTTTTCCCTGTGACCCGGAGCCCGTAGAGGTACGCGCCCAGCCTCGGTGATACCATATCGAGGTGTGGAATGTCACCATGCTTTCCATGTGGAAAAAGTGATGTACAGAAAAGGGATATGGCTTGCCTGAGGTTATCTCGTACAGAGGCGAGTCTATTATGGACACAGGCATCCCAGTGTTCAGCTGAGGCTTGGTCTTTCAATACACTGCCTCTTCCAGCACATAAACTGTCTTTTTACCCTGAAGCCTTATTATGCTTTCCTTACATCTCACTGAGCCCAGTGTGGTGATCAGAAAATAATTATTTTAACAGTAACTTTTAAAATGTGTGCCAGTAATACACGTTCATTGTAAAAAAATTGAAACTATATTCAAGGAAATAGAAGAAAATAAAAATCAACTGTAATTCTATCACTTGCATTTTAGTGACAGACATTTTCCTCGACATATTCATAGTATACAAACAATACATAAATATGTGATTTTATTTTTTTACCAAAGTGAGACTGTACAATATGTAATTTCATAATTTAATTTTTTTGCACATATAGATTGCTAATATATAAAAATGTCAATGAATATACTCTAGGACTTCATTGTTAATGGCTAACTAGTGTTCTATTACATAGAATTCCATAATTGTTAGCTAATTCTTTATGGGTTGGGCACTTTGTGTCTACTTTTTCACGATTTATTGTTTTATGAAGTAGAAATACTGAAAATACTGGGGCGAACATTTTTATAATTAATGTTTGCATACATCCTTAATTACAAATACTTGGTGATTGGTTGCTTAGTATTAGTCTAATGATTTTTTTTTTTTAAAGATTTTATTTATTTATTTTTCCCCCCAAAGCCCCAGTAGATAGTTGCATGTCATAGCTGCACATCCTTCCAGTCGCTGCACGTGGGACGTGGCCCCAGCACGGCAGGAGAAGCGGTGCCTCGGTGCGCGCCTGGGACCCGAACCCGGGTCGCCAGCGGCGGAGCGCGTGCACCCAACCGCCAAGCCACGGGGCCGGCCCGTCTAATGATGTTTTTAAGCCCAGTGACTTATAGATCATGCGCACTGTAAAAGCAGGTCCCTTTGGAAGGATCCATACCCGCCTCCCTGTGGCACCACACAAACAGTTATTTGTTGAAAGCGACCTTGAACTCTGCAGTCATTTCTACCTTGGCAACATAGGCAAGCAGGATTTTAGCATGGGAAGAGAGGAGAGATGGAGAAGAGTTGAAAGCTCTGTCTAAATAAAAAGATTCTTCGTTAGTGGAAGAGTTCAGTTCCATCCCTTACAGCAAATTCTGAATAGAAATGTTCTCTAAATGCCAAAGTGATAGAAAATACTATCTGTGCAAAGGGACAAATTGTGGAGTAAGCTGTGAAGGTCAGATTATCTTCTAAGAAGCCTCATGGAGAAAGAAAACTCCTGATGACAGAATCCCATCAACCAGCAGATCAACCTTGAAATATGAACTTTCATGGGATATCATGAATCCTTTTAGGAACTGCAAATCTCCTTGATCTTTCTGCCTGCAGTGTTTTGGAGATGTTTACAGTAAAACTGTAACTTAAGACTTGCCTTTCAGGAAAAGAATAACTGGTAATCCGATCCTAGAAAGCTTTCTGCACTGGGCTTTTTAAATAGTAAGTGAGTGGAAGGATTTCCCTCCCACCATGCCCCATGGAGGGAAGCGATGGGAGCCAACATGTGCTCAGTTGCTTCAGTGGGCTGGGTGCTGTGGCAAATACATGCACCATCTCATTGCTTCCTCCCCAAACCACAGGAGTGACTCATTATTATTCCACTTGTATAAGAGGGAAACAGATTCAGAGAAATTGAAAGATTTACCCCACATCATATGGTTGGCTAGTTGCAAAGACTAAATTTTGAACACAGTTCTGCCAAACTACATGTCATATTTTTTTCTACCACACTTAATGTATTTAAAAAATCTTCCCCATGTCTCGCCTAGATCTTGGCAATTCCTCTTTGCCATAAAGCACATGACTTAGCCAGACAGACAAGGTGACTTTGTGAGTTGGGATCCTCCCTTCCACATGGTGGCAGCCCTCAGAATATAGGCATGAAGTCACCTCTAGCTTGAATAAAACTCTGCCTCCTTCAAATGACTCCAAATTCTGAGGGGCTCATAAGCGTGTGTACTCATGCAGGAGCCTTGAAACTGGGTGCTATTGAAGGTGGTCTTGGTTGCACATCTGAGGCAAGGCCTGGTGGTGTACTGGGTTTTCTTCACTAACTTGGGACGGACACAAGGCCCTCATTTCAACTTTCTATTCATAGAAAGCAGCATGGAGATAGTCACATGTTGACGAAAACACATACTAAACTCTGTTGAGAAGGATTGCAGTTAGATATTATTTCAACATCACTAGGATTCCAGTAACTCAATCAAGTAATGATAACCCTAATAATAATAATAATTAAAAGTGATAATATTACTTAGTCTTTACTGAGCTCTCACATATTCCAGGTACTGTCTAAGCATTTTATACATATTCTGACACCAACTGGTGTGCTGCAATTCAATTCTGGCACTAACCACCCAAAGTTAGCACAGACCCCATGTTAAGGGCTCGGTCCTCCACAGGACTGCCCTCACTTCAGATGCCAGTCACTCTTTGGGGGTCCCTAGGCTACCTGCACATCTGACCGATTAGCTACAAATTTGGGGGTTCCCACAACTCCTGCAGGTTTGATAATTCACTAGAACAACTCACAGAATTCAGGAAAACACTGTACTTATTATTAAAGTTTTATTATAAAGGATACAACTCAGGACCAGTCAAATGAAGAGACACCTAGGGCAAGGTCTGGGAGGGTCCCAAATACAGAGCTTCTTTGCCTTCTCCATGTGGAATCAGAGTGCGTCACTCTCCTGGCATCGACGTGTTCACCAACCAGGAAACTCCACTGGGCTTTGGTGTCCAGGGTTTTTATTGGGATTTCATTACATATTGAATCATTGGCCACACGACTGAACTCAATCTCCAGCGCACCCATCCCCCGACCCCCCTACTCACCCCCTGCCAAAAGTCAGGAGTTTGGGCTGATATCACATGGCCCAGAGTCCCAACCCTCCAATCTCACAGTTGTTCTTTCTGGTAACCAGCCCCTAACCTGAGCGATCTCCATCTTGTTAACACGAACTCAGGGGTGACCCAGGGGCTCATAAATAACAAAGACACCTGGGAAATTCCAAGGTTTTAGAAACTCCCTGTCAGGAACCCAGGGCAAAGACCAGAAAAATTCTTTATTATCCAACAGTACACATTACTTAATTTTCCTCTTGGAACATTTCTATTATCTCAATTTTATGCGTAACATTATCTCCATTTTTATAGGTAAGAAAATTAATGTTTAGAAGAGCTACACACCTAGTCAACGACAGAGCCAGGATTCAAACTTAGGTCTCCCTGGTCTCAAAGTTTACCCTTGATCTATCTTAACCATTCAGTCATATTGTCTTCCACATAAGCCCCTAATTACTCTTAAGAATGCTTCCGTATGAGTGTGTATGTGTGCGTGCACTGACACACACACGTATTCTGAAGCTTGTCGTTTAACTGTCAGAAAATTCTAATTGAACTCCAGTATCCATTCCCCTTTGAGCGGGAAAAGCCCTTGAGTTTTAGATTTTCCCAGACTCCTTTGCACTTAGCTGTGAGGACGTGTGATGTACGTAATTTGTGGGGCATGTCCTTGAAAAGAGGTTGGTTGTCCTCTACTTTCTCGTTCCTTGGTTCTGATAGCTGGCACGTAGTCTGGTGCTAGTGAGCCATCATCGATTATAAGGATGAGAGCAACACCTTAACAGGAGGCAGGGCAACAAAATCAAAGCAACCTGGGTCCCTGTCTGGCCTTGAAACAGAGCCACCTCCATGCCCCGGAACATTCAACTACCTCTGGGCAGTCATGTGTGAAAGAAATAAATGCCTATCTTAAGGTGTGTATTGTTGAGTCTCTTTGTTAGAGTATCTTGACCTATATTCCAACTATCACAACTACTACTATAAAGGTTTTTCTGCAGCCTTCTAGTATTGCATAGTAATGGGAACGATGTCATCAGTCAGCTTGCCTTGAAACATTACCCCTTATTCTGCATTTGCATCAGGCTCTCTTCCTACTTGTAGTCTCTTGAGTGCTTAGTTGTGGGTTCCCCTTCATCTACCCTCCTTTTATCAGCTTGAAATGCTTATGTATTGAATTGGTTGTCTGCATGATGAGGCCCATTGCTCCTTCCGTACAAATGTATTAGATGACAGTTGTATTATTTCCCTATCGTGAAGCACTGTTGACAAATCTCAAAATGAAGGGAAAAAATGCCATAATCTTTCCTTCCTACAATAATTCAGACTTGCTCTCAAAATGCTGCTTTGCAAATGTGATTAGTGCAGCTATTGCTCCCTATCATGGCACTGTCCCTAAACCGACCTTGTTCTGGCGCTCAGCTCAGCCAGTTTAGTGGGTTTTGGTCTTGAGGTTAAAGTTTGACTGGAACCAGTACCCTAGGCCTTTGTTTAATTTTCTTCTCTATTGGTTCAGATACATTTAAAAATAGAACTTAACCCAACATATCTCATTGGAAAAGAAATAAGAAATGTAAAGGACACGAGTTCACAATTTTTAAACTTATAAAGTCTGCAAATACTAAAAAACCCCGCCACCTCGGCCTTTTAAAACTCAACTTTACGTTTGTCTCAATGAGTTCTTTTACAGCTGCACGTGAAAAACAAATAGTAACAACATGCCGTGGGCTGTTTTTGAATTGTTTTCAACAAAAAAATGACACATGTTTTCAAAGTTGGCCTCTACTTTCCAAAATGTCTTTTAAGGAAGTAGTTAATTTATGTATAACTGAAACTTAGAAAGTGGTTATTTACATAGTTTGGGATTCCCAAATTACCTACAGTATCTAAACACAGATGATTCTGTGTAGAGAGAAGGCAAAAGGAAGTAAAAATCAAAGCTTTCTTCTTACATTCTGTTTGGGGTTCAGAAGAAACACTTCATGGGAGTAGATGAAAGAGTAACTCTCTCTGAAGTCTGCAAATAAGATCATCAGAGCATCATCGTCTTCATATTTGAAGGGCTGAGAGTAACCAGTCAGAGAAGAGTGGATTGGAAGGTATGCAGTAATCAGGAAGATGAGGAGGCGCCCTTTCAAAGATGGAGTACCCAGTTGTTCCTCCTGTTTATCTGTCATGCTGAAGTAGACAGCCATGGCAAGGGCCACTGAGAACCCTATTTCGTTCTCTTTCTTTCATATTCCTCCTTTATAAGGTAACATTCATATGAGCTACTTTAACCTAAATTTTCTTAATTCCTGGCTAAGGAAAATATTTAGAAGTGCAGTGGAGAAAATGAGAATGGCAGCATTTTATATCTTTTCTTTTGCAGGGTACTTGGTGAGGGTGATGGGATGTGAAATCTAAGAGGTATTTTACTTTATTTTATTTATTTATTTTTGGTGAGGAAGATTGGCCCTAAGCTAACATTTCTGCCGATCTTCATCTATTTTGTATGTGAGACGCCGACACAGCTGGCTTGAGGAGCGGTGTGTAGGTCTGCACCCAGGATCTGAACCCACAAACCCTGGACCGCTGAAGCAGAGTGCATGAACTTAACCACTATGCCACAGGGCCAGCCGTCTAAGTGGTGTTTTAATAAGCGGCTTTGCACAACAGAGGACAATTCGGGAAACTCAGTATGGAGAGTATTGTGAAGGTGGCAGGCCCGAGGTCAAAAAGGAGACAAGGAGGCACCAAAGATAGCTTCCTCTCACTCAAGCAAAATGTGCCAGGTCTCTGGTGGTGTCAGAGAGTCAACAATGCTGGCTTTTTACTATAAAATCCCTGGCCTATTACTATACAACACTTTTGTCCTAGCATCAACTATTTAAAGAACATACCTGTAAGAATGCAGAAAACAAGATCAAGAAAAGTGTTTATTAGAAATGCAAATTTGTTGAATTTTTAAAAATTGAATGGAAGCATCTTTTCCTTTAAACTTAGTGTAATTATGATGGGTTCATCTTTATAAAATGAGCAAATGAAGTGAAAAATACCACAATTTGACTGAAATATCCAGGAAATATCATTGAAGTCCAAATTGGTTTAACTTATTTAAATAATCACTTTAGTTTTTTCTTTACTTTAGTTAGATCATTCTGTCAACCCGTGCATTATTTTGGAGATTCTCAAACTTATTCTATATACTGAAGGATTTACTTACAAATAACTGGTAGACATCTGTGCTTAGAAAATTCCTCTGTCGTTACAAAGTATAATGTCGTTAACAAGTAATAGTCTGAAATGAATTTTATATACAAAATGAACAAACCATTTAAGGGATGATCATCTGCCCCTCTGTTGGTGACAATCTCTCAGCCTTGGGCAAGAATATGATCAACATCATCAAATATTTATTTGGTACCCTCAGGAGTGCTGTTTCTGCACTGGGCTCCATGCCTGCTCTCTTTTCGTCGTTAAATGGAGTTGAAACTTCAATCTCTCAAAGAAAATTGTAAGAATTTATTTGTGAACTGAACTCTAAAAATTAGTCTTTTTACATACTTTCACCTATTGTGTGTTCATTTATACTGGAGCCAAACCCCAAAAGTCTAAATCCTTAAAAGCGTCAGGAAGAAGGTAGGCTTGCTCTTTTAAACTAAATTTTAAATCAGCTGATTGAGAACTTTCAGACTATGTTTTGTTTTGTTTTTTTTTTTTTTTGGATTAGAGTGGAGATGAATATTTGGGCTTCAAGGAAGCAATTAGGGCTCTGGATAGCCTATCTCTACTATCAATTTTATACATATATATATATAATGTATACATATATACATTGTGTACATATATAAATATATTTAACATTCTTAATCTTTAGATTATTCTGTTGTAGATATTTTATCTATCTGGTTTTTAATTTGGGGGGTATTCTTAGAGCCCTTCAATAAATAGTTTTATTCTCAACTAATTTGCTGGAGGCAAAAACGATAAAGCTGGGCCGGCCCCGTGGCTTAGCGGTTAGGTGCACGCGCTCCACTACTGGCTGCCCGGGTTCGGATCCGGGCGCACACCGACGCACCGCTTCTCCGGCCATGCTGAGGCCGCGTCCCACATACAGCAACTAGAAGGATGTGCAACTATGGCATACAACTATCTACTGGGGCTTTGGGGAAAAAAAAAAGGAGGAGGATTGGCAATAGATGTTAGCTCAGGGCTGGTCTTTCTTAGCAAAAAGAGGAGAATTGGCATGGATGTTAGCTCAGGGCTGATCTTCCTCAAAAAAAAAAAATAAAACTGATATATAATAATGTACACCTGAAATTACCTAATGATATAAACCAATATGACCTCAATAAAATAATTAAAAGAAAAAAGGAAGGCCAGATATGAGATGAATTGACTCCATAAAGGAAGCTATAGGCATGAGTCTACAGAGGCTGAGCAGGGCTGTTGAGGACAGGACATTGTGGACATCACTCATTCATAGGGTCACAAGGACTCAGAGCTGACTTGATGGCAGGTAATGACAATGTAATTACACATCTTTGCTAGGCTAAGTAAAATCCCAGTATTTGGGTTTTTCTTCATAAGAATAGCTTATTTCAGTACTATTCTTCCCTCTCTGGTTGTGAGATTTAAATTGGTGGCTCAGAATAGTTGGTTTAACCATAATAGCATGGGGCTGACTGGAAAGGGAGGAGGGCCTAAAAGATCTACCTCCTAGAAGGAGATCTACCTGCCTAGAAGGAGAGGCCGACCCTGCAGCAGGGGCTGGCAGGAAAGCCAGGTAAGCAGAATACATAATCCAGAGTGGTGATCCTCAAACTTGTGTGTTCATGACAACCAGTAGGACAGTTTGATAGAAACATGGAATCTTGGACCCCATAGCTAGAGGTTCTGATTCAGTGGGGTTGGGTGGGTCAAAATAAACATATTTTTAACAATACTCCTGAGTGATTCTGTTGCAGGTGGTCTGTAGACCACACTCTGAGAAACACTGGTGTAGTGGGTTGCAACATAGGTGACAGATGATAGTCAGGGATGGCAACTGGCAAGAAGAATGTTGCATCCTGGGAATGGGATGTCGTGGAAGATAGATAGAGCCTTGGCTGAGGAATTCAGATACAGAAAATATTCCAAGAGCTGAAGTGGTCAGCAGTGTAGTAGGAAAGTCCCAAAGATTCCATTTCCCAGGCTGAGAGAAGTCTCTAGCCTTTGCCAGGAGGACTATTATGAACAAGGCAGTGCTGTATCCTGGAGGACAGGGGCTTAGGCCCAGGGAACAGGGCATCCATCTGACCCAGGGCTTCAGGTGGAGACTGCAACTTGGAGTAAGAAAGAACCCCTATTAGGGCTGAATTGTGTCCCTCAAAAAAGATATGTTGACGTCTTAATCCCTAGTACCTCAGAATGTGACCTTTTTTGGAAACAGTGTCTTTACAGAGGTAATCAAGTTAAAATGAGGTCATTAGGGTGGGCCCTAATCCAATATGACTGGTGTTCTCATAAAAAGAGGAAATTTGGGCAGAGGGACAGACACACACAGAAGGAAGATGATGTGAAGACACGCAGGGAGGAGAGGGTCACGTGACAGGAGCAGTGCATCTACAAGCCAGGGATTGCTGGCGAATGCCAGAAGCTGGAAGGGTCAAGGAAGGAGTCTCTGCTAGAGGCATCAGAGGAAGCATGGCCCTGCCAACACCTTGATTTCAAACTTCTAGCCTCCAGAACTGCGAGGTAATAAATTTCTGTTATTTTAAGCCACCCAGTTTTTGGTACCTTGTTACAGCAGTCCTAGGAAACTAATATGTAACACTCTCATACTTCTTCCCATCCCCATCACTGCTACCCTGGCTCCAGTGACATGACCATCTGGAGACGGGATGAAGCCCTCCTTTCCAGCTTTGCTTCTCTCCCCACCATTCTCCACCCTGCGGCCAGAGTGGTCTGTCTCCACACAAACTGATCAGTTCGTTTACTTGCTTCAAATGTGTTGGCTTCCCGTTTCTTTTAGGATAGAGGCCCAACTCCATGGCTTACAGCCCTCTCTCATCTGGCCCTTCCCACTTCCCCAGCCTCATGTCTTGTGATTTACCCTGTTTCCCTTGCCCTTCGCCCACTTGCATTCTACCCTCCCAAATGAATGGTTCTTAGACTATGTCATGTTTTCTTTCCTTCTGGCCTTTGTAGATAGTGAATCCTCTGCTTAGGACTCTTTCCCCTGCCTCTTTTGCTACCTAAGTCATAGCATGCTTTAGGTCTCATCTTGGATGTCATTTCTGTGACACTTGAGTTCAACGTCCTTCTTGAGTGTCCACAGCACCAGTTAGTGCCCTCATCAGAGCACTTGTAGTACTGGGTTGTCATTGGCTGCTTACTTGCTGGTGCTTGACTCGCTAGATGTAAGTTCCATGAGGGCAGGGATCAGACAAGTGGTGACTCCAGAATAGCCACAGGACAGGATTTGAGTGGCAATCTGGTTATAAAAAGGGATTTATTTGGGGTGAGAGGGCTAATAGAGATTGTGGGGTGCCTAAAGCCTCCCCAAGCTATTTGTTGTTGCCTTTGGCAGGCATCATGCCTCTCTTGTTCACTCCTGTGCTGGCACATAATAGGTACTCAAAAATGTTAAATAAGTGAATGACTGATTGAATATGTAGGAAGTTCCAGGATCAGTTCTTGTGCCCAAGGTCAGAGCCAGACGCACTGACTCTCAAATGGAACTAGAACATTTTAAAATCCCTCCTGCCTAAGGTTAGAATTCGTTGGTGGTGCCCCAAGCTGTTGGAAGAGGAGAGATGCAGAGACTGGGAGATAGGCTAAAAGCTGCATTCTGGGAAAGGCTGACTAGTCATTCAGCATCAGTTCCTCTGGTCTTCCATCAGTTCCATCTAGTCCTTCCTGCTTCTCATAGAAAGTCCAGCTCTCCTTATCGACTCTTCACCAGTTGCTTCCTTCTTTTGCGGCAGAATAAAAGGGCAACATTTCTCCAAGAAGGATGGTCTACATAAGAATGATTTTATTGATCTCTACAGATGCCACACAGCAGTTACTCTCTTATGTGCCTATTGAATGGACATGGCCATTCAGGATCCCATGAAATGGTGTCTCTTTAGGGAATGGTGAGAGCTGTATTAAAAAGGGGCATTAAAATAGAAAGGGTTAGAAAGAGAGAAGAAACATAACTGAATGTTGGACAGTAAAAGCAAACTTTGGGGGAAGAATTTATATTGAGCTTGAAGAGACCCAGGAGAAATCCTGATAATTACATTGTTAGACAGCCAACAGCTGTTTACTGAGTATCTTCAAGAGTACTGTTCTAGAAACTAAGAAGGGCATGGAAAAGTGGCGGGAACTTCTGACAGTGCATCGTATGTATTAATGGAACAATAGGAAAATTTGTGTGTAGCTAACACTGCATTTCTATGATGTATATTTGGGAGAGGACTAGAGCAGAGGAAGAGTCCGGCAGCCATGTAACATTGCAGGTTCCCTGCCTTTATCTTTTCCAGTGGAATTGTAGGCTACACTGTGGGCCAAGGAGGCCGACTGGTTTCATTTTAAGTACCAACTAAGAGGGACAATAGCTCAGAATGATAGTAGTTGGTGTTGACAAGAATTCTTAAAGTACGTTTAGGGTCATTGACAAAACAGTTCCATAAT
This sequence comes from Diceros bicornis minor, assembly GCF_020826845.1. NCBI lineage: Eukaryota > Metazoa > Chordata > Mammalia > Perissodactyla > Rhinocerotidae > Diceros > Diceros bicornis. The sequence goes on along the minus strand of NC_080763.1, from coordinate 8,961,627 downwards.
CAATTAGTGATGTTTCCCAATGAATGGGGAGGGAGAGGAAGAGAACAAAGCCACCATATATTTGCATAAAATTTCCATCCCTGTTCTAGATCATTGGCAGATATCTGAGTATCCTCAGGGGCTTTCAGTTCCTACTTCCTTCTTAACTGTAAGCTGGAAGTTTGCTCTTCTAGACATTCCTTTGATGAGATGGTAGATTGTGTTTTCTAGGTTGAAAAATAAGAGATTCAATTAAAAATGCATAGATACTTATCCTACTTCAATAAGATTGCTCATTAATAACCAAAAAGTAAAACAAGTGAAGTACTCTTTTAAAAACCTATTAAATATTAAATAAGAAAGAAAAAATAAATTTCAGGTAAATGTACACTCTCATATAATACTGAACAGAGTGCTATTTGGTATGACCTTTCTGGAAAGACATTAGGGAATATATATCAAGAGCCTAGAATGTTCATATCCTTTTACTTAATGTTTTTAATACCCAAAATTTATCTTAATCATATGACCAATCAGCTACAAAGATTCATGTTTAAAGATATTTAATGCAGCATGTTTTCTAAAGGCAAAAAGTTGAAAATAACCTAAATATAATAAGATGAGATTGATTAAATAATTAATGTTAAGTACATTCAATAGAATAATATGGGAGCCACCAAAAATCCTCAAAGATTATTTAAAAAAATATTAATATTATCTATTCAGTGAAAAATGCAGGTTACAAAGCACTATATATAGTGTGATTATAATTTACTAAAACCACTTTTTTTTCTCTTTAATAGTGTGTGTACTAATAGTGTGTTGTAAGCACACATACACACAAGACTGAAAGGAAAATGCACCAAATGTCAACAGTGATGATTTCTGGATTTATGGGTGAATTTCAATTATTTTTATTTTTCTGTTCTTTCCAATACTTTCACACTGAAAAGTAAAACATGGAAAGAAGATAATTGCTTCTTGAAAATTCACCCATGTTCTAAGCTCTCTCTGGGTGGTCTAGCCTCGCTACAGTCTCCAGCTAGGACCGAGCAGCCTTCTTTATCAACATTTGTTACTTCATTGTGGATGGTACAAAGCAGGCTACAAATGATTTCTATAGACAAAGAGATTGAAACATTGGAGGGAAAGAGGGATCATAAATAATAAGGGTAAAGCCAGCCTGCAAGTCATTGGCAAGACCTTAAAGAAAATTCGAGATTCCAGTTTCCTAGCCCCAAACTTGAATCCCTCCACCACACTCTGTTCCATTGTTCAAACCCATTTGGCTGTCACATGCCATCTAATCCGTTAGGATTCAGTCTTCACAGAATTGGATCGTGAATGAAAAGTTTTTTTTTCTTTTGTCTCAGCTGCTGTTGTTGAAGTCTTCTCCTCTGGGGCCTCCAAAACTAAATGGCTTTCCAACTTCAAAGAGCCTCTCCTATTTTCTGTGACTATGGGATGTTAGCAGCTGGACGATGCTTCATGTAGCCATTCTTTTCCAGCCGGCATCAATGTTAACTTTGTTAACATGTTAATATTGGCTTATTATATATTATTTATCCTTGACATTTGTAATTTTGAGATAAGAGATACTTCTAGTTCTAGATATTGTAAGATTGTTATCTTACCAGTTGCTACAAAAGAAAATGACAAAACAAGGCCTTTTTTTAAAGTCCAAACAATGTGATTAATTCCATCAAATTGGTAGAGCTGGTTATGGCGGCAGAGGCAGCCTATTTGTGGTGTAACAAAGAAGGAAAGAATAGGCCTGGAAGCAAAGAAATCTGTCCATTCTTTGTCTGATTTAATCTCCAACTTGCCCATAACTCAAGTTGTTTTTTTCATTTTCTCAGAGATACAGTGTCTCAACTGTAAAACAGAATAATTTATGCCCTTCACATAAAACATTGGGTTGGGCTAGGCAGTCCACTCAAAGTGGAGATTAGTTCAAAGTGACATAAACACCTTACAAGTTTCATCAGCTTCTTAAAGAAGTATATCGAATACTAAGATGTTATTAAATTACTTTAATATTTGATTAAAGATAATACTAATGTCCTTTATATTTGTATACAACTTGTTTACAAAGTAATATGGTAAAGTAAAAATGTATTCTCAGTTAAATTTGTCAAATAGTAGCTTCTAAAAAGTCTATTTATGTTTTTAATATATAAAGTAACATTATTTTATATAAACAGTGTGGGTGTATTTTATGTGAATTTGCATTATCTGCATTAAAATAGTACGACATGAAAATAAAAATAAAGTTTTCTTTAATGTACAAAATTTGAGATGTGAATCCCCAAATCAAAAATTTATCACAGATCACATGACTTCAAAACTGGTGGGCCCAGTGGATCATTGATGTTGTTGCCTGGCACGTGATAGCTTCATTTAGCCATTTAGGTAAACAGAAATACATGCTCTTGCTCATCAAGACTAGTTCTGAATAACATGGGTCTTGAAATAAATGAGCACTGTATTAATCAAAGTCTCTGGGCATCTATCCTTCGTATAACATGCTCCTGTTCCTTACATAAAAAGAATTATGGGATGTCAGGCCTCTCGCTTTGACTTTTGAGTTTAAATAAAAAATTAGATCAAGCAATGCCAGCGTTTTGAATCCAGTTAAACATGGAGTTCCGAATTTGCAGGAACACCAAATGCCTGGCCTATAAATTTTTAAAGCCATAGTAAGACTCCCACAACCTTCCTCCATCAGGAAGGTAGTTTATTCCTAATCCCAAACGGGCTCTGATGGCTCTAAAATGACCTTGACTTCCACTGCTCGATTTACACTGTGGTAATAGCTTTTTGATGGCTAAATCCAGAGATCTACATTTGGGCCTCTTTTGCTTGGCTTCCGTGTATCATTTCCTTCTTGTAACCCCTTTCTTTGCTTCCTGAATACAGCGCTCTACAGTTCTCCTGTCACTCAGCGTTCTGCTTCTGGGTGTCTTCTGCTTGTTCCTCTTTTTCTACCCATGCCTTAAATGCTGGTATTTCACAAGGTTCCAGCTATTGGTCTTTTTCTCTTCTAACTCCTACCTGTGACTATCTTTAGCTCTGCACACCTAGTTGAATAACCTCAGGCACCCGAACTGAATTCATTATCTCCACTGTCCTCATCAACTTGTTCTTGCCCTTTTTATCTTCCTAATTTTCCTCTTCCATCAATGTCATCACTCAGGCTCCAAGCTAGAAGAAAGAGTCATCTTCAATAACTCCTTCTCCCTCAGCCCTCACTATCCAGTTTTTCATCCACAATTATTCATTATAAAACTATATTTTAAGTTTGATTCCTTTCTTCACCTCCACTGCTACTACATAACTGGAGGTCTTCGTCATGTCTTGCTCAGACTACTGCAACAGCATCCTAAACTGTATCACTGCCACCAGTCTCTTCCTCAACATAGGTCATCCCCCACTGCACTGCCAGAGTGAAATTTCTGAAAAACAAGTCTGATCATGCTTTAAAATCTCCATTGGCTCTCTGATCAACAGAAGTGTTTGAATGAACAAACAATAGATTTCTTTAATAGAAAGTTAATTGCACATAGTGATTAAGAGTCCAGACTCAGGAGGTAGGCATGGTTTGACTCAGGGGCAATGTGTTGTTGACCTATAACAAATAAACAGCCAGTTATTTTACCAGCAGGATGAGTTTATTCAGGAATGGCAAAGAATTGCAGTTCAGGACATGCAATCTATAGTTAACCATGCACAAGTCTGGAGAAACAAAGGAGAGAAACTTTCTTTTATGAAGTTGAGAGGGGCTGTTGTCCATTGGAGGAGAATAGGAGTTCAAAGTGTAATGGCTTTTCATTGGCTGAATTATGGCAGTCTCTCATTGGCTGAGCTGTTGCTGGGCAAGGAGAAATTTCTTCCTTCCTTCTGCTGCCTAGTAAGTAGTATCACTTCCTGTTGGAGGTAGTGTCTTCCTCTCGGGGTCTGTAGGGTGCATTGAGTGGCACATGCATAAAAGTTCTCTCTTCTGGTCTCCCAACCCTATTTTATTTTATTTTTTGGTGAGGAAGATTCACCCTGAGCTAACATCTGTGGCAATCTTCCTCTATTTTGCGTGTGGGTCGCTGCCACAGCGTGGCTGATGAGTGGCATATGTCCTCACCTGGGCTCCGAACGTGCAAACCCAGGCCGCTGACCAATCCTATTTTAAATGAGGTTTCTGTTTGTTAATTTTATTAATTTTCACATTTATCTCTTTTGATCAAGACCTTTCTCTGAAAACGTTGCTGATCAAGAGTCAGGGTTTTCCAGATTCAGTGGCCTTTTGTTCCTCGATGCCGGGAAGGACCTTTCCTGGGTGTCATGTCCACGTTGGAGGGAAAGTGAACAGATTGGAAACCTATTGAAATCACATTTGCGTTAAAAGGAGGGGTAGGAGGGAGATCTCTCAGGTATTTCCCATCTAAGTTTGTATCCCTCTATTAGGCCTGGTCTGGACATCTTGGGAAAGCTGTCTCATCAGATGTCATCTGCTTCAATTCTGGGAATTCTTTACCTTCAGGTGACCAGATGATGTGCAGGTCCGGGCAAGATTTGATGCTTTCTTTAGTTGTGTCACGTGAATCCAAGAGTCTATTCCCTGCAGTTTGGAGGCACAAGGGTTAGTTAGCAGTACCTCATGGGGTCTTTCCAGGGAGGTTGAAGAGATCCTTTCTGGAGGTGTCTTTTCTAGTGGATGAAACCTCTAGGTTGCAAAGTGTGATAATTTACATCTTCATTTCCCTGGAACGCACTGTGAAAGACTGCTCTACCAGAACATAGTTTTTTTTTTTTTTTGTGAGGAAGATCAGCCCTGAGCTAACATCCATGCCAATCCTCCTCTTTTTTGCTGAATAAGACTGGCCCTGGGCTAACATCTGTGCCCATCTTCCTCCACTTTATATGGGACACTGCCACAGCATGGCCTGACAAGCAGTGCATCAGTGCACGCCTGGGATCCGAACCCAAGCTGCGAGCAGCAGAGGGTGCGCACTTAACCACTACGCCACCAGCTGACCCCCAGAATATAGTTATTTTTGATAAAAGCAATTAGGTCTTTACAATATTGAAGTATATCTCCTTTTATCAGCTGCAGATCAAAAGAGGCAGGGGCCAGGTGCACTGGATATCCTGAGACTATCTCAAAGGGTGAGAGTTTATGTGTTCCAAAGGGGGTGGGTCTGAGATTTAGAAGGACCAAGGCAGTGCTTTTGGCCAAGGTATTTGAAGGGTCTCTACAAATTTTGTCAGTTCGTCTTAATAACACTGTTAGTGTGGTCAGCCAAAGCAGAGGATTAAGGGTGGTAGGCACAGTGTAAGTGTTGTAAAACTGGCCAAACAGTACAGACCTGTTGGAGCACCTGACCAGTAAGATGGGTTCCTGAATCACTATGAAGCTTGAGAGGAGTCCCCGGGTAGGGATAATCCTTTCCAAAAGGACATTAGCCACAGAAGAGGATGCATGAGAGAAGGCTGCAGTCCAGTGAGAAAACATACAAACCATGACTAAAACATATATCCATGAGGCTAGAACAACTGTATGAAATCCATTTGCCAAGTCTTGAATGGCAATTTAAAATGTCTGGGTGCGGTGTGAACAGGCTTCCCTGGATTGTGTTTTGGGTAGGTGGGACAAGTGAGGTAGGTGCTTTTTGTAACCTTATTACTGTTTCCTCACCAATACTGATTCATAAGTGCTATAATTTTTTCAGTGGACCAATGGTGTAATGCAAGTACAGTGGTTAGGAGTGGGAGTTTTGGAGTCTTGGGTAGGACTGGGTTGTTATTTGGCTTGAACCAGAACTTTCTCTTTTTATAAAACCAAAAAATGTTGAATTTCCAAACTTGTTTTTCCTTTTTGGAGGCTGATTATTGGGCTTCTCTGTTTTTCTAAGTTGTCATTTGGAGAAATATCCCTTTGGACCATGACAAAAGTTTGGCTGCTGTTGGTTCATTTAAGAGCAACATTCCTCGTGGAAGTGTCAGCGAGGTGATTTCCTTTAGCTTCCAGAGAGTGAAGTTTAGAATGCCCCAGGATCTTAATAATAGCTAAAGCAGCAGGTAAAGTATAGTATCCAGTGATTCCTGAACATAAAGGCCATTTTTAGTTTTCTCTCCACTGGAAGTAAGGAAGCCATATTGCTTCCACAACATTCTAAAATCGTGAGCCACTTTGAAAATGTATCTACTGTGAGTATAAATGTTGGCAGTTTTGCCTTTGGCTGAGGTGTAGGCCTGTTGAATGCATATAATTTGGCTGTTGAGCTGTAGTAGCCAAAGGCAAAAGTGCTGCTTCAATTACATTAAAGGGTGTTGATATTGCATATCCAGCACAATATTTACCATTGTCACCCTTTAAATAAGAACCATCAGTGAACCATGAGAAGTTGACATTACTCAAAGGCATTTCCTGCAGATCATCATGAGGAATTAGGAAGTGATCTGTCAGCATTAAACAGTCATGAGGGGCTCGTTGGTAATGCAGCGGAGAAGAGTAGCAGAGTTAAAGTTATTACAACATAAAAGAGTCATGTGTGGAGCAGTTAGCAAAAGGATTTCACAAGAGGTGAGGTGGCTGACTGAAAAATATTGAGTGTGGTGAGAATTCAGGGGAGCTTCTACTGCATGAGGTATGAAGATGGTTAAAGGGGATCTCATAATGATTTTGTCCGTGGCCTTAACCAAAAGGGCAGTGGCAGCAATGGCTCTAGGGCAAGAGGAGTATCCTGTGCCACAGAGTCTAGTTGCTGGCTATAATACCCTATGGGTTGATGGTGGTGCCCAAGGGCATTCTCTTCCTTTTAATATACAACAAGAAAAAAGGGAAGCTGATAATTGGGATTCCCAAGGGCAGAGGGGTTCATGAGCTCTCCTTCAACTCTTTAAAGGCTATGTCTTCCTGTTCTTCCCATAAAATTAGGTCAAGATTGCTGTTCTTTACTAAAACATACAGAGGCGTGGTCATAAGAAAGAAATTTGGAATCCAATTTCAACAATAACAAGCTAGCCCAAGAAAACCTCTCAGTTGACACTTAGTTTTGGGTTTTGGGATAGTTATGACAGAATGCCATAAGGTCCATCTGGATCTAGCTGTAGTTCTTATTCTGATAATCAAATGCCCTAAATATTGAACCTAGGCTTGGATAAACTGCAATTTTTCCTTGGTGACCTTGTATCCCTTTGAGGCTAAAAGCTTTAGCAAGTGGATGTTATCTTCCTGTGAGGAGACTTGAGAGGGAAAGCAAAGGTGCAAATCATCCACATATTACAATAAAGTAGAGTCTCTAGGAAACTTTATATCACTTGGATCAGCTTTCAGGATTTGTGAGAAATAAGAAGGGCTCTCAGTAAAACCCTGAGGCATTGCTGTCCAGGTGAATTGTTTTTCTTCCCAAGTGAAGGCAAAAGGTATTGGCTAGCTTCATCAACTGGAATACTAAAGAATGCACTTCATAAGTCAATTACAGGAAAGAATCTGTTTTCAGTTGGGATAGATGTTTGTAGTGTATGCGAGTTAGGAACAACAGGGTGTCATAAGATAACAATGATGTTTATTGCTAGGAGATCCTGGATAAACCTCCGCCCTTGGCCCTTGAGTTTTCTCACAGGTAAAATACGAGTATTACATGAACTCGTATAAGGGATAATGATGCCATGAGCCTTGTAATCCTCCATTATGGGCTTTATAACTTGAAGGGCTTCTTTACTTATAGGGTATTGATTAATTCTGGGGAGAGATTTTGAAGGATCTATTTGAATCTTGATGGGAGGTGCACTGTGAATTTTACCAGTAGCAGTTGAAAATTTTGCCCATAAGGAGGGTGGTAGCTGATTCAATAGGGACGGATGATCAGTGTCTCCAGAATCAGCTCTAGTACCATCAGAGATGGAGCAAATAAAAAATGTCAAAGGGTCATTTAATTCACTTGATTGGCTATTTTGATTGTTACTGTCAAATTCTAGAATTATTTCCTCCTTTTGGGAGGAAGAGATACCAGCAAGATATTTTTCTAAGAAGTTTCGGCCTAGTAAATTAATAGGGGCAGAGGAGCTAAGGAGAAAAGGGTGTGTGTCTCTCAAAGGGCCAAAACAAAAGTGAATAGGTTCAGAGGCAGGAACTTTTTGAGGTTTACTAGAGATCCCCAGTATTTGAACGCTTTTAGTACTCCAAGGCAGGGGCTGCTTTATAGTACTGGGGTTGAGCACCAAGAATGGGGCTCTAGTGTCAATTAGGATAGAACTAGATTCATTCCCAATCTGGAAAGTTCTTTAAGTTGATTAAGAGGGAGGATTGGGAAGAGCCCCCGTAGTTCCTCGGATCCCCATTGTTGGGAATTAGGAGGACATTGGCTGGTAAGAGGGCTGAGGGGACCTGAAGTGCTTAGGCTTGTAACAATCTCTTTTCCAATGTCCTGGCTCTTTGCAATAATAGCAGAAACCAGAAGATTTTTGGTTTTATACAGGGACCATCATTTGCTGGAGTTGAAGACTAAGAACTTTGGCAGTCTTTCTTTTAGGTGACTCATCCAGGGTGCAAGCGAGCTGATTTGCGAAATAAACTAAATCTGGAGTGGACGCAGTTTTCCATTCCACGCTGGTCCTTTTAACTAAAAGAGACAAGTCCCAGTTCAGCCCACTAGTAAACATAGAGTTAAAGCCACCTGAGTGGATTCAACATCTGAAAGAGGACGAGAATTTTCTTTGGAAATAGTCTGAAGTCGATTATAATAGTCATAAATAGGTTTACAAGATTTTTGTGTGTAAGCCTGCATTTTGTCCTAGTCAATAGGCTTAGGAAAAGCTACTGTAATCGCCTGCTGGAGTTTCCCAGCGAGAGTTCTAGCCTTTTGCCAGAAGTTAGGGGTTTGTTTTTCTAAAACCCTTTCAGGATTTTCCCATCAGGCAAGTTTCATCCAATGTTTGGCTTGACCCTCACCAACAAGCATGTGGACTAGCTGATATAGGTCTGAAAAACCGGGTTGGTAAGTTTGAATAACTAGGTTAAATTCTTTAGCAAACCTGCAGGTATCCTCGTTTACTTTAGGAAACTCTTTAGCCAAGGCTTGGAATTAGGCCATGTGTCCAGGGAACATAAGAAGTTTGAAGTTTGTTTGGATCCTCAAAAGATTTAACTTTAAAGGGGCAGGTTCTTATAGAGTCAGAAGATGAGGGAGTGGGGAGGGGCTTAGGGAAAAAGGGAAGTTCAGTGAGAGAATTATACTGGGGAAACTGAGGGTTTAGAGAAGGTGTAGGTGGTACAGAAGGGAAGGAGGAAGATTGCGCTGAAGGCGGGGCCTGAGCACAATGTGGCTGCCGTGCAAGCGCGTCCAGAGATAAAGGAGATGGATGAGGGGAAAGAGATGCTTTGGAAGCCATTTTGTCTTTCTTTAATTGTCTGTTTGCCTCAGTTAATCTTAAAATTTTATTTTGCAGCAGGGCAATTTTAGACTCCTAGTAATGTTTGGAAACTTCAAAATACCAGTTGAACTAAGTGTTCTATTCAGTTTTGGCAATTTCAGAGCTATGGCTGTCCAATTTGGTTTTAAGAAAAGTAAGTTTGGGGAGTTCAAAAGTTCCCCATAATGGCCATTGGTGTTCTAAATTACTTTTGGTTAAGTCAGTCCATTTAGTTAGAAATGAGCATAAGGAGGGACCACGGTTTTTAAACATAAAACTGGTTGGGGTTTCTGAAGGAGGGATGCCTTTAAAACATTTAGATGACTGAGATCCCATTTCTCAGAATTTTTTCTCTAGGGCAAAAGAAAAATTCCTAAACAGCCTATAGGCCAAACACCAGCACAGATCCAATAGAACAGCCCAGTTCCAAGAGGAATCAAACCAAAGGCCTGCACAGTTCTAGTGGGGCCAGCCCAGTTCCAAAGGAATTGGACCAAAGGCTAGCACCATTCCAGTAGGAATAGCCTGATTCCAAAGAAGTCAGGCCAAAGGCTGAACGGCACAGTTCCAGTACGAATAGCCCTGTTCCAAGAGGAATCAGACCAAAGCCCAAACAAGTACTTGCAGAAATGGCAAAAGCCTTTGACAGCACAGGTCCTGAATGAGGCCTGGAGAGCTTCGAAACACAAAGAGAGCAGAGCTCAAGATCCAGGAGAAAACTTGCCCTCGAACTCCAGAGTCAGTGAGAAAGCAGTGAGCTCAATGGGCTCTGTGGGTACCACATCTATTTGCCCACCAAAGTCGGAGTTGTTGGAGGTATTCTCTGGATCCCTGTATGTGCCACCAAATAATGATGACCTGAAACAAATAAAAAGCAAGTTATTTTACCAGCAGAATGGGTTTAATAACTGCAAAGAATTGCAACCATGAGCAAATCTGGAGAACAAAGGAGAGGAACATTCTTTTATGAAGTTGAGAGGGGCTGTTGTAAACAAAGAGTCCATTGGAGGAGACTGGGAGTTCCAAGTGTAATGGCTTTTCATTGGCTGAGTTATGGCAGTCTTTCATTGGCTGAGCTGTTGCTGGGCAAGGAGGAATTTCTTCCTTCCTTCTGCTGTGGTAGAAAGTAGTATCACTTCCTGTCCAAGAAGCAACGTACATCTCTTCCTGTTGGGGTCTGTAGTGTGTATTGAGTGGCATGTGTGTGAGCGTTTTCCCTTTTGGCCTCCCAACTCTATTTTAAATAAAGTTTCTGTTAATTAATTTTCACAGTCTCTAAGCTTTAGTTTAGGCACCACCTACCCAAACAAATTTCAGAAGTAGGATAATTTCCAAATGAATGAAGTTAATTGAAATCTGTGATAATTCTGGTTGCATGAATACCCACCCTGTCTTTTCTGTCACAGTATGTACTGACTTCCAAAAGGTTGATCAAGATTAGAGATGTTCATATATTTGGTTATAACCTCTTAAAGAGCTTAGCTATTTCTCAGAGGATTGCAAGCATTTGTTGAGACATTAGCTCATTTTTCTTTACTCCATTTCCAAATAAATTTCTGGTCCACAGCTCTGCAGTCAAAAAATCATTTCCAGTATCCCAGGCCTGACTCTCCAGAGCTACAGATCATCACCTGAATATAATTCTCAGATCTCTGATTGCCTCTCTGCATGTTCCAGCCCTACATTACTTTGGCCTCTTTTAGGTCCAGAAGTTGGTGTTTCCATACGTACATCATCAATGATTCCTTGTTTTCATTTTTGGAGAGAGATTTCTTAATGTAGGCCAATTGCATTTCCTTTTCAGTAATTTTTATTTGTAAGATACTATGAGGCATCCACTGTTCTGGTATAATCTTTCCATGAACTTAAATGAGAATCATAAAACAATAGAGCTAGAAGGGGCCTGAAGAGACCATCTGATCCAGCCCTTAGCAGTTGTCATAGTCTTTCCTCTTTGGGGAAAGTTGGATGATTTATTTGTTTTTACCACACCTGAGCAGCATGAATTTAGTGTAAAAAGGTTCAAACTAGCTTAAGATGAGATGGGCTTCAGTCAAAGAAAAGGCCATACTCTTTACGTCAAAGGAAATGTATGTTGGGAGCAGGTGAGCATATACCACAGAGTCGGAACTTCCCCAGGTGGACTGGAATTCCAGTGGTTCATGATCCTGTCAAAAGCTAGTGGTAGAGAGAAATGGGGTCCAGATTTCCTCCACTGCAACCGAAGCCTGCAGATGCTAGTCAGTGCTAAAATGAGAAATATTAGGACCTTCATTTTCTCTCATATAAATTGTTATTCAGGAAGGAAAATAAAGATTATTGATCATTGGGTTACAGCTTCAAAAGGAACAGGTGTTCTGTAAAGAAATCAGGTTGGCTTTGTGTGCAAAAACAGACCATCCCGGGAGCAATGGTGATAATACCTGCTAAACCACATGGTAAAGTATAGCCATGTGGGATAGGCATATGGGATCAGTCAAGGGAATCTGATTGTTCTGTAAAGGTCTTAGTGTCAGTCCAGGACTATTTGATAAAGTCTCTGGTACCTGAGGCTGAGGTCTTTTATGTGTTTCTTGCACATTTACCACCTGCTTGAGCCTGTGTTTTTGGAGTTAATTTGTTTCAGATGTCATTAGACCTGGAAGAAACCTTAGACATCATCTGGCCTCTTGGTGGCCAATTCATGTGCGCCTAGGGGCCAAGTACTAACGTAAGTGTGTATGCTGCTGGGCATAGGTGAGAGAGAGTGGTGGGGACTAGGCTGGCTTGGAGAGTGGAACACACACACAGACACACACACACACAGACACACACAAACACTATACCTGTCAAAGTATGTATGGGGCCAGATTTGATCCATAGGCCACAACTTTGTAACTGCTAAGTCTCTACCCCTTATTTTGTAAAGGTAGAAACTGAGGCTACCTGTATGATTGATGGCAAAGCTGGAAATAGAATCTGGGTCTCTATCTCCCAACCTGAAGGTTTGGGGGAGTGTGTTCCAAGACGTGCAAGACACAGTCATGAGAGCATATTATCACCAAGAAATGCCATCACTTGGTGTGGCTGGAGTCAGGCTTCAGAGAGAGAGGGAGGAAAGTGATAGGAGATGGGGCTGGAGATGGAGTCAACAGCTGGATCGTGAAGAGGCTTCTTTGCCACTCCAATGAGTTTGGGCCCAATCCTGGAAACACAAAAAATGAAAACCAAAGCTTGGGGAGCCGCTAAATTACACCTTGTTCTTGAGAGAATGCTGCAAGGAGGGGCCACTCCTTCAGTGGTGGAGAACCCCATACAGTGTGTCTGGCAAAGTCACGCTGAGGCCAGTTTTCAGAGGTCATTCCCTGCTCTTTACAGACTTTGCTCAGCCCCCCAGGTCAGTGCAGAGCTCAGTTCCCTCCTAGAGGAGCTGAGTTAGACACTGAGCCTATCCCGTGAGTGATCTCCCTTGTTGATAGAGTTGGGCAGACGGGTTGCGGGGAGATGAGAATGTCAGTGGTTATGGCCAATATTCTTGAAAGTAGAAGCAGACAACTTTAAAGATTCATTGGTCTTAAAGAGATGATCTGTCTAAATAATTTACTGACCAGAGATAAAAATTCTCCTAAAGTCATTTCCTAAGGCCCTCATTTTTCAGTCTTCTTTCTCCCTCCATCCTAAAATACTGTTCTTTTTTTTTTTTTTTTTTTAGCAATCATTGCATTTACTCTAAAAGAATTATAAAAGTAAATTTATAGGAAAATGGCAAAGTATGAATTGTATAAGAAAGTCCCAACTTTTCCTCTTCTTTACCGTCGCTGTCTTACAGTTTGGGCGACGAGACACTGTGGCTCATGGTGAAATGATTGAAGGGCCTCAGCAGCTCCAGCTGTCAGTGTAGGGACAGCCCTCCTCATCACGGGTTTCCTCTTTCAATGCTTCAAGTGTATTTGTCTCTTTGTTCTTCATCCACTGTGGGAAGACATCTGAGAATAAAGAGGGGAATGCTATAACCCCTGTGGACAGCATCATATGACATACTTGGTCTTTGGAAACTTCAGTGTTTAATTAATATCAAAGAAATGACAAGCATTTCTGGCCATCATTTGCACGAAAACACAGCTTTATGGGAGATTACAGGTTATTTTTTCTCCTCTATAAAAATTTATGGTGAAAATGAAAATGTACCCTAAATTTGCTTAATCTGAAACCTGCTATCAGCACTCTTTCTACGTAGGACTTGTGATCTAACTTTATTGGGACCTCCTGCCCATGGATCTCTGTGTTATCCCTGTCTGTGAGACCCTGTGTCTTTACTTCTTTCCCTAATCTGGTTTAGATATTTATTGTCCATCATTCAATCCTGCCCTTGCTAACTCCCTTGCCAGTCTGTCTTTGGTGGCACCCAAATGGCTGAGTGGTTGCTAACTAGGAGCCGCACATCACTGAGGAACTTCTCTGAATAGGAGGGATGTACAGACCAACCATCAGGTTTACAGAGCCAGAACTCTGGGGTATAGTCTACGCATGTGTGTGAGTGCTTACAAAAAATTCCGATGTGATTCCGACATAAACCCTGGTTAAGAACCATTGCTTCTACCAAAACCCTGTGTCTGCTAATCTGTCTTCACTGTAATTGCACTGGGCAGCTGAGAAGTACTGGGGAAATATTACATAACACGCTGATCATTATCACTATTTCATGATCACCAGCCTCAACCGCGTGCTCAACACTGCCCATGCTTCCTACCAAGTTTCTTTAATTGGCTGATCCACCTACTCTCCATAACTACCATTTCAAAGCTTCCACACTTTTTGGCTTCTCCTCTCCCCCTCTCAGTTTCAGCAGATGATTTTGCCTCTGATGTGGGAAGTTCACAGTTTATTTGTAGTGAAATTTGCAAACCTACTTGTATCTAGCATTCTCTTTTTCTCCTCTCCTGTAGTGGTGGAGGAGGAAACCTCTTCTCCTACCTAAAGCTAATCCTTTCGCGTGTCCTCTGCATCTCATTCCTTCCCACCCACCCTTATAGGCGGGAGGCTGAATTCAACTGACATTCTTTTCACTAGTGACCTTGACGTCTCAGAGTGTTGTATACAGTTGGCCACTCTCCCCTTCTGGAGCCACTCTTTCCTCAGCTTTTGGATTACTATACACTCTCTTGGTTTCCTCGCTGCCCCTCCCCCAAGTCTTCTTTACCGTTTTTTTCCTACCTAACCTTTAAATATTGAAGTTTCTCAAGACCGTGCCCTACCATTTTATGTTCCACTCACCATTTTCTTCAAATCTCCGTCTTTGTATTGTAGTGTGTGTATGTGTATGCGTGCACATACACATAAATGTATGTGTTTATTCAGTTATAGGAACTCAAGTGTGCAAAAATATAACTTTCGTTTAAAACAATTCTCATGTTTTCATTTCTGCTGATGGTGGTAACTCCATCACTTTGACTCAGGGTTTCTCAGCCTCAACACTATTCACCTTTTGGGCAGGATAATTCTTTGTTGGGAGGCTGTCCTGTGCATTATAGGATGTTTAGCAGCATCCCTGGCCTCCGCCGACTAGATGCCAGGAGCCGCCTTCCCTCCTCCATTGTACCAATCAAAGAGATGACTCCAGACACTTTCAAATGTCCCTGGAGGGGCAAAATTGCCCCTGGTTGAGAACCACCACATTTAGCTTAAACTCAGTCTCTTTGGGGGTGCACAGTCACTTCCTGTTTCACCTTGTCTCCCCAGGAGTGGTCAGGGGGTCTGGGGGATCTGTGTTTCATCTTGGCATTGAGAGAAAAACTTTTGGGCTGCAATCCCTTCTCTGCTGGCCTCCACTGCTGATGATACTCAAAGGCTCTTCTCACAGCGGGCTCGCCTTGGGGCAATTGCTCTGCTGGGTTCAGCCTTCTCCCCTGTTGACAAGGTTCCTGACTCAATGCTGACTGGGGGCTGCTGAGCTTCTGAAACTGAGCCACATTTTCCTTCTCATCTCCGAGTCTGGCTGCCACCCCGCAGCGTCTACTGTGGGAGTCCCTCTGCCTCCTCTGCAGTTCGGCACTTTAGTTCTCTCTGTGCCCTGACCACTCGCAGGCCTCCACCAGGTCCTGCAGGTGCAGAAGGAGACTCAAGGTGGCATGAGTGTGATGTGGTCTCTCCTGAACCTGCTCTGTGCTTTCCATTCTACTGTGGCCACTCCATGTTGGCGTGCGGTACCCTGGAACGCCATGTCCTTTCCAGCATTCCAGACGTGGGGTACAAGTCCCCTGCTCCAGTCTTGTCTTCCCACATCTTTCTGGGAGTTTCCATCACCCCCTCCCTCCTAGGGATTTGGCCTTTTCACAAAGACCCACATCATTAACTCTCTTTAAGTCTTTTCACTCTCTCCCGTCTCTCCAGCTCCCTCCCTCCAGTGTTCTTTTCTCTCCGTCTTTCAGGAAAGCTGCTTTTGCAGTCAGATACTGGACTTTATCATATAAACACCATGTTCGGAGCACTTCATGTTCTTTTCCTCCTGGAGCTCAAGAAACCTTTCTCTCCCTTCTGAACCTGCCTCTGCCATAGGTTTAAGACCCTATTTTGCAATTCAATATAGGCTTTTGAGTCAACCATTTGATTCTTTTGTTCTTCCTGGGATTTTGGTGCCCTCTTTTCACTGGGGCAATAAGCCTCAGCCTTAAGGTTCAGTATAAATGATAGATGAATTGGAGAATAAATAGAAATTACCAAGAAGGAGAGATAAAATATATTATTCCTACTACATAAGTCTGATGGTTTAATTTTTGCACTTCATTTTGCAAAGCCTTTTGCAGGGCTCACCAAACATTTTATATCCATCAGTGCTTCATCTCCTAGGAGGTGGAGGACACTGCTACCCGTTGCTGACCTTGAGTGGGAGTTGGAGATATCGGGTCACCAAGAGCTGACTACTGTCCCCTTCCTCCAAACTTTGGAGTGGATCATGCCATGAAACAGTTTGAGTGATCAGGGATCAGCTTTGAGAGGTATCACTGGTGTAGAACCTTCAGTCTATGTGGACATAACCAATAAAAAATTTGAACGGAGTGTAAAGTGTGTATGTATGTGCTTAAAACGTTATTGGCAACTCCTGGTTGTTTTACTGCCAGTAACGGTCATTCATTTTTTCCCTATAATTCTATTCAGTTTCATTCTGGACTGATTCAAATAGGAAACCGACACGATGTCTACCAAAAATCATTTTAATCTCCAAGTTCCATAAAACAATATAAGACACTCATATAACTCACTTTCCTGGAAGGAAGGTTGTAGCAATGAAAGTGCTTCCAATTTTATTTTTAGAAACTGGTTCATGCATTTTACATTGAATTAAGTCTAGTTTCTTTCTGTGGGGAGTTGTTTTAAATCTCAGCCAGTGGGTAAAGAATAATTTGTTTCTGATCCACATGTTTGCTTTGAAGAGACCATCGACTCTATTAACAAAATCAATACTGTTTTCATTTCCTTGAGAACCCACAACCTGCAGTCTCTGTCTGACAATCTGAGACAAAATGAATTGTGATAAAATAGACCATATTACAATGAGTCAACCTGACACAGGAGCCAACGGACCCGTCCTGAAGAGCGACAGTTACATTGACTACATTCCAGAGCCACAAATGCTTCAAGGCCTCTGCCTGCAAGTGCTTCTACGTGGAATTTCCAAGCCCTTGCAGATCCATAAGCAATCTGTCAAGATAATCTATACCTCAGCTGGTTCCTAAACCTCAAAATTACTGCCCACAGACAAAAGCATAATTTAGAAAAGAAACTCCTGTAAAATTACACAGATGAAATATAGGTTGAAAATGGTGTATAATTACTGGTACATTATTGATCACTACTGGTGCGTTAAGAGTTTGCACTGATTAAAGAGACAATAAATCTTCAAGGAATTAAATAATTCTTAAAAGGCAAAGTAACAGTTAACGATGGATTTCTATGTCCCACTAGGAAAAGCTAAAAAGTACATTTATGTGGGAGGTAATTTTTTAGTTTCTCGAAAGACAGGATAAACACTGACTATCATTTTTGCTTCGAATGTGGAGATTGAATAACAAGTAAATCTTTAGTAAACCCCTTGCAGTTTGGAATTGGCTCAGAAAAAACACATAGGAGAATTCAGAAAAGCCACAAGGATGAGAGCCGTGGGCTGATAGATGACAACCCTCCATGCAGAACTGCTGGGGAGGTTTATGTGCAAACCTCAAACCACTCGAATTAACTGATTGACCCCCAGCATGTGCTACCAATCCATCATTTGTATCCTGCCTGGTGACTGCTTTTTAAATTAGTATTGTTGTTAGTGTTGTATTTATTATTTTCCACAACTTTTTGTTTGGAAAACTTTCAAACCTACAGAAATGTTGAAAGAATAGTAAGATAAACACTCTTGTATCCTTCACCTAGATTCACTTGTTAACATTTTACCACATTTGTGATAAATTTGTGTGCTCTTTGTACACATCTCCCCCAACCATTTGCAAGCAAGTGGCAGAAGTCTGTGTCTCTTAAGAGCAAAGATATTCTCCCACATAACCACAGTGTCATTGTCACCCAATGAAATTTAACATAGCTATAAAAATATTATCTGAGTACACAGAACGTACTCACATTTCCCAAATTGTTTCCAAAACGTCCTTTGTAGCAATTGTTTTTCTGATCTAGGTCTAATCAAGAACCATATATTGTATTTAGTTGTCCTATGTTGTTTGTCTCCTTAAATCTAGAGCAAGCATCAGCAAGCATTCTCTGGACCAAATAGAAATACAAATATTTATGTATTATATAAATAAAATATTACAATATAATAATAATATAGATATATATTTTAGGCTTTGCAGGTCGTACTTCTCTTTGGCAACTACTAGACTCTGTTGTGATAGCACAAAAACAGCCATAGATAATATGTAATGGAATGGATGTGGCTGTTTCAATAAAACTTTACGGACACTGAAATTTGAAATTCATAAAATTTTCACATGCCACAAAATATTATTTTTCTTTTGTTCTTTTCAACCATTTAAAAATATACAAATTATTCGTAGCTCACAGATTGTGAAAAACAGTATGCGGCAGGATTTGGTCCACCAAACATAATTCACTGACTCTGTATCTAGAATAAACCTCTACCTTTTCTTTTTTTTTAAGTAAACTTTTGATTGAATTATATGGAACTGTACTCAATTTTAAGTGTACAGCTTGATAATTTTTCACAAAGTGAGCACACTCCTGTAACACAACTCAAAATGAGAAATAACACTGTGATAACACTGGTGTCATGTATGTTGACCCACAGGTGGTTGGCACCAAGTCTGTATGCACAGCCATAGAATGCGTCTAGAAATGGAAATGCTTCTAGAAAAGGAAGTCTTTACCATTTTGTCTACACAGCAAGGAGATCTGCAGTGATCCAACTGTCTCAGTCTCCACGATCAGCCTGTCTGTTGGGCCAGCCTAGCTAATCCTCACAATTTGGAGCCTTTTCAGAGGGCATGACAGCGCCTGTTCGTTTCATTAACTGCTTCACCTCCTCTTGCCTAGCTTTCTTCCAGCATTATGCATCACCTCAGATGGTGCCCGGGCAGGAAGTTACTATTTTAAGAATGAGCTCAACAAAAGGTAGAGATCAGCAGGGCCACAGTCTGTCAGGCCTGGGCTAAGTGAAGTTCACTTTTATCGGCAGATCTACTGTGAGAGTTAGAGTCATGACGTGGTCTGCTGGAGGGAAGCCATCATTCCCAGTGGGTAACTAGCTGATGAGACCACTGAAGGCAGTTATTGTGTTTTATTTGCTGCATTTTACTTACCATGGGGTGCAGAATCTCTTGGCTTTGTTAAAACAGAACTTGGAAGGGTTCCTTTAGACATGGGAATGGTCATGAGTGACTCACGGGATCTCCTGAAATGGTAATGAGCTGTCTCACAAGTTCCCTCTGGTGAGTCCCAGCTTTCCTATTTATTCCAGGCATCTTAAGTCTATTTACAATATTTCTAGGGATTATTCCATGTGAAGTGGGCATTAATGCATTCTTTCAGGACTCAGAGCCAAACATCAGTCTCAGTTTCTCTGAAGAGGGCAGATTTGCTTGGATGGCTGTTTAGGACATGTATCTAAATTTGAGAGATGTACAATTAAATAAAAGATGGTCTAGCGCTGAGCCTCAGCACGTGGGCTCAGTTACTCATTTTCATAGGGGAGACTATGTTTGCAGAAGCTTGATCCCACGGCAACGTCCACAGCAGACCTTTAGTATTGTCCCAGGGAATGACACACTCATGTTCCAAGATCAACACTGCATTCGAGAGGTGAGAGGCCCCACATCGGCACCACGGAGTTGAACAGACCACTGGCCAGATTCACTCCTGGGGTTCTCAAGCCCTCCCTTTTTTTCTCCTCTCAGGTCTAATTTTATGTTAATCTCCAGCACCACCTCCCCTCTCCCCCAAGTTATTTTCACTTGGCTGAAGGAATTTAAGTATTAGCTCTTCAATTTTATTAAAAAATTTTTCTTCTACATTCACATTCCAAATAATAAAATGGCACAATTAAACTAAACAACATGGCAGAGAATCCCTAGTAGAGAAAAGAAACCAATCAGACACTATGTATTAGAGAATTCCAGATTGGGAAGGAAAGAAGATGTGATTAATCCTGGTAGCTTTTTCTTTTCACGTTTATTTATCGCAATGCAGCTTGAAGAGATGAGGGAAGAGCAGACGTTCAGTGATGGTATGTAAGTGATGGTACTTTTAACAATAAAAAGTAGTTTCTTCCACTTTTTAGGACAAGGTTGTCATTTAAGTAAATCTCATTCTCTGGCTTTCCCATTTAGCTCATGTTTCCAGCTCAAAGCATCATAAATAACCAATGAAGAAAAATACTGTAAACATTAGGAGACGATTTCATAAATGTTCACGTTAAAAATGCATGATTGGTATGAAGACTTAATTTTAGCCATAGCGTGGCTTCTGTCTTTTGCTGCGGTCATATTTTTCTTTGCATCGCCTGTCTTAGCTATTTCACTTTGAAGCACACTACAGATGGAAAATGGGTGTTCATGGAGCAGGCGCATCCGGCTTTAGCAGTTCCGTTGCTGACCTGGCATTTCCCCTAGGCAGCATCAGCCATTGTGTTCTCAGCAATGAGCTTTAAGTAGCAGAACAATCTCAAACCTGAGAGGTGGTGGAGAGAAGAGGGAAGAGTAGTTGTTCAGTGATGGTATGTAAGTTGACTATATTCTTTCTTTTGTCTGTAAATAAAGTAAAATAAACAAATGCACAGCTAATTGCTCCTTCTACCCCAGCTGTGTGAACTCTGGAGTTATGTGAAGTTGTGCCAGAGACACTCACTGAGATTAATGAGCTTTCTGAGTCAGAGCCTAGTAACACAGATGTGGGGTTCATACAGTGACTTTCATTTCAGGTAAGAGCTTTAGCATGATAGAGAGAAAGACCCAGAACAGGCTCTCAATGACTGTTATTGTTGTTGTTGTTTAGGCAAGCTGAGGAGCTTCTGGTTTATTATTATTCTTTGTCATAACATGTTAGTAAATACTCTGAAATGTAGTTTGTGAAATGGTTAAAGTTGGGACTATAAGCAATATAAGTCTTTTTTTTCTTTCTAAATTCTTGGCTACTGAACTTTTGTTAGGCGTGGCAGGCTGTGGAGGTCTCTGCGGGAAATACCACGCTGGCCTTGGGCGAACTGCACGGCTCCAATCGGGCGCCATCCAGGACATCGGTGTGTGGAGCTCTTTGGCTGTCTGGGAAGAAGGGTAGACAAATGTCCCCTTTACTTCCACTGGGAAGGGGCTACTCCAAGACTTATTTTCTTTGCCTTCCAGCACCAAGAATGTAAAGGGCTGAGATATTTCTAGTCAAACAAGTGACAGTGTTAAAGAAAACATGGCCATGATAGGCTAAGAATGAAGTATGACCCTCTCATTAGACAGGAAGCAGCCAGTTTAGTGTCTCCCAGGAAGAAAGATCTAGGAGCATCTACTTAGATTGGGGCCAGAAAAATTTAAATCTCTTTAAAAGAGAAATTCTGATGATTTTATGAATATAGTTCTCCTTCCCAAGTATATTCCAAATTTCTTAAGGGTTGAGGTCCCTTACATCTCTATGTCTCCCCCGTAGAACTTGCAGGAGGGAACCTTCCACATGGTGATGGTTCAAAACATGTCTATGGACTCATATTGTACTTAATATTCTTGTTATGTTTCTCCTCTGTGTATATTTCAAGTATTATTACGATGGTGAACTTTGAAGTAGAGCTAAGTCACATTCTTTTCTGTAAAGGATATGTATGAATTAAATGTAGGAAGAGTCAAGAGCTTCGCCTAGTTTCTATCCTTAGATTCAAGATCCTGTCTGATCTGTGGAATGTTTGGAGAAGCAACACTGCCACCTTCTGGTAGAAACATGTCATCTTTCTCCCAGCCTGTTGATGGCACTCCCGCCCGTTCATAGCCTGTGTTTCCATCAGTACAAATCGAATTTCCTTTGAAGTTTTGCAAACTTTAAATCAAATCTAAATAATATCTTAGATAATATGGCTGAAGATCAAAGGCCTGAAAATAAAGCCTTTGACTTGTGCTTTTTTTGGAAAGGGATATGATTTTGCTATCAAAGAAAATCTGACCCCAGGCCCACCGTGATGTCAGCTTTAAGACCTACTACTTTACTGGGGCATTCTACTAGACCTTTCACATGACCAAGAACGTTCTGGCGTTAGAGCTGGAGATGTTGTGAGTGGGTGGAGGAAGAGTATGGTGAAAAATTCACAGGCAAGTTGTATCAGTCATGAAAAAAATGGGGGAACAAGCTGGGCAGACAGCCGGCCTAAGTGGTAAACAGGTGAACAGGATTTTCCACACTGTGTTTTCAGACTTAGTAGCTCACTTTATTTGGGGTTAAATGTTTCCAGTTACAGTTACTTGAGTAGTTCCCTGGAAACCCATGTAGATTCATGGTTTTCCTAGAGCTAGGCATGTAATAGATATCAATAAGAATTAGATGCATGAATGAATGAATATGAACATATCTTTGCTTTTATAATTCATCTCTAAATACTCTGCTGGGACTAGTGCTGAAGAGTAACTAGTTGATTTTCCTAATCTTTCTCACTGATTCCCCAATCCATACCCAATGGCAACTGCTCATAAGGGAAGGAAAGTGCTCATGGATCAATCCTAATCATTTTTCTTCCACTTGATCCATGTAAAGAAACATTGAAGACTTTGGAATAAGCAAACAAGATTAACATCTTTTCAAGAGAATGCTGTAACCACTGGGGATTATCTGCCTATAGGGATATGCACCTTTGTCTTTGAGCTACTTTATAATTCTGGAGGGATCAAAGTTAACTTGTAGAAAACTGAGAGCAATACAAATATATCAACAGACATACAAATAAATTCTGTCCAGAGGAGGGTTAATTGACTTTCTTCCCCACCTCCCCTGCAAAAACATCAGTTTTGTTTCCATTCGCAAATTTATTTCGGTATTCCTGATTTATAAATGTCTCTGCTTTCCAGTTTCTCCTTTGAACTGATTGCTTTTTTTTTTTTTCGTGAGGAAGCTCAGCCCTGAGCTAACATCGATGCTAATCCTCCTCTTTTTTGCTAATCCTCCTCTTTTTTGCTAATCCTCCTCTTTTTCACTGAGGAAGACCGGCTCTGAGCTAACATCTATTGCCAATCCTCCTCCTTTTCTTTCCCCCAAAGCCCCAGTAGATAGTTGCGTGTCATAGCTGCACATCCTTCTAGTTGCTGTATGTGGGACGCGGCCTCAGCATGGCCGGAGAAGCGGTGCGTCGGTGCGCGCCCGGGATCCCAACTCGGGCTGCCAGTAGCGGAGCGCGCGCACTTACCGCTAAGCCACGGGGCCAGCCCTGAACTGATTGTTAATGACAGTTTACTCTCTCAACCACCAAGCAATTGTACTCTATTTAATGGGATTTCCTGTTGAATTATCTGAGGCCCTCATTTTACCAGTTCCCTCATTCAATTAATGAGTTAAATGAAAGCTTTGCCACATGTGTTTTATATTTGTACGAGTCATGATTGTAATTTTTAAATTTAAGTTTCTTTAACACTCAAAATTAAAAAACAAGTTGAAGGAGGAGTCTGGGCCTCTTCTTGTTTGGTTTCTGTGGGAGTTGCACGACAGGTAATCCAAAATTTAGTTCCCTTGCCCTCCTTGAAGTAGAGGGTGTGGCTGAGATTATGTGATAACAAATGTAGGAGACTGTCCACCTCCCAGTGGGGTCTCCCTCAGTGGGTAGCTCTGTACTCACCACAGGGAACCTGCCCCGTGGCACCGCTTCTGGAACTCCTCTGCTGGCGGTACCCTCAGAGCCCGCTGCGTCTTCTCTGGACGGTCCTCGGGTTGGCAGCGTCCGGTAAGTCTCACTAGACAGCTGGCTTTGGTATTGGCCAGATCTGCTTCAAATTCTGGTTCTCCCATGCACTAGCTGTGGGATCTTGCAGAAGTTACTAGATGTGTCTGGTTTACTCATCTGTAAAATAAGGCTGTTGTAAAGAGTGAATGAAATAATGCATATTGTGCCCGGCACATAAGTGCTCCATAAATCTTAGCTATTATTGCTACGTAGAGAGAAAATCGTAGACTGAGAGCGGGAAGCCCTGCTTTCCTCCTTGGCCCTGCTGAATTGCAGCTGTGCAGCAATACTATGGGAGTGATGTTTGAAGGTCATGGTTAACTCAGACAGGACTGCAGCCATGTGGGCTGCATGGGGCCTGAAGATCTAGGGGGCTGGGTGGACTGGATCAGGCGATTTCCCGGAGTGAGTAGACCAGGCCTTAAGGTTTCAGTTTCTTGATTTCTTAAGCTTTCAGTTTTCTTGATTTTCCGGGTAGAGCCCAGAGGGCAAGATGTGGTGAGTGGCATGTGATAGCCAAGGGCAGTGGCCAGGTACCAACTGCTATGGGAGTGTTTTAATATTTAGTAACTGGTACGGCCCTGCTGAGTACAAATCAGCCCTGGGAGAAGGTGGATGAGCTGAATTGGGGTTGGGCTACATCTTCCCATACATCCCCAAGTGTTGTGTAGGGATGGCCATGGGCGACAGACGGTCTGGGAAAGTACTCCTTTGCCCTCCTTCTGATGGATTCTGTGTGTGTGATGGAGCAGGTAATATAGAGAAGTTCTTCAGTCAGGGGCTGGCTCTACCGTGCCACCCTTGTAATATGAGTTTCACCTGCCAGTAGATATTACTATTGAACCAGGACAGCAACAAAATAGAGGCTTCTTAAATATCACAGGGCACAGCTCCTCTTTAGAGATGCCTCAAAGGTGCCAGTGCTACAAACCAGGTCTGTTTACTCCCTTCCTCTCAACCAATAATTTCTATGGAATAGGGAGAGCTGACTCTGACATTTGCATTTTAGGCTCAGAAAAAGGAATTCTGAACCAATGTAGCTGAATTTAAATTTTAAAAATCTATAAAAGAAGGGTTTGAAGATCCTGTATATTATTATTTTGGTTACTTTCCACTTTTATTGATGTTTGACTTCGAATATCCAGTAGAGGGCATGAAAGGAATTGTTTGGCTCACTACATTCAAGACAAGATTTGAAGAGTAAAAATGAAAAAGCGAATGGGGTATATATTGCAGTTCTTAGACAGGGAATGACAAGTAACTTTTAAACATCAACCTAAAATATGTTACAGCTTTTACTTTTTCTTATTTCCTCTCTATACCCTTCATTTAAAATAAAATATTTGTCTCTTTTCTCTAGAATTGGATCTACTGTCATATTAACAAAACACACATGAAATCATTAAATAAAAATCAGTGTTTTGTGTTCAGATCTATTAGAGAAAAACTTGAGAAGTATACAAAACTTTAGTAGACACTATACTAGGCATCTGAAAAATACTTTTAATCTTCATAACAACCTTAAGAAGCTGACTTACAGATGGCCATTTTGCTGAGGCTCAGAGAGGCTGCAAACTTCACAGCATTTCTCTGCTCAGCAGTCTTCACTATTTCTCATAAAACTTTTGGGAAGTAAGAAATAAATCTTCCATATGAATAGACTAGGACCTAGAATCCTTAATTTAGGTCATGAAATAATCAATCTGATCACCTCTGTATTTACATATTTTGGATATTATCTTTTCCTATATTTTTCATAGCCAAATCCCACATCTGGTTGAAAATAATGTTTGCTTTTATTCTTTTACTTATTATTATTATTTGCATTTTCCCTCTGATTAGCTTCTTAGTAATTCTTCAAATTAATCTGCACTCTCACATTTGTAAAACTGTAATCTGTTGTAGAGTGGCAACCTTGTCTTACACCATTCTCTTTATGGCTTGGGGTCCATCTGTTTCTCAGATGAGGTTCAAGGACCACCTGCATTAAAATACTCTGAAGAGTGTTTAAAATAGAGATTATTGGGCCACAACAAAGCTCAGTTGAGTCAGAGTCTCTTGAGTCGAGACACAAGAATATGGCGTGTCCATGTCCTCCCCAGAGGCCTCTCACACACGCTGAAAACTGATGTGCTGGCTCAGACAGTGAGAATGACTGACATTCAGGCAGCACTTAGTGGACTGGATTGTCAGTGACTATGCCTTGGACATTAGGCCACTTCAACCTCCACATGGTGTTTGTTGGCTGCTAAGCCAACCACACAGCTTAGTGGAAAAGCATGGCTTTAGGAAGCAGAAGTACCTAGATCTTGATCATTTATTTAGCTTTAGTTTCTAACATCTGTAATGTAATATCTACTTGCAGTATTTTTTTTTTTTGCTGAGGAAGATTCGCCCTGAGCTAACATCTGTTGCCAATCTTCCTCTTTTTGTATGTGAGCCATCGCCACAGCGTGGCCACTGACAGACGAGTGGTGTACGTCTGTGCCTAGGAACTGAACCTGGGCCGCCGAAGCGGAGTGTGCCAAACTTAACCACTGGGCCCTGGGGCTGGCCCCCTTGCAGTATTTTTTGAAGATAAAATGAGATAATTTAGGCCATGCACAGACCTAGCATTGTGTCTGCTCCGTATAAGAGCCTGATAATAGTAGATGCTAATAACTCAACATGAAATCCCATTAAATATACATATCACTATTATTTGGTGTTTGAGAGAATAGGGCTCCTATAAAGTGAGATGCTTATAGAAAAAGCATGTTATCATTTGCATTAAATCTGAATTTTAAAGAAAGATCATAATTAAGTCTATTTTCTGGAAATAGCTTTCTGAGTCAAGTGATAGATAAGTATGATATACTTCCTTTATATAAAAGTTACTAAATGCTGGGAGACATTCTCCATGGATCCCTCACATTTCTGCATGTCTTCTGACCAGGGCATTGAGTGCCTTTTGTTCTGGTCTGTTTTTCCAAGGATATTTGAATAGCAAACAGCCTAGGGAAATAGAGTGTCTCCCTCTGGAGCAAAGGCAGGTACACTTGTTGCCCATGATTAAAGATTTGGGGTCCCTAAACTCAGGGTTCCTGTCCTGAAATGCAAACAACTGTGTGCAGGCTTCCTTCTGGGCCATCTGTGTCATACCTGTGCATCTTGGGAGCAAGGAGAACTGATGCAAATGTGCTGATGCTCATGCTGCTTGCTGTGTCATGATAAGAAAGTCCTTGATCTCTGACCCAGGAATCTCGTGTTTTTTTGCCAGCATCCATGAAATCGTGGCAGGCCAACTTGTTAAATTTCAATCTCAGATATTCTCATACAGTCTCAGACCCTTCACAGTTCTTGATGCTATATAAAAGCACCTTTAGCATAGGTTCAGTACATTTTATTTTTTTGCTTAGCCAAGTGCTTGTGTGGTGAAATCAACAATGACAACTGAAAGACATAGGTGAATTGACCAGGATCACAGAGCTAGTTCTAAGCTGAGTCTAGAACCCTAGACTCAGAACTTCTAGCCCTCTGCTCTTTTCTTCAGGCATTGACACTTGACTAAGCATCCCAGGCAAATAACACGCAAAGAGAACAAGATTTTATCAGGATGGTTAGACATTCTATCACGGAAAAGGAATGCTTTCTATTGGGCTGCTGGAACTTGAACAAAGTCATCCTCAGGCCATTTTCTCTAGTAGCTTTTCCACGTAAAGGCTGATGGCCTGTGCTTCTTCAGTCGTATTTTCATAGACAAATTCAAGCTCATGGATTGGCCAATGACGTGCGATGTGTATAAAGGAAAGCAGAGAAGAAAATACATTGCCAATAAGCCTTGGGATGGATGGATGGGCTGAACTGGTGCATAAGACAGGATTTCTGGGTGACACTGGAATCTAAGGTGATGGAATTCCCAGATAGCTAATGGAGGGATGGTGTGAGAGTGGCTAGGTTATGTTTGGAGTGGATGGTGCTAGGCACCGGTGCAAAATTGGGAGGTAAATATAAGCAATAATTCCATTTAAAAATACTGTTTCCTTTTAAGCTGTTCAGTACCTTTCGGTAAGTGAAAGAAAAAGTTAAAATCTTGGAAGTGAAAACAGCTGGAGAGCATTAAGCCATCACCAAGAGTTAGCAGACAAAGGCAGCAAGAGGTTGGGATAGATTCTCGAAGACAGAGAACACTTGATTTAAAGTCCTGTCAGGAAACTTGGCTTTGTTTTTGACATTGCTCCGGCTTAGGTATCAGAATTCCAGTCAACAAAGTACATGCCTATTCTTTATGTTAGCTTAGGGTATTCCTGT
This sequence comes from Diceros bicornis minor, assembly GCF_020826845.1. Taxonomy (NCBI): domain Eukaryota; kingdom Metazoa; phylum Chordata; class Mammalia; order Perissodactyla; family Rhinocerotidae; genus Diceros; species Diceros bicornis. Next base: position 8,933,555 of record NC_080763.1, on the reverse strand, counting down.
GCCAGTAACGTTCTCTGTGAGGACACAGAGAGTCCTTTTTTTTTTTTTTTTTGTTTTTGTTTTGTGAGGAGATCAGCCCTGAGCTAACATCCGCCAATTCTCCTCTTTTTTTTTTTTTTTTTGCTGAGGAAGACGGCCCTGGGCTAACATCTGTGCCTATCTTCCTCCACTTTATATGGGACGCCGCCACAGCATGGCTTACCAAGCAGTGCGTCGGTGCGCGCCCGGGATCCGAACCAGCGAACCCCGGGCCACCGCAGCGGAGCGCGCGCACTTAACCGCTTGCGCCACCGGGCCAGCCCCCTTTTTGACTTAAGTTTAGCACAATTAATTCATCAGGCAGCTGTAGAGTCAAGCCTGAGCAGACACAGCGAGTACAAATGGTGCAAAGTGTCTCTGTCCTTAAACAGCTTACAATGCAGTAGGGGAGGCAGGTACATGAGCACATAACTACAGGAGAGTGAAATGTGTGCAATAATGTAAATATTGATGAGATGCAGAAGAGAGTCACAGGAACATTAATTCTATCTCAAAGCAGAGAGTAATGAAAAGGTTCACAGAAGAGGTGACATCTGTGTCACTGGTACACCCTTTGGTTCATTCTTTTATTAATTTTTTTAAAATTTTTTGTTTATTGCAGTAACATTGGTTTATAACATTGTATAAATTTCAGGTGTACATCATTATACTTCTATTTCTGCATAGATTACATCATGTTCACCACCCAAATACTAATTACAACCCATCACCACACACATGTGCCAAATTATCCCTTTCACCCTCCTCCCTCCCCCCTTCCCCTCTGGTAACCACCAATCCAATCTCTGTCTCTATGTGTTTGTTTATTGTTGTTATTATCTACTACTTAATGAAGGAAATCATAGGGTATTTGACCTTCTCCCTCTGACTTATTTCACTTTGCATAATGCCCTCAATGTCCATCCATGTTGTCACAAATGGCTGGATTTCATCGTTTCTTATGGCTGAGTAGTATTCCATTGTGTATATATACCACATCTTCTTTATCCATTCGTCCCTCGATGGGCACGTAGGTTGCTTCCAAGTCTTGGCTATTGTGAATAACGCTGCAATGAACACAGGGGTACATGTATCTTTACGCATTGGTGTTTTCAAGTTCTTTGGATGAATACCCAACAGTGGAATAGCTGGATCATATGGTAGTTCTATCCTTGATTTTTTGAGGGATCTCCATACTGTTTTCCATAGTGGCTGCACCAGTTTGCACTCCCACCAGCAGTGTATGAGAGTTCCCTTCTCTCCACATCCTCTCCAACACATGTTGTTTCCTGTCTTGTTACTTATAGCCATTCTGACAGGCGTGAGGTGATATCTCATTGTAGTTTTGATTTGCATTTCCCTGATAGTTAGTGATTTTGAACATCTTTTCATGTGTCTGTTGGCCATCTGTATATCTTCTTTGGAGAAATGTCTGTTCAGGTCTTTTGCCCATTTTTTGATTGGGTTGTTAGTTTTTTTGTTGTTGAGATGCATCAGTTCTTTGTATATTTTGGAGATTAAGCCCTTATCAGATGTATGGTTTGCAAATATCTTCTCCCAATTGTTAGGTTGTCTTTTCGTTTTGTTGATGGTTTCCTTTGCTGTGCAGAAGCTTTTTAGTTTGATGTAGTCCCATTTGTTTATTTTTTCTATTGTTTCACTTGCCCGGTCAGACATGGTGCTTGAAAAGATGTTGCTAAGACCGACGTCGAAGAGTGTACTGCCTATGTTTTCTTCTAGAAGTTTCATAGTTTCAGGTCTTACATTCAAGTTTTTAATTCATTTGAAGTTAATTTTTGTGTGTGGTGTAAGGTAAGGGTCTACTTTCATTTTTTTGCATGTGGCTATCCAGTTTTCCCAACACCATTTGTTGAAGAGACTTTCTTTTCTCCATTGTATGTTCTTGGCTCCTTTGTCAAAGATTAGCTGTCCATAGATGTGTGGGTTTATTTCTGGGCTTTCGATTCTATTCCATTGATCTGTGTGTCTGTTTTTGTGCCAGTACCATGCTGTTTTGGTTACTATAGCTTTGTAGTATATTTTGAAATCAGGGAGTGTGATACCTCCAGCTTTGTTCTTTTTTCTCAGGATTCCTTTACTTATTCGAGGTCTTTTGTTGTTCCAAATAAATTTTAGAATTCTTTGTTCTATTTCTGTGAAAAATGTTGTTGGAACTTTGATAGGGATTGCATTGAATCTATAGATGGCTTTAGGAAGTATGGACATCTTAACTATGTTAATTCTTCCAATCCGAGAGCACGGAATATCTTTCCATTTCTTTGTGTCTTCTTCATTTTCTTTCAGCAATGTTTTATAGTTTTCTGTGTACAGCTCTTTCACCTCTTTGGTTAAGTTTATTCCTAGGTATTTTATTCTTTTTGTTGCAATTGTAAATGGGATGGTATTCTTAATTTCTCTTTCTGCTACTTCGTTGTTAGTGTGTAGAAATGCAACTGATTTTTGTATGTTGATTTTGTATCCTGCAACTCTACCGTATTCGTTTATTGCTTCTAAAAGTTTTTTGGATGATTCTTTAGGGTTTACTATATATAAAATCATGTCATCTGCAAATAGTGACAGTTTCACTACTTCCTTTCCAATTTGGATCCCTTTTCTTTCTTTCTCTTGCCTGATTGCTCTGGCTAGGACTTCCAGTACTATGTTAAATAGGAGTGGTGACAGTGGGCATCCTTGTCTGGTTCCTGTTCTTAGAGGGATAGCTTTCAGTTTTTCACCATTGAGGATGATATTAGCTGTGGGTTTCTCATATATGGTCTTTATTATGTTGAGGTACTTTCCTTCTATCCCCATTTTATTCAGTTTTTATCATAAATGGATGCTGTATCTTGTCAAATGCTTTCTCTGCATCTATTGAGATGATCATGTGATTTTTATTCTTCATTTTATTAATGTGGTGTATCACGTTGATTGATTTGCGAATGTTAAACCATCCCTGCATACCTGGAATAAATCCCACTTGATCATGGTGTATAATCTTTTTAAGGTATTGTTGTATGCGATTTGCTAGTATTTTGTTGAGGATTTTTGCATCGATGTTCATCAGTGATATTTGCCTGTAATTATCTTTTTTTTGTGTTGTCCTTGTCTGGTTTTGGTATCAGGGTAATGTTGGCTTCATAGAATGAGTTAGGGAGCTTCTCCCCCTCCTCAATTTTTTGGAAGAGTTTGAGAAGGATAGGTATTAAGTCTTCTTTGAATGTTTGGTAGAATTCACCAGGGAAGCCGTCTTGTTGTGTACTTTTATTTTTGGGGAGGTTTTTGATTACTGTTTCGATCTCCTTACTGGTGATTGGTCTATTCAAATTCTCTACTTCTTCTTGATCCAGTTTTGGAAGGTTGTATGATTCTAAGAATTTATCCATTTCTTCCAGGTTGTCGAATTTGTTGGCATATAGCTTTTCATAGTATTCTCTTATAATCTTTTGTATTTCTGAGGTGTCTGTTGTAATTTCTCCTCTTTCATTTCTGATTTTACTTATTTGTGCCTTCTCTCTTTTTTTCTTGGTGAGTCTAGCTAAAGATTTGTCAATTTTGTTTATCTTTTCAAAGAACCAGCTCTTGGTTTTATTAATTTTTTCTATTGGTTTTTTTGGTCTCTATTTCTTTTATTTCTGCTCTGATTTTTATTATTTCCCTTCTTCTACTGATTTGGGGCTTGGTTTGTTCTTCTTTTTCCAGTTCCTTTAGGTGCATTGTTTATTTGAGATTTTTCTTGTTTGTTGAGATAGGCCTGTATTGCTATAAACTTCCCTCTTAGAACTGCTTTTGCTGTATCCCATAAATTCTGGCATGTTGTATTTTCATTTTCATTTGTCTCTAGGTATTTTTTGATTTCTTCATTGACCTACTCGTTGTTCAGTAGCATTTTGTTTAATCTCCATGTATTTGTGGCTTTTCTGATTTTCTTCCTATGGTTGATTTCTAGTTTCATACTGTTGTGGTCAGAAAAGATGCCTGGTATTATTTCAATCTTCTTAAATTTATGGAGACTTGTTTTGTGGCCTAATATGTAATCAATCCTTGAGAATGTTCCATGTGCATTTGAAAAGAACATGTATTCTTCGGTTTTTGGATGGAATGCTCTGTATATATTTACTAGGTCCATCTGTTCTAGTGTATCGTTTCAGGCCAATGTTTCCGTATTGATCTTCTGTTTGGATGATCTATCCATTGGTGTAAGTGGAGTGTTAAAGTCCCCTACTATTCTTGTGTTACTGTCTATTTCTGTTTTTATGTCTATTAATAATTGCTTTATATATTTAGGTGCACGTACATTGGGTGGGTAGATATTATAAGTGTTATATCCTCTTGTTGGATTGTTCCCTTGATCATTATGTAATGCCCTTCTTTGTCTCTTTTTACAGTTTTTGTTTTAAAGTCTATTTTGTCTGATATGAGTACTGCTACCCCAGCTTTCTTTTCATTGCCATTTGCATGGAGTATCTTCTTCCATCCCTTCACTTTCAGTTTGTGACTGTCGTTAGGTCTGAAGTGTGTCTCTTGTATGCAGCATATATATGGGTCTCATTTTTTTATCCAATCAGCCACCCTATGTCTTTTAATTGGAGAATTTAGTCCATTGACATTTAAAGTAGCTATTGATAAGTATGTACTTACTGCCATTTTTTAACTTTTTTTTTCTCAGTGTTTTAGTAGTCCTTCTCTGTTCCTTCCTTCTTCTATACAGAATTGATAGTCTCTTTAGTTTGACCTCTGTCTGAAAGCTCTGCTCTTTAACTCCCCTCCTCCCTCCTTTTATGTTTTTGGTATCATATCTAACCTCTTTTTTGTGCATTTGTATCCATTACCCTCTTATCATGGAAATAGATAATTTTTCCTATTTGTGGTCTTCTCTTTTCCCCTTAAATCAGTCCTTTTAACATTTCTTGTAGCACTGGTTTCTTGGTGACAAACTCCTTTAATTTTTGCTTGTCTGGGAAATTTTTGATCTCTCCTTCCATTTTGAATGATAACCTTGCTGGGTAGAGTATTCTTGGCTGTAAGTTTTTTCCTTTTAGCACTTTAAATATATCGTGCCACTCTCTTGTAGCCTGTAAGGTTTCTGCTGAGAAGTCAGCTGATAGCCTTATGGGGTTTCCTTTGTATGTAACTTGACTTTCTCTTGTGGCTTTTAGGATTCTCTCTTTATCTTTAATTCTGGACATTTTGATTATGATGTGTCTTGGTGTGGGCCTCTTTGGGTTTATCTTGTTTGGGGCTCTCTGTGCTTCCTGTACCTGGATGTCTGTTTCCTTTCTTAGGTTAGGGAAGTTTTCATCTATTATTTCTTGAAGTAGATTCTCTGCCCCTTTGTCTCACTCTTCTCCTTCCGGGACACCTATAACACGGATGTTAGTGCGCTTGATGTTGTCCCAGAGGTCCCTTAGACTGTCCTCACTCTTTTTAATTCTTTTCTCTTTTACCTGTTTAGCTTGGGTAATTTCTTCTAGTCTTTCATCCAGCTCACAAATCTGTTCTTCTGTATCCTCTACTCTGCTTTTGTGTCCCTCTAGTGAATTTTTCATTTCCAGTATTGTATTCTTCATTTCTGATTGGTTCTTTTTTATATCTTCCATTTCTTTGTTGACATTCTCACTGAGTTCATCTATTCTTCTCCCCACATCAGTGAGCATCCTTAACACTCTTTGTTTGAACTCTGTGTCGGGTAGGTTGCTCATTTCTGTTTCACTTAGTTCCTTTTGTGGGGTTTTGTCCTGTTCCCTTACTTGGAATGTATTCCTTTGCCTCCTCATTTTGCCTCTTTCCCTGTGCTTGTGACTACGTATTAGGTAGGTCAGCTACGTCTTCTGTTCTGGGATAGGTGACCTTATGTAAGTGATGGCTTAGGAGACCTGCCGTGTGCTTCCTTCAGTTCTCAATGTTCCAGGGGTGACCTCTATGTGGGCTACGTGTGTCCTTCTGTTGTGGCCTGTTTGTTCTCCCTGTAGGCGCCCAGGGAGTCCAAGTTATGCTCCTGGCCAGCTGTTGTAATGCCCAGCTGTTTGTAGTTGTTGTGGGCCCTTCAGTCTCTTTATCAGGTGTGGGGAGCCCCAGCACAGTTGGCTGCAAGTTCTAATACTACATTTGTGTTGCAGTATTTCTTTTAAGTGAGTAGGCCCCCAGAGTGGCAGGTTGTTAGGCTCAGGGTCTTACAATTGCTATAAGCCTCCAGCTTTTAGGTCTCTTGTCAGTTCTCTGAGGATTGCAGCTGGGTGGGGCTGGCCTCAGGCACGGGAGCACCCAATTGTTTCAGGCTTTGGAAGGTGGGGCAAACCCCCTATGTGGGTCTTTGCAGCTGACAAGTCTTCTGCAGCTGACAAGCCCTGCCGCCCACAGGTCCACACACGCAGTCAACACAGTCCTGCCCCGTGTGTGCGCCCCAACCTCGCGAAGCGGACCCAGTCTCTCCACAGCGGAGCCCCACACACTCCACCACTGCCCCACACTCTCCACCCGCTCCTTGTGCACGCCCTGCCCCACTGAAGTCTGCTCAGTTGCCAGGCTGGAGAGAATCCAGTCACCAATCTATGTAGGCCCACAAGTTGCCTGAGGGCTTGTTGTTGGGTGGGGCCAGTCTCTAGGGTGAGCTGCCTGTCCTGGCTGAGCTGGATTAAATCGGTGCTCTAGCGGGTGGGGCAGACCTGGGCTAGCAGGCCTCAGGGAGAACTCCAATGGCGTCTGTGTCAGCACACCCACACCAGGCAACAACAATGGCCGCCGCCAATGTCCCAGTCCCTGGAGATGTCTCACCTCTCACCGAGATGCACTCAGGGCCTATTAGGTGAGTCTCTTTTCACCACAGCACTGTGCACCTTTCTTTCTGGTGATTTTAGGATGCTTTCTGAAACGGGTGAGTTTGCGCATGGGCCCTTTAAGAGCCGGTTTTAGTTTCTTTGTGAACCGGGTTTTCTGGGGGTGCTCCCAATGTTTTAGTAGCAGGCACGGTCAGATATTATGCCGCTGGTCTCGATTGTACTGGGTCCACAAAATGCCCACAGCGGGGGCACTCCCGGCTCAGGGCCCCGCGTCTCCAGGGAGGCTGCGCACCTGTGAGCTGCTCCCGGCGGCCGTGAAGCTGGCGGCTTGTGAAGGCGGCGTTTTTCCTCTCCAGAAGGGTGTCTCTGCCTCTTCTACCTCAGTTAGGATTGTCCGTTGTTGCAAGAGTTCCTCTTATCCAGTTTTCAGCTCTGTCTCAGGGGTAATTTTTCCACGAGTAGTTGTAAATTGGCTGTGTCCACGGGAGGAGGTGAGTTCAGAGTCTGCCTATGCCGCCATCTTGACTTCTCTCGGTTCATTCTTTGAATATGATCTAAAATGGTCTGGTTTTCCCTGTTAACAGCATGCCTTTCTTAAAAAAAAATGGATGATCTCTTTCTTCATTCCGCCTCATGGAGGAAATAATTTAAAGGCCATAATAAGTTGGTTACATCTTTGAAATGTTTTCCAACTGTATAGATATCATAAATCAGATGCATTGTGCAGACGACATCAGAATTACTGAGTGATTGTGCAATAAGAGATTGTGCATCAGGACAATTTGCTCCTTGATTTTGTCATAACTATGCTGAGGACCAGTTCATTTACCTACTTCAGGTTTGAAGTGAGCTAAGGTTAGTCACCAAATACTTGGTGACAGTGAAGAAGCTGCAACGTCCTTTGGACCTAAGGGCTCACATTATGGGTTCCTCTGATGCCAATGACACATGTTAATTTGGAACTCTTAACATAGGAACATAGTGGTTGCTAGTTTTTCTTGCCATTTTAGTCATTCTAATTTCATCTGCGAGATTGTTTGTTATAGTGTGCAGTATTTTTGTGGTCATCTCCCCCTTTGCTTTTAGGAGCTTCCTCTGGGCAAAATACTCAGACCCCGGGGCTTCATGTCTTCAAAGTTCTTTTACTTTTTCCTAAGGACTTCAAGCATAGCAGGAACATTTTTTTTACTTTCTTTTTCAACTTTCTTCACTGTTCTTTCCAAAAGAGAGGGTTTGTCCATTTAGTATTTAAAGGTTAACACGTTCTCCTGGGAGTTTAAGACTAAAGGGAGATGAGTGGGAAGGGCACTCCAAGTAGAGGAAACAGGAGGCACAGAAACCTGAGGAAGTTTGAAAGAGCGAGGCCCTCACTGCCACTGGAGAACCATGTCAAGGGCAGGAGAGAAGAGGGGAAAAGGGCAAGAGGGGAGGAGGGATCAGCTCTGAGGCCGGGAGGAAGGATGGATTTGAAAGCTACTTAAAAAGGGAAAGTAAAAAGAATTTTATAACAGAATTGATTTAAGGGGTGAATAAGGGGCAGATAGAAAAGATGATTATCAAGTTTCTGATTTTGGTGAGTAGCCAAATGGAGAAACCATAAGAAAGATGGTATATGGGAGGAGGTGTGAGTTTGAGAGACCAGGGTAAGCCCGACATCACTGAGGAATGTCCAGTTGAAGGTACTCAGAGGGAGTTGGAAATGTAGATCTGAAACTGAGAATAGAACTTTGACTGATAATATATAGTCAGTGGAAAATTTTAGCAATAGAAAACATAGAAGGAGATACGCTCAGCCACTGAGCTGGACATCAGTAATTACATCTTCTCCTTCACAGTGTCCGCTGACGAGGTAAGCCTTAGACAGCTATGCTTTTACCATTAATTCAACATTCACTTGACAAACACTTTTGAGTGCCCGTGTCCTCGGCACTGTGCCAGGCGTGAGTGATCATGTGGTGAAGAAGACAGACAAGCTCACATTCTAGTTCATGATATGGGCAGCAGGAACAGCATACACAGTTGCCCTCAGGCAGAAAAAACCCTGATGTGGTTTAGGAACTTCGTCATGAAAGGAAGTTGGAGAGGCAGGCAAGGCCAGATCACGTGGAGCCTCGTAGATTAGGGTAAAGACAATAGAGGTCTTTCTAAGCCTCTGAGGATTCGTAAACTGGGGAGTATTCATCCTTCTCCAGCCGCAGTGGGTTGGATTGGGAGTGGGGCCCATTCTTAGGCTGACAAAGCCCGGTGCAAACAGTCTTCCCTTCAGGAGTTGGTGCTGATAAACACTGAGAAGATGTGGCAATTGGTAGTGGGTGCTGACCCTGAGAAGATGCTACAAGGTGGAGAAAGAACCGTTATGGTCTGTGTGCAAACTGATGTCATGAGGAAGCAGAGAGCATAATGCAGCATACGAGATGTGGCAGAGGAAAGTGCAGCAGGCCCTTCTTTCACTCCAGTGAGATACCTTTGTCCTTTATTGCCCCACGTGTGTCAGTACAATAAACTCTGCCTTGTTTGAATCTGCTCGTGTGAATGTCTGTGTCTTATCACTGAAGGGGCCCAATTAAGACACCTAGAAGAGCAGGTAAAGAGAGAAGAGGACAGGGCTCACTACTTCATCCTCTGAGGCCCTGTGGATGAGTCACCTGTACACATTTTATAGTAGCCCTTAAGTATAGATTAGATTATACTTGTTTCTATGCCTCTCTCATGATTTTCGCGTCTATTCATCTTTACATCTACAGCATTAATTGTCATGCATAGCGCATTAGTCGGTGCTCAAAAATGTTTGCTGAATTGAATTGAGGATGGAGTCCTTCAAACAAATATTTGAAGATTGAACCGAGGAGGAAAAAACAAGCCCACAGAGCAGATTTAGAAGAAAGAATTACAGCAGTAGATGGGAAAAAACAAGCCCACAGAGCAGATTTAGAAGAAAGAATTACAGCAGTAGATGGGGAACCAGAAAGATGTGGTGTCTGGAAGGGCAATGGATGTGTGAGAGTATCCTAAGCAGTGGTGAGGAGGACCCAGTGCTCCAGAGAATTTAAAATAATGAGGGTGCAAATCAGTACCAATTGGATTTACCGATGGACGGAAAGGTGGTACTGCCATCAACTGAGGAGGCGGTCAGCAGGGGTGGATGATGTTCAATAAATTATCACAGCATATGTTCATCTTATTGATTTCCTGCAATCAAATATTACAAACTTCCATTCACATGCCACTATAAGCCAAAGGATAAATCCTTGGTCATTGAAAAGAGCTGCATAATACTTTCTATAAATAAACAAATAAAACATTGAAGCTTCAATACACTCTGATATGCATGTTCATAATTTTTAAAAATCAAGAATAATAACTTGGTCTCTCATTTCATAAAATGGAAATCTGAAGTTTCTCCTGAAAGTATGAAGGTATCAGTGTGTTAAGAAAAGTGCAAAGTGTTGCACATAAAGTTTCATTTAGAGAGATGTGTAACTCACACACTGTAAATGGATTAGCAAAATTCGTAAATCAAAGCGTACACAGTCATGCATGGGAAAAGGTATGTTTCAAATAGAAGGCAGCCTCAGGCTTTCATGTTAACCAGAGTTTGCATTATTTTTCATGCTCTTATAGATTATTATTACACATAGCTTACTTTGATTAAACTCGCACTTTATAATTTTGAACTTAAGAAAAGGCAAATAATAGTTGTTTAAAATTGTTTTTCCAGGTAACTTTTAATTCTCATCAGGAGAGACTGAACCCTTGGGAGATTTATCTGCTAGTTAATCCTGGTCACTTACTCATTTTGTGCTATAAATGTCACAGTGACCATCTTCTAAACGTGGCAACCTCTCTCCTCTGAGGGAACAGTTTCATGATAGCCTATGGATCATACAGATTTGCTTTTTCTTTTCTTTTCATTTTTTTGCTGTGCTATCTGAATCCTTACTCCTACTGTGGCTTCCTTTTTAATTATTCTAATTTCCTCTGAATGCCAGTAGAGAGTTATGGGAGAGAAAGTTCTGGAAATGGAAAGTCTGTAGGAGGAAGATTGGACATTGAAAGTCTGACTTTTTTCTGCAAACTTCCAACCCAATACTATTGAAAAGGTTGTAGCTGTGTCCGAATGGAGAAGGGGCCCCATGGCTCTGATCTCACTACAGAGTCACCCTCTGAAACCAGCCTCTCTTCTCTTGGACCTTACTGAAGTCTGAACTTTTCAGCTGTCAGTTGTTTCCTTTCTTTCTTCCCTCCTTCACCGTCAGCTATAAGGAAGTCCACATCCTCTTTAGAACTGCCATTTGGGTTGCCCGTTCTTTTCTTTTATTGCTTTGCTGTCTTTCAGGGTTTTGCATCCAATATATGGCTCCATTGAATTTTTCTTTTTCTAATGCAAAAATGCTTGCGCACCTTGGGTTCCTGTCACAAGCACTGTGAATTTCTGGCAGGTGCTTTTCTCCACTTAAGGCTGTGCTGGGCCTCAGCCATCAACGTCCCTTGCAGAAGGTTCACGTCTGTCAGGCAGCTCTCAATTTATTCGTGTTCTGCTTGGGCTTTAATCTTTTTCTACATTTCCCTTTTTTCTACACTGCCTACATTTTTTCTCTACATTGCCTACGTTTTTTCTACATTGCCTACATTTTCTACATTGCCATGTCTCATGTCACGTGGATAAGCAGTAGTGGACTCCTGTGGCTACTCCTTTGTAACTAGACAGAGAAGGCTGCCCCACTTCACGCCTTCAGAAAGTTTCTTCTCTGCCTTTTTGCAACAAGAAGTGGCTCTTTGTCTGTCCCGCTTTTTTTCTCTCTTCATAAGCCAGGGTAAAAGATAAAGAATCTCCTCCCATCCCAGTAGACCCCACAGCCTGATGTGGCAGTGGGAGTTGAAGACAGTGATGGGGGGACCTCAGCATCCAAGGTCCTTCTCCTGTCCCCAGGGACAACTGGGATACCATCGTTCCACTGCCATCAGCCTGTCAACAAGTTTAGCTGTGAAGAGTGAGCAGTTGACAGAGTGGGTGCAGGGTTAAGAGAGAGTATTACAATGAGGAAGATTTGAATTTATTTGCAAACTGGAAGAATCCAATAGAGAGGGAGAAGCTAAAGACAGGAGAGTCCTATCAAAAGGGTTGAGTCCCTACCCCAGGCATCAACCTGATCTAGCAGGTAAGACACCTAACTTCCGCCCCACCTCTCAGCGACTGATCTCTCGTCTGTGTCAGTAATTTTACTACAACAGCTACTACTATTTGGGTAACTTTGTGGGGTTAATGGAGATTGAGGGGTGGGAGATAAAATTTCTCCAGCCACCTCTTGGTGCCACCATGAAACTTCTTATCATCTGATGAAGACTTTGGTGCCTGTCTCCTCTCTGACCTGACTCCAGCAATCATCATTGTTCATATGGATGGCCCATATAGCTCCTTAATGTCTTAGTTCCTTGACACCCTCACTCCAGTGACTTTTTTATTCACTCCTCTTCAGCCACCCCCTGCCACAGTCATGCACTTGCCTGCAGGACTCTGATTGGGCCATCTAGCTCCTGAATACCCCCCCACCTGCATCTTGTGGCCCTCTCCCCCTCACTCTCTTTGCTCCAGTCTTGTTGAACGTCTTTCAGTGCCTCTAAGCCATGTTGCTTCCCATCTCAAGGCAACACTTGAGGGAACACATACATTCTCTCCACCTGAAACACTTTCTCCTCTCAACACCAAGATCTCTGCTATCTACCTAGCTTCCCCTTACTCATCCATTTAGTTTTAGCTTGAGCAATGCTCCTTTGGGAAAGCCTTAACTGACCTAAACGACAAGATGAGGTCACCCTGTTTTACATTCTCTGGGCATTGGACATTTTTCCGTTGTAGCATATCTCACAACTTTGATGAATTACTTCTATGGCGTCGTATCTGGTATACAGTATAATCAGCAAATATTTCTTTTTTTTTTTAATAATTTTATTTATTTATTTTTTTCCCCCAAAGCCCCAGTAGATAGTTGTATGTCATAGCTGCACATCCTTCTAGTTGCTGTGTGTGGGACGCGGCCTCAGCATGGCTGGAGAAGCAGTGCGTCGGTGCGCTCCCGGAATCTGAACCCTGGGCGCCAGTAGCGGAGCGCGCACACTTAACCGCTAAACCACGGGGCTGGCCCAGCAAATATTTCTTAAATGAATAAATGAGACAGTGACTGAATGGAGAGTCTGAAATTGCAGGAGAAAGAGGGAATTCATTATTTTTTTTTTACTGTTAATGCAATCCATCAACTTTATTCAGATTTCACTAGCTTTACATGCACTTGTTTGTGGGTGTATATGTTTAGTTCTATGCAATTTTATCACATGTATAGATTTGTGTGGTCACCACCACAATGAAGATACAGAATAGTTCCATCACAAGGATCCCTCATGCCATCCTTTCATAGCCACGATCATTTTCTTCCCTCCCTTACTCCTTTCTAACCATTGGTAACCGCTAATCTGTTCTCCATCTCTATCATTTTGTCATTTCAAGAATGCTGTATTAATGGAATCATACATTATGTAAACTTTTGAGGTTGGATTTTTTTCACACAGCATAATTCTCTTGAGACTCATCCAAGTTGTTATTTTTAACAATAGTTTATTTTTCATTGCTGAGTAATATTCCATGGTATAGATGTACCACAGTTTGTTTAACTGCTCACCTGTTGGAGGCATTTGGTTTGTTTCCAGGTTTTGGCTATTACAAATAAAGCTGCTATGAACATCTGTGATACAGGTTTGGTGTGAACCTAAGTTTTAATTTCTCTGGGATAACTGCCTAAAAGTGAATTGTTGAATCATATGGTAAGCACATAGTGAGTTTTCTAAGAAACTGCTTAATCACAGATATATGTATGCTTAATATTTTGCTTAACCTTACTAGTATTTGGGTTCTGTAAAAATAAAATTTCACTGTATGTAATCTTCTGGGACCCACTTTTTCATTCAACTTTAAATTTCCAAGATTTCTCTATGTTGTTGCATGTAGCTGTAGTTCATTCATTTTCATTGCTGTATAGATATTTCATTTTGTGACTATATCACATTATCCAATCAATGGTGGAACAAGTTGCACCATTTTGTGAACAAAGCGCATGATTTTATGAATAAGGTATGCACGCGCAAAAGTTTGTTTGGGCATATTCCTAAGAATGAGGTTGCTGGGTGCTAAGGAATTTGAGTGATTTGAGCTTTCAGATGAAAGGCTGTATTAGTTTCCTAGGGCTGTTGGAACAAATGACCACAAATTTACTGGCTTAAAATAACAGGAATTTATTCTCTCAGTTTTGGAGACCAGAAGTCTGAAATCAAGGTGTCAGCAGGATTGATTTCTTGTAGAAACTCTGAGGAAAAATCTGTTCCATGCCTCTGTCCCTGCTTCTGGTGGTTGCCAGCAGCCTTGGCATTCCTTGGCTCGTAGAAGCGTCACTTCAATCCCTGCCTCCGTCTTCACATGGAATTCTCCTCTGTGTGTTAGGAATTCTTTATAGAACAAAAACCTAGAGGTGGTGGAAAGGATACGATCCGGAAACAGGTAAGTGGTGGTGGAGAAGGACACTTTGCACAGTGTACCAGGGTTTACAAAATGTTCACATTATCTCAAAGGATCCTCAACTCAACCCTACGCAATAGGCATTATCTTTATTTCTATGATTGAAAGCTAGAAAATTTTCAGAGCTGGGTTTGGATCCCAGGTTGTCACAAGAGCCTAAATCTGAGCTTTATCCACGACTCGAGTTGGGTAACTTCCATGTACATGAAACTTAAACCTGTCCTGCTGGATTGCCTGCCACCTGGATGTTTTGGTGCATGAAATATCTGGTAATATTAACTGTTTAAAATAGACTTTTCCCATTTCCCACCTTGGGTTATAAATCTAATAGTCCTTTTTTTTTTTTAATTTTTTTTTTTTTTTTTTTGGTGAGGCGATCAGCCCTGTGCTAACATCTGCTAATCCTCCTCTTTTTTTTTTTGCTGAGGAAGACTGGCCCTGGGCTAACATCCCTGCCCATCTTCCTCCACTTTATATGGGAGGCCGCCACAGCATGGCTTGCCAAGCAGTGCATTGGTGCGCGCCCGGGGTCCGAACCAGCGAACCCCGGGCTACCGCAGCAGAGTGCGCGCACTTAACCACCTGCGCCACCGGCTCGGCCCCTGTAATAGTCTTTTGATTCTGTTTGTGGACAATTCTGAAAGCAACTGCACTAGGTTCACTTTAAGCTGGAAATGGCAGGGACTTGTAACTGAGACCATACCAAGGAAAGCACAGAGCTTTAGAAAGCCGAGCTTCCTGCCGGAAGGTCTTGCTTCTTTCAGATTTTCCATGGATGGTACTTCTAAATTTCCTCACAAGGACTTGATTTATCTCATAGCTATTGCCAAATGTGTGATTCATATTGTATTTCCTGAATTTGTTGTCAGGTAGGTGAGGGGCAAACCCAGTTGCCAACCTTGAAGAATTTCTCAAATTTCCTTCAAAACAACACTAGTCTTTAAATGATCAGGTTCCATTGGCTCACTGAATTTCTGCCACTACTACTTAAAATATATTATTTCTTAACGCATTTTTTTGCAAAATAGTGTGGATTACAGTATATAATTTCAAATATTTAAATTTCAAGTGGAGCTAACAAAATATTCAAACACTTCTGAAGTCTTTATAGGAAACAGCTGTGGTTTCTTTTGCTTCAGAGATGGTGACAACTGTTATGATGATGCAACATAAGCAGTATTAGAAGGAGTGCATGGTTAGGATTTTCCTATCTGGCTTTGGGTCTAGGCATTATTGCTTTAAAAAAGGACTAACTGAAAAGCACACTCTGTTTTAAAAAGTAAAAAGTGTTTACTTTTTCTTGAGAGAAAGCAGAGAAACTTCTATTAATAGAGCTTATAAGATGTTCTCTTAGGAACAACTAACATTTTTACATTGTTAACTGTAGTGTCTCGTGGCCTGAAACCCTGGGACGGGGTCTCTCCCTCCCTCTTTTGTTCCCTGCTCTCTTGTTGTGATTTTCTTCCTCTTAGGACTTCTGTATTTTCACTTCATTGGGACTTGGAAGGGACAGAAAGCCAAAGTTTGTGCCTAGTTTATCTTAAGCATGAAGTTTATTGTTTTTTAAATTTTAAATAACATAGTTATACTTTTATTTCTAGTCCTGTCAATTTAGTCAGGATCCATTCTCTGTATGGATGGGATGTTAGCTACCCCTGCTACCCTCGACCTTCCCTCCCCACTTCCACATTCACCTGCTGGAAGTGATGCCTTTACGCTGATAACATATAGGTTATATATACATAATATACATAACATGTATATTATGTCACAAGTCTCCAAAGATGTTCACAGCATTTGGAAAAAGAAAGAGGCGAATGATTGTCGAGGTGAAGAGACTGGATTGTGTGTCAGTAATCTTAGGCTGTTTCTTCTACTTGTTTCTATTTGCTGTTTCTTTCTGCCATTGCCTGGCTATTTTATAATCATCTTTCAAGTCTGAGCTG
Organism: Diceros bicornis minor; assembly: GCF_020826845.1. Taxonomy (NCBI): domain Eukaryota; kingdom Metazoa; phylum Chordata; class Mammalia; order Perissodactyla; family Rhinocerotidae; genus Diceros; species Diceros bicornis. The sequence continues at coordinate 8,917,251 of NC_080763.1, read as the reverse complement.
AACTGCATTTCTTCAGGATGGCCGTTTCTACACCAAATCTTCATGGTGACCCTTGCTCTCATGGTAGCCTGTTGTTCCATAGAGCACCCACCATGTGTCATTACACGTTTGCTTGTGCTCAGTTACCTCTGTCCCTCCCACTGAACTCGAAACTCCATGAGAGCAGGGATCCTGTCTGGTTTGTTGGCCTTTGTGAACTTAGTGCCTAGCTTTGTGTCTGGCATCCAAAAATTATGTATTGAGTAAATTAATTGGGTGATTTTTAAACTGAGACTCGAAATATTGATGAGACTTAGCTTGGCAAGGAGTTGATGTTGAGAACATCATGGCTGATGCACCAACATTTATTCAACCTTCTTGGCCATTGTGTCACAGCCATACAGACTTGCTCTCTGCTTCCAGGATACATACTAACTGGTCTAAGCCACATTAGTAATCCCATACCCTTTGTCATTATGGCATGCTCTGGTGACAATTTTTTGTTCATCAGTAGAGAGCCCATGACCTAAATTGGCCCAGTCATATTGAAGGGAAGAAATGTTGTTCCATTATTGGGGGAAAACATTTATTCTCTCTTCGACCAGAAGTGAAAGAGGGGCACGTTGCCACATCATACTGGCAGCCATCTTATACCTGTGAGAGTTCATAGGATTTTTAAAACAATGTGTGATATAAATTTATTCTGTGACATTTTCCTTATTGAAGAGATTTTAAATAGATTAAAATACATCAATATTTTATAAAAAATAAATACCTAGTAGAAGAATTTAGATAATATCTGTAATATACATGATTTGGCCCTGAATACCCTTTTTTTTTTCATTTCAAACATAAATTTTTTTAAAGTAACATAAAATTACAAGGATTGCTGCATTCTTCATATATCCTGTGTCTTATAAATTTTAATTCAATTGCCTATTCTTTTCTCAACTACATATTTTAATGGTATTTGCTCCTGTTTTTTGAATGGGAAGAGTATTCATTTTCTGTTTCTTAATAGTGATATTTAGGTCTCTTTTTCTGATTCTTCAGGAAATGCTTCATGCTGAGTTTGAATAGTAATTGAGGGTCTGGTCCAGAAAGTAGTGGGCAATTACAGATCTCTTTAATTTTGAGAGCCTGAGGTATGAGTCTATCCAAGTGCTCAGCTCAATGTCCATGAGAAGGGTGTGTGGATAAGTATTCTGGCAACTTGTGATGACCATGGAGGCTATCTGCACCTTCCATCTGCTACCAAAACACTGAACTGGCTCCCACGTCCACACAACCTTTGCAGCAAGCTGTAGCCCAACTTTGTCAGCTTCAGCCTCCAGTGTTCTACTGTATGGTCTATTGAACATATACTCCTACAATTTAGACTGTATCCAATGGTCCAAAAGTGCCACACTATCTCAAGGAGAAATGACTCAAATCATTGGGAGAAAAATCAGACCTACGAAATGCCATAAATGAACCAAGCTAGCCGTTTCCACATCATGCCCAAGTACTGCATGTGCTATTTCATGGTCCAGAAGGATGAAGCAGAGGCTATGGAGGGCACAACAGAGAGCATAAAGAACTTGGGTCTTTGATGATATCTATGAGATGCTGCATCAGCAAGTCTTGATAGTTGACCTGTCTCAGAGAAACAGGGAGAGAAAAAAATGTTCCAGACAGAGGGAACTGGTCAGGAAGGGCTCATATCTGAGGAACAGGAAGAAGACTGGTTAACCTAGGGAAGAGTTTCCTGAGATGAAGCTAGAATGGTGAGGAGGGACCAAATCATACAAAGGCTTGTAGTCATACCAAGTATCAGTTAAGCACTCAATTTCTGGAATGGAGCAAACCTGGGATCAAATCCCAACTCTCTTATTTCCAGCTGGGAAACCTTGGGAAAGTTACTTAATCTCCTCTCTAAACCTCAGTTTCCTCTTGTAAAGGAATGGCAACACGAGCTTCTTCATGGTGTTCTTGGGAAAAGTAAATGAGAGAATGCAAAGAACTTAGGAGTTTGATAAATAAACCAAATAAATGAAATAAAAAGCTATTACAGTTGTTATTGTTATTATTGTTTTGGGGCAGAATTAATGTGAGATGATGGTATTAACTATAATGATTTTGGACTCTCTAAGAGCTTAAGCAGAGACCAACATGATCAAATTTCCATTTTACAAAGTTTCTTCAGGTTGCAAAGTGGATAACGCACTAGAGAGGGGCACGTGGAGAGGAAGGGAGATCAGCTAGGAGAGGTTGTTGCATACTTCAGGCGAGGATGTAGGAGGTTTGGACTAAGGTAGAGGCAGTTAAGATGGAGGGAAATAGATGGATTTCCCTCTATTAGGAGGTAGAATTGGCAGGATGTGATAACTGATTGAAGATGAGGGATGAGGAAGAAGGAAGAGAGATAGATGACTCCAAAGTTTCAGGCTTGGTGCATTTATTAATCCTATTGGAGAAATAGGTTGTATGTGAATGCTTGGGGGAGTGGTGGGAGGAGTTTGGACTTGAGGAGTGTAAGTTACCTGTGAACCATCCAGGGGGAGATACGTAGTCAGCAGTTACATATACATGTCTACCCTTTAGAGGAGAGGTCTGATCTAGAGATATAATTTTGATTGTCAACTTATAAATGGTTACTGGAGCCATGGGGGTGGATAAAAATTGGGAAGAGAAAAATGACCAGACCTTAGAGGAAATCCAAAGATTAAAGGCCAGTCAGTGAATCAGAAACAATGAGTTTGGTTGCAAATAATTAGACCAACCCAGACTGGCTGGAACAATAAAGGGTTATGTAATGAGAAAGCCCAGTGGCAACGTGGGCTTCAGGGTTGATTAGATTCAACAGTTTAGTTACGCCATCAAGTTCTCAATTTATTTCCACTTCTGGAAAGAAAAATTTATGTGGTGCTGGCTTGCTTCTAAAGCTGACTCATCTGTGTAGTCGCAGGATGGCTGCCTACAATTTCGAGGGCTACATGCTTCCTTCTCCACACTGAGAAAGGAGAGAGGGTCTGTTACTTCCTCAGAGAAGGAGGAGGCTTTTCCCTCTGAAGTCCCTAGTAACAGCTGTCCTTTTGTTGGCTAGAATTGGCTCACATGCCCATGTCTGAACCAAAATTTGGTAAGCCTCAGAACGGGATTAGGATGATTAATCTGAACCACGTACAACCCACACGAATGTGGAGAGGGAAGTCAAGTCCTTCATTGCTCATTGGCTCTAAACCTGACGCCTGAGGCTCGAATATCTGGACAAAACTGGTTTAGGTATCAAAATAAAGTAGCCTGGATATTGAGAAGGTAATCACAGTGCCCACTTGAACCAAGCAGTGAAACAGACTGAGAGATGGCTTAGCGATTACAAAGAAAATGAGAAGAGAACAATGTTACCTTCATGTTTCAGGATGGAAGGGACGGTGTCTTGGGATGGATACTGCTGAGAGACCAAGTAAGATGAGAAGAGAAAGGGTACACTCACTGGTGAGCTTAGTAAGTGGTAGATACAGGGGCAGGTGGGGAAACAAATAGATGGGAGTTAAGGAGTGCAGGGAGGAGAAGAAATGGAGGCAGAGGCTACAGACCTCTTTTTTGAGAAGATAGAGTGATAGGGCCTAATGTGGAATGGAGGGAGTGTTTTTATCTGCTTGTTTATGTTTTGAAGATGATACAGACTCTGGCATATTTCAATGCTTATTGAGACCATCTATTATACAGGGAGAAGCTTTATATAAGTGGGATGACACACTTTAAAATACTAGAATATGCCACGTTGCTGGACTGGTATGCCTTGATATTAAGTCTGCCGGTTCCTTCATGACAGCAAGGGTCCTTAGTCATAGCAAAGATAAGTGTGTCTGACAGGTGTGTGCAGAGTTCAAGAATCCTGTGTGTGCTGTGGCACACCAACAGACAAGCACGAGCACAGGGTTTTCAGGAGGTAAGAGAGATGGGCTCCTGAACATGGTGAAGGGATTGGCTGTGGGTAGAAGCCATGCCTCCTCCATTGTGATGGGAAGAGAAGAGAATGAGTTTGATCTTGTGGAGTTGGGGAGTTCTCACCTGCTGATTTGTATTTCATCTAAACAAGGAGGTGTCTGCTGTTGAGTGAAGAGGGAGAAAGGGATTCAGAGATTTGAGAAGCAGGATAAGTTTTGAAATTGCCGTTGCAGAGGATATGAGAATGAGATGGCCAGAGAAACGCAGCAGGATTGTTGGGCAACGCTGCCCTCACTGGAGAAGTTGGTGAACTCAAATGTATAGAGGTACGGATTTTCCCAGCTGTGTGCTTTTCTTCAGCAATATTCATCTGCCCCTGTTCAGGAATGGGGAAGTTGAATATTTAGATTCATACAAGGTTGTTTTGTTAGGGTCTAATGAAAGGACAGAGGGTCAGTTGGTTAGGGGAATAAATAAGAAGAGTGATTAAAATGAAGGGCCCTGGAATGGAAGCTTGATACTGAGGAAGGGAAAACAGGGTGGCGGGGCTGGGATGAGGAGAAAATGGTGAATTGATGGAGGGCTCAGTGTAGCTGAAAAATAGTTGCAGTGGTAGTGATTTAAATAGCAAGCAGGAAGAATGAGCAGGTGGATAGGAGGTATGTAAATATATGTATTTATATATATTTTACATATATATATTTAAATTAGTGATTTTGGCAGTAGAGAAGTTTCAGGTATTGACAACATTCTGTGCCTGACTCTTACAGTGATTGGGCAAGTGAGGTGGTGGCAAGAGTTCATTGGAGATGAGGAAAGTCAGAACTGAGAGACCTGGTTGTTAAAGGGGCATCTTTAGATCTTGAAGTCCTCCCTGGTGAGGGCAGGAGACAGATGCAGAGATGTCAAGTGCCCATGACCAAGGCTGGCCCTGAATAACATAACAGTGATGGAAAGATCACTGAACCCAAAGTCCAGACAGCTGAGTGCTCATCCCACCATGGTCACTAGCTAGCTATCTGAGTAACTTTGGGCAAGTAGCTTAATGCCTCCGGGTCTTAGTTTGCTCACAGAACATGAGGGAATAATTCATCAGGATCTCTAAGATTCCTTCCAGGTGTAAAGATGCTACTGTTCTGTGATTTCATTATACCAATCTGTTGGGCTTAAGGGAATCACACTCTTCTCTCCAGTTCTGGGTAGATTGAGAAATAGACGTAAGAACAAGAAATAGTGTGACTGCTAGTAAAGCTGGACTGGAGAATGTAGCTCAGACTAAGGTCCAAGAGATCTTAGTCGTTGTGCCTTGACTTACATTTACCAACCCGGTCTTGGCAAAGCACCTGGATAAGAATCGGCCTTAACCTACAGGGGCAGGCCCTTCCCCAGCAGGCTTACAGCGTGGAGGAGAGGTGGGCAGAGGCAGCTGTAGGGAGGCCACAGAGAGAGGAGGCCAGAGAGAAAGAGAGAGGCCACACGTGGGCAGTGGTTGCTGACACACTGACCTCTGCCTGGCAGGCGGCAGGTCTGCTCACTAGTTTTGAGCACTCTTCCTCCCTAGGGAGAGTGAATGGACGAAAGGAGGGTAAAGGTTTCTTTCCAACACATCAATTTAATGGAAGTGTCTCTTTTATCTTCTGAGGCAGGAACTTGGAGAAAAGAAGAAAATGTTTCCTTCTTTATATACATGGACTAACAACCCCAAATAGATAGTTTTAAGTTATACCTATGAAGTTGTATATGTGTATAAGAGATATGCAGAGTTAACATGGAAAAAAGTTTCCTGAATGATGATAGAGTTCCAAGAACATTTTTCCATAGTTTTCCAAATGTTCCATTTGTAACTTGGATTCAAGTCAGAATTATGAGGTTTCTAAGCAACGTAACTAGAGACAGTAAACAAGGCTTGAGTCATTTTAAAATAAATTAAAATAAACAGATCCCCTGTCACCCTAGCTCTGCTCAGGTCAGCCGATGTGTGGATCTTACTTCTGGTGACCCACTCCAGTGTATTAACAACAGCAACAAGCATGACAAAACCGGGCTGCAGGCCAGGAAGAAAAATGCAGTGTGAGTGTTGGGGCACAGCTTTCTGGCCACCACCTCTCTTACACGGGACTCTGTTAAGCTGACATCTTTGCTACTCCCAGTTCTGAGACTTTAGTAGGGGGAGCCTGGAAAGCAGCTAGCCAAGTGGACCACAAATCCTAGAACAATAGCAACTACTGGTGAATATGCGGGTGCTGCGCAGGCCCCGCGTTGCTCATGGAAGTAGGCACTTTCTTGCTGACAGCCGAGGGGTGTCAGGAAAGTTCTTTGTTCCCCTCCAACTTCTTTCCTATTGAGATTTCTAAAAGTCCACCATCAGAAGCTTATATGGGGGACTTGAAGGGAGACTTAAAACACTGAAGAATGCTAGTTTACATTTGAAGTTGTTATGTGGGAGAAATTACATATTAAGTTGTTAACAACCTCTAAAACCTTAGTGTGAATTAGTCTTAGCGCATCCCATTCCACAGGATAACTAGCTGAGACTGGGCCCCTCTAAGAAAGGGGCCGACAACATGCATTTTGAATGGCTGGGGCAGGGGAGTGGCTGAGGGGACTGGGGAGCAAGGTTTAGGAATGACAGCCCCGAGGGAGGAAGCACCATAGGGAAACCAGGAGGTGGGAGCCAACCAGATAAGGGAAATGGCGCTGCCCGAGGAGGCAGGAAGACGTCAGGGATCCCTCCACTTTGCTCAACCTCTGCGTAAGGTTCACTTTGTTCCCACCGGACACCCAGAAGAGCACCATGCCCACCCATGTCAGAGACGGACAGTTGGCAACTACCAGCAGCAGCCTCCACCCCTACTCCAGTGCTGACCTCAGTACCGTTCAGAGGCTCAGATTGGACACACACACAGAGACACAGACACATATGTGCACATATAGACATGCTGACACACACACACACACACACACACACACACACACACACACACACAGAGAAACAACCATAAGAACAAGTTAAATAGAAATAACAATGATGCCAATTTAAGTCTTAATATGGAATAGAAGCTCCCTAGAATATCAAGTGGCAAATATGCCAACAGATGGTGACTGATTGATTTCGGAACCAAAGTGTGAATAATTCTTTACTAAAATCGATGCTTGCTTCCCTCCTGGTGGTCCCTTCTGACCACAATTTGGGGAATCTGCTCCCTTTATCTTCTTCTACAAAGTGCTGCCATTTGGAGAGAACAGAGAGGCCTGGGAAATGGGAAAACCCCAGTTAACTGGAGCTCAAGTAATTAGAGCTCTCATTTAATTGGGTAATTTTTCTGCAGTTTTTGAAAAACTACAAAAGAACTACTGATACATGGATTTAAGCATTAAAGAAACATTTCCAGGTAAGTGAAAAACTGCTTGGTGTGAATTAGTAGATGACTGTGCAATGTAATTTTTGCATGCTGGAATTGGGAGGCATGAATCCTCTTCTTCTCAACAGTTCTTTTCAGAGAACATTCTGGATTCTGCTGGGAGAGAGTGGAAGCAGCAGGCCAGACTAGCCCCCTTAGTGCACTTAAACGTGACAGAGGCAGTGTAAGTTTTAGAATTATTGTTATTTTTATAATTATATTAAATTTCTTTATATATTATTATATATATAATATTAAATTCCTTATGATTAAAAAGGCATTTTTAATTATATTCACCACGCTCTGCTTGTTGAAGCAGAAAGTGGGCTCACTGAGTCAAATGATTTTGTAAAGCATTCTCCAGCTTTTTATATAAAATTATTTTATATATACATCTCTCATTCTCTAGGTAACACTGAGGTAACCATGATATTCTGTTCTCCAAGCACTTCAGCTACTTGTGGTTTATTTTACAGATCAAACACGCTATTTCTTTTCTTCAGCTTAGCACTGTTGCAGCACGTGCACGATTTATTCATTTCTAGGACATTGGGAAGTCTCAGGAGACTAAACAGCAGGCTGCAGAGAGAAAACCCGTAGTGTTGAATTTTGATGTGTCGCTTGATTTTCTGAGTTATTTAATCTCATCTTTCAAATAGGCAAATCATCACCGTATTTGGATGACTCACTTAGGAAATCAAGTCTCTTTGCTTCAGCTCAGTTAGTATTTCCCACAATTTAATTATCTTAGTCACGTGTAGCCTGACTCCCAGACCCGCCCCTGTTGTGGTATTTCATTAACAAGGTCATCAAGGAGAAAAATCCCCACTGCGCTACAGCGTTCCTGTTAGATTCTAAGTTCCCCAGAGGAATCAGATCAGGTTTGAACCCAGCATTTGTGGTTGCTTTCCAACTCTTTATTTTGACAAATTTTACATTTATTTAGTTATATCTAAAGTGCTTTATGAAAGCAGAAAGAGATCCTATAGCCACTGGCAGAAATTGTGGAAGCTTAATTTAGTGAAATACAGTTATGCGCCACAATGACGGGGATATGTTCTAAGAAATGCACCGTTAGGCGATTTTGTCATTGTGTGAACATCATCGAGTGTACTTACACAAACCTAGATGATATGGGCTACTACACACCTGACTATATGGTACTAATCTTATGGGACCACTGTCCTATGTGTGGTCTATTGACCAAAATGTCATTATGTGGCACATGACTGTGTTTATACATGTTTTCTCCCTGAATTTTCCCTCTCCCTAGTTGCTAAGATTACCTGGACCTACTGGAAGTCCACCTCAGGAATCTTTGTAGTATGGAAAGCACACGCACCAGAAGCTTTCATCTTTCACAAAAGTTTAAGCCCATTGATAAGATGATGTGGGGTGTCCAGAGGGAGGGAGGAGTGAGAGAAGTTCTGGGGAGAGCAAAAGGGAGATATATAGGAGAGATTACTGGGGCTAGGAAGGGATGAAGGGCTGGGGATCCTGCACATTCCTCTCTGCCCACCTGTGGGACGGAGTTGCAAGGGGCCTGGTATCTGGCTTCCAGGAAGTGGTCCACGGAAGTGGCCAGAAATGGGGTTGGCTGCACGGTGCACTGAAGGTGGCTGGCCCTAGATGGTGGACCAAGGTTAAACACCCTCCACTGTTGCGACAGGTTGTGGAGAAGGTAAAGAGAGGGGATCTCTGGCAGGTCCCCTTTCACCCCTGGCCCTGGCTCTTATCCCCACTCACTCCCATTCTGTGGAGAGCCTTCTACTTAACTGAAATCGTGCTCTACCTTCATGGCCAGTTCAAGTCCTATCTTCTCTGTGAAATTTGTTCCATCCACTCTGGGTCCACTTATTCTGCTCATCCTCAGAACGCCTGCCACACTTACACATTGCCCCACACAGAGAAGCATTTGATGATCCATTGTCCTAAAGTCTCCTCTCATTCGTTCATTCAACAGATATTTATTGAACTGCTGAGTGTGCCTGACTCTGTTCTAGGTGCTGGGGAGGCTATTGCGTACGCAAGGACAAGGACCCACCCCACTGGCACTTACATTCTGAGGGGAGCAGGGAGGAGAGAGAATGGCAGCTCCTGCTCTTTACTGCATGCCAGGCTCTTGTTCCAGCCTAATCAGAAGTCACCAGAAGGGAAGAGTCACAGAACACTCAGGCGGGCACAGCTCTCGGACCACTCTTGGAGGAGAAGTGGTATGTCCCAAACTCCTGCTTGGAATACCTTGGAATATCTGGGCACACTAGGTAATTAAGGAAGGATGGTCCACAGATGTCAGGCAGAATCGTATAAACCCCCAGTCTCAGGCCCAGTAAGATCTCAGATTTTTTCCATCCTAAAATTTGTATTTTGTTATTATTGCTAAAGATGTATGCACGTAAATATTGACTTTTGGTGTATTTCCTTTGACCTTAGACTTGAATTTAGAATCCTCTTGCAGCTCAGTAAAAAGGCTACTAGGGATTTCTGCAGTGCTCATAGAGCAGGTGACTCTTCATGTACAAGAAGTGTCTTTCCTGCTCCTGCTTGAATGTGTCCAGTTGGTTAAAGAAATTTTTTTATACTCAGGAGTCAGGAGTTGGCAGATCCAATATGGCTAAATATCTTCCCAGGCCTATGTGAGATGTTGGTTTAAAATTCTGGTTTCCCTGCCAATAGAAAGATAAAACATGGAAATAAGGCAAACTAAGTGTGGGTGGTCTTTTTCCAAATTACTGGCATTGTTAAAAATTCTTCCCCTACAATATTGAAAGCCAAATATGTCCCTGGAGAGAGGAGTCTTGGATCCACATGGGCTAGTGAAAATAGAAAAATAGATTGATGGTTTCTAAGAAAAGCAATTATCTTACATTTGGTATTAGAATCACTTGGTTCAGATCATTACTCATGAACCACTCTTCCTACCGATGATTATCATTTTGTGAGGCAGAGATCTCAACAAAGGAATTAGAAATTGTCTTATTTATTTTTCTTACAATAGTGTATCAACAGTAAAGAAAGAAAAGTCTGGAGGAAGCAGGGTAGTGGGAAAGAGATATTTAATCATTAATGTGATAAAGAAATAATTATGGAGCTCAAATAGACCCTAGAGGGGTACCAGATGCTACTAACAGTTGGGAGGAAACCTGGCTGGGTATGTATGTGAAATAGGATCTCTCCTTGCCAATGCCACCCTTGGCAACTGAGGCTTCACAGAGGAAAATTAGGGCTTTCAAAGCTTTACTTGCAAGTTGGCATGTAGTATTTTGTTTAAAAAAAGGGAGAGGGAAGTAATGCATAAAAAGACTCTCTTTTCCTTTGTGCCTGCATTTTATATTATAGAAAGTTTCCTACTAAGGAAATAAAGCCAGGATTGACCCCTCATTCCAAAAAAAAAAAAGAAAAATCAATTGTTTGAAGCTATGTGCAACAAAATGAGATTTTATCTTCTGTTGGAGAGCTGACCCGGGACAAACTGCATTCCTCAGTCACAGTCACACACCAGATGAAAGGACCCTAGAAGAATGACAAGGACAATTGTCCTATGTCAATTTTGTTCCAGCTTTATTTAATAAGTGATGTTTTATGGCCACTTTTGGGGCCCTTGAGCTTCCTTTGGCTACATGTAGATTAAGCCACACTAGAGAGTTCATGGCACCCCCGGTCTTTTAGAGTGTTATCGTGTCAGGTGTTTTTAGTTTTCCTTTGTGAAGTGATTATTTGACTTGAGAGGGTACACTTTTCAGAGTTTTGTTTCTCAAGTTATTCATATACTTGAAAATTTTGTCCCTTGATAGGGACAAAAATGGAGGGAGGCTGTTCCAATCTGCCCTTTAAGTAGGATGAGTGATGGGGCTGATGCAGTGGATGCAGCAGAGCCCGGGAAATGCCAGCCATTCTGGACTGTGCCATTCCTGTCCTGGCACTATATATTATATTATAATAATGCTAGGTTTTCTTGGGAGATCTTGTCACTCTTCTGTCTCTGCTGGTGGCATGACGATTTCATGATCTTTGCAGATATCTGACGGATGCTGCTCCTGTTTCAATCAAAGGCCATCCTTTAAGTTTACTATGCTGACTGAGAACTAATTTCCAAAAACTGAACTAGACAATAGTAAAAATTAGAACAAGAACAGATGATATTAATTAAAAACATTATGGGTCACAGAGAACAGAGATAAATTAAGTTTTGTAAATAGTATTTGGAGACAAAATACAAAACAAACACACTTCATTTCCTTGGGGGAAAAGAGAAGAAAAGAGAAAATTTTGCATTACTACAATTATTTGTTACTGAAACATTGGATTTCAATCACCTTGGGATTGCCAACATCCCACAAATAAGGTGAATTCCAAGAAAGTCTGGTTAGGGGGAGAACTTACTGCCTCCAAAATATATTATCAACCATTTATTTCTATATGCTGCTCAATGCATGTTCACAGCAACAAAGGACTTAGATAATAAAATAACCACCTGGGCAAACAACCAAATATTTATGTGCTACATAGTGTTCTGTGTTCTCGGGACCTATTTGGTCATTTGAGGCTGTCCCTACCTGGCATTGCTCTCTAACAAATCTTCCATCCCCATGTTGTGCCTTTGTGTGCCAAGTTGGGTTCTTACCTGGTTATTAATGCTGAGTCTCACCATCGTCCATCCTAATTTAAGAAATTATATTTTATTTTTAATCTGTCCTTCAAATCAATATCTGTGACCAATCTAAGAAAATGTGTGATTTTTTTTTCTTACTTTCTTTTTAAAAAAAATTATTTATTTATTTATTTTTCCCCCAAAGCCCCAGTAGATAGTTGTATGTCATAGCTGCACATCCTTCTAGTTGCTGTATGTGGGACGCGGCCTCAGCATGGCGGGATAAGCGGTGCGTCAGTGCGCGCCTGGGATCCGAACCCAGGCCGCCAGTAGCGGAGCACGTGCACTTAACCGCTAACCCACGGGGCCGGCCCTTTTTTCTTACTTTCAAATTGTGCATTTAAGTAGCTGGTCAAAGGCAAATTATATACATTTATAAAATTTCAAATTATCCTTCCTCCTTCTATCATTTATGCAGTCTCTTTATGAAGTCTTGCTTTTATGAACAGATTCCAAAACAAGCACAGAGCAGACTATGTGAACCTGGTTCTATTGTTCATCATATACTGCAGGCAGGGCTAAAACGCATCCCAAAGTTAAATAAATAAAAAGATGGATACCCTCAAACCAGTTGGTGAGGCATTAACTTAGGGAACCTATACAATGAGAAGTTTCACTATCCTCAAAACAAGTCAGGTGAGATCGCCTGTCTCCTACACTTCCTGGTTACCTTTTTTTGGCTTTTATCTTAAAATCCATTTTATACTGTCTGCATGATCATGTTAGCCAGCCCTGGTGGTCTAGTAGTTAAGATTCGGTGCTCTCCCCACCGTGGCCCGGGTTCATTTCCTGGTCAGGGAACCACACCACCTGTCTGTCGGTTGTCCTACTGTGGTGGCTGCATGTTGCTGTGATGCTGAAAGCTGTGCCACCAGTGTTTCAAATACCTGCAGGGTCACCCATAGTGGAAAGATTTCAGAGGAGCTTCCAGACTAAGACAGACTAGGAAGAAGGACCTGGCCACCCACTTCTGAAAAAAACTGGCCATGAAAACCCTGTGAATAGCAGGAGAGCATTGTCTGATATAGTGCCTATTGGTCAGGGTTCCATTCTGTTGTACTCAGGGTTGCTAGGAGTCAGAATTGACTCAACATCACTAACAACAACAACAATGAGCATGTTGCAGGACTAAACTTCTGGTGGGCCTAAAGCCTGGGTCTGCGGAGGGAGGTTGTTCCTGGGAACCTGACCTCCTGTTTCCCCAGTCTCATGGCAAACAGTCAGCAGCGCTGGGGTTGTTTTGTATGCGTCACGTGTACCTGGTGAGCAGTTAGTGTTCAGAGCAGTTGGCAGCAGGTAGGAAAGTATGGCAAGAATGGGGGCAAGCAGATGCGGGGCTAGAGAGGGGTGCAAAGTCTTCCATGAGAAAGACAGGGAAACTCTCCTTCGTGGTGGAATCCTCACTCAGTCCTGGTGACAATCGTTGGGGGAGTCTGGGAAGCCATACCCTGTTCAAGAGCGTGCTGCGTTGTCTCCTGCTTTGTGCAACCATCTGCACAGATTTCTGCACATTTTGCCGTTAAAAACACTTTACGTGCTTTAACTGGGTCTGCTGGAATTTTTCTGTTAATCCATTCCTCATCCAGTTGTGACAACCACACGTTTGTTGTCTAAAGAGGGTTTGAATCACAAGGACTCAAGGGTTTCTATTTTCTTCAGTTCTTACACACATATTAAGGCTTTATGAAAATTAGGTGATGGTGGCCTTAAAAACCTCTGAGATAACCAAAAAGCCCAGGCAAACTAAAGAATGCCTCTTTCTATCCTAGTACCCTAGGGAAAATCCCAGAGCAGCACAGTTTGTGTGAGATAATCTACTTAGCTTCTGTATTAGACTGTGTTTCCATATCTTGTGGTTTGGCCCTAAGTTCTAAAATATGACTAAATTGACTTAAACCTGTATAAAGCATGTTAATAACTACAGGCAATATGCTTTGTTATAAGTGTTGATAAAAACAAGACCATAATGTACCACAATACAATGTCTAAAAGTCTCTGCACAATTAGGATAATATTAAAGAACAGGAATGAATGGTTCCAGGCCTAGACAACCTTGCTGCATTACCATTTCTTTCCAGAAGAGGTATGGAACAAGGCAGGTGGCCCCATAAGTCACTGGCAGTGAGTAAATGCATTTCAGGATAACCTATCTCTGTCTAAATTCTAGACTACCATGAGTGTAAAAGATTTTTTTTTAGTATTCCTCTGTGCTCCAAATAAAGCTACTGTAGCCTGACTTAATGGGACAGGACAGAGCTATGATCTAACACTCGGAACAAGACGAGGTCTGCTAATTAGCTCATAGAATGCACTCAGTGAAGTGGCATCTGTGCTGAACTGGGCGCGAGCGCATGCACAGTGAGTATGCTGTCAGCCTCATGACTAGCTCCAGCTGTGTAAATGGAACAAACGGAAGTTGAAGACCCTTTTTCACCTGATATGGTTTGGAGGCTTCTTGTCTCGGGAGTAGGGATGAGTCAAGTTTTAAGGGAGAACGCCTGCCTGGTTTCACCCAGAGCTGCTTTGATCTTTTTCATATATTGGAGTTTCATGTAAAGTTTTCCTGTCAAGGGAAAAAAAAAGATTTTCACTGCTTAAAAATGTACTTGAAAACAGTTTGTAGAGAGCATTGTGCTAACAAACCTATGAAGTTAAAGTCAACCATCATAAAATGCATTCTCAAAAAGGGAGGTAATATTTCTCAAGCTAATGGAGATGAGCCAAGGTTAGCAATGTGTAAAACCAAGGAGCACAAAGCTAGGAGGGCCTGAATGACAGAGGCAGCAATGGTGTTTGGAAAAGTAGTTCACAGGTGGGGAAACCTTCCCCTGTCATGCATTGACGTCACATGGAGTCTTTGTGAACTCCCAGATCACGTCTACACTGAACACTGCCAATGACGATCTCACTTGAATGTTATCTCTAAAGAGTGACTGTGGTGTTTCACTTGAAATCAGCTAAAATGTGATGTAGAACCCTCAGGTTTATGACAGAATCCACTTTATTTGACTTGTAGATTACTACTCTAAGATTACTGCTTTTTGGAAAGGTTTTGTCTCCATGAAAGAAAATATCAATTTGTATGTTTTGTTCTCGGATTTAAAGGAGTAAGTTTTGGATTAAAAAGACACTTTAAAAATGAATTTCTAGCTACTATTGGATCCCAGGGCAAATAGCTAGGCCACAAACTTTTTTAAAAAGTCAAAACTAAAGCAACATCTTCATTCATTGGGCGATAAAAAGGTACATTCCCCTTTGATCTGTTCCTACAAAGGAGAATGTTAAATCTTTTACAAATAGACTTGTTCAGCAAATTCCTTTATGGAAACATATCCTAAGAAATACTTAGAGATGGAAAAAAAGAATTATCTATAAGAATGTTTCAGTTTTATTTATAACATAGAAAAACAGAAAACCACTTAAATATCCAGCAAAAGGAATTTAGTTAAATAAATTTTTTATGGTACATTCACATATTGGAATGTTACCCAGCCCTTTTAAAATAATACTTTTTAAGACAAATGATTTTATAAAATTTGGGTATAAATGTTAAGTGAGTGTATATTAAACATTATTATAAAGTTAATTTAGTGCAAATGTACATTTAATTTAATCCCTATATGTCAAAAAATGTGTAGATATAAGCATAAAAAGACAGTAAGGAAAGTCATCTAAATATTAATAGCATTTATCTTTATGTTGGAATTAACAATAATTTAAATTTTTTCCCTCTTGACCTTTCTTTATTGCCTACATTCTTTATTAACAGAATGTATTATTTTTAGAATCAGAAAAAAAAAAAACTAATTATGTAGCAAGGTACTTGTCTAGGCAGAAGTTGACATACTTTTTCCTGTGAGAAAATATGTGGGTAAAGGAACTTGGAGTCTCTGGAGAAGAGATGGGTAATTTGCCTGAGAACTCCCAGAGCATCAGGAGAAGGAAGAGACCCAGATCTCGGGCCCTCCTTCTTGATATTCAGAGCAATTGAATATCTGTTGATGATGAATTGAATTTGTTGGGTGGGCTGGATAGCTCTCATCATGACTCAATGACAGGAAAGAGCAATACACCCTTACACACAATCCTTACAAGGATAGAAATGGTTGTCAAAGACGATTGTTGTGCTGGGTCTGGTGGGGTGAAGACAGGAACCCGTTCTGCCCCACAGGATAGCTTCCAGCTCTGGCCTGATGCTTTAGACCAAAAAGAGCATCCCAGGGACATATGGTGTTGTTGCCAAAGGGATCTCTCTGCTAAGGAGAGACATTCTTTGCTAAGGGAAGATATAGTCTCAAACCATTTGGTTGAAACTTTAAAAGGAGATGTGAACTTTTTTTGTACCTCCAAGCTAGTAAAATGGGACCTAACAGTTGTCATCTTTTACAAATAAAGGGATAAAATTAGCTAAGAACACTTACAAACAAGATGTTGCAATACAGTGCTATAAAATGAGCTGAAATGGTATAATAAAAATTAAAAATGATTAAGATTGGAAAAATCGCTCAACTATTATAAAAATAAAACAACAGATTAAAAATATCGAAATTATATTAATAGCAATAAAAATAATTAGCTTAAGGAATATTCCAGGTAAATATTAATATTTTGTTGCACATCCTTCGAGATTCTCCATAAAAATGGCATAACACCATACATAGTTGTTTGTAACTTGTTTAACTGAAAAATTTACCAGATGTATATGTGTATATCAACAAATATAGATCTACATCATCTCTCTTAATGGCCATGGAGGATTCCATTTTATAGTACAGTGGCAGATGTTAACATTCTGATTGTGGTGAACTAACATGGGGGTTGAGATTTTTTTAAAAAATTTTATTGTGGTAACATTGGTTTATAACGTTGTATAAATTTCAGGAGTACATCATTATACTTCTATTTCTGCATAGATTACATCGTGTTCACCACCCAAATACTAATTACAATCCATCACCACAGACATGTGCCTAATCATCCGTTTCACCCTCTTTCTTCCCCACTTCCCCTCTGGTAACCATGAATCCAATCAATCTTGTTGGTGAACAAGATTCTGTCTGTAAGTGGGAACTTTCTCTTACAGATGTTTTTCTCTTATTGTGAAAATACAGCAACCAAGGCCATACTCATATTCGGAATTCTGATAATGAGAATTCTCATGAATTAAAAGATAATTTTGTATGGCCCGGCCCCGTGGCTTAGCAGTTAAGTGCGCGCGCTCCGCTGCTGGCGGCCTGGGTTCGGATCCCGGGCGCGCACCGACGCACCGCTTCTCCGGCCATGCTGAGGCCGCGTCCCACATACAGCAACTAGAAGGATGTGCAGCTATGACATACAACTATCTACTGGGACTTTGGGGGGAAAACATAAATAAATAAAATCTTTAAAAAAAAAAAAGATAATTTTGTGAAGGTCAGCAGGACCCAGGCAGAAGAATATTCTGATTTATTAGACTTGTCTCCCTAAGTTAGATAAAACAGTTGAACCGATGTTAGTTCGACCTACTCTCTCTTCCTGAGTCTTAAAGTGAAATATATACCAAAGAGAGAGACTGCCCCTGTGCTGTCTGAGGTAATAGCCTTGAACTAGGATAAAAAGTTATCTACTCTGAGGGACAGCCATCTGGAGAGACACTATAATGCTGTGAGCTCTGGATACACAGGGGCTGTTGCAATCAATATTACCTCTATCCTGCTTGAATGAAACTCTGCCCAAACTTTTTCTTCTAGATCATTCTAAGTTGGAAAGCCTGTGAACTTATGTAAAAGACCTGTGAGCCAGGAGGAGTAAGACACATCCATTCTGAAGGAAAACACACCCGGACCCATGAAAGTCTTTCGCTAGGACAAGGATGAGAGGGTTTGGTGGGATGTTACCAACAATAGCTATACTCTCATTTTGTTCTTACATCCCATAATTAGAATTTTTTCTTTTTAAATATCTGGTGGTAAAAAGAGCTTAAAATAGTTGAACTATTCAGTGGGTCTAAAGAAAATTAGAGCAGGCTGGATGCATCATAATTCATTTAGCCAATTCTTTATAGATATACCTTTAGTTTATTTCTGGCTCTTTTCATTTCTTGGCCTGCACACATTCTTGTACAAATATCTTGTCACATTTATTTGATTATACACTTATGATAATTGCCTTAAAATGCGATTGCTGAGTAAGAGTTTGTAAAACGTTAAAGTTTTTGGTATCTATTGTTAAGTTGCCCTCCAAAAAGATAATAACAATTTATATTTTCACAAAAGTATATAGAATAGTGGTTTTCTTACTATTGTCACCAACACTGCCTATTATCATTATATTAAAAATAATTTTTAAAAACTTGTCTAATCTGAAATGTGAAAAATGTACATCATCATTTTTTTTTTCAGATTGCTCTGAGAACAATGATCATGATCATCACTAGCATTTATTTAGGACTAACTGTGTGGCCAACTAGCAGAATAATCACACATCTTATTTTCTTCTCAGAATAGTGTAGTGAGGTAGGTCCTATTAATTCATATATTCATTGGCCATTTATAATTTTTTTGTGTGAATTTCTGTTGATATCTTTTGTCTATTTTTCTTGGTGTAGAAGTGCACCTTACACATCAAGGAAATCAACCTTTTCCTTATAATCTCCTTTTTGGGGGATATGTCTTTATTGGTATTCCTATTGGCCAAAGGTAATTGATAAATCAGAAAGTAGGGGAAAAACTCAGAAATCAAATACAACAGAAACAAATGAACTTTAATGTATATCAAATGACAACATAACCACACACAACAAAAATAATTAATGTAAGTGACTTTTGAACATAGTATTTTGATGTACACTCCAAATGGAATATATTCTAAGGACAAAAAGGACTATAAGGAAATATTAAACATTATTTAGTATATTTGTTGTTAGTAGAAATATTCATGTAGTAATTCTGAAATTGTGCATATTTTAGAATTGAGCAAGTGAGGATAGAGAGATAGATATTGATATAGTTGGGAAACGGGCTCTTACTGAGAAAAGGTGGTGCAAACATAGATTGGAACAGGAGATGAAGAATACTGTGGTGTTTGATTCAAATTGGAAGTATTAGTAGGAACTTTTGATTTCACATATATTAGATTTGTCTCTCTAAGGAACCTCTGGACTTGTAAACAAGCTCCAACAGGAAGTAGGCTGCACAAATAAGCTGTGTGGTCCCCAAGAAAGTTTACTCTCTAGTGCCCTTCAGATGTGGTCACAGAGGCCAATGGGCAAGGAATTACCTCCCAGAGCTGGGAGTGAAGGGCGCTAGGGCATGCCTCTTGAGAGCTCAATCAGGGACTCACTCCATCAGCAGGACAGGGGGTCTTCACAACCCCACCCAGAGGACTTGACTACTACTATGGAAATGACTGTGATGTGTTCCTCCTTTTCCCTTTTCTGTTCCAAATCTGTTTTTGTTGGTGGAAAAAAAAACCTTGCTCTTGGACTGTAGGTGATCAGAGCAAAAGGTCCCATGTAAGAGAGAGAAGTGCCCACCACAAAGAAGATCCTGAATTTTGAACTTGATGATATAACTGGATATGACTTTGAGAGCATATCTTGTGGGAAAAGGGAAAGTAAGGCCTGTGCACTTGGATGTTTGGGTGGCTAAAGGGGGAGTCTGTGAAAGAGACTGCTTGCTAGCTGTCCCCAATACCCTTCTTGTTGTTCTCTATAATAAGAGAGATCTTGAATTTTCACCAAGTCCCAGCCTCCCTTGCACCTAGACGTGGCCATGAGACTAGGTTCTGGTCAATGATATATAAATTGTGGTGTTGAGTACAAACTCAGGCTTGCGCCTTTAAAGTAGAGATGTCCTCTACTCTGCCCTCTTTTTTGACCTTGCTTCAACTACGAATGAGGTGGTGAGCCATCATGGACCATGAGAATAAATGAACATCCTAGAGATGGTACAACAATATAGAAAGAGGCTGGGTCCCTGAATGACCTCATGGAGCGGATCCCTTAAACCAGCATTGCACCTTGTATTTCCAGTCTGGTGAATGAGAGAGAAATAAACTTCCAACTAACTTATTCAAGATGCTGTTATTTTGGAGCCTGTTATATACAGCTGAAACTATATTCCAATTTATATACCTAAGGTTATAGCTTAGAGCGTTTTTGCCATGCTACAGTTCTGAAATGCACGCAAATTAAATTTTTTACATAAATTTTTGCAGAGAAACAAAAGTGTTAGTTAAAACACAGTTTAATTTATAAAAACATTTTAGACGAACAGATTAGGAACTTATCTTTAAACTGAGAAATGTTATATGTATTTTTTCATTTTTAATGCAAAAACAGTTACACATATTCTTTCAAACAGAAGTTTGAAAAAATGTTTGTTTTTACTACCTTTATAAATGGAAAGTTTATGTTCTCAAGTATTTTAATTGGTTGCTCAGAAGGTATCTTTTGCAAACAGAAACATTTTTTGGAGCATAGAAACCGTCAAACACCATTTAAAAACCCAAATGGTTTACATTAAATCTACAAGTTCAGAGTTCCAAATTTAGAGTTCTTTTAGAAAGCTCAAGAACTTATTTTTAAAAGCAAACAAACAACATTAACATACACATGTTAAGCATAAATTATTAAAAATGACAACATACATATAACTAATGAAAGCATGGAACTTTTTCCCTTAAATTTGAAATTTAAAAATCGATCTTTTTTTTTCTCTCTTGAACAAACTGACATCCTTCTAACTGTGCACATAAAGCAGCTATTTGACATCAGGTTGGGTCACCTACACATTTTTGCCTAAGAACTTTGTCAACCTTTTAGATTCAACAGAGAGTCCCTACAACTTCTCAGCTGAGATGTTTTTCAAGGGCTTTGTTGTTTTCTCGTACAGTAAAAATAAGAAATCCACTGAATTTCAATTAACTTGCTTCCTTGAATCTAAAGCTCACCCCTAAAAATAAAGAACCAAAATTATCATTGGCTCACCAATTTTTATTTTTGGGGATCCATAACTGTTACAGGCACATCAAATATGCTGAAATATGGATGGGTACCTCCCATTCACTGAGAAGTAGAAAGACACAGTCAGGCAGATGATTCAAACTAAACTTGCAGCTTGCTTGGCCAGGGGCGGGGTGCAATGGGTGTGTGTGTGTCACCAATGCAAACATAGGAAGCAAACAACCAAAAGGAGACCTTTGTTAAGGGTTTCACTGTGTATAGACCAAGTCACTTCCTAGGGTGTCGTTTCTAGTCACCAGGTCCACTTGAGAAGGGGAGTCAGGGCTGACAGACCAGTGCACTGGTCTGGAGAATTCAGAAATTCTGCATCTGTTATTGTGCAAATGTGATCCTAATTCCTAGCTGACTTCACAGAGCAGAATTGGCTACGTCTCATTTCACATAGTAACATGCACTCAACATTTTGCATCTACGTTTAATTTTAACCACTATATTTATCTTTTCTAAGACTGTCTAGCAGATCTGATTATAAAAACATGGATAGCATGATCCTGGATGGATCTGAGTTAGAGAGATGACAGGAAGCTCTTCACTGAAAGCCTACACTAAAGGTTCTAAAGGGCCTCTTACCTTGGAGATTGGCATCAGGAGATGCAGCAAAGAGAATTCTGTCTTGCTGTCTGTCATTCTGTTAGACACAGTCCCTTTAAGTCAACACCAAAACATACTTACTGATGCATTTAAATACAAATGTAAATATAAAATCAGCACAGTTTTTATACCCTTCTTTTTCTATTTTACATATCCATATCTCTTTCCATGTCTTATACAGATTTAACACATTTTTAAAAGTCTGCTGAAGATTCCATTTACTAACCAATGCTTTATTGATTAGGCTATTTTAATTTCTCATTACTATTAACAATGCTTGTGGTGAGACCACCCCTTCCCAAGCTTTCACTCTTGTATCAGGATTTGAGAAAGAGCTACAGATAGGCACTCTGTACAGATGTGGATGTGGCACAGGACAACTCCAGGGGTTGCCATGCACACTGGAGTCTCTGCAGATGGCGGGCTTTGGAGTAGGGTCATGCACAACCTTCCAGGCTGTGTACGATGGCCCTGGCTATGGAATTCTACATGCTCCCAGGAAGATAACCTCTCCCCCAGCTCCTGGGGGAAGATCTCCACTCCCACCTCTCCAACGTTCTTCGTTTAACTCTTCCAGGATTCCTAATAGACTAGTCTCAAGAAGCACACTACAATTAAATTGATTATCCACCTCCCTAAAACTAAGAAAGACTAAGAAGCAGTTAGGATGAATTCCATCATTTGTTGATTCCCTAAATCCCTGTACTCCTCCAACTTTGATTCTGCACGAAGCTCATCCCTCTGAGTTCATTCCTCATCACTCTGACCCTTACCAGGTAGAATGCCTTATTAAGATCTAGTTATGACACCAGCTAGAGGCAATACCCGGTGGGTTTACAGTTGCTGTCCAAGTGTTCAGGTAATGCTATGAAACTGAGTGCAAGTAATTTATTTGGGGGGAGAACCCAGGAAATACTGGTAAGGGGGTGGGGAAATGAGATTGAAAAGTGAAGGAGGACCACAAAAGATGCATTTTCAAGCATGTTAATATTGTGGGCATCTGTGGGTCAACCACACCGAGGGACTGGGGAGGCAGCACAGGACAAGTATCAGAGTCATCCTCTGTGAGGGGCGAGGAAGCTGGAGGAGTTTTTCACCAGCTCCCGTGTATCATTGGTTTGCGGCTGCTCTCAGAGACAGTAGCCCTTTGACACTTCTGCCTTGCCTGGCATGATGGCTGGGGCTGCTCCCAAAGCCAGAGAAAAGCTCTCAGTCTTTACTACAGAGAGGTAGGTATTCGGGCAAGTACCAATAACGTCGGTTCCAGGGGTCATCCATGCCTAGATTTTTCAGGTATGTGAGCTGATAAATTTCTTATTTTTATTCAAGAAAATTTGAGTTGGGTTTATATCACTTTTAACCAAATGAATTGTGACAAATCCATATAGCAGAAGTATATTGCATATCTATATAGTGATATATAATCATTCTATATCACTGTAAAATTGTTGTGAGAAATACCAAGATGAATAAGATGCAGGACCTATGTCAAACTTAGTAATAGTTACCACCTATTAATAGTTTGAACTTAGTGGCCATCTACTCTACATCGGTCCCTATGCTACTCATTTACATGGTACTAAAAATAATTACACTTTAGTGAACCCTTAATTTGAGCCAAGATTTTTAACTGTATTATTTTAACATATATGTTATTTTTATTTGGCAAGGGAGAAATTAAGGTTGCCAGTCAGCTGCCTGAGATGGGGAGATTATTTTGGGTTATCGGGGTGGGCACGATGTATTCACAAGAGTCTTTATAAGTAAAAGAGGGAGGCAGGCGAGTTAGCATCAGCGGGAAATTTGAAGATACTGCGCTGCTGACTTTGAAGATGGAGGAAGAGGCACGAGCCAAGGAATGCAGATGCCCTCTATAAATGAAGAAAGGTAAGGAAACAGGTACTCCCCTAGAGCCTCCAGAAGGGACGCAGCCCTGCCGACACCTTGACTTTAGCTCATTGAGACCCGCTTTGAATTGACGACCTCCAGAATTGGAATCATAAATTTGTGTTGTTCTAAGCCACTAAGGTTCTGATAATTTGGGAAACTAATCCATTGTAACTAAAGGGAGGGGGACTGTCTATAGAACTAGCCACTCCCAAAGTTCCAGAAATAATTGTGGTGTTGCTATGAGATCACTTAGAGGGGTTCTATGTCAGCACTCAGATGCTGAAGGAGTGTTGCCCGAGCCCACCATGAAAAACAAAGATAAAGACAAATTTTCATTTAAAGGTAAGACTGCTTTAAGATGTTCTATTTGAGTGGAAGCTTAGCCTGATAAGCTCTGGCCTAGTCTTGGTTGAAGACTTCCCAGAGGATTGTTTTCTTCTAATAGTATAATAAATCTTTCTTGACAAATCACCAAATGGATTTTCCTTTTTCATACTCTTATGGTGAATCTTAGAATTTTAAAATTTTTTTCCTTATTCGTAGAGTACAATAAAAATAAAAATGAATCTGATAGATCCTACTTTACTTGGGTCTCTTTCTTTTTGGAATCTACTATTATTCTTTAGTTTAAACACAGACTAGCAAACAATAGAATCATACCACAAATATGGAAGAAAATTAAAGTTACTACTTTTATTGTTTTAACGTAAGTTGAACTATCTGTATATAGAGAGATTAAATTTATTGTCTTTTGAAGAATCTTTCTCTCTCTATCATTTCTATATTGGTACATTTGATATTTTAAAGTATTTACTCCAATTGGTATATTGACTTTAATATGTACCTATTTGAAGAAGTGTTTCTAATTGTTCTATGACATTTCCAAAGTATATTTTTTAGTTTGTAAATCACACTGTAACAAAGTGATTCTGAAGTGCCAAGGGCCTGTGCTATTGAGATCTGATTCAGCTTCTGATAGAAGAGATTGGTAGGGATATAGGTTTGATTTGATGGAACAGCTGTATAAAAATCAGGGATAACTGCAAAGAATTTCTCTGAGAATCAAGACAATCATTTGGCTGCCTTGTCAGGTCTCATATCAGAGTCAGGTCTCATCAAGGTAATGGTTATCTTTCTACTCAACAGGTAGTTTTTCTTGCTTCCTGCTGAGCAGCACAGAGAGGAATGGGAAATGAGGATTAGAAAAAGAGACCTTAGGGTAGATAATCCAACCAAATTCATCTGGATTGGGCAAACTAACTAATAATACATATTTTTGAACATACAAAAACATTTTCTGCAAGAATAAGCTATACTGGACTCATCTGTCTCTAAATGCCAGTATATGAATGCTTAAACAGCGGTATTTGAACAAGTCCCTCTACTCTTAAGTTGACTAACGTTCCCCAGAAATAGAATTTTTTCCCCCGAATTTTCACAGTTCAGGATATTTCATGTCAGAATACAATTGGAGTTCAAATTTAATTTTGTCATGAGTATTTTAGGATTGCTTTTGTATATATGTTTAAATATAAGATTGCTATTTTTATTTATGGAGAAGCGCCGTTTTTTGTTGTCTGTCTTTTGTTTGGGGGAGGAGATTTTTATGCTACAGCAATCTGACCTCCTGTGCCTCTCATTCTACTGGTCTTTAGTTTTCTGATAGAGATGTTGCTTCTCAAGTCGCCAGGTGCATCCTGTTGGTTGCCTTTGTGGGCTACTACTTGATGGGGGCAAAGATATTTCAAGTTTTGGAGATAGACAAGCAGGAAGAGTTGAAAAATTCCTTTTTGGAGGCCAGAGCAGCTTTAATGAAGAACTATGCCCACATAACTCCAGAAGAACTTGAAATCTTTCTGCAGGTAAGAGATAAAGGGGTTTTGTTTGGGGAGTTATAAATGTGCCAATTGT
This sequence comes from Diceros bicornis minor, assembly GCF_020826845.1. Taxonomy (NCBI): domain Eukaryota; kingdom Metazoa; phylum Chordata; class Mammalia; order Perissodactyla; family Rhinocerotidae; genus Diceros; species Diceros bicornis. The sequence goes on along the minus strand of NC_080763.1, from coordinate 8,891,891 downwards.
GTGAAAGAGAGCTGAAGATAGATTTTATAGAATGCTGTCCTATGTATTTTACCCAAACTTATATAAATAATAACACTAGTTTACTGTCATCTGAAGAGAGATGGAAAAAAAGATAAGCCTTTGTAGCGGAAGGAGACATGAAGACAACACCAGGAGAATGCGAAGTGGTAGGACAGATACAGTGAGAGGAAAATTATACAGCAGGCCTTGCGAGGGCCTCAGGACTCGAACAGATATCCTAAGGGTCGGAAGAAAGCCAGGATTGGAGTCACTCTCCCACTCTAACAATTACAGAGCAAAACAAATATACAAAAAGAACTATCTGAAAACACAGGAGTATAAGCAAATCAGGCGGGACCCCGAAGGGGGTGACCATTTAAAGAAAGCACACGAGCTGAGTTCCACAGCCGCTTGGCTTTTCCTCTGTGGCACTTGCCAGTGAACTCCGCCTGGAGCGGGGCAGCGAGCCGTAGCAGAAAGCAGCAGTCTTACCGGGCTGAGGCGACAAGAAGTCAGAACTTGGGGGCTCTAACAGCGGCTGGAATTTGAGGAGAAAATCCCAGGGAGGAGGGATCCTCAGAATGAGATAGCCCCCAAATTCCAACTCTGCTGTGAATTCCTCTCCAGCTGTTGGCCGGCTCCTAAATTGTATGTGTGCAGAGTAGGGCCTCAAGAAAGCAGCATGTGCAGGGTAGCACCCTGTGCAGAGTATGGCCTCAGGGAAGCAAACGAAAGCTGCATCTGTGATTCCAAAGAGCTGTGTAGAGCTGTCTGGTGCTGGGGAGACAGAAATTGGAGTTCAAGGCCCACCAGGTTAGAGGAATTTGGTAAACACCCTAGGCTTTCTGCTGAGATCCCAGAAACGCCACATCCTAGAAATAAAATTGAAAATAGAGGAAGCCCTAACAAAGTATAAAATTAACTCTCAACAGGTTCAAAGTGATCTGCTCGTATTCCATTTGCCTGCCAAATAAAACCCCAAACCCTTTTTTAAAGAAATAACATCATCCAGGGTCTCTACAAATTTTCATACACAATGACCAGCATCCAATTAAAAATTAGGAAGCATGATTAAAAGTAGAAATAATTGACTGGAAACTAGGTGAAACCACAGACATTAGAAAGAGACACCAATAATTTGATATGGAGTTATCATATAAAAACTTTAAAATAAGTATAGTTAATAGTTTAAGAAAACCTAGGAGAGGACAGAGAATTTCAGTAAATGTCTGGAATTCTTAAAAAAGCATCAAAGCAATATTTTAGAGATGGAAGGCAGACAGGGGTTACCAGCGGCCAGGGACAGAGGGTGGTGGTGGTAGATGTGACTATAAAGGGGTAGCATGTGGGACAGCTTTGTGTTTTGTTGATAGAATAGCTCTGTATCTTGATTGTGGTGGTGATTACATAAGTCACTATGTGCTGTTTAAAAATAGCAGCTTTAGGAGCGGCCTGGTGGCGTAGTGGTTGGGTTTGTGTGCTCCCTTTGGCAGCCCGGGGTTTGCGGATTTGGATCCCAGGTGTGGACCTACACACCGCTCATCAGCCCATGCTGTGGCAGCATCCCACATACAAAATAGAGGAAGACTGGCACAGATGTTAGTACAGGGCCAATCTTCCTCACCAAAAAAAAAAAAAAGATTAAAATAAAATAACAGCTTTATTGAGATATTATTGACATATTATAACTCACTTATTTAAAGTTTTTGTTTAAAGTTTACAATGCAATGGTTTTTAGTATATTCAGAGTTGTGCAGTCATTGTTTTATGCTATTTTTGTCTGGCTTTGCTAACAGAGTTATGTGAATCTTACAGCGAGCATTGGGAGCAAAACCTCCCTCACTCCCTTCCTTCCTTCCTTTTTCTTTTCCTCTCTCCCTTCCTTTAATAGCTATTAAGTGTATCTGCCTGGCTCGTGTCTAATGAACGATGCTGAGCTTGAAGTACCTTTGAGATTTTTATGTGAAAAGCAGTATTCATTTCCATGGCTCATTGCCCCTATTTTTTTTTTTTTTTTGAATTTTGAGCTTTTTGTCTCTGTTTCTTTAGCAATCAATTTCATTTCTTTTATGTCTTTTAGAAATTCTTCACAATTCAGATTTACCTATGATTCTTGCTTTTCAATGTTGTGTTTTATTATTTTGTTTTGTATACTTTTCGTGTTATTTTAAAGGAATTTTAGGTGAGCAGGCAAGAAAAAAGAGCCCATTCCACTCCTTTAAATCACAGGTAGCCCTAATGTCTTTATGCCATTCTTTGTGCGCTATTTACAAATGATGATGGCGCCCACCATCTCAGTCAGCAATCTACACACACTCCTCCTATAGATTCACTCAAGAACGTGGCCATAATTAAAATTTGTTCGCAATCTGTCCTGAAACCACATAACCTGTCAGCAGCATTTGCCATAGTTATCACTTTCTCCTTCTTGATACCCTTTCTTCATGTGGCTTCTAAGACACCACACTCTAGTGCTGACTTTCCTCCTATTCTACCGGTTGTTCCATTCTTCTCGACAGTCTCTTAATGTTGAAGGGCTCCTGGGCTCAGTCCTCAGACCTTTTCTCTTTATACTCATTTCCTTTGTGCTTCATCCATCTCATGGCCTTAAATGCCATGTACATGCCAACAACTGCCAAATTTATATCTTTGGCTGAGGCCTTTCTCACAAATTTCAGATTGTATATCCACTTACCTATCTGAAACCTCCACTTGGATGTCTAACAAACTGCTCGGTCTTATCATTTCCAGAAATGAACACCTGCTCTTTTCCTTTAAAAAGGACCACGTTCCACCCGCCCTCAGCCACCACAGCCTTCCTCACCTCACTTGATGGCAGCTCCATTCTTTTAGTTGCTCGGGTGAAAAGTCTGCGAGTCATCCTAGGCTCCTTCTCTTAGACTCAGTTTTAGTCTCTCAGGAAATCCTGCTGGCTGGGCCTCCACAGCATATCAGAATCTCCCTGCTTCTCATCATCAACACTGCTGCCACCTGGTCTCCCTGAGCCACCATCTCGTCTCTTCTGGAGCTTCTGGAGCTCTGCATCATTCTCCTAACAGATCTCCTGGCTTCGACTTTGCTCTCTCTAGTCTCTTCTAGATACAGCAGCCGAAGTGATTCTTTTGGTCTCCTTTCGGTTTGTAAGCCACGTACTCTGCTCAAAACCTTCAGTGACTCTCCCCGTTTCATTCAGACTGAAAGCTGAAGTTCTTTGATCTTACATGATCCAGCATTCCTCTATTTCCTCTCTTACTTCCTCTTCTATTACTCTGCCCTCAACTTTGCTCTAGTCACACTGCTTGATGTTTCTAGAATATTCCAGGCTCTTACTCTAAAGCTTTTACCTTTGATCTAGTAGTTTCTTTTGCTTGGAGTGGTCTTTCCTCAAATACTTGTTTGGCTAACTTTCTCACTGCCTTCAAGTCCTTGCTCAAATCTTATCTTCTCAACGAGACTTTCCCTGGCTACCCTCCCCTCCCAACACTCCTGTTCCACCTTACTCTGTTCTACTTATCGCTTATCATCTCCTAACGTATTATATAATGCTTATGTTTATTTTCCCCCGCTAGAATTTAAATTCCACCCAGGTGGATTTTTTTCCATATTGCTTTAAGGGAAAGGTCATACATTTCATCAAATTAATGCTTGCTTCTTTTTGTTTTGTTTTAACTTGTAGACACTGACTTTTTCTGTAAAAAATGGAATAATCCCCTTAAAAAATGAAACTCTTTATCTTAGTTGGAATTTTAAGAACTCTTTTTCATTTGTGGCATCCACATTAACCACAATAGGTGAGTAAGGTGCTTTATTTTTATTTTTGTTTTTTATTGGGATGCCAATCATTTAAAATTTTATCATAGCATGGGACTTTGTCTACATGAGCCATAACCCTTCAACCTTCAAATTCAGAACTGCTTTTATTTTTAAGGTGACGTTTCATCAACACATGCAGCTTCCCCTTTATTTTGAATTTTTAGATCATTTGCTTCTTCCGTAGCAAATTCTATGTGCCTTTTCTCTTTAGTGGGTGGTCTTGGCAATGGCATTTCCATCTAGTCTTCCAACACACTGGGGAGATAAGTAGCAAAGCCAGAACTGGCCAGATTTTCCAGGACTCCTGATAGAACTAAGATGTCTACAAGTTTCTTTGGAATTCAGCTAGAACTTAGCTAGAGAATTTTGTGATTTAAAAATAAAAGGTTACCATAGGTTTCTGCTTACTTTAGACAATTCTAAGATATTTTATTATCATCTAAGAGCTATTAGGGCTTACAAAAAGAATAAACATAGCTTAAGATAGCTGTTGCCAAAGACCCTCAGGAGAGTCCTGGGAAATACCGCGTTAGAGTGCCAGAGACCTCTGGCACTGCCATGGAATGTTTCTTCTTGTGGGACTAGAGACGGTTAATAAGTGATGACTTATTCTCAAGTATGGCATGCTCAGATCTATTTTCCTTTACTAAAAATAGGAGGCATGTTCACAGTTATAAAGAATGTGATGCCTGCAAATTCTCAGCCAAATGATCGTATTTGTTTAGAAAATATTCTCACTTATTATATTTCAATTAAAAAAATTGGGAGATTTTGGATTGGATTGGATTGAAAATCTTGGATTTTGGGGGCCCACATGAGGTCAGAGTGTTGGGAATGGATGTCACCAAAACCCATGGTTTCTGCCCTGAGGAGAACAACAGCAGGGGTCTGAACGTCCCTTGTACCTTGGTACATGGCCTGGTGGTGCTCACAGAGGCCCAGTTGAATGGTGGGCATGCATTTTGTCACTGAAGCCCAGTGAGCCATTCCAGCTCTGGGCCACAGTAGATAAATAATCTTAGCTTCATGCGTTCGTCAACACCCAATGGCTCTGTTTAACAGGGAATTAAAGGAGGTGAAACGATTTGACCATTTTCTATCATCTGATGTTCTGATATTTTTATCTTATTGAGATGGAATCAAAGTACCAGCTCGCCTGAAGAATGGAGGCATTCCTTATTTCTCAGTCCTGGAAATAGTCAATAAGCCTACTTTGCCTCTGTTCTTAAAACAAATTCTTTTAAAGAAATGTGAGTTAAGGAAAACTATGAATTTATATGAGTTCAGGTATGACTTTAAATGGGCATGAGCTCCTCATTTGTTGTAATGGTTTTAACATTGCCAGGCTGTTTAAAATATTACCACAGGCAGCCAAAGGAGATTTTGTAAACTCAGGAAAAATTGTGAAACTTTGGTACAGCATTCTTCTCCCCCACCTTTTTTTGGTGATAGTGCATTCTTATTCTTTTATATCATTGAAAATAAAAATTAAACTTAAGAGCCATGAGCACGGAAGGGATAAAATTGTTTAGGTCATCAATTATGTGTATATGTGTGTGTGTGTGTAACATGTTTTCACAAAAGCAACCCCAAATCTACAATTTAGAGAAATGAGATTTTGTTAAATTTTGTGCTATACATAAGGCAGCAAATACAAACATGTATAAATTAAAATTAGATTCAGTAATAGGGATTGGCTTATTCAAGCTTGACTATATGTAAAGTAGCAAATTTCTCCCTTTTACTTTTCTTTATCTCATAAATAGGTGTTATGAATGATTATAGTGAAATCCACAAAAAAGTCTTTTTTTCCCCAGCAGTATATGATTAATTTTCCATATCATTGAATATACTTCCACAATGTAATTCTTAAAGACTGCAAGGTATTTTATTGGACCATTTATTCAGCATATGCCTTCTAAAGTTAGATATTTATGTTAGTTCCCATTTTTCACCCAAATAATGCTATGGTGATATTCTTACACACTTCTATCTTTTCTGATCATTTCCTTAAGAGAAATTCCTGGATGTAAAATGACTGGATAATATGTTTTCTTTTAAAAACTGTGTGTGCTGTTGAAGTTCTCATAATAAATCATCCTCAACAACTAAACATCAAAAGTGCATGTTCCAAGGAGTAGTAATATTGAGTAGATATTAAATTTGTCTCTTATCATCCATCAGGTTATGGGTCAATTGCTCCCAGAACTCCTATGGGTCAGATATTCTGTGTCTTCTATGCTTTTTTGGGGATCCCTCTAACTATCATATTCCTGGAATTTGTGAGTAAGGCAATATCACGACCACTTTCAGGACTTGGGAAATACCTTCAGAATGTGGGAATGAAAGAGGTAATGTTTACTAAATGATATATTTTTTTTTCTTACACTTGCTTGAATTCATAACCTTACATAGCATAAGTATATAACACTTAATAAATCTTGTTAAATACAAGCTAAAAAGAATCTGTACACATATATGTAAATGTGTATATATGTACATATATGTAGAGGTATATATGTATGTATACATATCTATATGTGTGTATACATATCTCTCTCTCTATATATATACACACACATTTGGTATGCTTGCCCTATTTTTAATGGAACTTCTAGATCAAGAAAAGAGTATTCAGACCAAAATAACTACGGTGCTTTATTTTTCTTCTTCAGAAAACAGGAGTATTATTTCAAAGAATTCTTGTAGAATATTATAGTATAGGTGCAGTTTCACAACCATGATTTTATTTGATTCTCTGAACAACCCTATATGGTAAATATGGTAAAAATCTAACGTCTAGATTTTCAAGAAGTTATCAACTTGAATTCAATTCATCTGATCCTAAATTCTGAGCTCTTTTATCTCACAATTCCTTTCTCAATACTGCTAAGGGCAAGAAATTATTTACAGATTACAGAAGTATATAATTAGGAGAAGCTGTTTGGAAAACTGTTAGACAAATGTGTGTTGAGTTCGGGCAAAGTGAGATACAGAGAGACGACATGGATGGATAGTCCATTTCTGATATTCCAGGTGTCCCAGAAAGAGATAAGCAGAGAGGACAAGGGTGGGCAAATGCTTGCTCCTGTTGCCAGGAGAGTTTGCATCAGGTAATCTCGTGAACCAGGCTGTGTGTTAGCAATGACCCCTATGGCTAACTAATCCAGTTTAAATCCATGACTGACGCAGGATGCGCCTCAGGACTTCCTCTCTGGACTCACACCCACTGGCTCAAGAGTCATAATTATAAGGCCAGCTCAATGTCTAAACAGCCTGGTCTAAGCAGCTGCCCCAGGCCTTCTCAGGAGAGAGCAGTGCTGAGTAAGAGCAGGTCCCGGCTAGTGTCCCTTTCCCAGTCTCAAGGAAGTGGTGTCAGGGGGAGACTCCTGGGAGGTTATCTGACCTTCACCCCAGAGCGGTGGTCAGTGATCTTCTTGTACTTGACCCATTCCTACCAGCAATTCTCTCTTGGGGGTGGATTCTAGGAGGGGCAGAAAGAGAGGCAAAAGCTTTGAGCATTCGTTAGGGACCAAAAATCCTCTGTGAAATAGGTCAACCAGAGAAGTTTCTTTCTCCTTCAAGGAAGGAGATCAGACAGCATCTAAAAAGATTTTGCCCATTTTTTTTTTTCCTGGGGCCATGGTATCCAACCTTGTAATTATGTCTGGTACCAAAGATTTGGCTATTTCAGAAACTCAAGATCTCTTGGACTTTGCCTTCCAAAGCCTGCACGAGGCCAAGGTTGTATCTTATTACATGCTTATAGACATATCTAAACAAACTCGTCAGACAGGATCACTCTAGTGCACCAGATAATAGCATGACCAAAGTAAAATTTTATCAGTGGTAGAGAATGCTCTGAGTTTGCCACCACCATACAAAGTTAAAAAAAAGAGCTATTAACAGTGGTTCCCACAGAAAATGAAATCCTCAATATCAATTTCCTCTTGTTCGCAAACCTCCTTAACAGTCCCAAAATGTATAGTGAAAGTCAGCTATCTAATTCTTCCACTCTCCTCTAATTCTGCTCTATGCTGCTATGGGTGTGTTATATAGGTTGGAGCATCACCAAAGTTGATAATAAGTCTCTGTTTCCAAATTTCTAGAGAAACAAGACATGTAAAAATTTTATAACATCAGCTCCTCGTCCCACGAAATTTAGAAAGTACTGCAAATATCACAATTCAATGTAATCATTGTAATAAGCATATTATATGTGTTAAAATTTACGGAAATATTTATGAGATGCCCTTTACCATAATAAATCAAAAAAGTGTGTACAGCCCTTGGCATAGTGTTTGTCCCATATGAGGTACTCTATAAGTGAAAGTTTAAAATATGTTATTTCTAATATTGGTTTACTTGCCTGTCTCTCCTCCTCTCTCCCAACAAAACTATAACCTCTGTGTGAACAAACTGTCTTTATTTTTACTTCGTGTCTTGAGTATCTCCCATGGTACTCACTAATAGGAAAAATTCAGTAAATCCTTGTTGAATGAATTTAAATTATGCCATAAAAAGCATTTAATCAATTACTATGAGATACAATTGTAAATGGAATATCCAGTTTTTAGATGGGAAAATACATTTATTTTCTCTTATAATTTGAGGTGCTGAAATGTGTCTTAACAAAATATGATTCTTTTATTTTCCTCAAAAAGTTAATGTCCTGAACTTCCAGATGGTGACTGTCCATCCTAACCTCTTGCACAGCCAGTGGGACCCAGAGCTGGAGGTGGGAGTGAGCAGGTCACAAAACAAAAGAACATTGCAGTCTGAGACCTAGGGAGGGCAGGTAGGAAGGGATTGTTTTACGTTAAAACAATGTAAAGTGCAACAAAACGCATGAAGAGAGAACACTGAAATAAAGGGTGAAAAACAGAGATTCATAAGGAAGAAGATGATTCAGTTGACAGAGCTAGGAAATACTCCTACATGCAAAGATCCGCAAGTCAGAGTATGGTAGGATTCCGCAAGCAAGCCCTTGGTCGGGAAAGGATCTGTAAGGGGCAAATGGTGGTTTAGTCAACCATAGCTCTCTGACAGCTGTTGGGTTGATATTAACATCTTCCTTCCTTCTTTCTTTTCTTCCTTCCTTCCTCCCATCCTCTCTCCTTCCCCCTTCTTCTTCCCTTCCCTTCTCCTTCTCTCCTCTCCTTTCCCTCCCCTTCCTTCCTTCTATCTTTCCTTCCTTCCTTCTTTCTTTTCTTATTTTTCTTCATTTTTTTAGAGACAAATTAAAATTTACGTGCTCCTCTTTTTCTTGGTAACTGGACTTCTCATTTTCATCCTGCTACCACCATTAATTTTCATGCATACAGAGGGCTGGACTTACAAGGAAGGATTATATTTTGCATTCATTTCCTTAAGTACCATTGGGTTTGGTGACTATGTAATAGGTAAGTCAAATCATGTTAATCATGTATTAGCATTCTTAGCCACAGAATCAACAGGATTGGAAGTAGAAGTATAAGCAGAAATATAACTTTATCTATAGGAGTTATGGTAGAGGCCAAAACTCCAGTTACCTGACAATCCATGAAAGAATCCAAAATGATTCCTTTCCACCCAACTTTCTCCTTTGTTCAGACCACATAGTAGAGTAGTTATTGGAAAGTGGAACAGAGGAATTCCTTTCAAAGCATGTCACCACTTGTTCATACAGGTATTCAAAGTTCATGTGTAATGAAAATAGTAGGTACAAAGGATGAATCCCATGCAGCATGTGCTTTTCCAAAAACACTGCCTTTTCCAGAAGATAAGCCCACTTTCACCTTGGAATAAACACACAACATAATGAGGAAATAAAGACCCCCAGACATTAAGTATTCAGGTACAGACCTAAATTCAACAGTAAAATATCCAAGTCTCATATGAAGGATTATTTTTACAAGGCCTGTTTGTGTTGATAAGTTCTTTAAAGAAACAAAGCAAATTTCCAGGCTATACATTTTGGGAAACTTTTGCATTATTCTTGGTTCATCTCTGCCTCAAATTAGCATCATAATATCAGGCATTATTCTTACCATTAACATATTTTTTAAAAATTAGCCCAAAGAATGCAGGTATAGCACTCCATTATGCATATATGCACACGTCTCACATACATAGAAGAATCAGTTTTCTACCACAATAAGCATGGAGCTAAGAAGTAGAACATTGATATCTCATCTACCACAATAAGCATGGAGCTAAGAAGTAGAACATTGATATCTCATCTACCACAATCTATGTGTGCCAACTGGCACAAGCTACTTGACCAATAGGACTCAATTTGATGTAATTTAAAATAGCTGGGATGAGGGAAACTTCAAACTACTTGATTTTTTTCTGCCCATCAACTAGCCAGTCTGGCAATCAGTATTTCTTGAGCCTTTCTTACCATGTAAAAGTCTTGAGTGATGTGTGCTGGGGAATCAACCCTGACCAACACTTGGCTCCTGTCTGTAAGGAGCACACGTTGGAGTGGGTAAGATTTAGACATACAAATAGATAATCACAATTCAGGCTGCAGTAAGCCGTAAATGAGTTAAATACATAGTGCTATAATGGTACCAAGGAAGAAGAAAATGTTCTTGGCCATGAGGATCTAGAAACACTTATCAGGTGCTTCAAGTATGGCTGAAGGCAAGTCTTCAAGAAGAGGTATAAATTTAGCAGTCAGAGAGTGAGAAATAACTGACAGTCCAGGAAGAATACTTATAAAACCCCTCTCAGCTCTAATGTTTACCCATTTCTGTTTACGTTCTCAGAAGTGATGTGTATAAACATCTGGGCTTTTGTTTTTTAATCGCTAGGTCACAGAAATGTAATAATCTCCATTAGTCCCTTTATCTAGATAAGTAACCCTGAGAAGAGAATATGGTATATTTGACATATATGGTATTGGGTGGGGGATAAAGGCAATCACAACGAAGAATGTCTTGTGCTAGCTCTCCTCCAAGGCCAAAATTTTGGCAAAATTCGGGATGATAGGGGATGGGGAGAATTATTTGGTTGAACAACTTTTTTGGGGGGGTTGGCACATCAGAATCCCAATCCACCCTGTGAGCCCACCCTGTCATTTAAGGCATGGTTAATTTTGCTTTGTCTCTGCAATTTTCTACCATCTCTGGACGGTCTGCCATGTCCATACATACCCAGGTCAGGAATGGAAGCTGCCACTGCTCTGCCTGTTTGTGAAGAACTTGTTCCTCTCTAGAATTTAGCTCATCAAGGTTTCTTTCATCCATTGCTTTTTGCTAGCACCATTGAAAATTATGATTTTTGTTTCATCTTTCTTTTTGATTCGTTTTTACTATAGAATAGAAAATCTTTGGTATCTCTCTCTTTCTAACTGGAACTGGAATGTCATAGATGTGTTACGAGAAATTTGGAGGAAGCTGGATAAGGCCCTCCAAGTAATGTGCCATTTTAAACTGAAAAGCAAATGAAACCTTTTCAACATTCATCTCAGTCAATACAATTATGCGATGTTTCATAAAGTTAAGTTTGCTAATTTATGCCACTGGTTTACATTTTATTCTCCTTCTCCTTGTCCTAATATAATGTTAAATGCAGTTAAAATGTGTTCTTTTGCTGAATACCCATAGTTTACCTTGTGCTTCTTGGCAAGTCTTCATTGAAAGACATATATTCTTTATTAGAAAATCCCAGAATATGATTAAAGTTCTTATTAGTATTTATATTGTGATATACAGGATTAGTTTAAGGATATTTGAGGCAAAAAATAGCATTAATACTGGGATAATGGAGCCAATATTTATTGAGTTTCAACGTAGTGTGAGATGGTTGTTGGGATTATGGATGTTTTTTCTTTGTGTTTCTAGTTATTATTTCAAATTGCTTTTTACAATAAAAAGTTAGAAAAAATCTGGCCTGTTTGTAGCCATAAAGAAGAAAACAGTGGCAGAGTAGGAATGTGCATTTGTGGATGGCCACATCATGTTTTTAAAACAAAATTTGAGTTTCTTTTAAAAGGCTCTTTTTTTAAAGACTTTTGTAACTTATGTTTGTTTGTTTTTTTAAGTCCTTAGCAACAATGAAAGCAAGGAAATGATCACATTAACGTATGTCCCAGAGTTTTATGGCATGTCTGGATTCCAGTGTATCCCGCGAGATTTTCAGAATTCAGCTCAACAGATTTGCATGGATACTTTTCAGACCATACACAGAAATAGAGCTTTTTCCCCTTCTTGTAATAGATACATTACAAAAAAGTTTAATGTAAACAAAATTTTGTAACTATAATCCCATATTCTCATTCAATATGACATCCGTTTTAGAAGTACTACTGCTTAATTTCCAGTTAGTTTTTAATTATCAGTGATTAGACTCTAAATGTAGACATTTTTATGAGTTTACACTAGTCTGGTATAGTTTATGAGGGAGAAGAGAAGATCAGAGGCAAAAGTCATCTTCCAGTGATTTAAATGTGATTTACTTTTTGCCTTTAGGTATATATCCTTCTAGGAAACGCTCACAAATTTACCCAGCAATAATAATACTTTGGTATACCTTTGGTCTTACTTGGATTACTCTTCTGTTTGATTTGTTTTCAAAAATTTTGGAAAAAACTAAAAGAAAGCTCACTTGCAATAAGTTATGTCAAACAGAAAGAATGTCGTCTATGAAAAGTTCGTATTTCTGGTCTTCCTCGTGTGAACAATCAGAAAGAGTATCTCAAACTTCTTTTGTGAAATAGTGGGACAAGATGATGCAAAAGAGAATAAATGTGTTTTCTTCATTAACCTGCCATCTGGGTCACATCCACAGTGAATTTTTGTAATTCATATTTTATTTTGAATTATAATAAATAGCTAATTAAAAATATAAAATCTCAACTCTTATCATTGAACCTTTCATTTCAAAACCTTTCATTATGTAATAGTTGATATATGCAAAATAATTTATGGAAGAGCATGTTAAAAAGAGTTAAAACTCCCATGAACCTGCCATACAATTTGTGAAGTAGAACTAATGACAATACAGTTGAAGCTACCTATGTATACATCCCCAATGCATCCTCCTGGCTCCCCAGAGGCAACAGCCATATCCATCCATGTGGTTAGTGCATCGTTACCAAGTTATTTTTTAAAGTAGTTGCTCTACTTCTGCTCATACCAGAAGTGCATTTGTGTTTCCGTTATTCCATATTTTCACTTTAATTTGATGTTGTCAGATTTAGAATTTTTGCCCATGTAATGGGTGTAAAATGCTACCTCATTGTGATTTTTCTTTGCTTGTTCCTGATTACTACACAGGCTAAGTACCTAGTATTTCTGGCTATTCTTGTTTTTTTGTATGTGAGTGTGTAAATTGCCTCTTCATGAATTTTGCCCATTTTTTCTACTGGATTATTTGTCTTCTGTTTAGTGATTTGTAGGAGTTATTTTCTTTTTAATAAATTCTGAATACGAATCCATTTTCAGTTATTTTTATTATAGATATCATATCCAGTTTGTGGCTCAACTTTCCACTCTTTGTGGTATCTTTTGATAAACAGAAGCTCTTAATTATAATATAGTTCATCTTTTCTTTTATAATGACCACTTTTTCCATCTTGTTTTAGAAACCCTTCCACAACCCAAGGTGACAAAGATATTTTCTGATTAACGTACTTAATCAAATTAATTGAGGACCTAACCTGTGTATGTGATTTCCTTAGGCACTGTGAGGAATATGAAATGAAGATATAGTCACTGTCTTAATGGTAATTAAACATTGACTAATATTAGATACAGAAAATGAATGCCTGTTGTGTGCTGGTCACTGTGGTAAATGTCTTGAATAACTAAAATGTATCAAGCACTTATATGCTAAATAGTTTGCATTTATCATTTCATCTAATCCTCACAATAACCTTAGAAGTAGATAAATAATGCCATTTTACAGATGAAGCAACAGATCTATGATAATTTGCCCAAGTCACTCAGCAAGTTTGATTCTGAACATAGTTCATTCAAGCATAGTAATGTCCCCAAGTCATCTTTTATATACTGTAAGAAAAATATGAATTAATCCAAATAAATTTAGCATTTACATTTTGAAGACCTACTAGGTACAGAGCACAGATTTATGTCTTCTACTGTTTGCATGTCATTTATATAGATAAATGAACACCATAATTAGTATCAAAGTATGTTGGGATCAAAGAAGGAGAAACCTAGGTTATAGCTAAAGAGAATCAGAGTCATCATCAACAAGAAGGTGGCAGTGACCTGAGTCTGGATGGCTGAAGAGGACTCTAGTAGGTGGAGCATGCTGGGAGGGTTGGGGGCAAGGACATAAGGCTTGACAGTGCCTAGAAAATGGAGGACTGAAAAGAGACCAGTAGGGCAAGAGGTGAGATTGAGAACACAAAGAGGTTTGATGGCTATAGAATGGAGCTGTGTCTTGGGTGGAAGGACAACTCATGGGGAACTGAAGAGTGTGGATATGATAAGGCTGAGCTGAAAGAGGTTAGGAAAGAAGAGAAACTCTGAAGGTTTTGTGATGCTCAGAGTCTGTTAATCACAAGGACAAAGTTTCTTTGTGTTGGCCACTGGATGGAAGCGGTAATAATAGGGAGCAGGAACTAGTCACTCCTAAGGTTCCAAATGGACATGTGGAGTGGGGAAAAATCATTAAGCAGGCTCAAAATGTCCACTTACGTGTGAAATGCTTAAAGTCGGATGAGTCACTGCCCAGTATTGTGCTGGAGAAGAAGCCAAGGCCTTCATCTTTTGGTATAACTGCTTGAGTGAGGGATCAGGCCAGACAAGATCTACCATGCTTTTGGGCTTTTTACCATTGGGTAGGGGGGCAGCTTTGGCATGGTGTCATGAATACTTTAGAAAGTCCGCATATAGTCTGTGAAGACTGGGAGAGGTGGCTGTGTTGCTTAATGCACAGATATCAACACAAAGAATCAAGGAAAACAAACAAGGAACTATGTCCCAAACAAAATTACAAGATAAATCTCCAGAAACTGACTTTAATGAAATGGAGGTATATGATTTACCTGACAGAGAATTCAAAATAACTATTATAAAGATACTCTACAAAAGCAGGAGAACAATGCATGAACAAAGTGACATCAACAAAGATAGAAAATATAAAAAAGTACTGATACTGAGCAATGGGTTCACTCTGCTCGCCGCAATCAGAGCCAATTAATCACAAATTAGAGATCAAGAAATGAAGTTTAATTATATTAGCCAGCAAATCGGAAGACAGGTGACTAATGTCTCAAAAAGCCATCTTCAAAGATTACAGAATCTTGAGGCAGTTATATAGGGAAAATGGGCAGTAAGGAGGGGGTCCAGAGATGTTGGGCTCCAGGCATGACAGGCTCCAGGCATTACATTGTTCCATTCTTCTGTCAGCTGTGATGGATACCTTGTAGGTGTTTCCCACCTGTGGTCAGCCTGTTCCTGGCGAGAAACTCACAGAACAAAGTTTTTAATTTATCAAGCTATTGGGGAGTACATACGTAAGTGGAGGCCATAAATCAGGAGAGCATGTGAATTTTTTGGAGTATGTAAAGAACAGCAAGTAGTCACACAGAGGAGGGGCTGGGGCCATTTAGTGTAGCAACATGGCCTCACTTATGCTCACTCACAGTACCAAAGAGACATTATGGAGCAATAACCAAAATGAAAAATTCACTAGAGGGGTTCAACAACACACTAAAACAAGCACAAGAAAGGACCAGAAAACTTGAAGATCAATCACTGGAAATTATCTAGTCAAAGGAGCAAAAAGAAAAAAGAATAAAAAATACTGAAGAAAGCTTAAGGAACATATGGGACACCATCAAGTAGATCAATATATACGTTATGAAAGTTCCAGAAGGGGAAGAGAGAGAGAAAAAGGGGCAGAAATCTTATTCGAAGAAATAATGGCTGAAAAATTCCCAAATCTGGGGAAGGAAATGGACATTCAGATCTAGGAAGCCCAACAGAACCTAAATATGATGAATCTAAAGAAATTAACATCTAGACACATTATAATCAAATTATCAAAAGTCAAAAGACAAAATTTTTTTGTTTTTTAAAATTATTTAATAATTATTATTATTTAATAAAGGCATTACCACTGACATGCATCTTAGAAATGTGTGAAAGAAGTTGATGAATGCTGTTTGGAAGGATGAGCAAGAGAGATTCAAGAGCAGAGCTCTATATAAAGAAGAGTGCATTTTAATTTACCTCATCCCTTTTAATTTAGAAAAATTCATGCTTAATAGGTCCATAATCATTTTTTTCTGTGATGATAACACCTAAGATCTACGCTCAAAGAGAGAATTTTGGAAGTAGCAAGGGAAAAGCAACTTTTCACATACAAGGGGACCCCCACGAGATTATCAGCAGATTTCTCAGCAGAAACATTGCAGGCCAGAGGAAGAGTGATGATATAGTCAAAGTGCTGAAAGAAAAAACTATCAACCAAGAAGATTGTACTTGGCAAAACTGTCCTTCAAAAATGAAAGAGACATAAAATCTTTCCGAGACAAACAAAAGCTGAGGGAATTCGTCACCACTAGATCTACCTTACAAGAAATGCTAAAGGAACTTCTTCAAGTTGAAATGAAAAGATGCTAAACAGCAATACAAAAGCATATGAAAGTACAAAACTTGCTGACAAAGGTAGATATAAGACAAATAAAGAATAATGTAGGGGCCAGCCCTGTGGCTTAGTGGTTAAGTGTGCATGCTCCGCTACTGGTGGCCTGGGTTCGGATCCCGGGCGCGCACCAACGCACTGCTTGTCCGGCCATGCTGAGGTGGCGTCCCATATACAGCAAGTAGAAGGATGTGCAACTATGACATACAACTATCTACTGGGGCTTTGGGGAGAAAAAGGAGGAGGATTGGCAATATATGTTAGCTCAGGGCTGGTCTTCCTCAGCAAAAAGAGGAGGATTGGCATGGATGTTAGCTCAGGGCTGATCTTCCTCACAAAAAAAAAAAAAGGAATAATGTAATATTGTAATGGTGGTGGGTAAATCACTTTTAATTCCAGTATAAAAGTTAAAAGACAAAAGTATTAATAACTATAACTATAAAAATGTGTTAATGGATACACAATATAAAAAGATGTAAATTGTGACGTCAATCACAAAGTGTGTTGGGAGGAAGTAAAAGTGTAGACATTTTGTGTGTGATTGAAGATAAGTTGTTATCAGCTTAAAACAGACTGTTATAACCATAAGTTGTTTTATGTTAATCCCAAGGTAACTACAAAGAAAATACCTATAGAAGATGCACAAAAGAAAAAGAGAAAGAAATCAAAGCATATTAATACAACAAATCAACAAAACACAAAAGAAGACAGCAAGAGGAAAAGAGAAACAAAAGCACTACAAGACAGACAGAAAACAGTTAACAAAATGGCAATAGGAAGTTATTCCTTATCCATAATTACTTTAAAGGTAAATGGATTATATTCTCCAATCAAAAGATGTAGACAGCTGAATGGATTAAAAAAACACAAGATTTAACTATGGTCATGTGCCCCATACTGATGTTTTAGTCAATGATGGACTGCATATACAATGGTGGTCCCATAGGATTAGTACCATATAGCCTAGGTGTGTAGTAGGCTATACCATCTAGGGTTGTGTAAGTACCTTCTATGATGTTTGCACAATGATGAAATTGCCTAACAATGTATTTCTCAGAATATATCCTTGTTGTTAAGCAATGCATGATTGTGTATCTGGTCTACAAGAGACTCACTTCAGATTTAAGGACACACATAGGTGGAAAGTGAAAAAATAGGAAAAGATAGTCCATGCAAATGAAAGCTAAAAGAGAGCAGGGGTGGTTAGACTTAGAAAAATGGATATTAAAACTAAAATGTTACAAGGGAAAAAGAAGGACATTATATAATGTTAAAAGGGTCAATTCACCAGGAAGATATAACAATTATAAAAATACATGCACTCAACATCAGAGCACCTATATATAAAGCAAACATTGACAGAACTGAAGAGAGAAATAGAGAGCAATACAATAAGAGTAGGAGACTTAGGGGCCGGACTGGTGGCTCAAGTGGTTAAGTGAGCGCACTCTGCTGTGGTGGCCCGGGGTTGGCTGGTTTGGATCCCGGGTGCACACTGATGCACCATTTGGCAAGCCATGCTGTGGCAGTGTCCCATATAAAGTGGAGGAAGATGGGCACGGATGTTAGCCCAGGGCCAGGCTTCCTCAGCAAAAAAATAAGAGGATTGGCAGATGTTAGTGCAGGGCTGATCTTCCTCATACACACAAAAAAGAGTAGGAGACTTAATACCCCATAGTGAATAACGGATAGAACATCAGAACTGAAAATCTGTATGGAAATAGTGGCCTTGAACAATACTATAGACCAAGTGAACCTAACAGACATATACAGAACATTCCACCCAACAGACTATACATTCTTCTCAAGCACATGTGGAACATTCTCCAGGATAGATCACATGTTAGGTCACAAAACAAGTCTTAACAAATTTAAGAAGATTGATATCATACTAAGTATCTTTTCTAACCACACTAGAATTAAACTAGAAATCAATAGCAGAAAGAAAGCTAGAAAATTCACAAATACATGGAAATTAAATAACATACTCTTGAATAACCAATGGGTCAAAGAAGAAATCAAAAGGAAATTAGAAAATATCTTGAGACAAATGAAAACTAAAACACAACATACCAAAACTTATGAGAAGCTGCCAAGTAGTACTAAGAGGGAAGATTATGGCAATAAATGTCTACATTAAAAAAAGAATGATCTCAAATAAACAACCCAACTTACACTTCAAGGAACTGCAAAATGTAGAGCAAACTAAGCCCAAAGTTAGCAAAATGAAGAAAAAATAAAGATTAGAGCATAAATAAATAAAGAAAACAAAAATAGAAATTGAGTTGACTTTTTAAAAATGATAAACAAAATTGACAAAACTTTAGCTAGACTAACTTAGAAAAAAGAGAGAAGACTCAAATAATTACAATCAGAAATGAAAGAAGAGGGCCGCCCCCGTGGCTTGGTGGTTAAGTGCTCGTGCTCCGCTACTGGCAGCCCAGGTTCAGATCCCGGGCGCGCACCGACGCACCGCTTCTCCAGCCATGCTGAGGCCGCGTCCCACATACAGCAACTAGAAGGATGTGCAACTATGACATACAACTACCTACTGGGGTTTTGGAGAAAAAAAAAAAAAAGGAGGAGGATTGGCAATAGATGTTATCTCAGAGCCGGTCTTCCTCAGCAAAAAGAGGAGGATTAGCACGGATGTTAGCTTAGTGCTGATCTTCCTCACAAAAAAAAAAAAGAAATGAAAGAAGAGACATGACAACTGATGCCACAGAAATAAAAAGGTTCATAAGGGACTACTATGAACAATTATATGCCAGCAAATTGGATAACTTAGAAGAAACAGATTATTTCCTACAAACATACAACCTACCAAGACTGAATCATGAAGAAAGGGAAGATATGAACAGATGTAAATGAGTAAGGAGATTGACTCAGTAATCAAAAACTTCCCCACAAAGGAAAGCCCAGGACCAGATGGCTTGATGGGTGAATTCTACCAAACATTTAAAGAAGAATTAATACCAATCCTTCTCAACTTTTTCCAAAAAATTGAAGAGAAGGGAACACTTCCAAATTCATTTTATTAGGCTAGCCTTACCCTGATACCAAAGCCAGACAAGGAAACTACAAGAAAAGAAAACTACAGGCCAATATCCCTGATGAACACAGATGCAAACATCCTCACAAAACACTAGCAAACTAAATTCGATACCACACTAAAAGGGTCATATACCATGACCAAGTGAGATTTATCCCTGGGATGCAAGGATGATTCAACATATTCAAATCAATTCATGTGATACACCACATTAACAGAATGAAGATTAAAAACCACATAGTCATCTCAATAGATGCAGAAAAAGTATTTGACAAAATTCAACACCCTTTCATGATAAAAACTCTCAACAAACTGGGAATGAAAGGAAATTACCTTAACATAATAAAAGCCATATATGAAAAGCCCACCGTTAACATCATAACCAATGGTGAAAAACCAAAAGATTTTCCTCTAACAGCAGAGACAAGGCACAGATACCCATTCTTGCCACTTCTATTCAACACAATACTATATGTCCTAGCCAGAGCAATTAGGCAAGAGAAAGAAATAAAAGGCATCCAAATAGAAAAGAAGAAACAAAATTATCTGTTTGCAGATGATATGATATTATATATTGAAAATCTTCAAGACTCCACAAAAAAACTTTTAGAACTAATAAACAAATTCAGTAAAGTTACAGGATACAAAATTGATACACAAATATCTGTTGCATATCTATATATTAACAATGAATTACCTAAAAAGGAAATTAAGAAAACAATCCCATTTACAATTGCGTCTAAAAGAATAAAATCCTTGGAAATAAACTTAACTAAGAAGGTAAAAGACTTGTACACTGAAAACTACAAAACACTGATGAAAGAAATTAAAGAAGACAAATGTAAAGACATCTCATGTTTATAGATTGGAAGACTTAATACTTAATTGGAAGACTTATCCAAAGTGATCTACAGACCAATGTAATTCCTATCAAAATCCCAATGGCATTTTTTATAGAAATAGAAAAAAAAATCCTAAAATTCATAAAGAACCACAGAGGACCCCAAATAGCCAAAACAATTTTAAGAAAGAACAAAGCTGGAGGCATCACAATTCTTGACTTCAAAATATAAAATA
This sequence comes from Diceros bicornis minor, assembly GCF_020826845.1. NCBI lineage: Eukaryota > Metazoa > Chordata > Mammalia > Perissodactyla > Rhinocerotidae > Diceros > Diceros bicornis. The sequence continues at coordinate 8,871,340 of NC_080763.1, read as the reverse complement.
GAATGGGAGAAAATATTTACAAATCACGTATTTGATAAGTGGTTAGTACCTCAAATATATTAGAAATTCCTTCAACTCAATAGTAATAAATAAATAAATAACCCTATTTAAAAAAGTGGGCAAAGGGCTTGAATAGATATTTCTTCAAAGAAGTCAAATGGCTAACAGGTTTATGAAAAGATGCTCAACATCACTAAATGCAAATCAAAACCACCATAAGATATCACCTTGCACCTGTTAGGATGGCTATTATTAAAAAAAAAAGATAACAAATGTTAGCAAAGATGTGGAGAAATCAGAACTTTTCTACGCTATTGGTGGAAATGTAAAATATTGTAGCCTCTATGGAAAATAGTATGGAGATTCCTCGAAAAATTAAAAATAGAAATATCATATGATTCAGCAGTCCCACTTTGGGGTATTTATCCAAAAGAATTGAAATCAGGATCTTGGAGAGATATTTTCACTGTTCTGAACTGATATGTTCAATGCAGCATTATTCACAATAGCCAAGGTATAGAATCAAGCTAAATGTTCATTGACAGATGACTAGATGAAGAAAATGTGTTATCTATATCTATATCTATATCTATATCTATATCTATATCTATATATATATAGACTTAAAAAAGAAGGAAATCCTGCCATATGTGACAACATGGATAAACCTTGAGGACATTATGTTAAGTGAAATTAGCCAGTCACAGAAGGACAAATGCTGTGTGACTCTACTTGCATGAGCTATCTAAAGTAGTCAAATATATGGAAGAAGAGAGTAGAATGGTGGTTGCCAGAGGCTGGAGGGGAAAATGGTGAGTTGCTAGTCAATAGGTATAACCTTTCAGTTATGCAATAGGATTAAGTCCCAGAGATCTGCTGGACAACATTGTGCCTGTATTTTATAATACTGTATTTTACACTTAAATTTTTGTTAAGAGTAGATCTCATGTTAAGTGTTCTTACCACCATAAAAAAATAGTCCTTAAGGAGGAGCATCATGGCAGCGTTAGTTTTTTCCCTTTTTCCTCCCCTCTAAGTTACAACCAGTAGGACATCCATAAACCGACAAAGGAATCTCTGCACAGCACACCAGAAGGCATGAGAGATCCATACATCCATAAATCTGAATTTGGGTGGACTGGACCTCCTGGAGACGGTGGAACTAGGGGAGCAGTGATGGCAGCTTCTGAGACCAGAGGCTCCAGAAACTGTGACTGTGCCTGTGAGCAGAGGCCCCAGGAACCCAGGCAGCCTACAATCTTGGAGACACCAGGAACTGCTGTGGGCTGGTAAGCAGAGGCTCTAGGAACTGCGATGATACCAGACTCAGCCCCCTCTTCCTCCCCTGGTAGTGGTACTTTTGATCCCAGCCCTCCCAGCAGCAGGGGCTGCAGCCAAGACCCTGATACCCCCCATGGCAGTGGCAGCCATGCCCATGACCTGAGATCAGAGGCAGTAGGAACCCTGGTTGTACTCTCAACTCAGCCCCTCCCCTCCTGTAGCAGCAGTGGTGCCCATGACCTGAGGTTCCAGGAAATGTGCAAGAGCCTGAGACCAGAGGCTTCAGGAACCCTGGCAGTGCTTGTGACCCAGGTACCCCTCCCCCCAAGGTGGTGGTGTTGCCCACAATCCCAGTCCAGCTGGCAGCTGTAGTGACACCTGTGAACCCAGTACCTCCAGCAGAGGTGGTGCCAGCACCCTCATAAAATCCAGGAGCAGCAGTGCAGGCGGTGGATGCAGCAGCAGCGTCAAAGCCCATGGAGAGCTTGTGGAGAGTCAGGTAACAGCAACAGTGGAGCCCACGACCCCAAGACCCCCCCAGCTACAGCAGCACCTGCAACTTCAGCTACCCTACCCATAGAAATGGTGCCTGCAGACCCAAGAAACCTGGACATGGCAGAGGTGCCCATGGTCCTGCCCCACACTCCCCCTCCCCCTGCTGCAGTGGGGGAACCCATGACCGGGGCAACCCCAAAAACAGCGGAGGTGCTTGCCGGCCTGGTGACCCCGTGGTGACATCTGCAACTGCAGCAACATCATAAGCAGCAAAGCATCAGTAACCTCAGAGAAACAAGCAGCACAACGAGGGCACTGATAACACCTCTGGCAGAGGTAGTGGAGGGAAAGCACAGGCTCTCAAATACAACCAGAAGCAGCTCAGAATCAAAGTAAACAAATAAAAAAGGTATTTGCTACCACAAATGCTCCAGCAGAGGAACAACTCATCAAGCACCACGAAAAACTACAGTAATGTGGTATCATGAAAAGAAAATGACTTCTCCAGAAACCAAACTTGAAGTCACAGAAGATTGCAATCTAACTGACAGAGAATTCAAAGTAGCTTTCATGAAGAAACTCAGCAAGTTACAAGAAAACTCAGAAAGGCAGTTCAATGAGCTCAGGAACAAAATTAATGAACAGAAGGAGTACCTCACCAAAGAGATTGAAACTCTGAAAAAACAAACAAACAGAAATTCTGGAGATGAAGAACACAATTAATGAGATGAAGAAAAAAGTAGAAAGCACTAGAAATAGAGTAGACCATATGAAAGGGAGAATTAGCAAGCTTGAAGATAGAAATCTAGAAATGATTCAGGTAGAAGAGGAGAGAAAACTAACATTTTTAAAAAATGTAGAAATTCTACAAAAAATATCTGACTCAGTTAGGAAAAGCAACATAAGGATAATGGGTATCCCAGAAGAAGGAGATAGGGAGAAAAGAGCAGAGAGCTTATTTAAAGAAATAATAGCTGAGAATTTCCTAAACCTGGGGAAGGAACTGGATATATAAGTACATGAAGCTAATAGAACATCTAATGATCTCAATGCAAAAAGACCTTCTCCAAGGCACATTATATTAAAACTGTCAAAAGTCAATGACAAAGAAAGAAGATTAAGGGTGGCCAGAGAGAAGAAAATAATAATCTACAAAGGAATCTCCATTAGGCTATTAGCAGATTTCTCAGCAGAAACCCTACAGACCAAGAGAGTGTGGAATGATGTATTCAAAATATTGAATAATAAAAGCTGTCAGCCAAGGATACTCTATCCAGCAAAGTTATCTTTCAAATATGAAGGAGAAAGAAAGGCTTTCCCAGACAAACAAAAGCTGAGGGAGTTCATTGTCACTAGACTCGCCTTACAAGAAATCTTGAAAAGAGCTTTCCTACTTGAAACAAAAAGGCAAAGGTATACAAAGCTTTAAACAAGGTGATAAATAGACAGATAGAATCATAAAATTGCAACCCTATACCAGAATAAGTTACTAAACACTTAAACATAAAGGCAAAAGGGAAAGAAAGTATTAAAAATAACTATAACCACTTCAATTTGGTAACAAACTCACAATACAAAAAGGGACAATGTGTGACAACAAAAACATAGAAAGGGGAAGAGGAAAAGGACAAAACCTGCTTATGCAAATGGAGACAAGATGGTATCAGCAGAAAAGGGATTATCTCATCTATGAAATCTTTTAAACAAACATTATGATAACTACAAAACAAAAATTCAGAGCAGAGTCACAAAACATAAAAAAAGAGAAAACTGAAACACATCACAGACAACCACCAAACTGAAATGGCAGACAGAATAACAAGGAAAAAGAAACAATGGAAATATAGAATAACCAGAAAACAAAAGAGAAAATGGCAGGATTAAGCCCTCATGTATCAATAATCACCCAAAATGTAAATAGATTGAATCCACCAATCAAAAGACACAGACTGGCTAGATGGATTGAAAAACAAGACCCAACAATATGCTGCCATTTGGAGACCCACTTCAGCTCTAAAGACAAATATAGGTTCAAAATGAAGGGATGGAAGATGATACTCCAAGCAAGTGGCAACCAAAAGAAAGCAAGTATAGCCATACTTATAGTAGGCAAAATAGACTTCAAGCCAAAAAATATAACAAGAGACAAAAATTGACATTATATAATGATAAAAGGGACAATCCACTGAGAAGACACAACACTTATTAACATATATGCATCTAACCCAGGAGCACCAAAGTATATAAAGCAAACAAACCTAAAGGGAGAAATAGACAGCAACACAATACTAGTAGGGGACTTTAATACCCCACTAACATCAATGGATAGATCACCCAGACAGAAAGTCAACAAGAAAACATTGGCCTTAAGTGAAACACTAGACTAGATGGATTTAATAGATAATTATAGAACATTCCATCCAAAAGCAGTGGAATACACAGTGCACATGGAACATTCTCAAAGATAGACCATATGTCAGGAAACAAAACAAGTCTCAATAAATTTAAGAAGATTTAAATCATATCAAGCATCTTTTTTCAACAACAATGGTATGAATGAAACTAGAAATCAATTATAAGAAAAAAGCTGGAGAATTCATGAATATGTGGAGACTAAACAACATGCTGCTAAACAACTATCAGAACAACGAAGAAATCAAAGGCTAAATCATAAAATACCTGGAGACAATGAAATGAAAACACAACATACCAAAACCTATGGGATGCAGCAAAAGTGGTTATAAGAGAAACATTTATAACAATACAGGCCTACCTCAAGAAATAAGAAAAATCTCAAATAAACAATCGAACACTATGCCTAAAAGAACTAGAAAAAGAAGAATAAATGAAGCCCAAAGTCAGTAGAATGAAGGAAATAATAAAAATCAGAGCAAAAATAAATGAAATAGAGACTAAAAAGACAATAGAAAACATCAATGAAACTAAGAGCTAGTTCTTTGAAAAGATAAACAAAATTGACAAATCCTTAGGTAGACTTACTAAGAAAAAAAGAGGGAAGGCTCAGATAAGTAAAATCAGAAATGAAAGGGGAGAAATTACAATGGATACCACAAAAATACAAAGGATTATAAGAGAATACTATGAAAAGCTATATGCAGCAAACTGGATCACCTAGAAGAAATGGATAAATTCTTAGAATCATGGGCTGGCCCCATGGCTTAGTGGTTAAGTGCGCACATTCTGCTACTGGCGGCCCGGCTTCGGATCTTGGGCACGCACTGAGGCACTGCTTCTCCGGCCATGCTGAGGCCGCGTCCCACATACAGCAACTAGAAGGATGTGCAACTATGACATATGACTATCTACTGGGGCTTTGAGGAAAAAAAGGAGGAGGATTGGCAATAGATGTTAGCTCAGAGCCGGTCTTCCTCACCAAAAAGAGGAATATTAGCACGGATGTTAGCTCAGGGCTCATCTTCCTCACAAAAAAAAAAAAAATTCTTAGAATCATACAACATTCCAAAACTTAATCAAGAAGGAATAGAACAGAAGCTGAAATATAATGATGTACACCAGAAATTTACACAATGTTATAAACTAATGTGATTTCAATAAAATAATAAAAAAAGAATTAGAGAATCTGAGTAGCCCAATCACTAGAAAAGAGATTGAAATAGTAATCAAAAACCTCCCAAAAAACAAAAGTCCAGGACCAGATGTCTTCTCTGGTGAATTCTACCAAACACTCAAAAGAAGAGTTAATACCTGTCCTTCTCAAACTCTTCTAAAAAATTCAAAAGGATAGGACGCATCCTAAGTTATTTTATGAGGTCAACATTACCCTGATACCAAAACCAGACAAGGACAACAACAAAAAGAAAAATTACAGGCCACTATCATTGATGAACGTAGATGTAAAAATCCTCAGAGAAATGTTAGCAAATTGAATACAATACTTTAAAAGGATCACACACCATGATCAAGTCGGATTAAGTACCTTGACATACTAAAGGTTTTACACAAAAAACCCACAGCTAACATCAAACTCAATGGTGAAAAACTGAAAGCTATCTCTCTAGGAATAGGAACAAGACAAAGATGCCCACTCTTGCCACTCTTATTCAACATAATATTGGAAGTCCTAGCCAGAGCAATTAGGCAAAAAAAAAAAAAAAAAGGAAAGAAAGAAAAAATATCCAAATTGAAAAGGAAGAAGTATAACTGTCACTATTTGCAAATAACATGATTTAATATATAGAAAACCCTAAAGAATCCACCAAAAAACTATTAGAAATAATTAACAAATATTGTAAAGTGGCAGGGTACACAATTAACTTATAAAAATCAGTTGCATTTCTACATACTAACAACAACCTAGCATAAAGAGAAATCAAGACTACAAACCCATTTACAATCATGCAACAAAAAGAATAAAATACCCAGGAATAAATTTAACCAAGGAGTTGAAAGACCTGTACACTGAAACCTGTAAGACATTGTTGAAAGAAATTGAAGAAGATGTAAAGAAATGGAAAGATATTCCATGCTCATGGATTGGCAGAATTAACATAATTAAAATGTTCATATCGCCTAAAGCAATCTACAGATTCAACGCAATCCCAATCAGAATCCCAATGACATTTTTCATAGAAATAGAACAAAGAATCGTAAAATTTATATAGAACAACAAAAGATCCTGAATAGCCAAAGCAGTCTTGAGAATAGCCAAAGCAATCCTGAGGAGGAAAAACAAAGCTGGAGGTATCACACTCCCTGACTTCAAAATATACTTACAAAGCTATAGTAATCAAAACAGCATGGTACTGGCACAAGAACAGATGCACAGATCAATGGGATAGAATTGAGAGCCCAGAAATAAACTCACATCTTTGGACAGCTAATTTTCAATAAAGAGCCAAGAACCTACAATGGAGAAAGGAAAGTCTCTTCCATAAATGGTGTTGGGAAAACTGGACAGCCATGTGCAAAAGAATGAAAGTAGACCATTATCTTACACCATACACAAAAATTTACTCAAAATGGATTAAAGACTTGAACGTAAGGCCTGAAACCGTAAAACTTCTAGAAGAAAACATAGGCAGTACACTCTATGACATCGGTTTTAGCAGAGTCTTTTTGCATATGTCTCCTCAGGCAAGGGAAACATAAAGAAAGTAAACAAATGGGACTACGTCAAACTAAAAGGCTTCTGCACAGCAAAGGAACCATCAACAGAATGAAAAGAAAATCTAACAACTGGGAGAAGATATTTGCAAATCTTATATCCAATAAGGGGTTAGTCTCCAAAATACATAAAGAACTCATACAACTCAACAACAAAAAACAAAGAACCCAAACAAAAAATGGGCAGAGGATCTGAACAGACATTTTTCGAAAGAAGATATACAGATGGCCAACAGGTACATGAAAAGATGTTTAACATTACTAATTATTAGGGAACTGCGAATAAAAACTACAATGAGATATCACCTCACAGTCATCAGAATGGCTATTATTAAAAAGACAAGAAATAACAAGTGTTGGAGAGGATGTGGAAAAAAGGGAACCCTTGTACATAGCTGGTGGGAATGTAAACTGGTGTAGCCACTATGGGGAAACAGTATGGAAATTCCTCAAAAATTAAAAATAGAAATATCATATGATCCAGCAATACCACTTCTGGGTATTTATCTAAAGAACACAAAAACTCTAATTCAAAAAGATATGTGCACCCCTATGTTTATTGCAGCATTATTTACAACAGCCAAGGCTTGGAAGCAACCTAAGTACCCATCAACAGAGGAATGGATAAAGATGTGGTATATACATATAATTGAACACTATTCAGCCATAAAAAGATGAAATCTTGCCATTTGCAACAACATGGATGGACCTTGAGGGTACTATGCTAAGAGAAATAAGTCAGATGGAGAAAGCCAAATACCATACTATTTCACACATATGTGGAAGATAAACACATAGATATGGAGAACAGATTGGTGGTTACCAGAGGGGAAGGGGGTGGGGGGAAGGTGAAAAGGGTAAAGGGGAACATGTGTATGGTGACAGATGGCAAGCAGACTTTTGGTGGTGAGCATAATGTAGTCTTTACAGAAGTTGAAATATAATGATGTACACCTGAAATTTATATAATGTTATAAACCAATGTTACCTCAATAAAAAAATAATATCAATAAAAATTAAAAAAAAAAGAAACTAGGGGCTGGCCCGGTGGTGCAGCAGTTAAGTGCGCGTGCTCCGCTTTGGCAGCCTGGGCTTCACAGGTTCAGATCCCGGGAGCGCACTGACACACCACTTGGCAAGCCATGCTGTGGTAGCATCCCATATAAAATAGAAGAAGATGGGCATGGATGTTAGCCCAGGGCTAGTCTTCCTCAGCAAAAAAAGAGGAGGATTGGCATTGGATGTTAGCTCAGGGCTAAACTTCCTCACCAAAAAAAAAAAAAAAAGAAAAAGAAACTACATGCCTTTGCGTTTGCCACTGAGGAGATCAACAGGGACCCCAATCTCCTTCCCAATGTGTCCTTAGGGTATCATGTCTACATTGCCTATGAAAGTGGCAGAAGGACTTGGAGAGACCCCTGACCTGGCTGTCAGAACACGGCCAGACTGTCCCCAGTTTCAACTGTGAGAAGCAGAACAAGGCCATGGTGGTCATTGCATGAACCACATCAGCTTTTTGCTTCTAGAGGGGGACACTGCTGGAACTCTACAAATTCCCACAGGCAGAGATGAGGGTGAGGCGGGGCAGAGCTGAAAATGTGTCTTCTCCAGAGACATAATATGGCAGTAAAATAAGTTAGGAGAGAATGTCCTTATATATCTGTCAAAGTGGAAAACCAGAATACACAGAACTCTTGGAGTCATGTGTTCTTTATTTGACCTGGAAATGGTTAAGAGAATGAAGACTTTACAGGCTGAAGCAAATCCTCAGTAGTTCCCAGAAATAGCTTTTGAAACTTCTAGAATTAAAAATGTAATAATTAGAATGCAGAATGAAGGAAAGCTAGCAAGGTTGCAGGAGACAAGATCAATATATAAAAATCAGTTGTATTTCTATGCACTAGCAATGAACAATATCAAAATGAAATCAAGAAAACAATTCCATTTACAATAGCATCAACAAGAATAAAATACTTAGGAATAAATTTAACCAAGGAAGTTCAAGACTTGTACGCTGAAAACTAAAAAACATTCTTGAAAAAGATTAAAGACCTAAATAAGTGGAAAGACTCATCTTTACATATAGAAAGACTTAACATTGTAGGATGAAAATACTCTTAAAATTGATCTACAGTTTCAATGTGTGATTTTTCCAATGAAAATTCCAACATTTTTTTTTTGCAGAAATTAACAAGCTAATCCTAAAATTCATATAGAAGTTCACAGAACTCAGAATAATAGAAACAATCTTGAAAAAGAGCAGAGTTTGAGGACTCACACTTCTTGCATTAAAAAATGATAATGCCATAGTAAAAACAGTGTGGCACTCACATAAGGATAGGCATAGATCAATGGAGTGGAGAAATAAACCCATACATCTATGGTCAATTAATTTAAAGAAAATTAATAGACAATTTTTTAGAGCAGTTTTGGGTTTACAGAAAAATTGGGCAGAGAGTACAGAGTGTTTCCAGATAGATGCCCCTTATCTCACTGCACAGTTTTCCCTATTATTAACATTTTGCATTGGTGTGGTACAATTGTTACAATTGATGAACCAATATTGATATTTATTATTGACTAGAGTTCATCGTTTACATTAGGATTCACTCTTGTGTTGTACATTCTGTGGTGGTCAACTGATTTTTAACGAGGATGACAAGACCATTCAGTGGAGAAATCTCTTCCACATACTGTGCTGGGTCAACTGGATATCTACATGCAAAAGAATGAATTTGGAGCCCTACCTAATACCACATACAAAAATTAACTCAAAATGGATCAAAGATCTAAATATAAGAGCTAAAATTTTAAAACTCTTAGAGGAAAACATTTACATGCGTCTTTGTGACCTTAGATGAGGCAACAGTTTCTTAGCTATGACACCTAAAGCACAAGCAACCAAAGAAAAACAGCTAAACTGAACTTCATCAAAATTAAAATCTTTTGTAAATCAAAATATGCCATTAAGAAAGTGAAAAGACAACCCACAGAATAGGAGGGAGTATCAGTAAATAATATATCTGATAAGGGACTCGTATCTAGAATACATAAAAAATTCTTACAACTCAACAATAAAAAGACAACCTAATTTAAAAATGAGCAAAGGATTCAAATAGACACTCCAGAGAAGACACATAAATGGCCAATAAGCCTATGAAAAGATGTTCAGCGTCATTAGTCATTAGGGAAATGCAAATCAAAACCACAATAAGATAACACATTATACACACTAGGACAACTATAATAATAATAATAAAAGGATAATAATAAGTGTTGGCAAGGGTGTGGAGAAATTGGAACCCTCTTACCTTGCTGGTGGGACAGTAAAATGGTGCAGCTGCTATTGAAAAACAGTTTGGCAGTTCCTCAAAATGCTAAACATAGCATTACCATATGACCCAGCCATTCCACTGCTAGGTATATACACAAGAGAAATGAAAAAATTTGTCCACATAAAAACTTGTATATGAATGTCCATAGCAGTATTATTCATAATACCCAAAGTTGGAAACAACCCAGTGCCCATCAACTAATGAATGGATAAACTAGATGTGGTAAATCCATACACAGACATTCAATTCCTTATCAAATGGATAAATGCTATATTTTTATTGCTTGATATTTTTATTCAAACCATCCAGCTCCCTGAATATATACCTGTATAAATTATGGTCCATGGTGAAATAGTTCACATGTGTTACTAGCTGTAAGACATTAATCTCACTAAATTAACCAGGTAGAAAAAGTTTCTGACTTCCTGTAAAATTCTTGAATTTTTTCTATGATTAATCATAATTATACAGAACTTTTAATTTCCATCATGAATACATATACATACTTAATATTCATTTGTATTGAACCACTGGAGAAGTCATAAATCAGAATATCTGTTTCACCTGTATTTAAAATAAATCCTTCCTTCATTAAGTAGTAGATAATAACAACAATAAACAAACACATAGAGACAGAGATTGGATTGGTGGTTGCCGGGGGGGAGGAGGGGAGGGGGGAGGGCGAGGGGGATAGTTTGGCACATGTGTGTGGTGATGGGTTGTGGTTGGTGTCTGGGTGGTGAACATGATGTGGTCTATGCAGAGGTGGGGGTATAATGATGTGCGCCTGAAATTTATACAATGTTATAAACCAATGTTACTGCAATAAACAAAAAAAAAAAAATTAAAAAAAATAAAATAAAATAAAAGGGAAAGCACACTACTAAAAAAAAAATAAAATAAAAATAAATCTAGCCTATGTCATCATTCAGAAGCATAGCTATGAGGTTTTCACCAGCAATTTAAATCTGAAGCTATTAATTCATTGAACTTGAAACAATGATAAAGTCCATTAAAAAGGAGCTCGAAGTACTTGCAAAAAAATCTCAATTGTAAGCAAGTATCAAAGCAACCAGGGTAGATATTTGCTAACCAGAACGTACTGAAATGGCACTATATTTAGAAAGTTTTAAATAGCATACCAAAATATTTTCAGGAGGCTTACTTACTTTCAGTAATATTCACAGGCAAGCAGAGACTGCAAAGGAGTGACAATGCAAACCAGCAGCATCCCTGTCTCAATATAGACCATCAAGAGCTCAGAGGTCAACAACAGAAGCAACAGTGACAGATCAAGTTATCCTGATGGGAACTCTCTGAAATCATAGCCAGAAATGCAATGTTTAATCCTGTTGTTCACAAGTAAATAGAATAACGTTCTTGGGAGAATATCTAAAGCCAAGTGTCTTAGTGAACAATGCTTCTGGTAGATGGAACAATATATTTTGAAAATAAAGCTTAGTAATAAAAAAAATACATGCATTACATGGAGGTAGATTTCTAAGAGATCTAGCACACCAGAGCTGTTGAACAGCACTGGAAATCCCAACTAGGGGTATTTTAGTACGAGGTGTTCAATTGTAAGGGATTTGATACCTTCTGTATATTCCAAACATTTTACTTTGTTATTTTTGTAGTCTAACACCAAAGACCATTTCCAAGTTATTATAAAATAATTTAAGACATCTAAATTATAAATTCCACAGTGGTGACTTTGAAAAATTATGACTACCAAATGGAGTAAGTTTGCAAACAAAAATTATTGGCAGTTTCTAGTGAATATCACCCTCATACCCAGGCAGATTCCTTAATTCGTATACAAAATCCGACCTTTCCAATTGGTTTCATAACTTTCTCTTCTCTTGCAATGAACAGGAAAAAATTAATGTTTCGCATGTCTTTCTACTGACATAAGATCTAATAAATTATAATGCTTAGAAACATTAATTCATTTGGGATTGCTCATTAACATTTCAGAATATTTTACACACGTTTGTGTAGTTTCTAGCTTGGTTTCTGTATTAGTCAGTGTTCTCCAGAGAAACAGAATAAATACAGAGAACCAATATATAAATATATATATAAATATAAAAATATATATAAATATATATATAAATATATATAAATATATATATAAAGAACATATATATGTAAAGATATTTATTATAACAGATTGTCTTTCACTATTATGGAGGCCGAGAAGTTCCACAATCTGTTGTCTGCAAGCTGGAGACCCAGGAGAGCCAGTGGTATAGTTCCAGTTTGAGTTTGAGGGTCTGAGAACCTGGAGAACAAATGTCCCAGTTCAAGAACAGAGAGCGAATGCTCCTTTACTCTACCTTTTGTTCTATTCACACCTCCAGCAGATTGGATAGGACCCACCCACATTGGGGAGGGCAATCTGCTTTCCTCAGGCTACCCATTCAAATGTTAATCTCTTTCAGAAACACCCTCACAGACACACCTAGAATAATGTTTAACTAGATATCTGGGTACCTGTGTCCCAGTCAAGTTGACACAAATTGAAAACCATCACAGTTTTCATCAGATAATGACCCTTTAAAAGGTCAATTCATTTCTATAGACCCTTAACATTTCAGTGAGGTTGTATAGAGCCTCTATTAGTCATCTATGGGAATGTACTCATACAATTTATGAGGTAAATATAATTATTATCCTCGTTTTACTGATGTGGAAATTGAGGGTAAATAGCTTGCCCAAGGTTACCCATCTAGTCAATGACAGGGTTGTGGTTCAAAGTCCAGTCTATTTAACCTAAGAGACACCACCCTTAACTGTATCACTCTAACTGCCGTGTGGAAGGCACACTTGAGGGGCTGTGTACCAGAGGCAGGAAGACAATTACAAGGCTGTGACAGCATGAATGGAGATCTTGGAATGATTTTAGGGCGTTTATGAAGAAGAATCAAAAAGACCAGAGGCCAATAATCATATACATATCTCTTTGTTGGGAGAGGTTGGGTGGGTATATAGGAAGGATTGCAAGGGGGCAGGGTGACTAGTTTCCAGCCTGGACATCTTCTCCCCCAACTGCCCACGTTATTATATTTGACTCTCACGTAACTAATAATGATAATAGCAGATGACTTTGCCCAGGATAGGAGACACAAAGAGTTTTGAAATGAGTGTCTTTAATTGGTTCGCAGAAACCATATATAGTGCTATAATGAGAAGCAGACAGTCGGAGTCCTAACAGCTCCTCCTTTCTCTCCCAAGCTGGTAGACAGATACTGGCTCCTCCCAGACTGTTATTATCAACATGCTGAGTTGATGAGCTTGTAACAGAGGGAAACATGGAGAGATGAAGTGTAAGAAGTACCTGCCCCTTTATGATCTCTGGGCAAATGGCTAGGATCTGGAGGAGGGAATACGTTGTGCCTACTGACCTTTGCCAGTCCTACAATGAATTTTGATTGAAAAATTTATTAACTTTCTCTTTTTTGAGATGTTCATTAACATCTCAAAACATAACATAACAAAAAGCTTTTTTCTCTTTCTACAAAAAGCATGCCCTCGTTATTGGGAGTATTAAGTCATGGAGACACACTGAAGTCAGCTAAATCCCTTTAGCCAAGTACAAGAACCACACTCGCCAAAATGCTCTGAGTAAAGTTTATTACTTAATCAGCCAGCTTCCAAAAGCAAAGTGTCTTTTTCTAATTTCTTGGACATTATCTTCAACCATGCCTTTAGCTTTTGAGGTGTTTTGACCTATCAGCAAAAGACTACCAATACCTTAGAGAAACTACTAGAAGAGGAGGCTGAGTTTGGGAAGAGGGTCATTAAAGCAGAGATTAGCACTTTCTTGGCTAGATGTTCCAAGTGCAGTTGTGGAGTGATAGAGCTGTGCATCTAGGGTGTTTATAAGGGCAATAGAGACACGGGCCCTTTCCATGTTTGGAAGCTCTTAGTTTATTAAAAAGTTTTTAAATGCCAAAATAATTACAATACTTGTAGTATAACATATCTACACTTAATAAATTAATATTCAATGCAGAAACATAGTGTAACATAATTATGCTATTTAGAAGATAATTACACTTACAAAAGTTACATATTCATAATGTATGATGGGGTTGGACTATCATTGAATGGGACACAAGCATAAAATTGTATGATGAAAGTCATCATCTTTCAATGTGTTCGGTAGATCCAGTTTGGAGATCTACATTTGAGGCCCTTCACAAATGCGGGCCTCAAATAAATGGTATCTCAGGTCTCCATTAGGATAAGAATGGGCCCAAATCACTTGACCCAAGAAAGTACTTCACAAGTGGACCTTGGACTTAGTTGGCAAACAATGACATTGTTTCTGAGATACTCCTGCCCCCTCCAGTCAATTCTCCTCCTAAAGACACATTTTTTTTTGGTGGCATATTTTGAGTGTTTATGACTTAGGAAGTTCTAATAACTCAGCTCCTTTTAGGAGTGACTCAAAGTGCTTTGTTCTTCACAGGAATTTCTTTTGCTCCCACAACAGAATCCTTGTTGCAGAACCTCTGCAACAGTGCCAACTGGTTTCTGGGATCAAACAGATTTGTGTTCAAGTTCTGCTCTGCCACACCTCGTTAAGTGACCTTGAGAAATTACCAGCCACTCTGAGCCTGCATCTCAACTGTAAAATGGGGATGATAATAATAGTCCCTATGTTGTAGGATGATCTGAAGATGAAATGAGTGGCTGCCAGTAAAGCACTAGCGTGCTGCCTGACCTCTAGTTGAGTACCAACTCAAGAAATGTTAGCCAAGGTCACTGTTATTCTTTTCCCAGAATTACACTCAAATTTCCCAAGCAACAGAGTTCTACGCATAAAATACAAAAAACCATTCAAAACAAACTCTTTTTTTTAACTAACTTTTTGATATTTTTCAATGTTTCAGGTGTTTTACTTATTTTAGAGGGGGTTGGAGGCACTAACTGCTCTGAGAAATGTGTAATGGCCCTCATGTAGTACCAAACTTGGTCTCCAGATGTCAGTATGAACTCAACTGATTGAGGCAGTTTTCCATCGCCAACAATAGGATGGTTAACGCTCTTCTCTTAGGCATTAAATAGTATTGCAAATGTACAACCATTCTTCGATTTTAGAAAGATTATAAATAGATCAGCTTCTTTGACTTCTGAAGACATTGTATCATAAAACTAGTAATGAAAAATGTGTAACAAGTACATGAATCTGGAAGTACCGTTACAAGAAAGTTGGATACTTTTAACCACAAATAAAAATATGGAAGCGTGGTTACATTTAACACTTGCTCTTGGGAAAAAATTGTTATTTACATGATTTTGATATGTAGCCTATAGGTCTTCAAAAATTATTCAAGAGAATCAGAGGCCACATCTAACATTTTCTGCATTCTACAGCTATGCATGACACATTTAGAGCTGTTTCCACGAGCAAGACAAATTGGATAAAATAGTTGTTGCAGGTCTATGAAAACCATTTGAAGTAAATCACTTTATAAAGTGGCCCATTTCTACTATGGGTGTGGCTACAGAAACCTCAAGAAGAAGTTTGCTTTTAGAGGGCACTGTTATCCATTTCATGCATTCAGTAAATACTTATTGAGCGCCTACTATGTTTCAAGCAAGTTTTAGGTGTTGGGAATTCAGCTGTGAACAAAGCTAACAAAATCCCTGCCCTCAAGTGATTTGCAGTTTAGGAAAGAAAAACAATAAACACAATAAATAAATAAACAATGAAGTAAAATAGTATATTAGAAAACAATAATTTCTACAGACCAAAAAAAGAAGAGAAGGGAAACATTTAAAATATAGTGGTTAATGTGGGCCACATTGAAAAGGTGACATGTAAGCAAAAACTTGAACGGAGTGAAAGAGTGGTCAGAGCTCCAGGGACAGCGAAAAGTTTAGTGTGGCTGGGCCACTGTGGGAGGGGGTCCTTCTGAGAATTTTTGGTGGAGTTGTGACACAATCTGACACGTTTTAACAGAATCTCTCTGGTTGCTCTGCTAAGAACAGATTGACAGTGTGGAAAGGGCAGAACCCAGTCAGGAAGCTTCTGCATTACTCTAAGTTAGAGAGTGTGGTGGGTTGAAGATGACTTTGGGGAAGCATCTAAAGGTTGATGTTCAAGGGAAGATCTATGGATGCTTCTGATGTCTGGAAAGGTCTATTAGGATGAAGCTGATTTAAACTAAAATCCACTCTAAAAACCAACCAACCAACTAACCAAGCAATAAGCCCCCGTAATATTTTTATGCTAACGGATGGCTTCTTGGGAGCAGATTATAGTTGAAGTTAAGAGATAAACCTTTATTTCACAGTAGTGCAAGAAGAAGGGTCAGAAAAAATGCCAGCACAAAATATACATAAAGCACAGTGATTTTTATGGGACACAAAAACACAAGTGTCTTCCGACACTGGCAAAAATATTGGGACCAGATTTCACTTATAAAATAAAGAATTTTCTATTTTCTCTGGAATCCTAGGTTTTTTTTTTTTAATACCACACATCCCAGAAATATCAATTCAGTGTTTTTCTTTTAAGTTAATAGTCTTTATAAAAAGAGCAATTTTAGGTTTACAGAAAAATGGAGCAGAAAATACAGAGAATTCCCATATACCTGCTCTACTTCTCCTCCCCTAAGGGGTTTCCTCTATTATTAACATCTTGTATTAGCATGGTACCTTTGGTACAATTGATGAACCAATATTGATCCATTATTATTAATTAGAGTCCTTCGTTTACATTGTTTCACTCTTTGTGTTGCACGGTTCTATGGGTTTTGACAATGCATGATATAATGTATCCACCATTACAGTATCGTACAGAATAGTGCTCTAAAAATCCCCTAACTCTAACCCTACTCATCTCTCCCTCCCTTCCCCTGAACCCCTTGAGACCCCTGATGGTTTCTGTCTCTATTAGTTTTGTCTTTTCCAGAATGTCATATAGTTGGAATCATACAAACATGTGTAATCTTTTTAGTCTGACTTCTTTCACTTAGCAATATGCACTTAGGGTTCCTCTATGTCTTTTCATGGCTTGACAGTTCATTTAATTTTATTGCTGAATAATATTCCACGTGTAGATATATTAGTTTTTTATCCATTCACCTATTGGGCAATTATGAAAAAGCTGCTGTAAACATTGTTGTGCAGGTTTTTGTGTGGATGTACATTTTCAGCTCATTTGGGAAACTAAGGAGCACAAAAGCTGAATTGTATAGTAAGACTGTGTTTCCCTTTGTAAGAAACTGCCAGGCTGTCTTCCACAGTGACCGTATCGTTTTGCATTCCCACCATCAACAAATGAGAGTTCCCCTTGCTCCACATCCTCACCAGCATTTGATGTGGTCAGTGTTTGGGATTTTAGGCATCCTAATAGGTGTGTAGTTTTATCTAATTATTGTTTTAATTTGCGATGTCCTAATGACATTTAACGTTGACCATCTTTTCCCTATTTGCCATCTGTATATCTTCTTTGATGAGTTGTGTGTTTTTTGCCCATTTTTTAATGTGAGTTTCAAGAGTTCTTTGTATATTTTGGCTACAAGTCCCTTATTGGATATGGGTTTTGCAAATATTTCCTCACAGTCTGTGGCTTGTCTTTTCATTCTCTTAACATTGTCTTTGCCAGAGCAGAAGTTTTTAATTTTAATGAATTTCAACTCATCAAACATTTTCTTTCTTGGATTGTGCTTTTGGTGTTGTACTTGTAAAAACTCATCACCAATCCGAAGGTCACCTAGATTTTCTCCTATATTATTGTCTAGAAATTTTCTCCTAGAAATGTGTTGAAATCTCTTGTCTGCTGATGGCCTCCCTCCCCTTTTCTTCTTCAATCCGGTTTACCTGAATAGAGTATTGACAAAGACAGGATATGAACATTTTCTATGTCTATCATTGTATTTTTAAAATAATTTTTAGTATGTAAAAAATTATTAGGTTTTGTATATTTATTTTTATCCCAACATGGCACTCTTATGGTTGATTCCTATTTGGTTTAATGTTTCAGTTGTTCTTGGTTGATATAGTTTCTAGTTGTTTTCTTAGATTTTCTAGGGAAACAATAATATTTGACATCCTTTCTAGAATTTATTACTCCTTCTTCTTTTTTTTTTTTCAGGGAAAGATTCACCCTAAGCTAACAAATTGCTTAGTGGGGATTCATTGGTAATTGAGCAAAGGAGGCCTCAAAGAAATTCCTTCTATCCCCCCTGAGTCTAGAACAAGGTAGTTGCCTGATATATTTGGATTGTTCAGAGAGATAGGCCTGGCACCTGGAATCTGATATGAGAACCATGCAGTAGAAGTAGAGACCCCTGAAGACTCAGCTTAGAGCTTAATAACTTATTAATAACACAGATCTTACTATCTCTAAGAGTTCAACCATTAAAATTTTTGAGAGCTGTGACAAACTGGAACAGGACAATTTTCATTTAAGTCCTAGTCTATTCCATCCTCAGGAAGGCTGCTGGGAGGGTTTGAAATTGAAAAGCACCCCTGGGTGCTGTGAGCATCCCAGGGAGGTAGGGCCCCAGTGTGGTGCTCTCATGTGAGGAGAATAAATGTGAATTCCACAGCACCACACAGTATAGTTGAGGTTTGGCACTGCTGACATTTGGGGCCAGATAATTGTTTGTTGTGTGGGGCTGTCATGTGCATCGTAGGATATTTAGCAGCATCCCTGGCATCTACCCACTAAATACCAGTAGCAGCCCCCAGTCGTGACAACCAAAAATGTCTATAGACATTGCCAAACATGCCCTGGGGGGCAAAATCACTTCCTGAGTTGAGAACCCCTGGTCAAAGAATAGGCTTTGGTGGGAGGATTTAGCTCAAGAGAAGACACAGGTCCTTCAGTCTTTGTGTCTTTCCAAAAGAAGAGTGCTGGGGCTGGCCACTGCTGAGCAGTCCTAGATCTGTGAATATTATAGGTCTGGGGACTCCTACACACCATCAGTCTCCATCCCGAGAGGCTGAATATACAAACAGGCAATGGCCAGACCACATATGACAATAGAACTATGACCCACAACCTTGGCCGCACCCAGCCCAGGAGGCCAAACCTCAACCTGTGCAGCAATCTGTCCAGAGTGGTCAGGCCCTGGTCAATGACTGCCAGCTTCCCTAAGTCTTGCCCCTGCTTCCAACTCAGGACCCATCAGAGTAAACAAACATGTCCCCTAAGGCAATCACAAGAGATACGCTGCTTCTAATTAGCCAGCTTCTAGCTTGCTGTGCTAACATCTCCATTCAGAGCACATCTGAAGACTTCCCTTTCTTTCACTATACAGATTTTCCATTTCCCTTGTCTGCCTTTGAGTCTCTGCCAAATGCAAGTAATGGTGGGTGACTCCCTTGCTATAGCAAGCTGAGTAAACAACTCTTGTTTGTTCTCAGTGGAGTGGTCTTCATTTATTTCCACAATTCTTATTGGTCAGGCAAGAGATTGACTTTATCAATAGAAAGAAACAAGAGTGTTTATGTGCCAGGCGTTCTGGCTTCAGATGCAGCCTTTAGGGAATTGTCTGAGAAAGACAGCTGCCCAGCACCTGGAGATGCGGGGCTCGTGAAAAGTTGCATCCCCTCCTGGGGGTGGGGTGAGGGATGGGGGTTGGGGGTAAGCTCTGGCAGAAGAGGAGATTCCCTAGTCCCTACTGTCTTACTATTATTCATGCTACCTGGAATGCATTCCCAGGGTCACTGTTGGACAAATCTGCTTATTGCACCATAGTGGCATTCTTGTCATGATGAGGTAGGCAGGCAGAATAGTAGGACTTTATTCAACATTTCTGAAACCAGAAGACAGAGAGAAGTTACTTGTAGCCTCTGCTCCTCCAAATCTTACCTGTATATATATCCCAAAGTAAAAAAGGAGAGGGCTGTGGTGATCTTCCTTGATCCCCCTCTCGCTCTTGGTCTTGGGAGTCTGCTTGGACAAACAGGCCTCTCACTGGCATTCTGGTCAGATTTCACCCATGTGTCTCAGTCCGTTCCAGCTGCTATAACAAAATACCACAGACTGGTATTATAAGCTATAAGGTAGCTTATAAACAACAGATTTATTTCTCAGAGTTCCTGAGGCTGGAAGTCCAAGATCAGAGTGCCAGCACGGCCAGGTGAGGGCACTCTTCCCTGTTCATAATGGTGCCTTCTCACTGTGTGCTCACACGGTGGAAGGGACTAGGGATCTCTGTGGGCTCTCTTTCATAAGGTCGCCAATCACCTCCCAAAGGCCCCACCTACTAATACTGTTACCTTTGGAGGTTAGGAGTTCAACATATGAATTTGGGGGGGACACAAATGTTCAGACCACAGCACTATGATTATGGAAGTCAGCAGCAAGGGTGACACTTCAGCAAGGCCAAACAGCCATGGTTTTGTGTCTGTATGAAGCCCAAAGGAAGAGCAAGCACGGCGCAGGGCAAGAAACCAAACACCCTCTTAGGCTCTGGAGTTAAGAAGGCCCCAGAGTGTGCGGAATGCCCACTGCCTCTTTAAGCATCAGGGATTCCCTTGGGCAGCAGAGGTGGATTGAATCCCAGTCTTAGTTCTCCTCTGGGCAAAGGAACCGGGATCCCGGTAGAGGGGCCTTTTGAGACCTGCACCGAACCAGCCTTGCAGGCAGCATAGGAGACCGGGGGGATTTCTTTAAGCAATTTTGAGGTGCAGTTTACAGTCATTCTCAGTTTTTGAGTCAGAGGACTTGGAGACTCTGGGCCATAGGGATAGATGAATAGCCCCAGTCTCTAAAGATGGGTGAATTCCCTTTTCCCTAGGACCTCCTATCCAACGCTTTCGAGTGGCTTTCACCTCTTTGCTGATGTTCCAGGTAATTTCCAAATGTTTTCTCTCCCTAAACCTGCTCTGGCTCTTCTATCCTTCAACAATTCTTGTACGTCCAGCCCTGATATTTGCATTAGGATTTTTATGTCTCTGACCCACAAAGGTACTGGTAGATGACCATGAAAATTTGGCCCATAGCCAGAAACTCATCATCTCCTGCACAGATCCTGTGTTCCGGCAGAGCTGGCTGTGTGCAGGCAGCTGCATTCTCACTCTGGTTATTTTACTTTCCATTCAGAGTCTTGGAGAAGTCATCTTTACTCCCACGCATCCAGTTCAAGAAGGGAGCAGGCAGGTCTGCACCCTTTCGACTGGTCACTCTAGCAATGTATCCTACAATAAGGGACCCAATATTAACTGCCCCCCCCCCAGCACTGCCCTCAGCTTTATTCCGCTTCAGGGATGTCACCCTTCCCCATGTAAACAAACGGTTGGAGACTAGTTATTTCTTAGCTGTGTCAGGATCAGCTTCAAAGGGAGTGACATTCTCTTTCCCTAAAAGATCACTTTTGTTATCTGTATGAGATTCCCCTCAAATTCTCAGTTAGGGAGGTGTCTAAGCAACTGAAGCAGTCATGGAGCTTTGCATAAGGCCAACTCCTTTTCTGGGATGCCAGGCTGTAGGGGATCAGTTTTAGATAAACTATACCTTCCCTGGAGGGACCTTGCCAATAATCTACTTAGTGGCAGTTATACGTTTCATCATAGAGAAAGCAGCAATTTATTTACACAAAAATAAACAACCGGAATTTCAACTTCATTTGCCGTCCTTTCTCTGTTATGCCACTGTCAACACTTACTGAATACTTTATACTCCATTAAAGTGTCACACATCACCACCTCTGACCAAAGAACCCATTTCTCAGTTAGAGAAATAAGGCGAAGGGCTGATTCCTACGGAAAGTGCCTGTATTCTCATGTATCTTTCATCCAGAAGCAGCTGGCCTATTAGAAGTGCAATAGTCTACGGACCTGGAGACTCCAACTGGGGACAAATACTGTGCAAAGTTTGGGTGTTGTCCTGCCAATGTGGTGTGTGCTCTGACCTCAAAACCTAATGCTACTCTTTCTCCCACAGACTAAAGACTAGGATCTAGAGATGGCAGTGACATTTCTCAAAACTATAGGGAAGGATCCACCCACAAAATTTTTGGTTCTCATCCCCATGTTCCTGGAATACAGATTTTATTATCCAAGAGAGGAATTCTTCCTCTTGGGGACACCCACATCCTTTAACCTCTTCATTCCTTCCTCTCCCTTCTCCTATCATCTTCTAGACCAGCTCAGGTATTTCCATTCACTCAGTGCTTGCCATGGCTTTGTGCATACTTCCAGGAGTCACCCTGGGGTGCATTTGCCCCACACCCTGGGGTTCTTGCTAAGGTGTTGTGATGCTTAATTTTATGTGTCAATTTGACTGGGACACAGGGTACCCAGATATTTGGTTAAACATTATTCTGGGTGTCTTTGTGAGGGTGTTTCTGGAGGAGATTAACATTTGAATTGGTAGACTGAGTAAAGTGGTTTCCCTCTCCAGTGTGGGTGGGCTTCATCCAATTCATTGAAGGTCTGACTAGAAGAAAAAGGCAGAGGAAGGGAGAATTCCTCTCTCTACCCGACTGTCTTCGAGCTGGGACATCGTTCTTCCCCTGCCTTTGGACTCAGACTCGAACTGGAACTTAGGCCATCAGCTCTCCTGATTCTCAGACCTTTGGTCTCAGACTGGAACTATACCATTGGCTCTCCTGGGTCTCCAGCTTGCTGACTGCACAACGTGAGACCGCTCAACCTCCATAATCACGTGATCCAATTCCTTATAATAAATCTCTTATATTGTTAAAAGACAAACTAAGGCATATTAAAAATTTTAAGAGTTTATTTGAGCAAAAATCAATTTGAATTGGGCAGTGGCCAAACTGACGGGAGCTAGGGGAAGATTTTTATAGAGAAGATACGGAAGCAAAGCAGGAAAATTATTTGATTGTTTTATAGTTTAAACAGTTGCCTTGTTTGGGAAAGCCTAGTTGACTGTGATCTTTTGTCTTTTGCTTTAGATTTCTTAGCCTTGAGGCACTTACAGGCTTAGGTTTTGGCTGCCAAGGCATTAGAATCACCTCAGTCTGATGGCTTTCTTGTTTAACTAATTTAACAATTTATATACAGATGGTCCTCGACTTACGATGGTTATGATTTTTTGACTTTACAATGGTGTAAGAGCAATATGCATTCAGTAGAAAATGCATTTTGAATTGCGCTCTTTTCCCTGGCTAGCGATATGCGGTCCCATCCTCTCTCATGATTCTGGGCAGCAGCAGTGAGCGCAGCTCCCAGTCAGCCACGTGGTCCGAGGGTGAACAACTGATACACGAACAACTATCTGTACCCAAACACCCATTCTGTTTCTCACTTTCAGTACAGTATTCAATCAGTTACATGAGCTATTCAACACTTTATTATAAAATAGGCTTTACATTAGATGATTTTCACCATCTGTAGGCTCATGTAATTGTTCTGAGCACATTTAAGATAGGCGAGGCTAAGCTATCATGTTTGCTAGGTTAGGTGTATTAAATGCATTTTTGACTTACAATATTTTCAACTTACGATGGGTTTATTTGGACCTATCCCCATCATAAGTGGAAGAAGATCTGTAAAAAAATTGAGTTTGCTTCTCTAGAAAACCCAGACTAATACAAAGTTAAATCCTATGTCATGAGCCGGTACCCCTAAGCAATGATTCTTGCCTGACCAGTTAGTTCTACGTTCTGTACACATTGATCAAGTACCCTCCGTATTCAACCCCAATCAATTGAATGAATCCCAATTCAATTCATTGGTACAAGCCAATGAATTCTTGCAATTCTTTTTTGTATAGTATCTTTTCTCCCGTATCAGGCCCAGCATGTCCCCTGGAAGTTTATGCAGGGAATTAATTCTAGTTATTGGACTGGCAGCCAGGATAGGATGTAGGGATTGCTTCAGAGGAGAGCGTTTGTTGCCTTGTAGGGAAGAATCTTCTGCACATTTTCCAGCACAGCAGAAGGGCATGCTCTTACCAGGGAAAGATGAATCACCACTGCAAGCCCAGGGGATCCAAGGGTGAAGGATGCAAAGTCAATATCCTCAGGCGTACCCATCCAGATTTCCCCAACCCATGTTTCAGGATGCCCAGTGTGGCCCTGGCTTTCGCATTATGGACCTGCCTTGACTGAGCATTCAAAGGTCCCTCGAGCCCCGTGACTCTAAGAACTAGGTTTTCAGCCTGCTGTTCAGCTATGACCTTCCACTGGAGGAGATGAGGGTCTCTTTGTAAGGACAGAGAGGCCCTCTGGCTCTGACATTTACCTATTACCTACAGGCACACACATATCTATATATCTGTATCTATCTGTCTATATCTATATCTATCTATATATCTATATCCACATCTATGTCCATATAGAAAGAATCCATACTTTGGTTTTTAAAAAAGGTCACACTGAGCAATATTTCATAGTGTCAAGGTTAAATTTCCAAAAAAGATATTGCTATAATATATGGATTATACTTTCATTTTTTGTGTGTGTGTGTGAGGAAGATCAGCCCTGAGCTAACGTCCATGCTAATCCTCCTCTTTTTTGCTGAGGAAGACTGGCTCTGAGCTAACATCCGTTGCCAATCCTCCTCCTTTTTTTTTTTTTTTCCCCAAAGCCCCAGTAGATAGTTGTATGTCATAGTTGCACATCCTTCTAGTTGCTGTATATGGGATGCGACCTCAGCATGGCCAGACAAGTGGTGCGTCAGTGCGCCCGGATCCGAACCTGGACCACCAGTAGCAGAGCATGCGCACTTAACCGCTAAGCCACAGGGCCGGCCCTGGATTATACTTTCTGAAACAAACAAATCTCTCAAGCCATCCTTTTGGGTTAATATACTTTTTGTTTGATAGGGCTAAAAAATGCATAAAACTTTAAGAAACACTGGACTGATAACTAGAAATAATGTGTACAAGAACCCAATGAAAATAGCTCCATAGTTTTGTACATGTGTATTTCCACCTTTATTGAAATACATGGTGAAAAAAATGGGGAACACAGCTTTCGGAATAAGCTTCTCTTGTATACAAACACCAGTGTGAATGCACATATGGGGCGAGGCTGGTGTGGGGAAAGTTAACAAGTTGAGATTTGCATCATAGTTTAAAATTATTTTTCTTAATGACAATACAAAATTAAAGTAAATCAATAAATTTCATTGTGGAAATGAAACTCACATAAGAGGTTTATGGAGAAACATCTGTTTTTCTGTTTTTCCTTCCTGTTCTGACAGTTTTGAAAGGGCTCTGTGGAAACCGTCTGCAGTCTGGATGGAGGAAACCTACTAAACGTGTGGCTATCTGGCGCCTGACATCGGTTTGTCTTCTCCAACTTCTATTTCAGATGTGTCCTTATTTAGCTTTGATTCCATTTCTTGAAAAAAGTTGGTTATCAAATTAAATACAAGAGCAATCCAGGCAAGACCATGGAGATTCCAAATTAACAATAAGATTGAGTAAGTGAAGTCCTGACTCTCTTTCATAGGATTTGAAACTAAAGATGGGAAGCAAATAACATGCAAATAATCAGATGGTGACTTTTCCCCATAAGATTTTCTTTCCATTCATTAATACCTAGAAAAATGCCTCCTTTTAGAATCTGATCTTGAAAACAAATTAGGAATTAAAATAAAGCATATCTAAAATTATCACAGCTTTCAAGGAATGAATACAATTTAAATTACAAATATTCAGATTCTTTTCATTTCTTAGAGCCCATCTGGAGGTTGAAAAATTCTCTTCCTCTTTGAAAATTATCCTTTTGAATATCACAATAAGTATAATATTTTGCAATGAGGTAATTTATTTATCATTGCTACTGCTGGGAAAGCTTTAAAATGAGGGAAGGAAAAAAATAAATATATAACACAAAATCATTTAAAATGGGATTCAGATTTTGTTGACAAAAATACAGTACCTTTCATTGTGCCACTTATCTGTATTTCTGAGTTTAAAATTCTATAAATTCATTAATTTGTCATTAAATCTTGGGAGAACTTTTTGAAGAAGGAAAAGAAAATCTCTCATAATTCAATCATCTTAATGTGGCAAATATGGTAACTTTTACATTCCCTTCAGGTCCTGTCATTTATTTTTTATGATTGCAACATACAAACATGAGGAGGTACTGCTGAAAGAACGTGAACTCGAAAGTCAAAGAGAAGTACCCAGAGACGGATAACACAACGAACACACTGCCATTTATCACAGGAATACAATTTAACTGTGCTGATTAGAGCACGAAATAACGGAAATATTTTAAATCACCAGACATTAAATTATTCAATGTTCATCTCTAACTTCAGAAATTAACTAGAAAAGATTTATGAAGCATAATTATCAGAGAATAAATTGAAGAAATATAATTGGAAGGCTACACTCACTTTTGGTTTAAAATGATATTTGGTTAATTGTGTCTGATGTAGCTTCTTCCAAACACCACCTCCCTAAAATTATGCGCTTGTGCACACGTGCACACACACACACACACACACACACACCAATAAAAGCAAAATATGCCTAAGACTGTGAGTCCCATCTATTGCTATAATCTGAGTGCCATAACCTAAAAAGCAAATGTAATGAACTTCTGCATTAGTATGTAGAAAGACACAAGAGATAGTCAGACCTACACTAACAAAGAGAAGAAACTGGATAAGCTATAAAATCGTAGTTTTATTAAAAAAAAATCAGAGAACAGAGGACATGAAAAAGAATCCTAAGTGAATTAAATTTTAGAAAGTGACGAGCCCTTCCTAGGGGAGAAGGTATTCACGGCTGCTTGCATGCCTGTAGAGTGACGCCCACTGTGGGCATCTCAGGGCAGGAGAGGCTGTCCACTGGAGCCTGGAGGCGGGGCAAGAGAGCTGAGGGACTCCGCCTGAAGTGGATCAGGCCTTCACTGAGTGAAGGCAGCGGCTGGCAAAGGGGGGAAAGCTGGGGACTGGAGAGCAAAGAGAACACCCCAGGAAACCAAATAGCTGTGGCATGGCTGCAAACTAAAGAAAGACCTCCCATGATGGTGTAGAGGCTCACTGGTACCCAGCTCCCAAGACTTGCTGAAGGGTTTGTCTTCATCCAACTCTCAAACTACTCTAAGGCAATGATGAACTGAATCTGACTAAAGCTGCAACAAAACTCAGATCCTGATCATCTAAAGATTCAATAGTCTCACCCCATCCCCACACCGTCTGCCCTTACTAGAAGCCTGGAAGAAGAAGGATCATGCCTTTTTCTGAAGATAAATATTGTCTGCAGTCTCCACTGCTCTTTACACACAGGCATGCATGAAAAAAAAAAAAAACTTAGGGAAAGAAGACGTAAAATGTGACACAAAGGAAAATGCAGTCAATAGTCTTAGAGATGGACCAAGTATTAGAATTATCAAATAGACATTTAAAATAACTATGACAAATATGATAAAAGATATAGTGAAAACAGTGGATATCATGTAGGAACAGTTGAGGGGATTTCAGCAAAGAGATGGAAACTCATGGGAAGCAAATGGAAATGCTAGAAATGAAAACACAGAATTGGAAGTGAAGAAATCATTAGATGGGCTCAGCCTGGCCAGAGCAAAGGAAATCATCAGTAAAACTGAAGATAGTCCAATAGAAATTACCCAAAATTAAATACAAAGAGAAAAAAAGAGTTTAACAAAAAGGACAGAATCTCCAGGATCTCAAGGTGAAAATCTTTGGGACCTCGGACTATGCAAGGAGTTCTCAGATATGATGTGAAAAGCATGATTCATCAAGAGGAAATGATAAGTTGTATCTGATCAAAATTAAAAGCTTTTGCTCTGCTTTTAAGGAAAGTTATAGACTGGAAGAAAATATTTTCAAATCATATATCTTACAAAGGACTTGTATCCAGAATATATAAAGAGTTCTTGAAACTCAATAAGAAAACAAATAAAAGATTTGAACAACATTTCAAAAGAAAAGGATGCAGATTTCAAATAAGTACATGAAAAGACAGTCAACATCATAGCCACTAAGGAAATGCAAACTAAAACTACTATCAGATACTCTACTAATCTATTAAAATGGCTAAAGTAAAAAATATGGCACAATACCAAGGTTGCACAATGACTGGAATTCTCCTATATTGCTAATGGGAAGGCAAGTGTTACAGCCATTTGGAAAACAGTTGGAAAACAGTCATTTATCATATGACTCAACAATTTCACTCCTGGCTATTTATTCAAGATAAATGGAAACTTATGTTCATTATAAAAACCTATATGTAACTGTTTATCTAATGTAAGATGTTTATATAATGTAAAAGGGTTATTCATAATTGTCCCAAACTGGAAACAACCCAAATATCTCTCATCTGGGGATTGAATAAACAAATGGTACATACCTTACCATGGAAACTACTCAGCAATAAAAAAGAATGAATTATTGATACATGGAACAATAAGGATGAATCTCAAATGCTTATGCTAAGTAAAGAAACCACACTAAAAATTCTACATACTATATGATTCCATTTAAATGACATTCTGAGAACAAATAAATAGTTGCCAGGGATTAATGGGAGGAAGAGGGGTTTGATTATAAAAGGTTACCACAGGGAAATTTGGCTGTGTGTGTGATGGAAACATTCTGTATCTTTTTTGTAGTAATGGTTACACAATTCCATACCTTTTCAAAATTCATTGAATTGTACATGAAAAAAAGTGAATTTTACTGTCTGTAAGTTAAAAAAAAGAAGCAACACCTAAAAATAAGCAAAATATTTGGAAAATATTCACATAAGGAGATACGTGAATGGCCAATAAGCACATAAAAATTATTATTAAAAATAATAACTAACCTTATTAGTTACCAGGGAAATGCAAATCAACCCCATAATTTCATGGCCATGTAATGGTCAAATTAAAAAAAAAGATATCAAATATTAGTAAGTCTGTGGAACAATGGGAACTCTCATACATTGCTGATGAAAGTATAAAATGACATAACCCCATTAAGAAAATTTTAAGCTTTATTTTATAAAGCTGATATACATCAACCTATGATCCAATAATTCCATTATTACCTAATTACTCAAGAGAAATAAAAATATGGATTCACAAAAGCTTGTATGAAAATGTTCATAGTAGCCTTATTTATAAAAGCCAAAAACTGGAGATGACTCAACTGTCCATCAAGAGGAGAAAAAATTGTGGTATATTCATGCAATGTAATACTACATAATAACACAAAAACCATGAACTCCTGATGCAATAACACAAATGAATCTCAAAAAGATGTCAAGCAACTGTAGACAAACACAAAAGAATACGTACTCGCTGCTTCTATTCATTTGAAATCCTAAACACACAAAATAACTGCTAATAGAAATCAGAAAGTGGTTGCCTCTTTGAATGAGAAGGAATTGTTATATAAATGAGCCAAAGGTGGCCTCTGTGTACTGCCTCTATGTTTATTTCTTCACAGAAGGCTGGGCCACTGGCTCAAAAGCCCACCAGCACCAAACTCAAATTATTCCATATCCAACTGTTTTATAAATAGGCCAAATGAGTAGATTTTTAGCCATTTAGACCGGCCTGCTTTGCACACCCGTGAAGCTGCACCTAACATCCGGCAGCCGTCGATGTGGTAAACCCTGTAGCTATAAAAGCCTCCACACTGCTGCTTTTTGGAGCTCTCTGACCCTGAGACCTCTGATTCTCTGCTGCCTCAGAAGTTCCCTTACTCTCCTCTCCTTCTGGGTAGTGGCCCCCACGCTGTAGTCTCTGGAGGGTCTCATGCTGTGAGGGATTTACCCCACGTGTCAAAGTGTAACCCAAATAAAGCTCATGCTTGCTACTGCCACCTCACCGTCATATTCTTTTCCTCGATCAACTCTGAAATCTCCTGAACTCACTACAGGAATTGATTGTACAGGATCACAAGAGTACTTTTGAGGGAAGGGATGTAATAAAGTCTAACTTCATTTTTGGTATTTGACTGCTGACAGTTTCTAAGCTTATCCCTCCTTCTTTCCCTCTTGTCCCACAGCTGGACAAACCTATAAGAAAGCCCACACACTCCCTGCCTTGGTGACGGTGGGAAATTCAACCATGCCATCCCTGGTCCAGGCATGGGAGCTCTCATCCCTTCCCCACTCTTAAACACAGTAAGAGCCAAAGCCAGTCACTCTTTCTTGTTCTCTTAAGAAATTTTCAGACCTGCTTGGAAGTCGTCCTGCTCTACTCAGAAAGCCTCATTATGTGAGTAATAAATCTCTTTATACCACTACTACACACTACTCTACCTACCACACTACACTGCTACTACACACATACACTCTTGGTGTGTGTGTGTTTGTGTGTGCGCACGTGTATGCGTGTGGCATCATCTCAACATCCAAGCCAATTTGGGTTGCAAGGTCTATCCTGCCTCTGAAGAGTGATCACAACTTGGAAATATTCTATGTCTTGTTTTATGAGTGGTTACACTGAGGTATACATTAACCAAATCTCATAGAACTGAACAATTATAATCTCTGTATTTCACTATAGGTAAGTTATATCTCAATGTTAAAAGAAAGCATATTTAAAGAAACTTCTATTTATGGTATTGGCAGCCAACGATATTTGGACCAACTTTCCTTGCTGGAAACAAACAAAAACGTTTGATTCATGTTTAAAAACCATGTTAAGGTCATTGGAAAACATAAAAATTTGGGAATCTACTAGACCATATTATGAGCACCAGAGGAGCCTAACCCACTTTTTCCTGGAAACCATTTTGCTATTCTAAAACACTAGGGCATTGATTCTGGCAGCCTCCTGTGGTGTGATAAAAGCAACCTAAATCAATTCCCAATATGAAACACTCTTTATATTAAGCTGGGATCCTAAGGGGCTATATCTTTAGGGTATATTTGAATCAGAAATAATCTCATCAGGCATGCAAAGTAGCAGAAAAATATCCTTATCCAGGAGAAAAATCAATCAGTAGAAATAGACCCAGAAATGATAGAGAATATTGAATTAGCTGACAAGGACTTTAAATCAGCTGTAAATAAAATGTGAAATTTTATTTAAAATAAATAAATTCCAATTTCTGAAGAGTTTTAATGACTTAGGGGAAGCCTGAGGATATAAAGCCACATAAAAAGATGCAGAATTACATTACATAATTCTAATTATGTCAAGTAGGTGAAGATTTTTAAAAATGCATAGATTTCAGGTAACACGTTAACAGGAGCTTCTACAATTACATTTTGATTTTTTCCTGCTTATTTACACCAAGCCATGCTTTCTAAAATTTCTTCAATGAGCATTGGAAACTTTTATGTGTTTGAAAAGTTTTTTATTTTTTTATCATTCTTTTTACTGATAGGAGAATGAGATTTTAAAAAAGGTGAGTACTAGGCTTCATAATATAAGATGAAAAGTTCTATTATAAAATTAGGAGCAAATTTCTAAGGGAATGCCAAGAAAGTACCAATTATCTTTACTCTGAGAATCCAGAAAAATGTAACAGAGACTCTTCTGAGTGATATTTAAAAATTGTTTTTAGATTTTTAGGCCTATATCCTCAAAATATGTTTATTTATTCAAAATTATCAACTATATGTTAAGTATTCATAATTCAATTTTTAGTACTATTTAAATTAAAAATAAATATAATATGGACACTTTCATTTCTGGGTAGGATGGAGTAGCTTTTGATGGAAAAATACTCCAGTTGAGAACAACTGGAAAACTCAGATAAATTAAAAACAAAATAAAACGAAGTCATATGTTTAAAGGCACTAGAGAGCTGCTAAAGCAATGAAGACTAGAAGGATTAGGGTTCCAGGTAGGGGAGATAGGCAGAGAATCTGCAGCCGCTTTTTCCCTTGGGTCTTTTGCTGATTCTGGGCATAAGCAAGAGGCTGTGGATCTGGGCTTTGTCTAAGCAGAAGGATACTGCTGAGGAACAGAGAAATTGGCAGAGCTTTTGGTAGTCTTACATGGTTGGATTGATAAAATTGGAGATCTGATGGGTCTCAAGCCTACAGCATATTTTCCCCTCCAATACATCGCCACATTCTGAAGCTGCATGAGGTGGAGGGCAAAAAGGCAAGCCAAAAACCTTTAAAAGGTTTTGGAACACAAAAGAGTTTCCAGTAGATTCAAGTACAAAGAAACAAAGAACTGACTTCAAGACCAACCTAAAGGAATGGCCTTGATAATACACCAGGCTTTCATTTGAAGGTCTTGAAGAACCAAGATTTAGAAACAGGAAGAAACCAAAGGGAGACTAAGACTTACCAGATCTGCAACCCAGCCTCAAATAAGATCATTCCCTGAGTGAATTAAGGTGTTTGGTTATAGTCCCCACACTCCTATATCTCCATACGCCTAGCAGAGGAAAGAGTAAAACTTCTCTGGAGGAAAATAACATTACTGGAGCATCTATAATTTTTAAAATATACAGTGTCCAGCTTCCTACTAAAAATTATCAAGCATTACAAGAGACAGAACCACATGCCCAAAAATTAGAAGAAAAAAAAGACTATAAAGTTGACCCACAGGTGTTCCAGATATTGAAAGTAGTAGATAAGAACTTTAAAATAACTATGATTGTTATATTTTTAAAATATAAGATAATACGGGAAAATAGGTGAAAAGAGGAAGGATTTCACCAGAGATTTGGAATCTACCAAAAAAGGAGGAGAGTAAATGGACATTTTAGAACTAAAAAAATCATATTGAAATTAAGAACTCATTAAATGGATTTAAAAGCACATTACATACAGCGGAAGTTAGAATTAGTAAACTAGGAGACAGCTTAATAGTAAATATCCTAAGTGAAGTCAGAGAAAAAAATGGAAACTGCAGAAAGCAGTTAGAACATGTGAAACCTAGTGAGGAGATCTTACATTCATGGATATTGGAGTCTCAGAAGTAGGAGAGAGACAGAACAAGGAATAATCAATATTTGAACAGATAGTAGCTGAGAATTTTTCAAAACAAATGAAAGATTTCAATTCCTCATTTCAATAATCTCTGTGATCCCCAAGGAGAATAAATACAAAGCGAACCACACTGAGATAGATAATAGTTAAATTGCTGAAAACCAAAACAAAGATAAAAGCTTAAAAGCAGGTTGGGGCAAGTGTGAGGGAAAGGCTCCTCACCTCGAAGGATCAGCAGGAAGAGTAACAGCTGCCTCATCAGCAGAAATGATGGAAGCCAGAGACAACGGAACAGCATCTTTAAAGCACTGAAAGAAAATAACTGCCAACCTAGAAATCTATACCCAAAATGATTTATGGCCCATTTTAATCTTGATTCAAAGATGTTTATGGAAACATTTAATGTCTGTATGGCTCTATCCCCTTTTCCCATCTTTATTTCAGGGAGGAATTTGAGCTTGGCCTTTATCTTATCTCTCAAAGAAATCTGTTAAAATTTCTATTTTATGCTTTATTTTACATCCTGTTTCAATCTGTTTCTGTGATAGCTAATCTTATTTCAAGATTATTAAGACTCACCTATTGTATAGTCTCCAAAACCAATAGCACTTATGGTGGTGAATGAATAATAAATTCCTTCAATATAAGTCCAGTTCTCTAATGACATGAAAACAAATGGTGGTAATGCCAGAAACAAAAGTGATCCCATCATAATGAAAAACAAGTTCTTCCAAAGATAAATATTTTTCTAAAATGTATTAGAAAAAGAAATGAAATGTTAGCAGTTATATAACAAACCAATAGCATTCAAAAACTATTGTTTGCTCCACTAGCTTAGTGTTCTTATTTACTCCTTCCTTGCTCAGAGGCTTGGAGCCCTATAAAGAGACGATTCTTTGAATAATCCTGCCTCTGGGAGTACGTCCAGGCTCTACCACTCTATCTCCTGTCATCCTTTGTTCTGTCTTCTCTTGTCTTCTCTCTTGTTCTTTCTTTCCTAGTCTCGAAATCCGGACCATGATTTAAGATTAATTTCCATGTGACACTTTAAGCCCCCCTCATCCTTCTAAAGGGGGGCAATTGCCCTTGTCTAGATATCAGGCTACAGTTCCCCACTGCTCTGGGCTCTGCCCACACACCCCCACCCTAGCCCAGGACACCCAATCTGGACACAGCTCCACACCTTCCTGCCTGCTTGGATAATAAGGTAAGTTAGACAACTGTCAGCTGGAAGATAGGGCACTATTGGCATCAATAAATATATCATTTATTGTTTAGAGAGCCCCACCGAATGAACTATATTTACATTTTCAAACAAAATCAAGACATTCATCTTATAATTTAATTTCTTATTTATCAATTTGTTTTTATCATGTGATTCAAGTCTCTACTCACTTATAAAGTCATCATTTATTATTCATGCAGCATCTTTTGCTCATACTCTGGCCAGCATTACATGAGATGCAAGGCAAACAAAGGAAAAAAAGACATATTCTAGCCCTTAACCAAGCTTTGATAAGTAAATAACCATTTAGAAAATGTGTTTTTCATTTACATATGTAAACATCATTTACTTATATTTACATATAATTTACTTCACAACACCAGGAACTGATTTTTAAAAATACTATTGCATAAGGAGATTTATGTTTTGATAGTAATTTGTTGTAGTGGTCACATTAGAGCCTGAGGTGTACTGTATTTTCTTTTGTGACAGTACAATATTCTAATCTAATCTGTAGATTATCCTGAATACTAGAAAAGGGGGATACATGAGGAACATGGCTTTGGAATCAACCAAACTTGGAAGGGCTCCACCTGGGAACCTCCCAAAAACCCTCCTGGATGGTACAGGAAAAAGGGCAGCAGACAGACATTTGGTACACATTTTGTGAATTGCATTCTTCTGTGGAATCAGGGAGTAATTGTGTTGAAGCATTCATTTCTCTTTAAGCATAATGAAAATGTTCTTATTTTATTAAATTAAATCACATTCAGGCAAAAGTTGAGCATTTAAAATGGTTGGGAATGTCTCATTTGAATTCCGCTAATATCTGGTACAGTGTTTACAAGCCTTTCTGGGGGGGTGTGGATGGGCCAGATTGCTGAACTTTATTTGAGAGGGGAAATAGAACAAATTGGATTTGGCCCTGTTGGGATATAGTCTTGTCATTGATTGTGGACCATTTTGATCTGTTTTCAAGGCTTCTGAGGACCACATCAGAGAGGTGGGGATCTGCCCATCTCCGTGACTAGGTGGGTTTGTGGGAGAAGGGAGAAAAGTTGGTGAAAAGGTCCCTTGAAATTGTGGCAGATTTCCCTGAGAGGCACATCAGCACCCCTGACTGACCACACCCTGTGCCTTCATGTCCACCGGGTAACAGAAGAAACAAAAAGGCTGAGAAAAGCCGGCTCCCGGTGAGGGCCAAGCGCTCTTCCCACTCCACGTCCTCCCCACCATCGAGTCAAGTTCAGGCACACTCCAGGCTCAAGGGCTAGATGTGTGGTTCGTGTTTCTACCTCTTGGGAGTTTCTCTCTCTTTGCAGTCCGTTATGGCCTGAATTTTGTTCTCCTCAAAATTCGTATATTGAAGCCCTAACCCCCAGTATCTCAGAATGTGATGTACTTGAAGATAGGGCTTTTAAAGAGGTAATTAAGTTAAAATGATGCCATTAGAGCTGGTCTTAATCCAATCTGACTTATGTCCTTATAAGAAGAGGAGATTAGGACACACAGAGAGATACCAGGGGCCCACATCCTCAGAAGGAAGACCATGTGAAGAGGCAACAAGGGAGTGGCCATCTGCAAACCACGGAAAGAGGCTTCAGGAGAAACCAAATCTGATGACACCTTGATCTTGGATCTTGGACTTCTGGCCTCCAGAACTGTGAGAAAATAAATTTCTGTTGTTTAAGCCACCAAGTCTGTGGTATTTTGTTATGTCAGTTCTAGCAAACTAATATAAACTTTTTATCCCACAGGCTGAAAGGTTTTGTATCAACCTGGAAGCTACACTGCCTTGAGAAGCCTTAGCTCTCTATCAGTATTTAGGCAAACACTCTTCTTTTGGAGGCTTGTTCTTCCCTGACAGGCATTTGTCTAAACTTGCCCTTCCCTCTCATCAGAGCTCTACATGAATGTGGGCCCAGGGGAACAGAGAACAAAGAAGCCACTTAAGTTTGACTAAAGTTCTTTTTGTGGTCCATCCTGAGTCACCACGAGGTCACATCCATTTGGGCTCAAAACTTCAAAGTTATATAAAGCACACACTTTCCTGGTCTTTCTCCATCTGAATAAATCTATCAGAGCCATCATGGAGTGGTGGTTTTAGCAAAAATGGACAAGATTCTTCAGGCATGCTTCTTTTATCCAATTTTTTATTGTATATCTTGTCCTAAGCTCAACGCAATTCACATAGCCCTTTTTCATTCCCTAGGCATGAGAAATATTCCTGGATCTGTATATAGTGTACAGAGTAGTGGTGTGGAAAGAACCATGTAAGTTAGATTTAGACTCTGACGTTAGAAGTCCCAGCTGCCTCACAGTTCCTCTCTACTGAGTTTTAGATAGTAATAGTATCCCTGCCTGCTTTGCGGGGTTGTCATGAGAACCAGATGATAACGTTGTAAAACTAAACTACATACTATAAATCTCCAAACAAATATTTATTCATATAATGACTTTTAAAGAAATTCAGATATTATACTCTTCTCCAAAAGAAAGATGAAGTCCTCTGTTGTCTGCTGAGGACTCATCACTCGGCTCCAACTATTTCAAAATGTTTAGACTTAGTTTCTTGATCTCACTGTGTCCCTGTGTCCCCATTTATGAAACAAGATTACAATAAATCAGTTTTTACATATTTAACTTTTAGAGTGAATAAAGTAGTGTTCTGTAGGCCAGGGAGTTATTACAGTCAAGGATGGGGCAATAAACAAAATGTATATGGCAAAATCCCTGGCCCCTCATTGGGAAATAAAACTCCTTTATGCAATAATATATAACCAGCAATAAAAAAAAAGCCACTAACTGTTGAATGCTAAAGACAATAAAAATTCACATGCACCCCCAATAACATTAAAGATTTGCTAGATGTCTAAAAAGGATAAAATGATTAGAAGTTGTATGTAATATATATATAGTTTTTTCTTTTTAAAATGCTTCATTATCATGACAAATCTATCTCAACTACTATTGAAGTTCGGTTTAAAAGTTTGCGAATGGTTTAAATTATTAATATAAATATAATTTAATATGATATTATAATTGGGGATACATTACAATAATAATTCTAACATAAGTAAATTATGAAAAATACAATGGAATATAAAAGTCATTAGACTTAATTAGGTAGCTCTTTAAAATTCCATCACAGAGAGGTGTCCATAATAATTTTCAAGCTAAAGAGATAATGTGATCTAATTTTTATTTTAAAAAATCCTGTGTAGAAAGTGATGTCAGCATCACGGTGGCATAAGACACCCCTGTTTTTATCCCCCCCCGCCCCCCAACAAAAATTTGATACCCATCCATGAACAAAAGTGCCATTGAGGGATCTGTGGGATCCAGCACCATTGGCCAAGAGAAAAGTCTTGCCCACTTGTGTGTCAGGTAGTAGGCAGACAGACCTTGGTCCGGGCTGTGGACCCTGCAGTGCCCTAGAAATATCTCCAGCCCGTCTTGCCTGCGGTCTGAGAGCCCCTGGTGAACACTGACGTAGACTCATCCGCAGATGAGAGAGCATTTGTGAAAGTCTAGGTTTCCAGAGGAGAAATTCTAGCACTCCTTTGGAGCCAAAAAACCCAAGTTTAGACGCATTGGAATGGGTATGAGGAACAGTCGACTTTACCTGCATCACCCCTGCCCTAAAGCGGCACAGCTTAGGGCCAAGGAAGATCTTCCTCGACCTGTGATTTCTCCCGTGGGGGACGGGGAGCATGTGAGCGAGCGTCCAGCTTCCGCAGCTGTGCCCGATGCGCCAAAAGGGCTCATTTCTCTCTGACTCCAGAATAGTGAATAGTGAGCTACACGAATGTGGGGCGTGAAGAGGCAGGGAGAGTGGCAGATAGAACTCTTGGAGGACATTACAGGGACATAGATCCTAACTGCCTCACAGATGCCAAGAAGAAGCCCACCCATGTGCCACTGGGAACGCCTCCCGGGCCCACGCACTCCCAGGGCTCTGTGTCTCACCCACACCCCTCCCTACCCTGTGGCCAGCTCCCTGAGTGCACTCCCGACAGCAGCACAGGCCGGCTGGCTAGGAGCAAGTGCAGAAATCAGCCAAATACACGGACCCGGGAGAGACCGCAAACTTGAGCTTTAGCGCCACCTTTGGGAAAACAGAAGAGGGTGTCTGCGCTTGGCCTGATGCCTTGATCTAGAGAAGGCGTACAAGCTTGAGAACCCTGCCACAAGAGCGAGCAAGAAGCATGGAACAGGTGTACATGTGGAAGGTCTGAGAGAACCTCGGAATCTCTAGCAGGGCTGGTGGAACATATTTCTATCCGGAAGGCAGTTAGCAAAGACTGGAGGAGATGACTGCTACTTCAAACGTGAAGACAGCAACGCCAACGTCAAAGAACATGAAAAATCAAGGTAACGTGACACCACTAAATGATCACAATAATTTCCTGGTAACCAAATCCAAAGACACAGAGAGTTGCAATTTACCAGATAAAGAATTAAAAAAAAAAAAAAGACAAGAGAAAACGAACGCTGATGAGGCTGTAGAGAAAAATGAACTCTTGTAGCTGTTGGTGGGAATGTGTAATTGGTACAGCCATCATGGAAAACGGTATAGAGGTTCCTCAAAACGTTAAAAATAAAACTACCATACAATCCAGTGATTTCACTTCTGGGTATGTCCAAAGGAAATTAAAACAGGATCTTGAAGAGATATCTGCACTCCCACACTCACTGCAGCATTATTCACAACAGCCAAGACATAAAAACAACCTAAGTGTCCATTGACAGATGAATGGATCAAGATGTGGTATATATACAATGGAATATTTTTCAGCCATGATAAAGAAGGAAATCCTGCCATTTGTGGCAACATGAATGGACCTTGGCGGCATTATGCTAAGTGAAATAAGTCAGACAGCAAGACAAATACCGTATGATCTCACTTATATGTAGAATCTAAAAAAGCTGACCTCATAGAAAGAGAGAGTAGAATGGTGGTTACCAGAGACTGGGGGTGGGGGAACTGGGGCGATGTTAGGCAAAAGGTATAAACTTCCAGTTATAAGATGAGTAAGTTCTGGGGATTTAATATACAGCGCGATGATTGTAGTTAATAATACTGTGTTATATACTTGAAATTGCTGAGAGAGTAGATCTTAAATGTTCTCACCACAAAAAAGAAATGGTAATTATTGACGTGATGGAGGTGTTGGTTAATGCTGTGTGGTAATCATTTTGCAATCATTTTCTTATGTGGTATCAAATCAACATGATGTACACCTTAAACTTACACAATGTTATATGTCAATTATATCTTAATAAAGCTGGAAGAAAATCCTGTATACATATATGTTTGTATATACATAGAGAAAATTCTAGAAGGATATACCATGAACTTTTTTTAGCTTAGTGATTTATTATGAGGTATTAATATAAGTCAGAATCCCAATCATGTGTCCCATCCCTCCATTCTGCCAAAAGTAACTAATATACTGACTTATATAGGAATCTCTTCCTTGTATTTCTTTATGGCAGTGGTTCTTTTTTTGTTTTTTTGTTTTTGTTTTTGTTTTTTGGTGAGGAGACCAGCCCTGTGCTAACATCTGCCAATCCTCCTCTTTTTTTTTTTTGCTGAGGAAGATTGGCCCTGGGCTAACATCCATGCCCGTCTTCCTCCACTTTATATGGGACGCTGCCACAGCATGGCTTGCCAAGCAGTGCATTGGTGCGTGCCCGGGATCCAAACCTGCGGACCCCGGGCCGCTGCAGCAGAGCGTGCACACTTAACTGCTATGCGCCACCGGGCCTGTCCAGCAGTGGTTCTTAAAGTGTGATCTACAACTCTCAGGAACCTGAGACTTTTATGGATATCTGCAAGATAAAAACTGTATTCATAATAATACTAAGACATGACCTGCCTTTTTTATTGGGTTGCCGTTTGCACTGATGGTGGGCAAGCGGCTTCCACCTCACCAGGAATCAAGGTGGCGGCAGCTGACTATGCCAGCGCTCATCACATTCTGGAACATCCGGCTCTCACAGTTAGAAAAAGCAGCCAGCTTCACTTAAGAATGTCTTAATGAAGTAGTTAAAAATTAACTTTATTCAATCTTGAGCCTTGAGTACAGGAATTTTTAATATCTGTAAAATTAATTAAGTAATTTTTCTGAAAATTAGTTTAATATTCTGGGGAAAAAAGGGAAAGTATGCTTAAAGCACTTCTGCTGCTCAGTGAGGTATTGCAGTTTTCCTGGAGAAGATATATAAACAAAAGCCCTTAAGGGTTCTCAATAATTTTTAAGAGTGGACAAAGATCCTGAGACCAAAAGGTCTGAGAACCACTGCTTTATGGCTATATCACCATACATGGATCCTCAGATACTTCAATTTAGCTTGCCCATTTATTTTAATTTGATATGCTTTTTAAGCTCCTCCCACTTTTAACCACAGGTATAGCTGACAAAAATAAACTCTGGGCAATGTCATAAGTTTTGACATATGTACCTACCTGTGAAACCATTATAAGATTAAGATAATGAATTTATCCATCAACTCTAAAGGTTTCCTCATGCCCCTTGATGATCCCACTGCACCCCATTCCCATATCCGACCTTAGGCACTAACAGGTCTGCATTCTGTCAGTCTACGTTAGTTTGCATTTCCTTGAATTTTCCATAAATGCAAACATGTGCTAGGCACTCCTTTTTGTCTGGCTTCT
The DNA here is from genome assembly GCF_020826845.1 of Diceros bicornis minor. NCBI lineage: Eukaryota > Metazoa > Chordata > Mammalia > Perissodactyla > Rhinocerotidae > Diceros > Diceros bicornis. Next base: position 8,830,361 of record NC_080763.1, on the reverse strand, counting down.
TTCAGTCATAATAATTATTCTGAGAGTCATCCATGTTGTGGAGTGTATCAATAGTTCATTCCTTTATATTGTCCTTATATCATCCTTATGATAAGTCATATTCCAGTATATAAATAGATCACAGTTGTTTATTCATTCACCTGTTGATGGACATTTGAATTGTTTCCAGTTTTGAGCTATTAAAAATAAAGCTGCAATGAACATTCATGTTCTAGTCTTTGTAAGGACATACATTTTCATTTCTTTTGAATAAATATCTAGGAGTGAAATGACTGAATAATAAGGTAGATATATGTTTAATTTTTTAAGAAATTGCCAAAAACTCTGTCTCAAAGTGATTGTACCATTTTACATGCCCACCAGCAGTATAGGAGAGTTCCAGTTCCTCTAAATCCTCGCCAACACTTGGTGCAGTCAATCTTTTTATTTTGAGTTATTATGTTAAGTGTGTATTGATATCTTTTTGTGGTATTATCTTGCATTTTCCTAATGACTAATACTTGGCGTATTTTAATGTGCTTGCTTGCCTTGTGTATATCTTTATTGGTAAAGGGTGTATTAAAACATTTTGCCCATTTAAAAATATTGAGTTTATTTTCTTAATATTGAGTTTTAAGAGTTCTTAAATATTCTGGATTCAAGTTCTTTTATTGGGTATAGAATTTGCAAATATTTTCTCCCAGTCTATAGCTAGTCTTTTCCTTGTTTTAACAGTTTCTTTTGAAGAGCAGAACTTTTTAAAATGTTAATCTTGCTGAAGTATTAATTAGGCTTTAGGTCAGTGTTTCTTAAACTTTAGTGTTCATCTTAATCACTTTCAGGGCTTGTTAAAACAGACTGATGGGCCCCATCCCCAGAGTTTCTGATTCAGGACTCAGGGGTGGGGGCTGAGAATTTGCGTTCCTAAGAATTTCCAGGTAACACTGATGCTGCTATTCCTGGGACCACACTTTGAGAACCACTGGTCTAGATCACAGTTTCTCAACCTTGATACTACTGACATTTTGGACCCAATAATTCTTTGTTGTGAGGGCTTGTCTCATGCATTATAGGATCTTGAGGAGCATCCCAGGCCTCTACCCACTACATGCCAGTAGCTCTCTCCTCCTGAGTTGTAACAACCAAACGTGCCTCTAGACATTGCCAATTGCCTCCTTTGAAGGCAAAATCATTCCAGTTGAGAACCATTGGTCTAGATCCATGGTTCTCAACCTTCTTGCACATTGGAATCACTTAGGGAGTTTTAAAAGTTCTTGAGGGTTTCACCTTCTAGGATTTGAATCAAATTGGTCTGGAGGGGGCCGAGGCATCAGGATTTCTTCTTTTTTTTTTTTGCTGAGGAAGATTGGGCCTGGGCTAACATCCATGCCCATCTTCCTCTACTTTATACGGAATGCCGCCACAGCATGGCTTGACAAGCAGTACGTCAGTGCACACCCAGGATCTGAACCTGCGAACCCCGGGCAGCCAAAGCAGAGCACTCAAACTTAACCACTACACCCCCGGGCCGGCCCTAGCATCAGGGTCTTTAAAAGCTCCCCCAGGTGATTCTAATGTGCAATCACGGTTGAGAACCATTGGACTAAACTCTAATTAGAACAGCAGAGTAGATCCTACAGTAATCATAGAGCTGCAAAAAGAACACAGAGAAATAACAAAGTGGCACCCCACATAGTGAAGGACTCCGCCCCAGAGCAAGGACTTTGATGACATCAGTGATTAATGAGATTCTCACCTTGCCCACCTCCTCCCTGGACTCTCTGAAGGGGACCCCTTCTTTATATTCCTTTACAGAAAATAAAAATGGCTTTCTAAAGAATGTCAACAACTCAATTTAGTAATAAATTCTCAATCATTTTAATAAATAACTGTATTTCTAATTTTCTAAAAAGTGTAACACCTGTGCTAATTACTCAGTTGGCCACACATGACTCAACTTGATATGTGGACAAATCCTTGGTCCAAGCAACTCTAGGGTTATTGCCAGCACTGCCACTAATGCTCTGGGTGATCTTTAGTAAGTCACCCAGCCTTTATGACATATTTTCCTGTTCTGTAAAATAAAAGAGTTGACTAAATGACTTCTGAGAACACTTAGCTCATACACAATTCACCACTGCTCATCTTATGATAAGTTAAATGATTAAAGGCAAATTACCCAAGAGGAAATAGATGGTCTCTTGAACACTGGATTTTCTCACTTCTGTTTTATAATATAGAACAACTTGTTTTTTCTACTCCTACAAATTTCATTCAACATGAGTTCAATAAGTATAAAGTGTCAAATTCCTAGTCAGTCTAAGGTTGTGAATACACATAATATGTATTTTTAAAAAAACAAAACTTCTCTACCAGATATGCATGTGTGTATGTTTGTGTGTGTGATTGTGTAGAGAGAGAGAACGAGAGAGAATTTACCTCACTTATTCCCTTAAGTTTAAGGTAGTTTCCAAGTTTTTCAAATGGCAGAGAAACTAATTTACCAATATTTTTAAAGAATATGATAGTTAGGGGGATTCCAATTGCAGCAAAGACAACACAGAACATCTGTCCACCAGCAGTTCTAGGAAAAATTGTCCCATAACCTGATGAGAGAGAAAAGATAAATGCAATGCCCCCTCAATATGGCAACTTGGTATAATGTGCACATTTGACATTAGGCTTTGAGGGCAAAATTTTCAGTCATTGGTATTCTAAGAGCCCCAGCACACACAGCGCATATTAAAAAATAAACAAAAAAACCCCCCAAAAAACCAATGACTCAACTAGATCTTATCCTAAGAAAATAATCAAGAAATGTGAGCTAAAATAAAAAAGGGTTTTCACAGTATCAGTATTTCAAATTGGAATCAGCATAAATGTTCAACACTAGAGGAGACTGATCGGGTACAATATGGTATATCAATATAACAAAGTCCTGTGATAACTTTAAGAATTATAGTGAGGTACATATGACACAGAAAGATACTAACGACATATTATTCTGAGAAAGAAGTCCAGAACTGCTTAATGACATTACATATATGAAGAACTTTTATGACAAAAGGTTAACAGTTATTGTGTGTAGAGTGGTGAGATTATGGTTAATTGTTTAAAAATTGTGTTTTTCTGTTTTCTGAGTTTTCCCTACATTTAGCACATTCTACTCCTGCAATTAAATAAAACGTTAAGAGCACTTACTTTAGGAATCGACTAATTTTAAGAATGCATGCTGCAGTTTATGCTCTTGGGCCCTCACTCAGATTCCCTTGACCCCTCTGGTCACCCGCCCCCAGGCGCCAGGAGTATTGGCTGCTGAAGCAGTCGCCTCCTTCTCTTGAGAACCGTCCGTAGCCCAATGGAGCTGCCTCACCTGGAGGTTTGCTCACCTCAAACCAGAAAGCGCTAGTATCAACAGCGACTGACACAGGGATAGAAGAGGCCAGTCTCTACCCCAGGGCACAATTCCTGCCCAGGGCTACCCTGCTGGTTAGACGGATGTACATGGTTATACAGTCATTTGTTGATTTACCAATTTTATGTTGTATTTTTGATAGGGAAGATAGGGATTCAACTCCTATAACCACCTTCTTCCTCCTCCTCTCCATGTTTGGTATTTACTTTATATTGCTACTTTTCATTCTTCTACATTTGCCTTTGTACTTCTAAACAATACTCTTAAACCTCTGTTTACATTTTCTTTATAAATTCTTGATTCCTGGTATTGGACCGCGAGGGTGTTTCCCCCCCTATCATTTTCTCACTCTCTCCTTCATCTCTTCATCATTTCACATTCCAGTTTCTTCTTTTTTAGCGTCCTCTATGGTAACATTACATGCTTTTCTGCAGCTACAACCTACCTGTTTTGGGAGCTCCTTATTCTAAAATTTTTTTTTTTTTTTACCTCTGTCATGGGCCCTTTTGCGCCTAAGAGTTAGTGACGCAGCTTTTTGGGGAGTGGAAGAAGAGAATTCAGTCCCATTTGACTTATTTGGGGACATTTTTCTAGATTTGAAACACTTTTTGTTGAAATATAGTGGGGGAACAGCTTTTCTTACTCCACACACTTCCTGGTTCAGAGACCGTATTCTCAAGCCAAGATTTTAAGGGACCCAAGTGTAGGGAAAGAGAAAAATTGTCCTTTTCACAGAGAGCCAAGAATATTGCCAGCTTCCCTCCTTTATCTTAGTGGACTTAGTTCCAGAAGGTCTGCTGCCCCTTAAACTAACTACTTTATTTCATTAAACCTAAGATACCACATAAAGGTAGGGACAGTATGTAGATAGTACCTTATGCAAAACATTTATAAAATATTTAACATCCTAACTGGAAAAAAAAGCACAATACCTACCTATTGTGGATAAGATGATTAAAGAAGTTATAAAAGAGTTTCCAAAAGTCCAAAGGAGAGCATTAGTCTTATTTCCTATGGGAGGTATTCCTGATAATATGAGAGAAGTCATCGTCTACAAATTAAAATAGAAAAAACAGAAACAAAGTCTGAGGTTGTCTAATTTATATTTCTTCAAGTAGAATACTAAAGAAAATTAGTTCCATTTAGTTGGATTAAAACCAAAACCCACATTTAATTGAGTCAAATCGGAAATTTTCCTTAGGATCGAGTGAAACAGAAATGCGTATGATGATAACTTATAATGGAGCACCTCATTTGTTTTAGTGGTTTCAACCCTTTTAGAAGTTGTATATGGGTTGGATATGTGACTATAACAATATTTTTTGAGGAAATTTGTGATTTCCAGTGATTTGTGATGTGTTTAGATTTAGCACAATGATTAGAATGTTAATAAAGTTCAATTATGTTCAAAAATTTAGCAAATCTGGGTCAAAGATAGCTGCAGAGAGACTTCAGTTTAAGCAAACTGAAATCATGAGAGATACAGGGAAAAAAGATATAAGAACACAGTAATTTTATCACATCATTGGAAAATAAGAAAGGAGTTAACAAGAGGGCCAGCAATTTCTGGAAAGTCTAAAATACATAGAATTCTGTTAATGAAAGAATTTCAGCCAAATAACTTCACAATCTAAACAGCAAAAGTAATGACCTATTCGAGATGTGAATGTCTTTATTCCCTAAACAGCCCTGAGAAACTGCAGATACAGAGTCGGGAGGAAAGAAAAATGGGAATGGAGAGTGGTACAATGAGCAAAATAATTAAAAGGCTTTTTTCTATGCTTCCTGATTCTTTACAGAGGGCTAGAATGAATCTGACACTAATATATGCTAAAGCGGACATGATTAGCACAGGTATGAGAATGGAAGGAAGGAAGGAAATTATCGAGTTCCTATAAATATAGATTCCCAAATTCTAAATAAAATATTATTAAATCAAATCCAGCAGAATTATAAAAGAATACATTATAACTAAAGGAATGCAATAAATGTCTAACAATAGGAAATCATTAAAAATGTAATAAAGATGAAAACTCATATATTAATCATTTCAATAAGTACAAAAATAGCTAAAATGAAATAATAATTTTAGAGAAATATTTTGTGTTAGAAATAGAAACAAAATGCTTTAATTTGATATACAGTAACTGTAACAAACCCCAGCAGCTTCATGCTTGATGGTATTCTAATTAAAGAGCAAGTAAAAATGTCACTCTGAGAGTCACAGAGCAATGTAACAGCAGAAGATCCTAAAGACTTCAAATATTGAAGTAATTGGACAGAGAATATAAAATATGTTTAAAATGTTTAACTAAATAAAAGGTATTAGAGACATGTAGGAATATGATATTAACAAGAAAGACCACACAAATTTATTTATTTATTTATTATTATTTTTTTAATTTTTTAATTTTTTTAATTTTTTGTTTATTGCAGTAACATTGGTTTATAACATTGCAAAAATTTCAGGTGTACATCATTGTACTTCTATTTCTGCATGGACTACATCATGTTCACCACCAAAATACTAATTACAACCCATCACCACACACATGTACTGAATTATCCCTTTCACCCTCCTCCCTCCCCCCTTCCCCTCTGGTAACCACCAATCCAATCTCTGTCCCTATGTGTTTGTTTATTGTTGTTATTATCTACTACTTAATGAAGGAAATCATACGGTATTTGGCCTTCTCCCTCTGACTTATTTCACTTTGCATTATACCCTCAATGTCCATCCATGTTGTCACAAATGGCTGGATTTCGTCGTTTCTTATGGCTGAGTAGTATTTCATTGTGTATATATACCACAGCTTCTTTATCCATTCGTCCCGTGATGGGCACTTAGGTTGCTTCCAAGTCTTGGCTATTGTGAATAATGCTGCAATGAACACAGGGGTGCATGTACCTTTGCAAATTGGTGTTTTCAAGTTCTTTGGATAAATACCCAACAGTGGAATAGCTGGATCATATGGTAGTTCTATCGTTGATTTTTTGAGGAATCTCCATACTGTTTTCCATAGTGGCTGCACCAGTTTGTACTCCCACCAGCAGTGTATGAGAGTTCCCTTCTCTCCACATCCTCTCCAACACATGTTGTTTCCTGTCTTGTTAATTATAGCCATTCTGACGGGCGTGAGGTGATATCTCATTGTAGTTTTGATTTGCATTTCCCTGATAGTTAGTGATTTTGAACATCTTTTTTTTTTTTTTTTTTTTACAATTTTAAATGGCTTTTTATTTAAAGTTAATAACCTAATAGTTCACTTTTCTTTGGGTTTTTTTTCCAGTTTATTGAGATATAATTGACATATAACATTGTGTAAGTTTAAGATGTACAATGTGATGATATACATATATGTTGTGAAAAGATTACCATCTTAAGGTCAGTTAACACGTCTATCACCTTACAGGGTTACCATTTGTTGTGTGTGGTAAGAACATTTAGGTTCTACTCTCTCAGAAAATTTCAAGTATACAATATAGTATCTTTAACTATATGACTATGCTGTACATTAGATCTCCACAATTTATCCATCTTATAACTGAAAGTCTATATCATTTCACCACATGTCCCCATTTCCCCATCCCCTCACCCCTGGTAACCACCAATCTACTCTCTGCTTTTATGAGTTTGACTTTTTTAAATGCCACATATAAGTGAAATCATGCAGTAGTTGTCTTTGTCTGTCTCACTTATTTCACTTAGCATAATGGCCTTGAGGTTCATCTGTGTTGTCACAAATGGAAAGACTTTCTTCTTTTTTTTTTTTTAATTTTTTGTTTATTGCAGTAACATTGGTTTATAACATTGTAAAAATTTCAAGTGTACATCATTGTACTTCTATTTCTGCATGGACTACATCATGTTCACCACCAAAATACTAATTACAACCCATCACCACACACATGTACCGAATTATCCCTTTCACCCTCCTCCCTCCCCCCTTCCCCTCTGGTAACCACCAATCCAATCTCTGTCCCTATGTGTTTGTTTATTGTTGTTATTATCTACTACTTAATGAAGGAAATCATACGGTATTTGACCTTCTCCCTCTGACTTATTTCACTTTGCATTATACCCTCAATGTCCATCCATGTTGTCACAAATGGCTGGATTTCGTCGTTTCTTATGGCTGAGTAGTATTCCATTGTGTATATATACCACAGCTTCTTTATCCATTCGTCCCGTGATGGGCACTTAGGTTGCTTCCAAGTCTTGGCTAATGTAAATAATGCTGCAATGAACACAGGGGTGCATGTACCTTTGCAAATTGGTGTTTTCAAGTTCTTTGGATAAATACCCAACAGTGGAATAGCTGGATCATATGGTAGTTCTATCGTTGATTTTTTGAGGAATCTCCATACTGTTTTCCATAGTGGCTGCACCAGTTTGCACTCTCACCAGCAGTGTATGAGAGTTCCCTTCTCTCCACAACCTCTCCAACACATGTTGTTTCCTGTCTTGTTAATTATAGCCATTCTGACGGGCGTGAGGTGATATCTCATTGTAGTTTTGATTTGCATTTCCCTGATAGTTAGTGATTTTGAACATCTTTTCATGTGTCTGTTGGCCATCTGTATATCTTCTTTGGAGAAATGTCTGTTCAGGTCTTTTGCCCATTTTTTAATTGGGTTGGTAGTTTTTTTGTTGTTGAGATGCATGAGTTCTTTATATATTTTGGAGATTAAGCCCTTATCAGATGTATGGTTTGCAAATATCTTCTCCCAATTGTTAGGTTGTCTTTTCGTTTTGTTGATGGTTTCCTTTGCTGTGCAGAAGCTTTTTAGTTTGATGTAGTCCCATTTGTTTATTTTTTCTATTGTTTCTCTTGCCTGGTCAGATGTGGTGTTTGAAAAGATGTTGCTAAGACCGATGTCGAAGAGCGTACTGCCTATGTTTTCTTCTAGAACTTTCACAGTTTCAGGTCTTACATTCAAGTCTTTAATCCATTTGGAGTTAATTTTTGTGTATGGTGTAAGGTAAGGATCTACTTTCATTTTTTTGCATATGGCTATCCAGTTTTCCCAACACCATTTGTTGAAGAGACTTTCTTTTCCCCATTGTATGTTCTTGGCTCCTTTGTCAAAGATTAGCTGTCCATAGATGTGTGGGTTTATTTCTGGGCTTTTGATTCTATTTCATTGATCTGTGTGTCTGTTTTGGTGCCAGTACGATGCTGTTTTGGTTACTATAGCTTTGTAGTATATTTTGAAATCAGGGAGTGTGATACCTCCAGCTTTGTTCTTTTTTCTCAGGATTCCTTTAGCTATTCGGGGTCTTTTGTTGTTCCATATGAATTTTAGGATTCTTTGTTCTATTTCTGTGAAAAATGTTGTTGGAACTTTGATAGGGATTGCATTGAATCTACAGATGGCTTTAGGAAGTATGGACATCTTAACTATGTTAATTCTTCCAATCCAAGAGCACGGAATATCTTTCCATTTCTTTGTGTCTTCTTCAATTTCTTTCAGAAATGTTTTATAGTTTTCGGTGTACAGATCTTTCACCTCTTTGGTTAAGTTTATTCCTAGGTATTTTATTCTTTTTGTTGCAATTGTAAATGGGATGGTATTCTTAATTTCTCTTTCTGCTACTTCGTTGTTAGTGTACAGAAATGCAACTGATTTTTGTATGTTGATTTTGTATCCTGCAACTTTACCGTATTCGTTTATTACTTCTAAAAGTTTTCTGGTGGATTCTTTAGGGTTTTCTATATATAAAATCATGTCATCTGCAAATAGTGACAGTTTCACTTCTTCCTTTCCAATTTGGATCCCTTTTATTTCTTTCTCTTGCCTGATTGCTCTGGCTAGGACTTCCAATACTATGTTAAATAGGAGTGGTGACAGTGGGCATCCTTGTCTGGTTCCTGTTCTTAGAGGGATAGGTTTCAGTTTTTCACCATTGAGGATGATATTAGCTGTGGGTTTCTCATATATGGTCTTTATTATGTTGAGGTACTTTCCTTCTATACCCATTTTATTCAGAGTTTTTATCATAAATGGATGCTGGATCTTGTCAAATGCTTTCTCTGCATCTATTGAGATGATCATGTGATTTTTATTCTTCATTTTATTAATGTGGTGTATTACGTTGATTGATTTGCGAATGTTAAACCATCCCTGCATACCTGGAATAAATCCCACTTGATCATGGTGTATAATCTTTTTAACGTATTGTTGTATGCGATTTGCTAGTATTTTGTTGAGGATTTTCGCATCGATGTTCATCAGTGATATTGGCCTGTAATTTTCTTTTTTTTTTGTGTTGTCCTTGTCTGGTTTTGGTATCAGGGTAATGTCAGCTTCGTAGAATGAGTTAGGGAGCTTCCCCCCCTCCTCAGTTTTTTGGAAGAGTCTGAGAAGGATAGGTATTAAGTCTTCTTTGAATGTTTGGTAGAATTCCCCAGGGAAGCCGTCTGGTCCTGGACTTTTATTTTTGGGGAGGCTTTTGATTACTGTTTCGATCTCCTTACTGGTGATTGGTCTATTCAAATTCTCTACTTCTTCTTGATCCAGTTTTGGAAGGTTGTATGATTCTAAGAATTTATCCATTTCTTCCAGATTGTCGAATTGGTTGGCATATAGCTTTTCATAGTATTCTCTTATAATCTTTTGTATTTCTGAGGTGTCTGTTGTAACCTCTCCTCTTTCATTTCTGATTTTACTTATTTGTGCCTTCTCTCTTGTTTTCTTGGTGAGTCTAGCTAAAGGTTTGTCTATTTTGTTGATCTTTTCAAAGAACCAGCTCTTGGTTTTATTAATTTTTTCTATTGTTTTTTTGGTCTCTATTTCATTTATTTCTGCTCTGATTTTTATTATTTCCCTTCTTCTACTGATTTTGGGCTTTGTTTGTTCTTCTTTTTCCAGTTCCTTTAGGTGCATTGTTAGATTGTTTATTTGAGATTTTTCTTGTTTGTTGAGATAGGCCTGTATCGCTATAAACTTCCCTCTTAGAACCGCTTTTGCTGTATCCCATAAATTCTGGCATGTCGTATTTTCATTTTCATTTGTCTCCAGGTATTTTTTGATTTCTTCTTTGATTTCTTCGTTAACCCAGTCGTTGTTCAGTAGCATTTTGTTTAATCTCCATGTATTTGTGGCTTTTCTGATTTTCTTCCTATAGTTGATTTCTAGTTTCATACCGCTGTGGTCAGAAAAGATGCTTGGTATTATTTCAATCTTCTTAAATTTATGGAGACTTGTTTTGTGGCCTAATATGTGATCAATCCTGGAGAATGTTCCATGTGCATTTAAAAAGAACGTGTATTCTTTGGTTTGGGGATGGAATGCTCTGTATATATCTACTAGGTCCATCTGTTCTAAGGTGTCGTTTAAGGCCAATGTTTCCTTATTGATCTTCTGTTTGGATGATCTATCCATTGGTGTAAGTGGAGTGTTAAAGTCCCCTACTATTATTGTGTTACTGTCTATTTCTGTTTTTATGTCTGTTAATAATTGCTTTATATATTTAGGTGCACCTACATTGGGTGCATAGATATTTACAAGTGTTATATCCTCTTGTTGGATTGTTCACTTGATCATTATGTAATGCCCTTCTTTGTCTCTTTTTACAGTTTTTGTTTTAAAGTCTATTTTGTCTGATATGAGTACTGCTACCCCAGCTTTCTTTTCATTGCCATTTGCGTGGAGTATCTTTTTCCATCCCTTCACTTTCAGTTTGTGAGTGTCTTTAGGTCTGAAGTGTGTCTCTTGTATGCAGCATATATATGGGTCTTGTTTTTTTATCCAGTCAGCCACCCTATGCCTTTTAATTGGGGCATTTAGTCCATTGACGTTTAAAGTAGCTATTGATAAGTATGTACTTACTGCCATTTTTTAACTTTTTTTTTTTTTTCCTCAGTCTTTTAGTAGTCCTTCTCTGTTCCTTACTTCTTCTATACAGAATTGATGGTCACTTTAGTTTGACCTCTGTCTGAAAGCTCTGCTCTTTAACTCCCCTCCTCCCTCCTTTTATGTTTTTGGTATCATATCTAACCTCTTTTTTGTGCATTTGTATCCATTATGTTCTAATCGTGGAAATAGATAATTTTTCCTATTTGTGGTCTTCTCTTTTCCCCTTAAATCAGTCCCTTTAACATTTCTTGTAACACTGGTTTCTTGGTGACAAACTCCTTTAATTTTTGCTTATCTGGGAAAATTTTGATCTCTCCTTCCATTTTGAACGATAACCTTGCTGGGTAGAGTATTCTTGGCTGTAAGTTTTTTCCTTTTAGCACTTTAAATATATCGTGCCATTCTCTTCTAGCCTGTAAGGTTTCTGCTAGAAGTCAGCTGATAGCCTTATGGGGTTTCCTTTGTATGTAACTTGACATTCTCTTGCGGCTTTTAGGATTCTCTCTTTATCTTTAATTCTGGACATTTTGATTATGATGTGTCTTGGTGTGGGCCTCTTTGGGTTTATCTTGTTTGGGGCTCTCTGTGCCTCCTGTACCTGGATGTCTGTTTCCTTCCTTAGGTTAGGGAAGTTTTCATCCATTATTTCTTGAAATAGATTCTCTGCCCCCTTGTCTCGCTCTTCTCCTTCCAGGACACCTATAACACGGATGTTAGTGCGCTTGATGTTGTCCCAGAGGTCCCTTAGACTGTCCTCACTCTTTTTAATTCTTTTCTCTTTTACCTGTTCACCTTGGGTAATTTCTTCTAGTCTTTCTTCCAGCTCACTGATCCGTTCTTCTGTATCTTCTACTCTGCTTTTGTGTCCCTCTAATGAGTTTTTCATTTCCAGTATTGTATTCTTCATTTCTGATTGGTTCTTTTTTATATCTTCCATTTCTTTGTTGACATTCTCACTGAGTTCATCTATTCTTCTCCCCAGATCAGTGAGCATCCTTAACACTCTTAGTTTGAACTCTCTGTTGGGTAGGTTGCTCATTTCTGTTTCACTTAGTTCCTTTTCTGGGGTTTTGTCCTGTTCCCTTACTTGGAATGTATTCTTTTGCCTCCTCATTTTGCCTCTTTCCCTGTGCTTGTGTCTACGTATTAGGTAGGTCAGCTATGTCTCCTGCTCTTGGATAGGTGACCTTATGTAAGTGATGCCTTAGGAGGCTTCCAGTGTGCTTCCCTCAGTTCTCAATGTTCCAGGGGTGGCCCCTATGTGGGCTACGTGTGTCCTTCTATTGTGGCCTGTTAGCTCTCCCTATAGGTGCCCAGGGAGGCTGAGTTATGCTCCTGGCCAGCTGTTGTAATGCTCAGCTGCTTGTAGTTGTTGTGGGCCCTTCAGTCTCTTTATCAGGTGTGGGGAGCCCCAGCACAGTTGGCTGCAAGTTCTAATACCACATTTGTGTTGCAGTATTTCTTTTAAGTGAGTAGGCCCCCAGTGTGGCAGGTTGTTAGGCTCAGGGCCTTAGAATTGCTGTAAACCTCTAACCTATTAGGTCTCTTGTCAGCTCTCTGAGGATTGCAGCTGGGTGGGGCTGCCCTCAGGCACAGGAGCACCCAATTGTTTCAGGCTTTGGAAGGTGGGGCAAACCTCCTATGTGGGTCTTTGAGAAGCACAAGTCTTCTGCAGCTGACAAGCCCTGTTGCCCACAGGTCCACACACACAGTCAACACAGTCCTGCCCCGTGTGAGCGCCCCGACCTCCCCAAGTGGACCCAGTCTCTCCACGGCGGGAGCCCCACACACTCCGCCACCACCCCACACTCTCCACCTGCTCCTTGTGCACACCCTGCCCCGCTCAAGTCAGCTCAGTTGCCAGGCTGCAGAGAATCCAGTCACCAATCTATGCAGGCGCACACGTTGCCTGAGGGCTTGTTGTTGGGTGGGGCCAGTCTCTAGGGTGGGCTGCCTGCCCTGGCTGAGCTGGATTAAATCGGTGCTCTAGCGGGTGGAGCAGACCCTGGGCTAGCAGGTCTCAGGGAAAACTCCAATGGCGTCTGTGTCAGCACGCTCACACCAGGCCACAACAATGGCCGCCGCCAATGTCCCAGTCCCTGGAGAGGTCTCACCCCTCACCGAGATGCACTCAGGGTCTATTAGGTGAGTCTCTTTTCACCACAGCACTGTGCACCTTTCTTTCTGGTGATTTTAGGATGCTTTCTGGAACGGGTGAGTTTGTGCGCGGGCCCTTTAAGAGCCAGTTTTAGTTTCTTTGTGAACCGGGTTTTCTGGGGGTACTCCCCAGTGTTTTAGTAGCAGGCACAGTCAAATATTATGCCGCTGGTCTCGATTGTGCTGGGTCCACAAAATGCCCACAGCGGGGGCACTCCCGGCTCAGGGCCCCGCGCCTCCAGGGAGGCTGCGCACCTGTGAGCTGCTCCCGGCGGCCGTGAAGCTGGCGGCTTGTGAAGGCGGCGTTTTTCCTCTCCGGAAGGGAGTCTCTGCCTCTTCTACCCCAGTTAGGATTGTCCGTTGTTGCAGGAGTTCCTCTTATCCAGTTTTCAGTTCTGTCTCAGGGGTAATTTTTCCACGAGTAGTTGTAAATTGGCTGTGTCCACGGGAGGAGGTGAGTTCAGAGTCTGCCTATGCCGCCATCTTGATTCCGCCCTCTCCCAGACCACACAAATTTAAAGAGGATAAAACAGAACTTTTAGAAAGAAAAAATATAATCATTGAAATTAAAAATTCAAAACATCACATACAACAGAGTCAGAGAAAATAAGTAAATAAAAGAAATATTTAAATGAATTACTCAAAATACAGCTAAAAAGGCAAAATAATGGAGAAAACAAAAGAAGGATTCAGAGATACAGAGGATAGAAATAATAGGTCAACCATAGTGTTCATTTTTAAAGAATTAGTGGCTCAGCATTTCCTAGAGTTGATAAGAGAAACAAATATGAAGACTCAAGAAGCAAACCCTAAGCAAAATAAAAGCAAAAGTCACATCTACACTGTTGAATAAAAACAGCAAAACAACAGCGACCAAGAGAAATTCATAAAATCAGAGAAGATCTCTGATGCCAGAGAGAAAAGATAAGTTACCTACAAAGGATAGGCAATTAGATTGATGGAAACTTCTTAAAAGCAGCTGAAGAAGCCACAAAATAATGGAATAATGTCTCTCACGTTCTGAAAGAAAACAATAGTCAAACTAGTATTGCATATTCCGCTAAAGAATGTTTCAAGAAAGATGATGAGATGAATATATTTTTAGACCAAAACAAAATAAACACAAAAGAGTGTTCTCACTAGCAGACTCTCCCGAGAGAAATTTCTTGAAGATATATTTCACAAGAAGGAAAATGATCCCTGAATGAAAAACTCTGAGATGAAGAAATAATGAATAAAAAACTCAATACAATTTGGGTAAATGAAAACAAAAAATAACTGTACAATAATACATATGCAAGTTTAAAAAATAAGATTGAACAAAACACTCTTAGATGACATATTAGAGAGAGCAGGGGTGACAGTAATCCGAGGTAAAATACTCCAAGAGGTGGATTGCTACTCCCAGTGATGATGGAGTAACACAGTCCCAAATTATCCTCCTTAGTAAAACAACTAGAAAACTGGACAAAACATAGGAGACAATATTTCTAGACAGTGGACAAGACGAAATGCAGAACTGTAATCACTGAGAGAAGGCAATTGAATGAAGTGAGTACCACCATCACCCCAGCTGTTTGGAGGTGATTTCTAGACTGGGGTGTAGGAAGGGGGACCCCCAAAGAGAGGATGGTGATTTTGCTGAGTTGAGGAGACAGAGAGTGGAGTTTGGGGAAGCTGAGGTGGCTACAATTTGTGGGCAGGGCTCTGTAGAGGAGGAAGCTGCACAGAGAAAGAATTATGGAACCCTGCACAGAGGTCTCTGAGTCTTTGGCTGAATGACTTGCTGCTTGTGAAAAGGGTGAAGCTTTAGAAGGCTGGTCAAAAACAACTTCCTGAGTGTGGCAGACAGAGTCTCAAAGTGGCCCCCATGGTCTGGAGTTCATGCCCTTCTGTGACTCCCTCTCTTTGAGTGTGGGTGGGATCTGTGACTTATCTCTAGCCACACTTGTGGCTATGAATATGTCAAAGGTAACAGGCGCTACATGATTCCATGTATGCGATTAGGGTATATAAGACTACAGTGCTGATCTTGCTAGAGCCTCTCTCCCTTGCTGGCTTCGAAGAAGGAAGCTGCCATGTTGTGAAACGCCTACAGAAAGGGCCTTGCGGCAGCGACCTGAGAATAGCCTCCAGCAGACAGTCAGTGTGAAACCCCGGTCCTTGGTCTGACAGCCTGAAGGAACTGAATGCTGCTAAAAGCCACAAGAGGTTGCAAGCGGAGTTTTCCTCGGTTGAGCCTCAGATGAGACCACAGCCCTGTCTGACAGTTGACTGCAGTCTAGCAGAGACCCAGTGAAGCTGTGCTCAGACTCCTGACCTACAGAAACTGAGATAATAAATGTGTTTTAACCTCCTAGGTTTGTGGTAATGTTGTTACGCAGCAACAACTAACTAATATATTGGGAAAAATTACTGTGGCCTGTAAACTGAACGATTCCCAGAGCTCACCCCAGGTTAGGAACTACCTGAGTTTTCTCAGCAAGCATGAAGAGGCCTCATTTGCATGTTACAACATTTAGTAGAGAACCCGAAAAGGCTGTAACTGAGAAGTGCAGTAAAATTAGCTCCAGAAAAAATGCTACTTGAAGTCTGAAAGGAGCTTAAAACAAATCTTGAAAGGATTAAAGTAATGTTTAAGAAACTTACTTAATTGCCTATTAGAGAAACTTCAAGGAATTTAATGGAATATAATAAAACCAAGCACCCCCAAACAATTCACAATGTCCATTATCCAATTTTTAAAAATTAACAGACATTCAAAGAAGCAGGAAAATGTAACTCATTACCAGGAGAAAAATCAGTGAAGAGAAGCAGACCCATAAATAACAATTCCATTAAAATGATGGAATTAGCAGACAAGGAGCTTGGAAGGGCTATTATAAATATGCTCAAAGATAAAAGGAAGCATTAACATAATGAGGAAAGAAATGGAATATTTAGGTGACCAAAAAAAGTAACCAAATGGAAATTCTAGAAATAAAAAATACAATATCCAAAAAAGAGTATTTCATTAGAGGGGATTATCAGCAGAAGAAAACATTAACAAAGTTAAAGATATAGCAGTAGATTTTATCCAAACTGAAGCTCACAGAGAATAAAAACAGACTGAAAAAATCAGATATCAAGTATGTGTATTGGGAGAAAGGGGGCAGAGCGGGGGACAGAATAATGATTGAAAATTTTCAAATTTGATGGAAGCTATAAACCCACAGTTACATGAAACTCAGTGAGTCATAAGCAGGATAAATGCATACTTACACACACACAAAACATAGGCATCATAATCACATTACTAAAAACCAGTGATCTAAAATGTAACCAGAGGCAAAAAAGACAGTACGTAAAGAGCAACAAATGAAAGAATAACAGCAGGCTTCCTATTATAAGCAATGCAAACCAGAAGACTATGGAACAGCATTTTTAAACTGCCAAAATGGAATTATATATCCAATGAACATGTCCTTTTGAAAAAGGCAAAACAAAAGCTTTTTCAGACAAACACAACCTGAGAGGATTCATCACCAGATTTTTGTGGTTCTTCACATGCCGAGTAATTTCAGATTGCCTTCTACATTTTGAATCCTATGTTATGAGACTTTGAGTCTTATTTAAATCCTTTGGAGAATGTTGATATTTTGACTTTAGCAGGCAATCAACCTGTTTAGATTCAGACTACATGTTCCAACTCACATCTTGCGGGCTGTGGTTCCAATGTCAGTTCAGCTCTCACAGCCCCTGCAGCATCCTTCGGACCTGTGCCACACGTCCGTTGCTCAGAGGTCAGTCTGAGAGCTAGATTCAGGTCTACCCACTAGTTCAGTTCTCAAAGTCTTTGATGTGAAAATTAGGATCAGATCCATGCATGAGCAGGTCAGGCGTGAGCCCAGGAGATCTTAAGCAATTTTATAGGGTTACTCTCCCAAACAGTTCCCTCTCTGTGATCTCCTCATTACTTTCTTGTTCCTGGGGTCTCCTCTTTTTGGTCTTTCAGCCAGAAACCAACTTCTCCTCTGATTGCAACATGGGGGCCAAGTGATAAAAGGACAGAGAGAGAAGGAATAACAGTAAAAGAGTTTGGTCCTAGCCTTGAAACCACAGCTTCAGAAAATAGAGGGCTAGTTTCCCCTCTCTCAGAATTTTGCCTCTCGTGGGTTTCCATTGCTGCCACTGCTGCTGCTGCCACCACCACAAGATCGCCTGGGAACTGGCGTGCAAGACAACAAAGAAAAGAAATAAAAGGGAGGATTTCCACACTGTTTCTGAGGATTAGGAATTCCATTTGCTGCTCCTGGAAATGGAACTAGAGGGTGTCTAGTTCTGGAGCCAGAACTAGAGGGTGTCTCCTAGAGCTGTCTGACTTGTTCACATCTGAGTTTCCAGCTGCATTAAGATCAGGCTGGGGGACACGAGTGGGGGGGGGGAAATGCTTAACTCACTGCCAGTTCAGTACTTCAAGTTCCTGTGTTCTTCCTCTACATTGCTGCTACTATTTACTTTACAGATTCCTCAAATACCTGATCCATATACTCTTTCCAGGTTTCGTAGTTACAGTCAGTGGAGAGAAAGAGCGCAGTGTGCTTACTCCACCTTACCCATAACTGGAACCTGGTCAATTGACTTTGGAGAAAGTTGCCATGGTAATTCCATGAAAAAAAAGATAGTCTTTTTTTTTCTTTTTTGGTGAGGAAGATTAGCCTTGAGCTACCATTTGTTGCCAATCCTCCTCTTTTTGCTGAGGAAGATTGGCCCTGGGCTAACAACTGTGCCCATCTTCCTCCACTTTATATGTGGGACGCCTGCCACAGCATGGCTTGATAAGTGGTGCACAGGTCTGTGCCTGGGATCCCAACCTGCGAACCCCGGGGGGCTAAAGCAGAGTGTGTGAACTTAACTGCCATATCACCAGGCTGGCCCCCAAAAGATAGTCTTTTCAACTAATGATTCTGAAACAACAGGATATGTGTATTAAAAATAACAACAACAAATCTTGATGCTTATCTCACACAATTCACCAAAATTAACTTGAAATGTATCATATAAATAACTATAAAAGCGAAATTATAAAACTTCTAGAAATCTCTGTGACTTTGGTTTAGTTGAAGAACACAAAATTTCTTAGAACACAAAATGCACAATCCATAAGATAAAAAAATGCAAACTAGAATTTATAAGAAATAAAATTCTCTTCAAAAGAAACCATGAATAAAATGAAACTCAATCCACAGTTTAGGAGAAAATATTGGCAATACATGTGCCTGACAAAGTACTTTTCTCCAGAATATATAAAGAACACTTACAATTCTGCATTAAGAAAACAAATGAAAAAAATAGGCAAAAGATTTGAACAGACAGTTCACAGGAGATGATATAAAAATGGCCAATAAGCTCATAAAAATGCTCAACATGATTAGTCATTAGGGAAGTGCAAATTAAAATCACAGTGAAGTATCATTAGATGGGTTAAAACGAAAAACCTTACATCATCAAATGTTGGTGGGGAT
The DNA here is from genome assembly GCF_020826845.1 of Diceros bicornis minor. Classification (NCBI taxonomy): domain Eukaryota; kingdom Metazoa; phylum Chordata; class Mammalia; order Perissodactyla; family Rhinocerotidae; genus Diceros; species Diceros bicornis. Next base: position 8,811,446 of record NC_080763.1, on the reverse strand, counting down.
GTAGAGCGACTGGAACTCTGACGTACTCTTGATGGGAGTGTAAAATGACACACCCTCTCTGGAGAACCAGTCTGTTGGGTAGTTTCTCACAGAGTTACACATACTATTTCACATGGCAGTTCCACTCCCATGGCATTTATCAAAAATAAATAAATAAAAATATGTTTCCTCACAAAGACCTATATAAAAAATATTTGTAGCAGCTTCGTTTATGATAGACAAAACCTGAAAACAGCTCAAAGCTCATCAATGGGAATGGATAAACAAATTTTGGTATAGCTCTACAATAGAATACTACTCAGCAATAAAAAGAAATGACATACTGATAAATGCAATACCATAGCTGAATGTCAAAAACTCATGCAAAGTGGAAGAAGCCAGCCACAAAAGACTATGTATTATAAGGTTTCCATATACTAAATGATTCCATGCTGTGTTCAAGAATGCTCAATATCATTACATAATAATTCTCCCCAAGTTCAAAGGAATTTCAACCAAAATCCCAGCAGAATATGTTATGGAATTTGACAATCTGATCATGAAACTCATACAAAAGAGTAGGAAAGTTCATTCAGTTATTGCAAGGCTATTGTAATTCAAACAGAATGGAACAGAATCTATTCCCCTCCCAAAAAAATTTATGTACATATGAGAACACTAAGAGAGAACACTAAAAATTAACGGAGAAATAATGAATTAATTGATAAATTGTTCTAGAACAATGGACTCTCTATATGGAAAAATATATAAAATTAGACTCTACTTAACATATATACTTACGTGCATACATACATACACACACAATCGAGATGGATTAACGATTTAAATGCAAAAAAGAAAAATTAAAAAACTTTTAGAACAAAGTTTAAGAAAATGTCTTTATAACATCAGAGTTGGAAATGACTGGGTAAGTTGTAAAAACCCTAAAGGAAAAGAATAATAAGAATGACTATATTAAAATTAAATTTTCTCTACCACAAAAGATATCACAAGGAAAAATTTAAGGACAACGTGTCCAGAACTTGGAGCATGACAATTCCTGGAAAAAGTGCAAGGGAAATAAGCCATATTTCCTCCCAAATTCTTATCTCCTTTTCAGAACATCTTTCTGAATTTCACATGGAATAATGAAAAGGATCACTTTAGTCAGAATATTTTCAGTTTTTATACACATCTAGTGATTGGGTTGTAATTTGTCCCTTCTCTGACTTGCACCTCCTTCCATCTTCTTATCATCTGCTGCCTTCCTTTTTCTTCCTAGTCTAAATGATTTCCTTATTTCTACTTTAGTCCTCCCTGTCTGATTCATAGCTAAAACGAAACGCCCTGTTTTGGTAAACTATATTTAGTCTCAATGAAGGAAGTTATTTCAAAGAATTTTCACATTAAACAGCTTCTCTGCATAGACAGCAGTCTCATGACTCTGAAAATAACCATACCTTCATCTCTTACCTGCACAAAGAGTTCGACATCTTCTTGAGTCATATTAGAACGATTTTTCAGAAAATCGATTTTCGTATTAACTGCCAATTGTCGCCTCTGTACCTCAAAGTCTTTCTCCAAGGCTCGAAATATCATTGCCCCAAGAGCAAGGTATGATATGTAGGCAAGCAATAGTATGCCTTTCCGGATTTTGGTGTTTGTCTCCTCTTTATAGAGTGGAATGAGGGTCAGATAATTCAAATCACTTTAATGCAAAATTTAATGTCCTCTCAAAGGCAACCCAACACAACAAAGCAAAACAAAATTCCCAGATATGGAATGTGAACTCTCTCTTATTTATTAACCTATCTTTAAACAACTATACAAAAGCAATCAATTCCTAAATAGTCATGGAAGCAGAAATTTAACTCTACTTTGCTCCTGACTATAAGCTTCCTTATTTTTAAAAAATGATGAGTTGTGCTGTTTTGTGAAATAGGGAAATATTGCAGGGTCAAAGTTAGCCAAATGACTCAGTTACTCACTCAATTTCCTTAGAGGAAATTTCATTATGGAGTTACACTTTAGAGTATGTCCAGTGACTATTTTTCAGAGTATGATGTTAATGCTGTAACTGTCTGATAAAATGGATTGAGACCATTCACACTCTACCAGCTACTAGTGGTATGAACTTAGGCCAGTTATGTATTCTTGCCGTGTTTCAAATGCTTCATCTGTGAAATGGAGCTAACAATAGCTACTTGACAGGGTTATTATAAAACAGTAAACGAGTTAATAGATTTACATCCTTAGAATGAGGTCTAGCAAATAGGAAACGCCCAACAAATCTTGCTGGTAGTCAAGGAAATGGTGGTGTTTGTAGCAGCAGGAGTGATGGCAGCAGTAGTGTTAGCAGGAGGAGGAGGAGGAGCTACTCTGCCTCCCCATTCTCTGCCCCCCATTCCTCTGCCTCTCCACCCTGCAAGCATGAGGCAGAAAGGAGCAGCATAATTGCTGGCAAGATAAAGGAGACTCTTGTCTTGAGGAGGCCAGATTCTAATACTCAGAAAGGTGAAACCTCTGTGTGTGACAATGACATTGTGTGAAGTAGCAGCTCTGTCCACTCGACTCCGGCTCCTCACGGCCTCTCCCACTCTAGAGAACAGGGCGAATCTCAGGAGCGCTGACCCTCATCACTTGGGTGAACTTTCCTTCCCAGTGGGATTTTTAAAGTGAAAGTACATGGTTATATGTTTTGTATGTGATATTCAAAACTGTAAGAGATAGTTACAAGAACAAGCACATTTTAAAACCAATATGCTTAAAATAACCAAAATGCACCCTAATAAAATATTTTACAATTAAATGTCATCCAGTGTCAAATAGTAAATTTAATCTTACTACATGTAAATAATTCAGAATAACAATAAAACAGTGCAATAAGCAGCCATTTTACTTTCAGTTTCTACCAAAATAATAATACACTTTTATTATCTTCCATCCCATGTTTAAACTAACAATAAATACTGTGACTAAAATGAAGACATCTGAGTTAAACCTCCAGAGAGTCTTCCTTAGGTCTCCCTGGCTTCAATAAAACACTGTGACTAGGGAGCAATCAAATCATTATATACACACCTAAAACTAATACAATGTGTTATGTCAATTATATCTCAATTAAAAAAGAAAAAAAATACTTTCAGGGACCATTAGTTAGTAGAGGAACCAAAACAAATGCCTCTGATTTGGCCACATTTTGCAAGAGTGCTTTCATTGATTTTTCGGGGTAAAACACTACACCGGCAAGATTTGAAACTTTTCATGAACACTGCCACATTTGGGGGTATATTCTCCAGTAGTCAACCACCAAGCCAAGACTGCTCCCCACCATCCCTGTCACCAAAGACCAGGCCCCCACTCTCGTGAAGCCACTTCGAAGTAATCCTACCGCTAGATTGAAGGTTTTGCAGTTCAAAACTATGGGTTAGTTGGCCGACAAAGGACATTTTGAGTCTGTCTAAATGATCTCACCGTCACTGCACAGTTCCACCTGGAACCTTGGGGGTGGCTAGTTCTACACACAGTCACTCACCCATTATGACCACATCCCTCCAATTGGCTGTTGCCCAGCTCCTTCAGCCTGTGATTCGCAGTCATTCTGCACCCAAATCCCTCTAATCTAATACATTTTTGCTGTGATCTCATTCAGCGCAACCCATCCTACTCTGTCAGCCATTCGCTGACCCCCTTCCTGGCAGTGATGTGACTCTCACCCTGTGGTCGGGGAACCTCTCTGTATTTGTCCCTTCCAACTACTTGCTGCTTCAGTTCTCATCCCTTCAGACTCCTGCTCGGCGCTATGTCAGGCCTCAGAGCCTTAGCTGTGTTCTTCCCATCCTTCTTCACCAGCGGCAATGCTCCTCGGCGTTCTAGACTTGGGTGCCTACACCATCTGTGAAACCCTCTCTGATCCTCTCCAATCACAAATAAGGTTCTCTGCTGTTAACCCAATTATAGCATTTACCTGTAATATTTGGTCATAATCCCCCGGAGAAGGTATAGATAGACTCGACCTTATTCCAGTTGTTACACCTCCTTTGAACACCTGACAGGGCTTTAACTCCTCAATAAATGCTTCTTGGATGCAATTGAATAATTTCCATATAACCGGTACTATTAACAAACTTTATATTTTCTCTTCTAGATTATAATATCCAGAGACAATACAAACAATTACAGAAATCATAGTCTTCAGAATTTGGCAGCACTGGGTTTCAGTCCTGGCTCAGTCACTGTCTAGACTGCGACCTTGGAAGCTGACTTCTCTGAATCTCTGTTTTCTTATCTGTAATGTAGCTTGCACCATCCCTTCACATTGTTATCATTTTGGATTTGAGTTCCTGTGTAGACTGCCTGACACAAGATAAATTCTCAATAAATAACTTTTATGACTAGGTGTAATAATTGTCTTTAGGCAGAAAGAATCTTCATGGCACATTTGATGGTGCCACGCCAATATCTAGAGTTTACTTTCTTTTAAATGTTTGTTGAGTGAATGGAAACTGTGGAAATGAACACACTTGGAGCTGGAGTCCTGGCCAGAAGTTCTTGGAAATTAGTCTGTGAGAAATATGAATGGGTCATTTTCTCTCCTCCTGAATCCCAAGGAACGGAATAGAATTCTTTCTCCACTAATTTATCCTTGGCTGCTATGAACTAGGAATGAGACAGCTATTTTGAGTGTATGAACCAAGAGTGTGGCCCCCAAATACTCAGGGAAACGTTGGAGCTGTCCCAGGTTCCAGGCTTTTGTGAACAGGAGTGACTGTAAACTTGGACCAACACCCGTGGCTGTCCCAGACGATGTAGCCGGAGGTTACAGTGCCCTGTATTCAAACACGTGTGCTAGTGCCAGGTCGCCCTGGCGGAGCGAAGCAGCGGGGGCTTTTTGAATGAGCAGTGTTGCCTGTGTTGTAACGCTAGGACACACTGAAGGGCAGCGTGAGCCAGCCCGTGGCAGATAGAAGCTCCCGGATGCTTTGTGTGCTAAGCAACACATTGGAACTCTGGGAAAGAAAATAAAAAGGTTATGCCTTTTCCTTCAAAATAGTAACAAGAAGAGGCAGAGGAGGAAGCGGGGTGGGAGGAAGAAGGAGGAGGAGGAGGAGGAGAAGAAAAAGCTTTGTTGAGTGTTCATTGTGTGCTGAGTACTGTTCTAAACACTCATGTTAGAACCTCTGAATCATCAAAGCACCCTATAAAGTAATTAATTTTAATCCCTCTGTTTTACAGATGAAGAACTGAAGCCTAGATAAATTAAGAAATTTGTCCAAAATCACACGGCTATTGTGACCTGAATAAGCTGAGATTCAAACTAATATCTCAAAAGCCCCAAACTTACATGTGCCCTTCACTCCTATTCATTCATTTATTAAATAAATATTAGTTGAGCACCTATTTATTATATGTTAATAAGAGTTCTGGCACTGAGGATACAACAGTGGACAAAATAGACAAAAATTCCTGCTCTCATGGAGCATACATCCTAGTGGGGGATTCAAATAATCAACAAAGGAAAGGGTAGGACCTATGGCATGTCAGGCGATGAAGCGTGCCCTGGAGGAGAGCAGAACCAGGAAGGGAGGTGGAGGTGTGAGGCTGGGGACTGCCATTCTACATGGGGGATTAGGGAATACCTCACTGACAAGATAAATTTGGGCAAAGACCTAAAGGATTAAGGAGGGAGCTATGGGAATCCGGGGATAAGCTTTCCAGGCAGTGGCAGTGGTAAATTCAAGGGCCCAGAAGCTGGAATATTTTTAACTTGTTTTAACACGTGTAAGGAACAAGGAAGCCAGAGTAGCTGGAGCAGATTTAATGGGGGAAGATAGGGTACTACTAAAATTTGGGGTGCGGTTGCAAAGGAGAGACACATGGATGCTGTGATCAAAAGCATCACTTGGTGCATATAGGATATGTGGAGAAAATTCACAAGAGAAATAAATGCACGAGAACGTCTGTGGTTTACCTCCAAGAAGTTGAGCGGGGGTGGGGAGAAAGGATAGGATAGAGCTTACACTTTTCATGTAATACACTTCTCTACTTATCATTTTTATGCCAAGCATGTATTTCAATTTTAAAATTTAATTAAATAAAGGAAAGAATATTCATATAAAGTGCCTGAGTACATGCACAAGAATGTTTATTGCTTCACTGTTTATAAAAAGAGTCAGTTGGGAGCTGCTTTTTAATACCAGACTACCCATACAAGGAAATATAAAGATAATGATAAAGTAGATCTACTTATTGACTTGGAGAAAGGTCTATGATCTAGGGCTCAAACACTGGAGTATGAAGTTTATGTTATGGATGTAATTGAATAAATGTGCCCATTTGTTTATATGTCAATGTACATACAAAATTCCTCAAAAAAGTTATTTATACAGTAATAGCAAGAAACAATGGAAACTATCTGTTTATAATTATGGAATCTGATAAAAAAATTATGCAGCATTCAAATGCTGAACTATTAAACAATCATTTAAAATCACTGCATAGGTCTATATTTAGCATGAAAATACATGCAATGTATATTTTAAATTGATAAAAAGCAGGTTTTAAAATTGCAGGTGTGGTATAATTCCATCTTTTATGAAAGATACCGGAATGTAAGGTCCATGAAGGGAGGGACTTATTTTTTCAGGGCAATGTTCCCTACACCTAGTTCCTAGGGCGTGGCCCGCACACGATAGACACCTGTTGAATGTTAAAACAATGAATAAAAGTGCACATCCACACACAAAAACATAAAACCCAAAGGACCAATCACAATATGTTCATGGAATTTATTTTCAGGTAATAACATTGAAATGGTTTTTCTTTTTCTTCATACTTATCTGTATTTCCTAACTTTTAAAATGAACATATATCAGGTAACAAAAATATTACTTTCACTTAATGTTTGTTTAAAGAGTTATAAGTTTCAACATATTTCAAGGCTAAGAGTTGAGAAAATGTACATTGTCAAGAGTAGCTATAATTCATCACTACCTGGCTCAAGACTCCAACAGCCAGCCGGACGCTCTCAGAAGGACCATCGCTTTTTTGTGTGTGTGTGAGGAAGATCAGCCCTGAGCTAACATCCATGCTAATCCTCCTCTTTTTGCTGAGGAAGACTGGCTCTGAGCTAACATCTATTGCCAATCCTCCTCCTTTTTTTCCCCCCCAAAGCCCCAGTAGATAGTTGTATGTCATAGCTGCACATCCTTCTAGTTGCTGCATGTGGGACGCGGCCTCAGCATGGCTGGAGAAGCGGTGCGTTGGTGCGCGCCCAGAATCCGAACTTGGGCCGCCAGTAGTGGAGCGAGCACACTTAACCACTAAGCCATGAGGCCGGCGCAGGACCATTGGCTTTTGCTGGGTGGAAATGGAGCTCTTGCAAGTGGCTGAGAGGGAGACTGAACAAACAACAGCTAAAAACAAAGCCAAGTTTCTAAGCCTACAGAGTTTACAGGACCTGCTGGATCCTAGAAGGGTCTCAGGGAGCAGAGTCCTAGTTACGGGGGACTTTGACTGGTACCCTTGCTCTTGATTTATTTGTAGATGCTGCGCCTGCAAACTGGGTAGCTGCCCTTTGTGGACCAACCAGTTAGGACTCCCCTGGTGTGGGGGTGATTTACACAGGATTCAGTCAATTATGTCTTTTCTCTTGAAAAATGACGCCTTCATTAAAATAGCAAGAACAAAATGTGGACTTGATCTGCCTGAGCAGGAATAAGGCAGAGGCTTGTGAGATCTCCACTGGGGCGGGAAGGAAGCACAGTGCGAGCTGGGCCCATTAGTTGGCAGCTTCTTTACAGAAGGTTAAAAAAATTAGAAGTCTGGTGATACCTGCCTCCAGCATGAGGCTATAGAGACACCTTTCTTACATTTCAGAATTACGTAAGAAACTTAAGGTGTTTGCTGGCCCCTGTGACTACCACAACTCCAAGAGCTGTAACAGAAAGTCATGAAAACCCCACGCTTTCTGGAGCTGTGGCTTCTATTGTTTTTTACCCTGTTTCAGGCGCGGGCATTTAATTGAATTTGTGATATCACTATATTCGATCTTTTTGTTCTTCTATTATTTCCTTTTACTCTTTACTCATGTGCCTGCTGGTATTGTTTTATCCTGTTTATGTTCTTCCTCTATCTTCTTGCTTTTATTGCCTTATTTACCTAGTATATTTATTCTTTACTTTACATGATCTTATTTAAAAAAATATTTTATCTCACCACATCATCTTAATATATCCTGTTAGATAATTTTATCCCTCTACTTTATAAAAATGTAATCACCACATTGCCTTTTGCCAGCATGATAATAGTCACATTTCTTTTAAATCTTCTCGTTAAACTATTTGAATCCCACCTGGGCCTTCCCTCCTGCGATGCCCAGAACTGTTGGAATGCTTTGTCATCCAGGAGATTGCCCCTGACACTCACCCTGACTGATTGCTACATTCATGCAGAATGCTCCACCCAAAATCTGGCTGAGGCTCCTGATTTATAAGGTTACAATTCTTTGAATACACAGCTATGTCACCCAAAGGACCAGGTCAAGTTCTACTATTTACTACATCACCCAGAAGAACTTGTGCAGACAATGATTGTTGCCTACCCAGTGGCCATTCCCTTTTCCCTACTCTCTTGCTGGTATGCAATCCTAATCAACGGGGACTAATGGAAAGTATATCCATAATAAGGAGAAATGCACGGGGGAAACAACTTTTCATATATGTTCAACGTGGTCATGTCTACATGTGATGCCTGGAACTACTGCAGCCATCATGAGACAATGAGGTGAGATACTGGAAACAAACTGATGATGGTAAGGGGAAAGATGGGAAAATACTTGGGTTCATCATGGCAGATTAGATTGCTGAACCAAACCTGGAAGTACTTTGCTTCTAGACTTCTTAGGGGAGATGATAAATATCCTTATTACTTAAGCCAATTTTAGTTGGGTATTGTGCCACTCATAGCCAAAAGCATCCTAACTGGGACACACTGTCTCTATGTGAAGGTCCACAACTGTAGGAGTCACCCCACTGACCTCATCTCTTTTCTACCCTCATGATGATTTCCTTTTACAGATTTCAATTGCATTTCACCGCTACTTGAATAAAGCCACCGTAATTCTCACCGACAAGTTTGAGTAACTATGAATCACTGATAGAAGGAATCAGATTCTTGTTCCTCACCTACCACCAAATGTTCAAGCTGCTTATGGAAATTTGCCTACAAATTCCTAAGCAACTGTCAAGGTCATCATATCAAAGTTTCTTACAGAATAGAAATGTACATTCTTTCTCATTGTATATCTGCTACATAATAACTTTCTTCATAATTATAGAAAAAGTTTGTTCATATAAGGAACTGGAAAATGCCAGAAGAAAAAGAGAAGGAAATTTCAATCTATCATGTAGAACTATGTTCAGCTAACATTTCAGCACATTTCTTTTGAAGTTTATACAATTGAAGTCATACTGCAGATATAATTTTATATCCTGGCTTATTCATTTAATATATTGTTTTTAATCTGGCATTACTATTCTTCAAAAGCATAATGTTTAAAGGTTGAAAATATCCTATCATGAAGATGTACCAAAATGTACTTAATCATTCCATTATACAGAAAGAAGCTATATAATATAATATTAAATCTATGGGTTCTGGAGTAAAATTCCCAACTCTACTTTTTATTAGATGTGTGACATTGGGCGAGTTACTTAACCTCTTGGAGACTTGGTTTCATCATATGTAATATGGGTATAATAATAACATCTACCACCTAGGCTTGTTGTGAGAAATAAATTGTATGAGAGCTTAACACAGGATCTGGAACAAAGTTAATACTTAATAAAGGTTTATTATTATGAAATTTTGGGGTTATTTTCCATTTTCTCAAATATAAGTAAAACATTTGTGTCTTTTTTTTTTTCCTTTTCCTTTTTTCTTCCCAACGCCCCAGTAGATAGTTGTATGTCATAGTTGTACATCCTTCTAGTTGCATCTATGTGGGACGCCGCCTCAGCATGGCTTGATGAGCGGTGCGTAGGTCTGGGCCCAGGATCTGAACCGGCGAACCCAGGGCCTCCAAAGCAGAGCATGTGAACTTAACCACTACGCCACCAGGCCGACCCCAAAACGTTCATGTGTTGAAACATCATTGAACATAAGTCACTTTTTGCATCCCTCATTATTTTCTGGAATCATTTCCTAGAAAGGGAATTCCTGGTTAATGTCTATTTGGTTTTGACACTTTATTAGAATTTTATAATACTAAAAAAGCAGGAAATTCAGGCCTCAAGAGGCCATAGTAAAAAGAATGCATTCTCTGAACAAAGTAAGTATTTTTCCATTTTAGTTAGTTTTCCAGTCACCCTCCCAACATTATAGGGTAGACTCACCCATTTCTTCCAAGTTGGGCTTCCTGCCCTTAAATCGAAGTAATCCAGTCTGTTCACAGGTCAAAATTAGCTCCTAACATAACAACAGGTCTATTCTGGGGGTCACTCTGATGACCTACCGGAGTGGTGTTTTCTTTTTCAGTTATGGATTCTCAGTTTTGAAGAGAAATGTGATTTAAACAAAAATCTATGCTCTTTTTTGCATACAATTTTTGAAAACACGCTCCTTACCAGGAGTGGATGAGGGAGTCCTTTCTGGAGGAGCCTCTTTGCAGCCCCCAGGCATAATTTTAATTTAGTACGTAGTTTAATTAACTACTTAATTAGACAATTATATACTTTCATCAACCAATTGTGAATTTCCTCAGATACACTGTCCTTCATCTTGTTCTGATTGATGATATTAGTATAACTTTAGCTGCCTGCACGCCACTACCTCAAAGAAAGGTCACAGTGTCTGTCCTGAATTCTTAGTTACTAGTTCCAGAATTCTCTCTCCACCATGGCAGACAAAGGAAATAATGGAATGAGGAATGCATCTTCTGTTTTTTCCCTACTCAGAAAATCCTTTCACCAGACCCACTTCTCCTACTTAATTCTTTGAATCTTTAAATTGAATATAAAGTTATTTTGGATTAAATTACGTAAGAGTCATTAAGAAATATTCCACTGACTCCTACCAGTTTTAAGTCTGGATCTGTGACAGATTTATATCTTTAAAAACTTGCGCTTCATGAAGGGATGCTCGGGAAAGTACATCTGTGATGCTCTTGCTGCCCCCCTGTGGCTGTCTTGGATCCTAACAACCTGTACAGCCTTTCGCCCAGCTGCCTGGTCTCACCCTTTGTCATCTGCTTTCTTGGTCCTTTCGCCTCCTCCTTACTCTCATCTACGCTATCTGAGGAATTCGGCCCCTCAGTGACTCATCCAGATTCATGGCTCCATCTTGACCCCAAGACCGCAGCGTTATCCTCTTCTAGACTCTCTCTGTCTCCCTTCCGGTGCTGGTCCTCCCATGTGTGACTAAACACTCTCTTCCTCTTTGATGGGGAATGTACATTCTTAGTAATGGTGCATTCAGTTAAGTGATCGTTTGTTTGAAAAGGATATTCTCAATCCTTGCTTATCATGTGGCCCTTCCCCAGCCAGATGATCAGGCTGGGCATATCTGTTAGCAAAGCCTGGCCTGTTCAGGGGGCATTGTATAAGCATTTCTGGGTCTACTTGGTCCAGGGGGGCCTTTCCCCTATGTTTCTGTCTCTCCTCACCATCCAGTCAAATATGCTTTTTCCTGGTTCAGAGAGCCTCACAAAGATTTTATCTCTAATCTAAGGAAGACTTCTAATTCAGAGTTATTTGCCAAAATGAAATGCCTGATGCACTTTATGGGAAATTAATCATTTAGCTTTTCCTGGCACTTTCTCAAGTTTTTGGAAATGATTTCCTCTCCTCTCCCGATGGAAACAGCCTTTTAAAATTAAAATATAAAAATATTTACGAGTGAAGACGCCAAATTTCATTAAAAGATAAAAACAGTATTAAAAAAATGGGCTAGTAAATGGGATAAGACCAAGATCTAGGGTTAGGAACTAAGAGTTACCTACTCATTGTCTCTTAGCTAAACACACGGGTCCTAAAAATGTAGGTAAACAGTGCCAGGTACTCGGTATAGGACACTGTACCAGTGATTTAGCTATTTCACTTATCTTTAAAACGGAGGTAATAATATATACTCTTCAGGATTGTTATGACAAACAGATGTAATATTTCACAAACTGTAAATAAAATACAAATATAAAGTATTATTATTTACACTCTATCTGTTTTGGAATAAAATGCAAAGGAAAACAACACAAAAACAGCCAACCAACAAAGATGCTCCTCTAATGAATCCTTTATAAAAATTAAACAACCAGGAGCTGATAATTCCTAAAAATAAATTTTATTCTAAAGACAATTTCCCTTATTTACCTATGATAAATATGAGAACATTTGTAGCGAATACACTGATGGTTTCTTCCATTAAAGCAAAACCTCTAAGCACAGAAAGACGTTAGGTTGAAACTCATAAAGAATGAAGTTAGATTTTAGGGAGAAAATAGGACAAGGCCTAGTTAGATTCTGTCACAAGTGTCTCTGGTCAGGGCCCAAGTCCAGTTGATGTTAAGGTACAAGACTGACCTGAAGCAGTCAAAATGGTCACCTTACTACAGAAAACACAGCTGAAAATGCAAGAGCATCATCTAGGAATTAAGGAACTCCTCTACGCGACTTGGAGAGCACGCTCAGGAAAGACCAACCCCACGGAGGAGCTGCCTTCCCGGTCCTGTTGCTGCTAGCCTCAACGTGGGCCACCTTGTTTTGTCAGCCTTCATTCTGCACAACTGCTGACTTCGCTCACTTCCTTGGGTCTTAGAAAGTCTAACAGCCATTTGAAGAGTAGATTCTAGACTGATTTAATTTAAACACTACAGTGATTTTTGGCACACTAGCCTATGCCAGATAATTTTTTAAAAGAAGCAGAATCCCCTTCTAAAACCAATCCCTCCATGGAATTCCAATTTATAAAGAGTTCAAAGGGAAGCTGCTCCAGTTGAAATGGGAGGTGAAGAAGTGTCTGGATCTCTCTGTGAGCCTACCTCGGCCCTCCCTCCAGTCTTCTGGCTCCCGAAATTGGCTCCCAAGCCACCTCCCTGGACCTTTAAGATTCTAGGAAACACAGGTTGAAAAAATTGGTATATACCAATCTGACAATTGGTTTTCTAAATAAGAAACTAGGACAAACTCTAAAATAACTGAAGGCATCATGAGAGAAACCAAATCAATCTCTAGAGAGGAGAATGCCTGAGAAGGGGACTTTCTTGAGCCATAGCAGTGTTCTGTATCTTGACAGGGGCATGGGTTATACAGGTGTGTAGGCATTTGTCAAAACTGAACTGTACTCTTATGATCCGTGATCTCACCATATATGCCTCAATAAAATAACTGAAGGCTAGAACCAAGCTAAATCTGGTTGCTCCCCAGATAAATACTAACTCGCATTCACTTAACAAAAAAGGTGCCCTGTAACTTCAAGGGGTTTCGTCTATAAAGATCAAGCACATGCTTACAGAGCACCACCTACGTGGGCTAGTTAAGACTATAATTCCAAATCAAGGAACACAGGCCAATGACATCAGCTCAATGGTTGCAACATGCACCATTGTTTAATCTCTAGTCCTGCTTTATCTTTGATGGGGATAAAGAAGGATGTAACTGCCCTTATTAAATTGATTAATGCTTTGCATCCCAATTATGGTGAGGACTAAAACTGTAGCACCCTGAAACCATTTCCGGAAAAACAATTCCATAAAAACAGAGTTTCGGGTCAAAGTGAAGTGCTAATTCTCAAGTGGTACTGAGTTAAGAGCCTCATTCCAAAACAGTAGTTCATATACATTTTGGTTCTTACACACCTTTGTGAATCTGATGAAATATAAACCTTTGCACTCAGATATGTGTGTGAGCACGTGCACACGCACACAATCATACCCCAAATGTTGAATACATTTCAGAAACTTACATTCCCTGAAGACTATCCATGAGTTCTAGGTAAAGAATCTCTTCTCTGAATATTTCCTCAGCTTCAGAAAGTCTCATTTGAGAATAATCACTGTCATGTGGTAGAATAATCATAAAGTTGTCCAGGGGCAATGATTCGATGCTCTATTCCTGAATGGGTTTCTTTTTTAATTGTTGAGAAATTTATTTTCTCCATGTCTATTAAAAGAATATCTAAGATGTATGCAGCATTGTTTGATTTTCAGAGCACTGGCATATAACGCCATATGACTTACCTTGGGGCTTTTACATAATAGACATCTATTGAATTAAATTTTAAATTCATATGCTCTTGCCAACAATTCTAGAAGGTTTCAACCTCATTAGTGGAGAGGAAACCTCAAGTACAGAGATATCCAAGATGAGTTGGCTAGTCAGCATAACATTGAAAAAGAGACTCTGAATCTTTGTTCTGGGATCAGCCCCTTTTCTTTGGGCTATGTTGCCAACCAAATGTTTTAAATAAATAAATAGCAACAACAATAATAAAATAGTTATCATTTGTTGAGCAGTTCCCAGCATTAAGCTAAGGATTGCTCAAAAACTCCACTCTGAACCATGAATTTGAAACCAGAATTTTAAATGTAGATTTACACTGAATTACGATCTTTAAAAAATAATGTGAACATATTCTTCGTCATCTGGTGATTGTCTTAACACTGAGTGTTGCTACTTCATTTTACTGCTCAAGCTTGCATTTATGCCTGCCATTGTGTTCACGCCATGTGAAAGCCAAATAATTTCCTGGCATCCCACACAAAGAAAGGGTTCTGACAGTTCAAATGGAGAAATGTAATGAGAGATCTGTGTTCACAGAGCGCATAGTAGTTTGAGAAATGTGCTCAGTAAATGCTTGTTGTTGATTGAATACTTAGTTTTGAAAATAACATTTAAGTTTTCTTCTAGAGTACCAATTTAGCAGGAAATTTTATAATAAGTATAAAGAAATTCTGTTTTCATTTCCAGAAATAAACAGATTAAATTCCCATTTAATGCAGGCTTCAGTTCCCTAAAATACTAACCTTAATGCTAATCTTTAGTAATTAATTAAAATTGGCATGTAAGAATTTCTTGCTGGCAGAATTTTGATAAATTATAAGGTCTGATGAACCTGAACTATCAAACAAATCCTTGGAGTTTTAAATTTCATTTTGTACAGCATATTTATGCAAGTAAGCCTTTCTGCATTGGAAATAGTGAAGCCAAAATGCTGCAAGTTATAGAACCTGACATGAAGCCTCATCATTTTAATATGAAATTAAACATCAGTGATTTAGTGTCAGGAAACAACATTATCTGTCATGTTAAATGAATACTATTAACTTACACCATGTTTTTATTTGATTCATGTGTTTGTTTTGATTTTTAAATTTATTGTTGAATAAGGCCTGTAAGTGTAAAGAACTTATTTCTAGTTTTAGGTTTATATGCTTGAATAATACTATAATAAAAATTTTAAATCAATATTGGGAGGTCTATGAGTACATATTTCCTTTAAAGGGAATCTACATATTACTCAAGTCTGAGAAACACCAGTCCAGATTAGCATTGATTAATTTATCAGTATTGTTGAAAGACATTTTTGCCACTTAATTATCCAATTTCTCAAGCTTATCTATGAGGGTATCATGACAAAGTTTGTCAAGTATCTTGAAGAAATCATTACATTTTTGGTGACCTCTTAACATTTTGGGTACATTTTTGGCATTCCCATTGTCTATTCATTTAGTGATGCTATGAAAATAGTAATAAACTTTGGAACAAAGTTTGAGGGTCACTTCATTGATCTGGAGACTCGGTGAAAGCCATATGTGTTCCATCGGATCCACTCTGAAGCCTGTTCTTCACTGTAGAGAAGACAGAAGCCAAATGAGCCCTAAGAGCTTTGGTATCACATGGTAAGCTTTGGGACAGTAGGGGTGTCTACATTTGGGATAAGAAAGAGCTATAAGGGACAGAGAAGATCCCAACACTGGGGTGCAATTTCCGTCTCTCTCTCTCTCTCCTTCTCTTTTTGAGAGGAGTGATGTTGCCTCTGCGGTAGCCCAGTATCTGCATGCACCTCAATCACTAACTGCAAGTGGCCATGGCATCCTGCTTCATTTTGGAAAGCGGTCACACCTGCCCATTATAGGTCCTGAGATGGGATTCTACGGCAGGTTCAGACTCCCATCCCTGCCAGTCACTGGATACAGACCACATGGGCATGAAATCTCACCTGTTTTCTGGTCTCCTTTGAGGCTATAGGTCCTCATCTAAGCCCATCACCCATGGCTGCATATTCTAACTGACCCATTGACCGTAATTCTGCCCAGCTCTAATCCCAGTCTGTGCACCCCTGTGGCTACTCTAAACCTTAGACCTAATCTCTACCAGCTGTAAGGCCTGTGAGGGCAAGAACCTGTTTCCTTTGTTCATCTTCCTGTTTTAAGCATCTAGCTTGGTACCCAGCATATAATTGGCTTTTGATAAATAGTTATTAAACGAATGGATGAGTAAGTGAATGCAAGCCTTGAAATATGCTCTAACCTGCCAATTAAACAGAGACCTGAAGCATTTTCTCCTGCTTCTAAAACAAAAACAATCTTTTTTTTTTTTGTGCTGAGGAAGATTCACCCTGAACTAACATCTGTGCCCATCTTCCTCTATTTTGTATGTGGGTCACCACCATAGCATGGCTGACAAATGGTGTAGGTCGGTGCCCAGGTCTGAACCTGAGAACCTGGGCTGCCGAAGAGGAACGCACCGAACTTAACCACTATGCCAGCCCCAAAAATGTTTTTTTTTTTAATCCTAGGTTATATCATTTGTGTGGTCTCCAGAACCAGCAGCTCTTTTGTTGTGGTCATTCTAGCTTTTAAAGGACTCAAATAAAAGGCTCTCCTTACACCTTTCTCAATCCTGGAGCAGGGGGAAATGCAATACTCCTAGGGCCTGGAAGTCAGCAGCCCTTCTCGTCCAGGAGGCTAAGGAGAGAGAGTTCCAGCTGTCCAAACAGTGGAGGCAGAGACCTCTCCTTTACCTCAAAAACTGGAGGGAATTTTTCTTTATTCTGCTCAGAAGTCCAGAAGTCCAATGTGAACACAAAATAGGATTTAAGAATCAGTTTCTAGGAAGACTTCTATGGTGACAGTAACCGTACTGTTTGCTCTCATTCTCAGTTTCAACAGAAATACCACTGAATCACACCTGAGCAAAATGTATCCATCTATTCAAGTAATCTTAATTTTGCCTTTGTTTAAAAATGTATCAATAATATTGCTCATTTTAATAATCATTTCAAATTTCCCAGAATGAAAGACTGTGATTATGATCTGACTCTCAAATTTCTACTAGAAATTCAGATCACTCTTCAGAAATCCGGGAAATTCTCACACCAGAAAGAATTTATTTCTTGCTACAAAAGGCCATACTGTCATTAAATAATGGCATACTTGAGGAGAGGTAGCCTTATTATGAATAGAATGATTAATAACACCTAGCCAACATTTCATCTTAAAATAAAAATTATGTCAAATTTTCAGTATCTCATTATGTGCCATTATGGCAGATTGTATTTTCAAAAAAAGGCCACAGCAATATTCCTGGTCCCACTTGCCACTCCTCATCAAGCAGTGGAGTCTATTCTCCTCCTCTTGAAATTGAGTTGACCTTGGTGACCTTGGTGACTATTTGCCTAAATGAATAGAATGTGATGGAAGCAACACTACATACTTACTTCCAAGGCAAGGTCATAAGAGTTCCATCTGGCTGTTTCTCTTGGGATGTTCACTCTTGGAATCCAAGGGCAACATTGTGAGGAAGCCCAGGTCACGTGAAGAGGCCGTGTGTAGGTGTTCTGGCTAACTGCCTCAGCACAAGTCTCATTGGGCAGCAGCATCACCACCAGACCAATGAGTGAGCAAGTCTGCAGGTAATTCCAGGCCCCATCTTCAAGCCACCCCAGCTAAAGCTGGTGGAGCAGGAATGAGCTATTCCCACCATGCCCTGCCTAAACTGCAGCTCTGTGAGCAAAATAATTATTGTTTTGGGTTGTTTGTTATGCAACACTAGACAACCAGAAGAACAAATACTACGTTATCTCATTCTGTCCTCGTAACCACTGAGAGGTAGGTATGATTAACTCCATATTGCCAATGAATAAACAGGCACTGTGCTGAGCCCTGGAAATATATTAGTGAACAAGACAGACATGGTTCCTGCC
This sequence comes from Diceros bicornis minor, assembly GCF_020826845.1. Classification (NCBI taxonomy): domain Eukaryota; kingdom Metazoa; phylum Chordata; class Mammalia; order Perissodactyla; family Rhinocerotidae; genus Diceros; species Diceros bicornis. The sequence goes on along the minus strand of NC_080763.1, from coordinate 8,793,269 downwards.
TTCACCAAGCTTACAGGCTGGGGTGACTGTGTTCCTTTCCTTTAGGACCATAAACCATAAGCCACTGGAAGTATTATGGACCCTTCATTATACATGTGAGAACAAAGATCATGTCTTTCCCTAGACATTGTCTTCATCGTAATATTCTCCAGCAGGAATAAATCAAATCATGTGTTTCTCTTGGCTTCAGATGCAGTGTGTGTGTGTGTGTGTGTGTGTGTGTGTGAGTTGACTGATCATGTTCTTGCATTAGAATTTTACAAACGAAATCTTAAACTATGATGGTTGCCTTTCTTTTTTTCGTTTGATCCTTTTAAATATTTTTTCTAAACTTTCTTATATGTGTTTACTGAAGGGAAATTAAAAATACAATTAATCTGCCAATGTAGAGGAACAACCTCTATTAAATATTTTAATAAATAGGCTTCCAGACATTTGTTGTGCCTATATATGTACACCTCCTTTCATCCCTGCTCTTGCTGCCCCACCCCTAAATTTGGATTGCTGCATCGTGTCCATTCTAGCGTGCTTCCTCTAAGCAGCCACACTCAACGGAACTCCAGGCTCACATCTAAGCGAGCCCCCCTGCACACTTGCCTAACACACTGGGTCCTATACCAGCTAACTCTACCAACATCCTGCATCCTGTCCTGTTTTTCTGGGGATAGGTATTTTCCGATTAATAATGATGTTAACTTCTCCATCTCACCTCTCAGATTTAATGCATGCCCTTCAATTTTCTAGTTATGGTCTTGGCTCCGACCTACTGCCTCTATCCTTGCAAGGCATGGAAAACCAGTGGCGAATAGCCCTACCAGCTTGACCTGATCCTGAGACCCAGTCCACCCAGAGAGTGCACCTGCCTAACACATCCCAGCCCTGCAGGGACAATCCATGCATCAAGTTCATTCAACCAACTTTCAGCGCTAAGGGAGAGGGCCAAGTAACACATATTAATCAAGTGGCAGAATATTGCTTAGGGCACACTAGACTAAACTTGTAATTTTTTGCATTCCACATTGGCACTAGAAGTGAAATGATGGATGCGTAAAATCAATGTGAGTAAAATCAAATTGGCTTTGAAAAGTACAATGAGTCTGGAGAGGACTCCCTACAAATATTTTTTATATTCTTTCACTTTAGGAAAACAAGATAATTCAACTAAACAGAGTATCTTTAATGTTTTAGGATGCCTCAACCTTTTGGCTCACATATGTATATTCATAATTATCTCAGATATCCAGGGTCATTAACACATTGGCTGTGACTTTGAAGCCTTGGCTATGGAAGTTGTACTTCACCCATTAGCAACATCCCACGTTCTCGAATGGCAACCTCTGAATCCTGGTTGTAGCTGATTGTTGCAATATGGGTTTTATTATATAAGGATGATAAGATGACAGATTGGTCTGGTTCCCACTATCTCAGAATAGCAGCCATAAGTATTCGGAAAATGTGAACATAAAAATATTTAGGGATTTGAAGAGTGTAGATTATTTGCTGTCTGGAAAAGAAAAAGCAGATTATCACCCAAACAATTTTGATATTGGTTTTCATCTTCCTGTAACAAGCAGACTATAGTTGAAAGAGTCTGTTGCCATTTACCATGAGACTGTGGACTTACTCATATCTCTAGCATCTCTCACTTATTTTTAGCTTCGTGTTTAGTTTGTAACAGTGGAATCTGGGTACCAATATGTTTTCAGTAAATACTGTCCAGATCTGCCAGTGATGTTAGCTGCTTATGGCCATGTAGAGATACAAAGCAGGAAAAGTAATGAAGAAGAAAAGAGCTTTCAATGAGAAAACGTTCAGAAAGGTTTCATAGGTTAGAGTTCAACTTCAATTATGAATTTCAATTTATTGTACCTTTTCCTTTATCTCTTATAGTTTTCATGCCTGAAGAAATGATCCTGGAAAAAAAAGTCATTTTGGATTATTTTTTTCATCCCATAGAGGGATATTTTTAGTAGCCAGTGGGCTCATATCTTGCAATCTTCGTTTCTAAAAGATAGAATTCTATTTTCAACTACTAAACACTGCTTTGCTCCTAAGAGACAGTCTTCCCTCAGTAGTGAATAGACGCCACGCACACCAGATCTTAGCAGATGCTATAGCAAGAATCTGTCCTCAAGAAGCCTGGACAAACTGTGTTTCCTAGGCTAGAATTTCCTGAGCAATTAAATCTGCAGCACTGAATGTAGAAGCTTCCACTTGAGGTCCCCATTCTGCTCATCCCTCATATGATATTCTGCATTTAAATCAGACCACCCAAATGGAACAGAAATGTGACCAGCAGTCATCAGCATAGTTGAACATACAAAGCCAAAATTGAATAGCCCAAGAGATATTCACTGTTTATATTATCTGCTTCCTCATGGTGTTACATAAGCATAAATAAAAGCACCAAAGAAAGGAACAGAAGGCCAGACTGAACAGCTGGAAAAATGTATGACAAATCTACAGTCCACTCACCTTCTAATTTCATTCCATTTCTTTGCACCAACCAGTTCTAGTTCTATAGCACTACACAGGTTTAAGGAAGAAAGTCATTATCATGCTCTGTAACACTAACTCACACTGGGGTGAAATAGGCAGTGAGATCGCAGGAAGTTACAACAGTACAGAACAAAGGGAAGCAAATTCAATATTTTTTTATCTGAATGGTCATTTTAATGTCACTGAGAACAAAAGAGTTCTCTTCCTCTGTCCTTTTCTTACCTCTGACCATCAAGGAAGACTTAGAAATGCAATTGTAATTATGGCTTACATTTCATCATTTCTTGATACTCTGGAGTATATAGAAAATGAAAAGATAATGTTTTACCTTGAAAGACTGAAATGGAAAAACCTTCTGTTCTTGGGATCTCCCTGGAATGTAGTGATTTGTGTGATTGCAATCACAGAGCTAGCTAAAATAGCATGCGAATTCTCCGATGCCTTCCTTCTGTCAAAAGGAACATTTCCATGAAACTACCTTTATAGCCTGGAATGGCTGTCTGCTTTCCAGAAAGAGCTCTAAATGGCTATTAAGCAACCAGTAACTTTCCCTAAATGTAGAGCAATTAGAACCATTTTCAAAGTTTTGAAAGATTGTTCTAACTTCCCCTTCCTTTGCCAAGGCTGGATGGAATCAAGAAAAGAAGCAGCTTGGAGCTGAGGAAGACTGAAGACGTACACGAGGCAGCACTGTCTGCAAGTGAAATGTGTCTGCTCCTTCAGAGCAGTGTTTGAATTTTTAATTATTATGATTAACTAGGGAAAATGGGATGGCACAACCCCAGAACATCTCCTCCATTTAAAAAACACAAAAACCCTCAGGTACAGAGTTGAACTAACCCCATTTGTCTGTGCAGAACATGTCACAATGCATCTATGCAAGGCCCATCATTTTTAAATTATTTTTCTCTACTTGATTCTTTAGCTCCACTTCCATTCTCTACACTACAGTCACCTTCTCCAATGTGCTTTATATGTGTCTATATGTATGAATAGATACTTATAAATACATGGTGTGTGTGTGTGTGTGTGTGTGTGTGTGTATATGTGTTAACTTACAAAATGGCATTGTGGTATAGATATTGTTTTGTTTCTTACTTTTGGGACAGCATTATGCTTTTAAGATCTATCTCTGCTGCTCTGTGTGCATCAAATGCGTGGTTTCTGACTACTGCCTGGTCGTCCATGGTGGGCATTCACTACTTTCTCTGTATCATTCGCCAGGATGGACACTTAGGTGGCCTCAAACTCAACCACAACAAGCAACACTGGGATGAATATACTTGTACAGTCTTCATGATCTGTAAGAGAGTCTCTTTACGGTATGGATCCAAGAGTAGGACTCAACGGTCATATATGCATACCTAATTTTACTAAGGACTCTAGAACGTACTCTTGATTTTTAGGACAGCCAGGCAGGTTTGCTCTCACACCAACATTACATGGGACTTTTGTCTCCTCACATGCTCATTAACATTTGATAATGTCTTTCTAATTTTTGATAATTTAATGGGCATAAAGTGCTATTTTGATGTTTTAGCAATGTTGACATTTTGGTATATCTTTTTGGGGGGAGGTTGAGTAGAGTTTCTTTGTATGAGGGTAATTACATTATATAAGGTAGAAGCATGCTGTTGCTTCAAAATTTGAGAATGGGGAAGAGAGTGTATATAGATGCTGAGCTGAAGGAGGTACACATCTGGAGACAGATGTGTATGCTCAGCTTAGTCTGTTTTGTCAGCTCTCCCAATGATTCTGTGAACTATACCTACCCTTTAATAAACTCCTTAGGGGATTCTGTTGCTGACAACTAAGAAGGCTTTTCTATATAGTACTTGGTACCATAAGTGGTTGCAAACTCTCAAGGAATAAAATGGGAATCTGGATTGGCTATTCAGATAGGTTAAGTTTGAAAGCAGTGAAGATCTGTTCCCATTATAGGACACGTTACTGCAGGATTTTATTTGTGGACTTTTATTTTTCCATATACATATTGGAATAGATTTGATAAGAGCCTCAAAAATACTCTTGGATTTTTATTTAAATCATATTGAATTTATAGAATGGTTTTAGGATAATTGACATCATTTTAAAATTGTTGTCCATCCATGAACATGGTATGGCTCTCTAACTATTTGGTTTTTCTTTTATGTCTTATAATAGCACTTAAAAAATTTCTCCATAAAAGTTTTGTGGATTTTTGTTAGATTATTTCAATTTCTGGGTGATGTCCATTCCTCCTCTAGTCCAATAACAATCCTGCCTTGATTTCCAGGAAATTAAGAACTACATTTTGTTAACCAGTATAACCACATTATACGACTACTATAAAATAGAAAGGGAATGGTAGAGGAAAAAAAAATTAAAATGTTTATTATGTATAAATATACACTTTACAGGTCTTTTGATGTTCTTGTGGATGATGCCTGATGTCTAATGCATTTTCTAGTCAGTTATTGCTGGTGTAAATAAATAGTCTGGGTTAAGAAATCTTGCTACACTCTCTTCTCAGTTTTTAGTTTCTCAATTGATTCAGCTTTTTTTTTTTAAATCCAGATGATCTAATCACTTTCAAATAATGGCTGTTTACTTTCTTTTCTTCCAATCTTTAACCTCTTATTTATTTTATTACCCTGTTTCACTGACCAGGACTCCAACTCTATGTTGAACAGGATCAATGATAGAGAAAGTCTAGTCTTGTCCCCAGTCTTAAAGGAAAGGCATAATAAAAAAAGATGGAAGACTTTGCAATCTGGCCGCCCCATTTGCCACCAACCCCCTCCCTGCGACCTGCCCACCTCTGTGCTCCAGCACTCTCCTTTTCCAAGAGCTGTCTCCTCCAGTTGCAACTAATAGTCCTTGGGATGTGCAGTGGGAGAGACAGAGGGGAAGCAGGGAGCCCAGGACTGGCTCAGTTGTCCCCACTTGTTTTATTCCTTCCCATCTCCCCTAGGCTCAAAGACCACCCTCGAGTTATTCTCACTGACCTGGGCTTCTCTTTTTCTGCTTCAGTTGTGACAGGGAAGTCAAGATCCATTCAGGGCTCTCCTTCTCACCCATGCTATCTTTCTTCTGTGGCTCCTTGCCCTTTCCCTTCTTAGGCTCTTGTTTCAGCTGGAACCTGGAAGCCAGCCAACTTCTGCCTTTCCAGGAGTTCTCAGTTTTTCCAATATTTTAAAAAATCCATCATTTTCCCTCTCACTTCTGTGGCATCTTCAGGATTGCATTTAGAGTAGGGATCCAGAAATTCCTTCAAGTAACATCTTAAATTTTTGCTATTTGGGACTGTCGTCCAAAAATAAAAACAACAGAGACAAAACTTAATTGACAATGTAATAAGGAGGTAGCCAAAACCCACACAGCCAACTGTGAAGTGTTATTTATGAAATACTGTGCAAGTTGGCCTAAGATTAGAAAGCAGGCTGAGAGCTGGCCCATACCTGTGCATACTTTGAGCTGAAAATAGGTTTCCCTAAAAGCTAGTGTCACAATCCTGAAAGGCACATCCTGATCCTTAGTTTAGAGTGAGAATTACAGGGGAGGCAGTTGCAGCTGGAGAAGATGTACTCAAGTTCTATTTCCACATGTCTAAAGTCTAACTTTTAGTCCATGAAGTTAGAGGCTGTGAGATTGGGTATGAGACAAAGGGAAGGTGGCAATGGCAGATCACAGCACGGAAAAACTGTGACTAGACATCTTTGCCCTCGAACACCAAAAACTGAGAGAGACATAATTCCAGAGCAAAGGAAACAAATCTGAGATGGCATTTAAGATGAACCTAAAGCAAAGCTTTGGACCGCCCATCTCACGCCTTTTTCTTCTTCCCCACAGTATTCTCTAATGGGAAATTAGTACTTCTCAAAGATAAGTGGTAGTCAGAAAAGTTCTGACATTGGACCTGTGCATAGATACTAGATATGAGTGGAGAGGAGGAAAGGAACACAAACAAAGGACAGATAAAAAACTTACATCACAAAGAGGAAGCGTTTAAACGGAAGATGTAATTGAGAAAATAGCTTATTAACTGAAAGCAATTACAAAAAACGGTCCTTTACTCACAGAGGCTTTTGCTATTGGCGTCCCTCATTTTATGCAACTCCAGGTCAGCTCCCTCTTGCTTAATCCACATCTACTCCAGGGGAAATTCCTTCCTTGCCTGGCTCTTGGTGGGAGCCTTGTCACCTCATGTGCTCAGCCTCTCTGCTCTTTCCCAGGTGGTTTTGCTTCCCCATGTGTGAGCCAGCGGCCAGTCCAACGTGTCCCCAACCGCGGGGCGTGTATCAGACACTTGAAAGGTCCAAGTGATCCTCACCTCCAACCTCTCCCACAAAATTCTCTTTTGGAAATGGAAGAGTTATCAAGTAAATATATTATATGAAAAGAAAACATTACATGTAAAATTTGATTTTTTTGTAGGCAAAGTATAATCATAATTGTATGAATTAAAAAAAACAGAAGGATACTTATATATCCATAGGCAAATAGATATTTTTTCAACAGCATTTAGCTTTCTTTTTTAAATTGTGATAAAATATACATAACATAAATTTTACTATTTTAAGTGTACAGTTTTTTTATGTGTACATTTTTTTTTGAGGAAGATTGGCTCTGAGCTAACATCTGTTGTCAATCTTCCTCTTTTTCTTTTTTCTCCCCAAAGCCACAGTACATAGTTGTGTATCATAGTTGTAGAGCTGTAGCTTTTCTATGTGGGACACTGCCTCAGCATGGCTTGATGAGCAGTGAGTAGGTCCACACCCGGGATCGGAACCTGCGGACCCTGGGCCAAGGAAGTGGAACGCGCCAACTTAACCACCACACCACTGGGCCATCCCGTAAGTGTACATTTTCAAGTGTGCAGTTCAGTGGCATTCAGTACACTCCTATTATTGTGCAACCATTACCATCTATCCATCTCTAGAACTTTTTCTTCTTTCAAAATAGAAACTCTACCCATTAAACAATAACTCTCAATTTCCCCTTCCCCTCAACCTCTGGTAACCACCATTCTGCTCTCTGTCTCAGTGAATTTGAGTACTTTCAGCACCTTATATAATTAGCATTTAACATTCTTTTAGCATTCATTTAGCGTTCTTAAAATCAGATAAATCACATTTTATTGGAGTCTACTAGCCTCTGCTTTGTACATTCAACATTCTTCTGATTCTCCAAACTGATTCGAGAGGGATTTACTTTAAGTCTTAACTGGTTGGATGTAACCATGTTACAATGGTTTTTCCCAAGGACCAATAAGCAGGGCTCTCTGAGCTTTAGTACTAGTAGGAAACTTATTCTGGATGGAGAAATAAAACTGAAGGAGAAAGTGAGAAAGCAGAGTTATACACAGAGAAAATGATCCCAAAAAGATCCAACTGACAGAATCCAGTGACTCAGTGAGTTGTTTGAATTCTGATTCAATCAGTCGGTAAGTGTCCCAGCCGGTTAGAAACCACAGGCTGAACACATCTGTCCCGGCCTGGAGTAGAAGGCAAAGTGTTTGGCTTTGGTTCACCACACAAGCACATTCATTGTTCAGGAAGGGAAAAGATAGTCAGGCGTTTGTTCTGATTATTGGTTTGGAAACTTTCAAAAGCTGAAATTGTTAAGAAACAGTAAGATGGTATTTCTGACTTTTAAAATTGATTTGCTGGGTTTTCATAATAGATAAAGACTTCACACTTAAATATTATTCCAGGATAGCCTTTTACAATTGAACTTTGTTTAGATAAAATTCTGAAAGACACCATTTGCTAATCATCAGTCATTTAATGAATTGCTATCATGTTTCAGGGGCTGTGCTGGGCACTGGGGTAAAAAGATCCTATGTTCAAATGGTTCATGAGGGAATAGATGATAGGTACATAGGTAAGTACGTAGGTAAGTAGCTAGCTAGCTAGAGACAAAGGAGAGGATGAGAGAGAGAGACAGAGCGAATGAAAAAATAATGTGGCAAACTAAGAAATCTGGGTAAAGAGTAAATAGGAGTTCTTTGTACTATTCTTGCAACTTTTTATAATTTCAAAATTATTTTTTTAAGGTGCTACAAAAATAATAAGAAAATAGAATATATAAGTGATTATAATTGGTTCATTTAGAAAGTCATGTTATGAAAGGGTCTTCCAATCTTATTTTTTTAAAGCAATGATTCTTCATCATGTTAATGGGTATTTAGAGGAAAAAGGTGCTCCGTGGTAACAAGTTTGCAAAACATATACTATGCATCTCTCCTAGATAGTCTAGTGTACATTTTAGCATATTCAAGGATCGGAGAAGTCCCCTAAGAAAGAAAGCAAACTACTTTATTCTGTTTAACACAGGATATCCCAAAGTATTTGACCATAGAACTCTTTTTTTGAGTAATACCTATTAAAATAGGGATTTCAGAAATGCCGTTGTAAGATAAGGCACATTATCTCAATTTATGTGCATTCAAATTCACTTGGAAGATGTAATGCTGTATATGTTACTGAGTTTACACAGAGATAGTTCCAGTTGGTTCTCAGATACCTTTCTGTGCAGGTATAGACATGTGGCCCCCTTTAATTAGAAACTGTTATCCTTAATGTGGTATTCACCAAATCTCATGCTGAGATGATAGTTTTTGTTTATGCAATTTCCCAGGACTAATTCTGAGTTTTCAGAACAGCCTTTCACTAAGCTTTAATGAGCACAATTAAATGAACCACTAAGATAAAACAAATCATCAATTTAGCCACCTATTGTGAAACAGTTGATCTTGAAGTACATGATATAAACACAAGATCATTGGCCTTTTGCCCAAGATCGCTAGAGGCAAGATTATCCAGGTAGTTTCTCCTTGTTCCCGTTGAGTCTTTCCTCAAAATTCTCTGAGTGGAAGGTGACTTCCGAAATATAACATCAGGTTTTTCTCTACATCAATAACGAAACCCCTGTTACATTAACTCTCACTGTATTTTTTGTGTGTGTGTGTGAGGAAGATCAGCCCTGAACTAACATCCATGCCAATCCTCCTCTTTTTCCTGAGGAAGACTGGCCCTGGGCTAAGATTCATGCCCATCTTCCTCCATGCCCATCTTCCTCCACGTTATGGGATGCCACCACAACGTGACCTGGCAAGCAGTGCATCTGTGTGAGCCGGGGATCCGAACCTGGGCCGCCAGCAGCGGAGCGCGTGCACTTAACCGCTACGCCGCGGGGCCGGCCCCTCACTGTACGTTTCTTTAGTAGTAAAATGTTGCATCTGAATACTTTGAAAAACTCGTAGTAGTAGTTAAGAAATCTTTTCTTTCATAAAAAAAGTTTGCAATAAAAATTATGAATTAGATGTTTTTTTGTTAGGCAAAACACTTCTTGGAAGTGAAATTAGAGAATGCTAATTTTTAAAGTTCATAAATTAAATGTGTATTCACATATTACTGATTAACTCCGATATTCGGCTTCCCTTTGCATGTGCCTGTAGGGAAAATGCCCAATACCTGACCCAAAATGGAAATGCTAATCCAGTTATAAGGAATACAGTGAATAGTCTCCACAAAACTATGTAATTTCTAGTAATTATAAAAATATTTCCTAACTAAAGTAGGAAATTTAAACAAATTTATAAAATTTATAAAAATAAATTTCTTCATAATTGTACATGTAAATTGTACATGTAAATAGAATAGAATACAGTGGTTCTTAAAGAGCAGGTACCATCTAAAACGCATGAATTCTTATTTAATGAATTGACTACATTGCTAAGAAGTAAGTGCATTAATATAAAACATGGTATTATTAAGTAGACAAAAGCAAGAAAAATGTATAATGCCAAATAGACAAAGCTTCAAAATGTCAAACTGTCATTTTCCAGTGATATTCCTAATTGGCATATTTCTTCACAGGCTCTTTACAACTATGCTCAGCACACTGTGTAAGTTGTCATTTAACCAAGTTAATTAATTACCTTGATTTCTTTGACTAACCCTATGCCTTGGATTATGTGAAACAATAAAAGGTAAGAAAAGAAAGAAAGACTAAATGAAGAGAGAGAGAGAGAGAAGAGCCCAACGTTCCCTGCTGACCCAGGTGACAGTTTTTGTGAGTATTAAAATATAAAATGACACAATTTTTATGTCTGATGGTGGACTATTATATGGAAAATGCCAACTACATTTTTTCTTGCTTAGACAAAAGGTAGAGAAAATGAATTTTAATTATTTACAAAAGAACTACAAGTTAGAGTTTAGTTAATTCATTGAAACATTCTATACTCACCTATCATTCATTCATTCATTCATTCAACCCAGGGATTTGTGAACTACAGCCCACAGGCCAGCCACCAGCTTTATAAATAAAGTTTTATTGGAATGAAGCCATGCTTATTTGTTTACGTATTTTCTATGGCTGCTTTTACGCTAAAGCAGCTGAGTTGAGTGGTTGTAACAGAGCCTTTATGGTCCACAATGCCTAAAACTCGTTACAGAAAAAGTTTGCTGACGCGTGATTTAATGAGGTCTCCGTCATTTGTTATCATTTAACAAGTGTTTTGCAGAGTCTAACAGGCATTTGTCTCAGTGCTAAGAGTAAAGCAATGAGCACACAGCTGTAGTCTCTGCCCCATGGAGTTGATATTCTAGTGGAGGAGACGATTAAACAGCAATGACACCTGGGCCGGCCTGGGGCTTAGCGGTTGGGTGCTCGCGCTCTGCTACTGGTGGCCCAGGTTCGGATCCCGGGTGCGCACCGACGTACTGCTTCTCCGGCCATGCTGAGGCCGTGTCCCACACACAGCAACTAGAAGGATGTGCAGCTATGACATACAACTATCTACTGGGGCTTTGGGGGGAAAAAGAAGGAGGAGAATTGGCAATAGATGTTAGCTCAGAGCCGGTCTTCCTCAGCAAAAAGAGGCGGATTAGCATGGATGTTAGCTCAGGGCTGATCTTCCTCACAAAAAAAAAAAAAGAAAAACCAGCAATGACACCAACGGTGTGATCAAATAGGGAAAATATAGCAGATTATGGGAATGGATCCAAGGCACCAAAGCCAGAAGGGAGAGGGGTTTAGTAAGGGAGATCCTGTGAGGAAATGATATCTAAACTGAAACCTGAAGGGTGAGTAGGAGTGAGGAAGAAAAATAAGACCGGGAGAGAGGCAAGGAGTCTGAGGTCAGTTGTGAGTGCTTCAGGGAGAAAGACACGTGCTGAGCCCAGGGACAAAAGAAAGAATGGCATGAGTGGCGTCCAGACTGGTGGGAGCAAAGACTTCTAGGAGCAAAGACTTCTAGGGGAAGAGGTAAAAAGAAAGCTAGAAAAGCAAGCAGGCCCCAGACTATGCTGAGTTTTATAAGAAGTTAATTCTAAGGAAAATGGAAAGCCATTGAGGGATTTAAATCATGGGAGAGCTACAATCATATTTGTATTTTAGAATGATCACTTAGACCTCAGTATGGAGCTCGGAGGAGAGAAAGGCTGGAGTCAGAAATAACAATTAAATAGCTATTGTAGGGAAAGAATTCCCAGCTATGGCCCAGTGAGGAGATTGGCAAATCCTCTTCTTGAATGGCAACTGTAAAGCTGGACAAAATTGGCAGAAAAAAAAAAAAATAATTTTTCAACAGTCTGGAAATGAAGAAGAGCATGCAACAACCTGAGAAGCATTTATAGTTGAAAATCTGCTTAACTTCCCAGGTAGGAAGACTGGGATCTGCGGTGCTCTGGGCTTGGGCTGCTCGCGTCCCTCCCCCAGGCCAGGGCAGGTCCCAAGGGCTTAAGCAGCTTCTCTCTGAGTCGTGAAGGGCTCGCTGATTTGGTGTGGTGGGGAAAGCCCATATCCAGCAGCGTTGTTGGTAGAGGTGACAGCGACCATGGTGGTCGAGTAGAGAAGGCTCACTGCTCACTAGCCTGAGGTGTAGTCATCGCAGGAGAAGGCGTGTGTCTTGCTCAACTGTGTGCAAGTGCAGCGGATGCTGGAGAAAACCCAAACCAGTTACACATGCCTGGCCAACCCTGAAGCAGAATATCTGTGCATAGGAGACACAGGAGTAAAAGCCTGGGCATACTTGAAAATGGCATGAACTTGGAACACCACCCCTTACCCACATACACATTTATCAGCAGCGAACAGGAGCCGTACTGGTGTGAGGTGGCTGAGCACAATCTCTATCCAGCCTATGTCTGACCAAAGCACTGCAGGCACACGGGTGACTTCAAGGAAGCAAATTAAACATAAAAACAAGAATATTTTAAAAAACAAAAAACGCTAAGAGACATTGACAGTCACAAACCACAGAGGAGACAGGTTTCACAGATGTAGCCAGGTAAATTACTAAACAAAGAAATAAACAAACAAAACCTCAACAATGACCATCTTCAGGGGGAAGAAAAATCAGAATCCAGGGTTGCTTTAATGTATTATCTAAAATGTCCAGATTTCAACAAAAACTACTAGGCATACAAAGAAGCAGAAACTTGTGACCAATCCTCAGGAAATAGAGCAGTCAATAAAAACTTGTCACGTGTCACTGAGTTATCTGTAGTGCACTTCCTCTGAGAAGGAGACCAAGGTGGATTAGACATGCAAGAGAGTCACTGGGGGAAATGCTTGCGAAGGATGAAGGGAGAAGGGAGCAGAAATAGGTAGAGAGAGGCCTCAGACCACAATACAGGTCTGAGATCTATGAAATAAGAGAGCAAAAGGAAGGGTTGGTGAGGAAGACCCTAAGTTGCAGTGCAGTTCTGAGCAAGTCTTATCTACACGAAAAACTCTCTGAGCAAAGTTGCCTGGTAGAGGAGTCCAGCATCGGGCAGGCTTGGCTCTGGGACACACACTATACTTAGCTGTTGGCTGGGAACAACCCAAGGGAAGTGTGGCCTCAGTATGAGTCGTCAGATCTGAAGGTGCAGCAGCTCAAACATAAAGTCTTCTGGCCCCCATAATACATCCATTCCCGCACGCCCACTTCCATCAGCCTCTTCCTTCTGTTTTGCTCTCCTCTTCCTCTTGCCAGAATAACTCAGGCCTTCCCTCTGTCCTTGGCATCAGCCGTCACTTTCTCTACCCTTCAAAGATCCACCCTTACAGTGAGTTTGCCTGATCCCCTGGGGCCACGCCAGTGTATTAAGTTATGTGTCCTCAGATGGAGCCCCAAAGTCAATGAATTCTTGCTTAATCATTCCTTTGTTCCAACCATCTTGATCAAGCACCCTCCAAATCCAATGCCAGGGATAATCTCCTCATTCTTCATGGTATATACTAGCTAATTCTTACAATCTTGCTGGGTGTAACTTCTTTCCTCCCTCATAAGGCCCAGCACACACCCAGCTGAGTCATGCCGAGATTTAACCCTAGCTGTCACTCTGGCAGCCAAGGGAGGAGATGGGGAGAGCTTCTGAGGGGGCACCTGTTGCCCTGTAAAAGGTTTCTGCAGCAACTTCTGGCAGGAGGAGTGATAGCTCCATACCAGTGAAGGGTGGGCCCTCTCTGCAAGCCCCAAGAGTTCAGGGCCCCAGGTGTTCCCAACCAGGGCCCTGACCTTAGCGTGCGAGACCTGCCTTGTCTCAGCATTTAAACATCTCTGGAGCTCTGTGACTCTAGCATAGCTTCTCTCTGCTGCTCAGCTGTTTTTCTCTTCCATTTTAAAAGATGAAGATCTCTACGTAAGTTGTCAAAGAAGCCCTCTGGCTCTCATGTTTAGCCTTTAATGGTTTGTTAATGGCCCTCAATTTCTCATTATCCCATCACAGGACATCAATATAGCTTATTGATAATAAGGCAACTCTACTCCTTGTAGGCATTCCTCCCCATTATCTTTCATGTGCCAGAGTCATAGCACTGCCAAGAGCGTTTCTCTCCACTGGAACATTTTCCAAGGTCACTATTGGGGAAATCTTGAGCAATTGGGCTCTTACTTTGTACCAGAGAATTCCACCTTCTACCCAGGAAAGAGTCCTTTGTGCTAGGTAGACAATGAGTGAGCCAGTCTCAAGCCCCATCTTACTGTCAGCTTTCTCAGATGCCACTCTTGTACCTCCTGTGTCACTTTAGATCCTCTAAGAAATAGACATTAAGATCTATTAGACATGCAAGAGATTTATTGGGGGAAGGATAAAGGGAAGAGAGCAGGAGTAGGTATGAAGAAGCGCAGGTCTGACTCCTGCAAAAGGTGAGAAGAAGGGGAGAATTGAGTGGGAAGAGGCTCAGACCTCAGCGCAGTTCAGAGAAAGTGATGGAGAGTCCCTGAGAAGAGACAGCCCTTGGACGAGTCCCCCGGCAGGCTGGCGGGGCCCAGCTCAAACACCTACACTCCTCTGGGTGACTGGCTGGCAGCGCCCGGGGAAGCGCGGCTCAAGCGTGAGTGCCTGCAGCTCTAGGGTGAGGTAGCTGGAAGCTGTCCTTCAACTGGGACCCACAGCAGTTCCTGGGGAATGACGATGTGAGCAGTGCCACTCCATCACGGCTGCAGGTGTCCTTCCCCAGGGTCTCTGAGGGTCCCCAGACTAGAGAGTTTGCCTTCAAGTGTCTCCTTTTGTCTTGAATTCCTACTCCCAGTTAGGTACTGCGTCTTCTCTAGTGATCTTACCACTACTTTTTCTGGCTGCTTCCATGCCCTCTTGGCATCTATGCCCCAAATCTGAAGCAAGACCTCCTTTCATTCCCAAAGTAGCGCTATCACAGTGCTGTGAGGGCTATCTGACATATCAAAAATGGGTGACAATGGGGGAATTCTGAGAGGGAAATGAAGAACTTAAATTTTAGTTTTAAATGTCGTCGTGTCTCCAGTCCATTGGCCCTTCCCTGCCACAAGGAATCTCTCACTAGGTTTTTATGCCCCTCATCCCCTTCTCCTTTTGAGAGCCTTTTCCCATCCATTTCTTACCTCAGTTTCAATTCCCAAAATTCCCCTTGTCCTGGGTTGTCAGGAAGGAAAAAAAAAATCAACATTCGTCTCTTTTGCATTCTTGTATATAGTCTGCGAAAAATTTTTCTTTTATTTCTAATGCTACCCCAGACGAGGATCTGGAGTCTAATTGGGCATAACCAAAAAGGGGTTAATTAAGATGTTTATACTAAATATTACAGTCAACCCCGGATTTTTGGTACTTTCTCATGTTTGGTTTTGGCCACTTCTGACTGTATTTTTATTTGTTAATAAATTATTAAAAACTCAATCTCAGATTAAACAGGTTATGATAGACCTGATGGAAAGATACAAGAAAACAAATAGCCGTTAGCCACAGCCTTTTCTACACAATTCCTTATCTCAAGTTCATTTTCCAATCTATTGGTATTTTCCTCTTTGAAGGCAGGTAATGTTCAGTAATAGCAAATGTACGTAAGAAAGACTACATATCAGTCTATGAACAGATATAGGCACATAGCCAGCATGTATAAAAGGAAATGTTTAAGGAGCTGATTCTTTGATGTGTAGGTTCTTTTATAAGAAGTTTTCTTTATCTCGTCCATAATAAAAAAAAAAAATAAGAGCGTAGTTCAAAGCACAATCAGTCTTTCATGGTAAGGACAATGGATGGAAGCAATTTGAAGCAAATGCCCTTTGATTAAATAGATGACTATTTGAGTTCTTAATACATGATCAACATCAAAATAAAAGTCTAGACCTTTTCAAGTTCACTTGGGTATGGTTTATTTTAGCAGAATTAAAATAGCATATGCACTTTGAATTCTGTAGCTTTAATATTTTACAAAGACTCCTTGGAAGTAATTTTAAAATAATCCAACTTTGTTCATGGAACAAAGCATGGAAAATTGAAAGCAAATCAAGATCCCCAGAATATATATTTGCCTTTCAGCATCACCTTGTACCTGCAGCTTTGATTCCAGAACTGTCCTCTCATGTGTTTGTTTTGAAGTCGCTTTTGACACGGGGAGCTGTGTGCTGCAATATACAGATAAGCAGGAAATGAACTGTGGAAGAAAAATCTATTAGTTCCAAAACGAAGAGAGTAATGGCCCCAGCACTACACATTTGTCCATTTTCCAATCTAAAATTTTCTCTATTCCAAAGGATACCATTTGCTCCAATTGTGAACCGGGCTACCCTGCACTTGCACTGTTTATTGATACAAAGAATTTTTTTCTTACCTACAAGTTCCTAAGAAAAATGATCATTTTCACACGTGTTCTCTGCTCGGATGCCCCAGCGTGGGCAGCTGTGCCAATGCAGCAGGAACACTGGTTGCTGTTCTACTGACAATGCCAGCTGGCCCTTGCTCCAACTGTGGTCATCCCTTTAAAAGTCAGAGTTTTGTTTACTTCCCCATGGTCAGGACAATAGGAAATCCTTTCGCTTCAGACACACACAAAGCACAAAAATTCAAAATAACACCTCTGCACCCAAGCTTAGTTCTAATTATGTAGTTCTCTGAGTAGGCATTAGCTGAGAAACAAGACTCTCTCTGCAGTATATCTGCTTACAACTGGCTTGTCCTTTGCTTACAGCAAAGAAGAGAGATTTCTTTTTTTTTTTAATTGATGTCATAATAGTTTATAACATTGTGAGATTCCAGTTGTACATTATTATTTGTCAGTCACCATATAAATGTGCCACTTCACCCCTTGTGCCCACCCCCCAACTCCCTTCCCCTGGTAACCACCAAACTGTTCTCTCTGTCCGTGTGTTAGTTTATACTCCACATATGAGTGAAGTCATAAAGTGTTTGTCTTTCTCTGTCTGGCTTATTTCACTTAACATAATACCCTCCAGGTCCATCCATGTTGTTGCAAATGGGATGATTTTGCCTTTTTTATGGCTGAGTAGTATTCCATTGTATATATATATACCACATCTTTATCCAATCATCAGTTGAGGGACAGTTGGGTTGTTTCCACTTCTTGGTTATAGTGAATAATGCTGCAATGAACATAGGGGTGCATAAGCCTCTTTGGATTGTTGATTTCAGGTTCTTTGGATAAATACCCAGGAGTGGGATAGCTGTATCATAAGGTATTTCTATTTTTAGTTTTTTGAGGAATCTCCATACTGTTTTCCATAGAGTCTGCACGAGTTTGCATTCCCACCAGCAGTGAATGAGGGTTCCCTTTTCTCCACGTTCTCTCCAACATTTGTTATTTTTTGTCTTGGTGATTATAGCCATTCTAACAGGTGTAAGGTGATATCTTAGTGTAGTTTTGATTTGCATTTCCCTGATGATTAGTGATGTTGAACATCTTTTCATATGCCTATTGGCCATCTGTATATCTTCTTTGAAAAAATGTCTGTTCATATCCTCTGCCCATTTTTTTGTTGGGTTATTTGTTTTGTTGTTGTTCAGTTGTGTGAGTTCTTTATATATTATGGAGATTAACGCCTTGTCGGATATATGATTTGTAAATATTTTCTCCGAGCTGGTGGGTTGTCTTCTCATTTTGATCCTGGTTTCATTTGCCTTGCAGAAGCTCTTTAGTCTGATGAAGTCCCACTTGTTTATTTTTTCTTTTGTTTCCCTTATTTGAGTAGACGTGGGATTTGAAAAGATCCCTCTTAGACCAATGTCAAAGAGTGTTCTGCGTATATTTTCTTCTAGCAGTTTTATAGTTTCAGGTCTTACCTTTAAGTCTTTGATCCATTTTGAGTTAATTTTTGCATATAGTGAAAGATAATGGTCTACTTTCATTCTTTTGCATGTGGCTGTCCAGTTTTCCCAGCACCATTTATTGAAGAGACTTTCCTTTCTCCATCCTACGTTCTTAGCTCCTTTGTTGAAGATTAGCTGTCCATACATGTGTGGTTTTATTTCTGGACTTTCAATTCTGTCCCATTGATCTGTATGTCTGTATTTGTACCAGTACCATGCTGTTTTGATTATTATAGCTTTGTAGTATATTTTGAAGTCAGGGATTGTGACTGACTCCAGCTTTGTTGTTTTTTCTCAGGATTGCTTTAGCTATTCGAGGTCTTTTGTTGCCGCATATGAATTTTAGGATTCTTTGTTCTATTTCCGTGAAGAATGTTATTGGGATTCTGATTGGGATTGCATTGAATCTGTAGATTGCTTTAGATAGTATGGGCATTTTGACCATGTGTATTCTTCCAATCCATGTGCATGGGATATCTTTCCATTTCTTTATGTCATCATCGATTTCTTTCAATAATGTCTTATAGTTTTCATTGTATAGGTCTTTCACCTCCTTGGTTAAGTTTATTCCTAGATATTTTATTCTTTTTGTTGTGATTGTAAATGGGATTGTATTCTTGAGTTCTCTTTCTGTTAGTTCATTGTTAGAGTATGGAAATGCAACTGATTTTTGTAAGTTGATTTTGTACCCTGCAACTTTACTATAGTTGTTGATTATTTCTGCTAGTTTTCTGATGGATTCTTTAGGGTTTTCTTTATATAAAATCATGTTGTCTGCAAACAGTGAGAGTTTCACTTCTTCATTGCCTTTCTGGATTCCTTTTATTCCTTTTTCTTGCCTAATTGGTCTGGCCAGAACTTCCAGTACTATGTTGAATAAGAGTGGCAAGAGTGGGCATCCTTGTCTCATTCCTGTTCTCAGAGGGATGGCTTTCAGTTTTTCCCCATTGAGTATGATGTTGGCTGTGGATTTGTCAGATATGGCCTTTATTATGTTGAGGTACCTTCCTTCTATACCCATTTTGTTGAGAGTTTTTATCATAAATGGATGTTGGATCTTGTCAAATACTTTCTCTGCATCTATTGAGATGATCATGTGGTTTCTATTCCTCATTTTGTTAATATGGTGTATCACATTGATTGATTTGCAGATGTTGAACCATCCCTGTGTCCCTGGTATAAATCTCACTTGATCATGGTGTATGATCTTTCTAATGTATTGCTGTATTCGGTTTGCCAGTATTTTGTGGAGGATTTTTGCATCTATGTTCATCAGCGCTATTGGCCTGTAATTGTCTGGCTTTGGTGTCAGGGTGATGTTGGCCTCATAGAATGTGTTAGGAAGTGTTCCACCTTCCTCTGTTTTTTGGAATAGTTTGAGAAGGATAGGTATTAAATCTTCTTTGAATGTTTGATAAAATTCTCCAGAGAAGCCATCTGGTCCTGGACTTTTATTTTTTGGAAGGTTTTTGATTACTGTTTCAGTATCTTTACTTGTGATTGGTCTATTCAGATTCTTTATTTTGTCTTGGTTCAGCTTTGGGAGGTTGTATGAGTCTAAGAATGTATCCATTTCTTCTAGATTGTCCAATTTGTTGGCATATGGTTTTTCATAGTATTCTCTTATAATCCTTTGTATTTCTGTGGTATCCGCTGTGATTTCTCCTCTTTCATTTCTAATTTTATTGATTTGAGCCTTCTCTCTTTTTTTCTTCGTGAGTCTGGCTAAGGGTTTGTCAATTTTGTTTATCTTCTCAAAGAACCAGCTCTTTGTTTCATTGATCCTTTCTACTGTATTTTGGTTTCAATTTCATTTATTTCTGCTCTAAGTTTTATTATTTCCCTCCTTCTGCTGACTTTGGGCTTTGTTTGTTCTTCTTTTTTAAATTCTGTTAGGTGTAGTTTAAGATTGCTTATTGGGGATATTTCTTATTTGTTAAGATGGGCCTGTATTGCTACAAATTTCCCTCTCAAGACTACTTTTGCTGCATCCCATTTGAGTTGGTATGGTATATTTTCATTTTCATTTGTCACCATATATTCTTTGATTTCTCCTTTAATTTCTTCAATGATTCATTGGTTGTTCAGTAGCATGTTGTTTAGTCTCCACATCTTTGTCACTTTCCCAATTTTTTTCTTGTAGTTGATTTCTACCTTCATAGCATTATGGTCTGAAAAGATGCTTGTTATGATTTCAATCTTCTTAAATTTATAGAGGTTTGCCTTGTTTCCCAATGTATGATCTATCCTTGAGAATATTCCATGTGCACTTGAGAAGAATGTGTAATCTGCTCTTTTTGGATGAGCATATATATATCTATATATATCTATTAAGTCCATATGGTCTAGTTTTTCATTTAAGTCCACTATTTCCTTATTGACTTTCTGTCTGGATGATTTCCATTGATGTAAGTGGGTTGTTAAGGTCCCCTACTATTATTGTGTTGTTGTTGATATCTCCTTTTAGGTTTGTTAATAGTTGCTCTATGTACTTTGGCGCTCCTGTGTTGGGTGCATATATGTTTATAAGTGTTATGTCTTCTTAGTGGAGTGTCCCTTTTATCATTATATATTGCCCCTCTTTGTCTCTCATTATCTTTTTTATCTTGAAGTTACTTTGTCTGATATAAGTATGGCAACATCTGCTTTCTTTTGTTTGCCATTAGTTTGGAGTATCCTCTTCCATCCCTTCACTCTGAGCCTGTGTTTGTCTTTAGAGCTGAGATGTGTTACCTAGAGACAGTGAATTGTTGGGTCTTGTTTTTTAATCCATCCAGGCACTCTGTGCCTTTTGATTGGGGAATTCACTCCATTTACATTTAGAGTGGTTATTGATATATGAGGGCTTAATGCTGCCATTTTATATCTTGTTTTTTAGTTGTTATGTATTTCCCTTGTTTCTCATCCCACGTATTTTGGATTGCTAATTCAGTTTGGTGGCTCTCTATGATGGTTTTCTCAGTTTTCTCTTTATTTATCATTTGTGTCTTTGTTCTGACTTTTTGTTTATCAGTTACCATGTGATTTGTATAAAAGATCTCGTAGATGAGATAGTCCATTCCCTGATAGCCTCTTGTTCCCTTAGTTTAAGCAGGTTTCGTCCCTTTCCTCTTCCCTTTCTAAGTTGTTGTTGTCACAACTTATTCTGTTATGTGTTGTGAATTTGTGGTTAAAATGAAGTGATAATATTTATTTTCAGTGTTTTCCTTCCCTCTGTCTTTAGAGTTATAATTAAGTGTTTGCTAATCTGTTCTGCTAGAGAGTTGCAATTTTCTGATTTTGTCTGTCTATTTATCTACTTGCTCAAGGCTTTGTAAACCCTTTCTTTCTTTCTTTCTTTTTTTTTCAAGGTATGAGGGCTTTCTTGATCAAATCTTGTAGGGGGGTCTTTTGGCGATGAACTCCCTCAGCTTTTGTTTATCTGGGAAAGTTTTTATTTCTCTATCATATTTGAGGGATATTTTAGCTGGATATAGTATTCTTGTCTGAAAGTTTTTGTCTTTCAAAATTTTGAATATATCAACCCACTCTCTCCTAGCCTGTAAGTTTTCTGCTGAAAAATCTGCTGAAAGCCTGATAGGGCTTCCTTTGTAGGTTATTCTCTTCTGCCTTGCTGCCTTTAATATTTTTTCTTTATCATTGACTTTTTCCAGCTTTACTAATATATGCCTTGGAGAAGGTCTTTTTACACTGATGTAATTAGGAGGCTTCTGTTGGCTTCTTTTACATGTAATTCCAGCTCCTTCTCCAGGTTTGGGAAGGTCTCAGTTATTATTTCTTTGAAAAAGCTCTCTGCTTCTTTTTCCCTCTCTTCTCCCTCTGGAATAACTATAATCCTTATGTTACATTTCCTAATTGAGTCAGATATTTCTTGGAGAATTTCTTCATTTCTTTTTAGTCTAAGTTCTCTCTCTTCCTCCATCTGAAGCATTTCTGTGTTCCTATCCTCCAGATTGCTAATTCTATCCTCCATATTGTCAGCTCTGCTGTTTAAGGACTCCAGATTTTTCTTTATCTTATCCATTATGTTTTTCATCTCTAATAATTCTGTTTGGTTTTTCTTTATAGTTTTGATCTCTTTTGTGAAGAATTCTGTCTCTTCAGTAATTTGGTTCCTGATTCATTGAACTGTCTTTCAGAATTCTCTTGTAGCTCATTGAGTTTTCTTATGATGGTTGTCTTGAATTCTTTGTCATTTAGATCATAGATTTCTGTGCCTCCAGGATTGGTTTCTGAGTGTCTATCTTTTTCCTTCTGGTCTGGGGTATTAATACATTTCTTTATACCACTTGATGGAGTGGATTTGTGCCAGCACATAGTGATAGTTTCTGGATGTGGGTTCCACCTGCTGCCATTTGGGGGCAGGCAGGAGCTGTATAATCTGAGTCCACTGCCATGATCCCTGTCAGGTGTGGCTGTCTGAGCCTGGGTCACTCCTTGGGATCGCAGCAGCCCTGTGGGGTCTCCCACAGAATGGGAAAGTAGTCATGTAGGGGACTCAGGGCTACTGCCACCTGCTCCCACAGACCCACAGAGTTGTGTTCCCTGCTTTGGGGCCACAGCAGTACTATGGGCATTCACCGAAGCTGGGAGTTTGTTCACCGGGACTTGGAGCTCAGCCGCCCTCTGATCTTAGGTGGCATCAACTGTTGTGCTTGGTGGGCAGGACTTTCCCTGTGGGACTGAGCCAAAGCCACTCCCTGGGCCCACAGTGGGATTGTGAATTCTCCCACCAGACAAAAGAGTGATCACATGGGGGGCTCCAGGCTACTGCCGCCTGCTCCCACAGTCCTGCCGAGACATGCTTCCCTCCTTCAGGGCCAAAGCAGTACCACGGTTGTGCGTAACAGCCAGAAGCTTGTTCGCCTGAGCGGCAGCTGAGTCACCCCTTGCTCCTACATCACACCAGCCTTTGTGTTTGGTGGGTGGGTCTTCCCCACTGGATCCAAGCCTGTGCCCCTCTCTGTGGGCTGTGTGGCCCTGAGGGCTCTCCCACTAGACGGGGAAGTGATCACAAGGGGCCCTCAGGGCTGCCATCACCTGTTTCCACAGTCGCGCTGAGGCATGCTCCCATGCTGGGGGCTGCAGCGGTGCTATGATTGCTCCAGCCAGGAAAGTAGTCACATGTGTGTGCTGGGCTGTCTAGGATCCAGAGGGTGCTCACTTATCTCCGCCAGCTCCTCAGATATGTAGCTGCTCAGGTCTCTCAGGCACCCTGATGTGCTGTGTGGGTATCCTCTGCTGATTAATGAATGTCCTTTTAGTTGTAGTTCGAAGTGGGAGAGACACAGGGAACAGCTCACTCTGCCATGTTGCTGACATCACTCTCTGAGATTTCTTTTTTTGAAAGTGAATATTAATTTTTTCAGGTGAACATCACGATATTTCGACTTCTGCATAGACTACATCATGTTCCTCACCAAAATCTAGTTGCCATCTGTCACCATGCACTTGTGCCCCTTTACCACTTTCATCCTCACCCCACTCCCTTCCCCTCTGGTAACCATCAATCTGTTCTCTGTATCTATGTGTTTGTTTCTCTTCCACATGTGAATGAAATCATATGGTATTTGTCTTTCTCCATCTAACTTATTTCGCTTAGCATAATACCCTCAAGGTCCATCCATGTTGTCAAAAATGGCAAGATTTCATCTTTTTTTATGGCTGAGTAGTATTGTGGGTATATACCACATCTTTATCAATTCTTCTGTCGATGGGCACTTGGGTTGTTTCCAAGTCTTGGCTATTGTGAATAACGCTGCAATAAACATAGGGGTACATATACCTTTCGAGTTAGTATTTTCATGTTCTTTGGATAGATACCTGGAAGTGGGATAGCTGGATCATATGGTATTTCTATTTCCAATTTTTTGAGGAACCTCCATACTGTTTTCCACAGTGGCTGCACCAATTTGCATTCCCTCACACACAGCAGTGTATGAAGGTTCCCTTTTCTCCACACCCTCTCCAACGTTAGTTATTTCTTGTCTTTTTAATAGCAGCCACTCTGATGGGTGTGAGGTGATAGAGAGATTTCTTAAATAGTAAGAATTATTAAACTAGTACTAAACTATTAATAAACTAATAACATTAATTTGCTAAGTTTTAAAAAATTTTTAAATTAAATTCAGAAGTGAAGAGACTAAAAAGTACAAAATCCCTTCAATTCCCCTTGCTTAGTCAAAAAATTTTTCACATTAGTAACCACATAACGTTTGCTGGGTATTCTTCCTGACCTTTTTATGCATTTCCATATACACTCACATGTACATGTATATGCAGTGGGTTGAATTGTGTCCCCACAAAACTCACGTCCACCTGGAACCTCAGAATGTGGCCTCATTTGGAATGCGGTCTTTGCAGATATAATTAAGGTAAGGATCTTGAGATGAGATCATCCTGGAATAGGGAAGCCCTAAATTCAATGATGAGTGCCCTTATAAGAGACAGAAAAGAAGACACAGACACACAGAGGGGAAGCCATGTGAAGACGAGGGTAGAAATTGGAGTGGCGCCTCTGTTAGCCAGGAGCATCAGGATTATTTGCAGCCACCAGAACCTGAGGAGAGGCGTGGAACAGATTCTCCCTCAGAGCCTCCAGAGGGAAACACTGCTGACACCCTGATTTTGGGCTTCTGGCCTCCAGAACAGTGAGAGGATAAATTTCTTTTGTTTTAAGCCATTGAGTTTGTGGTTATTCATTATGGCAGCCCTAGGAAACTAACATAGTACATAATTATTTACACACACATACACACCATCATTACCTCAGAGAGTTTCCACAAGCGTCAGTGGTTCTCAACGGAGCCTGTACTGCCCCATATAGCAATACACGAAGGTGGCTGGGTTTCCAATAACTGAAAGATGTGCTGAGCATTGAGTGGGCAATGTTCATACCAGTCCCAGACAATGAGAAATTGTTCAGCCTTCTGCACGACTCTTTAACATCTCACCAGGCGTTTCTGCAGGTGAAAACCCATTTATAATTGCCTGGGGGAAGGACCTTATGTTGTTATACAAGTGAACACAAAGTATTTCTGCACTCTTTTAATATACATACATTTCCTGAATTTTTGGGAAATACAATTTTTGGGAAATACAATGAGGGAAATGTGCGGTTTCTTCTGTTTGGAATTATACCCATGTGACTATATTGGTCTGCATTTGTAGCTGTTGCCGCAAAGCATCTGAGAGTATTATCTTACCTGTTAACTTTATTGTTTCTGAACATTTACATAATGAAACAGATATTGTATTAATCAGGTTCTCCTGGTTAACACGAAGAGATTTATTGTAAGGAATTGGCTCTCGTGATTAGGGAGGCTGACAAGTCCTAAGATCTGCAGGGTGAGTCAGCAAGCTGGAGACCTGGGAGAGCCAATGGTGCAGTTCCAGTCTGAAGGCCAGCAGGCTTTGGACCCAGGAAGAGCTGATGTTTCAGCTCAAGTCCGAAGGCAGGAAAAAAACCAATGTCCTAATTTGAAGGCAGTCACAGAGGAGGAACTGCTTCTTACTCAGGTGAGAATCAGCCTATTTTTTCTATTTAGGCCTTCAAGTGATTGGATGAGGCCCACCCACATTAGAGAGTGCAATTTGCTTTACTTGGTATATCAATTTAAATGTTAATCTCATCCAAAAACACCCTCACAGACACACCCAGAATAATATTTGACCAAATATATGGGCACCATGTGGCCTAGTCAAGGTGACACATAACATCAACCATCACAGATATTAATATACAAGTTGGTTTTCTTTCATTTCTACCTCACATTTTAGTTAAAACATTACACTGCTTTCTAGAAATATAATTGTACAAGAAGGTTATATTACCCATCAATTTCATTTTACAACAATAAAGGGTGCATTACAGAATATTCATTATATAGAGGAGTCACTGGCTATTGGAGTGTTGAGAAGAACTAATCTAGATGTACTGCATTCTATTGTAATGACTTAACAGTCCTCATATATGGACCTGCATATATGATGATATATTTAATTAATTAACAGTTTGGTTGTTTCTTTTTTTTTACTATT
This sequence comes from Diceros bicornis minor, assembly GCF_020826845.1. Classification (NCBI taxonomy): domain Eukaryota; kingdom Metazoa; phylum Chordata; class Mammalia; order Perissodactyla; family Rhinocerotidae; genus Diceros; species Diceros bicornis. The sequence goes on along the minus strand of NC_080763.1, from coordinate 8,767,173 downwards.
ACCAAAAATATCACAGAGAAAGCCTCATACATATATCTTTGTACATTTTACAATATTTCTGTATAATAGATTCCTCAAAACAGAATTCCTCAGAAGAGCATGCACATTTAAAATGTTGATAGGCACTATAGCAGTGGGTTTCAAGACTAGAACTCTTTCTTTAAGGGAAATTATCTACCAAAGACCATAAAACAGATACAAGAAGAGCTGCTTTTGAAACAAGGTTGGAAATCTAGAAGCCCTACTCACTCTTTTCCTGCCCAAGGCCATCCTTGGGCGTCTCCAGGGAGCTCCTCAGGCTTCAGGAGCATAGCTCGAAAACACTGGCCTGAGATGTAGTTTACCCCTTTCCTGGTGGCTTTGACTTTGTAAGGCTGGCCCTCCAGGTTGTCATCATCAGGTTAAGTGTCACCCCATTTATCAGTTCTACAGTCTAACCAGCTAGAATTCCCATGCTGCCTTAATTATTACTATTTGCTTTTTAAAAATGTTTTAAATACACATACTAAAAAGTCCATAAAATGTACACACATAGCTTAATAAAATAGCATAATGCACATACCTATATAGCCACTACCCACATAAAGAAATGGAATAGCACCCCAGAAGCATCCCAGACACAACCACCTCACTCCTCCCCAAAGGGAACCACCGTACTGACATTTATAGTAATCACTCCTGTTTTTCTTTATGCTTTACTCTAGTATATAATAATATAAGTAAGTACACTATAGTTTCTTTTTGCCTGTTTGGGGACTTCATATCAAAGGAATGATATGGCATGTATTTTCTATTCTTTGGTACAATACTATTTTTGCAAAATTTGCACATGCTGGTGCATATTGCTGTAGTTATTTTATTTTAATTTTTATTGCTATATTGCACTCAATTCTATGACTACTCAATTTATTTATCCATTGCATTGTTGATGAGCATCTGGTCATTTTCAGGTTGAGGCTATTATCAATAATGCGGCTATGAACTTTTTTATGCACACCTTCTGGTTCCCACAGTCTGGCATTTCTATTTCACATATAACTGGAGATAGAATTGCTGGGACATTGGATATGAACCTGAGCTTTCTATTCTAGCTTGTTTTATTAAATAAACAAATAACTCTACTGCTTGGTTTTAAAAAGCATTTGTTCTGTAGATTACCTGATATCCACGCATAATTGCAATTATCATTTTCTCAGATATTTTCCATAATATTTTACTTTTATTTGTTTATTTTTGGTAAGGAAGATTCAACCTGAGCTAACACCTGCCAATCTTCCTCCATTTTGTATGTGGGACGCCTTCACAGCATGGCTGACGAGTGGAGTGGATTCAAACCAGTGAACCTGGGCCACTGAAGCAAAGCATGCAGAACCTTAACCACTTGGCCACAGGGTCAGCCCCCATAATATTTTATAAGGAGCAGGATTGTAAGGGGTTTCTTTTGGGGTGATGAAAATATTCTAAAATTAGATAGTGATTATGATTGCACAACTCTAAATATACTAAAAACTTCTGAATTGTACACTTTAAAAGGATGAATTTTATGGAATGTGAATTACATCTCAATTAAGCTATAATAAATAAACCAATAAATTAAAAAATAAGCCTCTAAATGATGATAAGAATTCAGGATTGTTGATGACAGAGCAGTGTAAGGGGACTCCCTCTACCTCCAACTGTCCCACTAGGAATTATGTGTAGGGGGGAGGGGAGAGGCAAGCAGGAGGAGAATGGAGGGAGAGGTAAAGAAGGAGAGAGGATGGTAAGAAAGAGGTAGGTTTAGATGGTAGCTCAGGAAAATGTTATTGTATTATCTGTATTATTTGATCATGGGAAATAAGGACAAGAAAATGGAATAGGATTGATAGAGTACTTTAAGGAACGATGATGTTTAAATATGTGTGCTTTTCTGATCTGCATATATCAGCTCTCCACATCTGACGGGGTGTTAATATGTTCACAGAATATGTGAGGGAAATTGAGTCATAGGGCCAGAACTCAGGGTCATAGGGTTAATATGTAGAGATAATAATAACAGTAACAATCATAGCTAACACTGTTAGTTCACAGTTATTTTTTATTTATTATAAGGTTTCAAATCCCAAGTGTGTCACTTTCTACCTGTGTGACTTTGAGCAAGTTACTTAGCTTCTCTTTACCTTACTTTCTTCATCCAATAAGCTACCACTGTGCATTTCAGTTTCAGAAACTGTGTCATGGGAATCGCCATTGTCTCCCCACCTCCCTTTAAAGGAGGATGCTCAGGAGTAGACTCTCCCGCTAAAAGGAGTGCATGCTTACCTTGCCCCCCGCACCCCTAACACAATCACCTTTGTGAGGTAAGGCTGCATGCAAGTGACAGGAACATCCCCTGGGTCAAGGGAACACAGAAAGCTGCCATTCTGATCGAAAGTAGAGAAAAGGGGAAAACAGGAAAAATAATGTCTCGACAAATCATCCTGTCACACAAGCATCCTACTAGCTGAAGAATTCGAGTCAGCGTTACTACAAAAGCCCTTGCTCAAATTATATGGTATTCTGTGCCTCTTAAGATGTGGAGTGAAAAACAATTTTTTTTAAATCCACAAACGATTCTTTGAAATGCATCTTTTTATGTTTTTTGGTGGGGGGATAAAATGGAGAAAAAGCTCATCTTTGTCAGCAAATACAGGTGAGTAACAACTCATATGTCAGTTTTGTTCATTGAGAAGAGTTGGGACATGTAAAAGTGTCCAGAAAATTCCTACAGACTGTTGCTATTGAATGAATCAGGACAGCTTCCTCAGCAGTTGAATATCACTCTATATAGCACTTTTCTTCTATAAATGAAGGCCTTGTTTATAACTGGCCTGGGTGCTTCTGATTTTATTGCAGCTATACTGAGAAGCCAGTTTGCTGTGAATTCCTGCCTTGTGACTAAAGGTGCACCAAGTCAGGACCGGGCCTGAGCTGCTGCGAGGTCTCCCCCACTACGTCCCAGGTGGAATTAAATGTCCTCAAGCAGGCTGCTTTGAAATTCTAGTTTTTAAAGCATGCTTTTCAGAGCAGCAAAGCACAAATGACTGTGTGTGTATTTACTGCACTATATGCATCCTGTATGTAAAAGCTGTATTGAACATTTATGAGGGTTCTCCTCCAAAAAATTGCAGGTTATAATAGAAAGTATGTTTTTGCATTTTTACCAAAACCTGGGACTCCAGTGGGCTGAGGGCTTCATCAAGCCAAGAAATGAAAAGAGGGAGCTGGTTACCACAACGTAAAATCTGTTTCGCTCACTCAGACCTTGAGACAAAGGAACAAAAGAACCGGAGCAGTTCCAGGACCTTTGCCCGCATCTGCCCACTCCCTGCTCTTTTCCCCACCTGAGGGGAAGAAGCGAAGCAGGCAGGGCCCAAGGGTTCTGAAAAATAGGGTAAAGGGAAATGCTGGGAGCTCTATTTACCTTTTCCCATCACACATCTAGCACATTTTCCTTGACTTTCAAATTTTAAAACGATTGTACATTGTTCCAACAGCACAGGTCGAATTATCAATGGCCTCCGAATGTTTGTGTTAAGTTGACTTGTTTCCAACACATTCTACAAACAAACTTTCACTGCGTTTATTATTTGAAAAGTATTTAAATACACTTGATTTCCTCCCAACTGCCTTCTCGTAACAGTCAGGATCCAACAAAGAAACCACTCTTTTTTTTTTCAAATAAAGGGAAATCAATACAGGGAATTAGTTATAAGGGTGAGGGAAGAGGTGGAAGCCAAACAGGAGATAGCGAGGCAACGCAGTGATTAACAACGCTAGAGAGAGCCGAAGGGAGGGAGTGGGGTTTCCAGAGCCCAGAGCCAGGGTCAGCGGACAGTGGCCGGCACCGCGGTGGACCTGTCCAGTGAGAGCTGAGCCACAGAGCAGATGCAGCCATGCTGGAGAAGCCACTCAAAGCCGACAGCTGTCCTGTGTGCTCCCTTACTCCTGTGCCCCCCAACCTTTCAGCAGTAGCTCACGTTGCCCACAGTCAGAAGCCAGCTGACCCGGGAGTCTGGGAGCCACAGCCTGCAGGCAGGGGTCAGCCCCACTGCCAGAGAGAGCAGAGCAGGGGATGGGAAATGAATCTGATGCACACTGAGGTCACATTTTTCTTGACCATTCTCTGACTTCTTAAAGCTAAAGAAAAAATATACCTAACATGAAATCTCTAGCTTATTGGATAATGGGGAAGATTAGGTTCTGAAAGCAGCAGCAGCCAAAGAAATTCCGCCTCACCCTACCTGTGCGGTCAATGCCACTCCCCTGTGGTACCACCACTCACATAGTTCTTCCAGCAAAGGCTCTGTCCACCCAGACCCGTTGCAGACCCATGCAGGGGACCAGTGCCTTGTTCCTGATTGTCTTGTTGTTTCAGTGTTATCTCACTTGCACACAGGAAATATTGTGCAGCATTTTATGAGCTGTCACGAGGAAAAATGGCTGCGGGATGAGTCCACGGTTGACGAGGTGCTTTTGCCACGTGTCTCCCAGAGCTTTGAGGTACAGGGAGAGAAAAGGAGGGAAATGTAACAGGAATGAGTGGTGAGTTCTATCTCCTGTCTTCTTTGAGAAGTAACTAGAGTAAAAACACCTTTTCCTTTCTTAGTTTTTCTTCTCCTTCTCAAGGAGAAAAGATATCCCTAAGAGAAATTTTGGGCTATCTAAGAGTGGGGGTAAAGGGCAGTTCAGCAGAGAACAGCTGGAATGTGTCTGCGATGAGTGGACAGAAATGGTCTTTCTGTGCCATCAGTGAATCGTTGCTGTGAGAAAGTCCAAATAGCAACCTCTTTATCACCAAAACAATTCTCCCTGAGGCCAGTTCCCAGCTTCACATGCATACCCAGGACACGTCCCAGCTGTTTGGCCGTGCTAATTATTCAACTGACCAGAGCCTCAGATCACAACAGAAGCTGCCAGATTTAAGGTTCACATCACATGCAGTGGAGGGCATGGTGGGTCTGGACATGTCCCATGGAGAGAAGACACTGCCCTGGTCCACGTGGATGCAGAGATGAAACTATTGTCTTTAATCTAAGTGACATAACTGGCATCTATTGAGCACTTGCAGTGCGCAGGCTCTCTGTTATCTTATTGAATCTTCACAGTGGCCCTGTGTGGTCCCCATTCACACTTTACCCACTTCCCAGATGAGGATCCTGAGGCTTTGAAGCTGGGTTACTTATCCAGCAAGACACAGCTAGTAAATGGCAGATTTGAGACTCAACCCCAGGTCTGTTTCCCCACATGCAAAGACCTTCATCAGTATGCTATTCTGTTACCAACGCTAAAGAAACTCATGGACAGTTTGTATGTTCAGTGCTAACCAGCCTCACAGACAGCCCCTGACCTCCTCACCTCTGATTTAGAGAAGAGATAGTAAGACAGAATCACTGCTTGTTTGTTCTCTTTGTGTAATATTTAATGCAGATTATCAGTGAACTCTTGCTACCTATTTAGTCTTAATGACTGAGTCATATGGTATCTGCTGATGTTCTAGAAGCTTCTATGTTCTTAATCTCTCTAGCAACACAAACCCTAGAGAATAAGTTCTCCATTTCTGCAACTTTTCTTTCTAGACCTTCCCAGCTGAAATCACCAAAAACTGGAATCTGTAGGCTCAGATCCTGGCCAGTTCTAGAGTGACTCCTAATCTCATCTTTTGGGAAGGTCACTTATTGGAACAGCTGTTTGCCCAAGAGCCATTGTATCTGTGATGAGTGCTGTCATTCAGGTGCCCACCCAGTTCTACTCCACTCCAGTCCATATACCTGGACTTTGCTCTCATCTCTGTTGCATTGCTGGAGTCTGGGTGGCTCATCTCTACTGTGTAGACTCCTCTCACTGGAAGTTGACTCTGTCCCTTGAATTCTTACAACATTTATAGAAGTAAAACAGTTAGCACAGGATGACAAATACATTGCATATATACCCCCACACTCACAGAGTCAGAGTGATCATTTAATTTATTGTCTAAGCCAGGACCCTGTGAGAGTGAAAAGGAAGACTACATTACATGAGGATGTGGGGGATCAGAATTGGCCACCTCAAAATATGTCTCTTTACCTTGATTATTTTCAAGAACAAAAGACTCTGAGAGAAACTTTGACCTCCCCCCCCACTAACTGCCTGGAAGAATTTAAGATAAGAGGCCTATCCCCAGGACAGACCATCACCATAGATAACTCTGGGTATCAATAGACTGGGAGGGTCCTTGCTAAGCCCATTGCTATCAAAGTTCTATTTACCAAACATTTACATTTGTAAGGGAAATCTCCACTTGTAAAGGCATTTTTCTCTCTGTACTGGGAAAAAGGGGGGATGACCTCATCTCTAGAAACTTGTCAATGCAGAAGGCAAGGCCTTAAATCTGCATAATAACCTAATAACCTTGCTCTTGTTTACTGTGCTTTTCTGGTAATCTCCCATAGCTGACTCCCCCCACCTCCAACATCTTCCTTTGTCTTTACCTACATATGTTGTTTAAGAAGAGAACTTCTGCCATTTTGTCTAGTTACCCAGTTTTTCTGGTCTATCCCATGTATACATGTTATAAAGCTTTGTATGATTTTCTCCTGCTATTCGGTCTCTTATTCAATTTAATTTGTAGCCCAGCCAGAAAGGACCCAGAGCGGCTAGAGGATAGTCTTCCTCCCCTTCAAGGACAACAGGTGGAAGCCAAGGCAGTCCCATAGTAGACACTGCTCATTGATCCTATCCTTCTCAACAGTGATCCCAGCAGCCCTTCAGAGATGAAAACTATGTGTAATCAGATAATTGGCATCTTAGGATACTTACTGCTCATGTTTATGTGCATGCAACTTATTTCATTTTTTCAGCATAAATTTGAGTGTTTACTCTGCAAATTTCCAGATGAGGCACAATTTACTTTTTAAAGAAAAGGAAGACATAATCTCTGCTCACAAATAGAATATAATGTAGTTTTGAAGAGAAGACAATGTGAGATAAATAAATAACTGTATAAAATAAATGCACTTTATGAGTACAAATATTCTTTTCCATAAATGGATTTCCCTGGGGTGAGTGAGAAGACCAGGGAGCAATTTGCAAGGCAAGTTAGGGTCGAACTTAAACATTCCATTGGATTTCACCTGCAGTTGATACAAAATATAGCGCAGATTTTAGAGTCAAAAAGTCCTGGATTTGGGGCTGGCCCAGTGGCATAGTGGTTAAGTTCGTGCACTCCACTTGAGCGCCCAGGGTTCACAGTTTCGGATCCCGGGTGTGGACCTACGCACTGCTTATCAAACCATGCTGTGGCAGGCGTCCCACATATAAAATACAGGAAGATGGGCACAGATGTTAGCTCAGGGCTAATCTTCCTCAGCAAAAAGAGGAAGATTGGCAATGGATATTAGCTCAGAGCCAGTCATCCTTACACACACACACACAAAAAAAGTCCTGGATTTAAGTACTGAAATTGCATTTGCTAGCTGTGTAAAAATAATGGAAAATAGAAAATAAGTGCCAAAGGAGAGATAATTATGCTTTAAAAGTGGAGAAAGGAAGAGAATGATTCTGTTTAGAGATGTCTGTCTTGTTGTGCTCCTTTATATAATTTCTTCCTAAAAATAATATTTATTGGGTTAAAAAATTGCAAAGTACAAAAGAGAAAGCAAGATTCACGATCCTAACACCCGGATCACCGTTGCTGATATTTAAAAACAACAACCACAAAAGGAATATAGATACATGATTAGAAAGTTCAAATAGTACAGAAAGATATAAAATAAGAAATAAAAGTCTCTTTCCCATCCCCCAGTATCGCTCGCTAAAGTTCTCACATTTAGCATTTTCTTGTATATCCTTCAAAGGAAAAAAAGGCTTTTATCTACATGTACATATTCCTTTTTTTTTTTTCAAATTTTTATTCATTTATTTTTTTCCCCCACAGCCCCAGTAGATAGTTGTATGTCATAGTTGCACAGCCTTCTAGTTGCTGTATATGGGACGCGGCCTCAGCATGGACGGAGAAGCGGTGTGTCAGTGTGTGCCCGGGATCCGAACCCGGGCCGCCAGCAGCGGAGCGCACGCACTTAACCGCTAAGCCATGGGGCTGGCCCCAACGTGTACATATTCTGTACCTTGTTTTTTTATCACTTAATAGTATATCTTGGAGGTCTTTCCATCTCAGCACATACAAATCTCCTTTATTCTTTTACCAAGAGCCAAATAGTCCATCAGAGATATTATGACTTATTTAACCAGAGATTTTGTCTGTTTTTGCTGCTATAAGCAATGCAGTGGTGCACATTTGAGCCTCTTTAAATGAACGTAGCTTAACCTTGCAAGCTTACTAAGAGTGAAAATAAAAATATGCTACAGGTACTGGCACTTTGTGTCCAGAGTTCATTCATCATCTCCCATTGACCATTCCGGCCAGCTTCTCCTCACTTCTAGTTTCCTGTGTCTTTAATCCTCTGATTTTTGGGAGGTCATCTTATCTTCCATGGTTTGCCTAGCCCCCTTGATGAATGAACTTCCTTTGGACCTATTGTCCTGGTCTTGACCTCAGTATCATCCTAGGACCCAGCTGTCAACATCTGCCCTCTGGCTCCACAAACTTCAGAGTGATTGAGAAGCACTCTCTTTGAATGCTTGTGATCTTGTGATTTATAAAAAGAAACATACATTTGATCTTCATCCCCGTGCACAGAGCTCCTAAAACGCTTGGAATTTCCTAAGTGAGGAGAGTGATAAAGGTGTCTTTTGTTATATTAATGAGGTAACTTTTGGAATGCCCCTAGATCACCTAAGGATGGGGGCTGGTCACCAAAGGAACCAACCCTGTGATTAGAGGGTTGGAAATTTCAGTCCCATCCCTGACCCGCAACCCTCACCCCTGGGGATGGGAGATGGGCTGGAGATTGAATTCAATCACCAACAGCCAGTGATTTAATCAATCCTGCCTATGTAATGAAGCCTCCATGTGAACCTAAAAGGATGGGAGTTCACAGAGCTCTGGGGTTGGTGAACACATGGAGATTTGGAGAGAGTGGTGCGCCTGGAGAGGGCATGGAAGCTCTGCACTTTTTCCCCATACCTTGCCCTTTGCATCTCTTCCAGCTGGCTGTTCCTGAGTTATATCCTTTTATAGACTTGTGACTGGCGTCTGAAGGCAGGGGTAGGGGGGGCAGTCTTGTAGGATTGAGCCTTTAACCTGCGGGATCTGGTGCTATCTCCAGGTAGATAGTCAGAATTGAGTTGAATTGTAGGACAGCCAGCTAGTGTCAGAGAATTGTTTGGTGGTGTGGGGAAACCCCTCACGCACACAGTGAAATTGGGGTGACCAGAATCATTAGCACGTGAACCACACCAAGTGCTCCTATCAGGAGAATGGGAATTTGATAGGAATGTTTCTGAGAGTGAAATTCTAGATGGCTGTTAAAGGACAGGGTGGATTCTAAAAGGCAGGACAAAGGCCTCAGGGGAAGATTAAACAATGTCTCCAGATACTTTGCAGTGCATGATTCTATATAAGGCAGGTATTCTGTGAAAAGTCAACTAGTTTAGCCCCTCTAAGCCCCACATTAGTACCTGGAGGCCAGCTTAATGTGAATTAAAGTGCAATGAATATTCTCAAGCCAGACAAACTGTCTGCTAGATTATGGAGGGCCCACAGAGTGCCATAATGACCCAGAAGCAGAGGCCCAGAGGCACTGGCGAGGAGCTTGTGTTGAGCTGGTCTTTTGGGAAGATTCAGATGCAGGATTAAAGATTTTATGAAGAATTATGATTCTTAGTGATGAATGAAGAAAGCTAGAGCAAAACTACCCTGCCAAAAATGAAAGAGTCTTAAAGACTTGACAACAGTGGCAATTGCGCCTGCTAATGCTGTAGAATAATTGATGAACCACACAGCAATTAAGAGCTGTTTAACAACAACTACAGGATGAAGAATGCATACTTGGAAATGTTAGTATTTCTGCAATAACATAATGATATCAAATTAACAAATTCTAGTTTATTCCTATTTCTGAGGATTTGGGGAAACAAATCAGTTAAACATACATGGGTACAACCCCTACTTGTTGAAGACCCCAATGCTCTATAAAGACCTCCCGAGTAACAAGTTCTTATATTTGGAAAAATGTAGAATCTGTGTGACCATGGATGGATTGGTTTGGCTTTTATGTTTACCTAGTGTGGTGAGAAGAATGATGGCCCCCCAAAGGTGTCCAGGTCCAAATCCCTAGGACCTGTGAATATGTTACCTTACGTGGCAAAAGAGACTTTCCCGATGTAATTAAGTTAAAGAACTTGAGATGGGGAGATTATCTTGGTGGGCCCAATGTAATCACAACCGTCCTCATAAGTGAAGGAATGAAGTAGGAAAGTCCGAGTCAGAGAATGAGATGTGATGACCACAGAAGCAGAGGTTGGAGTGATTTGAAGAAGGGGCCGTGAGTCAAGGAATGCAGATGGTTTCAAGAAGTTGGAAAAAGGCAAGGAAATGGATTCTCCGCTAGAGCCTCAGGAAGGAACAATCCTGCCATCTTGGTTTTAGCCCAGTGAAACCCATGTTGGACTTCTGACCTCTAGAATTGTAAGAAAATAAACATTTTAAGACACTAAATTTGTGGTAATTTGTTACAACAGCAATATAAAACTAAGACACCTAATATCTTTCATTATTGTTTTCTTCACTTCTTTGTCTCATAAATTCAGAGAGCCCAATGGCCAAATCCAATACTGAAGGAAAATTCAACAAATCCTATTTAACAGAGCATGAGAAAGATGTCTGATAACTGCAAATGAAAGCAAGAGAAATATGGAATCATACTGTAAGCTTTATGCCATATTAGCCTAGAACCATCTTTGGTTAGTTGGTAATTCAATTTATTTAAATATTTTCAGTGTCTCTTACAGATTCACATTAAATTCACCACAGCCCCCTACCAAGGCTTTTTTTAGAGAAATCTCTTCCACATATTTCCTGGAAATCTGAATACTTTAAAGGCAATAAATTTAAAGTTTTAGGATTTCAAAAACTTATATTTAGGTGTTGTGATAGGTCCTTTTGGGGATTCTCCTCTAATTTCCCTGATAATTATTGCCTCTTTGGGAATTGCCCTATGATTCTTCCTCTAGCCAATGTGACATGGAACAGGAAGAGCCAAGAGGAACTCCTGACCCAAGCTGGGCCAATGATTTCTTTTGGGAATCTACAATTTGAACTGCAAGATTCAGAGTCTGGGAATTGGAAACAGAGTTACTTTAATGTCAGAAATTTAGAAAGAAAAGTTCCACAGCTGAATGTTAAGCCTTCCTAGGCCTGGTTGGTAAACTCTTTCTTGGATTCCATAAGACACTCTGTGTGGCAGAATGACTCGTGTAAATAGCAGTGATTCCCACCCCCACTGCACCCACACTCTTCCTGGTGTGACTGGCAGCTCCTCTTGGTGGTGCAATGTGTTTACTTATCCCGTTAGTCTGGGGTGGTCTTGTGATGTGCACTGAACAATGGAATGTAGTACAAGCTTCTACATTCCCTCAGTCTCTCTCTCTCTTTCCTCTCCACTGCTTCCTCTAAGAACAAGCTCTGTGTAGGCTTCAAGGTAATTAGAGAGATGTTATCCACTCACTGACTTAGTCCTAGCCGAGAGCCAGTGAATCACCAGACATGTGAGTGAGGCATGGAGGCTGTCCTAGACCTGCCAGCCCCCATTTGACCTGCTAGCTGATCACCAACTTATGAGCAAACCCAGCTAAGATCAGCCAAGCCTGGCCCAGCTCAGTAGACCCATCCATTTGACTCATAGATGCATAAGCAGTGATATGTTCATTGTTTTAAGTCAGAGTTTTGGGTGATCTATCATGAAGCAATGTCTAATTGATATACCCTAATTTGTTTATGGGCCTGTTTCTTCTCTCATTTATTTTAGGAAATATTTGTTGAGCATCTAGTAAATACCAGATAAGTTCTTATGCTACGAATATGAGATTACTGTGACATTTCTGTAAAACAAAGTCCCTACTCTCATAAAGCTGACATTCTAGTGAGCATTGTGGGGGAGGTGAGGAGACAGACAATAAACAAGCAGGAGAGTAAGTATAGCAAATGGAAAATAATACAACAGGATTTGGAAAACAGGGAGTGTGGTGTCAGGGGAAGAAACTGGTATTTTATAAAGAAGGTAGAGGGAAGCTATCTCTATAAGATGACGTTTGGACAGAGACTTGAGGGTAGTGAATGGGTAAGCTATGCAAATATCTGAAGAAAAAGCATTCCAGATAGAACAGGAAGTGCAAAGGTTCTGAGGCAGAAGGAAGCTTGGCATGTTTGTGAAACAGGAGGTAAGTGTTTTCTAGAGCAAAGAGGTGAAGGAGAGAGGGGCCAGGGGAGAGGCCAGAGCAGTGGCCAAGGGTCAGGCTGTGGGAAGCTTGAAAGTAGTGATAAGACCTTGGATTTTACTCTGAGCAAGAAGGGGGAAGCAATTAAAGAGCTTTGATCACAGCAGTTAAGTGAAGGGAACCCACGTTAGGATGCTCACCTGACTATTGTGTGAATAAATTCTAGATAGGCCAGAAGGGAGACCAGCTGGGAGGCAGCTGCAATAATCAGGTGGATATGATGGTGATTTGGACCAACAGTAACAGTGGATCATGCAGATTCTGGATATATTCCTACGGAAGTGATCACAGGATTTGCTAAAGGTTTGGATACGAGGTGTGTGTAAACGAGGGGGAATGGATCGCTGTAAGGTTTGGCCTGATGACAGGAGGGACAGAGTAGTCATTAATGGATTAGGCAGAAAGGGGAGGATTTAGGGAAATCAGGACTTTGGTTTTGGACACGCTGAGTTTTAGACAACCACAGGAATAACATCGAGTAGATAGTTGGCTGTACAAATATGGAGCTGAAGGCAGAGCACTGAACTGGAGACACGAATGTGGGAGTCATTTTTGTACAGTTGGACGTGCAAGGCTCTGAGTCCAAGAGAAATCCTTCAGGGAGCACAGATGGAGAGGAGAAGCAGTCCTGGGGCTCTCTAACAATTACATCAGGGAGGGAGGAAGACCAACTCAAGATCTGAGAAGGGGTCCAGCAAGGTGCGAGGAGAACCAAGAGGGGTTTCTGCCGATAAATTCCTCTCTCTTCTCTTTGACCTAACTTAAGCTGGTTTCTGTTGTTTATGCAATGAGATAATTCACAGAGATTTTAAACAGAGGTTTTCCTTTCTGAAAATTATCCCTGTTGCCCTGCGACTCTCCACCCCCTGGATCCAGGGCATCCGTGCTGCGTGGGGAGGGCAAAAACAGACAGAGACTTCCACTGACTTGCTAAGTGATTTTTCTCTTTTAAGTCATGGCAGGCACAATAGTGTAAAACTAAAGCATTTTGATGTGTGAGAGCTAAGAGTGTGAGAGAGAAGTGGTTTCGTTTTGATTTCTAAAACGGCTCGAGTGGAAGAGCGGGCCAGGCCTGGGGTGGCACGGAGAGTCGTGTAGGATATAATGCAGGGTAGCGATCAGCCGCAGTCTCTCACCCCACAGGAGGGAGACGAGATCCCTTCCTGGCCAGGAAGGGGGCTGCGGAGAGAAATCAGGAGCCTTGAGATGCTAGTGAGAAGCCTTCCCGGCCTGCTCTTAGGCTGCTTCTCCACTCCCAGCACCCCCAACCAGAATGGAAAGCCCTGCCGGGGACGGGCAGGCCAAGACCCCCAGGCGGGTTTGACAGCCCCTCAGCTAAAGGGCTTTGCTCCCCACTTCTCATCCGAGTGCCAAAGGGACTAACTGACAACATGTCTCACCGATGCGGGAGAGCGACAGCAGAGTGGACGTGGTGGCCCTGTGTACTTAGCAGAGAGAGCCTGGGCCAGTAGACACCCTGGTGTCCCCCTCTGAATTCTGCAAAGCCAGCACCAGGCACAGATGAGATGCGAAGATTTCCTCATGTCCCAAAAGGGGACGTAGAATGAGGCAGCACGTTGAGTGCCTGCAGGCCTGCCAAGGGCTCACCAAGCCAGGGGCAAGGTCCCAAAGCAGAGGTCTCCGGGTGGAAAGCTCAAGAACCCAGGCCAGAGGGAGGCCTCAGCTGAGGCTCAGAGGAGCAGTGGTGACAGTGAGGACCATAGGAGGCCACTGCACACTGACCCTGGGGGAGATCAGCCCGAGGGAGGTGAATTCAGTTACAGAGAAATTCAGTGACATCTGAGCTGTGGTGATAAATTTTAAAGCAGTTACACTTGCAATGGGAAGGTCACTGCTTAATCTAGATATCAAAATTCTAGTTGTACATTCTGCGTTGCTTACTCAACAACCAAGCAGATATTCTGTAAATTCTACTGAAAATATTTTGGTGACATTTTTGTCACTAATAATATGGGCAGTCCCCAAATGGTGGCTAAAATTTATTTTTCCACATAAATGGTATTATAAATAGTGGTTAGTTTCCCATACTAGCTCAGGAGGTCTGTGTAATCCGTCATACAGTTGAATTATAACCTGTCTAGTTGGTGCCACAGCAGTATAGTGAAAAGAGTGTTCCACTCCCTGGCACCACCTACCCACAGTGGATCCTCAGCTACATGCTTAGCTCTTCTGGGCCTCAGTTTCCTTATATGTTTGGAGATAACGATGTCTTTTCTCGTAGGTTTGTTGTAAGAATTAGTAACAGTTTCCATAAGGCACCCAAATCTTCAGTGCAGTTGATCGTGGCTAGGGGTTAGAAAAACAGTCTGATTAAACAAATCTACTCTAAGCCATGGATGGTTCATGTTCCCTTAATCCTCAAAAACTCAGCTAAAGGAATTTCTCAGCCTTCCTTACAGCTAGATATGGTCATGTAAGGAAGACTGAGAAACATCCTTTAGCTGAGTCTTCTCCTCCAAATAAATTTAGAGTTCTATTACTAAGAATAAAGGGAAGAACAGACGCTAAAAATGAGCAACCAGCAGTCTTTGCCACAGCACTATCCAGACAGTTACTTAGCTCTTGCTCTCAGTTGCAATTTCTCCCTTTTAGACTCTGCTTTGTGATGTTGGAGACGGGACTCTGCAAACTACATTCTGCTTTGCCAGGGGATTCTGGAGGGAGACTGAGGAGGGATGAGGCTGTCCCTGTCTGCGTTACCCAGCCTTGCCCCTTCACCTGGATTGGCAGTTCTCGCCAGGAGCAGCGGTTGGTCCCAGTGTGCAGCTTTTCAGCACTCAGAGACCAGCCTCATCCCTCCCAGCTTCAGCTACACCAGCGCCAGCCCAGCTGACACCCCTACTGTGGACTGAATTGTGTCCACTCAAAATTCATGTGTTGATGCCCTAACCCCAATGTGACTGTATTTGGAGATTGGGCTTTCAGGAGGTAATTAAGGTTGAATGAGGTCATAAGGGTGGGACCCCAATCCTAATTTCTCTCTCTCCACTAGCAGACACCTAGGAAAGGCCATGTGAGCACATGGCGAGAAGGTGGCCATCTGTAAGTCAGAAAGAAAGCTCTCATCAGAAATCGACCACACTGTTACCTTGACCTTGACCTCCTACCTCCAGAACTGTGAGAAAATAAATTTCTGTTGTTTAATCACCCAGTGTGTGGTATTTTTTCATGGCAGCCTGAGCAGAGTAACACAACTCCCTCCTCAGAGGTCTGAATTTTCAGTCCCACAGGCCCCTTCTCCACCCACTTCCTTCTGCTCCCCCAGAGCCAGGGGCCGTGGCTGTCTTCATTGGTTGCTACCTTTTTGATAATTTATGTTCTACTTTTGCCTTTTCAGTTCTCCAATATCCAGTCAACTCTTCATATTAAGTTTTTTCTTTTTGTTAAAGTAAGTGGTTGTGGTTTCTGACTCTTGACTGGACCTTGACTGATACAATACGAACAACTCCAGGATACTCCCAGCTGTGGCTAGAGATCCCTTAGTAGAAGTGCCAGCAGCACATTTCTCAACCTTCATCTGCCCCAAACACATCTCTACCAACCCCACCTGCCACTTCACCCCTCCGCCCACTCCTGGTCTCCCTCGTTACTCCAATGGTCCTATATCTAGATTCTTCCTCCCTCTTTACCCAGCTGGGTGATGTACCTAAGTTTTGGTTCCCTTCTTCCATAAAACACAAATTCTCACATCCTTGCCTTAGAACAGGGCTGCACTGCTTCTCTCAGTCTGGGCCCAGCATTCATGTTTTTCTGGATGGGATAAGGGTCATAACCTAAAATTACACACCCAAACCAACTCCCTTAATCAAGCTGTTATGTTTTTCAAAGTTTTAGAACTTTCTACTTTTATAGCCTGCAAGTTCTCAAAATAGTTCCAATTTCTTCTCTTGATGGCAGCAAAGGGAATTCACGGAGCAGGTGGGGCACTTATGTAAGAAAACTAATTTGTTAGTAAGGCAGGCACTTTAGGTTGGGACCAACCTGAAATAACTTTGTACTTAGCTGTGCATTTAAAGAGTCATTTCTAGATAATACGTCATCCTCCCACATTTTCAGGTTGCTTTTGCACACTCAAGATTTGTTTTTCTGCCTTATCTTTTTAATGCTATATTTGAAGTGTTTGTGTGTTTTCGTGTATTGGAAACAATGGAACGATAAAACTTTTTGGAAAGTTTATCTTTCCTCCCACAACAATACTCTTCCTTCTGTCATCTTTGCTTCTCTACTAGGCTCTCTGGTTTCGTTGAACAGACTCTCCTTTCCCTGTCACCATAAATCCTTCAATCACTGAAAAATGCTGGGGAACCAGTGTGCAGCGCTCTCTCTAAGAGCACTCTTATCGCGTTATCTTGTACAAGGTAATAACATTTTTAAGCCCTATTCGTGTTGAGAATCTTGTTTGCCTGAAGAATCCTTTTTGTAAACATGTTTTCATAGCCTTAGGCGTGGGGAGGAGGGAGCTGGGAGAACCATTTAAATTCTCTTGCTGTCTCTGTGGCTGAAGAAAATGAAAATCCTCACCTGTGTTCTAACATGAAGAGCTAAATTGCAATAAGCAGACATTTTCAAAATACCTGGAAAGCCTCAGGACTAACGGGGATCACATGGATTCAACACAGTGATCACTGTAGCCTCTGCCAATTTCTGTTTTTCCATGCCCCTCAGGAACCCTGGTGGCCATACCCTTGGGGGCTGTATTTTTTAAACCGAAGAAGAAAACATACTATCAAATCAGCATAAATTTCCTCCTGTATACATATGGGACAAGAGAGAAATAACACCGACAGGACTGTCCCAGGAAAGTGTGTTGTGGCTGCTATATCTACACCAGATGGGCAGAACACAGCAGGCGAGCCAGCAGTGACTTTGCGAAGCTTCGTCTTAAACACACAAAGGTTGGCACGCTTCTTCTGTAATGGGCTAGAGAGAAATTTCTTAGGCTTTGTGGCCACAAGGTCTCTATTTCAACTACTCAACCAGCTATTGCAGCACAAAAGCAGTCACAGATAATACTGAAACGAACCAGCTGACTGTGTTCAATAACACTTTTTTTTACAAAACAGGCAGAGGGTCATTTTGGCCCATGGGTCACAGTTTGCCAATCCCTGTTCTAGGATATCCCAGAATATTCTCTAATGTAAAAACAAACATGCCACCAAAAAACTGTACTTTGCTTTCTCAGTATTCCACACAATAACCTACAAATGTTATACCTGTAAAAACATGCACAAAATGTTGTCCTTTTTCTTTCAAGTTCCTGAACGAGGCAGTGAATTTTTATGCTTGTAGAGAAAGGCAGTTAGTACCATTTTGTCATTTCCTGTTTGCTAGGGTTGTATATCAGGGCAAAACATTGTAACTAACGGGATCATTTATGGGCAAGGCCTAGATTCTAACTTAACCTCTTCCAAAAGGGTAAGTGTAAGAGCATTCCAGGCCATTACAGACCAAATAACCCAACCAGGACAGGTGAAGGCTAATGCCTCTAACGGTTCTCAGGAAAATCCATCAGCCAAGACAAACAGAGAAGGCTGTCAATGTTATGTTGACAAACTGGTGGGTGGTTTATGCAAAGAACAGGAAGTGGGTGAGGGGAATATTTGGAAGAGCAGTAGAGGATGAAATTCCTTCTAGCCCCTTGAGGCAAAGGTTCAAGTTCAGGGTCAAGGTTAATGGAGTTCCTAGAGAAGAGGCTTCATCTACTAGAGTCTGACGATCCCATTCTTATGGGCTTTTTGACAAATCACCAAGTCTAAAAATCCAAACTTAAAGTTATTGTGTTTAAAGTCCTCAGAGTGGGGAAAATAATATTAATAGCCAATATTTGAGTGTTCGCTGTGTTCTAGTTTTGTATATTATTGTATTTAGTATATATTAGTATTGTACCCAATTTATAGGTGAGGAAACAAGCTCAGAATGGTTAAGGAATTTGCCCAAGGACACAGAGATATTAAGAGGCAGGGCCAGGATTTGTAAGTAGATCTGTCTGACTTGGAAGCCATGTTCTCAATCTTTGCATTATACTAAGTTATTTTCTCTCCTCACTTCTCGTTGATAGCTAAATCTTCAGGTCACAATGGATTTTGAAAGTAATTTTTGAACAGATGGTAAACTAAGTTCTAACTCTCATGTTTCAAAGACACCCATGATCAAATTCTCCCCTCACTGAGCTGCTTGCAGTTCTGTTATTGAGAGGACGATGTCTTAAATTTGGAATTTTTTATGCTGGGTCAGAAAAAGGAAGGGAAGGAAAGAGATGGCAAGAGGACGAGTTTAGTTAAGTTTAATATTTAATTAATTTAACGAAATATTTAATTTAGTTAGCTTGTTTTTATGAAGGTTTAGACAAAATATTTTAGGGCCAGCACATTGTTGAAATTAAAATACAAAAATGCCAGTTTTTACATAAAGTGCATGATGGTGGAGAGGGAATCTTGGTCAGACACAAATAATGAACAATCTGAAAAGTGAGTATATATACAAATTTTAGAAGAACGTTCCCACTATTATACCCAGCTAGTCTCTTGAAGGAGCTTTCGTCTTCTTAATTAGTCTTTATTTCTTCCTTGCTGCTACCTAACGCACATCTTACGTGTCCTAACCTTGCAAATTTAAGAAATTCTGCCATTCATACGGGGGTTGTGTCACCTCATTCTTTGAGATGGTTTTCACTTCTGACAGCTATGTCCTGCTCTTTCCTTTTTACCATAGAATTTGACATATTTATGTAACACTGAGCCTGAAGTCCAGTGTTTTTTTCCTAATTTGGTCTTTATTACTTATCCTGAGGTTTGGTAAGTGGGCGCCATCCTCCTTTCTCCCCACTGCCTTCCCTCTCTCTCACTATAGAAGGTTACAGAGCTTGAGAGCAGGGAAGGGAGAGGCTTAGGAAGACGGTTTCTTACGTACTACTCAAAACACGCAGGCTTTATTATTTATTTATTTATTATTTAATTTTTTTGGCTGAAGAAAGTCAAACAAAGGAAGTCCAAGGGAAAACAGCTCCCTCTGGGATTTCAGCTTCAGCTGCTTCTCGTTTTAATGAATCATTTTTGGTTCTGAATTTTTTGCTTCCAGAAAACCTTCCAGAACCAGGTTGATTTTGACATATTAGGCATATTCCAGGACCCAAGACCCCAAGAAGTTAAACTGTCTGCAGATCATTTAGACCACCCACCTGTAATAGATGCACGGTCTGTCCAAACACCACAGAAATGCAACAGCCTGCCGCTCCCTATCTCTCCAAACAGTGCCCAGGAGGCTGTGCTCCCCCTTAGAACTGCTGAGCTAGACAGGAATTTTACTTCTCTGGCCCAGTGTCACTTGCAGGTGGGAGGGAAAGGGAAATTAAGACACAGATTCCATCGCTAGTGAATAAATGTTGGACCCAGGAGACCAGTATATCTAAAACTGGGGAAGAGAATTTTGGGCTTCACATCCTTGTGCACTGTGCTTCCATTCAAATGTTTCTTTTTTTTTCAACACGTCGGTTCCCATAAAAAGTATTCCCTTTTCTGTAGTATAATCAAACATGAAATAAGAAAACTTTCATGT
Organism: Diceros bicornis minor; assembly: GCF_020826845.1. Classification (NCBI taxonomy): domain Eukaryota; kingdom Metazoa; phylum Chordata; class Mammalia; order Perissodactyla; family Rhinocerotidae; genus Diceros; species Diceros bicornis. The sequence goes on along the minus strand of NC_080763.1, from coordinate 8,747,205 downwards.
TGAAATTACTTTCAGATCTTGTTTATGGGTCATACAAGCAAAACACTCATATTGCTTTATATTCAAACATTTTTTTAATAAAAATTGATCCTCATCTTATTCACTAAATGACTTTTGACTGTGTCCAAAAGAGCAGATCCCCTCTTAAAAATCTAGCACTACTGGTGGCATTTAAAATAAATGTGAAAATGTAAAAGGCTGTGAAAGCATGGTAGGCAGAATTCAAAGAATGACCCCTAAAACCCTCACCTTTGCATAATTCCTTTCCCTGTGAATTTGATGGGACATCACTTCTGTGATCATGTCACATTGCCCAGCAAAAGGGATTTTGCAGATGTAATTAAGGTTATTAATCATTTGACCTTAAAATAGAAATCACTTGGATGGGCTAGGTCTAATTGCAGGATCCATTTAAAACAGAGAATTTTCTTTGGCTGATGGCAGAAGAGGAAGTGAGAGAGATTCTCAGCATAAGAATGACTGGACACCCCACTGCCCATTTGAAGACAGAGGGACCATGTGATGAGGAATGAGCACAACCTCTAGAATATGAGTGGCCCCAGCTGGCAGCCAGCAGTGAACTGGATTCTCCAACAGCCTGAATGAGCCTGGGAGCCTGTTCTTCCCCCAGAGCCTCCAGATAAGAACGCAGCCAAGCTCACAAGGACTTCTGACCTACAAAACAGTGAGCTAATAAATGGGTGTTGCTTTTAGGCCACTAAGTTTGTGGTGATTTGTTTTGCGCCAATAGAAAACTAATATATAAGGAGATGAAGGGGATTTTTGAAGGGGAGGCAGAGCCCCAAAGGTATTCAGAGTAACAACGGCTTGCCTGGAACAAGCATCCTCCTTACGAGGGGAGGAGGAGCCTAGAGCTGGGAATAACATACGAGCAGATGTATACAATCTGAGGTAATTCTTAATATGTTATTTTATAGCCATGTTCCATCTGCCGTTTTTGAATCTGCTCCTCGGAATCCACGCCTCCACTGCAAAACCTACCCTGGGAGGGGACAAGGAGCTTGGTGAGCCTCCCTGACCAGGCCAGCGTCTCATGGTTGCAGCACGGTGGGTGCATTTGTCCCCTCATGCCCCACACGGGCCCCTCTGCCTTTCAGGAAATGAAGGCTATGACACTGCACTCTCTTGGATTCCTGCTTTTGCCACACCATTCATCAGTCCTGACTGGCAACTCCAGCCCCACTAACCATGCTGCCCAACCACCTGTTAGTCTCTGGACACATTTTCTCCCCTGCCCAAGGAGGTGGAAACCAGGATGGTGCAGACACTTGGAAGAGGCGTTACTGCTGCTCTCTGGGGGAGCTGAGATCCATAACTAGGGGTCTCAATAGCAAAACAGCAGGAATGATAATCAGCAGCCAAGAAGTAGGAGCTAGCAAAACAGACAGTCACAGGAGATGCTGGGTGAAAGGTAGACATATAGACTGGCCCAACTTAATTTTGTTAGGAAGAATCATGCTGGTTTGAGTCATTTTAAAAGATTAGATACATACCTATTGGATCTGGCACTTTGATCCCATTTTTCACTTTGAAATCTCATCCATTTGAATTTCAGTCTGTTTTCAGTCTTGTTGTGTTGACTTCTTTGCAGCACTGACACTGTCGCTCTCTCCCTACTTCTTGAAACTTCTCTCTTAGCTTTCCTGACACCAGCCTCTCCTGCTTTTCCTTCTATATCTCTGGTTTCTTCTTCTCCTTCTTTTTAGAGATCCTTTGCCTCCACTCACCCTTAAAACTGGTGTTCTCCAATGACCATCTTTGACCAGCTTCTCACTCTCTCCATTCATCCTAGATCATTTCATTCACTCCTATGGCTTGATTTCAACACTATATATGCTGATGACTCCTCATTGTCTATCCCTAATCCATTCCTATGTGCTCAGCTCTAGACATGTGCATACAACCATCTCCAGGACACCACAATTTGGATGTTCCACTAGTACCTCGAAGTCAACATGTCTGTTCCCCAAACCATGTTCTTCCTCCTTGGTCCCTCATCTGGTTTAATAATATCATCATGCATCAAATGTTAACTATAAATCTACTATTGTGGATGTCGAATTCTTATTCTCACACCTCGAGACCCAAGTTACTTAGGTTAATAACAAACACTTAACATTTAATGAGGAACAGTCAACCAATTAGTCCTTAGCTTCAAGCAAAAGAAATAAATTCAGCAAGAAAAGGAAAGCCCAGTGTCAGAGTATCGGTAGCTGGTAGGGATGTAGGTGAGCAGTGTTTTCTTGATCAAATCTATACGCCAATAGGAACAGAACTCTCATGGGGAAACCACTTTAGAAGAGGCACAGTCTGGCATTGACAGGATAATCCTTCCCTAAAAATGCTCTCAACCTAGTCATAGGAGCCCATGCTTCTCCCTAAACTGTAAAAGCTTAGTCCTTCTATGATTAAAAGCTAGGATCCTGGCAGTTTTCTTACCTGAATGGCCAACTCCCAAAAGCTTTAGCTTCCTAGTGAGATGCCAGGATTTCCTGGAACAAATAGCCCAGAGACCAGGCTTCCTCCACTGAGCCAGGTCCACTTGTGCTTATTCCTGTCTTTCACACAAGCCAGGAAGACGATTTACACACATCTCTTGTTACTATTCTATTTAATTATAATATAATCATACATATGCAAACATGAAAACAGCAATCACGTTTTATTCCAAGTTCTAATTGCATGTGGCAATCAGGTGCTTTCACTAAATTATTTCCATCAAGCATACATAACGCCATTACTTCCAGCATGCCAAAAGGCCCACCTGCAGCCTCCCACCCGCGCCAGAAAAGCCAATTCGAGTTTCATACTTGCTCTGTGGTTTCATATAGTAGTCCTCCCCCAAACACTCCCCCCCCACACACACATTTCTACACCCCAAACCTGTGTGAGTTCAGCTCCCCTGTTTGCTTTCCCTTCCCACCTGCATCACAGACCTTGAGATGAGTGTGCACCCACCACTCGCCTTCCTTCTTTTGTGCACAGGGATGTTCTCAGCTGGGCTTTCTCCTTAACCATTTCCTGTTCCTCTGATTCTAACATGTCAATTTCTGTTCCTCATAGGCAAAGTCTTTATTAATCTCTTTTCTTCTTTAATAACACCTTAAATTAGTCTTATTAGCATCAACCAACAGTCAATCTTTCTTATTCTTTGAAAAACAAATACAGAATAAAAAAGGGAAGAGAAGAGCGTTCTCCCTGGGTTCACTCTGAAGCTGCTGTCTCACTCTAGGAATTGTGCATTCTTTGCCTTATTCTCTCTCAACTTCTTCTCTACATCACATTATTGGAAATGAGCCTAAAAATTAGTTAAATCATGTATGTAACAATGAAAGCTAGAGAAAGAAAACACGAGACAGCGAGGTGTTGGATCACTAAGCACTGGGGCCAGCAAACGTTTGAATTTTTGCTTCTGCTCTTCAAAGTTTTGTGCTGTTGGGTCGGCTCCAAGCCAGGCCTCAAGCCATTACCAGAATGAGTCATCTCAATAGGTTTTTCTTTTACTTTTTTCCAAACATGTTATCAATCAAGCTTTCCCAAAGGCTCATGGGCTATTAGCAAAGCAAAAGGGGCCTCGGTGTCTCCGCCACAGGATTACCGTCTGCTGCAGGAGGAGGAACGAGACCAGGAGGACTCGGCCTTGCACTGGGTCTCTCTGTCTGAGAAAAAGCCCGAGAGAGCTCTGAGGACTTGAAAACAACCAGCATGACTTGACCATTTGAAAAAGAAATCCTGGAGCATTCCAGAAACGTGAAGACAAGCTCAGTACTGTGCAGCCAAAGGAGGTCACTCCTCCGGGACTGGTTCACAGAACTGAGAGAAATGACTCTAAGAAGTGGCTGTCTGAGGGAGAACAATCAGTGACTTTCTGATTTTTAGGGCTGAGCTGCATGCTCACTAGTCCTAAATGCAAAGATTGAATATAAAATGAAACAGAAAAAAATAAGTATGTTTTCCAACTGTCTCCGTGTGGCCCGCTGCCAGCCTGCTGAGCCTGGGCGGTGGTTCTTGCCCTAAAGTCAGTGAAGAAATGGGCTGTGTTATTGTGGTTGTTTTTAATTAGTGTTGCATTTTAGCCATTTTAGTTGTGAAAGGTTTTGAAGTTTGAAGAAAGGACAACAAATTGGGCAGAGTTTGGGATTATAAACTCACCTCTACCATTCAACAGATGCAAAGAGGCACATAGTCTCTCTTAGCCTCAGTTTCCAGACTCATAAAGTGAAAAAATAATGAGTCTGCTCCAAGGCTGGCTTCTTTCTGTTATTCAAGCCCTGGTTTAAATGTCACCTCCTCAGAGAGATATCTCCCTCCAACCGCATAGCCACCTTCTGTCACATCACCCAGTTCCAATTCGTTCCCCAAACTCTGCTTTTTTGTTTATTGCATCTCCCCCCATCAGAAGATAAGGATTATGAGGTAAGAACCTTTTGTCTTTGTTGATTCATTCAATAAATATTGTTTAGTGGCTTCTGGGTGCCAGACACTGCTCAGTGCACCAGGGATGCATCAGTAAAGTAAGGAGACTAAGACACTCTTTTCTTTCTTTTTTTGTTCGCTGAGGAAGATTCACCCTGAGCTAACATCTGTTGCCAATCTTCCTCTTTTTGTACGTAAGTCTCTGCTGCAGCATGGCCACTGACAAGTGGTGTAGGTCCGCACGTCGGGAACTGAACCCGGGCCGCTGAAGTGAAGTGCACAGGATTTAACCACTAGGCAACCAGGGCTGGCCCAAGACCCTATTTTCTAAGAGAGAAGTTGGGCCTTGAACAAATAAGCAAAGAACTTATAACATGTCCAGTGGTAATAGGTGCTTTGAATAAGAATCAAGTCGGGTAAAGGAATAAAATAGATCATTAGGGGGCCGCAGTTTATACAGGTAGCCAGGGGAGGCCTGTCTGAGTAGATCACATTTTAACAGAGACCTGGAGAAAGGAAAGGAGCAAGACCTAAAGCTACCTGGAGCTGTGCATTCCAGAAGGTGTGAGCTCTAGGGCAGGAGCCCTGCTTGGCGGTTCCAAGAACAGCAAGGGCAGTGTGGCTGGAGCAGAGTGAGGGAGGGGCACAGAGGGGGGAGGTGGAAGAGGAGCCCAGTTCATGGGAGGACATGTAATTCATGGTAAGGACCTGTGGTTTTCTTCTGAGTGAGACAGGAAGATGGGCTAGTTCACGGTGAAGGAGTGACTTTGGTTTGATGAGGTTCACTATGGCAGCTGTGTGGAGAACAGATCGAAGGGCTTGACTGGAAGCAACGTGACCTGTGGAGGTTATAGCAATGATCCAGATAAGAGATGAAGGTGCTTTGAATGGATGGTAGCAACAGCGTTGGTGAGAAGAGCTTCGATTCCAGATATATTTTTAAGGTAGAGGCTACAGGATTTCCTGACAGATTAAATGTGGGGTGTGTGGGGAGAGAGAGGAATCAAGAATGTCTCCCAGGTTTTTACCTGTACAACTGGAACAGAGAGGGGGAGCTTAGGGGAGGAGAAGTTTAACATAAGAAGGGTGGAAGGAGAGAGGAGGAGTTTGGTTTTAGATGTACTAGTTAATTTTGAGATACCATTAGAAATCCAAGTGGAAATGTTGAATAAGTTAGATATACTGACTCAGAAGTTCAAGGGAGATATAAATTTGGGAACATCAGCAAACAAATAAAATTTAAAACCATCTCTTTCACCATTGTATCTTTGGTGCCCAATGCAGTACAGACATGATAAATATTTGTCAAATGAATGAATGTTATGAGGATCAAATAACATAATGAGTACGAAAGTGTTTTCAAACTATAAATCTCTCGACAAATAAAAAGTTATATACAATATTACAGTAGTATAATTATCTTAGAAAATCTTTGCATGAGCAATAAAAATTCAGCAAAAGTACAACTAGCAATCTTGCCTCTAACAGAAACAAATTCCAGATGGTTTCTTTCCTCCTCCCCTTTTGATATTTAAAGTTGATACTGTCTAATACTGTAATTAAGGGCAGTAAAGCACCATGAAACACTGAATGCTTGTGAAATACAGCAATATTTTTTTCTAATAATGACTCTTTAAATTGTCAAAAAGATTTTCATACCAATTTTTCAAACTGCTTCAGAAGGAATACTTTTTCAAAAGGTAATTCTGAAACGCTATGGGTTTCATATGGATTTTCCCACCTCAGATCACTCCATACGACTAAATTCAATTCGCATTATTTTGTGTTAAATAAAAAATAGTCTTAACTTTCATCTATTTGCCTAAGTCACAGCCTGATATTTTCATTTAAAAAAAAAAATTTTCTTGATGAATCTTATTGGGTAAACTATCGCTTTGGGGCTTAAGCAACCAGCCCAGCAAAATTCTATGGAACTTTTTTTAACACATGATAGAAATTAGAAGTCACAAGTTATATTCCCTCTACTGGTTATGGAACTATAACAAGGCTAAGGTTTTCTGTCTATGAGAGTTGAGTGTTCTGATACGAATATAAAGTTTTTCTGGACCAAGAAGGGAATAGGTAGGTAGATGGATGAATGTGTGGATGAATGGATGGATGGAGGAATGGATGGAGAGAAGCGAGGGTTGGGAGAAAGAGAGGCAGGCAGACATGAGAGAGTGAAGATGAAAATGAGTTATTCTGACATTTGACAAAAGGCCAATATAATTCAAAAGGGTAAGGATAGTCTTTTTAACAATTGACCAGTACAATTGATATCCATATTGAGAAAATAAACTTTGATGCTTATCTCACATGATATAGAAAAATTAACTTGAAATGGATCATAGACGTAAGCATAATAATTCAATCTACAAAACATCTAGAAGAAAACACAGGAGAAAAAATTTTTGACTTTGATTTAGGCAGAGTTCTAAGGACACAAAAAGCATGAATTATAAAAAATTCATAACTTAAACTTCAAACTTTACATATTTTTCTCTTTGAAAATCACTAGTAAGAAATTGAAAAGTCACACCAAAGACTGAGAGAAAATACTTGCAAAACATATACCTGATAAAAGCCCTTCTATTTAGAATCTATAAAGAAATCTTACAATTCAAGAATTTTAAAAACAGGCAAAAGATTTGAACACGCACTTCAGTAAAGATGACACAAGAATGACAAACAAGCATATGAGTAGATGTTCAACATCATTAGTCATCGGGGAAATGCAAACTAAAACTAAAACTAAAAACCACAATGAAATGCTACCACATACCCAATATAATGGCTCAAATTAAAAAAAAACAAATAAACAAAAAAAAACTGACAATGACTTCTGTTCTCTAGCCAGGAGGAAATAATAGGGACCCAACTGGAGAGCAAATACCCATCAACTGGCGCAGGGATAAACTGTGGCTTGTGCATACACCTATACTCACATATTACTCAGCTATGACTGATGACATACACCAGAACGTAGATGCATCCCAAGTGCATTATGCTGAGTGAAAGAAGCCAAACACAAAAGACTCTCTTCTGCTTAATTCCATTTATATGATTTTTTTTTTTTTAAAGGCAAAACTATAGTGACATGAACAGGTCAGTAGTTACCAGGAGCTGGGGGTGGTAGGAGGGAATTGACTGCAAAGGGAGAGGAGAGAACATTTTGCGGTGATAGAAATGTTCCATATTTTCATTGTGGTAATGGCTACATGTCTGTATATATTTGTCAAAACTCACAGAATTGTGCACTTAAAATTGATGAATTTTATTGTATGTTAATTGTATCTCTGTAAAGCTGACTAAAAATATTCATCTGACAGGATTAAAACATATTACACCATCAACAAGAAATTTTCAGTATACTAGAAGAAAAATCAATAGAATTTATCCAAACTGAAGCACAAAGAGAATAAAGTTTTAAGAAATGAGTAGAACCTGAACGACTCATGAGCCAGTAGCAAGCTGTCTAACACAGGTGTACTTGAAGCTCCAGAAGGATAGGAAAGACTGAATAAAGCATGCAAAAATACTTAACCAAATATTGGTCAAAATGTTCCAAATTGAATCACAAACATCACTCAACAGATCTAATCAGCTTAGTGGACCTCAAGCAGATAAATATAAAGAAAACCAAAACAAGGCACATCATCATCAACCTGCTGAAGCCCAAAGATAAAAGCAGCCAGAGGAAAGAAAACATATGGCATTCAGAGGAGCAATATTACGAATGACTACTGACTCAGAAACAATGTAAGCCCAAAGAATAAAACTGTCAAGGGCTTTCAAAAAACCCTGTCAAGCTGGAATTATAGAAATTTTTTTTTTAATTTTATTTATTTTCCCCCCAAAGCCCCAGTAGATAGTTGTATGTCATAGTTGCACATCCTTCTAGTTGCTGTATGTGGGACGCGGCCTCAGCATGGCCGGAGAAGCAGCACGTCGGTGTGCGCCCAGGATCCAAACCCGGGCCGCCAGCAGCAGAGCGCGCACACTTAACCGCTAAGCCATGGGGCCGGCCCTCAAGCTGGAATTATATGTCCAACGGAAATGTTCTTCAGAAATGAAGGCAAAATGAAGACATTTCCAGATAAATGAGAGAATATGTTGCTAGCAAACCCACACTATAAGAAATGCTAAAATAAGTTACTCAGGGTGAAAGGGAACGATACCAGATTTACAGGAAGTAATATAACACACCAAAGATAGTAAATATGTACCTAAGTATAAAGACTATTTTTAATTAAATTTTTAGAAGATAATTGACTACGTAAAGCCAAAATAGTAACAATGTAATTGTTACATTGTAACAATGTAACATGTAGAAGCTAAATGTACAACATCAATAGCACAAAGAGGAGATGGAAGGTAAATGGAATAAGGTGAACACTGTAATCCCTACAGCAACCACTGAAAAAATAAGAATACAAAATGTTGTAGTTAAAAATCTAATCGAGAAGATATAATGCAGTACTGAATAATATTTTATTAATCCAAAATAATGCAGGAAAAAAGGCATAAAGAAAGAGCAGACGGGACAAACACAAAACAAATGACTTATACCCAACCCTATCAATAATTATATTAAATGTAAATAGACTAAACGCTCCAATTAAGACAGAGCTTATCTTACGGGATAAAAAACAAAATGCTGTTTACAAATGGTACACTTTAAATATAAAGACATAGGTAAACCCCTAGTAAGAAAAAAGAGAGAAAACCCAAATCACTGATATCAGGCTGACAGAAGAGGCATCTCTATGAATCCTGATATTGACGGACCATGTTGATTATGTTCACACTGAAACCTTACAACCTCACATCAGATCCCAGTTGGCTAAAAGTTCATTCAGGATAATGACCAACAGTTACCGTAAGTCACGGTTTGTGCTAAACAGTTCGTATACATCCTTTTATTTAGTCCTCCCACAACCTTGTAGTGTAGACATATTTTTGTTCATATTTTGTAGATGAGGAAATCTAGGCTTACAGAGGGTAATTGACTTGCCCAAGGTCACACAGCTTGTTAGCAGCAGAGCCATTTGCTCATTGGACTCACATCTTGGGAATATTCCTAGCCTCATAACCATCTTGGGAATATTCCTAGTCTCATTAGAATGAATCTAAGTGTACAAATTATATTTTAAAGGAAGAATGGTTTTGTTTTTTTTTCTGAAGCAATTTTACAGCCTGAAGGTCTTGAAGGAGAAATAGAAAAGCTACTCACTGAATTGCTGCCACTGTTGCCGTGGAAACCTGAGAGGAGATTACATACACATCAGTTTTACAACTCCATCTTTTAATAGGTGCAGAACATAACCACAGGCTGCTGATTCCTCATGGAAAACTCCCTGAAAAATCCATCTAATCAAAAATCTCCTCAGCTTTTTTTCTAATACAAAAATCTCAATCCACACAGTAGGCTGAACTTGGCCAGATGGGGTGGATAATGATTCTCTTTTCCTGAGCTGCTGCCCATCGTCTGCCAGCTGAGAAGTGAACCAAGACAGAAAAATTTTTTAAATAATACTGAAAAGCAAGAACAAGAGGCTACGATGCAGTGAATGCATATATCCTAGGAGCCAGATCAAGAGGTGCTGAGAGGCAGCTTCAGGCACTGATTTAAAGAAGTAGTAAATATCACTGAGAAAAATAAGCAAACGTCACTTAGTCTCTCCCCTGACAACAGAGGTAGCATCTTCCACTGAAAGCCAAATAACATACTCTTTGGCAGCACAGACCTATGTCTGTTGAGTATTTCTGTGATGCTGGGGTATAGATGCTGTGAACTAAAAGTCGGCTGGTACAGTAAGATGAAATTCTGAAACTGAGTAAGGCATAGTCTGTTTACAAAGAAAGGGGGATGTCCTTGCTTATCTAAATTTAGGCCCTTTACTATGCCTCTCTGAAAGCCAATTTGAAAAGTCTCAAAAGAAAACTGAAGCAAGAACAGTAAGTACAGAAAAGTAAGACATGATTTACCAAATTTTTTTCATGACATCTGACTCTGGTTCAGCCAGTAGAAATGATTTAGTAAGTGTATTAATTAGGATTTGGTTTGGTTGCAAATGGCAGAAACTCCAAAGTAATAATGGCTTAAACAACATAGAATTTTATTTCTCTCTCATGTAAAGTCTTCACAGATCGTCTAGGGCTGATATGGCAGCTCCACAATCATCAGAGACTGGGCTCCCCCCAGTGTGTTATTCCACCATTCTCAGCATGTGGGCATGTGACTTCCAACTCATGCTCCAAGATGGCTATTCGTGCTGTAGCCCACATAGTCTCAAGAGAGCCAGAGGAAAGGAGAAAGGAATGAAGAAGAGCCCTGCCTTTCCCTTTAAGGACACTGCTCTCTAGTTTCCTACACTTCTACTTGCATTCGACTGGTCACGTCCCGATGACTTGGTCTACCCCCGAATGCCACAGACAAGCAGGACTTACATGTTGTATAGAAATCACCTAAGAGGAATGGGGACAGTTGTTCTCTGCATGGTCCAGGGGACCTAGGAGTCAGGTTTGATTGATTTATTCCTTTGTTCATATATTCATTCAAGACACAATTATTAGTCGTTCAGTATGTGTCAGGCTTTGTGTTAGATTCTGGAAATAAGAAAGACAATATGACACCTAAGTAAACAAATCATTTCCACACAATGTGTGAGGAATTTCATAGAGGTAAAAAAAGTACCTAACTTGGTTGCATTGCAAGGGAGAGGTTTAAAGGAAAATTTCACAGAGGATATGCCATGTAAGTCAGTCTTTAAAAAATATGACTTTTCCAACTATACTGGCTGGGTGTTGGGGGTGGGGAGGCAAGAGAGTGTTGGAAAGTGGAGGAGGCATTCCAGGCAGAAGGAGGAACAGATGCAAATGTGACAAAATATGGGAAAGTATGGCTTGTTAGGGATCTCTATGCAGTTTCACAAGACTTAGAATGGGGCTGAGGATGTAGAAAGGGAGCCAGGGAGGAGTGGTGGATGACACTGAAATGTAGACAGGTTGGAGAGTTTGCGCATCATTCTATGCTTAATGGGAAGCCACTGGAGAGGTCTAGAAATGAGAGGATCACAATGGGTTTGTGTTTTGAATGATTACCCTGGAGGGTGTGTGGAAACGTGGAAGGCGAATGGGAGACAGGCATAATTGAAAGCAGGAAAACTGTTCACTTATCAAGCATTTACTGAGCATCAAGTCTATGCCAGGCGCTATGGTAAGTGCTAAGGATACCAAATGGAGTGCAACAGACCCAGGAATTCTCAAGGGCCCAGAGCAGAGGGAGAGCCATGAACCAGTGTTAACAGCATTCTGCGACATATGTGACCACAGGAAGGTGGAGGATGATCCGGAAGGACAGTAAAGAAAGTGCCTAACTCTCCCAGGATGGGACAGAAAACTGCAGAGAAAGCAAACTTTATGAAAGCTGAACAGAAGTTTGACAGGTAGTCAAGGGCTGCAAAGGGCATTCTTGGCAGTATATGGTACCTACAAATATAAAGAGGGAAGCAGTTTAGTGTAGGGGTCCAAGGTGCAAGTGTCAGGGGGATTAGCCCAGATCAGGACAGAGACAGCTGAGGAGTCACATGATCAGACCTGGTAAGAGGTCCTGTTTTGGCAAATGCCTACGCAGGAGGAGATGCGAGCCTGATTCAGGGTGGGTGGAAGGGAAGTCACTGAGCTGCAGATCTCTCTTTTGCTCTCCCATCCACCCCTCGCCTTTCTCCACTCTGCCCATCGCCCAGGAGGCTGAATTGCATGGGTGGCATCAATTGGCTCTCTTGTCCTTTGGCTTCCAGTTGGGTTGGGCCAATGGGGAACTACAGAAAGATTAACGGGGAGGAGGACATGAGAGAGTGAGGTCAGGAGGCATTTATTCTCCTAGTTCCCTGCCTGTGGACTTACCCAGGCTGGCTTCATGCTTCTGCTCAATGGTCCCATCTCCACTGAGCTCTCGTGCTTTTCCTCTCTCTCCTAATGCTCTTGCTTGCTCTTCTTCTCCTGCTTCCCAGAACCACCCCTGCCCTTCCCCTTTTGGGCATGGGAGTGGTAACAACAGCCACTAACTACGGGGCATTACACTCTCCCTGTGGTTTCCCTACACTTTGCCCTTTGTAAATAGTCCTTTTATTAAATCCTCAAATTATGCAATAAGTGTGCCAACTGTTTCCTGCCAGGATCCTGACTAATGTAATTGCTAAACACCACCCTCACTTAAATTCCATTTCTTCACAACTCTTGTGACTTTTCTGTGTAACCTGAAGCCCTCAATTTTCCAGGAGAAATGATCAAACTCCCAAGATGGTTCACAGCTCTCATAGCTCTTGCTTAGTATGTCAAAGATCACAATCTGGTGGGTTCAGATGAATTCAGATGAATGAAACTAAATTCTCGCTACCGACAAGTTCACAAATTAGTGAGAGAGATAATCTTGTACACAATTAACAGTAAAACACACCACACTAATCTTTGGCACACTTGCTGGGAATGGTACAGTTAAACAAATAGTCCAGACTGTATTAAAATCATCATTTCTATGGGTAGATATTGGTCAAAGAGTAAAAACTTCCAGTTATAAGATTTACAAGTTCTGGGGATCTAATTACAGCATGGTAATTATAGCTGATATACTGTATCATATATTCAAATATTGCTAAAAGAGTAGGTCTTAAATGTTCTCACCACAAACAAGAAATGGTAATTATGTGATGGGATGGAAGTGTTAGCTAACACTACGGTGGTAATCGTTTTATAATCTATACATGTATCAAATCAACACACTAGATATCTTAAACTTACACAATGTTATATGTCAACTACATCTCAAAACTGGGGGAGAAAAAGACTGCCAAAAAAAAAGCTAGTTTAAAGATAAGGAAATGAAGGCTCAGGGAAGTGCTAGAGCTTGTGCAGGGCCACACAGCTGGTCCATGTGGGAGGCAGGATTTGAACTCAGTTCTAGACATTTCGCCTTCTGCTACCTATTTTTTCACAGCTCTTCAAGAACAGTAGCAAACCCACGTTTGTTCCGCCCCATCTCTCTCCCAGGCTAAAATTGCAGACCTCAGAAGCTGCTCAATAGACATCTGTTAAATAATTTTTTAAAAAAGAATCATTTCCAATTCCCAATTCCAGGGAGAGAGAATCTGACTGTCCGTCTGAATCGGGTGTTCAGTTCTAACCCAGTCAGGGTGGCTCACAGTACAAACATGGCTGCTTGTGATTCAGCACTCAGCGGGGAGAGGAAGTTCCCAGAGGAAGGGTCCTGGTATAGGATGAGCAGACATCACTGAAAGCACCCATCACAGTAGATAGTAGGCCCTGGTTAGTGTTTCTTTAAATGAATAATTTCATAAGGCAGATTGTGATGTGCCAAGAAAGACCGATTTAAAGTCCCTCTTGTCATAGGTATTTTACTGCTTTTTTTTGAAGAGAAGGAATAATAGCATATTTACAACTCAATTATATTTCTATTATTCTAGTTCTAGTCAAATTAGACATTCCTTAGTTCCACAGTGATTTTTTCAGGGGGAGGGGTGTTGTCACACCTGCCACACAGCTGGGTCCAAGGACTGCCTGCATGCTCCCAGCATGCTCTGGGGTTAGTTTCCATGCCAACCAGCCAAGGAGTGTTTCCACCCTATCTACCCGCTCCAGGACAGACATTAATAGAATAGGCATGTATGAGGAAGAGTAAGAGACAGATTGAATAAGTGTATGCAATTATTTTTACAGCACTGTGGTCCTAAAGTATTCCTTATGCTAGTCCCCTTTATAACACAAGATAATAGGAGACAGATTAGGATATCTTTCCCACTATGTGCTCAGAGCTCTTTCAAATATGCTATCACATTATCCTCACAGCATCCCTAAGAGATAAGAAAGGTCTGATTTTGCAGGTTGAGAAACTAAGGCACAGAATGGTGGGATGTCTGTCTTACACACGCAGGATGGCAATGCTAGTATTAAAATGGAAGTCAAGAATCCTACATGTAAAATCTACATTTTCACTATAATTTTCTGCTTCCTTGTCTCCATCAGCTTTAAGCTCCAGAACAAATCGATTCAATACAATTTTGATTAAATATCATCCTCATTAGATTTTGTGTTAACTGTAAAAATAGCAAAAATGGTGGGGTTAGTTACTGAGGAGGAAAATTGGGTAAACCATTAAAAAAAAAAAAAAGGGCAGGTGAATACAAAGCAAGTATATACGTTTAACTTAAGTTAAAATATTTCACCTGAATTTTCTTTTAACGAAAAGAAACAACCACTCAGCTTTGGAATAACAGAAGGTTAATCCACTGGCATGAGGCATATTTGTGATTCAGGGAAACAGTAATATAACATCGAATATGGCCAAGATTAACAAGAGACACCTCAGACACTGAAAGGGAGACTGAGGAAGATGTGTCCCTCCCGAAATGATCCAAAATGTTGTCAGCCCCCTTTGCACCTTTCTGGAGATTCTGCCTTTGGCCCTAACCGCCCCAGGGAGAGACCAGGAGCACACATGGGAAGGGATAAAAACATGCCTTTGTGAGATGGAGGCTGAGGGCACATTAAACCCTATCACAGTGCTGATTCCATTGTTTTAAAGATCCTGAGACCCTTCTCACCTCATCACTCCACACGGAAAGTTATAACCAAAAAAGACAGTGCTCTGGCCAGTGAACGCAGAAACACCAGCATGTCCCTGATGTTTGTCCAAAGTAATAACCAGTCACTTCAAAGCTCTCCAAAGTCAACAGCCAGTGACATGCTGGTGCCAGGCGCTTTCTGAACCCAGGCTTTGGGTACCTAGAACACTCATTCTGGACTCATACGTGCAGATGCATGTATATGTACACACACATTTATATTTGTTTCTTTCCTTTCTTATTCCATTGTCATGCAACATAAGATATACTGACTTTATATCATAGTATTTAAGTATTGCTAATTTTAAATCGTATATCAGTTTCAACATTTCAGGGATATCAAGGGGAAAAGCATATATCACTCAAGGACTTTACCTCCTCTTCTGAGGAAGGGATTAGCACATTTTGGGTTATACACAGGATCATTGTATCATGTTAGGTGGAATTCTGACCTTATTATTGTCTTTGTTTAGAGATTAAGTATGGTTAAGGAGATGTGTATGGTGCCAAGTCGACAAGCGGTGAACTTGTGATGGTTAATTTTATGTGTCAACTTGACTGGGCCATGGGATGCCCAGATATCTGATTAAACATTATTTCTGGGTCAGTTTGTGAGGGTGTTTCCAGAAGAGACTAGCATTTGAATTGGTGGACTGAGTAAGGCAGATTGCCCTGCCTGCTGTGTGTAGGCATCACCCAGCCCATTGAGGGCCACAGGAAGGAGTGTTGTTGTCCTTCAACTTCTCAGATCCAGGAAGTGGCAACACTCACTCACATCACTGCATCCTATGTCCAGAACCTTCTTTGCAGAGTAGAATATTGGTCTAGGGCTGAGGAAACCTCTTTGTCCCTCTCTGAGCACCATCCCTGTGATTTCCGTTGCCTTGGGGCAACAAGCCCCAGCTGGATTCTCCACTCCATTCCATCCCTGGGGAGGGGAGCAGGGCTCTGGAGCAAGGGGTAAGAAGTTCAGATCCCTGCTCACAGTGAGCGTTTTGCTGACCAATAACACTTATAATGAGCAAACACAGGCGATGTTACTTCTCCTCTCTGACCTTCAGTGTTCCTATCTATAAACTATGAATATCAACAATACCAACCTCATAGGATATTGTGAGGATTAAATGAGATAATCGCATAAAATTTTAGTCCAGTGCCTAGAACATAATCAGCACTCAAAAAATGTTAGCTATTTATTAAAACAACTCCCTAGGAATCTGTCTCAGTGAGGAGCTGTGCCTTTGCTCATCAGACAGGCCTTCTGTCACACTCAAAGAGAGTAAATGCAGAGAAGGGCAAGGAAAGACTAAAACTGGAAGATGGGGAGGCTACGGAAGCAGCCAATCAGGAGGAGCCAATTAAATAGTTGCCCGAAGCATGTATGAAGGGTCTCTCTGGACAGAACGGAGTATAGTGTGTATAAAACAGTTAGATGGGCACGGTTTAAGCTTCTTAGGGATGTGTCAAGCATATTCATAAAAATGGACAGATTTTGGAAAATATACTTAATTAAAAGAAAGATTTGAATTGAAAACTAGTCTTTTCCCAAACTCATTAGTGTGGCAAGTCAATGATCCCCCAACAAATTTAGAATGTTGCTTTTAGATGGTAGGAAGATTAGGAGACTGAAACGACTCAATACTCTAGCAGTAAATCTATGCCCTGTCCAGATCTCAAGCAGAGCTAATGCATTTTAGGTGGTGAAAATGTAGATTCTATAGGAGAATTCAAGAGACACAAGTGACATGCTTAAAGTATTCCAAATGTATTTGCAAAAAAAGATTTATTCTTTGCTGCTCTCAGTATATTGCCCGGAGCAAGAATAATCTCTTCCTTAGGTCTCTGGTTCACACTGCTTTTCCTTTTTAACATGTTGCTGTTCATTTGCCACACAAAGATATTTCAAATCTTCGGTAAACACAGACACTCCCCATGCAGTATAATGATAAACTAGCTATTACAAAGAGCTTAGAAACCAGACACAGTGTGCCTACATATCTAACCCAAGTTATTTTCTGTGGCTTAACATATTTTCAATAACAGTTCAACCACATGCTTAACTCTAACATAGAATTCCTTTCACCAGCTACGGAAAAAAATAATCAAAGAGACTATTGCTTCTGTGGAAGTTCTTGTACATGACTGCAGGGGAATTATTCTTTCCTTCATTCCAGCATGCTTTATGAGGTTGCCCCAACCTGGCTGCACTAAACCCCCCAAATGTACGACTCTTGTGTGCACCACAGTTGTAGAGGTTGGAAGAGTCCCAAGAGTCTCGGGAAGACAAGAAAGAATGCTTTAAGCCGCAAGACCATTAATTACCCTGCAGAACACCTAAACTGGCAAAGCATTTCCCCTCCTTGGGCTGCGTTATCCCAGTCACTTCCAAAGACCATTTCCAACAAGTGTGACAGCCTCCATCCTTTACAGCCTCTGAGCATCCTTTGCTCTCTTCCACCTAGATCATCAGGCTTCTGACCAAGGAGACAGTACGGCAAAATGCCAGCAGGGCCTTGACACAAGAAATGGCCTGCATTCACTTCTGGCTCAGCCTGCTGCTGCCTCACTGTGTAATTAAGAGTTTGGGTTAAAAAAAAAAATAGTTTAGGTTTAAGGTAGAATGAATTGGATTTGAATTCCACCTCTACCTCTCACTAGCTCTGGGACTTTGGGCAAGTTATTTAACTTTTCTGAATCTCAGTTCCTCGTCTATCAATTGAGGATAATCATAAACCTCCCTCTCTGAGTTTCGGGGAAAATTAAATGAGATAATTTATGTAACGAATTCAATGAGCACAGTAAGCAGTCGGTACATATTAGCTGTTGTCTCAGGCCGCTACTGTGGAGATGCAGTCTGACCTTCTCCCTCCTGAACAGTCCTTCATTCATT
Organism: Diceros bicornis minor; assembly: GCF_020826845.1. Lineage (NCBI taxonomy): Eukaryota > Metazoa > Chordata > Mammalia > Perissodactyla > Rhinocerotidae > Diceros > Diceros bicornis. The sequence continues at coordinate 8,729,235 of NC_080763.1, read as the reverse complement.
AATGATTACTGATCCAGCTCAGGCATTAGGAAACCACCTGCAGTGTTCCGTCAGCTAGCAGTGTGAGGGCCCTGAGGTGCAATCTACACACAAATATTCAAACTTGAGGAAACTATATGCAAGTATCCGAATTGGAAGAAACTAGTGCAGTTAAAGAAACCCATCTCCTTCTAATCCCAGATTATTTTATTCCTGACCCCTAAGAATTATTCCGCCAGACTGCTGGGCTCAGTCACATGAAAACCCAGCAAGAAGGTCAATCAGTAATTTATATAAGAAGATAAACAAATTACTAATAAATACATTAAAAAGTTTAACCTTACTAATGATTAAACAAATTAAAATTAACCCAATAATACCATTATACCTACCCAAAATGTAAACATTTTAAAATGATAATATTCAATGTCATCAGAAGCAGAAGGAGATATGCTGACGAGAATGTAAATCTCTGGAGAGTGTTTTATTAATATGTATCAAGGACAATAAGTTGATATCTTTTGACCCAATAATTCAATGTCTAGAAATTTATCCTAAGGAAATACTCAGAAATGCAAACAAAAGTGTATATATACACGAATGTCCAAGGCAGTATTATTTTAACAGCAAAAAATAAATAAATAAAAATAGCATAAATGCCCAATAATAAGGAATTGCCTAAATAAATTAACTCAATACAATAAAGTACCATGCACCCATTAAAAAATCATGTTTGCAGAGTATTCAATGACAGGTGAAAGCACTTGCAATATAATGCTATTTTAAAAAAATGTGTTATAAAACTTCGAAATAGGTAGAGAAAATTATTAAAAGGAAATATGGTAAAACATTAACAGTAAATATCTATAATGAAGCAAGTAGAATCATGTTTATTTTCTTTTGTATAGTTTTTATATTCTAAATTTTCTGTAATTAACATGCATTCCTTTTATGATCAGATTTTGCATGTGTATTTGTGTCCCAGTTTCTCAGAGACTTACTCTCTGTGAATTTATTTACACTTGAATGTAGCCTTCTAAAGAAACAAATCCTTAGCCCCAAAGAATAACCCTAATAGCTCGACTCACAGCTACTCCGGCAGGTAGAAGAGATGCTTGGGGTAATCAGTTTGTCCTTCTCCACCCTTCCCTGTTCAAATCACAGAAGGTGGGAAGGGAGCCTTACAGGTGGCCTTAGGCTCAAAGACTGATGGGAAGGTGACAGAGACAGGCCAAGCAGGCGCACTCGTGCTCGTTAGAGACGAGGTTCTGGTCAGCAGGCTGTCACTGAGTCAGCTGTGAAACAATGATTTATTTCATATAATGAGCAGGGTGCAGCTGTGCAATTGATCTGCATTGCTATGAAGGAGGAGTAGTCCAGAGTCTGAGAATATTTTCAAACTAGCGTTTCTGAGGGATGGCTGGATCTCAGAGGAGAAGGCACGGCAGAACGAGCATGGTCCTTTCAAGTCATCCTTTCCCTCACTGTCTGGCCCTGGCCCAGGACACGAAGGACAGCAGCAGATGCATATTGTGCTGGACTTCATGGTTTCTGAAGGCATGTTCTATCAACTTTGTGAAATCATAGTGTTGTTAATTGCTATTATTTAGCACTCATAGGGTATTCTATTGTTCTGTGGTATCCAGACAACAATAATTAGTAATTTTTCACATCACTCTGATGAGGAAGGTCAGCATTATTAGCATCATTATCCTCTGAATACACAAGAATATTATGAAAGTCGATATCACAGAAGTCACTGGCAAAGCCAAAATTAAACTTATTTTCTGGCTCCTTGATTAATAGTTAGAAGTTTCAAAAAATATAGCATTTTCCTACTAGAAGGGAAAAGATGCATTACTTATATGAAGATAGATAAGTTGTGATTTGCTCTCTTGTCAAATAAACATGGTTGCATGTTCTTTGAGTTAAGCCACATGATCACACTGTCTGAGTTGTGAGTAGTGTCTTCCTTCTCTTACATTTCTAGGAAGGGCTTGGCCTCTGGATTTTAGTTTCTTCAGATGATTTGTGTTCATGGTTCTTGCTGGCTTTTGTGTTAGTCATCTATTGCTGCATAACAAATTGCCCCCAAAACTTAGCAGCTTAACACAACACACATTTATCATCACACACAGTTTCTGAGAGTCAGGAGTTTGACAGCGGCTTAGCTGGGTGGTTCTGACTCAAGATCTCTTATGAAGTTGCAGCCAAGCTGTCAGCTGAGGCTGTGGTCACTAGTAATCTGAGAGCTTGACTAGGGCTGTGGCTGCTGGCAGGAGGCCTCAGCCCTTTGCTGGCTTTTGGCAAAAGGTCTCAGTCCTTGCCCTGTGGGCCTATTCATGGGGCTGCTCACAACATGGCATCTGGCTTCCCCCAGGGTAAATGACCCAAGACAGAACAAGACTGCAAGACAGCAGCCAAAACAGAAGTCTCAATCTTTGATAACCTGTTCTCGAAATTGACATACCACTGCTTCTATCATATTCTTTTGGTTACACAGACCAACCCCAGTCAAATGTAAAAGGGAACTATACAAGGGCATGAACATTACGAGTCAGAGATTGCTGGGGCCATTTTGGAAGCTGCCTACCACAGCTTTTCAAGAAAGTGTGATCTGTGTGTTGGTTTGTGCAGTGATTTCTTCTTGTCTCGGTGGCGGTAAGGTCTTTCATATTCTTCTGCATCCTAACCAGCAGCAGGATGATATCCAAGGAAATGCATTTAAAGTACAATCTTCCAAAATAACTCTGTCTTAACTTAAATTTTTTAAAATTCAAATAAACTTTTGATCCTTTTTACTAGCTTTACTTGCCATAAGACGGTGGATCATTAGAATTTTTGATATATTTTTTCTTGAATTGGATTTCCAAGAGAAAATAGTAATGTTATTCTAATAGTAAAAGCCATTTAAAAGACTAGAGTGGAAAAGAAATATAGCAATTAAGACTCAGATCCTGACTCACAATGACCTGTGTGCAAACCCTAGTTCCACTCCTCACTGGCTATTTGACGTTGGACAAACAGAGCCTCGTGGTGTCAGTTTCTTCATCTATAAAATGGGCACACAAATGACAGCAACTTCTAAGCCTTGATGCATGAAAACCGGGAAAGTGCTCAGCCACATGTGATCACTGCCAATAATGAAGCTGTGTGTGTCTATACCGCACCCACATGGGGCAAAATGGTCTTTAGGAAGTTTATCCAATCTCATTCACTCCCTCCTCTAAAGGACTAAATAGGACTAAATAACTTCTAGTTGTTTTGGCTTTTTACAGAAGGCAGATGTTTCTTAAGAGATTATTTTTAATTTTTAAGGGCTGTGAGAAGCAAGGGAAAGTGGTGAGTAGGTGTTTTATTTAATTTTAAAAATTAATTTCAAGAATCTGTCAGCCAGAGTCAGGCATTTTGAAGCTAGACTGCTGTGGACTCTGAAGGCTGCTCTTCCCCTGTCCCCTCCTCTGTGCCCCGTCCCCAGAAGTGAGCAAATACGTGACCTGAATTGAGGCGGCAGCTTTCACAGGTGGAGCCAGGATACGGGGGTCCCAGGCGAGGCGATGCGAGTGTAATCAGAGGCATCTATTGGGGACCAACTGCACCGACTCTCTCTGTTTATGTCATGAGCAAGGTCATTATTCTCATCCTGCGACACCCGCGTGCACAGCAGGTCTTGCTGACTGTGCACGTTCCGTTAGCATTCTGCACGTTCCATCGGCTAAATCTGCCATTTCATTTAGAATGCTTCTGATTGCATATTTTTTACATTCACAGCCTCCTCAGAGAAATGGATGCCGCTGTTAGTGATCTGACAGGCAGCCTAGCACACAGCAATGCATTTGTCATCAAACTAAGAGGGAAAGTTATTAAAACACTTGGCTGTCAACCGTGAATTCGGTCAGAATCACTTAAGTTATAAAAGTATTTTTACATGCAAGATCCAAAAATAAATAAATAAATCAAGGAAGAATTGTGAAGAGAAAAAAACATTTTAATGTTAGAATTTACTAGAAAGACTGTCTTTCCTCTATAATTATGTCCGAATAAAAGTAAATGAATGCAGACTTTTTTTCAGGCTACAAAATCATTCTTTGGCCATTGAAATTGATTTCTACTCAAGGCACACTCAGCATCACATACTTTGCAAACCTCAGAAATTACATGTTTTAAAGTATATCTTTAAAAAGATAATTAATATTTATATTTAATTATGCTTTTCTCCATATTCCTTAGATGTGATGGGCCAGAAGACATCTGAATTGCTACCTCACAAGAGAAATAAATGAGGAGCATTGTTTTATGGGCTGTGAAAGGAACGTACAATTTGTACTCCTAGCAGCAGAGCTACTAAAAAATGGAAATTTATGATTTTTGCCCCCCAGAAAAACCTCATTAAGCTCCTCAAAGAAATGGAAACCTTATGAGCAGTAATCAAAGCATATGAAGCCTCCTGAGTGGTTAACAGAGCCCACTTCATCAGACAATTCCACTGGGGATAGAGTTGCCCCAAGGACATGCTGCTTACGGAATGTATTATGAATTGAAATTCAGCTGCAGAATGTGACTGAGCTAGAAACCCTGAACAGTAGAGTGCACCCGTGAGAATCTTTCCTGAGAACATGTTGGCCTTTCATCATTGTCAAATCCCCAGAAACCATAAGCAAACAAGAGGCAGATTGATATGCCCCATTCAGGGCAAATCTGTGCATAGAACCCTCCAGACAGATAGGCGGTGGAAGGCCCCACTACTGGAGGCCTGAGCAGCCACATTTCAGCTCCTCAACACAAGTCAGTGTGATTTAGAACCATAGTCTGTGCATGTGTCAGCTTGTACTAAGCATGCCCTCCCTGTTTCCACTAAGAGAATTGCTCACACATGAGCCTAGATGTTATTAGCCTGAGGAAGGAACTTCCAATAGAAAACATACTTAAAATACTTCGATTTTCAGGGCATCCTGTGGGACCAAGTATCAGTTTCCTAAGGCTGCTGTAACAAAGCACCACAAACCAAGTGGCTTAAAACAACAAAAACTTGTCTCACAGTTCTGGAGTCTAGAAGCCTAAAATCAAGACGCTGGCTTCTGAAATCTCTAAGGGAGAATCCTGCCTTGCCTATTCTAGCTTCTGGTATTTGCTAGCAATCCCTGGCTTTCCTTGGCTTGGAGATGCATCATTCCAACCTCTGCCTCCATGGTCACATGGCTTTCTTCACTCTGTGTGTCTTTGTCTTCACATGGTATTTGCTTTTCTTATAAGGACTCCAGTCATATTGGATTAGAGCCCACCTTAATGACCTCGTCATAGCTTGGTTACATGTGTTAAGACCCAATTTCCAAATAAAGTCACATTCACAGGCACCAGCAGTTAGGACTTCAACATATCTTTTAGGAGACACTATTCAACCCAAAAAAGACCACTTCAGTTGAAAGAGGCTGAAGCAATTCATCTAGATGTATAGGATGCAAACTATGAGAGAATTGGTTGCAGAAGACAAAGAAAGGGATTGTTAGAAGAGTATGACCAACAGTAGTGGATTGACCAAATTAAGACATGAAGTGAAATAAGACTAAGTACACATTGGATTTAACAGCAGGAATAGAGTGGTGAGGGCTGGGGCCATATTGCGATGAGTAACAGAGTGAGCAGCAAATGTGGACGTGAAGACCACCAGTGTAGGCCAGTCTCTTAAGACATTTAGCTGTGCAGAGATAAGAGACAAGAAAGCTATTGGAGAGAACACTGATTCTAAGAAGGGCCTTTGGTGTCAAGAATTTGGAAACACCTAACATTTACTGGTGCGTCTCCATACGGAATGGCCACCGGTTCACACACATGCCATGGATGAGAACACTGAACACTAGCACCTCCACCTTATGGCAAAGACTGTATCTGAGAGCAAGTTGCTCCCTGCTTACAATGGGATGGGCAAGGTGTGCGAAGAGGTGGTTTGACTTGGGAGGGGCTTGTTAAACATGCTGCAGTGAGGAGAGTGCTTCCTCTATAAATGTCATGAAAACTGACTCCTGGCAGCTAGGCGTGGCTAAGTCCATGATACCTGCTTGCATCAAGGGCCCAGTAAACTCCCCTGTGATTTGCGAGTCACCTGTCTCTATCTTTCCTTCACCACCTGTGTCAGTCAGCGTTCTCCAGAGAAACAGAACCAATAGGATATATATGTACATAAAAGAGATTTATTTTAAGGAACTGGCTCACAGGTTTGTGGGGCTGGCAAAATCTGTGGGGCAGCCGGTAGGCTGGAAACTCAAGCAAGGGGTTGATGCTGCAAGCTTGAGGCAGAATTTCTTCTCTGAGAAACCTGTTTTTGCTCTTAAAGCCTTCAACGATTGAATGAGGCCCCACCCACATTATGGAGGGTAATCTCCTTTCCTTCAAGTCCCCTGGTTATGGATGTAAACCACATCTATAGACACCTTCACACCAACACCTAGATTAGTGTTTGATTAAATAACTGGGGACTACAGCCTAGTCAAGTTGACACAAGGCACTAACCATCACATCCTCCTCCTCCTAAGGACCCCTGAGATGCCACAACTTCTGAAAAGGCACAGCAGTTCTGGCCACAGCAATCAGATAAGTGCCTACTTCACAGGTATAGGCTTGGATTTAAGTAGTCAAAGAATAGTATTTTCATACCAAATCTAGATGGTAAATCGAGTTAGTAGCTACAAATAAAACTGCTTAAGACAATTGGCTTACAGAATTACAGATACTTGCGTTCTTTCTAAAAGCAAAACTTGAACCATGATGTGCTCTGCTCATTCACAGTATAAAGACTGTGGCAATTAGCTCATTATCTTATAGTATCACTACGTATTACTATCTGGAGGTGTCATTAATCTCCTTTCTCCTTAGAGGAGAATTTAATATAAGGCAGATCCATCTCTCTTACTTTCAATGGAGCATTTAATTATCAAAGGATCAAAAGCATCTTGTTATAATGTGGCTGTGCAGCGCTGACTCCGAGGGAATTATGAAGGACAACTTAAGTGTAATTTCCTGAAAGAAAGGGATGTCAACAAAAAATTAGAGCACAGAAGATGACAGCTTCAGAATCAGAACGTGTCTATTTCCATAGTCCTATCACAGAAAACTCTATTAAAATAACTTACAACAGGAAAAGCATCCAGACAAAGCAACAGTGGTTTCCATACACATGTACTGAGCATTTGAAAGTGTCACCAAAGTGCTTGCTTGAGAATGCCATGGACTGTTAATAGCCTTTAACATTTTAGTGCAGGTCCTGTATCAAAAGACCATGGTAGTCAGTGAAACACACACACATACAAAAGAGCCTCTCCAAACTCCCGCAATTAAATAAAGTTTCAGATCTCTAATTCCCTTGTCATATTCCTTCCACCCAGAGATGATTTTATTACAGCTTCTCTAGAGAAGATTTTTTTGAAAATGAAATGACATAATATGCCAGCCGAAAGATAGAAAACTCACAGTTGACTATACGAAGGCGTCATTTATAACTCATCCTTCCAAGACAAAACCAGCTCACCTTGGTATAAAACCTTGATGGGTTTGTGAGTGACTGAAACAACACAGACAGCTACGTAACGTGAGTAATTGGAAAGAAATCCTGGAGCTCCTCTCCTGTTTATATTCCCATCTCCAACCTGCATATACGATTAAAAGATGTCACTCAATTACATTTCAATTTTTCCACCAGCTGCATTCATTACAAAATTTCAGAAATGTTCCAGAAGGATAATTTATTAAATAGATGTTGAATTTGCCATTAGAAATTGCAAGTATCCAGCAGCATATTTTATTCTCTCTCAGAGATCATTTATTTCAGGATATTGTGTTTTTGATAAGTGGACTGTGTTTGGGTCTTTAGCATATCATACAGAGTACAGTAATTCCTTCTTACAGTGATTTAAATGCTTTTATTACTAGGTCCTATCAAGAAAAAAATGTGGGTTATATTAGTGAAGGGGATTATTTTTAATACATAAATATTTTATGATATCTATTTTCCATTTCTTGCCCTGACACTTTATTACCACTGACTCCTATTAATTCCATGTTTGATATAAATTAAATTTGAGATTTTGATGTGTGTGGTGCAGGGCCTTGAGGGCATAGAATCTCTTCTCTGAGATTACAATTACTTAACTTCTCCGAGGATTAATTTGCCTAACCTCAGTCCCTGAGCTATGCGAGAGAGAGATAATTTGGAAACACAGCAGCAGGCTTCAGATGTGATAGCTCATACCTCCTATTTATGTAGTTTGTGGGAACTCACCGAGTTCTCCGGGACACGCTTTAGAAAGGGCTTGTGAAATAGAATACAGCCAATCTCTCCACTGTTCGGAGGCTGGTGCTTTCGTCTAGGGAGTTCATTACTCACTGGCACCTCTGTGTGGGGCTAGACTGGGCTGGGGAAGGTGGAGAGACTCACCCACCCCGCGGTTACCACTCATCAGTGACTGGCATGAAGCGCGGTCGCAGCAGCCGAGAAAAGCTCTGCCCTCCTCGGGGACTTGTGCAGTTATCAGCACAAAAATGACTGGACTGGCGTTATTTTTCCAAGTTTCTCTCCTAAGGAAAAGGACAAACAAAGGTAGAACTGCTTAAACGAACAGGATATGATTAGGAACAATAAAGATGACAGGAATAGGGTAAAGGGAGAGGACACTGGAAAGGTAGCTAGATCGGACATCAGAAAGACATAGGAAGCTAAAGAACAGGGATGTTTTCTACAGGCCACACTTTCTTAAATGGTTTATAAATCCCTTTTAAAGGAAACAATTATCCCTGATCCCCAGTGTCAAGTTAAATAAGATATAGATACACATATGTACACACACATAGATATGCATATGCCCACACATATATACATATACATAGACACACTATATCTTATATAGGCGTGTGTGTGAGTGTATGTGTGTGCATAAAAATTTCCCACTCGTGTTACGTGTCCTTCACGGTTGGCTGACGCTCTGGGTTCTGCATAATCTTCTTTCTGGGGTCCAGGCTGCCCAAGTATTCCCTTTCTGGAATATTGCTGGGCTCATGCCAGAAAGAAAAAAGGGAGAGGGTCAGACATGCAGTGGCTCTGAAAGCTTCCACTTGGAAGTGGCACCTATCACTTCCACTCACATTTTATTTGGCAAATCCAGTGGTACAGCCAAACCTAAAGTCAGAGGGGTAGGAAGTATGACTTTCCCATAAGAAAGGACCCCGTAGGGAGAGACAGGAAATACTTTTGAAAAATAGAAGAATTCTTATGTGAAATAGAAAACTAGGCTTAAACTCTTTTTGCTTATAGATTGTATGTGAATCTAAAGCCATAACAATTTCATAGGAAATTTATAAAATCAATAAAGTTCACATTAATATTTACTTATTGTGTTAAATGAAACTAAAACACCACTCACTACGAGAAAATTTTTACCAAGAGCTACGGCTCTTTTTCAGTTTTGTTATTGTTGTTGCTTGTGTTTGCGATTTGGTGAGGCATGCCTGGTCTGCGACGTGACGTGTCGGGACGAAATTTTCCCCACACTTTTCTCTGTTGGAGCCACTGTACTGAAAATCTGCCTTTAAACAATTTGCTGTCACAGCATTTGGCTTTCGCATGGATCAAACTCATCATTACAAATTAAGTCCACTTTTGTTCATTTTTCATTAACTCATGACATTTAAAGTTGTTCAACTTGGTGCCAACAAGATCATAAAGACAACAGAGACAGTGAAATTTTATGACAGTGATAAGATAGTCATTTAGATGACCCAGAATCTACTTATATTATTTTTTAAAGATTCTTTTAATTGATATTAAAATAAAATTCAAGGGGCTGGCCCCGTGGCATAGCGGTTAAGTTCGTGCGTTCTGCTTTTGTGGCCCGGATGCCGGGCACCCGCCGACACACCGCTTGTCAGGCCATGCTGTGGTGGCGTCTCATATAAAGTGGAGGAAGATGGGCACAGATGTTAGTCCAGGGCCAGTCTTCCTCAGCAAAAAGAGGAGGATTGGCATGGAGGTTAGCTCAGGGCTGATCTTCCTCACATACACACACACAAAAAAAACAAAATTCAAGGAAACTCCTAGACAACCTAAGTATGACCTCCCTATTCCCTTAAAAATGTCACTTCAGGGGTCTGGAAACACTGCTATAGGTGAAAGGGAGCCACTGAAGAATGTAATGCCATGGACTTTTAAAATCAAATTTACTTTTAGAAAGATCGTGCTGAAGGAACTAATGGGCACTAGTTTGGAGGCATGACAATAGGTTGAGTAAACAAAAGTGAAGGCCTGAATTCATAAGGGTGGTATGAATAAAATGCAATGATGGAAACTCAATATTTAACACATATTATTTTTAGGGAGGAACTCTTAATTTGTAAAGTGCAATACAAATATAAGTTATCATTTTGGGGCTGATATAAGTTTTCTCCCCATTCCTTCTTTTCTTGGAGCCTAGGCAACCCAATACTAAAGTAATAGGATGGAAAGTTTTATATGGAACTCAAGTCTCAGCAGGGGTCAGACACTCCTCTAGCATAATAAGGTACGGAATATGAGCTAGGAAAAATCTTTTATATACGAGTGATCTGGTTTTCCTATAGAAAGTCTGCTCTTTCCTGTGCCTTCTCACCCTTGGTGCCTGGGCTTCCTCCTGGCCCCATCAAGCCTCATGGCACAGAATGACCACCCATGCCGGAAGCTGTGACAGAGGAGGATAAAGAAACTTCAAAGGAAGAGAAATGGCCACAGGGCCAAGGGACTGAGCCGAGGAGGCAGAAAAGGAATGAGGGAAAGGATCAAAAGGGGATGCTGTCTGCTGCTGAGGGAGCAGCCACCTGAGGCATCCAGACAGACCATGAGCAGAGGCCCCAGACCCGTGGACAACACACACAGACAAATCAGTGAGAGAAGGGACTCTTTGCACTGGTCAGGTTATATCCCTAGAAGCTGAGGCAAAGACCGTTCTTTGAGGGCCTGTGTGTTCATTTACTTAGCTGAGGGAAGGCTTAGCCCATTCCCCTCACACCTCCTCATCCCAATCACCAGCAGATGACTGGATTCTGACAGCGGGAAAGACCAGGAAGCAAATAAGTCATGTGGGATCAATCACTGGCTGACCAGTGAGACGTTCTTTTGACCCTCCCACTCCCTCTCACCAAGACAAGGAACACTGTGTCCATCTTATGCTATTATTTCAAATCTACCCCTCTACTGTAGTGTGGTAGACTATCCTCCAGGAAAGTTCAGAAATCACTAAACATTGACATAAGCAAAGAACAAAGAGCTTCTTGTGGGAAAGCAGGCCTTAGAATAGCATTTTGATTTGTCACTGTTTGACGAGTTTTATCTTCTATATTTTGATTCCCGACTTTTCTGAAGTTTTTTGAGACTTTTAAACTAGAAGTAAAATGTGAGTTCTTGGCTACTAGGCCTTGTTAAAGGAAGTATTAAAAGGAACTGTGGTTAAGCTACTGGTCTTCCATCTCACAGAGGGCAATTCAGCTACATACAAGGCCACATTGTGGACTTAAAATAAATCAGATTCAGCAACTTTTCAAAGGTGGGTTTGAAATCTGCAATGGTAGCCAGGGAACTAAAACATTGGAGTATATTGAGGCAGACTCAGAAATCATAATATTTATCAAAAATCTTATGTCACCTTACCCTTTCAATCCAAAAGGTCATATAATATTAACCTGGAGCACGAGATAATGTTGTTTAACATCAGAAATGAAACACCAGTATGGTTATGCTACTTTGCAGAGGTTTTTCAAATATTATAACAAGATTGTTCTCTTGGAATGTTAAGACCATTCTTCCTTTCCTTAGATAGGCAACTTAAAGGATTATCTTCTTCGCCAACACCTTCCAAGGCCGTAAGACACTTCCCCAAATTGCCTGGGTCCCAGTTTCTCACCCCAGAAACCTGAAAGAACAAAGCTTCTGATGATGATCTAAAATGGCCCGTGAGCACCTATGATCTCACGAATGCTTGACACTCCTACGAGGCAAGTAACTGGCAAATAGTGATTATCCCTTCGTTAAAAGAGAAGACTGAATTCAGAGAAATTGAGTGTGTTGCCAAAAATAACTGAGCAGTTATCGAATGAGATGTGAGCAGATCTAGTTGTTATGGTTCCCAGATTGGTATTTGATCTACTGGGATAAATCACATCTCCAGCATGGAACTACATTTTAACAGATCAGATGCTACTACAGCGAATGGAGATAATCTCGAGACTTATCAATCTTAAATTTGGAGGATTTTAAACAAACCAAAAATATTTTGGATCCTGAAAGAGATATGAAAAAAATCTAAGTGAATCCAATAAATTTAACGAGTGTGGGGCTGTTGACTAAATAATATGGCTCTCATGGTAATATGCCTCCATATTTCACTTCGTACTAATGTGTCCCCTGAAAAATTTTATGGATATAATTTTCTAAATTTTATAAATCAAGTTGTATTTTAAATATCCAAAGGAAACTCACTATGGAAAGAAGGAAGCCTGTGTGAATCTTCTGTACATGTGTATCCTTTTTGGTAATGCAAATAATCACTCTCTCATTTGGGGCTTTAGTCAGATTCAGTACATTTGTGTTTCCTGAAAGCAAGGCTTGCCCGAAGTTTGAATTAATAGGAAAATATTATTTTCTAATAGTTTACTTTTGACAGATGTATGAGAAGTTGAATATATTCATGAAGGGCTTTTATTTGAACTGTAGGCACTGGTATGGAAGTAGCAATTGATACCAAGGCAACATTCTTTTTTCTCCTAAATAAAATTTCATAAACATATTTTTAGACCATGCCCATCTGCTCTCATGACCCTAAATTGTTAGGCATGTCTTACATGTATTGGTTGGCTCTCAGAGAGTTATCTTTTTCACAGATATCTGTCTAATTGGTAGCAGCTGTTCATCAAGCACATTGTCATGAATCCTGTAGTGTAGCATTCATCCTAAAGGTTTGTGGTTTTCTACATTTTGAAGGAAAGCCCTATGCCCTAGGCAGCAATGGAATGGAGTAGATTTCAAGTAATTATATTGAGTCGATGTAATTTGGCCTGAAATATCTGATTTGAATGTTTATGTTGATCAAACTCCCTGGAAAACTGTCAGGTTTTATCAAGGCTTTGTGCTGTTCACATGTAACATAGGAGGAAATGTCTCTTTAGCGCCCTGGTTACAGGCCCTGGGAGCAGAGAATTGAAAGGTGGCATGCTGTAAGTGAAGCTCGGCCTTCAGCAGTCTGGAGCTTGAATCCATGTTCTTTCATCAATTCTTTAAATCACTCAGCCATCTGTGAGTGTCTGGATACGTATGACACTGTGCTAGATGCTAGAATACCAAGGCGAGTAAGGCATAATCCTGGCCTCAAAGTCTCCCCTTTGTAGGGGGACACTTCAATCACTACGGCACAGCAAGACCAGGCTGATGCTCCTAGACACCCAGACCCATAGGTTGCTATGTCTTCCAAGCTTTCTACCCTGAAATCTCTAAGACCAGGTTGAAACTACCTCAAGTTCATGGAGACAAGATACCCACCCTTTGGATCTAGTGCCCACCTTCCAACAGGAGACTCTCAGGACTAAACCCACTCATGCTTCTCATCCCTGTTCTTATCAGTCAACTCCCAAAGTCTAAGCTTCCTGCTCCCTTAATCTATTCTCCAGGCACTACTGTCACCATAATATTCTGTCCTTACATATCCTCAAAGCGATAAACTATCCTCTCCTTCCCACTCTATTATTAGACTGCTTCCTACCACCTCAACCTCCCCTACAAGGGCTTCTTCTACTTCCTTGCATTAACTGAAAGTTCGGTCTCCTCAGGATACCCACTTCCACAGAGTTCCTTCAAATGAGACTCTTTATTCTCTCATACACCAAGGGTTGGTGGTGTGCTTTCTGTTTCCCAATGCCGTGTCTCACCTTAAACCCCTGAGGCAGACTGCATTTTCCAAAGATGGCTATAGCAATATCCCCCACTCCTACAGAGTGACCTTGCCTCATCCTCAGCAAATGTACTTGCATCTGCATCATCTTCCTTCTTTCTAATGAAGGAGGCATCACTTTTTCTAAGGACAATCTTTCTCCTTAGGACAACCCTTCTCCTTCTACTGGGGAGTCCATTCTCATATCCATTCTCTTCTCATTCCTTCATTTTCAGCTTGTCCCCTCGAGTAGGTCTTTTCTAATACCAAGGGTATTTAAACATTCTCATGTTTTTTTCCAACTTAAAAAAGAAGTTACTTGATTGCCCCACCCCAAAGATAGCTATGTTTCTCAAGAGTTATTTAACCTTGCTTTTTCCATTTCTTTACTTGTTTCCCACTTCTCAGCCTGCCCCATCTGGTTTCTGTCCTATCACTGCACCAAAACAGCACTTAGTGAGGTCAACATAGACCTCTGGAGTGCTCATTTTGGTGAATATTTTTCAGTCTTTGTTATAAATGGTGCCATAACTAGAGATATAGTTTTAGGAGTGAAAAATGGGACTAAAGATCATTCAGGGAGAATTCTGCATGTCAAGGGAGAGGGAGGGAGAGAAAAAGAGAGAACACTGAGAAAATAACCTCAGAGAATGCTAATATATAAGAGGATATAAGAGAAAGAAATCTAAAGAAGAAGCCTGAGAAGATACAGTTATGAAATAAGAAGAGAACCAGTAGAGAGCAATATTACGGGAGCCAAGGGAAGCAAGAATTCCAAGTGGACAATAATGCCATGTGCTGTTGCTCGTATATGTTCACGTAGTGTTCACGAATGACTGAGACTGAAAGTGTACACTGGATTTAGGAATTGGGAAGTCGATGGTGACCTAAGCACCATGGAATAGTAGGGCAAAAGCCTGCTCAAAGAAAGCAGGAATGAAGACACTCTTTTAAGAAGATTACATATAAAAGAAAAGAGAGATCAGGCAACAACTAGAATTCTCTCTGCGCCTATTTCTAATTCTATTAAATAGAGATAGTAGTAACTACCTTGCAGAGTTGTTTTGAAGGCTAAATTAGATGAGAGATAGAAGGTGTATGGCATGTAGCATATGTTTTATAAATGGTAGTCATTATTATTAAAGGATGAACATGAGAAATTGAGTATATTTTGAGGCTGGCAGGAAGAAACTAATGGGGAGTAGTTGAAGATAATGGATATAAGAAAACAAACGATAAAGAAAAGCCCTGTGACTAAAACAAGATTAAGCAGCTAGGTGGAAAATCTAGCCTTGACCAGGAAGAAGGAAATCTCATGGTCCCAGACTGGGGAGATGGATGGAGGGACATGTTTATGTAGAAGGTTGTCTCCAGAGGGAGAGGTGCTGTGAAACGGATAGAGTCCATGACTGAAAACCTTGATTCATCAGGGAAGTATGGAGGAATATGATGTGCTGACAGTTAATGCGTTGGGGCAAGATAACGGGCGTGAGTAGTATAGAGCAGTGGCCAAAGGGAACAGGAGACAGTGCTGACCAAAGAAAATTTAAGTAGATGAACATTGCTGAATGACTTACTGAAACTGGAAGCCATAGATGTGCAGTGGCCCCCACCTGTCCATCTGTGTGCTTCACTCTCATTGGCCTGCGTTGATCCATGCATTGTCCATCTCTCATCATGAAAACATAAGCTCCCTGAGAGTGGGATCCATGTTGATCTTGTTCACCACTACGTCCAACGATCGGTGCAGAGTAGGTGCTCAATAAATAGCTAAGAGAACAAATAAATTAATGGATATAGAAAAGTAAAAGAATATCATAAACGTTGGATGAGTTGTAGATATGTAGAATAGAAAAATTGGAATGGGAAAGAATTGAGGGAACGTATAAGAAAATTATGGGTATCACATAAGTGAATCAGCCTGGGGATTGGGAATGAAGGGAAGTCACAAGAAAACCACTAAACTGAGACAGAATGGCAACACTTCACAAGGTTAGAAGATTTCATGAGTCAAAAAGAAGATTCAGTAGAATAAGAGAGTGCAAGAGATCTAACTGGCTTTTAAAACTTCAAAGATGAGGCTATTAGTGGAGATGACTAATCTAGGATGTGTCCAAGGGATTGAAAAATTAAAAAGGAATTGAGATAAAAGTCAATGGAGCTGAAAGTCAAGGAACTGTGAGATCAGAGTCAAGTTTTAATTATTTTTCTAGCTTTAAGACCATGAAACAGAGAGAAAAGAAACCATACTGGATATCTCTCCTCCCAGGGTTCTTTGTGCACTCCGTATCTCGCTGGAGGGTAGAGACTGTGCTATGCTCATTTTAGCAGAGTGGTTTGCACATTGATGGAACTTTGTTGAAGTGAATGTAAGATAAGGGAGAATTGCCTACTTCCCTCCACTCATACACACTATCAAGCCAGCACTGTCAAGCAAAAGCAACTCGATGAAAATCTGTCCAGTTCATGTTCCAAGTGAGGCTAGCCAAATGTTAAAGAAAATAGGAGATAAGCAATTAATTTAGCAGTAGAGATGATATCAATGACAGATTGCCTCAAATATCACCTAGATAATTTCTCCCTTTAAATGACTCTTTGTTAAACATGAGATACACAGAAGATTTCAAAGTTTAAAGTTTTACAAACATCTAATCAAGAAGACACACCTGGGATGCATTTTCTCAGTTATCAAAGCACCTGGCCAATTGGTCAGCATGACTCATCCTTTCTGTGGCTCAGTTTTCTCGTATGCGAAGTAGAGGGATTAACAGTACCCTCCCTCTAGGATGTTTGCATGAATAAATGATATGATATTTGTAAAGACCTTAGCACAGGGCCTGGCGCATAGTGAAAATTTAAGAAATGAGAGCTCTAGCTATAGTTATTCATGAGAATGAAGTAAATCCTAGGCCTCCTAACCTACCTCCCTGTACCCAGTCATCCACAGGGATAGCAACTCAAAAGTAACCCTGGCCTCCCGTTCAAGGTGGAAGGCAGAAAACATGCATTAACTTCCCCTCCCAAAAACCCACTGAATCACAGTAAAGTATAAAAAGAAACTCATGTATAATGCCCCAGGAATGAGAAGAGTATTATTTTGCTAGGGCTGCCATAATGAAGTATCACAGACTGGGTGGCTTAAACAACAAAAATTTCTTTCCTCACAGTTCTAGAGGCTATAAGTCCAAGATTGTAGTGTCAGCAGGGTTGGTTTCTTCTGACAGCCTTTCTCCTTGGCTTGTAGATAACTGTCTTCTCCCTGTGTCTTCTTATGGGCTTCCTTCTGTGACTGTCAGCGTCTAAATTTCTTCTTATAAAGATACCAGTCATAGAAGATTAAGGGCTACCCTAATGACCTCATTTAACCTTATTCCCAAACCTCTTTAAAGACCCTATCTCCAAATACAGTCACATTCTGAGGTACTGCAACATATGAATTAGGACTAGGATTAGGTTAGGACTGCAACATAAGAATTGGGGGATGGGGAGGGGTACAGGGGGACAGGGGGACAAAATTCAGCCCATAAAAGGAATATGGGCATGAAGCAAGAAAATAACTAGGTGAATTTTTGGAAAGCAAATGTAATTGGAAACCAACTGATGGATAACCTAGAGTGGAGGTAGGCCTGAGTCAGAGAGGGTGACTCCAGAGGATTCAGAGATAACTCCTGGGGGAGGAAATAAGACAAGATCAAAATGAAAGGAAACCAAGGAAAATTTTTGAAAAGAAAAAAGGAAGAAAGGAAAGAAAACAACCAGGAGAGTTAACAGTGTTCTAATAGGAATTTCTGAAGAAGAGGGCAATAAAAGCAGAGGGAGGGAATTATCAGAGAAACGATAGAAGAAAAATTTTCCAGAAGACCAGTCTTCAGACTGGAAAGGTCAGATAGTACCGAACAGAATGGAAGAAAAAGACTCACAGCACTCCAAAACATCAAGAATGAAGGGAAGATCACCCAAATTTTGAGAAATAAAAACCAAGTTACTTACAAAGGAAGGAGAATCAAGTTGACATGATACTTCCTATCAGCAACCTTGAAATTTGGAAAAAGATGGACTGAAGCCTCCAAAGTTCAGACGTAGAATGGTCTTAAATCTAGAATTCTATATGCAGAGAAAAACTAATTGAGTGTAAAAGTAAGATACAGACTTTCAGACATATACATACTCAAAGTTTCTCTCTAAGGATCTTTTCTTTAAAAAATGTTTTTTAAAAGGTGAGGATTTATTTGTACAAAATAAAATAAAGAATAAAAAGAGTAGGCAGAGAAGGGTAGGGGCAGAGAGCACTGTCAGAGTACTAATTTCCTGATGTTAGCTATTTTAAAAGTGCTGACTAAATGTGATAAATCAAGATACAGATGCTTAACTATATCACGTGAAATTATGAAAGTTGCCAATAGAATATCTGAAAATAAAAACACAAGTAAAAATAAAATTGGGGGTGGGGCAGAATTACTCTTAGTGAGCTAAATTCCTCAATCCAAAACAGGCAGATAATAAAGATAAATGTCAGTTATGTGGCATTATGCAGTTAACTACCAAAAGAAAAGACACAAAAACAGTCAGAAAATGTTATCTTTGAACTTGGAAGGGTAAATAGGAAATGGGAGAGGGGGCATGGGAAGGCAGCATGGGAAGATATTATATCCTCTGCACTATTTGAAATTTGATCTCCATGTAAGTGTATTATTTTTATAATAATTAAGAAGGAAACTCTTGGGGCCGGCCTGGTGGTGCAAGCAACCGGCTAAGTGCAGGTGCTCCACTGCGGCGGCCTGGGGTTCACGGGTTTGGATCCTGGGTGCACACCGACGCACTGCTTGGCAAGCCATGCTGTGGCGGCGTCCCATATAAAGTGGAGGAAGATGGGCATGGATGTTAGCCCAGGGCCAGTCTTCCTCAGCAAAAAAAGAGGAGGATTGGCAGATGTTAGCACAGGGCTGATCTCCTCACAAAAAAAAAAAAAAAAAAAAAGGAAACTCTCCCCAAGGATTCCTAAATCTCAAACATCATCTTCTTGAACCACAATTAAATCCACCTCCATTGGGTTTGGAGGTGATTCTTCAAGCAGCTACATGTTCTCCACCTGGTAGAGATGCCGTCAACAGGAAAGACTGGACACTGTGCGTTCAGCAGGTTATCTAATGTAGCCTTTTCTAGCTAGACGAGATTTCATAGAATTCTGACTGTGGTTCTATTCTCCACCTATCTCCACTCCTTTTTTATTCACATCTTTTCTTTTCTTTTTTCTGGCCACATTGCTATGAACTCCCACCTTTTATGTAATCTAATTATGGAATTTCTTCTCATGAAGAACAATCATTAGCACCAGTAGCCTGCAAAATACATCAAATCCCTACCTTTCCAATAATAAAGTTAACAGGTGTGATAGTATTTTTAAAAATTCTGTATTTCACGTGTATGTATACATAAACCTATGTTTATGACGTAGCTCTAATTTCCACTGTCAGGAGAGGTGAGAACTGAAGGACAACTGGAATAACCCTTTCATTCAGGACCTCAAGTTGCATCGCCACTCCCTCACTGTCAATGCCTCTCCCTCTGCTTAAAGCGAAAGGCAAAGGCTGAGCTCTCACAGGTCCCTTTGCTCATGTTTGTGCTGCTTCCTCTCAGTCCTCTTGCCCAAGAATCTCGCTGATAAGAGTCATTTTTCCACTTGCCGATTGTAACGCTGTCAATAAACTTCAACCTCACAGGCAATAAACTGAGGTCTCTCCATTTCTAACATCCTGAACAATGAACAAGTAAGCTTTAGGCATAACTGTGACACCACTTCCGTGAACTTCATCTCATTGAGAAAATATGTAAGCATAATATAAGACTTTTGCAGTGTTGACTTATTAGTTTTCTATTGCTGCTATAACAACTTATCACAAACTTAGATGCTTAAACAGGTCACGTTAATTATCTTATGGTTCTGTGGGTCAGAAGTTGGATACGGGTCTCACTGGACTAAAATCAAGGTATCAGCAAGGTTGCATTCCTTTCTGGAGGCTCCAGGGGAGAATCCTTGTCCTTTCCTTTTCTAGCTTCCAGAGGCTTCCCACATTCATTGCCCTTGCCCTTCCTCCGTCTTCAAAGTCAGCAAGGGATGAGTCCTTCTCCCACTGCTGTCTCTCTGGTTCTTTGCAACTGAGAAATGTCCTCTGCTTATAAGAACTCACAACATTAGCTTGGGCCCATCAGGATAATCCAAGATTAATCCTTAACCTTAATCACATTGGCAAAGTCCCTTTTGCCATGTAAGGTAACATAGGCCCAGGTTCTGGGGATTCGGGTGTGGACATTTTTGGGGATCACTATTCTGCCTGCCACACTTATCTATCCATTACCGTCCTTTGATTTCCTGGAAAGATGATTCCTGTGAACAAGGATGAAAGTATGATCTTGATTTAGAGACCAATCTTTTAAGTACTTCAAACTCTCTCATCAAAATTTTGTACTGATCACTGGGGCTCTCAGTAAAGCAGTCTACAATTCTAAATGGTAAAAAGGAGAGTCACATTCCAATCTTTTTAATTTACACCAATATAACTTAATAAAGCACGTACATGACTTTGAATACAGGGTTCCTTATTATAGCAGAGAAGAAACAACCCAGGATCATGGCAGGGGCTCAATACATGAGAAAGGTTGTGGTGATGGTGGGAGGGGAAGGGCTAGATTTTATATTATTTATTTTATTTTTAAAACAACTTTTTGTGTGTGTGTGTGTGTGAGGAAGATCGTCCCTGAGCTAACATCTGCCAATCCTCCTCTCATTTTGCTGAGGAATACTGGCCCTGGGCTAACATCCATGCCCATCTTCCTCCACTTTATATGGGACGCCTCCACAGCATGGCTTGACAAGCGGTGCGTCGGTGCGCGCCTGGGATCCGAACCAGCGAACCCCGGGCTGCCGCAGTGGAGCACGCGCACTTAACCGCTTGTGCCACGGGGCCGGCCCCTAAAACAACTTTTTTTACTAATTATGAAACTAATACCATGCTCATTTTGGAAAATCTAGGAAATATATAAAGATGTATTTAGAAAAAGAAAGCTGTATATAGTGTCATCCTCTCCTACATTCCCATTTAGATTCAAATTCAGTAGATACTTTATAGCAATTATTTTTGTGGTAATACCACCACCATAATAACATCCCAGATAATAAATTTTCTATATTAAGACTAAAAGTTATCTTCAAGCGATCCTCTCCTTTCTTCTCCCAGATCTATCCCAAACTGTGGGCCACTTGAAGATCTAGCTTAAGTATAACACCTCGACACCCACAGAAGCAACGTGCCAGGAAAATAAGCAGTTTGTAGAAATCTTGAAATGTGACCATACTGAGGCCTTTACCACAACAGTAATAAACATTTATTGAGTATTTCTAATGTGCCAGGCTCTGGTCTACATTTATTAACTCATTAAATCCTCACAACCACCTATGGGGTCAGTGCTATTTCTACTCTCATTTTACAAATGATCACACAGAGACACTGAGAGAGAAAGTGCCTTCCTCAGGTCACTTGGTGAGTAAATGGCCGTGCTCAGGCTTCAGACCCATGCTCTCAGCCTCTACCTATTGTTCCAGCATCCCTGGAGCCCCAGAATGACTTCTTCTTTGCCTCTGATCAATACAATAGAGGCCAGAGAAGATAGTTATTAGAAAAACTGCATCTACTTTGACTTATAAAAAGATCTTTAATAGTATTGAAATATCAACAGCAGCTATCATTTTATGAGCCCTATTATGGGCCATACACTGTGCCAGGCACTTATCTCATTTAATCCACACAACCACTTCACGAGGGAGGAACTATTAGTGCCACCGTACTACAGAAGAGAAAGTCGAAGCTTAGAGAGGTTAAGTAACTTGGCCATGGCCAGACAAGGGGTAGAGCCAGAAATCCACCCTAAATCTGTCAAACTCCCCAGCCTGCCCTCTTAGCCAATGCTTTTTACTTGTTCTGTGCTTGCATCAGTCTTATTCAGTAATTTTATGGACATGGAGAAAGATATATAAGGCACAGTGACCAACTGCTGCAAGATTCTAAATAAAAACCAAAATTAGACCTGACAGCCTGGAATGAAGCACAAAAAGAAGAGAATAGAGAAGACATCAAGTCATATACATGGGGCCTCAGAGTAGCTCGCCATGAGTTTATCGGAAGAGAAGCTGGAACCTAGGAAGGCTACTGAAATATAGTCAATCAGAGAAAAGATAAGGTGTGGCTGCAGGGGGAAAGTATGGAGAGGGGCACAGTCCTAAACTGGGGAGCAAAACCAGAGATCAGACAGCCCAGTAAGGCAGTGGAGCACTCCCCAAAAATCTGAGCATGAAGAGGCTGGAGCACAGATCATATGAGAGAAGTTGGGGAAATGGAGAGTTTAGCCTGGTGGGGGAGAGGAGGGCAAACAAATTGGCAAAAAAAAGAGAGGACACAAGAGCTGGTTTTAAATATTTGGAGGACCAGCTACTGTGCATAAGTGGCATTAGCTCCAGGGAGGAGGCAAATTTGCTTGAGCAAAAGGAAGACCCGCAAGCGAAGGTTCAAATGGGAGACTGTAGGGTGAGTTTCCTCCTCGTCTGGAGTCTTCAACCACAGGCTTGATGATCACCTGCAAGGAACGACATAGAGGGGCCAGTGGGTGTGTGGATTGGGGAGGGGAGCAAAGGAGGACCTTCGGCTCTACATTTATTTTTAACTCTACCCCTCTATGATTCCATGAAATGGCCACCAGCGACTGCAGCTAGGAGGTAAGGGAAAAGAGGCAGGTCATCAGAAATGGAAAAACACGAGAGAGACGAGAAAAATAAAGATGGGAAGCTTCATTTCTATCAATTCTAGACTCCTGCTCAGTTTTGTGTTGTGGTATTCATCTGAGCAAAGGAAGAATTCAGTGTTGCTTTCTCTTTCTCAAGAATTGCATCTCTGCCGAATAAATTGTCAACCTGATTATTAGGTTGTAAATATGTTTCTACTTGTGTTGTGAAGTAAAGGTACACTTTGATGGATGTCAGTAATGAATGGAATATATTGGCCTCAAAACAACCCCAGGCTGTTGGGAGGAATGGAATCTCAGAGAAGGTGGGTGGCCAGTGGAGATTTGGAAAGAAATAAAACACCTTCAGAATCCCTGGGATCTGGCCTTTGGATAGTTGTCAAAATTATACCTTTGAAATGCAAAGATTCTATCAGGGGGTTAGCGTTGGTTCACTTTCAGTGACAACAACAAAAAATTAAGACAATGCATTCCTTTATTGAAAGGCTATAATTTACATACTGTTGTCTCGCATTTTTGATACTGTGGTGACAGTAAAACCAACCTCATGTGTAAAAGTGGTTGCATACACACCCACAATGCCTTCCACATTGGAGCCACATGTAGTTGTGCTCTGCCTAGTAAATGATCACATGTTTCTAGGGTTTGTCTGGTTGGCAGCTCAGCTTCTATGCTTTGTTAGGTATATATTTCCTTTGTTCAATGTGTGTCACATATTTCTGATTACAGCACAGAACTTAGGCTGCAAAACAAAACAAAATTCCTGCATATGCTTATACCATATGACCCGAGGCCATGCTGAAGCATATTTTTATTAAAATCTCTTCTGCCTTCATCTTTTGGGGTTTTGGGATCACAGCTTGCCACTAAGTAATTAGCTCAGAAGTCCCATTGTAATCCGTCCGCCTTCTTTGTCTGGATCAGGGGAAATAAATTATACCAAGTATGGTTCTAATTCCAGCCAACGTGTATGTCAGAAAGTCATTGCTATGATCTCACTTTATGATAACCAGCCAGTAAAAGGACACCAATAAAAGTGCCACTCAAATCTGATGGTGACAACAATGCCCCCACTAGGTTTATTGACCATGAAATAAATGGTTACACAAGCTGTAGTGAAGATGAAGTATCATTTATATAAAGTACTTCAGTGCTTGGTACATAATAGACACTCAATAAAAGGTGTATTGTTAAAACCAACAGCTGGGTTAGGTGCTCTTGTTCTATGCATTCACAGACTTGATCTCTATCATGGAGCTCTGCGTTTTGCTCTGTTTACTTATCTGTCTCCTCACGCAACCATGCCTAATGTCTATATCCCAAGCACATAAATCAACGTAACTTGCTGAATTACAAGATATGGAATACCTGCCTTTGGACTTTTAAATTAATCAATTGTTCTACTGCCGTTAAACTCCATTGGTTTCCAAAAGATAATTACTTTTTCTTGATCACATTTTCTAGTATTCTGTCTATTGGTGCAATGTA
Source organism: Diceros bicornis minor (assembly GCF_020826845.1). NCBI lineage: Eukaryota > Metazoa > Chordata > Mammalia > Perissodactyla > Rhinocerotidae > Diceros > Diceros bicornis. The sequence goes on along the minus strand of NC_080763.1, from coordinate 8,705,038 downwards.
AATATAAATCAAACTTTAAAAATGTATTTGGTTGTAATTGCACTCTTGGAACTCTCACATATATTCATGAAGTAAAGATTCAAAGAGTGATTATTGTGGAACTCACAGTACGGTCCTGCAATGTATGAAGTATACTGTAGTTGACCATGTACATTGAGACAACTATTATGTCAAACTGCTGAACCAGAGAACAAAGAATCTGAATGAGAGACTTCCCTCGTGGTCAGGTCTGGGGAGATCACGGAGACAAAATTCAGAAAATCCAGAGGCTGAAAAACAACTAAACTGAAACTAAGAGCAAAGCCAACGACTCCTTAACCTTCATCTAGGTGTTATAGATAAGCCAGTGGCAAAAAATAAATAAACATTCTTAGAGTGTTAAAGTACTTAAGTATGTCTGGAAAAGCCTTGATGACTCTACCCTTTGCTAACCCCACAACTCTTTCAGCTCTTCCCAAAGCAGTGTGGAAAGCAAGTGTCACTCAGAGAGTATGAAGGTTGCAGAGCTTTATCCAATGAAAGGGCCAGCTCTAATTTCCTGAAATACCAACAGAGAAGAGTAAAGTCGTATAAAATGTGGCAGCTTCAGTATGCAATGATGTTGAAGCAGGTGGAGGGACGGGGTATGATTGGTACCATAAGAGATCCTGGTTATGCCAATAAAACCCTCAATTCCACTTTTACCATTAGCTCACACACCATTAAAGAACTCTAAGGAGAAGTGTATATTTTCTCCAAGTAGAAGACTTTTGACTCAAATTCTTGGGCCACAGGTTTCTCGTTGACTTCAAATAAAGACCATTACCTTTTTTGATAATAATACCATGATTTCCACCCTGCCACTCTCAGTCTCACCTCAGCAGAAAAACAGAGACCAGATCCTACACACCCAGTACCATTACCCAAATCCTGACTCATGAATAGAACTAGACAGGAAGAATTTTAGACCTTTGTGGACTAACATAAATGTATCATGAACATCAAAAATATTTTTAAATTGAAAGTTCTCCTAACATTTTTTTAAACCAAAATACCTACATAAGTTACATTCAGTTAGCCCTGTGTTATTTAACTGCCTGTCACAAAGAGGAGATTGTGTTCTCCAAATGTAATTTCCAAAGGATTACAAAGTGTGGCAAGATGCCAGTCACTGAGTCGGTTTCCCAATAACCAGTAGCAGGCACAAGATTTTACATGGAAAATTATGCTTCCCAAGGCCAGTCACCCACCCTACAAAAAAGCCTGCCTTTCCCAACCATCACGCACCAGGTGTGCTCTGCTTTGTTCAACATATGTGTGTTGAGCAGCCACCATGTCCTTGAGCCTGCACTGGGCAAGGGGCACACAATTGTGACAAAGCCTCAAGGATCTCTCAACCCAAAGGATGAGACAAGGAAGCCATATATATAGTTGCAGTGCAGAGCAATGAGAACTCGGGTAGGAGACAAAAATACTAAAATAAGGTGAAAATTAATACCTACAAAGCAGCAGAAAATAAACTGACTCAGCTAGTGAACTTTAGTAGATGGGCAGAAATGAATGTGAAAGCTGTCTAAAAGGTGTTAAAATTTGTCTGTATATAAAGATTTTTATAATAGTGTTCTTCCACATTCTTCTCACCTACCTTTCTCTGACCAAGTGGGGTTGACCAGACAACTCAAACCATTAGGTGGGGCTGAGGGAGGGAGGAGAAGGGAGTAGAAATACACTTTTTGGAGCAACCTTTAATTCTTTCCTTCTAAAGCAATAAACTGGCATCAGAGCATAATGATAGTCAACAATTCTCAGAAAGTAATCTCTAGACCTTTTCTTTTAAACCACAGGGAACTCTTTGATGAACTCATTTTTCAATAGCACATTAAAAAACAAAGATAGTAAGAGGGGTATGTGACCAAAATCAATTATAAACAGATGTCACAGACTTGTGGGAACAGTATCAAAACATAGGATGCTTTCAGAATTAACTGAATTGAAACTTAAGGAAAACAACAAAGATAATGCATGGAAACTTTTATTATACTCAAGCACAAAGAACGAAGCAATAAATTTGCTCTTGAGAGATCAGCTGTAGCACAATTACAAGGGAGTGTTAAAAAGAGAAGCTGATGAATGTCTATCTTGCTTTTCTTTTGTCTTTGAGAAGGATGATCTTTAGATGGAAAAGGATAGCATGGATATCTACTAGAGAAAAGAAGATCTTGGCTGGTGGGGGCATTGTAAGGAAGTCTCTAACTCTAATGAGTATTTCCCAGGGTTTCTGGATGATTAGGAATGATCGCCACAGCCCCAGTAGGTGAATTTTGAAGCACAGAGTATCCTAAGGCGGGTTCATCAGAAGTAGATGCAAAGAACAGGATTTGAGTACAAGTGGTTCATTTGGGAGGTGATGCCATAAAGCATGGGTAAGGAAGTGAAGAAGAGAGACAGAAATGAGAAAGAAGACAATACAAGATAGGTTACTGTGCAGGTGATTTCTACAGGCAATTAGGGCTCCATCCTGCCAGGGAACTCGGAGACAGTATGCAAGTGTCTCAGAGTGGTCCCAACCAAAGTACAAGGAAGTTGGGACATTTTCTCCAACTCTGAAAGTTCCTCCTGGGTCATTAACTCTCCACCATTCTAACCTTTCCCAGTGCCTAGGAACTCTTAGGTGGAGGGTTATAGATAGGTGCTTTTGGTAGGACTCTGTAGGCATGTCAGGAATGGTGTGAGCTGAGGGGATATGAGCAGAACCCCAACAGTGCCAACTACAAGTGGAGAGGAGGAAATGGCCAAGAATCTGATGATAAACCATTGTAGATCAGTTTTCAAAAAAGGAAAGTGGGGTTCTCCAACTAATGTTAGAGATCTTGACATTAATAGTGTGTTTATTGGGGGCAACACGCTATTACAGGGCTAGTTTGGAGTACCTAAAAGAGGAAGCAGAAGTGATGGGAATCCAGCAAAAGCCTTGTTAGATTAACTTCATATCTCCTTTCCAACAGAGTCACTAAACTCAGGAGTAAAGGAAATATGATAGACCAATATAACTGATGTATGCAGGTCTAGTTTCTTTGGATAGCATGAAATTGGCCAAGCTCAACCACAAACCGGCATATGCACAAGGCTTACTGAGCATCAGATTGCACAACTTCAAAGAACGCAATTTACATAGTATTCTGGGTGAATGCTGCCCCCTGGAACAGAATCTAGAAGGTAATGTGATTAGTGCCTCCTGCAGTTGTGCAAACCACTGACCCTGTGGCACACAGGTGCAGTGAGAGAACACAAAAGGATATTCAATATCCAGAGAAGACTTCCACCCCTTCCTCTGAGAGGCTGGCAAGTCTAGAGTGGGAGGAGCCAAACTAGCTGACCAAGGTTCCTCAAGTTTATGCAGCTCCTCTTGAAAGCCCTTTAAGTATTTAAGGCAAGTACGATGCTCTTCAACATAACAAGATACATCTGAACAAATTCAACTTTTTTATGCCTGTGGACACCCATGGATATTAACCTACAGGAAAACCGGAGTGGTGTGCCAAAAGATTCCTACTAAGATTTTCATTAATGACTTGGTGTCTCTCTGCTTATACTCTCTCTCTGTCTGTCTCATACACACACACACACCACATGCACAATCTACTCACTGACTTGAAGCTAGGTCATATCAAATTTGTGGATCACATACATTTGAAAACTGCGATAGATACTGTGGGATGAGTTTCTCAACCTTCATTTCACCTTCCTTCTGGTTGAAGATGATGGAGTGCTAAAATAAACAAACAAAATACCTCTTGTAATTAGGATTCTAGATGCAAATTGCATTTCACCAATTAGAGGCTCTCGTGGAATTTGGAGAGTAGAAGTGAGGCAGATCCCATTTTTCTGGCTCTTGCTGTTTCTACGCCATGTGAGGTTGTAGAGATACAAGATTTTTCTGCAGCAGTGTGACAGTGTCTCTTTTACATCTTTCTAGGTGTCAGGAGTTGCAATGGCAGTAGTGATGATAATATCTTCATTCCTTGATAACAGCTAGGACCCTGTGTTCTTGAACTCATAACTTCAGAGGTGGCCTTAGAAGTAGTAGCAACTCTGTTGGGTCAGTTGGTTCTGTTGGGTTATTTCTGAAGACTCAGCTTAGACTCCATTCTTTCCCCCCTTCCAATGATTTTCCAAGCACCTAATTGTGTGTGTTCAATTCCTTTCTGCTGAAAATACCTAGAGAAGTTTCTGTCTCCTGCATTGGACACTGACTGACACACGAGGGTTGGTAAATATGTTGAATGACAAAATTACAGTGACAGGCAAATATAACAGGATACAGTTGAATAATGATAAATGTAAAAGTTCAATACGTCGGTCCAAAAAGGAATTGCACATCCATAGGCTAGAGGAAGTAGACCTCGGCAGCTTCATATAAGAAAAAGTTTAGAGAGGGGCCACCAAAGATGCTAATGTGGTATCCAGAAAAAAACAAAGTTACAGACATGCTCTATTGTTCTGTTCTGGTAAGATCACACTTAGAGAATAGTGATTAATCCTAGGCATTGTGCTTTAAGAGAGATATCATCAAAATATAGATCTTTTAAGGGAGATTAAATAGGATTGAGAAAGACCTGACTCTACATCACAGGAAGAATGCGTGAAGAAATGGGAGAAGTGAAGCCTGAAGATTAGAAGAGATTCAAGGTGGACTACAATAGCCATCTCTAAATATTTACAAGGTTTTCTTGTGGAAGATTCATTAGACATGTGCTGTATATTTCAAAGGTTTGGAACCAGGACTAATGGAGGAAAGAAAAAGGGAGGCAGAGATGGAAGCTCTTAGTAAGAGATGTCAGAATATGGGAGGACTACTTTGGGAGGCAATGAATTTTCCCACCTTCTAAGTATTCAAAAGTAACCTGGAGAGTCACTTGATGGGATGACTATAGGACACGCTCAGACATCAAACAAACTCCTGGTCCAAGAAGGTAATCTTTGAGGCTTATTCCAAATCCAAGAATTTTTTTATAGCAAAACTTTTACAAGACTAGTAAGATATTCCTAGAAAACTCACATACAACTCACTATTCTCAGAGATACTAATAACACATACACACACACACACTTGCACACATACTCTGAACAGAGGTCATAGGAGATAGCTGAAAAAGTCCAGGATTTGGAATTAGATCGATAGGGGCTCAAATCTTGGCTCCACTGCTTGCTAGTTGGATGACCTCGAGCAATTTAAATAATCTCTGATTCTCTATTTTCCTATTGGTGAAGAATGATACCCATCTTACAATTTTGTTATGAGGCTTAGAAAAAATACGCCCTAAACCAGATAGATACAATTATTACCGGAAAAAAGTCATCCTCTAATACTTTTTAACTCTTTAAAACTGCTGGATAGAGACAGATGAACAAAGGTTTTATAACTACAGATCTTCCTTGACTTATGATGGAATTACGTACCAATAAATCCATCATAAATTGAAAATATGATGTCGAAAATGCATTTAATACACCTAACCTGTGAACATAATAGTCTCACCTACCTTAAACATGCTCAGAACACTTACATTAGTCTATGGTTGGACGAAATCACCTAATACAAAGCCTATTTTATAATAAAGTGTTGAATATCTCATGTAACTTATTGAATACTGTACTGAAAGTGAAAAACAGAATGGTTGTCTGGGTACAGATGGTTGTCAGTGTATCAGTTGTTCACCCTCGTGATCAGGAGCTCTGCTCGCTGCCGCTGCCCAGCATCATGGGAGATGATCGGGCCACATATCACTAGCCTGGGAAAAGAGCACAATTCAAAATTCCAAGTAGGGTTTCTACTGAATGCGTATCACTTTCGCACCATCGTAAAGTGAAAAAATTGTAAGTTGAACCATGGTAAGTTGGGATCATCTGTATTCTAAGTTAAGGTTTTTTTCCACTCAGATTTATAACCTCCCTGCAAAGTAGGCAGTATTCACAACGGTTAATAGTGAAAGCTCATGATTCCAGCTGATCTGGCTTCAAATCTCAGCTCAGCCTCTTCTAACCACGTCTGTAAATATCTGTGACCTTGAACTCTCTTGTCTGTAAAATAGGGCCCATAATAGTACCTTGCTTATAGGTTTTGGCAAGAATAAAATCAAATAATGCAACTAGAGCATTATGCCCAGGGCTTAGCTCACAGTAAGTGCTCAATAGCCATGCACTAATAATAATAATTGTGGTAAATAACAGTGGTGTTAATGTTGAAAGCACAACCTATATGGAGCATCAACTTAGAACATGAATGCTATTGACTTTCCTATCCTTCAGTACTTTGATCCTGAATCTGTTATACCATTTCTCATTATGGTAAGATTATTTACACTTTTTTATAGCTACACCATAATTCACACTGACTTTTAATCGCCTTCACTTTTCATGAAGGTGCCAAAGACATACGGTCATAACCTAACCCAGCATGTCCATTAGCTACAGACCTATTTGGGAGGCCAGTATACCAGAGAGGCTAGGAAAACACTACTTACTGGCAGCATTAACTCAATAAACCTCCCAGGGGAGCAATAAAAATGCAGTAGCCAGTAGTTTTAATGAGGACATGCTCAGAGTGCAGTGAAATCTTATAATGTGCTCAGTGCCCTGTGGAATGCATAGGAATTTGATTTAGCATCATTAGATGTCTGTTTCTCAAAATATTAGCAATACGATTTGCAATAATTGTCTCTTATTTTAGCTGATGACATCACAAATTACAAGTGTTATTATGGCATTGTTTATAATTCAGAGATGTTACCACAAGAATCTACCTTTCAGCTATTGGCAGATGCAAGTGGAGTTCGCCTTTTTTAATACAGCACATGCCAAATTTTTCCTTAACGCTTTTAATCAGTGTTACATATATCGGGACACGTGAGAAGTCTATTTCTGTGGAACAACTTAGAAGGCAACCTCTACTCTATCATTATGACATTTCAAATGAAACTTTGTCTCTTTCACTCCAAAAATCTCTTCAACTGTACCCATATTTTGCTCTCCACCAAACCCCTAAAGCCTCAAATATTGGGATAGCCCTACTGCCCTTTATAAATTGGAATGGTTAAGAAAAAGAAATATGAGAAATGTGTTAGGCACGTCAAGAATTCTCAGATTCCACTTCCTCTATCCTTGTGTTAGAGGTAATAATAGAAAGGATAATCACACTCAAGTGGTGTGATCATAGGCAATGCCCGGGGATGGCTGGAAGGGGTTGCGTAGAAAAGGGAAAGTTTAGGTGAATATTAGTAACTGCCACCAGATGAAAGAACATTTATCGGCTGTTTCAAAGGCACTAAAGATCAATCTAAAAAGAGATCATCATGGAGTTGACTATGTCCTAATTGGGGACTAACTTAAGGGAATTTTCAAAGTAATTATCTGGCAAGTAAAAAAATCCCCTACAGAGTCACTTGAACATAAAAACTCATCACCCAACATGTGGGTTTATCAATTGAGTTAATAGGCAAAAAAAGAAAAACACTGCATAGAAGTGCATCATCTAATTGAGAGTCACACCCAGTAATCTCACTTATTCGGAATGTAACTGAGGGACTCGAGCCTAAAAAGGCAGCCCCTCTGAGCAGCCAAATTAGATGTGTGATCCAAAGCACCTGTGCGTTGGGCAGGCTTTATAACCTCTCCATGCCTCAGTTTCCTTACCTGTTAATGAAGGTACAAATATAAAGCACACAGTAAAAATGCTCAATAAATGTTTTTGGTTGTTACTTTTATTGTTATCATTTTTATTACTGTTGTTACTACTGCCACAACTACTATCCTACAGATTTGGCCATAGGAAAACCTCTTGGGCTCTACCGAACTTTTTTACTTACTTCTAACAAGCACACAGGTAACTAATTTCTCAGCTGCAGCAAACACTATTGGTTGTCCACTAGTGTCCATCCTCTCCTCTTGGTTTTCCTCACTAGTCACCCCTTCTTAGTGTCCCTGGCAGGCTCTTTCACCTCTCCCTCACCTATTAATATAGGGGCACCCCAGAGCTCAGACCTTGGTTCTCTTCACATTACCTGCACTTATCCCTTGAAACACTATCCATATGCTGACAACTCCCAGATTTCTCTCTCTGATGCAGATGTCTTTATCACTGATGTATCCCAAGCACCTAAAAGAGTGTCTGGCATATAGTAGGTCCTAAATAAAAATTTGTTGGATGAATAAATGACTAATATAACCTGTAATGTTTATTAACACATGGATACTCAGAATAAAGGCTACATTTCTCAGCCTCCGTTGCAGTTAGACAGAGCACACTGGAAGGACAAGAGGCTGCTGGTGCAGCCATGTGTTACAGCAAACACTAGTAACGGCCACCTGAATGGCATCTTCTGAACTCAGCAACCTTAGTTTTCTCCTCCCCTCCTCTGCCTCCCCGCCGGAAAACCAGACAGAACTCATTTAGCATAGGAGCATTCACATACCTCAATAGCCTTTAAGGAAATCACTGACATTGATAATAATGATCGTGAGTTATCAATACATCAAGATAAATTCTCTTTGCCAAGGACACAGTACATTTAGTAAAGATTATATATAATATATAATATTTAGAAATATAGCTAAAATAAGAAAAGTCTTAGGACTTTAAAGGATAGTAATCTTTATCTGGAAATCTAGCATTGTTAATGTCAGAGAAAATGGGTAATGTTAAACTTTTTTTGTTGTTAGATGGCAAAATTTAATAAACCACCACTTTTAAAGTCTCTTACAAGGTGGTGGAATACCTAGTAAAGAAATGCAAACGTCAGAAGGAGCGAGTGATGTATTGGTCTCAGATGATATTTCATGTATTCATTCAAAAAATAATGACCAATGCCTGAGGCCCACCTTAGGTGCTGTGGGGCTCACAAAGCTTGTACAAGGGGGAAGTCTGTGTTCTCATGGAAGTTATGAGCTGAGAAGAAGATGAGATGTTCACTCAGAAGACAATTTGAGGTAGGATACAGTAGGTGTCTTGGAGGAGGAAACAGCAAAGACCTTCAGAGAAGAGAAAGGCACTTGTGGAGGGGAAAAGAGGAAGCCTTGATCTTGTACTTAATTAATTAATGAACTGAGAGCCCGTTAAGTCCAGCCAGTCCCTTAGGGAGGCAAATTTGCAACCTTTCACTGGGAACCTTAGGACATGGTCATCCTAAGATGTCCTCCAACAGCAAAAGTCTGCCTCTCAAAATTTCCTTTCCTCATTACTAACACATGATTTCAATCTATTATCCTCCCCTGCTTCCATTATTTCAATTATCTTGCCTATTTGTCCTGGTTGACTAATAATAGTTATAATAGCCAAGACTTACAGATTGCCGACTATGTGCCAAGCACTATTCGAACTACTCTTCGTAATATTACCTCACTTAATCCTCGCAACAACACCATGCATAAGTACATAAGGTTAATGGAGTGACTTTTTGATAAATATAATTTTAACAATATAAATTGTATATAAAAATATAACGATATAGGAAAAATACATACAATTTAAAGAACTATATTCTGATATTATACTCAAATGTTTAAGCTTTTATGAAATGACAGTCAAAGGAAGTTACACAATCACCATTTTTTAAACAGACCTTCCAGAGAGCAGCTACAGTCAAGATGTAAAAACAGAACCCAGGCTGCAGGAGGTTAAGAGGTGAGCGGATGGCAAGAAAGTAGAGGCCACCATTGCTCAAGAAACTTCCCTCCTCGGGATTCATTTGATCCTGTGGCCCAGCCCCTCTTTTTAAACCCCTGTTCTCTTGGCTACACTGACACTAACCTGGTTTTCCTCCTACTCTGACAGCTAATTCTCTGCTTTCTTTTAATACATAAAACATTTCTTGAACCCCAATTATGAATCAGGCGGTTTGCCAGGCACTGAGGACACCAAAGACATGGTTCCTTCCCTCAAGTTTCTCACAGCCTTGGATAGGTGACTATTAGAGATTCAATTCATTATACTCAAGTGAAAGGAATGAAATGGGAACACAGAAGAGGGAAATATTACCTCTATCAAAGGACAGCGACGAAGGTCACAGAAAGCTGCTTAGGAGGTGACTCTGCCCTGAGTCTTGAAGACAAGGACCATGTCAGCAGTAGTAAATGACTAGGCAGATAGTACAGCACAACCAAAGGCACAAAAAGCAGTCACCTTGGATGTGGTAAGTAGTTTGGTGTGGCTGTGAGATACTAGTGGGACAGTGGCAAAAAATACCATTGGGAAAGTAAACTGGGACCAAATTGTGTAGGGTCTTAAAGGGGACACCCATAGTTTGGATTTTACCTTGAAGGCCAAGGATAATTATTGAAAGATATTCAGTGAGACAGTGACACCATAAGAGCTATGTTTTAGATTGACAATTCTGGAGATGATGCAGAAGATGAATAGAAAAAAAGAATGCAGAAATACATCCCAGCTAGTACAATGTTCTAGGACACAGAAACCCTAGGCCTAAGATTCAGCTTGATTTCGCTCATAGCCTATCTAAAGGAGAACTATGGTACTGCCCTGATAATGGAGAGGAAAAAAATAACGCAAGAATCACCTAGAGGTATAAACAACGGGACTTGATGGCCAAGTAAACATGGAAATTTGGAGAGAAGGACGAGTGAAAACTGATTTAAGATTTTAAATCTAGGAGACTAGTGGAATAATTATATCAGTAGCCAAGAGTTAGAGGTGGTTTTCTGGCTTTCCTTCCATGTCCTACTCCAAAAGTTTTTTCTCCAGTCTTCTTTTAATTTTCTAAACTTTTTTGCGTGACATTTTCATATCTTCCAATTGTTCAACTGCCATATGGATGATGCCCAAATATTTCTTTGCAGCCAATATCTCTGATGAGTTCCAGACATACTTTTTCAATTTGCCCTCTAGAGATCTCTGGCTAGTTATCTCACCATGATCACAAATTAGCAGTCTGATGTGAAACTATTCTCTCCTTATCTCCCAATCAAACCAGCTCTTCCTCCAGGCTTCCCATTTCTGTGGTTAATACATTTCACCCAGTCACACACCTTTCAGTGACCCAATTCCACAGCCAGTTTGCTGCTAGAGCATGTTGAGTATACCCCATTTACTCTCCCGTCATCTCTTACCTCCATCCCCTCCTCTCCATGCCTCCAGCGAGCTCCCTACTAAATAAATCCTTAACTTCTCACCTCCAGGACTTCCAGCAACACACAGTTACTAAGACATGCTAAAGTCATTTCTTAAAGCCTGGTTTTATTCTGCCACTTCCCAGTCCAACAATTTTCAGTGGGGTCCTGACAATGTTCCCAACCCAGTGATAGAAGTTTTCACATTTCATCATCTTACAGTGCTCCCAAAGCAGTAAGAAAGAAGCAGTTCACCAAAGCATCCCTTGTAGCTCTCTTGGGTAAGGGGTTTTCACTTAATTTGTTACCGTCTATAAAACAAGGCATGCCCATGATTGTAGGATAATGCATTTTCTCATCTTAGAAGAAAAATAAACTGTTTCATCCATGGCCCTCTGAAATGTCTACTACTGAAACAAAATTTTCTGTTTGAGTAGATTTTTTTCTTAATTTTTAAAATGGTTCAACAGCAATATCCTCCTGGTGTCTACACACTAAATTCCATTTCTGAGGTTGTGTTTTCTCAACATGAGAGATTATAATAACTGCAGTAATTGGCCATCCTGGCAAAACGTTTGTAAATGGGAGGCAGTGGTCAGGTTATTTTCTCTTACACAATCACACCAATCGCTCAGTCCCATTAGCAGACTTGTGAGTTCATGACTAACTCCGGGTTTGCTCACCTGCACAAAGGCTACACAGACGCTGCCTCTGTGCCGCAGGCTGCAGTTTCACAGCACTCATGGGGAGCAAGATAGAGGTCACCAGTAGAAAGTAATTGGATTTCAACACAGGAGCCCAAAGTGCCACTTTGGAAAGGTAACCTCTTGTATGTCCCAACGTGCCTCTGAGTCTAATGGCACTACTTCCCCTTAAGGGGCCTCTTCCGTTCTCTACTGAAAACCACATAGACCCAGGAGTGAGAGGAAAGGGGATCCCTTTCCAGCTGCCTTAGCAGCTCCGTTCTCACTGACTGCACATCCAGGGGTGAGAGTTCCCTGGGCTCAGAGCCCGTCAATCAAAGCCACGGTGAGCAGTTCAGGAGGGGCCGTGACTCAACTGCTATGGTACAGGGTACTGAGATCAGCACAAATGGGGCCCCGGCCAAAGAGGACACATTGGAGAAAGACCTCAGGATGACAAGGTAGCACCTGTGACTCCGTCTTCCTGGGCCTCGAGCCCAGAAGCAAGAGCAGCTGACTTCAGTGTTCCCAGAAAACAAAAGGCAACTCTAATGAGGCACCAGACTCGTGTTCAAGCCCGCCAGGGATTTCTGCTTCTGCTCCCAGCCACAGGGGTGATTTTTATAATAGGAAAGACGGGAAGATTCCGGTTAACTCACATTTTAGGGTCAATTCCATTTTCATCTTTAAACTGACTATTTTTTAAACTACAAAAATAGTACATGTTCATTCCAGAAAATACAATAAATAAAAGATGAAAATAAAAAATGAAATCACTCACGATCCAAGACTCAAGAATATTGAATGTTAATATTTCCAAGAATGTTCTTCCAGAGAGTATGTGTGTATGTGTGCATATACGTGTTTGTATGTATATCTATACATATTTTTTCTTTCCATATTTTCTTTTCTTCTCCACCACCCTAAAGTGGTATCATACTGTACTTGCTGTCTTATAACCCACTTTTTCCACTTAGCAGTATATCATAGACATTTTCCCATGTCATTAAAAATTCTTCAATATTATTTTTAGTGGCTGCTTAGTATTCAAGGAGAAATTTTACTTTTAAAAACATATTCTCATCAATCTAAGCTACGATATTGTTTGCAAGCCATTCACAAGACAGAACAAAGGCGCTGGTCAGACATTGCTGCAGCCTGATGGACTCTGATATTTGGGATAGATACTGTTAAACATGTCTTTATAATTCTAAACTTTAGGCAATATTTTTATCCAAAACTTAAGGCCATCAGAGATATTTCATGTCAAGAAAATAGTAATAATAATGTATAACTTTTTGCAGCCATCATATGCCAGGCACTGTACTAAGCAATTCCCATGCATTATCTCATTTAATTTCATCAGTACCCTTTAATAGAAGACTATTGTTTTCCTGATTTTTCCATATGGGGACTGAGACTTAGAGAGTACGTGACAGACCTAGGGCTCAACTCTAGTTACTCAAGAGAATTAGATGTTGCGTATAATCCATCTCTGCTTTCCCAGTAATTTCTACCCTCAAAGAAATGAGTGACCCACGCTGCAATTAACTCCTTATCCCGTCACACAATCACAATTTACTCAACAAGTCATAAAGTGGGAGAAACTTGCATAATCCTTTACTTCTGGAAGTGAATGTGGTTTCTAATCTTGTGTTTTGGAGCAAATGATGGGAAAAACTAAAATCTTTTGTTCCAAGTGACTTCCAGGATTTAAAAATACAGTCTCATGTGTAGATTTTGTCTTAGGATGATCTCTTTCACAACCTCACACTGCTGCCTTTTATTAAGAGAGCCCCTCTCGGGCTGGCCCTGTGGCTTAGCGGTTAAGTGCGTGCCCTCCGCTGCTGGCGGCCCGGCTTCGGATCCTGGGCGCGGACTGACGCACGGCTTCTCTGGCCATGCTGAGGCCGTGTCCCACATACAGCAACTAGAAGGATGTGCAGCTATGACATACAACTATCTACTGGGGCTTTGGGAGAAAAATAAATTAATTAAAAAAAAGAAAAGAGAGAGAGCCCCTCTCACATCCATCCCCAAGCTCAGTGTAGGCAACCAGAGCCAGCTTCTGCAGGGCAGGGAATTTACAATCGCTTTCAACACTAGATGGTTTCTGCCTAAAGAATGACATTCTAAGTACTACAGAAAAGTCTTACTTCTCTGGATTAAAAGCCACAAACCTTAAATTTCTGAAAACACGACCCTTAATATTTGCTTCAAATTGTTATTTTTTTCTTCTTCCAAAAGATATAGCACAAATTAGGACATAGATGATCAGATCAAGTCATAGCCCTTAATCTGTAAATAATCTGTCCAGCTTCATGGCAATCAGGAAAACAGTGGGAAACAGCCAGTTTAAGATGAAAGTGACAACCTATTAGCATTCAGAGAGAAATGATTTCTCTCGTCACCTTTGCTGGAAGATGCTGTTGCTGTGGCAACTGGTGCCCTGCATTCATCCTGTATCCAACTGCTGAGATGACAAGCAAGCGGCTCAGGCTGAGAGAAGACCATTCACACTATCCCTGGAAGTGGCAGCCAATAAGATCTCTGAGGGAGATTCCGTGTACAAACCCAGCACTTCCTCTGTGGCGAAACACTGCTTGACTAAGCTTCCCTAACTTGGTTCTTTGGCTAAGCTTTAGAGTTCTTTAACTTAGTTGAAGTGCTTAATGTTTAACTTCATGAAGTATGATATGCCTTAGGGACAACATTTTAAATATTCTTTCTTCCAGACATTGCTACGTAAAGTATATGTGTGAGGCAGATATGTTCCTATGGGGTACAAAATGCTCTGGGCAGAGAGATTCTGCAATTGGGCTTGTGAGGGGGCTAGCACCACAGCTGTCCTCTCGCACTGAGGCGGGCAGTCTGAAGACTGCCGCTGAAATGCGGACCATGGGGCTCTTCTCTTACATTTTACCCCTCTGTCAGAAACTCCCTTGGACTCTCAGTAAGCCCTGGACTCCCACTTAAATCACAAATGAGAGTACCTATGCACTCTGTGGTGGCTAACTTGCTAAAAGATCACCCATAGACTGCATTTCTCTATTTGTCTGAACACGCAGATGCTTCTCAGGCGGAAACAATGTAGTGCAGCCAAAATCATTTCATTCTATTTCCTGGAGGAAACCCAAAGGAATTGGCTCATCTTGGATGACCACCTCAGCTGATTTTGGAGCACTTCAATGTCATCATGTCCTTCATTACACCTGCGGCAAAAACAGAGGACCTACATACGCCGTCATGCTTAAATAATAAATGCTTAGCTCTTAAAAGTTTTATGTGAACTGGAAAGAACACTCTCATTCATCAGCAAGCAATTTCCATTCATGATCTGTGCTGTGGTAGGCTTATGAAGAACAATGAAAAGGAAGTACATTTTCGAAATTATGTGGTCCTTAAGCCAAAGAGCCAGCTGATAGCTCTTTGTCTTCCCTTCCAGGGGGGTCTTGTCCATTCCCTCCCTACTCAAACGTGACGATGAATCTAAATAACTTTTCACATGTCAGTGCTGTGCCCGAAACGAAAACACGCTCTTGCCTTTGCCCATTTGTGGGGACACTCTCGTTGGCTACTTTGGAAACTTGGTGGGCAGAAGAGAGAGAAAGCAGCAGCAGCAGCAGCAGGTGCCTTTGGGCTAACAGCTAACGACTAGGGAGCCTTTTACAAGTGATTTGTCGCTTCATTGATGCAGAGCTCTCACGGGACAAACTGTGGCCCACAAAAGAAAATTAAAATAATTTTAATTATAGCTAATATTTGTTGAGCACAGACCAAATGCCATTTAAAATACAATTTGCATGCATTGTCTCATTTGGTCTTCCCAGACACTCCGCAAGTTAAGTAAATGCCATTACTGTCATTGGTCTAAGGTTTAGAGGAGGTCAGCAACTTGCCCAAAATCATGTGATCCAGAGGCGGATAAACCCTAGTCCTACTAAAGGCCAAAGCCTTATGTCACCTTTATCTAATGCCAAAGCATTTGCTATTTTTCAGCAGCCCTCAGGCACAAGAGTAAATTCATCCCTCCCCCTCCCTGGGTTAAAGCCACAATCATACTGATTTACTGTGAAAGACCCAGCACATATTTGACACAAGATCAGTGCTCGGGAAATCTTTGCTGATTGGGGAAAAAACTTTTGATTCCAGATTGAGAAAGCTTTCTATTTTTTTTTTTTTTTGTGAGGAAGATCAGCCCTGAGCTAACATCCATGCCAATCCTCCTCTTTTTGCTGAGGAAGGCCGGCCCTGAGCTAACATCTATTGCCAATCCTCCTCCTTTTTTTCCCTTTTTCTCCCCAAAGCCCCAGTAGATAGTTGTATGTCATAGTTGCACATCCTTCTTAGTTGCTGTATGTTGGACGCCGCCTCAGCATGGCCAGACAAGTGGTGCGTTGGTGCGCACCTGGGATCCGAACCCGGGCCATCAGCAGCAGAGCGTGCGCACCCAACTGCTAAGCCACGGGCCAGCCCCAGCTTTCGTTTTTTGTTTTTTTTTTTTCTTTTTTGTGAGGAAAATCAGCCCTGAGCTAACATCTGCCAATCCTCCTCTTTTTGCTGAGGAAGACTGGCCCTGGGCTAACATCCGTGTCCATCTTCCTCCACTGTATACGGGACGCCGCCACAGCATGGCTTGACAAGCGGTGCGTCGGTGCGCGCCCGGGATCCGAACCGGCAAGCCCCGGGCCGCCGCAGCGGAGTGCACGCACTTAACTGCTTGCCCCACCGGGCCAGCCCAGCTTTCACTTTTTAAAGACGTGTTGCACCATCGGCTGTTGGCCTTTTCAGGAGTCTTTGAGCACTGCTGTCTTAGGTACTTCTTTTGCCTGAGATCCTAAGATCTCACCTCTTTCCCTAATTTGCCACATACTGGTGTTTATTTTCCTCTACTGGAGTCACAATGCAGATTTTAGAATTCCTTTTGTAACTGCTGATACTGAAGAACTAAAAATGCATGTTGTCCGATTCTCTAAACCAACACACCAGGTCCTGGGCTCTTTTAAAAGAGGAATGATTTTGTTTTTCAAGATTAAATAAAACTATAATATTAACAAAAGAAAACTGCCTAATGCAGATGGATGTGGCAAGATTCCAACCTGCCGTGCACAAGGCTTTGAGTAATTGCTACAGGCTTGCCCCGCCTCATTTCATATCCTAGAGAGCAGAACAAGCGCCTGTTGTTGGTCCCACCAAGGCCTTGGAGCCCAGGGCTGCCAAGTTCCTCTCCCTGCTAATGACAGACACTAACGGATGAAGCAACAGCAGAACAAGCAGTGCTGAGCAAGTGATCACCGAGTGCACAGGACAGGCCTATTGATGTGTACTTCGTATTTTTTTTAGTTTTGAAATTTAAGATATGACAAAAAAGTTGTACTTGGCTATTGTAGAACACTGGCAAGTACAGATAAACTGAAAGAAAATTTATAATTTCACCCCACAGAGATAGCGTTTAATGTATGCTTTTCCAGAATTTTTCTATTTTTTTTAAGCAAAATGGATTATACTATAACTACTGTTTTTATAAATCTAATATATTGTGAACACCTTTGCATGTCAATAATAGTCACCTTTGCTGTTAGTTTAGGAGTTGTACGGTCTGTCTTATATGAATAAACCATAATTAATTTAACCAAATTCTCTATTGTTGCTTCTTGAGTTGCTGGTATAAATAATACTTTATTCACCATCCTTGGATATAAATCTTCACATACTTGTTATTTACTTAAGATCAATTCCCAGAAGTGGAATTGCTGGATCCAAGGGTATATAAGTTTTTAAGGCTCTTGAGATATATTTTCAAAATGCTTTCCAGAAAATTTAAATCAATTTACCCTCTTACCAACAGTGATTCAGGGTATCTATTTTTTAATCAAAACTTTATATATCCCAGCGTCAAATACAAATGCTCTTTGGTAGCCTGCGTCATGGATTACTTTGCTGTGTTAACATCAGGAACCACAATTACAGACACCAAAAATGAGTTCTTGTGAATACTACATTGACGAAATATTCTGCCATTTGTTAGAGTGGGTGGATGTGGGATCCAGCAGACACGGCCCAGTCACACTTTACCCCAGGGGCTGTGCAGTCCCAACACAGTCATGGAAGAGGACTCCAAGCAGGGCTAGCCTGTCTGTGATCACTCATCGTGGGACAGTGGACTTTTGTGGGTCAAGGTGAGTTACAGTCAAAGGTACAGTTCTGTTCTCAGAGGTCCCATGAACCAAGTTTATAGCAAGGGCCAGCCCAGGCTCAGATTCCTTCAGAGGCTATTTCAGACTCTTGGGAGATCACATCTTCCCTTAGCCCCTCAGAGGTCCTCTGAGCCGTGGGAATTAGCTTAGCTGGTGCCCCTAGAGCCCTGCAGGGCCAGAGAAGCCCATGTCCATTTTCTTGGCAAGACATTTCTTTCCTCATCAGCAGACATCACTGGCTTTACACCTGATGGAGTAGACTCCTCTGAGAGTATAAAAAGGAGAGACAACAGATGAGAAGAGTCCACATGAAGCATACTTTCCTTAATAATTAAACTTCAAACTCCATTTTTGGGTGAAAAAAAACCCACCTAATATTTCTAGAGTGAATTAAAATTATATAACTTATCCTAATTCATTCATAAAATAATTACTCCACGCGATAGAGGATATTGTTAAGAGTATGGTCCCTAGAGTCAGCCTGCCTGGGCTCAAATCCCAGCTTCAGCTCTTATTGTGTGACCTCACACAAGTCGCTTTTCCTCTGTGCCTCAGTTTTCTCATGTGCAAAATGGAGATAATAAATTAGAGGATTTCTGTGACAATTAAATGATATATTCATTTAATTGACTTACTTAGAACTACTCACATAAAACAATGTCTGGAACTCTAAGGGCTCAACAAATACCAGCTGTTATCATTATTCCATGTATTCGGGCACTGGCTGGAAACTGGAGACCTGAAGACACACATTCCCTGGCTTGCAAAGGCTTCCTATTGGATAGAGAAGGAGGATGTGTGAACAAATCATCAGAACAGCATGCTAAGTGTGAGACCATAGACGTGAAGAAGGTGCAGTGGGATCATGCAGAAGGAAGTATTTCACTCTGGCTGAGGATGTTGGAGAAATCTTAAATATTCTCTCCTCTGGGAGTCTGAGTCTTCAGGGTACACTGGAATTTGTCACGCAGAAAAGGAGAGGAAGAGCATTTGAGGCAGCACAATAATCCATGAGAATTCATGGAAAGGAGCAATGCAGGGGAGAAGACCACTGACGCAGGGGGCTGTAACTGAGGGTGGTGATGGGTTGAGAGGAGAAGAGGCAGGGAACCATCAGCAGAGATGATTCACGAAGTCCCTCATATTTCATGCTTAAGAGTTTGAACTTCATCCTGTCAGGTCCCCCTTTCTCCCAACCTGGAGTCTTGTAGGGATATGCCAAAGGGCATTTCCAGCCTTAGAAGCAAAGTTTACTCAACAACAGGTATGACAACTTATACCAATATTTTATTATTAAAATAAAATCAGATATTATGGAGCAGACTGTAAAATTTGCATAAATCTTCACTTGAATTGCATTTAAGGTATTTTGATGAAATTTAGTAATGCTGAGGGCTACACCTCCAGGCCCCCAAGATTAGACAATTGTTCTTCTCTGTCAGTAGGTCCACCAGAGAAAAAACAGGAAAAGATGGCTTGTTGGAGAACAGCAGAAGAAACTTCCGTGTCATGTCTCATTCAAAGACAGCTTGGCATAAGCATTAGGGAACCAGGGAAGGATTTGAAGGAGGGAAGCATTGTAAATAGATTGATCTTGAGAAGGATCACTCTGGTTTTGGGTAGCTCTAAAATAATGATAACAATAATAACAACAGTGATAATAATAATAGGGATAAAACTAGAGTCAGAAAGGCCGGCGAGGAGGCTACTTCTATAATCTGAACCCAAGATGGTCAGATCCCCCTTTTGTTACTCTCAAATACCCTGCACTTCTCTTGCGAAATATTTGGCACTTTATTCAGCGTCTGGGCTCCTCACTAAACTATAAACCTGATAAATAAATGAAAAACAATAGGATATATTGGAGTATATGAGGAAGCCATTTGGTTTAAAATTAATTCGGCCTGATCCTGTTTTTCCAAAAGGGCCTGATGTGGCCTGTTGAGCCTGCATTGTATGTTTGCTTTAAACATTTACTATGCCACGAAGACAAGGAGGATGCCCTTAAAGATAGGGATGTAACTCCCCCCATATCAGCATTTCTTTAAGAATAAGCAGCTCTTCCTGGAAACTAAGGATTAACTCCTGACCATCTGTGCTCACCTGGTGCCCACTGACCTGCTGACCACCAACCTGCTGTGCCAGCTAAGCATTTTGTCACAGTAGTAAAAGAGATATTCCTGTCATATGTGATGCATGCTCTTTGTTCCAAGACATTATATAACCACTCTGTACGCCCCACTTCTTTGGTGGCCTTCCTTCCTTGAGGAGGGAAGGCCCTGGGCTATAGTTCTCAGACCTGGCTCATAATAAACTCACCCCAATTTTGATTTATAGATTGATCATGGATTATTTGCGTCAACAAACCCTATGAAAGAATAAGCTGTATGTATATCCCTGGTGTCTGGTGCTACACCTGACATACATTAGCTCCTCAATAAATGGTTGTTAAATCAATGTACAAGCAAATAGAACTAAATGGAATTGCTATAAAATTATTTTCATAGGCCTAATACTTTTTCTCTGGAAGAGGTTAAAAAGATATATGTCTAGCTACTTTGAGGATGTGAAGTTCCTTTTTATTCCTGGAATTTAAATTCATGAAATGAGACTTGTTGAGTTCATCCCAATTTTATTAATCCCATTTGTTGGTTCTAAATTTATTATCCTTTCTACAGATGAGGAGCTGAGAAGCTCAGAGGGAGGTTAAATACCTTGCCAGGGTAATACAGTCAGCGGGAGAGAAAGAACTCGGACCTGGGCCTGGCTAGCCCAAGCCTATTCTCTTACCCAAGAGCTAGACTTGAGACTGGATGGGCCAACTAGAGAAAGCTTTGTGGAAGTCACGACATTTGATCTGGTCCCTAAAGGGAAGGTAAACTTCCACATGTTTGAGATAGAGGCTAGGACATTCCAATTCCAGAAGGAAAACATGAGCAGAATCCATTATCCAAAGAATTCTTAGTACCCTGGGAGAAGAGTGAATAAACAACGTGGCTTAGATGTATAGAACTTGAAGAGAAAACAAAGAGTTAATAGTGGGAAATCCAATTAGAAAAGTGAGTTAGAGCCAGATGTTGTCAGGCCAAGGCAGTCCAAGAGAGAAGGGAGCCACAGCAGTTTTCTAAGCAGGGAGAGGGCACGGCCTGAGCTGAAGGACATGCAGATTGTTTGAGGCTTGAAGTTTTAAAGGTAACCTTGGGAAAGCCAACTCCTTTGCTTATCAATTTCCATAACTTTAAAAAAGCAGCAAATATAATTCAGTTCCACTCCTGAGATTGTTAGAAAAGTAGCCTAGTTAATTATCACAACTTTACTGAAAAATAATTCTTAGGGCAGTTTTTCCTTTCTCAACTTCAAATTCCTCAGTGAATTTAATAAGTAAAATTGCTTTTCTCTGCTGAGTTTCTCTGCTTCTGGGTTTTGTGAACCTCATATTTATTTAAGGCCAAGTCTTCTGCTAGTTCATGAAATCATATCCTGGATGGATGCATCATTTGTCTCCATCAGAAAACTAGAAGAAGACACATCTGGCCTTCTTGATTTGCAGCCGTCATTAGATTCATCTTGGCTCAGGATTCACAATTGATTGTGGACTTTACTGGGAAGGTTTGAAGGTTGCTTCTGGTTCTCTAGGTCTTACCGAGTTAAGTGAAATTTGATGTGGGGTGTGGGGAGGTATTTGGCTCCTTCCACTTTGCTCCTCTCTCCCTTTCCTTAACATTAGACATTTATCAAGCTTGCCTGGAAGGAGGCTGCAAGCCAAAAATAGCATGCATTTGGGTGAGGTCTGGAACACAGAACCCCAGTGCAGGCAAACAGTGACCACTCCCAGCCCAGCCCAGAGGATTCCAACCTTCACGTTCCCATGTCAGTACACATGCGATACGGTTATAGCCTAAACATCAAGTGTAAGCTATGGAAACAATATGGAAAACACTCATGTGTATTCTACAACATGCTAATTGAAACCAGACTTGGATCCTCATTTCTTCTAAATCCAGGTGAAAGTGCCTTATCCTGAGAAAGAAATGTATGTGAGCAAAGTGTTTTTCTTGGACTTGGAAAATATTTCTCAGAATCAGCTACATCTTGTCTGTTTGAATCCCCCTTCTGCCCCCACCCCCACCCAGTTTCTTTCCCTCTGTCACAGGTTCCTCGTCCCTCACTGCCCTGACATCCCTGTCCGGTTCCCACTCCCCGCTACATGACCTCCAGGAACACACAAGGGTGATTTCCTCAGTGGGCTGGGCTTTTGATAATGTTCAACTGTTTAGGTTGGAGCTGCAGCCTGACTTTGTCAAAAGCCATATGGAGCTCAGACGAAACCGGGGAGAAGAGAGCACAGCCAAGATCTGCAAGATCTGCGACTAACCAAAGCTGTGAGTTTAATGAGGAAAGAAGAGATTAAGGGAGTTCTGGCTTTTTTGGCAAAAGCTCCAGTTGAACACAGGAATGCCCAGAGGCAAAAGCAACTCAACCTGCAGTAAATTAATAAAACAGCCTATTGATGCCAGCTTTATTGTCAACAAAGTGGACTGAAGCCCCTTCTCAACTCGCAGGAAAAAAGCGCTCTCAGGCCTCCCAATCTGACACTTAGGCACGCACTCCCAGTCTCCAGGGATCACAGAGGATCATCACTCTCCGTGGGTCTCTTTCCCAGTGGTGTGTTAAACTGGTAACACAAAGGATGTACAGCAACGTTCCCTTTCTTTGTGTAAGAATTCTACACATCTTTCCTGAGAGCGGCCAGTGTTTCAGTGGGTTAGTCAATATAAATCGCATTACGAATACAAACAGCTATATAGCTTTCACTGGAAACAAACAGGAAAGGAAAATATTCTTTCTCCCTTAAAATTTTCCCATGAATGAAAAAGTAAAATATTATCTTCCACACGTTAACATCCACAATAGTCACTCACCCTCCTTGATCCCATCATCATACGCAATCAAATATGTTTATTCAAATGGAATTTCTACTGAAATATTTTTGACATGGAGTTAGTCTTGTGTTGTAATTTCAAAATATTCTATCTTTAAAAGAAATACTTGAATGACTCTGAAAGACAGAGAAAGTGAGAAAAACTAGTTGTTCTTAATAATAAATAAATTGATTGCAGTCATCTCAAAGCAAAGGAAATAGAGTCCTGATAGTTTTGATGGCCCTAAACAGGTCACTGCACTGGAAAGAACGAGCAATGGATATCTGCGTACTTGGAAAGTTTATTAGGAAGGATTAAACTGGCCTCCTATTTTGGTAAGGGTAGGGAGCTGAAAGTAATTTAGAGCAGATAAGCTAATGTAAGACTCAATGCAGCATCAACGTCAGCTAACACGGAGGGAGAGGGCGAAAGCGACACTGTGAGCATGCTCAGAACAAAAGATGCAAACACCTGAGTGGGCAAGTAGGAACTTCAGAGACAGCAGTAGAAAGGACTGTGCAAGTTTAGATGGGCTAAATACTGCTTTTCTCCAGACTCCCTTAGGGATCTGGAAAGCACGCCCGGTCACAGTAGATGGGAACTCGGAAGGGGAGAGACTGGATAAAGCTGACAACTGAGGCTGGATGAAGAAGAAAAGAAACAAGAAGCGGTGACCCAGGAAGAGAAGCCAAGCCGAACAGGCTAGTCTGCCGAGTTTGTCTTCCATTAAGGCTTCAGCAGAAGATAAGAAAAGCTAAGCCACGTCAGTGAAGGGAGGACGGCAGGAAGGCCCTTCGGGGGAGATCTGCGGTGTGGATTCACTCAGCATTGATCAGAGCAGCTCCCCAGAAAGAGACAGTGAGGTAGGAACTCCTTTATTAATGGAATCAGAATGAACTCAAGAGGTGTCATTTGTAATCATTTAAATTCCAGGAAATAGAAGAGTTTCAAATCATCAACATAACGATTTTTAAAGCCTAACTCAGAGAAAAAGACTAGGTCTACAAAAATAATTGTGTGGCAATTCTGTTTAGCAGGCCGAGGCTAAAGAATCAGTTCTTTAAAAATGACAATAAAAACAAGCAATTTGTGCTCAGGATAAAAAGACATTATAATGTTTAAACAGTTGCGGGGAAAGTAACAATATATTTGAAATATATAGGTGGAGAATATACATGAGAAAGAATTATAGCAAGAGGGGTGGGGCTAAATCCCGATGATGAACTTTTCAATTAGAGATGGGAAAAGACAGCCAAAGGCATGAAGGAAGGAAGAATGAAAGATGGATGGATGGATGGATGGATGGACGGATGGATGGATGGATGGACGGATGGACGGATGGACAGATGGTTGGATGGATGAGTGGATGGATAAGTAGGTCAACTGATTGATAGATACATCTAAAAGATAGGCAATGTGTAGAAAAATCTATTTAGGTATTTTAAGATAATAAGTCCCTAGCTTTGCATCCTTTTAAAATAGAATTTTATACAATCTCTGTAATAACAAAGCTAAAACATATTTATGCAAACGGTTCAATTCACCTCCAAATGAGAAGAGGCCTACGCAGCTGGGCCAGTTAACATGAATGAGTGACTGAGCCAGTAACATCTGCCAAGATGAATTGTAGAGAAGGCTCCAGAGGCTATAAAAGGAGAAGGCAGAGGAGAAGAGGCTTCCGGAAGAAAATGAGAAAAATAAAGGAGGTGAATTTAGGATTTAGAAATGAGAGTGGAGGGGTCAGAGAGTGAAACAGGTGTAATGATAAGAAACTAATAAATACAAAGGAAAAACTAGCAGGAATTACAGAGCTCGGGAAACAAAAAGGAGATGTACGAATATGTATTGTAGAAATGATGATTTTTTATGTGAAGACCTTGTCAGCCTGTGGGCCTGAGAAGGCGCTGGCTGCCAGCCTCACTGTGTAGCCTCTGCATGTGCTCATGTGCTGATCCCCCCAGCTCCAGGGTCTGGCCTTCAGCCTTGAAGGCTCAAAAGCTGGATTTTGTCAGCACTGGGTCCAGAGCCCAGCTTCACAGAGATGTATAAACCAGGATGTCAAAGTATTGACGCCTAAGTGCTCTCTTCTCCACAGGCAGTCTCCACAGGAAAGCAAACTACACTTGGAAGATCACTTGATGAAGATGGCATTGACACAAGAGAAGTCTTGAAGCACAGAGATGGAAAGCCTAGACTACAGAGCACACAGGTTTGTCAGTTGCTAGTTATGTGCCCTGGGGCATGTGATTTAATCTCTCTGTTTCTCAATTTCCTCATCTATAAAATGGGACATTCCAGTTACCTATTCCTATGTAACAAATCACTCCAAAATTTAGTGGCTTAAGACAACAATCATTTTTTTTTCACTTGGGCAGGACTTGGTAGGGATAACTTGTATGAGTACCATGTGGCTTTAGCTGGGGTGGCCCAATGTGGGGCTGGAGGATACATGTACAAGACGGCTAGTGGCACTGTTGTCTGGAGGCTTAGCCGGGACTCTGGGCCACGGTTCCTTAGTTCCTCAATGTGGGCCTTTCCACAGGCTTCTGAGGTTTCCTCAAACCGTGGTGGCTGGATTCCAAGAGCGAGCATCTCTAGGGACAGAAAGTAAAGGCTGTCGGTGTCTCGGGTTTGTGCCCAGAGACTGACCCATGCCATCTTCCATTGGTCCAGCAGCCACAGTGCACAGATTCAGAAGGAAAGGACATAGGGCCATGCCCACCTCTCAATGGGGAAAGTGTCAAAGAATCGTGGAGTCCTGTTTTAACACTGCAAGAGTCTGCCCTCTTGGGAGGAACTATTTATGTTCCTCCTACATGCGAACTACACTCACCCCCCAAGACTCTCATTACGGCATCAAGCTTCTTTTTGTTTTGTACTGTTTCTTTCCCTTTAAGCCAAGCTGGTGGGGATCCCACCAGAACAATTCTCTTACAAACTTTGTGGGTTTGGATAAGTCACATTAGGGTCATTGCATTAGTCAAAGGCCACAACTGCAGATCTCTTCAGACAAGTTCTTCTCCGCTTGGGCTCCCTGTGAGGCTTCCGTGGAACACACATCTTGAAGACACTTAGAAGCCTTTGTTTTTAATGAGGAGCATCTAAGAGGCACCCCTTAAGATCCTTAGAGGACCTTTTGTCTGTCTGAAAAGTTCTACTAGGCACTGCCTTAGATCTTTCTAACAAAGGATCTGATGGTCCCATTCTGGATTTGGTCTCTGGCCTGAGGCCTTTTCTTAATTTGGAAATTGCCATCTGGAGAAGCTAGGAGAGAAATAGCTTTATTTGCAAATCCAGCAAGTCCTGGCTTTCTTATATTTAAAAGTTCATTCTTTAGGCCTTCTATCTCCTCTCACTTTTTACCATAGAGCGTGGGAGGAAATAAAGCACCATTTCTAATATTCGTCCCGAAAATTCCTTAGCCAGAGCATTCATTAGGTGCATTTCCTATTTTTCACACTACTTCAGGCAACAGTGGTACCAAACCTCCACCACAGCACAACAAGGATCTTCTTCCAGCTTCCAGTAACATTTTCCTTAATTTCCTTCCTGCCCTCACCGGCAGATTCCTCCAGGCCCTACAGGCTTCTGCTAATACTCTCCTAGAGGCCCAGCCACCTTCTACCCTCTACCAAACCAATTCCATGTGTTTTAAGTCTTTGATATGCGGTGCCCCCCCTCCAGGTACCAAAATCATCTTGGTTTCTTGTGAATCAGTTTATAATTTACTCCATTAATAACTATGTCCTTACTGAGTTGTTGTGAGGATCACCTTAGTTAATGCCTATAATGGGCTGATGGCACATAAGGACTCACTAAAGGGTTTCTATTATTTAAATGCTTGTAATGTGTGTTTTCGGTATTGCTTGAGAATATTCAATACTGCCATAGAAGACAGGAAAACGGATGCACAAAACTCATGAGATGTATTAAGCATATATATGTAAATTAACAACCTGGAGGACATATTTAGACATAGAAAATGTAACTAGAGCATCTTTGAGTGTTCAATATGCTCTACTTATGTTTTCTAGATTTAAAAAATAGGATGAAAGATAAAAGGATGGAAGATCAAAAAGAGATAATAAAGGATCGAAGGTCCAAGTAACACTAATATTTATAATACTTTGTTACGGCAGCCCTAGGAAACTAAGATACCTTCCTTCTTGTTGTGAGTTTTAAATTGATCTACAAAAATAAATCAGGCTATTAGAGTGTCTTAATTTGGCCTGTAAGCCTTTCTGTTCCGTAACCCCTGGCATAGCTGTGTGGTAGTGTACTTGGCAGCTACCGTTGAATCAGGTCATTCCCACATGCCAAGTCAGATACAGTCACATCTGCCTTGGCTGGTACCTGGAGGGGCATGGCCAACTTCCGGCCCGTGGAGTTTTCATGTCTGTCCTCTAGGTGAGTGGTTTTCAACTTTTAGTATCACCTGGGGAGCTTATTTTATTTTTTTATTATGATATAATTTACATATAACATTGTATAATTTAAGGTGTACAATGTGTTGATTTGATACTCTTATACACTGCGAAGTGATTATCACTATAGAGTTAGCTCACACCTCCATCACGTCACATAATTACCATTTCTTTTTTGCGGTGAGAACATTTAAGATCTACTCTCTTAGCAACTTTCAAGTATATAATACAGTATTGTTAACTATAATCACCATGCTGTACACTAGATCCCAAAACTTATTCATCTTCTAACCGAAAGTTTGTACCCTTTGACCAACATCTTCCCATTTCCCCCATCCTCCAGGCCCTGGTAACCACTATTCTACTCTCTGTTTCTATGAGTTTGGCTTTTTTAGATTTCACATATAAGTGAGATCTTACTGTATTTGTCTTTGTCTGACTTATCTCACTTAGCATATTGCCCTCAAGGTTCATCCATGTTGTTGCAAAAGGCAGGATTTCCTTCTTTCTCATGTCTGGAAAATATGATACACAATGAATATATACCACATTTTCTTATCCATTCATCCACTGACAACACTTAGGTTGTTTCCATATCTTGGCTATTGTGAATAATGCTGCAATGACCATGGGAGTGCAGATATCTTGTTGAGATCCTGATTTCATTTCATTTGGATATATGTCCAGAGGGGGACAGCTGGGTCATATGGTAGTTCTATTTCTAACTTTTTGAGGAAGCTTCACACTGTCTTCCATAGTGGCTGTACCGATTTACATTCCTACCAACAGTGCACAAATGTTGTCTTTCTTAGGGAGCTGTTTAAATGCAGATTTCCTTTCCCCACCAAACCCACACATACATAAATGTTCAGACTCAGTAGGGTGGAAGACATTACTCGTGCTCACCCACATGTCCAAGTCTCCCCTCCTTCCTGGCACAAGGGAGACTATACTTACTAACTCCTTTGGAGTTGGGCAGGGCTACATGACTGATTCCAGCCAATAAAATGTGATCAGAAGCAACATGAGCCACTCATTTAGGCAGAGGCAGTAAGAAACCTCAGTATATCTCTCCATCGACTCCTCCTCTGCTGCTGCCACAAGTGTGGAGTCCTCATTTGAGATGGAGGGGCTCCAAGATTAAAGCAACCTGGATTAATGAGTCACTGAATGGATGTAGGCTGTTCTGGAGAGTTGCCAGACATGTCTCTGAGTTTGGGTGAGTAAGAGATAAACTTTTGTTGCATTAAGCCATGAAAATTTGGGTGTCATTACTACAGCAGAACCTATCCAGTTCCGACTAGCAGGTCTGAGGTAGGGTCAAGAAATAAGTACCTCAAGGTTTACTTTTTCTGTTCTGTGGGTCCTTGGACCACATTTTGAGAAACATGCTCTTAGGTTGATCGTTCACCATCTTCCACTATGGTCTTTTTCCAAACAGGAAACAACACAGGGTAAGTGTGCTCTTATAATTGCCTTAGAATAACACCACCGACCAGCTTCCCCTCACTTCCTCTCAGATCATTGCCATACACATTTTGGTTGCTCTCCAAAGCAGGCTTTCATGGTCTCTGTGTTCACTCAGTTGTTGGAAGATTTTGATAAATTCTTTTAATCTGATTATTATTTTATTAGGAGTACATTTCTGCTACTCCCATAGAGTTAAAATAAAATGTCCACAGAGGAGAAAATGGAGAAAGAAATAAAGAAAGCATCCAGAAAAATTAATAGAAGGACAAATGCAGAAAAAAATTATATGATCATAGTAGATGGAAAGAAAGAAGTAAAATGTAAAAATTTGCTAAGAGCGTAGATCTTATGTTAAGTGTTCTTATCACAAAATAATAATAATAAAGAGGGCAAGAGAAAACTTTTGGAAGTGATGGATATGTTTATAGTATAGATTATGGTGTTGGTTTCATGGATGTGTGCTTATCTCCAAACTCATCAAGTTGTATACATTAACTACGTACAGCTTTTTATGTGTCAATCATACCTCAATAAAGTGTTTTTTAAAAAAAAAGAAAAAAGAAAACCTGATGAGTGAAAGGTAAGATACAAAGAACTGAAGAGGGGGAAAAAACAGAGAAAATGCAAAGAACAACCTACAGTAACAAAAATAGAAGAGTCTAACTAATTAAATTCAAGTTACAGAATGTAAATCCAGAAGGCCATTAGTAATAAATAACCATGACAACACTAATAACAGCAGCTCCCATTAATAGAGCATCTGCTATATCCAGGCATTGTGCTATGCATTTTTTTCTTCATTTGCTCTCGTCTTTACAATGACCACAGAGTAAATTTTCTTACCACTAAGATGAAAAAATAGGCTGGACGACATTCATAGTTTATTTAGGATCACACAGGACAGTAAATGGCAGAGCCAGCTTCAAGACCATTTCTGTCTTGCTCCAAAGCTTTGATCTTTCCCAGTATATCACATGGCCTCCCAATAACATAAATGTTAGGATGAGAAAGCAGGGCTCGTTATAAATAAGAAAAGGTGTTGTAAATGAAAAGCCTAGAAAAAGAGCTCCATCATTCCAGTCAATAGAGAAAGAGAATGAGACTGGAGGGTAGGTTTCTTTCTTTCTTTTTTCCTCTTTTTAAACATATAATCTGGAAGCTTGAAAGATAAGATTTGTGTGGGAATATGCACGGTCACCAGGGTGAGTTGGGAAGGGGACAGGAGAAAGAGAGGGGGAAAATGAAAAAAGACTCTCATTTCCTACATATAATAATAAGAGCCACAGCAGCAGAAGGAATTTCAAATGAGATTTTGGAAAAGGTGATGGCATTGGAAATAAATCAAAGTGATCTCAAAGTCCAAACATTTAGAATCCCGCAATAAGAACAGATAACTCACAGGTTAGTTGTTTAGCACACATGCTAACAGTCCCCCCAGAAGGCACGGGGCCAAGAGAGCTGAAGACCTATGAAAGGAATAAAGCTACTTTATTAACAATAAGGAAATAACCAAAAATAATTTATCAAAATGAGGGATATTTTACAGAGGTATACGGCAGATGATCAAATTTTCTTCAAACAAGAAGAAATAAATATGTAAGAGGAATGATCGAGTTGATGACAGCCTTCCTGGCTTTGGGAAGGATAAGAGAGGACAAGATGTGTTTAAAAAATGATACAAAGAAAACTCAAAGGGAGCAAGAAAGCCAGAGTCTTCTTAAAAACAAATAAATTCTCCCAGCTGTGGTGACGGCTAATGAAACGCACAGAGAAGTGGGGAGAGGATGGAAACTGAAGCCAAAAAACAAATAAATGAACAAATGAGAAATGTTTGAGTCAAGGTAACGAGAGAAGAAAAAGGAGATCAAGAAAGAGTGGAATTTCTTCTTATGACCAAGTTAGTGTTCAAAGAGCAGAGAGAGCGGTGCTGGCTTACAAGAGAGGCGATAAAGGATAGACGTGGGGAAGCTTTCGGTTTACAAGTTAGACATGGAGTTCTAGTCTCAGCTCATATCTCAGGCAACTTTCTTCTATTTTTTCTTTTTTCCAGCAACTTTCTTAACCTCTGTGCACTTTACTTTCTCTTTATGTGTAAAATTGGGGAAAAAGGAGATTTTTATGCTTGTATTATCTTCTTTAGCCTGGGCTGCTATGAGGAATAAAATGACATGGTGAGCATGAAGCTTTAACATGGGCCTGGCTCATGGGGAAGAGGCCATAGATGTTCATGGTAATGATTAATTATTCATGATAACCTTGGGAGATAAGAACCAGCAAAGAGCACTGAAAGAGAAACTCCAGACGTACATAGGATGTCTTTGAGGAACTATTTCACAGGCAAAAAAAAAAAAAAATTCACAGAGAATGTGGACTAACGTTTGAGAATCAATAAAAGAAATGACAGCTCTCGAATAACTTCTTTAACAAATACAGCTCAAAAAGTGAGCTGCGCTGTCGAATTGTCTGTTGAAGGGAAAGGACTCCTGGGTCCTGTGAACTCACCGCTGAGTTCTCGTAAGATAACTGAGAATGCCCAGGATCTTGCCTTCGATGAAATATGAGAGAAGATTGAAATGAACTCCATAATGAAATAAGGAAGGTTAACAATAGCTGCTTGAGGAAAGAGGAAACATAGTAACAATTTGAGGTCACATCCTAAATGCCCATCAATAAAGGATAGTTAGTTAAATAAATTATGATGCATCTACATCCTGAGCAACTGCTAAAAAGAATGTAATGGATCTATATGTGCTGACATGGAGAAACCCTTGATGTGGTGTTTAGTGACAAAGATAAAGTGCAGAACATTGTGTATATTAAATTGCCCTATTTTACGAGAACATTTTATATGATTATATGTACATAAATGAACCAGATACACAACAAAGGGTCTGGGAAATGGGGCTGGGGTATGGGAGGGACTTTTCCTTTTTTATTACCTATCCAGAAGAAGGCAAAATGGTACACTGGTTAAAAACCAAGGTCTGAATGTCTACCACTTAAGTAACCTTGGACAAGTTACTTAACCTCTCTGTGCCTTGTTTGCCCACCTGTAAAATGAGGACGCTTGTCTGATAAGTCTGTCGTGAGGATGAAAAGAGACCATGAACATTTCATCCAAATGACACTCAGAACAGGGCCTGGCACCTAGACCTCTCCATCACTGTCAGCTGTCGGGGTTATCATTACACGTCTGTAATGTTTGCAGGCACTTTATCACAAGCATGAATCACTTCTGTAAGTCTTTAAAAGCCTCAATGAGGAGAATAAAGAAAATTCATAAGGTTGTAAAAATGAAGAGGAGTTTTCTGGCTATTCTTGAGTGTTCATACCTGTAGGAGAGCTTCAGCATCATTTTAAGTTTTCCTCAAAATCTTGTGAGTATTTAAATTGGCATTGTGTTAAATTTATGGAGTTATTGAGGAAAAACAGATAGCTTCGTGCTGCTGAGCCTTCATATCCAAGATCAAGGCATGTCTTGAAGATTTTTCTTATGTTCTCAGTATAATTTAAAATTTTTTCTTTATGTGGGTCTGTACATTTCTTGTTAAGTTTATCCCAAAATTCTTTTTGCTATTAATATTGTAAATGAGATCTTTTCTTCCATTATATTCTCTTACTTGATCTTGTTTATATATAGGAAAGCTATGAGGGAGATGAGCCCTACCAGATAATAAAATGTATTATGGAACCATAATAATTAAAAACAGTTTGGTGCTGAAGACGAAATGAGAGGATCAAAGGATGGAATAGAGAAACCAGAAATAGACTCTAATTCACATGAGAATTTAGCATATTCAAAATGGGAAAGATGAATTAATCTGTTCATTACAGAGGGAAAACTAACTAACCGTTTAGAAGAAGATAAAATGCCTTCTTCAATCATTACACCAACTAAATCCAGATTAATCAGAGAATTTTTAACCAAAACTATAAAATCAGATTAATCAAATGATTTTAAAAAAAATAAAGCTCTTATAGGAGCAGAAGAAAACATAGATGAATTTATTCATAATCTTAGAATAAGAAATGCTTTCTAGGCAATATATATAGAGCCTAGACACCATAAAGGAAATCAAAATGTTTATGTGGTCAATTTTATCCAAACATCTGTTTGGATAAAAATATACCATAAATAAAGACAAATGATGACAAACTAGGAACATAGTTGCAACATATATAAAAAGGGCCAATATTCTTAATTTACAAAGAATTCATACAAATCAATTGGAAAAATAAGCTGACGACCTAACTGAAAAATAAAATAAATGAAGGCAATCAGATCATGAACACGGTTGGTGGAAATGAAGTTCTACTCTCTAAATGCAGGAGTAAATGCAGGAACACAGGTT
Source organism: Diceros bicornis minor (assembly GCF_020826845.1). Lineage (NCBI taxonomy): Eukaryota > Metazoa > Chordata > Mammalia > Perissodactyla > Rhinocerotidae > Diceros > Diceros bicornis. The sequence continues at coordinate 8,671,890 of NC_080763.1, read as the reverse complement.
CCCACGATGGGTAGGACCTGAGAGAGGCCAGAGAGGACCGGAGGACAGACATCCCACCCAGAAGGACACAGAGCATGGCGTACTCATGGTCCACACAAGTCCACATGCTGGAACCCACAACTCTTCTGGGCTTTGTGTTCTGGGATGATAATTTTGAATGGCTTTCATGTCAAACTCGCCTGTAGGAGTTAGGTGTGAAAAATGGAGAATTACTTTACTGTTAGGAATTACTTTTTAGTTTGGTGCTGTCAAGTTTCAATTGAAAAAGAATTTTATCCAAGTGTAATTGCCTAAACCTGATTGAGTTTCCTCCTTCCCGTCCCCTTCTGTCAGCAAGTGCTGCATCTCCTGTGCAGAACTGTTATGCTACCAGCTTTATGCTGTAACACGTTCTGAGTAGGCGCTCGGCCGCAGTGCACTTATTCTGTCTGAAACCTCCTAAGGTCCTTTGAATGTCCCCATTCTCTGGTCTAACACTTTTTCTTTTGATAAGTATAGACTGCCTCTGATCATTCTATGTACAGGATTTTCCATTTCTCTCTTAGATCCTTGGCCTTCATATATTACTTGGCACATTTGTCACAATAACTTTTCATGTGTGACCCTGATTTGTCTTTGAAACTCTTTCTTCTTAGGAGACCACCATCTTTTTTCTCCCGGTCTTTCAGAACGGAAGCTTACTCCCCGATTACTGTGTCTTCTTCAAGTTTAAACTTGTTCCTAAAGTAAAATAATTCTCCCAGTGTTCTCTGTTCCCTGTGAAACATACTGCCTGAGGTTCTAGTTCTTCTCTCCAAGGCCAATGGGCTGAGCACTTTTGCCACCAGCCACTCAGGAATCAACACACAGGAGCAGGTCAGCTGCTCTGGTATTTAGTTATGTTTCGTTGTATTTAAAAGAAAATGACTCAATAAAAGACATTTTCCTGCAGGGATTCTTTTATTTCCCGCAGTAAGGAAAGTGACTCACTATGCAAATACTAAGAAACTTGATACAGAAATAACCTGAGGATTGTTAATACCCACATTGGCCACTGTTTTGGTAATTATATAAATGTAATTAAACATAGATAAATACATATCTATAGCCTGTGTACATGTCAGATAGTACACAAAAACGTATTTTATAAATTTTATAAATATAATTATGCATATATACATTTGTATGTAGTAATAGTATATATGGACATATGTTACAATATCTAACATTTATGGAACATTTAGTCTGTGATGGATATTTTGGGGTACTTTATATATATATATATAGTCTTACTTAATCCTCACAATTACTTTTTTAGATTAGTGCTATTGTAATCACCATCTGTGGTTGATTAAAAGGGCCCACAAAAGATAAACAAACACATAGATAAGGAGAACAGATTGGTGGTTACCCGAGAGGAAGGGGGTCAGGGGAGGGTGAAAGGGGTAAAGGGGCACGTATATGGTGATAGATAAAAACTAGACTATCGGGCATGAACATGATGCAGTCTATACAGAAACTGAAATATAACAATGTACACCTGAAATTTACACAATATTATAGGCCAATATGACCTCTAAAATAAAATAAAATTCAATTCAATTCAATTAGAATTAAAATAAAATACAATAAAATAAAATAATAAGGGCCACAGATCCTTCAACACTCCTCCCATTGAGAGGTGAGGTCAAAGTCCTTGAATGTGGGCAGGCTCTGTGACTGCAGGGGCCAGTAGTTTGTGGGGGAAGTGGTGCAGTGCGAGCTTCCAGGGCCAAGACTGAAGAGTCGTCCTTTCCTGTCCCTTGTACACTCACTTTCAGAGCCCTGGGCCCACATTGTAAGAAGCCTACTATCCTGCAGGAAACACCACCTGGAGAGGCTCTGAGCCCATTCAGAGAGGGAAAGGGGCCCAAGTGAGCCCAGCCTTCCAGCCATCCCCATCGAGGTGCCAGACTATGAGGGATTCTTCTTGGATCCTCTAGACCAGAGCAGCTGCCGTCAAATGACCCAGTCGATGCCACATTGAGCAGAAGAATTGCCAGTAGAGTCCTGCCTAAATTTCTGACTCACAAAATCACAAGATTTAATAAAATGGTCATTGCTTTAGGCCACTTTATTGTATGTTGGGTAGTTTGTTATACAGCAAGAGATGACTAGAACTCCATCTTACAGATGTAGAAGGAAAGTCACAGTGAATTAAGTAACGTGTCCTGAATCACACACCTAATTAATAGTGGAGCTGAGAGGCCAAGTCAGGCAGCCTGCCTCAAAAGCCTATCATCTTAGCCACTCTATTCAATTACTTTAGAATTATAATTAACTTTTGGAGATAGGGCATATATAACATCTTGATTCTTCTCAGCGTCTACTCTAATTCCTATCTAATGAAGAATTTGTGCCAAAGACACACATCCTCTCTCCATTCAGTTATCTACTCATGCTTATTTTCACATCTTTCTGCATTTTAAAGTGTGATGAATTCCTCCAACAGATTTGCTTGTGTTTATTTTAAGACAGCAGAATAGAGATCCCCATTTCTCTTCTGCTGGTAGCATAGATCATATCAGCAGTGCTGCTTAATAGCAAAAGGGCAGACTACTTCTGGGATTTGGGAAGTTGATTTCTATACTATTAAATGTAGCTTAGTAATTTCCCAAGGAGATAGAGGCTCGGGAGTCTCGGCAGTTTCCCTGATAAGCTATCATGCCATCTATTTTATATTAGAATGTATTGTTTACTGAAAAGGGGGTAGGAGTAGGGCAAAAGGGAGACTTGATACCAGCTTCTCGACAGGCAAACAGATCTGTACCTGCAGGCTTTCTGGAGCCACAAAGGTCAGGGGTCGAGGACCCAGAGGTACTGATGACATCAAGGGACTTCAGCTAATTAAACACTTCAGCAATATGCACTGTGATGTAGACACTGTTGTTTCCAAGACAGAATAAATAACACAGAACAAGTAAATGACATTAAGGAAAGCAGGTTCTCTTTGCAAGTGTTATCCTCTGGTTGTTGGACATTTTCACAACAAATAGGGGCTAATCAACATAGCCTAGACTTATTTTCTTTGGTGTCACTTCCAAAACATTTTGATTTCAGCCTCCCAGGACTGATCCCATTGAGAAAAAGAGCAGAACAGTGACAGGTACACGGTTATCAACAATGTTTCCCAGCACTTAAAACATAAAGTTAGCAAGCAAGTACAAACTCTCCTAAATAGCTAGTTTAATGATTCTTGTTAATATGGCTTTCTAAGCTGCACTCTAGAAATATCTAGCACAAAAACATAGAATTAGAATTCTGAGACTTTAGAGATCAATCAGCCAAATGGTTCTTCCAATAAAAGTGAAATCACATCTGGGTCCGGCCCGGTGGCGCAGGGGTTAAGTACACGCGCTCTGCTTTGGCGGCCCTGGGTTCTCCGGTTTGGATCCTGGGTGTGCACCCACACATCGCTTGTCAAGCCATACTGTGGCAGCGTCCCGTATAAAGTAGAGGAAGATGGGCACAGATGTAAGCCCAGGGTCAATCTTCCTCAGCAAAAAGAGGAGGATTGGCATCGGATGTTAGCTCAGGGTGATCTTCCTCACCAAAAAAAAAAAAAAAGTGAAATCACGTCGTAAAATAATGGTTCTATGCACCAAGTGCTGTTCTATGCATTTCACATTGATTAGGACTTTTATCTTCACAATGACTCTATGAGGTGAAAGTTATTATTATCCCCATTTTATAGATGAGGAAAGCGAGCTTCAGCGAGGTTAAGTAACTTGCACGAGGTGACACAGATATGACGTGGGGGGTTCTGGAGTGAAGTCTGAGTGGACAGATTCCTGTGCTATTCTTCCTCCCTAATTTAGAAACCAGAACAACTCCACTTTTATTCATTTTAATACATAAGATTAAGAAATATATTTATTTTCTATTATACCTCAATAAAGCTGAAAAAAAGGGAAAACATCAGACAAATCCCAATTGAGGAACAGTCTATAAAATATCTCACCAGTACTTCTCAAAACTGTCAAGGTCATCAAAAACAAGGAAAGGCTGAGAAACTGTCACAGCCAAGAGCAGTCTAAGGAGACATGAGCACTAAATGCAGTGTGTTGTCCTGGACGGGATCCCAGAGCAGAAAAAGGATATTAGAGAAAAACAAAGGAAATCTGAATAAAGTATGGACTTTGGTTAATGAGACTGTATCAATATTGGCTCATTAATTGTGACAAACGTACCCTACTGATGTAAGATGTTAATAATCGGGAGGAAGTGGTTGTGGGGCATATGGGAACTCTCTGCACTAGCTTCATAATTTTTCTATGAATCTACAACTATTCCAAAATAAACTTTATTTTTTTAAAAAAGAAATATATGATTGATTTTTTAAAAACTGTTTGAAAATCACCGTTTTAGTGTAACCATTGCGTAGTAGGTTTGTGAAGCTGCAGAAGTCCCAGCAGTTTCCAGACCTGCCCACCAAGGACTGGGGCTGTGTGGGGTCAGGAACCAGAGCTCCTGCCTGGCGCACAGTCCAGTGTTTCCTCCAGCATACTCAGCTGCTCATGAGCGACCATAAATTAAGTTGAATATTTTTATTCCCCCCCCTTTATCTCTCTTGCTATATAAAAACATACCATTGGTGGGGAAAAGTAGTTTTATTTTAACCTGCTCTCACTCCTAAAAAGGAAAAGACACTATGAGAATTTAAGTCATGACATGAGCACAGCCAGTCTGGGGCCAGGAGGAATAGTGCGTATGTAAATCTCTGTGCTACCCACAGCTCAGCAGCAGAACTGCAGGACGTGAGTGGAGGAGGCCCGAGGCTTGACTTTTCAAGAGCACAGTTCAGAGCATAATGTTTAAGATGCATACAGCATAGCGGGTCAGAGTTTAGGCTCTCAACTTGGACAAGCTGAGTCTGAATTCCAGATTCCCACAGTCTATGTGACCTTAGGCAAGTTACTTAATCTTTCTAAATCTCAGTTTTTTTCTTTTGTAAAAGGTGGTTGAAAATAACTTCAAACACACTGAGTTGTTGTAAGGATTAAATTAAAAAATCCATATAAAGAGTTTATCTCAACCGCTGGCCCAACAAAAGAGTCTTAAAGAAATTTTTAAAACTGTACTATTCGCCATAAATAGAAGCAAACTGTAAAGAAATAAAAGCAATGAAAGCATAATAATGCCATTAAGTTCCCACTGGGAACACTTGATGCTAAACACTCTGAGCCTGAGGCCCGCTCTCTCTTCTTATGGGAAAGAAGATTGCAGAAAGGCGTTAAAGACACGTTAGCACCAAACTGAGACTACCTCCCTTTACTAATAATGAAATCATAGTAATAATCCTTTTTTCTCCTTTCAGCAAACAAAGCCAATCATACTTCTTTAATTGTTCCGTCCAAACTTACAAAGAAATTCCTGCCGCTCCTCACAGGTTCCGCAGGCTTCCAGGGATAAATTACGACAGGGGAAAAACACCTCTTAGTCTTCTTCAAAGTGACAGAGCAAACCAGTGACTAGGAAGAGAAGAGAAGAGAAAAAAGATAAACAAATTTCATGTTATAAGGATAAAAAACCACACTAAATATCCATGATCACTGGAAACCCAACTCATAATAGGCTGTTCAAGTATAGAATTGTGAAATGAATGTTGCTTTGCATGGCTCCACGACTGTGCCAAAATCTGGCTCCCGCATGCACGGTGGGTACCTCCACAACCAGCCCAAATCTGCACCTAGAACCCTGGGCAGCTGACAAGAGCTGACCTAGATTTCACGTTCAAACTGTTCTTTTTTCTATGACAACTTACAGCTAAAAGAATTAGGTCTGCAGAAGGTTGCTACCAGACTTGATTCAAACACACACCAACCCTCCAGGGCTACGCCAGGCCTTCATACGACCAGGTGATTAAAGACCAGCACTACAGCACACAGACGGAGGATGCCGTAGGCAAAGGCAGTGAAATACACACGCATGTATACACATGAGGTAAAATAACAATGAAAGGATTTCCACCAAGGACACATAAATTATTCAAGTTATAAACTATTCAAGTCTGTGAAAGAGAGAAATTCCACACTTTTATTTTCTAAACTTTGGGCCTGGTAGAACACATATTTCAGACTATGGTACCAAGTGTGCACATCTGTGGAAAAAAATAACACAATTGACCAAAAAATGAGAGTGGAATCCACTTTATCAGCATTTTTAAACATAGCTTTTAAAACAATATCTAAATATAGGCTTTCCATGCCAAAGTAGAGACAGATGTGCTTTAATATAATATCCTGATGTTTGTCTATTTCCTGATGACCCTTAGACTTCTAGGGTGGGCTTCTATTTTCTCTTTTGAAACAGATGTTGGTAAATGTCTATCCCCAAAACCAAAAATCCTGATCTACAGGGAATCCAACCAGCTTTTTCTTCCTTCTCGCAAATGCACATCAGCCAGATCCCATTCTTTCCCAGCAGCTACGACTAGAGACCATAATCAGAAAACAAAGTCGAAATACTTTGATATTCAGGATGATAGCTTTCATTGCAAGCATTTAAAAGGCACTAACCTAAACATAGGGCTGGAGACAACTCAAGAAAAGTATAATTTTCCCCTTTTTCCTCCCCAAACTGCATATTCAATAAATGCAATTTTATACAGTCAAGCATGTATAATAGCTGTGCTAAGCAAATGTTGCCTAGCAAAAAGCCTATTACAGCATTAATCAATAAGAACGGCTTGAAGCTAGCATATTACAGCTTCGGCATAAGCATTGTTAGCCTCTACAGGACGCTAAAATGGTTGTTCATCTCTAATTCACTATTTCTTAAATGCTTGAAAACACTGGCTTTCTTCAACAGGCAATCATTTTCCTTTGGAACTTTGTTTATAGTCTTATTAACAGGCTTTTATTTTTCCCCAAACAACTTTTGCAAAGAAGCTAACTACATGACCCCTGTACAAATATCACAAATTCTAATCACTTAACCATAAATCAAGGCAATTTTACTATAATGTCTTTATGACGCCTACTTAGAAAATTATTAATAAATCAAATCCTTTTTTTAAAACAAATCAGGGGGCTTATTAAAAGAAACCTTCGACCAATCCAGGAATTTTTCACAACACAGATAATCATCTTCTAATGGACTTGTTTTGTAAGTTCAGACCGTTAACGATGGATTATTTTTCAAAAGGCACACCTATAATCTTGGTTCATCAAGGTATCATACATCTCTTTGTTTCCTTCTAAAGTAAGCTTTACGAATAGCAAGAAATACTTTGAAAACCGCAAATATTAGAACATTACAAAAAGATAATCATGAGTAAAATTCAGTTTTTAAAATTATAATTTTGAAAAAATAAAGAAAATTGTTTTGCTTTATACTGTTAAACTTATAGAAAGAGAAACTGTAGCTTGTTAGTCCTAAAGGTTAATTTTATGCCTTTTTAAAAAATTTACTAAACCAGGAATGCCATAAGTCCTGGCCTTTATTTAACCAGAGTTTTTGCCCTTGTTAAAAAAAACTAAAAGTTAATTCACAAAAGAGAGTAAAATTTTGCTAAACAGGGACTATTATAGGAGGAAATAATCATCTTACAGGTAAAAACAAATCCATGGCTTCCTTAAAAAAATTAAACATAGAATTACCACATGATCCAGCAATTCCACTTCTTACACACCCAAAAGAATTGAAAGCAGGGACTCAAACAGATATTTGTGCACCATTGTTCACAGCAGCATTATTCACAACAGCCAAAAGGTGGAAACAACCCAAATGTCCATTTACGATGCATGAATAACAAAATGTGGTGTATGCATATAATGGAATATTATTCAGCCTTTAAAAGGAAAGAAATTCTGACACATGCTACAATATGGGTGAACCTTAAGGCCATTATGCTGAGAGAAATAAGTCAGACACAAAACAACAAATATTGTATGATTCTATTTACATGAGGTTCCTAGAGTAGTCAAATTCATAGAGACAGAAAGTAGAACGGTGATTGCCAGGGGCTGGGGGAAGAAGAGGATAAACAGTGGTCTTTAATGGGCACAGAGTTTCAGTGTTGCAAGACGAAAAGAGTTGTGGAGAAGGATGATGGTGATGGCTGCCCAACAATGTGAATGTACTTAAAGCCACTGAACTATATATCTAAAAATGGTTAAAAAGGTAGATTTTATATTATGTATAATTTACCACAATAAAAAAAATTGTGGCATTTTCAGCTGTATGATAATCAGTGACTTTTAAATTGGAGTTGGATGTCAAGGAAACCCAGATTCCCAAAAAGCATGCTGCGTGGTCAGCACAGTGTCACAGCAAAGTGTCCACCCCCATGGTCCTCTCCTGACATCCGAGACACAGTCCTGTTTGTGAAGCTGGAGAAGCAACACGGGAAGCGGGCGCATTGGAGCTTTCACCCTGGTCCCTTTCGTCCCAGAAGGTCGTTCCATAGAGGATTGCCTCTTGGTAGTATTTGAATAAACTTCATGTATTCTCTGGTGTTTTTACAACAATATTGTTTAAAAAAAGAAAGAAAGGGAAAAGAAAGCCCTTTTGGGGACAACAAGAAATGAAGAGTTGAGAAAATCAAGGACGGAACAATTTTGATGGCGTGAAAGTTGACTCAGAGGAGAGTTTGATTTTAATAAAATGATAGACAAATTGCCTAGTGAGGGAGGGGAACTTACACGTACATGTAAGTAGCAGACAAGAGACAAGATTACCTACACATTTAATTTCAAAAACTCAATGTATAGTTATTTAATGCTGCATAAGAATGTAAGCTTAATCAAGAACCTTAAATTCTGTGGAAAAGAAAAATGCCAGGTCATTATATTCTCATATGTAAGAGATGTGAGAAACCTATTAAGTTGAATATGGAGATAAAATTGAAAATGTGACCTAATCACCTCAGATTCAATATTAAGAGCATTTCTCATAAACATAATATCAATTGATCAATATTGAATTTAAAGTAATCAACAAAAAATAAGTGGAAAGATAGCATAATACATAGAAAAGATGTTTAATATCAATACTACATGCTTAGACGTACAAGGACGGTGATTTTGCAGTGTCTAAGGCTATTTGGATAAATTCTGAAAACAAAATAATCTCTAGTCCAATAAGATAGTATGTAGTTGGAAATAGAGAAAGGAAATTGCAATAGATGCTGATTTTAAAACTCTTGGGAGAGAGAAAGGAGACTAACTATATAGACGGCGTAGGTCTCATGATGCTATGTGAATGGACACATTAAACTATTCCCAGCCCATCACTTGGCATCAAAAAGTCCCAAATTACATGAAGAGCAATTCTGAGCCAGTGAGTACAAAAAGAAACCCAAAGAAAATCTGTGCTTGGTGATTACATTAAGTCTCACACTGAGAAGGGCCACCTAAGAAATCCTAACTTTTAATAAGTATATCAGAAGATAGGAACTGCAGCGTATACACAATATAAATGAGTACGTGAATGAAATGAGTGACAACATTTTTTTTAAACAGCTTGTACACTAGGTTCAGTCATTTTTAAATCTGTCTATAAAAATAAAATTGAAGAGTAATTTGAAGTATATTACAGAGTTAGAAAAATTGCAACAATAACAAAAAATCCTCAGTTCCTAGAGTCCAAAAAAAGACATCACTGGAAAGAAACCTCTGTTTCTATGTAAGCATCAATTTTTAAAGAATTATATAATTTTTTTATTTGGTATGGAAATATATAAATGTTTATGACCTGCAAATTCTTGATTAAAGGGAACTGTGTGGCTCACATATTTTTTAAAAGCATAAGAAAAATGGAAACTCTAACCCTCAAAATTTTACCCCAAATGCAATTGCTAATTTAAAGCAATTACTTTGAGGAAAAGCAATTTTAAAATCCCAAGCAATAGCAAAGCAACATCAAGCATTTATTAAAACAAATTGTTCCGGATAAATAACATAGCTGCTCTTATCAAAATTATAAAGTTTGTTTAGGAAATAATACAGAATTCTATGAGGGAGGGTATTAATAAAGCATTTAATATAGCATTTAATAATATCTGAAGCAAATTTAAATCAGCTTGGAAATAAACATTGTCAAATAAATTAAATATTGGCTAAACTATTTTAAACAAAGGAAATTGATAAATGGCCTGGTATTCAACTGAGACAAGATATTTGGCAGACGGTCTATTCTCTCTGGTCTCAATAAAAATGTTATTAATGACTTGGAATAGAGAATGAGCATTAGGTTATTGATATTAGTAGAAGTTCTGTTTTAAATAGGCAAAGATTGTGCTCAAGTACACAAAGATCTGAGGGGATTGGCTCTAAAGCTAGAGTTAGATTAGAAAAATGTAAGCTACTGTAGCATGAGAAAAAGAATTTGAAACTAATTTAATTCCATGAGAAAACACAGCAATTGGTAACGCCAAAGAGACATTACAATGCAATAATAGACAGAATGTTAAGTAACCACTGAAAGAGTGATAGGAAATAAAAGCAGGTCAAAATCTTCCCAGTGCCATGTTCACTTCCTAGTCGCGGCAGTCTGCCATAAGTAGATGGCAATGATAAGATAAGGTGAGATAGACAGGCCTTTCCTAAATGCACAGCCTGACCACCTCCATCACAGATAGTGGGAAGAGAAATGGTAAGATACACAGCAGAACCCCATGGCTGCTGAACCTGCCTCACACCAACATCTGATTTTTTGGCTTTAATTGAGGTTGGATAGAAACAGAAATGAATCCTATTGCTATTGATAATAACCAATTCCACGAGATGGGCTTGACGGCACACCAGACTGGGACTCAGCAAATCTCCCACTGACCAGCTTGCATTCCCTCCTTCCTACAGCCAAGAGGCTGAACTGTATCATGCCTAACATCCTTCCAGCTCTAAGTCTACACTGTGGTTCCTAGGGTCTTTAGAAAGTAAGCTGCATTTAGGACAAAGAGCCTGTGGTAAACTTGTAGAATAAATTCTCTGATAGAAGATGCTGAATATAGAAGTGAATTCAAGAAAAACATTTTAAACTCTTTGGGTTCTTATTAATAATTAATACGTATTGAGTGTTTCCTATTCTGGGCACTGTGCTAAGTCCTTTACATGGATTATCTCATTTAACTCTTAGAAGAGTTCTTCAGCATAGGTATGATTATTATCTCCCCTTTGCGGACAATCTCTCTGAGTCTCAGAGAGTTTAAACAATGCCCAGAGTTGTACAACTAGTAAGTGGTAACATTCCAGGACAAAGTGTTCACCAGTCCTCGATAAACTGAGAAAAATAAGGCCAATGGCACTCAATAAATGTTTGTTGAATAAATAAAATGACATCTGGTACACACCTACATGCACACTGTCCTGTGGGAGACAGCACAGGGAGGACAATGACACAACATCTGTCGAGCAGTGCTCAACCCAGGCACAGACCAGGCACTTCAGAAATATCCCACTTAATCCTCCTAGTCACTCTGAGATGGATGTTGCTATCCTCATTTTATATGTGAACAAACAGAAGCCAGCCTCTCATTGCTGTGTCCCCACCTGGACAGCTGCCTCCAGAAATGTGGCATTTGGGACTAGGTCTGGAGGAAAGGGGAGAACAGACCCCAACAAGGAAGAAACCTGTAAGGATGTGCTGCAGTGTCCCAGCCCCTTCTGGCTAAGTTGCAAGGCATGTGGTAGAACTGAAGCACTTTTTAGCTTGACAGCCTTCAACTTCCTACCATCTTCCTGTTCGCACCCCAATCTACCTTTTCGGAGAGCCCCCGTTTTGTATGGTCTTGGTGAGAAGGGAAACTGCCAGCTCCTGCACCACGGATGCAAAGGGGCCAGGCCCTCCCTCTCCCGCAGCCCTGTGTAGCCTTCTTGGGGAGGAGGGCAGGCTCTTGAGTTAGGCTGAGCTGTGAATGTTTGCTCCCAGAACTCTGGATCCTGAGCAGTGAGGCAGGGATGGATGGTTGGGGTCACCTTCTCACAGCTGTGCAGGTGGTGTGCAGAGCAGCCTGTCCCTGCAGGGACCTCAGATGCTGTCGTTCTGTTGCTTGTCTTGAGGAGACTTCGGTTGCTTCCCATTCTTCAAGCTTGTTCTTCAGCTTCCCACTGATCTCGTGAGCCCAAAATATCCTTCTAACAAATTCCCTTTTGGTTTAAAATAAACAGAGCCGTTTTCGGTTGCTTGCAACCGAGTAGCCCAAATGGTACAGGGTGTGGGTAAAAAAGTAAAGGCAGGCATTCACAGAGCATTTACAATCTATTCTTGTCAGAGCACTCGCTCAAATGCTAGCTTCTGTCCTCCAGCTTCCCAGGTGCCGAAGGATCACTCCCTGATCTGTGGCTGAATGCCGGTATCACTTCACATCCTCACCCCCAAATTCCGCAAATCCCTCCTCTCAGCTCCACCAGCTTTAAACAAAAAGTGTACAAAGGCACGTATAACAATAGACCTCTGCAGTTTATGCTATTTATGTCATCTTGACATTTGACCCCTTAAAATGAAACCCTTCAGTGACAAAGTAATAAAACAGAATGCTTGAGGTATTGTTGTACATACTGCATGTACTGATACAAAAGATGGTGCTCTTCAGATCAGCTCCATAATCGTCCTGCATGAAAAGTGATTGCTCGCTATTGAGTTTTCATTGTTTCCCCACTTTTTCTATTATCCTTCTTCACAGACACAGACACAGACACACTCTCATTCACAAATACATTCTCACACATCTACACACCTTGCATTAGTTTTCAGTCAGATCAAAAGAGAAAGGCAAAGCCACCCCTCTGTGCTAACCCTAAATACCTTTCTAAACAGAATGGAAGAAAGTCCATTCAAAGAGTTCCACGTTCTGAGACTCTGATATCTCCGTGTTGGAAGAAACCCCTCCTCAGGCTACTCTGAACTTGTCCTCACATAGGTGTCCACCTAAGTGGAGAAGCTGGCTGAGAAGCTCTGAAGTGAAGCGTGATTGTGCTCCTCTGGGAGACGGTGAGGCGGGGACTATGCCGCAGGTCATGGAGACAGTGGGGAGAGGTCTGAGGGACGCCCCACGCAACCTCTGGAGGAGGGGCTCAGCACGGACAATTCCAAGCCACCACAGTGGGGCAGCCATCCACTGTGGCCGTCCACAGGTGAGATGGTGCTGCTGAGAGAGGGGAAAAGGATGGGAAGAGCCCCAGAAGGGACCCAGCAAAGAAGCACCCAGCAGGAGCACGTTCCCTGAAGCTACGTGGAACAAGAAGGAGAACACGATTTCTTTCTGCAAGTCTTACTCCTAAGAATGTTGTTAGAACATGAGCCCATGAAGAGTTATAACTGGATTTTCTCTGACTGATTTTCCATGGATTCTAACAAATGCCAAAAGAAAATGCTTATATAAACAGAATGGAATAGCATTTTATTCTACAATGAACCGGCCCATTGGAATAAAAAAAAAATACTTCTCTTAATTGCCTATTTGCACTAAGCACATTTTTGCCCTCATTTTGTCTGGCTGCAAGTCAGGGTCTTTGAAAACTACCTCACTACCATTTATTTTCATAGCCCTTATTACCAAGTACCGTACTGTAGGCCCATTGAAAATCTAGGTTAACCCAAAGTCAATAGAAGGTTCTCCTGCCCTGTGGAGACCCAGTTAAAATTGGCTCAAATCTCCGGATTCAGTGGCCTAGGGCAGTCCAGATTCCACCCGCAAGGTTTCCACAAAGCCCCTTAAGGGCCTAACTCTCGTGATGGCCTCCCGGCCTTCTGCTGCCGCAGGCTGGCTCTCTGCTGTTCTCCGTCTACGTGAACCCCAGGCTCCTCAGCCCACTCACAGTAGGAACGCGTCAGCATCACCCTCTTTACTGGAGGTGTTGGAGGGAGATGGAGGGGGCATCTGCATCTCAGAAAGTCAGCGTTGGCATTGCAGTTCTTAAGTGTGCCTCTGCCCCTCTATCTCCGAGGGCCCATAGCCCTTCACCCCACACCCCCCTCTGCAGGCCTCTCGCTCTTGTGCTCTCCTTCCCCGCCCCCTCGGGCGCCATTTCTCTCTTGCCTTCCTTGAGGAAGCATTGCACCAGCCTGCTCCGCAGTTTTGCATCTCATCTTCTGCCCATAATTGTTATTATCAATATCATGGCACCTCTTCCCAACAAAGAAAGTCACCTCGTGAAGGGGAATTTGGGTACCAACCATTAAGATAATAAAATTTTGTTTCCCTTATTAGAAGGAAGAAATGAGGGTAGAAAATATTAGAAAAGGGAGGGGAGCTGGTAGTAGGGAGCTGGGGAACTTGTGCTCCCATCGCCATCCTGAGGTACACTGGGGTGCGGCCTGCACAGCAAAGGGCCCTGTCCACCAGGGCCTGAAACGACTGTACGCGGGACTCAGCCCCTCAGGTTTCTCCCTGACTCCGAGTGACCAGTCCGGAGCCATAACCTCGGGCCCAGTGCCTGTGATGTGGATGCCTTTTTCTTTTTCAGGTAAGAGACAAGAGTCCCAGATTTTTTTCCCTGCGTCTTTTAATCTCCAATTTTCTAAGCAGTTTAACACAAGCTGTTGCTCTCCTAATACTGCAAACCCACTGCTGTAAATGTCATCATGAAGAATAATTTTGAAAAGTACCAGACATTATGGAAAGGATTTATCAGGAACCGGAAAGGTGGTAACTATCTGCTGAAAGACAGAGAGACAGAGAGACAGAGATAGAGAGAGAGAGAGAAAGGGAGAGACAGGGACAGAGACAGAGTCAGAGATGGAGAGACAGAGACAGAGAAACAGAGAGAGACAGAGATGGGGAGAGAGAGAGAGATAGAGAAAGAAAGAGCAGAGACAGAGAGACAGAGACAGAGAAGCAAGGGGGAAAATACCTCAAGAGAAGATAATGCCCTCAAAACAATAGCATCCAAGCTTCAAATAGCAGTGCACTGCCTTCTAATTTCAATATGATGTGTGCAGAATTCTTTCTTTTCCAATGCCAAATCCTGAATGAAACATGCAATAAAAATTACTGCCTGAAACATGGTGATAGCATTTAATCCTCTGGCAACACATTAGAAACGCTTTCAGCTTTAAACCGAGGACTGCCACACTGCAGCTTTGCTCGTGAAATTACTTATTCATGCCTTGGTTTATAAAGTCCTTTTTATATGCTTTCTATCAGCTAATAATGGGCTGGAGCACTTATGTTCTCAGCCTGACAGATTCCACATGACAAGGCTGGAAGTTCTGGCCTGGCACAGAGCTGCTGCCTGGAGGGAGCCGTGCCATCTGCTCGAGTGGGTTTCAGCGTCAGAAAGCTGCAGGGACCGTGGCAGCTTAGGGCACCTCAGTGACCAGAGGGATGACATGTGGGGAGGCGGGAAGTGAAAGGCGACAAGGGAAGAAGGTAATATTGGAGCTCTCAGAAGCTTCTGGCAACTGTGTCCCGAATGTCTAGGGCAGCATTTGTAGACAGGGAGAAGAGGACTCAGAGGAGACAGGATAAATCTCTCTATAAACGGAGTATCAGTGATCATCAATTAGTGGCAGTATGTGCAACAACAGGGCTGACTTCCCTTTTGTGAATCTGAAAAAGGTGGGGAGAAGATATTGATTTGCTGAGCAAATTAAAAGTAGAAGCAGATTACAAAGGAAAAATTATACACTTCAGAGACCAACTTGATTTGAAGCACTTTAATACGTATTTATTTACATGCAATTTATCTCTAAGGAAATGTAAGACTACAGTGGGGGTAGAAGAAGCTTATTAAGATCATTCTAATCTACTCATTAAAGTAGGACTTCTAGTAAATAATTCTTGGGCAGGTTAACCCTTTTCTGACCTTTCTAACTTGGCGAGTTCCTGCTCTTAAGAATTCCCATAATACCATGTAACCTCTCTTCCTCGGTATTTATCACAGTTAACAATTTTATTTAGTTGTGTGTGTGTGCGTGTGCTCCAGGAGGACTCCACGAGGGATTATGGTTTTTTTCCCTTCAGCTAGTACCTACAGAGGGCCTAGTACTTCCTATTGAAAAAATACTATGAATGCAATAAAATTAAATATCTTTTAAATACTTTAATTCAGACTTTCCATTAAGTATTGGTTCTAATGAAATGACAGTAAAGGGTGCAGCAAATCACCAAAATAATAACAACATATATGGAAGGAAAAATATTCTGGTAAAATGCTGACAATCATGGACAATGTTAAGATTCCTTTGCTTTTATTAGTGTTAAAATTAAAGAAAAAGTAAAACTCAAAAATCCCTAACAGTATGGTTATGTAAATCCCCTCAAGTATAATCCAACAAGCTGAGTTCTCACCAGAATTAAACTAGTCTCAAATTCTTCGACCTTCATTGCCAAAGAAAATATATTGCTTTTCTTTTTCTTGATCATTCTGTGCAAACAGATCAGCTTTCCACCATCCAGTGC
This sequence comes from Diceros bicornis minor, assembly GCF_020826845.1. Classification (NCBI taxonomy): domain Eukaryota; kingdom Metazoa; phylum Chordata; class Mammalia; order Perissodactyla; family Rhinocerotidae; genus Diceros; species Diceros bicornis. The sequence continues at coordinate 8,655,527 of NC_080763.1, read as the reverse complement.
CTCCATTATCCTGCAGGTCACTTTGCTTCAGCCCTCTGGCCTTCTGTCTGCTCTCCACTTGTTCAGAGCCTGGTCCCACCTCAGAGTGTGGCACCTGCTGTCCCCAAACCTTTGCAAAGCTTGGTCCTTCCCTTCCGTCTAAGAGGCCTTTCCTGACCATGCTCACGATGCCCACCCCACTTACTCACTAGCACGTCACCTTCTTCATCTGCTTACTGGCACCTATCCCTATCTGAAATTATCTTATTTGCGGGCTCATTGGTATGTAGACCTGTCTATTCTAGGTCTCCTCCACAAGAAGGCAAGGTCCTTGAGAGCAGGAAACTAGATCTATCTTTTCATGTTTATGGCCCCAGGGCCTAGCATGGTGCCTGGTATGTGGTAGGCAGTTCATAAATATTACTGAATGAATGAATGAACAGAAACCAGGTGAGGGAGTAAGTGGACCAGCTTTGCTACATAATATCAAAACAGTTTGATAACATATTCCTGGATGGGGTGAGATAATAGTGTGTAAAGCTTGCAATTAAAGTGTCGATTGTCAGCCGGGTCGTCCAGCTATCTAGGCATCTAGCAGCTTAGGTCAGCATTCACAGTACACTTCAGTGTGTGCGTGCATTTCTTTATTTGGTTCCCACAACTATCCCATAAGTAGGCAGGGCAAGGACAGAGGCAGGATCACTTGTGTTTTTGCAGAAGAAACTGAGTTCAGAGAGGTTAAATTATTTTCCCAAGGCACGCACCTAATAGGCAACAGGCCTGGGTCTCCAGCTCAGTCTTTTGTAGCTTTCCTGCAACATCAGCCAGTGTCTGACTCTTTTGTTTCCAAAAAAATCATTAATGTATTTATTTATTCTTTAAAGAAACCTAAATCAGGCACCTACTATTGATTGTGAAGGACACTCTTAGGAACAATGCTTCAATAAAGATATCATTTACTCTCAGATGGTCATTTTTCTCTCTGGAAGATTACAGTGCACAAATGGCTCACCAACCTGAAGATATTTGAGTTAAGTGTCCGATTATCAGGAAAGCCTCAATGTTATAAAGGTAGGAACACTTTCTGGCTTGGATAATAGTGGGATGGGCCTCCAGGAAAAATGACTTTGTAGCTGTCCCTGGAAAGGTAGATAGGATTTCAATAGGAGAAAAGAAGGGAGGAGACATGCTAAGAAAGGGGAACAAAATGAAAGGAGAAAATGTGATCTGTTTTCAGAAACTAGTAAGGAGTTAATTGAAGGAAGTGTTTGAACGGAGGTAAAACATTGGAAGTAAGTCTGGAATTGATGTTAAATGAAAATTGCTGTTGGGTGCTTCAACATATCACAACGGGTTCTTTTGAGTCTTGTAGAATGCTAAGCCAGTTGCTGTAGAAATACAGTTGTCATATGCCGTAGAGGAAGCTAGGCACCCCAGCTCGTAGTGGGGGCAAAGAAATGGTATCCTGAAGCCTTAAAGTTCAAATTAAGAGAAGTCTGTGGCCAAACTTATTCATTTTTAAAGTTTGAAATTCTATGAATTAAATGCTTGGTATGGAATATCTACTTACAGCAGAATATTTTTTTGCACCCAGAGAATCTGATTTAAGTTCCATGAAGGTAAAAAGTTGGAGAAATGTTTAAATTTGCTTGAGAAAAAAAGGAATTATTTCCATGATTATTATTTAGTTAGTAAGATTTTATAGCTATATATCTACACAGATCTATAGAGACACAGAGATATAACACAGAAACATATCTCTCTCTCACACGCACCCACACCACACCACTACTTTCATTAGTAGATGAAAGGATAGTTGAAGCCTTGACAGCATTTTCCTTATGTCTTGGGATACATTCAAATTTACTCTTTACCACAGAATCCAATCACTTTAGTATCAAACTTGAGTTAATTGAACTTGTAATTCACTTACTTTAGTGGAAGGTTTACAAGGTGATCTTAGAGATGGGTGGTGAGAGCTTTTTACCTTAGAGATGTGGTTTTCACAGAGTGAGTAGGTCTCATACATTTTCACAGGTGATACCATATTTCCATATACACATTCCTGGGTGCTTTGTTAAATATCAATGACTGGGCTATTTTATTCTGGATGAAATTTTCTTATTCTTGTGGTTATCAAAAGAGTGTGGACTACGGAGTCAGAGGAAATGAACTCAAATCCCAGCTCTGCCATATACTGTGTGACCTGGAGAAATAATAAACACCTACTTCACTGAGTTGCTGTGAGCATGAAATGAAATGAAATTCACGTACTGTGTCTTGAACAATATCTCGTACATATTGGCCACTTAGTAATCATATACATTAATAATAATAATGATAATAATTACCCTTAAAGCAACAATGATAATCACTTCTTGAGTGCCTAATATGTTCCAGTTACCTTACATACATTATTTCTAACCTTCACAAAAACTCTGTGGGTTAGATAATATTATTCCGTTTTACAGATGAAAAGAACTGAGGCTCCAATAGTAAACAGAAGAGCTGAGTTTGGACCCATACTTGACCCACCTTGTTCTTCTTTGTTTACTCTCCTGTATCTATAATACAACGAAGAACCTCAGGTGCCTTGGTAAGGCTTTCTTTCCTTTCATCTGGAATAATGGTTCCTCAACATTATGACATACAATAAAGCTCAAATAATGTACCATTTACTGAATGGAACTTAAGAGATCTAACAAAGGAATTAAATAAAGGAATACCATGCAAAATAAAGCTTGTGCAAGTAAGCAAACACAGAGATAGAAATAATTCCTAGCTGATGGGCCATGTGATAGTCATTTATGCCCTGACACTGGTATAAATAAAAGGGAAAATGGATTCGTAGTTATATTATGAGATGAGAATTATATTATTCTCATCACCATATAAGCAACATAGTCCCAATCTGACCAAACCAAGATGAATAAATTACTCAATATTTATCATTGGTGAGGGAAAAAACCTCTAGACTAATTGAAAAACACTCTCAAATGCCAAAATAACAAATCTGAAAAAAATGTAACAAGGAACGTAACTGCTTCATCTTGATTCTTTACAATAGAGAATCAAGACTATGTAATCTTCACTTCATTGCAATTAACTTTAGGTCACCTTTAAAACCTAAAGTGAATATGTTGTGGGTAGCATATTTATTTCAATAAAGCCTCCTTCATTTGCTATGTTATTTGGAAACGAATCGGGAAGGACCTCCCTGGGAGGCAGTGTGGTCTGCTAGTGAAGAAGACAGACCTGGGTTCCCATTGCATTTTTATCATTTACTAGCTGTGTTAGATTGCACACATTAGCTAACTCTCTAACCCTGAGTTTCTTCATCTGTGTGGAAATGATAATAAAAGGACCTAATTCATGGAGTTGTTGTAAGGATTAGGGAAGAGACTACACATGAAGCTCTTATTTCAGTGCCTGGGCAGAATAAGTCTTCAATACATGTTAGTGGTTACTCTTTTTATTATGGAAAAGTGGGATGATATAGCAGAAAGCATATGAGACTTAGATTCAGATAGACCTTGGATAGGATGTACAAGACCGCATTCAATTACTTACTGTTTATGGAACGCAGCAAATACAGAACTGTCTTCCAGGGAGGGAATCTCGGAGAGGTTGGGTTCTTTATGGGAGAGGGTTAAAAGGGAAAAGCTGGGGTGGATCTTGAGGAGGGGAAGTAGATTTTTTTTCCAGGAAAGCCGTGATAACGTATCAGTTGTCATATAAATCTTAAACCCTAGCAAAGATATTCAGTTTTTAAACAGGAATAAAAAGTTCTCCCCAAAGTGACATAGCCCAGAAAGCTGGCAGAAAGAAGAGACTTTGATGCATACAGCTAGTGTGTGTCATTGAGAATCACATTAAGTTGTATGAATCGTTGATATTCTAGGACGTGTTCCACCATCTCAATAAGCCTAGAAAGAATGCAAGTCAGAAATTATAAAGGATCAGAGATTATACTCTACTTGCAAGCTAAGTTAGCTTCTCACAGTTTCACGGATGCTAGTGGAAGACACAAGACTCCTGGGTCAGAGATGAAGGACAGTCAATTACTCACAGCAGTAGCAGCAGCCAGAGTATTAGCATTCATTTGTGGCAGTTCCTCAAGCCCCGGTTTCCAATTCTGAGGCCATGTGAAGAGGGAAGATAACCTTCACATGTAGTGGGTTGCATAATGAGAGGGGAATCCTGAACCGAGGGAATCCAAATCTTTTCTAATGGGCAGTGGAAGCATTGCCTGCCCTTTTCTCCAGAGGCAAATACTATCTTTATTTTATGGGACAATAAGCATGCCTATCCTTTGCTCAAGAAGGAGACACTATCTTTCAGGCTGATCACAAACATTCTTGGAAAGATCATCCAGAACAAAGGGCAGCCAGTGCCTCTGCTCACAAGACGTGCAGAAACGTGAGAGACCCATGAGAATTGTTGCCCAACAATGCTGCAAGATGATGGATATAAAAGCTTCTCAAGTCATCCTTTTTGGGAAAGAAAATGCAACTCAGAAAAATCTCTTTAAGATTGTGAAAACTATATATCGAAGACTTCAGTTTCCCCACTCTAAATGCCAGTTGCCTAAAGCTAGGCTGATCACTTCAGGAGCCAGCACTAGCAATTTACTTAATGTCAGCTTTGCTGAGCCAGAAAACACGCCTTCTGATCTGCCAGCTGGTTTGGGGCCTGAGGCTCTGCATCCTCACAGCTGCCTTGATTGTGTCCTTTGTAGTGGGTGAGTGATACCCCACATAATGAAAAATGATAGATAATTTCTTTCACCTGAACCCTGTTTTCTATCGACACACTGTGAAAAATCAGAAGACGGCTTATTGCAAACTCGCTCTACGACTGCGCCGTTGTTGTCTGGCCGCACAGTGTCACGGTTCTGACTGGGCGTCTCCATGGGGAACCCTGGCTTGTAGGGCTCCAGGGAGATGGCAGCAGGAACAAGGAAGAAGAGGCAAATCTCTCAACCTGCCCGCAGCTCCCTCCTTGGAAAGGGAAGGTTGCCAGACAGGAACCGTCTGGGGCTCTTTTCCAGGGGTCTCCTTTCACCATTAGATCTCCTAGTCCTTCCCATCAGGATCCGTTCTTACAAAAGCATCAGATATCAAACAAATTTTTCCTTCAGGTGGTTTAAGGTAATCCCTTGTCGGGGTGGGGGTTGGGGAGACTTGATTTTTAAGCCCGTTATTCTAATGAAAAAATAAGTCACTGTCTCCAATTAAGAATAATCATAGCACACCCTTGCACAGCATTTGCCAGGTGCCAGGCATTGACAGAAGTGCTTGGCATATATTTACCCATTAAATCAACGTTATTACCATCATACTATAAAGGAGGAACTAGAGGTACAGAGATATTGTGTAACTCCAAGGTCACACAAATAATAAGTGGCAGAGCTAGGATTTGAAGCCACGCAATCCAGCAACAGTCTGGGCTCGTAGCTACTAACCAAGACAGCCTGTGGGATAAGAGTGTTACCCCACAGTCGGCTGGCTTCATCCTATAGGTTGAATTCAGGTAGTGCTTACTGATAAATTAATGACATTTTAATGTGTGTAGTAGGGAGCAAAATTAAGTTTAGAATGAATGAAAGCCAACCCCAGCTCAAAACAAAACAGCAACTGCCCTTTCAGCCCAGATATAAGGCAACAAAAGTCACCCATCGAAAGTGATTAGCACAAAGATCCCTTAAAAATAAACCACTAATAAAGTAGGGCTGTGTTTTATTTTTTCAAATATTTAGAACTACATTCCCTAAAACAATGACAAATTACATCTCCGTCAAGCACATGGTAACTGAAGCCCAAAGCTCATATATCATCGTCAAGAGGCCAGAACGCCATGTTGCACCTGGCCCGTTCCCTCCTGAAGGGACAGCTGCAGTGCACCCATCCTTCCTGCTTCAGAGACAGGACACCATGCAGCTCTCAGAAATGATTTGAAAAGAGTCGTCCGGATTCAGGGCTCAGGGACAATCAAATGGTGCTGAAATTACCTCATTTTGTAGCATCCTATTTACCAATTTCCAGTTGTATTTCCCTATTTTCTGGGAATGATGATTTAAAAACTCTTCTTTGTCACATTTACACCTATGCTCATCAACACCCAGAGGTAAGCAGTGACTCGAGGAAAGTCATCGAAAGCTGTATTTCTGATACTTATGTAATCGTGTCATATATGCAGGTTGCAACCCAAAGTGTTTACTGCCCAAAAACATTGCAGTTTCTGGTTCCATTTGTCATTTGTGGTCCATTCAGCATTTGTCTGGCAGCAGATGGAATCTCATGATTGCCCAGACCCTACTGTCACCAACTACACACACACACTCACACACACCACTTAAAATGACAAAAATCAAAGGGGCCTTATAGATAATTCAGTTTACACTGCTTGTTTTACAGATAAAATACCAAGGTCCAGAGGTATTTTTATGTCTAGTTAGTCACTGTATTAGACCCCTTAGTTGCAAGCAACAGAATTTCATCTCAGACTAGTTTAAGCAAAAAGAACAATTACTATAGGGATATGGCAGTGCCTCCAAGAACTCACAGGCAGAAATTTAGGCAGGCATGGGAAATACAGGGAACCAGATAGAAATAGGGATGCAAGCCCTGTCTGCAGCCTCAATTTCCCTTTCCTCTACTCCTGCTGCTCCATAATGCTTTTCTCTCTTTCTCTCTCAACTTGATCCTTGACTTCCCAGATGAAGTCCAAAGATTCCAGGGAACAGACTCAGTGACCCACCCTCATTCAGATACCCATCCCTTGACCAATCACACACAGCCCAGGAACATGGGCACATCATAATGTGACTATTCCACTGCAACAATGTGGTTAGGAGGAAAATTCCCAGAAAATGGGTATGGGACAAAATGTTCTGTGTGCATCTAGAATTTGGAACTCCTCACTCTTAAATGAGTTGCCTTTTCTGCTTCACCTCTCATCCCGTTATTTGCAAATTAATAATTTAAACATATACAAAATCTTTGTCCATACTGCACTTGTTCATGACTGTTATTTATTGGAGGCATATAATCCAGGTGCTTAACGACTACATGGTTGAATTAAATCTTCAGGATAGCTTGATGAAAGTAGTAATATTAACTCCATTTTACAGATCCAAAACTGACTCCCAGACAGATAGTATGAATAGCAGCCAAAATCCAGTAACTAAAGCCCATCAACGGGTGAATAGATAAAAAACGTGGTATATATACACAATGGAATATTATCCAGCCAACGTGGTATATATACACAATGGAATATTATCCAGCCATGAGAAAGAAGAATATCCTGCTGTTTGTGACAACATAGATGGACCTTGAGGACATTAGGCTAAATGAGGTAAGTCAGACAGAGAAAGACAATCACTGTACAATATCACTTATATGTGGAATCTAAAAAAGTCAAGCTTGTAAAAAAAATAGTAAAATGGTGGTTACCAGGGGATGGGGGGAGGAGGATAAGATTGATGATGTTAAAGGGTATAAACTTATAATGGGTAATAAATCAGCCATAGAGATCTAATGTACAGCATAATAAATATAGACAATAATAGTATACAGTCATGATTTGCTTGACGAGGATTGAGAAATGTGTCATTAGGCGATTTTGTCCTTGTGCAAACATCACGGAGAGTACTTACACAAACATAGTTTAATAGCCCACTACACACCTAGGCTGTATGGTACTAATCTTATAGGACCACTGTCATATAGGCAGTCTGTCATTGACTGAAACGTCACTATGCAGTGCATGACTGTACTATAACTACGTAATGTGGTAAATATCACTACAAGGGCAATCATATTACAATATATAAATGTATCAAAGTAACGATCTGTCCACCTTAAACTTACACAACATTACCTGTCAAATTTGTTGAAAAGGAGGAAGACAAGAATGAGCACAGAGGAGTACAGTGGTAGAGGGAAAGAAATGAAATCTCAACCCTGAGCTTGAAGAGAAGAAGACAAGTGTTCCTGGGGGCACAACTAAGTTCAGCACACCAAAACCACTGATACATATAAACGAGAAAAAAATGTGAGCTTCTTTTAAGAATCCATAGGCAAGCTAGCCTTGTAGAATTTAAAGGGTATTAGTCAAGGTTTCCAGGCCCCAAAATATCAATCCCATTACCAGTTATTTCCCCATTATTTATAAATGACTCCATGGCAAGGAGGTCTAAAATATTCAAGAAGAATATTTTAGAGGAGGTATGTGATTATTACAGTCAAAACCAGAAGTTAGAAGTCGATTGGCTATGTTCGTCTTTGTACACATTTGGATAGTAATTAAGCAGGTTAGCCCAAAAAGATGTGTAAGCAACACACCGCTCACCCTGAGGCGCGTCCCGCGGAGGGTGAACTGGAGCAGCGCTGCGCCGCGGGCTGCTGTCCTGGACACAGGTGAAGTTCTGAAGTTCTATCACCACTCAACGCGTGGCAACTGAGACCAGGCCTGTGATGCGCTCAAGGCCTCTCCACGCCGCAGGGAACCTCGTGCTCCTCAGAGGCTGCCCTGGGCACTCCTATGGAGCAATAACTCCCAACACTCAGGAGGCAACTTCCCGAAAGGGGCTGAGGGGAGATTAAGAACCCAATTCAGGCACATTGCACAACATCTCATTTCCAGCAGCCATCTAAGGAGGTAGATATTCTCTTCTCCATTTTACAGGTGAGAAGCCTGAGACTTGAAGAAGAAATTAAATCACCTGCCAGAGGTCACAGAGGCAGGAAAACAGAGCTGGCATGCAAACACACATCTGTCGGACTCCACAGGCTCTCTCTGGAGGCCTGCATTTCTGCTACCCTCCGGACCATCCTACTTCAGCCTCGCCTGTCCCTGAGCTGGGGAGAGGGGAAGGAAAGTCTCCTCATGGTCCCCTCATCCCTGTTCTCAGAGGCAAAGAGAAAGAAAGAGAAAGCAGAAGCAGAACATTCTGGAAAACTACTCCCTCACCCTCTGAGGCCAACCCTCTGTTCTCGGTCTTATGTTACTATTAATCACTTCTTGTTCTGAATGCCACAAACAGAGGCCAGCCCCGCCCTCATACCCTCACCTTTTCCCTCATATACTTTATTTATTTATTTATTTATTTATTTATTTTTCATGTGAGGAAGATCAGCCCTGAGCTAACATCTGCCAATCCTCCTCTTTTTTTTTTTTGCCGAGGAAGACTGGTCCTGGGCTAACATCCATGCCCATCTTCCTCTACTTTATATGGGATGCCACCACAGCATGGCTTGACAAGCAGGGCATCGATGTGTGCCCGGGATCTTAACCTGCAATCCCTTGGGCTGCTGAAGTGGAGTGCACGCACTTAACCGCTAGCCACTGGGCCACCCCCCCCATATACTTGATATGTCCCTCACTTATCTTCTTTGTGTCTTTCTGTTGTGTCTCTCTCCTCTCTTTTTCCCTCTGAGCCCCACCACATCTCACCCCACCCTTCTTTGATGATGAAATGGAAGTCACCAGGCAGAGTGAGTGCAAACTGTTTCTGACTTACCATACATGCCCTCCCCTTTAATGCCTGCTCCTTCCTTCCTTCCATTATGCTTCTCAGTTCTCTCTCATTTCTTTGCTCATTTTATTTCTTTAATTTAGCTCTTCTCAGCCTTTTCCCATTTTCTTGCCACAATGACCACCCCTGCCATTCTGACTTTGGGGCTCCTCCCGCTCTCCACCCCTCTCCTCCCAGCCAACACCCCCCCACAGCCTCCAGTATAGGATGGGCTGTTCATCCCAAGTCCTCACTGTTTATACTCTTCCCTCATCCCCCCCCACCCCCAGGGTACTGACCCCACCCTTGCCTCAGTCTGCCCCACATGAAGGTTGGTGCCTACAAATGGTCTGTGGGGGATAAACAATAGCAACAAAAGAAAAATGGAACAGGAAGACATAAATATCTGTATATTCAAATATAATCCAGAAAAACACAAATGTGTGTTGTTTTTAAAAATCAACTTCAAAAATTAAGGAAAATGTTGAGTATCATGACACTTTTGTTTCCGAATCTTCATGCCTTCAATAAAGAAATACAAAATATTAAAATTGCATTGCCACTAGGGATCTTTTTCCCTGAAAATTGTAGGCACTCTTATACTTCCCACCAAAAAAAAAATCTAGTAATTCTAATTCTCTAAGAGTTCCCTTTCTGAACAGGCTATATTCCTTATAGATCAAATCTACAATCATGTTGTTCTTCTTTCCTTAATCAATGTCGGAGTAGAAAAGAAGTCTTGTATTCAGAAGCAGCAGCACTATGGGAGATGGCAGGAAATCAGACGCCCTTAACTGACTTTTCAGATAAGAGTTCTGGTTCAGAGCAGATCGCACTATGAAAGATCTCTTCATTTTAAGTCGACCTGATACGTGAAAAGCTTGGGTTCCCCAAGTAAATGAATTATTTGGTCATTCTTCACCATACAAAGGTTGGAACAAAAAAAATTCTTTAAAAATTTGCCGACCTTAAAGAGTTAAAGCAGTATTCAATTTATCATATATTCATTTGTATGCAACTTCTCTGGACTCGAACAGCTCCTCTGAAAGACCTATACCTGTAAGCAAAGCATGAGTCAAGAAACCCAAACCACTGCTTCACATGAAAGACAAAGAGAAAAGTGTTAGCTTCATGGAAGAACCCACAAGCAAAGCCAGCCTTTAAACAGTGGAATTTAAAGACTGTTGTTCAATGTTTCCCTGGACCCCCAATATCAATCACATCACCATTCATTTCACCATTGGTTAGCTTTAGCCCAGACTTCTCAAGACACATTAATAAGCACAATTCCTTAAGTCCTTGGTTCTTTATGTTTCTTTATGTTACAAAACTCTTTAAGATTCTGGTTAAAAATTTCCCCTAAAATATGCTTTTCTACTAGAGATACACCAAATTTCACCTAATTTCTTTCCTGAGGGGCAGGTCAGTCCCCTGCCTTAAGCTAAGGCCTTAATTATCACTTAGCAACTTAGCAAGGAACTGACAACCAGCTGAGAAAAAAACCGAGCGGAAGGCAAGCCCTCAATTCATGGCATCAAATTAGAGGAAAGGGTCCATGTATGGACAAATTCTTTCCAATATTACAGATCACCAGCCTAAGCTGCAAGAACCAGTCCTGAAAGCTCTGATAAATATGGTTTGGGGGTAAAGGCAGCAGGAGTTGTCTTAGAAAAGAGCTTACACAACTTTTGAGTGGAGATCAACTCCCTGAGAATCCTTTAGAACCAAATTCTGCCGTCTCGTTACGATTTCTTAAATTATACATTCTCAGACAATGAATACCCAAGATGTGGCCAGCATTGTTTAGAAACACTTCAGAGCATGTGAACATAATTTTATACTGCATTATAAGGGATTCTTGTGAAATTACATGATGCATCTTTCTGAACCTCAAAGCCAGTCCATCCCAAAACAGAAGTGCTCTGAAACTGATGGTTAAACTTGATTATTTTGGCTTTCTTATAACAAAGCCTTCAGAAATTAAGAATATGCTTTAAGACTACATTAATCAGCCAAAAATAGACAGTTCCCAATTTAAACAAGAGGAGTTTTGTCATTAAATGGCTGACTTGGCCAAGCATAACATTCTTTTCATCACTTTCTTTTTATCCAGTGTTTTTCTGTCTTAAAGATATTATGCCTCCTGAACTTTTCTCCAGTTTTTCTTCCCAGTGAATCCACTTAAGTCACAAAAGCTACTCCTTGAAAATAAACTTTTTCATTAGCCAACGGGCTATTGGAAAGCTCATCAACTTTTAGCCTTCAGGTCTACTGTAAGACAGAGACTACTCTTATTCTTGCTTTTAGCTAAGATCAAGAGGCAGTGTTCACTTGGGAAATCCAGAAGCCTTTCTAAGGAACTTAGCTCAGCCTTTCTGGCAAAGGACTCAGAATACATGGAGTAAGGATCTGACCACCCAAGATGGACCACTTAATACATGTGTATGGGAAGAGCAAAGGCGTATTGTCCATTCATTCAGGAATATTCTAATGCAACTCAGACTCCCCCAGGGATCACCATCCTGTTTGGACAAATATGGTCCAATACATCAGCATTCATCTCCCAGTTTTGCTGACTCTAGTCCTATATGCTAACAAGAAATCTCCAGCTGCCTGAGGAGAGCTCCCCACCCATGTATTTCTAGGAGTCTCTGGAGGGTGTCTGACACATGCTGGTTCTCACAGCACCCACACTGTGTAGCTGGGTGCTGCAGCTGCAGGAGGCACAGAGGGCCTCTGCTGACGGCCACCTGGCAGACAGGGCAGAGGGAGGCCTGCTGTGCCCACAGTCACTCCAGGCCCTGCAGTCCTCCCATGAGGAGAGAAGGCTCTTTCCTTTGTGTTACACTCTGTTAGATGGGTTCCTAAGCAGTATGTCACTGAGCCCCAATGTGTCACAAAGCATCATGGCATTTACTTACAGCTGTCTCTCTCCTCGAGCCCAGGTGTGATCCAGGGGCTGGGCCTGTGATTCGAGACTCATAAGAGCTCCAGGGCTGCACTCGGTCTTCCTCCTTCCCTCTGGTGGGTAAGGCTTTGATATAAAGTCCTGCCCCACCAGGGGCTATTTCTCACAACATCTCTTTAGCCCCTGCAAACAGACAGTCATTGGGTCACCCCACCTGCTGTGGGTACAGTTAAGTCCCAGCTGAGGTCCTTGCTGCTCAAAGCCTACCTAGTCGAGGCCCCAACATTCCCTTGGAAGTAATCAGATTCTACCTTCGAAATAAAATCATCTTGATTGGAGAAATTAACATGTCCCACATCATAAAGAACAAAAAGAATTTGATTCAGGAGACAGAAGACCATCCAGGGCAGGCAAATAAGGAAAGGCAGGGAGAACAGAAAAGGAAAATATAAGAAGGAAGTATAAAGCCACGGGTCTGTGCTAGCACAGGGCTTCGTGGTGATGTGGGTGACAAGGGTCAAAAGCAGCTTTTCATTCAGGTGATGATAAGATGGTCATTCCTGGTTAGACAGATCCCAGGCTCCACTCCAAAGCACTTTGCGTGAAGGGTGCATAAATGTGATGTGACCTGCTTGTGACTGTAATCCAGGAAAGCCAGGAGAGGGCTAATGACAGGGTAAAGAAAATTCATTATGCTATTTACCCCCCTCAGACTCAAAGCTCTGGCTGTCTGATATTGCTGATCCTAACAGGCTGTTGTGTGGTGTTGGGGATGGCTGTAGCCTGCCAGCATTTGGACATTGCTGCAGAGTTAATTATTCTCTGGTAATACTTCTGCCTATTTCTATGAAGAACAGATGATCAACAATACTAGCCCAGGGTCCTGCATCCTATGCAGGAGAAAGATACAGCTTTTTCCAAACATGGTTCATGAATGTCATATCCACATTTTGATATACTCACCATAAAGCTTTAATATCAATAATAACAATCTCTCCATTACAGATATTTAAATCAATGCTTTCCACATGAAGCAGGAGCCATTATTATCAATATTTGGGTGAAGCAGAATACTGGTGACAGCTCCAACAGCTGCACTCAGCTTTGGCTCAGTAACAAAACACAGAAAGCTCCCCAATGGGAAACAAGGCAGGATTTGATGAATTCCACTCAGCTCTTCACTTACAGATTATTAAAAGATGAATTATAAAATTGGCACAATAATGGTCATGCACATTCCTTCTGGCCAGCATCATCCCCAAGGCCCTGATAGTCACAGAAGAATCTTTAAATTAGAGGAAAATTCAGGTCTAACTCAAACAGACAGTGTTTGTAAAGCTGCCACACACCATTAGTGCATGCACTGCCCTGAGCGATTGTTCAATTACTTACCACAGGCAGCCACATGCGGTTGCTAATGGACAAATATCTGACACGGAATGACAGAAGGGTCTGAGCACTGACTTTTTCTAGTCCGTAGACAAGAATGAAGGAAATGGAGGCAAGTAGACAATGTTTTCAGAAGATGCTTAACCAGAGCCGTGGACCAAGGCAGAGTTCTATAAGCTTTCCTAACCAGATGAAGGGTTTTGGCAGTATGTTCTTGTGGCTTCTAGGTGGAATGCAGTAAAATACACTGAATCTATTAGGATGTTGCGTATTTCCAGTATAACACACTAAGTATTTATTCCCTTTCATATTTCCTGTTTTAGTCAGAGTTCTCGAGAGAAACAGAAACAATAGAATATATAGAAATCGATGTAGATATCGATCGATCGATCGATAGACAGACAGATAGATATTATATCTCTCTATGTCTCTATCTATCTATCTATAGAGAGAGATTGATTTTTAGGAATTGGCTCATGTAATTGTGAGGACTGGCAAGTCTGAAATCTGCAGGGCAGGCTGGCAGGCCGGAAATTTCAGGTAAGAGTTGATGTTTCAGTCTTGAGTCTGAAATCTGCAGGACAGGCCAGCAGCCAGGAGATTCGGGCAGGGTTTCTATGTCACAGTCTAAAAGCAAAATTCAACTGATTAGGTGAGGCCTACTCACATTATGGAGATTAATCTGCTTTACTCAAAGTCTACTGATTATAAATGTTAATCGCATTTAAAAAATATCTGCACAGCAACATCTAGACTGATGTTTGACAAAACAACTGGGTACCATACCCTGGCCAAGTTGACATATAAAATTAACCATCACATTCCTTTTTACCCAAATATAATGACTAAAGATAGAAAATTTATATTTCAAGGGTTCTCAGCAGTCCACATATCTGGCTGGGGACGGCTGACACCTCCTGCCTCATACTCACACACAATGAAGACAGCAGCTGTCCTTCAGAGTGGACCCAGGAAGGATGTGTGTGCACAGAAGTTGAGTGAGCAGGCTGGTGTCTGCCTCCCTTCACCCCCCTTTCCAGGTTGACCTTCCTCTAGTAGACTTGGGTAGAAGGGAGCTTTGACTCACATCCCTGTCACCCATCACTTAATCCTTTCACTGGTCTCAAGGCTTCCTTGGGCCTCCACTTGTGTTGCTTCTGAGAACCCCATGAAGGCTACGAACATGGTTCTCCCTTGACATAAGGCTGCCCCCACCAGGCTGGCCTGGCAGAGAGGGCCAGAAGGAGAGCCCTTCAGTGCTCCTTCCCTCAGTCCCTCATCTAACACAGCAGGCAGCGTGGATGCAACAGACTCTGCTGAAGGTTTGGGATAGCTAGAGGATACAGCAGCACAGGAATAAATTAATACTGAACACTCAACAACTGTTCAGTGTCTAAAGAAACTTACCAAGGTCAACCCTTCCTGGGGATTCCTCTTAGATACACCCAATTCCAAATCTCAATTCCCTATTTTAAAGTCCATCTTTCCCTCACCTCCTGGAGGGAGAGCTACTTCTTCAACCCTTCCCAGAGTGAGTCTAGGACCAATCCGCCACCCTACCAAGGAAATGAGTGGGCTCCACAGTCCCCAGCAACACCTTTCCAATCCTGAGATTATTCATCAAGAATGTGCTTTGGTCAACAATCCAGGTTGGGCTCTGGTGTTACAAATATAGTTCCCCGTGGAGACCTCTCCACAGTGCGATCTGAACATGCCCCAGATTCTTCCTTTAGTCTTCTAGAGTCCTATAGAAAACTTCTAGACAAAACAGGCATGCATGATACGAGCATACACATCCCAAGAACAAAAATAATTCTCTGAAGCAGTGCAGTCCAAATCCGTATGACCAAGGAAAAACATTCTCTTCAAGGAAACAAACAAAAAAATCTGCCAAGCTTTCCCCTGGGCACAACGGAAAGAGTGTTTTATGTTCTTGTGCATGGTGATTTTAGTTTCTCTTTTCATCATCTCACTATTCCTGATGACTCCTGGGAGCCTGAACAGGTACTGGAACACATCAGAGGGCCTTTCCTAACAGAGAATCCCTTTCTCCTGAGTCATACCCTAAGACGGTCCTTCCCAACCTTGATCATGGTACACAATACACTCGCGGCGTGATAAACTCATACAGTACAATAGGATAAATGGACTGGACAGCTTATAGCAAGAGGCTGCCCAGGCCCCATCTGGCCGCCCCGAGGGGGAGAGGAAGCAGTGTCTTGGCACATACCTGCTCTCTCATGGCGCACGGGGGCCTCAGCACACCTGCTGGGAAGCTCCACCCATGCTATGTGCGTCGCCATCTCCCTTGAGCCAGATCAAATTTTTAGGCAGAACTTCCTATGCCAACACCATCGGCAAACAGAGGGAGAACAACATGAAGGTAGATTCTCCTACCCTCAGCAGTAAATCCCCAAAGGCTGGGCTGAGAAGTCGGGCTGCAGTTTGTTAGAAATATCTGTAATCACTGGCCTTCACGCAAAGGGAATTTCTCTCTGACCTCAGTTGCGCCTATTCCCACTTTAAGAAGCCATGTCTAAAAAGTTAACTGGAGAAGTTGATTACTCTTTATATAGAAAAAAACAAAATTCATACAAACTAGAAAAATCTCCGTTTTTCACCTAAGAAGGTGAAGAACAACAAGGACAGAATTTTAGTCACAACCTTCTTAATAAACATGAAAAATCCTATTACATAAGAGTATTGGTATCCAAATCTTGGTTTGTTGACTGTCATTGAAAACTAAAGACAGTATCTTTCTTATTTTCCCTTGTATCCCAGTTCCTAGCAGAATGTTTGGCACATAGTAAATACTCAATAAATATTTATTGAAACAATATGTTCCACAGATTGAAGGAGTAGATAACTTTTAGTATACTCGTCCAAGATTTAGGGAAATGAAATTCATTCCACTTGTCAATTACAGTTTAAGGAGATTATCTAGCAGGAAGCGGCTTTCTTGAAATAAGATTTCACACAGAAATCCATCTGTCAGCTAATGATACAGATTTTAAGAAATGAGGAGTCACTAACAAAATTGCTCAGTCTAGCCTCCTGCCTGTGTGGGGAAGCAGCTGAAGCGCCATTATCTGCTTACACCGCAGGACAAGCGTCCTTCGATGCCTCCTGGTCTCCACCTTCAGAATCTGTTGAGAAAGCAGATACCTCAACTATGAAGCAAACAGGCCCTCATGCTGTTTAGACTATCAGACATCCCACTGGTCAAATTCTTCTCTGAGCATTCAAAATGTTTCTAGACATATTCACTATTTTCTTGAAGTGAGTCAAAAGTTGAGGCAATGCAAATGGTTGAGTTAAAGTAAACAGAAGCACGGTTAAAAATTCAATCATTTGAATAATCATCCTTTTTTTGTTCTTAAGAATTAAATCAGAATTGAGCTGAAGTTTATATCTTTAAAATCTGTAACAAAAGAAGCTGTTTAGGCAAATACATAGTGTAAATAAGCAAATATATTAACAAGATTATAAGAGAACACATTAATCCTAGTTGTGAGAACTAAATTTTTAAATACTTTTATAGTGGTTATTTGCACATAAAAGGGTTTCAGCTTTTTAAAAACAAGTATTTTAATATGTATTAAAACATGCCTGACTAGATTTCTCCATGAATGGTTTGTTGTATTCTGTTTCCTTCAATGATACACTAAAAAGTGCTAACTGAATTGGTTTTCAAAATATTCTACAATATTTCACTTTTGTAGTAGTTTAATTTAGTAGTCTAAATTATTGAGGTTTTATTCTATGGAAATATTGAGGTAAATGAGCTTATGAACCAAAAAATACGGGATTAAAAAAATAGAACGCTTTCTCCATCAAAACAAACAGCCCTTTTACAAGCACCTGTTCTTGTCCTCTCTCTTTGAATATGACCAACACTTCATCATGGAAATAGGTAACTGAGTGACACAATGGAGAAAAGGCAAAATAAAGGAAATATTTGTTTTTCTCATTATCTGTATTCCAATACTTGTCTAGTTTATCAGCTGTTCACTTTGTGGGACTTAGATCCTAAATCACAAATCACAGAAAAGAAAATGAGAGCCAGATTATGTCTCTGTCAGCAGAGACTAATGGATTTCTACCTTGGTCTTAGATTCCCTACAAAATATTTTCTGTAATGTTATTTAACATTTATTTAACACAAACTTAACATCTTCCCTGTGCAAACTCATGCTTCTACTCTGCTTCTAAAAACATTTTCCTTATTTGGCGACTTAAGTTGGAGGACACCTGATTAGCCACCTCCAGAGTTACTCATTTCTAAATTTACATTTTCAAGAAGCATTTATTGTGTCACCTGCTATATGCCAAGCAATGGGCTTAGAAAGAAAATAAGCAGCCTCTGGTCTAAGGAACTCACAGTCTAGTGAAGGAAACAGACCTGTGACAAATCACATTAATGCCACTTTATCAGGGATATAACAGAGGTCGTTACAGGGTGGGGCCAGCCAACACTGTCTGGGCGCTGAAGAAGGCCATATGGAGCAAACAATAGCTCATCTGGTCCTCTGAAAGATGAGGAGATATTCTCCAAAGGGAATCGGAGAGAAAGGCATTCCAGACAGCAGGGATGGCTGTGCATGGAGAGGGAAAAACAGTGAGGAAATGATGCGTAGGTCATTATCATCAGAAACAATGGCATGGGGGATGGGTAAATGCTGGAAAGACAAATTAAAAACAAATCATGAAGGATCTTGTATGTCCAGGATAATTCTGATCATTTTTGTAAAGGCTAGTGGCTTTTAATCTATTCTTTTTTTTTTTTTAACAGTTATTTTATTTATTTATTTTTGTTTCCCCCAAAGCCCCAGTAGATAGTTTTATGTCATAGCCGCACATCCTTCTAGTTGCTGCATGTGGGATGTGGCCTCAGCATGGCCGGAGAAGCAGTGCGTCAGTGTGCGCTGGGATCCGAACCCAGGCCGCCAGCAGCGGAGCGAGTGCACCCAACCGCTAAGCCACGGGGCTGGCCCCTAATCTATTCTTAAGTCACAGAAAGCTTCCACAAATTGACGCAAACCATGACCCCTCTCCCTGGAAAACACACATGTCCTATACGTCTTGCCTGACCACACTTGCACGCCTCCAGCCTCGCCGCTACCCAAACACAGCGCCCTTTGTTATTTCATACTTCTCGCATGTCCAGACTTTTTAATACGAAGATCAGTATCCCCATTCAGACCTTGACATTGAAGATCCAATATGAGCTGGAAAGTCCCAAGAGATTGGCTTCACAGCTCAGACTGCTTTTTCCTCCTTTCTCCAGTCCTAACTTCCCAATGCAGTCTGCCTTCTCCACATTTCCCGATTCCTTCCTGCAGCCGTGCCATGGAGAAGCCTTCAAATTCTGAAAGATCTCTTTTGGAAGATCTCTTTCTGCCCTTCCTCTTTTATTTTCAACTTTAGTTTGTAACAACCACAACCACCAGGATCTGTGATCCCTCTCATCCAGCACAGCCTGAACTCTAACTCTGAAGTTAATTAGAGCCCCTCCTCCTTCTTGCCATCCACAATCAGCTTCTACATGTAAAGATAGGCATGCTAAAAATAGCTATAACTTTAACCTTTCTTCTTTGATCTTATTTTTCTATTTTTAATAATTTCCATTACCCTATTCTAGATCTTTTACAGGTTCTCAAGAATCTTTAATAAACGAATGTAAGATCAAGAGGTGATCAAGGCTGAAGGCAGTGAGTAGAGTAATCAACAGTTCCCACAATCTGATGTACTATGCACACATCCCACATCACGCTATCCTTCCTAACCCCAGAGTTTGGTTGCTAATTTAAATATAACCTGTGGCCCATGACATTTCTTTCCAAACATCTCAACCCATGATAAAAACATCAAACAGATACTTGTGTTCCCATGGGAGAACAACAAATCCTGGGGGCCTATGTGCAAGTCAAGAAGTAGACATTCTCTGCGGTCACTACCCCCGCTCGGCCACATGCTGCTTCAAATATCTCAGAGAAATCTCAAGAAAATGTGCTGGTTGAAGCCCTGAAGACAGATAAGGCAAACTCGTGCCCGGAATAAGTATAGATATCTGTTGAAATATATCTCTACCCGTTCAGGGTGAAAAGGGTCCCATATAGTCAACTTGCCACCAAGAGGCTGGCTGGTCTCCTCAAGTGATAGTCTCTGCTTCTGGCAGTTGGGCATGTGCTGAGGCTAGATCTGCTGTGGATGGTCAGAACTCCTACTGTTGAGCCCATGCACAGCCTCCATCCCCACCACCATGACCGCTCTATTCACAGGCAAGCTCTTCCCACAGGGGCATTTCCCTCACCACTGCCTTTCAAGGCCACCCCTGAGTGAGCTATTAGTGTAGCTGAGGTCTACTTTGTCCTCACACTCTCTTTCTCAGTCAACCCATCAGTGAACCAAGCTTAGGATTTTTCCTTCCCTGTCAGCTTGTCATATGACATTTCTCCTATATACCTGAGCTGTAAACTGAGAGAGAGGTGCTGGATGACATGACAAAGATTCTGAAGCTAGAATGATAATTCAATTATTCCAAGTTGAGGTGAGGGATCCAGATCTTTATATTCCCACATAGACCAGTTTGGGATAGGAGCTGCCCTGGGAAAGAGGTGTGGCCTTGGATGAGGTGACCTCTTCAGCCAAGGCAATTCCAGAGAGCGCTGACTGCTGGGAACTGTCCGCCAGCAGCAGACCTGAAGGAGGATCTAGGGGACTCATGACAGCATCCATTACACAGCCTGAGTTCAAATCCAGGATCTGTCAATTTTTGAGGTCTGTAATTTGGTGTATTAGTCAGGGTTCTCCCTGAAACAGATACCAAGACAAGATTAGACAAGAGATTTGTCAGAGGGGTAATGCTGGTGTAATGATTTTAAGAGCGTTCCCCCAAATTCATATCCTTCCTGGAACCTCAGAATGTCACCTCGTTTGAAAATAGCATTGTTGCAGAAGTAATTAGTTAAGATGAGGTCATACTGGAGTAGGGTGGGCCCTTAATCCAACATGACTGATGTTCTTATAAGAAGAGGAATAGAGACATGCACAGAGAGGAGAACCACGTAAAGACACAGACACACAGAGAGAAGATAGTCATGTGACGATGGAGGCAGAGGTTGGAGTGATGCAGCTGCAAGCCAAGGAACCCCAACGACTGCTGGCAACACCAGAAACGAAGAGAAAGGCATAGAACAGATTCTCCCCCAGAGGCTTCAGAAAGAATGTGGCCCTACTGACACCACTTTGATTGCAGGCTTTTAGCCTCCAGAACAGTGAAAGAATAAATTTTGTTGTTTTAAGCCACCCAGTTTGTGCTACTTTGTTACAGCAGCCCTAGGAAACTACTGCAGCCCATAAGGGAAAGTGGAGAAGGAGTTGGAGGAGGTTGGAAGAGTCATCAAACTATGGTGCAGGACTGACTCCCATGAAGAAAAGAGGAAGAGAAGGAAGGAGATGTTTTTGCTTGTCGCAGCAGAGGGGATGCTATTGGCTTCTAATGAGCGCAATCCAGGGATGCTGCTAAACATCCTACAATGCACATGACAGCCCCCACAACAAAGAATTATCTGGTCCAAAATGTTCTTAGTGCTTAGGTTGAGAAACTCTGGGCTATAACAATACACTTAACCTCTTAGTTTCCACAGCTGTAAAATGGGGTCATTTATTTATGTACAGCTAGTACATGTTGAGTACTGTAAGTGAAAGACAGTCCTTGCCCTCATGGAGGTTACATTCTAGTGAGGATAATAATATTACCTACTTCATAAGGTTATGAATCTTAAATGAGTTAATAAATGTAAATCACATAGAACAGCACTTAGCATATACTAAGGACTCGAGATAATTTAAGTTGTTCTTTTAAAGCAGTTGTGACAGTGCCTATCACACAGTATATGCTCATTAACAGGCAGTGGATAGTACTATTAAACGTAGATGAGTCAATATTTCTTAGCCAAAAGTTTCCTTCCTGACACCTTGTGTCTCCTGTGCATGCCATTTGTTCTCAACTCCCCATGGGGACTTAGAAGGGTTCCAAGACTTCACAGGGATAAGCACCATGAAAAAGAAAATAATTAGTAGGTCTAGGAGGTACCATGTTTTTTTCTGAACAAGAAATATTTTCCTAATGGTCTCAAACAGAAGGATAGAACTACATAAGGGGAAAAATTACTTGGCAAAGGCAGCCTAACACCATCTCAGACCAAATTCCAAATTAAGGATACTGCTCCAGAGAGTTCAGTACCCAAATAATGGAAAAGAGTGGTAATAAGAACACAATCATTTTGCTCCTTTGCACAAATTTCCACCAAAAGTACACATGCCAGGCATCATCTTATACCAGGCATTGGTCAGTTGATCCTTGTTTACATTCTTGTTGGAGATTTGTTTTGCTTTGCAGGCACAGCCACCCCTGGATCATGACCAAGAGAGCCCCAAACATTTCATTCTGTGAACTCCTTTCATTGATTCAAGGAAGAGGCTGACTGGAGAGGGAAATCATACAGCCCAAAGAACAGAAGCTTTGACTCCTCACAGAGAAAGCTCTGACATTTTCACCCAGATAACTCCAGATAACTCTCTCCTAGATTGCTTGCTAGAGAATTTTGGGAGGATGAGTTTCTACTTTGGGAGGAAAAGAGTAGTGAAATAAAAACAGCCTGCATGTTCTCCCTACACTCCTGTCAGTATAAGAGGCTGTGTCCAAAATTTGATGAGGGATTGATAAACACAAAGAGCTCATTAGAGGAAGAAGAATGCAGAACTCATTTTCCTCCAATAGATCAGAGCTAATTAAATCAGCATCAAGTTTCAGGATAATTCTGAAATTACAAGAATTACCATTGAAATTATTTTCTGCTGCTTATATATCTCATGGAATTGTTTCTAGAAATGAAAAATCTCCTATACGTGCCCAAGAGAAAAGAATGACTATTAAGAAGATTTGTGTGTTTAATAAGGATTTGATTAGGATTGGTATTCTTTCCAATTGTGACTCTGAGTTGGAACTTCCAGAACGTGGAAGATTTGCATTCATTCACAGAGATGAAAATGGGCACAATGGAAAACAAGGGGAGAAGTTCCACAGATGCTTAGGGACATGGTCTGTTTCATCATGACCACGAAGTTGTGATTTCTGTCCTCTCTTCCATGGCATTAGAAAAAAAAAATAGGGCTTCTGGCAGATTTCAATGCAGATTATGATAGAATTTTTTTTTCCAGAAGACAGGTATGCTTTATTATTACAATCAGTTCCCACCCTCGATTGTCCCATGATAGAATCTTAATTCTTTTAAGATCCGAGAATGAAATTGTGTTCTCCTGCAAAAGTCTGTCCCTATTTTCACCTCTTAATTGTTAAAAAATTTTCATCATACTTGAAATAAGAACATTCATTCCATTACCTTTGTGGTACAACTTTAATTTACAAATGACAGAGATTTGTAGTTCTGTTATCTGAAAAATTATATGCCAGAAATGAATCTTTACTTTGTTTTTCTTAAACAGCACAGTTTTTGCAATTAACTCCACCCTTCCTTAGAGACATATAAGTTAACACAGCTCAAGGCCGTTCTCCTTGACCATGTCTCCTCAAGGGATTGGGCTAGAGCTATTTACATAATTTAAAATTCTTTAGAGTATTTTCTGAAATTGTAAATTTCAGTGATAAACTTCTTCTACCCTAAAACTAGCAGGGTAATTTTTACAGATACAAATACGTGAGGAGAGTTTAAATAGACCTTCACTTAGCAAAAATTTTTGAAGACCTGCCTCTTTGACAAAAGATAAAAATGACAGACACTCTTTTGATTCTGGGACCAAAGTTTTGGTCTCCCAGGGTTGTGAATGGCACAATCAGGGATATTTTGAAAGTTAGGCTCTGAAAAACAATACATGGAACTTTTGCTATGCTGCCTTTCTTTTCATGAGAAGTGTCAGAAAAAAATAACATACTGCACCAAAAACTTTATTATGAGTAACCTCGATGGTAGACTCAAGACTGGATGTTTTAGCAAGTTTCAAACTGTTTTCCTGTTTGATACTATGTAGAACTAAGCTTTTTTTAGAGAATACAGAAAAATTGTTGCAATATGAATGGTCAAGAAAATTTCATTGTAGTTTTCTCAGAGATGGTTTATTTTAGTTATATTCTCTAGGACACAACAAAGTTATATACGCTATGTGTGGCACAAAAGTGAGGCCAATATACAACATGAGAAAAGAATATTATCTCAGCATCCTCAGTCCTCCCGTTGCTTTCTGCAGACCTCTGTTATGGCGCCCATAGTGTGCTATTTGTCTATATTACATCATTACATTCCCACTAGACTCAGCTCTGGGAGAACAGAGAGCAAGCCTTGGTCTTCTTTGTTTTCCTGGGACCTAGCTCTTAGTAGGTATTCAAATATTTATTAAGTAAATTAGAATCAGGTAATTCACTTCCTTTGTTACTTAGTAGCCAAACAAGGACTAAAATTGAAAAACTTATAAATAAGTTAAATACAATTTTCTTGTCTAGTAACAAGAGGAATAAAAACAATCTGAGGAAAATATCTGGACTTCACAACCCTTCACAACCAGGATTCCTCAAGAGAATTAACCTCTACAGAAAAAGATTTGACCAATGTTTTCTCAGTTCTCCCAAGGATGGTAATGATTTGCATTCATTACATACAATATGAGAGAAGTTAACTCATTACATACAATAAGTGCCCCAGGGAGTTAAGGCTTAATTCTCTTGAACTCTGGTTGAAAAGGGCTGTTATTGGCTGTTATTGCACAAATTTAAACTATGAATATGAAAAAAACTTAAATCAGTTTTCAGTCTGACCTTAAGAAAAATAATGTCATCTGCTGATTAGGCAATCTGTTAATGAGCCAGTTGAATATTTAATGATTAATCTGGTGTCCAAAGCCCAGACACCCTAGAAAGCAGAGCCTGAGACAAGGATTTAAGGTGCTAACATTTTATTTGGGAGATGTAAGGCCAAGACAGGAAAAGAAAGAATAAAACTAGTCAAGGAACAATGCACTGCGCTATGATGCACTTTGCTACCTCTCTTCCCAGCGTCACTCCCACACATGACCCAGGAAGAGACCCAGCAGATCACCCAGCAGGCATATTCTCGTGCCACATGGGACTTCTCCAGAGGGCTGCAAGGAGGAATTGCATTCCAGAGCAGTCCATGGAAGACGGAATGGAGGCAGAGTTTATCTGCCCAGCCCCCTCTCATCTCCCAACTCCTAATGGTCAAGGCTTACCCCAGGGGGAGCTATCACCCACTCACTTCTTAGTTGCATCATCCAGCCCTTCGGGAGTCCGTCAAGATTCCAGATCTCACACCTGCAGAGAAGTGTTTAATTGAAGTCCAAAAATGAAGGAGCAACAGAGTGAGGGTGGGGTACCACCCAAGAAAGAAAGAAAGCAGCAGTCATGGAAATCTGAGAAGCCACACAAGACTTATGCCCCAATGCAGCTTGATTAAACCTTATTCGTGGCGAAGAGCTTAGAATCCACTTTCTCTCTGGAGACCAGGGGTTGCTAAGACATATGTGAAGGGGGATTCCATTAGAGTAAGAAAGGATTGTCCCAAGACTCTCTGCCTTGGCTTTGCATCTTCTGGGGAAATGGCTCTGGTCCAAGACACACACTCTCCTTTTACCTTATCTTGGAGAGCCCTGGGCACTAGTCCAAGCTACTATTTTACCATGTCTCCCAAAAGCTAAATTGCTGTTTCTGGGTATAGGCTGAGGAGAACACTTCAGTGGATTGTTTAGCTTGGTTTGTTTTCAACAAATTTTATCCAGCTTACTATTTGCACAATTATTGCAATTTTTTGTTAGGAGCTAGTATAGTCATTCTTTCACCTTTATTTAGTCTCTTGGCTAATTCATCTACTATTGTTAATTAAGTATTTCATCCAGCCCTATCATAACTCAAGATAAACTAAGCTGGGTGAGAGTTAGTATGGTTTGTCTGTTAAAATGTGTAGATGACCACAACTCTTAAATTATCTCTTGTATTCTGTTCTCCTACAATAAAATTGAACACCTAAGAACTAGAGGCTGCACAAATGTCTAGGGACGTTCACTTTTATAACAGCATAAACCACATTCACCAAATCTTTCCAGGCTTTGGTCCACTTTGGCAGTCATGTATATCATTCATCAGCCACTCTGTGGAACAAATCCACCTGCAAATCCTGCTGCTCATTTGAAAGGTTAAATGTTGAGACCCATTCGCCCAAGTCAAATCTTCCACCCAGATCCAATCATACACAATGAGATATTGGTAGAAATCATCAGAATTTTGCCAAGGGTTACAAGCGTTTGGGATTTACCAGCCAGTCTCCTTAATCACTTGTTATAACATTAACAATCCCTAGAGCAATTACCCACCTTGGAAAATTTAGTTTAAGAAAACACTTAAGTGTAGGAAATCCATTAGCCAAAAAAAGCCTAAGAACATTTAGTGTTTTTGAGTTAAAGTTAAATAAACGGGAGCAGTGCACTGAACTAAGGCCCTGAGGAAGAGCAAGGCTCCCGATCCCTGGTGTAAAGGAGTAACTCCATCCCTGAGTTCTCGCTCAGTGAAGCCATGTTTTTTGGCATCAGGCTCACTTTTGATCCATTAGACTTCATCTCTTTGAAGGCTCGTGACATCATCTGTGCATGCTTGCAGTGCTGAAGGTTTCTTTTTGTAGAACACTCAGCCATGTCAAGTCATTTATCAAAAGCAGCTGGTCTCCATCTACACCCTGATTTAGCCTGAACTGTGCCTACGAGCCCTGCAATCACTACGGAGACCGGCTTCTTACATTTCTGCTGAAATCTCTCCTGGGATGAGTGATTGATAGCCACAGCTTTCCCCCCAACCCATTTTTCCCAGTAGCCCCTCCTTCTACAACAGTAACTCTTTCTTTTCGGCTGCACTGAACCCAAAAGTGTGTGACCATCTTAATAGGACAGAGTATTGTGATGAGACAAATACAAAATATGGTCTTCAGTGCCAATCCTAGCTGGAAGGTCAACTGCAACCGTGATCCTAGGCAACATGGTAGATGCAGTCTTGTAGACTATGGTAGAACTTGTAGGACTGAGATCCTGCTGTTATAAACTAGTACAGTCATACTGGTTCTCAAAACATTGAAGTACTCATATATGTCTCGGTTAGTAGCTGCTGCCCCAAGCTCCCCACTGTACTCCCATGTCCCCAACACTCCAGCTATCCTGGTCCCTCTCCCTGCATCTCTGATCTTCCTACCATTCAGCAACTAAAGGCGTAACCCTAGTCCAGTCCTCTGCTCTAGCATTAAAGCTGGCATCAACTCTGCCATCTTGACCCACCTGAGCCTGAGCTATACCAGTTGTTCAATCATTTGAACAGCACCCCTGAGAACAGGTACTTAGAAGCTATGGCCATAAAACTGTAGGGCCCTGAAGAATATTGAGAACAATTGAAATGATCACTCTAGAATAGATTTACTCTCCTTCTAAACATCTGTTGTTGATTTCTCTTGTCACTTAGCTGAACACCAGGGACTCTTTCTCCCACTGTCATTTTGGCCTAGGCCTTATTTTCACAGCGCCTATTGTGATTTCAATTACTTTCTTAAGGCAGTATGTGTGTTAACCATTCTTTGAATATACAGTCATGCGTCGCTTAACGACAGGAACACATTCTGCGAAATGTGTCATTAGGCAATTTTGTCATTGTGCGAACATCACAGAGTGTACTTACACAAACCTGAATGGTATAATCCACTACACACCTAGGCTATATGGTACTAATCTTATGGGACCACCATCATATATGCAGTCTGTCGTTGACTGAAACATCATTATGCAGTTCATGACTGCAGTTAAGTAAGAACAAAGCCCTCTCTGAATTAATGTATTAATTCAAAAAACTGCCAATCAAAATTCCTAAGACTTCTAGTAGGAGAATTGAATATAGGCAAAATGGAGCAGAGAGAAACTTAAAAGAGTAAGAATTTATGCCTAAAAAAATAAAAGTAACATAAAAGAAAATCTGAAAATTCTCCCCTAAATTTAGGCTACAGAAAGAAGAAATGGAGAAAGCCAAGATGTTCCGGCCTTCTCAGTAATCCGGAAGCAGCCAACTCCTCCGAATTCCAGGAATGTGGATGGCTAAGCCTGCATAGCTCACCACGTGGAGGTTGTTCTGCCAAGAGGCCCAATTTCTGAAAAGACATGAAAATCAGTGTCATCGTCACCAAGGCCACTCAACAGCAATACTTTAGTAGAGTACAATTTGAAATAAAATAAAAGTAGTCTGAAAATCTACAGACTGTTGTACCTCACAGAGGTAGGAGAGAGGGGCATGAAGAAAAAGTTGCCAAAATACACAGGCTCTTGGTGACTCTATAGCTCTATGGGAAAGAAATCAAAGCACCAACCGCAGCTTGTGTGATCTTCAGGGGCCACCAGTTCCCTTAAAGCACAGACTAAGTACTCACCATAGGCAGAGTCCCTAGAGAAAGATCAGAAGACACTCTCCAGGCTGTGATGATTTTGTTAGACTACACACCTACATAGTAAAATAGTCACAAAGCTGTATACACAATGACCAATAGCCTAGACGTAAAGGCTGCTGTCTGCTTTCAAGACATTCTAAGCTCTTACTTGATGTGCTTTACCGTGGTCCCTCAGGAAAAGGACCTATATCTTGCACTTTACAGAGTTTCCAAAGCAATCATGTCATTTAAATATTGCCTTGAGGCTTGTTTTCCCTGTCCCCCACTCCCTATCCAAGTAGAGATTAATTCGAGATGAGCACGTTTAAAATCTGTCAAATGCTTTGCTTCTAAGTCATATTGCCAACAGTAGAACGACTCAGATATGATGCAAAACATGATGTGATAATTATAACAATAGCAGCGACTAACAATTATCATTGGTTCAACAAACATTTATGGAATGCCTCCTACATGGCAGGCTCTGTTCTAGGCAATGGGGATACAGCAATGATGAAGATCTGGCGTTTACACTCTAATGTGGGGGAAACAATAAAACAATTGAGTAAATAAATGAAGGAGGTAGATTAGATTGTAACTCGTCCTATGAAGTAATTACAGAGAAAGATGTGATAGAGCCTGACAACATGTCGGGAGGGGGATCCTCCCAGAGCTGGGGTAGCCTGGGAAGGCCTCTCCGTGGTAGTAACATCTGAGCTGAGACCTGGAGCCAGCAATGCAGAGATAACGGTGAATACTTTCAGGCCGAGGGAGCAGCAAATGCAGAAGCCCTGAGACAGGAGCGAGTTTGGCTTGTTCTAGAATAGGAAAGAGGCCAGTACAGCCGGAGCACAGTGGTGTGAAATGAGATCAGGGATGTGGGCAGAAGCCAGATTACCTAGAGTCTTGAAGGCCGTGGAAGGAACTTGAATTTTATTCTGCAAAAAATGAAAAGAAGTTTTAAAGGATTTAAGCAGCAGCTCTGCCTATGGATAGCGAAGGCAGCATAAGGGAGCCAGGCTGGAGGAGGAAGACTCTTTGGGGATGACTGCTGTAGGAAGATGGCAATGGAGATGGAGAGAAGTGGATGAATTCAAGATTTTGGAGGTAGCATTGACAGAACCTACTGATGAACACGCTGGAGGAACTGAATGGGAAATACCTTACTGAGCCCTCACTGCGTGCTGGGCACTGTACTAAAAAAGCATCTGCATCCACTATCACAGTCAGTTTCCATAACGACCATAATCCCATCTTAAAGATGAGAAAACTTTAGCACAGAGAGAGAGAGTCATTTACCCTGTCAGTGGGCTACCAAGTGGCCCAGCCAGGATTAAACCCAATGAGTTAGTTTCCAGAGACCTCACTCCTAACTCAGATTATATGATTAATTCTAGAAATATTAATATTCTAGGACATTCTGAAAGTAGAGTTGGTATTTTCCTATTGGGCACATTGTTACTCTCTCTTGCCCTTTTCCAGAGTTTAATCCTACAAATTTCCAGCCAAAGGAAGGACTATTCTCAGTTATCCTGTAATCTCAGTCAGTCACACCACCAAATATAAGTAATCTTTTAATCTGAGTTCTTAAACCAGGCATCTATTCTCTTAGCCGCTGAACTCTACACTCCCGTTGGTTTCCTTCTCCATACCCTCTCCAGGTCAGTATTAACAAACACAGTCTTTACTTTCTTAGATCATGTTTCCTCCTTGGAAGGACAATACTCGGTGAATGACTTTCCTGCAACAGTCAACTGCAACGCCAGCCCGACAGAAGTGGCAGGGATTTTTTTGACATCTATTAAGCAGCTGAGCAGCTCACAATTTGTCCAAAGCCAGTTCAGGTCTGGCTGAATCCTGGGAAGGTCTGTTTTCATCATCTGTAACCCAAACCATGGGCTTGCAAGGACTGCATTTCGAGCTCAGATCACCAGAACTCTGAAGGAAGGCCCCGGTTATCCCAAACCTTGGGAGGAATTTGAACCCTGAGGGAAGATGAAAAAGCATGAAACTGTGTCCTCCTCATAGAGCCCGGACTGAGATGGTTGGTCTAAACCCCTAAACTGAAAGTAATCAGGCAAAACCGAGCTGACCTCAGATAGAACACATCTCAACAAAGCCCTTGAATTCTCTATCCTTAGTTTTCTGCAACAGTTAATGTGTTCCTTTGACTGAGGACTAGTCTCTTTCCATTGAGCAGGAAGTAACATCTGCTTTGTTATATTACTTTTCTGCAGTGAAGATTTAATCACAATCAATAATGTATCTCCAGGTTGTACCATGACATATGATAGACTTCTATCTGATCAACTGTCACAAAGTCATAAGAATTTTCGAATCCTTGCTCATGTAGTTTTGAATGCATTTCATGTAGTAGAGTTTTGTACTGCTGCAAAATTTACTTTTTTCTCCTATTTAGTAATCTCAGGGGATACTTAACAAGAATTACATAGCCTGAGGCTTCTATAATTTTGGAATATGTCATCTATTTTTTCTCAGCAGGAAAATAAATTACCAACTTGCAATCATATTCATAAAACTAAACTATTTGCAAATGCTATTCCCTTGAAATACTCAAGTCTATCAAATGATTTTTACTTAGAAAAGACATGAAATAATCAACTTTTTCTAAACTTTTTTATTCCTTCTCTTTTATGTGAAATTTCAGTTTTCAATCCCAAGATTTAATTTCATTTAGTTGTGGTATTTATACTTCATTAAATGAATCCCAAACTCCAGGTGTAAAAGGTATGTTTAAATATATATAACAACAACATAAATATTTCTACAACCACTTGATTCTTCCTAGTCCCTTCTCTTCTCTCTCATTTACTCCCACACAACTCCTTCACACATGTCTCAATTTAATACAGGAAAGTTGATAATTTCTAACACTGAAGTATCCCCGAACATGGACAAACCAATACGTATTTTAAAAGAAAATGCCACAAAGAAAGGAATACACTATGTAAGTAGTTAAAGAATCAAAATAAGCGTTCATATCCTCATATTCCCCAATCTACCTCAAAAAAGGAAATAATCTGCATCTCTAAGGTTATCTTTCTAATTGGCGCAAGAAGAATATACCCATGTGGACATCTTGGTCATCAGGCATTTCAGCATCAATTTATTCATTATTCCAAAATTATTTTTGTACCTTCTATTTTGCACTAGTGAGGCTTCATTCTTAAAATGGAGATAATAGGTGAAAATTATTATCTTATAATGATACGGTTTGTGAGGACAGTGCTATGTCTAGCACAGCAGTGCTAAATAAAAGCAGAAAATGGATGACAATGTTGATGACAATGGTGGGCAATGGCAATACAAAGATAAATATTATTTTATTAACCTCAATTTGCTCAAAATCTAGCATGGCAGACAGATGTATGGCTATAACAGAAGTACAAGTGGCACCATAAACAGAGAAACAATATATCCTGGCTTTTCCAGGATAACCCAGATTTCAAATATTCTGCCCCACTGACAGACCTTGAGTTCAATACATATCTCATTGTCTTATTCATGAAATATAGTATCCATAGCAATAACAAAACACAAATTGAAATAACAAGAGAACATTTAAGAAGGATTAGAATCTTTTGCTTTTAACTAATTTACAGTTTTGTTGAAGAGCCTTATGCACATGAAACAATTAAAAAGCAAGATAAAAGAGCATGTAACCAGGCTCACTTCTTAGACCAGACAAGAAGTGCCAAAAAGGGCTATAAGAATTCAGAGGAACTTTAAGGAAAAATTGGACTTCATGAAGAAACTTGGACTTGAGTTCAAACTTAAAAATGGGAGGGGGGGGCCAGCCCGGTGGAGTAGTGGTTAAGTTCCCGCGCTCCGCTTCGGCGGCCCAGGGTTCGCAGGTTCAGATCCCGGGCACAGACCTATGCACCGCTTGTCAAGCCATGCTGTGGCAGCATCCCATATACAAAACAGAGGAAGATGGGTGCAGATGTTAGCTCACGGCTGATGTTCCTCACAAAAAAACAAAAAGGGAGGGGTAGGAATTTTATAGCAAGAGATGAGGTTACAGGGGAGAAGCTGAGAATCAAGACATTAAAGAGGATGGTAAAGGCACAGGTCCAACTTCAGATTCAAAAATCACTCCCTCGAAGATGAAAAAGTAAACATGTTGTGTATAGTAGGGGAAAACAGCTCTATTGTGGATACAGTGATCAGGAACAATGTCTTCAGATAATATATTTTGTAAAGCAGCTTGAGAAAATGAATTCACTGGTCATGGTGGAAACGGAAGTTATAAAAACATTTTATTTAGCTGCAAATCCTCTTGCATTTATTTCGTGCTTTTACGTTTGCAAAGTCCTTGCTATATGGTCTCACGTGGGACTGCAGCTAGCGACTGCACATAAAGCAAGCTCCCCTTCTGGCCCTGGGCTGTGTCTGCGCCGTGTTCACAGTCCTAAAATACTGGCCAAGTAATCTATATCTCTGCCTCACTGAATAAGAAAGCACTGCTAATGGAATTGGCTCCCCAGGAAATGTAAACTCTCCCTTGATTTAGGAAAGACATTTGGCTAATGTCATATAATCACTGATTAATTGATCAGTTTCCTTCTTAAATTTTGGATCTGATTTGAGACCCTTTGGAAGCCAAATAGAGCCCCCACATCATGGATTCCTTCACGTAATGAGTAGTAGGCATGTAACCATGTTCCAGAATTATCCAGAGGAAAAGAACTGCAAAGCATTAAGGGCTTTTATTGTCGAATAATATAAAATAGTAAAGGCTGTCTTTTGATTGTGGAAATAGATGTACCGTAATATATGCAGATCTCCAAAAACATGTCCTCCCATTCCCGCTTGTTAGAGAAGTAGAATGTTCTCCCTCTACCAGGGCTAGGAAATGTTTGGAAATGATGCATGCCAAGCAAATTTATAGTATCCCCAATTGCTCCTTAGTACTTTAGTCTGTACTAGCTACTCTTGGCAAACCAAGAAGTCTGGCTTTAAGTGGCATTAACAGCACCAAGTAGACCCAACAGAGTCCTTCATGACCATAAGACAATGCCTTTTCCAATCTGGCAGAAAATAATGCCTTGAATTTAAAGAATACCTTGACTCTGTTCTCTCCAAGTACATTTACAATTAAGGCATTGACACTTTTTGTAAATCCTCCCAACTTCCTCATCACTGCTTTTTGAAAAAGGTAACTTAAATATTTATAGGCTAAGCAATTTGCCCCAAATCAGCTAGGGAGCCAAGACTTGATTAAAGTAGTCATTGTTGGGAGCCTCAGTAAGGAGCTCATAGAATTTATAAAGGTGGAAAGGGCCTCCTTAGAGAATGAAGCCAGTAAGAATCAACAGAGGTTGAGTTTAGACAGCTATAGAAGCAGACACCGCTATAAAATAGCTTACAAGCATATTGTTCCTGAAACTGGGGAAATCAGCAAATATCCTCAGGAAAATAGCTGAAATGTATTTGATAGAAAAGAAAATTCACTGAAATTTACCTAGCATGGGGCTAGGAAGGCTTTGGTGAAAAGTTTTTAAAGGTGATGTAATGGTGAGAATTTCTGCATTTATCAAGCTCTTTTGAAGAAGAAACAATACTAATTTGAAGAAACCATCCCTCACAAATGCCCACTCTCATTGCTATCATTCTGTGTTGATCGAGAAACATTTAGGCCTCTAACTTATGTACATGGAGGTGCTCACCAGGAGGAAGATCCCTAAAACTATGCATAACTACAAAGAATTATTCTGACAAATGTTTTTCATGCTGTAATTGAATACATAGGAATTCTGGTTTGCACATCAATGCCTTACGAGTTTCATTAGTAAGACCTTGTCTCCTCTGGGCTGGTCATCTCTGTGTAATTGGCAAAATTAAGTTTCTAGACCTGTGAAGTTGAGGACCAGTTCACCATATGTGATGCCCTCTCCAAGGTACTGATTCCCATGGGGTCCTACCCATGGCTGCCAGATAGCCTCTCTCTGGACCTGTTGTTACCTGTGGCATCTTTGATCTAGGACTCTAGATCAGTGCTTCTCAAACTTTAATGTGCTTTCAAATCACCTGGGAACCCTTTTAAAATGCAAACCTCCCTGTCTGCCTAAGCAGACACACTATTTTTCACTGCACAGAATCTAAACTGCTGGAGTTTTCTTATCAGTGAAATAAGGGGGTTCAATGAGCTCTTGATGGAAAGTAGGATTGTTCTCTTGAACTCTTTATGAGAGATTGCTGTGGTAGTACTTTCCTGGGAAGGAGTCTGCAGCTGTCTCAGGAAAGAGCAATTGATTAGTTATGTCTGCCATATGTTTAGGATGGAAAAAATATGGCAGACATGTTATATATTAAAAATCCTATAATCTTTAAACATCCTAACTTTCCATGATTTGTGGAATTCACGGCAGTATTTTAGACATCTTGGGGAGAGAAAAACTTCTTTGAAATGAAAACAAGCCATCTAGAATCCCAATATTCAACATTTGTGAGTGTGTTTGTATATGTGTGTAATAGAAACAGCTGTTAAGCCCAGACTTTTGAAAGTTCAGATTTTCTCTAGGGAAGTTCCAAAAATAACACATACCTCTGGCTCATTGCCTCTGCCAGAGTGGTGTTACAGCTTTGTCTGTGTGATCAGGAGTGAAAAGGATGTGTCTATCACAGTGCCAGAATTTCTAGGAGCTGCTGTAAAACAAATTAGTTAAATTTTAATGAGACATGGAAGAGATCCAGGTAAAACATGAGGAAGTTATGAAAAGATGGAGGGGAGTTCCTCTTTCCTTCCTGAACTCCTCTTGTCCTCATTCAATTCCATTTAATACATATTAAGATCTGGTAGAACAAGTCATCTAAACATCTAATGTTAAGATATATCCATTTGATGGGATGTTATACAGCCATTAAAATTGTTTATGAAAAATCTATAGTAATAATGTAGACTACTCATGTTCTAAGGTGAAAGAAAAATGAGATGAAAATTTTCACAACTATTAAAATATATGCATGGCACGGGGTGGGGATGGAGTGAAAATAGCATTAAAAGATTAACCTGTTTTGAAGAATAAGTCCACAGGTACAATGTTTCTTAATTTTCCAAGTTTGCTACAATAAGCATGTATTTATATTGCTTTTACAAAAGGAAATAAATTATTAAGAAAAACAATATATTTGATTTAAATGAAGGTTTGCCTTGTTAGTTACAGAAGTAATTTAAAATATTAAGGCAAACTGCAAGTGTGGATTCACCTATAATCTCATCACATATTGATATGACCATTTTACCTTTTGTGTATTATCATAAACATATTTTGAAGTTTGAAATAAAAGAGTGACTGCACCTTCTAAGGGGAAAATGTCTGTAGCTGAAGTGTTAGGCTGCAAAACTCAAAGGAAGCTGTGTTTGTAATTAAGAAAAGAGTTATGTTAATTCAAAACCCATCTTCACATAAGCTCAGGACTTCAAAAATAGAGCAAAGAACATCATAACAGCCAGAAGACTATGCCCCCTTCTGAATGGAAAAGTATTGATGCAAGAGATTCAAACTGGGGTGATTCCACAAATGATTATAACATCTTTTTTCCAGTTTTAGGCCATCTGCATGGAACAAAAAGCCAGCCTTTCCTATGTGTGAAAAGACATCATAATAATGATAATATAAATAACAATGACCAAGCACTTTCCCATTTACAAAGCAC
This sequence comes from Diceros bicornis minor, assembly GCF_020826845.1. Classification (NCBI taxonomy): domain Eukaryota; kingdom Metazoa; phylum Chordata; class Mammalia; order Perissodactyla; family Rhinocerotidae; genus Diceros; species Diceros bicornis. The sequence goes on along the minus strand of NC_080763.1, from coordinate 8,619,571 downwards.
TTCAGTTGATTTTAACTTATTCTTCTCAACAACCCTGGGAAGTAGGTATAGTTATGCCCACTTCACAGATTCAGACGCTGAAGCTCAGAGACATTAACTGACTGGTCCAAGATCGCACAGTTAGAATGAGATTCAAATCCAGGTCCCTGGAGTCCAAATTCTCAAGCATTTCCACTACTACTGCTTGTAGAAAACTGAATGTTTTGAAAAAAAAAACTCTCCCCTGCCTATCAGAACGAGAAGGGTCATGTCATCAAGAACCTCCTGGTTAAAGCAGAGTGATTCTCAGAGGAGCACAGAGGCTCATCACAACCACTCGGAGGGGCCTTTTCAAATGGTACCCCAACACCCCACAGGGCTCTCTCATCCTTCCTCAAGACACCATGTTCCTTTCTCCCGGAGAGAGTCACGCCTCCACCGCCCACCAGCATTCCTGCTATGTGCCGACATGTCCCGATGCTGTGTTCTGTCATTCATGTATCTTGAGACAGGAAAAAAGGTTTGAAAACTACTGTTTTGGCAGAAGAAAAACTCTCGGGAATGTAAAGCATAGTGTGGCTTTACATTCATTAGGTCTTAGAGCCTTAGACAGAGCCTGGGTACATCAGGAAAGCTTCCAAAATGGAGTGGCTTTTTGTAAAAAAGGGTCAGAATTCACTAGAATGAGATGCAGGGTGATGGTTCTTCTCCCTTTGTATACCAGGCCAGGCCCATTCTCTGTGCTTCTCTGGCCACCTGTGTCCCAGGGAACTGATGCTTACAGATAGCATTACCTAGGTTCAGTGGGTCTACTGCCCTGTACAGTTCAGCTAATGAAAGGCAAACAACAGGAGATGAGAGGGTAGGAAAAGAGAGCGATGAGGGTATTTCTCCCCTGCTTGCTCCCTACTCAGCCCCATGGTTCTGGCAGTGGCTCGGTCCCTGTCTGACCACAGCTCCTCTTCCATAGCCTGAGCTCTCAACGGGCCCGAGAAACACTGTTCCTTCCCTCCCCTCTTCAGTCCCAGGAAACAGCTTCTCACTGTACTGGTCCCTGGGTGCTTCAACATTCCCTGTTGGTCCCCTTAATCCTTCCACAGCTCTGCAAATTGTCAGTTTACTAAACTCTCTTCAAAATTTCAATTGAGTATGCCAAAGAATTGATACTAGGCAGAGAGATTGATGTAAAAATTCCTGGTAATACCTAGTTATTCGTATTTCTTTCAATCCTGCTCAAAACTCTCTAAGAATGCTATGCTACTGTGATTAGTTGACATTAATGCATTGATATTTTACTAAAGTTTATAATTTGTAATATGTAACTTAACCTAAATAATTCCAAGGCCCCATGTGGCTTGGTCTCAGGTAGGCATTACACTCAAAGGAAACACAAATCTGACTTCATAGACTCTGAACAATATTGTAGGTACTTGCTATATATATAATCTCTAAACTTTGGAAAACATTGTAGATATTTGCTGTAGACTTTTTTAAATGGGTCATCCAAGAGTTTTATACATGGTACCAACCAGAAACTTTTCCAGAAATTATCTTTAGACCTCAGTCTTTATCCCCCCAAATTCCGTACCCAGTATAGCAGCTAAACATTTTCCTGTTCTCACTCATTTTCTGCTCTCTCTCTTCACTTCCTCCACTCACCTGTGAGCCCTTTCCCTGGCTAACCAGCCAGGTGTGACCTCCAGGACTGACCCACTCCCTGGCCACCTGGCTGGAGAACTCACTGTTTAACTCCATGTCACCAGACCCTTCCTCAATCCTCTGAGAAGGAAGCATGCAGCTTTCTGGGAATTCTGATTTTTTCTTGTTAATTTCATGGACAATTTCTGGTGAATAAAATTCTTCTTTTCACTTAGGTGAGAAATATGTTATATACTCAGGTACCCTCACCTAAGAGGAAAGCCTTGCCCTTTGGACCTTGAGTCTGTAGCCTAAACAACATGGAGCCACCTGAATACAAACATACTATACACAGGAGGAAACGAACCATCTCCATTAGGGAGAGGACCCCAACGCTGACGACAGAGCAAAAGTCTCACCAATGGAAAATCCACACTGATGAATGGCATCAAACTCAATGTTTATTTATATTTTAAAGAATAGTTTGTTCACTAAGAAAAAAATCAAGATGTCTTCTTTTCCTTTCTAGAAAGAAAGAGGCAGACATAAACATTTTTTGAAGGGGCAGAAAGCATCTCACTAAATCAAGAAAAACTGGTAAGTCTGTGGCCAAATCTATGATGAAAGAGCCAAAAAGAATATCAAAATCATTCAGGTCTCCTTCTATAAGAAATCCAGACTGCAAGTCATTAAGTCCTATACATTTACCTCAAAAATTCAGTTCTGTTGCACAGAATCTGGAATAATATATGGAATTATAGGATAGACTCTAGCCAAGAATAACCTCATCAATTTTCAATGTCACTGCTATGGCATAACGCAAAAGGAAAGGAAAATTCATGAATTGCACATACTTTTTTTCAAGATTTAAGCCACTTCTCACTTATAAAAGATGCCCTAACATTGCCTTCCTAGGGCCAGCCCAACAACCAAGAGAGTGGAGGCACAGATGAGAACAGCAGGCCACAGGTGCCAAGCATTTAGGTAAGACAGCCTGCCCCAGGAATCACTCACACAGGACCAACTGATAAGGAAAATTGCTCGTTTTATCTTCTGAGTCAACATAAAACTCTGGCACGTCTTCTTTTGTCTACTCAATGACGGCTAGAGACTTTGTCTGAGAAAAGATGGGCAATCAAGTTAGAGATCTCCACTACTGTTTTAGTCCATTCGGGCTGCTGTAACAAAATACCACAGATTGGGTGGCTTTTAAACAGCAGAAATGTATTGCTCACAGTTCTGGAGCCTGGAAGTTCAAGATCAGGGTGCCAGCATGGTCGGGGGAGGGCCCTCTTCCAGGTTGCAGACTTCTCATCGTATCATGCATGATGGAAGGGGCTAGGGATCCCTAGCCTCTGAGGGATCTCTTTTATAAGGTCAGTAATCCCATTCATGGGGTCTCCAAGCTTATGACCTAATCACCTCCCAAAGGCCCCACCTTTTAACACGATCACATTGGGCATTAGGAGTCCAACATGTGAATTTAGGGGGGACACAAACATTCAGGCCATAGCAACTACTGTAATCCTGAATAATTCACAGAGAAGTCACCATGTGAGCAAGTAGCTGGAGCAAGAGGTCACTCCCAGTGACTCCCTGTGCTAAGAATCTCCGGCAAATAAAACAGTGCCCAGAAGAAGCCGCCCATGGCCCACAGCTTCAACGTCTACAGACACTTCTCACATAGGAGAGCCCTACAAATGGGAACACCTGCCCTTTTCAGTTCCCCAGGGCTTTGAAGCAGGCGTACAGGGGAAGGGGAATATTGAAGTGGGGAGAATACGGGTTGACAATAAGAGCTCTTATCAGACTAAGCGAGGTGCCTCCTCACAGGTGGCATTCACTTCCCACTGGGAAATCCAGGAAACAATGGAGGTAGAGCAGGGCCGAGGTGTCCTTCTGAATGGGCCTTTGAATGCTTCTCCAACTAGAACCTCACATATGGAGGAAAGCCCAGAGGGAGTTGGATGAGTGCTTAAGAGCCTGGTCTCTGGCCTCAGAAAGTCTCAGGCTTGAATCGCAGCTTCCTCACTTACATTTCATCCTTACCCTCCCTGGCCTCAGTTGTCTCATCCGCAAAATGGGGGTGTTGTGAGGATTGAATGAAGTCACACTTCCAAAGTGCTTAGCACAGTGCCTGGCACAGAATAAGCACTCGGAACGGTGGCTCTGGCACCATGGTCCACACAGTCACACTTTTCTCTCTCCCTTTTAGTATTTGAAAGTTGCCCTCCAGAAACCTTCCTTAGGATCTGAAAGAGCTGCACTGGGGGAATTATGTCCTTTCCTCTCCAAGCTACTTTACTGTGATGTTAGCTTCGAAAGCAATAATTTGACACCCTCCCCCACTTTCTCCTCCACACCACCTCATTTGGCTTCACTTGACAAGCCAAAGTCAGTCCCAGCTGGAAAACTAGGAAAAATATAAAAATCCATGAAGTCAGCTGTTTTCTATTATAAACACAATACAATAATCATACCCACAACCTCCTTTGTAGGGAGCAATGAACTGAAGGAGAAAATTGCATGTAAAAATATTATAATGCAGCAATAAGAATTAACTGTTATGGTCCACTTTTACAAAAAAAAAGAAGAGGGAAATATATCCCCCAACCATGGGAATCGTGGCACAACCAAACTAGCATCAGCTGGAATGGAATTCTGAGATGCCAGCACCAGGCTTGTTTGGAAAACTGAACACCATTCTGCAAATCAGGACCAGCTGGAAGATTCGATCTAAAACAGATCTGGCCATGGATAGGGAAAATCTTAAACTGCCCCAAACTGGCTTTGTCAGCCTGGCCTTGGACTGGCAGAAGATATTGGGTGGACACTTCAGTTTTAGCCTTTTTTTATTTTTAATTTTTCTAACTGGGTTAACTTTCTGAGGGCCTAGGGACCAGAGCTCAGCACCAGATATAAAGCCTGTGGTCCTAGTTCCCCACCTTTTCAGTAGTTTGGCACTGACAAGAAGTGGTATCACTGGGGTTGGAGCTCAGCTTTGGCACCAGGCTAATGTGGGACTGAATCCTGGCTGTCCACGTGGTCAGCTTATGTCACGTTTCTGTTTCTAGGCTTCCTCATCTCTAAACACAGTGATGTTGTGAGGATGAAACCACTTAATGCACATAAAATAGTTCTTGGCACCCAGTAAGCACTCTATAAATGTTAGCTATTATTATTTCAATTCTCTGCTCTTATTGGTCTCATTATTTCAAAGTTTGGGTTTTTGTTTTTTTTTTGGTGAGGAAGATTGTCCCTGAGCTAACATCTATGCCAATCTTCCTCTATTTTGTATGTGGGACGCTGCCACAGCATGGCTTGATGAGCAGTGTGTAGGTCCGTGCCCAGGATCCAAACCCGCAAACCTTGGGCTGCCGAAGTGGAGTGTGCCGAACTTAACCACTATGCCACCAGCCCAGCCCCCAATGTTTTGTGGTTTTGTTTTGTTTTTTTTTGGTGAGGAAGATTAGCCCTGAGCTAACATTTGTTGCCAATCTTCCTCTTTTTGCTGAGGAACATTGGCCCTGAGCTAACATCTGTGCCCATCTCCCTCTGTTTTATATGTGGGATGCCGCCACAGCATGGCTTGATGAGTGGTGCATAGGTCTGTGCCCAGGATCCGAACCTGCAAACCCCAGGCCGCCAAAGCAGAGCACACAAACCCAACCACTATACCACGAAGCCGGCCCCCCAAAGTTTTTTTTTTGATTAACAAAGAACAATAGAAAAATTACATGTTTGAGAGCTGGCCTCGTCTAAAACTTGAGGGCCTTGAATCTGAACAGGGTCTGCTCACACAGAAGGAGTACCAGCTTCTAATTAATGACTCTCCAAATGCCTCCTCAAATCCAGTACTTGCACTACAAAAGCCAAAAGAGGGCCAAGGTCAATGGTTCTTAGGGAATGAAAAGTTTCCTCCCTGTGTTCTCAAGAGTGCCGGCCAAGCCTGTTCAGAGAATTCTCCTCGCCCTCTGAACTGGGGGATGTTTTTTGACATTGTTCTGTTCTAAAGTATCAGGCTGTGTTTTTCTTCATACCATAATGCAAATGCAAAAATTTATTCACAGCCAAATTATAATCAAAAGCAACCAGTAGAAATTCAAAGATGTTCTCACAGCCAAATTGCTTCATTTTCACTTATTTTTTGATGTAAAATTACCAGCGCTCTTGGGATTTATGGAAGCAGTCAGCAAAATGTGTTATAAACACCTTCTTCAAAGAGGCCCCAGAGAGCCTGACTGCAAAATTTCTCGCTCTGATAATCCTCTCCATGCCAGTTCTGAATAATCTTGGAACCACTCGGACATAAAAATTATTTTCCACCCTCCCAGAAGCTCAGATGGTGGGCTAGCATGGAGACGTGCCTAGAAGGTTTCCCAGGGGGTCTGTCGACTATTTTGAGGCTCTGGATAAAAGCAACAACTGTTCGATAAGCATACACAGAGCACTAGGGTGGTGAAGGGGGTACAAAATGACCAAGGCACGACCCGTGTCTGCAAGGCACTTGCATCTGAAGTGAAAGCATAACCATCTCTTCTGACACAACCATTTAAACCAATCGCTAAACATGTAAGGTTTGTTTCATGCTTATTCTCCCACAAGCCTCTCTGAATCTTATTCTCTTACCTGCTGATGAATTCATCTTCCTTTGGCCGCTGTCTTGTGGTCTTTGGTCTCTGTACTCCCTACCTTGTATGGAAGATACTGCTTCTTACTCTATCGTTCAGGCTTTACCAAGGCTCCAGAAGTGTCTGGGTGTTATGAGTGTGCTGGGGGGCAGGGGGGTGTTCGTATGTGTGTGTGCGGGGTGGGGGGAGTTTGCATATGTGTGGGATGGAGTGTTTGTTGAGGGATGAGTATACTACTGACCTCTTTTTCAGAAAGTTCTTCACCCTCCTTGAGGCCAGAGTTATCTCCAGTCTCAGGCTTGGGACATGCCAGGAAACAAGGAGAATAAACAGGTCAGTTCAGACTCCCCAGCCAACCCTCATACCTACCCCAAGCCTCCGAGTTCCCAAGGTGCTCTAGAAGATTTTTAAGCTATCAATCTGGCTTCACAATGTCTGGGCATTTGACAAATACTGATGAGGACATTACTAGGTGTCTCTCAACTCTGTTAGGAGCTCTTCTTTAGGCTAGGAGTCTTGGTCTTGTCTAGCTGTGCCTTGGGAAAGCTGCAAGTGGGCTGAGATAAGGACAGGAAGAAAGAGGGGAGGCAAGTAGGAAAGACTATCCTGTCAGCATCAGGACCTCAGGGTCCCTGAGGAGCTCCCGCTGAGAGGGGTTGCACAGAGGTGGTAGGGAGGGGAGAGGACCAGCACCCACAGCCATCCCGGGGCTTCGGTGCTGTGACCTCCCTTTGCCAAGTGGGGGGGGTGCTCTCATCACCAAGTGCTGCCTACCACTTTCTCCAGCATACGCTGGCCAATGATATGCTCAAATGAACTAACCCAACTGCCTGTGCTGTGCTACCCTAACTGGTGATGCTTTCCTGACTAGCTATACCCTTTCCCTCTCATAGAAATTCATAGGCCAGTGAGAATCTAGAAAGATCCAGAAACCATAGTCAAAACCAGGCATCCTTTAGATAAGAAGGCTGCTGCAATGGTACCTTGGACTAGGATGGTGGTGGGACATATGGACAGTCCAAAGATAGATTTTAGAGGTTGATCAACAGGACTTGCAGTTGGACTGGATGTGAGGAATGACATCTGGAAGGCATCAAGAATCTCTCTCAGGTTTCTGCAGTTTGGCAAGTGGGTGGGTGGCATGGCCAGTGAAGTAGAGAAGAATGAGGAAGGACCAGTTAAGATATATCAAATTTGGGAAACCTATTAGGTATCCAAGTTGGATATATGGTTCTGGGTCTCAGAGGAGAGGAACCTTTCCCAAATCTGTCTTCCCAATTACCACTCAAACTAGACGGTAGTGGGGTCTGTCAGGGCCTGAGGGTCATTGCGTTCCCTGAGAATAGGAACCGTAATGAAATATCAGCACGTCCACGGTAAAGCGTCCTGAGGCTGCAACTACACTTCATTTCACTTTTTATTCATTATTTTAATAAATGTTTACTATATTCCAGGACCATGCTAGGTTCCAGGGGAAGAATATTGAATAAAACAGACATAGTCCCTCCCCTCTTGGAACTCAATGTAATGGAAGAAAAAGGATGAAAAAAATTCTTTTTAAATAAATGGTAAAACGGAGTACAGGTTCTGAAGTCAAATAGGCCTAGAATCGAATCCTGATTCAGCTGCTCATTAGCTATGAAACTTTGACGTGTTTCCTAACCTCTCTGTGCATTTGTGCATTCTCTTCTGTGCATTCTTCATCTGTAAACTGGAGATTATAGTTCCTACTTCACAGCTGCAAGAATTAAATGAGATAATCATATACAACACTTACCAGGGTCTGGTGCATAGTCAGCACTTGATAAATGTTAGCCAATATCATAGGTGCTTTGGAAATCACGAGAGGGTTCTGTTTCTAGAAAGAGCATTTGTGAGGGCCCCGCGCAGGAAGGAGCTGGAGAGGTCTAGAATGAGCTATGGTAGAAAGACTAGATTGTACATTAAGCACATTGGAAAGACTTTGAATAGATTGGTGTAGGGGCTGGGATTGTCCCTCATGTGCCCTTCCTGTCCCCATTGCTCATCTCCACCTGTACCTACATGCTGAGTTGACGCCCTCCCATGCCCAACACATGCAGGGATAGGCCTTTCTTCTGGACAATTCCTTCCCAATCTGTGAAAACTGCACTTTAAGGAGTGATGACAGTATGTGAAGGAGGTTAAAACAGGAGCTGAAAGCATCCACTTTGTTCATTGGACTATTGTCTTTTCACCATCCCTCTCGATGTGGACTGCTCAGGAGGTGGATTTGTCATGAATAATGCCAGTGTCAGTGTGGGCTGGAAGGATTGAAGAGCATCCCTTGCTCCGGAGAAGACTTGTTCTCTGCAGACATTGTTTTCCTAATTCTGCAGCTTGGCAGGAGAGCAGAGCTGCCCTGCCCTACAGCAGTGGAAAGGCCCTGGCTCCTGACGCTAATGGAAACACCTCTGGGAGTCTCCTTTCCTCACTGCCTCCCAGGACTCAGTGCTGCAAGATCATGCATCACCCCCTCTCCTCCTCTCCCCTCTGCTCCTCTGACTTCTCCAGCTCAGAGAGGCACCTCTATCTCACGCCCTCGACAAAATCAAGTCGCAGAAGTCAGGGCTTCAAACAAGAGCTCGCTGTGGAGGATTAGCAGTGAGAGACTGAAGGCCCAGGTCTGGCTTAAGTGAGTCAGGCTGCAGTGATGGCTCGAGTGTGCTGGTCTCTACTCTGAAGCCATCTCAGTCCCATTTCTTTCTTTCTTTCTTTTTTTTTTCCAGTGTTATTGAATATATAATTGAAAAATAAAATTGTAAGATATTCGAAGGATACAATATGATGATTTGATATATGTAAACATTATGAAAGGATTTCCCCCATCTAGTTAATTAACACACCCATCATCTATATATTTACCCTTTTTTTGTCTTGGTAAGAACATTTAAGTTCTACTCTCTCAGCAAATTTCAATTATACAACACAGTGTTATCAACTATAGCCATCATGTTATACATTAGATCCTCAGACCTTATTCATCTTATAACTGAAAGTTTGTACCCCTTTACCAACCTCTCCCTATTTCCCCTGCCCCCCAGCCCCTGGCCACTACTTTCTATGAGTTTGACTCTTTTTCACTTTTTTTATTGATTTCATAATAGTTTATAACATCATAAAATTTTAGTTGTACATTATGGTTTATCAGTCACCATATAAATGTGTCCCTTCACCCTCTTTTTTTTTTTTTAAATTCCACATATGATATCATGCAGTATTTGTCTTTGTGTCTCTGGCTTATTTCACTGAGCATAATGCCTTCCAGGTTCATCCATGTTGTCACAAATGACAGGATTTCCTTTTTTTTTTTAAGGCTGAATAATATTCTGGTGTGTGTGTGTGCGTGCATCACAACTTCTTTATCCATTCCTCTGTCAATAAACACTTAGGTTGTTTCCATACCTTGGCAATTATGAATAATGCTGCAATGCACGTGGGGGTGCAGATATCTCTTTGAGATAATGATTTTGTTTCCTTTGAATATATACCCATAAGTGGGATTGCTAGATCAGATGGTAGTTCTATTTTTAATTCCTTGAGGAACCTCCATACTGTTTTCCATAGTGGCTGTGCCTCAATCCCATTTCTAACACTCTGAAAGTGCACAATTTAGAAGTGGGCTGGGTTTCGGAAAAGAAAGCTTGAATAGCACAAACATAAGAAACATCTGATATGATACGAAAATGCCTACTTCCAAGCCATACAAGGAAACCCCACGCAGGGTTAGCTGCCTTGGGCAGCAGCGTGATGTGGGACTAGAGGAAAATGGAAGGACGAGTGGAAGAGTCAACACGACGCCTTCATGACGTTGGACTGGTAACCCCAGGACGATAACAGAAGGCCGTTTCTTTGATTCCCATTGTGAATTACTGCCTGTTGCACACTGCATGTCAAGACATTGTAAGTGTGCAAGAAAATTTTTACAAGAACATCATTGTTTAATGGAAAATTTCAGTTAATTTGGGAGAAAATATGTATTAAGCCTCAGAATGACAGAAAGGTCATTTCCAAGTGATGTACCCTGACTCGCAATTCAGAGAACAGGGATATCACTGCTGCTTTAAACATAAGATCTTGTTTGGAACGAACCTTTTCAGAAGGCCTTCAAAAGAAAGGAGGGCTTTCTTGTCGTTCTTAAGTCTATCACTAAATAAATGCAAGAGTGGATCTCTATTGCAACAGTATCAATAAATACACACTTTATTTATTCTTCAAGTTTCCTGGGAACTATAGGATCCACACACTAGGAAAACAAATTAATGGGGCAATTTGATGACAGAGGTCCCAGCATTCAGCCTCTTTCTGTGTATACACAGCCAAGGAATGTTCTAGGCACAACTGCTACTTGAGGAACTGAAGGCTTGGCTGGGCTGGAAAAGGAAAACGTCTGGATGCTGGGGGCAGAGTGGGGATGGTGGTATGACAGCCCCTGGACTAAGCACTTCAGGCACTGGGGACCAAAGACTATCCTATAATCACACCCTCTCTGGGCTCATATCTCCTGTGTCCAGATGGGAGAGAAGGTTGGGGCACATGACCGTGGCAGGAGTCTGATACGCAGGGTCACAGGGGAGGGCCTTTGGATGAAATGACACTCATATTTCTGTCCCATTCACTTTGGACAAGTTTCAGAGACTTTGAGGGGATGTGCTCTGTGGCTTAAGGTATCTTTCCTCAAATCCTCAAGTAAGACCTTGGCTCTGCATCAAATTTACTGTTTTCTTTGTCAACTGACTCTGTCACTCTTCCAGACAACTACTCCATTCCTTCTCCCCTCTCTTCAAATCTCCAACACAGCACTCCTCATCCTCTTTTCTGACCCCTGACCTTGCTTCTCAGCTCACCAAGAAAATAGAAGCAATCAGAAAAGGACTTAGGCACGCTTCCACCACCTAGTCAGCCACCTTACCTGCATCTGTGCCAGTACACTGCCCTCTCTCTCGTTGTAATAAGTCATCCATGCCCTAGCCTTCCACTTATGCACAGAATCCCACTCCCTCTCATCTGCTCAAAGACACAATTCCTACAGTTATATCATCTCCTTCCTGCTTCATCAATTCTGTCTGCTGGATCATCCCACCATCATACAAACACTCTGTTGTAGCCACAACTTTTTTTTTAAAAAAGTTCCCTAGATCCCACATCCCCCCTCTAGCTACATCTCTCTGTGCCTTTTTACAGCAAAACTACCGCAAAGACTTGTGTATACTTGTATTTCCACTTCTCCTTCAATTCTTTCTTGAATTCCCCCCAATTTTGCTTTCCACACTCCACCAAGATTGCTTAAGGTCTCCAATGACCTTCTATTGCCAAAACCAATATTAATTTCTAAGTCTTCATCTAACCTAACACATCAGGAATATTTGACTTAATGGATCTTTTCTTCTTGAAATACTTTCTTCACTTTATTTCCAGGAAAACCTTAGTGGTCACTCTTTCTCACTCTCTTCTGACCTCTAAACATAAAAGGGCTTCAGATTTCATCAATAGACCTCATATCTTCTCCATCTACACTCACTCTGACTTCATTCAGTACTCTGGCTTGAAATATTCTCTATATGTTGTGGCTCCCAAATGTAAATCTCCAACCCCAAATCTTTCCTCAACAGCAACCTCAGATTTCCAGCCACTTACCCCACATTTTATATGTCAAAATGGAACACTTGTTTTACCACTCAGACCTAATCCTCCTTCAGTTGTCCCTACCTCAGTAAATGACTTTTCCATTTTAACCAATTGCGAACGCCAAAATCCTTGGAGTAATCCTCTCTTTCTCTCACACTCATATTCAATCCATCACAAATTCTGTTAACCCTTCCTTCTAAATATACTCTGACTTTGACCACTTCTCAGCACATCTACCATTATCATCCTATTACAAGCCATCTCCATCCCTCCCCTTGACAAGTGCAGTGGCCTCCTAACGGATCTCTCTTCTTCTACCCCTGCCCCTCGCCCCCTACAGTCTATCCTCTATACAGCCATCAGATTTTGTTAAACTAGAAGTCAGATCATCTTCCTCATCTGCTCAGATCCCTTCAGTGCTTCCTGTCTCACTCAAAGTGAGACTCAAAGTTGTTCCATGGCCTATAAGGTCCCATGTGACCTGCCCCCACTACTTTCTACTCTCCCCTCCCTCTGTTATTCCATTCCATCTCCACTGGCCTTCTTGTTGATCCTTAAATATGTCAAGCCTGCCTGTATTCCTTTGAAGTTGTTATCTCTCTGCCTGGAATGCTCTTTTTTCAGATATTCACATGACTCACTCCTTCACTTCTCTAAATCTCTGCTCAAATATCACCTTATCTTTATTAAATAGCACTCACTCCACCACTGCTCTGTAGCCCTTTTCTTGCTTTACTCTCCTTTGTAGCACATATCACTGCCTGACTTGTACTGACTTGTTCATAGAGCATCTCTTTCCCTCCCTAGATTATAAGCACCATGAGACGAGGGACTGGATCTGCTCCATTTGTAGCTATAACCCTACTACCTAGAGCATTGCTTGGCACATAATAGGCATTCAATTTAAGCGTTTGTCGAATGAATGTATGAGGCCATTTGTATGAAATATTGAGAACTTCCCTCCATCGAGACGAAAAAGACAAATAAGAGCATTATGTGTTGTGGGTGGATGTTCTATCATTGGCATTTTCCATGGAAAGTCAGGTAACTATGTAGAATGTGAAGAAAGAACAATTTTCAAGATGCCACAGAGTTCCTCTCCCCAATCTCTCCTGCCTTGAACCCAAAGGGAGAATTTAAAGGAGGCTGAGGTTTCCGCAGTTCTTTGTGAAGATAGCTGAGCCTGAAAAATACTGTTCCGTTCCTATTTTGGAGACCCTAAAGTACCTCCAGCTGGCAGCCTGGGAAGCACCTGCTACATTTATAGTGATAAATGGTGTGTGTGTTTATACAGGTCAATAAACAATTCCATAATAATGCTCTAAATGACCACAATTTGAGATACTCCACAAAGGGATGGAATCCATTGACAGGCTTGGTCACTCTGAGTTTCTCCAGAGGTGGCTCAGGTTCCATGGGGCAGCTCGAGGTCAAAGGTTCTGTGGATTCCAGGGCCAGAGTCTTAACCCAAAGGGCTACTTCTGCCTCCTTCTGGAAGAGAGGAACCAGGATGATAATTCTGATTGATGATGATCTCTTAAGGGGGCTGTAAACCAACCAAACCACATCCTAGGATTAAATCAACAAAACTACAGGAATGGGGGGAGGGGGACAGCTGACTCAAAGTCTACGGAATAAAGCTAACCTTAACACTCAAAGCACACTGGGCCTCAAGGCACTGGCTCTATTTGACAAAGGAAGTCACCAGAAAAAGCTGGAACAGGCCCATTTAATCCTAAGTGACCTTAGTAAAAAAAGATAAAGGATGCGCTCAAGTCACATTCACAGTCTCAGAATCTAGTAATGACAAACAAATAGGCCTCTCGTACACTATGCATCACTTAGCATGTTTAGCAGATTACAAAGCAAAATAAAAGCCTTTCTTATTTTAGAAACATACACCCTCCCTCCTCTAGGAATGTCAAATGTTCAGCATATGAGGAAATTTTCTATCCTGGTAAAATCAAACAAATATTTATTATCCTAATACAGATTTAATCCATTAACGCTCTACTAACCCAACTTACTTCTCTAAAAAATTTTCCTCTGTTTTGTAAAGACACAGTATATTTAATCTAGTTGCATAAGACAGCCTCCCCTCATGTATTCGTTCTTCCCCACACCCTCGCTGGGCCTGGTGCATTCGGTGGCACGGGACTCAGTTCCCCTTCAGAACCGAGGCGCTCACTTCCAGAGATGCCCAAAGTCTTTTGGGTGCTGCAGGCTCACAGTAAGTTCCTCTCCCAGAATTTCTCTAGGTGTCACCTAAAGGATGTCCCGTCTTGGGGTGGCCCACATCTAATGGTTGGTACACACTGGAACCAAGGCCTGACTCCGTGCCTCCCTGAGGAACAAACCCGAAGGACGGTCACACCTCCAGGGCTCCTCAGAGACCAGCTGAAGGTCCTGGAGCAACCGCTCTTAGCCCAGTCCTCCTCTGCCCGATTCTGCTTCTCTCCCTCCCTCCCTCCCAGGTGGTGTTCTCAGTGTCCATTTCCCAGGGAACCCCATCTAGGAGATGGAGTAACCAGGATTTTCCAGTTCCCGGGCTAACGTCTAGGAGTACAAGATGAGTAAAACAAGGCCCCGTCCCTGTCTCAAGTAACTCAGGCTGAAACACCACAACATCTGTGCTACAGAACAACAGACGGGGGAACAGGCAGCAGCACTGCTTCGGAGCCTCCACAGGGGCAGTAGCGCTTGGACTCACTCTTGACAGACGAGTTCAACTGATGGAAAAGGTGGCGAGGGGAGCAACTCCTCTAGGCAGATGCAATAGCATTTGCCAAGTCAAAAAGGTATGAAGGAGCCTGGCTGGCTTCAAGTTACAGGAAATCTGTCAGTGTAGCTGGGCCCCGAGTGAGGCAAGAGAAGAGAGGGAGTGTCAGAACTGATGCTCAGGGAGCAGGATGAGGTGACATCACCAAGGAACAATATGGAATGTAAAGGCTTGGGTTCTGGTGTCAGACTGCTGGGTTTGCATATCAACTCCACGACTTACCAGCAACGTGACCATAGGTAAACTGCTTAATCTCTGTAAGCCTCAGTTTCCTCATCTAAAAATGAATATAAAACTATGACCTACCTCAGAGGTGTTGCTGTGGAAATTAAGTAAGATAATGGATATAAAGGGCTTAGTACAGAACTGGGCTGGGCATTTCAAAAAATTTGTTTCAAAAATATTGTTAGCTTTTATGGACTTTTTCTTGCAGGTGATAGGGAATTATTATATAACCATAAACAGAGTTGTGCTTTCAGAAAATAGCTCTGAGGAGGTGTCACCTTTCTAGAGAAAGGTTACAGCTGGAAAGAGAAATTTACAAATATGTGAAACTTGAAACCAAGAGCCTGGGCTTGAAACATAGGTAGTGCACAGGGAGTAAGACAAGGGCCTGTTTAAGGGGTCGCCTGAGCAGCAGCAGCAAGAAAGGCAGGACAGAAATCAGGACAGGCTGCTAGGAGAGCCAAAGAGGTCTGCAAGGAGGATCAGAGGCCCATTCTGACTAGTCCAGACCCAGAATAGAAGCAAAAGCTCCAAGAGCTAAGTAAGTGACATTCCAAGTGCTGCCACGAGACATGCTATGCAAAAAATCCTGAAAACTGAAATGCTTGCTGACTTCATTCATTCAAAGACTACATCCCCAAGATTCTATATTTATCAAATCCTATTCCTAAAAGTACATCCCTTACTCACTTCCTCAGGTACACCTCCCTCCCCAAAAAAAGTGTTATAATTGAAATTCTCATATCAGACTAATACTAATGGACAGTGATCATAAGAATCTGAAAAAATGTATATTTAACTCAGCCTCAGGATAATTTAAGGCAAGTACCTATATGCTCCAACCTACTTCTAGAATATGAAAATTAAAGCTGAAAGCTAGACCAGGAATATTGATCAATCAAGTCTCAGAATTTAGAACAACAGCTAAATTAAAGTTAAAGCTTTATTAAAACCATAATGAGATACTACTATACATCTACCAAAATGGCTAAAATTAGACTGACAACACCAAATGTTGACAAGGATATGAAGCAACCAGAACTCCCATACATTGTTGGTGGAGTACAAAATGTTAAAATCACTTTGGAAAAAATGTCTGGCAGTTTCTTATAAAATCAAGTCTACACATACTCTGTAAACTAGAAATTCCAATTCTAGACATTTATACATTTGGCCACAACATGACTTGAACAAGAATATTCATAGTAACTTTTTTACTACTATCCAACGACAGCAAGCAACCCAGGCTCAAAAAAGGGAGAACGGAGGAACACACTGTGGAAGTTCTTCCACATCCACACAGTGGAATCCTACTCGGCAATAAGAAGAGACAAACTACTGATCCAGACAACAACAGGGAAGAGCCTCAAAAACACGCTGAGTGAAAGAGACCTGACAGAAAGGGAGCTCAGTGCATGAGTCTGTTTCTACGAAGTTCCGGAACAGGCAAACCGAATTTAAGATGGGACATAATCAGAGCAGAGTTTCTTCTGAGGGAGAGAGGTGGGTGCCAATGAGGCAGGGACATAAGGGAACTTTCTGGACGATGCCCAAGTTCCCTATCTTGATAGGGGTTTGGGTTACACAGATGAATGCATTTATCAACTCAATGATCATGCGATAAAGATATGTGCATTTCATTATATGTAAGTTTTACGTTAAAAAAACTGCTTTGTGGGGGCCGGCCCCGTCGCTTAGCAGTTAAGTGTGCACGCTATGCTACTGGCGGCATGAGGTTCGGATCCCGGGCGCACACTGATGCACGGCTTGTCCGGCCATGCTGAGGCAGCGTCCCACATACAGCAACTAGAAGGATGTGCAACTATGACATACAACTATTACTGGGGCTTTGGGGAGAAAAAGGGAAAAAAAGGAGGAGGATCGGCAATAGATGTTAGCTCAGAGCCGGTCTTCCTCAGCAAAAAGAGGAGGATTAGCATGGATGTTATCTCAGGGCTGATCTTCCTCACACACACAAAAAAAAAACTGCTTCGTGCACCCAACACAGGAGCGCCTAAATATATAAAGCAAATATTAAAAACGAAAAAACTGCAAACAAATACTAGAGTCTAGTTAGTGGTATGCATAAAGTAATTAGGGGAAGGGTACAGATGTCTCTAATTAACTTTGAAATGTGTCAAAAATAAGATGGATTTGATAAAGCAAGTATCCTAATGTGTTAATAGTAGAAGCTAGGTGTGTGTTTACAGGTGTTTACTGTAAAAATCTTTCTACTTTAATGTATGTTTTGAAATTTTCATAATAAAATGTTGGACAAGTATTTTATTTTAGAAGAGATCAATTCAAGTCAAAGGAAGGAGGGGTCAACCTCACAGCTGCCAGCAGCCTGTTCATCTGGGCGGGTCAGACGCTGATGGGAAAGTGAGGACCCTGGATGGAAGGGGGGGAGGGGCCGGGCGGGGGGCAGGAGGTGTGAAGACGTCAGTACAAGGTTTCCCTTTCTGGCTTTATCGGATATTTGGCAAACCAAATAAAGTCCAACCAAACGTTCTGTGCTAGACCCACGCTCCTCTACCAGTTCGGAAACTCAGACCTAGCAGACAGCCTATGTGCAACTAAAACAAAGAACTGAGCCCGCAGGTCAGCGGGCCGCACTGCTGTCGCGCCCTTTGCGGTGGTGAGCAGTAAGCGGTCTACACACGCAGAGCAGAGGGGCTGGGAGACAGCCTCCTTCCTGTGGCACAGACAGGCAATGCCACTGTGAAAATAAACAAACGGATCCGTGGGGTTGGGGCCTGTTTGCCTACTGCCTGGCTAAGCCCCCTGCCCTCTGATCCCCCGATGTTTGTGGAGCCTGCGTTGCTGTCTAGCAATAAGGTCTATTTTTCTTCCCCAAGGCGCAAGTGAACACAGCTGTCTGGGGCTGATTTATGGGAGGAAGTCACCAGTAGGAGCCCCGGGAGGGGCTCAGCCCCACGGCTTCATTTCCACTTCCCACTTCATGGCAGCCACGGGAACTCCGGGGGATGGTGCTCAGTAAGCCAGAGGGTGCTGGGGGCTTATCCTTCTGGGAGACGGCCGCCCAAAGATGCCCCAGAAGGCTGCGGGGCTGGTCGTTTTCTCTGCAGCTGATTGAATTTAGATCCTGTTTGACACGCACATTTTCCATCCCTCCTAGTACCCAGCTCTAGAGAAGTCATTTCTAGGCTTTTTCAAGGGAGGGTGTAGGGGTGGGGTTTGGGATAAAAATGGAAATTTTTTCTTCAGTTTATTAAAATGACACTTTTACACACTTCTGTGTTTTACTGGGATCAGCCCTGACTGTAAATGTACACAGAAGCGTACAGAGTATCCCTGTCACCCAAGAGCGGTGACCACACAGAAAGCACTTTCCATCCATTATTCTACGCAATGCTTGCCTTGGCCTGCAGAATAGGAAGTATCATTCCTAGTCTACGGATGGCAGAGCTGAGGCCCAGACAGGTTAGGTGATCTTCATGGAGACTCACAGTTAGAAAGCCACAGAGCTGTCTGTCTGACTGCAAGTCCACAGCGCTGAGAGAGATTACCCACCTTTCAGTCTGGGAGACACCACTTTTCATCTAAGCTGTTTATTTTGTACCTGTGTTAGAAGCCAGTAGAGTAAACCCTCATTATCACGAGCTCCCAGAGGTTTCTCTCTCAGGCCGAGCTTAAAGAGCCAATAACCCTAACAGCAATGATGGGGCAGGCTTTAGAGAAATACTTGTGAAACCAAGGTCACATTCCCTTATTCGACCTGGTGTATTTGTTTTCTTAGACACATCTTGGTTTATCAGCATCTTCAGAAAACCAGAATGTGTGTGTGTAAGTGTGTGGACATGCACACACACATACACACACACACACACACCAGGATAACTCTAGATGCAGTGAAATATTACCCACCTGGGGCGTCTTCCATGTACTGAATTCTATCTCCACAACTTAAGACAAAGTTTTTAACTTTCTTCTCACTTTCCAATGTGTCCCCAAGGAATACACGAAAGAGACCCCTCCAACTTTCCCAACACACACCACTCTCAAACACCAGCAACCTCCTTGTCATCCTATGTCATGCACTATGCAGCCAGTCTGAAACACAGAGAAAGCTGGCCATGACTATTTTTTACCTCCGTAGTTTCAGCAGTGTTCTGATCACAGATTAAAATAACACTGGAGGCCATCGCTCGGCGTGAAGCTAGCCCAAATTGTGAGTGAGTTACAATTTATCTCCCAATTCACCCCCCCCACCGCCCCTCAATGTGTCCTTAATCACCACACCACGCTACTGTCCCTCAAATCCCATGACAAATCCAAGGCCAGTCCTGTCTAGGTCATGACCCTTAAGGGCCTAAGTAGCTCTCCAGTGCTTCCTTGAACACCAAATAAGGGGATTCTATTTGTTTTAATTTTTTATATATAATTTATAGCCTTAATATATAATTTAATTCTTATCATCACCCTGCTAGGCAGATACTATGATCATTTCATAGATAAAAAACCTGAGGCCCGGAGAAGTGAAGTCATATATGCAGGAGCTGCTGGTGCCAAGACTCACTCCCAGGTCTGTCTCTCTCCTAAATGAGTGGAGTAACCAGAGTGCAACGCTCCGCAGCCGGGCTCGTCACGGCCACACTTGTCTTCTTTCTAGAGATTTCCGTTCCCGCCTGCCACGTATGAGTGTTCACTGGAGAATGTGGGAGGAGCTGAAAGGACAGGCAGGTAATAAGCATGTCTCTGCAACAGGCAGGGGCCAGGAGGTGACTGCTTGACTCGAGGGGACAAGAGAAGGAGGAATCGGTGAGCTAACACAGATTTCTAGTGTGATGGCCCCGGATATGCTACCTCATCTCTTCACAATCACCACAAAGCAGAAATCCCTACCAATAAGAACACTCTAACTGACAGCCATGCTCTTCATCTGGCCCACAGACGTATTTTCTTTAGCCTTTTAATTGAATTAAATTTCAACATTTAAAAATGAGATTTCACATTAAAATTCCAATTTCCAGCTTCTCTTAAGAAAGCAGAAGATTTGGCAAGATAGGGTTCACATTCCCAGATGGTCACATCCTGCTGAAGTGACAGTAATGGCTGTTGGCCAGTGCCCACATTCTCCAGTTTGCCAAAGTCACCACCACTCCCTAGTGTTTCCCAGATACTCAGCCCACTTCACTCATTTACTGGTCCCAAGAGCTTTTGAATTGGTGACCTCTACATATATACCAAGAAGCATATACAGTCATGTGTCACCTAACGATGGGGATACGTTTTGAGAAATGCATTGTTAGGCGATTTCATTGTTGTGCAAACATCATAGAGTGTAGTTACACAAGCGTAGATGGTATAGCCTACCCCACACCTAGGCTGTACCGTACTAATCTTATGGGACTACTGTCATATATGTGGTCCGTCATTGACCATTATGCGTGCATGACTGTATTCATTCAACAAGCATTTTAGCCCCTTTACCAGCAAGGCGTAAGCTGCTACAAGAGATCCAAAAATGTGATATGGCTCCTGCTTCCCAGAGAGGATGGTCCAGCGGGAGGGGGGAGTGGACATGCCCACTGGGTCGTAAGATCCACAGGGCAGGGACTATGCCTCTGTTGTTCACAGTCGTCTCCAAGACCTAGAAAGTACCTGGCATACAGATGCCCCATACCTATTGTTAAATGGAAGGAACGAAAGAACAAAGGGTAGCGGGGGATCGAGGCAGGGAGAGAGGCAGTCAGGCTGCTTCAGTCCCTTTTAGAACATTACGCGAGAGAAGAGAGGAAGTTTGGCACACGGAGCAGCCGATGATGAAGGCCACAGAGAGGACACGACACCAAGTGCTCTGGGAATACAGAGGAAGAATATTTCTATGTGGGGTGACAGGGAAGGCTTTTCAGAAGAAAAGACGTTTGCTGAGCATTTAGAAACATTCCTAATATATACATACTTTCCCCATCTTTGGAAATCTGGACTGACTTGTTGAGATGGCTTCATCCCAGAAGAGGAGCCCCAGGCCTAAACCCCATGCCCTTCCGAGATAAGCCACCCTCTTCAGAAGAGACTGGCCAGAGGGAACATTGGATCAGACCCCAGGCTGCCATTCCCGTAGGTCACAGGGGCAGCCAGGCCATGAGCTACCACAGTGGCAGTCTGTGCAGAGAAGCCCACTTTGGTCCCAGGGCTGAGAGGTGGGAGCAGGGGCTGCCTTTATTTCAAAGTAGGCTACGCGGAAAAGCTCCCACTTAGTATAGTGAAGTACAGTGATCCCAGACTTGGATTGTTCAGTGGGCAATTATCCTGTGTCACCCTGAGCCACTCAATGACTGACACAGCCCTCTAACTCCCTCTCCTTCTAGCCTGGCCCACTGCAGCTTTCTCTCACAGAGCCTTACTCTCTCTCCCCAAGATAGGAGAGTATCAGTCTATTCAATCTCTGAGGTCCTGATTCAACTCCAACAACACACTAGGCTTTCCTGAGGCCTCCTGGTAAGAAGACACTAGTTATCTCCATTAACCTCTGACCCAGCTAAGATGAAAGAGCTCCCATCTGCGGGTCTGTTGCCCTCATCCCTGAACTAAAGCTCAATAAAGTGTGGCGGTGGGGGCAGGGACCTGGAGTGGCCCCAGACATGCTGCCCCCGTCCCCAGGGAATGGCTGCCTCCTCCCTCCTGCGTATATACAGCCCAGAGCCTGTTAATAGATGATGCCTCGGGAATCCCTCCAGGTGGCCTCTGGGTTAAGAACTACATCTGGAGGAAGCAGTGTCTCCTAGGAAGATGGAAGGGCCATAAACCCTCAAAGACTGTCCATTTGATTTATGTGATAATAATGGGAATGTTAATCTCCAAAGGCAAAGCCATTCATCCAAAATTCCGACCTCCTGGGTCCCCACACCTGACTTAATGAGAACAGCCACCGCTCCCTGGCTGCTCCCGTGGGCCAGGCGTTTTACACACGGCCTCCCATTTAATCCTCATTGCAAGCCGGGGAGCTGTGCGCTGTTAGGATGCTTGTTTAAAGACGAGGAAACAGAAGCTCAGAGAGATTGAGTGACCTGCCCAAAGCCACCGCTAACAGGTGATGAGCTGTTCACTGGCGCGAGGGGCGCGGTCTCAGCAGGGCCATGTTAATCAGCAACAGTGAACAAGTTGTTCACTGGCGTGCGTGGCCCAGCTGAGCGTGCCCCATGTGCATCTGACTCCAAAGCCTGTGCCGTCCACCCCGTTCACACTCCCCCATCACACTGGGAGGTGCCTATTCGGGAAAAAATCCAGTTCACCCAGAGGCTACGAATGATACTCCTCCTGGGTTCTTTTATTCAAATCTTAATTTACAGGGCAGCAGAATATTAAACGTGGTATTATCTGCCTTCTGAGAGCTATGCTTTACCTTGGTTAATATTAGGTGTCTACCGTGTGCCAGGCATGTTAATCAATGCAATACCAACTGTATGCAATACTACAGGAGGCATCACTAAGTATTAGACAGACGAGAGTATGTTTGTATCTTTCCCTGGAATTTATGGATTTTAATTCCCATGAGCAATAATTCTCTTTGAAGAGGATAAGCAGTGATAATCAATACGAAATAATTAACTTGAAAAGAAATCATAGTCTTTTCTTTTTTTTAGTGGTCTGCTGGTCAGTGCAGTTGGTCAGTCAGTGGACTCAAAATGAAAGCAAGCAGCGGATTCAGATGGCAGGCCAGAAATTTGAGACCATAAAAGAAGTCTTTGTAAAAGAGAGTGATTTAGATAAACATAGTAAGGGGTCCCTGAAGAGTCCCTCAGGAAGAAACTGTGTCTTATTCATTTTCATATTCCTAATTCCTGATATGTAATATATGCTGAATGAATGAGCAAATGAGTGAATGAATGATTTACAGCCTTTTCCATGTAGCAGTGTCTCCTGAGATCTCCACAGTTGGGCTTGGGGGAGCAGGTATTGTGCCAACTGCAGAGCATATAACAATCTTAAATGCATTCATCAGGAGAAAAAGAACGTGTGAGGACTTGCTTAGTAGCTGCCTAGGTACGTTGATATACATTCTGTCATTTAACACAACAAGCCTGTGACATCTGTATTGTTGTGCACAGTTTACAACGAGGATACTGGGGTTCATAGACTTTAAGTGCCTCACCACAACGCACAGAGCGAGAAAGCAGTGAAGCTGTCTGCTGCTCAGCATGCTCCCTTTCCTCCACCACATTCTGGAGGACCCCGTGTTTCTCAGAAGGATGCTGCAGTGTACCTCCACCTCAGGCAAGACAGATAAATGGCCAATAACTTTGCCCAGAAAAGAACTACAACCACTTAAAATGAAAGTGAGGACACTTGGTGTCTAAACTGGCAGCTCCTCACCCTCTTGTTTTGAACATTTCAAGCCAGCAGAGAGAGGGCTGGGCACATCCTTGTTCTGCAGTCTGCCCTTTAAGTGCTCAATATCTGGAAAAGCAGAGATGAGGGGCCCAGGTAACCACCTGGCTCAGATTCTCACCTCTAAAACCAGCGAGCAGATCCCTTCATTGTTCCACACTGGCATCTCCACTAGATGCTGCAGAGAAGAAATAAATGTAAAAATAAATGCAAACTGGCATTGTTGCTGTTTGCAACCAATTACAGGTTTGTTTTTGTGTTTAAAGAAGTGAGGAGTATTGGGAGGGTACTGATGGGGAAGAAAATTGAAAGGACATTGTTTAGAAAGATGTTTTCTAATTTTCCTTAAATTTAGGTTAACCACACTATTTTTAAACTCCTTCTTCTAGCTAATCTAAATTGGTTATAAAATCAGGAAAGTTGGAACTATGAGTCTTGAACATAAACTAACGAAAATATTTTATTGAGTGGACTTTATCGCCTGATGCCTGTTTCACTGATTGCACAATTTGTTTGCAAAAGTCTCCACGATCCGATGCAAGTGGAGGTTTAACTTGGCCTCTAACTGAGCTTTGCAGATAGCTAAATTCTTCTGGAGTGGAGTGAAATAAAGGGGGTGCCAGGGGAGGAGCAGAGTTCCCAAAAAAATCTTTCCATGTGCATAAACTTTTCCCAGTCTGGTGTGCTTTCTGAGCCATTTCCTGCCACACCAGGTGCAGCGAAGCCTCATCTGAAGAAGGAAACAAGGTGTCAGGGCTCCTCGCGGAGAGTCACCTCTTCTACCTTCTGCTCCCCGCTTCCCCTGTTGTGAACATATTTGCTGGACCAAAAATTGAGACACATGGTCTGGCCATGAGAAAATGAAATTAAGACTGTTCTAGAAAATCTAGGACATATGTTCTCTGGGACTGTGTACACAGTAGGGGCCTAACAAATGCCTGCATTGAAAATTACAGTAGCGTCCCACAGGCATTCCGAATTTTCTTCAAAATCTTACCCACAGCTAGGTTTTTTTCTAAATCCTAAATTCTTTCAGGCGCCAAGACTATGCTAATTTACTATGTGCCCTTTCCTGGTCCATTTAACTCAAGTACTACAATTTTCTTTTTAAGATTAAATTTAAAACCAAAACCTCACAGTTCTCGCTTAAGTCCTGGGAACTTTAAAATATGGTTAAAGATGTAATATATTCTTTTTCGCTTGAAAAATAAATAAGTAGTTTGATAAGTAAAGTGCTACTCCAAACCCATCACAACAGTAGAATGCTCCCAATGAAGGATTAACTGTCGGTTTGTTTAGATAAGAAATTCATCTAGTCGAAATCAAGCTGCAATTACAGGACTTCAAAGCAAAATGATTTGGCTTGGCGATACTGGTTCTACTCTCACATCAAAAGCAGCTGTATCATAGTTGGCTTATGAAGAGAAAACAATTCTTTTCAACCAATATGAA
Organism: Diceros bicornis minor; assembly: GCF_020826845.1. Lineage (NCBI taxonomy): Eukaryota > Metazoa > Chordata > Mammalia > Perissodactyla > Rhinocerotidae > Diceros > Diceros bicornis. The sequence continues at coordinate 8,594,866 of NC_080763.1, read as the reverse complement.
GCATGGGAAAACAAGGATAATATTTCTTGAAAACTTCAGAGAAATAAAGAGTGTCACTCTGTGAAACACACATGGCATTTCAGAATTTTTTAAAAGTGCAAGCTGTCTAGAGACATTGCGCTTCATGAAACAAGAACAGGTGTAAAACCCAAAGGGGAACATCCATTTTCATTTTAAGACTTATACAAAAGCATATTAATGAGAGAAATTACCAAAGCTGAGATCTGTCCTAGACACTTGGGGGTGGAGAGACAGGAGAGAAACAGAAGTGAAGCAGGGTCAAATCCTAAAATTAACCCAAACAATCCATTCTCTAGCCCGCAGTGTAGAGCAGTACTCCTCAGGCTTTAATGGGAAACCTGTCTAACATAGGTTCTGGTTCAGTAAGTCTGGGGCAGGGCCTGAGAGAGGCTGCATTTCTAACAAGCTTCCAGATGATGCCGATGCTGCTGTTCCGTGGACCACACTTTGAGCAGCAAGGATGTAGAACTTTTGACCTCTGAATCCCATACATCCATCACTGCTTGCCAAACCTGCAGCTCTGAAGGGGATGAGGGGTATTTTTGTGTGTTAAACGACCTCCCTTAGAGCCAACACAACAATGTAAAGCAAAACAAAACCAGAATTTCAATGGCAAAGATCAGCTCATTAGGAGCATATCATTAGAGAGATTTAGATAAAAGGCACCTGAAGCAGGGTGAAGAGTGTGTGGAGCTTTTACCTGAAGCTTTGATTTCCCTGGAAAGTCTGGTGAAGAGTCACAGAGGAAGGGTGGTCGAACCAGTTGGTGGCCAAAGTCATTATCAGCTCTGACTTTGAGAGACTGAAAAATCGACGTGAGTTTGTACAACAAACAACTGACTTGGAGATGGGCTCAGCATACTTGGTGAAGATTTGGGAATGAAGTGAGGAATTACTGAGTTATTGCAGAACTAAAGGTGATGTTTTAACAGCCTGGTCCTTAACCTTCTACCACAGCCTCCTCATCTGCATACTGGAAAAAATAATAACACACTTTCCAAGGATTATGGTGAGAATTAAAATGAGTTCTATTAAAACAGTTGAAACAGTTCCCAACCCACAGCAAGCACTGCATAAGTTATTATTATTATTATGCTTACATTAGGTTGATTTGGGATATCTGGGAATCTAGTTCCAACACAAAAGGGTCATCAGCTATAAAAATATATGGGGCCTCACTGGGAAAGTCAACCATTGAAAACAGTATATTAATTTAAAACTGGTGACTGTCACTCAGCAAGTAGATAATACTTTTCAGGGATAGACATTTATGGGGAAAAAATATATTAGTACCTAATTCCTCAGTTGACATAGAAATAGTAAAATGAAAAAAGTCATCTGAAAAGAAGATATTAGGCCTAGATGACTTTAAGGAGAAATAGATGATTTTTCAACCTGCAATGGAGACTCTTACTCTAAGAACAATAAACAAAAACAGCCATTAAAAAATCAATATTTTGTTGCTGATACAATAAAAAAAAACAGCAACGAAAAAAATCAATATTTTCCCAACACTTCCCAGCCAAAGCCCCCACTAGCCAGTGCTAGGAGTCAAGACAGCATGGCTTTGCCATGCGGGGGGTAATGTTCGATTTTTCAAAAGAACAACTGTTTGTTAATTAAGGTAAGTGTTGGCATCATCTTAGTATAGAAGATTCTCACAAGCATTTGCCTTGGTCATTATAACTCTGAGCTCCAAATTTCAGAAGAGTCATTGATCAAAATAATGCCTTCTTGCCTCAAGGGAAACTCATTTCCAGTGAGGAGAGAAATCTGGAAAGTGACTATGTCATAGAAGAGAACTGGGCTGGGAGAGGGAAACTTTGGAAACCCACAGCATGACCTCAATGAGGACGCGATTTTTGTCTATGGGGTCTCCACAATGGCCACAGCACCTAGGACAGTGAATGAATGAGTGAGCCTAGCATGTAAATCTAACCACTGGGCTTCACTTCTCTCATTGGCCAAATAGGGAGCTAGAACCAAACATGATCCTTCTCCACTAAGCTTCATTAACATCCTTCCACCATTAACGTTCCAGGATTCTGACTGCTGTTGTGTGTGGAAGAAACTGCACCGGATAGATCCTCACGAAGCCTGTAAATATTAGATTACTCTCGAGATTGGCTTCCTGCACACGGTACAGGCGATATGAACAGCACTAGTCCCTGTTGTAGCCACTTTCCACGGGCGACAGAGATTCGGGTCCATTTTTAGGCGGGACAAGTGGGAGCCTCCTGCTGCTGGGCTTTCTACGCTCACTTGTGCTGAGCGTACGGAATGCTTGGCTGACTCTCTGAACAAGGTGGCCTTCTCAAAACCTCGAGCAGCTTCTTCTCCAGGCCAAAGAGGCTGACCCCAAGTAACAGCTCTCATCCAAGGAATTTCCCGAAGGGTGCTCCTCTGCTGAGCAACCAAAGACAGCACCCCACATAGTCATGGAATCTCCCCGTGCACACACTGCTCCTGCATCGAGTCCCAGAAAGCCTTCTCCAACCCGTCTGACTACTCACGTCCCCATATCATGAGCACTCACACTCTGTACTCCTCTCCTGCACAGCACTTAGCCCAAGAGAAATTTCACAGTTTTGTCATTATTTGATTACACTAGACTCCAGCTCTGAGGGCCCACGGTCTATATGTCTGCTGTTGCTTACCATTGCCTCCCTCAGCATTTAGCACAGTATCGGGCACATACAAGACACCTAATACATATGAATGAATGAATGAGTGAATGAATGAGTGAATGATTTAAGTGGTCAGCTTGACAAAGAAAAAAATGGGACATTCCTAGAACATCTAAAAATTCCTCCTAATTTTAGTACCAGGAACAAAGCCCTATAGACTTTGTAAAGAACACTAATACAAGAAAGGCAATTTCAAAACCCTTGGGGCAACCTCATGTCACCAAACTGAAATATAATCCCACATGCTGTGTACCATGTACAGACGCAGGGCCCACACCACAGCAGTATAACAGTTAAAACATGTGCCTTAGATCTTTTCCAATCTCGGTTCAAACCTTGGCTTTTCCACATAACAGCTCAGTGACCTTGGAGAAATTACTGACTTTCTCTCAGCCTCTGTCTTCTCATCTATAAAATAGGACGTATTCATGGGGTTGTTGGAAACATGAAATGAGAATTCACATAGAGGGTTTAGAAAAGTGTGAGAAGTACAGTGAGTATTCAGAAAATGTTAACCCTTCTTAAATATCATTCATCATGTCCCAAAATAGACTATGGTATCCATGCAGCCAGCAGGAAACACTCGAAAACAGTGATTCTCGAATATTTTCAATCCTATGATCATTTCTACACCACCAGCTCCTCTCATCTGGATCTTGCTGTTTTGGTTTTGATAATCCTAAAATTAAGTGAGGAGCATCTTGGATGAAATATCATAAATAAATCATTAGCTTATACCAGAAAGAGAAACCGAGAAATTGTAGGAGGAGGCATGAGACCCCAGCCGGGGCGGCCTGAGCATCCCCGTCCCTGGGCACCACGTCTGGAAGAGCAGGGGGAGGGGATCTGATCAGGAGGTCAGGGGAGCACTTACCTTTACTCTGACTTTCTCAGCAGGCCCGGGAACCCCACAGATACTGCCCTCCTGATAACACACCTCCCAGCGTTCATTTGCTTCTGTTTCTGGAACCATGTGACAGTGCAAACCAGATCCTGTCTCTCTCGACTAGAACACAGCAAGTTTGAGGGTGGCAAGATTAGTCAACTTCAAAAGGTTAAGAGAACTTGATAAACCAAGGGCAGGGGTGAGAATATTTATTTAAAAGCTTACAGTGCCTGAAATATTCCATCTGAGCCCCCTCATCCCCCAACCTTCCTTCCCTTTGACCTTTCTGCAACCCTCTCTCAGCTCTTGAAGCTTCTTGCCTTGGGTCAGCGGCATTCCCAACCAGAATACCATTTTCTGCCTAGTTAAGGTTCCAGAGACACATCCCTCTCCTCCAGGTCTGTTGAGGGTTTAAAAAAAGGAGATCAACATTTACATCGGTAAAATGCACTCAGCTGTGGGGAGGGTTTAATCTTTTTTTACAACCGTCCTCTGCAGCTGTGCTGTCTGCCTTGCCTCCACCCCCCACCCCACCCCAACTGGCCCTCTGCCTTCCTGGAAATAGCTCTCCCCAAGAACTGGGACATATGAGGCCGGCCTCGCTAAATATAGTTAAACCAAGAGCGTGGACGTCCCACAACCAGATGGGATAACTTCACTGGGGTTCCTAGATCCAGGAAAAGAGAGCAAGGAGGGACAGAGGGGGACCTCACAGAGATACAGGCATAGTGAATGAGCTGTCTGCTCAGGGCCGGGCACACACAGGGAGGCGCTGGGTTAGGGAGAGGGGAAGAAGGTTCTTTGGTGGGGGCTGCGGGGAGGGGAAAGAGTCATTCCTGACCTGCCTCCCTGGAACAACCAAACTAACCTCCTCCAGCCTTCCCTATCCTTTTTATTGATTTTTTACGAATATATGATAAATAAAGGATGAATCAGCCCAAAGTTCCTGGGCAACAATTCAGGTCCAACTGGGCCCCCTTCACAGGCGGAAAGACGAAAATGAGAACGAGGGAGAGAAATGGTTTAAGAAAAAAATGTCCCTTAAAAATACAACCTTAAAGTCACTCAGAGATCTGCTTTAAATATGCTTTAGGAAAAAAGGAAACCTAGCATTACAAAAGCAAATTTTCTTTCACAAAGCTTGGAGGTGGCCTTCACAATATCCAGACCACAATTCCACATTATTACCGTTCAAAACCCTGTGTGCTCGCCTTTAGATTCTGCATCATGACCTGCATTCTCCTGTTCTAAGAGCGAGCTGTGCTTGCTGCATAGCCCTGAAGGAGTCACACAATGATGGAGAAAAGATCCAAGTACAGTGTGAAGAGAGTGAGACAGGTGAACAGCAAAGAGATGGAAAAATAAGCAGTGACATACCCATACAATGTAAATTATAGCAGTTAAAATATTGTGGACTACATGTTCCAACATGGATCATTCTCTAAAACACAATGCTGAACAAAATAAGCAAGAGATGGGAATCATACCATCTAATGCTGTTTATGTGAAGTTTAAATGCATGCAAAACTTGACTATATGCTATTTATGGGTAAGTACATATGTTTACGGATACATATGTAAAGTATAAAATATGCAAAAAGTGATGAATGCCAAATTCATAGTGGTTTCCTCAGGGGAAGTAGGAAGGGGAAGGAATACTCAGGGCACTTCCACTGAACCTGTTTTGTTTTATTTCTTTTAAAAGTGATATGAAATAGGGCAAAAAAATAAAGATTTGAGAAGCTGCAATGAATAACAGTATTCATTACCGTTTTTTAATGCTTTACTGCATGCTTGAAACATTTCATCATAAAAACGGTAAGGATCTCAGACAAGAGTCTTCATACGAAAGCCAGTGTACAACTTCGGACACACCCTGAAATCGTCACAGGGCTCCGCACACTTCCTCGGATATCTGGAAGGACCTCAGACAGGGCCTTGGGCCCAAGAGATGCTATCTGCCTCCTGGCACAGTGCTAACCAGCCTTTGGTGGGGAATGTCAGGGCCAGAGGGCTGACTCTCTTTTTAACGCTCCTGTGAAATCATTTCACCCAGAGGATTCCCAAAAAAGCAAGCATGAGGTATCTAAAAGCTCCCGTTAGGAACTCCGAGGAGGAAATGGAATTTAACAAGCCTCCTTCAGACTAAACATGGACTCTTGCAAGCCTGGTCTTTAACTATCAATTCTACTACTGGGAGAGATGACTTCTGGCTCTCACCCCAGCTCTGACGCTAGTGAGCTATGTAATCTTGGGCAAGACCATTCCCCTTCTGGGCCTCAATTACCTCATTTGGGCCTAGAAGACCTCTAAAGTCTGAGCTTTCAGAGTCTATGGTTCTAATCTGAGAGTGAAGAAGCCAGGACAGATGTGGATAGACGACAAACACTACCTCCCAGTCACGATTGACTCCCAGGGTGCTGGCAGCCCTGTACCCAGCCCCATTCCCCAAACGAACACCCTGTCTCCCTCACAGGGCTTCTATAGCTCAAATTCCCACATCGACGCTCCTTCAGATTAAATGGCACATTAAAATGCAAATGATACTTGGGACCAAAATCACACCCTAGCCTCAGCAACATCCATTATCTTAATTCACGCACAACCACTTGTCACATAGATAAGAAAACTTAAGTGATTTGCTAAAGACGACACAGTTTGTAAGTGGGGAACCCAGGTTTCAAGGCCAAATCTTCAAAATTTGAAGCTTAGACCCTTTCCATGATAAAGCAATTGCCACAGATTAACCTTAACAGGGACCAGAATCCCAAAAGAAAGCAAGAGTAAGTGGGCAGGGAGGTAAATTAAGAGAAGCTGGGTCTGCAGCCCAGGGGAGAGCGAGAGGAATTGAAAACTCCTTTGTTTTACTTTGTCATTTTGTATAAGGCTAGTTCCCTTCACGACCTTATGGGTTTTGATATTATAAAGATTGACATGGGGTTGAAAACAAGCTTCCGAGGTGTGCAAGATTGTTATTACATACAAACTCTTTTCCTCTCCAAACCTTCCTACTGCAGGCCAGCTGGAATGTAACTGTGCAGGCCAGGAGCCATGATTTGTGTCAATCAACGTGTGCAGTCCTTGGCACCATAAGTGATCAGTGAACGACAGTGATGATGAAAATGATAATGACAGTGATGCTGAGGACCGAATCAAGAAATGATCCAGGTCACTCCAAAATATCATATAGAAAACTGACTCATGCAACCTGACAGCTGCACCACTGGGCTTTCATTATTCATGATATTTTTAACAATCACAACTGTTTTACCACGGTCCTATTTCTTTCTCTGTCCAAAGTGCTGGGTTCGAAACAGTTTGTTCAGCAAACATAATCCTCTGGGATTTCTGAATGAATCTATAAGAGAAACAACAGCAAGTTGCAGATGGGCCTTCTCCAAATTTCATCTCATTGGTTTATCAAACTCACCTGTAAGTAGATAGTGAGAGAAGGGAATGGATTAAAAAGTGCTTCTAGGGCCGGCCCCGTGGCTTAGCGGTTAAGTGCGTGCGTTCCGCTGCTAGCGGCCCGGGTAAGGATCTTGGGCGCGCACCGACACACTGCTTCTCCGGCCATGCTGAGGCCGTGTCCCACATTCAGCAACTAGAAGGATGTACAGCTATGACATACAACTATCTACTGGGGCTTTGGGGGGGGAATAAATAAATAAAATCTTTAAAAAAAAAAAGTACTTCTACATAGTAGGCAAATTAAATGGACATTTTAAATAAAAAAAATAGAATTCTTGTAGTCCTCCTATCTCTTGTAATGGACTCACTTTGTTATATTGCAAATGCCCTTTTATAAGGCAAATATTTTCTTCTACCTCCCTGGGATCGTCCCATATAAAAGGGGTTGTCTTTCATTACATTCCGTACAAAATCTGACAACAAGGCATTTTCTCAATTATTTTATTTTGAACTACAAAGTGCTTTGGGGAAAAGGCACAAGAGCCTTAAAACAACCTCAATCCATGCTTGTTTGGGGTAGTTATAAATGTCAGTATGGAATCAGTAAAAAAGGAAACAAAAGAAATTTAACACAGTTTTAGTCATTTGTTCCCATGGGTTCAAATTTATATCTGCAACTATTGAATGTAGTTAAACATAAACCAATGAGGCTTTAAAAATAATTTTTAAAAGCAATGTAGTAAGTGGTTACATTGGGAAATCACAAATACGTACCTACATGACAATGAAAAACCAACTGCCTAATGTTAGCCAAATTTGTGGCTTGGCACAGTGGTTCTTGTGATCCCATTTATACAAGGATTAAGAAGTACTATTTTTCAAACAACTTAGAAGGGAGAATGATGAGCTCTGGGAAGCTTCGTTAGGTCACTCGTGCAGAAGTCATGAAAAAAAATACATGTAAAGAGTTTGAATAAAATTGTTTTGGGAAACTGGGAGTGGAAAAAAGTAATATTTCTATATTAATATATTATTTTAGATACATCATTTTAAATATAGATGAGTACCTGTACTAATAAATTAAATATAAGTTAACATTTGACTAGCTCATCTATATTCATAAAAGTATATGAAGAATTTTCAAATTGACTAAACACTTTTTTTGGCTCTTAATTGCATTTATTCATATATTCAGGCATGTATGGTATGTAGTAGTTAAGTATGATAGGACTTCACTTGAAAAGCAAAAGCAAAGACAAATAAGTCATTTGTTAGCTTTGAGGGGGAAAAAGACAGAGGCAGCCTGAGTAGAGGGGAGGAGGAGACAAAAGCAATAGCCCCTTTGCTGGAGCGCCCCTGTGAGATCAGCGCAGCGCCTCGACCTCAAGCTGTCCTGGTGCCAGCACCCCACGGCCCCCCTTTGGAGCACGGTGTACCTTAGGATCTGGTGCCACCAATCTTGAAGGTGGCTGGCTCTGAATGAAATCACCCTTCTCCCAAATCAGGCCAGCGAGCACCTGTAGACACCAATGAGCCCGAGAGAGAGAACATTTTGTTGTGTCTTGTTTTGTTTCTAACAGCCCTGAAGTTTAAAGAGGGGACACCTACTGACTATCATAAACTGGAAACACAAGAAGGAGAAAATCAGCCTCTCCAGATTCTGACTCTATATGTCACAAAAAGACTCAATTCTGCACAGAATCATAGAACTGGAGCAAGAAGAAATCCTACAGCTTGTATAGGAAACACTTCTGATTCAAAGTAGAAAAACAGGAGAATATCCCTTTACACATTTTGCTTGTGCTCACAATAAGAGGTTCCCAGAAAAGCTTATCAGACATTTCTCCCCAGGCTAAGTAGAACCAAAGCTCCTATTCCTAATGATGTTAAAATAAAATTAAGTTTAAAGCTCTTAATACTTAGTAGATCTTTTCAAGTGACCTGCTAGTTTTGATTTATGGAAAAGGTAGACACGTTTTCACACTTCGCTAGCATCACCACCTCCACGAGAGACATCTGCAGGCTCCTCCCTGACTCCACGTCATATGGTCACCATTAGAGGTCACCACAGTTGAAAATACATTTCTAGGAACAGAGAAGGCTCCTAAATCATCTGGGAGAGGAGAGCTGTCAGGCCTGAGAGCAACATCATGAAAGGATTGAGTCCTCTACGATCAAGTGGGTAGTGTGTTATCCACAAGCACAAATTTTCTTCCTTTTAGTTCTGTTATTTTTTAAACCACAAATATATTAATAGACCCTAAATAACATTCTGCATGGTATTCTAAAACTAAAAGAATTTCTAATTTTGCTATTTTAAGTCAATAATTCGTGTGTCTGTGTGTGTGACATTAGCAGCGGGAGAGTTTCCATGCAACCAGAACTTCTTCAGTCCAGCTTCCAGCTAATAACAAGGCAGCAGAAACTGAAGCCAGACTGGTGAACCACTAATCCAACATTCTCGAAGACAGAAAAGGCAAAGAAACAAAGGATCAATGATCCTATACATAACCCACATCCCATCCCTTTGGGGTGATATTCAAATTTGGGTAAATATTGTAGATAAAACTCTAATCTTAACCACTTTGGACAATATTCAGAGCAATAGATGTATGCAGAAACCTGGAAGTACTGATTTTTAATGAAACAGAAGTTGGTTAAGGTGAGATACAGTAAAGATGAGGAAAACACAGGGAGACTTCTCAAAGGGTGCTGAGAGAGGAAAACTGAATCAAGAGAGGTGCCTAGAAAAGAACAGATTGAGGAAAGGAGTGGGAAGATTACTTCAGTCAGTGAAAGGGAGTGAGGTTTGGGGAAAGAATGGTGTATCTAAGGAATGATTCCATTGATTTGGAATCTGGCATCCCAGACATTAAACAACAAACTTGCCCATGGAAATCAGTTTTGACTTGGACTCACATATCTGAGAAATGAATCCAAGAAAATGTACCCTCCTCAAGGACAAGGGAATCCACACCACGAATGAAGTGGGGGCGGGGGCATGTGTTAGGTCTTGAAGTTCCATCACCGTGAGACGTCTCCGTGTGACTTGGTGAGAATTTGGCTCCTGCCCTGGGAATCCTCACGCTCTGGAAAAGTGGATTTTTCATTGTAAATGTCTGGCTGGTGAGTGACACGCTGATGCGGTACTAACTTTGTTCTTATTCATTGGGAAAAGGAACAACGAAGAATAGAGAATTGACCAGTGCGATTCCGATTTAGGCTCAAAGGTAAGTGTAATTCAAAATCTCCCGTGGCAACAGCATTCTCACCCTTCCGTTCTGGGCTGGTCAAATTACAGAAGCTGCAGTGTTGCTCTGATTTAGATGAAAGGAATCATCTGCTTCTGGCACCATGCTCTGCCCACCGTGAGGCCAGCTCCAGTCCCTCTCCAGAAACTGTAATAAGGATTCCTATCAAGTATTAAAAAGTTTTGTTTTGTTTTTTGTTTCTTCTTTTTCACTTTTCGAGTCAAGTAAATATTTTTCATTGCTTGATAGAGAGAGGGAGAAATGTTAGACGAATAAAATTTGTCATATTTTCTTTCTTATTACTCTATGTATTATTTAATCATCATTTGTTAAATGTCTTGCATTTTCTTCATAGTTCAACCTCGGCGTCAAATCATCATTTCAGCTCACATTCTGGGTTAGGAAGGAAAAATTAAATGCATGAGCTTGAAAGTCAGGTAAATCTCTGTTCAAATCTAGATTCTGCTACTTACTAGCTCTATGATCTTTGGCGAGTTAATTAAGCTCTCTGAGGGTAATAGTATCTACTTCACATGGTCATTGTTAAGATTAAAATGAGAGAAAAAACCACAAAGTATTTAGCACAATGCCTGGCACACAGTAAATATTCAATAAATGGTGCTTAAAAATATTTCTATCTTTCCATAATCACCAGATTGGCAAATAGTTTAAAGTTTGACAATACTAAGTATTCAAAAGGATGTTTAGCAACAGGACCTCCCATATCTGACTGCAGGAAACGTATGGCAGATTGAAGATTGCGTCCGCAAACTATTGCTATCCAGTATATTTACCCCCCAAATATTTGGGAGTCTGTGTCCTCTCTCTTTGATTCTGGGCAGACTCTGTGACTACTTTGACCAATGGCATGTGGCAGAAATGATGTTTTGCAAGTTTCTAGGTCCAAGCCTTCAGAGACTGGCAGCTGCCACTTCCAAACTCTTCGAACAATTGTTCTTGGAACCCTAAGCCACCATATAAGAAGTCAGACTATTCTGAGGCCACCACTCTGTGAGATCCCTAAACCATGTGGAAAAGCCTTGGAGGATGAGATGCCATGTAGAGAGAGAGAACGAAGAGCACCAAGACATAGATGTATGAACAAAGAAGCCATCCTAAATGTGGATCCTCCAGCCCCAGCAGCTTCAGCTTAGGCCACATGGAGTAGAGACAAATTGCTCAGCCAAGCTCTTCCCAAATTCTTGACCCACAAAATCACGAGCAAAATAATATCGTTGTTTTAAGCTACTCAACTTGGGACAGTATGTTATGCAGCATTAGATAACTGCAACAGAATGAAATTGATGCAATCACTTTGGAAAGCCCTTTGGCATTGTTTTGTAAAGTTGAAGATACGTATACCAATGCCCAATGATTCCACTTCGACAGAATCTCTTGCACATATGCACCATGAAATAGGAATAAGAATGCTGATAGCAAGTGTCTGTAATAGGAAAAAAAAAAATAGGAAACAACTCAAATGTCCATCAAGAGTAGAACAAGTAGGGGCCGGCCCGGTGGCGCAAGCGGTTGGGTGCGCGCGCTCCGCTGCGGCGGCCCGGGGTTCGCTGGTTCGGATCCCGGGCGCGCACCGACGCACTGCTTGGTGGGCCGTGCTGTGGCGGCGTCCCATATAGGGTGGAGGAAGATGGGCACAGATGTTAGCCCGGGGCCGTCTTCCTCAGCAAAAAAAAAAAAAAGAGGAGGATTGGCGGATGTTAGCTCAGGGCTGATCTCCTCACAAAAAAAAAAAAAAAAAAAAAAAAAGAGTAGAACAAGTAAATATGCATGGTATATGCACACACGGAGATGCTGCAGCAGTAAAAATTAATGAACTACAGCTGTATACAACCACCTGGATGACTCTCAAAACTTAATATTAAGAAAAAAAGCTGATATTGAGACAATAATGCATGCAATGGAAAAAATATAGAGTATTAGTCCATTTATACAGAGGTCAAAAAAACCCAAAATAAACAATATCTTGTATACTTATACATAGGTATTATTAAAGAAATTTTGAGCAAATGAATGAATAACATAAAATTTAGAATAGTGGTTAGCTCTGGGGGAGGGCATTGGATGTGGTCAGGAAGGGGTACCCCCAAGTTTCAAAGATATTAGTGATGTTCTGTTTCATAAGACAGGTGGAAGTGGGAGGAGGTATTATTTATTATTATTGTTTAAACTAGAGGTTGATATACTTTTTCTGTAAAGGGCAAGATAGTAAATATTTTAGGGCCATATATCATTTCACTCGTATTTTCTTCTTTGGGTTTTTTTCACAACCCTTTAAAAATGTAAAAGCCATTCTTAGCTCATAGGCCCCACAAAAAGAGGCCATAGGCAAAATTTGGTCCACAAGCTGTAGGTTGCCAACCTCTACTTTAAACTGTTTATATATGTTATACCGTCTTTTGTGTACATGATATATTTCTCCCCAACACAAAAATGTGAAATAAAAAGAAAAACATGAAACAGGAAAATGGAGATGACAAATTATTATTATTTATTATCTATTATCTCTTTACAGAAAAAATAGATATATTCTTCCTAACCCAGATCAAAAACCCATCCATTTAGCCTCCCATCTGTTGACAGCTCCTTTGTACCATTTCAACTCGAAAAAAGAATTCCACTTTTTCTGTTTCTAAAAGGGAAAAAGGTAATGAAATACTCCATTACTCTTGTCCACTCTAGACTTTAAGCAGATTTTAAATGCCAAAGTCAAAACAGTAGTAATAGTTCAGACTGTTGCTTGGGCAGGAGGGTGGGAAGAACAGATAAAATTCCAAATTTGGCCAAATGATAATGATCATAATACAACCATCCAACCAGTGTCTGCTCTCAGGTCAAAGGTAACACTTCCTGGGCCTCACTGTGTGCCAGGCTCTGATCTCACCCTGTACATGTAATTTTATTTTATTTCTTACAACAATCCCACATGGTGGGTACTATTATGAACATTTTTTTACCATAGTGGAAACTGAGGCACTGAGAGATTAAGTCACTTGCTCAAGGTCACATAGCTCGGAAGTGATGCAGCCCGTATCCACAACCATGCAGTTGGATCCTGAGCCCATGCTCAGCCACGACACTGTTCTAATTGTTGAACACATTTGTCTCCTCACCACCAATGAAGTGGTATTTTTATCCCCATTCTACAGATAAAGAATGTGTGCTTGCACCTGGCCTTGGTCCAAGAAGCTTGGCTGGAGGCTGGTGGCGGGGTGGGCAGCTGATGCTGCTTCTGCTGGTGACCCTGTGATTTGACTTATTTAAGGAGCACTTTACAAGTCTCAGCTTGTCAGTGGTGGGTGAAGAGCTGCTAAGAAAAAGCAGGTAAAATGGGAAGTCAGACTTGTATCCACACGTCTCCGCAGCGACAGGCTGCCATCCTTCATCAAGGCCGCATGAACATGATTACAGTCCGCCTCCAGGGGCCCACACTTGGACTTCGGGGGGAATGGGCAGGGTGTGAAGGCTGTTGCTGAGATAAGGAGGAAAGCTTGGTAGCTATGAAATGGAAAAATAATCAGCCTTAATTCACCCAGAACCAGAATGTGGAACAGTCATTACGATTTATTCAACAAACATTTTAAAGCACCCACTACGTGCCAAGACCCATGATAGATGCTGGGATACAATGGCAAACGTGCCACAATCCCCCCCAAGGTTTCGGAATATGGCCCCTGGGCCCTCCGAGGGATGTGTGTTTAAAAGAGCACAAATGGAAGGACACCAGTTCTTTGGACAGCGGCAGCAGAGTGGCAGAGGTTTGACTTCTCCGGGGCCACTCAGCTGGCCATACTGACACCCCCACCTTGCAGCTGGGGCAGAAGGCAGAACCACACTGGCTCTGATGAACTTGCTCTGGGGAAATTCTCTCTTGCCCAGAGTTTACAATTGCCTTTTCTCCTGAGGCCTGGCGTGGGGATGGGGTCGGCAGAGGAAGGAAGGTGGGCGTCAGGAAAACAGACTCTCAGAGGTGCAGTTTCAGGACCTGAGCGATTCACAAGTTTCCCTTTGGTACCTCAAGCTCAGGTTACCTAAGAAGAGCACATCTGCTCTAAATCATAATTCCTTGCCTGCGTCTACACCCAGCCTGGGCAAACCCTCCAAATTATAATGATCCTGAGAGAGGGCTGAGTTTGTTCTAATTTTTGCTATATGCATGTTGTGGGGGAACTGAAAGGAGAAAGGGCCTGCGACAGGCCACCCCCAGGGAGAGGACCGAATGACTTTGTTCAAGACTCCCTCCCCCCACGAAGGATTTCTATGCAGGGGAAATTTATCTCTATACTGGAGAAATCTGCGGACCACGAGCCTCAGAGAAGGCCCTGATGAAAGGACCAATGTACAAACGGCAGGCACAGCAGTCACTGGGTAGGAGGTGTGACAAAAGGCGCCAGGGCTGCTGGCTTGTAGGTACCGATGTATTTACACACTGATGCTAATTTTCAGGGCCAGCTGCCAGCTGCTGGCTCCCCCTCTCACCAGCTGCTCTGCACAGCACAGACCCTAAATATCACTCAATTTGGCACACCCAAAGGAGGCCTCTGAAGTGGTAAGAAATCTCCTCCTTTTCCTAATGGCAGCAGAAATTAGCCCCCACGTGAGTAGCCCAAACTGGCCAGAAGCTCTCTGTAAAGACAGCTCACGGTTCAGCACAGAGCCCCATTTCAAAACAAGATCCTATTGCAAAACCCCGCCCAGGCCTGTCCACCCATTTGGGCTTAGGCTCCCGCTTTCAAGCAGTCAACACAACGATTCTCTGCTAACAGAAAGCAGTACGCTCTAGTGAGCAGCTACAGCACTTCAACTGGGTATCAGAATCCCTTGGGGAGTTTGTATGGCAGATGCTCAGACCATACCGCAGACCTATCAAACCAGAATTTTGAAGAGTGAGGCCCAAGAATTAGCATTTTTCAGAGTTCCCCAGGTTGAGAGCAACAGCTGAGGGCTAATTCAAAGAACTTCCGTGGCCTCTCCTCACACTCCTTGGATCCTGTTTCTCAAGAGTCTAACACCTCAAAGGGTCTGAAACTAACCACATTCGGGGCTGAATGAGCAATAAGGTTTAACCATGTAGGTTCCTGCATTTTAACTGGACTCCACCCTAAAGGAAAGAAATGACTCTCTAAGAGTGCAAGCTCAGATCCAGTTAGAGCGTTCATGGAGATTGTTTTGATGAGAACACAGATATAGCACATACACATCCAAGATATAACTGAACCATCCCAATTTCAAATATTTTGTTCCATCGTTCCTATAAGCAATCACATATTAAAAGCCAGGGGTCCTGATCTGGGAATACAGAAAGTATGGTTACCATACCCATAAGTGGCCTCTATTTACTCAAAGTCCCCCATCAATATTTTTTACTGTGATCAAGATCACACTTAAAACAAACAAAACAAAACAAAACAAAAATAGTGGAATAAAAAAATGGTAGACCTTTTTTTTCAAGTGAGGAATCAGTCATGAATTTGGTACTGCAATTTGAAAACGAATACAGACTAATTCTTCAAGAGGATTCTATGAAACAGTTTACAAAACCTCAAATTAATACAGTCATGGCTGGGGGAAGCTAGGAGCAGCAAGAAATATTTGAGAGCAGTGATAAAAGCAAAGTGCCCAGCATCTGAGCTAAACAGACTGAAAGGGGCAAAAGGATAGGAGCAGAAAGGGGAATGGTGATGGCTGGGTAAGATCTTCCTAGAATTCCTACACATTCTCCGCTGCCAATGTCATAGCCAGAATCAAAAGATAGGGATACTCATCCCTCTGATTTCTAGCCTGAGCTTTGCTCAACTAAAACCTGCCATGTGGGCAAAGCCACAGAGTTCTGGGCTGCTGGGGACCTGAGGGAGGGGTCCACTGCCGAGCAATTTGCTCAGAAACCACAAAGATGGCAACGTGTGCTCTCTCTCAGGGCTCCGGTCCACGGAGGGGAGAATAGGAGGCTCATAACAGAAATGAAGGGCAAGAAAATGGAGATGTGATGTGCTACAGCCTCATTAGCAAGATTTCCAAAAAACAACTGGATCTGATTGCGAACAATTAAAATTCTCCCACAGCCTTGCATAGGAAGGTAGAGAAAGTCTTATATAAGCGGGGAAGAAGAGGAAGTGACTGGAAGACTCGAGAGGCCTGGGAAGAAAGAAACAGGAGAAGAAGATAAGATAAAATTAACCAGAGGGAACAAAATATAGTATAAGTAAAACATCCATTCAACAAATATTTATTGAACACTTTCTTCCATTCTTAAATTCCACATTCCTCATTCCAAGTAGTCCGAATGCTGCGCCATCCCAAGAACGGTCTTCTTCTGCTCTCTAATACACATCTTTGATTTCACCAGAGCTTTCCATCAATGTGCCCTCTTTCCTATCCGTGATTATTCCCATTTCCATGTCTTTGCTCATTTTGCCTGAAATGCTCTCCCCTTTTCCCTTCACCAATTCCAATCCTAACGACTTTCCAAAGCTTAGCTGAAGCCGCAGCCCCACGGACCTGGCTTCTCGGCGTCATGCCCCTCGGTGAGGCACCTCGTTGAGCTTATACTGCATTGCACACGAACACCGGATAGTTGTCATTTTGAATTGTTCTGTTACTTTTGGTTGGAACAACAAAGAGCCCAGAGGAGGTGATTAATTAGATGAAAATTTGATTTAGAATTAGAATGAGGAACTTATTTTCCTGTAGAAATAATTGTATATTATTATTAGGTTAAGTTTTACTGTATTAAGTCAATTGAGATTCTAGCTGATATTTGTAACATTTTCTGGGAAATGTATTTTTAGTTCCCAACTCTCAGTTTACAAATCATCTTTTGTTCTAAAAGAATTGAATATTGCTTCTGTGAGGGAAAAACGAAAAGTGTGATCACAGAAGTGTAGAAGACAAGAAGTGTTAGAAACTGAGTAACAACTGCCTTGGAAGAAAATTGCAAGATTGAGATTTTTTTCAATTTGCAATTAAAATGCAAAGTTTCTGGCGTCCCTCCTCTTACAGGTAGTCACATTTGGTTGTTGAAATTTCTACCTCCTCTGTTTCTTCTACCTTAGTTTAAGATCTCATTAAATTTATTTTTGTTGGTTAAGTCAGCAGCAGGAAGCTTCTTCTGTTAAACAGTAACATTTAACAGAATAACAGACACTAGCAACATGGGTAGGAGGCTCCTTCATAAAACATGTGATGACCTTTCCTCAGAAGACACAGTGGACTGATGGAGTGCGGACCCTCTTTCAGTTATCTGAGCGTCCCCCGTGGGACCCCTGCAGTAACGTGGAAGCTGTCAGCAAAGTTTCTGCAAGGGCCCTGCCCCCACCTGCCAACTCTGCTGTCAGCAACACTCCTCTGCTCCTGCCTTCTGCCTGGAACCCCGTCTTCTACTGCTGCCTGCGACCGTGCCTCGACCTTGCCAGGAACACTCCTTGATTCATGGCACTTGGCTGGAAGTTGGAATCAAAACCAAATGAGTGTGGGCCGTTCTCTAAGCTTGGAATAAACACTGGATTCACAATAGTTGCGTATTTACTAAGGTTTTCATTAAAATATCACATCCTTTGATATATTTAGCTTATAAGATGCTAATTTTTTTCCTCAAAATACAGTATGTGCTTTGGTGTGAAAGAGGCGTTACCTCTGATTGTTTAGACAGAGCAACTATACGCATAAATTAACGGACTTGTTTTATGGAGCGAGACAAAGTATTCCTGATTTGAATTAAGAAGCACGCTGAGGCAGGGCATTTGTGGCTGGAGTAACAGTCCTGGGTGGACCTCAGCCGCCAGTGGCAAAAGCTGTAGCTCGCATGTCCAGCCTCTGGTAGCTCAAAGGTAAACATGAAGGATCAGCAGTTTCCCTCTCCATCAGCTGGTTCTAGCCCCTGTTCTTTCTAACAACGGCAAGCCACTCAGAGGGACCTTTGCCAAGCCAGGCTTTCAGTTAAGGTTAATAAACTAACTCCTCCTCCATGCAGATATATAACTTTGAGCAAGGTACTTAACTTTTCTAATCCTTGGTTTCCTCATCTGAAAAATGGCCACAATTTTAATATTTTCATTATGAGACTTCTGTGAAAGTTTAATTAGATTGTAAGATGATGTGACTAGAATGGAGAAAGGGAGCCTGGCATGGTGCTGGCTGTTTGTTGGGTGATATTACTGGTCTTAAGCACAGAGAAAACTAGTCATCTACCTATTCCATTTGCCAAGTCACACAGCTTTTAACCTCATCCCTCACCCTAAATACTAACAAAATATAGGTAGAAGCTCCCTCATTTATTACAGTCTTCAGGCTCACTATTCCATTTCCTTTATGCTCTGAGTAGGCTCACATATACTACAGAACAAGTCGCAAATACGTGTGAACGGAATACTGTCGGAATTGATGGCTGTCTCAGCTAATTGTTTTCTTCTGGCTTCCCCACTAACCACCAGAAGAAATGAAAGCAAGGAGGAAGAGTAGGAAGAAGGGAAAGGGAAGGGAGGAAGGCATAAGAGAGGGAAGAAGACATAGAAGAAGGCAGAGAAGACCTAAATGCAGTTTCTTGGCTTGGCTCAGGGAGGTTCTCAGAACAGACCTTGAGAGATTCTTAAATCTTACAGCTGGAAAAGTCAGTAGTCACATTTGTGTTCCTTCATCTCCAAGCAGGACTATACCTAACCCTAGCCCTTCAAAACCAATGGGTGATCTGTCTCAGACTTTAAGGATCCCTGGGAAGTCAAAGCCAGCAATCCCACTCCCCCTACTAATTCAAACTTCACTCCAACTCAGCAGCTCCAGGTCTCAACATAGACATGCAATGGCATGCCTTTATTTCAAACTTCCATGGGCCACTGGAAGATGTCTATTGTATGGGAAGAAAACATAGAGAAAAGGAAGAAACCTGGTTCCTTTGGTTTGACAAAAAGTATACAGACCATTAGCCACTGGCCCATGGAAATTTGAAAAAAGACTGAAAATTTCCTAAAGATTAGTGTTTCCTTAGGGGGACCCAGGAGATGGAAAGATAACTATCAAGGAGGGAAGATAGCCTCACCCATCAGAAGGAGGCTGTTACAGATCTATATATTCCCCTTACTAACTCAAACACTTTCTAACCATTCCACAAGCAAAAGTGAAGACAAATCTGCCTTTCCCCCATGTTATTTAGTCCCCAGCAGGCTGTGGAAACAGTAGCATTGAGAGTCTCTGAAGTTTTGGTGAGAGCTGATGATAAATGTGTGAGTGGCCCTGTGAGTGGCCCTGTGAGTTGAAAGTAGGAAGTTTAACTACATGGTAAGAGTAGTCAATTGTGGTGATCAAGTTTGCAGAAACCCTTGCTTCTGACTCTACCCACATCACAATTCCAACCCTCGTTTCATCAGAACTTCTGTGGTAGGTGCTCTACTGATCCCTCTCCATCCAAATCAGTCCTCACCAGCTCCAGAAGATACTGGCTTCAGTCCAAAGGTAAACAACTCGCTGGTTCATTTCAACTCTGAAAACATCTGCCCGACAAGACCTCTTTGAAAATGAAGCCAAATTTTCCATATTGCCTTATTTGCCCACCACCATAACCCACTGAGCACTCACCCTCGAGATTATTCACAAGTCTCATGAGATCTCAGAAAGAACAGATCTGTTGCATGCTATGTGAGAATTAAACTAGACATGTTCTTAAGTAAAAAATACAACTCTTGGAAGGCCAACTAGCATTATCTTTTAAAGTTGACCATTTTTATCCCCTGAAGCTCAGCATTCCATTCCTAGATACATATCCTAGAGAAACACTTACACATATATACCAGGAGAGAACGTTCATGGCATTGAACAGTATAACACTAAAAATATGGAAATAACCAAATACCTATCAACAGTAGGATGAATAAATAAATGGTATGTATCAATGTAATGAAATATTATACAGGAGAGAAAATAAACTACAGCTATGTTCAACAACACAGAAAAATTTTAGTATCATAATGTTGAGTAAAGAAGGCAAGTTCTGAAAGACTTCATATAGATGGTGCCCTTTATATAAAGTTTAAAATGAATAAAACTAAATAATACATTATCATAAACCAAAAAAAAAAAATCAAGTGAATAAGAAATGCCTCAGGGGGTGGGGGAAGAAGACAGAGTGAGAAGAGTAGTTGGGTTAATGTAAGTTGTTGATTATGTTCTAGATCTGGCGTGGTGAGGGTTTCAAGGAGTTCATGGTATCAATTAATTTTTAAAAGGGTCACGCAAACACAAATGATTATAATATACAAAATAAATAATAAGCAAGCGATTAGTCCACAAATATGCACTGAGCCTGTGTGTTAAGTATAAATCTGACAATAACATCTTTGTAGCAGTAGGAGAGAAGGCTAGGTCGCTTCCCCACTGCTCCTCTCCCTGGCATGCTCAGAATTCATTCTTCATGATAAAATCAAGCTACCATTCAGGATAATATTTCACACAGAGAAAAAAAAAAAGTCCCAATAGTTCATGATCTCTTATTCAGCTGCAATTTTGTCAATGACAATTTTGTCAGCCTCCAACACAGCAAAGTGGAAAATTGGTCTCTCTTCATTATCATGTTTATTTTGCTGGGTTTGCACAATGCTGAAGCAAGTTTAACAGAACCCGATTATCACTCAGTAAACCCCAGTATTCTTGCTTGTTGCAGCAAATACAATTAGCTTCTGTCTCTGCCTTCTGAGCCACTGTAGCTACCCAAGATCCAAGGAGGTCTGCTCCTGGTTGGCCTGGTTGGCCAAACCTAGCAGAGTAAGAGCACAGGGCGAGCTAACCCAGAAGGGAGCGAGGTGGTGGCTGTGAAGTCCCTCCTCTGAGGAAGGCTTGCCCAGCCCCCAAGTCATCCAGGACTGGTCATCAGAGCCTCCTCTTCT
This sequence comes from Diceros bicornis minor, assembly GCF_020826845.1. NCBI lineage: Eukaryota > Metazoa > Chordata > Mammalia > Perissodactyla > Rhinocerotidae > Diceros > Diceros bicornis. Next base: position 8,573,721 of record NC_080763.1, on the reverse strand, counting down.
GCTCACCCCCATCCCAGAGGTTAGGAAATTCATCAACACCCTTACGGTACAATGGAGGGAATTGGTTATGAAGAAATAGTCCATTAAGCATTTTCAAATCACTCAAGAAAAATTAAAATTTTCATTACTAAAATAATTGCCTGATTTAGGACTGTTTAGTCTGTTGTCTGCTGTTTGAAAAACGACCAACTGAACTGACTCTATTTCTTGTACCATTTTTGTGCCAAAAATGGAAATTCTTGCACTCTTTCCCCCTCTACCCTGAATATAATTAGTCTCTGCCATTTAGGAGCCAACTTTCTGTTCAGAAACCTAAGATATTCTCTCAATTAATCCCCATGTGAATAACATGAGCACCATTAGCAATCCATGTTACCAATACTTGCTATTTTAGAGCAAAGAAGCCTTGTCAGGAAAGTGAGCTTTCCGGAAGTCTGTGATTAATAAGAAATGGGCACAGATCCAGGTTGCCTAGTCCTAAGAACTCCCTTCTCTGCCTTCATTTCATCTGCAAAACAAGGACGTTCCTATGTGCTACCTGCTCATCAAGATGCTGTGTGCATATTGAATGCTGAGGCTATGAAACTCTTGGAAGAAAGCCACTACAACGCAGTGACGACTGCCGCCTAGAATTCCATTTGCAAACTCAGGTGACATATTTGTAACCTCAGTATGAACTGCATAAGTCCTTGTCATTTATTATACATAGAATACATTTCAGATACGAAGGTCAAGATGGCGGCGTAAGCAGACTGGGAACTCACCTCCTCCCGTGGACACAGCCAATTTACAACTACTCGTGGAAAAATTACCCCTGAGACAGAACTGAAAACTGGATAAGAGGAACTCCTGCAACAACGGACAATCCTAACTGAGGTGGAAGAGGCAGAGACTCCCTTCTGGAGAGGAAAAACGCCGCCTTCACAAGCCGCCCGCCTCACGGCCGCCGGGAGCAGCTCACAGGTGCGCAGCCTCCCTGGAGGCGCGGGGCCCTGAGCCGGGTAGCGCCCCCGCTGTGGACATTTTGTGGACCCAGCACAATCGAGACCAGCAGCATAATATTTGACTTTGCTGCTACTAAAACATTGGAGAGTACCCCCAGAAAACCCGGTTCACAAAGAAACTAAAACCGGCTCTTAAAGGGCCCGCGCGCAAACGCACCAGTTTCAGAAAGCATCCTAAAATCACCAGAAAGAAAGGTGCACAGTGCTGTGGTGAAAAGAGACTCACCTAATAGACCCTGAGTGCATCTCGGTGAGGGGTGAGACCTCTCCAGGGACTGGGACATTGGCGGCGGCCATTGTTGTGGCCTGGTGTGGGCCTGCTGACACAGACGCCATTGGATTCTCCCTGAGGCCTGCTAGCCCAGGTCTGCCACACCTGCTAGAGCACCGATTTAATCCAGCTCAGCCAGGGCAGGCAGCCCACCCTAGAGACTGTCCCCACCCAACAACAAGCCCTCAGGCAACTTGTGGGCCTGCATAGATTGGTGACTGGATTCTCGGCAGCCTGGCAACTGAGCCGACTTGAGTGGGGCAGGGTGTGCACAAGGAGCGGGTGGAGAGTGTGGGGCGGTGGTGGAGTGTGTGGGGCTCCTGCCGTGGAGAGACTGGGTCCGCTTCGGGAGGTCGGGGCTCGCACACGGGGCAGGACTGTGTTGACTGTGTGTGGACCTGTGGGCGGCAGGGCTTGTCAGCTGCAGAAGACTTGTGCTTCTCAAAGACCCACATAGGGGGTTTGCCCCACCTTCCAAAGCCTGAAACAATTGGGTGCTACTGTGCCTGAGGCCAGCCCCACCCAGCTGCAATCCTCAGAGAGCTGACAAGAGACCTAATAGGCTAGAGGCTTACAGCAATTGTAAGGCCCTGAGCCTAACAACCTGCCACGCTGGGGGTCTACTCACTTAAAAGAAATACTGCAACACAAATGTGGTATTAGAACTTGCAGCCAACTGTGCTGGGGCTCCCCACACCTGATAAAGAGACTGAAGGGCCCACAACAACTACAAGCAGCTGAGCATTATAACAGCTGGCCAGGAGCATAACTCGGCCTCCCTGGGTGCCTACAGCGAGAGCAAATAGGCCACAACAGAAGGACACACGTAGCCCACATAGGGGTCACCCCTGGAACATTGAGAAGTGAGGGAAGCACACTGGAAGCCTCCTAAGGCATCACTTACATAAGGTCACCTATCCAAGAACAGGAGACGTAGCTGACCTACCTAATACATAGACACAAGCACAGGGAAAGAGGCAAAATGAGGAGGCAAAAGAATACATTCCAAGTAAGGGAACAGGACAAAACCCCACAAAAGGAACTAAGTGAAACAGAAATGAGCAACCTACCCAACAGAGAGTTCAAACTAAGAGTGTTAAGGATGCTCACTGATCTGGGGAGAAGAATAGATGAACTCAGTGAGAATGTCAACAAAGAAATGGAAGATATAAAAAAGAACCAATCAGAAATGAAGAATACAATACTGGAAATGAAAAATTCATTAGAGGGACTCAAAAGCAGAGTAGAGGATACAGAAGAACAGATCTGTGAGCTGGACGAAGGACTAGAAGAAATTACCTAAGCTGAACAGGTAAAAGAGAAAAGAATTAAAAAGAGTGAGGACAGTCTAAGGGACCTCTGGGACAACATCAAGCGCACTAACATCCGTGTTATAGGTGTCCCGGAAGGAGTAGAGCGAGACAAGGGGGCAGAGAATCTATTTCAAGAAATAATAGATGAAAACTTCCCTAACCTAAGGAAGGAAACAGACATCCAGGTACAGGAATCACAGAGAGCCCCAAACAAGATAAACCCAAAGAGGCCCACACCAAGACACATCATAATCAAAATGTCCAGAATTAAAGATAAAGAGAGAATCCTAAAAGCCGCAAGAGAATGTCAAGTTGCATACAAAGGAAACCCCATAAGGCTATCAGCTAACTTCTCAGCAGAAACCTTACAGGCTAGAAGAGAATGGCACGATATATTTAAAGTGCTAAAAGGAAAAAACTTACAGCCAAGAATACTCTACCCAGCAAGGTTATCATTCAAAGTGCAAGGAGAGATCAAAATTTTCCCAGACAAGCAAAAATTAACTGAGTTTGTCACCAAGAAACCAGTGCTACAAGAAATGTTAAAGGGACTGATTTAAGGGGAAAAGTGAAGAACACAAATAGGAAAAATTATCTATTTCCATGATAAGAACGTAATGGATACAAATGCACAAAAAAGAGGTTAGATATGATATCAAAAACATAAAAGGAGGGAGGAGGGGAGTTAAAGAGTACAGCTTTCAGACAGAGGTCAAACTAAAGTGACCCTCAATTCTGTATAGAAGAAGAAAGGAACAGAGAAGGACTACTAAAACACTGAGAAAAAAAAAAAAAGTTAAAAAATGGCAGTAAGTACATACTTATCAATAGCTACTTTAAACGTCAATGGACTAAATGCTCCAATTAAAAGGCATAGGGTGGCTGACTGGATAAAAAACCAAGACCCATATATATGCTGCATACAAGAGACACACTTCAGACCTAAAGACACTCACAAACTGAAAGTGAAGGGATGGAAAAAGATACTCCATGCAAATGGCAATGAAAAGAAAGCTTGGGTAGCAGTACTCATATCAGACAAAATAGACTTTAAAACAAAAACTGTAACAAGAGAGAAAGAAGGGCATTACATAATGATCAAGGGAACAAGCCAACAAGAGGATATAACACTTGTAAATATCTACGCACCCAATGTAGGTGCACCTAATTATATAAAGCAATTATTAACAGACATAAAAACAGAAATAGACAGTAACACAATAATAGTAGGGGACTTGCACACTCCACTTACACCAACAGATAGATCATCCAAACAGAACATCAATAAGGAAACATTGGCCTTAAACAACACACTAGAACAGATGGACCTAGTAGATATACACAGAGCTTTCCATCCAAAAACCGAAGAATACACGTTCTTTTCAAATGCACATGGAACATTCTCCAGGATTGATCACATATTAGGCCAAAAACAAGTCTCCATGAATTTAAGAAGATTGAAATAATACCAAGCATCTTTTCTGACCACAACGGTATGAAACTAGAAATCAACTATAGGAAGAAAATCAGAAAAGCCACAAATACGTGGAGATTAAACAAAATGCTACTGAACAACAACTGGGCTAATGAAGAAATCAAAGAAGAAATCAAAAAATACCTGGAGACAAATGAAAATGAAAATACGACATGCCAGAATTTATGGGATACAGCAAAAGCAGTTCTAAGAGGGAAGTTTATAGCGATACAGGCCTATCTCAACAAACAAGAGAAATCTCAAAGAAACAATCTAACAATGCACCTAAAGGAACTGGAAAAAGAAGAACAAACAAAGCCCCAAATCAGTAGAAGAAGGGAAATAATAAAAATCAGAGCAGAAATAAATGAAATAGAGACCAAAAAAACAATAGAAAAAATTAATAAAACCAAGAGCTGGTTCTTTGAAAAGATCAACAAAATTGACAAACCTTTAGCTAGACTCACCAAGAAAAGAAGAGAGAAGGCACAAATAAGTAAAATCAGAAATGAAAGAGGAGAGGTTACAACAGACACCTCAGAAATACAAAAGATTATAAGAGAATACTATGAAAAGCTATATGCCAACCAATTCGACAATCTGGAAGAAATGGATAAATTCTTAGAATCATACAACCTTCCAAAACTGGATCAAGAAGAAGTAGAGAATTTGAATAGACCAATCACCAGATGGCTTCCCTGGTGAATTCTACCAAACATTCAAAGAAGACTTAATACCTATCCTTCTCAAACTCTTCCAAAAAATTGAGGAGGGAGGGAAGCTCCCTAACTCATTCTACGAAGCTGACATTACCCTGATACCAAAACCAGACAAGGACAACACAAAAAAAGAAAATTACAGGCCAGTATCACTGATGAACATCGATGCAAAAATCCTCAACAAAATACTAGCAAATCGCATACAACAATACGTTAAAAAGATTATACACCATGATCATTGGGATTTATTCCAGGTATGCAGGGATGGTTTAACATTAGCAAATCAATCAATGTAATACACACATTAATAAAATGAAGAATAAAAATCACATGATCATCTCAATAGATGCAGAGAAAGCATTTGACAAGATACAGCATCCATTTATGATAAAAACTCTGAATAAAATGGGTATAGAAGGAAAGTACCTCAACATAATAAAGACCATATATGAGAAACCCACAGCTAATATCATCCTCAATGGTGAAGAACTGAAAGCTATCCCTCTAAGAACAGGAACCAGACAAGGATGCCCACTGTCACCACTCCTATTTAACATAGTACTGAAAGTCCTAGCCAGAGCAATCAGGCAAGAGAAAGAAATAAAAGGGATCCAAATTGGAAAGGAAGAAGTGAAACTCTCACTATTTGCAGATGACATGATTTTATATATAGAAAACCCTAAAGAATCCACCAGAAAACTTTTAGAAGTAATAAACGAATATGGTAAAGTTGCAGGATACAAAATCAACATACAAAAATCAGTTGCATTTCTGTACACTAACAACGAAGTAGCAGAAAGAGAAATTAAGAATACCATCCCATTTACAATCGCAACAAAAAGAATAAAATACCTAGGAATAAACTTAACCAAAGAGGTGAAAGATCTGTACACCAAAAACTATAAAACATTTCTGAAAGAAATTGAAGAAGATACAAAGAAATGGAAAGATATTCCGTGCTCTTGGATTGGAAGAATTAACATAATTAAGATGTCCATACTTCCTAAAGCCATCTATAGATTCAATGCAATCCCTATCAAAGTTCCAACAACATTTTTCACAGAAATCGAACAAAGAATCCTAAAATTTATATGGAACAACAAAAGACCCCGAATAGGTAAAGGAATCCTGAGAAAAAAGAACAAAGCTGGAGGTATCACACTCCCTGATTTCAAAATATACTACAAAGCTATAGTAACCAAAACAGCATGGTACTGGCACCAAAACAGACACACAGATCAATGGAATAGAATCAAAAGCCCAGAAATAAACCCACACATCTATGGACAGCTAATCTTTGACAAAGGAGCCAAGCACATACAATGGGCAAAAGAAAGTCTCTTCAACAAATGGTGTTGGGAAAACTGGATAGCCACATGCAAAAAAATGAAAGTAGACCCTTACCTTACACCATACACAAAAATTAACTCCAAATGAATTAAAGACTTGAATGTAAGACCTGAAACTGTGAAACTTCTAGAAGAAAACATAGGCAGTATGCTCTTTGACATCGGTCTTAGCAACATCTTTTCAAACACCATGTCTGACCGGGCAAGAGAAACAATAGAAAAAATAAACAAATGGGACTATATCAAACTAAAAAGCTTCTGTACAGCAAAGGAAACCATCAACAAAACGAAAAGACAACCTAACAATTGGGAGAAGATATTTGCAAACCATATATCTGATAAGGGCTCAATCTCCAAAATATATAAAGAACTCATGCATCTCAACAACAAAAAAACTACCAACCCAATTAAAAAATGGGCAAAAGACCTGAACAGACATTTCTCCAAAGAAGATATACAGATGGCCAATAGACACATGAAAAGATGTTCAAAATCACTATCAGGGAAATGCAAATCAAAACTACAATGAGATATCACCTCACGCCTGTCAGAATGGCTATAATTAACAAGACAGGAAACAACATGTGTTGGAGAGGATGTGGAGAGAAGGGAACTCTCATACACTGCTGGTGGGAGTGCAAACTGGTGCAGCCACTATGGAAAACAGTATGAAGATTCCTCAAAAAATCAACGATAGAACTACCATATGATCCAGCTATTCCACTGCTGGGTATTTATCCAAAGAACTTGAAAACACCAATTTGTAAAGGCACATGCACCCCTGTGTTCATTGCAGCATTATTCACAATAGCCAAGACTTGGAAGCAACCTAAGTGCCCATCAAGGGATGAATGGATAAAGAAGATGTGGTATATATACACAATGGAATACTACTCAGCCATAAGAAAGGATGAAATCCAGCCATTTGTGACAACATGGATGGACATTGAGGGTATAATGCAAAGTGAAATAAGTCAGAGGGAGAAGGTCAAATACCGTATGATTTCCTTCATTAAGTAGTAGATAATAACAACAATAAACAAACACATAGCGACAGAGATTGGATTGGTGCTTACCAGAGGGGAAGGTGGGGAGGGAGGAGGGTGAAAGGGATAATTCAGTACATGTGTGTGGTGATGGGTTGTAATTAGTATTTTGGTGGTGAACATGATGTGATCTATGTAGAAATAGAAGTATAATGATGTACACCTGAAATTTTTACAATATTATAAGCCAATGTTACTGCAATAAACAAAAAATTTTTAAAAAAATTATACAAAATTCAAATTTAGTATCCACAAATGAAGTTTTATTGGAACACACACACACAAAAAAAGAGTACATTTCAAGCCCCTTCTCTGAGGAAGCCAAATGCAGCAAATCAGACTATATTCTTAGCCTTGAGAGATGAAAAGTTCTTCCCAATCTTCTTGAGACCTCTTCTAAGGGATCCATTCACAGGCACAGGGGCCTGTATTTTGGACTGATGTCTTGTTAAAAATACCCAAATATGTCTGGGCATTTCCCACTACACCTCTTCCAGGAGAGGAGGTGAACAACTGTACAAATGACTCCTCCAGATCTTATGACATAGCTGCAAAGAAAAGAGAGACAGAGAGAAACAGAGAGCGATTTCCAACAAGGTCGCTAATGACAAATCCCACACAAGAGACTTCACCAGAACAGAAGCAGCCTCAGACACTGGCTAGATTCAACACTTCCAGGTGAGCTGTCTTAACTTTGCCTGGGCCTTGCATAAACCCAATGATGAGGCCACACCAAGGCAGCAGTGCCCTGGGCACAAAGGGTGAGGCAAGGCACGACAGTGCTAGGGTGAGAGGTTTTGACACAGGCTCGGGTGGATGATTTTGGACAAGGCAGGCCCTATTGTGTCATCATCCTGGGGCCTCTTCACCCTCCCTGGGGATGGGATGAGGAGGGCAGGCCTGCCCATCAGCTCTGTCCTCCCCATGTTAGCATTCCCTCCCCCCATCCAGGGTTCTCTATAGTTTGTCCTTCTCCCATGAGATCCCCTTCCTCCTCAAAGGACACTCAGCTTACTCACCATACAAGAACCTCATCTTTGCTTAACCAGAACCACTACCCCTGCTTAAAGGAGAAAAGGGCAGGGAGACATTTGATTGTCTTGGAAGGGGGACATTAGATTTTGTGCTGGGGTCCATTTTTGTTTGTTCTGTCACTACATAAGCCATTATTTCTTGCCAGAAAAAGAATCACTCTAGCTCCCCTTTGGACATGAGAGATTGCTAACCTATAGACCCATAAATGGAGTCTTGTGTTTCGATGGCCTGTCCCAAAGCAGCACCCGAGAAACAAGCTCCACTCAGGTGTCCATGTCATCCTTCCCACCCCCACCTCCTCGAGGGCACCAACATCAGCTCCAAGTGACACCAGTAAGAGGTGTCCTTGGGCTTATCTCCCCTAAAATCTGGTGGTTGAAGAGAAGACAGTCTGAGGGTATCTTCTGTCTTCTGAAAGTAAAAGATGGATGCCTTCGAGTTCTGATCATTGCACACCCACCAAGCAGGCTTTCCAAAAGCTCCGTAAGCAAGTAACAGTGGAATGGGGCTGGAAAAGGAGAATTTAATCAAGGCTAGCAGGAACTTGCTTGAGTAATAGATCAACAAGTTTTCCAGAAATACATGAGACTGGTACAAGCAATACAATAGCCAAACAAGAAAATCGTTGCAGGACTCATTACACTTTCTGAGACAAGATGTCTGAGATCTCCCTTTTGTTTTGATCCTTGCTGATTACCACAGTTTGTATGGCTCCATTTAAACATAAATCAGTCACACTGGATGCTAGTCACACCTGGCCTGTGTTCTCAAGCGTGCCGAGTGTCTGATGCTGTTGTGCAAATAAAACCAAACCCCGAAATCCACTCCCCTCGCCCTACTCTGACTGTGAAGAAGATCAGAATTTCATTCTTTCGCTTCATGTCTCCTATAAGCAATTCCATATATTCCCTGAAGTCCTAAATGTCATGTAGAGTATTTAATGGAATTGCTTCTGAAATTTAAACATCTATTTCTCAACTCTCTGTTAGAATTAAGCTTTTGATGCTGGCTAAGACAACCCCAGGTGGGGTCTGTTGGCTTTCAGATCAGCAGGCGAGAGTCTATCTTGATACATTAACCCCCCAGAGATAGTGGGGCATGTACCCAGCCTTAGAGAGTTGAAGGGCATTTCACCCTAAGTTTTGAAGGCAATGGTATAAAATTTGAAAAAGAACGAACAGCATTTCCTCTGTGCACGTTAAGACATTAAGAAATATACAGTGAAATGGATTATTTCATAAATACACAATCTCCCTGTCTGGCACAACACAGACAAGGGGAAATGGGGCTTATTTATTTCTGCCCCCTGTAAATCCTTTATTTCCTTTCCTGAAAATACCCAGTGGCATACCAGCTGTGACCCAGCGTCTGATGTGTGTGTATGTTTCAACTGCATGTTGATGGTATTAAGAATCGAAGCATTCCTAAATCCACCTCACAGGAAGCCAGTCCATAGCTGCTAATATTAGATTACATTCTAATTATTTATTCTATATCCCTCTTCACACCATTATTCCAAGACAAACAGATCAGGGTTTTTCACTGAATATTAATGCTACCGTTCGTCAGTATTCTAGAGCTGCATCTGTGTATCTCCCTGGACGGAGAGACCAATCACGGGACAAAACAGAAATCCACACTCTTCTCAATATCACATTAGCATGTCTCTTCCTATTTCGGTCACAAAAGTCATTTCCCAGTTGTCCCATATGAATAGCCCCTTTAGCACTTATCAATATGGATGAAGCCCAAACTACCCACTTTATGCAAAATGGTAAAAGTGAATTGTCCTTTCTTAAAAAAATAAAAGCAGGAAGCAAACCACCTCTGCCCTTTTTCTTTGTAAAAGCAGCTGCTTCTGTAGCTTTACCCTATCTCCTAGAATTTACCGCCAGCCTACCCACATCAGGACCAAACAGGAAACTTCCCACGGAAATGAGAAACTGAAGCTTAAGACGCCAGGGAAATGTCTCTACAGAAAGACAACGAAGCAACGAATGACCCAGGAAAAGAGAAGCCCCTGCCCCCTGCTCCCTGGGAAAGTGCTGCAGCTCAAGTCCAGCGGATGAACCTCCTGCGGGGAGGGCGGCCACCGGAGCTGGTGTGGGAGCCACAGGAAGAAGGCAGCAAGGCAATCAGGACGAACTAGGGGAAAGCAGGCAGCTCAGGCGCCACTCAAATGTTTATTTGAGTCCTTAAAAAATTACCTGCAGTGAGAGGTTCAGCCTCAGTTTTTGGATGGGCCAGATGATAGACTATTAAATTATTGGTTTTGCTACCTGTAGTGTAAACACTTGGGCAGATAAGTGAAAACACCTGACAAATATTTTATATCTGCCTGTGAGCCTGAGCTCTCTGCTTTCAGCCCTGAAGGTCAACCATTATACTTCATTCAGTTAGGTCCTCAGTGAGCACTTGCTGATAGGGATAGCTAACATTTATTGAGTTCCTATTAATTCCAGATTCTCTCCTAAGCACCTTTCTTTTTTTCTTTTTTTTTTTTTTTTTGCTAAAGAAGATTGTCCCCGAGCTAACATCTGTGCCCATCCCTCTATTTTATATATGGGATGCCGCCACTGCACGGCTTGATGAGCAGTGCGTAGGTCTGTGCCCGGTATCTGACCCTGTGAACCCCAGGCTGCCAAAGCGGAGTGCGTGAACTTAACCACTATGCCACTGAGTGGCCCCACCTAGGCACTTTTAAACATTATTTCTAATAATCATCAAACAACTCCCTCAAGTAGGTAGAACCTATTCGTGGTGGTTAACTTTATGTATCAACTTGCCTGGTCACAGGGTGCCCAGATTAAATGTTATTTCTTGGTGTGTCTGTGAGGGTGTTTACAGATGAGACTAGCGTTTGGATCAGTGAACGCAGTAAAGCAGATGGCCCCCCACAATGTGAGTGGGCATCATCCAATCTGTTGAGGGACTGAATAGAACAAAAGTGGAGAGGGAGGAATTTGCCCCTTTTTTTCCTGCCTCATCGATTGAGCAGGGACATATCTCATATTCTCCAGCCCTCGGACTAGGATTTACACCCTCAGCTCCCCTGGTTCTCAGGTCTCCGTACTCAAACTGAATTATACCACCAGCTCTCCTGAGTCTCTAGCTTGCACACAGCAGGTTGTGGGACTTCTCAGCTTCCGTGGCCACATGAGCCAAGTCCACATAATAAATCTCCATGTATGTGTAGATCCTGTAGGTTCTGTTTCTCTGGAGAACCCTAACCAACACACTATTATAAACTGTGGCTCAGAGCAATCAATGAACTTGCCCAGACTTACAGCAAGTAAGTGGCAGAGGCAGGATTTGAGCCAAGCCTGTGTAACTCCAAAGCCCATCCATGCTCTTTACAACATACCCACAAATATCCACAACAGTCAAGCATGCTGAGTTCACTGGAATTTCCAGGCTAATAAAAAATGAGGCAAGCCAAAAGTTAAAATTTGAGTAAAATGTAAAGGTTATCCTTTTCAGTAAAATGGAAAGTCAGACTCAGAATTCCCAGCTGTTAAAACACTTATCATTAAGCATCCTTCCCTTAGCTCTGAACGTCAAAAAAGTCAATGATCCAGAAATTAAAGTGCAAGTACCTTTATCTCCGGAATGCAACATAGAAGACAGTAGATCAAGCTTCCAAATACTTTAAGCCCTAGGTTGGGATTCAGGAGACCTGGGTACTACTCCTAGATCTGTTATTAAGTTACTGTGTGTCCCTAAGCAAGTTTCTTGACTGGCCTGGCCTCAGTTCTTGCCTGCAAAAGGAAGACATTTGATTCTACAAGATTTCTAAGTTCCATCTTGATCTAAGGCTAAGATTTGTCAAAACTGATACTAATTCACCTCACGACATCCTGAAGAGGCATGACCCATTTTGCAGACGAAAAGCAGAGATTCAGAAAAGTTAGTTGCCTTACTCAGTACTTTGTCACACAGCCAAGGACTAATGTCTCTCTCTTTCTCCTGTATCGCCATACCCTCCTTCTTCCCCATCCTACATTCAGATGCTTCATTGACATTGGCTGAGGTGGGACAGAAGGGAACCAGAATGCCTCTCTCCACACTTCCTTAATGTTGATCACCATCCCTCACTATCTATTGTCAGGAGGCTTCCTGGAGAAGCCACCATGTCCCTAACTCACCCCACGGTGGCAACATCCCATGATGTAGGGGGGAGGGGGCCTGTGATTCAGGTCCCATCCATTAGACTCATTCAGTCATCTGCACCCCAGAAAGGGCCTGTTGTTGAGGACCAGCACTTCCTCTGCGTGTTTACTGACACCTCAACACAACCCCACAGTCTCCCTTCTGGCCACCTGCCTCTCACTCATTCCAGTCACCCGGGCACAAAACCAAACCACGCTACTCTTCTGTACAAAGATGTCCTTGAGTGAAAATTCAAAACACAGGCTTACCATGTTACACGAGGGCTATTAAACTTTTTAAGCCAGCCTTATGCTAAATCACCCGGGTTTGGCTGTCCCTCTCTATACTTCACATACTCACACCTCCCTACCAATCTGGACAAATCTAGTTTTCCCCTCATCCAGATTTTGAGCAGTGTGTGTGCATTTTAAGAGCCCTTTACTCCTTGTTTATTTCTTCTTTCACCACCTCAAGGTATTTCATTCCTAAGTACCTCGTTTTTCCATTCCACATTTTCTCGCTCTTACTTGCCAGTTATGTTCATTCCTTCCTCTGCCTTTATTATTTTCCTTTCTTCCAGCAAAAAACAGAAAAAAAAAAAAAAAAAAACCACCCTTCTTTTCCAGTACACTAAAGAGTGCTACATTGTTTGCCCTTTCTCTTTGTCTGCATTATACATCATTGGCCCTGGAGACAGAGGACTCCTTCTGCCCTCTTGGGATTTACCAAGAATATTAAGCACCTACTAACACACCTGCATGTATTAGGTGCTCTGTGTATGCTTTCTCATTAAACCCTCACAATCACCTGATGAAAGAGCCCTTTCTCTAAAACAGTGCCTCTCAGACTTGAATGTGCATAAAAATCACCCGGGGGTCTTAACATACAGATTCTGAGTCAAAGGTTTGGGATCAGGCCTGAGAATCTGCATTTCTTGCAAGCTCCCAGGTAATGCTGAAGATGCATGTCTGTGGACTGTATTGCAGGTTTGGCCTGCATTGGAACAGTGTCAGTACTTTTACGTGATTGAGAGGCTGATGTGAAAATTCTTTCTCCCATGAGCATTTTGGTCCCTACTGTCAAGCACTGCCCTCTTCCCACCATCCTCTCTTGAAATTAAAACATTCCTGGAAAGGTCAACAAGTTCACCATGGACAGTGAATTGGTGACAATTTCAGAATGTGCAGCCTGAGAGCAATGAAACGCCGAGAGAGAGAGAATGACACCAAGAAGGGAAGGGAAACAGGGGAGGCAACAGTTGCTGAAGATGAAAGTGATCTGGTGAGAGACCAACGTGATAGGATAAGTCTTCAAGGAAGATGCCCACCTGCTTACCACAGGAGACAAGCACAGGCGGGGAGACACTCTGCCGTCTTGGAACTCACTGACTCTCCTCTCCAAGAGCATTTGTAGAGTGTCTACTGACATGAGTGCACGTGCCTGGTACTCCCTTTATATATACGTCCTCTCATTAAATGCTCACGACCACCGTTTGAAGTAGACAGCAATCTTACAGATGAACAGAACTGAGGCTGAGGGAGATTGCTTAACTTCTCCCGAGATAACTACTAATTCACATTATTGGATTCAATCCACCACTTCCCACTGCAAGCTCAGGTCTCTATTATCACACAAGCTACCAAAATGCTGGGAAAAAATGAAAAAATAAAGGAGCCCCCTAGAGTTCCAGAGATAGAGAGGAACTTCTGCCTTTGATGAAGCTTAAAAAAAAAAAAAAAAGCAGATGTGACTCAGAAGAAAACAAATCTGTTTATGCTACTTGTGGCTTTGGATGCTAAGGGGGAAAAAGAATCCTCAGGGATACAGGGTAGAGGAGGGTCTGTGTGGTGGGCAGTGAAGCCCTTCTGCGGTTTTGTTATTTGGTGCACCTCCAATCTCTCTTGCTAGGTTGGAAACCTTGAGAGCAGGGAGACTTCCTCTGAGACCAGCCTGTCTCTGAAAGAGAAACAGTGCTCAGCCCATGTTTGATTACATCCTTTCCCACTTCCTCCCGGCCTCCTGAGACCTGTGTACCATAAATTACCAAGCATGATTATGTGAGTTTCTCCCCACTGTTGGGTCCATCTTCTCTGGCTTCTAATAAACTCTAGTTATTCCATTAAAAAATTTGTATCAATTCTGTAGTCCTATTTCCTTCTCCTTTCCTCTGTTTCCCCTTTCCTTCACCACCAGTTTCTTGAGAGAAGCATCTTCCCTCACTGCCTTCACAACTGAAGTGCTCACTTATTGTTTTAAATCCTTGTGGTCTGGCTTCAGTCCTCACTGCTCTCCTAAAACTGCTTCTCTCCATGGTCATCCAGAGCCACTTAATCGCCTTTTGTCTCTGACTTCCCTATCTCATGCTTGATCCTTTTCAATTTTGCTGGACTATTTAATATTGTTGCCCATCTGCTTCATCTTGAAAAGCTCCCTCTGACTTTCAAAATGCAGCAATGCCTCGTCCTGCTCCAACCTTTCTGGTCTTTCTCTGACTTCCTTGAAGATTCTTTCTCCTCCTCTCATTCCTAAATGTGGGTGGTCTCTGACTGTCATTACTGTTGCATTTCTATTCTGCTGACACTCCCTCCTTTGATGAGTCCCTCCCCTGATGTGGCTTCAGTTATCATATTTTGGGTAGATAACGTCTTGGCTCTAACTCATGCCTCCATCTGGCAATTGAACATTTCTACCTACCATTTTCTAAGTAGCAACACTACCACAAACTAACAAAGTCTTTCCCCTGATTTTACAATTTCTATTAATGATGTCACTATTTTCCCATTCATCCAGAGTTAATTCGTATCATCTCATAATCCTTAGCCCTTAAGATCCAAGAGATCGTCAAATCTCATAAATTCAATCTCCCCAACATTTCTCCCCTTTTCCCCTTCTTTTTATTCCTACTACCACATCATAGTTCAAATCCTTAGTGGACCTTAATCCATTGTCACTGCACTGCTTCAATAATCTCCCAGAGTCTTCCTTGCTCCATTCCTTCCCAACTCCCATCCCTCCAAAGTCCTTTTGCCAGACATATCTTCCAAAGACACAGCTCTGGTCATATCGCGCCCTATGACCTCCAGCTCCTAACTGCCCAAATAATGAAGTCCAAACTCCTCCTCCTATTGTTCAATACTCTCCAAACAATGACCTTAACTTAATTTCCAAGCCTAAACCTCACATCTACTTTATATCTTATTATGCAACTGGACTGCTCCTTATTCCATGAACATCTACCATGCTTATTCTCTTCTGAGTCTCTACTCGTGATTCTTTTGTCTGAAATATCCTCCCAACGTCAAAGGTAGTTCCCTGTTTTTCCACATGAATCAGAGTGATCTCTCCTCTCTCTGCTTTGAATCCCTAGAATTTGTACCTAAGTATCTTTAATAATTTGTTCCTCAAGTTACATATAATAACTTGTATAATAACTTGCAATAAAATGTGTGTACCTACCCTAGAATCTAGAAGCAAAGATAAGATGTGTATCCAAATAGCTGTGATCGAAGAGGTTCCATGGCCACCAAAACATCCCTTTTTTTTTTTCTATTAGTGACCACAGCATTGGAATATATGTGTAAAGGGACGGGGGAGTCACGTGAGTTTTTATTGATAAGGCTAGTAAATATTACTTGTTAACTACTCAAAAATGTATAATCTTGGCAGTAAAATAAAAGCATCTCCTAAAGCAGTTCCATTTAATCATCATCCCAGGTGTCTGACGGAGAAAAAAAAAAAATGCCAACGTTTCTCAAACTGTAATGTGCATGAGACTACTTGGGAATCTTGTTAAAGTGCAGCTTCTGAACCAGTAGGTCTGGGGCAGGAAAGACAGGCTGAGATTCCACATTTCTGACAAGTTTCTAGGTTACGCCTAGGATGCTGGTCCATGGACCACACTTTGAATAGCAAGGAGTCTTTTTTTTGTGTGTGTGAGGAAGATCAGCCCTGAGCTAACATCTATTGCCAATCCCCCTCCTTTTTTTCCCTTTTTCTCCCCAAAGCCCCAGTAGTATAGTTGTATGTCATAGTTGCACATCCTTCTAGTTGCTGTATGTAGGACGCCACCTCAGCATGGCCAGACAAGTGGTGCGTCGGTGCGGGCCTGGGATCCGAACCTGGGCCGCCAGCAGCGGAGCGCATGCACTTAACCGCTAGCTAAGCCGCGGAGCCGGCCCCAGCAAGGAGTCTTAAACCATTCTTAAAAATCACCCAATATCCTCAGTGTGATCATTCAGACACATCATGAGGTTTACACTCCAATAGACAACTGCAGAAATTTAAAGTAGGATTCACATGGATCAAAATTTGTGAAATTGTTTTGCAAATGGGGCTTTATCTCTATTAAATAGCCATATAGTTCTCCAAATGTGATTCTGGAGAGCTCAGAGCAGTTCACCAATGGCAAATGAGTGTAGTATCCAGCTACCTGTGGTACATGAGTGTGAATACTTACACTTCCTCAACCATATCAGCAAGGCTGGGTTGTTTTCCCTCTGCAATTTCAAGTTCAATGTGTTCAGAAGTCTGCTCTCATCAGAAAGGAAGTACAATCTTATAAGTCTCTGGGATCCAATAAATTGGGTCTCTCAGAGCCACTTAATCCCAAAAGCCCTTGATCTAAGAAAGCAGCTCAAAAAATCCCATCTTTCCAACAAGTTTCCATGACCTAGCCATCTGCCTGCAGAGAAATAAACTAAATTTCCATACCCTGCTTCAACCAATTTCCTCCCAGCCTCTGGCAAGCATTAAGGGCACAAATGAGAAGAATACTCACAACTCTGATCATTTCCTCCATCACATCATACAAAGAACCTACAGAGTTCTCAGCACAGACTTTCCCAACGAATGACGCAATGGAAGGGGCACCCACTCACCTTCTCATATGATTGAGCAAAATGTCAATGTCTTCTTTTCCCTCACATTGCAGGTGCCCCACATGTGACCTCTGGACTCAGCTTTTCCACAGTAAGACTATTTAAATATCTTATTGGTGAGAGGTTAGGCTCTTCTGATACATGTTGGCTAATTATATAAAAGTGTTTTTACTAAATATTTCCAACACACCATATTCTGTTGTTAAGAAGACTGTATTTTAGAAGACCCAATCATGATTTTTATGAGACCACTGTCTACATCCTTCTACCTCATATACTGCAAGTGTCTCCCAAGGATGAAATGGTAGTCTTCTCCTGTGGGGCATCTTTTCCTAAAAGCTCCACCATGGATCAAAACCATTATCCATCCTAAAGAACTGGTAGATTCTAACTCATTTCTTCAATATTTGACAAAAACAACCATTCTCTCTTATTCTGGTAACAGCACTGCATTTTTCTGCAGAGGATTACCTGTCCTGAATTCTTCGTTCTTGTGGTCCTGGTGGGTTCATGACATGAATCAAGCCAGGACAAGAAAGTAATAACCAAAAATTGAGGAAAGTAGGAAGGTAAGACTCTCTTTCCACTGGGTTGCTAAGCTGGTGAGATGTAAGCCAGGAGCAGCTGGTGGCCATCTGGGCACCCACAGGGAGAGCCCATCTGAGAGCAGGACCAACACAGAAGGAAGAAGTGGAATACCAGATTTAGATAACATCATACAAACACCTGGTTACAGATCCCAACATATGCCTTCTTTTGTTTACGTTAATTGAACTAGCTTTCTGTTAGTTAACAACTGAAAGTGTTCTGGCTGATAGAGGACTTAGGAAATGATAACAATACTAACCCTTACACAGACACTATATGCTAGGCACTGTTGTAGGTGCTTTCCAGATATTAACTCATTTAATCTTCACCACAATCCTAGGCAGCAGCTATTGTTATTATCATCATTATTTTCATTTTACAAGTGAGGAAACTGAGACAAAAAGCTTCCTTAAGGCCACCCAGATAACAAGTGATGGAGTCAGGATTCAAACTTAGGCAGTGGCTCCAGGGTCAGTGCTGTGAATCAGGGCTGCTCGAGAAGTGGTTCACAGACTGGTTCTAGTCTATAAACTATTAACTGTCTGCAAGGAGAAATTGAAAGTATGTATATAGAAACCTTTAGAGCAAGTTGACATTGCTGAAACATTTTTTATTTATAAAATTATTAGTCCATGATGGGTTGGAAATTTTTTTTAAAAAATCTCATCCTTCGGGGGCCAGCCCTGTGGCATAATGGTTAAGTTCAGTGTACTCCACTTTGGCGGTCCGGGTTCCTGGGTTCAGTCCTGGGCACAGACCTACACCACTCGTCAGCCATGGTATGGCGGCTTTCTACCCACCTATAAAATAGAGGAAGATTGGCACAGATGTTAGCTCAGGGCTAATCTTCCTCAAGCAAAAGAAGAGGAAGATTGGCACAGATGTTAGCTCAGGGCTAATCTTTCTCAGCAAAAAAAAAAAAAAAATCTTATCCTTCACCACAAAGTTTGAGGAATATTATTTAGCTTGTAGCATAAGCACAGTGATTCAGATATAAATCACAGACTCTCTCTGAACACTCTTAAGTTTCTATGAATAATGTTGCTATCACTTGGCAATCTCAAAATATATTACTTCTTGACTCAATTTCAATGTTTCAAAATAAAGCTATTTGAGGTATTTTTAGTTCTCATGGCTCTGGATTAGAAGGGGATCCTGAGTTCTCAGTGGACCTTTTGAGATGCTAATGTATTATGAGCTAGAGCTACACAGCACTAAGGACCTTAGCGATGGCTTCTTCCCAGTGAACCTTGCCCTAAGCAGTCACAGCAAAGGCAAAGAGACTCACAATCCCAGCCAAGGAAGAAGCCATGGAAGGTGACTACTAGGGAACAAGTGATACCAGGGAGTTGGAAGAGAGGCTGCAAACGGAGGCGACATCTGCAACAGAGAAGCAGGCTGTGACCCTGCAGAGCTGTCCTGCGCATGCAACTTTGAGAAATGCACTTCCAGCCTGTACCGTAGGACAGGCAAAGAAACGGCGCCTAAGCCTAGTCCAGCAGGCCCAAGACAAGTAGGTCTTTCCTGAACACACACCTCACAAACGAACAACAAGCCCATGAAAAAAGCTTGACATGTTTAGTCACCAGGGAAATGCAAAGTAAGACCACAACCGGATACCACCATGCACCCACCAGATTGGCTAAAATTAAAAAGACTGACAGCAGCAAATGCTGGCAAGGATGTAGAACAACCAGAAGTCTCGTACACAGCTGGCGGGAATGGAGAAAGGGTTGGCAGTTTGTTATAGAGTCAAAATATACCTAGCCTTTGACCAAGCAATTCCACTCCTATGTATTCACCCAAGAAAATTAAAAACATATGTTCACACTCAGATTTATACAAGAACGCTCATTGCTCAAACTGGGAATAATCCAAACATCAGTCAATAGGAGAATGAATAACATATTGTGATATATTTCTACAATAGAATACCACTCAGCAATACCCATGAACAAATTACTGATGTACGCAACCACAGGGATGAATCTCACAGACACGAAAGAAACTGGACACGAAAGAGTATGTACCAGATGATGCCATTTGCATGAAATTCTAAAATAGACAAAGGAAACCTAAGGTGAAATTTATCGGAATGACAGTTGCCTCTTGGGAGAGGGGGATAGGCAGGAGGATTGCCTGGGAAGGGACACAAGGGAATTTTCTGGGGAGATAGAAATGTTCTATATCATGACAGGGATGTAAGTAACAGGGTGTTTCAAACGGAAGGTGTGGGGAGTAGATAAAAGCATGGACGAAGCAAGAATGGTAGAAGATAGATAAGTGTTGAAGCTGGATGATGGGTATACAAGTAACATTAAACTATTCTGTTTACTTTGTATCTACCTGAAATTTTCCATAATAAAAAGCTAAACAATAAATAAAGTCCTTTACCATTTAGTCGATGTCATCAGCGCTTTTTATAAAGAAATTTTTCCAAAAAAAGTGCATTTAGGAACCAAATGTCACTGTAAGAATAACTACCACCAACCAGATATCTGTAACTATGGCAGAACGTGTTATGATTTGGAGTGATGAGGTATGCTTTTCTCATGACACAACTTTCCACCGTTGTTGTATCTAATAACTCAAAAAGCCCATGACCAGGAAAAAAAAGTTCTCATTGATTTGCACACCATTGGTAGTTGTTTATTCCAGACACAGCACAGCTCAACTTCAGTGAAAGTTCCTGGATACAAGGCAAGGGCTAGGAAACAAAAACATTCTTTATTTCATCTTTTCCTTGCAGCTTATTATTTTACTAAAAATGCCAAATGGTGATTTTTAAGCCAACCTATTTAAGATTTCAATTGAGTAAATTAAAATTTTTATGCATGTCACTGAGAAAATATTAGAAAAAACTTCAAAGTTCAACAAAAAGAGAAATAATGAATACATTGTGGTACAGTATATTCTTAGTTTATAAAGAATGATTTAAAAAGTGGCAAAATGTTTATGCTGTGTCAAGTGAAAAAGAACACAAATTTATTTATAATTCCAACTCATATATATTTAATTTGTAGGGAAAAAAACTCAAGGAAATAATGACTGTTAACGTCATATTCATATGTCACTGGATGGTGAGACAGTGAGTATTTTGTATTTTTTTTCTTTATACTTTTCTGAATTTTCCAGCTTTCTATAAAATTACTTTTATAATAGGAAACAAAACCATAAAGTCACCTATAAATGGGGTACACTTCTTGTTACAAATCAAATTCTTGCTGAGCAGTGGTACAGAAACCAAATTTGTCATTTTGTGTTACCTGGGTTTTCTGAGGAAGAAGAATGGTGCCTGATGAATTACTGCTGTAGCAGCCTGCCTCCTAAGGCTCCTCTGCCCCCAACTGCTTCTAAAATTAGTTTAAAATACCCATGCTGCTTATTTCGGCATGGAGAAAAACCAGGATAGCAAGCCAATAACCATTTTTCATTCTACTGCAAACATCCTTTATTCCAAATTCCCTCAGCATTTCTGTCCCTCAAGAGATTCCAACAATGTGCCATCCCTCAGCCAAGGCACTGGGGCATACAGACCCTGGTCGACAGACTAAGCCATCTGGGTTGAGTCTCAGTGCAGGGCAGAAAAGAAAATAAATTTGACTTAGTCTACCCCACCTAAGTAAGGACCTGCGTGGCTGCCTGAGTTTAGAGAACACTAGCAGGCCGTCCCTATCTCACCTACCAGAACCTTCAACCAGAGAGAAATGAATATGTTGCTGTTGCTGCCCTGGGGCACGCCACATAGAGCAGAGTTGGAGGGAACGATTTAATCACTAAACCCTTCCTAGAGCTTCTGTGGAGAAGAATTGGCTCTTTCACCAAGGCCTGCCTCTGGACCCCATTATAATGAATTCACATTTGGTGAGAATCCAGTCAGCGGTTCTTAACAGTTATTTGGTTGGTTGGTTTTCTTTGATGGTGGTGGTGGTGTAGTTTTTGTGGTTATTGCTTTTAGGAAATACAGTTTTAAAAAAAATTTTACACTTTTATCCATACAGAAGATCAGCTGGCCTTCTAGGCATGCCCTAGAGTGGCACTGTTCAGTATGGAAGCCATTCACCACATGTGGCTATGGAGCATTTGAAATGTAGCTAGACCAAACTGAGATGTGCCATAATTCACATCGAATTTTGACGACCGAGTACAGAAGAAAAAGTAATGTGAAACATCTAATTGATAATTTTTATATTGATTGCACACTGAAATAATGATATATGGGATAGATTGAATTAAATAAAATGCATTATTAAAGTTAATTTCACCCGTTTATTTTTACTTTTTTAGTGTGGCTGCTAGAAAATTTTAAATTACATATGCGATGCACATTTTATTTCTTTTGGAGAGGGCTGGTTTAAAAAATGATTAATGTTCATCAAATAAGTAAGTACCTGTGACTACACACTCTGGAACATCCTACATAGAAATGTCCATGTGAAACACAGCTTTACATAAGATACATGAGCTACTGTATCTCAGCGTGTCTGCCCTTATGTCTTTCAGTTTGGGACTCCTCTGTGACCCCACTCTTCAGTTTCTCTGTCCTTGGAGATTTAACACATATGACATGTCTCTCCTCCAGCTGTCCCATGGGCTGTCCATGGTTATCCTTGTTCTGCTGTTCTTGCAGAAATGACTGTGTAGCCATTGGAGGCTCCCTAGCGTCTCTGTTGGAGCAGTCAAACCAGGAAACCAAGTACCACAAGAGGAAAGGTAGGACAACCTCACTGGGAACCCAACAAAGGAGACAGGTGCTCTTGTTCCTCCAAAGTCAGGTTTGCTTCTCCCAGCCGGTACCCCCGTGACTTTTCAAAGATTTTTGATAGAAGGAAAAATTCTTAGAAAAAGACACAAATAGCAACCTTGCTGGTTCTGAGACGAAGAGGATAAATAGGCCGCTAGAGAACAGAGCCCCTGATCCCACCTGGATGGTAAAGCCCATAGTTAGGCCACTAAGCCTTCCCCTCTGGCTAACTGGCTAATTATTTCTGATAGTGGTGGTCTCTACTAACCCCTCACCTGCCCTACAGCAGAGCAGATCTATCAAGTGAGGAGGGTAGTAATTACTGGTGATTCTTGCAAACACTCATTATCTAAGCTCCTGGGTCCTTAGGAGATAGATATGAGATATAAGGGGATCAACTCATGACAATGCCAAAAGAAAGCTGCAGCCATTAGAAAAGCAAAGTGCGGTGACTGTTAATTTCTAAAAGTAAATTCAAAGAGTGTTACGTTAAAAGTAAGAATCTCTAATATTTTACAGTTATACGTGTCGTCTGACATCTGAGAATTGTTTCTTGCCTTCCCTTCTCTCCCCATTAGCTGTTGTGACTGCAGCTGACACCTCTGCCTCCAGAACATGCTCATACCTTTTTGCCTCTGAATCTCCTTCCAGACTTAATTTCTCATGGACAGCGGCTGTGTCATCTGCCACATTCCCTACAGCTCCTTGCACACTGGCAGGTACAGAGAACGTACATGATACAGACAGATAGATTGGTTACTTTTGTCTTCGGTCGTATTGGTTGCCTTCTCTTCATAGAGGAATATCCTCAAACATTTCGCTAGACCGAAGTTTGTTGAACCAAACAGATCATCAGTTGTGGTTAATATTATGAAACTTAAAGGCCACTTGTACATACTCTATGAATGTTATCTTGTGTTACAATGAACAGTTAGTAAGACTTCTTGTTCTTAAGGAAGATTTGTGATGCTATTGAGGTTTCAATATAGAATTTATTTTAGGCTAAGGAAATAAGACATCACTTGCAGAGAATGTGAATTCCACTGTGAAATCACCTTGTTGACTATCTAAGACCCTCAGAAACACTCTCATTTTTCTTTACGAAAGAATGTTGTTAGAGAGTCATCATGGACAGAATGGTGGAGTCTTTCCTTTTAAAGACACAACTGGGGTTTAATTTTGGAGAAAGGAAACCAGATTTCAAAAGACAGACCCTGTTGGAAAGTCACCAATTGGCCACAGACAAAAATGTCTGTGAGAGTTCGATTTTTCTCACTCCAGCTGGGAATTTTGTTGGTTTTCTTTTTACATTTTCTGAGTTTACTTCTCCTAAGATAAAAATCTCAAGTTCTACACCTGGATAATCTGAAAAAGAGATTCCTTTCATTTTTGTCTTGATTTTTAAGAAGAAAAAAGACAAGAAAATTTCAAAATATTTAAATCCCATACATATATAGTAAAGCCATTTTTCAACGTTATTCCAAGAAATAGCAGCTAACAAGAAAATATCTTTCAGGGGCTGGCCCCGTGGCACACCAGTTAAGTGCACATGCTACGCTGCTGGCGGCCCGGGTTCGGATCCCGGGCGCACACCAACGCACCGCTTATCAGGCCATGCTGTGGCGGCATCCCATGTAAAGTGGAGGAAAATGGGCATGATGTTAGCTCAGGTGCAGTCTTCCTCAGCAAAAAGAGGAGGATTGGCATGGATGTTAGCTCAGGGCTGATCTTCCTCACAAAAAAAAAAGAAAGAAAATGTCTTTCAAAACAAAATTTATTAGGAGTAAAATGAAAAATATAGACATATAAAACTCTGAATATTTTATATTGAAAAACTTTTTCATAGCAGCATCTTAATATGGCTTTACTCTCAATATAAGTGGGAAGTCCACGCAGTCACTGGGCACATGACTGATTTCATGCCATCTGGGTTTTTTGTCTTAACTCCCAAACAGTCAAAAACACACTTCATTTGTCAAAGCTTTAAAAATATATTTATCTTTTGAAATGCAGGCCACATACAAATACAAAGTTCTGTACCTTACCAAAAGAACAGCGGCATCTTTATTGCCCTGGTCTTGATGTTTAATAAACTTATATCCCATCTGCATCCTCAAATCCACGTGCATCACAAAAATTCCAAGAAACCTCATCATAAAGACTCTATTACTGCATGGTTCCCACTATAAAACAGAGCAGCACTTTGTGGTGTTATAGCACTTTTCACGCAAGAATAGAAAGCCTCTTCTATGAGTCCTTTGTTTTCCTCCAGATACCCATGGAGGAAGGTCAATGGTAAATCCATTTTATTGAAACTCTTGTCCAGGAACACATAAAACTAACAGAAGAGAGTGATACTGTGAGCTCCTTGAGGCTAGGCATTACTTTCTTAAGTTATGAAAACTTTTTTAAAATGTTGATTGATTGAAAATATAAAGTTCTAACTCCAACTTAACATTATTATCAGTAGAATAGTTCTTATCCTCTCCACCACCATCCTGTCTCTAGCAAAAACACTCCTCACCCCACCTGTTATACTCAACCCCGCACAGTCATTGAAAATATAAACTATAGAAATGTGGATGCTTCTCCTGTAGGACTGGGGTGACTTCAGCTTACCCAAAGCATGAGGGCCTTAGTGCAACGTGAAAGGCGTCAGGTACCCTAAGTGCCAGGCCACAAATGGGTCCCCAAATGAGAGTAAGGACAAGATGTTACTCCAATCAAATGCCCTGATAAGTAATTTTTCTTAAAATATGGAGCATTCTCGAGACGAAAACAAGAGAAGAAGAAGGGACAGGAGAGGAGAGAAAAAGGTATAAAGGGAACCCCTCTCCCAATATGAACACATTTTTAGCAACCATTCAGCAGATGGGACACGTTTTGGCCATTGCTAATCCTTAAAAATATCAGGTGCAACTCCACTGTGCAAAGTTTGTATGTCTAGGAACTAATCCTTTTCCCCTTTAACTTTTCCTTTTGTGAGCTTACTAAGCAATTTTTCCATAATTTGCCAAGCAAAATAATTGTATCACCCACCAAGAAGAGACTAAAAAGGAAACAAATAATATGTGTGTTTAAAGAAAAATATATAAAATAGACATCTTATCCTTTTTTAAATTTTCTGGGTAAAATTTATGAACAGCTGGTATCTCTGAGATAAATCATTTTGTGTTTGCAGTATAAATATTCATTGATCCAGACACGGTATTTGTGGTGATCATAGGAATAAAATACAAAAAAAAAAAAAAAATCCTTGAGTTACATTTGTTTTTCAGAAAACAAACGCATAGATCTCCACATCATTCTCACTGCCCTTTCTTCCATCTGCTACAAAATGTGTCAGAGAGGGCACTCAGCTCAATCTCAAACAGGGTGTTTAAAACGGGAGTGGGGGTAGGGGTGGAGGGGGTTTTGAAAAACAGAGTAAGGGCTGAAGGTCCATGGATTCATTGAGCATTAATTAGGGCAAGATACTGCATTTCCATGGCCTCAATTTCTTCCTCTCAAAAGGACTAATAACCCTACATGATTTCCTTGATTTGAAGCAAAAATAAATTAAACAATAAATTGTAGGAGGATATTTGGAGGGAGAGACAGAATGTCAGAGAAAAAAGAGCAGTGTGGACACAAACATGCTTTCAGCAGGAAGCTGGTGGTCTGCAGGCCACATTTTGAGACACTCTGTCAACAGTGACTATTTTTGCAGCTTATTCAACCTCTTTATATTTATTTTGATCATTGCTTCCTTAAAAACAAAGTTTTGTCAATAAAGATGCTCCACACATGAGAAAAGCAAGAAAATTTCCCCAAATCCCTTCTGAAAATTTCAAATAAGCATTCCTGATGTCCTCCACCATGTGGTTACTTCACCCTTGCATTCAACAGATATAAACACCAATGACGCACCAGGCATTGTGCTGGGCAATGGGGACTTAAAAGTGAAAAGACAGATTTCCAGAGGCCTAGGGTCTAATGGGAAGAGATAAATAAGTAAACAAGTAATTAAAACACCATAGGATCAATATAACGTATGTAAGTAGAGTCACATTCAACTTCCATGTGTTAACTGCTTAGCGAAATCAAAAATTGAGTTGAGCAAGGGCTCCATCTGTTTTGAGACAGTAGAAAATCAAGAAGATACTGCTATCCCTGCCAAGACCATGACTCCTTTTCCTAGTGGAGGCCAAGAAAATACAAGGCACCCCCAGGCCCTGATTTCTCAGTTCAGGAATTTTAATCCAAAAGCCATAAAACAAGGCAATTGCCATGTGGCCAAGTAAAAGTCTAAAAGAATATCTGAGTGTCTCCTGCCCTAGATCTCAGGGGTATGGTGGCCCTCTTCTCTGTGCAGTTACTTTTCTCATGTCACAGGTCTTTCCCATACCTGCTGTTGGATCCTGGTACCTACCAAGGATAAGGTGTTTCTGTAAGGTAACCCCAGGCTAAGTAGGAGAAAAACTCTTAATATAATAAAAAGGGGAAGTGCTAATAGAAAACTAATATTTGCAATCCAATTACTTAAATCCTCTACCTTAAGGCTATCTTCAGAGAGAATTTTCCCATCCTTCCTCTGCATTTAGGACCAAAAGCCCCCACCCCACTCCTGCTCCCACCCCCAGGAAAGCAGAGAATGACAGACAACACTCCCCTGAGGCTAGATACATAATTAGACAGAAAGGAGGTGGGAGGAAAGGAAGAATAAAGGAGCAGAGCACTGAAGAGCTGTAAGGCAGGGAAAGAAGCAGAGAGACTCTAAGGGAGAAGGGACAAAAGAGAGAATCTCAGTTACCCACGTGGTTGACTATGTGATGTGTCCAAAGCATTTCAGACTAAAGCCCCAGAGGCAGAGTTCAGGGACAAGTTGAATTTTTCAATTTCCAGCACCCTGAAGACTTGGAAGGAAATATAATATAGCCTTTGGATCTGACATAGTCAATTAAAAGTGTGCCTAGATTCCACGTGTGTGCTTGACTAGCTAACCGTAGACTTTGTTATTAACTATAGTACCTCTTTCTTCCAGAATAAGGAACATTAATCGGATATTTTAGCAGTGACATCTAACAGTCTTTGGCTTCTTCTTTAATCCAAGGGAATCATGAAATAACATGCTTCCTGTGTGTGCTATTCCAGCATCCAGCATCCACCATATGATCTGTTGAGGATAAATCCAAACTCACAATTCCCAAATAAGAAAATCCTGGGCTTAGTTTGAGAAGTTTAAGACTATCAAAGAGAGCCCCTGGGGGCATCTGGAACCAATCCAGTGTTGGAAGAGGGCCATCAGGGCCCTGTTGGGCATCATCACAATCACTAAAGCTGTCATTCTTAAATTGAGTTAGTAAATCAACTCCTAGTATCTAGGCTGCCATCTTAGGAAACTATATTGTCTTAATTTCACCTAAATTCTACAGTCGAGGACTCTCCTTGTGAAAGTTGTAAAAATGCCTATGCTCATGATCAGTTTCCATGGGAACCATGACTAAGGCAGATCCAGTCTAGGTTTATCTGACTCCTGTCTCCATATTTGCAAATATAAACAGGAGGGCAATATCTTTCCTGGTCCTCACTATTGTGAGTGGCTGGAGTAGAAACTTCCATTCTCCTTCCCTTCCTAACTCAATCCTTCCTTTACTTTGTATCTAAATAGAGGCAAAGACTCAGAGATAATTCCATCTTCCCCTATTTAGTATGGAAACCACCTCTCTCCTTGCCCTACTTCCTTCTACTTTTGCTTTCTCTAGTTTCTATCCATTCTTCCTCGAGGCATATAATTCTATGCCAGCTATGTAATATGTTCAATCATTAGCATTGAGAGAAAACCCTAATAGTTGACTTCCATGCCTCTCTTAGACGGGAAAACCCTAGATTCCCCATCTTCACCCAGACACTAGGTTTTAGTCAACTCTCCACAGTAGGGCAAGGGAAAAATATAAGGATATAGAAGGTGCTGTGGAGCAGGGGGAAATAATTTGAGATATCAGTTGAGATTCTTTGGGTTGCAAATAATATAAAATTCAACTCCAACTGGCTTAAGCAAAAGAAAAGAAAAGGGATATTTTATGGGTTCACAAAACTGAAGAGTCCATGTTGGATCTTGCCTGCTGGAGGAGCTTGATTCAGTCACAAACATCTTTCTGGGCTACTCCTTCCAGCTCTTCTTCCTTTAGAAAAGCTCCAATCTTTGATTCCACAGAACAGTTCTCAGCATCTTCAGGCTCATATCTTCACAACCTCTAGTTAAACATAAAGAAAGTCTGCTTCCCCAATAGCTCAAATGCAGCGCTAGAATTGAATTTTGTTTGACTTCGATTGGCCCACTTTTGATCACATGTGACGTGAACCATGGCTGTGGCCAAGGGAATGGACTGCATAGGTTGGTTTTGCCTAGGTCACATGCTGCATTCCCTCAGGTCCAGGGATGAAGTCAGCCTCACATGAAGCACATGAAGAATGGGAAAGGGGTGCCGTCAAAGTAAAATCGTGTCCTCAAGAAGGGTGTGCAAGTGCTGAATGGCAAAGTTCATAAGCATTCACTATGCTTCCCCAACCCTGCAGGGATGATGAAGAAATGCTTCATAGAGGATACTGGAAGAAACACTGGAATGAAGCTATGAAGGATGAGTAGGAGTTTAATAACCAAAGGTTGGGATGACAGTAGACAGGCCATCCAACACTAGGAGAACACCATGCACAATGCAGTGGACAGGCAAAAAGTCATGCTCTTTCCCAGGAAATTCAACTAAGCTCTGCATGAATGTGCCTGTGGGAAGTTCTGATAACTGAGGCTACAAAGTAGGCTAATCATTTTGAGCTTTAGATGCCATACACAAGCATTTAGATTTTATCCTTCACGAAGAGATGGGGAGCACTGAGATAGATACATTAAACCGGGATTTGATCTCTTGAGCAGTATGGAAGGTGTGTTGGATGGGTGAGACAAGGGCTATGAGAACAGAGTAGAATCTCAGTCAAAAATACCTTACATAAGCTGAACCAAGGTCATTGGCCATGGAGATTAAGAAGTGGAGCTAATAAAAAAGAAGGAAATCCTGACATTTGCAAGAACATGGATGGACCTTGAGGGCGTTATGCTAAGTGAAGTAAGCCAGATAGGGAAAGACAATTACTGTATGATCTCACTTATATGTGGAATTTAAAAAAACCAAACTCATAGAAACAGAGAACAGATTAGTGGTTACCAGATGTGGGGGCAAGGGGGGATGAGTGAAGGGAGTCAAAAGGTACAAACTTCCAGTTATAAGAGAAATAAGTTCTGGGGAAGTAACGTACAGCATGGTGACTATAGCTAACAGTACTGGATTTTATATTTGAAAGTTGCTAAGAGAGTAGATCTTAAAAGTTCTCATCACAAGAAAAAAAAATGTGTAACTATGTGAGGTTACACATAACTAAACTTATTGTGGCGATCATTTCACAATAGATACATATATCAAATCTTTGTGTTGTACACCTGAAACTAATACAATGTTATATGTCAATTATATCTCAATAAAACTGGAAGAAAAGAGGTGGGGATAGATTCAATAAATATCTAGATGGTAGAAATGATGGGCCTGATGACTGACTGGATGTGGGAGATGCAGGAGAAAGAGGTTACCTGCTCTAGTGTCTGTCTTGGAAGACTGTATAAAGTGGAATGCAGATTCACTAAATACTGAATCCATGCAGACTGGCCATTACATCACCTTAAGTCTTGGATCTAACTTTCCAACTCAGGTTTTTAATAAAAATATGTGTCAGTGATTTTAATTACATTCATTCAATATTTATAGAGGGTCTTATGTGACTAACCATTCCATTCACAATGCGTCCTGCACCCCCCCACCCACACACCCACCCACACCGAATCTGTTCTGCGGGGTTACTTATGACGCAGCTGTTTTCGCAGTTGGGATCCTCATGCTGCTCTATCACAACACAAAACAAACAGCTTCCCTCCGCCATCTTGGCTCCGCTTGATTTTCAGCTCAATAAAGTGGCGTATTGAGGGAAAGGCCTTATCATCCATCCTAGTCCATAAATAACATAGCCAAGTTCATTCCTGAAGCAATGAAATTCTCACGGTGACATTTTATCTCTGAAAAGCGAATTTTTAGTGGTGAAACAGTCCATCTGAAACGACTCTGGTATTTATTTATGTGTTTTTGTGTTTGTGAAAGATATCCCTGCAGGATATCCTCTTTAAGCTTTGCAGCTGTTGGTAATGGGTCCCTGCCCAAGTGTGGATTTATTTTACAAACACATTTATCATCTATCAAACATATTGGCTGGCAAAGGTTTTGTATATTCCATGGCTTGTAACATTCTGGCTCCCAACTACTCCTAAACCACTGAAACACACTCGTCTTGCTCTTGCTCGCCCTTTGAGAAAGAACTGCAGGGCTGACTTTGTCTGGGAGATGATAGGATTAAACTGCATTTATGCTGAATCCACAGTGTGTAGGGAGCATGAAGCTGTTTTCTAGATGAATCAGCTGATTCTTTGTGCTTTACAAGCCAGTGGAGGCATGAGTTAATGAAAATGGAAGAAAATAGCTCATTTACCCAACACTACATGGCAAAGAAATGAAAACAAAGGAGAAAAATGAGACTACAAGACAGATATCCCATCTTCCAGAGATAGTATTTAGCTCACTCCCTCCGGAACCTAAATTAGGAGCCGTGTTTCCAGGGAGATGGGCAGATGCATGCCCGGAGTTCTAAGTCAAGAGGAAGCTTGTCGGGGTGCTACACGGGTCCGTGTCTTCAGGTCATTCCTACACGTGAGGCCAGGGAATGGCACTCAGGATGTTAGACTGTTCTGGAAACATCTTTCCAGAAGAAAGGATCCAGGTGAAACTCGATCCAGTCCCAAACTGGACAGAATTCACTTTGGCTCCAAATATCATGCCCAGAGCCAAATGGAACCAACCTGGACTGCAAGTGGGGGGGAAATGCTCCAAGGCTAATACCGTTGGTCTTCATTCCTTAGCTAACATCTCACTCCAGCTGGACAGGAAACCGTGGGTTGAAACTTTGATGTTACTTTTGAATTTTTCTCTTCTGGAAGCATGAGAAGCTCTCCATTAGTTCCAAAATAGTAGAGGATTCAAGCTCCCTGAGCTTGAATTGGCCCTGAACTAACATCCGTTGCCAATCCTCGCCTTTTTGCTTGAGGAAGACTGCCCCTAAGCTAACATCTGTGCCAGTCCTCCCCTATTTTGTATGTGGGTTGCTGCCACAGCATGGCTTGATGAGTGGTATAGATCCACACCCCGGATCTGAACCCATGAACCCGAGCCACCAAAGTGGAGCATGCCAAACTTAACCACTGTGCCACCAGGCCGGCCCACCTGTTTAATTTCTTTTTGGTTTCACCAATGTCTTGTTTCTAGCCTACTCGTGGGTTTATGATACTGGCCTATCGTTCACTTTCTCATCTCCTTTGTTGGATTCCTTCTCTATTCTTTGTGTCCTTTCCAAGTGCTACATTTTCTCTCTTCTCTCACCTATTCACTCCTTCCAAGACTTTCTTTCATTTCAGGTATTAATGTTTTTACTCGCAGAAAGATATGTCAACCTGAAAAGTTACAACATTCAGAGAGAGACAATACCCATTTACAAAGTAAGCAGGATTGAGAAAGTCATCAGATAGAATTCCTTAATGTCTGATGCAGATATTATCAAGAAATTGTATTGGTATAAACTACAGAGTCCAGCAAAACTACAATCAGACTCATTCTTTCAGGTTCATATTTCTTCAATACTTTAGTCAGGAAAGTTTGCCAAGTGAACCAAGAGCAGAAGGTTAGTGCACTGGCAAGGCCCTGTTAAGCTGCTGCTGGGTGATTTAAGGCATATCACCAGGTTTTTTAACAACCCTATGCCAAGCCCCAAAATCCCACCCTAGTGTCAATAACTGATAAGATAACAACACAGGGAAGTTCACCCAGAGTCTAGTGGCAACTCACCCATGTTTCTTCTAAACCATGAGTAACTGGTTATGTAGTCAAATTAGATAGTTGATGTTTTGGGCACAGAAAAGATGAGTTGCAAGATAGGCACAGAAAAGATGGATTGCAAGATAGGTATCTTTCAGCTGCTGGAGGGAGGGAGGGGCTTGGGGGAAGGGGGTTGGGGAGTATTAGACAGGACTCTTGGTTGCAACTGACAGAAACCCAATTTGAACTAGCAGAATTGCAGGGGGAATTTACTAGTTCACAAAATCCAAGGAAGAGTTGAAGGACAAAACTGAGAAAAGGCAAGGACTCAGCTTTGCTTAGGAGCGCTTAAAACCAGAAACACAAATCCTGGCTCCATCTCTCATTTCTGCTCTCTCCATCTAGCAGCACCCTTTCTCACTGCATATCAGTTTCCTCTACATGGCAGGAAACAAAGACTCCAAGAGCTCTCCCAAGATTTACAACCCACTAATGACACCTCCAGAGAAGGACTGATTCTCTTCTTCATTCCAGTTTGAAAAATTTCTAGGGAAGGACTCTGATTGGCCCAGACTCAGTCAATGCCAACTCTGAGCTAATCAGCTACAGCCATGGGAGCCGTAGTACGCGTACATAAAGATCATGGCAGCTTTCAGTGGAGCCACATGGTGAGAGTAAGGGGAGGATAAGTTCTCAAAAAATTTAGTAAGGGAGGGGGTGCTGTTCTCAGATAAAAAGGATGTATTGGACAAACAGAGCACCAAGTGCTTACCACACGCAGACCCTGAATTCCTATCCTTGGCTTCCCAGCCTCAGAGGTTACTACAAAACAGTAGACATATACAGCCCTGGAGCCTCCAAGCTACAAAGTTTAAATAGTTTAAGTAAAATCATCTCTCCTATGTGAAATAATAGAAAATATATATATTGGTCTCTGCCCCCAGTTCCTGGCACAGAGCATCTAAAACCTTTGCAATTTCCTAAGCTATAAGAGCGCTAGAAGCATGTTTTGTTCTGATACTTGGTCTTTGACCCCAGTTCCTGACATATAGTTCCTAAATCCCTTGGAATTTCCTGGGTGGTAGGAGTGTCTTTTGTTCTAATGAGGTGACTCTTGGTGGGCTCCTGGATGGGGGCTGGTCACCAGAAAAACCAAGCCTTGATTGGAAGCTTGGAACTTTTCAGCTCCATGGACCAGGCAGGTGAGGCACCCCAACTCCACAGAGACAGAAGCTCCTGCTCTTGGGAGCCTCTCAGATCTCACCCTACGTATTTCTTCATCCGGCTGTTCATCTGTATCCTTTATGATATCCTTTATTATATATAATAACCTGGTAAACGTGTTTCCCTGAGTTCTGTGAGCTGTTCTTGCAAATGATTGAATCCAAGAGGGAGATCATAGGAACCTCCAACTTGTAGTCAAGTCAGACAGAATTTGTGGGTAACCTGGGGACCTACTACTTGCAATTCACATCTGAAGTGGGGGGCAGTCTTGCAGGACTGAGCCCTTAACATGTGGGGTCTATGCCAACTCTGGTTAGTGTCAAAATTTAATGGACTTGTTGGACACCCAGCTGGTGTTGCAGACAATTGCTTGGTGTGGGAAAAACTCCCACATGGGTAGTGTCAGAGTGTTGTGAGTGAGGTAGTAGTGTGAGAGGAAAGGAGAAACACACAGAAGTGTTTTTCCATCACATCTAAGCATCTTAGAGTCCCTTAACCAAGCAAGATTACAAAATACTATACCAGGGTGGACTCAAACCATGTAGTGGCCCCTTAAGGAGGAGCACGTCCATCTCTAAGAGGACGCCAAAATACCAGCGCTATTGACAAATGTCTCCTTAAAAGTGGAGGCAAACTGCAGATGCTCCAGAAACTTTCAAACCCTGCTTGCCCAGTAACCACCTTGCCTTTAGGGGAATTAAAACTGAAGTAGTTTCCATAATTCTGGAAAAGGTTTTTAGTAGCATAATATGAAAGACTCAGGACTATTAAAAGCATAAAATTGAGAACGTATGTAAAAGAACTCTGGACAAATGTGAGATTTTTTACACTATCCCTATTTGATGAAGAATATGTGTCCACTCTCCAAGGCTGCTGTTTTTAGATCACTGTCCACATGCCCTGCGGGAGTTAACGCTGAAGCTGGGCACTAAGTTCCCCTCTGTGGCTGGGGGTAAGACGTTTGTCAGGTTTATTTCTATGAGGAATTATGCTGGAGGTTATCATGCAGTCAAATAAACTTTTTTTCTAACAGAATACATGGAAAGGAGTCCAGAGGACTAGAGGGGCCCTGTTTTTCATTGAACAAAGTGATTCTGTTCTGAGGTTAAGTCCGTATGACCCAAAGTACAGGCTGGTATGCAAAGAGTCATGCATTGATTTAAACAATAATAAATTGTGGTCTAGAATGCAGGAAAAATCTATTCCCTCGTGGACATTGAAGACCATACAATTTCACTGCTGTGATTTCAAAATAAACCTCGCACTTGTTAAGTTTTGGATTTGCAGCAAATACTAGGAACTTTTAAAATGGATACTTAATCCAGATCAATCAGTTATGATGCTCATGAAACAACTCTTATAACTCCAAATGGTTAGGTAAATAAGTAGAACATAAATCATTATAAATAGCCAATAAAATTCAGAAATTAATGGTCAAATAATAAATTTTTACATCGTAAAATCTGGCAAACACAGTAAGGTGACTTGAGTCCGTGTTATCCAGGACTCAGGGGCATTTTAGCAAGATAATTTAGGAATGGGCTCATCCTTGCAAAACCCATGGGACCCATGGAGGCAGGTGTGCTTTTTAAGAGGCAAGAATGAGTTATAACTGTGCCTGGCACACGGAGGCTATCCAATAATTATTTATTGAATTAGTTGATCGCTATGGAGTGGATAAGTTGGTAGAACAGGTAAGACCATCACTAACTTCTACCAGTAAGAAGGGGATATTCAGGAGCATTCATTCCTAGGTGGCAGGTCACCAACTTGGGCTCTGGGGATGCCAAGCTATGTACACCATGGAACTTGCTTTCCAGGAGCTGCCATAACAGATGGTAGGGCTCTATCAGCCCACTGTCTTCTTATTACTATTCTCCACTACACCAGATGAAGCAGCCTTGGACATTATGACCAATCTGACTACCCAGGTGGGCTCCTCTCACTAAGCCCCACTAAGCCCCATGTGCCCCAAGATATCTCCCTAAGGGCTTACATGGTGTCTGATAGTTCATGGGTGGAGTTACGCTCAAACGAGGACCTGGATATCCAAGAAATGACATCTCAGAGAAGGTTATCTGTGACAGTCTGCTCATTCTAGAAGATCCCTTTAAGCCCCCTGACTAAATAATAATAGCAACAAGAGCCCACTAGCAATGAAAATCATTCCTTACGTTCCCGGACCTTTACCTTCAGACAGCATGGTACTATTAGAGCGATGGCCTGAGATAGAAGCGAAAAACCAAACCATTTTCTCATCTCCAAACCCAGTGCGATAAACTTTTGTATCTATTTCACTATATAAGCCTTACATGTACTTTTTTTCCTGAAGTTTGTCTCATGCTGCTCATTAGTTGCAATCTGACAACTCAATATTCCCAGGAACATCCTTTGGAGGCCTGTGGGCCTTTGCTCCTTCAAAAGCCTCTCCCTCCACAGTCACATGGTTCATGACCCAGTCCAACGTCCCCTCCTCTCTGAGGCCTTCCGTCCCTCCCGAGACTTGACTACAGGCTCCTCCCTCTGTGATCCTATAGTGGGTCACGCATGTCTCACAGCCCATAAGCACATTCTGCCGTGTTTATAATCAGCTGTGCTGTCTGTCTCCTCAGTTGGATTCTGAGGCTCAGAGGGAAAGGGTTTTTGGCTTAGTCATTTTGTATCAACTCAGCACAATAGACACTCAGATGTTTGCTGAATTAAACTAATTCCAAAATAAGCATTTTAAAATCCAGTTTTTCCTCAATTCAATTTGTGTGTGGAGGCATAGCCCTATATAAAATGTAAAGTGAATCACTGTAAACATTAAAAAAGAAAAAAGACATGTGGCAGCTCTTATTAACCAAGAAGTATCAGGAGATAGAGCTGGCCAAGATCCAACCATCCTGTTCCCACCAGTCTGCGGGTGGGGATTCGACCAATCTGCTCTCACCCTTGCCTTCAGAGATAACTGGAGCTTCCGATTCTTTAGCCCCTCTGGGGTTCTGAAGCACAAGTTGGGGTGCTTCTCCCTCTGCCCACACAGGATTTCAGGGTGCCACACTCTGCTAAGCCAGTTCCTGCTCATCCAACTGCTTCGATCTTCCACATTTCATGAACATCTCTCATCTGGTGATGTTGCCCCCCCTGTAGTCTTTGTTCTTTGGGTTTATCTCTTCTGTAATTCCTATATGCCCCTCATTTAATGAAGTTTCCAGAGGAAGAGGATATAAAAACATGTATAAATTCTATCATGTTTAATCAGACTTCTCTGAACTAATTATTTTTAAATGTAAAGTTATAAGTTGGCATTAATAAAACAAACATCATTGATATAAATGATTTAAGGAAAATATTCTAATATAATGTTTTATAATTTTCTTTAACTTATCCTTGATACTAGAAACATATAAGGCAAAAATAAAATAAATATATAAATAAAATAAAACTCTCTTTTAAATTAGTAGATAAAAGATAGTGGAAAACTGTAGGAAAAAGATAGTCTTATTCCACAGTTTCTAAATTCATTCTCACTCCATTGTTACGAATGCAGTGCTGTGCGAAGAATCCATTTCTAAATAGGAAGGTTACTGAACCTACACAGTCCAACTATAACTTTGTCTTGCAATGAGTGATAGGGTGCTCTGAACAGAACATCATCCTCTACTCACCTTAAACAAGAAATGTAAGTGAAACAGAGAACCACTGTAATAAGCAGAACATTTCAAGTGTAAATGGCGGCCCATGAACTCAATAACAAAGAAAAAATGAGTCATGGGAAGAGATAAACAAGAAACCTGGAGACCCCAGAGCTAGTCTTTTCTGCTACCAACTAGTGATGTCAATGTCAGCATTGTCTCTTAGCCACTCTGCACAGCAGTTTTCTAAACAATGATGAGGTTGGACTTTATTGTCTGCCTGAATTTTCAAGCCAGCTTGACCTTCCTACACCCCAGGCCCCTGTGAACTATAAGGGACACACATGCCCACTCTTTGGAGCAAGGACTCTCCTTGCTTTCTTCCGGCTCCTCCTTGGTTCCCCTCTCTTGGCTCCATCTCCAGCCCTTCTCCTGCCCCCATTGATTAGCTGGTTGACTTTGCTGTTCTGTCTCTTGACTCTCCTAAAAGGATGATGAGTTTGTCTCACCCTCGAACACCACTCTCCAGTTTGGGCCCTGACTGCAACACTAACATCCCAGCCATGCCCACCTCATTGACTTTCAAGTGGGGGAAGGAGGAGGATTCAGACAATCAGTTCTGAGCTCTCTTTCAGTTCTGGAATCCTACGACTCCATCAGCACAACAAAGCCTGAACAAATCAAGTTTTCTTTAGCCAAAATAAATCTCAGCTATATTTGACCAGCAAGGAGAACGATAGGCTCATGGTTAGCAAGAAAGAAAGGATTCTTAGGCCTTAGGTTCAGAAGGAAGTCTATCTTATTTTAGAAGGAAATCCCTTGCATTGTTACTGTTTTCCTGGTTAAAACGAGTCAGTGTCGCTATCCATAAAATTCTTCATAGGCACTTGGTTTCAATTACTTCTGTACTACAGAGAAACCCAATGCCCAATGGAAAAATAACCTCGAAAGATCGTAACACCAAACACAAAGTTGCCATTGCTACACGTTTCTTGGAATGAAGCCACATTTATCAAGCTTTACTTCTTGCAAATGTTTATTGACATGGAGCCTTTGACAGGAGTCAATCTGGCTGATAACTTTTTCCTGTTAAATCCCAAGTTGCTTTTGCTGCTGAGAGCTCTTAATGACAAAAATGAGAAAGTTGTGTCTGCAGCAAGAGACAGACCCCTTGGGCTGGCTCTCACCTTGTCCCACTTAGCCTTCCCTTAATAAAGAGAGGCAGCTATGCCAATGTCTATTTGATGAGGAATGATTCGCCAACTCAGAAGAAATTAGGGTTTTTAAGAGTTTTATTATAAGGCTCCAAAAAAAAAGGGAACTAACATTTACTGAGCATCTGCTAAGTGCCATGTACTATTTCAGGCACTTGAAAATTATCTCTTTATTTAAAATTATCTCTTTAACTAAAATGATCTCTTCAATTAAAATGATCTCTTTTGATTCTCATGAGACTCTTATGAGCTAAGTAATAGTATCCCCATTTCATGGATAAAAGAAATCCCCTCAGAGAGGTACAGAAGTAGTTCAGATTCAAATAAGTGGTGGGGAGCTGGGATATTACCCCAAGCCTGGAAACTGGATTTTATTTACTGCTGGTGTGTGCTACAGAACTTCAACTTCAATTCAACAAAGGATAATATGTATATGGAAAAATAAGTCATAGAATCATATAATTTTAGACCATGAAGAAACATCAGAAGTCACTTAGTGCAATTTCTCTCATGTTATAGATAAGACACACACCCATAGAGGGTAAACAACGTGCCCAAATTACATGGTTCTCACTGTGCAAATGGTGAAAACCTTTCTTGATTGAAGTATTAGAGATTAAGAGGCAGGCCTTTTGTAGTTAATTGAAGAAGCAACATCCTAAATCAGCACAAACTGTTCCATTTGCTTCCAAATAACTGAGGCTGTAAAAGTTCCTGGTGGGAATTTCCAAGATAACCCAAGGCCACAAAGTACTACGGGCTTTAAGAAAGCTTTCCTATCAAACCAAGGGCCTCCAAAGCGTTACTGGTTTTATCTCGGAGTCAAGATGTGGCTGAGCAAGTCACTCTGCAACTGGAAGCAGCAATGTAGTCTGTTTTTTCAAAGCTAGGAATTCACTCAACGTGGGGTCAATAGGTTAGCAGAAACGGTGGGAAACAAGACAGGAAAGAGAGAAGGGGAGGAGAAATAGAAAAGATGCATCCACTTAGAGACTAGGAAACAAACAAAACCAATTCCCTGTATTTCTCCATTGGTATAGGAATGATTTTCCATACAAGCTCACATATATTTGCATTTCTTGACCATGGGTCGGAGACTCGAACTGACTTAAGTCCGCCCAGAGAGAATTCAGTCTTAATCATCAAGCAGTTAGCCAACCTCATTATATTTTGCAGGCAAAAGCAAACATTTAATAGACTTTTCTTCCCAAAATGCAAACGCTCAAGTGGAGCCAAAGATCATCTACAATTTTAAAAAGCTTAAGAAGGACATTTACGTATTGGCTTTTATGATTTTAACTCCAAGGTCTAGAGAGTTATGTAAATAACAATACTCAGGAAAGGAAACTTATCTTTTGCATTTGGGCTTGTGCAAAGCTTGGATACAAATAGTGCCTGCAAGAGGAATAAACATGATTCATAAGGGCTGTCTCATGTGGTTAATCCTTCCAGGCAGTGAAGGACTGGATTCTCCACAGATGTTTTTACCAATTTTTTCTCTTGGAGCATCCAAGTAGGTGTAACTATTATTAAGCATCTGCTTGAGTTGTCTGTCTACTAACCGTGGAGGACTATAGGCAAAAGCTGGAATGGAAAGATGATGAAGCAACTTGAAAACTGTCAAGGAACATTGTTTGATGCACTTGATTTGTATGCAATTAACTCATGGGAATACAACTTCTATTGTGAATTAACTGAAGCTTAAAAGATGCTGCTTGTTTCTAGTGCTTCCAACAGTAATGTTGTCCCTCTTGGGTTTAAGTTAATCTACTGAACAGATTCTCACTTGGACCTAAAGTGAAGAGGCCAGCAAATGGAAAGGAAAAATCACACAATATGACTAACACCATTAGTCCATAGCATTACACAAGTTTTCTCAAAAATGTTTGGTTACATTGTGCAACAGCCTTCAACTCTTTGGCCAACACGTGCTGATGCACGCATAATAGTTAGTAACTGCCTGGCTCAAAATCCTTTATTCATTTATAGTGAATAGGAAGCAAATCACCCCTTCTTGATGGTCAGGGGATGGTCTGGGACTTGTCAGAAGATCCTGACAGGCTGGTCTCAGCCATTCCCCTCCCAGGAAGTGCCGTCAGGATGACTAACACAGAAAGTCATGGCAATATCGAATGCTGTTCGTTTAAAACTTGTGCAAAAGTCAAGCAAGATAACACTGGGAGATATTAACTATTTATTTTTGAAAAACTTTACCTGCTGTCATCTTACCTAGAAATAGAATTTTCCTCATTCAGACAAAACAATAATAATAATTCCGTCCATACTTGGCAGCCACCTTGGGTCTCTCTTGTTTCTTTGGCTTTCATTGGAAGAATTGAAAAGATATTAGGAAAAGGTTGTTTGTTTTTTTAACTGAAGGGTTTTTTTTTATTTTTAACCTTAAAGATTATTGTTTTATTTATGCCAGGGTTTCTCAATCTATTGACATCCCTATTGACATCTAGGGTTGGATAATTCTTTGTCGTGGGAGCTATTCTGTGCATTGTAGGATGTTTAGCGGCATCCCTGGCCTCTACCTTCTAGATACCAGTAGCATCATCACCCTCCTCACACTCCAGAGTTGTGACAATCAAAAATGTCTCCAGACATTGCCAAATGTTTCCTCATTGAGAACCACTAAATGTAAAAGCTTGGCTCAAGGAATCCTGTTTTACAGAAGTATGTTCAGCAACAAAGTAATATGGCTGTCAAAACAGGAAATGGAGGCCATGAGGGGCATTGACGGGGCAGCTTTGCTTACAGCCCAGTGACAATGGGGCCAGAGCTTGTACCCCTGCAATGGCCCCTTTGGGGACCTGCTGTTTATTAACCAAAGACTAGCCAGGAAAAGTCAAACTTTTATTCAAAAAAACACAAGCTCCTTAGCTTCAAGAGCTGTCTAAGCCCCCACAGCTGAAGAAGAAGAATTACCTTACTGCTTTCCACCACTTTAGCCCTACTGGGTAACCGCAGTACCAACTGCATTATCTTCTAATTGAAGGCAAACGAATTAGAAAAATCATGGTGTTTTGAAAGAAATTGTTAAAAGGAGATGTTTTCATCAAGAATTCCAGGGATTCAAGTATGCAAAATTTGTGGGTCACAGGCAAGAAACTTGTCATTTTTGGTCAAAAGCAAATTCCTTTCAAGAACAAAATAAGGTCAACAGGTCACAGAAGTTCCTTTACTCTGGACTGACACCTTTAAAATATAAAAGCATTAATCACCAGGGATTGGTCAAGAAGGAATCTCTACTCCTCATTTAGTGTTTTCAGGTAACTCAGATCAGCCAGTCTCAGCCTCTTGCTGTCTGGGTTCTAGAGACAAGCCTCTTTACCAGGACTCGTGTTTGTTGGGCACACTTGCCCTGGCAGAGTTTTCTGGTTGCCTACCCAATACCCATCCACCCATCCTCCCCTTTACTAATAAAACTTCAATTTTGTGGGATATGACAATTTACCTAACATTAAAAAAAAGTACTTTCCCAAGCCTCCCTTGCAGGTCGGGTGGCTGTTTGACCCAGTTCTGGGCCATGAGAGACAACAGGAAGTCAATAGGTGGGGCTTCCAGGACAGTCTCTTAAAATGGAGGCTGACTAAATTGCCCAGGCCTTTCCCTTTGCTCTACCTCTTCTTCCTGCCTGGAACACGACACTATACAGAGATGGAAGCCATCTCATGACTGTGAGGCCACAAGCCCATGCTAAGGATGGCTGAGCAGAAGGACAGAAGGAAACTTGGTCTCTGGTGGAACGTCTATACCAACACTGGTGTATCAGTTTCCTGAGGCTGTCATAACAAATAATTATAAACTTGGTGGCTTAAAACAACAGAGATTTATTCTCTCACAGTTCTGGAGGCCAGGAGTTGGGAATCAGGTAGGGCCATGCTCCCTCTGGGGCTCTAGAAGAGCCTCTCTTCTTTGCCTCTCCCAGCTTCCGGTGGCTGTCCCTTGGCTTGTGGCTGCATCCCTCCAATCTCTGCCTCTGTAGTCCATTGCTGCCTCCTCTTCCGTCTGTCTATTCTCTCTCTGCTTCACTCTAACAGGGACACTGCCGTTGGATTTGGGGCCCACCTGGGTAATCCACAATGATCTCAACATCCTTCATTATGTCTGCAAAGAC
Source organism: Diceros bicornis minor (assembly GCF_020826845.1). Taxonomy (NCBI): domain Eukaryota; kingdom Metazoa; phylum Chordata; class Mammalia; order Perissodactyla; family Rhinocerotidae; genus Diceros; species Diceros bicornis. The sequence goes on along the minus strand of NC_080763.1, from coordinate 8,531,030 downwards.
CCTTTTTCCAAATAAGGTAACATTCACAGCTTCCAGGAGTTTGGACGTGGACACGTCTTTCGGAGGGCCACCATTCAACCCACTACACCTTGATTGCCCACCTCAAGACTTCTCATCTATCCTCTCCCCTCCAAAAAATAAAAATCCTTATTAGTTTAAGCCACTGTTTTCCAGGTTTCTGTAACTCACAGCCAAATACTTTCCTTAACTTAATTTTCCCTTGCTTAACTTAGTGAGGACATTAGGAGGATTTCAGGAACGGATCCTGATGAGAGTTTAAACGACCTGGGCTCTGAATCTCTGTTGTGGCATTTTGCATAGGAGATCAAGATCCACTTTAGAATCCTAGTCCACTTCTCAGTGTGTGGACCCCAGAGTGTCAGAATTACCTGGGGTGCTTATTTAAAACTCTGGTTCCCTGCCCTCAAAATGGGTTTGCTGAATCAGAATCTCTGGGAACTTGCATCTTTAACAAGCCTCGTGAAGGCTCTTATGTCCACAGAAGTTTGAGAACCACCCTGCAGCCATTCCTGCCTCACGCTGCTTCTCTGCCTACTGACTTGAGCAATCAGTCTTTATCCTCAAGTTCTGTTGATTTTGTAGTTAAACCTGTATATGCTTCATTGATTAAACAAAACCTGTTTCCTTAACAATGAAAAAAATTATGTTTCTTATATTGAGTCTTCACAGATTTCAGAAGCTACCCGATGACCTAGCCTAGACTTTCGTTGCAGATGCTGTGTAAAAAATGTGTTCTTCTTTCTTAGCTACAAATTGCATAGCCAAAACATGTTATAACATCAGAGCAGAGGGAAAAGGCAGCACCCCATATATGATAGATAGGATTTCTGTTTTGACAGAGGGGCACCATGCATCATGGAGTACATGAAAAACAGAATTTCCCTCAGTCAGATTCACGACTCCATCGGGATTAATCCAATCCTCAGTTTGTGAGGGAGATTATTGTACATTCTTTTTCCCTAATTTCTGTGATTCTTGCTTTTCAACTTCCCTCCAGAGAGCATGAGGCGTGCCATTTGAGGTCAGGTGACAATTCCAAAGTGTGGCTCCAGACCATCCAATCACTAGTTCTAAGTCCTTCCTTAAGCCCCTGCAATTTGGCCATCCAGCAAGTGTTAAAGGAGACCTGTCCCCTCCACCATTTACAGATAAGGCAGGAGAAGGAATTATTGAGGAGTCAGGCCCTGAGCAGGGTTGAACTTCTCGAGCGTCAGCCAACACAAGAGTCAGAGGCTAAGCTCCGATTCCCTGGGCTTCCCACTCAGAATTCAGGCTGCTGTTGATAGAGAGAAGGAACATAAAACTGAAGTCGAGTGGCTACACTCGTAGCAAACGCAGCACAGACAAGGCTTCGTGCCAAGGAGATACTGATCTGAATCACATTAAAGGTCAAAGAAAAGGCTTGTTGTATTTCCTAGAAACTGAACCACCACAACCACACCCACCTCAAATCCCTTCCAAATCCCCTAAACCCAGCTAGAAGCCAGCCTCAGATGGGGGAAGGGGTGGAGAGATTCTTCTGGCTTTAAAAGTGTGTCGTGATATGTTAACCGCTTCCCTGCTAAGAACCTTTGCAGTCTCCGAGCCGAAACCGATGTGTGCTGCTCAAGGCCCCAAAATGAACATCTAAACATTTGTGTCTCAATGTGTGCTGGGATTGTTCCTCTACCAGGCCTCCCCACCCGTCAGGGGCCCACAAACCTACAGCAGAGAAACTGCCAAACTACTGATGTTTCACGTATTGGCACAAGCTGAGAGGACACGACGCCACATTCCATGGGGCTGCACGGAGGCTCCACCTCTGCTTGTCTGGTTTCTGTTTAGAGGGCACGGAGGGGGTTAACCCACTTTGGTCTCCCCATGATGCCTAAGTACACTTAGAAAATGCTGCCAGAGAAACACGGCTCTATTCCTTTCCCAGTTGTGTTGGGGTCTGTGTTGAGACTGTTTTTAGCTCTGAAATTGGACGAATTTATCTATCAAAACCCTTCTCAGAAGCCAACAAATGCCACCCTTATCTGGGTAATTTCTTCCTCCTCTGAAACTCCGGAGCATTCCACATCTATACCATTTCTATCGCCTTCAGTGTAGCCTGCCTGGTTTTATATCTAGGTATATTTGTCTCCCTCTCTGCTATAAGCTCCTGGAAGGCATGTAGTATAATCTTAAATATAGTTAACAAGAAATCATCTTTAACTGAGTTAATGAAATCTAAAAGCAACATGTGTTTTCTATTTGGAGGCTCTCAGAAGAAGTTGCTCTTGTGTGGGAAATGAATGGATCGATCTTACACTTTAGGCCAAAGCAGACTTGACCAAAAACATCCCTGACCGATTCAGTCAGAGACACATGGTCACCCCTGCCCGCTACCCGTCTGCAGAAACAAACCTTGAGGTCTGCGTCTCCTGTGAGAAGATGGGCTATCACTGTAACCAACATCGAACTCCTGATGTGATGAATTAGAAAGTATATGGAATGGCATTGAAGTAGCTTTGTAATGCTCAACAACGGCATGTGTGATGGGAGATTTGACATCAGTGCAGCTGCCTCCCTATTCAGAGGCAGAAAATGAGGATAAATAGGAAACATTGGTTAGATAACTAAGGATAATAGAATTTTGCAATAAAATATCCAGTTGTCAGTAGGATATAATTACACCCATAAGTGAATTTCTTTGAGGTTACTTGCTCTTCAGATATTCGATTGCAGCTATGCCAAAGTCTCATTTTTCATGGCTCACTCCCTGGGCCCTCCCCACTAACAAAGGAAATTAAGGTCAAATGGCTTTTTCAAAAAAAATTTATCTCCTGTTTCTAGGTTGTTAATTTAATAAGAATTTATTGAATACTAAATATGGACCTAACACAATCAAAACTAAGCACCTGTGGTAGCTTGTCTCCAAAGATGCCCCTCCAACTATGCCTCCTGGTGTTTACTCCCCTAGGTCGTTCCCCCATCTTTAATTGGGGTGCACACTTTGGAGACTCTGTGACTCCCTTTTGATCAATAGAATCTGGCTGAAGTGATGCTGCATGATGTCATAAGAAGCCTTACAGCTTCTACCTTAATCCTTTTGGGGTATCCACTGGGAGAAGATAGCCACCAGGGGAGAAGTTCAAATACCCAGAGACTGCCATGCTTTGAGGAAGCCCAAGGTAGCCACGTGAAGAGGCCACATGACAGAGAGAGATGCCCAGACAGCCCTTAGCTGTTCCAGCTGTCTCATGCAAGGAGTCAGACATGCGAGACAAGAAGCCATCCTGGATATCCAGCCCAGTCAAGCCTTCAGATGACTCTAGTCTCCTCTACCACCTGATACAACTGAAAGAGAAACCTCAAGCAAGAATAGCCCAGCTAACACACACAAAAAAAACCCATGAGAGATAATAATAAATTGTTGTTGTAAACCTCTAAGTTTTGGGGTGGTTTGTTACACAGCAACAGATAATCAAACCAGTTCCAAAGAAATATTTTATTTTTATTAAAAGGCAAAGGCCTTGCCTTTGGAGAACATAGACTATAGGTGAGGCAGCAACATGTCCACAGAAAGCACTGTAAATACCTTACAATGTAGCTCATCTGCAAACAGAAAAACAATCTTTTCCAACTAAGGAACTGCTTTAGGAGGTGTGCAAGTGAGTTTGTAAAGGAAGAAAGTGGCACCAGCCCTGCCAAGGAGAGGAGCCAAACCAGTCCTAGCAATGAGTGAGGGGACAGCTGTCACATCTACAGAAAGAGAAAAGACAGAGCCTAGAACACTGAGGAAATGGAGAGCAGAGAAGTGAGCAGAGAAAAATGGCAAAACACACTGTAAAAAATGCTCAAATGTTCACATTAAAAATATAACCAAAAGAAATTCAAATTAAAGCTACACACCATTTTTCAACTGTCAGATTGGCAAAGATCTGTTAAAAATGATAAGATTCAGCCTTGTGGGGTTCAGTGAAACCCACGTGCCCTTCTGGCAGGAGTATATTTTAAATGGATCTCATCTTTCTGTAGGGCAACAGGCATCACAGCCTTTAAAGTAATCATATCTTTGACCTGTTATTGAACGTCTAGAAATTTAACCAAAGGAAAGTATCAGCCATTTACCAAAAAAGAAATTATTGTGCAAGTTTTTTTATAGATCTACTTATAATAGCATGACCTGAATAAATACAACTGAAACATCTTATGATAGGGGAAAGTTAACTCTGCAATGGTATAACTACAAGTGATATTCAAAATATTTAACAACTGGTACAGCACAGGAACCAACCAAATGTAATTACAACCAACACAACCAATCAAAACCAACAGACCAACCAGTCATAACAGATGCACCAACCAATTAGACTGAAGGTATAAATAACCCTACCTATAACCACCTTGCTGCATAACTGCTGGATGTCAGCCTAGGGTCCCTCCATGTAACGGAAATTCATACAGCTCTCAAAAATCATGTTTTCAGATAATGTTTAATGACATCACAGTGGAAAAAAAGAGAAAAGACCTTATATAATATATAATCTATACACATATACAAATCTATGCATGGAAAAAAGAGAAGGAAATATACCAAAATATAGTGGTTGTCTTTGAGTGGTGGGATTATCACTCTTGACTGGTGGGATTATTGGTGACTCATTCATTCTCTTTCTTTGTACTTTTCCACGTTTTCCAAATCATCTATGATAAACCTGCATTATTTTCATAAGTTATCAAAAAAAGTCACATTTTATAAAAGGAAGAAAATACAAGTAATCAGAGAGCTGTGGTTGAAGTGTGTGAAGTTTGAGTTGGAGTGACTGGTAGAAATGAAGGGAGGTTCTATTTGGGATGGAGTGTGGGAGACAATAGGAACTTGAGGATGAGAATGGATGAAGCACAAACAGGAAGAATTTTCAGTGCTTCCACAAGGAAATCACGAGAGGAAACCAATGTTGGATGCAGATAATTCTACCTGCTGGGAGGAAGTCTGGTGGAGAGAGGAGAGAAAGGCAGAAGAGCTAAAGGGCTTCTGCAATATCCCTGGCAGCTAACTCCACAAGCACATGGGTGCACACCCACAATTAATGTTTCTTTCACCCTGTCAGGATTTGAACTTTAGCAAAATGCGCCTGCTCTTGTCATGCACCCTGACTAATTCAACATCTGTCTCATCAACAAATGAGGCTTCAGTATCTTCTCCCAGATAAGTGTCTGTGCAGAAAAGGGGAACAGGAATCAGTGGCCCGCTCTCACTTGTTCAATGACACCCAAAGCCAGGTCAGAATGTTTGCTTACCCCATCCTTACCCCAACGCAAGAGGGCTCAGGATTAGACAAGCTTTGGGCCAGACATCCAAAGGCATGGCTCCCTCTTTTTTTACTTTTTATTTGGAAATAATTTCGAACGTACAGAAAAACTGCAAGAATAAGAATAGAAAAAATGACAGCCAAATACCCTTTCCCCAGATTCACCTACTGTTAACATTTTATCTATTTACTTTATCGTTTGTTCTCTCTCTTTCCTTTTCTCTCTTCGTATACATATATATTTCTCATATATATAACAAATACATATAATTCTTTAATCACTTAAGAGTAAGTTGTGTACATCTTGTATACTTTCTAAAATTAAGATATTCCCTTATGTAACCACACTGCAGTCATCAACTTCGGCATCTTTAACATTGATGCAAGACTAATATATTATCTATATTCCACTTTTGTCAGTTGCCCTAATAATGTCCTTTGTAGCATTTTTCTCCTTTAATAAAGGATCTAGTCCAGGATCAGATATGGCATTTAGTTGTCGTGTCTCTTTAATCTCCTTTAATTTGAAACAAATTAATTCCACAAAAAAATCCACCAAAAAAAAGGCATCTCTTTTAATTAAGACATGAGTTTCATTTGAACTACACACTATCCAAATTAATTTTGCCAAGGTATCCCTGCCATCCGTTGCCCCCAGATCTGCCCTCACTGGCAATCGCCCTGTCTGCCCCTCTGACACAAAGTCTGTTTGGGTGGTAGGTATAGTTGTGTCCTCACAAAGCATTTCTTTTCTTAGCCTTAAAAGGAAACATGGCTGCAAATTTTGTTCCAAATGAATATGAACTGGTGACCATTTACTTTAAGAGACCATGTCCTTCAGCGTTGAGTGGAGAATGTAGAACAGACTATTTTGTGGTGGTCAATTACCAGATCACTTCATTGCCTTAAAATATTTTCCCAGTCCCCTCGTCCACCTGTCTCCTTCTGAAGTACGGGAACCTTGGCCAGCCAGCCTTCTGAGAGCCCATTCCTCTTCAATTGCTGATCAGTGTAACAGCAGAGATGGCTGTGCTTGATAGGCACAACCTAAACAAGGCCCCAGATGAGAACTTCTGGCGGCTGGAGTTTCCATCTGAGCCTGGTCGACAGGTATTAATCCACATAAACGCTGTCATCAAACCATATGGGTGGGGGAAACTTGACTACTAGACTGAGATCGAGACACACTGCAAACTGAAAAACTACACCTCTCCCGATGTCACGGTTTATTTGCATGCAATCTCAGCCAAATCAATATCGCCATCATAATCAAGAGGGAATTACAGGCTTCAGCGAGAGGTAACATTGTCAGTAATTACATCCGAGCCATTTTCAGACACATTGCATGCTGAGCTGAAGTGTTTAAACAGATATGAGGAGAAAAAAAAGACGTGGAGAGAGCTTGAGGGCTGTTTGTGCCCAGAGTGACGATTCAAGAAGTCCTCGTGTTCCCAGCCAAAACTTAGAATGAAAGTGTGAGGCAGGACTCTAAGCGTCAGGGAAGAAAGCACCGGCAGCTCTGTGGATGTGCACAACAGGAATGGAGGGTGCTGTCAATTTTAAAATTAATAAAGACTGTTTAAATTAAGAAAGTCTGAAATGGTGTTTGTGAACGAGAAATGTGATTTTCTTAATTTCAAGTGCAGCCAGCATCAAAGCAGAAGAGGTACAGTGGGAGAGACATTGCTTTAGTTAAAGAAGAAAAATGACTTATAATTAAGTCTGAGAGGGCAGCTTGAGCCCTGCTGGTCTCAGCGTGAAGGGCTTTGTTCACATGCAAATGATTTTTCCCAAAGCACTAGAAAACACTTCCTTTTCTGGAGGAGGTGAACATCTTCTTGATATTTTATCTATCCTATTCATTTGGTTATTTTTTTCCTCTTTTTTTCCCTGATATTTCTAAAGAAAATATCAACTTTAGCTTCTATTAGGAATGATCACAGATTCCAAACCAATCTATTTTCACTGATCAAATATTCTCCCAGACATATGGTTTTACCATCATAGCTGTTTTGGGGTGGTGCCTTATTAACGGGATCTCCTGGGAACAAGTCAGCCAGGGCATCGAGAGGATGGGATGTTGGAGATCCTCGGGGCTGGCTTGGTGGCAGCAGCAGTGAGACAGAGGAGGCTCCATCTCTGTCCCTGGTCCTGGACATGTCTGTGGGACCAGAGCCCAGCCCAGCTAGATACAGAGCTACTCTCGCAGGCTGCTGCATCCTGGGCATGGTGTGGGTGTGCTCAGTGTCCCCTTGGCTGAGGGCTGTCTGGAAAAGGAGAGAATGCCCTTTGCCAATCACCCACTGCCCACAGAACAGAGCCTTAGCCCACTTTGCCTAGAAGGAAGAAGGCGCAATAAGGGGCTCTAATTTCCAGGGCACAGCCATATGCATCTTGTATTACGACGTTCTATCAATGAAGGGTGCTATTGGAATGTTGCCAACCTAATCTCCCCCTATATAGGACCCCATTACTCCCCATCTGTATTCTTTGTCCTTTCCCTCTGACGAATCCCCCTACCCCAAATATCCAATCACCAAATGCTGCCAATTTTACAACTTAAAGTTTTACATCTACTTTGCTTCTCCCGTTCCCAATAGGTTCGTTCATTCACCTGACTGCCCATTCATCTGACTAATGAAAGAACTGCTTAGCTGTACTCCTTGCCTCTGACCACTAACTTTCAGTACAACCTTTACACTGCCACCAGAGAGAGAAAGAGATGCAGGGACGAGTGGGTGGAGAGAGAGAGAGTAATGTCACCCTACGACCCAAAACCCTTCAGTGGTACATTAGTCCACTCAGCCAGTTATAACAAAATACTACAGACTGAGTGGCTTCAAAAAACAGAAATTCATTTTCTCACAGCTCTGGAGGCTGGAAGTCCAAGATCAAGGTGTCGGCAGGCTTGGCTTCTTCTGAGGCCTCTCCCCTTGACTTGCAGTTGTCTGCCTTCTAGCTGCGTCCTCTCATGGTCATCCCTCTGTCTGTGTGTACACACATTTGGTGCCTCTCTGTGTCCTAATCTCCTCTTCTTATAAGGACACCAGTCGTATTGGAATAAGGCCGACCCAAAGGACCCCACTTTAACTTAATTACCTCTTTAAATGCTCTATCTCCAAATACACCCTCATTCTGAGGCACTGGGGATTAGAGCCTCAACATATGAATTGGGGGGGAAACAACTCAGCCCATAACACTGCTTGACCACAGAATATAGTGGAAGTGATGCTGTGTCTATTTCCCTGCTCAAGCAATAAGAAACGGGGAGCTTCCACTCCTTCTCTCTGTGACACTTGCTCTTCAAAATCATCAGTCACGCTGTGAAGAAGCCCAGGCCACATGGACAGGCCACACGTAGGTGTTCCAGCTGACAGCCCCTGCGAAAGGCCCCTCAACCCAGATATGTGGGCAAGAAGCTTCCAAGATGACTCCAACCCCAGCGCCCTCTGACTGAAACACCATGAAACACCCAGAATAAGAATCTCCAGCTGAACCCAGTCGATTCCCAGAACCGTGCAAGTTACTAAAATAAAAATTAAACTTTAAACCACTAAGTTTGGGGATGACTTCTTACACAGTAATAGACAAACAGGTATTTTTGTGTGAAGTCCACCAATTATAGTATTGATAAGTAATATAAATTTAAAACACAAAACAAAACACTGTTCCAGCCCAATACTACGCTCCTGTAGGCTGCCAGCCTGTAACTTCTGTTTGCTCCAGCAATTCCCACACTCTTGGAGCATCCACTAACACCTGCTTTTTCTTACCTCCACACCTTTGCAAATGCCTCAACCCAAGCATCCCAACTCCTTAGCTTTCTTCAGAGTAAGAGCTTGTTAACTTTTGTGGAATAAATGACCATGTAACCAGATAATCAAAGATGAACCATACTGAGGTCACTTCCTGTCTTCCTTGATTCTCTTTTGAATCCATACCGTAAACCCCCTTCACTAAGGTAGGCCGGTCCGGCTCTGTCCTTGCCACTTGCAACAAAATGGCCTTGACGTGTTGTATGTCTTTTATTCTCCAGCTGCCCTCACCTGAGGGATTTTTAGGGCCCTCTTTCCTGTTTCTCTGGATTGCTTCTTTATTCTCCTCTTTCATCTTTCCTCCAGCAAGTCTGTTGTTTATCCACTTTTCTCTGTGATGGCTTTCAATTATTGAGAGAAGACTGTCAAGCCGCACTAGTTCACCTGGCCCTGTGCTCTGCCGGACAGAGGCTGCCGAGGGTGTAGAGACAGACATGGCACATACCGTCACTGAAGAACGCAGCGTTGTCTCACAGCTCCTTGCAGGAAACGGGAAGGTCTCTCATTTAATACTAAAACCCACTTGCAACCCGAGATGACCAGTGGCTGTGCAGGTCTATCACAGTCCAGTCCAACCCTTTATTGTTCACAAGCACTAAATAAAAAGAAAACTTCTTTTCACAGTGGTAAATTCTTGGCTGCCTGGCTTTTCCTTCATCTCAACTCCTTGGGGACATTCAACTTGTTTTTTGTTCTTAGATTTTAAAAAAAAATTTAATCTTGCAACTAAAATTGTAGCTGAATAGCTCCTATTTCCCCTCGCACTAGTCTCTTCACCACTCCAGTTCCTCCCACACAACATTGATTAGTCTTTTTAAAATGCCACATGAGGGGGCCGGCCCCGTGGCGTAGCCGTTAAGTGCGCATGCTCTGCTGCTGGCGGCCCGGGGTTCAGATCCCAGGCGCGCACCAACGCACCGCTGCGTCCCACATAAAGCGGAGGAAGATCGGCATGGATGTTAGCCCAGGGCCAGTCTTCTTCAGCAAAAAGGGGAGGATTGGCATAGATGTTAGCTCAGGGCTGATCTTCCTCACAAAAAAAATAAATAAATAAAATAAAATGCCACACGAAAGCTATCGGCAGAGGCTGTCCACACACAGGAGAAAGATCCAGATGCCGCAGCCTAGAACTCACAGGCGTCCAAGGCCTGGCCTGACCTGCTTCTCCCGCCCCTCTCCTGTAGCACCTGTGTGAACCCCGGCTCCAGGCAAACGGTTTCCCTTGCTGTCCCTCAAGAGGCCGGAACACCTCCTCAGCTCTGTGGTTTTCTCCCACTCTCCCACCTCCACGTCACAACTTACCCAGCCCAGCCCCGAACTTGCTTAAGAGGCCCCTCAACCCTTTCCTTTCGTGATGGCTTCTCCTATGGCCCAGGATCTTAGAAACAGACCCTTCTGTGAAGCCAGATGATGCAGACTTCTACAAACTCAGATACACTTCCTTGCATTGTAATCTCTGCACGTAGGTTCCAAATCCCCAGAGAAATGGTGAGCTTTTCAAGGGCAGAAGTCATGTTTTGCATAACTATTATCCCCAAGGCCTCTCAAGATGCCCAACAGAGAATGTTCAATAAATCTCTGGCAATCATACCCAATTGTATGTGTCTAAATTGTTTGCTTTGGTTATTGATTAGACACAACCTAACTGACAGTTAAACAGCTGACTTTGGTCAGTGACCTTGACTTTCCTTCTGACCCTGCAATAATGTGTAAAACTTAGCAGGATTTGCTAGCCACTCAGTAATTAAATAATTGACCAGCAGTTATACACTGTAAACATCACCTAAAGAGATGTGAAATCCTGTTTCTAAAACAAACCATGGTTACCTCTAAACCATGACACGTGATACCCCTGGGAAGTTACCAAAACAGTATCTGACGAATGGGCTAAAAGCACCAAAAAGGGAAATCCAAATTACTTTGTTTTCTTTATCCCACAGGACCCTGGAATTAGTGTCCATGCTGAGACAACGTGAAAGAAGCAGGTCAACAAGTGTCTGACTTTAAATATGTGAAAGCTAAACTAAAACACAAGTCAATGGGTATAACTGAGACAGCATTCAGCTCAGGGGGCTGAGCTCACTTCTCACTTCTTGAGTCTGAATGACAGATCCTCAAGACACTCTGCTGAATGCCAGCAAAGGGAAGATGGGTGTAACCTTTAACCAATAGGACCATGTTGCCAAATCTACATGCAATTAACGTAAGGATTAAGAGATAAAAAGCGCCCTGGGTTCTGGTTAGATTTTAAATGGTGCTTAATGAGACTATTAAAACAGAAACGCCTGACCGAGAATTGGCAAGTTGAGGCAAAGCTTTCCAAATCATTTTTAAAAAGCTAAATAGAGTATTTTATGGTTCTTTGTGACCCAACAAATGCAGACAACACATTATAACTTTTACTTAAATGTCATTGTCCAGACACATGTAAGTATTTCCATTGAAAACTCCCCATTTTGTAGATGATTAAGAATGAGGTCAGGAAGCATTAAGTGACTCGTGTCACACAGGCATCCTAATCTAGAGGTTAGCAGCTTTCTACTGCCACTGCCCCTGATTCAAAAAGGATAGGACCTCTGGAGAGGAAGGGTCTAAAGATAAAGTGTCTGCATAAAATGACTCTTAAATGGACCATACTGAAAGTATTTAACATACATCTGAGAATATGAAAAATTAGACTTCTTAAGTTGACTTCCTGGACCAAAGGTGGTAAACGGGATTCTCCCCATGAGCTAATCTGTCCAATAGTCTGAAGCCCATGTTAAGAAAGATTCCAAGGCTGCCTTTGGGTTTTGCAGGAAAAAGTGATGCAATAGATTAGTGATGTCTGCCACAGGCAAGGAGAGTTGTGTGTTAGTTGCATGCATGCCACATATTTACCATTCCTGATTTAGACACTTAAATGTTGAATTCATTGTGAGTTTTCCTTGGCTCTGACTGGTACCCGGCTCAGTCCTCCCAATGCAAAAAATAGCTGCTTGCACAGGTCAGCCGCCTCACAGAGGAATGATAGGAAAGCTGTGAGCACCTTGCTTCGGGTAGATGCATCTCACTGGAAGGCTGAATCAGTGCATCTGAATTATTTGCTTTGTAACACATCTCAGAAAATGCACAGAATATGAAGATTCCAATGTCCCTTAAAGAAAAGCACGTTGTTCATCCTGTTGGTGACTGGCACCTGACAGTGAAAAGAGTGAGCATCTTGTTTATAATCTGCCATATATGAGATAGTATCATATTTTAAAATATTAATCGACTTCTTTCTCTCAGTATTTATCTCTTTTCCTTTCTCTACCTCTCTCCCCGACTCCCACTTCAGACTGAGAATCTATTTTCAGTGGAAGGATTCGACAAGATCATAAAACTGAAGTCGCCTGCCAGACACTTGGACACATTTTGTTTATCCATTCTTCAGTTGATGGACATTTGTGTTATTTCTACTTTTTGACTATTATGAATAATGCTACTATGAACATTTGTGTACAAATTTTTGTGCAAAGACATGTTTTCATTTCTCTTAATGAAGTAATTCCTCTCTTGCATCTGTTCCTTTTATCAGGGAAGCCAAAGATTCACCAATATGCATCCCCTTTGTTTCACTGGCCAGAGTTGAGTCACAGCTCATCTCTGTCTGAGAGATTGGAAAAGAGAAAGTTTCTGGTTTATTCTATCATGGGAGTTGAGAAAGGGAAAAAGGAGTTGGGAATGGCTATTGGGTTATCCAACTAACAGTGTACTTCCGACAGAGATATGCCTACTGAATATCTCCACTAGTGTCAAAGCACCTCAAAATCATCATGTCCAGCTCTCAGCTCATTGTCTCCTCCCTCCCACCACACCTGGTCCTTCTCCACAAGAGCCTAGGTTCCTTGACTCCTTTCTTTTCCTTGCCCCTGGACCTAATCGATCTTCAAGTTCTATTTTATTTCCTCTCAAATCTGTTCACTTCCTTCCATCTCCTCCACGCTATTTAAGAGACCTTCATCTCCTCCCTGCACTGAGGCATTTGTCTCCACTCTCTCTTCCCTCCAACCCGTTCTCTACACAGTGCCCAGAACCATAGCTTCCAATTGCACAGTCGCTCGTGTTGCTGTGATACTTAAAATCCTTCGAAGGCTTCTCATTGTAAAAGCAATGATAAGTACTAACAGCCCTCGAGCCCCTTCAGGATCTTGCCTGCCCCAGGCCTCTGCACATGCTGTTCTTCCTGCTTCAAATGTTTCCCTGTATTCCTTTGTCTAATTAATTCCTACTCATCCTTCAAAGTTCAGCTCAAACATCCTTCACTCTAAAAACCTTCTCTGATTCTCCAAACCAGGGCAAGTCCTCTGTTATACATTCTTATAACATTTACTTTGTCTTCACCCATTTAACACTTACAATTCACTCAGTATATAATTATGTGTTTAACTTCTGCCTCTCCTGCATGAAAGTAAGTTCCATGGGCCAGGGAAACATTGTCTTGCTCTCTACTCCTTCTCCCATGTCTAGCACAAAACCTCACACATGGGAGGTACTCAGAGAGCTGTTGAACATATACAATAATAAATGAGTTAATGAATAAATGGCAAGTATTCAGAGCCAATTACTAACACAAAGAAAGCTACTGAAGGAACTCGGCACCTGGGGAGCCAAGGGAGGAAGGGAAGATGGAAGAGATTTGATTTCCTCCACCAAGTACAATATTGCCTTCCTTGTGGACAAAATCTTGGGCAGTAGCAGCCTTTGAGTGCCTGATTACAAGAGCATTCAATGATATTTGCTCAGATATTATTTTCTGATCCTTTCTTGTCTCAAGTTCAAGTCTCTTGAAGCCTATGATAATTTCTGATAAAGTATCTGGAGAGCACTAGCGCAGAATTAGGTACAAGGCAGATGTTCAATAAATACTTTAATTGAATCCTGATATCACTGAATTGTAGCACCAGTGGCTTCTGGTCACTGAAAACATTGTTAGGAGAGAGCAAAAGTTATAAATGCCTTGAGGGCAAGGACAGTATATTATTATCTTCACCTTGCCTGACACAGAGAGGACCTGTAAATGCCCACTGAATTGGGACCTAGTAGGGGTCAGGCACTCCACAGAGTGCCAGCCTGTCTCAGCAGCACCACTCTCGACTTCTCATTTTCTCTCCTCCCATCTCTCATGAGATCTCCACTTCACAGAAGAGAAAGCACCCTACACCCATGTCTGAGGGCGTGATCTGCTTTAGAAGAGCTCTTGCTGTAAAGTCCAGAGAGAGAGCCTCTGGGTCACCTCAAAAGAGGTCAAACTTGCCCTCTCAACTCAAAGAAACAAGATGGAGCCGTGGGGCTCAAGCCCACTCTCTTCTAAGTGACAGAAAAAAAAAGCAGTTTTCTCTCAGTTGTTCAGAGCATACCTGGTGATTTCTTTTTCCCCAGCACAGTGTGCAACTGCGTAACTCAGCCCAGTCCCACTGTCCCTAAATGCGAATATTCTAGCTTTCTCTTGGTCCTAATGATCGCATGGAAAAGAGCATTAGTGCTGAAAATGGATGAGCCTCTCCTTGAGTCCTATTCTGATCCTGCTCTGCTGTTCAGCCCCAAATCATAAAGCAGAGAGCTATCCCAATCTGGGTATCCCCACCACACCTGCGTAACACTGAGCGTTTAAACCACTGGGTCAAGTAGGAATGTACTTGTTGTGATGTCTGTCTCAGGAATCTGCACCAAGCAACACCAACCAGCTCCCCACAAGTGCCGGCTGAAGAATTTCAAGGCCAGCAGAAACCTTTCCAAGAGAAGCCTGGTACCTTTTGAATCAAATTTCAAATAAATGTCTACAAAGACAGCAGTATTATAAAGGATTTTTACTCTTTGATCTCTGTCCTATAGTTTTTTCATTTAAAAAAATATATTAAAAATTAACTCATCCAATGCTTTGCACCCAAGTATTCAAATCACTTGGCACAGGATAAGATGTCCAACTATCCTTTACATTTTTCACAAACAATTTTACAAATAGAGAACCAGTTATGGGAGTGGGAATTATATGCTCTACAAACAAGAAACGACCTATACAGTTTGGGGTGCAAATAACACACACTAGTAATTCCTAGAGAGTGAGGTTGAAACACCCATGTGGCGGTGATAACAGGACTTCTGATCTATCCAAGGCCCAAACACCCTTTCCACTCAATGTCCTGGAATTGCTCAGGCCCTCCACGTGTCTGGAGAGCAAGCCCAATCCGGCAGAGCCCCATCACAAGGCACCGACTGAAGCTGAGGGCTGCTGGTGGGGTATGTTGACGGATCATTCCCCAAGTGCAGAGAAGCTGGGCGATGTTTCTAGTTCCCATAGGAACCACAGGGGCTAAGGTGGCAGCAACTCTTCAGGGCTGGGTTCTCCATTCCCCATGTTTAAGTTCAATAAAGAAGCTTCCTGAGAAATCAGCCTTTGGATTCAGGCTCTTTCATTTTCTTACTCCACTACATCCACCATGAGCCAAGGTGAGTCAGGTGGGGAGGCCTCATAGGTCAGTTCTTACAGGTGTGAGGAAATTGAAATTCAGGCCGTGGTCAACCAAGAAGACATAAGCCAGAGGGAGGGGAAGTGCTATCTGCACTAGGAAAGCTATCCAAAATGTTGAGTCCAAAGCAAGGTATGCAGTGGAGGCCTGAGTTCTAGCTGCCACCATGAAAGCCTAAGAGAATTCCTCATGGGAGTTCTTCAAGACATGACGACCTCTCCCTCCCCCACCAGAGCCCCTCCTCAAAAGGCCTGAGCTCCAGGATGTTACTCTCTTAGTGATTGGTTCTTTCAGTTCACATAAATAGCCACCTCCAAGTGAGCAAGCCAACCCAGGAAGGCTGAGCGAGGACGGGCTCTGGCATCTCACCCACCCCTCTCTCCAGATCATGACATCTCCTCATTCACACACGCAACAAAGGGAGGCCGCGCAAGCAATTCTGTTCAAGAGCAAGGAAAACGCGCTTCAAAGTGATTTTCTGTCCTTGCCTCCATGCAAAGCAGCTGGCAAGTTCCTCTTCCTGAAGGAGGAGAAGGGGCAGGAACACACACTGTAATCTCCGGCCGAAGCGCCTCTGGTAGGGCAGCCCACTACTCTCCTCAGAGCCTCTGCTCCCCTCGCCAGACCTTGCTGACAGGGCGCCACCCACTGAACACACCAGTTCTCAAGCGCGTCATTGTCATTGTTGTTGGTGACAGTTCCACTGAATAATGCTACTCAGACTCTTCAGCAATCCTCAAAATGGCTTTGTGGTCCATGATGCTGAAAGTGTTCTCCACATTCTTTGGCAATTTATTCCAGCTCGCACCTCAAAAAAGGAGCGTGAATCACACTTCCATACCAAGCTTTGTGTTTCTGTAATTGAGAAGAAGGATCTTCATCTTAGTTAATAGTTAATAGTATACCACCTTCACTATTCTTTTCTCGTGTAGTGAGTTTCCTTATTTAAAAATAACTGTCTGCCCTCTGAATCCCAGAGTTTTTTCCCTCTGGAGCAGCTGGGCAAATGCTGACAGCACATACAAGTTAAAGAAGTTGGCAAGTGTCGTAACTGCCACGTTACGTACTGTCGTAACTTCTTACATTACCCTTTGCTTGTGAAACTTCAGAATAAATTGCAACTTGTATAGTCTTACTTGAATCAGAATTCTTATTCCCTTTGGCAATCTTTCAACCCCCAAAGTTTAAAAAAGAAAATCAAAGGCATACATATCTTTCTCAAACAGCATTCTGTGTTCTCCTCCTCAGTCTATTTTCTGTCCTCTGTCCTTAAGACTGTGCTTTCCCTTTGGACCGCCTCCTTGATGAAGGCTCTGATGTGAAATCTGCCTTTAGGCCACTTTCTCAGAATGGAACTCACCCTCCATTCCTCACCTCAATTACTTTTCATACAGCACCAAAAATCCCTTATGCCAGTTTTCCTGCTCCAGAACAATCACACAGTGCCCCAGGATTTTTCCATTATGTAAAATAGAAATTAAGTTGAAAACAACGTAACATCAAAATATTTTATCCCAGTGAAGAGTGATTCTTGAAGTAAATGGTAATTGCTTATAAAATTCGATTCTGCATTCAGCTCAACTTATGTGATCTCCTCCCAAAATTGGAAACTAAAAGGGAGCAATTTAACCCTTAGCAACTTTCAACTACAGGTCAACTGTAATCTAGTGATTTTGGAATAATCAATAAGAGAATGCAACTACAAGAAAGCATATATAAGTGGAGGGAAATCAGTAGATTTTTGTTCTATGTAAAAGTGAAAATCAATATATGATTAATGATGGAGAGAAGGTGAGTCTGACAGCTTCGAATCCTTTCTGTATCAAGCTAGGCACATATAAATAAGTAAATAATGAAATCAACATGGTACTGCTGGTTCTTTTGCTGTCAGGACAAACATTAGCAGCATGTGAACCTATCCAGTGATTTATTAAACCAGTCACTGCCTCTTAGACGTTCCAGTTATATACTAGTCACTGTGTGCTTAGTGCTTCCTCAATCTGTAAGGCACTATACAGCACAGTGGTTAAGAATATGGACTTTGGAGTTAAACTGCATAGATTCAAATCCCAGCTCTGCTACTTACCATGTGGTGTGTGCCAGATGGACCCTGCTCTCTGCCCGGATCCTGGACTGTATGGATGACATCAACAGGCTTCAGTAAACTTGAACTTCTGATGAAGTTCTGCCTAAATCTACCACGGAAGGCTCCTGGCAGGAGCCCAGAGGGAGAGAGGAAAGGGGGATTAGGGTGTTTATTCCCTTGGCTCCTTCTCTGCAAGGCTGCATGGGCTCATGGCACTCCTGACCCAGAGATCACTGCTCCCTGCAGGGTGCAATGGGCTTCACACACCTCTTTTTCCTTCTGAGGTTTGCTGACTGCTCCCTCCCCTTATCCATTCCAACCCAGGGGAAGTAAGAGCTTACCTGCTCCTAGTTCCATCAATGCTTCCCCTACACACACATTGGTAATTAGCCCATTTTGTAAACAAGCCCTCCCAAGTTAACTTTTTGTGTGTCATCTCTGCTCTGTTTGGACCCTGACTGATAAACAGTGTGACTCTGGATAAATTGCTTAACCTCTCCATGCCTCCATCTACAAAATGGAGATCATAATAGTAACTTACCTCCTTGACTTGTGAGGGTTAAATGAGTTATTAATACATGTGAAATACTTAGAACAATGCCTAGCATGTAGTAAGCACAATTATTTTCTTTTTATTTTTATCACCATCATCATCATCATTGTCGTCATTAGGCAGGACTAGTAAACAAAGGTGACATGTCCTCTAGGAGCTAACCATATGTTTTCTAGTACACTGAGTTGTTTGTAAAGAGATGTTTTTTAAAGAAAGGACCCATAGAAATCTGACAATTACTACAGAAAGCAGCTTAAGGGGAATCAGGGGTGATTTAACAACACTGGGCAGTTAAGATTGATGCTCATTACTAGGGGTCCTAAAGGATTATTACATTCAGTTGCTTGCTCTGCTTTTCCTCAAAGCCCTTTTGATGTATCTTATCCTAGATTCATAGATGTTTAGAGCTAAAAAGGACTCTAACTAGAAAAGTAACCCCTCATTTAGCACTTTATTTAGAAAAGAAAACTGATTTAACCAAAATAAACTTTTAGGCCATTTAGATGCAGACCCTGCATAAGAAAAATAAGTGGGAAAAAAATATTGAGACCTTTTAGTCTTGCTCAAGGGACTCGCATTTAACCATTTGGAGAGATTTATTTCTAACCAAAGTTTCCTAAATCCAAGAAAGAATATTATGTCTTCTCTCCCTAGAGAAGGGAAATGGATCTTAATAAAAGAAAAAAGAAAAGAAGAAGAAAGAGAGAAAACGGAAGTCCCCCATCCATTCTGCAGACTGATTTATAACACCCATTAGGTTCAGGGAAATGTGAATTGCTATGTGTCTAAAGCATTTGACCAGGACTTATATTCAATTTCAAGAGTGATAGTAAATGGAGGTGGAGGGGAAAGGGAGAATAATACCTCAAAAGAAGAGGGAAACTTCTAGGAGATTATGTGCCCAAGTCAAATTGTGTGAGTCCCATTCCCTTGGGAGAATGAAGGGCTAAATCCATCCTTTGAAAAATTGGAATCTTCAGGAGAAAAGAAACTAGATCTCAATCCTAAATATTTTATTTCATCTCTCTGAGTCTCTATTTCCTGTAAAATGAGAGGGTTGAACCAGATGGTCCCTATGATTCCTTCTGGGTCTTTATTTCTAGAATTCAGTGAATTTTAAATTGGATATTACAGATATCAAGGAGCCCCCTTACCAGGCTCACATTCTGTTACAAAGACACAGATGAAGTGTACACCTCACTTGTGAAAGGATCAAAGTTGCTTTTTGATTTCTTTTTTAACATCTCTGAGCAGGTTTTTGATCCTTGGGTCCAAAAATTCATTTCAAACTCATCCAGTTGTTTCAAACTCCTGATAAACAAATTTAGTTAAAAGAAATTGATTTATGAGTAGCATGCCAAAGGCCACTTCATTAATATGTCCAATTAGGAAGCCCACTTGGAAGACTAAATTGAAATTAGAAGGATGAAAAGACCCTTCAAGCGATGGTAGAAAACAAGCCATCAACTGAGAGGAGACGCTTGCCTCACAGAAAACCAGCAAAGTGCCAGGAGCTGGAACTTACAAAAAACAGTAGATCAATCAGAGAACAACAATCTAACAGAAAAATGGCCCTCAGATTACAGTTTATAGGAGAGAAATGGCCAATAAGTGTTAAAAGACGCCCAGCCCCACTAGTAATCAGGAAAATGCAGATAAAAACAACAAAGACCACTTCACTTCTATCACTTTGGCAAAAATTGAAAAGACTGACAATACCAATGGTGAGTGAAGATGTGTAGACGCAGGGACACACATGGCTGGTAGTAGCACAAATAAAAACAACCATTTTGGAGACAAAAGTCTAATGAAGTTGACGACATGCATACTAAGGCCTGGCAATTGTACTACTAAGTATATAATCCAGTGAAACTCTAACATAATAATTCAAACAGATAGGTTACAAAAATAGGTTTATAATAGCAAAACTTGGGTATAATCAAAAATCTATCAAGTAATGAAAAAATAAATAAATGTGGTATAATCCTACAATGGGATATTATACGGCAGTCAAAATAAATAAGTTTTTGAGTCACATGTACCAACATAAACTTGTAAAAGTCTAGTTACATATATTTATACTATTATTTCATTTGTCTAGTGTTATAAAATACGCAAAAAATACTATATTATTTATGGCTACATACACACTTAGTCAATGTATAAAGTCGTGGATAGGAATGTATGTATAGGGTTGATATGTCCCACATCAGGAAAGTGGAAACATCTGATGAGGGGAACAAGGAAATTTCAATAAAAAAGTGTTCACAGGGTACAGTGGGTTTCCATGATGCTTTGTTTCTTTAAAAAAAAGGGAAAAAAATGATCTAGGGATGGCATAGGGAAATTACAAGATGAGCCTAGAACCCTTTGTGGTACCAGGAAATAAGGAAGTACTCAAAAAAGACAGAGCATGTAGAAAGTTATCTTGTAGGAGTTATCTTGAAGGAGTCATCTTAGCCCAATGTAGGACATTTTGAGCAACAAAACAATGATAGTAACGGATTATGGCTTATAGAAGAAAGCAAATTCCTTGAGTCCATATTGATATAAATAAATAATTAACCAAATAAATAAATGGGAGTGAAGACATGATGGAAATAGAAAAATCACCATTTGGTAAACACCAAAGTAATAATTGTTGCAGGAAAGAATTACCAATGGATGCTAAAATTAGTAAGTAAAGACATGATGAAAAACAGGATATTCGCATAGTCTCAATGTATTTCTGCATAAGATACTTATTAATATTTACTAGTTACAAAGGGGAAAAGAGTAACTTCCCAGTGGAGAAGCCTGGAAAACATCTCCTTAGCCAAGTGATCGATGTGAACATCACCAGGAATGGAACATATGGACTCTGAGAACTTCCTGATACAATGCACTGAAAAGGGCACAAAGTCACTTCTGTGGTATTCGTGCTAAAAATACATAAAGTGAATTTAAGCATATGAAAACACCAGACAAATCTAAATTGAGAGACATTCCACAAAATAACTGGCTAGTACTTTTCAAAAGTGTCTGATCATAAAAGACAAAAGAAAACTGAGAAACTGTCCTAGATGCAATGTAGGATCTTGGACCAGAAAAAGGACATTAAGTGGGGAAAATTGGTGACATTTGAATAAGGGCTGAAGATGAATTAAGAGTATTGTATCAATGTTAATTTCCTGAGAAATCAAAGTCAAAGTCACCTGCTGAATACGGAGTAGAGGGGAGAAGATGAAGGAAAGTAGTGAGGTTCTTGGGGAAATTGTGATTTTAAATAGTGTAAGTGAATCCTCAGCTAGCCTGTTTCTCAACTGATTGTTGAGCAGCCCTGGAATGGAAAAAATTGATTCTTTTCTAACTTTATTCCAATCACCGTGTGACATACTAGAGTGGATATTACTAACCCTGTTTTGCCGATGAAGAAATCAAGGCTCAGTGGTTAAATGCCTACCAAGATCGTACATCAACCAAATCAAGATTAGAGCTCAGTTCTCTTCACTTCACTTTGTTCACTCTCAGCACTCTGGAAGAAAGGGCTACTTTATACAAATTGTCTGCAGCCAAGAGATTTTTTTAAAAGCTCGCAAGAAAAGCTGCCAATGTGTTCACTGTCAACAGAATCATGTCTAATAATGTTATTAGTTGAACAAGATTCTTCATTAAATTTGTTACATAGTTAGATGGGGGTTGGTAGCAGATGGTAGATATTGAAAGCAGCTCCTTACAGCTAAAAGCTGTTGGCAGGAGCATTTAGAATATACAATGACGGATGACATGGTATTCAATTTGGAGAAGGTAGTTGAGTCTAATAGGGTGACCCCAGGGTCAAGCTCAGGCTTAGTCCTGTTTAACATCTCTTATGATTCTTGCAGCAAGCATAACAAAACGCTAATAGAATCTGAAGATAATCATAACTGATAGGTGATAAAAATACTAATGAGGCAGGGGAAAGAAAGTAAAAGGAACCTGATAATGGTTTAAGGTTTCAAGTGAAGAGAAAGAGGGGAAGGAACTGCATTCATGAAGAGATTTTTCACTAAAAAAGAAATGCAAGTATACTGTAGCAGGGAAGAATCCCAACACTCTTGGAAGAGGACCCAGAAGACCCTAGAAGATGATCAGAAGAGAGCTAACAGTGCTGATGCAGACAGGACAACACACTGTCAACCAAAAGGTTCAACTGAGACTAGAGTTCAAATTGCAGCTGACGTGCTATCACTTGCTTAACAAAAAAGCAGGGGAAAGAATGGATTTATGTGTTTGTGCACATATAAAATACACACACACACACACAGAATATCTCTGAAAGGATGAAGAAGAAAACGATAACCTTGGTTACCTCCTGTGAAATAAACTCGTGGCCCACAAGCTAACTCCAACCTACAGATTGTTACACTCGGCCACACATTATTGAAACTTTGGGTATCTTAGGCTAAGTAGACAGTCTCCAGTTTAGCATAACCCTCCTCATTCTTTAATACATCTTATATCCCCCTGATTTCACACACTTGTGTTATCTGCCTGGCCCTTAGAGGGAATCTAGTTGGCAGCATCACCCTCGCCCACACACACAGACACAGCCATATATAGAAACAGATAAACATAGAAAAGGGCCTACACCCAGATACATAGCTATATGGATATATTTTGAAAGATTAACAACAATGATCTCTCGGTAGTTAGATTATGGGTGATTTCTCTTGTTTATCAGCATTTCTAAATGTCCGATTCAAAACAGCACATTTATAAGACAAAGAGTAAAAAATGCTTGATCTTAAATTCATGTTTAAATTAACATCAGTTAGCAGTCTCTAACCAAGGACAATCACGAACCTTCCAGGGAGATGTGATGGGGCAAATTACTCTGATCGATTCCGCTTTCTGTTACTCCTTTGGTCCATCTGTGCCTCTGTCTTTGTATCTGTCTTCAGCACCAGCCAGGGCAGGTGAACGTGTACCATGGGTGGATCATGCACATTAACTGAAAAAGCCAGCATGGTGTCTACTTTTCAATAAAGGAAAATATTTTAAAGGAATTTTTAAATTTTTCATTTTAATAGGTAATATTTTAATGGGTAGCTTTTAAATTATTAAATAATAGCCCATTCCCCCAATCACCCAGTTCCCCTTCACAGAGGCAGCCAAAGTTACCAGTTTTTTGTGTATTATTTCAGAGGTGGCCTATGCATATAAGTATTTACAAATATATAATCTTTGGGAAAATTTTGCCCAGAGCAAGTCAACTGTTTTTATCTGGGTATTATAAAAATGAATTTGAAATGTATTTTTTTTAATGATGTGAACAGAGGTCACTTTCAGTTGAACCCTGTGGAACCTCATGGAACTTGCTATGACAGGTCGTGTCCATTTCATTACAATGGTGGCTGCAGGGAGTTTTCTCACTATTCCTGCCGCAGGGGAAGCGACAAGATAGGAAGCCATGAGATCAGCAGACTAACCAATATTTCAACCCAACAAATTGCCTGCCTTAGTGCTTTTAACGATATCTAATCTGATAATTATTATCCCATTCCTTTCCTGTTGCTGACAAAAAGCCTATAGAGAATTGCTAGTTTCAAAAGGGAAATGGGCTTGATTGTTAAAATATACAACTTTATGATTTTAGTGACTATTTATCTTAGAGCTAAGTGAATTCAAATCCAATCCATCATATTTCTACCTCCAAATCTCCTAAACAATCCTGAAAAGACACGGTTGTGTCTCCTTCTCCAAAGTCATTTATCATTTTTTAAAGGGGAGAGGGAGAAATTTGTTTCCCGCATAATTAAAAATCAAGAACTCCCCATGGGAAGGCTAGGCTTCTGATTGCAGCAGGTGTCTCTGCCGAAGGGGTTGGGAGAGGGGCTGTGAGGTGGACAATGGCCCAGATGAGATAAACATCCCTTCTTTAACAACCCACGCAAATGCCACACTGGAAGGTGTTAGGAGAGAGGCCTTCCACCTTATCATCAGGATGTTTCCAGATGACTGGTGACCTCTGTCACCTGGTCCTGACTGTTTAGGAAGCAGGGGCCAGCTCTGCTCTCTCCTCCTCTTCCCTCCTGCAGTCTAGGTGGTGTGATTGAGACGTGCTGGAAGGTGAGCCTGTCACACAAATTTCTCCAACAGCCTGCCAGAATGTGGAGACATGACAGAAAAGGTCATGACTCCCTGGCAGAAGGCTCCCTTGTGATTTCCAGCTGTCACCATGCAGGGTAGCAAGGCTGTCTTCTGCTTATTCCAGAGCCCGGGGTGGAGCCCATCCCAGGCCTCCCTTCCAGCAAACCCTCTCTCCCCAGCTCCAAATCGGGAGCGCATGCCGTCAGCTACTTAGAATATGAGGCCACACCGTGCTAAGAACGGCCCGAAGTCGGGTGGCAGGGGTCAGTGGAATTGTTGAGGATCCTCACAGTCCTCCTCAATTCGTTTTACTCTGCCCCTGGGCTGGCTGCTCACTCCTCACTCGCCCACACGCGGCCCCAAGTACACTGCCCCTCCGTTAGGAACAAATCCTTGGCTTTCCTGAAGCCATCTGACCCCATCCCCCCAACACCTCTTCAACAGGATGCACTCTCTCCGCCACTGTTCTTGCTCTCCAAGCTGGGTCCTCTATCTTTAGCAAATCTAAAAACAGACGTCAAGAAGAGACAAAAGGTAAGCATATCTACTTCAGGATTTTGCCAACCATCTTCCCCTCACCCCCCGCCCCCACTGCTGTTCTACTCTGTGTCCACAGGGCTCAAAGCCCCCAGAGCTGACAAGAGACACAAAGGGCACAGCACTTGTCCACAGTGGGACCTGGGCACTGTCTACCCTCACCAGGTGAGTCTGAGGAAAGGTGCTACCACTTCAATGGCTGCATGGCAACTGCCTCATTTTCCCTGTTAAAAGAAACACACAGAAAAAATGTGCACTTTTATTTGCCGTAAAAAATCTCTACAAAGTAGACTAATCACCTTAGAGAGTTCGACTTTGAACCCACTGGGGAAACATACACCATCTGAACTGTGTTGTGGTGAGCCAGCTTTGTCTGAGGGAATCCGGGTGCTCTCCGCTCACCGACGTGGATGAGTCACATCGAGATTCCTCACCCGGTGGGGTTGCTCTAAAGCGGACAGGCGTTGCTTTGAAAGGACCCTGACCCTTAGATTTGGGACCCACCTCACTGAAAGCAAGGACTAAGCATGGACAGGGACAGGGACAGGGAGAGAGTGAAATAACCCGCAGGCTCGCCCCCACAAGGCTGCAGCGCTGCCTGGCACTCAGTTTGTTATCTGCTAAAACAACAGGGTATTGGGCTAGAGAACGTTATCATAAAGAAGAAAGGAGATACCTAATGGTTTCAAAACTAGTGCTGGGGGATAGTCTGAAATTAGGATGAAACTCCCTGTCTAATGACATGCCAACATTTCTGAAAGGACTTCAGGGAAAACTGGGGTGAAGGCCTGTAGGGTGGACACAGCTCCAGCAGCAGCCAGCTCTCCAACACCCATATTAGTCATTCACCCAAAAAAGAACGTCTGAATTCCACTCCTGCCGGCTTCCCCTGCCCTTGGCTCTTTCTCTGGCCTCTCCCTGCCTGCCCCAACTCAAAGAGGCACTTCTCCACCCTCCGTTCCCTCTGCACCTACCCCACACTCCTGGACCACACAAGCCCTTTGTAGAGGCCCAGGCTGCCTGTAAGCCTCCCCTGTCGACTGTCATCTGGCCCTTTCAGCAGCTGGTGGGTTCAGACAGCACACTCCCTTCAAAGATACCTCTCACCTGAGTGATGGGTGCTGCGGAAGACCAGAACACCTGTGAACACAATTCTTTGTAGTTTCACCCAAACCTAATTCAGAAAAATAAAACAAAACCATACTAAACATAACATTTGGGGCCATAATAACTTGAGACAGATATGAAGTTTCTACCATTAGGGACTACAATCGTGAGGAATCAGTAGTATGCAGAAGGCAGTATAGGGTGACTTACACTGACATCCATCTGGAAGCAAAATGGTTTATTAGTGTCAAAAAGTGTGCTGCATACAAATTTTGTGTGTAATTATCAGATACGGACATTAGTTATTGTTATTCAGAGGCCTAATTTTTTGTGACAGCTTCATTTTATTAGAAAAGAATCCTGTTCACCACTAAAACTACTTCCAGCTGGTCAGAGACACCACCAACCCGAAGAGGGACTTGTAATTGAGAGGTGCAAGCACTAGGGCGAGGAATCAAAACATGAGAGTGAGTTTTATTCTAACGACCTTCTGGGCTCTAAACAACCCGCAACCACACTCCTGCTCTCCCAGCCTCATGTTCTGCCGTGCTGCATTTAGCTGGGGAATAGCTAAAGCCATTTTTCCTGATAAATACTGGATGAAAGTTTCAATTGACTTTTTGCTGTCATCCGAAGGTTTTCGTTGAACACATAAGAGAGCCAACATTTAGAGCTGGTTTTGAGGATTTCATCACAAAATGTTACTCTCCCCTCTACCCTCACACGATCAGCTGAGCAGCTTTCAATACTGAATAAAGTAGATGTTGAGTTTAAAGCAATTAAGAGGAAGAAAGATTCATTATTTTTCTTTTGCAATCGGAGGGTATATATTAATTATTTTCATTTCAAAAATCAAATCATGTAATTGAAAACAAAATAAACAAAAATTTCAGTCTTGTATCTGTGAAATAGCCACTGGATTCCTTGAAGGCAAAAAGTGGCTTGGACATCATATTGTTTTATCATTTTCAAATTAACCAGCAACAAATACGTCCCAAATCTGCAAATCTGAAATAAATGCTCT
The DNA here is from genome assembly GCF_020826845.1 of Diceros bicornis minor. Classification (NCBI taxonomy): domain Eukaryota; kingdom Metazoa; phylum Chordata; class Mammalia; order Perissodactyla; family Rhinocerotidae; genus Diceros; species Diceros bicornis. The sequence goes on along the minus strand of NC_080763.1, from coordinate 8,504,006 downwards.
TTGTCAGCCAGACACTGAAACTTGAGACTAATGGACAGAAGGTAGAAAATTATTTAATGGTACAATATGGTTGTAGCCTGAGAAAATACCAAGGAGCCTAAGAAGTCCTTTCAGACACCGATTCGTGGGAAAAAAAATCAGAGCTTCTATGACCCAGCCAAATATCTGCCCCCCAAATTAAGAAGAGCTGACATGCTCCTCCAGGTCATCACCCTGCCTGAAGACTGAGCAGACATCGTTCCAGAGAGACAAGAATCACCTCTTTGTCAAAGCTGCCACAGGAGAGGTCTCAGCTTTCTCCTGAAAGCCATTGAGATGCCTCCAGTCTCCACTGCCATCACCTCCTACCCTTCATCGGGTCAGAATCCCTTTTGCTGTGATTCAAGTGGGTCCCCTCTTGGTTTATCCTTAGTGAAGACAAAGAACAGTTGGTCACCATCTTCTTGCACTAATAATCCGTCATATACTTAAGACTGTATTATGCTCAATTGCAGACTTTTTCTCAATGAATTACCGCCAGTCCTTTAGCATCTCCTCTCAGGCCTAATTCTTTTAGCTCTTTAATCATTCCTATGGCTCTCCTTTGAACAATCTTAATGTCACCCCTCAGGAGGCAGAGTCCAGGCCTGAACACTGTATTACAGTAGTGCACTGACAGTGCTGATTAGAATAAGGTTATGCCGAACTGACCAAGCAGAGATACAGAGAGAAACAAAGACCAGAGATGGAAAGTCCCAACAGACTTTCAGTCTTTGCTTCTAGTCTGTTCCCAAGGTCCCAAGGCACCCCATCTCCTAATCATCAGTTCCTCTCTTTTGCTTAGGTTGGCTCCACTGTTTTCTGATACCTACAAACTGTTTATCACAAATATAACATTTCTGTTTAACAGCTGCTCCCAAACATAGCTGCTTTAAGACTGACAAGCCTCAGGTACAGAGCAAGGCAGAAAGAAGGCCTTAACAGCAAAATGCCAAAGCATTGGCTCTTTGACCCTGTCTGGAGGCCATCCTAGATATTCCTTCTTCCATCTTTGACCCAGCACCACTTAAGCTTCATAACTCTTGCAGATTTGGTACTCCTGGCTAAATCTACCTAGATGACTGATCCATTAGTATCTTAGATAACACCCAACTCAACATTTCCAACTGCACAGCCCTAGCCCCCTCCCCAGCCTTTGCTAGGGTCACAGCCGTCTACTCCAATGCCATCATCTCACAGATGTGGAAACAGAGGCTGAGAGAAATATAAAATACATCTAAATGTATAGCCCTAAAACATCCTTTTCACTTGACTCCTGCCAATCAATCTATGACTTACCCCAGAGTCACTGAATTCCTTAGCAATACCTAAATTAGAGGGAATTTCCTATGCCAATAGTTAGCAGTATTACCTTCAGCAAAGTGTTGTAAGGTTCTCTGGCCCTGTTTCCTCATGTTTCTCGGGGTATTTTGTTTCTCTGAACACCAGGACCTGTGGGCACACAGCCCAGTGGCCAATAGCCTGGACTGCCAAATCACAAGATTCCTCTAGTCTCTGACCTCAGTTCCCCTTTAAAAAGCTACTTATATTAACCCCATGACTGTTAACAGAAGGAACAGCTTCCAGAAAACGTACTTCAGAAAGATTGTCCCCTGGAAACATGAGGCATCTTTCTCACTGTCTTTTCACTTTCCCCTTTTCAAAAAGGGTAAAAATGATCCTTCTTAATATGCAGGATCCTATTTAATATGTGAATCCTACTCAAACTCCTGCTCTCCTAGCTGAAAAACCATTTTTTAGCATTTTAAAATATTTTTATTTCCATACTATGTAAAGGTTGTACCTGCAATTATTTCCCTTCCTTTCTTCCTTTTTTTTCTTCCTTTTCTTTCTTATTTTTCTCAGATTCACATTCTGATCCCCTCTGAATTGATCTCCTCTGAATTCCTCTGTTTTATCCTCATTTACTTCTCCAGCTTACTGTCGGATACCTAGCCTGAGTCCCTGCTATTATGACTACCTTTACCTTTTCCAAATTCCCATTTTAGGGTCCTCTAAGAACTTAACCAGGTTTTCTTTTCATTTAATTCCCTGTCAATCATTAACACTGCCCTGAGCATTACCTTGTATTTCAGTAACTGGTCCTATCAGAGGAGAGCTAATTTGACTTCCTTGGGCGATTTTGCAGCACATATTTTGTATCCTGCTGTTTCTGGTCTCCCTTCTGTAGGCTACTCACATCTGCTGGGACATTACACCTAATCCATTATCCAGAAAATGGAAATAGAAAACGAAGTGGCTTACTGCAGCCCCCATTTCTTTCATAATGTCATAAAAATTTATCACACTTAAAGGCCAATGATCCCTAAGGTCATTTATCCTCAAGAAATAACAAGTTTGTTCTTGTGGAGCAGAATCTATATCAAATGTAGCTCTCATATTATAAGACATGTACCCTTAATGCACAACATCAGGGCAGCCTGCAAGTGCCCAGCAACCATTCAGTGCCCTGTTGGGGCAAAGCCCATTAGAGGGAGGCAGGCAGGCTCTTACCATTCAGAAGTAAGGACCAGTATTCCAGCAATTCACTTCAGCCTCGATGTCAGACGTGGTTTCACAGAGAGATAATGATCCCCTTTCAACAATAGGAAATAACTGAGAAAAGTCATTATGTCACCGTTGAAAATTGTACTCGATTATCTTGCCCTAGCTGTTACTTAATCTGAGTTTTATTTCTAAAGGCTCCTGAGTGGGAAGACTTAAGCGCTGTGCATACCTGGCTCATGAAGTAATTGCTTTCCATGTCCATCAGATATCAGTAGCAGGATGTAAGCAACTGGGGAAGGAGGGTGAGGTAACTGGGGAAGGAGGCAGCAGCTAGAGAAGTCACAAAACTACATCCAGTTTGACAGAGCTCTTATTCTCTAACACCCATCAGAGAAAAGGTGAGGACCCGGCAGATGCGGCCTGTTTACAGAACACCAGCAGGCCTGAGGCGACTTTTCCAGAGCCATCTGCCCCCAAAGAGGTCCTCACCTGGGCTCCAGGCAGCTTCCTGGGGAGCCCCAGGCTACGAGCGATACTGATCCGGCTGATGGCCACCTCTCTAGACAGCCCCACCGGGAGCAACCAGTTGTCCAGGTATTAGATTCAGACTCTCAGCCTCGGGCAACTGTGCAACTAACCTTTTCCGATGACCTTCTTTCAAGCCTTCTGCTCCCACTCAGCTCCTGTGAGTTACCTCTTCTCCTAAATTCCTGATAAAAGGAAGCACTGCAGACAGACATATTTCATATCATCGAAAATCAGTCCTTCCACTTCCTCCCAATAAAATATTACGCAGCCATCTGAAATGAGGCTGTAATTATATTTATTGACAAAAAAAGTTCACAGTAGATCATTAAATTGAAAATGCAGACTATAAAACATTAATCTGGCAGTGTTTTTTTAAATAAATGTTTATGTGACTATATTGTTTTAAAGGCATTAAAAAGTATGTAGAGGCTTACATCAAAACATTAACTGTAGTCCTCTCTGGAGAGTGGAATTACAGTTTTTTTTTTTCTTTTTGCTCACCCTTGTTTCATAATTCTTTGATGAATGTCTACTATATGTATAATTTTTATTTTTATTTATTTTTTTTTTTTGTGAGGAGATCAGCCCTGTGCTAACATCCGCCAATCCTCCTCTTTTTTTGCTGAGGAAGACAGCCCTGGGCTAACATCTGTGCCCATCTTCCTCCACTTTATATGGGACGCCGCCACAGCATGGCTTGCCAAGCAGTGCGTCGGTGCGCGCCCGGGATCCGAACCAGCGAACCCCGGGCCGCCGCAGCGGAGCGCGCGCACTTAACCGCTTGCGCCACCGGGCCGGCCCCTATGTATAATTTTTAAAACAATAAGTTAAGAGAAAGAAATTCAGCCTCTAAATATGTGGAGGAATTTTTTCTCCTTTTTTTCTGTAGGGAATTTGAGACAGCAGTTACAGAACAGGGCACTACAGTTCCCTAACTCTGGGAGAAATCTTCATCAGCCACAAGAGTTCCTTGAGTGTTCTGTGCCCCACAAAGGAACAGAAGAGCCTTATGAAGAAAACTGAGGCCTGGAGAACCACTGATGAAACACAAAAGAACCACAGGAAGCTTGAAGGGGGAAGTCCAAAAACACGGCTTTAAAGATTTGTTTAAAGGAAGTAAAAGTACCCTTTAAATAAAATATATTAATGTTGAAACTATTATTATGACCTTTTCTTGATGATCAAAGGTAGACAGAATTTTAGTCATAACCATCATGATGTATTTTTTGTATTTTTACCACCTCTCCCTAATATAAAACATCTGCTGCCTGGGACTGGTGCCCACCTCTCCCTACCACCCTCCAAGCATCCAGGCCCACCCTCACCCACCACGCCATTCTTAACCATCATCTTTCAGTTAGTCTCTCTGTGCTTCATCTGGTCACCCTGTTTGGTTTCAATAATATAAAAGCTTTATGTAGTTATTTAAAATTTAATGTGTGTATAACTTCACTTCGTAAGAAGATTTAAGTTCACTACCAAGAGACCCTGCTAGTTGTCCCCAGTTCTTTCCTTTTTCCAGGGTAATAGAGTTCCTGATTTTACCTGGGGCACATAGCCACCCATAAGAAAGTCCACATTTCCTAGCCTCCTTGCTGCTAGAATTGACAACGTGACTAAGCTCTGGCCAATGTGACAGAAGTATAAGGACTACATGCAACTCTCAGGAAGTGCTTTTGAAAAGAGGGAGCATGATGGGCCGGCCCTGTGGCCTAGTGGTTAAGTTCAGCGCACTCCACTTTGGTGGCCCGGGTTTGGTTCCCAGGCATGGACCGACACCACTCGTCAGTGGCCATGCTGTGGTGGCAACCCACACACAAAATAGAGGGAGAATGGCACAGATGTTAGCTCAGGGCAAATCTTCCTCAAGCGAAAAAGAGAGGAAGATTGGCAACAGATGTTAGCTCAGGGTGAATCTTCCTCGGCAAAAGAAAAAAAATAGAGAGGCGCATGCTCTTCTTTTCTCCTTTTTCTTGGAAATGTTGATGTGATGGCTGGAGCTCAAGTAGTCAGCTGGGACCCTGAAGTAAAAGTCACATGCCAAGGAATACAGAGCAATAAGACACAAATAAACTGTGCTCTGATGATATTATGAACCTCCCCTAACAGCCTGGACTGCTTTTCTCTAGATTTATTTTATGTAAGAAACTTCCATCCAGTTTAAACCATTGTTATTTTGGGGTTTCTGTCACTCACTGATGAACCTAACTAGTAATAATCCTAACTAGTAAAAACAGTGACTGTATTTTCATCCATTCTACAAATATTTCCTGAGCACCTACTGTGTGCCATGCACAGTCCTGGCCTTGGAAATACAGTAGTCATGCCTTATCCACAGGGGACTCCTTCCAAGACCCCCAGGGGATGCCTGAGACCACAGATAGTACTGAATCCTACACATACTGTTTTTTCCTGTACATTCCTATGTATACTAAAGTTTAATTTATAAATTAAGCACAGTAAGAGATTAACAACAATAACATAATAAAATAGAACAATTATAACAACATACTGTAATAAAAGTTATGTGAATGCGGTCTCTCACTCTCTCAAAATATCTTATTGTATTGGCTGGCTCGGTGGCGCAAACGGTTAAGTGCGTGCGCTCCACTGCGCCGGCCTGGGGTTCGCCGGTTCGGATCCGGGGCACGCACCGACACACTGCTTGGCAAGACATGCTGTGGAGGCGTCACATATAAAGTGGAGGAAGATGGGCATGGATGTTAGCCCAGGGCCAGTCTTCCTCAGCAAAAAAAGAGGAGGATTGGCAGATGTTAGCACAGGGCCGATCTCCTCACAAAAAAATATATATATATATCTTATTGTACTGTACTTACTCCTCTTCTTGTGATAGTCAGTGATAAGATGCCCACGTGATGAGGTGAAGGGAGGTGACTGACATGCGCATTGTGGCCTAGCGTTAGGCTACTACCACCTGACAATGCGATGCATCAGGAGGATCATCTGCTTCCAGACCATGGCTGACAGCGGGTAACTGAAACTGCAGCAAGCGAAACCACGGATGAAGGGGGACTACTGCAGCGCAGTGAACAAGGCAGGCAGGTCCCTCTCCACTCTTCCCCTCTTGAGCCTACATTCCAGCTCAACATCCACACAGCTCCTAACACAGTGCTATACATCTAGTAGGTGCTGAAGTATTTGATGACCAAGTCAGCAACGAGCCCTCCTGTTTATCTTTTGGTTTAAAACTGGTATTGTGTTCATAAGTCTGAGAATTTTCAAACAAATAATGCTCAAAGAAAAAAAATCACAACTGCTTTTTAAAAGAAAGAATATTATTTAACCAACCTTTCCTGTTACCATATTCCCACTCCTCCAAAAATTGGGTAAACACATTCACAAAGCCTATTGTTGCCTTTTAAATTATAATAAAAATGATGGTGCCATGATGACAACTCAAAATATGCATTGTAGACATATATGGGTATGTTACACATACCCCTCTATGCCTCTCTTTCCTTATCCATAATAGGGATATGTATAGGACTGTCGTGAGAATTAAATGAGATAATGTCTCAGAAATGGTTAATAAACATTAGCTATATTCAGCTGACAACAAATATTAACAGCTTTAAAAATAGTCATAGTCTTTAATCCAGTAATTCCATTTCTGGGATTCTATCCTAAGAAAATAATCCTAAGTATGAGGGAAAATTTTACAAAAAAAATGCTCATCCCAGAGTCATTTATAATGGGCACAAACCAGAGATTGTGACCTTTCCCTGCCACCTTGACTTCCATCCAAAGTCTAGCTGAGGCCTAGCACTCTGGCCCAAGCCAAGATCTCTAAGCCCAGGACTAGCTGGGAAGATGCAGACAGGGTTGGGAAGAGGCAGAGAAGAATGGAGAACTTAAGCCCAACTTCCTGGCAAGGCAGACTTACAAGAAGGAATAGTTCAAAATGTCAAGTACATCAGGGTAGAGCAGAGCAAGAGAGCCAAAATGAATCTTGACCTCTGAGATCAGGCTCCTTGAGGAAACATTCTAGGATGTGGATCCTGGAGAGATGCCCTGAGAACGGGTGGGGAAAGGAAGGAAGAACATCACAGAGCATCTCAGGCGCAGTTGGTGGGTGGGCCAGGAGACACTGGGTCCTGAACTGAAACAAAATAAATTTCCATCGTGAGAGGAATGGCTAAATAAATTATTGAACACCACAATAAAATATTATGTAACCATTACAAAATGCTGATTAGAAAGACTATAGTAATCAGAGAAGAATACTTGACTGTTGCTAGGTACATACATTTATGTACATATAATACATGTGTTGTATACTTATATACTTATATGTATATATAAAAATATATATAAGGACGGTATAGACCGATATACAAGTATATATGTGTGTGTGTTGTTCATATATATGCGTATAAGTATATGATAGCAACTATGGCATATGCAAAGAAAAAATAGTTGGAGGAACCACATCAAAATGCTAATAATTGATTAAGAAGGTAAAGTAGTGGTGATTTGCCTTTTTTATCTATTCGTAAAATTTTATTTAATATGTAAGTTTTAAATAACTTTTATAATTAAAACTTGGGTGTGAAGACAAAAAGAAAATTAGGCACAGTTATCTAAATGTTATAGTGCTACTCTTCCAGAAATGTGTTTCTTAAGAATAAAATATGTGTCTCAGGCAATGAGCCATATTTTCAGCCTCTAAATCCTTTCCTCTAAATATCAACTGATGAGATTCCAGAGAAAGAATGTTCCTCCCTTGGACTGGTTTTGGCTCTTTGGGAATCATTGTAACTCTTTCCTGACATGGGATATCATTTAGGGGACAAAACTCAAAAAACTCATTTACGGAGTACACTCTAATGGTCAGCAATTAGAGTAATCTGAAGTAACACAAAAGAAAGCAAAGTGCAGCAAACACAAGCACCGCTACATTCCTCACGTTAGGAACCTATATTTCTTCATTCCCATTAAGAACTTCTTGACAGGGCCGGCCCTGTGGCTTAGCGGGTAAGTGCGCGCGCTCTGCTGCGGGCGGCCTGGGTTTGGATCCGGGGCGCGCACCAACGCACCGCTTCTCCGGCCATGCTGAGGCCACGTCCCACATACAGCAACTAGAAGGATGTGCAACTATGACATACAACTATCTACTGGGGCTTTGGGGAAAAAAAAAAGAGGAGGATTGGCAATAGATGTTAGCTCAGAGCTGGTCTTCCTCAGCAAAAAGAGGAGGATTAGCATGGATGTTAGCTCAGGGTTGATCTTCCTCACAAAAAAAAAAAAAAAAAGAACTTCTTGACAGAATGGCTGTCATTCCAGTCCCTGAATTCACCAGCGTACAAGTTCATCTTTGATTTTGGTAACTCTATAGCTGTGATCAGAATCAATTAATCTATATGGCAGATTGACCATATGATTAGAGATACCAACTATCAGGCTTGCCAACCACCTCCCATGAATTCTCTGAATCAAACCAATTCAGGCAAATATTTAGAATACCACCCTTAGTTATCAAGGATTGATTTTGAATTTAATTTTTAAATTTTTTTTAAAGTTCCTCTAAACAGTTGGGGAAAGGTGAATGTGGACTGGGTATTAGATAAGATAAAAATTCATTTACGTGGAAAAGCAGAGATCCTTGACTTTAAAACTCAAGTGGCAAAATAGCAAGTAAAGTGTGATCTCGTTCTACAAACAAAAATACATATATACATAACTGGAAGGGGATCTGGAAGGATATACGATGAAGGGTTGGCAGGATTCATCTCTGGATAATAAAAATAGTGTTTTTATATTCTTATTTTTTGCTTATTTTTTTCTTTTACTTTCTATAATACACATACTGTGTTTGTAATTATAAGAGATTATTTTCAATTAAAAAAAAGATCCCCTCAGTTTTAAAAATAGACCTCTGCATTTCCTGGTTCTGGCTAAGTTACGATATTCAGACAAGAATGCCAGAACCCATTAGAAAGCCAGAAATGTGGGACTAGCCTCCTCTTAAGCAAGGAATATAAATTCAAAAAGAAAATCCTATGGGAAAAAATTGCTCTTGCAAGATTCCCTGCCACAATGCAAACCCAAGTTTGCCAGTTCAAAGGCTTAAGATTTTGCATAAGATTTTGATAAATAAATAGATTTTAAGGTTGTTTACCAAAACCAAATTCATGCTCTGATCATTTTGATGTTGCCCATCATTAGTCACAACCTCCCAACAAAATTCTCCAGGCTGAAAGTCTACATCCTAGTATCTGCTATTTTGTCATTGAAAATAATGAACAAAACCCAATTTTCCAAATGCAGTACAACTGCCAGCTACAGGTAAGTCAAGCAACAGACAGAGGAGGCCAAACCCAGGGTTCTGTGAAAATCCTGTTTTTCACGCTTTTCTTCGTTTGGTGTTATGTCACTTAAAATGTAATTATTCAGAAGCCGGTTTTCAAAAAGCGTCCCCTTCCGAGAATAATGCTCATTGAGAACAACTTGGAAACGATTCAAGAAATAACTGCAGGTCACAGTTGCCTCACAGGATAAACTTTATATCCTGCGCCCAAAGAGATTGGATCACAGCCTTAGAAAAGATGGTGAGATCATCCCTCGCTTGCACTTGGCTTAGATTTAATCAGGTAATCAAAGAAATTCTAGTCAAAGCAGAATGACTGGTTGCATATATAAAAACATATCAATACCAAAAGACTAGCAACTCTACAACATTTTGAAGAATTGAATTCTCTGAGATGTCTTGCTAAAAACATGTCTTGCTGAAAAAAAAAGTGTCTTGTTGAAAAAAAAGATGTCTGACCTTTACAAGCCATGGAGAAATAATTTGCTGTGTTCCAAAGTTAAAAGCCTTCTTAGAGATAAGAGGTATAGAAAGTATAGGAAAAGAGAAAATTTCCAAGACAGAATCAAAAAACAGACAGTTAAGGGATTTTTGTTGCATTGAAATCTAGCATTTGAAAAATTTGTTTTAATTGAGCACATTTCATATTAAATATATGAATTATGAGACTGAGCTGATTCTACAGTTTCATTTTAACAAAATTTATCCTCCCACTGGCCAAATTTGGGATATGTTGAGCATTAAAAGAATAATAACTGTAAGTGATTGTAAGATATCAAATGAATAAAAATCCGAGTTCACAGTGATATTCAAAAAAAGAAAAGGAAAAAAATAAGGAAAGTTCTTTTTTAAGCAGAAGGAAGGATATTTAGAAAACTACCATTTTGCATCCCCAAGGCAAGGATCAGCAAGGTAAACTAAAGGCATTAAGTGGAAGGTTGTGAAGAACAGGATATCCACACAGCACCAAAGAATCACCCACAAATACTAACCATTTGCAAAGAGAGAAAAAAAAAAAAAAACTTTATAATGGAGAAATCTCTGCTCACCAAGGGATCACTCTTAAATTCAGTATAGCAAGGCAACCTGATATTAAGTTCTTGATGTGAAGCAATAAAAGTACCTAAGATCACTAGTGAAATCTTCTTGTCAAGAATGTTTAACTCGAATCCAGTCAAGCCTTACACAGTTTATAGGAAACAGGGGGACTAGAAGATGTTAAAAGACAACATAAGGAACCAACCAAATCCAGAACGTGGGCCCTCCTACAAGACAACTATCCTGACTTTACAAACCCAATGTCATTTAAAAAAATGTGGGGAGACCAGTCTAGACTAAAAAGACTGGAGATCTACAACCAAATGCAATGCATAACATTGACTGATTCCTGGTTGGGGGAATGGGGGAAGCTGCTATTAAAAAACTCTTGGAAAATTTGAAGAGATTAAATATTTGAAGATACTAAAAATTATTGTCAGTTTTCCTTAGGTGTGATCATGATATTGCGGTTATATGGGAAAATCTCCTTGTTCTTAGGAAGTACATGCTTAAGTTTTTAGAAGTGAAATATCATGAAATTTACTTTAAAATAGTCCAGCAGTTTAGCTGGGAAAGGGAGGATTGCCAAAATCTGTCTTTGACCTACAAAACTAGCAATATGGTTTAGCCTAATAAATACATAAAGAGAGTTAAAGCAAGCTTGGCAAAATGTTAGCAATTGTGGAATCTAGGCGGTGGCTACACAGGTGTTTATTGTACTATCCTTTTGACTTTTCCAGGTTGGAAATTTTTTATACTAAAAAGTTTGGGGATGGGTGCTCTTCTCAGAAATATTTTCCTTAGAAGACATCTATCAAATTTACCTTAAATTTGAGCCAGCCCTGATGGCCTAGTGGTTAAAAGTACCTCGCTCTCTGCTTCGGCACCCCGGGGTTCAGTTCCCGGGTGCGGAACCACACCACTTGTCTGTCAGTAGCCATGCTGTGGCCATGGCTCACATAGAAGAACTAGAAGGACTTACAACTAGAATATACAACTACGTACTGTGACTTTGGGGAGGGGGAGGAAAAAAAGAGGAAAACAACAGACGTTAGCTCAGGGTGAATCTTTCTCAGGAAAAAAAAAAAACTTACCTTCAGTTTTAAAGTACCTTAAGTATTTTAAAGAAGTGGTTTGTTTTTCCTCATTTGCTTACTCGCCATCCACTTGAAGAATGCTCCTAAAACCTGCCTTAATTATTGCAAGTAATATTTTAAAGCTAGAATAGGCCTAATATAAAACCCACAATAACCAGCACAAGATTTATAGGTGTAAACATCTGGTTTTATACCCAAATAACAAACTTAACAGCAGTAAAACAAATCGTTTATTACAGTATATAATGTGTTATATTAAATTTACACAATGATATATAAAAACACATACTGTTTATATCATACAGCAATTTAACATCAACAGGAATATCAAAACAAATACTACCCATGCAAAAAACATGCATATATTGGTATAAAAAAGGCAATTTTACACAACACTGTTTACCAAAAAGTTTTCTTTTTAAAAAAAAGCCCTTCCAGACAGGGTGAGTGGTCCAATCTGGACTGGATTGCACTAGTGTGTTCGGGCCAATGCTTAGGTGGTACAGCGCTCAGTGAGCAATTCCGGGCTTGGAGTCATGCCCAAGAGTTACTTCATTAAGAGGGAATTTCTCTGTACCCAATGGCCAAAATTTTATCCCAAAGGCAAGTCCTCCAAGGGAAGAATGGTTGGATCTGCTGCAAATTAGGGAGAAGGAGAAAGGCATCAAAATGGTGGATAAACAGCCCTAGAAGGGGTTACTATAACCAGAGCCTAGGCACCAAGTGTGGCAGAAGTTTTAGTGAATCCTTTTAAGATATTACCAGCTCCCTATCCAGGTCACCAGCTCTCTGGATTTAGGGTCTGGTCTTCAAGTTCTGAGTCCAGTAAGCCAAACAGTTCTGAGAAGAAAACAGAATTGGGATACATTTGAGAGATGTAGACTATATTAAAAAAATTACAGAAAACAATGACTGTCCCTCATACCTAATTCACACAGGTGTACGTAATGCCCCTCCACAGAAAAACCCTCATGGAGACACTGCCCTAAAGAACCAAGAAGCAAATGTGTGTCCTGAAATTCCATCTACCTGACCTTCAGATCAAAAGGTCTCATCCCAACCAGACTTGAACATCAAAACCCGCGCCTTCACAGATGCTCAGAACATTTAAAGTAAAAATCACCTGATACCACAAAATTCCTTCACTATCACCACCATTAAAAACTCGGTATTTACTTCTAACCAGCAAAACATTCTTTACCTTCCATTCAAGGCACTAGTGTCCACACATGACGAAGATGAGACATAATTTACCTCGGTTTTATTTTAACAAAAGGAAAGCATTCCGTGAAATTATGACACAAAAACTAAGACGCCACCTGTTCTTCAGTAACTAGGAAAAAACACTTTCTACACCAATGATGTTACTCAGACGGTCGTCATCAGTTTCAAGGAGCCAGACCGAAATCGCAGGATTTTCCTCTTGAGGGTGTGTGAGGCCTTGATTTTGACGAAGGTTTTGGCGGGGTTGCCGTGCAGGTCGGCGGCTGGGACCGCCTGGAGAGGGAGGGTCTGCACGAACGGCGACCACATGAAGCCCCCGCTTTCTTCCGAGTCGCTGGTGCTGGTGCTCTCGCCCACAAAGTCGCCCTCGCTCACGCTGGACTCGCTGTCGCCGAAGCAGTTGGTGGTGTAATTGCTGCGCTCGTCCTCGCTGGTGTCCAGCACGGTGGAGTGGAAGAGGGACTCGCACTCGGCCGAGTACTCGGAGTCGCTGGCCGCGCAGGCGTAGGGGCTGGCGAAGGGCGGCGGCGCCGCGTACAGGCCCGCGCTCCCGCGGCGGCCGCGCCGGGCCCTGCGCAGCGCCTCCTCGTAGGACGCCTCGGCGGCCGGCCGCCAGCGCCGCGAGTCGGTCCGCTTGTGCCTGGGCTTGGCCAGCAGCGCCTCACGGCCGTGCCCGTGCGCCCTGCCCCCGGCCCGGTGCCCGGCGCCCAGCGGCCGGCCCGGGAGCGCCGCCTCGGCCTGGCCGCCGCCCTTGCGGCCCTTGGCCGAGGCCTTCCTGAGCTTCCTGTTTGTATCCGCGGCGTCGGGCGGCCGACCCTTCTTGGCGGCCGCGCGGGTTCTCTCCCTCACGGCGGGCAGCGCGCCCTCGGGCCCGTGCAGGGCCTGCGCCCGGGGCTTCGGGGCCATGGCCCGGCTGCCCCGGGGCGGCCTGACGCCGGGCTGCGGCCCCGGGACGCACGGCGCCCTCCCTGGAGGCCCTTCCTCGAGGCTCTGCGAAGAAGAACCCTCGCTCTTGAGATCCAGGGCCGGCCGCTCGCCCCCCGGGAAGGCTGACGAGAGCAGCGCAGCGGGGCCCGCAGGGGGCGCCGCCGCAGGGGCCGCCTGCAGGCTGCTTTTCTGGGACGCCTTCTTCATCGGCTGGACCACTTTGCTCTCCTGCAGCGGGGCGGGGACCCGCCCAGGGCTCTCTTTTGGAGGGGCAGCTGGGATCTGACTGCTTTCTTTAGGGGACTCCCCTGTCGCAGCGGTGGGACACCGACCATGGTCCTGGGAGGCTGGCTTGGCATTTTTGGGCAGATGCTTACTCTGAAGGTCAGTGGCGGCGCCTGGCAAGCAGCACTCTGGCGGGGGCAGCCTCTTGCTTTCCAGTTGTTCTGCCTTCGATTCTTTTGACCACTGCTTCAGTGGGGAGAATGTCCCATTGTCCAAACAGGGGATTCCACCAGAGGGCAAAGGCGCCTGTTTAGAATTCTTAGGGTTCCCACTACTGCCCTGCGAGACGCCCCCAATCACTCTGACACAAACGCTGCCGTTCCTCAGAAGCCCCTTGCTGGGGTCCGCGTTCACACTGGTTCTCGGTTTGTTGGTCCTTACAGGGTGTGTTTTCTTCTGGACAAGGCTCAGAATGTAGCCATCCATTTTCTTACTGGATGAAGGGTGGGGAGCAGACCACAAGCTGCTTGGCGATCGTAAGGAAGTGTCTGTCTTGATGGGGTCCAGCTGAGGTCCGACACAAATGTCATTGGCATGGTTACCGAGCCTCTCTTCTTCCCTCAGAGGGTTGCCGGTCAAGCAAAGGAGAAACATTGGACTCTGCACGGCCACGGCGTGAAGTGGACTGGGATAGCGATACACGTCATTCCCGTTTTTAGACACCAGATCACACTGGTACTTGGGATTCACATCTGCAATGACATCAAGGGAATTAAATTGTGGTGTGGAGGGGGAACGGCAAACTGCCGCTGAGGCCTGGTCTTCACAGTGGCCTGCTTTACATTCCAACCATCCTATGAGATCTGAAAAACATTTAAAGGTACACTCTGAACAAATGAATTGGTCAGCACCAGCTTGACTCTGGCCAATTTTTATGAAGACAATTCATGGGGAGAGAGAGAATGCCAAAGAATTAAAAAATACTCCACTAGGATGAGGGGAAAAATATTTAACAAAGAAATGTTTAACAAGATATAATATATCCTCTGAAGGAAAAATGTTCAGGCATTTAAAAAGCTTTCAAATATTGAATAATATGGGGAAAATACTTTGAAGTTTAGTGAAAATCATGATATAATACCAGAGTATGATTATAATTTTATTAGTTGTGTATATGCAAAGAAAAAGTCTGAGATGAAGCATACCAAGATGCTAATAGTAGCATCCCAGTGTGGTAGGAAAGCAAGTAATGTTTACTTTCTTCTTTATTTTCTATTTTCTAAATTTTCAATAAATATGTACTGCATTTATAACTGGAAAAATAAATGTTTTTTGAGTCATTCTTTCTCTAGGTTACTCTCCCATCTGTGTTCTCTTCCTGGTTTCCCTTTAAAATACAGATAAATTATACTTTCTGTGGGCTTTCTCCTCATTCTGCATTTTTTTAGACCTAATTTTTATTGATACATGTTCGAGTATAACTTAATTGAAAGGCCAGAGAAACTGATCAAATTTCAGTAGAGACTAGCCAAATTTAAAAAATAATCACCTTATATTTTCAATAGTGACACTAAAGAATAAAACAGTATTTTTTTTTAATCAGAAGGAATTCTTGATAAGGTTTTAAAAGATTGAGTAGTAGATAGATTGATTAAATAAATTTCCTACAACTCAAAATGTAGATGCCAAAATACAATGAAATCAAGCTTTCTTGCTTAAATAAATGATTTTGATCTCTTATCTTGGCGACTATTATACATATCAAATCCCTTTAATGACCTTCAGTTAGAGAAAAATCAGTTTTTGTCATTATTTAATTTGTCCTCCGTTATAATTATATTTATTCACTCAAATATTGAAAACCTACTATGTGCCAGATTCTATGTTAATTGTTTCATTTAAGGGAAAGCTCCATGAATTTCAATGATAATTAGTAGTCTCAAGGAAAATATAGTCTACACCCAAAGTTGATCTGATTCATTTGTAAAGAAAAGACTATTATAAAAGTGCCATGTCCCCACTTCCCACCCCCACTCCCAATAAATAGCTTGTAAGAAACAGAAACCTGTCTAGCTAACATCCTTGCCCATCCCTCCTCCTCCACTACCCTGAGCCCCATCCTTGCCTTGCTTAAAGCCACATTTACCTACACTTCACCATTCATCCCTTTTCCCTACTTAGAGTAAAGGAACAAAACAGGTATCTCAGGCCCCAACGTCCAGCCCAACTGTGTCAATTATGTGAGGATGTGGCATTTGGGAGAGCAGGGGTCTGTCTTCAAGGAGAACCTATACCAAAGAGATTTTAATGGGTTTATAAAGTTTCCCCCTGAAACCAGATCTGCAGAGTGAGGGGAGTAGTTACCCATGAACTTGAGGCGCAGACACTAGATAACACAGATCTGTGCTTCCTCAAATGACTGCTGCTGACAATACACACTGTACAAACACAAAGACACCAGCCAATCAGCAGCCTCAGATGCTTAGTGTTATATTTGCATTGCCAAGATCTCAAAAACTCAGCCTTATACCCAAGTGGAGAACACAGACAAACCGAGGGTGCAGTGGCTTGTGCCAGCACCTACAGCTCCTCTAACCTCCACATTTTCTATACCCTTCGGAGCAATCACAATAAAGCAGAACTAAGGAAGGAGTCCTGCGTTTCAGCAACAACTATGCCATTCAGCAGAAGAGGAGCCTCTCACAAACGGCATATAAAACCACATCCCTCCTCTGTTCACTGAGAAGGTTGAACACAACAATTTCTGAATTCCCTTGGTGTGGTGGAAAAACATGGACCTGGCAGTTAGGCTTAAGCTTGAATCCTGCCTCTGCCACTCACTAGCTATGCAGCCTTAAATGACCTTCCCTAACCTCACTAGGCCTCATGTTTCTGATGCATAAAATGGAGCTGACACCACCAGCACCCTGCAGAAGTGTGAGGAGGAGTCAAAGGAGAGAAATGTACGCCGTACAATGCAGTACAGTGTGTAATGCATAGTGGAAATGCAGAAACTCTTCTAGTACCAACAGCAGCATGATTCTCTCTAGAGGTCACTGCAAGGATAGTCCAAAATGGGGGAAAATGGCACATGGCCTCGGGAGGCCTCATCCCACCCAACTGCTAAAAGAAAAAAGAGCTGCCATCATGCAAGGCATTCTGGAGAAACAGAGGGGCCTCTGCTCCCTGAAGTGCCAAGCAGCTCTTGGCCAGGCTGACAGATATATTTAACTTAATGTAAGCTTTAGCTTTAAATGATTAAAAGGAAAAAGCAGATCCACAGTGGTTTCCAAAGAAAATGCAAACAAGTTAAACTAACAGCAAAGGGTCAGAAACAGAGCTCAATACCTACAATATTGGCATAGGATTTCCCAAGATAAGCTGTCTTGCTGCCGTCAGAATATAAAGCTAAGTGGCACCCAAAGAGGACTGGAATAGTGGTCATCTTGGCTGTAGATGCAACTATGGCACTAAATGCAGCAAGTTGATGAAATTCTCTGAGCCTTTGTTTTTCCATCAGTAAAAGGGGTTGAAGCTAGATAACCTTTAAGGGCCTTTGACTCTTCCAATTAAAAATGTCTATCAATTCTAAAAAAGACTTACCTGCAGATTTGGGGCAACCATCTGAGATAGTCAAGCTTGCCTCCAAGGGGCAGCAAAAGCAGGTGCTGGAATGACAACTGGATAAACACTCACTGAAGACCGAGTTAGAGGAATTGGAAAGGGATCCTGAAGCCCCATCGCTCAGCTCATAAAACCCTACAAATAAAACACCATTTGGAATAAGTTCATGTCAAGCAGTAACACATTTGTGCTTAAAAGGAAAAGGGGCAATTATCTAGGCAACATAAGAAAGAGGCACTTTTGGGGGGACAATTTTGGTTCACTGGATTTAGTGTCCTGACTTTATGGTTTTATTTCAAGCAATCCTCAGGAAAAGGCAAAGAGCCCATAACTACCGTACATTTCAAAGTTAGTCTCACTCTCAAACTGACCTTCCTCCTTGACCCCGCCTTTAAAGATGTGCAACGAAAGAGACTTAGATTTGTCAAAGCCTCAACTTGATCACGAATGTTTCAGAAAGAAAAACTTGAAGAGAAAAACCCAATTAACAGAGCCAAATGGTTTAAAAGGAAAAAAAAAAAACTTTTGAAGTGGTCTCAGGAAGTTGAAGTGTGACTAATTTTGTAGCCCAGTTCTGACTTTCTCAAGTTTCAGAGGAGGACTGCTCTTCCAGAAATCTGAATAGAAGCTTTTATTTTTAAACTCAAGGGACTCAAGTCAGATCAATCTCATTATCAAAAATTTTGTCATCTGGTTGTATTTCCCTCTCATGCAACTGAACGGTAGACTGCTTTTTGTATTCTCTCTGCACTGGAAACAAACTCCATTGCCATTTGCAGGTCTGGGAATGCTGAGGACAGGGAGTGACATAGAACTCGTGGGTGCAGAATTCCCCCCTGGCGCTCACACACTCACCTGAGCTGGGCCTGCTGTCTGTCTCCAGGTGCTCTTCAGATGTCTTTTCTACATCCAGTCTCAGGTCACTTATCTGCTTGTCGAGTTCTTGCAACTGATTCAACAAACCAGCATCTCTTCTCCTCAAACAATTCTGATTAAGAAGAAATGGAGAAAGGAAAAACGAACATATTTTGGTGACAAAGAACCAGCAAGTCTGCTCTAAGTACTCAAATTACTATCTGATGAGTTCACTAAATCTTCCAAAACCAAAATTTTACTAGATGACCAGTAAAATAAAGAAAAGAAAAATAAAGAAAAACTTCAAGAATATGTCCTATGTTTAATTCCACTTTTTCACATTTTATGGTGATATAAAGTTTCTTCATAAAAACAAGACTTGCTTTTAGTTTCAACTAATATATATAAACTTTTTATTTGCAGAGTAAGAAAAAAACGCAGAGATTTTTTTAAATCCTCTGTGTACAGCCAATTTTTTACAAAACAGTACTTCACAGTAGACTCTTTAATTTGAAGTCAGACTGTAACAGATTTCCTACAATACACTATAATCTTACTGAGGTGAGATTTTCTGGCCAAATATCCTGCAGAGTTTTGTTTTCTATTAGCTGCTTTGTGGGGTTTAATCAGTCTTAGGGCCTTTGAAAGTGAGAAACGAATACTAATAGCCAGTGCCAAGGATAATGGGAGCTGGCAGAATCCAAAACCCTCCAGGGAAGGTCCATCAAGATTTGAACTCAACTCGGGTTTCCAAAGGTGACAGATCCGTAATACTAACTCGCACCGCCACCTAGTGCTTCCTATTGCTGCAAAAGCAAAAGAACTCAAAAAGGCATCTGGTTCAAATCACAAATGCCAAGCCTACAAATGGAAATAGTACCACAAACACTGACTGGACTGGAATTCTCCTGACATGCTGCCTTGCTCCCCTCCAGGGGAGGACAGGAATGTGCCACTCACAATCTTGGGATTCATGAAGACAAAAAGGTGGTATTGTAGAAGACAATGCACAAAATGCCAATGCCCGGACACAACCAGCACAAATTGGCTCAAATCAATGTTACATGCAAATCTGGTCTGCTACCAAAGAAACACAGTTAAATACCAAAACAGAGATATCACACAAACCACGATGTACATATACATATATCCTTGCATAATAGATGCATATGTATATCTACTCCTCCTGTCTGTTCTTTGATTTAAAAAGCTTGGCGACATAAACCATATGCTTATTTACTAGAATGAGTTTCTTCAGCAAAAGTGAACCAAACAAGTAAAAGCACTTTGATGCTCAAAAAAAGGAGAAATTATCTGAAAAGAGATAACACAAGACAACACTTGACAAATAACCACACAGCACCACTATGCTCCTTATTGTAGGAGGGACATTATCCAGCATGTGTCTAGTTTCAGATAGTATCACATGGTCAGGAAAGGATTTTTTTTTTTTTTTCTGTTTTCAAAACTACATTTTTGAGGTCACTGAAACAAAGCTGCCGCCATTATTCTGAGGCGGGGTCAAAAGCTGTTCATCAATACCTCAGGCACCAAAGTTCTTCTTCCCCGTTAATGAAGATGGCAGAGAATGGCTGGGACGCTGACAGAAATCCAATAAGATAAACGTTCCCCGAGAGCAGGTTCTCTGTCCTCCCACCTCCACCCCCGTCCCAGACAGCGGTACGTAGAAAATATGAGAGGAGGGGGCACTTTCTCCAGCCAAATTTCCATCTTTCGCATCTGTTTTAGCTGCCTTATACAAAGGGCTTCTATTTGGAATGAAGCAGCCGCCCAGGCAAGAGCTGGCGTGCTGGGGAGAGCCTGGGAGGGGCCGGGCTCCCCCTGCGCGCTTCCGAGTACCCGGAAAATTCAGCCTCGGACACTTAACCGCGCCACAAGCCCCCTCCTCAGCTTTTGTCCCCTCTCAGCGGGAGGACACGAAGCTAAGACCTCCAAATGAAATGGTATTTTAAATGAGTGTTTGCAGACCTTCGGGGAGAGGGCGTGCATTCGTCTAACCAGAACGATCGAAGGTCACAACCAGGCGACTACAAGAGTCCCGAAGGCAGAGCACGAGGGGAGAGCGGCCACCCCCTCCCTGCCCTCCGCGCGGGGTCGCCAGCCCCTCACCTGACACAAAGCGGGCACACGCCAGACACGCGCGGGCGTCGGCAGCCCGGCGCCGCGGGCACACGCGGGAATGGGGCCGCGAGGCAAGGCGGGGGCCCGAGCGACGCGAGCACTTCCCGAGCCCCGGCGCCCTCGCGCCCTCCCCAGGCCACCTGCCCGACCCTCGGCCCCTCTGCAGGGCCGGCCGTGCCCCACCTCCAGGCACGACCTACCAACTGCTTCCGCAGCAGCAAGATGTTCTCCTCCAAGAACTTCTCCTCCAGGCGGCTGCGCTGCGCCGCCTCCCCCGGCGGCTCCCCCGCGCGGGGCGCAGCCGCGCCCGCGGCCCCGGCGCCGCGCAGGGCGCCCCGGACCAGCAGCTCCTGGCGCTGGCGCAGGTACTCCAGCTCGGCCAGCCCGGCCAGCGTGGCCTCCTGCCGCTCGCGGGTGCGCTGCCGCTCCGTGTCCGCCTCGCCCTTCTCCCGCCAGCGCCCCTCGGGCTCCGCCGCGCGCGGCTCGCCCCGGGCCGGCGCCTGCGGCTCCAGCTCCCTCGCCGTCCCGGCCGGACTCGGCTTCATGGCTCCCGACCCCGCCGCGAGCCCCCGTCAGCGCGGCCGGGCCGCCGGGCGGAGGAGCGGGGCGCTAGCGCCGCGGCCGCGGGCTCATGCCGCCCTGCGGCGGGCGCAGCGGCCACCAGCGCTCGGGAGCCGCGCGCGGCCACCGGCTGCAGCCGTCCGGGCCGGGGCGGCGCCGTCCGCTGTCGCCGCGCGTCCCTGGCCGCGGCCCCGCCGCTGATAACGCCCTGCCCGGCGCTACGTCACGCGCGGCGGCCCGGCCACCCCGGCTGGCGCCCGCCTCCCCGCGCCGGCCCCTGGCTCCGAGGCCCGCTCCCCCGGCTGCCCCTCTCCTGTCAGGGCGCCGCTCCGCTCCGCGCCGGCTCCTCCCTCGCTCCTCCCCCGCTCTTCCCGCGGGCCTCCTCGCCCCCTTTTCGGGTTTACTGCACCCAGTTTTTGCCTCGTTCCTTATTGGTTCTTTTCCATCGCACAAAGCGAGGGGCGAGCGCCTCGGGCCCCAGCATCCTGTTACAGTCGGCCTCGCAGGCAGGGTCCGCGGGGGACGCCGCGGTGGGGCTCCCCAGAGAACTTTCTGAAACTCGAGCGAGTCGCAGCACACAATCTTAACCCTTTCCTCGCACGTCCACCGCTCAGATCCACTCAGACCGACGTAGGTTTCTTTCACCTCACCAAGCTAGGGACTACGAGTGCAAAGAATTTCTGTGCGTGTGGTGTTTCTGACTCCCCCTTGTAAAGGCAAGCAATATAAAGCACAGTGCAACGTTGTTCTAAAACTGTTTAACTCTTAGTTTTCTTGCCTTTGTTTTAATTTTTTTACAGAAGGCATTTAAAATCAGGCAGGAGGATGTCGCTGTACAGCAAGCGGTTGCATCGATTCTTTTACAAGCTCGAGGTTTAACGTTTGCGCGCGCGCCTGCGCGCTTTGGGTTTTGTTTGAGTTTTTTACTGTTTGTTATCTTGTGCAAGCACAAGAACTCCGACTCTGAAACCAGACTGCCTGAATTTGAATCCCGTTTCCAGCCATGGCTAGCTGGGCGGGCGAGTTATTTCGCTCTCTGTGCCTCCGTTTCCCCAACGGTAAAATGGAGCTACTAACGGAACTTGCCTGTTGTAAGAATTATAATAATATGCAACACAATATATATTTGTGGGGCGGGGCGAAGGGGTGCGTTTGCAACGTGGCAGGCGCGTAGATAGTAAGGGTTATATGAGTCGTAGCTTTTTCTTTCTCCAGAGGGACTTAGAAACTTTCCCCCTGAAGTAGCATTTGTGTTATGGTCATCTTTGCTTGGGACACTGGTCACAGGAACTGTCAGTGGGATAGGGGTCTGGAAGTGCCACTAGCTGGCTTGTCTGTGGAAAAGTACCATATCTATTTTCAAAAACAGTACATCCAAAAGCATCAGAAATTGAATCCAGCAAGTCACAATTTGCTGAAGTTCAGGCAAAGTGTTGTGTGGAGTGCATCCTATCGTTATTTCAGACTCTTACACCTTTGCCCAGCTGCTGTACCCTGCTAAGAATACCTGATTCTTACCAAATGCTATTTGTATGATTATTCCTCTGGGTGTGTACACACGCATCTGCGTATGTGGGTGTTTATGTGTATCTCTTCTCTCCAATTATGTTATAAAAGTTCCCTGAAGGCAGGGACTGCTTTAATACCCTCTTAGTGTTGCTGTACTCAGGACGGTGCCTCTCAATCATTCAACTGATGATCACCAGAGAGACTCAAGAAAATGTAGGTTGGTTGTAAATTGTTTTTTCATTAACACACTTTCTAACTAACTTAATGCTACTCATTTAATCTCTGCAACAAATAGAATCAAGTCAATGTTTACCCAAAAAAATCAAAAACAAGAGTTCCCTTGCCACTCTCCATTGACCTCCCCATTGCTGTCCCTCACAGACATAAAAGGACTTTAACTACAACCATGATTCATAATTGACAAGACTGTATATTAGATCTACAAATGGAATTATTGGGGCCGGCCTGTGGTGTAGTGCTTAAGTTCCTGTGCTCCACTTCGAGGGCCCTGGGGTTTGTGGGTTGGGATTCCAGGCCTGGACCTACACACCACTCATCAAGCCATGCTGTGGCAGCATCCCATATGCAAAATAGAGGAGGATGGGCACAGATGTTAGCTCAGGGCCAATCTTCCTCAGCAAAAAAAGGAAGATTGGTAACGAATGTTAGCTCAGGGCCCATCATCCTCACTAAAAAAAATAATAATAAAAATAAAAAATGAAAATGGAGTTATGTTCAGGTGTTCATCAGCACACAAATCAATTCTATTCAGGTCACCTATTCTTTATGCCTACTGCGTGCCAGCCACTGTACTTGATAACACAGAAACTAATTTTCTCCGTAATTTTAGTAAGGCACTAAGGAATAATGACAGATCCTGCGCGCCAAATGCCACTCACCCATGTCCTCTGTCAGTGTCTCATTCTATTCATTTCTAGGCAAGCTTCTTGCTTTCTAGCTCTGAATTAGATTCCTTCTGTCTGGGTAGAGCCTATTATTGTGGCCTGGGTTATGTCACACATCGACAACTATATTTATATAGTTGAGGGGGAAAAAAAAGCTGAAACATGTTTTTACACACTACTAATAAATCTTGTTAGAGCAGACCAACAAGTCGCTCTAGCTCCAAACCTCCTCACCTGCCCACCCCCCTCCCCACCAAATGCTACTCCGGGCTGGCTCATTAGTCCAAACCAAACCATTTGCCGTAACAGCTTGTACATCTCCATGAAAAAGTGTTCCCAGCAAGTTTAAATATTAAAACTAATGTATTCAAATGGTTCTGCCAATAAAATGGTCACAAATAGGAAAAAAGGTTATGCTTTCCAAAGTATCTATTTCACATTAATAAATAATGCTGTTCATTCACGGGCCAATTAAAACAAACTCGGGCTTGTCAAATGAAGTTAGAAGCAAGCAGCTCAATGCAGTAATTGTTTTTCCAGGAAAACTCCCACTGTTGTCAGATTAGATGTGGCTGGTTGGGTTGTCCCTATTCTCTTCTTAACCCAACAGCCAGGTTTTCTCCTCTCCAGCCTAGTCCTCCAGCTTTCCTTTCCTCTTGAGTCTTTGTTTTGGTTGCAGATATTCGAGAGGCAGTTGAAGGTAATCACTCACTGCTCACTGCTCCTTTCTGTCGCCCACAGGATCTCACTTTGCCCACTGTTTTGATTTGAATTTGTCTTTCTTTTTCAAGCAGATCCTGGTGCTTCGTCCTGCACTAATGCTACTTTGCGATCTCCTTTCTAGTATTGTTCAGCCATAGTTAGTTCTTTTGCTTTCCTCCAGAGGCCTCTGTCTTCTCAGAAGTGCTGCTAACTGACACTCAGAAAGTGTGGCACTAAAGGGGGAGTGGATCTGCTGCCCAAGGATCTGGAGAGTAAGACACAGTTGCCGGCATGAAAAAGAATCTCAACTGAATACATCACAGTTGTGTGGCTTATGCTTCAAGACATTCCTGGGCAGAGCCAGGAAGGGTCCCTCAGATCACACAGTCTGACGCTTTGCCCTTGGGCAGAACAGCTCCCAAGAGACCCCCTCCAAAGACTCAGTATCATTCTACAAATGCCTTATCCAGCAGTGAACATTCTATTGCAGCCAAGCGAAGTAAGGAAGATCAATTGCACGTTTTGCTATAGAGCAAAGCAACAAAATGATGCCTTACAGCTTTTATGGCCAAACAAACACAAATGATGTAATTGGGAAACGCTGTCTCCGAAAAGGAGGGAAAAAAATAAAGGGCAATCCTTTGAGTTGGGGTGATGACCACCATTTGAGGGTCTGGGATCAAAGCTCCAGCCAGACATCAAAGCCCGTTTGAGTCTAATGTCAAAAGAGCCACAGTGAATTAAACTTCATATATAAACTAATTATAACTTGACCCCACAATCAGGCCTCAGCAAGCACATAGGGGAAAGAAAGCAGACATTGAAACAAAAGATCAAGAAAAAGGAAAGTTAGTAGCAAAACTGGGCAACATCTTGGCCCTGACCGCTTTAAAAAATCTTTTGAGGGCAGAGGGGAGTCAGGGAACGGCGGGGGAAACAGCAAACGTGGACAATGCTAGTCTTGTTTGCGAAGCTATGAAACATCTCCTTCCACCCTCACTGACTCGTGCACAGCCAAACGCACCCTTATTCGTGGAAAAAACGTCATATTTTAGCTCCGTTTTAGCGTTGTTGAAGAGGTTCCCTGTCACCAGGTTTCTGTTGAAGAAGCACAAGGTGATTCCATGAAGTTTGGGGGTGAGTTCTTCAGGAAGCCCAGGCTCCTCATACAGAGCACCTCGAGTTCCAAAGACTCAAATCTGCCTGGGAGTGACTTGCATTCCTCACATCTTAATCACTGATGCCTCCACAACCTCAGACTTCAGTTCTTCAGCTCTGCCATTTCTGCTGGTCATCTTTACAGACAGAAGGTGCAGCGTACCAAGGGTGCAAATAGCCTAGAACATACCCTGGCACTAACACCACAAAACGAGTATGATGGATTCATCCCCAGGCAAAATTTAAAAGTGTTTCAGAGACAAGTAGCTTTAAACAATTGCATTCAGTGGATTTTGCCCTTACTCTGCTTTATTGGTACTGGTCCTCAATTATTTGAAATTCTCGATCTCATGAACTAGCAAACTATTGCACATCTGATTTGACAATCCATGGAACATTTTCAATCATATTTCTTTATAGATAAACGTGAGTGATTTCTTAATTTATATTTCTATTTATATTATTCTATTTATTTTTCTAAATTTATAAACTGAGTCTATTTAATAAGAGAAAAAAATTTAAAAGTAGGCATTCTTATAGGATAAAAACAAATAGATACCATCATCATTACATTGTACTCCTTTGAGTTATAATTCATTTATTCGACAGATATTTATTGAGTATCTAATACATGCCAGGCCCTGAGGATACAGTGGTGAACAATCAGACATAGTCCCCACGTTCATGGAGCTTATGGTCTGGGTGGTAAGCTGGCACTAATTAAATAATTACATACCGTACATATATGTGTGAGATACAGATATATAGCTTTTCCAAATATATACATATTTCCATATATATTTTCAAATATATATTTTGAAATATATATATTTGAAAATGTATATATTTCCAAATATACATATCATTCCAAATTGTACAAAAACTATGACAATTTGCAAAATAATATTTTAAAAGCAGATATATTCTGTGATTATATCCAAAAAGTCATACTCAAGTAAAATCACAAAAAAAAATTACTGACTTTCATAAAAAAAAGTTTTTTACAGGGATGGAGATCTTATATTTGACTGTCTTTTAAAAAAATATTTACTCTCCTAAAAGCTACATTTGAAATGTCTATAGGGAGATACTTGCTCTATAGTAAAATAATTCAGTATTTTCATCTAAATATCATTCCTTGAAAGGTAGTAACTGGTAATTAAACTTTAAGATAACTGATTACCTTACAGATTTACTTATTGCCGTTTCCTCAGAATAATCTCAGGAAGGGGAAAGAGAAAGCATCACTCCAGCCCGCGGTAGTATGAGCAATTTCCAGTGCGGTTTCCCCATCATTTCTACACCAGCAAAGGGAAATGACCGAGGGATGTTTTGCGGGAGAGCTCTAGGTTGTTAACATGAAAGCAGGGGCTTTAGGATTTAGACAGTTGGTCCAGTTGGTCCATTTCGTTTGCCCCTAGGAACCTAGCCTCTCTGAGGCCAGGCGGAAACCAACCAGAACTCAAAACAAGCTCCCACACTGAGTTCTGGGCCCGTGTTTGCCTCCAAGACCCACAAAGCCACTTTAATTAAGATCCCTCGGGGGCCTAGGGTTCCCAGCGGAAAAGCCCAGACTGCCATTAGCACCCGGCGAGCGGCTGAAAGCGCTCCCTGCTGGCCGGGCTTGGGTGGCCCCCCGCGGGCCGCTGCCTCTCGTCCCGCGGCACCCCCGGCAGGCGGCCGTGTGAAGAGTAGCACGTCCACTTCAAACAGAAGGTGGGCCCTGGTCTGCTGGGGGCGTGCCGAGCCTCCCGCTCAAAGAGCAGTCGCCGGGATGCCAGCGGCCGCAGGCGGCCCCAGCCCCAGAGGCCGGGCGCCGAGATGAGGGCCGGGCTCCGCGGCCAGCTCCCCCGCGCCCCGGGGGGCGCTCCCTCCGGAGCCGGATTCTTTGAAGTCGGGAGGATGGTTTTGACAACAGATGGCACAATTCGCTTCTGTTCAGTTTGGTCCATGCAGACTGAATTCAGAGTCGAGGGAGTTTGGCCTAATGATAAGGAAACGCTGCCATTTTATTACACCCAACTCTTCCCTGGCCCAGGCCCTGTGGGGAATTTGGTTGACCCTCTCTTGCCTTTCATAGAAGCTATTTCTACAGGAGGAAAAACCCGAGTCTAACATAGCACTTACAGAAGTGGTGAGAGAGTATACATTTGGGTTTAGGCCAGCCTGGATTCGAATCCAGCTGCCCACCCTGCACGGCTGGGTAGTGCTCACCAGACACTAGTGTTGCAGACTCTCAGCCTCGTGTTTCTCATCTGTAAAATGGGGCTTATACCTAACCTGATAGAGAGGTTGTGAAATGTCTGGAAATAAAGATTGGTTACCCCCAAGTCCCGAATGTTATACATGCATATGCACACCCACATACCCACAAAGAATGGACATTTAAGGACAGTCCCATCAGTTAGGAATTATCATTAGCCAGTGCTTTGACAGTTTTCATATATTGTTTTAAATTTTTCCCTAAAGCATCCATGTCACGTTGTTTTCAGAACACTTATTTGGTTTTGAACTGTAAGCAGGTCTGAGAGACCTTCAAAGAGTAGCTCTGTGGTTTCACCCACTGGCACTGCAGGCTGCCAGGATAACACACAGTGATCCTGCCCTTAGAAACCATGTGGAGCAGAAGAGCAATGTGGCATACTGGAAAAAGCATAAGCTTTGGGGAGGCTTCAATTCCTTAAAAACAGTCTTTTAACCTCTCTGAGCCTCAATTGCCTCGTTAGTAAAATGGGCTCACAGTTAATTCATAGATGGTGAACGTGAAGGATCCGGCACATAGTAAATACTGGAGAAACGGTGACTTCCGTCTTTCTTCTTCTTCATCTTTTATCTGAGATATTATTTAGGTTAGTGAAGTTTATTTAGCCCCTTCCTTTTTCACATAGCCCCTTATTATGGAAAATTTCAGAACACAAAAATAATGAATTTCCATGAAACCATCATCCAGGTTAACAGTAATGAACAGACTACAAACAGGCTCCATTTGGAAATGAATATTTTGATAATTTGGGAGCCAGCAGATATAGACAGAGTTACAGATTGAGCTGTATTCCATCATTAGTTCAGTGCCAAGCATATAATGAGCACTCAATAAATGCTGGATACTGCTATCATCATGATCTATTATTTCTTTCTAAATTTATCCAAAAACTTCTTATGGGCCTTATATAATACACTTTTCATCCAAAAGGCGCAAAGCATTTCCCACAGTCCTTACAGTACATCCTGATGTGGGGAGATGAAGTTACCCTGCAGAAAAAGCAGTGAGGTGCTGCTCGCAGCTCTCAGGACAAGACCCCAGTCACTGGTCCTGTGGTTCTCACTGTGCTTGTGCACCAGTGACTTTCTCCCTCATGTCCTGTCTCGCCTACTGAGCTTGGCAGTGAGCTCCTGGAGAGCTGGATTCATGCCTGAGGCAGCTTTACCCTCCAGGGTAAGTGACAGGACTGGGTGAGTGCTGAATGTTCAAAGTCATAGAGTCTGGAACAAAGTACAGTTAGGAAAAGAACTAGGTAAACTAAATTAGCTTGAAAATTCGTAAAAGCATTCCCAGTGTCTAGAGTGGGTTCCCCTCATTTGGGTTAGAGAGATGTTTTTCATGAACAACTAAATCTACTATGTTACATAGATTAAAACTAATGGACCCTTTTGGCCATTACACATAGAAACACTAAAGCCAAGAACATGACTCAAAAACTCAGAAGTAACTTCTTGGCTTAATTATCGTTGCCTCTCTTGTTCAATTAGATTTTAAACTCCTCAAGGGCAGGGACAAAGCCTGCTTCATCTCTAACTCCCTCAGAGCAAAGTCGATACAAAGCAGGTACTCCCCAAATGCTCGTTTAATTCAATCACCCTTCTAGGTAGATTGAGATGGAATCCTGGGTCTGTGACACACCAAAAGGACTGACTTTGGAAAATTCTGTAAATAGATATTTAGAAACAAAGCAAAATTGGGGCCTTTTCCTTTCCTCTCCACTTTCAGAAATGTCTTTTGTAAGTTTGTGCCTTGTAGGAAAACATGAGGAAACAGGAAAGGGAGAAACAGTTCCATTTCTGAAAAGATAAGAATAAAGTCTGGTACAGACAAAAGGCATTTGGGGTCAGCAGAGTTAAAACAAACTCAGACTGCCCAGCCTGTTTGAAGTTGACAAGAAACAGAGAATGACCCATTGGTCCATTATGAAGCACAAAGCAGCTTAATCAGCATTTCATCAAGGAGACGACACCATGGGGTAGCCCAGCCAGGCCAACTGGCACTGTGTAAAAAGCCCTGGGTATTTTTACCTCGAGGGCATTTCTACCTGAGCACATTTCTGTGTGTCTATGTGTGTGTATGAGGAGGAGGAATGGCAGGGGGTATCACTAATTTGGGGTTCATACTTTCCATTGCTTCCAGTAATGGAATTCCTATGAAGATTCTTAAACAATGGTTTCACTTTGTTTTGTTAAGTCAAGGTTACTCCGTCATGCTAGTCCATAGCACTTCGCAGAGTCCTAAGTACCTGCTAGGAGTTTAATCAATATTTGTTGAATTGGGTAGGTGCAAGGGGTGGAAATCGCTAACGGGATATTAAACAAATGCCATTTCCACTAAGGATATTACTTTGCTGAGGGCTCTTCTAACTGAAAATGGTTCCTTTCCAAAGATAGGTGCATGTAGCCCACTTCTCTGAGCACAGAAAGATTTACGTTAAAAACTGTTCAAACCCCAAGCCTTTCTGTCCTACTGAACATGTACTTGGCAGATCAAATATACTCTGACTGACATGGGCTCTTCCCAGGATTTTTCCAGGAAGCCAGGATCTCACCTTGCCAACCGCCGGGTGCTGTGGCTGCAGCTGCTTCGGTCAGCACAAAGAGGGGGAAACGTAGCGGTGCTGCACAACAGGTGTCCCTTTATGCGTCATGCTGTACCATGCACCTGGGGGATTTCACTGGCTTAGAAAAAGCAGAAAAAAAGCCCAGAGCTTACATGCACACCTTTTCCTTCCCCTTTTAGCTCATTTCCACTTCAAAGAATTAAGTTTCTTTGTTTTCAATAGAGCTGAGGCCGTTTTAGAATTACAAAGCATACCACTCCTATCTGTACCAGTTGTTGTCTTCTGACACTGTCCAAACCACGTCACCCCACCCTGTCTCCCTCCTTCCCTTTTTAAATAACCCCTCTCCTCTGAGGACCCTTAAGACGCAGCTTGGCAATGGAAGGCAGTGGGAATTAGAGTGGATCTTGGCATACCAGATCCTATTGAAGAAACACACACAACAGAGCTGTTTGGCGTGTGACCCAAGTGGGGACTTGGATTGTTAATAACCCAAGAGGGGAGAAATGCAAATACATACGGTCTATGTTCCTACGCAGCACCAGGTAATTGCCCGAATCCTTGGTCTTCACAAAAAGTTCATCATCTCATCCAATTTGTCTTCCAAGAAAGAATAAAATTAGCTCGTTACCTTTTCCCCACGTCATCACAAAGGACACAAACTCACAGCTAGGTGATTCTGTTTCAGTCCTCTGTGTATCCCTTGTACCCCTGGTTTTCTGACTGGGGCCTATTAGAAGAATGTGAATAATGAGGTTACATTTCCTATAGACCCAGCTGTTTATAAACAAAGCTCTTCCTTCTAGGAAAGGCAACGACATTTAAATTGCTGAAAATTATCAGCCTCAACTCATCTGAATTTCATCGCAGTGCTGCTCATTCAGGAAATAGGAACCACGAGAAGTTTCCCTTTTTTCAAATTGCCTCCAGATGTGGCATACAGAAGAATCTTTATTAAAATATCACACAGTAGCCAATGCCTTACAATTTCTTCTTCTGTCACCTTGGTCAGAAGATGAATAAAAACACACTGATCACAGAAAAAAAGCTCTAGGTGTTGTCCAGGGTCAACTTTAAAATTGCAAAGGCCCTCCCTCTGCCCCCATTGCCCCCAGCCACCTTCCTCTGCCTTACCTTGTCTTTTTTCCATAGCACTTAACACCTTATTACACTGTATAATTTACTTATTATGTTCCTTATTTATTGCCTGTCTTTCTTGCTAGAATGCCTGCTCCACAAAAGCAAGTATCTTTGTTTTGTTCACTGCTATATCCCAAGGGCCTAGAAGTGTGCCTGACACACTGTGCTTACTTCAATAAATATTTGTTGAGTGATTGAATGAACGAATCAGTTTGTCAGTTCTTACTAGATCAAAATCTCTCATCCTCACCTTGAAATTGACACTAATGCCACGTGTTCTATTCCATATAAACCACTAAAATGTCACAAGGATAATCCCAATCTTATTTCCAGATGCCCTTCACTTTCTCTCGCCCCCTTTACCCCGCTTCTCTTCCCAGAGTATTTTTGTCAATGACCACACAATCTACTTGTCCTAACACTAAAATTCTTGTTCTTTCTATTACTCCTACCTCTTGTTCATCCCTCAGATCACTAATTTATCAAATCCTGAAGATGCTTCCTTTCAAATATCTCTCCGATTTGTCCCTTCCTCTCTCTTTTCATTGCCATTGTCTACACAATTATCACCTCAAATAGACGCCTAATTGGCCCCCTAACCTCCAGTCTCTCCCCCTGCAGGTCCTTTTGCATATCATAAGCATCGTTTTGATCATGTCAGTCCTCTTCCAAAGCCGTCTGTGATCTGCCCCACCTAGCAAACCTGACCTTCCTGCATGGTCAAATGGTCAGGAGATAAGTCTTGAAAAATAGAAAGGGTTGCATAGATAAATGAGTTATGGCACATAGGGGTGGAGGAAAGGCGCAGGGGAGAGGGTCATAACTGCCAGGCTAAGGAATTTGAACTCTATCCCGGAAGCCAAGAAGGGCAAGCTGTTAGAAGAGATGCACATCAGGAAAATGACAAGATGAAAACAGTGTTTTAGGAGAAATAATCCGGTGAATAGGTGGAAGAGGCATTGGAGGGGAGACTGACAGGAGACAGAATTCAAGATATTTCTGACTATTAATTCAGCATTTATCCACCACGTGCCCACTATATCCCTGGCAGTGTTCAAGGTGCTAGGGGTATAGCAGGGAATAGTGATTTCTTGGGATTCTGGGAACAGAGAGGGGGAAAGCACCAATGACCAATAACAATGACCAGTAACAAGCTACCCCCAGCCTCTGTCCTTTCGCTCACTGGGCCACTTCTCTTGGCCCCAGACAATCTCTCAGATTTAAAATAAGCACGGGTAGCCAGGCTAGTCATCACTACACCAACTTCCTTGCTCAAAGCTGCTGTCCTGAGGACCTGGGCCACAGGTGAGTTAGGAAAAAGAAAGGAAATGTTTCCTGTAAGTCACAAGTCAACAAACTTTTTCTGTAAATAGCCAGATAGTAAATATTTTATGCTTGCGGCCCTTACACAATCTGTCACAGCTACTCAACTCTGTAGTTGTAACACAAAAGCAGCCACAGACAGCACTTAAACAAGTCAGCATCGCTGTGTTCCAATAAAACTTTATTTACAAAAACAGGTCAAGGGCAGATTTTGCCCACAGGCCAGAATTCACTGATCTCTGCTCTAAGATCTTAGGATATTTTATCTAATGCTCAGTTTTAATTAGGGGAAGTAGCATGGAAAAATAGAAAGACAATGAGTTTGGGAGCTCAGAAAATTGGAGTAGAATCCCAACTTTACAACAAATCTTGGGGCATTAGGAAAATAAACCACATAACCACATAAAATGAGAAGCAGCATGGCATGGTGGCCTGGAGTCAGACTGCCCGCCTGGGTTCACATTCCAGCCCTGCCACTGTCTTCCTTGGCAAGTTTCTTAATCTCCCTGAGCTTCAATCTCCTCAACTGTTTTTCATGGGGATAAATAATATAACCTCCCTCACTGAGAGGATTAAGTGAGACCATGCATATTAAGTGCCTGGAACAAAGTAAGCACTTGATAACGGTTAGCTGTCATTATTATTATTGCTATTATATCACTACAAAATTTCCCGGGGAGGGGCTATTGAGACAATATGTGAAAGTATTTGTTTTTCGTATTTCAGAGAATAAAAACAGAGAGGAGTGGTTCTGTTTTACACTCCTATACTTCCTAAACATTTTCACACAACTACAGGAAGCTGAAGTCACCTTGTAAACCAGCCATGGCTTTTTCAGATGATTGCCTTTAAGTGGCTTTTGAATTCTGAAGATTATCATGCATAATGTATTATGCTTAGATCAGGATTAAATGTTTTCCATCGATTCGCCTCTTGCCTCCATCAAGGGTTTTGTTGGACAGGACTTTGTATCGAGAGGAGCCTGCTTCTGCTTTTTCCAAATCGTGAGCAGTTTCTTTCAGATTTAGTGTCTTTAAATCAACTAATATGATTTTTGTCTCCAATTACACCCAAGTTAAAATTCACTAATATACACTAGACTTTCCTTCCCAAGCTAGACCCAAGGAGAAAACGGGACTGGATTTTGGGTGGCTCATCCCAGAACACCCTGACTCCCAGCAATTGGTGCCAGGACAGAGGAAAGAAAGTAAATTTGTGAGCTTTAGGAAACTTTATGTTCAGGGCACCGTGACCACAGTTTAATTATAATGTACGAGTAACCCTTCAAAGCACAAAAAACAATATATATTTCTTTCACACTGTATAGCACACATCAAGACTAATATTGCTGCAAATTACTTTAAGCAAAGATGGTCTTATTTGAGTGAGAATCTTTAGAACCATCTTTGTTGTCTGTTTTCTTTATTAAAATGCATCTTGGAAATCTTTATGGCTACTCACATAAAGATCTCTCTAGCCAGGGCTGTGGCCTGTTTCCCTCTGGTCATTTCACCCCTAGGAAGCACAGCGGCCTTCTCCTTGCCTGCTCAGAGAGCGGCAGGCTGTTCTCAGGTTGTCTCAGACAATCCAAGCTCCTGTCTCTGTTGTGCTCTTTGTTAGAAGTAATCAGCCACAGGGGCAAAGGCGGTAAACAGTAATTAATATGGAAATTTGAAAGTAACTTGCTTCTTGGTGCTGAGGCTGCTTTGTTTGTTTGCACAGTCGTGGACAAACTGGGGTTTGTCTTAGCCATAATTAGCAGGATAAATATAAAATTATGACATTAATTGTTAGCTGGATTTTTTAAAATGATAGTATACCCCTGCTGTGCCTGAGATGCTGCAGCCCAGTAGGGGGTTCCTTCAAAAATCAATTTTAAAATGCCGAAATACCTATTTTAATTAAAAGGCAAACACTGAAATGAGTTTGTCACTTCAAAAATCATAGCTACCGGGTAACATATCATCAATGCATATATTAACAATTAGTATTTGCACATCAGTTCACTTTATCCCAATGCAAAAAAAAAAAGGGGGATCACTCTTTTGTAATAATAATAATGAAGAGTAATATTTATTAAGTGCTCTGCACCAGGCACTGTGCTAAGCACTTTTCTTGCATAATTTCAATGAATCCTCTAGACCAGGGTGCTGTTAACATCCACTTACAGAGGTGGAAGCCAAAGCTTTAGCCGGGTTTTTTTAAGATAGGTTGTCTGAGTCTGCTCTCCAATGGTGGTATCCTCAAGATTCTATGCACAGCTCTCATTTCTTTTCTTTTCTGGTTCTCTCTTCTGTAAGTCTACCATTTAACTGCTTTCCACTAATTCTTCATCAGGATGCTGATGATGGCCTAAACCTTATCTCTAGCTCTGACCTGTCTCCTGCGTTCTAGTCCACGACAGACTTCCCTTCTGCTACCAAGTAAAGCCCAGAGTCTTAGCCTGCTGTTGAAGGTTCGCCACAATCTGTGCCAGCTACTTCCCAATTTTATTTCCCATCTTACTCTCTCATTACTCAATTCAGCTCCCATTATTTAGCGTTAATTGGCAAAGGCACTATATTTATCCCTGGGGTGAGATGGGATGGGAGAGAGGGGGCAGTGAAATTTTAAAAAGCACCTATTCTTAAGGAGCCTTTGGTGAGAATTCAAAGGAAGCCATCATCCAATTCCAGACTACAGACATTTGGTTGCCCTGACTGTAGAGGAGTAGGGGTAGGAAACCAGTGCCTCCGCCTTGGATAGGGCATGATGCCACAGAGCCAGTGGTAGTGGTTTCCTTCCAACTTGACGCGTATACCCCTGAAGCTCTTTCTCTCCCTCCAAGTCTCAGCTCTAGCTTGCCTCGCCTGGAAAGCCTTCCCTGCTTCTCCCAAGAGATAAGATGTCCTTCTCCTCCACTCCCACTGTGATGTTCCTTTGAAAATTACAATATGATATCGCACCACAGTGTAATTATGTGTTTGCCTGGCTATCTCCCCACTAAACTATGTGCAACTTGAGGTTCGAAAAAGGATCTCTGTGTCGCTCATGCCTAGAACAGCACTTGCCACCTGATTGGCACTAGTTGCTCTTTGCAAGCAGCCAGACAGTGTCAGACCTGCTAACAAAGTTAGAACGCCCCTTCAGAGAGGGAATTAACAATTCAAAGCAAAGGCCAGTGAGGAGGAACCTGGGGGAGTAGCTGGGAAAAGCTGCTCCCCGCAAACCCTACCCCCCTACCCCCGCCCCATTGGCCTGGGCACAGTGATCTCCAAACCTCCAGCCCGATGGCTGAGGGTCGGGAATAGGAGTGATTGCCAGAGGAGGGCTTAGCGAGATGACTCCACAAACTGCTCCACTCCAGGACTTTCTGAAACAAAACCCCATGGGCACTGCCCTGGAGGCCTACTCTTTGAATCTGGCAACACTGGGCAAGTTTTTGGGGAAGAGGAGGGTTAGTATTTATTCTACTCTTATAGGAGACAATGAAATAATAGTGTCACTAGAAGGCAATTTCCCCAGGACTGCCATAATAGCCATTAGAAATCCAGGAAGTCTTGTCCTCAATGGATGTTCAAATGGTACATGCCATTGGCCTGAGCTGTGAGGCCTCTTTCTGGCATTGTCTGTGGCTCCAGAGTGCAGTGCCAGAGATAGTCAAGGCAGGAGACAGAAGAAGGAACTATGAGAAGAAAAGCATCCCCCTGTTTTCCATATGCCTGCAACCTCTCCCTCCTCCCCCATAAGACCCTCTCCCATCAGTCACAGAAGACCTCCACAGCATTAGTTATTCTCAAAGGTAGGTGAGTGCCCCCAAACACACACTCTCGGGGTATAGACAAAAAGTCCTGGGTTATTCTGCCCGGACTAAAACTACAACCACTCCAGCCCCCCAGGACTGACCTAGGCACGTTTGTTCTCCAGTTTTCCATACTTCCCCTCCAGCTCTTTCTAAGCCTTTGTGCAGGGTGAAGGGTTTAATGGGGTGGGGGCTGAGGAGAAGCGAGACGATGTTTGGGAGCAGGGGCCTGTCGAGTCAGCTCTTGCCATCCAGGGATAGCAATCTGAATTCTCCCCCCATTCCCATCCTTTCCAACCAAAACTTTTATTATTTTAGTTTTCAGTGCTCCACATATTTTTCAAAAAAGGAAGTGTTCTGCTGCTTACCGAAGAAAACTGTGAAAACAATGGCTCTAATGTCACTCATGAATCAGGCAATCAGGGGATCTGGTCAAGTGCAGGGATTCAGGGCCAAGCAGCCAGGGATCGATCTTGGATTGGTTATTTATCTGCTGCATGACCTTGAGCAAGTTTCCTAATTTTTACTTAGTTTGCTTAGTTTCCTTACCTGCAAAATGTGGTTAATGATTGTACCTACCTCAAGGGTCATTGTGAGGATTAAATGAGTTGATACGTGCACAGCACAGCGTTGAGAACAGTCCTGGGACACAGAAAGTGCTGTGTGTTCCCTTTTCACCATCACTGGAATGTGGCCTCCAGGAGGGCGGGGATTTTTGCTGTTTTGTTCCTTTCTGTATCCCAAGCATCTAAAACAGTCCCTGGCACATAGAAAGTACTCAATAAATAATTGTTGAATGGATTGAATGAATACATTTTGCTACCGTCATTCCTCACAGCTTTGGAGGCCACCAAGTCGTGTCACTTCTAACTGTCCACCTCTCCTCACTCGTAACGATTGGTCCCTGCTCCTCTGGTGTCCAGCAGCCTACGAGGGTGTTGCCTCAACAAAGAGCACAGCCGGAGAGAAACGGCACTGCAATGAGAAGGATGAGGGAAGTTCTGGGACTAGCTCTGGCCCTACTCTATCTGTGGCCTCAGTTTCTCTGGACTATGAAATTCGAGAGTTCGAACCAGAAGACCCAAGTATATGACTCAGCCAGGGGCCTGACTGTAAAAGATACCTGACCACAGACTAACATGAAACGAGATGGCTTATTTGGTAAAACTAGGTAGGTTCACAGAGTCATGCTCCCAGAAAATAACTGTGCAACCACAAAGGTGTCCCAAAGAACCATCAAAAGTTATTCTAAAAATCTGTAATTCTCCTCAATTACAGTATGCTGCTTCTCCATTATAACCAAATAGATGTTTTATTACAATTTTTACTCCAAGTTAATGAGAAAAGGGATACTGACCTGATAATTTAGTGCTCCTTCAAAGAAAGTGTGCTCCTGCCCCTCTGAACACCTTGAAAACACATGCACTCCGTGTGGCCACAGAATGAGATGCTCATTTCTGCTGCCCCTCACGTAAGAAAGAAGCAAATTGATGGAACAGCATACTCAAGATTCATCACTGTCAGTTCAGTTGAAATTACATGTATTAGCACTCTGATCAGATTGTTTACATAATAACAATTACTGTAAGAGGGAAGACGGCCATTGAAATGTACCTGTGCAGTTGACACATGAATAACAGGGAAGGCCACACTGCACATGGTATTAGTGATTTGCCTTTTATCTGCACATCCACGAAGACACCAGGGTGAAGCACAAATTATTATTGGTGGTAGGGCAAGCGTTAGTGAACATAGGGCTGATGGGACTCCTTGTTGGACAATCTCATGTTAGTTCAGCCCAGCAAAGAATCCAATCTCCATTCTTCCCTTGTCATAAACTAAACTTGACCTATAGGATTAAGGTAGTGATTTACTCTAAGAAACCCTCGAATCACTTTTGAAACTTTCAGAGCTCTGCTGTGAGAGACATGGAATTTTCCTTCTTTAGACTAGGATCTTGGCCTTTCCTCTAAGTTTTGGTACCTGTGCCTAGTGGGGCTTCAGCATATCATATACTTAGTCAGCTCTTTATAAGACAAAGCTGCCTTCCATCCTGACGTAATCTTGATTTTACCAACTCCATGGAAGTAAGTGTAGTCCAAGTTTTATTCTCTAAACTCAGTGGAACTTTGGTATTTAAGCCTTGTCTAAACAGTTCTGACCTAAGTTACTTCCACAGTTGGAGATTATCAGTCCTTTCTTGACAGATTCCAGTTATGTGCCCTAGTTTAAGAGGAAAACATCCTATCACTAGCTATTGGCTTTCCAGCCTCTCTCTGAATCTCCTTCCATCTGCTCTGAATTCTGTCTGGCACCTTTTGAACACTCATTCTTTCATTCAATAAACTATCATTGAGCACCTACGAGGGGTCATGCATCATGCACGGCACTGAAAAACGCAGCCCGTGGTGGCTTTCTGGTGGCCACTACCTCTGCTGCTTCTTCCCTCGCCTCACTCAACACTGGCATTAGTAGTCCAACCCTTACTTCAGCTCCTCATTGTTTTTATTATGTTAATAATGCATGCTCCCTGCAAAACAAATAGGAAATATAGATGCGAAGAAAGAAAACAGATAATTGAAAGTTGAAATCATTTGATCATTACTGGCTCTCTCCAGTTAGGAAGCAGATATCATAGTACCAGATACCATGTAAAAGGGGCAAATGCATTTTTGTTTGTTTAACTTTTTATTTGAAAATATTTATGAATTCACAGAAAGTTGTACAACTAGTACCCTTCACCCAATTCCTCCCAATCATCATTTCCATAACTATAGTATAATATTGAAACTAGGAAATTTTACTCGTGTGTGTGGGTGGGTGGGTGGGTGGGTGGGTGTAGTTCTACGCAATTTTATCACATGTGTAGATTCATAGAACCCCTACCTCAGTCAAGATGCAGAAGGGTTGCATCACCAACAAGGAACTCCCTCATGCCACTTTTTTCTAACCCCGTCTCTAACCCCTGGCTACCATCATGTTCTACATATCTATAATTTTGTCCTTGTGAGAATATTGCAAAAATAGAATCATGCAGTATATGACCTTTTGAGGTTGGCTTTTTAAACTCAGTATAATGCCCTTGAGATCCACGAAGTTGCTGCATGTATCAATAGTCCATTCCTTTCTATCGCTGTGTAGTATTCTGTGGTATTCAAAATTATTTGGAAATATTTAATCAAAGTATTTATTGAATGGAATGCCAAATATTTCAGCTTCTGAAGCTTAATGAAATGGTAATTATCGAAAACAAATGAAAAGATATTGAAGTTTATCCCTATACAGGCAAGAGAGAAAGTGAACAACTTAGAAAGGAGAGTTCAAATAATCCTCAGGTATGATTTGAAATTCTATAATTGTGCTTTGGAATATCTCATCTTGTAGGAAGTATCTTTTGATAAAATTCTTGTTTTTAACTGGATAAATTTATATTCTGTACCAGAATGGAAAGAAATTTGAGAAAGTCTACAGTTTGGGGGCATCTAAATTTGGCAAAACATTCAGCAGATTCATAAATAGAGAAAATTGTATTCAATGAGTTTTTCCTTGTAAAATTATTTCTTCAAATAGTTACTCTAAATAGAGACAAAAAGATAGTCCTCGTGAAAATACTTGGGCTGAAATATTCAATTTGAATATTTCATTTGTGAAAATTCAAGTTTTTATAAAATTAAAAATATATTGCCTTTAGCAGAATTTGCTCTGAGCTTAACAAGTGCCTCAGCATCTGTAGAGTATTTTCTCAGACAAGAACCAATTAAAGGTATTAACAATTTTAAAATTTATTAACCTTACAATGCAATCTTTAAGATGATTATGAGCAATTATATGTAAAAATTTAACTTAATAAGACCTATTAAAAAATATATTCATCAGAAAAATACCAATGGCATAATATTAGATAGAATACTGTGAAACTGATTAAAGCACATTAATATATACCAAGAATAATTATTCTGATGATGTCATTTTTAAAGTTCATAAAATAGACATAAATAATTTTAAATTTTTTCTTTAGGTACTGATATACTATTTTTATTCTTTAGAAATAATCCCACTTTTGAAAATAGTTTTCGAACAGACTTTATAGGTCTATCATTCTAATAAAACTAATTTGTTGGTTAATAAACGCACATTTTTAAAAATCATATAATTAATTATTTTTAATACCCTTTTCACTCTTAAAAGTGTTCCGATTTGGATGATGAATTATATAATCACTCTGTTCATAAAGGAGCATTTCATACTGACATTTATTCCAAAAAGTGGGCTGCAGGGCCGGCCCCATGGCTTAGCAGTTAAGTGCGCTCGTTCTGCTACTTGCGGCCCGGGTTCAGATCCCGGGCGCGCACCGACGCACCGCTTGTCCAGCCATGCTGAGGCCACGTCCCACATACAGCAACTAGAAGGATGTGCAACTATGACACGCAACTATCTACTGGGGCTTCGGGGGGGAAAAAACAAAAAAGGAGGAGGATTGGCAATAGATGTTAGCTCAGAGCTGGTCTTCCTCAGCCAAAAAAAAAAAAAAAAAAAAAAAGTGGGCTGCAGCATGTTCACACATACCCAGATTGAATACACAGATGAATTATGTTATCCTAAGACGGGGTAATGGACTGACCACACCAACGATGGACAAAATGTCTCCGGATGTCTCCCAACTATTGGAGGATTCCTCTTCCCTGTGGACAGAGGGAAATTCAGTAAAAAGAATGGCTTGGCAGTCCCCAGAGGATAGCTATGTCTTTCACTGTACATAGAGCATAAGAGTGTCAGTGATGGTCTTCAGTTCTACAAAGAGTTGAAGAAAGGGATCTTAAACAGTCCTTAAATCCCACGTTGCCCATGAGGGGAAGATGGACCCAGCCCAAGCTTCTCCCCATGATGCCCCTCTGGCTGACCTTGCTTCACATGATAATCTGACTTCAACAGTCCAAACTGCGGTTCTAGTGGAGCCACTGAAAGATTTATACCAGGCTACACCCCACAGAGATAGTCGTCTTGGCACATTCTGGGGCCAATTTGTAATTGCACATAAACCTGTCCCGATTTAGAGAGCAGCAAACATAGCAGAAAGAATGTATATGTTGAAGCTAGATACCATTTCACCAGCTGTGTTCTCTTGAGCATCAGAACTCCTTGTCTGTAAAATGAGAATGATGATAATAATATCTTGTACAAAAGAGAATAATTTACGGCAGAGAGAATAATTTGCTATTTAAAATACAACTATTCCTATTTCCTTCCCTAGGGAAGGGGACAATTTCTCTTAGGAGTAGGCCAAGTTTTTGCCCAGTAAAATACCTTGAGGAGCACCTCACACTCAAACCCTGGTCATGGGCCATGATTTGGAAAGATATTAAGGAAAAAAGAAGGAATTAAAGATAAACTAAATTTCAGTGGATGTGAACAGAAATTTGAGGGAGCTATTTAATCTGAAGTTCTCTGCTATGAGCTGCTGTGATCCCCAGCCCCACCTCTCTGCTATTACCATAGGCACTTCAGCAAATGTACAGTCCATCTGATTGCCTTGTAGGAGGAGTATTTTGGGAAATTCTAGGACAGGGCCACCTTCACGGGCATGTGCAATTGCACAGGGTCCCAGGCTTAGGAAGGCTCCATGTTTGGTTTAATGCTGTCCTGTCGCTCTCTTGAAATTCTTAATTATTTTTGACTGAGGGGCTTCTTATTTTCCTCTTGCACTGGGCCCTACAAATTATGTAGCCAGTCTTGTTCCAGGAACAGGACCTATGTTCTCTGTTGGGGTCCATGGGTCTCTGGGACAGATAAGGGAAGAGCTCCAAAGGGCCAGATATCAATGAGACTGAGAATTTTGTACGAATATGAAATCAGAGCTAGCAGAGACCACAAGAATCTATCCCAATCTTGGTGGCAGCACTGGATTTCCACAGAGTATCAGGATATTCAAAACAATTTTATGTAAATTTCAAAAGTAGGGCAAGCCCAACAATATTTGTATTACGTTAGCAATATTTTACATAGATATAATATATGTGCAATATTGTATGCAATATGGCTAGAAGATGGTTCTGCTCAATAAATGGTTGGTATTATTGTCATTTTAGGGTGATTCTTAGAGTAGCAATGAGAAAGCATGAAAAGTGTGAATACACATGTGTGCACGTACACACACACATTTTCGGTGCTCCTCTAATTCTCTTTTCCAAAAAGCACATCTCAAGACCTACAAATTTTGGAATCTTAAGATCTACAAGATCTTATTTACACAGGTGTCATTTCTGCTGTGAATGACGCTTTTTAGTCTACTTGTATCTTTACCAGGATTTCCAGGGCCAGACCTACCACGAAAAGAAAGTGTTAAAGGGAAAGTAGAAGGGTACAGGCAGTGAAAGCAAGACCACTCTAAAATGTTTATGGAGAAATATTTTTAACACAAATAGTTGAGCCATGGCCCAACCTTACTGTGAACATCACAAATGGGGCCATTTTCCCTCTGACGACACTAAGGAACAGGAAGAACTCACTTCATTCCAAATACAGGAGAGGCTGACTCCTCCCCTTTGACCTTTGGCCCTTATCAATCTTCTTATCCTGAAATACCTTTGCTTTTCCATCTGAGGTTTTAAAAAAGTCCTACTAATAGACTCAGCTTTCTTTGCTCCCTGATATCCTCTGGCAAGGAACAACTAAACATCCAAC
This sequence comes from Diceros bicornis minor, assembly GCF_020826845.1. NCBI lineage: Eukaryota > Metazoa > Chordata > Mammalia > Perissodactyla > Rhinocerotidae > Diceros > Diceros bicornis. The sequence continues at coordinate 8,460,906 of NC_080763.1, read as the reverse complement.
ATGACCACACACACCTTTCACTTCCACATCTAAAGTCACACTAATGTCAAAGTTGTCCAATATGGGAAAATCTTTAAACTCTTAAAACAGGGATCTTTGACTTTGGGATCTCATTCAAAGATGTAAATAGACGACGTAGGACATTTTCTTGGGCATTAGTTTACATTGTACTATCCTGAATGCATGAGAGAGTGGCTGGTGGATGCTCACTAACCTTGTTCCAGTTCTTATTCAGAAAGAGGGTGTGGTAGGCAGAATTCTAAGAAGATACACAGTGACCCACACCCTTGAGTGTCAATGGGACCTGTATCTTGCTTCCAACCAATAGAATATTGCACAGGTTATAGGACAACACTCCCGTGATTATGTTATGTTATACAGCAAAGATGAAGAGATTTTTCAGATGTAATCAAGGTCTACAATCAGTTGACTTTAAATTAATCAAAAAGAGATGATCCTGGGTGAGCCTGATCTAATCAGGCGAGCCTTTTAAGAAAGAGTCTACGGTTCAGAAACACTGGCTTTGAAGAAGCAATCTGCTATGAATTCTACAGCTGCAAGAAAATAAATCCAGCCAACAACTACATGAACCTAGAAGAGGACCGGAAGCTTCAGATGAGACTGTATCCCCAGATGACACCTTAATTTCAGTCTTGTGAGACTCTCGGTAGAGAAGGCAGCAAAGCAGCGCCCAGCTTCCTGACCCACGGAACTGTGAGATCATAAACGTATGCTGTAATAAGGCACTAAGTTTTGGGTAATTTGCTACACAGCATTAGAAAACCTAATAGAGAGGGGTAGAAAATTAGCAGTGAGGGCCAAATAGGGAACCCAACCTACCAAGGAAATCATGAGCTCGATGATAATTACAGCTAACTGGAGATGCTCAGCTGCCAAGAGCCCCAGCAAGGGACCATCTCCTTGACAGGGAAACAGAAGAGAGAAAGGCAGCAATAGATTCCTTCTCAGATCTGAAATAAAAGCCACCGTTTGTCCGATTATTATCTGAAGCACATTCATAATCATAGCTGGTTTACTATTTAAGTCAGACTTCTTTTTGCAGAGCTAAGGGAAAACAGAAACATAATCTCAAGGTTATTGATTATCCTCCAAAGTGTGTATGCGCACTAGTCAGCAACCCTGGCTCCTTTGCAATGTCTTTGAAAGATAACAGTAGTTAGACCCGACTGTGCTTCCATCCAACTCTCCAATCAGCTAGAAAGTCTGAAAATCGTCTTTCAAAGAGTTAAAGAAAGCAGCATGTGACTCCTGGGATCATGGAAAAGCATTATCTGATCACTGATTTTCTATCATTCTGACACTCAATTTAGACGCGGAATGAAAGAGCAGGGGAAGAGGATTGGGGTCCACGGATGCGTGGAAGCCTTGCAAAACCTTTAGTCATGTTTAGCACTGGAGTTCGTAGGTTAAAGGAAATATATGAATATATATGAAAGAATTTATTTAAAGCAGGTTGCCTTTTTATGCCTTAGTTCTTGAAAAGCTTTGAATCAATTTTGTCGTCAACCAAATCTCATTTTAAATGCATCAGGCAGTTCAGTATTTGAAGAAACTCTACAGTAAATCAAAGTAAAGCAAATTAGCTTTTTGTAGTGTATATAATTAGGCAACCTAAGACTTTTGTTCTATTGATATGGATTTGTGTATATCAAGACTGTTTATAGTGGAGAAGTGGTTACCAAAAACTACACTCAATTCGTTTTTGTGAAGGGCAGTGCCCATAGAAACCTTGGCTGAGGTGGGATGGTCCCAGATGGGCCTCGTTGGAAGACAGCAGTATGGACATAGATTGATCTGGAACATTGAAAAAGAGAAGGCTGATGGGCCATTTAAAAGCTATGTCCACCAAGAGGGCTACAGACCCCAGAGGCTTGTAAGTGGGATATGGACAGACCTCCAAGTCAGGATGTTAAGGAAAGAAAGCTCAAGGTCTTAGGAGACAATGTCTTACACTTTGCAGTCCGACTCCATGGGTTCCAGCCATGGAACCTCCATGCACTGGCTGTGTCACCAAGAGGAAGGCTGAGCCACTCTGTGCCATCTCTCTTACCTGTAAAATGGAAATAATAAAATTCCATTTCATGGGGCCACTGTGAGCATTAAATGCAAGAGTACAATAAAGTACCCGGTGATTAGTATGTTTTTAGTCATTGTTTGCTGTTTCTATTTGGCATAACAGAGTTAGAGCCTTCAATTACTAAAAAGACTGACTAAACTTGGGAGAAAAAAAGATAGCTCTGAAGAAAATAAACACACCATAGGAAAGAGCGCAGGTTTCTCCAGCAGCAGAATGCCTCGGGCATTTTCGGTTCAATGACTATGTACTATTTCTAATCATTATCTCATTTAGAATTATAATGAAGAATGTTGGGAACAATTAACCCCATTCTATAGTCCCAGGAGCCTGTCATTGCAGGTAGGGAGGATTAGGGACCATCTCTGTCAGTCCTGGCAGGTGAGCACACCCCTTCCCGTGACTCGATGCCATCCAGCCTCTCTTCTGGCAGGCTCGGCAGATTCCCCACCCGCTGTACAGTGGCGAAGATGATATCATGCGCTTATCTCATGCTCAATAACACTTTTACAGTCATAGATTAGCAGCAGCTCCTGAAACACCCAGTCCTTTTCAAAGCTTAGAAATGACAACAGCAGTGAGTGAGCGTCCCTTTAGAGCCTGATGCGTAAATCCTCTGTCAGCTGAGCTGCCAACCTAGAAGCCTGCTCCCTCCTTTGTTAGGGATTCTAGTCACAAAAACCTACAATAAAATGCTGCAGGCGCATCAATAAAGGATATAATGAAATCAAATGAGTCTTGTTCCTTACATTTACATGCAAAGTATATCAAAGGAGCATCCAGTTTGTTCCTGAGACCCACACAATGGATTCTTTTGTGTGGGAGGAGAGAAGCTATATGAAGCTGAATTAGGAAGCAATTCCAATTAAAAGGGCTGTGTTGAAAGCTCCAAAGACAATGCAGCCTTTGCTAGACAGTTAACTATTAGAAGTGTCTGGCTGCCGAGGAGGTGGTTTTATGGTAATTGGGCAAGAGCTGAGTGGAAAGAAGTACAGCCATACCACCACTGGGGCCCAGGCTCCAGGTCACACTGCCTCCCTCCCAACTTACTCCTGTGCAACCTCAGGGATAATAGTACCTGCCTGATAGGGTTGTTATGAGGATTAAAAAAAAATAAAGCATATAAACTACTTCAGGCAGTGCCAGGCACATGCAAAGCACTCCATGAATGAGAGCTATTATTGTTATGATTTCCTCTGACTTGGCCCCACTCGAGAGCTGGCACGGGCCGGAATCAGCCAGATGACAAGTGAATGGGACCCTTCGAGGCCCTGCCCTGGAGGCCACCTGCTGTGTGGTGAAGGGAAGGTTGTCCCATGACTCAAAGGCCTCTTAACGTCAGTACAAATTTCTTTCCTAGAGAAATGGAGTTCTTTTTGCAAATATTGAGCACCTGGGACATGTGCCATTAGAATTAGCTCCCCTGCTTCTTACACACTTTTCATGTTTCGCGTAGCTTCAGAATCAGAGAGTTGGTAGATGGCACCTTGGAAATGGGTTATTCCCCACAGCAGGTTGTCTGCAATTTTTCTCCAGATTCTTCATGTACCTTAAATGGGATCCAACTTCTCGAAAGTGAGCACGCAGGCTGCCTCGTGCCAGCTCAGGTCTGTAGCCTCTTCGTCTATGTAGGGGATCACACTTCTAAGGGAATCAGAGTGGGTAGCATTTGGCCGTTTCCCCCTTGCTGGTTCACCAAAGTGCCTCTAGAATTGCCTCTAGCACAGAAGTACCAACAATCCTTGGTTTTGTAACTTTAGTGTGATTCCTCACGTGCCTTATTAAAAGGGTAATAATTTTTGATTGGGAACATGGGTTGAGGGAAGTTTGAAGCACAAACTGAACACTGATAAAACTATGAAATATAAGAGAAATTCAAAACCAAAAGAAACTATTGAAGGTTCTGACAGACACGAGGTGCCTGAGGACCCTTACGTGCACTGGAAACAAAGAGAATAGCACAGTCCCCCCTCAATTAGTCACTCCACACAGCAGAGGATATGGACCTGGATTCTCATTTCCAACATGGGTTTTATTATTGTGAAGATGTAAATAGGCCTAAATCATAGCGCCTCTTCTGTGAGAAAGCCCTGAGGGATCACGACATGAAGCCGTCACTCTTGTAGTGACATTTTAAAACCAGTCACAAGGAAGGGGGAGGAATAAGCAAGAGGAAGCTGCAAAAGGGGCTTTATTTCCATTTGTAACATTGGATTTCTTTAAGAAAAAGGACTTGAAGCAATTATAGCAAAAGGTAAATATTTGTTAAATCTAGGTGGTGAGTCACAGGTATTTGTTATGTTGCTCTCTGCACTTGGCTGCATGTTTAAAACTATTTCAAAATATTTTCAAATAATTGTGTAGATTTTGAAGGAAAAGCAACAGAGTTTTTGGCAACTAAAAGGGAGAAGTCTTGGCTCAAAAGAGCACAACGAAAAGCAAATAAAATCAGTGAGGCGTAGCTCAAATCTTCCTCCGAGGTGGGTTTCAGAATGACTCTGGAAGGTGCAGCTCCTGTGAAGGAAACGCCAGCCCCTTTCACGTGGCCAAATCTGTTTTAAGTTAAAGGAGCAAATGTGCAGAGCCTCGGCCTGTGCGCAGGGCACCGCCCTGGACTGCCGGCCACACTCCGCACGCACACTCTTTTCTGACTTCAGCAAGGTAGTGATATCATTTTATTTTATTATAATTTTAAATAATATAACAAATCTGCAACAACAAAACAATGGTTTGGATGCTAATTGGTTTAGACAAAATGCTGATGATATGGGAAGTAACTTTGAAAACCCTCTTTTCTAAAAACATAGGCTGGCTTAACCATGAAAACATGCAGTCAGAACACAAATTCAGAATTGAATTGCTGTGTTTCTTCGTGAAGGAAAAAAAATCAAAACAAAGAGGAAAACCCCAAACGACTATAAGTCGTTTGAGACCTTTAGTTCATTTATTTGTGATAAAAATTTCAGGGTAAGGGGCAAAATAAAGAATAACACCAAGAATTATCTTTGTTCATGAAAAAGTCCTTTGACTAGTATTTCTTTGGCACTGTCTCACATCAGACTTTCCCTCTCCACAAAACTGACCATACAATAAGAAGATACAGTTAAGCAACATTTCCTCCAATGTGGAATTGCACTCATTTCAGTTCTTAGTGTCTTTTCCGTAGTCATGGCCCTGCTACAGGTTGTAAACTGATGAAAAAGAAAACCGTTGCTATTTGAACCCACAATTTATTTTAACCTAATTTTCAAGATACTTTGACTCTGAGGAGACAAATTGCTGGGTGCCAAACGTGATGTGCATGTTTTCAGACTACACAGACCGAATGTGACTCATCCTTCCAAACTTACCAAAGGGACCCAGAGGAAACATTTTTGCTATTTTTTTCCTGATGACAAGCAATTTAAAAGACTATATTAAAACAAACATGGAGGCTGTGTTTGTTAGGATGCATTGGGTTGCAAGTAATAGGAATCATCTTAAGCTAGTGAATGCACACAAGGAGAAAGGTTATCATAAGGAAACATCCTCCCAGACCCACAAGGCGAGAATGCATGAGACCTCAGGAGGGGCCGACATCAGGGAATCTTCTTCCTTCCTGTCTCTTGTCACTGTGTTTCTCTAAGAAATGGCTTCATCTTCTTGGAAGAAGGACGTTTTTTTACTATTCAGTCCTCATGATAAATAGGAAAGAGTCATCAATAGCTTGCAAGTTCACAAGTTGTAGAGTACCAGTCACTCTCATTGCTGGCTTGTGCTCTCCCTCTCTCCCTCACACACGTGCGCGCGTGCGCACACACACACGCACACACATGTTATTGTCTTGGGTTCTCTCACCCGGTTCCAAATGGGTAGTTTAGGGATGCTTACTGGTCCGGCTTGAATCGAGTATCTGTGGCCATCAGGGCAGAGTCACACAGCTGCTGAGAGTGAAGCCAGCAGTCTCCAGAGAAGATGGATGTGGTAAACAATAGATGAATTTCACTACACATATGTTATGGAGCAGAATGCCTTTATGCAAAAATATTTTTTGAATGCCTCCTCTGTGCCTGACAGTCTTCTAGGTTCTGGAGAAACAAGAGTGAATGAAGAAGGTAAAGCGCCTCCTCTCTGGAAGCTTACATTCCATTGAGGGGAAAACAAGAAACAAGGAATCAATAAATATGTAACATACCAGGTGGGTATAAGTGTGGTGACCAGTGGTAGTGGTATGCTGGTAAATGTTTAAGAACCAGCTTTCTGGAGGCATTCAATGATTTCCATGGTGTAAATACTGCCACCCGCGTCAGTTTCAAGCTACCATCACCGTGCCATCACGGTGATGTGCCATCACCGACCATGGAGTTGGGAAGAGATGTGTGGCAGCTCACTGTTGCAGAGGAGCTCCACCAGATACAGGAGACATAGATACCCTCAAGAGCATAGATAGAGGAAACATAGTAAAAGAACTAGGAAGTTATGAGTTGTGAGGATTTATTACCTTTGTTTTTAAAATAATTAATTTAATTATAAGTTGAATTATTGAATTTTCAATGATGGCTTTGTTTAATAACTGGCTCACAAAGTTCCTAGAAATTTAACAATCAGCTCTCACGAGTGTATGAGTCAGATCCGGGACACCACTGGCAGGAAAGAAAATGAAGCAGGTTGAGGGCTGGTGTTCCACTTACCTATTGCTCTGTAACAAACCACCTGCAGACTCAGTGGTTGGAACCAGAGCTGTTCTATTGTATCTCACAATGCAGTGGCAGGGCTCAGCTGGGCCGTCCTTCTCCTCAGTAACATCAGCTGGCAGATGGACTTGTCTCGAGGGTTCAAGATGGCTTTGCTCGTGTACCTGGTGCCTTGGTGGGATGACCAGAGGGCTGGGCTCGGCTGGAACTGTTGACTGGGACCCCCACACATGGCCACTTCAACAGGGCACTCTCAAGTAATCAAACCCAGGACTGCCGGAGAAGCTGCTCTAAGAGGCAGGAAGTGGAAGCTGCCAGGCTCTTAAGGCCTGGGCCTGGAAACTGTCCCAGCACCACATCTGCCGTACTTTGTTGCTCAAAGCAACCACCGAACCTGCCTACATTTAAGCGGACAGAGACCCGGTCTCTCAACGGGAGGAGTATCAAAGAATTTGTGGCCATCTTTAATCCACCACAGACAGAGAATGGTAGTAGTGAAGAAGCTGTGTTATTTTAAATATGTGGTTGGGGAAGACTTCTCTACAAAGTGATTTTTTTCCCCTGAAAACTGAAGGCTGTGAGGAGTGAGCCATATGAGCAGATAAAATGTGTGTGTAGTTTTTGAGTCCAGCTTTTGGCAGCCAGTTCAGACTAAACCCTCAGACCCCACTCTGCGGTAAGGATATCTCAACGGAAAGTTTGAGAAGCACCAGTTAGACCATCTTCTTCATTCCCCAGGTGAAGGACACTGAAGCCCAGGCACCAAGCAAAGCCATGCTAGTTGGTAGCAGAATGTGACTTGAGCCTGGCTCCTCTACACAGATCTCCTATTTAAAAGTCCAGTGCTTTTTCTACAACTTCATGTTTTTTCTTATTTTTACAAACTCTTTCTAAAATCAGTGTTATCACATGATTTAGCATTTGATACTTCTCTATTGTAAACTACACATATTTTATATCATCAATGAGAATGTAAACTCCTTGAGGAGAGACACTTACTTTTATACTTCTCCAATTCATACACCGCACAAGATATGTGAGCGGGTGGGGAGGGAGGGAATGGGAGCCTGCACTTGGCCTGCCAGGCTGTGTGCTGTGGGCAGGGCTGCACTGTCCCAGAGGAATGAGTGTCTTTTTCCAGTGCCTACAAAGGAGAGGCTCTTGGTAGCCCTGTAGCTCTCTTACAAAGTGCACAGTGTATAACATAGTACGGGGCACACAGAGGAGGATCTTGGGATGGGGGAGGGAGGAGAGTAGAGAGAATGGGATGTGCTGATTAATAGCATTCAGATTCCTCCAAAAGTGTCTCTTATGGACATGCTTTGATTATCTATTGCTGTGTAACTAACTTCCCCAAACTTAGTGGACTGAAACAGCCATTTGGTTGTGCTCACAGATTCTGTGGGTCAGGAATTCAGTTGGGGCAGAGCAGGGATGAATAGTTTCTGCCCATGATGCCTGGATCCTCAGCTAAAAAACCCTTCTGAGGCAGGAATCAGCTGGAGGCTTCTTTACCCACATGTCCCGCGTCCAGGCTGAAACGCCTCACAGGCCAGCCTCCGCTGGGACTGTCCACAGGGGCACATGGATATGGCCTCTCCATGTGACTTAGGTTTCCCACAGCACGGCCACTGGCTCTGAGAGAGAGCACTTCAGGTGGGATGTCCAGAAAGCACGCCTCGCAAGAGCCAAATGAAAGCTGCACGGCCTTCTCGGCGGTGTAGACTCAGAAGGTACCCAGCATCACCTCCATGACGTGTTCTTAGCTTCAAGCGGGCCACTGCGGCCAGCTTAGACTCAAGGGCAGGGAAATGAGAGTCAGCCTCTCCACAGTAGCATTGCAGACAAGCATGTGGGATGAGAGACATGGTTGTGGCCATCTTTGGAAAGTGCAACCCACCACAGGGCACATCTCTTTAATAACCCAGGACCGCAAACAAGATGGAGGGGTAACTGAGGGATTAAGCCTCCTGACACCCCCCACGATGCTCAAGGCGAAGGGCCATTTGGGGCAGAGCTCAGATGTACTGCTTTCTGAGGCCAGTACCTGTGTCCCCAAAGCCCCCATCTTTTACGTCTGTGGCCAGGATGAGCTCAGCACTGGCAACGCGGGCAGCTGCACAAAGGGGCCAGCTGCTTTTCACCCTTGGACTTGGTGGTTATGCCACAAGGAAATTCTACAGACAAGGCTGACAGCTGAAGGTTTGCCTCGTTTTCAATTTGTGGGCCACCAACTAACTGTCAAAGTTACCAGGGCTCACGCCAGAGCCAGATGTTCTTAACAGATGTGCAAGGAAGGCAGTTCCCTTATTACATCTTTTTAAGTTGTCTGATGCCATAAGATGCCTTTTTTAGTCTAATGCAGGGTTGGACAGCCCTGGCAAGCAATTGTAGCTATTTCCTCTATTTTAGTACATGAAATAACCAGTCGTGCTCTCAGACCCCTTTTCCTCTTAACTAATTGGGTGGCCTTCTGCAGCTGGGCTATGGAAACCAAGGGAAGTTGCAAATTGAAAATATATAGATATACAATTTTTTTTAAGTTCTGAAATGCATTCCTCCCATCCCACCCCATGCCACTATCCCTCTCCATGAGTATAAGACTCACTTACTTGGCATAAGTAAGAAAACAGAAGGAGAAGTCACCATACACAATCATGAGTACATTACAGTGGTCTCTTTATATTTCTACCCCATCATCTCTAGACTTCATACCTGGAGGATTTGGGGGAAAGCACAGTAAAGCTACCATTTAGCTACAGAATATCACCAAAAGCTAAACACGACGTCCACTTCCCCCACTCTCCCCTGACCTGGTCTTTCTCCAGTTGTGCTGTCTGCGTAATAAGCTGTCACCACAGCAGACCTCATCAGATCAGAAGCGGGATGGAGCTGCACACCCACCAGAAAAACACTGCTGGTGAAAATAGCATTCCTTTCCTCTATAGAGAGCGTGATTTAAGAGCATATAAACAAACTACTTTTATTATTCAACTTAAACATAAACGTCCCTGTTTAAAGTCTGTATTTAGCTGCAGTGCCCACTAACATCTGTTAAAATGAGAAAGTGCTCGGACACATTCCCATTTCTCCTCCTCCCACCCACCCCCACCCCGCCAAGATGACAATGTATCTTCAAGGTTACAAAGAGCTGAGACTGAAACCAGGTGTGTTTAGCAGAAGGAATACTCACGAAAAGACATGAGAGCATACTCAAATATTTGTAAGGGATGAGGCCTCTTCCCCAGAGCTTTGTCCAGCCCCAGCCTATGCCAAGCACTGCGCTGTGGAGTTCTCTGTGAGCGAGCTGACGGAATCCACACACTCTCTCAGGGGCCCTGACTGGGCCTGCGGCCCTGCAACTGTCCATGGGCCTCAGGAGTCAGTAAGGCAGAAAATGCGGAAATAACTAGGTTTCGTAACTGACCCAGGAACTTCTTCCCATGGTAACAAGGTGACCCCTGAGTGTCTATGCATTCTTCTCCCCCACTCCCTCTGGACCCCAGCCTGATAAGATGCAAGAGGCAGCAAGCCAAGCCTCTGGGCTCTTCAGACCTGGCGAGTTCCTCCAGGGCTGATGAATCCATTGTACTTCACATCCACTGAATCCATTAGAAACAGGCACAGAGCAGTCAAATCTGCATGCATCTGTTACTACATGTAACGATCAATTTTATGTGTCAGCTTGGCTAGGCCATGATATTCAGTCAAACACCAGTCTAGATGTTGCTGTGAAGGTATTTTTTAGAGGTGATTAACATTTAAATCAGTAGACTTTGAGTAAAGCAGATTATCTTCCATAATGTGGGTGGGCCTCATCCAATCAGTTGGAGGCCTTAAGAGAAAAGACTGAGGTCCCCCAAGGAAGAAGGATTCTGCCTCCAGATAGCCTTGAGACTCAAGCTGCAACATCAGTCCTTCCCTGGGTCTTCAGCCCACCATCCTCCCTGCAGATTTCTGACTTGCTGGACCCTGCAATCACATAGGCCAGTTCCTTAAAATGAATCTCTTTGTATATATACACATCCTATTGGTTCTGTTTCTCTGGAGAACCTTGGCTCTCCACTATGTCTATACATTTGGCACTGCTTACTGGCTGAGTCAGTCACGTGGCAGAGACTACAAGTGGCCTGCCCAATATCCGTTATTCTTTCTTGGTATCAGAATCCTAATCTTACTTGGGGTGGTAATGCCTTAGCTAAAAGACTACATTTCCCAGTCTCTCTTAGAGCCAAAGATGGCCATGTGACTCAGCTCTGTCCAACGGCAGGTAAGTGAGTGTTGTTGATTAGGATTTACAGGAAAGCTACTTAAAAGAAAAGAAGGTTGCTGGCATGCACCCTTTCTCCCTTTTTCAGTTTCCTGTCTAGAACTCTGAAATGGTGGTTGGAGCTCAGTGGTCACCTTAGACCATGAAACCATGCACTAAAAATGGCAGAGCCAAAAAATATGAGCTCTCCACTGCCTACTTCCCTTTCACTTGAAGGAAAACTAAACTTCTATCTTTTAAAAGCCATTGTAATTTCCAGTTTCTGTAAACAACAATGAACTGTAATTCCTAATTGATCAGACAATACACAAAAGATAAAATAATTTAAACCAAACCTCACCAGTCCTCAAACCCAGACCAGCACTTGTGCTTTGGTCTAGCTTGCCCTGTAAAATGGGTACTATTATTATTCCCATTTTACAGAAGACGAAACTAAGGCACAAAGAAGCTAAGTAACTTGCCAAGGTCACACAATCAGTAAGTGCCTGAGCTGAAATTTGAGCTCTATTCAACCCCAGTCTGCTCTCTTAACTACAGCGCCTCCCAAAGGCAGACCGGAGAATAGCGGGTAGAAGTTAGGATGCAGATTTCAGCTCTATGCAAGGAAGACGCTTCTGACAGTGGGGGCTGTTCCACACTAGCGTAACCTGCATTAGGAGGTAGTGAACATCCTGTCATTGGAAGTGTTTAATTAAAGACTGGATAACCACCTATCAAGGACGCTGGTTTATGGTTTATTTATAGTCTATTTCAATTCACCCGGGTCTCTATATGTGTTTTGACTCAATTAAGTACTCTACACCAGGAATTTTAAAAAGAAAGGAAAAGGGTAGATCTCATGATACTGGTAATATTCTAGTTCCTAATTTGGGTAGTGGGATTGTAGGTGTCCATGTTATCACTGTGCTTCATCACTTACATATTAAGTGCCACGTCTTTTAGTATATATTAAATATTACACAATAACTTTTTTATTGGGGAAAAGTTAAGGAGGCAAATTTGTTTGGAGTTGTAAACAAAGGGAGCAGCAGCCGGTGCTCATTTGCCCTTCTCCCTCCTCTGAGCCAAGGGCAGAGACTTTGTGGTCTGGGGCTTCCTCGCCTTGGTGGGTATGATGGCAGCATGTCAGTTATGGCTCCCAGGTCATGAGGAACTGAGCTGGCCACTTGCCATTCCCCCGTTTCTGAGCGGTTCGGAGTAGTGGAGGGGCTCAGGCATCATCTGAACGGTGTGAATGTGATGGTAATACAGGCAGCCTGACTCTCTGCCCCTATCTTTTCTCCACCCTGTCGTGGCCCCTTCTTCTAACTTTTTGCTCATTCTTCTTCTCTGAGATTTCACATTTAAAGTAGGAGGCTTGTCTCTCATTGAGTTGCTTGTTTTTAAAATTTAGAGTTGTGACAGGGCCCATTACTGATGTTCAATTTGCTGCCTCTTATTCTGAGAATATGGAAAAAAATTAATAAAGCAAGACACTCTTCTAGCCAGATGGGTTTGACCAAAACAGGTTATTTTTTGTGCATTCTGAGACAAGATATACTTTCTACTTGAACACTAAAGATGTCAGAATGACTTCTCTTTTTCTTTTCCAAGGTGAGAAAAACTCAACAATACTAGATAGAGAAAATCCCTGTAATTGGCTGACACAGTATGAAGACTTGGCATTCCAGTAAAGAGAACATTAAGAAAAGTCCTATACAAGGACAGATTGCTGAGTTGGGACGGAAGTTGTCCATGTGACCCTCTCTCACTGATGTTCCAGGAGACTTCTGGGTTTAATTAGTAAGAGTTCTTGATTGCACACTGCAGAAACTGACCTCAGAAAAGGAACTTCTCGGAAAGGTATCAGGTGACTCACAGAATAATCTGGAAGACTAGAGAATCAGTCTGGGAAAATGGCCATAACTCAGGCTAGCCAGCAGGACCCACTGCCAAAGCCACATCATCACTGGAGCAGATGGTGAGGACACCCTTGCTGGCCCTGCAGCTTTTGTCACCAGCCTCTAGATTCTGGATGCCACCACCATGAACAAATTCTAAATGGTTCTGTACGTGTGCATCACCAGGTCAGGATTTAAAAACTTGAGAAGGTGCATCTGACTGCTAAGTCGTGACCAAGTGTCTGTACCCTAGTCTCCAGAGGACTGATAGAGAGAAATTTGGCCCCTTTTCAGGTTCCTTAGATGGAAGCAGGACCCCATACAATGGGATTATTTGCCGAGCTGTAAGGAGTTTTACATGCTGGACAATGAAAAGAATGACAAACCCATTTCTATCTTGCTGCTTTGTGCCAAGAGACAAAAATAAGAAAAAAACTCTTTGAAAGAGAGTCATGTCCAATTGTAGCTTGCTTCCGCTCCAAATTCTCTTCTTCCTTTTCAAACTATTTCCAGTTTATCTTATCTACAATCTTCCTACCCTTAGCCTGTCTCCATTCCACTCCCCTCTGCGACCACTCTCAAGCATACGCACTTCTGGAGCATGTTTAAATTTGACTATAGCAGGGAATTTGGAGGGTGGGAGGTGTCCAGGCTGTTGCATCTTCAGTATAGTTTCAAGATTTCATTTGGCCCTGTCCAGATGTAAAATTGTAAGACAGACACCACTCATCATTTTGCCACATACACCACCTTCTTGTTCTCAAGAGGCTTACCCACCTGTGACCATGGCTGAGTCTCCAGGCTTTGGTCAGTCTTGCTAGGCTGATGTTCTGCTCCTCCTCGTCTCCATGCTGACCTATTGTGAGCCTCTGGGGCTGGATTCCTGTTCCCGCCCGCTATGTCCATATGATAGCCTCTCCGTAAGGGAAGTACAGCCACATTTGAACAGGAAGGGAAGGGAGTGTGCAGGCAGATCTGCATGTGTGGTTGCCAAGGGAGTGAGCACACAAGAAGAGGCTCCTCTTCAACAATCTTCTTTATATAGCTCACAGTTTCACCATGGGCAATCCAAAAGCATATTTAGCATTGATGCCGCTAACATCTTTCTATCATGGTCTAATCAAATGTACTATCAACACATAAAAAAACAATTGCTGAAAAGCCACCAGTTTTAGAGAATATGTTCCACCGCCCCCTTTCTACCTCTACTACATTCTATTCTTTTCCTGGGTTCCATCCTTCCTGTCTCGCTGGCCTTTTTATTTCTCACTCTTTCCAAGTCTCTCTAACCTACTGTTCTAGGTGCCATGTTCTAGAACCTCTGCCCAGATTTCACCTTCCATGACCTACTTTTTTGGTATAACTTTATTGATATATAACTGAAGTAAAATAATCACACATATTTAAGGTATATAATTTGGGGGCCAGCCCGGTGGCATACCGGTTAAGTGCGCGCGCTCTGCTTCGGCGGCCTGGGGTTCGCAGTTTCGGATCCCGGACACACACCGATGCACCGCTTGTCAAGCCATGCTGTGGTGGCGTCCTATATAAAGTAGAGGAAGATAGGCATGGATGTTAGCCCGGGGCCAATCTTCCTCAGAAAAAAATAAATAAAATAAAATAAAGTATATAATTTGATCTGTTTTGATATATGTATTGTATTAGTTTTCTATTGCTGCATAATAGTTTACCACAAATTTAGCGGCTTAAAACAACACGCATTTCTCATCTTACAGTTTCTGTGGGTCAAGAGTCCAGGCACAGCTTGATGGGGGCCTCTGCTCAGGGTCTCCCAAAGCTGCAAGCAAGGTGTCTGCCAGGCTGCATTCTCATCTAGTGGCTTAATTGAAGAAAAATATGCTTCCAAGCTTATTCAAGTTGTTGGCAGAATTCACTTCCTTGTGGATGTGTGATGGAAGGCCCCAACTTCTTGCTGGCTATCGGCTAGAGGCCACCCTCATGTTCTAGAGGCCACTCACAGTTCTCAGAGGCCATCCTTATTTCCTTACCACCTGGGCTTCTTCAACATGGCCACTTCATCAAGCACACACATTCCTGTCTGCTAAGGTGGAGTTTTAAATAATGCAACTACAGGAGTGACAGCCAATCAATTTTGCTATATTATTTGGTTCAACGCAAGTCACAGTTCCTGCCCATACTCAAGGGAAAGGGATTACAAAAAAAGAGTGAACACCAGGAGGCTGAGATCATTGGGGTCACCTTAGATTTTGTTCACCACACATACACCATCACTACAATCAAGATAAAAAAATATTTCAATCACCCTAAAAGGTTCTTGTGCCCCTTGGCAATCCATCTCTCCCTCTACTCTGTCCTCAAGCAACCACTGACCTCCTTTCTGTCACTGTAGATTAGTTTGCATTCTCTAGAATTTTATATAAATAAAGTCATACAGTATATACATTTTTTTGTCTTGACTTTTTTCACTCAGCATAATTATTTTGCAATTCAACCATGTTGTTGTGTGTTATCAACGGTTCTTTCCTTTCTGTTGCTGAGTAGCATTCCATTGTATGATATATCACAGCTTGTTTATCCATTCATCTGTGGATGGACCTTTGGGTTTTTTCCAGTTTTTGGATATTACAAATAAAACTGCCATGAACATTCATGTGCAAGTTTTTGTGTGGACATATGCTTTCGTTTCTCTTGAGTAAATGCCAAGGAGTGGAATGGCTGGTTCCTAAGGTGAGTGTATGTTTAACTGTTTAAGAAACTGCTGAAGTAGTTGTATCATTTTACATTCCCACAGTAGGGTTTGGGAGTTCTATGTCTTTGTCAGCATTGGTATGATCAGTCTTTATAAATTTAACTAATCAAATGGGTATGAAGTGGTATGTCATTATGGTTTCAATTTGCATTTCCCTGATGAATAATGATGTTGAACATTTTTTCATGAGTTTATTGGCCACTCATATATCTTCTTTTGTGAACTATCCATTCAATTCTTTTGCCATTTTTCATTGAATTTTATCTTATTATTATTGAGTTATAAGAATTCTTCGTATATGTTGAGTATAAGTACTTTGTCTATATATGTGTTACAATATCCAAGATGGCTCTTCACCATGACATGTCTGCTGGAGCTGGAATATCCAAGATGATTTCTTCATTTACTTGCCTAGAACCCAAGCTGGGAAGATTTCAACAGCTGGGACTGGACAGGTGTCTCTCTCTTCATACCCTCTGCATTGTGGCTAGCTTAGGCTTCCTCGCAACATGGTAAATTCAGAGTATTTGGTCCTTTTACATGGTGGTTGAATTCACCTAGAGCAAATGTTCCAGGATACCAAGTGAGAGCTACAAGGCTTCTTTTGATCTAGCCTTCAAAGTCCAAGAACACTACTTCTGCTGCATTCTATTGGTCAAAATTCAAGGTGAAGAGAATTAGACATCACCTCTCAATACAAGATATAACAAAGAATTTGTGGCCATCAAATCTCCCACACCTGGCATAATTAGAGATCCCTACATTAGTGCAAGCTGCCAACAGATTCTCAATTGCTTAATCAAACTCATTGAAATCATTAAATAACAGTAATTTGCAGAACTGATAGTTTTCAAAGTTCTTGCACATATTTTTATCTTATGTAACCCTCACAAGAACCTTTTGAGTTAAGCAGGTAGATATTAATATCCTCATCTCAAAGAAGTGGCTGAAGCCCAGCAATATTGGTGATTTGTTCAACAGAAAGAATTAGAACTAGAATCCAAGATCCTTGGCTTCTGGTGCAACGCTTTTTCTGCTATGTCATGCTGTGTCCACTTAGTTCCACAAATACTCCTAATTCAATAAGCCCCTTCTTTCCTAGGAATACTGGGTTAGTGGTAGTCCTTAGTTACTAATGAACTATTTATTAATAAATTTTCAGGCAGGAAGAGCTATTTATTTAAGTAATTACATACTATTCAGTTAAATCATAAGAGCCAGAAATTCTGTGGTTGGAAGGAATGAGAATGAATGAGTTGACTTAAAAATGCACCTCTGTTCAATGGCATTATTGTACAAATGATTAAAAAATAAAGAAGTCAAAATTTTATTTAATGGCACAGAAAGAGATGATAGTCCACTGTGAGAAAAGCAAGCTGCGGAACAGTAAGTATGTGAATTCACACACAAACACACCTATACATATACACACAAGTATACTTTCTCACACATACATTTGTTAGTATATGCACAAAAAATCATCTGGAAGGTTACACAATTGCTAATAGTGTTATATCTTAAAGATTCTGAACTATTTAAATTTTATTATACATTTCCCTTGAAATAATAATGAAAAAAGATTTTTAAACTCTGCAGTCCTTTCAGAAATACATGATAATTATCAGATTGGAAGCATCTTCACAACTTTTCTAGTCCCGAGTAGGGTATAAGTATAAACAAACGAACAAACAAATAAAACTTTGGCTGGTATCATATTAAGGGTAGAAATTCTATACTTGTTGATTCATCCCCCAAACTGAAGTCATTGTGAAAGTATCTTTTCAATACTCAGCATTGGGAAATGTGTTTTTATTTATTTATTTATTTTTATTTTTTGTGAGGAAGATCAGCCCTGTGCTAACATCTGCCAATCCTCCTGTTTTTTTTACTGAGGAAGACTGGCCCTGGGCTAACATCCATGCTCATCTTCCTCCACTTTATATGGGACGCCGCCACAGCATGGCTTGACAAGCAGTGCGTGGGTGCGCACCCGGCATCCAAACCGGGGAACCCCGGGCCACCGCAGTGGAGCGCGCACACTTAACCACTTGCCCCACCGTGCCAGCCCTGGGAAATGTGTTTTTAAACAAAACAATACAAAAATGTTCTTTGAGCTAAACATAATTGGCTTCCAGAAACTCACTGGTTTGGAACTCAAAAGAGATAGGTAATTCTTTCCAAACCAAGAAGTGATGATGGTCTGCAGTTTTCAAGAGGCAAATAAATAATCAAGGAAAAAGGGAACCAACTTGGACAAATATACACAGGCACACATATAAATCTCACCTAAAAAGAGAGCATTCCAGATTGACATTAAATTATTTAGAAATTCCGGACCAAAATGTGGCCCCACTATGTCCTCAACCAGTCAAAGGAGGACCTGGGGATTGACAAAGCTATGAGGCTAAAATAGAGTAGACCTCCTTTCCTGTATGTCTTCAATTTGGGAATAATGTAGGGGTCAAAGAGCAAAAGGCTAGGGTCGGGATAGGAATGCCATCTGGGGGACAGGTGCTACAGATAGGAGCATCCTGGATCAACCAGGAGAGGTGTTACCCAGATTGGCTGGGATGTGAGTGGCCGGGATTGAGAACTAGAGTCACTGTGGGGAGAAACCAAACACAAACCTGGTAATGAGGAGAGAAGGCCAATGATAATGACAACACCTGCCATTTGTTGAGTGACAGCCATGCTACCCCTTTCCATACATTATCTCACTTACAGCCCACAGTCTCCTTGCAAACAGGGTATTACAGATTTTTCAGGTGACAACACAGACTTAGAAGGGTTACATGGCATGCCCAAAGCCATGATGCTAGTAAGCGATGGACAAGAATTCAAGCCCAGATCCTTCTCACCACAAAGTCTATGCTCTTTCCAGTACGCCAAACTGTGGAAATGTAAAGAATTCAACAGAAATGTATGAGAATAGTATGTCAGGGACCAGGGGACTTGAGAGAGGTAAGCCAAAGTGCCAGCTCGATCAGGTCCACCTATTCTGGACTTCTCCTACCAACAGAGGCTATTCCTGGCGTGTCCCTTTCACGTGATATCTGGTGCATGCTGCAAGGTGGGTGTGGCGTCTTCACAGAGTCACATGGCAGATCAATTAAAATGAATGTGACGGTGTTCCAAAGGCAGCAGGTCAGCTCTGCCAAGTGTTGGGTTTGATGCAAACAGCAGAGAGAAATGAAGAGAGAAGGCGCCAGAGTCAGTGACTGAACCATCCAGCATCAGCCCCAGCTCTGTCTGGGTGCTCGTGAGGGTCCCTTTCCTGGGAGGAGGATCATTCAGAAAGATGTGATGAGAGCCCGTGAAGCCTGATGAAGCAGGAAAACCAAGTGGGGGACGCATTTGGAGAAGAACGTGTGTCAAGCGCAAAAGAAAGGATAAGCTGGAGGAGGACTGAGACAAAGCCTGGATTTGGCCATGAGGTGGACACAGATGACCTTTGAGAGGGCAGATTTGGGGCCATTGCGGGTACGAATCAAATCACAGTGACCTGAGGAAGAAGTGGAAAGTCTTGAAATAAAGGTTTGACTTTGTCAAGAAGCATGGTGATGAGAAGTAGATGGTGAGCAAGTCAGAAGAAGGGGATCAGTTACGGATTAGAGAAATTGCAGTGGAGTTATGGGGGCTGGGGGATGATTCAAAGATGCAAGACCGAGGAGCTCATTGGTGGAGCGTGGTCCCAGAGGAGTGAGGAGGGACGGGATCCTGCACACTGAGAGACTCTTCCCTTAAAGGAGAGGGATGAGAAAGGGAAGACTGATGATAAAGCAGACATTTGAAGGGGGTTTTAGGCATTTCTTATTGGTGGTTAATGGATTCAGTTTTTACTATTCCAATAGCATGAAGGACAGACTTAATTCAGCAAGAAAAGGCACACAATAGCAGACATGAGTTCAAGTTCCTAGCTTTGCCACTTCCTACCTCTGTGACCTTGGACAACGTTTCTGAGCTTCACTTTGCTCACCTTTAAAATGGGGTGATTACACGTCTTCTGCCTCCAGTGGTGTGCTGAAACCAGCTCACATCAATTCTCCCAAGCCAATTGTTAAATATCCAGAAATTCAGAGTTGTTAAGTCATTGGCAGTTTGCAGTTGGCCATGGTGGAAGCATTTACACCATGGAAATAGGCAAATGTCACAAAGCAGGGCTTCCCTCTCCCTTCCCAGGGCTTGTCACCACACCACTGCCTGTTTCCCTTACAAGGTATTGTCTGAAATGAGAGACTGGTTGTGAAAACTCTTTGAAAATTACCAAGCCCTATATAATGTAAGGGATTTTTATTATTCATATTAACAAGTGTGGTGGCATGACATTTTCATATATTTATTAGAGCTTTATCTTCTGTCTCCCGTGCCCACCATTCCCAACAGGTAGCCTTCAGTATTTCCTCATCTTGACAATTTTTACAGAGCAGAAGGCAAAGATGCTTGAAAGCAATGGCTCTTCCAGTCTTATTAAAAGACTATACTTGCCAAAGAGACTGTGTTAAGAGCAAGAGGAAAAATGGGAGTATCAAAAAGGCTTCGAGGGGAGATTCAGAAGAAGAGATGCCCAGTGGACCAGAAGGGGCGAGGTCTGCAGATCCTACAGGAAGTAGAAGGGGCCCATACCTGGCTGTCTAACACCACTCTGGGAGGCACAAGACCTCAGGAAATGGCTGCAGAGTGGATCTGCAAGACCCACCCAGGGGGCTTCTTAGACTGAACTAACTATCTGGACACACAAGACCACAGTCAACCACACTTGGTGTTAGGATATAAGACAGGAAATCCTGCCAGCGGGGCATCAGCAGTGTTCCTTTTCTGTGGGAATAGTCTATGCAATGACCCACATGGCCATCCACCGGCTCTTCTCTTTGGTTTCCCAGTTTCCAGTGCAAGAAAATGAGATCACATGAGGTGTGTATGGTCTCCTCCAGGGCTGGGCAGCCTCGTGCCTCACAGGAGCCAATATCTCTTGTAATAACTCCACAGGCATAGCTTTCAGGGTCCCCTCAAGAGACTTGCCCAGTTTCAAGAGTCACAGCTCTCAGGTAAGCCCAAAGCTGTGGGTTCCTCTTGGGTATTTAGTTCTCCTAGTCCAAATCAATTTACCAGTGAGGGGTCATTTTTGCTGTAAGTTACTATACCTAATAGTAACACAATTGACATAGGACCTTTGTTGGGTTTCCAGGGGAAACAGAGAGAAAGGTAGCAGAAGGTAAAATTCTCAAGTAGAAGGGGAAAGGTTGTAAAACCCTTTACTCACAGTGGACCTAAGGAGGCAGGACCCCAGACATGGGAACTCCCAGCCTCACCAAAGATGCCCATGTTCCAAGTGTAGCCCAGATCAGAGACCCTGGACATAAAACATAAAGGGTGTCCTGCTGGTGATTAAACAGAATTCTTGTCTCTCTGTCTCTGACTATTCCATCAATTGCTAAATTAACCCACACAGAAATTAGAGTGAAAAAATTCCCTTCACCTCTCTCTATACCTCAGGTTAGAACTGCGGTAGGAATTTATTCATATCACTCTCAAGAGTGAACCAGTTAACATTTGCAGAGCAGGCAAAAGATGAAAGGTATATTAATAGCAGTACCAGGTATGCACTGGGGGCTGCTCCTCCTCTGGGCATTTAGCAATCACACACCATTCAGCCACTGTTTGCAAAGTATTATCTGTCCATTCCCAGTGCAAACAACCTCCACCTTATAAGGGAATTCTGGTCCCAAACAATCTTGTCATTTAAAACATTACTTTTCAAGACACGGCATTATGCTGAGTTGTTCTTTTAAAGGATTAATGAGAATCTCATAGTTTGAAATAACTGAATGCAAGAACTACTTTTAATATGTATTATGTAAAGGATTTTTTCTTGTTAGAAAAAAAAATTTTAATTATAGAAGTAATACATTAGTGTAGACTCATTATAAGGTAAAATTCAAATAATATATTTAAAGTAGAAGTCTTCCAGGCCCCCTTCTCACCTATTTGTCTCCTTGGAGGTGACCAGGGTATCAATTTTGTCGTGCATCCTTCATTCGCTTTTGCTCTACATTTTTTGTGTGTGTGTGTTTGGAAAATTTATATTTTTTTCTTTTTTTTTCTTTTTTTTTTTATTGTGAAATTTTTGTTGTACATTATTGTTTATCCGTCACCAAATAAGTGTATCCCTCCACCCCTTGTACACACCCCCCACCCCCCAGCCCCTGGTAACCACCAAACAGTTCTATCTGTCCGTGTATTGGTTTATCTTCCACATATGAGTGAAATCATTCACTGTTTGTCTTTCTCTTTCTGGCTTATTTCACTTAACGTAATACCCTCCAGGTCCATCCATGTTGTTGCAAATGGGACGATTTTGTCTTTTTTTATGGTTGAGTAGTATTCCATGGTATATATATACCACATCTTCTTTATCCAATCATCAGTCAAGGGACACTTGGGTTGCTTCCATGTCTTGGCTATAGTGAATAATGCTGCGATGAACACAGGGGTGCATAAGCCTCTTTGGATTGTTGATTTCAGGTTCGTTGGGTAGATACCCAGTAGTGGGATAGCTGGATCATAAGGTATTTCTATTTTTAATTTCTTGAGAAATCTCCATACTGTTTTCCACAGAGGCTGCACCAGTTTGCATTCTCACCAGCAGTGGATTAGGGTTGTCATTTCTCCACAGCCTCTCCAACATTCGTTGCTTTTTGTCTTGGTGATTATAGCCATTCTAATGGGTGTAAGATGATATCTTAGTGTGATTTTGATTTGCATTTCCCTGATGATTAGTGATGTTGAACATCTTTTCATGTGCCTATTGGCCATCTGTATATCTTCTTTGGAGAAGTGTCTGTTCCTTTCCTCTGCCCATTTTTTGATTGGGTTGTTTTTGTTTGTTTGTTTGAGCTAACATCCAATGCCAATCCTCCCCTTTTTTTCTCGAGAAAGATTGGCCCTGAGCTAACATCCATGCCCACCTTCCTCTACTTTATATGGGACGCTGCCACAGCATGGTTTGACAGGCGGTGCATTGGTGCGCGCCCAGGATCCGAACCTGTGAACCCCGGGCCGCCAAAGCGGAGCGCGTGCACTTGACCACTTGCGCCACTGGCCAGCCCCATGAGTTCTTTATATATTATGGAGAATAATCCCTTGTCAGATATATGTTTTGCAAATATTTTTTCCCAGCTGGTGGGTTCCCTATTCATTTTGATCCTGGCTTCATTTGCCTTGCAGAAGCTCTTTAATCTGATGAAGTCCCACTTGTTTACTTTTTCTTTTGTTTCCCTTGTCTGAGTAGACATGGAATTCAAAAAGATCCCTTTGTGGCTGATGACGAGTAGTGTATTACCTACATCTTCCTCCAGGAGTTTTATAGTTTCAGGTCTCATCTTCAGGTCTTTGAACCATTTTGAGTTAATTTTTGTGTATGGCGAACAATGGTCTACTTTCACTCTTTTGCAAGTGGCTGTATACAGTTTTCCCAGCACCATTTATTGAAGAGACTTTCCTTTCTCCACTGTATGTCCTTAGCTCCTTTGTCAAAGATTAGCTGCCCGTAGATATGAGTTTTATTTCTGAATTTTCAATTCTGTTCCATTGATCCATGTATCTGTTTTTGTACCAGTACCATGCTGTTTTAATTACTATTGCTTTGTAGTATGTTTTGAAGTCAGGGATTGTGATGCCTCCAGCCTTGTTCTTCTTTTTCAGGATTTCTTTAGCTATATGGGGTCTTTTGTTGCCCCATATGAATGTTAGTATTCTTTGTTCCATTTCTGTGAAGAATGTCCTTGGGATTCTGATTGGGATGGCATTGAATCTGTAGATTGCTTTAGGTAGTATGGACATTTTAACTATGTATATTCTTCCAATCCAAGTGCATGGAATATTTTTCCATTTCTTTATGTCATCATTGATTTCGCTCAATAACGTCTTATAGTTTTCATGGTATAGGTCTTTCACTTCCTTGGTTAAATTTACTCCTAGATATTTTATTCTTTTTGTTGCAATTGTAAATGGGATTGTCTTCTTGAGTTCTCTTTCTGTTAATTCGTTGTTGGTATATAGAAGTGCTACTGATTTCTGTAAGTTGATTTTGTACCCTGCCACTTGGCTGTAGTTGTTGATTATTTCTAATAGTTTTCCAATGGATTCTTTAGGGTTTTCTATATATAAGATCATGTCATCTGCACACAGCAAGAGTTTCACTTCTTCGTTGCCTATCTGGATTCCTTTTATTCCTTTTTCTTACCTAATTGCTCTGGCCACAACCTCCAGTACTGTATAGAATAAGAGTGGCGAGAGTGGGCACCCTTGTCTTGTCCCTGTTTTCAGAGGGATGGCTTTCAGTTTTTCTCCATTGAGTATGATGTTGGCTATGGGTTTGTCATATATGGCCTTTATTATGTTAAGGTATTTTCCTTCTATACCCATTTTTTTAAGAGTTTTTATCATAAATGGATGTTGGATCTTGTCAAAAGCCTTCTCTGCGTCTATTGAGATGATCATATGGTTTTTTTTCCTTGTTTTGTTGATGTGGTGTATCACATTGATTTGTGGATGTTGAACCATCCCTGTGTCCCTGGTATAAATCCCACTTGATCATGGTGTATGATCTTTTTAATGTATTGCTGTATTCAGTTTGCCAATATTTTGTTGAGGATTTTTGCATCTAGGTTCATCAGGAATATTGGTCTGTAGTTTTCCTTCTTAGTATTGTCTTCGCCTGGCTTTGGTATCAGGGTGATGTTGGCCTCGTAGAACGTGTAGGGAAGTGTTCCATCTTCCTCTATTTTTTGGAATAGTTTGAGAAGGATAGGTATTAAGTCTTCTTTGAATGTTTGGTAAAATTCTCCAGAGAAGCCATCTAGTCCTGGACTTTATTTTTCGGGGGGGTTTTGATTACTGTTTTAATCTCTTTACTTGTGATTGGTCTATTCAGGTTCTCTATCTCTTCTTGATTCAGTTTTGGGAGGTTGTATGAGTCTAGGAATTTATCCATTTTTTCTAGATTGTCCAATTTGTTGGCATATAGTTTTTCATAGTATTCTTTTATAATCTCTTGTATTTCTGTGGTATCTGTTGTAATTTCTCCTTTTTCATTTCTAATTTTATTTATTTGAGCCTTCTCTCTTTTTTTCTTGGTGAGTCTGGCTAAGTGTTTGTCAATTTTGTTTATCTTCTCAAAGAATCAGCTCTTTGTTTCATTGATCCTTTCTACTGTTTTTTTAATTTCAATTTCATTTATTTCTGCTCTGATTTTTATTATTTGCCTCCTTCTGCTGACTTTAGGCTTTGTTTGTTCTCCTTTTTCTAATTCTGTTAGGCATAGTTTGAGGTTGCTTATTTGGGCTTTTTCTTGTTTGTTAAGGTGGGCCTGTATTGCTATGAGTTTCCTTCTCAGGACTGCTTTTGCTGCATCCCATATGAGTTGATACGGTGTATTTTCATTTTCATTTGTCTCCAGATATGCTTTGATTTCTCCTTTAATTTCATCAATGATCCATTGGTTGTTTAGTAGCATGTTGTTGAGTTTCCACAGCTTTGTCACTTTCCCAGTTTTTTCCTTGTAGTTGATTTCTAACTTCATGGCATTATGGTCTGAAAAGATGCTTGTTATGATTTCAATCTTCTTAAATTTATATAAGCATGCATTGTTTCCCAACATATGGTCTATTCTTGAGAATGTTCCATGCGCACTTGAGAAGAATGTGTTATCTGCTGTGTTTGTATGGAGTGCTCTGTATATGTCTATTAAGTCCATCTCATCTAGTTTTTCTTTTAGGTCCATTATTTCCTTATTTATTTTCTGTCTGGATGATCTGTCCATTGATGAGTGTGGGGTGTTAAGATCCCCTACTATTATTGTGTTTTTGTTAATGTATACTTTTAGGTTTGTTTATAGTTGCTTTATGTACCTTGGTGCTCCTGTATTGGGGGCATATATATTCAAAAGTGATATGTCTTCTTGGTGGAGTGTCCCTTTTATCATTATATATTGTCCCTCTTTGTCTCTCATTACTTGTTTTATCTTGAAGTCAGCTTTGTCTAAGTATGGCAACACCTGCTTTCTTTTGTTTGCCATTAGCTTGGAGTATTGTCTTCCATCCTTTCACTCTGAGCCTGTGTTTGTCTTTAGAGCTGAGATGTGTTTCCTGGAGGCAGCATATTGTTGGGTCTTGTTTTTTACTCTATCCCACCACTCTGTGTCTTTTGATTGGAGAGTTCAGTCCATCTACATTTAGAGTAATTATTGATATATGGGGGCTCGTTGTTGTTATTTTATCGCTCTTTTTCCAGTTCTTTTGCATTTCTTTTGTTTCTCGTCCTGTGTGTTTTGGACTACCAATTTAGTTTGGTAGTTCTGTATGGGAGTTCTCCTACTTTTCTCTTTCTTTATCGTGTATGAGTCTGTTCTGATTATTTGGTTAGTGGTTATCATGAGGTTTGTATAAAAAATCTCGGGGATGTGATAGTCCATTTTTTGATGGCCTGTTTTTCCCTTAGACTAAGTCGATTCAATCTCTTTCCTCTTCCCCTTCTAAGTTATTGTTGTCACATCTTATTCCTTCTTGTGTTGTGAGTTCGTGTTTAACATGATGAGGTTATATTTATGCTTGGTGCTTACCTTCCCTTGATCTTTGGTTTTATAATTAAGTGTTTGCTAATCTATTTTGATAGAGGACTGCAATTTTTCTGGTTTTGCCAACGCATTTTCCTCCTTGTTCAAAACATTGAATCCCCTTTCTCTTTTTTTCCTCAGGGATGAGGGCCTTCTTGAGCACTTCTTGTAGTGGGGGGTCTTGTGGCAATGAACTCCCTTAGCTTTTGTTTATGTGGGATAGTTATTATTTCTCCATATCTGAAGGATATTTTTGCTGGATAGAGTATTCTTGGCTGAAAGTTTTTGTCCTTCAGAATTTTGAATATATTGTTCCACTCTCTCCTAGCCTGTAAAGTTTCTGTCGAGAAATCGGCTGAAAGCCTGATAGGAAATCCTTTGTATGTTATTTATTTATTTATTTTTTGTCTAGCTGCTCTTAATATTTTTTCTTTGTTGTTGACTTTTGCCAGCTTTACTACCATATGCCTTTGAGAGGGTCTTTTTGGGTTGATATATTTAGGAGATCTATTTATTTCATTCACTGGTATTTCCAGCTCCTCCCCCAGGTTTGGGAAGTTCTCAGATATTATTTCTTTAAACAAGTTTTCTGCTCCTTTTTCCCTCTCTTCTCCCTCTGGAATACCTATAATCCTTACGTTTGATTTCCTAATTGAGTCGGATATTTCTTGGAGAGTTTCTTCATTTCTTTTTAGTCTTAGTTCTCTTTCATCCTCCATCTGGAGCATTTCTGCATTGCTGTCCTCAATATTGCTAATTCTTTCCTCCATATTGTCAGCTCTGAAGCTTAAGGCTTCCAGATTTGCCTTTATTTCCTCTATTGTGTTTTTCATCTCTAAGATTTCCAATTGGTTTTTCTTTATAGTTTCAATCTCTTTTGTGAAGAAACTCCTGATTTCATTGAATTGTCTGTCTGTGTTTTCTTGTATTTCATTAAGCTTTTTTATGATGGCTATTTTGAATTCTTTGTCATTAAGGTTATACATTTCTGTGCTTTCCAGGTTGACATTTGGGTGCTTGTCATTTTCCTTTTGGTCTGGAGATTTAATATATTTTTGCATGGTGCCTATCGGTGTTGGCTTACTTTTCCTCATAGTGAAAATACATGGTCGCAGTTTCCTTTTGCTGCTGCAGTGTGGGGGTCAAGGTCTGTGTATTCTGGCCCAGCTCAATCCGTGGGCACTCTTGTTGGCCCCTGGCTGATCTGAGGCGTAGCTGAGTAGAGGCTGCTGGGGAGGAATCGTGGGCACAGCCGGAGCTGGAGCGTGGGAACAGCTGGGATGGGAGTGCAGCTAGGCTGAAGCAGCTGGAGCTTGGGTGCGGGTGGGTTGAAGCAGCTGCAGCTGAAGTGCCGCTGGGCCAAAGAAGCAGGGGCTGGAGCACCACTGGGCAGAAGAAGCTGGAACTGGAGTGCGCTGGGCAGAAGAAGGAAGAGCTGGAGTGCCACTGGGCCAAAGAAGCTGGAACTGGAGTGCGGTGGGCCAAAGTTGCTGGCACCAAGTCAGCTGGAGCCTGAGCACAGGCCAAGCCGAAGCCACTGGAGCCGGGGGGGGGGGGGGTGGTGGTGGCAGTCAAGCTGAAAGAGCTGGGGGTGGGGCATGGTCCAGCCGAAGGAGCTTGGGCCGTGGCAATGGGGAAGCCGGGGGAAGCGGGGGCGGTGGCTTGGTCCAGCAGGAGCAGCTGGGGCTGTGGCGTGGTGGGGCTGGAGCTGCCGCTGCCTCTGGTGCAAGGGCACAGGCTCGCCCTGCTACTGGTGGGGCTGGGGCACCTGGGAGCCGCTGCCTGTGCCGGTGGGGCATGGTCACGCTGCCCCTGCTGCTGGGGCCCGGACACCTGGGGGCCGCTGCCTCTGGGGATGGGGCTGAGCTGAAGCACCAGTCGGGTAGGCCAGGTGGGGGAGGGGCGCTTACTTTCACCTCCCTGATCTCAGAGGTTTCTTGCCTCGCTGTCCTCTCTGCTCTCCTAAGGGGCTAGCTTGCTGAAACTACCCTCACAACAGTTCCGCTGCCTCCATAGGGGGATCCCCTTGGGCTGTGTGGGGTCTTGGAGAGCGCCTGTTTTCACATGGCGAGCTGCCCCTCCCCCTCTCTGAGAGCCGCGTGGTCTCAAGTCTCTGGGTCACAGTCCTTGGGGAAGGAAGGGAGCTCCTCTTACCTCCTTCCACTTCCTCTGGGGATTCCAGCACCTCAGTCCTCAGGTGTATGGCTGCCTGGGTGCCTCAGATGTCCCCTGTGCTGTGTGAATAGCTTCTGTTGGAATATGAATGTCCTTTTTGTTGTGTCTTAGACGGGGAGAGTTCAATTGGGGAAGCTCACTCCGCCATGATGCTGACATCACTGACCTGCTCTACATTTTTGATTAATGTTTTGAAGCATTTCTTTGGCTTTCGGTAAAATCATTACAGTGTACGTCTCAGTCAGCTTGGGCTGCTATAACAGAATACCACAGCCCAGGTGGCTTCAACAACAGAGATTTGTTTCTCACAGTTCTGGAGGCTGGCAGTCCACGATCAGGGTGCCAGCTGGGTCAGGTTCTGGTGAAGGTCCTCTTCCAGGTCATGTCCTCACATGGTCTTCCTTGGTGTGAGCTCACAGAGAGAGAGGCAGATCCCTTGTCTCTTCCTCTTTTCATAAGGGCTCTAATCCCATCTTGAGGGCCCCATTCTCCTGGCCTAATCTAACCCTAATCACCTCCCAAAGGCCCCACCTTTTCCTAATACCACCCCCTTGGGGATCAGGATTTCCACATACGAATTAGGGGGGACAGAAGCGTGCAATCCTTACAGTGTAGATTCCATATTTCCTTAGAAACCATTAGATATACAGATAAACCCTTAGAAACCATTAGATATACAGAGAACCCTTTGGAAAGTTTATCACCAGGAAATGATAATCGTTTCAAAATTAGCTACACACATGTTAAGGGAACCAAGAGCTTGTTACTTTTCCCTTAAGAAACAGGAGGTGTCTACACCTGGTATAGGACAGGAACATGATCCCATAGCTTCACTCCAGGAGCATTCTTAGAATCCCCGAGCAGTTCCAGCGGCCCCTGCGACAAGTCTGAAGAGAGCTGGCATTTCCACGTGGTGCAGCTCAGGCCCCAGAGTATGTACAATAATGCCTTCTGCTAAGTAGATGCTGTTGGCACCGCTCCATGGTACCACCCTCTCCCCCGAAGTTTCCATTACTCACGGGCTTTGATCCGGTAAACAAATCTGCCTCCAGTCACATGGCAAATTCCCTCACTCTCCTCTCTGTGCTTGGGAGACCTGAACAATTAACAAATAGAAATTGTTCTGTGACAGTTCATTATTTTGTACCTGATTTGGGGAGACTGAAAAATGGCCCTTTCAAACAGTATCTTTGGAGAATTTCCTCCCTTCCTTTCCCCCAGAACCTAACCTCTGGGATTGCCCCTAGGGACTTCATAGAAACCAGCCCACCCAGAATATTCTGCTGACAGAAAGTCAGTAATTGACGCCAGCAGAGAGAGCACACTGCTTTAATTGCAGAGCAGTCTTGCCTCCCTCGCAGTGTCCACGCCAGTGAGGCCTT
Organism: Diceros bicornis minor; assembly: GCF_020826845.1. Taxonomy (NCBI): domain Eukaryota; kingdom Metazoa; phylum Chordata; class Mammalia; order Perissodactyla; family Rhinocerotidae; genus Diceros; species Diceros bicornis. The sequence continues at coordinate 8,431,088 of NC_080763.1, read as the reverse complement.
GCCTCATTCCACTGCGTGGCTTCAAGCACCCAACAAGGTCTCCAGAGCCCAGTGCCCAGTAGATGTTTGTCAAACTGAATTAATTGCACTGAAGTCACTAGTCTCTCTGAATCTCATTTGAAAATGAAAATAATCGTACATACACCGCAGTGTGGTAGTAAAGACTGAGTGTTGTTTGATCATATTGTTGGGCTTCTCACAAAAAATCTGTTGGGTTTCTATTCCCTAAAAGATATGTGGGTGCAGTTGCTTGCAGTTAAGTGTCCGAGATGCTTTGGAGCTTACTGGACGGGTGCTGTTGAGTCAGTTATTTCATCTCCCTCTTCATTTGTAAAACTGGGAAAATAATATCTCCTCTAGAGGGTTATTGTGAACACTAAATAGGAAGACACATAGAAGTTCTGACACAAGCATTGTACACAGCAAGTGCTCCATAAATGCTCACTCTCATTATTATGTGCATAGTCCACACATTGGAGGCTCATAACCAGAACTCAATAAAGGTTTGGTCAGTGAGTAAATATCTGAGTGAACAGAGCTGTATCAGTTAAGAGTGTGTTTGGCTGCATGTAATAGAAACCCTACTATGGTGACTAAACCAAATAGATGGTTATTTTTCTCACGTAATAGGAAGTCCAGATGTAGGCAACCCAGAGCTGATACAACTGCCCAAGGAAGTCATCTGGGGCCCAGTCCCTTCTTAGCATGTTGTCCTCATCATTAGATTGGCACTATGCTCTACTTCTTGTGTTCCATTCAGGAAGAAGTGGGGAATGGCTTGAGTTGCCTTATCTGTACAATAGGAACAGGCTGGCTCCCTTTCCATTGAAATGATTCTGTGGTTCTGTGATTCCCCAACCAACTCAGTATCAAAGAAGCACTGCTCATCTGGGATAACACCTTCTGTAGATAGACTGTTTCGTGTCCCATAAATAAGCCATCTGGGTCTTGATTCCACTCACACTCATTGTTCAAAGTGATAATTCTCAAAATATTTGGCAACATGAAGAAACATTTATAAAAATGCCAAGTGAAAAAAGGCAGGCTATAACAGTTAGCCTAGGTACTGACATGGAAAGTTTCCTCTGAGATATATTAAGTGAATAAAGGAAGTCACTGACAACACTTGCAGATGATGTCATTTTTGGAAAAAAAAAATTATAACAAAACAAAAACTGGTTGGAGCGAGGTAATGGAGACTTTCAGTGTTAGCTCTATGGACTTCTATTGTTTTGAATTTTTATAGCATGTACATGTTCATATATTATTTATCTCATAAAATTAATCTAAATTAATAATTGTACCTATACAGTAATGTAATTATATGAAATTATGTATGCATATGGGACAGCTTGGAGAGGATTCTAGAAAAATGAAAACAGTAGATGTGTCAGGCTGGTGAAATTGTAGAAAAATTCCTTATTTGTATAATTATTGTTATGTTACATGTGCAATAAACATGACTTCTCCCCACAAGTTGTTCACATGAGGCACAGGTAGATTTCTACACAACCCAAGTGGGCCATTTTTTAAAAGGTAATCATGGATTTTGCTGATTGAGAGATCAGACCAGTGCAGCCTCACTTGGGACCAAAGGTTGGTAGAGATTATCTGGGATGCTTGAATTGAATTATTTTAGCTGAACTTGGTGAAAAAAGCTGTCTATCCAGTTTCATTTTTTTCTTTTACCTCCAGTACCAAAAGCCAAAAACACAAAACAAGAACTAGGATGATCAGTACTTCCTCTCTCTCTGAGATCCTGACTGTGCTGCAATACAGGGTGCTCTGTGCTCAAACCACACATCTAAGCTGGTCATTACTGACAGGCCAGGAGGCTGGCCTGAGGAGGACAGAGCCTGCGGGAGCAGCTACTTACCACAGCCCTGCAACCCTGGCATGTGATTTTCAAATAGGAGGACATTACCTGGATCATCAACCTTAACTCCTACATAAACCTAGCTACTCAAAGCAGCTCAAAATAAAGCAATTGTTTTGGGATGATTCCAAGTTGGGCATAGAAATGATGGTCAGGAGGTCCCTTCTGGAACATTCTAACTAGCTACCACTTATTGACTCATTAGATGCCAAGTACTGGGCTATCCAATTTACATGCATGATCTCAGCTCATCCCCTCTGTGACCATGCAAGGTACATATCACAAACACACGCACGCAGGCACGCACACACACACGTACACACTCTCCCCATTTTACAGAATCTAAATGACTTACTTGCTCAAGACCACGTAGCTCATCAAATGAGAGAGCTGAAATTCAAACCCACCAATTTTGATGTTTCCAAAATATACACTTTTAACCTGTGTTCAACATTTTTCTCATGCATTTGCAATTGAACAGAGTTTGGGTCCTTTGGAACAAAGGAATCAGGCAAATTTGAGGAGTACTTCTTGGTGTTGGGGAAAAAAACAAAAGTTCTCTGAATCCTCTTGATGCTGCAAATAGATTCCATGGAGAAGTAGCCAGGCTTAATTCTACCGAAGTGCACACAACGCAGCCTTTAGGCAGTGGGGTGTGTTTTTCCCCCAAGCAATACATCAGCTGAGCCACGGTAGCCTGTAATGTATGGTTTTAATATATTACCCAGGGAAAATGTTCTCATGATTTACTGGAGTGCACATCGTCAGTATTATGAGGCAGCATTAATCAAAGCTATGGAGTTGGCTTCTGAAGACCATTAGGTAAATCCCAAGTTCCACGGTTAGTGTATCCACCTTGAACCACAGTCTGGAAGGAATGAAGAGATCTCATTGCCTTTGCTTCAAAGCTGCCTTTCCACTGGTAAAACTAACGTGTGTGTGTGTGTGTGTGTGTGTGTGTGTGTGTATACACAAGTTACTTGAAGTTTTTAAAGTGCATTTTAAGAGGAACAGTTGTTGAAAAGTCTCTTTACCACGTGTCTCTCTGCAGGAAGCAAGGCCAGTCCTCTCCTTACAGGTTCTGAGGAGGGAGGCCTGCCCTGGGCTTCTGGTTTAGTTGCCAACTGCTAGAACCAAAATATAAAACCAGACAACATTCACTTTTTAAAAATGGTTTGATATCACTTGTTGGAGGGATAGCTTATTAATACAAAGATGCTGAAAAACAAACTCTGATGAAGGAAATTGTAGAATGGGGACCCATGGACACCAGGTTAAGAATAGGATCGGGGTACATGCTCTGTTTCTTTTCCGTCAATACTATTTCTTCATTGATTATATCCTGCTGCGCGCACGCACACACACAAACACAGAATCTGTTTACTTTTTTGAAATGGAGAGTAGCCTGGCAGAGTTGTCGGTGCTGACAAGAATGACAAGGGGCCGTAGGATAAACACCAAATGCTGGTGCTCAGTTCTGTGTTCTATTTTCTCAGTGTACCGATCAGCCTTGGTACAATGGAAGAATGCTTACATTTCTTTGCAATTTTAAGTAAGCTCTTACCAGGAAAAATTGATCAACCAAAATAAACGGGATATTCACTAGAGCTCAGTTACCACTTCTGGATTTGCTCAGGTGACCGCAGGTTCCCTGTGCTGGAGGAGACGAGACACAGTACCCCCAAAGCTCAAAGGGCCAGTCTCTCCCAACTTCATTCATGCTGCCGGACGCCTGTGTGCCTGAGCGAGCCCTCACATCCTAATTCCCAGGCAGACATGGCAATGTGGGAGCATGGGTAGCCAAGTGGAGGAGTAGTCGTTGACGAGAGGGACAGTAGACAATATCATTTCTGGGGAAATACCTTTGATACTGAAGGAAAAAGAGGTCAAATGATTGTAGGCCTGGCAACATTCAACATCTGATAGACAAGGGGTCCCTGCTTCCATGAAGCTCAGTGGATGCACAGATATTAATCAAATAAAAACATAAATAAAATGGTAATCATGAGGCACCCTGCAGCCTTCACTAACCACCATATTCTTCCTTCAAAAGCCTCCAGAGGCTGCGCTGGGAAACGACACTTTTCAAGAGCTTTGCAGAGTTTTGTTAGTCTCCTTCCTCCTCCCGCACCAACAACCTTATCTTTATTTACAATTTATTTTGCCAGTTTACATTCTTCAAGAGCAGATGTTCCACATGACCTCAGATAGCTCCACTCATCAGTAGAGTGTCACTCTTCTGAATTGATTACCTTGTCATGCTCTAAGGAAACCTACTTCAGAAACAGGTTACTAACTGGATATGTTAGAACTTAACACATAGTTAAAAAAAACCAAAACTACAAGTGATCTCACGAAGTGTTGGTGGATGTTTAAAATGAGACTTTATTAAAGTGGTGGTGTGCCTGCCGTCAAGAACTCTCCACATCATGTCTCTTCCACTGCATAAAAACAGTCCTATCAATTTTGACTTCTAGGTTTCTACCCACTGGTAGGATGATCACTAAGAAACATACCTGTGTCCCGGACAAAGCAACATTTAACACACACTCTGTGAACCTTGAAAAGGCTGCATATTTTACCTTCATTTTCATGTACACTGCACTCTCTAATGACATTTTCAGCTGCTCCCGAATTGGTTGGTTATTTACCCAAATGCACTTCAGGAGCAAAAAATAACTATGTCGGGTGGAGGAGGAGGGATATTAAACATCTTTTACAAAGTAATTTCCCAATTCTCCCTGGTACATTGATTGAGCAGAACTGACTCACGGGTGGTAAATCAGAAAAAAATCTTTATTCTTGTTCAAGTCCCATTCAAGCCCCACTGTCTGAGACTAATTGTTTCTTGGCCCCTAGATGAAGTCTCAAGTGGATCCATAGCTTATCCACTCACTCTTAGATGATAAGCAATATCATAATCACATCATTAATTATTATATTATTATTAATTTTTAGATGATAAGTAAAATCATGAGCAATATAGGCAGGCCCCACAGCTATCCTTTCATTCCTAGTTAGCAAAAAGTCCTCTGACCACTTACAATCACAAAAAAGTCACAAAAATGGAAATGCTCAGTCTTATAGTGAGAATTGTGAATCTCATTTAAAGTGGAGCCTTCTCCCCTCTCACAGATCAGGGCTCTGCAGCAGGAAGACCTGACGTGGGGAAGATGTTTCTGCTTCTTTGCTTCTCCTGCTTTTGCGCTCCCCAACTCACCAGGTGCCTGTGTCCTGGAAGGTTGTAAGGTGGGCGACGGTAAGGAGAGGAAAGGGGCACGAAAGATCTTCCTTGACTGACACCAGTATTGTCTGGGGTTGATTTCCTCTGGCTGGAGCGCAGCTGTGCGCTGATGCTCCCTACACTGGGTGAATGGTTAAAGCTGACCACCTTCCTTGTGGTGCACTTCTGGGTTCTTCAGAGATCATTGTGGGAACACTAGACTATAATTCTCCTAACATGTGTAGTGCATCTCCCTCTGGCTGGTTGTTTTGATTTCTTCCCTCAGCCCAGGGAATTTAATGGTCCCACCCCTGGTTGGGGTTACGTCACCCCTCTAGGTCGTCCTCTTGGGAAGGTGTAAAATGTCTCCACCAGGGCTCTGGTTGCCCACTTTGGGTCCAAGAGAAAACCCTCCACATCCTTGCACCACCCCCCTGCCCCCAGGGGCATGTGTAGCTTGTCCCCAGTGCAGCATAGGTGCTCTTGCTTCTCTCCCCTGTAGAGGAGCAAAGATCACCGCTAGATTCTGAGACAACAGCCCAGTGGGCTCCCCAAACTCCCGGAACACAACAAGCCCTCCAAGTGGTCTCTTTGCAACTTCTTACACTGGGCCCCATCAAACCACCACCATCCCCAAACAATCCTCCCCTAAGAAGTTCTCTCTGCTATCAGCACCAGCCTTTTAAGTCTCTGAGGTGGGTGTTGGGCCCCAGGGCGTCATCACCCCCTCTGCAGTTCCTCTCTTAGAGGTCTAGCTCCTCTCTTTAGGATGGAGGCATACTTACCTCCTGTTATCTAGCCTTGTACTGGGAAAAAGAGTTCATTTTATCTACTTGTTACAGAGGATTCATTTCTTCCACAAGTAAGCAACTTGGTCCTCCTGGACGTTATCAGCGTAGCTGCCAAACCAAACCTGAGTCCCAGAGTGCCTTGCTACAAAGCCTACACCTGTGGGTTGAATGTTGGGAATAGCTTGGACCAAAGGAAACAATACAGAATCACCACAAAATCCATTTTCTTTGGGAACAAGATTCACTTTCTTGGCCTTTCTCAAACAGATTCCAAAAGATATTGGCTTGTCATGAGAGGCTCACAAACCAAACATTCACACAAGCAGCCCCCTATCCACGGGCTCACCCCTGAAACAGACACATGAAGAGGTCCCCCTGCTGCTCCTCTCAGGCTTCCTCCAGTAGGCTTAACGACTTTTATTTTGGTAGAACTACTCTGTACCAATTAAAAGTGCTAGCCAATATCCTGGGCCAATCTTGGCCACTGAGTGCCGGTCATTAGAGCTTAACTTTTATGGAAAGAAGATCTCCGAGGCCAGGTGAGCTTTAATTGCACCTCTTTTGTTAGCACAGAGCTTCATGTTATGCCAAGAAAGCATTAGCTTCATACCTTGTTTATACTAGAGAAGAATGAATGGGGCAAATTTGCTCCTTTCCCCCTATTTTTAAATCACCCTTTTCTTAATAGGTTAAAGCTAACTTCTTATAAAACCTTAACAATGAAACATCATACTTGAAAGAAAGTCTCAGGTTCTTGGCACGGAGCATTGCCAGCACCTCACAGTTAGATTTTTCCTCTTAGCTAGCTGTTCTTTTCCTTTCAGCAGGAATGCTTTCTGGTTTTTATAGCCAACTGGGATGAGAGAAGGAAAACAGCAAGAGGTATTCATGTAGTCATGTTACATTAAATTTCTCTAACATACAGTTCCATTAGAGTTTCTTTCTTACTTACAGAATACCATTGTGTATACATTAGGATTTCAGTCCTCTAAAGTAGGCCTGCTCACAAGAAATAGGAGATTAAAGAACTGATGTCCCTATAGTAAGAGAAATAACATGTCAATTGTGTTTATTTGTTGGGTTACATGATTTATGCTTTCTCGTGTGAAGATGGAACAGAGAAAAGAGGACACATGACATTGTTTAGATAATCCCCAAAGAAAGTCGGAGTTCCTCCTTCAGGAAAAGGGTTGCCTTTCATTTAAAATATAAATGGTACTGACAGCTTATGGGGAAGAGAAAGATTTCTTATGTTCTAAGAAATGAATTCAAGATGCACCTAATTTAGTCTCCAGAGAAGGAGGATATTTAGCATTCTAAGGAAGAAAGAAAAAAAAGGGGAGATTAAGGAAGAATCTCATAAAAACAGGGAATTTAGGGTCCCTTTCATGAAACTTTATGTTCATAAAGATGTGAAAAGGATCAATGCAATTTGAGTTTAAAAGTACACATCTAAAATTCTTTAGTTTCCCCAAACACATTTCAACCCCACTCCACTTCTCTTCTTAATTAATTCTCCATTCTACATGGATGATCAAATCAAATAAAACAAGAATGCTGAGAGAAAACTTCAGAAAACTCAAACATGAAAAAGAAAATATGTTGATAAAGTTTTTAAACGGATATTCTTCTACCTAGTTGTTCTTCTATTAGAAAAATAGGTGGCAAAGAAGAGCCAATTCGAGCCCTGCTTATATAATCCATGATTTCGCAAGGCTCCAAATTGACACATGTGATTATCATTAATAAGAATCAGAAAACTTTTGTATATTGAAGGACTATGGTCTTGCTCTAGGTGTTACATTCATTTTTTCTTTAAAACCATCATTGCTGCTTTATAGGAAGTTACGTTCAAAAAGAGAAAATCCAGATGTGAATGTGCGGCAAGAAAAAGGAGAACCAACTAAAAACAAAACCGTGCTTTATTGACTGTGCTTCAGAAGAGAAAAATCACAACACACACTTTCTTTTTTGTGTGCGTGAGGGAGATCAGCCCTGAGTTAACATCCGTGCTAATCCTCTTCTTTTTGCTGAGAAAGACCGGCTCTGAGCTAACATCTATTGCCAATCCTCCTCCTTTGTTTTTCTTCCCCAAAGCCCCAGTAGACAGTTGTGTGACATAGTTGCACATCCTTCTAGTTGCTGTATGTGGGACGCGGCCTCAGCATGGCCGGAGAAGCAGTGCGTCGGTGTGCACCTGGGATCCGAACCCATGCTGCCAGTAGCGGAGCGCGCACACTTAACCGCTAAGCCACCTGGCCGGCCCCACACACACACTTTCTCATTATTGATTAGTGTTACTGCAATCAACACGCAGTGATAGTGAAGATATAACAATGTACCTTCTAGAAATCTGTTAGGGACAACTTATACCATCTTTAGCACTTGGAGAATGGAAACCACATCCTGTCATCCCCATGTAAGCCCTTCTATGGATGGTCTCCCAGTCTGGAGAACCAAAGTCCTCCAACGTGGTCTCAGAATGAGGTTATCAATTCATTGTGAAGAACATGTCCCTTTTCTTATTAGGAAGTTTAAAGTCCCTGAAACTTGACATATGTTCATCTCATAAGTAAGACTTTGTTTACAACATTTAAGAGCAAAAGAGTCTTAGGTTTTCACCAAGAACCAGATTTTTATCTCTTAAAAAATTATCCTCCCAAAGGAGAAAGATTCTTATTAAAAGGGGAGGATTTCAAAGTTGCTTTAGAACTGTACCTCTGGGTGTTATTTTTCAGGCATCATAAAGCATTTGTATTCAGCTGCTTTTTGATCCAAGTAAAACACTTCTAAAGATAAGTGAGGTTTGTTTCCTGAGTTCAAGATATCTTTAAGTGACAGATGCAGGACAATAAAAGCCTTTTTCAGGAGCATATAAACCGGAACAAGGACAAACAAATTTCAAGACTGTTGAGAGATTGAGAAGCCTAACAGGACACCTCACATTTAACACATTCTCAATGGACTTCAGACTTCCTGGCTGTCCCTAAACTATTTCCCATGAAGCAAGGCATCGTATATCACTGTCAAAACACACCCAGCTGATCCTTTCCACAGCACTCAGACAAGTCCTCAACAACTCAGCGTACATGAGACCCAGCCTGTGAGAGAGGAGGCAATTTTAACTCGTGTGAATGATCTCACCAGTGCCAGTTGTGCGTCTGAGTTCATTCACTTCTTCATTCAGGAAACATTTGTGACCTGCCTCCTCTAGTAATGGTTCCCAATCACCGCTAACCATCAGAATCACCTGGGCCCTTCCACCAGCTATTGATTTGGTGGGCGTGGAGTGAGGCCTGGGCATCCCAGTTTTTAAATGGTCCAGAGCCAGATTTGGAACCACTCCTTTAGTATTTTAGGATATCGTTGATAAGAAAAGTCTTACATGCAGAGGGAGACCATCTTTCTTCTCCAAATTCTTGAGCCACTCCTCAACCCATCCCTATTCTGTTCCTTTCTTCTTAGTGAGTTCCAGAGCCTTGCTAGGTGAGGTGGAAAGATTGGTGGTAGAGAGGGTGGAGAGAAGGAAGGAGAAAGTTGAAAGAGGAAGGTGTGGCTACCTCTCCCTCATCGTTTTCTTGCGGCTCCTATTCCGGCTTCCAGTAATGGTAAAGTATTTATAACAGACTAACCCTCCTGCCAGTAACAATTACAAACTCCAGACAAAATATAAAAACCAGTCATTTGAAGGCACTGGAGAGGAACCAAAAGCAGGCAGGAACAAGAGAATATTCAGACCTTGAAAGAAGGAAAACACACTTGCTGAGATTCACATTTAACTGGGGCCACTTGCCAATGCCAACGGCCATGGAGGATATGCTCAAGCAAAGGGGCAGTCTTGCTGGGCTTAGAAATCAGAATCAGAGTTCAGGGCTCTCAGGAAGGCTGAAACGAGCAGAGAAATTCCATAAAGAAGGGAGCCACAGATGGGGAGAGGCGCAATATTTGCATACAAACTCTCATATCCTTAGCTGACTCTTACACTACACATGTACCAGGTGAAAATCCAAGGAACCCAGTGGAAAGTAACAGCTGGAAGCCTGGAAGAGCTGAGTAGAGATGTCAACAGTTGCCTGATACTGGAAAGACAGAATTTAGGATTCACGTCCCTCCAATCGAGAGGGGCTTGGTAAACAATTTGAACGCTCCATTGAAATCCTAGAAGGGCCATAGCTTAAGAATGAGAACCATATCCAAAGGCTAAGGGCTATGCTTATTATTGCTGACCTTATTAAGAATCAAACTGGGAGCCGGCCCGGTGGCACAAGTGGTTAAGTGTGCGCGCTCCGCTGCAGTGGTCCGGGGTTCACCAGTTCAGATCCTGGGCACGCATGGACGCACTGCTTGGCAAGCCATGCTGTGGTGGTGTCCCATATAAAGTGGAGGAAGATGGGCACGGATGTTAGCCCAGGGCCAATCTTCCTCAGCAAAAAAAGAGGAGGATTGGCAGATGTTAGCACAGGGCTGATCTTTCTCACAAAAAAAAAAAAAAAAAGAATCAAACTGATCCTTATAAACTCCTGCCTAAATTACCCAAGACTTACTCAAACCTGAAGAGATCTCATATTCAATCCCATTTTAGTTTTATTTTTAGAATATGGGCTACTTCTACTAGTACAGTCCATGCAATGCTCACATTGCTAATTAATAAACCTATCGGGAAATGCTACTGATTTAAGACCTCAGAGAAATCAACACAATTACGACAGATTCATTATATTCCTACCCAAATACTATCCTGTCCTCCACTCCCCCCCCCAAGTAAACATTTTATGGCACTGAATATACGTGCAGCCTTCTTTAGTAACCAGTCCTTAATGAGAATTGGTGCTTTGCTTGCTTCATATGCAAAAATCACAGGACTTGAAGACTTACAGAATCACTCGTATTTTTCTCAGTGTCCAAATAAATGATTTAATGACATGATTTTTCCCTGAGAATCCACTCTAATACAGCAGGTAGATGATGTATTGCTATGTTCTCCTGATCAAAGTTGTTCACAGGAAGACTTCAAATATCTTTCAATAAAATTGGCAGGAAAGGGACATAAAGTATCTAGAGAAAATTATAGCTCCACATAATTTTGGTCTACCTAATAGAAAATCTGTAACTACATAGCTACAAATAACGGAATTTGAAACTACATGATTTTGGTCATGATCTGTCCATAGGCAGACACTCTCTGTCCTCCTCCAAAATAAAAACTATTTCATTATATTTGAGGCCCCAAACTCAAAGACAAATGAGAGGATTTTCAGGATTCTGTTACAAGAGCTTACGAAGACATGACCCCAGAACCCCTCCCCCCAGGATAAGAAGGTAGAAGTTCCCCGCAGCAACTCTACACTTTGCATACTCACATCTGTGCCAAACCCTTCTAATAGTTCAGGAAAAACAAGGCTGCCTAACAGGAGTGTTAATTCAGCAGAGAGGTTCACACTAGAAGCTTGTTGCCTATCTGAACAAATCTCTTGATTTGGTAGCGACAACATACCCTCCCTGCCTGCATATGGGGGCAGCAGCAGCTAACTGATCAAAGCTTCTGCTCTAGGCTGGTGACTGCTTCCTTCTGCACTAACTCTGCATTCTGTGTGCTGCTGTGCAATCCCTGGTACTTCTAGGCAACACTCAGTTTTTCTCTGTCAGCTGCGGTACTGGTTATGAAATCCTTCTACAGTTCACTTCGCATACCACAATTTAACATCACTCACATTTTAATCCCACCACCTACTTCTCCTTCTAGATGAAGAGGAATCCATGACTGTTTAGTGGTACCTTGGGGATTAAGAATGCCTAGGTCCAGGCCAGCCCCGTGGGGCAGCGGTTAAGTTGACGTGCTCTGCTTCAGTGGCCCGGAGTTCGCTGGTTCAGATCCTGGGCACAGACCAACGCACCACTCATCAAGCCATGGCAAGGCAGCATCCCACACAGAAGAACTAGAAGGACCTACAACTAGGATATACAACTATGTACTGGGGCTTTGGGGAGAAAAAAGAAGATTAAAATTGGCAACAGATGTTAGCTCAGGGCCAATCCTTCTCCTCAAAAAAAAAATCTTACCACATATTATATTTGGTTCATATGAATCTTAAGTCTCTTTAAAAAAAAAAAAACAAAAAACAGAATGCCTAGGTCCTACTAAAGCTAAACCAATGCCTACCCTATTACCCAGCATATACCCAAGAGAAATGAGCACATCTGTCCACTAGAATAAATATACAATAATATCCATAGCAACTTGATTCATAACAAAGAGTGGCAACAACCCAAATGTCCACCAACAATAAAATGGATAAATTAATTATAGAATATTTATACAAAGGAATGACACAGGGCAATAAAAAATAACAAACTATTGATATATGCAAAACCATTTATGAATCTCACAGACATTATAATGCACAAAAGCCAAAAAGAAATGACAATATACTGTAGGATTCCACTTACGTGCAAGCAAAACTAACGGATGGTGATGGAAGTCAGAACGGTGGTTACCTCTGGACAAGGAAGGTGTGTTTTGACTGGGAAGGGGGCATAAAGAAACCTTCTGAGGTGCTGAGACACGTACTATCAGGGAGGTAGTTACACAGGTATGTATACACATATGTGAAAATTCACTGACCTCTCCATGATTAGTACTTTTCCGTATAAATTATATACTTTAGCAAAAAGTAAAAACTGCACACATGAGAATGCCCAGGTCAAATCGTAGTCAATCCTGATTTAACACTATTTGTAGATGGCTCTTATCTTAAAAATGACAAAGGCATTTCCTGTGCAGGACACACTGTTGCACTGGACACACAGCTCCCAAATCTGCTCGTTGCCTGATGTTCAACCGGCCCAAGAGGATGCACTAGTCACTCTGACTTGATCTTGCACTCTGGCAAAAGAAGACATGGTAAAAATTAAACAGAGAGTAGATATGAATTTGGAATTGTCCATAACTTTGGGATGCTATGGAAACAATGGGGATTTTTGACTTCTTAAGGTACCCTGATCAAAAATGGTAAAGATATTAATGATTTTCTAAAAGCTATTCAATATTGAAGAATACATATCAGTTAAGGCAGACACTCAGAAACAATATATCCCCCCAGAAACCAACAAATATCCTCACTAACTCACATACTAAGCAAGCAGCTTTTATTACCCCACTATGAGTTCCAACAAATTGATGTCTAACCCCACCAAACTTGGAAGGAAAACTGGCTGAATTTAGACTGGCTATAATTGGCTCATAACAATCAATCCAACTTTCTGAAAAACAACACTGGCAACTTCAGGGACATTTTCTCCATAAAGACGGGTTCTGACAATCTCCTGACAGCTGCTCAAGAGTACCACGATCCAGCCAACAGACGCTAATTACATTGCCCCATGATTTTTTGCATCATGAAAGAATCAAATTAAGTTCCACAGTAGATAAATAATGAAAACTTGTTTAAAAATTTGACCAGGAAGTGGCAGAATCATGTCTTACCTATCCTAACATAACCCCCGTAAACCTGAGACGGCAGACAAAATACAGAAATCCTTCTCAAGGCCCTTCGAACATTTACAAATGGATTTCATACAACTACCCAAGTCTTTAGGCTACAGATACATATCATCAATAGTCTGTAAGTTTTCAGGATGGATTAAACCCACTCCTTGATGAAAAGCTACAGATGTTACAGAAGGAAAACACTGCTAAACTTTGTGTTCCCAACACAAGAATTCCTCCTTTCCAATCCAGTGACTGTGGAACCCATTTCACTGTAACAGTCGAATAGGAACTCTGCAGGGTTTCTGTCCCAACACAAAAACTTGACTCTCCTTTCAGGAAAGGTAGAAAGAACAAACGAGACACTGACGCTAAAACTGCCCCGATCAGTGGTTGGCAAGCTACAGCCCGTGGGACAAATCTGGCCTGCAGACTGTTTTCATATGGTCCAAGAGCTAAAAAAATGTTTCTAACGTATTTTAAAAGTTCACAAAAAAAAAAGAGGAGGAGGAGAATATGGTATATGTGACAGAGACCATATGTGGCCTGCAAAGCCTATGTAACATTTACTATCCGTCCCTTTATTGAGAAAATTTGCTGACCCCAGTTCTAAACTATCAAAAATCCTTAATGTGCCTTAACCTAACGTTTTGTCACTAGTGTTAATGGCCACACGATCACCTCCTCAGAGCTCGTACAGATTTTCTCTCTAGGACATCGTTACAGGACGTCCTATGTGACTGGGAATAACTCCACCAATCACTGTATTTTGTTGCAGGCAGATCTAGCTAAACGCTGTCAGAAGCTAATCTAGTGTACTATCCAATGCCCACCATGTACAAGCCACCTTTCCAAAGGAGACATCGTCCAAACCTTTATATGACTTCTAACTCGGTGACCAGGTTCACTAGAAAAGATACCAGTGTGTGTTAAGTTGTAAAAATGGCCACAAATTCTTCCCATCCCATATGCATGCTCCTTTGCATGTGACTTTGCATATCTTTCCATCAAGAGATGAAGTCTATTCCTCTATTCTTTGAGTCTGGGCTTGACATGTGACTTGCCTTGGCCAACAAGGTATTGACAACATGACATAGGTAGAGGCTTGAAAACTGCTTGCATACTGGAGCTTGCCCTCTCTTGCTGCTCTTAGGAACCTTCAACCAACATCATGTGAATGAGCTTGGGCTAGCCTGCTAGATGATGAGGCACATGGCCCAGTTACCTCCATTGCCCTGCCAATAGGCAGCAACCACCGGACATGTGAATGAGGTCATCAACTACCAATTGACTGTTAATGCACGTGTAAGGCCAGACAACATCATGAAGAGCAGAACAAAGCTGTCCCAGTAGAGCCCAGCCAAATTGCTCATCCACAGAATCATGAATAAATAAACGGTTATTTTAAGCCACCTAGTTTTGGGGTGTTTTGCAGAAAATGCTAAGTGATACAGATGCAAAAATGCTTTAGAACATTATTGAAAGGAGCCATTTCAGGTCTTCTTGACAATAGCTACAACAGTCCACACGGGGTTTAATATGTCATAATGAAAATGAACTTCCAACTCAGACCAATGGACTTCCACTCCTATGAGTGACTGCAAGTTGAAGCTAACCAAAGAAGCCTCCAGAAGCAGATGGCTTCAAGGCACAGCTCATCAGAGACCTTCAGATCAAGCAGACAACTTCAGAAGTGCAAATTCCACCCAAGACATTTGAAACAAAAACAGAACTTTTTGTTATGCCCAAACTGACTGACTTCTTTGTATGATTGTTAATGTTCTCTGTGTTTTCTATGAGTCTACTTTTCCTCATTTTTTCCTCTTCCTTTATTGAAACAAAACCCATTTCCTCTACCTTGTTTCTAATGAGTCAGACCATGGCCTCATCTTCTAAGCTGATCTCTTGCTGGACCTGTTACCCATTTCCAACTCCAGGGGTCACTCAAATCATGGGAATACCTCTGCTCAATGCTAGCAAACAACCCTGTCATGGACATGCTCTGAACATCTCCTCTATACTTCAGAACATGAAACAAACATCTCTAGACTCAGACATAATTATAATTATACAGAAATACATGTGGCCAATATTTTATCCAGAGAGAAAAATCAACCCAATCATCTTTTTAAATAATCCTGGGCGTCTATGGTATTTTCATAATCCATGCAACTATTGAGGAATATGACCAAAGGAAATAAAAATACTGACCAAGGTTACCTAGAAATTCTATACAACTATGCTGATGGTAGAAATACCTCCTATATTACAACTTAATACTTACTCCTAATGTAACACCTTGTAAAAAATAAAAAGGAAAAATGGCTGTTCAGGAAAAGCAAGCTACAAAATGGCAACTGAATTAGTTATTACTGTTTGTCATAATAATTCAGGGAAAAAGATATACACTTTCAAGTCTTTACATACAGATCATATCAACTGTGCAGCACTAGGCCTGCTCTTTATCTGTGACCTCTATGCATACCAAGAAGTATTCCTAGGACTCCTTACCAGCTCCTTTGAAGATTTTTAAATCCTGTTCAGTCTCACCATCTGGGTCTCTTCAGAGAACTCACAGGAGCGACCTCCCAGGAGAAGTTAGAAGAGTCTATTGATTTGCTCCAGGGTCTTTACCTTGGTTAGGGGTCCCTGAATTTAAGAGATATATCAGTAACTTATCCCTCACTATGGTTGAAATTATAAGTGAGACCATTCACACTATAAAGACCCAGCAAAAGAGCTTTGGTTTGCTTGCTCTCTTGGTAATTACTAGACCATCACATGGCTTTACAATGCTTATTGGCTTCACAGGGGGACATCTACATTCTGGCTAATATTTCCTATTGTTTCTAGGTAAGCACTTTAGTACATGAAGAAAAAATACCTTTAAAAAATACAGACACAGGCTGATTACTCTCAAAGGTGTGACGGCCTGAGACATGGAATCTATTCTCCTGGCATGGACTAGGTCAAATAAAAAACTGGCTTCCTGAAGTTTTCTAAACTATAATGATGGGATTTCTATAATAATTCTGTTTCTTTTTCTCCAATGCATCTTTAAGAGAGTCTTTAAAACTACTATGCAACTAATGTTTGATGACCAAATGATGATTCTATACGAGGAAGAGACAGAATTCCCTGTGGTCAACCTTCATTATCCGGGAGAGGCAGATGACCAAAGCGGGGAGAATGGGAAATCCTGCCATGGCCGCCCAGCCTGACCCATAGGTATCCGCAGCACACTGTACGCCCAATGCCCTTCAGAGTTAATTTTGATAAACAGATACACATATGGATGATGGTAGAAAAGAATACTTCAGTGGGTTTCTTCTCAGTAACATCACAGAAATACTAAGGATTCTACTCTCCATTACTGTTCAAGTTACTCATCCATAAGGAAATGATAGCATCAGGGCATTTTTTTACAGATGTTTTAAGAAATGTTTTTTTCTCTAAATTTTTTAAAAATGTTTCAACTGTAGAATTATTCTTGTATTGGGGGTGGTAATCCACCATGAACTAAGAAATGCTATTTTATTTATTTTTTTATAGAAAAGTGTTCTGAGTTTTAATACAAAAACCATAAAACTGATCTAAATATATGTTTAGTATTTAGAAAGAAAAATTATTAAGAGATCAGAAATATGCAAGTGATAAGAAATATACTGACATAATCATCTTCTGAAAATAAAAACATTTATTTAAGATCCTATTAATGTGCACAAAGAGCAAATTTATTTTAGGATTTATACCAAAGGAACATTTTAAATACCTGTTACCCTGGTGCTAAGGCATGTAAGCCCAACAACAGGAACAGCCTGGATCTTGACAAGGTCAAGTGCACAAGGAAGGGAACAAACCAAAGATTACACTTCTATCCTAAAATTGGAAAAGGCAGACTTTTTATGTTTAGGGGAAAAAAAACCTACCAACACCTTTAATAAAAAGCTTTCACTAAAATTAAGAAATATTTTTCCCAAACAGAAAAAGCTCTGAAAACCAGAACCCAGTGGGGGCAATGTTTAAAATGAAGCACCGCTTGGAAACATTTCCCAGCTTTCACACTATCCAGAGACTTGTAAATGAACATCAAAAACAAATTATGACTCAGAGAACAGCATTTTTCTTCTACTTTTTTAATGGGAACTATTACAAGCAGACCCATCTGAAAGGCCATAGCAAAGAAAAATAGGTTCTCAAGTGAAACCTAAAGCATCTCAGTAACCAAATACCTGAGAAAAGCTCGAGGAGCTGTGACATGAGGAAGCACGCGTGGAAGCCTGACACTTCTCTGACTGTCCAAGGCTCCTGTAGCTTCTATCTTCAGTGAGAAGAAATCCTCAGACTCTTCCTAAGTTCCCTGGGCAACGGGCCCTTGAAGGTCAAGGAATTCTAAATTGCTCTTCAGTAATTCTCAACCTTTAGTGCAAGCTAAAATCATCTGGGAAGGTCTTTTTACTTTTTTAATACCAATGCCTGGGACCCATCCCAGATCAATTAAATTGGAATCCCTAGATATGGAACCCAGGCGCTTTCAAAGCTCCCAGAGGTTCATTTAATGTGCAGCCAGGGCTGAGACTCACTAAATAACCTAGAAAAATGCTGAGAAAAGTCAAGGTTGACTATAGTTACTGTGTGTTTGAACTTTAGTTGTGACAGAAAAAATTTTTCAGGGAGATAAATTTTTTTGCTAATGCTAAGCTGCCCTTCTTCTCATGTGCTCACCCTCTAGTGTAAGAGGCTTACATCCCTCAAGATAACGACACCCACCATTTATAGAGCACTTATCTGGTGCCAGGCACTGTGCTGGGCACCACCCCAACATGATCGATAATCCCCATTATCCTGCAAACCAAGTATTAAACTCCTTTACCCAGGCAGCGTGATGGGGGGTTTATTTGCCCCTATCACAGAGCAAGTAGGTGAAGGAACTGGAATTACAACCTACATGTGTCTGATTACAAAGCCATGTTTTTATTTTCTTTTAATTTTATGTATTTATGCCTTGAAAGGTGACATGTTTCACAGGTCTATAAAGTATAAAGGTTTATAAGGTATATAAAAAATTAACCTCACTCATAATTTTTTCCAGTCACAACTGTCATTCAAATACACAGTAGCTACAGTCATCCTTGACTCCTATCACTCAGCCTCTCTCTCACCTGCCACTCAACTCCCTCCCTGCAGAACAAGTTAGCAGTTTCTTGTTTACCCTTCCAAAGAGATTTAATGCAGACCTAAGCAAATATATGTACATAAGCATGTGTGTGTGTATACACCATATATTTGGATTCCTCTCCACCCCATTTTAAACAATGGTAGCATAATTCACACACTATTTTGCACATGGCTTTTTTCACTTAACAATATATCTCAGAGACAATTCCATATCAAGACATAAACATTTTTAAATTCTTTTTTGTACCACATCGTATTCCATTGTACAGATATACCATCACTTTTTTAATCAGTCCTTTACTGACAGGCATTAGATTGCTGTTATAGAAAATTTGGAATGAATAACCTGAGGAACATAATCTCATAACTATGTACAGGTAATTATATCTGTAGAATAAATTCTTAGATGTCAAAAGTCACGCCCTTTCCGCTATCCCATGCTGCCTCAGGATTCTAAGAAATAACACAGACAGACTGATGATAATTTACATTTAAATCATTTTATTTAAAAATTTTACCTAAATTATGCTTTTCATTTTAATAAAAAATTAGAAATCATTTTTCAGAATATGCTCAAAGACCAAAATAGTCTGAGAGATGGTTTTATGCCAGAGAAAAATGACCTCAAAAACCAGTGGCACGAATATTGTCCTGGCTCTCACTTCTCATTCAGAAGGTATCTGTTCCTGAGGACTCCGTGTGCCCCTGGATGGTGCTGACGCTCTGGGACTGAGAGCTCTCCTCCAGGTTCACTGAGGGCAGCGTCACAGACATCTTGGCAGGTGACGCCTGAGAAGTGAAGAGTGGTACTGCTTTACCGCCTGAAACAAAGAGAAACTCATTCAGCTGCACAAGTGGACCCAGGGTATCTACAGGCTTTGAACTTTCCTAGGTAATACGAGGGATCAAAATAAGAGTTGCACACATGGTAATTTCTTTTCTCAAGGTGCTCAGAACTTGTCACAAAGATAAAATACATCCTTCCCCCTTTCTACTCCTACCCCTAGACAATTAGAGACAACATTTAAAAAGTATACACTATTATCTGAACGTTTCTGTCCCCCTAAAATTCATGTATTGAAATCCTAATGCCTGGTGTGATGGTATTAGGAGGTGTGGCCTCTGGAGGGTGCTTGGGTCATGAGGGTGGAGCCCTCGTGAATGGGATTAGTGTCCTTAAAAAAGAGGCCCCAGAGAGCTTGTTAGCCCCTTCACCACGTGAGGACACAGCAAGAAGGTGCTGGCTATGAACCAGGAAGACATGCCTTGATCTTGGACTTCCAGCTTCCAGAACCGTGAGAAATAAATCTGTTGTTTATTTCTGCAGCATTTTGTTATAGCAGCCTGAATGGACTGAGAGTATACAAGTGCCAAAAGCTGTAGGACAGATGATAAATGCTAGGTAAGACTGAGAAGGGAAGGCAGTTTGTGATGAAGACTTCATTAATAGGTTAAAAAACCCAGAGTTGACTATATAAGTCTATTTACCTGCCTGTCCTCTAATTCACTCCTCTAAGTTTAAAGCACATTGCCTAAGAATATAAAGAACATCAACTTGGTATTATTTAAGATCACAAAAATCCTCATTTCAAATTTCATGTTTTACTATATACATAATAATAAGCATCTTAAAACCAAATTATCTTAAACAATCTTAAAGACATCTCTGAGTCAAGAATCACAGTAATTTTCTAAAACTCCTTTATATTTTTAAAGTAGTTTCCACAGTAATAGAATGGAATTTTCCATTCAGTCCCTATAAGGGACCACAGTAAAAGCTGACAGTTCTGGAGATTTCAATGATGACTCAATCACAGCTGTCCAAGAAGATCAGAATACTTGTGAAAGGCAAATTCCTTTCATATTAGGAAGTCTAACAGACTATTTTAATCTTGTACCGTTCCTTTTTGCTACTTGAATCAATTTCTTTTTTTAATAAAAGAGGGAAGGGAAATAAGATTTGGCATCATTTTAGCAACATCACAAACTGTAATACTACACTATAATCCTTTAAGAAGAAAGCAATTCTTATGTCTTAAGAATAAATATTTTAAATAGGAAAAAACTTTTTGAAATTTAGCTCTGTCAAGATATGATAGAAACTAAAATTAAGAAACAATAAGAACTGCTTTTTAAAAAAAATCCTTATAAGACATAAGCATTATTTAAATATTCTCACATTTTACAAAGCCACGATGCCAAGTACACAAAATAACCAAGAGAAGTATTTAAAATCAGAGCTGAGCTTGTCAATAAAAACTAACGCAGGGCATAACTAAGGCTGAGAGCAAAATTAATTTTCAACCCATAAAATCAATTCAATGTTACCTTCCCCCGATTATTAAGAAAAATCCATTCCTTGAGTTACTCACATATTGTCAAAAACTACGCTGATACCAGATATTCTTCTTTTCTCTGCTAATTTCACAAAACTGCTTTATAGGTACCTTCATTTTCTACTATGTGCATTAAGTTACTGATCAAATTGCTCAATGATGTAACAAGCGCTATAACTTTCTTTTTGGATCTTGAAGAGGTTTCCAAGTCTCAAGGAACATAGTAAATTCAATTACTGTAAAGTTATGCTATTTCTTATAGTTATTGTCTTATATTTGTGCAGCAATTAAAATTTTGCAAAGATCTTTCCCCACCATCTTATCTCATCCTAATAGTAATTTTGAGAGACAGAGAAGGTAACTGAGGCACAGAGACATTAAAGTGGGCTTTTCTAGAAGCATATGCTTACTAACTAAACATCGATTCAAGCCTACTGCCTGTATGGAGCTAAGATGGCACTGAGAGGATACACAGATGAAAGAAAACAGTCCTCATCTTCAAGAAGCTCAAAACTTAGGGAGATAAACATGTACAGGAATACTTAGTTCAAATGAGGCAGAAGTAGCAGTTGAGCT
The DNA here is from genome assembly GCF_020826845.1 of Diceros bicornis minor. Lineage (NCBI taxonomy): Eukaryota > Metazoa > Chordata > Mammalia > Perissodactyla > Rhinocerotidae > Diceros > Diceros bicornis. The sequence goes on along the minus strand of NC_080763.1, from coordinate 8,409,622 downwards.
TGGACTTAAAATATGTGGAAGGCAATGAAGACAACAACAAAATAAAGTCAAGATAAAGTTAGTATGTTAAGGGAATTCTGAGTCTTCTGATATCAAAGTATTGATTGGCTAAGAGGAATGATGAGAGAGACAATGCCCTAAAGGAAGGTCAGGGTCAAGTTCTGTAAACAATGATGAGTCACAAAAGATTCTGAACAGAGGAGTAATGTGAGCAAATGCATTTTATAAAAGAGAATTCTAATAGCCATGTGGGAAATAAGGAGAGAGAAGAGGGATCTATGGAAACAGTCCGTGCAAAAAATGATGATCCTTGGCACACAAAATAGGTTCAAGATATTTTGGAGGAAGACTCAGTCTTATAAAGAATCGAGTATGGCTCTGAAATGGCAGGTTTAGTTGACTGAATAGGCAGTAATAAGAACACAAACAAGCTTGAGGCTATGGTGGTATAGGGAGATGAGGAGATACTGGGATCAGTTATATACTTGATGAATTTGAATACCTGCAAGATGCGTGAATGGACTTTTCCAGTAGGCAACTGGAGTCAAAGATGTCAAAGACTGCAAGGCAGTTTTAGAGATATAGAATTACCAGTAATCTACACAGATATAATAATGAGAGCAATGAGAACAGTGATCACCTAGCAAGAGAAAATAGACTGAGAAGAGAAATGATGATCAAGAAAGGTGAAGGGAAGGACAAAAAAAGGTGAACAAAGAGAAAATAAAGGAAAACAAAGGGAAGTGCCAGAGAGATAAGTAAGAAGAGACCCAAGAGTGAAGAGTCACACAAGGTAAGAGATGGTTTTCAAAAAAGAGTCTAGCCTAATTCGTCTAATTCATAACTGGTAGAGCTGAGACCACAACTCACTGCTCTTTGCCCTATACCAAATACCTTAACTATCCACAATAAAGAGTTATTACTTTTAAAGGTGGTTGAGAGAAATTCCATTTAAGTAGTGGTATGTAACGGTAGGAACGGCTAAGGAGAGGAGCAGTGATGAAGCTTCAAGTACAAGTTCCTTTACGATAGGTCAAGTCTAGGGTCCAAATGAGGTTTACTGGCCAGTCACTTGAGAATGGTCCCATCCACACTGTCAGGAGGAGGCTTCTGTGTGGGAGGGAGTATAGGGCAGGGTGGGGGTATAGGGGGGATAACAGCATGGATTCTGGAATAGGGCAGAGCTGGGCTCATCCATCTATTCACTCAACAAGTATCAACTGAACACCTACTCTGTGCCAGGCACAGTTCTAGCCTCTGCAGATTTCAGCAGAGAAGAAAACAAAGGCTCCAATCTCACTGACATCACATTCCAGTTGGGTGTAGGGGGTAAATGACAAACAAGTAAGGAAATAAACATATAATATGTCAGGAGGTGGTAAGCGCTATAAAGAAAAGGAGGTAAGGGCTAAGAGGGATAGTGAGTGAGAAGAGATTTGGGGAAAGTTATGCAACTTCTCTAAATCCTAGTTTCCTCATCTATAAAATAAAGATAAGAGAACCTACCTCAGAGGGTTTTGTGAGGATTAAATGAGATAATGCATATCAAGTGTTCTGTACAGTACGGGCATGCAGAAAGCACTCAACACAAGTTAGCTCTTACTTTTATGTAACTGGAAAGGCGCTATCCCAAGAGGCCACGATCCTCAGGGTGGGCTGCCGAAGGCATGACTTTAGAGAGGGGGATAAGAATGTTTCACTGAAATGCACTAAGGAAAAAACCCACAGCCCTAGAAGGCCTCCAAATAATTATGCTACTTTTAACTCTAGTAATTGTGTTTTAATCAACGAGTTATGTCGATAAAATGCCCCATCTCAACTAAAGGTGTTTGTTAAGTACATTTTGGGAAGACTTTTTGAAGTGTTCATTTATACGAGCTAAACAGTCACAGTGTTAGAACTTTAAAAGAGAACTGTTTAGACTGGGAACATTAAAAAATAGCATCCCTTTGATTACTGTTAACAGGCAAAAGAGTAACATTCATATCCAGTTATGGTCCTCACAGAGCTTAATTTTTTTTAAAGAAAAGATATATCTTAATAAATCATCATTAAAGTAAACATAAATTTTCTACCTCTATTAAATGTAGTTTGATGCTTTTCAAGTTTGACTTTTTTAATTTCCACAATCATGTCATTACTCTATGATGTAATTGTTTCAACGGCTGTTTTCCGGTTTGTTTAAAAAAAGAGACTATTCCTTGATTCCACGGGTTTGCTGTGAGTCATTTAATCTGGCATGCATTTAAGCCGGGGGTGCCATCCAGTGGGACCATGCATTTGAAGGCTCCTAAGACGTATTCTAATATATTTTTTTAGACATTCGAAATTCAAATTTTTTTTGCTTTAAAAATATTTAAAATTCATTAAAAATATTTGTTTTCAGTTCTTTGATGTTGGATTTATAAGATTAAGCAACAGAAAAGCTAAAACTAATTTATTCTAAGTAATACAAGTAATAATATGGGATTTTTAATATCCATTTAAGATTTTGCCTATATATTATATGTATATTTTCCAAAATATACATCACTAAAAGTTTTTTAGGTTTAGATAATCTATTTCATAAGCAGGTTTTAGATTCTGACTCTAATCCTCAAACACTTGGTAACCCATTATTATATAACTTATTTGCAAACTGAGAGGAATCCAAACATTCTCTCCTAAAACAACATGAGACAAACAGAGAAAAGAAGAAAGCTTCCTGGGTAGCTTCACAGAAGAGTACAGCATCTCCGACGCCTCATGCAGGTTAACTGCACGTGGCCCAGGCCATATAGATGAATTTGTGCTCTTCTTCTATGAGATGATGAACAGATAGTACAACGACTTTAAATTGCCTGGATTTGGGTTTTTCTACATGCAGATAAAGACTGGTTTCTTATAAACTGCACATTTAAAATAGAATTAAAAGGAAACAAATGTAACAATCTTTAATCCAAGCACATGAAGGATCTTATCCAGAGTCCATGGATGTGTGACCAGGGATCTGTGAATACCCTGAAACGTTAAGCAAATTATTTTCCCGTAAGTACAGTTTGGGAGGGAGACGTAGTCATAGCTCTCAGTGCTTTAAGGAGTCTGTGGCCCCCAAATATTTAAGAACCATTGACTTAAAGGATATCCCAGTCCCATGTGCAAGTGAATCCCATCCTGTGAGTTGTTCTTCCAGCAGGAGAGGTGGAATACAGGAGGGCTCCTCTCCTGTGAACTGTGGATGCCTTATTCTCCGAAGGCAACTCTACTGCAGCATTCACCAAGCTCACTGTAATTATTTGTTTTGTGTCTGTCACTTCCACTGGACAGTAAATTCCTTAAGAGCATGGACTAGGATGTATGGTCTTTGTCTTCTGTGTGACTAGTACAGTAGGTACACGATAAGTATCTGTGACCTTACCATCTTGTATTGGCGTTATTTGCTTGTGGGTCTGTTGTTCCTTTTCAATACATGCTCCACGAGGACAGCAACTTTGTCTTATCTACCCTTGCATTCTACAAAGTTGTAGCATAATGGTAGACACACAGCAGGCCTTGAAATGATTGCTGAACCCAACTGATTTGTTTCTACCTGGAGAGTCTGTGGGTCCTCATGGCTAACAGCTTGCTTAGATTCACGCTGACCAGATACTTGTCTTTAAAATCAGCCCTGAGTTCCAGCAATGCAGTTGCTGCGCAGCTGTCTATGAAAATGTTACAGGATTTCAGCTGTGTTTTACTGAGTTCTTGAAGCATTCTTCCTGTCCACCCTGGGCTTATCTACTCTAGCTTTAATTCCTTGTTTAAGCAGCTGCGAAACTCTTCTGCTGTACTCAGTTCTCTTCACATACTTAACCCAGCCCTGCAGATTTTGCAATATCATAGCTTCAGGGCTTGGGAACAAATATGACAAGTCTTGATGAAGAAGGTGCTTGGTCATTTGATGTTAAGTATAGTACGTAATATTTTATTTGCCTCTGCTTCCCAGAATTAGTCACTATTAAACATTTCTTTCCTTACTTTCATATTTAAAAGAGTGACTTAAAATGTTACTAGTCTTATCCCAAAATATGTTTTAGACATAAAAATCCTATTACATTTTTTGTTTACTATTGCTTCTGTTTTTAAGTGAGTTGACAAATGCTTATTTTAAAATTTATAATTTAAGACAAAAATGAAGCAGTTCCTATAGAAAGAATAAATGTATCAGCACCTGTAAAAACAACTCCAATTCTTTTTTCCTCTAAAAACCAATAGCTAATGTGAAAGATTTGTTTCTTCTTATGCCAGGTTCCAGCTGCTTCACTTTGTTTAAAACTGACTTCAAAGTTTAAACACTGTCCTGCCCCAGCAAATAACCTCCCCCAGATGGAATTATCTTGAGTTCTATCCTCGGTGCTCTGAATACCACACCTGCAGCCTTTTAATTCAACATTTTATAAACTTTCCAAAGGGAAATCATAGATTTTTTTTTCTGTCCCCTAACTTCTGGCGAGTTGAGTTTAGTGCACGAAGTGAGTTCTATAGCTGGTGTGAGTTTACAGATATTTTAGAAGAATAAAAAATTGGAATTACTATCTCTACTGTGCTGATTATTACAAGAAAGAAGTCATAGGAAATAAAAAATCCAAGTTCAACAACTTTTAAAGTAAAAGTCTTACCTGTAAATACAGATGTGAGGTACAGATTGGGCTCAATTTGTGTCCGATCCATTTCACCTGGTGAAGAAACTAGAGTTAAAACAATTTTTCCACAAGAAAGTCAGTTAAGCATAGAAATAATCAAGACTCCTTCTTAGTCACTAAAAGGAACACAAACCAAATGCACTCCCACAGCTACTCTCATAAAACCAGGCAAATAGAAGCCTGATCTAGCGGCCTTAATAGAAAGAAGGAAGTTAAACAGCTGAATTTTAATGACCGTCAACAGAATAATACTTTACCTAATAGATTATTATCTTTATGCCTCAAAGATTAGGGAAACGGGGAAGCAAAGGATCATGAGAGAATTTGAAATTTGTATTAAATAAAAGAAACTCGGGCCATTTCTTCCAAGGCTAAAAGTTTTCACAGATTGTCTTGCTTAAGGATTTAATCACTGCAAAAAGAAATTTAGAATTTCCCTTCTCCCCAGGCCGGCCTGGGGCATACTGCCCAACACAATCTATGTGACAACCAATACAGTTGTCTGGGAGCACAGAGGAGCACTGCACTGTTAAACCAAAGCCAAATTTTAATATTCAAATGAAATAGGCTGGGGGAGAAACTCTTCTTATGGCTAGAGAATTATGAAGCAGAGAAAAGTTAACCGAAGGGAGAAACCTGCAGTACAGATAGTTCTCAGGCCAACAAGATACCCTGAGGCCAAAGGCGTACGCCCCTGTTGATGGCACGCTGTTAACCTGTGCTCTGAAATACAGTCAGTCAATCCCTGTCAATAACCATTGATTGTTTCAAACAAATTCTTAGGGCATAATGATTTGGAAAACATTTATAATATGGTATAATCAGTATTCTCAGATTTTCTCTAAGATAAAAGTCAGTCATCTCTCAAAAGTCCTTTATTTCACAAAAATTTCAGGGGAACTTGAAGATAATTAAATGAACGTGATTTTAAGCTTTATACATTCATTAAACCAAGCAATATATTCTCACTGGTGACAAACATTCATGTTAAACTATTGTAGTTATACCGTAGGAAAAATAAAAATTAAATGCAATACAGATCAATGAAGAAAAAAATTAAAGCTTAAGAATAGTTTTAAAAGAAAATATAGTTTTATAAGAGTAAGATTGTGGGCGAATACAAGTTACTTACACATTGATAATCTACAAATAAACCAAAATTGAACATCTGACTTGGATATTGTTTTTTAATAATCTTTAAAGGCGTTAAAAGTGCTTACTATGATGTTACTATTAAACGCTATCTATGTTCACCTCCTACTCTGCCTCTAAGTTTCAGAGTTAGGGAGAGAAGGCACTGCTTGCCCCTGGCTTATTAGAGCCGCCTTTCAGATTCTGCACACACCTGGAGCACAAACGTGGAAATGAAGGCATCAGCACCATCGCAGAGGCCCGTTTCATTGAAGAACCATTGTTTGTAGCAATTATAATTTAGTGGCAGTCTTCTCTGAAGTGGGTGCTTCAAAGCCCAGAATTCAGACTTATCTATTGTGTTGTGGTAAGAAATAAGCAACACCATCCCCTTTCATACCAAACAAAACTGAGTGGACACTAAGGAAAGAAAACCCACCTTAGGTCTAACTAGGGTTCCATAAAAAAAATTTTTTTAAGTAACTTTTATGTGTCCAACATTATTATACTAGGTGTTGTGAAGACCACAAAGAAGAGTAAGACATTGTCTCAATCCTAATTGGAAAGACAAAACCTACACAGCAGACTGACAGTAGTGAGAAAATCTTTCAACTAATGCTCCTGTTCCACCTCAAATATAAGGGATTTTAAAGGCTAACAACTAATTGAGCTCTCTGCCTTTTACCATTATACCACTTCTATTGGCCAATGTTCCATTTGTGTAACTCGAATTCTTCTTCTGTTCCTGGTAATTTTTCTTTTCCTCTTCTTCTTCAATTGCCTTCCTCTTTTTCTCTTTAAGAAGGTACTATATATATCATACCTGGATGGCTTTGGAGAAAGGAGCTGTGAAACTTTTTCTTTCTAAACCAGTGATTTTCAACAGAGAGCTCGGGTGGGGAGAGGAAAAAGTCTGAATCACTTTGGGGGCTTTTTCAAGCTAACAGGGGCTCCCTTCTATTCTGATAGGGCCACACTCCAAAGGCGGTGTATCCCCCAAAAGGGATTGGCTGCTACAAAGAAACACTCTTTTAAATTCATAACAACCTAAATGTGAATTTTAAATACTTCATTTTCTTTGCAATAAAAAATGGAGCATGTTTTCTCTAATATTCAGAGTCCTTGCTTAATAAAAATATTTTCCTGAAACTTTCAAAAACAATAGCTTATTTCTGCTTTATTAAAAAAATGAATTTTAGGGGCTGGCCTAGTGGTGCAAGCAGTTAAGTGCACGTGCTCTGCTTCGGCGGCCTAGGGTTCGCCGGTTCGGATCCCAGGCACGCATCGACGGACCACTTGTCAAGCCATGCTGTGGCGGCGTCCCATATAAAGTAGAGGAAGATGGGCATGGATGTTAGCCCAGGGCCAGTCTTCCTCGGCAAAAAAAAAAAAAAAAGAAGAGAATTGGCAGATGTTAGCTCAGGGCCGATCTTCCTCACAAAAAAAAAATGAATTTTAACTCAAAAAATGACAACTATTTCATTACTACAAATTCAAAGCACAGTTTAGTCATCTCTTTATATCCAACAAAGCTACATTATTACTGAAAACATCCAAATTGAAATAACATACAAAATCTGTTATTGTTTTTAAGATGTGTCTTAAGAAACCACATAGGCTGAAGTAAAATTCCTGCAATGCTGGATTTTCTTAAAGGACAAGAAAATAAATGGTTTCCCTCCATTATCCTTCTTCGTTTTCCCTAAGATGCCAAATTCAGTTCTTTGTATAAAGTTGATCAAGAAATATCTAGCTGAACAATGTTTCTGAAACCTTTATGTCAGATAGATATACTACTATGATCATTTTTTAGGGAAAAAAACCATCTTTTCTATGCATTCTATACTTTGTTATGTAAGATAAACAAATTTTTTCAAGTAAATGACAAACCGGACATTCTATTAGAGAGGCAGCTGTAAGCTGGTGGCTCAGAGCACAGACTTGGAAGCTACGCTGTCTGAACGCAGATCACAGTGCCAACACACCAGCCTTGAGGCCTGGGAAATACCACCACGTGTGAAATACCACCACTCTGAGCTTCACTTCCCTCTTCCACCTCATAGGTTTTTTACGATCATTAACAGATGATACATGTAAATAACTTAGAGCAGTGCCTACAGAGCAGGCATCAATAAATGGTAGTTCTATTTTTATTTAGCCTGTGATTATTTGCTAACTTTTCCCAATTGAAAAAGAAATCATTCTTGTTAGGCAATCTTTTCAAAATATTCTTTGACAGGGAGAGTTTTTAAGAAAAAGAAAAAATACTGATCAAATATTATAGCAGTAGAGCTACAAGGGATCTCAGAAATCATCTTATCCTTATTAATAAGGAAATCAAGATTCAGAAAGGTTAACTGACAAAGAAATCCATGTCGCAAATTCATAGTAGGGACTACAACCCATAGCAAACAGTTCTTTCCTCCCTCCCAACTTTTTCATACTCTTCTCCTAAGATGTGTCTTCAGATACTGAGACCTATAAGAACAATCAGAAATTATCTGTTCTACTTTTTAAAAAATTCATCAAGGAAGGAAACGTAGTATAATGTTTAGGAGCATAGCCTTTGCTTTCGGAGTTGGAGTTGGTTTGACTCCCAGCTCTGTCTTTTATTAATTATGTGACCTTGGGCAAAATACATAACCTCTCTGAGCCTCAGGTTCCTCAAATGTAAAATACTATCATACACCTAATTGAGTTGACTAAGGATCTTAGCAGAGTACATCACATATGGGAAGGATACAGAGACGGGAGCTAGTACGTATTGTCGTTGCTGTTATTATAAACATAACTCTCCTCTCCCAAAACTAGGGGAGAATCTTGATTTCTCCTGACAGTAAAAAAAGCCACTACGTCAGTATCAGAGTTGACTATCATCATTTATTCCTGTAGCAAGTAGCCGCCTCTCAATTCTCCCTGCTGGCTGGTGGGTTTCCTGGAGGGAGAGTACCGTGCTCCACAGGCGAGGATGACAGCAGCCAACACAACCCACACCCTGGCCAACATGGTTTGAAAACTGCTTATGAACTTTGTTGATTCTGACACTTCTTCATCCTGCTGTTTTAAATTGAAGAAACTTAATACTCATTGGTATTTAAGTCAAAGGATGAGAAGATAACATTTCTAAATATTTGATCTAGAAATTTCTATTAACATTTCTATGGAAATTCTGAGTGGGTAATACTAAAAATTGAGTCTAAAATTACCTATGAATATAATTTATCCTTTTATCTTTACCACAAAAGGTAAATGTGTTAACCTTCATTTAAATGTTTAAAGATACCATAAAATAAAAACAAGTAATCTTAGATTTAGAAATAGAATCCAAGGCTGGGAAAGCAGGAATACTTCTGAAAAAGCTTTAAGTGAGGGCACTCGGGGGTACCGGGATTATACCACTTGTACAGCACACTTCTTCTAAACACCCACCTTATGTCAATACTTTAGCTTTTTACTTTAAATGGTCATTCAAAAGCTTGTAGCTATAAGGTGCCAATTTGAAAGTAAGCCATGTTGTACTATTTCAAAAGCGGAATTTAAAAGCACAGGAATCTCGGCTTTACGACATTTGTACCCTTGTATTTAAAAAATTTTTATTTTTGGTTTGAAAGTTTATATTTTTCTCTTTCAAATTACATTCAGTAAGAATCACTAGTATAGCAATACTTAAATCTGTAAATCGTTATATGATTATTTTAGACAAATTCTTTATAGATTATTTAAGAAAAACTGTATAGTACTATAGGGCTGTTAACTGAAAAACAAGGATATAAAGATGAAGGCCACCAAAACATGAACGTTTTAAACCACAAAGGAAGAGGTTTTAAATGGTTGACATCCAGAATTTGAAACAAAATCTAATAAGAAGAAATCTAAAACTAGTAATATTCAGAATAGCGGGATCTCTCATACTAATTTGAGTTCACTGCAAAAAAAAAAGGGAGGATATTAGAAATATTATTAGAGTAGCTAAAAATATATAAAAAGAAGTTAACACTTTTTAAAGAAATAATCTGGCCAGATTAAGTAACTCATTGGCTGCATATCTAATAGGTGTACAACTCCCTCCAATAATAGCATTTTCAGAAATAGTTTCTTGGCAGCATAAAAGCTTATATTCAACTGCCAAGAAACTGATTGGTAATTCAGAAAATAGATGACCCACCTATGCTGAATGCAGACCATGATTTATTTCAATAATGTACATTTAATTATTAAAGCTCATTAAAAACCATTTAAGTGCTTGAATGTATTGCTATGTGCTGTTATGACAAAGAGAGTTCCTGCCTTTTAGGGGCAGGAATGTCTAGAGGGACATTCCAGCATTAAAATTTGGTTGAGAACTGAGAGACCCGATGTTTTAGTAGACAACTTTATCTACACTGCACTTCCTGTTGGTTGAACAGCCTGTGACACAGCTACTAAAACAAATTCCTCTCAGATAATTCTTTATAAAAGCACGCCATAATGGCTTGAAAACTAAAAGAATCTTAAAAATTACAATAGGTTTGCCTCATGAAAGAAGCCATACATTCTGTATGATTGTATTTATTTAAAGTACAACAACAAGAGAATTAATCTATGCTGTTAGAAGTCAGAATAGTGGTCATCCTTGCAGCAGTGGAGGTTGTGACTGAGAGGGAACATGGGGGTGCTTCGGGGTGCTGGCAATGTTCTCTTTCTTGAGCTGGGTATGATATGAAAGTTCTTTCAGTATGATGCGTGTACTTTTCTGTATGTATATTATACTTCCATAAAAAGTTGAAATTGAAAAAAAAATAGGTTTGTTTCTGCAGTTAAAAAGTGATTCCTTTATAGTTTTGAACTGTTTTCCAATGATTGAAATAGCCAAATAACTAACCTTACTAGGTAGCCTTTAACATCAAGTGAAGAGTTACTGCTATGTCATAGGCCACACTGCTGACTACAAAGACAAATTCCTTTCTACTGCTTTCCTTAAAATCTTGAAATACCAGTGAGCTGAAATTATTCAGAAGCAGAAGGCAAGTTTTTGTTGTTGTTGCTCTAGTTTGACTCTCATAAGACTTACTACTTAGGATACTTGATGCTCTGCAACAAATAGCCACTCAATTTAATGGAAAGCACAAACTAATCTCATTTTAACTAATCTTAAAAGCATTTCCAAAATATTAATACATTCTGTAAAAGCCATTTAATTCTCTATTTTTGGTACAAAAAAATGTTTGCTGTTTCAGTTTATGTCTATAGGGCAATGACATCATAACTACATTTAAACTCAACTATAACTCTTACTCAAAATAACTCCTATAACTTTAATCCACGAGGCCACAGATTGTTACAGAAAATCACGATTATCACATTCTTATAAATGACATTTGATAGCTAATGAAGCTGAAGGCAAAGTACCTCCCTAACAGTTACTAAAGCAGTTTGAACCTAAGTGTTTCTAAAATTTACACACAGAAAATCCATTTTCTGAGACGGAAATTCTTCCTAAATATGAAAACTTCTCCCAAATTATGGCCTGTGACTATCACTAAAAATACACTGTATTATTTGGGTAGCCTATACTGTGGGTTTTATCTTATCTAGCCATTCCTAACTAAATTTGGAAACAAAAATTAAATGTGACATAGTGACCAGTTCACTTTCCCAAGGCCAGACCTGGTAACTTTTGAAAAAGAGTGAAAGAATGAAAAATGACCTTTCCAATACAGGAAGCCACTAGAAAATAAGCATAACACCATTCCATATCCTAAAATTTAGAGCTTTAAAGATTTTCTGTTGACTAGTAAGTTTCGGGGCAAGAGGGTGGAGAGAGGAGGGTGGATTTCTGCTCACTGTACACACGACACCAATGGGATTAAGGGCCAGTCTAAGTTCTACGTTCCCTCGACTCCGGGTAATAGTTCCAAGCTGCGAGGCACAGCTGTACAGCCCTGCCAGCAAGGCCATCGCAGCAGTGCTTTGATAGCGTGGGGCCCTGAAGTGTCAGGATACAGAGAAGGCAGCAGTTGTTGGCTGTGAAAATAGTCTGATACAAACCAGATGGGAACTTACTAGATGGGCAGCACAAAGGAAAACAATCGGCTCATTCAACAAAGTCAGGCTCCTGCCCCAGAGAATTCACAGAAGACAGTAACAGTCACCCAGAGTTGATGCAAACAAGAAACAGCCATGTGGTTACAGTTTAAAGAATTGTTTTTCCTCAGACTAAACAAAGTTTTGATTTCTAATTCTTGTATTCATTAATTGTAGTTTGGTGTACAGGCCTTTTTGCCAAAGGCAAATATTTCATTTATATAATACATACTTTCATGACACCAAGAGAAATATATGGGGACACAGAAACTAATTTGGTGCTGTTTCCTGTGAAGTGCATGAACATTGGCTAAGTTATTTCAAGACACTGGCAAATTTAGAAAATGATTGATCATTCTGATACAGTAATTAGAAAATATCCAACATAATATTTCCATGACTTTCTAAGTCTGATTTGTTTCAATGTAGGCAGGATGACACAAAAGGCAATAATCACAGGCTCTGAGAACTACATTTCTACCTAAATAACTTTTTCTGACTTCATTAGATGAGACAGTATGATTGCAACTATATTCACAGGAAAAAAAGTGCCAGCACTCTTCATAACCTTATTGCATGAGGCTCAGTACAGAAAAAGTGCCTGTCCATTCTGAGTTGACAAGTAGAACAAAGATAAACAACTAGCTTTTAAGACACCTTTTGGCAATAACATTTCACTTAAAGACTTATGTAAGTATGTATTCCACAACAGAATAATTTGTTTTAGTATTTTCAAAGATAGTAAGTAGCATTCTAGCTTAAAATAATCCAGAGGTAACTGCATTTTTTCCCACTGGAAATCCCAGCACAGCTTGGGCCTCTGCATTTACTACTAATTTAAAAATACACCTAAGAAAGCTTTATATTTGTAATCACCATTCTTAGGTGATGAATAAGGAGCTAGCCCATCAAGGAAACTCTGAAAATAACAGCATTTTTCATGCATATATTTGAACATATTTTATAATTAAGTGACCCCATTTTGTTTTGTACTTTTTAAAATAAAAAAATAATAATTAGGTTTTAAAAGAGAAGACATGCTATCTGTGGAATTGTGAAAATTACTGTGGTACATGAGACACAACTCATTTGTGTTTGCATTTGCTGCACTGTCCAGTTTATTTTTACTGACTCTTCCCACCCTAAAAACCGAGGTCGAACACTTAAAGACATCTTCCTTGTTGCATTAGATCTTTCATCCCCTGTAAGGTAATTCTGAAGTACACCAGAGAAACAGAAATGGAGTGAAAACTTGGTGTGTAGGTTGACGCAGCCACAGCATTTCTAACCATAGGCATTTCCTCCCCCCCTGCCCCCCCACCGCAACCTGCTGCACATGCATACACACTCACACACACTTATTTAAAAGTCTAAATTAGCTTGTGGCAACAGTGCTGGATAACTGACTGTTTTCACTAAATTTAATCATCAAATCCAAGAAATCAGTTTGTGCTTAAGCTGAATTCCCATGTAAAAAGTAGGAAAGGAAAAACTTTCAAAAAAGTGTTATTTATTGAAGGCTTACATAAGAGGAATTAACGATAAATGCATCACTCATCAATGAATCAATTCTGTTAAAAGTTGGTTAAAAGTTTTTCTCAACACACAGAATCAACTCTCTTACAAAATGATTAACAAAGGTAGTTTGTGTTGGATTTATCAGTAAATGTATTCCTTAGATGTTGGGTTAACTCATGAAAAAAGGAATTGGTATCATTTCTATTATTAGGCATATTGATAATTATTTACATGCTTCTTCAGAAATTGCCCATTTCTACTTTTGTAGGGTGCTCACATATATAAAGATATCAACCAGCATACATTTTGTTAGAAAAAAACAAGTAATTGCATTTAACAAGTTTTTATCTCATAAATAGATTTTGATATGATTTCAGAGAATAAGACAAGGGCCAGATCATGCAGAACCTTTTAGGTCACAAGTGACGAGTCTGGACTTTATTCTGGTACAAAAAGAAGTCTTTGGAGGGTTTTGAGAAGAAGTCACGTGATCTGGTTCATATTTCTAAAGGATCACTATTGCTCTGAGTGGATAATAGACAATAAAGGAGCAAAGATGAATATAGGAAGACCAGTTGAGAAACTTCTCAGGATAATATTAAGGTTGAAGAGTATTATGCTTAAAAAATCAACTGCACAAATACAGAAGGTAGGAAACTTAGCTTGATATCAAGTTGCTGAAAAAAATCTTGGTCAGTTTGATTAGAACACTGAAAAACATAGTATCAAGCCACAGTTTTTAAGAACTTCTGTGAACACTGAGACAGAGTAGTGAGGTTACTTAACCTCTCTGAGTCGCAGTTTTCTCATCTGTATAATACAAATAAGAACAACAACAAAAATCTTTACATATACACAAGTTTGCGGTGAGAATGAAAGCTACAATATGTGCGAGTTCTTTGTCAGCTGTAAAGCATTTGACAAATATTAGTTTCATCATTGTAGGTTTGGGGGAAGAAACAGATCTACCATACTTGGCAGTGACTGCGTTCTGTCCTAGAGTAACTCTATGCAAGATATATTGACTAGAGCATGATCAAACCAGAAAAGAGCTTGGAAACAATACCATATAAGCAATAGTAAAGAGAACATAATATGCAGACTTTAGGTTATGATTGCTGTCATCAAATACTTGAAAGATAGTCCCATTGCAAGACTTGTTTCTAACACCCAATAGGATAGAACTAGAACCAGTAAGTGAGACATTACAGAGAGGCAAATGTTAAGTCAGAAAGAACAATTAGTGCTTTCCATCCATGAAATGTACAGCAAACTAGTTGTTCTCTGATGCTATGGGATGATCATCTATTGGGTCTAACGTCCCTTTTGCTGGCTCCCTCTCCTTTCTCTATCTTTTAATCTTGAAGGTGTCTGAGATCTTAAACCTGGGATGCTTCTCTTCCCTTTCTGTACCAAGGTGATCTCCTCCACACACACAGCTTTACAGAGCATCCGCACTGTCAATCTCAAATTTATATCTCCAGTCCCAACCTCTTCCTTGAGCTCTAATAACAAACTGCCTACTTCATTTCTTCAGTTGGAGATCTATAGGCTTCTCTAACTTTACGTGCCCTACACAGAATGACTGATTTCCTCCACACTCTTCCTAATTTTAGTAAATGGCACCATCATTCGCCCAGTAACTTTCAGACCAGAAACTCAGGAGTAATTAACCCTTGACTCTGCTTTCTATTACACTCCACATCTAATCCACTGAATAAATAATTTTTGAAATGAACTCATTCTTCAGCAACTCTATCAGGTATACCATCAATAACTAGCCTGAACCCGACCACTCTGACAGCTCTACCCGGGCCCAAGCCACCATCATCTCTCACTCGGAACACTGCAATAGTCTTCCAGTTGGCCTCCCTACTTCCACTATTGTCTCCCTCTTGTCTACTCTCCACCTAGCAGCCAGGGGGATTTTTTTAAAAATATAAATTATAGCTTGTCATTTCCCTGCTCAAACCTCCCAAAGGATTCTCATTATAAGAATTATCTCAGAATAAAATCCAAATTCCTTCCCAGAACCTGCAGGCTCTACATGATCTGCCACCTCCATCTCATATCTCATTTCCCGCCACCGGCCCCCTGGCACACTCTCCTCTAGCCACACTGACCTTCTCACTGTTCCTTTGGCACAAGCAGCTCATTCCCACCTCAAAACCTTCGTTCTTCCCACTCCTTCCAGACAGAATACTCTTCCCCAGACACGTGCAAGACTTCCTCCTTCATTTCATTGTATGTACAAATGCCACTCTTTCAGAGAGGACTTCACCTTGCTTCCTTCATTATTCATCACCCTGCTTTATGATTTTTCAATTGACACTAGTAGAAATGCAAATTGCCACAGACATTATTTTTTAAATAAAGCAATATCTTTTAAAAATGTTTTGCTTTTTATTTGGAAATAACTTCAAAGTTGGACAAAAGTTGTAAGAACTGTGTAAAAAACACCCATATACCACCTACCCAGATTCACAACTGTTCTCCTTTTCCCCATGTTTTAGGCTGATGTGATACTTCCCCATGACTACATTCAGGTTATGAGCTTTTGGGCAGAACATTATATAGGAGATGTTGTGTCCTGCTTAGACATCCCATCTAGAGGCACATAATGTTCACCTGCCCCTCTACGCTGATATTAATTCTGATCACCCAATCAAGGTACTGTCTTTCGTTTTCCCTTTAAACTAATAAACAAATCTGTGAGGAGACACTTTAAAACCATGCAAATACTTTGCTCCTCATTAAAATTTCGCTCTACATTTAGCATTCACTGATGATTCTTGCCTGATCTAATCTTTACTAGGATGGTTGCAAAATGCTGACTTTCCAACTCACTCCACATTTGCCAATTGACACCTGGCATTCTTCTATAAACCCTTTATTTTTTTTTCACAGAACTTACCATCATCTGAAACTGCTGTAAATTTATTTACTTGTTTTTAATCTATTATATCCACAAGTATGTAAGGTCTGTGAAAGCAGGGATTTCACCTGTTAAGTTTACCATAGTATCCCCAAGGTTTTGAACAGTATCTCATACACAGCAACTACTCAAGAATAAAAGAAAGAATGAATGAAGGAATAAATGAATAAATGAATGAAGAGAAAGAAAACTGTTAATAAGGCCCCTGCACTAGATGGGAGAATAGTGCCACCTAATACATTTGATCTAATAAACATTTACTGAGAACCTAACATTGAAGGTGCTACGCTAGAGAGCAGGTGGTGCAGAGATAAATAAAACAAGGCCATTGTCTCTAAGAAATTTATTTTCTAGAGAAGGAGAAAGGCTGTAAGAAAATAATCCTACAAGGTATGATACAAAGGCTAGAAGTGAAGTACCTACCAAACGGTATGGATCCTTCAAGGACACAGAGTGGACCAAGAATGTCTGTTTCTAGGATGGGGAGGTAGCGTCAGAGCAGGAGAGGGGACAGTTCTAAGTGAGGACATTGAGAAAGGCAAGTGCGGGTGGGGCAGGAGCTTAGGAGATACTGGTAAGTGTGGTGGGATGAGGGGTTGAGAGGGAACAGAATTATGAAGTGTGTAAGGCTACGAGTGATCTGAAGAATCGTTGAGTCCATGCCTCATTCTGTAGAAGAGAATCAGCGATCCTGCTGTTCTATACTCACACCCCTGCCCCTCTATTTGTCTTTCCCCTTTTCCCACCTGAGCTCCATCCCTAATTTTCTGTTCTTTCCCCTCCTCCCCTTTTCCTTTTCCTTTCTACTGTCTCATTTACCCTCATCTTTTCCCTTCTTTCTATTCCCTCATTCCCTTTCTCTGCAGTTACTTTTTTCTTCTCTCAGACTATATCTTCCTTCCTCTCCCTTTGTCAGGAGTAGAAACAAGACGAGATCAAGGCTGCAGGTGGAAGAGTTATCTGTATAGAAGAAAAAAATCACAGCTCTTTCTTCAACCCAAAAGGAAAAAAATCAAAAGATTAATTTAGAGCCACAAGAAGTTGGGGCTAGAGTAGCTATAAATGTTCACATTTGAAAGAGGAGACCTTAGAAAAGCAAAAGCACATGTTAAAAAGAAAACTGAGGGGATAAAGTCAGGATTAGGGGTTTAGGGAGAAGGGCTGGAATAGGCACTATATGGGAGCTAAGATCAATGTGAAATTAATAAGAGAATTACTGGGGAATGGCAGAAGTCCGGTTCAAGCCCCACACCACAGTGCCCTAACACGCTATAATTGCACAAATTGCATCATCATCCAGCAGGACTTCGTGACCAAGGAACAAAATCAGAGACCTGTAAAAGTAGGAAGAATCCAGAACGGGGATTAGCATAGATCAAAGGGACATGGAAGTCTTAGATGGTGATAAGACAGTACTTAAATGGGTTAATCATACAGGTCAGACAAGATATGGGGCCCAGGAACAGCCAGCCAAGGACTGAGGAAATGGAGGTGAGAGAAAGAATACACGACTCAAGTGGTCCATTTAACCAATGCACGAGCTGCCTCACAATATCTGCTTCCTTGTCGCATTACCCAAACCAGCCAGGTTAGTTAGGGGAGGAAGGAGAAAAGAAGTATTAAGCTGTGTAAGGAATAAGACGACTATCTCTACACATTCCAAGGAGCACAGCTGCTCGTTATTCCCCAGCATATAGGCTCTAATAAAAATTGAGGTTTCCAAGGAGAAAAGAAAAGCTAGAGAGGATGAAAGGAAATAAAATGCTCTGAACAGCAACATCTAAGTCCAGTTCTTCATCTCTTCTACTCCTTAATGGAAACAACCCCATGTAGGAATGGGAAATAGGAGAGAAGGTAACTTGAATTATCCTTAGACCAGATACTGTTAGAAATGAGAACTTTGTTTTAAGACAATCCCAAGAATTTCTTCTTCTTAAACAGATATCATAAACACTATTCAAAAATCAATAAAAACCTGCCTAGAAGACTTCACATTCCTAAGTTCCTAAATTTTAATTTGTCCCTCCCATCTCCAAACAGTGCCTATCACTCTAACTTGCACTTTGTTTCTAAATCATCACAGAGTTGCTCTGGTAGGACACATCTTCTAAGAGGTGCCATTAGGTCTGAATCACCCATTTATATATAAATTACATGGGAATAAATATGGCATTTACTCATCAATGTTGTTTTCTGTAGTAAAGAACAATCTAGGGAGATTTTTCCCCACTTAAAAAAATTTTTTTAATGATTTTTTAAATAAAGCTAGAAGTGTTAAGCCTACCTAGATGATGTTAGACCTTTGTTCAGAGTGGGGATGGGGAAAAGGCTGGGCCCAAAGGCAAAAATTTGGGAGTACTTTACATAAATAAAATCTTATTCTATATAACATCAATAATAATAGTGATAATAGTGGTAAAAAGAAAAATTGTTATGAATAAGAAACTAATTAAATTACGTATTAACTTTTCAACATAATAAAATAAAATATGTAAGCACAACAAAAGGGAGAAAAATGAGTTTGCCAAGAACATATGAGGAAGGTTACTACGGATGACAATGAAATTGTGTTGCCTTTTGCCATCAACAATCATGTATACCCATACTGACCCTCATCTTAATCCTTACTTTTAATCAGGATGCCACAGCTCATACATGATTGTTGAACTTTTGAGTTATCAGTTTCTCTCCTGGATTTAAAGATGAGAAAATTGCTAACACAATGCAACTTACTAAAACACACATTTGCCAATAGATAGGACTACATATTGGAAATCACCCTGGTTAATAACCTTCACTATATTTAGTTGTCCATCATGCAAATCAATGGAAAATTCTGTAAAAGAATCCAAAGTTTAATATATATACAAATTATCTTCAATATATTCACCGAAGACTAGAAGAATTATGTTGAAAGTCAAGTTTTTATCTCCCTAACACTACACAGAACATGTACCATCTCTAGCATTTTCTCGCCAACATCCTTAAAGCTCAGGACCTAACTGTTAAAGGAGAGCTGATTACAACATGAGTATTCAAAGAGGAGAGGTGTTGTAGAGACAGTCATGCTACTAACAGCTAATATTTTCATAGCTCTTAATATGTGTCAGATCCTATTCTAAGTGCATTACATGTCTTTAACTAGCATATAAACCTCATGAAATAGGTACCATATTATAGATGAGGAAAGCACAGACAAAAAGCACAGACAGGTTAAGTATCTTGCTCAAGGTCACCAGCTAGTGAACAGTAGAGCTAGGATTGGAACCCAGGCAGTCTGACTTCAGAGTATATGCTCTATGCTGTAGTGATTCTAATTCTACAGTAGAACAGAAGTCACCAAGAACATCTGGAATCATAATGCAATGTTTCACAAAGGGCAGTCCTCCTCCTTCTGCATCAGAATGACCAGGGATACTAGTTTAAGATTCAGATATCCAGGGCCCTTCCTCAGGCAACCAATCAGAGTCTTAAGGTGAAGGCTGGGATCTGCTTTTTAAATTAGTACTCTAGGAGAGTCTCATGTCTGTTAAAGTTTGAGAAACACTGTATGAGAGACTAGCAAAGAAACAATCCAGTAGTAATTCATCCTACAAATATAATAAGTCTATATTATTTCTCTGTTCTAATTCATTTTGCATTGAAATAATCAAGCTTCTTTCTTATTTTCAGTATATGAACAGAAAGGGTAGAACTGGCTTAGGAGAATAACCTAATGGTTGAATAATAATCCTGGTTGAAATAGTCTAATTTTTATTTTATTTAAAACTAAAATCACTAAAAAATTTAAACAAACCATTATTATGTTGATTAGAAGAATAGCATTTGTAAAACATTAACTTATCATTGTAGTTGGTTTTATTTGGAAGAGGGCAGAGTAGCATAATAGAAATATTACTGAACTAGGAGTAAGATCAGAAGCCACCACTAATCAGAATTATGACCTTTGGTACTGTTGAACTGGGGATGGTCCTTCTGCTCCCAAGACTTAAGTATCTATATTATTGATATTAAAATATAAATACATTAGCATATCTACATTTACCTCTGTGATTATCATTTTGGAAGGTTAAATTATTTTTTAGTGGCTGTTGAATAAAAAGGCTACCAAGTTTATCTAATAGTTTAAATTACATTTTACATCAATTTTATTTCTATAAAAAACATCATAAAAACTTTATAGTCAGGTTTCAGGAAAACTGGCTAAGAACAATGAAAGGGTTGCAAGCGTTTTTGGAATGCTGGCAAATCTTCAAAACAATCCTGGTATAAGCTTTTGGTGAGGCATGTTTAACGTCAAATAGACTGGATAAAAATCTAAGCTCTCTATACATAGTATATAATTAATTCTATAACAATAAGAAAATTAAATAATTTCTACAATTAAAATAACTCCTACATAGAAAAGTAAATTACTTTTAGCACCAACAAGTGAAAATGTTATGGATATCCTTGAATAATTTTCAGTCTCTAACAGATTTTTCCATGTCAATCCTTTATGCATTTTGCTCATTCTGAGGGAATATCTTCAGTTATGCACATTTATCTCCTTGATTACATATTATATATATATGTATATATATATATTTGTATCTTTTAAATCAAAGGTATAATCCTTTCATGTAGGAACAAACAGTTGAAATAATCATCTATGTTAAAAAATCCATTAATGTGCCAAGAGTGTCTTTTCTCATATAGATTATGCCGCCACCTCCATCCAAACATTCTCACATAAAATGTAAGAAACGTATACACATAAAGACAATCAGCAAGTTGACCTAACACACTTGCTGCCATGTGCTTATTTTCTCAGCATAAGAAAAAAGTGACAATTTGACAGTAAGATTACATAAAAGTGTTTGTCTTTTTGTATTTAACAGTATTCTAACAAATTTTTTTCTGAGATGTAGTATTTTAAAGAAATTATTCTTCTCAACTACCTCTTTCTTCTTTTTATCCTTTGAAAGCAGATGCTTTGTCTTATTCCTCTCTCTAGGCCCAAAGCACCTTCTATAGTCCTTTATACAAAAAGGATGCTAAAACAGGTTGACGCAAGAATAAATGTATAATGGAATATTATTCAGCCTTAAAAAGGAATGCAGTAATGCTATCTGCTACAACACGAGCAAACCCTGAAAACATGTTAAGTGAAAGAAGCCAAACACAAAGCCATATACTGTATGATTCCATTTATATGAAATGTCCAGAATAGGCAAATCAATAGAGATAGAAAGTAGATTCGTAGTTGCCCTAGACTCAGGGGAAGAAAGAATGAAGAATGAATATTAATGGGTATGGAGTTTCTTTTTAGGCTGAAGAAAATGTTCTTAACTATTGTCAAGATTATGATTATGTTCAGGGCACAAAAGAGCTGGGGATGGGGTAGGTTAAAGATGAATACGCCATTTTCAATTGGAGGTTCAGTAAGGACTCAGAAAGATGAAGCTAAATGTTGAAGAATAAGAAGTTTGTAGCATGTAAAAGTGAGGAAAGAAGGAAACCCCAGGTGCAAGGAAGATAATGTACAAAGGCATTGAGACTTAGTGTGTGGAAAAAGCCCAAGTAATATTTATGGAATCGAATTGAGTTAATTATACATTGTATTGGATGTGGCAGTAAAAACAAGTTTGAGCTGACAGTTCTTTCTTTTCTGAAATCTAAAAATTTATTTTTAAAACAAGAGTATTTCCACCAAGCACTTTAGAGTTATTAACACATACAATATCATTTTTTCTTTGTTTCTAGTTAGCTGCTATTAATTACAAAGCATAAATGTTCCAGACTTTTAGCTTGAATGGAATGTAGTCTTAAACACACACCTAGAAATTCAATTTACATTATATGGAAGATATAATGTATTATAAAAATATAGCAAACTATCTCCTCCTGAAGAATTAAATATAAGAAAAAGATATAAATAAATGTAATATAATAAATAAATGTATTTGTCATATAAATACAGTTTGTAGCCTTTGAATTTGACTTCTTTCACTTTATAGAATGCAGCTGAGATTCATCCATGCTGTTGTATATATCAATATTCCATTCCGTTTCATTGCTGAGTAGTATTCCACTGTATGGATGAACCATAAGCTGTTTATCCACTTACCTGTTGAAGGACATCTTGGTTGATTCCAGTTTTTGGTAATCATGAATGAAACTGATAAAAAATATTCTAGTACAGGTTTTGTGTGAACTTAAGTTTTCAGTTCTTTTGAGTAAATACATAAGAAATGGACTGTTGGGTTGTATGGTAGATTTATATTTAATTTTATTTAAAAACTGCCAAACTGTTTTCCAAGGTGGCCATACCATTTGCATTCTCACCAGGAATGATGAGAATTCCAGTTGTTCTACATCCTCATCAATGCATAGTATTATCAGTTTCTTTGATTTCATCCAACTTAAGGGTACTGAGTGGTATCTAATTTTTCACTCATATCTCCTCAGTAACTAATGATGTTGAACATCTTTCCATGTGCTTGTTTGCCATTCATATATCTTTTTTGGTGAAGTATCTGTTCAATCTTTTACCCATTTTGAAAAATTGGGTTGTTCATTTTCATACTATTGAGTTTTGTGAGTTTTTAAAATATATTCTAGATACAAGTTCTTCATCACAAAATGGATTTGCAAATATTTTCTTCCAATCTGTAGTTTGTCTTTTTCATTCTCTTAACAGTGTGCTTCGAAGAAGAGAAATTTTTATTTAGATGAAGTCCATTTAATTAATAGATTCTTTTATGAACTATGATATTTCTGTAATATCTTACAAATCTTTGCCCAAACACAGGCACAAAGATTTTCTCCTATATTTTCTTCTAGAAGTTTTATAGTTTCAGGCTTTACATTTAGCTTTAGGAGCTATTTTGAGCTAAATTTCGTATATGTTTGTGAATTATGTGTCGAGGTTCATTGTTTGCGTAAGGATGACCAGTTGTCCCAAAACCATCTTCTGAAAAGACTGTCCTTTCTCCCTTAAATTCTTTGCCATTTGTGAAGAACTATTTGATCATAAATGTGTGGCCTATTTTTGGACTCTCTATTCTATTCCATTGATCTATTTGTTAATCTTTATGCCAACACTACACTATCTTCATTACTGCAGCTTTATAATAAGTTTTGGAGTCATACAGCATAAATTCTCCAACTTCATTTTTCTTCTTAAAAGTTATTTTGGGGACGGTGTCAAGACGGTGGCATAGGTGGACTCTGTAGGCAGAGAAGGTCGCCTCCTCCCACAGACACAACAAATTTACGACGACTCTTGGAAGAATTATCCCTGAGAGAGAACTGACAACTGGACAGAAAGAACCCCCACAACAAGGGACAGTGCTGACTGAGGTGGAAGAGGCAGAAATTCCTTTCTGGAGAGAAAAAAGCCACCTTCATGAGCCATGGCACTTCTTGGCTGGCCAGGAGCAATCCTAAGGTCTGAAGCCTTACCTGGAGGAGCAGGGGATCGGAGCGGGGGAGCGTTACTGCTATAAGCAGCTATTGGACTCAGCACAACCAACCCGAGTCTCATAATATCTGGCTTTGCTGGCTATTAACTACAACGGGGAATAACCCCAGAAAAGCTATGGGACACAAGGGAAAAAAAGCCGGCTTTTAAAGGGCCCACACACAAACTCACCTATTTTGGAAAGCAACCTAAAATCACCAAAAAGAAAGGCGCACAGTCCTTTGGTGAAAAGACATTCACCAGATAGGCTCTGGGTGCATCTTGGTGAGAGGTGAGACCTCTTCAGGGACTGAGACATTGGTGGCAGCCATTACTGTGACCTAGTACAGGCCTGCCAACACAGATGCTGGCAGACACCATTGGAGTTCTTCCTCTGGCCTGTTAGCCCAGGGTCTGCCCCACCCACTAGAGCACCAATTTAATCTAGCTCAGTCAGGGCAGGCAGCTGGCCGTCAGGACTGGCCCTACCCAATAGCAAGCCCTCAGGCAACTTGAGGGCTCACGTAGGTGGTGTGCCTGGATCCTCTGCAGCCGGGAGAGCGTGCCTGCCTCTGCAGGGCAGGGCATGTGCAAGGAGCAGGAGGAGCACGTGGGGTGTTGATGGAGTGTGTGGGGCCTCTGCAGTGGGCGACTGGGTCGACTTCTGTGGGTTGGGGTGCGCACAGAGGGAAGGACCACGTAGATGGTGTGTGTGGCCCAGTGGGTGGTGGGGCTTGCCAGCTGCAGCAGACTCGTGCTTCTCAAACAGCCACATAGGGGATCAGCCCCACCTTCCAAAGCCTGAAACAATGGAGTGCTCCCATGCCTGGGGCCAGACCCACCCAGCTGCAATCCTGAGACAGCTCACAGCAGCCTTCCGGTTGGAGGCCTACAGCAATTGTGAACCCCTGAGCCTAGCAACAAGCCAGGCTGGGTTGCCTCCTCATTTAACAGAAAAACTTCAACAGTAATGTATTATTAGACCTCGCAGCCAACTGTGCTGGGGGTCCCCATGCCCGATAAAGTGACTGAAGGGTCCACAGCAGCCACACACAACTGAGCATTACAACCAATCGGCCAGGGGGACAGCTTAGCCTCCCTGGGTACCTGCAGCAAGAGCAACCCTGCCACAAAAGAAGGACACACATAGCCCTCACAGGGGTCACTCCTGGGACATTTGGAACTGGTGATGAGAAGGAAACACACTGCTGGGCCTCATACGGCATCTATTACATAAGGCCACCTCTCCAAGATCAGGAGATGTAGCTGACCTACCTAATACACACATATAAGCACAGAGACAGAGGCAAAGTGAGGAGACAAAGGAATGCGTTCCAAGTAAGAAAACAGGACAAAACCACAGAAAAACAACTAAGTGAAACAAAAATAAATAATCTACCTGAAAAAGAGTTCAAACAAAAGGTCCTAAGGATGCTCACTGATCTTCGGAGAAAAATGGATGAACTCGGTGAGAACTTCAACAAAGAATTGGAAGATATAAAAAAGAACCAATCAGAAATGAAGAACACAATACTGGAAATGAAAAATTCACTAGAAGGACTCAATACCAGAGCAGATGATACAGAAGAATGGATCAGCAAGGTGGACAAAAGACTAGAGGAAATCACCCAAGCTGAACATATAAAATAAAAAAGAATGAACAAGATTTGAGGACAGTCTAAGGGACCTCTGAGACAATATCAAGCACACTAATATCCGTATTATAGGTGTCACAGAAGGAGAAGAGAGAGACAAAGGGGCAGAGAATCTATTTGAAGAAACAATAGCTGAAAGCTTTCCTAGCCTAAGGAAGGAAACAGACATCCAGGTACAGGAATCACAGAGAGCACCAAACAGGATGCACCCAAAGAGGCCCACACCAAGACACATTATAATTAAAATGTCAAGAATTAAGATAAAGAGAGAATCCTGAAAGCTGCAAGAGAAAGGCAACAAGTTACATATAAAGGAAACCCCATAAGGCTATCAACTGACTTCTCAGCAGAAACCTTACAGGCTAGAAGGGAGTGGCACAATATATTCAAAGTGCTGAAAGGAAAAAACCTACAGTCAAGAATACTCTACCTGGCAAGGTTATCATTCAGAATAGAGTGAGAGATGAAGATTTTCCCAGACAAGGAAAAATTAAAGGAGTTTATCGCCAAGAAACCAGTCTTACAAGAAATGCTAAAAGGACTTATTTAAGTGGGAAAGAGAAGACCACAAATAGGAATAAGAAAATTATCAAAAAAAAAAAAAAGCAATAAAATCACTGGTAAAGGCAAAAAATACAGTAAAGGCAGCAGATCAAACAACTATGAAGATAGTATGAAGGTCAAAAGACAAAAGTACTGGGAGCCAGCCTGGTGGCGCAAGAGGTTAAGTGTGCATGCTCGGCTGCGGCAGCCCAGGGTTCGCCAGTTCGGGTCCCGGGCGAGCACCAACACACTGCTTGTCAAGCCATGCTGTGGCAGCGTCCCATATAAAGTGGAGGAAGATGGGCATGGATGTTAGCCCAGGGCCAGTCTTCCTCAGCAAAAAGAGGAGGATTGGCAGATGTTAGCTCAGGGCCGAACTTCCTCACAAAAAAAAAAAGACAGAAAAAAAAAAGAAAAAAATACTAAAATTATCTATTTCCGTGATAAGATGGTGACAGATACACACACACAATAAAAGAGATTAGATATGATATCAAAAACATAAAATGTGGGAGGAAGGGAGTAAAAGAGTAGAGCTTTTAGAAAGAGGCCAAACTAAAGAGACCATCAATTTAATATAGATTGCTATACACATAGGTTATTATATATGAACATGATGGTAATCACAAACCAGAAACCAATAATAAATACACAAAAAATTAAGAGAAAGGAACTCAAACATAATACTAAAGAAAGCCATCAAACCACAAGGGAAGAGAACAAGAGAAGAAGAAAGAAATAGAGAAGAACTAGTAAAACACCCAGAAAAAAGGAACAAAATGGCAATGAGTACACACTTATCAATAGCTATTTTAAATGTCAATGGACTAAATGCTCCAATCAAAAGGCATAGGGTGGCTGACTGGATAAAAAAACAAGACCCATATATGTGCTGCATATAAGAGACACACTTCAGACCTAAAGACACTCACAAACTGAAAGTGAAGGGATGGAAAAAGATACTCCATGCAAATGGCAACGAAAAGAAAGCTGGGTAGCAATTATTATCTCAGACAAAATAGACTTTAAAACAAAAACTGTAACAAGAGAGAAAGAAGGGCATTACATAATGATAAAGGGAACAATCCAACAAAAGGATATAACACTTGTAAATATCTATGCACCCAACATGGGAGCACTTAAATATATAAAGCAATTATTAACAGACCTAAAAGGAGGAATAGACAGTAACACAATAATAGTAGGGGACTTGAACACTCCACTTACAACAATGGATAGATCATCCAAACAGAAGATCAATAAAGAAACACTGGCCTTAAATAACACATTAGACCAGATGGGCTTAGTAGATATATACAGAACATTCGATCCAAAAACCACAGAATACACACTCTTTTCAAATGCACATGGAACATTCTCCAGGATAGATCACACATTAGGTCACAAAATAAGTCGCAAAAAATTTGAGAAGACTGAAATAATACCAAGCATGTTTTCTGACCACAACGGTATGAAACCAGAAATCAACTACAGGAAGAAAATCAGAAAAGCCATAAATATGTCGAGATTAAACAAAATGCTACTGAACAAGGAGTGGGTAGATGAAGAAATCAAAGTAGAAGTCAAAAAATACCTGGAGATAAATGAAAATGAAAATACGACATGACATGGGCCGGCCCCGTGGCTTAGCGGTTAAGTGCGGGCGCTCCACTACTGGCCGCCCAGGTTTGGATCCCGGGCCCGCACTGAAGCACCGTTTCTCGGGCCATGCTGAGCCCGCGTCCTACATACAGCAACTAGAAGGATGTGCAACTGTGTCGTGCAACTATGTACTGGGGCTTTGGGGGAAAAATAAATAAATAAAATTATAAAAAAAAAAAAAAACGAAAAAAAAACGACATGACAAAATTTATGGGATACAGCAAAAGCGGCTGTAAAAGGGAAGTTTAGGGGCTGGCCCCATGGTTTAGCAGTTAAGTGCGCACGCTCCCCTACTGGTGGCCCGGGGTTTGGATCCCAGGTGCGCACCGACACACTGCTTGTCGCGCCATGCTGAGGCAGCATCCCACATAGAACAACTAGAAGTATGTGCAACTATGACATACAACTATCTACTGGGGCTTTGGGGAGAAAAAGGGAAAAAAAATGGAGGAAGATTGGCAATAGACGTTAGCTCAGGGCCAGTCTTCCTCACCAAAAAGAGGAGGATTGGCATGGATGTTAGCTCAGGGCTGATCTTCCTCAAAAAAATAAATAAATAAAAAATAAATAAAAGGGAAGTTTATAGCAATACAGGTCTACCTCAACAAAAAAGAAAAATCTCAAATAAACAATCTAACAGTGCACCTAAAAGAACTGGAAAAAGAAGAACAAACAAAGCACAAAATCAGTAGAAGAAATGAAGTAATAAAAATCAGAGCAGAAATAAATGAAATTGAGACTAAAAAAAACAACAGAAATAATCAATGAAACTAAGAGTGGTTCTTTCAAAAGATAAACAAAATTGACAAACCTTGAGCTAGACTCACCAAGAAAAAAAGAGAGAAGGCTCAAATAAATAAAATCAGAAATGAAAGAGAAGAAATTACAACAGACACCTCAGAAATACAAAAGATTATAAGAGAACACTATGAAAAGCTATACGCCAACAAATTGGATAATCTAGGAGAAATTGATACATTCTTAGAATCACACAACCTTCCAAAACTGGATCAAGAAGAAATAGAGAATTTGAATAGACCAATCACTAGTAAGGAGATCGAAACAGTAATCAAAAACCTCCCAAAAAATAAAAGTCCAAGACCAGACGGCTTCCCTGGTGAATTCTACCAAACATTCAAAGAAGACTCAATATCTATCCTTCTCAAACTCTGCCAAAAAATTGAAGAGGAGGGGAAGCTTCCTAACTCATTCTACGAAGCCAACATTACCCTGATACCTAAACCAGACAAAGACAACACAAAAAAAGATTATAGGCCAGTATCACTGATGAACATTGATGCAAAAATCCTCAACAAAATACTAACAAATTGCATACAACAATACATTAAAAAGACCACACATGATGATCAAGTGGGATTTATTCCAGGTATGCAGGGATGATTCAACATTCACAAATCAATCAACATGATACACCACATTAATAAAATGAAGAATAAAAATCACATGATCATCTCAATAGATGTAGAGAAAGCACTGAGAAGATACAGCATCCATTTATGATAAAAACTCTGAATAAAATGGGTATAGAAGGAAAGTACCTCAACATAATAAAGACCATATGTGACAAACCCACAGCTAATATCATCCTCAATGGTGAAAAACTGAAAGCTATCCCTCTAAGAACAGGAACCAGACAAAGATGCCCACTGTCACCACTCCTATTTAACATAGTACTGGAAGTCCTAGCCAGAGCAATCAGGCAAGTAAAAGAAACAAAAGGGATCCAAATTGGAAAGGAAGAAGTGAAACTGTCACTATTTGCAGATGACATGATTTTATATATAGAAAACCCTAAAGAATCCACCAGAAAACTTTTAGAAGTAATAAACGAATATGGTAAAGTTGCAGGATACAAAATCAACATACAAAAATCAGTTGCATTTCTGTACACTAACAACGAAGTAGCAGAAAGAGAAATTAAGAATTCAATCCCATTTACAATTGCAACAAAAAGAATAAAATACCTAGGAATAAACTTAACCAAAGAGGTGAAAGATCTGTACACCGAAAACTATAAAACATTTCTGAAAGAAATTGAAGAAGACACAAAGAAATGGAAAGATATTCCGTGCTCTTGGATTGGAAGAATTAACATAGTGAAAATGTCCATACTTCCTAAAGCAAACTACAGATTCAATGCAATCCCTATCAAAGTTCCAACAACATTTTTCACAGAAATAGAACAAAGAATCCTAAAATTTATATGGAACAACAAAAGACCCCCATAGCCAAAGGAATCCAGAGAAAAAAGAACAAAGCTGGGGGTATCACACTCCCTGACTTCAAAATATACTCCAAAGCTATAGTAACCAAAACAGCATGGTACTGGCACAAAAACAGACACACAAATCAACGGAACAGAACCGAGAGCCCAGAAATAAACCCACATATCTATGGACGGCTAATTTTCGACAAGGGAGCCAAGAACATACAATGGAGAAAAGAAAGTCTCTTCAACAAATGGTGCTGGGAAAACTGGACAGCCACATGCAAAAGAATGAAAGTAGACCATTATCTTATACTACACACAAAAATTAACTCAAAATGGATTAAGGACTTGAATGTCAGACCTGAAACCATGAAACTTCTAGAAGAAAACACAGGCAGTACGCTCTTCGACATCGGTCTTAGCAACATATTTTCAAGTACTGTGTCTGACTGGGCAAGGGAAACAGTAGAAAAAATCAACAAATGGGACTACATCGAACTAAAAACTTCTGCACAGCAAAGGAAACCATCAACAAAACGAAAAGACAACCTAACAATTGGGAGAAGGTATTTGCAAATCATATATCTGATAAGGGGTTAATCTCCAAAATATATAAAGAACTCATGCATCTCAACAATAAAAAAACTAACAACCCCATTTAAAAACGGGCTAAAGAGCTCAAGAGGCATTTCTCCAAAGAAGATATACAGATGGCCAACAGGCCCATGAAAAGATATTCAACATCACTGACTATCAGGGAAATACAAACCAAAACTACAACGAGATATCACCTCATGGCTATAATTAACAAGACAGGAAACAACATGTGTTGGAGAGGATGTGGAGAGAAGGGAACTCGCATACACTGCTGGTGGGAGTGCAAACTGGTACAGCCACTATGGAAAACAGTATGGAGATTCCTCAAAAAACTAAGAATAGAAACACCATACAATCCAGCTATTCCACTGCTGGGTATTTACCCAAAGAACATGAAAATAGGAATGCATCAAGACATATGCACCCCTACATTCATTGCAGCATTATTCACAGTAGCCAAGACTTGGAAGTAACCTAGGTGCCCATCAAGGGACGAATGGATAAAGAAAATGTGGTATATATACACAATGGAATACTACTCAGCCATAAAAAACAATGAAATCTGGCCATTTGTGACAACACGGATGGACCTTGAGGGTATTATGATAAGCGAAATAAGTCAGAGGAAGAAAGTCAAATACTATACAATCTCACTCATAAGTACAAGATAAAAACAACAACAAACAATCACATAGAGACAGAGATTGGATTGGTGGTTACCAGAGGGGAAGGGGAAGGGAGGAGGGCAAAAGGGGTGATTAGGCCCATGTGTGTGGTGATGGATTGTAATTAATCTTTGGGTGGTGAACATGATGTAATCTACACAGAAATCGAAAAATAATGATGTACACCTAAAATTTATATAACGTTATAAACCAATGTTACCACAACAAAAAAAATTCAAAAAACATGTTTGTGTTATAGGGAAAAAAATGTTATTTTGGCTATTCTAGGCCCTCTTCATTTCCTTATGTGTTTTAGATTCAGCTTGTCAATTGCTACCAAAAACTTTGTTAGAATTTTGATTGAGATTACACTGAATCTAAAGATCAATTTTGGGAGAACTGACAACTTAATTTTGAGTCTTCTAATTCACGAACATATTATCACCTATCCACTTACTTAAGTCTTCTTTGATTTCTCTTATCAGATGTTTCTGTAGTTTTTAGCACACAAATCTTGTGAATATTTATTAGTTCTATACCTAAGTATTTCATGTTTTTTGTTACTATGATAAATTATAGTTTTTAATTATAATTTCCAATTCCTCATTGCTATTACAGAGAAATATCAATGATTTTTATACATTGACATCGTAGCCTGTGAACTTGATAAAATCATGTTATTAGTTTTAGTAGGGTTTTTTGTAGGCCTTGTGAGACTTTCCACAGACAATCATGCATCTTCAAATAGAAATGTTTATTTCTAATAAAATTTCTAATCTGTACGCCTTTTCTTTCTTTTTCTTGTATTACTGCATTGGCCAGGACTGCCAGTATGATTTTGAATAGTAGTGAGAGCAGACCTCATTGCCTTGTTTCCAATTCTGGGAAAGCACTTAGTCTTTCACAATTAAGTATGATGTTGGCTACAGGTTTCGTATAAACGTCGTTTATCATGTTGAGAAAGATTCCTTTGATTCCTAGTTTTCTGAGAATTTTAACCATGAATAGATGTGGAATACTATGAAAAGCTTTTCTGTATCTATTGAGATGATCACATTTTTTTTCCTCTTTAGTCTGTTCATATGGTGAATTACATTGATTTTTGAATGTTGAACCAACCTTGCTTTCTTGGGATAAGCCCACTCGGTCATGATTTACTGTCTTTTTATATATTGTTGGATCCAATTTGCTAATATTTTGTAGAGGAATTTTGTGTCTATGTTCATGAGGGATACTGGTATACAATCTTCTTTTCCAGCAATGTCTTTGTCTGGTTTCTGTATCAGAATAATGCTGGGAAGAGTTCTCTCCTCTTCTATTTTCTGGGAGAGTTTGAGTAGAATTGGTATTATTTCTCCCTCGAATATTTGGTAGAATTCTCCAGTGAAGCCATCTGAATCTGGAGTTTCTTTTGTTGGAACACTTTAAACTAAGAATTCATTTTTTAACACATATAAGATTACTTAGATTATCAGTTTCTTCTCAAGTTAGCATAGATAAAATTTTTCTATTTTACCTATGTTGCCAAATTTATAAGTACAGAGATATTCATAATATTGCCTTATAATTGCCTTAATTTCTGTAGGATCTGTACTGATTTCCCCTCTTTAATTCCTAGTAATGGTAATTTGTGTATTCTCTCCTTTTTCCTTCATCATCCTGGCCAAGGTTTATCAATTTTATTAATCATTTCAAAGAACCAGTTTTTGGCTTGAGTTTCTGTTATCGTTATGTTTTCAATTTCATTCTGCTCTTTATTATTTCCTTCCTTCTGCTTATTAGAGGCTTAATTTGCTCTTCTTTTTCTGGTTTCCAAGGCAGAGACTTAGAGCACTGATTTTAGACCTTTCTATTCTATTCAAATATAAGCATTTAATGCCATAAATTTCCCTCTAATCATTGCTTTAGGTGCATCCCACAAATTTTGATATATAGTGTTTTCATTTTCATTCAGTTCAAAATATTTTCTAATTTTCTTTGTAACTTCCTCTTTCACCCAAGGTATATTTAAATTTGTGCAATTTAATTTCCAAATACTTAGGAATGTTCCAGAAATCTTTCTGTTATTCATTTTCACTTTAATTCCCCTGAGATCAGAGAATATATTTTGTATGATTTCAACTGTTTTAAATTTACTGAGGTTTGTTTCATGACACAGAACATAGTCAATCTTGACGAATGTTCCATGTGTACTTAGAAAGTGTAATCAGCTTTTTATCAATTAGGTCAAGTTTGTTGATATTGTTGCTTAGGTCTTCTATAGTCTTAATGATTTTCTATTTACTTTTTCTAGTGATTACTAACAAGTGCTGAAGTCTCCAACTATAATTGTGAATTTGTCTATTTCTTCTTGGAGTTGTACCAATTTTTTCTTCAAGTATTTTAAACTGGTGGTGTTAGGTACATCTTATTGATGAATTAATATTATATCTTCTTGATGAATTAACTCTTTTACCATTATTTAATGTCCCTCTTTACCTCTGGTAATATTGTTTTGATATTCTTTATTTTGATATGTCTGATATTCATATAGCCACTCAGGTTTCTTTTAATTACTGTTTGCATTGTTTACCTTCTTTCAATCCTGTTACCTTTTTTTTTTAATTTTTTGTTTATTGCAGTAACATTGGTTTACAACATTGTAAAAATTTCAGGTGTACATCATTATACTTCTATTTCTGCATAGATTACATCATGTTCACCACCAAAATACTAATTACAACCCATCACCACACACATGTACCAAATTATCCCTTTCACCCTTCTCCCTCCCCACTTCCCCTCTGGTAACCACCAATCCAATCTCTGTCTCTATGTGTTTGTTTATTGTTGTTATTATCTACTACTTAATGAAGGAAATCATATGGTATTTGACCTTCTCCCTCTGACTTATTTCACTTTGCATTATACCCTCAATGTCCATCCATGTTGTCACAAATACCTGGATTTCATCGTTTCTTATGGCTGAGTAGTATTCCATTGTGTATATATACCACATCTTCTTTATCCATTCGTCCCTTGATGGGCACTTAGGTTGCTTCCAAGTCTTGGCTATTGTGAATAACGCTGCAATGAACACAGGGGTGCATGTACCTTTATAAATTGGTGTTTTCAAGTTCTTTGGATAAATACCCAGCAGTGGAATAGCTGGATCATATGGTAGTTCTATCCTTGATTTTTTGAGCAATCTCCATACTGTTTTCCATAGTGGCTGCACCAGTTTGCACTCCCACCAGCAGTGTATGAGAGTTTCCTTCTCTCCACATCCTCTCCAACACGTGTTGTTTACTGTCTTGTTAA
This sequence comes from Diceros bicornis minor, assembly GCF_020826845.1. Lineage (NCBI taxonomy): Eukaryota > Metazoa > Chordata > Mammalia > Perissodactyla > Rhinocerotidae > Diceros > Diceros bicornis. The sequence continues at coordinate 8,375,218 of NC_080763.1, read as the reverse complement.
TTATAGCCATTCTGACGGGCGTGAGGTGATATCTCATTGTAGTTTTGATTTGCATTTCCCTGATAGTTAGTGATTTTGAACATCTTTTCATGTGTCTGTTGGCCATCTGTATATCTTCTTTGGAGAAATGTCTGTTCAGGTCTTTTGCCCATTTTTTAATTGGGTTGGTAGTTTTTTTGTTGTTGAGATGCATGAGTTTTTTATATATTTTGGAGATTAACCCCTTATCAGATGTATGGTTTGCAAATATTATCTCCCAATTGTTAGGTTGTCTTTTCGTTTTGTTGATGGTTTCCTTTGCTGTACAGAAGCTTTTTAGTTTGACGTAGTCCATTTGTTTATTTTTTCTATTGTTTCTCTTGACCGGTCAGACATGGTGCTTGAAAAGATGTTGCTAAGACCGATGTCAAAGAGCGTACTGCCTATGTTTTCTTCTAGAAGTTTCATAGTTTCAGGGCTTACATTCAAGTCTTTAATCCATTTGGAGTTAATTTTTGTGTACGGTGTGAGGTAAGGGTCGACTTTCATTTTTTTGCATGTGGCTATCCAGTTTTCCCAACACCATTTGTTGAAGAGACTTTCTTTTCTCCATTGTATGTTCTTGGCTCCTTTGTCAAAGATTAGCTGTCCATAGATGTGTGGGTTTATTTCTGGGCTTTCGATTCTATTCCATTGATCTATGTGTCTGTTTTTGTGCCAGTACCATGCTGTTTTGGTTACTATAGCTTTGGAGTATATTTTGAAATCAGGGAGTGTGATACCTCCAGCTTTGTTCTGTTTTCTCAGGATTCCTTTAGCTATTCGGGGTCTTTCGTTGTTCCATATAAATTTTAGGATTCTTTGTTCTATTTCTGTGAAAAATGTTGTTGGAACTTTGATAGGGATTGCATTGAATCTGTAGTTTGCTTTAGGAAGTATGGACATTTTCACTATGTTAATTCTTCCAATCCAAGAGCACGGAATATCTTTCCATTTCTTTGTGTCTTCTTCAATTTCTTTCAGAAATGTTTTATAGTTTTCGGTGTACAGATCTTTCACCTCTTTAGTTAAGTTTATTATTAGGTATTTTATTCTTTTTGTTGCAATTGTAAATGGGATTGTATTCTTAATTTCTCTTTCTGCTACTTCGTTGTTAGTGTACAGAAATGCAACTGATTTTTGTATGTTGATTTTGTATCCTGCAACTTTACCATATTCGTTTATTACTTCTAAAAGTTTTCTGGTGGATTCTTTAGGGTTTTCTATATATAAAATCATGTCATCTGCAAATAGTGACAGTTTCACTTCTTCCTTTCCAATTTGGATTCCTTTTATTTCTTTCTCTTGCCTGATTGCTCTGGCTAGGACTTCCAGTACTATGTTAAATAGGAGTGGTGACAGTGGGCATCCTTGTCTGGTTCCTGTTCTTAGAGGGATAGCTTTCAGTTTTTCACCATTGAGAATGATATTAGATGTGGGTTTGTCACATATGGTCTTTATTATGTTGAGGTACTTTCCTTAATACCCATTTTATTCAGAGTTTTTATCATAAATGGATGCTGTATCTTCTCAAATGCTTTCTCTGCATCTATTGAGATGATCATGTGATTTTTATTTTTCATTTTATTAATGTGGTGTATTATGTTGATTGATTTGCGAATGTTAAGCCATCCCTGCATACCTGGAATAAATCCCACTTGATCATGGTGTATAATCTTTTTAAGGTATTGTTGTATGCGATTTGCTAGTATTTTGTTGAGGATTTTTGCATCAATGTTCATCACTGATATTGGCCTGTAATTTTCTTTTTTGTGTTGTCCTTGTCTGGTTTTGGTATCAGGGTAATGTCAGCTTCATAGAATGAGTTAGGGAGCTTCCCCCCCTCCTCAGTTTTTTGGAAGAGTCTGAGAAGGATAGGTATTAAGTCTTCTTTGAATGTTTGGTAGAATTCACCAGGGAAGCCGTCTGGTCCTGGACTTTTATTTTTGGGGAGGTTTGTGATTACTGTTTCGATCTCCTTACTGGTGACTGGTCTATTCAAATTCTCTACTTCTTGATCCAGTTTTGGAAGCTTGTATGATTCTAAGAATTTATCCATTTCTTCCTGATTGTCGAATTGGTTGGCATATAGCTTTTCATAGTATTCTCTTATAATCTATTGTATTTCTGAGGTGTCTGTTGTAACCTCTCCTCTATCATTTCTGATTTTACTTATTTGTGCCTTCTCTCTTCTCTTCTTGGTGAGTCTAGCTAAAGGTTTGTCAATTTTGTTGATCTTTTCAAAGAACCAGCTCTTGGTTTTATTAATTTTTTCTATTGTTCTCTTAGTCTCTATTTCATTTATTTCTGCTCTGATTTTTATTATTTCCCTTCTTCTACTGATTTTGGGCTTTGTTTGTTCTTCTTTTTCCAGTTCCTTTAGGTGCATTGTTAGATTGTTTCTTTGAGATTTTTCTTGTTTGTTGAGATAGGCCTGTATCGCTATAAACTTCCCTCTTAGAACCGCTTTTGCTGTATCCCATAAATTCCGGCATGTCGTATTTTCATTTTCATTTGTCTCCAGGTATTTTTTCATTTCTTCTTTGATTTCTTCGTTAACCCAGTCGTTCTTTAGTAGCATTTTGTTTAATCTCCACGTATTTGTGGCTTTTCTGATTTTCTTCCTATAGTTGATTTCTAGTTTCATACTGTTGTGGTCAGAAAAGATGCTTGGTATTATTTCAATCTTCTTAAATTTATGGAGACTTGTTTTGTGGCCTAATATGTGATCAATCCTGGAGAATGTTCCATGTGCATTTGAAAAGAACGTGTATTCTTCGGTTTTTGGATGGAATGTTCTGTATATATCTACTAAGTCCATCTGTTCTAGTGTGTCGTTTAAGGCCAATGTTTCCTTATTGATCTTCTGTTTGGATGATCTATCCGTTGGTGTAAGTGGAGTGTTAAAGTCCCCTACTATTATTGTGTTACTGTCTATTTCTCTTTTCATGTCTGTTAATAATTGTTTTATATATTTAGGTGCACCTACATTGGGTGGGTAGATATTTACAAGTGTTATATCCTCTTGTTGGATTGTTACCTTGATCATTATGTAATGGCCTTCTTTATCTCTTTTTACAGTTTTTGTTTTAAAGTCTACCTTGTCTGATAGAGTACTGCTACCCCAGCTTTCTTTTCATTGCCATTTGTGTGGAGTATCTTTTTCCATCCCTTCACTTTCAGTTTGTGAGTGTCTTTAGGTCTGAAGTGTGTCTCTTGTATGCAGCATATATATGGGTCTTGTTTTTTAATCCAGTCAGCCACGCTATGCCTTTTAATTGGGGCATTTAGTCCATTGACGTTTAAAGTAGCTCTTGATAAGTATGTACTTACTGCCATTTTTTAAGTTTTTTTTTCTCTGTTCCTTTCTTCTTCTATACAGAATTGAGGGTCACTTTAGTTTGACCTCTGTCTGAAAGCTGTACTCTTTAACTCCCCTCCTCCCTCCTTTTATGTTTTTGATATCATATCTAACCTCTTTTTTGTGCATTTGTATCCATTACCTTCTTATCATGGAAATAGATAATTTTTCCTATTTGTGGTCTTCTCTTTTCCCCTTAAGTCAGTCCCTTTAACATTTCTTGTAGCACTGGTTTCTTGGTGACAAACTCCTTTAATTTTTGCTTGTCTGGGAAATTTTTGATCTCTCCTTCCGTTTTGAATGATAACCTTGCTGGGTAGAGTATTCTTGGCTGTAAGTTTTTTCCTTTTAGCACTTTAAATATATCGTGCCATTCTCTTCTAGCCTGTAAGGTTTCTGCTGAGAAGTCAGCTGATAGCCTTATGGGGTTTCCTTTGTGTGTAACTTGACATTCTCTTGCAGCTTTTAGGATTCTCTCTTTATCTTTAATTCTGGACATTTTGATTATGATGTGTCTTGGTGTGGGCCTCTTTGGGTTTATCTTGTTTGGGGCTCTCTGTGATTCCTGTACCTGGATATCTGTTTCCTTCCTTAGGTTAGGGAAGTTTTCATCTATTATTTCTTTAAATAGATTCTCTGCCCCCTTGTCTCGCTCTACTCCTTCCGGGACACCTATAACACGGATGTTAGTGCGCTTGATGTTGTCCCAGAGGTCCCTTAGACTGTCCTCACTCTTTTTAATTCTTTTCTCTTTTACCTGTTCACCTTGGGTCATTTCTTCTAGTCTTTCGTCCAGCTCACAGATCCGTTCTTCTGTATCCTCTACTCTGCTTTTGAGTCCCTCTAATCAATTTTTCATTTCCAGTATTGTATTCTTCATTTCTGATTGGTTCTTTTTTATATCTTCCATTTCTTTGTTGACATTCTCACTGAGTTCATCTATTCTTCTCCCCAGATCAGTGAGCATCCTTAACACTCTTTGTTTGAACTCTCTGTTGGGTAGGTTGCTCATTTCTGTTTCACTTAGTTCCTTTTCTGGGGTTTTGTCCTGTTCCCTTACTTGGAATGTATTCTTTTGCCTCCTCATTTTGCCTCTTTCCCTGTGCTTGTGTCTACGTATTAGGTAGGTCAGCTACGTCTCCTGCTCTTGGATAGGTGACCTTATGTAAGTGATGCCTTAGGAGGCTTCCAGTGTGCTTCCCTCAGTTCTCAATGTTCCAGGGGTGACCCCTATGTGGGCTATGTGTGTCCTTCTGTTGTGGCCTGTTTGCTCTCCCTGTAGGCGCCCAGGGAGGCCGAGTTACACTCCTGGCCAGCTGTTGTAATGCTCAGCCGCTTGTAGTTGTTGTGGGCCCTTCAGTCTCTTTATCAGGTGTGGGGAGCCCCAGCACAGTTGGCTGCAAGTTCTAATACCACATTTGTGTTGCAGTATTTCTTTTAAGTGAGTAGGCCCTCAGTGTGGCAGGTTGTTAGGCTCAGGGCCTTACAATTGCTGTAAGCCTCTAGCCTATTAGGTCTCTTGTCAGCTCTCTGAGGATTGCAGCTGGGTGGGGCTGGCCTCAGGCACAGTAGCACCCCATTGTTTCAGGCTTTGGAAGGTGGGGCAAACCCCCATGTGGGTCTTTGAGAAACACAAGTCTTCTGCAGATGACAAGCCTTGCCGCCCACAGGTCCACACACACAGTCAACACAGTCCTGCCCCGTGTGCGCATCCCGACCTCCCGAAGTGGACCTAGTCTCTCCACGGCGGGAGCCCCACACACTCCGCCACTGCCCCACACTCTCCCCCCGCCCCGCTCCTTGTGCACACCCTGCCCCGCTCAAGTTGGCTCAGTTGCCAGGTTGCAGAGAATCCAGTCACCAATCTATGCAGGACCACAAGTTGCCTGAGGGCTGGTTGTTGGGTGGGGCCAGTCTCTAGGGTGGGCTGCCTGCCCTGGCTGAGCTGGATTAAATCAGTGCTCTAGCGGGTGGGGCAGACCTGGGCTAGCAGGCCTCAGGGAGAACTCCAATGGCATCTGTGTCAGCACGCCCATACCAGGCCACAACAATGGCCACCGCCAATGTCCCAGTCCCTGGAGATGTCTCACCTCTCACCGAGATGCACTCAGGGCCTATTAGGTGAGTCTCTTTTCACCACAGCACTGTGCACCTTTCTTTCTGGTGATTTTAGGATGCTTTCTGAAACGGGTGAGTTTGCGCGCGGGCCCTTTAAGAGCCGGTTTTAGTTTCTTTGTGAATCAGCTTTTCTTGGGGTACTTCCCAGTGTTTTAGTAGCAGGGAAAGTCAGATATTATGCTGCTGGTCTCGATTGTGCTGGGTCCACAAAATGCCCACAGCGGGGGCGCTCCCCGGCTCAGGACCCCGCGCTTCTAGGGAGGGCTGCGTACCTGTGGGCTGCTCCCGGTGGCCGTGAAGCTGGCGGCTTGTGAAGGCTGCGTTTTTCCTCTCCAGAAGGGAGTCTCTGCCTCTTCCACCTCAATTAGGATTGTCCGTTGTTGCAGGAATTCCTCTTATCCAGTTTTCAGTTCTGTCTCAGGGGTAATTTTTCCACAAGTAGTTGTAAATTGGCTGTGTCCACAGGAGGAGGTGAGTTCCGAGAGTGCTTACGCCGCCATCTTGAGTCCTGCAATCCTGTTACTTTTCACCTATGTCTTTATATTTAAAGCAAGTTTCTAGTTGACAGCATAAATTTGGTCTTGGTTTTGAATCCAATCTGACAATCTCTGTCTTTTAAATGGCATGTTTATTTACATTTAATGTTATTATTGATGTGGTTGGATTTTAATCAATTATCTTGCTATTTCCTTTTTGTTCTTTTTGTTGCTGTTGTTCATTTTCCCCTCATTTCGTGCCTGCTTTTGGAGTAATTGAATAATTTTAATTATGTACTATTTAAAAATATTTTAATGATTACTCTGCATCTATCACAGTCTACTTTCAAATAATATTATGACAACATATACTGTAGGAACCTTTCATCAGTATACTTTCAATTTTTACCCATCTTTCATACTATCACTGTCATTTTCTTTTTATAGACACTGTCAATGTATTGATATTATTTTTTAGACAGTCAATTATCTTTTATAGGGGTTGAAAATAAGAAATCTTTTATTTATATCTTCATTTTAACCATCTCAGAAGCTCTTCATTTCTTTGTATAAATCCAAGTTTCTGTCTGGTATAATTTAATTTCTACCTGAAACATTTCCTTTAACTTCTTTTGTAGTACATATCTGTCTCTCAGGTTTCATTTACCTGAAAAAGTATTTATTTCGCCTTCATTTTTGAAAAGTATTTTTGCTGGATATAGAATACTGGGTTATCTCTTTTTTCTTTTCAGCACTTTAAAATATCACTGTATCGTCTACTAGATTGCATGGTTTGTAATAAGAAGCTGATCTATTTCTTATCTTTGTTCTTCTGTAAGTAATGTACCTTCTTTCTCTGGCTTCCTTCAATATTTTCTCTTCCTATTTGGCTTTTAGCAGTTTGAATATGATGTGTATAAGTATTTTTTCTTTTAATCTTGCTTGGAGTTCTCTGAGATTCTTCGATCTGTGGTTTGATGTTCTTCATTTTTCTTATAAAATTATTGGTCATTATCTCTTCGAGTACTCTTCCTGTTCTGTTTGCTTTCTCTTTTCTTGCTGGGATTCCAGTTACATGCATGTTAGGATATTTGATACAGCTCTTGGATACTTAGATTTTTTTTCACTCTTCTTTCTGTTTGTGTTTCACTTTCTATTGACTATCGTCAAGTTTACTTACTCCTTGGCCATGTTGAGTCTACTGATAAGCCCACTGAAGTCATTCTTCATCTGTACTACTGTTTTCCTCCCTAACATTTCTATTTGACCGCTTCTTATAATTTCCCCCTCTTTGCTTCAATTCCCGTCTGTTCATACATATTCTATCTTTTCTACTAGGGCCTTTAACACATTAATCATAGTTATTTTAAATTCCCTGTATGACAGTTCCAACGTCTGAGTCATCTGTGAGTCTTGTTGTCGTGATTGCTTTGTCTGTTAAGAGTGGATTGTTGTTGTTTTCTTGTTTTTTCTTGCCTTTAATTTTGACTGAACGCCAGACATTGTGTGTACAACAATAGAGACTTAGGTAAGTAGTATTTAAGCTTGGAAATGGGAACACTTCTTCAGCTAGGCTATGAATGTGAGGAGTTGAGTCAATCAGGTCAGAAGTTAAGTTGGCTTTGAGTTTTGTTGTTGCTGCAGTTAACTTTGGTGTACCACTAGCTTCAAAATCCTCTAGTGTTACTTTGTGTTTAGGGTGGGCCCTAGGATGCCACAGGGTTTTTCTCAATATTCCTGTTTCACCTTCAGCTTTCAGCCTTCACTGTGCACCTGCACCATAGAAGGAGTTTCTCTCTACACTCTTGTGCCTTGCCCACTGGTAGCCTGCTGATGCTTGTTACTCAATACTTGTTGGTTTCATGGTGAGAGATGGGGAGGGAGTAGTTCTCTGTTGTCTTGGTCCAGCCTCAGTCCCAAGCAGATCCTGTATGCCTGGGTCTTGCAGTGGGGCTTTTTTAGTGATCCTGTTCCTCCTCCCTGTGGTAGCCAAACTCCGCCTTGTCTCTTTAACAAGTTTTGTGCAAGCGAGTTTCCTACCCCTCTCCCAGCAATGAGAGACCTCTAATAGTACTAATAATAGATTGTGGGCCTAAGACTATTTCTTTCCTTTCCCCCAAGAGTGGATGGTTTTTTTCTTTACCCTCCTCCCAGCCACAATTGGTTTTCACCTATACTCTGGAGGTGACAGATATGCTACCTCTTCCCCAGCGAATTAAGGCTTCTGTTCTTACAGGAAAAGGGTCCAAATGTGTCATCCAATCTTTCTGGCAGTGGCAGTCACTCTTCACTTCCAGGCGTGTACCAGTAAAGGAGACTAGTCTCCTGTCCTACCTCCCAGCCTTTCTTTTCTATAAGTCTGTAGAGAAGAGACTACAAATGGGAGTGAACTCCCCTTGTATCTGTAGCTACCAATGGTTCTATGCTTGGCCTTTAGCAACCCATTAAAAAAGTTTAGCCAAATACATCTTATCCGCTTGTGTGGTGCCTGGTATTTCTTCCTGTTCTGTGCTCTGGCACAGTGAGATAGTGCTTGTGTCTCATCTCTTCGGAGGAGTCTGTCTTTCCTTGGACTTTAGGCTACTTAGTCACTCTGCATCATAAGCTCTCTGATGGAGTCAAGAAATGTTATGATTTTGTAGTTTATCTGACATTAAATAGTTAGGGTGGAAGTAATACTCTTTCCACTTTCCTCATCCTGGGTGAAAACAAAACTCCCAAATTCCGCAACATGTTAAAGTGAATTCCTATTTTATTAATCAATAATAGCATGGATTTATAGAAGATAAATTTATTCAGACAATGCTTGTTACACATATGTATTTGTGGATTTTTGGCAGAATTACTAGTCTGTACCCCATCCCCTTCCTATCAGATATTCACACACACGGTTTTGAAATCACTGTCACACCTTAAGAGAAAAAAAAAAATCAACTTAACTTTTAACTGTGATTTTGAAATTACTAAGATTAATTATAATTGTGATAGCCATTGTAATTTAGCTATATTTCAAATACTAAGGTAAAAAATTTACCACTTTATAAAAGAACAAAAATGATTTCATTTGTGCATGTGGTCAGAAATAGATTCTAAATATACATACACTTTGGATTTCCTAATTCTCACATATTTAAAGTCACAATCACTGTATGTGAGGTGTAAATGGTGCTAAGATGGCTGGGAATTAAACTCAGGACATAATGCCAAAAACATCCATCTGTGATTAGGTAAGTGTATTTCTCACAAAAACGTAACCTGCTTTTGATAAATTATTGCAATTACATTTATTACTTTGAGCACTTTAATACATACTTTCTGAGCAACATATATAATCTACAAATAAGAAAACTGAAGAATGCTGTGATTTTCAAGCATCTTTGACAACTAATCTGTCCTAGCATTTAACCACAAAACATATGATCTAATTTTTCCCCACTGATTATATATAGAATGTTTGACTTTCTAATTACTATTTAGTATGATGGTCTTAAAATTTTAAGAGAAAAACTAAAAAAGGAAAATAGTTTTTAAAGTTAACTATTTTAACACATCACTTGATAGAATTTAATTTGTTCCTGGGTTCGTAACAAATAAATGGATTTAAAATTAGTCTCTCATTAGTATTGAAAAAAATTAACTTGCACAGTAAAAGATGCAGTGAAAGTTAACTTGCAGAGTAAAAGGGAAAAAAATTAAAATGACTCATTAAAATCACTTAAAAAGTTGTTTTCACTATAAAACTGTTAGAGATATTAATCGGGACATAGAATCAGATAAGTGGTATCACGTGGTCAAAAATACACCCAATGAATTCAATACCAAATGAAAGAGTTTTACTCTTAGACTCTAAAGATATCATCTGCCAGAACAATCAAATCAATTTCTCTCTTTTACATTAAAATCTGAAAGTAATAATCAAGAGGGGAAGAAAACAAAGATTTTACAGATTTCCCAGAAGCACAGTGCTGGAACCTATGTCCTATCACATCTTCAGTCAACTTTTAATGGATGATCATTGAAAGAGTTGCTACTGCTGGTAAACTGCTTGATTTCTATATATATACACATTAAACTACTACACATTTCAAAGTGAAATACATGATACTTCCCCTGAAACAGCCATAATTTGGGGTTCAAGTATTCTTAGAAGCATTTATTTGCCAGAAAAGACGTGGTTTTGATTCCCTTGTGATAAGGTGAGTTTCTCTCATTATCTTCAAGGCCTCTGTGTAGGAGATAGGATTAAATTGCTTTAAGGTCACCCAAAGTCCTGAGAGCCCTAGAGGATTATTTTGGCATTCTGACTTTCCTATTCTCTGAAACATTTGGCAATGTCTCTGAGTTTCATCAGAGAAAAACAATAAAACCCACAAAATTTATGGGAAAAAAGTCATAACTGACTATATTTGCCAAGGCAATCATATTCATTCAAAAATACTCAGTATGGAGATATATATCAATTATGTAGTGAAACACTTGACTTCTATTTAAAATGCTCTATTTATAGCTCACTAGGTATTTATTTGTCTTAGTCAAAGCTGACATAGGTCTGCTCTCCTAACTTTTGTATTAGATATAAAATTAAATGAAAAAAATTTTACATATATTAAGTCCAACTCTTTCCGAATAAAACTTCCTCCTACTAACTAATACCTTGGTTTCTTTTATTCTTCTTATGAATTTTATTGACTTATTAAATGTTAATTGGACATTTTTTAATGATATAAGTCAACAAAAATTTAACTATTGCCATCTTGTGGTCAGACATTCATATATGTGAAATTGAAAACAATGTCACTTTCCTAAAGAGAGATATTTACGCTTAAAATCTTACCGAAGATATTTTCCTATCAGCTAAGAAAAAAAATTGTTTTATTACATACAACATCCCCTAGGGAAAGAAAATTCATTTATAATTTTTAGAAATTATAATTTTTTAAAAACTAAATTAAATGTACTGTCATTGACCACAAATGGTAACAATACTCAGTAGAAGGACATAAAGTCAGTCTTGTATTATCTTAAGAACATTTATTTGCTCATATCTATATAGTGTCATGATTAATATTTAAATCACCATGAGAAGAGTTTTACAGGTAATTTTCCATAGGATTCTAAAATATAACATTAACACTATTGTACCATGGTTAGGTTAAAAAAGTGGTTGGGAGGGCAAAGTTCTGAAAAGTTGGAGCAAGAGAACAGAAAACAAACAGCAAAGTAAAACCTACACCTCATATAGCATAATCTTCACAAATACCTTGAGCACTTCCTCATATAGATCCTCTCCAAAACACCAAATACACAGTTACATTTGCAATTACACTGGCATTCAATATATGACATAAAACCACAATTATAAAAGCAAAGAAAAACATTCCACTGCTCAAAATATTCGTAATACTTCTCCCTGGATTGTGGACAGAAAGTTTTTAAAGAGACAACATCTTAATTTCTACTGCCAAATTTCAGAATTTAGATTATACAAAATTTAAATGACTAAGAAACAAGAAGATAAAGCATAAGGCCAATAGCCTTGCAGAAACATAAAGACGACATCAAAATGCTGTGATGCTGATTGTAGAATTAAAGGTCAACCACACAATTTTGATAATTAACACTACAGAAAATTCATTCATATAATAGCATTTAACATGAGAATCCTTTGTTTCTTAAATTGTACTTGTTGGTCAACACAACACTAAATAGCCCTTACAAAGCACCTTAAAAGCCATAACCCCTGCCTTTAAATTATAAATTTAAAACAGACAACTATGATATAAATATAAACCTATATATAGATAAAAAGATGCTGACATTCAATTGTACAAGAACCGAAAAGTAAAGTTAAAGGAAAAACACTACCTGAGAGTTTTTTAAATCCATTAGAAATAGTATTTATTGGTAAACAGAACTAACAAATATATATCAAAAATGATACCAGATTCTTTATCCCAACGGACTAAATGAGATAAAGAAACAAAAAACTTAGAGACAAGAATAAGACATATATAAAAGTAAAGAACTCTCATTATATACTTCTTCAATATCAGGACAAGTATCAAGCTATTATTAAAGAAAACAAATCTTACCTTGTTGCTCTGCAAGTGAAATATTGGATTTATTTTTTACACGTATTAAACGACTTTGTACTGGCTTGTGTTCAACCTGCTTAACATCTTGGTCTTGCTTTTGTTGGTACTAAAGAATTTAAGACATGAGATTATAATAATATTTTTTAAGTTACTTTTAAAAAAATTGAGCAATTAAATTATTTAGGTGTTCATTACATAAAATTTGAATATTATGTATGCCTTCTAATTGCTAACTGGGTAACAGAGTACGTATTACTAAAGAAAAGATGTTGCAAATAAAAACTTTTAAAAGATTTGGATAATATACACAGATTTCAAATATTCAAATCATCTCTGTCTATTTTTACTATAGAATTCAGAGCTACTTATAAATCAAACTATTCTAGATATATACACATGATGCATTTAGACAGGATAAAAACTTAATTTGGCTGTAAGCGCTCCCATATAACCGTTTTTGCATAAAATGAAAATCTGCATAATGCACTGCAATTTTCGAAGAGCTTTTATATATAATAACATCATTTAATTCTCACAAGTGTGAGTAGGTATTGTTATCCTCCTTTGCCATTCAAGAAACATATACTCCACCGTAAGACCTATCATCTCTCTTCCTTATCTATAACCTACACCTAAATTCAAAATTTACAGTAGTCACAAATTCCTTCACAATCACACATCAGAAATTGTGATGACTTTAGCCCTTTTCTTTCTTCTCTTTCCTGTTTTATGAGACTAATTATGAATGAGTCTCAGAAAACAGCTATCAGATATACTCTGACAGGAATTCAACAAGATTCTCTCTGGACTCTTGTCAACAACTCTGAAACACCTGTCCACGCGGACTCAGCTGTAACCACTCCAGCTCCGGGAGGCACCTATTTATCTACCAACAAAAACGAGTAGCTTTCCACTGCAGTGGTAACAATTAGCCTTAACTCCGGTCCTTTAAGTTTAGAACCATGAATCACATAGGTTTCTGCCTTGAAGGAAATATCATTTTGGTGCGCATTTCTAAGATGGGGACTATGACTATCTCTGGCTCCTTCAACTTAGGACCTCCCCATGGCTCCTTCCTTAACCACCGTGATGAAGAGCTGAGTGTGGGGGAGCTAACCTGCTTGTGTTCAAATCTGGCTAAGCCATTTTGTAGCTTTGACCTTGGGTAAATTATTAACCCTTCAATATCTCAATTTGCTCATTTGTTAAATGGGGATACTAATAATAACTACCTCATCAGGTTGTTATAAGGATTAAATGAGTTAAATGTGTAAAGAACTTAGAACAGCATCTGGCAGAGTAAGGATTATAAATAACTATGTGCTATTATGATTATTAGCCATACTTCTCTGTTAAAGAAATCTAACAAAATTTTTGAGGCCCATTCTTCTGGTAACACTTAGTAGCTTTACTTTAAAACAGGCCAACAATTAAAGGAAAGCAATCTTTCTATTTTTTAAATAGCTTTATTGAGATATAATTGATAGACAATAATCTGCATGTTTGAAGTGCACAATTTGCTAAGTTTTGGCATATGCATATACCCCTGAAACCATCAGCACAATCAAGATAATATAATGAACACAGCCATCAATCTCAAAAGTTTTCTCATACCCTTTTGTATTCCCACCTGTTACTATAGATTAGTTTGTAAATTTTCTAGAATGTTATATAAATGGAATCATAGAGTATATACTTCTTTTTTTGTGGTCTGGCTTCTTTCCCTCAACATAACTTTTGTGAGAATCATGCATGTTATTGTACGTATCAGTAGTCCATGCCTTTTTATTGCTTAGTAGTATTCCATTGTATAAATTATACCACAATTTGTACATTCACCAAGCGATGGACATTTCTGTTGTTTCCAGTTTTGGGTTACTACAAATAAAGTTGCTATGAAAACTCATGTACAAGTCTTTGTGTAGACATATATTTTAGTTTCCCTTGGGTAAATACCTAGGAGTGAAATGCCTGGATCATATGGTAGGTGTATGTTTTACTTTTTAAAGAAATCGTCAAACTGTTTTCCAAAGTGGTTGAATTATTTTACATTCCCAACCAGCAGCATACGCGAGTTCAGTTGCTCCACATCCTTGCCAACCCTTGGCAGGTCAATCTTTTTAATTTTAAACATTATAATGGGTGTGTAGTAGTATTTCATTGTGTTTTTAATTAGCATTTTCCAATTGACTAACGATGCTGAAAATCTTTTTATGTGCTTACTTGACATCAGTATATCTTCTTTGGATAAGGGTATCTGTCCAAATATTTTATCCATTTTTAAATTGAATTGTTTATTTTCTTAATATTGAATTCTCTGAGTTCCTTATATATTCTGAATACAAGTCTTTTATCAGCGAAGTGATTTGCAAATATTTTCTCCCAGTCTCTGGCTTGTGTTTGCTTTCTCTTAACAGTGGATCTTGAAAAGCAGAAGTTCTTATTTTTGATACAACCAATTTATTCACTTTTTTCTTTCATGGATAGTGCTTTTGGTATCATTTTTGCCTAACCCAAGGTCACAATTTTTCTTTTATACACAAGTTATTAACGGATACTTATTCATTACTAACTAGCTTTTCCTGATCTTCGCTTGATCATAGATTATTAATACTGAACCCTACATAATGGTGTGTTCCATAAACAATGTTTATTTTATATATTTTTGCCTTTCATCCTTGTCGGAAGAGGTCTTCAAGAGGACGTGACTGCCAGTTGACCTGCGAGCCTTACCTGGGTAATCAGAGGCTCCTCACTCCCTCCCCTGTCCTTGGAGTGTATGTCCTGCCTACTATTCCCATACTAACAGCCGTTTCAAGGACACAGTCCTGAAAGAGTAAGATGTCACTGAGACCATCTGGACTGAATACATGACTGAACCCAGTTAAGGCCTCTGTATAAACTTTTAAGATTCTGGCAGGCAAGTGTGGAGATCTACTCATCTTGCGGC
Source organism: Diceros bicornis minor (assembly GCF_020826845.1). NCBI lineage: Eukaryota > Metazoa > Chordata > Mammalia > Perissodactyla > Rhinocerotidae > Diceros > Diceros bicornis. Next base: position 8,360,200 of record NC_080763.1, on the reverse strand, counting down.
CGCCCAAGACAAGCCTCTTAAGTAAATTCCCTTGCTTATTAAACCTGCCACCTTCCAATCTTGAATGGTCTGCCTCTTTCTTCTATTTCTCCTTGTCCTCTGTGTATGGGGCCAGTTTCAGATTTCACCCGGGGAGCTCCCAAGGTTGTGAACCAACAATTCTCAACACCATGTAATTCTAGACAATACCATAAAATGAATACTTATTGAATAAATTAATCCACAGTGAGAAATGCATCGCTATTACACAGATATAAAACTGTTTTTAATAACCTAAGCATTTTTTTTACATCTTGGAGAGTAATTATCCTATTTTTTGAGGGCACAAGATTACACAGGCCATTGGCTTAACTCAGCAAGAAATTTCTTATGCTTTCATGGTAACACATTTTGCAAATTTGAATGTAATAAATATTTATTGAGTACCTAATATGTGCAAATTACTGAGCTAGATATTGCATGGGGATACAGAGGTGTAAATGATCACAGCTACCTAACTAGGTGACAGGCATTTTATATACATGTATATTTTTATTCCTTATTTTAAAGATGAGGAAATTAAGGCTTAGAAAAAGGCTAAGTAATGTATTCAAGGTCACAGCCAGAAACCAGATGAGCAAAGATTTGTATCCAGGCTTGAGTTAGTAAATGAAGGAGGCATGATTTGAAGCTGACTCCAAAGACTACGCTCTTGACAGTGTATCATGCTGCTGTTCTCATTCTAAGTAAAGTACAAATGCTATTAATTGGTACCTGAGGAAAATCTTCAGCCGTTACTGATAACTTAACATCATCTTCCTGTGTTGTCAGAAGTGTTGTGGAAAGAGCAAGGTTAGAATTTGGCTGCAACTCCAATTCTCCCAAACTCATTGGACCATGACTAGCACATGAATCTTCATAAACACCACCTGTTATCAAATATGTAAACAAAAAGTTAAAATAAATTGTTTAATTTACCTTAGAAAAAGAAAAATTGACTAAAATTACAAATATTTCTTAGCTACTGAATTAGAAGTAGCAGTGTATTTCAGCCAAAAATAGGTGGTACCAAGCCTTCATTGCAATTAAAACCAAAGCTTATAGAGAATGCAAAAAGTACCTATGTTCAAACAAATCTATGGACTATTCTAAAGTTCCAGTCAAGTTGCTCATGCAGTCCACACCCAACCCCTACTCCTACACACTAACTCCTAACACTCCAGCTAACCTTTTCTATCAGTAAGAGTCAACAGAATACTTTCTATCTACAACGTAATCTTAAAGCAGGGGGCAATTTCCTAGGTAGAAAACGTTGATACTGCTTAGCTCTGTTCTGTAGATATTTTTCTTCAAATGGTCAAGTTCCTCTTTACCTCATCCAAATGGCATCCCAATCATATCAATAAAAAGAAAATAAGAGCAGAAATATCTATTTATCTAATAATAATATCACTGTACATTTATAGTGCACCTCATACCCCAAGCACTTTCATATACATTATATGTGCATATCACATATACATTACCTCATTTAATTTGAATACCACAATCATTCTGTAAGGTAAGCAGGTCAGACAGTATTATAACTGTCTTTCACTAACAAAGCTAAGGCTTGGGAAAGTTAATTGACTATCCAAAAATCAGAGAGCTAGTAAGAGGAATTAAAATCCTGATCTTCCAACTCCTAGTCACTGTTCTTTATTTCACGTTCTTACTAAAATATTTCTAAGATAATTCTATTTTTCCTAATTAACAGCCACATTTTAAATATAGCACAGTGTAGTATATCTCATCTTAAACAACAGAAATTGACCTGAAGTGTTATACATAAGCTAAATTTTTTAAATGAAATAATATTTTAAAGACATCATAGATATTTTCTATTTAAAGGCAGTCTGTTGACAATTTCTTAGGTATAGCAAATAATCACCCTCAGATCTCTTATGTTAATCCATATTTTTAGGTTGATTTTGCATAAAGCAAAATACATACATTTAATTTTTACCTTTCCAGTATTCAATCTGTACAAACCAATTTCTCAAAATTATAACCTGTTTTATTCTCATTTAATTATCTAGCATGATATAAGATTAATTTAAATAATGATAATAATATCCATCATTTACACTAGTTATTGTTCCAGGCCTTTTATTGGCTTCTTTATATTCTGATAAGCCTTTTTCTATTCCTATGTCATTTTTCCAACATTTTCCTAAGACTGACAAAATGAATTAAAATAAAAGAATTAGCACATATAATGTTAAAAGAGAAGAGATTAAAAACTCTTTGTGCTGATAATTTGGTTATATACCTAGAACACTCAAGCGACTCTAGTGAGGAAAAAAACCTCTACTAGAATTAATAAGAGAATCTGGTAACGTGACTGGATAATAGATAAGTATATAAAAATCATTAGCTTTTCTCAATATTATAGCAAAATGCACCTAGAAATGAAAAAATAATCCTTTACTATAGTGCCCAAAACTTTAAAGTAATTAAGAATAAAATTATTAAGAAAGACATAGAACCCATATGAAGAAAATTATGAAATCTTATTGAAGAGCACAAAACAAGATCCAAACAAATAGTAAGAAATACAATAAAAATGTCAATTCTTCCAATATTAATACGTAAACTTGGGCCGGACCCGTGGCTTGGCGGTTAAGTGCGCGCGTTGTGCTGCCGGCAGCCCGGGTTTGGATCCGGGTGCGCACCGACGCACCGCTCCTCTGGCCATGCTGAGGCCGCGTCCCACATACGGCAACTAGAAGGATATGCAGCTATGACAGACAACTATCTGCTGGGGCTTTGGGGGAAAAATAAATAAATAAAATCTTTAAAAAAAAAAAAATACGTAAACTTGTACAATTCCAATTAGGATGATTTTTAGTTGAAAAAAATAATTTTAGAGTTTATATGGAAAAATAATTGCCTGAAAATTGCCAAGAAAAGTATGAAAATTTTGAAGAAGGGGAAACTTGCCCTATCACACATGAGAATGTGCCATAAAGACACAATAGACTAATATGTTTTAGATCATAGAGAATCCAGAATACTCAGTAAAGAATCCAGAAAAAAATATCCTTACATCTTTGAGAACTTAATAATCAAATTGGTTGATATTTCAATTCAATAGGAAAGAAGACAGCCTACATAATAATTGATGCTGGCACAAGTGGCTATTTATCTGAAAGAAAACCAAATTGGACTTCTACCGTACACCATTTGCAAAAATAAAGTCCAGATAGACTTAAATATAAATATATACTAAATAATGAAAATCTTGCAAGAAAATCTAGGAGACTACAGGTATAAGCTTATGTTAGGGGAAACATAATCAAGACATAAAAACATAGATATTATAAAAGATAGAAATAACTATCTAAAAAAAATTTTTTTTTTGAGGAAGATCGGCCCTGAGCTAACATCTGCCAATCCTCCTCTTTTTGCTGAGGAAGACTGGCCCTGGGCTAACATCCATGCCCATCTTCCTCCACTTTATATGGGACACCGCCACAGCATGGCTTGCCAAGCCGTGCGTCGGTGCGCGCCCAGGATCTGAACCGGCGAACCCCAGGCCGCCACAACAGAGCGGGCACACTTAACCGCTTGCGCCACCAGGCTGGCCCCTAAAATTTTTAAAAATTATATGGCAAAGAAAGACCACAAATATTGTCAATAAACAAAGTATAAATTTGGAAAAAGACATTTGTAATACAGATGATAGAAAACATCTAAAATATAAAAATAGCTCTTAAAGTTACAAGAAAATTTTAGAACCTAACGGATGGGGAAAGAACTTAAGTAGGTAATTCACAGAAGAATAAATTCAAATGGCCAACAAACCTGAACAGACATAGAAACTCACCAGTAGTCAGAGACATATCTTTATATTTTGCCTGACAAAAGTAAAAAGAGTATTAAACAAAATTTCTGGAAGGGATTAAGGGAAAAGGCTGTAATAAATTAATGATAAAAATAAATTGGCTTGTGGCCAGCCCGTGGCATAGTGGTTAAGAGCGCGCACTCCGCTTTGGCGGCCCAGGGTTCACAGGTTCAGATCCTGGGCGCACACAGATGCACCGCCTGTCAAGCCACGCTGTGGCGGTGTCCCATATAAAGCAGAGGAAGATGGGCATGAATGGTAGCCCAGGGTCAATCTTCCTCAGCAAAAAAAGGAAAAAAAAAGGAGGAGGATTGGCATCAGATGTTAGCTCAGGGCTAATCTTCTTCACAAAAAATAAAATAAATAAATAAATTGGCTTAAACTTTAAGAAAAGCAACTTGGCATATCAATTCTAAAATTTAAAAAATGGAGCCAGCCCCATGGCTTAGTGGTTAAGTGCGCACGCTCTGCTACTGGCGGCCCAGGTTCAGATCTCGGGCGCGCACTGACACACCACTTCTCCGGCCATGCTGAGGCCGCGTCCCACATACAGCAACTAGAAGGATGTGCAACTATGACATACAACTATCTACTGGGGCTTTGGGGGAAAAAAAGGAGGAGAATTGGCAATAGATGTTAGCTCAGAGCCGGTCTTCCTCAGCAAAAAGAGGAGGATTAGCATGGATGTTAGCTCAGGGCTGATCTTCCTCACACAAAAAAATTAAATTAAATTAAATTAAATTAAAAACACATTTGCCCTTGAATTTAGTAACTACTCCTGGAAACTATTCCATAACTATAACGTGCAACAAGAGGTTAGAATATATGTGTGTGGATATTTACTCTAGCAACGTTTATAGTGGGGGAAAATGGTAATAAAGTAAATATCCATCAATAGAGCACTGACTGAATAAATTAGTGGAAATCCACACTAAAGGGTTTTACGCAGTCATGAAATAGAATGAATTTAAGCAATACCAGTTGACCTGGAATAATTTCCACAGAGTTTACTGGGTAAAAACAAAATACAGGCAAGTGTCCATGATATGACCTCAACATGTAAAATAACAACAAACACACACATCCAATGTACCTACCATATCTATTGTACACGTGAGTGTGCATGTAACTATATATGTAAAGGAAAAACAGGAAGGTTACATACCAGAATCTTAACATGCGTTACTTGGGGTGAGGCATAATATGAGACAGGAGAAAATGTGAGGAGAGGTGGATGCAGAACAAGCCAAAAAAGAGTCTGTAATTTAAAGTAATGTATGATATAATTACATGTTGTTTTTATGTAAAATTATATGTGGTTAATGTATGGGTATAAAGAAAAAATTAATTAAAAAGGCACAAGGTAAATTTTGAATTAAAAAAAAACTTGTATGTAGAAACCCAGAGAGTATATAATCAAACATCTCCCCAAAAGCATTAAAAGTGCATAATAGCTTTCAACTCACATAACACCCTATCACTGAACATATATTTACTGCCTCTGCACTATACTCTGCTAGATGACAAGGATAGGACAGTGAACAAGATAAAGTCCCTACCCTCAAGTGAGATTACAAATCAGTGTGATAAGAGTGCCATTAGGCAGGCAACATTAGAGGACTGTACAGAGGGCACCCACGACGGGCATCTAACCCAGTGACAAGGGGTCAGGAAAGGATTCCACGACAGCAATCATAACAATGCTGAACTTGCTGTGTCTCTTCTAAAGAGTACGCTCACTGACTATGGGTGTCTTGTCTGTTTAATGTAAGCTAGCCCTTTGTAAGAGGGATACTTACAGTATTATTTCATTCAATTCAAATTTAATTTAATTAATTATAACTTGAAATCCCTGATTTTACTCGTCTAGAACCTTACTGTTATGAAAAAGCAACTGTGGTAGACTTGCAGAGAAGACAGCCCACCTGAAATTGCCAGCACCAGCAGCAGCTTTGGGTCTGGTATGTCTAATACATTATTCCATTTGTATGAAACCCAAAGGCACCTCAAATTCCACATGTATAAAACCCCACTCATCCTTATTTCCTCCTAAGTCTGTCCTTCCTCCCTATTCTCTCTCTCTCAGTGAATGGAAATACCATCTATCCAATCATTCTAGCCAGAAACCTGGAGATTTCTTAGACTTTCCCTTCTTTTGCAAACCTCTCATATTTAGACTAAGTCTTGTCTATTCTCCTTCTTAGTTGTCTCTCAAATCTCCCTTTTCATATATCCTCACTGCTGAATAACGTCTCACCACTTTTACTTTAATAGCTGTCTGATCAGGCTCCTTGCCTCCAGTCTTAATCCTCTCCACTTAGTCCTATCCATCACACTGCACCTCAGATGATCTTGCTAAATAAATGGCAAATATGACCCTAGCATTTACTTACAATCTTTAATGGACCTGTAAATATCACAAACATTCAGAATTCATAGGAATTCAAATTTCCATGGGAATAAATATAAAGTAAGATTGGCATTATTTTCCATCTTGCGCACCAATGGATCCCTACTGTCTTAGAGTAAATCTAAAAACTACTTGATTTATCATCCAGGGTATTTCAGGACCTGGTTTCTGCTCACTAGTCCAATCTCACTGCATCCTAAGCTCTAATTCATTGATAAACTACTTATATTTCCCTGATTAAGTCTTGCTATTTTTCAACTTCCTGCCCTTGTCTCACTGCATATTCTACCTGGAAGGTCCCTCCTCACTTACTACACGTCAAACGTCTGTTCATCTTTGAGAACTCATGTCAAGTAAGCCTCCCTTCATGATTGCCCTCTCCAGTTACAAGTGACCTGTACTCCCATCCTATATGGACTTCCTCACAATAACTATAATGATTCATTGCATATTTGTGCCTTCTCATCTACCACTCCTACTAGAGAAAAAACTCACTATGGACAGGGCCTTACCAGGTGTATTCCTAGCACCTAGAATGCGCTTAGAGCATAGCGAGCACTCAAGAAACATTTTCTGAATGTGCAAGTAAATGAACCAACCGGAACATGCCTCATCATACTTCGCCATCTGGCTAACTCCTTCATGATCCAACTGCACACTGGCTCTTGTGGCAAACCTTCTCTGAGCCCTCACGTGTGAGTTGAGTTCCTCTTCTGCACTCCCAAAGCAGTCTGTGTTGTTGTATTAATCATGAAATATTATAATTGTTGTCTTTCTTCTATTTCTCCTACATGACCTTGTAAACTTCCTTGAGAGCAGATGTCTATCATCTCTGTATCTCAGGTGCCTAATATAGTACTAACACAGTAGCAGGTACACAGTAGGTATTCAGTACAAGTTTTCTGAGTAAATGAAGAGCTATCATTGGTAGTAAATCCCAGAGTCCTCACGATTTGTTCAAAATACCACTTTACATTTTAGGGTTCCCAAGACAACTCTTCAAAGCTTATTTTGCATCTTTTCATTATTCAACCCAATCTGAGAGCCTCAGAACTGGAAACAGTGGTAGAGGATTATAGGTTGCAAATAGCACACTTTCTGAAAATGAGCAGGAGTAGGGAGAGGCAAGGTAAGAATAGATGAGCCTCTGTATGCAAAGTTATTAAAAATCAATATAAAAAGCGTGGGATTAGCCACCAGCAGAAATACTAATACACAAGATTCACTCTTCTACAGTAACCATTATATAACAAAATACTTGAAATAAGAGGAACAAGTTAGTTCTCTATGGGCACAGTCCTTTTAGATAGATTCTAGTTCTATTAAATACACTTAAGAAGGTATTTTTACACACTCTAAGCATTATTAAAGAGAGTAACACTTACCATGTGTTAAGCACAGTGCTAACTACTCTATATGCATTGTCACTGACTACCCCTACTAACCTTATGAGGTGGATACTATTTGTGGTGACCAGCCTCCAAAATAGCCCTCTGATTCCTGTCTCCTGGTATTCACACCTTTCTGTAGTCCCCTACCATTTTATTCCAGATTGGTCTATGTTATCTATAGAATGTGGCAGAAGCGATGGCATGTTACTTCTGAGATTAGGTTATGAAAGACACTGTGGTTTCCATCCTGGCTGCTCACTTTCTCTCAGATGATCCACTCTGGGGGGAGCCAGCTGCTGTGTCACGAGCAGCTCTATAGAAAGGTTCATGTAGTGAGGAACTGAGGCCTCTTGCCAGCAACCACGAGTGAGTGAACTTGGAAAGCAGATCCTCCAACTATAGTTGAAGCCTTCAGATGCCCTTGGCCCCAGCCAACAGCTTGACTACAACCTCATGGGAGATCCTGAGAACCACTCAGCTAAGCCACTCCCAGATTCATGACTGTCAGAATTGTGTGAGATAATAAACGTTTGCTGTCTTCAGATGCTAAATTTGGGGGTAATTTGTTACACAGCAATAGATAACTAATACACTAATATTATCCCCACTTGACAGCTGAAGGAACAGGCTCAGAGAGATTAAGTTCAAAATACACAGAACTGGAATTCAAACTGATTTCTGAAACTCCAAAAGCCCAAACCCTTAGCCACTCTGCTATACTGCCTCATCTATATGCTCAATCTTATGTTATGCTGTATTATTACTGTTTTGCCAATTAAATTAAACAAATATCTACAGTGTACCTACAATTAAAAATGCACTGTACTGTAGGTAGTCTGCTAGGTGCTACCAGAAGTATAAGGACGGGGCTGAATAGGATACATCCTCATAGATTTTATTCTATAACAATGTAACAATTACCTAGTTGTTCCCAAGCACCTAGCAGCTCGCAAGTGATCTGCAAGAGCCATCTAGTGTCAATTCTGTTTAACTGCAATCTGCACAGTTAGCTGGATACAGATATAAAAGTCACATTTTATGCCATTTTGAATCCTACTAATTTAAAAGAATGTAAAACATTTAACGCTTTCACTAAGTGCACAAAATGAGAAATAATTCCAATCTTATTTACATTTATTCCATGGAAAATTCAGTCTTGAACTTCCCTCAATTCTGAATGACATAAGGCGTTCACTCAATATAAACTGAGACTCTAAATAATCTCTACCAATGTTTTTCTAGCTTCAGGCATTTCCTTTTCTGATTTCTGGAAAATCTGCATACCTCCAGAAGTTCTTTTCACTTAAGAGAATGTAGCAATGGGCATGGTAAAATCAGTAAATGAGAATCTTGTTGATCCTCATTAATTTGCAGATGCCATATCTGCAAATTCACGTACTTGACAAAATTTATTTGTAACCCCAAAACCAATACCCGTGGCACTTTCAGAGCCATTTGCAGACATGATTGGAGCAGTGAAAAACTTGAATCACTCTACATACACTTTACCAGCTGAGGCTGAACACAGTGACACTCTGCTGTCTTATTTCAGCTCTTATGCTATAAACAAGTGTCCTTTTTGCCGTCTATTTAGTGACGTTTGTTTTTCACATTTTTGTTTGTTTTGCTGGTGATTTTGCTGCTTAAAATGGCCCCCAAACACAGTGCTGAAGTGTTATCTAGTGTTCCTAAGTGCAAGAAGGCTGTGCTGGGCCTCTCAGAAGAAATATGTGTGTTAGATAAACTTCACAATGTTAATAAATCAACAACATATATTAAATAAGTGTCTTTAAATAGAAACATACAGAAAACAAGGTTATGTACTGATCAGCTGACAAAAAATGTTATGACCAGAGGCTCGTAGGAACCTAACCCTGTACTTCCCTTAGAAGCAATGGTTCAGTATGTGCTAATTCAGTGTTCCTGGTGACTCTGCAGAACATAAGCACTGCAGACAACAAGAACCAACTATACATGCTAGTCATCCGTATTCTCTATTCTACTCTTATTCTCAAAGTGTTACAGCAAAAACTTTACTTAATGAAGTTCCAAAACAGTCCTGAGTGCACTGAGCACTGAGTCAGAAATTCACATAGTGTAAAGAGGAAATTTCTACAGTATTACTTAATTTAACCTTGTCCTAAACAATATCTGTTATGTCACAGTTTTGACATGCTAGTTAGATTTTTCCAGTATTTGTTGTTAGTGCCATCAAGTGGATTCCGATTCCTAGTGACCCTATGGACAGCAGAGCGGAATCCTGCCCAGTCTTTTTTGTGCCATCTTCTCACCTTCCAGCACTATATCCAATAATGCTCCACTGCTATTCATGGGGTTTTCAGTAGATATTAAATTCATAGGGCTTTCCAGTATATATTAAAATAATATATCACTATTAAAATTTTTTAAGTGTACATATGCACATTACCAAAATTATCTTATGCACCACCCCATGCGTAAATCACATTTGGGGAAACACTGCTATGTATACCATAGAAAAAGTCGTTACCAAACTTTTCAGTTATGAAGATCCTTTTTAACAGAGAAATCTTGCAAGCCCCCACCTAAAAATAGTTATGCTTTTCTCAATTCAGATTAGGAACACTACTATAGATTATAATACAAACCAGAATACAGCATTCAGCATGGAAATAGTACAAAGAAAAAGTGATGGGATTCGAAGTGAATAGTCTGATAGATGATACATCAAGAAGCAATATTTTGGTGTATACCTGTCACTGTGTCAAACTGCTGAGATAAGGGCTTAGGAGCACATTTTTGATCCAAAGACTCTGCATTAGCAACAGGCGGCTGCATACAAACAGAAAGTCCCATTAAGATGCTCTCTGCTGCTGCTGTCAGCCTGGGCCTTTGTCCCTCACTAAGTTCACCCACACTGTTTTCCAAGTCCTGTAAAATGTAGAAACAACTGTTAAAAACATTATATTAAAATCAAGCCAAAATGGAAAACATTTGTCAAATATCATGATCCATACCACTTGACCGCTTGAATGGTATTTTAGAAAGTGCTTATTATGCCACATACACACTACATGAAGGACAAGTTTAAAAAGGTGGTTTAATTAGGCATCTAGCAATAGGGTTTGTTTTTAATATCTTATTTATTTATTTATTGGTGAAGAAGATTGTCCCTGAGCTATCATCTGTTGCCAATCTTCCTCTTTTTGCTTGAGGAAGATTGTCGCTGAGCTAACATCTATGCCCATCCTCCTCTATTTTGTATGTGGGATGCCACCACAGCATGGCTTGAAGAGCGGTGTGTAGGTCCACGCCCCGGATCCGAACCTGTGAACCCCAGGCAGGTGAAGTGGAGCATGCGAACTTAACCACTACGCCACTGGGCCAGCTCCAATATCTTATTTTTTATGAAGTTAAATAACCATTATCTGTTTTTCAACCTCCAAATTAGATAGCAATAAAACACATAAGAAAAATTTTATTATTTAAAACACTAAATGCTGGCACACATTGTTCATATAGCTTAAAATTAGAATAACAGAAAATTTCTCTCATTCCTCATGAATGAAAATTGGCTAAAGTTGCTAGTGTGAACTTTATAATTAAAACAACTGAGGAGAATATACCTTAAATGACACAGAGATTACCCCTATACCAATAATTACATTTTTTAGAAGTACATAGATTGAAAAAGATTACTTTAACCACATTTAATAAAGTTCTTTTCCCTGCGAAAGTAAAAAAGTACAAATATGTTTCTTTATTAAATATATGAAATAAATTTAAAACCAAAAGAATATTAAGAGTTCTATTTTCTTTCTGTATTAAAAATTATAGGCCCTAATCACTAGGACATTTTGTGACTTGGAGATATTCTAATTAATGAGTTTACTAATCAAGAACTGAATAAAAATTCCAATACCTGAAAGCTCTCCTGTTTACTATTTAAAAGGAGTTTAATTTCAACCAAGTGGGGTTTTTTTACTAGAATATATGAAGAAATCACTAGTGAAACATCTTTGATGACTACTGACTACAAAACAAAGTCTAACTTCTTAGCTCAGCATTCAAGATTTCCTACAATTTGCCCTAATTCTCCTCTATCCACTTACATCTTCCTTTATTGCCTAATCTGACTTTTCTTTAGAAATATCAATTGCTCAACATCCTTTAAATAGAAAAGGATTGTTTTGCAATTAATATGAAACCCTTGGAGACTCCTGGGCAAAGTTTAGAATAATTGGAGATACATTTTCCTTAGCAACTAAGGAGAAACACTTCACAAGGCCTACATCACTCTGCCACTACCACATAGAATGTTGTGCAATATACAGTACCTTCTCTATCGTGAACCAAATTTCTAGGGCACTGGTAACTGCTAAACTATTTAACTGTCTGTTAATAGTCTGTTCCATGAATTTAAGAAGAGGGGAGGAGATGAGCCCTAGGGAGGGGAGGAGATGAGCTAGGGAGGGGAGGAGATGAGCTAGGGAGGGGAGGAGATGAGCTAGGGAGGGGAGGAGATGAGCTAGGGAGGGGAGTCTCCGGCAGCAGAGAACCACCTTCGATCATGGCCACTGCCGTTTGCTGCTACTCACCACTCAGTTCCTGTGGTGACTGTCGTGTCTTTAAACCTTACAAAGAAGCTTCTTTGAGAGGTTCTGTACTCCCGTCCTGGGGTTTGGAGGGGAAAGAGGGTGAAGGAACGAATGCCCTGGGTTCCTGGTTCCGATTTCACCTGTAACTTTTTACCTCGGCTGGACCTCCATGCTCCCTGATGTTACTCTGGGGTACCAATATCTGCAGCCGGGGTTGTTGCCGAGACCTCTATGGCTAAGGGCCAAGCAGTGATGACCTCAAGGCGATGAGGGAAAGAGGCAATGACAGTAGCACTTTGCTCCAGTCATTCCTCACCAACCCCCTCCAACCACCCTCCTCCTCAGGATGCAGCCCCTCTCTTCCCACACACCAGGTCAAGTTAGCCATCAATTTTTCCCAGCAGTTTTTCACAATTTTTACTTAGTTCTCAGAATCAATGGTTTTTTTCTTACTTCTATAGTTACTCCAGGGTTGATTTGGGAATAGGGAGCTGGCAGCCTCTGTTAGTGTGCTGTCCCGGCTAGACTGGAAGCCCAGAAGTTGGAAGTTTACCCTCTCCAAATCTTTTTCTAAGTATCTAAGCATTTGCATATGTGTGTGCATGTGCATGTGTATTTCATTTTGAGGTGTGTATATGTATTATTCTGCAATCTGATTTTTAAAACTTAACTATAAATCCCGAAGATCTACTGTATCCTTTTTACATACCATAGTTTAATTATTCTCCTATTGAAGCATTTTTAGATTGGTTCAATTTTTCTCTATTCAAACTATAATAAGAGTAAAATTCTTTCTTGCACTTATGAGGAATTACTTCTCTAGATCAGATGATGAGAGGTGGAACTGCTGGCTCAAAAGGCACAAGCGTTTATAACTTAAGTAGGTACTAATAAATTGCTCTCTCACTATATGAGACTCCTTTCCCACACCACACATGATACTTTTCCATTACTAAGTTTCACATCTTCTTCCCTTACCTTTCCTAAGAATATAAATTTTTAAGAATAAAAATTAACAAAATAAAACCAGCCATCTCCTTGGGTCCTGTGTAGTCTTCAGATCTCCAGCTTGTTTAAAACCAGTTTCACACTTGTTCAAGCAAAGACAACCAAATACAATAGAAAGAACACTAAATAGAGATCAAGAATCCTAGCCCCATCTCTATCATCAACCAGCCTGAGTGACTATACTGTCCCTTTCCACCTGGAATTTCATTAAGCACCTTAAAGTTAATGTGTTGAATCAAATTCATGATTTCTCCCCAAAAACTTGGCACTCTTCTCTCTGCATTTCTAAGCCAACGACTACATAACCACAACCTCCCCCAACTAGTGATGGATTACTATCATTTCTATACTCATATCTAAACGTCTTCCCTCTCCCATTCTGCTTAGCTGTGTTTGTTCACGTTCTCATTCTGGACTATTCCAATGGTGCTCTGATAGGTCTCCCACCTTTGCTTCACTTGTCCTTGGCTCCACACTCCTTCCTAAATATCTCTAGCTTATGACTGCCTTGCCCAAAATATCTTAACAGGCTCCACAGTGCCCAAGTCTTACCATGGCCTAAAGGTTCTTCACGATCATTTGGTTCAACCTACTTCTCCAGACTTATCTCTTTATCTAAAGTCCTAGTCATACTGAGATTTTCCACACTTTCTAAATACGCCCTAATCTTTCTTGGCTCTTGTCCCTTAACATATGCTACTTCTGCTTCTGAAATATCTTTCCCCATCATTGCTGCCTGGCGAAATCCTACTGGATCTTTAAAGACTCACATCAATATCATATCCTGTAAAGAGTGTCATCCAACTTCAAGTGGAGTTTTCCCTCCTCTGTGCTCATGTACACTTATTAATACAGCTATTTGATCAGCTATCACACTGTAGAGTGACTGTTTAAGCCCTTTGCTCCCTATATGACTATAAGCTGCTTAAAGGTAGGGTCCTGACTTGATCATCTTTGTATCTTTTCCAAGGTTGTGTCTGGCATATAGTAGATAACTCAGTAAATGGATGCAGAAAGAAAGAATGAATGAATGATCCTCACAAATCATTTGAAAGATCTTCAGTTTTTTTCAAGTGTAGAACAAGGGGGTTGAAACAGATGGCCTAAATTCCCTTCAGCTGTAAAACTCTATCACTCTATGATTGCAGATTAAAGTTACTATAAGGCTGACACCTAAATTAATCGAAGTATTAGCATGCTTTAACTAAAAGCAGGAATATTTTTGTTATTTTTTCCAGTATTTAGATCTAACCAAAAAAAAAAAAAATCATTAAGGTTAAAAAGTACCTCTGAATGATAGACTGCTTGCTGTGAAACTAATGATTCATGGTTTTGTTTAGCAAGAAGAGAAAGAATTGCGTCTGCATGAAATTTTTTATGGGGCATCCTAGTCACTTGTCCTTCACTGGGAGAATCATCTTCCTAAATGAAATATAAAGACAGTTAGTACGACAAAAAGTAAAAATTAATCTATCAAACATTTGCATTTCTCAATTTATGATTAATAAAACTTAGCAGCCATCAATGAAAATGGTCATATTAGCACTTTATGGAAAGAAGATGAACTCTTTCTTTTCATTTAGTTCTCATTTCCCTTCAACTCCACTAAAAACCCTTTACGTTTGCCTCAAATATAAAAAACAGTATAAAATAATTTGGTTACATTTAAACTGGAGGTTTGTTATAAAAACAGGAAAATTGGACCCCCATCCCATGCGACTGAGTTACAATGATTCACAAATATTTTATACAGGTTATCAAGTTTTTGGCTCACAGTTTCCTGCTTCATAATTATGCAGCACATAAAGCAAAGCCACAGTGTGGCAGTGGGGGCAGAGCACTGTAGTAATGGCACGTCCTGGACCCCGGGCAAAAATGAAAAACTGCAGAAATATGTTAAGGCACCTATAGACCTTCAATGTTCCCTTTGCCTTTGCACTGACCTCTGGTACTTGGCTAGGGAAAAGGTACTGAAAGCCCTCATTCAATACCTAGCCTAGGCTTTTTTGTGTGTGTGTGTGAGGAAGATCAGCCCTGAGCTAACATCCATGCCAATCCTCCACTTTTTGCTGAGGAAGACCGGCCCTGGGCCAACATCCATGCCCATTTTCCTCCACTTTATATGGGATGCCACCACAGCATGGCCTGATAAGCAGTGAGTCGGTGCGCGCCCGGGATCCGAACCTGGGCCGCCAGCAGCGGAGCGCGCACACTTAACCGCTATGCCACGGGGCCGGCCCCAGCTTAGGCTTTTTGGTGCCTCAAAATAGACCTGTCCCAAAATTGAGGGACAATGTGAGCCTCAGAGTCAGAGAAACTGGATTCCCTTGTAAATGCAAGTATTAACATGATTTTAAATTCCATTAATAGTATTTTTTGCTTAAGTATTTTGTTTCTAACGAAATAAAGTTTATTAACTCTGGATTACAAGTCCTTATCCCCCAACTGTATACAGATAAATGCCTACTGGTACATGACTTCAAGCTATTCTCAGTTTTTCAAGACTGTACTTCTGCATTTGACTTTATTATAAATTTGTAGCATACGTGATTTAGGCTTAGTAAAAATATCAAAATTAGAGTTTAGTTTCAAAAGTAGAAAAAGAAAGATGTTATAATTTAGCCTTGGTTCAGTTTAGCTATTTACTTTAAACAAACTTAAATGCACTTTGGCACCCTAATAAAGTTCTAAGAATGAATAAAAATGCCATAATGATATATTAAGTAGTCCAAATGTTAGTATAATGCTTCTCTAAAAATAAAGATATTTCATTTATGCCTTCCGCCCATATTATTTTATAAAAGTGATTTCCACTGTCTTCACAATGAACTCAATTACTTGTAATAAATAATTACTGTTAGAAAAGTAACTGCTCCATTAAAATCTTATCAAAAATCTCCTTCATTAATTATTTCATACTCCTATATGTAGTAAAGCAAATTATTTTAACAAACTCTTATTACTTGGATATATGAATTTCCAGATTCAGCATCTTTACACTATTAAGTATCTATAACAGTATAAAGATGCCACGTAGCCTCTGAAGCTGTTTGCTGGACCTGACAAATGCCTGCCACACACACCCAGCTCCCTGCAACTTAAGCTTTAGAATTCAGATAGCCCCTATTAAAACTCAAAATTTACAGTTATTAGCTTAAATGAAAGGAAAAAGTATTATGTATCCATATAAAAGAGTTGTGGATCTGTCACTAAATAGCTATGTGACACAGACAAGTGATTTAACCTCACTCAACTCAAAGTAAAATGAGTAGTCACACAGTTTCAACTAAGTATGCACATCAGAATACCTGGGAGCTTTTTCATAACATACAGGCCTAGGCTTCTAACTGCCCACACACATGCACACCCCACAACCCTCACAATTTACTGAATTAACATATCAGAGAATGGGGCCAGCATGTATGTTTTTTAAAAGCTCCACTGCTAAATTTAACATATAGTCCTAGTTTACATCACTTGAATAGGTTGCTTTAAAGAAATTTCTAGCATTATGATTTTAAAGGGAGAGAAGGACATGACTTTTCAAAAGTACACCAATCTCTGTTTTCATCATAATCACATATAATGGTACAAATGGAAAGATAAAAATGCAACTAGACTTCTACTTCTAGCCAAGATGGAGTAACAAGGAGCAGATTTACCCAACCCCTTGAAATAACTAAAACAATGGAAAGTATATGAAAAACTACATTTCAAGAATGGATCATCAGTAACAAAAGACAGTGAACCTGGAGAGATGGGAAACAGAGGAGGAGAATCCTGTGACTGCCCCAGGTTACTGCCTGGGAGAGTTTCCAGGCTGGGGCACAGTGGGGAGAACCCAGCAGAGCTCAGTGGACCCCTGAGCTGAGAAGAAGGAGCTGAAACTCCAGAGAGCTAGAGTTCTTAAGAGAGACTACCAGAAAACTGAAAGCTGCATGGGGAGAGAACTCTGGCAATCTGCAGAACGTCCCCTTTGAGTACTAAGCTGAGTACTGATCAGCAGATGCATTCGAGGTAATTACACGAGGCTAGAGGGACAAGCACCTGAGAAAGGACCGGATATAACAGCGCCTGATGCTCACGCAGGGCCTGGATTAACGGCTGTTCCCAGCAGCCAGGCTGGAAAGCCTCATTTATGAGGCATCAGGTGGAGTCCATAGAAGGGTCTTCCCTCCATAGAGGGGAATAAATAGCCCTAGAATGAGGACTGCTCTGGTCTTGCCTAATAAATTTTAAAAGCAAGACTCAAAAGGTTAAAACTATCTCTAAGTACTTAACCGTGTGCCTGAGGAAAGATCAAAAATATTTATAGGAATATAAAACACAGATGGAAAAAGTCTACACAAAATTTTAGCAAATAAAATTAAACAGTTTTTCTGCAAGTTTAACATATACCTACCATATCATCCATCCATTCTACTCCTAGGTATTCGCCCAAGAGAAATGAAAGCACATGTCCATACAAAGACTTGTACAGAAACGTTCACAGCAGCTTTACTAGTAATAGCCAAAAACTGGAATAAACTCAAATGTCCACCAATAGGTGCATGGACAGATTGTGCTACATCCATACAATAGAACACTACTCAGCAATAAAAAGGAATGAACTATGATACACAATACAACATATATAAATCTCAAAATAATTATGCTGAGTTAAAGCAACCAGACAAAAAAAGAATACATTCCATGTGACTCTATTATATAACTCTAGAAAATGAAAACTAACCTACTGTTACAGAAAGTAGATCAGTGGCTGCTGGGAGAGATGTGGGGGATGAGAGGAACAATAAGAAACAGGAAGGAGGGATTACAAAAGGGCATGAGGAAACTTTTGGGAGTGATGGATGATGGATATGTTCATTATCTTGATCATAGTAATGACTTTACAGATAAATACATATGTCAAAAATTATCAAATAAGTTTTTTTAAAAAAAGCAATAATAGCACCAATGCTTAGCAAAGACGATGGATAATGTAGATGAAAGTTGAGTACAATTACCTTTCCTTGCTTAGGTTGTTTAAAAATATATAAAAAGTAAAGATTTCTATCCCTTAATAGTTTTCAAAACAAAATTTCTACTATCATTTCTGTATGATAAATTTTTAAATGCCAATTTTTCCTTCCTAGAGCTAGATAATAACTAGGAAGGGTTAGTACCCCTGGGTCCTATTTCAGTATTTTTTTTAAGCCACTGAACTCAAATTTTGTTTTTTTTTTTTTTTGGTGAGGAAGATCGGCCCTGAGCTAACATCTGCCAATCCTCCTCTTTTTTTTGCTGAGGAAGACTGGCCCTGGGCTAACATCCACACCCATCTTCCTCTACTTTATATGGGACGCCGCCACAGCATGGTTTGACAAGTGGTGCATTGGTGCACGCCCAGGATCCGAACCAGCAAACCCCGGGCCGCCGCAGCGAAGTGCGCGCACTTAACCGCTTGCACCACCGGGCCGGCCCTGAATTCAATTATTTTTTAGCACAAAGATTTATAATCACAGTTAGGGAAAAATAACAAATGTATTCTAAGAGAGTTGGTTTAAACAGCTAAGGTCCTGCCTGAAATATTGTAAAGGCAACAAATCCATGTGACAATTTGCACTGAGCTAGATTTTCATTCCCTAATTACATTAACTGTGTATTTTTCAACTATTGGAGCTACAGAGGTTAATTACAATTTTATTTTCTTTCTCACAATTATGATAATGAAATGTACAAATATGGTAATGAGATATGCAAGACATCTTAAATTCCTTCATGGATATTTTATTTAATTTTATGTCTATAATTCAAATATTTGAGAAAACACCCTGATCAATGGCAACAAGTTCATCAAGATTTTCATCATGTCAGAATTCAATGGGAAGTCAACCATTTCTTACCATTTCAAGGGAATCACGCAGAGTACTGGATAAGCTATCATCTAGGTTTGTCAGATATAATCCTCCATCTCCTAAAACTAGAAATTAAAATGTAAAAATTTAGAAAAAAGAAGAAACAAATTTAGTAAATAATCTGACCATAAAGCCATAGAACATTACATTTAAACTTATACAATAAAAATACTGGCAAGGTTCATAAATAATAAGTCACAAGCTACTCAATCTCACCAGTTTTTTAAAAAGCACACTTTATAACATAGACGAGATTTCTGTTTTACTTATCAGCTTAAGTAAATTAAAGAAATTCTTAAGTAAATTAAGAAATTAAAAAGAACTATAGACATCAACTGTAACTATGAAACCGAGAAACAGGCACTTCTGTACACTATTGCTGTAATTAAAAACTGATCAACCTTTCTGGAGAGCATGTTGGCAACGCACTGCTACTTTAAAAGCGCTTACTCTGACTCAGCAATTCCACTGCTAGGCATGTGTTCTAAGGAGGTTATCAGACAAGTGCACAAAGATAGATAGATAGATAGATATGTGCAAGGATTGTCACTGGAGAGTTATGTCCAGTATGGAAACACTGAAAACAATCTAAATGCCCATCAATACGGCATTGTTTTAATAGATGACCCAGACACTAAAAAAATGAGATAGAGCTAAATGTACTGATATAGAAAGATGTCTACAATATATTAGGTTAAAAAATTCAGGTTTCAAAACAATATGTATAGTATGATCCTATTTTTAAAGGTAAAAATACATACACATATAAATATATGTGTATAAATACATATAAATAAGCATAGAAAAAAAGAAGAGACTGGAAGGGTATACCCCAAACTCTTCAGAGTGATATTACTTCTAGAGGGTGGGATTCATGAGGGAGATTTTACTTTCTGAGGTTAAGGTCCAGAAAAGTTAACTTGCACAGAGTTCATGTTCTTTCTACTATACCATGTTAAATCTCAAAAATTAAGTAAAAACACTTAAAACAGACAAGTACTACTTAGAAAATATCATAATCTAGGTATTACTTAGAAATTACCATTATCTAACCAGTGAAATCAATTGATACAAGTCAACTTACTCTTGGAAGCCAATTTTTGACCACAGTTAAATAAAATCTCTCCTTCAGAGATAGGTCTATCTGAAGTTTCAGTTTCAGTGACAGTAACGCTCAAGGGGCTCTCCATTGTTGATGAATCAGAACTCGGCACCTGTATGGGGGAAGGGGCCTTGGTGCCAGCAGGAAGTGGCATAAAGGGAGCTGGCTTTGGAGGTGCAGGCTGAGCAGTGACATCCATGCTCTCAGGTTCTTCATCCTTGGCCACAGACATGACACTAAGAAGAAAAAGACATATTTTGAACGTACTGGGTCACTGAAGGCTTATATAATTTTGATATTGAAAAACAGATTCAAAGGTATTGTCTCCTTTAGCAAAGTATTCCTATAATCTGCACTACGATAATTAATTAACAAGACATTTTTCCAAAATAGTTTTCAGGCTTTAATCATAGACCATCTAGAAAGTTCTATCATCCATAAAGTAAATCTACGTGGGGATGTATGGTACTATAAAAGTCAACTGATCACGGTAAACGAAGATTCACACTGGGAAGAAATCATTTTCTATTTTAATAAGATGATAGATATCTTTATTTTAATCTGTTTCCCAAAAAATCTAAATAAATAAAAGAATAAAATAAAGTCAATTCTTTAAGTAAAAGAATTGAAGATATAAATAAATTTGGTAAAATTTTAAAAACAAAATTTATGAAATTTCTTTCCACTAAAGTATCAATTAGCTTGTGATTTATAGAGCTTCATTTATAATTTCTGATGTTTCCAATGGGTTATATAAGTCAACTTAAGAAGAAATGCACAGTTACTAAAAGTGAACATGCTATCGCTTACATAGCTCTTGGGGAAAGTTCTTCTTGCGGAGAGTTAGGATTCTCTTCTTCCAGTGGCAGGTCTCCATCACTCCATGGCTTGGGAAGCTCTGGGCTTGATATCTTCAGTTTATCAGTGGAAATCTCTGCCAGAGTTGGGGTAAGAGCTGCTGCAGGAGGAGGTGTGGTAGCAGGGGTAACTGTCGGAGTGTTAACAAGTGTCATGGCAAGCATATCATTTCCTAAAGATTTTTTTTAAAAAGAAAAAAAATGCTGAAAGTCAGTAAACAAGTCCATAGGAAGGTAAGGTATATTATTTCAGAAATCTCTTAACATTTTGGCATACAAATAATGGCAATAGTAATTAATAACAATGATGGTGGCCATTAATGGGAAAATGCCCAAATTAATTTAGTAAAGCATGAGAAAATAACCTTGAAAAGACATCACTTTTAACACCACCATGAACTCAAAGTAGTCTAAGGGTGTATGAGATTATATATTAAAAAGTGGCAACCAATTCCTTAGTTTTGATGCAAGAAAAAATGATTTACTAAAAGCTAGTAAGTAACAGCTATGTGAATATTAATCTATAAAGCATCTTATAAAACAAACCATGAAATTTTATTTAATAGTTGCTAAAATTAAAACTGAATTTTAGAAATAAGGTTTCTACCTTTTTCAGCAAATACTTCTTTCACAGGAAACGCTACATCATGATTTGAATCACAGGGAGAAGAATCTGGAGTTTTTACCAACACACACTCCTTAGGAGGTGAAGAAGGTGAGGGAGGAGGAGTTGGTTGTGGGGTAGCCACTGGGGTACACACTCTTGCCTAAAATAAAACAAGATAAATGGCGCTTATAACCACCCAAATGAAGGTAATTGGAAAAAATAAAATGAGTTCATTCAGAGATTACAGAGAATTTAAATGTATGGGGGGAAAAATGGAGCCCTAAATACTCTGGCTCTGGAACCTCCAGCTATTAGTTTCAAGCCTAGCCTGCCGAAGGCCTCAGGCAATTGAAATAGCTCTGCCTCTGAAAGAGGCCCTGAGGAAATCTAAGGCTCCCTCTTCTAACAGAGAGAGGAAGATTAAACAGACACAGCTGAAGATCAAACCCAAACACAAGCCGGCTAGGCCACATAACAGAAAGGAAGCATTTTAAACAATTGACAAGATATCAAAGATCAGCCTTTTAGCACAAAAGAACAGAGCTTGTAAAAAGCAATGGAAGGATAAGAAAAAGCAGGAGGATGAAATGAAGACAGCATGAAGGACTGGGGAAGGGAAAAGTAAACACTTTCAAATCAATTTGTTAAATAGGTAATCATACAAATGATTCAAAATTCAAAAGGTACAATAGGATGAGAGGGAAAATTATGTCTCCTTTCCTACCAATGCCCTATCCACCTGGTTTCCTTCCCCAGAGTTATCAAATATAATCGTGACCTAAGTCATTTCATATGTATATAGATTATCTATGGAATAAAGTCCCAGAAATGGGACTGCTTGGTTAAAGGGCTAATTGCATTTTTAATTTGAATACATATTGCCAAATTTCCCTCTACAGGGTTGTGTTATTTTACACTAACACCAGACAGTATAAGAACTCCCATTTCCCCAAGGTTTGCTAAACAAGAGCGTTATCAAACTTGCAGAGTTTTACCAATCTGATTAGTAAAAATGGGACTTCAGCGATTCCTTTTCTTATTATCAGTGACACTGACCATCTTTTCATATGTATATAGGTCATTTGTATTCTTTTTTGTGTGTGACCTCTCTGGACATGTCTTTTGCTCATTTTTCAAATACATTATTTGTCTCTTTCTTTTCATTCTAAAATGACTTTATTGAGTGGGGTAATTAGCCTTTTTTCTGCATTATGAGTTGCAAATTGATATGCAATTTAAAAACCATGAAGCATATTAGAAATTCTATAGCACTGCTTAATAATTAGCATATTCTTAGCCTTGATTTTTAAATGAAACAAACACACTATATTTTTTTTCTTCTTGAGTGCACAAACCTATAGCATAAGAACACTGTTGTCAAATATAATGCTACTGACTCATCATCATGAAGGGATCTAAAGGTATTCCACTAGTGATGGTAATGGTCAATGATGACAAACTATCTGTTACTGAGTATTTACCAAGTTTCACGCACTAGATTAAGCTCTTTTCATATATCTTCTCACTGAAACTTCCAACAAAATCTAATATGATGGCTAAGATACAGTATCATAAAGATGTCAGTTCTCCCCAAATTAAGCCAATCAAAATTGAATTAATTCCCATAAAAATCCCAACAGTCTTTTATAGAATTGGAAACTAATTTTAAAATATATTTGGAAGATCATGGGCCGGCCCCTTGGCTTAGCGGTTGAGGGCATGTGCTCTGCTGCTGGCGGCCCAGGTTCGGTCCCGGGCGCCCACCGAGGCACCGCTTCTCCGGCCGTTCTGGGGCCGCATCCCACGTGCAGCAGCTGGAAGGATGTGCAGCTATGACATGCAACTGTCTGCTGGGGCTTTGGGGGAAAAAATAAAAAGAAAAATTAAAAAAAAATATATATATATATATATTTGGAAGATCAAAAGGCCAAGAAAAGCCACAACAATTCCGAAGACAAGGAACAACGTGGCAGTGGGAGAGGGGTGCTTGCCCTCCTAGATACTCAGTAAGCAGATTCTGGTAGAGCACAGTCATTTAAACTCTAAGTATTTCTTTTTTTTTTTTCTTTTTTTTTTTTGTGAGGAAGATCAGCCCTGAGCTAACATCCATGCTAATCCTCCTCTTTTTGCTGAGGAAGACTGGCTCTGAGCTAACATCTATTGCCAATCCTCCTCCTTTTTTTTTTCCCCAAAGCCCCAGTAGATAGTTGTATGTCATAGTTGCACATCCTTCTAGTTGCTGTACGTGGGACGCGGCCTCAGCATGGCCGGACAAGCAGTGCATCAGTGCGCACGGGGATCCGAACCCGGGCTACCAGTAGCGGAGCGTGCGCACTTAACCACTAAGCCAGGGGCCGGCCCCAAACTCTTAACTATTTCATCTCTATTATACGGATGAGGCTCAAGTAATAGAACTGAGGGTTCAAATTCAGATCTTCCTTACTCCAAAGTCCACGCTCTCAACAATTACATATACCGCCTATTTATACTGATTTTTCTACATTTTCTCACTCAATCACCCTCATGAAAGTTTATGCAGTATATGGGCAGAAATCAAACCAAAGTTACTTAGCACAGAGTAAACCATAACCCTGACAACCTCTGCACCGCATGTGTTACCACTGAGCTAACAAAGCACAGACCAAACCCATGTACCAAATCTGTGGCACGCCAATCACATTACACCAATCTCCATAAAATTCAAATCTACCTTTATGTTTATACCTCAGATGAGGCAATTTAAATGTTTCATCTATATAAAATGGTGTATTCATGATCTATAGGATCAGAAGTGACTATGGAATTTTAAACAGCTGGTAATACAGAGTACATTTTGGTTTTGTATAATTCCATGTTGCTATAATAGATTAAAAACTATTTAACAGGGCCGGTCCCATGGCTTAGTGGTTAAGTGCGCGCGCTCCACTACTGGCGGCCCGGGTTCGGATCCCGGGCGCGCACTGACACACCGCTTCTCCAGCCATGCTGAGGCCGGGTCCCACGTACACCAACTAGAAGGATGTGCAGCTATAACATACAACTATCTACTGGGGCTTTGGGGGGAAAAAAAAATAAATAAAATTATTAAAAAAAAAAAAAACTATTTAACATAGTAAGGCTTATTGAACAAACAATAACAAAAGTGCCTAAAATATACTTTCTTTTGAAGATTAAAAATATCAGTTTACATAATAACCAAAAGCAACATGTGATTGTTGGCTATATCTTAAACTAAAAAAAAGAAAAAGCTTTTAAAAGATATTTTTGGAACAACTGGGGAAATTGGAACATGGACTCTATAGTATTAACATATCAATGTTAAATTTGGGGGGTATGATAACGGTGTTTTGGTTATGTAAGCGAGCATCTTGTTCTTAGGAGATACTGCTGATGCTTTTAGAAGTGTCATGATATCTGCAACGTTCAAATCATTCTTAAAGAATATATAACATATAACATATAAAGACAGATATAGAAAATGTGTCAAAATGTTATCAAGTGGTAAATACAGGTAAAGGGTACACAGACGTTCACTGTATCATACTTTCAGATTTTCTATAGACTTGAAAGTTTTTAAAATAAAATGCTGGGGAAAATGTTACTGGAATCATAGCAACAAAGAATCAATCTCCACCACAAACTCTGATCTTATGATACCCAATTTAAAATGTGTCCATTTTACTGTTCTTTAATAAATGTATCAAAAATTCCCCAGGACGCCAAGTCCTGAAGGAGTGTCACGCCTACCGGCAAGTATGTTTTGCTTGTTGAAACATCCCCAGAAACACTTGCAGCAACAGGACCTTGTTTCTTTGCTTCTCTGTCACCCAGCATGACAGCAATGGTCTCAGTAAGAGCTTCATTCACAAAATGCCTAATCATGTCTGAATTCACAGGGACCCCGGCATCAACAAAAAGTTGGAGGGCACCACTGCTTGTTCCTTCCACTAAAAAAAATGAAAGAATTTCAGAATAAATGTGCAAGAAATATGCTTGCCATCCAAACCTTAATTCTTAAAATTTCAGAGATGCGAACATATGTGTATGAGGGGGTGGGAGGAGGAATAAAAATGAAAATATAAAATCTACTTATTATGAAAGAGAATAAGACGATAACTTACATAATGAACATCCTCTCTAAACAAACCAAAAAGGGGAGGAAAACACCCAGATGCAAATTTACTTAAATGGCCTCTCCCCCACCACCAGAAATTTAGTGATAACAAGGATTTGCATCCACATTAAATGTTCTCATCTGAAAACAATCCACATTTCCAAGAGTAGGGCAACAGGAAACCCTGTGACAGATTTTGGCCAAAACACAGGACACAATGACTGTGGGGGGATTTTAGAGAAATGGTAGCTGCTTCATAAATATGAAGACAAACCTTTCTTCTTTCTAGTCTCAGATACATCCATTACTAACATTACATGCTAATCCTCCTCAAACTTTTACAGTAGTTTAAGTACTTGAAATCAGAAGCTGTATAGGTATATTAATTTTCCAAATGGGTTGTACTTTTCACTTGTATGAATGTACATACAACTCAGTAAAACTTCCTTAACAGACTTTACTAGAAGTAATGCGGCTACATTTCTAAAACTGTGTGTGGAAAATACGTAAACAATGATCTATACAACTTGATGGAGACGTGACCTGTCCGAAGAGTACTCCTTAATTAGCACAACTGTGGCAGCAATATCCAGGATGCCCCAAAAAGTGGATACAGATGTCTTGGGATCACTTTTTGAGGGATAAGTAAGAGCAATTTACTCCGGAGTTTGAATGCAAAACAGAACAGCCACTTTGGAAACATTTAGCAGTTTCTTATAAAGTTAAACATCTACTTACCATATGACCAAGAGAAATTAAAACATGTGTCTAAAAGATTGGTTTGCAAATATTCATATCACAGCTTTATTTATAATAGCCAAAACCTAAAAGACTACAAATGTCCCTCAAGTGGTAAATGGATTAACAAATTATGGTATATCCATACAGTGTAATATTACTACATGCACAAAACATAACTGTCAAAGCATTATACTACATAAAAGACAGACACAAAAGACTACACACTGTATGATTATATATACATATAAAATTCTAGAAAAGGCAAAAATACAGTGATAGAAAGCAGATCAGGGGTTGTGAGGGCCCAGCAGGCATGGGAGGGGTTAGGAACTGACTGCACAGTGGCATGAGGATGCTTGTTGGGATAATGGAAGTGTTTTTCTATACCATGATTGTGTGGCTAATATACAGCTGTGTTTATTTATCAAAACTCATCAAACTGTACACTTAGAATTGAGAATTTTATGGCAAGTAAATTATACCTCCAAAAAGCTGATGGAGAAGGAAGAAGAAGAAGAGGGGAGGAGGGGGAGGAAGAAAAGGAGGGAGAAGGAGGGGGCTGAGTAGAAAGAAGAGGAGGAAGAGGAAGAAGAGGAAGGAGGAAGGAGAAGAGAATGATGTGGGCTCCATAAAGAAAGAGGCTCATTATCCATTCAGTGACCACCTAAATTCTTATTAGGTGTCAGTCAAGGGCTGGGCACTAAAGGAGAAACATCCCGAATCCTGAGTAATTTACAGGCTAATGAGTGAGACAGATATGTAAACTAATCATAATACAATCTGATAGTTACTATAACAAAGACACATACAAAGTGCTATGGAAAATAGTAGGGAGATTTGGGGTGGGAGGGATGGAGGGTGGTATAGTAATGTTAATGCTCAGTATAAAATAAGGGCAGTGGGGGGAGAGAACTAACCTCCACTACAGAGAGGAACTAGGAAGTGATATTGGAAGTAAGAGCTTATGTTTTGTCAGCTGAGGACTACCTGACATCTAGAATATATAAATCCACAATTACCTGAAGGTTTTGTCCTTTAATAACAAAAAAAGTTAAATAATTCCATTCCACTCACCAATGTCAGAAGTCAATGGTTCACTTGCATCACTGACTGAACCACTGTCATTAGCTATGGCCTGTTGTTGGATCGGCAAGAGCCCAGAGATAATTCTTGACATTATTTCTTGTTCTACCCTGGGGGATAAAAGTTAAGGATTCCTAAATTTGATTGAAATGTATAAAGAGTTAGAAATACCACTCTTAAAAATAACCTTTACCCATGGACACAAACATTTACATGTGAAAGTAGTCATTCTGAAAGTTGAATCTGGAAAGAAAAAATCAAACCTATCTCCTAGCAAAATAAACCACATGAAACAGACCCTCCATGTGGGAGAGAGTTCATTAAATCAAAGTAAAATCTTTCAGATTAGTCTAACGAGAAGTTTAACAGACCTCCTAAATTCATAAGGTTTAGGTCAATGCTTATCTGGCAAATCATGCACCTAAAATGTTGGGTTCCCTACTCTAAAAGCACACATAGAAAACTATACAAGATCAGAGCTGGGAAAAGAAGTCCAGCTGTCCGTTCCTTGAGGAAATAAATACATAGACTGCAATACAGGTAGTTTTTCTCCCGAAAAGAAAAGAAAATTGATTTCTAAGGTCATTTTTAGGAAGGGGAAGAGGAAGAAAATGGAGAAAGGGAAGGAGAACACAATAAGACATGTTCATTGTAGAAAAATCAGAAAATATATAAAAGCTAAAAAAAAATAGATAAGGCTCACTCATAATCCCAGATTCAGGGATAAACACAGTTAACAATTGGGTATGTTTTTCAAATTTTTCTTCTATGCGCATTTATTTTTGAGTGAAATCTTATAAACTGTGGTTACATCATTAATATCCTGGATCATTTATGCATCAGTGTATTACTAATCTTTCAACATCATTAAATAGTCTTCTAAACCTAATCTTAATAATTGTATTAATATTCAGTTGTTTAGTTTATTCCATAAATACCTTAAGGTTTCTCACAGGTAAAAATAGGGATAAAAACAGAGTTCATAAGTATATATAAGTAACACACAGAACAGTGCCTTATTTGTAGTAAGTGCTACACATGCTAAGTATTCTACGGCCTAGTAGCAGAACCATAATTATTTCCTCAGGATAAATTTCTGGAAGTGAATCACTGGATTAAAGAACATGCACATTTTTAAGGCTTTTGTTACTTAACAACAGCCTCTTTTGCCACAATAGACAGCCTAAGTACAAATATTCAAGGATAGAAACAATAACTTTAACAATTAGTTAACCCTCAGTATCACCTCAAATGGTTTCCAGTGACTACAACAAAGGAAAAGTCTAATAAACAAAAGGAGACAAGGAAGATTTTCAACCAAAACTTAATACTTTCCATTTGTATTTGCTACTATGATTCTGTTCACACCAGTACCACTGTAAACTCACCACTTAATTAAGCTATTTTCCAATGTTTCCTTTCTCTGAATTACTTTATCCAGAATATCAGCAGTGGGCTGAGAAGTAGAAGCAACTGGTGGAAATGGAGGACCATTATATTTTGTAGAAATAACTTTAACACATCTGTTAAACTCCAGAATTGGTTCAGAGTATTCTGGAATTTCATCACATTTTTCCTCTTCCTGGTAATAATAAAAACAAAACTATTATATCCATCTATCTGTTCAACATTTATTGGGTGACAAGTATAGGAAGGGAACTTATGTAGGTAAATTAACCAACACTTCTAAATTAATCAACAGCATTTCTAAATAGGTGGTATCACATTATTTATAATATACACATCTGCCATACAGATCACATTGAAGAAACCTTAATTATACAATTATTTTATCTTTTTAAAACCCAATATTCATTTTAAACAATCACAAAACAAACTAGAAAACTTGGTGATTCCTACATAAAACATTATTAAGGGGCCGGCCTGGTGGCATAGCGGTTAAGTGCACGCGCTCCGCTGCAGCAGCCCGGGGTTCGCGGGTTCGGATCCCTGGCGTGCACCAACATACCACTTGTCAACCGTGCTGTGGCAGTGTCCCATATGAAGTAGAGGAAGATGGGCATGGATGTTAGCCCAGGGCCAATCTTCCTCAGCAAAAAAGAGGAGGATTGGCATTTGATGTTAGCTCAGGGCTAATCTTCCTCACACACAAAAAAATATATATATATATTATTAACATTTCCTTCTAGAAATTTATCTTAATTTATTATCATAACAAAACTGATGCTTCTAAGTATCACTGCTTCCTCTTACAGAACCTATAATTTACATTTAAATATGCAGTTAGGTCACCTTATACATTATTTGTGCCATCATATCATGATCAAAGGAATTATTTCTGGAATTTCTAAACTTCTTATTATGAAAAATATCACACATATTTAAAAGTAAACAAAACAGTGCTCATGCACTATATCTGTTATGTATAAATAACATGTATCCATTCCCCAGCTTTAACAATAATCAAATCATGGCTAATCTTGTGTCATCTATACTCACCCCATCCACTTCCCCCTTCACATCTCATTTTGAAGTAAATCACAGATATATCATTTTACCTGTAAATAATTCAATATGTATCCCCCCTAAAATTAGGACTCTTTAAAAATTATAAGTCAATAATATTCTCCTACTGAAAAGTGAAGTCCACAGCTAATAAGTGGCAAAGCCAGGGCAGGAACACCTGTCTTTGAACTCCAAATCCTTTGCTATTTCTAAAACTGTTTCTTTCACTTGTATATTGAGCAAACAGTTGTCAAATGTATTTGCTAGGCATTAGGAATATGAAGATAAACGAGATTCTTGCCTTCAAAACACTCCTGTGGAATTCACATGAGAAGACATACCAATGAGCAAATAACTTTAATACATTGCATCTCTCTTAATATTCCAAAATAGGGTTTCATTTTATGATTAACAAAACTTCTGGAAGTCTAAGAAATAAGAAGAAATGTATTCTTTAAAGTCTACTGACACATTATTATTCAAGTAGTCTCTATGTTCTATGATCTTATCTCCCATCCTTTATATTTTATTTCCTCCTATTTTTTCCCCTCCTTCTATTTTACCATTTCTATCATTTCTATAACTCTTTCCACTATATAGGCTCTTCCCTGGGATTTTAGAGCCCTCATAACTTTTTACCTCAATACGAACTAAGTGGTGACCTTGCCAATAATCCAGAAATCGAACAGACAAATATAACAGAATGAAGAAAGAACAGGTTGGAGGGAGGGAAGCCAAAGGAAATGCAAAGGAAGCAGGAAGCATGAGAGATGAGAGGCAGGTGGGAAACAGCTGATAATCATTAAGTTTCACAGAGGCAGCTAGGTGATATAGATGAAGATAATACTGAATGATGATAGAATAACAACTTTATAATTTTAAAATAAAAATATATTTAACTCAAAAGTAAAAGGAAGTTTCTCAAAGCACTGTAACATAATATTGATGGTCAAAAGTTACTTAACCATCAGGAACAAGGCAAGGATGTCTCCTCTCACCACTCCTTTTCAACATTGTACTAGAAGTCCTTGCTAATGCAATTAGACAAGAAAAGAAAATAACAGGAATACAAATTGGGAAGGAAAAAATAAAACTGTCTTTGTTTGCAGATGACATGACTGTCTACGTAGAAAATCTGAAAGAATCAACAAAAAACTCCTGCAATTCATTATTGATTATAGCAAGGTTGCAAGATACAAAGTTAATATACAAAAGTCAATCACTTTCCTATATACCAACAATGAACAAGTAGAACTTGAAATTAAACACACGATACCATTTACATTAGCACTCCCAAAAATGAAATACTTAGGTATAAATCTAATCAAATATGTATAAGAACTGTATATGAAGAAAACTACAAAATTCTGATGAATGAAATCAAAGAACTAAATAAATGAAGAGATATTCTGTGTTCATGGACAGGAAGATTCAATATTGTCAAGATGTCAGTTGTTTCCAACTTGATCTATAGATTCAATGCACTCTCAATAAATTATTTTGTAGATACCAAAAAACTGACTCTAAAATTTATATGGAGAGGCAAAAGACCCAGAATAACCAACACAATATTGAAGGAGAAGAATAAAGTTGGAGAACCGACACTAGCCAACTTCAACTTATTATAAAGCAAGAGTAATCAAGACAATGTGGTATTGATGGAAGGAAAGACAAACAGATGAAGGAAAGAGAATAAAAGATCTCAGAGATAAACCCACATAAACAGAGTCAACTGATCTTTGACAAAGGAGCAAAGGCAATACAATGGAGCAAAAATAGTCTTTCAACAAATGGTGCTGGAATAACTGGACATCCACAGGCAAAAAAATGAATCTAGACACAGACCTTACATCTTTCACAAAAATTAACTCAAAATGGATCATCAACCTAAGTGTAAAACACAAAACCATAAAACTCCTAGAAAATAACATAATAGAAAACCTAGATGACTATGGGTATGGCAACGACTTTTTAGATACAACATCAAAGGCACAATCCATGAAAGAAATAATTAATAAGCTGGACTTCATTCTAAGTAAACACCTCTGCTCTGTGAAAGACAATGTCAAGAGAATTAGAAGACAAGCCATAGACTGGGAGAAGGTATTTGCAAAAGACACATTTGATAAAGAACTGTTATCCAAAATATACAAAGAACTCTTAAAACTCAATAAGAAAACAACCCAACTTAAAAGGCCAAGACCTTAACAGACACCTCATCAAAGAAGATATACAGATGGCAAATAAGCATATGAAAAGATGCTCAACATCATATGTCATCAGGGAGATGCGCATTAAAATAACAATGAGATAGCACCACACATCCATGAGAATGGCCAAAATCCAGAACATGGACAGCATCAAACGTTGACAAGGATGTGGAGCAGCAGGAACTCTAATTCATTGCTGGTGGGAATGCAAAATGTTACAGCCACTTTGGAAGACGGGTTAGCAGTTTCTTTCAAATCTAAACATACTTTTACCACACGATTCAGCAATCATGCTCCTTGATATTTACCTAAAGGAGTTGAAAACTTACGTCCACATAAAAATATGCACACAGATGTTAAAAGAAACTTTATTAATAATTCCCAAAACTTGGAAACAACCAAGATGCCCTTCAGTAGGTGAATGGATAAATAAACTGTGGTACATCCAGACAATGGAATATTACTCAATGCTAAAAATAAATGAACTATCAAGTCATGAAAATATATGGAGGAAGCTTAAACGCATATTACAAAGTGAAAGAATCCAATCTGAAAAGGCTACATACTGTACGATTCCAACTATATGACATTCTGGAAAAGGCAAAACTATGGAGACAGTAAAAAGATCAGTGGTTGCCAGGGATTGGGGTGAGTTGGGGATGAATAAATAGGCAGAACACAGAGGATTTTAAGATAGTGAAAATACTCTGTATGATACTATGATGATGGATATATTTGTCCAAATCCATAGAACGTACATCAAGAGCGAACCCTGAGGTAAACTATGGACTTTGAGTGATAATGATGTGTTAGTGTAGGTTCATCAATTTTAACAAATGTTACCACCCTGGTGGGGGACTGTTGATAATGGGAGAGGCTATGCATGTGTAGGGGTAGGAGGTACATGGGAAATCTCTGTACCTTCCCCTCAATTTTGTTGTGAACCTAAAACTACTACTAAAACTACTCTAAAAAATTACATAAAGTCCTTAAAAAAAAAGATAATCACATGGAAAAATACTGGTAGAAAAATAATTCTTCATGATTTCTAGGCTTTGTTACCTGTATGACATCAATGACTTCATCAAAGTTAGTTCCTGGAAACTTCACCTCCTGTTCATCTACCATCGTAAATTCTGGAGCCTAAGAAAGCATTTTCAGAAAGTTTTTGTTGTGCTTACTGTCTTTTTAATTTCTACATAATTTATCATATTTCCTCCCATAGCATAAGCTTGTAATTACACGGTCCTACTTTTTTAATATCCTGTTCAGAATTGATTTCATTAGTAAATGAAATCCAAGATAGTCCCCAAGCCATTAGGCTCCCCTTTCAATACCTATAAAAAATTAAATGTAAATTTTTCTGTCAAGGACTCCATCAACAATGCAACTTAAGCCAATTGATCAAGTTGATATAATTGTGATTTCTCTCCTAGAGTTAAGATAAAGTGTTTAGGTATATATGTGTAGGTATATAAGTATATACATAGACAAACTCACAAAAAGACAGACACAGAATCAAATAATTTAGCAAGATAAACAAAATAGTTATTTTACAAATTTAGTCTCTAGGCCTCACTATATATAATATAGTCACCAAAACCACAATAGCTTCTTCCTGAGCAGAATGACAAACAGTCCAAAAAATTATTATTTGTAATCATACATGTTTTAATAAAATTCTGGTGAAAAAAATTACTCATAAAAAAATTAAATTAGTCACAAACGCCGTTTAGGGTCAGTTCTATTTTACTACTTCTGATTGTGAAAAATTGTTGGTGTTCTCCCTCTCTTTAAATGTGTATCCTTGATGACCAAATTTGCTTACAATAGATGAAACCCTGGGAAAAGTACAGTGCTATTTTGCTGTGTAGTAAAAGTCATAACTTCATTATTCAGTAGCAAACAAATACTAGGAAGAAACGTATATTTTTGCAATACGTTAATACTATACTGACAAAGTAACATCCCAAAATATAAACTCCAATTGTCACCATAAAATTCACATTCAGGAAAACTATAATTTAATTCTCATTTAAATCAAGATTCTTCTCCAAAAGAGAAAGAAATTCTTTCTTCACATGTGAGAGTCTTACAGCTTAAGTTACCAAAAAGTTACACTAAGGGTTATGACCTTCAGAATGTTTATAAATGTAAGGATCTTAAACAAACTTTCAAGTTCATAAGCACTTCCAGATTCATTTTGAATTTTTTCTTTAAAATCTAAATTATTATAATAGATTATAATGGAAGACTTTGCATGGAATAACATTAGTTAAAATCTATAGTCAGACATTACTCAAAACTATGTGATCAATTTCTGAACAATACCTGTATCCAGGTTTGCAGAGGAGGAGGAGATGCTTCTTTGGGACTAGGCAGAGATGGACTGACATCAGCACTACCATTCGAAATGCTGTCAATATCTACATTGGGTAATACCTAAAACAGAACACCACAGCCAGCTTTCTCCTCATCATTTTGACTCAAATATTTGTCAATCTATAGATCAATAACATACATTTAACTTTTTGTTGCGAAGACAACGGATAACAACTTTTTTTTAACTATGAAAGCATATTTTACAAAATTTATAAAATAAAGGGGGAACACAAACTCCTACTATCTTAAGACAACTTCATTTTCACTACTCCTTTTATCTTTTTACTATCCACTTATGCATAGCTAAAATCTAAAATAGTTTCATTCCTAATTTTTCATTGTAATTAGGTCACAAACACCTTATTATGCTTCCATATAGACTTCATAATTATATTGTAAATGACTGTATGATATTTCAATAAATATACATGCTTTAATTAATCATTTTCGTCTTGATAAACATTTAGAATATTCCTAATATTTCCATTATTATATATATATATCTATAGATATATATAGATATATATATCACTACAAAAAACTTCTTCATATATATATCAGTTATATACCCCTATATATAGGGGTTTTTTCCCCTAAACTTTGAATTATCTCATTATCCTAGATAGCCAAGTAACAGATTACTTGAGCCACAGGGCACGAATGTTTAAGATTCTTGGTAATCACTGCCAAAATGCAATCTAAATGAGCTCTATTTACACCATCAAAAACATAATCAAGTATAAGTTTTATCCAACCTTCACCCAAATTAGATAACATAATTGTTTCAATAATAACAGTTTTTAAATGGAGGTATATTATTGTTATTTTAATTGCATTATCTTGATAACTAGCAAGACAAATTATTCAATTTGCTTGCCTATAAACTGTATTTCCTCTTCTGTAGAGTCTTATTCATAGTCTTTGAGTATTTCTGGATTTGCCTTTATGTTTTCTTATTACTTTATGGAGGTTTTTATATTTAAAAATTAATTCTTTCTAGCATATTCCTTTCATATGTTCTCCTTGTATGTTGTTTTCCTCTTTATTTAGGAATTTTTTATGAATTTAAGTTTTAGATTTTATAGATTCAAACCTGTTTTTCTATCATACGTAAGTTTTCTTCTCTCACATCCAGACTTAGCTTCAGCTCTGACAAAGATTCCACGCAACTACCTTCTAATTCTTCTATGTTTTTATATTTCATAGTTATACTTTGGCCTATCTGTAACTCATCTGCTATACAGTAGGAGTTCAGAGTCTAAAATTGATCTATTTTTCACATTGCTAACCAACTGCAACACACATTATTTCGTTTACAAGAATCCTATTTCCCACTGATTTATGAAGTAAACATCACATATTACATTCTTTTTTAAATAACCAAGGCTATTTCTGAAATACTTTGTATACAGGACCAGTACCAAAACACTTTAACTTTTCTAAACCCTTTGTTCTTTCAAATATCAAAATGATCCTAAAGTTCGAGTTAAAAAATAAAACTCATGGTTTGTTTTTTTAATTACAATTTCACTTAAATTATATATTAACTTAGGAAGAATTGACAACCTGAATATTTAACCTTCACATATAAGTTCTCTCTCCATTCACTGAAGTCTTCTTATACATGTTTGTGTAAAGATTGAAGTATTAATTATATAAGTCAAACCATTATCTTTTTAAATTAATTATAGTATACTGTTCAATTGTTCCCTTTGGAATATCGAGTCCCGTGGATATGAGTCATTGGTTTAGAAAAGGTAGCTTAAATCATGCAGAACAAGGATAGAGACATCATATTAACATCACAGTTTCAAAGAACAAACGAAAGACCCACGATGAAAGCAAAGTTTCTGTGAAGCAATCTAATAAATTTAAGCGCTCAAGTTAAGTCAAAAATTCTTTTTCCTTAAAATTTTCTGTTCATGCACCCTGGCACACCTGCACAGTAAGCTGAGGAGGATCCTTTTTTTCCGACCTCATTCCTACAACTGCTATGTTAGGTTTCTTCACTCCAGTTTCTGTTTTTCGAGATGATGGAGGGATAGAAGTAGTCACTGTTACAGGGTGTGGCTTGTTGACAATTACTCCAGCAGGTGGCATGGAATCACTATTACTTTGGGTTTGTCCTAAAAAGTTTGGGGGAGAAAATGAGTCAACCATTTCAGAAATAAAGGGGAAAATCTAATACACAACCTTGAGAGGAACTAAACATTTCTCACACACTATCCAATTTGACCCTCAAAACAAACTTATGCGGTATTAATATTGTCCACATTTTACAGTTGAGGAAACAGAGGTTCAGAAACATAATTTACCAAAGGTCATAATTAATAAGCGGCAAAGCCATGACTAAAACGTATTGCATTATATTGTATTATTTTGAATCTCAAATCTTCATAGAGCATCAATGGACAGAAACAAAACCAGCAAGAAAATACTAGTGTTGGACTACCAATAAACAGCATGTAGGCCCACTATTTGCTAACTATCATAGCTGTCAAAAACTTGTTAGCTTTCACTTCCAAGTTTCACTTGTTTCCTATATGTGAAAGTAAAGAGAGACAGTACAGTGAACTCATTAAAAGCACAGACTCTAAAGCCAGCTCCACTCTAGCCACGTGGCCTCTGACAAATCACTTAACTTCTCTGTTAACGTCTCCTCAGTTTCTTCATCTATATAATTGGTACATTACCATGTGTTCTATACGTAAAGTACTTACATCTGTACCTGGCACACAGTAACTTCATAATTATTAGCTATGGTATTAATAAAAGGCATGTTTGAACAGATATTAACTATTAGGTTGATATGCCATTAACCCATAATATCAAAAATAAAAAGTTCTCTCATGTCGAAAAATATTCATATTTAAATCATTCATCAAAATTAAGAACAGAAATGACACTAAAGAAAAAAAATAGCTAACTAGACTTAAAGAGCTAATGTGAAAGCAAAAATGATTTGTTCAGTTTTTACAATGATAAGTCTGAGAGAACTCAAATAAGTAATTAACCAACTATTGGCTTAGAATTTACAACCACATAATTTTAACTTATCACAGCCTAGTTCAAAAGTACATAAAAGGTACTTTAAAGTACTTCCCCTAAGATGTGATGATATTAAACCAATCAAAATTCTTGAATCTTTAATTATTATCAATGTCTATGACATGTCTAAACTTTTTTTTAATTTCATTTCACCTACAGCAATGTACTATAAAATACCAAAAGAACGTTTCCTGTGAGTGAAACTATAGCAGGAACCCATCATTTCTGAGACTGCTGTTACAGAGTAAGACACATTCTGAGGCCCTATCCACAAATATAAGCAACATAATGGAAAAACATAGGTGACTATCCTGTCAGCACCATTTTGCAAGTTCTGCTACTGCTGGCAAGAGTTTAAAATTTACCCCATATATTTTGTTGGGTCTTACCTAAAAGAATTGCCATAGGAATTAGATGGCCTTCCAGTGTACCTGAAAAAGTAGGCATTTCTCGGCTTGGACTGAACAAATACTGCTGA
This sequence comes from Diceros bicornis minor, assembly GCF_020826845.1. Lineage (NCBI taxonomy): Eukaryota > Metazoa > Chordata > Mammalia > Perissodactyla > Rhinocerotidae > Diceros > Diceros bicornis. Next base: position 8,321,964 of record NC_080763.1, on the reverse strand, counting down.
TCACCAGGGGGCACCATAGTAACAGAATGTTGCAGTTTAGAATCCATCTTTGCAGGTTTTGTTGCGTAAGAGTCAGTTTGTGTTCTTATCGACTTTACTTTAGTGCCTGTAATGTTCATCAATGGCAGATATTTAAAAGTACTGTTTGAACATCTACTATCCAGCCATCTAGAAATACAGCACCTCTTCCTCACAGAAAGGTCTCCTTCTATATAATAAGGTTAGAGGGCCCCAAAACAGAAGCAACATATAAACCAGGGGTTGGCAAATTTTTTTTTGAGAGGCCAGATAGTACATATTGTAGTCTCATGGGTCACGTGGTCTCAGTTGCAACATCTCAACTCCTCCACTGTAGCATGAAAGCAGTCATCAACAATACATGAATGAGCATAGCTATGTTCCAATAAAACATTATTTATAAAAACAGGCAGCTGACCTGCAGATCATGGTTTCTTAACCCCTGAATAGATGTAACAACTTGTACAACTACTATGACAGAATAGATACAATGACTAGGAAAAAAATGTTGAATAAAAACTCAAAAGAATATTCAGGGCCGGCCCCGCGGCTTAGTGGTTAAGTGCGCGCACTCCACTACTGGCGGCCCGGGTTCGGATCCCGGGCGCGCACCGACGCTACTCCGGCCATGCCAAGGCTGCATCCCACATACAGCAACTACAAGGATGTGCAACTATGACATACAACTATCTACTGGGGATTGGGGGGGGGGAGAAAAAACGGAGGAGGATTGGCAATAGATGTTAGCTCAGAGCTGGTCTTCCTCAGCGAAAAGAGGAAGATTAGCACGGATGTTAGCTCAGGGCTGATCTTCCTCACAAAAATAAATAAATAAATAAATAAATAAATAAATAAATAAATAAATAAATAAATAAAAAGAATATTCAGACTGTATTATTTAACTCATTGAATTTTTTTCTTATAGATACAAAAAAGTTAATCATCATTTTTGGAATTGGATTTTTTTATCATCTCATTAAACTTTATTCATGATATAATTCTCGATAACTAGCCTTTATCCTTTGAAATTATCTACAGATAATCAAATTCTATACCTATTAAAATCCTACAGAAGTTAATACCATTATACATTTTTTCTATTCCTATGAAGGAAATCTATATAGACATTAAATCCTGAATTCTTAAAAAGTTAGGAATTTGTCTAATTATCTGCCTCTTTGGAGGAGAAGATAAATTTCTATGGGACCTGAGAAAAGTAAAGAAAAGCAAAAGTGTAAAGAAAAAGAAACTAAAATATTTTCTAAATAAATTCATGAAATTACTACATTTTTACTTTTACTTTTACTACAGCATCCTTGTAGTTGCTGTATGTGGGATGCAGCCTTGGCATGGCCGGAGTAGCGTCGGTGCGCGCCCGGGATCCGAACCCGGGCCGCCAGTAGTGGAGTGCGCGCACTTAACCACTAAGCCGCGGGGCCGGCCCTGAATATTTTATTTTAGGTTTTATGAACCTAGACTTTTAAATATAGTTTCATGATTCCAGGAAGAAAAATTTTAGTATCACATCTGTATTTTTTCATCCTGTTCTCTAGTATTCATCCATTCGATTGAATGAATATTTTTGAGTGTTTATTTAAAATATATTTTTTCAGCAGTTAATACATGTTAGGCATCATTTCAGACACAGGGTATACAACTGAATAAACCAACTGTACTCATGAAGCTTACAGTATAGTAAGGAAAACAATCAGTCAATCAACAAAGATATAATGTCAGATAGTGAAAAGTGCTATGAAGAACAATAAGGCAGGGCAATGGGTTAGAGAGGGATAGGAGATCATTTTTTGGATAGGATGGTCCAGGTAGACCTCTCTGAGGAGCCAACATCTAAGAGCAGAGATGGAAGAACTGAGAGAGTGAGCCACGCAAGTGTCTGAGGAAAAGCTCTCCAAGTAGAGGAGATAACAGGTACAAAGGTCCACAGATGAGCATGTATTCTCAGGATTTTTTGGATTTGAAAGTATTTTGGACCTTAAGATTTTAAGACTTGAAAGTATTTTAAAACCTTGAGTTATTTTTTGCAAAGGCTTTTCAAAATCTCAAAAGAAGTTAATAGCAAAGTGCTAATAAGCAAGAGGAAATACTAAGGTAAATATCATCTAACAAGGTAAAGATCATCCATAAGCTATATGATTTACTAAAGTAACATCAGTAGGATTTCTAGATAAACTGACACCCTATATGATCACCTAACTTTTAGAAATGAAATGAAAGGAAAACTAAAGCAACTGCCATGGCTCCAACTTCCAGAAAGGATAAGAAAGAAAAATAGTTGGCATCCACTAGTTATGGCATATTGTCAAAGTGGCTTGCTGACTGCTAAAGTACAAGTTGAGAAACTTCAATATGTAACCAAAGTCAACAGACTCAATATTTAACTGAAAGTTATATTTAAATATACTAGTGAAATCATAGGTGTGAGTCGAAAGATATAGTCATAGTCATAAATTAAGATATTTTTAGTTGTGTACCCAAGTACCAAAAAAATTTTTTACCTTTGCTATCTAATGCTCTTTCAGAACAAACAAAACTGCACAAGCCCCCATAGGCACTTTTATGATAATGCCCAGCATATATGGCTTCTTTCTATTCATACAGAACATGATGAACCAAAGTCTTCATGGAAATGTCTATTTCCCTAGATTATAATTTGCATTGTGCAAGACTCATCATCTCATAAATGCAAATTTTATCATGCTTTGTCTGAAGATACCATCTAATCCTATATCTTTTCCCACTTATTCCTATCTTGTGCCTTGAATCTGGTCTATTTTTTCCTACTCTCTCAGAAGGAATTGTTTTTCCATCCCTAAGCATTATGTAATTTGAACTGTATTTATAAGTAATAAATAAAAAGCAAAAATTAAATTTTACATATTAAACTGATACCATAAAAAATGAGGTTTACTACAAAAATGAGGTTCCTTACCTTTAACTCGTTCTATTAATTTCGGTCTTTGTGGTTTGGACTTAGGAGATGGAGAATTAAATCTGAGATATGGTCCTTTTTTAAGAGTGCTGCGATGGCCCTGATAAACTGGTTTTCCATAAATTTGCAACATATAATCCTCATCTTGTATCACTGAGGTTGCTTTCAAAAATCCCTAAGTATACAAAGTTATTCAACTCACCAGCAAAATAGTCATCAAACACTTATATTTCTAAAGCCTTCTTTTGCCAGCTTAAGTACTATTATAAGAATGATCTCAGGAAAGTCCTCCATGTTAATGGCTCTTAAATTCTGGATTTAGTTTTCAAACTATAGTTTTATAGTTTTCAAAAGCATGAAAATTAAATATGAAAATCATCCTACCAAGAAACGTGAAAGTTCTTACACTAGTAAATATTTTTAGTACCAAAAAGTAAGGTTTAAACACATATTACATATTAATTACATTCAAGTATAATAATATAACATAAATCAAGTCTTTAAATGATTTTCCACATTCCTGATCCCACCTTCAATCATAATCTAAATGCCATAGAAAGGTAGCATTTATTGAGCATCTACTATGTGTGAAGCATTGAATTAGATGCTTTATTAATGTGCCCAACAATCATGTTTGGCATTAAGAAAGTTACAGACTAGTTAGAGCAGCCAAAAACATTCCCTCCATAGTATCTAGTGCCATGCCTCACAATCACTAGGCACAAACATACATTTGTTAAACTGAGAAACAAACAAAAACTATATATACATACACACACACAGATAAAACACAATTTTGAGTACCATGAAGTAGAGAACCTAATGTTTCAACTAGATGATCTCTAGATATACCTGCTAGAACTAAAATACTCAGATTCTAAGTGTGAGATCTCAGAAGGAAGGAATTATGTATTTTGTGCAGTGCTTCCCACATTATGGATATCCAAAACCTTGAATATCAATAGTTTAAAGATGGTTTACATTTGTATAGTCCTTCATATTTTTAAAACATTTTCATACTCATTTCATTATTTATATCTTAAAGAGAATGATCAATTACAATGCAATACCGATGTCACAAAACCAGAGCAGGATCTTACTTCTTTTCTCTCTTTCTGTAAGCTTGAAGCAGGCTTGCTCTTGACAGGTGGATTTCTAAAATGCTCCTCTTTTTGTTTCTGAGAATGTTTTCTTGGAATTACAGAATTGTTTACTGTTTTGTCTTGCGTGTTGGTTTTAATATCTTTACTCATATTCTGAGCTTTCCTGGTCCTTTGATTCTTCTGATCAAACCTCTTTTGTTCATAATCTTTTCTTGCCAGTTCATCCTTAACATAACCAAAACCAAAATTACTTAAAATCTAATCCAAGTAGTAATGCTTTCACATCAAAAGTATTAGAATTTATTTTCTGCTGTTACACAAATATAATTTAGCAGTTTTAAATGCTTTATAAATAAATGATATTGTTTACATATGAATAAAACTTCTCTGGAAAAATAAACAAAAAACTAAAAAGATCGGTGTCTTATGGAGCAGGGGGAATGAGAAATAGTAGATGATGTACAGGGGTAGGAGAGCAACTTTTCACGATAAACCTTTTTACACTTTTTGATGTTTGAACCATATGACTATAGTAACTGTTCAAAAAATTAAATTGGGTGTGACGTCAGCATCATGGCGGAGTGAGCTTTCCCGTGAATTCTTCCCCCACAAGATACAACAAAAGTAACAGCCACAGAACAACAACGGAATCCCAGACAGTGAAAAGCTAGAGCGGAGGGATCCACACTGCCGCACATCTGAGAGCGGAACGTGCTGGGCCCCCGGAGGAAGTGGGGAGAGGTAAGAAGAACTCCGCTCCCTCCCCATCAGATCAGCGATCCGGTCCGCGCGGCTCCCAGAGAGGGGGGAGGGGCGGCCCTCGGCGGGAAACTGTAGCTCTTCGGGCGCTCTCAGCCAGTGGGAAACTCCCGCACAGAGGGCTCAGAGGAGCCACAGGGCTACCATCAACATCTGAGCAACCCAGAGAGCGGATAAAGAGGGGCAAACGAGAAGCCTCCCACGTCAGGGACCCAGAGGGCAAAAGAGAGAGCTCCCCCCTCCCCGCAACCCGGAGTCTGCAGCTCGACCAGATCTAGCAGTCCGAGGCAGACCTGAATAAACTGGACTGGACCCGTGGATCGCAGTGGGGAAAAAAAAAACAAAACAAAACAAAACTGCGGATCGCAGCAGAAAAACTGGGGCAGAGCGCAGGGGGCTTAGACTACACAGCCCTTTACCACCACACAGTGGCGGCAGGTGGAAATTGCAACCAGAGACTTCCAGGATGAGGAAAATCAAAACCAACACAGGAACCACAATGCAAAAATATATGAAATCACCAGACCAGAAACAAAATGACAAGCACCCAGAAATCAACCCCGAAGACACAGAAATCCATAAACTAAATGACAGAGATTTCAAAATAGCTATCATAAAAACACTCAACGAAATACGAGACAACACAGACAAACAATTAAATGAGATTAGGAGTTTCTTCACAAAAGAGATTGAAATCATAAAGAAAAACCTATCAGTGCTGATGGAGATGAAGAACACAATGGAGGAGATAAAGGAGAATCTGGAATCTTTAAAGAACAGAGCTGACAATATGGAGGAAAGAATTAGTACTTTAGAGGATAGGAATACAGATATACTCCAGATGGAAGAAGAGAGAGAACTAAGACTAAAAAGAAATGAAGAAAGACTCCGAGAAATATCGGACTCTATTAGAAAATGTAACATAAGAATTATAGGTATTCCTGAGGGAGAGGAGAGGGAAAGAGGAACAGAGAGCCTATTCAAGGAAATAATAGCTGAAAATTTCCCAAATCTGGGGAAGGAGCAGGAAATACCAGTAAGCGAAGCCAACAGGACGCCTATATATATTAACAGACAAAGGCCTTCACCACGACACCTAGTGGTAAGGCTAGCCAGGGTCAACGACAAAGAAACAATATTAAGGGCAGCTAGACAAAAACAAAAAATAACGTACAAAGGAACTCCCATCAGGCTCTCAGCGGATTTCTCAACAGAAACTTTTCAGGCTAGAAGAGACTGGAATGATATATTCAAAATACTAAAAGACAAAAACTTTCAGCCAAGAATACTCTATCCAGCAAAAATATCCTTCAAATATGATGGAGAAATAGTAACTCTCCCAGATAAACAAAAGCTAAGGGAGTTCATAGCCACGAGACCGCCACTACAAGAAATACTCAAGAAGGCCCTCAGGCCTGAAAACAAGAAGAGAAAGGAACACAAAGCTTGGAGTAAGGAGAAAAGTAGGTAGACAAAATCAGAGAAATAGTAGATCTTTACCGGAATAGGTTAGCAACCACTTAAATACTAAACTCAAAGATCAAAGGAAGAAATTCACCAAAAATAAATTTAACCTCATCACTGTAAACACACAGCCACAACACAAGATAGAATAAGGTATAACAAGAGCAATTTAGAAGGGGAAGAGGAAAGTGACTGAATTGACTTAGTATAAGGAAATAGGAGGCTATCAGATAATGGACTATCTCATACAGAAGATTTTTCGCCCAAACCTCAAGGTAACCACTAAACAAATAATCAAATTAAAACCACATATGATAAACAAAGAGAAAACTAGAAGAATCATAAGACAGAACAACCAAACTGAATTGGCAGTCCAAAACAAATGGGACAAGAAACAAAGGAAATGCAAAAGAACCAGAAAATAAGTGACAAAACAGCAACATTCAACCCTCATATTTCAATAATTACCCTAAATGTAAATGGATTGAACTCTCCAATCAAAAGATACAGAGTGGCAGGATGGATTAAAAAGCAAGACCCAACAATATGCTGCCTTCAGGAAACACATCTTAGCACTAAAGACAAGCACAGGCTCAGAGTGAAAGGATGGAAGACAATACTCCAAGCTAATGGCAAACAAAAGAAAGCAGGTGTTGCCATACTCATATCAGACAAAGTAGACTTCAAGATAAAACAGGTTAAGAAAGACAAAGAAGGGAAATATATAATGATAAAAGGGACACTCCATCAAGAAGACATATCACTTATAAATATATATGCACCCAACATAGGAGCACCAATGTACATAAAGCAACTATTAACAAACCTAAAAGGAGAAATCAACAACAACACAATAATAGTAGGGGATCTTAACACCCCACTTACAGCAATGGATAGATCATCCAGACAAAAAGTTAATAAAGAAATATTAGACTTAAATGAAAAACTGGACGAGATGGACCTAGTAGACATATACAGAGCACTCCACCCAAAAACAGCTGACTACACATTCTTCTCAAGCGCGCATGGAACATTCTCTAGGATAGACCATATGTTGGGAAACAAAGCAAGCCTCAATAAATTTAAGAAGATTGAAATCATAACAAGCATCTTTTCAGACCATAAGGCTATGAAACTGGAAATGAACCAGGAAAAAAAAACTGGGAAAGTGACAAAAATGTGGAGATTAAACAACATGCTACTGAACAACCAATGGATCATTGATGAAATTAAAGGAGAAATCAAAAACTATCTGGAAACAAACGAAAATGATAACATGCCATATCAAACCATATGGGACGCAGCAAAAGCGGTCCTGAGAGGGAAACTCATAGCGATACAAGCCCACCTTAACAAACAAGAAATGCCCTAATAGGCAACCTTAAATTACACCTAACAGAACTAGAAAAAGAAGAACAAACAAAGCCCAAAGCCAGCAGAAGGAGAGAAATAATAAAAATCAGAGCAGAAATAAATGATATTGAGACCAAAAAAACAGTAGAAAGGATTAATGAAACAAAGAGTTGGTTCTTCGAGAAGATAAACAAAATAGACAAACCCTTAGCCAGGCTAACTAAGAAAAAAAGAGAAAAGGCTCAAGTAAATAAAATTAGAAATGAAAGAGGAGAAATTACAACGGATACCATGGAAATACAGAGGATTATAAGAGAATACTATGAGAAATTATATGCCAACAAATTGGACAATCTAGAAGAAATGGATAAATTCTTAGACCTATACAACCTCCCAAAATTGAACCAAGAAGAAATGGAGAACCTGAATAGACCAATCACAAGAGATTGAAATAGTAATCAAAAACCTCCCAAAAAATAAAAGTCCAGGACCAGATGGCTTCTCCAGTGAATTTTACCAAACATTCAAAGAAGATTTAATACCCATCCTCCTCAAACTATTCCAAAAAATAGAGGAAGATGGAACACTTCCTGAATCATTCTATGAGGCCAACATCACCCTGATACCGAAACCAGACAAAGACAATACAAAGAAAGAAAATTACAGGCCAATATCGCTGATGAACATTGATGCAAAAATCCTCAACAAAATATTGGCAAACCGAATACAACAATATATTAAAAAGATCATACACCATGATCAAGTGGGATTTATACCAGAGACGCAGGGATGGTTCAACATCCGCAAATCAATCAACGTGATACATCACATCAACAAAACAAAGAATAAAAACCACATGATCGTCTCAATAGACGCAGAGAAGGCATTTGACAAGATACAACATCCATTTATGATAAAAACTCTCAATAAAATGGGAATAGAAGGAAAGTACCTCAACATAATAAAGGCCATATATGACAAACCCACAGCTAACATCATACTCAACGGGGAAAGACTGAAAGCCATTCCTCTGAGAACAGGAACGAGGCAGGGCTGCCCACTCTCACCACTCCTGTTCAACATAGTACTGGAGGTTTTGGCCAGAGCAATTAGGCAAGAAAAAGGAATAAAAGGAATCCAAATAGGTAACGAAGAAGTGAAACTCTCACTATTTGCAGATGACATGATTGTATATATAGAAAACCCTAAAGAATCTGTTGGAAAACTGTTAGAAACAATCAACAACTACAGCAAAGTTGCAGGGTACAAAATCAATCTACAAAAATCAGTTGCATTTCTATATGCTAATAATGAACTAACAGAAAGAGAGCTCAAAAAGATAATACCATTTACAATTGCATCAAAAAGAATAAAATACCTAGGAATAAATCTTACCAAGGAGGTGAAGGACCTATACAATGAGAACTACAAGACATTATTGAGGGAAATCCACGAGGACATAAAGAAATGGAAAGATATCCCATGCACGTGGATTGGAAGAATAAACATAGTTAAAATGTCTATATTACCTAAAGCAATCTACAGATTCAATGCAATCCCAATCAGAATCCCAATGACATTCTTCACAGAAATAGAAAAAAGAATACTAAAATTTATATGGGGCAACAAAAGACCCCGAATAGCTAAAGAAATCCTAAAGAAAAAGAACAAAGCAGGAGGCATCACAATTCCTGACTTCAAAACATACTACAAAGCAATAGTAATCAAAACAGCATGGTACTGGTACAAAAACAGACACACAGATCAATGGAACAGAATTGAAAGCCCAGAAATAAAACCACACATATACGGACAGCTAATTTTCGACAAAGGTGCTAAGGACATGCAATGGAGAAAGGAAAGTCTCTTCAATAAATGGTGTTGGGAAAACTGGACAGCCACATGCAAAAGAATGAAAGTGGACCATGTGCTATCGCCATTCACAAAAATTAACTCAAAATGGATCAAAGACCTGAAGGTGAGACCTGAAACTATAAAACTCATAGAAGAAAATATAGGCAACACACTATTTGACATTGGGTTTAAAGGAATCTTTTCGGATGACATGCCTACCCAGACTAGGGAAACTAAAGAAAAAATAAACAAGTGGGACTTTATCAGACTAAAGAGCTTTTATAAGACAAATGAAACCAGAATCAAGATGAACAAACAACCAACCAGCTGGGAGAGAATATTTGCAAAACATACATCTGACAAGGGGTTGATCTCCATAATATATAAAGAACTCACACAATTGAACAACAAAAAAACAAACAACCCGATCAAAAAATGGGCAGAGGAAATGAACAGACACTTCTCCAAGGAAGATATACAGATGGCCAATAGGCACATGAAAAGATGCTCAACATCACTCATCATCAGGGAAATGCAAATCAAAACAACACTAAGATACCACCTCACGCCCGTTAGAATGGCTATAATCACCAAGACAAAAAACAACAAATGTTGGAGAGGATGTGGAGAAACAGGAACCCTCATACACAGCTGGTGGGAATGCAAATTGGTGCAGCCTCTATGGAAAACGGTATGGAGATTCCTCAAAGAATTAAAAATAGAGATGCCCTATGATCCAGCCATCCCACTACTGGGAATCTATCCAACGCACCTGAAATCAACAATCCAAAGAGGCTTATGCACCCCTATGTTCATTGCAGCATTATTCACCATAGCCAAGAAGTGGAAGCAACCTAAGTGTCCCTCGACTGACGATTGGATTAAGAAAATGTGGTATATATATACAATGGAATACTACTCAGCCATAAAAAAAGACAAAATCGTCCCATTTGCAACAACATGGATGGGCCTGGAGCGTATTATGTTAAGTGAAATAAGCCAGAAAGAGAAAGACAAACACTGTATGATCTCACTCATATGTGGAATATAAACCAACACATGGACAGAGAAAACTGGACTGTGGTTACCTGGGAAGTGGGGGTGGGGGGTGGGCACAAGGGGTGAAGGGAGTCATATATGGGGTGATGGACAAACAAAAATGTACAACCCAAAATTTCACAATGTTAGAAACCATTAAAATATCAATTAAAAAAAAAAAAAAAATTAAATTGAAAAGTAAATTTCCAAAAATGTAAATCACTTTGTAATAAAACTCTGAAATAGATATTTATAAATTAAAATTGCTTGAAGGTTTAAACAAACATATTTTGCATGGAATTCATAGTAACAGAGGGATATATATTGCTAGCTGTCTGCAGAGCCAGAACCGATCTCTAAGTCTTCTGACTCTTAGTTCAGCTTTTTTCTGGTGCATCATACAGTAGCTGATATAAATCCTTCACAACCGCACTAGAGATGTGTATTCTTAAACAATAAAGTTTAAAAATATATTTCAGTGTCTATTGCTGTGGAAACTGAACTGACACTTCATCTTGCTACCATTGTGAGTGAGCATATACTACATACATCTTACAGTCAGGAGTACTTTGTACTTTGCACCCCAAGATAAAAATAACAGGGCTACACTGTCTAGTTCTGCTCCCTCAAATATATAAAATTTTAAGAATTTCCTTTAAATTACTGACCCCCTAATAAAGATAACTCTCCTAGATTTTTGCAACGCTAATGTCTGAAGATACACCACAAGCTTTGTGGATGTGAGAAAGTGGCAGTTTTTCCATCTGGAACCGCCGTCTGTAAACTTAGTAACCGTAGCAATCTTGGGGGGTATTATCCCTTTAAACAACTTTGGTGTTTTTACTTTGGTAAGCCAATGCTTCTTTTCTTTTTTTTTTTTTTCATAATTTTATTTATTTTTTTTTTTCCCCCAAAGCCCCAGTAGATAGTTGTATGTCATAGCTGCACGTCCTTCTAGTTGCTGTATGTGGGACTCAGTCTCAGCATGGCCGGAGAAGCAGTGCGTTGGTGCACGCCCGGATCCAAACCTGGGCCACCAGCAGAGCGCGCGCACTTAACCACTAAGCCATGGGGCCGGCCCAGCCAATGCTTCTAAATCTGCTGTCTTGAAATGTTTTTGTAAGTATACTTCTTCCTTTTCTAAGTGCTTTTGCTAAAGCTTCTTTCCAATTTCTCATATTTTAGTTATTGTCCAACAACTTGCCAGATAAGAGCCACAATACAATTTACGAGAGAAAACACTTTTTAAATAAAATGAAACTTATTACTAAGTAAATATAAACAGTGACAGAGTGAAATTAAGAATTATAACTGGACTTATTTATAAGGAACATTTTGAGAATAAGTATGATACTTATAAATTTGAATCAATGTTATCTCCTGAGGATTTATTTAATTCTCAATTTTCCAATACCTACCTGAATTTCTGCAGAAATAGTTTTAATCCACTCATCCACTGTCTTTCTAATCCGAATCTTCTCTGATATCTCTCTACAAAAGAGAAAAAAAGAATTTTCTTAAATTAGCATTTAACATCCTGAGAACAGGACCTGCATCAGAAGTCTTACATTGTTTTGAATCTACTATGTAGCCCAATATCCTTCATCTGAAAAGGAAAAACCAATGTTATTAGTTTTCATCAAATGTTTGAAGGATGTTTGAAAAGCACTTGTACATTCCAGAAGATATGCACCAAAGAGAGAAAAGAAATTAAAGGGAAAATTTACATCTATAAAAAGTAATAGCAACATGTATATATCCAAATTCCAACTTTATAATAAGTCCACATCCTCAAAGGCAATAAAGAACCTCTTCTAAACATTAAAACACATTAAGCAAAATGAAATGCTTAGGAAAAAAATTAAGAAAGCCTGTAAAACTGGTAGTTTCATAAATAACTTTGGGTTGCCAACATCCTGTCTTACCTGTTGGTAGACAGGGCATTGATAAACGAATACATGGCAGCTCCGTCCTTTGCACGAATAATAGCTTCCAGGTTTTCTTCAAGTACTTTTTTATTGTTTTGTACTCCTCTCAAAATCTTCTCAGCATCTTTCAATACAGATCTCGTATTGGTTGTTTGAAGCTTAAAGGAATTCTGTGAAAGATCGGCAAGCCTTGACATAATCAGAGATTCTTTGGGCTTAAAAGGAAAAAAAGGCAAAAATGTTACCATGTAAAACTCACATTAATTATATTAATACAAACAAGAGCTATTACTATAGTTGGGGCCATACACTATGCCAATATAGTCTAAAGACTCAATGGGTCAAATTGAGGAGCCAATAAAAGACTACTTGGCAATTAAGGTTTCTTTCCATTTAGAAGTACTAATGTGAATATTAAGTGATATAGGGCTGGGAAGTCCACAGAAGTGCCAGGCAGTCCGGTCACCAATAAAAGCTGTATCTGGTGAAGAAAGCTAAAACAAAATAAGAGCAAGTTGGCTCTTGGTAGGGATGGCGGACATTGTGGACTAAATAAACGAGGGCCATTCGCAGTTCTCTTCCCCCTTCCTTCCTCCTCAAAAGAAGCTGGAAAGCTAGAGGTGGCCATGTGGCTCAGTCCTAGACTGGGAGCAGTAAGTAGAAGTCACTTGGTGAGGGGATCTGGGAAAGTTTTGTAAAGAGAAGAGACTGGGATGACATCTTTTTCAGTAGTTTGTCTTCATCCTTCCTCTTTCTTCCTGTCTTGATAAGTTTTTACTTCTTCATAATTTTTACTATTACTAATCATCAAATTTAATATCCTATACCCGCTTTACCTGGAGTACACCATTTGTTTCTTTCCTCTTTTGGCCAAGATCATAAAGAATATCATCAGACTTGTGCACAGTCACTTCAGCTGTTCCTAGTTCTTCATAGGAAGGAAATCTTTGAGAGGACAGAGTGACAGTGCTGTAGAAGATTTAAAAATAAAGTTTCCTAAGTTGTCATAAATTCAGTACACATTTGATTACATAAAACTTTGATATATTCTTAGTTATACATTACTAAACAGTGTCCTATTAAAATCGTACAATGAAATTAATCATTACATGATTAAACATATGAAAACACAGAAAATCACAAGAGACAAAATTATTCTGACCAGACTGGTTTAGGCATCGTAAGAAAAGAGCAGAAAAAAGGTTTTGCTTTGAAGAAACTAACATGCAGAAACACTTCCAGGATGACAAAGCAAGAACCTCTAAAAATCCACTCCTGCATAAGAGCAAAGACAACACTAGCAACGATGGTCAAAATCAGCTTTTTCAGAACTCTGGAAATTAAACAAAGGCTTGCAACAGCCTGAGGAACATTTAATCAAGAAATGGCTAACTCTGAGTAAGAACAGCAAGCTTTATGGCATTTTTAATTTGCTCCATTCCCAGAATACTTCCCCAACTCTGTGGTAGCCTTGAAAATCAACAGGCTCACAACCCCTGTAGCTGTGACAACCAACAGTATCACAACCACTCAAAAGGGCAGAACAAGCCTGGACCTCCTCAAAAAGTCCCATTCCCAGAGTTTCCCTTTATTTGACCTGACTCAGAGCTAGCTCAAGGAGAAACCCTATCTATCCTCAGGTCATTTTTCGAAAACAGTGGCAATCGTTTAATCTCAGCTGCGTGAGGTGGCCATACCAGTTGAAGTACACAAGAGGGTTGCCAATAAACTAAAAATCTGGGGAATGAGATGTCTATGTGGAGCTCTAAAAAATGCCAACACATTACTGGGGATCTAGAAGGTCATACACATGTACAAGGCTATGTGCATGCCCAAGAAAGACCTAAGAAGGGCCTAATCTCTCATGTCTGGCTGACCCTGAGGCTCTGTGCAAGTAGGAAGTTAAGGCTAATAAACTGTCAGAGCACTGAAGGTGTGCCCCCAACACACACGTGCATGTGCACGCACACACAAGTATCCCCTTGTCAAAGAGAGGGAGACTTACTTGTTCAAAGTAGTTAAGGAAATCTCTTTCCAATCACTAGCAGATTTAGCTAACCAAACAGAGACTTGCTGTACATGACAAAGAATACAGACTTTACAGAATTAGTCCAGGAAAGTCACTAAACAAACAGCAATAACAAGAAAAACAATAACAAACCCCAGAGGGGTGGAAGAATCTGATTTCCAGAGTTGCCACATTACATTATTTAAAAAGTCCAATTTCAACAAAAAGTTGAGACACACAAAGAAACAGGAAAGTACAGCTCATACACAGTAAAAAGTATAGTTATTAGAAACTGTCCTTGAGGAACCCCAAATATTAGACTTACTAGACAAGGACTATAAATTAGCTATCACTAAAGGAAATCATGTTCAAAGAATTAAAGGAAAGTATAAGAATGAAGTCTCATCAAATAGAGAATATCAATAAAGAAACAGAAACTATTTTTTAAAAAGAAAGAAAGAAAAGAACTAAACAGGAATTCTGGAGTTGAAAAATACAATAACTGAAATGTAAAATTCACTAGAGGGGCTAAACAGCATATTTGAGTTGGGGGAAGAGAGAAACAGTGAACCTGAAGATAGGTTAATTGAGATTATCCAGTCTAAAAAACAGAGAGAAAAAAGAATGAAGAAAAATTAAGAGCCTCAGAGACCTGTGAAATACCATCAAGCATACCAACATACCACACAGTCCTAGGAGAGGAGAAAGGTTATTTGTACTATTTAACTGTATAAAGAAACAACAGCCAAAAACTTTCCAAATTTAATAAATATTAATCCACTCATCTAAGAAGCTCAACAAATTCCAAGTAGGATAAATTCACAGAGATCCACACTTAGACACATCATAGTTAAACTGTCAAAAGCCTAAGACAAAGGGAGAATCTTGAAAGCAGCAAGAGAGAAATGACTTGTCATATACAAAGGTTCCTCAATGAGATTTTTTGTTTTTTGTGAGGAGGACTAGCCCTGAGCTAACATCCAATGCGAATCCTCCTCTTTTTTGCTGAGAAAGATTGGCCCTGGGCTAACACCCGTGCCCAACTTCCTCTACTTTATATGTGACGCCACCACAGCATGGCTTAACAAGCGGTGCATCAGTGCACGCCCAGGATCCTAACCTGTGAACCCGGGGCCGCCAAAGCGGAGCATGCACACTTAACCACTGCGCCACCAGGCCAGCCCATCCTCAATAGGATTAAAGCTAACTTCTCATTAGAAACCATGGAGTCCAGAAGGCAGTGAGAAAACATATTCAAAGTACTGAAAGAAAAAGAATGTCAACAAAAAATTCTATATACAGAAAAACTATCCTTCAAAAGTAAAGGAGAAATTAAGAGATTATCAGATAAACAAAACTGAGAGAATTCATCTCTAGGAAACCTATCCTTGCAGGAAACACTAAAAGGAGTTCCTCAGGGTGGAATAAAAGGACACTAGCTATTAACTTGAATCCATATGAAGAAATAAAGAGTACTGGTAAAGATTAACTACATAGGTAAATACAAAAGAGTATAAAACATATTTTTGTTTATAATTCTTTTCTTCTCCTATCTGATTTAAAAGACAACTGCATAAAGCAATAAATATCAAGCTATACAGATGTGCTTATAATGTATAAAGATGTAATTTGTATGAAAATAATAGCAGAAAGAAAGGGGAAGGGAATGAAGCTATATGGAACAAAGTTTTTGAATTCTATTGAAATTAAACTGGTATTAATCCAAACTAGATTGTTTTAAATTAAGATGTTAACTATAATCCCAAGGGCAATCACTAAGAAAATAACTCAAAAAGTACAGCGAAAGAAACAAAGGAATTAAAATGTTATACTAGGAAATACCTATTTAACACAAAAGAAGGCAGTATGGAGGAATAGTGGAATAATAAAAAGCCCTAAGACATACAAGAAACATATAGCAACATGGTAGACATAAATCTTACTTTATCAGTAATCATATTAAATGTAAACAGGTCTCCAAGTCAAGATGGTGGCGTAAGCAGACTCTGAACTCACCTCCTCCCACGGACACAGGCAATTTACAACTACTCATGGAAAAATTACCCCTGAGACAGAACTGAAAACTGGATAAGAGGAACTCTTGCAACAAATGACAATCCTAATTGAGGTGGAAGAGGCAGAAACTCCCTTCTGGAGAGAAAAAAATGCCACCTTCACAAGTCGCCAGCTTCACGGCTGCCCAGGAACAGCCCAAAGGTATGCAACCTCCCTGGAGGAGCAGGGCCCTGAGCCGGGGAGTGCCCCTGCTGTGGGCATTTTGTGGACCCAGCACAATTGAGATGAGTGGCATAATATCTGACTTTGCCTGCTGCTAAAACATTGGGGAGTACCCCCAGAAAAGCTGGTTCACAAAGACATTAAAACCGGCACTTAAAGGGCCCACGCGCAAACTCACCCGTTTCAGAAAGTAACCTAAAATCACCAGAAAGAAAGGTGCACAGTGCTTTGGTGAAAAGAGACTCACCTGATAGGCTCTGAGTGCATTGCAGTGAGAGGTGAGACCTCTCCAGGGACTGGGACATTGGCGGTGGCCATTGTTGTGGCCTGGTGTGGGCGTGCTGACACAGACACCATTGGAGTTCTCCCAGGGGCCTGCTAGCCCAAGTCTGCCCCACCCACTAGAACATCAATTTAATCCAGCTCAGCCAGGACAGGCAGCCCCCACTAGAGACTGGCCCCACTCAACAACAAGCCCTCAGGCAACTAGTAGGCCTGCATAGATTGGTGACTGGATTCTCTGCAGCCTGGCAACTGAGCCCACTTCAGTGCAGCAGGGCGTGCACAAGGAGCAGGTGGAGAGTATGGGGCGGTGGTGGAGTGTGTGGGGCTCCCACCGTGGAGAGACTGGGTCCACTTCAGGAGGTCGGGGCGTGCACACAGGGCAAGACTGTGTTGACTGTGTGTGTGGACCTGTGGGCAGCGGAGCTTGTCGGCTGCAGAGGACTTGTGCTTCTCAAAGAACCACGTGGGGGGCTTGCCCCACCTTCCAAAGCCTGAGACAGTTGGGTGCTCCCGTGCCTGAGGCCAGCCCCACCCAGCTGCAATCCTCAGAGAGCTGACAAGAGACCTAAAGGCTGGTCTCTTTAGGCCCTGAGCCTAACAATCTGCCATGCTGGGGGCCTACTCACTTAAAAGAAATACTGCAACACAAATGTGATATTAGAACTTGCAGCCAACTGTGCTGGGGCTCCCCACACCTGATAAAGAGACTGAAGGGCCCACAACAACTACAAGCAGCTGAGCATTACAACAGTTGGCCAGACTCAGCATCCCTGAGCGCCTACAGGGAAAGCAAACAGGCCACAACAGAAGGACACACGTAGCCCACATAGGGGTCACTCCTGGAACATTGAGGACTGAGGGAAGCACACTACAGGCCTCCTAAGGCATCACTTATATAAGGTCACGTAGACACACGCACAGGGAAAGAGGCAAAATGAGGAGGCAAAGGAATATGTTCCAAGTAGGGGAACAGGACAAAACCCCAGAAGAGGAACTAAGTGAAACAGAAATGAGCAACCGACCCGACAGAGAGTTCAAACAAAGAGTGTTAAGGATGCTCACTGATGTGGGGAGAAGAATAGATGAACTCAGTGAGAATGTCAACAAAGAAATGGAAGATATAAAAAAGAACCAATCAGAAATGAAGACTACAATACTGGAAATGAAAAATTCCCTAGAGGGACTCAAAAGCAGAGTAGAGGATACAGAAGAACGGATCTGTGAGCTGGATGAAAGACTAGAAGAAATTACCCAAGCTGAACAGGTAAAGGAGAAAAGAATTAAAAAGAGTGAGGACAGTCTAAGGGACCTCTGGGACAACATCAAGCGCACTAACATCCGTGTTATAGGTGTCCTGGAGGGAGAAGAGCGAGACAAAGGGGCAGAGAATCTATTTCAAGAAATAACAGATGAAAACTTCCCTAACCTAAGGACAGAAACAGACATCCAGGTACAAGAAGCACAGAGAGCCCCAAACAAGATAAACCCAAAGAGGCCCACACCAAGACATATCATAATCAAAATGTCCAGAATTAAAGATAAAGACACGAGGCCGGCGCCGTGGTTTACCGGTTGAGTGCGTGCGCTCCGCTACTGGCAGCCCCGGTTCGGATCCCGGGAGTGCACCGACGCACCGCTTCTCTGGCCACGCTGAGACCGTGTCCCACACACAGCAACTAGAAGGATGTGCAACTATGACAGACAACTATCTACTAGGGCTTTGGGGGGCAAAAATAAATAAAATTAAATTAAAAAAAAAAAAAAGATAAAGAGAGAATCCTAAAAGCCACTAGAGAGAGACAAGTTACATACAAAGGAAATCCCATAAGGCTATCAGCTGACTTCTCAACAGAAACCTTACAGGCTAGAAGAGAGTGGCATGATATATTTAAAGTGCTACAAGAAAAAAACTTACAGCCAAGAATACTCTACCTAGCAAGGTTATCATTCAAAATGGAAGGAGAGATCAAAAATTTCCCAGACAAGCAAAAATTAAAGGAGTTTGTCAATAAGAAACCAGTGCTACAAGAAATGTTAAAGGGACTGATTTAAAGGGAAAACAGAAGACCACAAATAGGAAAAATTATCTGTTTCCATGAAAAGATGGTAATGGATACAAATACACAAAAAAGAGGTTAGATATGATATCAAAAACATAAAATGAGGGAGGAGGGGAGTTAAAGAGTAGAGCCTTCAGACAGAGGTCAAACTAAAGAGACCATCAATTCTGTATAGAAGGAGAAAGGAACAGAGAAGGACTACTAAAACACTGAGAAAAAAAAATTAAAAAATGGCAGTAAGTACATACTTATCAATAGCTACTTTAAACATCAATGGACCAAATGCTCCAATTAAAAGGCATAGGGTGGCTGACTGGATAAAACAACAAGAGCCATATATATGCTGCATACAAGAGACACACTTCAGACCTAAAGACACTCACAAACGGAAACTGAAGGGATGGAAAAAGATACTCCATGCAAATGGCAATGAAAAGAAAGCTGGGGTAGCAATACCCATATCAGACAAAATACACTTTAAACCAAAAACTGTAAAAAGAGACAAAGAAGGGCATTACATAATGATCAAGGGAACAATCCAACAAGAGGATATAACACTTGTAAATATCTACGCACCGAATGTAGATGCACCTAAATATATAAAGCAATTATTAACAGACATAAAAATAGAAATAGACAGTAACACAATAATAGTAGGGGACTTTAACACTCCACTTACACCAACGGATAGATCATCCAAACAGAAGATCAATAAGGAAACATTGGCCTTAAATGACACACTAGAACAGATGGACCTAGTAGATATATACAGAGCATTCCATCCAAAAACCGAAGAATACACGTTCTTTTCAAATGCACATGGAACATTCTCCAGGACTGATTACATATTAGGCCACAAAACAAGTCTCCATAAATTTAAGAAGACTGAAATAATACCAAGCATCTTTTCTGACCACAACGGTATGAAACTAGAAATCAACTATAGGAAGAAAATCAGAAAAGCCACAAATACGTGGAGATTAAACAAAATGCTACTGAACAACGATTGGGTCAATGAAGAAATCAAAGGAGAAATCAAAAAATACCTAGAGACAGATGAAAATGAAATTGCGACATGCCAGAATTTATAGGATACAGCAAAAGCGGTTCTAAGAGGGAAGTTTATAGCAATACAGGCCTATCTCAACAAACAAGAAAAATCTCAAACAATCTAACAATGCACCTAAAGGAATTGGAAAAAGAAGAACAAACAAAGCCCAAAATCAGTAGAAGAAGGGAAATAATAAAAATCAGAGCAGAAATAAATGAAATAGAGACTAAAAAAAAATAGAAAAAATTAATAAAACCAAGAGCTGGTTCTTTGAAAAGATCAACAAAATTGACAAACCTTTAGCTAGACTCACCAAGAAAAAAAGAGAGAAGGCACAAATAAGTAAAATCAGAAATGAAAGAGGAGAAATTACAACAGAAACCTCAGAAATACAAAAGATAATAAGAGAATAATATGAAAAACTATATGCCAACCAATTTGACAATGTGGAAGAAATGGATAAATTCTTAGAATCATACAACCTTCCAAAACTGGATCAAGAAGAAATAGAGCATTTGAATAGACCAATCACCAGTAAGGAGATCGAAACAGTAATCGAAAACCTCCCCGGGCCGGCCCGGTGGCGCAAGCGGTTAAGTGCGCTCACTCTGCTGCAGCGGCCCAGGGTTCGCCAGTTGGGATCCTGGGCGTGCACCGACATACCGCTTGGCAAGCCATGCTGTGGCGGCGTCCCATGTAAAAAATTAGAGGAAGATGGGCACGGATGTTAGCCCAGGGCCAGTCTTCCTCAGCAAAAAAAAGAGGAGGATTGGCAGATGTTAGCACAGCACTGATCTTCCTCACAAAAAAAAAAAGATGTTTGGGCCGGCCCCATGGCTTAGCGGTTAAGTGTGCGCGCTCCGCTGCTGGTGGCCCGGGTTCAGATCCCGGGCGCACACCGACGTACTGCTTCTCCGGCCATGCTGAGACCACGTTCCACATACAGCAACTAGAAGGATGTGCCACTAAGACATACAACTATCTACTGGGGCTTTGGGGGATAAATAAATAAATAAATAAATAAATAAATAAATAAATAAATAAATAAATAAATAAATAAATAAATAAATAAGAAAACCTCCCCAAAAATAAAAGACCAGGAACAGATGGCTTCCCCGGTGAATTCTACCAAACATTCAAAGAAGACTTAATACCCATCCTTCTCAAACTCTTCCAAAAAACTGAGGAGGGGGGAAGCTCCCTAACTCATTCTACGAAGCCGACATTACCCTGATACCAAAACCAGACAAGGACAACACAAAAAAAGAAAATTACAGGCCAATATCACTGATGAACATTGATGCAAAAATCCTCAACAAAATACTAGCAAATCGCATACACCAACACATTAAAAGGATTATACACCATGATCAACTGGGATTTATTCCAGGTATGCAGGGATGGTTCGACATTCGCAAATCAATCAATGTAATACACCACATTAATAAAATGAAGAATAAAAATCACATGATCATATCAATAGATGCACAGAAAGCATTTGACAAGATACAGCATCCATTTATGATAAAAACTCTGAATAAAATGGGTATAGAAGGAAAGTACCTCAACATAATAACAGCCATATAGGACAAACCCACAGCTAATATCATCCTCAATGGTGAAAAACGGAAAGCCATCCCTCTAAGAACAGGAACCAGACAAGGATGCCCACTCTCACCACTCCTATTTAACATAGTACTGGAAGTCCTAGCCAGAGCAATTAGGCAAGAAAAAGAAATAAAAGGAATCCAAATTGGAAAGGAAGAAGTGAAACTCTCACTATTTGCAGATGACATGATTTTATATATAGAAAACCCTAAAGAATCCACCAAAAAACTTTTAGAAGTAATAAACAAATACGGTAAAGTTGCAGGATAGAAAATCAACGCACAAAAATCAGTTGCATTTCTATACACTAACAACAAAGCAGCAGAAAGAGAAATTAAGAATACAATCCCATTTACTATTGCAACAAAAAGAATAAAATACCTAGGAATAAACTTAACCAAAGAGGTGAAAGATCTATACACCAAAAACTATAAAACATTGCTGAAAGAAATTGAAGAGGACACAAAGAAATGGAAAGATATTCCGTGCTGTTAGATTAGAAGAATTAACATAGTTAAGATGTCCATACTTCCGAAAGCAATCTATAGATTCAATGTAATCCCTATCAAAGGTTCAACAACATTTTTCACAGAAATAGAACAAAGAATCCTAAAATTTATATGGAACAACAAAAGACCCCGAATAGCTAAAGGAATCCTGAGAAGAAAGAACAAAGCTGGAGGTATCACACTTCCTGATTTCAAAATATACTACAGAGCTATAGTAACCAAAACAGCATGGTACTGGCACAAAAACAGACACACAGGTCAATGGAATAGAATCGAAAGCCCAGAAATAAACCCACACATCTATGGACAGCTAATCTTTGACAAAGGAGGCAAGAACATACAATGGAGAAAAGAAAGTCTCTTCAACAAATGGTGCTGGGAAAACTGGACAGCCACATGCAAAAGAATGAAATTAGACCCTTACCTTACACCATACACAAAAATTAACTCCAAATGGATTAAAGACTTGAATGTAAGACCTGAAACTATGAAACTTCTAGAAGAAAACATAGGCAGTACACTCTTCGGCATCGGTCTTAGCAACATATTTTCAAGCACCATGTCTGACCGGGCAAGAGAAACAATAGAAAAAATAAACAAATGAGACTACATCAAACTAAAAAGCTTCTGTACAGCAAAGGAAACCATCAACAAAACGAAAAGACAACCTAACAATTGGGAGAAGATATTTGCAAACCATACATCTGATAAGGGCTTAATCTCCAAAATATATAAAGAACTCATGCATCTCAAAAACAAAAAAACTAATAACCCAATTAAAAAATGGTCAAAAGACCTGAACAGACATTTCTCCAAAGAAGATATACAGATGGCCAACAGACACATGAAAAGATGTTCAAAATCATTAACTATCAGGGAAACGCAAATCAAAACTACAATGAGATATCACCTCACACCCGTCAGAATGGCTATAATTAACAAGACAGGAAACAACACGTGTTGGAGAGGATGTGGAGAGAAGGGAACTCTCATACACTGCTGGTGGGAGTGCAAACTGGTGCAGCCACTATGGAAAACAGTATGGAGACTGCTCAAAAAATCAAGGGTAGAACTACCATATGATCCAGCTATTCCACTGCTGGGTATTTATCCAAAGAACTGGAAAACACCAATGCATAAAGATACATGCACCCCTGTGTTCACTGCAGCATTATTCACAATAGCCAAGACTTGGAAGCAACCTAAGTGCCCATCAAGGGACGAATGGGTAAAGAAGATGTGGTATATATACACAATGGAATACTACTCAGCCATAAGAAACGAGGAAATCCAGCCATTTGTGACAACATGGATGGACATTGAGGGTATTATGCAAAGTGAAATAAGTCAAAGGGAGAAGGTCAAATACCGTATGATCTCACTCATTAAGTAGTAGATAATAACAACAACAAACAAACACATAGAGACAGAGATTGGATTGGTGGTTACCAGAGGGGAAGGGGGGAGGGAGGAGGGCGAAAGGGATAATTCGGCACATGTGTGTGGTGATGGGTTGTAATTAGTATTTGGGTGGTGAACATGATGCGGTCTATGCAGAAATAGATGTATAATGATGTACACCTGAATTTATACAATGTTATAAACCAATGTTACTGCAATAAACAAAAAAGTTAAATTTAAAAAATAAATAAATAAATAAGAAACAACTGAAAAAAATAAATAAATGTAAACAGACTAAAATTACACATTGTCTCCACATGAAATTACTAAAAATGTGGCTCTTTTAGTTATTACTGTATTTTTCATGACATTCAAAATAAATAAAATTATCATGGCCTAGATTTACTTGATTTTTAAAAAATTTTTTTATAATGTAAAATTTCAAACATACATAAAAGTAAAAAGAATAGTATAATGACCTCCACATATCCTTATTTAAGTATAATGATCATTAACTCATGATTACCCTCATTTCATCTATTCTTTCAAACTAGTTTCCCCTACCTTGCATGGGATTATTTTTAAAGCAAATGCCAGATATCATTTTACCAGAAGTGAATAATCTGCACTCCTTAGAAATTAATAATCTACATTTTTGGAAAATTAGAAACATTCACGTTATAACTATATTATAGAAAAGGGGGAAGATATATTAGCAGCAGAAAATAGTAACTAAATCTAAGACAATTTTAAAAAGTAATGCTATAAATTTATTAAAATTCCTAAGGAAATTTTAGAAATATGAACAAATTTCTTTTCAATACAGCTTTCATTCCAATCTCTTGTTTTTACCTGTCTCTCCTCTCAGGATTCCATCCTGTTTTTGACCTAGTTAGTGAGCTTTTGTCTGAAGATTCACTTTTTCTTGTCAAAGACTCATGATTATTCAAAATTTGCTCCAATAGTCTTACATTTCCTACAATAGAAGAAATATAGTATCATTTTTCAAGTACTAATTTATTTATTTTTTATATAATATCTCATATATTTGTACTAAATTAGCTTCTTATGATGATTATCTACTCAATTCACTCTACAATGGCTATAACTACACTCATCAAATAAAACTAAATATTTATAACTCATAAAAACTATAATGGTAAAAGTTTAGGCCTGAATATATTTCCATCACAGAAAAAAGGAATTTGAATGAGAAGTATCATGAAGCCCATCATCATGAAGCCCAGTAAACTGGACTATTTCTATACATAATAAAAGAGAGATTTAACTGTTTCTTCACAGTAACTATTGGTTCAATCTTCCTTTCAGCCTCATCTTTAATAAGACTACACACTAATTTTTTTTTTTTTGGTGAGGTTAGTTTCTTTATTAAAGATTTTATTATCTTTTAAATTCCTTAAAACTCTTTAAATGCATCCAAGGCAAGACTTGAATGCATTTAAATGATTCCAAGAATAAAAACTTATATTTAATATTTTCACTTACTTTTACCAGAGGCGCCATATTTTAAAGGTCTGTAACAAACTATTATTTCAGGTCACTTATAAAAGTTCTTGAACTATTGAACAATTCATATAACAGCACTTTTTTCAACTGAACCCAGGAGTAATGTTAAATTTCTCTGAATTTTGTTATTGAAATTCACACCTAAAAACAATATAAAGAAACATTCTCTAAAACGATCAGCCTTGGGGCCGGCCCAGTGGCGCAAGTGGTTAAGTGCCCACGCTCCGATGCTTTGGCTGGGGGTTCGCCGGTTCGGATCCCGGGCGCGCACTGACGCACCGCTTGGCAAGCCATGCTGTGGCGGCATCCCATATAAAGTGGAGGAAGATGGGCATGGATGTTAGCCCAAGGCCAGTCTTCCTCCGCAAACAAAAAAAAAAAAAAAGAGGAGGATTGGCAGATGTTAGCTCAGGGCCAATCTTCCTCAAAAAAATAAAATGAAATAAAATGATCAGCCTTACCTTCAGCAAAGCATTATTTATTTATTAATAACAAAACTTGTCCATGAAAGTTTTAAGTAATAACCTGTAGAAGATAGTCAGAATAATTACAAATGTATACCTCCAACTCCTTCTTACAAAGAATTTAAAGAAAGTTGATTCGCCTAGTAATTATCATTTAAAGAAAAATATTAAAAATAGAAATCCCGGGGCTGGCCCAGTGGTGTGGTGGTTATATGTGCATGCTCTGCTTCAGCGGCCAAGTGTTTATGGGTTCGGATCCCGGGCACGGACCTATGCACCGCTCATCAGGCCATGCTGTGGAGGCATCCCACATACAAAATGGAGTATGATGGGCACAGATGTTAGCTCATGGCCAATCTTCCTCACAAAAAAAAAACACAGATACCCCTTTACTTACAGTAGTAACTCTAGTGCCTAGTAAAGCACATTAGAGAATTATAAATCATGACTACAGAACACTATAAATCACGTTCCTAATTTGAGCTAGGGCTAATAAAAGTAGTGAATGCTAATTATCATTGCTTTACTACCTGTATGACCTGACATCTCCATATTTTCTTTTTCTTCCAAACGACTTTCCCTCTTTGATATTTTATCATCCTTTGAAACAGGTATAGGAGCAAACCTGCGAGGTGCTGGTGTCTCCAAAGGAGATTTCTGTTTATCAAAACTCTTATTTTCAACCTCTCTTGAAGGTGCTTTAATAGAAAATAAAGAAAATAATAAATTTAACTTACTTTTAAAACAATTCTAAATGGCAGAATGCTACCCTTCCTATTTTAAAAATAAAACAAGAATTATATGGGATACACAAATTATTACCATATATATAGAAATAATTTCATCCTCACTAGAAATCAAAAGAAATACAGACTATAAACATTCTACACTTATAGATAACAAATAAATAAGAAAAAAAATACGACAATATTCAGTGCTACTCAAGCTGTGGTGAAAATGGCATAGCCAGACACTGCTCATGGCCATGGACACTGACAAGGCCAGCTGGCACTAAGCACAGTAAGTCTTAAAATTTTTATATACTTTGATCTAGTAACCTTCTCTTGGAAATTTATCCTCAGGAAATAACCTAAAAGAAATAAAATATTAAATATATGATGATTGTCATTACAGTATTATTTATAAAGAAAAAACCCCCTAAAAACTGCCGAAATGTTGAACAACAGGATAACTGTCAAGTAAATTGTGAAGCAGTTATTTAATAGACTATCCTTTAGTCATTAAAAATTAAATTATGAAATAACTATGCAAAACATGGGAAATACTTTTGATATGCTAGTGAAAAAGCAGTACAAAATTCTATTTATGCTACAATTACAAGTATATAAAAATGATATATGCCCAAGAAAAAGCATAGAAAAATTAAGTGTAATGTGTTGAATTTTTAATTTACTTGTTTTTTTCTTTTATTTCTGTTAGTAACTAAAATACACAAAGAAAAAAATTCAGTATATAACCAATGAAACAGACATCTTTTTCCTTTAAAACTTAAGTCTAAAAAACCAAAATTATGAGCAAGTAATTCTCCAGAATTGAGTATAAAAACAAGTGTCTACTTCTACAGAAAGTACATGGCTGGGTCATATTGATTTGCTCAGTATCATCTAAAGAAAAATATTAAAAATGGAGTTTCCACTTTAGTACTACAAGGCACATTAAAGAATTATAAATCGTGAGTGTAAGGCACATTAAAGAATTATAAATCGTGAGTGCAGACACCTGAGTTCTGGCCGTAGCTCTGACACTCACTCTCAAGCCAGGTGACCTCGAGCAGGCAAGTCATAACCTTTCTGTGCTTCATCTTCCTCCCTTCACAACTTAAAAATGGACTCACATTACTTCATACCAGTTTTGTAAGGAACACTCGTTTGTTGCAAAATGTAAAGCACCTTACAAGTATAAGGGATCTTTAATATGTCTGTAACACAGCATGTTCTAACAAATCAGATGTTGGAGATGTTGTACATCATTAAAGGGACAGCCCCTTGATTTTCATTAGTTCATTGTTCAAATATGAATAATTTGGAGACACATTTATTCATTTACTTTAAATTCCAAAGATTTAATACAAATAAGCTACATATTCCTTTATTATAAACAAAGATTTTAAAAATTCTATTAGGATAGACTTGCATTACAGAATTGCATTGCAATTCTGAAAATATTTAGAAATAGTTTATAATTATATTCAGGTGGTTTCTCTCTTGACAGAATCAAGAAAAACAGTAAATATGCAGTTTGTCAGAGAACTGGAGAATTGATTACAAGCATTTTTGATACTAGATAAGTAAAATTTTTCTAAATTTATAAGTGCTTCTGACAATTTATGAAAGTTATTAATTAAAACCATAAAGTAAGACATGATCCATAACTTGACTGAATAAGTTTCAAAATGACCTAAAAATTACTTGACCTAAAAAAGAACTAATTTTGTAAAACAAAGACTTAGTCTCTTACAACCTAGTAAATAAGCTTTCAGCTTATATACCACAAAGAATATTCATAGATGACATTTTTTATTCATAGAGAACTACATATTTTTACCTTGTTTGGAAGCAAATGTATTATATGAAGATAGATTACTGCTACCAAGATTCAAATGTTCTGGTTTTACAGAATATTTTTCCACTGCTCTAGGAGGAGGCATAGTAACAGGCTGAAAATTACCAGTCTTGAGCGCAGCACTAATGAAATGAGTCTAGAAAACGTAAAATTATTTTATTAATTTCAAACATCATTTAAAGAGTTAGATGACAAAATATATTGAAATTTATTAGAGGACGTGAGAATAATTTATTGGATTTAATAAACAATGAAAATACATACATTACATGCAACTATCCACTGTAGCAAAGATGCCACTGGAAGGATATAGTATCACAAAGACCTGGGTTAAGCCTACCTCTGTGGTGTGACCTTGATCATTTTATTTAACCATTCTAAACCTCAGTTTCTTCCTTTCTACCTCGGAGATGGCTCAGGGACCACTGAAGTAAGGAGAGGACCAGGAAGAAGGGGCCTTAGCCCTACACCTCTACTTCAACCAGAGAATTTAAAACCAAAACATCTCATCTTTTATATACTAGATGGTAAGATTTCATTTGAAAGTTTAAAAACCATTGATAGTAAGCACTCAAATAAATAGCAGCCATGTTTAGTATCAGCAATAATATATCCATTTACACAACACAGTTTTTAGCACTATTTATTAAAATATCTGTTATGTATAAGTATCTCACCTAATAAAACTGATTTCAAAAGAGAGTTTTATGCCAGGAAAAGAAAAATCTGAAAAGATTTATAGTTTTACAGAATTCCTAAAAGTGTGTCAAGATCCCTCTACATGAAACAGATGAGACAGACTCAACGAGTTTCATTTCATTAAGTACTTACTGAACTACTAATATACTTCATAGGTTATTGAAACTTCAATGTTCTCTGTAACCATAAGTTTTTTAAATAAGATGTCTGAATTAGCAAAGATTCCATTCTTTCAAAACCAGAAAGTTAATAAATTATGGGTTTATTAATGGAAAGATGGATGAATGGCAAACTGGCACTTAGGACTAAGTAGGACCATCTCTTTAAGAAATCAATGTGCTTCTCAAATGTGTCCTTTTATTCTGAACAAAAAAATATTTTCTAGGTAAAGAAATCAAGGCTCAGAGTAAAGGTATTTGTAGACTGGGGCCCAGCACTCTGATAGACTCTCACTAGACAACATGCTGCACACTCAATTTACTCATGTATGTACTTACTAAAACTTGACTTTGGATGCCCAAAATCATTCCAATAAAAGTATTATCTTCAACCACATGAAAAGTTCAAGACAAGCTCTATTAAGAAGTCTTGAAAATTATAGGACGTTAGTGTTCAGTTTCATCATATATTGAGCTGTAATACTTATTTTTGCATATTCTTCTGAATGTTACATTTTAATCTAATTTGTAAAAGTTTTTAAATTGCATATTAATTAAGAAAAAAAATTAGGGGCCGGCCCGGTGGCGCAAGGGGTTAAGTGTGTGCACTCCACTGCAGTGGCCCGGGGTTCGCCGGTTCGGATCCCGGGTGCGCACCAACACACCGCTTGTCAGGCCATGCTGTGGCAGCGTCCCATATAAAGTGGAGGAAGATAGGCATGGATGTTAGCCCAGGGCCAGTCTTCCTCAGCAAAAAAGAGGAGGATTGGCAGATGTTAGCACAGGGCTGATCTCCTCATAAAAAAAAAAAAAAAAGAAAAAAAATTAAAACCAATGCATTTATGCTGATCATTCATTCATTCAAAAAAAAAAGAAAGAAAAAGTATACTGAGTACCTGAATGCGGGGTAGTATCCCAGGACTTGGAAATTCCAAAATAAATAAGAAACTATACTATCGGCTCCTTGTAAGGATAACTCTTCCTTTTTTTTTTTTTTTTTTGGTGAGGAAGATTAGCCCTGGGCTAACATCCATGCCCATCTTCCTCTACTTTATATGTGGGATGCCTGCCATAGCATGGCTTGATAAGTGGTGTGTAGGTCTGCGCCTGGGATCCGAACTTGCAAACTCCAGGCCGCCAAAGCAGAGCACGCGAACTTCACCACCACACCACTGGGCCGGCCCCATAACTCTTCTTTTTATAATAGCCCAGTGCCTCATATTCAAAAGGCACTAAAAATGTTCATACTTTCAATTAATTAAATGCAGAAGTAAATATATTTACCAGGTGGTTCTCATCCAAGGGTGTACATCAGAATCATTATAGAGCTTTCAGTGATTCCCAGGCCCCATTTCAGACCTGCTATCTCCTCTGAGAGGTACAAGCATGTGTATTTCTATAAAGCTCTCCAAGTGATTCTGGTGCACATTCCCAGGCTAAGAACCACTGATGCAAACAAATAATTGCAATGTGATATAAGCGCTTTAAAAATAGTATGAACAGGGCCGGCCCCGTGGCTTAGTGGTTAAGTGTGCGCGCTCCGCTGCTGGCGGCCCGGGTTCGGATCCTGGGCGCACACTGAGGCACCGCTTCTCCGGCCATGCTGAGGCCGCGTCCCACATACAGCAAGTAGAAGGCTGTGCAACTATGACATACAACTATCTACTGGGGCTTTGGGGAAAATAAATAAATAAATAAAAATTAAAAAAAAAAAAATAGTATGAACAGAAATACCACAAAAGAAGAAAACACCAACTATGAGTAGAGGTCTCACAGACCTAGATATTTGAACTACAACGTGCAGAGTTCTCCACATACAGGGAAAGAATGAGGAATAAGTAAATCATTATTTAAGAATGAAAACTGCTACAATCAATGAGCTATTGCAACAATCAATGAATATTAGCTTAGAGATCCAAGTGATACAAGATCACTGATGTGTGCTCGCTTTATTACAGATACCTGCATATCCAGTTGTTGTTGTTGTAACTTTTCAAGATGCCTAATGTGCTGCTCCATAAACAGGTTCATTTGCTTTTCATGATCATGACAATGTAGTTTCTCATGCTTATTCTGAATGCTTGTTTGCTGCTCTGTAACACGTTGTAACTGTTTATCAGTCTCCTGTAACTTATTGAGTAATTCTGTAACAGAATTGACTTTTGCTTCCAAATCACTCTGTACCTAAAACAGTAAAAAATCAAAAGATAACAAAAATATGCTTAATTATTAGAAAGTTTATTTAAAGCAATTGGTATTGAGAAATAATAAAACCAGGGCTTTTACTCTCTAAATTTCTGATGATTTTATGCCTTTATTTTTAGAATCACAGAAATAAAATGCAGAAGATAGCTATCCTTAAGTACATCTTTTCTCTCATAAAAAAATGCCAAATTTGCCACATAGAATTTTTATAATGCCAGAAATAAAACACTTAAATAAAAATTAAAAAGAAGGAAAAGGCAAAACGAAGTAGCTTTGATACTTCACTAATCTAAGGCTGAGTTAGGCGGGCAGCCTCGAGTTCTAGTTTGGCTGTGCCACCTATTAGCTCAGGGACCTTGTGCCTCCTCTGACCTGTTTCTGGGTTTTCCCATTTAGAAACTGAGGGGGTTGGCAGAGCAGGTCTCTGAAGTCCCTTCCAGCTCTAAAATAAGGAGGACCAATTACCCCAGGTTGCCCAGGACTGATATATTTTCAGGGCTATAACTGGGAAGTCCTGGGTTCTGTAGCACTAGCGCAGTGATGAGGGGGAAGTCTCAAAACTCTTGAGAGGTATTACCCAACCACAGAGAGCAAGTAGAATGGCCCTGGTTTATGGCTGGACACAACAATTTATAGAATAGGTTCCTAACAAATATTTTTACATTTTACAAAGTAGTTATGAACATCTGGGGAGAAAAATATACTTTTATCAGTGGCGCTGCTGTTGCAATGGCAGCGGCAGTGGCTGCAGCCACAGCAGTAGCTGAGTCAATTCCACTGGGTGAAGTTCTAGACTCCTGAGGAATAATATCCTTTTCTGTGCCTGCATCTTCTAAAAGCTGTACTTGTACTTCCTTAAAAACAGGCATGCTTTGAGCTCTGTAAATAAAAAAGGAATAAAAATCTATTCAGTAAGCTACACCTTAGGTAAGAACCATTTCAAGAAATACCTATAAATGGTAATCTGTTGAAGGTGGATTTTCTCGATTTTTTAAAAAATTAAATCCCTGGTTTTCGCTATCAGCATCTCATCAGTCATTTGGTTAACGAAATCTATTAAGGCTCAGGTCTCTAAACACTAAAGAGATAAGAAAATAATTTCTTGAAGGCAGTGATATTTCAGAAAATAAGACTTACGACACATGAAAAAGACATGGACACAATTACAAAGATATATAATCAAGAAGTACAAATTTAAAACATGCAGAAAAGCCTCTAAGAATTCAAGTACCAAGTTTTACTCGCAAAGGAAGACAACCCAAGAGGGACTGTTAAAACTGCTGAAAAGAATTTTTTAAATTCTAGCTCAGTTAGGTTTAATAATTATCACCTAAGTTTATTAAAATGGGCACAAAACACACTATTAAGCAGCCTAGATTACAAATGGGTCCAGCAAATAGATACATATTCACAATAAGGCATTTAACTAAATACTAAAAAAAAAAAAAAAAGACTGGTCAATTTTGCTCTATATTTGGCCTAAAAGAAAACAATGGAAGGAACCACTGATAAAACTGAGAAGTCTCTAGGTAAATGTAAGTAAAATCAGCAGGAATGTGCCTATCTCCAGCTCCTGAATCCCCCCCGTTTGATTCTTAAAGAAGGCCCAGAGCTCTTAAACTTACTCTTACTCTTTGATATTTCCTCACTTCTACTAAGAGCATCATTTTTCTCTCAGTCTCAAAATTTTACAGTTATCTTAACTTCTCCACCCTCCACTTATCTTCTGACACCCAACTGAGTGATCACGCTTCATGCTTTGTCAATTATTCCATCACAATTGCAGGAATAGTGTCATAGAATTATAGAGGCAGGGGAAACCCCACAGGCCATCTATCTTAATTTCCTAATTTTACAGGTGAAGAAGCTGAGGTCCACAGAGGTAACAGGATTTGTTTGATCAGAGTCACAGAACTAGTAAGTGGCAGAGTTAGGGCCCAGTTCCCAGAGATCTTCCCACAACACCCAGCTTCTCTCAGAACAGCAATTCTCCCTTCCTGCTTCTCCCTCTCTAGTACAAAACTTCATCATCTCTTGCCAATTATTTCATTCTTTCAGTTTTTACTTAGTTAAGAAACTTCCCACACACATTTCTCTACCATACAAAAATCGAAAACAGTTCCATCGAGAAAACTGAACAGGCTAATTTCCTCGGTTGGCCTTCCACACCTCCGACCTCTGGCCCTGCCTTAGCTTCCTGTATATACCTCCTATTCTCATGAAACAACCGTCTCTGGGGTCACACTCGCTGATTGCACCACACCACTCCCACAGCGGACTCCAGGCCTTTCCTCACTCTGTTCTCTCAACCTTCTTCTACCCAATCCTTCTACTATACCCTTCTCCCTCTTTAAGATCCAATGCAAGCCTTAACTTTTTCAATAAGCCTGTCCTTATAACACTTCCTCTTGATCTCTCCCTTCATTAACTTCTTTTGCATACAGTGCCTCTACCACAGAATTGAGTCTTGATAATCAGCCATCCTCTACTTTATATGGGACGCCACCACAGCATGGCTTAACAAGCAGTGCATCGGTGCACGCCCCGGGTCCAAACCTGCCAACCCCGGGCCGCCGCAGCGGAGCGCACGCACTTAACCGCTGCACCACTGGGCCAGCCCCTGGCTTGCTTTCTTTGTGTCTCTCTCAAAGGTCTGGTTTTCTCCGAGTCCTGCCCGCTGCCATCTTTCTTTTCACTCTCACTGAGTCACTTCGACCATTTCCAGAGCTTAGACTACCATCAACACACTGATGACTCCTACATCTGGATTTCTAGCTTAGACTCCTTTTTGTGAATTTGACCTTTATATTCAATTTTCAACTGGACATTTTTTACCTGGATGTCTCATAGGTACCTCAAACCCCTGCCCATGTCCAAAATAAAATTTATTCCTCCAAGGATTCTTTCCCAAGGATTCCCTTTCTCAATGAATACTACTACTGACCGTGCACTTATATACGCCAAAAATCTGGGATTCACCCTCAGCTCCTTCCTCACTCTCACATCTAATCATCGATTCCTGCCAATTCTATCTCCAAATCATCTTCCATATCTGTTTACTTCTCTCCAGTCCAGCATGATTCCCACCCTCATTCCACCACTCCCCAATGTATTCAGGGCCAATCTAATCCATCTCTCACAGAGATTCCTGAAAAATATGTAGCCAATTAGTTTCCTCGACTACAGTCCACTCATCTTCTAATCCATATTTTGATATCAATACTTGAGTGAGTCTTTTAAGAAATATATATCATACTCTAAAACTTTTAAATGATTTGCCATTTCTCTTAAAGTCCAAACTCCTTTAAAGGAGTTCGTAAACTAGCCCTTTGCTTACCTCTCTAGCCACGTTAGGACCTTTTCCCCTTGTTCTAGACACTCTTCCTTCCTCAAAGGCTCCAGTCTATTACCTTTCATTATTATAGCTTCAGAGCACATTTAAATATCAAATACGGCAAATTCTCTGTCATTCTGTTTTTGTTTTTCCAAAATTAGCTAGTCTCAATTGTGTGTATTCTATATGTATGCATTCTTAACAACAGATATATATATTCTCAACTGTATGTCCTTCCAGATAAATTTTAGAATCATTTTGCCAAATTGCATCTACCATTCTCCAAATAAAAAAAATTCAAGTGACACTGACTATAGCGAAATCTCTCTCTTGAGAGATAAGTAGACTGTCTTTTAACTCAACATGAGAGTCATCTTTATAGTTCTATTTCAATTATTCTCTACATTGCAATTACCTTCTCAGAGGCCATGCCTAGCTTTTTTTAAAAATTCTGTTCATTCACCCTGAAGTGGGGAGAATCTACTTCAACAGATAAGAGGGGTAGTTTTCACAGTTACCTCTCACTGTCCACATGTTTATAAACAACTTCTCCCTCTCAGATCTGAGAGTTCGGAAAGCTCTGACTTGAAGGCAAGTTGAAAAAGTCCCCACTGCGGCTGGAGCAGCCACTTCTCCTGGCGTCAGCTGGATGCAAGTGGTAATCACTTTCTGTCCAACTGAGTCAGATGTAATCTGTAATTTTTAGTTCAAGCATAGAATTTGAGAGACTGCACCACCCCTCTGCCCTTATTTTTGCTTTTTCTTATATATTTATAAACCCCAGGATACAATTTACCATCCAAATTCCTCTCCTAACCACCATATCACATACTAGGAATTGTAGGCTGAACAAAGGTAAAAAGCAAAGACATGATGAGGCCAACAACCTGGCTGGCTCAGATCATACCCTTGTGGTTTAAAGACAGTATTTATTTTTGTTAGTCCAGTATTTTCCAGAGCATAATATGTATACCATGGATAACTGTGTGAAAAGAATAAATGTTTTATTTTAATAGTTGTATATTTATTTTAATTGTATTATTAGAAATACTGACTTTCCATTTACAGAAGAAATATAAAATTTCCTTTTTGAATAAATTGAGAGCTCAAAAGTAAGTAAAAATTTGTCCTGTTTTCTAAGGGGCCTTCCAGGTTGCTCGGGTTCAGGAGTAGAATACACTTAGCCTAAGAATATGCATCCTGTTCCTTCCCTAGTAATGATAAAAATAACAAAAATTGCCTCCAGAGTAGTGACGTATTCTTTCATGGTCATCGTGGTGCTACTGTCAGGGTTGGTTCTGTATTTCATTGGTATATAAGATAAAGCTGGAGGGATCATTTAGATGGAGTAGTAGC
This sequence comes from Diceros bicornis minor, assembly GCF_020826845.1. Taxonomy (NCBI): domain Eukaryota; kingdom Metazoa; phylum Chordata; class Mammalia; order Perissodactyla; family Rhinocerotidae; genus Diceros; species Diceros bicornis. The sequence continues at coordinate 8,286,011 of NC_080763.1, read as the reverse complement.
CATGGTCTCCCTTCACTCCATCCAGATGCTAAGCTTGTCCCTTTCTCAAATCTTGACCAGGAAAAGTCTAACTGTCCTTTGATAGTAAATAATAAGTATTCTGTATTTGGAACTACTTGACTGCTGCTACAAGTGGTATAGTGAAGTGATTAAGAGAGCAGGCTCTAAAGGTAGATTGCTTGGGTTTGAAGCTCAGCCCGGTGAATACCTGCTAAATGACCCTGGGAAAAATCAATCTCTCTGTGCCTCAGTTTCCTCATCTATAAAATGAGAATTCTGTAAATTGGGATCGTAATGGAATCTATTTCACTGGATCTTGTGAGTATTGAATGAGTTAACGCACATAAAGTGCTTAGAACAGCACCTCCTCTATAAGAATAGTTAACAGTCATTGAGTATTGTATATGTGCCCAGCACCATGAAAAACACTTTACATATATCATCACACAATACATATCTCCCACATTGAAAAGAAAGTTTTCCCTATGTCCAAAGTATAAATGAAGCTGATTTTGGAGAAACATATACAAACACAAGAAATGCCCCACCTATGTTCTGTAAATGAAACTTACTTTTGCTTTAAAACTGCTCTTAGAGCATCTTTTTGTCCCATAGTGTATTGAGAAATAAAGATGTCATTTGCTGCAAAATCAAGACACAAAGATACACTTCAGATTCCTGAAAATTTATTAAATTCTAATAAGCTACTCCAAAAAACCTTTTTTAACTAAAACAATGTTTAGGAATTCAGCAATAAGATTTCTCAATTAAAAAAAGGCAAGGAACAAATTAAGTGACTGGTAATAATAGTTGTAACCCTAGACCCTAGGAAAATAATTGTATCAAAAACATCTGAGGCTAAACTGGAGACATTTGCTCAAACTCGAAAGAGAAAACTCCTTAGATGAAAATAAAACCAAGTACTTAAAAAATGGCATTAAATAAAATTTTTCAAAATTTTTAATAAATTACAAAATATTTTTAATCTATTATCTTACCAAAGACTAGTCAAAACTTGAATTCAGAATTTATTAACAGAATCTATAAACAGAGTTAGATCCAGAATCTAATACCAGACCTGTGCAATAGGTTGGTAATAATAAAATTACCTTTACAACTGCAAACCTTTTTCTGGATTTTAGAGATTCCATTAATATTTTAATTTGGAGGGAAAACCTAATTAAAAATGAAAATAATAAAAAAAAACTAAAAGCCTGTTTAATGAATATCTAAAAACATCAATGAATGTCTAAAAATCTAAAATTCTATCCTTACAAAAGAAATTCTAGGGGCCGGCCCGGTGGCGCAAGCGGTTAAGTGCACACGCTCTGCTGCGGCAGCCCAGGGTTCAACGGTTCCATCCCGAGCACGCACCCATGTGGCAGCGTCCCATATAAAGCGGAGGAAGATGGGCATGGATGTTAGCCCAGGGCCAGTCTTCCTCAGCAAAAAGAGGAGGATTGGCAGATGTTAGCTCAGGGCCGATCTTCCTCACAAAAAATAAAAAAAGAAATTCTAACATGTTACAACATAGATGAACCGTGAAGACACGCTAAGTGAATAAGTCAATCACAAAAGGACAAACATTGTATGATTCCATATATATGCAGTATAGTGAAATTCATAGAGACAAAAGGCAGAATGGTGGTTCCCAGGGACTGGAGGGTGGGAGGAATGAAGTTAGTATTTAATGAGTACAGAGTTTCAGTTGGGGAAGATGAAAAAGTTATGGAGATGGATGGTGGTGGTGGCTGCACAAGGCGAATGTACCCAATGCCAGAGAACACTTAAAAATGGTAAAAACGGTACATTTTATGTTATGTATATATTACCACAACAACAACAAAAAATCAAATCTATCCTTATACCTTTTTGTCTGTTGCTCTCTTCCATTTTATCCAAAGGCAACCCCTGCACTGCAACATCTTTAGAAAAATCCTTTGAGATATGAAAAGAGGAAATGAAAGGCTAAATAAACTTTAGATTTATTACTTATCAAGTACCTTTTACTAGCTATGTGACTACTGTGTTCCGGGAGGGCAGGACTGTGTGCTTTATATACTGAATTCCCAACACCACCACAATGCTTAGGCACATTGAAGCTACTCAAGGATTTGTGTTGTCAAACAAGTGAATGAACGAGCAAATGAATAAGCAAGCAACTATGGCCCTGAAATTCAGACTCAAATCCTGATTTGCCACTTCTAGGAGAACAAGTCACGTAACTTCTCAGTTGCTACAGTTAAATGTGAAAATCTGATTCACTGTAAGTCAAATGGAATGCATAAGGACGGCCAGTACACGGCACAACATCACAAATTAATCACGGCGTTCTCTGCTACTGAGCTCACAGTGTGGCCTCAGGATTCTCTACGGCAAATAGCTTTCTGTTTACTTGTGTAACCCTACACTTCATCTCTAAGATTCTACTCACTGCTAAGACACCATGACTTTTTAAGTAGTAGGTTCATTCAACATTGCTCTTCACCTTCCCTAGACATACCTCTTTTTTCTTCTGCTAAATCAGAAAAAGTAAAAGAGAAAATCACAAAAGGAAACTGATCCAAACTATCCACTGATAACAGTTGTTAACTTCCTAAAAATAGCCAGATGAGACTAACAATACAGTAGAATGCATCTGGGAAATTAGAGAACTTCTACAAATCAGTAAGAAAAAGCACATAAACATGTAAATCACAGAAGAATAAATACAGATGGCAATATACATGAAAAAAATTTCCCATTTACTAACAATAAAAGAAATACAAAATAAAAGTGAGATGCCTTTTTTACTTATCAAAATGGCAAAGATTTTTTAAAATTTTAATGCTCCATATTGGTAAAGATGGGGGAAAATAATTCTATTAAATCCACTCATGACCTTGCTGGAGAGAATATATATTAATACAGTCTTTCTGAAGGCAATTTAGAAACATTTCAAAAAGTGTACATATCCTTTGATCTAATAATTTTACATCTAGAAATTAATCCTAAGGTAATGACCTGGAATATTCACAAGAATGTTCATCACATGGTTGTTTATATTATCAAAAATTGCGAGAAAAAACCTTAATGTCAAATGACAGGAATATGAACAAATAAACTATGGGACACACATACATTGAAATTCTACGAACCCATTAAAAGTTTCTAGAAAAAAAAAAAAATCAATGACCAAAATAAAATCAATGACGTTGGGGCTGGCCTGGTGGCGTAGTGGTTAAGTTGGTGTGCTCTGCTTTGGCAGCCCAGCATTCATGAGTTCGGATCCTGGGCACGGACCTACACAGCGCTCATCAAGCCATGCTTTGGCAGCCATCCCACATACAAAATAGAGGAAGATTGGCACAGATGTTAGCTCAGGGCCAAGCTTCCTCACAAAAAAAAAAAATCAATGACATGGAAAGATATCATTAATACTACTTAGTTATAAAACAGTATGGTCCCATATAGTCAAAAAATATATAAATCCATAGGAAAAAAAACTCAAAATGTTAACAATTGTTGATTTTAGTTGTGGAATTTCTTTTTTCCTTTTTCCCTTTGCATTTTCTCCAATGAATTTTCTTTTAAGTTTTTGTTTTCTTTCCACACATTCATAAAGGTTAGCCTCAAATAGAAAAAAGGACATCTCATCTTCTGGTAGTAGGGAGAAATAGGTATGAATAGGAGCAGATATAAATAAGCTTATAAACGTGAGTATATCAGGCACAAACTCCCTTAGTCTTCTCAATATGCAAATCTACACAAAAACAAGCTGTGAGCCCATATTAAATCTAATGGGATCCTGACTGATGATCTTCTAAAGATCACTTTTGTGATCTTCTTTAGTGTAATCTTCTAAAGATTACACTATTGTGTAATCTTCAATTACACAATAACAGCATGTCCATATATCTGAGAAATTATTTAGAGAATGGAATTCAAATACTATTAATCATTAAATAAGGCCTGCTCAGAAAAGAAACAAAAAACACCAATCCAAACGCGAGGCATTTACTCAGGGACCAAGTATGGCACATAATTATACTTTTTTTTTTTTTGTTTTTGCTGGGAAAGATTCGCCCTGAGCTAACAACTGTTGCCAATCTTCCTCTTTTTTCCTCCCTACCCAAAGCCCCAGTACATAGTTGTATATTCTAGTTGTAAATCTTTCTAGTTCTTCCACGTGAGCCACCGCCACAGCATGGCTACTGACAGACGGTGGTGTGTTTCCACAACCGGGAACCCAACCTGGGCTGCCAAAGTGGTGGGAGAGCCAAACTTTAACCACTAGGCCATCAGGGCTGGCTCCATAATTATACATTTTTATTGTGAGTTTTTGACAAAGTTAATAAGTAAATAGTTTCAATTTCATTCTTAGTTTACCAGCTTCAATTTTCAAAATATTATATTGTGAAATTCTCTTCTTTAAAGACTTGTTAAATTGACAAAATATAGGTCAATATTATGATTAGTAGTCAAAGTCTAATTAGATTGCACGACTAAAACATATTTGTCATCAAATATTTTCAGCATTATAAATAAAAAAGGTTAAGATCAGAATTTCATATTATTTCTTAAAGACCCCTGAAAAAACACACACAAAGACCTCACAGTAGTCTGAACGATATATAATTACATCTCACTTTTTAAAAAAATTATGTTGTTACTGTTCCTTTTCCTTTACCTAACAATATGTTAAGTCTCTGATCTAGAATACCTTTGTCTTAGATAACAGCAGAGCTTCTTTTCAGTTACAATATTTCGCTCAATGGTCATTATCTTACTAACGCGTATCTTGGATTCCATAGAAGGCCTTTTGTTTAATGTCTCAAACACTATTCAAGTCACAATTGTAGTATGTAAAACATTTATCTTGGTAAGTGAAATTTAAATAAAAACAAGGCTAATCAAACATAATTTAAAAACACATTATTCAACAATACTGAAAATTTTAACATGAGCATAATTAAGAATCCTTTTACTTACACTTTCTGACACAGCAGGATTTTCTAATGGAGGCTGCTGATAATTTCTAGCCAAGGATAAGTCTGATGAACCTAACAAAATAAAGGAATCAATTTTAGTGATTTCTAAATCAGAACCTTACTTTTAGAAACTGTACAGGCACGATTCAAGAACTATATACTCCATATTAATGCAAGACCTAAATTGAAGCCACTTTTCATGCAAAAAACTTAAAATGTAATTAAATATATCCCAGTGAAGGTTTCACAGCTGATATTTTGGAAAATAAGAGTCAGTACAGGGCCAGCCCCAGGGCTTAGTGGTTAAGTGTGCGCGCTCCGCTACTGGCCACTGGGGTTCGGATCCCGGGCACGCACCGACACACCGCTTCTCCAGCCATGCTGAGCCCACGTCCCACGTACAGCAATTAGAAGGACGTGCAGCTATGACATACAACTATCTACTGGGGCTTTGGGGAAAAATAAATAAATAAATAAAATTATTAAAAAAAAAAAAGTCAGTACTGACAATCAAGTGGGCTAAGAATAAAAGGTTTTAAAATACATCATTTGGGCCGGCCCTGTGGCTTAGAGGTTAAGTGCGCGCACTCTGCTGCTGGCGGCCTGGGTTCGGATCCCGGGCGCGCACCGACGCACTGCTTCTCCAGTCATGCTGAGGCCGCGTTCCACATACAGCAACTAGAAGGATGTGCAGCTATGACATACAACTATCTACTGGGGCTTTGGGGGAATAAAATAAATAAATAAATAAAATTAAAATACATCATTACACTGTTGGATTTAGACAAACTATGGATAGAATCATTTGCCAGGAACAAAATGTGTACAAAATATGTAAAAACCTGATTTAACAGTAGGCCTCTTATGCTGTACCCCAAAAAAATCAGCATTATAAAAGCATTTTTGTTTTTTCACTAACATTCATTAATTTGATCCTTACAATTACCAGTAAGGTGGGTAAAGCATATATGTTGTTCTCATTTGCACTAAGCTCCAGACAGGTTAAATGAATTAGAACGTGGAAGCGATGAAAAGGCAAACGTCAGGCTTTTCTACCATGCCAAACTGGATAGCACGATCCAAACCGGAGGTAGAGCACTTGGTAAAGCGCCCCAGTGGTGAGAAATACGCACATCATACTAGTTAAGTGTGTCCGTCACAGATGTGAACAAGAACAGTGTGCAAAAACCACACAAAGAAAAAACACAAAGGAAATGTTTCATTCATTCCATCTATCCCGTATTATGCGATGTAGACTGCGCCCGGCCATTTTCCCAGGGAAAGGGGTCAGTTTTCAAACACCTGTACAAACTAGCCATAACTAATATTTGGTAATTAAAACATTAAAAAAATCCTCCAAATTTTGAAACACAAAACAAGGAAATGAAAATAAAGACTAAAGATTTACAAAAGGGAAAACGATTGGGAATCATACCACGTGACGTTCCATTCAAGCCAGCCCCCGTTCCAGCAGGAAGACGTTTATTTGCAGACAACGCTGGAGGAACACAGGACAACGCATCTTTCAGCAAAGCCAAAGTATCTCCCTGATTTGGAGAAACTACCTCACGAAGTCTCCTCGCTGGTACTTTAACCTTTTTTTTCTGTTCCGGGCTAAACTCGGAGCCTTTCATATTATTGGTAACAAAACTAGTCCCACAGTTCTGAGCAGAACTTTCTTCTAGGTCCATAAAACTTCGGAACAAACGTTTCGCCTCTTTGAAGACTTGGGGTGCGAGGAGAAGAAGCGGGGGAGGACTATGAATGAAGAAAACGTGAATTTCAACTGATTCTAAAAACACGCAGTCATCAACTTTTAAATAAAACGTCTAAATAGACTATCCACAAAGCTACAACTTTCTATATGGTATTTAGTCCAGGATTAGACTAGAACATCATATGTACCCATTAATGCCACTCAGTCTGTTAATGCACCATGCCAATGAATCTGAACGTGAGGATGACAAGAGAGTGGCCGCAAGAGCAACAATAAGCATAATCACACAGCGCAGTCCCCGACCCGAGAGCCGGCAGCGCAAAACCAAACAGATGCGCAGGCGGAGTTAAGAGCTGTTGAGAAGAGGGAGTCAAGCAGGTAAACCGAAACGCTATTTTTTTAAAAAATCACCCACATAAGATGCTTAATAGCTTTCTTCAGCCAGAGTCTTACACACTTCTCCAGATGCAATCCTCGGACACCTAAAAGCACCTCCCCACGTCTCCAGAACGCTCGGCAACCGCACAGTCACAGGTCTAACCTCACAACAGCTTCGGTTGCCCGCGGGTCCACACCCACTTCCCTTTAAGCCCGCCCTTGAGACACAACACGCATGCGCGCCAAGAAAATCGTCCGAAACATCCAACCGGAAAGCTAAACGCTCGGCGGTGCTCCTCCCTTTCTCTCCGGGTGGAAACAAGCTCCCAACGTAAAAGGCTCAAAGCACGAGTGAATTTGGTTTTTTCTGTTTTTTTTTTTTTTTTTTTTTAAGGCAGTACATTGCCCGAGAAGACTTGAACATTGACTAAAACCCAAGAGCCTCATCGAAGACCTGCAGAGCTCCCGACCTAACTTGTAATACCACTCGTGTTTATTAGGGACTGTTTATAGGGTAGCTCCAGGAGACCGTTAGGGACGCGCGATTAAGTAAATTAGTTTTAGAAAGAGTTTTGACAGATTCGGGTTGATATTGACGAGGAAGTAAGGAATAGACTGCATTGTCTAAGCAGGCAGTAACAAAAATTAAGTCTGAGGGGATTTTAGAATTCCCTGATGATGTCGACTTTTTCCTCTGGAGTGCCCCGCGTTATAACGAATCGGCTTCGAAGAATCTAAGGGCTATTTGACATCACCGCTCCCACGTGTTCTCTTCCATCCAGCGGCTGCGGCGCCCGCCGTGACCCCGACCAACGGGCAGCGCAGCCCCCCAGCCGCGTACTGGTGTTGGATGCGAGAGCCTGTGCTTAAGTATGGTCTCTTTCCTCTGCCCTCAGAATCCAGGGTTCCCGGGCGGGGGGCGGCAGGCTACGCTCTGGAAAGGTGGCGGAGTCTCTGGAGGCGGCTGCCGCTTGTACTTGGGGCTGTGGGAGGCTACGGAGCCGGGCAGCGCGTCCCCAGAGCGGGTTTGGAACCTGCCCTGGGACCGTGTGACCGGGGTGAGGGTCGGAATTTGAGGCTCTGAGTCACTCCCACCCGGGGGTTGGGGTGTCGGAGTCTTGTTTTGGGACAGCCGGAGTGTTAGACTGTGAGGCATCCACGCCCTGACCTCGAGCACACAGGCAGGAGACCCTCCTTGAACTGAAAAATCCTCTCTAGGCAGAGCAGCAGGGCCAACACCCCTTTTGTGATCTGCTAGTTTCTGAGGACGCACTCTGTAGATGTTTCCCTTTACGCATTACTGGAGGTTTTTAAAAAAGATTAATCAAAGCAAAAAATGTACCCTGAGGTAAAAAAAAGCTAAATAACAAATTTTATTTATTTTTACGTCTCAGCTGTCAGCTTTCAAAGAAGTAATCCTAGAAGTAAAAGGGACCTTGAGGGCTCAGCTTTGGAGAACCTTTTAATTATTCTTTGCATCTTAATGAGTTTCTGTAATTAGTCATTATTTTTTATAGCTTTTATTTATTTTATTTATTTATTTATTTTGTGAGGAAGAGCAGCCCTGAGCTAACATCCGTGCTAATCCTCCTCTTTTTGCTGAGGAAGACCGGCTCAGCGCTAACATCTATTGCCAAGCCTCCTCCTTTTTTCCCCAAAGCCCCAGTAGATAGTTGTATGTCATAGCTGCACATCCTGCTAGTTGCTGTATGTGGGACGCGGCCTCAGCATGGCTGAAGGAGCGGTGGGTCGGTGCGCGCCTGGGATCGGAACCTGGGCCGCCAGTAACGGAGCGCGCGCACTTAATCACTAAGCCACGGGGGCGGCCCCTAATCATTATTTCTTATTTCAGGTACCTTTCCCTCTTCATTATTGGACTCTTAGGTAGTACCTGTTTGTTCACAATTTGTTTTATAATATAGGTGAATTAAAAAATATGACAATGTCAGAGCTATAAGAGACTTTGGAGATGATTTAACTCCCTTGTTTTCTAGGTGAAATTTAGATGTGAATGAAAAAGTGAACTTGCCCCTCTCTAGTGTCTAAGGTGTGAGCCTAGGCATAGAAACTCATTAAAGTGACTTGAATAAGTGACTTGATCTGGATCTTACAACCCCTTTAATAGCAGAGCTGGGGTTAAAGCTGGGCAAAGTTTTGCCCCCATTTAGTCCAGAGGTCATAGGCTCATCCTTTAAGCCTTGAAGCCATCCTTTAAACCTGAAAGTAGTATGCACTAATCTTTCAAAAATATTTTTTTCTCTGGTTAATAATGAGTTAGGGTTCCCAGTTAATCAGACATAACTTCCTAAACCTGCTGCAAATAATCTAAAGTAAAGGGACATGTGGTAGAGTCCTATTTTATATCAATCAAACAAGTTAGTTCAGATCAATTTAGACATCTGACTTATCAAATAAAAGACACTGATAGCCCTGGAACAGAAAGAAACATGGCTCACGAGATTGTTTTCTTTTTCATTTCTTTTTTGTTATTAACATTTTTACTTATTTGCTTTCCCTTTCCTACTCTCATATCTCTATATATACATACATACGTAGACTTTTTTTTGGTGAACCATCTGCAAGTAAGTTGCAGACATCATGACCTTGAACCCTAATTTCTTCAGCATGCATCTCCTTAAGAACAATGTTACATAGCCACAATATGATTATCACACCTGAGAAGATAACGTATTCAGATTTCTCCAGGTATCCCCAAAATTGTGTTTAGTTGTCATGACTCTTAAGTCTCTTAATCTAGAACAGCCCTCTACCCATTTTCTTTACGACTTTAACTTTTTGAAAAGACCAGTCTAGTCATCTTACAAATTGTCCCACATTGTGGATTTTCCTAATTATTCCTTCGTGTTCAGAGTAATACCACATAGGTGATACTGTGTCTTTATTGGTTAAGATGGTGACTGCCAGATTTTTCCACTGTAAAGAGACAGTTTTCCTTTTGTGATAAGTAACCTATAGAGATGCTTTGAGACCATGGATATATCCTGTTCCCCAGCAACCTGTCACCCAGTACATTTATCATCCATTCATGATCCTTGCCTGAATCACAAGACTACCAATTACTGGTACCAATCATGCAGAGACCAGCATCAATTATAGTGATAGTGGCCAGGGACCTCAGAAGAATCCCTTACTATAAACTAAGTTTGAACAGAATTAGAAATTTAGCTCCAGACCTATAATTCAAAAAATAAATGGAGGGCATCTCCCCCATCACATCCTGGTTAGTTATTTTTCTTACTATTTAGAAATTTCTGGGAATTACTTGTCCTTGTGTGTTCACCTGAACATACTACCTGGAAAGATAAGGATATTGAGTTTTTTTTGGTGAGGAAGATCAGCCCTGTGCTAACATCCATTGCCAATCTTCCTCTTTTTTGCTTGAGGAAGATTAGCCCTGAGCTAACATCTGTGCCCATCTTCCTGTATTTTGTATGTGGGACGCCGCCACAGCATGGCTTGATGAGCGGTGTGAAGGTCCACGCCCGGGATTGGAACCTGCAAACCCCAGGCCACTGAAGTGCTCTGTGAACTTAACCACTATGCCACTGGGCCAGCCCCTTAAGTATTTTTTAATACATATAATAACATATGCTAAAGAATTAATAACTTCAGAACAGATTGAGAAAACTGATTTCACTTATTGAAAAGCAAGAGGCTTTTTAAAAAATGATTTAGCCAACAGAAGTTTAGGTTTCATCAAATAGACTTAGAGCTTGAAAGATCCTGAGCAGTCATATTATAATCCCCTCATTTTTCAGGTAAGAAATCAGGCCTCACTGGAGACATTCAAGCAAAGGTTGGACAGCTACTTTTCGAGAACAGAAAGGAAACTCATGCATCAGAAAAGGTTTGAGCCTGATGACTGACACAATCTCTACTCTCAAGTTCCCTGGGTTTATGATATATTTTGTGTGACACAAAAATAACTTAGCATTGCTGTAATCATTCCCAAGACCTAAGCCAGAGATTCTATAATTCTCTTATCCCTTCCCTCCCTCTCCATGTTTCAGGGATATAACCAGAAGGTAACCCCTGATTGGATATTTGCCTCTATAATAACAAACATTGGCTTTAATATCTGGAAACCAGGACCAAATAAAAGGGCAGCCACATCGCTTCTACCTATTTTCAGCATCAAGATGGTTTGTGTGGCTGTTGGACTTTGTCAATCAGCATAACTTATGATTAAATAACTGTAAAATAGAAAGACTTAGAAGACCCCAAACTAGCAAGTAAATTTGAAAATTATTCATTCACTCAAACCATCTCCAGTATTTGCTAGGACAGTTGCCTACAATTGGGTATGCCATACTCTTGAGCTTGGTGACTGCAGAGGAGAGCTTTGGAGATACAGGCAGACTTAAGAAAATTGCTGACTCAGCTTTTGAGTTCAGTTGTAGGTCTGGGAGGCTACTTGAAAAAATAAAATACATAATTGATTCTAGAGAAGAGGAAATCATAATGTTAACATAGTGGTCTTTGAGTAGTAGAACTTTTTGCCTTTTATTTTCTAAATTCTCAAAAAATAGATCATTTTACTCTTATGATAAGCTATATTTCATTTAAAGGAGGCGATATATACTGTTAAGGACTGTGTATTAAAAGACAATACCAAGAAAATAAATAAATAAACTTCATACCAACAACATTTGGGGCACTCCTCATCTGTGTTTTGTCTAATACTTCCTGATAACAACCATCATTTGTTACCGTGAGTTGTATACTAACGGGAAAGTGGAGTACAGTGTTACCAGTCTCTGAAACTTACACAACATTTAAAGATTTCATACTTTCTGCCTCTCTGACCTCTGGTTCATATTCATTACATACGAAATTTAACCTGAAGAAATACAAGGATAGGAATAGGAAAAAAAACCAAATTTTGGCATTACAATTAGAGAACATGTTAATTTCTAAGGTTTTATAAAGAAGGAAATTGGATGTGTTTTCTTTTTTGGTGTGAGCTATAGAAAGTCCAGTTTGCTGCATGGCCCGCTAAAAACAGCGAGTTCCCTGTGCAGTTCAACAATTCAGAAGGGTCAGGGTCTTATGGATGACCTTTTGTGCTTTCAATTGGAGGCCTGTTGGTAAACCAAGTTGCCAAATACGTGTTTTATTGCCCTTGTGTGTTTTTTAAGTTCCCACAAAACAATGGTTTCATTTAATACCTATTTCCACAAAAGTTATCTAACCAGTTCTTGGATCTTTTCAGAATGTTTTCTGAGTAGGAAGCCAAAAGAACTCTAGTTCTGAACATTTACCAGCATCTACCACACTGCATCTTGTTCTTTGAAGAGATTAGAAAGCTGGACAACCTGACTTTTTTCTTTTTTATTAAACTTGTTATTTTGAGATTATTATAGATTCACATGCAGTTATAAGAAAAAATACAGAGATCCCTTGTGCCCTTTACCCAGTTTTCCACAATGGTAACACCTCACAAAACTATAGTACAATATCACAACCAGGATATTGATATTAATATGATCAAGATACATAACATTTCCATTACAAAAGTCTCTCCTGTTGCCTTTTTATAGCAATACCTACTTCCCTTCTACCCCCACCCCCTCTTTAACCCCTGGCAACCACTAATATGTTCTCCATTTGTAGAATTTTGTCATTTCAATAATGTTATATAAATGGAATCATACAGTATGTAACCTTTGGGATTGGCTTTTTTCAAAACTCAGCATAATTCTCTAGAGATTCATCCAGGTTGTTGTGTGGATCAATACCTCATTCCTTTTTATTGCTGAGCACATTCCATGGTATGGGTATACCAGTTTGTTTAACTCATTGAAGAACATCTGGATTGTGTCCAGTTTTTGACAGTTATGAATAAAGTTTCTATAAACATTTCATGTATAGGATTTTGTGTGAACACAAGTTTTCATTTGTCTGTGATAAATGCCCAGGAATGCAGTTGCTGGGTCACAGGGTAGTTGTATGTTTCATTTTTCAAGACTGTGAAACTGTTTACCAGACTGGCTATATGATTTTACATTACCACTAGCAATATCTGAGTGATCCAGTTTTTCCACATCCTCACCAGCATTTGGTGTTGTCACTATATTTTTTTAATTTAGCCATTCTGATAGGTGTGTGATGCCATATATCATTGTGGTTTTAATTTGTGTTTCCCTAATGGCTAATGATGTTGAACATCTTCTCATGTGTCTCTTTGCCATATGTATATCATCTTTGGTGAAGTGTCTTCTCATGTCTTTGCCCTTTTTCTAATTGGATTGTTTCTGTTTTTACCATTGAGTTTGGAGATTTCTTTGTATTTTCTAGTTACTAATTCTTTGTCAGATACGTAGTTTGCTTTTGATGTCAAGTCAGCCGAAAGATTTTCTCCTATTTTTCTAAGTTGTAATAGTTTTATGTTTTACACTTAAGTCCCTGATCCATTTTGAGTTAATTTTTGTATAAAGTGAGAGACTTAGTTCATGGTTAAATTTTTTGCCTATGAATATACAGATGCTCTTAGCACCATTTGTTGAAAAGGCTAGCCTTCATTTAATTGCTTTTGCACCTTTACCAAAAATCAGTTGGGCATATTTGTGTGACTCTGTTTCTGAGTTCTCTATTCTGTTTCATTGACTTATGTGTCTACTGCTCCACCAATACCACACAGTATTGATTACTATAACTATATAAATAAGTCTTGAAATCAGGTAGACTGATTCCCACACTTTTTTTTTTTTTTCCAAATATATTTTAGCTATTTCAGTCCCTTTGCTTTCCATATAAATTTTAAAATAATCTTGTCTATATTTATAAGAAATCTTACTAGGACCTTGATAGAAATTGCATTGAGCCTGTATATCAATGTTGGGAAAATTAACATCCTTACTATGTTGAGTCTTCAATCCATGAACATCATATATCTCTTCATTTATTTAGGTCTTTGATTTCTTTCATCAGCATTTTGTAGTTTTCAGCCTTCAAGTCCTGTACGTGCTTTGTTAGATTTACCCCTGGTTTTTTTTCTGAGTGATTATAAATCATGTTGTATTTTTAATTTCAGTGTCCATGTGTTCATTGCAAGTATATAGAAATACGATTGATTTTTGCATGTAGATTATCTTGTATCCTGTCATCTTGCTGAACTCACTTATTAGTTCTAGGAGTTTCTTTGTAGATTCTTTGAGATTTTCTATGTTCACAATCATGTCATCTGCAAAGAGGGACAGTTTTATTTTCTTCCTTTACAATCTGTTTGTCTCATTTCCTTTTCTTGCCTAACTGCACTGGGTAGAATTTCCAGCAGTATGTTGACTAAGAGTAGTAACAGCAGACAGCTTGCCTTGCTCATGATCTTAGGGGAAAATATTAGTCTTTCACCATTAACTACAGTGTAGGGTGTAGGTTTTTTTTTGTGTGTGTGAGGAAGAACCGCCCTGAGCTAACATCTGCCAGTTCTCTTTTTCGCTGAGGAAGACTGTCCCTGGGCTAACATCCATGCCCATCTTCCTGTACTTTATATGGGACGCCGCCACAGCATGGCTTGACAAGCGGTGCGTCGGTGCGCACCGGGATCCGAACCAGCGAACCCCAGGCCGCCACAGTGGAGCGTGTACACTTAACCACTTGCGCCACCGGGCTGGCCCCTGTAGGGTTTTTTTAATAGATGCTCATTATCAAGTTGAAGTTCCCCTCTCTTCCTAATTTTCAGAGAGTTTTATCATGAATGAGTGTTGAATTTTTCAAATGCTTTTTCTGCACCAATTGATATGATCATGTGATTTTTATTCTTTAGTCTATTAATATGGTAGATTACATTTATTAATTTTCAAATATTGAACCAATCTTGTATCTCTGGAATAAACCTCACTTATTCAGGGTATATAATTCTTTTTATATATTGCTGAATTATATTTGCTTTTTATTAAGGATTTTTATGTCTATTTTATGAGGATATTTTTCTGTAGTTTTCTCTTACGTACTGTCTTTGGTTTTGATAGCAGGATAATACTAAATTCATGAATAAGTTCTTAGATTTATGTATATAGAGTAGTTCTGTTATCTTTTTGATGTCTGCAAGGTCTGTGGTGATACACCATTTTATTCCTGATAATGATAATTTGTGACTTCTTTTTTTGTTAGTCTTGCTGGAGGTTTGTCTGTTATAATCTATTCAAACAACCAGCTCTTTGTTTCATTGATTTTCGTCTGTTGCTTTTCTGTTTTCATTTTCATTGATTTCTGCTCTTTATTATTTCCTTGCTTCTACATGCTTTGGGTTTATTTTGCTCTTCTTTTTCTAGATGCTTAAGGTGGAAGCTTAGATTGTTGATTTGAGACATTTCCTCTTCTCTAATTGTATATAATGCAATTAGTGCTATAACTTTTGCTCTTGGCACTGATTTAACTGTGTCACACAAATTTTGATATGTTGTATTTTCAGTTTCATTCACTTCAATGATTTTTTTAAAAATTTCCTTGAGACTTCCTCTTTGACCCATGGATTACTTAGAAGTGTATTGTTTATTTTCCAAATGTTTGGAGATTTTCCTGTTATCTTTCTGATGCTGGTTTCTAGTTTGATTCCATTGTGGTCAGAGAACACACTCTGTATGATTTTAATTCTTTTAAATTTGTTCAGGCTAGTTTTATGGCTCAGGATATGGTTTATCTTGGTATGTGTTCCATGAGTACTTAATAAAAATGTGTTTTCTGTGGTATTGGGTGAAATATTCTATAAATGTGGGTTGTATCTTGTTGGTTGATGGTGTTGAACATTTTTTATAATAGCTGTTTAAAAATCTTTGTCAAATAATTCTAACATCTATCATCTCAGTGTTGGATATCTATTGATTATCTTTTTTCATTCAGTTTGAGATCTTCTTAGTTCTTGGTATGATAAGTGATTTTTTTTTTATTGTAACCTGGACATTTTGCATCTTATGTTATGAAACTCTAGATGTTGTTTAAACCTTCTCTTCTAGCTGGCTTCTTTTTGACACTGCTCCATTAGAAGTGGGGAGAAGGGAGGGCCACCTCATTAATGTCAGGAGAGGGTAGAAGTCCAGGTTCCTCACTCTGTCACTGAAGGTGTTTGTGGTAGGGAGTGCTCCTCACTACTGCTGGGTGTGAGTGGGAGTTACGGCTCTCCACTAGGCCTCCCCTGGCGTCTCCCGGCCAACAGGGCCTGGAATCCTTCATTACTGCTCCCCTCCTGGCCTCCACTGACACCATAGGAGGGTATGTGGCGTAATTACCATGGGGCAGTACTGCAAGTCCTGAGTCTCAACTAGGCCTCCTTTGATACTACCCTAGAGTGGGGGAGGGAGAGGGGTACCTCATTTCTGCCAAGTGAAGTGGAGATCCAGGCTCCCCATGTGGTTGCCACCGACACTTGGGGGTGGTCCTCATTAATGCCCAGCAAGTATGAAAGTCGCTGCTCCCCAATGGCCCCTCTCACACCACTCTGGTATGGGAGTTGGAGGGCCTTGTTACAGCCTAGCGAGGGTGGACATCTAGGCTCCCGAGCTGGCTTATGCGGATGTGGGTGGGCATGAGGGCCATAGGTTTTTCTATGTCTGCCTGGACAATTTAGCAATTACTGTGTTAATGTTTTCTCTCTTAAAGGCTTCCCCTTTCCTGGCCCTTTGGTTAGACAGGGCAGGCTTTTGGGGAGGGCTTTTTTTGACTGTCCCCATTGGCATTTGCAGATTGCTGGCTTCTTCAGCTCCAAGTCTGTGATATATGAGACAAGAAAAAAGAGAATTCACCACAGTGTTGCTTCTCGGGTCCTAAGGGCCCTAGCTAGTATACTTCCTCTCTCTACCTTTTAGAGTCTGATGTTTGTTTTATATGTGATGTCCAGGGTTTTAGTTGTATTTAGTGAGAGGAACAGGAAAAAGCATGTCTACACTGTCTTCCCAGAAGCACAAGTCCTAAACCTCATTGTGTGGTATACTCACAGGATCCTCTGTTTCTTTGACTGGTTAGTGGTATTTTACAGCAGCCATAAAGATGCATCTTACCTCAGAAGCATGGCTGGTTTCATAACTAGCACAGTCCTTGGTCTGTTCAATAAATGTTTATTGAATGAATATCTATCAACTAATTAGAATAGTAACTGCTAAGATCCAAAACTATAAATAAGTTTGAAGTTGATATTAGAAGATGATGCAATAATTAGGTTTGGATTTCTGTGCAGTTCAATAGTTGGAGGGTATGGAGTCAGTATTTCATGATTTAAATGAGCTAAGAGGAACTATAATGGATATTACCTTACCTGGAACATGAATGATGATAGTCACAGCAGTACCTGAAAAACTGTGACCTTCAGTTAATTCTTGGTATTTATCAGGTAGTTTATGTGGTAAAAAATATATTGTTTATAAAGCTGTGAAATAAGAATAAAGAGCATTCACCTTAACGTTTTAGGTGTTTATGGAACACTAGTTGTCTAAATGTTGGGCTAACGTAAAACCTCTACTGCATTGTTTGTAGCAGATACAGAGGAGATTTAGTAGAAAAGATAGTTTCTATCCTGTTACTACTAAACCAAAGATTCTCTGAACTATAGACAATTACACTTTTTATTAATCATTACTTCAAAGAAAACTATGGGCTATAACATCTGGAATGAGACTAGCATAGCAAATAGAAAAGAACTGATGCTTTCCCTTACATATGGAAAAAATGACTTTTTAAAAATATCAGTAATACAAACATACAGGATAAGGAAAAAGGAGGGAAGAATAAATGCAAAAGAGGGGAAGGTATATACAGTCATGCACCGCATAACTACGTTTCAGTCAGTGACAGACTACATATTTGACGGTGGTCCCATAAGATTATTACCATATAGCCCAGGTGTGTGGTTGGCTATATCATCTAGGTTTATGTAAGTACACTCGATGCTGCTCAAACAAGGACAAAATCACCTAACAATGCATTTCTTAGAACATATCACCATCGTTAGGTGACACCTGTTTATGGTTGGGAATACTGGAATGGAATTACCATGGATTGTATTTGTTAATCAAAATGAGAATTAATTTTTTTCATGATGGTAGCATACACTTTGCCCTAAGCTTGAATTTCCTGCTCAGTTTTATCTTCATATAAGCTTCATGAAAATTTCATGCTTTTTCAGAGCCACTTTAAATAGTAATTGATGAGCTAATAAGAATGATATACACATCCAGTTTATCTTTTTGCATTTGTTATCAGGAAACTCAAAGCTAAATGTAATGCATAGAAATTCTGTTATAATCTACAGTGTATATAATTAGTATTTACTTATTCTTCCTTTTTGTTGTTGTTACTGCTGTCAAGTCGACTCTGACTCCTAGCAACCCTGTGTACAGCAGAGCAGAACCCTTCTTGATGCTTTTGCACCATCCTCTCACCTTCCAGCACTATATCAGACAACGCCCCATTGCAATTCATAGGGTTTTCATGGCTGATTTTTTTGGAAGTGAGTGGCCAGGTCCTTCTTCCTAGTCTGTCTTAGTCTGGAAGCTCCACTGAAACCTGTCCACCCTTGGTAACCCTGTTGGTATTTGAAATACTGGTGGCATAGCTTTCAGCATCACAGCAGCACGCAGCCCGCCCAGTACGGCAACCGACAGACGAGTGGTGTGGTTCCCTGTCTAGGAGACGAACCCGGCTGTGGCAGTAAGACTGCCTGCCGAGTCTCAACTACTAGACCACCAGGGCTGGCATTCTTCCTCTTACATGCTGTTTAATTTCTATTTTAAACAGCTATATTTTATACAAATCTTTTATATGAGACGTTCATCCATTTTAGAATGGATAACCAGGATAGAATATGTAAATAATGTGATATTCTTATATCCGGATTAAGTGAGCCTAGGTCTTCCATTTAGGATACGTGAATATCCCAGTAATTCAGAGGCTTTTTGACCTCCTTATCTTCATTTTTCTGTTGCCCGCAAGTTAGATCACAAGTGTCCTGTGTTCAGAAGTTTCTGATGAGTCTCTGATTTCCCTTTTTGAATTGTAGAATGTACAACTCCAGTAACTTCCTTTTAGAGTCATTTAGAACTCTGAATATCTTTCATTAGGGTTGTTGATTTATAGGTGGATAGTGTTTGTTAATTAATAGAACCTTTGCATTTATGTAGAGATAGTAAAAGGATCATTAGTAGTACAGGTCAAAGTTATATTAGCAACCAGTGGAATAGTTAAGTACTTATGGGAAGACACCAGAGATTCCTTGCTTTCCCTTAAAATGCTACTAGGAATGGGCTTTATTTAACAAGTGGCTTTGCAAAGTAACAGAGCAAACCGTCTTAAAACTGAGATTTAGATAGACAGGGCCTTTGGGTCTCATAGCTAAGCATTAAAAAATCTAATTCTAAACTGTCAGGTTCTTTGTTGTCATTAATGACCTGGGAAATGGTGGGGGTGGGGGGACATATAATTACATACTCAGAAATTTATAAAATATGAACAATAATTTCAGGTAGACTTGTTTCCATTCTATTTAATAAACTATTCTTGTTTTTATTACCTAACTATTCAGCTAGCATAAAAACATTTGTTAATAGATTGACAAACTTTTTTTTTTTTTAAATCAGGTGACTAATAAACATACCAAAAGAATATGGCTGCACAAATACCAGAATCTGATCAGATAAAACAGGTAAGGTATTATAATTAGGGAAAAAAGATTTTGCAAAAAATTTAAGTCACTACTGGATGCAACCATGTCAGTCAATGATCTCAAAAAATAACTTTACATTTCATTTCCAAACATGAATGTTAAATGACATGAAGCATACTTATTTTTCAGATAATTTGACAGAATATCCAGGAAAGAATAAATAGTCAATTAGAAAAGTTGACTATATTTTTTCGATCATATTATACCCATTTAAGTTAATGAAAGAAACTTTGATTTCAAGTATTACAGGATATTTCACCTAAATTCAAAACATCAGTAATTAAAGTGTTTTAAAAACCAAATATTAAAGAACCTTCTGATTTGTTTGTAGTTTAAGGAATTTCTTGGAACCTACAATAAACTTACAGAAACCTGCTTTTTGGACTGTGTTAAAGACTTCACAACAAGAGAAGTAAAACCTGAAGAGGTATGAAAAGTGTTGCCCACTAAAAGTTCTCTAAGCTTGTCATAAACAATATAAATGGGATCCCTCTAAGCTTTTCGCTTGTTCTTAGTTATTACAGGAATTTGGGCTACATTTTATGTTCCATTGCTCAGAGGAATTGAAGCAGCCAAGGACCCATGGCACTGAGTTTAACGATGCCAGATTTAACATGACAGTCACATTGTACAACGGCAGACTTTTTTCAGAGAAGGTGCCTGGGGCTTGCTGAATTACTGTTCCATAGCAAAGATTCTTAGTAATGAGATTTCAGTCAAGATGGCCTGGCGAGAGAAACTTGACATGGCTTTTCTATCTGACCCTAAGAATTCAGGTTAATTTTAGAAAAAGCAGAGCTTGAATTTGGTGGCTCATATTGCATAGGTGGACTCTGAAAACCCAATCCTGTTAGAAGTCGTAACTTTTAATATCCTCATCAAAACATTGATATATTGGCTAAAAGTGACATAAACTTTCTCTAGTGGAAGATGCTGATAAACATTCATGCCAAGAACTTAACATATAACCAGCAGTTAAGAAGTACTTGTTAAATAAATGATGGAGTTGAGATGCTAAATGTAATATTCTTCTTGTTAAAAAGTAAAAGTTTGAAAGTTAAGAATGTTGAGAATGAAGTTTCTCATTAAAAAGGACAAACTTGCTACTGGGGCCTACATTTTAACAGTCAGAATAAGGGATAGGCATATAGGCTTTTCAGTTAATATCGAAACATACGTGCAGAAAATCTAGTCCAGAAGGCAGGGACTTAATTGCCATTGTTCTCAGTGCCTACAAACTGGTAGGCATTCTGTATATATTAGTTTTTGTAAATAGATTAAAGTATTAACAGTTGAAAGCTATGGTCACTTGCTACTCATTAATACCATTTAATTCTCAGATATATTCAAAGAAAAGAAAAGCACCCACTGGTGGTTCTTTGAGAATACGTGCATTTTTTCAAATTAATATTTTTGTGTTGCCTCTTGGATCTTCTCTTTTTAATTTCTAGACCACCTGTTCAGAACATTGCTTGCAGAAATATTTAAAAATGACACAAAGAATATCCATGAGATTTCAAGAATATCATATTCAGCAGAATGAAGCCCTGGCAGCCAAAGCAGGACTTCTTGGCCAACCACGATAGAGCAGTCCTGATGGACGGACTTCTGAAGAAAGATGGCCAACAGCTGCTGCACTGGAAATGAGGATTCATCTGACAGAATCCCCTAAAAGCAGTAGCCACAATGTGAAACCATCTATCATGACTGTTTGGCAAATGGAAACCACTGGAGAAACAAAATTGCTATTTACCAGGAATAATCAAAAATAGAAGGTCTTATTGTTCATTGAAAATAATAAGATGCAACATTTGTTGATGCCTTAAGATTTAGCAGCTTGGTCCCTTGATTAGAAAAATAAACCATTGTTTCTTCAATTGTGACTGTTAATTTTAAAGCAAAATATGTGTTCAATCATGTATGAGATAGAAAAAATTTTATTACTAAAGTAAAATAATTGGAATTATCACTGAGCAGTTGTTTATACTATATAGTACCATAGTATTCCCTCTGGACTGTGGATACGTTGAAATGTTTTTCAATCAGGATCATCCTCCAAGTATTCCTGTTCATTCATGTCTGCCTCAAATTGCTGGTAAATACATAAAATAGTTACTTGCTAATCATTTCAATGCACGATCCTTCTGCTTCCCTTCCTGTGTCAGGGTGGGCATTACACAATCTTATCCTAGCTACGTTTTCACATATTTTCAGGAAACATCCTATCTGAGACTAGCTTGGGAATGTTTAAGAGTTGACAGTTACACTCCAGTGGCACTGTGTTGTTTTGTGTTTTGTTCAAAAGCTGCAAGTCCAATATGAATGATTCAGAGTCAGATCAACGATATACAGTGTATTCTCAGCCAGGAAATGTGATCAGTGTAATAAAAAGTGAACAAAATTAAAGTAGCGTCTTATGGCTAAATGAATCTTAAATCCATGCATTTGAAGGAAATTCTAGTTGATGTATAAGCTTGGTAAATGTAAGTGGACTAATACCTATTAATAAACTGGCTTATGAATGGATTTCATTTGATACCAGTCTAAACTTGTAACTAAATAGAACACTCATTAGCCTATATGTTTAAATTTACCAAAGTAATTTCTATGTTTTGTCATATTATTGGAAAGTAGAAGTATTGTTCTGCTTTGAGAATTTATGGTTTTCTATATAACATCTAATTTTTAAGCCATTAGGTCATTTAACTAACAATACTACTTACAGGCCTCTGTTGACACTGCAGTCAATAATTGTGATGTCTTTGCAAGTACAAAGACAAAATATTAACAGTGCTATCTTTAAAGTTGAAATGTATAATACTCAATAAAATATACAATTCTTTACAGTCAAAAGAACATGAAAGAAGAGGCTTGTTTCATCTTAAGGCAAGAAAAGCAACCAAAAATTCAGAGATTTTACTCAAAATTTTAAAACTTTGGGCCCTTCACACACATACTTTGCTATTTCTATGTAAACAAGTCCATCATGGTTATTTACTGTGTTCATTTCACAAAGATAATTAAATATGTGCTCACCTGGCAAATAAGGGGGATTTTGTGCAACAGCATCTCAAATACCTTGGGAGGGAGTGTGTGTTTGAAAACCTTCAGAAGTTCCTGTGGTTGCCCACACACTAAAAGGGCATTGCTGAGATGTTCAACCCCCATTCTATGTTCTCCTGAAACAGATGAAGTTTAGAGCAAAACTTGAAAGTTCTCCAAAATATACATTCTACAAATTACCAAGAAAGCACCAAGCATTAAAACTAAAAAAGCATATTAAACTGAAGACTAAGCAAGCCTCAAAAAGAGTGAAGAGTATAAATGGGGAAAATGTTGAGCTGCAGTTAGATTCACTGTAATCAAGCTGCAATAGGAATAATGTTATGACCCAAATTACTATTTAAAAGTGCACTCTTGGGGCCAGCCCTGTGGCTTAGCGGTTGAGTGCGCGCGCTCCACTGCTGGCAGCCCGGGTTCGGATCCTGGGCACGCACCGACGCACCGCTTCTCCGGCCATGTTGGGGCCGCGTCCCACATACAGCAACTGGAGGGATGTGCAGCTATGAGATACAGCTATCTACTGGGGCTTTGGGGGGAAAAAATAAATAAATAAAATCTTTAAAAAAATAAAAGTGCACTCTTGCGTTGGAAATGTTCATGTTCTGCAATTTGGGTATGCAAGAGGGGGGTATTGAGTTTTTTTTAAAAGTTGTGGTCTGCTGTTATTGATATGAGATAGATTATCTTTACATGTGTGATTAATGAAATATAGATGAAACATCTGATGTTCTGGCTAAATGAGACTTTTTAAAAATAGATTCTGTTATCAGAGTTGAAACAAGATTTAGTCTAACATGAATTACATATCCAGGGGAAAAAAGTGATTTATGAACTTTGATTTCTAAGTAGTTTTAAAATGAGTTTTAGGATGATTGGCTATAAATTAAGAATAAAAATTTGTGAAGAGTAGAAATTAATCAGAATTCTGTTTAGGTTAAAACATGGACTCAGTCTCACTACCTCATTTTAGGAAACTGAGGCAAAGATCAGTGAAATGATTTTAAGGTTTCAAAGCTAATGAATGCCAAAATTAGTAACAGAACCTAATTTCTGAGCCTTGAGACTACAGTATGCTGTCTCTCTTCAGGTGTTACGTAAGAACAGAAGTTGAAACTTTGACATACATTTTATTTCCTACCTAGTTATATTAAATATATTTCCCTACAGTTAAATATAATATTAGATTCTTATTAACTGAAACTGATTTTCCATTTTATTGGTTGAAACACATGGTCATATGAAGAGACAAGTGCATGATGGACAGAAAATAATGCTTCCCAAAGGCCTGTATTAAACTGAGAAATCATGAGAAGGACACGACCTAACTTGGATACATGCACACAGCAAGCTTTGTCAATACTACGTTGGTTTTAAGACAAGGTTTTGTGTCTAGACACCTAAATTTACATTTTCAACATAAGAAATGTTCCTTGCTGGGTTTTTATTAACTGTTTTTGTAGACATTTAAAGAAGCTCTTAGATGAAACACTATACTAGTATTTCACTAAAAGGTTTAAGTTAATAAAATTATAGCTTTATGGAAATGACACATTAAGTCAAAATACTTTGATTGTATTGAACCTTTTAAAGAAAGAAAAAGATAACAATAGTGCCTGCTCCCAAGTTGTTGGAGCTAATGTGACAGAAACACAATAATCAATTTGGTCAATTAAGTCAACCAACAATAAATTCAATCAAATCAGGGCCGGCCCCGTGGTTTAGCGTTTGAGTGCGTGCGCTCTGCTGCTGGCGGCCCGGGTTCGGATCCCGGGCATGCACCGACACTCTGCTTCTCCGGCCATGCTGAGGCCGCGTCCCACATACATCAACTAGAAGGATGTGCAGCTATGACATACAACTATCTACTGGGGCTTTGGGGGGAAAATAAATAAATAAATCAAATCTTTAAATAAATAAATAAATAAATAAATTCAATCAAATCAGCTAATCAGAAATTTCAATCAAGATTATTGGCTCTGTGATTATAGATGTCACCACAATTGATACAACTGCAGAACTGTGCTACCTGACAGCAAAGGAATGAGAACGGGGGTGGGGCACAATCGAGAAGATACAGACAACTGGGTGAAAAATTACTGTATTAGAACACTGGTTGTGCACCAGTGTATTGTAACAACCCAGGGAGGTTTAAAAATACTGACGCCTGGATCCCATCCCAGGGATTCTGATGTAATTGGTTTGGGGTTTGGTGGGGATTTAAAGAAGAAGCAACCAAGATGAGAACTGCATTAGAAGTAAAATATAAGAGAAGACTAATGCTTAAAGAGCTAATTAATCAATTTAGGGGTTCACAGAAATAATGTTATCACCTTTGAGAGGTAAAATTTTAAAACCCAAGTTTGTGATTTTGTTTTAATCATCTCAATATTTGTAACATATTCACCTCTAACTAAACTATTACATGATAGCTCTTAAAGTGAACAAAAACAAAATGTAATAAAATAATTATCTGTTACTTTTAATTTATAATTCATAATTTTCCTCCCCAGGTTTATACTATCCCAATTCAATAAATGTTAAAGCTAAAAGGTTCTATCTACTAATTTAATTGCCCCTATATCCAGGGAGTATCCATGTCGAGGGATTAATCCAGATTTTGTGAGGCTCCTGATTGGGTGCTGGGGGCCAGCCCGGTGGCATAGCAGTTAAGTGCGTGCGCTCTGCTTCAGTGGCCTGGGGTTAGCAGGTTAGGATTCCGGGTGTGCACCGACGCACCACTTGTCAAGCCATGCTGTGGCGGTGTCCCATATAAAGTAGAGGAAGATGGGCACGGATGTTAGCTCAAGGCCAATATTCCTCAGCAAAAAGAGGATTGGCATCAGATGTTAGCTCAGGGCTGATCTTCCTCACAAAAAAATAATAATAATAATTTGGGGGCCCCTTTTAAGAAAAGAATATAAAATTATGAATACAAAATTGGTAGGACCCTTCCCAGGACCTTTGAAATGGCCCATGCAGAAGGTCCCTAAAGCTTATGCTTCATTATCTTGTGTAAAATCACTCGTGTTTATCATTTAAGTCAGTTTTAACTCTTCATTTTGTCATTAATATTTAACAGATACTTTTAGTCCATTTATGAAACTACCTAAAAGAAAAGATTAGTACTGAATAAAAAACTAAAATTTCAAATTATAATGATTAATGTGCAATGACTTTGAAGGGCTACAATATTTTTTTTATTTCTCAAAACCTTTATCATGGTTTTAAGCCACTGAATTAAAGTAAGAATCTTGGCTATTGCTATGACTTGTCCAGGATCTTAACTTTCTCTTTGTTTTTATAAATCCTGGAGGATGTTACCCTCTTAAATGCAGGATGAAAAACAAAATCATTTCAAAAAACAACAAAAAGAAGCTAAAACAGCTACATGCACTGTGATATGCAAGAGAATCTGCAATGCTTGAAAAAAAAAGATACATAAATGGGTGTAATGCTCATTTAACCAGCAACAAGCCTCAAAACAAATTCTTTTCTTTCCAGGGTTTAACACCAGAACAAAGACATGATTATTATGTATAATATTTATAAAACACTTACATTTTCTACCATCATTTTACCTGATGATATTGTGAAGTTTTCTGAAATCTATCTGGAATTAGGTGGGGATAAATTATAATTCAAAATACAATTCATGGGGCCAGCCCAGTGGCACAAGCAGTTAACTGCACACGCTCTGCTTCGGTGGCCCAGGGTTCACAGGGTTGGATCCCGGGCACGCACTGACGCACCACTTGTCCTGCCATGCTGTGGCGGTGTCCCATATAAAGTAGAGGAAGATGGGCACAGACGTTAGCTCAGGGCCAATCTTCCTCAGCAAAAAAGAGAAGGATCGGCATCGAATGTTAGCTCAGGGCTGATCTTCCTCACAAAAAAAAAAAAACAAAATACAATTCATGGACGTTAAGTGTGAGGCAGCCCCTGCATGCATCACTACATCAGACACAGCACAAGAACGGTCGTTCATAATGACTTTATCAAAAAATTATTTTATTAAGAATAAGAAGGCAGGAAAATTTTTATAAAGCAGTTAAAATTTTTAAAAGTTGTGATTCATACAACATTTAGTCATTTGGAATATTCATTTACTTAGAATTTTACCCAACAACAAATAAGGTGTTCCTGTATCTGGCCTTGCCTCTCCATCCGCCCACTTCCATGACGCAACACACACTTGGACACTGACTCCGATTCAGCGGAGCGGGACAGGGCGAGGAAGGCGAATGCTGGACATTGCGCTTTAACTGAAGCAAGTTGGTTAACACATCTAGCTAGTTAGTTATTGGGACAAATACCAATCAATCAATATTTCTTGAGCATAAATTATCATAACTGCTTACAAAAGAATGTTTACATTCTTGGGCCGGCCCCGTGGCTTAGCGGTTAAGTGCGTGCTTTCTGATGCTGGCGGCCCGGGGTTCTGATCCCGGGTGCGCACGGACGCACTGCTTCTCCGGCCATGCTGAGGCCGCGTCCCACATATAGCAACTAGAAGAATGTGCAACTATGACATACAACTATCTACTGGGGCTTTGGGGGAAAAATAAATAAATAAATAAAATTAAAAAAAGAATGTTTACATTCTTACCTCTAGATAACCAAAGTTCTCCCATGCGTACCTCTTGCAGAAAACGCTCTCGCAATTTTTCATTCTTTGCTGGATCCCACAACTAAAAGATTCACAAAATATTTAACAATGAGTAATGAATGTAAGGTATATGATTACTGATTTAAATTATTGAATTTTTATTAAAAAAGCCCATCTTGAGCCTAGTCTCTAAATCCAAAGTATGACAAATGCAGTTGTTCTTTACAGTATTTAAAACAATTTCTTAAAATGGAGTTACAATTTCAGGCAATAAAAAAAAAATGCCTGGCATATTCCAGTTAGGCTGAGATGCTTATAATAACTCTCATCCATATTTTACCCAGCTTACTGAGTACACACAGTAGAAATCCTACTGTAATTAACTATAACCAAGGTAGCTTTGCATGTTGCAAATCTATTTTCTTGCCTGGGGTATTAACAGTACATGTTGATTTGGCAAAGGGCATGGTGTGGGATTGGCAGGGTAGCTGGTGGTGTTCAGAAGGATGCTGTGGTTTGCTGCAGCCTGGTTCATGAAGGTGACAGGGTCACAGGATAGTGTCCTCATTGGTACCATGTCCAGGGCTGGTCTTTAAAGTTAAGGTGGGCAATCCCTAGCTCAAAATATCAACTCTACTGCCAGTCATTCCAGGTTCAGTCTTTTATATCCAGAGGGTTTTTGTGGTTGTTTGCCCCAAGAATTCTCTTTTTAAAATGGGATAATCTTGGGGATGGAGTCATATTTTAAGCTTTTATCAGCAAAGATGCTAATGGTCACTAACAACCACAGGTTTCACTCACAGATATTTAGTGCACGAGCAAGAGCAGGACACTCGGAAGAGCTTGAAAGGGAAGGAGCCCAGAGTCTAACCCAGGGAAAGGACAAGTGTGCTTAAGATAATAACATAACAATGAAGTCCATCATCCTCTGGGGCGCAAAGTACAGAGACATGACATCTGGTTGGGGAATAAGGGGAAGTTTCTCAGAAAAGACAGCATTTGGAATGCAGAGAAGCTCAGTGAGAGTCTGAGGAAGAAAGAGTACAAGCGATGCAAGAATGCAGGGAAAATATCAAGTGATCTTATAGCTGGATTACGATAGGGTGAATGTAGCAACAACAATAATCACCAATTATGGAAGGCCAGCTATGGACTAGGAACTTCACATATATAATTTCCAATTCTCAGGAAAATAAGTCTGTCAATACTGAAAGCGCCATGGAAGGCCGTGGTGCCAAGAGAAGGGGGTTGGTGTTACATATGCAGAGCTGCAGTTTAGAAGGAACTGACTCCAACAGCATATGAGAGGCAGGGAGATAAGCCAGGAAATTATTACAATAGTGTGGATAAACGGCAATAAAAGCCTCAAGTAGCATGGAAGTAATGGAAATAGAAAGGAAATAGGATATGAGATAGAGCATAGAAAAACAGGAAATGGGGATTGATTGTGGAGGATGAGATTGATACTTAAGCAACACAAGTTGGGTCACACAGGGAGGCTGGTGACATGAGCAGCATCATAAGGACAGAGGAGAAGGAGCAGTGGCAAGGGATGAGATGATGAATTTACTTCCAAACTCACAGCTGAGGTGCCAATAGAGCACCTAGGTGACAGAGTCTGGCAAGTAGAGGAAATTCGGGACGCTACGTCTAAAGGGTCCATCTGAGATCACTTACAGAGAAGCGAAGGAGCTTCCAAGGAGATGAGGGAATATGCAGATCTGAGGGCAGTGTTTCACAAACAATCAGCTGAAGGAGCGGTGAAAACTGGCTTCTTGGGCTCCACCCAGACCTACTGAATCAACCTCTAGGACTAGGGCCCAGGAATCTGCATTTTCAACAAGCTCCTCATGTGATCCTTATAAATTCTAAAATCTGAGAATTATTGCCCCCATGATCCCTGGGCTACCCTTGACCTCCTAAATCAGAACTGCTGGTGCTTGGGTCAAATAACCTATATTTTAACAAACGCCCCAGGTAAACCTAACGGAGATGGTCCCTGGACCAAACTTTGGGAAAGAAACAAGACCTGGGGTGAGGAGGAAGAGAGAGCCTAGAAGAGGTGGGAAGAGACATCCCTCAGTGCCTTAGTTTACTTGTCTATAAAATTAGAAGGAAAGAGTTGTCATGAGGCTTATATAAAAAACAGTTGAAAAATCTCACTTCTGCCTCTTCTTCATTTGAAATAATTCAGATCTTCATTATTTCCCATCTGGACTGCCACTGATTGTCCTGTCTTTGACTTCCCTCCTCCACCCCATCCTCCAAAAAAAAAGTAATTGCATCCATTCCGTGAAATAAAGGTGCCATCACTGGTTATTCCCCACAACAGAAAAATATCCCAACTTTTCAGGTTGGCATTCAAAGCCCTCCATAATAAGACACCAAACTACCACTCAGCTATCTCTCTGGCTACAACACTCTTTGAATATTGCAATTTCATGGTCCATGCCTCTGCACAAGCTGTTTCCCTCTGCCCACAATAAACAACAATCAACAAATATTTGCTAGGCACCCACCATGTACTGGACACTGTTCTAGGCACTGGAGAGACAATGGAGAGCAAGAGAACAGACAAGGTCTGCCTTTAGGAGCTTGTTCTAATAAATAGAAAGCATTAACCAAATAATCACACAAACAGTGTAACTGCAACCACGGATAAGGGCAATGAAGGAGAGGGACCTGGAGCTGCCCAGGCTCTGCCCCCATCAGAGAGGTCAGGGAAAGCATCTCCACTCTCATGTCCAGCTCCTTGGACACTCCCCATCCTGCTTCCTTAACTATGTCAATTGAACCTTTATTCCCAAAGTGACTCTCGAAACCCCAGAAATCCTTGACTCCTGCATCTCCATGACCTTTTAATCAGGCGGCACCAACTATCTATTCTTCCAGATCAGTTTATCTCATGTCTCTCATCACCAGTTACCATGGACACCGTCACAGTTCAGGACTTGTATTACCTGTCACCTGTATGCTGCAATAGCTTGTCCTTTCCTCTAATCCATCTAGTACACTCCTGCCTGATCAATCTAACCTAAAAAGTTTATTTCTTTCCTTCTTTTTTTAAAAAAATTTCTGCTCAGAATCTTTGGTAATTCCCCCACTGAATCTGAATTCCTTAACCTGGCCTTCAAAGCCTTCCCTAATGCGACCCTTACTTAGCCCTCCACCCTTCCCCACTGGGACTCCTTTGTCAAACTGACATGGAATAGGCCTGGAGATCCCCCACTGTGCCCCTTTATGCACGTGCAGTTCCCTCCATCCTGAATGTTGTCTCCTCTGAAACCAGGACCCAAATTGAACACATCGTGCCAGGCTCATTCACTGCCATCTCTCCTCCAAAGTCTTCTGCGAAAGACTGCATGTTCCAAAAAGTGTGTGGGATCAGAATTGGCCACCCTAAAATGTGTCTCTTCTGCTTATTTTTAAGAACAAAAGACTCAGGAAGAACCTTTAACCTTCCCCCTAATTGCCTAAAAGAATTTAAGATAGAAAGCCTACTCCAGGAAGGAGCTAGCATCATAGATAACTACAGTATAATATGAACTAGCTGTGGTAGACGGGGAGGAACCTAGCAAGGCCCATTTGATCAAAGTCCTCTCCATGTCCCACTGTCTTTGCAAGGTATGCCAAACACTTGTTTACCAAACACTTGCTTTTCCATCCCCATGTGAATTGCCTTCCTCCCCTTTGAAGTCCAAACCACTACACCCAACATCTTCCTTTGTCTTTAGCTGAAGATGGTATTTAAGGTGGTGGCTTCAGCCATTTTGGTGACTTACTGTTTTCCTAGGTTTCTCCCACCTATACACGTTATCAAATTTGCTTGATTTTCTCTTGTTATTGTCTCATGTCAATTTAATTCTTAGACCATGCAGAAGAACCTAGAGAGTAGAGGAATATGCCTTCCTCCCCTACAACAGCCACAGCAATATTCCCACTCCCACATGCACTTCCAGAACTTCATCTCCCCTATCAAGAGGTGGAGTCTAGTTCCTCTCCCCTTGAAATTGAGCAGGACTCCATGCTGCAGGAGTGGCACCACCTGGCATCCTGCTCTCCCACACGTTCTCTTTCTCTCAAATATATATATATATAAATATATGCATACATATATACATGTATGTATACTTGCTTGCCCCTTGGGCCCCAGTCACCATACTGTGAGGAAGACCATGCCACATGGAGAGGACATGTGTAGGTGTTCTGGCCAGCAGTTCCAGCTAAGTGGACAGTCAGCATCAACTGCCCAACCTGTGAGTAACGGATCCTTCCGATGACCCAGCACCCAGCCCTGGAGTGAACCTGGCTAAGGCTGAGTGGAGCAGAAAAGTGCTGTCCCCACCCACCCCTGCTGAAATTGCAGATTCAGGAGCAAAATAGATATCATTTTAAGCCACTAGCTTTAAAGCAGCAACACGTAAGTAGAACACCCTCCACAATCCTGGCCTGGAAATGATCCTCTGCCCTCCAAACTCTTGTTATGCGGAGCTCTTCTTCCCCCATTGCTAACCTCGGCCACACCTAGAACAGTGGCTGACACACAGGAAGCTCTCGAATAGGCAGGCATTGAATGACAGACTGAATGAAGGAAGGTTGAGACTTAATTCCTCGAGAAAATTCATAGAGGAACCTAAGAACTCTCTGCAGCAGTTTTACAGCTGACGTGAGTTAGTCAAGTTGGGCCGATCACCAAGATGACTGTTATCTTTAAAAACGACTGATCAAATTCCGTTTTGGAGACAGTAGAGGATATGCTGTCTTCTGAACTAGAATGAACCGCTCTGCAGCACAGAAGTGGGCGGTGGAGGAGCCCTGCCCTCCGGCCGTGGCCCGCCTGGGTGTCCAAGTGTCTGGGGTGGCTCCCGTAGGACAAAGGCTCCTCTTCTTCCGATTAAAAGAAGCGCCTGCTCCTACAACTAGAGCTGCCTTTGCACAGCGCCAAGGGGTTCTTCCCTCCTTCCTTTCCCTTTGTAAGCAGACGATCAAGACTGAACCTCGAGCGAGCGTCAGCGGCCGAGGGCAGGCGGGCAGGGGAACCCGCCGGCGGGGAGGTCACTCACAGTAACTTCACCTGGGCGCCGCGTCCCCCGGCCTGCTGCTGCTGCTGCCGCTGCCGGGCCCTTCTCTCTGCAAACACAACGGGCAGGTGCGGGCGGGGAGCCCTCCCGCCGCCCGACCACTCCCGGGGCCCCCGCCCGCCCCGCCCGCCGGCCCGACCACTCCCGGGGGCCCCGCCCGCCCCGCCCGCCGCACTCACTGTCCCGCAGGCGGCGCCTGAAGGCGGGGTCGCCACGCCGCTTGCGGTCGAAGTAGACGCAGTAGGCGAGGAAGGCGACGGCGCCACCGGCCGCCAGGGCCGCCAGGAGGCCGAGGAGGGTGCGGACGCAGGGCATCCGGCCGCGGGCGTCCCACGAGCAGAGCGTTGGGCGCCGCCGGCGAGCGCGGGGCACCCGGCCGGCAGGGGGCGTCGGCGCGGCGCCATCCCGCCTCGGGGCTTCCCCCGCACCCGGCGGCCGGCGGGCTGAGCCGCTGCCCGACAGAGGGGGAAACCGAGGGTCCGGGGGCACATGCGTGGGACGTCTCGCAGCCAGCGAGTAACAGAGCCCTTGTTTGAACCCAGGTCTGTCGCACTCCAAATTCTGAACCGCTTACCCAAACGCGCCCTGTCCCTATGCCTGCACATCACAGTATGTCAGGAATCTAGTTAGCTGGGGAACCGGATCCTCCTGAGGCCTCTGTTCCCTCTCCTACAAATTTCATTTGACTCATAACTTTGGTCACTTAGTTCACAGCACTGCCCGCTCAGCACTTGAATGCTGGCCCGTTCTCCCCAACCTGGCCTGCTAGGTCACCTGAAAGGACCCGAATGTCCAAAGTCCCCAACCACATTAGGTCAATAGGGAGAGGAAGGAGGAATTTTGAAGCAATAATATTTAGCCTAGAAAAAAACGTTAATTTGCTGGGCTGGGGCTGATAGTCCTAGAGCAAAATCAACTCGGACAGAGTTTTTATTTTCTCTTTCTGTTAAACAGCTTTATTGAGGTATAATTGATATACGACAAATTGCATATATTTAAAGTGTACAATTTTATACATTTTGACACATGTATACCTCCATAAAACCATCACCAAAATCAGGATAGTAATCATATCCATCATCCCCGAAGTTTCCTCAGGACCCTTTTTAATCCCTTTTTCCGTCTTCCTTCCCTGCCTCCCCCACCATTCCCTGCCTTCTGTGACTATAGATTAGTTTGCATTTGCTAGATTATTGTATAAATGGAATCATACAATATGTACTCCTTTATTGTCTGGCTTCTTTCACTCAGCATAATTATTTTGAGATTCATCCATGGTTTTTTATCAATAGTTCATCTTTAGTTGTAAGTAGTATTCCATTTTATGGATATACCACAATTTGTTTAACCATTCATCTGTTGATAAACATTCATATTGTTTCCAGTTTTTGGCTATTACAAATAAAGTTGCTATAAACATTTGCATACAAGTCTTTATATCGACACATCTTTCCTGTTCTCTTAAATAAATGGCTAAAGGTGAAATGGCTGCATCATATGGCAGGGGTATGTTTAATTTTTTAAGAAACTGCCAAACATTTTTCCAAAATGGTTATACCGTTTTGCATTCCCACCAGCAGTGTATTCCAGTTCCTCCATATCATGGCTAGCATTCGTTATGGTCAACCTTTTTAATTTTAGCAGTCTAGCAGGCATGTAGTGAACTCGCACTGCGGTTTTATCGTGCATTCCCCTAAATGCCTAATGATATTGAACACCTTTTTAAAAATAGACTTTATTTTTTTAGAGAAGTTGTAGACTCACAGCAACATTGAGTGGAAAGTACAGAGGATTCTCTTATACCTCCTGATCCCACACAAACACAACCTCCCCTGCCACCAATATCCCACACCAAAGTGGCACATTTGTTATAATCAATGAACCTGCATTCGTATCATATCATTATCACCCAAAGTCTATAGTTTTACATTAGGGTTCATTCTTGGTGTGTACTAATGTATAATGCTTTTGACAAATGTATAATAACAGGTATCCATCATTATTGTATTATGCAGAATAATTTCCAAGCCCTAAAAATCCTCCGTGCTCCATAATCCATCCTTCCCTCTCCCCAACCTCTGGTAACCACTGATCTTTTTACTGTCTCCATAGTTTTGCCTTTTGCAGAATGCCGTATACAGTCATTCATCACTTAAAGATGGGGATACGTTCTGAGAAATGCATTGTTAGGCAATTTCATCATTGTGGGAACATCATCGAGTGTACTTACACAAACCTTGATGGTATAGCCTACTGTACACCTAGGCTCTATGGTATTAATCTTATGGGACCACTGTCATATATGTGGTCCATTGACCAAAATGTTGTTATGCAGCGCATGACTGTACTTGGAATCATACAGTATGTAGCCTTTTCATATTGGCTTCTTTCACTTAGTAATATACATTTAAAGTTCCTTGATGTCTTTTCATGGCTTGATAGTGCATTTGTAAGTGCTGAATAATGTCCCATTGTCTGGATGTACCATGGTTTATTCATTCACCTACCGAAGGGCATCTTCGTTGCTTCCAAGTTTTGGCAATTATGGATAAAGCTGCTTTGAACATCTATGTGCAGTTTTTTCTGTGGACATAAGTTTTCAACTCATTTCAATATATGTACTAAGGTGTGTGATTGCTGGATCATATGGTAAGAGTATTTTTAGTTTTGTAAAAATCTAAAGACAGCCAAAATGTCTTCCAAAGCAGCTGTACCATTTCTGCGTTCCCACCAGCAATGAATGAGAATTCCTGTTGTTCTACATTCTCACCAGCATTTGGTATTGTCAGTGTTTTGAATTTTTGCATGCTAATAGGTGTGTAGTAGTATCTCCTTGATTCAATTTGCATTTCCCTGATGACATATGATGTGGAGCATCTTCATATGCTTATCTGCGATCTGTATATCTTCTTTGGTGAAGTGTCTGTTGAAGTTTTTGGCCCATTTTTAAAGTGGGTTGTTTGTTTTCTTATTGTTGAATTTTAAAAGTTCTTTGTATATTTTGGATAACAGTGTGCAATGGTCTGAATGTTTGTGTCCTCCCCAAATTCATGTTGAAATCCTAATCCCTAATGATGGTATAGGAGTCAGGGCTGCTGGGAGGTGATTAGGTCATGAGGGTGGAGCCCTCATGATTGAGATTAGTGCTCTTATAAAGGGCCCACGGAACTCCCTAGCCCCTGTACCCCAAAGGCCCTCACCCAACTGTGGTGGCCTCATCTATCTTGGAGTAAGAAATATTTGATGTATTTCTAAATAAATATTTATATAAAAATATATATAATAAGTAAGCCACCCAGTTTATGGTATTTTTGGTATAGCAGTCCAAACAGACTAAAACACAGCCCTTTATATGTCTTTTACAAACATTTTTTCCAGTTTGTGGCTTGTTTTCTCCTTCTCTCAGTTGTCCACATGCACCATTTCTGTAAAAGGCTGTTCTTTCTTTGTTATATTGTCTTTGCACCTTTATCAGAAATCAGTTGTCCATATATGTGAGGCTTATTGCTGGACTCTCTATTCTGTGTCATTGAACTATTTGTATAAAACGCTGTTTTGATTACCGTAGCTTCATAATAATTCTTGAAATTGAGTTGTGTTAGGTCTCCAACTTAGTTCTTATTCATAGTTGTTTTGGCTATTCTGAGTCCTTTGCATTTCCATATGAATTTTATAATTAGCTCGTCAGTTTCTATAAAAAACTTGCTGAGATTTTGATTAGGGTTGCGTTAAATTTGAAAAGCAAAGAAAATCTTAACAATATTAAGTTTTATGACGCATGAACAAGGTATATTTCCCCATTTACTTAGATTGTCTTTATTTTGTCTCAGCAATACTTGTAGTTTTCAATGTTAAGAGGTATTTCCCGGGGCCGGCCCCGTGGCTTAGCAGTTCAGTGCGCCCGCTCCGCTACTGGCGACCCGGGTTCGGATCCCGGGCGCGCACCGACGCACCACTTCTCCGGCATGCTGAGGCTGTGTTCCACATGCAGCAACTAGAAGGATGTGCAACTATGACATACAACTATCTACTGGGGCTTTGGGGGAAAAAAAAAAAGAGGAGGATTGGCAATAGATGTTAGCTCAGAGCCAGTCTTCCTCAGCAAAAAGAAGAGGATTAGCATGGATGTTAGCTCAGGGCTGATCTTCCTCACAAAAAAAAAAAAAAAGAGGTATTTCCCATCCTTCGTCAGATTTATTCCAACATATTTCATATTTTTGATGCAATTGTAAATGGGATTTTAAAAATTTCAATTTCTGGTTATTTATTGCTAGTACATAGAAATACAACTGATTTTTGTATATTGATCTTGCATCCTGCGTCTTGCTAAATTCACCACTTTGGATGCCTGTGATTTCTTTTTCCTTGCCTAGATGCTCTGGCTACAGCCTCCAATACAATGTTGAATAGTAGTGCGAGTGGATATCCTTGCCTTATTCCTAATCCTGGGGAAAAGAATTCAGTCTTTATCATTAAGTATGATCTTAACTATAGGTTTTTCATAGGTGTCTTTTATCAGGTTGAAGAAGTTTCCCTTCCATTCCCAGGTTGCTGAGAGTTTTTTTCAGGAATGGATGGATTTTGTCAAATGCTTTTTCTGTATTATATGGTTTTTCTTTTTTAATTTGTTAATATAATGAATTACCTCCATTGATTTTTGAATATTAAACCAACTCTGCATTCCTGGGATAACCCCAGTTGGCCCATGTTATATTATCCTTTTAATATGTTGTTGGATTTTATGTGCTAAAATTTTGTTTAGAATTTTTGCATGTGTATTCATGAAGGATATTTGTCTTTAGTTTTCTTTTCTTGCAATGTCTTTGTCTGGTTTTGGTGTCAGAGTAATGCTAGCCACAGAGAGTGGGTTGGAAGCATTCACTCCTCCTCAATTTTTTGGAAGAGTTTGAGTAGAATTAGCATTATGTCTTCCCTACATGTTTGGTAGAATTCACAGTGAAGCCAGCTGGACCTGGAGTTTTCTTTGTGGAAAGGTTTTAACTTCAGTTCCATTTCTTTAATAGATACAGGCTTATTCAGGTTATATATTTCTTCTTGAGTGAGCTTTGTTAATATGTGTCTTTCAATGAATTTTTCCATTTCATCTAAGTTGTTGAATTTATTGGCATAAAGATGTTCCTGATATTCCCTTATTATCCCTTTAATAGCTGTAGATACAGTCTGTAGCGATGCCACCTCTCTCATTCCTGATATTGGTAATTTGTGTCTTCTCTATTTCCTTATCAGTCTGGCTAGAGGTTTATCAATTTTATTGATCCTCTCAAAGAACTAGATAGTTCTTTATTTTTGAAGTCTATTATTGTCAAATTGAGTCCATTGTGCTAAAATCCTACTCCACTAGAGCAGTAAGTGGTATACAGAGAGCACCGTATTGATATTTGTTGAATGAACCAATGAATGAAAAAAAAATGGAACCATTGATTTTTGTATGTAAAGTCATTTTAATATTACCACTTTTAGACTTCAGCCATTTCCTTATCTCTTATTTATTCCAATACTTTAGTACTAATAAAATATAACCCAGCAGAATCTCCAGGGGCCAGGTTAAATGCTGGAGGGGCTAGGAGTTCCGTGGGCGCTTTTATAAGGGCACTAATCTCAATCATGAGGGCTCCACCCTCATGACCTAATCACCTCCCAGAAGCCCTGATCCCTGTACCATCACTAGGGATTAGGATTTCAACATAGGATTTTGGGGAGGACACAAACATTCAGACCATAGCAGACTGTTATTCAAAATATACAAAGCATCAATGTTTCAAAAAGGTATTTGAGAA
Organism: Diceros bicornis minor; assembly: GCF_020826845.1. Lineage (NCBI taxonomy): Eukaryota > Metazoa > Chordata > Mammalia > Perissodactyla > Rhinocerotidae > Diceros > Diceros bicornis. The sequence continues at coordinate 8,247,725 of NC_080763.1, read as the reverse complement.
ATGCTCAGATATTAGGGTAAAATCTGAGTGTGTTCACAACTATTTCGTCAAAGCTTAGCTATTATAGGGCCAATCTTGAAGATAATGACTACTTCAAAGAAATGATTAACTCTAAAAATCACTTACAGACTGCCCAGATACTATCCTTGGAAATAGAGAAACTTTAGCAGTTTGTTATCCTCCATCAGAGACCAAGAAAAGGTCCTCTGGAGGATGATAAATATGTCTTAGAATACAGCAGAAAGGAAACTAGTTGTAGGGTTTGCCAATAAAATATAAGATGCCCAGTTAAATTTGAATTTCAGATAAATAATTTTTACATGAGACATACTTATACTAAAAAATTATCTGTTGTTTATCTGAAATTCAAATTTAACTGCATGTTCTGTATTTTTATTTGCTAAATCTGGCATCCCTACACTGGTGAGACTCCTGAATCATATTGTCTTGTTTAATGTAACTTAGCCTTGAGAAGAAATCCAATTACTTGTGGAGAATAATCATTTATTATATTTACGTGGAGGTTCCTTAAGCTTTTCACAATAGAACTTTTCAAAATGAATTCTGCATGAAATTCATGCAGATTACAAAATGAAGATATTTGTAATCTTCAAATTATGTTAACTACAAATACAGAAATTATGAACACTGCCCTTCTTATTCTGTTTAAAAAGATATAATGAGTCTATATGAATAAAAAAGGTTTTTGGGCTTCTCAACAAGGAAAACATATTTGATTTTGTAATAAAATGTAAAGGACTAAAAAAATATTTCTACTCTGTGAAAACACTAAGCATGTATTTGTTAGAAATTCTCCATCAGATTCCTCAAAAAATCAAGGATAGAAGTACCATATGATCCAGCTATTCCACTGCTGGGTATTTATCCAAAGAACTGGAAAACACCAATGCATAAAGATACATGCACCCCTGTGTTCACTGCAGCGTTATTCACAATGGCCAAGACTCAGAAGCAACCTAAGTGCCCATCAAGGGACCAATGGATAAAGAAGATGTGGTATATATACACAATGGAATACTACTCAGCCATAAGAAACGATGAAATCCAGCCATTTGTGACAACATGGATGGACATTGAGGGTATTACGCAAAGTGAAATAAGTCAGAGGGAGAAGGTCAAATACCGTATGATTTCCTTCATTAAGTAGTAGATAATAACAACAATAAACAAACACATAGAGACAGAGATTCGATTGGTGGTTACCAGAGGGGAAGGGGGGAGGGAGGGGGGCGAAAGGGATAATTCAGCACATGTGTGTAGTGATGGGTTGTAATTAGTATTTCAGTGGTGAACATGATGTGGTCTATGCAGAAATAGAAGTATAATGATGTACACCTGAAATTTATACAATGTTATAAACCAGTTACTGCAATAAACAAAAAATTTTTTTAAAAAGTAAAAAAAAAAAAGAAATTCTCCATCAGTGCAAACTCCACTGTAGGAGTCATTCAGCCTTCACTAATGAAGAACGCCAGCACATATGGTCGTCTCCTGTGATGGGATCAAGAGCTGTGTGTAACCACGTGACAGTAATGAAAGAGGGAGGAAGAAACAAGGAGAGAAGGAAAAACAACTCATCAGTTTACGAATATTTTAAGTTGAGGAGTACACTGTTAAACAAGTCTACTTTATACTTTTCAAATGATATTTTAACATTATCACTTTGTGAAAGGAACCCCGAAGACAACTTTTAAATGTCTGGCTTTGTATATAAAGATCAATAGTAAAAAACAGAAACAATAGCAACTCAAAAGTAATTTTTTGTGTGTGTGAGGAAGACTGGCTCTTAGCTAACATCCATTGCCAATCCTTCTCTTTTTGCTGAGGAAGATTAGCCCTGAGCTAACATCTGTGCCCGTCTTTCTCTATTTTGTATGTGGGACGCTGCCACAGCATGACTTGATGAACGGTACATCGGTCTGCGCTTGGGATCCGAACCTGCGAACCTGGGGCCGTGAAGCAGAGCAAGTGAACTTAACCACTACACCATCAGGCCGGCCCCCGCAAAAGTAATTTTTCTCAGCTTAAATGATCATAGTTTCTGACCATCTTACTATGTGTTAGATGCTGGACCAGGCACTTTGTGGGATACAACTATGACTGAGGAGTACGTAAGGACTCAACAGCTGTGAGGGTAGAAAGACACATGCATAAGTAAACATAATACAAGGTAAGTTGTCAAGTAAAATAATACAGATTGAAAATGCTATCAGAACATAAAAGAGGGTGATATTCAGGTGGTGGTGAGAAGTCAGCAAAAGCTTCATGGAAAAGTGGCTCTTGAGACAGCTCTGGCCAAGCAAGGATGAGTTGGGGGGGGAACCAAGAGCAAGAGGCACAGGTGGGCAGGTGCCAGGTTTGGGCAATGCCTGCACAGCTCTGCCTGCCCTGGCTCCTGCCTCTGCTGCCTCAGGTCTCTTCTTGCTCTGACCCATTACCACCCTCCCTCATGTGCATGTGTTACTCTCCCTATCTCTCCTCCCTAGCCAATTCATAATCCTCAATGGGGCTCAGTTTTACTGTTGCTTTCTCTGCAAAGCCTTCCCAGACCACCTCTGCCTTCAGACCAGTTGGGCTCTGTATCATTATCTCATGGCACGTCATAACATCCAGTGGTGGTCACACCTGCAGTTAAGAATTACATGGATTAACTGTTTAACATCTACCTCATTAGATTACACAATCCATGAAGACAGGGACCTTTTTTCTGTCTTGTTCACTGTTGTGGCTCCTGGGTCTTCAGCACAATGCCTGGCACATAGAAGATACTCGATAAATTGCTGATGAATGAATTCTGGTAATAGTTTTTAATGTGCAGTTGAATATAGCTTCAAATGCTTTCACAATGTTGATAGCTGTGTTAAATTACAGGGTTTAATAAGAAAAGCATATTATAGGGCTTATAGGAAAGGTTTATAAGCAAATTTATAGCTTAATCCATATAGATTTCCATAATTTAAAGCAATTTCATAGAAGGCATAGTATGTGTGTGCTAAGTACAGACATCTTTCTTAGTGAACGACAGGAAAACTAGAAACTTCAAACAAACAACAAACAATAAAAGCATACAATGGAATACTAAAACAGAAATTGACATAATCTTCAAATAACTTGATTTTATAGATAGCGCATTCCATTTTAGATACTGAAGAGTGTCTTTTATACTTTTATGTTTTTAGTCACATGCAAGAGCTATCTAATTCAAACTTTAGTTAAACTCAAAATATACCCAATATTTGAATTTAATACCTAGCCTGTATTCACTGACTTGCATAATTCTTTCCGGCCCCAAAATAAAAGGATTTTAGCAGTGTCCATATACCCATTCAATGAATATATAATTTTGCTCTGTAGCAAGTTCCCCATTTCATTACCAGATTTATATTGATTAGAAGGGACAAAAGTCAAGCTGATAACTAGTTATCTCAGCTTTACTGAATTGCTACTGAAGGAAATCATTAAAATACCTAATGTATAAATCTAAAGTTGCCTCCTAGTTCCAAATGGATTTGAATGACACATTTTTTACATTTTATAATTAAGTACTAGAAATGTTTTACTGTAAAGACTGAAGAATATATTGGATATGCTTTGTTTTGTGAAGTATGATTTTCCAACTGTAAGTTACTGGCACTTAGGAAAAAAGCAATCACTTAAACGAAAACTAAAAATATTAAGCCTATGTTTAAAACATGGCCTTTATTAATACTGCCCACTGAGCTCCATTTTTTATTTTACATTGAAATACTTCTGCTTTGCAAAGAAAAGACAGAAAAGTGCATTTTACAAGAGTAGTTTTTGTTTTTAATTCTCTGCGAAAATGGAAGGAATCTGAATCACAAGTTCACAATGTAGTAAAGTGAAATGAAGAAACAATGATTTCAGTAATGCTATGCCATCACTAGTGTTTGGCTCTGACTTTGTTCTTATAAATCAGATCTTGATATACAGTCTAGAGCATCTAGGTTATTACTCTACAGCATATTAAACACAGAAAAGGAGGTTTAAAAAAAACCCCTTTCAATGTACAAACATGAATTTAAAAACTGATTTTAAAAAATCACCTTTTTACATAATGTATATGGCAAAACTGCTTTAAATACATGATTTGGGGAGAATTATTTACAAAAGGTATCAAGTCTGTGTAACAATTCACAGACAAAGCATACATAGTTGCTTTACTTAGTTGTTGCATCTCAACTTTGGGAGATAGAAATTTATTCGGCAGTATAGCAAACATAAAAACTGTGACAAAGTATCTTAAGGGCAACCAAAAATTTGATCCTCAAAACAGTTTGAATACTAGGACTGCCAAAGTTTCTAAACGAGGACATACTTCAATGATCCAGATGCCCATTTATAGTTCTCTACTGTTTGAAGGACTGAGACAGACTCCCTTCAATACAGGCAAAGCTGCTGGATGCAACCTCCTGTGAAAGGGACAGCTGAGAGCTATTGTCATCCAAAGAGTGAATTAACCTAGAATTTTCTTTTTTTGAATTTTATTAATATTTTAAAAAATACATAAAAATACAACATCCAATGTCTGAATAAATATATTTAACAAGTTGCAAGATAATACCTTATTTTACACAAAATTTTCAGCTTTAGAAATCTTGTTAAATAACTTCATTGTTGTTATATATTTCATTTTTGTCTTTTTGTAACAAAATAAAAACTCTGAAATTACATAGAAAAAAGACAAAATATTTTTGTCAAGGGATAAGATAGTCCACTGAAAACTTATTCACAATTCCACTGTAAACATTAATAAACATTAAAATATTTGCATAATTGTGTGCTCAAAAATCCTATAAAAAGTGGAAGACTTATTACAACTGTAGTTTTCAGTCAACTACACTTCCTTTCACAATTTATTTTGTCCCATTTACACCTTTAAACCTGGGCACACTGCTGAACATATACTTTGGCAGTTCTAAATAGCAAGTGCTTCCACAAAAATAAAAAAACAACAACAACAACAATAAAAAAAATACAACATAAACCCCCTACTCACCAAGTGTTCAAATACATCTTAGTGAAAGTGCAGCAGTAACTATTCAGCTGGGTAACATGTTGATGTGTATCATGTGCACTTGCTTGTCTATGATTTCTATAACACCTGAAAGCTTTATTATACAAATTCAAATTTGCTAAGTGCCCTGTTTCTATCTTCACAAAAAATGAAAAAAAAATTAAAGAGGAAAAATTATGACAAATATGGCAGGCTGCCTAACCTTCAATTATTAAACAGCTTATTTTTTGCAACAGAAAAACAGAAAAGAGAAGGGAATAGATACTATCCAGCCTGGAAAAGTATACAGGATATACTTAGCAATGTCAAACCAGTTGAGTGCTTTCTGTGGTTGTATTTCGGGGTTTGGGGATTTATGTCCATGGCAGCAAACTGCTGGGAAGGCAGAGAAAACGTTTATCACCTGCATTCTACAGCAAGTACATTTTGCGGGGGAGATGATGATGAGGGACTCATTCCAGTGTCTGACGAAGCAGATGACATGGAGGCTCCCGCATGAGTCACTGTGGAATCAACACAACTACATTAGATTCAAAAACTATCACACAAAGGTACTCAGCCACTGGCAAATCAGAAATAAATGTCTTAACATTATTTACTTCAATTACAGTCTTCTTAAATGGTGCATGAAGGAATAACAAACTGACAGTAAAAATTCTGTTTGGCTTAATTGAGTGGAATCAGTTTTCGGTCAGTTAAGTAACTCAACAGTTCAAAAAAGGCACCATAAAATGTAAAGACAAAAGAGATATGAACTCTTTTTTGTGTGTGTACGTGTGAGGAAGATTAGCCCTGAGCTAACATCTGTGGCCAATCCTCCTTTTTTTGCTGAGGAAGATTGGCCCTGGGCTAACATCCGTGCCCATCTTTCTCTACTTTATATGGGATGCCGCCACAGCATGGCTTGACAAGTGGTGCATCGGTCTGAGCCCGGGATCCAAGCCTGTGAACCCCGGGCCACCACAGCGGAGTGAGTACACGTAACCGCTCCGCCACCGGGCAGCCCCGAGATATAAACTCTTAAACCACTACTTGAAATATCCCAGGAAGGAACTCAGCTTGCCCCAAATCAGAAACAAGGTCAACCTGAGATAAATTCTCACCACTGGGAATTCCCTCTTTATCTCTGAGTCATAGAACCCTAAGAGAATTTACTTATCCCAAGGAATTTCCTGTAACCACCTGACCTCTTAGCTTCCTATCTTTATCCTGCCCCAACACACCTGATGGACACAACTCCCACAGGCAACAGTAGTTACCTAGGTCAGGTATCAGAATCATGGGGATCAGGATGGAAGTGTGGGCGTATGATTAGAAAAAGTCCTCAAATGACTTTAGCATAACTCTCCAGGAGGACATAACACAGATTAAGGATCACTACTCTATGCATTAGGTGCTTTGCCATTTTTAGTTTTTACTTTTACCTTCTCTTTCTTTGCAAAGCTCTCCTGTTTCCTGCCAATCTTTGCCCAATTGTTCCTATTTTATTTAAAGTTTTAATTTTTATTTAAGTATGTGTGTGTGTGTACTACCAAGATGACATATAACTGATTACTACAAGTTCTAATATGTATGCTAGAAGTCACTCAATGTCTCACTTTAATAACTGACTTCACATGATGAAAAATTAAGGGAAAAAAGGGAAGAAGACTCTAATAAAACAATCTTTTTAGTTGTCTGAAACTTGTATCACCTTTAGGAAACTCAAAGCAGTTGAGGGTTCTCTAAAGAAATTTCAATTTGTTACTTTGCTTTTTTCTTCTTTTCGTGTTCTGTAAAGACTGTAAAGTTCTGTAAAGACTTCTTGCTATTTACAGTTTTTAAGGAAAAGGACAAACATGGAAAGCCTGATCTCTTTCTGTTTGCTCCATTATATTTCCATGAATGCAAAACTGCTGGGCTTGGAGTAGAATGATTCAAGACCACATATGACACAGGTCATTCTATCAGGAATTCATCCCCTAACTCTGCCATAGGCAGAAACTTCTCTCAATACGCGGCAAGCCTATCGGGTAATTTACCTTTGTTTTAGAGAGCCCCCCCTCCTGTCCCACCCTCCTCCTCGGGTGGTTGCTCTCTAGGCCTGCTGGGCAGTGGTCATCCTAGAGCTTCCATTCACCATCACCTTGAGACCTTCCTTCTTGTTTTCTTACATGGGATTCCTGGTTTGCGGGACCTCATGCTGTCTTCTCAGCTTGGCTTCTAGTTTCTAGTGCTACCACTGAGAAATCTGACGTGGGAAAACTGATGCTATTCTGAGACCCATTTTTTTGTATGTATGTTTATATGGTGAACTTTTAGAATCTTCTCTTTATCCAAATGTGCTTTGGTGTGATTTTTTTCCCCCATTCTTTATAGAAGTCAGAGTAAGTCCTTTCAATCTTCTAACTCATACCCTTCAGTTCTGGGTTTTTCTTATAATATTTCTTTGATGACAGCTTCCTCCTATGTTTATTCAGTGCTCTCGTTCTAGAAATCTTATGATTCAGAAGTCAGATCTCCCAGCCAGATCCTATACTTCTTTTAGTTCTTCTCTCCTACTGCCTTTTTGACCTTCTACTGGGATTTCTCTAGCTTTGCTGTCTATCCCTTCTATTAAAATTTTTTTATTCCTGCTATCATAATTTTAAAGAGATCCTCTTGTTCTCTGAATTTTATTAATAGTATCATACTCTTGCTTCAGAACTGCCATATCTGTGCTGTACCTCTGGATATTAACTATAGTTTGGTGTTTTTATATGGTACATTGTCTGTTTCTTCCAAGTTCCTTTTTTATACTCATTTTCTACTTTGGTTTCTGTCTTTCTGTAGAGGCTTTCCTCCAATATCTGGTCTTGTGGCTTCCCTGTTCGAGAGGGACATTAGAAAGCTAACTGGAAGCTGTGCGTGAGTAGGCAGGGCTTTTCAATGGTGGGCAGTGCTCATGTAGTGATTGGCAAGGTTCCTGCTTTCTGGTTCAAGAACCTCCAAAGGCCGGTATCTATGTTAGATCACTTTTCTTGGGTTGGCCAGTTTCCCCAGAGGAATCCTTCAGTCTTCTCCCAGAAATGATCATAAGCTTTGTTGCCAGCTTTCAAGAAGCCAACAGGATAAGATCTTAGGTTGGAAAAGCAAGAGGAGTCTCATTATTCAATACTGTAAACTTTCACTCAAGCTCCTTATTTTTGGTTAGCACCTAACCTTCACCTTCAGCTACAGCTGGTGTCCCTGAGTCCACAAGCCTATTGATCCCTCTCACCCTCCAATAAGTTAATTTATTTTCTGCTAGAGTTGGGGAAAAAGGTAGTTTGCTTCACAGGGTGGGATAAAAGGATCCACTCTCCTTCCATTTTCAACCAATCTCCATTTTTCAGCCTCACACCACATCCCTGCCTTCAGAGCTTTTCTGAGGTGATGTGGTATGAACTGGCTTGCTTCTTGTTGTTTTGTCCCACTGAAAGGATAAACAAGCTTAGGTTTTAGCATTCTCTCATCTGCTAGGATAGTTACGGTAGTCCATCTGCTTCTCAGCTTCCAAAGGATAAGCTGTTGACATTTCCTGCCTGCCATAGGCTGCTGTCTCATTCTCTTGTTTTTGTGGGTGTAGGGCTATAATTTTCTTTACTGTTATTTTAGTGGGGCTTGGGGATGGAGTAGATATGAACATGTCAATATTTAACTAGAAGTCAATCCTATACATTTGTAAAGTCTAGGTCAGATACTATTCTCTCTCCATGATTACTCCAAAGTAATCTCTCCTTCTACCAACTCTGAGACTTAATATCACTCTTAGGGTCTATCCACACTGTCCCACTAGCATTAAGATCTTTGAGAGCAAAGTCTGCATCTCATTCATCTCTGTACTTCCACCACCTGAAAAAGGGCCTGGCACGCAGTATGTATGCATTAATGTTATTGAGCTGAACTATCTTATATAGTAGTTGCTTAGGAAATGACTCAACAAGATAATCTCCTTGAGGATAAGCCATATGCCTATTCATTTTGGTGAATCCCATAATAATAAACATAGTGCCTATTAACAGGCAGCCAATAAATGTTGGTGGAACAAAGAGTGAATTTCTGAGGGAATAAGCTCTTCTTGAGAATCTACTGCATTTCGTAAAATCACACATTTTGTGAAACAGTTCATAGTCTCTTTCAGGAGTGTCTTTCTGATTAATTCAGTTGTTGACTCACTCCAACAAAAGCAACAAAGACGAAAACACCAGAAGGGGCCGGCCCGGTGGCGCAGCGGTCAAGTGTGCACGCTCCGCTTCGGCAGCCCGGGGTTTGTAGGTTCAGATCCTGAGCGTGCACCAACACACTGCTCATCAAGCCACGCTGAGGCCATGTCCCATATAAAGTAGAGGAATATGGGCATGGATCTTAGCCCAGGGCCAATCTTCCTCAGCAAAAAGAGGAGGATTGGCATCGGATGTTAGCTCAGGGCTAATCTTCCTCACAAAAAAGAAAGAAAGAAAGAAAACACTAGGAATCTCAAAACAACAATAAATGTGTACTATATTCAGAGGGACTAACCTCAATCTTCTAAAATGATAGGATATATATTTGAAAAGTAGGGTGAAGAAAAATTATAATTAACTTACCTTCTCTGTCTTTCTTTTTTAATCTTTTTCTCCTCCTGTCTATGGTAGCAACTTCAGACTTCAAAGACATGTAATATTTTCTGATTTCCTGTAGTTTTTCTTGGAGAAAAGAGATTCTCTCTGTACTGTTCATATTATCTAATTCATCTAAAAGGGAAAAAAAGTAAGTTGGATTTTAAAATAATTCTGTGAGGAAAAAACATGGCAGTTCTATCAGAAGTTCAACTCATAAATCAACAAAGACTTTAGTTTATTTTTCATTTTTTTGTGAAGAAGGTCAGCCCTGAGCTAACATCCATGCTAATCTTCCTCTTTTTGCTGAGGAAGACTGGCTCTGAGCTAACATCTATTGCCAATCCTCCTCCTTTTTTTTTCCCCCAAAGCCCCAGTAGATAGTTGTATGTCATAGTTGCACATCCTTCTAGTTGCTGTATGTGTGACGCGGCCTCAACATGGCCGGAGAAGCGGTGCGTCGGTGTGCGCCTGGGATCCAAACCCAGGCCACCAGTAGCGGAGCGCGCACACTTAACCGCTAAGCCACGGAGCCAGCCCCAGGCTTTAGTTTATAAAACCTACCACAGTAAGCTAAATAAGGCTCTATGAACAGGGAAGACATTAATTAAATTCATGAGGATTTCTTTATATATCCCAAATTTTCAATACTAAACATGTATTACTTATGATGTATTACTTAAACGATCAGAAAAACACAAGAAAACATCAACACACATTGTATATAATTGCAGTTATTTATCCAAATAGTTTCCTTGTATTGATGTTTTCCTGATTTATTAATTTCCAATTGTCAATACCGGAGAGGGTGTTTCAGTTTCATTGATTTATATACATCATGCATGTCTTATTTGATAACTGAGAATCTTCCTTCGGTCAATATTTATCAAGTTAGAATTATGAAAAACATGGATTTGCATTTAAGATAAGTGGCGATTATTGATAAGACAGCATTTGGAATACCTAAATAAATGAATTTGCTAATCATCATTCCTTATTTTGGCATTTTAAGATAGACACCACTTTACAATATACATTCAAGTTTTCTATAAGCTTCTTACTGAGTTGAAAGCTCCACTTATATGTCCGAGGGGATGAATTCGGATGTTTTTCTCTGTGTTTATCTTTTTCTCCATCTTTGATGTGAGGGGATATTCTCGCAGGAGATCGTGCAAGCTTCTGTGGCTTAGACACACTAAGATGCTTGACTGGGGTGCATTTACTTGAATTGTCTAGGACAGGAAGATCTTCACTATCACTGCTTTGTCCTAGAATAAGAAAAAATTGACTCAGGATTACAAGTGATAAAAATCTCAAATATTAAAATGCAAAAGACCCAGCAATTACACTTTTTGGTATCTGCACAAATGCACAAAGTTTATAACAGTGACAAAATGTAAATAACTAAATGCCCACCAATAGGGAAATGGCTAAAAATGACATACTATTGAATACTTTGCTAAAGTTGTTGAAAAGAATGAGCTAGAGTTCGTAAGAACAAAAATGGCAAAATATCCAATATATGTTGTTAAATGAAAAAGCAAAGTTATAAAACAATATGCATAGTATTGCCCCATTTATGTTTAAAACAAAACATAAAAACAACCCACAAGACCAACTCAAACTATACAAATGAAAAAGCACAAAAAAGATCTTGATATATGCACATGCAACTTTAACACATGTAATAAAATGTGAACATTCTGTTGTAATAAAACATCTGTTTGTAACTCTACGTCTCTCCTCACCAAATCTGTGCGCAGAGATGCTTCTGGTTTTCACTTCATAACAAATTAGAATTCTCTCTCAATTTTACTTCCTTTTTTTCAAGCTCTACACCCTATTTCCATCCTATTCACTCTCAACAGCCAACCTTGCCTTCTACTGAAAAGGCACAGTTGAGGGTTACACACTCAATTCCCCAGCCCCTCTCCTACTACCTATCACTGTCCTTACTGCTTTTTTTGGGGTGACAGAGGAGGCTCAAAAAGAGGAGACTGTTTCTGGGCAAACAGATCTTTTCAGCTATAATCTTGAAACCAGTGACTCCCAGCTCCTCTGGAATATCCCAATGTCATTTTATCTTCAACTTCCTCTTTTCCCAGAGTCTACCAACATGCTTAAATCTTTCCCACCCTTAGAGAGAGAGGGAGCAAAGGAGAAGAAAACTTCCCCTTTTATTTGGCACCTCTTTCCTTCTCTTCAGGGTCAAATTTCTTGAAAGAGAAATTCTTTGTTATCCTGATTTGCACACCTTCTAATTCACATCTCTGTGCTCTTGTTAGGGTCCCAAACACACACTATTCACCAAATTCAATGAAAGTATTTTAATCCCACTTGAATATTCTATGGCATTTGAAACTTCTTTCTTATTCAAATCCACTAGTGTTTACTGATTTTCATTGATCTCTGATCAGCTTCTACTCTACTCTTCCTGGCCCATTTAAAGGGATATCCCACATACTTCTACTTTTGGCCCTTTTTCTTCTTATTTTATAATTCTCCCATAGCAATCTCATCATCTTGCAATCTTTCTGATAACTGTCTTCTAAAAACAGGCTTTCTTCTAAGCTCCAGACCCTAATTTTCCTAATACTGGGTACCTCTAACTCAACATTCCCTAAATTACTCTTCCGACAACCTGCTGCTACTCCTGTATTCCATGTCAGTTAACCAGTTCCTCATATCTAACTAATAATAACCGAGTCCTAGGGATTTTATTTCCCAAATCTCTTTCATTCTTCTTTCACTGCCTTAGTTAAGCCAAAGATTCTTTCCAAAATGTAAAACTGATCATCTCCTTTCTTCCTTCCTTTTTAATCTTTTCAACTTTTTATTTTGAGACAATCTTCAAACTTACAAAAAGTTTTCAAGACAGTTACTAAAAAATGTTTTTCTGATCCATTTGAAGGAAAGTTGCCCTGCCATATTTGAGTACTTGAGTGTTTATTTCTTACAAATAAGAACAATGTCCTTGTGTTAGTTATCTACAAATTAGCCCAAAACTTAGCAGTTTAAAACTACAAATGTTTACCATCTCACAGTTCCTGAGGGTCGGAATCTGGGAGCAGCTTGGCTGTGTGGCCTGGCTCAGGGAATCTTGTGAGCTTACAGTCAAGCTGTTAGCAGAGGCTGTGGTCTCTGAATACTCGACTGGAGCTGGAGGGTGTGCTTCTAAGAGGGCTCACTCACATGGCTGTGGGCAGGATATGCTCAGCTCCACCACGTGGGCCTCTCCGCAGACTGCTTGAGTGTCCTCACACGTGGCAGCTAACTTCCCCCAGAGCAAGTGATCCAAGGGAGAGCAAAGAGGAATCTGCAGTGCCTTTTATGACCTGTTCTCTGAAGTCGTACTCCATCGTGTCCACTTTATTTTATTGGTTAGAAGTGAGTCACTAAATTCGGCCCACACTCTAGGGGAGGGAATTAGGCTTTGCCTTTTGAAGGGAAGAACATCAACAAATTTGTGGATATGTTTTTAAAACCATCACACTCCTACAGAACCATAACACAACCATCAAAATCAGGGTACCAACACAATATATTACTATCATCTAATCCTCGGGTCCCATACAAGTTTCTCTACTTGACCCAATAATGTCTTTTATAGCAATATGATCCAGGTGAGACTCATATACTGCATTTAGTTGTCACATCTCATAAGTCTCCTTCCATCCGGAATAGTTCCACTTTCTTTGACTTTCATGACCTTGACAATTTTTAAAATTACAGGCCAATTATTTTATAGAATATCCTTCAGTTTGAATTTGTTGATGGTTCCTCCTGATTATATTCAAGTTAGGCATCTTTCACAGGAATATCACAGATGTGCTGCCATGATCTTCTTGTTGCATCCTCTCAGGTGGTACATGATTTCAATTTGCCCCACTCCTGATGGTGTTCACTTTGATCATCTGACGAAGGTGGTGTCCGCCAGGCTTATCTACTGCAAAGTTACTCATTTTCCCCTTGTAATTCCTGCTACCTTTCTAGTCTCATCTTCTATCACTCTCTCTACACTCTAGATCTGTATGTGCAGCCGGTAGCCACATCTGGCTACTGAGAACTTGAAATGTGCCTCAAAGGTTTTCATCTGAAATACCTTTTATCTTAAATAAATTACATGCTCCTTCTTTGGAGTACGTATCTACTATAACCTAGAATTTCCCTTCCAGGCTTATAAGAAGGCATGTTTTGGAGGTAAAACTTAAATTTGTCAAAATCAACCATGTTTATTTCTCCTATATTCTACAATATAGTAGAATAGTAATATATAGTAGTAATTTTATTCTTTATTGTACAGAATTCTGTTTTTCATGTAATCTACCCAATTCTTATTGATTTACTAATTTCCTTGTTTGTTTCAGTAAGAATTTTCTTTATTTCTCCCGGTTTTAAAATTACCACGATACTATTTAGAAATCAGCTTTTCTAGATTAAAGGAAAACTGAAACAATCTGCTTTTACTATCCCAGCAAATGTTATTTTTATTTTATTCAAGATTCACAACTATGTTCCTCTAATATTAAACCGCCTTACATAAGAAATACAAGTGAAATAATCACAGCTATCCCAGGTCTAAATAAAATTGACAAGCACCTTCAGGGGTCAGCCCGATGGCGCAAGCGGTTAAGTGCGCACGTTCCGCTGCGGCGGCCCGGGGTTCGCCGGTTCGGATCCCGGGTGCGCACCGACGCACCGCTTGTTAAGCCATGCTGTGGCGGCGTCCCATATAAAGTAGAGGAAGATGGGCATGGATGTTAGCCCAGGGCCAGTCTTCCTCAGCAAAAAGAGGAGGATTGGCATTGGATGTTAGCTCAGGGCTGGTCCTCCTCACAAAAAAAAAAAAAAAAAAAAAAAAAAAATTGACAAGCACCTTCAGATTAAAAATTAATGGAAAAACTGCTATTTTCAGAACATAATAACCCAAATTTATTTTTAAACTGACACAAATGATCAAGCCAACAAAATGCTGAAAATACTCTGTACTAAAGCCAGCAGTGAAAAGCACCAACCTGTTCCATTCTTTTCATTTTTGGCTATAGCACTTGTTCGCTTTGGGGCACGCTTTTGCTTTTTTGCCAGTAATCCGCTATTTCCATCACTTGGCCTTTTCTGACCTGAAATAAGGGGAAAAGGAGAATTTGAAAAAAAACCATGAGCAAGTATATTTATTCTCCTGTCTACTCTACATGACTTTCTATATATACATTTTTTTAAAAAAAGGGAAGAGAAAGGAGGGAGGAAGGAAGGAAAAGTACTTTACATATCAGCAGTTCCTAAGACCGTTAACTTACTACTATTTGGTTTTAACATAAAGGCTGATTTTCTCCCTAGAAAGTCCTTACCCTTCTCTCTGCTCTCTCTTTCTTGAACAGTTATACTACAGGTAGCAGAGGCAACGCTGGCTTCAAACCCATTTGCTGCTTCCCTGTCACAGACACCTTCTTGAGACTCCTCAGCAATACTATCAACTTCAATGGTTATGTCACTCTCACTTTTTATACTTCGAGATTCATCCTGGCTGAGAGTAAGTGGTGAAGCTACTGAAAAGTTATGCTGGACTACAGGAGGTAGGGCAGGTGGTATAGAAACGAGAGAGTTAGACTCTGAGCTTTCAACGACTACATCCTCAATACTGGTCTTATCCTTTTCATCCAAATCATCCAAATCGACTTCATGGCAGACCAAGGTTTCAGGCCCAATCAGAGGCATTGCATCCTCTTCTTCTTTGAGTGGAATATTTACAGTTTCTTCAGCTGGACTCTCAAATTTTTCACTACTCAGTTCTTGAATGCATTGGTTTGACTCGGCTATTAATGATGGCATTCCTTCATTTTCTATTTCGAAGTGTTGTTCAAAATTTAAGTTTTTCATTCCCTCAGATGCAACACAATCATTGGTCCTTTCTTGAGATACGCTATTTTTCATTTCCATTCCATTCTCAATTCTTATTTTTTTCTCTGGTGATGACTGTCCCAGTATTTTCCGTTTCAACTTTTTTTCCTTTACACATTGGTCAATTTCATCTTCAGTAGTAGAAGAAAAGTTTTTATTGTCTAATGAAGAAAATTCTAGACTCTGTGCTTCTACATGAGGTTCACTTCCTGCTTCATCCTGGCTAAATGATGAAATCTTTATAATTTCCAAAGAAAGGTCTTTCGTCTTGCTTCGTCTTCCCTTTCCTTTAGGAGATTTTTCTGCCTCTTTCTTAATTTCTTCTACTTGTTCTACTTTATTTCCAAAAATCTGTACTATTTGTTCATTCTCTCCAACTTCTAACTTCAAGGTTTCTAAAGGTTGTATTTGAGTCCTATCATTTTCTTTTAATAGATGTGCAGCCATCTTTGGACTTTCTTCATCCAGTTTATCATTATTTAAATTTTCATTTTTTTCTAGTTCTTCTTTAATATCAGGAGAAAGTTCTTCATTCATCAAATTCTTTTCTAAAAGGTCTTCTGTTTCACTATCAGATGAACAAGAGTCTGCAAGAAGAAATATTATTATATTACAAAGTTTCTATCTTAATTACCAATGTAATTTTATAATAAAAATTCTACCAAAGACAAGCAAAACTCTTAATCATGCACCTCTGAACACCTCTCTAGAAATTTCTGATATAAAATAAATCATACATTTGTGCCAAAAATGGGGGGGAGGGCGAGATTTCAAATTAAACTCCATGTAAAAATACATCACATAGAAAATATTACTATCTCAATTTTGTAAAAAGCTATTTTTCAGTTTTCACTAGGATCATATTTAGGCTACAATAACCCCTAGAAAGGTCAAAGGACTAGTGCTGAGATGTGAAGTTAATGTATTAAGTGGTTTGATCTGAGATCTAGTAGCTACTTGATTAATAAATGTAATGGCCATTTTGTGTCTTTAGAAAGGAATATGACATTCTACTTAAAATAACTCTGGAAAGAAGACATGTACAAAATGAGCAATTTGAATTCTCAAAACTTTAAATATTCCTCTGATTAACAGAAATGAAAGTATAGGCAAGCTACCTTCCTAAAAAAGAAATCATTCTCTCAGTCAGAAAAATTTTAAAATAATAAAGTAGGGTTCTAACACTGTACAGGAGCTGTAAAATATAAAAATCTGCCCACATGGTACTCATATTCTAAAGTCCAAAAAGGCAAATTTAAATGAATTTTTTAAGTGAAAAGGTATATAGTTTTATTTTGTGGTTTTATCATATATTTAGAATTCATTGTTCTCATGGTAAAAAAGAACTCCTTTTATGAGGTAGTTTAGCAAGACTATGTATAGTTTTGTAGGTTGTACAATGCACAAGGGCATGCCACCTAAGAGGGCATCTTTCACGTTGTGGACATCTTGTATTTGTGTATTATGATGATCTTCCAGCAGATGGCAGTAAAGAGGAGGAAGGATGCCCTTTTCTACTTTGCCCACAAGCACAACATGGACTAATGGCAGGCAATCCTGTAGTTCAGAATAGCTTTTTTCTTGAAGGAAGGGTTACTTATAAAAGACAACTATTTAACATTTCTTTGAAAAACATACCAAAAGAAGTGGGGAAAAAAGGTAAAAGCAGAATAAAATATGTTCACCTAGACGCATCACAAAATATGTCTATACCACATTAGTTTGTCCTCTCTTTGAACACCACCATCTCACTTTTGTTGAAAAATCCTAGGTGAACAGCACTGAATTACAAGAACCCCTGGTGCGTGCTCTGAAGGACAGTGCAGCACACAGTACAATGCATGGCTTGTCAACCCACCCTCTATTAAAATAGAATATCCCTATAACTTGACCAGAAAAGGTATTTCTAAATAAAGTAAAACGTCACTAAATTTTAAATAAACATGATATAGCAAAATAAACATTTTCTCCAAATTAAATTTTGTAGTTGAGACCATATGAGATTAAAAACATCTCTAGATGACTTTCCATGAATCTCTCACATAACTGAAGCTTTATTATCTACATTATTGATTTTTAAAAAAATCAATCATCCTCAAAATTGAGCACCTTCCATTCCATTTGACAGAGGTGAGCTGTCTGGCATATTGCTGCGAGCACTTCTGGTACCTGATTTTCCTTCACTGTTTGGAGTCTTAGACAAACCATACGGCATGTTTGATGAAAGAGTAGATTTTAAAGGAGGTCGTCCCCGTTTTGACTTCTGCCTCTCCTCATCCCTCTTTTCATCCTTTTCACTGTCTTCTTTATTCTGCATAACAACAACAAAATGTATGAGAAGGGCCAGTGCCTTATGAAAAATGAACATTCTACTTGTCCAAGGAAAACTAGAGCTCAAAAAGGTTAGATACAGTCATGCATCGATTAACCACAGGGATACGTTCTGAGAAATGCGTCAGGTGATTTCGTCGTCGTGCGAACATCACAGAGTGTACTTACACAAACCTACATGGAATAGCCTCCTACACACCTAGGCTGTATGGTACTAATCTTATGGGACCACCATCATATATGTGGTCCATTATTGACCAAAATGTCATTATACGGCGCATGACTGTATTTTATATGTCAACTCCTAGTCTTTGCTTATAGAAAAATTAAAAACAAATAGTTTTCTAACATATTCTGTACTTATATGAATATGATGTTCTACAGTTTCTAACACTGCAATTATACTGTGAAGGTCAGAGCCAGCACATTTGAGAGCTGTACAACCACTCAGCACTACCCTTGCTCCTTACGACTCCCCAAGGAAAAGAACGATCTCTACCATCAAAGAGACAAACACCAGGCGAATCTGTGCAGCAAGAGTTGAAAATTGAGGGTGTGGATGAGGGTACAACTGGCCAGCAGATATGTGTTTTAAAATTTAGTATTAGCTTCTAACATTTAAAAATTAGATTTCACATTTTAAAAAATACAATTGTCTTGAAAAATCCTAATATCTGGCAACGTTGGGTCAGCATCCCACAGCAGTGATTGGTCCACCCTTCTCTGGATGAGGACTGTGCCCTCTTCATTGTCATAATCAGTCCTACTTTACCACTTTTCATTATAGCCTCTATAGGCATTTGGTTTGAAGTTTATGCCCTAAGTTGCTGATTTTCACCTTTCCTGAAATAATGTGGTAAGGTGTTTAAATTTTTTACTTTTTTAGCTTCTGGGTTATAAGAGAGAAGTCACAATTACCTTAAAAGAACCAAGATGATTATTACAATGAGAAAATGAGATATATAAAAAACACAATACAACATGAATAATTCCTGTGCTTATCATAAAGGATATAAATCTATGTACATACTTTTGCTTTTTTCTTCTGTTTTTTCTTTGGTCCACCTTTGTCCAAAGGCCAGATTATCCTGTCAGCCTTCACCCATTCATCATACCTTAAAATAAAAAATATATCAAAAATTCACAATAATACCTTATTCACCAAATAAAAACAACAGTGAGATAGACTAAAGAGTTTGGTTCTGAGGCTGGCAGAAGTGTGAAGGGCACAGGGGCTGGTGTGCTGGTAACACGCGCCAGCCACTGTACTAGGTGCTTCGTATACCTGCCACCACCAGGCAAGGCAAGAGAATGTCTTAGGGTAAACAAGCCTAGAGGGAGAGTTGGGTGAGCCAACTCGACCTAGATTCAAGACTGTCTGAACTGCTTTGTTTTTCACAACTCCCACAGATCTGAGCTTAATGAAATAAGCTGTTTCTGCACTTGAATTCATTCTATTGACTGAATAATGCAAAGAAAAGAGCATTAAATAATAAATACAATTTATTATTTTGTATAATATATTGTTATATAAATATAATATATTATACAAAATTATATAAATAATTCCCATTCCAGGAAGTAAACCTCATGCAGAAGCACAGAGTCTAGAATTTTCTTCATTGGACAGTAAAAACTTTTCTTCTGTTACTGAAGATGAAATTGACCAATGTGCAAAAGAAAAAAAGTTGAAACGGAAAATACTGGGACAGTCCTCACCAGAGAACAAAATAAGAAGTGAGAATGGAATGGAAATATATAAATTTTGTATATTTACAAAATATATATAATATATATAAATCAGGTAAATTCAAATTGGTAATATGATCAGTTCCAGATTATTTTATAAAGTCCTTTTCAACTATCTTATCCTCCCAGAACTCTCTCTAGACTCTAGTATTTCTAATAAAATTTTATTCTGAATTATATCACCTCTAAGACTCTGAAATTTTTAGAGATATTTCATTTCCTTTATCTAAGTTTATTCTGTTTAGCTCAAGTTGAAAACTCCTCATTTCCCAGTACCTTTTTCTAAAATATTGACATCATTTTTGAATTTCAATAGTCATTCCAAGTTACTAATCAGGGGCAAATAAGAAATTAAACTTTCTAGAACTAAGTAACAGTTCTTACATTAGGTAAATATATAGGTATTTACAGAGCTCAATCCAAATCTAACATCTGAACACTTAAGCAAAAAGACTACAGGCAGTCCTTGGTTTGAACTACACCGTGTTAATGGAGACCACACCCTTGCTTTGTAACCCAGTTACCATGGAGCCATGCAAAGGAAGGACTGGGTCCCAATATCTACAAGTTTCGGTGATATGGTACCATGACCACCTACACTACATTTGAAAACTAGCTCCTCCTGGATTAACTCAATATCTAAAGCTTCTAAAATGGCACTGGCTATGAGCGTTTTATCAGGCTTTCAAGTATCTGTACTTTTTAACCTTATTTAGAAATATTCATTCATTTGGACATTTACTGAGGGCCTACCAGCGTGCCAGGTGCTGTATGAGAAAGTATGTAGACAATAATAGAGAAGACAAGGAAGGACCTTGCTCTCACGCAACTCACAGTCTGGTGTGGACGACAGATATACAGTAAAATCAAGTTCAGTTTGGGAAGTGCAATAAGAAGGTTATGTATCTGGTCCAGGGCTAACAAAGAAGGAATAACTCTGACCAATTCCAAAATTCCACAGGACATATCAGACAACCAAGAAGCAGAGGCTTGATCTGGAGTACACTTGGTCCAGGCCACAGTGGCCTGATCACCACAGTATGTCATGGAGGTGCTTCCAGCATTGATGCTGCCAACTATGAGTGGTCCCAGGCTTTCTCAACTGGAGACCAGGAGCCCCTCACATGCTACCCTGTTTTGGAAATCCAATTAGATTCTCTAGGAACCACCGTGGGTCCATCTCAACAAGAAGACCAGAATTGTACCAGCTTTTAGGAGAATGGAGAGACAACAAAAAACCATGAGCCACGTGAGTAACCAGTTAGGTAACTAGTTAGGAAAATAACCAGTTAGAAAGAACATGAGCATACAATAAAATGACTGTTAAGAAGAGTCATACAGTACAACATGAAAAAGATGAGAGAAAAGGATGATAGGAAGGGAAAATTCTAGAAAGCAGGACAGACACACACTGATGTAGGAGGGGACAACTGTCCACTGAATAGAATCTGAAGAAGAAGCAAGCTATAACGTGCTGCAACCACAAGACAGTGACTCAAAGTTCGAAATGGAGTCTTTTCCTTTTGAATTCAATACGTACGTACAAAACCACCTCGAGACAGACTAAAAAGTTTGTTTTTAGTGTTGGCAGAAATGTGAAGGGCACAGGGGCTGGTTTGAGAAAAGAGAAAATAAATTTTAGTTTTATATGCTACTTATTAAACACACACTCTTTTAAAATGATACGAGATGTGGTGCCGGCCCCCTGGCTTAGCGGTTAAGTGCGCGCACTCCACTACTGGCGGCCGGGGTTCGGATCCCGGGCGCGCACCGACGCACTGCTTGTCAGGCCATGCTGTGGTGGCGTCCCACATACAGCAACTAGAAGGTTGTGCAACTAGGACATACAACTATCTACTGGGGCTTTGGGGAAAAAAAGGAGGAGGACTGGCAACAGATGTTAGCTCAGAGCCGGTCTTCCTCAGCAAAAAGAGGAGGATTGGCATGGATGTTGGCTCAGGGCTGATCTTCCTCACAAAAAATAAATAAATACATAAATAAATAAAATAATACAAGATGAAAGAAACCAAACTCTCCCTCACTAAAGAAAACAGTTAACATTTATTAAGCACTTACTAAGTGCCAGGCATTGTTCTAAGCACTGTGCATGTTAAAACAGGTGTTAGCACCATTTCTCACAACATCTCTATAAAGTAGGTATTTTATCTTCCCCAGTGTAGAGATGCGGGAACTGAGGCATAAGAGAGCACACGACGAGTATGCAGGGCAACTTTGGAGCACTCTGGCTCCAAGCAAATACAGGGCGAGCAGAGATATCAAAGGACACAAGACCTTCTAAAGGAGAAAGAGAAGTAGTCCCTGACATTCAGGAGCTGGCCTGGTACTACCAGCAGGGCCTTGGTGTTGCTACAGAGCTCATCTGGCACCCACAGCTAGGTCGTGTTGGTCTCCTGTTGAACATGAACAACTTCACAGAACATCAACATCCGACAGGCTGGCTCTGTGACCATGATGGATCAAGACAAAAATAGGACCACTCCCTAATCATGTCTAAACACAGAAAAAACAGGAACATTCTCCAAGCCACAAAAATGACTAAATATCCTTTTTTTCCTGACCAAGTGACTGCTGCTTCTTTACCAATTACAGCATTAACCTTGGTCTAGTCTTCTCCTTGTAGATAAGATTTAGTAGGATAACTAATCACAGAATTACCTCCACTTCTCTACAGCATCCAATCTAGAGCAAAGCCCCATTTCCTTAAACTCTCCCCAAAATCACCTAACAAAGCTCAAATCTAACATTCTTTTTAAATTAATTAACCAAGTTAGAATTATTACAATGCTTGATACAGGTTTGATTTCTGAGAAATGAAAAAAACCAATAAAAACACCACTTGTACTGTTGATGCTGCGGGCCTGGCTCCCTGCCATGTTCTGCAGGATGGTTCCACAGAATCCTGGGCTGTTGCTGTTCCCAAAGGTGATGCCCTGAGCATTCACTGCTTCATCTAATAACCATGGTTCCCCAAGCTGTGCATTCTCCCTCACTGCAAACGAGTAACAAACCCAACTTGTTCAACGATAGGTATGAGCCTGGTGACTTTTGGCGGGAAGTACTGACATAGCTACCAAAATAGTAAGAATGTTGGAAGTCTTGGAAAATTCGGATACAGGGTGTGCTTTGTAAATACATATATATTATTTGGTTCTTCACAACATTAAATTGATCTTTTTGAACCAATGAAGGAAATTTCAAAATAAGAAAATATATTTCTTGCTTACCTGACATTCCATCCATAGTAATGTACCAAGTATAAAACTTCTCCGTCATCAATTTCAGTGCTTTTAATGCTGGCTTCATAGATTTTCTGCGTTTTCCCTCGTCCATATTTTACTTTCACTTTGGTTCCTGTTAGGCAGGGTTCCATGTCTTCCTCATCTTCCTCCCCTTCAGAGTCACATTTGCTTTCAGTTTCTTCCCTGCAGTAAGTTACAACATTGATAATGCTACTAATAACTTAATGGAAAACAAAATAATATATGCTACAAGAATCCAACATATAGAACAGGCACAACCTAAGTATTACCTTAGTAGCATGTCAGTGGAGAAGGAGAAGAAGGAGGAGAAGGAGAAGATTTTTATGGACTGCTCACTGAGGAATTTATTTATTATGTAAAGGTGCACTGTACCAAAAGTAAATCCATACTCCGTAAAGGCCAATCAATAACCACAGGCAATGATGATGTGGAGTCAAATAAACCACTTTTGATAAAACAAAATAAGAACAATATACTCTGAAAGTCTTTAGGATTCATATTCGAGTGCCACCTTATATGTGAAAATGATCTAAAGATAGTTTGTAACTTCCTGCAACCCAATTGTCTTAAATCTACTTTACTACTACTTTCTGCTCATTTGAGAATGGTTCTTACGAAGACTAGTTTTTTTGGCGGGCAAAATAATGAACAAGGAATATCTATCTTAGTGACCGTATCTTTTAAACTAGTTTATTTAAAGATTTCCCCACCTTAACAAAGAAACAACAGATGTCTGAATATTAGGTCATTTGTAACTGTGGGATAGGTACAGGAGAACAAAGCTTTGCGTATCTTGTATTGATTTCTGTTTGTTTTTATTCATCTCCCGTCAGCTTTTGTTTTGATAATCAGGTATAAAGGAGATTCCCATAGGGAGGTCCAACAATATTTTTAATATTTTTACAAATAAACATTCTTTATTAGCCCTGCAAGGATTCAGAAGAGACCAGCATCATGGGCCGGCCCCGTGGCTTAGCGGTTAAGTGCGCGCACTCCGCTGCTGGTGGCCCGGGTTCGGATCCCGGGTGCGCACTGACGCACCACTTCTCTGGCCATGCTGAGGCCATGTCCCACACGCAGCAACTAGAAGGATGTGCAGCTGTGACATAGAACTATCTACTGGGGCTTTGGGGGAAAAAAATAAATAAATAAAATTATAAAAAAAAAAAAAAGAAGAGACCAGCATCAAAGAGCATTCTAGGGGCCAGCTGGGTGGTGCAGCGGTTAAGTGTATGCTCTCCCCTTCTGCAGCCCAAGGGTTTGGATCCCGGGCATGCACTGACACACCACTTGTCAAGCCATGCTGTGGCGGCGTCCCATATAAAGTAGAGGAAGATGGGCACGGATGTTAGCCCAGGGCCAATCTTCCTCAGCAAAAAAGAGGAGGATTGACATCGGATGTTAG
Source organism: Diceros bicornis minor (assembly GCF_020826845.1). NCBI lineage: Eukaryota > Metazoa > Chordata > Mammalia > Perissodactyla > Rhinocerotidae > Diceros > Diceros bicornis. Next base: position 8,223,407 of record NC_080763.1, on the reverse strand, counting down.
CTCAGGGCTAGTCTTCCTCAAACACACATAAAAAAAATTAAAAGAGCATTCTAGTGTCACATGGTTTTAAAAGCATAAGAGGAGGTGTTGTGCTCTATAATAAACACAGGGTGTTATTTTGGAGACCAGAAGAGGACCCGACAGGAAGAACTCATCAGCATTGGGAATATTTTCTCTCCAAAGGCATCTTCCAGTTATCACTGGTAAGGTAATTTCAAAACAGAGAAACTACTTAAAATAGAAATCTCTAAGATAAAAAAGTGTCTCATTTCCGTGATTCCTGCTATAAAATGAGAATACAGACTATGTTTATCTGTATATTCAATTTTTATTTAATAAAAGGAAATACTGTTCTTCATATTCAAGTCTTTGAAATTTTCTTCCTCTAAAATAAATATTTGTTCCATTTACATATCAATTATAAAGGCTTTTTAAACCACAGTGTGTATACATATGTTTATATGTATTATATACATATTATAATAGACATTTTGATACTTATTTTTAACAAACCTTCAAACTATAATTAGGCCCTACATTTTAAGTAGTTCACCTTTGCTTCAATTTATTGTCCAAATATTTGAAATACTACACTCACATCATTATACTCAACTCCAATTATTTTCTCCCACTTTTCCTAATCCTAATCATATTTCACTACAGAACTTTCTTTCTTCACTAATCTAATTCACATGTAATTGTGATAGTTTCCTATACCTACTTGTACTGAATCATAAAATTACCTCTCCCACTCACCAATCATGCCTGTTTTTCCAAATATTTTCTCAATGGTTAATTTTCAGATGAGTGTCAGCCACTAGTTGGATGCAGCAAGCCACTTTTCCCAAATTTTGCTTAACAACTCAAATTTCTAGAAAATTTATCATCATATAATAATTGAAAAATAACTATGGAGGATATCTTATATTACAAGTAAGTGTGTTATGCTATCGTTGCTGAATTAAAATTCATATTTTAGTAGTATCTAAAAATTAGTAAATCCATTTGACAACACAGAAATGGCCAACTAAACAAGGTTGGACATTACCTTGATCTAGCTGGACTGCCTAATCTTTGATTATTTTTAAGTCAATTTAGTCCATACATGTATAATACATGGAAAAAAAAAAACCAGTTTTCACTCAGCAGCTAACAGGATGGACATTAAAAAGCTGAAATTTGATTGCTGTGATCTGGGGCAAAAACGTTGTTTCCAACCTAGAATCGGGGTGCATGCCACTTACTCTAACACAGTCACTTGACAGAGAAAGACGTCTCAGATGAAGCTAACACACAGAAACATCTGCTAGTACTGTGCACCCGTGTTTGTTAGCTTTCCCACGTTGTACCTTTTTTAAAATGGAATTTTTGCTGTCGCTGTTTCCTCTTGTCCACTTCCTCCATTTTTCTCCAGCTCCCTTCCCTGCTGTCTGCTTTCTTTTGACTGGGTGGCGCAGCCTTCTTTGAGGCCACTGTTTAGGGCACAAGTGCTATTAAAATGGTGCGACCAGTATATTCTCCAATTCCGAAAGGCGATACACATCATCTTCACAATGTGTCTCACCTTCATTAGACAAGAGGAACGGAAGTCCCAATAAGAAGACATCCCTCACACCTGAATCTCTAAGCAGGAACAGAGCACTGCTGTACCCCAGACACGAGCTTCTGGAGAACAAACACAAGACAATGTACCTCTCTTGGCTTTTCTCTTCCTCTTCATCTGAGTCTTTGTCAGAATCCTCCTGCTTTTTAATTTTCTTCTCCTTTTGCTTTGGTGTATTTTTTCTCCCCAGTAGTAGCTCATTTTCTTTTTTCTCTGCAGTTTCATAGTCATCATCTATGTCCTTATTTTCTAAATCATTATCCTTTAATTTGTCTTCTGTTTTCTCTTCTTCAATTTCCTTTTTAATAGAATTTGCATCTCGAGCAATTCTCCTTCGTCCCTGGTAGAAGGGATAAAAGCTTTAAAATAGCTATCACTACAAAGGGGTAAAAAGCAGAAAAATGTATCTTTTTCTTACACCTTCACAGCAATGACTAGTCTTCTCTCTGGTTTGAGACACGATAATGATAACCCATCAACTCTTGTGTACTCTTCTCTTCCTCTCGGAAGTAAAAGAATAACCCATGTAAATCACTTAACTATGTCCAGGTCTACTATGATCCTTGGCTACTACTACATAAAAAAATAAAAATGTTCTCTTTTGTCCACTACATTATTTTATCTCAATTTTTATATTTTTTGACTACAATAAAAGTTTTAAAATAATTATCTAAATGTCAATGAAACCAGTTTATAATAATAATAATGATAAATCAACCCCCTAAATTACGGACTCTTTAAAAGCTCTGTGTTCTCTAATTATACTGTTTTTTAAAATAGAATTTACATTATCACTGTATTTCTGTGTGACTCCATTTTAAAAGGACTGAATTATATCAATGGCCATAAGTGAGTCCATTTCTTTGAATGAGTATCTAGAGAGCTCAGTGGGCCAGTAGTAACTTATTCTGCCCTCAGCAGCTTCTATCCTGCCTCTTGTTGCATATGCAATTGATCGTGAAACTGGTGAGCCATTTCTTTATCTCCCAAATTCTCCTTCAAGTTAACCTCTATGCACTGGCAGAATTCCCCTCTACTTGGAATAAAGTGAGGATGAAAAAAGAGCCAACAAGTTAGGGAGCACTAGAATACTTTACAATTCATATCCCAGATAACAAATGTTTTCCCTAGTTCCCGACTATGTGGTATTTAAACTTCAAAGGTAGAAAAAGAAGAAATGTATTTTTCTTATCACAAAGAACTAGAACGTAGATCCCTCAAGAGCAGGGATGTTGTCGTCCTCACTCTGTCCCTCAAATCTAGACAGTACCTCGCACACAGCAGGTGCTCTTTAAGTATGTATAGGTAGGGGCCAGCCCCGTGGCATAGTGGTTAAGTGCCGCGCTCCGCTGCTGGAGGCCCAGGTTCTGATCCTGGGTGAGCACTGAGGCACCACTTGTCAGGCCATGCTGTGGCGGCGTCCCATATAACGTGGAGGAAGATGGGCACAGATGTTAGCCCAGGGCCAGTCTTCCTCAGCAAAAAGAGGAGGATTGGCATGGATGTTAGCTCAGGGCTGATCGTCCTCACAAAAAAAAAAAAAAAAAAAAAGTATGTATAGGTAAATGAATGAGAGCAACTGTTTATTCATTTATCAAAATTTAGGTCTGGATACTTTTGTGCTAGAAATCCCATTTTTAGAAGTCTGACCTCTATATTCAGATAAATGAGGAGGACATTTTACAAGCATATTCATTGCAGCACTTTCTGTAATCGTAAAAAATTGGAGAAAATCTTGAGGAAGGTAAATTTATGCACATTCAGATTATGCAGTACTCTGCAGGCGTTTTACATAAGATGAGGAAGGTCTTTACGTACTGACAAGGAGGTGTGTCCACAATACATACAATGGGGACATTAGTCAGTCTTAACAAGGAAGGACATTCTGACACATACATGGATGAACCTTGAAGACATTACGCTGAGTGAAATAAGCCAGTCACAGAAGGACAAATACTCTATGATTCCACTTATATGAGGTACCTACAGTAGTCAAATTCATAGTGACAGAAAGTAGAATACTGGTTGCCAGAGGCTGGGGGAGAAAGGATTAGGGAATTATTGTTTAATGAGCACAGTTTCAGTTTTGCAAGATGAAAAAAGATCTAGAGATGGACAGTGGTGATGTTTGCAGAACAATGTGAATGTAGTTAATGCCACTAAACTGTGCACTTAAAGATTTTATTTATTTATTTTTTTCCCCCAAAGCCCCAGCAGATAGTTGTATGTCATAGCTGCACATTCCTCTAGTTGCTGTATGTGGGACGCGGCCTCAGCATGGCCGGAGAAGCGGTGCGTCGGTGCACGCCCGGGATCCGAACCCGGGCCGCCAGCAGCAGAGCGCGCGCACTTAACCGCTAAGCCACCGGGCCGGCCCAACTGTGCACTTAAAAATGGTTAAGATGATAAATTTTACGTTATGTGTATTTACTATAATTTTTAAAAATTAAAAATGAAATAAAAATTAAAAAAAACAATTTGGATATTTTATGAAATTCACTAGAAGATTCCATTTACTAGATGACAGTCAGAATGGACAGTTTTAAAAAATGATTTCTGAGCAAATAAAAGAGATCATTTCACCTCTTCTTACACTAAATCTGATTTCACTAAAAAATAAGACATATTACAGTAACTGAACTTCTTTGATAGTGTGATAAATTTTCTTTCTCCTTCTAAAACTTGACAAATTCTACTATGGAGACATCATTCGAGAATGGTCAAAACAGTGGATGACAATTCCTGCATAGGACTTACATGCTAATGAGAGGACGAGTGGAGTCAGAAGATAAAGCCAGTGTGCACGTGACTAGGAAACAAGGCAGAGCAGGAAAAAACTGCCAAGAGAGCTGGACAGCGTGCTGTGGAGTAACAGAGACAGGAAATCTCCCACCTGGCTGGGGGCACAGCTATCACAAAGAGGAGAGTCACTTACTCAACCACTATTTAATAAGTCCTACCAAGTGCCAGACACCATTCTAGATGCCTGGATCTGTCACCAAACAGAATAAACACTAATGCCTGCCCTCGTGGAGTGTGAATCTAGTGCAGAGTTGGGAAAGAGAAAGAATAAATAAGTAAATTACAGACAACAAGAGGAACATTAGAAGGACTGTGAACGCCAAAGAGAGGAGGTAGGTTACAATTTTAGATAAAGTGACCAGGAGAGGCTTCAGTGAGGTAACATTTTAGCAGAAGACTTGAAGGAAGTGAATATTTGAGACTGACCCCAGATGAGAATGACTTGAACAGACGTAAACAGGAAACAGCAGGAGGCACAGTTTTTCAGGAATAAAAAGTAATAAGTGATATCTTTAGAGAATGGGAGCTTGGCTAGCCTGGCTGAAGCATAACTTAAAACCAAAGATAAACTAGGTTCATTGGAGGATTTTTGTGTATATCTGAAAATGTCCATAATAAAAAATTTAAAATAATGCTTCAAATAAACCAGATAAAACTAGTATTAACTACTTACCCTTGGAGATTTTAATTCTATTTCTTCTCTCTCACTTTCACTGTTTGAATCAATGTTTTCCTCAGGTTCACTCTTTACTTCTACTAAAGGCATTTCTTGATCTACTTTTAGAGCCTCTTCCATTGATTCTTCTAAGTCTTTATTTTCTTCTTTTACTTTTGGTTCATGGTGGTGAATAGTTCTGAACTGAATGTTTGCAGAACGGCAGTACTCCTCAAAACCATAGAGATACCTAAACAAACAATATTTCATTTTAAGAAAACTTAGTCTTTACCTTTAACTTGAATACTATATTATTAAATACACACATATTTTTAAAAAGTAAAACTCAAGCCTTTTTTTAAAAAAAGTACTTTTTCTATGTTACTAATTTCTTGGTGTTTTACATAGTATTATAAACAGAAATATTGATCATAAAATAAAATTTCTTCCTGAAAATTCTGAGCTTGTGATAACTGAACAGAGCTACCACAGTTTTGATATGAAGGTTGTTCACCACAAAAGTTACAGCTCTGTAACATGTATCATTTCAGACTATGAACACTGCCTGTATCCCTGATTTTGAAAAGGAAATCAGGACAACATGAAAAATGGAGTGAGGCAGACTTGGTGCACTGAAATAACTTTCAATCACAAGTACCTATTAACCTAAACCTTTTTATACACTTTCTCTAACTTTAATGTTCTTTGATTGATATATTCTTTTTTTTTTTTTATAATTTTTATTTACTTATTTATTTTCCCCCCAAAGCCCCAGTAGATAGTTGTAAGTCATAGCTGCACATCCTTCTAGTTGCTGTACGCGGGACGCGGCCCCAGCATGGCTGGAGAAGCGGTGCGTTGGTGCGTGCCCGGGATCCGAACCCGGGCCGCCAGCAGCGGAGCGCGAGCACCCAACCGCTAAGCCACGGGGCCAGCCCGACTGATGTATTCTTGTTTGTTAACAAATTAAATGGAACATATTCCCTGTAAACATGTATTGTTTGATGAATAAACTATACTACTTACTTTCTATAAGCAGTTTTTACATTGTAGGAAGCAGCTGAATTCAAAATAGGAATGCCAAGGTCCATATAAATTTGCTTCCATACAGCACCACTATCAATCTGGAAAATTAAGTTTTTATTTGTTAACATTTGCAAAGGGAAATAATCTTTACACTAATATTCTATATTCATTAAGAAAATGTGTTTATTACCTAAAGTGCATACAACAGTGCAACATTAAATAATTTAACTTTTCATTCCATCCTTACTTACATTGTCACATCCACCTTGATGATAAACCAGTCTAAAGAGTTTGAAGAGATTAAGATCTTTATAGCCCAAAACAGGTGGTTTGTTGATTGGAGTACCTTTTTAATATCAGGGGGTAGAAATAAAATGTTTATTCAAATGGAAAATACTAAGCCAAAAACAAAGCTATGAATTTCTAATTTCCCAAATTTCACTAATCAGAGGCATAAATTTAAAGAACATTAAATTATCTAAGACAACACAAAATATTCTCTATATTCTTTATACAGCATTGTGGCTGTCTTTAGATTTACCTCCACAGCTAATAAAATCCCTCTCTAACTGCCACTAAATCAGGTAAAACTAAACTAAACCTTAGAACTGCAAGAAGGAGCCAGCAACGCTGCTGGTTCAAGAAGCCTGGGCAAGAACACACGCAGTGGAAAGGGTACATTTTAGGCCACAGTCCCATTTTCACTGCTTTAACACAAAGGGTAAAACTGCTAGCAGTAATCTAAAGGATGATTTCTGAAGGCAAAATAAGTCTAGGACCAATTTGTCTGAGGATTTTCCAGAACTAACGTAATCAAGAAATGTGATTATTACAGAGGTTCTACTTCTTCCAACTCCATTAGAGATCCTGTTCTATTTAGATAGGGGCTGATCTCCTATTATGTTTAACTTGTTGAGACCAAGGATCAGGCCTGTTTTACTTGCCACGAAGACAGCACGAATAATTAATGGGCATGCAAATTACATTATGACCATTCACTTTCCATCACTGAAATATTATTATAATATTTTTTGGTGTTATAAGTCCCAAGGAAACTAAATTTAACTATACCAAAACTATTTTCCTATATATGTCTACTCAAAATGGATATTAATAGCTGTTTTTATTCCAAATACTTAATTATTGTCAGCTGTAACTGATTCTTAGGCTTTACTTGAAATCCAAATCCATACACCCACGATTCTAACAAAAATAATGCATAAACCTAGAATAAAACTGTAAAAAGAAAAAACTACTTTTAAATAATGAGCATGAAAATACCTCTGTCTTCCATAAACTTATAAAGCTGTTGGAGGAAGTTGTCCCTCTCTTCAGGATCAAGTTCTTCCTCAGGCTGTAAAGGTAAAATATACAAATATATAGAACAATGAATAGGACAAGATACACTGTCTTCTTTTTTTTTGTTTTTTGTTTGCTGAACCCAACGTAAGGGGATAAAATTTTAATGAAGCTGGAAAATATAAATTTTCTCAAAATCCTACTCAAAAGCCAGATTTTAAGTCATATTTTGATAGAGCTGATTTGATGCAACTGCCAAGATACACAATCTCTACCCTTCAACCCATTTATCACTCTAACCCTTCCCTTGAGTATTACCATAGGGACTAAGATTAGCCATGAGGAAAAGGTTCAGGAATGGGGTGAGAATGTTTTCACTTCATTTTTTTTTTTAATCTATCAAAATACCATGTGGCCTGTACAAATATATTGATGGATGTACAAACGTATTTATTTGTAATTATTGTAAAAATAATCCACAAACATTACATTTTTGTTATTGTTGAATAAATATAAACCAGAGGGTGCAAAGTCACATGGCAAAGGTTGTTTGGATAGCACAATATTTTAAAGAAATTTAAATGTGTCATATAAATTCTATTTTGTCCCAGACCCCACCACCCCCTCTTGTATCACTAGGCTGCTTTTCTCATTTGCCTTTCTTGCATGGCCTCTGTAGTTGACTTTGCAACCTCTAAAAATAAGACATTGAAAATTATTTCTTAGGGAAGGAAACTAGAAACTAGATACTACTAATTTAGTTCCTCTGGGGGGAAAAACTAATGCAACATTCATGTAAAAACAACTATTTCCGGGGCTGGCCCCATGGTCTAGTGGTTAAGTTCAGCATGCTCTGCTTCAGCGGCCCAGGTCCGCAGGTTCGGATCCCAGGTGCAGACCTACATCACTCGTCAGCCACGCAGTGGTGGCGACCCACATACAAAATAGAGGAAGACTGGCAACAGATGTTAGCTTAGGGCAAATCTCCCTCAACAAAAAATAAATAAAAATAACTATTCCTAAAATACGTATTTAAATCAGTACTTATTAAATAAATACTTATTTATATAATTTATTAATTATATAAACCTAATGATTCCTTCTTACAGGTCTTGGCTCTAGTCAAACAAATGGATTATGGGTTTTAATAAAATATTCCCTTTTCTGATAGACTACTTATAAACTAATATTTGGGAAAATTCTTATTTAAAAGTTTAACAATACTATGGAGAAACAAACAAAACATTGATGTGTTTCTTCCATATAAATTATCACGATTTAACTTCAGAAAATTACTTTCCTATGTTCTAAAAGAAGAATTCAGATTTTTGTCTTTCAAAGCCATATTCAAAGCAAAGGAACTGTCAGGCAATAAATACTAAGTGTTCACAGTCCAGATGGCAATAGGGCCTTTAGAATTATGTATCCTTGAAGAATTTTAATTGCTAATAACATAGTCAGGATCAATAACATGTAGTTGACTAAGATATACAATAAAAAAAACGCTGAGGCACTCAAGAGAAAGGGAGTAAGATCTTTGAGTACATTCATTCAGAATGACTTGTAACATTGGAGTAATTTGGTTTATCAAATGTAACGAAACTTCAATCAAAATTCTACTAAGCCTCCAAAATTGGCAATTTGCAGAGTTAATAATCACTACAAAGTTAATAGAGGTCATTACTAAACACTCAAATCAAGAGATGGCAGGTTTTTCCCCATGTGAATTAGAAAATCTTGCTTTTGCAAGGTTATTAAAACAACTGCTCATGAGTTAACTCAAGAAAGAAGTAGTCCAATAGCCCAAGAATCATTTCAGATATTAATTTTAAGGACTTCTAGTGTGGGGGAAAAAACCGAAAATGCCTTATGCCAAACTGGCTCTATGCTTTGCCTGTCCCCATAATCACAATATTCTCTCCTCAGACTAACACCTCATTTCCAGTATTTATGATCTTACAGAATTCAAACAATAATTAGTACCTAGTATAAGTAAAAGCAATTTTTAAAAAAGCCACTGATTTGAAATCAAAGTTTCTTCCATAAACAAGTAAACAAAATGAACCCATCAATTTCAAATTAGGCATTTATTAATGTCATACCAAACATCTGATAAATTCTGAATAATTAAGAATATAGTTTTATAGGGGCCAGCCCAGTGGCATAGTGGTTGGGTTTGCATCCTCCACTTCGGCGGCCCAGGGTTTGCAGGTTCAGATCCCAGGCACAGACCTACACACTGCTCATCAAGCCATGCTGTGGCAGCCTCCCAGATACAAAATAGAAGAAGACTGGCACAGATGTTAGCTCAGGGACAATCTTCCTCAAGCAAAAAGAGGAAGATTGGGAACAGATGTTAGCTCAAAATATATATTACATATATAGTTTTATAGATAAAAACCGGTGGTTTAAATACATTTGATTTAAAAATTAGTGGATGTCCAAGAGTGTATTAAGTTCCACGAGAAACTATGGCCATAAAATTGTAAGTTTAGATGCAGTTATCAGATGTAAAAACAAGATATAAATGAAGAAAGAATTCTACTTATAAACAAATGCCTGCTTGAGAGGAAATTTACTCTCCACAAAAAAAAAAGATGAGGCCATAAACAAACCTTTAAATTTACCTGTTGGTCTTTGCAAAAATTAAAATTGTTTAATCTCTTACAATAAGCAATGCTTCACAATCTTTTTTTGAAAACAGCTGTATTGTTAGTCACCTTGGAGTAAAACTGCATATGCTAGAAAATGCCTCCAACTAGACGAGTCTGCCTTTATGGTTTTTGCATGGGGACTCGTGGTTGATGTCATAGCGTGCTTTCTCTGTTCACGGTATTTTCATACCTATCACATCTCTCTCCTGGTCGATAGCCAGAAGGTGTTGCTTCCCTGCAGGGTTTTAGAGTGGGAGAGGGTTCTAATAACGGGAGGTAGAGAGTCCACTAGACTGCTGAGGAGCCTTCCTCCTTCTTCCCTTCATTTAGTCAAGTAAGTGAAGAGTAATGATGCACCCAGCAAAATGCCAGGGCAGGGAAGGGGGTTAAGGATATAGAAGAGGCATGAACATGATCATAATTTCAAGAAATTTACAATTTTAGTTAGCATCAGTATATACTACCTAGTATTACAGGTAGTTGGGTATCTATCTACTAGATTATGAATTTTCTGTTTTTAGAAACCATATCTTCAAATTCAGTTCAAACTTTTACTGATGGTTACCATGAGTAAGGGACTATGCAAAAGTACTGATTAAAATGAGAAGACATGGTACCTTCTACTTTTGGCCCTGTGAGTCTGGCAGGGGGTGCAGAAATGTACAGAAAACAAGACAATTCGACACAATGTGGTAAGTGTTGTAAAATATGTAAAAGAATACAAGAGGGGATGAATGGTTCCGCTGGAGATGGAGTGATGGTGGTGATGCTGGAAAAGCCTCCAAATGTGGACAGCGGACAGCCTGGGAGCTAGAGCCAACAGCATAAACTTGAGGCTGGCAAAGGCAGGCTGTGATCAGGAAAGGACTTCGCAATGATATGCGAGAGAATAGGAACTGGATACTGTGGGTAGATGTGAGGTCTGAGAGAGCTAAAGAGGAATTAGAGCAGATCTGTGTTTTTACAAGTTCTCTGCCAAGAATGAGTCTGACGGATTGGAGGGGAAAGGGAAGCTATTACAGCGGTCCACAAGGAGGAGGACCAATGCCTGAATCAGTCTTGTCACCTGATGATGGAAAGAGGGCCCTTCCCCCTGAAGAAGGGAGAGGCAGGCTTAATGCTGAGGTTTCTTTTTAGTTGAAGTCTAAGTTATGTTTGTAGTCCTTAAAGTTCCAACACATTTTAAGTGCTCAATAAGTTCTATGAGGTTAGAGACATGCCTATTTTGCTCACAGTTTTATCACCAATGACTGGCACTTAGTGTAGACACTCTATTATTACGTGAATGAAAACAACGTCTGTGAAAATGAATTGGGGAGATTTTCTTCAGTTGTTTCACATCCACTGAGTTTTAGGGCTAACATTGATGATAATATATATGCAGCAGGAGTCAGAGAAAAGAGAGGAAAAATAAGAATGGCTGAAGACATTTTTAAGTCGCAGGTGGTTGTGGCACAATCACTTGCTGGCATTCACCTCATTCCTTTCCCAAATACATTATTCAGATAACGAATGATTATTCACTCAGAAATGCCACAACTTCTAGTGAAGAATGGACTTTCTGCATTGTCCTGGGGTAGGAGATGAATACCTTTTTAAATTTTTTTTTAATAAGATAATACCTTACTTTATTTATGTTTTTGCTGAGCTATTAACTTACTTAGCTAGCAACTCTACTCCCCAGAAAACAGATTACGAAGGGGTACAAAAAGTATCCAAATTGTCAAAACACATGTCAGTAAAAGATGATGCCCTTCACACAAAGCCTCTTAGACCCATGTAACTCCTATGTAACAGTTCTCATGAGTGGGTCAGGGTACTTTTCTAGCACATATCAGGTTAGAACCATAAAAAGTGACATTTGAGAGTAGAGAAGGGTTTAACTAAACTTGATCTTTGTGGTTTGCCTGTACTGTGTATTTTATGTGAAGGCACACATCTTTTGTTGATGGGTATCTCAGCTCTCACAAACCCCTACAGGTATCCTTAATAAGTTATTAATGATTATACAATACCCTCCTCCTGTTTGTTTTTTTTTTTTTGGTATTCCAGTATACCACGCTTATTTTTCAATACCAAAATACTGTTTTTGTGAATTAGCATTATTTTGGACAACAGCAGCTTCGTTCACCCTTCATGCTGCTGTGTACAGCCTCTGCTCTGCTCCTCTTCGTTGGCTCCCCTTCTCACCCCATCCCTGGAACTCCATCACAGGGCCTCTCAACTCCTCACTTCTTACAATCCCTTGATCTCCCATCCCCCACTGCACCCCCTCCAAAAAAAGAAGCTGAGCCTGGAGCCCTCTCAAGTGGACAGATCCTTCTGATGGAGAAGGGGAAGTATTAAGACAGTGCCCTGAAAGTGCCACTCTGGGGAGCTAAACACTGCAAGACGTACATCAGAAGTGGCAGCTCTGAGGGCACCTCTGGGCTTGAGGATGGATGTGAAAGAAGCAGCAATACCAGTAGCTGCTTATGCTTTTTTGTATACAATTTTAAATTTGAAATGTATTAAATAGCTTCACTGACTTTTTACAACTGTGAAGTAAATACCAAAACAACTTACTAAGGTTAATGCATAGACATTTATAAGTCATACCCAACCACTTTAATTCAGAGCTCTCTTTGTTCCTACATAGAAGTTGGTTGGACTCTTTTTTTTTTTTTTTTTTTTTGTGAGGAGGACTAGCCCTGAGCTAACATCTGATGCCAATCCTCCCCTTTTTCGCTGAGGAAGATTGGCCCTGGGCTAACATCCATGCCCATCCTCCTCTACTTTATATGGGACGCCGCCACAGCATGGCTTAACAAGCGGTGCATTGGGGTGCGCCCGGGGTCCGAACCTGCGAACCCCAGGCCACCGCAGCAGAGCGCGCGCCCTTAACTGCTGCACCACCGGGCCAGCCCCTTGATTCTTTAAATCTCAGCTTTCGTTTATTATTTTCTGAGTTTTTTAAACTTTCATTTTATTTTCCCTATTATATTTAATACCGATAAAGAGAATGGGCAGCACAAAGGTGATACTCAATGTAATATACCTGACAACTCAACAAGCAGCTTCTGAACAACATCTAAGGGGTGGTGAGGGAAGCTATCAAAAGTTTCATATTGCTGGAGAATAGCGGAGGGGAGAATAAAAAGGTGGACACAGGACAAATCATGAAGTCAGGGCCAGACTTCTAAAGGGCTATGACAAAAAACCCAGACTTCATCTTATAGGTGCTGAAAGCCATTACAGGGTTTCCAGCAGGAATCATTTATGTTTTAGAAAGATGTCTATGGAGAATGGATTGGAGGTGAAAAGGAGATAGGAAGGGAAAAGACTAGTCAGAAGACACATAAAATAAGTGGGGCAAAATACAAAGGAGGAGTATTATTAGTCAAGAACTCTTACTGTGACAGAAAACTATCCCTAACTAGCTTAAGCCAAAAAGAACTAATTTATAAACTCACAAAATATTATAAGGAAATAAGATTGCCTACAGAGTACATTGCCTGACAAAAGAAATCTACTATGAAGGGAAGTTAGATACCTTATGCCATGATTCCTTCCAAAGTGAACTTTCTGGAATCTTACAACAAATCTTCCAATACTCTGTTTCAAATAGCAATCTTAGGATAACTGCATAGCCCACATTCCTTTATTTATTCAGAAACTATTTAATAAACAATATGAGCCATGCTCTATCTTGCTAGCTGGTGGTTATTTATATGGTGGGAAAAAGAAAAAACAAAAACAAAAAGCCTAACATCTTCTGCTTTCATAGACCTTACAGTCTAGAGGAGAGAAAATTTACTTAAAAGTCTGTGAAACCTTCTGTAACCTCTCTAAGCCTCAGTTTCCTCACGCATAAAAAAATCCTATTGTGAGGATTAAACAATCTTACTTTAAAAAACACTAACTCTTCAAGAATAAACTCAGAAAATTATTTGGTGTGGTCATCTCTACTTGTTTAATACTTTAACAGCGGTATAACGAAAGGTACGTATTACTGATGATGTATGCTCTGGTGCAACAGATATATTTTGTTGTCACAACACCTCAGTGAAATACACAAATAAAAACATAAATTTAAAAAGAAAACTTTAAGTTAAACGGAAAATTTAAATAAAAGAAAAAGAAAAACCCACAACATTAGGTTTGGTAACTCAGGTGATCCATAGGTCAAAGTGACTCCCTAGGGTATCAGTAAGTCCCGCCCTAAATAGAATTCTGAAGAATTGTCCAGAAAGTTATCATATGTAAAAATGACAGTTGACAATATAGATTTTAGCAGAAAGGAAACAGAAAAATTCACAATCTTAATAGGAATAGGTCATTTACTGTAAGGGCTAAAAGCCATGACAGGATTGTATTAAAAGAACACAATAACTAAATCTTGAGTAAATACGAGGGTAATGTCTAGTATACTACTTTTAGAAGGGGTGGCGTTATGCAATATGTTTTAGAAATATTTTAATACAAAAGAATAAAAACTACAACCACTTTTGTGCCCTAAAATTAATTTATTCCAAGAGGAATCATATTTATATTTCTAGTTTTAAAAAATCTACTCAGGGCCGGCCCCGTGGCTTAGCGGTGAAGTGCATGTGCTCTGCTGCTGGCGGCCTGGGTTCGGATCCCGGGCGCGCACTGACGCACCGCTTCTCCGGCCATGCTGAGGCCGCGTCCCACATAGAGCAACGAGAAGGATGTGCAGCTATGACGTACAACTATCTACTGGGGCTTTGGGGGGAAAAAATAAAGAAAGAAAGAAAATTATAAAAAAATAAAAAATAAAAAAAAAATAAATAAAAAATCTACTCAGAAGCTGTACAGAGAATAGACTGGAGGAAGGCAAGCACGGACATGGGAAAAACGGGTTACCACTGCATTAGTCTCTGTAAAAGAGAAGAGCGGCATGGACTAAAGTGGCAGAGAGTAGAAACTGAGGGAAGTGGGCAAATTTGAGAGCTATCAAGTAGGTACAAGAGACTGGATTTGGTGTCTCACTGGGTAGGGGAGCAAGAGTGAGAGGATCAAGGGGACTTCCATGGATCTGGCTTGGGCAATTGGGTAAATGGTGCTTCTATTCAAATGAATTATGGACAACCAGGGAAAGGACAGGTTTGGGGGAAAGATGGGTGCAGTCTTGCACATACTGTTTCAGTATTTACAAAATAAGAAGAACTCTTCATTGGCAGTTTAATATAAATGTCTGGAGCTAAGAAGAAACACCTCTGATGCACATACCGATCTGGAATTATTACATCATTTAGTTAGGAAGCAAACCAGAAAAAAACGTCATGTCATGGATGGACGTTAGGTGACTGAAGAAGGTAGCCATGTCGAAGATGCTGAATATTACTAAGCAGTCAAATGAGATCAAAACAAGAATTTGTTGGATTTAGCACAAAAATTTGTTGGTGGTCGCTGGTGACCTTAGTAAAGTTGTTTTAGGTGTGGTAGGAGTATAAGACACACTGCAATGAATTAAAAAGAGTGAACAGGAGTTCAGGAAACAGAACAGTGTATATAACTCTGAGCAATCTGGCCCTAAGAGGGAGGAAAGAGGGCAGTATCTGGACGGGCTGTCAGCAAGTTGGTGGAAGGAATCTGTACGGGTCGCCAGATGGTTGCAAGAGACATGAGAGTGTTTTTAAAAGCTGACGAGGATACAACAGAAAGGAACAGGTTAAAGACGCTGGAAAGAAAAGAGATAGTTCATAGGCTAAGATAAGGAAGAAGGGAATGAGATCCAGAGCATAAATTGAGGGACTCATCTTACGGACGAGGACAACATATTATCAATTGTACCTTCGGGGAAGGAGAGCAGGCAGGTGGGGAGCATCTGAAGCTCCTGGTTTCTTTCCGAAGTTGGAGTGGAGTGGGGGTAGGGTTATTGGTTTAATGGAGGAGATATGATTTGATTATAGAAACTGGAAATTAACCAAGAGTCTTAAAGGCCCAGCGAAACTGGTAATCATAAAATTTAGAGTGGTACCATTCTTCCCTGTTGTATACACTTAAAACAGAAAATTTCAGGGATCACATAAGATATTATGATATATTCATTATGTGGTAAAACATTGTTTTATAATTTCAGAAAACAGTTTAACAACAACCTGCCTAAAACAAATTATTATGACTCTTGTATTACATCAAAGTTAACCCAGACTAGTCATTTTTTCCCCCATTTGAAAGGGCCCACACATTCTACTTTTAATCATCAAGCTGTGGTTTAGATGCTATCAAATCTAAGGCTTTAAAATCAGTCAACCCTCTCACACTACCACAACTATAAAATACTTTGATATGAGAAGTGTTTTTCTGTAAATACATAAAAATGTACCTGTATTTGTGTGGACACGTGCAATCTTCATTAATCTGATTAGGTGATCCTAATTTGGTTAGTCTTATGCTAACTGTAAAGAAAGGTTTTGCTAAACACATTAGGTCATTTTTGTTTGCTTGTTTAGTAAGCTAAACTTTAAGACTTTAGCGAACAACTTATTATATTTGAATGTAAGCAAAAGTTTCAATTATTCATTGAAGGTTGGCTTTATAGGGCCTGCTTAGAAACACTCAATTGGCAGCTGGAGTTATTAGATATACCTAACCAAACTAACATTACCTTTAAAATTTTCTTTAAATTGTATTGACTTAGCATGATTCTCCTAAGTTATCAAGCATTTACTATAGGTTTATACCAAAAGTGATCTTGAATGATCACTAACAAATGCTTTTACAATTGATCTACAAAACAGTATAAATATACATAATTATTTAACACTTGATTTAAACATCAAGAAAAAAAATTTCAGGTTTCCATGAATAAAAAAACTCAAGCACTTATGATTTTTATCCTAGTATATAATCCTTGGCATTAAATTTAAGAGTGATCCCTAGGAAATTCAAAGATTGGAGAAATGGATGTCAATACTTCCAAACCAACAAGAGCATTTCTTACAAAAATCCACTAAATTCTAATTTTCATTACTAAATTTGAAATTAGAAGAGATTTTTGAAAGGGCCCAACACATAAGCCTACCTAAAGCAAACCAAAAGGAAAAAAAGGTAAGACTAGTCAAATCTCCCCCGATATTCAGTCTTCTAAACCACCACCTATTTATTTTATCCTTAGACAATTCTCCTACATTCATCCAAAGTGAATACAAGTCAGGAGTAAATGAATAATTGATATCACTACTTATGTGTAGATGCACTTTTCAATTTCAAAGCTCAAAAGGAAATTCAGTAATATCTTTTCTAATATAAAATTTTCTTAGCAAAAGACATTTAAATAATACCCACAAAAATATTCTCCAGGGCCTTTTTTCAATATAATTACCAATGAGTTAAAATTTAAAGTCGTCAATATAGATAGGATCTACTTCTTTTCAGATTTTCAAGTCTTTTCCCACCCAGTAACAGTATGAAATATATTTTTTGTACTTGAATTCTGAACTACCAATGCTTAGGAATTCAAACTAATATTAAGTAAAAAAGATGCTCCTCCATGATAAAGCCATGGAATCTCAAATCTCCTTATTAAGGCTATGTTAGGGTATCCAAAGCATCAAATATACAATGTCCACTGCCCACTAACACTGCAGAAGTATCTAACACTTGTATGATTCTACTGCATAAAATTTACAAACAGCAAATGACAGGCTAAAGTATTGTTATAGTGGTTTACAGAATGTTATAAAAGATCTTTTTGATCATTGTAAAGCAATATTAAATCTTCATGAAAAGCATAGCATAATTACATTTCGGGAAGAATATGATCTGTAATGTAATACTACAGCTTAGCCTCACTTGTGTAGTAAAGGCCTGTAATGACTAAGCCAGGTAGGCCCTGGCTTATTAGATTTTAATTCATTTTATACCATATTCATTTTTTTCCCTTTGCTATCTATAAATTAAACTGCTTTTCGGTTTATCGATATATTGAACTTTTAAAAATTACTGTTCAAGACAAGTTGGAATGATTCAGCAACTAAATCTGAAATCCAAGAGCAAGAAATGCAGCTGATTATTTTTTCTAAAGCAACCAAAATCTCACTCCAGACCATCTATCTGTATGGCCAGAGAAAAAGAGGAATTAGTTTCTATCAAGGAATTCAACAGAGTATGTGCTATGAAATTGGCAATATGAAAAATAATTTAAAATAATAATCATATAAATCAGTGCCTAAATTTTGTAATTTTGATTTTATTTTTCAGAGATGAAAAGCATCCTGGTTCACTTAATTTTAACAGGTTCATAATTTAAGTATTACATTTTAAGAAGATATATCCTTACAAAGGTCCTTACCTTTTTAAATTTCTTTACTTATTACCTGCAAACAATAGGTAACAGAGCTTGCCTCTGCTGTTCATTCTTTTTCACTAACGTTTACTCACAGCTTGAATAAAACATTATGATTTTTATGAAATTAATAGCTGTAATAAGAACACTATTTACTATTTTATAGCTATCCTCTCTAACCTTACTACAAAGCTCTTTTACCCTCTTTGTTTAAAATTTCAGGGTTTTTTGGGGGGTAGAGAGTAGGGAAAATGCATTCTGAGAGGGACACCAATTAAAAGTATTAGCAAAAATAAAGAGACATTTTTTTCAGTATTTGGCAATATAAGATTCCAACTAATTTTAATTTAAAAGAAATCAAAACCAGACTGCAACAGTTCACACCCTAAAAATGTGGCCTATTTATCCTGAAAACATATAATCTATAAATAAATACAGATAAAATACAAATATCACATTTAATATTTAGACTTTAAATCCTGAATTTTGCCCAACTCTCTCATTACCATTTTCATTTCAAAATCTATCCTGTTTCAGGAAAAAAAAAAAAATAAATAACCTTCATCTTCTGATATTCTAAAAATAGACTCCTACTGTCTCTTTTACAAGAAACAATTATGCTTGGTTACGAGTTCTACCATATCAGCCACATTATCAATATCTAAAATTCTTATTTAACCACATTTTTGGCAATCAAAATGGTAACTAAATATAAAAAAAAAATCTTACCTATATGCTGCATTTTCTTTCAAATGCAAAATGGTTAGATTCCCCTTCCACTTAATCAGTACAGTGTCTGAACATTTTTCAGTCTGACTTGCAAATATTTGCTTTCCCTCTTAGGGCATAGCATCCGCAGGGTTATACAGCACTACTTACATTCTCTTCCACATAAAAATCAGACATTACATGAAAGGAAAAGAAAGACAGCCCATTTCAAAGCATCTGGCAAACCTCCATTGGCAATCTGCCAAGCCTCTGCTAAACCTTCCTGTCTTTCCGAGCATGCTCACTTAAAACCAACAGCACGTTACTATGGCAACTCTGTAGGCAGCCTGTAAGTATGAACCGCCATTCTGATTTCAGAGTGCAAAAACCAAATACTGCAGAGCAAGTAAAAGGAAAGAAATAGGGTATGGTCTTCATCACATACAAGTATACTCATTTTATTTCATAAATTCATATTTGTGTATGTAAAACAGAAACACGTATTCCACATTTTCCAAGCAAATATTTTTTACACTCAAATACATCTTTTTTCAGTAAACTCATTCTCTTTGTCTGCCCCTAAGCCCCTTTTACCTCGTAACAACTAAAAATATACTGGACAATTTATCCCATTTGACAAAACACTGCTGAATAAATAGACAACAACATTCACGTAAGCAATTATGTGGTACTCCATGATGAGTTTCTACAATTATATATACATTCTAAATGACATAGTAATATTACAAAGAAAACCATTAGCACTTATAAAATACAACCTAAATCTTCTCTGTGATTTATCAAACTGCCAAATGAAATATTCTTTCAGTTTGGATAGGAATTTTTTATCTCCATTATCCTTGAGATACTGTGAAATGTCTGAAAAAGGTGAGGTTTCAAAGTTAAGACAGACCAGACCTGGGTTCAAATCCTTGTTCACATTTGAGCTGTGCCACCTTGGGAAAGTTACTTAACCTTTCTGACCCTCACTTTCCTCACCTTTAAAGTAAGATAATACCAGTTACTCCATATGGTAACAATTTCAATGAGTTAACACATGTAATACACCTAAAAGTGACATTTCTTTCCTCCTTGGTTGTTCGGAAAAGACACTTAAAAAAAAACAAAAAAACAAGTTTGTACTTGTTGATTATTTAACCTGAAAAGTTCTTTGTAACCTCTTACCTGCTAAAAACTAGTTCTGATTTACCCACCAAGCTAGAAGCCAAAAAAACTCCCCCTCCCCTAAATCAAGTTGAGCTGGAAAAAGACAGAAACAAACAATACAGAGAATCTAAACAGAGGGAAAATATACAAAGGTATTACTTTGACTTTAGAGTATTACAATGTCTTTATATGTTACAAACAAGAAATTTCACCTACCATCTCTTCTTCTTCCTTTTTGGCCTCCTTTTCCTTCTCTTCATCATTGTCTTCCACTGGGCCATCTTCATCATCACTACTGGATGACTCAAGGATTTCATTTATGTCCATTTTCCAATTATCAGGAACAACTCTAGTTTTTAAGAAGATGCTTGCTTTCTGCAGCCCTAAGAGTAAAAATCTACTTCAGCAGTCGGTATGGAATCAGCAGCACAGAATAACAGACAGGCATGACATTAACAGCCAGAAGATATGGATTCAAATTCAGCTGTCACTTTATAGTAAACGTGAACATATTTCATAGATTATAATGTTATATTAATGTTTACTGTTACTCTAGGGAATAGTGGTAGAATCTTAATGGTAAATCATGAAAAGTTAATCATCTAAAAATTACAAATCAAATATTTTATCTAGACATTAAAAAAGTAGCCACCAAATAACAGTGGATATCAACTCTAAACAGTTAAAATGGCACCAGAGAATATTTGGTTTTGCTTTAGCCACTAACTGCCATTTAGAGCCACGTCATGAAATAATGGATTGATGCATCCTTATTTTACCTGGTTTAGCAGAGATCTCCGATTCAGGTATACTAAGAATGTCTACTTCCTTGATATCCTTTCTTGCTATAGAATAACTAATTATAGAGAAGAATAAAGAGGAGGAAAACCATTATTAAATAAAAATTATCACTTAAATAGTCCATGTTAACATATAGAAAAATATAAACGTCAAAATCAAAATTATTTTGCCTATAAAATGTTTTTAAAAGACCATGTATATACTAATCCTTAACAAAGAGCAATATAGGCAAAGCTGGTATCTTAATTAGCAAGTTTCACATACTCAAAGCACACTAATTTGAGAGCCTCATATCACAGTATGGGGTCATTTATACCAGCATGATGTTTTCCTTATATTATATAGACAACAATGCCTATTTTCATCTTTAATATTTCTTAAATTTACTATTCAGTTTATTAAAAAAAATTTAATAGAAGGTAATATTAAAACATTTTATCATTATAAGATACATATCATCGTATTAAATTTCTCACAGAGGATTACAACTCAACAAATATATATACTTTTTAATTTTACATCTTTGTTTTGGAAACAAAATTAAGTTGAGGTTAAGGAAAATTTCTAAAAATATGACTTTTAATCAGAAAAAAAGTCAAAACTGTTTTTTAATATTATTCTCACATCATGTTCAGTTTTTTGTTTTGTTTTATTTTCTTTGGTGAGCAAGACTGGCCCTGAGCTAACATCTGTTGCCAATCTTCCCCTTTTTGCTTGAGGAAGATTGTCCCTGAGCTAATAATCTGTGCCAGACTTCCTCTATTTTGTATATGGGATGCCGCCACAGCATGGCTTGATGAGCAGTGTGTAGGTCCGCGCCTGGGATCTGAACCCACGAACCATGGGCCACTAAAGCAGAGCGCAAGAACTTAACCACTACACCACGGGCTGGGCACCCCCATTCAGTTTTTATATAAAATTGTTCAGTAAAAAAATGACCTACCTTACAAAAAATCAAAACATATTAGGTAACAACTTCTCAGTTCATGAAATAATTAGACTTGTAAAATAAAGTCTTAGAGAAAGGAGGAGTTTATCACTGTAATTCCATTTTTTTCTCCCAACGTAACACTATTAAGTGATTAATTACTCACAATTTAGAATCAATAAATGATCGAACTAAACACTGGTCTTTTTTCACTGTGATGTCATCATTACAGCTGGGAGATATTACCTGAAATACAAAATAAGAACAGATTGATTCCTCTTTTCCTTGCTCAAAAAAGAATGTATTTTTAAAAAGAACAATTCGGGTCCCCTAACTTCTCAAATGGATTGTATTTTACAAGAAATAGCTTCATTGCCAATAGCTTCCATTATTAATGAATCTCAAAGATTGCCTTATAATTTTTATTTAGCATATTGGTTTTCTAGATATTTGATTTATCCAGTCACTAGATTATAAAATGAATAATTCATGAAATATAAATTACAATGTGACCACTTTAAAAATATAAGGATTTATTTTTATTCTAAGCTAAATAATAATTCACTGATTATTCAAAAAATAAAATGTATGATCTATGACAAAAATTTGGCACATTATAAATTTTTAAAAATACACTTGAATCAGGATCTATTTTGAAATCTGGCTATTTGTTTAAAATAAACACCTAAGTTCTCTCTCTTACCAGGGCATGTACAGTTTTTAGTAATTTAAACAAGTCAGAGAAAATCTGAGTAAAGACCTTTTAAATTTCTTAACTTTTAAAAATAACATCTTAACATTAGTAAATAACTAATCGCTGTATATTACTTATAGAATATTAAAAAAAATTAAAGTTTACTAATAAATTGCTGAAATGTACCTGCTCATTATCATCCCTAACACTAGCCCCTCTGCTACAGTCTATGACCATCCACAGAACTTTCTGCACTGATGGAAATGTTCTATATCTGCACTGACCAATCCAGTAGCAATGAACCCAAGCAATGAGGCCAACCACTTGAAAGGTGGCTAGTGCAACTGAGAGACTGAATTTTTAATTGTATTTAATTTTAATTAAGTTACATTTAAACTTAAATAGCCATACAGAGCTCATGGCTATGGAATTAAACAGTATATATCCAAATAATTTAAAATTCTTGGCAGTCATATCAGCTGCCTTAACATCAGATGGAAATAAATGTTTGTTTGTTTTTTAGGTGCTGGTAATTATTAGACTAATACCATAGTTGTGTCCGCCTTCATGGAGGTAACAGTGTAATGGAAGGGTAAACACAAAGATACACAAAAAGAACACGATGGAGGATAACTACAGTGATCCCACTAGGCACAGGATAATATGAAAACACCAAGAGGAGGAAGATTTAACCCAACATGGGAAAGGAAAAGGTGTAGCAGCAAAGGCTTAAAGTAAGTCTAAGGTAAGGTAGGCACAGCCTTAGGATTAATTATCTCACCTGTGAACCACTCTGATGGCCTCCAGATTGACTCCTGCCACGGCCAGTCCTTCCAACTACAATCCATCCAACATACCACTGCCTCATTAACATTCCTAACACTTGGCTCAAATAATGTCACACTTCTGCAAAATTCTATGCAGAATTATGTCCAAATTCCTTAGATGGACTTTTAAAGACTTTTCTGCCCTAGATGCAAATTACCTTCCCACTTTTATTTCCTATTATTCTCCTACTCATGTCTAATATCTAGCAAATGGATTTCCAGAGCAAACAGCTCCAGGGACAAACGGCTGGTTTTTCTGCTTTTCCTTCCCTTGCTTCCTCTAATAAAGTCCTCTAGTGAGGCTCTGCTTACTAACTTTGAATCCTTCAAGTCTCAGCTCAAAAGCACCTGCTCCATGAAGGCTTTCTGGATTTCCCTCAAATAAATGTAATTTCTCATGACAAGTCCAAATATTGAACATACACTAACTTATATTACAGTTACTTGAATTATTCTCTGCATTAGACTATAAAATCATCAAACATAAAATTGGTGTCTTGGGGCCGGCCCGGTGGCGCAACTGGTTAAGTGCGCGCACTCCGCTGCAGCGGCCCGGGGTTCGCCGGTTTGGATCCCGGGCGAGCACCGACACACTGCTTGGCAAGCCATGCTGTCCCATATAAAGTGGAGGAAGATGGGCATGGATGCCAGCCCAGGGCCAGTCTTCCTCAGTAAGAAAAGAGGAGGATTGGCAGATGTTAGCACAGGGCTGATCTTCCTCAAAAAAAAAAAAAAAGATTGGTGTCTTACTCATCTTTTATTTTCTACATCACCTTGCAAATGATGAATCTGTTGAGTAAATAAAGGAATTAATTTAAAAAAAAAAAAATCTCTTGGCACATTATGTCCTGAGTATTCTGAATCCAAACCCATTTACTTGGGCCGGCCCCATGGCTTAGCCGTTGGGTGCGCGCACTCCCCTGCTGGCGGCCTGGGTTCGGATCCCAGATGCACACCGACGCGCTGCTTCTCTGGCCATGCTGAGGCCGCGTCCCACATACAGCAACTAGAAGGACATGCAGCTATGCCATACAACTATCTACTGGGGCTTTGGGAGAAAATAAATAAATAAAATTATACAAACCCATTTACTTGTCTGCCTGTACAACTGAATGGTTCAAAGGATTTTCAGACTTTTCCCATATAAAGTAAATCTACTATATAGGAATTGAGTAATGTATTTACATGCACATAGAAACCTAAAAAAATGTCCTCGGTTCTTAATCTAATTTGGGCCACATTTTGTGCCAAAACTATTATTAGAGATATAAGTGATATCAAAACTCAAAGAAGGGGTATACTTATGTTAGAGTGGTTAAAGGAGACTCCACAGAAAAGGTAGGACTTGAGCTGAACCTTAAGAACTTTAAGCAGAGAGGAGCAGGAAAGGAAGAAAGGAGAGACAGGTATTACCAAGTATTATTGATTCCTCTCATGAAATAATTCCCTTGCCCTTCCCTTCTTCTCGTTCTGTCCCTGAGTAAGCAAAGATTAGTTTTCTCTACCAAGCCATCTAAGACTTGCCATTTCCAAAGCCTACACGTACACGTACCCTTCCCTTCCCCAATACTCCCTGTCCTACTCTAGTATCTGCATCAACAGTTTTTTAAATTCTTATATGATCTTTAACTACTATGTAATCTCTTGGATGTCTACAGTAATGTTCTTGAGAGCAATGTGTTACAAGTCTCATACTTCTCCCTCTTCTAAGAAACTTAGAAGAAAGCTGAACTTGCTGCAGGTCCTCAGTAAACACTAACTGATTTAAGGCAGGGGTAAAGGCTTGGAGAAGTGAAGTGTCTCATGTAGGGAGCAGTTAGGAAAGAACGTGAGTCAGGTAGAGAGCTTACACTGAAAATGGGAAACAAACTAAGAGCTAGAGATGGCCTCAGATATCCAACTAAAGAATGCAGAATTGATCCATTAGGCAGAATCAGTGAAGGTTTTTTTTTGAGAATGGGACTATCATGATTAAATCAATATTTTAAAATCATTTATCTATAAAAGTTACTTCTAGAAAATCAGTGTGAATTCAGTAAAGAAAGAATGCAGGAAGCTAAGAGAATTTGGAGGTAGTTACTGCAGATCAGGCATAAAATGGTAATGGGAACAGAGTAAAAAGAGGCCACTGGACGTGTTTTGAAGGAAGAATGGAAAGATCTCAATAAATGATCGATTATAGAGAATTAAGGAAAGGAAAGAACAAAAGGAGACAGTGGAGTATGTGGGACCAGCAGGATTACTGAATTTTGCAATAAAGTCCAAATTTTTATTTTTATTTATTTTTTAATTTTTTTTGTGAGGAAGATCAGCCCTGAGCTAACATCCATGCTAATCCTCTTCTTTTTGCTGAGGAAGACCGGCTCTGAGCTAACATCTATTGCCAATCCTCCTCCTTTTTTTTTTTCCCCCAAAGCCCCAGTAGATAGTTGTATGTCATAGTTGCACATCCTTCTAGCTGCTGTATGTGGGATGCGGCCTCACCAGGGCCGGAGAAGTGGTGCGTCGGTGTGTGCCTGGGGATCCGAACCCGGGCCGCCAGTAGCAGAGCTCACGCACTTAACCACTAAGCCATGGGCCAGCCCCGCAATAAAGTTCAAATTAAATTTGGACTTTTAAATTATTTTCGAAATATTTCAAATGCTTTTTAAAAATCCACGTTAAACAAATATTTTAAATGGTTGATTGTGCAAAGAAACCTTACTTACCAAGGCAGGATAGCATTCAATCTTCTCAGATGTAGATAACACACTTACAACTTTTCCTAATAATTCATCATTCAGACGTCGCTTATCTTCATCTTCCTCTTCACTACTTTCTTCTTCCTTTTCATCTTCGTTACTAAAAGTGAGAATAATCTTATCATGATCTTAACAAAAACGATTTTTGATACAGTCAGAGTGGTGTGAATTTAACATGTACAATTCAATTGCTAATCTGGATTACCCCAGAGTAGTAGCCTCTTCATTCTTACTGGAATTGAGGAGACGGATACTTCCCTAGCCCCACAGAAGAGTCCTGAGCTGTCCATGGTAACTCTGAGTCCACTTCACTACATCAATGAGGACTTGGACTTAGGCTCTCATGCCAACCACCGGCTGGGACAGAAAAGCCTAATTATTCACCATGAAGTACTTACTGTGCCAAATACATTTTTTTAAAAGACTGCCCTTCTACTTTTTATGTATGCCAGATAACATAACTCTAATTTTCTAACAGGTTTTGAAAAAATCTCATTAAAACACACTTGAGGGTTTATTTAGGTACCCTATCTGGATAACTAATTAATCAGACAAACCCATAGTGAGGAACAGTCTACAAAACAACTGGCCTGTGCTCTTCAAAAAGGTCAATGTCATGAAAAGACAAAAGAAGGCTAAGAAACTTATAATCATATGAGAACCATATAAGAGAACCATATAAACTAAATGCAATGCATGATCTTGGACTGGATCCTGGAATCAGGGGATGCTATAAAGGCTATTACTGGGACAACTGGCAAAATTGGAAATATGGGCTATCTATTATTAGATAATAGCATTTTATCAATGTTAAATTTATTGAATTTGATAATCATACTTTGGTTATATAAGAGAATGTCCTTGTTCTTAGGTAAAGTATTTAGGGGTAAAAGGTCATGATGCTTGCAACTTCCTCTCAAATGGTTCAGCCAATTAGAATTATTATTAAATGAATAAATATAATATGTATATATAAAGAAAGGGAATGATAAAGAAAATGTGCCAAAAAATGTTAACAATTAGTGAATCTATATGATGAGTATATGAAAATTTATTGTATTATTCTTACAATTTTTAAATTTGATATGTTTTTGAAATAAAAAGGTTAAAAAATACATATCCTCACTTGAAACAGCAAAATCATCATATCAGTTTAGGAATTTGGCAAAGTAACTCAAAGCAAAAATAGCCTTTTTGACAAAGGAGTTGTGATAATTCTTGGACAAAGTAATGGGAAAAAGTAAGAACAAGGTCTGCTCAATGTAAAACGTCTAACATAAGGACACAAGATGCCATGGAAAGGTTACTCAAACAAACTTAGCCATCCTAGAGAAATCATTTGTTTAATGCTGTAATAATAATGTTACTGTATATGAAAACACTCACACAGGAAGAGAGGACCTCCTTCCTCTGTTCGTCTTCTTCGCAATTACTGGAGTTCCAAAATGCTCTGGATTTGTTAATGGGAGCTGGTCAAGCGTCTGGATAAGAAACAGATGAATTAAATCACAATCTGCCTCTACACTGGTAGCTGCTGTTCAACCCAAAAAGTCTATCCGTGTCACCCTACCTCACTCTCGGCAAAATGTCTCTCTCCTTTCAGGCAAAGTGAGGTGCGTCTCAATGTTCTCTCATCACCATCATCAAAGACTACAATGAGCAAAAGATACCAGAGAATTTATGCTCACTAAATAAAAATGGAACTGCACAGAATGCTATTATTGCTTAATATTTGTAAGAACCATAATTTGTTAGTTATTTTTCAAAAACCTTTTCAAATGTATATACCATATTTTTATTCTGTAGGTACCAAACAAACACAGGTTAAATGGCTGCCACCAATTGCTTAGGTGTCTCCACTCACTTTTTCAATATCTATCACTACAGAACCACCTTCCCAACCCATTAGCAACCTGGTCAAAGCACAAATATTAGATAACCTTCAATCCTAGAAAAATGAGCAAACACCTGTTTTTAAAAAAAAAGAATATGGGTTTTTTTCGCAACAGTCATCAATGGAATATCTCTAACTTCTAGAGACTTTTTTTTTTTTGGTGAGGAAGATCAGCCCTGAGCTAACATTCATGCCAATCCTCCTCTTTTTGCTAAGAAAGACTGGCCCTGGGCTCACACCCGTGCCCATCTTCCTCCACTTTATGTGTGACGCCACCACAGCACGGGCCTGATAAGTGGTGCGTCGGTGTGCGCCCAGGATCCGAACCCAGGCCGCCAGCAGCGGAGCACGCGCATTTAACCGCTAAGCCACGGGGCCGGCACCCCAGAAACTTTTTGATTCCTGTAATGCTGTTAAATTATCCATCCTACTGCTTCTATTTATTTGCGTGATAACCTACTATAGTAGAAGTACTGGCTGCCAAATTCTAAAGTCATAAGATTCAATTTTTTTCTTTTGCTAGATGAGGATGTAAGCAGTTTAGAAATAAAGGTTGAAATGAGGAAACATCAGAAAGGTGAAATTAAAAAAAAAAAAAAATTCTAGGGGCCTGCCCAGCGGCATAGCAGTTAAGTGCGCACGCTCCGCTTCGGCGGCCCGGGGTGCGTAGGTTCGGATCCCAGGCAAGGACTGATGCACCGCTTGTCAAGCCATGCTGTGGCAGGCATCCCATATAAAGTAGAGGAAGATGGGCACGGATGTTAGCCCAGGGCCAGTCTTCCTCAGCAAAAAGAGGAAGATTGGCAACAGATGTTAGCTCAGGGCTAATCTTCCTTACAAAAAAGAAAAAAAAAATCTAAAATAAGTCATAATTGCACAGAAGCTTTATCAAAAGTTTTGATTTTTACTACATTTAAAAAAAATCATATTACTTGGAAACTATGTTTAAATATTTCAAAAAAATGGAGTAAAGAATTTAACAACTTATCACTAATGTTCTCCATATAGTTATATTATTTTGATAATTTTATGTTTAACTTTTCAGAAATGTATTCTGACTTGAACATCTAACATTACAAAGTTTATTAAAAAGAAAATGCTCTCAGAAGACACCTAATTGCCCAGCATTATGAAGAAATAAAATAAAAGAAGATACAATCTTTACCTCAGATACTTAAAATGTACATTCATTCAACAAATTTTTGTACATCTTATGAAAATAAGACATACGCAGGAAAACATCTATACACAAAAATGATTATTTTAATATTTAATCCTAATTTTCATAACTCTAGATACTTTTCCATTCTAACAGGTTAGTGTTAATAAAGGAAAATTCTACATTATTTTGATTTAATAATATCTTAGAATCTTTTATCTTGTTATTCATATAATTACAATCCTACATTTTTTAAAAGAGTTGTTTTATTAGCAAACACTTTGCTTTCAAATCATACACTTATTTTTTTCATGCTGGAAACCTAATTATATAAGAGCACTGAACTTCTTCAATATTTATCTACCCTAGTTGGTTCTTTCTCTTAGACTAAAGACATCTAGCTTAGATTCTTGTACATGCAAGATACAATGTAGAGAAAATTAACAGCTCCTGAAGCACATATTCAAAGAACCATAATGATTCCACAAAAACAGCTGTGTTATACACACTGTCAATGATGCAGAAATTAATGACCACCTGCAGACACAATGACAGGATAAAACACAACATGCTCCAACAATTACATTACTAATCTACACTTGATTAACAATGCTCTAAACATTTGTATCAAAATTACGATTCATATGGTGTCATTAAATCTAATAAATAAACCACTGTTATTTTAAAAATTCAAAATCATGAAATTATCATACCAAACTTAAAATAATTCTTCACGTTAGTATTAATGTCCACAAGTACACTAAAGAATAAAACCTTAGGGCCGGCCCCGTGGCTTAGCGGTTAAGTGCGGGCGCTCCACTACTGGGGCCCGGGTTCGGATCCCGGGCGCGCACCGACGCACCGCTTCTCCGGCCATGCTGAGGCCGTGTCCCACATACAGCAACTAGAAGGATGTGCAACTGTGATGTACAACTATCTACTGGGGCTTTGGCGGGGGGGGGGGGGGGGAAGGAGGAGGATTGGCAATAGATGTTAGCTCAGAGCCAGTCTTCCTCAGCAAAAAGAGGATTAGCATGGATATTAGTTCAGGGGTGATCTTCCTCACAAAAAAAAAGAATAAAACCTTAAAAGTTCCAATTTTCCTTAATGCCTACAACACCATAGATGGTGACACTGGACACACACATACACACACATTTAAGTGGAGGTGTGAGGAAGGAAAATGAGATTGTAAGACCAACCAATAATATCAAATTTATGCAAGAAAATCTTTTCCACAGTGTTCTATCATTAATTAATGGCAGCCCGAAATCAAAATGTTCTGATGAGAAATTTCAACAATATCTTCAGTTCTTGTTTTTTAAATAATCACTTTCAAATAAATCAGATTTTTGAAGGAAAAAATTCATTTCACTTCAACATACTTTATCATGGGTAGAAATAATGTAAGAACCAAAGGAATTTCTCAAAAGGGGATTGTGGTACAAATAACAATTTTACACAGGAACACTTCCAACTTTAAGTGAACAAAGAGAAACAGTTTAAGATTTTTTTTTAATTCATAAAACTATACAAAGGTATGTATTTGAGGACTTTATATAAGTTTGTTAATCCATGTAACTTCTCAAGATTTTCTGAAAGACAAACAGAAAACCCAACAACACAGTGGACTTATTAATCCTGACACCCCTGATTATCAACATCATGAACAAGTTCCATCTCTAAGAAGTTTCCTCTATAACTTCCATGTTAGAACTATCATCTAAAAGCACGCAAAATTTGTAGGCATTGAAGAGTGACTCTGGCATTTGATAAGAGCGAAATAATTAACTGGTATATATAGTAAATTTAGTTTCTTTTTAGTTCAAGACCTATACTACAGCAGGCCAAGAGAAAAACAGTCAGACTATGAGGATTCAGTAATTCTATGAAATGTCTTATACTTGCCAAAAATGGTATTTGAATATATTATTCATTGAGTGCAATGGAACAGATATTGCAAAAGTAGTATCTGTTATTATATTACATATAAATACTAAAACCTAATTTGAGGAAAATGACAAAGTTGAAACTCCCTCGATAACATTAATCGTACTAGAGAAAATAATACTAATGCAAACAAATATACAAAGCCTAACCCTAAACTGTGAGAATTCAAAGGAACAAAAGCAACAGGGACCTAATCTAATAACTAAATACAAGAGCTCTACTTGTTGTCCCAGCACTGTTAGTCGCTGGAAGATAGTAACATCATAACAACAGTGAATTGACTTTACCTATCCAAAAATAGAGCTGGCTACCACTTATTAAGCTTCTACCACTTTCTAACCCTCACAACAGCCTCTGTAAGGTAGGAATCACTATCTGCCTTTTATAGATAAAGAAATTGCGAATCAGAAGGTTAATCAATGGGCTATAATTTAGTTAAGAGGGGATCAAAATGCATAATAAATAGGTATGAAGCAGAGGCATAAAATGAACACTGAGGAGAAAGTCAAGAATTCTAACTTTGGAAAAATAAGTATTATTGTTATATCTATGCATAGCAGTTATGATCAACAAAATATTTCATATAATAGAATAAAAACTTTAAAATTATTAAAAAGATATGTATACCCTAGGTAAACCCTAGTTCTGTCACTCATAAAAATGATCTGTGATGACTACAGAAGTCCCTCAGCAGCCAAGGTCAAAAACTTTAGGAATCTGGAAACTTAAGAAATCAACATTCAAATGTATAATTATATTAACAAAATATCACAGGAATGCTGTGTCTTATGGAAGGCCATTTAAACAATGGGTTAAAGCCTATCACAGGACTGAATAGATTTCTTTGTTGCTTAGTACTTTTTTCTTAATGAATGATTTTTTAGTTAGTGGAATAACCACCTGGTTTTGAAAACATTTTGTGGTTGATTTTGGTTATAACATTTGTCATAAGAGGTTCTAACTAAATTAAAAGCCTTATAAGCCAGCAGCACATACTACAAAAGTCAGTCCATTCACCAGTTTAGTCTAAACCTGCTCTACTCCATTACCTAGCATTTCCATGCGATCAGATACAACTGATGTGCAAAACAGTAACTACAAGTCACAAAAAAATTTTGAATTTTAAAAAGCATTTGTCACAAAAATATATAAATGATTGAATAGATTTTAGTATTACACTTGATATATGCTGTGCATATGCACGTTTTATATGTAAATTACTAAAATTAATGGCAATTTTTATATTCCAAAAAGGCAAAAGAAGAGTAGTTTTATTTATTTTTTAAATAATTTTATTTATTTATTTATTTTTTCCCCAAAGCCCTAGTAGATAGTTGTATGTCATAGTTGTACATCCTTCTAGTTGCTGTATGTGGGACGCGGTCTCAGCATGGCCGGAGAAGCAGTGCGTCAGTGCGTGCCCAGGATCCGAACCTGGGCCGCCAGCAGCAGAGTATGTGCACGTAACCCCTAAGCCACGGGGCCAGCCCCAAGAAGAGTAGTTTTAGAATGTCTTATTCACAGCTATATTTACCAGGAGTTAATGGCAACATTCCAGTGGAGATACAAATTCTAATCCCAATTTTGATACTTTTTGAATGACTGGACATATAACAACACACTTCCATACATTACAGATTCCTTATCTTTTTTTTTTTTTCCAGTGAGGAAGATTAGCCCTGAGCTGACATCTGTTGCCAATCTTCCTCTTCATGCTGAGGAAGATTGGCCCTGGGCTAACATCTGCACCCATCCTCCTCTATTTTATATGTGGGACGTCTGCCACAGCATGGCCCAATAAGCAGTGCGCAGGTCCACGCCTGGGATCCGAACCCGTGAACCCCAGGCTGCCGAAGCAGAGCATGTGAACCTAACCACTGCACCACCATGCCAGCCAACAGATTCCTTATTTTTAATGCAAGGATAAGTACTGCAAAATGAATAAATCATGCTAGGAAGCACTGTTTTATTATAGGAAGAGGAAATATTTACACGGCTCAAAAACAAACAAAAAAATCCATGCACTGAAGCTATTTAGTATTGTTCAACATTAGAGGGCAAGGTATTATTAGACTTTTAAAAATTGAGTTATATTAGATCCATCATAATCTCTTCCAAAGTTGGTTATTCAGCTAACATAGGAAAAATTAATACCTATATTACATGAAAAGGAGTTAATATCACTGACTCATTAGATAACTCTGATCACCAATGATGATAACTCCTCTTTGATCCAAATTAGCAATGTGGTGTCCTCTTTTGTTTCATTTTTAATAGTCTCACATAATTTCAAGATCACTTAAAATCAAAAAATGTCATGGAGGGCCAGCCCCATGGCTTAGTGGTTAAGTGCGCGCGCTCCGCTGCTGGCGGCCCAGGTTCGGATCCCGGGCTCGCACTGACGCACCGCTTCTCTGGCCATGCTGAGGCCACGTCCCACATACAGCAACTAGAAGGATGTGCAGCTATGACATACAACTATCTACTGGGGCTTTGGGGGAAAAATAAAAAAAATAAAAAAATAAAAAAATGTCATGGAGACAACTAATACTTTGTATAACTTTCTGATTCTACCTAGTTAACTTCACTAGAAATTAGAAATCAAGAAAAATTCCAGGGCCAGCCCCGTGGCCTAGTCAAGGTCAACACGCTCCACTTCGGCAGCCCAGGTTTGGTTCGTGGATATGGACCTACACTACTTGTTGGTGGCCATGCTGTGGCGGCGACCCACATACAAAATAGAGGAAGACTGGCACAGATGTTAACTCAGGGCAAATCTTCCTCAGCAAAAAAAAGAAAAAAGAAAAAAAAGAAAAATTCCAGAAAAGAGCAATTAAATTCAATAGGTAGCAGGCACTCAATTAAAGAAAAATATAGAAAGTTCATGACCTGTGAGAGATCACACATTTTACTTTGCCATCTTTTAAACTTATCATACTCTGATCATTCTTTATGTGGTCCACATCCTTCAATACCTAATCATGCTTTATAGAAGAATGATACATTGAGTATATTTAAGTGTATAGTGTCTCTTAACATCTTAAATTTTTTAGGTCATTCTCTCTCATTACACAGATGCAAAAATCTTAAATATTTTTAATTCTTCTCCCAAATAAGTCTCTATTTCTCTAAGTGTGGTCTGCTTTTCTAAGTGTGTACTACCTGCATTAGATTCACCCAATGCGCTTATAAAAAGAAAGAGTCTTGAGTTGCCATCCCCAGACCTACTCCATTGGAGTGATTTGGGGTCCCCAAATCCTCATTTTTTTAAACAAGCACCAAGTGACTCTTATGTACAGTAATGCTTGCTACATGAATTATATGCAATTAAGATTCTAAGCTCTTTGAGAACAAGAATTATACAATTTCTTCTGTAATTACCTATCACAGAAAATCACCACAGAGAATGCTCAGCAGTGAATAGTTTTTAGAAATGCTAACATGCCATTGATGTAAAGGATAGAGTTTATAATTGAAGGATTATTCTAGGGTGCAGAAACCCAGAACGTGAAAACCTGAAAAGTACTGCTTCTGCAGAAGCATGAGAATTATGTCAGTAAAACTTCACAAATATTGTGAATGCAACCTTGATATTAAGTATCAAATAGGATGCAATATTAATATTTGAACATGCAAATAATTTCCCATGATTCTGCACAAATCAACCCCTGTCATTTTTACCACTGCTGTGTTTAATATAGCAAAATTGTATTTATTTAATCTCTAAGAGTTAACATCAAGCTTAGTTTTTAATTTCTATCAACTATCAATAGCCACAACTAAGCTTCCTAAAAGTATGTACTTCAGAATAATAGCACCATTGTGAACCAACATCAACTTCTGGGAGATCCAAGAAGAATAAAAATGGTTAGAACATAGTAGTAACATATAGCAAATTGCTACTATTTATAGAAGCCACAGAGTAAGACACAGGAAGTATGATTTTTAAGCAAAGCATGTTCTTCACAGCTCTGAGCATCAACTGGAGATGAATGATTTTTACACAAAGCAACAAATCAAGTAAACTAAAAGTAAACCTGAAGGGTCATTTCTTTTCCTTCTACAAGGAAACCACAACATTTTAATTACAGCACTGATACCAAGACATAAATGTAAAAACAAAACAACGCTATAGATGTTCAGTGTAAAACAAAAGATTGGATGTTACCCATAGGACTGTGTATTTTCAAAGTACTGAGAGGAGTTTTGGAAACGTTAATCATCGCTATTCTCATCAACGTCACGACAGCAACTATTTAAGTACCACATTGAGATTTTAATTTACATGTACTATGACACTGGTTGCTAGCCACGACAGTAAAGTTTTTTAAAGCCAGTATAAGCTTATGCATGGAATGTTAAGAATGCTTTCAGGGGCTGGCCAGGTGGCGCAAATGGTTAAGCACACGCGCTCCGCTGCGGCGGCCCAGGGTTCGCCGGTTCAGATCCCGGGCGCGCACCGACGCACCACTTGTCAAGCCATGCTGTGGCGGCGTCCCATATAAAGTGGAGGAAGATGGGCACGGATGTTAGCCCAGGGCCAGCCTTCCTCAGCAAAAAGAGGAGGATTGGCAGATGTTAGCTCAGGGCCGATCTTCCTCACACACACACAAAAAATAATGCATTCACATTAATAGCACATATATCTTTCTTGAAAGGTATTACTAAGAAAGCCCTGACTGTATCAAACATCAAAAACTAAGTTATGATCACCTAGGCCTAGGTGATCTACTCTGGCTAGAATTTTTTTAAGTCTTTAAATTCTGTGGTAACGTCTGTATTACCCTTATATGAAACAGGCAGCAACACAATAAAAGATCGCAACTGTGCAACCTTAACTGTAATTACAGAAAAGGTAAAAAAGGCTGATTATTTACAATACTAAGTTGTACTGACTTTTCTTATGGAAGAAAAATAACCATATAATTAACTTTCTTGAATACAAATATCAAGGTGACCTAAAAAAGAAGTATATTCTTGGATGAAATGGCCACAAGTGGCCAAAGTACTGTTAAGAGAGAATTATTTTCGTTATCAGCAGGGCGTCATTAAAATTTTAGCCAACTATATGACATAAATTGACAAGAAAGAATACATATTTCTCTGCCAACAAAATGATTCAGTGTATTTACAAAATAGAGGTATATGCAACCCCCAAATCAAATCCTATGTACTGAATTACTTAACTACTTACCCACGGTATACCAGCTAGCATCTGTCAACTTGCTGATGACAGCTTCCTGAAAGGATCCATCAGACGTCCTTGTTTCAACAATAGCCCCAACCTAAAACACAACATCGAAATTTCATTATCGAATTTAAACAAACTAAATCACTCCCACCAACTATATGACCTGGGTAAAAAAAATAATAATACTTATGATAATTCTACCTTACGCTGGCTTAAATCTTTATCATTTCTAGTGCTCATATATTTATCACACAACTTGAGTCCCAAAATGCTTTGGCATAACTAAGGTAGTTATTATCATTCCAACTTTATACAATTGAAAATTGCGGCTCTGAAAGACAATCTGCGGAGTCCAGGATGAGAACCCAGTGTCTTAAGTTTTACTTCAGAGCTTTTTTACTACATCACATTGCCTTAAAGAAAATTGTGGAATGTAAGAACCAAAATACTGTAAGACAGCAAAAACAGCTTCAATTTTCTTTCACAGAAATATTGAATATTGAATTCAGCATTCCTATTTAAGGGACCTTTTAGATAAAGGTTCACCTGGAGAGAGGGATGGACCAGTTGACCTTCTTTCAGCTTCCAGACCTTTGTATATCAGATATTAACCGAAGTGGTACTCTGACATAACAAAGATTTATTACATAAACAAATGGCCAGAAATGGATGGAGAACATAATACAGGTATTCATTAAATTGAATTATGAAGTCAACATAGTTTACTTGATGAATTAACAACAGAAGATTCAGATCCATGATACTAGTATATAACTTAGCAGGCTAAACATCCATGGCAACAATGTAAAAAACAATGTGAGGTATTCAATCCAAGAATTCCTAACAAAAGGTGGCTGAAAACTCATGTTTATGTATATTAAATTACTCTTCTGTAAAATGTTTAACATTCTTAAACTAAGGATACAGGCATTGTGATATCATAATTTATACTAATTACACAATATCTCATTTTTATATTTGCTTTCTGATTAACATTCTTATAAAATTTTAAAAGTATATCTACAAATTTAAAATTCAATAAATTACTGTATGGATTTATGATTCATCATTTCATATTTTAAACTGTAGAACATACGTACTCTTAAAGGACCCTTTACTTGGTCATCTTGCACCAATTGTGTAGTATTATCTTGTTTCAGGAGTACCTGGAAAACATTTTTGCACAATAATTTGCATGTTAGTTTAAAACAATACATTTACAGTAACACTAACAACAACGTCTTTAATCTATACTTTCTTAGCATCTTGTGGTTACGTCTGTTTCAATATTTATTACATTGTCTTGTATTTATGTTTACTGTCTCTCTCATTAACTGCGAGCTCCTTGAGGACTAAAGTCCTCCTTCATCACTACACCCCCAGCAGTTAGCAAGTGTCACTACATATTAGACACTTAATAAATGTTTGCTGAATTAATGAACTACAAAAGATTTATAATTTGTAGTGATTACTGTGAAAGCTTAAAACTGCCTTCATTGCTTTTTATCAGTATGTCATAAAAGGTTCTAACTGTCACCAAGTACATAAAAAAAAAATATCAAACTTTATTGCCTACATGCAAGGTAAACAAATTAAAACCAGGACTCTTTCGATCCTTTATAAAGTAAACCTGAATAATAATCACGTTACGCAGTTCAGTTATAAATAAGTGCTCCTTTCTACTACTGATCCTCCCAAATATACAGGGTCATCATCCAAATAGGGCAAATACCCAAATAAAATTCAAATTTTAGGTAATGTATGTATGGTAAGACTTCCCCAAACAATCGTTATATTGATTTTAAATTAAGTAAATAAATATTTAAGAGCCTTAATACTAACAAAGTTAAAAGTTGCAAAGAATTCCAAGTAAATATTTAATAATCAAATCCTATATAGCTGATATAGTAAAAAGGCTATTATGGAACAAATAAGAAACGAATGTCATATGATATTCTAACACTTAAAGCAAAGTTTCACCAGCAGATCAACATTTAAACAGATCTTTTATAATAATGACAGACAAACCCATTTATCTACCACACAAATCACACTCCTCTAGTTCAATGGCTTTCAAACTTCAACATGCATCAGAAACACTTGGAGGGCTTATTAAAACACAATCACAGGGGCCGGCCCCATGGCTTAGCGGTTAAGTGCACGCGCTCCGCTGCTGGTGGCCTGGGTTCGGATCCGGGCGCACACTGAGGCACCACTTCTCTGGCCATGCTGAGGCCGCGTCCCACATACAGCAACTAGAAGGATGTGCAACTATGACATACAACTATCTACTGGGGCTTTGGGGAAAAAAAAAACGAGGAGGATTGGCAATAGATGTTAGCTCAGAGCCAGTCTTCCTCAGCAAAAAGAGGAGGATTAGCATCGATGTTATCTCAGGGCTGATCTTCCTCACAAAAGAAAAAAGAAAAAAAAATAAATAAAACTTATTAAAAAAAAAAAAAAACACACACACAATTACTGGACTCCACTGCCAGAGTTTCTGACTCAGTAGGTCTGAGGTGGGGGCCTGAGAATCTGCATTTTAAACAAATTCCCAGGTGAGGCTGATGCTGCTGGTCCAGGGCCACGCTTTGAGAACCACTGCTCTAGTTCATTTATTCATTCAACATATTTTGAGTGCCCATTATGTATCAGGCACTATTCTAGGTGTTAGGGATAGAACAAGTCAAACATTTCCTCCTCTCATGGTGCTTAATTTTTGTAGGAAAAGATCAGATATATAAGTGAAAAGCAAATTGCAAAACTGAAAATGCAGCATGATACAATAATAACAATAACAACAACAACAACACTGCTGTGACAGGCACAGCACAAAATCTGACTACATCAAATCTCTTTGGCACAGTACCAAAGAGGATTTGCTGAACTTTATTATATAGCTCTATAAGGTTAAAAAAGTTTATAATATGTATGGATTACTCTTGTAATCTAAGTAACTAAGACTATTAAAAAACATTTATATAAGAAAATTACTAAAAGGAAACACAAAAATGTTAATAGTATTTCTGAGAGGTAAGCTACGGGTATTCATCCTTCAGTACTTTTCAGTATTTCCAAACATGGTACAGGAATAATGTGTTAACTTTTTTTCTACTCATAAAAGCATCTTAAAAGTAAAATTCTTAAATCATTTTTGATGCTGTCTTGAAAACATAATTCCCACTGCATTGTTTTTCTTAAATCACTTGAAATCATCTCTACGTGAACATCATGAAAAGGAAGAAAATAGATAGCCTAGGTAAGCATGCTACCACAGACCAGAAAGGTCCAAATGATAGGAAGTATGAGCATGGTACTTTCATAGAAGCATTTTGGAACAAGTGCTTTCTTTAACGTGCTCTTCTTATACTTTCATATATAACAGTGCTTTCACACAGTAATGATTCAATAAATAAAATGCTGATTTGCAGTCTCCCCCTCCTCAACTCTCTTCAATCCAGACTTAATAAAGTTGTTGCATTAAAAAAAAAAAATTACCTTAACTTTTACCAGTCTTTTCACAGTCTTAATTTTTGCCTCACAGAAGGCACCTCGGTACTTGGCACTGACATCAGTTCCCACTGTCAGGTAGGCAGGCTCATCCGCCGCCTGATGAAAGGAACATAAAATGTGAATGTCACTACTATTTTCCCTACTCCAACCTCAAGTCTAATTAAAAGGTTGGGTATTTAAAGTAATAAGAACCTTAATATTATCTGCTTAGTAATATCATTGATAATTTGAAAAATATCCCTAAAGCAAACACTTTATTAACAATGCTTTATTTAATAAACTATACCCTGATAACATAAAACATTTTAAGTTGTAACTGGAAGATATCAGTAGGGAAATATGTTTTTTCATCCAGATACAAAATGTTTCAATAATTCTACAATTTATTTAAGAAATGAAAAGATAAGAAAAAACAGAAAAAGTTATATTCATATTAAGTTCTCATAAAACTTTAAGTTATTTAATTATGGCTTCTCAAAAATTTTCTTTTGGAATTAAAAGAAATATTGCTATTAAAATTAACACTAACAATACATAATTAAATGTTTATTAATATAGCTACATAAAGGCAACATCTTTTTGGATACAGTATAACAGTACAGATAAGAAATGAAGCCAATCCTTTTGAAAAGGAGAGCATTATTTGGAAAAATCATTGGCTAAAAGCTGTATTTTAAAGGTTTAAGTCTAAATTCAGCGGATAAATACAGAGATATGAACTGACGGCTCAAGACTTGTAGCTATACCCAGATTATTACATTAATCTTCTTGGTATATATTTTAAAAAATAAGCTTTACTAAGAAACATCTAAACATCTAAAACATCCGTTTTAGCAAACGGCCATGATCAGAATGATACATTAAAAGATAGGAGAAATTTTGTCCTACCACTCATTTTAATCTTGACAGTAACAGAATGATTGCTATCTCAGTCTGTTGTTTTACCCATTTTTTTCAAAAGTTAAGTGTATTCAAATAAGCTTGATTTCACACTGCTAAATGCAAAGGCAACAGTGTACACTTTAGAAAGTAGAAAATGATTTTTCATTTTCCACTAAGGTTTCCTAAGTAACATTAAAGAAGGTTACATGTGTCACTTCAGGGAGATAGGAGAACAAGAGAAAGTTTGGGAAAATGCTATATTTCAGAGCTTAATACATTGAAATTTACTAATTAGTAAGGAATTAACTACCTTTTAAAGTCAGTGCATTTACAAATAATGCAAATTGAAAAATCCCTTTGACTGACCTGAAACATTCAATGCCACAGCACTACAGAATGCTGTACTTTCCTTTTCCTTCAACCATCTCACAGGATCTTTGCAATATTAGCTGTCTTCACAAGAATATGTATTTTTTTAAGTTGCATATGTCTAAAAATATCTACCATAACAAGTTAACAAAAACTAAGTATTAATACTTAGTTTTAGTTTAACTTCAAGTATTTTAGCCACATAATTTCATTTTATCCCCAAAAGAAATTATATCTCCCTTACACAATCCACATATTCCTTCCTTAGAAAATCGCACTGGCACTGAGAAAGAAAAAAAAAATTCAAAAAATCCCCCAAAGAACCAAAGCAGGACAAAAGCTTTACTTCTGCAAAGGTTGCTGCCAACACAGGAAGTGTTTAAAAATACTAGCCCAATGGACAACAATGGAAAGGCTGCACTCGCCTTTCCCAAGTGCTAACTGCTTAGAGAGGGGCCGAACTGACAGCCTTTAGACACCATGATCATTTCTCACCCATTCAACGCGTCCTCATTTTCAGAAAGCGCTGCTTAGCAGAGGAATCAATTTTGAGTCGCAAAAAAAAAAAAAATGACATTCCACAGCACCAGCCTCACGACAGGCAGTGTCCAGGGCACGAGGCTCAGAGCGGCGACGACTCCACTTACCTTCATTTTTACGGGTGATCTGTGGGGTTCCAGCTCAGCGAGCTTTCTTCTCCGTCGCTAGAACCACGGGGAGGGGAGAGACAGGCACAGAATCAGTCAACAGAGGGGAGCGACCGGGGAAAGAAAGTAAACAAACGCCGGCGGGGAGGGGCAGAAGCCTCCCGAGCGGAGGGCTCCGATCCCTCGGAGGGCGGCCAGGACGCAGGAGCCGCGGGGACAGCGGGCGCCCCGCGGGCGCCAGAGGGCTGCCGCGCCGGCCCGGAGCTCGCCAGCGGCCCCCGCGCCCCCGCCCGCTCGCCGCTCGGACCCGAACGCTCCACTCAGAGCCCAGGACAGAGGGCTCTGGAAGGGGGCCGGGCGCGCCGGGGCTCCCCCGACCTGGCCCGCGCCCCGCCTCCGCGCTCGGCCCCTCGGCCCGCCCCAGGCCCGCGGTGGCGGCAGCAGTGTCACGGCGCCATTGCTCTCCCTCCTCCGCGCTGCACCGTGTCAGGAAGGAGAAGCGCGTTTCCCCGGGGGCAGGGGCCGCGGCCTGCGGCGGGCGGCGGGGGCGCGAGGGGAGCCCCGCGGGGCGGGGGGCGGGGAGGAGGAGGGGAGGCGGCCGGACAGGGTGTGGGAGGGGAGGGGAGGGGAGCCGCACAGCGGCAGCCGCCGCCTCCTCCCGCGCCCGCCTCAACTTTTTGTACAGCCCGTAGCGGAACGAGCCCCCAGCCTCCGGGGTCCTGCCGCGGACTCTGCAGCCGAGGACGCGCCGCGGAGTTGGGGGCCGGCTCCTGCAGGCTGCCCGCTCCTCCCCGCGCGGAAGCAAACTTAGCGGCGCGGCCAGCCCCACAGCCATTTTCCCGGGGAACCCGGGAAGCAAGCGGCCGAGGCGGCGGCTGCGGTGGCGGCTCCTGCAGTTGCTGCCGCTGCCCCACGACTTGCCCCTTCCCCTGCGCTCGCCGCGCCCCTGGCCTCGCACTCCCTCCTCGCCTCCAGAGCCTCCAACCGCGCCGGGACCCCGGGCAGCAGCACCAGCTGCTACTACCGCCTTGTCCATTCAGGGTCCCCCGCCTCCCTTCTCCCCACCTACCAACTGCGGGCGAAGTGCGCGCTGTCAGCTCCCGACTTCTCCGCTTCACTGACCCCCGTGGGCCCCCGTCTGGGCAGCACCACTCCCGGCCGCGGCGGCAGTTCCTGCGCCCGGTTCCCCACTCGCCCGATTTACTGCCACAATCCACCAAATAACAAGCTGTTGAGCAGACTCGCTTCTACACGAACTCCCATTGGCTGCTCATGACGCCGAACAGCTTCGGATTGGAGCTCGCTACCTGCCGTCCTCATTGGATGTAGCTCTGAAACTTCCCGGATTGGTGCGAAAAACAGCAGGTAGGACATCTTCCACTTAT
Source organism: Diceros bicornis minor (assembly GCF_020826845.1). Classification (NCBI taxonomy): domain Eukaryota; kingdom Metazoa; phylum Chordata; class Mammalia; order Perissodactyla; family Rhinocerotidae; genus Diceros; species Diceros bicornis. The sequence goes on along the minus strand of NC_080763.1, from coordinate 8,180,219 downwards.
GATTGGCTGTGTTCGAAGGCTAACGTTACTGGAGACTCTGGTATTGAGTAAGCAAGTCCTGAGAGATGATTGGTAGAGACGACTCCGGATGTGCTTGACTGAGCACTGATTGGTACGTGGAGGGGTCAGGAAGAGCAGTTCGGCACGAGGATTGGCGGTGAAGTGTCCCATGGAAACCGAACCCGGAGCTGCGGCCAGAACTTGCACGGGGGCGGGGCAGGATCTCTCCAAGGCGCCTGCGCTAAACTGGCTTCTCGGCGCCATTTTGTCTGGGCAGCGGTGGCCGCAGCTCTAGCGCATTTTATGTTTCTGGCAAGATGAGAGCGGCGTCTTCGTCCCGTAGCTTCATCTTAGCGCGGCACCCATTCAGCGTTCCCTGCAGGACAGCACCTGGGGAAGGTCGGAGGAGCCGCGGACCTTTCAGAAGGTCAGTTGGAAGCTCTGGTTGTCCGAGGGACTGGGGGATGGCGCAGCTCTGGCGGCGCCGGCACCGGAAGTGGAGGGGCCGCGCGGCAGCCATGGGCAGAGGCTTCTCGGGGCGGCGGGGCGGGGATGGGGGCCGGGCTGAAGGGGGCGAGGCCTCCGCTCCCGCCGCCAGAGGGAAGGAGGTGGAGGGACGCGCACGTCTCTCTCCGGGCCCATGCTTTGGGCTCCTGTCGAGGGAGTGAGAGATGTCTTGGATTGTGCTCCTCTCCGAGCAGTTCCTCCGCCCTTCGGAAGCGGGCTTGGGAGCCTGTCCGGTTCTCCGGCCGAGGGCCTCGGGCTGTGGCGCCTCCTTCCCGCGGACGGGGAGGCCGGGTTCTGAGTCGGTCGCCCTGCGTGGGGGCGTGTCCGCGTGCCGCTCGCGCGGCGGGGTCAGAGAAGCGGCGGAGCGCCCTGGGTGCCCGGCCCGAGGCCCGCGCGCTGCTGCCCTGACCTCAGACTGTGCGCAAACACTCCAGATAAAAGGACCGCCCGGGAGGACTTGGCTCTGGGCGGCCATTGGTGGTGTGCTGTTAGTCAAGTCTTGTGTTCTGTTAAATACAACAAAAACACGTTGGAAATGGTGGAACAGGGGCATTAACTGGCGAGTTGTTTTAAAGAATGAAATAATTAAGAAAACGTAAAATATTGTGGATAATCCACATTGACTAAATTTACTCAATAAGAACATCTTAATTAAAGCCGAATGAGTTTTTCATTAATCACAGTGATGTTTCTCAAAATTACTTATTAAGAAAGTGAACCGTATGTTGGTATTTCTGTTGAGTGACCTGATCACATTGATCTTGATAGCTGCTTAAAATTATCCTTGTAATACCTCTGTTTGAACCCTGTTGCTCTGTTGGTGGGGCTCCAGGCTGGAAAATGGATGAGTGATTTAATAATTTATGGGGTTTTTGTTTTTGGCAGTTGGTTTGAAGAAAACAGGACCTCTCCGTGACAAATATCCCCACGTATTACTGAGGTGAGTTCTAATATCTGTAAAAATCTTTAGAATTGGGAAAACTGTCTGGAAAAGTTTTTTGTGGACCAGTAAAGTAGAGCCATAAATAGCAGAATGGAAGAATGATAGTTGAAAGGTGTTTTTTTTCGTCAAGGGTTCACTTGAGTGTGTATAATTAGCTTCCTGATGTGATGTTTTAGAATGAAATCACAAAATTAGGACATACTTATGAATTGGCTTACCCATTCATGAAGGTCCCATTTCTGACTTTTTAAGTACTTAGTATTTTTATTACGGCATAAAATGAACATTTTTGTGATTTTTTTCCTCCATATTTAAAAAGTTGGTGTAGGGCCGGCCCCGTGGCTTAGCGGTTAAGTGCGCGTGCTCCGCTGCTGGTGGCCCGGGTTCGGATCCCGGGCGCACACCGACACTCTGCTTCTCCGGCCATGCTGAGGCCGCGTCCCACATACAGCAGCTAGAAGAATGTGCAGCTATGACATAGAACTATCTACTGGGGCTTTGGGGAGAAAATAAATAAATAAAATCTTTAAAAAGTTGGTGTATAGAAAAGATATTTCAGTAAGAGTTTGCAAGTGAAGCGATTTTTTTTTTTCTTAAGGAAATTATAAAACAGTATAATGCTGCTGAACTTTCCAGGGGGTAATCACCTATAATTCCACTGCCCAACTTAAATTGGTATTATCTGATCCAGATAATGCATGTCAGTGGACATTTGGAAATTACTAATACTTACATATTATGCAGAGGAGTTTCTCTTTTTTGTTGGTTTTGTTTTACAAAATAAAGGTCATTCTAGTCGTGCTCATTTTGTCACTCATGTTTTTTACTTTGTGGAGAACACTGGGAACATGGGAAATATTTTGTCCTTCAAGCGTTTTTCATAGGTGTGTAACGTTCTGTAGGATAGGTGTACCATAATTTATATAACCTGTTGTCTTAATTTTTCTGTAATAGCAACAACATGTCTAAATATCCTGCATGTTGTACAAAGGATTTTGCCTAAGAACTGACATCTGTGGCTAAAATTTCTAGGCATCTAGATCTTCCTTCACATCCCTGATTATTTCTTTTGAATAAATTCCCAGAAGTGGAAATAAAAGGCCAAAGGGATTGTACATTTAAGGTTTTTGATCCTTGCACAGGTGTCCATCAGAAAGCTTTTGCTCTTACCACACTTACATTTTTTGTTCTTTTTTCTTTTATCACCCCACCCCACCCCTGTTTTCTATTTTTTCTTTAGCTTTATTTTATTTTAGCTTTATCTTTCTTCTGGGTCTCTGTTTATTCAAGTGGAATTATCACAGCTTTTTAGTCACACATATAGTAAAATAAATTTGGAAATTTTTCTGGGACCTTTGGAGTGATTTTTTAAAACTAATTTTTCATTCTAGAATAGTTAGGCATTTATACAGTGAAACCTTTTGCTACACAGAAGTGACATTGAGAGGAAACTAAAAACAAATTGTTTTTATGGTAGAGTTACTTGAGTTTAACTATTGTATGTTTCCCTGTAACTTTCCTTAAAGTTTTCCATCCTTAAGTGCGTTCTCTTGGTGCCTTTTTACCCTCACAAGACCCTCTGCATGCCTCTCTCATCACACTTACTCTGCAGTTGTTTGGCTCTTCCCCAGCTTGAGACCCTACTCCCAGGGGCAGCAGCTGAGGTTTTAATCACTGTTGTGTGTCCCTGCCTGATACATGATGGGTGTTCTGTCAGTATTTCTTATGAATCTGTAGGTGCTTTTGTATACAAAATATGTGAAATAAGCTAACTTAAGTTTTCTTTAACAGTAATTCTCTTCTGAGAATTTACGATGTTCCACAGATGCTCTTAACCTTGAAAACTTTTTTAATTTGTAATTGCTAATATAATGTGCATTTAGAGAACCCATAAGAATAGTTATGCAAGATTTTTTTTCCTCAATTCTTTTAAGGTGTTTATGATATTTTAATGGAAGGAGACTGTAAATCAGTATTAACTGAACAGTCACTAGACCATCTCCTAGATATAAATGGAAGAAAATTATGGTAGAATTGTTTTTTGTAACCTATTTCAGTGACCCCAAACTAATAGAATAATGTTTTCTACAAAATCAAAAGTGTCAAATTTTTAGTAATGTTTCTGTGATGAAAGGCTTTTTTTTTTTTTTTTTTTGGTGAGGAAGAGTACCTCTGAGCTAACATCTGTTCCCAGTCCTCCTCTTTTTGCTGAGGAAGATTGGCCCTGGGCAAACATCCGTGCCCGTCTTCCTCTACTTCATATGTGGGATGGCTGCCACAGCATGGCTTGATAGGCGGTGTGTAAGTCCACGCCCGGGATCCAAACCTGCAAACCCTATGCTGCCAAAGCGGAGTACACGAACTTAACCACTATGCCACCGGGCTGGCCCCAGTAGAAGGCTATTTTGAAAGCAGAATGTTTTGCTTATTTGGTCGAGGGTTCAAATGAGGCTTTATAATTAGTTTCCTGACGTGATATTTTAGAAATCTCAAAATTAGAACATCCCTATGGATTTGTTTACCGTTCATATGGTTCCCATATCTGAATTTTTAATCACAGAACACTATAAACATTTTCATGATTTCTTTTTACCCATGGTAAAGTACTTGACATAGATCTCATCAGTAAAAGTGTTGAGAAGTGAAGCAGTTTTTTTTTTAAAGGAATTATAAACCAGTCTGTGTTCTGAGTGTGTGGGCTATAGCATACTCAAAACTGAAAGAAATCTTTGTCTTCTAGAGTAAGCCTCATTTTGTGGAAAAATGAAGGAAGGTGTTCCACTTTTAAAAGACCTGGATCTGCTATCTGTTGAAAATTCTGTTTCTGGTATGTCATTTTACTTAACTCTTCTTTGGTAATCAAGATTGTCCATGTTATTATTACATATATCTCATTTGAAAAATGATAGAATTTGTTTCATTGTATAGCTATTTCTGTAAATGTCTGTGTTGAGAAGTGGAACAGATTGCTATGTTGAGTGTAGCTGCTGTCCTAATGATTTAATTATTTTTTTTGGAAACGTACATAATTTGCTTATTTGTAACCAAAGCAGTCTTCGCAATCTCTGTATGGTCATTTGTCCTCTTAGATGTCACTGCAGCTTTTATGGCCACATATAGTTACAGATATTGGTTTTCTTTCATATATAATTTGAACAAGAATGACAGCATATTATAGGATTTGGATTCAAGCTGATCCTAGGTTACCTAGTGGCATTCCTATATGGCAAGGATCTGGGCTCAAGGAGCCTACTGTCAGTAAAAGGAAGAACATAATTAAACATGTGGAAAGTTAATATAATAGTTATTTCAAAAGATTCAATCGATTTAGATAACTTTTTAGAGATTTAAATCATGGTTCATGAGAATACGAAATTTGTCAAAGTTCAGTATACAATCAGATCTAATTCTTTTTAAAAAGACAAATTGTTTATAATGCAGAACAGAAAGAAATTTAAGGATCATTGAAGGCTTTTCAAGGTTAGTGAGATGTACTATGTAAAATGAGAAGAAAGGAAGACAGTCTAAGTGAGTGAAAGGTTGTGAACAAGAGTGCAGTTATATAAGGAAAGCTGTGTTTGGGACAGTGAATAAACCGGTTTGGAGAGGATAACTGACTAAAGATTACATTGGGAAAATTGTGTGAGGCCAACTTGTCAGCGTTTCTAGGATGAGCTGGACATCAGAGTTACATGGGGTGCTTGCCCCCTATATAGGTTTGGGAATCTTCAGAGGTCCTTGAAAGCTCGGATGTGAGCAGAAAATGAAGATTATTTTTGTTTTGTTTTATTTTCAAATTTTACAAATCACAGTGTACCTTGAAAAAAAGAAAAAGAAAAAATCACTTTTAATCCCAATATTAAATTTTTTTCTTTGGGGGTGGGGCAGAAGATTTGCCCTGAGCTAACATCCGTTGGCAATCTTCCTCTTTTTTTTTTTTTTTTTTTTTTTGCTTGAGGAAGATTAGCTCTGAGCTAACATCTGTGCCTGTCTTCCTCCATTTTACATGTGGGATGCATCCACAGCATGGCTGATGAGTGGAGTAGGTCCACACCCAGGATCTGAACTTGGGCCCCCTATGCGGAGCACGTGGAACTTGAACCACTAGGCCATGGGGCTGCCCACCCAGTGTTAAATTTTTAAAATTTCCTTCTTTATTGTCTGTATGTATATTCTTTCTTTAGTCTTAGAGTAATTTTTATTTTTCTTTGTTCCTTTAACATTGTCATAAGCATTCAGTGTGACTGCACAGTCTCCATAATAATTTTAATGTCTGAAAGTAGCCCATCAAACTGTTTTATCTGTAAGCTCATTTTTCTGTTGCTTGACTGTTTAGGTTTCTAATTCTTCAGTATTGTGGTGCAATTATCTACGTGCATACAGTATTTTCTGTCTCTTGGACTGTTCTTTTAGAATTGACTTAAAAGGTCATGGTATGAAAATTTTTTAGCCAGCCCTGGTGGTCTAGTGGTTTAGATTCAGCGCTCTCACTGTCACAGCCAGGCTTTGTTTCCTGATCAGGGAACCACACCACCCGTCTGCTTGTTGTCATACTGTGGCAGCTGCATGTTGCTGTGATGCTGAAAGCAATGTCACTAGTATTTCAAATACCAGCAGGGTCACTCATGGTGGAGAGGTTTTGCCAGAGCTTCCAGACTAGACAGACTAGGAAGAAGGACCCAGCCACCCACTTGTGGAAAAATTGGCCGTGAAAACCCTATGAATAGCAGCACAGCATTGTTTGATGTAGCGTCAGAAGGGGAGAAGATGATGTGGAAAGATGGGGCAGGGTTCCACTCTGCTGTACACACTACACACAACTCGCTAGGAGTTGGAATCAACCTGATGGCGCTAAAAACAACAAATGAACATTTTTATGACACTTAAAACATTGCCATGTTTTCCAAGAGAGTTAAAATTTACGCTGTCACCCTTCCTGTGAGTTTAGCTACCAGCATTGGGTAGTCTGTAATTATAATCATTTTTGCTTAAGTTAATAAGTGCAAAATATGTTGAGCTCTCTTTTTCTTTGTAATATTTTTGTTGTTAACTAGTGAGATGGGACCTTCTATAATTTCACTTACTGAGTCTTAGTAATAGACAAGTTGTCTATTCAAGACTTCTGTCCGTTTATGTATTAAGAGTCTTGATATTTTATTTCTTTGAGTTTAGTATATAATATTTAGTAGTAATTTGCTGTGGATATTTTTCCATATGGACTTCTCCTTTAATTTTTTTTTTGTTTGGAGTTTTGAATAGACACAGAAGGGTATGATGTACACAAAATATATTGTTGAAAAATTATTTGGAAACAGTCTGCAACATGACTGAAGAAATGACACAGAAATTGAAGGTAGGGAGACAAGATACTGTTGCAGTGGTGTCAGCATGAGGTGAAATTAGAGTAGGACCTAGAGAGAGAGAGGAAGGAATTAAGTGAGCAAGGGATTGTGAGGGAAGAAAAAAAGAGTTGACAGCATTTTATCTCTGATTATAGAGGTAAAGAACACAGAAGAGAAAACACTCAAAGATTTTAAAGAGCGGGGAATAGATCCCACCATTAACTGATTTGGAAAGTCAGGAGAGGCCACTGGTTGGTAAGGAAGATGGTATCAGTCTTAAACATGCTAGTTAGAGCTTGAAATGTACAGGAAGCATCTATTCTTCCTTTTCTCAAAGTGCCTATCCGGTTCCTAATTGGGACAAGGCATATGCTGGACCTTACATTATTTTCTATATTTTGACGTTTAATTTCATTCTTCCGTTAGACTTTGGTGCTTTTATGAGGGCTTTCTTATTTCTGATTTTTAAAGTATGACGAATTGAAAAGAAAAGTTAAAGTGGATTAATAAGTGCAGGGAAACCAGATGATTCTTGAACTAAATTGAGAGGTTAGTTTCTCATTAAAAAAAAATTACAGTTTTAAGAGAGCATCTTACAAAATATATGTATGCTTTTAAACTGTTCAAATATATGGGGTGAAATATCTTTCCTCCTCTTGCTCAGTAGACTAAATTTTGTGTTTTGTTTTAGTTTAATTATTTTAACAAAATAGAGAGATAACAGATGTACGTTTGTAGAACATGAATGTTTAGCCAAGATTCTTTAAATATCTGAAATCTAAATAAAGATGTTAATTGTCTTGTTTTTGGAAACCACTTTTATTTCAACAGATGAAATTTAAGTGTTCAGTATAAGGAAAGACTTGAACAATTAGAAATATCAAAACATAGAATAGGTTAAGTTTTGGGGCCAGCCCCGTGGCTTAGCGGTTAAGTGCTCTCGCTCTGCTACTGGCGGCCCGGGTTCAGATCCGGGCGCGCACCAACGCACCACTTGTCCGGCCATGCTGAGGCGGCGTCCCACGTACAGCAACTGGAGGGATGTGCAACTATGACACACAACTATCTACTGGGGCTTTGGGGAGAAAAAGGGAAAAAAAAGAATAAGCTGTTTTGAGTCGTCATCAAGAACTTAGTTTAACCAGTTAACCTTTCATTGTCCCCTCTCCCCCACTTTTTCCTAGAGCTTTAAAAAATGTTTTCTGCTATTTAGCAAGGAAAAAGTTATGATTTTGTTTTATTTTTTGTTTTATTTATTTATTTTTGTGAGGAAGATCAGCCCTGAGCTAACATCCGTGCCAATCCTCCTCTTTTTGCTGAGGAAGACCGGCCCTGAGCTAACATCTCTTGCCAGTCCTCCTCCTTTTTTTCCCCTTTTTCTCCCCAAAGCCCCAGTAGATAGTTGTATGTCGTAGTTGCACATCATTCTAGTTGCTATATGTGGGACGCGCCTCAGCATGGCCAGACAAGCGGTGCCTCGGTGCGCGCCTGGGATCCGAACCTGGGCCGCCAGTAGCGGAGCGCACGCACCCAACCGCCAAGCCACAGGGTCGGCCCTATGATTTTGTTTTAGAAAAAACAAGTCTTTTAAATGATCATTTAGATACCAATCATAATATTAATTTTTTTTCCCTTTTTTTTGATTTGGCTTTTTAATCTGTTTTTATAAAACCTAACCCTCAAATGGTCTTATGAAATTTGAGCTAGTTTGTTACATATATCAAGACTGTCTTTGATCTCATTGAAATAATTAGGTATTAGGGAGGGAAGAGGGCAAAACGGGTGATTCGCATATGTGTATGGTGGTGGATGGTAATTAGTCTTTGGGTGGTGAAAATGATGTAATCCACACAAATCGAAATATAATGATGTACACCTGAATTTTATATAATGTTATAAACCAATGTTACCTCAATAAAAAAAATTAACTGAAAATAATAATAATTAGGTATTAAAAAATTTTCCCATCATAGTGCTAGCTTTGAGTTACAAAGATATAATCTATTTACACATTGAGGAAAGGGTGATTAATACATTCAGAAACATAACATTTGTGCATTTGTTTTCAGCATTCTTAGTTTTTTATGAATATGTGGTTTTATGTATGTTTTAATTGCTTCTCTTTTATTCATCCCTTGCCTTTAGTACCTTTTATTTTTCAAAGATTAAGTCATTGAAGTTACTTACAGGATTTAAGTCTTCCCCATGTCCGCACTTAGAATGATAGCTTTAAAATCATTCATGAAAAAAAAATCAGAGATAGCAAAGAAGATATTTCTAGCTTTAGAATGTGTAGATGTGGCCAGGCTTTTTGTGGGGAGGGGTGGTTTATGGCAAATTTCTTAAAGTCTCTGCCCCTTCTGTAAAATGGGTATTATGATAATAAAACTGACCTGACAAGGTTGTGATTAGTATTAAATGAGTTAATACATGTAAAGTGCTTAGAATAGTGCCAAGCATTTAGGAAGCACTCAGACTTGAAGTGGTGTCGTCAGTGTGTATAATGCTGTTATGTAGTGTCTGTCATTCCGAGAGAGTTTTAAAAGGTTATTATGTTTATATACAGAAATAAAGCATCTAGACTCTTTGCCTCCCATTCAAGACCTTCCTGAAGGTCATATGAACCTCTGTGCAAACATACTTCCTGCTTCTTCCCTTCAGGTATTATTTGCAGCAGTCAACTAAAACTATTATGGCTCCCCGTACAAGCTCTGTTTTCCCAGTTCTTTGTTTTTATTCATACCTTTCCCACCATCTGGAATGTTGCCCTATCACCACATGTTCAAAAGCTACTGTTTAAGTGAAACTGTCCGGATACCCCTGTAACTGTAGGTAATCTGTCTATATGAATTTCATATATTTCCTCTTACATGATTCCTACCACTTTCTATATTGCATTTTAGCTTTTTATCCACTTATATGTCCTTCACTAAGTTATGACATCCTTACAGGCAGAGAACTGTAGTTTATTCACCTTTGTAGGTTTAGAACCTATCATAGGCTTTGGCACTTAGTAAGCACTCATTTGTGGAGTAAAAGTTTGTAAAAGGTATAGCAAGCTAAAAGGTAACATTTAATGGACAAATGCATGCCAGTAAAAATGTGCTGTGTCAGTGTTTGTACACAAGGAACATCTTGCCTGATCAGTTACTTAAAATGAGATCACTTGAAGTTTTAGGAATTGGGTCAGATTCAAGAACATAGAGAGGATAGAGCACTATAAGGACTATCCACAGGTCAAGAATTTTCATTAGAGTGTTTTCCTTTTCTTTTTTAAAAAGATGGTATGTCTAATTAACCATCAGAGGGATTGCTTCTCTGACAGTAACTGATTTTTCACAGATCTGCCCACCCACCAATCTTCCTTATCACCAGTGGTCCAAATTTATGAGAAGTTTGGCCAGGACTAAGGGTACATCCGCCAATATCAGAATATACAAGCCACCTAGCTCAGTCAATTATTAAACCCATAATCTCACGCTACAAGTACATCTTTCTTATCACAATACCATAATGCCTCTAGGTTTGAAAGTAGGGGTAGTCTGAGAATAGGAACGGAGTAAGCTGTTTCATGAGGACACTTATTTTTTCCTTGCTTACTGTAATATTAATAGGGTCTTGGCCTCTAGATTTACAAGAAATGGGAATGGTGGGAAATGGGGAGATAAAATATCAGGCTCACAGTAGGGATTCACAGAGCTAAAGCAGCAATTATGTACTCTTAGCTCAAAAATTCTCAGAATTTTTACAGTTAGTTCAATGATATGTTGGTTTGAATAAGTATCCTAATATAAAAACACTGGATTTGAAAACCAGATGTTGTGTGTTCTAGTCATAAGCCTGTTCTCATTGGTTGTGACCTGGGATACATGACTCTGCATGAGTATTTGCTTTAGAGGATAGGGGCATGGGGCTAGGTATTTACAGCTCTTAATGGTTCCAGTCCAGCACCATATTTTTCAGATAAGAATTCCTATGCGTACTTCTGGTATCAATCAATCCCTTAAAGGTTGACTGATATTTAACAACCCCTGAGAATCAGAAGTATCAGACATTGACTCGACAACTTAGCACTGAAGGAAGTTGCTGCTATTTCTTTCGCATAGGATCAAATTCTGACGGAAACTTTAATGTCCTGCTTACCTCACTGTTTCATTTAATAGGAATTCTAATTGCTTTCATTGGCTCTTAAAACAGATACTTGGAATAATAACTAAGCAACATCACTGATTAATTTCATTATAGTGAAGTTTTTTATTGTGTGTGTGTGTACTGCCCACACACACAACAAATGAAAGTACAGTGTACTCCAGTATTTTCTCTTATAGTTCATTTTTTTAAAAAAAATTGTGACCCACAAAATTGATTTCATGACTTACTGTGGGTCTCAGCCTGCTTTTGGGGACAGGGATGGATTAGATAATAATGGTTTACATTTGTTTGGTAGTTTAACATTTACTAGGCACTTTGGTATACTGCTGTACCCTTAAGTGTGATAGCTTAAAAGTTAAGACACAAATTGTTACCTGAAAATGCTTCTAGTTGTTTCAACAGCCATGGAATATGGGGAGGGAGAGGCAACTGGAAGAAGTCATGGGGGAGGGATTTTCTTTTTTCCTTTTGTTGGCTTATCTTATATTTGGTAGTGTTATTCAGTCTGCTAATCCTAATGGCCTACTTAGGGGTTTGTATTTATGTTTATTTGTATTTAGGGTTACCTCAAATCTTGTGGCAAGCATAAATAAAAAATTTTTCCCCATGTAGGTTCTCTCAAACTAAACTAGAAGTCTTAACTGTGTGTTTTTTTAATCTTTGTGTTTCTTAGTCTTTATATGCAGTCATAAAACAGCTTCCAATGTTTGTATAATTTTAGTGACTTAGGTCTTGGTCAGACAGGACAGGGAAAAAAGAATGTAACAAAAAGAAAACCCATCTTCCTGTTTCTTATTCCTCTATGTGTCATGTGATATTGTCTTTAAGGCCTTTAGATTGCCAAGGGAACCTTGGTAACCAAGGCAAACTTTTGCTGTTTTCCTCTCAGATTTGAAGTTCTGCATTTTATTACACAGTCATGAAGAACTAGTCTGTTACCAGTAAATACTTAAGCCACAAAACTTGCTTCTCTATGCTGCCAAGTACTTCCTGTTTTGTCAGATTACCATTTAGGGAAAAGAATGGATTTAGAGTAGACGAGCCTGAGTTTCATGTTTTAAAGCTGAAATGCAGTTTGGAAGCTGTCCAGATAATCTAGATAGGAAAAAAAAAATGGCACGTCATGTCTACACATGAAGTCATGTGTCAGAAAGCTTCATTTGGCTTCATATCATGAAAAAGAGGGTTGCCAGGAAGGAAGAGAAACATTGTTGTCAGAAATAGTGTATGACTTGCCAACATTGTGGCTTGGGTTTAGTCTTTCCATGTCAAAGGTGTTTCAGTTTGTGAATGATTCATTATATTGCCTGTGAAGGAAAGATCTCTGTTCATTTCTAGCAGACTTTTCCTCTAGAAATATGTAAGAACTGCATTCAGCCACAATTACTTGATTTTCAGTAGGGACAGTTGAAAGGTCAAATGGTGATGAGAATAGAAATGGGCGACATTGTGAATATTGAATATCTTTGGGGGGAAAGTTGCAGTAAAATGATTTTAAGAATCTTTTGCAACTAAAATAGTGAGTAAATAGAACATTTGCTTATAAGTGATGAATCATGTGTCACTTTTTTATCGTATGAAATGAACTTCTAATCTGGTGTTAATAGAACGTGTCAGTAGAACATACTTTCAGTGTAAACCTGAATCCCCTCATATTGCTGGTGAGGGAATCTTGTGTTAAGGTTCTTTTGCAGGGGTGGAACCAAGCCCTTCTACAAAATTTTCTTTGACCAGACTGATCTGGCCTGCCTTAAGTTGGAGCTATTTTTCTCTTTCTTGACCTGTCAGTAAAATAAGAAAGATGCTTTTTAATCTTTCAGCACTTATGCAATTTCGTCCTTATCGGCTCCTGGCTCTTTGTCCACCCTCATGTTGGAAATATTCAGAGAACTGATGCTAAATCATAAGATATTTGAAACTCTCTACTGTAAGGTTTCTACCAGATACTTCCCTTTCTATCATCTAGGTATGTGCTGTTTCTGAGACATGTATTTCTTTAAAAATCCAATGGGGAAAAAAAGATGTTTCTAAATACCCATCATGCCCTACAGCTTCATCCTCCATTTTGCTTTGTAATAAATCTCATCTCTTGAAACCCTTTAACTGTTTTTGTTGCCATGTTCTCGTTTTAATAACCTGTGTCCAAATCAGTGATTTTCAAATTTTAGTGTATTCATAAGCATTACATCAGGTGCTTGTTCAAAATACAGATTCCTGGGCCCTCACTTCAGACCTAGTGAATTCAATCCTATGGAGAATTCTTATGCAGGTGGTCTTTGAGCCAGATGGAGAAAGTTACTTACCACATGCATTCTCACTGTCATCTACATTCTGTTCCTCATATTCTGTTAGTTTTTTCACTTTGTTTCAGTTATTCACATCTCAGGTTTTTTCCTACTAATAATTATTGATATCCTTAGTTTTTCTCCTAAAATTACTGACTGAAGAACTCATCCATTAGACCTCCAGGAGACTGTCCCACATTCCCTCCTTGTTAGTCAGAATTTATCTTCCCCCCCTTCCCAAAGCACACATTTATAGTTCAGTATATACAGTGTGTGTGTATATATACACACACACACACACACACACACAAATACATGGCACACATATTTCTAATATACCTTGCTAGTGATTTTCAAATGTGTTTTTCTCACTGGGGAAAGAGTTGTATCTCTCTACTTTTAATCTTTCCTGGCAGTGTGATACATCATAGGCATCCATACGTTTGCATTGAATCTTGACTGCTATAACTTGGTTGCTACTGACTCTGAAACTGTCAATCTACTAAAGATGATAGGTTATCATCCTTATAGCTCTAATTCTTGTACACCATTTCCCTTTCTCTAAATTATCAGTATTTCCTTGGTGCTGTCTTAAGAATACTTCTCTCATATTACATTGGTCTTGAAGCCTGTTGGCTTTCCTGAAAAAAAAAGTTTTTAGTAACTCCCATTCCCATATGGACTATGTAGTTCAACTCCTTATTTAAATGAATTTTCCTAAAATTCCACTTTGTGGTACCACATAGTAAAAATCAAGTAAAAATCCATATCATACACTTCAAATGCAGACTCAGGCTGTGCAAGGGCTCTTGATCTTCAACAACCTTTATAATAACCACAACACACCAGCATTTACTTTTTTAAAGAGTACAAAAGGATACACAAATATGACGATTACCTCTTGAAGGGGTGGGATCGTCAAAGGAGGAACATTAGAGTTTTATTTGTAATATGAATTGTCTGTTCAAATCTTTTGCCCATTTTTAAAATTGAGTGGTGGGTTTCTTAGGGTTGAATTTTGAGAGTTCTTTATACATGTCCTTTTATCAGATGTGTGATTTGCAAATATTTTTCCCTAAAATTTTGTCTTTTCATTCTCTTATTGTTATTAGGAGAGCAGAAGCTGTTAATTTTGGTGAAATTCAGTTTGTCAGGTTTTTTTTTTTTTCATTTATGTATCATGCTTTTGGTATATTATCTTAGAAGTCTTTTTTTAAACCAGTCAGAGATCTTCTGTTTTCCTCTAGAAGTCTGAGTTTGAGGTACATTTTGGCTTATCGCTTTGAGTTAATTTCTGTAAATGGTAACAGGGTATGGTTTGGTTTTTGGGTGGTGTTGGTTTCTTTTGCATATGGATTTCCAGTTGTTCCAGCACCATTTGTAAAAAGGCACTATCCTTCTCCATTGATTTGCCTTTTCGCTTTTGTCAACTGACCGTATTTGTCAGTCTTAATCTTTAGACTCCATTCTATTCCATTAACAGTATGTCTAATACATTAACTTTATAGTAAGTCTTTTTTTTTTTTTAAAGATTTTATTTATTTATTTTTTTCCCCCAAAGCCCCAGCAGATAGTTGTATGTCATAGCTGCACATCCCTCTAGTTGCTGTATGTGGGACGCGGCCTCAGCATGGCCGGAGAAGCGGTGCGTCGGTGCACGCCCGGGATCCGAACCCGGGCCGCCGGCAGCGGAGCGCGTGCATTTAACCGCTAAGCCACTGGGCCGGCCCTATAGTAAGTCTTGAAATCAAGTGGCAAGGGTCTTCTTTTTCTTTTTCAAAATTGTTTTGGCTATTGTAATTCCTTTTCTCATATAAATTTTAGAAACAGCTTGTTGATTTCTTTCCCCCATTCCCCACAAGAGAGCCTCTTGCAGATTCGGTTGGGTTTACACTGAATTTATAAATCAGTTTAGGGAGAACTGACAACAATACTGAGTCTTCTGATGAGTTTGTTTATTTAGTTCATTTTCTCTCACCAGCATTTTTTAATTTTCAACGTGAAACCTTGCACAAATTTAATTTTATACCTAAGTATTCCTGTTTTCTATGCCATCTTAAATGGTATATAATCCTCATTTTATAGATGAGGAAATTAAGTAACTTGCCTAAGGTGACACAATTGTTAAGTGACCATGCCACTTTGAAAGTTACATGAGCTTATAAACCACTATCCTGGTTTTAATGATGATGCTAATTTTCTTATTCTGAAATTGTTATGGTTACAATGGTGGCAGAGAGGAAAACTTCTTTTAACAAGTAAAATCCCATTACCATGCTCCTATAAAAGAATTGATCCCCAAAGTTTATTTTCTGAGCTTGGGTTTTCCAGATCTGTTCAAATCATAAACCACCTAGAAGCCTGTGATCAATACATTTTTGAACCAGTGTTTTTAAATAGTATATGTTATCTGGCAGTTAACTAGTATGAATTATTTCAGTAAAAAAAATGTGTGCCTTTTAGCATTTGAATGCCTACTGAGTGTTCACCAGTGGAGATACAAAGACATGATTTCTTTTCTTGAAAAACTCCCATCTGGGGGCAAAGGGGAATACACTTTTATAGTAAACACTATAATAGATGCATACACAAGGTGAGTGGTAGAACAAGAGCTTTACTTAGTTGGGGTTAAGAGTAGCTGCACTTTTACTCATTTCATGTTTTGGAGTTTCCTTTAAAAAAATTAGTTTGACAACTATTAAGTGGGAAACATGTAAAGAGCTTTGAGAGGGAGAAATCTGACAATCATTTCAGAAGGCTTTCTCTGGCAGGTGGTGAGAGTCTTGAGGAAAAACCAGTTAAGAAATAGCCTAGGCATGGCAGATACAATATGGATATGATAGAGTGCAGGAAAGTCTGGTTTCCATTTCCAAATATAAAGAATTCATAAGTTAGAGAAACAGTATTAGGATTGAGTGTTTTACATTAAGACTTGATTTTCATTTATGGATTTCTTCTGGTTTCTTAATAGCATTTTGATAAATGGATATTTTTACAAAATGAGAAAAAAATAATTCATTTGTAATCTTAATTTGAAGAGTATTTTAAAGTTTCAATCAATTAAACATATTGATGACCTACAATTTGATTTTTCTCAGTTATTTTTCAGGTCCCTTTATGAATGATGGAAATAAAAGGCAAATGGATAATCTAATCAGATAAGTGATATTTTTTTTTTATATAGTATAAATATATTATTTGTAATCTCTAAACCAAAACTTTGTTCTTTAAAACATTTTTACTTTTTTTTTTAGGTGCCAGTATCAAGAAGGTTTACAGTAATAAGGTACTCAGTCTTTTCTGAAAATAAATTTGTAGTCAAAGTAAAATGTACCAGCTTGTTTTTTTCCTCAGAGGCTAATCATATCTCAACAGTGCATTTACAGAGTGCCCCTACAATTAAACCTAGATTATTTATTAATCCTGTATATTATAGTACATATGAAAATCAATTGCTTTTCTTTCATAATAGCCACAGACCTAGGTGAATCTGCTTAAATAGTTTTAGATTTATCTGATGTTATGGCATCTTTAGTAGTTACCAGGTGGCTTAGTTGCTGAAATTTAGGTTTCTTTAGAACCAATGTCTGTTCTTTTAAAGAAGATTCTTAGCTATACTGATGTGAATTAAGAACAGATCTACTGGGCCGGCTCCGTGGCTTAGCGGTTAAGTGCGCGCGCTCCGCTGCTGGCGGCCTGGGTTCAGATCCCAGGCGTGCAACGACGCACTGCTTCTCCGGCCATGCTGAGGCCGCGTCCCACATACAGCAACTAGAAGGATGTGCAGCTATGACATACAACTATCTACTGGCGCTTTGGGGGGAAAAATAAAAATAAATGAATTAAAAACAAAACAAATCTACTCACAGCACAATAAGAATAGAAGATTCATGTGTCATTCATACATTGGAAATTTGGAAAAGTATAGAGTGGCTATAAATTGGCTTAGGGATAGTTTATTGATTATCTGTCTACAGATATATCCAATTTAATATTGTTTAGGTGTTTGTCCAAGGCCAGCACTGGTGTCATGGGTTGTAAAATATAGCAGGTAATTTTGCATAAAAGGTGACATGGTAATGAAATACTGGTTTTGAGTTGTTTGTATAGTAGTTAACTATTCACATATAATGATTTGCTATTTAAACCACAGAGATGCTCAAAGTCCAACAACACCCTACTGCTAAACTCATTAACTAGATTACCTTTTTAGGAAAGCATGACAGTTGAATGAGTGCTACTGGCACGAGCCTAAGAAAGGGTGTGTGTACCTGGCATACTTGGGCTGAGGTCAGATTGTTTCTTCCTGCTGTGAGTGCTATTGGTCAGGTTATGACATTTGTTCTTAACAGGCCACAATACTGATTATTCCACTCAGTTCTGTTTACGGAGCACCTCCACATATATTCTGATTTTTTTTTAGCATAAAATATGGGTATTTTTATTTGAACTTCACAGATCAAGAAATTTTTTAAGTGACAGAATAGGGAGTTTGTGAATCCTTTTAAATCCACTCCTCACCACAATAAAAGAAGAAAAAAAAAGTTCTTGACTCTCCAACCTGAAACATCTTTCTTGTGTATCATACCTAAAAGTTAACAGTGGCAGACAGCCAACATTTCACTGAATACAAAAGTGGGCAGTGGCATCAATTAATTGCCTACTAAGTTGGTAGGTACTTTTTACACAACAGCCCAAGAGGATATGGTCTTTAGAATCTAGATGAGTAATGGAATGGAGCTTTGAATTAATCTGATTCAAAAACTCTTGTTGCAGTATTTTAACTAAGGAATTTTTTTTTTTTTTTTTTTTTTTTTTTTTGGTGAGGAGGTAAGCCCTGTGCTAACATCGGCCCATCCTCCTCTTTTGCTGACGAATACTGGCCCTGGGCTAACGTCCGTGCCCCTCTTCCTCCACTTTATATGGGACGCCGCCACAGCATGGCATGCCCGGGATCCAAACTGGCGAACCCTGGGCTGCCGCAGCGGAGCATGTGCACTTAACCTCTTGTGCCACCGGGCCGGCCCTTAACTAAGGAATTTTTAAATAGGCATAAATCTGCATCTTACTTTATTTAATTAATTTATTTATTTATTGTAAGGAAGATCAGCCCTGAGTTAACATCCATGCCAATCCTCCTCTTTTTGCTGAGGAAGAGTGGCCCTGGGCTAACATGTGTGCCCATCTTCCTCCACTTTATATGGGACGCCGCCACAGCGTGGCCTGACAAGCGGTGCGTCCGTGCGCGCCCGGGATCCAAAGCTGAGTTGCCAGCAGCGGAGCACGAGCACTTAATCACTAAGCCACAGGGCCGGCCCCTATGTTTTAATACTGAGTAAATATGTGCTCAGTTACCCCCACCAATTTTGTCAAGCAGATATTAACCAAACTTCCATTGTTACAAGACAAAAATTTAATGAAAATTGGTCAGTATGTAATAATCCACAGGGCTAAATAGTTACATGGGACTGTATTAGAAATTTAAAATAAATGCTGAAGTAAATGTTACATATTATCATCATCTGACTCATCTTCTTCCTTCAAAGATTCCTGTTAAGAGAAAAATAGTGTTTAAAATCAGTTTTTAATATTATAACAATCTGAATCTAACTAAGCACTTGTCATTAAAAACTCTTTGTAATTGAACAATGAACACTGGTTTAGAATAAGACACCTGAGTAAATAAAAGGAAAACTAGGTGTATCTTGCTCTAACAATCAATGGCTATATTCTTGATAGAATACACACAATATGAAAGCATTAAATGTCCTGAAAAACCCTTGCCATTTTCACACACAAAAATTTCTGGAACCCAGGGCAACTTTATCCCCATTGAGAGTAACCTAGAAAATCTCTATCTTTAGTTCAGCTCAACTCTTAAGTGTTATTTAATAGAAATCAACCAAGTTCCTTTATTACTTAACACTTATTTCCATGATACCTTCAGCTAGAGTTTTCATGCTGTGGCTTACCTTAGCATATTTCTCTGCCTCTTCCCTTATATCTTTTGGAACAATTTCATGTCTTCCTTTAGTTACTGTAAATTAAGCCATATATTTATACATGAGTTAAAAATGATGACTATATTATGATTTCCAATACCATACAATCTATCCTTCCACAGATATGATCCATCTAATGTTGTAAAGTTGTACTATGAATACTAGATGCTTTGAATTTATCTTTGTGTGTTTTATCCACATCAGAGATTAAATCTGCCCAAATTTAGCTCTTATGGAAATGAAGAATAAATAATGCTATGATTTATCCTGATGCTTTGATAAATCCTGAACATTCATTAATATACAGCATGATTAGATTAATTTAAAGGGGGAGGAAAAAAAAGCTGGTCTTGAAGCCCTATGCTTACCATGCTAGAAAGAAAAAAATGGGTGATTTTTCAGTAATATTTTGTTTTTGTTTTTGTTTTTTTGTGAGGAGATCAGCCCTGAGCTAACATCCGCCAATCCTCCTCTTTTTTTGCTGAGGAAGACGGCCCTGGGCTAACATCTGTGTCCATCTTCCTCCACTTTATATGGGATGCCGCCACAGCATGGCTTACCAAGCAGTGCGTCGGTGCGCGCCCGGGATCCGAACCAGCGAACCCCGGGCCGTCGCAGCGGAGCGCGCACACTTAACCGCTTGTGCCACCGGGCCGGCCCCCAGTAATATTTTTTAAAAATATGAAATGGATGTTTCAAAAAAGTGAATAAACTATTCACAACTTGAGTCAATTATTTTTATTTATTTATTTATTTTTTTAAAGATTTTATTTATTTATTTTTCCCCCAAAGCCCCGGTAGATAGTTGTATGTCGTAGTTGCACATCCTTCTAGTTGCTGTATGTGGGACGCGGCCTCAGCATGGCCGGAGAAGCGGTGTGTCGGTGCTCGCCCGGGATCCGAACCCGGGCCGCCAGCAGCGGAGCGCGCGCACTTAACCGCTAAGCCACGGGGCCGGCCCACTTGAGTCAATTATTAAGGAGAACTTGCCCTTCAAAAAGACTACCTGGTAAATTTGTTCTGGCTTTGTATTAGAAAGGCACCCAACTGTTCGGAACACTCTGGCAATACCTACTGCAGTGGAACACAGGAACATTTCATGACGCAGCAATTCCACTCTTACATTTATTTCCAACAGAAATGCTACATATGTGTACCAAAATAATTGTATAAGATGTCTACAGCTGCATTATTCATTAAAAAACAACAACAACAACACTGGAAAGAGCCCAACTGTCCAGCAGCAGAAAAGGAGATGAATAAACTGGTATATTCAGACAACAGAACACAACACAGCAAGGCAAATGAACTACTACTATATATAACAACACAAATGATGTACACAAATAGAATGTTGAAGAAGTCAGGGACAAAGGAATACGTATTGTATAATTCCATTTATATAAAATTCAACAACAGGCAAAAACTGTCTCCAGTGTTAGAATTCAGGATAGTGGTTACCTTTCAGGAAAAGGAAGGACTGATTTCAAGGAGGCCCAACAGGTGATCTGGGGGGCTGGTCTATTTGTTGACCAAAGCAGTGGTTACATGAGTGAATCCAATCATTTGTTATTTGTGTACTTTTTCTATATGTTTTCATCATTACAAATTATTTTAAAAACCAAAAAAAAATGCAGCCAGTGGAACCCTAGGTTTGGTACAGATGACTCCAAGAGCAAATAAATGTACAAAAATAACTTACTTTCACCAACCCAGCTGAGCTCTAGTTCAAAAGCTTTATCCTTAACTTCATCGTGTACTATGTAAATTCTAGAACAGAAAAGGGAAAATTAACATTTGGCTATCTGCAAACACTGCTGTTCGCATACCCAGTGAGCAAATTAGAACATCCATCCCTAATATAAGTATTTATAAAATTATACATAGACACATTATACATAATCTATATTATTATGAACACTAGAAAAGACAACAAATTACAAAAGGTCTGATATAAAATTTAACACTTACTAACCCAAGTTGTTTATTTTGATACATTGTTTTAGACACATAACTAAAAACGATACCTCATAAGGAACATAGATTCATATGGGAAAAGGCCATCATTACCTGTATCTTTTCAGGATATTTGTTTTTTTTCTGTTCATTAACTGATTATTTTTAAAAGAAACTAATTTATTAGTTTGCAATTATTAGTGGTCTCTTCAATCTACAGCTTCTTGGCAGGAATATCTTTAAACCCCTTGTCCATTTTATAAGAATTGTATGCCCCTTAACCTGGCCTTCAAACTACAACACATGACAAACTGCAGCAAACAAGGAAGCATTGTCACACAAGATACTAAAGTAAAAGTATCCAAAAATTAAGTATCAGAGCATAAGCTTTCTTATTTTATACTTTCCGCTGTCTTAGACACCTTACTTTGGAGGGTATTCCTAAAGCCTTGCTATAATATGAGAAAGCATCTTAATTTTCTAGAACTAAGTAAAGGTACACAGTGCTCCATTTTATTAAATGATGAAAGGATGGCTTTCCTACATGGAACTAATTAATGTCTACTGTTATACCTAAACACAGAAGGTGTGGTAAGGGCTGATTTCCAGAAGCACTTCTCAGTAAAGGAAATTGAGTTTATCATGTTAAACTGTTATACAGCTCAATGAGGATTTTTTTATACTTTCTTTTTAAGCAGTTCTATTTTATGGTCCATGTGTTCCTCATGTTGTTATTAACTGACAATCATAGAATGGACTCTGCTTCTTTACAACTGGAAAAGGGAAGGGTCTCATGGTAAAAGGGGGGTGGGGAAGTGGCAGTAGCAGGAGTGATGGACAATTAGGACAAAATTATAAAACACGAGATTTTAATATTAGTTAAAACTCTCAGAAGAGATTAAGGGTACCATTTAAGTACTCTCAGAAGAGATTAAGGGTACCATTTAAGTAGTGTATTATATAATACAGCCCTTTAGGACTTTTTTCTTTGCATGTATTATTAGTTGTAAAACCTGAGAGTTGCACAAAGAGCTGACTAGACTGTGTTCATGTAGTTCTAATGTGCAACAGTTAGAGGTCCTGTGAATTCTCTGGAATATTATGTTCATTACTTTTAAATCTGAAAAGCTGGCTGCAAAACCACCATTTTATTGGATTTTTTGAAATACCAAATGCCTGCATTCTTTGATCTAGAAGAATCATGAATTTTGAACCATTGCCACGCAGGTTTACTGACTTTGTTGTTGCTTAATATTACTATTACTGTTACATAGCATTCTACTCTACGTACCTGCAATATGAATCACTTCAGGCTTCCTATACGCTGTTTTTAAATGTTTTGAAATATTGCTCTCCTCAACCTGTTACAAGAACTGTTATGATTAACATATCTTGCCCAAAGAAACAGATTATATAAATGAGCCAGCTTCATGGATCGTGTATAGAAGTAATTAGCTGTAGTAAGCTAAGATTACTATTTTTTTTTTTTTTTGTGAAGATCAGCCCTGAGCTAACATTCATGCTAATCCCCCTCTTTTTGCTGAGGAAGACCAGCTCTGAGCTAACATCTATTGCCAATCCTCCTCCTTTTTTCCCCCCAAAGCCCCAGTAGATAATTGTATGCCATAGTTGCACATCCTTCTAGTTGCTGTATGTGGGACACGGCCTCAGCATGGCCAGAGAAGCGGTGCGTTGGTGCGCGCCCGGGATGCGAACCCCCGGCCGCCAGTAGCAGAGCGTGTGCACTTAACCGCTAAGCCACGGGGCCGGCACCTAAGATTACTATTATTAAGACTTCTGAGATTTGAGAAGTTGGGAGCTATCAATTGAAGCCCCTAGAGGTCCATTATATTCTCCAACCCTTGAATTCCGTCACCTGAACAGTTTATTTTGTCAAAAGCCATTTTTCCCCATCCCATTCACTATCACTTTAAATATGGATATTCTCCTCCTCAATGAGGCTACTTAAAATGTTAAATTCACCTTCTAAAAATTATTCACGAAGTTATTTTCAAACAAAACATCCTCTTAGAATTAATGTATAAGGTAAGGTCAAATGAAATTTTTTGTCAGTGGTAAGGAAAATTTCAACTTACATTTTTGCAACTTCTTTAACAACATCACGGCAGGTCATTTCTTTCATCTAAAGAAAATGATATATTCAGTCAAAAGAAGAACACTTTTCACTTGTGTAACTATTTTCAGATTCTTTTCACAACTTTTTACCAATAACCCATGCTCTTGAGATAGATTCTCAGGTATAAACCAAGGAAAATAACCTAAAATCCAAAAAGACCAGGACCTAAGTTTTTTGATTCACAGTTTAATGTTTTTAAATTATTATGCCAAAATAGACATTCTAGACAACCTTGGACACCACTAATTTTGTGGTGTTAAAATTTATAAAAATCCAGACCCCTGTATGAATAGATTCACAGGCAGACTCTGATGTTTAAAAGATTGGAGAAGAAATTTTTTTTTCATTATAGCTAATTTAGGATAATAAAATGCAAAGTATGAATACCTATCATTTACAAGATACGGAGAGATTAAAGAGTGAGATAAAGTGTCCCTCATGGAACTATTCAAGACAAAATTCAAGACAAACATGCAAAATATCTGGGAAAGCTGTGAAGAACCAAGATTTGAGTGGGTTCTTAGCACATAGTTGGATTTGGTCTGATTTTGAAGAAGAGAAATGAAATGCACAAAGTGCAAGTCAGAATCCAAAATCTTATTCATCATATGAAAAGTAATTAGCATTCTTATAGTGAACATTTTTGGAAATCAAGGTAGGAAAACAGCCCTTAGACACCTGGCTGAGAAATCTATATACTGTAGGTACTAGAAGTAATCAGTGCAGGAGTTTATTAGGCATATGGGTTTCTGAACAAAAATGACAAGATCAAAGAAATGTTTGAGCAAACTGGTGTTCATACTCTGGATATGCTGGGAAGAATGGAAAATGGTGAAAGATGAAGAGTTCATACTCTGGATGTGCTGGGAAGAATGGAAAACAGTGAAAGATTAAGAGTATTCATACAGCAGTCAGGACTTGAGGTGATTCAATTGTTATATCTGTAAACTAGGTTTATTAATATTTTATTGTTGGCATTTTTTTTATATTTAGAAATCCTAATACTCTAGCTGTGCCTGCACAAACCACATAAGGAAGGAGGAACACCAAAAAATCATAATTTAAATTTAAGAATACCAGCCTTATTAGAAAATAGATCTATTATGTGGGACCAACTACAAAAGCAACTGGCATGGGCTCCTCAAAAAATTAATATTGGAGGGAGGGGAATACTTAAATTAGAAGAGATATAAGAAACAAACTTAGGGGCCAGCCCTGTGGCTTAGCAGTTAAGTGAGTGCACTCCGCTACTGGCGGCCCGGGTTTGGATCCCAGACGTGCACCAATACACCACTTCTCCAGCCATGCTGAGTCTGCGTCCCACATACAGCAACTAGAAGGATGTGCAACTATGACATACAACTATCTACTGGGACTTTGGGGGAAAAAAGGAGGAGGATTGGCAATAGATGTTAGCTCAGAGCCGGTCTTCCAAAAAGAGGAGGATTAGCATGGATGTTAAGCTCAGGGCTGATCTTCCCTCACAAAAAAAAAAAAAAAAAAAAAAAATTTAACGTGTGAGCCTTATTATCATAGTTTGAAAAACAGTTATAAATGACATTGTTGACATATTGAGGCACTTCAATTATGGACTGAATATCAGATGATATCTTAAAGTGTGATAATGGTATTATTCTAAGAGATGAATGCTGAAGCATTTAGGGATGCAATGTCATGATGTCTGCAATTTTTGTTTCAAATAGTTCAGGAAAAAACATACGAATGGATGCAATATTGAAAAAAAATAACTGTTCAATCTAGATGGAGATATCTGTTGCATTATTCTTATTTTTTCTGATGTTTAAATTTTTTCCTGTTAAATTGGGGTTGAAGAGAAGGAAAAGAATACCAATCTTCATACTTTTGCCCTTATAGGTTAAGTTCTATATTTATTAGTAAACTAATTGTATCATATAAAGGCAAACTTAATTAAGCAAACTTGAAAAGGCACATTTTAAATGGCAAATATACTTTTACATATGTTAGTGAAGTTTTTATTTCATAAAATGATAAACAGAACATGGGAAGAAAATAGGCCAGAGCAATGATGTAGAGCAGGGGTTGGCAAACTCTTTCTGTAAAGGGCCAAGTAGTAAATATTTTAGACTTTTTGGTCCATATGGTCTTTGGTCTCTGTTTCAAGTATTCAACTCTACTGTTGTACTGCAAAATCAGCCATAGACTGAAGGTAGCTGTATTCCAATAAAACTTTAAAATGCAGGCAGTAAGCCATAGTTTGCTGACCTCATTTCGAGGATGTTTTTGTCATTAAGCATACGTGTCCTCAACTGAAGTGATCTTTCTCAATTCTTAGCTAGGATTTGGTGGTATTCCCATTCCTTACTAGGATTTAACCATAGGAAGTCTGTGATGGAAAAGAACACTGGTCTAAGAGTCATGAGATCTGGGAACTATTCAGCCAGTGTGTTTAACCCAGGGTTGGGCTTGGGCTAAGTGATCACTAAGGTCCTTCTGTCAATTTTACTAAAATACCAAACATGATTTAGGCTTTACAGGTCTAGAGCTTGGCATTAAATTCCAAGCACTAAAAAAATGTTTTCTGGAAACTGTCCTCAAACAAATTGAATGAGTAATTAGTGGAGCAGGCTTCCAGTACAGCATTAATATTAAATGTATATGAAATTTTTTCTCACTGTAATTTACCAAAATACTGATAAATCATATGCCTGCCTTTTAGGGAAGTTTCTGATAAGCAATAAAGAGTTGGTGGATATTGTTTCAATATTAAAGTTGATCAATTTATGGATAAAAAGGAAACCAGCAAATTTTTAACAAAACTTTTTCACACTATAGATGAATTTCTGGCTCTTGGGGGAAGAAAAGGTGGGTAGTTTTAACAGGACAGGGTTTCATGCCTTAGTATCTAGCTAGGAGCAAAGGAAAGAGAAGCACTGGAGCACAGTCAGGCTCTTAATGTACTTCCGCAGACAAAAGCTGTGCTCGAGAAAAGAAAGAAATGATATAATAAAACACCAAAGTTCTCAACCTAAGGCTCACAGGGCTCCATGAATGGGCTTCAAGGATTTTGTGAAATTATATAAATATTTGTATTTTTCTGGATTAAGGGTTTATAATAAGCAGCTATCAAAATCATAAAAGGATTCATGGCACAACTCTACAGGTAACATGTTACCAGCTTTCTTATTCAGCCACTTAGCAGCTTCAGAAAGCACTGCTCAAAACAGCAAACCACACTATATCCTTGGACTAAATGGTTTAGCTTGTGATAAAATTTTACTACGTGAGGACAGTGTTAAAGCAAAAATTCAAGCATTAAGTATGTATTACCTGAAGCTTTTCTATTTCGGTCTTTGCAGCTTGCCTGGCTTTGCCAATGGCACAACCCCAATAACCCTATTTAGAAAGAACACACACCAGAATATATATGTTATTCAATTAAGTTAATATACTATCATACATAAATTATTGACTACTGCTTCTATTTAAAGGTTAATGAATGGATGTTAAATGACTTTCGAAAGTATGGAAAAATACAGTCAAACACATTCTAATGAACACCAAAGAGGCTCAAAAAAATTAAAATACCAAACTTAACTCTAGAATAATCTGGATTATTTTTAATAGCAGTATATTCAAAGAAAAACAAACTATGTCATTATATATACTTCATGAACTAGAAACATTTTTGAGGGTAGGGATGAAAAAAATTTTAGCATTATGACAATGAAAATGAAGTTATTTCTGAGAAAAAAATTTCTATAAGTTCAATACCTTAAACCTTCATTTTTTATTATTTATATTGTAAAGGTTATTTTTTAAATTAAAGATAAGGATGCCCATTTATACTTGTGTATAATGACAAAATATAGTCTCAATTTTTTTAATTAGTGAAAACAAATAAATCTCAGAAGGCAGTTAAGAAAAGGTAATTAGAGAAAGATCCAAGAAATCCCATTTAAAATCCTTTTTTAAAAGGGAAGATACTATATTCAGTTGAAGACATATTTATAGTGAGAGCTAAATATATTAATATTAGCTATAGTAACATAGCTAATATTTATAGTAATAAAAGAAATATCACATATTTGAAATTTTATGTTCACTATGCAATTTCTATAAACGGCATATTGAAAGCCACAAATCTTTCTTCTGCCTCATATCCATAGGTTGTTATTAATGATAAACAAGAAAATGTTACTTTTCTCCAATTTTAAAGAAACTTCATATAATCCAAATATATGACTTAAGTGCTAATCAGATACTATCAGAACTTCAGATGATTCAAAATTACTCACATATGAAACACCCGATGGGTCAATCATGTAGAGTTGTGCACCATCATTCACACTGTAAGACCCTAACATGAAACTGCATAAAAGTAAATTAATAGTTTAAACCATGGTTCTTAATACCATAGAGGTACAAAAAAAATACAGTGATAAAAATGCAATTATACTTTCTAAGATAAAATACTAATATACATATATCTCATAGTAAGCACTTTGATAAGGCAGTTTCAATAAAAACTAGTACATACTTGAAACTGTTCAAAATTCACGTGGCTTTGTTTAGTATTAAACTTTCATCAGAAACTTTCCTGGAAGGATTTTAGCAGTGTAGACAAAGGAGTGTAACGATAGATGTAAAACTAATGAGAGGGCCCAGGGCCCAATAGGTAAAGGCATAAACACGAAAAAGCCAAGGGAATACAATTCCTGATATGAGTACACTGAATCCACCTCAAACTCTTGTTCCACCCTTCATTGTTTTTTTGGCTATTCCCCAATATTCCTCCAGTTATTTTTCTGCAATAAACCAAATTGATTCGATTTGTTTTTCAAAGCTCAGCAAATTTAAATTAAGCTATTAAACAATTATATGCATTACTGATTTTCTGAAATTGTGATTTGTCTTAGAAGTAGAGAAGAAACCAGCCTCATCTTACATATCATTTCATGTGCAGAGTAATAGCCTACTGTCCAGTTCCCACTCCTAACCATCATTCCCTTCCATCTTCCACACTGCTCTGAGACTTATCTTTCAGAATACATAACTGATTATCATTATTTAAAAACCCTTCAACGTTTTCTTAGTATGGAGCACAGACTCCTGTATGATCTGGCCCCTTCCTACATCTTCAGTATCATCTAAAGCTTATACTCTACACACCAAGTATACTTGACTACCTCAACATTACCTGAAATGGCCATGTAGTTTCATACCAGTCCCTTTGTTTGAAATAACCCTTACCATTCCCCCTACATCTCACATTCTTTTCCTTGGCACTTCTTCAGAAAGAGGCCATTCACTAATTGGTGCTCCACTATATACTCAGTACATACTTTCTTCATCATATCACCTCCAAAACTGTATTAACAGGGGCCGGCCCAGTGGCACAAGTGGTTGGGTGCGCATGCTCCACTGCGGCAGCCCGGAGTCGGCCGGTTCGGATCCTGGGTGCGCACCGACACACCACTTATTGAGCCATGCTGTGGCAGCGTCCCATATAAAGTAGAGGAAGATGGGCATGGATGTTAGCCCAGAGCCAGTCTTCCTCAGCAAAAAAGAAGAGGCTTGGCATCGGATGTTAGCTCAGGGCTGGTCTTCCTCACCAAAAAAAAAAAAAAAAAAAAAAAAAAATTGTATCAACAGTGACCTAGTCATCTTTGTGTTCCCCCCTCATGTCTATGACTGACTCTTGGTATGTGCTCAATAAATGTTTACTCAAAAAGTTCTCTTCACTTTTGTTACTGTCTTAAAAACAGAAAACTGATGAATTCAGAGCTCAGTTGAAAGGTTAAAAATGAAAGGTATTCTATGAAGTCTGAAAGCTACATATTTCATAATGTAATTTAAGCGAGAACCTTAAGAACAAATATAAAAAATATCCACAGGTCTAACCTACTGCCAGTAGAATAAAACTTAGGTTTTCTGTAACATTTGTCCTCCTTAGTAATTTAAATATGGCTGATTATAAACAACTCAAAGGCAGGACTATAGCTAATACACTTTCTTTGTACAACCTTTAACAGTGGCAAGCACTCAGATGTTAGTAAATGTTTTATTTTGATCAAACATGATTGACTTGTTTATTTTTTAACAGTTATAAAGGTCTTTTTATTTTAGGAAAATCTAGAGTCATGACAGATCAACTCTGAGAAGCCATAATTGAATATTTACATGTACTCAGGTCTTGATGCAACTGAATCCCAGCTTTCCCCCCAAATAAAAATATCAGCACTTCACCTTAACAGCAGAAATAAGAAACCGTGACATGTAATTTTGTGTGGATTCATTAAATGTTATGTTAGTGCCGTTGAGTCGATTCCGACTCCTAGTGACCCTGTGGACAGCAGAGCAGAACCCCGCCTGGTCTTTTTGCGCCATCCTCTCACCTTCTGGCGCTCTATCAGACAATGCTCCACTGCTATTCATAGGGTTTTCATGGCCAGTTTTTTCACAAGTAGGTGGCCAGGTCCTTCTTCCTAGTCTGTCTGAGTCTGGAATGGATTCATTATTGACTACTAAAAACTCCCATTTAAGAACATTTTACCTAATTGTTTAAAGTATATCAGATGGAAATTAATGAGAAAATTGAAGCATCAGCATAGGTGGCTATCTAATAATGACAACATGGAATATATTTAAAATCAGTTCGCAGTTTCCTGAGAATGTCAGGGTCCAACACTAGCGAGTTTATTTTTTTTCCAGTTTTGAGAAATAATTGACATAATCACTGTATAAGTTTAAGATATATAGCATGATGGTTTGATTTACATATACTGTGAAATGATTACCACAATAAATTTAGTTAACATCCATCACTCTCATATAGATATAATAAAAAGAAATTTTCCTTCTGATGAGAACTGTTAGGATCTACTCCCTTAGTAATTTTCTACAGTTAACACTGCTGTATTAACTGTAGTCATCATGCTGTACGGACTAGATGCTGTACATTACATCCCTCGTACTTATTTATCTTATAACTGGAAGTTTATACCTTCTGACCACCTTCCTCCAGAGAATTTATTATACAGATTAAAGTTATTACTATGAATTCTGTTTTATTACTTCAAATCTGTATAGTCTTCTTCACTTTTCAAAGTTTTTATTTTTATGAATACTGTTTTATTTAATCACTGTCCTAGTACTTCTTGGTAATAGTTCGTTTTTTTTAATGACATTTTTTATTTTTACTTATACTTGCCATAAATATTTTTTTCAATTATTTGAAATCATAAAGGTGTATCAGCCACATGCAAAAGAATGAAAGTAGACATTATCTTGCACCATACACAAAAATAGTTCATATTTTTAAGGGTATAAAAGGCTAAGATGCTGGGGAAAACAGATACGTATAGTATAGATCTGACTATCTCACAAAATTTCATACCTGCAGCCAAAAGGTCTAACAGCACTGTAGAGTGTATATGCATGTACATACATGGCCACTCTGTCTGCAAGATGCTATGGGGAGAAAAACAGAAGAGCTTATTAATAAACTCCTACTGCTCAAAAGGCTCCTCAACATGTCATCAACTTACTTTTAGTGGAATGTCATAGCCAAAGTTAGATCTAAAGTTGGAAGCTTCTTCTCTTGCAATGTCTGCTAAAGAACGAGCATCTGCCAACAAACCTGCTACTGCCTGAAAGAAAATAATATGGTACCAGCTTATAAATACATTCCTATCTCAAATCAAGGACAGTATGTCATTATTGTAGGCTTATTTAATATTTTTTAACAAGCATCACCATTAAAAATAAATTTTTTTGGCTTAAAGGTCTTTACAAGGCATTCTGGCATCTTGATACTTGAGTATGGGATTACAATTTGGAAATTTACCAAGGGTAACTCACTTCATTGTTTTGTTCAGTAATGACATTCAGAAGGAATATTTCTATAATAAATCTTCCACTTCTCCCCATTTACCACTTAATTATAAAGAATAAAACAACAACAGAAAAGAATAAAACCATTGGCCTTGGTCAGTATTGATCTCTTTTTAAATTTAAAGCAGTTCTTTTTTTTTTTTTTTTTAAAGATTTTATTTATTTTATTTTTTCCCCCCAAAGCCCCAGTAGATAGTTGTATGTCATAGCTGCACATCATTCCAGTTGCTGCATGTGGGACTCAGCCTCAGGATGGACGGAGAAGTGGTGCCTCGATGCGCACCCGGGATCCGAACCCGGGCCACCAGCATCGCAGTGCACGCACTTAACCACCAAGCCACAGGGCTGGCCCATAAAGCAGTTCTGTGTGTCAAAAACTTATTAAAAGTTTTGATCTAAAAGGCACAACCTCAAATCTCCTTTTTCAGCCTATTGACTAATAAATTGCAATGCCAAACCAAAATATGACAAACCACAAACCATCCAAGATGGTGGCTTAGAACTGCGTTTACCAAAACGTGCTGAGACATCCTAGGGCATTGTAGTGAACTCAGAGTTGTGTGACATTTTAAGTTTGGGGGAAACATTTGTTGAAGTAGTTCACAGTTTCAACATTAGATTATTCTACATTCCTTTCAATGCCATCATATTGTTAAGAAGCTGGGTTGCTGTGATAAAAAATAAGTACTGTGCAAAAATCAATGTGGAACGGGAAGTGAGGGGGGGCAGCAACTAATCTGATTCCAAAGTTTAAGAAGTTGTGCAGTGCATATTAATAATTGTGGTGGTTTTCTTTTTTTGTGTGTGAGGAAGATCAGCCCTAAGCTAACATCCAGGCCAATCCTCCTCTTTTTGCTGAGGAAGACCGGCTCTGAGCTAACATCTATTGCCAATCCTCCTCCTTTTTTTCCCTTTTTCTCCCCAAAGCCCCAGTAGACAGCTGTATGTCATAGCTGCACATCCTTCTAGTTGCCGTATGTGGGACGCAGCCTCAGCATGGCCGGAGAAGCGGTGCGTCGGTACGCGCCCGGGATCCAAACCCAGGCCACCAGCAGCGGAGCTCACGCACTTAACCGCTACACCACGGGGCTGGACCCAGTAATTGTGGTTGTTTAAAAATAAAATACTTTTCTTTCGCTGTATGTATATATATATATATTTTTTTTTACAGCTACTATGTTTTTAGGGCATAAACGCTAAGTTGTTTGGACCTAAATATATAATAAACAGAACCACTGGGTATTTCTTTTGGCCTAGGGAAGCTATGAAAAAACATTAATCAAACAGTTACTTGTACTAGGAACCAAGAAAGTCTGGGAACTGCTAGCTTGGGAGATTTGCAGAATTTAAAAGTGATACCAGAATTTTTAACAGCCTTTTTATCTACTGCTTTGTAGTAATAGTAATAATGAGGAAAATTTCTAACACATATTGAGCACTCATTACATGCTAAGCATTTTACTTATTTTTAACCATGCAACAACTGTATGAGGGTGCTATTACCACCCTAGTTTTGCAGGTGAGGAAACTGGTGTTTAGAATAACTTCCCCAAGGTTACCTTACCAGTAAGTGTCACCATTTAATAAAGAATCTTCTATTGCTTTGGAGAAAGCTTACTGTGAAGTCTAATAATTCTCATATCACTTGAAGATAACAGTTGTGGAACCAGAACATTAATCCTTGATTTTCTCCAACCCTCTTCAGTGTCTAATGTTTTGCCAATTTCCAGCTATAAGGAATGCCATCAGTTTCCTGGCTTTAAATAACAAATGCGACAAATTTGAAAATTCTAGGACAACAAAATTTTTTCAATCACTGAAGTGCCTATAAGCGTATATGATTTTTTTCAAAATAGACCTACCTAAGGTTTTTTACTAAGTGAAAGAATGTATGATTCACTAGTTCCCTCCTACCAGCTAGGTTACAATCTGGCAAGTTTCACCAAAACATATCAGTTTCACTGGCAATAATACATTTGTTCAGGAGAGAAAGTATGTTCAGATAAAAAAATTATCTGTAGCTTTATAGTTTACTGGTTGTATTTTACCAGTCCTTTTTGTGTTTGTAACACATTTCATTTGGAAATACCAAAGGTATCAGCAGAATGAGTGGGTCCTATAGGATCTCACCCTGCAGCATGGGCTCTGGAGTAACATGTAGACCATGCAGACCCAAGTTTGAATCCAAGCTTATTTCTTTACCAGCTGTGAGTCTGTTTTCTTATCTGTAAAAATGGGATTAACATTACTTTCATTGAGTTGTCAGGATTAAACAATTTATGTAAAGAGCCTCTAGCATAGTATCTAGCACACAGGTGTTCTCTTTTCTTCCTTGCCTTTTTAGTAAACAGTGTTGGAATCATTTCTTCTCTTTTGTTGGTGGTTGTTTTTACCGAAGAAAGTCTGACATTTATATAGGATGACTTCAGTATACACCAGCCATGTATTTATGGCTTGGCTTGCAATTATACAAAGCAGTCACTCAAGATACCAGCTGCATAAAATAACTTAAATACAGCAGTGCCTATGAAGCTATTAAAAAGGATGTGCTCACTTTTCCTTTCATTAAACATCCTTTTCTGATGCTGCACCTTACTATAAAGGTATTCTCTATCTGGTAACATTTTCAGTGTGACACTGATCCCCACAAGGGATACAAAAAGCTAAAGATTCGTTCCCTCTCAAGCATATGCCTTCACTGGTAATCTGTGCTGCCAAGATCTCTTTTCTGCACATACTTCCTACCCTTTTCCTGCCTCCTTAAGGCAACTGCGTTCTTCATATCTATCTACAATTGGGTTATGAGAATGCTGCCTTTCTTTTAGACAGTAAAATGTTCACAAACCAGTAACTCTCTGTGATTACTCTGTGGCTGCCCTCTGATCTGTTTCTGCCTCAATGCTAAAGTAATAAATGGGTTCTTAGAATCACATTTTAATATATTCCAGTCAGTTACTTCACAAGAAACTGGACAAGGCAAAAAGAAACATTTTTAAATGTGACCTTACCATTCCAACATGCCGATCAACGTTAAAAAGTCGTTTGTTGGAACCTTCTTCATAAAGTTTAGAAAGGACTAATTTTTCTACCCCAAAGACAACACCATCTTTACATCTGATTCCAATAGCTGTACTGAAACAAGTAGAAGAAAATCAATTTTTTTAAATGACAATAAACTTCATAAGTTAAAAAAAAATACACAAGTAGGTACCATTCAGTATTTTAAAGCATATCAAGTACTTTAAAACAAATACATATGAAAACAAGAGAACACAACTGAAAGTGTAATTAGATCCACATAAATGAACGTCATGTGACTGAAAAAAAATCTAGCATATCATCACATAAAAAGATATTAATACATAAGTGAAAAAAAGATGCCAATAAAATATGTACAAAATGGCACAGTGTCTGGCATACGATAGCCATATTATAACAAATGTTGACTAAATTCATGTCCATTAAAAATGGTACAGCCCTAAATCCAATGACTGGTGTTCTTGTCAAGACTGGGAGATACAAATCATACACAGAGAGACACAGGTGGACAGCCATGTGAAGACAGAGGCAGAGATTGGAGTGATATGTCTACTAGCCAAGAAACGCCAAAGATTTCTGACAGCCAACACAAACTAAGAGAGCGTGGGATCAGCCCTTCATTCCTCAGAGCCTCTAGAAAGAACCAACCTTGCTAACACCTTGATTTCAGACTTTTGGCCTCCAGAACTGTGAGAAAATAAATTTCTGTTGTTGTAAGCGCACACACACACAAAAATGTATATAATACCCATAGAAAAGCCAGGCTATCTACAAACTAAATAAAGTTAACAGTGCCTAATCTGGATGGAAAGATTATAATTCTTTTTCTTTTGCTCATTTGCTTTTTCTGCAATAACCATGTATTGTTTATAAGTATATAAGAGAATAAAATACATGTTTTGTACAACTGTTTAAAACAAAA
Organism: Diceros bicornis minor; assembly: GCF_020826845.1. Lineage (NCBI taxonomy): Eukaryota > Metazoa > Chordata > Mammalia > Perissodactyla > Rhinocerotidae > Diceros > Diceros bicornis. The sequence continues at coordinate 8,145,059 of NC_080763.1, read as the reverse complement.
TAGATCTTAAAATAATCTCTTAAATAAAACGTGGAGAAATTATATATTGCCATTTCAAGATGAAAATACATTAATTACTTTATTCTTCTAATCCTTTTAACAAAGGGAATTCTGATCAGAAACAACCAGAAAAATGAACAGAGTCCCACACCCAAAATTTACAAAGAATTTCAGACACTCCTTCCCCGACACTTCAGGTATCTTCAATGGCTCCCCTTTCTTTTTTCTGTGTGTGTGGGTGAGGAAGATCAGCCCTGAGCTAACATCCGTGCTAATCCTCCTCTTTTTGCTGAGGAAGACCGGCTCTGAGCTAACATCTATTGCCAATCCTCCTCCTTTTTTTTTCCCCAAAGCCCCAGTAGATAGCTGTATGTCATAGCTGCACATCCTTCTAGTTGCTGTATGTGGGACGCAGCCTCAGCATGGCCAGAGAAGCGGTGCATCGGTACGTGCCCAGATCCGAACCCCGGGCTGCCAGTAGCAGAGCACGCGCACTTAACTGCTAAGCCACGGGGTCGGCCTGAATGCCTCCCCTTTCAAGTTTCAACTCCCTGGCCCAGTTTTCAAAAATCCTGAGAATCTGCAAAGCCCATCTAGCTTATTTAATATTATAAATCCTGTGCTCTACTGAATTCAAACTCACTGTCAACCCTCAGACCCCTTATGTTCATTTTTGCTTTTATGTCTTTGTTGAGGTTATCCTGGGTACTAGAATATATTTCCCACTTAACACTGATTGTTTAAATAAATTTCCACAACCTTTTGCAAAGTTCACTTGAACTTAAACTCTACAGCCTCAGGTAGCCTTTCCTAATTATTCCAACTCACCATCTTCCTCACTGTTCAGAATCTAAAACGTTCTTTATTCTAAACTAAAAGTTCTCTAAGTGTGGTCTGTGAAGCCCCTGGGAATCCCTGAGATCCTTTCAGGTGGTCTGTGAGGTCAAAATTATTTTCATAAGAATACAAAGACAAGAATACAAAGAATATCATTTGCTTTTTCCACTGTGTGGACGTCTGCACTGGTGGTACAGAAGCACTGGTGGGTAAAACTGCTGGCACTTGAACGCAAATCAACGCAGTGACAGGAGATAGCAGTAATAACCGTTAATCATATTCTTCACTGCTACACTCTCACAGTTTACAAAAAAGCCACTTTTTGGGGCCGGCCCGGTGGCGCAAGCGGTTAAGCGTGTGCGCTCCGCTGCGGCGGCCCGGGGTTCGCCGGTTCAGATCCCGGGCGCCCACCAATGCACCGCTTGTCAGGCCATGCTGTGGCGGTGTCCCATACAAAGTGGAGGAAGATGGGCACAGATGTTAGCCCAAGGCCAGTCTTCCTCACAAAAAACAAATAAATAAATAAAATAAATAAAAATTTTAAAAAGCCACTTTTAGTTAAGAATGTCCTTGATAAAGCAGTAATTAATTTTATTATATGACAACCCTCGAGTACCTGGTTTTTTATTATCACACTGAAACGGAAGGTACTCTAAGTACTTCTATTGTACATCAAATATGATGGTTACCTAAAGGAAAAAGCATTGATAAAACTGTTTTGAGTTGTGAATTTTTTCATGGAACACTTGCTTTTACCTTAAAAGAATGTAAGACAAACTACGTTTATTTACACTTAAGTATGTGGCAGACTTTATTTTTCCTAAAATGAACAAAGTGAGCCTGTCACTTCAAGGAAAACAACTGACAGTATTTTGTTACTGGTGATAAAATTCAAGTTTTCAACCATAAACTGGAATTTCAGAAAACATACTCACCACTATGAGCTCGTCTGTTTCCCAATACTTACAAACTTTTATGATCAGATTGGTGGTGATATTAACAAGTGTGATGTTTCTGATAGTATATATGAAATATGTCAAATTTGGCAAATGTGTTATAACTCAGTGAACCAATATTTTCCAAATGACCAAGTCATACTATTGCAAACCAAGCATGAGTAAAACATCTGAAGTGCAAGATTACATTAAAATACAGATTTTAATGTAAAGTACAAAAAGTTTATCAATAAGTTTTCAGATTCCACACTGCAACTAACCTTTAAGAAGCTTAAACATCTGTCCAGTTTTGGTGTAGTATCAAAGAACAACATCCATAATTGTCTGAAAAGGCTATTAAAATACTGCTCACTTTTCCAACTACACAGCTATGTGAAGCCTGATTTCCTTCACATGCTTCAACAAAAGCAATGAGATATTGAAGCAGAAGCAGATACGAGAATCTGTCTTCTAATAAGCTTCAATTAACTACTGTGAATTATAAAAATGTAAAACAATGCCACTCTTCTCACTATATTTTTTTTATATTCTGGAAGTTATTTTTCATTAAAAATGTTTGAATGTTAATTATTTTTAATTAATGTTAATCTATTACTTATGTTAACATGCAACTGTGTTTATTATTATTTTATTTATTTTTTTGCTGAGGAAGAATGGCCCTGAGCTAACATCTATGCCAAAACTCCTCTATTTTCTAAGTGGGTCGCCACCACAGCATGGCTGCCAACGAGTGGTGTAGGTCTGGGGCCAGCTCCGTGGCTTGGCAGTTAAGTGCATGCGCTCCGCTGCTGGCGGCCTGGGTTCGGATCCCGGGCGCGCACCCACGCGCCGCTTCTCCAGCCATGCTGAGGTGGCGTCCCACATACAGCAACTAGAAGGATGTGCAACTATGACATACAACTATCTACTGGGGCTTCAGGGAGAAAAAGGGAAAAAAAAGGAGGAGGATTGGCAATAGATATTAGCACAGGGCCGGTCTTCCTCAGCAAAAAGAGGAGGATTGGCATGGATGTTAGCTCAGGACTGATCTTCCTCACAAACAAAACAAAACAAAACAAAACGAGTGGTGTAGGTCTGCACTCAGAATCCGAACCCACAAACCCGGGCCACCGAAGCAGAGCACACAAACTTAACCACTAGGCCATGGGGCCAGCCCCTCGTTGTTATTTCAAATGAATTAATATTTTTTATTTTCTCAGTTTTAATTCCTAATATGGTAAATATTGATAGAACCAATAACATACATAAAAGCTGTTTGGGGTCATGGTAAACAGAGAGAACCAATAAGCTACACAAATGAATGCTCTCTGAGGTCCTCAGTGATTTTTTTTTTTTTTTGGAGCTAACATCTGATGCCAATCTTCCTCTTTTCACTGAGGAAGATTGGCCCTGGGCTAACATCTGTGCCCATCTTTCTCTACTTTATATGGGACGCTGCCACAGCATGACTTGACAAGTGGTTCATCGGTGTGCGCCTGGGATCCGAACCTTCGAAACTTCAGCTGCTGAAGCAGAGCGCACACACCTAACTGCTATGCCACTGGGCTGGCTCCAGTGATTTTTTTCTTACAAATATAAAGGGGTCCTGAGACCAAAGTTCTGTGTATATTTTTGTTCTAAACAATCTAGCCCTTACACTTATGTTGTACAATCTTCCTTTCATATCTTGGCTCCTCAATGAGGCTAAAGAGGAGGAATGTAATTGTAATCTTTCCCTTTTTCTCTTTTGCATATTACATTCTAGGGGCATACTTTTATAAAAGTTATGATCATACTAATCATATTTTAATAAAATGTTTTAAGTATTCACTTATATGTCATTAATTATTTTTGGTAGTTCCTATGCTTAACACAAAAAATACTCGAAAATACGTGACTTTTAAATTCCCAAGATTAAATCTTTTTCTTTAAAAGAATTTATCTCCTTTCGATGCAGAAATATAATCTTAAATCACATTATTCAGTTAAATGTTCTTAGTTTATATGTCATACTCTTAAGAAAATTAATATACAATCTAATTTTTCTATGTTCGATTTTCTGTGCCCACACAGCACTTAAAAATTTTCTGAATATTTTTACATATATTTCATTCTTATGGCAAGTTATGTGAAGTAGTTAGGGTAGATTTCTACATCTCGATCTTACAGACAAAAAGTAACATTCAGAGGACTGCATAGAGGAACTCTTTATAATATTACTATTAAGTAGCAGCTAGGAGGAAAATTCACATCTGATCCTCATCCAATATTCTACCATACCAGGTTACACAAACCCCCTTAAAAGATAAACTTTCCTAGTATTTTTTCTTTACACAGAAAAAAATACGTTCATTTTTAACGTTTCAATTTTTAAAAATCATTTTCTTCAAGTTTGCTTAAATGTACCTGTTTTAAATCATATTTAGAAATATTTTATGGAAAACAAATTCCTAAGATACACAGATTCTTATAGCCTAGTCTCAATTGTCTGGGTTACAGATGGTTTCAAAATATATCTCCAGGGGCTGGCCCAATGGCAAAGTGGTTAAGTTCACGCACTCCATTTCAGCAGCCCAGGGTTCGTGGGTTCGGATCCCGGGCACAGACCTACACACTGCTCATCAAACCATGCTGTGGCGGCATCCCACATACAAAATAGAGGAAGATGGGCACAGTTGCTAACTCAGGGACAGTCTTCCTCAAGCAAAAAGAGGAAGACTGGCAACAGATGTTAGCTCAGGGCCAATCTTCCTCACCAAAAAAAAAAAAAAAAAAAGTTTCCCCAGTTTTTCTCTTAGTCTTCTCTTACCAGTATTTTTACACCAATGAAAACGCAAGAATGTAAAGGAGGAAGAGAAAAACAATAACTTCCTCAATTCTTTGTCCAGCTCCTTGGTCTAAAAGCCTATCTTCTGGGGCCACCCCGGTGGCACAAGCGGTTGGGTGCGCGCGCTCTGCTGCAGCAGCCGGGGTTCGCCAGTTCGGATCCCAGGCGCGCACTGATGCACTGCTTGGCAAGCCATGCTGTGGCGGCGTCCCATATAAAGTGGAGGAAGATGGGCACGGATGTTAGCCCAGGGCCAGTATGCCTCAGCAAAAAAAGAGGAGGATTGGCAGATGTTAGCACAGGGCTGATCTCCTCATAAAAAAATAAAAAAAATAAATAAATAAATAAATAAATAAATAAATAAATAAATAAATAAATAAATAAATAAAATAAAATAAAAAATAAAAGCCTATCTTCCTTTATCAACAAGAAAATTATCAACTTTTTCTTGAATTTGACTCTCTTTTGAATTCTATCAGGCTTTGTACACAATGACAAATACATTTCAGCCTAAAATTCTTAATAGCCTTACTTTTATTACAGTATCAGATACTGACAGCTTGTAAGTACCAATACTTCTAATAATACATTTAAATACAAAATAAACCAGCTTCATTACAAATCCTGTAAGAGGACTTAAAATATATTTTTGCTCAAAAATTTTTAAATACTTCATAAACCATTAGATTTCCGTATATCTTCTTTCTACCATTCAGAAGATGGCACAAAAAATGAACATTTATTCATTCACTAACTACCGAGGTCTTGCTATGTGCTAGCACATGCAAAGACAAGTAACAGCCTCTACCCTCATGAAACTTCCATAATCAAATATTGCAGGTACTATTAGAAAGTGGAAAAACTCAGTATTTACATGTGGACTTTTCTAAAATTTTGGAAACATTTCCCTACTCAACCTTTACTCCAAACGTTTTCATAATAATAAAAAAACTGAGCTCAAACACCAACACCTTTCATCTGGTAGGCCTGAAAAAAATTCTTTAAGAGATCTGAATGAGATGTTATGAAAGAAATTCTTTTTAAAAGGCCTTTAATTCATTCCAAAGCTGCTTTAGATTCAAAAATACAATCATCACCTAAGTATAACTGACTGCAAAATTTCTTCAATAAAAGACATCAAGTTTGTCAACAAGCTAATAATTTAACCAGATCTTATAGGGGTGCCAAAAAATCATTTTAGTGCATTACTCTAAACAATAAAACACAGAGTGAAGGAAGCGAGTACAACAGGAAAATATCTTGGTGATCCTACACCTTCTGGAATGTGGCAGCAGAAGACGAGAAGAATGAAAAAAATCCTTGCTGAGACAAACATGTGACTAACTGCAAAGGACATTTAAAACAAGTAAGATGACAAGGTCACAAACCTAATGGACAAGGAAAACAATGATATAAATCAAGAATTTGAAAAGGAAAACAGGCTAGCAAAGATGATAATGAATTTGGTTTTATACACTACATTTAAGACATGGTAGAATAAGCCTGGAATCAACTGGAAATATAGGACTAGGCTCATGGAAAGATCTGGCCTAAAAAGAGATCTAGAAATGACTAATAAATTGAGATTGTTTTAGGGCATACATTATTTTGTGCTAAAGTAACATAACAAAACCTAATTACCAAAAATATAGAAAAGGAGACATTTAATACCTGGTTAATACATACTAATTTCAAGTTAAACAATGTTTCTTACCTACTATTTTCCACAGCCTTCATAGCGTATTCAACTTGAAAAACTCTTCCATCAGGAGAGAATGTAGAGGCTGACAGGTCATACTAGGAGAAAAACCGCAAAAATAAGTTTATAATGATGTATCTTTGGCAGTAATAACCTCACAATTTTTTTTTCTAAATAGCTCACACATCAGAAATGTGTATCAGATCTCAACAAAGATTTTGCTTTGAAGAGGAAGGGGAAGCATGTCAGAGCAGCAACGTCAGCTAGGGGAAAAGTTATACACTTGAGGTTTTTGCTATTGAAAAGCAAGGTATGTCCTAGGTGAAGTCACAACTTTTTTCACACAAAACACAAAGCTCATTTTTGAAAAAAAATTACCATGGTATGATAAAAATAGCACTGGAGTCAGAACATTTTAATTCATAGCTATGGCACTAACAAACTGAAGGACCTTGGGCAAATCATTTAGCATTCAAACATTTAATAAGCATCTATTATATGTTAGTCACCATAAGGGAATACAAAGAGTACTCTTTCTGAAGTCCTTCATTTTCAAATTAGATTAGGCACAAATCTAGGTGCTGGAGATACAGCAGTAAACCAGAAAAGGTACTAGGATGAAAATAAAACAGGGTGAAGTGATAGTCTGAGGAACTACAGATGACCTGATCAGACGGCCTTGCTGGGGCAGTTATATATTTAGTTATTTAGGCTGAGCCAGACCTAAATAACAAGTAACTAGCCATTTAGGATATGAAGGAGCCGTCCTGGCATTTGGCACGAAGACCTCAGAGTAGAAATAAGCCTAGCACAATCAAGGAAAAGAAATAAGGGCACTGTGTCTTGAGCACCCTAAGTGATGGAGAGAAGAGGACACTACATCAGAGGCATGTAACGGCCAAACTATGTTGAGTCTGCTGGGATGCAGCACAAGTTTATATTTCATTCTAAATGCAATAGGAAATTACTGGAGTTTAAGCAGGAGGGTGATATGATCTAATTTTTTTAAAACATCGTTCAGCTGGAAGATGAACTGAAGAGGGAACAAGAGTGGAAGCAGAGATCAGGTATTCCAAAGGTGGTGGCTTAGACTAGAGAAAAAGAGATGGAAGGCACTATCTTTTGAGGGTAGAATAAGAAAACTTGCTAATGGATTGGCTCTAGAAGTAAAGTAAAAAAGAAATTAAAGGTGAATCATAGATTTTTTTCATTTGAGCAATTAGAATTGGACCGTTCACTGAGCTCAAGATTGTAGGAGAAGCAAAATGGCAAGGAGAGGAGAAAATCCAGAGCTCTACTTGGGCACTGTAGTTGAGAAAATCCAGAGCTCTACTTGGGCACTGTAGTTTAGAATGCCTATTATTAAACAGTCAAGTAGAGAGAAATGTCAAGTAGACAGAAATGTCAAGTAGACAGAGACAGGTCTTCACATCTGGAGTTCTTGGGAGAAATGAAGATAGGAGATAAGCCTTCAACAGTGGATCTTCCTGAAACTCAGTCTCCTGATCTGTTAAAGGGAGATCCTCAACGCTACCACTGTAACAGCAAAATATCTCACATGGTTATATTATCAAGTACTTTAAAGGGTATGTAGAATGAAACACTATTAATCGAAGGTAATATTAACGTAGCTGCAATGTCAATTTGCTAAAACATGGATTACTGAGCGTCTACTAATCCAAAAAAAGTATGACAACTTTAGCATCTCATAACCGAATAGATTAAACCATTCCAAACATAACTGCCTATTGTCAAACTTGGAAAACCAATATTTGGGCGTAATGATGAGTATCAAAATCTTGTGAACAAGAGGAATAGATGAACTGAGAAACCCATTATTCAATGCCTCTAGTGCAAATAACCAATAGATATTTCTATGCAAAAACTGTATTTTCTATATGGAGAAATACATAAAAAGCATAAGCAAAAGATTACATGCATGCAGTACATTTCACAAAAGAAAGTGGTAAGCCAAACAAGTTAACAATCAACTACAACTCCAAAATCCTCAAAGGTCTATTATAAGTCAGAAGCGGTTAAGCCCCTAGCTAATCATTTACATGTTTACGGTATTGATACCTCAAAGCGCTGTTAAGTAATCTGTACAGGAAAAGCTGCGACAAAGAAAAAACAGAAAGGATTCTTCAGATGTGTCTTTTCAGACGATTTTTATTAGCTCTGTCCCGATAGGGTTTGCAGGGACTCATACGCTCGAAGTGAAGATGAAGAGGCCCGTGAGTCAGCAGCACCCTGGGAACGGCAAAGGCGGTCCCCGGAAAGCCGCGTCTCAGACCCCGGACTCGCAAGCCGCCCTGCCTCAGTGGTTCTCCAGAGGCCAACTGTCGCCCTAACCCTTCACATACTATTTCAGGCCTCACAAGTTTCCACTTTCGGTTTCCCTAAGCGGCTAAAGAAAGTGACTAAGCAATTCAAAGCGGCTCCAAATCTCCCTGCTGCGCCGCCGAGCCCGCTACACCGGAGCTGGAAGGATCGGGTCGCCGGCACCGCAGACCCGGCCTGCAAATGAGCGCAGGGACGACCGCCCGCCACCAGACCACTGGAAAGGGCCCACCTGGCAGAAGGCAGTCTCAGCGCTCCCCGAGTCCGCGCACCCCAAGCAGCCTGCCCGAGTTCCCTTCAACGCGAATCATTAGGCTAGACTATCACAACTAGAGACAGCGAACTCACCCCGGTGCCGATGGAGCTCATCGTGCTACAACCCCCGGGACGCGCGGGGCTTCAGGGCCTGAAGCGCTACCCTACGCCGCAGCACGCACACTAGTAACAGGCTCTCTCGTTGGCTGCCCTGTCAACCAATAGCCTTCTTCTCTGTGGCTCGTTCCTCAGTCTTAGCCCGCAGAACAGAGGATTGTGGGAAAAAGGAGAGGTGGTGAGCGGGGCGGGCGAAGCGCATGTGCAGAAGCAATGGAGGTGGGGTTAAGGGAAGGAGGGAGAGACGTCGTCTTCAGTTTTTGTCTCGACTGTGGTTGAATCGCTTTAAGTTATCGGATTGTTGGAAAAGCTGTTCTATTCCATTTCCTAGGAATTATTATTAATTTTTTATATTATCCCTCTCTTTCGCTACCCTATTCTTAAAGCAAAGCAGAGGGATGTTCTTATTCTCTTACGAAGACCAGAGGAAGCGTAGGGGAGAAGTCTGCCTCCCCACTTGGCTTCCCCGTTCTCACCCACCTCTCCTCACAGGAAGGAAGGAAGTTGCACTCTAAGGGTATCACGTTTGCGCTTAGGTTGGCATTTTACAGAAGCATTCTTTTAAATGCTTTCTATGGGTACTCTAAGAGTATAACTGGTAGAATAAGCATAAGACTGATTAAAGATAATTATTGAGCTCTAGCATGTCCAAAGTACTCTTAAACACTGCTGATTAAACAGTGAACGAGATATAACCCATCCCTCATGGAGTTTACATTCAATGGGAGGAAATAGGCAAGAAAGAGCAAACAGGCAAAATAGTTGCACCTCGTGGTAAGACGAAAGAGGAGATAAAGTTTGAGCTTTAGGCCTGGTACTTAGAAATGGCCTTTCTGAATGGGTGATGTTTAAACTGAAACTTGGGATTGTTACGGGAATATAAGCTTGGCTTGTTATAGGAACTGTCAGGTCACTGTGGCCTATCGTAGTGATTGAGGGAGAGTGACAGGAAGTGAAATCAGAGAGGTGGACATGGGACCAGATATTGGGGTTTGGATTTTAATCTGAAGGCAATCAGCATTTTTTTTAAACTGCTGAATATTTCAGTGTGTATTTTCCCCAAAACAAGAACATTATTTTACATATCCACAGTACAATTATGAAAATCATAAAATTAACAATACTATTTTCTAATTTACCGACTTTGTTTAGATTTTGGTAATTCATTCAATAATGCCTGTCATAGCAAAAGAAAATCCAAAATCACACATTGCATTCGGTTGTCATGTCTCTAGTCTCCTTTAATCTGGAAAATAGTTGCTTAATATTTCTTTAGGTTTCGTAGCATTAACATTTTTGAAGAATACAAATCATTTGTAGGATATTCTTCACTTTAGGTTTGAATGATGTCTTTTCATGATTGGGTTCAGGTGATGCATTTTGGGCAGGAATGCCACAAAAGTAACCTTGTATTCGTATTAGAGCATCCTATTAGGAGGCACACGATGTCAGTTTGTTCCATTACTGATGATGTTAACTTTGATCACTTGCTTAATATTTCTCTACTATAAAAAAAGTTTCTATTTTGCCCTTTCTAGTTAATAAATATCTTGTGAAGAAATATTTTGAGACTATGTAAATATCCTGGTACTCCTCAACCTTTCACCCACTAATTATGGTATCCAATGATTCTTATTTGAATCAATTATTATTATGATGATTGCCAAATGGTGATTTTCTAATTCCGTCATTCCTTCCACATTTATTATTGGCTTTCTACTGTGAGGTCATCAGTAGTTTTTTAAGCAGGAGATTTATGATCTAATTTAAGTTATTAAATGATCTCTATTGCTTCTGTGTCAAGAATGATAGATAAGGGGAAGAATAGAAGCACAGAGACTAGTTAGAAAGCTATTGCAGTCCTGTGGGCAAGCAGTAAAGGAGAGTGATTTGGACTAGAGCGGTGGCAGTTGAGGTGGAAATGTGTGGATGTAGAAAGTAAGGGAAAAAGAGGAATTTCAGTTGCTTCTTCCTGCTAATGATGCATTGTAATTAGCGGTTAGTTTTTATTCTTGAACAAAGAGATTAATAAAGGATTTGAATTTACTTGGAAAGCTAGCCATTTAATTTACCTAACTCTCACTGAAATATTCTAGTTGCAATTTTTTCATGAGGGATCCTGATTTAGACCAGAGTAGGCCAAGAAAGTGCTCAAGAATATAGTTGTAGGAGGGTTTGCTTTGAAGATAAACTACAAGTACTCGAAACTTGTTCAGGGGTCCAGTTCAACTTTTAACTAACTTCACTATCTGTGTGTATAAACACTATTTGTGTGTGACAAACACTAATGCCTAGTACCTACCATATATTCATTAATAATAAAGAATTTGGAGCTCTTTCTAAACTCATTGTCAGATTAGCTGCCTATTTTTGGGATGGGTTGTTGATTTATCTTGTATCTTGGAAGAATGCAATGAATTGGGGCCTCAGATTGTTGATTATTTGATTCATTAGAAAACTTAAAAGGTGTGGTTATGGATTTGTTTGTTTGTTTTAACTAAATTACTCCAAATTACTTTTTGAAGTAGTGCATATAAAATCAGTATGTGATTTATATATGTCTTTCTTATAGGGTAAGTTTTTGACGTCATCAGTCTGTTTTATACTTCTATCTATTAGAATACATAACACATGGTAGGTACTTAATAAGTGTGTCAAAAATGCAAAGAAATACAAATTCACTTCCCACTTACGTTCTACCAAGTTATAAAATAATAAAAAATAAACCAGAGTTTGGAATTGCAAGAGAAAATTGTTAGTGAATAATTAATATTTTAAGCTTGAAAATGTTTAAATATTCTATTTAAATCCTAGGTGTACTTTGAGGAATCTAAACATATAATATTATTTCATGCCATACCCTACTATTATTTTTTTAATTAATTAGCTCAGGAAACGTGATGCCCAATGTCATCTAAGTACTGTCTTTTAGGGATAATATCCCAAGAATTCTGTTATTTCCAGGTGAACAATTAGGCTTCAACTCGCCACTGTTCTGAGCAGTTGAAAAGACACTACCCCCATCACAGAAATTAGCAGAGTTCTTTATCTAGAGAAGTACTAGTATCCCAGAATATATATTTTTTCATAGGCGATTGATTATTCCATTGTCTCAGCTAGTCATAATTTGATTAAAATCAATTCTTCTCTTTTCCTCTTAGAATTAACATTCTTTACCATAATTCAGTGACTCTATATAATCTTTTCCTCTCAGCTTCTGCCCTTTGAGCTGAATGCTAATAACAACTTCTGAGGGTCCTATCTCTCGATTGTTAGGCAGTTACCTGAAAGGAGCCTTATTTTAATTGAAACAGAATTCCCTTCCTCAATTGAACTTTCCTTGACTAGATCATATTAAAGGAAAATAAGTAAGCTCTACTGTTGTGCAGTGTAACTAAAGTCTTAGAGGTTGGACTTTGTTTTTTAATGCTTCGCCCAAAATTGTAGGAATCCAGTATGTCATTTGCTAGAAGGTGGATAGCCCTGATATGTGTTTATGTAAAGAAGATAACATATTGGGCAGTAAATATTTTAAAACACTTCAGAAAAAAGATTCAATGACTCTGTAATGATAAAGACTTGCGTAAGTTTTCGGTGATCTTGGGATACACACAATAAAAATTATTAAATCTAAGTTCAATTAAAGAAATGTTTTTAAAAATTCTTATAAATAATTTGAAAGTGCATATCTAATAGTATGCTACAAATTTTTTATTATAAGTAAAAAATAATATGGTGAAATAAAACCAAATGTAGTTAAACACATCAAAAGAAAGAAAAGCAAAAGCTGTTTCGCAAGCGCCCGGCTAGCTCAGTCGGTAGAGCATGGGACTCTTAATCCCAGGGTCGTGGGTTCGAGCCCCACGTTGGGCGCAGTGGCACTTTTGGTGGTAAATTTAATTTTCCCTATACCCTTTAAGGGTTCGCCAAAGCATTATAACTAAGGAGAGTTCTTTAAACCCAATTAATTGAAATACTTTCAACATTAACCAGATCCCTGAGAAAAAGAGTTCATTTTGCAAACGACGCACGTCTCAAACTGCGCTTGCGCACTTGAAGGCAGAGGTTCCTCTTCCTTTCCGCGATCCCTCCCCAACCTCCTCCTAAAGCACAGGGGAAACCGAAAGACCACTGTTTCAAGTTGAGACTGGTTTTCTGTGTTACTATGCATACTTTATGAGCCCCAATTTTGGCAGCTTTTCTAAAGCTTAAAGAGATCCTATGTAAAAGCAGTTGGGGAGGTTGGAGGACTTCAAGAAAATGTCTTCGTTATTTTACATTTTCTTCCTCTCTCAATGCAGGGCCTGTCCTGGAGTGGGGAAGGGAGGGAATACCCCCTGGAGAAATATACAGTGAGCAATTATTCTTTCTGTGTTCAGATCTGTGCAACCACTGCATACATCAGGTTTTCTTTCATTGCTCTTGGGACTATATTTGGGATCTATCCATCCAGTTGTATGGATATTAGGAAGTTAATATTCTTGGAAAGGTGAGGCCCTTTGAAACAAGCACGAAAGAACTGAGATATGAAAATTCGGATGGGCAATCAGGTATTGGTGGGAGGCAGGACTTCCGCCTTTTTCCCTCTTCACTGAGAACTTTGAAGTAATGAGAAAGAGAACGTCCACACACGGGACCACCACATCCAGGCACGTTCCAGTATCTCACTCAAGCGACTACGTAGGTGAACGATCGCTGCTCCTACCTGAAGCCAACCCACCGAAGCAGTACGTTGTTCCTATACCTCCGCGTGTCACCCACCAGCTCTCCTCCAATTTTCCTCTCCTCTTGATTGTTCCCTTCAACATATAAACATGCTGTTATGTGTCTATCTTAAAAACTTTGACCTGGTTTCCTTGCAGGCTACCATTCTATTTCTTTGTTCCCCTTTGGAGAAAGTCACACACTCCCGCCCCCAGTCGCCGACGCTCACCTTTCCGCTTCTCTCATCTCCAAACCCTGACAATGCCCTTCAGCCAAAAAAAACAAAAAAACAAAAACAATAACAAAAAAAACAAAAAACACCGATAGGTGAACAAGTTCGGTTTGTTACTCATTGCAGCGAGGGAAAACTGCAGGATGTTTCAGTAAGAGTGTTAGAACATATTATAGGAGCTAGGCTTTAGTTGGGTAATTTGGGGGAGGGTCTAAAGGAAATGAGGGCTCCTTCTGGATTGGATGTTCTCAGAAAGCGAGGGCAATTCTATGATCTTATTAACTCTTTATCTATAGGGAGAGCTGACTAAAGGAGGGATAAAGCTGACTGAGTAAAGTAACAGTCACTCACTTAGCAAGAGAGGAGGATGTTTGGTGTTTTGAGTTGGACAGTGATCAACTTGCCTAAAGTGGATGTTCTCTGAGATGTGAATTCCAAGTCCAGGCTTCCTTCACGTCTAACCAAGGGACTATTCACCAGGGGTTCCCACAACTCTCTCCTCAGGTTTGGTAATTTCCTAGAACTGATAATTTCCTAGAACGGCTCACGGAACTCAGGAAAAGAGTTTACTTACTCCTGATTTATAATAAAGGATACAACTCAGGAACAGCCAAATGGAAGAGATGCATAAGACAAGGTACCTAGGAGCTCGGAGCTTCCATGCCCTCTATGCCCTCTCCTTGCAGCTACCCTCCCTGCACCTGGATGTGTTCACCATCCTGGAAGCTCTTGGAACCCTGGGGCTTAGGAATTTTTATGGAGACTTCTAACTCCATTTCCAGCCCCTCCCCTATCCCTGGAGGATGGGCAGTGGGGCTAATAGTTCTAACCTTCTAATCATGGCTTGATCTTTGGTGACCAGGCCTCATCCTGGAGCTATCCAAGAGCCCACCAAGAGTCACCTCGTTAGAAAAAAGACCTATCCCCTATCACTCAGGAAACTGCAAGGGTTTTAGCACCTCCGTGTCAGGAACCAGGGCCAAATACATATTACGTTACACTTGCCTAATTTGTCTTTGTTCAAGCCACTAAGAAATGAGCACAACCCCAATCACCCTATTCTAATTAGCAACCACTCCACCATCCACTTTACCCTACACTATTTTTCCCATAGAAAGTATGATCTTTTTTTTTTTAAAGATTTTATTTATTTATTTATTTTCCCCCCAAAGCCCCAGTAGATAGTTGTCTGTCATAGCTGCACGTCCTTCTAGTTGCTGTATGTGGGACGCGGCCTCAGCATGGCCGGAGAAGCGGTGCATCAGTGCGCGCCCGGGATCCGGGCCCCGGCCGCCAGCAGTGGAGCACGCTTACTTAACCGCTAAGCCACGGGGCTGGCCCGAAAGTATGATCTTCTAACTTAGTATGTTATCATCTTTCTCTTCACTTTCTCCCAACCCCTTGGAATGTACGTCTACAAAAGCAGGATTTTTGTTTTTACCCACTAATGGATCTCAAGCACCTAAATTAGTATCTGGCAGATGTTCCATAAATATGTGTTGAACTAGTGAGTTAAGAAAGGTGTATTAGCTTCCTAGGGCTGCCATAACAAAGTACCACAAACTGGGTGGCTTAAAACAACAAAAATTTATTGTCTCACAGTTCTAGAGGCTGGAAGCTGGAAATCAAGGTGTAGGCACAGTCGTATTCTCAAAACCTCTCTTGAAGAATCTATTCTATGCTTCTTGCTCTTAGCTTTCTGGTGTCACCAGCAATCCTTGGTGTTCCTCGGCTTGCAGCTGCATAACTCCAATCTCTGCCTCGGTTGTCACACATTTTCTCCCTGTGAACTCTTCTCACATGGCATTTTCCTCTTTTTATAAGAACACCAGTCATAGTGAATTAGGCCACCCTAATGACCTCATCTTAATTTGATTACATCTGCAAAGACTCTTTTCCAAATAAGGTCACATTTACAGGTACTGAGGGTTAGGACGTCAACATATCTTTCTGGGGCAAACAATTCAACCCCTAACCCAGGGCTCCATTCCTTAACCTCAGCCACTAGGTGTCTGCCACTTTAGAGCTAGCTATAAAGCTCTGTTTGTCAGAGATCTTATTTTTCGTATTATTCAATGATAGAAAACTTCTCATAAATACCAAATTCAATAAAAGATAGAATTTTAAAAATTATGTTTACTGCAAAAAATGATATTAATAAAATAGTGAATGCATACAATTGACAATTAATAGTACACCTATTCCTGGCAATCCCACTGGGAGGTTCTAAAGATAAGAAATCAACAGGCTTTGTTTTTTTTTTTTTTTTTGGTGAGGAAGATTGGCCCTAAGCGCATATCCATTGCCAGTCTTCCTCTTTTTGCCAAGGAAGATTAGCCCTGAGCTAACATCTGAGCCTATCTTCCTCTATTTTGTATATGGGATGCTGCCACAGCATGGCTTGAATAGCGGTGCACAGGTCTGCACCCAGATCAAAACTCGAGAACTCCGGGCCACAGAAGCAGAGTGCGGGAGCTTAACCGCTACCTCACCGGGCTGGCCCCCACAGGCTTTGATCTTATGGAGCTTATATTCCAGAAAGGAAGACAAAGCCTGTACAGAAACAATCCCAAGCGGAAAGCTGTAAGTGCCTCAGTTACAGATAATGTGCTCACGGGCAAGAGCACTCCTCTAGGGGAAAGGGTGCTGTGGAAGAGCGGCGGGCCCAGAGCAGAGAGAACTCGCACTTGTAGGAATGAATACATCAGGAAACTGGATGGCAAAATTGAACTTTCATAATTTTATTCACTGGTTTAACATGGTTTTTAAGTTCTTCATAATCTAATCCTAAATTACAATTAGCAGTGCCTCGTCTCAATGCCCAATGCTTTAAGATTTTGCATAGAGAATTCAGTCCACACAGCCTGGAATAACCCAGTAATAACTCAATAATTCAGTAGAATTATTGAAATTCTACTCACCTTTCAGGAACAAGGTCAAAAGCCTCCTCTGTGAAGCTTTCCTTGACTCCCTGGTCAGAACTAACTACATCACTAACAAGCAACTGATACCCTTTATGGCCCCTACCACATTCTGTTTTGTATCATCACTTGTGTACACATCCACTTCTATTAACCTGGAAACCTCCTAAGGGCAAAGGTCCACGTCTTACTATTGTAGCATTTACAGTGTCTAAATGTACCCTTACCAGGTACACAGCAGAGTCAATAAATATTGAATGAATCTTAGTCTTGGGCTTCTAAAGTAGTAGAATATGGTGATAAAATAGAGCTATAACTATTTTAAAATATAAAAATGAATCCTTTTTTAGTCTCTTTTTTTTTCTGAGGAAGATCAGCCCTGAGCTAACATCCATGCCAGTCCTCCTCTTTTTGCTGAGGAAGACTGGCCCTGGGCTAACATCCGTACCCATCTTCCTCCACTTTATATGGGACGCCGCCACAGCATGGCCTGACAAGCTGTGCATCAGTGCACACCCAGGATCCAAACAAGGGCCACCAGCAGCAGAGCATGTGCACTTAGCTGCTACGCCACAGGGCTGGTCCCTCCTTTCCTATTCTTAATTCCAGAAACTGGCTCAAGTGTTAGTTGGTGTTGGTATCTTCATACATAAAGTATATGGCAAAACTAGGAAGGATTCAGAAATGGTCAATCAAAATGATTAATCTATGAGGAAGAATGGACTTGGGATATATAATCCAGAAAATGTATCAATTCCTACTCTGTCTTCAGGAATATGAGCGTACATATGTGCATATTTCTCATCTTCACTGGTACCTAGAAAGAATGAAACCAGCAAAATTTCAGTAAGAGGGAGGTCATTAAAAACAAATGAAGAAAAACAAAAACAGAAATTAAACAATGACTGAGTACATATTTCAAAGAACCCCTGCCCTGAGAAGATAAAAAGCACAAAAGGGAAGATTAAAGGCATTATGAATACATGTTTATAAAGGAGTTGCATAAAAATGCATAAATATGAAAGATCTTTTTTCTTAGAAATGTATAATTGTTCATAAAATAAACTGTTAAGGGCCGGCCCCGTGGCTTAGTGGTTAAGTGCGTGCGCTCCACTGCTGGTGGCCTGGGTTCGGATCCCTGGCGTGCACCAACGCACCGCTTCTCCGGCCATGCTGAGGCTGTGTCCCACATACAGCAACTAGAAGGATATGCAGCTATGACATACAACTATCTACTGGGGCTTTGGAGGGAAAATTAAATAAATAAAATTATAAAAAAAAATAATAATAAAAATAAACTGTTAAAAAGTGAAAGTTAAAAAGTGGACATTATCACGCTGTGCTTAACAAATGCTTAACCATGCTACCAAACATTCTCAGTCTAGAGTCAAATATATTTCCGGAAAAGTAGCATTATTATAACATGGACACAAAAATAGCAAAACAAAAGATTTTAAGAAATAGATCCATGTTAATATTTGAAATAACTGGTAATGGTAACATTATTTATTCTTTAAACAAAATAATTGCTGAAAATAATGAAATTAATGAAGTCTCCAATGCCCAGGACAGATTCTGTGAATTGTGGAGGGACGACGTTATTATCCTTTTTGAAAAATGAACTATGTAAGAAACTTCCAAAATTAAACTGCTTTACTATATTTTATTGATATAAACACAACAAATTTCATAAGCATGAGCTACCATTTTACTACACAAGAAAAGCAAAAGTCAAAAGAATTAAATATTAATGCGAAGAGTAATTACAGAAATGCTTTCACTTCTACAGAAGTCATCTCTAACAGCATCCTACATACTTTGTACAATTTGCTTGTAATCGCTTAGATATTTGAAATGAGGCAAAGTTGAATTTTAATCAAACTTTTATTTCTCAGTGGAAAATGCTCTCTTCATCAGAGGCGGTTGAGCTTTTCCGACATCAAACATCATTTCCAAAGGTGGATTATTAAGAGAACACCAATCAGGTATACGGCCTGTCTGATTATAATATTCCTTTGAGACTGAACGGCTCCCAAGGATGTCTTGCAGTGCTCCAAAAATAGCCCCTGTGTGGTAAAAACATTTTTATAACCAAGAGGAAAATTTTTACCAGAGAATTGTATGTACACATACATCCATTTCATTATATTAGAAGAGAAAACAGGCAAAATTCAGCAATACAGTCACCCTCTTCAAATTAATTCGTTAAGCTGTTCTATATCATATACATTGAATAATAGAGGAAGACATAACTCCCATGTCAAAAGTAACTAAATGGCCTATAGCAGATTATAGTGAAAATGATAAGTATTACTGTGTCTAAAAGCAGGTGAGGTCAAATGGGGTGGAAAGTATTTTCAACTCTGTATAAATACAATAAATAATATCCTTAGTTTTCTCTGCTACAACTCTAAGATTATATGTCACTGAATGAAACGGCACTGCAAACCCAGTCAGCATCATTATAATGCCCTAAGAGTCTATGCTGAAGACCTTATAAACACTCACAAGGCAATCTCTGAAAAATAATTTATTAACTAAATCCACTTATCCAAGATCAAAATTACACTGCATCATAAAACACATATTAGAACATACACAAAGATATACATCCATGAGTGTTTTTCTCTTCAAAGTCATCTCTTCATTAGGCTATTTCTCTATTTCAATGAAACTATCGTTTCCTAAAACAGTCGAACTCAGTCACAAAATAAAGTGTAATTATAAAATAAATCAATTTTCATATAGCCTCACAAATTAGCTTTGGAAGGAATTAAACCAATGTTTTGAGCAATGGTGGCATGACTGGAATAAATGCATAGCTATCACTATTATGAGGGACGACTTTAATTGGATGAAGAAGTTTACTTAAAAAAAGCAAAACGCAAATACCATGAGAAATAGGTATATAATTCTGAAAATTAATAATTTAAGGAAAAGTCAATGTTCAAAGAACATTATTTAATGGTTCCATTAGTTTATTAAGTGGGCAATCTTGAACACTGATTCATCTATTCTAATATATCCAATTAGTAAGGCCAGTCAGGAACAAATCACTATATAATCATAACATTTTAAAAATGAAATTCTTACCTCCCAACCAGGCCACACAATTAGCCTTTGCAGGTGGAGTATGAATTCGGAATGTCTTGGCGCCAAGTGCTTTTTTATATTTTGGTTTTTCTATCAAATACCTTATTTCTGCAAGCAATCTGTGGAGAAATCCTGGCAGCATAGACGTGCCACCTATGACTACCAAATTCTCTGCTAGTTGCTTCCTGGTGTCTATTGGGCACTGTTATTAAAGAGAAAGAAAAAAGGGATTTAGCCTTAACTGTGTAAATAATGCTTGACTGGATTTAAAAAAAAATACAGATTATGTATTGCAAACTAAACAGGCGATCACTTGCATTAAAAAAAGGGCCACAGCAAGATTCCTTTCACAAGGGAGTTTTTCATGTAGCAAATACAACCACCATGATAATATTGTCATATACTTATATAGAACTTTAAAGATTTTAAAATCTAATAGTACAGAATTTTAAATTCTACAGGGCATATGGTAGTAATAAGTGAGTATTCTCATTTTCAGAGTAGAATGACTGAGTTGAGCAAAGAAGATGACAAGAAATAACTTTTTGTTTCTTTTTTAGTAAGAGAAGTATGTGGAAACTTAATTTTTCTAAGGTGCTATCTTCATAGTATTATATCCGGAGCCAGCTGTCAAGTGGGAAGACAACATTCTTAGAAAAATTATGTTTCCACATCAGTTCTCTCTAAGAATTAGGAATGTTAAAGTCCATCACTGATGTTAATGTTTTTCATCAAAGTCCCTGAGTGGAGACCAAAAGGTAGACAGTATCTTCCAAAGCGATGTCATTTCGTGTGGAGTTCTGTGATTCCACAGTCATTAAACAAAAGGGAAATATTATACACCCTGTGGAATTTAAAATACAATACTACACAGACCTGCATTTGAAGAAACTACAAGCCACACTAAATAAAAATCTAGTATTGTTGCTGCGGAAAAAATGCATGATGTGTCCACAGCACTTACTATTGCTGGGTCTGAAATGTAGGTACCATATCTCAGTGTCAAAGTAAAACTCAGTGGCTAAAATAAAAATACAGAAAATAACACAAAAATTTTCTCTAAAGGGCTGTAGTCATAAATTGAAACTTTTTACAAAATAAAAATACCTGCATAAGGGAATCCAATATTAAAGTGGCAACTGATTTCTCTTCGTTATCTTGTTCAAAAAGAATTTCCACAACTGAATCTCTAATAAGGTTAAAAACAGAGAGTGCTTTGTTGGCATCACATAATATGATACAGAATATACCATTAGTTCTACTGACATATGTTTAAGTACCAGTACTATGTTAATGTAGAATAATCATTAAAACACAAGGTGTTTGTGTTTGTAAATGAGGAGAACAACAGTACCTGTCTCATAGGTGCTGAGGTGAGGACTCAACGAGTTGACAGGATGGTGCCTGGCACAAAGGAGGCACTCCCTGAGTATCAGCTACACCTAGTATTATGTATAGATTTACACATGTTTTGTCCAGTTATACCTCCTTAAACCTAATAATGGAAAAGGAGCAGAATTCTGTAAAAATTAGTAAGACTCAACAAGAGGATCAGTAGTGATACAAGCATTTCTTTGTTTTTAAAAGTACTACATGGCAAGGATTGCTAGTTGCCTAATAAAATATCCGTTTTCCTATTCATTCTCAGATTAATCCTCTTTTGCGGTAGCACAAGGAAGATCTTTGTGGCAATGGAATAGTTCTGTATCTTCATTGTGGTGGTGATTACAGAAATCTGTGTGATAAAATTACACAGAATTATACATACACATCACACCAATGCCAATTTACTGGTTTTGATTTTGTACTATAGTTACATAAGATGTAATCACCGGGAGAAATTGAGTGAACAGTATGTGGGACCTCTCTGTATTTATCTTTGCAATCTTCTGTGAATCTACAATTATTCGAAAATAAAAAAAGATAACAACTCCATTTTTAAGTCCAATACAATGCTTGAAAGACTATACCTACTAGCCTCCCTTGCAGCTAGATGTAGCTAAGAACCCGACAATGAGATGGAGGCAGAAGTGGTATGTGGGACTTGTAGAAAGTTTCCTTAAAAAGGAGAGGAAGCACTTGTTTCTTTCCTTTTCTAGGACTGCTGGCTTAAAACACAGATGTGATAGCTCTAACTCCAGCTGTGACCTGAGCCCTGGACCTCAAGGACAAGGGCTACACCCCAAAGATGACAGATGGCAGGATGTCTGGGTCCCTGATAGGAGATGTCATACCATCCCTGGACTACCTACCTCTGAACTTCTTTTAAATGAGAAATGGCTATCTTGCTGAAACCACTATTTTCAGGTTTGTATAACTGATGGCCAAACTGAATCCTAACCAATGTAACACAAAATACTAAACATAGGCATATATGAACACTAATTTTTAAAAATAAAATTGGGATCATACTATGCATACTATTTGAAAGCTTTTTTGAATCTTTTTCAAAATATAATATTCTCTTCATGAGACTCAACCTACTTGCTAACTCGCTCCATGTCATCAGAAAAGTGGACTGAGGCCTGCAGAATGTTGAACACTCATGGCTAGGCAGCCCCTTACTGATATGCCTTTACACTTCTGCTGCTACCAGCTGAGTTGAATGCTCACAAAACAGCAGTTTTCTTTTTCCAAATCTTTTTTTTTTTTTTTTTTTTTTTTTTTTTAAAGATTTTATTTATTTATTTTTTCCCCCCAAAGCCCCAGTAGATAGTTGTGTGTCACAGCTGCACATCCTTCTGGTTGCTGTATGTGGGACGCGGCCTCAGCATGGCCAGAGAAGCAGCGCGTCGGTGCGAGCCCGGGATCCGAACCCGGGTCGCCAGCAGTGGAGCGCACTCACTTAACCACTAAGCCACGGGGCCGGCCCATTCCAAATCTTTTTTTGTCAGTTGATTTGATATTGAAATTACATACTTTAACAATTATTACTTAACCAATGAAATATTAGGATAGAAAATAGTAGTTTTTTTTCCTATGTGAACTATGTTGGATGCTCTGGAAAGATAACAATTTTTAAAATCTTTTTAATATAGGTAACTACTATAAAAGTCTAGAATAAAAATACCTAGAAGGATTCTGTACCAAGACTGATTCACAAATAACTTTTTCTCACTGTACTTAAAAAAACCCCTGGAAATCATAACTCATGAATTATTGGTATAAGTAAATTTAATTCAGAACTCTAGAAGCAGACTTATCCTCCAAGAAAAGGTCTTGGAAAAAAGTTTTGCAAATAAATACTTATTTATAAATTCTAAGTTAAAATAAACTGTTTAGTATATGATTTTTTATGATGGTCCTTTACTTTAAATGACCCTTCTGACTTACCAACAAACTACTGGTCTGGACTGTATCTATTTAGAAGGTTTCAAAGCAACTGGATTTTTTGGTAGGAAAAACATGTTAGCAAACAACTGTAAATTAATTGGGTTTGGAATGTGAGATAAAGTGGCTTTTTTATTCCCAATATATTTTCCTACTATTATGTAACCAAAAAGCTCTATATTAGTTGAATTTCCTTAAACACTTATTTTCTTCTCTTATTCTGGGCTTCACTAAGTAATCAGGAGAAAATTTAAGATAGTAATTTAATGAATGTAACTTACATAAGAGGTAAAATGATAAAAAGTTACTACCAAAAAGTGTTACATTCTCACTTTTTGTCCCCCAACCTACCATCTCTAACATCTGTATATTTATGTTCATTCTTTTAATATCTCAACCTATATTAATTATCTCAAAATCTAACAGGATCTTCAATATTTACATAATAATTCTTTTCTGTGCATCTTCTGATCTAATATTTTACAGATGAAACTTTTATAATACAAATTTTATAAAGCTTGGGTATAAACAAAATTTATATTGTTACCAATATAATTACATAAGTCCTCAACAACAATTTACATGACATCTTCAGACACAATAATCTAATGAATAATAAAAAGGTGAAGTACCAACTGGTCCTAAAGATTTAGTATATTTGGAAGAATGCATTCTAACAAGATGTTTTAAAGCAGGAGTCAGCAAACTAATGCCTGCAAGCCAAATCCAGCCCAGTATCTGTTTTTGCAAATAAAGTTTTATTGGAACACAGCCATGCTCATTCATTTACATACTGTCTATGGTTGATTTTGTACTCCAACTGTAGAGGGGAGTAGCTGCAACGGAGACCAAATGGCCCACAAAGCCTAAGTTATTTACCATTTGGCCCTTTACAGGAAATGTTTGCTGAACCCTGTTTTATTTTTTTTTTTTGTTTATTTTTTTATTTTTATTTTTTTGTGTGTGAGGAAGATCAGCCCTGAGCTAAGATTCATGCTAATCCTCCTCTCTTTTTGCTGAGGAAGACTGGCTCTGAGCTAACATCTATTGCCAATCCTCCTCCTTTTTTTCCCCCAAAGCCCTGGTAGATAGTTGCACATCCTTCTAGCTGCTCTATGTGGGATGCCGCCTCAGCACGGCTGGAGAAGCGGTGCGTCAGTGCGCACCCGAGATCCGAACTCGGGCCGCCACACGCGCACTTAACTGCTAAGCCACGGGGCCGGCCCTGAACCCTGTTTTAAAGTATCATACTTTAATCTCCACCTCAAAGAATGGTTAGTTCCATTAATTAAATTAATTCTGAATTACTCTGATGAACAGGAAAGAATGTTTTTTAAAGTTTTAAAAAATTAAAAAGCTGAATAATAAAACTAATCATGAATGATGAAGCTTAACAAAAAACACATAAATATTGAATCAGCAATACGAAAGGCTTACATAAATATTTTTGAAGGACAAAAATTTATTTTAGTTCATTATTTTGCTCATAAAAATTAAGGTCTAACCTGATTGATCCAAGGACATGTAAAATCTTCTCTCCATCTAATGGGTAGTCAACATTTGGGGGTGGTGAGGGACGCTGAAATATAAACATCATCAGCATAAGAATACAGGTTATAACCTCTGAAAAAAGAATATACATTTATTTTTAACTTACCTCAATATTCCCATCAATATTAAATTTTGCTGCTTGGATTTTTAGTCCACGCTTCAGATCACTTACAAAGCAAGTGCGCACTGAAAAGAAAGAAAAGGAGATTTTGTTATGGTTTGTGATTGAGTCAACTCTACGTCCCAGTTAAAACAATTCTATTCAAGTGGACATGCTAATCATCCATTCCTTCAGATTTTATAAACTAATCCTGTCTTTATTTAGCTTATGACAATTTATTCACAAATAAAAAAACTTTTTCATTCACTAAGGAGTCATAAGTCACATTGTGTATTCATCTTCCATAAAACCACATTTTTAAAAAAAAACACCTTTGAGGAAACTATTATGTTTTTTGATATTTCTTGTATTAAGAGCACCGTAATAAAAATAAATTTTAGCATCATGAAAATGTAGCTATTCTAATTGAACAGCATGGTTGTCTGAACCAGACTGACATATCTCTATATCTAATCTTAGGTATCTATTTATCTGATTTTTTAAAATCTTGGTTGGTCAGAAGACAAAGCTAAATTTTGCTCTTAGTTGCAGTAACACTCCTTAGTTTAGGGGTTTTTGGCATGATTATTTTTTCCCTCTTGGCACACTGCAACACCACTTTCCTTCTACTAAATTATCCTTTTTTTTTTTGGACTTTGAATATTTATTCTTTTAAAGATTATTTCTGTTGCAAAGTACTTATTACAATAAGCTGCTTCAAATTATTTTCAGAAATAGGTAAACAATAAAAATTCTTTTAGAGACAAAATTGATGTCAAATGCAAGAAATCTAATGACTTGGTTAATTACTTGTAAAACATGTTAAATATATATTTATATATTATATAAAATTCTTTTCATTCACTAACTCAAAATATATTTGTTAAGAATCTACAATATGTTAATATGCTAGATAGTAAGCTAGGTGCTCAAGTTACTTATTTTATATTTTATTCAAGTTCTCATAACTATTTAAGCAAGGTAAATATCTAGCCCTCAAGATCTTATATACTTGGCAGAGGAAAGTGCCCTTCTTTAAAGAAACCAAATTCACTGAATTAAAAATCCAAGAACAGATAAATTACACTTACGAATTTTAAAACAATTGAAAAAAATTTAGGTAATTAAACTACATAACTAATGTAATGAGCATGTGTTGCATATTTGTTTTAATAGAATTGGGTTCCTACCATACATATTATTCAGCAACATGCTTTTTCCTTTTACGTATTATGGACATCCTTCCAAATCAATACATCTAGCTCCTTCTTTTTAATAGCTACATGGTATTCCTTATTATGAAGTTACCAAATTTCATCCAACATTCCCCGTTTAGATGGGATACACACCTGCGATTTTTCTTCTTTTTTTTTTTTTTTGCTGAGGAAGATTTGCCCTGAGCTAACATCCTTGCCAATCTTTCTCTGTTTTTTAGTATGTGGACCACAGCACAGCATGACTGCTAACAGAGTGGTGTAGGTCTGCACCCAGGAACCGAACCTGGGATGCCAAAGCAGAGCATGCCAAACTTAACCACTAGGCCACTGGGGCTGGCCCTTGATTTTCATAAATATGCCAGATTGCCTTCCAAAAAGGTTAGTTTTCAATCCTTACCAATAGTAATATATATTCATTTTCCCACAATCTCACAAATACTGGATGTCTAACTTTCAAACTT
The DNA here is from genome assembly GCF_020826845.1 of Diceros bicornis minor. Classification (NCBI taxonomy): domain Eukaryota; kingdom Metazoa; phylum Chordata; class Mammalia; order Perissodactyla; family Rhinocerotidae; genus Diceros; species Diceros bicornis. The sequence continues at coordinate 8,118,440 of NC_080763.1, read as the reverse complement.
TTGCCATTGTGATGTGTTTCCCTTGACTAATGTGAAAGTTAAACATCTTTTCACAAGTTGGAAGCTATATGGAAAAAAACACTCTAAACAATCAACAATTATTATCTCATGGGGGAGAGGACTGGGAGAAGGGAAGGGAAACTATTCATTTCACTTGAGATACTTCTGTATCATCTGAGCTACTGCAATAAGCATGTACAAATGACTGAATTTTTACAATAATTGAAGAGATTTTAGGTAATTACACCACATAAGTAAGCAATGTAACGCAGAGCAAGACCCATTTTGGAGCCCTAGCTCTAACCCTACCTATTGTATGACACTGAACAAATCGTTTAATATTTCAGGGCCCCAACTATATCAGATTATCTCCAGATTCCATTATTGTCTAATTCTCTATTAAATATTCTAGAATGTTAATTTTACATGACACTCTCAGTACTGAAGAACATTAAATTATATTTTTAATGCTTTTCCTTTTAGTAAATCAAAATACCAAAAAACTCAAATTAAACATTATCATAAAAAGCAAAGGAGAAGTAATATACCTTATTAAAGTGAATCCAATATATTCTGGCCCCAAATGTAGAATTTCCAAAGTCAGTAAAATGACTGACCTTATAAAAATGTAATTAAAAAAATGAGTAAAAAAACCACCATACAACATAAAACCAGTGGCTTTCTTAAGCAATTTAACTGTTATTTCATACTGGGCAAATTACTAATTCCCTAGTAACCCTGTATACACTATCTATAATTGAGAAGTTTCTTCAATAACACATCATAATTAATGCCAAAACCTTCCATAAATATGAAGAAAAATCAAAATTTTATTTACATGTATAAATATTTAGAAATACATGCCTTCCAAACTAATACTTAAGGACGAAAGAGGCAACAGTGGGAACTTAATTTACCTTTAATGTCCTCTAAGACACCTTCTGGAATCGAACCTAAAACAGGAATTTTATTTAGAACTATAGAACTTTAATAATAAGCAGAAACAGTCTGTTAAATTGCATTTACATTTCCATTTTCCATTTCAGCAAAATTTTTAAAAATATAAGTACCATGACTTTTTTTTTTTTTTTTTTTTGGTGAGGAAGATTAGCCCTGAGCTAATATCCATAGCCAATCCTTCTCTTTTTGCGGAGGAAGATTGGCCCTGGGCTAACATCTGTGCCCATCTTCATCTATTTTATATGTGGGACGCCTGCCACAGCATGGCTTGATGAGCAGTGCATAGGTCCGTGCCCAGGATCCGAACCTGCAAACCCTGGGCTGCCAGAGAGGAATGTATGAACTTAACCACTACACCACCAGGCTGGCCCCACCATAATTTTTTTAAAGGCAAAAAAAAACTAATTTTGCTTTTAGGGAATAAACTTCCATCATTCAAAGCCAAGCCAAAGCATAGAATTTGAAGCCAGGTGTGCACAAAGTGCTACAAGATGTCATATGCTTAGAAATTTGATAAAAACAAGACCTCACAAATATAGTAGAACAGTTGGCATTAGATAGGAATTGACCAAGAAAATCTTTTCTACCATAAAAGGATTAGCTGGTTATCTTGTGGTAAACTACTCAGAAGAAACGAAGGACTTACACATGAGTTTTTTTTTTTTTTTTTTTTAACAAAAAGTGAGGTTTCAAGTTTGCTTATCTTTCCTGTGATAATAAACGACTGTCAGTAATGTGCTAATCTAATACATATTTTTAAAAAGGATCACACACAGACTTTTAAGTTTTTCCTTCATGGTAAAGGTGATATTTTAAAAAATGAGTGAGAAAGTACCTATTCAGAGAAATCTATACAATATAGGGAGCTTTGGAAGACGGATGTTTGAACATGTTACCACTGTTATGTGATTTTGTTGCCAAAACTCTCGTTTTCTGAGGCAGACTCAGAAACAAAATTTTCTAGAGGAAACCAAGAAGAAATACTTGGGGAAGTAATAGAACACCATAAAGAAGACAGTCCTGAAAGCCAAGGGAAGAGATAATATCAAGAGTACATGTCACAAGTTCAAAAAGGGTTACTAAAATTAAACTACTGGATTTGGTGATGAAGAGCACAATAATGACCTTACAATTGGAGCAATGTCATCAGAGTGATTTGGGGGAAAAGAGAGTAACTATTCAATGGGGTAAAAAAAATACAAGTTGAAAAATGGAAAGGGAATGTAAACCACTCTGAAATAGTTAAAATGATTTTACCCATCACAGAGGGAAGGCTCTGTTCTTTAGCAGCACCTGTGTCAACAGTACACTGTTCCAATAGTTGAGTTTCCAACTCCCTGAAGGTAAAAAAAAAAAGCTATTGGAATTGAAATATTGGAACTGATATCCTTTTCTTACTTAACACTTTTAACTACACAATAGATTATGATGCTTTAAATAAAAGTGGTTGCATCCTTAAAAGATAAATACACTCAAGGCTAATAGAGAATGGAATGAATAATATTAAACTTCCATATTACAAGTCCTCTACTGATCACTGTCAAAAAATGAGCATCTGGTTTGTGGCAGAGATGAAGCAAATGTGCTAAATTCTAAGAAACTTACTTGTGAAGAGCTTTTCCTCCTAGGGGGAGTGCTCCCCAACAATTTAGTACTGGGATTCCTTCATATATCTATAGGGTAGTTAAGGATATTACTATTTTAGGAGATAAAATTTGGTTTCCTTGATATTTTCCTCACCTTCTGCAGTATTGTTCTAAATCAGCTTTTGTGGCAAATTCTTATTCCTTATTTTAAAAGAGTTACAGAAAAATCAGAGTCTTTTTTCATATTCTTCTCCAAAGAAAAACGTTAAACACATGCATACACCCACCGAATTCATTAGTTAGAACTGAGGTGTCCAATAAAGTAGCCACTGGCCACATGTGGCTGTTGAGCACTTGATATGTGGCTAGTCTGAATTGAGATATGCCGCAACAATAAACTCCACATCAAATTTAGAAGACTCAATACAAAAAAAAACACCCTGTAAAATATCTCATTATAATTTTTTATATTGATTGTATATTGAAATGATAATATTTTGAATATATTAGGCTAAATAAAATATACTATTAATTTCATCTCTTTCATTTGTACCTTTAAAAATGTAGCTCAGAAAAAATTTAAATTATATATATGTCTCAAATTGTATTTCTATTAGAGCTGAGAGGATAGTGGACAATATGGTACTGTGGGTTTGCTACCTCATTTTATATATTGTTTTTGCTGATTTTCTCTAAGTACAATATTTACGAAAAGGAAAAACATATATTGGTAAGAGCACTGGCTTTAGAGACAAACATGGGTTTATATCTTGGCCATAGGTTTATATGACCTTGGGTCAACTACCTATCCCAACTGTCAGTCTTCTCATTTATATAATGAGGAGGACAATACTAATGTTGAAGGGTTGTTACGAGAACTTAGACACAAAATACTTTACATTTAAAAAGCTATTGCCTAATTTAGTTCTATAGGAGCTAATGATTCTTGATTTCCTTCCCATGAGTAGTTCTTCTAATAAATACACATATAGATCTCAAAACTGCAAAAGTCTTGCATTTATGTACTTCAACCTCCTTTTCAATATAGCAATGTACACTGTAACATTTCTAAGAGACCTTTACCTATACTCTGCTTAAATGCTTCTAATGACAAGGAACCTACCAGTTTTTAGTCAGTAATTCCATTCTGGGACAGCCTGAATGACTAGGGAGTTCTTCCCACTGGCAAATGATATAAAAACTACAGCACTTACTGAGCAAGTTACCACGTGCCAGGTCCTATGCTAAATAATTTATATACATCACCTCATTCAAGTCACATGACACCCCTATGAGGTGGAATTATTATAATTCCCGTTTTACAGATGAGGAAACTGACACCCAAGGAGATTAAGCTACTTGACCAACATCACACAACTGGTAAGAAGCACAGCTGAGATTTACACTTATGTGTGTATTTGATTCCAAAACCCTATGCTATACTGCCTATGTGAGAGCCTCAGGAGATAAGAAAAGATGTATTCACTTTCCCACAGGGAGCCCTTTAGTTATTTGAAGGCAGATTTCATGTTGCCATTAAGTTTTCATTTTTCTTTTCTCCTTTTTTTTTTTTTGTGAGGAAGATCAGCCCTGAGCTAACATCCATGCCAATCCTGCTCTTTTTGCTGAGGAAGACCGGCTCTGAACTAACATCTAATGCCAATCTTCCTCCCCTTTTTTTTCCCCCTTTTTCTCCCCAAACCCCCAGTAGATAGTTGTATGTCATAGTTGCACATCCTTCTAGTTGCTGTATGTGGGACACTGCCTCAGCATGGCCCGACAAGTGATGCGGCGGTGCGCGCCCGGATCTGAACCTGGGCTGCCAGTAGCAGAGTGCGCGCACTTAACCGCTAAGCCATGGGGCTGGCCCCTCATTTTTCTTGATGTAACTTTCTCATTTCAGTTTCTCTGATTACTCTTTGTATAATCTTTTCTTAGAGCTTGGCTATTGGAGTCAACTTCTTGGACGTGTCCTAATTAGCTGACGTTCCTCTTAAAAACTGAACATAATATTCATGAGGTCTGATCCCTGGAGTATATACTGGGACCAAGTCATAATGATAATTTCTACAAAAAGCAAATTTAAGTCTCACAATCCTATCAATTTTTTTCCACACGGTAATTCATAATTGTACATGGTAACCCAAAATACTTTATGCAATAAAAACCATTTGTAATAAGTCTAATTATTTTAAAGCAGAGTAAAAACTGCAAAATTAGCTGGTTGGCAAAAAAGATACTGGTAACACCAGGCTTTCCCTATATCCGCAATCCAGGACCATGGCAGAGTTTATTCCAAGCGTCAGAAGAGCCATTAGATGACTTGGAGCAAGCAAGACAGATGGAACCTAGAAAACAACAATAACAACAACAAAACCAGAATGAGTGTCAGTAGTTGTTGAAGCTGTTTCCCTTACATTTCCAATATATTTGAAAAAATTCACAGGAACATTATATTTGTTTATGATACCTATTCAACCATTTTATGGCACTAAATTAAGAACTAGTTTGTTGATTTATTTGAATTTACACAATAATCGAAATATACTATAAAAAATAACACTCTTTACATTCTTCAAGTTGTTTGATTCCAAATTGACAATTATGAAGCATTTTTATTAATTCTTGTTCTCTCTTTTGGAGGAAAAACTGAAAGGGATAAAAGAAGAGGTCCAGAAACACAAATTCAGAGGAATATGCTAAATTTAAAAAATAAAGAGACGCTTTTATCATCAAAATGAAAATACGAAAAAGAATTGACTGTCTTTATTCACAAAGTTTGTAATATGAATTAATTTTAAAACATTATAATTTAGCAGTTAAAATTACATTGAAGAACTACAAAAATCCTTAGCTCTGTGTGACATTTTTCAGTGAGAATCTTCCAGATCTAGTGACGCGCCAAATATCAGATAAATATTCAATCAAAATAAAAAGTCCACCATAACCACATGGCAAACAAAGTAACGGCATGATTTCCCTTGTCTAAGTAGATATGGCAGGTGTTCTAGTCACGAGATAAGGACAGTAACAAAACACAACTAAAACGCTGAGCGAAAGATAAAGGATTATCTGTTTTATTTAGATAAGAGCTGAAGGGGCTTCTTGTTTTGCTCTTCCTATTGCAAATTCCCAAATCTGTGCTATCAGTCAGCACAGGAGGGTGTGAAACCTGTGTTTCTGTGCCTCTCTTACTGAACTAAAACTTAGAAATTTAACTGCCCTTATCTCATAATGACGTTGTGATTTTTGATATATTTTGAGTTCAGTGGAATGTATGAAAAATACACTTGTATATGCTTATTTCTTATACACTGTACACCTTTTATACAATCTTCTAGTTTCCCTTGCTGAAAAACCCTAACGCCCTAAGGCAGAGATTTTAATAAATGTAAGTAATAAAGATTCTGGCCTACTATGAAATGTAATTATCTTGAGTCATAAGTTTCTTCTTCAAAATAATATTGATTCCTATACAATGAAAGCTACAAGTAATATTACTAATTGAAACAAGAGTTATTCCTGGCACTGCCACTTACTCTAAGGGAGACATTATCTGAATATTCCATTTAATAGGAATTTAAAGCCTGAAATGAAAGAAGTGAAGAATTTAGAACAGTCAGGATAACTAAACAATAGAAACTAGTAAGACCTGGAAGAAACACATCATAAACTCCACAGCACACAATATACCTTTTAATTCTGAAAAAAAGTCCCAAAACAGAAAAACTTACATTAAAATAAATAAGAGAAACATCAATAAAAAGAAATCTTCAATTATCTAAATATTGGATGAAATGCTAATAATGCATGAAATAACCATACAAAGAAAGAAAATAAATGGTCAGTTTGAAGAGGCTTCAGTTTATTCTGTCATCTGGTTCCTCAAATGCATTGTGTAGTATACACAATGTGTATACACAATACACAATGAAGGAAATAAAATGAGGATCTTTTAGTTTAAGCTTTGAGTACCTACCAACAACAACAACAACATAAAAAACAGGTACCTCAAAATACTTGAAAAGAACGCGAGTGAGTGTCTCTCTGAAGTGGGAAGGACATAACACCGACTCAATAACCACAACTCGGCGGTCTCTGGGATTCACCAACAGATGCCTGAAAAGTGACAGTTTTGTTTTTAAAAGTAAATAAAAGTTTTTATTTACTTTGGTACATAATGCAATTTAAGAATAGAGAAACAGAACTACCTTAGCTTAAGATGGTTTATGACAGGAGACATCTTCATTTTACTACCCAGGAAAGATAATAATGTTCCTGACCTCTTACTACGTGCCATTCACTGTGTCAGGAACTCTGTATCTATTAACTCATTTATCTCAGAAAACAAAAACTACAGCCTACTATGAATACTAACTTGAGCCATTAAAAAGATATTTTCTTTTTTTAGGTTACAAAAGTAATATATGCTCACAAAACTCCAAATATTATAGAAGTTTATAACTTAGAAAGTACAAATACTTTATATTTCTACTACCCAGAAAATACCACTTACAGTAGTTTGTATATTTTCATTATTGTGTGTGTATATGCATCTATTTTTAACAGAAATACTCATTCCATAGATGTTATTCTATAACTTGCTTTTTTCAATTATCAATGTATGTAAGACACCTTTCTGTATTAGTACATATAGACATATAGAACTCTTCTAATGGCTGTATAGTATTCCACTATATGGATGCACAATAATTAAATTATCCAATCCCTTTTATTAATGGACATTTGTTGTCAATATTTCCTTATGCTCTCCAGTTTTCTAGTCTTCAAATATACTCTTGAAAAGGTTGAAAATAAGAAGGTAAAAATGGCAATGGAAGTCAACTTTTTTTTGCATTAAATGTAATATAACCAAATATCACTATGACTGGCATTAGGAAAAGCTGGGGGAAAAAACAAACACAACTGGACCTTACCTGAAATACAGTATGTGGATGAATTCCTTTAGGTAGGAATACAATTCTTCTGTATTGATATTATATTGAACAACTTTGATAGGCTATAAAAATTAAAATTATTTATTAATTCATAATAAAATAATCTCAAATTAAAACATGCTTATTTATGTTAGTAATGCATTTTCTGGTAATAAAGCAAAAGCAATTTGCATAGAGAATAAATGCAAACATTAAATATAGATTAATCACTTAAATTAGAAATCTTTAAGAAGTGGCATGTCCAAGATGATGGAATTTTTTTGGTTTGTGGGGATGAGTGTGTGTCTGTAAGTAAGTAAAGAGCTGTGCTCATCTGCATTTTTCCTGCATCTGACATCATTCTGGCAGGACTGATAAAAATCAGCATTAACTAAAAAGCATCAAAGGCTTCCTCAAATATTCCAGACCTGGTTTAGTCCTTGTTAGTCACTCCTAAGCCACTGACCTTTCCCTTTTGTAACATCCCCACTCAATGACTTGTCAAATGTCTACCTTTCCCTACACTACAAGCTCCAAGAGGCAAGAACTGTTTCTGGCTTGCTTACGATATATCCTCCTTCAACTTATACAGTGCCAGACACAAAGTAGGTAGCTCATAAATACGTGTGGCAAAAAAAAAAAAAAAACAAAAAACACACACACCATTAGCACTAACGCAGTATATGCAAACACTACCAAACCGTGAGTGCTAAGTCAACACTAATGCATAACAAGGTAGGATCCTCAGCTGTAGGTGCTCTGACGCATCACTGGCAGACCTCTCTTCATTTACCCTTTTAAAGGAAAGATCATCAGCTTGGCTAATTTCTTGATTGTATGTAGCTTAAAGAAGGTTCCAAACTACGTATAGCTGAATATAGATTAATCTTTACATATATTTGTCTTTTCAAGACAAAGATAAAAGCTGAAAGCACTAAGAAAAGTGCCAACGAGAATATAAATGTTCTAAGTCCAGTCAGCGATCTATCTAGTAATCTATTTAGTAACACAGTAACACCAATTATTAAAACAAGAACATGAAAAACGAGTAGACAGGGACTTCCATCACATTTTGAATACCATACCACAAATATCTATTATATTTCTGGCTTGTCCAAGGATTTCCAGAAAATTTTGAAATCAGTAAAAATTTCCCTAATCAACCATAATTAAAAAGATTTCTGAATCAACATTTTTTTTTTTGTGAGGAAGATCAGCCCTGTGCTAACATCTGCCAATCCTCCTCTTTTTTCTTTTTCGCTGAGGAAGACTGGCCCTGAGCTAACATATGTGCCCATCTTCCTCCACTTTATACGGGACGCCACCACAGCATGGCTTGCCAAGCAATGCGTTGGTGTGCACCCAAGATCCCAACCGGCGAACCCCAGGCCGCCGCAGCGGAGCTCACGCACTTAACTGCTTGCGCCACCGGGCCGGCCCTAAATCAACATATTTCGTATGTTGATCTTACTGATGCATCTCAATACCAAATATAAATTGATGTACTAGTCTATTCAGCTACAACATGTGCTTTTATAAAACCAAATATGCTCATATTTGATAGTTAAATAAGGAAATCATGTCTGTATAATGTGCAAGTTCTAGTAGTTCATATTAGGCAAGAGGAGCTGAAATTATGATAGCAGAGTTATAACCTCCACCAAGAAAAAGAAAGTCATCAACTCGGTGGCCACACAGATAGGCATCCTTTCAGATCTATTTGTGAAAAGTTTAAATGATCCTCTGTACCAGGAGCTCCCTTCCCAGAGAAGACCCTTAAATGACCCTTTATTGGGCTGCGTTTCCTCCTGGTCCCACCTTAACAATAGCCCCACTGGCTCAGAGCACACTTCCATCTGCGTTGTCTGAGAACCTACTGGCCAACATTTTCAATCCATTATTTCATTTTATTTTTAATATCCCCAAGAGAGCCTCCAGCCACACTCTGTTGTAAGCCAAAGCTATTCCAATTTTTTACTGAGGTATCAATTTTTGCTTTTGCTAGTGCTCTGATTATAAAGTTACATGGGTTTCACACGGTCTGTCCCGACCCTATTATCCCCATAAAACTGTTTTTGTTTGTGATCAAAGGGAGGTTTTTCAGAATGCAAACATTAAGTTATGGCAGAAAGATCTGTATTTGACTTTAACAGGTGAATTTTATGACACGCAAAATTATTCTAGAATTTCTACTGTTTTATAATTCCTAATCTGCCAAATTAGCTTTGGCAAGAAAATTTCTTATAAAAAACGTTTTTCACAATTCTTCGGATTTTGGAATTACAGATAAAGGAATGAAGACCTGGCTTATATTTTGAACAGGGTAAGAATAAAATTATTCTGTAATTATATTACATTATAAGGCTCATAAAAATATTTTACTAAGGTTAAAAACTTTCTCTTGATAGTATATAATTCTATTTATATAAAATGTATAGAAAGGCAAATCTATAGAGACAGAAGGAGTATCAGTGGTGGGCTAGGGGTAGGAATGGGGATTAACTGTAAATGGGCATTAGAGATCTTATTGGGATAACAAAAATGTTCTAAAACTGGCCTGTGGCGATGGTTGCATAACTTGATACATTTACTAAAAACCATGGAATTGTACATTTAAAACAGGTGAATTTTATGGTATGCAAAATTAAACCTAAATAAAGATTAAAAAAATTTTTCTTGGAACAGTCAGAAGTTATGTATTTAGCACTGTTCTAATCAATCTTATTTGAAGTCACATTTAAAAATATTTTACAGTACAGCATTTATTTTGCTAATTAAAAAAAAATACCTTAGGCAAGCCAGCTTTTTTTATCACACTAGGAATTATGCATCTTGGACCAGTTTCTCCAGCAAATCCACACCTGCAAATAAACAGAAAATTGAAACATTCAACTTACCACATTCTTCCTATATATGTGTCACAGAAACAAGTTTCTCCCTATTTGTTTCAAAGCAGGGGTCACAAAAACATTTGGAGACATCTCTGATGCATTCAAAGGGACAAAAAAACTAAGGTAAAGTTAATACCATCCTTCATAATTGTGTATTAAAAGTAAAAAATAAAATTATTTCCAACTAATGATACTGAAATAAAACAGTGTTTTATTTTAGTGCACCATTTACTTTTTTTTCAGTTTTTAATTCTTCCTGAATTTCAGGCAACACATCTCTACAATCCTGGATCTGTGCTATATTATGTGACTTCATTTACATAATTCATATGAATTCATCATAATTCCATCATTCTAAAATTAATAGCTTCCACATTGATGTATTTCCTTTCGGTCTATTTTTTAAACTATGCATAGTTGATATAGTTACAATCATACTGTTAATACATCATGAACTCGTACAATAAGCTTCTGCCCATATTATTACAGTCTTCATTGCTATCATTTTAAAAACTGCATATTTAATCCTTTTTAAAAACTATTTTCCTTTCTTGAGTATTTAGGTATTTCCATTTCTGTTTCCCATTAGTAAAACAAAACTTTGCTAAAAATGATCACGGTGTAAGTGTAGTCTTAACATTACCTCTTCTTGTCCTGTCTAGTTTTAAGTACTGCTCTCCTCCTATTCCCAAATAGCAATCTCCATCTTCTCCCAGTCACGTCCCCACATTCACTTGCACCAGTGCTCCTCAAACTCTCCAGGATGCAACGGGCTGGTTGGCTTCAATTCCTTTCTTTTACTTCATAAATTCATCTTATCACCCTCCTGTTGTCTTTGTCAATAATCCTCTTCCTGTATACAGCATTCTGCTTCTCATTTCCTCAACATATAGCCAAAGTAATTATCTTTGGGTGTCAACCTTAACGTATTTTTTTATGCTATTAAAATAAACCTTTAGAAATAAATAAGAAAATATAAATAAAGAAGGATCTTGCATAAAACAGTGCGAGAATGTCATGAAACAAAGACTACGTTTAATCCAATTCTAGAGCACCTGAGGTCCAATTCTTAAAGTCTCTTTTGACCACTTATTCAACAAATAATTATTAAATACCTACTATATGTTAGGCCCTGTTCAGAGAGGTATAAATATTTTCAAATGTCCCCATTTCAAATAAATATAAGATGCAATTCTGGCTGTCATTTTCCTCTTTCTTGAGCTCAGTACAAAGGCTCTCAATCTGGAGTCCAAGGACCACTGTCATCATCTGCCAACCCCTGAAATTGTGTGCAAATATTTTAAGGTTTGTGTATTTGTGGTTTTCATTCGGTCGTCAAAGGGATCTATGCTATCCAAAAGGTTGTGAATCACTACTCTAGTGTTTACAAGACGCCTTTTAAAACATGTTAAATTTCCTAATCTAAGAGTTTGGGGGGGCTAACAAAGGATCTCGAGAGTCTTATCTATAAGGTTTAACCTCTTTATGTGTTCAGTCTCCCTAATTCTGACTTCCTACTCTTGGGGAGCAATGGCCCTGTCTAAAACATAATTGGATTTCCAGCACCAACAGAAGCTCCATTCAATAAATGTTTAATGATGGAGATCGTCATCAAGCGTTACAGTTCGGTTGCTACCCTCCTAACAAGACAAACCCAGGGTAAGCGGGGTCTAGGTCATCGCTGTCATCCTCTGCATGGATGACCCCAAAAGGTCCGTTCGGTTTGGGGTGACGACCTGACGCGGCGGCGAAGGCGATTCTCCCCAAGCCTCGTAGGCCTCTCTAGGAGTCAGAACCTGACCGCCCCACCGGATCCTCGGGATTCACATTCGCCCACGGTGGAAATCATAAGGGCCATCGTTTGCGGATGTGCTGGCGAAAGAAGGGCTGCCCTGCGAGCTGCCAGGACCCGGACCGGGCGTGGGGCTCGGCCACCCGGCCTCCCCTCGGGACGACCGCGGCCGGCGCCGCAGCCACTCACTTGGTGAAGGCCTCTCCCAGGTCTATCACGACCGCCGTCTTCTCGCCGCCGCTCCCCAGGCCCTCGTACAGCGGCATGGCAGCAAAGAGGACGGTAGGGACCAGGACTCGGACACCGCCACAGACACCCACCGGCCTCGGCTCCCGGGGGCGCGGCCGGGCGGCGGCGGCGCGGGCGGGGGCGACGGCGGGGGCCTCGCGTGGCCGCGGCTCGCCGGGCCCGGGCTGTCCCAGGCTGTGCCTCACTCCGCGTCCACCCGAGTCCTCGCGGGCGTCCCGTCTCCGGGACTAGGGAGGAAGAGGCGCGGCCGGCCGCTGGTCTGGGTGCGGGGGCGGGGGGCGGGGCGCGGAGGTCTGAGACGGTCAGGCGCGCCGGGCGCCCCGAGTGGGCGGAGCCGAGCCCGGGTCCTTCCCGGAGGACACGCCCCCAGGCGGTGCCTGGGCCGGCGGGGGGGGGGCGGGGGGGATGGTCCGTCAGCGCTTCTGGGGAGAGGTCTCGTTCTATGCCGAGATCGCTGTGTTACCACAGAAGCTCCAGAGCTTTGATTTGTGCAGTGTTGGGGCAAAATTTGCTGTACCAGGTGTCTTGCCTATCATTTGTGCTTCGCAAGAAATACTGAGAATAGGTGTTATCTTCTCAGCTGTGTAAACGGAAGCTCAGAGAGATTGATTAGCGTTCCCAGTGCCCCACAGCCGAGCCGGGATTGGACTCCAAGACTTTCTGATTTCAAAGCCTGTGCTACTGATGCTTTAGAGAATGATGCGATGCCTACAGACAACTTTCTATTTGGTAGCCATTCTGCTGAAAGTTTTAATTTTAATCCAAAAGAAAGCAGATAAAGTAGCATATAGGAATCGATTTGTGGAGGAACAGTCAAGGGTGGTTTAATGGAAGGACATTGAACCCAGTGTTCTTGTTTACTCTAGAACTGAGGAGCTGTGCAACCGGAGAAAAGATAGTAAATCTTTCTGTGCCAGTGTGCGCACACGGTAGGAATTCTATAATATGGACTGTTTACACTTTATCATTTCACAGCTCTATTTTCTTTCTGCTGAAATTGCCCATGAAAACTGGAGTCAGTGGGGTAGGTTGCTGCCTTGTCTCTATGGCTGTAGGAAGAGGAGTGACCTGTTTTAACACAGTGTGCCTTTCTTACCTGCTGTAGATGCCTGAACCTCTAAAGGATAAGGTCTTTCTATAATAAGAGTTAAGGCTGTACCATGCATAATCCTGGACAATGTGATATGAGTAGAATTCACTGATCAATAATCTTCCTGAAAGCGGAGGTAAGGAGATGAAGTTGGAGTTGTGATAGGGAAGGAAACTTCAAAGAGTGGGAAAGATGAAACATTTTGGGTAACAGGGTCAGAGTGTTTGAACCAGACCCTTCCCTCCGGTTCAGATTCTGTTTCTGCCCCCTTCTGTCAAGTCTCTAATGCTTCTGATCATCCATTTTCTTATCTGGAAACTGTCCTGCTATTTCTCAAAGTATTTGTGAGGATCAGTTGAGATTACATTTTGAAACTACAAAGTGTTATTTATTGCCCATGCTGTTTGTTTTCCATGACTGCTCACCACCTGTACTATATTAGTTTCCCAGGAATGCCGTAACGAATTACCACACACTGGGTGGCTTAAAACAGGAGAAATGTATTCTTTCCTAGTTCTGGAGGCTAGAAGTCCAGATTAAGGTGTCCACCAGGTCATGATCTCTTGTAAGGCTTTAGGGAAGGATCCTTCCTTGACTCTTTGTAGCATCTGGTAGTGGCCGGCAATCCTTGGTGTTCCTTGGCTTGTAGATGCATCACTATGATCTCTGTCTCTGTCGTCACCTGGCCTTCTTCCCTATGCCTCTGTGTTTTCATATGATGTTCTCTTCCCTGTGTTTTCACATAATTTTCCTTCTGTGCATGTCTCTGTGTCCAGATTTCCATCTTATAAAAATGCCTGACATTGGATTAGGACCCTAATCCTAACCTACTGTGATCTCACCTTAACTTGATTATATCTGCAAAGGCCCTAATTCCAAATAAGATCACATTTTAAGGTTCCCAGGGACAAGAATTATGGGGGGATACTATTCAACCTAGCATTCCAGCTAAAGTTTGGTGTTCTCCATTGTTCTGCCCTCAGACGTCTTCTCTTCTTACTGTATTCCCTCTCCTTTGACAATCTCTTTCGCTCCCATACATACAGCTAGAGCTAATATTTGTTGAGTTGTATTTGCTAACTCTATTTGCTGTTTATAATCCCATTTATTCCTCACAATAACTTTATGAGTTAAGTAGTATTATCTCCATTTTACAAATGAGGATGCTCAGGCCAAGAGAGGTTCAATCATGTGCCCAGGGCCTCTCAGCTATAAATGGTAGAGCAGGAATTCGATCCAAGACAGTCTGACTCCAGAGCCAAAACTGCACTGCATAATTATAAAGTAGTTATACATAAAATAATTATGTTTTATCCTAGAATTTTACAATCTTAGTATATGAAGTGACCTAAGAGATTTTTCAAGTCTAAACTCCAACCTAGTACAAGACTTTCCGGTCCACCTCTGATGAGAATTGTCTCTCCAGATGGTTCCAGTGATGAACAGAGGGCTCATGACTGGTTGGGATCTACAAGATACTGAAAACGTTTTTGCTAATACAATTAGAGGTTAAAAAAAAAAAAAAAAGGAAAATGCTATAAGGATAAGAATCATTGTAAAGAAGCCCAGTTTTTTCAGCAGTGTGGTATATGGACCTGAGTTTAAGTCCTAGCTCTGTTAGCTGACTGACCTCAGGCAACTCCATTAAACTCTCTGGGCCTCAGTTTCCTCGTTTGTAAAATAAGGAAGATGTACAAGCACTAATAATCTAAACTAGATTACTAGGCTTTACCCTTTAAACTACCTTTTTTAAACTACCTTAGTAGTTTAAACTAAAGGGTAGTTAAACTACCCTTTAAACTCCAGTTTAGAGGCTTTACCCTTTAAACTAGAATCTGCATCCCTTTAGCTAACACCTCTTAATCTCTCTCCCTCTCCCTACTGTTTTTTGGTCCAAGCTAGGCATTCCTAATCTTCTAATTGTTTCTCATTTTCGTGGTTTTCAGGCCACTTATGAGTCCATTTACCTACCCACTTCTGGAATTTCTCTGTTTTGTTAATGTGCTCCATAAATTACACACTACCCAAGAGATGTCTGAAATGCCGGTAGTGTGACAGGGCTTGATTCTTTTGCTCCAGCTGCTATGTTTTATTAATATGTAGCAGTGGGTTTCTTTGTTTTATTTTCAGTTACATCATACTATTGATTCAGTTCTCTCTCACCTTGCAAATAAAAACCTAAGGTGTACCTAAATTTGGAGCTTTATACTACTTTCTATTAAATTTAATCTAGCTAGTTTTGGTCTATCTTTACAGCCTCTCCATATCATTAAAAAAAGTCCAGGTCTTTTTGAATCAAGAGTCTGGCATTAAACATATTAGAAATATTGCCACCCACAAGTTTGAAAGGCATGCTTTCAAAGTTTTCATTCTTTTAATAAGTACTTATTGAGGCCCTATTATATGCTAGGTCCAGAAACTACAAAAATAGGAAAGAATGGTCTCTGTTCACAGACTATATTGGGGAGATAGACTAAAAAGTAATAAGTACCATACTGGAAATGAATGGAAAGTATTATGGAGGACAGAGGAAGGGACCAATCAACTCCCTAGGGAGTGGTCAGGGCAGCTTCAGGGAGGAGGTGTGCATTCATTCATTCTTGAATTCAGGCAAATGCTCTGTTAGGCATTGGAAGTGTGAATACAAAACAAAATTACTAGCTTCTGGAGCTTATAGTCACATCTATAGACAAACTTTTAAAACTATTGATAAAAGCTAATGCTTGGGGCCAGCCCCGTGGCTTAGCGGTTAAGTGTGCGCGCTCTGCTGCTGGCGGCCCGGGTTCGGATCCCGGGCGCGCACCGACGCACCGCTTGTCCCGCCATGCTGAGGCCGCGTCCCACATACAGCAACTAGAAGGATGTGCAGCTGTGACATACAACTATCTACTGGGGCTTTGGGGGAAAAAAATTAAAAAAAAAAACCTAATGCTTGGATGAACATGGTGCCTTAGAAGCAGAGACCAGGGAGCAACTTGAAATTTTTCCAGGAGACATGGGAATGGGAATACGTGACAGAGGACACAATAAATGAACTCTATCTAGACGCTTAGTGGCAGTTTTCCAATCTGAAGCTGCAAGGAGGGCATTCCAGGTTGAGACAACTGCATGGGCACGGCTTTACCCTTTATGAGAGGAGTAGTCATTTGCTGTCAATTGGCAAGAAGTGATGGGTCCAAATCACTAAGCCCTTCACAGGTATGCTGGGGTGTTTGGACTTTATCTCGTAGTTGTTAGTCACCATTCAAAATATGTTAAGTAAGGGAAAGACAATGTCATACTTGTGTTCAGTTTGATCAGTTTGTGTTCACTTCTCTTGAAGTGGGATAGACCAGGGTGAAATGGAGGGGACCAAGACTGGTGGTGAGAAACCAATTTGCAAGCTATTGGGAGAGTCCATGAGAGAAATGATGACCATGAATTAGGGAATAATAATGGCCATGTGACAAATTACCTTTAAATTTAAATTTAAATTTAAATTTAAATTACCTTCTATCCATATGGAAGAAGACATAATTTTATATTTAATGACAATAAAATCATAAGGCATTGATCACAATTTAGAGCTGTTTTCTCAAGCACTGTTATAAAAATATTTAATAACCTGATTTAGTTAACTAAAGTTACATGGTCAGAGGGACTTTATAGTTCCAATTGTGTTAGTGCCTCCTAATTAATCCTTTCTAAAGTACATGATTTAATCAGAATTGCAGTTCTCATCATAGCTTTATTTTTCAGCTTCTTTTTCAACTTCTTCTGCAGGTTATATCACCAAAATAAAGACAATAACTAGCCCTTGAACCCACGTTGATAAACTCTTCATTCTTAGTCATCAAAGCCCTCCTCAAAGCTAACAATTATTTATTGTCTCCAGGGATAACTCACCTTCTTTAACTAGGAGACTGATGTTGGGTCCAGAGTGGCTGGGAAGGTGACCTACTCTCAGACTTCTTGAATGCACTATAAAGCTCTCCAATGTTTGGCTGATGAGGAGTTTTCAGCAGCACCAATGACTCAAGTAGTTGCATTTATAGCCAGGAACCTGGAAGTCTCCTAGGCCCCTCAGTCTATTTTGTCCTGTCCTAATCAGTTACAAAGTCCTGTAGTATGTGTCATATAAACCTTATCTTCTGCATTCCCTACTCTGCAGTCAGGATTCTGACATCAGCTGCTTGATTGGTGTCTCTGACCTCGCCACAATCCACTGTCTGTGCTGCAGGCTGAGTGAGCACTCTAAAATGCAAATACAGGGGCTGGCCCTTTGGTGTAGTGGTTAAAATTCTATGCGCTCTGCTTCGTTGGCCTGGGTCTCCAGGTTCGGATCCCAGGCACAGACCTACACCACTCTTCAGCCATGCTATGGCAGCGACCCACATACAAAATAGAGGAAGATTGGCACACATGTTAGCTCAGGGCCAGTCTTCCTCAGCAAAAAATAAAATAAAATGCAAATAACAATCATGACACTCTGCTTAAAATCTTTCAGTGACATTCTGTGGTTTTCAGATGCATTAGCAGCTGTAGCAACCTGCCGGTAGTTTCCCAAATGTATCCTGCTGCTTCACACCTCCCATATTGAGCCTAGAATGCCTTCTTTATCTAGCATCTTTTCTCTGTCTTTCCAAGCTCTGCTCAAGTATCACCCCCTCTGAAAAGCTTTCCCTGACCTCTGGTCTATTAGTCTATTTAGATCTTCTTTCTCTGGGCCTCAGTGGCATCCTGTGTACATTACAGCACATTAAAATATTTTTGTCTGTTTAGTTTGCTGTTGAATCCATAGTGTCTAACAAACAGAGTACCTGGCATATAGTAGGTTCTGGATAAATATTTGGTAAGTGACTAACACTTATCACTGTAATCTCTTATTTACTGTGTCTTCACCCTGAGAGCAGGGACTTTGTAGACCAGCACTTGGTATAGGACTGAGTATGGAGAAGGCACTCAATAGTTTTTTTTTTTTTTTAATAATTTTATTTATTAATTTATTTTCCCCCAAAGCCCCAGTAGATAGTTGTATGTCATAGCTGCACATCCTTCTAGTTGCTGTATGTGAGACGCAGCCTCAGCATGGCACGAGACGCAGTGCGTCGGTGTGCGCCCGGGACCCGAACCGGGCCGCCAGCAGCGGAGCGCACGCACTTAACCACTAAGCCATGGGGCCGGCCCAATAGTTTTTTGAATGGATGACAGTGGTGTGCAAAGGTAGCCAGCTGACCTGCTCCCAGCTCACCTTGTCGCCATTTGGCAGGGGACAATAGGAAACTGCTTAGACTCGGTATGTAGCTATCCATCTGCGTGATTGACCACAATAGTGCTTTTGAAACTGACCTCTTAAAGAATATTTCATGCCACATTTCATGAGTGCTCATGACACTTTGTAATAAAACTTCAAATAATGAACCGGAGCTCACCATGAGCTGAGATTATGGTGGTGTGTCACCTTTTGGGAAAGAGAAGTAATTCTCTAGAGAGTAATACCACAGCTGTGTTACGGGCAGGACATTTGGGCTGATTTATCACAGTCATTTCTGTAGAACTACATAATGAAACTTTGTTGCTTACTATGAGGTGTGGCAGGCTCCTGAACCATCAGTCACAGAATCAGTTGCTCACAGCATATTTAAACTTGTAAAGGCAGAGAAAATTGACTAAAATACTTAATAAAGATTTGAATAAACCATGCATTGAGCATAAAAGTATTTGTTTGCTGAACTAGCATCCTATTTCATTAATATTCTACTATAAATGATTTTCATGCTGTGCCTACAAATGGATGGACAAAAATGTAAGTTTTCTGGTTTCCCCACATTCATACCTCAGGCCAAGGTCAGGTTTGGAATAGAACTTAAGAACTTGGATTTTTTTATGTTGTTGCCAAGATGAGAGAGTGAGTCTTTTTTGTCTTTTCTGGTATTTTCTTCTGTTAGTTTCAAACAGAAAAGTTTGATATTTTATTCTGATAGAATGAAAATAGAAATGGTTGTATTGACCTGATTTTTAAAAAATAGGTTCAAAATACAAGGATTTAAGAGTGTGAGTTACAGTTCTACTACTCTAAGCTCTTGTTTACATTTCAAGGCAATGATGGAAGGAACATTATTACTTAGATATCTGATCCATGAGTAGCAACATTATGATTTTGTCGAGGCATCAGTAAAAAATAATAATGCTAAAGAAAAGCCATTCTTGGGGAACTTTTGATAAATTACAGATTGTTTTTACAGAAAATTCCTCTTTTATTAACAATAGCTATGATTTCTTGATTATCTAGTACAGGCCAGCACAGTGCTAAGTATTTTCTCGTTTAATCCTCACGAATCCTCATTAGTCAACAAACGAAAAACAATTCTTGCTCAGAGAGCTTAAGTAACTTGTATAAGGTGATACTGCCTGTATGTGACAAAACCTGGAATTACTTTTCCTATTGCCCCACACTGCCTTTTGAGAAAAATGACAGCTAAAGTATTAATGTGGACATCAGGCACGCCTAAAGGGAAAAAAAAAATCCAAAGCCAAAACATTTAAATAAATGTGACAAGATACATCTAAAATTAAACAGTGCATTGAAGGGTGTGATGCGTTCAGCTGCAGAGAAACTATTCCAGACAGTCTAGATTACGTCTCTAATCAATATGCTCAGTGAGGGAAAGATATTCCATTTTCTGAAAAAGATCCCACACATTTTAGCTGCAAATAGTAAATTAGTCATTTCATAACCAAAAGGGGAGAGTAATCCTTTAATATCCATATGGCATATGTTTTCCGAGCTTATTTTTGCACTCCCTTCCGTCCTTTCAATCCCAGCCAGATAAGGTCTCTTGGCAGTGTGAAGTGATATTACGGTGTGTATTCCATCAGGATGCGCACGGAGGCCCTCTTCTCCAAGTCCTTACCCGACAGAGGTTGTTTTGCCATCTGGGCTTACTGCGTTAAGTTATAAATTCAAAAAATAAGAACAATGACCAGAAATTTCACATTAGGCAATTATTGTTAAAATATTTTAGATGGGATCGTGGTAACGTGGTTACGTTATTCCAAAAAAATTCTCTTGTAGAGTTGCATAATGAAATACTTATGGATAAAATTATATGATGCCTGAGATTTGCTTCAAAATAATATGGGGGGGACATATTTAATTTGTGGGTGGGGAGGATTAGTCATGTGTTGATGGGTGCTGGGTCTGGGCCATGGCTGCTTGGGGGTGGGTTTACACTGGTCCGTATACTTTTGTGTATTAAAAAGTAAAAGTTAAAAAAAAACCTAAAAAAATAACAAGATTGAATCACTTCTTGGGATGTATATTCATTTTATGATAATTCTTACCTTCAAGTACACCGTTTAGGCTGTACACACAGTTCTCAAAGTATGCTCTGAGAGGGTTGCGTATCTTCCGTGGACGTCAGCGCATGTAGTGCAATATTTCAGGATAGCACTTTTGTTCTATTTTGGGATAAGATATTTTGATGTAATTTTTCTCATTGGGGTTCCTCAGAATAGCATCATTCTTCCTGTTATTTCCTGGAGGTTTTATTGTCGTGGTCATTGTTGTCATTGTTATTCCTGTTTTGTGGTACTGTTGTTTTGTAGTGGCGACAGTTTGGGATTGTGTGAGGTCTACATCCTGTGGAGCATGGCAGGTATACATCCTGTCGCCTTTGTTTGTGGTTTGGAAGTATTTGAGAGTTATTGGCCTAGTGATTGGGTTTCATCATGTCTTTATCCTCATCAGTCTATAAAAATTGGCAAAGCCTAGATTCACGCCCTCAGGGAAGATGATATGCCATACTGTCTAAAGTTGTCAATAGGCGTGTTGAAAGAATGAAGAGAAAACTGTCAGTTTATGCTCTGTCATTGAGGGGCAAAGGTGGAAGCAAAAGCAAAGTGGCAAGTGTCTGTCACCCAGGGATTAGATAAATAAAATGTGGGACAGCCATGCCGTGGAATACTATTCAGCAATGAAAACGAACGACCAGGACATGCTACAACAGGGATGAACCTAAAAGTCATTAGGCTGGGTGAAAGAAGCCCACCAAAAGACCACACATTGTGTGATTTACTTTATATTAAATATCTAGAAAAGGCAAGTCTATAGAGATAAAAAAATAGATTACTAGTTGCCTGGGGCCCGGGGTGGGAACAGGGATTAACTGTAAATGGGCTTTAGGTATTTTGTTGGGGTAAAGGAAATATTCTAAAACTGGACTGTGGTGATGTTTGCATAATTTGATAAATTACTAAAAATCATTTAAGCGTATACTTAAAACTGGTAAATTTTATGTCATGTAAATTATACCTCAACAAAGCAGCATGAAGGACTTGGTTTTCACTCTGCTTTTTTTTTTTTTTTTTGGTGAGGAAGCTCAGCCCTGAGCTAACATCCATGCTAATCCTCCTCTTTTTGCTGAGGAAGACCGGCTCTGAGCTAACGTCTATTGCCAATCCTCCTCCTTTTTTTTCCCCAAAGCCCCAGTAGATAGTTGTATGTCATAGTTGCACATCCTTCTAGTTGCTGTATGTGGGACGCGGCCTCAGCATGGCCGGAGAAGCGGTGCGTTGGTGCGCGCCTGGGATCCGAACCTGGGCCACCAGTAGCGGAGCTCGTGCACTTAACCGCTAAACCACGGGGCTGGCCCTCGCTCTGCTTTTGATGTTGCTGAACATGTGAGATGTGGCAGTTGCCAAAGCTGTGGAATGGGACAAGATTTGCCCGTCACCTCTTACAACATTATGAATACCTACTCTCCATCTGATTTGGAACTGCAGCACCAAGAAGCTTTGTATCAAAAATTACAGTGGGTGGTGGATGTCTCTTAGAAATACATCTGCATGGCTTTCTTCTTATCGCAGGGGAAGAAGCTTCCCTTCTTTTATCCATAGCTAGTCCCTCCAGTTGGGCTCTGGACCTCATTCCCCCACCTCCTCAGTGGCCATGCTTCCTCAATTCCCTGCCTTCTTCTCTTTCCCATCAGCATCTTTCCAAAAAAGAAAATCCTCCCTCAACCTATCTACTCCTCTAGCAATCACCCTACTTCTTCCTTTCCCTTCCTCTCCCCTCCTCTCCCATCTCTTCACTTCCCCTCCCTTCTCTTCCATTCTCTTCGCTTTCCCTCTCTTTCCTTCCCTTCCCTTCCTTTTCCGTTTCTTCTCTTCCCTTCCCTTTCTTAACCCATTACAGTCTAGATTTTGCCACTTAACCGGGATTGCTCTTGCTTAACACATCAGTGACTTTGTTTGCTAAATCCAATGGACACATCTCAGTTTTTAACCTACATAACTTGTCTGTAAGTTTTCAAACTGTTGACTCCTCTCTCCTTGAAACTTTCTTTTCCCTTACCTTCTGCAATAATGCCTATTTTGGTTTATGACATATTTTATGGATATTTCTTTGGAGTTTTCTATTCTATCTGCCCCTTCATGTATATTCTCTACCATTTTATATATTGGCTCACTTCTCTTCTCACTTCTACACACTCTCCCTTAGTCATCTCATTCTTTTCAACAGCTTCATTTACCATCTTATACTCATGCCCACCCACCCACTCTCCAACAATCTGTACCTTCAGCTCAGATCTATTGCCTGAGTTTAAAACTAACAATATTATCCAACTACCTACTGATCAGTTCTTTGTGGATGTCTCAAAATTGTCTTAAACTCAACTTGTCCAAATCTTTTTTTTTAATAATTTTATTTATTTATTTTTCCCCCAAAGCCCCAGTAGATAGTTGTATGTCATAGTTGCACATCCTTCTAGTTGCTGTATGTGGGATGTGGCCTCAGCAGGGCCGGAGAAGCGGTGCATCGGTGTGCGACCAGGATCCGAACCCGGGCCGCCAGCAGCGGAGCGCACACACTTAACCGCTAAGCCACGGGGCTGGCCCATCAACTTGTCCAAATCTTAACTATATGTAATCCCTTGAAAAGTTGCCCCATATCCTACAATTTCTTATCATTCTGAAAGACCTCCTTCCAGGACCCCAAACTGGACACCTGAAATAGTCATTCTCAACTCCTCCCTCCCTCTTACTTCCTATATTCAATCAGTCATGATGTCTTATGATTTCTCCTTCTTGTATATCTCAGGTCTGTTACTTCCTCTCTGTCCTTACTACTACTTCATTAGTTCAGACTTTCATCATCTTTCTCACTCTCTAACTTTGCTTGTATAAGAACACAACATGGTAGCCACAGAAGGATTCAGTAGGTTTTTTTGCACTGCCACTTGGGTCTTTATTATCAGTAAATCCGTGAGAGGGAAACTCGGTGAATACTGTCTCTTCACAGAGTTCAGGGGTCAGACAGCCACAGGACTTGAAGATGGCATCAGAGATGCCTTTAGCAAAGTTCCCCAAGTGGCAGTACAGCTCCTAGCAGAAGTATAGCAGTTATCCATGTTAGTCATCAGCAGTGTTTTAGGCACAAGAGCAGAGACATAATGTCAGTTCGTTTAGGGGTAAGAGTAAGATACACCCCTAATAAGACCCAGCACCCTATCACCTTGCAAAGAGAGTATCACCTGGCAAGAATGAAGTGCTTATTGATCTTGTTCTCCCTATAGTAGCCTCATCTCACAGGAATTAAGGTAGCTTAGTCAGAGTGATGGCACCATGGATGGCACTTTGGCTTTCTTAGTGCATTTGTACTGCCAGATCAACCCAGTGGCCACAAGCACCTTCCGCTTGGGTCACTGACTGCCCTGGGTCTGTTTCAGAGTGGACAAGATCTTCAGGGTCTTGAGAGAGTGCCCTAGGAAGGAGTAAAAAATCTCAGACTCCTTGATGGACAGGGAGAAGAGATCTCCAGGGAAGTAACCTCCATGGCCTTGACGAGTTTGTATATCAAGTACTACTCCTGTCTTAGGCCTTGCTTCCAAGAGCCTGGCCATCACTGCCGAAGGCTTCCATAAACTGCCTCAGCCTCCTACTCCAAGTCCTTCCCAAGGCCTCAGGGCCCAACCAAAGGACTGGTGTCCTCATCTACCATTTGGTGTGCTCTTTAAAAAACAAAAGCACTCATAATCTCTGTCCGATGTTATTGCAATGTCTCTTCACTAATATTCCTGCCTTAAATATTGTCCTGTTCCATCACATTTCTCACTTAGTTTTATTTCTTCACACTGTTGCCTAAGAGATCTTTCTAAAACCCAACCCTGATCATGTCATCTTCCTGCTTAAAACCTGTTAATCATTAGGACAAATTCCAGATTACTTTGTATGGCAAACAAATCCCTCGGGACCCGACCCCTGCTCATCTCTCCCTGGCCTTGTCTCCCCACCATTCCCCTCTTAGAACTCTGCTGACCATCCTGAACTATGAGCACTTCCCTAATTGTGCTGTATTTTTTCAGTTCACTGCTGTGACTTTGTATACTGCTCCCTCTCCCTATCTTGACTGCCTTCATCCTTCAGGACTTAATTCAGACATTCCCTTTGCTGGGAAGTCTTCCCTGGCCTTCCAGTTTGTACTAGGTACCCTTCCTTTGGGTTCCCTTAGCCTTCTGTACAAAACTTTTATTACATTATCTTGTCATTTTCCTTTTTTCTTGTTTATCTACCCTTGGACTACAAAATCTTTGGGTCTGGGGATGGTGTTTTAACTTTGTATTCCCAGAGCTGAACATATAAAGTATTCAATAAATGTTTTTTAAAATGAATTAATGATGCATAGAACAATGAATGAGTGAAGGATATAATGAATGAATAAAACAGAGCCCGTAATTTTTTCCCTTCATTTATAATAGGTCAAGAAGACAAGCCAATGTACCTTCAGAGGAGAGGTCCAGACTTGTTGCTCTAAATGACTCCTGCACAGTAAAATGCCTGCAGAGAAGGAACTGACATTGAGGTTTATCCTATAAACTCTAAGGGAGCAAGTTCCCTTGATCCTTTCTTTGTTTTGACCTTTAATATGACTGCTGTCAGCTGGTTTGTAAAAACAATTAGCATCTAGTTTCAGACTTTCCAGAGATAAACGCTTTGATTTTTGGATCACTGTTCCGTCTTGCATATGAGAGAAGGCAATCAAGAAGAAAACTAACAAGTGGGTTATCTCATCGGATATTATATTGACTAATGCTACACACTTCTTCCCGGCTGTAGTCTTCTTTCACACTTACCCATCACTGTACACCACTGTGCAAATATATCATTAAGCATATCATCCTTGGGTAGCACTTTTTTCTAATTATATCAGTTAATTATGATTCAGTGTTTGTTTCTAGTTTGGTAAACAGAACATGAAAAATGTCACACTAAATTAAGTTGGGAGAGGTTTTGCTTTTAACATATAAATTACTGGTTTTTTTCCCCCAACTGTAATTTAATTTTTCTGGAAAAGTTCAAACATGCTTTGTAGTTTTTGACAATATTCAAGCATTTTAAGTACATAGGGTAAAAGCAATTCTTAAGTTTTTTTCTTGGCAAAACATTCATATTGTACAGAAATATATCAAGCAAAATGTGCCCTTTCGCACACACACACATACATATATATATATCTATATATACACACATTATTTTACATTGTGATCTTTGGTTCTAAAACTTTTTTTTCACTTAATATACCTTAGAAATCTAATTAAGTCTATAGATATACTCTCTCCTCTCTCTTTTTAACAGTTATAGTTTTAATAATTTTCCATGGATGTATCTCTTTTTCTTTTTTTTAGCAGAGCTCTTTTGGTGACTTTTGGGTTATTTTTAGTTTTCCACTATTATTGGAAGCTACAATGAATATCGAAAAATATATAATCTTTGTGTGCTTGTGCAAGTATATCTATAGGATAAATTCTTAGAAGTGGAATTGCCAGGTCAGAGGATATAAATATATGTATATATTTTTTATATATCTATAATGCAGCCCCAAAAAGTGTACTGATTTACACTCGCACCAGTAGTAAATAAGAGTGCCCATCTCTTCACCTTCTCAAGCACAGATTTTCATCAGTTTTTTTTAGTCTTTGCTCATTTGATAGGTGGAAAATGGTATCGCATTATTATTTTAATGTCAGTTTCCATAACTGTGACAGGGGTGAATGCTTTTCCATGTGGTTGGTTTATATTGCCTAATTATGTTCGTTGTCCATTATTCCGCTGAGTTGATTGTCTTCTTATTGGTGGCAACACCAGAATTTCTGTGTAGAAAGAGCTTAAGGTAAGCAACCTTGCTGGAGAGGTTAAAGCTGAGGCTCTGCCTTGACAATTGTGGTTGCACAGCACTCTACACAGACTGAGGAAAGGGCGCGTGGCCCGACTGTCCTTGTCAGAGAACGGAGGGCAGGTCCCAGAAACAGCCTCCCCATCTCCCAGCCCCTCCTTGATGTCGCCACTGCTTTTATTTTTATAAGACCTCTTTGTGTATTAAATAAATAAGTCCTTTATATGCCGTGTTTGTTGCAAATATTTTTCCTAGTTCTTCTTTCAACTCTATTTAAAGCAATTTTTACCCTTTAGAATTTTATTTTTTTATATGAACTATTTTATGGCTTCTGGAATAACTGTCATATTTAAAAACTTCCATAATGCAAGACTATAAAAAATTTTACTCATTTTTTTCTGGTACATTTATGGTGTCATATATTTATGTTTAATTTCTGATCCACCTGGGATATATTTTTGGCAAGAAAGAATACAGAGTTCCAGCTTTTTAAAATCATAGTTAGCTGGTTGTCCCACGTAGTTACAATTTTTAAAAATGTTACTTTTGAAATTCTATCAGGATCTAACTAGAGGAAAATAAACACTTGAGCTTCCTTTTGTTGTAATTACTCAGAACTTGTTTCTGTTTTGCTTTTCGATATTTCAATAAAGACACTCTTTTCCCAATATTTATTCTAGTTCAGAATACACCTTAACACAAATTAAATGTTGTTAAAATAACGTGATCTCAAGGGAAAACAAAATACAAAATGGCTACATACATACATAAGGCGTAGTTCAACATGAACTTGACTTTATTGTCACCAACACAAGACAATTCTTTGAGAGCAAGTTCCATTATTTTTTGTTTATCACTCAGCAAACTTGGCCCAAGAAATCTATTATCTAACTGGTAGGATGTGTTATGATATATTTAGGTGATTTCTTATTGCCTTCTTTTTAAAAATTAAGAAAAATTGTTTATTAGAGTATACAGTTCTTAAAGGCAGGGAATATGTTTTATTCAGCATCATAGTGATACTAAATAAATAATTTTTGAATAAATAGATGCATGTCAAGCTGTAGAGTATATATCTTAAAAGGTATATTTGTGATCATTAAAATTTGGGATTTAGAATTTTTAAAAAGTTAAATAGGTTTCAATCTGTGATTGGGGATTTTTTTGTATTTTTTTTTTCTTCTTTAATTAAAGAAGAGGAAACCTAAGTCTTATTCATGTCCAAAGTTTATCTACTGAGTATATTTTAGTTCAAAATATGTTGAGTCAAAAGATAATATTGTACTTGCATACAAAAGAACCCAGCTAGAAGACTGTTCTCATTTGTTAAAAGCATCACGAGTAAGATAGATTAGTCAAGCCAGCCCTCTCCTCTGCTAAGTCTTGGGAGTTAACAACCCAGGACATTAACAGATAAGGCTCTGCTTCTGTACCTAAGTCCTTGAGGCAGACGGACCATGACAATGGTGTACAGAAGTGGGAGGAATGAGTTGGAAGAAAACAGTATAAAACAGTATAACAGGTCTGAGCCCTGATCACCTGAAGGGCTGAGCTAGCATTACATATTCCCCATATAATGATGCCCTAAGACTTTACCGGACTCCTCTGTTCCTCTCCCGACTGGGAAGATGGGGCAAATCCGTGCCTTCCTTTAGGATGCTTCATCAGCATCACTGTTTTAAGCCACATCTAACCCTGGGGAAAGCACGACTTGGTGATCTTCTATTCTGGGGCCAGGTGCAGGAAATTGGGTACTGGTTAATTGGTGTCATTTTTATATTTCCTCTTTCATCCACACACAATAAATAGAACTTCTTTTCTCTCTTCTTTTTAGGCGCATGATTTTTTTTTTTTTTGGTGAGAAACAGCAGCCCTGAGCTAACATCTATTACCAATCCTCCTCTTTTTGCTGAGGAAGACTGGCTCTGGGCTAACATCTGTGCCCATCTTCCTCCACTTTATATGGGACGCGGCCACAGCGTGGCCTGACAAGCGGTGCGTTGGTGTGTGCCTGGGGTCAGAACCCCGGCCGCCAGCAGCGGAGCGCGTGCACATAACCGCTATTTCAGGGGGCCGGCTCCTTTAGGCGCATGATTTTAAGGAGTGCTTAATTCAGTTTGATCAGGTGAGTGGGCTCGGGAAACTAAAACAGGCTGTAATTTTTTTTTTATCTCAGCCCACAGAAGTCATTCTGAACAAAAACAACCTTAGTTTCAGCAAAATGTAGGCAGTAATTAAGGTGAAGATGTGGGCTTTTTGCTTAAACTATTAAGAGAGTTTCTTTGATTTTCCTCACTAGTGGAGCACCAGGATGAGAGAACAATGTGGTAAGATTTTTGAGCTCTCAGTTTCTGAAAAAAGCTTCTCAGGGACATAAAAAAATCATTCTTATTAAGTACCAACAGTTGTTTGTGTGTTGACGTGTATTTGTTGATCTTTATGTATATATGGAAAATATATTTTTCTTTATTTAAAAAAATATCTTTTCTTACCACTCCCTCTCCATTATCATACAATAGAAAATTGTTCCTCTATCGTTAATTACCACTCCTAGGTTTTTTTCTTGTTAATGTCTTTTGTGATTTTATTTTTAATTACAAAATGAATACATGCTCTCAATAAAATATTCAAACAATACAGAAATGTATAAAGTAAAATTTTAAATCCTCCTTTTCTCCACTCAGTTCTACTCCTTAGAAGTGGCCACTGATAGATAGTGGGGTGTCCTTTCAGATATGTGTGTAAAAACATTTTAAATAAAAATCATTATACCAGCCCTGAGCTAACATCCAATGCCAATCCTCCTCTTTTTTTTGCTGAGGAAGACTGGCCCTGGGCTAACATCCATGCCCATCTTCCTCTACTTTATATGGGACGCCGCCAGAGCATGGCTTGCCAAGCGGTGCGTCCATGCGCCCCCGGGATCCAAACCGGCGAACCCCGGGTCACTGCAGCGGAGTGCGCACTTAACCAATTGCGTCACCCGGCCGGCCCTTACCAATTTTATTTTGTGATTTTTCTCTCTTTCTGTATAACCTCCTCTCTGTCTGTATATAGTATTTTTTCTTTTTTTGAGGAAGATTAGCCCTGAGCTAACATCCGATGCCAATCCTCCTCTTTTTTTGCTGAGGAAGATTGGCCCTGGGCTAACAACTGTGCCCATCTTCCTCTATTTTATATGGGATGCTGCTACAGCACGTCTTGACAAGCGGTGCATCAGTGTGTGCTGGGGATATGAACCTGTGAACCCCAGGCCACCAAAGCGGAGCATGAGCACTTAACCGCTATGCCACCAGGCCGGCCCCCCTGTACCCTGCAACATTGCTGTAGTTGTTGATTATTTCTAATAATTTTCCGATGGATTCTTTAAAGTTTTCTATATATAAAATCATGTCATCTGCAAACAGCGAGAGTTTCACTTCTTCCTTGCCAACTTGGATACCTTCTATTCCTTTTTCTTGCCTAATTGCTCTGGCCAAAATCTCCAGTACTATGTTGAATAAGAATGGTGAGAGCGGGTACCCTTGTCTTGTTCCCATTCTCAGAGGGATGGCTTTCAGTTTTTCCTTGTTGAGTATGATGTTGGCTGTGGGTTGTCATATATGGCCTTTATTATGTTGAGGTACTTTCCTTCTATTCCCATTTTACTGGGAGTTTTTATCATAAATGGATGTTGGATCTTGTCAAATGCTTTATCTGCCTCTATTGAGATGATCATGTGGTTTTTATTCCTCATTTTGTTAATGTGGTGAGTATCACATTGATTGATTAGCGGATGTTGAACCATCCCTGTGTCCCTGGTATAAATCCCACTTGATCATAGTGTATGATCTTTTTAATGTATTGCTGTATTTGGTTTGCCAATATTTTGTTGAGGATTTTTCATCTATGTTCATCAGTGATACTGGCCTGTAGTTTTCCTTCTTTGTGTTGTCCTTATCTGGCTTTGGGATCAGGGTGATGTTGGCCTCGTAAAATGTATTAGGAAGAGTAACACTGATGTTTTTAACAAACTCCCCCCAAGTGAGTCTGAGGCAAAAATAGTGAAAAGAGTTTGGCTTCTGCTATTCCCTGGAAAGCCCCTGACTGCAAGGGCTTCAAATCTTTGCCATTTTAATGTCAAGCCTAAGTTTCTGCTCTCACAGTCTGTCCTGTCTCATAGCGAGGGCTCTGGACTTCTGTCTGCGCTCCTGAGCCTGGGGACCAATCAGAGGGTCAGTCTTCTGCTGACTTGGCACCAGGTCACAGTGTCTCAGCACCAGGTCCCAGCTGTTCCTCCTGATCTGATCTTGTCACCCTGCTCCAACCTTGCTCCCATTTTCTAGCCCAGTTTTGATAATTGGGTCTTTGTTTTGTCATCAACCCCTTGTCCTTTTCTCAGGGGAAACTGTCCCTAAATCTTGGTCTCAGGACAAAGGTTTTCCTGTCTTGGCTCAGGTTTTTTTTGTTTTTCTTTCTATTGAAAGCACTCACCTTCAGCACTTTGTAAGCCCTACTCTATCCCCCAATCCCTCCCCCAATACACATACTTCCCTTTAAACTCTCTTTCTTCTCCACTTGATCTCCAGGTATTTGGCACCTTCCTTAGGTCCCCACTTCTGGCTCCATTTACCTTTCCATGAACATTGCATCCTGCAGGTCTATCGGAGCAAGCTGCAGGCCTGCTGTGGAGGCTGCCCCAACATACTGGCACCCAGCCTTAGCCTTAGTCTCCAGGACCTGCTTTCTCTTGGATTCCCTGGTCCTGGGCCCTGCCCAGATGCCTGTCGGAATACCCCGTCATCTCCACTGCTTCCTGCTGCCCTCAGAGGGGAAGGGAGAAGGAACTAACAGTTATGGGCCTCTTCAATGTTGTGGGTGCTGTGCAAGGTATGCAGATGGTATTTAATATAATAGATCATTTTAACTTTTCTTTTGGATAAGAATATGACACAGAGAGGTAAGGTAACTCGCCCAAGGTAAATGGTACATGGCAAGACTAGGATGTGAACTGAATTGGCTCTGAAGTTTCTGCTTTCTGGCCTTCTCATGCAGGTCTGGACTGTGCTGCAGGGGTGCAGGTGGCAGTGGCATGACGGGTTTCTGTCCCAGGTCAGGCACTGGTGGCAGACACCGGGCACTTTTCCTGGTTGGCCGAGTATTGCCATGTGTTCAGGGCCGGCATGAAGTATCTTTTCCCACGCTCTTTACATTCTTGTTCATTGCTAATTCAATCTGTGGACGAAAAAGTTAAAAGCATGTTTTTTAGGTTGCATATTCATAGTGACTAAACTCCTAAAAGCACTGAAGTATCTAAAAAAAGGCTGGGGAGTATACAGTGATGACCTGCAATCTATAACTATTGACCAGCAACATTTTCTATATCTTCAGCAAATTAGACCTGCTTTGATCTCATCTTCAACAGTAACCCACTTATCACCTGCTCGATATACATATCGACCAAGAAAGGAACCCCTAGAAGTGAATTCCTCAGTTGTCCTATGTAGAGTGCTACCCCAGAAAACAACTGGCTCATTGCCAACATACCCATAGCATAGCGGAACTTTTTGAATTTTTCCACAGGGAAAGGAGCCTCTATAGGATTCTGATGATCTTGTTACCTCTTCATGCTTGTCTGGTCTTATACAAACTTTTCCTGGATTGCTTCATGGAGAGGGCAAATGCAGTCCCCATCCCAGCAGAATTTAAACACAAATCACACGTGTAACTACTATAAGGAGGCAAATTTTAGTTCCAAATAGAATTTAATCAGCTTCTGTTATTAAAACTAAACTCATTCTAGACACCCAATCGTAAACCTTAGAATGATTGTTTAATTATTCTTTTTCTCTCCCAAGTCCAGTCAGTCACCATATTCACCTGTCCTTCCCCTTCTCCAACCACTTGCTCAAAAACCTTCCCACTTGCCTCGTGGTTAAGGACAAATGTTTTGGCTGGACGTTCAAGGCAGCCACAATCCAGTCTCCACTTCTCTCTCCAGCCTTGTTTCCCATGACTCCCCTATATGAATTACGGTACCAGAACATGCACATTCTCACTCCTGTGCCTAGTTCATTCCATTCCCCCAACCTGAGTACCCCACCCTCGGAACCCTGAGTCCTAATTTTCCTGTCATGCTGGCTCAAGCCCCACTTCTCTGTGGAAAATTTACCAATCACTTCAGCACACAGTTCTCTCTGCTTTCTCTCCTTCTCCTTTGTCACGTAAGTCACATACACATTCTAAGCACTGTGACACCTAGTAAGTGTTCAGCAGAGTGGGCAAGAGGATGGGCTCTTGAGCCAGACTGCCTGAGTTGGAATCCCAGCTCTGCTGCTTGCTTGCTGTGTGCCCTTTGACACTTACTTAACCTCTCTGAGTCTCCATTTCCTCATCTGTGAAATAAGGGTAATAACTGTACCTCATAGGGTTGTTAGATACAAAGGTATTTATCCTTTTATGAGGCTCTCTCATCTTCTTCACCCAATGTTTGCTTTTTGAAGGTACGTATTGGCTACTTATGCCACTCATCCCGACCACCTCAGAGAGAGTTCCGGTTCAAGGGCAAGGGTACATTACAGAGAAATACACGACTGAGAAAAGCACCATCTTCCAAATGTCAATTGTGGCATAGCACCGATGGAAAAAAGTCCAGAAGGAGTGGAAACAACACTTGGCCCTGGACTAGAGGTGGGAAATGGGGAGGGGGGATGTCAGCAATACTCCTGGAGGAGAGGGACTTTCAGATCCTTAGAGAGGAGGGATGAAAGGATGTTGGCCAGTGGATCTAAGGTCCTTTCCTTTGGAAAGGGAGTGCCTTCGGCCCCCTGGAGGGCCCTCTGATTCCAGAGTGCTAGAGAAACTAGCGCTCAGAGCTGAGGAGGCAGGACTGGTGGCTGCTCATGATGGGCTTGAGCTCAAGGGAGCAAAGGAGAAGAGACCACAGTTATCCTTTTGGGGTGCCCAGCCCTGCTCACTGGTCTTGGAAAGGAGACAAAATTTCCACCTGGTAATGCAGACTGTGAATTTGACTGGTGTGTTCCTTGGGCTGAGTCACTTAGGGTGCTGTGCTGTGCAGGGGAGCCAGTGGTGTCAGTGGTCTGTGTATGTGTGTGTGTGACGAGATTGATGGGGCAGCTGCATATGACAGGCTGTGTGTATGTGGGAGGCATTCAGACTGGGGAATGGTACAAGCTGGGAGGAACACAGGCCAGAGGCTTCCACGCTGTGGGGTGATGCAGGCTGTGAGATGACGAGCCAGGGAGATACACCCTGGGGAGATTCAGGCTGGGCGATTAAACTGAGCGGATACAAATTGGGGAGACACAGGCTGGGCAGGGTTGTGTTAGTTTCTATTGCTGTGTAACAAATTATCAAAAATTTAGTGGCTTAAAACAACACACATTTATTAGTCCGCAGTTCTGTAGGTCAGAAGACCAGGCACGGTGTGGCTGGGCTGTGTTACTTTCTGGACCTCAAGGTCCTCTTTCAAGCTCACGTGGTTGTTGGAAGAATTCAGTTCCTTGTGGTTCTAGCACTGAGGCTCCTATTTCCTTCCTGGCTGTTGGCAGAGACCACTCTCAGCAGCTAGAGGACACCTGTGGTTCCTTGCTTGACACGTGGTCCCCCCATATGCCCTCTCATGCTTCACATCTCTCTGACTTCTCTGTATCCAACCTCAGATTCGGATTTAAAGGGCTCATGTGAATGATCAGGCCCTCCCAGATAACCTCTCTATTTTAAAGTCGACTGATTTGGGAACTTAATTACATCTGCAAAATCCCTTCACAGCAGCACTTAGGTTAGAGTTTGACTGAATAACTGGGAGAAGGTGTGTGCACATCAGGGGCCAGGAATCTTGGGGGCTGTCTGAGCAGGCCTCCTTCCACAGGAGGATACAGGCTGGAGGGACACAGGTGGGAAGACAAAGTCTAGTGGGGAGAGCTGCAAGCTGGGGCAATTCAGGCAGGGGTACAAGCTGGGAGGTAAGCAGGCTGGGGTGACTACTGGTGGGAGAGTGACATGGGTTGGCAGGGACTATGTTGAGGGTAGGTAGGTTTGGGAGGATACAGGCTAGGAGGATACAAGCTGGAGGGATACAGGTTGGGGAGTGGTACAAACTGAAGGGGAATATAGGCAGGGACATGATGCAGACTGAGGGCAGGATACAAGCTGGAAAGTGACAGAGGCTGGAATGGGATGCAGGAGGCAGGTTAGCACAGCACCAATGTAGACACTGGGTGCCTGGGACGTAGCTATGCTGAACCTGAGAGCTACGACAGAGGGCGCCCAGGTGTGATGGGGGCTTGAAGAAGGGCCCTCAGCCCAGCCTAGGTAATCAGGGACAGTTTCCTGGAGGTGATGCTCAAGGTGAGTCCTGAAGATGAGTAAGCATCCTTAGCCGGCCACAGAAGAAAGGTGAGACAAGTGTTCAAGTCAGTGAAAGCACATGAGCCCAGGCACTGAGGTGTCGCTGCAGATTATGACGCTTAGTTGTAGAGCTATATCTTTGATTAAGCCATTAAATATGTTTCTCTCCCTTTGAAACAGGATAATGCCTCTGAAGACAGCCCTGTGTAGGAGAGGAAGAGTCCTGGACTACAAATCCAGAGGCATGGGTTCCTGTGGGCTTTGCCCTGGCATTGAGCAATCTCTTGCAGTTTCAGTGTCTCATTTGATAAATAAGGAAATTGGGGCAGAAATATACCTCCATAACTATAATATGTTTTGAGATCCCTAAATTAGATAAATACATTAAGTGTCTGTAATAGGCCAGACACTAGTACACTTTCAACCTATTTTCTGCTATGTAAGCGACGTAATTGGTTCTAGTTAAGTGCCTTTTCATAAAATGCTACATCATTTAAATAATAGCATAATCTCAGCAAATTTAAAAACATTTTCTTCCTATTTAAGAATATTTCTGTGTGGGGAAAAAAATTAGTATTAATGGGAAGCCCCTTGTGGACATAGTCCAAATTACTTAAATTTGAGAGCCCAATTGATTAACTCTGCTTGGTGAAATTCCAAGAAAATGCTATAGAAGTATGCCAAAACCACCACTTTAAAATCTATTCCCAGAAAATTTTTCTTTCCATCATAACTTGAAATTTAAATAGGGGGATATCAATAGGTGTACTTCTGCTCTCAGAAAGTTCCTTGAGGGGAAAAAAATCCATTAGCCATCAACTCATGAAATACCTGCTTGATACCTGAAAATCAATACCTCGTCAACTGGGTCTGCACTCTGTTTCAGATAATAGTTAGTGTTTATTGAACACGTAATAGGTGTTAAGGACACTGTATTAAGTACTTTCCATGTTATCTCATTTACTCTTCTCAACAATCCTAGGATCTCAGAACTATTATTATCCGATTTTGAAGCTAAATGCACACTCCTGGTTCCTAAGCAATACTTCCACTTAGATTCTAGGACACTTGTTTGCTCTCTTATCCTAGAAGGCCCAGAACCTCCCTATGACCTAGGCAGCAAGTTCTACTTCCTTCCACAAGGCACAGGCTCAAAGGCACAGCCAGAATCTAACGTTAGGAGAGCCACTTGGCAAAAAAGGTGCCACCTGTGGACCCTCTGGTCTGAAAATGGGCCTTTTTTGGGAGAAGGTCTTTCTCACACTTCCTCTTTAAATATGTCACTGTTCTGCTTCCACCAGGAGGCTATTAAAAACACTTGGAATGGCATGAGCACTGCACTAACCAATCAGAAGTGACCCCCGACTATGCCAGGCGTCACTCATCCCTCTTTACTTCCGGATGGTGGGGAGGTGGTGGAGAAGTTGAGGCTGGGAAGGGGAGGGCAGGGGGAGGGCTTGGAGTAACAGCTTGGGCTAATGGCTTTTCACCAGCTGATATGGAAGTGCCTCATTATTTTAACAGCCAGTGTGACTGTACCAGCGTATAAAGTAAAACTCCACCTGGCCCAACCCCATGGAGCTTTCCAGAAGGAAGGGCACCTCTCAGGCAGATCACTCCCAGAGCCCAACTGCACCTTCTCAAAGTTTCTACCCTCAAGGCTGCTCCTAAAGAAGGTGAGAAGAGGGAAGGAAGGATCTAAGAGTCTCCTCTCTGTCCCTTCACTCAAGTGCCCTGTCCCTCATATCTCTAGTCAGAAGTCCAACTCCTGGGCCTGGAGGCAGAACTGGGGAAGGAGGAGGAGGAAAGGTATCCTTTCATCCATACCCAAAGAACGGGTAACTATCTTTGCCTTCATTTCCTTCTCTGTGATGGGGAAAATGTTTATATCTCCTCATATTTTTATTTCTTCCATATCTTTATCATCTTAAGATGGCCTTCATGACTGCCACATTTCCTTCTCCCAGGTAGAGGGAGAGGGAAAAGAGGTGAAGCCAATTGCTTATATTTGTGCCCTGGGCAAAATAATGGGCCTGTAAAACTGCTCACGAACAAATAATGCATTGCACCATGTGGGATTTGGTTATAGTCCTCGTGGCTGCCTCAAACACAGCAGCACACTGAAATTCAAGACTCAGATCAAAAAGGATCGGGCCAAAGTGCTCAGGCTTGCATTTTCGAAACAAGGAACAATGTACACCCTGGAGAAGACATTAAATTTCAGCAGTATAGAATCTAGGAAGCAAGTAGAAGTGTGAGGAAAAAAACCAGAGAAATAGAATTTACAGGAAAAATGGAGTCTAACAGGGAAAAGAGTTTTGCTTTTCGATGAACCAAGCAGAATATGATCTGAGTGAAAAGTGCTCATCCATGTAAGATGACTGCTGAGAACAATGTCATAAAATGAACATTAGCTGGCAGTGGCAAGTGCTTTAAAATGCCTTTTACAAAGAGAGAAATGGAAGAAAAACAAAACATGTCACCATGCCTGAAAACCACTTATAGAAAGCTCCTAAAAGCAAGAAGAAAAGAAAGAACATCACATGATCATCCCATTTATCTTTACTGGGAATCCTTTGGAGACAAATTCATTTCTTCTTTTGTGGTGATGCCGCGCAATTTAGACCAGTCCAAAAGTAAATAATTTTCTCTGTATGAGACATATTTTCAATCATTCTGATTTTGAAGGAAGTTTTCTTCCCTTTGGCTATTTTTGTTAAACAAGTTACGGAGGAATTGCTTTGAACTGATTCTGCAAAATGCATCTTTTATGTCTCCTTTATATTGTAGGTCTTGACAAAGAATAAATGAAACAAAACATATTGCTCTGGATATTTCAAAGGATTTGGGCCTGGATGGAATATGAGTTCTGGATTCAGCTTGAAGCAGTTTTTTTTTTCTTTTTTATCTTACACTCGGGGTATTTCTTGTTCTTGTGCAATTCTTCTTGAAATGAATGTGAACTTTACCAATTAAAAGGATTGTAGACTTGTGGTTGGAAGGGGACTTGAAATATCAACTGGCCCTGCCCTTTGGTCTCAAACATGACATATGCATGCATGGACTAACCCCTTCTCACAGGATGAAAAACAATTAAATCCAGACTCTCAGAACCACACATTGGAATGTATCTTCCTGATTGGTACGAGGTTAATAAATTGCATTCTGAAGCTGGTCAAACTTCCTTTAGATGTTAGTAGTATTCAGTTCATGCTTCATAGTTGTACAAGGATGAGCATTACTGTGTTTATTTTGGTAACAAGCTTATAGCCATAATTAAATAGTCAACAAATACTTTTTGAAGAGCTGGTCTATCAAGGCACTGCTGTAGGTGTTGTGGGAGATGTGAGACTATATAAAACACACAGTCTGAATTCAAAGAGCTTACAATTTTGGGGGGAAGATGGTTACATAACACATTACTAACTATTTTAAGATACGGATTTTCCACATAGGC
Source organism: Diceros bicornis minor (assembly GCF_020826845.1). Lineage (NCBI taxonomy): Eukaryota > Metazoa > Chordata > Mammalia > Perissodactyla > Rhinocerotidae > Diceros > Diceros bicornis. Next base: position 8,079,976 of record NC_080763.1, on the reverse strand, counting down.
TTTATCAGAGAGTTCCTCTCTGTAGTAGTATCATGAAAAAAGATGGTGAAAATCAGTACCACTTTTACATGGTTTAAGAAGCATATGAGGAAATTTTATATTATGTATTATTGATAATGTTTATGTGTGTATAACATTTTCCTCTCAACTAAATTTAAGATTTGTCAGGAAAGTTGAGTTCAGTTATATATCTTTGCATACACCACATACTTTCCACAGAAAAAAAAACACTAGTTGATCGATTAACCATGGAGCTACGCTCAATGCCAAAATAAATGCACAGCCCACATTACATGGTGCACCGCTCATTGCTTCATGACTACAAGACATGAACTCAGCTCTGCTCGCATCTAACACAGTTTGGCCAGAAGAATTAACCAAAATATATAGGAACAAGGAATTTAGCAGGAGGTTGAGTGCTGCTCTGAGGAAAAGTCTTTGTTTTTGGTAGTGATGTCCATGCCGTAGTTAAACCTTGGTAAACCCATGTTCAAATTGTTAGTATTATTCTGGTTATGAGCCCCAAGTGCATCTTCATTATAATGGTATTGCTACTTCATTGATAGTATCCTGTTCTCTGCTTTTGCTGTCAATGTGCTGCAGATTGAATATACTCGTGTGTATACTGAATGTGATGTTAATACCTGAATCATACTCTTTTTTTTTAAAATTTTTTATTTTATTGAGGTCATATTGGTTTATATAACATAGTGTAATTTCAGGTCTACATTATTATATATCAATTTCTGTATGGACTGCATCAGGCTAACCAACAATAGTTTAGTTTTTATCTGTCACCATATATATGTGCCCCTTTACCACTTATGCCCCCCCAACCCCCTTCCCCTCTGGTAACCACTAATCTGTTCTCTTCGTCTGTGTGTTTGTTTATCTTCCACATATGAGTGAAATCATACAGTGTTTGTCTTTCTCTGTCTAGCTTATTTCGCTTAACATAATACCCTCAAGGTCCATCCATGTTGTTGCAAATGGGACGATTTTGTCTTTTTTTACAGCTAAGCAGTGCTGAATCATATTCTTTAAAAGTAAAAATAAGCAACATTTGTTGGAAGGTGGATAATAAACAATAATGCAGTTAGCCGCAGTAAATATATTTGGTAGTTTTCCCACAGTTACAACTATTCCTATAATTTCCTTGTTGAGTGAGCTAATGATGTTTCATCAGAAACACATAACCCAGCAGACTGAAATTCATCCTTTTTTTAGAAACCTACAACAAAAGAGAAAATATAACCTCTTCACTAATCTATTCCAGTCTCTAAGTGCTTTCCCTGACAAGAGTGCTTCCTTGGGCCTGAGCTTTGCTGTTCCTGGTAGAGCCATTGTTCTATCCTTGGTAGAGGCAGAGAAGAGTAAACCATCTTTCTTTGCAACATAGGCAGTAGATATGCATACCATTATGTCAATAATAAATATCTCATGCCTATTATTTAAGATAAGAAATCTAGTAAAGTCATTGATTTATTTACCATTAGGCATGTAAAAAAAAAGAGACAAGAATGGAGATAAGACTCTTTTGTCTGACATAGTAAAAGGCAATTCATATCTTTCCTAGAGTTACAGATGCCATTTTGAATATAGTTATTCATGATGACTGATTCATTTAGGATTAAAGAGTGTATTCCACAGGAGACATTAGAACTTGGATGTTCAAATCTCTTAAAAAGAATTTTTACAGATAGTCTCACAAGGATGTTATTTATGGCTAGAAAAACAACAAAAAAAAAAGGACAAGATTTCTTTCTTGTAAATTTTTTCACCCTTGACTTTATCTAAAAAGTTTCTTTTTAAACGGCCAAGCTGTTTAGAAATTTTGTTTCGTACCTGCATCAGTAGCCCTTTCCTCTCTTATCTTGCTTTTTCGCGGCAACAGGCAACATTCCCTTTGTTAGGACTGAATCAGAAAGTTCAGAGCCTAAAGAAATCTAACACTTAATGAGAGAATATAAAAAATAACAGATTTTAAAAAGAAGGGAATGGAAATATAATATTCTGCTTCTACAGTTATAATAGGTTTCTTGGGGAAAGCAGACAAGCAAGAGGGTTCACCTGGGTGTTTGCTTAACAAGAGTTAATAAAGATAGATAAATATAGTGGACTCTTGTGTTCACAGCTAAAAGCAACTACAGAGTATAAAAGTTTGCTGTTCCAAAACTTTGTTTAAGGAAAACCATTATTTTGTTATTGGATTTATTCTACCTACTTATCTTCCCAATAAACTGCATACTAAAGACATAATTTAGTGCGAGGTAAAAAATCTAAGCTCAGTAGCACTGAAGTAGGTCATGTCAAGTGTTCTGAGGGTTTTGGAAGCAATGAATACTTCTATCAGAATTAATAAAACTGATTCTAACATCATTACCATTATTTACATCATCATAACCATCAAATATATTGAATACCAAGAATGAGGAGAGTATACTTAGCAATACTATTTTACACTGAAGTCTACTCCTGGGAATTGCAACTTAAAAAAGTAAAAGCAACCAGGATGTCTCCAACAGAGAATTAGAGGCAGGGAACATTGGGAGATGCTGAAAAGCTCATGTTGACAAGCTTTTAGGAAGGTCAGAAAAGAAAGACAATCTTTTGTAGTGAAGACTACAGGAGTGTAGCATATCCAATTTGCAAATGACCCCTACTCTACATAGAAGCTCCTGTCCCCCTTCCACAGCCTGACCTCTTGTTGGGTGCCTTGGGAGCCTATAAAAACAACAAAATCCAAGGAAGGAGTTTTAGAGGGTTCAAAAATAAAAGGAAGGAAAATAACTGACAAACAAGAACAGTTTTGAGGAGATGTCAGGTAAACTCAGCCTTCCAGGGAAATGTTTCCTTACGTGCCTCTTTCATTTCGTTTTCTTCTATTGCCTCACATGCTTGTCACTGGTATAATTTCAAATGAAAACAAAACAAAACACAGCAAACTAAAACAAAACATCCTCAGGACACAGTGGTACAGAGGCTGGGGAAGTCCTGCCAGCTGGTTTTCAAGAGCTCTTATGTGAGCCCCTAGGTGGCACTTACCTTGGCGACGTCAGCCCCACTCAGGGTCTTGTTCTTGCTTTTGCAAAATCAGAAACCCAATTTTTGTGGGCATTGGAAGTAGATCTGTTATGAACAGACACACACAATGCGGCTCACGTGGACTCATTTCACCAGCGCCTATGGGCAATATACATGGGAAATCAAGCTGGCAGATAGTTACTTGTACGGGAATCAGAATAAAGAGAATTAGTGGATACACTGTGAAGCATTTCTACCCAGTTTAATGATAGCCTTACCAAGGACACTGTAATGCTCTAGTCTGCATTGCCAAGACTCTCCCCTCTGGGTGGCATTTGAAAGGACATTGTCCACTCCTGGCTCTTAGGGTTGGTTATCCAATTCTTCGCAACATGTGACCAATTCCTTTCTGACCCAAAGGCTTTTACCAACCAGGACCAAGTAATCACCTAATACTGCAAAGGTTACCAGATAAAATGCAGGATGCCAAGTTAAATTGGAATCTCAGATAAACAATAAATAATTTTTATCATAATATTCATTGGAGATCCTCTATTTTTAGTCACTAAATCTGGCAACCCCCAAATTGCCTTCCTGAGCATCCTTGCTTATTACCTTGGTTGGAGTTTTGGGTGTTCCCAAACTCTTTTAACACACACATATAATTTCTTGCTTTACCCATAAAGGCTACTAACATCCATTGTGTGTGGATTTACTGATTTGACTCTTAGAGTACAACTGTCCCTGATTTACAGTTTGTGTGTGTGCTGGGGTGGAAGAGTGGATATTATTATCACTGCCATGTACCAACAGCAGCTGTTGAGATAAACTGTGTTAATCAGAGTTGTTTAAAGCAATACAGACCATTTCAGGAAGGATAAAGGACTAGCATGAATGAGTTCCAATAAGATCACTTTAACTGAATAGCTGAAATAATTTGTATTGAGGAAAAGGTAAACAGGAATTCTACTATGGGAGAAGGATAATTTTGGAGAATGTAAAACTTTAAGTGTAAGCCAGGTCTGGGGAGTAGTTGCGACTTGGAGTATTATGGGTATTTAAGGAGAACACTAGGATCCTAGAGAGGGATGCATAACCCGAGGCAGGAAGATGTCAAAGAAACTTGGAATATCTCAAGTTTGTGTGTAGGACTGGCCTTAGATGCATGGGGGGCTGGAATCCTTTCTCCTGCTGTCTTCTTCTATTCTGCTTGGTTCTCTGGTCCAACCTGATTGATCAGGGTGTTTTTTATTAGTACTATTATTTATCTGCATTTAGGTCAAGTAGACCCAATTTGTGGTCTAGCTGGGAATGTCAGCATACTCATATACTCATATACTGTATAACATTGTTTTTATGAGATGTAGTCTGAGTTTCAAACAACTTAAAAATAAAAAATAAAAATAAAAAGTTAAAACACAACTTGGTCAGGCTGGGTGTGCCTTATCCACCTGGTGGGGACTGAATTTAGGTAAAAGTCCTGGTCACAGTACAATGTATGACGTATTACATTGAATACACATCGAAAACAGATATAGGTTCAATTCATTTCAATAGCATTCCACTCAACAACTATTTGTTGAGTACCTTTCTGGCAATACAAAGATAAGGTCTTCCAAAGGGAGGCAGAATGGGTAGGATGACAGTGCACACTTGTGCATTGTGTTAGGTGTGGGAATTAAAGGTGAACAGACCTTATTCTGACTTCAAGGTGTTTACAAACAACTACAAAACGGGACTAAGACAGCTATTATAAAGAGGGGAGTTACCACGTACAAGAGGTAACGTATGTGAAAAGTGCGTTGCAAATATGAAGTGCTGTGGGGGTTGTTCTAGAATGGCACCTCTTTCTGCCCACAATTAGGAGTAACAGAAAAAGGAAACCGAGTCCTTGAGAGACTCAAGAACGGAGGTCATGAATTCTCGGGGGCCATATTAGCCATAAGACCTTGGGGAAGTTACACAGCCTTCAGCCTAAACCTCCTCCCCTGTTGATATTTACCTTTCAGGGTTGCTGGGTAGATTAAGCAGGTAATGCATGAAGCACCTAGCACTGTGCCTGGCAGGAGTAAGGGCTCAATAAATCGTGCTTCTTATTAGCACTTATTGTCAACTTCTCTGAGTGATTGAGAAGGGAACACTCTGTAGGGCTACTTTACGGCGTCCTACTTAGCGGTCAGGCTAAAGCGTACAGTCTCCACAACGAACATCCTGCAGCCTCCGACTTGCGCCCCTTGCCCTAACCAAGGACCAGAGAAATTCAGGCTCTTCTAGCGAAAACGGTGCCCTATTCTCTTCTCCGTAGGCGAAGGAGGCACTGAGAGAGAGCTGCCGCAGAAGCCCAGGCTGCGCAGAGCGGCAGCAGGGCAGGGGATCCGCGGAGGGGTCACGGCCCGCACTCGGCCCCCCGGCTCGGCCCCAGCGCCGGAGCAGAGGGGCGTGGAGCGACAGCATCGGGTGTCGGCGCCGGCGGGGCCGGGGCGGGCACATCTTCCTGCCGCCCAATCCCCAGCCGTGGTCGCGGCCTCATGAATAAGCAACAAAGCGAAGTGCCCTCCCCCTGGCGTCCCAGACAGCGGAGGGAGCCGCCGCCGCTGCAGGGGCCGCCGCGGGGATGTGGGGAGCGGGCGCCGCCGCTCTTCTCCGCGCGCTGCTTGGCTGAAGGCGCACAGGTGAGAACCGGCCCGGTTGCTGTCGCTCGGGCGGCCGCGGCTGCAGACGGGGCGCCGGGGCAGAGACGGAGCTGGAGCCCCGGGCGGCGCGGGGTCGCCCCGGCAGCGGTGAAGTCCGGAGAGCGCGGCAGCCCGGCGCGCGCCAGGCGTGCGCTCTGCGCCCCCGCCTGAACGCGGTGCCCCGGCGAGGGGTGCGCGGGGGCGCTCCGGGCGCGCTGGTCACGGCGCGCAGGCCTTGGAAGACTCGCTGCGCTCCTCGCTCCAACCAGCCTCCGGGCTCCGCACCAGCGAGCGGGCCTTTGTGCTGGCGGAGCTTGCAGGGCTGGCTGCTTTTGTGTGGGTTTTTCTTTCTTCTCTCCCTCCCCTCCCAATCTCACAGCGGTGGTAGAGAAGTTCCCGAAGACTACGATTTGCTTCTTTCAAAGCATCGATCTCATTGTCACCGATGCCAGTCAGTGCCCAGCAGCCGAGGAGCGAATGGGGGCTGCGGTGGCCACCGAAATGCGTTCTACTTTACAGAAAACAAACAGTTGAGTGTTTAGCGCAGAGATGTCACAGAACCTCCTTGCTCAGACCCTGACCGGTGCCCTAGCACACGGCAGGAGGATGCTCCTTGGAAAGGTCACTTAATTGGGAAGAGGGCCTGCGGTTTAGATGCGGAGGAGGTCAAGGTCTGCCTGAGGCTCCAGAATAGTTGGGAGGTGCTGCCTGGAGGTGCCTAGATGTCGCATGTGCGTCCTGGTCACTGACAGAACCCGACCTGTGTAGATTCGGAGCACGTAGAGCCCTGGCTGGCGAGGAAGCAGCCGGGCGTGCAAAATATGGGACCCTAAAGAGTTTGGAGTTCTCAAAGATGAGAAATCTTTGCCTTCCCAAACTGATCCCGAGGATCCACCAGGATCTTGCATCTCCTTTCAGTTCAGAGCTGATGTGGAGGGGAGGAGAGAGGCTGCCTTCAATTGTCTGCCTTCTTTCTTTGGAAGTTTTAGTTAGAAACTTAAGGGAGAGGGGGAGTGGTTCACGAAACCACCCGTAGAGCTCTGAAAGATTCTATAGGGAGCAAAATGTATGGTCAGAATTTGCATGGCTCCCCTCCTTTTTGTGTGTTTCCTTGATCGCAAGTGATGTTGTTGGGCTCCAAGGAGTCTCGTTTCAGCCCAGCTCCTGCAGAGTCCCTGACCACTTCCGCTCACTCGCGGTAGAACTCCACTGTAGCATCTATTGAAAGAAACTCAGAATCAGGGTGAGATTTCACAGTATCAGAACATTGCTACCTTTACACACAGTAGAGATTTAAGGGGAGTGGACTTGCTCTTATGAATAAGGTAGAGTTGTATTTGTCATAATAATGAACCAAGCACTTATGCTGCAGACTTGATATTGATTGTGTTTATTCACAAAACTCCCAAGACTCACTGAGTCTGAGGTAGCGACAGCAACAGAGCCAATTAGGGAGATGTGGAATTGTCTTTGTCTTCAGGGGAGGCTTCTTACAGTTATATTCTGGTGTCTCCTGCTAGACTTTTCAGTATCATAGTTTGGTATTACAGAAATGGTTTGATGCTGAATATAAATATAGAATCAAAATGAGGAAGATGAACTTAGCTGTTATGGAAAATTTCCACTTTTCAACTAAAGGTGTACTTCACTCTTAATTCAGCAGATGTTTGCCTGAAAAGTTGTGTATGGGTTGTATTTTTGTTCATTGAATTTTGTTTATTCTCACATAGGGAAGCTGGCTGTTGAGAGGGAACCTGGGTTTAATCTCTGTGAAAAGAAGACTTATTCCCTAATTAAGACATGTGGTCAACCCTGTTTTTCCCTATTGTGTTTACTTGGTGTTTGTAAGAAAAGTATCTGAATCAAGTTTCAGCTTGAAATGTTAGATATTATGTTTATTCCTTGAAACGTCTGCCTGGGGATTATCTTCCTCTTAGATGCCAGCTAGTACTGTACTTAGAGATCTTGTCAAGCAAATGAGGTTTGGGAACCATGAAGAACAGAAGTGAAGTGTCAAATGGGTCATTGAAAAAGACTGCAGGATGGATGGACAAGAGCTTGTTGACCGAGGTTGATTGGGACAGGATTTTCTGAACATCAGATTACTCCCAGATCACTTTGTCTACATGAGAAGCTGAAAGGGAGATGGAAATAGCTAGGGGAAAAAAGAATGTTGTGGAGGCTTCAAATTGCTCTGTCAGCACTGAGGCCACCTTCCTCCTGGGGGGCCATGCTTTTCTTTGTGGTTACTCTATTCTCTCTCCTTCCGCTGTGGTCGAACATGCTGCTGAAAGGATCATCTGTCATTCCGGCTACTTAATTGATAGCGAAGGATGACTGGAGCCAGATGATCTTAAAGCCAATATATCAGGCCAGTGACAGTTGTCAGCAGCACAGTGGATCAGAAATGGGGTACCTGAATGATCGCTGTCACAGCTGGGTTAATAGGGTCAGAGTCTTGAGAAGCTCAGCTTTAGACAAATGAAATAGTATTGGCAATAAAAGCCTTAAGATTAGAAAGAGAAAAGGTAAGACAATGACAGATTAATCACTGAGGATCAGGAAAAGCACAAAATGGAAAGATTATTAAGATACAAACAAAGAAGGGAAAGAGTTTCTTTCCCCCTCATCAGTGGAAGAATCAGTAATTGGATTTTAAAGGTGAGATGGTAATTGGGAAGCAAGTCGACCTGAAGCTCTGAGACTTGCCACTTGTTACTGTTGATCTAATTTTTTAAATGAAATAAACCCTGAAAACCTAAAGTATAGCAGAAATGAGAATATAAAAGTTATTACCATTATTAAAATGACATTGAATAAGCAGCCCAAATTGGCTAGGTGATGAACAAAATATGCAGTTAGACATGGATAGACTATGAAGTGTCATTGAAAATCTTACAATATAAAATGATGACTCTGAATATTCTTTTTCACATTCTTAAGTGATTATTTATATTCACTTCATGTCAGCAAATATTCATCGAACACCTCCATGTGCCTACCATTATTAGCAATTATATGGCTAACAAAGGAAGCTTTTAGATCAGAGTTGGTGTGCAAAGAACATAGTCTTATTGAGGTGGCAAGACTTGCAGATATGACTATTTGTGCTAGAGCAGCAGGGAGAAGGGTGGGAAGAGAATGGGCCGGCGTTTTTGTGACAGCAGTTTGTAAACAGGAGGTGACCTGCGGGCCAGGGTTTGGATAGCTGGGGTGGGGCAGAAGGAGGGAGTGTTCTGTTCTGGTGAGTGCAATGTTACGAACAAAACTTAGGAACTGAAAATGAGTATGGCACATAAGAGGGCAATAGACTCACTGGCGATGGGGTTTGTCCTGGGCCCTAATGGTGTGGGGTGTATTATAGATATGGGTTTGGCAGTTGTATGTTTGGGGACTTTAAATCATGTGTTTTGGGAAGGCAGCGAGTTGTAGTGGCAAAGGCAGGGAACTTGAAGTCTGACAGGATTCACAAGTTCAAAAACAGACACACGTAAGCAAGTTAGTTATCCTCTATAAGCCTGTAGTTTTCTCATAAAAAAAATGGGGATAATGGTAGTACCTACCTTGTTAGGTTGTTGTAAGGATTAAATAAGATAATTTACATAAGGCCCTTACAATACTTGGCACGTAGCATCCCCAAATGGTAGACATTTTTGATTGATTATTGTCATTTTTATTCTTAAGAATAAGCCATCTGCATTGTACAAAATGGATTGGAGAGGAGAGAGTTTGAACTGGATCATCAATTAAGAGGCAATGAAAATAATAAGAGTCTAGTGAGGTGAGAAGAAGGGACAATTCCAAGAGATATTATGAGGGAACGATTCACAGAAGTTGTCAATGTGGGATGTAAGGGAGAGAAGAGTTCAAGCTGCCACCAGAGTTTAGATGAAGCAGCTGCTGGTTTGAGGTGGCATCCACGGCACACGTAACATCCAGTAGACAGTGAACATCTACGATTATGCAGCTCTCTTCCTGAAACCCCAACACCAGCTATTGACGGTATTGGTATTTATCCTGAGAAAAGGAAAATATCAGGCAGATTGTCCCCAATTTTTTGGCATCCTCTGCAGGCCTCCTGTGTCTTCGGTACTCTTAGGGCAATGCCCCATTCCTTATATATTATATGTGGAATGGAATTTACTTTGAAAAAAGTAGCTTTGTCACTGATGAGAATGTTTTAGCACACTGGTTTCCTTTTGGTAACACTGAACAATAGCAGTATACATTTTAGTTGGAAAAATATTGACCAAGTGTTTAAAAGCACCTGATTATTAAGTCTAATAAGACAGCAAAGGCTATATTTTTTATACTGTCTTTCATTTGTCTTTGAAACTCGAATATGCCTAGACTTGACAAAGAAACAGATTCTGGACTGTCTCTATTTAAGATTGTCAAAGATAAAGCTTGACAGAACCGCTTATCTGCCTGCTGGTGGCAGAAATGCTGTCAATTGTTCGGAGGACTGCCGAGCCATTAGGATACCTTGATAGCAGGTGACGGACAAAGTGCTACTGACTTGCTCCGGAAGGGATGCTTTTTCAGCTAGTAGAAGCTAATATCCACTATCAGCAGTTTGCCTAGAGTTTATTTATCTGAATTAATTCGCACTGACTGATACAGTGGAAAGAAAGCAGCACCCAAAGTCACGGTGTGAAGGGAAAGTTAGAGAAGTGTTCTTTTGTTGGTTAAATCTTCTTATGATTGAGTTAATTTAAGATAATTAAGACATATAATGCTAATAAGCAGTGAAATCTCCCTCCCTCCCCCTGCCCCAGCAAAGCAGGCTGTAGACATTCATCGGTGTGTTCAGCCAGCGTTCAGGGAGCATTTCATCTGTGCCAGGCACTTTGCCAGGGAGGGGATACAATGTCGAGCAAAAAAGAAAAGCCTATAGCTCTCAAAATATGATTACAGACGGTTATTTAGGCTTAGCAATATTGTCATTGAATTGACAAGGGTCAGTCTTTTCGTGTTTATTCTCTAACTTGCTGCAGCTCCAATGGGGACAGCAAAATTGTGGGAGTGGCCATTGGACCTGTACTGTGCTTTGAAAGATGGAGAAAGATCTGGAACTTGAAGGTCATCTACCGGTTTATCTGAGTAGCAGACGTTCCCTGCTGCCGTTCCTACAGGCTGTCTTTTCCACTTCTTTTAAAGTTCAGGCGTTGCTTTGAATAGTGGGGAGAAGGAGCATATGGCTGCAATACACAGACGTGGATTAGGCTTGCAGTTCACCCCCACTTTTTCGGTTGTAATTGGATTTAGAAAGCAGGTGGCTGACGGTTACAGAAGGAAAGTCTTTTAGAGCAATGGCAAGATTTCCTTCACAAAAAAAATTCTAAAGCTCAAGATCTAGATGAAAATAAAACCTTGAAAGAAAATTCTGTTTTGAAAAGGCAATTGAGGTTGTATTAAATCTTTATCATTTACCCTCCCCCCACAATCTGATTTGTTCATAAAATTCTCTTCTCAGTACACATGACTCAAGAACATACAAATAAAATGTGAAGCGTTCGTTCAATCACTTGGGTGCCTTGCCTACTTGATGGCAAAATTGTGGGAATATGAAAACATTTGTATTTTTTTATGTCCTATAATAGATAAAATATGAAAATGGAATCATGGAGGTAGAAGGAATTTCAAAGATTATTTTGTTTAATTCCTCATTTTGTCAAAGGAGAAACTGAGACCATTTGGCCAGTATCCCATGGCAAGTTTTAACAACAATAAAGCTAGGATTCAGGACTCATTTGTCTGATGCCAGTCCATGTCCTTCTAAACTCTACTGCCACTCACGATGGCCTGTTTTTTTCAGATTTTTATCCAGAAATATGGGATCAAGCTTTTAGAATCACATCTTCCATCTTCTGGGATGTTTAGTAGGATTTCACTGAATGGAAAAAATATTTGTTCAGGAAAGGGCAGCTCTCTGAACAGATCAACAATGAACCAGAGAGTTCTATAGCTTTTATATATCTTCAACTGTATAGAGTTTCCTAGTTCAACTTGTCTGCACAGAAATCCAAAGGTGTAGCTTCATATGTTTTTCTTTTAAGGAAGGAAAATAGAGGCAGCAGGTCAAATACTGTTACCAAATCTGTTATCTGGCTATGAGCTGGGATGTTTTATGACTCATCTAAAGTATAGTGATAACTAATGTACAGAATGTTGACATGCCTTGGCATATGCTATTCCCTCTTTTTCAGATATCTTTCCCGTATTCTATCCTTTTAAAACAATACTAGCTACCTGTATATAATTTAATATTAAATTGTTTCAAACCCTCATCCTACATATGGGGAAATTGAGCATCCTCTCACTATCTCTGAGGATTCTTGGGGGTAAGGAGCTTATATTTCTCCTAGTTGCCTCTGGCTTCAATTTTCTTCTCCTGCTAAATTTATGATCCCTGGTATGCTGTTCCCTTTCTGCACATAGCACCTCATGATATCATCCCATTTCGGTGTTCTCCCAAAGTACTGTGGATTCAAGATTTCTGTGTAACAAATTACACTCAACTTGGTGGCAATAAATGTTTATTATTTCATGCCATTTCTGTGCGTTTAGAATTTGAGAGTAGCTTAGCTGGGTGGTTCTGGCTCAAGGTCTCTCAAAAAGTTGCAGTCAAGATGTCAGCTGGGGCTGCATCATCTGAAGGCTTGACTGGGGCTGGAGGATCTGCTTCCAGGTTGATACATTCACGTGGTACTGGTGGTTGGCAAGAGGCCTCAGTGCCAAATTGATGTGTTCCTCTTTCCTCATGTAGAAAAATTCAGGCTTCTTTTTCCCTTCAGCCATTTAGGACCAAGGACTTCACCTTTCTCTGTCTCAAAAAGACCTATAAGACTAAATGAGATAACTTGTGGAAGCTTTGAACTCCTTAAGTGGAGAAGCCCCTAAGAAAATGTAAATTTTTATATTTTATGTGTGCACATCACATGCTTAATCTGGATAGTTTAGTGATTAGACATGAAAGAAAGGAAAAGTATAACTTTTATAAAGATAAGTTTTTATTTTAGAATTTTAGTTCCTATGTTTAATTTTCCAGAAAATGTGCAACATCTGAGAAATTTCTGATGATGGGAAAAGAGAAGGCCCTACTCAACAAAATAGATAAAAAGAACTAAAACTCTTAAATTTGGGGGAAAATTAGCAGTTTTGATATAGTTTTAGGTGTAATGAGAGTATGAGTAGTTTTTTAAAAAATACAATGAATCTTAATCTTACCATAATGTGTATTCAGTAAAAATTGATAATTTAAAAGTATGTTTTGGTTCTCTCCAAAAGTTTTTTTCTAAAAATACACTTATGTACATTGTTGAGCTCTTTTACATTTTCTAATTCTTAAATTTTGAAACATGAAGGTTTTGCCTATAATTTTTATAGTTGTTGTAGAGAAAATAAATAATTTAAGCATTTTAAAGACAAATTTTAATTGAAAATCAATTACATACTTTTAAAAACTCTTGAATATAACTGGTATCCAGTGTTTTATGATGATATTTAACAAGTTTTTTTTTTTTAAGATTTTATTTATTTATTTATTTTCCCCCCAAAGCCCCAGTAGATAGTTGTATGTCATAGCTGCACATCCTTCTAGTTGCTGTATGTAGGACTTGGCCTCAGCGTGGCTGGAGAAACGGGGCGTCGGTGCGCGCCCGGGATCCGAACCCGGGCCGCCAGCAGCGGAGCGCGCGCACCTAACCGCTTAGCCGCGGGGCCGGCCCTGATAAGTTTTTAAAACACACCTAAAATGTTCTTTGAATGTAATGTAAGTAAATGTAAGATTTACTTTCTGTATCCTGGACATGTTGCCATTTCTGTGGTCATTTGACTGCATTGTTACTAGGGGAATTTAAGGAGAATATTGGAAATGTGATTTCAAAGGTAGTTTATTTCAAGTAGGTATTTAAGAAACAATGGGGGCTGGCCCCGTGGCTTAGCGGTTAAGTGCGCGAGCTCCACTACTGGCAGCCCGGGTTCGGATCCCGGGTGCGCACCGACGCACCGCTTGTCCGGCCATGCTGAGGCGGCGTCCCACATACAGCAACTAGAAGGATGTGCAACTATGACGTACAACTATCTAGTGGGGCTTTGGGGGAAAAAAAGGAGGAGGATTGGCAATAGATGTTAGCTCAGAGCCGGTCTTCCTCAGCAAAAAGAGGAGGATTAGCATGGATGTTAGCTCAGGGCTGATCTTCCTCACAAAAAAAAAAAAAAAGAAACAATGAATTTAGTACTTGAACCATGTGTACCTTTTTCTAGATAGCTTCAAGTTAAATCAGCTGCAAAATTCAGCAGGGAAAAGTGAACTGGGTTACCCATGTCTCAAAGGTACAAAGAAATAGAACAGCCCTCTCTTACGTACCATCTCTGAGCATGAAGTCAAGGAGATCATTTTACTTGTGGTTTAATTTAAAGGGACTTATTTACAAAATATATTCATATGACAGTTTGATATGCTTTATTTTTCTGCAGGACTCAATTACTGGAATTGTCAGCTCTGCCACTTTATGTGCACATTCCTCTTCCACTATGAGCAGGCCAATCATATCGCACATTTGTCTGGCTTTCTGTAGCCTTCTACTTCTTAACTTTGCCACACAATGTTTAGCCTTCCCCAAAATGGAAAGAAGGGAGATAGCACATGTTCGTGCAGAAGAAGGGCAGTCTGAGAGGATGAACACAGATGACCTAGAAAATAACTCCATTACTTCAAAGAGCACTCCCCAGCTGTTGGTCTCCGAAGAGCCAATGATAGTGTTGGCGGGACCATCAGCAATGCCGTTAAATAAAGTATTCCCTATTAACAAAGACACCCATCCTGGGGGAGCTGGGTTCATGCGGCCTCATAGCCCTGGTGTTTACACTGCTGCTGAGCCGTTGGTCCCAGCAGGGGAAGAAGTGTTTGTTTCCAGCCAGCCAGAGAGAACGTCTCCTGAAAGCCGACTTTCCAAGGCCGTGTTAACCAACCCTATCACTTCGACTGCTTCTTTGAATACTGATGAGCAGGAGGAGCCCTTCAGTAGTAGCAACATTCAGCCCACTGCAGAAGGGACCACAGAAGTAACACAAGGTTTCCTGAAGTATGTGGATAATCAGTTGTTTGCAACTGAAAATCAGGAAGGGGTTAGTCATTCACCTTCATCCTATGTGAATACTAAAGAAATGCTAAGCAGTCCGAGGACTGAGACATTTGAAGCAGATACAGAACGTAGGACAACTTTTCCTGGTGCTGAGCCCACAGCAGGCCCTGAGCCTGGGAACCTCGTGCCTGGTAGGGAGAAGCCTTCGCAGATGCCAGCTGATAATACCCAGGCTCCTGCCACCAAGCACTGGCTCACTACCTCCGGGTACACCCAGAGTGTTGAGCCAGAAGCTGACAGCCTGCTGGAAACCCCAGAAGTCACTGTGAGTGTCAACACAGCAGTTCCAGCTGCCTCTGTTGTAAGTGATGAGTGGGATGACACCAAATTAGAGAGTGTAAGCCAGATAAAGACCCCAAAGCTTGGAGACAGTATGGAGACTCAGCTGAGAATAGAAACGTCTCAGACATCCCGAGTAACTGATAACAGTATGCAAGGTATGGAAAGGGACAAACCTTTGACAGAGTCTGCAGAGGTGGCCTTGGGACTGCCTGAAGGGGAAACACACACGGGGACAGCGCTGCTAATAGCACTTGGGGATGAGAGATCATCTTCCTTCACTGATCAAAGTTCCTTCACTCCCACAAGTCTGATGGAAGATATGGAAGTCTCTGTTGTGAACCAGTTTCAAAATACTGCAGACTCCGTGGAATCCAACCAGGAAAACAATGCCATGTTTTTCTTAGAGACCACTGTTTCCATCTCAGAATATGAATCTGAGGCCTATCGACCACTGGGAAATACATTTAAAGGTAAAAGAAAGAAAGAAAGAAAAAGATAAGCTTTGTTTAATTTGGAATGTTTCAATTTGGTTTTATTATTTTTTTAATTGAGATATAATTGATATATAACATTACGAGTTTTAGGTGTTGATTTGTTTTTTTAAAGTGACAGTTTAGAAGTGGGTTATCTAAGTTTTAATGAAAAGCAAAAGTAAACAAAATATATATTTTATATAAAAATTATACCCAAGTATAACCCCTGCATATAGACTAGTGGTATTCAACTGGGAACAGTTTGTCCCCTTCTCCCCCCATCATTTGGCAATGTTTGGAGACATTTTTGGTTGTCACAATGGAGGGATGCTACTGGCATCTAGTGAGTAGAAGCCAAGGGTGCTGCTAAACATCCTACAGTGCATGGGGCAGACCCCCAACAACAAAGCTCTGAGCCAAAATGTTAATAGTGCTGAGAAACTCTGATATAGATGAATATTTTTCAAACATTTTGTTATGAAAATGTATAAATATCCAGGAAGATGTGAAAGAATTAGCCATATGTTAAATGGTATAATAAACAATGTAGGATATTTATTTACACGTTGTTGTAAAAAATATTCACATCCCTAATATTTCTTACCAAAAAGCTTTAGGTAAATATTTGTCTCATAGTATTAACCATATAAGTTCTTTGACTTTGTTTTCCCAAAAAGAAACTCATCTAGAAGTGAGGAAAAGAAAACAACCCAATACAGATAAATCGTCTGCTGGCTTGATTCTGCACTTTGTATTTCCTCTTGGCCTTTACATCTGTGAATGTTATGAGCTGACAAGCCTTACATTTGTTGCTGATGGATGATGGGTTTTTTTTTTATGTGTAGTTGGTCAGATAACAGCACGGGGAAGGAAAGACTTAGCATAACTTGCATATGCTCGTTCCAAATTGTTTTGGAATATGTATGCTTGTTACTTTAGCTAAGTAGCCTAATTAATGGAAAATATCAAATCCGTAATATATTTTTTAAAGTGTTATTGAGATTGAATTAAAATGATGAAAGAATGAATTTTATATATCAATTCATTTTTTAAAGACTGAAAGACCTAGTATACTGTAAGTTTTCATAGAAGCTTTCAGAAAATGTTTTGTAAGTTGGTTTTTAAATTTCATTAAGAGAGTTGCGTCCACATGATTGTGAAGACATTAGATACAACTGAACAAGAAGTTTACTTCAGTTCTCCATAACACTTTAAGCTATTCCTGGAGCATTAATTCCTGTAGTTCTAGATTATTCATTGCACAGCTGAATCCATAATTCTTATGTGGTAGATTAAGATAGCCTAAAAAGTAAAAGGAATTTGGTAATTGTCTGATTATTGTTTTCAGTATTGAATATGCTCCTTACTTAGTCATAATTGCCTCACTTAACTATAGTCTTTTAACAGGCAACTTCTTTTTATTCCCAGCATAACATACTATCTGGCACACAGTGGGTGCTCAGTAAGTACCAGTTCAGTGGATGAGTGAATGAGGAGAGAGAACCGTTCAGACTGGAATTGTCCAATCTGACTCCTGCATTGTCCAAATTCATCAAAAAACTTCTAAATGTTCTTCATAGAGAGAGGAACAGTCAAATAATTGCTTTTGGTTTAAATGTTTTTGTCCCATAGAGTTAAAAAGAATGTGAAAATTGAGATTATTGACAACATTAGTTAGTGAATAGCCAAACAGTTTTCCTATCCATTTTCTGGTGATTATTTTTTCAGAAGTAAGCAACTCAAATGCCATTCATTTCAGAGCCCAGGGACTACTTGGCTATTATCTTCTTCAGGACCTGCAGTGATTTCTTGGTGTTTTGGACATTACGACCAGATGAGTGTCCTGGGATTATGGTCAGTCCTCTGGTTCAATTTGTGCTTCAGCTGATTCAGTTGAAGATCAGGTTTTAAAAGTAACCTATACTAATTATCATTTTTTTTTCTCTGCAGGAAGTAGGAAGAATGAGAGATGTGGAGAGATTTTGAATGTTATTTTAAAATTCCCATTACTACTTCTTGTTCTCACTACTCTTTCTCTAACAGTGGTCACTTGTTCAGAGTACAATGCCATTTTGATATTTCTTGCCGTTTAATGAAACTATGACCATAGACTGTACATTTATTTTTACATATTCTCAAAAGTGTTCATTATGCTTTCAAAAATGAGGACAACATGGAGAATGCATACTGCTTAAAATGATAAAACTATGTATTATTATCTTTTTATGGCAAACAGAGCGTTGTCCTAGGTGCTGCAGATACAAAAAGGACAATGAATCCTGGCTCTCAAGAGATTTACAATCTTATTGGAGAAAGAAAAAAGAAAGAAAAAACTTAATAGTATAAAGAGCAAGTATGAAGCCCATATGCGAACTGTACCCTAACTCACATTGTCCTGTAACCGGTGTATCAGTTCATCAGACATAAAAGTTTCTTTAATTCAGAAGAAAAAATAGTCCAAACTGAATGGGGACCAAGAAAAGGAACTGCTTACACTGAAACATGTACAAACACTATTTTAAAGCAAATAAATAGTTTCCAAGGAAAAATATTTTTAAGTAATAGAGAGTACCATGATGTTATTAATAAAAACTTTGAGAAAATCCTTTCAGCTATTCCTAGAATGTTATTTTTCATTATATAACTTACTGGACTTGCTAATATGCTATGTATCTAGAATTAGTATTTTAAAGAAGAGAGACAATAGAGCCTTCTAGAAATTGTTTTAACATTGGCTCAGTATTTGAAATTTCTAGCAAGCCCCTCCCTAAGAAGGGGGCAAATATTGATCCTCGTATATAGTCTTTAATAATGTATTTGAGAGGATTGTAATGTTGTAAAGAAAGTGGACCTGTGGTAGGTATGTCATACCCCACAGGTCTATTTCATTTTCTTTCATGATCTAAAAGCAAATATAAATCTTCTATAGAGGCCACTCCAAGTTTTTCCTTGGGCAGTGACAGGATTTCCTTCTTTTCATGGCTGAATAATATTCCATTGTGTAGGGCCGGCCCCGTGGCTTAGCGGTTAAGTGCGCGCTCTGCTGCTGGCGGCCCGGGTTTGGATCCTGGGCGAGCACTGACGCACTGCTTCTCCGGCCATGCTGAGGCCGCATCCCACATACAGCAACTAGAAGAAAGTGCAGCTATGGCAGACAAATATCTACTGGGGCTTTCGGGGGGAAAAAAAATTCCATTGTGTAAATATATATTGCATCTTCTTTATCCACTCATTGTTGACAGGCATAGTTAGCACAGTGGTTAAGAGCACTATGTAACCTTAGGCAGGTTGCTTAGCTTCTCTAAGCCAAAGTTGTTCTGTAAAATGGGGTAATAATAGCTGATATTTATTAAATACTTAAAAAGTACTGGGCATGTACTGAGTGTTTTACACGTGTCATCTGATTCAATTGTAACAACTCTATGAGATAGGTACTGTTATTATTTCCATTTTACAGCTGAAGAAACGCAACGCCCAGAGATGTTGAGTAATTTGTTCAAGGTCACACAGCTAGTAAGTGGCTGAGTCAGAATTCAGACCCAGGCAAACTGGCTCTAGAGCTTGCATTCTTGACCACTATGATATACAGCTTCCATAGAATGACATTAGTACCTACCCTACCTCCCCTTAGTACAAAGGGGTGGATAAAATAAGATCATGCCCACTATGCACTTACCAGTGTGTATGTATGGCATATACTAGAAACTCAGTAAATATTAGTTATTGTAATTATTAGTCCTTAAAAATGCTAACTTCCCATTCTGCTTCAGAAATGCAAATGTGAAAATTCATGTGTACAAATGCTTCTGAGAATATTTGAGCCTAACTTGGTTCTGTATAATTTGTTTCTTTTTTTTTTTTAAAGATTTTATTTTCTTTATTTTCCCCCCAAAGCCCCAGTAGATAGTTGTATGTCATAGCTGCACATCCTTCTAGTTGCTGTATGTGGGACGAGGCCTCAGCATGGCCGGAGAAGCGGTGTGTCAGTGCGCGCCCGGGATCCGAACCCGAGCCGCCAGCAGCGGAGCGTGCGTACTCAACCGCTAAGCCTCGGGGCCGGCCCTGATTTGTTTCTTAACAAACTGATTATGTTGATGTTCAGATGTACCTAAAAGGGAACTCAGCTCTTGATCTTCCTACTTTGTTTTGGATTTTATTTATGCTTTTTATGTTAACTTCTTTATCTCTGTCTTAAATTGATTCACTGCTCCTGAAAGCAACAACACTGAAAACATTTTTTTTTGTATTGAAGTGCAGTCGACAGATAACATTATATAGTTTCAGGTGTATGACATAATGACTGGATATGTGTAAATATTGAGAAATGATCACCACAATAAGTCTAATTAACATCCATCACCACACAGTTACAAATTTTTTTTCTTGTGATGAGAACTTTTAAGATCTACTCTTGCAGCAACTTTCAAATATGCAATACAGTATTATTAACTATAGTCACCATGCTGTACTGAAAACATTTATTTATCCCTGAAATAGCTATCTGGTTTGTTAATTGTATAGTGACGTTCTAAGATATACAGATTTGGTCTATTTTACAATGTTGTTTCCCCCCTTTTAAGACATCATCACTCAAGAGATGACAACAGCTGTTCAAGAAGCAGAAGCCACTTTATCATCAGTGACACAAGAGCAGCAGGTTTCTACCCTCGAGGTTACCAGAGAAGATGGTGAGGCTAAGGAAGGAAAAGAGTCCCCCTCTGCCACGTCTGATGTTGCTGCTGTCACTCAGCTGTCGAGAAGATGGCAGCCTCTGGCCACTATGGTTTCAACTATAGCCGTACCTCTGTCTGTCCAAGTTACTCCTGCTGTGGAAGGTCTGTAAGGGAGGGAATTGGACTCAGTGTTGTGGGGGTGGATCTTTTCTGAGTTGATAAGGAATAGAATGAGGGAGGTAGCTGGCCCTGTCACCAGGGTGCACGCACACCTCCCCTGGAGAGTGACCAGGAAAGGCAGGCGAGCTCTCTCTTGTTTGGAGATATGTGGCGCAGCCTAAAAGGGTGAGGGGTTAGTTCCCAAATAAAGTCTCCTGGTGGCTCGTCTCTGGGGCCCTCGAAGCCCAGACCTCCTGAGAGCTCTCTCCTAGGGTGGCATCTCTGGCTGCTAGGAGCCAGGGGGTGAGGTGAAAACAGCAGAACCTGGATTTGAATCCCAACTTTGGTCCTCACCAGTGTTGTGGTTTCAAGCAAGTTTCTTAATGTCTCCAATCCTTGGTTTGTTCATCTCTAAATAATGCCTACCTGTCTTATAGGTTATTTTAAGGATTTGAAATAATGTATACAAAGTGCTTTCTAGACATAAAGGAAGCCCTCAAATGCTCTGATATCTTAGGGGCAGTGAAGTTTTTAAATCTGGGTGATCATCAGAATCACCCGAGAATTACAAAAATTATTATTATTTAATTATTACTTTTGGACCTCATGTCTCTGTCTCATCATTGGTCTAAGTAAAGCCCACTTTTATTTATTAACTGAGTTATTTTCAACAATATAATAAATGCCTTCTAATCCTGCCCCTCCTCCCCCAGAACAACCCTAGGGCCTTGTCAATAACCTGCGTGTAACCCCATGATCTTCCCATCTCAACCCCTTCCTCTGACTGTTAACTGTCATCCTGAATCTTGTGTTGATCATTTCCTTGACTTCCTTTTCTTGTAGTTTTATTGCATCTATATTTATTCCTAAAATTATGCATTAAAAAATTTTAGTCATTTTTAGCATATAAAAATAGTATTGTGCTGTAGATAGCTTTTTGGGTACTTAACTTTTTTTAACTTAATGTTCTATGGCTAAGGTTTACTTACTGTGGTTCTTTTGTTCTGACTGCTTATAATATTCCATAATGAAAATCTATCACAGTTTAATCTTCATCCAGTGTCTTCTAGTGATTTGCATTTGAGTCATTTCCATGTTTGGCTATTGTCAACATTGCTACCATGAATATTCTTCTTTTTTTTTTTTTTGTGAGGAGATCAGCCCTGAGCTAACATCCGCCAATCCTCCTTCTTTTTTGCTGAGGAAGACGGCCCTGGGCTAACATCGGTGCCTATCTTCCTCCACTTTATATGGGACGCCGCCACAGCATGGCTTACCAAGCAGTGCGTCGGTGCGCGCCCGGGATCCGAACCAGCGAACCCCGGGCCGCCGCAGCGGAGCGCGCGCACTTAACCGCTTGCGCCACCGGGCCGGCCCCACCATGAATATTCTTTTACATGTTCTCCATAGTACATGTGTAGGAGTTTCTCTTGAGTATTTACCTAGGAACTGAATAGCTAGGCCATAGAGTATATGAATGTCCAACTTTAGGAGGCAATGCCTAACTGTTTTCCAAAGTGGTTGTACCAATTTATACTCCCAACAGCAATATATATGAGAGTCTGTGGATCCATATTGTGAGAGCTTTTAAAAATAGTTTCTCAGGCTTCACCATCAAGGAGGTTCTGATTCAGTAAGTTGGGATATGAGGATAGCATGAAAATAACATTTAAAAAATTGCCTCAAGAGATTCTGATGATCAACCATGCTTGGAAAATACTATAATTCTAGAGTTTTAGATTTAGGAATACCTGGGGCTAAATTAGGTTGCTTCGAAATTGAGCATATACCAGACACAGATCTAGGCTCTTACTCTTTGACTTGATTTTTAAACGTAGTCTTTGGCATATATTTTAATAAATTTTTATTAAATTTTCTACCTTTGGTAATAGATTATATAAAATCCTGAAAAACCCATAATGTTGTCAGTATAATAAATGGGAGACTAGAATTTAAAAATGAAGCTCTGATTTGAGAAAGTATGTTTTGCCTGGCTAGCTGGGTTGATGTGACATGGGAACAGGGAGCTGGTCTAAGTGCCACACTTACCATATGTATGATGTTGGTCTCGTCAATCATTTCTTCCTTAAAAAGTAAAAGCATATGTGTACATTTCCCATGATGACCATCTTTGGGTCAAATCCTGTCTCTTGTGTTTGGCAGACCTAATGGACACAGTCACAAGGCCACATGAGGAGTTGTTCACACCGGTTTTGGGCTCTCCAGTGACGCCCCCTGGACTAATGGAGGAGTCACCCAGCACTTCCCCAGCGCTTCCTGACTCTGAGGTGTCCTCTGAGAGAAGCACCGTTGTGCCATCTGTTAGCCGTGTTAACACGGCTGCCTCCTATGGCCTGGACCTACTGGAATCTGAAGGTATCCATGCTTTGAAGGGGGTCTTTTCTAGGACTGAGTGACTGAGTCCCTGAGCAAATGTTGTTTTTGGGGAAAGATGAAGGAAAAGTGTATTCAATCTGCGTCTAGATCAGGGGTCAGTAAACTGTGGCCCGGCCATATCTGTCCTGCCATCTGTTTTTGTGTGGCCTGCAAACTAAGAATGGTCTTTACATTTTTAAATTATTGAAAAAAAATCAAAAGAAAAATAATGTTTTGTGACATGTTAAAATTATATAAAATTCAGATTTCAGTGTTCCTGAGCAAAGCTGTATTGGAACACAGCCACACTTGTTCGTTTGCGTATTGTCTGTGGTACTGTTGTGCCAGAGCAGCTGAGTTGAGTAGTTGTGACAGAGACTAAATGCCCACAAAGCCTGAAATATTTACGATGTGGCCCTTTACCAGAAAAGCTTGCTGGCCCCTGGTCTAGATCAGTGGTTCTCAACTACTGAACAGTAGGATCACCTTGGGGAGCTTTTAAAAAACCCTGATACTTGAGTCCCTGTCCAGGGATTCTGATTCAGTCGGCATGGGGAGGGATGTGGCATCAACATTTTCAAAGAGTGCTTAGATGATTTTATTGTGCAGGCTGGACTGAGAATTAGGTTTAGATGGAAAACTTGAGTTTCCCCACCAGATTTTCTTGGCTGGAAATTTTAATGTGGGTTGTATTTTACTAACACTGCTCTGATTGTTAATACTGGGTTATTCTCTTTTAGTAACATCTCTGGGTTAGGATGTCCCACTGTTTGGAGATAGGCAGTCTTCTCACCTATTAAGACTGAGAAATTCATGCCAAATTATATTTTCCAAGACATTGTCTTTGAGCATGAAAAAGATACTTGGGGCACAGCTGCAGATCTACAAACAAGAAGACTGGAAATATGACGGAAGGTCATTTAATTAATCAGCATTTGGGCAGGTGAACAGCTCCTGGCTGGAGGTGCAAAATGTCCAGAGATTTATAGTGCCGTGTTTCTTAGACTAATCTGGAAGACAGGTGAGCTTTGGGGCACTAAATTCACCATGTGTTTGAGGCGGTAAAGCCGTAGGATGTGCTGTTATTTCCTACTTTGTCTACAGCAGGGAAGGTGGTTCAGCAGGTTTGCTGCAGACTGTTGCAGACTTTCAGGGTAACACTGGGAGCTTTTTGACAGAGAAACATGGTGTTTTAGGAGTAGTGTGGAGGATCCCACAGTGGTTGCTGGTTTAGGAAATGGATCAGAGCACACTCAGAGGCTACCAGCTCTTGCACTTCACCTTAAGATAAAAACCATCTGACTTTGAGTTTCGTGTCTCACGTTAGCTGTCTGCTCTCCTTGATGCCGTCTGGAAAAAGCAGGTTTTCCCAAATTAACCTGAGTTAGACATGACAGCTTTACCCAGCAGGGCTCATTAAATCACAGAAAAAAAGTTGTATATATTTGTGAATAATCCATACTTGTGAAACTGCAATAATTTTCTAAATTTAGTAGATGATGACAGTTGTATTGAAATATGTGAAAATTTTCCTAATTTGCCTAGGAGGTCCTGGAGTTTTAGTTCTTTTCTTCTACACAATTCAATTGCAGCTTCTTTTTGAGAATATATTTTGTCAGTTTTTGATCTAACTTATGATCCTTGTCAAGGCTTATGAAAGACATTTTTGGTTTAAAAATATCCTTTCTGCTATGTTGTTGGGCTTAAGGCAAGATTTTAAATGAGCACACTTTTTCTCCTAAATACCAGGGAGTACAATTTATGTTTCATTAGTATATGTTAATAATGGCACAATTTCATGCTGGTGCATCTAATCCTCTGAAAACTGAAGTGACTACGCTTATTTAAACTGATAAACGTACTAGATTCCTGGATGTGTTGGGGACCTCCATTTTCAGTGCATGTTTTTCCACCTTGTCTAGGAATATAAGTGCAGCTTGAGGCTTCGACTGGGTGAAGCGTTTTAATTCTGCCATAGGATTATACGTGGAGGAAGATAATTTGTTCTTAACCTAGGATCATGGGTTGCCCTATGTCAAGTTATCTCCATTTCAAGTTTTCATCTCTCTGATGTGTTGACAAATGACATAAGAGTCTCCAGTTTAAGATGTGTATTTATTTAACTGTATTAAACTCCTTATATATTATGTTAATATCCTCCTTCTCACTGGGGGACAGGAGCACTTCTCCTGAGAATGTGGTCTTTTTCTCAATGGGATCTGGGCAAGAGACCTGCCCTTATTAGACACCAGACACTCAAGGAGCAAGAACCTTTTTGGAAATTTCTGAATGTTTATCCTTTAAGGGATAATTAATGGCCCACACGAGCCTAAAAATTTTATCCACTTGGCACCCTGTCTTGTCTCCTCTGTTGCATCTCTGCAACTTAATGACTAAGGGAGTGTATTAGTTTTCTAGGGCTGCCATAACAAAGCACCATAAACTGTGTGGCTTAAAACAACAGAAATTTATTCTCTTGCAGTTTTGGAGACTAGAAGTCTGAAATCAAGGTGTAGGCAGGGCTGTGCTCCCTCCAAAGCCTCTAGGGGAGGTGTCTCTTGCCTCTTCCAGCTTCTGGTGGCCTCAGGCATTTCTTGGCTTGTGGAAGCGTCACTGTAACCTCTGCCTCCATCTTCACATGGCTGTCTTCCCTCTATGTGTCTCTGTGCCCAAATTTCCCTTGTCCTAGAAGGACACCGGCCACTGGATTAGGACTCACCCCAGTAAGTTCATCTTAACCTGATTACATCTGCCAATACCCTATTTCCAGATAAGGTCACATTCACAAGTGCCACAGCTTAGGACTGGAACATATTTTTTGGGGGGACATGATTCAGCACATAACAGGGGATCTGCTTCTGAGGGCTTTCCAGCTGACACTGAAGGCAGACGTGCTCTTTCTCTGGAACATCCCTCTGAGGGGCGTGCACTGGGGGAGTGGGAGAAATTTTGGTGTGTTTTATGTTTCTCAGCCACTGAAGAAAGCCTGCCTCTCTAAGTGTGTACCGCCTTGTGTGTATTTCAGTGAGTCTTTTACCTTGTCAGCAAAAATGCAATTCGATTTTTGAAGGGATAATGGTTTATCTGTCACCTTGTCTGATACTCTTTACTTCTCTGTATTTTTTATTTTTTTAGGAAGTGAATGTTTTCAGGGTGATAAAAAATGCATTATACTTATCTCAGGCATAACTCTACTAGGACTGTATTCAGCATCCTTGAAATAGAAACATGACAAAAGTGTTCTAATTTTTTATTCAAAATAGGACAGTGTCACATTACATGTATATAACTACATAAATTAATTTTTGAACATGTTCTCTGTATAGATTGATATCTTTTTTTTTTTTTTTTTGGTGAGGAAGATTGTCCCTGAGCTAACATCTGTTGCCAATCTTCCTCTTTTTGCTTGAGGAAAATTGTTCCTGAGCTAACATCTGTGCCAGTCTTCCCCTACTTTGTATGTGGGATGCCCCCACAGCATGGCTTGATGAGTGGTGTGTAGGTCCGTGCCCGGGGTCTGAACCTGCGAACCCCGGGCCGCAAAAGCGGAGCACGTGAACTTAATCACTATGCCACTGGGCCGGCCCCTGATACCCTTTTTTGTTGAATATTAATGTCTTTCTCTGCTCAAAAATGGCAACTTAAAATTTCTGATTACTTATGAAAACTTACCTGGAATTTTTTATTTGGGTTAACTGTCTTTAAAATTTTTTAATACTAATATCAAATGGACTAGGACTTGCAATATTTCTTACTTGAAGTTGTGCTTTCTATATTTTAGAAATCCAACCTGAGGCTTTCTGTTTGCTCTAAATAAATCGAACTTATTTGAGCCTTTCCTATATTCCCACAGAAGATGGAAATTCATCTGTGCGTAAGATTGTTAACTTTCGTTCTGCAGAGTGGAAGATTATTGCTTTAACAATTCAATATTCAGAAAAAAATCTATTGCACATCTATTTGTACGAGGTACTAGGTTTCTAAGAACATGTGGGAGATAAGAGTACAAAAACAGAGATTTCTCAGATCTTGTGATTAAGGTTTTGGTAATCCTTCTTCACACACTTCCTCCCTTAATGTTTGGAAGTCAGTGTCTGGGCCTTTCAGCTGGTGGGAAATGGGAAACCTCTCGGTGCTCACCATGGTGCTGACCAGACAGTCTTGGCAACACGGTGCATTTGCTTGGACTCTCCCAAGAGGACTCTGGGTTAGCTTATTGCTCTAAAGCAAGAGAAGAAGAAATAACAGTGTCTCTGGTCTGGAGGAGGTGAATTCTTGATCTGAATGGTCCTATTTAATGTCTTTCTGTAGGCATAATAGACTGAGTGTTGGGGCAATATAATCCAGTGCCATCATCCCCCACAATTCCTGTTTCCTCATCTGTTTCAAAAGGCCCATTTATTACAGGCTTTATGGAACAAACTCATACTAACTGACTTGCTGGAGAATTACCTTTTTTAAAACATATAATGTATTTTATATGTAAACACATAGCATATTACTTTTTTTTAATATATAAAGAGATTTTTGATTCTTAGTATCCTATAGAAAAGTCACGTTTACTTTTTTTTCCATATCTTGATTTTTAAAAAATAAGACCAAACATATCATTTTACTTCAGTTTTTTATTTTCTAACAGTTTTTTGCTTGTTTTTCCAAGATCCTTTTGGCTGTCCTTATATTTAGGTTTTAAAAGATTGCATTTTTGACATCTTTTCCCAGGCAGGCAGCACACATGGGGCAGAAAGCTGCCATTATTCTGTCATTTGTTGTTTTATCTATTTCAGTGACATCTGTTTTCTTGTCTTCATGAGTGTGTGTGTGTGTATGCATATATGAGTGTATTTAATTTCATGGATATTTTCCACAGTCCTCTGACAGCATTTCCAATATATTTGCAGCACCCCTTAATTTCCTCTGCTGAAGAGATAGTGGTGTTATCTCTCCTTTCTTATCTGGAATTCTCAGTTCTGTCTCTGTCTTACAATTCTCTTTACTGATAACATAAGAATTGCAGGAGAAAGTCACGTTTGAAAAGTATGCCTTCATTCAGATGATGGAATGCTATTTTTGGCAGTGTGGTGACCTCATAGTTGGTACTGAAGTCAAGATGCTTTGTTTCATTCTTTTATTGGTCAATCAGAAATGAATTGGGAAATGCATTCTTTAAGTGGCAGCATGGAGAAATCTCAGAGATATTTTTCTTTAATAGCTCCATTGAGGATACTTAAGAGCTCATGTAATTTTTATGAGAGAAGTGTTTGCTCTTCACCTGCACTTTAATTCACAAAATCAATTTTTTTGTATCATCCCAGTATGCACTCTTTTTCAGAGAGTATGTTCTTATTATTTTCTCAATTTTGCTGTAGCTTTTCAGCTCACAAGGCACCTAGAATGGATGAATGAGAAAGAGTATTCAAAATGTCAACTCAGGGCCATATTTTTGAAACCACCTCCTCTTTTTGCTGAGGAAGACCGCCTCTGAGCTAACATCCGTTGCCAATCTTCCTCCTTTTTCCCCCAAAGCCCCAGTAGATAGTTGTATGTCATAGCTGCACATCCCTCTAGCTGCTGTATGTGGGACGCGGCCTCAGCATGGCCGCAGAAGTGGTGCGTTGGTGCGCGCCCGGGATCCAAACCCGGGCCGCCAGCAGCGGAGCGCGCGCACTTAACCGCTCAGCCACGGGCCGGCCCATGTGTGATTTACTTTTGTGTGCTGCTACGTGGGACGTGATATTAAAGATGGAGTAGAGTGTGGTAAATTTGAACCGTCCTCTGCTTCTTGAGATACTGCAGTATGAGGTCAACGCTGTTCACTCTAATTGTGTTAAGAATGGGCACAAGTTCTGGCCTTTGTTCTTGGAAATGCTTTGGGTTTAATTTTGCCTCAATAACAGAGCCGCTTAAATGGTATAGAAGTGGGGAAGATGAAGAAAAGCGTATTGGATGGAATATGCCCTTTGTTTGATTTTAGTAGTGAATTAAATGCTGGACCTCTCCCCCCCGCCCCCCATGCCTGTTCTGGCAAAAACAATGGAAATTTAATAAAAAATAATAATTTTATAACTCTATTAAGATGAATACATGAAACATCTAATACTATTGCCAAATATGTTAGAGAAGGATGAGCATTTTTTTTCTTTTTGTTCGTTTTCATCCTTGCATCATTTTCAAGTGTATTACATGACAGGTTATGAAACACAGACTTGCTGGTAATTTCAGTTATTGATTGCCTCTATGGTAAGTCACTTTGCTGTCTTGTCCTGAAATCATCATACTTTCTCTGGCATTTATGATAAAGCTCTGTTCTTAAGTACCTAGATGCTCTATAAGGTAGTACAGTAAATTATTTAGCACTCAGACTGGTCATCACGTTTGCTGCTAATGTTCACATAGCCAATGGTATTTCAAAAATATTTAAAATCAATATTATGACTTATTACTATAGAGCTTTGCTTACAAACTCTGCTGTTGAAGAAAGATAACTGACATTCACTCGAAGTTTTCTGGTATATTCTTGTCATAGGGAATTCATTTATTGGTATAATCACAATTAAGTCAACACTATTCTAGAGTTGATTCTTCCCATCTGATTTTTTTGTGCCTTTGTTGCCCAGCACCAAAACGTTAGCACTGCTTAGTAAGCTCGAGAAATGTTACATAGTGGCTCATGATGACAAAAGGAGTTAGCTTTGTACACTCTCCGCCCGTTAGTCCCTTAGGAGCCATTGGTGTTAATCTGTCCACTGTCATGGTATCACAGTGCTTGTGTTCAAGTAACTCTTGTTTTACTTAATAATGGCCCCAAAGTGCAAGAGTAGTGATGCTGGCAATTCGGATATGCCAAAGAGGAGGCTTAAAGAGCTTCAAGGGAAAAGATGCAAGTTCTTGACTTAATAAGGGAAGAAAGAAAAAGCGTATGCTGAGGTTGCTAAGATCTACAGTAACTTTTATTACAGTATATTGTTATAATTGTTCTATTTTATTATTATCTATTGTTGTTAATCACTTGCTGTGCTTAATTTATAAATTAACCTTTATCAGAGGTATGTATGTACAGGAAAAAACATGGTATATATAGGGTTTGGTACTATCCGCAGTTTCAGGCATCCCCTGGGGGGCTTGGAACGTATCCCCTGTGGATAAGGGGAGACTACTGTGTTTATAAAAAAATAAATGGTGACAAATCCAAAAATACGGAAAACGTTCTAAAGGGTGGTAAATAGATATCATACACACCACACTAGCAATCAGTTATTTTATAGACATGTAATCAAGCATGTTTTTCTAGTTTAGCTTATTGGTTAGATGAATTATTTTTAAGAATAGTTTTTTTTTGTTTTTTTTTTTGTGAGGAAGATTACCCCTGAGCTAACAGCCTTTGCCAATCCTCCTCTTTTTGCTGAGGAAGATTGGCCCTGAGCTAAAATCTGTGCCCATCTTCCTCTATTCTATACGTAGAATGCCGCCACAGGATGGCTTGATGAGCGATGCATAGGTTCTTGCCCAGGACCAAACCTGCGGACCCCGGGCCGCTGAAGCAGAGTGCCTGAACTTAACCACTACTCCACCGGGCGGCCCCAAGAGTAGTTTTTAATAACAGAAGCAACTGCTTTTCAATGTAGAAGAGAGAGCTCAGCCTCGGGCTAACAAATACCTGATTTATAGGAAACTGCACCCTGCCTCTCCTGAGGGTCATGTTCAGAATCCTGGGCAACAGGATTAGTTCCTTGTGATCTCCTGGGTTCATCCTCTGGGGTTGAGAATCCCTGTGAGGGCTGGTCCGAGCAGGGCTCTCCATGTGTGGTGGTTTTTGTGCAGTTGTTGAAGAAAACATGTAGCATACAACTGCAGAATGGGCTGTGGAGATTTCAAAGGCATTTTAGTTGTTTGCAGAAAATTAAGGCATTTTTTTAAGGCATGATTTTTCAATATGAGGCTGGACATAACTATCCTTTTACTGGTGTAAATGTGAGAATTTTATTTCGTTGGAGTACAAACATTTACAAACCTTGAGAATGCATGGATACCATCAACTGCTCTTTATCAGGCTGTCTTCATAACTGGGAAGTTGTTTTGGCATCACACTACCTCTTGACATTTAAATGCATACATATCCCCAAAGGAAAAGACGAGGAGAAAAATATAATGCATCACTTTAAATGGCTTTACAAGATTCTAAAAATGTTCACACTTGGAATTATTATAGTTGTCCTGAAAGATTTACAGCGATTCTGCCTACATTTACCATTGCCTTTTCTTCTTCAGCCATTCTGCCTCCTTCTACGTTGTTCGGTATCTCCAGACAAAATAGTCTATGGAAATTTCTTCTATAAAAACAATATGAAGAATCTCCAGGGTTTTATCATGCGAAGGAGATTTTCCAGGTGGGCAGAGGGCCTGACACTGCCCCCGCTGGATTTTCTCAAGGTCGCTGCTTCATGTGCTCTTTGAGGAGTCCTATTTCCTATTAAAACTCTAGCTCAAGCGTAGGCGAAAACCCTCTCACTTGTTTCAACTGAAATTAGTAGAAATTTTAAAAATACTTGATTCTAATTTAGCTTATTGGTTAGATGAATTATTTTTAAGAATAGGTCTTTTTTTTTGGGTGTGCATACTAATAAAATTGAAATAGGATAGGTAAACACTTGAACTGATTTCTACACAAAAAATCAGAATATTTCACAAAAACAATTTTCAGCTCTTCTTGGAAAAATTCTGAGATCTGGCATCACTGAGCTCACATCCCCCTGCTGGCAACAATATGAACACAAAGCAAATAAACCAAGAAAATAAAAAACATAAAGTGAGTTAGGCTCACAAGGTACAAATTCCTCTTTGATCTTACCCTGGCTAGTGAGCTCCCAGGGCTCCCATGCTGTGACCCATTCCATGCTCTGTCTGAGAAAGTTTTTATCTTCTGTACCCAAAACACTGGAACAGTTTTTTCAGGCACCTTGCCAGGCTTTCTGGCTTCTCAGCTCTTGGCTTTTTTCCAGTAGAGGGTAACTTCTTATTTTCTCCTCCCCATCCCTGCCCCCACATAGAAGAGCCAAGACCCAGATGTCAGTTTCCCCTATGGCCCACTACCAAGTAGGGGACCCCCAAGCCCACATACATATTATCTGTCCTGCTTTCCAGGCTGAAGGACACACCTTCAGTCCCTAGGCAATTGACAGACAGACAACTGTCATGTTTGACACCATGCACATTTTGCCTTTCAGAGGAAATCCCGTCTCTGTTAAAGGCGTGTCATGATTCACGTCTAGGCAATATAATACTGTTCTCACTATACAAGAAATATGCCTTTAGGATAATAGGGTCATTCTGTCACATTCTGTGGCAAATAATACTCAGAGCTATACTACTCCATAAACAGAGGGCTATGAAGTTAAAGTTTAAAGAGGGCAAGAAGGAGACACAGAAACAATTCGGCTCAAGCTCATCCTCCTTTGTGAAGCCTCTCAGACCACTGCATTGATGAGCAGTGTGGACTGTGGAAAATAGCTCTGATTCTGGTCTCAAATGGACGTTTCCTGAGTTTAAGTCTTAGCTCCATCATGAATAAGCATTGTGGTCTTGATCAGATTATTTAATGTCTTTAGACTTCAGTTTTTCCATCTGTGTAAAGCAGGGATATTGATGTTCCTTCCTATCTCTTGTTGTGAGAATACAGTGAGATCTTACATGTAACATTCTGAGCATACTTTTTGACATGAAGTAAATACATAATAAGTATGAAAATTATACATCATCTGTCACTTAAAATTATACATCATTTATCACGTACTACTATGCATTAATTATTATAATGAAATATTCACATCCTCTGCATGCAGCCGTGGCAGGGGCCAGGTAGATGATGTAAGGAAGCGAAGAGGAAGGTGCCTAAGACAGCAGGGAGTGGTGAGTGTGATGCGATAGAGAGCACACAGTCCCTCTGATCCAGACAGATCCTGTTCATATTGTTGCCAGCAGGAGGATGTGAGCTCAGTGATGCCAGATCTCAGAATTTTTCCAAGAAAAGCTGAAAATTCTGATCGTTTTGTGAAATATTCTGATTTTTTGGTGTAGAAATCAGTTCAAGTGTTTACCTATCCTATTTCAATTTTGTTAGTATGCACACCCAAAATGAATCAATCTTCCTAGCCACTGACCATCAGTTTATGCTCTCAACTGAATTCTCCAGACCTCCTTAAGGGCAGGGACAGATCTTTCTGCCTCCTTGTGTCCATAGTGGCCTGTGGTACCAGGTGTTGGGTAAATGACGATCAGCGATA
This sequence comes from Diceros bicornis minor, assembly GCF_020826845.1. NCBI lineage: Eukaryota > Metazoa > Chordata > Mammalia > Perissodactyla > Rhinocerotidae > Diceros > Diceros bicornis. Next base: position 8,046,888 of record NC_080763.1, on the reverse strand, counting down.
GAGGGCATGGTTTTAGGACCATTATCTTGTGTAGTTGATGTGTTTGCTACTTGACTTGCTCTGCTTGTGTTGTTATTGTTTTAAATCCAATGCTTATTTTGGGCCTGAAGTTGAGCACTTTTTATGTGCATGAAGCGGTGGTTCCCAGTCACATTCTGCTGTAAATTCAGTGGGAATTTGCTTAGATTTCTTGCATCCCATTGTGGAGTTGAACATTATTTCATTTCCTTCTCATTGGAATCCATACCAACACTTGCACTCAGGCAGGTAAGGGGAACTCAATAGACTTAAGTGATTCTTTAAACCCACTTTGGGAAGCCAGAGTGGGAGGGAGGGAAGGAAATAAAGGGTGGGAGGAGGGAGATCCTTCTAGAAACGTTATTGGAGTTAATGTGTACAAAGATCATTTCCCCCCATGAGTCCCCCCCCAAAGTGTGAAAAATGCATGCAGATGGATTATGCTTAGAAAGTTGATATCATACTCATTTGAAGTGTATACATAATATAAATTGATAAAAATTATATTGGTGCCCTATAAAGGCATTGCTACTTATTTTGAAGAGGGAGATAATGAATTAAAGTGCTGTTCAGTTTATTTCTGTTCAATCAACAATTATTGAGGACTTATTTTGTGTAAAGCACAATGCTTGATCCTAGGGGGTGGGGCACAAAGAAGAATAAGACTGAATCTCTGGTTTCAAGGAGCCAAATGCACACAGGTATGGTAAGACAAACACATGTCCACAAACTAATATATAAACCTCATTTTTGATTAGTTCAGTCATGTTTTAAAGTCTGAAGAGGAAATCTACTTTCACACATATTTTTGCAAAATCAGTAATCAACCTAACCAACCTATAATTTATCTTTTGAGTGCATGTGGATTCTTATATTCAAGTTTTGTATGTTTGCTTAAAGCAAATATTCCTTTAAGACTACTAAATTACTGAAGAGAAAGATTTTATTCTAATGGGTCAGAATTTATAGATACAATATTAATATAGCCTTTGTATTTCTCTTTATAGCTCCCTTGAGAAATAGAATAGTATTGCTGTAGTCTCATTTTCCAGAGGGAATACATAAGAGGCTGCCATCTGAATCAAAAGTGAGTTGCTTAGCACCAGCCCCGTGGCTTAGCGGTTAAGTGCGTGTGCTCTGCTACTGGGGGCCCTGGTTCGGATCCCGGGCGCGCACCGACGCACCACTTGTTGGGTCATACTGAGGCCGCGCCCCACATACAGCAACTAGAAGGATGTGCAACTATGACATACAACTATCTACTGGGGCTTTGGGGGAAAAAAAAGGAGGAGGATTGGCAATAGATGTTAGCTCAGAGCCGGTCTTCCTCAGCAAAAAGAGGAGGATTAGCATGGATGTTAGCTCAGGGCTGATCTCCCTCACAAAAAAAAAAAGAAAAAAAAAGTGAGTTGCTTAATGAATAGGCATTAGACTTACAGTTTTTGCTTTAGAGCTCTATCTATTAAGATAACTCAATTTAATTTGGGGCAGGATTTATAGAAGATAATAGAGAACATACCAATGATATGGGGGTCAAGGCTGACAAGAGATCATGTAACGACCAGTAAATGTGAGGGTAGTTATATAGACCGATCTTCTTAGCTTGCTAACCAGATACAGGAGATGACATTATCAAGAGAAGAATCCTATAATTTAAAGAAAGTAATATTAAATGAAACAAGAAAATATTTAAACATCTATCTGAAATGTAAGTTGAATCCAAAACATTTTGCAACTGGTGTTTGAAGTGGATAGGTTATCTTGTCTCAAGCTTTTCTGTTTTCTCATGTGTGTAGCTTTTAAATATTGTTAAGGCTAGAATGGAGGAAGTTTCTTATTATTATATTTATCATCATAGAGTTCAAGAAATGTGTATAGGAGGTTTTAAAAAAATCGCTGTGAGGAGGCATTTAAAAAAGAGAGAACTAAAGAAATTCACTGAAACGTTTAAAGCAGAATATTTAATAAAAAATAACATTTGAGATTTTATCTAATTTAAAAATGCACCCCAGATTACAGATTTTCCTATGAGTATGTGAAATTGGAGTGTTTGAAAAGCCAATAAAATCTCTCACTCTGCTTGTTAGACCTTGAAATGTAGATGATATGGATGCTTTTGGAAAGTACATTTTGGATTTAAGCTTCTGATGAAGACTCTGATGGACCCTACTGTAGCAAAATGACTAGATCTTGGGTAAAACACATGCTTTAATGCATGAATGAGATTGCAAGTCAGCAGAAAAATATCCAAGGATTGTACTTGTTAGCTTGATCCATCCCAAATGTGAGCAGAAGGGCAAGGAGTGAGCTGTAAGGAGTAAGCTAACTGGGCAAGTGAAAGTGCTCTGGAGAAATAGTAATGTCAGGAGTCTGCACTGGCTAACAGCAAGAAGAGGGAGGTGGATGGAAATTCCCACATTAAGCCTGTGTCTTTAAAAGGGGAATAAAGTAGTTCCAGGGTTGTATCAAAGCCTGACTCCCTACAGAAGCAAGTGTAAATCCTCTCTGGAAAAAGCATGTCCAGTTGGATCCACAGATTTCCTACAGATTAAAATCAAGCAAATGTGAGCTTGTAATAAGAGGTTAACAAACTAACAAGGAAACAAATAGCCATAACTGAGAGTCAGCAGAAAAGACGGTTGGCCCACTCCCTACCCAGGACCTTAGATACTCAACCTATCAGATAAGAATATAAAATAATGGTATAAAAAGGTTTAAGAAATCAAAGATGAAACCACAAAAATGAGCATGTAATAAGAGGCTACTGAGAATGACCCAGCAGATTTTAAAAAAGAACCAAATAAAACGTTTAGAAATAAGAATATAATTGTTGGGGAAAAAACCTCTTAATAGTGGGTTAAATATGCATCAGAGAGAATTAGTGAACTGGATCAATTTGAAGACATTATGGAGAGCGCAGCACAAAGAGACAGCAAGCAAGTCAGTGGGCAAGAGAAGCTAAGCTATTTGGAGGAGAGAGTGAGACTTTCTCACTGGTGTCCAGTCAGGGTCCCCGCAGGAGAAAATAGAGCAGTTGGAAGTGAGAAAAGATTTGTAGTGCTAATGGCTAAAAATTTTTCCGGAACTGATACAAGACGTGAATCCATGGACACAGCACAAAATGTACCACGCAATATAGATAAACCATCAGAAATGTAAACACACGTACACCAAAAGACACGTACAGAAGTGTTCACAGCAACATTATTTGAAAAAGCTAAAAACTTCAAAAGATCTAAATGTCCACCGCCAGCAAAATGGACAAATAAGTAGTGGTGTGTTAATCCAGTGGAAAACTATATTGTACTAAAAGCGAAAACTAAAAGTGAATGAATGATTGCTGCATGCAACAATATGGGTGATTCTCACAGTGAAAGAAGCTAGGCACAGAGAAATACATACTGTAAAAAACCAATAAATCGAATCGACGGTGTTGGAGGTTAGGATAGTTGCTTACCTTTGAGGTTGTAATGGAGGCATAAAGGGGACTTCTGGGGCAGTGGAATGTTCCTTATTATTATAATTGTTTTTAAATTTGGGTGGTGGATAATTTGGGTGGTGGATATGCTGGTCTGTTCACTTTGTAATAGTTTATTAAGCTATAGATTTATGGTTTGTCGACTTTTTATTTGTATGTTATACTTCAATAAAAAAGTTAAAAACAGGGAAGTGCTCACAAAGATACATTGTAGTGAAATTGAAGAATAATGAAGACAGAGAAACGTCTTAAAATCCAGGTTTTAAGGAACAAATCCAGAGGATAAAGACATATTATCTACAAGGAACAGTGTTTAGATTGAGAGCAGACTTCGGAGCAGCAGTAATGGAAGTGGAAACTAGAAGACAGGGGAATTACACCTTCGAAGTGCTGAGCGAAATGAACTGGTCACCTAGAATCATGTGCCTGTACTTTTTAAGAACAAGGGTAAAATAAAAGCATTTTTATATAAACAGAGTTTACTGACAACAGATTTCAGAAAAGGAACTTCTGAAGGACGCATCTAAGGAAGAAGAAAATAATCCCAGGTGGAAGGAGGAATAGTGAACAGTTGCTAAACATGCAGGTAAATCATAAGCACCTATAAGTCATAACAAATATACAGATCTATTACTTGTATAAAATAATATAGTAATTTCTAATTTATGGAGTAATAAGAAAGAACTAAAATAGTGGGTAACAGAATATATACTGGGAAGATATAATGACGTGATCAGGATTAAATGCTCTAAAGCCCTTTTTAATGAGTGGTAAGATAGTGATTAAGTTTAGTCTTTGTTTCATTAAATATACATGATAAATTTTAATTAAAATTAATACATGGTAAATTTAGTGGACTAAAGATGATGTTAGCTGTGGGTTTCTCATAGATGTCCTTTATCAGATTGAAGTTGTCTCCTTTTCCTAGTTTGCTGAAACTTTTTTTTGTCACAGGTGGGTATTGGATTTTGTCAAATGCTTTTTCTGAAGCCACTTTTTTGCACCTATTGAGATGATGATATGGTTTTTCATAATTACACTGCTAATTACACTGCCTGATTTTCAGATGCTAAAGCAACTTTGTGTTTCTGGGATAAGCCCAGAACTGGTCATGATGTATTATCCTTTTTATATATTGGATTTGCTTTGCTAAATTTTTTTTAACAAAATAAAATTTAAGATGAAAAGCATTAATGGACGTAGATAAAATACTATTATACTCAACTATTAAAGAATACACATTATCTTCAAGCACATATGAAATATTTATAAAAGCTGACCATGTACTATTCCATAAAGCAATCTTGACAAATTTCAAAGAATTGATATCACGTAGGCCGCATTCCCTGATGGCTGTTCAATTCAGTTAGAAATTAAAAATAAAAAAAGATAAGTTGTCCCATACTTTTGAAAATTAAAAAACACACTTCTCAATAACTTATGGATCAAAGAAGAAATCATAATAGAAAATAAAAATAATTAGAACTGAATCATAGTGAAAATATTATATGAAAACTCGTAAGATGAAGGTAAAGGGATATTTAAAGGGAACTGTTTAGCTTTTAAAGCTTCTATTAGAAAAGAAGAAAGCCTGAAAATTAATGGGCTAAGCAGCCTCCACCTTAAGCTATAAAGACAAGAGAACTCCAAAGAAAATAGAAGGAATGAAGTAATAAAAATAAGGTTTCATTATTTTATTTACTTGACTAACTGTTTGTAAAATTTGTATGGAAGAACAAAAGCCCAAGAAATAGCCACTGCACTGCTGAAGAAGAAGAAGAAATTGGAGGAGGGGGCACTTGTTCTACTAGGTGTTAGGACTTATAAAGCTCTTGCTTTGTATATTCGGACAGTGTGGTCCTGGACAGAGAGGTGCAGAATGACTAGTGGAACAAACACACTAGTTGAACAGACACACTTCCGGGGGGGTCCTTGATGTATGATAGAGATGGTACTGCAGAGCAGTATGGAAGGCACTTTTTTTTTTCCATAATAGTTCTGGGGCAATATGCAAAAAAAATTAAATCAGATAGAATGTAACATGATACACAAAAAGCAATTCCGTTGGTTTAAAAACATGTGAAAGGTGAAACTTAAAGATTTGAGAAAATTGTAGAGTATCTTTCTGAACTAATGATGCAGAAGGATATTTTTTAGCTATGACACAAAAATTGCTAACCATAAAAGAAAATATTGATAAATTCCTCTGTATTAAAACTAAAAACTTTTATAAAAAGATATTAGAAAGGCAGTGAAAGTACAAGTTCTAAAACTAGAGAAGGTGTTTGTGATATATAACTGATACAAGATTGGTGTCCAGAATAGAAAGAACCTCAAAAAATCAACAGGAAAATGACAGACAACCCCCCTTCCAAATGAGCAATCATATGGATAAGCGTTTGTTACAGAGATCCACAAACATATACACAACCTTATTAGTAATCAGGGAAATGCAAATTACATCTGCGGTGACATTATTTGATATGCACTGTTTTGAAAAAAATTAACGTTTGACAACACCAAAGGTGGGGGGATGTAGAACTAAGGAAATTTATCCAGACGTTATCTAGAACATTGAATACTTTTATTCCTTTTGACCCAGCAATTCTACTTTTAGGAATATACCCTAGAGAAAACTTGGAATAGGTACACTAGGAGTCACGTATACGAGTGTTCATAACAGCACAATGCATATCAGCAAAATAATTGGCAACACCTAAATAACCCAAATGTTTATTGACATGAGGATAAATAAATAAATTGTGGCTTATTTGCATAATGGAAAACCATTAATCAGTGAAATTAACAAACCAGTTTTGTACAAGATGTGTGAAACTTAAAACCATAATTTTGAATTAAGAAACGATCCCAGGATATAACATTCAGTAATTTTTTATGGCATTAAGCAGAAGAAGGTAGTTAAGAAGAGAGAGGAATATGCAAATAGATGCAACAATATTGGTAATATTCCAGTTCTTAAGTCAAATGGTGAGTTCTCTAGGATTCATTTTATTATTAAGCTTAATAACATAAACATTGTAGATATATTCTCTTGTTTGTATCTAATATTACATGATAAAAATGTAAAAACACTTAATTGGCAGGAATATTTAAGATTTTAGAAATGTAGTGCTGGCCCGGTGGCTTAGCAGTTAAGTGCGCGCTCTCCGCTGCTGGCGGCCTGGGTTCGGATCCTGGGCGCGCACTGACGCACTGCTTGTCCGGCCATGCTGAGGCCACGTCCCACATGCAGCAACTAGAAGGATGTGCAACTATGACATACAACTATCTACTGGGGCTTTGGGGAAAAAAAGGAGGAGGATTGGCAATAGATGTTAGCTCAGAGCCGGTCTTCCTCAGCAAAAAGAGGAGGATTAGCATGGATGTTAGCTCAGGGCTGATCTCCCTCACAAAAAAAAAAAAAAAAAAAAAGATTTTAGAAATGTAATGGAATTTCATAAATTCTAAGTCAGCTTGACATTGTTAGCTGCTGGATTTTGTGGTCATTATTTCAGAAACTTCTAGAGTTCTTCAGTCCCTTCTGATCCCAGAGAGCCATCTGCTGGAGAATCACTTCATGTCCTCAAAACAGGTTTAATTTTTTCTTTTCTAGTTTGTAAGTTTTGTGCCCAATTAGAGGCCAAGTTAAAAAAAATCTGGAAAATAAGAGCAGTGCCATCCTTAGTGCATCAGTTGCTCTTTAGGTGTGGAGACTGTTCTGCTACGGTGGCTTTTGATTATACTGTATAGGGGTCCCCAGGAGAAGGCATACCAACAAACCTTTCTTCTTTTGGAAAGATGCCACTGAGGTGTGGGAGCCACTCCCTCTAGAGAGGAAGTGTGAGAAAGGCTAATAGGTGCTCAACCTCTGCCCAGAGAAGCCGCCCTGTTTCTTTTCATGGCATCCTTCCCCTTCTGCTTGTGCCCTAACTTACTTACCTTAGCTTTAATTTTCAACTTTGTAAAGGAAAGAAAAAGGCCACTAGAAAGAGAGGTTCGATACTTAAAACTAATGAATAAATAGTCAAGAGACAAGGATTCAAATTGATCATTACTGTTCCAAAGAGACAGAAAGTACCAGCGAGATCCAAGTCTTCCTGTAACTCAAGGATAGACAGCTTATGTTGGAGAATGAGTATTACTGCTGGGGTTCTTCTGCTCGCATTGTGGGGATGACATATTCTCAACTAAGGTTCCCCTTAGACTTGTTAGTAATACTCTGGGAATGCTAGCTACGTCTGTGTCTTCTGGAAACCTAAAAATATCTAAACTGTGATAAAAATGGAATGAGAGAAACTGAGCACCTTTGGTGGGAACTGGCTATGAAGTGGCAACTGGACTTTGTAGCAGAGTCAGATTACTCAGGTGGGGACCACAGGGTGAATTTTCTCCTACATCTTCTATGGATTTTGTTGGGCCATGGCCCCGGACCTGAACAAAATTAAAACTCTTGGTTTCGGTGACCTTAGGCGGAATGTTTGCAGTAAATAAAGAAAACAGGCCTGAGTTAGCAAATCAAAAATTCTGGGTTTAACAGACCCATTTGAGGCCCTGCTGTGATATTTGAGCACCCACGGCAATTATATCCCCAGCTAAGTAGGCTGTAGGTAAAACAAAGCTTATAAAACCTGCTCTCTGTTAAGCCAACAACGTTCAGTTTGGAGAATAATACCTGCCAAGCATTTTGAGTCCCTCAGAAGAAAAGCCCCATGGAAGTACAAAGTATTGTTATGGGTTATGAGACAGCCATTAAGAGATTCTGTCACAGTAGCCAGACAGATGAAATTGGCTCAGAGAGGGTGCTGTCTAGACACATTTTTTTCTCCCTGTCACTTGTGACAGGACATTTCTCTATTTAAGCTGTGGACGCACTGCTTTATATCACCAAGCATCTCTTAGCCATGTGGCGCTGTCACCTGACATCTCTGTTTAATGTTTTGCAGTTTTAATTTGAACTGTTCCAGTTCACCTCAAGCTCAGCAATCAGAAATTGAACCATGTCCTAGTGCCTGTTGCATGCTGCGCTGTCTACTGTCCCAACACCTGTGTTAAGTTTTTTGGCTGATACCCAAGTCAGTGTTGTCACTATTGGTAGGTATCAGAATTCTTGGCAGTGGACATGCTAGCAAGAGCATCTTGATCCTAAGTGACTTGATCTTGGTAAGAATACTATGGAAAAACCCATTAGCTCCACGGCAGGGAACCTCAGTCAAGGCCTGGCTTTGCTCCTGACTTCAGTGGGACACCTTGAGTAGATGCTGGTTCAGCAGGAATGAAAAGGGAGTTTTACGTAACTTGTGCCCTGTGTTTGGGAGTGGGAACAGTGCGAAGTGGTGGGAGGATTTTGTCTGTCACAAGAGATGGTTATTCAGAAACCATCATTACTGCCCCTGATTGCTGTTAGCATCACTGTTATCGTTTGGTATTATGGAGTAATCAGTGTCAAGTCAACGTGGGAAAAAGAGGCGTCAGTTACCAGGATGTGCTTTCCATTCCAGGGGCCCTGACTAGAAGGACTTCTCAGGCTGAATTCTCTGAACTTTCACTTCCCTGGGTTGCAGTGTTTTCTTAGAGATTCTCAGGACAAATATAACTCCAAGTCTTTGAGTGCTGTCACCGGATGTTGATGTATGAGGTGTATCTGTTATATATGATAAACTAAGAGCATTGCCTCTTTTTAGAGGTTCATTTTTTCTTTTTCTGTGCCATCTTTATGTGGAATAATTGTCTGTATGTGTGTGGGTGTTTACCTTGACCCACATGCTTGTTTGGGATTCAGATAAGTGAAAATAAAATGTGGAGCTTATTTTAACAAAATTACAAAATTCACAAAGCATTACCCTATGACCTTTTTTTTTTGTGAGGAAGACCAGCCCTGAGCTAACATCCAATGCCAATCCTCCTCTTTTTTGCTGAGGAAGACTGGCCCTGGGCTAACATCTGTGCCCATCTTCCTCTATTTTATATGGGACGCCGCCACAGCATGGCTTAACAAGTGGTGTGTCAGTGTGTGCCTGGGATCTGAACCGGCGAACCCCGGGCCACCACAGCGGAGCGTGCGCACTTAACCGCTTGCGCCACCGGGCTGGCCCCTACCCTATGACCTTTAAATATAACCTGGTAGTGTCATTTGAATGAGTTCTTCCTTTAGTTTTAGTTCTTTGGATCAGGCATCCTGTTATTGTTTTGGCACAGTTTTATTTGCTGAACGTTTATTTCATGTCATCGTCCTTTGTGTTCAGAGGTGTTCATGACATCATTATTTCTGTTTCTTGGGTGTAATTAGTTGAAAGACTGGCTGAAATACAAATGACTTTCTCTTCAGTATGTATGAATGCAAGGTGAATGCATACAACTCTGGTTTATTTTGCACCTGTTGGTCTTATATGTTGCCTTTGTGCTTGTTGCAAGATTATTCAGAAGAACATGTTACTAATTATTTACTAAATGTTGCTTTGGGTTTCCTTAGATCTAGCCATTGTTAAAAACCTGGATCTAGCTCATTGTCTATGCCTTCATTCGTCCATCCATTCATTCAGCAAATACTTACTGAGCACTGCTGATTGCCAAGCACCGTGCTGGTCATTGGTGATACAGCAGAGGACCAGACTAGCCCTCCTTCGTCCAATACTTTTCCACCTCTCTGGGTCAAGCTGCTATAAAATATGTTGTTTTGCTAATATTTGGAAAGGTGAGCATACCTCTTTTGTTACTGATCTGTGATAGTAGTCAGTGTTCCACTGGAAATTGCAGCAGTGTACAGTGACCTACTACTAAAGATGTTTAACAGCTACAAAATGATTTTAGGCTCCTAAAAAATAAGAAATTTTTTTTGGCAGAAAAAGATAATGAGGGAATAAGGCTAGACAGAAAGAGAAATCTCACTCCTGTAAGGCTTGTCTTCCTCCTGTCTTGTTTACACAGTTCCTAAACCTTCTTTTTTCTATAGCTACCTCCTCAGCCTTGCTCTATGATGCCTCACATGTTAAAATTGACACATAGTAAACCTTATAAGTTTCTTTGGGCGAAGGGTGGGGTTGGTGGTACAAGGAGAAGGCTTTCCTCTTTCCTCCCACGTGTCAATCAGGGTTCTTCCTTCCTTTCCAGTAGTGTAAATTGTATACTACTCAGTTTCTGGGAGAGTGCTCTTTGGTTTCATTGTCTGACTTGGAGTTAGATGTCTCATGAAGGGCATTTCAGGACAGGGAGCAGGAGAAAGAAGGCCCTACCCTGGTGGGTGGGTGTGGGAGAGACTGTGAGACATGAGACTCATTGACCTCAGCAATGTCCTTCGAATCTCGTCATGAAGGCGACAACCTTTCTGTTGGCCTAGACTTGCAGCCCTCTCTTTGAGATGCAAAAGGATGGAGTAAAATGACTTTTGAGGTCGCTTTCATTTTTTTTATAGCTCTGGACTTAATTTTTTCCTCAAGTTTATTGAGGTATAACTGACAAATAATATTGTAACATGTTGCAAGTATACCTTGTGGTGAGTTGATATATGTATACGTTGTGAAAGGAGTCCCACAATCGAGTTAAGTAACACATGCATCACCTCACATATTTACCTTTTTTTGTGTTTGAGAACATTTAAGTTCTGCTCTTTTAGCAAATTTCAATTATACATACAGTGTTATCAACTGTAGTCACCATGTTTTACATTAGACCCTCAGACCTTATTCATCTTATAGCTGAACTTTTGTACCCTTTTACCAACCTCTCCTCATTTCCCTCAACTCCCAGCCTGTGGCAACCTCTTCTCTACCCTCTGATTCTATAGGCTTGACTTTTTTTTAGACTCCACGTGTAAATGATATCATGTGGTATTTGTCTCCCTCTGTTTGACTTATTTCACTTAGCATAAAGCCCTCTGGGTTCATCCATGTTGTCGCAAATGACAATATTTCCTTCTTTTTTATGGCTGAATAATATTCCTGTGTGTGTGTGTGAATATACACACACACATACATACACACACACATACATACCACATTTTCTTTATCCATTCATCCATCAGTGGACACTTAGGTTGTTTCCGTATCTTGGCTATTGTGACTAATGCTACAGTGAACGTGGGAGTACAGATATCTCTTTGAGATAATGATTTTGTTTCTTTTGGATGTGTACCCAAGAGTGGGATTGCTGGATCTTATAGGTCTGTACCTTAAAGAGGAGGAATTAATTGTGTGCATGGAGGACCAAGTAGAAGTTGTTCTTGGGGGTGGTAGTGGTCAGAGGACACCAGTTCAGTGAAGAGCTTTGCCTTTGTGTTCCTAGGGGATCGATATCATAGTGTCACAATTATTCTGTCAGTTACAACCTTCTTAGGTTTGTAGAGAGGAAAGGCAACTAAAAGTGATTTTATAATGCTTTAAAAATAAACAAATGTTCTTTTTAGCCTTTGACCAATTTCTGTCTACAGGAGGAAGGTCAGCAAAGCCCTTCATCAAAGGTCGTCAAACAGTCCTGATGATCCCCATAGTTTTCCCCATAATCCAATGACCCCATTGCTTTTTCTCTATCCAACTTCCTCCTCAGCTTCTCTGTGATTAGAAACCTGCTCCATCTTTATAATTACTCCCTTCACACACAATCAACTACCTCCCTCCCTCACTCCTCCCTAGTTGAGCTCTCCTAGCAAAACTTGCCACTGATTGAATCTCTGCCTACTCCACCCCTCCACCCATGCCTGCACCCAAGCAGCTGATGTGGCTGGAGAAAACCACACAACCGTCTTAACTTGTCTCACTTTAAATTTATGACGTCACATCTCAGGTGGGCCCACAGAGCTGCCTGGCAGTCTCACAACTTTTTCCCTGAGAATTCACTCGCCCGCTCGCCAAGATGACTCTGTCACCCTTTCTCCTCTCACCTCAAGCCACCAACATTTCTCTTTTCCTTTCCGGTTTTTCATTTTACTGAGAAAATAAAAGAAATATGAAGATAACCTTCCCTTATTCCCACCACCAAATATACCCACTTGCCTGCACCTGTGCTGGCTGCAGTGAGGATGTATGTGAGCCCACCGTGCACTGGATCCTGTCCCCTCCCAGGAATAGCAAAAAGCCAACATTATAGTGGCCACTGTGTGCCAGGCTTGGTTCTAAGTCCCTTATGTATTAACTGATGTAATCCTCATAACAGCCTGTGACGTAGGAATGATGCCAGTTTTACAGATGAGAAAGCTGAGGTGCAGCGAAGTTCAGTAACTAATCACGCAGCTGGGTAAGTTTGTTTGGCCAGGGTGCATGTGCGTAACGGCTCATCTTTCCGGGCATTCCTCCAGCGGCTCTCTCTCCCCCGCATCACCGATTTCCCCTTCTCCAGCAGATCTTACCCATCAATTACAAACCAATTCTAGTATCTCCAATTTAAAAACCTACACTTGATGCCTTATCTCCCTCCAGCTACCCTCTAATGTCTCTGTTCTCTTTCTCAAATTTCTTGTGAGAGTTTTCTAGATTTGCTGTGTCTACTTCTTTTTTTCTAATTTTCTTTTGAACCACTCCAGTCTGGCTTTTGTCCCTGCCATTCCGCAGAAACAACTTTGGTCGAGGTCACTAATGACCTTCAAAATGTCAAAGCCAGAGGGACATTCTCAGGTTTTTGCTCAGCCCCTCAGAAATGTTTTGTTCATTTGGCTTCCTTGACGCGACGCTCGAGGGGCCTTGGCTCGTCTCCCACCTCAGCGGTCAGTTCTCTGCCTGCTTGGCTGGGCCTCCCTCTGCTGGCCATCCTCTCAGTGTTCCGTTGCCCGGGCCGGGCTGGGCCCCTTCCCTTTCTGCGCGCACTCTCCTGGTGGGCTCAGCCAGCCTCAAGGCTCTAGATATTACTCAGAAGTAGATGACTCCTGGGCTCATCTCTAGCCTTGAACTTCCTGTTGCTTCCAGCGTTTCCATTTGGATGCCATACGTAGCCATCACATAATTAATGTCTCAAATAAAATTCTTGATTTTGCTCTTTATCCTGTAGTTCTCATTTTTAGTAAAGTGAGGTGTTCCTCCCACATCTCACCTCATAATTACCAGCAGGGCTCTACCTTCAAATTATGTCCCGGATCTAACCACCTGGCCCTCCTTCCAGGAGGACCGACACCTCTGTCCAGAGCACCGTCATCTGTTCTCTGGGTTTTGAAATAGCCTCCTAATGGGTCTCCCTGCTTTGTCTCTTGCTGTGATCTAGCCTGTTCCCACCCTGCAGCCAGAGTCGTCGTTTATGAATGCATGTCAGATCTGGCCCCTGTCTACTCTTCCTCCCTCATTTCCTAGATTCTGTCTCTTCCTGCCCCACTTTCCATTCTTTGAAGACAGCAAACACACATCTGCCTCTAGGCTTTTGCCCTTGCTGTTCCCCTCTGCAGTGAATGCTCTTCCTGTAGATGTTGACCTAGATTAAACAAGATAGTTCATTATTTTGGTGTGATCTTTGTTCAGACCTTACCTTATCAGAAAAACTTTCCTTGATCTCCCCATCTAAAATAGCAGCGCCTGGCATTTTCTGTCTTCTTGCCAGTTTTAATCAGAGTGTGATGTTGTATTGTGTATTTGTGTATCTGTTTGCTGTATGTCTCCTTGAGTGGCATATCAGCTCCATGAAGACAGAGACATTATTGCTCTCTCCCTAGCTCCTGGAACTAGATGCTTGATAAATGTTTGCTGAATTTTTGGAATAGTGACAAGTATTAAGTCCTACAAAGTTAAAGGACGTATAAGAATAACAAAGATTAGAGGTAATATTTTTTTAAAAGTTAAAAACTTGAGCGGGGCTGGCCTGGTGGCGTAGTGGTTAAGCGGCGTGGTCTGCTGTGGCGGTCCGAGGGTTCGCAGGTTTGGATCCCGGGCGCACACCTACGCACAGCTTGTCAGGCCATGCTGTGGCAGATTCCCATATAAAGTAGAGGAAGATGGGCCTGGATGTTAGCCCAGGGCCAATCTTCCTCAAGCAAAAAAATAGGATTGGCAGATGTTAGCTCAGGGCTGATCTTCCTCACAAAACAAACAAACAAACAAAAAAACTCTTGAGAGATGAAATGATAGATGAAGGGGTGTGTGTGGAGAAAATTGTCTGGAAGCAGAAAAGGAGAGTCTCAGAATTCTTGAGTGGCTCTAATCCTCCCTCCTCTCTTCTCTTCTCCCCTGTCCGAGGAGTTTCCTGTTGCCAGAGTGGCTGTGTTGAGAGCCCAGGGTGGGGGGGGCCCTTCAGTGAACTTCTTGGGCTCTCCTCAGGGGTTTCCTGGGAGCCTCCATGGTGGGGGGGGGGCCTCAGAGTATTCCCAGAAAATTAAAATTAGTGAAACAAAATGAAATTGGGGATCTTACGTTCTCTAAACTGGCTCCACTTAAAAATTGAAAATAACAGATTGTGATTTAACTCTTACGATGATGGTAATGATAGTGATTTTTTTCAGGTGTTACATTTCTGACTGGCCTTGGTCAATACCCCATTTCCCAGGCCCCTTGAGAGCTGGACTGAGAACATTGATGTAATTGGTTCCCGTTTCCTGGCTCACTCCTCTGTAGGCAGCACAGATCCAGGAGTTGATTTATGTAGCTCTCACTTCACATTGTTGTGAGTTCTACTCACTGATGTGGAAGAAGACTGGAAAGAAAACTGTGCCAAAATAAGGAATTCTCTCATGTAGTATTGTGAGATGTAAAGGAATTGGAACGCTCCTTTTAAATTCTGTTAGGATTTCAGGGTGCTTTCTAATGGATAAATCTTTAATGACCTTCAGGAAACCAGGAAGGGGATGTTTCCTATCCTTGTAAATATAAATATGACTTTAATAAAAATTCATATTACCTGAACTTTGACTCCCAAGAAACATGATGCATGATAATTATCTGACATAACTGTGATTTTGAAAGTTTAAAATGTAGGTATACGGTGGGCACATAATTCCTCAAAGCTTGCATTGTCCGACTTTGGCTATAAAATTTGTTTCAAAAGGCAAGCCCAATTATTTTGTAGTGTTTGGGTCATTTTAAAAGATTCATTACATGCACTCACTGTATTTCTTCATGTTTCCCTTTGATTTCTTTTTGGCTAGAGGGAGAAGAAGATGAGGATGAAGAAGATGAGGAGGAGGAAGATGAAGAAGAGGAAGATGAGGAAGATGAGGAGGAAGATGAGGAAGATAAAGATGCAGACGCTCTGGATGAGAGCTTGGATGGTGACACTGAGCTGCCTGGATTTACTCTCCCTGGCCTCACGTCCCAGGAGCCGGGCTTAGAGCAGGGCAACATGGTCCCCTTGGAAAGAGTCACCTACCAGGTGCCAGCTGCCATCGAGTGGAAACAGCAGAATCAGGGCCTGGGTAAGAGTCTGTGTGTTCCCTCTCTCCTCCCTCCCCTTCTTTGACTTTTCTAAGGTGACAGCTTGCTTTCATTGGCGTCGATTAAGGAGCAAAATGGATTTTTGGTTTATGTTTATGGGTGCTTCAGTTGGGAAAAAGTTAGTTTTTTCTTCAATGTGTTTTTATTTGTGCTCTTAAATAGCCAGGCTGCAGACAGTCTCCAACTGCCCACGAAGAGCACTGTTACCTCATTTTTGGAAGGAATTCCATCTTTCCTTCCCGGCTGGAAGACGGCTGCAGGCTCTGGGAGGACTTCCAGATGGGGAGGAGATGTGTGTAACCAGTCTGCTGAACAAGAGCGTGAATGGACTGGAGTCAGAAGACAGATATGTCTTGTCACCTTCTGTCCTCCCAGATTTTGCTCCCTGTGGGAGATCCTTCCCCCGCTTCTGAGTGAGCTTTCAGCAGTCCCTGACTTTCCTGTCCGTTCTTGTGGCTGCATTCCATTGTCAGACACAGCCTCATTTCAGCAGTCAGTCTCTAGAAAACCCGGGCTTCCTCTCTCCATGTGTGGTCGTGTTTGCAGGGAGAGACTCTGTGGGTGCAGGCTGACCCCAGCTTGGCACTCTCTTCCCCATCAGCTGGGAAGCACCTCTGTCTCTGTCCTCTTGACTTTTTTGGGAGAGACACTGTTAAGCTCTGGGTGATTCTCTGAGGCATCACTCTCTTGACCTGAGGTGAAGTGACCTCTTCTCCAAAGAAATCCTCTCTCTGAAATTCTCTTAATCTTTAACACCTAGGCCCGTTTATACCTTCAGCGTAGCAGAGGTTAGGTTTAAGAGTCATATAACTTGATTTGGGGGTATTTTATTGGAAACTTGGATGTTGGTCTGGGACTTTGCTCTGGAATATCATATTAGTGTATCTTGGTGCCTCAGTTGAAACTTCAACTTAGAATCTTGTTACATGTGATTTCTTAAAGATCATTCTCCTCCCCTCCCTGAAACTCTGTTTTAGATTAGCAGTGAGAAAGGGCGAGTGAATTACAATGAATGTGGAGTGGGAAAACGCAGCAGCTGATTGTGTAGTTTAAAACAAGCTCTTTTTTTCTTTTTAAAGCTCAAACTGGAATTGGTAAAACCTTTACAAGTTTGCAGTCTCAGGAAGAATACTGTTCATAATTTCTATACCTAAAGAAACATGCGTGCATGTTTAATGCAATCTTCTCTTCCTTTGTAGAGTTCTCTGAAGAACCGTCCTTGGATTTGGTTAATTAATTTATCCAACAAACCTAACTCAGTCCTACTCTGTTCCTGGCAGTTTGCAAGGCAGAGGAAACACAGAGAACAACAGGCAGTGCCTTTTCTTGGTTAGAGCAGAGCCCATTTCATAGAGGTTTCCGTGCAGGGAGGGTGAGTTTTATAATAGAGGGAGGTCATGGGAGAGCAGGGCAGAAATGCAGAAGGGGGCCATTTGGATTAGCTTGGAGTGTTCAGAGCTGTCACTTGTAGGATGTATAGATAGGAGTGAGTTTGTAAGGGAAAGAGGCCAAAGAAAGAACATGGTCAAAGGCATTGCATGAATGAAAGACCATGACACATACAGATGGGCTGGCAAAGAATGTTGTAAGTGGATAGAAAGAAGCTCTAGCAGATGTGGCAGCACACGAGGCTGGAAAGGAAAGCAAGGGATGCATCATGAAGAGCTTTGAATTAAAAAACCAAGAGATTTTTAACTTGTCCGTTATGAAAACCTTCTGGTGATTGCCTAGCGGAGGAAGAGGGGAAGAACGTGAGATTGGAGAGAGAAAAAGGCCATTTATGAGACCAGTGAAGTGGTCCACGTGAGAACTGAAGGGCTTCACTAAAGCGGACGTGGTGGGACAGAGGAAAAGGAGCCAGCCTGAGAGCTGTTTGGTCACAGGTCCTAGTGACTGATTTGGGGGGTTGGAGGAAGATAGAAAAAGAGAGTCAAGGATGATTTCTGGGTTTTCAGCTTGGGCAAGTGGGTGGATAGTGATGCCTCTGATGAAGTTAGGGAATAGAGAAAGAGAAGTGAGCTTGGCGTACTTGGGGAGATGATGAGCTAGTTTGGGCATGTTAAATATGAGGAGCCTGTGGGATGTCCAGGAGGGACTTAGATTTTGAGTCTTGAATTCAGAAAAGAAGTCTGAGACTGAGATATAATTCTGGGATTATCACCCTATAGGGTGGCATAAAGGTTGTAGTTGAAACAGTGAGATTTCCTGTGAAATATGTGTATGGTGAGGAGAAGGTAATGAAGGATGGGTTTCCACTGGGCAGGCGAAGGGTATCAGTAATGTGCATACAATGTTTACTTAATTATTTACTGAAAAATTCAGCATGTGATTGGGCAATAATTACTTTAAAAACATATCAAATGAAACTGATAAAAGATTATAAAGGTATCAAAATAACTCATTATCAAAATATTATAAAACAAACAATAATATGAACACAGGCCTGTGAACATATGAATAAATATTTAGTTTGAAATGCTCCTATTCTACATGAACTGGTTTGAAATGAACAATATAAAATACAAAATTCAAAGACAACTTATTACAGAGCAGGTTAAAAACAAAGATGAAAATCTACACATCAAGTGGCTTGCCAGGTGCTGGCTTTATAATGTGGAAGTATCATGTACAGTTAAACAGTGTTTTTAATATGAGCTGGATGAATATTGAGGGATTCTAGCACTTTACTAGAGAGAGAGGAGGCGGAGAGAGAGTTGCCTTCGTACAGAGTATGGAGGTTGTATGGCATTTACCCCTGGACTATGGTCAAGGAAACCAATTTTCTCCACTTATGAAGTTGACTTGCCATCTATGAATAATTATAAGCAATTGGAGGGGCTATGGCTCTTAGAACAGTATGTAGAAGCTATAGTTCAAGGCATCTAGAAAGAACAAAATCCTGCTGACACCTTGATTTTAGCCCCTCAAGACCCATTTTAGACTTTTGACCTGCAGAACTGTAAGATAATAAATTTGTGTTGTTTTGAGCCACTAAGTTTGTGGTAATTTGTTACAGCAGAAGTAGGAAACTAATACATATTTCAATGAGTATTTCATGAGCAGCATCATTTTAGAAAATAGAGCTGCATCACAGATATGGTCAGAGGGTGAACATTGTAAACTTAAGTACAGTTTTTCTTAATGAATCATTAAAAATGCAAAGATTGAGACTCTTTAAAAAGTGATCCTATTTAATAACATTTAAATTGGCCATCTTCTTCTTTCCTATTTTTAAGTGGGTTATTTCATTTATAGATTATCACATCCTACTTTACAATATGAATGGCATTCCAAAGCAAATGTTAAAACCCATGTAAACTTTTAAGAATGAACAGATTGAAGTGGGTCGTTGGGATTGGCTAAAAATCATGCAAACTCTTTGAATAGATTATAGTCTCATTTCCTGTGAAGTAAGAAGAGCAGAAAACATAGATGACTTTCTAAGGTAAAGCAGTAGATTCATGGCCTCGAACTCTCTGCAGTTCTGTTTTCTGCGTACACATTGCCTCTAAAGCTTTGGAGGGAGAGAGCTCAGCTTCTTGATCTTGCTGTTGGGAGGCGTGACTGTGGAATGACCGGTGTGCTGTCAGGATAGAGAGAATCAGGAGTGAAAGGTCCACGTTCTGGGTGAGGTGGACTGATGGATTGGTACAGTGCTGGTGGCCTATAGGAAGCTCTTTTTGCACATATGCAGAGTCCATTTCTTCTCTGATCTAAGTTCATTTTTAAATTAATTGGCAAGAACCTGTACAGAGTGTAGATCCTGTGACCCACACCACTTCTTATCCTGTGGGCAGTAATAAATCACACAATTATCCTTTTATCAAATTATCAAGTATAAGATCAGTATGACCAAAGTTAACATATCCATTTTAATGTTCAAACATTTCCAATGTAATTAGTACCTGGAGATTCTCTCCTTCTTGCATTCTATGTCTGTTAGGATGCCTTTAGCTACAGGTAGCAGAAATCTTAACATAAATTGGCTTAAAGAGTGAAAGAATATATTTTCTCTCAAAACAAGAAGTCCAGAGATAAAGCCCCTGGGTCAGTTGACAGTCATCAGTGACCCCAGTTTTCCATCTTGCTGCACTACCCTCCTTGTGTTAACTTTGCTCCCAGGCTGGTCTCCTTCTATTTGCAATGGCTGCAGCAGTCTCAGGTGTCACACCCAGACAAGGCATTGTCCAGAGAAAGAAGACTGTCTTTTTGCTGTTTCTTTCTTAAGAGAGAGGAAGTCTTTCTAAGAATCCCCCAGTGGAATTCTTCTTGCCTCTAATTGCCCAGGGTTGCATGCCCATTTCCAAACAATACTTGACAAGGGGAGTGTGATCACATGACCAGTGGAATGGATGGGGATGGGTGTCAATCACCATGCAGATCACCCCTGATTTCTGTGTTTTTCTGTTTTTTTCTCTTGTAGCTGATAATTATCTATGTGTCTTCTGTCTTCTAGGAATCCTATGACCAATCTTGTTAAATTGATATCTTTATTTTAAATTTGTTTTGAGTACATGAATTGGGGATGAGGGCCTGAGAGTGACATTGTTCCATGTTCTTCCTCAGGAAGAGACCATTTTTGGCCACTTTATAGTATGGTTGATGTTCTGAATGGACAAGGCTTCCAAAAGCCATCAATTAGTTAAGTGTAGAATTATTATAGCTGTCTTCACTTGTTTTCAAAAGCTTGCAACTAACAGTGGAATGGGTTCTTGATTTAGGAGGTGAAATATTTTTCTCTGGAGGTCTTTAAAAAACATGATAAATATTCAATTAATGGTCTAAGAATGTTTATGGAAAGCAGAAGAATGAAGAGCATTCCTGTAACTAGTTTTTCATCAGATGTTCATTGAACACCTACTGAGTGTGTACTGTACGTTGTGGAAATACCCAGAGGCTGAACGTATAAAGAGATAAATCACCATGGGGCTGAGAGTGGTCCATGGTTGTGAGGTCAGTGGCCGAGCGATTCTGCAGCAGGGAACTGAATCATCATTATAACCAGGGATGGGTTTGACTGTGCAGCCATCTGTGAGATGTGACTTCAGGGGTGTTTTGTCCGATCCCCTAATTTATATCACTGTTCCTGTCTTAACATGGTGCCTACTTTTCAGTATTAGAGCCTTCCTTTAGATTGAAATGATGTATCCTGAGAAGGCCTTAGAAAAATGCAGATCTGCTGTCTGGGTAGGATAACTCCTGAAGATGGTATCACTTATTTATTATTATTAATTTATCAGGTTCATTGGCTGGTTATTTAGGCTGATTTTAGGATGAGAGAGAGAGGAACACAGGACAATGTGTTTTGAATTAGTAGGAGGGTAGAATGAACTGCAGGCACAGGGTGTGGTGGTTGGACCTTAGAGAAACTGAGCACTTGACTGTGAGCAAGTCAGACCCTCAGACCTAAAATTTGTCAGCTCTTCTCTCTCTTATGCTTGTCCTCCTTCTTATTCTCTTAAAACACTTAACATATAGCTAAGGCTAAACACTTAAATATAGTGCCACACGGGCTGCAGCAGCAAGGGAAAGATGCTCCGCCCAAGACACTGGGAAGTGTGAGATTTCAGACAACTCTCACTGCAACAAATGGCAGTGTGTTTTGATGTATCACAGGTTAAGCTATGGATTAAAAGGTTACTCAGGGAGCTGCCAGGGCTGATGTAATTAAATGTGTATGGAAGGAGAGGAAGGAAAGAAACCTCAGTCCAAGGTAACAAGCACAGAGTGAGTGGCAGATTGGCTCAGGACCCCAGACCGGTGGTTCTCAGTCTTGGCTGCACACTGGAATCACCTAGAGAGCTGTGAAAATACTACCTGGGTCCTCCCCCAGAGGACAGCTGTCCTAGACTGAATCTACTGGTTGTTCCCTTAAGCTAAAGCAGTAGGGGGATGGAGAAAGAGAATTTTAAGAAGTGTTTCTATATTCTATGAATGGAATCCCCATTAATAAAGATTTACATTGCTTTTTGTGATGTTTTGTGTATTGGATTAGCGTGTCTAAAAAAAACCCAGCTTTTTACAGTCACATAAAGGTCAAACTTAAAGTCAATATCCATGCCTGATTTTCCCGAAAAGCTCATGGTCCCATTGCAGACTCCTAAATCTGGACTGTGGAGGTTTGTACCCAGACTCCTGCATCTGGGGTGAGTGAGCATCTCCCAGTATGGTTTCAGTGGGTAAGCATCTGCCATTGCCTGGGGTTCCTTCCTGTCCCTGAGATGGTACCCAGGGTTTCTGGATTTGGAGGTAGTGCCATTCATTCTTTCTTTGGAAAGAACTGGGTTATTTTTTCTAGACAGGAGGAGCAGAAGACCTGGGTGCAGACTTCCTCTCTCACACTAGGTGAGACACCCTGGTGCCGGAGTTTAGATGAGAGACCATTATCCCTGCCTTTCCCTGCCTCACCAGGATGAGCACGTGAGGGAAATTCGGTCTGCAGAGGAGGATGCCTTCCAAATCCAAGTATTATTTCTTCATAGATGTTTTCATTTGGGCTATTGGGTACTTGCAGATTAGTAGTAGTTGGGGATTTCTAGGGGAGAAAAATCTGTCCATTTGCTTGTTGTAAAAGATTCAACAAACTCAGGATTTTAGTAGGTTTCAAATGCACTTATTTCCTGAGTTTTCCATTTATTATTTTTATCTTGTTATATTGTAGATATTTTTGTCAAAGGCCCTAAATCCTCTTTTTAGCATGATGGTAGGTTATAAATAGGTTAAATACGTAAAAATGAAAAGACTTCCTTCCTGCTGCCCATCTCCAGCCGTGCTCGAGGATGTATCCTGAGGACCACAAATAAAGAAATTCCTGTGAACCAAAAGTCAAGAGGAGAGCTGGCCGAGCCTAAACAAAATCAAATGCTGGCCTGAAAACAATCTAATGCACTCTGTTCTTTTCTTTTATTTTGATGTTCAAGATACTTCTGATGAGCAGTTATGTATATTGGCTACAGTCAAACTTTTATGTTCCTTTAACATAGGAAATGTTAAACTGTTTGGAAAGAGGAAAGGATTGATGGCATGGATAATTTTGTGGGTTGTACTAAATTTTTTCCTGTGTGTGAGGAAGATTCGCCCTGAGCTAACATCTGTTGCCAATCTTCCTCTTTGTGCTTCAGGAAGATTGGCCCTGAGCTAACATCCGTGCCCATCTTCCGCTACTTTGTATATGGGACTCCGCCACAGCATGGCTTGATGAGCGGTTTGTACGTCTGCACCCAGGATCTGAACTGTGAACCCCAGGCAGCCAAAGCAGAGTGCGTGAACTTAACCGCTATGCCGCCGGGCCGGCCCCTGTACTAAAGTTTTTTTAAGACTGACACTTAATGGTTTTTCATAGCTATTTGTAGGACTTTTGCACCAAGAAACTCAGGTAGACGTAACTGAGGCTTTAGGAATTCATTAATTCCAAGAGTTATAGGCAGAATTCAGATCATTCTCTCACACACACATACACACACACACACACACACACACACTCACTTTGCCCAAGTCAGCTGTGGAACACTGCAAATTCTCTCCTCCTCTTAAGTTTTCTTTTGAGAAAATGAGTGAGGGAAACCCATAAAAACAGGGTTAGTAGAGAGTGTCTCTACAGCATGACGGCAGCACAACTTCCTACGTGTACAGTTTTGTGTGTCCGGAGCAAGCAGCTGACTCCCTGAGGCATAAAGCCTCCCTGGGCATGTTCCCGTGTTGAGGTAGGGAGATCAGTCTTGGCTGTTAAAATAAAAGTCTTCGCCCCAGCTGGGTCTCTCCAGTACTGTAGTAGTAGGTTCTCTGTGATCTAGAAGAACTGCCAACCTCGCAAGCTGGCCTCAGGAAGCTAAAGCTATTTTTGAAATTCAAAGGATTGGTGGTGCAAAGTAAAAATATAACGCAGCACAAGTGAAGGGGGGATTAAATGTTAATACAAGGAATCAGAGATTTAGATCAGGTAACCCGAGGACTCAACAGTTCATGGATAGGAAGCATTTCTTAAAATGCATTTGTCTCTTGTATACCCGCTGATATATTCAGGGACCTCCACGATCTGTCTGGGGTCCACCTTCTCTCTTTGCTTTTCCTGGCTGCTCTGTCGGAGACCTCTGCCTTAATCGGGCTATAGTGACCGTCGCCAGCACATGCATTTCTGCAGACGTGCATCTGTCTGTACCCAGCTCTTGCTGAAGCCTCTCCTGGCAACCCTAACTCCCCCCGAGCCCCTCTTTGAAGCTCCTCCAGCCGTTGTTGTCAGCATTGCTCAATTCCCATTCGGTGCACCATCTCATTGTGCTTATTATTTTGGGGGAACCTCACAGCATCTAGCACTCAGCATTGAGTCCTGTTGATTGCTTAAAAGGGCGTTCTCTTCCACCTGGTAGCCATTCTGGGCCTGAAACTTGCCAGCACAATTGGGAGGAGGGATGGGAGTGCTTTATTGCACTCTGACAGTTAAACAGTGGTCCCTACTGTAACTATCCTGGATAGGAGCGTGGGGGTGAGGTGGGGTTTTTAAATAGAGTTAGCTCCATTCATGGGAAAAATGGTAACTGATCAGGTACCGAGGGCTTTCCATAATGCTTATAACTGACATTAAGCTTAAATATCACATGGCAGGTAGAACTTCATCTGATTTTAACTTTCTCTTGTTCTCTCTACTTACCCCAAAGTAGTTTTTACATCTACAGAGTTTTTAGTAATAAACTGATTATAGCATGCTTTCAGGTCATAAACCGTAGACAGCATCTTGTGGCTAGGTTTTATGGAACATAATCTAACATTTTATTTTCTTCCAGCTATTAAGATACAATTGACATACAACATTGTGTAGGTTTAAGGTGTACAGTGTGTTGATTTAATACACTTATATATTGCAAAATGATGACCACCATAGTGCCAGCTAACATCTGCATCACGTCACATAACTACTATTTCTCTTTTGTGGTGAGTAATAGAACATTTTAGAATATTTTTTTAGAATGAACTTGGAGTGATTCTACGCTGTAGAAATGGTCAGACCTCAGAAGTATTGGGCCAACTACCTTTATTATCTTAGCATCTGAATCAGATGGAATCAGATGACTGCATTCTCACAGTGATCAATCATTTAAAAAATTTCCTAACAGTTAATTAGTGGCTTAGTAGAGATAAGGCCTTTGATAGCTTCTACCAAAGGATGATAGCCATAGCATCACCTAAAGGGAAGTGAGAAATTTATTAAATCTGACTCTCTTTGCCACTGAATCATTGCTTCCCCAAGTTAGAGAATGTCTTTTTGTATGTCATTTCTGGCTGCAACAAAATTATAATTATAATATAGTATTTTAAATGCTTTAGGGTCCTGGTTTGAAAAAAATTTTCTCTTTTCATGTCTTTAATGTCCCGTGGGAGGTCCTAGATATTGGGTTCTTATATCAAAAGTTCACTAAAAATAAATTTGGATTTGTTGATTAGGAAGATCCTTCTGGCAACCTAAACCCAAATATCTCAGCTCCAAATTATTCATCATTATTTCTTTTAATGATCTGTATGAGATAATAAACCTAATGCTTTCCAGAAGCTGAAGCCCTTATCTGTATTTTCATAATTAAATTATGTTAAATTAGAGAATAGGAAAAAAAATCACATTTCTTTCATTAGGAGTGAATTTCTTGCCAAAGCAATCGTGAAAAAAGAGAACAAAGCTGGACGTATCACACTCCCTGATTTCAAAATATACTACAAAGCTATAGTAATCAAAACAGCATGGTACTGGCACAAAAACAGACACAAAGATCAATGGAACAGAATTGAGAGCCTGGAAATAACCCACACATCTGTGGACAGCTAATTTTCGACAAAGGAGCCAAGAACATACAATGGAGAAAAGAAAGTCTCTTTAATAGACGGTCTTGGGAAAACTGGACAGCCACTTGCAAAAGAATGAAAGTAGGCTGTTATCTTATACCATACACAAAAATTAACTCAAAATGGATTAAAGACTTGAATGTAAGACCTGAAACCATGAAAGTTCTAGAAGAAAACATAGGCAGTATGCTCTTTGATATTGGTCTTAGCAGTATCTTTTCTGAATACCATGTGTCCCAAGGCAAGGGAAACAAAAGAAAAAATAAACAAATGGGACTACATCAAACTAAACAGCTCTGCACAGCAAAGGAAACCATCAACAAGATGAAAAGACAACCTAATAATTGGGAGAAGGTATTTGCAAATCATATGTCCGATAAGGGGTTAATATCCAAAATATATAAAGAACTCATACAACTGAACAACAAATAAAACAAACAACCCAATTAAAAAATGGGCGAAGAATCTGAACAGGCATTTTTCCAAAGAAGATATACAGATGGCCAACAGGCACATGAGAAGATGTTGAACATCACTAATTATTATGGAAATGCAAATCAAAACTACAATGAGATACCACTTCACTCCCATCAAAATGGCTATAATTAACAAGACAATAAATAAGTGTTGGAGAGGATGTGGAGAAAAGGGAACCCTCATACGCTGCTGGTGGGCATGTAACCTGGTGCAGCCACTATGGAAAACAGTATGGAGATTCCTCAAAAAATTAAGAATAGAACTACCATACGATCCAGCTATTCCACTGCTGGGTATTTATCCAAAGAACATGAAAACACAGGGGATACATGCACCCCTGTGTTCATTGCAGCATTATGCACAATAGCCAAGAGTTGGAAGCAACGTATGTGCCCATTGAGGGACGAATGGATAAAGAAGACGCGGTATATATACACAATGGAATACTACTTAGCTGTAAGAAATGATGAAATCCAGCCATATGTGACAACATGGATGGACATTGAGAGTATTATGCTAAGCGAAATAAGTCAGAGGGAGAAGGTCAAATACCATATGATCTCACCCATAAGTAGAAGATAAAAACAACAATAAACACATAAGAGACAGAGATTGGATTGTTGGTTACCAGAGGGGAAGGGGGGAGGGAGGAGGGTGAAACAGATGATTAGGCACATGTGTGTGGTGATGGATTGTAATTAGTATTTGGGTGGTGAACATGATGTAATCTATGCAGAAATAGAAGTATAATGATGTACATCTGAAATTTATACAATGTTACAAACCAATGGGACCACAATAAAATAAAAAAAAACAAACAAAAAACCTAAGTGCCCATCAACAGATGAACGGATAAAGAAGCTGTGGTATATGTGTATATCCCCCCAACAATGGAATACTACTCAGCCCTAAGAAAGATGAAATCTTGCCATTCACGACAGCATGGATGGACCTTGAGGGTATTATGTTAAGTGAAGTAAGTCAGATGGAGAAAGCCAAATACTGTATGATTTTACTCATAAGTGGAAGATAAAAACAACAACAACAACAACAAACAAACACATAGATATAGAGATTAGATTGGTGGTTACCAGAGGGTAAGGGCTGGGGGGAGAAAGGGGTAAAAGGGCACATGTGTGCAGTGATGGATGGCAACTAGACTTTGGGTGGTTAACATGATGTGGTCTACACAGAAATCGAAATACAATGATGTACATCTAAAATTTATATAATGTTATAAATGTTACCTCAATAAAAAATAAATAAACTTAAAAAAAAAGAATGAATTTCTTATGTGAAAATTCAGCAGTCACTTTTCCTGTAGAGAGCTAGAGGAGGAGTCTTGGAACTAAGCCAGAAAGTAATCTCTTTATCAGTTACAGTTAATAAAAACATTAATAAGGTGCATTGCATCTGAGGAGAACGCTTTGAAGTAATTTCTTTGTAAAGAATGCACTTGTAGGCTCAGTTGGGGAATTATTAACGTGAAAATATCTAGTAGGCTCTTCTGAGAATTAAACAAGAAGAAATACTGAGAAAACTGGGAAAATTTTCAGAAAGAAAGAAATTAAGTATAACTTGTTCTTTCTGAAAAATATGGAGGAAAGCAAACAAAGATGATATTAAAAAGCTTCCAATTATGTTAAAACAAAATTGAGAAAGTAGTGAAAACAGTGTCCTTATCTCTTGATTTGAAGTTACATGATGCTAAATTAAAGTGAATTACTTAATCAAATGTTATTGGTCCACTGTATTAAGAATCTGGAGTATTTGGAGTCTCCCAAGTTTTATTTGTGCTAATCTGGATCAGAGAAAGAATGCACTTAACTTGTGCATTTCAGAAAATAGAGCAATTCAGTAATTTTTCCCCATCTCCAGTTGAGACCATGAAAGGAGGCTGATGCCTCAAAGCTAAGCTTAGTGCTCAGGAGAGGCTGAAGTCAGCGGTGACCTTGTTAATTTTATTTCAGCGTTTGAGAATTAATAACCACAGGGTTCTGCTTTTCTGGCTCAGAACTTTTCTGCTTTTCTGTTGGGCGGAAAGATTCTTTCACAGAACTTGGCAGAAAATATAGATATGTGGTCAACAAGGGGTCCCAGTTTCAATTCATGTGAAGAATCTTTAAAATAAACTTTACAAACGTACAAGTTATGAAGACCAGGGTAGGGATATAAAACAGAGGAGTGCTCACAGCTGAGGGAATTTTGATTTACACCTTCCATTTCTAAGTTTTCCTGCAGGGCTGAAATCATTTTGAAATAATGGGATTTGAATTTCAAGCTGCTCCTCTTGAAAGGGGATAGCAACTGTTGGGAACAGGATGGACTTGATGACTCCTTGGGGGTAAATACCCAGAGTAGTGTTGGCGACTTCCAGCTGCATAAGGTTTGATGTGAAATTGGCCATAGGCACCGATTCACTGGGTGGACTGCCACCTGGGTTTGTTTATCACAAGCCTGATAAAGTGTTGCACATCCTGCTGGACCAAGGCCTCGGGCTTCCGAGCCCTGCCACGTGCACAACAGATGGGTGATGGAGGCTGTGCGCACTGTCACGGTGAAGAGTTGTTGCCAGGTAGGCCTCACTATTCAGGGCTGAGCCACAGAAACCACAGAGTGATAGAAAGACAACTTATTTACTGAATCCACTAATGAAAAGGAGGTGGGGGCAAATCATGGGAAAAATCACGGTGTGGGGAAGTTTGTTGTCAGTGGAGTCTTGCAGCCTTTTCTTTTTCTTCCTCCTTCTCCCTGGTCATCATCCTTGTCATCCTCAAAGCCAAAGAGGCTTCAGTCTTCTCTTAATCCCTTTCACTGTATCAAAACACTCTTTCTTTAAGACCTTGGTTTAAAGATTTTTTGAGGGACCATCAATAATTCATAGTTGTTAAAGGGTAAATTTTAAAAGAAGGTATAATTATGATTCTCATTCAGATGTAAAATGAATGTGTCAAAGCCTTTTTTTTTTTAATTCAGTAATTAATAAAGAAACCAGGCAGATGTCACAACTGTCAAAGGAGAGATCCAAGAATCACAAATTTACATGGAGTGAAGGACTGTTAAAATGAGTGTACAAGTGGATGCAAGACTGACTTTTTCCAAGGGGTGAGGGATGTCCCTTCACTGGACAATTAATTTACTTGTCTAGAGAAGAATAATTTCTATTTCTATCTGTTATCTACGCTCTAAAGAGTTTAAAATAATTTAAAGGTGGTACAGAGCCCTAATGGAATCAGATAATCAGATAATTCTCAGAGGCACTAGCACTCCATTAAAAAAATATTCAATGATCTCTTCTTTATTCCAAAGTTTAAGTTTTCTTCTCACATGCTAAAGTAAGAATACCTTGTAACCCTCATTTGTTTGGAAGCATTTATATTGTGAAAGAAGACTTGTTAACTAAAAGAACTGAGTGGTGGACTTTGGATAAGTGGACAGTTGCTGTAACAAAGAACTCCAGTCTCCATGGCTTAACACAATATGCTGGCCCTCTTCATAGTTCCCACTGTCATTCAGTTACACTTCCACCGAGTGCCTCTACCGTCTTCTTGGGCCTAATCAACCTCACTGGATCCTCTGCGTCCGGCCAGAGGGCAGGAAAAAGAGAAAGCTTAGAGAAGGCTGCTCAGAACTCCTCAGCCTGGAATGGACCCATTTTCCTTCCACTCAGATTCTGTTGGTGAGAACTAGTCACAGGACTGCAAGTGGATGGAGGTGGGGCAGGTGGTGGTGGCGATGGTACACGCAGCTTAGCTGAGGCCAAACCAGGTGGTTGAGCACTGTGCATTTTCAGGGGTCTGCATCCAGGTGCACTTCCCTTAGGAAGACAAACCTCACAAAACTCTTTGCTTTTTATAAATCATTGCTAAATCCTTAGTGATGAGCAGAACACAGTGCCTGCTCTCCTGGAGCATATGAGTCAATGGGGAAGAAATATCTATAATGTGAGGCAGGATGAGAATATGCTGTGGAAAAAAATGCTCTGAAAGTACCAAAGGGTGAAATAGTAATTTCAACCAAGGGGAACCATGGGAAGCATTAGAGACAACACGCAGGATGGCAGTTGAGAACCTAGAATTTGGAGTCAGGAAATCCTGCTTCAAGCCTTTGCTTTACCACCATTGGCTCTGGACGAGTTTTTAACTTCTCTGAGTCTCAGTTTCCTTAATTCTGAAACGGGCATAAGATCTCTTAGCTCTGAGGGTGTTGTGGCGTGACACGGGTAGGTACATATGCAGAGTGAAGCAGAGGCTCGTCTATGCGAGGCCTTAAAGGTTAGGTGGACCTCCCCAGGCAGAGGAGGACAGAGGGCTGGTGAGAAAGGCCCCTGGGCTCGGTTCCTTTCCCCCGGTTTCCTCAAGGAGCTTTTATACATCGGGAGTTCCCAGTAAGGCTGTATTTGAGAAAAGGGAATCCACTACCAAAAATAAATTTGAAAACCTAGGTGTTCTTGAGAGTGTAATAGGTGAACTATTTACAAATCAGACAAGGATTTCTAGTGGCCTTTGCTGATTCGTTCCTTTTTCCCCAGCATGACCCTGCGGTTGTCCGCACAACACTCAATTAACTGTTGAGTTTAACAAGGGTAGTGTGAGGAGACTCAAGTGATTGCCTATCTTAGAGACAACACAAATAATTGATTAGAGTTTTTCACTTTTCGGGTATTACTTCTTCATGCTATAGGTAAGGTTTCTGTGTCTTTTCTACATTTTTGCCTCTAAGATTTTTTTTTCCAGGTTAATTATACATTTTAATTTTTAGAACATGTAGGATGGTTACAGAATGCTCTTAGAAGGAAAAAAGTCACAACCTTCAGGACATTTAGCATAAAAGCAGTAGCATTTAGATATGAACTTGAAAATTGAGTGTTTTGTTCTACCTGGTAGTCTCTTGCAAGTCTATATCCAACTTCTCTGCACCACGAATGTCTGAATAATTTTATACAAATGAGCATAATCCTTAGGAAAAAGCTAGTGCAGTTGAACATGAATGAGCATATGAATCCCCTGGGGATGCTGATGAACTGTGGGTTCTGATTCAGTAGGTGTGGGGTGGGGCCTGAGATGCTGCATTGGTGCAGAGCTCCCAGGAGGTGCCAACGCTGCTGGTCTGTGGACCACACTGTGAGGGGCGAGGGGCCAATGGACGTACTTTTTATCTGAGAAGTGGATGAAACCTCACTTGGGAGATTAAGGGGTCCAGAAGTCTTTTTAAAAAGGAGTTAGAATTTTATAGTATGTATCTGCTTTTATTAAAGCTACAGTTGGTTGGTCCTCCCCATCTTCCATTAGAGACAGAATTCTTTAGACCCCTAGACTTGTCAGTTTTGGCCCTGTTTTAAAATTATTTGTTTATTTTAGTGTTTTTTTTTGTTGTTGTTGTTTTCACTCTTAATGATAGCGACAAGGGCATTTCATCTCTCTCTGCCTTAGCATTTTCAAAAGTAAAACCATCTGGTTGTTACCTACAGCAGAGGAGCAATGAGGATGAACTCTACTTGACATACTTGACTAGTATGTCAGTCTTACTGACAAATCTTCTTACCGCGAACCCAGCTACTTGGATAGATCACTGCTTATGAGAAGTGTGGACTTTTAGGACTTCCCTGTGGACAGTTAGAGCATAGTGCCGAGGAAGCCAACCCCAGCTCCCTCGGGTGAGGATGCCAGGCTGCATCCTAGAACAGAGCCATGTGAATGTGCCCTTTATCACGGGAGAGTGCCAGCTGGAACAGGCTGGGAACAGGGCAAATACAGCCTTGCTCTTGGGCGGAAAAACTTCCAAGTGCATACTTTTTAAAAGTTTTTATTGAACACTTCCCTTTTACATAGCATTTTTATAGGTACACAAATACAGAAAAATTAGCAGCAGTAGGTCTCATTTACTGGGTGCTTGCTCTAGACCTATACTGCTAAGCACTTGATTTACTTTAGGTCCTTTAGTTTTCATAGGTAGCTATCATTATACCCCATTTACAGTTAGGGAAACTCGTGGATGTGCTACAAGTCAGAATGGCTCCCAAATTTCCGTGGTCTCAAAATGGCTGCAACATTTCCAGGCATCATATCCTGATGTGATGATATCCAGCAGAAAAGAGGGATCATCTCTTCCTAACAGTCTTTTTAAAGAAGGAGGACTCCCAGAAACTGCTCACGGATCTCCTTCATCTCGCATTAGCCATGGTTGTATCATATGCCCATATCTAAACCAGTCACTAGCAAAAGAAGTGGAACTACCTGGGTCCCCTTGGATTAGGCTGTGGGTCGGCAGATGACAGCCCGTGGGCCAAATCCAGTCTGATGCCTGTTTTTATAAATAAAGTTTTATTGGAACACAGCCACACCAATTTGTTTACCTATTGTTTATGGTTGCTTTCACCCTACAACGTCAGAGTTGAGTGGATGCAACAGAGACCTTATGGCCTGCAAAGCCAAAAATATTTACTGTCTCGTCCTTTACAGAAAATGTTGCTGACTACTGGCTTAGGCCAGTCAGGATCCACTTCCTGCACCAAGGAGGGGCTTACATGGACAGAACTGGGGTTCTATCAACAAGGAAGGAGTGAGTGGCTGTTGGGTAGGCAACCAGCAGTGACTGCTACAGAAGGGCATCTTTATTCCAAGGAAGCAGATGTGCTTTGAAGGACATAGGTAGCTGCACCTCAGCGACAGTACAGGGTGCTGGGTTGAGGCCAGGTGGAAAGTATCAGATGAGAGTAAAAGTAGAAAGAAACAGAAGGGATGTCTCCTAGGTCTCAGCATGTGGGGGATGTGAACAATCCATTCAAAATTCAGATCACTAAACTAGAGAGGGTCCCATGTGGTTCCCCGTGGTCACACGTAGTCGTGACAGGGAGCACCAGCAGTGGAGCAGAGCAGCTCCTAAGCTTTTGCCTTGACCTGAGGATAGTTTTAATTTCTGAAGATGAAAGAGACAAGAGGAACTGTGAATCCAATCAAGGCAGAAGGGATAGCTGAAATGTCAGAGGCAACGTCCATTTCATCTTCAAGTCGGAGGGAGTGCTAGGCTTCTTTAGCTGTACCTCTGGACTTCAGCAAAGCAAGTGCCAGAAAGCCAAGGGAAAAGTGTTCTTTCTTTCCATTAGCTCTGCATGAGAACACAACTCATGATTGGTAGTAGTTCCTAAAAATTTCTGTTCTGATAGTACAACTAAAAGTGAACCTGAGGAGGAAGGAAAGAGTAGAATTTTAAAAACCAATGTGGTTTCAGGAGGAATTTGGATTCTAGAAGAAGGAGATGTGTGTGTGTGTGTGTGTGTGTGTGTGTGTGTGTGTGTGTGTGAGAGAGAGAGAGAGAGAGAGAGAGAGAGAGCAGTGGAGTCAAAAAAATGTGGATTCAAATCCTAGTTATATCACTTGCTAGCTCTGGGAACTTGAGAACATTATTTAACTTCCCTGAGCCTCAGTTTCCCTGTCTGTAAGTTAGGAGAATAATATTTACCCATATAGAGTATTCTTGGAGGCCAACGGTGGAGTCTTGCTCTTGACCTGTTCTTTTCACTTTGAGGCATTGTTGAATCAGTTCTTACTCTTTAAACTCTTCAGATCTTACCCATCCTTAAAGAGAACGCAACCCTTTATAATGAGTGTGTCATTCTAATGACTAAATGCAGGTTAGCTCAGGGGCCTTTGGCTTGTTTCCTTCAGCCTCCCCCCACCCACCAAATACACACCACCACCAAGTCCATGGCCCCCTCACTGGGCTTGTGAATGGTCCGGGCATTGGCTGTGGTGTGGAGGGGCCTACTGGGGTAGAGCTAGCCAAGGATACAGTGTGGACAGACGTCACCGCTGCTGGCCAGGTGGAGAGTGAGGTCTTGGTGCAGAGAAGACAAGTCCTGGTAGGCGAGCCCTCACAGGAGGATCGAGGGGCTCAAGCCTGGGTTCAGTGGTGGGTTCTTGGCAGGGCAGCTGGTCTGCGGGCAGTCAGCAGTCGCTCTCCAGTGACTCCTGGGCACTCAGGTGATCGTCTTTCACTGTCCCCTTGCCAAGTCTGCTCTTACCAGGTGGCCGTCCTGTCCCCTTCTTGGTCAGCTTCTCTAGGACCACCTTTCAGACCTTCTGGGTCCCATTTGTTAACTCTCCTCCATTCCAGCCTCTCTTTCTTTCAGCTCCTACACTCACTTTTATCCCTGTTCTGTTTTCCAAAGCTTTGTTCTCTTTTTCTTTCTTTTTTTTAAAAAACAGCCTTAATGAAATATAATTTACATATCATAAAATTCATTTGTTTAAATGTACAATTCAGTGTGCTTGAGTATATGAAGTTGTGCAACTATCACCGCAATCCAATTTTGGAACCTTTCATCAGCCCAAAAGAAACCTTGAACCCATTAGCAATCACTCTCCATCCCTCCCTCAACCCCCTCTGCCCCCAACTCTAGATAACCAGTAATTCACTTTCTGTCTATAGATTTGCTTATTGTGGACATTTCATAAAATGTGAGATCATTTGTGACTGGCTTCTTTCATTTAGTGTTTTTGGGGTTCATCCATGTTGTAGCATGTATTAGTACTTCATTCCTTTTTATTGTTGAATGATATTGCATTGTACTGATGTTTTGTTTATCCATTCTTCTGTTGATAAACATTTAAGTTGTATCCACTTTTTGGCAATTATGAGTAATACTGCTAAGAATATTCATGTACGAGTTTTTCCGTGGACATTTTTTTTTTTTAAAGATTTTATTTATTTATTTTTTTCCCCCCAAAGCCCCAGTAGACAGCTGTATGTCACAGCTGCACATCCTTCTAGTTGCTGTATGTGGGACGTGGCTTCAGCATGGCCAGAGAGGTGGCGCGTCGGCACGCGCCCGGGATCCAAACCCGGACCGCCAGCAGCGGGGCGCGTGCACTTAACCGCTAAGCCACGGGGCCGGCCCTCTGTGGACATATTTTTTTATTTTTCTTATGTAGATACCAAGGAATGAAATTGCTGGGTCGTATGGTAACTCTATGTTTAACGTGTAGAGGAACTGCTGAAACTCTTTTCTAGAGCAGCTGCACCATTTTGCATTCCTCCCAAAAATGTACGCGAGTTCCAGTTTCTCCACATCCTCACCAACGCTTGTTATTGTCTTTTTCATTATAGCCATTCTAGTGGGTGTGAAGTCGTATCATTCTGGGTTTTTTTTGAACAGCTTTCTAGAGATATAATTTGCATTCTGTACAGTTCACCCATTTAAAGTATGCAATTGAATGTTTTTTAGTAAATTCACAGATATGTGCAACCATCACCATAGTCAATTTTAGAACCTTTTCATCACTTCAAAAAGAAATTCTGGTGAAATTGTGGCTTTGATTTGCATTTCCCCAATGACTAATGATGGTGAACATCTTTTCATGTGCTTATTGGCTATTTGTATATCTTCTCTGGAGAAATGTCTGTTCAAATCCTTTGCCCATTTTTAAATTGGGTTGTCTTCTCTTATTGAGTTGTAAGTGTTCTTTATATACTCTGGACCCACAGACCCACATCTATACCCATATCATGGACCTATTCTAGACTCATATCAGATATATGATTTGCAAATATGTTCTCCCATTCTATGGGTTGGCTTTTTACTTTGTTGATGGTGTCATTTGAAGCACAAAAGTTGTTAATTTTGAGGAAGTCCAATTTATTGTTTTTTTCTTTTCATTCGTGCTTTTGGTGTTGTATCTAGGAAATCATTATCAAGGTCGTGAAGACTGACTCTTATTATAGTTTTCACTCAAAAAATGCACTTTGAGTTA
Organism: Diceros bicornis minor; assembly: GCF_020826845.1. Lineage (NCBI taxonomy): Eukaryota > Metazoa > Chordata > Mammalia > Perissodactyla > Rhinocerotidae > Diceros > Diceros bicornis. The sequence goes on along the minus strand of NC_080763.1, from coordinate 8,010,997 downwards.
AATTTTGTGTATGGTGTGAGGTAGACCAGATTCATTCTTTCATATGTGGATATCCGGTTGTCCCAGCAACATTTGTTAGAGACTTATTTTCTTTTTCTTAATCCCATTGGAGCAGGTTGGAGTAATGTTAACAAATGGCAATGAGAATGCAGAACCTTACAATGCTATTTTGTTTCTGTCTTTTTATCAAGGAACATGGTCTTCATACAAGGAGAAAGAGCAAATATTTACACCCTAAATAGGTAAAGAGATAGTAAGACATTAACTATTTTAAGTGGATTGTAAATATTATAGATGAATTATGTCCCAGGATAGTATCTACATGCAGGGTTGTGGCTGCTGAGCTGCCCGCCTGAATGTTTGAGGAATCAGGGTGAATGGGAGAGCTGCTCACAGACTGCAGAGGGTCAAACAAAATCTTACATTCTTTTTTTTGTGAGGAAGCAGCCCTGAGCTAACATCCGATGCCACTCCTCCTCTTTTTGTCGAGGAAGATTGGCCCTGGGCTGACATCTGTGCCCATCTTTCTCTACTGTATATGGGACGCCGCCACAGCATGGCGGTGCGTCGATCTGCGCCTGGGATCCAAACCTGCGAACCCTTGGGTCGCCAAAGCAGAGCATGTGCACTTAACCGCTACGCCACCGATCTGGCCCCAAAATCTTTTTTTTTTTTTTAAAGATTTTATTTATTTATTTTTTTTCCCCAAAGCCCCAGTAGACAGTTGTATGTCATAGCTGCACATCCTTCTAGTTGCTGTATGTGGGACGCGGCCTCAGCATGGTGGGAGAAGCGGTGCGTCGGTGCGCGCCCGGGATCTGAACCCAAAATCTTAATTTTTATCAACGGAATGGTGGCATCTAGAAAGTACACATAGGAAAGCTTGATATTAATTCCAACAAAATTGTCTATAAAGTATTATGAAATAGATGTCTCTTGTATCCTTGGAAAGGTAAATAGTGTTCACTAGAAGCCTGAATAGGTTCATTCTGAACAAGTAAGGTCATACTAGCCTCAATTGTCTGTTTCATGGCACTAATAGACAATAATATAGACACAGTATACCTGAACTTGAGCAAGGTATTGTATATCTTACAGATATCCCTAGAGACAAAATGGAGAAACATACTGTGCGTAACACTGAAGTTAGCTGGATTTGATGATGGTAGCACAGATAGTAAATGAGGTAGTATCACTTGGAGGAAACCATGAGCCTCTGTGCTAGAGCTTGACCTGTTCAGACGGTTTATCACTATCTGGGATGAAAACGCAGAAGGCATGGTAAAAAGCTAGAAGGAATACATTGGATGACAAGAGTCAAGACTTAACAAATAACTCAGAAAGTGATGAAGACTGGCTAAATCTAATGAGCTGAAATTTAAGAGAAAGAAATGTGAAGTCCCATTCTTAGATTCAAATAGCTGGCTGCTCAAGTTCTGAATAGAGGAGACTTCACTTAATAAAGAAGTACTTCAGGTGGAAAAAATCTTAAGTGTTCGAGTTGACAGCAGTCTCATTTCTGAATTAACAGTGTGAATTGCCTTCAGAGAAGATGCATCATTTATTGAAGGCTAACAATCAGAAGCAGAGAAAGTGGTACACTAACTCCAGAATGCCTTTTGTTGCCAGTCTTCATGTGCCAGGCTGTGCTGGCTGGGCTTGGAGGCTCACCAAAGGTTGCCAGTTTGTGGCACTTCTTTCTCTTGGTTCTGAAAACAGGGGTACAAATTAGAGTTCTGGGTTGACATGAAAATACACCCATTCCTTTCCTGTCACTGAGCCACTTACATAAGGAGGAAAAGGTTGGTTGGATCAGTTTATTTATTTTTAGATTACTTTGAATAACTAGAGAGCAGTGATTCTTAGGAAAAGAAAGGATAATAGCTCTGAGACCTAGGGGTCATTCATCCCTGGCTTCGTTCCCACAGTTCTTTCCATGCGTATGGGCATCTCTTCCATTTCCATAACATTTCAGAGAAGAATGTTTGAGCATCTTCCCTGGATGCTTATTATAATGCTTAATGATGAGGAAATTCTTCAACAGCAAAAGTGAGAACATACTTATTCTTGCGAGTTTCATATGTAGCAGGTGTTGGCTATGATGAGTAACATGGAAAAGCTGATTTAATCCTCACAGTAACCCTAGGAGATAGATTGTAATATTTTATCCATTTTACATATGAATAAATTGAAGGTCAAGTTCATGTATCCAGTCAGGGGCAGACCCAACAATTAAACCCACATCTACTTGGTTGTGCACATGCTGCTCTTTAATATATGGACTCAAAATCTCTCTCACAGTTTTGTGAGCCCTTTCCAGGACCATGCTGGAGCTAGCTCACACTGAATTGCAGAGCCCATGGTCAAAGTTTCAGGAATTTTGTAAGTCAGTTGTTAAATCCAGCCATTATTAAAATCAAATTATATAGATTTAAAATTAAATAAATTATATTTAAAAATACAGGTCAACAGGGGGCCAGCCCTGTGGCCTAGTGGTTAAGTTTGGCGTGCTCTGCTTTGGCAGCCCGGGTTCTGTTCCTGAGCATGGACCTACACCACTCATTGGCGGCCATGCTGTGGTGGCAACCCACATACAAAATAGAGGAAGATTGGCACAGCTGTCAGCTCAGGGCGAATCTTCCTCAGGCAAAAAGAGGAAGATTGGCAACAGATGTTAGCTCAAGGTGACTCTTCCTCAGCAAAAAAAAAAAAAAAAAAAAAATACAGGTAAGCATAAAACTTCACTTCTTAGTGACTTTAATACATTTTACTTCAAATCTGTGCCTTTGAGGTTATTTACATCTATTGTATCTGTGTGGTGGAAATACCATATAATGGTGTGCTACTGCGCATCTTTTCCCAACTTGGCATTCAGTGATGTCATATTGGCAGCTGGAAATTGGCTATGGTGGGAATATTTATACCACAGAAGTGGGTAAATACTATAAATCAGGGCCTGATTTTACTGTTTTGTTGATTGTCTGGAATTAAAGTGATGGAGAAAATGTTAATAAGGAAGATTAAACTTAAAAAAGTGTGTTGTGTCTAGTGCCAAAGCTGAGAGTGGCTTCAGTTTAATGAATATACTTTGTCTCAGGATGAGGAATGGTTGACAGTAGGTCACACGTCAGATTTAATGACAGTAAATTTATTGAGAAAAGAGTTAGTGGAACGGGATGCAGCCCCACTTGTCAAATCATAGATGAATTGCAACCTGTAAATGAATTGCAACCGCAGGTTGGTTACAGATAGAAAAGTTTGGCAAAAACCAATGGAAGCATTCTGAGAGAATAATTGGCAGTATAGGGTTTACAATAAAGAATATTATATCTGTTATTGTTATTTGTACATTGTGTGCCGCACATCCTTTATAAGGGTAAAATTTATAATAAACACCCACCTTTTCTCAGGGGAGTTGGTTGTTAAGCATTTCTCAGGACATCACCGCCATCCCCACTTGTTTGGTCCTCGTGGAACTGAAGAGCGTTTGCAACCATGCTACTTATGGAGTTCTTCCACAGCTTTCTTTGCTGTGGAAGAACTTTCTCTGCTCTAGGCAGAATGGTCTGTGATTTGCTGGTCTGTTCCCTATAGGTTTTATTTTCCAGGTTTCCTCTGAGCAGTCTGGAATTGGGCAGGAACCTCTCTTTACCTGAGGTGTGCCAACCGGGGCACATGACAATATTCCAGAAAGGAGATGACCCATGCTGGGTTGGGCAGGATGCCTGCTTTGCTGGGGACCCAGGACAGTGCCTGGAATGAGCATGACCTGGCAGTCAGAAGACCTGGGTTCCTGCCCAGCAGGATGTTGTCCCTGTGAGTTATTTCCACAGTTATTTCATCTCAAGCAGAAGTTTGAATTAAGGTGAATTTAAGAGTTCTTGGCAATCTTAAATTCTGCATTTCTATGGCTGCTTGTTGAACTTAGGCTATTAAGTATTGTGCTTCTTGGTTTATCAAGAGAAATGTAAATATAATAGAATCTCCTTAATGATTCAACTTGGAGATTTAAAGAGATAATACTTCCTTAAATTTGTATGACCCTCTTGTAGTTTACTAAATATTTTAACATGTATTACCTTGTTTGTCCTAACAGTGGGATAACGGGGAATTATTAACATCCCCATTTTACTGCTGAGGGAACTGAGCCCCAGGGCAGTTTATAACTTGTTCTAACTGCATAACTAGTGGACAGAGCAGCTAGGTCTGGGGCTTCCAGGTCCTTTTCTCCATCTCCAATGTCCTTTCCCCTCAATCTGCTTAAACAAAAAATCCCATTGAGCTCGTCATAGTCACATCATCTTGTCTTCCAAGCACAAGTGGAAAAAAAGTCTGTCTGAATGTACATTGCAGCTTTCTTTTTTCTGATGAAGTAAATAAATCCATCCTTTCTGAGATCAAGCAAGGAGGTGAAGAGGAAGGAACAGGTGGTTGCTTGCTAGGACTAACTGCAGTGTGCACACATGAGGGTGGGCATCAGTCCACAGAATGGCCCAATAAAGGGACAGCAGCTCGAGTGGGTGGTGTTTTGACTTTTCACTTTATTTCAGGCAATGAATACAGTCCTGTGTAAAATTTAGAATTTTGTAAGCATTTGCGTGTATAACTTGGGATATATTTGGCTGTAATCACAAGCAATGCTGCCTCTAGTATTTTTTTGCTTTTTATAGCATCACCAGCAGATTGGTTTTAGTGATGAGGCGAATGCAGAGTGACTTCTGAAGTGAACAAGGGGCGCTAGGAAAATAACAGGGTTATATTATTTTTGCAAAATGGCGTAAGGATGTTTCCTTATGCTGTTCTAGGTTTCTTGATTTTTTTTGCCTTACCATTCACTTAGTTTGGAGTTGCCACATTTTTTGGGGGCAGTTCCCAAAGTGTTGGCAATTTCTTGAAACGAAATACAGACATAGAGGTGGTATTCAGATAAAGAGGAGCTCTGCTAGCAATGCATTTCCTCTGGAGAGGAGTTTATATGGTAATCATCCCTTCCTCAGCCAGCAAGGCTCCAAGGAGGGGCACTGTAGTCAGGAAGTGCTATTGAAGGCTCTGTTCCTAATTTGCTGTGGGATATGTTAATGAAATGTACACTCAAGTTTTCTATCTGTAAAATGGAGATAACACTCTGTAAGAATCATTATGCAGGATGATAGGGTGACACCTGATCACCCAGGGGTCTTGTCTCAGGCACCACATGCCAATCAGCAAGTGATAAGACAGATCTTCCTCCAACTCAGCAGTAGATGTCGCTGCAGTCAACTAAAACTCCAGGAGAGCTCTGGCCAAAGGGATTCCATTAGAGGAAAAAGGAAAGGAACACGAGTAGCTATTAAAATTTACTGAGCATCTAACTTTCTTCCCTGCCCCAAACTCAAATCCTTTACAAGGTTCTACTATTTATTATTTTGAATAACAGGTGTCCGATAATGGACAAGTCTCTTCAGACAAAAAATGTTAATTGAGCAAACCATTCCATTCCATCTTTCATTCATTTACCACTTCATTCATTCAGGAAATACTTACGAGGCACCTACAAGGTGGGGAGCACTGGCCAGGCTCTGGGCTTACAGTGGTGAACAGTGCAGACAGTCTGTGTGGAGCTTCCTGTCTGGTGGGAAAGACAGGCAATAAAGAGGTAATACCAAACAAAGAAGTAATTACGGTCCAGGGAGGTTAGTGTAATCATAGGGCATGTGCTAGATGACATAGAGGCAGATGACAGGGGCGCTGGGCTGAGTCCAGGGTCAGGGATGGTCTCTGGGATGAAATGGTGTTTCGGAAGGTGCCTCAAGGCACAGATGAGGAAGCCAGCATCTGGATTTCTTCCCTCCATTTAAGATTCTCATGGTTCTTTTGGTTCAGTTTACCTGCTTTGTCATCAGCACCATCTGAAATGCATAAAGAATACCTTCCTTCGTGATTTTACTTAGATAATTGGAAAGATCTAAAAAATTAATCATGATTTATATTACTGTCATTACCTCTCCCTTGACATATTGAAAACTGCTTAGTGTTGTACATGTCAGATCCTTTGATAAATACTCTGCTTATTTTATTAGCATGTGGTACATGGAAGATAATGTTGCATGTTGAAACAGTCTGTCTTTCCCTTGTTTCTACATTCACTCCTCACTGGGGTGTTTGGATTAAACAAGAAGCTTCATGTTCCCTCAGGATGTTGAAGTTAGCCAAAAACACAACTGGGAGCCACTTTGGTGACAGTTACGTGACCTGGCTGGAGGGAAGGAGTGGCCATTGTGGGGAAGAGGGAGAATCCCCCTCTGCCCTTTCCCTTAAGGTTCTTCTGGCTGGCCAAATAATCAACAAGACAGGTTAGCAGGAGAAAATAATACCAAGTTTAATAACACGTATACATGGGAGAAACTCAGAAATGAGCAACTCGTCCCTCTGTCTAAGCTGCTTGCTTAAGTGTTGCAGCTAAAGGCGAGGAGCGTGTTGGGGGTGGGTAGTGGTCTGGGACTTCAGAGGGCAGGAAGACAGTTCTTTTCAGGGTCATCTATAGATAGTGTGGTCAGTGAGAGAGAGAGTTTTTTTGATAAAAGGGGCTTGGTGCCCCTCCCATTGTAACATCTATTTTACATTATCATTACAGCCATCATGATAGAAGATCTGTTCCAGGAAGGAGCCACCATGTCAAATTCTTTAGGCAGTTAGTGGAGGAGGTCAAATGTCCCTCAGAGAAAACAATCAAGGTAAAGAGATATATTTCAGGGTGGCCAAATTTCAAGGTTATGCCTATATTGTGGAAGCAAGCAATCAAGTATTTAATAGAAGCATTTCTATGTAAACAAAAGAAAAATAAGGTTAATGGTTGGAGCAAGTTGTAAAGCAGTTTCTGAGTTTAGAGAACAGCCAGTTAAGAAGATTTTTAGATGTCAGCATCAAAGCATCTTTTGCAGTTTAAAATGTCTCTGATGATGTCATCGGGTAATCTCTTAAGTTTATATCAAATCCATCAGCTTCAGTTTGTAAGGCTTCAGGAAAAAGGGCAGGTTCAGTTTTCAGTGATTCCAAATGAAAATGATGGGAAAAAAATCAAAAACATTAGTTTGGATATCAGTAGCCAGATATTTCAGGAGACTAGAAGAAATCAGGATCCAGTCCAGTAAACAGATATAAAACAAAAACCTCAAAAGACGATTAACAAAACTAGGATCTAATATCCGCAAATGTATACTATAGTTTTTACTGAAATATAATTTTTTTCTCTAAAATCACCCTCATTTTTATTAAGATAGCCAAATTAAAACTAACTAATTTGCAAAATAAGTCTAGTTCCAATAGAGTTGGCCCAATTATTTATATATGTACAGCAAGAATAGCAATTGATCACATAGGCTCTTTTAAATCTGCTTTGCTGAAACTTTTTATAAGGAATCTCAGATTGAACTTTAAAGGCCTCTCGAGGCCAGGAAAGCCAAGCCAACGATTTTGTCATCAGACTTCGCCTGCAATACCTACAGATTTGGGTGAATTCCTCTCTTCCAAGGTTCCCCCAAAATATTTCGAGGTTCCTTGTACCTGCCAGATAAGTGACATTCTTTACTTATCCTGGTAAGTGCTGCTTGGAACATAAGGTACCAGGCCAATATTTCTACGTGGCTTTATTTCATAAAGTCTAATCTTCATTCTTCAAAAGCTGTATGGTTATATCGCAAATACGATGTTCCAGTCACAGCCTTGGTAATATAACCAGTGTTTCCAATTGTGTCCTGTTATAAGGAGAACAGATTCTTATTGAACTTATGCAAATAACTATATTGCCATGAAAACAGCAATACTCACTCACTAAGAGTTTTTAAATTCTGGAGGGATCAGGTAGAGAGAAAAAGAGAAATATTTCAATTTTGCTTACAAAAGTATCATTTACCAAATTGCTATAAATCATAGCTAACTCAAGAGAAAAGAGAAAAAGTTTTCCTTAAATCTGAAAAAACAAAACATTAAAAATTCAGCAATACTTCAAATGAAAAATCATAAAAATTATAATCATCCTTATCAGTTCATTCAGTCCTGTGTAATCCATTCTTGATCCCGGTCTTTTTGTTAGCAGCTTCATGAAGTTATCAGTTTCTCCATCAGATTTCTGTAATTTCTTACCAAGTTCAGTTTTATGATCAGAAAGTTTGTCGGAAACTTGTATTCTAGAGTAAGTGTTAAAGTCCTTTCCATGAACTTCTCTGAAGATGAAACATATTTTGCAAAAGCATTAGTGCAAAGAAATAAGTCTGTAAACAACAAGACCTCAAAATGGCAATTGACAAGGAAATTTGGTTAATTTTGTGACATATGACACTTTAAATAATAACCAGAATTATGACTAATAACCAGGACAGATCAGAATTTCAGTAATGTTATACAATTTTAAAACACCTATATCAATAACATTTACCCACATAATACCACCTAAGCAGGCTTATCATCACGTGTCTGACAATGCTTTCCATGTAATTTAACATACTGAATAAGCCTAATAAGTTTAATATCTTTCTCCTTATAGGAAGAGAGCAAATTTCTTTGAGAAGTTCCAGGGCCCTTTGAAAATTCTCAAAGAAAAAAAGTAAAAAAAAAAGACTTTATTTAAGATATTAATTTTGGGGAGCTTGTCAAAAATATAAAAAGTCAAGGCAAAGAGAGCATTAACAGTCCAAAAATCCTTAATAGAGAGACCTCAGTCTTTTGAACACAGGAAATTATTTTAACAGTTTTTTTTTTTTTCCCCTGTCTTTTAGGTCGACTTACCCAAAGGTAAAGAAAAATCTTTTATAACCTCTTTATCAAGTTCAAGAAAATTATCCTTTTAAGAGAAATAAGACCAAATTATAATTTTGTACCAGCTTACTTCTGATATTAAAACTCATTTACTTAATTAAATTCATTTTAATCTTAGCCAACTTGACCATGCAAAGACTCCTTTTCCAGAATTCCTCTTCCACAAACCTTCTATAACTTTCTTTTTACATTCAGAATTTGTCCTATGCCTTTCTTTTCCCTCCTAGTACTTGAGGACAAATTTGTCTTTCTTAATCAACCAAACAAAATATTTCCATTCTTTGTACCTTCTTTATACATCTTACTTTCCCTGTACACAGACATATTTTTCTTAATTTTTAGTAGCTTCAATCACGTATACTAATTAGAAATTTTAACTTTTAGAAACCTTAATTTGTAAGTAAAAACTAAGTAAGCAATTATCAACTTTCTTTTACATTAGTATCTTGTGGCTTGGAAAATTTATAAACACTTCATAACTTCTAGAAATATGTTACTTTATAGTACAGTACTTTATAGTACAGTCTCTTAATAGAACACAAGACATGTTTACCAATAGACCCAAAACACTTTTTAGTTTTCCTGTAATGAAAAGCCAAAAGTAGACAAATGGACATTTAGCAATGTCTAATATCTTATTTGGAAATGATCTACTCAATTGAATTTTTATCATAAAATTTAGCAAAACTCTAAAGTTTTCAGTCACCAAAAAGAGTTTGGAAGCTGTAACCACCATAACACATAATTATTGTTTAAAGTTCACCCAACATTCATCTTTTTCACAACTATTTAGTTCCTTATTCCCAATAATTATTTAGATTTCCTACAAGACTTCATAAGACTTCAGATAAAATTAGCCATCATTTAAATTACTATTTTTGTTAACCAGTTCTGTAATAGAAATAACATCAGTTTTTTCCTACAAAATTTCATGTAAATTTCATCACCTCTTATACCTCTAAACATAGTTATCATTAAGATTTTTATCAATAGGTCTTGGTCTTTTAATTTTGGACAAGGGAAGCATTCCCAGTCAGACATTTTAAAACATACTCAGGCAAAGTTGATGTAACCTCTTTATTAAAATTAGCTCAAACATTCCAACCTTTATAATCTTATCAACACTTACACTTTTACATGTTCTCAATTCAATTGTAACCTGAGTTAAGGTCTTAAGGCTATTCAAATTTTTCGCTTCCTTTTTCTGGCCTTTTCTTACGTACCAAATAATTATGTGAGAGCTCTCAAAACATGTTTTTTCCCCCAATTTAGAAGTTTTTCCAATTCAAAGGATGCGTCGTCTGGCCATTGACGAGTAGGATCTCCATTTGTATATTTATTCCGATAGTGACTCGATCCAATAAGCCTTTTTAAGGAAAGACCCGGAGGTAACTTTCCATGCTTAGAATAAATCTTTACCATGGACTCAAGAGGCGTCCCTGGTGAGGGTGCAGATGATGTAGCCCCCATGATCCACAGAATTCACTCCCAAAGATATTCAGAGAAAGTAAAGACCTTCGTTGCACAGGCGGTAAGGATGGTGTAGTGAAAACAGTGTCTCTGGTCTCCCACAATAGTGTGGGATGCCTCCAGTCACAGACCCGCTAATCTGTGACACCGGGCAGGCGATACTGGAATGGGATTTTTCCGGCACTAACAAGCAACGAAGGTTAAGACGACAAAAGCCCTTATGGACTGGGTCCTTTATGACAAACTCCCCTGAGAGCTTGGCACAGCCGGACAAAGAGACAGTTGGGAACCCCAGTCTACTCGACTGGCCACCAAGGGGCACCTTGGTAAATGCACCTTCTGTATGGTGGAGACCAAGGAGAATATTCTCATTGGTCACAAAGCCAAGTTTTCTCAGGACACAGAACAAGACAGAGACTATCTGGGAGGAAAAGGGATCAAGATCAAAACCAAGAGTACTCTACCAAATTTACCAGAGTCACTAAAAGCACAAGAAACTAGTTTCCCAAATATTTTCTCCTGCCAATCTAAATTTAGAAAGAGAAAAAAAATTCTCACGACTTCCTTCCACTGGACTCCGCAGATAGAGATTCCGGGAGGCTGACGTGGTGAGAAGTCTTACCTTTTGCTGGCTTTCATCAAGCGTTCCCGTATCTCATCATCTGCAGTAGTCCAGGGAAAAGGCAGTTCTTCTAGCCAGAGAAGGCAACTTGCCAGCCATTGGGGATCCTGTTCATGACGCCAAAACTGTGGGGAGAGAGGGAGAATCTCCCTCTGCCCTTTCCCTTAAGGTTCTTATGGCTGGCCAAATAGTCAACAAGACAGGTTAGCAGGAGAAAATAATACCAAGTTTAATAACACGTATACATGGGAGAAACTCAGAAATGAGCAACTCGTCCCTCTGTCTAAGCTGCTTGCTTAAGTATTGTAGCTAAAGGCAAGGAAGGTATTGGGGGTGGGTAATGGTCTGGGACTTCAGAGGGCAAGAAGACAATTCTTTTCAGGGTCATCTATAGATAATGTGGTCAGGGAGAGAGAGAGTTTTTTTGATAAAAAGGGCTTGGTGCCCCTCCCATTGTAACATCTATTTTACATTATCATTACAGCCATCATGATAGAAGATCTGTTCCAGGAAGGAGCCACCATGTCAAATTCTTTAGGCAGTTAGTGGGGGAGGTCAAATGTTCCTCAGAGAAAACAATAAAGGTAAAGAGATATATTTCAGGGTGGCCAAATCTTGATCTCCCACACCATGCATTAGATCTTGGACATTTTAAGCACATAGTACAGAAAGAAATATTGATAAGAAACCTGAAGTTATTCTAGTCAATATTTGCTGTATCTCCAGAGACTCATGAATGTCATTTTGAAACCCTAAATTCAGTTTATTGAGTCCCAGATATTAATTTTTAGATGAGTAAAAACGAGTTAGTAAATCTGAATGGCTCCTTTTTAGGAGACTCAAGAGTTTTGTATTGCAAAGACAGCAAAAATGTGTTCTGATGAATCAGTAACAGCTTTTCTTGCCTCCTTTTCAGTTAAGAAATTGCAAAACTAAGTTAGTTTTTTTAAAAAAACTTAACTTGGGGTCTGCACTCACCTGCATTTAATTCAAAAAACATTTCTTTGCCACATGAGAAAAACCATGGCCTCAAGGCTAGTATGACTGTATCTATTGATCTTTTCAACTGTTTTTCTTGGAATAAAGAAAATAAATGTTCCAGTGTGCCAGTTGACAAAACAAATTGCCAAGAGCTGGACATTTAGAACAGTGAAAGGCGTAGATAGCTGTATACAGTTTCTCTTAATTTACGTATGTGTCCCTTCTTCGGTTTTCATGCTCAGGAATTTAAAGTGTTTGGTATTGTCTCCATTTGTAAAAGGAAACATAATATGGAAGGAGCCCTGGGGAAACTTCTTATATTGCTCTGGCTTTGCTTCTAATGTACAGGGTGGTCTTGGGTAACTCCCTTAATTGCTCTGAGCCTTAGTCTTTTCAACTCTATAAAGCGGCTTTGAATGGGCCTGAGGTCACTCTGTAGAAGGCCTTTAATTTTCCTCTGTGCTCGCTTCCAGTGTGTCTGGGGCTGCCTTCCTTTTTGACTCAGAAGCAGAGGTGACCTACCCCCTGTCCAAGCTTCACCCTTTGACCTGTGATCTGGATCCTATCAGCTTCTTCCTCCTCTTGGAGCTAATAGGGGTACCGAGCCATTTGGGAACACTCACTAAGTTGGAAATCTGAGTGTCGTCTCTAGTTCCTCTCTGTTTCACTCAGTTCCCACATCTAGTCAGGAGCAAAGTCCCACTAATTCTCTCTCCTAAGTGGCTGGTGAACTCACCCTGCCTTGCCATCCACCTTCCTTAGGCCAGCATCATCTCTGGCACAGACTGTTGCAGGAGCCTTATTACTGATCTCCTTTTTTGCAGTCTCTTCCACTTCCAGTACATTCTCCACACTGTCTTCAGAATATCTTTCTAAAACATAAATCTGATTGTGTTGAGCAGCAGCAACTCCACTCAACAAATATTTATATTGTGAGAGGGTATTATGCCAGCTTCTGAGAGACAATCAATTTGAATAAGACAGCATAGTCCCATTTAAATTAAACCCTTGTGTTGGCTACCTCATGTACCTATAGGATAAAATGAGTTACCTTTGCATGGCCTCTTAGACTGTGCACATTTGGCCTCAAATCTGCCTTCCTATAACCTTAACCTTCTGCTACCTCTTCTCTTGCTGTGTGTGTACCTCACACCCCTGCCATATTGAACTCTCCTCAACCCAAGCATGCCATGTTCTTTCGTAGTTCTAAGATTTTGCATATCCAGGTCTCTGTCTGGAATTCCCTTTTCCACTTCTCCCCTACCTCTGTGGAATGCCTACTCATTGTGCAATACCTGATGCAAATGTCATCTTATTTGGGAGAATTTTCATGAGTGGATTACTTCCTTGTTTATACTTCTACAGCCCTTTGCTAATGGTGTTATATTGTACTTGTAATCTGTCTGCTTTATAAGATTGTGAGCTACTTGAAGGCAGGGAGTCATGCATTATTCATCTTTGTGTTCCCTATGACCTATTATAGTATATTGCACGTTTTAGGGGCTCAGTAAGTGGCTATTGGTTGACTAAAATAAGTGAGTGAATGTATGTGCATACTTGCATGGATAGAAGTGGTTACTGCAGTATTTCTCATCTCAGTGGAAATGTCAGTAACTGTGGAAGAAGAAACTTGGAAGTTATAACTGGCTTATTGATCTTCCAGATGAGGCTTTGATATCTGCAGGTAGCTCCTGAGCTGATGGCCAGGGCATCTTTGGACTAGATCTTCAGAGTCCTCTTTAAGCTGTAAGAGTCGATAACTTTATCTTGGCTTCAAATCTAAGAGTTGGAACACTTTCTTTGCAACAGTTTTGCCTGCTGGCTGAGAAACAAGGGTGGTTTGCTCAACGTAACTTGTTACTGTCTGTTTTCTTAGTTCTCTGAAATCTACTTCTGTGTCCCTCAATGACGGGTCATTAGGCTCATTCTCAAATGAATTGGTTGTCAGGTAGGCATCATTAAGGCTAGTGAAGTGTCTCAGTTTCAGCTGAGTGAGGCAAACATGACGCTATCTCATCATGACAGGCGTGGTGATGGGGTGTTCCGAGAAGCGAAGAACATCTTTCAAGACTACAGCATTCCTCAAGTGTAGGCAATTACTCTAGTCAGTGAGTAGTAATCAATATGTAAAGTGAAGGTAGGAACATTAATGCTTCCTTTAATGCAAAAACTTCAGCAACTAAAGGGGTTTTGGGGAGGGGAGGGAATGAACTGATAATCCACCACATCATTTCCGAATGTGGAAAGTTGATTTTTATAATCAATTTGCAGACATATCCGTTTTCAGGCATGTGAATAATAAAAAGAGCCAAAAGGTTTTACAAGATCTTTTTTCAGTATCTACTTGCCTCATATTCTTGCTTCCTTTCAGTCCTCCAGAACCCGTGTCACATCCATTATCATCCTGGAAAGAAAAATCATTCAGGCCACTTAAATGATGTTTCAATGACATACAATCCATTAGAATTCAGAAAAGCCAGCACTTCCCAAAGAGAAATGTGACACTCTCTTTTACTTATTCTTTCTCTCTTGTTTCTTTACTTGAAGTGAAATTTTAACTTCTCTTGGGATTTCTTGTTTCATATATTTTCATAAGGTGATTATATTTGCAGATAGTGACCTGTCACCTCCTAAAACCACTGCTTGGTTGGCTAAAAGGAGTAAGGCAGGGGTTAATATTAGCTCATTTCCCCAATTTTTGTTTGTTTGTTTTTTGTGACTATCAGGCAGTATATGCTCAAAGCAAAAATTGTGGATAAAATATATAACCCTGGCATTATGCCCAGGAACACCTGGGTAGGCTTCTGGCTCTGTCCACCACAACAAAGAACCTTTGTTTAGAGCAGACCTCAAAATCACTCAGAGACCCAAGAATGGTGCAGACGTTTTGTTCCTGTTTCCCTCGGGTTGCTGTTCGGACTGTGCTGTCTCTCCTTACATGAGTGGTCAGAAGTCCCTCTTTCTTGGTCTCCTCCCCGCTTCCTCTTGATCACTCTCCTGCAGGGGCTCCAGCTGCACCATATGGTCTTGATTGAAAGCTCCGCAATCAGAGACTTTTCGTATTCACAATTGTCTCCCTGGCGTCTAGAACAATGCCTACCACACAATAGACCCTCAGAAAGTTTTTGTTGAGTAAATGGAGTTTTCAAGAGGAAGTATAGACCTAGACAAACAAATCTCTCCATTGCCATCCGTTTCCCTCTCATTGCATAGCATTGGTACCTGAAGCCAGGAGACCCTCTTCCTACCGGGAGAAGATGGGAAGGTACAAAGAAGATGAAGGAGAGGAAACCATATCTTGCTACATTTGAGAAGTGTTTGAAAAAGATGAGAAAACTCACCCACAATCCCTCTACTCAGAGGAAACAAGTGACCTATGATCTTCCAGTCTTTTTTCTATGCATTTTTTCCATAGTTGATATTACAGCTTTTCTGTTTTATATCAGTGCATTCTAAGTTACGTTGTAGATTAGTCAAGTAAAATGTATTTGCTTCAATTAGTAGTAACTATGTTTAATTTATTTGTGATAGTTTTTCCTTTGATTCTAATACCAAAGCTTTTGTATTTTAATATGTCCAAAATCACGGATAAGTCTTGCAGTCAATGTGTATTTTTAATGTCGATGGTAAATCTTATAACCAATGACCTCTTGGGGCCCATGAATATAGTATTTGGAAATAGTATATAGTCTATTTGCTTTTGATTTTTTATCATGGGAAAGTGACCAGACCTTTTTTTATGGTTCAAAAAATATTTCTCTGAATTCTTCAAAGCCTTCTTGGTCTCTACTTCTCCCTGTTTACTCTTTCTTGTTCTTTTATATTCAATTTTTTTATTGTGTTAAAATTCACATAACATAAAATAGCCATTAACCATTTTAAAGTGGTTATAGTATAAACCATTTCAAAGTATAATTCAGTGGCATTTATTACATTCACAGTGTTTGTACAACCATCACCTCTGTCTAGTTCCAAGACATTTTCATCACCCCAAAAGGAAACCCTGTACCTATTAAGCAGTCACTCCCCCGTTCCTCTCTTCCCCTAGCCTTGGCAACCACTAGATTGCTTTCTGTCTCTGTGGATTTACCTGTTTTGGATTCCGTTTACTCTTAAAGGTAACTGAAGAACAGGATTGGCTTTCTCACCTGGCATGTGGAAGCAGAGAATGCATGGGCATGACTGTGACATGTTATAACATGATTGTACATGCTGAGATACTATATCAGGACTGACCACTAAACATGTGTGCTGTTGGCAATTGTGGAATTGTCCCGGGAGTTTCTGAAAATTAGTGGTCATTTTATGAGAAGTAAATGAACAAGTAAGACTACTAACATGGTGCTGAAAGCTTATGAAGATGAAATAATGTCAAGAGCAAAGCACAGCTTAGTTAGGTCCTCTGCTTCAGGATCTCAGCTTTAAGGTATTGACTGAGGCTGTGGTCTCATCTCAAGGCTTGACTGGAGAAGGACCCGCCTCCAAGCTCACATGGTTGTTGGCAGAATTCAGTTTCTTGCAGGTGGTAGGACTGAGGGCTTCAGATTCCTTTGGGCTGTTGGCTGGAGGCTGCCCTCAGTTCCTTGCCAGACATTACAGTCTTATGTAACATAGTCATGTAACTGACAGCCCATCGCCTTTGCCAATTTCTGTTGGTTCGATGCAAATCACAGGGTCTGTCCACACTCAGGAGGATCAGGACACTCAAGGACATGAGTTTTAGGAGGTGGGGGTAACATGCAGCCATGTCGCTGTGTAAACGGGTCATCCAGTCACTCGCATCTGTCTGCAGAGCTGGCTCATTTCTGTCCTCTCATGAAGAGGAAATTAGGTAAGGAAGCAGGCTCGTTCTAAAGGACAGTGTGGGCATGAAGAGAAGCTCTGTGGAAAGTGTGCTGTGTGCTTGCAGTGACGCATAGAAACCGCAGCCACTCACCATTTGTTCTGATCTCTCAAGAGAAACTGGAAAAAATGACAGTGTCTGAGAGAGATGGTAGATGGTGAGGATGCCTGGTGGGCTCAGCCTAAGTGTCAGACACAAGGAGTCTTGGGCTTTGAGGGAACAGAATGGCTGCAATCACACAATAAGGCAATGCAGATAGATTCTCTTAAATCAATGGCATTGTGTGCTAAGAATACATTCCCCAAAGTCCAGTGCCAACCAGACTTATTCTGAAGAAATTCCAGAAACACCGAAGGGCTCTATTTGATGCATAAACAGGAATTATACTTTGGCTGATAACATACTTTTTGTGAAACATTTTTTGATCCCACATGGCATTACCCTGCTTGATAACAGTAGCAGTTGTCTGATTTTGCTCTGAATTACTCTTGAATCTTTCAAAAAATCAATGACCCCTAGCACAATATCATATACATGGCAGGCACTAAATAAGAATTTGCTAAATTAATGAATGAATTCAAAAGAATATTTTACACACACTGGTGGTAATCATGGGAAAGGAGTCTTTCAAAAAGTTTCACGTAATAGTTGATATTATTGGAATAAATGGTAGCTTTTGATTTGCTTATTTGAATAGAACAACATCCATTTGTATAAATGGTCATGTGTTTGCTTTAAGAGCATTCTTGCGCCTTGATAATGTTGATGTCTTCTGCCTTAGCTGGGAGTTGTGATTTTTTTTTTCAAAACAATAACCATTTATTATTCTCACAAGTCTGTGGATTAGCTGGATGGTTCTGCTGATCTGGGTCAGGCTTGGCTGATCTTGGCTGGACCTGCTTTTGCATCTGCAATCTGCTGGAGGGTCAACTAGGTTCTGGACGTTATGATGGCCTTGGATGAGATTAATGGGTTCATCTTCTAGCAGGTCAGCTTGGACTTGTTTCTTTATTTTTTTTTATTTTATTGAGGTCATAACAGTTTTTAACATTGTGAAATTTCAGTTGTCCATTATTATTTGTCAGTCACCATATACATGTGTCCCTTTACCCCTTTTACCCACCCCCCAACCCCCTTCCCCTCTGTTAACCACTAAGCTGTTCTCTTTGTCCATGTGTTTGTTTATCTTCCACATATGAGTGAAATCATGAGGTGTTTGTTTTTCTCTGTCTGGCTTATTTCCCTTATCATAATACCCTCAAAGTCCATCCATGTTGTTGCAAATGGGACTATTTTGTCTTTTTTTATGGCTGAGTAGTATTCCATTCTATATGTGTATCACATCTTCTTTATCCATTCATCAGTTGATGGGCACTTGGGTTGCTTCCACATCTTGGCTATTGTGAATAATACTGCAATGAACATAGGGGTGCATAAGTCTCTTTGAATTGTTGATTTCAAGTTCTTTGGATAAATACCCAGTAGTAGGATAACTGGGTCACATGGTATTTCTATTTTTAATTTTTTGAGAAATATCCATACTGTTTTCCATTGTGGCTGCAACAGTTTGCATTCCCACTGGCAGTGTATGAGGGTTCCCTTTTCTCCACATCCTCTCCAACAGTTGTTATTTTTTGTCTTAGTGATTATGGCCATTCTAACAGGTATAAGGTGATATCTCATTGTAGTTTTTTTTTATTTTTTTTATTTTTTTTTTATTTTTATTGATATTTTAATGGTTTCTAACATTGTGAAATTTTGGGTTGTACATTTTTGTTTGTCCATCACCCCATATATGACTCCCTTCACCCCTTGTGCCCACCCCCCCACCCCCACTTCCCGGGTAACCACAGTCCAGTTTTCTCTGTCCATGTGTTGGTTTATATTCCACATATGAGTGAGATCATACAGTGTTTGTCTTTCTCTTTCTGGCTTATTTCACTTAACATAATACGCTCCAGGCCCATCCATGTTGTTGCAAATGGGACGATTTTGTCTTTTTTTATGGCTGAGTAGTATTCCATTGTATATATATACCACATTTTCTTAATCCAATCGTCAGTCGAGGGACACTTAGGTTGCTTCCACTTCTTGGCTATGGTGAATAATGCTGCAATGAACATAGGGGTGCATAAGCCTCTTTGGATTGTTGATTTCAGGTGCGTTGGATAGATTCCCAGTAGTGGGATGGCTGGATCATAGGGCATCTCTATTTTTAATTCTTTGAGGAATCTCCATACCGTTTTCCATAGAGGCTGCACCAATTTGCATTCCCACCAGCTGTGTATGAGGGTTCCTGTTTCTCCACATCCTCTCCAACATTTGTTGTTTTTTGTCTTGGTGATTATAGCCATTCTAACGGGCGTGAGGTGGTATCTTAGTGTTGTTTTGATTTGCATTTCCCTGATGATTAGTGATGTTGAGCATCTTTTCATGTGCCTATTGGCCATCTGTATATCTTCCTTGGAGAAGTGTCTGTTCGTTTCCTCTGCCCATTTTTTGATCGGGTTGTTTGTTTTTTTGTTGTTCAATTGTGTGAGTTCTTTATATATTATGGAGATCAACCCCTTGTCAGATGTATGTTTTGCAAATATTCTCTCCCAGCTGGTTGGTTGTTTGTTCATCTTGATTCTGATTTCATTTGTCTTATAAAAGCTCTTTAGTCTGATAAAGTCCCACTTGTTTATTTTTTCTTTAGTTTCCCTAGTCTGGGTAGGCATGTCATCCGAAAAGATTCCTTTAAACCCAATGTCAAATAGTGTGTTGCCTATATTTTCTTCTATGAGTTTTATAGTTTCAGGTCTCACCTTCAGGTCTTTGATCCATTTTGAGTTAATTTTTGTGAATGGCGATAGCACATGGTCCACTTTCATTCTTTTGCATGTGGATGTCCAGTTTTCCCAACACCATTTATTGAAGAGACTTTCCTTTCTCCATTGCATGTCCTTAGCACCTTTGTCGAAAATTAGCTGTCCGTATATGTGTGGTTTTATTTCTGGGCTTTCAATTCTGTTCCATTGATCTGTGTGTCTGTTTTTGTACCAGTACCATGCTGTTTTGATTACTATTGCTTTGTAGTATGTTTTGAAGTCAGGAATTGTGATGCCTCCTGCTTTGTTCTTTTTCTTTAGGATTTCTTTAGCTATTCGGGGTCTTTTGTTGCCCCATATAAATTTTAGTATTCTTTTTTCTATTTCTGTGAAGAATGTCATTGGGATTCTGATTGGGATTGCATTGAATCTGTAGATTGCTTTAGGTAATATAGACATTTTAACTATGTTTATTCTTCCAATCCACGTGCATGGGATATCTTTCCATTTCTTTATGTCCTCGTAGATTTCCCTCAATAATGTCTTGTGTTCTCATTGTATAGGTCCTTCACCTCCTTGGTAAGATTTATTCCTAGGTATTTTATTCTTTTTGATGCAATTGTAAATGGTATTATCTTTTTGAGCTCTCTTTCTGTTAGTTCATTATTAGCATATAGAAATGCAACTGATTTTTGTAGATTGATTTTGTACCCTGCAACTTTGCTGTAGTTGTTGATTGTTTCTAACAGTTTTCCAACAGATTCTTTAGGGTTTTCTATATATACAATCATGTCATCTGCAAATAGTGAGAGTTTCACTTCTTCGTTACCTATTTGGATTCCTTTTATTCCTTTTTCTTGCCTAATTGCTCTGGCCAAAACCTCCAGTACTATGTTGAACAGGAGTGGTGAGAGTGGGCAGCCCTGCCTCGTTCCTGTTCTCAGAGGAATGGCTTTCAGTCTTTCCCCGTTGAGTATGATGTTAGCTGTGGGTTTGTCATATATGGCCTTTATTATGTTGAGGTACTTTCCTTCTATTCCCATTTTATTGAGAGTTTTTATCATAAATGGATGTTGTATCTTGTCAAATGCCTTCTCTGCGTCTATTGAGATGATCATGTGGTTTTTATTCTTTGTTTTGTTGATGTGATGTATCACGTTGATTGATTTGCGGATGTTGAACCATCCCTGCGTCTCTGGTATAAATCCCACTTGATCATGGTGTATGATCTTTTTAATATATTGTTGTATTCGGTTTGCCAATATTTTGTTGAGGATTTTTGCATCAATGTTCATCAGCGATATTGGCCTGTAATTTTCTTTCTTTGTATTGTCTTTGTCTGGTTTCGGTATCAGGGTGATGTTGGCCTCATAGAATGATTCAGGAAGTGTTCCATCTTCCTCTATTTTTTGGAATAGTTTGAGGAGGATGGGTATTAAATCTTCTTTGAATGTTTGGTAAAATTCACTGGAGAAGCCATCTGGTCCTGGACTTTTATTTTTTGGGAGGTTTTTGATTACTATTTCAATCTCTTTACTTGTGATTGGTCTATTCAGATTCTCCATTTCTTCTTGGTTCAATTTTGGGAGGTTGTATAAGTCTAAGAATTTATCCATTTCTTCTAGATTGTCCAATTTGTTGGCATATAATTTCTCATAGTATTCTCTTATAATCCTCTGTATTTCCATGGTATCCGTTGTAATTTCTCCTCTTTCATTTCTAATTTTATTTACTTGAGCCTTTTCTCTTTTTTTCTTAGTTAGCCTGGCTAAGGGTTTGTCTATTTTGTTTATCTTCTCGAAGAACCAACTCTTTGTTTCATTGATCCTTTCTACTGTTTTTTTGGTCTCAATATCATTTATTTCTGCTCTGATTTTTATTATTTCTCTCCTGCTGGCTTTGGGCTTTGTTTGTTCTTCTTTTTCTAGTTCTGTTAGGTGTAATTTAAGGTTGCCTATTAGGGCTTTTTCTTGTTTGTTAAGGTGGGCTTGTATCGCTATGAGTTTCCCTCTCAGGATCTCTTTTGCTGCGTCCCATATGGTTTGATATGGCATGTTATCATTTTCGTTTGTTTCCAGATAGTTTTTGATTTCTCCTTTAATTTCATCTATGATCCATTGGTTGTTCAGTAGCATGTTGTTTAATCTCCACATTTTTGTCACTTTCCCAGTGTTTTTTTCCTGGTTCATTTCCAGTTTCATAGCCTTATGGTCTGAAAAGATGCTTGTTATGATTTCAATCTTCTTAAATTTATTGAGGCTTGCTTTGTTTCCCAACATATGGTCTATCCTAGAGAATGTTCCATGCGCGCTTGAGAAGAATGTGTAGTCAGCTGTTTTTGGGTGGAGTGCTCTGTATATGTCTACTAGGTCCATCTCGTCCAGTTTTTCATTTAAGTCTAATATTTCTTTATTAACTTTTTGTCTGGATGATCTATCCATTGCTGTAAGTGGGGTGTTAAGATCCCCTACTATTATTGTGTTGTTGTTGATTTCTCCTTTTAGGTTTGTTAATAGTTGTTTTATGTACATTGGTGCTCCTATGTTGGGTGCATATATATTTATAAGTGATATGTCTTCTTGATGGAGTGTCCCTTTTATCATTATATATTTCCCTTCTTTGTCTTTCTTAACCTGTTTTATCTTGAAGTCTACTTTGTCTGATATGAGTATGGCAACACCTGCTTTCTTTTGTTTGCCATTAGCTTGGAGTATTGTCTTCCATCCTTTCACTCTGAGCCTGTGCTTGTCTTTAGTGCTAAGATGTGTTTCCTGAAGGCAGCATATTGTTGGGTCTTGCTTTTTAATCCATCCTGCCACTCTGTATCTTTTGATTGGAGAGTTCAATCCATTTACATTTAGGGTAATTATTGAAATATGAGGGTTGAATGTTGCTGTTTTGTCACTTATTTTCTGGTTCTTTTGCATGTCCTTTGTTTCTTGTCCCATTTGTTTTGGACTGCCAATTCAGTTTGGTTGTTCTGTCTTATGATTCTTCTAGTTTTCTCTTTGTTTATCATATGTGGTTTTAATTTGATTATTTGTTTAGTGGTTACCTTGAGGTTTGGGCGAAAAATCTTCTGTATGAGATAGTCCATTATCTGATAGCCTCCTATTTCCTTATACTGAGTCAATTCAGTCACTTTCCTCTTCCCCTTCTAAGTTGCTCTTGTTATACCTTATTCTATCTTGTGTTGTGGCTGTGTGTTTACAGTGATGAGGTTAAATTTATTTTTGGTGAATTTCTTCCTTTGATCTTTGAGTTTAGTATTTAAGTGGTTGCTAACCTATTCCGGTAAAGATCTACTATTTCTCTGATTTTGTCTACCTACTTTTCTCCTTACTCCAAGCTTTGTGTTCCCTTTCTCTTCTTGTTTTCAGGCCTGAGGGCCTTCTTGAGTATTTCTTGTAGTGGCGGTCTCGTGGCCATGAACTCCCTTAGCTTTTGTTTATCTGGGAGAGTTACTATTTCTCCATCATATTTGAAGGATATTTTTGCTGGATAGAGTATTCTTGGCTGAAAGTTTTTGTCTTTTAGTACTTTGAATATATCATTCCAGTCTCTTCTAGCCTGAAAAGTTTCTGTTGAGAAATCCGCTGAGAGCCTGATGGGAGTTCCTTTGTACGTTATTTTTTGTTTTTGTCTAGCTGCCCTTAATATTGTTTCTTTGTCGTTGACCCTGGCTAGCCTTACCACTAGGTGTCGTGGTGAAGGCCTTTGTCTGTTAATATATATAGGAGTCCTGTTGGCTTCGCTTACTGGTATTTCCTGCTCCTTCCCCAGATTTGGGAAATTTTCAGCTATTATTTCCTTGAATAGGCTCTCTGTTCCTCTTTCCCTCTCCTCTCCCTCAGGAATACCTATAATTCTTATGTTACATTTTCTAATAGAGTCCGATATTTCTCGGAGTCTTTCTTCATTTCTTTTTAGTCTTAGTTCTCTCTCTTCTTCCATCTGGAGTATATCTGTATTCCTATCCTCTAAGGTACTAATTCTTTCCTCCATATTGTCAGCTCTGTTCTTTAAAGATTCCAGATTCTCCTTTATCTCCTCCATTGTGTTCTTCATCTCCATCAGCCCTGATAGGTTTTTCTTTATGATTTCAATCTCTTTTGTCAAGAAACTCCTAATCTCATTTAATTGTTTGTCTGTGTTGTCTCGTATTTCGTTGAGTATTTTTATGATAGCTATTTTGAAATCTCTGTCATTTAGTTTATGGATTTCTGTGTCTTCGGGGTTGATTTCTGGGTGCTTGTCATTTTGTTTCTGGTCTGGTGATTTCATATATTTTTGCATTGTGGTTCCTGTGTTGGTTTTGATTTTCCTCATCCTGGAAGTCTCTGGTTGCAATTTCCACCTGCCGCCACTGTGTGGTGGTAAAGGGCTGTGTAGTCTAAGCCCCCTGCCCTCTGCCCCAGTTTTTCTGCTGCGATCCGCAGTTTTGTTTTGTTTTGTTTTGTTTCTTTTCCCCACTGCGATCCACGGGTCCAGTCCAGTTTATTCAGGTCTGCCTCGGACCGCTAGATCTGGTCGAGCTGCAGACTCCGGGTTGCGGGGAGGGGGGAGCTCTCTCTTTTGCCCTCTGGGTCCCTGACGTGGGAGGCTTCTCGTTTGCCCCTCTTTATCCGCTCTCTGGGTTGCTCAGATGTTGATGGTAGCCCTGTGGCTCCTCTGAGCCCTCTGTGCGGGAGTTTCCCACTGGCTGAGAGAGCCCGAAGAGCTACAGTTTCCCGCTGAGGGCCGCCCCTCCCCCCTCTCTGGGAGCCGCGCGGACCGGATCGCTGATCTGACGGGGAGGGAGCGGAGTTCTCCTTACCTCTCCCCACTTCCTCCGGGGGCCCAGCACGTTCCGCTCTCAGATGTGCGGCAGTGTGGATCCCTCCGCTCCAGCTTTTGACTGTCTGGGATTCCGTTGTTGGTCTGTGGCTGTTACTTTTGTTGTATTTTGTGGGGGAAGAATTCACGGGAAAGCTCACTCCGCCATGATGCTGACGTCACTCTCATTGTAGTTTTTTTAAAAATTTTATTTATTTATTTTTTCCCCCAAAGCCCCAGTAGATAGTTGTATGTCATAGTTGCACGTGCTTCTAGTTGCTGTATGTGGGACGCGGCCTCAGCATGGCCGGAGAAGCGGTGTGTGGGTGTGCGCCTGGGATCTGAACCCCGGCAGCCAGCAGCGGAGAGCGTGCACTTAACCACTAAGCCACGGGGCCGGCCCTCTCATTGTAGTTTTCATTAGCATTTCCCTAATGATTAGTGATGTTCAGCATCTTTTCATGTGCCTGTTGGCCATCTGTATATCTTCTTTGGAAAAATGTCTGTTCATATCCTCTGCCCATTTTTTGATTGGGTTGTTTGTTTTTTTGTTGTCGAGTTCTTTCTATATTTTGGAGATTAACCCCTTATTGGATATATGATTTGCAGATATTTTCTGGGAGTTGTCATTCTTTGCTTCCAATACTGTAGTGAATACAGTGGTTGTGAATTTAAAGAGCAAAGATAGGTGTTTTTAATTAGAATTTTGCTGAATTTCCATGCTTAAGATACTATGCCAGGGCCGGCCCTGTGGCTTAGCGGCTAAGTGCGCGCACTCTGCTGCTGGTGGCCCGGGTTCGGATCCCCGGGCGCATCTGATGCACCACTTCTCCCGCCATGCTGAGGCTGCGTCCCACATAGAGCAACTAGAAGGATGTGCAACTATGACACACAACTGTCTACTGGGGCTTTGGGGGTGGAAAAAAAAAAGATACTATGCCAAACTAGTGAAGAAGGAAAGGGTAATAATTAAACATTTTGGGAAAAATTAAGGAATGCATAGATGTTATGAGTGGCAATTTCTTTTTATGATAACTAATCCTGTGCTGGAATTGTTTAAGGCAAAATTTTAATACCAGTATTTTGGGTGTTGGATCAACCTATTATTGCTATTGTAAGTATAGCTGATTCTTGGATTAAAGTGTGTGGATTATCTACACTGACTGTTTACTCCCAGGTTGGCTTTCTTTTGCCAATTCTAGCTATTTCCAGGCTACGTCCTGGACTACTACTTCCATTTGATATAAACTGAAGGATTACAAACTATGTTTTTAAATTGCCTAAGAAAAATATCAGTAAAAAAACCGACCAAATTCCAGCCAGGTGGAAAGTTTCTGTTTGTTAGTTTTAGTGTTTACACAACTGCCTGCCTCTGTCAGTCTGCGTGATTGAGAGTTAACCGTGCAGCTTGACGTGGGCATTGATTCTGCTTTCTTATTGATCAGGGGAGATGTGAGCTGGGGAGGCTGTGATAGATAGATAGTACCAGAATGTTCCTGGCAAAAGCTATGAGGCCGTGTCCTCCAACTCATTAAATCAAAGCATAATACTAAAAATGATGTGCCAGGCATCTCAAGCCATTCTTGGGATGCAGATAATTGAATTTTCTGCTTATTTGGAGAAACCATGCCTTGCCTATTGATCTTTAATAAAATGTTATTTTAAAAGAGCATGTAGAACATCTTTCCCATCTTTATCTTTAAAAACCCTCCCCTTGAACCCATGACTCCTGTTGTGGGTTGAATTGCATCCTCCTCCCCAAAATAGATATGATGAAGTCCTAACTCCCAGGACCTGTGAATGTGACCTTATTTGGAAATAGTCTTTGCAGATTTAATCAAGTTAAGATGAGGTCATTAGGATGGGCCTTAATCCAATGTGACTGATGTCCCTATAAGAAGAGGGAAATTTGGACACAGACAGACACACAAGGAGAATACCATGTGGAGACACAGAGACACAGAGACACAGAGGGAAGGAACTTTGGGGAGACTGAGGCAGAGATTGGAGTGATGCTGCCATAAATCAAGGAATACCTGGGGCTATCAGAAACTAGAAGAGGCAAGGAAGGATCCTTCCTTACAGTCTCTGAGGGAACATGGCCCTATCAACATCTTGATTGTGGACTTGTATCCTCCAGAACTGAGAGAATAAATTTCTGTTGTTTTAAGCTACCCAGTTTATGGTACTTGGTGATGGCAGCTC
The DNA here is from genome assembly GCF_020826845.1 of Diceros bicornis minor. NCBI lineage: Eukaryota > Metazoa > Chordata > Mammalia > Perissodactyla > Rhinocerotidae > Diceros > Diceros bicornis. Next base: position 7,984,458 of record NC_080763.1, on the reverse strand, counting down.
TAGGAATCTAGCACATTCCCCCGTGAGCTCCTGCTTTCTTTCTCTCCTTCCCTTCACAGCTGCAAGTTGGCTAGATTGTACCACCCCACCGAAACTGTTCTTGCTGAGGTCTTCAGGGACCTCCCAGGAGGGGCTAAGCCTGCAGACCCTGGAGCCCACTTGCCTGAGTTCAAGTCCAGACTCTACCCCCTGCTAACTGTATGAACTTAGGCAAGTTATTTAACTTTTCTGTGACTTAGTTTGTGTTTATCACTACAAGAGCCTATCCCTGGAGGCTGTTATAAAGCTTAAAAGAGTTAATACAGGTGCTGGCCCTGTGGCGTAGCGGTTAAGTGCGTGCGCTCCGCTGCTGGTGGCCTGTGGTTCGGATCCCTGGTGCGCACTGATGCACAGCTTGTCAGGCCATGCTGTCGCGACGTCCCATGTAAAGTGGAGGAAGATGGGCACGGTTGTTAGCCCAGGGCCAGTCTTCCTCAGCAAAAAGAAGAGGATTGGCATGGATGTTTGCTCAGGGCTGATCTTCCTCGCAAAAAAAAAAAGAGTTAATACAGCTAAAGCACTTAGCGTAGTTCCCAGCACATAGCCAACACGTAATGTGCACCTGTTTCCATTAGTTTCATTTACTACATCTGTCACCCCTTTTCAGTTCTTATGTTGCTTGTCTGCAGCGTTGGACTCTACTGGCCACTTTCTTCGCCATGGCCCCTACGTTCCATTGCCTTATGGTTATCCTCCCTGCCTCTAGCCGCTCTTTCCATCAGGCTTCTCCTAGGAAGGTGTTGTAGCTTGTGGATAGAGCTTAGGTGTTGGAATTGAACAGATCTGGGCTCAATGCTCAGCTTTGCACCTATTAAGTGAGTGCCTTTGGGCAAGTTAACTTTTCTGAGCCCCAATATTTTTTGGATAAAATGGGGATAATCGTACCTCATTGGGCTTGTGTGAGGAGTACATGAGATAATATAAGCAGAGGGTCCAGTGTAAGCTGAATTCTGACTTTCACTTCCACGTCTGTGAGCCCTGCAGTAGGTGCCTCCACGGCTCCAAGGGGAGTCATTTACTCAAAGTAAAGTGTGAGGCAGCAGCCCTGCCCCTCAACTTTTGGTGTAGAGATAGACCCGCGGAATATTCTTAAGGAGTTGGAAAAGTCCTCCTGGATTGAAACTTCAGTCATATTTCATGTTTTAACCTCATTAGCCTCTGTGTTCAGTGATTACCAGGTCCCCCAGCTTTGATTTCTCCTACAGCTCTTGGAAACATCCTCTTTTTGAAGAAACCAGACTCTGGCTTTGGAGGGGACAGCAGGGGAACCAGGCATGATATTGGATGGAAATCAACAGTTTCAGTCCTGATTTCAGCAATGATTGATTCTAGGGCAGCCAGCAAGGGGGGCTGAGCAAGGCAGGGGGAAATCCAGAAGTGGTTCCTGTGTCGTGTTACACAGGGAAGGCTGTCACCAGTAGGAGGTGGGCTAGAGGTATGAAAAATGGATTCTGGTGGGTGGGTGCCAGGATCAAGCCTTGGAGGAGGGACTGGCTGAGCCAGGCAGGATTTCAGGGCCTACCCAGTGTGCTGGGGCTCAGGGAAGGTCTCTGGTCCTGGATGGGGCAATCCATCAGAATTGAGAATCTGGAGCCTTTGTTCTGAGCCAGCATAGAGCTAGGGAATAAGGGCTGCCAGGGACAGCCTAGATTCTTCTCTAAGCCTGTTCTGGCCAGGCTAGTCATGGGGGAACCCTACGGGGTTGGAGCACAGCATGGAATCTAGAATGTGAATTAATTTTAAGCCTCACCAAATGGGGCCGAGGAGCTCAAGCAGGAGCTGTTGGTGCAGGCTGCCTCTGTCGCCGTTAGCTTGGGAACTGAGATAGACCATGGCTGTGTCAGTGGTCCCAGCTGGGAAGACCTGGAGAGGGGGAGACAGAGGAAATAAAGCTGACAGATATATGGCTTGTTATTATTGTGACTTTAGAAGAACACACCGAGGACGTTTGAGAATCTGGGGACTCGGAGGACACCTTCCCTCTGTGCAGTTGCTGTGCATGCCTGTGAAAAAACGCCCCCCGGCGCAGACAGCCTGCAGATACCTTCTCCCTGGTCTTGATTGCTCTGAAGAGCAGTGGCCTTGTGCAGCGAGAGAGGTATTTTGTAAATTATATTCTGACTCAGAAATGCTCCTTGAGGTTGCCTTATTTTTACATCTCTTAATACAGATTCACTGCGCACAGTTCTATAGGGATAATCTATAAGATCAATATCAAAGTTGTCCAGTTATTCTTTGTTAGCAATATCTGGATCTAAGACTCACAAATGCTATGGTGTCTAGTGATCAAACCACGGTTTTGGAGGACCATCACTTATTAGGGGGTGAAGGTATTTTCCAAATCTTTATATCCCTACCAGACCTTCACCAGTCTTTGCTGATGGTAGTCAATTTATCTGTTAGAATTAGGACCAAATTGCCTTCCACCAGTTCCGTAGAGTTAGAATAAAGAGGAACATTAGTGCAGTGAGGGGATAACGCCAAGAACAAGCTATTCCCCATTAGTGACAAAGAGTTATGAGGAAACAGCAGCAAAGCTGACTCATTAATGCTGCAGTTAGTACCCTGTTAGGAGGCTCTAGAGATGAATTACTCAGTCTTTCCAGTGTAGGCAGACAAGTGAAAGAGTGAATAAAATATAGCTTAGGAAAAGTTGAAGTAAAGATCAAATTGTGATGATATTAAATAAGATTAAAAAACTAAACCAAAATTGATTAAAATGGACTATAATCCAATGGACTTAATATGAAGACATTGAAAGCATTTTTCCTTTTTGCAGATTCTAGGACAGTTTTATGTTTCAGTTTGTCTGAATCTCACTTTGTTTTCTGTGTGTTGACAACATGGCTTAAAACTGTAAATATCTGCCTGACAGATCCTGTTACTTAGCTTTTCAATTGCTTGAAATCTGGAGCTGTGGTCACAAGGGAGGCCACCAGTCTCTTCAGAAATACCAGGGAACTCACATATAATGCAGCATCCAGGGGTTTATATTCTGCACACATTGAAGGTTGCTACCTTTGGAAAAATGAACCAAAGTATAAATTTTTTCCTGTTCATTAATAACTGCTGGCTCTGGTCAAAGTCCATAGATTCCAGCTGGTCATTAATTCCCCATAAACACCATAGGCAGAGGGAGTTATTGCTTCAGAGGGTTTTCAGTGGCATATTTTTGGTGAGTGATGTGGTGTAAATTGGTATTTATGGGGTACTTTTGAGATGATTAGTGCTCAAAGCATCTCAAAGTTGAGTCATTTCCAGTTGTCCATTTGGAAACCTCTCGGCAGGCAGCAGCTGAAGGGACGTTTTGAATCTACATTCCCTAGACCTTGGGAATGCATGCTTCATGTAAAAGGCTGGCCATAAATGTTGACTTGCAAATTAGAGCTCACCCTGTGATGAGATTTAGCATCCTTGCCAAGGCTCGTCTGAAATCTTGCCCCCCTTCTACAGTGATCTCGCTGTCTAGGGTTGGACAAAGTGTTTGACAAAGTGGCCTAGCGTCTGGCATACAGCAGGTGACCTCCCAGATTTAAATGTACTCTGGGAAACATGAAACGCCAGAAAGGCCATTTAAGTATTTTATGCAGCCTTCTCCGTTAGCCTTAACCTGTGCTAATGCAGCTCTCTTCTGATCATCATTTACATCCCACAGACCCGGCTTTGTGTCTCTAGGATGGGTTATGTGCTCTGTTGTAAACTCTCCACTCTTTCTACCTCTCTCCACCACATTACTCAGCATTTAAAGATTCCTGCTATAGGGATCAGTCTTTCATCACACTCTTTCATGAATCTTTAGGGCTTATCCTTCAGACTTCCCAATCCTTCTCTTTCCAGTCTGTGGCCTATGATTAGTATTCCTGTGCTGCCTTCTTTAGCTTTACTGCTTTATGAGCAAGGCTGCAATGAAAAACAGTGGTGGAAAAGAACTGACTTTCCTCTCTTTCCAGTCTGGGACAGTTATTAGTACTGTCTTTCTTTGCTGAAGAAAAATAAAGAACCAGATTTGAATAGGGAAAAGGGTAAAAGCCTATGACACTCTGGAAGTCTGTGCATTTGAGTTGTGGGTGTACTGTGGCGGTTTTATGTTTCTTGTTTCACCTTTTGTGCTGTGCTGTTCCTTCAGAGCAACACAGCCCTGATTTGTGCAGCAAGGTCTTCTGTTTGGTTCAGATTTGAGAGTAAAAGGGTGGTCGTATAGTGGTGTGCATAAGTGACAGCTGGGTCTTTGTGTGTTTGCTGCAGGCTGTTGGGGCTGTCTCTTTAAGATCTTCTGGTTCAGGTAACATTTTACCCAGAGGACACTTAAGCCCTGAGAACCTAAATAGCTTGGCCAGAGTTATAGCCTGAAAATCCCAAGTCTCTTGTCTCTCAGTCCAGTGTTTCTGGTCACCACATCTAGCTTATTTCATTCACTTGATCCCTGTCCATCAAAATAAATAGACACACACGCACACACACACAAACACGGAATATAGCATTTTAGAAAAGGGCACCGGCTTTAGAGTCAGTCATACTTAGCTTTGAATTCTACTTAACACTAACTAGTTATAGACTTAATTAATTCATCCCTCTAAGCCTCATTTTTTGTTTTTCCTCACGTGTCCATGCCCATAGAGTCCATAAGAATCCATGCTCATAGGGGTGTTGTGAGGATTAATTAATCTAAAGTGTGTGTAAGTTGTTTAACAAATCGTCTGCCACCTGACAAGCATCCAGTAACATGTCTGTTTGCCTAATAAAGTCTCTGTCTGTCTGTTGCCATTCATGTGTACCAGGCACTGAGCTAGGGCAAGGAGTTAATGCAAAGTGCTACTTCTTATTACAGCTCTTACACCATTGCATTTAGCCTCACTTTGGTTATATTATATTGGTCATATACTATATGGGGTAGGATAAGGCTGTGCTGTTATAACAAAGAGACCCCAAAATAATTCAGTGGCTTAAAGAAGTGAGAAGTTTCTTTCTTTCTCACTTAGAAGTTCAAGGTAAGCATTCCAGGTTGGTAGGTGGCTCTGCTCCACAGATGATTGAGGGATGCAGGTTCCTTCTTAACTTGCTGCTCTGATATCCACTAGGGCATTGTTGATGTCGGGGTTGCAGTTGGGAGGAAGGGGAAGGAGAGTGTGAAGAAGGCACACCCGGGCCCCAGAGTCACATATGTCACTTCCACTAACATTTCATTGGCAACAACTTAGTCACAGGGCCACCTCTAAAAGAATACAAAACTAGGGCGGCTAGGCAGCATGTGCCCAGATATGGTTCTGTTGCTATACAAGACGAGGAGAATGGCTTTGGTGGACAATGAGCAGGCTTTGCCTTACAGCTCAATTCCAGAGAGCCAACACTGATGAGGGGCTGTGTGGCGTGGTAGAAGGAGTCAGGAGCCTGGTTTCTCACTCTGGTTCATTCAGACACTTGCATTGTGACTTTGGCCAAAGCGCCTAACCCCTTGCGCCCCAGTTTCCTGGGACTGACGAGTTCCAGGATTCTTTCCAGCCACACGAAGCCCTCCCTGACCACCTTGTCTCAAGGGATCTCTTTCTCCTTCTAAAGCATCTCTTCATTGTGCATCTCATGGCACACAACTCATACAACTTTATTTGTGATGAGCTTTTATTGCATCTCATGAAACTGTGAGCTTTGTAAAGGAACAAGTCTATCTTTCTGCCCCTCACAGCACTTTACAGGTATCAGATCAAAAAAATATTTATAGGTTGGCTGATTGGTTGGTTGATAAATGTGAGTCACTTGGAGCTCGCTGGAAAAGGAAATTGTAGATATGAAGCACTGCAGAGTGATTTTCTTTGGGAATGAAGCAGAGCTTGAGAGAATAACCTCTAAGGTCTTCTCTGGGCTCACATTTTATGATTCTGTGACTCAGCAGCTCTGAAGTTGGGAGGAATCCCAACCTAGTTCCCTCTGGTGACATTCCCTCTAGAAGTTTTTTATCATCAAGTTGAACTTCTGGATAAAAGTTTCCATCTCTTCCAGTGGCTTCTGCAAGGTCAACTGAATACATATTAAGCTTTAAAAGAAAGTATTCTCACTTCTATGAATAGAGCTATATTTTAAAATCCTTTAGCATTTCAGGCAAGGCTCTGAGTACTCACAGGATATTAAAATGCAGGGCCGTATAGTTTGCTGAGCTTTGGAATCATATTTTGTACGTTTAAATCCTAAAACAAATCCCTCAGAGATTCACTTGAAAACAGTGTATTAAGCATTTATTCTATAAACATCTGAGTCCTGGTTTTGAAGTTGGCTTCCATCAAGTTTGTTACTGGTGGGCAGTGACTGAGTGCCAAACACAGTAAAGCAGTGCCTCTGCAAACTTGACTGAGCATTGGAATCATCTGGGGGTCTGATGAGAATGCAGATTCTGAGTCAGTGGGTGTGTGGTGGCGCCTGAGGTTGTGCATTTCTAACAAACTCCCAGGTGATGCCCTGATGCTACTGGTCCATGGACCAAACTTTGAGCAAGGATGTAAGGAATATTTCCTATTAACGTGGCACTTTAAGGATGCTTTGTTACTAGTTAATTAAATATGAGGTAATCATGTTGCCTCGTATTAAAGTTATCTGCATATATAAGACTGTAAGATCCTGAAACCCAGAAAACAGCCCTGTTTATTTCACCTCACTTTCTCCTATGAATTTAGCACACTTTCGTGTTCTTTATAAGCCTTTAAATTTATTTGTTAAAGGAATGACTGAAAAATTTAACTGAATGCTTATTTTGTTCCAAGTAGTAAGATCTGTTTGACCTGGGTTGTATTTTGTTGCTTTCTCTATCAGAATTAATCTATGAGAGGAAACATGGCCCTATAGAGGATCAAATTGGAAATATTTTTTCTTAGTATTTTACTTTCCTCTCTACAGCAAAGACCGTTGATGTGTGCGTTAGCTCATGGCTTGAGCAGTCCTAGGACTCCAGGAAGCCACAGCAGCCGTTTAGATTACAGTCACGCAGGCTTACACTGCCTCTGCCACGTAGCAGTGGCAGCATAGTCTGTGCCGTTCTTGAAATCCAGATCCAAGGGAGAGGGTGCCTCCAAGGTCTGACCCCGGCACAGGTGGGAAATAATAGGCATGTTTGGTTGTCCTGAAATAAGCCCAAGTGAAATTAAAGGACTTAAATGGTGAGGCATGAAAAATTGTATTTTTATCTAAATTTTCAATGTGGTATTTTTGTGCTCAAACCATCACAAACAAATTCTGTATAGTACTGCGGGCCTTGGTAGTTTTACTGGCAAGTGACATTCCTACATAATTGCTTTAGGAAAAAGAAAGAATATTCTTGGATGTTACGTTGTCAGGAAGTCATATAGGTATAACCTGGTAGGTGGCTAAGGCTTCATCATCACTTAGTTGGCCAACATGGAAACTGAGAGGAGTGGAAGATAGCCTCGATAATGCCATAGGATCTGTGTGCCATCAGTCTCCCTGTGAGAAGGGAGACGGCTTATGTGATCATTCACACCAAACTCGCTTGGCTCCATCCTCCCCTCCACAGGGGAGTCACAGCTTGGCTGTGTCATCACTCATGTGCTCTACCAGACCGTGAGCTCAGAGTTGACAGGTCAGGGCTTGACTGCTGGCTCCACCACTTACTGAGTGACCTTGTACAAGGTATTTTGCTTTTTTGTGTCTTGGTTTCCTTACCTGTAAAATGGGGATAGTGGAATAAACCCTCTATATAGGGTTTCTGAGGGGTACTAAGGGCGCTAAATCTTTGCATTAATTTCTCAACGTCCCGACTCTAAGAAGCTAAATCTTTTTAGCACTCTAGAGCTTACAGTCTAGCATAGGATGACAGATTTACAAACACTGTATCGTGTAGAAAAGACATAAAGATATGTGCATGGTTGTGACAGCAGGATGGCGATGGGACTGAGGTGACCTGCAGCACATGTAAACATTCTTTACTAACCGAAGTGATGGAAACTTAGGTGAGAATCCTGCAGTGCTAGAGACACCACCACATGTGTCTGGAAAGTGACTTCCCTCATGACACCCACATTTTAGTGGGAGGAAGGGGACAGACATTAATCAAGCACTCACCAGTCTTTAAATTACAATTATGATGAGTACCATGAAGGAGACAAGCAGCTGGCCAGAGATCTTATAGCAGGGGCAGGGACCTGAGAGGGGCAGAGAAGGCTTCCCTGGGAATGTGTTTGTGAACCCAGATGTGTAGCCTAGGTGGAGTGGGGGCTGAGAAAGGAGTATTTCATGCAAAGGAATGGGTTTGTGAAGGCTGGAGGCAGGAAGAAGTATTTAGGGACTTGAAAGAAGGCCAGTGTGCCTGGGACTAAGAGGGAGCAAATGGTGGCTGGTGAGCCAGATGGGGACCAAACCCAAGACCTTGCTGCCCAGGATAAGGATTTAGGATTTTATGCTGTGAGAAGTAAGATGCCATAGAAGGGTTCTGATGTGCTATTTGAGTTTTAAAAGCATCTCTCTGGCTGCAGGATGTCTTGTAAGGAAGCTGTAGAAAGCGTGGAAATGGGAGTAGAGGAGGAGCAAGAATGGATGCAGGGAAGCCAGTGAGGAGCTTGTTACGATAGACTGGGAAAGAGGAAAAATGGGACGGGGAGAAAAGTGGATGGAGTCAAGAGTAATTTAAGAGATAGAATCAAAAGGTCTTGGTGGTGATTGGACCTTGAGGGGGAGGGAAGGGAAGTGTTAAAAGTGACTCATAAGTTTCTGCTGATGCCAGTTGGGTGGATAGTGGCGTCATTACTGAGTTGGGGAAGACTGGGGTAGGACCTGAGTCAGGGGTACAGTAGGAGTGAGAAGGAGGAGAGATCATGAATTAAATTTTGGGTACATGAGCGATACTTGAAGGAGAGATATGTCCCCCGAGCTTAGAGGAGAGGCTGAGTTGGAGCTGTAAATTTTGTAGTCATCAGCATTGGATGGTAAGCGATGCCATGGGAGTAGAAGATAATGCCTGAGGAGTGAGTTTAAAGGGATAAGGATAATGACCTGGAATAGGACCTTGGAAAACTTTAATAATTCAAAGGTGAGATAGAGTAGGTCAGACCCCCAAAGGAGGCTGAAGAGGAGCAACCAGAGAGGGGAGGGCAAGTGTGGTGTCACAGAAGCCAAAGGAAAGAACTGTTTCAAGATGGTGGGAGTAGTCCATTGAGGGAATGCAGCTGAGAGGCAGGCAAACAAACAAGCAACAGGTCTGAGAATTCTTTGATGAAAACTCTGAAGTCAAGAGACAGCTCAAATCGAGTTTTTGTAGCATGCTCCCATGAGCCTTGCACTTCCCCAGCTTCCTCCTTCGTAAAATGGGGGTGGCAGTAGAGTTGTTTGGAGAACTGCATGAGGTGTGTGCAAAATACTTAGCAGAGAGCTGGCAACCAGTCAGCGTACAGTAAATGTTAGCTGGATAATAATGAGCAAAAGTGTTGTGGAGGAAATGAGGATTAGAGAAACTGGGGGCTGGGGTGCAGATGGCACAGTACCTGGTCTGACTGGAGTTTGGTTAGTATCTGGGAGGGTGGAAAAGTTCAGGTGGCCAAATGAAGGAGAGCCTTGGATGCTGGGAGTAATCTGGGTGGGAGACGACCAGGGCCTGAGGTAAGGTCAGGGCAGTTGGGAAAGCAGAGAACCTTTGACAGTGGCCTGGAACAGAATAGAGAGTTTGATAATTGTTCTGAACGTTCAGGCTTAGAATATGCTAGAGATTTCTCTTTCTTTCTGTGTGTTTAACTTTGAGTTGTTAACTAAATAATCAAAGCTAGAATGTCTTTTAAAGAGTGCTGTATGAAACTCGGTGATGTGGAAGCAGTAGGCCAGTGTCACCTTCTATCTCCTGATGTGGAGTGAAGGCTAGAGACCAAGAATGGAGCCTGGTGGGACCTTCAGAAGCCAAAGGAGGAAGTTCATATAGACCTTTTGAATCCAAAGAAAGCGCATTTATATCCAGAATGGTGATGCCCTGGACTAAAAAGGACATGGATGGTTTGGTGTAACAAATGGTGACCCATTTTATCAAAAGTTATGGAGCGGCTAAAGCATTGTCTCTAGTCTGTAAATGTTGTCCATGTGAGTATATCGGTCATTCAAGTACAGTTACTTGTTTTCTTTGGCAGAACTCTCACCTCTGTCATTTTAGCTGTGCTGGGTGTTGCATCGGTTGAACATTCAGTAGTCTTGGCCTGGACCAGTGGTCCAGGGGTGATGTGTGGACAGTAGAATGAGTGCAGCCCTCTTGTAGGAGTGGCTCTACATCAAAGTTTTGTGGCATCTGCAGGCTTCCTGGCCAGGCCCATCCCAGGGAGCCTGAAGCTGCTGAGAATATATGACTCTTTTCACTGTGGAGGGACTGTTTGACCAATTTGGCATTTTCTGAAATCATCAACTGGCCCTGGACATTGATTTGGCTAGTTTCATCATCATCCTTCAGGGCTGCTTTTCAAACCACATTATTTGCTTGCTGAGCTGGCCCAGATTTTGCATCACTGAAGATCACTGGCAGGAGCATAGGAATAAATATTATTAGATTCGATAACCTCCTCCCCCAAATAGATCCTTGGATCCTGTATGGGTGTCTGGTCAGCCATGGTTGCATTCCTGAAGGAGATGCTGCCTGACTTTACAGTATACAGAGAGCAACAAATAGGGAATGTTTCCTTTATTTGTAAAATTATCCTCAATTAATGTCCTTCATTCCTATTTCATGCCTGTTTGTGATATGATGTCACAAAATGTTGTTATCATTATGAAGTGGAGGAGCTTAAAACCAGACACTCGACCCAGCTCTGTTCCCTCCTTCTAAGTAGACTCACCTTGTACTTAAAAAACAAGAACAGGTGTTTGCAAGGGGCTGAGGAGAGAGGGGAATGGGGAGTAATTGTTTGAGGGTATAGAGTTTCAGTTTTGGAAGGTGAAAAAGTTCTGGAGATCCATTGCACAACAATCTGAATATTCTTAACACTATTGAACTGTACATTTAAAAAGGGTTAAGATAGGTGGCTGGCCTGGTGGTGTAGCGGTTAAACGTGCGCGCTCTGCTGCGGTGGCCCAAGGTTCACAGGTTCAGATCCCAGGCACACCGCTTGTCAAGCCATGCTGTGGCAGTGTCCCATATAATGGGCACAGATGTTAGCCCAGGGCCAATCTTCCTTGGCAAAAAAAAAAAAAAAAGGAGGACTGGCATCAGATGTTAACTAAGGGATGATCTTCCTCACACACACAAAAAAAGGGTTAAGATGGTAAATTTTATGATGTGTGTGTGTATTTTTTTTATCACAATTGAAAAAAATAAGAACAATGAAACAAAAACAAAAAAGAAAGAAACTCCAGCACAAGGCAAGACTGGGTGAACAGCTGGGCTCTTCTTTTACTGGTTACTCAGCTGGACAGCTCATCCCTCCCCCCAGGACCATTGCCCCAGAAGTGGTCGCAGGTCTCTGTGTCTGTGCCTGGTCTCCCTGTGTTCTCCCTTGATCGTTGCTCACTGAGAATGCAGTCACTCACATGGTTGATTTGTTTGCCACTGGCTACAGCCAGGTCCAGTGGGGGGAGAGAGAGAGGAAGGCGTGGGTTTGCGTAGTGTAAGACAGGGCTTTGAGGGGTATGGTCCTCCTTGGACTTGCTTGGACTGAACTGAATGTGAGTGAAGCAGCCAAGAGCTCTATTCCAGCCTCCACAGACCTTGGAGAGAGTCTGTCCCCTCGCTTCCCATGTTACTGCATGGGCAGGGCTAGACTGTGCTGTACTAATGGCATTTGCCTTGCCAGCTGGGAAATCAAAGCGCAGGGGTGAAGGCCATCTGGAAAGTGCTGCACTTGAAGTCAACAGTTAGAAGGTGAATGTCGTGCTGTGGGACCTGAGAGGTGCGCTGTGGATACAGTTCTGCAAATTCCAGCTTTGTATCAGTTGTTTTGATTCTGTATGTGAGAACTTAGATAGATACAAAAGCCTTTACTAAAAATGCATTGGGGTAGAATCATTCACTCTCTAAGCCATAGAAACATTGAATCACAAGGGGAACAAACTTGGATTCAGGATCAGGATTCAATAGTTGAGACTTACAAAAACAAGTGTTGCTCTTTTTCTGAGCTATAGTGAAGATGCCTGTGATGTTAGAAGCGTGAGCTTACTATGTGGCACCCTTATGTCTCTAAGTCAGTAACTTTGAAAAACCTCAGAGGGAAATGAGTTCTCTCCCTGAGTTTCCGCAATAGTAAAATCCCTGTTTAATTAATGCCTTCATTCATTATTTGTGACAGCCATCTTTGCCCTCATGGAGACTTAACTGCTTGTCATATTAATCCTCATGAGGTCTTCCCTGTGGGATATAAGCTCCTTGAAGGCAGGGACTGGGTCTTGATCATCTCTGTGTCCATCCTCTAGCAAGTGCCTGGTTGTAGAAGAAGCTTAATAAATTGTTGAGTTGAATCAACACAGAAAATTTATGCAGGCTTCTCAGGTTCAACACGTTTGGTTCTTCTGTATCTACATCTTTGCTTCTGCTTTGTAACCTAAAATAGATGCTACTTTTGGTGCTGAAACCATCATATATAAAACTTCCTGCTGATACAGACGGGGAGAGAGGTTCTTTGAAAAAAATGTGAAATGTGAGTATCTATGATTATGACATTTTTTATAGTTCAGAAACAAGTATATCTTGAAGCAGTGAAAGATCGTCTGTTCTCTATGGCACAATCTTTCTTTGATTTTGCTTAAGTTTCTTTTTCTCTCATCAGTCAGGCTTAATGCTAGTTTGATCAAAAGTCCAGTGGGTTGATTTTCTTATTTATGAAGTAAAAGATTTAATTATGGGCACAGAGCATTTCCAAGTTGCATTTGAATGACTGCCTTTCCCCCTACTCCATGTCAGTCGATCACTTGGAAGGTTTATTTTCCTCTGCTCTCCCTTCTCCAGCTTTCATACATCATTTGTCTCTCTCATGTTTCTCCTCTTGTTTATACTCCCACATTCTTTTTATTTTCTTTCAGTTCTTCTCATTTCAAACATTTTCCTTTTGATTTTTTTTGTTGTTGTTTGTTCTCTTCAAAAAAATTGCCCTTCTATTAGAAAAAGTGTCCAGAAGCAGACAGGCATAAAGTGCTGATGGCCAAGATGAACGTTCACATAATTTGAAGAGCAGGAGAAAGCCACATCAGTCAGTAACACAGGGATATCTTTTACCATCGCCACACAAACCCATTTTTCCTTCTAGGTAGGCTCCTATTAATTATGTCCAAATAAGGTTTTTGAAAAGCTTGCCATTAATTGGAGTAGCACAACCGTTTACTCTCCTTGCTTCCTCCGTGATTGAGTCCATAGCAACTTGATGTCTTATATTTTTAGGATGTGAGAAGTAAGTCTTAGTTAGAAAAGTTCATTTAGATACCTGGCAGAAGCAGGATAAAAGATGCATTTGTCTTGGAGGAGGCAGCCTTGGGTTCTTCCTGACGTGAGCTTTTGTGACTTTATCACTCCAGAGATTCTAGTGTCACCTTTACCTCTCCTGTGATGGGTCCTCTTGGGCAACACGTATAAGTTCATACTCAGCTGACTGGGGTTCCTTTTTGCAGGATTCTACTGGAGCTAAACTGGCAATTTTAACAGCTTCTCTCTGTCATACCCAGGGCTGCAGACGTTTTCCTTTTCTGCTTGGAGAAATTTCTCAGTTCTGCCTCACTCTGCTTCAGACCTGCTCCCTCTTCTGGTTTCCTTGGTTTCTGTCCTGTTGATATCCACCTAGATTTTTCTACTTTACTTAGCTTCTCTGGATGGGTGCCTGTTGGGTGGTTTGCCTGGCTTTTTGACATGGTGAGTCCCTAAGGCCCTTTTTTCCTATCTTTATGCAGTGCAACCTCCCACCCCTCACCCAAGCTCCTAATTACTGCAACTCATGCCAGCCTGGATCCATTGCCTCCAATTCCTACTTGTGGGGAGTAGGGAGAAGTCAGACTCTACCATTAATCTTGAAATGTGAACATCTCGCTTGAAAAGTCTATGTAGTTAGTGGTGAAAAGCACAGGCTCTGAGGCCAGACTTCCTGGGTTCAAATCCCGGGTCTGCCCCTTATGAGCTGTGTGATCTTGGGCAAATTACTTACCATCTCTTGCCCAGTTCTCTCATCTGCACAGTGGAGATATGGTTGTACCTGTCTTACATGGTTGATATGAGGAGTAAACAAGTCAGTCCATGTAAAGGGCTTGGAACAGTGTGTCTGCTATATAGTAAGCACAGTATAGTGTTAACTATTACTAAGAAATTGAAGCCCACATTCTCTGAATTCTAATTCTGCCAGAAAGAAGGCAGATGGATTAGATCAGTGTTTATCAAAGGGAGGTCCACAGGTTTACTATGAGGAATTTTAAGTCTTATACTTGCATTTGGATGAAAATGTGAACACATCAGGATAAGTGTATTTTAGATTATTTGGATGACTTCTTATAGCTGAGCATGTTACGTGATTGAAAGCCTGTGTTTGACTGTGTTTATGATCATGTTCTCATGCAGTGAAGGCCATGACGTTGCAGCAGGCTTCAGGAAGGCAGGCTGAGCTGCGGTTCTTGGAGAGAAGAGCGGAGGGGCTTGGAGTCTCCTGAGGCACATGCGACCTGAGCCGGCCATGCTGTCAGGGACCAGTTCTGTAGCAGTCAGGACAGTAGCCATATAGCGACGAGTGGTGTCAATTTGAATTTTTTGGAATTTTATTTAGTTTATGAATTTGTTTTGGTTTTATAGTCATATAAAAGAACTATCAGGATTAGGGGTTTATATCTAGGCTTAGGGTTATATTTATTTAAGTAACATTATAATAAAATAATTTGTAAGCACTGGAGGATCATAAGAAATTTTATCTTATGAAAGGGATCTGTCCATATAATCCTCAAACTTGAGCAAGACTAGGCCCCTCTGTGGTTCCCAAATGCCAGTTCATGAATTGTACTAGTCAGGTTATAAAAAAGGATTCCTTGGGGAACCTGTTAGTAATACAGACTCTCGGGCTGTGTCCTGGAGCTGCTGAGCTGGGCCTGTGAGTTTATATTTTTGCTGAGTTGCTCAAGTGATTCTGCTAAGCAACAGGTCTGGGCCTCTTTGAAGCCATTGACCTCTCCATGTTCTTCATAGTCTTAGGATCTTAGAATTCAGCGTCTTCATCTTCAAAATTGAGATAATGGTACTTGTCCCTTTGTTACTGCACAAGGGAGTAGTGAGAATTAATGAGGCAATTTTCATAAGTGTTCTTGGAAGAAAAGTACAATTTAAGTGTAATATATCGAGGCCAGAATTGAACTAGATTGTCTCAGCATGTAAATTGTTCCCTAGGAATAAAGAAATGACTCAAGTCCTTCTGAGCATCAGTAGGCTGATTTTTGCTACCCAGGATCCAGTTTCTAAACTTGTTGGTGCATCTCCAGCGTGGAATCAAGCCCTGTGAAACCTGGTACCTTACCGTGAGATTTACAAATCAGTAACTTAGTGGTAACAGAGGCAGGAAGGGTGGACAGGGAGGTCTGTGGTGAGGAGCCCTGTGCTGATTGTATTAGTTTCCCAGGGCTGCCATAACAAAGTACCACAAACTAGGTGGCTTAAAATAAGAGAAATTTACTCTCTGACAGTTCTGGAGGCTGGAAGGCGAAATCAAGGTGTCGGCAGGGTTGGTTCCTTCTTGAGGCTCTGAGGGAGAGCCTGTTCCATGCTTCTCTCCTAGCTTTTGGCATTATGGGGAATCCTTGGTATTCCTTGACTTGTAGGTGCATCACTCCAATCTCTGTGTCCATCATCACATGGCCGTCTTCTCCCTGTGTGTCTCTGTGTTTTCACATGGTATTCTCCTCTCTGTTCATGCCATTCTCATGCCATACTTCAGTATATGACCTCATTTTAATTTAATTACATCTGCAAGCACCCTATTTCCAAGTAAGTCACATTCTGTGGTACTGGGCGTTAGGACATCAATGTATCTTTGTACGGGACACAATTCAACCCATACCACCATGTTTCTTTCTACATAGAGAAACACAGGAGGTTTTATATTTCTGACTGAATTCTTTTCCCCAAATTGATTTGAAATGCAGAGGGCATTACCCCTTGGAAACCATATGATACGTCATGGTGAGGTTCCTGGGGCAGCCCATAACAACTGATTTAGCTCACAATGTACTGGAAGTAGAATTTCTTTTAAGAGTCCTATAGAATCTAACCAAGAATTGATCTTGGTGAGAAAATGTGTTCCAAGTTTCAACTTGGGGAGCTAAGAACACATTTCATCCCATCAGCTTTTAGAAACTTCATACTTGTGTTTGTTTCTCTCATCTTGATTCGTCTGTGCTTATTTACGTAAATAATTCCCTTTTTTTGATGTGTTCTTGTTTCCTATTTGGGTGCTAATATTACCTTTTATGTTGTTATTATACCTGAAATCCCTTGTGGAAGGAGTGGAGAGAGGGGAAGGGAAATGCTCTGTGCTATACACAGTCTTTTCCCCTCACCCCCATTAAAATTTGCTGACACAATCCTGTTTTCTCAGCATCTTCTCTGCAATTCTAAGTTATACCTAGCCATCAGTATATTAACTTCTCTATTGTGTACGTGGAGTTCTGATGCATTTACTTCATATCTCATAGTATTGAGTCAGAGGGGCTCTCAGAAATGAGTAGTAGGATATTCTGATGAGTTGACATTGTATATCCTTCAAATTATTTTGTTTGAACAGAGTCTTTGTGCTGGCTGCAGGTCTCAGCCCTCTTCTTTCTGCTCCAGACTCCTTAATGAGCCATTGTCATCTGTTCAGGGAGGCTAACCCTTGGCCTTAACCCTATTTGGCCCCTCCTTTAGATTACAAAGAGTTGATGGGCAAGATTTTTTAATAAAATTCTCCGTAAAGCCTTTTTCTGAAATCAAGTGGTAGATATTGGTAAAGTGTAAATGCAGTGTGTCCAAATATCTTCAGAATAATCAGGTCTGAAAAGACTCAGTTAATAGGCTTTTCTTTTTTCCTTGATTAAAGGGGAGTCTGTGAGTTCAGGTTCTCTGAGAAGCAGAGTCAAGATGGGATTATGTGTGCAAGAGACTTATTGGGAGTTCACTGGGGAGAGATCCGAGGCAGGAGCAGGAATAGGTTAGGAGAGCTTTCAGACTGCAGCGCGGGTCTGACGTCTGTGAAAGGAGAGGTGGAAGGAGGAAGGACTGGGTAGGAAAGGACTCAGGTGACAGCCCAGTTCTGAGAATGTTTTGGCCAGGCTGACTGTGAGTTCTTGAGCCAAAGTTGCCCACTAGAGGAGCCCCCTGTCCCACAGGACTAGGCTTGCACTGGTACCCCGCCATGCTCAGCCAATGCCTGGGAGCAGCCCAGGGGAAATGTGGACACTGCGCACATGTGGTGGTAGATCCAGGAATGGGGAGTGGCCCATACTCCCCACAGCAGGAGAGCCAAGCAGTGCAATTCCATGGCTTTCGTGGGGATCTCCCTAGGGGTCCATGAACTTGGATGGTCAAAATTACATCCTTATTTTCGGTAACTTCTAACTGAATTTTAGTGTTTTGTTTAATTATGAGTGGAGCCAGTAGCCGTAGTAGTATTGGCAGTAAGTGTATCTTTCTCACCAATAAATATTACAGATAGTTTCATATAACATTGTAGTTGTCACAGATATCTCAATATGTCATCTATGCTTATTATTACTTTGAAATTATGGTAGTTATTAGACCTGACACTAAATCTTTTATTTAATGAGAGAGTAAAAAGGCATATTTACTATTGTATCGCAAATTAAAAAAAAAATTTGACAATGGGATTTAAATGTAATTGTTTCTTTAGAGTTCTGTTTTATTTTATGCATTTATAAACGTTATTCCAAGAAGGGGTCCATAGACTTCATCTGACAAACAGAGGGTTCCATTGGACAAAAATGATTAAGAAAACTTCCTGCAGATAGTATTCAGTAGGACCATATTAATTATGGTAGCCCAATAGATTTATCCTTTGCCTGGCTCCAAATGTATGAGAACAATAGCCCTATCCTTATGAGAAAATATTATCGTGAAAGATGATTCATTAATTCAACAAAGAGTGTCCCTCGTGTGCCAGGCCATGTGTGGTGCTGGAGATGCAGTAGTGAGCAAGACGGACACAGTCCCTGCCTCAGAGAGTTGAATCGACTTGCCAAAAAAACAGTCATTAGACAACAACAGTTATGATTATATTACCATGTGGCACATAGTGTTAACAATATGGGAACAACGGGATGCTCTGGTGCCCCAAGAGAAGTGCCTAGTGTAGGGGCCAGAACAGACCTCCCTGAAAAGTGCCCTTTAAGCTGGGCCTGAGAATGGGTAGGAGTGAGTTGGGAGAAGAGAGGGTGGAGACAGAGGTTAGAGTAAGTGCGAAGATTTGGAGGCGAGGCACACTTAGCTTGTTGTTAGAACTGAAATCGTGCAGACCTTGTAAGCCGTGTGAAGAAGTTTAGACTTTTTCCCAAGGGCATTAAGAATCTTTGAAAGAGTTTTAAACAGGGAGTGATGTGATCAGATTGCCTTTCAAAAATATTGCTTGGAAAGAAACAAGGGAGGCTTTTGTGGTACTAAAGCGAAAAATGATGGCAGCCTCCTGTGAAGTGTATGGTGGGAGAAAACAATGTCAGGGAAGACTATTCAAGTCATTCTTGTTTGATTTCTTTGTGGCTCTGTGTGAAGGACTGGGTCTGGAATTTCAATTTGCTAGTCTGTCATAAACTGCATTAGAATTTTGGAAGCATCCTTCTTAGAGTTAAGATGTTCATGGTAGCTGTAGTTCTCTCTGAAGTCTATTGCAGATGCCTCTCTGTGAACATGAAACCTCACACAAATCTTGGAAAGATATTTCAGTATAACGGTTGGATCATGGAGAAAGTGGATGATGTTTGGTTGGGTTCTCTTAGTGTACATTTGTTACTTGCTACAACATTGATGGCCTTTAGACTTCTATATTCAGAAGAAAATAAACATATCATTAATAATGTAGATGGTTATATTGCCAATTAAATGAAAGATCTCTGGCAGCTTCTTCATAAGAAGCTTGTAAAAGGGTCCAAGGTTTGTTTGTTACTAGGTAAAAACAAATCCATTTTGGTTGATGGCTAATTCAGGGCCATGCACAGTTAGCAACTCATAAAAGTGTTTGTATGGAGATGAGTCTCTGGGATAATCAGATTTTATTTCTAGTGTCTAATTGACGCTCAGAGCTTTGGGTTTAATTATGTCTGCCGAAAAAATACAATTCAATTTCTTTTCCTCCCTTTTAAACATAAGTGCAGTCTTCATTTTAATTCATAAATATACATGGCTTTATAGATATTTTCTGACACAGTACCTGGTACCTATTAAATACTCAATAAATGCTAGATTCTTCTTTTAATTGAATGAAAACATATAAAATAAGTAACCTAGGGATGCCTTTGCTTCTGGCTCCTGTTTCTTGCCCAGTGGTTGACTTTGTACATTTTATGATTACTCCAGAGAAATAAAAAATTTAAGTGGGTAATTGTTTTAGTAAGAAGACTCCTATTTTCTCGTCATCTAGGCAGGCTGACTTGACTGTAATGTTGGGTGTTTGCTCTAGTAGGGAGTGCAGCAGGTGGGTATCACATGGGGTCTGAGGCACAATGAGTTGAGTATGTGTGGATGGAATATGAGTTCTACTCTTTCCCTTCTCTATGGCACCTACCCAGCTTCCAGTAGGGCCCACGTAGCTTCTTTACCCATGTTCTATCGTATAGTGTGTCCATCTTCTTTCACTTAGCATTGTTTTCAAGGTTCATATATGTTGTAGCATGTATCAGTACTTCATTCCTTTTTGTGGCTGAATAATATTCCATTATATGTATATACCACATTTTGTTTATCCATTCATTAGTTGATGGACATTTGGGTTGTTTCCACCTTTGGCTATTGTGAATAGTGCTATTATGAATGTTAGTGGACAAATACTTGTTTGACGACCTGTTTTCAGTTCTTTTGGGTATATACCTAAGAGTAGAGTTGCTGAGTCATATGGTAATTTTATGTTTAACTTTTTGAGGAACTGCCAAATTGTTTTCTGCAGTGGCTGCGTTGTTTTACATTTCCACCAGCAACATACGAGGGTTCCAATTTCTTCACATACTCTCTAATATATATTTTTTATTATTATGGCCTTCCTAGTGGGTATGAAGTGTATCTAACTGTGGTTTTGATTTGCATTTTCTTAATGACTAATGATGTTCAGCATCTTTTCATGTGCTTGTTGGCCATTTGTATACATGGCACAATATGGATGAACCTTGAAAATATTATGCTAAGTGAAAGAAGGCAGACACAAAAGTTCACATATTGTGTGATTCCAATTATATGAAATATCCAGAATAGGCAAATATATAGACACAGAAAGCAGATTAGTGCTTGCCAGGGGCTGGTGGGAGGGGAGAATGGAGAGTGGCTGCTTAATGGGTATGGGGTTTCCTTTTAGGGTGATGGCAATATTTTGGAACTAGATAGAGGTGATGGCTGTATAACATTATGAAAGTGCTAAATGTCATGGAATTGTATACTTTAAAATGTTCCATCTTATGTAAATTTTACTTTAATAAATTAAAAAACAAAAACACCTGGTTAGAAGTTGAGTCTGGGTTTCTAGTTTCAGCAGCATAGTGGACTGAGTGAGTATGGATTTCCACTTCCTTCTACAAACACAGAGAAATTCTTGATAAATTACAACAAAATTTTAAAACATGCAACTGAGCATTGTTGACAGAAGAGGTGACTTGAAGGCTGAGCAGTAGCCTCCTGAGATGAAGCCAGAGTGTCTGAGGGGAACGCTGGAACAATTAGAGACACTGGGATGAGAGGTAGAGTTTAACAGCAACATGGCCTTGGGCTGGTGTAGGGCAAGGAGCAGGAACTAAAACACCTGCCCAAGAAGGCATTCTGGAAAAGCTGCCTCTTTGGTGAAAGGGAGGTCTAGAAAATACCTCCCACAAGCCAGGGAAACAGCAAGAGAATGTCTGTCTTCCTGGGGTTCTGAGTAGGAGAGAAAAAGGACACTGAAGCCCCAGGCCTGCCATCATCATGCAGGAACTCACAACTCAGAAGTTAGTGTTGAACCCTGTCCCAGGTCGGTGAAACCCCTGGTGTGCTCAGCATAACCAAACAAGAAACCGCTCATCTGTAGTGACACTTCTGCAATTCAGGATGCATGAGATTCCTGTGAGAAGAACAACCTCCACTGAAAAATAAGTTCACATGAAAAATTACAGATCACACAAGGAGATGTTCTAGCATGAGGGAAAGTAAGTGCACATGGCAGACGGGGGTTAGCATCTCAAGAGCCTGGCAAAATAGAAGTATGTTTGAAATGATTCAAGAGTAAGGAAGCTGAAACTGGCTCTACCGTCTTAATAAAAAGTTTCTCCCGTATGCTCCCAGGGAGCATGTGGCAAGTTTGCTTAAGGGATGTCAAAGGGGGAAAGGGGGAGACTGAGGTTGTTCACCTGCTCTCCTATAGTGGTCTGGTGAGACCTTTAGGTTTTTTTCTAAGGATCAAGAACTCAAGGAAACTTTCTTTTTGAGTAATCCATTTGGATGGCAGAAAAGCTCTGCCTTCGAGTATATTAACTGCGATGCTCATGTGCTCTTAACCAAAGATTTGCCTTCATTTCTCTCGAGAGCACAGCTCAGTATTTGTCCATTATTGTGAGGATTGACGCATTATGAACTGGTAAATGGAACTTTTAGAAACAAACCCTGAAGAAGCTGCCTTGAAAACCACTTTAGTAGTCATTCAACGCTCCACTTCTAATTGATTTCATCTGTTGGCTGAGTCATGGCACTAGCCAAGTGGGAGTTTCATGTGGATTAAGTAGAATCGTGACGGAACATTTAGATAAGGGCCCTCGGCAACATGAGACTTCAGAGTTACCTGGTCACTAGCCAGTCTTCTCTTTGCCTCACCCTATGTCAAGCCATGGCTTTTATCCGTGGAAGCCCCAGTACTTGTATAAAGGAGAGGGCCGTGTGGGGACCTTGTCTTGACGCTGAAGTGGTCTGTCACTTTACAAAAATGGAGAATAGAGGAAAGTGCAGGTAGGACTCATGGATTTTATGGTTGCCAAAGCCTCACATGTATCTCAAGCTGGCAAATTTTAGATTCAGTGGATCTGGCAAGCAGCACACACAAACTTGACTTTGCACTGGAAGCCTGATAATGCTGCACTTCAGGAAGCAATAAACTTTCTATTAAAAATAAAGTACAAAGGCCAAACTATTTTCTCTTTCACCAGTGGATTAAAAATCAGATAGTGCAAATGTGAAGAGAGACCCCGTAAGAGAGTTGGGGAGAATTTTAGGTTCCCTGAGTGTGGACTTGATGCTGCTGAGTGATAAAACCACGGATCAGAAACCTCAGTGCTCAGCAGAACTTTCACGGGTGTCTTAGGCCAAGATCAGTGATTTTTTTTTTCCTTGCAATCAGGTGTAGAGGAGGGGCCTAGACAAGTTGTTTTCTCCTCTGGTGAGCAGTGTTGTATGTCATACTTTCCTTTTTGGGAAGAGAAAGAAACACACACGGAGGGATACTTTCTTCTTTATGCCCCATGTATTTCCATAGGGTTGAAGTTCATAACAGCCTTCTCATTAGAAGAGTTGGTAACCATACAGTTTATAGTTTCTCAGTATGATTAGCATTAATAAATGACCCTGGCAAGGTGTGAATTGATTACAAGACATTCTCCTTGCGTCTTCCCAGTAGGTATCTAGTATCATTCCTAAGCTGGCAGCTACTAAAGACATTTTTAGTATTCTTCAGAAGTAGGGATTAGGGTATCTGGGCTCCTTGTACCCTTCTCTGTAAATATCAGTGCAGAGCCTTCAGAATTAATTGCTTCTTAGATGCATGATTACTGCTCACTTAGCCCTATGCAAAGAAGTAGGTCATTCTATTCATCAGAATCTTGCTGTTCTGTAATTAGGTGAAGAGCAAATGATTATAGATAGGGTTTCTATGTGATTTTAAAGCAGGCAAATTTAGCATCATTAGAGAATAATCCATAGCTGGAAAAACTCAAGGTTCTTTTAAAAACATACAGACAATATTTAAAACTTGGTAAGTTTTATTATTCTTAAATGTGTTATGTAAGTTGAAAAAAAGCTTTATCTGTTTCTTGGGCTAGAAGAGGCCCTTATGGTTAAATAACAAGGAAGAAAAAGAGCTAGTCTCCATTTATTTCTTGACACTGTAGAAACACTGTAATTGAAATTTAGTTACATATGCTTTGAACAAAGAACTATGTTCTGACATTTCATTTATTGTTTAGATGAAACATACATTTCTCTTTTCATTGATTAAGATAAAATTAAGTTTCCCACTTTATTGAAAGATGTAAATGATGTTGAAATTTTGATTATTAAAGAGATTGTATTTATAACCCTTTCAAAATTGAATGTGACCTGAGTGGAACTAGCTATGAAGTACATCTTCCACAGCGCTGTATGGAAAGGCTCCATTTTATAAATTCAGGTAGCCTGAAGTCCTTGGATTAGAATGGATTTAGATAAATGGAGATAGCTTCTGCCTTGAACTTGGCCAGCTTTCCTGCCTTCCTTGCCTCCCGACTTCTGTTCATTCTAATAGTTTGTTTTAATGTACAAAATAAATAAAATTGGTATGGCAAAGGGCAGGCCTGCCCATGTGGTGGCAGAATTAAACTAGTGTCTTAGTTTGTGTTCTCCCTGAAAACACACCCTGAGTCTGGACTGGGGTGCAAGGAGAGTATTTGGAAAGCGACCCCAGGAAGCATGGCAAGAGAGTGAGGAAGTGAGACAGGGGCCAGTGGAGAGCCAGTGAGGGAGTGTTTGTGAGTGGATTGTTGTTGGGGTTCCTTGCTGCTGGGGATTTGCTGAGAAGCTGTGTGCAACACACCTCAGGGGTGAGGAAAACTGGGGAATTATCTGATGCGGTAGGCAAAATAATGTCCCCCCAAAGATGTCGACATCCTAATCCCCGGAACCTGTGAATATGTTACCTTACAAAGGGAATTCTGCAGATGTGATTGACTTAAGGACCTGGAGATGGAGAGATTATCACAAGGGTCCTTATAAGAGAGAAGTAGGAGGGTCAGAGTCCAAGAAGAAAACATGACAACGGAAGCAGAGATAAGAGAGAGAGAAAGAGAGAGAGAGGGAGACATTTGATGTGCTATCCTGTTGGCTTTGAAGATGGAGGAGGGGCCTCGAGCCAAGGAATGCAGATGGCCTCTAGGAGCTGGAAAAGGCAAGGAAACATATTCTCCCCTAGAGCCTCTAGAAGGAATCAGCCCTGTTGGCATCTTGACTTTAGCCCATCAGACTGATTTTGGACTTCTGACCTCCAGAAATACAAGATAACAAATTTGTATTGTTTTAAGCCATTAAATTTGTGACAGCAGCAATAGGAAACGAATGTACCTGCCAACTCGCGGCCCTCATTGATTGAGGATGGCTTCTAGGGCAGTGTTTCCTTGGTGCTCTGGCCAGCGCCACACAGGCTCCTGTGGCTGGAGGACATCCTCAGGCACAGAGACCCTGTGCAGGAAGGAAGCAGTCTTCAGGGCGCCTCCCAGTGGGCCAGGGCACCGTTGGACTTGGCTGTACCTGGACAAAGGATTGGATCAATGGATTGTGAAAACGTCCTCATAAACACTTGGAACTAGCTCTTTTGGGTTGTTTCACATGAACAGTCCAGGTTTCGAATCCCTCTGACCATTCCTTTGCTGTCTCTTCTCCTGGCCTATTCTCTTCTGCCTGGCTTTTTAATGTTGGAGTTCCTTGGCATTATGACCTTGGTCTTGTCCAGTCTTACTTTGTGATGGTTGATTTTATGTGACTGGGCCACGTGCTGCCCAGATGATTGGTTAGGCATTATTCTGGGTGTGTCTGTAAGAGTGTTTCTGGATGAGATGAACATTTGAATCCATAGACTGAGTAAAGCAGATTGCTCTCTCTAATGTGGGTGGGTTTCACCCAATCAGTTGAAGCCCTGACTGGAACAAAAAGGCTGACTCTCCCTGGAGGAGAAGAGATTTCCTCCTCCCTGACTGCTTTTAAGCTGGAACATTGTTTTTTGCCCCTGGCTTTGGACTTAAACTGAAATATCAGCTCTCCTGGGTCTCCAGCTTGCTGACTCACCCTGCAGATTTGGGGACTTGTCAGCCTCCATGATCTCATGAGCCAATTCCTTATAACAAATCTCTTTATATATAAATATCCTATCGGTTCTGTTTCTCTGGAGAACCCTGTCTAATATACACTCTATACTCCAGGGTGATCTTCTCCACTCTTTTGACTTCAGCTTGCATCACTATGTTGGTGAATTTCAAACCTTGGTCTTCAGCCTGGGTTTCTCCGTATTCGAATTTTTAACTGCCAACAGAAACATCCCCATGGATATCATGTAGATACTTCAAGCTCCACATATTCAGAGTAAAACTTGTTATCATCCCCTAGGAATCTGTTCCTGCTTTCTGTATTCTGTCTTTTTCCATCACCATGTACTCTGATCTCTTTCTCAATATCTTCAGCATTGCTCATTCTGAGTTTTAGGTTTCACCTCAGGACTTCTGCCACTCAGGGCTGTTGTCCCCCAGTGGAGAGCAACCCTGGCACACAGGACTGAGTTGGAAAAATCCTCAAGCTAAGGTGAAACTAAGAGATCGAGTTTATTCTCATACAAAGACACACACAGACACACACACACGCACACACATAGGGCCAGTGGAGGTGGAGGGAGAGAGAAAAAGACAGATACATACAGAGAACAGCAGAGCCATAGAGACGCACAGACAGAGTCTGGGAGAAAGAGAAAAAAAAAAGGAGGAAAAGAAAGAGAGACACAAACCACAGTAGGATATACAGAGACACAGAGTCAGAGGGAGACACATAGAGGCAGAGAGAGGAGACAGGGAGGAGAAGATAGAGAAAGAAGAAGCCAGAATAACAGACAGGTGAACAGATACAAACCTGCCCCAATTTGGGTATGCCCTCATCTCCAGAACCTGAAAAAGTCCTACTGTGTGCTCTGATATGGTCACCCTGGCCCACCTACTGACACCCCTCCCCAAAGGGACCCACGGCGTACTGAGCAGGCATATGCTTTAGCCATAAATTTCAGCTCAGCTACTTTTTAGCTGTGTGGCTTTCCACACGTTACTTGAGCTTCATTTTCTTCAGCTGTAAAATGGGGATGTTAATATCTATCTTGCAAGTTTTTTGTGAGGTGCTCAACAAATCTTAATTATTAGCTCAGACAAATCCTAAATCTCCTCTGGCTCCCATCCCGTTCCCCTTTAGTGAAAGGGAGTTCATGGGAATGTCTGGGACAAACATAGCCAATACAATTTTGTTCTGGAAATAAAGGAAATTAAAAATACTCTTCTAAATAAATAAGCAGTTTGGGATACTTTTCAGCCACAGTCTATTAAAAACCAACCATACTTACAACTGATGGGATACATGGAAATATTATTTTATCTGCAGTTCTTCTTTAGTCTCCCCACTTCTTCCTTTTTTCCCAGTGGATAGGCTTGCGGAGGGCAAGTTGCTGCTCTGGGACTCCTGTACACAAGAGGGCGCTGATGAGCAGGGGAGAGAGAGAGAGAGAGAGAGAGAGAGTGTCAGAGAGTCTGCTTTTAATAATCCATGTTTACTTTATTTATTTATTTATTTATTTATTTTATTTATTTATCTTCTTTGTGAGGAAGATCAGCCCTGAGCTAACATCCGTGCTAATCCTCCTCTTTTTGTTGAGGAAGACTGGCTCTGAGCTAACATCTATTGCCAATCCTCCTCCTCTTTTTTTTCCCCCAAAGCCCCGGTAGATAGTTGTATGTCATAGTTGCACATCCTTCTAGTTGCTGTATGTGGGACGTGGCCTCAGCATGGCCGGAGAAGCGGTGCGTCGGTGCGCGCGTGGGATCCGAACCCGGGCCACCAGTAGCGGAGAGCGCGCACTTAACTGCTAAGCCACGGGGCCGGCCCCCCATGTTTACGTTTTTTTCTGTGTACCTTTCTCCCTACCAGAAGGAGACCAGAGGCCTCATTATATCGCTGTGCTTTCAGACTTGCGTTAAATAAAATTTCAAGAAAGAAAAGAAACCAGAGTCAATGGGATTAGAATGAGTCTGTAGCTGTGGGCTGAAGAGTTAACCAGGTGGAAGGGCCTCAACCTCGTGTGTTCTTCACTGCCAGCATTCCACGATTAAACTTCATTTGCAAAGGTTTACAGAATTTTCTGGGGTTCTTTTGGGTAAAATATGTTTTTTTCTGTATTTTAAAAGTAATAAGAAATTATAAATAACTTGGAAAATCCTAAAAATATAGGGAATAAAAGAAAGTCACCCATAATTCTACAGCCCACTGAGGAATTCAGTTAATATTTTGATGTACTTCATTCCAATTATCCACATAGTATTTTTATACACAAACTTGGGCTCACATTATACATAGTCTATTGTTTTTCATTTGCAATTATTTAATTTGAAGAACACCATGCCATTAAGTATTTTTCTTTAAATAATTTTAATTTTAGTATAATATTCCACTCTGTAGGCACAGCCTAAGGTTTTCTTTCCCCTTGAGTGTTTAAACCAATCTCCTATGATTGGATATTGATGTTGTTTACATGTTCTTTTCTATTATAAATCATGTTGCAGTGAACAGCATTTAAGTAAAATTTTTGTGCATATCCATGATTAATTGCTAAAGATACATTTCTTCTACAGCTAGAACTTTGGATAAAAAAATTTAAACTTTTCTTTAAAGGTTTAGCTATCGATTGCAAATTCCCCCCACAACTCCAAAAAATTGTATCAATTCATACCCCTTTCATCAGTGCGATGTTTCTCTATTTTAAAAAATTGCAGTGTTGGCTCTCTTCATAAAGAATTGTCTTTTCCTTTTATTAAAAATCTTTCCTTCTGCTTTTTCTCTTCTTGCTTTTGCATTCCCTTATCAATTTCTATTCCTTAAGTTTTATAAACTACAGAACTAGATCAATTGAATGTGTTCTTTCCACTACCCGTGCACATATGCGCATCCTGTTCTGTCGTGTGTTCTCTCCCACCGTGGAAGATTACTGCCTTAGAGAATCATGTAAAGCCGGACTCTCTGAAATTTACTCTAAGAAAACTAAGAAAGGCCTGGCTTGATGAGGCCTGAGTTGAAACGTTTCTCTTGGCAGTGAATTTCCTGCAGTTCAAAAACCTATCAGTGCCTCAGACCCTGGCTTAATCTGTGCCTCCCTCTCGTCTTCTCCAAGCTAACTTATCCTGCCATCCACAAGTAGTCAGCGGCCCTGCTCGCCTCCTCCACGAGGTGCTCACATCAGCATCCCTGCTCCCATCTCTCTTGTTTTGCTCTTTATATGATACCCAGGCTATTCCTGATTCCAGACATCAGGCTTCAGAGGTTGGAGTTCTGCTTTGTACCCCAGTAATGAGCTTTTCCACCCTGTCCCTCACTCACTCAGTGCCAGCATTGCTGCTTGTCATCCAGTTCTCAGAACCCTGATGGCCTAACCCTTTTCTCACTGGAATTAGGCCCCCATGCCTTCTATGACCCGGTGTAGAACACTGTGCCTGCTCAACACAATGCTCATAATAAGTATTTGTTGAGTAAATGAATGAATTGGAAGCATTCTCTTGCTTGAATTTAACTCTATGTCTTGGGCTTAGTTGAGACATGTTAACACAATACTTATATTTCACTTGTCTTTCTCTCTCCCTTCCTTCCCAGATTTGTTTCATTTTCTAGTTTCTCTACACCAAGGACTGTACCAGACACTTTACACGTGTTATTTCTAATCTTCACAACAATTTTGCAAGACAGGCGTTACCATCCTTATTTTATGTATGAGGAAACTGAGGGTCCCAGAGGTTCATTAATTTCTCCAAAGACACTCGGCGAATCAGTGGTTGACCTCACTTCTCCATGGACCCACTCCTAAAATCACAAATCCTTGGCCCCATTCCTGAGGTTTCTATACGTTCTTTTTTTGACTTTCCCAGGACCCTGACCTTATCCCAATGGATCACCAGCATCCTTGCCTGAATCCAAGTTGAGACGGAAGGATTGATGAGGGAAAGACAAACCTGAGGGGTCTTGCCAAGGTCTTGACATGAGAGATTGAAGCCGGGGACTGAAGGAGATAGAGTAGCCCAAAGTATCTCCATATTTTCAACCTGAGAGAGCAGAAGAGTGGCGGTGTCACCAAAAGAAATGGGTAGTTGGGAAGTCTTATTCCTGCAGGTGGTTAAATCGGATCGTGGTTGGAGTTCCAAGGGCTCCTGACTCCCTGGTTAACTATGGGCAAGTCTCCTAGCTTTTCTGAGTCTGTTTCCTCTTCTTTTCCCTGGGCATCATCTTACCTGACCCTCATGTCTGTCATTGGTTTGCTGATCAAATGTGAACGTGTTTTGTAAGGGGTAAAGCTGTACATACACATTAGCTGTCATCCCTGTTGTCAGATATATTATTACTAGACTCAGATTGTAAATGGAGACACCAGCTTCTTGGGTAGAATACGTCTATGCCAGGCATCAGCGAACTGTGGTCCGTGGGCCATATCTGGCCTGCTGCCTGTTTTTATACAGCCTGTGAGCAAAGAATGTTTTTTATATTTTAATATGGTTGAAAAAATCGAAAGAAAAATGTTTGTGACATACAAACATTACATGAAATTCAAATTTCAGTGTCCATAAATAAAGTTTGTTGGAACATAGCCAAACCCATTCATTTGTGTGCTGTCTATGGCTGCTTTCCCTCTGCAGTGGCAGAGTTGAGTAGTTGTGACAGATTGTATGACCAGCAAGGCCTAAAATATTGACTGTTTGGCTCTTCACAAGAAAAGTTTGCCAACCTCTGGACTGCACCTTTTGGGGGCTGTTTCTGGATCTGCCCAACTGTGTCCTTCCTTCCTGTCTGTTGAAGCTCCCAGAAAGGAAAGGAAATTTAAGGAAATGTTGATTAAAAAAAATTTTTTTTTACTGATCTCTTTTGTTTGATAATAAAGGTAAAAAGAGGATGTATTTATCTTTTTTCTTCTCTTGATGCTTTTTAAAATGAATTTTTATTCAGTGATGGAATGTTGTTATAACTTTAAAAGGCAGTTAAAGATAAAAACCCCACTACTAACCACAAACCACCCTTAACGTGGCCATTCTAATGCATGTTTTCATTTTGATTGATGCTTCCCTCTACTCTGGCACACGTGTTTCCAAATGGTTGTAATAATGGTCTACATAACATTTCATAGTTGATATAGTCCTTTTGAGTTGGCTCTTAAAAATATTACTTGATTATTGCTTTTATTTTTTCATAGTGGTTATGTTGTGATGGAATTATACAGTTTGCAAGCTATATATATTTCAGAAATACTTCCTGCTCTTGCCTTTGGTCAAAGTTTTCTTCTTCAACTATGAATACAAATGCTTCTCTTTGGTGCCAGTGCTGGGCCGCCCTGGCTTGCCAATTGCTTCTTCCTACCTTACTCTGCTCTGACATTGATTCAAGTGCAGAATTCCCATTAAGCTTAAAAACCAAGAAAGATGAGGAATACAGCTAAGGAGAAAATGTCAGATAAGAAAAGAACTTGATATTTTAAAGATTATTTTCTCTCTCCTTCCCCAGACCTCCCCCAAAGCATTCAATAATAATAGAAAATACATTTAGCAAACAAAAATATTCTCTGTTCATTAGTGAGGGTATGGGGGATATATTTGTGTTCTCTGTTACATTTTTAAGTAGATAAGAATAAAAACAAGACTATTACTGTCATTATGTTAATACTGTGGACACTTTAACTGTATTTCATGCAATAAAACCATTGTACCAAATTACCTTAATACTATGAAGTATAAGTTATCAAATTAACAATGCAATGAAATATGAGTAAAAAGATAGCTATTTAAATTTTGTTCTCTTATTTTCCCTAGTGAGAAGCTGGATGGAAAAACTAAAAGACAAGGTAAGAGAACTGTTTTCTTCCTTTGGATTTATCTTAAAGTACATGGCTTTGCCAAATAAAAGATCTTCAGAGTAACGGAGATTTAATTCATTATTCTGATTCTGGTAGTCTATGCAAAGATACAGGGTCACTTCCAGGTGCCCAGCAAGAAAGAAGATCTTCCCTTTAAGTTCCTCCTTGTATAAAGACTTATTCTTCAGAGCACCATTCGTTCTTATGAAGGCAGCATCTGATGTGCTCAACTGAATAATATTCTCGACATATCAAGGTGCAGTTTCTTTTAGGAAATTTCAGGAGTGTAATCCCATTCTATTTGGCGTTTCTTGTCTCAATGCAAGGCTCTTTTAAGTTTGATATTCCTGAATAAGGAAGAAATACCTTGGGTTTTGGAAGGCATTGATTCTTCTGACCCAACGGCGGACTTGACTAAGAATAAAAGTTTGTGATTGAAAGGGCATCCTTAAACCATAGTGGAGGTGGGCTAAAAACACCTGAACACCGGAGCACTCTCCTTAGACCCACTTTTATGTGGTCTCTCGTAGTGCCACTACTTACTAGATGATAATGAGCTGACCTGTCTGGAATAGCCAACTATAGAAAAGTGTTTTCCTCTCTTGCGTTAATTCTGCCATCTACATCTGTGATTGACAATATTAACTTCCTTCCAGGTTCATATTATGCATTTTCTTTTAATTTTCAACACTCTCCAAGTTTTCATTTTTGGTTACCTTATAATTTTAAACTGGAATTACTCATAAAAATATTGATGGAATCCTGAATTTCTTGCTGTAGCCTGTGTCAGATACCATTACTATAACTCAGCTCAGATTTAACTGGGGGTTTAGTTAAATGGAAATCTTTTCAACTGCCAGATATTGAGTTACCCCCAATTCACCCATCTCAGAATATACTTCTGTTGAAGGTGTTCCATAACTTTTTTATTATTTGGGATCAATTTTCCCCGTATTTGAATGATTAATATTTATTTACAGCTTAATGTTAGGGAATAAAAGAAAGCATCCAACTAAAATTATGTAATTATATTAATTCTCCTCATTATTATTTTTCTGCTTCTCAGTAAAAATTAGCATATATGGTCTTTGAGAATGAGACTATTTTGTGTTCATACATGTTAAAAGTGATGTTGAAAATTTTTAAGCCTGTTGAAGTCAGCAGAGGCCATTTTGGTATCTAATGGGTCCATTTATCTACGGGAGGTATGATCAGATGGCTGAGCAAGATTTGGGGGAAGATAAGCTCAAAAATTTAGAACTGAGTATGTTTATGTTGGTAGTACTTCTTGTTATTTTTCAGGGGAAAATATGATGCAATGAAAAGTAAACAGGCTTTGGTATGTTAATCTAGGAATCCGTATGTCATTGTTTCTATAGAAAATATCCTTCTGAGTTACAAAAATGGACAAAAAATAGACTTAAGAAAATAAATTTTGGCATGTAGCCTGTTTTGAAATTGGATATTGCAATATTTTTTACCTGTATGTATTTATAGTTTCACCACCACATTTAAAAATGTGTGCAGCTTTACAGAAAGGCTATATTTTCTATTCCAATAGACCTTTCCTTCTTATCTTGTCTCAAAGCCCTGATAAGTTCTTTCTGCTCCTTTTCACCAAGAGAAATAATTTTATCTATGGCTCCTAGTTTTCTGGATTATTTTGAAATTATTCCAGCCCTCTCTTCATTTTCTTCTCTGGTATTTTTTATCAGTTATGTCTTTTTTTTTTTATAATTTTATTTATTTATTTTTTTCCCCCAAAGCCCCAGTAGATAGTTGTATGTCATAGCTGCACATCCTTCTAGTTGCTGTGTGTGGGACGCGGCCTCAGCATGGCCAGAGAAGCGGTGGTCGGTGCGCACCCGGGATCCGAACCCCGGGCCGCCAGCAGCAGAGCGCGCGCACTTAACCGCTAAGCCACAGGGCCGGCCCTCAGTTATGTCTTAATTAAAAAAAATTGAAAGCAAAATAGTTGAGACTCCAACTGTGGTTGACTTATGCGTGCTCCCCCAGTCTTGAAATATTATACACTTATTTAACGTGTGCATTCATATGTGCGCGCGCACACACACACACATATCTTCCTCTCTCTCTCCCCTCATTCTCTTCATCTAGTTAGCCAGCTATCATCTTTAAAGTCTTTTTAGTCATTATCTTCAGAAACTATTTGAGAGCAAAACTATTGCCTCTTTGATGAAAGTCACAGAATCCCTAAGAACTGATAACTGAACTACGTATTTACCTGGCTCTTCAGCCAAGCTAGGACATCGTCTCAGTTTGGCTTCATTTAATTGTTCCTGATATTGGTTTCTCTTTTAGCTAGCTGGGCTCTGGAAAAGGTGATGTTCTAAAAAGTTCTGAGTTATTCCTTTTGTTCTTATTGTGTAGTCTTTCTCTATTAGTTAGGATTAAGATCAGCTATGAATGACAGACAACCTCAATGACCGTGGCTTAACCAAGAGAGAAGTTTGTCTCTCTCAGTTAAGAGAGACACTCATTTATGAGTCTGGAGGTGGCAGTCAAGGGTTAATGGGGGAGTAGCGCTGTGACAGGGGCCCAGGCTCCTTCTGTTCGATGCTCCACCTTCCTTCCCAAGGTCACCTCATGGTGACAGTTCTGCCTTAGCTAAGTTCATATTCCAGCCAGAAGGAAGGAGAAAAAGGGGAGGCTAAAGATACTCCTCCTCTCTTAAAAGGGAGGATAAAGGTACTCTGTCATTCTTAAAGAGGGGGTGGTGGTAAAGGCTCTGCTCCCCTCTTAAAGAGCTTGTTCTGGAAGTTGCATGTGCCACTAACATGTCATCTCCTTAGTGAGACTTATTGCATGATCACACCCAGCTGCATGGAAGGCAGGGAGAAGTAGTCGTTATTCTGTGCCCAGCCCAGATGGAACGTTCTGTTGCTCTAGAAGAAGGGGAGATGGGTATTGAGGGACAGTCCCCACACTCATCCCATCACTGATCTTCTTCCTGGTTAAATGTCCAAGTCACTGA
The DNA here is from genome assembly GCF_020826845.1 of Diceros bicornis minor. NCBI lineage: Eukaryota > Metazoa > Chordata > Mammalia > Perissodactyla > Rhinocerotidae > Diceros > Diceros bicornis. The sequence continues at coordinate 7,950,420 of NC_080763.1, read as the reverse complement.
TGCTTGTTAGGTAAATCCTAACTCAGCCATCTATTGATATATATTTTCAACATCTAAATTACTTCTCAAAACTGAAGATGCATAACAGTTTTAGTTGTGTAATAAAGACCAGCCCTGTTGTTATGTCACCAAGATCATTCTATTTCTTCTAGATTTAGGAAGTAATCCAGAAAATGGATGACCTAGACTATACTTCAGTGATTCTTATGTGCAGTCTGGACCAGCAGCATCAGCATCACCTGGGAGCTTGTTAGAAATACAAAGTTTTGGGCCCAACTCAGACCTACTGAGTCAGAAACTCTGGGAATGGAGCCCAACAATCTGTGATTTAACAAGTCTTGCAGGTGATTCTGTCACATGCCCAAGTTTGAGAACCGCCATTGCATAGAAATCATAAGGGCATTGTCTTAATTCAGCAGACTTTAGGTATCATTTGGTTTTCTTTCTTTCTTTTTTTTTTTTTGTGAGGAAGATCAGCCCTGAGCTAACATCCATGCTAATCCTCCTCTTTTTGCTGAGGAAGACCGGCTCTGAGCTAACATCTATTGCCAATCCTCCTCCTTTTTTTTTTCACCCAAAGCCCCAGTAGATAGTTGTATGTCATAGTTGCACATCCTTCTAGTTGCTGTATGTTGGACGCCGCCTCAGCACGGCCGGAGAAGCGGTGCGCCGGTGCGCGCCTGGGATCCGAACCCGGGCCGCCAGTAGCGGAGCGCGCGCACTTAACCGCTAAGCCATGGGGCTGGCCCTCATTTGGTTTTCTTATAGCTTTCTTGAAAACAGATGTTTCTGAACAAATACATTATCCTAAGAAGGAATGATACCTCATAAAGGTATCATTATGTTTGTTTGTTTACAACAAACAAGCAAACAAAACAAACACAAACAAAAGCCAACTATATCTAGTAATATTTTGGCTTACAATGTATTTAAAAAATTTTAAACTATTTGGACATAATTTGAAATGTACAGAAAAGATACAAGAAGAAGACTAGCACAAAGAATACCCTCAGCCTTTTCCCCAGATACGGTTATTATTAACATTTTACCCCTTTTGTGTTGTCATTGCTCGCGCTGGCTTCCCATCTCTGCCTCCTTTTTTCTGAGCCATTTGAGGGAAAGTTGCACATATCATGATGCATTTGCCCCAAATACTTCAGTGTGTATTTCCTTTGAATGGGAATATTCTGTTAACAAACCATAGAACAGTTATCAGCTTGAGTACATTTAACATCGATACTGTACTTTTATATAATCTGGCATCCATATTTCAGTTTTTTAACAACTCAAAATGCCTTTTGTAAAAGCATTTTTCTCCTCCAATACAGGATCTAGTCTAGGGTCATATAACACATTTAGTTGTTGTGATTCTTTAGTTTCCTTTAATTTGGAACATTGTTATAGCCTTCTTTTGTCTTTCATGACACTGACATTTTTTAAGTCTATAGTTCTTTTTTGAAAAAATAGAATATTCTTCATTATAGGTTTATTGGCTTTTTTCTCATAATGAGATTCAAGTTATGAATTCTCGGTTGGAATATATGTAGGAGCAGTTGTGTCCTTCTCAGGGTGTGACATGTGGAGGCACCTGTACATCCAATATTTTGAACAGAGAAAAGGTGCTAGGCAGAATTTATAACTTAAAAAATATGTACATGCATCTTATTTGTTTTTATTTCTGCAGGAAACAAGTCATGGGCAATGCTAAAAGAAGACCTTCTTTTCAATTAGTCAGTTTTGAAAGAGGAATGGTTAAATTACATTTGAAGAGGAAAGGTTGCTTTTTTCCCATCTTGTAATTTACATGTAATTTCAAAGCATAGGCAGATGCCGCACAAACAGACACACACACATACACACACACACAAAAGGAGACAAAAAACAGAGGAGAGAGATAACTGAACATTTGTCAAGTCTACATGATTTAAGCTCTAGAAACAAGAAGTCTAAATGTGTAAACAGGAAATATGGAAAGAGTAACATATTTTGTAATATTCATGTTATTGGTGTGGGGTTAAGTTACATCACATGAGGAGACCCCCATGGAAGTTGGTCAAGTTGAGCTTCCAAAAGCTCAAATATCATCCTTTGAATGTCCAGTTCTGTGAAGTCCAATCTAGTGGTCTTAAAGTTGATCATATTTCAATGTGTATGTATATTTCCATGCACGGGGAATGGTGATTTACAAAAGATATTCACAGTTCTGGTGAGAGCACTAAAACTTTGCTATTGTCCAGTGTTTTCCCACATGGAAAGTTACAGACTTTTATAAGCCTTACATGGATCTGGAAGAACTTGAGAAAAAGTTTGGGTTTCTGCAAAGCATATTAATTTGTTGAAAAATGACTGGGCTTTGTTTCTTGGGGAAAAGCACTTAGTATGCTGGTGAACAATGCTATTGTTCTCAAATTAATGGAAAAATTTCCATCTTCTGCCCTAACTCAAGACTTTAGAAAGCAGAAGCGGTGAGTGAGCCGACTGTGTATGAGCAGAGGGTGCCGTTTTGTAAGGTCTTGTCTGCTCCCTATGATTTACTTCTTAGAAGTGCTGGGAATGCATCACGGCCTGCACACCTCAGCATTTTTTAGAAAACTTTTATTCTCTGTCCTCTGTTTTTGGTTCATCTGAAAAATACTAGAAACAGTTTGTACTATATTAGAAATTTTAGAATTAGTCAAATAAAGGAACAGACTCATGCCCCCCCCCCGCCAAAAAAAATAATACCTATCTATCTAAAGTACTTATTACAGCTTTTAAAATGTTTAATTGTTTATATATTTTGCCTGGGTAGGCTTCTAGAAGGGGCCTTCTTGGAAGGCAAACCAGTGTCATATTCCCATATGAAGGGCTCTAGTTAGTACCTACCCCTCCAGCCCTTGGATGTCTCATTGGCCAAGACGCAGGGAGCAGCCTTAGTGTGATGGCCTGACCCTGGGCTTGGGGAGGTCCCGAGCTACTTGCACAAGCCCAGGAGTGTGTGGAGATCATACTGCTCTCTCAGACTAAGGAGGCCATAGTGACACCTTGAGGATGATGGAGACATGTGTGAGTTGATACCTCGAGGCTCTTTTGGTCTTGTCCACTGGGCAGATTATTCCTTTTGTATAGATTAATTCATCCACTTTATGTGCACACTCTCTCCTCATCTTTGTCTTTTCTGCCTGGGTGCCAACATCTAGTATCCTTCCTCTTTCCTTTGCAGGTCCATCTCTGCTCTGTTGTTTCCAGAAGCTCTCACCCTTTATTCACTTGCAAGCGCGTTCCTCTTTCCTTTCTTACTGTAACGCAGCTATGATTGTGAGAGAGGACCACCAGTGTCAAGGCTCTCCTCTTGCCCTCCAAGGAACACGGTATTCCAGAGGACACTTCTGCTTCCTTGACACTTGACTCAGGCTCACATTTCCAATTTATCACATTTAAATAGTCCTGGAATTCTCAGAAGCTTACTCCATCCATCTTTAATACAAATTATATTTCTATCACCAGAACTTAATGTTGACAAATGTGCATAAGCAAGTGGCTGAAGGTGCCACTAGGTCTGGCTGATTTATTTCAATACTTCTTCTAAGTATTTGAATTATCCGAAAATAGTCATACCTCTCTATGTGTTGCCTTCTCCCTAAAAAGTAACTGTATTCTAGGTGCTATTTTATAACAAAGCAGACAGGAGAATTCAATGTCTAAAACCTGCTGCCAGAGGCCGGCCCCGTGGCTTAGCAGTTAAGTGCGCCCGCTCCGCTGCTGGTGGCCCGGGTTCAGATCCTGGGCGCACACCGACGCACCGCTTGTCAAGCCATGCTGTGGTGATGTCCCATATAAAGTGGAGGAAGATGGGCACAGATGTTAGCCCAGGGCCAGTCTTCCTCAGCAAAAAAAAGGAGGATTGGCATGGATGTTAGCTCAGGGCCGGTCTTCCTCACCAAAAAAAAAAAACCCAAAAAACTTGCTGCCATCCAGCAGAAGTGAGAAACCCAGGGTGGTGGTCTGTTTAGCATGCTAATGCATGTTTCCTTTTCTGTGCAGGCTGGCTACATGTCTGGGATGCTGGTGCCTGTAGGGGTTGGGATAGCTGGAGCTTTGTTCATCTTGGGAGCCCTCTACAGCATTAAGGTTATGAATCGCCGAAGGAGAAATGGCTTCAAAAGGCATAAAAGAAAGGTATGGAACCAACAGTAAAACCTAATCAGTTTGAGAACATTCTTTGCTTTTCTAATTTGCTTAATAAAGCACACGAGGCTTAATGATGCATGAGCAGTGTTGACATGCCCAGTGGTTTGGATTAGCTGCTACAGCTGCTGCCTCGGCTCTGTTTATTAGCGTGTCTTGTAAAGGAGGCCTGTTTCTCAGCTTTGTTCTGCCGCAGAAGGAGTTTAATGCTGTTCTGTTTTCTTTCTCCAGCAGAGAGAATTCAACAGCATGCAAGATCGAGTAATGCTCTTAGCCGACAGCTCTGAAGATGAATTTTGAATTGGACTGGAGTTTAATTGGAATATTCAATGATGTTATTATTTTATTTTTTATTTGGGGGCAAAAAAAGAACAGCATCCTGCCACGTTGCTGCTGTCAGGCCATCAGTCCCATTATCTGCTGGGTAGTAGATTTTTGTTGTACTGAGCAGAAAAGGCATGCTGTATACTAAATGTAATACGCAGTGTTTGTTTTTATTCTGTAGTGAATTTTCCACAACCATGGGCTACAACTCATAAATATGCAGAACACATGTTGTTCAGTAGGAGTTGCTAGGTTAGGTAGAGTAAATGTTTTGTATTTTTCCATTGTGTCTTTTCCTTGGTTTGAATTTCCTGCACTAAGTATAACGATTATTGTTGCCAAGGCACGCCTGACTGTGAAATGGAAATCTCAGCAAAGAATAACTTGTGATGACTGCACTCTACCTAGTTGAAGCCATAGGCTTATGGGCTGTGGTACATCCTGCGTTTGCATCAAAACTAGCAGCAACTCAGAATGAAATCTTTTTCGTCGAGAAGATCTCTTGGCACATTAGGATTATATGTAGGTTTGTATGTATTTTGCATTACGTGCTTGAGTCTCCCAGTTTTATTATTTTTCAACCTCTATTTTATTCTCAATCTTGGCAAGGAAAAAAGCGCACCAGAAGTAATATATTAATTGACTCTCAGTTGTAACGTAAGCTTGCTTTCTTAAATAGTGTGGATGAGTCCAACAGACCTATAGTTAGATTCTTCCGTGTTTATCATTAAGAGATGTTCTTTTTGTGTACCACTTGACTTTGTCAAGAAGAAACAAGGAAGAAATCAAGAAGAAAATGAGGGTAGGTAAGCTCCAAGAGCATTTATCTCTGTCATTTGGCTCTGTGCTCGTGTGGCCACTATTCTGAATTATTCAGAGCATTGCTTTTCTACATCTGTGGTCTTGGCTGTGGAATGAGTGAGCTGCCATTGGTCCTTATTTGACTTTATTAGAAAAACAGTCATTCTGTAGTAGAAGCAGGCTCAGTGGCCAGAGTCCTGGCCCGTGATGGAACTTAGGAAAAACCAGCCTTTCTCAGGGCATCCTGCTTCGGGGATGTTGGACTATGTAAGATCATTTCTCATTCCCCTTGGAATGTAATTCCTTGCCCTATCTTCTGAATCTGGGTATTTGGGGCTTTCAGTAAGTTGAGTATTTGGGTGAAGACTTGGCTCATTTCCATGGAAGAATAAAGGTTACTAATAACACTGTCCGTAGTGCTTTAGACTGTGGGGAACTTGTTCACATTTATTAGAGCCTGTTCTACTATATTCAAGGCGAGTTGCACAGTTATTCCTCATGGCTACTGGATGAGGCAGGGGGTATGTTTTTATTCTCGCATTTGACTGAAGACAGGACTGAAGCAGAGAAGTGAAATGATTATCCAGAGTTATACCCAGGAAGAATCAGGACTGGAACCCACTTGGACTCAAAACCATGCACCCCTGTCTTCAGTTCAGTGCCCTTCCCACATACTTGGGAGGAAGTGACATTTCAGAATCCTTCTTTAAAACCAAGGTTCTGAGGAAATAGCTACTTGGCTAAGGAACATTTCATATGAGTTTCTGTTTTTGTTAAATGAATGATGTCTTTCTAATTTCTCTCTTAAACAAGTTCTTTCCTTTCCCACCTCAGCTATTTCCTTTAAAAGCAAATAAATTTAAGTGCTAGGGAACTAATAGAGAAACCTTTCTAGAATCCGTGCTTGAATGATAGCTGGCTTACAAGAATGTTTTCATTAAATAATTTTAGTTCTTTTTGCCAAGAGATGTAAAGAAATGTGTGAAATTGATCAAGAGAGTTGAAAAGCTCTGAACAGTCAAATAGAAGTTAGCAGTTGACAGGTAAGTTCAAGGTCAGATTATTTTTTTGTTTTTTTTTTGGTGAGGAAGATTGGCCATGAGCTAACATCCAATGCCAGTCTTCCTCTTTATTTTGTATGTGGGATGCCGCCATAGCATGGCTTGATGAGTAGATCCGTGCCTGGGATCCGAACCTGTGAATCCTGGGCCGCTGAAGCAGAGAGCACAAACCTAACCTCTATGCCACTGGGCCGGCCCCAAGGTCAGGTTTTAAAAACAATTCAGAACCATGGCACTCATATGTAATTTGTAATATGACGAGTAGAGACATCCTGATATTGCAGAAGGTACGTTTTCCTTTTCTATGAGCGACTGTAGGTATTCCTGAGGTTGGGAGGAGGTGAGCATGATGTGGTGTTGCTGTCCTTGTATCCTCGACAAGCTGTTTATAGAGAACATGCAATAGGCCACTTCATTCAGCTGCATGTCGGTGACACTAATGGCCGTGAGAGAAAGGGTCCCTCCTCTGCCCCTCATGTCTTTTTCTCTAAGCAGAAGACAGTACTTTTCTTTTACACCTCTTTAGTTTTTCCTCTCCCATAAGCTGCTTTTTCAGTAGCTGCTGGGTTAATTTATATGCAATATTTGGAGTTAATTAGTATCCCAGGGAAACAGATTCCCTTAGCAATACCTTAGCCTTGGCTTCAGCTCACAGACTGTCTCAGATGCAATCTTCCAGAAACATTTTCTTAAAGTACCTGTATCTCTTACATAGGTCAAAAAGGTTGTGGGGAAAATTTTAAAGCACAGTTTTAGAACATATTTAAAGTAGTTTCAGCACGGTCAATCAAAGATAGTTCTTTATTTTGTTTTGTTTTATTTTTTAAAGGCTATGACTTAAAAGTCAAAACCTTATAGAGATATCAGAAAATAATACAGAGCAATATAGGACATGCTGAGTGCCTAGTGCTCCTGTCCATGTTTTTCTAGATATCTTCTTCATGTGGAAGTCCAAATGAAGCCCCTTATTTGGAATCATATTCCCAACTTGGGGGAGAAGCAGCAAGTCATCCACAGGCATCCTGATTTTTGTGGCTATGAATAATCAATGTTCCTACCAGTTGCCAAAAAGCAGCTTTTGGGAAAAAGGTATATTATTTGGCGCAAGGTTTTAGCTGCGAGGCCTTTTGGCAAGATAAGCTTTGTTATGACTACAGGGAAATCGGAAGAGACAGGATTACGACTGAAGAAAAAAATCTCTGCTTTTTAGGGTTTGTGAAGGTATGGTTACAAGGGAAGAAATACGGGTAGAAGAAGATGGAAGGAAAATAATAATACAAGGCAGATGTAAAAATGGCACAAAACATTAGAATGTGCTAGAGAAGGCCAAAATTCTGAATGGACTAAAGCTTGGAAAAATGATAAAGACAAGCAAGGAGATCAATGCAAGTGAGGTAGACCAGTAGCAGGGGAGGGGCCATAAAGCCACACAAACCTATTTGTCCCACACTAGGTAGAATGGACGTTGGTGGGAGGGAATTGACGTCCAAGATTGATGAGGAGGTGAAAGGTGCCTGGTTACTTTAAATGAGCTGAAGCTCAGATAAATATCTTTCCTAATTACACAGAGTTCAAATGACTGAATATCAATTTCTAGGAATAAGAAATAATTTGAAAACAAAATAATAGTGTTGACTTAGTAAAAGCACCTTATTTGTACATTTAGTGCCCCCCATAAGACACACAACTCCTTTTGGGGTGGAAGCTATTAGACTGATAAATGGGGATGGACTGAGGAGAGACATTAATTATTTTCTCTAATAATTATCAACCTTAGCAGTCAATATAGCTGGGACCATAATTCTCTTGTTTAAATTCTACATGCATAAAAATAATCAGCATTTATTTTATAAGCAGCTGTTAGCTAGGATAACCCCATAATGCAATGGGGTTATCTTATTTTGGGTAATAGATATATCTTATTCCCTATTAGCCCAAATTTCTATTATGTGAATATAGGATTAAAGGAAGGAGGGAAGGAGGGAGGGAGGGAAGGCGGGAAGGAAGGAGGGAAGGAAAGAAGGAGAAATTTTCCCCAGGAAACGGCAGCAGAAGCACAAAGAAACAAATCATATGCTCCCTCATTCTGTTTTGCTTAAAAACACAAAATAATATTGGGGTAAAAAAACCCGCCTGAAATCTTCCATAGTAAAGGAAAGATCCTGCTTTCTCTCCTCAAAAAGCAGCAGGAACAAGAATACAAGTGATAATTGTTAATGATTTATAATATAGAGTATAAACTCTCACTCTAAGATTGCAGTCTTCAGATCTGAAGCTCAAGACTGATTTTGCTGAGAGGTGTTTTCTTTTGTGGGATAAGCATGGAGGAACTGAGAAGGAGTAGAAACAGAAGAATTGACTGCAGGGGGAAAAATCCTCTTATTTTTCTTCTTGAAGTTCATAGGCAAGAGGACAGAGTGCACGCAGAACGGAAGGCAAAGGGAGTGCTCACTTGGATTATTTTATGGTCTTTCGGGTGGACAGGTCATCTGCACTCGTCTCAAAAGACTGAACCTGGTATCAGGTCGTGGGGATTTTTATTAACCTGTCCTCTGCATCTCAATATTTTCTTCCTAATTCATAGTGAAATAAAGGATGGGACCAGGAGCATTTGAAATGCCCCTCCAATTTTAGACCTTGCAGAACAGCCACTGAGATTGTATAGTTTCAGATTTTTCATGACCAGACAGACCAAAATACACCTAGGAAAGTACAAGTACGGTCTTCCAAAAACAGAAAGATGTTTGGATACCAGATGATTCAAGCCCTTTCTCTCCCAAAAAGAATTTTGATACAAAACCTCCAATGATTAGTTTCCCTTATTTCCTTCTTTGTGTAAGAGATAAAGGAAAGGAGAAGAAACCTGAAATGGTTCAGTAATTGAATCGATCAAATCCCAAAGGTCTGTGTCATGGAGAGTGAGGATGGCTAGAGAGTCTATCTTTGGTGAACCAAGAACGCTGTGAGATTGTTGCTTCTTACTGAATCAGTATTTATTGAATGTCTTTTATGTGTTGGGCAGCATGTTAAGAGCTGGGGGAGGATGGCAAGACACGTTCCAGGACCAGAAAGAGCTTATGGACTAGTGGAGGAGGGGTAAAGGGGCCATTTCATTACAGGGACCTTATGGGATCCAGAAAAGGAGGATCTGACTCTGCCAAGATTGGGGATGTTTCTCCAGTGCTGGTAGCATCAACCCTGAGGCCAAAGGGATGAGTAGGGTTAGTCAGGTAAAGGGGAGAATGGGATGTGTGTTCCAGCCAGAAGAAACGTGTGCAAAAGCCAGCAGTGAGAGATCGTGGACAATTCAGCAGTTCAGTATGGCTGGAGTGCTGCGTACACTAGGAAGTGAGGGCGGGGCTTGCGGATGGGGGGAACATGCAGTGTGAAATATGAGGCTGATCCTGAAGGGTCTGCTAGGTCATGCCAAGGAATTAGGACTTCATTTTGAGAGCAATTAGAAGTCGTGGAGGGGTATTAGGCTGAGAAGTGATATGATCGGGGCTGAGTTCACGGGAGACTGGACTGGCAAGGTTCAAGTAGAGTCAAGAATACCAGTCAAGGGCAAGTGCAGCAATGGGGGTGAGAGATGACCGTGGCCTGGACCAAGGCTGCAGGAATGAGTGTGCTGGGGGAGGATGGGTTCCGGAGGTGGTCAGGGCGGGGAAGCAGTAGGACTCGGGGTTGGTTAGATGTGGAGATGAGGGGAAAGACAACAGTTAATGCTGACCACGTCAGGGCACTTTTGAGGCCCTCCAGATATCATGGAGCCAGTGTCCTGTCTTCTGGAGAGACTGACCCTGTGTTAGCCCAGCATATCCAGCCTGAGAAAAATAACCTGCAAGTCTGCCAAAAATGTGTAGGCAGCTTTAACTTTCTACAAAGTGCAAGTATGTGGTCATTCTCTGTAACTCTTAATAGTAGGTTCCAAAGAAATAACTTTAAATTTAATAAAACTCAAATTAAACATCTGGGAAAACCCTCCAAATATCTTCAGGTGGTTAGAGTACTGCTTTGGTTGAGCCCTAGTTATGAGTTACTATCTAGGATCTGATTGACTCTTGTGATTTGTAAGACTAATATGAGAGTTTTTAATTCTTTGACATGAGAACCAAAGCTCAGCATCTTGTTTTTCTTGAACACAAATCCAGGAAGCTTCTCTCAAGGCTGGTCCCTGTGAGGGTGACGTTGGGGTTTGGATGTACAGCCTGGAGACTCATGAGCAGTGCAGGCGCCATGTCCCAGGGCTGAGTGGCTTCTGTGGCCTTTTGACAGTTGTCACGAATGATCATCGAGTAGTTTATCTTCCTTAGCACATGAAAGATAAAGCATGTTTTCCATGGTTGCCATACCAACACAAGGCTGGATTCTGGAGGAGATGCAGAAAAGCAGAAGGAGAAAATATTATTGCTTCTGTCCCACCCCTGAAGATAACCATGGTTAACATTTTAGTTTATACTTTTCTAATCTTTTTTTCTGTGTAGTTATGATGTGTTACATACATACTTTTATTTTTACACAAAATCAGAATTATAATTTACATGCTATCTTGTTACCTCCCTGTGGCTACAATTTCTCATGGTTTTAAAAGGAATAAAGAGAAGGAAAAGAGCTTGTGAAAATCCTGAAGTTGTATTTGAATGAAGAAACTGTTTTGTTCTCATTAAGATTTATCTAGTATTTGATTGTCCATGATACCAAGTTACCTCAAGCTGCTTCCAGGTGATATAAATGAAAACATAATGGAAAGAAGAAAACTCTCCATAAACACAGTGCCCGTGGGCAAACATCATACTCTTGTGCCCTGCGGGATTAGAGAATACTGTCCTCTCTCTGCCTTTGCCACCAAAGCTAAGATTATAAGCTTTTATAATTAGACAGTAAGACTGAATAAGCATGAGTGTGGATAATATGCAGTATTGTGAGACATATTGGGAAAAAGTACACTTATTGTCATGACCTAAATTGATTAAAGGCTCGTTCAGTTCAATTCTCTTGAATCTAATTAGTATGTTTTTGTCATTTATTATTATAGCACACACGTATTTTCTATATTTGATTTCACTTGGCTAAAGTTAAATGAGCAGATGTTCCCTGTTGTGTCCATTGTCTACTTCTCTCTGTCATCATTAAAAAGAATAATCACAGCTTTTCACGCTCCCCATCATGTCTTCTCCACCAGGCCCTCTTCATCCAGCCTCTCTCCATCCCTCTTAGCTCCAAAAGGTCTGCACGTGAGTGGGTACAAGCTGATGCTACAGGATTTGTCTCAATAAATAATGTTTTTATTGTCTTAGCTTTATGTATTTTAAGAAAAAATTTAAGTGTCTTTAAAAACAGTTAACAAAACCTGGTGGTCCGTTTGACCAAGACCTTTGTAAGCATCTCCATTAGCCCATACTCCTTCAAATTTCTCGCACAGAGTAGGATATGAAATTAAATAAAGCACATGATAAAGCCCTGTGAACTTTATTCTAAAAATATTTTCTTTGGGCGTGAAAGTGAATTCTTCATAAAGTATTATTAGATTAAAATAGGATAGAATAAGCACTTGACAAACCGTTCAGATCTTCACTAGGAAGACCATGCTCCTCAGGACACATTTTTGTTCATGTTTAGGGTCAGGAGTCAATCAAAGGCAGCTGGGAGAAAATTTTGCAAATAAATGAACTAAGGTCTTATTTATTTTCTATTATAAACAATAAGTATTTTGTGTGTGTGTGTGTGTGTGAGGAAGATCAGCCCTGAGCTAACATCCCATGCCAGTCCTCCTCTTTTTTGCTGAGGAAGATTGGCCCTGGGCTAACATCCATGCCCATCTTCCTCCACTTTATATGGGATGCCGCCATAGCATGGCTTGACAAGCGGTGTGTCGGTGCGTGCCCAGGATCCGAACCTGCAAACCCTTGGGCCGCTGAAGTGGAGCGCACGCACTTCACCACCACATCACCGGGCCAGCCTCAATGAGGGTCTTTTTAAAGTTCAGTTATGGGGAATTATTGAATAGGCTAAATTTAGGCTATGTAAATAAAATGTGAATTTAAAAATTCTTAGTGAAATTTACATTTATTTAGTGATAATAAAATCATGAACATTTATTACATTTATTGGGCTCTGCTGCTGAATGCTGTGCTCAGTGCTTTACAAGGATAAACTCACTTAATTCACAGCAAACCCCAATGCAGTGGGCACACTAGGTCACCAGTAACTCTATTGATGGCAGAAATCTCACTTGTAATCAATAATTATCCTCGACAACAGAAACATAAAACAAACCCTCTAATAAATGATTCATTGATTGTGTTTCCATGCCGTGGAAACTATATAGCACTAGTCTTTAGCCATGATTTTGTTTCAATTTGTAAAATACTTAATTTTTATTATATTACCCACATTGAACATTAGCTTTGGGGCAATCTTAGTCAGCTCGGGCTGCTTTAACAGAATACCATAGACCAGGTGGCTTAAACAATAGACATTTATTTCTCACAGTTCTGGAGGTTGGGAAGTCTGAGATCAGGGGCCAGCATGATTGGGTTCTGGTGAAAGCCCTCTTTCCAGCTTGTAGATGGCTGCTTTCTTGACATACACTCACATGGTAGAGAGCGAGAGCTCTGGTGTCTCTTCCTCTTCTTATAAGGGCAGTAATCCCATCATGGGAACTCCACCCTCAAGTCCTCATCTAAACCTAATTACCTCCTAAAAGCCCCACTTTCTAATACCATCAGATTGGGGTTAAGGGCTTCAACATACGAATTTTGTGGGGACACAAACATTCAGTCTAGATAACAAGGCAGATAATCCATCTCCCAAGTGCTTCAAAGTGAGGCCCCCAGAGAGAAGAATACTGTATATTGAGTTATATCCTGAAATTGTTGAATGAATACCTGTGGCCAGGTAAACACCCTGCTTCAATAGGCAGTATGCAACAGACAATCCAGTTATTCAGAATTAAGTTTCCATCATTTATCAGAGAATTAGTTGGCAATTACTTAGTAGTAAATTCAGATTTATCACAGTGATCTGAAATAATTTTATGGTTTATGAACAGTTTTGATTGGTTCTGAAATGAAAACAAGAAGAAGATTGGTGACGTGATATTTTTTTTTTTTTTTTTTTTTTTTTGTGAGGAGATCAGCCCTGAGCTAACATCCGCCAATCCTCCTCTTTTTTTTTGCTGAGGAAGACGGCCCTGGGCTAACATCTGTGCCCATCTTCCTCCACTTTATATGGGACGCCGCCACAGCATGGCTTACCAAGCAGTGCGTCGGTGCGCGCCCGGGATCCGAACCAGCGAACCCCGGGCCGCCGCGGCGGAGCGCGCGCACTTAACCGCTTGCGCCACCGGGCCGGCCCCTGGTGACGTGATATTTGTGTAATGTTTTGAGTAACATTTAAAAAGTTGAGAATGTGCCATATTTGTATACAGGTGGTTTCTAGATCTGCAAGGCTTCCACGTACAGTTCACGATACTCAACGTTGCTTAATGTGATTTTCCTAACCCAAAGGAGAATTACTATTCAGATTGTACTTGTGCAGTGCAATACTTCGTTAAATTATATGTATTAAAATAAAATCTGTGTGGCACAGGCTCTGGCCCTTGGCTAAAGACAGTAGAAGGTGGTTTCTTTGGCTTCATCCTTTTTTGCCTCAATGAAGACAAAGTGCATTCTATCCAGAGACATTTCTGCAGAGGGCAGTAGAAAAATAGGAACTGTTTTTTGTGTTTCTCAAAGTCTGTATGTGCGTGCGTGTGTGTGTGTGTATGAGAGAATGTGAGTGTATGAGAGAGAAAGAACTAAGCGAGCATATCCTTATGATGTAAACTGGGACACATGTAAGAGAGAAAGGGGGCAGTGTGAAAAATTATGATGGGACCACAGGCATCAAATGGAATGGCCCTGGGCAAACTGGGCTCTGTGGACATCTTGGAGGGAGTGTGTCAGACACCTCTTGGACGACTCCAATCTTATATTTTATTCCAGCCATCTCAACAGCAATCAGTTCTGCACAGGCTTCCACCAGTTTGTGCAGGAGTAACCTGATAAGCATCTCGTTCCTGGCACATATGCCCACCTCTACTTCCTGCCCAGGTTTGCTCTGATGTCGTGGTGTACGTTGCTGTGGGGCCTCACTTGGCATTACAGTACAACTGGAAATGCAGGGGAGCTAATCCCGTGGGCCTTAACTAATGGGGATGGAAGCTGATGGATAAATGCTCCCACCATTTGTCGCTCATGTGGCCGGTTCTCAGGTTCACTTCATGAGACTCCCCAGAATGTTCCTTAGGATAGAGCACTGGTTGTCCATTGCAGTGCACTTGAAAACATCCTGTGTTGGCTTTCTTCCTTTCCCTTTTCCCTCCCATCTGCATGAAAGACTGTCTCAGGCTCTGCTTTCAGGGCACCCAGGCTACCATAGTTGGGACTGGAATTTGGGAGCAGGATCATGCACTGGTCAGAGGTAATAAGGACCCCATTATTGGCGGTAGGTGCAGTGGTGACACCGGGCCAGCAACGTCTCGATTACTAAGACTCTTAGCTGTGGTGGATTGGGGTGGGGTGCAGGCAGAAGGCAAAGTATTGAGTTGTGTGGTGGCTGTGGTCCTTAAACAGATGGGAGCTATGGTGATTTTAAGGCTTGGGTTGGCTGGTGTTTTCAGACTGCTTTGGAAGCTTCGAAAAAATAAAATGAAGAAACTGTCAGGCTTGGATCACTCAATTATCAACAGAGGAATGTTGTGAAAGCCGGAGATGATTCTATGGCAGCGTTTCAGGAGACTGCCATCTACGTATTGTGCTGAAATTCTGATACTCAAGGTCACCGTCCGAGTAAGCAACCTAGACCAGGCAAGACGCTGGTCAAGAGTGAGAGAAGTCTAAAATGGGGGATGGGGGAGGGGATGAAGACTATCATCGTGATCTTGGGATCAGCTCCAACAGCAGCAACTGTGTTTGCAGAGATGATGGCTGGCCACTTGCTTGGAGGGGACTGTCATAGAGTCAACTTAAAGGGAGGTGCAAACAAGTGCAAACAATGGATTGTGTCAGGCACCTTCTGTGCAACACACTAAATCCTCTTGCTCATGCCACTACCATGGTCACCAGATCTGTGCAGGCTTCAGTCAGCTTTGCATGAGTGCAGCCTGACAGAGACGAGCCTTGTGCTGTGGCCCTCTCATTTACCCAATGCTGCAATGTCCTGACACCACACCACAGGAACCACATCAATGCTCAGGCATGTGCAACTCACAAGTGTGAGGTAGTTAACATCTGTGGGGCCACCCTTGTCCAGTGGGGATGAGGATTGATGGATAAATACTTTCAGGAAGACAGTTTTGAGTTGCAATTTATAAGGCTCCACAGAAATCCAGTGGGGGTGGGAGCTAATCACCCATAGCAGAGGCCAACTTGATAATGAATTCTTGATAATCCGTTCCCTCCTTCGCTCTTCATTCTTCCAGCCTCTACGACTATTCCCTGGATCACATTTTCAAATAAACCACTGCATGTAAGCCTTTGTCTCATGTTGTGTTTTGGGGAGAACCCAGACAGACTAAGTTAATGAGAGAGAGCAGACAAGTTGAGGGTGCAAAGCAAGGGAAGAAATTATGATCTGGTATTAAACTGCAGGAGTATTTCAGGACATCAGAGCCCAATTTAGTACTATGATATCTCTAATAATGAAGATGACACATTTAGGCCACACGCTTCCTTGTTAGAAACTGTAACCAGAGGATACAGCAATTTTAGAGCAGGAAGGATCTTTGGATCTCATTTTTAGCCTAACCCCTTTATTTTAAAGAAAAGGAAGTTTGGGCTGTGGCTATATTCCAGTACGTCTGATAAAGGGGATTTTACGGTATGTCAAACCATTTAGTACTAACCACAGTAATGAAGAATATGTCCCAAAGTGTAAAATTAAATACCTAAGAGTCTTGAAGACAAAAGAAACAGGCAAAACAGGGTTAGGATGAGATTAGTTGAAGGCTGACTATGTTCAGAATGTACAGGAGGTGGGATATTTTAGAGAGAGAGAAAAACCTTTCCAGCAGATAGATTTCTCCTGGTACTTCTTAAATTTTTGGCCATGAAAGAAGGGAACTAATGAATTCTGCATGCCAAGTGTTTGACATATGTAGGCATGTGAGGTATTTTTATTTCCATGTTATAATCAGGAAGTTGAGGCTCAGAGAGGTTAAGGACTTTCTAAGATGAGTTGTATTCCAAGCACTTTCCATTGTATTCTCTTCCCTCCACCTCACCATATTTCCCCTGCCAAAGGGGGGACCCAGGTTCCTCCATCCTCAGCGGTTCTAGAATTCCAAGGCAGCCTTATCAGGGCTATAAGAAGAGTCCACCAGAAGTAGGAAGAGATCACTGATCATTCCTTGTGGTCCCTCCACTACAAGTCTCCTATAAAAGGACTAACTCAATTTTACCTTCAAGGCCAATTTAACATGCCTAGTTTCTACTTTTTCCTTCTCACTCACAGCTAAAAGTTTCTACCAGATTGCTGGTGATAACTTGGAAACAATTTCACGGAAACAGAGAAGATTGTTCCTACCTAAAGTAAAGTGAAAAAAAATTTTTAGCAGGCAAGGTAGTTTTATGAATCAAAGTTGGAAAGTATTTTTACCAATCAATGGCAACAATTTTTAAAACATTCTTAGTGCTTTTGATAACAGATTCATTCATCCATTCAATATACTTCTATTTTTTGAATGCCTAGACCTGTGCTATTCAATATGGTAGGAAGTATCCACACACAGCTATTTAAATTTAAATTAATGAAAAGAAATTAAAATTTAAAATTCAGTTTCTCAGTCATACTAGCCTCATTTCAAGTGCCCAGAGAGTCACATTTTGTGTCTAGTGGCTACCATATCGAACAGAATGGATATAGAACATTTCCATCATCATAGAAAGTTCTGTTGGACAGTTCTGGCCATGCTGGGCACACTGTTAAGTTCTGGGAATAATGTGAATAAATTAAATAATGATAGATGGTGTTTAGTGTTAGAAAGGAAATACACAGTGTGCTAGGATGAAGAACATTAGATGGCCCCTACTTTGTATAACGAGGTCACCTAGAGATGCGAAGAAGCTAGTGGGAAAAGCATTCAAGGCAGAGAGAACCACAGGTACAAACGTCTTAAGAACTCTCCATGTTTCGGGGAAGTGGAGTAAAGAGAGTCTGAGGACTTTGGACGTCTCGGGGAGAAAACTGGCCATCAAAGGGTACCATACAAGGAGATTTGTGAGAGAACAGCTCCGTAACAGTATTTGAGAACAGTGGTTCTTAAACTTTAGCGTGCATTGAATAACCTGAGCACTTCTTAAGACACAAATGGCTGAGTCCCCACCCTCCCCACCCCCCACCATCACTGATTCAGTAGGTCAGGGTGGAACCTGGGAATGTGCATTTCTAATAAGTTCCCAGGTGATGCTGAGGCTGCTGGTCTGGGGACCATACTTCGAGAACCACTGATTTAGTAGATGAAGAACTGAAAGCTCAAAAAGATGACGTTGCTAGCGTGAGTCCCACAGCCGGATAGTGGAAGAGACAGGCAAGGCAGAGAAGGGAAGAGACAAGAGGGCAAGACAGTGGAAAGTCTGAGAGAATTCTCAAACACATGTCTTGTGTGCCTTCACTGGGGACCAATGGAATCTGTGTGCTGAGGAATTTTTGACGTGGTTCTAATGGCAGGCACATAGGAGCTCACCTTGGCATGATTTATAAGAATATTTGTTTATTTGAGGAAGATTGGCCCTGAGCTAACATCTGTTGCCAATATTCCTCTTGTTTTTTCTTTTTTCTCCCCAAAGCCCCAGTACATAGTGGTATATCCTAGTTGTAGGTCCTTCTAGTTCTTTTTTAGGTGGGACACTACCTCAACATGACTTGATGAGCGCTGAGTAGGTCCATACCCAGGATTTGAACCGGCGAACCCTGGGCCGCCAAAGTGGAACCTGCGAACTTAACCGCTGCGCCACCGGGCCGGCCCCCATAAGGATATTTGTTTTAATATGGCTCATTTCAAGTGAGCTTCTTTCCCTCCAGGTTTCTTAATCAAGAACATACTGGATATTGAAGTAAGTATAGTCACGTGTCACTTGATGACGGGGATACTTCTGAGAAATGCCTTGTTAGGCAATTTCGCTGTTGTGCGAACATCACAGAGTATACTTACACAAACCTATGATGGTATAGCCTACTACACACCTAGACTGTATGGTACTAATCTTATGGGACCACTGTCGTATACGCCATCCATTGACTGAAAGGTCATTATGAGGCGCAGGACTGTATATGCTTGACTCAGCTGACTTTAGACTTCTCTACATTTCTCTAAAATTATCGTATAGAAAATGCCAACTGCTGCCTCATGCCTAAGGCAACACTCCTTAGAAGTGTTCATGGATCAGATTCAGATCCTATACGAGTGTTCCATCACTTTCAAACACGACTGTTCCTCTCTCCCCTGGCCCCTTTCCTGACTAGAAGGAGAGGCCACTAATTGTTTCACCACAGGCTTGGGAGGAAACAACGTCAGATAACAGTACTTCACATTTAAATAGTGCCTGGAGTTCAGCTGGTTCTAAACCTGGCTGCGCATTGGAGCTTTTAGAGCCAACCCGCCAGGCCCTGTCCCCAGAGGTTCTGCTTCAATTGGACTAGGGTAGGTGCCATTTACAGTATTTTAAAACCTCCCAGGAGATTCTACAGTGCATCTGGGGCTAGGAATCCATGATCCAGAAAATGCCTTATATCTGCTCTCTCAACAGGTGGGCAGATGGTAGAAAGCTGATTTAATACAATAGTTCTTGAACTTGAGCAGCATCAGAATTACCTGAGGGCTTCTTAAGGCACAGGGGTCTGCACCCCTAGAGTTTCTCATTCAGCAGGTCTGGGTGGGGGTGAGAGTGTACATTTTTAACAAGTTCCTAGGTGATCCTGCAGCATTTTGAGAACCACTGATTTAGTAGATGGTTCTCAAATTTAGTGGGAATGAAAGCTCAGAAAGATGACATCGCTGGCCCGATTCACAGCTGGTTAGTGAGAGACAGACTCCCAACAAGGCCTTCAGGCTGAGTCCCGCGCTGTTTGCTCTCCACCAGCCTCGGTGGTGCTGGGTGCTTTGGATGCTTCACAAGCCACCATCTTTGCTGGCGGTGAAATCATACACATCTTTCTCCAGACTCCTAGTCTGCACAGTGCAGGGGAAGGGGCTTCCAGTTGCATTGTGGAGGTGACCATCTACCTTGATGTGTGACATGGTGACTCTGATTTAGGAGCTTCTCCCAGAATTTTTCTTACAGAAAGAGCTTTGTTAAAGGAAATGCATTGAAAAACTTCTCTGCATTGAAGAGGATGCAGGAGCCAAAGCAACAAAGACAGTCAAACTGCCCTGCTTTTTATTCTTGAAAAGAGGACGAAAAGGCAGAGAAGGGGAAGAGAGGGGACGATAAGACAGTGGAGGCTGGGTTCTGTGTGTGGAGAAGCCGCCGGTGTCAAATCCACAGTGTTGGAGCATCCAGAGGTCTCTTAAAGATAAGGATGTTTAATGTTTAGTTGAAGTTACTTGTGTTGCTTCAACGGGAAGTCTACTAAATATACACATGCCTTGTGAAAAAGTGTTTGTGAAATTTACGCAGAGGACTAAGTGTCATGGTTGGGTTAATGCGACTCAGAACACTCCCTGGGATATGGGATGGAGGCACAAAGTGAGTTAGTTATTTCAGCTGAAGCTGGAGTTCAGAGCTAGGGAGAGAATGGGAACTCACCAAGCGTGGGGTGATTTGGACTTTCATGGGGTGTGGAATAGGGCGAGGAGAGCAGCAGGGGCAGACCGTGTGCAGTGATCTCATCTAGATCCCACCGTAGTGATTGAGTTTGGCTAACCTCTGGGTGGCCAAGTGGGAGAATTTGTTTATTTAATTTTTTGGCTGGGGTTAGAGAAAGGCTTCCCCCGCTAAGCTCTTGGGCTTCTGGACAGACATTCTCACAGTGGCCCTGACCATTCTGGGGAAATTGGGGTGACCCTGACAGTCTGGAGAGAGAGTGAGGCCCAGGACATAGCTCTGACTATGAACCATATTTGCCTAAACGACAGTATCTGGGAAAGGACAGAGGATAGAAATGAGAGCTGGATTCTCTTTTCTGTATCATTGGTGGCCTTATTTGGTGCTTTAACCAATGTAGACCATGATTTAAAATGTGGGATCTGGAGTGAGACTGCCAAGATTCCTAATCCCAGCTCTACCAGATTTAGCTGTGCTAACCTGAGCCAGAAATTCAGTTTCTGCTTCAGCCAGGTCCTGGCAGGAAAGAGATGGTACGCTCAAAGAAGTTAACTGAAGAGAATTTAACAAAGGGATTTTTCTCAGAGGTGTGGGAAGCTTAAGGTAACCAGTGAGGGATGGTGAAGCCCCCCGGGACTGACAGCAGGGAAAGCCATTGTCACCATCTGCCTGAAGAGACAAGAGGAAGGAACAGAGTTCCGTGAACCCAGGGAGGGTTGTAGTGTGGGAGGGGCCCACTGGACCAGAGCTGGGGCCCTGGAAGAGGAATGCTGCCACTGCCAAAACTGGCCCAGCAGGGAGGAGGAGACAGGATCAATGCTCATACCTCCCTTCTCCTGACTTCCCATCTCAAGCCAGTGCCTCCCGCTGGCTCAGCTCATCTGGAGCCACAGGGCAAAAAGGCCCTGTTGATGCAGTCACAGAGGCCAGTGTCCCAGGGACACAAAGCAGTGCAGAGAAGGGGGCAGAACAGATAGGGAGGGTCAAACTCAGTGTCACCAGCCCAGCTTCAATAAGCTTTAATGTTCTCATCTGTAGAATGGGGAATGCTCGTAGTAATGGTATGACCCTCACAGGGTCATTGTAAATATTAAATGAGATGGTGCCTGTAAAGCTTGGAGCACAGTGTCTGGCCCATGGTACATGCTCCATTGTTGCTAACTATTATTATTACATTCATGATAACCACCTGAGCTGCAAAAAGGAACACTTCTTCTGTGGAGGGTAATCCTGATTCCAGGAGGTTCCATCTTCTAGGTCAAGAAGGTTCCCTGTTGCAGAATAATCCAGGCAGGCTGGTGTCTGGTGGCACACGGAGACGCCTGGTCACAGCTGGTGAGCAATAAGCTGAGTCAGAGGAGTGACAGCAGCTCTCTTTCCTCCTCACCTTTCTTGTTAGCCTCATTGCTATTCAACATGTCAAGTTCCCCTGTCTGATGGAGGTGACCAGCTTTATTCATAGACTCAAGCTCTCTGGGGTGAGTAGTCCCAGGGGTGGGATAGATAATCTCTTTGTTTCCCAGAGCCGTGACAAATTGATGTGTTCATGGAGACTCTGGGACTGGCCCAAACCACAGATTCAGGCAGCTATGGCTTTGAGCTGCCTAGCACGGTTTTTCTCACATTTCCTTTGTGTTGATAAGGTCGTCCCCCCCACCCACTCTGTCCCCAGGTAGGGCCCAGGACTGAGCCCAGCCCAGCATAATGTCTTATTCTCTTGGACCTGAATTGATCCAGGGGCCCAGAGATGACAGTTTCTTCTTTCTTCTTTTTTTTTTTGTGAGGAAGATCGGCCCTGAGCTAACATCTGTCAACCCCCCTCTTTTTTTGCTGAGGAAGATTGGCCCTGGGCTAACATCCATGCTCATCTTCCTCCACTTTATACGGGACACCACCACAGCATGGCTTGACAAGCGGTGCATTTGTGCGCGCCTGGGATCCGAACCGGGAAACCCCGGGCCACTGCAGCGGAGCTCGCGCACTTAACCGCTTGCGCGACTGGGCCGGCCCCTACAGTTTCCTCTTTAAAGAAAGGAAAGGTACAGAAATAATTTCTCACTCCCTTCCAGATCTAGAGTTTCTGGCATTAGAATAAATAAATAAAAAAAGAAACCCTTAGTTGAAACACCCCAATGATCCCTTAGTTGGAATAACACCCCAGGTCTTATTTCACGTGAGGCAATATTGGCACAGAGGTTAAGAGTGCAGATTTTGGAGTCCAAAGTCCTGGTTGCCAATCCTGGCTTGTCACTTAATGTGACCTTGGCCAAGTTTCTTAAT
The DNA here is from genome assembly GCF_020826845.1 of Diceros bicornis minor. NCBI lineage: Eukaryota > Metazoa > Chordata > Mammalia > Perissodactyla > Rhinocerotidae > Diceros > Diceros bicornis. Next base: position 7,927,982 of record NC_080763.1, on the reverse strand, counting down.
CTAAGCTCCTCTTTCTTCATCTGCAAAGTGGGAATAATTATTGTACCTTCTCCCCCAGAGCTCAGCAATTAGTAGCTGTGTAGGAGCTGGAGGTGAGGGAGGGGGGAGGGCATGACGTCCTAGGGGTGGAGCAAATAAGGTCATGTAAGGAATTGCTTAGCACAGCCCCCGGCACATAGTAAGCACTTAAAGATGTTAGCTATTATTTATTATTTATATTTTTAAAGAACCTAAAGCACAGAGACATCTATGGAAGTGCACAAAGTCTTTCCCAGCCCACAAAGTTCCATGTGGCTTTACATGGAAAAGGTTACAGGGATTTCAGCTGCTCATCCTCACCTCCAAAAGAAAGCCAAGGCCAGCGTCCAGACAGTGACTACAGTTTGACTCAAGATGTAGCATGAATCAAGAAATATATTTGTCAAGGTCAGTAGGATTCAGCCAGAGAATGTTTTGACGGATTAAATGTGTCTCCCACTGTAAGACGAAGTAATGGCTCTGTCTGATCCTAGAGAGAAATAGGTCAATGAGGGCTCAGTCCTCCCCTTCGTGGGAGGGGAGATGGTCTTGGGAGAGACAAGGAGAAGCTGTGTTGGCTCTGGTGGGCAGGAGTGGGGTGGTCTGCATCTGGTCACATGCTGGGGAAGCTCTGGTCATGTTACTATCGCACAGTCAGGATGTCTCCCAGAGACCCAAACCTACCCCCTGGCTCTCGCTTGGATGGGAAAGATGCTACTCCCACAGCTGAGCCATGGCCAGGAGGAGCCGCGAGCAGCTGCTGTAAGGTCTACCCCCGCTGCATAAGTGGAATACTTTTCTTTTTGAAATAACTAGTGTTAAAGAGTGCTTCATTCAGTTATTATTCTTAATGTAATAGCTGCTATAATAGGAGAAAAGGAATAGAGACAGCCATCGTCACCACCCCATCACTCCTATAATCTGAATATTTGATTTTTTCTTGTTACCTTCTGGTCCTCGCTCATATGACTACGTGGTTTTTATATAGCTGAAACCATAGCAGAAACTCTATTTTGAATTTTTACTTTATTGAGCTTTGGAAACAACCTGTGTAGACTTTTTATTCTCCAAGTTAAGAAAAATTCTTAAATCTGCTGTGAGACCTCAACCTCTCCCCACCACCACATTCAGTCATTCAATTATGAGAAAAATTTTAAAAGAAACATGTATATTTTTAGGGGCAGGTTCTTCACTGATTGGCATTTCCATCATTTTAGAAATTGCTGTTTTGTTTCATGAATAAAATTTGATTTTACTCTCTTCCTCTCAGTCTTCTTGTTTTTTTGCCTTTCCCAGAAATAGGACCCAGAAGTTTGCAATTTAAATATCAGATCCTGTTGTCTCTGTAAAGCATCAAACTCTTGGAAATGCATACTTTCACAGTATATCTCATAGGCTGCCCCTCCCACTGAGAACAGACAAATCTTGTAGATGTCTTCTGGATACGGAAATCAGGGCCACCCTGCAGTGGGGCAGTGGTTCTAAAACAGCAACAGAGCCACCAGAGAGCTACTTGCCTGGGGGGTGTTGGGCCTCTGGAGAAAGGAGAGGGGACCCTAGGGTGACAGGCCCCCAGACAGAGATAGACTCTTGGACAAAGGCAGGAAGGCGAAGGCCTCCCATTCCCTTGGAGGAGAGGGCGAGAGTTCCAGGAAGGTTGTGAACTCACTGCGCCATCTGGCTGAACCGTGCTAAGCATCTGGACTCAGAATGAAACTCCACCAAGTGGATAAATTGTGTACCCCAAGGTGGGCCCCACGAACTGCTCTACTTGTCCATGAGAAGCTTACCTCCCCACAGAGCTGGTTATAAACCTCAAAGCTCAGAGGGGCTGTTTTTTTTTAGAGGATGGACATGTGTTTGGTTTGTCTGAGACAGTCCCAGTTTATGCCTGTTGTCCTGGAATGCTAATTAATAGTGTACCCTCACTCTCAAAAACATGAATGATATGGTACAAATGATCTGGTCACCCTAGTTTTTGACCTAATATGATTCTGGGACAGCTAAGATTGACTGAGAGAGCTGTCACATTTGATGGGAAAAATCTGCTTGGGTTAGAAATATCTGTGAGCCTGAAGTTCAGAGGCAGTGGCAAAGAGGTGGTAGCCACAGTGATGCCAAGACAGGAAGACTGTGTCCCTTCCCTCCCGCTCATGGGAGCAGCAGGAAGATCCGAAGTTGGGGGCAGAGCCACAGCAATGCAGGAAACTGAGTTGTTGAACGGCCAGCAGCAGCTGGGATGGGGGTTGGCATCCACCTATTTCCCATAAATGGAGAGAGAAAAGGGACTGGTTGAATTAGGATTCCAAAAAGCCTTGATGGGGCAAGGACCACACACCTCTGGGGTGTTACCCAATGCTTTGAATTTTCCAGTAGCCGGTGTGTCCTCCACAAACAAGGGTACCATTCAAATCAGAAAGTAGGCTACATCTTCTGAGACCTAGCATCATGGTCTTCCCACTACAAACTATTCTCTCTCACGATCTGGCCAGCCCCACCTGCCCTTTGCTTCTGCTCAGATCTCTCCCCTTGGCTCTCACTGGCTTTTCTGAATCAGAGGCAACGTGGAACAATCCTTGCCCAAAACAAGAAGTCTGGTTCTTCAGGGAGGTGGGGAAGCCGAGCAGCTGTGAACACAGCGGTGCCTGGAAGGCCTTCCAGCAGTATCTGCCTCTGTTTTTGCTGACTATATACTTTTCAGGAGGCAATACCTATAACTTTTTAGCCACACAAAATCACTAGCACAACATTTAGCTGCTGTTGGCTAGAGTGGGGCTCTGGAAGCCATTTTGTCAGGCACAGCAAGTTTCTGCTGCCCTGCATCCGACGGCTCAGCATTCCCAAGGCACACTCCATCTTCCCCACCCACACTTTAAAAATCTGCCCTCTAAAATACCTCCCCAAGAAGTGGCAAGTGCCCCCTTTGACCACGTGTGCTGACACGATTTTGATTTGGGAAAGAGGATGAGGAGCCTGTGGAAGCGTCGCTCTCTGGGATGTCAGAGTCTCCTTGGAAAAGCCCTAATTAAAGACTCAGAATGATTGACAGGTGGTGGGAGCTCACGAAAAGTGCACTTGACAAGCAGCAGAAGTCAATGTTTGAGTTGCAAAAAAAATTGGCATTTGGAGACCTTGAAAAACCCTTGCAGGTAATACTATAATTTTGTTTCTTAGTTATATATTTATAAAAAGGGTCTGAAATGGCTGCTAAATGAACCCAGCATTGACATGCTTTGACTCTCTTAAGTGGGGTGTAATATAACTTGGTAGCAAGTTTATTATTTCAAATTTAATGGAATTTATTTTCATACTGTGCAGTCTTGCTGAAGTTTAGTCTTTGAACGTATTCATCTTAGGAACCTGTGAACAGGGAAGTCTGATTTACTGCTGAGGATAATGAAAGTTTAATGAGAAGGCAGCCCCCCAGAAGATGAAGGGATGGAGAAAGAAAATTAACACGTGCAACTTTCCTCCTGTGCTCTATATTTGTACATGCAATGTCCAACTGCACCATTTTAGGGTAAGAATGAGGTCACTTTCCTTTTACTATTCAAATTACATGACTATGAAACCTGATCTACTAGCACAAGAGCAGCCTTCTTCCCAGCCTCACCACTAATGAACTCAGTTTAGTTTATCAGTCGCCTTGAGCTTCAGTTACCTCATCTCTAAAATGGAGATAAAACCACCAGCACCCACCTCATAAGGTCGTTGTTCTGGTTAGATGAGAAAATACATGTGAAAAACTTAGCACAGTCACTGCTGCATGGGAAGTGATAATAAATGTTATAATCTCTCTCCAGCACAATGGGCCAGTTCTGGTTACATGTACCCAGAGGACAGAAAACCAGAAACTCAGCTCCGGTCACCAAGAACAGGTGGTCTTTTAACTGTTGTTGCTTTTGCTGCCACAGGGTGTCGCTGGCGGCCCCAAGGGCCAGTGCGGTTCTCCCTGGCTTCAGCGGGAGCGGGGAGCTCGGAAGTTCCGCAACAGCATCCCAGGTGTAGGGAATGGAAAAGAGCCCCTCATCCTCGTTGATACATCCAGCTATGATTGTTCCACAACGCTCTAGATCTGCGTTCCAAATGCTACAGCTCTTTCACAGCATCATCCTAAAGAACTTTCTATGATGATGGAAATATTCTATATCTGTGTGGTTCAGTATGGTAGCTACTAGCCACACGTGGTTATTGAGACTTGATTACTTCTTTTTTCCCCCAGAGTTATTAAGATATAATTGATAGAAAACATTGTGTATGTTTAAGGTGTACAACATGATGATTTGATACATTTGATGATATGTATTGTAAAATGATTACTACAAGAAGGTTACTCAACATCTCCATCACCTCACATCAATCCTTTTCCTCCATTGATGATGTCACTTCTGTAATTACTTCCTATTGAGCACTTGAAATGTGGCTAGTTGACCATGGGACTGAATTTAGATTTTATTTCATTTTAATTAATTTAAATTTAAATAGTCACGTATGGCTAGTGGCTACCATTTTGGACAGTGCAGCTTTAGGGGTACAGCTTTCCCAGCCTAAAACATGCATACGTATACACATGCATACTTAGCCATTTTCCTGAGGCGTATGCCCACAAAGCCGGTGGAAAGGTCAGAAGGGGTTTCAAAGTCAGTCACTTGCTATTCTTGAAATCAGCCCTCTATCAACACCAAAGACTCAGCTTGCTCCTCCTTGCTGGCACTTGAGCTCAGGCTTCACAATACCTGACAGAGGAACAAGAAGGATGGAATAGTCTAAGAGCACAGGGATGTTGCAAGTCCAGCCTGCCTCAGTAGGACACCACGAAAACATTTGTCTCTCAACCTTTCCAAGTTACTCTGTCCAGCCACAAGACTAGAGGAAGCCCCTCTGCCTCCATCCTAATGCCCACCTTGTTTCCTGCCTCAGGATGCCTGGTAGTTGAATTTCCAAGTCCTTTGGTCTCATGGTCCTTAAGAGACAATAGAAAAAATAAAACCATCTAAGGTGGTCTGAAACAGAATAAAGGAAACCTCATTTAAAATGAAGTGGGGAGGGCCAGAGGGGGAGCCCTCACACACTACTGTTCCATGTCAATTACAGACCCCAAACAGGAATATGGCAGTTACACACCCCAAACAGGAAGATGTCAATTACAGACCCCAAACAGGAAGATGTCATTAGAGACCCTAACAGGAAGACTCTCCAGAAGGAGGAAGGAGGATTACCTCCTTGCCCAGCAACTCAGCCAATGAGAAATGGTCACCACCCTGAACTCTCACTTTCCACCAACGGATTTTCATTCAAAACATGCCCCTCCTGCCCAACTTCCTCCTTTTTCTCTATATAGTAACGTTCCTCTCCTTTGTCTGCTGGACATGTCTATGGCTTTTGTTATAGCTTGCTTGTCCTGAATTGTAGTTCCTCTGCTATTCCTGAATAAACTCATTTTGCTAGTAAAATACCTGGCTGTTTTATCTTTTTAGGTCAACAGTAGGTACATTTTTCTGGGTTTAGGCTGTTCAGTCTTGGCCATAGTCATATTATTATAATACCATCCCTTTTAAACCTCATAACAACACTATTAGGTAGATACTGTCTTAGCCAGAACTCTTGTGAAACCAGAGTCTGATACAAAGGCTTCTGTGCAGGTAGTTTGGTAATGGAATTGGAGGAAGCAGATGTAAGGAACAGAGGGCATAAAGAAGGAAGAAAGAAAGCAGTGGTGTGTTGATAAATGTTTATCAGCCAGCTCTCTGGAAAAGAACAATAACCTTGATTTGTGACATTTGCCATTTTCCCTGGCCAATTTCAATGTGAAATCACTGAATGCGGAGTTGAGAAGCGATGAGCACTCCCAGCCCTCAGGAGTCGGTGTGAGTTGGCTCCAGCACACCACTGAGGGAAAGCCAATATCAAGATGTAGTCAAGTTGGCCACTGCTAGTGGTGACTGCCACTCAATCCTGAAGACACTTCTGAGGAATGTTGGAAAGTGCATCTTAGAACTGGCTTCTTAGGACAAAAGGAGGAAGCAGCTATCTCTCAGCTTCCCCCCACAACCGTCAAGGAGAGCCACATGGGCATTAACTTCCTTGCACTTCTGCGGTACACTTGCATGACTGCTGAGTAAATTTCTCTGCATGTTCCAGTAGTTTTAGAGAAGTCCTAAAGCAGGAAATGAGAGGCAAGAGTTTTGTACCCAAAACAAGGCACTACCAGGTTGTTTCTGCATGAAGTTTGGTGAATCCTGTGTGGGATCAGTCACTGTGACAGCAGCTGGAGTAAGAATTGGGGCTGAGCGGGAAAAGTTTTCAAAACAGCCCACCTCTTGCATTGCTCACATTGGCTTGTCTTCCCCGCCTTGCCTCTTCCCCATTTAGGCCATTCTCTCGGGGAGTGCCCTTCAAAGTGCCAGCCAGCTACAATGTCTGCAAAGACTCAATACAAGGGATGAGTAGAACCAGCTCTGGTCTCTGCTGCTCATTGTTTCAGAGGCCATAACTGATATCCATCACTGCTCTCCACTGTCACTCGTTCTAGATTTCCCTCATGCTCAGCCAGCCTTCAGTTGGTGTAGGTTGCTTACCTGGTGGGATAACCTAAACGTTCATCTCTGAGGAATTGAGCCCTTATCTGACTTACCCTTGTTCAGCCATGGTTGTTGCAATTGTCTGTTCACAATATCAGTTAATAAAAGCAACAAGATATGCCCCAGTGGATCCGCCAGGTTCCAGACATACTCCTTCATGCTCCTACTGTGTAGTAGCAACCCTTGCTCCTTATAGTAATCAGAGTTAATTACTCCTACCACTGCAGTATCTCCTTTCTTTGTCTGTTGGTCAACAGTCAGGAAGAGCCTAAGATGACCAAGAAGTACTCTCAGCTTCATTTAGTGAACTTTTACTGTGTCCCCTCATTTCAAACCCAGGGAGTCAGGATGCATATTTTGGAAGAGCCTAGGTTTACAGGGTGAGGAAACACAAATTCTGTAAATGGGTTACTGTGAATATGGTAAAAGAGGCCAAAACTATTTCTGCTTCCTAATTCCTTTACCTGTGTATTTGAACTATTATGTCAACTACTTGTTTGGCACATAAATAGCACTTTGGAGGGCAGTGCTGCGACCCCACAGGATAGCATCCCTGAGCTGGTGCCTTAGCTGAGCCTTTAACAAGCCATTATGCCATGCTATGAGGTGATGGTAAGACCAGAAGATCTCATAGTCATGCATACATTGGCCTAACTTCTTTACTGTAAACTGGGTCCCTTGGTCTGAGGCAATGTTCTGCAGGATACCATGCAGAGAGATCAGACATCCTATCCTGTATGTGTTTGGACGGTGGGGCTGGCAGAGGCACTGTGGGTAGAAAGGCAAACCCATGTGTCAATTCTACTACAGACAAATCACAGCCACCTTCAGAGTAGAAGTGGTCCCATGCAAACAAGTGGCTGGCAGATCTCCTAAATGGATAGTGCTCTATAGAGGACTCTGTGCCAGGCTTTTTTGCTAGCAAGTCAACTTTTAATAGTGAAATAGCAGGTCAGCCTTGGTGAGGGAAGCCATCTTGTTGGGCCCACTGAGAACTCATCCCTGCCAGCATGGAGCATGTCTCCTCAGCAATGGTGCTCTCTGATGGGCATTAATGTGAGATGAAAAGATCTGTACACTTCCATAGGTTTATCCACATGCCTTTTCTCCAGACTATCTTGTCTCTTATCTTTCATTCTTGCTCCTTCCTAGTCCCTGAACAACCAGCCAAGCCATTTGCCACTGACCCAAAGTACGCGTATATCAAGTACATCCATACCTCAGACAACTTCTTCCTCCCTACACAGTGAAACACCGAGAGCTGTATGCCCAATTCTGCCAATAGAGAGGATTTCCTTTTACCACTGTCCTTCAGGGCTACTCCTGAGTTTAGGGCAGAAGTAGCCCATTTACAGCTGGCACCCATATACTGAGCAGACCCGTCTGTGGATGAGGCCTGAGATCTTCCTCTTCCAGGAAGCGTGAGTTAAAGGAGAGATGTCAGTAAAACAAAGGTTAGGTGTCACGACAGTCTGGGTCAACTGTTCATATAATTTATTTCTGCCTTTGGAATCTACTGAGCCTGATCCTGAATGTACAGTTTCCACCGCAATGGATTGCTGCTGCACTACTGACCATATAATTTGATGGCTGTAATCATACCCAGTTCATTATGGGCAACTCTGGTCACATACTCACTCAATTTCTACCAGTGCCCAGTAGCTGTCCAGGAGTTGTTGTTGTTGTTGTTTCTCAAAAGGCAAATATTTCCCTGTTACAGAAGGCATGGCATTGCTCCAGAACCCTAGATTCTCCTATTGGGTCTTGTAGACTCCAGACACCATCCTCATCTTCTGTGGATACCTCTAGCCCATTGTACCCACTGGGTCATATGGCTCAAGTGGCAGGGCAACTCATACCACACTCTTGATTTGCTGCTGAGTCCTTTTTTTATCTGGGCCCCACTCAAAACTGGCAGGTTTTTAATCACTTGGTGTATGAGTTGGAACACTATTTCCCAGAGCCATATTTCTTGCCTCTAAAATCCAAAGTCCACTAAGCACTATGTCTTTTTCTTAGTGTTAGAGATTACAGGGTTCTACAATTTAGCCTACACCTTAGGGAGGATTTACCAGTGCATCCCAGATCATTGTACCTCTAAAAAACATTGATGTGGCAGGCTCCTTAATCTTTGTGGGGTTTCTTTCCTACTTCCTGGAATACATGTTTCTTATTAGGGCATCTAAAGTAGTTTATTTCTTGCTCCCTAGGTATAATTGGCATTGATCTATCAACATGGTAGACAAATGTGATGTGTGTAGAATATCTAGATCATTGAAGTCTCTGCAGACTAGACTGTGAAAGAGAGCTCTTAGACAAGAAACAGTGAGTATACAGTGTTTTCCTTCCCACGTTAAAAAGTAAACCTCTTTTGATCCTCCTTAACTGAGAAGGATTGAGAAGAATGTATTTGCCAGATCAATGGCTATATACCAAGTGCCAGGAGCTGTGTTGATTTGTTCTAGTGAAGATTCTATACCTGGTCCAGATGCTGAAATTTGCATCATCACTTTGTTACCTTTACGGTAGTCCACTGTCTTCTGCCATAACCCATCTGGTTTTTGCTGGGGACAGCCAGGTGACTTGATGGGGATTCCACTCATACATGCTTCAGGTCTTTGATTATGGCCATGCATTCTGCCCTTCCCCCTGGGATGTGCCCCTGCTGCTGGTTTATTATCTTGGCTAGGTGTAGGCCCAGTTTCAGGAGCATTCATATTACTTTTCCTATTATTCTGGCTCTTCCTCCACAGGTCAGGGAATCAATGTGAAGGTTCTGCCAGCTATTAAGAATATCTTCCCAACTATACATTATAAATGGAATTGCATTTGTCATCTGGCACATCTCCCCTAAACTCTGTCTATAGAAATATGATTGCATTTCAGGTAGCACAGACCTAGATATTCCTATTTCCCCAGTTACCCTAGAAAATGGACACGTGTACCTTTAGGGGAAGGATTCTATGTTTACTATACTTAGTGTTGTGGTAGATTCCTTCCTCAAGCATACCTAGCCTTCCCTTAAATCAATGGGCTCTGGGTTTCTGTACTGACTTAGACGTAGAAACAAGGTGACGGACCATGGTTTTCCATTATTGCGGCTTATGCAGGTTTCTATTCTCCAGCTCTTTCATTTTATTGCTGTAAAAGTTAAGTAATCATCTGGTCTACTCTCCATCTGACATCTATCCCTGCAACACTGTGATAGCTACAGATAGATACCTGGTGTTCAAGGCATCCCGACTGCCACTCCAAGTCTTGCTGACCAGTAGATAATTACATCCACCTTGCCTCTGACAATTAAGCGCTACCATTTGCCATTCCCGAATCCTCTTAGTTCCGCTTATTCTGTAGGGCCCAGTTCAATGGCAGATTTTCCCATTTCCAATACTGAGCTTCAGAAGACAGCTAACCCAAGCTTTTCATGTATTTCAAGGTCCCTCTCAACAACACATTATTTATTGTCTCAGTGAAGGGAGTGTCTCTGGGCCCTCCTACCAAAAATAGTCAGTTTGTGGGTTTTCGGGTCTCACACAATATCCTTTCTACAATTCCCACCTTCCTGAGCCTTTTAATCCTGTCAACATTCTTCTAGCGCAATTCCAGCATCTCCACCTCATTTTCTGGAGGTCATTATTCTGTCCAAGCTTCAAGGAACCATCCCAGTAGCATATTAGAACTACCTCTGGGTGTCCTGCCAGCTTGGTGTACCCTGACTTACATGAAGGTGTTGAAGGAGCTTTTCACACCAGTGGTCTTTCTTTATAGACATGAAGACTGATGCCTTAAGGCACCTGGGAGTTTGTGGGGCCTTGAAAACCTAATGATGGAACCCAGAAATTTCACTTCCTAAGAAGCAGAAACCTACTTCCGCTTACTAAAGGAGTAAAGGTTTGACATTAGGCTAGCCCCAGCAGTTGATGGCTGGTGGAAGGTAAGCCGTTCGTTCCTGCTACGTCGGCTTACGGTAAGACTCCTGGGACTCTGGGAATTGTAAGTAAAGTGGTCAGTGTCACAAAATGGTCACCTCGCTCACCAATTTTTTATGTAATGTGATCATTCCTGTGATTCATATAGGGACAGGCACCTGAGAGCTTTAAAATGACATTATTATTTTCATTAGATGACACATTGAAGTGAAACGTATTTACTTTGAGAATCCTGAATGAATTACCGTTGGTAATTTGCATATAAATGGAGCTGCATGGTTGTAAACCACATTTCTTTCTTCTTTTACTTTCCATTACAGTCCCCCAAAAATCAGCCTCTGAGGAGTTAAATTTTGATGCCTAGCCAAGGTTAGAGGTGTTTTCATGTCGTCCATCAAGCATAATGATGATGATGATGATGGTGATGATGATAATAATGAATTCTAATAGGGACTTACTATGTGCCAGGCACTGTTTTAAGTGCTTTTCCTACATAAAATCTATTCATTCCTCACAACCCTATGAAGTAGATATAATATTCTTATCCTCTCTTTACAGATAATCCTTCCTCCATCACTTCTTGAAGCTACCACCCACCAGTGGAATGAGCAGGATTGATGGGGGCCAGCTCTTTCACCTGAGCCATCTGGAGGAGAAGTCTCATCACAGCCCATCCTGAAGCTATGTCCTCTGAGTTCCCTACATCATTTGATCAGATGTTTGTTTTCGTTTCTCATTTATCTTTCCCTTGGATCTAAGCAAGCAGTAAATATTTAAGTAGTGTGAATCCTTGTCTAGCAACCTGTCTGTGAGAGATTAAAGAAGGCTACAAATTAATTAATACTCCTTTTGAAAGGTAGAGTCTAATTCACCCCTGCCCCCCTTTGAATCTGAGCTGGCTTCAATGACTTGTTTCCTTACACAGTGCGGTAGAAGTGTGGCTCTGCGACTTCTGAGGCTAGATCAAAAGAAGCCTTGCAGCTTCCACCTGGGTTTCTGGGAGCCTGAGCTGTCATGTAAGAAACTTGACTCCCCGGAGACTGCCATGCTGTAGAAGCCATGTGTAGGTGCTCAGCTGACAGTTCTAGCTGAGCCCAGCCTCTCAGCCAACCCCACCAAGGCACCAGACCTGGGGCTGAAGCTGTTTTGGGCCCCTACACGAGCCTACCACCAGCTGGCTACCACTAAGTGACCTCCATTGAGGCCACATGGAAAGGAAGAATCATCATCTGAGCCCTGCCTGAATTCCTGACCCACACAATCACGTAATTTAATAAAATGGTTGATGTTTTAAGCTACTAGCTTGAGGTAGTTATTACACAGCAACGGACAACCAGAGCACTCTCCAGTTTTGAAGAGTGCTGGTGGCAGTGGGGGATGGTGAGGGGAGCGGGTGTGGTGGGGCAGTGTGGGTTTTGGGAAGCGTGTGTGCACATACGTTGGAGATTTGCTACCACTTTTGTAACTGGGCTGACCACCGAGCTTCTGGCAAATAAGAGGAGAGAATGCTGGTCACTTTCAGTTCCAGGCATGTGTCCTTTTGAGGCCTCCTCGCATTTCCTTTCTTGGGGCCATAAGACACCCCAACCCCCTTTTCTGCTTTAGATGGTTTGAAGTGGGCTCCTGTTACATGCAACCGAAAGAGTCTGAATTAAGACTCTGCAAGGTTGCTCTCAGCTGCTGTGTGCCATGACTCAGAGGGCTGTGATTAGACCACGACATTGATTCCCTAGGAAACAGCAGCTGCTTTCCGCAGAAAAATGATGAGAAACCACCAGCAGAGAGAAAGAACCACAGGTTGCTGCCCCTTCATCCTTAATCTTTCCCTAGAAAATTGCTATTATAATTTTGGGAAGAAACTAAGGTGTGTATAACCAGTTGAAGTGGTGATTTGTGATTGAAATCCAGAAATACTCCTGGAGACAATCAAACCTAGTGATTACTAGCAGCCTCCTGGGTTCTCTGGCTGCCTGAAAGTTATGTCTTTCATATCCTGCAAGGCGGTGCTTACATAAAGACTAATTATTCCCGTATAATCCCCCACAGAAAACTTCCTGGCATGTAGCTAAAAAAGAAAATATCACCACCACACAACAGGTAATGCGAGAAGAGCAGGGCAGATGCTGTGGGAGCAGCAAGGAGCCCGACCTCTCCCTAGCTCAGAGCTGGGTGCGGGGCTGGGAGTCTGAGGGACAGCTCACGGTTTGCACGGAGCTTACGGAGCAGCTTGTTTCACTTTGTGCCTCGTTTTCCTGATCTGTAGAATAAGTTTAATAACAGTGCCCATCTCATAGAGCAGTCGTGAGGTTTAAACGACCTAGTACATGCAAAGCCGTAAGATCCATGTCTGACACTTAGTAAGGAACTACAAGTTAGTCGCCACCATCATCATTGTATTCCATGTCCACGGCGAAGACTTGGACTGGTTTCTGGAACACACCGAGCTCTTTTCTGTCTCATGCTGTTCCCTTTGCCTGGAATGTTCCTCGCTACCCTTCATACTTCCATGCTACAGAATTGTCCCTTCATAACCCTCAGTTCTCAGCTTAACTACCAGCTTCTCAGGCAGGCCCTCCCTAACCATCGTAGATGAAACAGGTTCTCCCGTTGTTTTTCCATCAGAGCTTCTTATTTGCTTTCTTCTTAGCACTTAATCACAATTTCATTCCCTGAATTTGTTTACTTATTTTGTATTTGTTTCCTTCACTAGAATACAGGCTCCATGAACACAGAGGCTGTTTTTCTGTCTTGTTCACCATTTTATTACCAGCACCTAATGCAGGGTCTGATTCATAGAAGGTAGGTAATAAATATTTGTTGCATAAATGAATGATTGCTCCTCCCCTACAGATAAATTCCACATATCCTTCAGGGTACGTGACTGTGAGTTTGAACCCAGGCTTTTCCAGGTTCTGGAAGATTGTGTCTGAGGGAGGCCTGAACTCAGTCTCGGTCAACGTTTCGATTTGTATTCACCTGTTGGCAGTTTGAAGTACCAGCTTTTGACAGCCAGCTGGACCACTCTTGTTTCCTGGCTGGGCAGCCTGTGAAAACTGCCAGCTTACTTTCATGAGCCCTAATGATAGACTTCCATATTTAGACCTTTTTAAATTTAGGACTCTTTGGGTTACAAGTACTACAAACTAACTTCAGCTAATTTAAAAAGAAAAAGAAATTTTAACCAAAGGCAATAGGGGCATCTCACAAAACCGGAAGGCAAGGAACAGCTGGACCTCAGGAAGAACTCCAGCAGAGGACTGGGCGCCACGGGGAACCCAGGTGTCTTCTCTCTGCTTCCATCTCTGCTCTCGCTGCTCGTTTGCTTCTTCGTTCTCAGTGCACAGCTTCCTCTGCAATCAGGTGGCAGATGATGGTTGACCCCAGTTCTGAAATTCACACTTCACTTCCTGATTCCTGGAATGACTTCCTGGGTTCTAGTTCCACATTTCTGAGGAGACATTCTGGTTGGTTCCACTGGATCCAGGGCACACCTCTGGTCAGTTCATCGTAGCCAAAGGAGTGGGGCATGTTTCATAATCATGGTTTCCAGGAGCCCTCCCTCATGAAAGAGAAGAGGGAACCTAAGAAGGTCATTATGGCCTGGAAAGACATCCCCCCAAGTGTTACTAAAGTCCTTTAACAAACACTCCTCTGGCCAAGGTGAGTCCGCATTGCCATCAGGGTGATCTGAGCCCTGAGAAGCACAGCTGCACACAGCCTGGTCCCCTCCCATCTCTGTAACTGTGCTGAAGCTGTTTTCCCTGCCCAGACGTGAGCCTGTCCCTCCCTCAAGTCTCACCACACGTCCCATGTTAGGAAGACTTCTCCCACTTGTACAATGCTCTCAAGACCCTCACTGCTCCTTCCTTTCTCCTAGCCCTTGTTGGAATACTTATTTATATTTAGAGAATTGTGACTTGGTCTCGAAGCTGGAAAGGACATCATGTGGTTGTCTAATCAGGCTCCTTTTCTTCTGGTGATGAGATATGGTTGTTTATACTCTGACGGGGATACTTAATCTGGAGTGGTTGAGGAAAGGCTTGAGCCTACAAAGCCAGCCGGTGTCACAGCTTGAGTTAGAATCCAGCCTTCTGCTTGCAAATTCAGTGCATTTGTCCTCAGTTCATGAACTGAAGTCCCATGTGCTGTGATAGTAACAGCTTACATTTGAACAACTCCGTGGAGTTAACAACCCTCCAAGATAGGTGTCAGGACTTTGAGTCTCTCTTTGGTTAAGAGAATTGTCCAGGGCCATACAACTAGGATGCTAGGACAGGTCACTCAGTTAGGATGGTGGGAAAACAAAGGTATTAATGTGTGTTCCTCTCCCAACCGAAGCGCAGGAGTGCAGGCGTGGAGAGGGGAAAAGCTGTTGCCTGCGGCTGTTCTCACAGGAAAACCAGTGAGGAGACAAGCTGTCCTCCCCGGGAGACTGTGCGGAGGGGAGCATCCAGGATCTTGAGGTGTTGTGCGTGACGGTGCAGTGCTGTGGAGGGGAGGAGGAGTGGTGTTGGGGGAGGGAGGTGTTTTTCCAGAGCGTTTGGGATGAGGGGCACGGGGTAGCTGTGGTTTTTACGGGAGATGTGATCCTGTGAGTCTAGTGTGTCTAGCGTGTGAAAGCCCCAGAGAGGTGGAGGAGAAAGAAGGCTGAGAAATTACTACCAGTGAGAGAGATGAGGAGGAAAGGGAGAGTGGGTGGTGAGGAATTACCTGTACAATGCTTCTTTAGTTTTGGGAGGGGAGGAAGGTTTAATTTGAGGGAATACGAGGATCAGATTAGGGAGCTTTAATGATTATGCCCGAAATTCTGATGCCCACTGTGGGAGCTGGGTTGGGCCTGGCAGGGATGGGCCAGGAGGTCAGGAGCTCGGTTCAGTTCAAGTTCTGGGGCTGGGCAGAGCTAGCACAGAGAAGCAGTCCTGCAAGAGTCAGGAGAGTATAGTTGGGTTAGAGAGAACTGATGGCCAGCTGGGAACCAAGGTCCCTTATCCATTCCAAGAGCAGGACCAGGGCCAAGAACAAAGAGCAGACGTGGTTGGGACTATGGGAACCAGGTGGGAGTGAAGTGAGGGGACTCCGGGGGACTGCTGGGTCTGTGGCCTGCCCTTCCTGGCACTAGCTGCAGAGATATTAAGTGAGGCAGGCTTAAAGGGAGAGGACCTGTGCACCTGGGCAGAGGAGTGAGGAGTGTGTTTCAGGCTGGTTGGGAGAGTCATCGGAAAGGGAGAGGGAGCAGTGAGAAGAAAGGGAGTCTCTGCCAAGACAGGTACATTTCGAGGTGTAGAGCTGTGAAGGTGAGAGAATTCACATCAGATGGATTAGATTTTCTCCATTGTGATGTGAAGTTATCTGCAGAAAGGGAGTGGGTACGTGCAGCAGGCTTTGTATTACTATTTGTTGAGTGAATGAGTAAGTATGGTAATTTACAAAGGAAATCCACAGCTCTTTTCAGTTTTCTACATTACCCTGTGAGATCATCTTGTTTTACTTTTATGAAAGACATTTTCCTATTACGTCAAATCTTAACGTCAGAATCAAAGATTGTTTGATTACTCATATTTTAAAATAAAGTTCTTTATTTTCCAAAATAATTTATGTTTACCCTTCTTTAAATAAAACAACTTCATAGTGAATTGATTTATAGAGCCTTATGTCCAAACGAGTAGGTAAGCTAAAGAGAATAATTGTAACAACGACTTCTATTTCAAGAGATATGATGAATTAAGACAAATTTAATTAAAATTTGAATGATTTATAAAAAAATCAAAGATTGCCCAGGCTAAACCTCATTTGGGAGTGAGGAGGGATCTGAGAAGTCAGGCGACCTGCCCAAGTTCACAGCCAGTTAACAGAACTGGTGAGAACTTGGGTCTCTCGACTTCCACTCACACTTCTCCCTCCGGGCTTCCCTGTGTGGATTCCCTTCCTGGCATCTGCCCATCAGGCCCAGAAGCCCAGGGGATCCTGACTCTGTCACCACCTCTTCCCAGGAGTCTAGAACCCCCTGCAACTGAATGCAATATCTTGTGTGGAGACTCAGTTTCTAGAAAGAAGATCTATAGTTTTCATCAGATTCTTTTTTTTTTAAATTATTTTTATTGGGTTAACATTGGTTTATAACATTTTATAAATTTCAGGTGTACATCATTATGTTTCAGTTTCTGTGTAGATTACATTATGTTCACCACCCAAAGACTAATTACAATCCGTGGCCACACACGTGCTTAATCATCCCTTTCGCCCTCCTCCTTCCCTCCTTCCCTTCTGGTAACCACCAATCCAATCTATGTGTTTGTCTGTTGTTGTTTCTATCTTCTACTTATGAGTGAGATCATATGATATTTGACTTGCTTCCTCTGACTTATTTTGCTTAGCATAATACCCTCAAGGTCCGTCCATGTTGTCACAAATGGCTGGATTTCGTCGTTTCTTATGGCTGAGTAGTATTCCATTGTGTATATATACCACATCTTCTTTATCCATTCATCTCTTGATGGGCATCTAGGTTGCTTCCAAGTCTTGGCTATTGTGAATAATGCTGCAATGAACACAGGGGTGCATGTATCTTTATCCATTCGTGTTTTCATGTTCTTTGGATAAATACCCAGCAGTGGAATAGCTGGATCCTATGGTAGTTCTATTCTTAATTTTTTGAGGAATCTCCATACTGTTTTCCATAGTGACTGCACCAGTTTGCACTCCCACCAGCAGTGCATGAGAGTTCCCTTCTCTCCACATCCTCTCCAACAGTTGTTGTTTCCTGTCTTGTTAATTACAGCCATGAGGTGATATTTCATTGTAGTTTTGATTGGCATTTCCCTGATAGTTAATAATGTTGAACACCTTTTCATGGGCCTGTTGCCCATCTGTATATCTTCTTTGGAGAAATGCCTGTTCAGATCTTTAGCCCATTTTTCAATTGGGTTGTTAGCTTTTTTGTTGTTGAGATGTATGAATTCTTTATATATATATATATATATATATATATATATATTTTATTAAAGACTTAAGTACAATAAAATACTTTATAACTAGTTGCTACTGCCTTGATGTCTTACAAGGGATAAAATATATGGTACTATATTTTTAGAAACTTTAGTTAGGCCCTAGTGAATTTTCCTAATGCCATGAAATGTTGAAGGTATTTTAAATCCTAGAAAATTTTAAGCAATCACAATTTGTTTTGTCATTTATAAGATCTGCTATCTTTAGGTGAGCATATTAAACCAACACTAATTATGACCTTTACATAAAACATACCAGATCTTACGCCGTAGTCTTTCATACTACAGTCTGTCAGTATGAAAGGGTGAGGGTAGCAGAATTATCCCAAATCCCATTTTATTATTATTATTTTTGGCATAAAACAACACAAATTTATTATCTTCAAGTTTTGGAGGTCAGAAGTCCAGAAAGAGTCTCACTGGGCTAAAGCCAAGATATTGACCGGGCTGCATTCCTTCTGGAGGTTCTAGGGGAGAATCCATTTCCTTTCCTTTTCTAGCTTCTGTAAGCAATTCTTTATATATTTTGGATATTAACCCCTTATCAGATATATAGTTTGCAAATATCTTCTCCCAATTGTTAGGTTCTCTTTTCATATTGTTGATGATTTCCTTTGCTGTGCAGAAGTTTTTAGTTTGATGTAGTCCCATTTGTTTATTTTTTCTACTGTTTCCCTTGCCCAGTCAGACACAGTACTTAAAAATATGTTGCTAAGACCAATGTCAAAGAGCGTGCTGCCTGTGTTTTCTTCTAGAAGTTTCATGGTTTCAGGTCTGACATTCAAGTCTTTAATCCATTTTGACTTAATTTTTGTGTATAGTGTAAGATAATGGTCTACTTTCATTCTTTTGCCTGTGGCTGTCCAGTTTTCCCAACACCATTTATTGAAGAGACTTTCCTTTCTCCATTGTATGTTCTTGGCTCCCTTGTCAAAAACTAGCTGTCCATAGATGTGTGAGTTTATTTCTGGGCTCTTGGTTCTGTTCCATTGATCTGTGTGTCTGTTTTTGTGCCAGTACCATGCTGTTTTGGGTATTATAGCTTTGGAGTATATTTTGAAGTCAGGGAGTGTGATACCCCCAGCTTTGTTCTTTTTTCTCTGGATTCCTTTGGCTATTTGGGGTCTTTTGTTGTTTCATATAAATTTTAGGATTCTTTGTTCTATTTCTGTGAAAAATGTTATTGGAACTTTGATAGAGATTGCATTGAAGCTACAGATTGCTTTAGGAAGTATGGACATGTTCACTATGTTAATTCTTCCAATCCAAGAGCATGGAATATCTTTCAATTTCTTTGTGTCTTCTTCAATTTCTTTCAACAATGTTTTATAGTTTTCAGTGTTCAAATCTTTCATCTCTTTTGTTAAGTTTATGCCTAGATATTTTACTCTTTTTGTTGCAATTGTAAATGGGATTGTAGTCTTAATTTCTCTTTTTGCTACTTCGTTGTAGTGTATAGAAACACAACTGATTTTTGTATGTTGATATTATATCCTGCAACTTTGCCGTATTCACTTATTATTTCTCAAAGTTTTTTAGTGGATTCTTTAGGGTTTTCTAAACATAAAATCATGTCATCTGCAAATAGTGACAGTTTCACTTCTTCCTTTCCAATTTGGATTCCTCTTGTTTCTTTTTCTTGCCTGATTGCTCTGGCTAGGACTTCCAACACTATGTTAAATAGGAGTGGTGACAGTGGGCATCCTTGTCTGGTTCCTGTTCTTAGAGGGATAGCTTTCAGCTTTTCACCACTGAGGATGATATTAGCTGTGGGTTTGTCATATATGGCCTTTATTATGTTGAGGTGCTTTCCTTCTATACCCATTTTATTCAGAGTTTTTATCATAAATGGATGCTGTATCTTGTCAAATGCTTTCTCTGCATCTGTTGAGATGATCATGTGTTTTTTTTTTATCTCATCCTTGCCCTAACAATGTACCCAATTTATTTTTTTTATTTATTTATTTTTTTATTGATGTTTTAATGGTTTCTAACATTGTGAAATTTTGGGTTGTATATTTTTGTTTGTCCATCACCATATATATGACTCCCTTCACCCCTTGTGGCCCCCCCCACCCCCCACCCCCACTGCCCCTGGTAACCACAGTCCAGTTTTCTCTGTCCATGTGTTGGTTTATATTCCACATATGAGTGAGATCATACAGTGTTTGTCTTTCTCTTTCTGGCTTATTTCACTTAACATAATACGCTCCAGGCCCATCCATGTTGTTGCAAATGGGACAATTTTGTCTTTTTTTATGGCTGAGTAGTATTCCATTGTATATATATACCACATTTTCTTAATCGTCTGTTGAGGGACACTTAGATTGCTTCCACTTCTTGGCTATGGTGAATAATGCTGCAATGAACATAGGGGTGCATAAGCCTCTTTGGATTGTTGATTTCAGGTGCGTTGGATAGATTCCCAGTAGTGGGGTGGCTGGATCATAGGGCATCTCTATTTTTAACTCTTTGAGGAATTTCCATACCGTTTTCCATAGAGGCTGCACCCATTTGCATTCCCACCAGCTGTGTATGAGGGTTCCTGTTTCTCCACATCCTCTCCAACATTTGTTGTTTTTTGTCTTGGTGATTATAGCCATTCTAACGGGTGTGAGGTGTATCTTAGTGTTGTTTTGATTTGCATTTCCCTGATGATTAGTGATGTTGAGCATCTTTTCATGTGCCTATTGGCCATCTATATATCTTCCTTGGAGAAGTGTCTCTTCATTTCCTCTGCCCATTTTTTGATCAGGTTGTTTTTTTGTTGTTCAGTTGTGTGAGATCTTTATATATTATGGAGATCAACCCCTTGTCAGATGTATGTTTTGCAAATATTCTCTCCCAGCTGGTGGGTTGTCTGTTCATCTTGATTCTGGTTTCATTTGTCTTATAAAAGCTCTTTAATCTGATAAAGTCCCACTTGTTTATTTTTTCTTTAGTTTCCCTAGTCTGGGTAGGCATGTCATCCGAAAATATTCCTTTAAAACCAATGTCAAATAGTGTGTTGCCTATATTTTCTTCTATGAGTTTTATAGTTTCAGGTCTCACCTTCAGGTCTTTGATCCATTTTGAGTTAATTTTTGTGAATGGCGATAGCACATGGTCCACTTTCATTCTTTTGCATGTGGCTGTCCAGTTTTCCCAACACCATTTATTGAAGAGACTTTCCTTTCTCCATTGCATGTTCTTAGCACCTTTGTCAAAAATTAGCTGTCCGTATATGTGTGGGTTTTTTTCTGGGCTTTCAATTCTGTTCCATTGATCTGTGTGTCTGTTTTTGTACCAGTACCATGCTGTTTTGATTACTATTGCTTTGTAGTATGTTTTGAAGTCAGGGATTGTGATGGCTCCTACTTTGTTCTTTGTTTTTTAGGATTTCTTTAGCTATTCGGGGTCTTTTGTTGCCCCATATAAATTTTAGTATTCTTTTTTCTATTTCTGTGAAGAATGTCATTGGGATTCTGATTGGGATTGCATTGAATCTGTAGATTGCTTTAGGTAATATAGACATTTTAACTATGTTTATTCTTCCAATCCACGTGCATGGGCTATCTTTCCATTTCTTTATGTCATCATGGATTTCTTTCAATAATGTCTTGTAGTTCTCATTGTATAGGTCCTTCACCTCCTTGGTAAGACTTATTCCTAGGTATTTTATTCTTTTTGATGCAATTGTAAATGGTATTATCTTTTTGAGCTCTCTTTCTGTTAGTTCATTATTAGCATATAGAAATGCAACTGATTTTTGTAGATTGATTTGTACCCTGCAACTTTGCTGTAGTTGTTGATTGTTTCTAATAGTTTTCCAACAGATTCTTTAGGGTTTTCTATATATACAATCATGTCATCTGCAAATAGTGAGAGTTTCACTTCTTCGTTACCTATTTGGATTCCTTTTATTCCTTTTTCTTGCCTAATTGCTCTGGCCAAAACCTCCAGTACTATGTTGAACAGGAGTGGTGAGAGTGGGCAGCCCTGCCTCGTTCCTGTTCTCAGAGGAATGGCTTTCAATCTTTCCCCGTTGAGTATGATGTTGGCTGTGGGTTTGTCATATATGGCCTTTATTATGTTGAGGTACTTTCCTTCTATTCCCATTTTATTGAGAGTTTTTATCATAAATGGATGTTGTATCTTGTCAAATGCCTTCTCTGCGTCTATTGAGATGATCATGTGGTTTTTATTCTTTGTTTTGTTGATGTGATGTATCACGTTGATTGATTTGCAGATGTTGAACCATCCCTGCGTCCCTGGTATAAATCCCACTTGATCATGGTGTATGATCTTTTTAATGTATTGTTGTATTCGGTTTGCCAATATTTTGTTGAGGATTTTTGCATCAATGTTCATCAGCGATATTGGCCTGTAATTTTCTTTCTTTGTATTGTCTTTGTCTGGTTTTGGTATCAGGGTGATGTTGGCCTCGTAGAATGATTTAGGAAGTGTTCCATCTTCCTCTATTTTTTGGAATAGTTTGAGAAGGATGGGTATTAAATCTTCTTTGAATGTTTGGTAAAATTCACTGGAGAAGCCATCTGGTCCTGGACTTTTATTTTTTGGGAGGTTTTTGATTACTATTTCAATCTCTTTACTTGCTATTGGTCTATTCAGATTCTCCATTTCTTCTTGGTTCAATTTTGGGAGGTTGTATAAGTCTAAGAATGTATCCATTTCTTCTAGATTGTCCAATTTGTTGGCATATAATTTCTCATAGTATTCTCTTATAATCCTCTGTATTTCCATGGTATCCGTTGTAATTTCTCCTCTTTCATTTCTAATTTTATTTACTTGAGCCTTTTCTCTTTTTTTCTTAGTAAGCCTGGCTAAGGGTTTGTCAATTTTGTTTATCTTCTCGAAGAACCAACTCTCTGTTTCATTAATCCTTTCTACTGTTTTTTTGGTCTCAATTTCATTTATTTCTGCTCTGATTTTTATTATTTCTCTCCTTCTGCTGGCTTTGGGCTTTGTTTGTTCTTCTTTTTCTAGTTCTGTTAGGTGTAATTTAAGGTTGCCTATTAGGGCTTTTTCTTGTTTGTTAAGGTGGGCTTGTATCGCTATGAGTTTCCCTCTCAGGACCGCTTTTGCTGCATCCCATATGGTTTGATATGGCATATTATCATTTTCGTTTGTGTCCAGATAGTTTTTGATTTCTCCTTTAATTTCATCAATGATCCATTGGTTGTTCAGTAGCATGTTGTTTAATCTCCACATTTTTGTCACTTTCCCAGTGTTTTTTTCCTGGTTCATTTCCAGTTTCATAGCCTTATGGTCTGAAAAGATGCTTGTTATGATTTCAATCTTCTTAAATTTATTGAGGCTTGCTTTGTTTCCCAACATATGGTCTATCCTAGAGAATGTTCCATGTGTGCTTGAGAAGAATGTGTAGTCAGCTGTTTTTGGATGGAGTGCTCTGTGTATGTCTACTAGGTCCATCTCGTCCAGTTTTTCATTTAAGTCTACTATTTCTTTATTGACTTTTTGTCTGGATGATCTATCCATTGCTGTAAGTGGGGTGTTAAGATCCCCTACTATTATTGTGTTGTTGTTGATTTCCCCTTTAGGTTTGTTAATAGTTGCTTTATGTACATTGGTGCTCCTATGCTGGGTGCATATATATTTATAAGTGATACGTCTTCTTGATGGAGTGTCCCTTTTATCATTATATATTTCCCTTCTTTGTCTTTCTTAACCTGTTTTATCTTGAAGTCTACTTTGTCTGATATGAGTATGGCAACACCTGCTTTCTTTTGTTTGCCATTAGCTTGGAGTATTGTCTTCCATCCTTTCACTCTGAGCCTGTGCTTGTCTTTAGTGCTAAGATGTGTTTCCTGAAGGCAGCATATTGTTGGGTCTTGCTTTTTAATCCATCCTGCCACTCTGTATCTTTTGATTGGAGAGTTCAATACATTTACATTTAGGGTAATTATTGATATATGAGGGCTGAATGTTGCTGTTTTGTCACTTATTTTCTGGTTCTTTTGCATTTCCTTTGTTTCTTGTCCCATTTGTTTTGGACTGCCAATTCAGTTTGGTTGTTCTGTCTTATGACTCTTCTAGTTTTCTCTTTGTTTATGATATGTGGTTTTGTTTTGATTATTTGTTTAGTGGTTACCTTGAGGTTTGGGCAAAAAATCTTGTGTATGAGATAGTCCATTATCTGATGGCCTCCTATTTCCTTATACTAAATCAATTCAGTCGCTTTCCTCTTCCCCTTCTAAGTTTTTCTTGTTATACCTTATTCTATCTTGTGTTGTGGCTGTGTGTTTACAGTGATGAGGTTAAATTTATTTTTGGTGAATTTCTTCCTTTGATCTTTGAATTTAGTATTTAAGTGGTTACTAACCTATTCCAGTAAAGATCTACTATTTTTCTGAGTTTGTCTACCTACTTTTCTCCTTACTCCAAGCTTTGTGTTCCCTTTCTCTTCTTTTTTTCAGGCCTGAGGGCCTTCTTGAGTATTTCTTGTAGTGGGGGTCTCGTGGCCATGAACTCCCTTAGCTTTTGTTCATCTGGGAGAGTTACTATTTCTCCATCATATTTGAAGGATATTT
Organism: Diceros bicornis minor; assembly: GCF_020826845.1. Classification (NCBI taxonomy): domain Eukaryota; kingdom Metazoa; phylum Chordata; class Mammalia; order Perissodactyla; family Rhinocerotidae; genus Diceros; species Diceros bicornis. The sequence continues at coordinate 7,903,899 of NC_080763.1, read as the reverse complement.
TTGCTGGATAGAGTATTCTTGGCTGAAAGTTTTTGTCTTTCAGTATTTTGAATATATCATTCCAGTCTCTTCTAGCTTGTAAAGTTTCTGTTGAGAAATCCACTGAGAGCCTGATGGGAGTTCCTTTGTACGTTATTTTTTGTTTTTGTCTAGCTGCCCTTAATATGGTTTCTTTGTCGTTGACCCTGGCTAGCCTTACCACTAGGTGTCGTGGTGAAGGCCTTTGTCTGTTAATATATATAGGTGTCCTGTTGGCTTCGCTTACTGGTATTTCCTGCTCCTTCCCCAGATTTGGGAAATTCTCAGCTATTATTTCCTTGAATAGGCTCTCTGTTCCTCTTTCCCCTTCTTCTCCCTCAGGAATACCTATAATTCTTATGTTACATTTTCTAATAGAGTCAGATGTTTCTCAGAGTCTTTCTTCATTTCTTTTTAGTCTTAGTTCTCTCTCCTCTTCCATCTGGAGTATATCTGTATTCCTATCCTCTAAGGTGCTAATTCTTTCCTCCACATTGTCAGCTCTGTTCTTTAGAGATTCCAGATTCTCCTTTATCTCCTCCATTGTGTTCTTCATCTCCATCAGCACTGATTGGTTTTTCTTTATGATTTCAATCTCTTTTGTGAAGAAACTCCTAATCTCATTGAATTGTTTGTCTGTGTTGTCTCGTATTTCGTTGAGTGTTTTTATGATAGCTATTTTGAAATCTCTGTCATTTAGTTTATGGATTTCTGTGTCTTTGGGGTTGATTTCTGGTGCTTTTCATTTTGTTTCTGGTCTGGTGATTTCATATATTTTTGCATTGTGGTTCCTGTGTTGGTTTTGTTTTTCCTCATCCTGGAAATCTCTGGTTGCAATTTCCACCTGCCGCCACTGTCTGGTGGTAAAGGGCTGTGTAGTCTAAGCCCCCTGCGCTCTGCCCCGGTTTTTCTGCTACGATCCGCAGTTTTGTTTTTTTTTTGTTTTTTTTTCCCGCTGCGATCCACGGGTCCAGTCGTTTGATCAGGTCTGCCGCGGATCGCTTGGTCTGGTCTGTCGCGGATCACTTGGTCTGGTCTGCAACAGATCGCCTGGTCTGGTCTGGTCGGTTGAGCTGCAGAGTCCGGTTTGCGGGGAGGGGGGAGCTCTCTCTTTTGCCCTCTGGGTCCCTGACGTGGGAGGCTTCTCATTTGCCCCTCTTTATCTGCTCTCTGGGGTGCTCAGATGTTGATGGTAGCCCTGTGGCTCCTCTGAGTCCTCTGTGCGGGAGTTTCCCACTGGCTGAGAGAGCCCGAAGAGCCACGGTTTCCCCGCCGAGGGCCACCCCTCCCCCCTCTCTGGGAGCCGCAGACCGGGATTGCTGATCTGATGGGGAGGGAGAGGAGTTCTCCTTACCTCTCCCCACTTCCTCCGGGGGCCCAGCACGTTCCGCTCTCAGATGTGCGGCAGTGTGGATCCCTCCACTCTAGCTTTTCACTGTCTGGGATTCCGTTGTTGGTCTGTGACTGTTCTTTTTGTTGTATCTTATCGGGGGAAGAGTTCACGGGAAAGCTCACTCTGCCATGATGCTGACGTCACCAATGTACCCAATTTAGATCTACCTGTAGTCAGTCGTGGACAGAAACCTGGCGGGCGGGAGGAGCAGGCCTCGACTTGCACACTCTCAAGCGTGAGCACTCCCAAGATGAGTGGAATGATGATCATGTGTCTTTTATTCTTCATTTTATTAATGTAGTGTATCACAATGATTGATTTGCTGATGTTGAACCATCCCTGCATCCCTGGAATAAATCCCACTTGATCATGGTGTATGATCTTTTTAATGTGTTGTTGTACGCAATTTGCTAGTATTTTGTTGAGAATTTTTGCATCAATGTTCACTAATGATACTGGCCTACAATCTTCTTATTTTGTGTTGTCCTTGTCTGGTTTTGGTATCAGGGTAATGTTGGCTTTGCAGAATGAGTTAGGAAGCTTCCCCTCCTCTTTAATTTTTTGGAAGAGTTTGAGAAGGATAGGTATTAAGTCTTTGAATGTTTGGTAGAATTCACCAAGGAAGCTGTCTGGTCCTGGACTTTTATATTTTGGTAGGTTTTTGATTACTGTTTCAATCTCCTTACTGGTGATTGGTCTTCTATTCAAATTCTCTATTTCTTCTTGATTCAGTTTTGGAAGGTTGTATGATTCTAAGAATTTTTCCATTTCTTCTAGATTATCCAATTTGTTGACATATAGCTTTTTGTAGTATTCTCTTATAATCTGTTGTATTTCTGAGGTGTCCATTGTAATTTCTCCTCTTCCATTTCTGATTTTATTTATTTGAGTCTTCTCTTTTTTTTTCTTGGTGGGTCTAGCTAAAGGTTGGTCAATTTTGTTTAACTTTTCAAAGTACCAGCTCTCGGTTTCATTGATTTTTTTCTATTGTTTTTTAGTCTCTTTTTCATTTATTTCTGCTCTGATTTTTATTATTTCCCTCATTCTACTGATTTTGGGCTTTGTTTATTCTTATGTTTCCAGTTCCTTTAGGTGCATTGTTAGATTGTTTATTTGAGATTTTTCTTGTTTGTTGAGATAGGCCTGTATTGCTATAAACTTCCCTCTTAGAACCACTTTTGCTGTATCTCATACACTCTGGTATGTCATAATTTCATTTTCATTTATCTCCAGGTATTTTTTGATTTCTCCTTTGTTTTCTTCATTGACCCAATTGTTGTTCAGCAGCATTTTGTTTAATCTCCGCATATTTGTGGCTTTTCTGATTTTCTTCCTATAGTTGATTTCTAGTTTCATACCATTGTGGTCAGAAAAGATGCTTGGTATTATTTCAATCTTCTTAAATTTATGGAGACTTGTTTTGAGGCCTAATATGTGATCAATCCTGGAGAATGTTCCATGTGCATTTGAAAAGAACGTGTATTCTTCGGTTTTTGGATGGAATGCTCTGTATATATCTACTAGGTCCATCTGTTCTAGTGTGTCATTTAGGCTAACATTTCCTTATTGATCTTCTGTTTGGATGATCTATCCATTGGTGTAAGTGGAGTGTTAAAGTCCCCTACTATTCTTGTGTTACTGTCTACTTCTCTTTTTATGTCTGTTAGTAATTGCTTTATATATTTAGGTGCACCTAGATTGGGTGCGTAGATATTTACAAGTGTTATATCCTCTTGTTGGATTGTTCCCTTGATCATTATGTAATGCCCTTCTTTGTCTCTTTTTACACTTTTTGTTTTAAAGTCTATTTTGTCTGATATGAATACTGCTACCCCAGCTTTCTTTTCACTGCCATTTGCATGGAGTATCTTTTTCCATCCCTTCACTTTCAGTTTGTGAGTGTCTTTAGGTCTGAAGTGTGTCTCTTGTATGCAGCATATATAAGGGTCTTGTTGTTTTATCCAGTCAGCCACCCTATGCCTTTTAATTGGGGCATTTAGTCCATTGACATTTAAAGTAGCTATTGATAAGTATGTAATTACTGCCATTTTTTAAATTTTTTTCTCAGTGTTTTAGTAGTCCTTCTCTGTTCCTTTCTTCTTCTCTTGCTTTCTTCCTTTGTGGTTTGATGGCTTTCTTTAGTATTATGTCTGAGTTCATTTCTCTTAGTTTTTTGTGTATTTATTATAGATTCTGGTTTCTGATTACCATGAGGTTCATATACAATAACCTACATATATAGCAATCTATATTAAGTTGATGGTCTCTTTAGTATGACCTCTTTCTAAAAGCTCTACTCTTTTACTCCTCTCCTCCCACATTTTATGTTTTTGATATCATGTCTAACCTCTTGTATGTGTGTTTGTATCCCTTACCCTCTTATCATGGAAACAGATAATTTTTTCCTATTTGTGGTCTTCTCCTCCCCCCTTAAATAAGTCCCTTTAGCATTTCTTGTACAACTGGTTTCTTGGTGATAAACTCCTTTAATTTTTGCTTGTCCAGGCAACTCTTTATCTCTCCTTCCATTCTGAATGATAACTTTGCAGAGTAGAGTATTCTTAGCTGTAGGTTTTTTCCTTTTAGCACTTTAAATATATTGTGCCACTCCTTTCTAGGCTGTAAGGTTTCTGCTGAGAAGTCAGCTGGCAGCCTTCTGGGGTTTCCTTTGTATGTAACTTGTTGCCTTTCTCTTGTGGCTTTTAGGATTCTCTCTTTATATTTAAATCTGGACATTTTAGTTATGATGTGTCTTGGTGTGGGCCTCTTTGGGTTTATCTTTTTTGGTCTCTGTGCTTCCTGTACTTGAATGTCTGTTTCCTTCCTTAGGTTAGGAAAGTTTTCAACCATTATTTCTTCAAACAGATTCTCTGCCCCTTGTCTCTTTCCTCTCTTTCTGGGACACCTGTAATATGATGTTAGCACACTTGATGATGTCCCAGAGGTCCCTTAGACTGTCATTGTTCTTATTAATTCTTTATTCTTTTATCCATTCAGCTTGGGTATTTCCTCTAGTCTTTCATCCAGCTTGCTGATCCATTTTTCTGTCTCATCCACTCTGGTTTTGAGTCCCTCTAGTGAATTTTTCATTTCCAGTATTGTATTCTTCCTTTCTGATTGGTTCTTTTTTATGTTTTCCCATTCTTTGTTCACATTCTCACTGAGTTCATCCTTTCTTCTCCCAAGATCAGTGAGCAGCCTTATGACTCTTTGTTTGAACTCTTTGTCAGGTAGATTTCTCATTTCTGTTTCACTTAGTTGTTTTTCTGGGGTTTTGTGCTGTTACCTTACTTGGAACATATTCCTTTGCCTCCTCATTTTGCCTTTTTCTCTGTGCTTTTAATTATGTATTAGGTAGGTCAGCTATGTCTCCTGATCTTGGAGAGGTGGCCTTATGTAAGAGATGCCTTATGAGGCCCAGCAGTATGCTTCCCTTTCGTCACCGGTTCCAAATGTTACAGAAGTGACCCCCATGTGGGCTATGTGTGTCCTTCCATTGTGGCAGGGTTGCTCTTGCTGTAGGTGCCCAGGGAAGCTGGGCTGTCCCTCTGGCCAGCTGGTTGTAATGCTTAGCTGCATGTGGCTGCTATGGACCTTCAGTCTCTTTATTGGGTGTAGGGAGCCCCATCACAGTTGGCTGCAAGGTCTAAAGGCACATTCCTGTTGCGGTTTTTCTGTTGAGTAGGCCCCCAGATGCTGGGGGGGCAACCAATGTGGCTGGTTGTTAGGCTCAGGGGCTTAAAATTGCTGTAGGCCTCTGGCCTACAAGGCTGTTGTCAGCTCTCTCAGGATTGCAGTTTGGAGGGGCTGGCCCTTTGGATTGCTCCCGGGTGGCCATGAAGTGCTGCATCTTGCAAAGGTGGCTTTTTTTCCTCTCCAGAAGGGAATTTCTGCCTCTTCCACCTCAGTCAGGACTGTGGCTTGTTGTGGGGATTCCTCTTATCCAGTTTTCAGTTCTCTCTCAGGAGTAATTGTTCATTAGTAGTTGTAGAGCTGTTGTGTCCATGGGAGGAGGTGAGTTCAGAGTCTGCCTACGCTGCCATATTGACACCAACTCATCAGATTCTTAAAAGGTCTCTGGAGCAGATATTTGAATTTACCACTATTTTTCTTTTCTTTCATGAATAATCCTTAACATTTTTTTCTATTTTGCTTTCCTTTTTACAGAATTGTAAAGTATAAGAAAAGTTATCTTTATCCGATGCACTTAAGGTAGTATTATAGAAGGTAATGTTAATAATGGCTAACAATGAGTGCTTATGAAATGCTAGACTTTATCTATAATATCTCAGCTCTTTCAGCAATTTACTACTATTAGTTCCATCTTAGAGATAAGAAATCTGAAGCTTAGTGAGGTTAGTAACTTGCGTTTAGTCCAAAATCATTAAGCAGCAGTGTCAGAATTCAAACCCAGTTGTTTTAACCCTGGAATCCTTTATTTATGTTATATTCCTTCCCTAATGTTACTAAAAAAGATCTTCAAAAAGAAAAAATTGCATCAGATTTTTAAAAATTATGTCCTCAAGAAAGTTTTTTACTTTTTTGTAAAAAAAAATAGTGAACAATTTCTCTTTTTGGTCCCACAGTTCCTTTGAGCTCTAGGCTTTTGCACAATCATTAGTTCAACATTTGTTGAGCCGATACTATGAGGCAGACATGGTGCTTGTTGCTGTAGATAAAAGATGAACAAGGTATGTTCCCTATTTATAAGTTTGAAGTAAACAGGCATACAAACAGATAATCCAAGCATTTAAATATATTTTTCTATATATTTTTGCAAATTTCCTCCACGCATTTATTTTCAAATCTGGGGGTAAAAATGAGGTGGTTGTTTTTAAAAAGAATTAATTCTATTGCTTTCTCCTTACCTCTTTCTGATGAGAAAAGTATTCATGAGAGTTTCAAGTCTGTGCAAAAATTATGTTTAGTGGACACCTACTGAAATAAGGAAGGTGCAGAATTTTTACCTTGATTGAAATCTTGGAGACCTTGATAAATCCTTATTGGTCCTTGAATCATAAATTTCTAATTTTTAAAAGCTGAGCAATACATTCTAGAAATATTATTTTGAACGCCTCTCATCCCATAGTTTTTTAATTATAGCACAACAGCCTCATCAAGTCAAACAAATTGGATTTGAAATGATACAGAGTAAATGCTATTTTGATGATGATGATAATTATAATCCGTCTAACCTAAGGAATCTGTATTAAAGGAGAACTTCTGAGAGCAGAGTTGGTTGGGGACATTCAGAGGTGGGAAGGGGCAGCCCCACATCTTTTCAGTGGGTAGTGACCAGGTGCCTGCAGAGCTGCTCCAGCTTGGCTCATTCTGGCTTGTTCTGACTAGTGGACAGCCGGCTTGCTGTATGATGACCCTCTCGTTGAATATGCAAGTGAATCCAATGGAATAGTTCTGCAATCCACTTCAGTGAATAGATTTCGTAAACAGAGAGCCTCTAAAATCAGGGAAACTTGACCTGTGCTTAACAAGTCTTTAAGGGTATTCAGGTCAGATGCTGGGGAGGAGGGTATGTTCTGAGCTCAATAAAATGGGAATAAAGAACCGAGAGGTTCTTTATTCCCAGACTTGCCTGATCACACTTTGAGGTATACACATGGTTTTGTCCCAAGCTGTCTGTGTGGCCAACTATCCTTAAATGGCATCTGGGGAGGAAGAAGACACTCTTAGCCCTGTTTCCCTTGCATATAGTTGGCTTTTCCTCCTGAATGTCTGGAAAGCTAACACATTCGTAACCGCCTATCAGAAACCTAGGCTATTTTAACTGCAAGGCTTGCATTGCTTGATGCCAAATACCACCCCTCACCCAATACATTTCTGAAATCTTTATGTAAATGAGTGGAGGAATGGTGATTCACTTTACACGAATTCAGTTTACAGACCCCATTTTCAGAAATCTAACACCTGCTTCTCATTCATGTCTGTGCCATTCTTTACGCACTGGAATGGGTTGCAGGAGTCAGTCTTCTCCAGAAGGATGGGCGCCTGCAGTGGTTACTGGGGTGGGATCAATCTGATGACCACCCCAAGTTCTTGTCTTGAGTTGAGCTGTCAAAGTCTTAATATGATATATAAAATGTTCCTGACCTTGCCACTTGGACAATAGATGATGGCTATTTTCTCAGGATTTTCTAAGGGCTCAGGCAGCCTGAATGCTGTCACTCCCCATCTCCTCAGCAGAGATGAGAAGGGTTTCAGCCTCCCCCTGTGGATTTGGTCTCTACTTCGTTTAATGCTAAACATCTCTTTCAAACCAAGATTGTTTGAACAACTCCCTTTCTCTATGCCTTTTGCAATTTTTGCCTATGGGCAATAAATAACATTTAAATACAGTATTCTGAGAAGACCTAAATTGCTATGAGTTAATTTTTTTTGAGACATAATTCACATACCATAAAATTCACCTTTTTGAAGTGAATTTTAAACACAATTCACTGGTCTTTAGTATATATTCACAAGGTTGTGCAACCATCACCACTATCTAATTCCAGAATATTTTCATTTCCCCAAAAAGAAAACTCATAACCATTAGGAGTTACTCTTCATCTTCCCATGCCCCCAGGCTCTGTTAACTACTAACCTACTTCTGTCTCTATGACACTCTGAATTAATTTTACATCTATAATTTTGAATGAAAAACAGCTGATAAATAGCTGAAGTCAGCTTCGGGTTAAGTTTTTGTGCATAGAGACATTTTAGATAGAGATATAGTTACCAGAAGGGCTGAAAGTAAAATTGAAAAGCTGAGGATTTGATTGTCAAGTTCTTCAATGGAGTTACAATAGAGTGGTGTGTTTATGGCAAGGAGAGGAAGAACCCAGATTTTACATTGTAATTCTTGTTACTTTTTTTTTTTCAGTTCATGGAATAATGTACTACAAGTTCATCAGTTTGAATCCATTTAATTCAGGATCTTTTATAATTTAACAGAATTGAATTGAGCTAAAAATTGCTTACAGGATCTCCAGTCAAGATGGCGGCTTTAGCAGACTCGGAACTCACCTCCTCCCATGGACACAGCCAATTTACAACTACTCGTGGAAAAATTACCCCTGAGACAGAACTGAAAACTGGATAAGAGGAACTCCTGCAACAACGGACAATCCTAACTGAGGTGGAAGAGGCAGAGACTCCCTTCTGGAGAGGAAAAACGCCGCCTTCACAAGCCGCCCGCCTCACGGCCGCCGGGAGCAGCTCACAGGTGCGCAGCCTCCCTGGAGGCGCGGGGCCCTGAGCCGGGAGCGCCCCCGCTGTGGGCATTTTGTGGACCCAGCACAATCGAGATGAGTGGCATAATTTCTGACTTTGTCTGCTAATAAAACATTGAGGAGCACCCCCAGAAAACCCGGTTCACAAAGAAACTAAAATTGGCTCTTAAAGGGCCCGTGCGCAAACTCACCCATTTCAGAAAGCATCCTAAAATCACCAGAAAGAAAGGTGCACAGTGCTGTGGTGAAAAGAGACTCACCTAATAGGCCATGAGTGCATCTCGGTGAGGGGTGAGACCTCTCCAGGGACTGGGACATTGGCGGCAGCCATTGTTGTGGCCTGGTGTGGGCGTGCTGACACAGACGCCATTGGAGTTCTCCCTGGGGCCTGCTAGCCCAGGGTCTGCCCCACCCGCTAGAGCACCGATTTAATCCAGCTCAGCCAGGGCGGGCAGCCCACCCTAGAGACTGGCCCCACCCAACAACAAGCCCTCAGGCAACTTGTGGGCCTGCATAGATTGGTGACTGGATTCTCTGCAGCCTGGCAACTGAGCCGACCTTAGCAGGGCAGGGTGTGCACAAGGAGCAGGTGGAGAGTGTGGGGCGGTGGCGGAGTGTGTGGGGCTCCCGCCGTGGAGAGACTGGGTCCGCTTGGGGAGGTCGGGGCGCGCACAGGGGGCTGGACTGTGTTGACTGTGTGTGTGGACCTGTGGGGGGCAGGGTTTGTCAGCTGCAGAAGACTTGTGCTTCTCAAAGACCCACATAGGGGTTTGCCCCACCTTCCACAGCCTGAAACAATTAGGTGCTCCTGTACCAGAGGCCAGCCACACCCAGCTGCAATCCTCAGAGAGCTGACAAGAGACCTAATAGGCTAGAGGCTTACAGCAATTTTAAGGCCCTGAGCCTAACAACCTGCCACGCTGGGGGTCTACTCACTTAAAAGAAATACTGCAACACAAATGTGGTATTAGAACTTGCAGCCAACTGTGCTGGGGCTCCCCACACCTGATAAAGAGACTGAAGGGCCCACAACAACTGCAAGCAGCTGAGCATTACAACAGCTGGCCAGGAGCATAACTCGGCCTCCCTGGGTGCCTACAGGGAGAGCAAACAGGCCACAACAGAAGGACACACGTAGCCCACATAGGGGTCACCCCTGGAACATTGAGAACTGAGAGAAGCACACTGGAAGCCTCCTAAGGCGTCACTTACATAAGGTCACCTATCCAAGAGCAGGAGACGTAGCTGACCTACCTAATACGTAGACACAAGCACAGGGAAAGAGGCAAAATGAGGAGGCAAAAGAATGCATTCTAAATAAGAGAACAGGACAAAACCCCACAAAAGGAACTAAGTGAAACAGAAATGAGCAACCTACCTGACACAGAGTTCAAACTAAGAGTGTTAAGGATGCTCACTGATCTGGGGAGAAGAATAGATGAACTCAGTGAGAATGTCAACAAAGAAATGGAAGATATAAAAAAGAACCAATCAGAAATGAAGAATACAATACTGGAAATGAAAAATTCCTTAGAGGGACTCAAAAGCACAGTAGAGGATACAGAAGAACAGATCTGTGAGCTGGACGAAAGACTAGAAGAAATTACCCAAGCTGAACAGGTAAAAGAGAAAAGATATAAAAAGAGTGAGGACAGTCTAAGGGACCTCTGGGACAACATCAAGCGCACTAACATCCGTGTTATAGGTGTCCCAGAAGGAGTAGAGCGAGACAAGGGAGCAGAGAATCTATTTCAAGAAATAATAGATGAAAACTTCCCTAACCTAAGGAAGGAAACAGACATCCAGGTACAGGAATCACAGAGAGCCCCAAACAAGATAAACCCAAAGAGGCCCACACCAAGACACATCATAATCAAAATGGCTAGAATTAAAGATAAAGAGAGAATCCTAAAAGCCGCAAGAGAATGTCAAGTTAAATACAAAGGAAACCCCGTAAGGCTATCAGTTGACTTCTCAGCAGAAACCTTACAGGCTAGAAGAGAATGGCACGCTATATTTAAAGTGCTAAAAGGAAAAAACTTATAGCAAGGAATACTCTACCCAGCAAGGTTATCATTCAAAATAGAAGGAGAGATCAAAATTTTCCCAGACAAGCAAAAACTAAAGGAGTTTGTCACCAAGAAACCAGTGCTACAAGAAATGTTAAAGGGACTGATTTAAGGGGAAAAGAGAAGACCACAAATAGGAAAAATTATCTATTTCCATGATAAGAATGTAATGGATACAAATGCACAAAAAAGAGGTTAGATATGATATCAAAAACATAAAAGGAGAGAGGAGGGGAGTTAAAGAGTACAGCTTTCAGACAGAGGTCAAACTAAAGTGACCATCAATTCTGTATAGAAGAAGAAAGGAACAGAGAAGGACTATTAAAACACTGAGAAAAAAAAAAGTTAAAAAATGGCAGTAAGTACATACTTATCAATAGCTACTTTAAACGTCACTGGACTAAATGCTCCAATTAAAAGGCATAGGGTGGCTGACTGGATAAAAAACCAAGACCCATATATATGCTGCATACAAGAGACACACTTCAGACCTAAAGACACTCACAAACTGAAAGTGAAGGGACGGAAAAAGATACTTCACGCAAATGGCAATGAAAAGAAAGCTTGGGTAGCAGTACTCATATCAGACAAAATAGACTTTAAAACAAAAAGTGTAAAAAGAGACAAAGAAGGGCATTACATAATGATCAAGGGAACAATCCAACAAGAGGATATAACACTTGTAAATATCTATGCACCCAATGTAGGTGCACCTAAATATATAAAGCAATTATTAACAGACATAAAAACAGAAATAGACAGTAACACAATAATAGTAGGGGACTTTAACACTCCACTTACACCAATGGATAGATCATCCAAACAGAAGATCAATAAGGAAACATTGGCCTTAAACGACACACTAGAACAGATGGACTTAGTAGATATATACAGAGCATTCCATCCAAAAACTGAAGAATACACATTCTTTTCAAATGCACATGGAACATTCTCCAGGTTTGATCACATATTAGGCCTCAAAACAAGTCTCCATAAATTTAAGAAGATTGAAATAATACCAAGCATCTTTTCTGACCACAATGGTATGAAACTAGAAATCAACTATAGGAAGAAAATCAGAAAAGCCACAAATACATGGAGATTAAACAAAATGCTACTGGACAACGACTGGGTTAACGAGGAAATCAAAGAAGAAATAAAAAAATACCTGGAGACAAATGAAAATGAAAATACGACATGCCAGAATTTATGGGATACAGCAAAAGCGGTTCTAAGAGGGAAGTTTATAGCGATACAGGCCTATCTCAACAAACAAGAAAAATCTCAAATAAACAATCTAACAATGCACCTAAAGGAACTGGAAAAAGAAGAACAAACAAAGCCCCAAATCAGTAGAAGAAGGGAAATAATAAAAATCAGAGCAGAAATAAATGAAATAGAGACTAAGAGAACAATAGAAAAAATTAATAAAACCAAGAGCTGGTTCTTTGAAAAGATCAACAAAATCGACAAACCTTTAGCTAGACTCACCAAGAAAAGAAGAGAGAAGGTACAAATAAGTAAAATCAGAAATGAAAGAGGAGAGGTTACAACAGACACCTCAGAAATACAAAAGATTATAAGAAAATACTATGAAAAGCTATATGCCAAGGAATTCGACAATCTGGAAGAAATGGATAAATTCTTAGAATCATACAACCTTCCAAAACTGGATCAAGAAGAAGTAGAGAATTTGAATAGACCAATCACCAGTAAGGCGATCGAAACAGTAATCACAAACCTCCCCAAAAATAAAAGTCCAGGACCAGACGGCTTCCCTGGTGAATTCTACCAAACATTCAAAGAAGACTTAATACCTATCCTTCTCAAACTCTTCCAAAAAATTGAGGAGGGGGGAAGCTCCCTAACTCATTCTACGAAGCTGACATTACTCTGATACCAAAACCAGACAAGGACAACACAAAAAAAGAAAATTACAGGCCAATATCACTGATGAACATCGATGCGAAAATCCTCAACAAAATACTAGCAAATCGCATACAACGATACGTTAAAAAGATTATACACCATGATCAAGTGGGATTTATTCCAGGGATGCAGGATGGTTTAACATTCGCAAATCAATCAACGTAATACACCACATTAATAAAATGAAGAATAAAAATCACATGATCATCTCAATAGATGCACAGAAAGCATTTGACAAGATACAGCATCCATTTATGATAAAAACTCTGAATAAAATGGGTATAGAAGGAAAGTACCTCAACATAATAAAGGCCATATATGAGAAACCCACAGCTAATATCATCCTCAATGGTGAAAAACTGAAAGCTATCCCTCTAAGAACAGGAACCAGACAAGGATGCCCACTCTCACCACTCCTATTTAACATAGTACTGGAAGTCCTAGCCAGAGCAATCAGGCAAGAGAAAGAAATAAAAGGGATCCAAATTGGAAAGAAAGAAATGAAACTGTCACTATTTGCAGATGACATGATTTTATATATAGAAACCCCTAAAGAATCCACCAGAAAACTTTTAGAAGTAATAAACGAATATGGTAAAGTTGCAGGATACAAAATCAACATACAAAAATCAGTTGCATTTCTGTACGCTAACAACGAAGTAGCAGAAAGAGAAATTAAGAATACCATCCCATTTACAATTGCAAAAAAAGAATAAAATACCTAGGAATAAACTTAACCAAAGAGGTGAAAGATCTGTACACCGAAAACTATAAAACATTTCTGAAAGAAATTGAAGAAGACACAAAGAAATGGAAAGATATTCCGTGCTCTTGGATTGGAAGAATTAACATAGTTAAGATGTCCATACTTCCTAAAGCCACCTATAGATTCAATGCAATCCCTGTCAAAGTTCCAACAAGATTTTTCACAGAAATAGAACAAAGAATTCTAAAATTGATATGGAACAACAAAAGACCCCGAATAGCTAAAGGAATCCTGAGAAAACAGAACAAAGCTGGAGGTATCACACTCCCTGATTTCAAAATATACTACAAAGCTATAGCAACCAAAACAGCATGGTACTGGCACAAAAACAGACACACAGATCAATGGAATAGAATCGAAAGCCCAGAAATAAACCCACACATCTATGGACAGCTAATCTTTGACAAAGGAGCCAAGAACATACAATGGGGAAAAGAAAGTCTCTTCAACAAATGGTGTTGGGAAAACTGGATAGCCATATGGAAAAAAATGAAAGTAGACCCTTACCTTACACCATACACAAAAATTAACTCCAAATGGATTAAAGACTTGAATGTAAGACCTGAAACTGTGAAATTTCTAGAAGAAAACATAGGCAGTGTGTTCTTCAACATTGGTCTTAGCAACATCTTTTCAAACACAATTTCTCACCGGGCAAGAGAAACAATAGAAAAAATAAAGAAATGGGACTACATCAAACTAAAAAGCTTCTGCACAGCAAAGGAAACCATCAACAAAACGAAAAGACAACCTAACAATTGGGAGAAGATATTTGCAAACCATACATCTGATAAGGGCTCCATCTCCAAAATATATAAAGAACACATGCATCTCAACAACAAAAAAACTACCAACTCAATTAAAAAATGGGCAAAAGACCTGAACAGACATTTCTCCAAAGAAGATATACAGATGGCCAACAGACACATGAAAAGATGTTCAAAATCACTAACTATCAGGGAAATGCAAATCAAAACTACAATGAGATATCACCTCACGCCCGTCAGAATGGCTATAATTAACAAGACAGGAAACAATGTGTGTTGGAGAGGATGTGGAGAGAAGGGAACTCTCATACACTGCTGGTGGGAGTGCAAACTGGTGCAGCCACTATGGAAAACAGTATGGAGATTCCTCAAAAAATCAAGGATAGAACTACCATATGATCCAGCTATTCCACTGTTGGGTATTTATCCAAAGAAGTTGAAAACACCAATTCATAAAGATACATGCACCCCTGTGTTCATTGCAGCGTTATTCACAATAGCCAAGACTTGGAAGCAACCTAAGTGCCCATCAAGGGACGAATGGGTAAAGAAGCTGTGGTATATATACACAATGGAATACTACTCAGCCATAAGAAACGATGAAATCCAGCCATTTGTGACAACATGGATGGACATTGAGGGCATTATCCAAAGTGAAATAAGTCAGAGGGAGAAGGTCAAATACCGTATGATTTCCTTCATTAAGTAGTAGATAATAACAACAATAAACAAACACATAGGGACAGAGATTGGATTGGTGGTTACCAGAGGGGAAGGGGGAAGGGAGGAGGGTGAAAGGGATAATTCGGCTCATGTGTGTGGTGATGGGTTGTAATTAGTATTTGGGTGGTGAACATGATGTAATCTATGCAGAAATAGAAGTATAATGATGTACACCTGAAAATTTTACAATGTTATAAACCAATGTTACTGCAATAAACAAAAAATTAAAAAGAAAATTGCTTACAAACTTGGAAGAAAAGATTTGCCAAGTAAATTTATAGTTTAAACAAGATCGCAGGAGTATGATCTTATTAGAGAGAGGAAACTATTTTGGCAGTTTTTGAAGAATCTGAGTACATTCTAGTAACGAGAAATCCCAAGTCTGGCAAGGCCTGCCTTGACAACACTGTGAGTTGTTAATTTTTGTATTGTTGGCCTTGTAAGATGGAGGTAACCCATTAATTTGGCAACCCATTAACCTGAGCGCGGACCATCAATCAACACTAAGAGACAAGAGTAGAGGCAGACAAAGTTGTCTCTAAATACATGGAATCATTCCCAGATCAACAAAACCTGACTGGGACTTGATTTAAACTACTAACATATCAGAAGGAAAAGAATGTCCTTCAGAAGGAAGGATGATCAGCCATGGGAGCAAAGAAAAGGGGAATTCTCCGAGGCCAATGTTGGCAGTTCTATTCAAGCCCCGTCTAGAGGTTGCCCGGGTCCAAGGACACAGCCTGTCCTATCTTGGTGGAGATGGATGCAGCAGAGCCTGAAGCTGCCCAACATCTGAGTCATAGAGTCAACATCAAGGTCTGATTCCATGCTCACCAAGCAGCCGTCTTCCTAATTATAATTTGGGTTTCATCGCAGAGTTTACCTACAGGGGGATAAAGCATGGGACAGATCACTCCAGTTCTTGGCAAATATATTTCTTATTTATAAACGATTTCAAATTGTGAATAAATTTTAATTTATACCTCTCTGTTGGGGTAACCCATGATCCCAAGGCCCCCTGAGCTCTAGACGACGACTGTCACACGGACTTTCTGAGCTGACAGAACAGAGGGCGGGACCCTGGAGCCTGACCACATCCTGTCACCGTGACTTGAACCATTCTTAAAAGTGATCAGGCTGCATTTGAAAAAAGTAAAAGTATTTACTCACCAATCTCATCTCATTTTTATTTACATTCCCTCTCCAAGATAGGCAAAGATGCTCGCTCCCATTTTTCAGGTGGAAAAGTTGAGAAATGAAGGTTTTCCAAGACCAATTAATTAAATTTTGTACAAGTTTATAAGCTCTTGAAGTCAAGGATTATCTACCCATTTTATATTTATATTTTCTCAAGTTACTGAGAAGGATTCTTTGTATTGAACTCCAGTTAAAGGTAATTAATTGAGAGTGTGAATCCAGGTTAGTGTTTTGGGTCTGATTTAAATGGGCTAATCTTCATAATTGTCCTTATTTGAAGCCTAGTTTCTTTCAGACTTGATTTAATTTTGGCCTTGGTTTTTCTTTTTTCCCCCTCGAATGAGTGCTTAGTGTGAAGCTTTTGTGGGTTCAGTGAGAATTCTGTTGGAACCTTGAGTGGGTTTTCTATTTCAGGTGAAGCACCATAAACAGATCCACGCTCAGTGACTCCTGAGTCTGCCCCTTGGACTTACCCAATGGAAATAATTCAAAAGAGGAAGAAAAAATATGTGTAAGAAGAAGTTCATTGTAGCATTCATTTACAATATAAAAAAAATGTGAGACCATTTACAGGTCCAAACACACGCCAAGTAAATTATGGCTTATCTGTAGCCTACTGAACGGCCATAAATTAACTATGAATATTATATAGCAACATGGAAATATGGAAAAATGCTTCCCAAATATTTTAAGATAAAAAATACATAATGCGGGCTGGCCCTGTGGCTTAGCGGTTAAGTGCATGCGCTCTGCTACTGGCGGCCCAGGTTCGGATCTAGGTGCGCACCGACGCACCGCTTCTCCGGCCATGCTGAGGCCGTGTCCCACATACAGCAACTAGAAGGATGTGCAGCTATGACACACAACTATCTACTGGGGCTTTGGGGAAAAAAAGGAGGAGGATTGGCAATAGATGTTAACTCAGAGCCGGTCTTCCTCAGCAAAAAGAGGAGGATTAGCATGGATGTTAGCTCAGGGCTGATCTTCCTCACAAAAAATAAATAAACAAATAAAAATACGTAACGCTTGTGTGCCCTATATCACAACTGGGTGAAAATAAGTGTAAATGCATAGGGAATGTACAGATTGCACAGAAATGTAAAGACATGGACATTGGGGATGTAGATACATTAAAAAATTTTCCATTCATGTTGTATTATGCATCAATAAATATTATTTCATTTTGCAATAAAAACTGTCAAATAAAATTATAAGACAATGAAAGTGTCATTGAGGAGGTTTTTGTGATTAGCTTAATTTAGACGCTTTTGGGGTAATGTTTTCTTTACATTGGAATCATTTGGTTTTGGCAACACTCTTCTAGAATAAACACTCAGGTCTCATTCTTGTCAAAATTATTTTCAAGATAATCTATGTATTAAGATTTTCTGAGGTTGAGGGAAACCTTTCTTAAGGCTCTGTTTGGTTAAAGCATAATACTGTGTGACACAATGTCTGGTGTCCTGCTCTAGGACCAGAGGCCAAGGTTATCGTCGTCATTCTGCCACTAACTAGTCCAGGGAGCTTGAAAAAGATGTTTAGCTTCTGTGGGCTTGGTGCCTTCAGGAGTCAGATGACCTTCTCAGACTGTGAGCTCTCAAGAACTCTTTAATACTATGGATATCAATCTTTGGATATAAATTTTAAGTCCAAATTTACATTTCTATGCTTTGTCAGATAACATATTTGAGTTCTGAAACTAGTCTTGATTTTTCTAGACAAGTTTAATGGAGTCCTAACTCTGGGAAGATTTTCCCCAAAAGTCAGATTAAAATCCTAACATTTCTAACATTTCATCTTTATACTTGATACTCTGGGGAGGTTTAATTTTTGGCATCAAAGAAGGGGGTGCCTGTGTTCAGCAGCTGCACCACTTGGTATCTCCAGGGAGATGGTTCTCAAATTTAAGTGCATATCAAAATCCCCTGGAGGCCTTCTTAAAATATAAACTGCCAGGCCCCAGCCCCTCAGTTTCTGATTCAGAAAGTCTGGGATCAGAACTGAGAGTCTGCATCTATAATAAATTCCAGCTGATGGCAATTACACTGGCCTGGGGACCACACTTGGAAACCCATTGCCCTGGAGAAATACTTCTGTAGTAGCACAAGGAGACATGTAGAAGAATGGGCATGCTGTACTTGCAGCACTATTAGGAATTGCAAAGTATTAGAAATCACTTAAATGACTATTGGTAGGTGAATGACCAAATAAACTGTAATATTCATTCTATGGAATATTATACAACAGGTAAAAAGAGTGAGGTAGATACAGTTGTGCCACTGTGTAGAGGTTTTAGAGTTTTACCCTGCAATCAGAATGTCTGGGTTTCAAAACAGCTCTTCAAATTTGAAGAAAATGGAGAATCTGCTTTATGATTTTAATTTAACATGTTACAGTCATTTTATTTTACTAGTAAAATAATTTTTTAAAGGGAAGAATGCCTTAGCTATGCTCCTAATTTAAAGTGGATCTGAACTTGTGGAGTTAATTAGAACCAGATCAATAGGTCAGAGTCGGTGGGCAAATCATCATGAGGTCAGGAGTGATAGTTTCTACAATAAATATTCTGAAAAATGTGTATTCTTATTTTTAATAAGCATTCTTGATCTCAAGGTTATAAGTCAAAGTCTTTGGCTTTATTAAAGCTCTCTGCCTTTCATAACAAACAGGCTAACAATTTAAAACGCACGCTCTCAAGATGCAAAATAATTACAGATTTATTTGACCTTTATGATAATTGGAATTTAAATATTTACTCACTTTCCCTCTTACCTATCAAAACAAAGGCTAATTGTTAATTCATTGCATTACATTCACAAAGCACTTTCATCTGAAGCCTCCTGCTATTGAAGGTGATGACTTCTTGTCTAAACTTAATTTTGGCCAAGGGTGATTTAAAATATTTGGGGATATAATTTTTAACTCTCCATTAACTATAAGCTGTGCGACTGTGGAAGGTTTCCCCATCTGTGAAATGATGATAACAGTATCCACCTCAAGGCATTGCTGTGAGGATTAAATTAGATAATATGTGTCAATATTTGGAGCAATATTTGGCACACAGCTGCTAATGTTATACATGGGAGGGGCTCTCTAAGACATAGTAGGTGAAAAATTTCAAGTTGTAGAAGAATGTGTACAATATGACATATTTATATAAAAAATGGTCAATACAATTCTGATGTTTTCCTGGGTGCATGTTCGTGCATGTCTACACGAGAACAAGATCTGGAAGAACGTACTGCAAACTGATATCAGTGCTTACTTCTGGAGAGAGGAAGAAGGGACTGAATGAACTGGGCACATGGTCAAAGGCGACTTGCCCTTCATCAGTAATGTTATTTTATTTTTACGTGATGGATTTATTTAGTAATACTTATATAATTAAAAATTACTAAGATGACCTATTTGTCTTTCCTCAGAGAAAGTCACCTAATGGGTTGATTAAAGATTACAAACATAATTAACATTTGAAGTCAAAAATGAAAAAAGTAAAAGATTATTATGTATGAAAATATTCTTACCCTAGTAAAACTGAAATTTTATTCTTTTGTATTCTGAGTAATAATTCAGGCTGCTGTTGACATTTAATTATTTATTTTGATTGTTAATGAAAAACACCAATCTGATCTTAAATTTGTTCTCAGACTTTTGCCTTTTTCTCCCCTTTAAAATGGTTGTTAAATTTTTAAATTTCTGTTTTTTTGTGTGTGTGTGAGGGAGACTGGCCCTGAGCTAACATCTGCCAATCCTCCTTTTCTTGCTGAGAAAGATTGGCCCTGGGTTAACATCCGTACCCATCTTCCTCTACTTTATATGGGACACCGCCACAGCATGGCTTGACAAGCAGTGCATCGGTGCACGCCTGGGATTGGGACCTGTGAACCCTGGGCCCCCAAAGTGGAGCGTGCGCACTTAACCGCTGCGCCACCAGGCAGACCCTAAATTTTTTAAGTTCTAAGACGTGCATTTTCCATTCCCCAGGTAAGATGTTATTAGTAGTTTGGCAGAAGTGACAGTATTATTTTCCCTTTGTACTTTATTCACAGGCAGGATCAATCTGCATAAATCAATACTGTCTCTTTTACAGTTTTTTAATAGTTTATGTCAGTTTGTTAAGTTATGAAAGACACTTTAGGTCTACTAGTTCCATAGTGAATTGTGCATCAATCAGTTTTCGTCTTGGTTAATATTTAAGCTATATTAGACAGTTCTCAGTTACAGACCATAGATAGACCTGCACTGCGATTTCATGCTCTCTCTTCTCCCTTCAGGCAGGAGAACAAACTTGATGCTGATGAAAATATTACACGTCTGAGAGTCACAGCAGGGACAGAACATTGTAGGCAAACAGTTTACGGGAGCTGCTAGGAGCCGGGAGAGGCTCCTCATAAGTGGAGGAACTTGAAAATAGTGGCTGTCAAGCTCTAGTTTGTATCAGAATCACCAAGGAGCTCTTTAAGATGCAGAATCCCGGGCGCCACTCCCAGACGAAACGGGTCAGGGGTTCTGCTGCAGGTGGACTGCGGCCACAGTCGAGAAGCACTGCTGGGGCCCCTGGGGTGGTCGTCTGCTGCGCCAATGCTGGGCAGCAGCTGCCCTGCTCTGAAGCGTATCACTTTTCTTCTTCATCTGCCAGAGACTAGGAAACAAAAGGTACCATACTAGGGGAAGGAAATCAGGCTGCCTAGGTTCTGAGAGCCTTTGCAATGGGTAGTTAAAATATCTCCAGGTTAAGAATCTCTGTGCATCCTTGAAATGAAATAAAGAACAGGTCAAGTAGGTCTAAAGGCTGACTGTTTTCTTTCTCACATCCTCACACTAAGTATTGTTCCCTGTTAGGACTCTCAGCCCTTTATGTGCTCAACGAGATGACCTTTTTTCAATTCTTCCTTTTCAGCAAAACGTACCTGGCCTCAAGAGCTCAAGTTCATGCATTCTTCTAGGTGACAGCTAATTTATTTTATAACTGAACATATGATTGTCAGTCCTAGGTAACAAATCTGCTAGGTGTGGTCAACAGAAAAATGGCCCCCAAAGACATCCATGTCCTAATCTCTGGATCCTGTCAACACGTTACTTGACATGGCAAAGAGGAATTAAGTTTGCAGATGGAATTAAGGTTGCTACTTTAATTGCAACCTTAAAATAGGGAGATTATCCCAGATTATTCATGTGGGCCCAACGTAATCACAAGGGTTCTTAAAAGTAGAGCGGGGAGGTAGAAGAGGAAATCAGAGTGATGTGATGTAAGAAGGACTGAACCACGGTTGCTGGCGTTGAAGATGGAGGAAGGGGAACACTAGCCAAGGAAAGTGGGCAGCTTCTAGAAGCTGGAAAAGGCAAGGAAATGGAATGCAACGCTGCTGACACCTTGATTTTAACCCAGTGAGACCCTTGTCAGACTCCTGACCTACAGAACTGTAAGATAATAAATTTGTGTTGGTTTAAGCCACTAAGTGTGTGGTAATTTGTTACAGCAGCAATAGGAAACTAATGGACTAGGTGAGGCCTCCTGGAGTCATAGCAGCATAATCTAAATCAATGTTTTTTTCCATGGGAACATTAGTCATTATGGAAGACAAGTTTGGGGGATACCTGGAGGCATATGGAAACCTGGTGATGTCCCTCAAATCCAACATATATGCTAAGAATGTCTATGCAAAGACCCCTTTCCAAGGATGGTGACCCTGAGCTGCTCCCTGTGCTGTACTCTCCCTCTCCAATGCATCTCCCCCTTCCTTCTGTGATTGCCCGTGACTCTGAGCCCCCTGCCTTCCCCACCAGCAGCCTTTTACATGCACCCAGTGCAATGCTTCTGCACAACATGAGGAATTCTGCACAACTCCTTGCTGCCACAGGGGATAAAGAAGACTCCTTCCCCCCAGGAAAAACGGTAGATTAGGTCCAATGAAGTCAGACTTAGAAAGAAAAGAACTTGAAAATCACCATTTTAACCTTCCTAACTCCCATGATAAAATTCAAGGTTTAGTGTTTGCTTCTTTAGGCTAGTTAGAAAAGGAGGTTCCACATTTGTAGATTTGGGGGCATTTCAACAGAGTGAGAAGTGTTGGTACTAGTTTTTCTGCAAGAGCTTTGGTTTTTTAAATAGTCTAGAATATCTCTTCCTGGGAGGAAGATTAAAGCCACAATCAAGGTATGTCTTTTGCCCCCCTCTGCCCCGCTTTGCTCTCCTCCTCCTGTTCTGTCACTTCTGCAGAGAAGCGGGCACATTGGTGGGTGTGGGAGGTGAGTGGATTGTTACAAGTGGGTGATCCTTCCCCCAGGATCCCTTCACTGGCCCACCAGGCTGCCTCCTCTCTTTTCTCCCCATTGCTGTGTCTCTTGAGATGTTGCGATGACGTTCACATTTACCAAGAGGGTGATTTACCCATCTGGAGTGAGGAGATAAGAGCTCCCCCAAAGTCTGCCTGTTCCAGTACGTGCTGGAGTGCAACAGCTCCTGAACAGCAGCTCTGTTTATTAAGGAGGAGCTAGAATGAACATTTTGAGGGTTGGGTGGGTAGGCAGCCCACTGTCCTCAAAGATGGGCCATGGGTCGCCTGTCTTTTTTCTGGCACTCAGGCAGTTGTGTGCTCGCTGTGAGCCCTCTGTGAACGCTGGCTACTGACAGCCTGACTCCCTCCGCAGAAGTCAGATGGCTCATTTCTGTTTGGTGACAGCTCGGTTTTTTCTGCCTTCTAGGAAACAGCAGCAAGGGATCTGCTGTGTTCCTGTGTCCCTTTGTTCCTTTTCTTCAACGAGTCTCCAGCCCCAGGGGCTGCTGTGAAGAAGGGCTGCTGGGCTGCTGAACTGAAGAGCTGTGCGTGAGGGGCTCCAGGGGAGGGCAGGCCCCCAGCCCTTCCTGGGCGCTCAGGGCTCCCTCCGTGCTCCATCCGTGCCGGCCAGTTTGGCCCCGGGTGATCTGCTTCAGGCGCCAGCAAGCCACGTCTCGAGAGCATGAGAAGAGTTGTGCACCTGACCAGCTGTAGACTAGACTGGCTCCCTTGTCCTGCAGCCACCGTCCCCATGGAGGGGCTGGAAGAATCCATGAGGCCTAAAGCAAACAAGCCTAGTTTATCCTGAGTTTTAACCCGGGAAGAGATCAGAGCTTCTATGGAACATCAGTCACCCAAGTGAGAAGGTCCAGAGGAAGGAGTGGCCTTAGCGCGGCTCCCTCCTGCTCTCCTTTGGGTACTTGCAGCCTGGATACCCTGGCAGGTCCCAGCAGCTCACACAGCACTGTGAAGCAGTATGTTTTCTTTTTCTTTTTTCCCTACTCAGTGGAGAAAGAGAGTCTGCCCTGTGCATTTCTGTTCCCCCAGCCTCCATCGCGCTGCCTTCTGCAGGATTGGTTCTTTCTTAAGGAACAGAACAAAGGAACCTGAGGCTTTGCGCAATGTGCTGCCTGAGGTTGCAGCCACAGGGAGCGAGTAGGGAGGAGCGGGTCCCGCCAAGGTGGGAGGAGCCTTTTCTACGATTTCTCCTCGGAGACAAGCCAACTTGTAAGCTTTCTCTTCACAAAGAAGCACTGCTAGGCAATTCCCAGTTTCCTCACGCTTTTATTCAGTAACTGACTCAATGACTCCCTAGTCCACCGGGGCTGCTGCAGGCGACGCTGCACACTTTGCTCTGCACCACTCCAGGGGACGCCCTGCACGTCACAGGCATCCAGGTGCCGTACTGGATTAGACAGTTCTCAGCAGGTGGCAGGGCCGTCTTGAGGAAGGGGTGCATTTTCCTAATTTAGAGAATCTGGGCCCCAGCCACTCCTGTCCTGAGCAGACCACTCAGGGCCTCTCCCATGGGCTGACCTGGGCCTAGATCCTGCCCCCAGAGCGGTTGGCCAGAGGCAGGCCGCTTCCTCTGGAAGTGATATTCATCTGGATCTTGTCCCTTCCTGTCATCCCAACAGGCCACCCAGACCTCCAGCCTCTTGTGACCCTGGACTTTTGGCCCACGTGAGGCTTTTCTCCTAACCATACACATACAATGTTTCTTCTCTTTGGAGAACCTTGAAATGCGAGTACAGCCATAAATTCAAAGAATTTTAAAACTGCAAGTAAAAATATAGTTGTTTAGAGCATGAGCTTTGGCTTAAACAGGCCTGAGTTTGGATTCCAGCTGTCCAACCTTTAGCAAGTCCTACAATCCCTTTCTATGGATCGATCAATCCATTCGTTCCTTGATTTAGTTATTTCCACAAAAATATTGATTGAGCATCTCCCTGTGCAGGCACCAGGTCATTCAGATCTCTGTGCTCACAGAACCTACAGGTCTGGAGGTAGGCAGATGTTAAATAGATACTCATGCAGCTAATTGTGTACAACGCTGACAAGAGCTGCAAAGGAAACCTACAGGGAGCCATGAGGATACATAACAGGAGGAATGAACTCATCTAGAGAGGCAAGAAAGGCTGAGACCTGAAGAATGAAATTAAGCTGGCAAATATGAGGAAGCATTTCAGCTGGAGAGAGCAGCGTGAGCAAAGATCCTGGGGCAGAACATTCTGTGAGAGAAGGCCACTGTGGCTGGATGTGAAGCAATGGGCAAGAGGAGCATGCTGGGAGATCAGGCTGGGAGCCGGGCTGATTATGTCCGGGTTTGTAGTCATGGCAAGAATCTTGCACTCTAACCCAGCAGAACTGGAGGGTTTTAAGCAGGTAAGGGACATGAGAAAAATCTAGATTTTTTTTTTGCTGAGGAAGATCATCCCTCAACAGAGCTAACATCTGTGCCAATCTTCCTCTACTTTGTATATGGGATGCAGCCACAGCATGGCTTGATAAGCTGTGCATAGGTCTGCGCCTGGGATCTGAAGCTGGGAACCCCGGGCCACCGAAGTGGAGCACAGGAACTTAACCACTATGCCACACCCTGAGTGGATCTAGTTTTAATGTTTGAAGCTATGGCTCTGGCTGACCTGAGGAGGCCAGACTCAAGTGGGGACAAGACTGATGGAGAGAGAAAAAGACCCAGGGAGTGTTACTTGCCCTGTGGTTTCACAGAACAATCAGTTAATTCCAGGGCTCGCTCCTCTCTCCTCAGGACCTGTTTACTCTGTTCTCTGCAATGCAGCCTGCCAGAAGGTTTCTCTTTTCTTCTCTGGATGTCCTCGGTGTTCTAGAGGGACTCTATACCCCACCAGTAAGCCAAGGAATTATTAAAAATAATTTGTTTTCCAAGAGATGGCATTTGGTCTCGATGCAGATTTTTGTGGGGTACGAGGAAGCCAGATGGTGCCCAGGGCTCACTAACTGTGGGTCCCCGGGTGCAGCCCATGCATGTGACAGCAGCCTGGAAACCCAGTCTCCTTGCCTCTGAATGGAGGCAGGGGCAGCTGACTCTCCTGCCCAATGCATCGCCGTGGGCCAGAGCCTGCGTCCGGCCCGCTGCCAGCACTGCGCCGCACCCCTGACCCCACTGACCGCTGCCAGGGAAGCCCTGCTCTTCACGCTTGCCCAGGGTCATGCAGAAAGGCCAGCAGTATTCCCCCCGGCCCGAGTTCATTCGTACACTCATTCCACGTGGGGACTGGGAGTGCTAAGGAGAGACTGAGCTGACGTCAGGACCTGGGGGAGCTCTGGGCCACCTCCCTGATGGTCAGCCTGATTCCTCCCACTACCCTCTGTCCCCACCCCAAAGTTCCTTGATTTGTTCTACTGTGGATTTTCTGCTTACCTACCCAGCAGGAGAATTAGAAGAGGATGAATTAGAAGAGAATAAATCTCCCAGTTCCCTCTAGGAATCCAGGCCACTCTAAATAAAGTCACTTCTCCTGCCAGCGTTTTTGATCCTTTTCTTACTTCCTGTTTAGGGTTGCTGGAAGGACTACCCAAGGCCTATTGATTCTGTTTAAGTTCATTGTTCCTCATAATAGAGCTTTCTTAAGTATCCAGTATAGACATCAGCAGAATAACAGGGAAAAAAAAGAGAGAGAGAGACTTAGAGAAATTAAGAAATGTTTGGATTCAAATGTTTTTCAGAAAGGTGGGTCTCTTGAAATGGGGATAGAATCAAAGGGGACATTAGAAATGTCCCACTGGATGTGATGGCCGGGTGCAGAGCCCTTTGTCCTGTGGCCTCTGAGTGAGCCCCAAGGTGCTGGTCCTTCTCGGGGCAGTGTGCTTATGGCTGACTCGGGTCAGCTGTACCCACAACAGATACCAAGGGGGTCTTTGGGCACGGAGGTCTTGGTCCAGGGCCAGAGTCTTCTGAGCAGACACCATTGCCACCACCACCAGCTTCCTTGGAGAGAAAAGAGGATCCGGCAACACTAGCTAACATTTGCAAAACCCTTACCACGTGCCACGTGTTAACATACAGTTAATATGTGTCATCCTAGGAGGTAACTATGGTTACTCCTCCCACTTCACAGATGAGAAAACTGAGGCACAGAAAAGATAAATAACTCATCTCAAGCAGCCTGGCTGCAGAGCCCTGGCCACACTCTCCCTTCTCTGTGTGGTGCCTGAAGTGCTCCTGGTCGGATCCTGCTTTTCCCAATGGCTCCCAGCAGGAGTCCTTGAGGCCCTCTTCCACGATGGCGTCTCAGCCCAGCTCATTTTCCAAGCCTGGCCTGACCAGGGATGTCCACAGCTTCCGTCTAAAAGCCTGGAATAGACTTATTAATATTAGTAACAACTGTGGTTGTAACTAACATTTATGGAGCACTTGGTGTGTACCCAGCATTTTACTGCGCCCTTAGTAACAAGTGCTCATCAGAGAGGTACAAGGCAGGGATTGTCATCATCGGCACTGTCAGACGAGGAAAATGAGGCTTAGGGAAGGTGAGGTACTTCTCCAAGGTCGTGGGACTGGCGAGTGGTAGAACCTGCCTCTGAAGCCACTGTGTTGAATCTTCACTCAGAGCTGCACATGGCTCTCTACCCAGAGGTGGTCAGAAAGCTGTCATGGCTGGGGAAGTTTTGGGCAGCGGGGTCTCCCAATAAGGCCATACATTTTGGAGTCAGACAAACCTGAGATTAAATTCCGACTGTATCAGTACTTGTGTGACTCGGGGGCATTATTTAATCTCTTGGAACCTCAGTTTCCTCTTCTGTAACCTGGGTCTCATTCCATCTTTCTCACTGGGTTATTTTGAGATAAAAAGAGATAATGCTGGATTTCCTAAATTTCAGGCATTCATGTACTGCCTTTATGATTTTTGTCATTATTTAAGAATATTTTCCATAAGTTGACTTAAGGAAAAATAAATATTTTAAAAAGGAAACCATATAAAATGAAAACCAGAAATAGCAGACAACTAAAAATTCATAATTCTTAAAGTAAAAAAAATGTTGTGTGTGTACCTTTAAAATGATCCAGCATTACAACCAGCAGTACATATGCCACAGAAAATACTGAAATATTCTTTATAAAGTACATGGGTCAGAGCACAGCACACAGCAAGTGGTCATTAAATGTAGCCGTTCTTCTCCTGCCCCCTCCTTTCTCCTTGTCCTTCTTTTGGTGTCCATTCTTGTCCCTGCCCCGTCACATTGCCCCAACCTGTACAGCACTGCACCTCTGCCTTTGTTTCCCGCCAGAACATTCTAGAACTGGCACTATGCCATTTTCCTCTAGTCTGTTTGGAAGGGATTCTGACCATGTCTAACTTTTGTAAGCCTGTATCTGCAGGGAGTTAGACCCTCCGGGCAGGACCTGCTACGAGCAGAGTGATCTTGTGCACCTTGACCATGCGGCGTGCTGGACACTGAGCATGACCTGGCCTGGCCTGGTGCTGCTATCCTGGCCCTTTTGATTCACCCTGGCCCTTTGGACACTGCTCACTGAGCTACTCAGCTATCCTCAAGAGACCAGCCTAAGTCACTGCTTTGTCAAAAATTAGTTTAATACTCCAAAACAGAAAGAAATGGTCTATGAAGTGGTGTTCTGATTTATGAAGTTGGGTTTCCCATCAGTGAGTTTTAAAAAATTTTATTTTTAATTTACATACAATAAAATCCACTCTTTGGTGTACAGTTGTATGGGATTTGAGAAATGCGTGGAGTCTTGGAGTCACAAGCAAGATCTGGAACAGACTGAATATTCCCCAACCCTGGAATTCCCTCGTGCTACCCCTTTGTAGTTAAATCCTCCCCCCACCCTTAACCTCTAACAATTGCTGAATTGTTCCTATTCCTAATTTCTTTTCCAGAATTCCATATAAATGAAATCATGCAGTGTATAGCTTTTTGAAGTTGCCTTCTTTCACTTAGCATAATGTGTTTGGGATTCATCCATGTCATTTCATCCAATAGCAGTAGGTTTTGTTTTGTTGCTGAATAGTATTCCATTGTATGGATATACCACAAATTTTTCACCCCTTTCCCAGTTGAGAGACATTTGGGTTGTTTCCAGATTATGGTGATTACAAATAAAGCTGCTGTAAACATTCACATACAGGTTTTTGTGTGAACATAGCTTTCCATTTCACTTGGAAAAACCGAGGAGTGGGATTGCTGAGTTGTATGTTAAGTGTATGATCACCTTAATAAGAAACTGCCAAACTGTTTTCCAAAGTGGTTGCATCATTTTACCTTCCCACCAGCAGTGTATGAGAGTTTCAATTCTTCCAGCTCCTTGTCAACACTTGGTATTGTCAGGGGTTTTTTCCTTAAATTTTAGGCATTCCAAAAGGTGTGTAGTAGAATATCATTGTGTTTTTAAAAATTGAGATATAATTCACATACCATGAAACTCATCCTTTTAAAGTATAGAATTCAGCGGTTTTTAGTGTATTCATAAAGTATGAAATCATCACCACTATATAACTCTAGAACAGTTTCATCACTCCAGAAAGAAACCCCACACCCATTAGCAGTCTCTCCCTGCTCCCCTCTACCCAAAGGCCCTGGCAGCCATCACTACTTTCTGTCCCTGTGGATTTGCCTATCCTCCACGTTTCATACAAATGGAATCACACATCCCTTTTGCGACTGGCTCCTTTCGCTGAGCATAATGTTTTCAAGATTCATTCACGTCGTAACATATTCTTCATTCCTTTCTATGGCTGAATAATACAGTGGATTCTCGTTATTCACAGTAATGTTCTATAAAGTCACTGCAAACCTTGAATTAGTGGATATTGAACCATTACTCCTAGGGGAAATATGTGTATATATATATCTCTCTCTCTCATAGATTACAATCTTAAATCCTAAAAATAACTCACTCTGGTAGATTCTCTTTTCCTTATTTTACAAAACAGAAACTGAGGTTCAGAAGTGTAAGTGACTTGCTTGAGGCTACCCACTAACGGGTGCTGGTGACGGGTGTCAACCCCCTTCCACTGGCCCGAGCTGGAGCTTCTTGCACTGCGCTACACTGGCCCCCGCCGTCCAGTCTTCTGGCCATCCCTGTGTGAGGCTGCACCTAGGACGCAGCGCGGCCTTTTCCGCCCAGCTGGGAATGAGCACGTCAGACGCTTCAAATTTTCTGCTGCACTGCGCTTGCCCGAGAAGGACTGCGAAATTGCCGCGAATACTGATTTTGGGATTACAAATAAGTTTTAGCCAGTAGGAGAATTTGCACATAGATATTCCGTGAATAATGAGGATCGATTGTATATCATTGTGGTTTTAATTTGTGTCTTTTGCCAAATTGGGGGAGTTTTCAGACATTACTTCTTCAGATATTTTTCTGCATCACCCTCTTTCTCCTCTCCTTTAGGGACTCCAGTGATATGACTGTTGGACCCTTCACAGGTGTGAGGCTTGTTCATATTTTTTTTCAATCTTTTTTCTCTCATTTCTTCAGATTGGATAATTTCTATGGATCCATCTTTAAGTTTATTAACTTTTTCCTCTGTCATCTCCATTCTGCTTTTGAATCCACCCAGTGAGTTTTTTTCCTGATACTGTATTTTCAGTTCTAAAATTTCCATTTTTAAAAATAATTTCTGAGAGGCGGAGTCAAGATGGCAGCGTAAGCAGACTGGGAACTCACCTCCTCCCGTGGACACAGCCAATTTACAACTACTCGTGGAAAAATTACCCCTGAGACAGAACTTAAAACTGGATGAGAGGAACTCCTGCCACAACGGACAATTCTAACTGAGGTGGAAGAGGCAGAGACTCCCTTCTGGAGAGGAAAAACGCCGCCTTCACAAGCCGCCAGCGTCACGGCCGCCGGGAGCAGCTCACAGGTGTGCAGCCTCCCTGGAGGCGCGGGGCCCTGAGCCGGGAGCGCCCCCGCTGTGGGCATTTTGTGGACCCAGCACAATCGAGACCAGCGGCATAATATCTGACTGTGCCTGCTGCTAAAACATTGGGGAGCACCCCCAGAAAACCTGGTTCACAAAGAAACTAAAACTGGCTTTTAAAGGGCCCGCGCGCAAACGCACCCGTTTCAGAAAGCATCCTAAAATCACCAGAAAGAAAGGTGCACAGTGCTGTGGTGAAAAGAGACTCACCTAATAGGCCCTGAGTGCATCTCGGTGAGGGGTGAGACCTCTCCAGGGACTGGGACATTGGCGGCGGCCATTGTTGTGGCCTGGTGTGAGCGTGCTGACACAGACGCCATTGGAGTTCTCCCTGAGGCCTGCTAGCCCAGCTCTGCCCCACCCGCTAGAGCACCGATTTAATCCAGCTCAGCCAGGGCGGGCAGCCCACCCTAGAGACTGGCCCCATCCAACAACAAGCCCTCAGGCAACTTGTGGTCCTGCATAGATTGGTGACTGGATTCTCGGTGGCCTGGCAACTGAGCCGACTTGAGCGGGGCAGGGTGTGCACAAGGAGTGGGTGGAGAGTGTGAGGTGGTAGTGGAGTGTGTGGGGCTCCCGCCATGGAGAGACTGGGTCCGCTTGGGGAGGTCGGGGCGCTCACACGGGGCAGGACTGTGTTGAGTGTGTGTGTGGACCTGTGGGGGGCAGGGTTTGTCAGCTGCAGAAGATTTGTGCTTCTCAAAGACCCACATAGGAGGTTTGCTCCACCTTCCAAAGCCTGAAATGATTGGGTGATCCTGTGCCTGAGGCCAGCCCCACCCAGCTGCAATCCTCAGAGAGCTGACAAGAGACCTAATTGGCTAGAGGCTTACAGCAATTGTAAGGCCCTGAGCCTAACAACCTGCCACGCTGGGGGTCTACTCACTTAAAAGAAATACTGCAACACAAATGTGGTATTAGAACTTGCAGCCAACTGTGCTGGGGCTCCCACACCTGATAAAGAGACTGAAGGGCCCACAACAACTACAAGCAGCTGAGCATTACAACACCTGGCCAGGAGCATAACTCGGCCTCCCTGGGTGCCTACAGGGAGAGCAAACAGGCCACAACAGAAGGACACACGTAGCCCACATAGGGGTCACCCCTGGAACATTGAGAACTGAGGGAATCACACTGCAGGCCTCCTAGGCATCACCTGTATAAGGTCACCTATCCAAGAGCAGGAGACGTAGCTGACCTACCTAATACGTAGACACAAGCACAGGGAAAGAGGCAAAATGAGGAGGCAAAGGAATACATTCCAAGTAAGGGAACAGGACAAAACCCCACAAAAGGAACTAAGTGAAACAGAAATGAGCAACCTACCTGACACAGAGTTCAAACTAAGAGTGTTAAGGATGCTCACTGATCTGGGGAGAAGAATAGATGAACTCAGTGAGAATGTCAACAAAGAAATGGAAGATATAAAAAAGAACCGATCAGAAATGAAGAATGCGATACTGGAAATGAAAAATTCATTAGAGGGACTCAAAAGCAGAGTAGAGGATACAGAAGAACGGATCTGTGAGCTGGACGAAAGACTAGAAGAAATTACCCAAGGTGAACAGGTAAAAGAGAAAAGAATTAAAAAGAGTGAGGACAGTCTAAGAGACCTCTGGGACAGCAACAAGCGCACTAACATCTGTGTTATAGGTGTCCCGGAAGGAGAAGAGTGAGACAAGGGGGCAGAGAATCTATTTCAAGAAATAATAGATGAAAACTTCCCTAACCTAAGGAAGGAAGCAGACATCCAGGTACAGGAATCACAGAGAGCTCCAAACGGGATAAACACAAAGAGGCCCACACCAAGACACATCATAATCAAAATGGCTAGAATTAAAGATAAAGAGAGAATCCTAAAAGCCGCAAGAGAATGTCAAGTTACATACAAAGGAAACCCCGTAAGGCTATCAGTTGACTTCTCAGCAGAAACCTTACAGGCTAGAAGAGAATGGCACGATATATTTAAAGTGCTAAAAGGAAAAAACTTACAGCCAAGAATACTCTACCCAGCAAGGTTATCATTCAAAATGGAAGGAGAGATCAAAATTTTCCCAGATAAGCAAAAATTAAAGGAGTTTGTCACCAAGAAACCAGTGTTACAAGAAATGTTAAAGGGACTGATTTAAGGGGAAAAGAGAAGACCACAAATAGGAAAAATTATCTATTTCCACGATAAGAGGGCAATGGATACAAATGCACAAAAAAGAGGTTAGATATGATATCAAAAACATAAAAGGAGAGAGGAGGGGAGTTAAAGAGTAGAGCTTTCAGACAGAGGTCAAACTAAAGAGACCATCAATTCTGTATAGAAGATGAAAGGAACAGAGAGGACTAATAAAACACCGAGAAAAAAAAAAGTTAAAAAATGGCAGTAAGTACATACTTATCAATAGCTACTTTAAACGTCACTGGACTAAATGCTCCAATTAAAAGGCATAGGGTGGCTGATTGGATAAAAAAACCAAGACCCATATATATGCTGCTTACAAGAGACACACTCAGACCTAAAGACACTCACAAAGAGAAAGTGAAGGGATGGAAAAAGATACTCCACGCAAATGGCAATGAAAAGAAAGCTTGGGTAGCAGTACTCATATCAGACAAAATAGACTTTAAAACAAAAAGTGTAAAAAGAGACAAAGAAGGGCATTACATAATGATCAAGGGAACAATCCAACAAGAGGATATAACACTTGTAAATATCTATGCACCCAATGTAGGTGCACCTAAATATGTAAAGCAATTATTAACGGACATAAAAACAGAAATAGACAGTAACACAATAATAGTAGGGGACTTTAACACTCCACTTACACCAATGGATAGATCATCCAAACAGAAGATCAATAAGGAAACATTGGCCTTAAACGACACACTAGAACAGATGGACCTAGTAGATATATACAGAGCATTCCATCCAAAAACCGAAGAATACACGTTCTTTTCAAATGCACATGGAACATTCTCCAGGATTGATCACATATTCGGCCACAAAACAAGTCTCCATAAACTTAAGAAGATTGAAATAATACCAAGCATCTTTTCTGACCACAACGGTAGGAAACTAGAAATCAACTATAGGAAGAAAATCAGAACAGCCACAAATACGTGGAGATTAAACAAAATGCTACTGGACAACGACTGGGTTAACGAAGAAATCAAAGAAGAAATAAAAAAATACCTGGAGACAAATGAAAATGAAAATACGACATGCCAGAATTTATGGGATACAGCAAAAGCGGTTCTAAGAGGGAAGTTTATAGCGATACAGGCCTATCTCAACAAACAAGAAAAATCTCAAATAAACAATCTAACAATGCACCTAAAGGAACTGGAAAAAGAAGAACAAACAAAGCCGCAAATCAGTAGAAGAAGGGAAATAATAAAAATCAGAGCAGAAATAAATGAAATAGAGACTAAGAGAACAATAGAAAAAATTAATAAAACCAAGAGGTGGTTCTTTGAAATGATCAACAAAATTGACAAACCTTTAGCTAGACTAAAGGTTTTCACCAAGAAAAAAAGAGAGAAGGCACAAATAAGTAAAATCAGAAATGAAAGAGGAGAAATTACAACAGACACCTCAGAAATACAAAAGATTATAAGAGAATACTATGAAAAGCTATATGCCAACCAATTCAACAATCTGGAAGAAACGGATAAATTCTTAGACTCATACAACCTTCCAAAACTGGATCAAGAAGAAGTAGAGAATTTGAATAGACCAATCACCAGTAAGGAGATCGAAACAGTAATCACAAACCTCCCCAAAAATAAAAGTCCAGGACCAGACGGCTTCCCTGGTGAATTCTACCAAACATTCAAAGAAGACTTAATACCTATCCTTCTCAAACTCTTCCAAAAAATTGAGGAGGGGGGCAAGTTCCCTAACTCATTCTACGAAGCCGACATTACCCTGATACCAAAACCAGACAAGGACAACACAAGAAAAGAAAATTACAGGCCAATATCACTGATGAACATCGATGCAAAAATCCTCAACAAAATACTAGCAAATCGCATAAACAATACGTTAAAAAGATTATATACCATGATCAAGTGGGATTTACTCCAGGGATGCAGGGATGGTTTAACATTCGCAAATCAATCAACATAATACACCACATTTATAAAATGAAGAACAAAAATCACATGATCATCTCAATAGATGCAGAGAAAGCATTTGACAAGATACAGCATCCATTTATGATAAAAACTCTGAATAAAATGGGTATAGAAGGAAAGTACCTCAACATAATAAAGACCATATATGAGAAACCTACAGCTAATATCATCCCCAATGGTGAAAAACTGAAAGCCATCCCTCTAAGAACAGGAACCAGACAAGGATGCCCACTCTCACCACTCCTATTTAACATAGTACTGGAAGTCTTAGCCAGAGCAATCAGGCAAGAGAAAGAAATAAAAGGGATCCAAATTGGAAAGGAAGAAGTGAAACTGTCACTATTTGCAGATGACATGATTTTATATATAGAAACCCCTAAAGAATCCACCAGAAAACTTTTAGAAGTAATAAACGAATATGGTAAAGTTGCAGGATACAAAACCAACATACAAAAATCAGTTGCATTTATGTACACCAGCAATGAAGTAGCAGAAAGAGAAATTAAGAATAGCATCCCATTTACAATTGCAACAAAAAGAATAAAATACCTAGGAATAAACTTAACCAAAGAGGTGAAAGATCTGTACACAGAAAACTATAAAACCTTTCTGAAAGAAATTGAAGAAGACACAAAGAAATGGAAAGATATTCCGTGCTCTTGGATTGGAAGAATTAACATAGTTAAGATGTCCATACTTCCTAAAGCCATCTATAGATTCAATGCAATCCCTATCAAAGTTCCAACAACAGTTTTCACAGAAATAGAACAAAGAATCCTAAAATTTATATGGAACAGCAAAAGACCCCGAATAGCTAAAGGAATCCTGAGAAAACAGAACAAAGCTGGAGGTATCACACTCCCTGATTTCAAAATATACTACAAAGCTATAGTAACCAAAACAGCATGGTACTGGCACAAAAACAGACACACAGATCGATGGAATAGAATCGAAAGCCCAGAAATAAACCCACACATCTATGGACAGCTAATCTTTGACAAAGGAGCCAAGAACATACAATGGGGAAAAGACAGTCTCTTCAACAAATGGTGTTGGGAAAACTGGATAGCCATATGGAAAAAAATGAAAGTAGACCCTTACCTTACACCATACACAAAAATTAACTCCAAATGGATTAAAGACTTGAATGTAATACCTGAAACTGTGAAACTTCTAGAAGAAAACATAGGCAGTACGCTCTTCGACATCGGTCTTAGCAATATCTCTTCAAACACCACGTCTGACCAGGCAAGAGAAACAATAGAAAAAATAAAGAAATGGGACTACATCAAACTAAAAAGCTTCTGCACAGCAAAGGAAACCATCAACAAAACGAAAAGGCAACCTAACAATTGGGAGAAGATATTTGCAAACCATACATCTGATAAGGGCTTAATCTCCAAAATATATAAAGAACTCATGCATCTCAACAACAAAAAAACTACCAACCCAATTAAAAAATGGGCAAAAGACCTGAACAGACATTTCTCCAAAGAAGATATACAGATGGCCAGCAGACACATGAAAAGATGTTCAAAATCACTAACTATCAGGGAAATGCAAATCAAAACTACAATGAGATATCACCTCACACCCGTCAGAATGGCTGTAATTAACAAGACAGGAAACAACATGTGTTGGAGAGGATGTGGAGAGAAGGGAACTCTCATACACTGCTGGTGGGAGTGCAAACTGGTGCAGCCACTGTGGAAAACAGTATGGAGATTCCTCAAAACATCAAGGATAGAACTTGAAAAGATATTGCTAAGACCGATGTCAAGTATAGAACCATATGATCCAGCTATTCCACTGTTGGGTATTTATCCAAAGAACTTGAAAACACCAGTTTGTAAAGGTACATGCACCCCTGTGTTCATTGCAGCGTTATTCACAATAGCCAAGACTTGGAAGCAACCTAAGTGCCCAGCAAGGGACGAATGGATAAAGAAGCTGTGGTATATATACACAATGGAATACTACTCAGCCATAAGAAACGATGAAATCCAGCCATTTGTGACAACATGGATGGACATTGAGGGTATAATGCAAAGTGAAATAAGTCAGAGGGAGAAGGTCAAATACCGTATGATTTCCTTCATTAAGTAATAGATAATAACAACAATAAACAAACACACAGGGACAGAGATTGGATTGGTGGTTACCAGAGGGGAAGGGGGGAGGGAGGAGGGTGAAAGGGATAATTTGGTACATGTGTGTGGTGATGGGTTGTAATTAGTATTTTGGTGGTGAACATGATGTAATCTATGCAGAAATAGAAGTACAATGATGTACACCTGAAATTTTTACAATGTCATAAACCAATGTTACTGCAATAAACAAAAAATAAAAACAAAAATAAACATAAAAAAATAGAATGTGATAAAAATAATATAGTAACAATAGCAACTAATACCGTAAAGTAAGTAAAAGTAAACCTAACAAGAAATGAGAAGACATCAGTTTTCAGAGGCTTGGATTGTTCATCTATAAAATATGGAAAATATACTTCTCCTTCTTGCTTTTTTGAGTTTGGGGGAAGACTCACTAATTTGTGTGCTGTGCTCTAAGCACATGTGGCAGGGTGACCAGATTAAAAATTAACATTCATGAAAAAAAAATAATTTCTATTTCTCTGCTGAGGATCTATCTTACATTCAAGTCAAGAGTGTTCACCTTTACCTCGTAGAGGAGAGTTATAATTACTGCTCAGGATGGCATCTGCTGATTGTCTTTTCCCATGAGAATTGTTTGTATTTCCCTTGCTCTTTATATTTTGAGTAATGTCAGTTAAGTTTTCAAGGCCTTGACTATGGCATTTGAGTCTGCCTCTTGCATGAGCCACTCAGGGGTTAGCCTGGGAGTTGGGTGCTGGTTTATATCATAATTTAGTTCTTAAAGGCTTTACTAGGCTTATTTAGGCGTGCCCTCCACACGCTGCTTGCGGATGAGCTGGGGTCTTGTGTTGGTCCATAAACAGAACTAGGACACCGCTTCTCTAGCTCTCTCTTCTCTGGCTCTTTTCCTGCTTCCTATGGCCAGAAGGATGGGGTTCTCTCAGAGTTTCAGTCTCCTGTGCTGTTGTGCAGTTCTGCATAACCTGGCCCACCTTTGGAGTGACGTGGAGAGAAAAAAGAGAGAAAAAATAATAATAAGGATTCCACTCACACCCCTTGCACGTAGGTGCCCTGTTTCCTGATTTCACTATCCAGAGAGACAGGTTTCCTTTAGGGATTTTAGGTGCCTGCGCTGAGGCCACCACCATCCCTGCAGCAGGCTGATCTTGGCAGGGTTGGAAGAGAAAATAGAGTCAAGAGATAGGAATTCCCCTCACATTCTGCAGCTCTCACAAGACCTATTTCTTGATCCTCTGACGAGGAAAATGGATTTCTCTCGGGGTTTTTGCTGTCTGAATCTGCTCCACAATTCCCCAATTCAGCCTGCCTTTAGGTCAAAACCAGGAGACAAAGGAGAAAGAAAAACCTAAACCAGGAGATAAAGGAGAAAGGAAAACCTAGGAAACTCAGGTTTCTTTAAGTTTTGACTTCCCTCCCCAATATGCCTGTTCTTGTTTCCTTTTCAGAGTTCCCAGGTAGTCGTTTTCTGTATTCGTCCAGTGTTGAGTTGTGACTGGGGAGAGAAGGGCTGTAGCGGGCTTCTTCCATCACGGCCATCAGTGAGTGTTTGACTGGAGGATGCAATCAACCCTGAGAACATTTTAACATCACCAGAGTTGAATAATAACAAAATAGAAGCCATTGTCCTGAAATCACAAAAACATTCATAGAGAGTGGCACCGTAGTAGGTACAAATGATTTAAAAGTTATAAAGGAATGTAAATTGGTATAACTTTTATGTAGCGTTATTTGGCAACGTGTATAAAAAGCATCTAAAACTGCATATATTTTGGCCAAGCAATTTTATTTCTAGGAGTTTAGCCTAATGTGACAAATTCACAAAGATGTATTTATTTATAAGGATGCTTATATAGTATCATTTATAACAACAAAAAAATTGGAAACAATTTAAATATAAAATAATAGGGAAATGCTTAAACAAATTCTGGGATAACTATAAAATGGAAGGCTATGTAGTAGCTAAGAATTTTGATGTAGCAATGTATATACTGATATGGGAAATGTTCTGTTAAAAAACCAGGCTATAAAGCAGTGTATAATGTGATACCATTGTTAAAAAGTATGTATATATATACTTTATACAAATGCATATGGGTGTGTATACATATAAATATGCCTGGAAAATTTAACTGACAATCTCAGTGAATGAGATTTAAGATTAAAGGTTTTTCTTTTTCATTCTTTTCCTGTGTCTTTCAATTTTCTGTCCTCAACATAAATGAAGTGTCGCAGCAGAGTCTGATACTGCTTTCCAAATATCCACTTACTTCTGTACATTTTCCCACCTCCCTTGAGTGTTTGGGGTCATGTGATTAGGTTCTGGCCAATGGGATGTTATTGGAGATGATTTAAGCTGCTCCCAGGCTTGGTCCTTAAATATGGATATGGTGACCTTGAAGGCCACAAATTCCAGATGGTTTGGCTACAAGATGGAGGAGACATGCACTCTCTATCAGATCATTCCATGTGCGAGAAATAACCTTTGTTGGTCAGAGCTGTTGTGGTGACTAGCATTCGTCACGCGAGTGATACAAGAGTGTAATGAGGAATTACTAAATACAATTATGCAACGAGGAATTACTAGTTTCAGAAAATGGTGAGACTTTGAGTAAAACTCATTTGTCCTGGATGTCAATGGGTTAGAAATACTTTGAAAAAGTTTTAAAGATTAGGATGGATCAATTTTTTTCCCTTTTATTTAGAAGATACCAATTTGATAATTTATAGTGATACATATAGTGGTCAAACGTAGCCAAATCTTCTTTTTGGCTGGTCAGCAAATTCTAAACCTTGAGGAAAGTCACAAAGGAAGCCAAATGACCACCAGAAGGCTTGTTGGTGAGCGCGGTTGGGGCAAAGCAACTTGGCTGGTGGTGATGGCAGGCTGGCAGTGACAGCAGGCTGGCATGGAGGTCATGCCCACAGCCTGGGGGGTGAGGCCCAGCTCTGCCATTTATCAGCTGTGAACATCTGGACAATGCACTTCACTTGTGCGAACCCCAGTCTTCTCGCCCGGTAAAGGGTGGTGATGGCAGAGGCCGCCTCTCAATCATTCCTGTGTATCACAGTGAGAATTCACTTCCGCTCGGCAGGTGCTTCTTTTTCTGCTTACTTCAAGGAGAAATAGCTCTAGGGGCTCTGGGCTCTCTGGTAATTCCCGATCTTGCAGCCTATTTGTGGATGTGCAGCTTTCAGCAAATGGCCCCCTTGGCTGGATGGTGTGTCATAAAGGCCTCACAAAGCACAATTTTGGAGAGTTCATAATGAATACGAGAGGAGAAGGTTGGCAGCCCTGACGAAGAAGAGAGGGATGAGGGAAATGCAAGCAGTGTGGGCTGGGGAAAGTTTGGATACTCTTTATTAGGAAACAAGAAATACGTAAAAGCTTATTTGTTAAGTGGAGGAGAGCTTGGTAGGACTGTTTGGGAGGAAAAGCTCTGCTTTCAATGTGGGAGAAATTATTGGGTTACCTCATCTGTGAAGGGTCACTGATAAGAGGTTTTGTTTGTGGGTGTGGATGTCTGGGAATGTTTGTGTTTGTACTTTCTTGGTGGAAACAGAATGACTTGGATCAGTAGGGATGGAAGAACCTGTTTGGTCACGTGGTACTTGGCGATGCAGGGCTTCCCTGGGAGTGACAAGAACAGTGTTGACTCCCCTGCACCTGCAAGAGTGAGATGGAGACTGTGGAGCCTGGGAGCGTCTCTGCGGAGGACATCTGGGGGCGGTGCTGAGCTGTGGATAAAAGGCAATGCGCTGAGGCCATGGGCCGGAGCCCTCGTGGGCATGGTAGCTGCCTGTTGTCTCTCCCAGTGGCTGGCCCAGAGGAGTGGAAACGAACTAAGTGTTTATGAACCTGTTCTCTCTCCCGCCCTGTCAGTTCCCTTCCAGCAGGAAAGGAAGGCCAGAGAGAAGAAAGTAGGGAGTTGAAACCCAGTAACTCCATAAGGGGAATAACCAGTATTCACCAAATATCTCCAACATCCTTCACCAAACCTGGCACTTCCCCAAGATTTAGAGTCAGAGTGAGCATCGGCAGTTAACCAAATCCACTAGTGTTAGGGAAGACGTTCAGCTGGGTCCATCTGAGATCCATGCAGACACTGGGGCTGGGACGTGCAGAGGCAGTGGGGAAGAGGAGGAGATGGGGAAGTAGCAGGTTGGAGAAGAGTCCTGTTACCTGATGGCAACCTGCAGTACCCAGGGCAAGTGAGTGAGACTGTATGGGAGGGAAAGTGCTGGAACACACACTGCGCTTTGCCAGGCTAAAGCCCCATGCGGGGAAACTATTAACTACAGGAGAGAAAGAAAGGAGCTGGAAAAATCACTGATCTCACAGCCAAGGACATCACGCCTCTTTCCTTTTGGAAAGGGTACCAACTTGTGCATGGGAGGTATATGCTTAATGAAACGAGATTGGGGAATAGCCGGAAATTAAAAATCACATCAGGAATAGGATAAGAATCCCACTGCTCTTTGCCAAAGCCTTCAGTAAACAGCAGCTGTATATGTGATAAGTGGATAACTTGAAAAAGGAACTTGGCTCCTCCCCATGGTGTCTTTAATATTACCAATTGTATGCAAAAACTGTGCGGCAGGAACTGAGGGCAGGGTAACTCTTCCTGCAAGGCAAAAAGAAGCACTAGAGGCCAGATTTCTTCAGTAAAACTCTCCAATTATTTTGGTGGTTTACTGATGTTCTTGGGGGACAGGGATTGGCACAGAAGTGCCAGCTGGAGGTCTGGCTTTTAATAAACTGGATTCAAGCCTGGTCTGGGCTTTTACAAAGTGAGACCTTGAGCCAATTCCTAAAACTCTTAAATCTCAGTTTCTGAATTTTTAAAAATAGAGATAACAATAGCTGTCGCATTCATCTCCTTGGTAGTTGGAAAGATCAAATTAGATAAGGTATGTGAAATTGCTTGGTAAACAGAAAAAATCCTATCTGCATTTTCATTATTAGAGCAATAACCGTGCTTGACCTGGATGCCATACTATCAAGGACAAGTGTAAGCAGTGGCTTCCAAGAGCACAGATACAGGCAGT
The DNA here is from genome assembly GCF_020826845.1 of Diceros bicornis minor. Lineage (NCBI taxonomy): Eukaryota > Metazoa > Chordata > Mammalia > Perissodactyla > Rhinocerotidae > Diceros > Diceros bicornis. Next base: position 7,862,293 of record NC_080763.1, on the reverse strand, counting down.
TCTTAATCATATTTCTCATTAAAACTCTTCTTCCAACAGCGTATTTGACTTTAGGAAACTGAGTTGCATTAGTTGGTATTGACAAACTTATGTCGAAATTCTGAAATGCCACTTCACTGAAATAGAAGGCAAAAACCTCCATTGGAGCCTGTCTCATACCATATTTGGCTTGGGGAAGATGCTCAAAATTATTATAAAATATATAAGGGTCAAAAAGTGTTTTCAAGTTATCTCACCTGTAGTCTGATTGAGCAGTAAAGAAGGTGCCAGTGTCATGAAAGAGACATTAGGACTTGATGAATCAGGTACAAGATACATTCAGTCCGGAATCAGGGCCTTGGAATGAGATTCAACTTATTTCAGGAAATTCAGCTCTGTTTCACGGTTTGAATGGGTTAGCCACCTTGTAGTACAACAGAGTTATTCTTCCCTTGCAATCACTTACAACCCTGCATTTTAAGGGGCTTAACGTTAAACTGGAACATTCTCTATAAGAACATGAAAGCTTTGCACGGAAGAAAATTTTGATAATGAGGTGCTGGCATCACCCACTCTTGAGGGAAGATATTTCAGTCAGTGGCATCTCTCTAACCAGGATAACAAAATATGCAATTTTAAGTTGAGAGAAAGAATGGCACAGATTCCTTACTAAGTCTCAAAGTATTAGGACACAGGAAAGGATTTTCCAGCCCACAGATACTTTGCAACTCCTAGATGGACTCATCGCCAGGTAAGATGCGAACTGGCAGCTGCCCTTGGGGGCAGGGACAGGGCTGGCAGCTGCCTGCAGGACGTACTTGATACAACATTGGGCATGCACTCAGCCATTCATTCATTCCACTGGTATTTGTTAAGTAGCTGTACACCAGGCACTTTGCCAGCTTCTATAGGGGCTATAAATTCTCAAGATGTAACCTCTGCTCTCAAGATGTTTATAGCCCATGTATTCTCACTCTGGGTTACCTTATTTTGCAGGCAAAGATTTTCCCTGAGCTAACATCTGTTGCCAATCTTCCTCTTTTTTTTTTTTTTTCTCCTCAAAGCCCCAGTACGTGATTGCATATCCTAGTTGTAAGTCCTTCTAGTTCTTCTATGTGAGCCGCTGCCATAACATGGCAACTGACAGACAGGTAGTGTGGTTCTGCAACTGGGAAGCAAACTTGGGCTGCCAAAGTGGTGAGTGCCAAGCTCTAAATAGGCCATCAGGGCTGGCTCTGAGTTACTTTTTAATGGTCTTAAGCAGACATGAATATTTTTTTTAAAAATTGAGGTGAAATTTACCTAATATAAAACTAACCATTTTAAAGTGAACAGTCCAACGGCGTTTAGTACATACACAATATTGTGCAACCACTACCTCTATCAAGTTCCAAAATGTTTTTATCACTCCAAAATAAAACCGCATACCCATTCAGCAGTTACTCCCCGTCCCCTCCTCCCCCTAGCCCTAAGTAACCTCTAACCTGCATTCTGTCTCTATGGATTTACCTATTCTGAATATTTCATATAAAGGGAATCATATAATATGTAACCTTTTGTGTCTGGCTTCTTTGACTTAGGATAATGTCCTCAAAGTTCATCTGCATTGTTGTAGCTTGTATCAGTACTTCATTCTTGTTTATAGCTGAATTGTATTTCATTTTATGTGTATACTGCAATTTGTTTATCCATTCATCATCAATGGACATTTGGCTGCTTCCACCCTTTGATACTGTGAATAGCACTGCTATGAACGTTCATATACTTTTGGGTATATACCTAGGAGTGGAATTGGTGAGTCATATGGTAATTCTATATTTAAATTATTAAGAAGCCACAATACTGTTTTCCACCATGGCTGCATCATTTTACATTCCCAGCAGCAGTATACAAGGGTTCCAATTTCTCCACATCCCCACCAACACTAGTTTTCTTGTAATTTTCCACATTTTTGATTATAGCTATCTTAGTGGGTGTAAGCTGGTACCTCGTGTTTTTGATTTGCATTTCCTTAAGGACTAATGATGTTGAGTATCTTTTCATGTGACATTAAGTATTTTCACACAGTAACCAAGATACCTGTGAGTAATGATACCAGGTTATCTGAAAGGCTTTTCACTTTTGTCCTTGGGAAAGAGTGGGGCCTGAGATCATGGAACATGGGACTAGCAAATTTGGTAGGAGGAGGAGGAGGGAGGTAAGGGCAGGCCTGGGGCATGGCTTGGGTTTGTGGAAAGGGAACAGTTGTGTAATAGCATTTGGGAGAGGAGACACCTAGGCAACCGGGGATGGACTGAGGGCTTTGTGTACTGGTGAGGTTGGAGGGATGGCAAATTTAGGTTGTGATCCCAGAGAGAGAGTGTGGGTGGTCAGCACCAGCCTCCCCATTTCACAATTTCTCTAAGAGCGACGACTCCGTTGTTGAGTAAATGCTCTGCCCAGCTTAGGGAGAAAAAGCAGAACTACACACTGGTCATTAGGAAACCTACACCTGGGAGCATGCATGAAGAGCAGGCCTTACCTGAGATAAGGGAAGTGAAAGCACGTTGAGAGAACCAAGAGACTTCTCCAGACTGTGACATGGTGAAACCACTATTTTGGGGTGTATAGAATGAACTAATTTTTTCAGGATTGTTTTCAAATGAGGAGTTCTTGGCTATAGCTTTGGAATGTATAATGTTTTTTCATATTTATGTGCCATCTCACACTTGGCAAAAAACCCATTCTCATTAAGAGAATTGCTTTGGAGCCAATTTCCAGAAGCAGGATATAAACTCCCTTAAGAGATCCTTCCACTCTCTGGGTGATAACACGGAGCCTTGCCCTGGGAGTGAGGGATTGCGTCTTTACTCTATTCACACCCCTTCCTGCCTCTACACAGAATGAGAGCCGTGCTGAGTATCCTGGCTTTCACAGTGAGACTGAACATCCTCTGTGGCTGATTACATCCCATCATTCTGCTGAAACAGCTCTCCCCAAAGGGAATGAGATCTTCTTAATTGTTGGATCCAGTGGCCTTTTCTTAGTCCTTACTTAACCTATTTAACCTAGTTACCATTTCTTGATCACTTTCCATATAGCAGGCACATTGCTAAGCACCTTATATATTTGTAGTGTGGTTGCAAATTTAACTCACCTATAACTTGGATGTTTAGAGAAAAGTGTAATATCTTTATTTTGTCTCTAAGAAGTTTGGCCTTCTTCTCAAGCCCCAACCCACTGGGGGAAATTATTTAACTGTCCAGTTGAATCCCAAGCTTAGTCCAATCCCACAAATTAAATAGCTCACTTAGGTAGCATTGAGCCTCTATCGGATGAAAACGCTCAGCTTCTCAGAGAACCTCCCTCCTTCCCTCCCTCTGCTGCTTCTTTTCTAAAATGCTGTTTAGGGATATGCAGGGAGGGGGCAGCTTTCCATAAACCTAGAACAACACAGAAGAAGCAGGGGCCTTAGGGCTGATGTCCTTTTCTCTTCTGGTCTCCAGGCCAATGTCCCTTGTCCACTGGAGCAGCTTGCTCCTCTGACATGGATGGCTAAAGACGGTGGCTGTTCTCTCTTGCCCCGGGTGGTTTGCGGTCCTGCTCCCTGGCCGACTTAGCCTCCCTTCAATACAGCTGATGGAGGGACTCCTTTGAGATGGAGCTGTAACCTCCATTTGCCCCAGTGCAGGAGGCCTGCTTTGGAGTCCTTCACCATGTCATGGAGAGCCTCTCTGAATAGCTTCCAGGTCAGAATCTCAGCTACTGTGGAAACCTACCAAAGCAACCTGGAAACCCAGGGCAGCTTAGAAAAGCTAACTCTTTCCCTCAGTATTACCTTCATTTATCTGATGCACCTCCCCCTCGCAGAGAGAAAGCCCAGAAAGAGGAGCAGTGAAACATGCATCTCCCCACTTTGCTCTGCTACTTCCCTCTAGCTTCCTCTTCCCACAGTCCTCTGGGGCTGGAATGGAGTTGACTGGTGTCCCTTCCTCTTCTAATCCGAATGTCATTTACATAAAATGCTAGAGTCTAGCCCTGAACCTGCTTACATGTCTACTGTCTTATTGCAAAACCTTAGTTTTGAACATCAGAAGTTTAATGTTATCTCTGTCTTTCTTTTGCCCTTTTGCCGCAAACCCTCATCTGTAACAAATCCCAATCAGTCGAATGGCTTGGGCACTCTAGGGTCTTGCCACTAAAAGCGTGGTCTACACAGCAGCAACAGCATCTCTAGCAAAGCTTGACAAAAATGTAGAATGTAGGTGAGGCTAGGCTCCACCCAGTGCTACTGAATCAGAATCTACATTTTAACCGAATCTTCAGATATAAGTGGGAATGTTAAAGTTGGAGAAGCTGTGGACTAGGACAAAGGCCATGTCATCAGAGAGAAAGGAGAAAAACACCTTAATAAATTCAAAACATCTTTCCTGTCACATGTATATCATTTAATCTCACTTTATCATAACATCTCGTCTCATTAATCATCTCATTTAGTCACAACAGTCCTGTGAAGTGGACGTAATCCTCTCCATTTTACAGCTCAGCAAACTGGCTCAGAAAAGCAAAGTGAAGTGCTGGTGACCTCATGGCAGACAGCCAGATTCGGGCCTGGTCTGTCTGACTCCGAGGCTTCTGTTCTTAGCCTGGCCACGCTACCGCGCTGGATTGCTGCCCACACTCCTCTTAACTAACGTTGATTTCCCTCTCTGTGACTAAACACTGCCTCGGATCCTACCCCTTTGTTTTCCCCCCTGTCTGCTTGAGAGTTTCCAGACTGTTTGTGTCTGGTGTCTAGGTTTTCTTGGTATTGAACTCTTTGGCTGGACTTCTGACCCAGGCCTGCCTGGGTTCTAGGCTACACCTCTAATCGGTAAATATTCATATCTCCTTAGCTTCATGTCTTTTTGTACCTTTCTAGATTGAGTACTGGGCAATTGTCTCTATTCTTTCTCTACAGTGACAAGGGGAATATCAATAAAGAAGACGTGTCCTCAGCTGGGCCTCAAAGGTGGGTGTTAGTTGGGAAGCAGAGGGGGGGGGAATGTTACAGATGAGAATTCTAATGGGAAAAATGTTCAGAAGGAGGAATGTGCATGCGATGTTAGGGAGACAAGAAGTTATTGCTTTTGCCTAGCTGGTATCTGACGTGATAATGCATTACTCTGAATTTGGATTCAGGTGCACTTCTTTACCCTTTATCGCCTATCTGGTTGTTGATCCACATCCTGCCCAGACTTCCAACTTCAGTATGTTCCTGGTTCTCAGAGTTCCAGCTTCCCACCTCCAAATTCCTTCATTTACCGTCACCAAACTCCTGAGGAATAGCTGAATCTTTCGTTCTTTGTGATATCTTCTTTTTCCTTGTCCATTTCTTCCAGGACTATCACTACTATAATTTGGGCTCATACATTTGGTAAGTTATGATAACCTAGTAAGTGACCTCCCTGTCTCCTGCTTTTTCATCTCTAACCTGGACTACACACTATGAGACCCTCGGGACTAGTTCAGGGCAGCTGCATTGCAAAAGTGGGTAAAATATATGTTCATTTCCTGTTCTAAAGTTGTCAGTTTTACACTACTAAATATAAGGATAGAGGTCAATTCCTTAATGTAACACATTTGAGGGCTTCCCAAATCCAGCTTCACTGCCTCACGTCTTAGCATACCCCAATGCCGGCTCTCTTTTTAAGATAGGCTGGCTTGATCGTCGTTTTCTCAGCATTTCATGCATCTACCTGCTTATGGACACCTTTTTCTTCGTTGAAATTCCCTCCTGGCATGCCCCTCTGCTTATTCAAATCATACTCATCTTTTTAAGGCCCAGCAGAAGATTTATCTATCCTGTGAATCATCCCTTAGTCATCCTACAGCACAGATCCAGAAGATTGCTCAGTATTAAGAGTCTAGTGCAGAGTTTCCCAATCATGGCACTATTGACATGTTGGGATAGATAATTCTTTGTTGTAGGGGACTGTCCTGTGCACTGTAGGACATTGAGCAGCATCCCTGGCCTCTACTCACTGGATGTCAGTAGCACAATCTTCCCCAGTTGTGACAATCAAAAATGTCCCAGATTTTGCCAAATGTCCCCTAGGGAAGGAGAGACTCAATATTGCCCCCATTGAGAACCACTGGTCTAGTGTAAAGAAAGATCTGAACCAATGGGGCTGTCAATATTTGCAGAAAGGTTAGAGAAGGGAGTTATTTTCTGGGACACAGAAGTCATGTCACAGGATGTCTTCCATCAGGATTAGAATATTTACTTGGAGGACATCATTATATGCCTATATTCTGTATGAGCTTCAAAATCTGTCTCCATAGCCTCATCTCCTTTGTCTGGCTGTAAGAACCTTTAGAAGGAAAAGTACATCTGATCCATGCCTACTTCTAGCTTTTAGTTTCATTGTCATGTTATTTAAGTTTAAAAATGGTCCTTTTTGCATATGAAATTACTAAAAGAGAAGGTAAAATGAATACGCTGAGCATTCTCTGGAGAATATTTAATTGGTACAGAATTTTAAAGAAAGAAAAATGAGAGGGCTTAAATTGAGGTCTGCATTCAGCATATCTGTAATTCAGAGATCCAGTAAAGAACAAAACTGAAACTTAATATATAGATCTTTGCAGAGATGCTTTCATGGCTTCCAACATTTATTCCAAGTACACATGCTGAAGATTTAATCCAAACTTATTTCTAGATCTATTTTTGATATTAAAAATTGACTTTAATACCATTACTTTCGGAGAAGAAGTCAAGATGGCGGTGTAAGCAGACTCTGAACTCACCTCCTCCCACAGACACAGCCAATTTACAACTACTCGTGGAAAAATTAGCCCTGAGACAGAACTTAAAACTGGATAAGAGGAACTCCTGCAACAAAGGACAATCCTAATTGAGGTGGAAGAGGCAGAAACTCCCTTCTGGAGAGAAAAATGCCACCTTCACCGGCTGCCAGCTTCACGGCTGCCCAGGAGCAGCCCAAAGGTATGCAGCCCTCCCTGGAGGAGTGGGGCCCTGAGCCGGGGAGCGCCCCTGCTGTGGGCATTTTGTGGACCCAGCACAATCGAGATGAGTGGCATAACATCTGACTTTGCCTGCTACTAAAACATTGGGGAGCACCGCCAGAAAAGCTGGTTCACAAAGAAATTAAAACCGGCTCTTAAAGGGCCCGTGCGCAAACTCACCAGTTTCAGAAATCATCCTAAAACCACCAGAAAGAAAAGTGCACAGTGCTTTGGTGAAAAGAGACTCACCTGATAGGCCCTGAGTGCATCTTGGTGAGAGGTGAGACCTCTCCAGGGACTGGGACATTGGCGGCGGCCATTGTTGTGACCTGGTGTGGGCGTGCTGACACAGACGCCATTGGAGTTCTCCCTGAGGCCTGCTAGCCCAAGTCTGCCCCACCCACTAGAGCACCGATTTAATACAGCTCAGGCAGGGCAGGGAGCCCACCCTAGAGACTGGCCCCACCCAACAACAAGCCCTCAGGCAACTTGTGGTCCTGCATAGATTGGTGACTGGATTCTCTGCAGCCTGGCCACTGACCCCACTTGAGTGGGGCAGGGCATGCACAAGGAGCGGGTGGAGAGTGTGGGGCAGTGGTGGAGTGTGTGGGGCTCCCGCCGTGGAGAGACTCGGTCCACTTCGGGAGGTCAGGGTGTGCACACAGGGCAGGACTGTGTTGACTGTGTGTGTGGACCTGTGGGGGGCGGGGCTGGTCAGCTGCAGAAGACTTGTGCTTCTCAAAGACCCACATGGGGGTTTGCCCCACCTTCCACAGCCTGAAACAATTGGGTGATCCTGTACCTGAGGCCAGCCCCACCCACCAGCTCTCTGCAATCCTGAGAGCTGACAAGAGACCTAATAGGCTAGAGGCTTACAGCAATTGTAAGGCCCTGAGCCTAACAACCTGCCACGCTGGGGGCCTACTCACTTAAAAGAAATACTGCAACACAAATGTGGTATTAGAACTTGCAGCCAACTGTGCTGGGGCTCCCACACCTGATAAAGAGACTGAAGGGCCCACAACAACTACAAGCAGCTGAGCATTACAACACCTGGCTAGGAGCATAACTCGGCCTCCCTGGGTGCCTACTGGGAGAGCAAACAGGCCACAACAGAAGGACACACGTAGCCCACATAGGGGTCACCCCTGGGACATTGAGAACTGAGGAAATCACACTACAGGCCTCCTAAGGCATCACTTGTATAAGGTCACCTATCCAAGAGCAGGAGACGTAGCTGACCTACCTAATACGTAGACACAAGCACAGGGAAAGAGGCAAAATGAGGAGGCAAAGGAATACATTCCAAGTAAGGGAACAGGACAAAACCCCACAAAAGGAACTAAGTGAAACAGAAATGAGCAACCTACCTGGCAGAGAGTTCAAACTAAGAGTGTTAAGGATGTTCACTGATCTGGGGAGAAGAATAGATGAACTCAGTGAGAATGTCAACAAAGAAATGAAAGATATAAAAAAGAACCAATCAGAAATGAAGAATGCGATACTGGAAATGAAAAATTTGCTAGAGGACTCAAAACCAGAGGAGAGGATACAGAAGAACAGATCTGTGAGCTGGATGAAAGACTAGAAGAAATTACCCAAGCTAAACAGGTAAAAGAGAAAAGAATTAAAAAGAGTGAGGACAGTCTAAGGGACCTCTGGGACAACATCAAGTGCACTAACATCCGTGTTATAGGTGTCCCGGAAGGAGAAGAGCAAGACAAGGGGGCAGAGAATCTATTTCAAGAAATAATAGATGAAAACTTCCCTAACCTAAGGAAGGAAGCAGACATCCAAGTACAGGAAGCACAGAGAGCTCCAAACGGGATAAACACAAAGAGGCCCACCCCAAGACACATCATAATCAAAATGGCTAGAATTAAAGATAAAGAGAGAAATCCTAAAAGCTGCCAGAGAAAGACAAGTTACATACAAAGGAAACCCCATAAGGCTATCAGCTGATTTCTCAGCAGAAACCTTACAGGCTAGAAGAGAGTGGCACGATATATTTAAAGTGCTAAAAGGAAAAAACTTACAGCCAAGAATACTCTAGCCCGCAAGATTATCATTCAAAATGGAAGGAGAGATCAAAAATTTCCCAGACACGGAAAAATTAAAGGAGTTTGTCACCAAGAAACCAGTGCTACAAGAAATGTTAAAAGGACTGATTTAAGGGGAAAAGAGAAGACCACAAATAGGAAAAATTATCTATTTCCATGATAAGAGGGCAATGGATACAAAAGCACAAAAAAGAGGTTAGATATGATATCAAAAACATAAAATGAGGGAGGAGGGGAGTTAAAGAGTAGAGCTTTCAGACAGAGGTCAAACTAAAGAGACGATCAATTCTGTATAGAAGGAGAAAGGAACAGGGAAAGACAACTAAAACACTGAGAAAAAAAGTTAAAAAATGGCAGTAATTACATACTTATCAATAGCTACTTTAAATGTCAATGGACTAAATGCCCCAATTAAAAGGCATAGGGTGGCTGATTGGATAAAAAACCAAGACCCATATATATGCTGCATACAAGAGACACACTTCAGACCTAAAGACACTCACAAACTGAAAGTGAAGGGATAGAAAAAGACACTCCATGCAAATGGCAATGAAAAGAAAGCTTGGGTAGCAGTACTCATATCAGACAAAATAGACTTTAAAACAAAAAGTGTAAAAAGAGACAAAGAAGGGCATTACATAATGATCAAGGGAACAATCCAACAAGAGGATATAACACTTGTAAATATCTATGCACCCAATGTAGGTGCACCTAAATATGTAAAGCAATTATTAACGGACATAAAAACAGAAATAGACAGTAACACAATAATAGTAGGGGACTTTAACACTCCACTTACACCAACAGATAGATCATCCAAACAGAAGATCAATAAGGAAACATTGGCCTTAAACGACACACTAGAACAGATGGACCTAGTAGATATATACAGAGCATTCCATCCAAAAACCGAAGAATACACGTTCTTTTCAAATGCACATGGAACATTCTCCAGGATTGATCACATATTAGGCCTCAAAATGAGTCTCCATAAATTTAAGAAGATTGAAATAATACCAAGCATCTTTTCTGACCACAAGGGTATGAGACTAGAAATCAACTATAGGAAGAAAATCAGAAAAGCCACAAATACGTGGAGATTAAACAAAATGCTACTGGACAACGACTGGGTTAACGAAGAAATCAAAGAAGAAATAAAAAAATACCTGGAGACAAATGAAAATGAGAATACGACATGCCAGAATTTATGGGATACAGCAAAAGCGGTTCTAAGAGGGAAGTTTATAGCGATACAGGCCTATCTCTACAAACAAGAAAAATCTCAAATAAACAATCTAACAATGCACCTAAAGGAACTGGAAAGGAAGAACAAACAAAGCCACAAATCAGTAGAAGAAGGGAAATAATAAAAATCAGAGCAGAAATAAATGAAATAGAGACTAAGAGAACAATAGAAAAAATTAATAAAACCAAGAGCTGGTTCTTTGAAATGATCAACAAAATTGACAAATCTTTAGCTAGACTAGAGGTTTTCACCAAGAAAAAAAGAGAGAAGGCACAAATAAGTAAAATCAGAAATGAAAGAGGAGAAATTACAGCAGACATCTCAGAAATACAAAAGATTATAAGAGAATACTATGAAAAGCTATATGCCAACCAATTCGACAATCTGGAAGAAACGGATAAATTCTTAGACTCATACAACCTTCTAAAACTGGATCAAGAATAAGTAGAGAATTTGAATAGACCAATCACCAGTAAGGAGATCAAAACAGTAATCACAAACCTCCCCAAAAATAAAAGTCCAGGACCAGACGGCTTCCCTGGTGAATTCTACCAAACATTCAAAGAAGACTTAATACCTATCCTTCTCAAACTCTTCCAAAACATTGAGGAGGGGGGGGAAGCTCTCTAACTCATTCTACGAAGCCGACATTACCCTGATACCAAAACCAGACGAGGACAACACAAAAAAAAGAAAATTACAGGCCAATATTACTGATGAACATCGATGCAAAAATCCTCAATAAAATACTAGCAACTCGCATGCAACAATACGTTAAAAAGATTATACAGCATGATCAAGTGGGATTTATTCCAGGTATGCAGGGATGGTTCAACATTCACAAATCAATCAACATAATACACCACATTAATAAAATGAAGAATAAAAATCACATGATTATCTCAATAGATGCAGAGAAAGCGTTTGACAAGATACAGCATCCATTTATGCTAAAAACTCTGAATAAAATGGGTATAGAAGGAAAGTACCTCAACATAATAAAGGCCATATATGATAAACCCTCAGCTAATATCATCCTCAATGGTGAAAAACTGAAAGCTGTCCCTCAAAGATCAGGAACCAGACAAGGGTGCCCACTCTCACCACTCCTATTTAACATAATACTGGAAGTCCTAGCCAGAGCAATCAGGCAAAAAAAAAGAAATAAAAGAGATCCAAATTGGAAAGAAAGAAGTGAAACTCTCACTATTTGCAGATGACATGATTTTATATATAGAAACCCCTAAAGAATCCACCAGAAAACTTTTAGAAGTAATAAGCAAATACGGTAAAGTTGCAGGATACAAAACCAACATACAAAAATCAGTTGCATTTCTGTACACTAATAACGAAGTAGCAGAAAGAGAAATTAAGAATACCATCCCATTTACAATTGCAACAAAAAGAATAAAATACCTACGAATAAACTTAACCAAAGAGGTGAAAGATCTGTACACAGAAAACTATAAAACATTGTTGAAAGAAATTGAAGAAGACACAAAGAAATGGAAAGATATTCTGTGCTCTTAGATGGGAAGAATTAACATAGTTAAGATGTCCATACTTCCTAAAGCCATCTATAGATTCAATGCAATCCCTATCAAAGTTCCAACAACATTTTTCTCAGAAATCGAACAAAGAATCCTAAAATTTATATGGAACAACAAAAGACCCTGAATAGCTAAAGGAATCCGGAGAAAAAAGAACAAAGCTGGAGATGTCACACTCCCTGATTTCAAAATATACTCCAAAGCTATGGTAAGCAAAACAGCATGGTACTGGCACAAAAACAGACACACAGATCAATGGGATAGAATTGAACGCCCAGAAATAAACCCACCCATCTATGGACAGCTAATCTTTGACAAAAGAGCCAAGAACATACAATGGAGGAAAGAAAGTCTCTTCAACAAATGGTGTTGGGAAAACTGGATAGCCATATGGAAAAAATTAAAGTAGACCCTTACCTTACACCATACACAAAAATTAACTCCAAATGGATTAAAGACTTGAATATAAGACCTGAAACTGTGAAATTTCTAGAAGAAAACATAGGCAGTGTGTTCTTTGACATCGGTCTTAGCAACATCTTTTCAAGCACCATGTGTGGCCGGGCAAAAGAAACAATAGAAAAAATAAACAAATGGGACTACATCAAACTAAAAAGCTTCTGCACAGCAAAGGAAACCATCAACAAAACGAAAAGACAACCTAGCAATTGGGAGAAGATATTTGCAAACCATACATCTGATAAGGGCTTAATCTCCAAAATATATAAAGAACTCATGCATCTCAACAACAAAAAAACTACCAACCCAATTAAAAAATGGGCAAAAGACCTGAACAGACATTTCTCCAAAGAAGATATACAGATGGCCAACAGACACATGAAAAGATGTTCAAAATCACTAACTATCAGGGAAATGCAAATCAAAACTACAATGAGATATCACCTCACACCCGTCAGAATGGCTGTAATTAACAAGACAGGAAACAACATGTGTTGGAGAGGATGTGGAGAGAAGGGAACTCTCATACACTGCTGGTGGGAGTGCAAACTGGTGCAGCCACTATGGAAAACAGTATGGAGATTCCTCAAAACATCAAGGATAGAACTACCATATGACCCAGCTATTCCACTGCTGGGTATTTATCCAAAGAACTTGAAAACACCAGTGCGTAAAGATACATGCACCCCTCTGTTCATTGCAGCGTTATTCACAATAGCCAAGACTTGGAAGCAACCTAAGTGCCCAACAAGAGACGAATGGATAAAGAAGATGTGGTATATATACACAATGGAATACTACTCAGCCATAAGAAACGATGAAATCCAGCCATTTGTGACAACATGGATGGACATTGAGGGTATTATGCATAGTGAAATAAGTCAGAGGGAGAAAGTCAAATACGGTATGATTTCCTTCATTAAGTAGTAGTAGATAACAACAATAAACAAACACATAGAGACAGGGATTGGATTGGTGGTTACCAGAGGGGAAAGGGGGAGGGAGGAGGGCAAAAGGGATAATTCAGCACATGTGTGTGGTGATGGGTTGTAGTTAGTATTTGGGTGGTGAACATGATGCAATCTATGCAGAAATAGAAGTATAATGATGTACACTGAAATTTATACAATGTTATAAACCAATGTTACTGCAATAAACAAAAAATTAAAAAAAAATACCATTACTTTCAAAACCAAATCATCATTTTAAATTGGATTTTTTTTTCTTCCTTAAACCAGTGCAAAGCATTTAGAATATAGGAATGAATTAGCAATTATTGTGATTGCAGAAACTTGTCCAGTTGGTTTGCATCTCTGTATCCCTATCTCAGGATATAGGGACATGGCAAAGTATTAGCAATAACAAAAAGTAGGACACCACCTGAACTCTAGGGGACATGGGCCCTAGAGCTGGCTGGAGAGATACACTGCTCTATGCTAACACCCATTTTTAATCCTTTTTTTTTTTTTTTTTGTGAGGCAATCAGCCCTGTGCTAACATCTGTCAATCCTCCTCTTTTTTTGCTGAGGAAGACTGGCCCTGGACTAACATGCGTGCCCATCTTCCTCCACTTTATGCGGGATGCCGCCACAGCATGGCTTGCCAAGCAGTGCGACGGTGTGCGCCTGGGATCTGAACCGGCGAACCCTGGGCTGCCGCAGCAGAGGGCGCACACTTAACAGCTTGCACCACCAGGCCGGCCCCCATTTTTAGTCTTTGTTATCGAGACTCTAAGAAGGGTAAGACAAGTAGAGGCCATTTTGTACATGAGAACACTAGGGTCCATAGGATTTGGTAACTTGCCATCCTTTGCCTAATCCTGAACTAGAACCCAGTCTAATAACTGGGCCCAATGAGCTTTCTGTAGAGTCTCTCCAAGACCCCTCCGTATCTTGGTGCTTTGACTACCCTTTTTAGCCACCAAGACACCCTGCAACAAGGGATGGACAATGCTGCTCTTTTATATCTGGTACTTTCAGTTGAACAAATGGGTAGCTAGTTGAACTGTAGAAATAATGTCAAAGAACTCCTTACTGTTAGGGAAAATCCTATTCCCAAGTTCTCATGTTTCCATTTATTGATTCTTTTTAATTAATTTATTTATTTTTATTGAGGTATAATTGATATACAACATTATGTTAGTTTCAGGTGTACAACATAATGATTAGATATTTGTATATATTGTGAAATGATCACCTCAGTAAGCTAATTAACATTCGTCACCATACATAGTTACAGAATTTTTTTCTTTGATGAGACCTTTTTTTTTAAATAATTTTATTTCTTTATTTTTCCCCCCAAGGCCCCATAGATAGTTGTATGTCATAGCTGCACATCCTTCTAGTTGCTGTGATGAGACCTTTTTTTACTCTCTTAGCAACTTTCAAATATGCAATATACTATTATCAACAATATACTATATCAACAATGCTGTACATTACATCCACGGCTTGTTTATTTTATAACTGGAAGTTTACACCTTCTGACTCCTTTCACCCATTTTGTCCACCCCACTTCCCCCACCTCCGGCAACCACCAATATGTTCTCTGTATCTTTGAGCTTGTTTTGTTTTTCAGATTCCACATATATTTGTCTTTCTTTGTCTGACTCATTTCAATTAGGATGCCCTCCAGGTCCATCCATGTTGTCACAAATGGCAAGATTTCATTCTTTTTTATGGCTAAATAATATTCCATTGTGTATATATACCACATTTTCTTTATCCATTCATCCGTTGATGGACACTTAGGTTGCTTCCATATCTTGGCTATTGTAAATAATGCTGCAATGAACAAGGAGGTGCATATATCTTTTCGAGTTAGCGTTTTCATTTTCTTCAGAGAAATATCCAGAAGTGGGACTGCTGGATCATGTGGTAGTTCTATTTTCAATTTTTTGAGGAACCTCCATACTATTTTCCACAGTAGCTGCACCGATTTACATTCCCACCAGTGGTGCTTGAGGGTTCCCTTCTCTCCACATCCTCTCCAACACTTATTTCCTGTCTTTTTGATAATAGCCATTCTGTTAGGTGTGAGGCGATAACTCGTTGTGGTTTTGATTCTCATTTTCCTGATGATTAGTGATGTTGAGTACCTTTTCATGTACCTGTTGGCCATCTGTCTGTCTTTACAAAAATGTTTATTCAGATCCTCTGCCCATTTTAAAATCAGATTGTTTGTTTTTCGGCTATTGAGTTGTATGAGTTCCTTATATATTTTGGATATTAACCCTTTCTCAGATATATGGTTTGCAAATATTTTCTCCCTTTCAGTAGGTTACCTTTTCATTTTGTTGATGGTTTCCTTTGCTGTGCAGAAGGATTTTAGTTTGATGTAGTCCCACTTCTTTATATTTGCTTTTGTTGCCTTTGCTTTTTGTGTCAAATCCAAAAACCATTGTCCATACTGATGTCAAGGAGCTTATGCCTATGTTTTCTTCTAGGAGTTTTATGGTTTCAGGTCTTACATTCAAGTCTTTAATCCATTTTGAGTTAATTTTTGTATATGATGTAAGAAGGTCCAGTTTCATTCTTTTGCATGTGGCTCTCCAGTTTTCCCAACACCATTTATTGAAGAGACTGCCCTTTCTCCATTGCATGTTCTTGGCTCCTTTGCCATAAATTAATTGACCATATATCCATAGGTTTATTTCTGGGCTCTCTACTCTGTTCCATTGATCTATGTATATGTTCTTATGCCAATACCGTAACCTTTTGATTACTGTAGCTTTGTAATATAGTTTGAAATCAGGGAGTGTGGTGCCTCCAGCTTTGTTCTTCTTTCTCAAGATTGCGTTGGCTATTCATGAATTCTTCAGTGGATATTTATTGAGCTCTAGGGACTTGGGATTCAATGGTGAACAAAACAGAGAAATCATCAGGGAGGTTACAGTCTATTTCAAGAAGGAACATCTGACTCTAGGAGGGAAAAATAATGAGTAACTTCTACCCTTGCCTCTCCCACCCTCACTCGTTCCTACCCAAGGTAGGCTATCTCATTGTTGAGAGTGGGGGATGGGTGTGAACCATGGGCCTCTGCTGCCTTCTCTCTTTCTGAAGCACCTCTTGCTGCTCTTTCCTGTAGAGTGCTCGCCTGGGAGGCCGTGTCTCTGCAGTTTGGGTTGGTAATTCAGGGCACAGGGAAAAGTATTCAACACCCAGTTGTGACTGCCGAATCAAGCCTTGTTATCCATATCAGCAATCAAGTTGACCAGCAATAAAGCTGACATGTTGATCTTCCATTATTTTTCTCTTTTTCTTATTTGGTTCAAAAGTCAGAGAAAAAAAGGGATGATTAATTAGCCTCAAATTTTCTGCACCCACCCTCTCAGTCAATATCACAAATATTATTAAGTGAGAGCAATAGCTCTGCTATTGGTTACCCAAGAGGCAGGTTTTGGGAGGACCTGGCTTCATTAGGGGACAACAACCCTTTTACAGCTGTGTACAAGCAGGTGACAACAGCTTAGAATGTCTTGTCCCACGCGGTTCTTCTGGCCAAGAGTTCTTGCCATGTACTTACTATAATAAACTCAGCCTGAATGACTAAACATTCAAATCAAGAGAGCGAGTAATCCCTCTGTGTGGGGAGAATGAACTAGGGGGCCTTTTAGTACATGCTTACTTCTGATGTGTGGCAGATAACATGCGTACTGCTCGCTCTTTCACACAATGTACATCTTCATGTTCTGGAAGGGTTCTTGGCGACATTCAGTAAGCTTGCTTGTTTTACAAATGAGGAAGCTGAGCCCAGAGAAATTCATGTTTCAAAATTTACTAACGATTGTCCACCCTCCCTGTCACCCCTCCCCCTGCAGCCCAGTTAACAGGGAGTGTAGGTTGCACTAGAACCTGCCTCATCCTTTTTCAACCACATCGCAAACTTCTCAAAAGAACAAGCAATGTTGGAATAGTCCTTGGAAATTATTTTGGTATTATAAAAAAAGTAGTTTAAAAATTATCTTTCACCTCTTACAAAACAGACGAGATAAAAGGTGGAGATAAAAATAACTCATAATCTCTCCAACCAGAGGTAACCACTATAAATATTTTAATGTGTATCCTTCCAGTTTTTAAATGTATATTGATATATGTATACACCTATGAAATACATTAAAATAGAATAGTACTGCATATACTGTTTTGCAACCCACTGTTTTTTCATCTAACAAAATATTTTGGAAATCTTTCCATGTCATTAAATAGTATTTTCACAGCTCCATTTCTATGGTTTCTATGGTATTCCCTTGTGTGGATATGATTAATCTCCCACTGTTGAGTGCTTAGGTTCTTTCCAATGATTAGCTGGAATAAACAACAGTGTGATGAACATCCTTGTAGTGAAGTCTGTACACATTTGCCTTTGCTATACAAATGAGAACACTGAGCCAAGGAGGCATAGTCACTTTACTTGTCTGAGGTCACATGGCTACTAAAGCCAAATTTACCAGCTCCAGACCCTGTGCCTATTTCACTCTATCACAGTTGCCCTCTGCCTTCCGAGACAGAGTCCAAGGGATAGCTCCTCCTCGGGGTCCCAGGCTGTTGTGTAACATGTCATAGCGTGTCATCCTGGTTCATTCATTTATTCAAACATATATTTATTGAGCCCCCACTGTGTCCTAGGCACTGGTTCTACCTTTGGAGGTGGGCAGTGAACAAGACAGCTGGATCTTTGCTCTCATGGAGACTTTATTCCAGTTGGGAAGACAGACAATAAGTAAACAAAATTTTGTAAGCAAGACAATCTCAGATAGTGATAAGTGCACTCAAGAAAATATATCAAGGATGTATATTTGAGAATGATGGGGATGGAGGGTGAGTGGATGTTGGAGGTGCATTTACTTAGTGTGTGTGCCCATCCCCTGCTCCTGAGTCCGTTTCCCCTCACACAGCTCACGCCTGTGACTCTCTTCAAAGGTCTGGCTTTGAGTCACTGGAGCCACTTCATGGGCAGGTGGAGGAGCTAGGAGTGCCTGGGAGGTCAGTTCACATGCCCCTCCTCTGGCCAGCCTTACCCAGTGCCTGCCTGGTGCAGAAGTGTGAAAGCCCAGCTCCCTTGCAAGGAGTCCAGACAAACTCTCAGGCCTAATTTACAGCAGCGCTCCTGTGGGGTCAGGCTGAAGCTGGGACTTTGCCTCACATGCTTGCATGGCTTCTTCTAATATCTCATCCTGTGTCCCCCACTCCCTAACTGGTTTCCCCAGGCAGTGCATGCTTAATAAATCACCTGCACATGAATCCTCATCTCAGGGTTCGCTTCTGGGAAACATAACCCAAGAAGTGGGGGTTGCTTGTTTAGATTGATGGGTGAGCAAGGAAGGCCTCCCTGAGGAGATGCCGTTTGAGCTGAGATCCAAATGACCAGAAGAAGCCAGTGGTGAGAAAATCTAGGGGCAGAGCACTCCAAAGGCCATGAGGTGGGAAGGAGCCAGTGCAACTTCAGAGTGAGTAAGGGAGAGAAACGGGGGAGAAGCCCTCCATTCACTCGCCTCCAGAGCTGGAGTTGATGCAATCTTTCTTTTTTTTTTTTTTAATAATTTTATTTATTTATTTTTCCCCCAAAGCCCCAGTAGATAGTTGTATGTCATAGTTGCACATCCTTCTAGTTGCTGTATGTGGGACGTGGCCTCAGCATGGCCGGAGAAGCGGTGCGTCAATGCGCGCCCGGGATCCGAACCCGGGCCGCCAGCAGCGGAGCGCGCTCACCTAACCCCTAAGCCACGGGGCCGGCCCTGATGCAATCTTTCTTGTCTCCACTTGGCAGAGGCAGAGTTAGGGGAGGTTTAGCAGCCTTTCCTCCCCCAACACTCCAGCACAATCTGTGGAGTGAGGCCTGAAAATGGGAAAAGCCCATTTGAAAGATTATTGACCCTAAAGAAAATCAAGGCCAGTTTGTGTTTTTCTGCTACAGTGCTTGAACAGCATCCTCATTGCTTAAGAGTTGTTTGCAATGATCAAATATAGCCAACAGTTAGAGGGCAACGAAGATCCTTGGGAGAATCTGGCTCAGTTTCTGTGCGTGCTTGGTGCTTTCACCAAAGAAAGGCCTCATTGCAGAGCCTGGTAAGAGATTGATATAAAAATAATTTCCCTGTCTCAGGAATCCTCTCATTTTAAGTATAGTTATTCGTCAAGATACCTCACAAAGCATGTGAATGTGACCCTGGCCAGGGCAGTGAAAGAAAGTGGATGGGGGTCTGGATGCCCCTGTTAGGAAAACCTTGCTGGGCAGATGGATCGACCTGTAAAGCTGGGATCCAGACAGCTCTACTGTGTATCTTGGGTGAGGAAGAGAAAATACCTTCCTAAATGAAAAGCAGGAAGGAAGGAAGCTCTTTGGGAATTGCTTGAGGCTCCTTGGGAATTGGTTAATAAGGATACCTCAGGCCTCACAGTGTGGAACCCAGCTCATTTGGGCCGTGGCCATGAAGGCCCCTGCCCATTAAATTCACCTTCTTTGGTGATTCTTTGTTAGAATGAATCAGTGACCCTTCATCATTCATGTAACTGGACTTTGATTTAAATGTATAGAAATAAAAAAATGATATAAGTGGATTCTGAGGGCAAATCCCTGGTGACCAGGACAAAATATCACGTTCTTTGAACAAACCTATCCTGCTCGAATTTTTTAAGGTGTTTTGATTATATATTCATGCTAGGACTTTATTTCTTACTCCAGGTGCACTCAATGAGAGAAAATTGGTGCAATTTCTTCCTGATTCATGTTATGTTTTGTACTTAATACAATTTTAAAAGGAAAATTTTAACAGAGTATTGACTATCTAGGCCTAAAATCCCCTAAGTTTTTTTCCCATTTGGTTCTATTTCATTTTGTCAATATTTGTGTTAAGTAATCTGCATTAATTTCAGTGAGGAGATGCTATTCAGTGACCTTTCACAAATAAATGGCGATGTGCCAGAGCAGAAAGGAGTCTTCTGCCAAACTCTTCTTGGCTGACTTAGCCACTCAATTGACTGGCATCAATGTTGTTCTCTTATTTTCCCTAAGAGGAGAAGCAGCCTACAAGAGGGAAGGGGCCCTCGCTAATTAAACAGGGAGACCAAGTAACTCGCTTTAGTCCCCACATAGCTTAGGGGCTCTGTGTTGCAAATCACTTGCTACCCAATAATTTGTGGGATCTTCGGATGAGATACCAAAAGCCAAAAGTAAATAGGAGACAACTTTGCCTCATTGATCTTCTGAGGTTGAAACCAGCAGTAAAGTGGGGGAAATGTTATTTTTCCTTGGCAGAGAGGATGAAGTACGTATTGAATCAGAGGTACAGAGCTTCTCGTTAATCTACATTCATGATTTTCTATTCAATTGTGTGTTCTACATACTTTATTGTGTGCTGTCCACAATTGTAGCCAGAGAAAAATCAAGCTATGTGTGTGTCTTGAGGGGAGAAGTAGGCAGGGAGGGAGGGAGAAGTGAAGGCTGGTCATAGGGCTACCAGGCAGAGGACCCACCCCAGAAAGCAAAAGATAATGTTTGCCACCAGGAGCCTGGTTCAAGCCCACCATGTCACTATTCTCTAGGTTCAAGCCCACCATGTCACCATTCTCTAGATTTACCAGAGGACTCTATTCTTCTTCCTTTATCTCCCTTATTTTTTCTCTCTTACTAATGTAGGAGGAGAGGAAGAGGCCGGAAGATGGGGATTGTGGTGGGCAGAGGGAACTCTGAATCACACATGTCATGGTACTGGCTGCTGCTATGTACTTTTTGATCGTCAGCGTTTCTGGCAAGCAAACAAGTTGATAAAATAATGACTGTGGTAAATGAAACCTTAGAAGCCCCTTTGCATCACATGAATTCTATACCTTCAGTCTTATGGGTCATTGTTTTTTATTATAAAGTAAATTCATGCTAATCGTAAAAATATCAAATAGAAAGACACAAAGTGAAACAAATCCCCCTCGCCATCCCCCATCCTCAATTCTCAGTTCCTCAAAGTAATCATTACAAATTTTCTTTCAGAAATTTTCTACATACATATTTTCAAGCACATATATTTGAATTTTTTTTTTACACAAATGGGATTGTACTTCCCACACTATTAGGCAACTTGATTTTTTCACAGTCACAGTTGTGAGATCTTTCCATGTCTGTGTATACAAATAATAGGTAGGGTGACCATATAGTTTATCCAAACACAGATGCTTGTTGAGTGACGGGGGTGCTATTAATAATTCATTAGGACAGCAGGCATGACCTGGAAGTGTTCTGGGTGAATTAGGACACTTGGTCACACTATCTGTGGGTCATGGTTTGAATCTCATCTCTGTTAGTTTGTCTGGGAATTGCAGAGTTTTGAGAGGGGATGAATAGGTGGAGGAATCCATCAGAGAAGAAGAGCTAGAGATATTCTCATCATAAAAACCATGGAAAGCTCTTGCTAAACAAGCAACTAACACTGTCAAACTCTAGCAAGTTGACATTACAATTTTTGTCTTTGAGTTATATGAATGGGAAACTGGGGGAAGATGTTATAAGGAGGACATATTCCCTATGAGAGATATGAATGTTTTAACAATGGCAGCAAGGCAGCAAGATGGACCAGAGAATGACCAAGATCTCCCTCAAGGACACAGGGGGCTGACAAGAGTCAATGAGTAGATTTGGGGCTTTTGCTGAGCCTATTCCTTTGTCACTTTAAACCTACCTTGCATCTGGAGTTTACTTCTCATACCTCACCCAGAGTTTTGCACACCCTGGGGGAGCTGGGGTGGGGATTGGGGAGATTAGTACCGGCCATGTTATTCCAGGCTGGAACAATTTCCTTAGAGCATTTTTGGTCCTCTGTTGAGTTGTGCTTTGTGCTTCATTTTACGTACAGAAAGAGTGGGGTTTGGGGCATTTACTTTGATAGAGAAGCAGCTGTGAGATAATTGGTGACCAGAGACTGGAGGAGCCACAGATCTCCAGCAGTTGGAGCTCTCACAGGCGGGATGACACAGTGTAGTGTTCAAAGGGGAGGATGGGCGTCACCAATCTGTTTGATGTAGTGTATTGTTTTTTCCTCAGCTATGTGGAAAGGACTAATTTCATTTTTATGTGATTGGACTTATAGTTCCTCATTTCTAATGGGATATTTTCCAAATTCCCATCACCAAGCCAGCTGGCTGTCACATCTGCACATACCTTTTAGAGAATCTACCTAGCCTGTGTCCTTCCTTTTACTTTGATCTTTGTCAGACAACAGTTTTGTTCACAACGATTAGAGATCATCTTTTAACTCTATAAATAGAAAGGGATGAATTGAAATATAACAAGTTCAGAATTCAAGTATGATGATGTAAGAAGTATGGATAAAAGCATTGGCAAATTATTTTTCTCATCTCTGGGTATCTAACCAGATACAAGTGTCACGTGACTTTCCGTGAAATCGGACACACCAGTAAGGTGTACTAGAAGGACTGGGAATCCAGTAGACCTAAGTTCTGATGCTGATTCACTGTGTAATCTTGAGCAAGTCTCTGGGTTTCAGTTTCCTCCTTTGTAACCGAGAGAGGTGGAAACAGTTGATTTCCAGGGTTCTCTTCAGGTCTAACATTACCTGTGATTTTGATACTTTGTTTTCTTACAAAGTGAAAAATCACAAAAATGTTTTTCTTGACTTCACTTTCAATTTTTTCCCTAATTACCACTTCTGAGTTTCCCTGAAGGAGGCATCATTTTGGGCCCATTGCTCTTCCTTTCCCCACGGTCTCGACAGGCAACGTTAGTCTTGAGGCCTGAGCAGATAAGGAGACTGCCTTTTAAACATCAGTTGAGGGCTACATCCAAATGTTACCCACGTTGGCCTGCCTCTGACATGAAATTTTACCCTCAGGAGTTTGTGCCCTGCAGTTAGGTCACCTGCATTCTATTAATACACATATGCCCTGGGAGAGGCAACACATTAAGCTTGTTTCAGCTTAATGAGAATGCATTTATCTGGGTTTTCGCAATGAGCTGGCTAACTGACCACAGCACCCCGGAGCAGGAGAGAGACAACGGGAACATTTTTATAGGGCAGAGGAGTGAGTGATACATCAAAAATCAGGGCAATGCCTGGCGTTGCTACCTGATGGGAGTCAGAGGCAGAGACAATGAGAAGCTAGGGAGGGGCGGGAGGGTGGTTAAGGGAACGCTGGAACGGGGAAAGCTGTGGCTGGCGGCCAACAAGGAAGTCAGCCGACAACAAAGACCACAAGAACAAACCTGCTTTGCAATTTTCCCTAGCCTGGGTCTGTCCATGTTAATTTGCACGAAACTAGTGCAATTCTTTCTTGCTCAGTGAGCACCTGAGAGCAAGAAGGTATGAAACGGAATCACATTGTATTAACTTGTGACATTTTCTTGTGGCTCCTCCAGAATCTCTTTGTTTTCGTTTTGCCTGAATTTCGGATCTATAATTAGAGTTGAGAAGAAAATGTTCTGCACAGGGAGTTTTGCTAACACTACCACTTTTGGAGAGGGAGTTTTTTTAGAGGTGAAGAATACGGTGAATCTTCCCCCATCCCTTTATAAAACACGCTTTCTCTTAAGAATCTAAGAATGGCAGGTTGCTGCAGTTTCTTTCTAAAAGAACTCGTTTCTGTTAAGGGGGAACAAAAACCACCTAGACTCTCTGTCAGTGGTCCTAGTGCCCACCCTGAAGCTTCCATGCGAGCACAGAGTTGGAGGTGTGTGCTGGGAGATTCAATTTTCTTCAGTGCTATGCTGACTGAGGGGAAGTTTCATTTATTTGATGTGTCTTTGTTTTGTGCTGTTCTGACATTTTTTAACATGTGGCTTTCTTCTGGCAAAAGTAGATTATACAATGTCTTTTCTCTCTTCAATAATTCACATTTTTAACCTTACAAGCAACTCTGGATATTACAGTGATGGAGTGGTTGAGGAAGTTTGGTGAAAATGGTATACATCAAATCTGTGTGTTTCCTAAAGGAGCGGTAGCCGTGAGAGGATTTTGAAAACGTTGGATGTGAAAGTGAGGAGCACCCCTCAACAGTTATAGATTCTAGAGTCACTATCTTCTGAATGGCAGTGATTCTTTCCTTCTGATCCCACCAAATTCAGATACCATATTAAAGATGAAAAGTATTCTATTTTCACTCTATTTTGCCTTGTTTACTCTCTTTTCATTAATTCTTTCACCTTGTTCACTGGACAAAAAGAGGCCAAGGGACTAGACCAATTTGTTTGGCCAACCAGTGAGGAGAGCATAGCAGACAGGGAAATAGAAGCTCATCTTCCGGGCCTAGAGTGGGCAGACATCCCTCGGTCCAGGCCACTGCCCTTACAGTGGTGACATAATCTCTTATACCTCAGAAGTCCTTACTTCAGTCCTTTTACCCCTGCAGCTTTGGATCTGTTGATTTTTTTCTTGGTCTATTTCCTCCTTATTGTTCAGATTCGTTAATTTCTATTTTTCTATCTTTCAATTCACTGATTCTTTCCTCTGTCTTCTCCATTCTGCTGTTGAACCCATCCATTGAACTTTTTATTTCAGTTACTTATATTCAGTTATTCAATTACCAAAATAATGGATGAGAATGGAGGAGACAGTGGAAAGAATTAGTGAACTGGAAGATAGAAAATAGAAATTTTCAGTTCTCAATTCTATTTGGTTCTTCTATTTCTTTGCTGAGGTTTTCCATTTTTTCACTTGTTTCAAGCATATTCATAATTGCTTGTTAAAGCATTTTTATCATAGCTACTTCAAAATCTTTCTCAGATAATTCTAACATCTTTGTGATCTTTGTTGGCATATTTTAATTTTTTTTCATTCTGTTTGAGATTTTCCTGGTTCTTGCTATGACAAGTGATTTTCTTTCGAAACTGGGCATTTTAGATTATGTTATGAGACTCTGGATCTCGCTTAAACATTCTGTTTTAACTGGCTTTATCTGACACCGCTATGGCAGGGAAAGGGGGGCCTTGCCTCGTTTCTGCCAGGTGGAGGTAGAGGTCTAGGCTTCCCGCTCAGCCTCTGTTGACGCCTGAGGGAGGGGGCTCCTCATTACTGTTGGATGGGAGTTCCAGCTCCCCACGTGGTCTCCACTGACACTGCAGTGGGGGTGACCTTTTTACCACCAGGTGATGGTGAAAGTCCTGACTCTCCATTAGGCCACTTCTGACACCAGCCCACTGGGGAGGAGGAGAGGAGCCTCCTTCCTACCTGGTGGAGGTAGAAGTGCCGGCTTTCTGCATGGCCTCCACTAACACCAGGGGGGTGGATAGAGGAGAGAGGACACTCATTACTGGCAAGGACGAAAGTCCTGGCTTCCTACTTGGGCTTCTTTGACACCACCCTTGCGGGGATACTGGGGTCCTCATTAGAGCCTGGTGAGGATGGAAGTCTAGCCTCCCCACTTAGCTTTTGCTGGTATACATGAAGGTAAGTCCACAGTGTTTCCTGTGGCGTTATATTGGAGTAGAACAGTTATTTTCAAAAGATTTTCTGTCTTAGATCACAGATTTAAATGTAAAATCTAAAATTTAGAAAGCTTTTAGAAAAAACATGGGAGGACTTATTGGGTATCTAGAGCTAGACAAAGAGTTCTTAGACTTGACACCAAAAGCATGATCCATAATAGGAAAAACTGATAAATTGGGCTCCATCAAATTTAAAAACTTTTGTACTGTGATTCTGTTAAAAGGATGGGAAAACAAGCTATAGACTGGGAGAAAATATTTGCAAACCACATATTTACCAAAAGAATAGTATCTAGAATACATTAAAAAAATTGGAAAATGGGCACAAGACGTGAAGAGACATTTTACCAAAGAGGATATCCAGCTGGCAGATAAACACATGAAAAGATGTTCAAAATCATTAGCCATTAAGGAAATGAAAATTAAAACCTCAGTGAGATACTGCTACATACCTACCAGAATTGCTAAAATAAAAAATACCAACACCACCAAATGATGGTGAAGTTGTGGAGAAATTGGATCACTCAGAAATTGGGGGTAGGAATGTAAAATGGTACAGCTATTCTGGAAAACAGTTTGACAGTTTCTTAAAAAACTAAACATGTAACAACCATACAACCCAGCAATTGCACTCCTGGGCACTTATCCCAGAGAACTGAAGAGTTATCATCACACAAACACCTTACACAAATGTTTATAGCAGGTTTATTTATAGTAGCCCAGAACTGGAAACAACCCAGTCCTTCAGTGGGTGAATGATTAAACAAGTTGTAGGACATCCATACCACACAATACTACTCAGCCAAAGAAAAAAAAAGAAAGAAAAGAGAAACAGACTACTGATATACACAACAAGCTGATAAATCTGCAGAGAATTATGCTGAACGAAAAGAGCCAATCCCAAAAGTTTACGTACTGTATGATTCCATTTATATAACATTCTTGAAATGACAAAATTATAGGGATGGAGAACAGATTAGCGGTTGTCAAGGGTTAAGGAGGGTGTGGAGGCAGGAAGGAGGTGGACATGGTTGTAAAAGGTCAGGACGCGGTTGTAAAAGGTCAGCACCAAGAGATGCTCGTGGTGATGGAATTGTTACTCACGGTGATGGAATTGTGCAGTGTCTTCACTGTACTCACGTCAATGTTCTGGTGGGGATACTGTGCTATAGTTTTGCAAGACGTTACCCTTAGGGGAAAACTGGGTAAAGGATAGAGAAGATCTCTTGGTTTTATTTCTTACAACTGCATGTGAGTCTACAACTGTTTCAAAATAAAAACTTCAATAAAAAAAAAAAAACATCTAGTAAGTCAGACAAAGAGGGCAAAGGTTTTCCAGACAAAGGTAACCAGTCAGAAATTCTGGAGGTGAGACTGAGAGATCAAGGGGTTCCAAACCTTGGGTCCTTCTGAACCACCAAGAGGAGCCTCTGGTTATGGCCCAGATGCTTTGGGAAGTAAGGAATTGTGCACATGACAGTCTTTTTAGAACTACAGGTTTGGGCCGGCCCCGTGGCTTAGCAGTTAAGTGGGCGCACTCCGCTACTGGCGGCCCCGGTTTGGATCCTGGGCCCGCACCGACGCACTGCTTCTCCAGCCATGCTGAGGCCGCGTCCCACATACAGGAACTAGAAGGATGTGCAGCTATGACATACAACTATCTACTGGGGCTTTGGGGAAAAAAAAGGAGGAGGATTGGCAATAGATGTTAGCTCAGAGCCGGTCTTCCTCAGCAAAAAGAGGAGGATTAGCATGGATGTTAGCTCAGGGCTGATCTTCCTCACAATAAATAAATAAATAAATAAAGAAAGAACTAGAGGCTTACACGCGAGGCAGGCATTATTATGATCAAGTGTTAACAGCTACCACTCTTCCAGGGGGTTGTGTATCCCAAGAGAAACAGAACAGCTTGCAAAATGGCAAAGCCCCTATCTACAGAAAGGGCTCACCTAGCCAGAGCTTCAAAAGTAATGTTGGTGGGGTGCTGCTTGGAGAGGCTGTCTCTGGGGCAGGTTACACCTGCTCCACCTTTAAGGAAGGTCAGAGCTGACGGCTTTCAGGATGCTGCCTTCATTCTCAAGTCTGGTCACTTGGCGGTCTTTCTTTTTATTCTCTCAATTTATGCCTCATTTCAGCATTGCTTATCCTCTGCTCAGCAGGACAAAAGCAAGGCCAGAGGGTGGATGTGGGATCACAGCAGTATTTAACGAGTCTCTGCTGGAGGTGAGGGACGGACGCAGATGGAGCACATCTTTTGGGAACATTGGTAATCTCAAACCAGGCTCACTCGCCTTCTCATCCGCTCTCCAAGGCATCACTGTACATTTTGCTATATACTGCCCCCCCCTCCATTCTTATATTCCTTTTTTTTTAAGAGATGGTTAAAGATATCTTCCCCACAGAAGAAAACCATATGAGTTGTTCAGTTTGTTAGGGATTTCCCTATCCCTCACTTTGGGCTTGCAAGACCAGCATGCAACAGTGGCAGGGCACATCCATAGAGATATTTCCCCCATGTAGATGTTTTTCCTAACTCGCTTTCTAGCATCAGGATGCTTTTTCATTATTGCACTGATCTTTGGAAAGTTGTTTCTCCCCTTATTAAATGTACATACATCTCATTAGCAGCAGTTGGAAGTGGAAAAGACTGTGTGTTTTCATGATTGTATAAGTGATGGAAAAAAGAAATTTCATGTGGTGTCTGCCTGTAAATTTCCTTGGTGAAAATAAGCATTCAAATTCTTTTCTAAAGAAACAATGGAAATATCCTAATGGTTGGCCGACAGCACTTTGCAATAGCCAGCATTTACAGGTCATGTGCCAAACACTGGGAGAGGTGCTAACAGTATAAACAGGTTAGTGACACAGGCTGTGCCACAAGGGCTTTATGATTTGTTAGCAAAAATGGGAGCAGGCCTGTTTTGAGTATCTTCTGTGTGACTGGTAGGGCATTAGTAGTGTTATTCAACGTTCTCAACCATTCTGCAAGGTGGTGAGAAACATTCCCACTTTACACACACGGGAACTGACACTCAAAGAGGTCAAAGAACTTGTTCGTGTACACAGAACCAGTAAATGGTGACGTTCAGGAATGAACCAGGCCTCCATATGCTGTACTGCCTCTAAACAGAAAAGAGAGAAAATCAGTGATTGGGCAGGTGCTAACTAGATGCCCAGGAAGTGGTAGGTGATAGAGGCTGTGAGGTACCCAGCGGGGAGAGAGATGGCTGTGCCAAGAGTGAGCACTTCATGAATATGGATTGAGAACTCTGTTTAATGTCTGACCTGGATGGTATTTTCGGTATTGTTTTAATTGGATGTGAGTGCTCTAACAGCAAGCCAAGCCAAGCACGTCTACATACTTTGTGATGTGACACAAATTATCTTGTTGACAAAACATGCTCTCCTTCTGTTTCTATTAAAGGAAAAGTTCCTTCAAACTTGGCTCAGAACTTTCCACTTAAAAGAAGTGTTTCTCTGTTCCAGTTTACTCCAGGACACTCCTGCCTGTTGTCTTCCTTCCTTCCCATTTCCCAGGAGAATCTCTTCTCGCCAAATCTTGGTCTTTGAAGTCAACCAGGTCTCCAAAATGTAGAAAACACAGAGTGAGTACTAAAATAAACTACTGACAATAAGTCACTATGCCAAAAACTCTTCATTTGTCGGGATTCCACATAGGCTAAGGAGAATGTACGGGAAAAACAAATAGCAAAGCAGCCTGAGATCTGTGTTACAGGGCAGACAGGATTAACATGGAAATGTTCAAACAACCCGCCTCCTTCCAGCTCTCTAACGAGATTCCTTCAGTCACGAGCCCAACTCCCTTCCTCTTCCCACAACTAAAGAGGGAAGATCCTTTCTTGCCCCCAGAGAAGCTAAGTCAATGCACAAAATGAAGGAATGGGGAGCGAGGGGAGGGGGGTGCGATCAAAGCACAGAGAGGGAAAATGTGGAAAGGGAAAGCAGTCTGGTTGGGCGGGATTGTGGATTTGGGTCTCCTTCACAGATTTCAAGGGAGTTGACACAGGGATTTGGGCAATGTTGTGGTTGCTTCTGGTTGCTGGTGAACAGAGTTGCGGCACTTCCAGGAGCCAGACCCACTTCCAAATCCCGGTCAAGATTACTACCTTCTAGGACTTAGAGACCAGCAAGGATCAGCTCACCCGGCTCCCTGGGTGGTTGGAGGAAGGTGGATGAACAAAGTAAATCAATTCAAGAACAGCCAAGGGGCAAGGATCACTTGGGAGTGATTAGGTTAAACTTTTGAAACTGCCATTTTTAGAGGGGGAAAAGATGTTGAATATTGGCAATTTCATAGGATTCAATCTCATACATTCTCCTATTCTTAAATCCATTTCCAGAATGTTTTAAAAGGATTTTGAACTGAATATGGTAGAAGGAATGGATTTTGGTATCAGAAGATATTTGAATTCTAGAGCTTTTTCTTATTAGATGTATGATCTTGGGCAAGTTAGCTGAACTCCTCAAACCTCAGTTTTCTCATCTGAGAAATAGATATAGCAACACCTACAAACTTCAGGGACAGAGGCATATAGAGCTTTTAGCCACACTGTAGGCACTGAAATGTTAATTTGTCCACTGAACCCACTTCATTGAGGTCTTCAGGTTTTATTTGTTTGAAATGTTGGACGACATGGTTCATCTCCCTGGATTTTCACTAACTCCAGCCTCAGAATCAGTTGTGTTAGAGGAGGAAGGGGCCTGATAGCTCATCTAGCTGAATGCTGCATTTTACAAATGTGGAAATCAAAGCCTGGAGACACTTCCCTAGTCACAAAACTAGCCAGGTTCCAGATCCGTGCTCTCAGGTCTGAGCCGCCAGTTCTAGAGGATTGACTAAGTTGCTCAAGATATTTGGTCTGATCTTACATTTCTCTGTGCTTTCATCCATCTGGCAGAAACCCAAGGCAGGGAGGAGGGGGCCAAAGAGAACCCTGAGTGTGCCCAAAAGTCAGCTTTTCTTTCAGGCACAGATAATAAAGGTCCTTGTGTAGATTGTGTGGCTCCTTCCTTCAGGAAGACCCAGAGCTGCTCTAAGGCCCAGGCAGGAATGGCAGATTGATTTCATCTCACCACAATTAGTAGTAGTTGCCTGGGGAGCTGTGTTGAGAAGGATTCTGTGACATTTCCAGGTTCAGTAAGACAGAGTTCTGTGATTGATAATTGATATCTGCTTTGGGTGTGGGAGGGGACAGTAGTAACATGAATTCCTGGGCCCTGTCTCAGATGGATTCTGCTGAATCAGAATCTCCAGGGGTGTAGCTCAGGCCTCTGCATTTTTAATGAGTATGAAGTTTGAGAACCACTGACCTAAAAGACAAAATAAAAATTCCTTGGAGCATCCCATAGGTCCCCTGGGACCTGGCCCAGAGGGTTCCACCCTGCAGTGGGACCATTTCATCAGCCATGTGTGCCTCAGGAGGAAAGACCCCACACAGCAGTGGAGCCTGAGTGGATGCCAGTTTGGCAGAGCCCTCCTCAGTCTGGCTGGAACTCTCCTTGAGGCCTGAAACCACACCCTAAGGCACTAGGGTAATCATAAGAAAAGCAGCAGTTAACATTTATTGCAAACTGGTTGTTACGGGTTGAATTGTGTCCCTCCAAAAATTCATGTGTTGGAGTTCTAGCCCCCAGTACCTCAGAATGTGATCTTGTTTGGAAAATAGGGTTGTTGCAGATGTAATTAGTTAAGACGAGGTCATGCTGGAGTGTTGTGGGCCCCTAATCGAACATGACTGATGTCCTTGGAAAAAGGGGAAATTTGACACAGAGATAGAGGCATGTAGAGAGACGATGATGTGAGGAGACACAGGGAGAAGACGGCCATCTGCATGCCAGCAACAAAGGCCTGACTCAAAGCTCTCAGAGAGCACCAAGCCTACCAATACCTCGATTTCAGACTTCTAACAGTTTCTGAACTGTAAGACAATAAATATTCTGATTTTTAAGCCACCCAGATTGTGGTTCTTTGTTATGGCAACCCTAACCCAATATACTAGTCAAACTAATGCCTAATATATGGCAAACTAATACCCTGGTCTAAGGACCTTAGACCAGTACTATTATCATCCCAAGTTAGAGATGAAAAGGCCAAGGTTCAGAGAGGTTTTAAGTATCTGTCCAAGATCATACAGCTAGCGGGTGGTGGGGTGAGGATAAACCAGGTGTAGCCTTCTCTGATCCCAGGGTTGGCCGAACTAGTTGCCTCTCATGGGAACGGCTTCCAACTTTGTGACACTGCACCTGCCTTGCCCTTTCCTGCCTTGCTGTCCCCTGGGTGGTGCGCTATGCTGACCTGGGTTCCAATAGCCAATAGCCAGCCCAACTCTGGGTTCTGTCTCACTTCTGTGCTGTCACTGCCAAGGGTGCTAGCGAGCTCACCTCTGCCTGAGCTTCCACCATGTGGATGTGTGTCCTGGTTTAATGAGATGAATAATCCTCTGAAAAAAATTATGATAACTGAAAATGTGAAAGAGGCACAAAGTGTGTTACAAAGATGATCCATGCCTAAAATATTAGGAGAACACAAAATGCAATCACCTTTATTTTTTTCCTTTCAGTGGGGAGGGAGGCTTGTATCTGTAATATCATTGTTTATGTTGCTGTAAAAATGAGCTTTGTAATCTGCACATTTGCTGTAAAAATGTTCCAGAGGCCTCAGCTACTGTTTTTTCTTGTGAAGCTTCTTTATGTGGATGGAATCCTTCGAAGGCTCAAGCCCATTGAACTAGAAGGTATCTCATAAGGGTTATAGCCCTAGTATAATGCATTGCTATATTCATTTCTATTGACCCATGAATTTTACAGTTGTTAGGACATGACCTAAAAGCCAAGACTGCTCCTTGGGGAGGGGAAATGGTGACTAGATTAATTGGACAGAGTCTTCCAAAGGCTGCCAACCCCCTGTGAAGTAATTGATCTGATTTTTATATATATTCATTAATGTTTTATATCTGATTCAGAAAATATAAAGTCAGAAGAATTTATAACCAAAGGCAAAGGCAGAATGAGCCTGTTGGTAGTAATTCAATTGAACTAGCATGGTTAAATAAACATAATTGGCTTTTTGAAGACATACATTTGACACAGGAAGGGATGTGAGTTTTTAACCAAAAGATAAGGGAACGATTTCTGTCTATGTCACAGCTTTGACATGGCAGATTGAGCAGGAGGCTCGCTTCCAAGTGTTGTTAGCCAACATGAGGAGAGGTAAGGCTGGTGAAAGTGATCTGAAAGTTGGTGAAGTGATTTTTAGAGGCAACGAAAGAGCATTTCCAAAAAAATCACCATTTCCTCTCTGGACCTTTTCCCACATCAAAGCCCTCATCAAAATCATGCTCCATCCTCAGAACCAGTCTCCCACGCTCTCCTCTCCTCAGCCTTCTGTGGCCTCCTGGGGCTGTGACATCTTCCCCCTGGAGTCCCCTTCGGCCCTTGTGGGAGACCTAGGCTGGCGCCTCACTCTGCCTGGTGTTGTAGTTATCTGGGAAGGCTCTCTGACCACCCCTCCCCATCCCCAGATTCTACAATTGAAAACTCCTTGATCCGCTGGCCTTAGTTACTGGCCCCCTGGGGAATATAAAGCCCCTGTTTCTCAGACTGGCCTGCAGAAGGATCCAGCTTTTTCTTCTTGGCTTCCCAACCACTTCTCACCTGCAGAAGTCAAGAATGACAGGAAACCAGGGAAACAGACAGTCAACCATTTACTACGAGACAGTGAACTCATTCCTGCTCTCCCTGACATGTGTTAACCACTTGTTAAAACTCCAATCACTTTTTCCTTCTAAGCGTTAGGCGTTAGAAAACCTCCTAATGTTTTTTTCCTTAAAGGCAGAGTATAGGGAGTAGATTCTTGCCCCTTATTGCATGAGTTTACTTCTCTCTCTCTATTAGTTAGGGTAAAACTAGCTGCTATAATCAGTAAACTCAAACGTTTAGTGGCTTAACACAAGAAAAGTTTATTTTTCCATCATATAACAGTATGATGTGTATAATCCTGATCAGTAGCGAGCTTTCTTCCATATGGTAATTCAGACAGCCAGCTTCCTTCCATCTTGTGGATCCTCTTTCTTCTGCTTCCAGCTACTGGAAAATTCTGAAAGTGGCACGTTTCACTTCTAGTCACTCTCCATTGGTGAGAACTAGTAACGTGGTCGCACCTGGATACTGGGAAATAAATCTGTGGATGGACAGTCACCTCCCAGCAACAAATTCACACAAAAGAAGGGAGAGCATAAATTTGGGGGGTCAGCTAGCAGTCTCTGTCACACTATGCTATCTTGGTGTGGGGGAGAACCATGGTGTTAACAAAAGTACTCCCTTCTAATTGTTTCATTCCAGTCCAGCAAGCAGAGTTTCCAAAGCTGTCCTTGAGTTGGGCTGGACGCCAGTACTCCCTATTTCCACCATAAGACCTAAGCCAAGCCTTTGGAAGCTTTGGCAGTGTGTGGCATGGGCTGTTGTAGAAGGGTCTGGGTCAGGGTCCCCATCTACTGCCTGCAGCTCTACCAGCCCTTCCCTACTCTGCAACTTTACTCTAGATAATTACACATTTGGAAAAGGATATGCTTATATCATCCCTTGTTGGCTTTGCTAAAATAAGTATATATATACATTTTTTTTTCCTTTTTTTTTTTTGTGAGGAAGATTGTCCCTGCGTTAACATCCATTGCCAATCTTCCTCTTTTTGCTGAGGAAGATTAGCCCTGAGCTAACATCTGTGCCCATCTTCCTCTATTTTGTATGTGAGATGCCACCACAGCCTGGCTTGATGCCACCACAGCCTGGTGTGTAGGTCCACGCCCAGGCTCTGAACCCATGAACCCTAGGCTGCTGAAGCAGAGCTTACGAACTTAACCACTATGATACCGGGCCAGCCTCTAAAATAAGTATGTTTTAAAAGACCATGTCCTGGTCATGCTTGTTTCTCTTTCAGCACCTGGGATTGTTTCCACAACAGCCCTACCACAGCCTTACTCATACAGGTTCTTGTAATCGTGTTGAAGAAATAGACGAACAAACATTAATGGCTTAACAACGTCCAAGGGAATTTATATGTCAGGGTCCTAAACATTTTATACACCAACTAACTTATTCCCCCCAAATAAGGAGAAGAGGGCTTATTAGTGCTAACATAAGCTGAGGACCACCCAACGAAAGGAAGCCACCCTACCCGTGTTCTTTGACTTTAATGCTCATGAAATAACACTTTTGATGGGTCTTTTCCAGTCACTATTTGCTAAGAAGAGGATTTTTTTCCCCTGGCAACTGAAGTTGATAGTTACTTAGGATTATAACTAAGTATATTGGTTTTCTACACGGGGCTGGAGTAGTGTGAATCACTCTGCAAGAATCTTAGCTGGTCTGCGACCGAGCACCTCGGCCAGCCAGGCCCCTGTCACAGAGCTGACCACACCAGAGCCCAGGACTATTTCTCACCACTTAAGCTGGAGGAGCAGAAACTGAGGCTGTGAGCCTGCATGCTGTTGGGCTGGATTTGATGGGAAGGAAATATGAAGCGGTCTCCTTAAGTGGGAGACAAATGGATATTGAATAGGTGCTTTAATGCTTACCTAGAACTCAGTTAACAAAATTTATGGCCAGATAGAGAAATGGGTAAGACAGACAGAAAGTATTTGTGAGAATAAAATGGTATCTTGAAAAGCATTCCCATTATTCTGAAGATCGGCCTAAATGAAATTTTAACCTACTCAACTAGTCCTCAGTTCTTAGTGAGGCAGACCTGCTTTTCATTTCCTTTCAGCTTGCAAGGCATCCGAGAGGTGATCTGCAGCAAAGTCCCTGGGGGAGATTGAGTGCACCTAGAGTGCAGTCTTTCCATGGGTTCTGGAAGGGGGCTCCCTTCCCACTATGCTCCTCTGCCTTGTGGAACCTGGCAAATGAGGTGGATGGAGGGGGTGCAGGAGGGCAGGGAAAGGAGAAGGTTGGCTGGTAGTAACTATTTTAGAGATCTACCAGGGAAACTGAAAAATTTAATAGTAGATGCCAATCTATGGATTGGGACCACAAACTTATGCTGCCAGACATGTCTAAGAGTGAATAGTGGCACCTTCCATTCATTTACTGGAAGTAGTTTCTAGGCAACTATGAGATTGTCTCTAGTGACTTTCATCTCCTCTTCTATTTGTTTAAATCCACTTTAACACTGTCATTGGAAATAACACCATTTTAAATTAATTTCTCTTCTGGGAAGTTTTCCACAGAAATGCTTCCACAATTATGCAAGGATATTATTGCACAGGATGTTTCCTTAAGCATTGTATATAGCAGTGAATAATTAGAAACAATTCAAATGTCCTTTTTTAGGGAATTGGTTAAATGAG
Source organism: Diceros bicornis minor (assembly GCF_020826845.1). Lineage (NCBI taxonomy): Eukaryota > Metazoa > Chordata > Mammalia > Perissodactyla > Rhinocerotidae > Diceros > Diceros bicornis. Next base: position 7,826,220 of record NC_080763.1, on the reverse strand, counting down.
TCATGCAACAATCATAAAACAGAATACCAAGAAACCTAAAAAGAATGAGACGTTTCTGTAGTGACTGATACAGAAAGATGTCAAAGCTATATTATGATGTAAAAGAGCAAATGCAATACAATATGTACAGGGCAAGCTTGTATATTTCACTCTATGGGTGTACAGTCTCAGAAAATATCTGCAAGGACATACACCAAATTGTAAGCGGTAGTCGTCTTTAGGGGATGGACTTCTACGTTCTGTTTTTAATGTTTCTGTACTGAGTTTTCAACAACATGTGTTACTTTTGCAATAAACTTTTTTTTGGAAAATACACCCTGTTGAGGTGTGGGCTTAGTTTTGGTCAAAGTGCTCCTCCCAGGAAATGCTCCTTCTTCTCATGCCTGCAGCGCTGGGTGTGTGGCTGGTTCTGTTTCTGTGTCTTTCTAATCTCCTGTCCTCATGCTGTGTGGGGTGCTCTGGGGACCAGGTCTCCTTCTCACTGACTTGCTGGTCTTTTGGGATTTGATGGCTTTGCTTCAAATCTTCTTACCCTTACGTTCCCTTCCTCACACACGCTCTCCCTGGTCCTCAGTTTTCGCTGTAGTCTTTTCCCTCCAGTAGTTCCCACATTCTCTGTGCTCTGCACTCCACTGCTTTTTCATGTTGACTTTCTTACTCTAAAGATTCCGTCTTCTAAAGGCTATCTTTCTCTAACTGTTGTTTTTACTGCCACCTACTTCAAACAGGGTAGAAAACTCACCCTCACCTACTGTAGCTGAAAGTCTGAGCTCACCCCCTTTCAGCTGCATTCACACCACTAGCTAAAGATACTCTGAGGTTCAGTAGTTTTGCAGTAATTTCCTGACTTTCTAACCCTGCACAGCTGGAGAGACAACTGGAAACACTATCACAGGCAGAATGTAATCTGCTAACTGCCAGAGCAACAGCAGGAGGATTGAGGTGACGAGCCTCCAAGATGGCCTCAGGGATCCTTACCTCCTGCTATTCACACCCTTCTGGAGTCCCCTCTTACACTGAGTCAGGGTTGACCTGTGTGAACAACAGAATACTGTGGAAGTCACGGTGTGTGATTTCTGAGGCTAGACAGTAAGAGACATTGCAGCTTCTTCCTTGGTTTCGTGGACAGCTAGTTCCGGGGGAAGTCAGTCATCATGCTGTGAGGACACTGAAGCAGCCCTGTGGAGAGGTCCGCATGTAGAGGATCTGAGGCCTCTCGCCGAAAGCCAGCACCAATGTGACAGCCATTTTAGTGAGATACCTCGGAAGTAGATCCTCTGACTCCAGTAAAAGATTCAGATGGCTGAAGTTCCAGCAGACATCTGGCTTCATGAGAGACCTGAGCCAGAACCATCCAGTCAAGCCACTGCCAAATTCTTGACCCATGTGTACGAAGTTATGAGATAATAAATGATTCTTCTTATTATAAACCATTAAGTTTTGAGGTGATTTGTTCTACAGTATTAGATGCATAATACAAAAACCAGGTCCCCAAGACATGAACTAGCCCTTCTTTCCATGGGCTTTCTGTGAGGACTTTTTGTAAAGTTAAGGCTATAGAGAGAGGTAACTAAGAGCATAGGCTTTGGTAATAGACCTGGTTCATTTCCCAGCACCACGAAATCCTAGTTTTGTGACCTTGGAATAAGTTGTTTAACTTCTCTGAGCCTCAGTTTCCTCATTTTTAAAATGGGGAAGCCTGAAACCATAAAAGTCCTAGAAGAAAACATAGAGGGTGAGCTCCTTGACATTGGTTTTGGCAATGATTTTTTTGGATTTCACACCAAAAGCAAAGGCAACAAAAGCAAAAGTAAACAAATGGGACTACATTAAATGAAAAAGCTTCTGCAAAGCAAAGTAAGCCATCAACAAAACGAAAAGGCAACCTAAGGAATGGAAGAAAATATTTGCAAATCATATATCTGGTAAGGGATCAATATCTAAAATATATAAAGAACTCATGAAACTCAATACCAAAAAAACAATCTGATTAAAAATGTACAGAGGAACTGAATAGACATTTTTCTGAAGAAGACATACAAATGACCAACGCATACATGAAAAGGTGCTCAACATCACTAATCACAGAAATGCAAATCAAAACCTCAAAGAGATATCACCTCACACCTGTTAGACTCTCTGTCATCAAAAAGACAAGACATAAGTGTTAACAAGGCTGTGGAGAATAGGGAACACTTATGCACTCTTAGTAGAAATATAAATTGGTGCAGCCACTATGGAAAACAGTATGGAGGTTCCTCAGAATATTAAAAATAGAACTACCATATGATCCAGCAATTCTACTCTTGGGAATATATCCAAAGGAAACAAAATCACTCTCAGAGATATCTGCATCCTCGTGTTCATTGGAGCATTATTTACAATAGCCATAGTATGGAAACAAACTGTGTCCGTTGATGGATGAATAGATAAAGAAAGTGCAGTATATATACAATGGAGTATTATTCAGCCATAAGGAAGAAGGAAATCCTGCCATTTGTGACAATGTGGATGAACTTTGAGGGCATTATGCTAAGTGAAATAAATCAAAGACAAATACTGTATGATTTCATTTATATGTGGAATCTAAAAAACCAAACTCATAGAAACAGGGAACAGATTGGCAGTTGCTAGAGGCAGGGGTTGACAGTTGGGGGAAATGGGTGAAGATGGTCAAGATGTACAAACTTCTACTTATAAGAAAAATAAGTTCTGGGGATGTAATGTACAGCAGGGTGACTATAGTTAGCAATACTGCATGGGTATTTGGAAGTTGCTAAGAGAAGATCTTAAAAGTTGTGATCACAAGAAAAAAAATTTTGTAACTATGTGAGGTGATGGATGTTAACTAAACTTACTGTGGTGATCATTTCACCATATATACATATATTAAGTCATTATGTTGTACACCTTAAACTAATACAATGCTATATATCAGTTATATCTCAATTAAACTGGAAGAAACTAAAATGGGGGAGAATGATGGTATCCACCCAGCAGAGCTGTGGATTAAAGATGATATATGTAAAAAAAAATTATCCCAGATCCTGACACAGAGTAAATTCTTAATAAATGCCATCTTAAAAAAAGACAAAGAGATCAAATATCAAAGGCAGAAAACTCCCCTCAATGTTTCTCCTATTGATTATTTTCTCACCAGATGAATATAAAGTTAACAACAATTTGAATTCAGTTCAACTGTGCTTTGCTATTGAATTCATTGCTCATTCACTGTCTTGCTTTTGTGTGAATGGAAATATCCTAAGCTTAGAATGGAACACAAGAGTCCATGGGAATGCTCTGACCAGTATATTAAATGAAGAGAAATCTGAGAATGGTGTCTGCCTTCCTTTATGGGTATAGCAACACTTTTCAGATTTTCATTATGAAAATGGGCACTTTCTCAATAGACTTAAAATTTTCTCTGATTCAGGGCATGAGAGACACAGTTGCCAATGTTTTTCCTATTACTATAAATGCACATTAGTGGGACTTTACCACCAACAGATACATCTTCCAGAGATGCTGTACAGTTTTACGGTGGAATGAATAATTCAGAGCTTGTGTAGACCCCAAATTCCAGGCTTAAATTGTTAATGAATTCTGATGCAGAGTTGCCTCAGAATATAAAACAACTAAATATTTATGGTGATTCTTTATTCAATTACTGAGTGATTCCACTTTCCCAAGCTAATAACTTGAGCTGTAAAGGCAGCACTTTTTTTCTTTGCAAGAGTTATTTTTCCATCTTGCAACCAGTTAATTAAGTTGTTTAGGAGTAGAACTTGTAAAATTCATGTCGAGTGGCAGAATCAAAAGATTTATTGAAATTGATGATATGCTCAGGAAAATCTATTGCTAGGTCAAAACAAGGTCTGTGAGAATTAGTTTTAAATAACCCATTAGGATAGATCTCTAGCATTACTGATAGCATTAATTTTATTCAAAGTAAATAATTTGAGAAGTTTTTACATAATTATTTTTCTTGTTAGGGATTTCCTGTTACTGCACTTTAGACTATTGTATAAACTTTGTCTTAGGGGAGGAGACTAATACTTAAAGTAGACATTGATTAAATTATATTAGGTTTTCATAATGTGCGGGTTTTTAATGTTTTTTGAGACAAAGTTTACCCAATAGTAGACTTTGGCAGACAACATCAGTCTTCCACCCAGATCCACTGTGTGTCAATCTGGGTATTTCAATTAGAGAATAGAACCAGTAGGATATATATATATATATATATATATATTCATTTATTTATACATGTATGTGTGTATAACATGTCCATGGTTTGCATACATATATATGATTTTTGAAATAGGGGTTTTGCCTTTATACAATTGCGGGAGCTGGTTAAACCGTCTCTGTAAGGCTGTAGTCTCCTATCTGATGGTGGATCCCGAAGTCTGCAGGGCAGGCAGTTGGGAAGGGAAGATGGATAGAAAGTGGGGAGAATACGGACCAGCTGGCATCCAGGACCATGAGCTGGAACCCATGTCAGTTGTCACTGCCTCCCACCTTGACGTCATGAGTGTCCTGCTGGAGGAGCTGGTGTCCTTCCTCGTGGAGCTAAAGGCACATCTGGCTCAGGAGTGGGAGAAGATGCAGGAGGATCCAGGGCGAGGTGGCATTACCCAGAAGTTACTTTATCCAAGGGTGAGTTATAGGCCTGGTCACTGCCTCACATCGATGAGGTGAGCCAGCAGATGAGCAACAATACGTGTGAGCTACAAAAAGTGCCTGCCTCCATCTTCTGAGCATAAACAATAAAAATGGCCACTGCTCCACCTTCACACTTCAAATCTTGAACAAAGTATATTTTTTGGCCCTCCCTATCTGGAAACTTAGGTGGATACGAATTCTGGAAAATGTAGTTCAGTCCAGCAACCTCGCCATATTATAAAGCCACCACATCCGTGCATCCCATATACCATTTGCTTTTGGTGCCTGCTCTCTCTTGGCTTCAGTGTGCTTTAGCCTCTGGGCCAGCACCTGCAGGTCCTCTTTTAGAGGGATGAGCTCAGGCTACTGGAGTTGCCGTCCCTGGAAGTGCCTGGGAATTTACTTCCCTCCAGGGCAGCCCTGACCCAAGACTGACCAGTGTATCGGTCCTCAGTTTATCCCAGTAACTGGGATCTCTGCTTTGCATCTAAGTTTCTCAATAATAAGATCCTTCACTGGCATCTCATACGGCTCAGTGGCTGAAGTTTTTTTCCAGAACCTTATTTTTCCTATCACAAGATCCATGAGAGAGGCTGTGCCTCTCTGAGATTGACTGACCATTTTTATTGCTGGCCTGACCTGTACCTGATTTGACAGACATGCTAGGTCCTAGATCCCCCATCCTTTTCTTGTGAGCTGATTATCCAGGTCTGGACTCACCATAAGACTTACCTCTTCCATGCCCTTCTCGAGAATATCAATTCTGGCCTGTGCTTATATGTCCAAATCTCAGCTCCTTGACCAAACCAGCAGGTCTTCTGGACCTGCTTGTCAGAGCCTTCCTCAGGCTGTGATCTGTCTTGCTCTGCCTGAGCCCTGTTTCTGACAAAAAAGAAGGAGTTGGAGACATAAAAATCTTTGATAAGTGAAGAAATATGGAAGCCAAGAGTTGAATAAGAATAAGGACAGAAAAAATATTTATTGAACAGTGTTTCAGATACTCTTCTAGATGTTGGACACATTGCAATGAACTAACCAAAGTCCCTGCCCACGTGGAGCTTACCTTCTCATGGGGAAGAGAAAGACAATAATAAAAACCAAATATATAGTGTACAAGATAGAAATAATTGCTAAAGAAAATAAAGCCTGGCAATGAGATAGAAAAAGGTCAGGGAGGATGTGCTATTTAGAGAAGGTGGTTTGGAAAGTCCTCTCTAGTGGGGTCACATTTGGGCAGAGACCTGAGGAAAGGAAGAAGTGAGTCAAAGGTATCTGGGGCGAAGAACCTTCCATGCAGATGGAACACAAATGTGAAGGCCCATTAGCATTCAAGGATAAGCAGGGAGTTATTGCAGCCCACATTAATTGATCACGAAGCCTCCTGCTAAGCACTTTACATATATTATCTCTTTGAATCCTGAAATGTTAATGTTATGATTAATGTTGCTATGAACGTTTTTATAAACATGAATTTTTCTTCATTTATTTCAATGATTTTCATAGGGTAAATTCCCAGGAGTAGAATTTTAAGTCAAAGAATATGGACATTTTTAGAGCCCTTAATATTTTATTACCAAATTGCCTTCCCAAAGGACTGGTCCAACAATTTACATTGCCACCGGGAATGCCCAGTGTAGTAAAGAAGTAGGTATTAGAAAGGCACGTTTTGTTGCAAATGTCCACACTCAGGGGGACAGTTTAATATTTCCCCAAAGTATAAGATGTTGTTATCTGAGTTTGTGCTTATAATACCTTCTTTAAGGCAAATTTGCTTCCAGGGCACATTTAATCATAATCCACAGTATTAAACCTACACCAGCTTCTCAGAGTACTTAATTGGGATCAGAAAAGGTTCACATTCTGGCTTTGCCTCTTAGCAGCTCTGTGACTTTGGGTAAATTTCTTAACTATGCTGGGACTCAGTTTACCGATCTGTAAAATGGTGATCTGTGCTTGGTAAGGATATAGTGAGAATAGAAATAATATAGTGTATATGGAAGCACTTTCTAACTCTGGAGCATTCTACATATATTAGCTAATAATATTTACTGGGCATTCTCTGTCATTGTCCTATAAACAAATATGAAGTACAGCATTTATCATTAAAATATTTTAGTGGATGTTTTTCTGTGTGGCTTTCTCGTCTGGTAAGAGAGCTCCAGTTTCCTTGGGGCACCCTTACCCCACCCTATCCCCAACCCTCACCCCTACCCCCCACCCCAGAACCCCCCATGCCCCCTAACCCCGGTCCAGGTGACATGTGGAAGCAGACTTGGCAATAGGCTCTTGAGGTCAGCACATGACCTAGACCTAAAGCAATCAGGATCTCACTCCACCCCCCACCCCAGTGATTGGTTTGAGATGGACATGTGATATAATGAGAAATAATCCTGTAATATTTACTGTAGCACCCAGGAAAGCGTCCTCCTTTTTGTGCTCTAAGAATAGGTTGAGTATCTTGCCACCACAGAGGGAGGGCCTGCATGATGATACAGCCAAAGCAGAAGAAGGTGGAGCCAAGTGAAGAGAAAACCCTGACAGCATTGTCTGAATCCCCGAGCCCAGCCCTGCTCACCTTGGACTTGCCAGTTACATGAGCCAACATATTCTTTTTGCTTAATCCAGTTTCAGATGGATATTCTGTAATTTGATGCCTAAAGATTTTGGATCTATACAAAGCCTGTGCATTTATGTAGCACTTTTTAGTTCCCAAGTGTTTTACATATTATGTGTTTACCATTGGTTTCTCCATCATCCTGGTGAGATCAGCATGGAAAGTGTTATTATGCAATTTCAAAGGTGAGTTACCTGGAGCAGTGTGTGTGGTGGTCATGAGCCAGTTCAACACTCAGGTTAGACCTACTGTTTCCTCCCTGTGGGACTTGGGGCAAGTTACTGCCTTCTCTGAATCTCTGATTTCTTGTCTGAAAAACTGGGGACATAATGCTGGCCAAAGAGATTTCTCAGTGGGTTAGAGAAGATGGTGAGTATGAAGTGCTTAGTGTGGTATCTGGCCATGGCAGGTGGTCAGCCACAAAAAGTAACTAGTGTTATAATTCCTGCAAAATCCCAGAGCTGATGAATGTTAGAACTGCCACCCAAACCAGGCCAGAGACCACTGTTTCCCACACCTCGTGGCGCTATCTTATGCTGTAATGGGCTGGGAACCCATAAATCACCACAAACTTCAGTGAGTGCTTGATTTTGGAGAGCTTTGGAGTAGTAGAGAAGTGCTTTGATGGCTATTAGGAGCAAAATTGGGACACAGTTCACCCAGGAGGCATGGGCTTGCCATCCTTCTGGAGTCCTGCAACCCTTCCCCAAAGTGGTTTTATACCATGAATTCTGATTTATAGAAATATTGAAAGATATTCCTAGAAAATTTATTAAGAAAACTCATAAAGATTAACCAAATCAATAAGGCAACATGGGCGAAAGGTATCAAATAACTGGATATTCATTTCCATACTGAATCCTCTCACTGAAGTCGCTGACCTCACTTTTCTTTCCTTTAATGTAACAGAAATGTTGACATGAAAATCGAGTAGTGGAACCACTGCCAGATATTTTAAGTGCTTGTTGCCTCACTTGAAATGGATGAATAATTGCATCATGTGCCTATGTATTAGAAGAGACAGGAGGCATTTTCATGAATCTGTTTCCTATGTCTCTGTTTTCCTCTGGTTTTTGCCCAAGAAATTCATTAAGGTTAGTGTTTAATGATCTGATTGAAGCACCCACATACTCAGCTGGTTAACGTAGTTATTAACTTTCTATTTCCAAGGCAATAAAATACCCCAATCTCATGTGTCTTAAGCCCAGAAGGAAAATCATTATATGTCCTAAACCTAAGGCATGCAATGAAGGGTGTTTAACTTGCTGCATTCAAGCATTTTGATGTGGTGACACAGCAGTTACGCATAAAATGCAGATGATGCAACATTATTATGAATCTGATACGCCCAGTTTTGTTATTGAGATAATTGCATTTGTACTCTGCCACCACTAACCTTGTTTTACTAGTTTTGGTTAAAGTGTCAGGAAAACCTAAGGTGATATAAATGCTAATTGTTATTCAGGGTTTATAAAGTTTTTCTTTAGAAACATCAATCTCCAGGGATGCTTCTAGAAACCGCTTGCCTATGCTCTGTTTACAGAAGATGTCATTGGTGGGGGCTAAATTTAGAAGCAGGGCAGTGATGTGCTGGGTGACTGCTCTCTTGAGATAATCTGTTGAAGAGCAGTAACCAAATTATTTTCCATTTCAGAGATATTTATTTATGTAAGCGAAAGTGATGCACAGAGTAACCAGCTATCTAAATATCATCTCCTTGCACAAAGTGGACAAGGTGTGTTTTCAATGAGCCCCAGGAGACCTGGTTGGAAGCAGAGATGGAACCATTGGAGCGAGCATCACTGATCTGTGACCGCACATCAGGCTGAGGGATGACTGATTGTCTTACTGCCTTCTGCTTGGACCCAAGAGTTGTAGTTCAGTCTCTTCGTTCCCTCTTTGCAAGTGAAAATTTTATTATAAAGGATGGTTTGTGTATTTGCCCTAAATCCTTTTTGGTTCTTCTTGTTTTATGACCACAGTACTTCACTGTAGATTTTCTCCTGTTCCAATGTCTTCTCTTTGTCATTTATCATGCTGACAGTTTAATAGAATTGCAGGCCTGGCAGATGGGGCTGGGATGTCCTTTCCCACACAGTGCTAAGGTGCTTTAACCCTATCAGGGAGTCTCTTGACACACAATCACAAGAAGTGGTGCTAACAACCCTGATATGACAAAGCAGCAACCAGAAGGAGAGTAAAAGCTCACATGCATCAGCTCCTGGTGAAGTTTATGGAGAGGGGCTCCTGAGGATCCCTTGGGGGCCAATATGTAGGTAGCTGTAGTGGTGCACTTAGTGAAGTTAATAAAACTCATGCGAGGGGAGGAAATGAATTTTCTGGAAGTGCTTTCCTGGGTACAGGTTATCTTCCAGAGAATAGCAAGAGGAGCAGGGTTTAGCAAGGCAGAATGAATGCGAAAAGAAGTTACAGCCTAATCAATTAAAAAAAAAGTCACCACTCATTGAGAATTTATTATATCCCAGACAAGGCTCTAGGTCCTTCACAGACAGTCTTTAGTCTAATCTGCTCGCCAGACTTTTCAGGCAATCACTGTCATCGCGAGCATTTGCTGAGCATTACTACGTGCCAGGTGCTGTGCTAAACACTTCACAGACATTAGCTCATTTTTCCTTCTCAATGACTTTACCTCCTGATCTCTTTCCAATATCTATCCCCTTCTGCCAGTCTCTACTGCCACCACCCTAGGCCAGGCCACCAACAGCATTTTAAAACTTTTTTTCATAAAATGAAGAGTTTATGGAAGCGATCACAACACAATAAGGCGCCCACGCGTCGAGTGCACACACCTACACAACCCTATGGGGAATGCCCTGATCAAGAAGCAAACCTTTCTAGCAGTCTAGAGGATTCTCACAAGCCCCCTCCCAGCTGATACCCTCTCAAAGGAAACCGTTATTCGGACCCTATCACCATAAATTGGTCTTGCCTATTCTTGAACGTCATGTAAATGGACTCATATTGTATATATCTAGAGTGTGGCTTCTTTTGTATCACATTGTCTATGAGATTCATTCACCTTGTTGCATAGATCAATAACTTGTTCTTTATCTCTATTGTGTAGTTTCACTTGTCCATCCGCAATTGTTTCTTGCCTAAATTACCAATTAGGCCCTTAACTGGTCCACTGGCATCTCCACTTGCCTTCTAATCTTTTCTCCACTCCATAGCCAGAGTGGTTTACTCTGTCCTTTCTAAGGGAGGTAGGCACACTGAATCTGGCAAGCACCAGTATTCTGACTAGTCTGGGATGCATTGTGGGGTAAGGAAAGTCCAATTTAAGAATTTCGATGCAACGTACATTTATCATGCAGATAAGGCATGGCTTATGCTCTTTAAGAATACATAGAAGTTCATAGGAAGACAATCGCGTGAACTAATAAATTCCATTCAGTGTGGTTGGTTGTACCGTAGCGGCAGAATACCAGGTACAGGGACATCACAAAGAGGATGAGACACTCCTCAACATTCCTTTCCTTGGCGTTGAGTCCACCATCACTGAGAAACCTGCTCATTACTGATTGGCCTCCAAGATACCTGGATATCTGGAAGCCTAGAGTCCTAAATAGGAGGTAGAAGCAGATCAGCCAAGAACATTGTTGTTAAAACGATACGTTGAGCTTCTGGGTGCACAGATTGGCTTGTTTTGTTGCCATGTGGTGTGCTTGGCTGGTATGATCCTGTCCATGAGAAACTGGCCAGTTCTGTGTATATGGACAGGAGTGTTTCTGCTCTGAAATGCTGGGAATCAGACCCCACAAACGCAGTACCGGTAGGTGACATCGTTGGGTACCAGCAGCCTCCCTTTCTGACGTCTGCAGTTCTACAGCTTCCAACTGCATTCAGTTCAGCACTCTGCACAATCAGGCCCTCAATACACAGATTTCAGTTTGCCCTGACAGTGGAGTATAATAAAAGGCTTATGTGCTTACTTAGAACGGGTTTTGAGGAGAAGACAAATGGTCAGCTCCTTATTTACATAATAGGATATTTTTCTTTAGTTGTTGATGCCAGGGAAGTCTGTCTATCCCTGAAACTCTGATATAGTTTCTTATTTTTTTTCCAGTCTTGTCGAGAAGGTAAGGCTCTACTTTATGACTAGATTCAGTTTACCACGTGGAACCATATAAAAAATGGAAATTACTGGTTGGTTTTATTTGTCATTAGTTTTTGGCAAATGAAATGTTAATTTTTTTCCATGAATGTAAATAGTTTTGCTTTGAATTTGGTAAAAATTCAGCAATAGATTTTAGAAGTTCGTTTATTGAAATATTTACAGAAAAGTACACAAATCATATACAGCTCAGCAAATCATCTTGAGGAGAATGTGCCAGTGCAAAGTTGAGCCATGATACATATTTCACACAGCCTTTTGTTATTGCTTTTGTCCTGTTTTTTTTCACTTACTCTTGTTTTATACATCTAGGTACTAATAGAGTCTAAGTAACTCTGTCAAAGGTTACCATGTTTATATATAAAATAGCTGTGGGGCCATATAAATTCATAGACCTTTTCTATAATAATATAAGAACTATAGATCCAGAAAGAGTCTTAAGAATTCAATTTATTGTATTTATATTATTATTTCTACTTTATTTTTATTTATTTATTTATTTGTTTGTTTATTTTATTGAGGTCATATTGACTTTTAACATTGTGTAAATTTCAGGTGTACATTATGATATATCAGTTTCTGTATAGATTGCATTGTGTTCAACATCAATAGTCTAGTTTTTGTCTGTCACCATACACGTGTGCCGCTTTACCCCTTTTGCTCTCCCCCCACCCTCTTTTCCTCTGGTAACCACTAATCTGTTCTCCTTATCTATGTGTTTGTTTATCTTCCACATATGAGTGAAATCCTATGGTATGTGTCTTTCTCTGTCTGACTTATTTTGCTTAGCGTAATACCGTCAAGGTCCATCTTTGTTTTTGCAAATGGGACAATTTTGTCTTTTTTATGGATGAGTAGTATTCTGTTCTATATATACACCACTCCTTATTTATCCATTCATCTGTTGATGGGCACTTGGGTTGCTTCCATGTCTTGGCTACTGTGAATAATGCTGCAATGAACATAGGGGTGCACACATCTTTTTGAATTAGTGATTTCATATTCTTTGGATAAATACCCAGCAGTGGAATAGCTGGATCATATGGTATTTCTGTTTTTAATTTTTTTAGAAATCTCCACACTGTTTTCCATAGTGGCTGCACTAGTTTGCATTCCCACCAGCAGTGTATGAGGGTTCCCCTTTCTCCACATCCTCTCCAACACTTGTTACTTCTTGTCTTGTTAATTATAGCCATTCTGACGGGTGTGAGGTGATATCTCATTATAGTTTTGATTTGCATTTCCTTAGTGATTAGTGATGTTGAACATCTTTTCATGTGCCCGTTGGCTATCTGTATATCTTCTTTGGAAAAATGTCTGCTCATATCCCCTGCCCATTTTGTGATCGGTTGTTCATGTTTTTGTTGAGTTGTATGAGTTCTTTATATGTTTTCAAAATTACCCCCTTGTCAGATTTCTACTCTAAAACTGCCACACTTGTGATGGAGTATAAACTCCACGAGGGCAGGTGATTTGCCTAGTTTACTGCAGTATTAAAACTGCATAAAAACAGTGCCAGGGGGCCGGCCCTGTGGCTTAGTGGTTAAGTGCGTGCGCTCCGATGCAGGCGGCCCGGGTTCGGATCCCGGGCGCGCACAGACGCACTGTTCCTCCAGCCATGCTGAGGCCGCGTCCCACGTACAGCAGCTAGAAGAATGCACACCTATGACATACAGCTATCTACTGGGGCTTTGGGGGAAAAATAAATAAAATTAAAAAAAAAAAAAAAAAAACAGTGCCAGGCACAGAGTAGATGCTTAATGGAAATTTGTTGAATGAGTGAATAAATATCTATTTTTTTAAATGAAATATACTGTCTTAGTGGGGCATCACAAAGGCAACTTCAGTTTTCCCAGTAGATCCATCGGTGTTGTTTTTTTAAAATCTTTTTTGATGCTTACAGGAGTCAACAGGGGATGTGGTCTATGGGATTTTCACTGCGTCAGAGGGATCTGCAATCTGGAAATACTGGGGAAACAGTGATTTCATACCTTCCTCTGACTCTGGCCAGTCCCCAACATCCCTAGCTTCTCCTCATGTTAAACTAGTTTACGAGAGCAGGTGTTTAGCCTTCCCTAGACACGTGTTTCCATTGATTTTTTTTTCTCCTGCATCTAACCCCAAACTACCCTTCTAAAGAAAGAGCTGGCTTAGTTTTGTTTGTGCCTTAGTGCAGAAGAAGAAAGAGTGTGTCAATATATTTAATTCATATTTTTGGGGAAACTGCTATCTTGCACCTCCATTTTTCTCCTCTAACATCAATCACCAATGTTTATAGAGTCTCTATCACGAGCCTAGCACTGCTTTCCCACAGCTTCATACATTAGTTACAAGACCTTTGAAAACATTTTTCATACTTTTCTAAATCTTCTCTAATTTGTTCACAGCTTGCTTAAAATATGAATCCATACAACCAGTCATACAATGGTGAGTGCATCGGGAAAAACAGCTGTGCAGAGGTTTTTCAGAGAAACTTAGATTCCTTTTATTCCTCTCCAGGAAAAGGGATATTGGTGACTGAAGCCCCTACGCAGACACGGCATGGGGAAAGTGGGTCATAACCACACAGACAGGGTAAGAAACTTGATGTTTTCCAAAATGTCTCCCCTGGGATATAATTTTTCTTTCATAGAAAATAAATAGCATGTTATAATAAAACTTTCAAAATGTTGGAAAATTTCTTGCTTTGTTTGGCTCTGTGTTAGAGAGTTATTGCTACAATTATGTTGTGCAACAAACCATCCCCAAACTCAGAGGCTTACAAAAACAGGCACTTCCTCTCATGCTCCTGGATCTGCACGTCGACTACAGGCAGCTGGTTCAGCTGAGCTGGGCTGGCATCGGCGGGGCAGTGTTGTTTTAGGCTATTGGTCCTCCGGGCTTGACTCCAGGGTGTGGGTGAGTTCCTATCTGCCTGACGTGTCCTCTCATCCCTCTTGGGCCAGTGGCTGCCCAAAGCATGTTCTTATGAAGGGCAGAGGTGCAAAAGGCAAGGCCTTTGTCCACATCTTGAAGGCCTCTGTCCACATCTTGTCTGCTAACATTCTTTTGGTTAAATCACTCGTCCAAGTCCAATGTCAACGGGGACAGAGGAGGATATTGTACCCGCAGTGGGAGGGGGCAGGGAGTGAATATTTGCTGAATAGTAATCTAAATTATCACCCAGCCCATCCGAGTGTAAACTTCACAAGGCAGGACTTTTGTCTGTTTTGCTCACCACTTTATCTCCAGGGCCCTGCAAATGTAATGGCTCAATGAACGTTTGTCAGATGAATGAATGAATGAATGAGGAAGCCAATAACATAGCTCCAGCAATAGCAGACCAACAGTATTAACGGCAACAGAGTAGAATATTTTCCTTATAACAAAGACATTCATTTTAATAAAAGACAGTTTTAAATGTATGACAGTTTGTGCCAAGATAACTGTAATAAGCACACAAATATCTTCGTCTGCCTGTATGCCTGAGTCTTTTGTTTGTGTCCTGCCATCAGCACTATTATGACCAGGAGGCCCTTCCACACTGGATAAACATGACGGTGTCCTGCGACTTGCAGTGACTGTAGAGCCTGCCTAGCGATGAGCTGTTCTGCCCCGAGCATCCTTGCCTGCCCAGCGCATGTGTGGAACATGAATCACCAGCAGAGATGGCTGCAGGCCAGCCTCCCCTGTTGCTGTGGCCCTGACCAGCTGGGTCATATGGCTTGAAGCTGTGCTGCAGGGAGTGCTTCCAGTGTCTCTGCTGTCCACCCCAGTTAGAGTCAGCCAGGACGGCTCTGGCTTCCCCATCGCCCCGTCCTTGCTGATCCTGACACCTGGTACTGGGTGCTGAGTCTGCCCTGCCGCAGCATCAGCAGCGTTAGTTATTCTGCCTGGTTGTCCACGTGGACTGCAGTTTCCAGGAGCCACTGACGAATTGCCTCAGGAAGCCAAATCATTTATCTAGGGCAGATTCAAGTCTGGCTGCAAAATAAATGGTTGGACTATCTTAAATTTGGTCTAGATTGAAACTTTATGCAGGAAAAAACCAGGTGATTGATTATTTCAAACATCTCAACAGAATGTAAATTTGGGACAGGCAATTCGTCTGTCTTGTTCAACATTATCATCCCAGTGACTAGCACCAGGGCTGGCTCAGGGCACATAGTCAGTTAATATTCTCTGAATGTGTGAAAGAAAAGCATATGCAGTCTCCAAATTATTTATATTTGGCTTTACAGTAAGTTTTTCAATATGCTATAGTATGATGTTATCAAATTAGTGATACTTTATTTTTATTTTTTTTGTGAGGATGATCAGCCCTGAGCTAACATCCATGCTAATCCTCCTCTTTTTGCTGAGGAAGACCGGCTCTGAGCTAACATCTATTGCCAATCCTCCTCCTTTTTTTTTCCCCAAAGCCCCAGTAGATAGTTGTATGTCATAGCTGCACATCCTTCTAGTTGCTGTATGTGGGACGCAGCCTCAGCATGGCCGGAGAAGCGGTGTGTCAGTGCGTGCCCGGGATCCGAACCCAGGCCACCAGTAGCGGAGCGCGCACACTTAACCACTAAGCCATGGGGCCGGCCCTAGTGATACTTTAAAATTAAATGAATTTTGATTCAATAAGTTCTGTATTTAGAGCAGTAACTGGCACATAGTAAGCACTGTATAGTGTTTGATAAAGTAAAATAAGTTCCAAACAACAATGAAGTGACTTGCTTTTTTTTCCAATTTGGAACAACTTCTCTATCTTGGCTCCCTCTTCTCCTGATGTCTCCACTCTGACAGATCACATCACTTAAAGCGACGATGGTGATGATGACAATAATGACATCTAGTATTTATGGAGCATTTACTATGCATGGGGCACTGTGCTAAGTGTTTTGCATGTATTATTTCATTTAATTCTTAAAACAAATGTATGAGGTGGAGCAAGCTATTATTACCTTTTTGCAAAGGAATCCACAGCTCTCTCAGATAGTAAATGATGAAGCCAGTCTTTCTGATTGCAGAGTCGGTGTCTTTTGCTGCTATGATTCCAACACTGAAGGGACTGCAGGAGGAAGTCCTCTTCACTGCCCTGTTGAAGACAGGTTGATATCAAGAGCTAGCCGAAAGAGGTGCATGGGTTTTATAAAGTGCTTCTGAAAACTCATCTTTTCTGTCTTGAGGGAAAGCAACTGAGATCTGTGGCTTTTAACATGTTTCTTGGTTGTTTGGCCCAAACTCCAGGAAGAACCCAAATCTCCTTTCCTCTGAGATCCTTCTTGGCTCAGACTCTGTCTTGAGTAAGTATGAAAAGAGATGGTAATAACATCTACAGTGAGGTTAATTGAGCAGAGTGTGTCTCCTACAACTAAGAATTCCATGGAGGACTTTTTAGAGAGTTTAACTGAGATGCCGGAGGCTACTGTGTCTCTTGGGTCAAGGAATCTGCACCATTGGCATCTCCATCGCCATGGTTTACTGCAGGGAAATTATCTTGAGAGAGTGTGTGTGTGTGTGTGTGTGTGTGTTGCTGTCAGCTGACACTCAAGAAGCAGGCAACTACAAACTTTGCATAGTTAGCTGTGACTTGTATCACTCTAGAGAAGGTGATGTGTTGAGGCTCCCCCTTGAGAATAATGCCCAGAAGGGGCTGTGCACAGGCTGACAGTAGCTCTGCTCATCCTTCCTTTGCTTCTGACACTTTCCTGGATGGATTCTGTTGCTGGAGCTCTGTAAGCAGTGGTTCCCTTGACAGCAGGAGAGAAAAGGGACCCAAGCTTGCAGCTCTCTGATCAGTGTGTAACCGCTCATTGAGATGATGGGATGCTCATCTTTCAAAGTGACACCTGTGAAAGCCATGTCCGTCACTCACAGAGAGGCTGCCCAGCAGAGGGGAATGAGGGGCTCTGTTTTCCAGTTTTCAGCCTTAGCAGACAGCACAATTCCCAAGGTGATATAATAGCACCCCACTTATCAGGTTCAGTGGGACAGTTGCAGAGGTATTACCTGATTACCGGCTGAACAGTTGACCTGGTGCGACTCCACCATTGAAAGTGTGGGGCCTCGAGAGCTTGAATATAGCCCAAGAGTGTGCCTCCCTCCCTTCAAGGGTCACCTTCCTCTACTGTACTTGATGAAAAGGGTTGTCGGGTCCACTGGGGTGCTACCTGGCCCTTAACAATCTTTCTCAGCACTGCCCTGGTTTCTGCTCAAAACGACAGGACTGTGGGCCTCCCTCCATGGAAACCTGCTCTGCAGTGCTGGTCCCTCAGGGAAATTATAATTTCCTTTACTGCTTTATCTCTAAGTTACCCACAGAGTCCCTAACTGAAGGCTGCTGTGTGTACAGACTTTTAACAATGGTTTTTGGGTAACAGAGGGAAAGTATAGCACAGCATGGAACAGGGTGACATTACAAATGGAAAAATGGGGAGCTACTAAAGAACAGTGCTGTTCTTAAATGTCTTGACCACTGAAGTAGTTTCTGGCTTCCCCACCTTATTAGGGGTCCTCTCTGCCACACTCATTCATACTTCCTTTACTATGCCTAGTAATTTAGCTTTCCATATCTCCCTTCTCCACCCCAAACTAGTTCCTCAACTTCCTTTCATGTGGTCAAAATCTTAATAGGAGATTGGCTAAAAGACAAGACCTTACGCACAGGCCTCTACCTTCAGCTATACAAAGAACCAGCAGGAACATTGAAATTGCATTTTTTTCCTTAATACGGTAAGGGTTAAACTCTTTGGGAGGACTCCTCTACCAGTTTGGGTAAGGGGAAGGAGGATAGTGGAAGCATATACTAATTTCCTCTTTCTTGCTGTATCCTTCCTGCTATCTAGAGGAAGCCTCCAGGAATAAAATTTTATCTTCCACCCCCAAGTTACATTAAGCTGTTGACTTCTAAAAATTCCTACGTAAGCTTAGGTCAGAGAAAGGTCTCATTTAGGATGTTGCCCACTCTAACTAATCCTAGAAATGATTCTGCCAACAACCTGAGTGAACTTGGAAGCAGATTCTTTCCCAGCTGAGCCTCCAAATGAGAACACAGACCACAGTCTGAGACTCTGAACAGAGGACTCGGCTAAACTGTGCCTGGACCTCTGACCACAGAAACTGTGAGGCCATAAGTGAGTGTTGTTTAAGCCACTCTGTTTGTGGCAAGTTGTCGTGCAACAATACCTAGCTCATACAAGCACTGACCTCATGGAGTTGTTAGAATTAAGTGAGGTAAAACATGTAAAGCGTTCAGAACAGTGCCTGGCACACAATAAGCAGATGTAGCTATTAAAATATTTAAAAATTTAAAAAACTTCCACTCATAGTCACTCAGTCAACAAATATTTATTGGGTACTCACTATGTGCCTACATAATCCCCCTTTTCAAACTTCTTACAGCCTAATGGGAAAATAATTCACTAAAAATATTTACAACTATAAGGAGTGTTCTGAAGGAAAATTCCAGAATGCTATGTGAGGCTATAGAGGGACCTAACATTGACTTAGGGTGAGGGAAGGATTCATTGAGGAAGTGATGTATAAGCAGCAAACGAAGGTCGAGTAGGAGAAAGGGATAAACAGCGGGAGGAAGATTGATTTAGATCAGCAGTGTCCAGCAGAACTTTCTGAGATAACAGAAATGTCCTATGTCAGTTCTGTCCAACCCAATAGCCACTAGCCACATATGGCAATTGATCACCTAAATGTGGCCAATGCAACTGATGAACTGACTTTTAAATTTCATTTAACTTTAATTCATTTGCATTTAAGTCTTCCCACATGTGGCTAGTGGCTACAGTATTGGACAGTGTAGGGAAGAGGGAGCAACATGTGAAAAAATCTTAAGGCTGGAGAAAATACGTTTTATTTAAAAAACTGAGAGAAGGCCACTTCCACTGAAGCTAAGACTATACATATTTATAGTTCTGTTATTCAGTCAAACATCAACAATACTAGTGAACACTTGTACAGCACTTATTCTGTGTCAGCCACTGCTCTGGGCATCTTCCATATGCAAACTTATTTATACCTCACAACAACCCCATGGGTGAGAACTTTCATTACTTGTAATGTGTTACCTGCATTACAAAGGCACCGTGCGGTTCAACTCACCTGCCCTTGGTGACAACAGCCAGTGATAAGCTGAGTTGGGCAGGCAGGGTCCAGAGTCTGTGCTTTCACTGTGGCATGATATTGACTTCCATACAAATGAAAAAGGATTGTAAGGCGTGTCTGGCGGCCGAGGACTCTTTAGTTCTCTACTTAGGCCGCTGTACTGTATGTATTGTGGATATGAAATATCACTTGATGGAAAAAAAAAGTGTTGCAAAGTAACGAAAAGCAATATGAATATCTAATGAGCTCTTTTTAAGAAAACATATTGTTATGTGCAGTTGTCTCCTTTGGAAAATCTTTGGCGTTCCTACTGTTTATGACATCCTTACCAAAGCACAGAGGGAGGAGAGCTTTTCAACACGGAAATTCACCTTCTGTGTCTTGCTGTAACTCGATCGATCATTTAATAATTGTTTCCGTGAACCTGGGGAGTCAGTGGTGTAGGGCATAGTTATTATTTTTTGTTTTATACTGGTTATAACAACAAAACTATCTTTGTATAAAGTGTCAAAACTTTAAGAACTGCATTTCTGATTTGCCAAGGTAAACAATGGATGCTTAGATCCATCTTAGGTTCTCTCTTTATACATTGGCATGAGGTATGTAAGACATTAGGGGCTATGAAAAGAAGTGGCTGCTTCTTTTGTCATGAATTTTTTTTTTTTAAATTTTTTGTTTATTGCAGTAACATTGGTTTATAACATTGTAAAAATTTCAGTTGTACATCATTGTACTTCTATTTCTGCATAGATTACATCATGTTCACCACCAAAATACTAATTACAACCCATCACCACACACATGTACCGAATTATCCCTTTCACCCTCCTCCCTCCCCCCTTCCCCTCTGGTAACCACCAATCCAATCTCTGTCCCTATGTGTTTGTTTATTGTTGTTATTATCTACTACTTAATGAAGGAAATCATACGGTATTTGACCTTCTCCCTCTGACTTATTTCACTTTGCATTATACCCTCAATGTCCATCCATGTTGTCACAAATGGCTGGATTTCATCGTTTCTTATGGCTGAGTAGTATTCCATTGTGTATATATACCACATCTTCTTTATCCATTGGTCCCTTGATGGGCACTTAGGTTGCTTCCAAGTCTTGGCTATTGTGAATAACGCTGCAATGAACACAGGGGTGCACGTACCTTTGCAAATTGGTGTTTTCAAGTTCTTTGGATAAATACCCAACAGTGGAATAGCTGGATCATATGGTAGTTCTATCCTTGATTTTTTGAGGGATCTCCATACTGTTTTCCATAGTGGCTGCACCAGTTTGCACTCCCACCAGCAGTGTATGAGAGTTCCCTTCTCTCCACATCCTCTCCAACACATGTTGTTTCCTGTCTTGTTAATTATAGCCATTCTGACGGGCGTGAGGTGATATCTCATTGTAGTTTTGATTTGCATTTCCCTGATAGTTAGTGATTTTGAACATCTTTTCATGTGTCTGTTGGCCATCTGTATATCTTCTTTGGAGAAATGTCTGTTCAGGTCTTTTGCCCATTTTTTAATTGGGTTGGTAGTTTTTTTGTTGTTGAGATGCATGAGTTCTTTATATATTTTGGAGATTAAGCCCTTATCAGATGTATGGTTTGCAAATATCTTCTCCCAATTGTTAGGTTGTCTTTTCGTTTTGTTGATGGTTTCCTTTGCTGTGCAGAAGCTTTTTAGTTTGATGTAGTCCCATTTGTTTATTTTTTCTATTGTTTCTCTTGCCCGGTCAGACGGGGTGTTTGAAAAGATGTTGCTAAGACCGATGTCGAAGAGTGTGCTGCTTATGTTTTCTTCTAGAAATTTCATAGTTTCAGGTCTTACATTCAAGTCTTTAATCCATTTGGAGTTAATTTTTGTGTACGGTGTAAGGTAAGGGTCGACTTTCATTTTTTTGCATATGGCTATCCAGTTTTCCCAACACCATTTGTTGAAGAGACTTTCTTTTCCCCATTGTATGTTCTTGGCTCTTTTGTCAAAGATTAGCTGTCCATAGACATGTGGGTTTATTTCTGGGCTTTAGATTCTATTCCATTGATCTGTGTGTCTGTTTTTGTGCCAGTACCATGCTGTTTTGGTTACTATAGCTTTGTAGTATATTTTGAAATCAGGGAGTGTGATACCTCCAGCTTTGTTCTTTTTTCTCAGGATTCCTTTAGCTATTCGTGGTCTTTTGTTGTGCCATATAAATTTTAGGATTCTTTGTTCTATTTCTGTGAAAAATGTTGTTGGAACTTTGATAGGGATTGCATTGAATCTATAGATGGCTTTAGGAAGTATGGACATCTTAACTATGTTAATTCTTCCAATCCAAGAGCACGGAATATCTTTCCATTTCTTTGTGTCTTCTTCAATTTCTTTCAGAAATGTTTTATAGTTTTTGGTGTACAGATCTTTCACCTCTTTGGTTAAGTTTATTCCTAGGTATTTTATTCTTTTTGTTGCAATTGTAAATGGGATGCTATTCTTAATTTCTCTTTCTGCTACTTCATTGTTAGTGTACAGAAATGCAACTGATTTTTGTATGTTGATTTTGTATCCTGCAACTTTACCATATTCGTTTATTACTTCTCAAAGTTTTCTGGTGGATTCTTTAGGGTTTTCTATATATAAAATCATGTCATCTGCAAATAGTGAGAGTTTCACTTCTTCCTTTCCAATTTGGATCCCCTTTATTTCTTTCTCTTGCCTGATTGCTCTGGCTAGGACTTCCAGTACTATGTTAAATAGGAGTGGTGAGAGTGGGCATCCTTGTCTGGTTCCTGTTCTTAGAGGGATAGCTTTCAGTTTTTCACCATTGAGGATGATATTAGCTGTGGGTTTTGTCATGAATTTTTATGAAACCTGTAACACTAAAATATCCCCTCTGGAGGAATGGTTTAGTGTCAGTATCTCCTGGGTGAAAAAGAGACTAAATATAATAGAGTCCTAATCCATTTTGGACATTTTAACCAAATTGTGAGCCTAATGGATATTAGGAGATCACACCACCAGAACGAGTGGGATTACATTTTTTACACTTTTAATCCCATCACTAAACATACTCTACTGGTTGATTTAGCGTTACAGTTAAAGGTGATTTCATACATGATTAAAAGCCAAAATCTGTTGAGGAAGAATAGATGTTTTGATTATCCTTGGCTTTGCTTAATTGGATTCCTGAAAATAAGTATCTAGAAGAGTTATTGTCAGTGTTTGATAGAAAAGAACCCAAGATTTGTCAATATTATCAAAATGCCAAGGAAGTGCTATAGTGGTTGCTAAATTTAAAACATTTAGGAAAGCAACTTAAATAGTAAAAGAACCTGGGGCTATAATTTGGAAGTTATTTTTATCCACTACTATTATTACCTCTATCTGCTGTTAGTTGGAGAAGTTTCTTTTCTCCTGTATTTGTGATTTTAAAGTTAGAAATTAGTTGGAGCTTGTAAATAACACAGACAACCAAATACAATTCTTCCTAAAAATTTAGAAAGGAATATTGGTTTAGAAAATAGATGAGCCTAGAGAGACTCAAAGGCAAACAGCTGAAATGACACATATTAGTACCTTCAATGGGGTCCAGGAAAGAAAATGGCCAAGCTAGTACAAACCTGGTCTTCATCTCTGACCTCTCAACCCTGGCTGCAAATTAGAATCACCAGAGAAAAACTAAAAAATACCAATGATGAGGCCCCACTCTGGAACAATTCAATCAAAATTCCAGAAGGTGGGGATTCAGTTAAAACAGAGAGAGTTTATTACAAATTACATCTAAATTATTAAATCTCCTTAAATTGTGTACTTGTTTGTGCCCTGTGCATGAGTGAGTTAGTTTACTTCTTTCTCTTTTTCATTTCCAGGCTTCAATTCATCCTCCTTTACCTAAACTAGAAGGTCCTTCCCAATTCCGGAGGTTAAAATCCTAAAATTATGATGTACTTCATTTGTAGAGGTCAAATGCAAAAATGACAATGGTATTTTAAGATTAAGTTCATTCTGGTGCAGTAACTTTTGAGCAAACAGCCTATTGAAGAGTGACCACACCAGGGGCCTTCATAGCCTAAAGACTGTGAGAATGTGATGGGAGTAATATTTTACAAATATTAAATGTAGTCCAACTTCCATCTTGAATCAGTTGGCTCTTGCCACAATAATGCTGTGTAACAAACAAATCTCACAGGCATATTTCTCACAAGCCTGCGGTCACCTGGGGTGGGGGTGGGGGTTGGCTCATATGCACTGAGCTCTCCTGTGTGACTCTGCTTCAAGCTTCAAGTCTACTTCCCATCTTATCCTTCTAAGCTGAGCGGGCTAACTACTTCTCCTTCTCCTTCTTTCTCTCCTTCTTCTAAGGGCAGAGGTGCAAGAAAACACACTCAACTGCACAAGCTCCTGCTTGTATCACACTATTGGCCAAAGCAAGTCACACAGCCAGACGCAAACTCAAGGGGTGGGAAGATGGCCCAGCCTCTTGTGGCTGGAACTGCAGTGCTGTGTGGCCAAGGGCCTGGATACAGGAACAGGTGAAGAGCTTGGGCCACTACTTCAATCTATCACATGCCTGAAACCATGTTTTATTGCAGCTTTTCACCTCTGATTCAAACCTATGTGGCTTCCAGCGCAGGAGAGTGTGGAGGCCATTTTCCTGACCTCTTTAGCAAGAAAACAGTCTGGAAAACTATGATTTGTGGAGAGGGAGGATTTGCTTAATTTCACTGACTTCCCGTTAACAAACAAAGCCTAGGCTTGATGAATATAGCGTGTTCCTGCACAGGCCTCTCTCTCTGTGTGTGAGAGCGTGGCCATGAAACCTGCTGCCTCATTAAGACTGGATATAATGCACGTGAAGTGAAAAGAAAAGTCCACTTTTTTCCAGCCCAAAGCATGGTGAGAATGAGGGAGAGACAGATGTGGGAGGAGAGCACAGCTGGGACATGTGCATTCTGATTCTCCTTTCTGGACAAGTATCAGATAGGGGTTGGGAGGTGAGTGGGCAGAACGACTGATTCTCATTTAGGATCTGACAGCCGTCTTGGGCTGGTTGCCCTACCCCAGCTTAGGGTGAGTATACCAAAGTGGAGGCACAGTGTAATCAGGCAGACAGTGACCATGAAGTTGTTTCCCTGGAGGCCTTCAATTCCGGGGTGGCATGGATGGGCCTCAGGAGTTCTTGCAGTTTCTCCAAGGGGCAGGGGGAGCGGAGGAGGAAGCTGAGATCAGAGCTAGCGTATCTGCTCTGAGGCTGGCAGCGGGGAGGGGCAGCCAGAGGCTGCAGGAGGCTACAGGAGGACTGCCCAGCCCAGGTCTAGGTGGAGGGCATGTGGGAGACTGAGGGTGTGTGCAGACCCAGCAAAAGCCAAGAGGACTCTGCACCTCCACTCTCCCAGGAGGCTGTGCAAGCCACATTCCTCCTTACATACACCCATAGGCTGTCTTAGAAATCGAGGAAGAGGGATGGAAATAAGGGAGATGAACCATTACTACTAAAGATTGGGCAGTACCTATAGGGACTATTTAGATTATATATTTTTATTAAGCTTTAAACCAGATTGGACTAAACAGAGATTTTTAAACCACAAATCCAGATGGTAGGGGCTCAGGAAGGAGACCAGATTATAGACAAAATAAAGAACCAACATTTTCCTCTGCATGTCTGAGTTGCAGTGTAAGTGAGATTTGCAACCCCATTATTGCAGTAAATTTCATAATTTTATTAAGGAGAAGGGAATGAATATTTGTTTAACATCCAATTTATACATTGGGCTTGTGTTTTTTTCATTTAATCCTTACAATGACCCTTTCAGATAGATGTTGTCATGCTAATTTTAAGAAATGGAGCTAGAGGCTTAAAGAGGTTAATTATTTGCACCATACTTGTGCTAAAGGGCACAACAGGAATTCCAACTATATTAGTAACATGCCCCTTATTGCGTACATACATGGAACACTTCATTTATTTA
Organism: Diceros bicornis minor; assembly: GCF_020826845.1. Taxonomy (NCBI): domain Eukaryota; kingdom Metazoa; phylum Chordata; class Mammalia; order Perissodactyla; family Rhinocerotidae; genus Diceros; species Diceros bicornis. Next base: position 7,800,776 of record NC_080763.1, on the reverse strand, counting down.
AAAGTATGTGTGCTGTTTCTATCTTTTGTTTCACAACAAAATCCAGGTAGAGGCAAGTCCTGGAAGGAGGCATCCGTAGACGGGGTGGGAGGTCCCTCATGATCTGAAAATTCAAGTCAAAATCAACACATAATAAATGAGCTCAGAAGTGTACAAAAGGCACCTCTTAGATATAAATTGTTTCTAGGGTCAGAATCTGAAAGTACAGTTATCTGACCCTAAAGTTAATTAACAATATTCATGTATTTATGGAAAACATGCACGAGTTTAAAGCGGAGGTGATGAGCATGGGCTCTAGATAGATCAGAGTAAAGAGGGCATCTGCTCATAGCCACAGGGACATCCTAACTGGGACTGACTCCATTAAATTTCATAGCACACAGCTTTTGTTGCTTTGAATCTGGGTTCAGCAAACAAATCCCTGATTATATGTTGACATTCTATGTAGATCTGAATGTAGGCTGAGACAGTATTAGTCTTGCCAGCTTGCGTGTTCTGGTTCAGCTATGTTTCCTGTTATGAACAAATCCTTTAGCAAGCCAGCTTTTTCATCAGTATATTGTGGGTTTGTTTCATGTGAGTTCCTCCCAAGAAGCCTGCTCCACTCCTAGTGTACCAAAAAATTCACATCTCTAGACCCGCAAGGTTGAGTATCAAACTCTGAAGCACAGAGAAGCACCGAGGTAGGACCTCCAGACAACCTGCCCCATGTCCTCCTGGACACATTCTGAGCACACCTATAAACTTCAACACTTTAAATGATGTTCCACTGTTTTATTTAATGTATAAAAATTAATGTCACTGTTCAACTTCAAAGAAAATTAGTTGTAAAAAATGCTAGACATCAATGTCTAGATTTTAAAATACAATGAGATACTTTGGCATCAGTGAATCTCCGAATAGAGGGAAATATTAACTTCAACCTGAGAACAGCCACCTATTTGCCCATTTAAAGTGTGAATTGCTGGTAAAACCACTGCAAGGGTAATTCTCCAGCGTGGGCTGGGAGTTCTCCTGTGATGGACAGATTGTACTGCTTCCTGAGGCAGGAAGGATCTTTACACAGCTGGGACCACCAGGATGTGCTTCTTAAGTTGAGCAGAAGACCTCAGTCCTTGTTCCATCTGAACGTCATATTTCATTTTCATATGATAATAATACTTTACATTTATTGAGTTCATACCACATGCAGACACTATGCTAAATGCTTTAAGTGCACCATCTCATTCCTTCATGACAACTCTAGGAAATAGGTTATCTTTTTATTCCCATTTTACAAATGAGGAAACTGTGGGGACTGAAGGCCTGAAAATATTTGAAGGATCCAGTGACCTTCTTTCCTCCCTTCTCTCTTTCCTTCTTTCCTTCCTCTTTCCTTCCCCATTTACTCTGTGCTAGATACAGTGTTTGATGGTGGGATATAAAGAGGAATGCATGCTGGATCCTTGCCTCTTAGAACTTATTGACAATAGGGAAGACAGCCTGTAACAATAGAGTGCCCCATGTGCCATAAGAGAAGGAGGTACAAGCACAAGGGACATGAAGGAGGGAATTTCCATCCCACCAGGAGACACATGAAAGATTTTAGTGGAGGACATGCTTGAGTTGAGACATAAAAGAGGCTCTCCTGGCAGGGAAGGATGGTGGGGTTGGGAGAGGTCAGGGCAGTGTGAGCCTTCCAGGCACAGGGAGCAGCCAAGCCTAGAGGTGAGAAACAACCAGGAGTATCTGGTCGGCTTGGCTGAAGTGTAGGGTTGGAGGGAAGTCTCAGAAAAAGCCAAGTCTGGAGAGTAAGAGAGGGGTGGTCTGACCGTGAAAGGCTTGGTACTTACACTAGAAAACTCACCTTAATCTTGCAGATGATGGAGAACCAGTAAAGAGTTTTTCACTGAGATAGTGATGTGATGACACTTGTGTTTCAGAAATATCCAGAATGGTGTGGAAGGCAGATTGGAAGGGAATGAGACTGGAGGTGAGGAGCCCTGGTAGGAGACTGGGCATTAATCCAGGTGAGAGATGGGGAGGCCTGGATCACGGCAGTTCGCAGTAGGGATGCCAAGGAGAGTGGTTCTCTTCACCTAACTCTTCTGCAGGCTGCCCGGAATCTCAGACTGCCCTGAGTGCCCTCCCTCTCCTGGAGCTCTGCCTGAGACCTGAGGGAGTTTGGTTCTGGGTATAGCTCTGTCTTCACACAGCTGTGTGCTACTGGACACACTGCTGAAACTCTCTGGATCTCAGTGTCCTCATTTGCAAAGTACCAAACACGCTAGATGATCTCCAAAGTCTCTTTCAGCCCGAAGCTGAGGTTCAGGACCTAGCTTCAGCCTCCCCGGAGAATGCCATAGTTTCTTTATGTCCATCTCAGACCGGATACACTGAAAAGTGCCCCAGACGGAATCAGTGCCTGTAGTGTGGAGTAGATAATTGAGCAGAAAAAAACTTCAAGATCAATTGGTCCACGGGTTTTCATATTTCTTTCTAGCTGTGGAATATTTCCTTCAGATGAAATATTATGCAGAAGCTCAATATACAAAACAGATGAAAGTGGACAATGTCAGGCTGATATTGAGGTGAGAGCAGGGACCCCTGCCTTTCTCAGTGTGGCAGCTCTTGAGGGGCTCCCAGGGCTCAGACTTGATTGTTCAGATCCTGAGCAGAGCCAGGCTCGGGGTGGAGCATTAAGACGTCCAGCTCCAGGGCAAGGAATGAACCGTATCATGACTTTCATGATCATGTAGTTAGTGACAAAGTCAGGATAGAATCTAGGTCTCCTGATTCTTTCTACTGTTGCGTGATGAGATAAAATCCTCAAACTAATACTTTCTTGAAAAGTGTAATGCCAAATACCTTACAAAACTCCTTGGAATATAATATTTGGCAACACCCACTATAAAATTTTTCCCACACTAAAGTTATGATAATATTCTAAGGGCATAAAAGGTTGCGGCCTCAATCGTCCATATATCCTTGTTTGGGAGAGGATCATGACTTAGATCTGAGGAAAATTTTGACCCTGCCTGGATGGAGGTGGCAGAGATGGTAAATTCTTCCATGTAGGCATGAGTGCTGTCAATATCCATTAGACAACATGAAAAATATCTTTAGACTTGTTGCCTGTTAAAGAAAGTAAATGGATCTTCCTGTAAGGAGTAACACAGAATATTTGGCTTCAAGGACTTGTCTGTGATAACCAATATTAATCAATCAATCAATTATGCAAATATCTGTGAAACACCTACTGCGTGCCTGGCACCACGCTAGGCACTGGGAGAACAATGGCGAGCAAAAACAGAGCCAGGACCAGCCCATGTGGAGCTGATGGTCTAGTGAGGGAGACAGACAAGTGAAGAGGGCTTTCCTGAAGAAGCAGCTTCTAGATGAAGATGTGAAAGAAAAGTCCCAGGCAAAGACAGGGTCAAAGGATTGAGGGAGAGAGTGTTCCAGATAGAAGGAGCAACATGGTTAAAGAGCCAGCGGTGAGACAGAGCGTGACTTTTTCATCAGTCTCACAGAAGTTCATTTGAGACAGCTGGAATGAAGGGAACAGAGAGTTGAGGCTGGAGAGTTAGATGGAGGCCGTGTGTATTCAATGATTAGGGGGCTGGAATTCATGCTGAGAGCCTGTTGAGCCATTTGGGTGTTTTAAGCAGAGCTTTGTTGCAGAGAAAGCAGACTGGCTGTGGTTTGGAGAATGGATTCGCATAGGGCAAACCGGTTGGAAGGCTGCGTGGTGATCCAGGCGCCTGACCTCAGAAGGTGGCATTGGAAAAGGAGAGAAAGACCAATTGGGAACTACTATCTACAGGATTTGGTGATACTTACCAGTTTCTCAATTGAGAGAATCAGTATTTACAGAAACTTCCCTGAAGGACAGATAGCCTGTGAGTCTCCAAACTTTGGTTTTGGGTTAGTTCAGAATTATAAGAGGACGCTGTGTTTGAAGTGCATTATCAGTGTGATTGGACTCAACAGTGCTTTAACATTGTGCCGTCAGGCTATATGTTATATCTCCGTGGGGATGTTTTTCAGGTTACTGTTTAGAACATTACCTGGGATCCTCTTTAGGAATGTCCTGGGAGAACTTGCTCTCAGGATGCACACCAGTAATGACCTGTGCTTCCCCTGATTTTGCTGTGAACTCTGACAGTGAGGACCGTGTTAGTGACCACGAGTTCCTCTCTGGTTGGTGTCTAGGAGGCTCCAAACCAAATTACTGCTGCTTCCAGCAAAGTATATCAGCCCTCACGGCATTTGTTGACCTCATTCTGGCTTCATTTTCTGGTTTCTATTTTTAATTTTACTTTCTTCCCGGTTCCTTACTTGCTTATTATTATTATTTTAAATCTTGCAATGTAATATCTTTATAAGCCACCTCAATTCCTTTTGGGAATGAGATCGAGTATAAATAATTATAATAATGTGAAAAGAACTTCTTGGATCTTTGTGCCACAGAACAGTTAGGAAGTTAATATTGGATATATCCTCTTAAGTGCTTAATCGTGAATTGAAAATTTAGATTCAAATTTTTGAAAAATCTAGGGGTTTCTCTTCACTTATAAGCAAAAACATGCATTTCTCGGTCCTCTTTCCTCTGGATTATAACTTGAGCATCACCAACTTCTTCCTTCTAATTTAAGCTGAATGGTAGTCTTTTCTGTTTTTGTGAGGAATAACTTATCTTTACCAGTACTTCTATAATTTTTCATGTGAGAGAATCTTTGAGTATTTACAAAGATTTGTTTAAAAATATAAATGTGGTTATATGGGTTTAGTCTTTTTCTGAGTCAGAAATAACTCTCCCTCTCTTCTTTCTTTCAACAGTCAGGCTCTGTATTATATAACAGAAATATGGATTTAAAAGATTTATTCGTGTCCCAAAGAAACTAGAAATCTGGTGAGCAAGGGAAGTCAATCAGATCATTGCTATATAGTGTGACATATGCCCCCACGGGGAATAAGTGCAGTGAATGTCTTAACTTTGCAGGTCCCCACTTTTTGTCTTGGTTGTGGGAACAGCCCTGCTGAGTCAAACTTACTGCATTTCTTTGTTCTGTGTCTGATTGTGCCAACATTATGCAGACCCAGTCTGCGTGGGTGCCCGACTTCTTGCTCCCCATTTCAAAGTCAGAAGGTTTGGAATTACATGTCATGCAAAAGGCTGCCGCTTCTGTCCAGACAAAATCTCGTCATTGCAGGTAACATTTGGATGTCAGATTTTGCTTAATGAAGTCACTTCCACGTTGCCTCTGTTCAGCCACGATTGGAAGGTTGCTTTACTGATCTGGAATCAAGGAATTCTATTAAAGGACATGTTCTGCAGAAAGGGCATTCTCATCAAGTCGCTGATCAATCAACTTTGCAACACTGACATTGATTTACATTGGTGGATGTGGTAGAATCCAAAAATCGCCACAGTTCTTTGCAGCAATCCCTTCAAGAAGCAGAATCTATTTCTCCACCTCTTGAATCTGGGCTGACCTTGTAAGTTGCTTTGGCCAATAGAATATGGCAGAAGCAATAGAGTATAAGTTCTGAGTCTGGGCCTTAAGAGGGCCTGCAAACTTGACTCACTCTTGGGACTTTACTGTTGTCTCAAACAAGCCTAGACTAGCCTGCTGGATGATGAAATATGTCTCCCCATCCACTAGACATGTGAGAGGGGCCATCCTCTAGACTATTCAGTCCCCAGCTGATCCACCTGCTGACCACAGATGCATAAGTGAGCCCAGCCAAGATCAGCCAAGTCTGGACAGATCAGTAGAACCACCCAGCTGACCAACAGGTCATGAGAAGTAATAAATGGTTGTTATTGTAAGCCACTAAGGTTTGGGGTTGTTTGGTGTGCAGCAAAAGCTAGATAGTAGGAGTACAATTTTGGCGTTATTGCAGCGGTATGCAGGTGCTAGTGGACTTGAGACAGAGCAGAATGAAGGCAGGAAGGGGGTTAAAGGAAAAGGAAGTACTAGACACTCACCACCTTCTGTTTGCCCACTGATGATTTTCTTAACCTAAATCACTGAAAAACAAGTAAACAAATCTCCTGAACGTTATGGTAGATTACACATGAAGGAGGAGATTCAAACCTCCTAATTGATTATGATTCCCAAAAGATTTGTCAAAATGAGCCCGTGTTATTTATGGCAGTGAAATTTTGAAAATATCAACCCCATAATAAGAAAATATATAATTCTATTTATTTACTCATATCTAAAGATAGCACAAACCATTTATTTACCCCTACCCCCAGCACCCAAAAGATGAGGGGTAACAGTTCAATTTGACTGGATGCCGAAATGGGTAAGTAACCAGGTACTGATTATACCAGAAATATAACTCACATAGACTCTGGGAAACAGACATTTTCTTAGGTTTCAATTTCATTTAACAGAACCCTTGATGAGCATCCCTTCTGTCTGCTGAGCCCAGGGTCCAACTAGGGAAAGATAGAAGAGAAAGAAAAGCGCATGATCTGATTGGAAAGGGTCAGGGGAGAGATGGGGATGGTGGGAGCTGTCAGAATGCCATGAAGGAGAAGGTGGCGTTGGCAGTGTAAGGGAAAGGATGATGCACTGAGAATGGGAAGGGCTGTCACCAACTCACTAAGGGGCCTTTGACCTACTGACTTAGGCTCTCCGGCCTCAGTTTCCTCGTTTATAAACTGAGTGCTGGGCAAGTTGTTACATTTCTGGTCTTGAGACAAGTCAACCTATCCTGGGTGAATGTGTGTACCTTGCTCCTTCTTCAAGAAAGTGGTCTTAATGAATGGTTTTGTTGACTACAACGATTCCTTCAATCCTGAACAGGTTTTGATTGTCTGGTGTGTGCCACGCACTCTGAGACGCACTGGCCACATGGTGAGGAACAAAATACAGTCCCTGCCTTCGAGGATTTAAGTGTACAGTGTGGAAAAGATCGCACAGTATGGAAAGTATTCTGATGGGGCAAATACCTGGCCCTTTCAAGAAGGAGGTGCTCGGAGAAGGCTTCTCAGAGGAGAAACTCCTTTAGAAATAGCTGAAGGATGTGTAGCACTAGGCAGAAGAAGATGTATTAGTAACAACTATCCAAGCATGGATGGTCTTATCACTTGTTTCTACTATATAGAACCAAATGATTCTTACACCCAATAACCATGTACCTAGAGCACTTTGTTAGCTTAAGAATCTAAAGATTTCAGGACTACTTTGAGATATCACAAAACTTCTTATGTACTCGTTGTCATGGAGCCCTGTTTTATTATTTATGAGAACACGGAGAGCCAGAAGAATTAGAGACCTTTAGTCAGACTTCATCACATTCACTGGAAAGGAGATAATTGCAATTACTGAAGAGATTAACATGCAGGCAGGCAGCACTCTCCAGCACATTGCACATAAAAACCCAGCCACACTGGAGAATAAAGAGCTAGGGTTTTAGAGTTTTAGGGTGTTAGGGTTTGTCGTGTGCGTGTGAGTGTGTATGTGTGTGTGTGTTTTAATCTTAAGATTAGTAAAACCATATTTCAGAAAATTTGGAAAACGAGAGACTACTCATAATCCTATTACTCTAAGAATCACTTTTTGAACTTTGAATATCCTGACGATATTTTTCCTAATAACACAAAGGCATGTTACTGAGCTGACCGTCCTCCGGCATCTGACTGACTGATCTGACTGACTGCTCCGTCTTGTGGGTGAGAAGCTGCGTAAGCAACAACTTCTCAGAGCGGTCCCTCCAGCATAGAATGGAAAAGGGTTTATACTCTGCTTCTATCTCCCGTTATCACAGGTTTGCCGTGTTTCGTCTGTCCCCAGCGCTTTCAGGTTGCACATGCTTGATCCAGGCAGATGCACTTTCATGTCTCAGCAGCAACAGGGAGGCCCTGGGGCAGGAGGGTGGAGGTGCATGGCATTGGCGGGAGGCGAGGCGCTGCCAGGCTGCGACTGTGTGAAGTGAAGGGGAATCTACACAGAGTTGGTCACTGCAAAGGTGAAGCAAGAGGAAGTAAACTGGAGTATAAAAGACGTTTGATACAGCCTTTTAGCTTCTCTCTTGAGAGGTGTACTCTTTCTGGTAAGTTAGGAGCCTCTTCTAACATCAGCTGGGTAGCCAGAAAAAAAAAATGACAAACGCCTACTTCAGTTTGAAGTAGATGGTCTGCATTATCTCAGGGTATTCAAAAAGCAAGTTTTATTGATGGGTATCACTGACACTGAAAATAAAGCTGAAATAAGACCTTGTGAACATATTTCTTGCAAATTAATGGTTCTTGAAGCTAAAGGCAAAGTCATTCCTGAGATTGCTTTTGGCGATAATTTTTCAAGGTGTGGATGTATTGAACTGTGGTTGTCTTCTGGATTCTCTTTGTCTTATTTATGCATTCTGATGAGTTTTAAATTTTCTATTCTCTCTGATTTTCCATACCACTCATAATATTTCTTTCCAACAATTTATTTTGTCTTCAGTATTGTTTATTGACAAATTGCTTCAGGAACTGGTGATACTTTTAAATATGCATCGTATGCCCTTGGAAAACAAAAGATAAAGAGAATAAGATTTGAGAATTAAATGTAGTGTTTATGGAAGGAATTCAATCTCCTTTAGATTCTAATTTTTTAGTAACTTCACTTTTTATGTGTCAAAGTCATCCTGAATGTTGGTGGTCATCAGGCCAGAGGGAAAGAGTGAATTCCATGGAGCTTGTATTAGCTCTGCTGAGATGGGATCATGGTCCCTTTGGTTCAGAACTAGAATCAGTCACATAGCCCCATACAACCACAAGGGGGCAGGAAGTGCAATCCTGTGGTTTGCCTAAAATGGGAGAGAAACATAAATATTTGGCAAACAGTATCAATGACTACTACAGCAGGTTTGGCATTTTTAACAGGTAATGTTGCAGAAAGCCTTCTATGATAAATAATCTGCTGTAGGTTTGAGGTTGTGGCATGCATGGCATTTTTAGATGCTTAAATTACGGAACGTCTTAAATGTAAAATGAATATACAGAAAGTTTGAAGTATAAACATCAACACAGCTGTTGAAAAACGTTACAAAAATCTTTATTAGCTTTAAATTACTGTAAATCTTACTCTGAGTCCCCATTCCCCATAAGAATAGGGGAAATGCAATCTCAGTCTTATGGGGGCTCCCCCGCTGCAGGGTTATACAGTCGAGGGAGATCTTTGGCCAGGCTCAAGCATCGGGGAGACACTCTGGTCCTCAGCCCTCTGGTCCCTGCTGAGCCGTACACTGGTCGAGCCGGCATTCCATCTCTGAGGCTGGTGGCTCTGCTGCTTCTCGGCCAAGCTTGCAGGCACCAGAATCTCTGCTGAGGTTGGGAATTCCAGGGCTGATGGCCTAGCCTCCCTCGGGGCACCCCACTCTGACTCCTCTGAGGCGACCCCACTTGCTGGGGACACTGTCATCAAGCAGGACCTGAGTCCCTCCCATTCCTAGAGACCACCAGCCTTTGTCCCTTTCTCATTCTGAAGCAAACGCTCTGTGTCCTCAGGCCTTCTCAAAGGACAGGAAGAACTGCTGACCCTGAGCTGCTTCTCTCTCTGCAAAGCACTTAAATGCCGCAGCTCCCCTGTTCCATTGGTCTGTCAATGTGATTCCAAGATCTGCCTCGTCTGATCATTGCCGTGGTTGACAGGATTAAAGGAGACTTGTGAAAGCAACTGCCCCGGAGAAATTCCTAATAACGTGAATGAAGTGTTAAGTGTGAATTAACTTCAGTAATAAATAATGGACAGGGCAGGGGTGGGGCTGGGAGAAGGAAACTAATATTTATTGCGGTATGTGCCAGGCCTTGGTAAGATATTTTCATATGTTATCTCCTTTAACCATCACAGCAACACTATTAAGTAGAGAGTATGAGCCCATTTTACAGAGGAGAAAACTGAAGCTCAGAGTGTTCTATGCATACATAGAACAAAATAATAATAATAACTAGCATTTATGATGAGTATTATATGCCAGCCACTGTTATAAGCTCTGTATGAATATTAAGTCATTTAATTTTCACAATAGTTCCATGAGGTAGGTACAATAAGTACAATATTCTTATTTTACAGATGAGAAAACTGAGTCAGAGAGTTTAAGAGACTCATCCATGGTCACACAGCTAGAAAATGGTGAGGTCAGATTTGACCCCTGGCAGTCTGGTTCCAAAGTCCATGCTCTAAACCACTCTACTATATGGCCAAGGGAGACAGAGAGGGTAAAAGGGCAGGGAGTGACGAAGGAGGGAGGGAGGGAGGGAGAGAGGGAGGGAGGGAGAGAGAGACACACAAAGTCAGACACAGAGACAGAGATAGATAGACAGACCCACACACCCACGGACACACACATGGAGGTCGTAGACAAATTCTAAAATCTGAGTGTATTTGTTGAAATTACTTAAGACTTTCTCCAAAGAATTTCAAAGCATTTCCAAGGAATTGAGACTCAAACATAGTCCTATGGTGGAGTGTGGTACCAGAGGTCAGTGGAGAGTGGACTCTGCCCTGACTTCTCATACAGATACTGAGTGCTGGGCCGCCAACCCCTTTCAGCCCTGCCATCAGCTGAACAGTAAATCAGCAATGCCTGAGGTTGCCTAAGGTCGGAATAGAAAGGCAAGGTCAGCATTCCAAATGGGGCAGCCAATGACTTGGTGGTTAAATACTCAAAACAGCTTTCCTGAAAATGGAATATGAAGACTAAGTTTTTTTCTTTCCAGATGCAGTGCTTATCACCTGGTTGGCTAGACGCCAGATGCTTTTAAACACAAAGACTGCAAACTGCGTGGGGTCAACTCTTTGTAAATAGTGATGATGATTGTAGAAGGCAACACTGGCCCTGGGGTATTAAAGCTTAAACATTCTTGGCTCTCCAAGCAGCCAAGTTAGTCTTAACTGAAGTGGGTAGGGACACTATATTAGTTTCCCAGAGAAAAGAAATGATCATTTTCCCCTCTTTCAGCATCTTTCATTGGTAACTCCAAATAGGTGGGTCAAAAAGATTAAGTGACTTGTTCCTGCCGTGGAAAAAAGACTGAAACCCAGATTTTTCTGAGCCCTAGCTGCTAATCAAAGTAAGGAAGACTAGATTCCACGATTTTATTTTACTAACCCTTCCAAAGTATAAAGGCTGAGATGGTATTTAAAACAAGTTTATGACAGGCTGTATATCTTTGATTAGAATTTATGCCCAGTAATCATGTTTAGTTTTTAATGTTATCACTTGGTACAGTTATTGTAGCATTAGATACTAATTTGTAAGTGACTGTCACCCGAACTATTTTACAAATGATTTGGCATTACTTTTACAACACAAATAGCCAAGTTCTATATACTCAATTAGTATTAATATCTAATCTGACCTGGTCAGATGATCAAAATAAACATGATCCAGATAACAAAATTCGCTTGGAATCACAGCCAGATGGCCTGTGCTTAATGCATTAGAAATATTCCTGAAAAGTTGCACACAAACCACCGTTTTTGTAAGTCAAGTTATGATTTACTTGGAAAATTAATTTACTAGGGAAATTGGCAATGCGAAACTGGCTACTATGAAAAAACATTTTGTGAATCAAACAACTACCTTCAGTCTTCATTTGTTTAATTATGTCTTTCTTTCTTCAGAATAAATTTGAGGCACGCTGATAATTCGCATTTTGTAAATTTGAATTTGTGTATTTAGGTTTGTGAAAACTGGTAACCTGAGCAGGCAAACATATAAAAATGTTTAAAAAAATTCTCTTTCCCTCAAAACAATTTCTATAAATTTTTAATGATGTCTAAAATGACATTTGAAAGGTTAAAAAACTTTTATTATATGCACCCAAGAATGCTTGTCACTAGCAGAAATTTAGTTTTCATTGTTGATTAATTTATAATTGTAAAATTTCAGTTCCATTAAAAAAAAGTGTGTCCTAGATTATAGCCTTTCCTTGCATTTAACGTTTTAGTCACCCAATTACAGATGATTACAGAGGCATTTGTAAATGCTCTGCTATTTTAAATTAATTTCCAGGTCAGTCTGAGAATTTTTACAATTTCCTTTAAAAAATAAATTCCTGTGGGTATAATATTTACATTATTTAAATTTATGCTGAATTTGCTGTTTGTATGAATGATGAGGTCCAATTAAAAACATTTCTACCTATTTCTCTGGAAATTTTTGAAAACAAACCAAACCAGGAAGAAGGCAACAACTTACACAGTAAGTGTAATTTAGAATTTAAATACATTAATTACGGTAAGATAAGTTACAAACATTAATAGAAGAAAACCACTTGTCTTTAAAATCTGTGTTTCTTCGTATTCCTGTTAGGTTTTGCTTGAGTTGTATTTTAATTTCTCTCTTATTGAATTTATATATTAATATGCTATGGATTATGATATCAAATACATATTAGACATCATATAGGCAAATTTGTTTCATAGAAACTTTAAGCAAAAGGGACATCTTAAATTAACGTGATCAATCCATTTTACCTTGTGCAATGCATACATTTTATATAAGGTTTGCCACAAAAATAAAAATAATGAAAGTAACAAAAGTGTGCTGAAAATCTCCCAGGCGTGGGGGTGGTGGAGTGTAAAGGCATAATCCTTTCATTTCTGCCTTAAATATTCAGCTCCCGGCCATCGCCCTAGAGTGGCTTTTTGCTTTAAGTTCATTCTGACCTTTCAGTTCCTTCCACCCTTCCGCGTCTCCTAGTCCAGAAAGTAGGTGTGGGAGGAAATTGGTTTCTTTATGAACTCTCCTCCCACCCACAATCATCTCAGATTCACTCCACTCTCAAGATCCTGTGCTAGGCTTTGTGTCTGGATGAAAACCCTCAAGACATTGTGAAATTTAATACTGCGTTTTCATATGCTCAAACCTAATTCATCTTTAGAAAAAAGTTTTCACATTTCTTTCCTCTTAAGGACCCACACACAATGTGAAAAATGCTTGGAGGCAGAATGGTGTGTTGGATTCTTTGTTGGTTTCTGAGGGGGCACTGAAGTCGACTTGTTTTTGTTTTCTTTCCCCTAAACTTTAGAAATGTGAAATCTGTCAGGGGTGTCCTAAACTGGCTCTGGATGGGAGGCGGACATGCTGCCCTCTGCGCTGACGAGCTGACCCCGCCCCCGCTCCCACACATCCTTTAGTTTCTGAAATGAAACTTAGAGGATTATTTATCAGGAGGCTGTGACTGTAAACTGTGACTAGAAGAATCATCCCCATTGCTCACTGACTCTAACCCGGCGAATCTCTCGCCAAAGCAGAAGAGTCACACTCGCAGGGAGGGTGTTGACTCGGAACACACAGCTTCAAGGACGTTTTAGACTCAGATGGAAAGTCTCTAGACTAGCTAAAACTTTCACCCGTCCAGATATTTACAGTTTGAAGGGCTTCCCCCCTGATGTTTTTGGCAATAAAGGAGAAAATCATTTCTCCTCAGGGCATTTGGAATTGGCAAAATAAACATGCTGTGCACAGCTGCGTCTCCCAAGCCTTTGATGTTTTCACTGGGAGGGTGGAGGGTCTGGACATAGACTGTCAGTCTTGGGGGCTTGATCTCTTAAAGTCTTTATGTCCACAATACCTGGATAATCACTCCACGTACCACCTGCTGGGGTCTAATTTTCTTTTCATTTCTTGACAAAAGACTCCCTGTCTTCTAGGCAAGTTTCGAAAATTGATTAACGCCTGGGAATGCTTGCAGATCAGCAGACCCCAGGTGCTGTAGAGGCCAAGCGTAGACCAAGCCCTGGGGGCGCCCCGGAGGTGTCATCTCCCTGAGCGACAGTGTGCACCTCTCGCATTAACAGCCCTTAGTTCCGCTTGGGTCTCTCCCCCCACCCCGAACCCCCGCCCCCGTCTCACATTCTCCTCCCACGCCCCTGGGCCAAGCGTCCCTTCTGTCAGATGGGGTTGGGGGATGTCTACTCTTCGGGGAAGGGCGCAAAAGGGTTAAAGATGAGAGTCGGCGGCCAGGTGGGGCGCCCACACCCGCCCCCAGCCGCGGTGGGCTTCAGAGGTGAGGGGGCGCTGTTCCGGCAGCAGTGCGCCGGGCGGCGGGCGGGAGAGCTGCCAGGCTGACGGAGAGGCCGGCCGAGTGGGAGCCGCTCCGCCGCCGCCGCCGCTGTGATGCGGAGCCGGTGCTGCGCCGGGCGGTGGAGTCAGAGCCCGGGCGCGGGAGCACGAGCTGCAACATCAGCACCGGCGGCGGCGGCGGCGGCACCTGCACCAGCTCCCGGGCCCCGCGCTGCGCTCGCTGCCCCTCGGCGCCCGGGGCCGCCGCCCCGCGCTCTCTATGGATGTCAAGGCGGCCCCCAACGGGGTGGCCACCATCGAGGACCGGATCCTGCGGATCACCGGCTACTATGGCTATTACCCGGGTTACTCCAGCCAGAAAAGTAAGACGCCGCGGGGCTGCCCTACTCGAGGCGCTGAAGGGGGTGGCATGCGGGAGGGCGCGCGGTCCGGACACCTGCAGCCCTGCCTGCGCCGCCAACGCCACCCTCTTGGCGGTGGGGCCACGGGGAGAAGAAAAGTGTGCCCGCTGTCCTCGGTGCTGAAACACGAGACAGACAGAGAGAGAGAGACAGAGAGAGAGAGAGACAGAGAGAGAGAGACAGAGAGAGAGAGAGAGAGACAGAGAGACAGAGAGAGAGAGAAAGGAGGCCCGGGCCGTTTGCGCCTCGGAGTTTGGAAACAGGCGCAGCCTTGGGGGCGGAAGCGCAGAGGGGACCCGGTGAGCGCTCCTGACGGCGGCCGGCCGGCTCACCCCAGGTTTATTTACAACCAGAGGAGGCTAACATGGCTGTTTACTTAGCGGAAAGCCAGCCCTCGGGGCTGCACTCCCCGAAAGCCCCTACTGGGTGCCAGGCTGCGGGCGGGGCGCTGGGGACGCAGGCTGGATGGGCTCGGGGGTGGGGCCGGCGGGGCGGCCGACCCAGACGTGCTCCCGGCGCCGGCCGAGTCAGCGTGTTCACTCCGGGCTGCTGAGATCTGGCCAGCGCGGGAATTCCTCCTGTTAAAACGTCTTTGGGAGGTTCTCCGCCCTGGGCAGAGAAAGAACCTGCTCGGGTCTCGGAGTCCCGGAGCTTGGAGCCAGGGGCCCGTACGAACGACTGGCGGCGGGGTGGGTGGGAGGGGGAGGAGCGCCGGGGCCCCCCGCCCGCGCCGCCCGCCGCACGTCGCGGCTGCCTCTGAGCCCCGGCCGGCGGTTCTGTTCGGTTCGGCTCGCTTCCGGCTAAGCGAGGTCCTGCGGCGCGGATGTTTTCACGTTTCTGGAGCAGTTTTGGGGGGAGGGCGATGTAGGTGCGCTCTACTCTGTCCCCCTCCCGCAATACACAAACCCAGTGGCTGTATTTGTTGGGATTAGTTCTGCCAGTGACCGAAGTGAAGCTCGTTTTTTCTCTGAATTGGGGGCGTAGCTGCGGATTAATTCCCATGCAGGTGGGATTTCGCTTTTTCTATATCAAAGCATTTCTGTCGCAATAGACGGTGCTTAATTGGTGTTTTTGCTCTTATTTTTAACCAGAAGTCTTGGAAGCTCCTAGATGCATTTCTGATTGGTATTTTTCTTTGACATTTTGGGGTACAATCAACGTTACAGTTTCTCTGAAACAGACAAACCCTGACTCATAGACGAGAAAACACTTTTTCTTTTTCATGTAACATTCTCCCCCACTACGCTCCATCTCTACTGAATAATAATTCAAGAGCTTTCTTCCATGGGCTGTCCTCACACAGATATTTTCTAGTTTAATATTTCATTTGGCTTTAGGAAAGGCCTATCTGATTTGGATGGTTTCTGTCTAACTGTTTTTAGCATTAGAGGCTTACATTATTCATTTTCCATACAAAAATAATTATATAGTGTTAGAATTTTCTGGAAAGAAAATAACACGCTGTGGAATGCAGTTTGAAATCTTTGTACTCTAGACTCAAAAACTTCTTTTTTTCCTATTGGCAAAGGGCTTCTTTTTAGCCCTAGAAACTTAAATGAAGGCACTAGAATACCATGTGGAAATTACTTAGATTCCTCTTTGAACATTTTGATTACGAACCATGGGATTTTGATTGCTTAGAGAATGTCTTTGAAATTACAAGACTCAGGGCAGTATATTATTATAATTTTTATAACAATGGAACTTTGGTTAATAAAAAACAAAGCAAAAAGAATACTGGAAAAGTGATATTTTAAATAAAGACATGTTCATATTATGTTTTCATACTTGCTAAAATAGCTGCACGTATTTCATTTGCCATACAATAACGGGACAGAAAGAGGGAAGAGCACTGGCGAGGACAGTAACTGAAGGTAAAGGGATAAAGATGCATTTGGCATAGTTATTTGTGATGGACGCTTACCTAACGTCAGGCCACAGAGTTCAAACAGCAAAGCCAGAGAATCTGACGAGGACAGAGAATTACATGATAGTCAAGTAACTCTCAGGATGTTCATGCTTTCAGAGGTAGAGATTGCCATTTTGCACAATGAGAGACTAGGAGAGGAGAGAGCTGGAAAAGGGCCAGTCAACTGAGCCCTGAAATAATCCTGCCCTTAATGCAAGCTTCAACTAGTAAACAAACACATTGAAGCAAACCAGTACAATATGGTCAATTGATTTAGCTGTTACGGAGAATAAGCAACAGCTTGGGGGAAGTCTGGAGGGATATATTTAGGAAAAGGCTGTAGTGAGGAATATATAATATGTGAAGGCAAGATGACTTTCC
Organism: Diceros bicornis minor; assembly: GCF_020826845.1. Classification (NCBI taxonomy): domain Eukaryota; kingdom Metazoa; phylum Chordata; class Mammalia; order Perissodactyla; family Rhinocerotidae; genus Diceros; species Diceros bicornis. The sequence continues at coordinate 7,784,069 of NC_080763.1, read as the reverse complement.
CATTTTCGGACTGATCACGTATGAGGCCTTAAGGATGAGATGATCTATGTGTACCATTTACTTTTTTAGAGGAAGATGGGGACTTAGGTCTGAGAATATGCATCAATGATTAGCCTCATGTTAATGCATCCTGCTACCACCCCTGCCAGTCAGGAAGATGAGTACCTTGTCCAGAACAAATTCTAGTAGTCAGGCTGATACAAAAAGGAAATGTGTATAAATATATATGATATATATATAATATACATCACGTATATAAAAGATATATATTATATACAAAAAAGATATATAGATATATACATATGATTAAACATGTTAACAGAGATGGTTAAAACATTTGTCTCGCCTCAAGTTACTTATGATCTGGTAGGGGAAATAGATTCATTCATTCAACAGGTGTTAACTGAGCACCTCTTATGTGCCAGGAATACCTCAGTGAACAAAACAGACAAAAGTGTTTTCTTTTTTTACAGCTTAAGTTCTAGTGGGAAGAGACAGACAATAAATAATAAACAGAAAGATAAATAAATAATTTGTATATTTCAAGGTGATAGCTGCTTAAAATTATAACAGGCTAAAAAGGGTAAAAAATTCTGAGGGTGTAAGTAATTGTGGCAATTTTAAATAGGGTGGTAGGTAAGGCCTCACTGAGGAGGTCACAACTGAGCAAAGGCCTGAGGGATGTGAGGGAGCTGGCCATGTGTTCATCCGGAGGAAGGCGGTCCAGGCAGAGGGAGCAGTCGGTGCAAGGCTCGGAGGTGGAGCGTGCCTGGCGTACTACGGTGCAAGGCTCGGAGGTGGAGCGTGCCTGGCGTACTAGAGAAAGGGGAAGTGGGCCTGAAGGGCTGAGTGGGGTGAGCAACTGGCAGAGTGGTTGGAGATGAGGGCACTGTGGATACAGGAGCTCAGATGAAGTGGGGCCTTATAGGCCATTGTGAGTCCTTTGGCTCGTACCCTGAATGAAATAGGGGAGCCTTTGCAGGTTTTGACAGAGGTGTGATGTGATTTGACTTACCTTTCAAAAGAATCAGTTTGACTGCTCTACTGGGGCAAGGGTGGAAGCAGAGAGACTAGTTAGTGTGTTATTGTAATAACCTAGGTGAGAGATGACGGTGGCTTGAACCAGAGTGGTAGCAATAGAGGTGGTCAGATTCTGGATATATTTGAAGTCAGAGCCAGTGGGGTTTCCTGATGGATTGTATATGGTATCTGCAAGAAAGAGAGGAGTGAAAAGTGATCCCATCTTTTCTGGTTTGACAAGTTTGAGTTGCCGATGGCTGAAGTGTGGCAGGCTTCAGGGTAGAAAAGTTTAGGGTGTCAGGGGATAAGGAGAACTTTTTGGAAAGGCTAAATGTAATTGGAGATGTAGAATAAGCCTGGAGGTCGGAGACGTCTGATTGGGGATATAAATCAGGGATTTTCCAGCAGTTGGATGTTATCTAAAGCCTAAGACGGATGAAATCTTCAAGGAGTGAACGTGTGTAGAGGAAAAGACGAACACGGACTGAACTCTGGGGCACTCAGACATTAAGAGTTTGGGGAGAAGAGGAGGAACCATTAAAAGGGACCAAGATGGAGCTCCCAGGGAGGTAGGAGGAGAACCAGGAGCATGTGATAGGCTGGAAGCCCATGAAGAGTTTCAAAGGGAAGGGTTTAGCTGAGTCCAGTGCTGCTGAAAGGTCAAGTAAAATGAAGCCTGATAACTGACTATGAATCTGGCAACTGGGCACCATTGGTGACCTTGACAAGAGCAGGTAAGGTGGCTTATGCCACCTATTCTAATAGATTAGAATGTGTTTAAGAGAGAATTAGAGGGAGGAAGTGGAAACGTGAGTATAGACAACTCTTCAAGGATTTTTGTGCAAAGAGGAGCAAAAGGAAATGGGAGTAGTAGGGTTAAAAAGTTTTTTTTTTTTTTTTTAAAGGTGGGAGAAATGACAGCATGTTTGCATGCACATGAGAATGATTTAATAGAGAAAGAAAATTAGTGATGTTAGAGAGAGAGGGTATTGGCTCTAGTGCGCAAGGGACAGGACATTGCTTTAGATAGGAACATGGATAGAGGGCAGAGTGTGCGGGTGAGCATTCTGGAAGGTGGATAACTGAGGCGGTGGGAGTCTGTTGAGATTCTCTTCTGGTCGCTTTAGTTTTCTCCAAATAGGAAGCAAGGTCATCAACTGAGAGTGAGGGTGGGGGAGGAGGTGGTAGAGGTGGTAGGACAGGGAAGGTGTGAATAGTTAAGGAGGGAGAGTGATGGGCTGGGGAAGTACAGTAAGGTTGTCTGGCTGCCTTAAAGGGCCCATTTAAAGTTTCTGGTCACAAGTTTAAGTGGAGACCGGTCAGTAGGTTGTTGTATTCATTGACACAGTGGAGGCACAGAGCAAGTGAAGAAAAGGATTTAACCAGAGTTGCAGATTATCCAATGGGTCTAATAAAATAATAGGGGCAAGGGAATTGTGAATGTATGCAAGGGAGGTATTATTGTAATGATTGACTATAGAATTTAAAGCGGGTAAGTAGAGAAGGGAAGAAATCAAGGTGATTAGGAAGATTAAAAAGGTGATGGGGTCAATGGATTGGAAATTTCAGTGGGAGTGAGGGCTAGCGGAAGTTAGCTGGAAGATCAGAGGTGGTGGTCAGAGAGAGAGATATGCTATAAGAAGTTGTTCATTTCCACAAGTCAAGTCCAAGTACAAATCTATGCATATTTTACTATGTTTCATACTTGATATTTTTGGGGTGAGCCTTCTTTTTGTGTTTATGTAAGGAGTCAGTATATTGATATGTAGTGAATTAAACTGTAGTGGTCTGGAAATCGATTCTCATCTTAAACCTGCCAGCAACGGGCTCTGAGATCTGGGACACTTCTCTGTGGACATCAGTTTCCTTGTTTGTAAAGAAGAGGGGAGAAGTCACTGTCTCAGAACAACCGTGCAGTAGGTCAACTTTGACAGCTTTCAAACAAGTCCCATCCTCCACGGAAGCACCTTACTCAGTAAACTCTGATATGCTTTCTTTGCTTCTCTTCACTCCACCTTTGGTCTCAGACAGTGGCCACTTGCCTCTCTTTGTTCTGTGACTTTTATACCTGTCGGCCTTTTGCTTTTTCTATACCCCAGTAGTGACCAGATTCTGTGGTTGTTTTCTATTGGCAGCTGTAAATTTATAGTGAAACTTCTTCCCCTTGCTGTGATCATCCTGTCTCCAAAAAGAGCTCTACCAACTTCTGGCTCTCAGGCTCTCTGACTTCTCCGACTGCTGTGATGACTTAGCATTTCCCGAGGTGCTAGCTTCAGTGGTCTCTTCTCACTCTTTACTTTCCCTGAGCGAGCTCATTCATCCCACGGCTTCACTATCTCCTATGTGTCTGTATTTCTAGGTCCACTTTTTCTGAACCCAGCCCTATATTTCAAACTTCCTACTAGAATTCCTACCTGGATGTCCTTTATGTCACACACAAAACTAAATTCATCATCCTGTCCTTAAAGTCTGCCTTTTCCTTCTTCTTATGCTTGTTAGCATTCTATATCTGTTTCTCACCAGTTGCCCAGAAACCTGGAGTTATTCTCAAAGTCTGCCCTTTCCCCTTTCCCTACATTCAGTTCACAAGTCCTGTCTATTCTACCCCGAACATGTGCTTTCCACCCCTACTGTCCCTGCCTTAGTTCCAGCCATCACATCTTTCGCCCAGCCTCAGATCCTAATCCAGTATGCATACCTTAACAGCATTTAATTCCCTAAAATGCAAATCTCTTCATCTCACATCCTTGATCAAATGCCTGGAATAAATCTTCATTTTCTGTGGAATAAAGTCCAAACTTCTTAGCGTGCCACGGTCTGAACCCAGCTTACATTGTTCTATTTTAGCACACATTTTCTCCCCTAATTGCTAAAGTAATGCATGCTTAATGCAGAAAATCTGGAAGGCAGAGAAGCAAAAAGAGATTAAAACAAAATTACTCATAATTCCACCACCCAGAGGTGATTAGTGTTAACATTTTGGTTAACACTATCCTTTCAGTCTTTTTTATATCCATAGACACATGCAAATGCTTATTATTTCATACTGAACATTTCTCTCATTGGTCTATATATTTTTAATAATTTATTTTAACGTATGCATAGTCTCCCATATATTTAAGCACCTTAGTCTACTTAAGTTGTTGGATTTTTAGTCCAGTTTTTCTTCTTAATTTCATATCCCCCATGGCCTCCACAAACCCTGGTCATAGTCTCATCAAGCAACTCACTGTTTTAATAACGTTACTGTCCCCATGCCCTTCTGCTCCTCACTGCCTTTGTACACTATGCCCGAATGGCTTGGTCTCCCTGTGTCTCCTTCATCATTCTTTGGAAAGCTCCTATTGATCTTTAAAGGCTGAGTGTGAATGTCCTGTCATCTGTAAAGCTTCCTGATTGCCCCAGGCTGGGTTAATCCTCCCTCTGTGCTCTAGTAATACTGTAGACTCACCTCTGCTCCAGCATTTAGCACACTATTTTGGGCTGTTTGCTTTACACAAGACTGTCTCACCCACAGAGCTTGGGGAAGGCAGGGGCTTATCTTTATTTATTTTCATCTTAGGCAAAGTGTCTAGTACATTCTGGGTGCTCAATAAATTTTATTGTACTAACGAATGAATGATTATAGTGTCCTTTGTAGAAATTGGCGAGATCATTATTTTCACAGAAAGAGTGCATGATGGTGGTGATTGGAGGGAAAGAAAAAAATCATCAGCTATGAATGAATCAAGCAGATGTGCCTTTTCAGAGAATGAGAATACACCAAATGGTATTTTATGATCACTTTACCTTTACAGTTGTAACTTCTGCATTTGCATCCTTCTTATTTCCTTAATAACGTTTTTTGTACTTGAATGGAGGAAAAGGAAAATTTTTATACAGTTTAAAATTACTAGAATTATAAGAAATAGGATGTGATCTCCCCTTTCGAAGTGGTTACTATTGATTTTCATGGTACAATGTTACTATAACACTTAAGCACTCTAACTGGAATAAGTTATAAAATTGTCTCTTACTAGTGAAACGAATGCAATAAATATTTCTCTTGGTTCGTATTCTGTTTATACCCTGATAAGAAGCTTTATGCTTCTTTTTATATGATAGGTAGTGTTTTGTAAACAATTATAAATAATTACCATTGATATATAGTATTGAGAAGTCTTTGTAACATAGTTTTTAACTGTAACATATAAGGGCTATGTTTATACTGAATATAATTGTATATATTATCAATATTGGATAATGTAGTTTCTACAATATTTATTCTGATATGTGTTTTTCATTTAAAATATAAATCTACATATAAACTGGGTATTTGTATTATAAAATACTACTACTACTATGAGCTAACACGTGGGTTTAACATTAAGTTTCAGATACACTTGCTTTAGAAAGCTTATCTGAGACCTGTTTGAGGTCATGAGATCTAGTGCAAAGACCACAAGACCCTGCTCTGCTACTTGCCAGCCTTTTAAACTTGCATAAGTAACTTAACTTCTCAGATCAACAATCTTGTTCCTATAAAATGGGGATAATAATAGTTGCTTCACAGGTCATTGGGAGGATAATGTAAGATAATATATATGGAATGTCTGGCACGGTACCCAGTTCAATGTATGGAAGCTGTTGTGGTTATGGAGGGAAACCAATAGAATCAGTTTCATGATTTCCAAGAGCCTTGCTCACTTTTTCCTTGTAAATAAATGGTTTACCACTTATTTTTTTTTCATATCCAACGCTGTACTTTGAATTGTTATTGAAAATTGTGTTTCAGCAATGTTAAAGATAATTTACAAATTATCCAACGTCCCAGTGTTTTTTATTTTTGGATGTTGCTTTCCACTCCTTACCCATTTCTGGCTTGCATGGTGCTGTAACCGAAAGGGGCACTCTTACCCGGATTGCCCCAGGGATAGTTTAAAATGGGCTGGCGGCCATTTGTGGCGAAGTTATTCCCAATGGGGTGACCCAAAAGAGAGGAGACAAATCTAGGGCCTGTGGGTGACGGGATGGATCTGCATGTCTGGAAACGCAGGTACCCAGACATCAAAGTAGAGGGGATTACAGGGGTGGGGATGGGGTGCTGGAAGGAAGGGGGGAAGAGTAGAAGAGGGGAAGGGTGGAATCCTGGTTAAAGATAGGTAGCAAGGGATGAGTTAGGAAGGGTTGGATAGGATTGGGAGGGCAGACAGTAGAGAGGAAGTGAAGGCTGAGGATTAATTTGGAGCCAATCTATTGTAAATTGCATTGTTCCTTTTATATGTGGAGTCTTAAAGGGGCAGTTTCTTTTTGGGCAATTTATATAGCAGCAAACTTAACAGGGCATTTTATGTGCTCCTTTAAAAATGCATCGTCATGTTATAAACGTATTTACAAACTCTACATAGTCTTTGGAGTTGTAACTTTTTTAAGTTATAAGGTATTTAACTACTCAGACACAGAGGAATATAGAGAGAAGAGAAAATAATCTTGTCACCCTAATACAACTAAATATCATTTTGGTTAATTTCCTTCCAATCTTCCTAATGCATATAGGGCTTCACTTCTTGATTTATTGACAAACACACACTATAGTGTAGTCACAATTCTGATATATATACAATTTTGTGCCCTGCTTCTTTTCTACTTAATGTTTTAGGATAAGCATTTTTCATTTTGTTGCATTTATTTGCTGTGAGAGGCTGGAGTTGGTTTCTTACTTCAGAGATCTTGGCTTAAAGAATTTGGGCAAGCTGGTTCTCAGTTATTTAGACCATGTAAAATGGAGAGACCTGGAGCGTGAGTGAGGGCTTCTTTGGTTTCTAGTCACAGGATTCCACTTGAATTGGCTGAAGCAAAAATAGAAGGGATTAAAAGGATCCTGGGAGTCTCCCGTGGATATTTTTTTTTTTTTTGGTGAGGAAGACCAGCCCTGAGCTAACATTTGCCAATCCTCTTTTTTTGCGGAGGAAGACTGGCCCTGGGCTAACATCCATGCTCATCTTCCTCTACTTATATGGGACGCTGCCACAGCATGGCTTGCCAAGCGATGTGTCCGTGCGTGCCCGCCGGATCCCAACCGGCGAACCCTGGACCGCTACAGAGGAGCACGCACACTTAACCGCTTGCGCCACTGGGCCAGCCCCTCCCATGGATTTTAAGGGCAGGGACAAGGTGGGATAAGCTAGCTTCAGGTCCCGAAGTGTTGTAGGGAAAACAGGAAACTCTCTTTCTCTGCCTTTTCTCTCTTTCTTCTGGCACATGTTCTCCGTTCTTGTCTCTTGCTGCAGGCTGGCTTTCTCTAGTTCCTCGTCCAAATGGTTGAAAATAGCCTCTGCCTGCAGTTCCAGTGTTTACATGTCCTCTATTCAAGAGAGCAGACAGACTGAGCAAGAACCTCTTACTTCTAAATCTAGATTCCTGGGGAAAGGGACTCTTTTGCCCAGTTTGTGTCAAGCGCACACTCTTCATCCTATTGATTGTGGTGGTTCGGGGCAAGGTCAAGTTACTCAATCATGGCTGCCAGAGGCTCTGTCCTGTAACCGTACTGACCGTGGGGGAAGACGAAAAGAGAAAAGGAGCGGTTGGCTGGACAGTCAACTTAATGGCTATTGGGTTCACAGAGCTTTGCATAAAAAGTTTTTCATATCAAATCATAGGCTTTAATCAAGATCCGATCTTTTCTTTCTTCTGGTCCTGACAGCCGTTAGAGTGTATCTAGATAATATTTAGTGAGGTTATAGACACTGTCTTCCTACAAACTGAGAAAATCCAAGTGTCTTTAGGGTATAAGTCCCCAGGGCATTCTGCTTGAAAGTGCCCAGCCAGCACTGCAGACTGCTGATTAGGTTTCATTGACGTGCTGCTGGTTACATCAGGTTTGGAAGACGTATTTCTTTTTCTTGGTCAAATAGGGCAACACACCAGTTCCTTCAGACTCGAGGTATAGTAATTGAGAATGACATTTAATATTGTATATTTTAAACAGGGATTGAAAATTACACTATTTTGCAGTCTGGGATTTTCTGTATTTAGCCCTGGGCTAATGCCAAGATGGCACTAATGAGGTGTCAATAATGGTTTTATGGTCCTGAAAACCAGACATACTAAGAATTCTTTCTGTCTTTTGAAAGCTGAGATTCCTAAGAGTGCTAGAGCCTGTAGGTTTTCACTGCTGACCTTGCTAAGCTCCGAGTCATGTGATTTTGGTATCTATCTTGTGTTTTTGTTTGTTTTTTCTTTGGTGAGGAATATTAGCCCTGAGCTAACATCTGTGCCCATCTTCCTCTATTTTGTATATGGGATGCCACCACAACATGGCTTGACTAGCGGTGCGTAGGTCCATGCTGGGGGTCGGAACCCACAAACCCTGGGCCGCTGAAGCAGAGTGCACAAACCTAACCACTACACCTCTGGGTCAACCCCTATCTTGTGTTTTTGTTTATATCCATGTTTAATCCTAGGCATTCTAGAGGAAAGATCCAGATTGAGTGATTTGGGAGCCATTTAGAGCACCATCTTCTCTGCCGGAGTTATGGTGGCAGGTTCTAAAGAAACAATATACACATCTAAAATGATAGTATCATTTCCCAGGGACTTTTTTTTATTTTTTAATTTATTTTTTTATTGAAGTAACATTGATTTATAACATTATATAGGTTTCAGGTGTACAGTATTATAATTAGACATCTGTATACACTACATTGTGTTCACCACCAAAAGTCTAATTTCTATCCATTACCATACAAATAACCCCCTTTATCTTTTTTGCCCTCCCCCTACCCCTTTTCTCTCTGGTAACCACCAGTCTGTTTTCTGTATCTATGTGTTTGTTTGTTTTTTATCTTCCACATAGGAGTGAAATCATATGGTATTTGTCTTTCTCCATCTGACTTATTTCACTTAGCATAGTACCCTCAAGGCCCATCCATGTTGTTGCAAATGGCAAGATTTCATCTTTTTTGTGGCTGAGTAGTAGTCCATTGTATATATATCACATTTTTATCCATTCATCCTTTGATGGGCACTTAGGTTGTTTCCATGTCTTGGCTATTGTGAATAATGCTGCAATGAACAAAGGGGTGCATATATCTTTTCGAGTTAGTGTTTTCATATTCTTTGGATGAATACCCAGCAGTGGAATAGCTGGATCATATGGTAGTTCAATTCCTAATTTTTTGAGGAATCTCTATACCGTTTTCCATAGTGGTTGCACCAGTTTACGTTCCCACCAGCAGTGTACCAGTGTTCTCCCAAGGACTTTTTAGAACAAATATACTTAGAAGTTGAGAACTTTTTATTTCTCCTTAATTTTTTAAAAAAATTGTGAGCACCTCAAGTGGGAGCTTTTTCCCTTGCTCCTTTCTAGTCCAGATCCACGTTGCAGCCATGGTGATCTTTTAAAAGTATTAATTAGGTGATGCCATGCCTCTGGTTAAAGTGTTTAGTGGCTTCCTATATCTCTTTGGAAAACTGTGGAACCCTGAACCTGGCCTACAAGGTCTTACATGGTCGGGTTCTTCAGCTGGCACCGCCTTCCGTGCCCTCATTGTGTTCTGGTCACACTGACATGTGCTCCAGGCCCTTTCCTTCCTCCAGGCTGATGAAAAGCTCTTACTCCTTCTTGGTGCTGTTACCTGGCTGGCTCCCAGCCGTCCCTCAGGTATCATATTAAGTGCCGCTGCCTCAGAGAGGCCTTTCCAGCCTTGAACCTCTCTCATCTCATGTATTTTTCCTTTACAGCACTAACTACAAACTGCAATTACAGTTGATGTTGAATATGTGACTGTTTCATGTCTTTCCTGCCCACTAGTCTCTTTGCTCCCTCAGGGAAAGGATGGATCTGTTCTGTTCAATACTGTGTACCCAGCACAAAGAACAGTGCTTGTACACTCCATAATTATTTGTGGAGTGATTAAACCTTGTTAAAAATTTAAAGTACGCTTTTTAAAAAAAAATCAACATTTTATTTGGAATATTTTTAGACTTACAGAAAAGTTGCAAAGATAATACCGAGAGTTCCTGTACACCCCTCACCCAGTTTTCCCCATCATTATCACCTTACATTACCAATGTGTGTTTGTCAGCGCTAAGAAACCAATATTGGTACATTACCATTAATCAAATGCTAGGCTTTATTTGGATTTCACCAGTTTTTCCATTCAGGTTCTCCTTCTGTCCCAGGATCCAATCCAGGGGACTGCACTGTACTTAGTCATCACGTCTCTTAGGTAGGCTTTCAATGCATTGAACTTGAAAAGATAATTTCAATTTTATAGGAACGTCTTGGCCAATTTTTTAGGCCCTGGATCAGATCACATTTGAAAATGTAACTACTAGTTTTCAAGGTGATATTGAATTAAATTCATGTTAGAAATGACCTATGACTAGACATGGTAATTACATACCATTTTAGAGGATTGTTCTATAGTGTAGAATAGCAGTTTTTACATTTTTGCTTGTCAACATTTTGGGGGACACAGAAATATTTGAAAATCTAAATAAAGTTATAGATTACCCCCCAAAATGCACATATACACCAAACATTTTCATGCAGTTTATTTTATTACACTTGAAATTTATTAGTTCACAGGAACAACCTATAAAAATGAATTCCAATGAATTGTATCTGTTTTTCTATTTTATGAGAATGTGTGCAAAATTTAATGACAATATCTGAAAAAATTGAAATAATTCAAACTTGGTAACTAAAATAAAAATGAACTTTTATTCAAAATTGAATTTTAGTGATAAAACTCTTATAGTTTGGATTGAATAAGAAGCTGAAATTTTGGAGTGGTCTTAGCCATGAGACTATGCAGTTCATCTTTGGCATCCAGTTGACTTCAACTTCATAAAAATATTAACACCTAAAAACTCTGACTCACAAGGATATGTGGTAGCAAATGAAATTAGGGATCTCATAGCTTATTTTGCAGGAGGAGGGTGTATCAAGAAACACCAGACTTTTCAAAAACTCTTCAAGTTGAATTAATGTCACATCATTTCATTCGTACTCAAGTCAATGAGATCATCTTTTTTTTTTATTTTTAACTTTTTAATTTTTTAATTTTGTGTTTATTACAGTAACATCGGTTTATAACATTGTACAAATTTCAGGTGTACATCATTATACTTCTATTTCTGCATAGATTACATCATGTTCACCACCCAAATACTAATTACAACCCATCACCACACACATGTGCTGAATTATGCCTTTCGCCCTCCTCCCTCCCCCTTCCCCTCTGGTAACCACCAATCCAATCTCTGTCTCTATGTGTTTGTTTATTGTTGTTATTATCTACTACTTAATGAAGGAAATCATACGGTATTCTGAAAGCTATCCCTCTAAGAACAGGAACCAGACAAGGATGCCCACTCTCGCCACTCCTATTTAACATAGTACTGGAAGTCCTAGCCAGAGCAATCAGGCAAGAGAAAGAAATAAAAGGGATCCAAATTGGAAAGGAAGAAGTGAAACTGTCACTATTTGCAGATGACATGATCTTATATGTAGAAAACCCTAAAGAATCCACCAGAAAACTTTTAGAAGTAATAAACGAATATGGTAAAGTTGCAGGATACAAAATCAACATACAAAAATCAGTTGCATTTCTATACACTAACAATGAAGTAGCAGAAAGAGAAATTAAGAATACAATCCCATTTACAATTGCAACAAAAAGAATAAAATACCTAGGAATAAAATGAGATCATCTTTGAGGCGAGATCTGCATCACTTGTGCTGTCTTTGTCAGCAAAGAAAGGGTGATGAATCGCTGTTTCAATGTTAAGGTTGTCTAAGCAGAATTAGCCTTCAAATCCATCCTGCCATGTATCTAGGTCCCTCCAGATTGTTTGTCAGCACTGACATTTCCTGACATGGTGTCACTCTGGATCTTTATTTTCCTGAGGACGTATTTCCAAAAGAGCTTGTGGTTTTCAGCTGCATTATAATAGAGACTTCAAGGCTTTCAATGAAAAAGTATACCATGTACATATCTATAAAGCAGCAAAGTGAAGAATGAACTTCTCCTTACTGAATTTTCTGTTCTAAAGATGGGCTTCCCTTTTCTCTCAAAAGTGATACAAATGTCTTCCCAAATGTCATTCAAAGATTTCAAGTCACGGTTTCTGGAAAGACATTAGCTTCCAGATAGTCAAGGAGAACTCTACGTTCTCTTCACTGGCTCTGTTGGAATTGACTTTCAATGCAATAGAAAAGGTTTCTTGTGGGATCATTGACAATGTTTTGGGTGCTTCTACATGCTGATGTATCAGGTAGCAAGTTACACTGATATGCAAAGCTACTTTCATCACCAAAGCAGCACAACCAACTTTTCTCTGCAGATACAGTTTGACATTACAGCTTTTCATGTTTCCTAAAAGCTCATAGAACAGGCATTCTCCTTAGATGATATTTATATAAGTATCACAGAAAATCAGGAGTTGGAAGCAGTGTGAGATATATAGTTATTTGCTAACGGGAAATAGCATAGCTGCTGGTGTCTCCAGCGTTTGCATTAAAGTTATGGCAAATGAGCAGGTTTGGGGAGAGGACTTCATTTGATAAAGGTGCTGATCCATTTTTATCCCTTGCTGCAGACCCAAAACCAGTTTATCATTTTCCAAGACATGCTAGTTCCCAAGATCTCCCCAGGATGAATTTGGCTGCAAGTAAAGAAAACTGAACTTATATTGGCTTAAGTAATGAGGAAATTTATTCTCTTTTATAGCAAGAAGTTGAGAGATGGGATGGCTGACTTAATGGCATATGCTGTAATGAAGTACCTAGATTCTAATCTTTGCTTTCCTGTTTTCCATTTCTTTGTCTGTTTGTTGTACTTTGTGGGATATTTTCTTGACTTGATTTTCAAACTCTTCTACTAAGTTTTTCACTTAAAGTTTCATTTAAAGTTGTAATAGCTCTCTTTTGTTTTCCTAATATTTCTTTTAAAAATATGGCATCCTGTTTCTTGTTGTATGGATATAATAGCTTCTCTTATTCCCTGAGGATATTCCTAATACATTTTTTGAAGTTTTCTTCTGTTGATTGGGCTGTTTCTTCCAAGTTTAAAATTTTTTTGAAGAAAATTTTTGTTATTGTTAGTCAATATTCTTGGATGTTTTGTGATTTTTGTGTATCTGCTTATATTCTAGAGTGGAGGACTCCAAAACTATTTGGAAGCTGTGAGAATGGTTAAGGATGTCAAGAACTATGAAAGGTCTTACCCCACCTTCAAGCTAACAAGTTAGTCTGCTACAGTTTCATGGATGCTAGCAGAAGACATGAGATTTCTGGGTCAGATACAAAGGACTTTATTACTCATAGTTCAGCAAGCAGCGTGAGCTTCATGCTCACGGTGGTTCTCCTTGCTCCCCAAGTTCCACAAGGACAAGACAGAGCAAGCAACATGGATCCTCACTATGTAGTAGGTTTTTGTCACAGCTGAGGAATCCTGAGCTTAGGAAATCCCAATCATTTGTAATGCCCTGCAAGCAAACCTACCCAACCTTTGTGCCAGAAGGAGACATTAGCAAATAAACCTGCCTTCTGTTCTAGAGGGAGACATTATCTCTACCTTCCAAAGTGTTCACTATACAGGGTCTTGAAAAGGTAGTCTAGGACAAAAGGCTATCAGGTCCTGCACAAGATGTTCAGAAATGCAGGAGAGACTCATGGAGAATTGTCTCCCAACAGGGGCTTGTCTATTATGACTTTACTGTCAAACAGCTGGGCTGTTATCCTTGAGAACTTTCAATGTCATTTTCTTAAGATCTGTTCCTTTGGACCATAGAAGGCTTTTCTAATGTTCTGACTGGCTGCTAGGAAAGTAGGAAAGAAACCTTGGCATCTTAGTGAGCAGTGTGCCTAAGTTCACTTAATTCCTCCATGATTTTGGTATGGTACCTCAACCTTCAACCTGTAGACTCCTGTTTGGGCCTCTCCAGAGAATAAAGCTCTGGTCTTTGCCAGAGTGAAGGGAGGCATAGTCAAATGCTGTATAGAGTGAGGGTGAGGATTAGGAAGCCATCAGGCTTCTTAAACAGACTTAACCAAGACTACTGATTTTAGCTTCGTTGTCATCCCTTTTAAGGTGGTAACTGGTAACTTTGGAAAATTCTGTGTCGTAAATTGGACTAATATTCATTTTCTCTACTCTCAGCTTAGGTTTCAGTTTTTTCAGGCCTGACAAGTCATTCAGCACTTTTCGACTTCTAAAATGTTGTTCTTGTCTCCTCTCCTGATTCCCGTTGATTTACGCCTTTAAAAAATTCTCTTATTGTCATTTCAGTGGAATTTCCTTAATGAACAAATAAAGATTTGTGTATTCAAACTGCCATCTTTACCAGGAAGAATCATTGTACTTTCTATTTCTGTTCCTTGAAATCTTCCAACTTAAACTAGATCTACTGTAAACCAAGATAAATGTCATATTCATAGTGGCAGAGTACATTATCTTTATTTCCTCCCAGTGGGAAGCTATTTTAGATGTCATAACATGGGGGCAAATGATATTGTGCATTATCTATTTCTTGATCTGAATAGTGGTTTCACGGATGTGTTTACTTTATGAAAATATCATCAAGCAGTGCACTTAAGGTTTGTGTACTTTTCTGTACACATTTATATTGCAATAAAAACTTTACATTAAATATTGTGCGTAACATGACTATGTATCATGGCATTCATCCATTTTACCCTTGTTTTTAATAAAACATTGAACTTTAACTGAAAAATATTTTTCAAATTTTGAAAGTAGCATAAAATAAGTTATTACTTTTCTGTGTTCCCAGTTCACTAAGTCCTAAATGCATCCCCTAATCGCTTACCAGTATGAGGAAAGTGGTTCTTGAATACTGTGCTGCATATTAGAAACACCTGGGAGTTCTAAAAAATATCCCAATGCCAAGGCTGCATCCCATTGCAATTAAAACTGATTCTCTGTTATTGAGACCCAGGCATCAGTACTTTTTCAAGCTCCGCAGAAGTGTCCAATGAACAGCCAAGACTGTGAACGGGGCTAGGGCAATGCTTCTCAAACTATCGGTGGTGAAGAACCAGTTTGTGTTTTTAAAATTCCAACTCATCATAGGTCAAAACTCTTGCAAAATCAATAAAAATGAACTAATAGAAAAAATAATCATGCACTGAAATATCACAGAAATGTCAACTTGCTGTAAAGCTTTCTTAATCCTTACTCTCATTTCTGCATTTATCTTGTCACAGACCGGTAACAGTTCATGGCCAGTTCCAGTCCACAGAGGCACTTAGGTAGCGCTGATGGCTCAAAACCCTGGAATGCTCTCTCTCTTTCCTGGTGCCAGCTGGGTATCCGTATCCTCTCCTCTCTGTGGAGTCTTTTTGGAGACTGAAGAGGCTTTGGGCTGGGGCCTGTAGTGTGTGCTCCCACCATTCTCTACAGCCCCACTTATGCGTTGTACCCACTCTGATGCATTTCTGGGCTCTGAATGCATGGGGTGAAAACCATTGTTAATGACTCATGAGTTCATTTGAGATTTTCCAAGCATTGTTTCCCTTCAGCTAATTCAGGAAAGACTCTTGACTACTAAAATCTTAGCATGTGACTTCATGTAAATTTGTAGTGGATCTAATCTGTAAGATGTATGTACGAGTGAATTGCAGGGAAAAATCCACTAAAGATTCTCAGGAACAAAAATGTACTTTGCTCTTAGTGATTTTGCCCCTTAGGTGAGAATGCAGTGAAAACTCTCCTGTTACTTGGCCTGGAGTCTCCAAAGGACAAGGGGAGTTTCACTCAGAGGCATGTTGGAGCTGCCTGTTGTGTTTCCAGGACTGACTGAGAGGAAGTGGACCGTTGCAATCTGCTTCTCCTAGACACTTGTCCCCATAGTCTGGCAACATGGGAATTTACCCATGTGGCAGGAATCCCACTAGTTTGATGAAGCATGACTCAGATGAGTCTTCTGATGAAGATATCTTGTCCCCTTCCCTTTGGGACATTATTTTGATGGTGATGCAATTGAATTCTAGTGGAAGCAGATTATCTGATTACCATGGTCCAAGACTTCTCTTGCTTTTTTTCCTTTCTAAATAAATACTGGTTCACCTATTTCAGAGAAAGTGACACAATTATGCTTATTAGAGAACCAAAGGCCATACCAGATGTTAAATTCTACCCTCAGTCCCTTGTGCGGTCTTTAATAAAGCTGTCTTCAATGTCCTTATTACTCAGCTTGATTTCTGTTACATTCTGATTGTATTTGCTAGGAGTGTGGAATTTCACGATGGATCTCTTAGGTGTGACTTAGATCTGTCTCTCAGAAAGGAAGTGAAAAAGAGAGAGGGGATATACTCTGTGGCTTTGGACTTCAGTACCCTTCCTGACTCAGGTTTGGTTCCTTGATAAGGGATGGAGAATGAGGCAAAGTGTCTGATGTACTTGTTTATAGAGTTCTATCTTCTTTCAGGTTGTATACTCTGTGTAAAGCTTGTGCATGTAAAACCCCTAACACGCATAACATCTGGCACATGAAAGCTTATTAGGGAAGAAAACCAAGAATGGGAATCTCAGCATATGCTATAACTTAAGAAGGCGTTACCTATCCTGTGGCTTTTAATAGAAAATTATACCCAAATATGTACTATGTACAGCCGTGGTGGGATTGTAACCAATGTAAGGCTGAACTGTGTGCAGAGTAATCTTTGAGGATTAAATAAAGATGAAATGTTTATGAGACTTAAAACAAACACTGAGGGCCGGCCCCGTGTCTTAGCGGTTAAGTGCGTGTGCTCCGCTACTGGCGGCCCGGGTTCGGATCCTGGGCGCGCACCAATGCACCGCTTGTCCGGCCATGCTGAGGCCACGTCCCACATACAGCAACTAGAAGGATGTGCAACTATGACATATAACTATCTACTGGGTCCTTGGGGGGTAAAAGGGAAAAAAAGGAGGAGGATTGGCAATAGATGTTAGCTCAGGGCCAGTCTTCCTCAACAAAAAAAAGAGGAGGATTGGCATGAATGCTAGCTCAGGACTGATCTTCCTTACAAAACAAACAAACAAACAAACAAACACTGAAAGAAATAGCAGGATCCTTAACTTATCATTGCACTCAAAGGATTCTGGCTGTGAATTCTGAGCAATGCCACCACCACTCTCTGACAGTTGTACAGCATTTTTACACTTGAAGAGGCATTAACATACATGGTTTGACGAACACTCACAGCCTATCTGTGAAGTGGGTGTATCACCATGCTACAGATGAGGAAACTGAGGCCGAGGGAGGTTTCCTTGCCCAAGGGCACAGCTACCAGGTGTCAGGGCTCGAGTTTGAACCCAGAGCTGCCTGCTTCCCAACCCATACTCTCCACTAGAGAGAGTAACAAGAAATTGTAAAATTCATATTGTAAAATTGTAAAATTCAGACCCTCCAGTGGCTCATCTCCTCCACCTCCTCCTGAAGTTGTGTAAGAATTTAATGAACTTCTACTTCGTTTTTAGCAGTGCCCTTAACTTGCAATGCACAGCTCTGGTAAAGGGCTTAGCCTGAGGACTAAAGGGGGACCTCTCCCTCTCCCCCAAGTCTGAATTTTACCTCAAATGGATGCTGTGCCTGAAGGCTCTTTTTGGAAAGAAGAGGAGAGATTGAACAAGATGGCCTTGAGAATCAGGCTGTGTGTGTTTGTGTGTGTGTGAGTGTGTGTGTGTGAATGTGTGTATGTGTATGAGAGAGGGAGAGAGAGAGACCTCTATTAAGATCCAATTGGTATCTAGAATCTCACCATTTTCTAGAGAAAGAGGGAGGAAGGGCAGTGGAGAGACAGGAAGAGACTGCCCCCCTCCTGAGCCCCAGCTGGCTCCTTTTAGATTTTGCCTGGATATTTCAGAGGCTATCTTTCTGGTCACATTGAGGAAAACTTGCTTCCAGAAGGCAACTTTGCCTCTTGAGAAGGATTCTCTATTTCCTGCATCCATAAGTTGTAAGGAATAAGCCTATTAAGGGGAGGGAAGAAGAGGACATCATCTATTCCTGTGGCAAAGGATAGATGTCTGTAGCTTTAGGTCATTGGTGCCTGGCACAGTAGCTGAGAAGAGTATACAATGGTATTTGTGAAGTTTTAACTATACATCAGTTTTAGCTGTCAATGCTTGCTCTAATATCTATCAATGCTTGCTCTAATATCGAATGAAATTTCTCTAGTTGTGACTTCCATCATTGGAATGTTGATACTGGTGCTGCTGTTGTCCTTTTCAGAAAAAGGAGTCCAATATTGCTTTAATATTGGCTCTGTGGGTCTAATAGTTTTGCCCTTCATTATTCACATTACTGAGGCTTCTTCAAGATGCAATGCAGACCTCTATCAATGGCCTTGGAAATGCAAGTGTGGTTGTAGTGATGCCTCATCCAGCCAGGATTTGAACATCATTAGATTCAGCCCCATTCTGTTTAAACTGTACTTATTTCCAACATTTCTGGATGCATGTCTTTCGAAGGACCTTTCCAACTTTCTCAGCTGCAACATTAATAAGATCAGTGGGTTTTTTTTTGTTTTTTTTTTTTTATTGATGTTTTAATGGTTTCTAACATTGTGAAATTTTGGGTTGTACATTTTTGTTTGTCCATCACCCCATATATGACTCCCTTCACCCCTTGTGCCCAACCCCCACCCCCACTTCCCGGGTAACCACAGTCCAGTTTTCTCTGTCCATGTGTTGGTTTATATTCCACATATGAGTGAGATCATACAGTGTTTGTCTTTCTCTTTCTGGCTTATTTCACTTAACATAATACGCTCCAGGCCCATCCATGTTGTGGCAAATGGGACGATTTTGTCTTTTTTTATGGCTGAGTAGTATTCCATTGTATATATATACCACATTTTCTTAATCCAATCGTCAGTCGAGGGACACTTAGGTTGCTTCCACTTCTTGGCTATGGTGAATAATGCTGCAATGAACATAGGGGTGCATAAGCCTCTTTGGATTGTTGATTTCAGGTGCGTTGGATAGATTCCCAGTAGTGGGATGGCTGGATCATAGGGCATCTCTATTTTTAATTCTTTGAGGAATCTCCATACCGTTTTCCATAGAGGCTGCACCAATTTGCATTCCCACCAGCTGTGTATGAGGGTTCCTGTTTCTCCACATCCTCTCCAACATTTGTTGTTTTTTGTCTTGGTGATTATAGCCATTCTAACGGGCGTGAGGTGGTATCTTAGTGTTGTTTTGATTTGCATTTCCCTGATGATTAGTGATGTTGAGCATCTTTTCATGTGCCTATTGGCCATCTGTATATCTTCCTTGGAGAAGTGTCTGTTCATTTCCTCTGCCCATTTTTTGATCGGGTTGTTTGTTTTTTTGTTGTTCAATTGTGTGAGTTCTTTATATATTACGGAGATCAACCCCTTGTCAGATGTATGTTTTGCAAATATTCTCTCCCAGCTGGTTGGTTGTTTGTTCATCTTGATTCTGGTTTCATTTGTCTTATAAAAGCTCTTTAGTCTGATAAAGTCCCACTTGTTTATTTTTTCTTTAGTTTCCCTAGTCTGGGTAGGCATGTCATCCGAAAAGATTCCTTTAAACCCAATGTCAAATAGTGTGTTGCCTATATTTTCTTCTATGAGTTTTATAGTTTCAGGTCTCACCTTCAGGTCTTTGATCCATTTTGAGTTAATTTTTGTGAATGGCGATAGCACATGGTCCACTTTCATTCTTTTGCATGTGGCTGTCCAGTTTTCGATCAGTGGGTTTTTTAAAATGTTAAGTCAATTGTATTTATGCTTAATGGGTAACCATTTACCTTTTAAGATGACTTATTCCTACTATTCCTTTCTTCAATGAGAGTTGAACATGAAGTCCCTGATACTTGATGGAAACCACAAACAAAAACTGAATTTAAGAGAAGCTTCCAGGAGGTCATAACATCCTGCAGAGCTATTGAAATTGTTTAGGAGTTTTGAGTATTTTGCAGGAATATCATATTCTAATTCTTTTGAGAATCTGACAAGAGTGCAAATTCAGTTTTTAATTTTTTATTATACAATTGGGAGAAATGTTCTAAATACATTAGGAAAAAGCCCAGATGGGAAGAAACCGAGCTTCAAACCCTTTCTACTCCAGCCTTTTAGATCTTTCTCTTGGTTGCTCTGTGTCGGGGAGTTGCTGGTGGCTTAGGTGAGACGAGTTTTTGTTCCTCACAAAACCCAGAAGCTGAAACCTCTCAACTTGTTAAACTGCTTTAGAGGAGGCTGAGATTTGGCTCTGCCCTCAGGAGGCTTGGCCAAGTAGAAATAACAGACCCCCTCCCCATGCTCCCAGGACTGAACCTTTTTGACAGGAACCCAAACAGCATTGCCAGGGGAGGTCACATTACCCCCCATCCACTGGAGGGGTGGCTGTGGAATGGGGATATTCAGTCTGGATCCTGATAGGAAACAGATACTCACAGTGGACAATTAGGGGAGGGATGGGCAGGGGGTAGGAAAACCAAAAGGATTAGAAGCCCTAGGGCTGGTGGAGTGGGCTGTGAGCGTGCAGGGGAGGCAGCAATTCCTGCAACACGGGGAAAGAGCGATGGCTGTGTGGAGAGGGCTGCCTGCTAGGACCTGGGTTGATGGAGGACAACCTGTGATGAGCTTTCAGGGAGGGAGCTGGGGTACAAACATCTTGATGTCATCCTCCTCTCTCCTTCCCATTTCCTGCAGGTGGGTGCTCTCCATTGGCTGAACAACTTGGAAGCCAAAGAGCAAGGGGTCCCACGGTTGGAGGCACATAGCTCAGCCTCCAGGCCACAGAGCAGGGTGGAGAGGTACGTAGACTCTCTCCAGCCCTTCAGCAAGGGACATCTCCTTTTATCCTGCTCCTTGTAGATTTAGCTGGCTTGGATCTCTGCCCTGTGTCCCTTCTAGAGGCAAAATTAAAAATTTCTCTGTCTAACAGCTGTGAACCCATATGTGGAAGGGCTGTGTGAAAATGTGAAGGAAACAAATGTTTTGTGATTTTTTTGAATGGCCTAGACAAGCCATCAGTCATGTTAGTTGTTCATCATTTTTAGCTTGGTTATTTTTCTACCATGTCCCACACTGTCAGAATAAGCAGCAAATAACCCATCATTTCTGTTATAGAGAGAGGGATGAGAGAAATACTACAGTATATAGAACTATCCGTTGTGAAGAATTTTCTTTAACCAGAAAATAGATCATTATTACTGCCAACATCTGATAGGGGCACAGCAAGAACTTGGTATTCCAAATATTTCCTTTATGTAACTTCTAAATATCAAGATGCCTCACATTCAGTAGAGAAAAATTTCCAAGTATTTAGCTGATTTTTTATTCTAGTTTTCTATCCTTTTGTTTCAGTAGAATTATATATCAGAATTTCAAGATACTTGGCAATATCTTGTGAAATGTGGTTACTACTTGTAATGAGCTTTTTGGCTCCTAGTCCCTATAGATTCGTAATCTCCACAGCTGGACTTAACCATTTGACCCTCACCTCTAGATGTGCCCTTTACCAAGGTCCCTGGCACCTGTCCTCTTTCTTTAGGGGACTGGGGACTGGATGGAACTGAGAAGAAGTAGGCAAGTGGCTCCCAGGCTCAGTGCCCTGTGAGTCTTATTCTGACCTTGTATTCTGTCCAGGTGTGAAGTCTTGTCCCTTTCCATCTGAACAAGCCCCTTCCCTATCCCAGTGTCAGTGAATGGGTCTGGGCCTGGGTCTCTAGGACCCCATTGCCTCAATCTGTGTTTTGGTTTTCTGCCTCATTCTCTAAAGACTGGTGCTTTGCTTTAATCCTTGACCCACATCTTTTGAGGGACTGGAGATCTGCCAGTGAACCCAGCCCCCTTCGCCAAATCCCCACTGCCTGTTGCCAGATTTCCCAGACTACGAACTGCTCACCTTCTCAGATATCTCCCGTCACCTGTGGCTCAAACTTCCTTTGATCTCCTGCTGGGCCCTGGTTCTGACTGGTGTCCAGGTATTAGCTACACCTGGGCAGCTAGCTTGTCATGGTGTGTGTGCTGCTGCTAATTGATAATATGGTTTCTTATGTATTTTCCTTTTCAAAATCTAGTAATAAATAAGATTGCTAGACTGTAGATGAGCTCCATTGGGACAAGGAGCATCTCTCTCTCTTGTTTATCAAGGTACCCCCAGTACCTGAAATAGCACTTAATTTTTTAAATTAAATAGAAGAAGAACAAATGAAATAGTTGCTTGGATGAAAAATTCTTAATCTGAAGATATGTGCAACGACAGATGTGTTTTTTTTTTAAAGTATTCATAAGGTTCGTTAGATTCTCAGTGGCACTCATGGCCCTCAAAAGATTGAAATAACCACGGCTTAAAATGTACAGGAAAGAAAAGAATTACTCTTTTGAAAACATTCATTCTTTCAGGGTATTTGGATCTTCTGTAGCAGCTGATTGAGAAATATTGATACCAAGTGATGCTCACCTGGTCTTAAATAATGTGTATAGGGTTTCTCTTTTGGGATTAATAAGTTGATCTGATGGTTAAACTTCAGCTCCTGGAAATGAATGAGGGTGAGTAAGACTCAGATTTTGAGAGCCTAGACCTGTGGGAATCAGAGTCAAAGTCCATTTCCTTGAAGTCTCATTTGTGTGTTTCCATAGCTATAGCTGATACTTTTCTTCCTCCCCAGAAATACCGAAATTTCTGATAGTGAAATCTCTACCTTATTAAATTGCTGGGTAACAAAACTTGTTGTTCATTCTATTTTCAGCCTATTTGGTATAGTCTCTGTGACAAATTTTATCTATTGGAGCTTGAGTAAACATACCGTTACTTTGGAGTGCGAGAGTATTGATTTATGCTGGATGTGACTGAGGACACAGTACCTGGCGTATAGATGGTGCTTGATCAGATAGTCAGTGAAAAAAATGAATATTACTAGTTTTGGGAGGCGGTGGAGTGAAGTGGCTGAAAAGAGCATTTATTTATTTTTTTTTATTGAAGTATAGTTGACATACAATATTATGTTAGTTTCAGGTGTACAACATAGTGATTTGACATTTATATACATTAGGAAGTGATCACCAGGATATCTGGTAACCATCTGTCAGCATACAAAGTTACCACAATATTATTGACTATATTCCCCATGCTGTACATTATATCTTCGTGACTTATTTATTTTACAACTGGAAGTTTGTACCTCTTAATCCCCTTCACCTATTTCGCCCTTCTTCCCAACCCTCTCCCCTCTGGCAACCCTCAGTTTGTTCTCTGTATCTATGAGTGTGTTTCTGTTTTGTTTTGTTTGTTCATTTGTTTTTTTAGATTCCACATATAAGTGAAATCATACAGTATTGGTCTTTCTCTGTCTGACTTATTTCACTTAGCATAATACCTTCTAGGTCCATCCATGGTGTCACAAATGGCAAGATTTCTTTCTTTTTTATGACTGAGTAGTAGTCCATTGTATATGTATACCACATCATCTTTATCCATTTACCGACGTCGTTTACTGATGGACACTTAGGTTGTTTCCATATCTTGGCTATTGTAAATAATGCTGCAATGAACATTGGGGTGCATATATCTTTCCAAATTAGTGTTTTCGTGTTCTTCAGGTAAATACCAAGAAGTGGGATCACTGGATCATATGATAGTTCTATTTTTAATTTTTTGAGGAACCTCCATACTGTTTTCCATAGTGGCTGCACTAATTTTCATTCCCACCAACAGTGCACAAGGGTTCCCTTTTCTCCACATCCTGTCCAATACTAATTTGTTGTCTTTTTAATAATAGCCATTCTGACAGGTATGAGGTAATATCTCATAGTTTTGATTTGCATTTCCCTGATGATTAGTCATGTTGAGCATCTTTTCATGTGTCTGTTGGCTATCTGTATGTCTTTGGAAAAATGTCTATTCAGGTCCTGTGCCCATTTTTTAATCAGATTATTTGTTTTTTTGCTATTGAGTTGTATGAGTTCTTTATATCTTTTGGATATTAACCCTTTCTCAGACGTATGATTTGCAAATATTTTCTCCCGTTCAGTAGGTTGCCTTTTCATTTTGTTGATGGTTTCCTTCACTATGCAAAAACTTTCTAGTTTGATGTAGTCCCATTTGTTTATTTTTGCTTTTGTTGCCCTTGCCAAAAAAATATTGCTAAGACCAATGTTAAAGAGCATACTGCTTATGTTTTCTTCTAGGAGTTTTATGGTTTCAGGTCTTACATTTAAGTCTTTAATCCATTTTGAGTTTATTTTTATATATAGGAGGGCATTTATTTTGGATCAGTGCACTCTTGGGTGTGAATTCTAGCTCTTTAGTCTAGCTTTATGACTTTGGAAATAGGAATATTAAAAGTTCTTTTCTCTTTGGATTTTGTGAGAATTAAATCAGACAATGTGTGTAAAAAACATTTAGGGGCTGGCCCACTGGTATAGTGGTTAAGTGTGCGTGCTCCGCTTTGGAGGCCTGGGGTTTGCAGGTTCAGATCCTGGGCACGGACCTACACACTGCTTATCAATCTGTGCTGTGTTGGCGTCCCATATAAAGTAGAGGAAGATGGGCACAGATGTTAGCTCAGGGC
Source organism: Diceros bicornis minor (assembly GCF_020826845.1). NCBI lineage: Eukaryota > Metazoa > Chordata > Mammalia > Perissodactyla > Rhinocerotidae > Diceros > Diceros bicornis. The sequence continues at coordinate 7,759,511 of NC_080763.1, read as the reverse complement.
TAATTTTCCTTACCAAAAAAAAAAAAACCCATTTAGCACAGTGCCTGTGGGCAGACTAGGCACTCAATAAAAGGTAGCTATTAATGTTATTATTATCATTAGCATCGCCATTAGATCACTTATCTGGATTGCTTATAAGAGAGTAGAATAAAGTGTGCATGTGTGGATTTCATTTAGATCTTAGGAAATAAGTTTTGGGGGATGTTTTGGACTATTAATTATCTCTCAAGTTCTTAACTCTGGCTGTGCGTCAGGATCTCCTCTGGAATATTTACAAAATATGAATGCTTGGCTTTAATTCGGGTCTTTGGGACTGGGTCCAGGGCATGTGCATTTTTAAAAAGCCCAACAGATGATTGTGATGCATTGGCTGGGTCAAGAGTCATTGCCACAGATATTACAGAACGAGCGACTAAAAGATGTGCAGTGAAGAGGGAGTGAGGTTTTCTAACAGTTGACCTAGTTGGGTGCTAGGTAGGAACAGAGAACTGGAGAGTGACGAGCCTGGGCTAGGGAGTCCAGGGTATGACTTCAGCCCATCCACTTATGAGCTCTGAGGATGCCAGACTGTAAGCCCCAGAGGTCAGGAGCAATGTCTGTCTTTTGCCTCTGGATATTCCTAGACTGACCTTGAACAAACTACCCAACCTCTCTAAGCCACCTGTGTTCTTATCTGAGGATTAACTTAGATAACTTATGTGCCTGTATAATTTATGAGTAGTAGGTGCTCAACAAGTTACTGTCCTTTTGTGTGTGTGTGTGTACATCCTGCATCTTCAAAAGTGATCCTTGTTGGAGGAGGTTATCGAGAGGATGTTGACCTGTTGACCTATGAGCTAAACCCAGGCAATCAGAGGCTCCTTCCCTCACCCCTGTCCTTGGAATGAACGTTCTGCCCACCACTCCCACAGTCGGAGTCATTTTCAAGGACACAGCCTTGAGATAGTAATGTGCTGTTGGGACCATCCAGACGATATACGTGACTCAACCCAGTTAAGGCTTCTATGTAAACTTAAGATTCTGGTGGGCTGGTGCTGAGATCTGCTTATCTTGGGGCCTCCAAGACAAGCCTCATAAGTAGATTCCCTTGCTTATTAAACCTGCCACCTCCAATCTAGAATGGTCTGCCTCTTTCTCTGGTCTCTCCTTGCCCTCCGTGTAGGGGCCAGTTTCAGATTTCACTTGGGAAGCTCCCGAGTTTGTGAACCAACACCCCTACGTACTTTTCCAGTTCTTTTATTCATGCTGTTCTCCCTCTCAAATTCCCTATTCCAGCCAAGTTGATTTACTTACTAATCCCTGAACTTGTCCTGTATTTTTCTGCTTTTCACTGAGCACTTCTCTATACACATCTCTACTTCTGTGAAGATTCCCCTGACCCACACAAGGTATAGTGATCACTCTTTAAAAAAAAGACTCTTATGGTTGCATTAATTTTGGTACCAAATCTTGTGTCTCTTTTTCTATTATTAGACTGAACTGTCAAGTCTTTTACTGTTGTTTAATGCTCTTTGCTTTTGTATATATAGCTCCTCAGCTAGACTGCATTTACATAAGTGTTGGGCCTTGAAGGCAGGGACAGTATTAAATTACATTTCACATAGCAAGAGCATTGATTTGGAAAAAACTCGTTTGTATCTACTTTCTTTTATGGGTTTTTGATCAAGGTTTTTTTTTTTTTAAACTCTTAGACATACATATTGCTGGTCCCTAACTCGAAGATAATTTGAGCATGTAGAATGTTTAAGGAACAAGCTAAGTTTGGGGGATCATAGGGTTATACAAAGTAGGAGACGCTCTCCTTCTTCTTTGTTTGCCTGCCTGGTGAATTCCTACTTGCCCTTAAAGCCTCACTTCTGTCCTCCCCACCTTCTCAGACCTCCCTGAGGAGAGTGAGTTCTTCTTCCATCTGGACTCCGAACCTCTGTTCTGGAACATCGCTTTGTATTCCTTTGTGCATTCATTTATTTCTCCCCCTGGCCTGTGAGTTGCCGAGGACGTAGATTTTGGTTTAGTCATCCTGGTATCACTGGCATTAGGCACAGTACTTTACCCATAGAAAGAACTCATTAACCTCTAAATCAGTGTAAAAACATTGGGACTCATGTTCAGATTGTGGAAATAGGATATGGCAAAAGATGGTAGCTATAAAATAGAAAGCGTGTATTAAGTTTCCAGTGAGTGATACAAACAATGGGCTGCATGGATTTGGAAAGAGTGTCTGAGGAAACTTAAGGAAGAAACCTTGGACAAGGTAGAACTGGGTGGAGGAGTCAGATTTGGCCATGTGTAGAAGACCGAGGAGGTCGTTCCCAGCAGAGGAAATGCGCTAAATTAAGGAACAGGGGCAGTGCATCAATAAAGGTTTAGTGTTGCACATAATGAATCAACTCTACCTAGTGGAAGTAAAAACAGAATTTATTAAAGGACTTAGAGAGCTCACACAATCTCCACACCAGAGAGTAATGCTTAGATGCTAAGTCACATTCCCATACCCTAATATTAAGGAGTCTGGAGATGTGACTTTTCTGGCTTTTACCTTGGGAAGATGGAACAAATAATGAGTGAATGAACTAATCAGAACGTAGGGTAGTATTAAACTAGGTTAGGCGGACATAAGTGATTTTGTGCCTGGGTGTGTTTGGGTGACAGAGATTGGATCAGGTGACCTAAAGCAGAGGGCTCTGGAAAAACATTAGGAATTAAAGTTGGGAAGATCACTAAGAGCCAGGTCTAGGAGATCATCGAAGAGCACAGCGGGCATGTGAACTTGTCTCTGTGTGAAAGGGGAGCCATGGAGGACATTTGAGGGTATGTGTCGGGGGTAGGGGTGAGAAATATTCTGGAAAATGTCATCTTTGGGCATTTCTTGAAGGCTTGGTGTTTTAGTCACAGGGAAGAATGCCCATGAAGAAGGAGAATCTGGGGCCGGGCACTAAAGCCCCTTCTGGGGAAGATTGGCCTTTGGAGAGGCTTAGGTTAGCTTGGGTGACAGGGAAGGTTCAAGAAATGATGGGGGTGTGTGAGTGCCATCTGGCTGTGACATTGGCCACCTCATTGATTGACAAGTTTGATTTAGCTGGTCTGTGCGGCTAAATGGTGTCCCTGTCCTCTCTCCACATTCATGTGCGTCCCCTCCCCCTGCAGCTCTGAGCCCAGGTGAAGAAAACCTTCCCCAGTGGAGGAGGTCTGTTCTTTGGGCAAGGGTATGTGAGTACCTGTGTTCCCCTACTAGAGCACTAGGAGAATTCTTATACTTGAACCAAGCAAGCTTTCGAGAAGTAATGGGTGACTCTAAGTTGTGGGACCATAGCTCCCTTCGTTCTTGAAATTGCTGCTGGAACAATTTCCCCAAATCATGAATTCCATCAAGCGCAGAACTCTTAGATGGTTCCCTGTTCCCTGTAGCAGTGTCTCCCAAAATGTGGGGCAAATAGTCCTGGTGAAATGCAAGATTATTCAGGTGGGACAAGAGTGTGGCATTAAATAACCTTAAATTACATTATGAGAAGTTTATTCTTATTAAAATTCTCTTTCAATCTTTCTACTTTGGACAATGAGGAAGTAAAAGACTAGTATATCTAACACTTTCTAATCTCCATTTTTAGTAAAGAGAACAGGCCTCAAGCTAAGTGTTCCAAAAGCAAGCATATCATGCCATAATTTGAACAACATTATTTTCTTTTAAAAATTTATGGAAAATGATTTCAGTTTTTCATATATGGCAGTAATGTAAAATTTTAATGTCCTGGACACTGGATGATATTTAGGAATTATTGTCAATTTTCCTGGGTGTGGTGATGATATTACAGTTATGTTTAAAAAAAAAGTCCTTATCTCTTAAAGATGTGTGTGTATATGTACATATGAAATGATAGAGTATCTGTGATCTGCTTATTGCAGATGAGGTAGTTCAGGATGTGTGCTGGGGGAGGCGGTGTGGTAAGGGGAGAATAGAGGAAACAAGATTAGACATGGGTTGATCTTTGTTTTGCTGGGCACATGTAGGTTTATTTCACTATTGTCTCTACTTTTGTGTGTATTTGAAAATTTCCATATCAAAATGTTTATAAGTTAAAAGAAAATTTCAATGTTAAATAAATTGATTAATATAGAAAAATAAGTCAATTTATAGAAAGACTAAAGCAAATAATAACAATATAGGTGGTATGTGGATAAGGCATTAGTCAAATTACCGAAGTCGACAAAATACTGGCCTATTGGAAAAAGTTCAACCTTTTCATTGGGGGATCTGAGGTCCTTCCTGTCAGGTCCCGTTCTCACCTCCTTTCTTGCCACTCTGGACGCAGTAATATCGGGCCACCAGGAGTTTCCTAGTGTGCCGTGCTCTCATACACCTATGTCTGGATGCAGACTGTTCCGTTTCTCAGAATGCCTTCCAAACATGTTTGCTTGGAAAATTTCTGCTCATTCTTTAGCTCTCAGCCCAAACAATGGAAATAAAAAGAAGGGAACATTCTGAGAGGCTCTGAAGAAAGCGCTGAAATTACTTGGGACCAGCTGTGGCTTGACACCAGGATAAGAAGGAGCCAAGGGTAACTCCAGGGTTTTATGGTGGAATGATGGCAGCAGTGACTGACTAGGGAGGCTGCAAGGGGGAGGTATTCTTGGACGATTGTTGGTAAATGAGGTCTTAGGCATGTTGAATTTGGGGTGTCCTCTGAGACTCAGAATGTCTCTAGCAGCAGAAACTGGGCAGGGGCCTTTTCTCTCCAACCAACTCTTGAGTATTCAGTAGATAATTACATGGCAGAAATATTATAGAATCCTTTTGCTCCTCTCACTCTTTCTTGTCAGTCACCTTTGGAGCATTATTCTGCTGACAATGAGACAGAGCAAAAGAAGTGAGAAGGTATGAAATGCAAATCAGTCATTTGCTGCTTTTTAGATGTGTTGAAAAAGGCTTGAGGGTTGGGAGAGTTAGAAACTATTGGTTTATGTAAACTTGTCTGTTATTACTGAATTAGCGTTATATTCCCCATCCATTATTTTGTCTGACTTCTGATTGTTGAGAAGTAGCTGTGGTTAATTGGCTTCACCAAGGCTTGTGAACTGCAGGGACTAATTGGAGACATCCTAAGAGACCTATCTGGACTTCGTGGCCTTTTAAATCACTGCGTCTTTGATGAGGAGCAACAATGTGATTGCAGCACCTGAGGGGATGGGGTGGGCCCTTTACTCCAAGCCTGGGTCACCTCATGGGGATAGTGTATAACGTTGGTGCTGTCTTCAAGTTTCTGCAGCAAAAAGCAGCTTTTGTATTGGTTTGTTAACGTGTTGGCCATTCTACTTTTGTTCTTTGAGAGGCAGCTTGCTGTACTGACATGCTGGACTAGAAGGACTTGATGTAATTTTAGTTGGAGTAAATATGATGTTGCTTTCCCATTGTATTTGGACTTTCCATTAATAGAATGATGGTTTAGTTGGCCACTGTCCTTTTTAACTCCTGTCTTAAGGTCTCACCTCCTTTCACTGGCGGCAGAGACCAGGGATCAGCTCTACTGAGATGTTTTTGCAATTGTTATCATTTTCCCCTGTAGGCAAGAAGCGTGTTTTTCTGTGTATTTAAAACTGAGAAATACATGATTACCACTTTGGGCCTCCTTGTGAGTACAGGATTTGACACTATTTGCACTCTATAATTTATGACATTTTTGTAGCCCCCTGTTAGGGCTTGCGCAAAGCTGAGAGAATGAATCTGTGGAGGAAAAAGAAAAAAATAAACACACCAATGTGCGGCAGATTTTCAGTGAAGTGCAAAATCTTGCAGTGGTTTGTTTTGTTTGAAACAGATTTTACTTGTCAGGACCCAGTTGCTTTCAATTTTTACCAACTCAGTCCCTTGGTATTGACATTTTGAACTAGGAAGTTTTAGGATGTCATATTTGGTTCTTTATTCTCTGGTAAAGTGTTTCTTCAAATGCCAGGTTGCTTTTGTCTTAGATGGATTTTGGAGTCTGCCTCTGATGTTATTTTAACTCATAAACTTTTAATTATCTGTGTCATTTCTTATGTTTCACTTAATTCAGTACAAGATTTTGTCAATAGATTCAGATTTACTTTAACATGAAAAGAGAGAGAAAAAAAGAGTCTTGCAGTAAAATTAAACACTTTTGAAACTGAGGCTGTTGCTTGGTTTGTGTTCTTGTTTAATGTGCATTTTTATTATTTGGTGTGAAGCTAGTGTTCATAAAGTTGATTTGTGAATATATGAAAAAATAATGAGATGCATCAGAGTCGTGCATGCAGTCTCCATGGTGTACTTAAATAGACTCAATAGCTGCCCTAAGGAGCAAATTTAGCATTTATCCAAATTGGAAAGCCAATGAGAGGTTAGCTATGGGCATGGCTGGAGTCTGCCTATATTCAAATATTCATTTAACATAGATTGTTTCTCCAATGTATCCCCCCAGTGGTGCGGATAGATTTATGTCTGTCAATTGAGGAGAGCGTTTCTCATTTTTTGGTATGCATCAGAATCATGCCAGGGGAGCTTTTTCACAGTACAGATCTCTCAGGCCTTGAACCCGGGAGATTCTGGGCCAGTTGTTCTGGGCCAAAGCCCAGGCATCTGTGATTTGAGTATCAGAATCACCTGGTGAGCTTTCGCAACACACTGATGCCTGGGCCACATCCCAGGACACTGACTCAGACCCTCTGGAGGTGCAAGGCCTGGGAAATGTGTGCTGATGTTCACAAGAGAAGGAAAAACCCTGACATCCAGCAGAGATGGTCCTTGACAAACACTGTTTAATATCCCAGAACATGCAGAGCTGGGGATGGAGTGAAGTAAACTCATGAAAGACCAGGAAAAAGATGAGAATTTTGTCTGTCTCTGATGAGATTGCCCTGACATTGGAGGAGGAGGAGGAGAAGGAGGAGGAGGAGGAGGAGGAGGATGGCAATCAAGTGGCTGTAAGCTTATACCAGTCTTGCTCTAAGTAGAAGACTTTCGTGCTTGTACTTCGTTATGTGTATGTGATTTTTGTCTGCTTAATTAACATCATTCAATGGATATCTGATCTCATGTTTTTAAAATATTTATCATTAACTAAATGAATAAATTCTCCAACAATTATTAGGACTTGCAAAGAGTAAAAACATACTGGGTCTGTGTTGGCTGCGCTGACAGAAACCAACAAGTGATATATTTCATGATATTTTCTGAAAAGAAAATTTGCTATGAAATGTGAAATTTCCTCATCAGTGAGTGCAATTTTATAACTTATTTTCGGTGGACATAACGGTATGTTTATTGCTGTCAATGATGTATGGAGAGTTTGCGTTCCCTTTTCCCTCGTCCCATTTATAGAACCAGACTGTGAAAAAATTGGAGTCAGTAAAAGCAGTGGGCTAGGAAGATCAGGACTTGAGTTCTAGTGCTTTCTCTTTCTATTAGTTCTGTGCCCTTGGCCAAGCCACTTAAAGTCTCTGGGTCTCATATTCTTCACATATAAAATGATAACAATTTATCTGCAAGCAGGGGACTAGATCAGTTCAACTCTTGAAGCCCATTCCAGCTGCAAGTTCCTTCATGAGTCTGCGAGGAGAGAGGAGTGGCTAAGGCAGGGTCCAGTCCAGTCAGGTGGGCTGTGGGGAGCAGGCTTCAGAGCTCAGGAAGGCTGCACACCTTCCTAGGGTTTCCTTCAAACACCGCCGCCTCTCCGGTCTGGCCCGTTTGCTGTGGTTTCCGTGTCTCCTGGTTTGTAGATTCATGGATTTACTAAGTATTGTGTGGTGAAGCCTCAGTGGGACTCCAGAGTCGTGTGTGAGGAATTAAAGACAATGTTACAGAGTTGCTTGCTGCTTGGAGAAGTGCTGTGCTAAAAACGTGTGCTTGTTAAGACATGGTATACATTTACGATTAGGAAGAGTTTTAATGAAACATTCATGACTATTTCCTGCATTTCTCTGGAAAAATAAATTCCATCACAGTAGGGTTTTTTACTCAATTGCTTATTAGAATGCATTCTTCTGCCTGGGTAATATAAAGATATAGTTAATGCTTCTTCTATTTTGCAAAGATATTATTGAACCCACAAATATACTCTGGTCTCTTGAGAAGAAAAAAGCTTCAAGATTTTTGCACTTTAGATTACTGAAGTAAAGGAGAGATGATTACATCGTAATATTCTTGCTTGCTGCTTGAGAATTCCATAGGAAACAATAGCACTAGATGGGTTTTTTACTGTGGTGGTTTGTGAAGCACAGACTGTTGCCATACTGCAAACCCTGTGTGTCTATTAGCTGTCTGTGCTGGATGGTCTCAGTTTGCTCCTCCAGACCCACTCTCTGCCCTTCTCCATCCTTCCCTATGACCTGGGAGGCTGTCATATAACTGTCTCTACTTGCGCTGCTATAACAAAATACCTTAGACATTTATTGCTTAGTCCTGGAGGCTGAGAAGTCCAAGATCAAAGTGCCAGCCATTTCTGTTTCTGGTGAGGGGTCTTCCTGGCTTGCAGTTGGCTGCCTTCTTGCTGTGTCCTCACATGGAGAGAGAGGACTCTGGTCTCTTCCTCTACTTACAAGGGCACTAACCTCATCATGGGGGCTACACCCTCATGACCTCATCTAAATCTAAGTACCTCCCAAAGGTGCCACCTCCTAATACCATTATACTGAGGATTAGGGCTTCAATATATGGATTTTGGGGGACACAAACATTCAGTGCCTAGTGACCAGGCTCCCTTGCCCTGCCCTCTGGACTTGAGCTGTCGTTGTTCAATGGAAGACACTGATAGGAAGACTAGAGGAGAGTGAAGTCAGGGTATCCTTCTCCTGGTTCCCACCTGTTGGGCTGCATCTGCTCTTAGTCATCCTCTGCTCTCTCCGGCGTTTGGTCCTGCTCCCTCTCCCTCCCCTTAGGGCTCAGGGTGGAATAGCTCAATCATGCTGTCCCACTGTCCTCCTGCAAGTCTAGACTCTGCCGCACTCTTCTGTAAACATTCGCTCATCAAACTCTCCTCAAACTCCCCATTCTAGAGCCAGCGTCGTTCCTGCTGAGACCCTGACTGATTCATTGTCTGAAGAGTTGATTACAAAAGATTACTTAAGAACCTTCTTGCAACATTGGTACTCTGTTCATTGCACTTGGTGTTACTATAATATTTACTTCTTGATTTACTCAGGGGAAATGGCTACTGAAGTGATTTGACTGAGAACCCACAGACTCTGTTGATTCAAAAATACATCTTCCTCTATTTTCTTGTCTTAAAAATAATAATCATTGCATGGTGGGGGCGTGACAGGTGAAGATTTTGTATCTTCTGGTAGGATGATAAATTGCTATAAACTTCGTGGAAAGAAATTTGGCAGTTTATAGTGAGGGCCTTCAAAATATGTAACTTGTGGACCTAGTAATTCTAATTCTAGCAATCCATCCAAATGAAATAATTGGAATTGCAATGATATATGCACAAATAATCCCATAGTATTGTTATTTATAATAATTCATAATAATATAAATAACTAAATATTCAGCAATGTGGAAATGGTTTCATAAATTAAAGTACTTCTATATAGTATATCATACAGTCATTAAAATTAAGTTTATAAAGAGTATTATATAACATGATAGAAAAATCACAGTACAGAATTTTATACACAAATTGAACTCAACTATACATATATATATACACAGAGAGAGAGAGAATGTGAGAGTATATATACACATATATGTCAGTGTATCTATCTATCTATCCATCTATTTATAGAGAAGAAGTCAGAAAGAAAAACTACACATAAAAAATTCTTCGGTGATTACCCTTTGGGAGAGAGATTACGGGTGACTGATATTTTTCTTGTTATTTTCTATATTCTATGAATATACATTCCTTTAAATTAAATATTACTTATCTGTATTTAAGTACATACATTACTATAAATGAGCAAGTATTTTTTAACCTGATACCTTCAGAAAAACAAAGGCTATTTTTAGAGAGTGTGGCACAATCATGACGTTATTGGTAAACTTTTCTGGTAGTAAAACCAAGAAGCTGAGAGGGGGACTCCAAACCCTCAGGGCTGGGGGCAGGGCTCTGACCCTGCTGATGGGGCATCTCACACCCGTAGGGGTACTTCTTGGGTGGCTGCCTTTCCTAAACTTCTTTGTCTCCTTACCGGATGGACCTGGCATTTTCCTACTTATCATCTTCGAAGAGGGAAATTTGGTCTGCCCTCACATACACCTAATGTGTTGGGTTTATGTCTGCGTCTCTTTTGGGAATCCTTTTTTTCTCATGCCACAATCTTTTTTCCTTGCCAGGCAGGGATTTTTAAAATATTCTTTCTGATCAGGCTATGGGAAATCAACTTTACTGCTCATTCTCCCTCAAAATTATGCAAAACCTGATCCAACCTCCTGGTTTTTTGTGTTCTGTAGACTTTCAGACGTAGAGTTGTAGAGCTGGATTTATAGGAGGCAGGCCACCCTTATGGTTTAGCACACAGCCTGTGTGCATGTGGGTCTCCTGCAAGGAGGAAGATATCTCAGTGGGGGCAGGGGGAGTAATGCACTATCTGATTTTAGCAATCAATACGTTAGTAGATTAGTCTGTCAGGTAATTAGCTGTTACTTTGGAAAGGAGAGTGCAGGGTCCACAAGGAATGTGACACCATTGAAGCTTAGATGGGAAGGGAGATAGAAGGACAGGATGCTTGGGAGAGTACCCCAAGCCTGTGTGAACATGAGACTCCAGCCCAGCAGGTGAAATCTGGGGAAGAAGCTCTTGGAAAGGGGAGTGGTGACATGTTGAAGACATTGTAGGTACCAGCAATCGTGACCAATGAGCCACTAGAATTGGGTGTTGTCTCATTCAGTGATAATGGCACAAAATGGTAACGATCATCATCATAGCTTCCATTACTGAGCATTTGCTGTGGGCCAGGCACTGTGCTGAGCGTTTACATACATTATCTCTTTGATCCTCTCAACGACGCAGTGAAGTGGATTTTATAATTCCTATTTTGTGAGTGAGGAAATGGAGACTCAGAGAAACGAAGGAACTTATCCAAGCCTCACGGTTAATAAGTGATCGAGCTGAGTTTTGAACCCAGAGCCTGTCTTCTGGCTATTAAATTGGCGTCCCTAGTGGTGGGGATCCTGAGTTTGAGTCCCAGCTCTGACAGTCACAGTGTGAACTTTCACAAGCATTGAACATCTCCAGTTATCAGCTTCTTGTACTAGAATCATAATTTTCATGTAATTTACATGGTGTTAAGTGCGTTAGAGTTTGCAAAGTGCTTTCTAACAAACTCTCTAATCTTATCCTCACAGCAATTCTGGGCAATATCAAACAGAATACCTATTCTATAAACCTGCTTTATTATTAGACCTAGACGATTATCTGAATCGGAGAAACCTCAGTAGTCTCTCTACATACAGAAATCGCTTCGAGGACAGGACCTGTAGCTTGCCCTGTTCAGCCTGCTCACAAACCTGGACCCAGAGAAAAGAAAACGAAAAGAGACTCGCCTGACTCTTACCCGAGGCAGGCACGCCATGAAGCTTGCGCTTCAGGACCCTTCACACGCATGGGCTCTTCCAAGGCCTGGGAGTGGCCCTAGAAATGAGTTTGTCTCCTCTCTCACACTTCCCCTCATACATTGCAAGTGATGGAGTGATTGTGGAAGTTTTGGGGTCCAGTTCAGGGAAATTGAGTTGGAGATACATTTAGTTTAGGTTTAACTACTTATTATTTTCTCTATGTATGTTTTGGCCTCTCTGTTTTTCTTAAACTATTTCTTCCCAAATCATGCCCTTTCCCCAGCCCTTTATGTCAAAATTCTCACTGAAAATTGAGGTTCATGTCAAAGGCACTTCCCTGCAGAAGCCTTTCTTGATTATCCTGCATGGAACTCATCCTCCCTCCTCTGCGTTCCCACAGGGCTCTATCGAGATCTCTCCTTTGACCTGTAGCAGTCATTTGCTACCTACTTAAGTCTTTCTCTTCTCATGGCCCCAATAGACTATAAATGCCTTCAGCATCCTCTCACTTCCTCCTTTTAAATCTCTTTACTCTGTGGTTATGCTTTCTAATATCATCTCTCTATTCAGACTGTACCTGCATTGAGAGCAGGCATCCAGTCTTCAGTTTTTTATCCAACATCCAATGTTGAGTGCCTTGCACATAGGAATCTCTCAGCAAATCTTTGTCAAATGAATAAGTATTCTTTTTAGCTTTAGCTTTTAAAGAGAAAATAGAAATGGGAAGAAATTTTATTTATTATAACATCAAATTGTTTTTCAAAAAGTTATGTGCTCAGCAAAGGTAATTGTATTAATTACCTATTGATACATAATAAATTATCCCAAAACTTAGGGGCTTAAAACAAAAAACATTTATTATCTTACAGTTTCTGTGGGCCAGAAATACGGGTAAGACTTAACTGGGTCTTCTTGGTCTGGGTCTCTCATAAGACTGCAATCACCTTGGGGCTCACCTGGAAAGGATCTCCTTCCTAGCTCACCCACATAGTTGTTGGCAGGATCATTTCTTAGCAGGCTATTGGACTGAGGCTTCAGTTTCTCATGAGCTGTTGGCTTGAGGCTTCCTCTGGTCCCTTGCCACATGGGCCTCTCCAATGAGCATCTTGCAACATGGCTGCTTGGTTCATCAGATCAAGCAAGTGAGAGGGCAAAAGAGAGAGAAAGAGCAAATTGGAAGTCACAGTATTTCAGAACCGAATCTTGGAAGGGAATTCCATAAATTTGCTGTCCTCTATTTATTAGAAGCAAGTTACTAGGTCCAGCCCATACTCAGGGGGGTGCGGACTACACAAAGATGTGACTACCAGGAGGCTAGGATCATTGGAGCCATTTTAGAAGGCTGCATGTTGGGTAGATAATTGTATTTGTGTATGTTGCAACACTTTTTAATATATAGTTAAGTTATTGCTAGCTGTCCTATGAGGAATAGCTTCCAGAAGTGGGAATGCAGCAAAGCAGTGGAAGAATAGGACAAGTAGTCTGAGGATGGATCATCTGGATCGTGAATGTCAAGCTAAGGAATTCAGATTTTACCATGAAGACAATGGGTGCCACAAATATATTTGCACACAGCGATGATCCAATTAGAGTTGTGCTTCTAAAAGTTCAAATGGATCGGAGGGAAAACAGACTGGAGTTGGGGAGACTTATTCCCCAGCAATTGCAATCATAGATGAGAGGAAATGAACAGGATTATTAATAGAGTAAATGAAAGGAGGAAAAGATACCAGGTATTATGGAAGAAGAGTGGCAGAACTTGGTATGTATAAGAAGTGCAGAGATCAGAGTTGGTTTTTTGAAAAAATAAAATCAACAACTCTTAACTAGACTATGAAAAAAAGGGGGAAGACTCAAAATCAGAAATGAAAGAGGAGACATTACAAGAGCTGCCTCAGAAACGAAAAGGATCATAAGGGACTATTATGAACAGCTATATGTGAACAAATTGAGCAACCTGGAAGAAATGGATAAATTCCTAGAAACATACAACCTAACAAAATGGAATCAAGAAGAAATGAAAAGACTGAACAGACCAATAACAAATAAGGAGACTCAAGTAGTAATCAAAAACCTCCCAAGAAAGAAAAGCCCAGGACCAGATGGTTTCATGGCTGAATTATACAAACATTCAAAGAAGAATTAATACCATTCCTTTTTGAACTCTTCTTAAAAACAGAAGTAGAAGGAATACTTCCAAATTCATTTTATGAGGCCAGCATCACCATCATACCAAAGCCAGACAGAGACACCACAAGAAAAGAAAACTACAGGCCAATATCGCTGATGAACATAGATGCAAAAATACTCCATAAAATACTAACAAACTGAATCCAACAACATCATCAAAAATATTATACACTATGATCAAATGGTATTTATTCCTGGGATGCAAGTTTAGTTTAATATATGGAAATCAATCAGTGTGAGACACCACATTAACAGAAGAAAAGATGAAAACTATGTGATCATCTCAATAGATGAACAAAAAAACCTTTGACAAAGTTCAACATCCATTCAAGATAAAAACTGTCAACAAAATAGATATAAAAGGAAACTTCCTCAACATGATAAAGGCCATTTATGAAAAGGCCACAGCTAACATCAGATTTAATGGGAAAAAACTGAAAACATTTCCTCTAGGATCCAGCGCAAGGCAAGGATGCCTAGTCTCACCACTTTTATTCAACAAAGTACTGGAAGTACTAGCAAGAGCAATCAGACAAGAAAAACGAATTAGAAGTATCCAAATCAAACAGGAAGAACTTAAATTATCTCTGTTTGCAGATGACATGATTCTGTATGTAGAAAACCCTAAAGACTACACAAAGAAATTCTTAGAACTAATAAACAAAAGCAATAAAGCTAAAGGATATAAAATCAGCATACAAAAATTAGTTGCATCTCTTTACAACAACAATGATCTATCCAAAAAGAAAATCAAGAGAACAATTCCATTTACAATAGCATCAAAAAGAATAAAATATTTAGCAATAAATTTAACCAAGGAGGTGAAATATCTGTACACTGAAAACTATAAAATATTGATGAAAGAAATTGAAGAAGATACAAATTAATGAAAAGATATCCCATGTTTATAGATCAGAAGAATTAATATTGTTCAAATGTCCATACTACTCAAAGTGATATATGGATTCAATACAATCTATATCAAAGTTTCAATGGCATTTTTCACAGAAATAGAAAAAACAATACTAGAATTCATATGGAACCACAAAAGACCCTGAATAGCCAAAGCAATCTTGAAAAAGTAGAACAGAGTTGGAGGTATCACACTTCCTGATTCCAAACCATATTACAAAGCTATTGTAACCAAAATAATATGGTACTGGCATGAAAACAGACACATAGGCCAATGGAACAGAATAGAGAGCCCAGAAATAAACCAAAATATATATGGTCAACTATTTTCAACAAGAGTGCTAAGAATACACAGAGGGGAAAGGATAATCTCTTCAATAAATGATGCTGGGAAAACTGGATATCCACATGCAAAAGAATGAAATTGGTATCTTACACTATACACAAAAATCAACTCAGAATAGATTAGAGACTTAAACATAAGATCTGAAACTTTAAAACTCCTAGAAGAAAACATATGGAAAAAGCTCCTTGACATTGGCCTTGGCAATGATTTATTGAATATGACACAAAAGCTCAGGCAACAAATGCAAAAAGTAAACAAAAAATAACAAAAAGAAACAAAAAAGCCTCTGCTCAGCAAAGGGAAACAATCAACAAAATGAAAAGGCAACCTACGAATTGGGAGAAAATATTTGCAAACCATATATCTGATAAGGGGTTAATATCCAAGATATGCAAGGAGCTCATACAACTCAATAGCAGAAAAACAAATAAACAGATTAAAAATTTGGAAAGACCTGAAAAGAGATTTTTCCATAGGAAACATACAAATGGCCAACAGGTGTATGAAAAGCTGTGCAGCATCATTTAGAGAAATGCAAATCAGACAACGATGAGATATCACTTCATACCTGTTAGGATGGCTACTATGGAAAAAATAAAAGATAAGTGCTGGCAAGGATGTGAAGAAAAGGGAACCATTGTACAGTGTTGGTTGGAATGTAAATTGGTACAGCCATTATGGAAAATAGTACGGAGGTTCCTCAAAATAGCATCATAGTACCACTGGATCCATAGTACCATAGGATCCGGCAATCTCTCTTGTAGGTATATATCCAAAGGAAATGAAATCAGTACCTCAAAGAGATATCTGCACTCCCATGTTCATTGCAGCATCATTCACAATAGCCAAGATATGGAATCAATCTAAATGTCTGGTGACGGATGAATGGATTAAGAAATTGTGGCGTATATATGCAACGAAATATTATTTAGCCTTAAAAAAGAAAGAGATCCTGCCATTTGCAACAACATGGATGAACCTGGAGGACATTACGCTAAGTCAAATAAGTCAGACACAGAAAGAAAACAACTTTATGTTCTCACTATTATGTGGAATCTAAAAAAAGTTAAATACATAAAAGCAAAGAGTAGAATGGTGGTGTCCAGGGGCCAGGAGGTGGGGAGAATGGAGAGATGTTGGTCAAAGGCTACAAAGTTCCAGTTATGTAGGATGAATAAGTCTAGAGATCTAATGTACAGCATGATACTATAGTAAATAATATTGTATTGAACACTGGAAATTTGCTAAAAGAGTAGATTTCAGGTGCTCTCATCACACACAAAAAAGGTAACTATGTGAAGAGATGATATGTTAAGTACTTAACTGAGGTAATCATTCACCATGTATAAGCATATGAAATCATCATGTTGTACACCTTAAATACATATAATTTTTATTAAAAAAAAAAAAGTAAGGAGAGGAATGGGAGAAATTGAAAATGAGCTCAGAGCGCTAGCCCGAGAGACTGGTTTATGGTAATGGTGTAGTAATGCAAACTGGAACACAGTGGGGAAATCAGGGTTGGGAGGGAAGATGATCAATTCTGACAGAATGTGTGTGTGCAATTTCCCACCGGCAATTAGAGAGCAGGGTTATACTTTTGTGCCCCCAGTGCCTAGAATAAGTGGCTGGTGCTCTCTACACAAGTCCTGTTATACTTACTCCACGGGTAGGTTGTACAGAAATGGGTACGAGTGTGGGGTGAGCCTCTGATGAAGTGGCCTTGGGTTTTTGGTTTCAGAGTCACATAGGAGGGCTGAAGAGAGCATGTGACGCCTTCTCTTGTAACACCACCAGCCACTGTCTGCTCCTGTAACCTGTGTTCTGCCGGCTCCTCTCCTCGTGGGTGCTGTTGCTGTATTCCAAAATGCACCAGGCACTTGCCATTTTTCTGTTGACGAAGGTGATGAGAAGGTCTGAGCAGAACCAACAAGTGCCATCAGGGCTCATTCAGTAATGAGGTTTTAATTTATTGGCTTCTTCAATGAGTTTCCAGTCATTTAACTCAAGTTTTCAGTCTTCTCATGATAGACTGCAGGCTTTCCTAGAGATATCTTTTAGGATTTCCATGGCATAACATGAAGTTGGGTTGTAGCCCTCATATTGGGGCATATAGGAAGTGATCCTTGGCCTGTAAGAAGTATTCTTCTTGCCCAAAGCTAAGGAGGTCCACACCAAAAACTTCTTCAGATTTATTTATTTTTTTTTTAAGGAAAAAGTGTTTTACATGCATTATGTCGTTTAATCCTCGTGACTCCATGAGGTGACATTATAGCCGTATTTTCTCCATTTTACAGATCATGAAATTGAGGTTTACAGAGATTGAGCAATTTGACCAAAACCACACAGCTGAAATATTATGAAGAGGGAAGAAAGGGGAAATATTATTATGTAAACACTTTCTTTTGGGGCAATATTTACTAGGTTTTACTTCTGTTGCTTTTTCTAGGTAGAAATTTCATAGAAAAGTAGAAAATTATATACTCTTTCCCTGCTTTTCAAAATTAATACTTTAGGAGAATTGAAATAAATTTTGCCCTTGCTTGTATAGTCTCCCTTCCTTCCAATTTTATTTGCATTTAATGGCAAGATTATTCCTTCTGCCGTGTTCTTTCCATAAATTCACTTGCCTGCTAAAAACCATCAGTGCTTCTCCACTGCATACAAGATATGATCCACCTTACTTAGTCTGGAGATTCTCAACTTTTTTTTAATATTCACAGCATTCCTTGAAATACTAGAATTATTTACTGCATGTTTGAAGGTATTAAAAGACTCAAAATCACACAAAATTAGCCAGCAATCACTACAACACAGTCATAGTAGCATTGGTGTTGCGGCACAATAAAAGCCAAGTCGCGTGGCATCCTCATTCTCTTGGCCATTCTTTGGTGCTGTGTTGCAGATTGGGCACAATGCCAGGGCCACGCGTTCCTTTGTATTTTAGAGGAAACGTTCCCTTGGGTCCCAGAGTCACACCATCTTTCTTGCTTGCTGATTTGTCTGCCCTCTTTGTGGCAGCAAGCTTCAGGCCTGCTTTGTACCACTTTGCACGATTCTCTCAGCTTATATTCTGTCACGAAGAGAATGCTGCTTTAACTCTAGCTTTCCTCAGAGGTAGCACAACTGTATTTTTCACATTAGTAAAATTTAGTGTCACTGCAGCTAGAGGCTGCTGCATACCTGTTGAGAGTCGCTTCCACAGGGACACCCACCTCCCAGCCTCACCACCTATAGGCACTCTCGGCTCCTGCTGGAGCGTTTGCTCAGGGCCATCCCTACCTGGTTATCTTCTCCTTCCTCTGAAATCCTAACTACATTTCCATATCGGGTCTAGCTTTCCTTTCTATCAGGAAGCTTTCCTAATGACTCCTGCCCCCAGATCTCCTGCTCTGAACTCCTCTACCATCTTTTCTCTGTGCAACTCACTTGGGGCCTGCACGTCGGAGCCTGTGTGTGTCCCTGCTTCAACCACATCACCACTGCCTTGAGAGCCAGGCCCTGGTATTACATTTGTATCCATAGCCCCTCGCACACTGTTTCTGTGCTAAATAACAGGTGCCCAGATATCTAAGTCTGAGGGCATTTTAAGCCTATTTAAGATTGTACAGAGACCCTTCCCTATATGAGGCATTACCAGGACAGCTGTTTAAAAACAACCATTTGTGTAATACAGCTAAAAAGTGTCCCGTGGGCGAGCTGGGGCTACGGGGAAGCGGTGGTTGTTGCTGCTGCATAGTATTGTTCCCTTTTCAAGCAGCTCTGGTGGAGCCCTGCTCACCTTTGTTTTGAGATGGAATTGCTGAGTTCCAGCCCGTGGCACACCTCGTGCTGCCCAGAGGACTTCTGCTGTTTTCTGGAAGAACAGACCCCCAATTCCTCCCAGTTCTCTGGATTACCAGCAATGTGTGGAAGGAGCTGGCTGCCCAGACGAGGAGTGGTTCTGGGTAACTTTCTGTGACACGGTGGATTCCTTGTGCGCATTTAAGAATTTGGCAGGGAGCACAGACTACTTATAAGGGATTTAAAAGAAAATTGGTCTGAAAGGATTCTGGAAGATGTGTGGGAAGGGTAGGTCTACCTCTGCCATAGATAGGTTATCTTTTTAAATTTAAATATGCTCATTGTCTGCATTTGCTAATTTCCCCATCACCTGAGAATTTGGCCCAGTGTGTCTATTGGATTACCAAGTACTGTTATTATTTAGAAAACGCCCTTTCTGTTGGTGTTGAAATTCCTTGCAATTCTAGTGTGGTGATTTCACTCCTGGGTATACATTGTAATATGTAGGAAGCTTTAAAAAGTTCTCTACCCTTTCCCAGAGCAATTAAATCAAAATCTCTGGTGTTGGGTCTGGGGCATGGGTATTTTTTTACTAAGCTCTCCCAAGATTCAAACGTACAGGGAAGATTCTCCCAAGATTCAAATGCGCCCCTCAGCCTGGGAACCACTGATCTAGTGGGCTCCTGTGATCTTGGCTGGAGCCTGTTGGAAAGTGCCTGCTCGGTGGTGAGCGGCTGCGTTGATTTTTGCCCGACTTGGTAATTACTTCTGTATTTCCTTTTTACAGAAATTATGTGAGAAGAAACTTGGGAGAAGAGATCATTAGAGGGGTTTGGGATTCATCATAGAGCTCCTTCCTGACCAAAACAAATGTAGCTACAGGTTATTAGTTGAGAGCCTAATAATGTCTTATGCTGAGGTTCATGCTGTGTAAAAACCGTCCATGCGTCTAGGAAGATATTATCATTGTATGTTAGACAAGCTATTAACAAAAGCTCACCACAGCGTGGGCTTCTATGGAGGCCCATTTTGGGGTCTCACATCGGACTTCTCTCTCAACACTGTCAGTGGACAACTGGACACTACTTGCTGCAGAATTCTGGGTCCTCTGGCCTTTTGTTTTTATGGACATCTGGAGAAATATGTGATGAAGTTTGGGAAACGACTTTCTCAAGAGAAAAATCGGTAATTACTTTCTTGTTACTGAGCATGGTTTAAGGCTTGTAGAATTGTGTTTTATTGGTTGGTGAATTGACCCTTTCTCAGAAGCTCTTCTACGGGGGGCCTGGGGTGTCACGTCCTCTGAGAGCTGCTTAGAGACTCTTGTAAAGGAAACACGTCCAGTATCAGAACAGACCCAACCGATCCTATTTATTAATTGTCTTAGCACTTGAACCCCCACTTATCTTTATTTATTATTCACTGTTTCCTGCTTTCTCCCTTTTAATGTAGCTAAACAGTTATCTCCCACACATTTTTAAGCCTAAACTTTTTTTTGTTTGTTTAAACAATTTTTTTTTGCTTGGTCCTAATATTCCTCCTGAAACCCACTCCTCCCATGGTCTTTCCAAATGTCTGTGTAAATGGCAACTCCATCCTTCCAGTTGCTCAGGCCTAAGACTTTGGGATGGGCAAGATCCCACCCGGGTGTCCTCCACAAGAACTGTTAACTCTACCGTGAAAACACGTCCCGAATCTGACCTTTCCTGCCACCTGCGCTGCTCCACTCCTGTCCAAGTCATCTCTTCTCTCTCTTGGAATGTTGCTGTAGCCTCCTGATTCTTCTTCCTCCTTCTGCCTTTCATCCTCAGTCTATTCCTAGCACAGTAGCCAGAGAGATCCTTTTAAATATTGAGTAAGATGACATCATTCTTAAATCCAAGTCCTTCAATAGCTTTCTGTTTCACTCAACGTAAAAGCCATAATCCTTACAATAGTCTTTAAGGCCCTGAATAATCTGGCCCTTCTGTGACTGTATCTTCTATTTCTTTCTCCCTTCTCTAGCCACACTGACTTTGTACTCTTTCTGGAGCAAACCAAACTTTCTCCCACCATTGAACCTTTGCAATGAGTGTTTCCTCTGTCTGGAACACTTTCCCCCCAGATATCTCTACGCTGGCTCCCTCACCTCTTTCAGGTCTCAGTGAGGGCTTTCCTGATAACCCCAATTACAAATTAAATTTGCAACCCCTCCATCATTCTTCTCTGCCCTATTTTTCTCCAAAGCACTTATCATTATTGAATACATTACATATGTTATCTATCTATCTATCTATCTATCTATCTATCTATCTATCTATCTATCATCTATTTATCTATCTATCTATCTATTATCTACCTACCTACCTACCATCTATCTACCATCTTTCTATTGTCCTCCAGCTAGACCAAGCTCTGGGATAGTAGGATTTAGGTCACTGCTGTGTTGCCAGGGTCTAGAACATCGCCGACACTGCAGATGCTCAGTAAGCTTTTGTTGTTTGAACACTGAATGAATGTATGCTAATTTTTAACTCTAGTCATTCAGGTTTCTGACCTAGTTACCAAACTTTTGTGACACATGCAAACAGAATTCTGGATTCTAAGGGCAGTGTTTTGTTCATTAACTGATTACAGTTCTTTTAAGTGAGATTATTTATTCCAGTAGACTAGTAAAGATCATCTGAAAGCATCAAAATGGTCCTCCGGGCTTCCTCAAATTATTACCAGTTGTTAGAATATTGTTCTTTCTTTTTCCTGATTCTGGGGAATATAATATAAAACTAGCTGAAATTTCATACTGAGAAATGTCTACAGAGTAGAAAAAAATTTCAAAAAGTACAAGGAAACAAAATAGGAAATGATACATTTAGGACATCATCCATCTGAAAGGTGAGATTACGAGTGACTTACTTTTCTTATTTTCTTCATGTCTGTACTTAAAAATTTTTATACAATGAATATAAATAATATTTGAAGTGATTACAAAACCAAACTGATTTTTAAAAATCAAATAGGAAAAAGATGTTATCGATCATGCTTTTAACAATATGCTTTCAGTTTCTATGTGTAAACACGTATGTCTATTGGGAGCAGAATAGATGGGCCCAGAGTCATTAGTTCATTCATTCACTGAAAAATATTAATTGAGCATCTACTAGGTACCAGGTACTATGTCAGGCACTGGGGATATAGTGACAAGACAGCAGGGTCCTTCAGTGCCTTTGCATTGCTTAAGTTTGTGCCGCTCCCCTGGAGCACGATCCCAATATGCCACGCAATAATACTAACCCTGAATTCATGGAATTTATCTCCTAAAAGGAAATACAAAGAATGACAATCAAATAATAATGAGCTAATTACAGATTTTGCTAAGAGCTATGAGGGTGAGGTAGGTGGTCACAAGACTGATGAGGTGTCATTTAAACCAAGGCCTGAAGGTGAGGCTAAGGCAGCTAAACAAGGGTGTTCCAGGCAGAGGGGGAGGAAAAGGAAGCCGGGAAAGTCGGACCATAGTGAGCAAGGGGCAGAATCCAACAAAAGGACACCGGAAAGGCAGTTGGGGCCAACTCAAGTAGGGCCTGGGGCTGTGTTAAGGAATGTAAATGGTGCTCTAAGTGCAGTGCGGGCTGTGGGTCGGTTCAGAAGGGGGGGGGGGGTGTCACAATCCGATTCTGTTTTAAGTTCTCTCTCTGGCCACTGAAGGTAGATAATGTAAAGCGATAAGAGTGGAAACAGAGTAACCTGTTGGAAGGTTTTGTTGCAGACCAGTCAAGAGAGGCAAGTGCAAATGGATGTCCTAAATCCTAAATAGCTGGATATAGGACAGATTTTGGTGGTAATGCCAGGAGAACTTGCTGATGGACTAGATGTGGTGGGTGAGGGAGGGCTGGGGGATGAGACGGTGATGGAGCATGGGAGGCAAAGGAAAAGGGTCAAACTAAGGATGACTCCTAGGTCTTTGAGCAGCCGGGTGCATAGCAAGGAGTGGGGAAGAAATAGGTTTGAGGGGATTAAAAGACTTTGGTTTGATCATGTTAAATTTGAAATGTCTATTTCCATCCAATACCAAATAGAAATAGGCAATATCAAATAGGCAACCAGAAACATGAGCCTGGAGTTCACAAAAGAAGGCTAGACTGGGGATTCAAAGTCGGAGGATGGAAGTATGTGGACTTTTTGGTGCTTGGGAACACTTAGGGGATGAACTTGTAGATACAGAAGAGACTAGGCCCTGGACAAAGCCCTGAGGCACCCTAGACTTTAGAGATTTGGCAAAGGAGGAGATAGCAGCAAAAGTGATGGAGAAAAAATGGACCTTGAAGTAGGAGGAAAATCAGGGGTCTATTTTGTCATGGGAACCAAAAGACAATAACATTTAAAGAACAGGGGACTGCTGAGCTGTGTCCGGTCCTACTCAGAAGTCAAGTGAGATGACGACAGAGTTGTGGCCCTCAGACCTGGTGCCTGGGTCGGGGCCTCAGTGAAGTGGTGCACAAACCATGGTGGAGCAGCCTTGAGGTTGTTCTCTGCTCCGTCCCACACAGCCAGGGCTTAGCTAAGTTCTGGGAGTTTTATTGACTCCACTCAGGTAGCCCAGGTGTGTAACTTCTCTGATTCCCCGAGGAGTGGTCTAGCCTTCCCTCTCCCCTTTGAGGAGGTTGAGGAGTAATCATGGACACACTTAATCCAGAAAGAGGACATAAAATGTGCTCCTTGTGGGCTGGCCACCACTGACACTGCTCTGGTGTGTTGCAACTTCCTCGACGGGAGAAGCTTAGGAGCAGCAGAGTAAAGATGGCCGAAAGCTCTTTGACACTCGTCCCATCAAGAGGTGGGTTCTGTCACTCTTCCCTTGCCACTGTGCAGGCTCTATGGCTGCGTTGACAGAATACAGCAGAAGTGTAGAAGGGATGTTGGGCCAGTGTCCAGTCCTGGCCTTAAGAGGCTGGCCCCTTCTGCTTCCTGTCTCTTGGAACGCTTGCCTTTGGGGCTCTGGGACACATGTGAGAAGTCTGACTGCCCTGCTGGGGAGACGACATAGAGGGACCCTGACACTGCATGGAGGACAGAGGAGCCCAGCTGAGCCCAGCTTTCTAGGCTTGTGAATGACACCGTCCTGTATCCCACAGACTAGAGCAGCTGTTAGGTGAATGGCATCTAATGACCCAGTCTGGTGATTCTGGGGCAGAATTCCTAAGCCACAAAATCAAAAGATACAATAACATGCTTATTGTTTTCAGCCATGGGATTTTAGGGTAGATTGGTATGCAGCACTAGATGATTAGAACCCTAGGAGGCCCCTGGGTCATCCTTAGGCAGAAGACCCACTGCCCTTTGCACAAGAACAATACTGTTTCATTGTTGGTATTTGAATCACTCATTTTTATTTGGAGCTAGTAACATGCTGATTTTTTTTTTAGCATATAAGTGGCAAAAAAAAAACTTATTTAAGAAACTGTCAAATGTCTAATAAACAGAATTTGTTTTTAAGTGAATGTAGACGATACCCTGGTTTACCTAGCCTTCTTCCCACAGGTCTGCTATTGTCTGCTAACTCCTCACAACTGCAGTGCAATCACTGATGTTCATGATGCTGACCTCAATTTCCCGTACTTTGATTTTGAATCTTATTTTAGTGTTAAGTGTTGCATAGGTGATACCGCAGGACAGTGATGTAATTGATGGAAGAGTGCCAAGAAAAACAGTTACAGGATGTTAAAGTTTATTTAAAAGCAAAGGACACAGAAATTTACCTCTGGGCAGGTAACCACGCAAATCAGACAATGCACCATGTTCCCAGACAGAGGTGCAGGCTTTCCAGGTCTTCAGCTGTTGGAGAAGCATCGGCATGGCCTGAGGATGCCACTGGGTTCACACTCAGGTCTTGTTTGGCCCTTTGTTTGTTAGTGTCCTCTTGGCCAGGGCCAGGACTAGTGGGAGGGGAGTGAAGTGGCCAGGGCACAAAATTTAAGGAGGCACTTACTCGGGTGTGCAAGGCAGGGTTGGTACCTGAGTGCCTCCTTAAATTTTGCAGCAAGGCCTCTCACTCCCCTCACTCTAGTCCAGGCACTGCTCCCAGCCTCTGTTCTGGATTTCCTGTATGCCAGCCTCCTCACCAGGTCCCTGTAACTGACGCAGAACCACTCCGATGGAGTCTGGCGGGTCTGCTCACCAGGTGGCCAGATACATCATTGCTGTGCCCCCAAATCACCAGACAGCTCGCCAGGCCCACCTGTACAGCCGTGTCTTCCCTGTGGTGTGTGAGGACTGAGTGCAGGAGGCCGAGGATGTGGACCTCTGGGTGGACTTGGCTATAAATACTGGCAAGGCCTGAGGCTTCTTCAAGAAGGGAGATGTAGTCATTGTGCTGAGCCGGTGGTGTCCTGGCTCCGGCCTCACCAATACCATGTGTGTAGTGCCTATGCGTTGGTGGGCTCCAGAGCCCCTGTCCCATCCCCTTTCCCCAAAACAGCCATTTGGCCAGCAACACTCGTGGTGCTCACTTGGGGCTGTCGTGTGGCCCTGGTGGGCTGGGACACCAGGAAAGAAGATTAACACCTCCGTGAAGCCTGGCTGTTTATAAGATCCCACCTGGCCCCCACCCTGCAAGCCAGCTGTGTCCACACAGAGGAGGTGCTAGTCCTAACCCGGCTGCCCGCCCTGCATGCACGCATGCATAGTTGCCCACAGCCTGCCCCTGGAAACAAGCAGTGGCCGTCTTTGTCCAAGATGCCTTCTCCATCCACATCCCCCCTGGTGATCTCTGTACAACGTATTTATTCACAAGTTCGCGTTCCTCCCCCTCCAGTCTTCAACTTGGGATTGGTAACTTATTTGTCTGGCTTCCTGGAGGTACCTCTGCACATTTGTCCTCAGGTAGTTTTATAGATGTCTTTAGAAAATGGCTATTTTTATGTGATTTGCCATGGAATTTATTCTAATAACTTATTCTATCACATGACAACAACAACAAAAAATTTGCTAAGAATATGCTGTTTCTGAGTCTAACTTCAGCACCTGGTAAAATGGGGCCAGTTCCAGGCATCCTGGATACTGAGGGCAGAACCAGGCTTGAGTCTTGCTGGAAGTCCATTTCTGCAAATGTATTTTTCTAATGTTGTAGTTGACCAGAATACTGGTCAACTGGTTGCTTTGACCAACCTTCCCAGCCGTGGTGGAAGACAAAGAATTGACTATCCTTGAGATGCTCGTGGTAGTCCACAGAGGAACTTTACTTGAATGGACAAGTTATTGCATAACTTCCCTGCTGAATCTGTTCCTCTAGGCCCCTCAAGGTCTTGATCTGGTTTTACAAATGCCCTTATTACCTGCTGTTGCTGTTAATACAGTGCATGAACACATCCTTCATCTGACCGTGAGAAATCTGTGGGTTATTTAAAATTTGCTTTTGCCCAGTGGTAGACTGAACTGTAAAGTTAATTTCTACGCTACATTGTAATCACTGTTTGCTAAAAGAGCTACCTTTAGAGTCTGGATTCTGGTATAACTTGTGCTGTCACATGAATCTGAAAGCCTGGGAAAAAGTTGCAAGTGTGACTTTGAAACGGTGCCTGAAATAGTGTTGTTTTAAGCCCTTGACTTGTTTTCATAAGGAGCAAACCAGGTATATGACAGATCAGGCAACAATGGCAATCATGAGTGAATTAGGTCTTAAAAAGATAAAATAGGAAAAATATGAAAAATGAAATAGGACTAATAATTGATACAGTAAATCAGGCTGAAAAAATTAGGTCACATTAAAGAATACAGTGTTTTACAAGCTTTATGGGATAGCAAGCCTCTCTTTTTGTTAACGTACGTCTCTAAGGCATTAGCTATATGATTAGAAATCTCAGTCCTTTCTCTGTTTTAGATTTACGTCTTTGCTAAGTATTCATATTACTTCAATCAATTTAAATTTGTGAGACTGCTGATGCTTATAGAAGCCAGTGCCTTGTCATGAGATCTGACCCTAAACATACCGTTCTCAGGGGCTTACTCATTTCATACTCTACAACTCAAGAAGTTTTATATGTTACCAAAAAGGAAGTTTTCTCTCCTTTCTATTCACACTCACTTGGCAAATACTTTCAAAAGGGAAAACATATAAAGTAATTTAAGGCTGCTGCATTATTGATACTCTGAAGAGAACAATTAATTGAAGTTCAGAATAAAACATTAATTACTGAGATGTCTGTAACTGTTGAGTCTCCTCTGATCATTGGTGAGACGCACACCTTGCGTTGGCTTATAATTTATCTCCCCTACGGCTTGCTTTCTGTGCTATGAAGAATTCCAGCTCTTACATAAACTATACCAGTTTTCTCTGACCTACCCAGGATCACATTTTGCCCTCAACTGCTGCCCTGAAAACTCTTCAGCCTACTCTTAAATATCTTAATTTATTTAGAACCAAGTGGCACAGATGATGTGAAGATTCAGGTAGTCAATTAATAATAATGTGTATACTGAAAGATGTCTACATTATAGGCTGAACACTGTGCTAGTCTTTTTTTTTAAATATAATTTCTGTGTGTGTATGTGTGGTTTTTTCCAGGAACCTTTTCCTAGCAAAAAGGTCATAAAAATTCTATATTTTCTTCTAAAAATTTCAAGTTTTGTTCTTTCATCTATAAGTCTTTAATATACCTAGAATTAATTTTTGTTTATGATGTGGGATAAGCATCCAAATTTATTTTTCCCACATGGATAACAAGTTGTTCCAGTATATTTATTGAATTATTCATCCATATATTTTACCAGTTATTTGCAGTTGCACTCCTCCAATATATGAGGTTTCCTACAGACATGGGTCTATTTCCGAGTCCTTTATTCCATTAGACTCTTTGCTAATCCCCTTACCAATATCACACAGTTTTAGTTGCTATCGGTTTATCAGAAGCCTTGATATTTGTTAGCGTTAATTCTCCTATCTTGTTGATCAAAATTATCTATGCTATTCTGGGCTTTTTACTGTTCCATATAAATTATAGAATCAACTTATCAAATTTAGTGAACAACTTTGTTGATATTTTCATTGGAATTGCATTTGATTCATGGATTAATTCGGAGATTCTCCTCATTCTTGAACATGGTTTATCTCTTTGTTTATTCATGTATTTTAAATTTCCCTATGATATTTTTGTAATTTTTTCTATATAATATATTTTTAAATACTTCATTATGAATGAAATCTTCGTTAAATTTTATTTTCTAATCCAATATTGTGGGTATAAAGGAATGTTATTGATTTTAGAATGTAGATCTTGTATTTCACAACTTGGCCAATCTTTTTATCAGTTCTAGTAATTTATTCAGAGTTTCTTGGATTTTCTATGTTGACAATCATGTCATGTACAACAAAGGACAATTTTATGTCTTCCTTTTCAATTCTTATTCCTCTCAATATTTTTCTTCATTTAGTGTGTTGGCTGGGATGTCTGCAGGATCTTATTTAGCTGTCTTAGTAGCAGGGATCCTTGCCCTGAAACTGAATTTACAGGGAATACTTCTAAAGTTTTACCATTAAATGTGATGCTTGCCATAAGTTTTTGGTAAAAATCTTATCAGGTTATCAGCAAAATTGCCGCAATCCTGTGCAAGGTGTGAAACAGCAGGGTTCTTGGAAGCAGCTCCAGTCCTCACTTTGCAGTTGGTCCTGAGGCTGTAATTGATGTTGGTCCTTACACCCCTCTGTAACTCGTTCTAGAGCTCGTCCATGCTTGGACAGTGCTGATGCAGGTCTAAGTTGCTAGCCTGGTCAATGATCCAGATCTTCATCCCTCTGGGGTCTGAGACTTTGTCTATTTTTATTTTTAACACTTGTGGACCATACTTGCTGAGATTTCCTGTTTAATATGATTGCAGGGCACAGAAATACCCCAGTGAATTTCCTGGTTTCCAGACACTCTCCTTTTTGCCCCTATTCTATAGCCGCAATCCTAGATCTTTATTTATTGTAATCAGGGTCAGTTACTCCCACCTTGACAGTGATCCTTTCTTTGGCTGCTAGTCCACTGCAATGAGAAGCCCATATGACTAACTGGTTGTCATAGCTTCAAGTTCACACTGCGTCCTCTGGTAGAAGCTTCCTCTTCCCTGTGAACCAGGAGGTTCACAGGTAGATGCTAAGGTTGTGGAGAGGAGAAGCACACGTTCAGCAAGTGGGTCACTGAGAAGAATGGTGACAGGGCCCCATCCTACTTCCACTGTTGGTTTCAGACCCATGTATTCTAGTTATTGGAGATGAAGCCCCCTGACTGCCACTTCAGCCTTGATGCCATGAGGGTCGTTATTTCTACCTTGTATCTGATGATTAAGTGCCACGATTTGGCCTCTGCCGTTCCCAGATCTCATCGACACCACATACGTATTGATGTTAAGTCAGAAGCCCAGGTCCACAGCAGTATCTCCTACTGTCAATTTTAACCTACAGAGGACAGCCATTGCCTAGCTTCTCAGTGAGTCTGGTATGCCTGTTACCTGTGCCTTCTGCCTTTGGGCCTTTCCGGAGGTGCATGCAGGTGGTAAATTCTTCAACCCCACTTAAATTAATTCTAATATTCTCACCTCTTGGGGTCTTCTGACGCCTACCTCAATACTCTGCCAGAACAATTCCATAATCTCTACCCCATTTACTGTAGGCCACTGTCAAGTTCAGTCTTCAAGGGGCCATCCCAGGCACATTTTTGGAATCGTCTCAGGTGATCTTGCCAGAACATTAGGCTCCCAAATCATAGGGAAAGCCTGTTATATCAATAAATTCTTCTTAATCGCAGCTATATTTTCTGTCTCCTATTCCAAAACCCTGAAGATCCATTCTCACTTATATTATTATTCTCCAGGTTCCTGCTTGCACACATTGGCAGGTCCTGCAATTCTGTGAGCGTGTATCCTCCTTCTTACTGGAGCAAGTACTTTCCTTCCTTGGGCATGTGGTGCAGCCTAGTATGGAGGCAGCAAGGGGAATGGGGTAGCTCTTGAGGTGGACAAACCTTATCACGTGAAGCACCTGCCTCAGGTGAGTTCTTTGCAGATCTCCAGGTGACAGGAGCCTGTTCTCTAGAAAGGATGCTGCTTTCTAGAGAGTGGGGGAATTCAAAGAATTCTAGGAGTACAAGACCCCTGGGTCTTTCTACATACAGCTCTCGAGGGCTGACTCTTATCCCATCAGGACCCTGCTTTAGACATAGGAGACATATCATAGACTTCTTGTAGCTCTGCATCTTTAATAATAAATCCTATTATTTATTTAAATATAGTGACATTCTTGGAAAGTACCTAGACTGAAATAAATCACTGAAAGGGTATTGCGTGAAGCTACCCATTCCACTGAAGTTCTGAACCTAATTGTCAACACAAGCTGCCCTATGGTTGTAGTTAACTAAAGCCAGCCAACCCCACAATCCTTATAATTCCCAGTCCCCCCATACTGTTCACCTTTCACCTGTACCTCATTTCCACCTATTATGGGTGAGTCTTATGATGGTGATGCTGATCATTGGTGAGTCACTAGTTCCAGAGACTCATCCTAAGCATCTGCTTTCTACAGCAAATCCTGACACCAATTCTCTTAGGTTGTGTTCTCCCAGAAAGTGGAGGCTGGGATACAGGGAAGTAGTGGTTGAGAGATGATTCCATGGAGCTGGCATGAGAGTTTCAAAAGA
This sequence comes from Diceros bicornis minor, assembly GCF_020826845.1. Classification (NCBI taxonomy): domain Eukaryota; kingdom Metazoa; phylum Chordata; class Mammalia; order Perissodactyla; family Rhinocerotidae; genus Diceros; species Diceros bicornis. The sequence goes on along the minus strand of NC_080763.1, from coordinate 7,729,123 downwards.
ATGAAACAGAGGAGGAGGGAAAGGCAAATGCAAAGATTTATTATCAAGTGGTCACTGCTGTGGGCAACTGGAACACAATCATCCCCTCCTTCTGCACAGCCTGCAGAATACACTTAAATCATGCACTTGGGGGGTGGAAGGGAGCGTTTATCTGTAAACTCCCGTCCCCCATTGCTTAGAGATTGCTGACTCTGTACTTACATGACACTGAAAGTGAGTGCCTTCCTAACTTTTGTGCTCTAGGCACCTTACTTGCCTCATCCTTATCCCAGCCCTGCCTCCCAAACTAGGAATATGTAGGGTTCAATGTCTATAAAGCAGATCCTACTGTGTTTCCTGTTATTATCGATAGATTCAGTCCAAGAAATTAACATCTACTGAGTGTTAGAAGATAATACGTTTTCTGATCTTGAGGTAATAAACAGATGCATTGTTCAGGGGTTGAAGTGATGGATCCCAAGTCAGGCAACCCTGAGCCAGGCTTCTGAATAGTGGAAATTGGAATACAGGAGGATTCATTTTCTGCATGACTGGGAAGGCTCCTGGAAGAGTTGGGGTGGATCCTGAGCTGGTGTCTGAAGTTTCAGCACTTGATTTGGTTTTTGCTCAGTAACTGTCAGTAGACAATAGCCTCTTCTGCAGTATAGCCATTTAGCTCCATTTAATGTGAAGTAAAGTAAAGACATTACAGTGTGCTATGAAGTTTGTGAAAATGGGCTTCTGCATGCATGGGGCTTAATAACTATTAAGAGAGAGATCTGCCGCCATCATCATGATTCTCCCTGGATTGCAAGTATGTGAAGTGCGACATCCAGCACATTTTCTCTAAGAAGGTAGAAGATGTGCCTGGGAAGAACAAGGTCAGTGGATAAAACAAAAATGGCCTGCATTTGGCCACACCATCAGATTTTACTTCTTCTCTCCTGACAGCTTGGCTCTTTATTGCTTCGTTACCGTTCTCATCTTTGGCGTAGTGCTGCACTTCTCTTTCCCCTTTTCTGACAACTTTTTCCTTTACCACATGCTGACTTCTCACCACTATCTTTCTGTTTTACTTTTTAAATTTCCCTCTTTCTACATTTTTCCTTTTTTTATGCTTATGAAGAGGAGTGTAAGAAAAATGAATTATTGTTGGAAAGACGGTAACACTGCTGTTCTCTGCTAGTGAAGCATCCAGGGAGATCTAGTAATTTTTCGGGGAATTTGGGGTGATGGAAGAAGAAAGTGTAATGAGTGGGGAGTAGGAAGCTCCTGCAGGGGGCGTTCACACGTCATTGAGCAAATGCTGCCTGGCTGAGGAGCTGTGCCCAGAGCCAAGCTAAGGAGGCCACAGCCAGAAGAGCGTCAAAGGTGGAAATAAGAAGGGTTACATCTTAAGAACTGAGGGATGGATTTTTCAGTTATATTTCTTACTTACGCATTTTAATGTTTTAGAGTTTGTCCCAGCCCTTGAAGTTAAAGGACAAGTAAAACACTCATATGTGGAAGGAAATGCAGCAAGAACCACAAATTTGATTTTCTGCACAGGAGTTAGATGCCAATCGCCAATAGCAAGGGTAGGTCCCATATCTTCTACTTCCCCTACTACCACCTCTGGCAAAGTGGTGCCTCCTTAATAAGCATCATGTTGATGATTCAAGGAGTAAACAACATAAATGTTTAAAAAAACTTGAAGATCCTAATTACATTCAGATGTCTTAGGAGGTTGGACTGTGGATGGTGAAGTGAATTTTGGCATCATTCTAAATTGTCACTGAAATATTGGTATCTGTGACTTTTGGTGTTATTCTAAATCAGGTATTGGCAAACTTCTCTGTAGAGGACAGACAGTAAGTATTTTGTCTTTGCAGGCCATTTGGTCTCTTTTGAGACTAGTCAACTCTGTAGTTATAGTGCAGCAAAAGCAGCCATAGACAATACATCCGTGAATGAGTGTGGCTATGTTCAATAAAACTGTATTTATGAAAACAGGAGGTGGGCTCAATTTGGCTCCGGAGCTGTAGTTTGTTGACTGCTGTTCTAAATTGTCACTGAGATGTTGGTATCTGGCAAAGCACTGCTAGATCACATTTGTTTTGTAGAACGGGGATTTTCAGTTTTCATGACAAGCATCTCTGGGGGTTGCATGAAAGAAAGTGCAGTCTCATTTAATTTTTGTTCATTCTGTCACATTCTGGCCCTATTCCACCCCCACACCAGGGGTCCAGATGTTGGGACCTGACAGCCAGTGCTCCAAACTGACCTGAAACCACCTTATACGTTTGAAAACTGTTGACTTAAAGAGTTCTGGCACAGACTGCAGCAACTCTCCTTGCCTGAGTCACAGCAGCAACTCTTATTTCATCAGATAACGTGCAAGTTAATGCGCTCGGCATTGGTAAAGCTCTAGCAAAAATAGTAAAGGTGATGATGATAATAATAATAATATTGAACACTGCTGTTAGCCGTAAGTTCTTTGACTTAGGGGAACCAACAAGGTGGAGTCTGAAGCAGCATTTTTGTTTTGTGTACGCCCTTCCCTACATAGGAAAGACTCTGCCTTCGCGTGTGGAGAGAGTCTTGCGTAGAGCTGGTGTGCAGTGAATGTGTTCAGAGTTTGGTCTAGGTCTTCAGTTTTGCCACTATGAGTTTTCCTGTTCTTACCTAAACTTAGAGCAGAGAAATTGGTTTATGCCATTGCCTCTGCCAAAGAAAATTCTGAAGTTGAAAGTAATTGTTTTAAGGGCTAGCCCTTGATATTAAACCTTTATTAAATATATTTGATTGACTAGAGTACACATTTATTGATGGCCTATTATGTGAAAAAAGGCCTCTGACAACTGCTGGGGCTATCAAAGTGCAAAAGACACATTCTCTGCCTTTTAGGGATTTGCAATTTATAATCAGCAAGATGAACCTTTGAAGTTCAGCCAGCACTTCCAGCTGCAGCCTGGGCTTCCTTGGGCAGGCCAGGTGAGGGGCGACTGCAGCAGTAACACCTACAGTTAGGAACAGGGTAGGAATTATCCCACCACAGTGCTAGACTTCCAGCCCCCATTCAAAGTGTCCCACAATGGTTTCCTGGAGAGTGCCACAGCCCCAGAGGCTCACCACCAGGGGGAACTGACCAGTTCCACTCCCTTTGTCCCCTCCAGGTGTGGTATGTGCTGTAGCTGGCTGCTGAGCCAGCTGTGACTGTCTGTGATTCCTGTCACAACTGTGCCCGTGCCCTCCACCCTGGACTGTCCTGTTCTGTTAAGCCCGCTGCACTGCGGGTCTTACTGGGGCATCTGCACACTTGATGAAGCCACTCTTTATAAATACTAACATTTTTTAGGCATTGTGTGCCAAGCACGGTGAGAAGGGCTGTGCTTCAGGGCATCCATGGGGTGCCGCGTCTGGCCTGGAGTTGGGCCATGATATCAAAAGGCTGTAGTGCACAACTGCAAGGATTCTGGATCTAATTGCCTGGGTTGGACCTGAATCTGACACTCACAGGCTGTATAATCTTGGGCAAATTACTTAGCCTCTCTGTGCCTCGGTTTCCTTAGCTGTGAAATAAGGATGATAGTAATACTCTATTTCATAAGATTGCTGTGCGGATCAAATGAGTTAATCAACGTAGAGGCCTTGGAGCAGCACTTGGCACACAGGAAGCACGATACAGGTGCTATTTGCTATGACTGCTGTTGTTATTATCTCTTCAGCCCTCAGGGAGAAGGGACAGGGTCTGTCATCCAAGGATCTCTAATGCTGTTACCTCTGGGATTAAGCAGTTTCATTATGTCATAGGATTATAATGTATTTGTGTCATTTTCTGTAACTGCTATGACTTGAAAAAAGCTGGTAGGCCCTGCTTGTACATGGGTCTCATATAAGCCTCAGAAAGACTCTAAGAGATGCTTCTATTTTTGTGTCGTTTTATAGACGATGAAACTGAGGTTAACAAACTTGCCCCAACTCACACACGTAGAAAATGGCAGAACCTGGATTCAAACCTAAATCCATCAGGCTCAGGAAACTTGACCACTGGGTGAAATGCCACACTGGTGCCATGGGGACAGCTTCTTTTCCCCACTCGGTATCACTTTGTCATATGCTCCCCGAGTTCTACTGCCTGCTGCGGCCAATGCCTCTCAGATATTTGTGAATATAGACGGTCCCTGACTTATGATGGTTTGATTTACGATTTTTCAACTTTATGATGGCGCTAAAGCAATACGCATTCAGTAGAAACTGTACTTGGAATTTTGAACTGTGCTCTTTTCCCGGGCTAGCGGTATGCGGTCCCACCCTCTCTCATGATGCTGGGCAGCGGCAGCGAGCGCAGCTCCCAGTCAGCCACGCGGTCCCGTGACATTCTCTTTTTCACTTTCAGTACAGTATTCAATAAATTACATGAGATATTCAACACTTTATTATAAAAAAGGCTTTGTGTTAGATGATTTTACCCAACTGTAGGCTCATGTAAGTGTTCTGAGCACGTTTAACGTAGGCGAGGCTAAGCTATGATGTTTGGTAGGTTAGGTGTATTAAATGCATTTTCAACTTACGGTATTTTCAATTTACGATGGGTTTATCAGGATGTAACCCCACCGTAAGTTGAGGAGAAAATCTGTATATTTTGTGAATATCTCCCCAACCTGCTCTTTTTCAACGACTTAGTCAAAGACCAGAGGGGCGATGCTGTGGGGCACTGACATCTCTTCCTGTAGCCTGACTTATATCTTGGAAGGTGCCTAGTGGCTCCGTGTAAGTAGATGCTGAAAGGGAGGGGGGGAGGGGAAGGGTACAATTTGGGCTCCAGCTGGGCCCCAGTTCTCTCTGCATCGCAGGTTTGCACTTGCTTTGGATCTTGACATATAAAAGGGTCCCGCAAACGTTGCCCCACAGAGGCTGTATTTAGGAGGTGTTAATAGGGTAGCATGGCTCCACTGTATCCCTGAGGGTCCCACCAGGGAACACACATCCGTGATGAGCAAGGCCGAGGGCTACACTGTCGCTCCACTTGCAGGCGATTGGAATAGCAAGACTTCTTTTTTTCTCGAAAATTAATTTCTGGATCAAATTCACAACAAACTCAGATGCTTGCCTCACTATTATTTGAATTGGAGAGAAGGTACTGTAGACTGAACTGGCTGTCAGTTGACCTTCACCTGCTCTGGGAAGCCTCTGACAGTCACGTGCCACACCTGTGTCTGACGGAACCGTAGGCTTCCCTTTTTGTTTTGCAACGTCCTGTGCTTCTTCCATGGCTCCCTCTGTCTGTATTTCTTCTCTTTACAACTTCCTTTTCCATTCTGGGAAAACAAAGTAAGAAAACAGCTGTGAAGGTGCTTTAAAAGCCAAAGCACTGTACAAACCTGAGGTGCCTGCAGAATTCCGTGTGTCTCCCATGTCGGTGGTGGTCCTGGGAGAGGAGGGGGAATATTTGCTCAGTCCCTGTTAAATGCCAGGCGTTGCATGAAGCCTCTTGGTATACGTTTTATTTGATTCTCACAATGACCTTGCAAGACTATTATTCTTATCCTATTCTAAAGATGAGAAAATTCAGGCTCAGAAAGATTATGTAACTTGCCCAAGTCACACAGCTACTCAGCAGAGAATCTGACAATGAACCCACACTCTGAAATCTTTGCTCTTTCCGCTCTCCTTTCCCCGACCTTTCTAAGCTGCAGTGCTCACTTATCGTGGGAATGCGGGCATTACTCAATTCAAGTGATAAGTAATACTTGAATGTGGAGAAGCTGCTGCTTCAGTTGTGCTTCCAGATCCCTAACCACACTTCACCGAGTCCTCTCTCCAGCTTCGCTCTGCTGGAGGCGTCTGCTGCCCACCCTGCCCTCTACTGTGAACTCAGGAGGGTTCTGGGAAATATCTGCCTTGTTTATTGTCTGCCAAACTGGGATTTGGAACAAAAGTTTCTCTAATAAGTTAGTTTATCACTGACTTAGGTGATTAGAATCATCTAATACCATGCAAATTTATGCAAAGCATCCATCTGCCTTAGAGGAGTTATAAAGTAAGTTGGGGCCACGCCCTCCAGATGTGTAGTCTGAATGGTCATTTTCTCTTCCATAGGGGGTAGGATGAGACTTTTTCTCTGAGCCTCGCTGAGACTTGTGCAATTCAGAGTCCTTGACCCCAAGCACAGGTCTGGCTGGCCCTTTTGCACAGAGTTCTCTGAAATACTGCCTAGACCATGAACAGACTCTGACAAAGATCAAAGACAGAGCTATCCTTTTCAACTGGAAAAACTGCTTACTGTGGACAATCGTAGAGCTGTCAGGCACTCAGAGACTTGTTTGCAGGAAGGATGGGCTCACAAGAACCCGAGTGAAAGACACCAGGTGTTGATGCTAAGAAAGGTGAGAGCAGAGGCTATAATTGGGGATGTCAGTGGTGGTGGCAAGGGAAAAATTTTGAGGGGCTCCCTGCCCCATAATCTCTATCAGCCTCCCTAAACTATTATAAACAACAAATAAACAAGCAAAAAAGTAAAATTCGTTCAACACTTATTTCTCAACCTTGCTACTCAAAGTGTGGGTGTCTGCAGACCATCAGCATCACCTGGGAGCTTGCTAGAACAGCAGCCTCTCCAGCCCCACCCCAGGCCTACTGAGTCAGAATCATGCCCAGGTGAATCTCATGCACCCTGAAGTTTGAGAAGCACTAGTTTAGAGCATCTTCTATGTCACAGTCATAGGCACTGGGGATAGTTTACAGTAGTCAGCCTGATGGGTAGGCTCTCTTCTGTCATGAGCTGCTATGCTCGTGGGGTGGGGTGGGGTGTGCAGAGAAACAGACAACAAACAGTAAACAAATAAATTAGCAAGATACATATGGATAAATGGAACTTTCAAGTCTTGAGTCAAGTGTGAAGAAAAGCATCGTTAGAAAACTGTGGTGTTTTTATTGATCTGCAATTTTAAGCAATCATAACGTCACAACTAGTCTGTTAGCCTTCACTTCCAACCAGCTGGCTGCCCTATGAATATGGAAGAATATAAACAGACTGACAAAGCCCCCAATAGAGGTGGTCAGAAAAAAATTGTATACTTAAAGGAAATGGAAGTAGAATAGCTGTTGACCCACCAAATTGAGCAACTGCTGTGTGAAGGAAATAACAGGCAAGCCACACCACAGTGTAGACATGTTAAATAAGACACCAGGAGCCTAGAAATATGCACTAACTGGAATGCCTGCTCACCAAGAAGATCTTGATTTAACTGGGATAATGGGATTGTGAAGTTTTGGCTGAGGTACTGAGAGAAATAGAAGGTCTACTCCAAAAGGAATGTTGGACCATAGGCAGAATTTAGGAAAAGTCTGAAAACCACTTATGTGACTCATGAAGCCCCTCACCTAGGTCAACTATAAGTGAATTGAGGATTCAAAATGTAAACAATCCTGTGAGGAGGATTTCTCTGGGGAAAGTTGTGTTGTGATTCCACCTAAACTAGGCAAGAGGAAGAAGTAAGGAGGTGTTCAACCCCCTTATCTCAACTCTGAGGAGGGGACTTCCCCCTGACTCCCCAGAGAGCTTAAAACGTTCCCCTTGTGGGTAGAAGGGCTTGGTAGACTGCTGTCTGTCACCCATTCACCCATCCCCTCTGGGAAACCAAAGGAGCCCAAGAGATGGGATGGTGAGTGCCCTGGCAGAGGAATGAAGAACTGCTGGTGTGTCTGAATAATCTGACTGCCCTCTGATGGAATGTGGATCCTAGGGACCACATGTACAACCAATGGCCTGGGATAGTTCTACTGGGATTCTCCAGTCTCCAGGGAACTCATGAAGATACCCACAATAGAAAATGTCAGCTCTAAATGTCCGCCAACACCAGAAAGAACAGCACTCTTCAGTACTCGTCAAGTAGGAATTTTCCTGCCCTTTTATTTCCTCCCCTTGAAGTTTCAATCCTGGGTGGGACGCAGGTCAGAAATAGCAGCTGGTAAGTGGGGGAGAAGGAATTTAATACAGAACATGTTAACCAGACAACCTTCCCCTAAGCGGGGCAGGAAGAGGGGCAGCTTGCTGCTGGCTCGGGGTCTGGGAGGGGCATCTGCAAGGGAGAAATCTTAACTTCGAATGATGATTTATCTGTTGATTGCTATATCTAACTAGATACTGTTAAATACTGAATTGGGATTGCAATTGTGACTTTAAATGACAGTAGATTGTTTTTTTAACCTAAGTGTGACGTTAAAGTCAGAGCTAAAGAGGGCCCTGACTGGGTTTAGAGAGACAGTGAGAAAAAACATGTTTTTGTGGTTAAACCCCATGAGTCCTGCTTATTCGGGGCACCAGTTACAGTGCAGGATTAGCAGAAAGAAAAACACTGGTAAGCTCCAGAGTAGAGTTAGCTAGAAGATGACTTGGTATGATGCAGCCTTCGATGATTTTTGTCAGCATCTGGAAGCACGTTTTCTGTAGAATGACCAAGCTGTGTAGGTAGGGGCCGTGTTGCCTACATCGGTGTCTACCAAAGAGGGTCATTTTAGGGGATACACAGAGGAACAATCTTCAAATAAGAGTTAAGCATTTGTTTTAATATATTATATTAATCAGAATAAATTAATTGCTATCATAAACTGTCTAAAAATCAAAGTGAGTTATGACCGTAAAAGGTTATTTCTCACCTCACATCATAGACCAATGTGGGCTTTAGTGGGTGTGGGTCCTCTGATCCACAGTCTTTTAGGGACTCAGACTCTTTCTGTTTGGGGGCTTTAGGTTCCTCGAGGTCCTTGAGCCTACTTTCTCCAGCCACAGACAGGCAAAGAGAAGGCATTCAGGATCACTATCGTGCCGTGACTCACTTCTACTCACATTCTATTGGCCAGAGTCAGTCATGTGACCCCACCTAACTGCAAAGGAGGCTGGGAAATAGTAAAGTGGCTGTGTGACCAGGAGGCAAAGGGAATGGGGTGGGGCAGACTTAACACTGTCTCTCTTCACGAAGACTTTATGAAAAGAATAGCCCATCAAATCCCCAACTTCACAGATACAGTACTACTGCTTAGGTGAAGCTGCAGCGGTAGAGCCAAGAACTGTCATTCACTTCCCACCAACCACGGGGAAGACCTGCAGGCATGTTTCTATGAGGAAAGAGTTGGATTGGGGGTAAAAATTACTACTGACAAGGACCTTGAAGAATGAGGTGGGAAAATGCCATTATGTAAACAGAGTGATTCAGGCCTATTCAACCTCTGTAGCTTTCAGCGCAGGACACAGCAAAAGAGGAGCAAAAACGAATTAAAACACTCTCTCTTCAGGGCATTTTACTTTAGTCTTAAAATGAAGCCTTTTTTTTTTTTTAATGAAGCTTTTATTGTTCACTTATCATCAACAGTTCTTGCATGAGAAAAATAGTATTTTCAGAAGTGAATTTTTATAAATCAATTCGTTATTCTTTGTATTTTATTTTCCTTTTTAAATTTTATTAGTTATTTATTATTAATAGTTATTTCTTGTACAAAAAAATAGAATTTTCAGATGTGAATTTTTGTTAATCAATTGGTTATTTTGCTTTGCATTTCATTTTGATTTTTATGCTGTGAGAGCATTGATTTCTTTTCACTGCCTTTGTCTTTATGGTCACTTCCTATATTTGGGGTGGGTCAGAGCTGATTTTGGAGCCAGGACACCTGGGGCAGACCCCAGCCTGCCCTTCACTAGCTGCCTGATTGTGAGCTAATTTCCTAACCTCACCATGTCTCAGTTTTCTCATCTATAGAATGACAGCAATAATAGTCCCTAGCCCGTGGGTAGCACTTATAGATGGTGCCTGGCGTAGATTAAGTGCTGTGTATGTTTTTTGGTGTTAATCTTTGACAGTGGGACTCATCTTCCTTTCACAATGGTGCCGTAGCTTTCTTTTGGCATACCACTTTAAAGTAAAAAACAATGAGCCTTTTAAGAGAGAAACGTTAATAAATAATAGCACAAGTCATGGGGTGCTCTGACAAAATTGTGAGGTTGGTGAGCAGATGATTCAAGGGTAGACTCACTGTCTCATGCGACGATTGATGGCCTCCTTATAGATCAGGCAGTAGACTTGGCTTGGAGTTTTTGCAAATCGATCAGCAGTGAATGAAAGCGCTTTACTGAGAATAAGCATAGTGATTCGCTACGGCACCATCGGAACAAAACCACTCTAAAACTGATACTCAAAGAGGCTTGGTTTCTGAACAAGTTGAGATATAAAACAGTGTGAAGACAGGGACCAGATATCTCCTGTTAACCGCCAGGAGCAAGGTGATGGCTTTGGCTCCGCTGGCCGCGTGGGTTGCTAACAGCTGAAGCCCTGAGTTAGGCGGAGCTGCTCTACTGCCCCAGGTGGCACGGAGCTGGGGCAGAATTCCCCGGGAGGAGGATGCCTGCCCAGGGGAGGCTCTGGGTGTGGAGGAGCAATGAGAACTTGTGCCCTGTGTGAACAGGCGCATCCTCGAGAGGAAGGAGAACAGGGCTGAGCGGAACACGCCCTCTCCATTGCCCCAATTCGACCCGTCCCATTTGTCACTCCTCTTCCTCAGGGGTAGAGAGGGTGCTTAAGAAAAAGTCCTTTACACGGAGGCAGAAAAGCTGTTTCTCTCTAACAAAGCCCCAAACTGTTAGGGTGCTCTAATGTTTGGTCTCCTTTGTAATCTTGTTACTTACAGTGTCTTCTCTGCTCTTTCTAGTATTAATTGACTCCATATGACGTCACTCACTGGAGGCTCCTCCACAAGTCTGTCCTTCTTCCTCTAAGCCTGGTGAGGCTTCTGCCTCTCCCCTCACAGAGAGCCCGGGGCAGGTTAAGGTGTGTTCTCTTTATGAGGTAAAAAAAAAGGTTCCTGGAGCCCCTGCTTAAAAAAAAAAAATCAATTCATGGGTGACCTTAGTTGCTATGATGTAACTGGTGTGTGTGTGTGTGTGTGTGTGTGTGTGTGTGAGAATAGACAGGAGGTAATTTTGCTGTTTCTTGGCCTTACAAATCATAAGAGAATTTATACATTAAGCAAACTTCCAAAATTGTTCTTGAGCCTTCCTAGAAATTTAGGTAAATCCTTGAAGTAGGACATAGTAGTCTTTCATTGTTAATTTTACAAAGTGCCAACAATCCATCTTCCATATCTTTCAGAGGTATGCTTATATTATTTATGATATGAGTGTTAATTTTTAATGAGTGTTTCTAGATTTTGAGTGCACAAAATTATCAATTAGTAAAAGCATGTGTAATTTTCTGAAGCTGAAAAACAATAGCATAGAGTTATTTATGCTTTGTTCTGCTAAGCTTATTATTATCAGGCAATGAAAAAGCATGTCATATTTTTGCAAACTGTTTAACAATAGTCATTAGTAGTAATTCTCCACAAAGCCAAGTGGGAAGTAGTTTTATTTTTTCAAATGTTCGCCTTGGAAATGAAAACACTAAATGTTGGCTTATACAAAATTACTTTTGCAACATGGGAATTTTGATCAGAAAAAAAAGAAACATTTTCTCTATATAGCCCAGTGGTAACATATATTTTCAAGATTCTAATGATATACTTAGGAAACATTCATTAATCAGTAAGTATCTAGCGCAGTCATATTTTAACTCTATGTGACCTTAGGAAAATCATTTCACATTTCTATTTTCTACTTGTCTTTGCAGAAGTAGAGATCATGAAAGTCTATTAAATAAAATCTTTGAAGCTCTCTGAGATGAAGAGTATGCTAATTTGTTATTCTTTTGAGATTATAATATTTGTAATTTGTTTAAGTATAACTTTTTAATTAGTCCATTCTGTTAAAATAATTACAAATTTGGAAGGTATAATTGGTGTCTTTGGGACACAATATTTTCATATCCTTTGTAATGTCAAAATTTCCCTGGTCTTGCAATAATAAGATGAGATCTTCATTTTTAATAACCATGCTGTTAGGTACTGTCAACTCCTTTGTAGAGATTATGTCATTTCATTGTTCTGGTTAGCATTAGGTTTAAAAAAATACAGCTGTAATTTTAGCTGTGGGACCAAACATTCATGTTGTTGGTAATTAATAAAACTTTTGAAGATCAGATATAAACACATAAACTCTATTGCAATATTAATTTGCTTTTTCCCTTTTTTGGTAAGGATGTGGAAGAAAACAGAAGGAAGTGTACCAAAAGGGATAACTTCATTTTGAAAGAATAAACTTGTGATTTAGGAAAAGTAATTTCAAAAGATATTTTATTTGAGTAATGCATAGTCAATATGGAAAATATGGATAATGCAGAAAAATAGAAAGAAAAAATGACTCAAATACTCTACCACTCAAAGATAATGTGTTAAAAATGCTGAGAGTATTCCAAATCTGGTTTTCTAGTGTGCTTTTTACATTCTTATGAGCTTACTATGGATACTTTGTGTGCTGCTTGTTCATTTAATGTTACAGCATAAGTAATTTATAGGTTATCCCAAAATTTTCACAAACTTTGTTTTCATTGGCTACATAATCTATTATCAAGTGGTATAAAATAACAGGGACTTCATTCTTATTAGTAACTGGTGCTCTGATACTGACTGAGCTTTGGGAGTTTATCCTCTCTCCCTAGTTTATTCTCTGGTCCTCTCTGCCTAGTCCATTAAACAAAACTAAGACATTGGTGCATTTACCATAAAAGTCCTAAAGTTGGCTGAGCAGGACTCCTGGCTCCAATAGACAGAGCAGCATAAAAATCAGATGGCAACATGGTACTTATATTACTTAATTATGGGACAGGTATGTGCACATTTCTCTATAAAGCTGATTTGTTCAGATTCCGTAGCTTCTGGATCCTAGGAGAAATTGAAACATTGTCTCTTAAGAAGGTGTGTGCTTCAGGCAACAAAAACTAAAATAAACAAGTGGAACTATATTCAACTAAAGAGCTTCTGCACAGCAAAGGAAACAATCCATAAACTGAAAAGGCAATTTACAGAATGGGAGAAAATATTTCCAAGCCATATTTCTGATAAGGGGTTAATATACAAAAAAATAAAGAACTCATACAACTCAATAGCAAAAAAGCAAATAATCCAATTAAAAAATGGGCAAAGGACCTGAGTAGACATTTTTCTAAAGAAGACATACAGATGGCCAACAGGTACATGAAAAGATGCTCAACATCACTAATCATCAGGGAAATGTAAATCAAAACCACAGTGAGATATCACCACACACCTGTTAGAATGACTGTTATCAAAAATGCAAGAGATGTTACCGAACCCAAACACAGGTTCGTTTACCCACTGCACAGCAGGGCCAATAAAGAAAAAAACTGAAACACCAGGCTTGTGGCAAGGAAAAAGTTTACTATCAAAAGGCAGCCAGACGAGGAGATGGGAGTTAGTTAGAACTCAGATCCACCTCCTTGAAGGGAAAAAGGTATGAGTTTTGCTCTGGGGTTTTAGGTAGGAGAGGGAGAGCATGTGCTGGGGTTTTAGGTAAGGGAAGGGGAACATGTGGCTGTGCTGGTTGGCATCTTCCCACCAGCCTGTATTTGGCCTTGAAGACTGAATTTCTTTTCCTTGAGTATCTGGACTTTTCTGGTTAGTTTTCATCTTAGTTTGGTCTTGTGAAGCTGCATCTTGATGTCTGACCTTGACTTCCTGGGAAAGACAGCTCACTCATGTACTAAGGAGGGAAAGAAAGACCTAGTTCGTTTTAAACAACAGTTAATTATGCTGAATATGCACAGCTGCAGTTAGCAAAGCTTATCTCAAAGTTTTTGTTCTCTTCTTCTAGCCCAGAGAAGATTTTTTAACTTCTTTATGCTTGGTTTCAATCCCCACTGTCTTATGATCATTCCTCAATCTTGGGGAATACTGCTCTAGCTACTTCCTGCTGTAAAAGGGTGAAGATCAGGGTCAGAGGAATGAAACTGTTTTACCTTTGTTTAAAAGTATTTTTGGGTACCAGTTGGGGAGAGCGAGATATGCTCTGCATGACTAATATTTTAGTACTGTGATCAATGGCTTTGGAACAACATTTAAGTTCACATTTTATAATTACATAGACGATCACACAGATTAGCAAAACAGACAGCCCAAATTTTAGTATCCCCTCCATAATGGACCTCAGTCCTTGGGGAATCTAGGAGAAGAGACCTGTAAACCAATCAAGGTTAGTGCCTAGAGCTTCAAGTGAAATCTGATGCAGCCGAGTAGCCTGCTGTCTAATAGTCCAACAAGTAAGATAAGAACCTGGGGGTTATTTCTTACTTATCTTTGGGAGACTATTTTCTGAACAGCAACTTGAAGTCTGTCAGGGGTTCACTTAACCATTCAGAGAAGTCATTGTCTAGAGTATGAAGTCAGCCAAGGTTTGGGTGATGTACTTTTGTGATGTACTTTTATAGCATGGTTCCTGTTCCCTGTGGTGTTTTTCATATGGTCCCATCCAGCAGGGATGAAGCCCAGGATTTCAATAGGACCTAGTCTCTACAACAAAGATGGTGCAAAGAAACATTTGACAGTGTCTAGCTCCTTAATTTGAGTTCCCTCCAGGTCTTTTGGATCATCTCTAGAATATAGAAAGGGTCTCCCAAAGTTAGGCCTACATTGTGTAAACAAGTAACCAGATATTTAATAAGAAGCATTTCTAGAGAAACAAAAAGAAAAACAAGGTTAATGGTTGGAGCAAATTATAAACCAATTTCTGAGCCCAGGGGGTGGTCAGTCAGGAAGATTTCTATGTGTCAGGGTTGAAGCATCCCCTGCAGTTTAAAATGTCTCCAATGATGTCATCAGGCATACAGGTAAACCTTTTAAGTGGCTTACACAGAAACAGGCATGAAGATTGTCCAAACATGTGCTATCATGGTGCCCTCTCTTAGATTTATATCAAGTTGTCCAGCTCCAGTTTTCAGGGCTTCAGGAAAAAGCATGGTTTTAGTTCTCAAATGATTCCAAATGAAAAGGGCAGAAAAAATTGAAAACGTTAACTTGGAGATCTCTACCAGATATTTGAGGAAACTAGAAGAATTCAGGATCCAGTCCAGTTTACAGATAGCACTTTGCTGGAACTTTTTATAAGGAATCGCAGATTGAACTTTATAGGCATCTCAAGGCCAGGCCAAGCTGAGGACTTGTTATCAGACTCTGCCTGTAATACCTACAGATTTGGGTGAATTCCTCTCTTCTAGAGGTCCCCCAAAATATCCTAAAATATCTTGCACCTGCCAGGGAAGTGACCTTCCTTACTCACCTGGTAAGGTTGCTGGGAACCCTGTAAGCAAGGTACCAGGCCAATATTTCCAAGTGGCTTTATTCCATAAAGTCCAATCTTTATTCCTCAAAGCTGTATGGTCATATCCTAGTTTATGCATGTTTCTCTCAAATATGACATTCCCGTCAAAGCCTTGGTAATATAACCAGTGTTTCCAATTGTGTCCTGCTATAAGGAGAACAGATTCTTATTGAACTTATGCAAATAACTATATTGCCGTGAATATAAGAACACTCACTCATCAGAAGTTTTCAAATTATGAAAGGATCAGATAGGGAGAAAAAGATAAATACTTCAATTCTGTTTGCAAAATGTTGTAAGTCATAGTTCCTTAAGAGAAAAGAGAAAAAGTTTTCCTTAAACCTTGAAAACAAAACATTAAGAAATCAGCAATATTTCAAAAAAAGTCATAAAATTTATAATCATACTCACCAATTTATTCAGTCCCATGATATCAACTCTTGATCTTCTGTTAGCAGTTTCATGAGGCCATCAATTTCTCTGTTACAGTTCTGTAATTTTATACCCAGCTCAGTTTCATAATCTGAAAGTTTATCAGAAACCTGTGTTCTAAAGCAAGTGTCAGAGTCCTTTCCATGAATCCCTCTGAAGACGAAACATATTTGCAAAAACATCAGAGTTAAACAACAATTGTCTGCAAATGACAAAACGTTCAAAATTGGCAATTGACAAAGACACTTGGCTATTTCTGTGACATACCACACAGTGAGATAATAAGTAGAATTATGACGGCAACCAAGACAGATTAGAATTTTTGGAATGTTATATATTTTTTAAAAATCACTTATATTAATAACATTTACCTACATCATATTACCTAGAAAGGCTTATTATCATTTATTTGATAATGTTTCCCATGTAATTTAACATACCAAGTAAGTCTAATTAGTTTAATATTTTTCTCTTTATAGAAAGAGAGAAGAAATTCCTTGAGAATTCCATGGGCTGATTGGCAATTCTTGAAGTTCCTTTATAAGTCAAAAGAAAGACTTTAATTTTGGGGGGGAGTTTGTCAAAAATATCAAAAAGTTTTAAAATATATGGTCAAATAGGAAACAATGCTTAGTTATCCATTTAATCAAGGTGACAACAGAAACAGTCAAAGGCAACAGAGAGTTGAAACAGTCAAAAAACCTTCATAGAGAGACCTCAGTCCTTTTGAACATAGGGACTTATTTTAACGAAGCATAGATTTTCTGTCTTTTAGGTAGACTTACTCAAAGGTAAAGAAAAACCTTTTATAACCTCTTTATCAAGAGCAGACCAAAAGTTCAAGAGAATTATATTTTTAAGAGAGAAAACCAAATTCTAATTTTCCACCAGCTTACTTTAGCCAACTTGACCATGCAGAAAACTCCTCAGGGTTTTACTTCCACAAAGCTTCTGTCATTTACTTTTTACATTCAGAATTTGTCCCATGCCTTTTTTCCTTTTTTTCTTCCCTAGTACTTTAGGACAAATTTATCTTTCTTAACAAAACAAATAAAAAAATCTCTATTATTTATACCTTCTTTACTGAAAACATACATTTTAATTTCTTTGTATACAGACTTTTCAGAAATATGTGCTTTCTCATAGAAAATTTCTCAGCATGCACAAAACATGTTTATCAATAAACCCAAGCATCTTCCAGTTTCTTTGAGATAAGAAACCAAAGGCAGGGGCCAGCCCAGTGGCATAGTGGTTAAGTGTGCATGCTCCGTTGCGGTGGCCTAGGGTTCGCAGGTTCAGATCCTGAGCACGCACTGATGCACTGCTTGTCAAGCTATACTGTGGTGGCGTCCCATATAAAGTAGAGGAAGATGGGAATGGATGTTAGTCCAGGGCCAATCTTCCTCAGCAAAACGAGGAGGATTGGCATTGAATGTTAGCTCAGGACTAATCTTTCACACACACACACACACACACACACACACACACACACACAAAAGAAACCAAAGGCAGACAAATCTATGCTTAGTAATCAATTTCTGATATTTTATCCTATGCAGAAATGACCTAGATACTCAATAAATTTTTATCATTTAATTTAATTTAGCAAAACTCTGAAGTTTTAAGTTACCAAAAAGATTTTGGAAGCTGTTTTTTAAGCATATATACTATAAAACATAATTATTGCACCCAAAAACTCTTACTCATTTTTATCTATCTAAATTATTTGTTCTCAACAATTATGTTTAGATTACTCACAAAAACTTCATGTGCCATTAAAACAATTAGCCATCATCTTGAGTTGTTTTAAGTACATACACCATAACACATAATTATTGTTAAAAAGTTCCCCCCAAAAACTTTTATCTATTTCATATCTATTCATATGATATCATATCACAATCATATCTATGTGTCCCCACTAATTATAGTTAGATTCCTACAAAACCCTCATGAGACATCAGACAGAATCAGCCATTATTCTAAGTTATTATTTTGTGTTGACAAATTTTGTAACAGAAATAACATTTGTACCATATCCAGTGTTGATGACTCTGAAAACATATTTATTTTAATTAAACCAACAAACTTAAACAAGCTCTTCACTTACCAAAGATCATTTTATATTATGTTAACTTGAAAGACCTTTGGGTTAGTTTCTATTACATTTAGAAATAATTTATATAAGCACTTACTTTAAGTCAATTAAATAGAGATCCTTTAGAAATTATACCATCTGGAGGCAGACAAATATATAGAGAGACTCACATACAGATAGACACAGCGATCTTCAAAATTTTAACGAGGTCTCAGGTACAAAACTCAAAAGAATAGTTGGCTCCAAATTGTGACCTGTTCAGATGGCTAAAGATTTTTTCTGTTGTAAGGATCTTTTTTAGAGCTGTTTTTGAAATCATTTTGTCTTTTAGAGTTTCTGCATATTAATCAAAGACTGCATTCCATTGTCTCTGAGAGGTTTTGAATCCTCTCTTGTAAGGGTGACCCTTAAGGTGGACTCATCTAAAACACAGGTTCCCCAGAATGGCCATTATAATTCCAAATTATCTCACAAGTTTACTTATTTCCACTTGCTTAATTTTAGATCAGAAATTTTGGGGGAGTTGAAGTAGGGAAGCTCAGCAGGAGAGGAGAGAGGAGCAGGAGATTTGGCTTTGACTGCTGGCATGTTTAATTATTTTCTTTTAAAGAGGCAGCAAAGAATTCCTGATTTCATTTAGAAGCCTCAAAAGATTAAAATAGGCTTCCCATTGGTTGTTTAACTTTGTAGCTGGCTTTTTCCAATTGTATAAGCAAATACACCGGTTTGGGTAAACTGAAATTGCCCCATTTTGGCCATTTTAAAGTGAGATCTCCTTTAGCATGTTTATTGAACATTGCCTGAAGGGTAGATTTATATGCTCTTACAATATCAGGCAGGGGAAATGTTCCCCAGTGAGACACAGTGTTTATCCCCATAACATAATCTATAATACAATCAGACAAAAGAGATGCAACCATTTTACATAAAGCCCATTTAAATATATAAATTTTTTACAAACCTTTATCTTAATTTTATCAACTCTTATACCTCTAATCATAGCCTCCGTTAGGATTCCATCATCAAGTTTCAGTCTTATAATATTGTGTAGGGGAAGCATTCCCAGTCAGACATAACATCCATTGCAAAAAAACATTCAGGCAAAGTTGACGTGACCTCTTCACATAATATTAGCTCAAACATTTTAATCTTTATAATCTTATCAACTTTAGTGGCCTAACTGTTGCCCCAAGCAATTGTTGGTCAGGTTTCTCATTGTGATTTCTGCCTTCTGGCTTTTACATTTTTTTCCCAAACTGGGGTGAATAGAATGGGCCTGTTTGAGGTCCTTTAATGTTGGGGGGCCAGTAGGGGATCGTTTTAGCCCACCCAACCTTAAGCAGTATTTTGTTAAAACCTTTGTTTTAACCTCATTCACATCCATTCCATTTATCCCATTTTTCTTTTTAATAACTAGCTAAAGATTTCCATGCTGGTGAGATGAGTCCTGTGAGTCTTCTCTTTCAGATTCCTCTTTATTTTTCCCCCTTTTAATATTTGTCTTATTTACCCCAGTCTTATTTTTTCAAAGAAAAAACCCTTTTAAAAAAAATTTCTACCTTATTGACAAGAGTCCCTTTATTTTTCTTCTCAGCTTCTTTTTATTGTTTTGTTAATCTCTTTTCATCAGCATCGGCAAGACCACGAGAGGAAGCTGAGACCCCAAATTTGCTTACGTTTCATCTTTTTTCTTTTTCATAGGTTTATGACTGAAAACATCCCAATTTTGCAATACATAACCCAGAGGGCTGCCACTGGGAGTCAAATCTGAGTTTCCCATTATGGCATCATTCACACACACACATTATATACACTCACACATTTCCACACAAGTATCAAAACAGATGGAACCAAGAGTTAGTCCTTTCAACAAATTGTGGTTCACCCCAAACAAACTCCAGTAACCTAGAACAAAACCCCTGAAACAGAGGCAAACAAACTACACATTCACATACACACACACACAAGTATCAAAACAAATAGAGCTAGGGGCTGGCCCGGTGGTGCAAGCGGTTAAGTGCACGTGTTCTGCTGTGGTGGCCTGGGGTTTGCTGGTTTGGATCCTGGGCGCGCACTGACACAGCGCTTGTCAAGCCATGCTGTGTTGGTGTCCCATATAAAGTGGAGGAAGATGGCAATGGATGTTAGCCCAGGGCCAGTCTTCCTCAGCAAAAAGAGGAGGATTGGCAGATGTTAGCTCAGGGCCGATCTTCCTCACACACACACAAAAAACCAAAAAAAACAAATGGAGCTCAGAGTTAGCCCTCTCTGAGTGAGATCTCTAGTCCTTTCAACAAAGTCAGAGCCACCTGACCAAACTCCAGTAACCTGGAACAAAACCCCTGAAGCGGAGTCAGACAAATGAAAGGAAAAATAAAACTCAATCAGTTTTAATGAGGCAACTCAACCAAAACAATCAGTGCCCAGAGTTTTCTCCTGAGTGAGATCCCTAGTCCTTTCAACAAAATTGGAGCCCCTCGAACAAACTCCAGTAACCTGAAACAAAACCCCTCTAACAGAGGCAAAGAAAGAAAGGAAAAGTAGGACTTGGTCAGTTTTAATGAGGAAACTCACCAAAAGGATGACCATTCCAAACTAGAAGCTAAAACAAACAGACAAACAAACGAACAAACAAATCTAGAGCCTGTTTCCTTGCCACAAGAAAAATGCATCTAGGGCCAATGGTGCTGGGTCAGACAGAAAGTACTGGGGACAGTCTCTAGGGAAAATCACCTAGGCAGCTGCTGGACTGCTTCCCAGGAAATCCCAGCCAGCCCAGGGCTGTGGAGCCACGGGCAAAGAGCCTCCTGGCTGGCTCACAAAATTGTTACCAAACCCAAACACAGGTTCGTTTACCCACTGCATAGTAGGGCCAATAAAGAAAAAAACTGAAACACCAAGCTTGTGGCAAGGAGAGAGTTTTACTGTCGAAAGGCAGCCAGACGAGGAGATGGGAGTTAGAACTCAGATCCACCTCCTTGAAGGGAAAAAGGTAGGAGTTTTTATCTGGGGTTTTAGGTAAGGGAAGGGGAGCATGCTGGTTGGTACCTTCCCACCGGTCTGTGTTGGGCCTTGAAGACTGAATTTCTTTTCCTTGACTGTCTGGACTTTTCTGGTTAGTTTTCATCTTCAGCCTGCATTTGGCCTTGTGAGGCTGCATCTTGATGTCTGACCTTGACTTCCTGGGAAAGACAGCTCACTCATGTACTGAGGAGGGGCTGAAAGACCTGGTTCATTTTAAACAACAGTTGATTATGCTGAATATGCACAGCTGCAGTTAGCAAAGCTTATCTCAAAGTTTTTATTCTCTTCTTCTAGCCCAGGGAATATTTTTTAACTTCTTCGTGCTCGGTTTTAGAGATAACAATCGTTGGCAAGGAGGTGGAGAAAGAGAACTGTTGGTGGGAATGTAAATTGGTGCAGCCACTATGGAAAAACAGTATGGAGGTTCCTCAAAAAATTAAAAATAGAACTACCATATGTTCTAGCAATCCCACTCCTGTGTATATGTCTGAAGGAATTGAAATCAGTATCTCGAAGAGATATCTGCAGACCCATGTCCATTGCAGGATTATTCACAGTAGCCAATATATGGAAACAACCTTAAGTGTCCATCAATGGATGAATGGATAAAAGAAAAAATGTGATATATATTTAATGGAATATTACTTATCCATGAGAAAGAAGGAAATCCTGCCATTTGCGACAACATGGATAGATCTTGAGGGCATTATGCTAAGTGAGATAAATTAGACAGAGAAAGACAAATACTGCTTGATCTCACTTATATGTGGAACCTAAAAAGCCCACTCATAAAAACAGAGAGTAGAACGGTGGTTACCAGGGGCTGAGGGTAGGGGAATTGGGGACATGTTGTTTAAGGGTACAAACTTGCAACTAGTAGATGAATAAGTTCTGGAGACCTAATGCACAGCATAGTGAATATAGTCAATGGCACTGTATTATAAACTTCAAAGTTGCTAAGAGACTAGATCTTAATTGATCTTACCACAAAAAAAGAAATGATAATTACATAACATGATAGAGGTGTTAGCTAATGCTTCAGTGCTAATCATATTGCAATATATAAATGTTATCAAACCAACAGGTACACCTTACACAATGTTGTATGTCAATTATATCTTAATTTAAAAAATAAAGAAATGAAAGCCCATTTGCAAAGAAACAAAAAGGTGTGTGCTTGACATCCGCATGGCTTATGGGGGTAACCGTCAGCAGCATCCCCAGGCTGAACACAATGGGAAAAGATGGTAAGTGGTAGTTTGTGAAAACCGATGTTCTAAATGAAGTTTCAGGAATTTTAAATTTTTCCATAATTTTACCTCTTTCTCAATAAAGGTCTAATTTTGTTATCAAGCTAACCACGTATGGTCATTTATTATATTCATTTTAAATTGAGCATAGAAGGTCCTGTTGTATTTTGGGTGCAGTTTTCAAATCGACGTCACTGTCATTTTGACACACTTGTGGCCATGTTGAGTACACTTCATTCTAGCTTCTGTCATACCTATATCGATAGTCGGGTGTTTATCTTCTCAGGGTCTCTAGGCATTCTCTTCATTCTCTACCTGTAATTTCCTTTCAGGGTTTATCTGTCTGCTTTTCTTCTAATGATGCTCTGTAATCCAAATCTCAGTGGCTTACAACAAAAATACTTTTTTTCTTGCTCTTGGATCTGTGGTATTCATCTGGACTTGGATGGTCTTCTGCTGTAGCCCGATTCAGGGCTGCTCCATAGGTCTCTTCTGGGGTTCAAACTGCACAGGCAGGGACCACCTGAGGTATAGTTTCCCTGTGGCAATGGCGGAAGTTCAGCAGGGCAAGCCAAATGCACAAGTGCACCTCAAGTCTCTGCTTGTATGGCTTTCACTACTGTCGCACTGACCAGAGTGAGTGATATGGCCAAGTCACAAGGTCAAGTGGTGGGGCAGAACATTCCACATACTATCAGAATATGGCAAGGACATATACACTACTACAGGGGAGTGACAAATTGAGACCAATAATTCTATTTACCACACAGTGTGTAACGTGTTATGTTTGGGGCTGAGATATGTTTTCTCTCTCTTGGCTTCCATTTTTATAAGGCAACTTGTCTTTTCTGTGCATTTTTAAATGTCTTTTTCATCATAGACTTTTCTTCCAGATAGCTTTACACAAGTTTTATGGGCATGGAATACTTTGCAGCTACTCCTCATAGAATGTTTGAGTTGGAAGGTACCTTAGAGTTTCAGTCCTATCATTTTGCAGATAAGAAAGCTGGTGTCCAGAGAGGTTAAGTGACTGGCATAAGAACACACAGCTAGTCAGGACAATGTATTTGAATGTATAGGTGGGCAGCAGGACGTTCTAAAGTTCCTATCTCATTTTATGCCAGCTCCCAGTGCCACTTCCCAAGGATTCCAGCTGGCTTGCCTGCATTGGAAATGCTAAAAACAGAATAATAGATTACCTGTGGCAGAGGGAGTACTGAGTCCCACCTGCGAGCTGGCCAGCAGGCAGCGAGTGGTTCTCCTCCCCCAGCAGATGGCACAGCACGGGACTGCTGGGCTCTGGATAAGTCCCAGATCTTCTGAGTGTCAGGTTGGCAACGCCTTTTTAAAACGGTTTCAGGAATCCTCTCAGTTGCTGGGAGGTTATAGCAAGGTATTTTGTGTGGAAACTTGGGTATGGTTCTGAAAGCCCTTCTGTGCAGGAAAGAGGCATGGAATTAGGAAGTCTGAGATGATTTCTGTATGTGCAAGTGCAAGTTAATGTGCTTCCATATTTCAGCTGAGCAGCGAGAGCACATCCACCTTGTCAGTATTTATAAAGTTGTTAATAATTTCATGTGTGTCATCTCTCATCTGAGATGCCCAGTGAAACTGAGTACTTCATCAACATCAGATGATATTTATTAGGAGTCCGTGTGTGTGTGTGTGTGTGTGTATGTGTGTGTGTGTGTGTGAGCCCCTCAGCTTGATGTTTAACTGCTTCATTGGTTTCCTTCCATCTGCCATGGCCCAGAGCCAGCTGTGTCTACTTGTTTCATTCTGCACATATGGTGCTTTAGAATGACACTGTTTACATGAAAATTGAAAAAAATATTTTTTTGGAGGGAAGAACCAAAATTTAGTTAGTTGGTTTTTGGTGCCTGAGAAGTTCTTTCCATTATCTACTCTGTTCCTAATGCTTCTGTTTACATGATTTCGATATGTTACATTGATGTCAATTTGAATCAAGTTGCATAGATAGAAATGCATTAGCTTCGTCTTTTAGCTTCGTCTTACTTGATAATACTTCTAATTGTTTCTAACTTTGACTGAAAAGAGTTATATAAAAATTAAAATTCATAGCTCAGAATTAGCAGCAGTTTATTCTGTAACTGAGGTGATCAAGCAAAGGTTCATGCACCTGATGAACATAACAAATGCTGACTAATTATCAGAATTGAAAACCTGTAATAGGGCGTGGAGAATTCTTACTCTGTAGAAATTAAAAGTTAAAGATTTGACTATTTTATAATTATTTGTAAGCTTACTGCAGAAATATTATTATACTATAATTTATGTATCACTTTCTTTCATCTAATTCTGTTTAGAAATCAACCTTATATTTCTTTGTATTCCTTGTCAAAGGGGTGATCTTTGGTCTTCTCCATCTAGTGGCTTCTACTTGGATTTCTGAGTGACTTTACTGTAGCTGATATTCTGACTGATTCTATAATGCTGTATCATGGCTGATGTGGGATTTTTTTACTATATTGGATCACCATATGCTAGATTGGTTAAGTGATTTGAATGTGTGAAGTTGGCCAGAAATTCTGATTACTTCACTATAGTCAGTTGGGTCATTGGGAGTAAACATGGTGGCAAGCTTTTGAATCGTTTTTTCTTTCTTTACACACATTGAGGCCTCAGTGAATGCTTCCTAAATAAATGAAGTATTTTGAGCTTCTTTTAGATGACCTAAGAGAAACTTGAGGGCTGAGCACACACATGAAAGCCAGAGATAAAACATGAAAGTTTGTTTGCCAAGATTTTTCTATTTTTCCATCGATCCAAACCAGGCAAATATTGTAAGTTGTATCTATATTTAAAAACTGACTAGGGAAGGATATAATTACATTTAATGGAAATATTAGCGACTAACATTTATTGAGCGCTTACAAAATGCCAAGATCTGTGATAAGCATACATCATCTCGTTTAAATCCTCGTAACAACACTTTGACGCAAGGAGCCCATTTTTTCTCTAATTAATAGATGAGGAAAGTTTGGTTTCCGTAAATAATGTAACTTGTTCAAGGTTATAAAGCTAGGTAAGTGGTGGAACAGGAATTCAAAACTCAATCCTTTGAATTCCACCAACATCTTCAACGTTTCTGGTCTTTTGATAGTTGAATCTTTAAAAGGTCATTTTTTTCAGAAGTAAGTTTTACCTGTGCATCTGAAGCACATAATCCTGAGTAGTTTTATTTAAATATTATTCAAGGGTACTACAGTCAGAACATTCAGAACATACCCAAAGGGACCTTTTTGTCCTAGGTCCAGTGGCCAGAATGATGAATGAAATGGGAAATCCAAATGAAGTCCATGCCCAGAGGGTGAGTGCAAATGAACCAGGTGGGTCCAGATCTGGTGATGAAGTCATGGCTACTGTAAAGAGAAAGTGGAAAAAGAAAGTCTAAGAAATGAGCATAGAAAAGGAGGAACAGAGATGATTTTTCTCAGGTACCTCCCTTTCACTATTAATTGATTTATTCTGTTAATCAGAGGTCCCTGGGCATGTTCTCAGGATTTGGGATGTTATACAGTATGATGAGGTTGGGCCTTTGGAGAATTCTCTTCCCTACTTTCCAGACACCAGTTCCTAATTTTTGTCTTTTTGTAATTCATAGACCCTGGTTTTATTGGGTACTTTAAAAAAAAAAGCAGTTTCTCAACTCTGGCCTCATTTCATTGTCAGAGAAAGCAGGCAGGGGAGCTGTGGCTCGATCATGTAGTGTCAAGGAGAGGAGCGTGGTGCCCTTGGCCAGGAGCCAGCGTCCCACCACAGCTACCATCTAGGCTGAATTGTGATGTCTGGCATCACCTCAGAGATATTTCACGTAGTGTAATACTCCAGGTAACTGAGGCCTAATTCTTCAATCATCAAAACCTTTAAACTACTCGCAATCGTTTGGGTCAGTGTGATTGACTCATGTAAATTAATCATTTTGATTACATTTCTAAAAAACGTTTAACTAGTTACTCTGCTGGTAATGAGTATGGTTAAACTGTGCTCGATAACTGAGGGTAATTATGATAAATATTTGTTACTTGTATCACTCTCTAGTACACATGGATGGCCTTGCAAAGATTACCAAGGTGTGTTGTTCTTACCTGGGTTGCTTTGCCTCCTAAACTTTGTTGTACTTTTTATGATTTCCTTCTTTCAGTCCTTAGGGAAGATGAGTTCTGGGAGATATATTTACTGGTGGCATGAATTTAACACATGGCTTCTGTGACTAATGCATACCGATTTCTCAGGGCCTAGAGTCAGTACTGGCTTCTGAGAAGCTCCACTGGAGATCTAGGGACAACGTGGCAGTGACTGTATGAAATCTGCTTTCACGTTATCCTGAAGTAACTGGCAATTGCTACAAATGATTAAGGAATTGTTGATTAGTTTCATGTTTCAGGTCAGGCTAGAGGGATTGTTTCTCTAGAGCCTCATTTGTCATAATTTTTATGAAGAAAAAGGAAAGGACTGGGGCCGGCCTGGTGGCGTACTGGTTAAGTGCACGTGCTCCGCTGCGGTGGCCCGGGGTTCGCAGATTTGGACCCTGGGCGTGAACCTACCAATGCTTATCAAGCCATGCTGTGGCGGTGTCCCATATAAAGTAGAGGAAGATGGGCATGGATGTTAGCCCTGGGCCAGTCTTCCTCAGCAAAAAGAGGAGGATTGGCAACTCAGGGAAGAATAGTCTTTACATAGACTGTTTTTTAATGTTGAGTGACCAGCATCTATGGTGGAAGTTATAGCCAAATATACTGGGCTGGCTTTCCTAGTAAAAGATGCCCCTTAACTGTGGCAGAGAAGAAAAGCTCAAGCCTTGATGGTAGACAGACCCGGGTATGAGTTCTGTGTTCATCCTATACTAACTGCAAGACTTCTTTTCCTGGCTTTGTCCCATACAAACTGGAAGACCTCAGCAGGATAATATCTGTTGTCGCATCCATAAGATGGATCCAAAGATAACTTCCTTGTGGGGTTGGTGAGTTATTTATGGCGTATGTGCATAATGCATGTGCCTAGCACACAGTAAGTGCTCAGTAAAAACGAGTTGGTGTCATTGAACATGCATAATCATCTTCAAGGAAGACAGTCGTCTTCAGGAAAGCAGCAAATAGTCTATTTTTTATTCCAGGAATTATTCCTTGAATCTTGAACGTTATGTCTACTTCCATGATCTGAAAGAGAAAATTTGAGAAAAATTTCCCCCCTCCTGCTAATTCACCATTCATGGCATTTTGCTTCCTGATGGTGAAAAAGTGGCTGAGAGCATGTGAGGTACAGCATATTATATTAGCGTCCAGTGTATTTCTTTGGTGTTGCTTCCCAGGTGGGTTTTCCTATTTCTAAGTGTAGTTATGCAGGGAGACATGGGATAAATAGGGATTGGAAAAGGGATTATAAGGCCAAAGATAACACAAGCTACACAAAGTGAAATTAATTATGAGAACATACTGTGAAGCACAGAGACATTTGGAAAAACATAATTATACAATATACAAAATATTGAACAATTGTATAAAGTGACAGCTTCTAACTTCAGGAAAACAATGGACAGCAGACTTCATGCATGTGGAACTAACCTTGAGCCCTCCTTTCCAGATTGACAGGCAGTATCACCCTACTGGTTTTTCCATGCGTGTTACTGCAGTATTTGTGCAGGTACAGCACAGCGTCGGAGCATCCTTGGTCTGACGTGACTTGTAAGCTAGGAAGCACATTTTCAGCCCCACTTATAGAAGGCAGGGGAGTTTGAGACTGCACTTCAGAAATGAGTTTCTAGAGTTATTAGATGGAACTATGGGGTGTGAACACAAATGCAGGTGCAGGAGGTGCGGTGAAATTTCCAGTCAGGTAAATTTACCATTAATAAGTGCAGAGCCAGGAAAAGATCTGACTCAATAGACTTGGAGGAACTAAAGCTCAGAGAAGAGTCATTAGAAGAATATGAGGTAAAATTATCCTCTCCCAAAGAACCCATCGATGCTATAACAGCAGTCAGAGGCCCTGCAGCAACACTGGAACTGGCGATGAGACGCGGGGGAACCTGTGGGGAATCGTGGGGGAAAGCCTGATTGGAAATTTAAAACTGGCCAGTGAAGTTTTGAGCATGTGAAATGTCAGGGCCTGTTTTTCACATTAGGAAATTTGAAGTGAAGAAATCCTATCCCCTGAGTGTCCAGGACAAAATAAAGAGTTTTTGGAATTACTCCTTCCCATGGTTTTAAATGCACCAAGATGGAGATAACAACCAGATTTTACTATTCCATGCTGCGACTCTTGGGATAGTAAATTGCCCTGAAAGTTCCAAGCATTTACTGGATTATGAAACATACCAGATCCATATCCATTCACTGGCCATGGAGAAAGGCGCCTAGGACCGTCTTTGCAACGTCAAACTTGATGTTTATATGCAAACCCCCTTCCCACGGGGTGCTTGGAGGGCTCACAGGAAGGGAGAGGCCATGAAGGTGGAAAAATAACCCAAGAGGCTAAGCTCACCCTTGCCTTTTCCCTCACTGAGAAAGCTTGATTTTATACTTTGTTTTTCTGGGAACCTTAATCATCGGTTATGAGATGGCCCTTTTCTCAACAATAATGACTAAGTAGGAAATACGATATTTCTGGCTTCTTAATTGCAAATAAAAACAAACCATGCCCAACATCCCCCCACCTCCCCAACAACCCCTAACGCTGCAGGTGGCCAAGAAGATCACATCATGGTGATCAAACGGACAGATGTCCTGCCCCGTAGCCTTTGTGCTGCCACCCCTTAGATGGGAAGAGCCTCGTGCCCCCTGTGCCCTGCCCTTCGAATTGCCCCCTGAAGTGCACTTCCATGTCGCTGATGAGAGGCATTTTAACAGGCTGCTCACTCAGGCAGTCGTGAAAGCTTCCATTTCATTGTTCTAGATGTATCACCTGGGACCCCGTGCTACTGTCCACGGAACTTATCACTGGGTTAGTGTCCATACAGTTTAATTTTTGTTTCTGTGGGTTTTTTTGTTGGATTTTTTCTTCTAAATTCAGAACTGGGGCCCTTGGCAAAGGAGGCAGATGGTGATTTTAAATGATTAATGCAAAGCATCAGTAAAATACTGAAAATATGGCTGCTTTTTTTCAAAACAGCTCACCCTCAGGCTCTAGGAAATTGTGGTCAAAATCCATTTAAAACTTATATTACATCAGGTCTCATAAAGAAAGGGGCAGAAAATTCATTTTCATTTCTTTCAAGAGGTGACTTAAAGCACTGTTACAGAATCTCTAAGCACCCAGGCAGCATTGTGTCGAGTGTCCTTTATCCACTTTTCCATAGCTTTCAGAGGGGCCCTGTAGTAGGTGACGACCTGGCCCTTCCAGCACTGACTTAGTTTTTCTGGTTGGATGCCTGCCTTTGTGGTTATGTGCAGCCTTTGTTCAGAGATGATATTTTTTACTAGAATCCATGAAATCACCTTCCAAAATGAAGAAAGGCAGGTTGCCCTTCACTAAATGTTAAAAGAAATAGGTAGCGTGATGGATGTGTGACACTAAAATTGTGGAATTATTTTATGAAGTTTGGGCTAATTGCACCTGCACGGATTCAGAGCCTGATCTTGTATTCCTGTGGAAGAATGTTTAACATTCTGGCATGTACTCTTCAGAGAATAGTTGCCTGGCTTGCACAGAGGCGGTTTCAAGGAAAACGTGCACATTAGGTCCTATGGCTGAGCTCAAAGAAATCACGTTGTGAAAAGGATGGGTGCCCGCCCCACCCCACCCTGCGGGTGAGTTGGGCCCACGGCTGTTCTTGCTAATTGAAGCCCAGCAGGGCTGCTGGAGTCTGTTAACAAGGTACTGATGCAGAGCAGCCAAATGGCTTAGTAGGAAATGCTGTGGGTTGTTCCTACCAGGGTTGCTCTTAAGTATTAGGGCTGATGCCAATATTCTTGGGGTAGTTTAGTGGCTCTGCTCTCTGAAGTCAGGGGTGATATTTTCTGGAAATTCCTCACAAACTTAGGATTCTTTAAAGTAACTGAAAAATGAGAACCAAGGTTGACTTTCCTAGAAGTATCCACTATTGTTGTTAAGTTTCTTTTTTCCTCTGTGTATCATTTTTCCTCTGTGTATAATTTATGGCAATCCCAAACTCAAGCAAATGGAGAAAAATTGTTGATACCGGCTCAATACAGGGTTGACATGAGGGAAGCCATATTGTAGAGGGGAAACCATATTGTAACTTGGAATGACCTCTGACTAACTCTGGACTTTATGGCCCCTCCTAGCTGCTATAAGGTGATAACTTTGTTCTTTCGAGTTCCTTAAGAATGTGATGACCCCCGGGCAGAAAGTCTATGCTGATAGCCATCATCAATGACAACTGAAAGATCAGGGTAGAGGGCGTTGCTCCAGTCTCTGATGCATATTAAGTAAAACAAAAGACTGGCAGGAACTAAGACCAGATGGATGTGCCCCATCTTGAGACCAGATGCCTCCACACAGTAATCAGATGGATGCCCCCACCCTGGGCCCAGATGCCTCCCCCACTCGGAGACCAGCTCTCTATATAACTGGCCTGTAGTCTTTGTTCTGTAAGATGGTTCTTTGAGACCTTAGTCGGCTCTCTTTCCCCTTGCTAGCAAGCTGTAATAAACTGCCCTTTCTTTTCCACCATCTTGCCTCTTGACGTTTGGGTTTTGTCTCTACCAGATCGTGCCCTTTGTGTGGTAACATTGTGATCTGCTGCTGATGCAGAGGGTGTCCTTTAGGAAGAGTTATTTTAAGAATTTGGACTTGAAGGAAGGATTCGTGGGGGATTGTTTAGTGAATCCATGAGCATTGCTGACCAAAAGTAAGAAATTAACTTTGTGAATTCCCTTCCCCAGTCCATTTCACTGCTTACTGTACTATGGGCCTTGCTGTTCATAGGACAGTTTTGGAGAACATCATTGCATTTTTGGAAAGATATTTATTTCTTTCCTTGCCTCCTTAACCAAAAATAGGATTCTCACTACATTCTCTTAGAAATAGTTTCCTCTGAAGAGTGGGACTAGAAGTCTAAACTGTGAATGCAGGTTTATTTTTGAAAACATATCTCTCTCTTTTTGATAAACTGAAAAATGCATTTTGGTGTAGAGGTAAAGCCAACAGAAAATCCTAAAAAAATTACTGTTCATGCTTTTTTTGTATTGTCTTTATCTGGTTTTGGTATCAAGACAATGCTGACCTCACAAAATGAATTGGGAAGTGTTCCCTCCTCTTCTATTTTCTGGAAGAGATTATGCAAAATTAAATGTTTGGTAGAATTCTCCAGTGAAACCATTTGGGCCTAAAAATCTCTTTCTCAAGAGCTTTTAAATTACGAATTCAATTTCTTTAATAGTAATAGGACTGTTTATATTGTTTATTTCATCCTGGTTGAGTTTTCGTAGTTTGTAGTTTTCAAGGAATTTGTCCATTTCTTCTAAGTTGTTGAGCTTATGTGCGTACGGTACTTTGTAGTATTCCCTTTGTATCCTTTTAATGGCTGCAGGATCTGTAGTGATAGCTTCTGTTTCATACTTGATATTGGTGACTTGTGTCCCTTCTCTCTTTATTTTTTTCAGTCTTGCTAGAGGCCTTTCAATTTTATTGATTTTTTTTTAAAGAACTAGCATTTTGTTTCATTGATTTTCCCTATTGTTTATCTATTTTCAATTTCATTTATTTCTGCTATTATCTTTATTATTTCCATCCTGTTTGCCTTACATTTTGCTCTCCTTTTTATAGCTTCTTGATCCATTTGAGACCTTTCTGCATTTCTAATGTAAGCTTTTTAGTACAATAAATTACCTTCTCAACACTGCTTTAGCTGCATCCTACATATTTTTATATGTTGTATTTTCATTTCAGTTCTAAGTATTTTTAAAATTCTTTTGAGACTTTCTCTTTGACTCATGGATTATGTAAAAGTGTGTTGTTTAATTTCCACATGTTTAGAGATTGTCTTGTTTTCTTTCTGTTATTGATTTTTAGTTTGATTCCATTATGGTCAGAGAATACACATTTTGGTCAGATTTCAATTCTTTTAAATTTTTTAGGTTTTGTTTATGGCTATGGATATGGACTATCTTTGTGAATGTTCTATGGATGATTGAAAAAAATGTATTCTGCTGTTGTTGACTGTAGTGTTCTGTATATGGCAATTAGACGGTGTCAGTTGATTGCATTTTTCCAATCTTCGATGTCCTTGCTGATTTTCTGTCTAGTAGTTCTACCATTTGGTTAGAGGTGAGTGTTGAAGTCCCCAAATATAACTGTGGATTTGTCTATTTCTCCTTTTAGCTCTAACAGTTTTTGTTTCATGTTTATTAAGGCTGGGTTGTTTGGTGAGCACACATTTAGGATCATTATGTCTTCCTGGTGGATGGATGCTTCAATCATTATGTAATATCCTTCTTTGTCTCTAGTAATTTTCCTGGAGTCTACTTGCTCAGATATTAATATAGTCACTCCTGCTCTTCAAGATTAATATTTGCATGGTATATCTTTTCCCTTCTTTTTACTTTTGACCTACATGTTATTGAATTTGAAGTGAATTTCTTAGAAACAGCATATAGATGAGCTGTGTTGCATTATCCACTCTGCCAATCTCTATGTTTTTTTTTTTGTGAGGAAGATTAGCCCTGAGCTAACGTCCATTGCCAATCCTCCTCTTTTTTTTTTTTTTTTTTTTGCTGAGAAAGTTTGGCCCTGGGCTAACATCTGTGCCCAACTTCCTCTACTTTATATGGGACACTGCCACAGCATGGCTTGACAAGCAGTGCGTCAGTTCGTGTCTGGGATCAAACCTGTGAACCCTGGGCCACCGAAGTGGAGTATGTGAACTTAACCACTGGGCCAGCCCCCAATCTCTATATTTAGGCTATGGTATATTTAGGCTATTTACATTTAAAGTAATTATTAATATGTTAGAGCTTAAGTTGGGAAGACAGCTTTTATTTTTATTTTCTGTTGAACATTCTCTTATTCTGCCTGAATTTTTTGTTAGACTAGACCCTCCGTGAAGGAAGAAGCTATCACCTCAGTGCCTTGGCTTCACTAACCTGTGGCTACAAATAAATGTGGACTTTGTTTTAAGTACCCAATCATCTGGTTATCATATGCTGTGCTCACACACGTCCCCCACTTATTTCTAAGGGCTCTGTAGTGTGTTGCCTCATGCTCAGGATGGGTTTCCATGCTCTTGGGCTCTCGCCTAACCTGCCTTGGCCGCCGATGACTCTCCCCATATCCCCACTCTACTGCATACAACCATCTTTGGTTACGCCATTGTGACCTACGAGAAGGGACTCCTGCTCTTCTTTTTGTCCCAAGTGTGGCACACGTCCCTCCCCTCAGTTTCCTGTGGCAAAGCAGTGATTAGGCCAAAACTTTCTATGAACACCTGATTAAGGTTTCAAGACTGTGGAGGGAAGCAGAACCACATAATAGCCAACAATTACTACACAGCTCAGACATTTCCACAGAATTCTATTCATGACTGCCTTGAGTGCATATGCACATTGTGTCCTGAATAAGAGCATCTAACCCAGGAGATACACAGAGGTTGAAATCTATTCCACTCCCAGCTCATCATGTTCTGTGCCCCAGCTGGGGCTGCATCTACTTGGAAGGGTCATCTTTTTGTAAATCACACAACGGTGCTGTATGGGTTTAGAGTGGCCCTGGTGGCCCCTTGCTAACACCTCTTCCTACTTAACAACTGGCTTGCTTCAGTATGGCTAGGAAAGCATTTACGCCACATTGTCCGGAGGGATCTGGGCAACCAGACCTTTGTTCAGCAGTTGAGACCTTTGTTGCCTGTAAGTTCTCAAACTTAGAGACCATACTCTACCTTCTATCAAACACATTGACACATACTCATATTCCACGTTAATTTAACATTAACTGTATGAAAGGATTTTAATAAGTTTCCTTTGGAAATTATTTGGCAACTCATTTAATTTATGATTAGCTATGAGTTCTTGGCAATTGTACATATTTGAGAATTGTTACAAAATGAGATAATCTGACCAATTATTTCCAAATGTAATGACATTTTAATGAATACTAATTTTAACAAATAGTGCTGTTGACACAATTTTACATTTTGTAGGCATTTAGTTAAACATCTATTAATATTGATTTAGCAGTTTACCTGTTTTGGAGCCTATTGGCTCCAAAATTATTATTTTCCCCCAATTTTCAAACATTTTTATAGGTTCTTAAAATGCTTGTGTCTGTGGTTCCCAGTGTAGAATGGGCTTTGTGGGCAACTGCCTCACAGTCCAGATCTGACTGACAGGAACCCAGAGAGAGGTTGTCTTTACTTCACCGGTAAGGCTGTTTTCTGAATCCCCATTTCCTGCACCTGGTTTAACCCTTTTGCAGGACAGTTGACAGCACACACATCGACTCCCTTCCAAGGCATCTCCATCCCTGTCCACACACGTGTCTTGCCCTTTAGCTTTGCAAAGACATCAGATTACAATGGGGCAGCATTCATACATTTCCACAAATCTGGATTTTTCTGTCTCAAATAATACCATGTGTAGAAAATAAGTGGTCCGGTCCACTTATAATCATAGTTCTACCACATTATAAACTCCCTGAGGTCAAGGACAGAGTCTGTCATCAGTGACTAGAACAGTGCCTGGCACATAGTAGGCACACAATACATATTTGGCCATATTAAAATGGCTTTATAATAAAAATAACTTAAAACAGTGTTGACGATTTCCAATAATTTTTTTCTTTTAAAAGTGGTTTCCAGTTTAAGAATCATTGCTTTAAAGAGAGTATCACCTACAGAGCTATAACTCTGCTCACCCATGAGAGCATGGGTGACAAACCTTTACACTGTTTTTTAGATACCCAGCTCCTTGGAGTGGCAGCCTCAATCCTCCCTGTTTTTAGAAAGGGGTCTTTACAATCCTTGTGCCCAACAAAAGGTCCATTGGCTTCCCTGGCTCTAAACCAAAAGTTCATCTGCCACAAAGGAAAGTCAAGGGTTCACACTTTCCTAAAGTGGCATAAAACTACTTGCAACTTTTAAATGGTACCTTTTCCAGTTTCACTCCTGTGGGGTTTTCAAAATCCTAGAACTCAGTAGCAGCCAGGGTCACTTTGATAAAAAGGGAATTTAGAATTCTTGAAGGGAGGGGAGAGCTGAAGTTAAGAAGTTCAAAGGCTCCTCATTAATTTCAAATATTTATGCTGAAAATCACTGTTCTGTAAATGAGCTGTGAACTTGTAGCCTCCCTAGATCGTGTCCAAGAGGACTGATGGTTGAAACAGCTGGAATTTTAGTTTGCTTTTGCTTCTAGCATAATACTTTAGGTAGACCAACTTACAGGTGAGGTAAAACAAGATGGTCTTGTTCTTAGAACAACATGGCAGGGAGACCAACAGGGTGCGTGTTTTAGTTGTCCATTGCTGCATGACAGACCATCCCAAAGCCTAGTGGCTTAAAATAACTATTATTATCTCTTATGTTTCTGTGGGTTGCCTGGGTTTGGCTGGGGGATTCTTGCTGCGGATCTCTCGTGCAGTTTCAGTCAAATAGAAGCTGGGTTGGCTGGAGTCATTTGAAGGCTCAACTGGGGTAAACATCCAAAATGACTCAATTACATGGTTGGCAGTTGATGCTGGCAGTTTGCTGGGAACTCAGCTAAAGCAATTGACTAGAGTACCTACCTGTAGCCTCTCCATGAGGCTTGGGCTTCTCAGGGCATGGTGGCTCGGTTCCAAAAGGGAGAATCCCAGGAGCAAGTGTTCCAAGAGATGCAGATGGAAGTTGCAAGGCTTCTTATGACCTAATCCTGGAAATCACAGAATGTTGCTTTTGCCATATTCTATTGGTCAAGCAAGTCACTAAGAGCAGCCTAGGTTCAATGGTAGGTAATTAGATACTACTTCTTGATAAGATTGTGCCAAGGTTACATCCTAAAGGAGAAAATGAGATGAGAAATAGCATTGTGTCTATTGGGATGTTCCCTTTGGAAAATGCAAGCTACCATTGCATGGAATGGCAGATAAGACGTGTGTTTGGAAAGGGTATCATTGCCTGTTAAAGGATTTTAAATCTGTATGTTGTAAACCTGAATTGCAAACATTAATCATATTTAACTGTACTTGTTAACTATACTTGTTAATAATATAATATATATAATATAATAATACAATTAATAATATTAACTATACTTGTATAGCACTTTCTGTGTTTCAGGCACTAAGTTTTTTATAGGCACCAAGTCATTTAATCTTCATAACAACCCAGTAGATATCATGATCACAAATTTACAGAAGGTGAAACCAATGCAAAGAAAGGTCGAGTAACTTGCTCAAGATCACAAAGCCAGTAAACAGAAGCTATTCTGGCTCTAGGGTTTGCACTCTTAATCTTGATACCATCCTGCCTCTGAATATTTGATATTCTTTTTATCTGAGATTTTTTTACAAGTTAAAAATATTCTCTAGTATGTCTTAGTTGCATTAAGGAGAGCAGATTTCTTTCTTTACATAATTTTTGTCCACAAATGAACTACAGAAAGTAGGAGAGGCAGGGTATCTCTTGAACCTGGATATTTTGATATTGGCAGAAAGCATTATCAAAGTATAAATTCCAAAAAGCTAAGAACATGGCTTATACAAATACAAAATTAACACGTGTCAAAAACTTATTTAACTTATTAATGACGGAACTAGCAAGATGGGAAACCTGGTGCAAAGAGAACTGGAGAAACTGAAGTGTTTATATTAATTGAAAGA
Source organism: Diceros bicornis minor (assembly GCF_020826845.1). Classification (NCBI taxonomy): domain Eukaryota; kingdom Metazoa; phylum Chordata; class Mammalia; order Perissodactyla; family Rhinocerotidae; genus Diceros; species Diceros bicornis. The sequence continues at coordinate 7,692,327 of NC_080763.1, read as the reverse complement.
AAGGATGTTTGAATAAGATTGATAATTTAAATTTAAAAAGTGGTTAATGTTCTATAAGACAGTAAAACTACAACTTTAGGGTTCTCTTCTCTTTTAGATAGATGTTATTTGTATCACTAGAATAATTCATTTGCATTTCTATGGGACAAGTTACACCACTGTTTTCTGCAGTTAATATCTACCTCTACAGAACTGTAAACGATCCTAATCAATAGAAAGCAGCAAGGCGAACAAGGGTGCGAATCCCTGGAAAATCAGATACCCTGCATGGTGCTAAACAAGGCCTAGCACTACACAGAACAGGGTCTCAGTAATCCCTTTGCCCATGTCCACGTCTTGGACAACTTTTCCTAACAGAATAAAAATGAAAGTTCCCAAAAGACGGATATAGTTGACCTTAGTTGTCTTATTTGCTGCCCAGCATCTGAACCCATTCTCTTTGTTCAGAGAAGCCACCACTGGCTGAGTCTTGGGGAGAAGCAGGGTTTCATGCTCTCTCTGAATCCCAACAGCAAGGATGCAGGCACAGGAATTAGATTTGCCCAACTGGATACTCTTGCCTGAGACTTTGAAACTTGAGCGAGTGATATGAAGAAGTAATGCTGGTGAATTCATTTCACTGCTAGTAAGGGTTTTACCAGCTGTGGCAGCAGAGACCCCCCAACCCGGTTGTTCTACAGCATGCCTTAGCAGTGGGTCTAACCTTCCAGATATCTTGCTTTCAGCCTCGTTTCCTAGCTAGATACTAAAGCTTTCATATCAGTTCTGTGAACCTCCTAATACCCTTTTTAACAAGTTTCTTTCTTCTTAAGTAGGAGGAGATGGTTTCTGTTGCTTATAATCAAGAGCACTGAAGCATAGTACATAGTCACACTCGCCAGGGTTAACCACCATTTGCACAGTTGTCTTCTCCTGCTGAAATATTTCCCTTCACGAGATCTTTTGTCCTGATCTTAGATCAATTTCTGTGCTTTATTTAAGTGAAAATTCCCTTAGTCTCTGGTTAAAAATATGGGCTGATCGGGGGGCGCTGGCCCAGTGGCGCAGCGGTTAAGTGCACACATTCTGCTTCAGTGGCCCAGGGTTCGCAGGTTCGGATCCCAGGCGTGCACCGACGCACCGCTTGTCAAGCCATGCTGTGGCGGCGTCCCCTATAAAGTAGAGGAGGATGGGCACGGATGTTAGCCCAGGGCCAATCTCCCTCAGCAAAACAGAGGAGGATTGGCATCGGATGTTAGCTCAGGGCTGATCTTCCTCACAAAAAAAAAAAAAAGGGCTGATGGTAGGTGTTTTCTTTTCTATTTTTTAAAGATCTGCCTTATTGACTCCAGTCTCTGTGAGTGTAAGAATTAGTTATGTGATGATGAATGTATAAAATCTGTACAAAATAGATACTTTAATGTACAATGGAGAGCTTTAATATTTCACAAATCAGTGTACATTATAAATTATTGTAATAATTTACTCATCTTGAAAGTTAAATTTGTAAACAATTTTTGTTCTAGGTCTTCACTATCCAGACTTTTATAATGACTTTTAAGAGTTTTCCTGGTTACAGCTATCAACAGTCTTTACCTATCCCTAAGTCATTTTACACCTTGGTGAAATCGTGATTTATGAAATCATGTTAGGATCTTCTAGAAAGTAAAGAGAGTTTCTCCTGCCAGGAGAATTCTTGCAAATGTACACATCAAGAACGGTGGGAGAGGATCTGCTTCTGACCAGAATGCAGTAATGAGGACCAGACTTATCCTTCTGCCTGAAACAATTAAAAATCAGATAAAACATGTGCAACCACTGTTTTAAGACACTGGATTTCAGATAACGAAGGACAATGATCCTTGAAAGATGGGAAACAAATGAATGAAGTCCCACAATCACCCCAGCTTATTGCCTGGAGAGAATTTCTTGTCTGCAGTGTAAGAAGAGGGAACCCACACAGAGTCTAACAGACTCCCTGAGCTGAGGAGATGGAGTTAAGAATCTGGAGAACTGGGAGAAACCAATGTGGCTAGATTTCAAAGGGCAGAGTGCCAGAGAGGAGAGACCTATACAGAGACAGAACTGAAGAGATCTACAGAGGAGCCCCCTTGAGTTTTCAACCAAGTCCTGATTGGTACATACACCTGAGGAAACTGCCCGGGGCAAGGGAAGGAGCTTCCGCAGGATTACACGTGTGAGGCTCGCACGGGGCTAGGGATAGTGCCTCTTCACACCAGCTGGTCAGGAGAGCTTCATCATCCACGGGGCAGTGGGAGAGGGCTCAGTAGGGGCTTGCCTCAATAGTAGGAAATAATTAGCCCTAGACTAAACACTGTTCTGGTCCTACCTAACAAATCTTAAAAGTAAGACTGAGAAAAAGATCAAGCTGTTTCCAAGTACCTGAACCATGTCTCAGAAAAAAAGCTCAAGTATATTTGTAGGAATACAAAAATATCTGTCACCCAACATAAGTAGGAAAAGCAATGATAAAATTCATATAGAACCACAAAAGACCCCAAATAGCCAAAGCAATCTTGAGAAAGAAAAACAAAATCCAAGGCATCATACTTCCTGATTTCAAAATCTATTACAAAGCTACAATGATTAAAAGTATGGCACTTTAAATCTACTTTAAATATCTGGGCACAAATAGGTTGAAAGTAAAAGCATAGAAAACCATATACCATGCAAATGTGAATCAAAAGAAAACTCAGTCAAACTCATAGAAAAAGAGGAGAATGGTGGTTGCCAGGGACTGGGAGGAAGAAAACTCAAGTAGCTGGCTATATTAATATCAAACAAAGATTTCAGAGCAAAGAATAATACCAGGGATGAAGAAGGTTATTTCATAATGATAATGGAGACAATTCAACAAGAGGAGATAATTCTAAATATTTATGCACCTAATAACAGAACTTAGAAATATATGAAGCAAAAACTGATAGAATTGCGAAGAAAAATCAAAACATTCACAATTATAGTCTAATATTTCAGTATCCTTCTCTAAATAATTGATAGAACAAGTAGATAAAAATCAGTGAGGATACAGAAGACTTAAGCAACATTATTAACCTAATATGGTTATGGCCAATTATGACCTAATTGGTATTTATAAAGCATTACACCCCAAAACAGAAGGATACACAGAGAATATTTACCAACATAGACCATATTCTGGCCATAAAAATAAGTTTTAAAATAAAAGGATTTAAGTCATACAGAATATATTTTCTATTCTCAATGGAATTAAATTGAAAATCAGTAACAGAAAGGGATCTGGAAAATGCTCAAATATTTGGAAAGTAACACATTTCTAAAAGAAGTGGGTCAAAGATTTCTTCTTAAGAAATTTTAACTAAATGAAATGAAATGAAAACACCCCATATCAAAATGTGTGGGATGCTGCGAGAACAGAACTTGGAGGAAAATTTATGCGCTAAATGCTTCTATTAGAAAAGAAGAAAGGTCTCCAATCAGAGACTTCCGCCTCCATCTTAAGAGACTAGCAAAAAGGAGAAAATGAAATCAAAGAGAGCAGAAGAAAGGAAAATACAAAAGAGCAGAAATCAATGAAATAGAAACAGAGCAGCTGCCCAGAAAAGTTCCCTGACCATGGAGAAAAGTGGATTAGCAGGGAAAGAAAGAGGAAGGCATCCACCGCATTTACACTATTTTAGCAGTCTGGTCATGAAGCCTGGGACAGGCATGAATGGCATGGTAGAAAGAGCCCTGGATGTGGATTCTGGCCTGGCTGCTGGGTCTGGTACTGCCTCTAATGGCCTATGACTCTGGACAAGTCACTTAGCATCCCCGAGTCCTGTGCAAAATGTGGATGTTGGTACCTTTTCTACTTGCCCTGTAGGGTTGTCGCGAGGGCAAAAAGACAATGCATGTCAAAGTAATTTAAACAGAACTGCTGAAAAAATGTGAAGTATAAGGTTTGGTAGGGAGAATTTTGGAATTACTAGATAAACTGAAGCTTGGGGATTGTATGTGTGGATTTCATTTACATATGTCGTCCTTGTATTCTTTTATAATGGATAATTTAAATTTTAATGTAGCACTTGGGACAACATAAAATGTAGTGGGGTTGTGAGTTTGCATGTGCAGAGGAGATGTAATTCCATTATTTTTGTTTATAATCAATCTGGTCTTCCTTAGAAACTCCCACCTGCACGGGAGTGGGAAGGAGATAGTTGTCCAGCCTCCATGAAACCGATTGGACTATCATTTGAAATAAGCCATCTAGATCATGCTTGCCTCTCCTATTTCTGCCCCCTCTCTCTGACATGGTCTCTGGGTTGAGGTGGGAGGGGGGCTCATGGGACCTTATCATGACAGAGTGTTGGGGTCCTGAGATCGACCCTGCACTATCGTTTAGATTTTGGTGGCTGAGGGCCCTTGGTCCCAGCTGGGCCAGCTCAGTCTCACTGATGGGAGCTGTGTGTGGGTCTCTGCCACATCAGCCACTGCCTGGAACCCTGCCCACACAGTGAGCCCCATGGCAGGCCCAGGGTGATTGGAGGGTTGCTGAATTGGGGTCTTGTGGAGGCCTTCCAGTCTGTCCCTGGAGGCCCGGGGAACATCTGGTTCCAAACCCCAGGGTACGGGAGCCAGACTGGCCAGGAGAGCTAAGCGCCAAGGCCCCCTGCCTACCCACACCACAGCCCCCACAGCACTGAGCTTATATTGCTGGGCCGGCCTCTTTGGTAAGGGGCCGGCTGAGTCTTTCGCCGGATTTCGGATGAGCACTGAGTGAAGCCGCTCTTCCCTCTGGCTCCCCACGCTCTGTGTACCACTCCTGCCCCCTCGGGGCTTCAGTCCCGAGAAGAGAGTCGGGGGAATCAAGACGCACTGCTGACCACCTGGCTTCCCTCCGTCCCCCACCACCTGCTTTCCTGGCAGATTCTTCTGACCAGAAAATGTTGACTTTTTTCCCCTGTCCTTCCACTGCTTCTTATCTTATTTTTCCCTGGGGGCCCTGAGGCCTGTGTTAGGTGGGATATGCTCATGCCAGCAGGAGGGCTATGTAATTTGGGCGGCCCAGTGCAAGTTGAAAATGCAGGGCCCCTTTTTCAAAACTTATTAAGAATTTCAGGATGGCAACATCAGAATATTGAGCCGACAAGCACGGGGCTCTGTGCGACTACACTGGTCATACGCCCGGGAAGCGGGCCCTGAATGGGCGATGGAGGAAGTTAGTCAACCTGGTCCTCTGCAAAGCCTGGAGTCTTGTTACAGAAGTCCTAAGTGTGAGCTCTATTCTACCCTTGGGTGATAAATCGCACCGGAAGAAGGGTGCAAGGGGTCCAAGATCTAAGTTAAGGACAATTAAAATGCATTGGTTTAATAATTGCCAAGGATCTTATCTCTGTGTAAAGGATGTTTAGAGGGCTTTTTCCTATTATCCTGGTCATTTCACCAAATGTGAGAGAGAATGGAAATCTTTGTTGCACACATTCTAAACCCATAGAGCTGCCCAGGAGCTGGCTCCATTTGGGGACAGACAGCCTCCTGCCAAGACCACCCAGAGACACCAATTACACTGAAACCAACACAGGCACTTCCCACCCCAGATAATAAGAGAAAGGGGTGGAATGGAGGGGGTCTAACATGGGAGAGGCCCATGTTCATGGAAAATAGGAGCTATTCTCTCCCCTCTATCCTAAGTGTGAGGGCAGCAGGAGAACCACCAGAGGGTGGGTAGCCTGGAAGAAGGGCAGCTGGCTGTCTGGTCACTGAGCTGAACATTGCCCTCCCCTCCTGGTGCTGCCCTCAGGGTGGGGTGTGTGAGAGAATTCTTTGGGGAAAGTTTAACATGGTTTCCCTGAAGTTTGAAGGCATAAGTGGAACAGAGCAATGGGTACCTGCATCTGGTCTAGAGATATCTGAAGGCACAGTGGAGCAGCCCATGCCAATGGGGTTTGAAAAGACCGTGGTGTGAGGTATCTGGGAGGAAGAAGGGAGCAACCTCTACCCCATATGCATCTCCTCAGCCCTCAGAGGATGTAGAAGACTACCTCTGAGGCACCCATGGCTCCCTGTAAAGGCTCATGGAAGTTGGTAGAGAGTCAAGAACCATGGGGTGCCCAGGTGCTGCTGGGCCAAGTGCTGGGAGACCCAACCAGGAGAAGGAGGATGTGGCTGCTCCTGCGAGGGCATCCTCAGCGACAGCAGGGGCTTGGGTGCAGCTGACCACCGTCCCAAGAAGATTGTACACACCACCTTGCAGAGACCACCTCTTCTGCCAGTAGTCATCAGAACTAGTCCAAATCATAAGAAGCCACAGGCACAGCCCCACCATGAACATGTGGCTGGCATATGAGCAAAATCACTTTTCTCTCCCCTGCTGTCCTCAGTGTTAAAGCAAAGCCTCTGAGGGTGCCGAAGTCGAAGGGAGGAGTGAAGACACTGTCAGCCGCTGTGTGCAGTGCTCAGATGGAAAGAGCCCCTGGTTAGATGAGCCCCTCTTGCCCTGGGGCTTTTACCTGCCTCTCTGCTCCTCCACTTCCGCTCTAGCCACAGCAGGGTCACACGCGCTTTTCCGAGCTATCAGTGTCTCTTAAACCAAATAGGAAGTGGTTGTTTCAGATCCCGATGAGTAAAGGTCATTTTGGGCCCCCATGAGACGGAGAGTGCCCGTCTCAACGCTGAGTGTCCGCCTGGCCGGAGCTGACGGCTGGACTCCAGGTGCCTGCATCTCCCTCCAGACACCTGGAGCTGGAGCCGGGGTGATGGAGGGAGGGGTTAATGAGGCCGGGGACCCCTCTTCAGGGACAGCAAGTCTGAGTTACCGTTTTAGGTAAACTCTTAAGTAAGCGAATTGTCATGAAAAAGGATTAGGAATTAGACCAATGAAACCAAAACCATCAAAATGTAAGAAATTCCCTTAGGAGCCCTCCACTCCTCAACAAACTTCATCTCTCTTTCTAGAGTTACTTTCCAGGGATTGCATTGAGTACCTTGGCTCCATCTCCATCAGAGAAGCAGAAGTGATGGGAGGAACTGTTCCGGGAGCCTGGAGCAAGAAGGTCTAATTAGCAATCTTGCTTTCCCTACCCAAGTATCTGGAAAAAAGTAATGGATTTCTGGTTGTGAGGAACAAAAATATATACATGCAAACACACACACACAGAGAAAATGTTTTTTAAGGGCTTATTTTTAGAATCTCAGTGTTTGGATTCCACGTTCCATATTGACTTATTAAAATGTTAATGAAGGCCAAATTCTATGCCTCAAAAAACTGCCAATGCCCACATAAGTGCTACATGATATTTTCAGTGTGAGCATAGAATTTTTAATACATCCACCATCATGTTTGAGAACTAACATCCTTCTATTTTTATCGTATTCCTTGTAAGGTAGATCAGTTTTCTCTCTTTGTATACAACCTTGTGTTGTCATCACCTGCAAGGAGCCTAGATTAAATATTAACCAAAATAAAAACACAGCCCAGGGGCTGGCCTGGCGGCGCAAGTGGTTGAGTGCACGCGCTCCGCTGCGGCGGCCTGGGTTCAGCGGTTCGGATCCCAGGCATGCACCGACGCACCGCTTGTCAAGCCATGCTGCGGCAGTGTTCCATATAAAGTAGAGGAAGATGGGCATGGATGTTAGCCTAGGGCCAGTCTTCCTCAGGATTGGCATTGGATGTTAGCTCAGGGCTGATCTTCCTCAAAAAAAAAAAAAAAAACACAGTCCAGAAGCTCTAGGCATTCATAAATTTAAGTGAAATGATTTGTTTTGCTTTTGTCTTTTTTGAGATATTCAGCTCGAGTAAATCTCCATTTATATATACTTGCAGTAATGACTTTAAAACAGCAGAGTGGAATTTTGTGGATATAGTAAGCTGGATGATGGGCACCTGAGGGTTCATTAGTTTCAAAGAAAAAACAGGTTCTTTAAATGAGCACTAGTCCGCAGGTCATCGCCCCGAGTCATGAGAATGTACTCGTCTTGTTACCAGGTATCTGACCGTCTCTGTAGCTCAGTTTTCTCATCTGTAAAGTGGAGATATTTACTACTAACTACATGGAGATGTTAATAATGTTGAATGTTTATCTAAAGTGGTTAAGAACACAGGGTTTGAAATCAAATCTTTGTCCTGCCTCTTATTAATCATGTTACCCAGAGAAAATAACCTTCTTAAGCTTTAGTTTCTTCTTATGAAAAATGGGGATAATTGTATGTACTTTATGTAGTTTTTATGAGTTAAATGAGATAATTTATGTAAAGCACCTTGCACCGTGTTGGATACATAGGCTTTTAGTATGTTCTAGCTGCTGTAGTGATCCTGCTGAAGATCTAAATCATGTGTATTAGGTAAAAGGAGACGGAGGAGAGCTGGGCAGGTGAGACAAGGGATGACAGATTCCAAATCAAAAGGCTTCTGGACTGAAAATAAAAGTGGGCCAAAGGAGGGACAACAATGACAACAAAGGAAACTGCTCGTGCATTACATTTGTCCCTCTGTAAATCAGAGCTCCAATACAGATGCCACTGCAAGTCATGTTGCGGGGACCCGGGAGTGAATTCTGAGTTCTGACTCCTCCTCTCCTAGGTTCTCCATGGAAACGTGCTGAGCATCAACATTTTGTGAAAGAACATGTCGTGGACTATAGTTGGTGTTACGGTCGTGGTGGTCTGGTGAAGCCTTGCTGTGTCACCGAGGGGGACAGCTGTGGGCTCTATAAGGCTTGGGCAGCTTCTGAGAGGCTGGTCAGCTTATGACCGCCCTGCACCCTGGGCAAACAGGAAGCAACGGGCATCTATCACACCTTTAAAATTTTCAGTTGCAAAGCCCCATGCTTTTCAAACTATCTGTAGGGAAGGACCAGTTTTTTGTTCCCAGTCCATCACATACCAGTGCATAGTCCTGCTGCATATAACCACCATGTGGCTTGAGCCACATAGGACTCATCATGTGAGTTTGGCGTTCTGAACTGGCCTAATATTCTCTGCAATGAGGGAAATCCACTGATCACTCACTTGGATGTCACAGCAATGTCCAATTGCTACGAACGTTTCTAAATTCTTACCCTCAATTTCTATACTTTGTCGCTGTCTGATGACAGATATTTTGAGTGGTGCTGCCCTATCCTATCATAACCTTCTTCCAAACCAAAGTGATAACAACAATAGCAACAAAATTTAATGAAGATAAAATTTCAATGACAAAAATAGGAAATTTAGAGAATGTTCATATCAATCTAACTCAACTGCCCTGTGTTTTATATCTAAATCCTCTTGGCATTGTGGAAAGAGTGTGCGTATTGAAGTCAGACATCCCTGTATTTTAATCCCAGCTCAGCTGCTTACCAGCTGTGTATCTGTTGGACAAGTTATGTCTCTGAGCCTCTGTTTCTTCATCTGTAAAATGTGAACCTTCTGACCCACAACATAGAATTATGGTGAGGATTAATACCTGGTGTTGGTAAAGTACCTGGCACAGTGCCCAGGTGGGAACCAGCAAAGAGGAAGGTTTTATATTGCATGTTTGGGAATTTATAGTCTAAACTTTGCAATTTTAGTTGACTCTCAATGAAGCCATGTAAACAATAAACATTGTGTTTCTCCTAAAAATCCAAAAGAGCCTTTCTATACAAGCTTGGACTAGATTCATTATATTTAGATGCAACACTTCTGATTACACCTTAATTTAAAAGTTCTAGATCTCTTCAGACCTAGTTTTAAGTAGAATGTATACTATAGTCAGAATGCTGAAATATGACAAAGGTGCTCAAAACTTAGTATAAATAAAAATTCCTTGGACAGTCTGTTTAAAAGCAAATTCCCAGACCCAGCCTGCAGCACTTTTCCTCAGCTGTTCTTAAGTGAGGCCCTGGAATTTATAAGTAAGACCTGGCCCCCGCTGCAGATGATTTTGAAGAAGGTGGTTTGTGAATCATATCTTGAAAAAAAAACAAACACTGTGTCTATAAAAGGGTAGCAGGAGGGATTCTTGTAGCAGAACTGTTCTGTATCTTGACTGTGGTGGTCACACAGATCTACACATGGGATCAAATTGCACAGAACTAACACACACACACACATGAGTTCTAGACTGTTAATGGACTGTAGAAGCAACCTCAGCATTCAGATGTATTCAGTATTTTGAGCTTCAACAGTTTATATTCCTGATTTTTCTAAGCTACCAGTGAAATACTCAGTTTTTCTTTAATAAACCAACAAAGTAGCCAACTGTTGGCTTGGTCAAGCTGGCTTCATTAGATTTCTTTGATGTTTTCTTAGTCAGATATGGAGTTCTACCACTTAAGCCTAAAAATAACATGCTTTCACTTTTCCATGTGCAGGCACTCCATCACTTGAGTTAAGTGGATGGATTAAATGTACTGTTTAAGTTCACCGGGGAAAGCAAATGCTCCTAAAAGTGGATTGCTTTCTTCACTGAAATAGACTTTTGCTCTTGAAGCTTATGCTAGACACTCTTTGCTATCAATAATTTAGTGACGAAGAATGTTCAAAGATTTTGGGTCTCAACCCATGGAAGCTGTCATTTTCATGTGAATGCTTTGACTTGTGTATAATTATGCAAAAAGTAGTCGGAGTTGGATATTTAATGACATCAAGGAATCACTATAAATGTTTTTCAATGGGCCAATAGTACTGTCGTTAGGTATACGAATAGAATTCTAATCTTTAAAAGATACATGCTCAAGTATTTATGGATGAAGTAGTATAATGAAGTGGGATTTACTTCTAAATAATCCAGGGACAGGGGAAATAGATTCAGGTACAGACGGAGCAAGATTGGGCATGGGTTGCCACCTGTTGAAGCTGGGCGATGGGCACCTGAGGGTTCATTATACCATTTTCTTTACTTTTGTATCCTATTTGAAATATTTAATATGAAAATGTTAAAGAAAAATGTAGTCAATATTAGAAGCAGCCTTAGTGATGTACGTAAGACAAAGTCCAATCTTTTTGAGTTGTGCATGGTGGACCCGTGGGCTAAACCAGTAGGACCCTCCCATTTTCATCCATGGGCATAAAGCACTCCTGACTTTCTCCCTGAGGAAGGATGCACTGACTCTCGTTAGTGGGTCTCTGATGGCAAGATGTCCAGCACCACCCAGCGCAGTCAGCAGTGGCCCTCTAAAATTCTTGGCTTTATGACTTTGGTCTCTTTATTTGAATGTATCATAACAGCAGGCCTTTGTTCTGAGATAAGCTTCAAAAGAGCAAGACAGATATTTTAGGGGGCATTATTGCTCACATGTTTATTTCCTTTTTGTTTTATTTTATTCCCCAAGACTCTAAATATCCTAATCTTTTAAATCTTTTAAATAATATCTTTAAAAAAAAATCTCAGTTATTTAGTAAAGTGGATTATTGCAAAAGCTTCCATGCTTAGGATTTCTTCCAGCTTCCTTTTCCTGCGCGGGGCAGGAGATGGCAAGTGGGCGGCCAGACTGCCCCTACTAAGCTGCTGCAGAGCGTTGGGAACCAGGCCTGAGCCAGGCGTGGCCCACACGCTCCAGACGGGACCCTCACCCCTTTATAACAACCCTCCGGTATATTTAGAGCACATTTTCTCTATCCTTGCACTTCTGGATAATAAATGGTGCTTGCATAATATCTATTCCTTGAGTCATTTTGGAATGACACAAAGTTTTGGAAGACAAAAACAACCAACCCCGCCCTCATGCACACACACACACAAAATGCCACAAAACAAGCAAACAAAACACTAGAATCACTAAACCTCATCATTCTTCAGGCAAACATTCCTTGTGGACCTCCTGCCGATAGAGTTTAGGCAGCTTAAGGGTTTCAGCATATTGGGAGACAAAATATGCATGCTATTGGAAAAACAGAAAAACAAACAATTGAGTAACTTGTATACACAGTCCTGAAATAAGTGGCCCAAGTTATGTCAGTAAGTATTTGGAAAATGCAATATATGACTAGTAATCATAGTTTTTTTTAAATCTCTTAAAAATAGAGTTCTGTGGCTTTTTATAAATTACCCAAAATAGGTATGGTAGTCTCACAGGAGTCAGATTATCATTGCCTTGCATTTTAAATGAAAAATAATAATAGCTCCCGTTTGCTGAGAGCCTGCTCTGTGCTAGGTGCCCTGCATGATTATTTTTTCCTGTCGCACTGAGCCTGTCGGGTAGGAATTATTACCTCTGATTTATAGATGAGGCACCTCAGCGAGGCCGCGGAAGCCTATAAGACGTCAAGCCCAGGCCTGGGCTGGGACCCCACAGCGCTGCCTCCTCAGGCACCCCTGCTGGGCCCAAGCTGCAACACAACCCCCCGGGCAGTTTGATCCAGGGGAGAGTCTTTGGATTCTGGCTTTTTGCTTATTACGGCATCTGATACCCTCCGTTCTGGGGCGGAGAGCCCAAAGTTGCTTGTGGAAACCAGGCACTTCCCAATTAGACCTAGGGATTGTGTGGTTGAGAACAAATAGTTCCCTAAACCAATGCTGCATTATTTCACTCTCACCACACAAGGAAACCTCCCAATAGTCAAAGGCCAGGGGAGAGAAATGTAGTTAGCAAAGTGCTAAACCTGGATGTGCTGGGTGTCCTTCTGCTCCTTGGGTCCCCAAGAGCCGTGGAGTGGAGCTTCTCAAATGCCGGACCCTCTGGTGCGTGGCGGTGGGGTGTCTCATTACAGCACCTAGAAATCTAAAGGATTCCGTTTAGCACCTGGAGGCATGCTGAGAACTCTCTGTCCCAAGAGTGTTCCCAAGTTCTGTTCTCAGAAGCCAGAAGCCCCACCTCCCCGGAGGGTGCGCAGACTGTGAGTGTTCCCAGGACAGTCTTTGTATAAGAAGAGACAGTGTCACACACGCAAAGCCTGGCCACCATCACAAAAGAAACTTTGTATTATTTTTATAAGTTGCAAAGTGAGGGTGAAAGTCATTTCTTTGTGTCCAATTTGGAGGAAAGCTGACAGAACACAGCTACGAGATTTCTCCCGTATTACACCAGTGACAGCAACTTTAAATGTATGTGTATGTATATATATGAAAATTCAAACATTTATAAAACAATGCCTGTCAATGTATACTAATGAATTTGGAATGGTAAATCTAGTGGAATTAGGCAGACTTTAAATGATTTGGAGAAAGAAAACAAAAGCTCATTTGACTGAAAATCAGGTTAATTAAATCTGCCAGTTCATTTTTTTTTTCTTTAAACATCTTTGCAGGTAATAATCTACACCAGAACGTGGGCAGCCGTGAGGACACCAGAACAGTATGCAGCAGGTCCAACTAGGAAGACAGCAACAAGCACCCACCCGCAGAGGGAAGCAGAATCAGAGGGAGGAGGAAGTGGGTGGAGGTGCAGGTCCAGGTGGTCAAGGTCCGGGAAGTCCGGGAGAGGAGCGGGGCGTCCAGGTAGACTTGCTTGGAGGAAAGGCTGTCTTAGCAATGGTGGTCTTGGCAACCTCTCTTCCTAGGACAGAGGCCGTTTTGCTTTCTGTTCAGATTTTCACTCCCTGTGATATTGAGATGGATGTGGGCCTTATAAATAGGAGGTCAAAAAAATTTGTGGAATCAGTGAGTGAGTGCAGGTGAGGTGGTACCTACCCCTCAGGAGTCAAATAGATCCTAACGTCCTCCACGGTAGGGGGGTACCCGCGTATCTGGAGTGGGAAATTAATTTTGTAGATCACTGACCCTTCACTTGCAGACATAATTAGGAAGCCTCAGATGTTTTTTTTATGTGGAAATTAGTTAGGTATATTTTTTCCTTGCTCAGACTTTCGGCATTTTTAAATCTTTGCCCTAATAGAATTTCTCGTTTCCAGCCTCCCCTAGTACCTGCTGATCCTTCCTCACTTAGGAATACTGTAATCTAATAAGCCTTATCTCTATTTACTTTTTAGTTGAAGATCCAATTAGTTGCATTTGGAAAAGATTAATTCAACCACTCTGCCCTTAGAGGCAGTGAGAGCCAAGCTTCTGCTCATCTGTGGTTTTGTTCCCGTTGTTGCTACATTCTGCTGGAGCAGTTAGCATTTCATCACTCTTTGAGAAAGCCCAATGTAGCATGGCTTACAGTAATAAACTGTGCATTCTGAGACCAGAGGAGAGTTTAGAGAGAGGGCAACGTGTCAGAAGCTGAGGTCTGAACTTGAGTATTCTAAAACCGGGAACCTTTGGCAAGTACTGCTGTCCACAGCCCATGCATTTAACCTCATTTTACCATCACTACCACCTTGCTATTAACTCTTTTCCAGTTATCCGTTCACAGTTCTGGACATTGTACATTCTGTAAGTGCCATAATTCACAGTCTAGAGTCAAGTGATGATGGCAGAGCTTATATCCTTTCAAAGTAATAAAATATCTATCATCAGTTAACCCCAGAAAGGGAGGAAGAACATAAAATGAGGAATCTGAGAGCAGATGCAGAATAGGGAGTAGGTTGGAGGAAAAGTGATCTATAGCTGTGACATATCGTCCCAGGTATTCCTAATCCTGGGCTGTAACAGTTTGGAAGATTGACAGCCAGATAGTCAAGAGAAGCACATATTCTTTGGGTGTTAGATGGAACTGTTCTTCTAGGGTGCATACATAGCATGGATGAATGAGATTTCTCTCTCTCTCTCTCTCTCTCTCACACACACACACACACACACACACACACACACACACTCTCTCTCTCTCTCTCTCACATAGATATCATCTTCCTATATCTTTTACTAGCACAAAATGTGAATCTAATTCACAAACTAGCAAAAACAGCAAGTAAGCCTCTGACACTTCAAAATATCTTCCATAAAAATCTTTTAAGAAGGAAGATACTAATCATTGATTTATAGAAAAAAATCTATATAGTATTTCTCACTATGATTTAGTACAATGACTAAAGAACTAAATTTTGGCTCTCAAAGCTCTGTAATAACTTGATGATAATATTTTTTCCAAATGAAATAAATATTTTAAAACTTAGGGCAAGTTTCCATTGTGCTCCAATCTCCTAAAATGTCCCACTGATTAGCAGTAGCCAAAATTTGGGGGAAAATCATATTCTGATATTTTTCCGTTTGATCTTATCGGAGACGTCTAAAGTGCTTTCTGCATGTCCTGTGGGCGATTGCAGTACTGCCATGCAGAGAGGGACAGGAGTCAGATTCATGGTCAGATATCAACTAGAGATTGGAGAGGCCAGAGCTCCCAGTTTCTAAGTACCAGTCCAGGCATGATCCACCCACTTGTTGCTGTTCAGTTGCCTCTTGGCTTTTGTTGGGTATGTTGAATGTGGAAGAGGCTGCTCTGTGATCACTGCGACATCATGGGGGTGCATGGATGGCCACTGAGTCATCCCAGTTAAGTTCTCTACCTGTGGATCTTGAAGACTTGACTGCATGGACGCGCTGAGCACAGCAGTTGTTCATGTTGTAAATAACTGAACTTCTTTTTACATTATTTTCCCATTTGGGAAAAAAATTTGTTACTGTGAAAAAAAATAAACTTTTTTTTTCTTCCTCAAACTTCTACTCGAAGGTGGGGATAAAAGGATTATTAATGCAGCCAGAACACTGAGAGATGTGTTGCAATTCTAAGCAAAGGCTTAGATTCTGACTTAGGAGATCACAGCCAGAGGCATTGTGCTGTGCCTGGGTTTTAGAGGCAAGCTTAGTTCTGAGAAAGGAAAGACAATTAATTTGATACCATTGTTTAGAAACCTCTGTGGCTGATTGTTTTTAAAGATGGCTGTAACATTTCTTCCCCAAGTTTTCGGCAATGTGACTTTCCTGCTTCTCCCATTAAGAGGTGGAGTCTATTTCCCCATCCCTTGAATAAGCGCTGGACTTTTGACTTATTTTTATCAATAGAATGCAATGTATTAACGTTAAACACCTTCCAAGGCCTTAAGAGGCCTTGCACTTTCTGCTTTAGACCACTTAGGACAAAGACTTGCCCTGAGACAGTCATGGAGGAAAGCCAGTCTGGCCTACTGGAGGATGAGAAGCTAAGTGGAGGAGAACTGAGGTACCCCAGTCAGCAGCCAGTGTCAACTGCTAGACATAGTGAGGCCATCTTGAACCTTCTGTCCCCTCCAAGTCCCCAGCTGAAGGCAGCTGCATGCATGAGCTCAGGTGAAACCAGCAGAGGAATTGCCTGGCTAACTACAGAATCATGAAAGAAAATAATGCTTTATTGTTGTAAGCTGACACATTTTGGGCTGATTTGTTATGCAGCATAGGCTAACTGAAACACTCTCAATAGATAATTTTAATATTTAGGCTTTAAAAATAGAATCATCTCTACTTTGATGGCTATAGGATGTCTGAAAAGAGGGAAAGAGAGCACAATATTCCAGAAGAAAAATATCTGCAATAAAGTCACCAAAGCCCTGTGCACCATAGACGAAAAATCAAACCCAGAGAGATTCTCACATGCCCCAGCATGCTGTATTGTATGTGTCACAGATGCCACTACTTGTCACATAGCAGGCATTTCCAGGAAAGTCTTTTTTGAAAAAAAACATTGGTTCCATATGGAATAATAATGATGGCTCTTGTAGCTGTTAGAAATTTTCCACATTGGAGGTAAGTATTGGAAGGCAGAGAGAGCCAGCCATTCCTCAGAGAGATGCTGATTCTGGGCACAAGACCACATGAGGACTTGTTTTATACTAAAAGTTCCTAGGCAACGAAACACCTGTGAGTCATTAATTTGAAATATTATACCATTGGAGCTGGGTATTAAGCTGGTGAGAGAAAGGATAATTAAGAATTTATCTACTTTGGGGTTTTTTCCATTTCTTTTTAATGGGGTTCTCTTCCTTTCTATCAAAAGGTTTTCTTTTTCCAAATCTGATATTTTCTCTATAGCATAAGAATGTGACTGAAGAAAAAAAACTGATTTAGTTCTTGTTGCTATAAATCTCTGGAGTGGTTTGCCCTGTGTTGTCCTGGCTTAATATACTGACATGAAATCACTATCTTCTCTAATCCTTTTTACATGTGAATTATCTAGGGAAAAGTCTAGCCGTGGGAAAAACTCTACCAATTTAATATTTCAGTAAATGTTATCCCATAATAAGACAGTGACTGAAAAATTATACAAGTATGTGACTTCATTTAGTAAAATACTTTTGTATCTTTCTGTGTGTATTTTCTCTATATTATATGCAACTTATTTTGGGAGAAGAGGGAGCTGAAAGAAAGAGATGTCTGTTAAGTATCTCCTGTGTGTTTGACATTTTATTTATGTTACCTCATTGGATCCTAATGGCAACCATGTGATGGAAGGAGTGAGATCAGAGAGGAGGCACAACTACCAAGTGGCAAAGCCAGGATTCAAACTCAGGTCTGTTTGTTCCCCAAGCACACACTCTTCCCACTATACCATGGTATTAAGTGTTTGCTGAACACCAGCCTATATCACAACCTTTCCAGAGATAGGGTACCCACTGCTTCGTAAGGTAGCTTTCCTGAATTTTAAATGATTCTTATGGTTACTAGAAAGACTTTCCTTACACTGTATAAGGATCTTAGGTAATGGGGTCTTGAACTGAGCGGGGATATTGTTGATTAGATAATGATCTGCATGTTCCCTTCAACCTGTTTCTTTTTAAATTTTTTTTATTTTATTTATTTATTTATTTTTTTGAGGAAGATCAGCCCTGAGCTAACATCCATGCTAATCCTCCTCTTTTTGCTGAGGAAGACTAGCTCTGAGCTAACATCTATTGCCAATCTTCCTCCTTTTTTTTCCCCAAAGCCCCAGCAGATAGTTGTATGTCATAGTTGCACAACCTTCTAGTTGCTCTATGTGGGACGTGGCCTCAGCATTGCTGGAGAAGCCGTGCATTGGTGCACACCCGGATCCGAACCCAGGCCGCCAGTAGCGGAGTGAGCGCACTTAACCGCTAAGCCACGAGGCGGGCCCCTCCTTCAACCTGTTTTTTGATTCTAAAAATAGCTCACTAGGTTTAAAAACAGGTGTGGTAACCGTGGAATAGAGTGAAGCTAAACAGTTCTTTTGGAAAATAAATTAACAGTATTGTCCTTTATCACATATTGAGATTGCTGCCTACATCCTAGGCCATGAATTGATAATCACTGAAGCTTCTTGAAAGATACTTGAAAGTTCATTATAATGATATAGCAGAAATGTCTTTTTAAAAATCTGTAGTCAGATTTCTGTGTTGACTTCTGGATACAAAACTTTCATTTTCAAAGTGCGTGCTTTCCGCATCAGTAGGTTGAAGAGCCAGGGTTTCTGACGTTGCCTACACAATTCTATAACATGGCAGTTGGACCGAGACCCAAGCTAAACAGTAGCAAAGCCAAAGCAGCGTAGCTACCGATGTTAGCAATTTTTGGTGATAAATTATCTGTGTTCTAGGAATCTGGAGGTGGAGATTTTTTCATATTTACATATTTATACATCAGTCAATGCCCTTCCTGTCGCCTTTGGTTCTGAAGTTCACTTCATATCCTTTTCTTAAAAAAAGTAAGCACCTTTCATGCAAACAACAGATAGCTTGTTTTCAAAACATAATGTGAATTTTGAAATAAATTTTTTATTTTCCATGCAGTCTGTGAAAATGATTTTTATGGTGTTAGAAATGCATGTTGGCTTTTATCTGCTTGCATGAATGGTCTGATGTATGATTTTCTGGATGACTCTTTGTGGATGGATTTTCCTTCCAACTAAGATAAGAGGATTCTTTATTGCATTCCCATAACCCAATTTAGCTCAGTCTGGGTTTTCTTTATCCCAACTTGTAAAACTTGTTACTCTAATAGAAGCTCTTTAACTCTATTTGTAATGCCATTTGCCTGGTTACTACAATTGAAGGGCTCAACTTCTGGTTTCCACAGAGTTGTTAGCTCAACATATTGATTATAAGTCATAGGATGAAGAACATGACACAGAGAAATATGTGTATCACAAGAACATTTAGCTTGTCTTAATTACCGCCAACCAGAATTTTTCACTCCCACAGCACTTTGGAACTAAAAAGGATTTCCTATTATATGAAATAATATTTTTTTCTAATTCACATGTAAATCATGACTTTACTGCCCTTGTTTATTATACTCTAGGTTGTAATGGAACCTGCAATTAAAGTATGCCACCACAAGGAGGCGATCATGCTTCAATCACAGCCACAGTTAGGTCTGAGCATAGAGCTGATTTTTCACCTGAGAATGATTTTTTCATCCTCATTTTACCACTTTGTCCACTCTGTGTTATTTTTCAAAAAATAAAACTCAAAACATGAAAATTTAATATTATGAAACTACAAAACACTAAATTTAATAAATATAGAGAAAGATTTGAAAAATAAACATCTATATATAGATAATGCCTTTCACACTGATCTTACTATTACCTCTTAAATTTTAATCTAATCCTGGTCTTAGCTTCAAACTTGTGTGTGTTGCTGCTTTATAACTCATCTTAAATTTTATCTTGGATTGAAACTTTCTCTATTCTCCTAAAAGGCTCTAGGTTCAATGATTTTAACCCCAAGATAATACAGGCATGACATCAAAACTTCATCAGCTGTTTATACCCAAATCTCAGCAGACTTGTAACTGTGCTCTGCTTTTGCCACAAGTAGGAATGTTTAATTAGAGAAATGCCTTTGATATATGTATCTAGTTTCAGAATTAGTTAGAATCTCACTATCCTTTGGACTTCCACATTCTTTTCCTCCTAGAGGTTTCAGGTTATAACTAACAAAAATCAACTCTGACTCTAACTTAAAATAAACGAGATTTTGTTGCAGAGATATAGGAAAATCCCTAGATTGAAGGCAGTGCTCGAATCACAGACTTAGGAAAGATAGGTATTAAGTCTCAGGAGCAGGAACTGATCACCTGGGTCGGCTGCTGGCACCAACAGACCCAACCGTATGTCTGCCCCTGGCTGCCGTAGGGTGGGAGAAAAAGGCTCTGGCAGAAGAAACTCCAGAGTCTGCTTTAGCTTCCCCAGTGGAGGACCAGGTGTCTGGATTGACCCTCCCACCAAGACCTCTCCCAGTAAGAGAGCGGTGATTCCACAAAAGAAATCAGAGGACTTCAGGAAATAATGCTTGGTGGTCAAAAAGTGACAGGTGTTCACGATTGTCCTGGAGTGGTTATTGGAAGCCCCTGCTGTGTTATCTCCAAACATGAAGGATGACGTGGTGCCCATTTATTAGAGAAGAGGCTAAGGTAGCACTGACCCCTCTGCTGGGGATTCTGGTTTTTAGGTTCTCACCTGGGCTCTGCTGTCCATCTTTGAAAGGGCCAAAAACTCTGGGTTGTTATCCTTTCCTCAGTAAAACAAAGAGGTTGCACTAAGTATCTCTTCTGTCTTGTCAAGGTCTCCCCTTCCATGAATCTAAGAGAGAAAATGTCCCCTTCCCAAGAGGCATCTTCCACTGCTGCTTTAATTTAAATATTGTACTTTCCCATAGCAACTCCACCCCTGTCACCACTGCCCCAACACAAGCTGCATTCCGAAGAGCTTTGTCTCTTTCACCACACAGTATGACATTTTGATCTGAAATTTAAAATCCTTTTAAAAGGGTGCTGGTGTCTTATTTGTATCGGTTGGCTAAACTCATAGTTGCAGCTGCAATGTTTTTTGACAGATTTATGAGATAAATATAGATACCTGCTGCTGCAGAAGCGTATGGATCTAAATAATGAAACAGGGAGAAATAAAATAATGCACACCCACATTGCTACCATTTTTCAGAGATGCCCCTAGCTCAGACAGTGATATTTTCATTAAGTTTAGATTATTCACCCAGAAGAGTTTTTCACAAGAACAAACCAAAATAAAAGTCACCTTCCTTATTTCTATCATTGGGGACCTCCATTACAATATTTCCATTATCTTGTTTGATATTTAGACTGGAGTTGACCCAAAGAAAAATCATGAAAACACAGTAGACAGCTAATAAGATGAGCCTCTGGAGTCCTAGGCCTGAGGACCACCACCCTAATCAGCTAATCAGCACTGGAAACGATGGAAATACTCCAGTCAGTGCTGGATGGACAGGATGTTTCTAGTCAAGAGACTCACCCTGTGCTCAGGGACATGTCAGGCCTCCCAGGAACCGGGACAGGGGTGGCACGCAGGGGTCCAGGACCTGTTTCTCTGGAACATGTTTTGGGAGGAACTTTTCGCCAACTCCTTTTACAGTCTCTCCCTTTTCCCCCTGACTCAATAAGTCCAGACTTCTCCAATTGTTTATTCTTCACCCCAGCTCAAACTATGATTTAAGGGCAGAGGAACTCAGACAATTTCAGATTTTTCTAAAAATGTGAAATTTGGCAAAATTCTTTTCATTGAGTTAAAACATTTTGAGTTTTACCTTCTTTGTACCTGGTGATGATAATTTAATTTGCAATTTGTAAATATTTTGAAAATATTTAGTATGTTGTATATTTTCAGGGAATCCAGAACAATCTGTGGGTAGTTATTTATTGAGGTCTGCCTCTGTGCTCCACACAGATGGAATAGATGTGTTGGGACAAGCTGCAGTTCTCTCCCCGAATGACTTAGAAAAATTGCTGTTCAAGATACATACGTGGGAAATGGAAATGATTTGTAGTCATCAGTCTTTTTTCTAGTAATTGTTAAGCAATAACATACAGTAGCATAGTTAAGTAACACTTTAGCCCAGAAAGGTTAAAGCAGGGAATCATCTGTTTCATTATACCAGCCCTTCCAAGTATAGGTTAGGAGACAAGAAAAACAAAGATGCATGAGAAATTACCTTGGAGTTTGGTTTCTGGACTTTTTTTGACCTCAGTAGGATTCCTTCCGTAGAGACAGATCCCGTGGCCTCTCCCCTGATGGGACCTTGCTACCCTCCACGGAAGGCGTGGAAGCCCTCACATGGCAGTGCTCACCCTTCCTCTCTCCTGGGGACGGCGCTTCTTCTGCAGCTTGCACTGTAGTTTCCTCTTTTTCTCTCATACCCCACAAACTACTGGCTTGCCTCTGACTGCTGTCTGATCATGACTCTTCCTCCTCCTTTTAAAAGTACATTTTTATACGCATCTCAGGCACACATCTACACCATCTCAAACTCCTCTTCATTTCCGTCTGTCCTCTTCTGGCCAACTCCCTATCGTCTGTAACGTTGGGACCTGATTCATAGCCGCCCTTCCCACTTCAACTCCTGCCATATCCTCAGACATTTCTTGAAGATCTACTATGTGCCAGACGCTTATCCCCATGGCCATGAGAATGACCCATCCACACAATTAGCTTCATATTTCCTGGGCTACCTTAACTCTAAAGACTGTCATCTCTGTGCTGTCACAGCCACTCACAGCCAGGACCATGCCCGTTCCTTCTCATTATCAGGAACCTCTCCCTTCTTAAATTGTAGCTTTTCATTTCACTCTTTGGACACAACATTCTATTCCTTTAACCTCGTAGAGACTCATTCCCTTATTATTTCTTCCAGGCCATCATTAAGGACCGTATAATTTATTGTCCAACAGGGATTCTTTTGCAAGTGAAAGTAGACACTACAATAATTACACCAGGATGGTCCTGGGCAAGCAGGGACACGTGACACTGTATGAAGATTACGTGGCTGAGTAACCTTCCTTTCCCATCCACCCTGTGGTTAGCCGTCTGCACTGATTTCTCTCCAGCTCCTGTAATTCCTGTTGTATTCTTCTACAAACCTCCACCCTGGAACCATGTGGCTGTTTGCCTTTTCCTCACCTACAACCCTTCAGACTGGTTTATCTACATGTTCAGTCCCCTCACTAAGCCCTCAGGGCCCCTTGTATGGCTCCCTTTCCTATTCCTCTCCAGAGTGATTCTGCACCATCACTACTGACAGAAGAGACCCACCTGCTCCATCCTTGATCCTCTTTCCCAGCAAATGAGCTGGAATCCTCCCCCACTGAGAGAACTGAGGTTAGTAACTGTAAACTCACTCATCTTCCCATTCCTCACATCTCACTACAAATTTACTTCTGATACGCCTATTCTTGGTCCCTTAAGTCTCAAAAATGTGTGTCTGTTCTGCTCAGCTGCCTGTGGGTTAGACACTCCTCTTCTGGGCTTACACCATCCCTGTGCATGTCTCTATCACTAACCTCCCGCATGGTTTCACAATTACCAGGTTAGGTGTCATAGCCCCACAGAGCCGGGAACGTCTTGAAGGAGAGGACTGTGAATTATTCATCTCAGTAGCCTCAGGGCCTAGCAAGGCTTTTGATAGATGTTTGCTGAATGAGTGAATGCACACGTGCAGGCAATATCTTTCGTATTCTTTCTTGGTCGTCTTATTTATAAAGAGCAAGAAAAACAAACACTTCAGGGCAATTTACATCCTTGGTTAATTAAACTAAACAGAGGCTGTGTTGTAGGCAAAGTCAACAAATACCATGATTTCATTCTGTTCAGGGACTGGATTCACAGAGTTCCTGAGTTTATAGTTTATTTTTAAGGCTCTCAGTGGGGAAACACATTTTAGCTGGTCTGGCTGAACATCTTAAAAGAATGAGTAATAAATTAAAACATTACTCCGGCCTTGGGACTTTTACTTTTCATTGTGTTTGAGGCAAAACTCTTTTAATTTCTCGTTTAGCTTGTGGATGCGTTATTGTTGGGTCTATGACTTTAATGATTTGGGGGGGATCCCCTTCTTTTGAGATGAGTCAAAGAATACTGATATTTAAACAAATAATCTAGTTTTGTATAAAGAAAGGTTGTCAAGTTACTTCTTGACTCTGAGTAGGCATTTCTCCTCTTGAATGCTAAGTTTATATGCATAAATGTCATGTCTTACATATAAAGATACTGCTACTGTCCTTCTGTTAGGTGTGCTATGTGAAATTTTTTCTCTCTAGGTGATACATTTGTGTCTGGTCATCATTTGTAGAAACATTTGTATGATTGGGAATCAGAGATTATCTGTGGCTTTTGAGCAGAGAGAAGCAGACCCATTGGCAGGGAATGGAGTGGTGGGGCTACAATTTGATGAAGATTGGTCAACATTTTACAATTTATGTATTTGAAGGAATTTCCTATATTCTTATAGCAAAGTAATGTTTATTATTTTAATTCTTAAAAAATTAGGCAAATGCCATTTAACACTTCATCCATTCATTTATTGAGCACATACCATAGGTCAGGTACCATCAAAGTTAGAAGGAATATGAAAACCTCCCTGCCCTTCTTTTTTTGTGTGTACGTGAGGAGGATCAGCCCTGAACTAACATCTGATGCCAATCCTCCTCTTTTATTTTGCTGAGGAAGATTGGCCCTGAGCTAACATCCGTGTCCATCTTCCTCTACTTTATATGGGATGCTGCCACAGCATGGCTTGACAAAGCAGTGCGTTGGTGCGCGCCTGGGGATCTGAGCCTGCGAACCCGGGGCCACCAAAGTGAAGTGCGCGTACTTAACCACTTGCAGCACCGGGCCAGCCCCCCTCCCTGCCCTTCTTATGTTCTGCAAAGGAAGGCAGCCACAGAAACAGAATTATTGTATAGTGTGATAAGTGCAAAAATAGAGATATCTACCTAGTTTGGTGCTGGCACAAAAGAGGAAAAATTTAACTTGGCAGGGGAGATTCCTACATAGAAAGAATAAAATGTATGATGGTATAAAAATGTGAACCAGTATAGAGCATATCCAGGAACTTAGCAATACTTGGTCATGGCTGGTGCTTAGAGAGAGTGCGGATGGGGAAGGGGGAATAGGCTGGAAAGGGAAGAAAGAGCCGTGAGATGGATGGCCTTGCACGTCAAGCTGAGGGCAGTGAACTTTATTCTATGGGCAAGGGAGCGTCATTGAAGGGTTGTAATGGGAAGGAAACGACCAGATCTGTGTGTTTAGAAAAGTCATGCTGGATGTACTGTGGATTGCTTGAATGGGGGAAATTAAACGCAGGGGAGAGAGTGGGGAGGTTCTGGCAGTTGTCCAGGTTATAGATTTTAAGCTTAGACCAAGGTAGCAGCTTTGAAGGAGGAACAGAACAATTAGAAAGACACTTCAGAGGGAGAAGGAGCAGAATTTGGTGACTTGATTGAATCTGGGAAGGGGATTGGACAAAGGAAAAGAAGGAATTCTGGGTATTTTTTGGGTTTTTGGCTTAGATCACTTGTATGAAAACGTGTCTATGCTGTCCCTGAGAAGGAGGAGGTGGTAGGAAATATAAAACCAAACCAAAAACAGGATCTGGAAACTCCTCAAACATGGGAATTACTGCTCTAACCAACTGCAACCAACTAGCCACATATATGTCTCTAAAAATTTTTAAATCACTCAATAAGTGGATTATAAATAATGTTTTCACTTAGGCATTTAGAAGCTCTTTTAAAATTATGATATTTAAGTATGCAATTGTTTTCTTGAGAGAAACTAACAAATGTCATAGAAATTAAAAATACTCCTCTTCTACCGTTTTTTAAAAAAAACCATTTATTTGTTAAAGCAGTTCAGAAATAAAATGAGCAAAGAAGGTAATTAAATATGGGTATAAATTCCTCTCCCCTGCTCCAGGGTTGGGGGGAAATGAAGAAAACAGCCAGGTACCATTACAAACCTGGTAACGAGACTTCACAGGGAAAGTATTGTGTGCAAAAAATCAACTTGTTAATATCAATTGATACTGATATTTTTCAGCCTTGAAAAACTCTAGGCTGATATTAACTTGAGCCAGGAGCTAATGTACTAGATTTGAGTCTTGTAAAGGGGCAATTTTACCTTTCACTAGCAGCATATTTCTCTGTCCCCTATTTAATCATGAGTAATATACTAACACCAGACAGAGGCAAGGTGAAGTGAATCCCTAATTCGAAGTGACCTTCAGGATGAAGCTCTGCTCAGTGAAAACAGTCTCACAGTGTGTAGACAATTGATGCCTCCCCTGTTACAGCTGTGATTTCACTTGAAGATAAATAGGCTCAGGACCTTGGAATTCGGTAGCAGAGGACACAGCCTGAGGAGGAGGCATGTTCCCCTCAGAAAGCGCAGTGAGGGATGCTAGACCCTGGTTAATACACCTTACTGTCCTTTGTGGGGCTTTGCACACTCCAGATGTGGAAGAAGAGCTGCGCATTTCAATCTGCAGGAGAGACAGTTGACAGGGATCCAAGAAATAGGGTGGAACCACCATATGCTGTGCTGTGTACCTGTTTCTCTAAGTGAACTCCAGAGCGAGAAACCTGGATTCTTGTTTAAAATTAGAAACAAACACGGTACATTTCTTGCCTGCTTTTCCCAGTATTATGGAGAATAAGTGTGAACCAGTTTTTAAACTCTGACTTCACTGCAGGCTCTAAGTTAATTAGATAAGTGTTTTCCAATAATCCTAGAATAGCTCTGGGGTACATTGGATTTATTTGATCTTATAGTCGTGCTGCATAGAGCTTAATTTTTTTCACTTGGGTTTGATGAGTCTGTGCCTTTTCATACTTTGATTTAGGTATCCTGGTGTACGTGTGCATGTACCTCTGTGCCTCCCTTCTATGGTTTCTTCTCAACTATGATTATAGACATTCCCGACCTAGTCTTGAAGAAAGGCTCATAGAGCACTATAATCAAACAGTGGTTCCTTAAACATTATGTTAATCCTTAAAGAGAGGCTTTTGTACCAGTGTTGCTGCTATTAGGCTGGACAAAATTAAATTTCCATTTTTATACATGAAAAATAGCCTAATGTTGACAATTTCATATGATTTAACCTATAGTTTAACTCAGTGGTTCTTAACCACTTTTTCTTCATCTAATCCAATGGGTGATATTCTCACGCCCCCAGCCTTGTCTTTATCTTGTGTTTCCTTATCTCAGGAAGTGGCATCATCATCCATCCAACTCCCAAGCCAGAAAACTGGGAGTTGTCAAAACTCTATCTTCTCCTTCATTCTCCACTTCTTACCAATTTCCAAGTCTTATTGTTTTTCTCAATACCTTTTGAATCCAACTACTTCTCTCCATCGTTACTGCTCTCTTGGTTCAAACCAGAGTCATCCTTGTCCTGGACTAAATGCACCAGCCTCCAAACCAGTCTCCTCACCTCCATTCCTGCGCTTATGCTCTAGCATTTCTTCTGCAGCCAGAGAGATCTTTTCAGAATCTGGAAATGACTCTCCCCTGCTTAAAGCCTTTCAATAGCTTCCCACTGGCCTTACGATAAAATCCACATTCCTGGATTGGTTACAAAGTCCTGCATTATCTGGCCCACTTCTACACCTCATCTTGTACTCTTTCTCCTAATAGCCGTGCTGGCCTATTTCAACTCCTTAAACACGTGACCTTCTTTCCCATCTCTTGGTCTTTACACATTTTGTTCCATCTTTCTCTCACCTACTCATCTAGCCAATGCCAAACTTTTAGGGCTCAGCTTAAACTTTGCTTCCTCAAAGACGCCTTCCTTGACTACCCAGGGTAAGTTGAGTTCCCTGTCATATGCTGAAACAGCATCTGAATCTCTTCTTCATGACACTCATCATTCTCTTGAACTTAGTCAATACTGTCTTTACCATCACACTGTAAGATCCTTGAAGGTAGAGACCATTTCTATCTTGTTTATTTGTTTACTGCTGTATACTCTCTGCTTGGCACAGGACCTGCCACATGGCAGACTTCAACAAATGTATATTAAATGAATAAATGACACTCTCATAAACATTTCCAGCATTTGAAATAAGATTCTTAGCTTTTTTCTGTAAAATTCTCATTGTCCTATTGGTAATTCCACCCTTTCTTCCCTCTCACTTTAATGAGAAAACTAGAATTTATGCTAGGACAAGTGATATTATTTTTGACAAAAACCTGAATCTGTTCTAAATTTTTTATATAGATAGACATAATATCTATAACATGCATATACAGTTATTGTTAGTAACCGATTATTGTGGCAGAATTCTCAGTTGATTCAGCATTCTATTGAGGCTGACATTGCAGTTGAGAACAATTGATCTAATCTATCTAGAACAAAAGCATGAAGCACAAAGACGCATTGCAACAGCCACGTCAAGTTTTAGAGATGATTTCTTTAGTTAAATGTGCCTTCATTTGGGAGAAACATGGAGTTGAATGGGTCACTAGACATGTTGGCCATATTTTTGTGCCTTGAGTACATTGCTCTTTGTGTTTGAGGTGGGAGAGGGGAGTGAGGGGGAAGAGATGAAGCGTGAAACGACTTGAAGGCAGCTCTGCTACCTTCTAGTTGGGGAGGAAAGACTGACTTCAAGGAAACATCTAGATAAGGAAATAAGACCGTGTTTCAGTTAGTGTCCCAGTAGGAAACAGATGCCACAGTCAAAGGACTGACCTAAAGAGAATGTAATAGACTATTTTCAGAGATGTAGATGACCTTAAGGGGACCAGCAAGGGATGGCAGACTCTCCAGAGTCTAGTCGCAGTGGAAAACTGTTGTGACACCTTGGCCTGAAGGCACAGAGGGACGGAATGGCATTACCCAAATGCTGAGAGAGCTGGGGTTCTGGGAGTGGGGCCACCAACAGGAGCTGTAGCCATGGAAGAAGCAGCTGTTTCCACCTCTTGCTGGAGGCTCCCACGTCCAGACCCAGTGCGGGGTCAGCAAGTGAGGGAGACCACAGGATAGAGTCTGTGGAGGTCAGCTTTCCAGGATACCTAAGTAGAGCAGAGAAAGGCAGAGAATGGATCTGGGTGGGGGAGTTCAAACACAGTATATAGTGTATACAGACAGTATATAACTAGTGCTAGATTTTATGATAATAACTGTATAGGCATTAGGGTTAGTATTTCTTACTATGCTAAATAAATGAACTAAGGACTTACCATATCTTCTAGTTCCTGGCCTTTGTATCCAATTATTGAGTAAAAGAAGATCTTGTGATTCTATATGTACATACCGGTGGGTTGAATTCCAGTAGTTTTTTTCCTTTGTAAATTAGTTTTTTGGCATTAATAGCAAACATTTATTAGCAAACACTCTTCAAAATCCTTTATTTATATTAATTCATTTAATTCTCAGAACAATTTTATGAGCTAGCTACTAGGTAATATTGCCTAATTATTAGGCAATGCAGAACTATACCTTATTCTTCATCTTTTATCCTTATTCTTCGTGCTGAGGTACTGCTGGTGACCTTCTGTTGCCACTGCAGAGGCCACTGCTGTCCAGCCCTCACTGGGATGAGGCACTGGCACTTGGAACTGCTGCAAGAACCCTGCTGGGGAATTTGTATGCAGAGTGAGTTTCTGCCAGAGTATTCCTAGGTGGGGAGTGACTACAGGCAGGCTCTCTCTCATGCATGTAACATCCATAGTAAATGAGACATTTTGGCTGACTTCCTATGTAAATACACACAGGGCCACAGAAGCGAACTCTTTCTTTGCACAGAGGCCTGTGTTTATGTGTAGGGAGAGCATATCTAGCTACTGATCTAGTCATCACATCTCACCTTGGCCTTCCCATGCTTCTTTCTCCCTAATCCGTTCTTCCTTGTCTCTGCAACCAGAGCAACAGGAGCCAATGGGTGAGGAGACACCCCTTCTTGTCAGGGAGGTGAATTGTGTTGTATCTTGTCAGGATACATAAGAACAATTGCCATAGAGTTCTTGAGGAGGGTGGCTCATCCAGCCCTGTGGGCCAGGGAACCTCCTGATATTTTGTGCCAATTTTTGTGACTTAGGAGCACTTTTTTGGAGCAACAGTCCAGCTTTCATCAAAACCCCTGATCTGGTAATTGACTCTTATTGTACAAATGGAGAAGCCGGAGCCATCAGAGTCAAGGTCCCACACAGATGTTATCAGAACCAGGACTAGAACCAGGCCTTCCAGCTCCTGGTTGAGAGGGTTTCCATGGGTCAGGCTGTCTTCCCACATAGGAAACCATGAGTGGCGGTTGAGATGCCAAACTTGCTACCAACCTCTTTGTAGTCCTGAAAAGTTAGAACACTTGTTCAAGGTCATGCAAGAAAATTTTGGATCTTACATTTCTTCATATAAAAAAGAAAAAAAATAGTTTTGAACTCTCTAGTTCTCAGTCCTGTGCTGGAAAAAAAGGTGAGGAGAAATACTTTGGGATCAGGGTCCTAGCATTTGAACCTTAGGTGGCGGCAGTGGAAAGTTCCAGCAGGATGTTTGGGAATGTGGCTCAGTGCGTCATGCTCATGGTCCCTTTTCCAGAGAACAAGACACAGCCTGTCCTTTTGAAGAGGAGAATGAGCTCTTTAAGTCACTTGTTTTCAAACTGGCAAAGTATCACAATAAGGAATACCGAAACAGTAGGAACGTCATTCGAAAAGATATCTTGATATTTTCAGCTTAGAGCAATTCTCTTTAGAATGAATGGCAAAGAATTTCCTGAGTAGTTTTTGAGGCTAATGCTAATAAGTAAAAAGGAGTGTGAGAGTAGCTTGCCTATGCTAAATTTAACATCCATGGGAGAGAGAAATGTTTAAGGAGGGAGTTGTGCACAGATTCAAGCCCTAATTATATGAGAAATAATTATCTGGTATTGTGTTAGTCCTGTCCGTAATGCCTCACCTCTCCCACTGTCTGCCTGTTGGCAGTTGCCACTGCCGTTAGCCTTTTAGACAGAATAGATAATGACAGGGACAAAGGAATTACTCACATCTGTCTGTTTGGCCACTTGTGAGCAGTTTGAAGATTGCACACATCAACTTAGCCCTGTCCTGTGCTGTTTGTCACTTGTTCAGGGTAAGTAGTAAAGGACACTGATTTCACATAATTTTCCACCTACTATATTTTCTAACGAGATAGAGAAAGAAGAAGGGAACAGATAGTCAAGCATCTGTTATGTGCCAGTTACTATGCTCCTACTTGCTCTGTTATCTCATTTCCTCTCTGTGAAGTTGATGCTATTAGCCTCCTATTACAGTTGAGGAAAACGGCACTCAGAGAGGGTTATAGAGCTGGTAGTGGCAAAACCAAGATTTGAATTGATCTACTTGACTCCAAAGTTCTAGTTTCCTTTTCCTTTGCTGTGCCATCTGCCTCAACAGAACAGCAGGGGGTTTGTTTTGTATCTGTGTGTGCAAGGCCAATTTAAACTGTAGCTTGATATGAAAAGTACGTGGCTATGTGTGTGTGCAGTTTTTAAACGTAAAGACAATATATCCCAACAACCCACAGAAAAGGTAGGATGAGGACTCAGAATATCATCCTCCTCACTGGTTGTGGCCGCTGTCCGCTGGCTTCATTTTATACAGCAGATTACCCGCATCTCATGTGCCCGAACGTACTCATCCATGAAGTGGGGATTAGACTGAATCAGCCATGGAACATTGTGCAGAGAAGGTGATTAATAATAGAAAAGCACTTTGAAAGGAGAAAGTGTTCTGCTGGTGATGTACTTTGCTGGTCTAGAGCAAATGAATTTTGAAATCTCTCCCAGTCTTAAGACGTGTAAATTAGACGAGGAATTGACACGCTATTTTTCACTGTTTCTGTTAACACGCATGCTAGTGAAAGAGGCACAGAGCAAACATTCTGATGAACTGTCATTACCAACTTGTAGAGTGAGATCATTTACTCGACTAAATTAAAGATGCCAAAAAGTTAGATAAAATTTTCACATGAGGGCCTGTCTTATGGGAGGACATATCCGTCATGACTGGTAACAGAATATTATTTAAAATAGAAGGAAGTAAAATGAATAGAACAGGCTCGGGTCTGACGCCAGTTTTCTATTAAGCGTCCTGTTTTCCAAACTGACCACCCTCCAACCAAGCCTATGGACACAGTTTTGTCTCTTGGTGTCTGTGGCATATTTGGTCTCCTTCACATCCCTGGAATATTGAAGATATACTAAATTTGTTATTCTGTGCAATTGAACCTTTAATTTTACACAAAAATCCCACAGACTCTGGACTCAAAGAAAAGTTAACCTTGGAGTATAGATTATATTTTAGAAGAATTTGTAATTATTTTTAAAGAGAGTTTTTTCAAGGAATGAAACTTTGTGCACCTCGTTTTTCTAGTTCTCTGGGTCTATGTGTCCTAAAAATAGGTCAGCTTGTTCTCTATCAGTTGGTTTGTTTACTGCAAGGAAATAGAATTTCTTCAATTCTTTCCCCAAAATAGGGCTGCCTTTTTGTTCTGCTACAGTTTTTTTGAGGTACAATGGCTTCCCTGGAGTGCTCTTTCTTTTAGCATGCTTGAATTTATCCTATGGCAAATCTTGATTTGTAAGAAGAATGCTGTTTACTTTTTTTTTTTTTTTTTGTGAGGAAGATCAGCCCTGAGCTAACATCCATGCTAATCCTCCTCTTTTTGCTGAGGAAGACCGGCTCTGAGCTAACATCTATTGCCAATCCTCCTCCTTTTTTTTTTCCCCCCCAAAGCCCCAGTAGATAGTTGTGTGTCATAGTTGCACATCCTTTTAGTTGCTATATGTGGGATGTGGCCTCAGCATGGCTGGAGAAGTGGTGCATCGGTGCACGTCCAGGATCAGAACCCAGGCCGCCAGTAGCGGAGCGAGCGCACTTAACCGCTAAGCCACAGGGCCGGCCCAATGCTGTTTACTTTTAAAGCGTGGTTAAATACATGAGAATGTCTGGCCTGGTTTCACAAGCCACACTTTTCTAGTTGAGATTAAGAGATTCTTGGGTTTGGTTGTATTTACTTGCTGACCAGAGTTTTCTCAAACATTTGCTATTCACGTTGAGAAGTGGGGTTTAATGTGGAAGAATGTTAAGATGAAACTTGGAAGACCTCTTTATACCATAGTCCTCACCTCCCTAAACACTGCCATTTAGGATTTCAGTGCTAAAACATGGAAGAAATTGTCCCCAAATCCTCCATTTTTTGTTCTTTTGAATCAAGAGCACTTTTTCAGCAAATCAGGAAGCTAAGTATTCATGGTTGGAAAAAATGTCCCTCTTTATATATATTTTTATATATAGAAGAGAAGGAAACACTTCGCAATTCATTATGTACATATATATATGAATATTAGTATATAGTTTATATATATATAGTATGTATGTATTATATATACAGAGAAATTTATAAATTTATCTTTCTAGGCACTGTACATGCTATTAAACATTTCCCTTAAGAAAAGGTCTGTATGATCTACCCCCACAGAAGATGGCGGGCTTTTACATCTTACTTAAAAGAACTGTAAATGCTTAAAGGGCAATTTTTCTTAATCAGTTCATTGATTTTCCAGCTTTACTTAATACAATTTAAAAACTTGTTCAATGGAGCAGCACATTCTCCTTTGTGTTTTGGTTGGCATCTGCTGTCGTCCTTCTCGGATTCATTTATAAAAGCAACATGTCCATGCTCTGAGGTCCTGGAATGAAATCCTTTCTCTGGGTAGCTCTTTGAAACTTAAACTGTTAAGTTGTCTTCTAATGCTATTATTTACTCGAACCTCAACAAGAATTGTTTTGGAAGATTTTAGAAAATACTTTTCTAAAATACTTTTAGAAAATACTTTCTAAAATGACACATTTGCACATTTTGTTACATAATGGTGGGTTGGTAAATGAATTAAAAAACAAAAACAAAAACCTTCTCTGGCACTTGCCCAACAGCATCAAAAACTTTAAAAAATATGTCCATCCTTCAAAATACCAATTACACTTCCGTGAATTCAGGCTAAGGAAGAAAATAATCATGAATGTGCCCTAACAAACTCTTTATCACAGTGAGTTTGTAATAATGAATGTTGAAAATATCCAAATGCCTGTTGCTAGGCTATGAGCTAAATAAGCAATGGTGCATCTTGCCACTGGAGCCACGACGGGGGAAAGCAATCACAGAAAATAGCCAGCACTTATGTAATGCTAGCAAGGTACCAGGTGCTGTTCTTAGTAGTTTATTTATAGTAATTCAGATAATTCTCTTAACAATCCCTGTGAGGTAAATGCTGTTGTAATCATCCCCATTTCACATGTGCAGAACTGAGGCACAGAGAATTGAAGGACCTTGCCAAAGGTCACATAGCTAGTAAATGGTGAAACCTGGATTTGGACCCAAGCAGTGTGATTTAAGAGCTCATGTCTTACCCACTAATTTATGCTGCATTACATAGATAAAGTAGATTACAAAGTATCTATACAGCATGATTCTACCTTTGTAAATGTGTGTATGTCCATATATACACACACATCTGTGTGTGTGTGTATATATGGGAATATAATGAAAGAAATTGAAAAATACATATCAAATTGTTAACTATCTCTGGGCAATGGATTTTTTAAATGTTGTTTTTGCTTATGTGAATTTTCTAAATGTTCTATAAGGACCACAATCTGGGCCATTAAACTTTAACAAATTTTTAAAAAATTGAAATCATGCTAAGTATGTTCTTCAAACATAAATGAATTAAACTTTAAATTAATAACAGAAATATATCCAAAAAATCTCTAAATATTTGGAATTAAACAACACACTTCTAAATGATCAATAGGCCAAAGAGAAAATCACAAGGGAAATTAGATATAGTGATTTAAATGAAAATAAAACACAACATGTCAAAATTTGTGGGATGCATGTATAACCATGCTTAGAGGGCAATTTATATCATTAAATACTTGTATTATAAAATAATAAAAGTCTCAAATCAATAATCTAAATTTCCACCTTAAGAAACTTAAAGAAAAAAAAGGAGAGAGAGAGAAAATTAAACACAAAGCAAGCATTAAAAGATAATAATAAAAATAAGAAATGAAATTGAAAACAGTAAAACAGTAGAGGAAATCAATGAAACCAAAGTTTGGTTCTGTGAAAAAATCAATAAAACTGATAAACCTCTAGCCAGACTGACCAAGAAAATAGAAAGACAACACAACTTATCAATATCAGGGAGACATCACTATAGACCCTTGAGATATTAAACAAATAATAAGGGAATATTACAAACAGGTTTATGCCCATAAATGTGATTAGATGAAATGGACAAATTCCTGGAAAGACATAAATTATCAAAGTTCACAGAAGAAGAAGAAGAAAATGTGAATTGTCTTATATATATTAAAGAAATTGAATTCATAGTTAAAAACCTTCTAGGCCCAGATGGCTTCACTGGTAGATCTACCAGTCACTTAAGGAATAAATAATACCAATTCTATACAATCTCTTCCAGAAAATAGAAGAGGAAGGAACACTTCCTAATTTATTCTATAAAGCAAGCATCATCCTGACACCAAAATCAAAGACATTAAAAGAAAAGAAAACTACAACTCAACATCATTAGTCATTAAGAAAATATAAATTAAAGCAACATTGAGATACCACTATATACATATTAGAATGGCTAAAATAAAATAAAAAAACAAACAAAAAAACACTGACAATACCAAGTGCTGATGAGGATGTGGAGCAACTGGAATTCTCATATGTTGCTGATAAGAATGCAAAATGATGCAGTCACTTTGGGAAATAGTTTGGCAACTATCCCACATCTAAATTTACCTAAGAGATATGAAAACTTATGTTCAGTCTAAAGCTTGTACGTGAAAGTTTATTTATAACTGAAAAAAACTGGAAATATCCCAATGTCCTTTAACTGGTAAATGGAAAAACAAAGTGTAGTACGTCATGCAGTGGAATACTACTTAGCAATAAAAATAAATAAACCACTAACTCATGCAACAACATGGATGAGTTTCAAAAGCATTACGCTAAGTGAAAGAAGCCAGATTCAAGAGGCTAAATACTGTATGATTTCATTTGTATGACTTTTGGAAAAGAGCAAAAATTATAGAGACATAAAGCAAATTGGTGGTTTTTAGGAACTAAGGGTCAGAGGAGGGGTCTACTACAAAAGGGCACAAGAAAACTTTGGAGAGTCATGGAATTGTTCTATATTTTTATTGTGTCAGAATGGTATTGATTGTTATACTTTAACCTTATAACCAGAAACTTTACTGAATTCTCACTAATTTTAATTGTTTGTGGATTCTTGGGGATATTCTGTGGCACTCACAAATAAGAACATTTTGTTTCTTCCTTTCCAATTCTTATTCCTCTCATTTATTTTCCTTATCTTATTTCATGGTATAGTTTACAATGATGTACAACAATAGTGTAATGTTAAGAGTAAGTGATAGGCACCATCCTTCATTCCTGACTTTAATAGGAATGTTTATAAAGTTTCACTATTAAGCTGATGATTGTTAGTTTTTGATACAGACCCTTATGGAGTTAAGGAAGTTCCTTTGGTCCTTGTTGGTTAAGAATTTTTTAAAATTATTACAAATGAGAAATTAATTTTAGTGAATAATTTTTCTGTGTCTATTGAGATCATTATTACATACATTAAATTCTTTAATTAATTTTTCTAAATTATATTTAAATCTTTTACATGCATGTTTTATAGTGATATTGGGAGAGATAAAGAGAAAAGAACCAAAGCAAATCACTACAAGAAATCATCAGATAACAATGGAAGACAGCAAGAGAGAGAGGAAAAAAAGAACTGCAAAACAGATAGAAAACAATTAACAAAACAAAATGGCAATAGTAAGTCCTTGCCTATCAATAATTACTTTAAATGTAAACAGATTAGACTTCCCGATCAAAAGGCACAGTGTGGCTGAATGGATGGATAATAAACGAGATCCAATGATATGCTGTCTGCAGGCACACCTTGGAGATGTTGCAAGTTCAGTTCCAGACCACTGCAATCAAGCAAATATCGCAATAAAGGGAGTCACACGAATTTTGTGGTTTCTCAGTGCATATAAAAGTTATGTTTACACTATATTGTAGTCTATTAAGTGTGTGATAGCATTATGTTTAAAAAACAAGGTGCATACCTTATTTTAAAGCGACTTTATTCCTGAAAAATGCTAACTATCATCTGAGCCTTCAGCGAGTTGTAATCTTTTTGCTGGTGGAGGGTCTTGTAAAAACCACACTATCTGAGAAGTGCGATAAAGCAAAGCACAATAAAACAAGCTGTGCCTGTATAAAAGACTCACTTTAAATTTAGGGACACGTATAGGCTGAAAGTGAAGAAATGGAAAAAAACATTCCATGCAAGTTGTAACCAAAAGAAACCAGAGGTGGTTATACTTATATCAGACAAAATAGACTTTAAGTAAAAAACTGTCTCTAGAGACAAATAAGGTTGTTATATAATGATAAAAGGAGTCAATTCACAGGAAGATATAAGAGTTATAAATAGATACCCACCAAATATCAGAACACCTAAATATATAAAACAAATATTGAAAGATCTAAAGGGAGAAATAGCGATACAATAATGGTAGGAGACTTCAGTACCCCACTTTCAATATTAGATAGACCATCCACACAGAAAATCAATAAGGAAACAGTAGAACTGAAGAATCCTATAGACCAAATGAACTTAAAAGACATATACAGAACTCCCCATCCAACAGCAGAGGTATACACATTCTCCTCAAGTGCAACTGGAACATTCTCTAGGATAGACTACATATTAGGTCACAAAACAAATCTTAACAAATTTAAGAAGATAGAAATAATTCCAAGTATCTTTTCTGACCATAATGGAATCCAACTAGAAATCAATAGCAGTAAGAAAATAGGAAAATTTACAAATATGTGGAAACTAAACAACAGTCTTTTGAACAACCATTGAATGAAAGAGAAAATCAAAAGGGAATTTAAAAAATATCTCAAGACAAGTGAAAACAAAAACATAATATACCAAAACTTATGGGCTAGAGCAAAAGCAGTACTAAAAGGGATGCTCATAGCAATAAATGCCTACATTGAAAAAGAGGAAAGATCTCAAATAAACAACCTATTTACACCTCCAGGAATGAGAAAAGAACAAACTAAGCCCAAAATTAGCAGAAGGAAGGAAATAATAAAGATTAGAGCAGAAGTAAATTAAAGAATAGAAAAATGATAGAAAAAAATCAATAAAACTGAGGGTTTTTTTTTGCAAAAATAAACAAAATCAACAAATCTTTCACTAAGGATAACTGAGAATAAATAGAGAAAACTCAAATAAATAAAATCAGAAATGGAAGAGGAGACATTGCAATGAATGCCTAAAAAATAAAAAGAATCATAAGGGACTACTATGAACAATTATATGCCAACAAGTTGTACAACCTAGAAGAATGGATAAATTTCTAGAAACATACAACCTAACAAAATGGAATCAAGAAGAAATAGAAAGCCTAAACAGACTGATAATAAATAAGGAGATTGAACCAGTAATCAAAAACCTGCCAATGAAGAAAAGTCCAGGACCAGATAGCTTCATAGATGAATTCTACCAAATATTTAAAGGAGAATTAATACCAATTCTTAAACTCTTCCAAAAATAGAAGAAGAAGGGACACTTCCAAACTTAGTTTGTGAGGCCAGCATCACCCTGATACCAAAGCCAGACAAAGACATCACAAGAAAAGAAAACTACAGGTCAATATCCCTGATGAACATAGATGCAAAAATATTCAATAAAATACTAGCAAACCAAAAGATTGTACACCATGAACTAGTGGGATTTATCCCTGGGATGCAAGGTTAGTTTAATATATGCAAATCAATCAATGTGATACACCATATTAACAGAATGAAAGAAAAAAACATATAGTCATCTCAATAGACACAGAAAAAAACATTTGACAAAATCCAACATCCATTCATGATAAAACCTCTCAACAAAATAGAAATAGAAGGAACTCAACACAATAAGGGCCATGTATGAAAAGCTAACAAATAAAATCCAAATTAATGGGGAAAAAAATGAAAACTTTCCCACTAAAATTCAGTACAAGGCAAGGATGCCCACTCTTGCTGCTTCTATTCAACGTATTATTGGAAGTCCTAGCCAGAACAATTAGACAAGAAAAAGAAATAAAAGGCATCCAAATCAGAAAGGAAGAAGTAAAATTATCTCTGTTTGCAGATGACAAAACCATCTATAGATTCAATGCAATTCCTATCAAAATTCCAATGGCATTTTTCACAGAAATAGAAAAAAACAATCCTAAAATTTGTATGAAACCATGAAAGACCTCAAATAGCCAAAGCAATCTTGAGCAAGAACAAACCTAGAGGCATCACTCTTCCTGATTTCAAAATACATCACAAAGCTAAAGTAGTCAAAACTGTATGGTACTGGCATTAAACAGACATATAGACCAACGCAACAGAATAGAGAGCCCAGAAATAAACCCATACTTACACAGTCAACTAACATTTGACGAGGGAGCCAAGAAGACTCAATGAGGAAGGAATAGTTTCTTCCATAAATGGTGTTGGGAAAACTGGATATCCATATGCAAAATAATGAATTTTGACCTTTTTCTTAAACCACTCACAAAAATTAACTCAAAATGGATTAAAGACTTAAACATAGATCTGGAACTTTAAAACTCCTAGAAGAAAACAGGGGAAAAGCTCCTTGACACTGGTCTTGGCAATGATTTTTTGGATATAACACCAAAAGCAACCAAAGAAAAAATCAACAATTGAGACTACATCAAACTAAAAATTGTCTACACAGCAAAGAAACAATCAACAAAATGAAAAGGCACTCTACGGAATGGGGGAAACATTTGCAAACCATATATCTGATAAGGGATTAATATCCAAAATATATAAGGAACTCAGACAACTCAATAGCAAAAAAACCAAATAATCCAATTTAAAATGGGCAAAGGACCTGAATAGACATTTTTCAAACAAAGATATACAAATGGCCGATTGGTACATGAAAAGGTGCTCTACATCATTAATCATCAGGGAAATGCAAATCAAACCACAGTGAGATACCACCTCACACCAGTTTGTATGGTTGCTATCAAAAAGATAAGAGATAACAATTGTTGGTGAGGGTGTGGAGAAAAGGGAACCCTTGTGCACTGTTGGTGGGAATGTAAATTGGTACAGCCGTATGGAAAATAGTATGAAAGTTCCTTAAAAAATTAAAAATAGAACTATCTTATCATCCAGCAATCCCAGTTCTGGTTATATATCCAAAAGAAATAAAATCACTGTCTTAAAGAGATATCTGCACTCCCATGTTCACTGCAGTGTTTATTCACGATAGCCATGATGTGGAAACAAACTAAATGTCTTCAACAGAGGGGTGGATAAAGAAAATGTGATGTGTATATATATATAATGGAATATTATCCAGCCTTAACTTAGAAGGAAATTTTGCCATTTGTGACAACATGAAAGAACCTAGAGGACATTATGCTAAGTGAAATAAGTCAGACGCAGAAACATAAATACTGCATGATCTCACTTATTTGTGGAATCTAAAACAGTTGAACACATAGAAGCACAGAGTAAAATGGTGGTTGCCAAGGATTTGGGGGTGGGGGAAATAGGCAGGTATTGGTCAAAGGGTACAAATTTTCAGTTAAGCATAATGAATCAGTTCTGGAGATCTAATGTACAGCATGGTGACTATAATTAACAATACTGTATTGTATACTTGACAGTTGCTAAGAAGGTAGCTAAAGTGTTCTCACCACAAAACAAAGGTAACTATGAGAAGTGGTGGATATGTTAATTAGTTTGATTGTGGTGATCATTTCACAATGTATACGTATATCAAAACATCAAGTTGTACTCTAAATATATATAATTTTCATTTGTCAGTTATAGCTCAATAAAGCTGGAAAAAGTAAATAAAAGTGCTCTTGGGGTATACTTTTCTCATGCTATCCTTGATTGGTTTTGATATTATGGTAACACAAGTCTCATAAAATGTGTTGGTTATCTTCCTCTTTTTTCTAATTTCCTAAACAACTGTACAAGACAGGTATTATCTATTTTAAAGGTTTGGTAAAACTTGCCAGTAAAATTGTCTAGGCCTTTTATTTTCTTAAAGTGTAGAAGTACTTAGAGAAGTCCTTTGATTACCAATTAAGCTTATTTGATAAAATTCAATATCCATTTATGATTTTTTTTAAAAAAGAACTATTTATGGAAATAGGAAAATAAAGATTCATAATCTGTTAAATACTGTAAACAAAAAACCTACAACAAATATCATAATAATGATGAAATGTTTAAAGCTTTCTCTCTACTGTGAGATTGAGAGAATAGGCAAGGATGTCTCTATTACCACTTCTATTTAGCATTGTACTAATGCTTTTTCTTGTAGATAAGAAAAAGCAATAAAGATATAAAGATTGGAAAGGAAGAAATAAAATCCTTATTATTTCTACATGATAAATTAATATGAGAGTTTATCAGTGCTGCTATATTATAAAAGTACAATTATGTCATTGCAATTCTATATGTCAGAAATATGCAGAAAATGAAAAAGAACACCCAAAATAGCAATAGAAAAATCAATAGCTAAGTGGGGGCCAGCCTGGTGGTGTAGTGGTTAACTTCGCGTGTTCCGCTTCAGTGGCCCGGGGTTCACAGGTCCGAATCCTGGGCGTGGACCGACACATAACTCATCAAGCCATGCTGTGGCAGCATCCCATGTACAAAATAGAGGAAGATGGGCACAGATGTTAGCTCAGAGCTAATCTTCCTCAGCAAAAAGAGGAGGATTGGCAATGGATGTTAGCTCA
Source organism: Diceros bicornis minor (assembly GCF_020826845.1). NCBI lineage: Eukaryota > Metazoa > Chordata > Mammalia > Perissodactyla > Rhinocerotidae > Diceros > Diceros bicornis. Next base: position 7,650,913 of record NC_080763.1, on the reverse strand, counting down.
GAGCCAGTCTTCCTCACACACACACACACACACGAAAATCAGATAGCTAAGAATAAATCTAACAAATTACATGTAAGACCTCTACACAGAAAACTATATGATATTATTGAAGTAAATTAAACAAGATTTAAATAAATGGAAAGATATACTATGGAAGACTCAATAGTGTAAAGATGTCAATTCTTCCCAAACTGATTGATAGATTCTGTGAAATCCCCATTAAACTCCCAACGTTATTTTTAATAGTTCTGACTGAGAAAAAAACTAAATGTCTATTAACACTCTAGTGGATAATTAATTGTAGTATTTTCATACAATAGAATACTATTCTGTGATGAAAATGAATACACTACAGCTTTACAAAACGTTTGTATGAATCTCACAATCATTCTGTAGAATGAAAGAAGCAAGGTACATAAAAAAATCCTGTATGATCACATTTATATAAAGTTCAAAAAACAATGAGGCAAAACTAAACAATAGAATTTAGAGATGCAGATTTAGGTAGCCAAACTATGAAGAAAACCAAGGGTGTGGTTCTGTTTGGAGGGAGAAGATAATGTTTGGGAGAGAACATGAAGGGGGCTTCTCAGGTGCTCCCAATCTTCTATTTCTTGACTTGGGAAGTGATTTTTTGGTGTTTACTTTGTTATAAATGATTTATATCTTTAGTTTGTGCACCTTCCTAAGTCTATGTTATAGTCTACAATTTTCAAAAAGGATTTTAAAAAATGGAGGAATTGAACTGGATGAAATTCTTTTCTTTCTGAAGTTTAACTCTAGGTCCAAGCATCATAAATATATCAGATTTAAAGTTCTTGGGAAAGGACATATGTCAGGTCCATGCTCAGATCCTGATTGGAATTCCAGCCAACTCTAAGTGAGCATAGAACCTTCATATATTGAGAAAAAGTGTTAAGGAATAAACAATATTTTATCGTTGGAAAACACTTCCCTTACATAAACCTGGTCTTTTTTAAAGTGTGGTATGTATTCTTTATTTCCTTGTCATGAGAGACTATCCAAGTATGTCAATAACAAATTCACTATGGATGGTATTCTATATGCTGTTAAAAATGGTACTGATTGTTTACATTAATCAACTCACTGAACAATTATTATTTTTTTTAATTTAAAGTTATGTTTTATTTTTTTATTGATGTAATTTTCTTTTTTTTAATTTTTGTTTATTGCAATAACATTGGTTTATAACATTGTATAAATTTCAGGTGTACATCATTATACTTCTATTTCTGCATAGATTATATCATGTTCACCACCCAAATACTAATTACAACCCATCACCACACACATGTGCCGAATTATCCCTTTCGCCCTCCTCCCTCCCCCCTTCCCCTCTGGTAACCACCAATCCAATCTCTGTCTTGATGTGTTTGTTTGTTGTTGTTATTATCTACTACTTAATGAGTGAGATCATACAGTATTTGACCTTCTCCCTCTGACTTATTTCACTTTGCATAATACCCTCAATGTCCATCCATGTTGTTACAAATGGCTGGATTTCATCGTTTCTTATGGCTGAGTAGTATTCCATTGTGTATATATACCACATCTTCTTTATCCATTCGTCCCTCGATGGGCACTTAGGTTGCTTCCAAGTCTTGGCTATTGTGAATAATGCTGCAATGAACACAGGGGTGCATGTATCTTTACACATTGGTGTTTTCAAGTTCTTTGGATAAATACCCAGCAGTGGAATAGCTGGATCATATGGTAGTTCTATCCTTAATTTTTTGAGGAATCTCCGTACTGTTTTCCATAGTGGCTGTACCAGTTTGCACTCCCACCAGCAGTGTATGAGAGTTCCCTTCTCTCCACATCCTCTCCAACACATGTTGTTTCCTGTCTTGTTAATTATAGCCATTCTGATGGGCGTGAGGTGATATCTCATTGTAGTTTTGATTTGCATTTCCCTGATAGTTAATGATTTTGAACATCTTTTCATGTGTCTGTTGGCCATCTGTATATCTTCTTTGGAGAAATATCTGTTCAGGGCTTTTGCCCATTTTTTAATTGGGTTGGTAGGTTTTTTGTTGTTGAGATGCATGAGTTCTTTATATATTTTGGAGATTAAGCCCTTATCAGATGTATGGTTTGCAAATATCTTCTCCCAATTGTTAGGTTGTCTTTTCGTTTTGTTGATGGTTTCCTTTGCTGTGCAGAAGCTTTTTAGTTTGATGTAGTCCCATTTGTTTATTTTTTCTATTGTTTCTCTTGCCCGGTCAGACATGGTGCTTGAAAAGATGTTGCTAAGACCGATGTGGAAGAGCGTACTGCCTATGTTTTCTTCTAGAAGTTTCATAGTTTCAGGTCTTACATTCAAGTCTTTAATCTATTTGGAGTTAATTTTTGTGTATGGTGTAAGGTAAGGGTCTATTTTCATTTTTTTGCACGTGGCTATCCAGTTTTCCCAACAGCATTTGTTGAAGAGACTTTCTTTTCTCCATTGTATGTTCTTGGCTCCTTTGTCGAAGATTAGCTGTCCATAGATGTGTGGGTTTATTTCTGGGCTTTCGATTCTATCCCATTGATGTGTGTGTCTGTTTTTGTGCCAGTACCATACTGTTTTGGTTACTATAGCTTTGTAGTATATTTTGAAATCAGGGAGTGTGATATCTCCAGCTTTGTTCTTTTTTCTCAGGATTCCTTTAGCTATTCGGGGTCTTTTGTTGTTCCATATAAATTTTAGGATTCTTTGTTCTATTTCTGTGAAAAATGTTGTTGGAACTTTGATAGGGATTGCATTGAATCTATAGATTGCTTTAGGAAGTATGGACATCTTAACTATGTTAATTCTTCCAATCCAAGAACACGGACTATCTTTCCATTTCTTTGTGTCTTCTTCAATTTCTTTCAGCAATGTTTTATAGTTTTCAGTGTACAGATCTCTCACCTCTTTGGTTAAGTTTATTCCTAGGTATTTTATTTTTTTTGTTGCAATTGTAAATGGGATTGTATTCTTAATTTCTCTTTCTGCTACTTCGTTGTTAGTGTATAGAAATGCAACTGATTTTTGTATGTTGATTTTGTATCCTGCAACTTTACCGTATTCGTTTATTACTTCTAAAAGTTTTTTGGATGATTCTTTAGGGTTTTCTATATATAAAATCATGTCATCTGCAAATAGTGAGAGTTTCACTTCTTCCTTTCCAATTTGGATCCGTTTTATTTCTTTTTCTTGCCTGATTGCTCTGGCTAGGACTTCCAGTACTACGTTAAATAGGAGTGGTGACAGTGGGCATCCTTGTCTGCATAAACCTGGTCTTAATGCCCAATTCATTTGGTAAGGTCAGCTCTTTGCAGAGAAGTATGCATATTTTTAAATAGAGTTGAATATAAAAAGAAAGCACTGTGAAACTGCCTACATTTATTATTTCCCATGAATGGTCTGCTCTTTGAGAATCAAAATCAGCTCACATACTCATTGTTGAAAAGATTTTAAATTAATGAAATGGCCTTTGGAAGAATTAAACATATAGTATTTTCTTATTTTTGTCATATTTAGAGAATTCCAATAGGTAGTTACCAAAAATTGTGTGATAGTGGGGCTGGCCCGGTGGCATAGTGGTTAAGTTCAAGCGCTCCGCTTTGGCGGCCTGTGGTTCACAGGTTTGGATCCAGCGTGTGGACGTATGCATTGCTTATCAATCCATGCTGTGGCGGTGTCCCATATAAAGTAGAGGAATATGGGCATGGATGTTAGCCCAGGGCCAATCTTCCTCAGCAAAAACGGGAGGATTGGCAACAGATGTTAGCTCAGGGCTAATCTTCCTCTCACACACCCAAAAAATGTGTGATATAGTTGTAGATAATGAGTCTTTCCAGAAGCATTTATCTCAATAGACTTGTCTGCAATTCCCATGACTTCCTAGAACACTGGCTCCACCTGGAGGTGGAGATTTGCAAACAAATAATATGAAAAATGAGTAACTGTAGTTGAACACAAGCCCGTTACTCAGACTTTTTGGTTATAAGTGAAGGAGTTACAGTTAGATTGTATCTCCTTGCTGGTATTCTGGTATGAGCAAAGAAAAGTTCTGACCCCTCTTCATAAGAGGACACCAGGGAATCTCTTTTTTTTATAATTTTATTTATTTATTTTTTCCCCCCAAAGCCCCAGTAGATAGTTGTATGTCATAGCTGCACATCCTTCTAGTTGCTGTATGTGGGACGCGGCCTCAGCATGGCTGGATAAGCGGTGCGTCTGTGTGAGGGAATCTCTTGAAATAGGAAGGGAATGTAACTTAACACCTCAGAGCAGGGAAATTTGTCAAAGTGGCGAACCAAAATGGATTATTGACAGACAAACCATATTTTCCAAACAATAAGTGAGAAGCTGTCTCAAAATCTTTTTTGGAAGGTAAGATGATTATAAATTAAAAATTGATAACCAGCTATAGGCAATAAAATATATGAGAATTTTTAAGTGGTTCTACCATCCATATATAACACAATTGGTGACAATTTGATGTTGAGAGTAAAGGGGTGGATGGCAGTTACTTCGTGAAAACTAAGTGGATTTAGCATGTATGAGCAGCTCCTTAGGAATGTTCCTCCCATGTTGGAACTTTCTTGTACTAGGGGTTTTGATTGGGAATAAGAAAACCTATTGGACACAGTGTAGAGAATTCCAAAAGCAGTTCATTGAAACTTTTCTGGAAATTAATAAGGAAGTGGACAAAATGTAAACTTGTACTTGGCCATCATGATTTCATCTTAGTCCACGTTTCCCTTCTTACCTCCTGTTTCACTCCTTCACATTCACTGTCCTGTCAGACTGTGCTCTTCATAGTTTCCTGGACACACACCATAGTGTCCACATCTGGCCTTTGTTCACTCTAGAATACCCTTTTGTCTAACCATCTTCTTTTTATTTCTTAAATTTTTTCCAGCTTTATTGAGATATAATTGACATATAACTTTGTATAAGTTTAAGATGCATCCATGATGATTTGATAGACACGTATATCACAAAATGATTACCACAATAAGCTTAGTTAAGTCCATAAAAAAAAGGTAAATATATGAGGTAATGGGTGTAAGAACATTTATGATGAACTGTCTTTGCAACTTTCAAGTATACAACACAGTACTGTTAACTACAGTTACCATGCTGGACATTAGGTCTCCGTAACTTACTCATCTTGTGTAACTGAAATTTTGTACCCATTGGCCAACATCTGCCCATTTCTCTCACCCCCCAGCTGCTGGCAACCAACATTCTACTCTGTGAAATCAGGAAGTGTGATGCCTCCAGGTTTATTCTTGCTCAAGATCTTTTGTGGTTTCATACAAATTTTAGGATTGTTTTTTCTATTTCCATGAAATATATCATTGGAATTTTGATAGAAATTGCATTGAATCTATAGATGGCTTTGGGTACTATGGACGTTTTAACAATATTAATTTTTTTGATGTATGAACAGGGATACTTTCCACTTATTTGTGTCTTCTTTAGTTTCTTTCATCAATGTCTTATAGTTTTCAGTATACAGATCTTTCACCTCCTTGGTTAAATTTATTCCTAAGTATTTTATTGTTTTTGATGCTAATATAATAAATTGTTTTCTTTATTTCTTTTTCAGATAGTTCATTGTTAGTGTATGGAGACACCACTGATTTTTGTATGTTGATTTTGTATCCTGCAACTTTACTGAATTCGTTGATTAGTTCTAACAGTTTTTTTGAAGAGTCTTTAGGATCTTCTATATATAAGATCATGTTGTCTACAAAGAAAGACAATTTTTGCTTCTCTCACCGTCTTCATCTGACCAAATCCTACCACATCCTTCAAGACTAATCTCTCATGGGACCTCCTGTGTATGGCCTGCCACTCCTGTAGCATTGATTATCTCTTATAAAGACTCTGTCACATTTGATATCATATTATAGGAGTATTTTTCCCCCTGTATTTGATTGTAACTCCTTAAGAGAAGGGGCCTGTTCTTAGTAAATAAGATATCATTGCTCTTTGTGGGTCACAGTCTAGAGGACAAGGAACACATGAAAATAAATAAAAACCCCAAAATGTGCTAAGTTGTCTCCACTTCCTCATGTCCTATTCTGTCCTCAGTCTATCCCCGTTAGATTTCTGTCCCCGCATCACTATAGATATTGCTCTTATTGTTTATTTATTCTCTCTCTCTCCCCACTAGAATATTAGTCACATGAGAACACGGACTTTACCTTTCTCATTTGCTACTGTATCTCTAGCATCTAGCACACAGTAGGTACTATAACTTACAGTGGTGAATAACTTGCAATGAGAATTTGTACAGAGTGTTAGGGCTCTTGACAGGAAGGATCAATAACTCATTCCAAGAGATGCTAATTGGGCCAGGTGGTAACATTTGATTTTAGGCTTAAAAGTTAAGGTAGAGAAGGAGTTTAGGATTAGACATAGGGAGTGCTAAAGGATATTCTAGAAATAAGGAGTAGACTGTGCAAAGATCTAGAGGTAAGAGAGGGCATGGCTTGTTTGAGAAGTAAGTGGAACCATCCAGTGTGGGCAGGAATGAAGTGGTGAGAATGCTAAGAAATTTGAGCTATATCTTTAAAGTATTGAAAGGTTTTAAGCAAAGGAATAATATGCTCAACTTTTATTTTCAAAAGATACCTCTGGAAATGTTATGTAAAATGGCTTGGGGGGCAGGGGTGGGCAGTGAGACCAGGGACAGAGCATTTTTGTTGTTCTGTTATTGTTGTTTTGATAACTGCCTCATTCCTAAAGGTGTTTTGGCGTTGGAGCTGGCTCAGCACTCCATTAGGAAACTCTTGCAGTTCTGCAGGTAAGGAATAATGCAGACCTGAAGTAAGCTAGTGGCAGTGGACTAGAGAGTGGTGGAGTTAACTCCAGAAAACATTAGGCAGTGGAACTGGCTGGATAGGGTGAGTGCACTGGGTGTGAGGGGGAGAGAAGTGTGGATGGTGGTGTGGAAGTTTCTCATGTGGCTGGAGGATGATTCTGTTAACTGAGGCCAAGAATTTAGGAGGAACCTGCAGATTTTAGAGTGAGAGGAAATTAGTTCATTTGGAAGAATGTTGAATTTGAAACACTTCCAGGATATTCAGATGGAGAAAGAGGGGACACAGGAAAACAATGTAATGATGTATTTTCATTTAATTTCTTCATAAGGATATTCTTTATTGCAGCTAACAAATAATACATATAAGTTGGATGTCGTCTCAGCCAGCTTCCCTGTGTGTGTTACTTCCCCTCGTCCTAGACATCGTATTGCCACAGCACTATTTTAGCCTAATTTTTCTTGTTGTCTGTTAGATTCAAGAGTGAAAAAAAATCAATTAATTTACAATGGTAAATAATAAGGAGCCCTTTGTAATAACTCGCCATCCTGCTTGAATTTTCAACTATTTGTCACTTGAGGACCTCAAAAGATCAACAAATGAATATTACTCAGCAGGAAGAAGAGCAGGGAAAACCAGGTGGCAGTCAGGTAGCAGACCATTGGTTACAACTGGAAGGAATCTTGCCCACCTTGACGTCTAAATGTGGTTGCTCAGATTAAGAGATGGTACCAACCTCATTATAAATAAAACGTATCTCAGAGATGCAATCATCATTACTTTCACCCTGGTCATCTTTAAGGGCTTTTTCAATAGAAACTATAAACATACATGGTTTTATTCTGTCGTTATCCCTGTCTGAGTAAGCAATATAAAGAACCCATAATCTCATCAAAATAACCCATTGTACCCTGTAATTTGTAAAGGTGTCTCATGGTGATGCCACAGTTAAAGATAACATCCATTCTGCAATGCAACAATTTGAGTTGTTTTTCCAAAGTCTTAATATGATGCTCTTAGCTTCAGTCAAACCTAATTTATTCCCAATTTTGCTTGCAAAGGAAATACTGGGTCCTGCATAGTAGTTAGGAACAAAAAATAAACCAATGCCTTTTTTTTTTTTCTTCATCCGTCTCTCAGTCTCTCTCTCATAATCTCTCTGTCTCTTTTTCACTAACTTTTTTCTCTCTTTCTCTCTCTCTTTCCCTCATTAATAACTCCTCCTTCAAATTCCTGATATATTTTTGAAATACCGATGAATGGGCCCTGCCGCAGACCAATTAACTCAGGATCTCTGTGAATGAGATCTATCAGGAAACTCACCTCAAGTGGAGAACCACCCCTCTGTAGGAGCAAGTCCATATGGATGGCTCCACAGACTTGCAATGTGACAATTCATCTTCTATCTCTACAACTTTAATCTGAATTCACAACTGCTTCAGTTTTCACATATTGTTGAAAATATTTTTTTCCTCAAATTAGGGTTCTCTTGTTTATGTTCTTCAGAAGTTACATTTTAGTACATTGATGAATTTTTTTTCTTTTTGCAAGTAAAGAAGGACTCTATAGCTAATAGTTGATCAATTCCTGGTGACGAAGTCAAGGCCAGTAAAGGAGACAACCCACAAGGCATTGAGAAGTAGCACCTGCCTATGTGTGTGTCTCAGGAGGGCATCTCCTTTTGGCTGGAGAGGGAAAGGATAGAGGAGATGGCGAGAGAGGCCAATTAGCTGATTCTGGAAGGGGGAGGGTTAGCTCAACCGACACAGACCCTAGAGAAGGAACGAAGGACACAGAACGTGGAATTCAGAAGAGCTCACTGGGATCTAGAAGATGAGAAAGGTGTTCAGAGTGAGGAAGGTGTTTCATGTTTAGAATAGGACAAAGAACAGCTTGTTCAAAGAATAACTATTTCATGGAGACCGATCAAGGGTGGCTCCAAATTCGACACACAACCGATATCTAACCAGGGCCAGTTAGAGCAAAAAGATATTCTCAGATCGTAAATCAAATACCATCATTGGTACCACTGCTGCCATATGTGGTTATGAGCTTTCTTGTGCCTCATGATTTATGATGTGGATTTTCAACCAGTGAAACCTTGTATTAGTTTGCTAGGGCTGCTGTAACATAGACTGAGTGGCTTAAACAACAGACATTTATTTTCTCACAGTTCTGAGGGCTGGAAGTCCAAGATCAAGGTGTCCACAGGGTTGGTTCCTTTGGAGTCTCTCTTCTTGATTTGTAGATGGCAATCTTCTCCCTGTGTGTTCACATAGTCCTCCCTCGGTGTCTGTCTGTCCTAATCTCTTCTTATAATAGCACCAGTCATATTGGATTAGGTTCCACCCTAAAGATCTAATTAACTTAATTATTCTCCAAATCTCTAAATACAGTCACATTCTGGGGTATTAGGGGTTAAGACTTCAGCATATGAATTTGGGGGAGGACAAAATTTAATCTGTGACAAACCTGACAGAAAATAATTCTTAATAAATCTGAAAATATAATTAATAAAGACTTTAGTGATCATTTTTTATTATTTTGGGATCCTCATTTTAACATTGATATGAGGTTATCAAAAGCCCTGAAAAATAAGTGAATATCCTTGACATGGGTCAGAGCAGAAGGTCTTGTGCCAAAATGGAACTCTCCTTTTGACTTATGGAGCCAAGATGAGCATTGTCATATAACTTTGATTCTGGATGAGCTTCTGACTGCAGGCTTGCCTGCCTGCAGCCTGTGCCAAAAGCAATTCAGGGAAAAGGCTCTCACACTGAACATCCGTGGTTCTGAGGCAGGAAAAGTGCAGGAGAGTAGGGAGCTGTTCAAGAGACAAGTGGAGTCTTCTAATGGCTTTTGGTAATCGGCCCAGCTGCACTAATTTGATTTTTTGAACTGAAAACCCCAGGATACTGCCTTGAATGACTGAACTCCTGCTGGAAATAGCATCCTTTAAAGTGTGGCTCCAGGGACAGCCCACAAAGTATAAATAGCTTTAGGAATTAATTTTGAGATATGGGCCAGGTAAGTAACTAACTGACTCATTGGTAACATTAAAGCATTTTTAAAGATGCAATGACTATTTTCATCTCTTGATAGATTTTTTATTGAAATAACGACCCAGTGATATGAGAATTAATGCCTCCTCACGGTGCCTAATTTCTATCTAGAAACTATGGTGCAACATTACTTATTTGGAACGCAGGTATCTGGTAACCTCACCCATCCCGAGCACAGCCAAGAACCAGGAAATAACCGCAGAGGGGCCCTGAGCAGCAAACCCTGATGTCATGTGCAGTGAAGATCATGCACTTGGTCTCCTGGAGACCTGCTCTGACCCGCTCTCATTAACTGTATTCTTGGTTTTCCCACAGTGCAAATGAACATGGTTATCCAGTTTCCGAGCCCAAAGACCAGGAGCATAAGCTTGTGAGGACTTCTAATGGATAGTATGTGGCAGGGAAGGGTCATCTGACTGATCATAAGGAAAATTTCAGAAAAACATCAAACAAAAAAATAATTCAAAAAGCAGTGAATTTAGGAGTGTTTAGTGTATGGGACAAAGAGCCTGTTCATGTCAAATGGCTTGTGAGTGTGTCACTATGTTACATCCTAGAATACCAGTTGGGATTTGTAATGATGACCATGAATAAGGAGAGTATGATGGGATCAGTATGGAAGCAGTACATGAATGCTTTGGAAAGATTCAGTCCAAGTAAAGCAAAATAGGAGCTTTAGTACTGAAAAAGGTAATACTGTGACACTTGAGGAAAATCATTCATTTGCCAATGATGCCTGAGCCAAAGATTTACTATAATTGTTCATTTCTTTTTTTTCTTTTTTTTTTTTTGAGGAAGATCAGCCCTCATGCCAATCCTCCTCTTTTTGCTGAGGAAGACCGGCCCCGAGCTAACATCCATTGCCAGTCCTCCTTCTTTTTTTCCGTTTTTCTCCCCAAAGCCCCAGCAGATAGTTATATGTCATAGTTGCACATCCCTCTAGTTGCTGCATGTGGGACGCCGCCTCAGCATGGCTGGAGAAGCGGTGCGTCGGCGTGTGCCCAGGATCCGAACCTGGGCTGCCAGTAGCGGAACACGCGCACCCAACCGCCAAGACACGGGACCGGCCCTATAATTGCTCATTTCTAACCAAGGATATTCTCTATTCTCTCCTTCAAATCCCCTCAAAGTCACCAAAATAAGTTTGGGGCTAATCCCTGGTGGTCAGGTCAGGTGAAGGCCCTGACCTTTCTCAAGGGCCACACCTGCCTGGACTTCGACTTTCCAATCAGCCGGGCAGGGCAAATCCAGCAATGCATGCCACCAGAGACCCAGTGGTGGACGCCCAGGGGTCTGTTCAATGTCTGTATCTTTGCTCAGAGTCAGTAATAATACTGCCTACCCTTACTTGCAATAAAGATATAACTAACCCACCTCTTTTATAGCATTTTGAAAATGTGGTTCTTCTCACGTAGATAATGCATACTGATTCATTTATACTCTTTTATCCAAATTTCTGGAAGGAATATTCATGTCACATGTAATATCAAGGGAATTTTCACAGTGTTGTAATTTACAGTTAAAGCCTAAATCTCAAAACAAAAGATACTAACCCATGACTGGGCTGGACATCTCCCCCCACCCCCCGGCACCCCCCCGACCCCAGGCAGTTAATGAAGGAGTTACAGAATCTGCCCACAAACCCTCTAACCCTGAAGAGATCCCTGAGAGATCCCTGAGAGAGAGGACAGAGGGAACATTGTCTTCCTCAATTCCAAGTGAGATGAGGGGGCTCCTGGAGAATTACTCGTAGAGACTGACAGTGCTTTTTAGTTGGGAAGACTGGCATATGGCTTTTTACTCAGCCCACAGACCCATCTTAGTGTCTCTGCCAGGAGAGAGGCTGGGAAGAGCCCTTCAGGCACCACAGGGGAAGGCTAGGGGTGGGAGATATGAGCATACAGACTGGTGCTCCAGTCTGGTCTAGAGGTCCCCACCGGAACAGCATGTGCCAGCAGGGGTGTGGACTGCTAGGAAGGAGGTGGCACCAACCACCCCCACCCCTTCCGGTCCTCGAAGCTCTGGGGGGCTGTTGGAGAGAGATGCTGCGATTGTGGTGGCTCTCCTGGGGTGACAAGAAATAATGGAGGGGAGGAATTCTAGGGAGACACGGGTACCCCTACTCCAGGGACCTGGAGGGAAAATGAACACCACCCAGAGAAAACCATCCCCATCCAACCCGGCTTCTCTGGGGTTGGGGTAGGAGGAACTGGTGAGGCAGAGTCTTCTAGAGGGGTGATTGGTTGACAGTGGGAGTTGTCTCCCATCTCCGTCCATTTACTCGGGTACCACCAGATGCTGGTAGGAGAGGAGGAATCTCAGAGGCAGGCATCCCTGCGTGAAGCTCTGTGACTGTTACCCATTTTTCTATTGGTATTAATCTTTTTCTTTTTGATTTATGAGAACTCTTAATTTTCACCACTTGCCTACGAACACATATGTGCGGAAGGAGGGGGAGTGTGTTTTGCATGTGTGCAAGTTACAAAAAATACGTAGTCATCTCTATCAATTTTTTCCTTTTATGGTTTTTCTGTCTTGTTTAATTTAGAAAGGCCATCTCCTCATGTCCATCCATGTTTTCTTCCTATTCTTTTAGACTTTCATTTTTTTCTTCAACATTTTAATTACGAAAATTTTCAAACAGTAAAGTTGAAAGAATTTTGCAGCAAATACCTGTATGCGCACGATCTGGATTCTACTAGTAACATTTGACTATATTTGAATAGCTGAATAGCTATTTCTGAATAGCTGTCCATCTATTTATCATCTTTTTATTAATCCGTTAATCCAGCTTATTTTGAATGCTTTTCAAAGTAAATTGCGGACAATACACTTTCCCTTTAAGTACTTCAGCATGTATATCACTAATTAAATTCAATGTTTGTTTACACTTTTGTTTTGCTGTAAAATTTACCTACAATGAAATGCACAAATCTTGTGTACTTTCAGTGAGCTGACAGATGCATACATCTGCATACTCCAAAACCCTATCAAGACACAGAGCATTACCACTACCCCGGAAAGTCCCCTCCATGATGCCCCACCCCCACACCACCACCAGAGGAAAACACAGTTTTAATTTTTTTCTTACCATGAAAGACTTGCCTCCTCTAGGATTTCATGTGAGTGGATTTATAGAGTGTTGGGATACAATTTTCCGCGGGTTGCTCACATTTCTGCACATCTTGCTACCTGAAGCACTGATGGCCTTTTCCCAGACTCTTTCCAAGGATGTTTGTCTAGCGAGCGGCTTTAGGATGCAGAGATCGTGTCCACCTGGTGAGCAGAGAGCAGGCATGCTTAGCGCTCGCGATGAAAGATGCAGCTGCCCTAAGCTCGGGGGTCTCCACTGCTGCTCAGGTGTTGCCCGGCTCTTCATATCCCCTGTGGGAGCTGGGCTTGGGAACCCTGTGCAGGAAAGTGCGGAGGCTCTGGCTGTGGCTATAGCTGTGAGTAGTAGTCATTTGTCACTGACCCAGGAGCCTGTGTCTTCTACCAGCTTCCATAAAAAAGTGGCAGGCTAACTGATTAGCTTCCAAATAGGGTAAAATCTTCGATCTTTCCTAGTTCTCAGTGTGTACACTAGTTTCTTTCTCTCACAGCGTGTATTTGAGATTCACCCATATTGCTGCATTTATCAGTAATACTTTTCTTTTTATTGCTGAGTAGTATTCCATTGCTCCACAGTTTATTTCTCCATTCTCCTGGGCTATGCTCAGCTCTTTTTGGCTATTATGAATAAAACTGCTGTGAAAATTCTTATATAAGTCTTTTTATGAATATCTGCGTTGTGGGGGTGAGTAGATACCATGGAGCTAGATTGCTAGGTCGTAAGGCCGGCACGTGTTTAGTTTTATTTAAAAAACTGCCAAACCTTTTTCGAAAGGGATTGTGCCATTTTGTATTCCTCCCAATACGTGTGAGAGATCCGATCGCTCTGTTACTGCCAAGGTTTAGTGTTGTCAGTCTTTCTTATTTTAGCCATTCTGGTGGTTACTGTAGTGGTATCTTACTATAGTTTTAATTCGCATTTCTGTGATGACTAATGATGTTGAATACATTTGTATGGGTTAATGGGCCATTTATATATCTTATTTTATAAAGTGTCTGTTTAAATTTTTTGCCCCTTATGGGGGTTGTTCACTGAATTCTTTATTATTTCATTGATATCAGTCATTTGCTAGACATATTTCTCTCAGTCTATGGCTTGCCTATTCATTTTCTTCATGGTATCCTTTAATGAGCAGAAGTTCTTGATTTTGGTGAAGTCTATCAAATTTTTTATGGTTATGGTTTTCTGTGACATCTCTAAGAAACCTCTGACTACCTCCAAGCCGCAGAGATATTCTCTTGTGTTTTCCTCTAAAAGTGCTGCTAACACCCGCCCCCCAACCTCTGGACCCTCCCCACAACAGTCATTTCTTTGAGAAGCTTCCAGCCCTTCACCTGTTCCTCTTGGAAATGAGGGTGGAGTGAGGGGAGTGGCTTCATCAGGCCGGTCTACCTTTCTCAAACCTCCTGGAGTCCTGGTGAATAAATGTTTCTTCATCTTACTGCATATACGTATCACCTTTAATCCACAGCCTCATCCCCATGAAAGGTATTATTAATTTTATTTTACAGATTTGGAAAATGAGGCTCACCAAGGTGAAGTAACTTGCTCAAAGTCACCAGCTCCACAGCTGCAATAAAACTTGCAACTTTCTAATTGCAAAAACTGTGGTCCTCACCACTCCCCTAACTCTGAGACCACACCATCCACTCTTCATGCTTCCATTGTTGTTGTAGACTCGACCGAGCTTCACTCGCATTTTATTCAGCTCTCACTGTAACCCTCTGAGGCTTCCCAGTTGTATGGCTCACGTTTCTTAATTGGTTTGTCTTACAAAACAAAGTGACATATTGAAAGTAATATGAAGATTGAACAGGCTTCATACAATAAATTGCTGACTCAAATTTGAAATACTTTGCTGCCTTTTCTTAAAGGATTGTTGTAGGCAAATATTAATTTCTGTTTTCCTTAAAGAAAACTTTAAATCAGCACCATGAAATTGTGACAGCCACTTGGTGGGAGAGGTGGTGTGGTTAAAAGTCTCCGTGTCACATGATGGAAGTCAGCCTTTGCCAGTGGCCCACTTTCCTGTCGCAACTCAACTATGTTATTCCAACTCCGAGTGAAAAAAAATAAAACTTACCTTCTAGATCTTTCTTGCTGTGCTGGATAAGGATCCAAATGAGGACATATGTTATTCATTTATTTTTTCTCTTTGGTTTCTAACTCTAAAAAGCACATGTCAAGTTCTCTTAAGTAGATCTTACGCACAAATGAATGTGATATATGATACAGGAAAGGAATCTCACTTTTTATGAGAAAGAGTTATTTTACAATTATATAGCAGCAGTGTTAACATTATCCTGATTTAACATGTTTCACAGGGGTCAATAGCATATCTTTGTGAGCTTAGGGGGAAGGTGCCAGGGACCTGAATTTTTCCGCTATAACAAACCATTAGCGAGCATATAGGTCATGATGCATGTTGTCATGGCGCAAGTTTTGGGTAAGAGAGTGAGATCACTGTTCCTGTTATAGTTTTTGTTGAGATCACTATTAACTGACAAAGTTCTTCTTGATTTTTCACTTTTAAATGTGGGTGTCAGAGCTGGGCCACAGAGTCCCCTGCCCAGGCCAAGTGAAATGTTTGCGGGATCTTTGTCCACAGTGGCTTGGCTGAGCTTGGCAGCAGCTTCAAGGTGATGGCAGGAGGTGATGGACCTTAGGAGTGGGCAACAGGTAATAGAGCACTTAGGAAGAAGTATGTGACCTCAGGGGGTGGGCATGATGCTGTGACTCAGCCCACCTCAGAGAACGTTCTAGATATATTCTCTAGGCAAAGTAGATCACCGAGCTCCAAAATGCAGCCAAACACCCATGTCTAAAGCCATGGGATGTTTCTATTTCTCTTTTCTCTTAAGTTGGGTTCTCCTAGAAGCAGGTCCTGATCTAAGGATTGGAGTATAAGGGATTATTAAGGAGATTCTCCCAGGAGCAAGGGAAGCAGGATAGGGAAGGGAAAGAAACCAAGAAAGGATATTTCAAGTGATGTCTACACTCAGCCTGATTCTCTTGAGAGCTCTGTAGTGTTAACTATACCAGAGTTTGTTCTGCTCCGTGGGAAAGAAGCTGGGCTTTTATACTTCCAGTCATGCCATTGGCTACCAGCTGGGGGCGCTGGGGTGGAGCGGGAGGTCAGTAACCTCCCGGCACTTCTGGTTCTCTGCCTGGGTAAGGCAGTTCCAGTGCTCAAGGGCGAACCTCTGAGGGTCGAGGTGCTGTGGGCTGGATGCACAGAGCCGATGAAAGGAATGGGTGGGTTACCAAAAGTAGCCAGTGTGCACTACAACTTCTGTAGCTTCACAGTCTTTCTGAGATTAGAAAATATTAAATGTGAATCAGTAGAAGTCAGGGAGTGCTACATAGGCTTTCCTTGGATGTGCTTGTTCTTCTTCACCAAGGAAAAGCAGAACGAGGCCTGTTTCCTTCACCAATGTAACAGTAAAATGCTTTGTAAGGTGCTCTCAATTCTCTTCCTGGAAGGCCTAAATCAAAAGTTACCCTTGCCCATGTTTCCTCCCACTGAAGAATTCATAGCTCATATTCTGGCCCCAGAGCACTCCATGCATACTGCTGTTCTAGAACTTTCTTCATTACAGCTTCCTGTTTGGAGTCTCTGTCTGCCTGGAGGCAGTGTTGTGGGCATCTTCGTAACCTCTGCAAGCCTAGCCTCCACTAAGCTGAGTGCTGCACACATGTCAGGTCCCCTGGAATGAAGCATTTGTTTTTTCATCATTTTTTTAATTGATGTTTTAATAGTTTATAACATTGTGAAATTTTGGGTTGTACATTTTTGTTTGTCAATCACCATATATGTGTCTCCCTTCACCCCTTGTGCCCACCCCCCACCCCCATTGCCCCTGGTAACCACAATACAGTTTTCTCTGTCCATGTGTTGGTTTATATTCCACATATGAGTGAGATCATACAGTGTTTGTCTTTCTCTTTCTGGCTTACTTCACTTAACATAATATGCTCCAGGCCCATCCATGTTGTTGCAAATGGAATGATTTTGTCTTTCTTTATGGCTGAGTAGTATTCCATTGCATATATATACCACATTTTCTTGATCCAGTCATCAGTCAAGGGACACTTAGGTTGCTTCCACTTCTTGGCTATAGTGAATGATGCTGTGATGAACATAGGGGTGCATAAGCCTCTTTGGATTGCTGATTTCAGGTTCCTTGGATAGATTCCCAGTAGTGGGATAGCTGGATCACAGGGCATCTCTATTTTTAATTCTTTGAGGAATCTCCATACCATTTTGCATAGAGGCTGCACCAGTTTGCATTCCCACCAGCTGTGTATGAGGGTTCCTGTTTCTCCACATCCTCTCCAACATTTGTTGTTTTTTGTCTTGTTGATTATAGCCATTCTAACGGGCTTGAGGTGATATCTTAGTGTTGTTTTGATTTGCATTTCCCTGAGGATTAGTGATGTTGAACATCTTTTCATGTGCCTATTGGCCATCTGTATATCTTCTTTGTAGAAGTGTCTGTTCATTTCCTCTGCCCATTTTTTGATCAGGTTGTTTGTTTTTTGTTGTTCAGTTGTGTGTGTTCTTTATATATTATGGAGATCAACCCCTTGTCAGATATATGTTTTGCAAATATGGAATGAAGCATTTTGAAACCACTCTGCTAGTTTTCTTGCTTCTCTGAGTGACTGCTATCAGTTGAAAAAAAAAAATTAGACATGCATTTTTTGGCCATCATTCCTGTTTTATTGTTTGTGTATCAGTTTTTTTATTGCTATGCAACAAATTACCACAAACTTAATGGCTTAAAATAATACACATTTATCGTCTCACAGTTTCTGTGGGTCTAGAGTCTGGGCACAGCTTAACTGGTCCTCTGCTCAGGTCTCCCAAGGCTGCAACAAGATGTCAACCAGCTCGAGTAGGGAAGAGCTCACTTCCCAGCTCACTCAGCTTGCTGGCAGAATTCCTTTCCTTGTCACTGTGGGACTGAGGACGCTGGCTTTTTGCTGGCTGGGGGCTGAAGGCTGCCCTCAGGTCCTGGAAGCTTAAAGATCATTGATTTATAACCATATCAGAGTGATGCCTGCGTGATATTGTGCTCAATGAGGAAAAGAAAACTGGGCAGAAGCTGGGGAATAGCCCAGCTCAAGTTCTGGGTCTCTCTTCACACACACTCACGTAGAGACTGCGATGTGAGGAGATCAGTAACCTCTGTGTGCCTCACTTTCTGTCTGTGCATGCGACAAAGGACTTTCCTGTGACAATCTCTGAGGAAACCAACTGAGTGTTCAGTGTCACTCAGATTCTGGAATCAGAGAAACCAATTTTGAATCCTGGCTTTGCCACTTACTGTCCAGATGGCCTTGAACAAGTTATTGGAAGTCCCTGAGCTTCATTTTTTTCACCCTTGGAATTGAGATAAAGTGGTGCTTGCCTCATAGGATTGTCAAGAGAATTAAATGAAGAGGTCTAAATAAAGTGGTCTAAATAAAGTTATATACACATACCTGGCCCATCATCATATGGCTAGTGCAGTAAATGTTAGCTATTGTTTTTATTATTTAAAACCTGAAGTGGTGGTGCATGTTAAGCAGACGTCGGGGTGATGAGAAGAGTCTGGGTGGGCTGTCTGGGGGACCTGAGCTGAGGAATGGGATGTTTTCACTCTGGCAAGTGTCTTTTTCTCTATAAACTTCTGCTTGTTCTTGGTCGTTAAGGTGGTGTCTGTGTGTGTGTTTGAAAGTCTGAGGAGTAGATGACAAAGGGGAGGAAACGAGATGAAAGAAGGTCCCTAGAATGGTTTGACCCCACACTGAAGGAGAAACATGCCGTTAAATCAGCCCACGGAGGAACGGGGGCACAAGGCCCCTGCTTGCCGCCTTCTTGGCAGCCCAGGAAACCACTTCTCACCCTCACTGCTTGGTTAGGCTGTTTTCAGACCTGGAGTCTCATCTGTCAACTGTGGCCGGGTGCCTTCGGGTCAGTGGGACAGGCCTGGAGGCCAGAAAGCCTGGTTTTCGTAGAAGCACCTCCCTAGTAGCTGATGCAGTCATTGCCACACGTGGAGGGAAGCACGGTTTCATTGTGAGTTTGGTGCAATCCATGGTTCAGAGCTTCCCGCCCAGGCTGCCTGTTACACGGATGTCTCCCTCCATTCCAGTGATAAAGGAGAAGATAATGCCCTTGGACACAGTCGTTCCTTAGCAATTTTAAGATCACAAGTGATGTGCTTGCTGAACCTAGTATATTCTTTGTACATCTATCTCCAGTAGCCGCCTTGCCAACCATAGATGCTTGACTATTAGTAACTATCTCTCTAGGAGTCGGGCAGCACTGGACCATCCTCGTTCTGTGACGAGTCTATAGACATTAGTATCTCCATCACGTTTTATCAAGCATTCTACTCTATGTACAACATCGTACTGCTACAACAAAAATTTTTTCAATATAAGCTGAAAATCCAAATTTTTATTGGAAATCTCCCAAATATTGAATGTTGGCAACGAACTGAAAAAAATAAAAACACTATTTGGGCCGAATGAATGAGACATACCCATGGATTGTGCAGTGCCTGTGAGCTGCCAGTTCACCATCTCTCACAGCTTTGCCTCAGGGCCCAGGACGGTTTGTATTCTCTTGTCATGGAATAAGAAGTGATATTAACCTGTCACTCCTAACGACGGCCACAGCCTGATTTCACCAGCAAACCAATTTGTGGAGACCATCAAGTTCTGTTTTTAGTTATCTGTGGAGTTTTCCGTTGCCAGAACCATGTGGAACTAAGGGGTTGATGCTTGTCCCAAATGTGTCACTGACAAAGGGGGGAAGTCTGAGCAATCGTGTTAAGATGTCAGGTGAGTGCAACTATGTGCTGGCTCTGTGGTCCCTGCACTGTGACGACAAGGCTCTTATTGGGGGTCCCCTGGTGCTTTCAGAGGCTGCTGAGCCCAGAGTCCTGGTAACAATAATAAACAGGTAGGAGGTTTCAGCAGCACGATCCTGATCTTAGTAAGGCTGATACCGTGCTTGTCTGGTCTTCCCCTGAACAACCTGAGCCTGGCTCCAGCAGTGGAATGCTGATTCGTACTTGGACAAAAATGTTAATTCTGTAGTTGGGCAACATTTAGTGTTGAGTTTTACCAGAGGACCAATGACCACTGTCCTGCTATTTGCTTTGTTGCTGCTAAATTGTCTTACATAACTTTGACACTGCTGAGGAATATTTTACATCTTGTCCAGTAAAACTGTGAACCAGTAGGGTCCAAGTAG
Source organism: Diceros bicornis minor (assembly GCF_020826845.1). NCBI lineage: Eukaryota > Metazoa > Chordata > Mammalia > Perissodactyla > Rhinocerotidae > Diceros > Diceros bicornis. The sequence goes on along the minus strand of NC_080763.1, from coordinate 7,630,665 downwards.
AGAACACACTACACCCTCAAAGGTGTGATTGAGTGGAGTGTGATAAAGGGACTAGTTACAAAGGTTTGGTCAGGGCTGAGGGAAACCAAGAAGGAACGGTGAAGCTGGGAGCTGTTAGCATCCTTAGACATGAAGCGACAAGGGGAAGGAGTGGCTTCGCAGAAAAGGTACCTATAACTCTAGGAGAGGGCCACCTGCTGGGAGCTGTGGTCTTAGAAGAGCAGAACCACTGACAACCATGGCGCAGGGGGTGGCCTCTCTCGCCTCCTGCCTCCAGTCTCCCATCTGTGCTTCACATTGGCCAATCCCAACCAGAAACTGGAAGGCAAGGGAGCCCAGGACACTCCAGCGGTCGGGGAGCACAGCCGATTGGGAAGGATGGAGAGCAAGTCTGGAGGGGAAAATGCAGAATACCCAGCAGACCTTGCCAACTCTTAGAAGACGCTCCAGTCACAACATTTCCCAGGGGGGGCAATGTCAGCTCATTTCTAATGGGCATTGGTTAGTACCAAGCCATAATTATTAACGATCTATAACTTCTCCCAAAAAGGACTATGGAAAAAGAGGCTCAATCCAAGTTATAGAACTCTGATTATGGTATGAATTTCTATGCTTTTTTTAAAAGGTACATTTAGAGCTGTTGGAATGAACAGTGGCAGCAAACCCCTGAGCCCGAGTCCCAGATGTCTGCCTTCCTGCTATGCTTAAAATAATGCTTTTGATTTGAATGGCTTTTAAATCATGAATACACTTGCAGCTCGTCACGGGCCTCACCACTCCCTAATGTTACACCCACTTCTTTATGTTCCTGTCTGGCTGTTGAACACCCTTGAGTTTGTGACCCTAAATCTAAACCATAAGAGAGAGGTTCTCAAATTGTGGTCAGTGTTACCTGGGAACTCGTTAGAAATGCAGGTTATCAGACTCCACTCCAGATATATTGAATCAGGAACTTTGAAACTGGGGCCAAGCAAACTGTTTCAACAGCCTTCCAGGGCATTCTGATGCTCACTGAAGTCTGAGACTCACTGCTCTAGGTTAGGGCTCTTATTAACTTGTCGTATAGGGCACAGGCACTCTGGGTCCATAGACTTTGTCTTCCTTCACACACAGTAGCTACTAGCTTGATGTCCTGACTCGAGTCCTTTAGGAAGCTGACCTCTATTATCAGCAGTATTGGGACTGATTCTTACTGATTTATTATTGCTACAGTTCTTTACTTGCTTAAGATTGTTGCATTGCCAAGATTGTGTTAAAAGGTCCATGAAAGGTGAGAGTGGAACCCAAAAGTTAATAGTATTGGGTCACGTGTCTGACTTCCCTACTTTGGGTGGTAAAATACTACAATAAAATAGATCATGGAAATTCTGAGGCTCGAGAGCATGACCTGATGGGCATGAGGAATACACAGGGGTGGTGCCTGGTAAGTCTCTGAAGATGAGAATGCACTATCTCCTCATGTGCTGGAGAGATCGCTGTCACCCGCTGTGGGGTGCTGTCTGCCTAGGGAACCTGAGCCCTAGAAGCATTTACCCGGCCAAAGAAGAGAGAAAAACAAAACCTGGCCTTGATTTGGTCCATGGTTCTTCAAACCATTTTGTCTTGGGTTCCTGGAGACTAATTGTCTTAGGGAAACAGGCAACAATAAGACCCTCAAGGATAGAAAGGCTCCTCCCAGTTCCCACTCACTGCTCCCCCCTACCCTGTGAACCCAATGATTAGCTGTAAGCCCAGAGACTCTTGATGGATTTCGAGGTACCTGAAAGGGCAATGACATATGATATTGACTGGGTCACCATGGATAAGTCATTTCACTTCTGTGGACCTGGATCTGTAAAAATAAAAAGCCTGAAATAGCTGCTCCAATATTCTGTTCATGTGGTGACGGGATTGGTCTGCCCAATTTAATTTGGGGTGAAACTATTGCCTGAGAACATCTCCAGTGTGGAATAAACTGAGCAATTCAAACTGCCAAGTGTTAGCCAAGTGGACACATTAGTTCTCTGTTGCTGTGTAACAAATTGTCCCACAACGTACAGCTTACAACAACAAATATTGATTGTTTCACACAGTTTCTGAGAGTCAGCAATCTGGGAGTGGCTTATTTGGGTGGTTCTGGCTCTGGGTCCCTCACGAGGTTGCAGTCAAAATGTTCGATGGTTCCACTGGGCTGGAGGCTCTGCTTTCTAACTTCCTCATGTTAGCAGAAGGCGTCAGTTTCTTGCTACATGGGCCTCTTCTCAGGACTGCTTACACTATGGTAGCTGGCTTCCCCCAGAGTGAATGATCTGATAAAGAGAATGAGCAACAAGCACAGGGTCTTTTATAACCTAGTCTCAAAAGTGACATGCCATCACTTCTGCCGTATTCTATTGTTCATATAGACCAACCCTTGTTCAGTGTGGGAGGAGTGTACATGAGGGTGTGGACAACCAGGAGACAGGAACCACTGGGGACCATCTGGGAAGCTGATTACCACAGTGGACCACGTAGTTGCAGATGGATCTGCTTCACAAATTGTAATCGGTGCGGGTGTCAGAACAGCTGTGAACTGTAAATGTAGATCCAGCAGGAGCCGGTTGAGAGCTGAAGCTTTTTTGCTAATTGTGATGTCTTCAAATCTATTCCAGATACTTCTTTTTGATGTTTCATTTGCATACGACTGCAACAGCATGGATCAGTTATATGTATGCATGCCTGAAGAAAGTGGCCTGCAAATGTTCACCAGCCAAAAAGACTTTGCAAGTTGTGTTTCATATACGCTTTTTCCCATGGCCGTTCCCTCTGAGTCTCATTTTCCTAGGATGCTCAAACATATTTGGTAATCCCTCACAAACAGATATGCAAGTCAAACCAACAGATCTTCTGCTCATTTGCATGTTAGCATAGCTGAGCAGAGACACAGCGCTCCCCAGGTTCTGGCAGCCTGTCTCTCGGTGATTTGGGATAGAATCGGCAGGAACTGATCTGCCTACAACTGTGCTCACACCAACCTAGTGCACCACTTTCTGCTTCCTCAGCGGGCTTCTCGGAGTGACTTTTCATTTTCACAGTAGATCTGCTCTGTCATAAAATTAGGTTTTTTTTGTGTGTGTGTGATTATATTGCCAAAACACTTTACTCTTATTTTGAGAGGAAAAAGTTATTAAGCTAAGACATTGATTGTAATTTGTCACTGAATTGTTTATTTTTCTCAAATTTAAGTAAATAGTGATATTAAAGCTGAGGTCCATACCCTCAGCTATATACTCTGTAATTTACAGAGGAAGAATTCATATGGTAGCTGAATGCCTTGGCTCTGAGACTGGATCACTTAGGAGCAAATCCTGCTCTGCCATTTACCAGCAGTGAGACCTTGGACAAGATAGTTAACAACTCCTCTGTACCTCGGTCTCCTCACCTGTAAAATGGGACTACTAATAGTATCTCTGCCAAAAACAGGAGCTGGCTCATAGAAAGCACTAGATGAATAAGCATGAGCTGCTGTTGTTATTCAATACTGGCTGCGCCCTTTGAGCTTGCTGCGGGGTACAGATGCAGCTCCTTGAAGGAAATTATACACTCCACTGCCGAGACCCAGGGATGCTGCCCTGGCTGAGGCCATCTGCAAGTGTTCTTTCTCCCCTTGCTGCAGACTCCAGGGACCCGACCTGCTTCCCTTTCTTTAATTACTGCCCCACCTCCTTTGTCCCTTGGATTCTTTCCTCCTTGTGACCGACCGGACAGGGAGAGGCTCCAATCCCACTCGTTGGCTGTCCTGCCAGCCAGGCACACCGTTCCTTCTCAATTTCTCCCCTCATTCCCTGCAGGAATTAGCAGGAAAACAGTCTTACACCTGGGGAAGGTAGAAAGCCAAAGAAATCTCCCTGAATTCATGTGACTCAAGATCCTGCTCCCCAGTCTCTTGGCTTCCCAGACCATGACACCCAGGAACCCGCGGCCCCGTCTCCTCTCTGTCCTCCGCCTGGGCGTCGGGCCTGCTCCTCCTCATCTCTTCCTCTTTCTTTCTGGGTCTTGCTGTCCCCTTCCGCCTGGAGGCTCTCCTTCTGGATCTACAGTTCTAAAATGTTCTAATGGAGGACAGGGGTAGAAATTAGCCTATTTATTTATTAGAAATGTATATTGGGTGTTTGTTATGTGCCAGGCGCTCTCCTAGGGTTTGTTTGCCTGTCTTCTTTGCATCTGGGGCTGGGTGGAGGGGGGACAGGTGACATCCACGTCTTCTACAGAGCCTTGCTTATTGAGTCAGCCTTCATGAGCCTTAGAGTTTCTCCAAAGAACCCGGGCAACCAGTGCCATGTCTAGCTTTAAACTGGATCTCAGTTTGGGAATTGGTGCTGGAATTAGGAATCAGTGATGTGCCCTTAAATTTAAAAAAAAGAGCAAAAATGTCAGAAAGTCCCTTGGAACTTGATGGATAAGGGCTTCTCTTTTCCTGTCTGTTATCTTCTTTTTACTAAAGGAGCTCCTTCCCTCTCTAATTAATTGTGAGCATCTCAAATACATGCAAACATGCACAGGAATTTATTGTAGACCTGACAAATACCACTGTCACTGTGACAAGCACTGAATCACGGTTGTTTCCACACAGATGTTTCCATTTGATAAACAAGCACTTAAAATAATGAATTGGAACATTTAGAAAGCTTACATAGTTGGCATCAGTTTTATTAATAAAGCATTATGAGAACAAATATTTCATATTAAATCATAGCTAACTGCTTCTCTGAAAAATAGTATAAATTTCTCCCTTCATAGAGAGGCTTTCATCTGAGACTCTTAGTGAATTTAATGGATATTAAGTTATAAAACACTCTTATTAGAGGGCACTAGATGACAGCTATGATCTATATTTTGAAGAGAGAAGAATGGTGTCGCCAAGGAGAACAGCAGCTTGCCTGAGTTTTCATAATCATAACAGCTACTTCTCAGTGAGCATTTGCCGTGTGTCAGGCACACTGTTAACATGCTTTATGTGTATTCTCATGTGATTCTCAAGAAAGCTCCGTGAATATATACTATAATTGAGACTCAGAGAGCTTAAGTAACTTCCTCAAAGTGACACAGCAACTTATCCAAGTTCATACCACTGTGATCTAGGTAGTAAATTAGTGGCAAACACAGAATTGAAATCTTTCTCTTTTGGTACCTCTGTAATTCTAGGTTTAGTTATCTAATTATTTTAGAATACTTAAAAACCTGAAATTCCCCAGAATAATAAATTATTCACCAGTATTATTATTTCAACTAAATCTCAGTCAGGACTTGATTTCTGAGTTGGGCCTGCAGCCTGTGTGGAGAACTATCCAGCCCCAGCTGGTAGTGTGAACTTTCTGCGGCTGCACAGAGTCTCCTGTGTAATGCTGTTTGTGGCACAGTAAAGAAAGGGAAGGACCAGCACAAATCTTGTAATTTGGGAGAAATGATGCATGCGTGATATTGTGACAGTCATTCTAGCATATCTTAGCCTGAAGTGGTAGGGTAAATTATATCACACCTAAAACCCTCCAAATCACTGATGGCAATGTGTTGTTAATATAGAACGACTTAGAAAGAGGAAAAGACCCATAGCATGAGACAGCCCTCAGTTCTGACTTAAAGCTTAAATTGATGTGTCAGAAGGATCAGTGCTGGAATGTTGTGCTCAACACATTCTAATAAAAACAACACCCCAACAAGATCAAGGCCCAGGGAAGGACTAAGTGGGAGTCTCATGCCCCTTCCCTCTCCCTCCCCAGAAGGGGAAAGATAGAGGGAAAAATGCACCCTTAGAAAGTAGTTCCTGGGGAAAAGACCTGGGCAGAGAGGAAATCAAGGAAAGCGAACAAAAGCCATTTGAGTCAAAGACCCAAATGATGCTTAAATTTGTGCTTTCTGATTTCTTGACAGCTTTGGTGTCTAGTTGAAACTGAACCGGGACTAGGCACCTGCCATGTGTAAGTCGCTGTGCATGGTGCTTTGAGGAAACAGGCATGTATATCCCTCACGGAGCATACTATCTAATAGCCAAGACGAGATGCACAAATAAGTGAGGTCACGGTGGAAGGTGATAATTGTAAGTCATTTATACTACGAATATCAGGAAGCACAGAATGGGGGGAGGATAAACTCTTACTGGGGGAATTGGATAGGATTTGGCACATATCACTGGGCAAAGACTATCAAGCAGAACAGTAAAAATAAAGGCACAGAAATGGAAAGTAAAAAAAAAAAATGTTTAGGTGAAACCGGGAGTGCAATGTGGCTGGCGTGCACAATGTGAAGGGAGAGTCATAGGTGAGGCTGGGAACACAGGTAGGGAAGAGAGGGAGCAGAGCCTGGGGCAGTCTGCGCTGAGACACGCAGCCTTTATTCCAGATGGCAGGGGAAGCTCTTGAGGACTCTTGAACAGGAGAGTGACAGGATCAGCCCCATGCCCCAGGAAAATGATCCTCCCCCCTGAGCAGTGGGGAGCGATGCCTCTTCCTTTATTCCTCAGGGATGCTCTTCATGGGCGATGGGATTAGGGGATCACATGCATTAGGATATAAATGAGTGGGAGGAGGGACACCAAACAAATAACCATACTAGTCTATGAAAATGATCATTTTTAAACATTGACAGTTTTTTATGGGTGATAAATTAGACTGACGCTGTTGATAACTGGTTGTGACACACAAACATGAGGTGAGAACTGTTGGTGTAGAGTGTGAGTCTATAGGTGTTGGCAACAAGAACTAAGAAAAGGTCATGGAAGCCTGTGGTGAGGGCATTGGCAGGGATACAGCTGTCCTTGCCCTTTAGGGTTGCTGTAACAGAATACCCTAGACTAGGTGGCTTACACACCACAGAAATGTATTTCTCACAGTTCTGGAAGCTGGGAAGTCCAACATCAAGGCACCAGCAGATTTGGTGTCTGGTGAGAGCCTGCATCTAAGTACATAGATGGCTGTGTTCTTGCTGTGTCCTCATGTGGTGGAAGGGACAAGAGAGCTCCCTGGGATCTCCTTATAATGGCACTAATCTCATTCATGAGGGCTCCACCCTCATGACCTAATCACCTCCCTTCCAAATACCATCACATTGGGCATTAGGTTTCAACATATGAATTCTGGGGGGACACAAACATTCAGTCAATAGCGACAGCTTTGGATGGGTTGTACTACAAGGACTGAGATGGTGAAGAGATGATGCTAAGTGTGGAGTCACGGTGTGTGGTTGTGTATGGGACAGGCTTTATAGGTACAATTTGTGAATTGCAGCCCATAGAGTGATGTTCACACACACTCTGCTGCAGCCCTAAATACCCACCCTTCCTCACCACTGGAGGTTTCACAGCACTTCTGGATGCTGAGCCCTAATTTAGGTCCATAGACCACTTGGATGTGAAAATATCCTGGTGTCTTGTTGCTGTATTCCTCAGTGGTCTACCCTACAGTATGCTTGATGAGGACAGACACCTCTCTATCTGTGTGCCTCCACTGCTCTTGGCACAATGTCCCACACGTCCCCAAATAGAGCAGGCATTCAACTATTTGTTGAATAACATACAATTTTAGAAAGTGATTATTTATAAGTTTTTTGTTTATCATTTATTTTATTTCTATTTTTTTAATAAAGAAGACTAGAGTAGGGAGGTGGTTCAGTGTCAGCTCAACCTTTCTGAAACACAATAAAAACACACTGAATTAACAGGGTGACTCTAGACAGTGAAAAAGAAAGTTTCCAGAATGGCTCAGGTTAAACTCTGAAGAACCATAGCTGCTACTGATTTAGCAGTAGGGGCCATGATGGAGTACAGATTCAAGGGCTGTAACAACACCTTAAAACATCCTCTGGCTTGGAGGCATTCTGGCTTCATCAGCAGATCTTCAAGTAAGCGAGAATACTGGGCACTCAGAATCCTTCCTTTCTCTACAGCTTCTTTTTATGGGTTGAATTTCATCCCCCAAGTATTCGTATGTTGAAGTCCTAACCCCCAGTACCTCAGAGTGTGACTGTATCTTGTAACAGGTTGCTGCAGATGTAATTAGTTAAGATGAGGCCATACTGGAGTATGGTGGGCCCCTAATCCATTATGACTAGGGTCCTTATCAAAGGAATTGGGACACAGACACACATACACGGAGAACGCCATGTGAAGATGAAGGCAGAGATGGGGGTGAAGCTTCTACAACCCAAAGAACGTCCAAGATTGCTAGTGAAGCACCAGAAGCTAGGGGAGAAGCATGGAACAGATTCTTCCTCATAGTTCTCAGGAGGAACCAATTCTGTCAACACCTTGATCTCAGACTTCTAGACTCCAGACCTGTAAGACAATAAATTCCTGTTGTTTAAGCCACTCAAAGTTGGTGGTGCTTTGTTACAGCAGGCCTAGCAAACTAATACACTAACCAAGAATGGCCCCAGCCCTGATAAGGTGGCCACCCCTGGAGCGGCCTCTCTTCTGCACAGTGGCAGCAGACACCACCTGCTCCCTGGCCTCTAGTACTTCAGAGCAACATTTGCAGCATATAGCCAAGGCTTGATTCGGAAGCAGACAAGGAAGCTAAGTAAATTTGTGTTTCCAGCCATTTTATTTGGTATCTAAATGTGTGGTGATGGAAACTCAATCAAAGTCTGGAGCTGAGCTGCTCTCACTACGAGGTTGGACACTGAGCCAGCAGCTCGGGCGGTGGTCCCGGGGGGCTCCCCTCCTGCCCACCAGTGATTCTCTCCACATTAACCTCAGGTGCAAAGTGAGCGATGCCGAGGCCCCCATTGCTCTCCAGTCACCCAGTTCTTGAGCAGAGCGAGTAGCCGTGTTTTGCTGGGTCCTCTCTTTGGAATAGTCTCCCTTGTGAATTTTTTCCCTGCTGAGACCTGACTGCTCTTGTTACGCTGAAGTCCTCTTTCATGCCTTAGGTTACTGGGCCCAACAGGTTATTGCAAACACTTCAGGGCAAAGATCCTACTTTTATCTCTTCTCTAAAGCTCCAGTACACTGAACGTATAATTTATTTAACAGTAACCATAAAAGGCCTTTGAAAGTAATCCTCGTAAATGGCCTTGTGACTTTTGTGATGTTGAATTTCCAAAGGAATATGTACTTGAGGCTTTTTAATATATTGAAGGCAAACGCTTCTAACGGTCTGAAGGGGTTGCCTGCGATCTAAAGAGGTTACTTAATGGAGGGAAAAATGCCTGGAGAAAAGAGAATCTTTTTGAGGTGACATTAGCACTAAATAAAAAAGGAAATTAGTGCTCAGTTAAACTGTTCTGGATTAGAATTGTCTGCAAGATGAACTGTCAGCTTTGGTTCAACACCACAAATCATTCCCTCTTCTCACACTCATAATTACAGAGCCAGAGCAGAGAAGAGATTCTAGTACATTTTAGTGTAAATCAGGACTCTCAAACTCAGTGCTACTGATGTTTTGTGCAGGATAATTCTGTTGTGGAGGGCTGCTGTCCTGTGCAGCGCAGGATGTTGAGCAGCACCCCTGGCCTCCACCCTCTAGATGCCAATAGCACCCTGACCCCCACAGTTGTGACAGCCAAACTGTCTCCAAACTAGACTGGATATCTCGAGAGGCTAACTTCCCTGCTGTGGAGAACCCCTGACCTACATGAGGGAAGAAACGTGCTTCAAAAGCATTGATTTGGATTCCTCCTGGGAAGGAATGAGTTCACATCATAGTTGGTATTTAGTTACCAAGAGCAAGGTACCTGGCTTAGATATTTCTGAGGAAACTGAGGGAGCCAGGAAAGAGCACAGAACACCCCGATGCATGTCTGTGGGGTTTCTTATCATTATTTCTTGTCCCTGGTTTACTGACAATCATTAAGATATTAGCTCTGTGGAGTTCACAATCAAGCTTGCAAAAGCTTCTGGAAAATTCTGATCTCATCCACACTAAACTTATGTGTCTGGTTTTACCCACCTGGGAAAGGAAGTGAGGTCACATCCCATTTGAGATTCATGTTAGAGACTCAGAGACCCTCTGTGCCTGTGGCAAGAATGTCTTTCTCTCCTCCTGGAGCTTCCTTCCTGGGGGTCCGCCAGGAACCTAGGATGCTTCACAGTCTAGTGTGTCAGTCCAGTGTATTATTTCCTCCAGGAGAAGAAACCTGCTCTCTGGCTGTTGTTGCTGTGCAGCCCCCTTACTGCTCTGCCTGGCCAGGGTCCTACTTGACAGCTCTTTTTCTTGCTGCAGATGGAGAATGAACCTCTCCTTCTTGTGTTGCACTCACCTCTGGTCCCTCAGCCTCCTTGGGCCTGGTGTCTCAGGACTACAGAACTTCAGGGAAGCAGGGCTCTCAGCTCTCACTTACATAGAGACAGTTTCCCACACCACAGCCATGGAGCTCAAATGGCTGGTCTAGCTCCCCACTATGCCTGGACCTCGCCCCTCCCTTGACTGTGAGGAGGAACACTGCTCTCCTCATGTTCAAAGGGCCGTCTTGGTTCCTCTTGCTGCCTCCATGGTGTGGCTGGTACTCAGAGGTGCTCCTTTGGAGACAGCACTTTCAGTATCCATAGCTGCTGCTGTCCCTTGCCCATCGCAGCTCTGCAGAGAAAGGCTGGCACATCAGATACTCACCAGGGCTGGCTGGGGGCACTGGCTGGGCTCCATGATGCTGGAGGCAGTTCACCACCCCGCCATTCCTATTCACTCCCAGGACGACTCATTTCTCAGAAAGCCCCACCGGAGACTCCCCAGTAGGCAACTGCAAAAGTAAAACAGTCTGGTGTTGATATAGTTGGCAAGCTCTGGGCTATTTAGTCTTATTAAACCACTTGTTCATTTATTCAGCCAGTCCATTGACACTTTTTGAGCACGTACTATGTGTGAGGTCCTGATCCCGTGGTGAACAAGACTGACAAGCTCCCTGTCTTCATGAGCTGGCACCCTAATGGGATAGACAGGCTGTACACAAGAAAACACATGAATGAAGAAGATGATTTCAAATTGTGACATGTGCCTAAAGGAAGTAAATGAGATAATGTATGGAGTGAGAACAAGAGGGGAGCTACTTTAGATAGAGGCTTTAAGGAGGTAATATTTGATTCTGTGACCTGAAAGATTATAAATTCTCAGCCATGCGAGGAGCTGGGGAAGAGGTCCAGGTACAGGGAACAGCATGTGCTAAGGCTCTGACACATAAACAAGCTTGGCCAGTGTGAGAACACTACAGGGGACCAGTGAGTGGGAGGAGGGCCATGAGATGGGGCCGGAGGGGCGGGCAGGGCTCAGACCATGGAGGGCTTTGAAAGCCAAAGAGTCTGTATTTAAGTGCAGAGGAAGCCATTGAAAAGATTTAAGCAGGGGAATAGCATGATCTGGCTGACATTTTAAAAAAGACCACACTCTGGTTGCTGTGTGGAGAATGTGGTATAGGTGGGAGGAAGGGCGGGAAGCCGAGAGACCTGTTGGCAGATGAATACAGCAGACCAGGCTAGAGCTGATGGATGTACGGATTAGGGCCATGGGCATAGCGATGGAGGGAAGTGGATGTACATGTGGTACATTTTGAGCAGAATCAACAGAACTTGCTAATGAATTGGATGCAGGGGGTGAGTGAAAAGAATGTTAACTGGTTGGATGGTGACCCTATTTTTTGAGATGTGGATGTCTGAGGGGAGAAATGTATTTGGAGGTGAAAAAGTTCTGTTTGGGACATTCTGAGTTGAGATAAGATTAGCTATTCAGGGAAGGGCACCAAGTAGGGAGCTGGGTATGTGATTTTGGAGCTGTGGAGAAAGTCACAGCTGGAGACAATTTGGAGTCACCACCAGGTAGGTAACATTAAAGCCACAGGCCTGGGTGAGCTCCCCGAGGGGAGGGAGGGTGGTCAGAGAGGAGAAGGGGCCCTGCAGCAAGGCCTTGGGCACCCCAACATTAATGGTCAGATGGAGAGGTCCCAGCAGGAAAGCACACTGAGAAGGGACAGCTGGAGAGGGAGGAGGAAAGCCAGGCGAGCACGGTGTCCTGGGAGCCAAGAGGGAGTGTGTACAGATGGAAGGAAAGGTCGCATGCACCCAGTGCTCTGAGAGGGGGAGAGATGAAGGAAGCACAGCAACGTCGGGGCACACCCGAGGCTGCCCTGGCACAGGCGGGATTTCTTAGCCGCCTGCTTCAGGAAACACATTTGAGATATCAAATCTCTGAATTAAGTATTCAGATTGGTTCTATTTGGTAAATTCTGTGTGTGGGGGCAGGGGGGAGTTGCTATGTGCTTTTGAGTGGGGAAACAAAAAAGGTATATTCATTCATTTCTCCAGCATTTATCTGGTGTTCATTATATGCCAGCCCCTGGAGATACAGTGGGGAAGAAAAAGACGTGGTCCATTTCCACAGTCTATGAGAAGCTGTGGCAGGCAGAATAATGACCCCTCAAAGATGTTCACATTCTAATCCCCAAAATCTGTGACTATGTCACCTCACATGGCAAAAGGGACTCTGCAGATGGGAATAAATTAAAGATCTTGAAGGAGAACGATTGTCCTGGATTGTCTGGATGGGTTCTGTCCAATCACAAGGTTCCTTACAAGAGGGAGACAGGAGGGTCAGAGTCAGAGGAGACGTGAGGACAGAAGCAGGAGTGATGTGGGGTCACGAGCCAAAGAATGCAAGGCTTCTAGAAGCTGGAAAAGACAAGGAAACCATCCTCCCCTAGAGCCTTTAGAAGGAATGCTGCCCTGCCAACCGATTTTAGACTTCTAAATTTGAACCACTAGAACTGCAAGATAATAAATGTCTGTTGTTTTAAGCCACTACGTTTTGGTCATTTGTTGTAGCAGCAAGAGGAAACTAATACAGATGCTCATCATACTAGCACATAAATAAAGTGAAGAATTGCACATCGTGATGAGGGCTACGAAGGGAAGGAAAAGGTGTGGTGAGACATTTCTCCTGATTTAGGTTAAGGAACCAGCATGGAGTCTCTGGGGAGTGACACTGAGGCTGAGACCTAAAGGATGAGGAGGAGTTAGGCAGATGCAGCGGGGGCCAGCATGTGTGAAAACGTGGAAGGGGAGAGCTTGGGCATTCGGGGAAGAGAGAGGAGGCAGGGGTGACTGGAGCAGGGGGAGTGATGGGTAGGGTTGCCAGATTTAGCAAATAAAATAACAAGATACCTAGTTAAATTTGAATTTCAGCTGAACAATAAATAATGTTTAGTATAAGTATATTCCACACAGTATTTTGTCTGACAAGTAGAGTGAAGGAAGCTGGAGATGCAGAGGTCAGATCATGCAGGGCATTGCTGAAGAACTTGAATAAAGCTCGGATTTTATTTTTCAGGGAAAAAATGCTTTGTACACATTTTTTAAGACCTCAGTTTACCCTCTCCTTTTAAAGAAAGGTTCATACACCATCCATATTTATATTTTTAAGTTGAAAAATGAAGAAAAGGAGGAGGAACATTGTTTTGAGGAGAGGCTGAACTAGAAGAAAAATGGCAGGTGCCTCGGCTTCTCGCTCCAGTTTTCTTTGCAGACGTCTCTGAGCGCCCTCCTCATCACTAAGCCTAACTATGGTCTTGAAGGCCCTCTTACCTTTGCTCTTTAAGCAACCACTGCTCACTCACCGGATGTGGCATCTGAGCTGAAATCCACGTATATCATTGAATCTAAGATTTTAAGATGCACTAATATTTTATGTAGCTCTCAGAACATAATGGCAATTAAATCATGACACATTATTTTCTTATTGTTTTGGATTTTTATTTTGTGTTTATTGAAAGAGCTGTTTTGGACTAATTTAGACATAAAACATTAGCATATATCTCTCTTGTGAATATATGAAAAGTTAAATGCCCGAATTGACCAAATCACTCATCAATTCAGTTTTTGAAGTCCATCTTTTCCATGCTATGCCACCCTCTGTGCTGTCAAAAGTGATTGGGATGTATCATTTCTTCACTCCATTATTGTCTCCAAAATTTTCTTCCAAGCTGTTGCCACTGTAGGGAGGAAGAACTATTCCTCTACTCTCTAGGTCCTTCTGGCTGGTCTAAGAGTTAAATTAACATAAGACAGAATAACAGGAGACAATCAAATAGATACATGGGAGAAACCCAGGAAAACTGAGTAACTCTCCAAAATGGTGGAAGCTACCACCTTAAATACCATTTGCAGCTAAAGACAAAGGAGGATGTTGGGGGTAGTGGGTTTGGGACTTCAAAGGGGAGGAAGGCAATTTACATGGAGATGGAAAAGCAAGTGTTTGACAACCAAATGTTTGTTGGGCCTCCTATAGACAGTGAGGCCCAAGAGAGAACTTTGACAAAAATGGGCTTGCTAGTGCCTTCCTGTCTACCGTACCTAGTTTACATTATACTATAGTTATCTTACAGTATTAGCTCCTTCCTGGGACAGGCCTTCTATCTTAATGCTTTTAGGCAGTTAGGAGGAAGGTCAAAGCTTCCTTCAGAGTCTTTTGTTCTTAAAAATAATCAGGCTAAAGAGACACATTTCGGGGTGGCAAATTCTGATCCCCCACACCATCCATAGTGCAAGATATGATGTTGGCAATGTTTTTATCTTGCCAGAAGGTGTCAATGGAAGATTTTCAGATAACAGTCTCAAGATTCCTTTTCCTCCTCAGATAGTCCTTAAATGGTTTATTGACTGAAACATTAAGGGATTGAAGTTGTCCAGTCATGCCACTAGGAATTATCCCACAACTGCCATGTGGCTAACAGTGATTGATTGTAAGATGCCATTACCTCTAAGACAAATCCTGATTTCGGAGGTGTTAGACGGTGAAAAAATCTACATCTTATGAAATATGGTAATCACCATTACTAGAATGATCTTTAATATCCCAAATAGGTATAATCTTCTGGAAAAATGAAATTATCAGTGAAGCATGAATTAATTTTTTATTTATATAAAATCATCCCTGCAGGAGAGGTGTCATTTTCATTAGCACCCAGTTGTCAGTGCAGACACCTTTATCAGTAATGATGGGAATTGAGCATAGAAAGAAATGGCCATTACAACCAAGGTTAATTAAGAGTTTATCTAGATAAGGTTAAAAATCACCTCCCCATTTCACCTTAGAAAGCAGCCTCATTGCAATTTTATTTATTAATGCACAACTGTGGGATAAACTAATAAAATGAAGTAAGGCAACTAGACTCTAAAGAAGCTCTAAGGTCAAGCATTCTGGGTGTGTAGACATTCCAGAAATAGAGACTGTGTACTTGTGCTAACACAATGGTTATTTTTGTTTATAAATTAGAGTTGATGATGTAATTCCCAATGTCATGCCCAAATAAGATAATTTTTAATAATTCCCAAACAATGACTTTTAGTAAAACAGAGACTCATAAGTCTAGAAGTTACTAACACTCACCTCTTTTAAGACTGTACTATTCCTCAGTTAATCTAGACAGGTGAGTGTTGCTTATCTTCATAAAGATGCCCATGTCCTTCATAAAGAACATCCAAAGATGTTCACAAATTGTTACATATTAATATGTAGTATCTTGCTCTATGCAATAGCTATAGTATTAAAATATTATAGGTGATCCTTTTCTTTTTTATAAATCGTCATGTTTTAATTGTACCACAGAATGTTGACATTTAAAACAACCATGGGATGAATCATTTTCTAATAATTCCTAGTTTATCCTAGCCTATTAGATTTTGTGAGTTTGGAGGCTTAAGTATTAAGTTTTCTTGAAATAAGTCATGATTATAACTGGCTAATTACAAATCTTCAGCTAGCAAATGTAGCTACATTTCCTCCTTTGTTATTTTGGAGGGTGTTTTTGTTTTATTGTTAGTTTTTGCTGTCTAGGCTCATCCAGTCCAACAGGCTCGTCTTAAAGATGAGCAAACTGAGGCATAGAGAGATTAGGCTCACCTGGTGGTCCAGGTCCCTAGTGTCTTATTCTGGGGCCCTGTCTCTTGCCTTTGGTAAGATTTTCGGTGAAACTGAGAGACAGTATTGTTTATCATCACCTTATTTTTAAAATAATTTCTATTTTTAAAGTTAGCATCTCCATAATCATCTTTCCTCTGAGTAAATAATATGCAACAGGTGCCTCCCATATTGAACAGAAAAAGGCTTACATTTTATAATTAATTACCTTTGCTTTCTTTCTAAGCCTAGTTAGTATTTGTTTACAGCACATCTGTTTCTTTATAATACTGTATTGACTTTCACTTTTGTGGTAATGCCTTCAAGCAAGAAAAAATGAATTTTTAAAAAGACCAGACAGCCATTATATTGGTGTGCAGAGTCAGCCACATTAACCAATTAATTCATAGCTCACATGAAATTTTATTTTCTATCATTTCATAAATTCCACTGTATATCAATTGGCTGCCTTCAGTCCAGTCTATGTGAGTCCCATTTTTATGAGAGTATCATTTGTAAAACTTCACCTGATTCCTTTTGAGTCTCAAGTGGTTCTTTTTAAGGACTGAATGTAAAAATATTTATCTTTTCTAGGTACTATTTTAATAGAGATAATCTATGTTTGGCTCAAACTTATGGGAAATATCCAAAATCATATATCAGGGGTCTGTGTGATTCTGCTTGTATAACCTTGGTTGTTTTACTTAAATTTTTCCCTCCATAAAATAGGGATAATGCCTCACTGAATAAGGAGCAAGTAAAATATCCTTTTCAATACTCTGAAATAGTATTTGGCACATGTCAAAAGAAGGCGTTACTGGAATTTGTTGGGTGTGAGGGACCAGTACCCAAATAAAACAAGAGGGTTACTCTGAGTCACATTTAAGAGGTAGAAAATGCCTAAGTCTGTAATTGCTTCAAGCCCGCTGTGTCCATGTCTTCTCTTCTCTTGAAGCTTTCTGACATTTCTTTTACCTTTCTAAGGTCTGGAAGCATTTTGTATTTCTTTTTTGCTTGGTACTTTTTGTGATCAGGGTACTTTTTGTGATCAGGGTTTAGATGGGCAGAGATGGCTCCTTTATCTTTCCCTTACTTACTCAGTGGGATTCATGGAATTTGAGTTGCCAAGATGTTGGGAACACCATGAAGTCAAGATGTTGGAAACACACAGATCCATCTGGAACATTTACAGTACATATCAGAAGATAAGGAAATCAGAGGAGACCCCTGGAGAGAAACATTACCCTTCCCTCCCCTCTTGTGCCTGCTTTTCCAGATTAGGGACTTGATGATTTATTATGAGATATGAGTTGTTATGGTCAAAGGAAGAGGTTGTATTGAGAGGAGAGGAGAGAAGATTTTTAATATAGATGAAGGAGCTGGCCTTTGTCAGCTTTGAGGAAAAGTTTGCTTCTTAAAGTTGGACTTGAGATGATGCCTCACACACTCATGGTGTCGATGGGCACCATGAGCTGAAAAGGATTTCTTAAGGTTCTTCTGGCTAGATCAGCCTGTGTCTTCCCTTCATTACTCCAGAACCTGCGGGAGGCCACGTTTTCTAAGGCAGCAGGTGTGCTGGTAGAACCGGTAGTAGTTGTATGTGCTACTAAATCTACCCAGTAAACGAGTAGATTTAGAACATTGTCATTTATGCAATAAATTGAGGTCAGTACCTTGTCCTCTGCCACATCTCCTAATAAATTATTAAGCCTCTCACCAAGAAGGCAATATTGTTCCTGCAATTATTTTAATATGAAATTATGAGAGCCTCAATATGAGATCATATTTCAAAGTTTTCTCTGACACTGATGAAACAAAAATACGTCCTTTATTTGGCTTGTGTTTTGGTGAGCAGCAAACTGCGCATGATCATGAGCCAGCATGAAATTTTATAGATCCAAGCTAATCTCAAGCAGGAGATACCCTACTAACACGGCGGCGGGGAGATGGGGATTTCTCAATGACTCGTCTGTCATTTTAATTTACACACATAAAAGAGGATGAGAAAATGGTTTCACAAGAGAAAAATGAGAAGTGGGATGGCTTGTGTCATTAATGAGGCAGGATACATTTTGGGCAGAAAACAGGCAGTGTGGTGATTTGAGGCATCCCTCATTATCTCCTGTCAGGTCAAACTGTGTAAGTGACTTAATCTTCCATGTAGCTAATGAGGTTGTTTTTCAAATTGTTTTCTAAGTGCTGGCAATAGCTGATTAGGTCAAATGTCGTCAGTTTCCCTTGCTTAGGGCCACTGAAATAGTTCTGATCCCTTCATTTACAGGTGACAGATCCCTCATTCAAACCAGGTTCAAAAAAAAACAAAACAAAAAAGCAGAATTTATTGGCTCATGAAACTGAAAAGTCCCGGGGAAGTATTGCGTTCAGGTGAGGCCTGACACGATTGCCAAAACAATGACGGCCGTGACTCTCTCCATTTTCTTTGCGCAAGGATGACCCCAACCACTCCAGGCTCACATGCTACCAATTGAAGCAATCTCCACAATTAAAAAGAGTATCTTTCCCGGAAGGTTCCAGCACTCGTCCTGGGGCCAGCCCTCGCTGGTGTAACCTGAGTCTTGTTGACTGAGTTACAGAATAAACTGATTGGTCAGTACTGGGTTGTGTGTGGGGTGTGGGGAGGAGTCCAGCTTCACCTGAACCATACAGACCAAGAGCGGAACAGACCTAGGGTGGTTTGTTGTGGGAGCATCACAGGCCTTTCAGGAAGGGTCAGGCAAGAGGACACGTGCTCCCTTCAGCCACCTGCCCTGCTTTGCAGTAGCCCTCCCACCAGAAAGGCTGGCTCTTGCTGTAGTCCCACTTGACTCTATAAAGCACAAACCCCCAGGCTTCATGCCCTAGCTTCCTCAGGAAATGTCTGTGGTAATGTTCGTATTAAATTCTATTAAAACAGTAATTTCGAACATGTAAGATGATATAGTCTAGTGGTGATAATTCCTTTTAGAGGTGACTTTTAGCACCTCTATCGATTAACTTGGAAGATTGAGCCTGCATTTAGTACAGTAGTCCTGGCTGGAACCTTCTACAGGAGGATCTCATTTTATATATATTCATAACATTTGCATGTGTTGACATATAATATGCATAAGACTGCAGGCTTTTTTATAAATTAAAATTTATATTATGCCAGTGAAGGGCAAGATTTCTTTGTTTCTTGTCTTTTCACTTCTTACTACCTGTGACCGAGCATCTGAAGGCTGTAGCCAGAGACTGCACCGGAGGTTCAATATTTCTACAGTGCACTTTGCGTTGTTTTGTCCTCCCCCATTTCTGCTACTTGTCAAATGATCTCCAGAGCCTTTGGGAGCAGGAGATGGGGAGTATGGCCTGAATGGTTCCTTAACTTGAAGTAAACATATATATCATATCGCCTTCCTTAGTGTGTGGTGGCGCAAAATCAAAAAAAGGAAAAGTTAATTTTTTTATTCTCTTTGACAATATCAATAGTTTCTGAGAAACTTCCACCTATCTTATTGACTTAGCTGAGTATAACCATAGGACAATAATAGGGTTGTTTGAGGATTAAATAAAATAAGGACCTAATAGAATCAGTAGAGCTTAAGGCCCGTGTCTGGAATTAGACTTCCTCAGTTTACATTCCAGCTTCACGGCCTGAATGAACTTGGGCTGGTCATTCACCTACATATGCACTTGAGTTTCCTTATCTGTACAATGGACTCATAAGGGTACTTAGTTCATAGGATTGTGATGACAATTCACAAGAGTTAATGTGTATAAAACAATTCAAAGAGTTCCAAGAAATTGCCTCTGCCACACAAACTGGCTGATCATGATGCCCCCAACTCTCAGTTCCCGGGTCTCTGAGGTACCTCAGAGTACCCCCGCTCTGTTGGGGTCATGTCGCCCCTCTTGGCAGCCGTCTCGCGCAGGATCCCTTCTAAGACCACCAGGCCCCTCCCTCGCTGGTCCCCAGCACTCAGCGTTTTGCCCAGTCGTTGGACGAAGGGCTGCTTGCTCTCAGAGCTGCTCCTTACATTTTGCTGACGCGCAGAGGCGGCTCCAGCCGCGGAATTCCGCCCGCGAACTTCCCTCGCGGCGACTCCGGCTGCCGCGCTTCTGGGCCGCAGACCCCAGAGGACGCGTGCCAAGCGCCCCAGGCGACGCCCGTGTCGCTCCTCCACCCGAAGGGAGGGCGAAGACTCCCCTCCAGCACGCGGGGCAGGCGGCGGGGCCCACGGCGGCGCGCCCGCAGCTCTCTCCAGAGCCGTCTCCTCTGCAGGCGGGCGTACGGGGTGCGCCCTGACTTTAGGATCTGGGGACATTTGACAACTTTTCTATTGTTCTCTGCCTTTGTGGCCTCGTGCAAAACTGAAGGAGGAAGAGTTCGGTTTTAGGATTCTGCTTTAGCAGTTATTATTGTCATCAGCATCCAGAGTCCTATAGAAAAAGAAGGTGAGCTGGCAATGCATTGACTGGTTTCAGAGCACCCTGAAACTATTTACTATCTACTCCCAAGGAAGTCACGTGGCTTCTGTAAGCCTTGGTTTCCTCATCTATAAATTGGGGTTAATATCACTTGCCCTGTGTAAGGTCCACTGAGATAATACATGCAAAACTCTTTGTAAACTAAAAAGTACTTTTATATATGGTGAACTAAGAGAGGAAATTTTTCTTAGAGCCTTATAATTTTTTGTCTGGTTAAACTGTGGTTAATAAACATTAGCCTATGTTTTGCATTTTGTTGGCAGATATAATTTTTCTGGAAAATAAAAGGTTTAGAATCACTTTGTATAATGTAAAAGTAACAAGCAGGGCTCTTTTGGCCTAGGTAGTTCATAAAAAGTTTCTAATAACTTGTAAGGTTGCCAGATTTTGCACATAAAAATACAGAACACCCAGTTAAATGTGAATCAGGTCAACAATGAGTAATTTTTACTATAAGTCTATCCCATATATTTCATGGGATTTTATCTGGTAACCCCGCTAATAAGTATCAGTGGACTGTGAGCAGAAGTTGTTACCTAATTTATTTTTATATTTCCAGATCCTAGCGCAATGCCTGACCCATGGCAAGTGTTTAATACATGATTCTGCAATAGAGTAATCATTAGAGTATTTACTAGGAAAACTGTTGGTCATGTGACAAGTTACTTTTAACAATCCTTTTGTGTTTTGGTTTCCTCGTTGGTTAAGCAAAGATAACGGTCAGTGCCTCACAGATGAATGATTGGGTAACATGAAATGGGGTGTATGAGCAGTCTTTACAAATTGTTAAAGCAATCTACAAATGTGCTACAAATGTGTCATAAACAGCATGAGGAGGAGAGCTGCGGAGAACAGTATTTTCAGTGTAGCTTCTGCAATAAAGAGCAGAAAGTAAGTTTTCAAAACGGTTAAGTAAAATCTACAAAAAAGAGTTCCTCTCGAGCTGTTCCCATTTCCTCCTTAGAGGAGGCTGCGCCCAGTGGTTAAGCTTGGATGGGTTCCTGCAGGGAATTAAACTACGCCCAACTGCTTCTAGTTTCCCCAGATCCCTAATGCTCCCTGCTCCCTTCATGTCTCGGGCTAACTTGGTCACTGTGAAGTAATCATTAAGGTTTGCTGTGGAAGTTCTGGAGAATTTTCTTGAAGCATCTGTTAAAAGCATTCGAAACCTGCTTCAACAAATCAACAATAAAATCCTAAATGGAAGTAAAATCTGTTTTTCTTCACCGGGTGTAGCCAGGAAGCTGTGGGAGAAGGCTCGATTCTCCCTGGCTTAGCGATCATTTGCACAGGCCGCTGAGGACTGCGTGGTGTTTAGGTGCCATATGTGTTGGCGTAATTACGTACGCCGGCATAAATTGTTTGATGCAATTTCTCAAACTTATTTTAATTTGTTCTCAGAAATCAAAACAGCTCATTAGCTTCCAAGAATACATTTGTAATTCCTGGAAAATAATTTCTATTGGCATTTCAAATGTGGCATATTAAGCTACCATCCTTGAGGCTTAAATTTCTGAATTTCAGTTTCACAGACGGTGATTTATTAAGCATCTGCCTCCTTTCCTGGCTCCATTTTGATCTCAAGTCTAAATGCTGGAGGTCGTGGGGCTCAGGACTGTTTCCTCTCGTAGCTCTCTGTGTGTTAGCTGATCTCACCCAAACCTGTAGCGATTTAAAAAACCTCTCAGCTGATGATTCCCATATTTCTCCAGCTCAGCGTTATCTTCCGAGCAACAGATGTGCAACCCAACAGACTGCTGACATCCCCACCTAGATGTCTCATCGACTAGTGAGATGAGACCCACTAAAGCAGGTCACTTTGTCTCACTCCCACCCCTCTCCACATCCTGGCGGTCCTCCTCTCTCCCATACTTGGTCTTACTCCATTGTTCAGTAATATCCACCCGGTTGCAAAAGTCAGAAATTTGGGGGTTATTCTTTACACTTTTCCTGCCTCATCCCCTGCCTTCTCCCCCTCTCCTGCCTTGGATTGGATTATCACCAAATCTTGTCAGGTCTATCTCCAAAATTGTCCCATCTCTGGCTACTTATCTCCATCTTCACTCCACCACTCCAGCCAAAGCCACCACCATGTCTCACATGAACTCTCCACTTTATTTTAGTCCACTCTCCACACAATTAACCCAGCAATCCTTTGCTGTCTTCCCTGTTTAAAAGCACCCAATAGCTTTAAATTACACTTAGGAAAAAATCCGTAAAGCTGGCCTTTCAAGAGTTATCTCACACCTGTATATTTCTCACTCACTGCATTCCAGCCACATGGGAATTTTCTCAGTTTCTCCAATGAACCATGTTGCACTCTTCCACAGGACCTTTGCATATGCTTCCCTCTTTGTGGAATAGCCCTTCTCCACCCACTTCACTCCTTATCATTCAGATCTTTCAACTCAAACATCACTTCGATACCCTAGAATGTAAGCACCACAAGGAGAGGAGCCTTGCCCATATTGTTTACTAATGTATCCCCATCACCTTGCACAGAGCTGGCACATACTAGGCACTCAATGCATTTTGCATAACAGATGAAAGAATAAAAGAAGAAAGGAACGAATAAATGAACTCTAGATTAGGTCTGGTCCCTCTGTTATACATTCTTGTAACAGCATTCCTTGCTTTCATCCACATTATCACAATTCATATTTTATTAGTGAGACTATTTGTTTTGTTTCATCCCCTTTCTAGACTCACGAGAGCAGGGACCATGTCTGTTTTTGCTTCCCATTTTATCTTCAGAGCCCAGCACATTCCCAGCACCTGATGGCTGCTCACTGTCGTGTCGGCTGTGGCTGTTATTGCTAAATGTTCAGTCCTTGTCTCACTCGACAGCCTTTGGCTCAGCTGAGCATGCCACCCTTCTCGGAGCACTCCCTTCCCCTGCTCTGGACCTCAGCTCTCCTGCTGCCCTCACCTCTGGTCTCATTTTCCCACTCTCATGTGTGGGCTCCGTTTCTTCTCTCAGTCCTTTAAAAGTCAGTGTTCCAACTGGGGTAGATTCATGCCATGGAATACTACTCAGCAATAAAAAGGAACAGGAACAAACTATTGATGCACACAATCACCTTGGATGGATCTCAGGGGCATTATGCTGCGGGAGGGCATGGGGGTGATGAAGCTGTTGTGTATCCTGACTGTGGGGGTGGGTAGACAGATCTACACAGTGATAAAATGCTTGGTGAAGGGTTCACAGGATGTCTCTGTACAATTTTTGCAACTTCGACGTAAGCTTAAAATTATTTCAAAATTAAACATTTTTTCAAAAAAGTAGTCTTCAGGGCTCTGCCTGAGGCTGGCTTTACTTCCTGCAGGCTCTCCCTGTGAGTTCTCAGCTCCTCCCATGACTCATCTCTGCACTGATGCTCCCCAGCTCCATCCCTCTGTCCTGGGCTCCAGTCTTGGGCATCCAAGGGCATTGCAACCATCTAGATCTGTCCATGCTGGTCATGAGTAAATTGATGCAGAAATAGTGGTAATTTCTGCGATCACTAAGTGAGAAAAATCTGTTTCTTTTCTATTTATGAAAACATTTTAATTTTAAAGGTTCTATACAGATTAATCACTTTTCATCAAAGTCAGGATGTATACCCTGGCGTCACAGTCTTCCCATGTGATTGGTACAATGAACTCAACATTTTTCTGTAGATTTTATTGCATTTGCTTCCTTCCGATTGCACCATAGAAGTATTGTGCCTCAGTTACATTTACATGTGTCTATACATCTTTACAAAGGTAATGCTTCAGTTTAGCAACCCTGCTGCACTTAAGTGGAAAGCAATCTTGACTTCCCTTTTCATTTTTCATAGTTTCCCACCATGCCTAACAATTGACTAAGAGACAAATTTTAGTGGAGGTCAAACGTTGTTTGAATGTGTGGCAACTGGTTTCCCAGGGAAACAGCATGCCAGCACTTGTAGCTTTCAGCAGCATCTCCAGAACCGCCTCTACATACCAGCCATAGCAGAGCATTTGCTGTAGAACAGGAGACTCAGAAGGAATTCAGAGCAAGCACTGTGAACGGGCGAACCATTTCCAAAGATGAAGAAACATTCTGCAAGAGTGGTGCCCTCTGCATCCTACAGGGTTTCTGAACGAAACTCGCCTCTATCCGATGGTAAAGGCTGTTTTACTGGGCATTGCCCTTCTCCATGTGGCTGCTTCCTATGCTCCTCGTGCTCACTGTTTCCATCACTGTGTTTATTCTCTATAGAAATCCTTGAAATATAGCTGAAATTACCTGCTGTCTACATACAGGTTTTACTTATATAATTGGCAGTTTGGAGATGCAAGTTACCTTAGGGAAAATTTATTAAATTCCCCAAAAGAGAAAACTTTAAAAAGTTGCTTAGATTTGACTTCTTTAGGTATCAGTTTATTGGGAGCCTGGGCTCTTTTACTATTGCATTCTTATTACAGAGGTCTCTCTGTCTCTGACTTTTCTAATATTTCCGTAATTTACTTAGCTGTGTTCTTTCAGCAATGTAGCTAAAGAAAGCATACAAAGGAAGACTTCTATATTAGAGTGTAGCCTTTGAAGAAATAAAGGCATACTAAGGGAATTAAACAAAATGAACATTTTTCTACACAGTTGAATTGAGACCTTTATGAGCCTGACGCTCCACATGAACCTGAGTTGAGTCTAATTCTAAAGAATGAAGGGGAAAACATTAGCTGTTTAAGATGGAACTGTCAGTTCTTTTGATTCATAAACATTAACTGTATTGAATCTTATAGACTAATATATTGAAGGCTGATGTTTTAATGAGGAAAAGAATTAAAATTCTCTCTTTACCAATACTATCTGTATTAGTTCAGGCATCAGATTTTTAAGTTCTGGGTTGGCAAGTAGATAATGTCTTTATTTAACTAGAGAATATTTTAGAATTACTTTTACTAAGAACTGTTTCATAAATATTGTATTCAAGAATGAGTAGTAAGGTAATTTCTGTTATATTACTCCTTGGATTCATCTAAGACACTGTATATTTCATTCCTATTTCTGTGATGAATAACAATAAACATCAAACTAATTAGGCAAAAACTCAACTAAGCTGTAAAGTAAATGTAATAAAGTTTTAACTAAAATATGCTTCTTTTTTAAAAAGAAGTTGAATTATTTCAAGTAGATACAATTTCATAAACGATTAGCTGACAAAGTTTTGCATAGACTTGATCTGAGGAATAAAGGCTGTTGCTGGATGGCACCTTCACTGTTGGTAGTTGATATACAGACAGATGCTTGCAAAGGGGGCTGGCAGGCTAAACGTTTTTCCTCAATCTTATTTCTCTACTCCAAATGTATTCGCCAGACCCTGTTTTGAGACTACAGAGCTAAACTCCAATCTGGCCTATGTCCAGTTTATCAGAAAATGTAGAATACTTGAATCCCAAATAATGGGCTTTTATGTCCATCTTAAATCAAGTTATAGGCCTGAAGTCTTCCAGCACCTCCCATTGGCAAAGCTGGAAAAATAAGCACAACACTGTTCCAGCTGCTGATTTTACATACAAAAGGCAGGGTTTTCAAAAACTTTTGTTGCGTTTGCCTTTGGATGGGCTTGTGATCTAATTTGCTGGAATGTTATCACAGACAAGGAAAGAGAAGTGGGAGCATTTGAGGACTGCATTGTTACTTTGTCCATTCTCTTGCCTTTAGCAGGAGCCCCCCACCTTACATTTCCAGGGAATAAAAATCTCATACTTTTCTTAAAAACAATTTCAAAGAGGAAAGTTCTACACTCCTTTTTAGGACCACTCTACTGATTATCAGTCCTTATTGTTGGAATTCCTTCCTTAAATTGGCTTTATGTTAACCAAAATCTTTACTGCCACATTTTCAGTTGACGTTCTTGCCTGGAGAACATGTTCAGTTTGAGTATGAGTATGAAGCTGTACCTCCCTTTCTTAATCCACAAATGACTAATTCATGTCTGAGCATCTCTACAGCTCCATCCTTCTCTACAGCTCCATCCAAAGGCATTACTGATACTTTATACATGATTGTATTCTTTAAATCAAATACACAAAGTCTTCTAACATTTTATTTTAAAATCTTGGCCATGTGATCAATCTGTTTTACTCATGTACTAAGAATAAACTAAATGTCAGACAGAAACTTAGGGCTAGTTTTAAATCTTCTCCTGGATCCCACTTGATGTGATTTTATTACTCAAATGCAAAAAGAAAATAAATCTCATCATAATACAGCACCACTATTTACCCCAAGGACAAGCAGACTCCACTGTATTTAGATGACATCTTTCGAGTCCTTTCTGTCGCCTACACATCAGGTAAGAGTTTTTCTTTTTTCGATAACAGAAACATTTGATTTTTGAAAAACAAATGAAATTATCATGATCTATAAGTGGCATGCAGTGTGCCCCAGGGTCCCTGCTACACTGCTTGGCTGACTCCTTCTCCTCCCGGGCTTCTGGTTAGATATCACTTCCCAGGGAGGCTTGTCTGAGCCCCACGCCTGGTTAGATATCCCCGCTCATACAGACCCACTCTACCTCTATAACATTACGTAAATTTTAGGTGTACATCATTATATTTTGGCTTCTGTGTAGATTACATCATGTTCCCCACCAAAAGTCTAGTTTCCATCCATCACCATACACATGTGCCCCTTTACCCCTTTCATCCTTCCCCTACCCCGTTCCCCTCTGGTAACCACTAATCTGTTCTCCTTATCTATGTGTTTGTTTATCTTCCACATATGAGTGAAATCATGATATTTGTCTTTCTCTATCTGACTTATTTTGCTTAGCATAATACCCTTGAGGTCCATCCATGTTGTCACAAATGGCACGATTTTGTCTTTTTTTACGGCTGATACTCCATTGTATATATGTACACCGCATCCATACCTCTGTCTTTTTCTTTTTTTAAGAATAAGTGCAGTTAAAATGAGCTCAGATTTCCAGTATGGGATTTCCCTGCATGGAAGTCTGACCTATAAATCAGCATCAGAAAGTTGAGACTCAAATTATCTGATTTAATATTGACATTGTTTTTGCAAAACACAGAAGACCACGTTTTCATAATGTGCAATGCAATGGCTGTGGATCTGGTTAGGGGTGAGAGAAGGGGTAGAGGGAAGAGATAAAAAGGGGCTAAGGCTTAGCCAGCTATGACCAGAGCAGGAGTGGAGGAGGCTGACCTACAATGGCGGGATTAAGCAAAAGGGAATCTTCTCCTTGTCCAAGATGAGGGTGGGGCTGCCGCTGGGAGGTAAAGGGACCTGGGATATAAGGGCGAGGAGAGGCAGGGAAGCAGGGTCGGTCCAAAGCAGCAAGTAAAGGGAATGGGATTCAAAATGAACAGCAAATAACGCAGAGTAGAGAGGTGAGAGGTGGAGCCTGGGAAAATCCCCGGATGCTCTGGCGCACAGCGGGTGTCTTCTGGGGAGACGCAACCAGACCACCTGATACCCCCTTACCTGGAAGGGTGATCTTCTGGAAATGTTTAATTCATGTCAGTCTTCTCAGGGAATACCTGGCATTTTTCACCGAAAGACAAGAATCCTCTTGGTGTGCTTTTCACAGGGGGAGTATATACATCACAGAGTTCAAACGTTCACACTTTTGAGTGTAACCCAAGGGGGCTTTTAATCATCACAACTTGATATGTAAGCCTTGTAGAACATTTGACATCAAACTAGCAAGTGTGGAATTCTCAATTTCCCTCCATAATTCTGTAAAGTTATTTTCTTACCAGCACACTAAGGGGGTGCATGGTATGAGAACTCTCTTGGTTGATGCTCTAAGTGGATCAAGAGAAATACTATTAAAATAAGAGAATAGGTACAGAGTTTCAGTTTGTGAAGATGAAAAAGTTTTGGAGATGGATGGTTGTGATGGCTGAACAACAATACCAATGTGCTTAATACCACTGAACTGTACACATTAAAATGGTAAATTTTATGATATACCACAATACCACAGTAAAAGCATATAAGAGAATAGCAATAAGAGCTTGATATGAGGAAATGGTAGTTATTTCCCAGTTTCATGTATGAAAAATGAAGAGACAGAATGATGAAAGGAACATCCAGGGTCAGATGCTCAGTCAGGAGTTAAACCCCCCGCTAAGCCCTGGGAATCCTAATTTCTAGTGCAACGTTCTTTTCAGGCAAAACTCCAAACCCAGTCCTATCCCCTCACTATGCATAATTGAGATTCTAAAAGCATCACAATGTTGTTTTGTAAAGATGATCAATTTGACAATGTGCACAGCGGATTTTTAAAATTATGTCCTGTGATAAAAGCCCTTAGTAATAAGTTCGTCATATATCCTATTGAATTTTCTCTTGAAGATAGACCCTTTAAAGCAGCATTTAACACTGCAGAATATGAGCACTTTTCATATTTAAAAAGAAAGTTTATGTTTCTTGTTCTTTCAGGGATTCTCACTTAGATCTTTTATTTGGAACCATAGTGTTTCCTGAAAAATATCCTGCCCTGTGTTTAGGTATAACTCTGACAACCCCTTCCCTTACAAGAAACGTAGGAGTATTTCTCAATTGTCATGATGAGGCTTAGGGGAAGATAACTTTAAGGAGGTGAGGGTGAGAATCCATACTGGGTTTCATAAGCAAAGTCTATGATTTTGGTCTTCATAAAATTTAAAATTTCTACACTGAAATTTCCCAAAGAGTGTCTAGTCCTACTTTCTAATTTTCCAGCTGAGAACACACAAATCTAGGAAGGTTAAGGGACTTCCCAGGGTCACCCAGCCTCCTCCCTTCACGTTGCCTTACAAACTCTTCTGATGTACTTGTTTAGAACAGGAACCAAGTTTTCGAATGGCTGATGTACCACCTAGAAGCCATTGTGGAAACTCTCTGTTCTGAAATCTCGACCGCTGCTCCCATTTTCACCCTCAGAGAGAGAGAGGGAGAGCTCTTATGCCATTTTCTTCTGCTGTGACAACTCACCTCTTCATGACAATGATTGCTGGGGTAGAATTGTCTCTCACACACACACACACACACACACACACACACACACACACCTACTTTTAACTTAGTTTACTCCCAATTTCTTTTTCAACTTGTTCCTAGAGTTACTATAAAAACCTCTGTTGTTTGGTTTTCTATTCCTTAGGAAATAACAACTGCACTCTTGAAACTCCAGCATTTGTGAGCTAAAAGAAATGTTTGTCACCATTGATAAGCAAGGAATTGATGCCAATGGGATAGCTGTATTGACAAAGGCAGTCCTAAGGTTAGATGGGAAATTACATGAAATAAAGATGAAGGGCGTCGGCACTGAGAATCTTCGGGAAATACACAAGTCTCCCTCAGGATCCCTCTAATAATTGTCTACAACTTGTTCCTCTTCCTTAAATTAATCTACTTTTCCTCAACTACAAACTTTCAAGATAAACATAAAACTAGTTTTAGTCAATGTTCTCTTATTTGCTTAATGACTGTGCTCCCCAGTTGCAAATGTACAG
The DNA here is from genome assembly GCF_020826845.1 of Diceros bicornis minor. Taxonomy (NCBI): domain Eukaryota; kingdom Metazoa; phylum Chordata; class Mammalia; order Perissodactyla; family Rhinocerotidae; genus Diceros; species Diceros bicornis. The sequence goes on along the minus strand of NC_080763.1, from coordinate 7,600,891 downwards.
TATTTTACAATATTGTCTACTAAATGGGATTTCAGTACCAATCTGTGGTCAAACCACAATTTATAACTTTGTATATATGGGGAAATGCATTTAGAGTTAGAAAAAACTCCAGTTTATAAGTCAGGTTCTGCCTATGGTATATGCCTTGAGTTTAAGTAAAATTCAGTCAGTAAGTAGTTTTTCAGAGCATTCTAGGTAAAAGGCACCGTTCCAGGTGCTGTAATATGCTGCACATAAAATAACAACAACGAGATACATTATCTCATCTAATCCTTACAACAACCCTACTAGGTAGATGTGAACTTCCTCCTTGCCAGTGAAGAAACTGAGGCTTGGAGAGGAGGCTCACTCATCCAAGAGCACAACGCTGGTGAGAGGTGGAGCTGACAGGTCGTCTGACTTCCAAGTCTGGACTCTCAACTGTGCTCAGGTACAGAAATTATGCTCTAAGGAGACCATGCCAGAAACCAAGCTGGACCTTAGAAAATCTTTGAAAGCTATGCTGGCAGCAGCTTCCAGGAAAAGATAAGAATTTGTGCTAAATCTCAGATGGGAAAAAGTTTCTCTGACTGTTGCTATATTAGAATGCCTTTTAGTGAGTGCAATTGCAAGTTACTGGTAGATCAGCAAGTATCATTGGAGCAACTGAGACTCTGGGAGGACCAGGAGACTCTGGAGCTCATGACTGAGGGGCCCACTGGTGAGGAGAGAAGGGGAGGTCGGGAGAGGCACCAACTGCCATCTTCTCAGAGGCACAAACCGTGTATGACAGCCTCTCCTGGTGCCCCTCAACAAGACTTGGTAAAGATCAAGCCTCGGATATTTCACTTTGATCTAAACCCCTGATGGAGCCAGACACACAATAACGTAAATAATTACTCTGCTAAGATTTGTCAAAAAGCCTGGAGGACTGATTCTCTTCCATGCAGCTGCTGCCCAGCCCAACTCAGCACGTCTGTGAAGGTCTCCACTCAGGGGACAGAAACAGGGACACACAAACAACCCTGTCCTTGCTGCCCAGATCGTACATGCGGTAGCTCCCTCGAGTCCACTGCATGGGGTGTTCATGAGAGATCTGAAAGTAACTGCCAGCGCAGGCTCCATTCCACGCTCACATTTCAAAGATGCAAAGAGGAGGAGACTCTTGTCCTCTTGACGCATCTTGAGTTTATTGACTTTCCTGCTAATCAACCAATTTTACAAGTATTTATTGAGTAGTTAGTAGTAGTGCCCAACATCCTTTCACAGAGGCATACAAGAGTCAGAACAGGTAGAAATTGGTTCTTGTCCTTGATTAAGGCATTTCTAATCTTGTCAATTTACTCATTTTGTCATTAAACAAATATCTCTTGAGCACGTGTGAGGATGATAAGACATATACACATTAAAGTTATTGAACATAGTAGAGCATAATTAGGTGCTATACTTAATTTCTCCTCAAGGGCCAGGCAGCTCAATAAATGCTCATGAAAAGCTACTAGGTGCAAGGACCAGGGACACAGAAATAGCCAAGACAGAGCCCATACTATTAAAAAGCTGACAGCCAGGAAGAAAAATAAGTAAACCAGAAATTACAATACAATATAGTGTAAGTAGGTAAGTGCAGCATACACAGAGGAGGGCCAATGGTCAAGGAACGCCCGCGAGGGAGGGCAACACTTGAACTTAGTGTTAAAGCTTAAATATGAGTTCACAGAATATGGGCCCTGGGGCTGGATGGGGAGGGGGGTCAACAGCGTGGTAGAGAAAAAGGCAAGCTTGTGGCTTCTGTAACAGCCTCAGAAGTCACAGCTCCCTGCTCTCCCACTGCCCCGTGAAGTCCAGCTACTTCTGCTGCCCCAAACTTTGATCTCTGCCCCCTCTACTCAGTGGTACCTCAGGGCTCTGCTCCGATTCAGCCGTCTGCACCACAGGGAGGAAATGGTCCCCAACCAGAAGCTGGAGGTCATGGGGCTGACCTTGGGCCTTTCTTAGAGATTGCACTCTTGCGCCACCTGTTGGCCAGTGCCTGAAAACAGTTGCCTCACATGGTTTGTCCAGGTTTTTTTGTTTGCAGTAAGAGGAAGGACTAGTCCTGTACAAGTTACTTCATCATAGCTGGGACTTTCTCATATATCTTGAATATCTTCACTTGACCCTGATGCTGTCTGCCTTCCAATTTCTCAAACCTCTGCCTGCATTCCTGTTCCTTCCACTTCCTTCACCTCCTCTCTGCTGAAAGTGCTTTCATAAGTCACCTGGGACATCCTTATTGCCATGGTCAGAGAGTGTTTCTTCCACCTTCAATCGCCCTGACCTCTTGATAGTATTTGAAATGAGTAACTGGTATCTCCTTTTGAAACTCTCTTCTCTCAGATTCTCACCTCTCTGACTCTTGCTTCTCTCTCTGACTCCCTCTTCTCCGTGTTGTTTGCTGGCCTCAATTTCTCCACCATCTGATAGCAGTTGTTCCTAGGACTATTCCACAGGGAGCTCATCCTGGACTCTCTGGGCAGCTACTCGATGTTCACAGCTTTAGATAGTTAATTTCTGGTCCTTTTACTGTCTCTTTTATGCTAATGATTCCAACTTTGTGTGACCAATCCTGTCTTCTTCACCTAAACTGTAGTCAGAGTTCTCCAACTGCCTAGTAGATATTTTTATCTGGATATCTCACCTCAAAATTGATCTGGCTTCTGTCTCCTTTTTAACTTGATCTTATGCTCTTCTCTCCTTTGTCTCCTTCACTTCATCTACACTGTTCTAGTTCCTAGAACACACCAAGTCCTTTCCCACCTCAGTGTCTTTGCACATGCTGTTCCTGCTTCCTGAATCACTCTTCCCTCTGTTTTTGCATGTCTCTCTTCTCCTCATCCTGAGGTCTCAGTTTACCTGTAATCTCCTTGGAGAGACTTCCCTTGACAATCTACCTAGACACGACTCTGTTCTTCTCTATCACTACTGCTTCTTACTTTCTTCATAGCACTTAGAATTTGCAATTCTTTGTTGATGTAATTATTTGATGATATTTATAGGTTTATGTGTTTGTTCACTTACTCTAAGATTCACAAGGACTGAGACCATGTCTGTTTTATCAATTAAGCCCTGCTTCGCGCCTAGCAGTGTACCTGGCACATAGGAGATAGTCAGTAAATATTCGTTGGATGCATGAGTGAGCTCATAACTAGCCTCACTACCCTTTTCTTCTCTACAGGAAGATCCTTCACCCCAGGTTTCCTGTACTAGGCATTGACGAAGGAGACAGAAACATGTAAAGCACAGTCTTCCATAAAGAAAAATAAAGTTTCTGAGACAAAGTGAACACTGAGCAGAGAGAAACCGAGGGTTAGGTTCTGTGGGATGGGGCTTTGGGGAAAGGAGCTGGTTACAGGGTTTTTAAAGCTGAAAACCACAATTGGTCTCATAGCCCAAATAGCACTTCATTATGGCTTAGCTTCACCATTGTTGAGTCCAGATGGTACACTTGACCCCACAGACCACAAGGAGTCACCAGGCTGTCTTCCAGCTGGTTTTGACTAGTTTCCCAAGAAGCGGTTGCCCTGTAAGTGCTGCTCCTACTTCTGGGCTTACAATTTCTCCTACCCTCTAGGCTCAGGTTCCTGCAGATCCCTGTTTCCATCAGGCCCAAGATTTGTCAGTATATTAGTGCTTCCCATGTTGGGTTATAATTGACCTGTTTTCCAGCCTCTTTGCTCCAATATACCATAAACCAAGGCAGAGAGACTTGGTCTTCCCCCTCTTTGTAGCCCATAGAGCCTAGTTCATTGTCTGGCACACAGGAGACCCCTCTGTAAGTGATAATGAATGAATGAATATGGGTTGCCAAATCTCCTCTAGCCAAAACAAAGAGTGGCCAGGAAAATTAGTGTCCAGGCTATAAGTGTGTGGGGGGATTGAGGTTTACCCAGAGTTTTCTCTCTGATATCAGATAACTTCCATCCCCACGTGGCAGCAACTCTGTACAATCCTGGGTGCTGGGAGCATGTGGCAGTCAGTTATGCAAGAAGGAGCCAATGAGGGCATAATGTGGGGAACTGGAGGGGTAAGGATGGCAAGAGGAGATGGATTCAAGGAATGTTCAGAAGGTGATGCCAGCATGACCTTTTAACTTATTCCAGGGCCTGTGTAGTAAATTTAAGTCATCTTAATGACTTAACATTAAGACAGTGTGAACATCAGAAGTATCTTCCACGCCATTAGATAAATTTAGGATTGCGAGAGGAGAGCATGCCTAACAAACTGCAAGAGCTGCCTCCACTAGAGGATTTTTAAATATATTATGCTTAACTGTCAGTACCAGCACAGTAAGCGGTCTAACACTTGCGTAGCTGTTGTAATTTGCCTCACATGGGTGAGTACAGTGCTCCCAGGGGATAATTTACTCTTGTTTGCTTACCAAAGGCACAGAACAAATACTTTAATATTTATTCCTCATCTTTGGCCAAGAAATAACCTTTATAGTGAGGATTTTGATTGAACATTTGCAATAACCATGGGAGCAGGGAAGTGATTAGCATGCCAGATCAGTTCCCTGCATTCTGGGTAGGAAGATGTCAGAGAGCTTAAAGAAAGTTTCACATCTTCTCCTATCAACTTACGAACCCATCCAGGATTTTTATAAATCATTTGCACTGTGAATAAAGGATTATATTTCTTCTAACAGAACTACCCTGAATTACCTGGCTTTGCCATCTTTTCTTCCATCCATCCATCTGTCCATCTACACGTATGTCCATCCCCACCTCCCACATAACAGATATAGGATGGTTTGTCTACTCCCTAAGTAATATGATTTCTGCATTTTCAAAATCTCTGTATAGAAAATACTTCCTTTCTCTTTGCATCTGTGTGCTGTCCACACTTCCAGCATGCGCCTTCTCACCTACCACGCCTTCCTCAGTAAACGCCGATCTTTTGGCCCACCGCTTCCCCAACAGTACTCTTTCCACAGCAGCGATGACTGTTGTGTCACTAATGCCATACTTTGTACTGGGGGCCTTCTTCTCCCACTCTCTTCCTTTGGCTTCCATATTGTTACATCCTCCTGGTTTTTCCCCCACCTTTTTGGCTGCCTTTCTATAGGTTCATATCCCTTTAATTATTGGTTTTCTTCAGTCTCAGCCCTAGTCACCTGCCTTTCTCAGTCAGCATTCTCCCTCTGGATGATTTCATCCCCTCCTGTGTTCTGAGGCCTGTGAGAAGGAATCTGTCCCAGGCCTCTCACCCAGCTCCTGGTGATTTGTTGACAATCTTTGGCATTCTTTGGCTTGTAGAAGCATCACCCCAATATCTGCCTTCATCTTCGAATGATGTTCTCCCTGTGTGTCTGTGTCCAAATGTCCCCTTTTTATAAGGACACCAGTCATATGAGATTAGGACCTACCCTAATGATCTCATTTTAATTTGATTACCTCTGTAAAGATCCTATCTCCAAATAAGGTCATAATCTGAGTTATTGGTATAGGACTTCAACATGTCAATTTGGGGGGTATATAATTCAACCCATAACCCCTACTATGGCTTCAATGACTTGTCCATATACAGATGACTTTCAGATCTGTGTCTCCAGCCCAAACCTGTCTTCTGAACTCCAGATCTGCGTGCCCAACTGCCCACTGTCCATCTCCACTTGGATGACTCTCATGCACGTTAAACTCAGCATGTCTAAGACTGAATTCACCACCCTCCCCACTAACTAGGTCCTCCTTCCAGCTCAGTGAATGGTGCTTTATCAATTCAGTTGTCCTGGACAGAAACTGATACTTAATCTCGACTCCTCCTTCACCCTCATTTCTACAAACACATCCAATCATTTCCCAAGTTATGCCAGTTCAATCTCTGCAATCCTTCTCAGATCCACCGCTCTGACCTCACTGCTACCACCTCTTCAAGGCCACTGTTCTCTCTCCCCCAGACCACTCCAGTGGTCTCTTAAGTCATTCTACTCCAATTTTACTCCCTCTCAGTTCATTCTCCACATTGCAAAGTAATCTTCTAAAAACCCAAATGCTTCATTTTTCTGCTTAAAACAATTCAGTGGCAGTGAGTGCCCTTGGAAGTAGACATTGGGCCCAGTCGGTGTTAGGCCTTTTGCTGGACATTGAAGGGAGAGTAGATCTGGGTAAGTGAGATATGGAGCTGAGACTTCCCATTGTGGGTTTAGGTTTAAGGACTGTGTCAGCCCACCCAGCTGGTAGGTGTGGACACCCATAACAATTGTGAAAATGACCTGATTGTTTAGCTTCCCCCGTATCCCCAGAGGCAGAAACTTGAAAATAGTTTTATTTAGATTGTGGCTTAAATCACAGCAGAGCTGTCTAAACAACTACCTCTGCCAGTTCCTGACTTGCCCTCCTCCCCAAATGACAAATGTATGTGCTACCAGCATTAGCTGTACCCTGGCATGCTTGTCTGCCCATTTATTTCTTTCTACTCATGAACAAGGCATAAATATTTTGTGAACTGATCCATAGGCATACGGTAAAAAAGCCCAGTTCGCAAATGAGAAGACACTTGTGGACCGTTGGCAGTGACAAGGGGCTGAGCGGTTGGTTGGCTCTCAGATTAAAGGCTGGCTTGTCCACCCACTCGGCACTTAACACTCTTTATAGAAATTACTGCATAATTGGCTTTTTCCCTCCTGGACCGTAAGAAAATGAGGGCAGGCATCATGCCTTCTTGTCTTCCTTGCACTTAGAAGAGGGCTAGGCACATAGAAGGCATCAATAACTTGTTAATTAATGGGTTATCACAGAATTAGGCCAATAGCCACAGGTCTTTTGGTTTATCCTGAATTGGTTTTTGGACTCTAATGAATTATGAGGCTGCCTTATGAATGCTCTGTCAAATCCATCAATTGAGAAACTCACCAAGGCCATTTGGAAGGGAATGTATTCCAGGAGAGCGTACCAGGAAGGAATTCGTAAGCAGAGGGTTTCGACAGTCAGTAGAGAATATTTGCGAGGATTTTCAGGGCAATAGTGACATTGCAAGAGGGTGGTAGTGATGCTGCAAAGTACACAGGGATCTTAGTTCCCTTTATATGCACCTGTACGTGGGTAAATACCCTGGTTCAAAGGAAAGCAAAACTTTGAGGGCAGAAGAGACAAAGGCTCAGCTGGGAGCAAATCAGTGTGAAAGCTTAATGAAGAGCAAACAGGACGATTCAAAGAAGTAAGCTCAGCGCGCAAGTCCAGAATTAGGGAACAAATCAGAACAAGTTACTTATTTTAACAAGAAGTGATTATTTCAAGTATAAACATTCCCACTGCGTCTGAAATATGATTTTAAAATACCATTACATTATTTGTATGTGTTTTAGGAATAATATATATGGTATGATAAAAAACAAAATAGTTGTGTAGTCTTAATGCCAGCATCTTACCAACTAAGAGAAAAGAGTGTGTACTCAGAGGTACAATTTCCAGAACGGCATTTTCTGTTCTAGGAGTAGCTGAACTATAAATTTATACCAGACCAGGAAGGCACTTTTAGTTTTATTTTCCTCATATAGCACAGCATTTTTTTTGTGTGTGAGGAAGATCAGCCCTGAGCTAACATCCGTGCTAATTCTCCTCTTTTTGCTGAGGAAGACCAGCTCTGAGCTAACATCTATTGCCAATCCTCCTCCTTTTTCTCCCCAAAGCCCCAGTAGATAGTTGTATGTCATAGTTGCACATCCTTCTAGTTGCTGTATGTGGGACGCGGCCTCAGCATGGCCAGACAAGCGGTGCGTCGTCAGTGCGCACCCGGGATCCAAACCCGGGCCGCCAGCAGCAGAGCGTGCGCACTTAAATGCTAAGCCACGGGGCCGACCCACAGCACAGCATTTTAAAATCTATTTTGCTTCAATTTATTGAGCTGATCTCTTTGGGAAATGTTCAAAAGTGGACCCTAAATTTCTTTGGGTTTTCCTAGGTTAAAGTGAATATTTCAGAACCATCAAGACAGGCCTTCACATTGTATGGCCAATGAATCTCTGTTTGCTGTTGGCATCAGAGAGACTGGAGTGACATGAGGGGGAAGTGAAGTTGGTGCATCTTAGAGATTCTCCCCCTCCTTCTTCACCTGGGAATCAGCCAGCTGTCTTCCAGGGGAAAACTTGCCACCAGGTGTTAAGCAAAGGTAATGGCCAGCTATACCTCCTCAAGAATGTCTGCCATTGGCTTCTTGAGGGAAGCTGGCAAGAATTCCAGAAAATCTTCCTAAGTGCTCTCAGTGGGACCCCCTCTGAGAACAGATTGTCCCCCATAGAGTTGGTGCAATACAAAGAGAAGTAGTGAGTGAAAGCGGGAAGGACAGGTGAGGGGAGAGCTGCGAGGTGGGCGCACGTGAAGGCCCTGGAGAGTCGGGATCAGACAGGGCTCTTGACTGGAAGCCTCAGAAGTCGGTTATGACGGATTAGCAAAAGGGAGATTTACCGGGTGGGCTGGGAGGAGAAACTCAGAGAGCCTTAGGGAGTGTGCAGGAACTGAGAGGCCTTCAGAGCCAAGCAGCTGGGACAGTCTGCCAGGATGCTGCTGTCGCCATCACTACCCAACACCCTGACCCAACAGCTGCTGCCTCTGTGGCTCCGGAACTGGAACCATCCTGGCTTCCCCGGGATCCAGCGTTCTGGAGGGGAGGTCTGATCAGCTGAAAGACAGTCATGCCTGCATGCTGTTGCCAGGGGCGGGGAGAGGGATTTGGTTTCCTTTAGCTTCCACTGTGGGATAGGGGGCACTTCCCCACAAAATGTAATGTGGGAGCTGAAATGCGAAGGGAGCTAGGTGCTGGGCAGTTAAAAATAGGGCAGAGGGCCAAGGTGTGCTCCTTAAAAACATTCAGGGAGTTGTTAACGGAGCTCAGAGACTTTTTAAAATTATTTGTTCTTTTGCAATGAAAAACACTTTCTGTTTTCTGGGAAATTATTTATGACCAGGACTATCACCAAAAAAATTTTAAAGGCAATTTTGCGGTATTTCTGCTGATTCATATCTAGGATCAGCAAAATAGATTCAAAATTCTTTCCTAGGTACCTTGGGAATACTTAACAATCCATTTCAGATTTCTATGAATGTTCAGCAGAAATCATCAAGGTTACCCCATAATCTAATTCTACAGATGACAGGGGGTGTAAGGAGAAACAAGGCTGAGTAGTCAGACAGAGACTGGGTGTGGGCACGATAAGAGGCAGCTGGAATTAGGAAAACACCTTCAGACTGAACGAAACACGGGTGCGACTAGGGCCATAGCTGAGGGAAGGTGGTCATCCTCGGGGAGCACTGAGGAAATAAAAGCTTGATACTGGAGGGAGACGGAGGGCCAGAAAGGATCTAAACAAGCACGTGTTAAGGTTGATATTTTATTGGGGGAAAAGGGAGCCAGAAGAAATGCATCTTGACCCCAACCTCTTCTTTACACATCCAGAACCTGTGCTTGACAAATGTCAGTGTTGCCTAAGCAAGAACGGAGCTCCTCTGGCACACACAGGCCCAGGGTAAGGGGTGCTCCGTTTGCATTGCACAAAGGTGAGGTCATGACCAGGGAGCAACTATGACCAGTGTACATGCACAAGATACTGTTATTACTGACATTCTTTCTACCCTTACCATGTGAATCCCTGGACCTTAGCAGGAGTTAAAGGGTCCCACTGCAAGACACGTTTCTAAAGGGGATCTCCCATCTCTCTTTGAACAACTCCCAAGTAGGTGTCTTCCCTCCAGGTTCTCTCTCTTCTGTGCATCCTGCCCTCTCCTGCCAGTTTTGCCTTCATGAGACTCTGCTTCCATCCCATCATCCCTCTTCAAAATACCTCTTTTGCCCTCAATAACTAAAAGGGCAAAATCCCGACTTGCCTTTGTTGGAAGCTGCTCCAGGCTCTCTTTCCATCCAAACCCTGCCCTGCTCTGGGGTCTGCTGGAGTCCACTGTGCTCTACTAAGCGTTTTCTAACTGTCCAGGCTGAAATGAATCTCTCCGCTGTCTGAACAATAATTGTCCTTATTTTCTGTACCACTGAACTGTTTCCCCTTCATATTCTTAGGTGTTCTTGTGAATATATATCCCCTTAACTTCCCAACAACACTGCTAGCTTCTTGCCTACAGATGGAGCTCAACCACACTGATTAGCTGAAATGGGAAGGCAGAGAAGGACACTGGAAGGAACATGGGCTTTGGAACTGGTCACGCCTGACCTTTAAACTTGGGCTATTGGAGATTCACTTTCCTTGTCTGTAAAATGTAAAATCCACCCCCCAATATTGTTGTGATGTCTGGAGATCATACATGTAAAGCTCTTGGCACATGGTAGGTGTTAAATAAGTGCGAGGCCTTTTTATTGTTACATTGTAAAAATAGGGAGTAGTGATATACTCTTTAGTTCCTTTTTGTTGTTTTTTTTTGAAATGTGTGGTACATATCTGGACTACATTTATTTATTTATTTACTTTTTTGTTTATTGCAGTAACATTGGTTTATAACATTGTATAAATTTCAGGTGTACATCATTATACTTCTATTTCTGCATAGATTACATCATGTTCACCACCCAAATACTAATTACAACCCATCACCGCACACATGTGCTGAATTATCCCTTTCGCCCGCCTCCCTCCCCCCTTCCCCTCTGGTAACCACCAATCCAATCTCTGTCTCTATGTGTTTGTTTATTGTTGTTATTATCTACTACTTAATGAAGGAAATCATATGGTATTTGACCTTCTCCCTCTGACTTATTTCACTTTGCATAATACCCTCAATGTCCATCCATGTTGTCACAAATGGCTGGATTTCATCGTTTCTTATGGCTGAGTAGTATTCCATTGTGTATATATACCACATCTTCTTTATCCATTTGTCCGTTGATGGGCACTTAGGTTGCTTCCAAGTCTTGGCTATTGTGAATAACGCTGCAATGAACAGAGGGGTGCATGTATCTTTACGCATTGGTGTTTTCAAGTTCTTTGGATAAATACCCAGCAGTGGAATAGCTGGATCATATGGTAGTTCTATCCTTAATTTTTTGAGGAATCTCCATACTGCCTTCCATAGTGGCTGTACCAGTTTGCACTCCCACCAGCAGTGTATGAGAGTTCCCTTCTCTCCACATCCTCTCCAACACATGTTGTTTCCTGTCTTGTTAATTATAGCATTCTGATGGGCGTGAGGTGATATCTCATTGTAGTTTTGATTTGCATTTCCCTGATAGTTAATGATTTTGAACATCTTTTCATGTGCCTGTTAGCCATCTGTATATCTTCTTTGGAGAAATGTCTGTTCAGGTCTTTGGCCCATTTTTTAATTGGGTTGGTAGTTTTTTTGCTGTCGAGATGCATCAGTTATTTATATATTTTGGAGATTAACCCCTTATCAGATGTATGGTTTGTGAATATCTTCTCCCAATTGTTAGGTTGTCTTTTTGTTTTGTTGATGGTTTCCTTTGCTGTGCAGAAGTATTTTAGTTTGATGTAGTCCCATTTGTTTATTTTTTCTATTGTTTTTCTTGCCCGATCAGACATGGTGCTTGAAAATATGTTGCTAAGACCCATGTCGAAGAGCTTACTGCCTATGTTTTCTTCGAGAAGTTTCATAGTTTCAGGTCTTACATTCAAGTCTTTAATCCATTTGGAGTTAATTCTTGTGTATGGTGTAAGGTAAGGGTCTATTTTCTTTTTTTTTGCATGTAGCTGTAGTTTTCCCAACAGCATTTGTTGAAGAGACTTTCTTTTCTTCATTGTATGTTCTTGGCTCCTTTGTCGAAGATTAGCTGTCCATAGATGTGTGGGTTTATTTCTGGGCTTTCGATTCTATTCCATTGATCTGTGCATATGTTTTTGTGCCAGTACCATACTGTTTTGGTTACTAGAGCTTTGTAGTATATTTTGAAATCAGGGAGTGTGATACCTCCAGCTTTATTCTTTTTTCTCAGGATTCCTTTAGCTATTCGGGGTCTTTTGTTGTTCCATATAAATTTTAGGATTCTTTGTTCTATTTCTGTGAAAAATGTTGTTGGAACTTTGATAGCGATTGCATTGAATCTATAGATTGCTTTAGGAAGTATGGACATCTTAACTATGTTAATTCTTCCAGTCCAAGAGCACGGACTATCTTTCCATTTCTTTGTGTCTTCTTCAATTTCTTTCAGGAATGTTTTATAGTTTTCAGTGTACAGATCTTTCACCTCTTTGGTTAAGTTTATTCCTAGGTATTTTATTCTTTTTGTTGCAATTGTAAATGGGATGGTATTCTTAATTTCTCTTTCTGCTACTTCGTTGTTAGTGTATAGAAATGCAACTGATTTTTGTATGTTGATTTTGTATCCTGCAACTTTACCGTATTTGTTTATTACTTCTAAAAGTTTTTTGGATGATTCTTTAGGGTTTTCTATAAATAAAATCATGTCATCTGCAAATAGTGACAGTTTCACTTCTTCCTTTCCAGTTTGGGTGCCTTTTATTTCTTTTTCTTGCCTGATTGCTCTGGCTAGGACTTCCAGTACTAAGTTAAATAGGAGTGGTAACAGTGGGCATCCTTGTCTGGTTCCTGTTCTTATAGGGATAGCTTTCAGTTTTTCACCATTGAGGATGATATTAGCTGTGGGTTTCTCATATATGGTCTTTATTATGTTGAGGTACTTTCCTTCTATACCCATTTTATTCAGAGTTTTTATCATAAATGGATGCTGTATCTTGTCAAATGCTTTCTCTGCATCTATTGAGATGATCATATGATTTTTATTCTTCATTGTATTAATGTGGTGTATCAGGTTGATTGATTTGCGAATGTTGAACCATCCCTGCATACCTGGAATAAATCCCACTTGATCATGGTGTATAATCTTTTTAATGTATTGTTGTATACAATTTGCTAGCATTTTGTGGAGGATTTTTGCATCGATGTTCATCAGTGATATTGGCCTGTGATTTTCTTTTTTTGTGTTGTCCTTGTCTGGTTTGGTATCAGGGTAATGTTGGCTTCGTGGAATGAGTTAGGGAGCTTCCCCTCCCCCCCCAATTTTTTGGAAGAGTTTGAGAAGGATAGGTATTAAGTCTTCTTTGAATGTTTGGTAGAATTCACCAAGGAAGCTGTCAGGTACTGGACTTTTTTTGGGGGGGAGGTTTTTGATTACTGTTTCGATCTCCTTACTGGTTATTGGTCTATTCAAATTCTCTATTTCTTCTTGATTCAGTTTTGGAAGGTTGTATGATTCTAAGAATTTATCCATTTCTTCCAGATTGTCGAATTGGTTGGCATATAGCTTTTCATAGTATTCTCTTATAATCTTCTGTATTTCTGAGGTGTCTGTTGTAATTTTTCCTCTTTCATTTCTGATTTTACTTATTTGAGCCTTCTCTCTTTTATTCTTGGTGAGTCTAGCTAAAGGTTTGTCAATTTTATCTTTTCAAAGAACCAGCTCTTGGTTTTATTAATTTTTTCTATTGTTTTTTTAGTCTCTATTTCACTTATTTCTGCTCTGATTTTTATTATTTCCATTCTTCTACTGATTTTGGGCTTTGTTTATTCTTCTTTTTCTGGTTCCTTTAGGTGCATTGTTGGATTATTTATTTGAGATTTTTCTTGTTTGTTGAGATAGGCCTGTATCGCTATAAACTTCCCTCTTAGAACCCCTCTTGCCGTATCCCATAAATTCTGGCATGTTGTATTTTCATTTTCATTTGTTTCCAGGTATTTTTTGATTTCTCCTTTGATTTCTTCATTGACCCAATCGTTGTTCAGTAGCATTTTGTTTAATCTCCAGGTATTTGTGGCTTTTCTGATTTTATTCCTATAGTTGATTTCTAGTTTCATACCATTGTGGTCAGAAAAGATGCTTGGTATTATTTCAGTCTTCTTAAATTTATGGAGACTTGTTTTGTGGCCTAATATGTGATCAATCCTGGAGAATGTTCCATGTGCATTTGAAAAGAACATGTATTCTTCGGTTTTTGGATGGAATGCTCTGTATATATCTACTAGGTCCATCTGTTCAAGTGTGTCATTTAAGGCCAATGTTTCCTTATTGATCTTCTGTTTGGATGATCTATCCATTGGTGTAGGTGGAGTGTTAAAGTCCCCTACTATTATTGTGTTATTGTCTATTTCTCTTTTTATGTCTGTTAATAATTGCTTTATATATTTAGGTGCTCCTATGTTGGGTGCGTAGATATTTACAAGTGTTATATCCTCTTGTTGGATTGTTCCCTTGATCATTATGTAATGCCCTTCTTTGTCTCTTTTTACAGTTTTTGTTTTAAAGTCTATTTTGTCTGATATGAGTACTACTACCCCAGCTTTCTTTTCATTGCCATTTGCGTGGAGTATCTTTTTCCATCCCTTCACTTTCAGTTTGTGAGTGTCTTTAGGTCTGAAGTGTGTCTCTTGTATGTCAGCATATATATGGGTCTTGTTGTTTTATCCAGTCAGCCAGCCTATGCCTTTTAATTGGAGCATTTAGTCCACTGATGTTTAAACTAGCTATTGATAAGTATGTACTTACTGCCATTTTTTAACGTTTTTTTTTCTCAGTGTTTTAGTAGTCCTCTATACAGAATTGATGGTCTCTTTAGTTTGACCTCTGTCTGAAAGCTCTACTCTTTAACTCCCTTCCTCCCTTATTTTATGTTTTTGATATCATATCTAAACTCTTTTTTGTGCATTTGTATCCATTACCCTCTTATTATGGAATAGATAATTTTTCCTATTTTTGATCTTCTCTTTTCCTCTTAAATCCGTCCCTTTAACATTTCTTGTAGCACTGGTTTCTTGGTGACAAACTCCTTTAATTTTTGCTTGTCTGGGAAACTTTTTCTCTCTCCTTCCATTTTGAATGATAACTTTGCCAGGTAGAATATTCTTGGCAGTAAGTTTTTTCCTTTTAGCACTTTAAGTACATCGTGCCACTCTCTTCTAGCCTGTAAAGTTTCTGCTGAGACATCAGCTGATAGCCTTATGGGGATTCCTTTATATGTAACTTGTCTTTCTCTTGCAGCTTTTAGGATTCTCTCTTTATCTTTAATTCTGGACATTTTGATTATAATGTGTCTTGGTGTGGGCCTCTTTGGGTTTATCTTGTTTGGGGCTCTCTGTGCTTCCTGTACCTGGATGTCTGTTTCCTTCCTTAGGTTAGGGAAGTTTTCATCTATTATTTCATCAAATAGATTCTCTACCCCTGTGTCTCACTCTTCTCCTTCTGGGACACCTATAACCCGGATGTTAGTACGCTTGATGTTGTCCCAGAGGTCCCTTAGACTGTCCTCACTCTTTTAAATTCTCTTTTCTCTTACCTGTTCAGCTTGGGTAATTTCTTCTAGTCTTTTGTCCAGCTCACAGATCCGTTCTTCTGTATCCTCTACTCTGCTTTTGAGTCCCTCTAGTGAATTTTTTTTTCCAGTATTGTATTCTTCATTTCTGATTGGTTCTTTTTTATATTTTCCATTTCTTTGTTGACATTCTCACTGAGTTCATCTATTCTTCTCCCCAGATCAGTGAGCATCCTTAACACTCTTAGTTTGAACTCTCTGTCGGGTAGGTTGCTCATTTCTGTTTCACTTAGTTCCTTTTCTGGGGTTTTGTCCTGTTCCCTTACTTGGAATGTATTCCTTTGCCTTCTCATTTTGCCTCTTTCTCTGTGCTTGTGTCTACGTATTAGGTAGGTCAGCTACGTCTCCTGCTCTTGGATAGGTGACCTTATACAAGTGATGCCTTAGGAGGCCTGCAATGTGCTTCCCTCAGTTCTCAATGTTCCAAGAGTGACCCCTATGTGGGCTATGTGTGTCCTTCTGTTGTGGCCTGTTTGCTCTCCCTGTAGGTGCCCAGGGAGGCTGAGTTATGCTCCTGGCCAGCTGTTGTAATGCTCAGCTGCTTGTAGTTGTTGTGGGCCCTTCAGTCCCTTTATCGGGTGTGGGAAGCCCCAGCACAGTTGGCTGCAAGTTCTAATATCACATTTGTGTTGCAGTATTTCTTTTAAGTGAGTAGGCCCCCAGCATGGCAGGTTGTTAGGCTCAGGGGCTTACAATTGCTATAAGCCTCCAGGCTTTAGGGGCTCTTGTCAGCTCTCTGAGGATTGCAGCTGGGTGGGGCTGGCCTCAGGCACGAGAGCACCCAACTGTTTCAGGCTTTGGAAGGTGGGACAAACCCTCTATGTGGGTCTTTGAGAAGCACAAGTCTTCTGCAGCTGACACGCCCCACTGCCCACAGGTCCACACACACAGTCAACACAGTCCTGCCCCATGTGCACACCCTGACCTCCTGAAGTGGACCCAGTCTCTCCAAGGTGGGAGCCCCACACACTCCACCACAGCCCTACACTCTCCACCCACTCCTTATGCACGGCCTGCCCCACTGAAGTGGGCTTGGTCACCAGGCTGCAGAGAATCCAGTCACCAATCTATGCAGGCCCACAAGTTGCCCGAGGGCTTGTTGTTGGGTGGGGGCCAGTCTCTAGGGTGGGCTGCCTGCCCTGGCTGAGCTGGATTAAATCCGTACTCTAGTGGGTGGGGCAGACCCTGGGCTAGCAGGCCCCAGGGAGAACTCCAATGGCGTCCGTGTCAGCACACCCACACCAGGCCACAACAATGGCCGCCACCAATGTCCCAGTCCCTGGAGAGGTCTCTCCTCTCACTGCAATGCACTCAGAGCCTATGAGGTGAGTCTCTTTTCACCAAAGCACTGTGCACCTTTCTTTCTGGTGATTTTAGGTTGCTTTCTGAAACGGGTGAGTTTGTGCGTGGGCCCTTTCAGAGCTGGTTTTAATTTCTTTTTGAACCAGCTTTTCTGGGGGTACTCCCCAAAGTTTTAGTAGCAGGCAAAGTCAGATATTATGCCACTTGTCTCGATTGTGCTGGGTCCACAAAATGCCCACAGCGGGGACGCTCCCTGGCTCAGGGCCCCACTCCTCCAGGGAGGGCTGCAGACCTGTGGGCTGCTTCCGGGTGGCCGTGAGGTGCTACGGCTTGTGAAGGCGGCATTTTTCCTCTCCAGAAGGGAGTTTCTGCCTCTTCTACCTCAATTAGGATTGTCCTTTGTTGCAGGAGTTCCTCTTATCCAGCTTTCAGTTCTCTCTCATGGGTAATTTTTCCACGAGTAGTTGTAAATTGGCTGTGTCTGCAGGAGGAGGTGAGTTCAGAGTCTGCCTATGCCGCCATCTTGACTTCTCTCCTCTCTTTAGTTTCAAAGTTAGTTATAAGTAGAGAAAATAAGTCATATTCCAGATAGGATAAATTAATACTGTTTTAGGGACAAGATGTGTGTAGCAGAAATATAACAATTATTAGTCTTTTCTTCCAAGTACAGATTTTAAGTATATAAAAATGAATTAGCTTTTAATTGGTTTAACAAGTCACTTTAATATGCATGTATAAATACTCAAATATTTCAGATTTATATTTTGAAAATCTAGGTTTCAGATAATGGGCATTTGATTACCATTTGCAATATGATAATTAGCAAATCAGAAATTTTTTTAATATGAAACATATAAGTCATACAAAATATGGATAATAATATAACCAACAGTCAGGTTATTTTAAAAGATATTTCTCTATGAAATGATTCAAGAGTGTTCAGAGCTACAGAGAGTGAATAGTACTTGATAAAGAAAATGGTACTGTGCTGCGGCTTTCAGCCATTAAAGAATAAGGTGGTACAGACTGAAATGCAAAGTTGGTATATTGCTTGTGCATTAACCATCCACTGTGCTGACCCCTTTCAATAATTCTAGGGCTAAGTGTTTACCTAAGAAGAGAGTAAGTTTTTGGCAAATTCCACATGGACTTCTATGAAAACTCAACCAATACTGATGACAGTAAATATTCCCTTACTACAAGGAATATTTGCTGCCATTGTAATTCAATGAAATATGAGTTTAAAAATAAGCTGAAATATAGCTTTTCACATAATCTTATATTGATTATTGATATCTTATCTCTTTTTATAAGACAAAATGTCAAAGTGATAATTATGGCTTCCAACCAACTCCAAGTCAAAATTCAGGATTACATTTCTATCTTTGATGTTTCTTCAGTGATTATAACATCTTCACAGAAAAGATCATGGATCTTTAAAAGAAACACACATAAAAAATTAGTTGAAAATAGTCAAAGCTAGTTTTATGCTTAAAATATGATTTGCAAGAGACTGGTTGGAAGAATCATCAATCAAAGAGGCTTAAAGCTAGAAGATCATGTGGTCTAACCCCTGATTCCGTAGTTATAATATTATTATTGTAGAAACATGGTATATGGGATGCCTCCTCTTTGCCCCTCCAGGTTCTCTCACCACCTCTCTCCCACCTCTCTGTCTGGCAGCCGAACTGTAAGGACTACAGCAACAGGCTCTCTTGCTCTTCTCTGGGTTCAGTTTATTGGCCAGTGGAGAATCCCTACAGGATATCAAAGGAAGGGAGTATTTTCAGGATCCCCCAGCTGGATGCCTACCTTAATGAAAAGTCCTAACTCAAATCAGGCAACCCTCTCCTTCCAGATTTTTCTAATCACTCCCTCCCCTGTCCCTTCAGGCCCAAGAGTAGTAAGAGCTGTTGCTTAACCTGGATACTGCCCTACCCCTATGGTTTCTCACACACAGTGGTTCTCAAATTTTAACTTGCATTGGAACCACCTGGAAGGCTCCTTAAACCACAAGTTACCCCCCATTGCAGAGTCTCTGATTCAAAAGGTCTGAGGAGGCTGACGAGAATTTGCATTTCTAACAAGCTCCCAGGTGATGCTGCAGTCAGGGACTTAGAGTCCAACTGCCCTTAAAGCCCTATACCTTGCCCACCCTTTTATTAATTATCCTAATTTGAGTTCGCTGTCTCTTCCTTCTGGAACCTTGACTAACATAAATGGCTATAAAAAAGTTAATTGAAAATAGAGTTTGTTTTATGCTTAAACATAATTTGCAGGTGTTTGTTTGAAACATCTTTAAATCAAAGAAGAGAAAACTGTAGGAATTTAGGAAGTCATTTTGTCCAATCCTTAAATTTCAGAGCAGAAAGAACGTAGTCAAAGGGAGGTCAAGTGATTTACCTGAGACAACATAGCCAATCGGTGTCCTGCCTTTCAGGGAAGCCTTTCCAGAATACTATGCTGCCTCTTATCATATAGCAGCTCCCACCCCACCCCCAACCCCACCCCCACCCCCATCCCCTGGATTGTGTAATCGCCTTTTGAATTCCATTATCTCTGCCTGTAGGTTTGGGCACCAGAGCTACACGTGATGTTTCAGGTAAGCACGCACCATAGTTTGGGGCTAGTCAGGAAAACATTTCTAGCTCAGTTTTCAGTAATAGTGCTTAGTCGAACCAAATGTTTCATTGACCTTCTCTGCTCATAGGAGATAAGAGTCCATGGCAGGGCCCTTGTTTGAATGATTTCTGAGACTCTGGTCTATTATCTTCCAAGTCATCTTGCACTTGCTCACACAGAAACTTATCTGACACTTTGCTTCTCCCTCATCTACTTTCCAAAGATCTCTTCCTAGTTAATCTTTATCGGCTTGGTCTCGCAGGTTGTTAGCCGAGAACCCCACACCTGACACTCCATCTGTTTAGAAACAGCCATTGCTTTCCTCAGCAGCTGTAGTTCTTCTTGGCCCTTTTTGCTTGAAGTTTTAAGTGGAGACCCAAGGCCCTCTCTGCCCAGCTCCACCCCCTCCACTCCTGGGAGCTGCAGCCTATTGCAGTGTTTTCTGGCCACAGACATTGGACCAGGAGTCAGTATAAGACACAAGTTCTATCCTCAAGATTTTTGATTCTGGGCAACTAGATTTCTCCCAGGAGTCTAAAGCTGTGAGAATGGACACTTGGGAGCTTTGAACAACCAAATTTTCTGCAGACAAAGGCAAGCGGCAGCCAAGTGAGAAGAAATGAAGCTGGCACCCAGCAGAGAGAGATGGGGAGACGGTTCGACTCCACGACGCCCCGGGTTCCAGTTGTTGCTGAGGTTTAGGGACATTCCTGGCCGTCCTGTCCCTTGGCTGCTAAGCTCCTAAAAACTCCCCATTTTTGCTTAAACCAATTCAGTTTGGATTTCCATTATATGAAGTCAAATATTCTAATTGATAAAGTACCACTAATGGTCATTTTTGTTTACCTGCTCAATATTAGTTATAATAGTCTGCATTTATTGAGTACATTCTATGGGCCATTTAATCCGCACAACAATCTTCAAAGGTGGGTATAACAGGAGAGAAAACTGAGGCTGAGAGAGATTACATGGCCATCTTCTGGCTCAATATTGTACAGTGATACATGGCTGAACCCAGATTCTTACTAGGTCTCCCAGATTTAAACCAGTCTGAGTTCCTAACCACTATGTTCTGTCTGCATCTCAATTAGACCAAAGTTCTTTTTTGAATAACAGGCAAGGGTAGAATAATGGGATTTTCAATGCTCTTTTGTGCTCAGAATCCAGCATCTTTGAGCTGATCATCTTACCATTAAGTTTCATAGCCTGCACTTTACACCTCTGAGTATTTGCTCCTACAGTTTCCTCTGACTCTATTGCCTATTCCTCAGCCTAAAACTCTGCCTGGGAAAGTCCTGCTCAACCTTCAAAGCCAACTTTGATATCACCTCCCACAGAGCCTTCCCTGCTCCAGACTGAATGAATCACTCACTCCCTTTCTTCTTGCTCTCCATCCAGTTCACATTAAATTATGGTGAATTGGCTACACATCTGACGCTAATACTACGTTGAGAGCTCCATGCAGGCATGGACTGTGTATTCGTTGTTTGTCTAACTCCTGCTCCTGACACAATACCTGCCCTAGAATGCCCTAGGTGCTTGATAACTACTTCTTGAGTTGATTTTGGAAGCATACAGAGTCTAACCAATGCAGATGAAGAAATTGTATTCGTGTGCCTGGACAAATATGGAAAATGGCACAAGAGGGCCCTACTGCTATGGCTCTGGTGAGCAGATGTCTTTACACAAGAAATGGGAGACCATCTGATGTGACTCATGAGAGACTTCTGACCCATCACACCCAATACAGTTTACTCTCAATATCTATTAAAGTCTGAACACTGTTCCCTAACTGAATTTGCAATGCCCAGGCACTGACTGTGGCATATATAATAGAAAATAGATATGATTTATTTATGATCCTTGACTGCATCCCAGGTGACATTCTGAATATTTTTGTCAGGGCTGGCTGTATATTAATTGAGTGGCATAAGACCATATAGGATGGGGCAGCGTCTTTATTTCCAGGATTGGAGATGACTGTTTCATGGCCCAAGTCCTGAACATGTCGCTGGGCCTGGCTCTGAAGTTTAAAGTCTGCCTTTTTAGGACAATGATTAAAATGTCTCTGGTGGCTGAACTACTCTTGGATCTCTTCCACAAATCAGCCAGTGGAAGGCAGTTGGCAGCAGGCAATGGGCGTTAAGCTAAATTGTGGGAGGTACAGGAGGCAGGACATAATACCTCAGCGAAAATGAGAAAGCAAGAGAAATCATTAGTTTGGTTTATAAATCCAACGCTTGCTAGCTACACACGATTTACCAACTTTTTAGGTAATCATGCCCAATATTTTATCTCAATTTACTACCCAACCTGTTTTTGGACTTCTTCCTTTCCACCTGAAATTGCCAAATGATCACAAAATGAAACCTGATATTAACCTAAGAAAACATGAGAAGGCACAGCTCAAAAAAAATAATAAATTATAAAAGATACTTGAAAAATAAATTAAAAATGACTCTTGGAGTACTTGAGTGTCAGCCCCTCTTGAAGAGCATGAATAAATGAGAGTTCACTGAATTTTAGACAGCATCTTGTTATTGAATTTGAAATATTCAATTAGAAATGTAGTTAGGAAAGGTACAGGAAATATTTTGAATATGTAAAATAAGCATCTTACGTATTTCTGACATTTTTATAATAACACTATTAACAGCATTAATTTAAGCATAGTAATCAGTAAGTAATGCTTCTGTTGATTTTTTGAGTAGCTGTATATTTATTTTTTTAATCCAAGATTAAATAATAAAATTTAATTGGTTAACTCGAGGCACTTAATAATAGATGGTACAGCTAACTACATTTTTATATCCTTCTACTTATTTTTCCCAAGATTGAGGAAAAAAAATTTAAAAAAAGAAAAAAACCCAAGATATACTTTTGTCATACATGAAGAGGCCTGGACTGTGGAACTAACACTTGCTTCTAAGTTACACTGCTGTCCTACTATGTTCTTGTTACAGATGATGGTTCAGGAACTCAAGCTTTCTTTTTTTGGACACCACTGCTTTTTGAGGTTCTGATCTGAGTGCTTCAAATCAGATTACTCACATAGTACAAAACATTATGTATTCAAAGCCAAATTAAAGCCAAGATGTCATTGCTATTTCAAGATTTTTCTCTTCATCTGACAGTTTTCTACCTCCTCTCTCCCATCTCAGAGGCACAGACCCCAAGACATAGCCTTCATGACCCAGACGGAATGATAGCCTCTGTATTCCACCTCGTATCAGTGAGAATAAAGAAACTCATAACTTACAAGCAAGAACAAACACAAACGCCCCAGAGAGTGGTCAGAGCAATACACCTATCTTGGAGCTGATGCCCATCAGTGCCCAAGTTTATTCTGGTACCCTACATCTAATCACCCCTGTATCCTCATCAGAATCAACAGGTATTGTTTGAGGTCACACTGTGCATAGAACATTTTACCTGGTTCTTAGAGATTATTAAAAAAAGAGTAAGATAGATACAGAAATAATTATGGATATATGTATACATGTAGATTGACATACATATTTCCTAGCTCTGACAACTGAGACGACCTAGATTGAGGGGAACCCCCTTAACAATGAGCACACTCACAGCCAGATCTTCGTTTCTAAACACCATTCTCCAATGAGACGAAATAGGGATCCTTGGAGAAATGACTGATTCTAGGAGCGGGGCAGGGAAAATGAAAGACAAGCCTGGAGCATTTTGTAGTGCCAGGAAGTAAGGAAGAGTTCAAAAAACAAAAGAATGGGGACATAGCAAAGGAACTCAGACGCCAATCTGAAAGGACTCCCAATGTCCAAAGCTGGAGTAATTTGAGCAAAAGAATAAACAATCTGGGTTTGATCATAACCCAAAGTAGGAAATAAATATACATGAGTCCATACTGACATAAATAAATGATTGAGTAAATAAAGGGAGGAAAAGAGACAAATCTTCTTTTCAGAAGAATTCCAAATAACATATGTAGACACTTTCCCCATCAGAAGATACAGCTTAGCACTTCCCTATCCCTCACCCCAGAGTGTGGGCTGGACTCAGTGACTTGCTTCCAAAGGACAGAGTGTGGAAGGGGAAAAAGACAGTGGAGAAACCTGGTGAACAATCCCTCGGCCCAGTGATCAAGGTTCACATCATCAGTGATAAATCACATTGGTAGCATGTAACGACTGCTGTGTGATAAGGACACTCTGTCTCTGTGGTATTCTTCCCCAAAATGCACAATCCCAATATAACCAGGAGAAAACCCATCTGACAAACCCCAATGGAGGGACATTGTACAAAATACTTCAACAGCACTTCTCAAAACTGTCAAGGTCATGAAAAAACGGGAAAAACTGAAAACTTGTAACAGACCATAGGCAGCTAAGGAGACTTGATGGCTAAATGTAGTGTGGTGTCCCGGATGGGATCCTGGAACAGAAAAAGGTCATTCATGATAAAACTAGTCAAATCCAAATGAAGTTTGGAGTGTGGGTAATAGTAATGTGCCAATGTTAATCTCTTAATTTTGACCTTAACCGTCAAGGTTTATTTAAATGTACGAGGCTTGTGTAAGACGTTAACATTAGAGAAACTGAATGAAGAGTATATGGGAACTCCCTGAACTCCATTTGCAACTTTTCCATAAATGTAAAATTATTCCAAAATTAAAAGTGTATTCAAAAAGAGAGAGAGAAAGTGAGTTGGTGTGCGTGTGTGTGGAGAACAGTCTCTGATGTCAGGCAGCTTACGCAGATGGGGAGAGTCGACGCATCCACACGTGAGAAAGTTAAGTACTGAGGAGCCAGCACGTGACTGCTGTCAAAAGGAGCTCACAGCAAAAGTTCACAGAAAGTACAGATGCATGTGATCAAACAGGAAAGACCACGTGGACCAATCAGGACTTCATCTTAGCGTTCAAGCATTTGAGTAGATTCTGCATTCCAGGTAGAGAAACAGCCCAAAGGCTTAAAAGCCATCAGTACTGAGTAAGGCGTCAGAACACAGGCAGAACGAGCTTCGTTGGAGTGGAGTGTTCAGTTTGGGGCAGGGCTGGCTACATAATTTGAGGGCCCAGGACAAAATGAAAATGTAGGGCCCCTTATTCAAAAAGCAGAAAAATGGCTTTTTCCTTTCTTATGTTTTCTCTCTCTCTTCCTTCTTCTCCTCTTCCTTCCTTCCTTCCTCCCTCCCTTCCTTCCTCCCTTCCTCTCTCTCTCTCTCCACCCCCGTGCCACAGTGTTTTTTATTTGCCATTTAATGTCTGCTCCCTTGGAGATGGGGCTACTTGCTGGGTGACTGCAGGCCCCCACAGACACTGGGGGCCCCACCTTGAGACCCCAACCCTCCCCACACCAGTGCCTAGGCCCCTGTAAGGTTGCTAGGCAGGGACAAGGTAGTGAGCAGCTAAAAACCCACCCCAGGAGGCAGGGAGACAACAGGAAGCAAGATCATTCCTGAGCTGAGGCTCTAAGTCCCCGTGTGTGCTCCATTATCCCATTAGAACTCACTTACAAAACACAAATTGAAAGAAAAAAGTATTCAGAATTTCCAGATGGCAATTGTAGGCCATCAACCCCCAGGTGTGTGCATGAGGGCTAGAAGGGGACTTCTGAGCCCAGTGCCCTGTGTGACTGCACTGGTCGCAGGCCCATGGAGCCAACCCTGGGTTGGGGATTCATGGAAGGTTAATCAGGATAGGAAAGGACTTAGCCTGTGGAGGATCCTGAAGACTGGGTTTTGGTCTATAACAGTAGATAAAGGCCAGAGGTGATTGAGGAGATACAACTAAGTTGCATTTTAGTGATCAATCTGATGGAAAAGTGTATAGTGGATTTGATAGGTGACATTGTTGGCAGCTTTACCAGTGAGAAGGCTTCAACAGTCAGCCTTGGGAAGAAAAGGGAGGAAGCAAGCATAACAAAACACTTTGCTTTCCTTGAGGTAAACTATTCGACTGTGTTAACAGTTATAATTCAGAACAGATATATCAACCCAAACACCATCTTCTAATGTTCATTTCTAGTTAACGGCGTTATCTAAAAAGACTCTCTATCTTAGGGACACAAACCTTGCCAACTTACTGTTTTCTTTTTAGGAGCCCCTTTTATAAAATTAGAAATGAGCTCAAAGGATGTTCTATCAGGACTGCGATTGTTGCCACCATACGTTTCACTGCCAAGGCGTTTAAATCTATTTCCATTTTTTCCTACAGGAAGTTCTCAAATAGGTGTGAACTCTTTCTTTCCAGGTACCTCTAGATCATCAGTTACTCGATGTAAACCCGGAGCCAACTGCCCCAGTTCACACAGTGGCATCAGTAGACAACTGTCCCCTCTATCTGTCACCGAAGATTCTTCCGCTCCTATTCTTGAACTTCAGAATCGAGGATCCTCTGGAGTTTGTGGACATAGAGTCGAGAGGCAGAACAGATCAGGTATGCTGGTGACCTCCTCTTAACTAATAGTATGTGTAGGTAACCTTCCAACCAGCCATGAAAGATCTCACTATTGGCACAGAACGCAGAGATGCTACATGGACTCTTACGAGTGGGTGTGGGGAAGGTTTAGCAAGTGGGAGGAGGATGAAGGGAAATGTGTAGATTCAATCTATCAGTGGTGTACGGTGTAGCAGAGAAACTGAATATCAAAACCTATCATTGAAGAGCTTAACACATGGTTAAACAGTGACATCTAAGGAGGTTTATAAGGTAACTAGTTTTCTCATCTTCAAGATGACAAAAGCCAGCATCTTTTTTTTTTTTTGTGAGGAAGATCAGCCCTGAGCTAACATCTGATGCCAATCTTCCTCTTTTTTCTGAGGAAGACTGGCCCTGAGCTACCATCCGTGCCCATCTTCCTCTAATTTATATGGGACGCCGCCACAGCATGGCTTGCCAAGCAGTGCGTTGGTGCGCGCCTAGGATCCGAACCGGCAAATCCCTGGCCGCCGCAGCGGAGCGCGCACACTTAACCGCTTGTGCCACCTGGCTGGCGCCAAAAGCCAGCATCTTTTATCTGAACTCTGGGATTCTGTAATAGCACACTGTGCCCATTCTGAGAAGAATAAAAACACCAGTAAAATCACAGACTCTGCTCCTGTCCTCGTCAGGACTGCCAGTCCTTGGAGCCCTCCTACTTTTCCCAATTTTATGTATCCTTCAGGACCCTTCACTTGCCTCCCTGGTCAGCGTTTACTGATCAGTCAAGACCTTTAACCTTTCCTCACATCCACCTGACCACTCACCAGCTCCTGGGTTACTTGGGTTACTGGAATTCCAAATAAATCTCATAACTATACCCATGAGTTTCCCAGCAAATTCATCATTTGTAAATGCAGCTGGGTCCACTAGGCTGCTGCCCAATACTGTTACTTTTGGGTGAACATCTTATCGCCTTCCCCAGAGAATGCTCTCAAGCCCTGAGTGCACACTCACTTCCTCTCATCATATGACCACACTTCTACTTCCCTAAAAGAGCAAAACAATTGTATGTTAACAGATGCTTCCGTCTCTGCCTCAGAACGTCTCTATTCTTTTGTCTGCCAATTACCATTACCGTGGGACCACCTTTGACTTGTGTGTTCTCTACTGTTCCAATGTTAACTCATTTTCCTGTATCCATGATCACCTCCTCTCCATCTCTTCTCCTGCATGTTCAATATCTCCTTCTTCATTTGTTCCTTCAGCTTGACCAGCAACATATTAAAATCTCTACCATCCTTAAAAACAATAATAACAGCAAACACAACAAAATACTCCATCCAAAATAAATGAGTAGGAAAAAAAAAAAAAAGCAAAAAGCCCCCAGAACTTTGAGAAAATTGGTTTAAAAAAACAGAAGAGAAATGGCAATTCAGGGGACTCAGTGAGGGATGGGGGGCAAATGAAGGTATAGAGGAGATGTAAAAGCTTCTTCTAGGGTCCTACTAATTTGAGAAGAGGTTTTTTTATATAAGAAAAGATATTTTTCAAAAAGCGACAATATTTTAAAATGGTATCTTGTCAACTATGGACCCCAAGGCTAAAACTCTTTAAAAAAAAAAAGTAAAGAAAATTATATCTTCAGTCTTCAGGAAGTTTTAATTGGCTTTAATAAGTTGCAGTAATATTCCTATTATCCCAGTTATCTGCAGAACAGAATGTTCCAGTTAACTGAATATGCTGATTAATAAAGAGTTGCCCTATCTATCATATATAGATTACAGATTTCAAAGACTATACCATTAAAGATCACATGGGACATAATTTACTCTTTCTGTGATGATTCAGAGGCACTTGGGGATTTTCCAGGGCACCAAAGAGAAAAGGAGAATAATCTCAAGAGCAGCTCACCAGGCTCCATGAATGTTATGGTGCTTAACCTCAGAACGAATCCCATGAGATGGAGATTATCACTATTTGACAGAGAAAGGAGCTAAGACTGGAATAAAACATGTCCTCAGGGCCATACAATGGCAGGGCTAGGACTTACACTCAGGTTTCCAAATTCCAGTGGCCTCTACCATCAATTTGTATGACTCCAATCAAGGTTCATAGAAATGGATGGAATTCCTGGTAAATCAATTTTAATAATATATACAAAACTATAAAGCTAAGCAGGACTATAGAAAATCATGTTAAAAATGGTCAGAAAAATAGAAGAGCTCTGGAGACCCAGTCTTTCTATGGTATCTATGGATGGTAAAATTATAGAATTGGCAACAATTGAGTCTAGTTAGCAGAAGAAGAATGGGTCAATACTACAGAGGGATTTAGGTGACTATGGTGTCATCAAAAGTACTGTCCATGGTTTGATGGTGCTACAGAAGCAATCTTCAAAGAAGGTGACGACACAGGCAGATGTCACCTCAAAGGGATACTTAGAATCTTTGTAGAATCATCCCTTCTTCTTGAGACAGTCCCTGAGAATAATGTGATCTGAAGTGTAGTAGGGTACACCTTTCTCTTAAGAGTACATTTTCCTCTGAAGTCTCATGCAAGACTGACATTACCGTCAGGAAATAGAACTTTTTCTCCAAACCACTTCTGAAACTTCTAGTGCTTGAACGGAGAGCTCAAGCCTGAAACCTAGACAGAATGAGACTCAGAATAAAAAGTTTAGACCCTGTGTTCAACCTTGGACAACCCTTAACACAACTCTCAGTTCTTTCATCTGTAAAATGGTAATGATAATACCTACTTAATTGGGTAAGTTTGTGTTCCCTTCCCAGCCTCTCAACACAAGAGTGTCTTATTCTATCCCCTTATTCATTTTAGTGTTTTCCTGCTACTCACTGCATAAGCCATATGGTCATAGAGGGAATTTGCAGATCAGTTATCAAGAGCAGGTATTGTCTGTGCACAGTCAAGGGAGCTGGCTAACTCATACTTCCAGACTGATATCAATGTCATTGCATCGTGGAAGTTTCTCCTGATCATTTCCCACCCTACCTCTTAAGAAGTGCTTCTCCTCTGCCTCCATATGGCCTTGTATCTGCCATTGTATTAGATGTTGTATTACATTGTATTGGATGTGTTTTCTGGCTTTCCACTGGACCATAAGCTCAAATCTTTTATCTTTGAACCCCTGGGACCTAACTAGCTAACTAGCTGCTGATAGTCTCCATAGGATTTTGCTGAATAAACAAATAAAAGAATATCAGTTTTCATCTTCTGGAGGCCTAGGCCCTGAGAATTCAGTATTGTTTATAAGACTTGGAAGTCATGTAGTAATTGCTGTGTTCATCCTCACTTGGTTTATACTCCTCAATGAAGAATTCACTTTCAAGGCTTGCTCCCCCCTCTCCCCAAATAATTATATCAGGAAGCCTTAGCTGGGTGAAAGTTTTTACCCCCAATGGGACAGTCACACTAGCTCATTAAGCAGTAGGAACACATTCAGCAGGAGAGCCAGGAGGTTCTGGAAAGGTAAAGTGAGAAACCCATCCATGACCACTTGCAATCTGTGGGCTGAACCACTTTCTTAACTCCCAGGATAAATCTTGTGCTTAAGAGAGTTACCTGGAGACACAAGAGAATCTTGCAGATAATTCTGCCTCCCTTCCCCCAGGACTCTCCCATTTGGGATCTCAGCACAGGGACTCAGGGTGACCTCTGTTCAAACTTCCTGATAGATACATAAATTCCTTGTGTTGAACTTGTTTTCTCTATCAGGGGAGAAGGCCTTTATGATTGTCCCTTTCAGAGACTTTGACTATTTTAGTGTGAAAAAAATGCTACTAAATTTTCTTAGTAAATGTTAAAAGACAAAGCAGAACTCATTGTGCTCTCCAAAATATATTAAATAGTAATTTGTTCTGAGGTGGGAAATGACTTTGCGTGGTCAGGACTTGCTCTGTTCTTGGGTCATGTTGCTTTTCAATTTAATAGTCATCTTTGCTGTAATTTAAAGAAAAAAAAAAAACCTCAGTGGAATATAACAACCAGTACTTATTTTTCACTCACTTTTCGTGTCAGCAGATACAGGGCTGCTTTGGCTGGGTTCTGCTCATTCTCCCACATAGACCAAAAAAACAGCTCCTAGATGGGATTTTCCAGTCTAGTGAGAGAGAAGAAGAGCAAGAGAGCTGGTGGGACCTTGCGATGCCTCTTAAGGCTTGGGCCGGGAGGCGGGATACCTCACATCTGCTCACATTTGATTAGACGAAGCAGGTCCTGTGGCCAAGGCCCAAGTCTTCGGGGCTGAGATGTGTATTGCTTTCACAAGGAAGTGCATAGGGTACACTGGAGAACAGCACAGCATCCACCAAGTTCATGAGCATTGTCGTGGCCTGCATGGGGTTCCAGATACATACAGTACCTTACAGAGCAGAGTGAGACTCTGGAGAGAAAATGAGCCAGAGTTATTAGTTTCTTCAAATGATGGTAGGAAAGAAAAACACTGGTGATTCTACTGTCTGCCTCTTTGATTGCTGTTTTACAACCTGATTTCTGCACATTTGTATTCCTTTCCTGATTTCAGGGGATGATGGAACACAGACTCATCCTGAGAATGGCAGCCAAGAAAACAGAATCAAGGCTCGCTGCCGGTCCTGCACGTCCGTCGTTCTGAAGGCCGTCTGGGGACTCTTGATCATCTTGTCAGTGTCATCCTCTTGGGTTGGAACCACACAGATTGTAAAAATTACTTATAAGAACTTCTACTGTCCATTTTTCATGACTTGGTTTTCAACAAACTGGAACATTATGTTTTTCCCAGTCTATTATTCTGGTCATCTGGCCACTGCTCAAGAAAAACAATCTCCAATGAAAAAATTCAGGTAGGTTTTGTGTTAACTGGTCAATAGCAGATGATGTAAAATAATTTCATGCAAATATCCACAATTTCATCTCTTTGGAATATGAGCTGAGTTGACATGGGGAGTGGGGAGAGGAGGATCTAAGGTCAGTAATGAACACTAGGAAACAGACTCAGTCCTCCCTAAAAAAAATGATTGAGTGTCTTCAACATGCCAGGCATTGTGCTGGTGCTCTTGTATATCTTATCTTATTTCATCATCATTGGTGGTAACCACCTTTTAAGGTGGTGTTATTATCCCCATTTTAACACAAGAGGAAACAGATTTAGAAAGGTTAAATGTCCAAGGTCACACATTTATAAATAATGGAACCCAGATTTAAATCCAGATCTGTTTATCTCTGAAAGTTATGTTTTAAAAGAACACTCCAGTGTCTCACGCACAGCAAAAAACTGTAGTAATGAGATTGTTACAAACACATTTGCTCAATATTCTGGATACTGTGGTGCCTAAGCAGATGAAACGACCTGGTTTCCTGCAAAGGGAAGTTTGGCCCTGGGATGGTTTAAGAGATCCCATTCTTTGCTAGCTAGGAGCACATGGGGCCATGTCTGTTGGTTTGCCAGCCATGAACTTGGTAGTGCCATGGTTCTAGTGATTGCTCTGTGCTCCGTGCTTCTGCAGCCCCATCTTGGAGAGCTCAGGAAGGTGGTAGGGCAAATGTCATCCAGCCCTACACAGCACTCAAGGAAGGCAAAAGCAGCGTTTGGGTCCAAGTTCCTTTGCTAACTGACAGCTTCTTGAAAAGGAAAAGCCCAGACCTAAGGAATAACTTCCAGGACGGTCACTCTGATCACCAAGAGAAAATGGTAGGCAGGACTTCAGTGGATGGCAGTGGGAGAGCAACAGTTCTCCACACCAGCTGATTGCTCCTCAGCAGAATGACAATAAATTTGTTTTGCTGGAGCCAAAATAACCTTCCTTTTGCCCCTGCACCTAATGAAAAGAAGGAATGACTCTTATAACTGGTGCATTATAAGACTTAAAAACTTAAACTATGAAGAGTGTATCTTCAACTTCCATTTTCTAGCACTGTTTGGAAGTGCCTGGGAACATTAAAGTCACACTGTGAGCTAATTTTCCATGTGTGTCCATAAAAATTCAATTATAATTAAAGAAACACAAACCAATTTAAGAATAATAAATGTTTTCTGGTTTGGGGGACAGAAAAAAGACTTATACCTTTTTGTGATTGCTAAAGATACTTTGTATTTGATTCCCATCAAAACAGACATGATGTTGGGGCAAAGGTCATTTTTAATAACAATATATATACATATATTTTTAGAAAGTGACAATGGAGGATGACATTTTATTTTATTTATTTTTTTTTAAACAAGATTTTTTTTGAGGAAGATTCGCCCTGCACTAACATGTGTTGCCAATCTTCCTCTTTTTTTTTCTTTTTTCTTTCCAAAGCCCCAGTACATAGTTGTGTAGCATAGTTGTAGAGTTGTAGCTCTTCTATACAAAAAGCATTCTCAGCATGGCTTGATGAGCAGTGAGTAGGTCTGTGCCCAGGATCCGAACTGACAAACCCCAGGCCGCTGAAGCGGAATGTGTGAACTTAACCACTATGCCACCGGACCGGCCCCACAATATTTTAATAAATGATTGCAGGGGATGTGATTATCAGACTAGAATTCTCCCTGTTTGAAAAGACCTGCATTTACCCTGTAGGGGAGGAAGAGAATTCCTCTACCCATTCTAGGTCCTTCTGGCTGCTCTACAAATTAAATTGACATCAGACAGAATAACAGGAGAAAATCAAACAAAGCTTTCTAACCTGTATACATGGGAGAGACCCAGGAAAACTGAGTAACTCGCCAATGGCTGAGCTGCCAGCTTAAATAGCATCTTCAGCTAAAGACAAAGGAGGGTGTTGGCGGTAGTGGTTTGGGACTTCAAAGGAGAGGAAGGCAATTCAAACGGAGATGGAAAAGCAAATGTTTGGTAAACAGAACTTTGATAAGAGTGGTCTTAGCAAGGATCCTGCCAGTCTACTGATACCCAGAGTTATCTATGTTGATGGCTTGTCCTGGGACAGGCCTTCTATCTTAAATTTCTTTTATGCAGTTGGGGGAGGGAGGTCAAAGTTTCTTTCAGAGTGTTTTGTTCTTGAAAATAATCAAGGCAAAGAGATATATTTTGAGGTGGCCAATTCTGATCCCCCACAGCCCATTGCATGTGTGTTTTCCTCAAGTGCTCCTATGGTTTAGACACACAAGCTGATAAAAACAACAGGAGTTTAGTATGGGAAGTAGTGCCTCAGAACACCTCAAAGCAAGCCAAGTGAGTTTGGTTTAAGATAACACATTTACAACAAGAGGCTGCTGCTAACGGAAACATTGTTTTGGGAATGAGTTTCATCTTCACCACATCTCTCGTGTCAGGCTAACTCTGAATTTAGCAAAATCTATGATTTGACATGACACCTCCACCTGTTAGTGCGGGGAGAGTGAAGTTGACCATTTCTGAAATGGAATCAAAGACCTTTTATTGTCAAGCAGAAAACATTGTCTTTGAAGGGAATATTCTCCAGCGGCCCCTTGCATATGAGAGGTAAACACTGCCAGAAAATTCTGAGATCCCTGATCGTTTTATTCCTGTAGACTCATTAACACCATCTGCCAAGAAAGCACTCCCAGAAGCTCTCACAGAGAACAAGGGGAAATAGAGTTAGTGTATAAGACTGGAAACAGAATTTGTCCCATAGCACCAGACCCTCTGACTATTGTTTCCTTTTCTCTTGAATGGTATGAAAGCATTTCCAGTTTTTTATTATCACTAACATCAAAAGAATTTTCAATAAAGTATGGAATCTAGGTGGTAAGGATAGCCCATTTGGAAGTAGTTTTTTATATTTTAATCATTCCATTTACATACTATCAAGAGAATCCAACTGCCTCAGGTGAATTTGAAATTTAAGAAGAAAAAAATTATATAACATAGCTTTGACAAGAGTGTTTTCTTAAGGAAAAAATCTCTAGAAAGCATGAAATTAGAGCCAAAGATGTATTTGTCTATGTCAAGCACCTATGAAATCTGCTTAAAGATGCCATCTGACACGCAGAAAGGGTTCAATAACTGCTAGCCGCTGTAACAAGGATGAGCATAATTAAATTATTAGTGTCCCTCAACCTCTAAGCTTCATTCCAAATTTTGCCACCTTGTCTAGAAATTCTGATATCATCATCCCAAAGAGAGACCTACTGTTATTTGTTTCTCCATAGAAATCCATTCTTTCTTGAATTTTTGCATTTCTTAGCACTTAATGCTTAAATAGCATAAGATTCTACACAGGTGACCCGGTGTTTGAATGGAGAGCATTTTTAATTCCTGCAACAGCAGTGAGAAATGGGGAGAAGGCTGACAATGAGAGAAGGAAGAAGAAGAGGAACAAAGAGGAAGCCAAGACCTGGGTGGCAGGATAAGCCAGGGCCGATGGGGGAGAGGGGGGTTAGGGGGGTGTCAGCTGCACTTTGCCTGGGGGTTCTCCCTGTCCAGAGGCCTCTGCTGGTCTTCCCCGGGGGTCAGAATGTTTGCTCACGTGCACACAAAGTCTTTGCTTTAGAGCACTCAACCTAGCATGATGGTGGGCTCTGGGAAGGAAGAACCATCACCAGCTAGGGTGATAAGAAGATCACCAGTGATCAGAAATCCTCTAGTCAGAAATGGGTTTGTGTGGTTCTTCATAAATGTGTATTTATTTTTTTTTTTAATTTTTTGTTTATTGCAGTAACATTGGTTTATAACATTGTAAAAATTTCAGGCGTACATCATTATACTTCTATTTCTGCATGGACTACATCATGTTCACCACCAAAATACTAATTACAACCCATCACCACACACGTACCGAATTATCCCTTTCACCCTCCTCCCTCCCCCCTTCCCCTCTGGTAACCACCAATCCAATCTCTGTCCCTATGTGTTTGTTTATTGTTGTTATTATCTACTACTTAATGAAGGAAATCATACGGTATTTGACCTTCTCCCTCTGACTTATTTCACTTTGCATTATACCCTCAATGTCCATCCATGTTGTCACAAATGACTGGATTTCATCGTTTCTTATGGCTGAGTAGTATTCCATTGTGTATATATACCACATCTTCTTTATCCATTCGTCCCTTGATGGGCACTTAGGTTGCTTCCAAGTCTTGGCTATTGTGAATAACGCTGCAATGAACACAGGGGTGCATGTACCTTTGCAAACTGGTGTTTTCAAGTTCTTTAGATAAATACCCAACAGTGGAATAGCTGGATCATATGGTAGTTCTATCCTTGATTTTTTGAGGAATCTCCATACTGTTTTCCATAGTGGCTGCACCAGTTTGCACTCCCACCAGCAGTGTATGAGAGTTCCCTTCTCTCCACATCCTCTCCAACACACATTGTTTCCTGTCTTGTTAATTATAGCCATTCTGACGGGCGTGAGGTGATATCTCATTGTAGTTTTGATTTGCATTTCCCTGATAGTTAGTGATTTTGAACATCTTTTCATGTGTCTGTTGGCCATCTGTATATTTTCTTTGGAGAAATGTCTGTTCAGGTCTTTTGCCCATTTTTTAATTGGGTTGGTAGTTTTTTTGTTGTTGAGATGCATGAGTTCTTTATATATTTTGGAGATTAAGCCCTTATCAGATGTATGGTTTGCAAATATCTTCTCCCAATTGTTAGGTTGTCTTTTCGTTTTGCTGATGGTTTCCTTTGCTGTGCAGAAGGTTTTTAGTTTGATGTAGTCCCATTTGTTTATTTTTTCTATTGTTTCTCTTGCCCGGTCAGATGTGGTGTTTGAAAAGATGTTGCTAAGACCGATGTGGAAGAGCGTACTGCCTATGTTTTCTTCTAGAAGTTTCATAGTTTCAGGTCTTACATTCAAGTCTTTAATCCATTTGGAGTTAATTTTTGTGCATGGTGTAAGGTAAGGGTCTACTTTCATTTTTTTGCATGTGGCTATCCAGTTTTCCCAACACCATTTGTTGAAGAGACTTTCTTTTCCCCATTGTATGTTCTTGGCTCCTTTGTCAAAGATTAGCTGTCCATAGATGTGTGGGTTTATTTCTGGGCTTTCGATTCTATTCCATTGATCTGTGTGTCTGTTTTTGTGCCAGTACCATGCTGTTTTGGTTACTATAGCTTTGTAGTATATTTTGAAATCAGGGAGTGTGATACCTCCAGCTTTGTTCTTTTTTCTCAGGATTCCTTTAGCTATTCGGGGTCTTTTGTTGTTCCATATGAATTTTAGGATTCTTTGTTCTATTTCTGTGAAAAATGTTGTTGGAACTTTGATAGGGATTGCATTGAATCTATAGATGGCTTTAGGAAGTATGGACATCTTAACTATGTTAATTCTTCCAATCCAAGAGCACGGAATATCTTTCCATTTCTTTGTGTCTTCTTCAATTTCTTTCAGAAATGTTTTACAGTTTTCGGTGTACAGATCTTTCACCTCTTTGGTTAAGTTTATTCCTAGGTATTTTATTCTTTTTGTTGCAATTGTAAATGGGATGGTATTCTTAATTTCTCTGCTACTTCGTTGTTAGTGTACAGAAATGCAACTGATTTTTGTATGTTGATTTTGTATCCTGTAACTTTACCATATTCGTTTATTACTTCTAAAAGTTTTCTGGTGGATTCTTTAGGGTTTTCTATATATAAAATCATGTCATTTGCAAATAGTGACAGTTTCACTTCTTCCTTTCCAATTTGGATCCCTTTTATTTCTTTCTCTTGCCTGATTGCTCTGGCTAGGACTTCCAATACTATGTTAAATAGGAGTGGTGAGAGTGGGCATCCTTGTCTGGTTCCTGTTCTTAGAGGGATAGCTTTCAGTTTTTCACCATTGAGGATGATATTAGCTGTGGGTTTCTCATATATGGTCTTTATTATGTTGAGGTACTTTCCTTCTATACCCATTTTATTCAGAGTTTTTATCATAAATGGATGCTGTATCTTGTCAAATGCTTTCTCTGCATCTATTGAGATGATCATGTGATTTTTGTTCTTCATTTTATTAATGTGGTGTATTACGTTGATTGATTTGCGAATGTTAAACCATTCCTGCATACCTGGAATAAATCCCACTTGATCATGGTGTATAATCTTTTTAACGTATCGTTGTATGCGATTTGCTAGTATTTTGTTGAGGATTTTCGCATCGATGTTCATCAGTGATATTGGCCTGTAATTTTCTTTTTTTGTGTTGTCCTTGTCTGGTTTTGGTATCAGGGTAATGTCAGCTTCGTAGAATGAGTTAGGGAGCTTCCCCCCTCCTCAATTTTTTGGAAGAGTTTGAGAAGGATAGGTATTAAGTCTTCTTTGAATGTTTGGTAGAATTCACCAGGGAAGCCGTCTGGTGCTGGACTTTTATTTTTGGGGAGGTTTTTGATTACTGTTTCGATCTCCTTACTGGTGATTGGTTTATTCAAATTCTCTACTTCTTTTTGATCCAGTTTTGGAAGGTTGTATGATTCTAAGAATTTATCCATTTCTTCCAGATTGTCGAATTGGTTGGCATATAGCTTTTCATAGTATTCTCTTATAATCTTTTGTATTTCTGAGGTGTCTGTTGTAACCTCTCCTCTTTCATTTCTGATTTTACTTATTTGTGCCTTCTCTCTTTTTTTCTTGGTGAGTCTAGCTAAAGGTTTGTCTATTTTGTTGATCTTTTCAAAGAACCAGCTCTTGGTTTTATTAATTTTTTCTATTGTTTTTTTGGTCTCTATTTCATTTATTTCTGCTCTGATTTTTATTATTTCCCTTCTTCTACTGATTTTGGGCTTTGTTTGTTCTTCTTTTTCCAGTTCCTTTAGGTGCATTGTTAGATTGTTTATTTGCATAAATGTGTATTTAAAAAGGCATTTAGTAGTTGTCCACATCAGGATAAACCCATGACTCTCAACCCTGGCTCTCCCCAGTAGACTCTCTCACAGAGCAGATTCCTTTGTAAATACAGAATACAAGCCTACCTCATTTTATTGTGCCTCACTTTATTGCACTTTGCAGATAACTGCGTTTTTTACAAATTGAAGGTTTTTGGCAACCCTGCTGCAAGCAAATCTATTGCTGCCATTTTTCCAACAGCATTTGCTCACTTCATATCTCTGTGCCACATTTTGGCAATTCTCACAATATTTCAAACTTTTTCATCATTATTATATTTGTTATAGTGATCTGTGATCAGTGATCTTTGATATTACAAGTGTAATTGTTTTGGGGCACCACGAACTGCATCCATCCATATAAGACAGCAAACCTAATTAATAAATGTGTGTGTTCTGACTGTTCCTCTGACGGGCCATTCCCCCATCTCTCTCCCTCTCCTTGGGCCTCCCTGTTCTCTGAGACACAATAATATTGAAATAAAGCCAATTAATAACTCTACAATGACTTCTAAGTGTTCAAGTGAAAGGAAAAGTCGCATGTTTCTCACTTTAAATCAAAAGCTAAAAATGATTAACCTTAGCGAGGAAGGCATGGCAAAAGCTGAGATAGGCTGTAAGCTAGGCCTCTTGTGCTGAATAATTAGCCAAGTTGTGAATTCAAAGGAAAAGTTCTTGAAGGAAATTAAAAGTGCTACTCCAGTGAACACACAAATGATAAGAAAGCAAAAGAGCCTTATTGCTGATATGGAGAAATCCCTTAAGCCAAAGCCTAATCCAGAGCAAGGTGCTAACTCTCTTCAATTCTATGAAGGCTGAGAGAGGTGAGGAAGCTGTAGAAGAAAAATTTGAAGCTAGCAGAGGTTGGTTCCTGAGGTTTAAGGAAAGAAGTTGTCTCCATAACATAAAAGTGCAAGGTGAAGCAGCAAGTGCTGGTGTAAAAGCTGCAGCAAGCTACCCAGAAGATTGAGCTAAGATAATTAATGAAAGTGGCTACACTAAACAACAAATTTTTAATGTAGAAGATTCCATCTAGGACTTTCATAGGTAGAGAGGAGAAGTCAATGCCTGGCTTCAAAGTTTCAAAGGACAGGCTGACTCTCTTGTTTGGGGCTAATGCAGCTGGGGACTTTTAAGTCAAAGCTAATATTCACTTACCATTCCAAAAATCCCAGAGCCCTTAAGAATTATGCTAAATCTACTCTGCCTGTGCTCTATAAATGGAACAACAAAGCCTGGATGACAGCACATCTGTTTAAAACATGCTTTAGTGAATATTTTAAGCCTACTGTCGAGACCTACTGCTTGGAGAAGAGATTACTTTCAAAATATTACTCCTCATTGACAATGCACCTGGTCATCCAAGAGCTCTGATGGAGATGTGCAATGACATTAATGTTTTCATGCCTGCTGACACAATATCCATTCTGCAGCCCATGGATCAAGGAGTAATTTTGACTTCCAAATCATATTATTTAAGAAATATATTTCATAAAACTACAGATAGTGATTTGATTCCTCTGACAGATCTGGAAAAAGTAAATTGAAAAGCTTCTGAAAAGGATTCACCATTCTAGATGCCATTAAGAACATTTGTGATTCACGGGAAGAGGTCAAAATATCAACATTTACAGAAGTTTGGAAGAAATTGATTCCAATCCTCATGGATGACTTTGAGGGGTTCAAGACTTCAGTGGAGGAAGTAACTGCAGTTGTGGTGGAAACAGCAAGAGAACTAGAATTAGAAGTGGAGCCTGAAGATGTGACTGAATTGCTGCCATCTCATGATAAAACTTTAACAGATGAGGAGTTGCTTCTTATGGTTGAGCAAAGAAAGTGGTTTCTTGAGATGGATCTACCGGTGGAGATGCCATGAAGATTGTTGAAACAACAACAAAGAATTTAGAATACTACATGAACTTAGTTGATAAAGCAGCAGGAGGGTTTGAGAGAATTGAGTCCAATTTTGAAAGACATTCTACTTAGCGTAAAATGCTATCAAAAGCATCACATGCTACGGAGAAATCATTTTGAAAGGAAGAGTCAATCGATGTGGCAAACTTCACTGTTGTCTTATTTTAAGAAATTGTCACAGCCACCTGAACCTTCAGCAACCACTACCTTGATCAGTTAGCAGCCATCAACATCAGGGCAAGACCCTCCACCAGCAAAAAGATTATGAGTTGCTGAAGGCTCAGATGATGGTTAGCATTTTTTAGCAATAAAGTATTTTTTTACTTATGTACATTGTTTTTTTAGACGTAATGCTATTGCACACTTAATAGACTACAGTATAATATAAACATAACTATTATATGCACTGGGAAACCAAAAAATCCATGTGACTCACTTTATTGCGATGTTCGCTTTATTGTGGTGATCTGGAACCGAACTCGCAATATCTCCAAGGTATACCTGTACAGAAACTTGGGCCCAGGATGTTCTATGAAAACTGCTGCTTGGTCTATGTGTGGCTCTGATTCAGAGTATCTCCACGGCTGTAGAGCTTGAGGGAGGCCATCCATTTTCCCATGCGTGTGAGCACGTGTGATTTCTGTTTACTTTACAAAAGACATTGCCTTTAGGTTATTTAGTCCCTTCATTGAAGTTTTGTCTCTTTCAAGTTAAAATTTACCTTTGGGAAATCACATTTCCCTTTTACGAAAATCCTTCCTTTTTTGTTTCTCTCACATAAAAGTAAAACCACTGCATGGGTTTCCCTGTGTGCAATATCCATTTTAACCTTCTGGACTTGCTGACCTACGACTCCCAGCATCCTCAGCTGCCTGGAAGCAAGGTTTACTAGGAGACTTGATATTGAAGCCCTGCCCCTGTGCTTAGAGCCTTGCCACTTTGTCCCTCCCTCCACGTGGTCCTCCTGTGGGGTAAGTGGCTCCACACATGTGAGGCAAACTGGCTAGAGATTACCTGGGTTTATAATACTTGGAGGCACAATTATTTCTCATCAGAAAAACCTGGAAGAGACACCAGTGCTAGTACTATCTAGAGCCATGTAAATAGATTTCATTATAAAAGAGCAAACATTAGTAACTTGTTGCTTTGAACAAGCTATTTATACTACTCTTGAAAATACAATGTCTGGCACATGATAATTGCCCAATAAATGCTTGGATGTTCATGAACAACTGAGTGAAAATAATAAAGCTGAATTCTCCCAGTGGCAAGCCTGTTTCTAGTCCATAGTCAACTAAGCACTATTATTCTATCCCTTCCATTATTGCTTGTCTGTATGACTAGCTTGAATATTTTGATTAAAATGGCCCCTTGGGCTAAATAATAAATTTAGTCAGAAATCAAACAAATCAAAGATTTAACTGAAGTGACTATTTTTACACAATGAATTCAGATAATTCCTCCAAAGTAGCCAAATATTTGCATATAAATACAACCTGAGTTTCACTTTTATTTTTTTCCATTTTGGGGTTATCACAGAAGCTTTCTTCATTTTTTTCTGCCTTAAAAATGCTAGAGGAAAAAGAAATTAGTCAGTTGGGCAGATACATTAGAAAGAAGCACAGTGCTTTAGGAATAATAAAGTCCCAAGCTGTGTATGGCTTTCCCTGATACATGAGGCTGCTAGTTGGTCTGTAGCCTGTTGCCACAGTAGCCATCTTGATCCTGCCACATTCGCCGATTGGGAAAGAATCTTCTTTCTCTTCCAATAGCTAGTAATTCCAGCAACCACTCGTTTCTGTATTTCTCCAGGCTTCCCTGAGAATGTTAGCAACAGCAGAATGGCTGTCCCAGCAGTCTCAGAGAATAGGTAGGAGAGGCCTGGCTCTGTGCCTGGGAAGCTGTAGGCTCTTTTCCATGGAACTCTTTGCACTTGTTGTGGCCTGTAGGTGGCCGAACTGGGTTCCGCAGGTTCCGCAGATGAATGATGGGTCTTGAGTGTTTGTGCTCTTGCCTGAAAATGGCTGTGAAGAGTTAGACAACAGAGATGTGTCACAATTAGTACCTGACTATTAACCTCTTTTTCTTTTCTAGGGAATGCAGTCGGATTTTTGGTGAAGATGGTCTGACACTGAAGCTCTTTCTTAAAAGAACTGCTCCCTTTTCTATTCTATGGACTTTGACTAATTACCTGTATTTACTGGCTTTAAAGAAGCTGACAGCCACAGATGTCTCTGCTCTGTTCTGTTGTAACAAAGCCTTTGTCTTCTTGCTGTCGTGGATCGTGCTGAAAGACAGGTTCATGGGCGTGAGGGTAATGGCACACTTGATTCAATGCGGGAGGCCGCCCTTAATCCTACATCCTGGGCATCAGAAGAGCTGCTTTGTTTCATGAAGTTTCTGTAAAACTTCTCTCTCTGGTTCTGAGTACAAATTGGAATTTGAAGATGCATTAAGATGCCTAGGCAGTTACAACAACATGAAAATATATAGAGATTGTTTTCATTGGGCAGTCAGCTGATTTCAACAGGAGGCACTAAAACTAAAAAGAAAATAAGTTCTTTTTTTAGAATTAATGGTGTAATCAACTCCTTCTGTCCTCAGGAAAAAAGGATCCGAGAAAATCAGCCACAGTAAAGATTATGATTTGCTTTTTTTTGATCAATATATATTGGGACAACTCCTTCATGTCTTTTCCCCCTCCCAAAGATAGATTTAATTAATATTGGTGTAAGTAGATAAGATTACCAAACAGTAATTAAAGTCACTGGTAATGGCACAATGCTGTTAAAAGTGGCTATATATCTAGCGTGACTAATCTAGAAATGGAACTAAAAGCAACAACTTGTACTTTTGGGTACAAATCCTTAATTGACCTATATTAAGTTTCCACCAACTACTTCAGTTCTGAGTTTATTCCTTTCAGAAACAACATGGATTTAAAAATAAAAATTTTTTTGTATGCTTGTTCTGTTAGATTGATTGAAAGCCATGCAGATTTAAAGAGCCAGATCTCATTCTTATAATCTGGCATGCTACCATGATGAAAATATTGAGAAAATAATTCTTTAGAAGGTCCAAATGAATAGCCTTTTCCCAGAAGGTAAACATCACACAATTATTGTTCTCTGAAAGAGATGTCCAAGAATGGATTTGAAACATACTTTACTATCAAAATATTGCTCTAGTTGCAACAATTCCAGGGTCCTTGCCTCCCTAAATGCTGAAATTATTGTCTATATTAGAGAGACAGTTTATGATAGCCATTAACCCTGAAAACTTTCTTTTTAATAGCTCATTAGCAAATTCTGGCTGTATCTTGGGAGATGCTGCTCAGAAATTCACAACTGAAGCTTGACATGAACAAGAAGTAGAAAGCTGTGGTAGAAGACAAGATGAGAAACTCTGATTCAGTCCATGATATCATTAAAATATACCCAGATGTGGGACCAACACTCTCCACCAGCTTATCTTAGATTGGACACCCAAAGGGCTTAGCATCATGATTTTATATGTAACCACTGATGCTGGCTGTCTACCGTCAGGTACTCTGACAAGTCCTCGAGAGCAGGGACATTCCCTGCATTGCTCACTGCTCCGTTCAGAATGGGCTACATAATTTGTGGGGCCCAGTACAAAATGAAAATGCAGGGCCCCCTGTTAAAAAAATTAATAATTTCAAGATGGCAACAGCAGAGCATTAAACCAAGGGTGGGGCCCTTCTAATCATGGAGCCCTGTGTGTCTGCACAGGTCATGTGCCCGCGAAGCCAGCTCTGCCTCTAAGACCTAGAATATGCAGAGGACAATGTAAAGGCTCAATAGACATTTGGGGATATAGTGAATGAACTCATGCTTAGGAGATCATTCTCTTTTCTGTCTACCACTACCATGTATCACCCATGAGAATTTGGAGGGCCTTGTCAGAAGAGGGAAAAAGAGATTTAGGGGCTTTTCTGCTCTTTCAGTGGCATCCAAATACCAAAAGGAAATCAATACATTTATATTAGATTTACCAGTGAGAAATCAGTCGTATTAGAGTGAATGAATGCATTTAACCATGAAACTTACTGATGCAAGAGGTCCTATCAAAAGAGGTTCAATATTTATTTGAGATCAAAAGATCTCAAATAAAACTCAGGTGTATAACTTGTATTTAAATCACAGATTTAGGAACTCTACCTAGAGGCTATAAACCATTGCCATTTTAAAATTGACACCCCCAATAAGGTGTCCACATCCTAATCCCCAGAACCTGTGAATGTGACCTTATTTGGAAAAAAATGGTCTTTGCTGACGTAATTAAATTAAAGATCTTGCAAAGAGGAGATCATTCTGGATTATCTGGGTGGCCATAAATCCAATAACAAGTATCCTTATAAGAGACACACACAGGAGAGACCCACAGAACAGGAGGAGGCAATGTGACCACAGAGACAAAGATTGGAGTGATGTGGCCACAAGCCCAGGAAACCCAGAGCAGCCACCAGAACCTGGAAGAGGCAAGGAACGTATGCTCTCCTACAGCTGCCATTGGGAGCACAGCCCTGTGGATTTTGAACTTCTGGCCTCCAGAACTGTAAGAGAGTCAATTTCTATTGCTTTTAGTCACCAAGTTTGTGGT
Organism: Diceros bicornis minor; assembly: GCF_020826845.1. NCBI lineage: Eukaryota > Metazoa > Chordata > Mammalia > Perissodactyla > Rhinocerotidae > Diceros > Diceros bicornis. The sequence goes on along the minus strand of NC_080763.1, from coordinate 7,556,971 downwards.
AATTTGTTACAGCAGCCTCAGGAAACTGATACAGTATCTGGAAGTAATAAGACCTGATAGAAAAAATGTTAAGTAGCCAATAAGTGCCAGCCCTTGTGTTCTAGTGATTAAGATTCAGTGCTCTCACCACTGCAGCCCGGGGTTTGTTTCCCAGTCAGGAAACCACACCACCCATCTGTCAGTTGTTATACTGTGGGGGCTGCCTGTTGCTGTGATGCTGAAAGCTATGCCACTGGTATTTCAAACATGAGCAGGGTCACCCATGGTGAACAGGTTTCAGTGGAGCTTCCAGATTCAGACAGACTAGGAAGAAGGACCTGGCCACCCACTTCCAAAAATATTGGCCATGAAAACCCCATGAACAGCAGCAATAGCAGTGAAGCATCAAATAATACAGTGTGGGAAAGTGAGAGGATGACCCAAAAAGACTGGGCAGGGTTTCACTCTGCTGGACACAAGGTCACTAGGAGTCAGAATTGACTCCATGGCACTAACAACCAAGCCAATAAGTACTTGTTAATAAGTATATACATAAATTAAGACATCATAAATATATACATAAATTGACATCATAAATGGCAAAATGGTAAGCATTAATGTCAGACATGCTGATAGAAGTCAGATATTTTTCTCTTTACGTGACTGGAAGTGCTTCGCTTCTTACTGTGAAACATTAGAAAGTGTTTAATGCAATGTTCCAGATGAATGTCAAGGTGTTATTTTAAAGATGCCCATAATCAGGCCATGGAATATGAGAAGCACCAAAACATAGTCAGCATTTTGCCTTTTGGCAGTATCAGCAATTCTTTTCCTCCTGAGACATATTGAGAACATGTATAATTAGGTCATTTGAGAAATTAAAGGAGGGCAAATAGAATACTGACAACATAAATGCAGCTTTTATTGCCAACATCCACAAATAATCAAAAGCATAGTCTGTAGATGCCACCCTACTTGGACTACTGTTGTTGTTTTTTTTTTCTGAGGAAGATCAGCCCTGAGCTAACATCCATGCCAATCCTCCTCTTTTTGCTGAGGAAGACTGGCCCTGGGCTAACATCCGTGCCCATTTTCCTCCACTTTATATGGGACACCGCCACAGCATGGCTTGACAAGTGGTGCATCGGTGCGCGCCCAGGATCCGAACCCAAGTCGCCAGCAGCGGAGCGCGTGCACTTAACCGCTATGCCATGGGGCCGGCCCCAACTACTCTTTTTTTTAAATAGTTAAAGGGTTGCTTTCAGTCATCATATTAAAATATATACTTCTGATTCATTCTAAGGCTTCAGTAGTTTAGAAACAGATCATTTGGATTACAATTTTCATTGCTTGACTCAAGAATGATCACACTTAAGATAAAATATATGGCCTTCCCTACTTCTATTTTTCATGTCAAAATAATACTCTGGACAGAATGAGGGATGCTTTAAGTTATAATATCAGTAAATATGAGTTTATCTGGAGTACTAGTTGGTTAGAATCAGCAATGCTTACATCAAAAATAATTATGTATTATGAATAACTTGTTAAAATATTTTGTTTCCTTGGAATATTTATTGAATTACAGATGAAAAGGTAATCCATTATACATTTACTTTTCTATTATGAAATCATTTCAACCAATTTGCAGGTAAACTTTGATGTGTTAAGAAACTTTCATGAGTAGTTGCTTATAGCTGACATATGGTCATCTCATGGAAATTAGTAAACTTCTTTGAAAGGTCATATTTTTTTTTCAATTGCAAAGATGTTAGTAAGTGAGAACCCAACTCTTGTAGCTTTGAAGATGGATATTTTTCCATCTCCAAGATTCTGTCTTTTTTAGCTAGAGTTCTTAAATTCACAAGAACCAGAGAAATCACCTTCATTTAAAAAAACGTTCTCCTCAAAGAAAATGAGCCACTGGCTGGGGTTTTTTCCTCCATCGCTGGTATCTATTTCACGCCAATGAAAAGTAAATGTCAGAGGGGCTGGCCCGGTGGCGCAAGCGGTTAAGTGCGTGCGCTCCGCTGCGGCGGCCCGGGGTTCGCTGGTTCGGATCCCGGGTGCGCACCGACGCACTACTTGGCAAGCCATGCTGTGGCAGCGTCCCATATAAAGTGGAGGAAGATGGGCACAGATGTTAGCCCAGGGCCGTCTTCCTCAGCAAAAAAAAGAGGAGGATTGGCGGATGTTAGCACAGGGCTGATCTCCTCACACACACACAAAAAAGTAAATGTCAGACAAGAAAGTTAAAACCCTTTCTTTCAGATCCTGTCCCTCCCTTATTTTTCATACTATTAATTGAAATTTTTCTTTCATTTTAAAATTTCCTTGAACATACAGAGAAAATTGGTGGGTGGTGAGTAGTTAGCAGGCCCCAACTTTCTTAGCAGTTATATGAATTCGTGTCGCTTCAGCTTGGCACCCACATATTTTCTAGCTGTAATTGGGTTCCTCTGCAGTTAACTTCCCAAATGTGGCTCTTTTGGAGACTTTCCGAGATCCACCAAGGACTGACTGGAGTATGTTGGTTACACTGACTCTTTCATTGCTTAAACTGTACTTCTCTGAATTCAAATTGGGCTCTAGAGCTCTCTAAATCAGGACACTGGAGCTGAGCTGCTACTGATTTGTGCCAATATTACATATTTAGATAAGATTCAAGATCATCTTTGTTTCCATCTTACCCTTGGTTGACATTTATGCAGTAACTGTTCCTTCACCTGCAGTGCAGAATATTCTATCCAGAACCTTCATGCTCCCTGGAGGAGGCAACAGAGGATGGGTAGTGGAACTCATCCCTTTCATTTCCCTCTTGGCAGAAGATGACTCATGAATACAGAGAAGAGAAAGCTGGGTTGTAATGGGTCTCCAATTTTATGCCCACGAGGAAGCCATAACCCCTGTAACAAGGTGCAGTCAATAGGCCTGCTTTATCCTCCACACACACTCTTTCGTCTTTCCTTCTGGGATTTCTTTCCCTCTTTTCCATCCTGGTCTCCCTTTGAGATCATTTTCAGATGGATTTTATTTATATAAAAATAGATGCGTGTGTGTGGCAGGGGGTGGGGGCAGGAATCTTTGTTTGAGGCTCTGCACCCCTTTGGTTTGACCTGTCCTAGGTCAAAGAAAATGCTTCTCTAGGCTTTATCTGTACCAACTAATTCTTTGAGAGGTGAAAGAAACCTAGCTGTCATGCAGGTTCACAGGTGGTATGAGGCACAGTGAGGTCACCTCTAGATCCCTCTTTGGGCTCTAGGTACAGACTCAAACAGCCTCACGGTCCCCCTCTGAATGGCCCTGAAAATTGATGCAGAGGCTTTCAGAGGGTGCTAAGCCTGCAGAGGAGGGCAGCTGGCTCAGGTGATGTCGCTCAAGTGGCATGCTGGGATAATGGGCTAAATAGATCCTCTTCCTCAGGGTACTCACCCCAGGTGGGCACACCATGATGTGAAAGGATCGAGAGGTTTACAAGTTAAAAAAGAGGCATTGGCAGTTTTATGGTCACTGTGGTTACTAACATTCTCACTCAGATCAGATTCAGGTAGTGGTAGTAGTGGGTTTTCCATCTTATTTAGACACCTCTGGTTGGTTATGGGGTTGGAACTGAACTGGGTAGTGAGGAGAGCCACGTTTCTCCGAAGCCAAGCAGGAGTCACCACATGATGGTGCACTTTCATCAGAAGAGACCCTCATGTGGATGCTAATGTGCTCGGAAGTATTTTTTGTGGTTGTCACCATGTGGATATACAAATACGAGCACTTCTGACACAATATTTAAGGCACAGGCTTCCTGCAAGCACATTTTCAGTGTCCTAAGCCCGAGAACAGTTATGTTTTTCTGTTGAGAAGGACAGACTATTAAGCCTTCCTTGATGACTGATAAATTCGGAAAATGCATGTGACTCAGATCTGTGCTTAGGTTATCGTTCTCTGGAAATCTGAAGAGTATTTCCTCTGCAGTTAACCAATGGTACCAAGCACGGCCACTGTGGAATCATCTGAACGACCACTCCAAAGGAGCCTTCCACCCAATGTTTTCCTGCAGTTTCTAGATTAGCTGAGCTCCCTTCTCTTAGTTCCAACTGTGTAGATAAGAAACATATTAAAAATTTCTTACAGCATGGCCCTAGAGAATGTTCTATCAGATGGTTGTGAAATTTAAATAAAAATGTGGAAAATAATTTAACTTATCTTCCCCCCCAGGAAACCTATATAACCTATAAATTATTAACCTATAAATTACTGTTCATACCATAGAGAAGAATTTTTCTAACATCTCAAATATTCAGATTTTCAGGCTTTTAGAACTTAGCTAACAGCGTTGTCTGGCCTCCTGAAGTGAAAAATGCTTCTCTCCATGAAGGCAATTGAAAGAGACACTGGTGTAATTGATATGTCAATTTAAGTGGTCCAGGCTAATATTTTCACAAGCGCTTGAATATAAAATGTAATGGAGATCTTTAAGAAGCTCATCATGGTTATAAATTTTGAATTGCTATAAAATTATGTAATCTTTGTCCATATTCAATTCCTATCTTGAGAAAACTTACAATAGAAATATTGTGCATATATATTTTTACTAATGGATGACTCAGAAAAGGGAGAGTTCCCCACTGGGGTCATATCCTGGGGCTAATTGTATTAAAAGGTCATCATTTTCCAGATAGTATTTTTGTTTTTTGCCTTTTTCTTTTTGTATGGGTGGTTTGTTTTCATAATTCCCTAACCCTGGAATTATATATTATATACAATTCCCTAAACTCAGATATTATATATTACAGAATAATTTTAATAATTTTAAATATGAAACAGCACATCATCTTGAAGTTCGTTAGGATTAGCACTGTGTGCTATTAACCCTGTCTTGGAGAAACCTCCTGTTTATTTGACCAAGGAACTACAACCGTTGCTTGGCCAAAAGGAAACAAACATTAATTTAAATTTATTATCCTACAAGTTCAGTCTCATGAGGGAAATCTGTTAGTGCACCTGAATACTTTCACCCATGAGCATTATGTAAACGCAAAAACAAATCAGAAAATGCCCGTGTCTAACGTGCCTTTTCATTTCTCTGAAATCAGACTGTCCAAAGAATTGTTGCAAATCCCTGGCTGAACTATAAATCCCCAAATCAAAGAAAATGATAACCCTCATGGAATTTCCAGGTCTAGATAACCCTCTCGCCATGTTTATTTATGAGTCTATTACTTCTTGTTTGGAAAATTTCTTTGACACCTCATGGTGTGTGTATTAAATTCCATTCCCTATAGTTTGAGGCAGACTCTAACTAGAACGCACGCCAGGCAGCTTTAGAGAATATGATATTCACTCAGCAGGAGAAACGCCTCCTGTCACGCAGCCGCCTGGATAAGGCTTTATGAAGACGGTTTTTCACTGCTGACATGTTAGCGTCTGTTCTCAAGTACTCCTGCTGTTTTTCATAAAAGACGCTTTAGTATGGAGCTGGCTCTGAAACCAACTGTGTGCTTGCTTTTGGTGGTCATTAACAAAAGAATTGCTTTAGCAGCATCTAAATTATGGGTGTCATCGTTATCACACTTTGCACCACCCTGGAGCAAGTCTACAGTTACATGTTAAAGATCTACAGTTTGTTGTCATAAATAATGCACCGATAATGGTCTAGAGGGCCAAAAAAAAAATCACATATGTGAAAAAGGTATCTACAGAGGAATTGACTTACTTGGGAATACTCAGAACTGAAGCTTAACAAAATTAATGGCCATGTATGTTTAAATTTCCCACCAAGTTGCGTCTCAATTTTAAAGTCAGCGAGACTACTTCACAAGGAAATGATATGTCATTCCCTATTCCAGGGTTGTTATTTTACTGTTTACCCTACCTTTGAGAACCAGTTCAAGATAAAGGAACATGTAAACCAGCATTTCAGAAAGGGAGTGGACTCCTGTTTTGAATATACCAAAGATCATATCGATTTATAGTAACCCATTATGATTTCAATCAAATTATGACTATTTCAGTTATGCAGTTAATTGAATGAAATTATCTTCCTGTGGTTTAGTTTGCATGTAAACAAAAGGAAGAACTGGCCTCCATTTGACATCCAGTGACAGTGCAGACTCAGCTCCTGCCTTATAAATCACTCAGAGATCATTCGCTTTCCTTTTGTTCTCATGGCCAGAAATCTACCCCTTACCTGCATCAATGTTACGTCTCCCTAGTCCAGCCCTGAGTATGTGGAGATCTTTAGAAACATGCACAGATCTAAAGAGCTGATTAAAATGTATGCTGAATTGTTTGAAGAAAGAGAATACAGTATAGATGAAAATGCGTTGAAGTGACTTCCTATTAAATTTACTTCACTAATACAGGTATTAATCTCTAGGAAGTCGAGATAAAAAATTCAGCTAAAATTACTAGCCTTTAATTAGAATGTGAGCAGCTTTCATATTCTCCACCTGAATGTCTCATGAGCAACTGATTTCTTGTTAATACCGACCCTCTCCACTTTTAAACAGTGATGTACAGGAGGTAATTGGGTTTGAGGAAGCATTTAACACCTCGCATGAAGTCTTCAGTTGCTTGCACTAGGATATGGAGGTATCAATTTTTTTTTATTTCTTTGCATTCTCTTCCACAGATAGTTGCCGCAATAATGGCCATCACCGGCATCGTTATGATGGCGTACGCCGATAACTTCCACACGGATTCCATCGTGGGAGTGGCATTTGCAGTGGGCTCAGCCTCCACATCTGCATTATATAAGGTATGTCGTGCACTTTCTTATGTAGTCAACTGCCGTTCATAGCTTAGACTTAAGTAATAAATTAAGGAAGGACAAAGAAAATCTTGGCTAGATAAAAAATGAGATGGTTTAAATAATAATGAGTACTTGCTGTATGTTGGACACTTGCCAGAAATTTTCACCTGTGTTAACACACCCTTATGAGGCATAGGTAACCATCCCCACTTTCCAGATGAGGAAACGGAGGCTTTGAAAGATGAAGTAACTTGCCCAAGGTCATACAGCCAGGAAGTGACAGAGCCAGGATTTAAACTCTGACTGGCCAACCCCAAGCCCACGCGCCACGCCCCCACTCCTCCCAAACCTCAACCAGTTGTAGCAGGGGTTGAGGAGACCTCTCCTCTCTTGCTGTTTCTTTACTTGAACTACCTCTGATAGTTATGATATCTAATAATGATAAAATATCATTTTAACTCCAATGAGGTGTTAAAAATAACAAACAAGCTTTCACTTGAGAGCTGACCATTAGCTACACATTAACCCTGTGCCACAGGGGCTCATGTTATTAGCAAAATGAGGAGCCTCTTTTCCTCTCTGATGGATACTCTGCGTTTGCACCGTGTACTCGCTGTTCTTCCTCCACTGGAGCTGCTTGTCTTCAGCGAAAATTCTATTCAGAGTCACTGCCCTGCCTTCAGAAGCGAGGACTCAGAGAGCAGATCTAAATATTCCCCAAAGCTGCACTTTCCAGAGCCACGTCTCTGGAAGTAGCTAAAGGCCTGCTCTGCTTTCACCTCTCTTGCTGTTTCAATGAGAGCATTCTCTCTGAAAGGCAGAAAATGCCCTTTGCATCCCTCCTGGCTGCCTGTTCCGATTATTCACCAACACTGCAGCTCAGAGGGCATTGAGTCTATTTCCACATCAACATTTCCTGGCCCACTGATTCTGTGACAAGCTTGACAAGTATTCACTCAGTTGCCATTAGTGTCTAACTTGCCCCCAACTGAGACTCCACTGAGATGTCTGATGTGACCAAAGACTAGCACGTGTTCAAGTTCTCTTGGTTAAGTCTCTCAAGAGAAAAAAATAATAAGTTCAGTTGAAATTAAAAGCAATACCTGGAATTGCTATGTGACTGGGCTGGCTATCTCACAGAGAGAATTCTCCTGACCATGTTACAGATGTATTCACTCTGGGAGTCGTAATATTTGCTGACATGCACAATATCACATGGGCACCATTGACAAGATCTGCTCTATTCTACATTGTTCAAGGATTAAGATAGGAAGCAGAGGGGCTAAAAAGCCAAGAAGTATGGGCTAGAGACCCTATTCCTCTCCAGCCTGATGTGTGACTTTAGGTGAGCCATTCACATCTCCTTGCCATTTTCCTCTGTATGCAGATTTATAACCTAGAATTTTTTTTTTTAATCTGGAGAATAAACATAGAATTTGTGAAAATGTTTTGAGCTCAGAGAGAAAAGTGCTTATAAATCCAAGGCATCATTATTATTTCTCACAGCAACATAATGACAGGCTCTCTCTGTCCAATTTAGTTTTCAGTATCTGTCAAAATGAATCCCATGCTTGAAGGGAATAATTGATGGCATCTCAATCCTAGAAGATTTTTCTAGGCTTGTCTGTACTCTTACTTATCATTCACCCTATACCCATCACTGATGGTGGTGCTTAACACAGTGTATGGTACCCCAGCAGTTTTCAACACCATAAGGAATTCATTTTCTGGCATTTGCTGTCTCATATGAAGGCTATAGGGCTTTTTAATTCCTTATCTCAACAACCCATTAGGTGCCATGGCAATGGCAGGGTAAGAGAAATGGAGAATAAGCTCTGGGCCGGTGAGTTCACCGTGTAGATGAATAGAACTCACCTTTCTGACCTAGATCTCTGACTGTGTGGCTTAAGAGTCTCTTTCCCCTTCCAGGTTTTGTTTAAGATGTTTCTTGGAAGTGCCAACCTTGGAGAAGCAGCACACTTTGTCTCCACATTGGGTTTCTTCAATTTGATCTTCATCTCCTTCACCCCAGTCATCCTGTATTTCACCAAGGTGGAGCACTGGTCCTCATTTGCAGCTCTGCCATGGGGCTATCTCTGTGGGATGGCAGGGCTGTGGCTGAGTAAGTGGCCCCTGGTTTGCCTTCCATTCCCTATGTTACTTGATCTTTCCTAGGATGGTTAAATTATCATAGTAAGATTATTCCTTCGAGTACCTCTGTCCTCTATTTCCCAAACTTACTTAAGGTTGGTTAATGGTTAGAAGGTTCTTTGTAGGTTATTGCTTGATTAGGTCAGAGCTGTCCAACTGGCATGCCTCCGATGGGTTAGGGTGTGAGCTGGAGGCCCAGGCCACACCGATCACCACTGGTCTCCAAGCAGCCTTGTCCATTCTGCATGATGTGCTATATGATGTTATTGTGTTCCACATGCAGTGTGCCAGGCAGAGGGAAAGTGGATGGTGCATTCAAGGAACTCAAAGTGGATCAAAATGACTAGAGCACTGAGTGCAGGAGGAATGGGGAGGAAAGAAGAGATGACATTCAGGAAGAAAGCAGGTCATGAAGGGCCTGGAAAGCCATGTTGAGGGAGTTGCATTTAAAATCCACTTAATCTTTAAGCAGGGAGATGACAAGCTCACATCTGCATTTTAAGGAGCCCACTCTGGCTGTGTATAGAGTAGGGATTAGAGACAGGAAGCCCTCACCGAGCAAGAGAAGAAGCAGACTGAACTTGGTGGCCCTGCTAAGTAGGCTGTGCCTAGTCGATGACCAAGAAAGAGTCACCTGGAGTCTTTTCAATATCCTCTCTCCAAAATCCCCATAACTCTGAGGCTGTCAGCTTCACCTGAGCAACCAGGGGGCTCCCACTTTCAAGCTATGTTGCTCTGTCACTTGATGTGAGAGGACTTGAAGAATAACAAGCCTGCTCTTCTCTCACCAAGCAGTCAGACAACAGTCACCACCCAGTGACGCAGTGTCTCTACTCAGAATCACATCATTTGCATTCTGCTCCTCTTTGCTCACACTCCCTAAGGACAGCCCCTTTGCCTGCTCCACATTTACCCACCTCACTCCAGCTGCAGGACATCTGCCAACCCTCAGTTGACCTTCTTTACCAAGGTGACATAATCTGAAACATAATCAGAAGCAGCACTGCAATTCCTGGGAGAAAAAAATGCCCTTCTTTGCATTCCGATGTAGGCTTGGGTCATCTTTTTCTACTCTGGCCCAGGCCAGTGAGGAGAGGTCTTACACAAGACAAGAAACCCTCAAGAGGAGGATCAAACATTAATTCTTGGTCCTTTGAATTCTACTTTTGAAGGCCAAAAATATGTAGTTATGACCTTTCATAACCTCTGTGAAATTGAATAGAAATTAATAGCAGTGTTTAACACTAAAACATCCTAATTAAAAGTGCCTAGATAATTTCCTGGCCAAAAACAATCTAACTGGGAACAATCATAACCAAAATCTCACTGACTCTTGGCCTCAACTGTGTACACGTGATCTCCAGCTTACTGCAGAGTAGCCCTCCACCAACATATGTCCTTTGGCACGTCTAATTCCTGCTCGTAAGCAAGCCTGCTCAGGCTGGGTGTCACCATGCTGGCTGGACCCTGCAGTTCTCCATCAGCAGCATGGTCTCCACAAACCGCTGGGTGTAGTGCCCCCTGGCACTGGAACTGCTCCACCAGGCCCACCCCAGTGCACTATAGTCCTCCCTGTGCCAAAGCTGCTCTGTGACAAAATGAGGAGACGGCCTCGCTCCTGACCATGTCACATCCCCCTGGATTTTACAACCTTCAGTGCTCCTCCTGCAACTACAGCTTTTATTTGCTTAGGTTCATGTTGCCTCACTCCTTTTCTCAGGTTGGCCTGTCTTCCAGGGAGTGCCTTAGCCCAAATGCCGCTCGGTCCCATCCACTCAGCTGAGTCCCACTTAACCTCGGGCTGGGTCTCATGCTACAGATAACATATTGAACAATATATTCTTGTCCTTAGGTTGTCAAAAGAGCATGTAAGTATTCCATCCAAAGAACTAAGGAAAAACAGACAATGCATTTTGGTGAAGCCACCTGATTCTTGTTGAGTGAGAAGAGCTCAGTTCTCACCCAAACACCAACACTTGCATTCAATCTGCTTAAATATCCAGTTCAGCCAATAAAATGACAGTTGAGGAGTTCAGCAGAGTGCGTGCTGTATTTAATAAATCCCTGATTTGTTAGAATGTGCCATATTTGACTCCCCAAGTCTGAGGAGAGAGTCAAGGTGTTGCAGTTTTCATTCCCACTGCAGCCCTGCCAGGAAGGAGGAGCAGCTATTAACTCAGAAGGCCCTCTGCCTTGATTGCCACTACTATTGTATGAAAATCATGAAGAAGCCCAAGTCTTGTGAAAGTCAAACACATTGTCTCTAACTTCCAAGCACAAGTGACTCCAGATAACTAAATTAGTGAACTTAATTAAAGCAAGAATTATAGATAACAATAGAAGAATAAACATTCTAGTCCTAATTAGAATGGTTCTAGAACCATGGTGGGTTCTACAGAGATATGGGCAACATGGTTAGTGATTTCCATAGAAATCCTCTGAATTGAGGACATTTTGTAGTCATTAACGCTCATGTCTCTAACCTCTAAAAAGATTGGATTAACATCTATTAGTTCTATGTAAATATATCCAAATTCTATCTATAAAATCTATGTAATAATTGTTTTTCTTTTTGAAAACCTGTATTTTTGTAGAGGGTAGCTGATTATTTTAACTAACTTTATATTTAACTAAAAAGGTCCAAAGATATTAATTAAAGAGTATCAAGTTACACCTTCTGTTGGTTCTGTGGCCCTGCCCTCAGGTTATCTGTGCACCAATCAGGATGTGGGAAAGGTCCCTGGAGTTCACTGAGTTACACTGAACACACCTTTGTTTGCCCATATGATGCTCAGCGCAAGAGAGAGAGCATGAAACAGCACAGTCTGTCCAGCATAGGACAGATCTTCCTTTAGCCAGTAACACTAGAGCCTTTTAGGTATCCAGGAAAAGGGCATAATATAGCAAAGCAACAAAGAGATAAAGCCCCAAACTTCAATCAATTACCTGCTTTCAACCCCTGGCTGGCCCCAACCTACCTTTGCAGTACTAATAAGCAGTGTAGTGAACTGATGATTTCACTTCTTTGCATGTGCTCCGTACTCCGTTTGCCAGACAACTGGCAAGAGATCAGGCAGCCAGGGTGGCAGAGGAGCAAAAAAAGATTATGCCTAATTCAGGTGCGATAACACATGACTCCATCTCCAGAATTAGAGGATTAATTGACCAAAGGTGCAGACAGTTTAGAAGGCATGTTTAGCAAAGACATTGGTTCTTTTATGTTAAGAAGAAAAGAGCCTAATTTATAAATTCCTTCATCCTGTGTATCCTCCTTTTCTCTTACAGCCTTCAACATCCTGGTGAACGTCGGCGTGGTTCTGACATACCCAATCCTGATCTCCATTGGGACAGTGCTCAGCGTTCCTGGAAACGCAGGTATGGGTACAATATGACACGTGCACAGTGAGTTTCCTGCTTGTGTTTGTTTTACACTCTAAGTTGTTTCTTTGAGCAATTGTGATTTATGTCCCTTGCCTGGGAAGATGTTTTTAAATATCATGAAGGTGGCCGACAACAGAATAACTATGCAGCAGATTTAAAATTTGCAGCTACAAACACTGTTTTTACTGGGTCGTGCTTCCACAATTAAATACCAAATGTATCATTTGGATTTCATGTAATCTCCCTGACAACCTAATTTTGTGGTATTTTTAGAGGAAGTCCCATGGAAACAAAAGGCATCCCAGCATAGGACTCTCAAGTAAACGTCACTAATGAAAGTGTAGGAAATGTACAGGGTGTTGGATCTCCATCAGACTATCCATAGGGAGCTGAGGAAGCTTCCCAGGGGCACAGCAGATGGCCCTCTGGAAGAGATATAGGAAAAAGCAATTTGACTCACTTCAGGGACAAAGGGAGAAGCTATTTTTCCAGGATAATCTTTCTAGTGAAACCTGTCAATGGAACAATTAATGAAAGTGTATTATCTGGGTGACTGTACAGTCCTTCTAACTTTAAATTCTATGTTTCCAAGTCTTAGGGAGCCATCTTTATTTGCCCAAGAACAATCAGCAAATGTTTATTGAGCACTTACTATGTGATCATAACTGTAGAAGAGACAGGAAAAAAATGGCATTATATATGAAGCTTTCACTGAATTTGGAAAACAAGACCAACATACATGAAATAACTTAAAACAGTACAAAGTAATTTATTAGTAAATGCCAAATTGTATGAGACAGACTCCAAGGACTATAAGATATTCAGAGGAAAGGAACATCAGAGAGGAGTGGAGTTGTCAAGGAAATTCATTCATTCATCCATGGATTCATTCATTCAATGCCATCAATTCATTCATTCAGTGCCATTAATTTCTGGCACTTAATGTATGCCAGGAACTGTGCTAACATTGTTGATAGATCCCGAATAACACAGTCCCTGCCCTCAGGATCATGTAGCAGACAGAGGGAGACAAAAGGAATTCAGTAATTACAATGCAGAGAGAGAAGTGCTTTGGTAGAGGTCTGTACTGAGTACTCTGAGAGCACACAGGAGGGGCATTGAAGGAGGCTTCCTGCAAGATGCCTAAAGGCAGAGATCTAATGGAGGGTTCCACTGGATGACATGGAGGAAAGGGCATTCCATGCAAAAAGAGCAGCATGTGTATGACCAGCAATTCCCCTGCTAGGTACATACCCCAAAAAGCTGAAAACAGGCACTCAAAAATATACTTGTACAAGAATGTGCATAGCAGCCCTATTCATAATGGCCAAAAGGTGGAAACACCCAAATGTCCATCAACAGATGAATGGACAAACATACTGTAATGCACACAAAGGGATATTATTTAGCCACAAAAAGGAATGAAGTACTAATACGTGCTACATCATGGATGAACTTTGAAAACATTATGCTAACGGGAGAAGTCAAACACAAAAGGTCATATATCATGTGATTCCATTTAGATAAAATATCCAAAATAGGTAAAGCCATAGAAACAAACAGCAGATTGGTGGTTGCAAAGGGACTGGGAAGTGAAGGTCAGGGGCTGCTTAATGGATGTGGGGTTTTATTTTGAAGTGATGGAGATGTTTTGGAACCAGATAGAGGTGGCGGTTGTACAACATTATGAATGTACTAACTGCCACTAAATTCACTTTTAAATGGTTAATTTTAAATTATATGAATTTCACCTCAATTAAAAATTTTTTAAAGAACAGCATGTGCAAAGACCTAGACATTAACAAGCTTGGCTCATTTGAAAAATCTTCAGTGGTCCAATGAAACTGGAGAAGGGTGAACGTATACAGAGAAAAAGTCTCAAGAAATAGAACTGCAGAAGTAATTAAATCAGATCACATGAGCCTTGAAGGATAAGTATGATTAAGACAGAAGGAATGGGAAGTAAATGAAGGGAACAACATAGGGAATGGTATAGAAAAAGGAAGATGAGCTTGAAAGAACAAGGGAGACTTTTGGAAATCTCTAAAAGTAGCACTGACTTTGGTCATTTGTTTTCAAAGAAGCTTAGAAACAGCCACAGACTGTGACTGACTTGATATTTCTTCCCCAGCTGTGGATCTCCTGAAGCAGGAGGTGATATTCAGTGTGGTCCGCCTGGCCGCTACCATCGTCATCTGCCTTGGGTTTCTGCTGATGCTGTTGCCTGAGGAATGGGATGAAATTACCCTGAGATTCATCAACAGCCTGAAGGAAAAGAAGAATGAGGAGCATGTGGATGACATCACAGATTCCAGTGCACACCTGCGAAGCAGGAGCAGGGCCAATGGGACAGTGTCTATACCACTGGCTTAAAGAGGGACACATTTTGAATGCACGTGTATGTATATTCTGTGAATATAACAAAATTTCTCATTACCTGTACACTCAAATGACAGTATTAACTCTGAATTTGGATAAGTCATATGTGAAATAATGCCAACAATAAAAGTTTACATTTATATGCTTATCAAGGAACTGGTGTAAATAACCATAATAAATTTTTTTATTAAAACATATTCATATTTGTTCTGTTTCTTCTGTTTTGGAGATTTCCCCCGTAATTCACCAAATTTCCTGAAAACATGTTAAATTATCGACTTGTCACTACCTTTTTCTCAGCTGGTGTGGAGACCTTCTCATTCCATCAGAGACTGTTGCATAAGAGGAAAAGACAAGAAAAGGATACACCCTTTATATATATTTAAGTCCAACAAGAGCCTTAAATTTGAAAGCTGGAGAGTATCAACAGAGCATCTTCTTATGCAAGACCTACACTAGGAACAATGAAGACGTGAAGATATAGAAGACCCCATCTGTATGTGCAATGTGCAAGAGTAGTACAGAGCCTACAAGAGTTTACAAATATCTCTAATATGAGGTAGACACTTGAAAATGGCACAGTGGCTATAGAGAGGACACCTGTTACTAGCCATCTCTAAAGTCCCTCATCACCAAGTTCTTTGAAAGAGTTGTTTATATTTGCTGTCACTTCTTCAACTCCTGTTCACTCTTCAGCCCACTGCAATCTACCTTTTGCCTCATCATTCCTCTGGAAATGCATGCACCAAAGTCATCAGTGACCTCTCTCTTGCAAAATCATAGTGACACTGTTCAACCCTTACTTTACTGTCCACTCTGCAGCATGTGACACGGTGACCACTCCTTTTTCCTAAAATATTCTCTTTGCTTGGCTCCTGTCAGAGCCTCCTGCCCTCCTTCTGCCTTGCTGACTGCTTCTCTGGGCTCTTCTTCCGAGGCTGGTTTCATCACCATCCTCGTTGTCCTGGGTTTTCTCAGCATCTCACTCCACACTCTCTCCCTTGAGAATCTCATCTGCTTCCAATGTCATCCATGTGGTGATGGCTTCAAAATCTTTATCTCCAGCCCAGATTTGTCCCGAGCTTCAGATCTGACTATCCAAATGCTTTTTGCAAGCCCACTGGATACATCATTGTTCACTTCAGATTCAAGAACAATGTCAAATTTATCATCTCTCCTGCCCAGACCTATTCCTTCCTCTCCCTTGTTCCCTGTCTAGGTTAATGGTACTATCATTCGCTAGCTGCCCAAGCTAGGGATCAACATTAACTTTTGCCTCCCTCACCCTCCACATCTAAACCATAAGTCCTGTTGATTCTCTTTCTTAAAATACTCTCTCCACTAGTGTCTCCAACTCCCAGTCTTGCCTCTCTCTATTCCTTTTGTGCCCTGCAGAGTGACTTTTTTTTTTTTTTTTTTTGTGAGGAGATCAGCCCTGAGCTAACATCCGCCAATCCTCCTCTTTTTTTTTTTTTTTTTTTGCTGAGGAAGACGGCCCTGGGCTAACATCCGTGCCCATCTTCCTCCACTTTATATGGGACGCCGCCACAGCATGGCTTACCAAGCAGTGCGTCGGTGCGCGCCCGGGATCCGAACCAGCGAACCCCGGGCCGCCGCAGCGGAGCGCGCGCACCTAACCGCTTGCGCCACTGGGCCGGCCCCTGCAGAGTGACTTTTTTAATATATAAATTTGATCATTCTACTCCCTTGTATAACACACTTCAGTGGCATCTCACTGTCCTCTGAATAAGGCCCAAACACCTTGGCATGTCACTCAGAGCTCATCACCGACTGCCCCTGCCTGCCTCTAGAGAAGCACCACCTAATAGAACTTTCTGTAATGATGGAAATATTCTATATCTGCACTGTCCAACACAGTAGCCACTTGCTACTGAGCACTTTAAGTATGGCTAGTGCAATTGAGGAACTGCATTTCTAATTTTATTCACTTTTAATTAATTTAAAATTGGCTACCATATTGGACAGCGCAGCTCTAGAGCCTCATTCCACCCTGCCACCCTCTATGGTCCCCCAGAATCTCTATGCTTTAGTGACACTATACTTCTTACAGTTCTTCAGTCAAGACATGCTCTCTTTCTTGTACTCTCTTTTCCTCTCTCATCACCTGAATAACCCTTACCTAGGCTTCAGGACATGATATACCCGTTTTCCCAGGAAGTCTTTTCTTATTCCCCATGCTGAACAATGTGGCTTCCTTAGAAGCCTCTGCTTACCCCCATTATAGTACTGATCATCCCCTGGGGTAATTGTCAATCTTCTTGTCTGTGTTCCCAGTAGACCAGGAGCTCCCTGAGAGCAGGGACTGGGTGACATTCGTCATTGTGTTCCAAGCACAGTGCCCACAGAAGCCATTGCCTTGTAGACTTATAGGCTTATAGACATTCAGTATATGAATGACTGGGTTGCTTTACACTGGAGAATCAGTCCTCCCCTGAGCTGTATTAGGTCCGTCTTTGTTAAAGACAGGCATTCTCATAGGTGGGGTTGGTTACAGTAAGGACCAAAAGGGGTTAAATATGCCACAACCTTTGTTGTGTTTCCACAAAATACCAACTTGCTGAACTAATAAAAGGCACTTCTTCCCTGATGGGCTGGTTAGGGCATCTAACAGTTTAAGATACTCGGCACTTTCCAGGAAACTTAATGCAAGAAGCCAAGCCTTTCTGGCATTTGTTTTACTATTCTCTTTTTATTCAAATGTCCCCAAAAGTGCAGTTAAGACAATCCCAGGCAAGAAAAGGGGACCTGGGACATCACACCCACTGGCTGGGCATCATGGTAAATAAAAACCTTAATGTTTTTTCATTTCTCTGTCATTTTTTGAAAAGACAATGTCTCCTGGTATAGATAGATGACATGATATTAACTAAAATAATAACCACAACACACTTTAAGCTTCATGAAAAATGGTACAAAATAAATGAAATAGAGTATTAGTAAATATGAATTAATTCATTATCTAGGTAGAGTCGGCTTTGACTATTTAAATGCCATATTGGTACAAACATTGCTCTTGCCTTGTTTTTAAATTACTATTAAATAGCAGAAATCACTGACTGACACTCCAGCATCTTGCCATTACTTAGCATGACATTTAAAATTGCATTTTGACATCTTTAAGAAATGAGTTGTTTTGCTCTTTTTGATGATTCATTTTGAAAAATGGAGTCAGCTACCCTGGAAAGCACTAATTCAACCTATGACTGATCACCGTAATTAGCTCAGTCTATATTAAGAAAACACTTCCGTTACAGTATTCACTCATTTATTCATTCAAAAATTATTAAGTTCTACTTCCAGCTCTGAAGTAGGCTATTTTGTTAGATCATCACCAACTGGCCTCTGCCCGCCTCCAGAGCAGCACTGTCCGAGAGAACCTTCTGTGAGCAGACAAATGGCCTCTGCACTGTGGGGAAGGGGATACAAAATGCGTAGGAAATGGCCCCTGCCTCCGGAGCTTCAACATCTGTAGGTAAATTGTTACCATGATGATTAAAACAATAACAACGACAATTCAGAAATGTATTTAAGTTGCTTTGGGAATGTAAGATATTCCCTTGAATTGAGGTAAAGTAATCATAACAATGATAATACCTTTCCTTGCTACCTCTCATGGTCATCGTGAGAGTCAGATGGTTCATGTATGTCAGTCACTGAATGCATACGGCTATGCCTGCGATGTGCCTTCACTGAGCCAGGTTCAGCTGGGTTTGGAGGATACTGACAAAGTCCCTGCCCTCTGGGGTGGGTGGAAGTGCCTTGCTGAGGTTACTAATATCTTATCTTTTTCTCCAAACCTGGTCCCTCCTAAAAGTCCAGGAGGCAATGGCTTCTGTGAGTGACTGAACGGGCAGCTCAACTCAGGGATTAAGAGCGCCCATGTGGCAGCCCCCAATCTGCACTCCTCAGACGTGCAACTTTGGCTAATTACTAGCCTCTCTCTGCCCCTTGGTTTCATCATCAGTAAAACGAGCATATTAGCAAGCATCACGTGGAGTTGTTGAGTATATTAAATAAAATCATGTGTCGAAGAGCCTGACACACTGTCAGGTAGCCTGGAAGTGGCAACTACTGCTAGGGTTTCCTCTGTCTGTTTGCCTCCCTCCGGGTCCTTATTCAAAGCCCTTATCCACAGCCCTAAAGCAAAGTCACGGAGCCTTGTGCCGAATGGGGAATTTTACCTAAAATAAACCAGAGAGACAAAAGACGCCTGGCATGAGGAACACTTGGAGGAAGCAAAAAAGGATAGGCCGGTTCCATTTGCCCGGATCCCCTCGGCGCCTGGCATCTGGCATTCTGGCCCAGCCAGTGGAACTAATTGCCTGACAAAAAGACGGACTGGTGACTTGGGCTCTGAAATTAAAATCACTTCAAGCACGTCCTGAGCGCTTCACAAACAAATTATAAGCAAATCATTTTTGCTCATCCAGGCTTTGCATGCCTGTTAATTTTGTGCAGGCGCTTTGTCAAGATCCACCAGAGGACAAATGATTTGGAGAAGGATAATGCAAGCAACAAAAGAGTGAACAGTACAACCGGCCAAGCGTTAGAATGTTCCTGATATTTAAGTACAAATCCTCTTTCTTACTTATCCACGAACCCCTGTCACCAGTACAAAGAATACCTCGTACAGGCAGTGCTGGTTTACCTGGCAGGCTAGAACCAGAAGTCTCTATTAACTCTAAGTCCTTTTATGTCTTTTTCTCCGCCCCCTCACCCCAGCCCTGTGGCAACTGGAGGAGAAGTGAGAACAGGAGAGCACGGCAGGTGAAGGCGGGGGCCCTAGAGCCAGGGACTGGAGGCAGACAGAGCAGAGCCAGAGTTCTGAAGCTCTAATCAGCAGTGTGCCCCCACACATATGCCGCAAAAGCAAAGGCTACTTTGTCATCGCTTCCTGGAGACAGGGACACCAGATCCTTCAGGAGCTTGAGTGATCTTAAGAGCAAGAATTCTCACTTGGGCTCCACGGATGGGCTTCAAGAGTTGTTCCAAAAACCCCTGAGAGAGTTTTCAAAATAGTGTGAACTTAGCTGCTTTATTCTGGAGGAACAAATTCTGAGAATTCAAAGGCTTTAAAACCACACTCTTCCATAAGTTAGCCACTACTCACGTGTGGCTGTTGAAACACAGCCAGTCCAAACTGAGATGCGCTGGGTCAGATCACCTCATTTTGAAGACTTAGTATGAAAAAAAGAATGCAGGCTACTTCATTAATAGCTTTCCACTCATTACATGTTGAAATAAGAATATTTTGGTTACGTTGGATTAAATAAAATTCCATTTCACCTGTTTCTTTTTACTTCTTAAATGTAGCTACTAAGAATTTTTAAATCATATATATAGGCCTTGCATTTATGGCTCACATTGTATTTCTATTGGGCAGAAATTCTCTAAAAGGTTAAGAATGACTTAAAGGTATAAAGATGGAACAGTGAGGGGGGCCGGCCAGGTAGCACAAGCGGTTAAGTGCGCCCGCTCCGCTGCGGCGGCCCGGGGTTTGCTGGTCTGGATCCCGGGCGTGCACCGACGCACTGCTTGGCAAGCCATGCTGTGGCGGCGTCCCGTATAAAGTGGAGGAAGATGGGCACGGATGTTAGCCCAGGGCCAGTGTTCCTCAGCAAAAAAAGAGGAAGATTGGCAGATGTTAGCACAGGGCTGATCTCCTCACAGAAAAAAAAAAAACAAAAGATGGAACAGTGAGGGAAACTTAGGAGGAGAAAACAGCTTTGGAAAGAAACAATTATTTGGTCAGATTCTGTCAGTCAAGACAAAATATACAAGTGTTTTTTATGTCATGCAAGTTCAAACTGCCAGCCATGGGCAGAGAGAGAAGAAATAGAAGCAGGGACAGCAGTTTGAAATTGCAACCAATTGGAAAACTACGCAGAACTGGAAGAAGGAGTGGGTTGAAACTAGCAAGGAACCTTCATCTGATACCAGCTTTTACTGATGCTGAGGTGATAGAAACTGCTTTAAATTCTAGAAAGTCAAAAGACACTGGTGAAGATTATAGTGGAAAGGAAGAAGTTATTTTGGAAAAGACTACGTTGACTTTTAGATATTGTAATCAACTTGCAGAAAAGAAGCTAAAGAATAGAGTTGCCTACTCTTGGGCCATTAGTAAATAGGAAGTAATAATAGTGAAAATCAGGAATTTATTAAAGTAAACAGTTTCTGGTATAAATCATAAGATCAGAAGAGATTTGACCTAAAGATAATAACTTACTCCAATCAATAACTAAAAGATGCTCTCCAAGGGGTCAGCCAGGTGGCATAGCGGTTAAGTGCGCGCGCTCCGCTGCGCTGGCCCGAGAGTTCGCAGGTTCGGATCCCGGGTGTGCACCGACGCACCTCTTGTCAAGTCACGCTGTGGCGGCGTCCCATACAAAGTAGAGGAAATGGGCACGGATGTTAGCCCAGGGCCAATCTTCCTCAGCAAAAAGAGGAGGATTGGCATCAGATGTTAGCTCAGGGCTGATCTTTCTCACAAAAAAAAAAAGATGCTCTCCAAGATAGGGTGGTCTCCAGGGATACGACAGTTAGCTAGCCATCATGAAACTTCCATAACATGGCATCTGCCTAGAAGTCACCAATGTGTGGAGTCTGGTCCTCTGCACTGTGGTCTCAGAAACTAAGTCTTGTCAGTGCCCTAAAGACCAGCCCAGTGATCCTCAAATTATGATGCTGATGCAGAAGCATCAGCAGCACCTGAGCACTTGGTAGAATTGCAAATTCTTGAGCCTTATCCCAGACCTAGTGAAGTAGAATCTCTAGGGGTGGGGCCTGGCAATCGAGATTTAATAAGAGCTGCTTGAAATTAACTAAGCACACGCTCAGGTGATGAAGGTGATTCCAACGCATGCTCAAGTTTACGAACCACTAGACTAATGACCACTGGACTAGAAACAGAAAACGTATTCACTGATAATCATAAACTGAACTGTCATATGGACTAAAATTCACGTTCATAAAGCTAGTACAATCTTTTCCTAAGAGACAAATCTACCTGGGAAGCTGAGCCAGTAGATTTGGTACCTGAAAATGAAAAGGCTGCTTGGTGAGCCTGAAACCAAAGCAAAAAGAGTCGATGTATGATTCAAACTTTTCCATTCTGTTTTTGATTTCCATTTCAACCCCCACTCCCTGTGAGGATGGGCTCATTCCTGCTGGACAATAGTAGGTGGTAAGGAGAGGAATCTGAAGAATACTCTAGTACTATTACTCCCATCCCAAGCCAATTACACAGTCCACTAGCAGAATGTGTTCTACCAAACCCCAGATTGAAGTTCCCTTCAGTTAATGATATTAACAAGAAGACATCATAGATTTGCCAACACTTGATTTATAGACACTGGTTATGACCAAAACAGTCCATACAGAAGCACATGGTACCCAGAAGTGTCCAGCAGATAGATCAACCTCTTTGTGAGTTTATTCTTTGCTACACAAATCCCTTCTAAACTCCTTTTCCCTCAAGGGAAAAGCTAACAGTCCACAGTTAATCCTTCCCTGATTACTTCTCTCACATATGGATTTTCTTGTTATAATATAATTACGGATTCCATTTGCCTAGGTAACTGAAAGTGATGCACTGAAACTCAGTCTTTTCCAAGACGTCTGCTTTACCTCCATCAGTGTCCTTGCCCTACCTCACTATTCACGTCCCAAGAAGGCAGAAACAAGGTACTCTCCAGCTTCTGTATCTTATTGGTTATGTGATTTGTCTGGGCACATTCAACCAAAATTTCCACCTTGTTATATTTTCATTTTCATTAACTCATCTTAATTTTAAAATATTTCCAGTTTTCATCTTCTTTCAAAAGCCTTCTATAGAAACCAAACTTTGACTTGTAATTTTTAAACTTTACGCATATTTTTATTTTTAATAATTCTAGTTTTTGTTAGCTAACACCAGTCCAATTCCCTCCTTTTACATAAAAGTTTCCCCTTTCCTTCAATAACCCATACACACCATCCTGTATCTCTGATCAGTGCTGACTGGAGACTATAATGTGTTCTGTTTCGTGTTGATCACCTACCTCTGGGCGACAAGTTTCTTCTCTTGAAAATGTTCATCCATATTTGAGCTGGACTCTGAAGCTCTTCCAACTTCTGGCCTTGAAAGAATACTACCTTCAAGACGTCATTGCTATTACCTCATTTTAATAATGGCGTTAAATCCTATCGCTTAACTCTCTGTTTTCCAAGAGCCTCTCTGGCACGTCTGTATCTCCTCTTCATCCTTATCTTTCTCTCTTTACATCTACAATAGTATACAAGCCCACATTCATAATGTGGTTCTATGTACTCTAAAGTGTCTTCTGAATCATCAAGAAAAACTGCTGTTCAATATGGGTTTGGAGTTGGTATGTGTGAACAGACTATGATTCTTAGAAAATTGACAATCCAGCTCTTCTAAATGAGAACCATATATTAACAGGAATATTTATTTAATGAAAATAACCCATTCCTGGACCATAAAAATGATAGCTCACATTGCAATTATAGAATGTAAATTATAGAGTATAACATATGAAACCAAGACTCAATCATCTATTTACTTTGTCATAGGCCTATCATTTCTGGCATCCGTTGACAATTAAATAATCAAAATCTTATGGAACTAGGTAATTCAAGAAAGCATTTGTGAGCTTTTGAAAAGAGACTCTGTCCTGCTCATCTTTGCTTGCACAGCAATAGCTCACAGTAGGTATTCAGTGGGAGGAAGGAAGAAAGGAATCTCAATCCTGCCAAGATAAAGATTTATTCATTTGTTAAACAAGTAATTATTGATATATTTTTATAGTAGTTAGAATTCCATCTCTTGTTGTGTTGGCAAGAACCAGTATCACTGAGAGGGAGAGAGATTAAGGGCACTGGCTAAAAAAAATAAATCAACGGTCTTGGAATATTCTGTTTTTCCCAAAGTGTACAATTGAGGAGTGGCCCCAGGGTGACATGGAGGAGACAGGTGTCCTGGATCTCTTTACAGACACACATTCTTGTTTTGTACTAGAGCCAGGGGCCAGATCACAGGCAAATTCTGTTTCAGATATGATATTTTGTTTAGCCACTTCAGGAAGAGTTCTGGCTAGAGGCACGAAAAGATGAGGAAGGGAAGAATAACTTGCTTGGACGATGGCCAAGAGGTCTGGGCTCCTCATCATAATTCAAATCAATGTCCAGAATCACAAAATCTCAGTTGGAAAGGCCCTCATGGAACTTCCATTCCAACCCTGCCCAATGCCCACATTTCCTCTACCCATGCCAGAGGAGCAGCCATCGAGCCTTTCCCTGAGCACACTGGAGAAACACGATCGTTTGAAGTGACCCATCCATTTCAAATTCTTGTTATTGTTGGAGTTTCTCCCTGAAATGAGCTGACATTTGCCTTTTTGAAACTTCTACCTGATGATTCTGTTACCTACAGCCACACAAGTAAGTCAAATTTCTCTTACACAGAGGCATGTCATATTCTTCCTGGATTTTTCCTTTAAGCTAAATAATCATATCCCCATGGACATACTATCCCACTTCGATTTATAAAAATCCTTTTTCAAGTTAATTAACACATCTATCACCTCACATATCTAGCTTTTTTTTTTTTTGGTGAGAACATTTAAATTCTACTCTCATAGCAAATTACAATTATACAATACATTGTTATCTACTATAGTCACCACATTATATATTAGATCCTCAGACTGTAGTCATCTTATAACTAAAAGTTCATACCTTTTTACTAACCTCTCCGTATTTCTCCAACCCCTAGTCTCTGGCAACCACTTTTCTACTCTGTTTCTATGAGTTTGACTTTCTTTTTTTTTAGATTCCACATATAAATGATACCATGTGTTATCCGTCGTTTTCTGTCGGGCATATCTTACACCATACACAAAAATCAACCCAAATGGATTAAAGACTTGAATCTAAGACCTGAAACTGTAGCACTCCTAGAAGAAAACATAGGCAGTAAGCTCCTTGACATTGGTCTTGGCAATGCTTTTTACCAAAAACAAAGGCCAAAAAAGCAAATTAAACAAGTGGGACTACATCAAATTAAAAAGCTTCTAAACAGCAAAGGAAACCATCAACAAAATGAAAAGACAACTTAGGGAATAGGAGAAAATATTTGCAAACCACATATTCAATAAGGAATTAACATTAAAAATATATAAGGAACTCATACAACTCAATCAAAAAACAAATAACCCAACTAAAAAATGGGCAAAGAACCCAAATAGACATTTTTCCAGAGAAGACATACAAATCGCCAACAGGTACATAAAAAGGTGCTCAGCATCACTAATTACCAAGGAAATGCAAATCAAAACTACAATGAGATATGACCTCACACTTGTTATGTACATTGGTACAACCGTATGGGAAATAGCATGGTGGTTTCTTAAGAAACTAAAAATAGATCTACCATGTGATCCACCAATCCCACTTCTGGGTACATATCCAAAGGAAATGAAACCATTATCTTAAAGAGATATCTGAATTCCCATGTTCATTGCAGCATTATTCACAATAGCCAAGGCATGGAAACAACCTAAGTGTGCACCAATGGATGAATGAATCAAGAAAATGTAGTATGTATATATGTATATATATATATGTAGTATGTATATATGTATATATATACACATATATACATACTACAATAAAATAATACAATAATATTCCATTGTATGTGTATATATATATATTATATATACAGATATACAGATATCTATAGATACAGATATATAGATATATAGATATCTGTGTGTGTATATATATATATGTATATATCTGTACAAGCAGCTTTAAAAAATAAGGAAATCCTGTCGTTTACAACAACATGGATGAGCCTGGATGGCGTTACGCTAAGTGATATAAAAATCGTTTTTAACGTGAGGTGAGTGAACCTGAACTCAATACTCATTTTGTAGTTTAACCAGCTCACGGTGTAGTGATAGTATCATTTCCCTTGTCAATGTCAGTCTACCTCCACTACTGATTTATTTCATGTGTATTATTTACCTTCCTGCATTATCACCATCCTGCATTATTTACCCTCTCCAAGTGTCAATTCCCATAACTGTACAATGAGAACAATAATAATATCAATCCTTAAAGAATTGCCACAGGCATTAGTACATAAGGCTTAGCACATAGAAAGTGCTCAATAAGAGTAAGCTATTATTATTATCTTTAAAAATTTAGGGAGCCGGCCCAGTGGTGTAGTGGTTAAGTTCATGCACTCTGCTTCAGCAGCCCAGGGTTCATGGGTTCGGATCCCAGGCATGGACCTATGCACCGCTCATCAAGCCATGCTGTGGCAGCATCCCACACACAAAATAGAGGAAGATGGGCACGGATGTTAGCTCAGCAACAATCTTCCTTAAGCAAAAAGAGGAAGATTGGCAACAGATGTTAGCTCTGGGCCAATCTTCCTCACCAAATAAATAAATAAATAAATAAATAAATAAATAATTTAGGGCCAAAAAAGGATGATTTTTCTCTTTCTAATGCTATTCCCAGCCTCCAAATAAACACAATTTGAAGATGGAGAATGAAATCTCAGTAATGGTAATGAAAGACGTGAGTAAGTTAGAAGGCAAAGACTTTGATGAGTTTATTAGTTAACTAATGATGCATAACAAATTACTCCAAAATTTAGTGGCTTAAAACAACATATCATATTAGAGTTTTGGGGGTTAGGAAGTCAGGTGCTAATTAGAGAATCTGCTACAAGCTCACTCATAGTTGCCGGCAGGACTCAGTCCTTGCTGGTTGCTGGACAGCAACATCAGTCCCTTGTCCCATATACAAGCCTCTCCCAGGACAGCTCACTACATAGCAGGTGGCTTTTCTCAGAGTAAGTGAGCGAGATGGAAGCCACAGTCTTTTTGTAACCTAATCTCAGAAGTATATCCTATCACTTCCACTGTTTTCTGTTTGTTAGAAATAAATGAGTAAGTCCAGCCCACGCTCAAGGCAAGAGTTGGAGGGACTGCACAAAGGCATGAACACCTGGATGCAAGGATCACCAGCAGCCATTCAGAGGCTGCGTACTGCAGTGAGGTGATGCCTTCTTGTCAAGAAGGGGCTGGGGAAGAGAACCACAAACACACACACACACACACACACACACTAGCTGTCTATTCTCAGACTCAGCTTTGAGTCTGAAAGGCAGGGGCTGTCATTGATAAGGTCCTACAGAATGTCAGAGAGGGAAAGGATCTTAGACATTATCTAAGTCAGCCCCTTCACTTTACACTTGAAAAAACCAAAACCCAGTGAAGTGTGCTGCCAGAGACCGCACATTAGCTTGTGGCAGATCTCTAGCCTCAACCCAAGCTGACTCCTGGCCCACTGCTCTTTTCACTACAGTTAACTTGCCATCTAATCCTGGGCAAGGGCAGCAGTTTTCACCAAAGTAGTAGCATTTGTTCTCTCTTTCAAAATTAGTGAATCACATCTGCCATTGAATTTCAAGGCCAGTGCCTATAAATGGTGAATTGTGGGGCCGGCCTGGTGGCGTGGCGGTTAAGTTCACATGCTCCGCTTCGGCGGCCCAGGGTTCGCAGGTTCGGATCCTACACATGGCTTGTCAAGCCGTGCTGTGGCAGGCATCCCACATATAAAGTAGAGGAGGATGGGCACAGATGTTAGCCGAGGGCCAATCTCCCTCAGCAAAAAGAGGAGGATTGGCAACAGATGTTAGCTCAGGGCTAATCTTCCTCATCAAAAAAAGAAAATGGCAAATTGATAAGAAGATATTTTTGGTTGTTTCTCCTCTAACCACTGTTCTTCTACCATCTTTGTTCTCATTTAGATGAGAAATTAGAAGAAGATTCTGCTATTACAGATAAATCAGGAAAGTTTCATGCCCAACAGTGTAAGTTAAGCACCATTTCCCTAAAACAGCACACCGTGTACAAAATTAAAACTCAGAAAAGCTGAAAATTAAGCTAGAACCCAGAGCATCATTTTTAAAGTACCCATTGGCAAAGCAGTAATTTATAAAAGTCTTGCAATTTGTGAAATGAATGTTTTTCTTCAATGTGAATGCCTTAACTCATGAAACATTCCAATTTAATTTCACCATCAACTATCTTTTAACCCAGGTGCATGATTAACTGAGGGGTCAATTGATCAAATAATAGCTGACTGGCCAAAAAGTCACTCTTAGGTTTGGCTGATGGAAAATGAACTGTTGCATGCTTTCCTCTGGGTTAAGTGCAACACAGATTATTCATGATACCCCTGGGAGGTTCAAAGAGTTACTAAATCATAAGAAGGGCTTGAGCTTGATGCTAGTTGCTCACACTCATGAAATCTGAGTTGCTGCATTTGATGGTGGGGCTAGAGAGAATCAAGAGGACTTGATGTCAAAAGCAGTGAGATTAAATCAGAATCTTCAGATCTAAGGCTGTTTTTACTCTGACACACGACATTTCTTTTTCTACTGTAACCCTGCCACTATGCTCTTTATTGTAAAATAAGGGGTGGTTGAACCTAAAACAAAAGGGTCTTACTGTCAGCCAGTGAGGCACACACACACACAATCCTAGAGAATGTTGGGCTAGTCTTTCCTTCTGGTCCAATGAAAACTTTCTAACCATGTCAAGTCCGTGGCGACATCTCTAGTCTGTCCAGTGTGTCTCTAAGTGCCCTCTCCTTGGTACTGGATCGTGGTCCAATCTCTTGAGCAGGACCTCCCATCAGAAGATGCCCCTTAGTATCAGCAATTTTAGAAGTAAAGCTTGGATCCTACATGTAAGAGCAAAGGATGGGAGAAACTTCTTAAACAAAGAACAGAAATGCATAAGCTGTAAAAAAAATAGAGACTTTTTGCTACAAAATTTGTAAAGAGGATGGTAGATTAAAGGCTAAAATCTGATGAAAAATTTTTATATTGACAAGAGGAGGACAAAATGCAATAGAAACACTAGAGAAAAATCTTAAAAAAAAGAAGATTCCCCTTACTCCCAGCTCCTCACATCCTCTGTCTCTCCCACTACCCCCAGGTCTGTGGTCCTTTTTACCTCCCTTTTCCCTCATCAAGTTCCTGACTTTCCTGTGTCTTACCTTTATTGTGAGTTATACATCATTCTGTGTCTTTCTCTGGTGTCCTGAATGAGGAGGGGTCAATCATATCCTGTCTGTAGTAAAGGAGAAGAGAAAAGCCCTCAGATAAAGTATCTGAAAGACAACTAGCACTTTTTAGTTATAATGATGCCAGCACACCTTCTACAATGTACTTTGCTAAGAATATCTACCTCCTTCCTAGCATTGTGTTATGTTCTAAGGGTTCACCTATTTCCAATGCCTTTGTAAATGACAGTCTCCATTTGGGGATAAGCAGAAGGGATAAAAATCTCCATCTAGGACTCAAGGCCACTGAGTCCCTTACATTTTGATGATCTTCATTCAGCATGAGAGGGTCTGCATTCAGGGAACTAGGAGAGTCTGAGATTCAGGGTAGAGAGAAAGGGGGAAAGGAATGGAAGCACCTCCTCTCCCAACCTCTAGTTTTCTCAAGACTCCCTCCACTGCCGTTGCCTTTACGAATAAAGAGGAAAATAAAGAAATTAGAGTACAGGCTACTCAAAGAGTGAAATAGGATCAAAACTGTCCTTCTCGCTGAGGATAAAATTAATCCTAAATTCTCAAATAAGCAGAGCACTGCCTTCTCCCATTCGTAGTTTTAAGGAGAATGGGCACCAGGAACAAGAGGAAGATTACAGTCACCGTAGAAAATAAACTATATATCTTTGCATATCTGAGGGTAACGAGCAAATTCTGGATGAAAATAGTGTTGTATGAGGAGAAAGAGGTAGACTCTGGCAGAATGAGGGGAGGTTTCTCCAAGGAAGCCTTTGAAATGATCTTTAAGGATAAATGGGAAATTATCCATTCAGAGACTGTGGACATAAAGAACATGATTGTACTAAGGATGTATTGTAATTTTCCTTGAAGTACACTTAGGGTCATTTCTAGTCAATATGTGGATTAAACCGATGTGGGAAATCTCCCTGTTCTTCAAGTGCTGCATTACAATAAACTTCAAACCAAGAAAGATAAATCTTCCAGTGTCAGAAGTAAAGAATGAACTAAAAGTTAGAGGTGTGAGAGGAAGCTGGATCCAAAGAGCTCACCAAGTTATCAGATTAGCCCATAACATCTGAGGTCGGGATTCTAAAGCTTTGAGGAGGGGATTCTGGTGCCAGGTTCTGTGTGTGCTTGGACCTGGACCCGAGCCACTTGAATAAAGCTGTGAGTCACAGCCGGGTGCCCCACTCAGGAACGCCAAAGAGAAAGTCTCTGTCCACTGACTTAAAGATGACCGGAGGGATCTTCCCATCTGCCTGGAACTGTGTGAATGGGAAAAGGGTCACCATAAATATCAGAGCCAGGTTTGTGACCCACATGGGTGAGGTACCTGAATTCATACTTCCTGCAAGGGGCAGGCATTCTAGGGCAATAAATCAGCATGAAAAATGGTCCGGAGCTGGTGACAACTCCTTGGCCCCTGCTGAAACTTGACTATGGAGACAATTCAACAAAGGATACCTCCATCACCCAAATCCCACAGACCTCCACAGAGAATGACAACTGCTGGCACGGAATCCATCCTAGACAGTTACACCCACATGAGAAAAGACGTATCAACTCAGCAAATGGGAGAATGTGCAATCAAGAACTCAAAATAAGGGAATCATTTTTGAAAGACTCCCAAATAAAAATTTTCAAAACGTTCAAAGAGATAAATCAAGGAATAGAATAGAACCATAGGCAGGAACAAAACAGTTTGAAAAAGTGCACTTTGAAATCAGGGGACAAATTGAACATTAGGGTTCAACCAGAGAAGTAGAACCAGTAGGAGACAATATATTAAGAGATTTATTACAAGGAATTGGCTTACGCAATTGTGGGGGCTGGCTAAGCAAGTTCAAATCCATAGGAAAGGCAATCGGGATGGGAAGATCAAGAGCACCTGGAACCCATGGGCACAGACCAAAGTGGCTGTCCCAGTGGAGAATTTTCTCTTTCTTTCTCCACCTCTCCCCACCCCGCCCCCTCTCTCCCCCCTCCCTCTCCCCCTCTCTGAAAACTCAGCCCCTCTTTTAAGGCTTTCCAACTTTATATTCCTTTTACTTTAATCACACATTCTCAATATCCATTCCTACACATAGTGTCCAGATTTCTGTCTGTATAAATTGGAAAAATCATGCAGTTCTTTATATGTGTATTGCACCTTCTCATGGGAGGAGGACAGAGATAATAATTAACTTCACACTTGTTAAATATGTACTAAAATGTTGGAGTCTGCAAGCAAGGAGCCCTGAACTTCAGCTTCATTACCACAATAGAAAATCTACCTCTAAATCTCAGGAAAAAATAACAAGATTATTACAGTGGCTGCCTCTTTGGAGGAGGACATGGGACTGGGAATCAAATTTAAGGAGACTTACATTTTCTTGTGTCTGGGGAAAGCAGAAGTAAGGGCAACCACTAAAAGATCATGAAAAATATGCATAACATTCAACCCAAGAAATAGAAAAAGAGAGAAAGAATGAAGGAAACTCAATTGATTCAATCCAGTTTAGGCAGAAAAGAAGAGTGAATCAGCATAGATCATTCATTGATTCACGCATTTGCTCACTCAGCAGAGTTTTATTGAGTATCAGTTAGCTGCCAGACAATATGTCCCTGTTCACATTCAGAGCAGAATATTCAGGAAGTGCCTGTCTCCCTAATCCAGGAAAACTTAGAAATAATTGTGCCCTAGTTTATAAGTCTCTCGGTCTATTTTGTAATCTATTAAATGAACAATATTTTCAATAGTGGATCTGTTCTGTAAACCCACAGGCTATTCTAGTTCTCTCCTTCCCAAAACCCTCATTTGTTGCCAGATTGGGCTGTGTAAAATAAAAATGAGCCACAGGGTCCCACACTCAATAGCTACCACGAGGCAATATATTTCTTCAACTCAAGCATAACTTCCCAATCAAGTCTCTCAAGGATCACTGACTGCTTCTCCTTCTTTTAGTAGGAAGGTTTAAACTCCAAAATTCATAAAATGAGAAACTGATACCGAAATTTAGAAAATATTGGATTGAAGTACTTTTTCCCATTTCCTGAATCAATATAATATGAAGGAATTATAGAATTTTGAACCTGGGGTGTACACAAGAGATTGTCTTCTCTAACCTCATTTTAGAAATGAGAAAAGTAAGGCTCAGAGAGGTTTGCATATGATTACAGAGTCAGGCAGAAGAGGCCAGCCTGAACACAAAGGCTCTAACTATCAATCCATGGACAGGGCAAAGAAATCTCACTCAAGGAACCAAAAAAAAAATCCACTCATGCTTTCAAATATTTATTGAACACCGACTATTTTCTACTCATTGTTCTAGATGCTCAGCAAATGAATGACCTGGCCCCTACTCTCTAGGAGGCTACAATGCAAGATGAAAGATGTGTTCTGTGGTGTTCACAGAAAGTAATATTGCTCACTTGAGTTTCACATTTGCATTTATTGTTTGCTTTAAGATAACAAGTGAAGTGATTCCTGGGGATCTGTAAACAACTGTGCTTACTCAGGGTTTTTCAAGGACACCAAATGAAGTCTGCTCTGTACTTAGGGGCAGAGCTTAGGGAGAGTCCAGACAATCCCACAGAATCCCCAGAAAATGCTGGCCTAGCCTGGGGAACAGCAAATACTCTTCCTTCCTTATGCTCCAGGCCAACCCTGTATGCTGTATTGAAAAGTGTGCTGGAAGGGAAACCAAGATACCCAGGCTGTAGGCCTTTTTTAACACCCAAAATATTGATTTCCTCTCTATGAACTACCACTGGGTCGTTGAAAGGATGAAACAGGGTAACAAAGGAGGAAGCAGAGGTTGGGGAGTGTTTTGTTTTGTTTAGAGAAGTCAATCACCTCACCTCTCCGGGCCTTGTTTCCTTTACTTGTAAACTGGGGGTGTTGGACCAGATCAAGGAGGCAAACATAAGTGCCCTTAGGGGCCTGGCAGATAATAGGAACAAGGGGAAGGGGGCAGCCTCAGTGTAAAACAAGAGACTTTGTTGGGGGCCATGGCACAGC
Organism: Diceros bicornis minor; assembly: GCF_020826845.1. Taxonomy (NCBI): domain Eukaryota; kingdom Metazoa; phylum Chordata; class Mammalia; order Perissodactyla; family Rhinocerotidae; genus Diceros; species Diceros bicornis. Next base: position 7,524,212 of record NC_080763.1, on the reverse strand, counting down.
TGGGGAATGCAAGTCTATATGAAGAACACAAATCAAATGAAACAAAGCAACACCCTGTGAGAGCCAAACCGTGGTCCCCAGATGACACACTCTAATGATCCATAAAAGGACAGCCTTGAGTGTGTGTGTGCCCAGGTATTTATCTTGCAGATGAAGAGGACTCTCCACCAGATCCCTCACCCTACCCCCAAAAAAATCAAGTAGCTCAAGAACAAGGGTATGGAGAGCCAATAAGAGTGAGGTGGGGGTAAAAGAGGCAGGGAAATGGTGCAGAGGGTAAAGAGAGGAGAAGGACCTTGTGGGGTGATGGGCTTAAAGCAGAAAACTAGTACCAGTTAATCCATTCCACCAACGCATCCCCAGAAACCCGTGGTTTTCTCAGGAGTTGAAGTGTACTCTGAGGCGATCTCCGAGAGACAGAGCATGCTCGGGGACGCTGGGTCTTCTGGCCTTATGCTATGTTCCTGCATCACCAGTTCTTCCATGGATAGTTTCCTTCTCCTTTTGCAGATTGTGTCTAAGCATGGCATGCTGTGTCCCCTTGCAATAGGGGTTTTGCCACTACTCCCATCAAGAGGCGGAGGAGTTAATTTCCCTTCCCCTTGAATCTGGGGTGGCCCTGACTTGCTTTGACCAATAGGATACAGCAGAAGTGACGCTGTATGATTTCCAAGCTGAGGCCTTTAGAAGTGTTGCAACTTGCATTTGTACCCTCTTCAAAGCTCTGAGCTGTCCTGAAGAGAAGTCAGGGCTATCCTGCTGGAGAGACAAGTTAAGGAGAGCTGAGATCTTCAGCCAGTAGCCAGAACCTAGGCCCCAGTATGTAAGCGAGGCCATCATGGACATTCTAGCCCCAACCGAGAACCCAGCCGAATGCAGCCACATGAGCAACCCGAGAGGGAGCAGAAGAACTGCCCAGCCGAGCCCAGCCAACCCACAGAGTTGTGAGAAATACCAAATCTTGTTGTTTTAAGCCACTACTCTTAGGTTACATAGCACTAGATAACAAACAGAAACACTAAGTTATGGCCACCTGTCACCAGAAGGACTCTTAGGTCAAATTCTTGACTTAACAAAATTTAAGCCCTGATGAGGCATTCAGAACTGGAGCTTGTTTTTCAGAAAGTCTGTCTTCAGCGGCACCCGCATGGTTTTCCCCAACAGTACGGAGTTCCCTTGAGAATTTCAGAGCTTAAAAAGCAGCATAAATATTATCAAGTTTAAGCCCCTTGTTTATCAGAATCTAAGGCCAGAGAGGTTGAGAATCTGGCTCAGGGTCACACAGCCATCCAGTGGTCAAGCTGAGACTTGAAATCAAGGCTCATGAGTTTTAGTCTAGTGCTCTTACCAATAAAATATGCTGCCCCCTACCATTCCATAAAATGATTTCCATCTCATCAGAATTACAACAAACTTCCAGGCAAAATAATAGATTCAGAAAAGAATGACTGGCAAATATTTTGCAATCCATTAGGTGAAATGTATTGTGCTATGGTATAGAAAGCACAGGTTCTGGGGTCACAATATCGAGGTCTAAGTTCTGAATCCTCCATATATTTCCCATGTGACCTCTTTGACCTATTTCTCATCTGTGAAGTGCTCTCAGGGCTGTATACACGAAAGTGCTTTACAATTGCTAAAAGCACTCTAAAGACGTCAATAGGAACTATTAATAGGAGAGTGGCCTGTACTTAAAACTTTATGCTGTTCCCTTAGACTCCCAGGAGAATTTTCTGAGAGTTGACTTTGGAGTTGAAATTTGCCTCCACTGAAAATCAGAGTAGCAATTACTCAAAAGAAAGCTTAAGCCTAACTGCCTTGCCTGGGAACCTTCTCCTAGACTCCCACAGCAGGTGGTATACTGCTGAGGCCTGGCTGAGCTGGGAGGGGAGGACAGTCAGTGAGGCCTGAGTCAGCTCCACACCAGCTCCACACCCACGCCACGCTGGTGTGTCATGAGGCAGTGTTGGCTCCTAATCACCCTGAGTGACAGGGTTGGACAAGATCCAAAGCAGGATTTCAGGCTGCGGGGCAGGGTTTCCAAGGCTTCAGACCACGTGCTGCCTCTAGACCTTGCGAGCACACACAGAACACCTATCACTCCCTTGGGCCCCTGGCTATAAGGAAGTGTGGTTCCTAAGATCTCTGTTCTGAAACTGTGACTAAGCTTGCCCTTGTCCCAGCCCTGGGAAACATCAATATCTCCAGGAAGAATATTTGATCTGCACCTTGATAATCACCCTTTCTTTCTAAGGCAAAACAATATGCCAATGCTGTTAGGGATAGGGATGAGACGCGCTAATTTTTCCAAGGGAAAATATGTGACGTCCACTTGCAAATCATCACCCTGCCCCATCTCAGTCTATTTTCTGCAGCCATTCTTATTTATATTTCCCAACTGTGCACCTCTCTGTGCCCCAGCAACCTGAAACGTTTTTTGTCAAGTGAGATATTGCTTCACTTCACTCACCCTGCTCAAGATTCGCCCCGTGGAAAAATGTAAATTTGCAAATCAGGATCAGAAGTAGTGACTGTACCATCAATGCCGTGTGCGTGTGAGAGATGTGAAAGGGGTCTGGTGGCAGAAGAAGGAGATGTGCCAGGAATACATGCAGCTGAAAACTTAGCTTGAGAATGGGTCACAGCCCAGAATCAAAGAGCGAGGCCTCATGGAGGCACCCACGGAAACTGCTGCAGGAGTGGGGACGCTCAACTTTCAGGAAAGACAAGGCTTGTTGAAAGCACTCATCTGATAGAAAGGTGGGGTTAGTGTTAGGGAGCAGTGAAAGACAAGATATGCAAGGCAAGGTTGGGCAAGACTGTGGGAGCTGTCTTGACATGAGTACAGCCATATTTGGCCGCTCCATTCACCTACAGCCACCAGCACAAAAAGAAATATAAAAGCTGCTTTCTGCGTGGTGGGAACTGGCCCTTCTCCCATGGAGATAGTTGCAATGTGTAAAAATTTCACACGCCTTCGGGCGCCGCAGCCTAGGGCAGACTGGCCATCTGTGCCGGGCTGGGATGATAAGCAGGGTAAACAATGCACATACACAACTACTGGGCTGGGACAATAGCCAGGAGGGGGCTCAGTGCACTTACGCCACTGATAACCATTTGTGCATGGGAACACTAGATGCTTGCTCTGTACACTCTGTAACTGCTTACTATGGAAATTATTGATGCTATAAACAAACTGCTGGAGACTGAGACCTGGTGGGAGTTCCACCTGTGGAAGGGACGCCTTGCCCAGGACGTGTGATCCTTGTCCAGCTGTGTCAATTGACAGGACTTTCCCGGCAGTGGGGCGTGGATGTTGTGAGTAATTGATTTATTGTGAGTAATTGACTTATTGTGAAGTAATTGATCTGATGTGCTCTCTTTTCGGTCAACCTGGTGTTTCTCTTTCTGGTTGATTTGTGTCATTTCCCTTCAGTCGATCTGGTGTTTCCCTTTCCGATCGATCTGATGTTTTTCCCTCTCAATATATGACCTATTCCAATCTGCTGCTATCTCAGCCCATGTGGATGTTTTCCCTTTCCAGTCGAGCTGGTGTTTTTTCCCTCTTATTATTTGACCTATTCGGATCTGTTTGTGGACTATCGCCTTTACTATCCTCTATATAATAAAATATACCTTCAGTCCATTTGTTTGGAGTGGAAAGTTTCTTTTACATCTCCGATGGGATCCCCGAACTTCTCATAACAGGAGCCAACAAGGCCAGGTGCAGAAACACCCAGTTTGGGGGATTTGGGTTCCGGGCTTGTCGGTCTCCCTTTCAATAGCCCCTTCCCTTCATCTTCCAACCTACTGTAACATTGAATTGCTTAGTTTAGAGCCTTCCCTTATCAGAATGCAAGCTTCATAAGGCATGGATTTTTTGCCTATTTTGTTCAATAACGTATCTCCAGTTCCTAGATCAGCAGGTGCCTAAGAAATATTTGTTGAATGAAAGAACGGATTCAATAACATGTAGCAAGTTGAAAGGAAAAAGAAGACAACGTCCTTTTATCTCATTAATAGTCGTTAACTTTGCTGTGGAAACAAACTAAAGAGCAACAAAATACAATTTCCTCTAGTGGCTGGATTTGGAGTGCAAGAATGTTTTTGAATGATGGGTATAACTTGTTGTAAAAAATGGAAAAGCTGTTGTCTTAGAAGGCACTACCACTTCCAGATCGTCACTTCTGTATTTCCCTCCCTAATTATGTAAGGTCTAATCCCTGTAATAAATCCCTTGTCTCATCATTCTCATAGGGACTCTATTCTCCTGCCTAAACCTGGATTGAAAAAATTATTGTTACCAGAAGTGGTTCCAGGAGAACAGAATGGTGGGGATGAGAATCTGGAATTGGTTCTCTAACTGGCTAGATTTAAAGGTATTAATGGCCATGTTTCAATTCATAAAAGGTACACAGATAGTATAGAGTGACAAAATGTTAACTAAAGTACTATCTATAGTCACCTGGAGTCAAGTACCTACAGAAGGTAAAGGCTTTCAGTGACTAAATAGTTGCTGCTACAGAACATTTTAGTGGAAACATAGTATAAGGACTATAGGGTTGGTTGCTTGCTTCTAAGTGAGCTGGAGAGCTTGGAGGAAAAAAAAAAAAAGATGAGCTTAGGGCTTTACATTTCCAGCTAAAGGTTTGCATAAGTTATTAGAAAACTTCTATGACTGCTCTGAAAGAAACCATATCTTCATAGCCACAGGGTTCAGATTTCTGAAGCCAAGCCTAGAGTCTAATCCTCTAGGTGGGGTGCCTGCCTACAAGATAGAGTATATGCAATAAATCAGAGGCAAATATACCGTGCCATCTCCTCGCAGCTAGAATGTTGTTGTCTAGGAAACAAAGGACTGAAAATGTGAGTGGCTCCTCTCCCTACTAGATTTAATAAGCCACATTAGGAGTTTTGGCTCCCTATGTTGATGCTGCAACTTTGAGTTTAATGGTTCTGTAAGGCATCCTGCTCAAGGGAGAAGTGGTTCCACCAGAAAACACAGTCAGTGTGTCATTAAATTGGAAGCTGAGGTTTCCCTCTAGTCAATTTGGGTTCTTCATGCCAATGAACCAACAGTCAGCTCTGAGAGGATGATCTTTATTGGCTGCGTCAGCTGCGCTTCCTTGCCATTTGGCTTCCAGTTGAGTTTGGCCAATGGGAGGCACTGGCAGAAGATTAAAAGGATGAGAGGAAAGAGAGATTCAAGTATTTATTTACCTGACTCCCTCCCTTCTGGCTCATGGGTAGGCAGTGGTTGTATTCCTCTACCAAAAACCACAGCTCCCAACAGATGGACCTCTCCTATAGCTACAAGTCTCCCTGGATTCTAGAAATTGCATCTTTCCTTTGACCCTTCAGGCCTATGGTTAGGAATGGCTTCCTACTAATCTTAGATCCCAAAGTGCTTAACCCCATCCACACCTATATAAATAGTCCCTTTGTCAAACTCTCTTCAGTCACTCCTTTTGAATATGCTGGCTGTCCTGCCAGCTCCCTGACTAATATACATGCAAGAAAGTTGCAATCTGAATCTCATTCTGGTCACCTTATTTAATTTTCTCATTAGCTCTCATAATTGTTAAGTTGATTGTCTTGGTCTTTCTAAGTATATAGTCAAATCAACGGTGAATAATGCATTTTGATCAGTAAAAGAAAAGTTTTTTAAAAAGTGGCAGAACAGTTAGGCAAAGATTTCTCAGAATACAAAAAGCAAAACCCATAAACAAATTTGAAGGATTAGACTTCCTCAAAGTTTAAAAACTGTTGCTTTTCAAAAGATACTCTTAAGAAAATGCAAAGGCAAACCACAAACTGGGAGAAAATATTTGCAAAGCATATATCTGACAAAAAAAAAACTTTTATCCAGAATACATAAAGAACACTTAGAACTCAAGAATAAGACCAAAAAAAAAAAAATTAATGGGGAAAAAAAAATGTAAAATGGGCAAAAGATTTGAACAGATATTTCACCAAAAAGGATAGATGGATATAAAATAAGCAAATAGAAATCCAAATTAAAATTATGAGATATCACTGCGCACCCACTAGAATGGTTAAAATTTAAATGGCTGAAAATACCAAATGCTGGCAAGAATGTGGAACAGCGGGAGTTTTCCAATACATGAGAACAATAGCTCATATATTGTTGGCATGAATGTGAAATGGTTCAACCACTTTGAAAAACCAGGTGGCAGTTTCTTAAAAAGTTAAACATACACTCAACATGTGATTCAGCAATTCTACTTCTGTGCATTTACCCAAGAGAAATGAAATTTGTGTCCGCACAAGGACTTGTACACAAATATGCATAGCACCGCTAGTCATAATAGCCAACAAATGGAAACAACCCAAAACAATCCCATCAACAGGGAATGGATAAATTGTAGTATATTCATACAATGGAATACGACAACATCAAAAAGGAATTAACTGCACGTACATGCAACAACATGGATGAATCTCAAAAACATTATGCTGAGCTACAGAAGACAGACACGAAAGTGTATATACTATATGATTCTATTTACATGAAACTCTAGAAAGGAGAAATTCAATCTGTAGCAACAAAAGGAAATCAGCAGTTGCCTGAGGCCAGGGGTGTGGGGAATGGAGAAAAGAAGGAGTAGGATGGGGCACAAGGGAACTCTGGGGAGATAGAAATACTCTGTACGTTGACTGAGGTGCTAGTTACATGGGTGTATACATTTGTCTGAACTTGTTGAAATGTACAATTAAAATTTATGCACTTTATTATTTGTAAACCATCCCTCACTAAGTAGACCAGAAAAAAAAAGAAGCAGAACAAATTGTAATCCCAGCCTGCTCCGACACTCTTCACAAATCATTTGTGGACTGCAATCACAGTTGTTCAGCAGCAGCCTCTGGAACTGGATTAGAGCCAGGAAACATGCTCCCAGATGCTGGAACATCAGTCACGACGAACAGATCATATTTCAACTCTTGTTTGGGGGATTTGATATATTCCCTGACCTTAACTAGACCCCTACTACCTGCAGTGGCATACTGCATTCTACAGATAAAGAACTGGAGATGATCTATTATCTTATTCTCTCTCTCACACGGTTCAACATCAATAATTTTTCTCCTGTTATCAGACAAAATTCAAAACTGTAGGAAAGTTATGCAGGACAAAGATTACAAATGAGGAAGTGTACCCAGATCTAAAGGTGGTTAGATACCTCCAAGACAAGGAATTCCAAAGTGACAATCTTCAAGTTCCAATAAAACTAGCTATAACTCAAGTTCTGTCTCTAACCGAGCTTCACTGACCCATACAAGAAGAAACTTTGCAGCTCTCAAGACAAATCAGTTGCAAGAATTCCCTACTTTCTCTTTGCCACACTCAGCAAACAAGTGTCAACCTGAGCCAACAATTTGTCTTTGACTAAACAGGCTTTATTTTTTAGTTATTACCATTTTATCCTTTCAGGGGTGAAGTGATGAAGCAAAATCTCTGCTAAGTAGATCATCAAGTTTGCCACTAGTCCAAGCATTAGACACACCAACATCCTAGACAACATTATCCAGGGGTTTTTTAAAACTTAAGTGGGATCTGGCCTGGGGCCAAAGAAATGATATTAAATTGGCACAGCATGAGGCCACGGGGAGGAGGGCATTTAAGAGAAGAGGGTTGGCAGAGAGGCTGATTGCATAGTGTAGAATTGCTTCCCTAGAATCTAAACACCTGGAAATTCAAATAGAATTTTTTGCTGTATTATTCAAGGATATCTGAAGTTCATACTAAAAAGGCAAAGGTATTCAAGAGTGTAAAGTGGTTTCTGAATCAAAGAAAAGCCTAGACTTCGTAAAATTTAACATGAATATATTTATTGTACTCTAATTCTTTGAAAAAAAGTGTTTTATGATAATAATCTCCAAATACAAGGATATTCTATTTATTCATCTAGGGGCTCCTTACAAAGGGGCCTATATATCTTTTATTTCATCCCAATACCTAGCACAATGCCAAGCACAGAACACATATTCAATAAATGTTAATTGAAATAACATGAAAACATGCAATATGGTTCAATTGTTTTAGAAAAGGAAAAGAACCCCACATACGTTTTCATATATTTATATGAACTTGAAAAAAATGTAGCAAAATGCACACTGGACTGTCACCAAGGAGTACCTCAAGGATTTGAGGCAAGGGGGGAGAATTTAACTTTTCCTTTAATACACAGCATAGTGGTCACGCTCATAGGCTCAGCAGTCACGAGGTTCAAATCCCAACCCTACCATATGTGTTGTTGGGAAGTTCTTAACTCCGTGCCCCATGCCCTCATCTGTGAGTGGAGATCATAATAGTTCAACCTCACAGGGTTAGGATGAAAACTGAGATGATACATATAACGCACTTCAAGGTGCTTGACACTTAGCAAGTACTTGATTAATGTTAGCTATTATTAGTACTTTGATTTGTTACAGTGATTAAGCAGTACTTTTGAAATAAAGGGAAAATATTTCACAGCAAAAACAATTTTTAAAGGAACTAAATTATAACACAAGAAGAAGGAAGAGGACGAAGAAAAGGACAAGAAGGAGAAAAAAGGAGGAGAATGGGGAGGAGGAAAAAAATAGCTATGGATTTCATCCTGGAGAAATCTCTCCTCGAGCCTTCTGACTTGCTCAAGATGGACTGGTTGCTCCATGCTTGTGGCACAGCTGCCATCTTGGATTTTCCTTGCACCTTTACCTTTTGGATTTCTCTTATCTATCACTTCTGTTGAATCACAGTTTCCTGGGTCCCAGGCTTTCACCCCTCTTCGTCTACTCTCTTATTTTGGTACATCATATCTACCATTATCTTCTTAAGAAAGGGTGCATGTCAGGCAAATTTTTTGAGATATGGCATGACTGAAAAGGTCTTTATTATACTCTCACACTAAATTGTGCTTATTTGATTAGGTATAAAATTCTACATTGGAAATAACATTCCTTCAGAATTTTAAGACATTGCTCCATTGTCTTTTAGCTTCTTACAATCCTCTAGGGAAGTTTGGTACCATTCTGACTCTTATTCTTTGTTTAAAACTTGTGTTTTCTCCCTGGAAGCTGTCAGGATCTTCTCTTGGTCCTATGTGCTCTGAAAGTTCAAATGACGGACTGAGCACTTTCATCCACGTGCCAGGCACTCAGTGGGCCCTCCCGGTCTGGAAACTCATGTCCTACAGTTCTGGAAGATTTTCATAAATTACTTCTGTGACAACTTCCTTCCGTGTTTGCTGCTCTTCCTCTTTAGAATATCAACTTTTTGTTCTCTATTGCTCTCCATTTTGCATCTCCTTATCGTTTTTCTTTATTTTTTGCTGAGATTCTTGTTTTCCAAAATTTCTATGGAGTTTTTTGTTTATCCTATGATATCTTCAGTTTCCAAGAATTCTTTTTTATTCTATGAATGTTCTTTTTTTTTACATAGCATCTGTATTCTCTGCATAGATGTAAAATATTCTCTTAGATCTTTGAGAATATTAATAGAAGTTTGAGTATTTTTCTCCAGTTTTCTTCTCCCTGCATGACCTTTGTTTCCTCCAATTTATTTTTTGCTTGTTTTAGTTTCTATTTTTCACATTAAAGATTTCCTCAAGTGTCTGCAATCCTTCTCTGCCTGTTACTATTTACAAGTGGGGCACTAAAAAGTCGGTTGGATGGGCTTTCCTGGTAAATGATACGGCCCAGCCATGTCAGTGGGGACTCTGGTGTCAGTATCTCTAGGTCTTTTCTCTTGAGCTGACCAGAGTCCCCAGAGATGCATCCTCCATTTCCTACGTCAGAGAAGCTTGAGCTCCAGGGGCCAGCAGGGGAAGAGAACCAAAAGTCTCAGCACTCAGTATATAAACTTTTAATTGATCACCCTGTTTTTGGTACAGAACCAACCTACAATAGTTATTGGTGCCCCTAGGCCAGAAACCCATTGTTCCAGAGTAACTCTCTAGTCTTTTTCTGGGGTAGGGAGGATTGGGGAAAGGCAACTAGGGTTCTAACTGCCTTAAAAAAAACTTTCAAATTATCCTTCTCTTTAGCTCTGCCTTCACTCCCACTTCCTGATGTACCTAGTGCCTTCAAACTTCTGGGCCATTAACTTGTTTAGAGATGTGAAAATTAGGATGCTCCTAGGATCTTCCTTGCTCTTGGCTTACGGTTTAGCTTCTTCAAGTGTGCTAAATAAGTTATCATTCATCCATGTACTTTCCAACTTGTGGTTTTCTCCTTTCCCTGTCTTGCATGGGGTTTTGCCTTTAAAAACCTATCTTTACTGCCATTTAGTGACATTTCAGAAAGGAGCAGAGATACATGCGTGTACCCAATCTGCTTTTCAGCCAGAAGTCAACCACAAAGTTATTTTCAAAGAAGAAAAATTCAGCAGGATTCAGTGATGTATTGTATATAAGAGGTGAAGAAAGAGATAAATCAAATATAATTCCAAGATTTCTAGTCTAGATGATCATGAAAATGTGATGCTGGTTACAGAGACAGGGAAAACTGGAAAGAGAACAGATGGGGTGAGATGGTGGCAGATGGTTCTGTTGGGTTTAGACATATTGAAATTGAAGTGATAGGAAACATCCAAATGGAGATGTTATGTAGACAATTGGAAATGCAGTAATGGAGCATGGGAAAGGGTGAAGGCTGGATATGTAGATTTGGAAATATTGTATTTATTAGGGTAAAGAAGAATAGGTAAATATTGAAGAACTAAGCACTTAGAAAGAATAGGGCAAAGACCCAGCCTTGAAGAATATCAAAGAATAGGGAAAAGAAAAAGAAAGGAAGTTTTTTCACAGAGAAAACAACAGAGATATGGTTAGAAATGAAAGATAATTAGTATTGTGTGATACTGTGAAACCCAGCAGGAGTGTGTGAGCTTGGTCCACCACCAGGCCAGGAAGTGGCTGAATGCAGAAAGAACTTCGGGATAGGGCAGGAGGCCAAAAAAAGGGTCACTTTAGGGTATTAATAGCCCAACTAGAGCTGAGGAATATGGACTCTAATGGGGCCTGTGACACAACTAAGCTAGACTAAGGGAAAAGGACAGGTGAGATCAGAATCCTACAAGTCAAGGTCAGAGCAGAGGCCAAGAGCTGGTGAGTCCATCCAGGCCAGTGTGCTGGGAGAGGAGAGAAGAGCAGTAATTGGTGGAGATTCCAACAGGGAGGTATTAGGTGTCTCAGAAACACAAGTACAGGGTTCAGAGACCCAGACGTGGGGGAAATCAGGGCAAGTTGCTGGGACAAAGAAGGAAACACACAAAAGCAGGAGCTCAGACATTGAGTTGCCATTGTCAGAGCTGGGGGAGCAGCAAACTCAGCTTAGGATGAATCAGAAACTGCTGCAGCAGGATCTGCTAAGAGCCTCCCTCCTAGGAACATGCCTTAATCCCGGATTTCAGCTGGGCTAAGCTAAAAGGTGACAGCTAAAATAAAGACAACTAATCTATTAAAATTTAATATCCTATAACCCAGCAAGTCCAACTTGGCATTTACCCTAGAAAAATACTCACACCTGTGCCCAAAGAAGCATATTCAAGGATGCTCACTGGAGTGTTGTTTGCAATCAAAGAATTGAAAACAAACTCAATGTCCATCAATAAGGGAATAACTAAGTATGTGTATCCGTCCTGAAATAATGCATAGCAATCAAAAATAATGAGGTAGTTCTTAGTGACTGACATGGGAAGATCTCCAATATAGAATGTTGAGTTGAGGGGGTAAAAAAGTGGCACAATGTTATGAACTATATGAAACTGCTTATGTTTTTGAGAGAGAGAAAGAGATCTGCCAAACATAGAGGGTTCTGGAGGAGTGAAACCCGTCATTACACATCATTACATTTTGACATATCGCATCCTGCAAAGATGCTGAGTCAGGGAAGAAGTAAGAAAAGGCGAATAGGTTTGGGTAGAAGGAAGTCACCACTGACCTCCAGGAGAGCCCTACCGGCTGAGCGGTAGAGGTGAGGAAAAGACTGCAGAGGGAGGGAGGTGATGGGAGATCAGTGGGAGCATCTCTGTGCCTTCTAACTTGGGCTTTAAGGATAGGAGAGGTAACACTGAAGCTGGCATGGATGGAAAGGTACAATGAAGAATTTTAAGACTAACGGAGAGCTGGGCACATTTGAAGGTGGAAGGGAAAAAGTCCTTGGAAAGAGGGAACTGCAGATGTTGTGGAAGGCACAGGGCAGAGGGCAGGGGGTTGTAGAATGTTAGGGTCTGAAGGGAGGCTGACAGCCTACCTGGTCCCCTTATTTTACAGTTAAGGAAACTGAAGCCGGGGAGGTGTTGTGGGTAAGATCATGGTTAGGAATTTAGACTCCATCTCTTAGCAGCTTAGAAACTGCTTTGAGCTGCTATTTCCTCATCTTTGAAATAGAAACAAAAGCTGCCTACTTCATAGAGTTATGAGGCTTTATTTCTATTTCTATTATTATTATTAACACTTATACACATCTACCATGCCAGGCACTCTTCTAGTGCTTCACACATGTTAACTCATTTAATCCTCATAATAACCCTATGAGGTAAGAACTATTATTATTCCCCTTTTACAATGCAGAACAGAGGCATAGAGAGACATTAAGTTACACAGCTAGAAAGTGATGGAACCAGGATTCAAAGCAGGCAGCTGGCTCCTGAGTCCAAGTCCTTAATCACTCAGTCTACTGCCTCTAAATTAGGTCATGTAAAGTGCCTGATACGATGCCCTGCAACTGGCAAGAGGTGAACAAAACAGTAGCTATTGTTGCTGGTTAGAGAAAGAGCTGGCACTAGAAGGCAGGCTTCTTGGTGCCCAGGCTCATTCCTTCCCACCACACTGTGTTGGTCACCTTGTTCTGAGTTACCCCGGAGAAGAAGGAAAAAGGACAAAAAGAAACAGCCACTGTCTCCATAGAGGAAGTCAGGCCCAAAGGACTCAGAATGAGAACTTCCCGAGCATCGAGGCCTCTTGGCCCATAGGTCAAACCCCATTTCAAGGGGTGTTCCAAGTTCTTTTGTTCTCCTGGAATTGGGCTAAGTCAAGTATTGCTTAACGCAAGTCACCATTTGGTAGTCTTTCTGGTAAGGTGGAGATTTTTCACTCCGTTTTGTAGTTGCAGCACAATAGATTTTTATATCTTCTGTTATGGACCTCATCATGGATGTTCAGACACACAACAGGAGCTCCAGACCATGCTGGCTTTTCAATAGGCTGGTTCATCCAGCTCAGGAGCAGCTGGAAATCCTCTCCATTTAAAGGCTGTGAAGTGCCCTGAAGCACTCCCTGGCCTTCTAAGTGAGGAGGTTTCCCCTCGCCAGAACAGATGTCCTCATTAGCAATCTCGAGGAAAGGCCAGAGATGGAGGTCAAGATTGTAACTGGGCAGTCGGGACAGATGCAGCTCGGACCAGCCAGGGGAGGGAAGTGGGCCTTTGGTTTTCTGGGTATGGGGTGTGCCACGGACCCCATGGCACATTTCCCCCAACACGCATTTTGGCTTTTAAAAAGCAGCTTCTGCACCCAACATTTTCTTCAAATGGAGGGACTTGAAATGCTTCACATGAGTCTTCACGATGTACATGACAATAAAGACAATTGCAGATCAACAGCTGCAAGACGGTCACTGCTTTTCTTCTGATAATAAAACTCATTAGGGGCTTAATGAGAATTCAAGGTTTTTTTTTCTTTATGTTGTTCTGAAGATCTAGCACTAATTAGAAACCCCAGAGTTCTCTCCCCAGAGCCTGAGGCAGAAGAGAGGGCAAGTCCAGTAAGATAGCCATTCTTCCAATAAGCACTCAAGAGAACCTGTTACGTGGAAGGTGCTGCATTGCGTGTGGAGGGAAAGAGACGGTACAAAGACAAGGCGTAGTCGCTCCTCTTCAGGAATTTCAGATTCACGACACAAAAGACAAATAGAGCAGGGATTCTAGACTAGTCAGAGCACTCGAATTCACATTCTAGTGAACACACGCTCTATGACTGGGTAGGCGAGTTGGTCTCTCCAAGCTTCCATTTCCTCTTTGGTAAAATGAGGTTAACGATAGGACTGCCATTACAGTGTTGTTGACAGAATTAAATGGAATAATGTATTTAAGAAGTGTTGCAGAGTGTCTAGTACACAGTTGAAGCTCATCATATGTTATTATTATTATTGTAAATAACAAAAAGCAGATAAGAACCACATTAATCATGGTTTTCATAAAGATAAAATGCAGTGTTTTGAATAGGAATATACTTGGAAGCCCCCTATAAGATTGGAAGTTTCATAAAACATTTGACAAGAATGAAAGGTGTAAGTTCTCCCAAAATAAGGATTACTCTTCTCTTCAGTGCCACCTAAAGTCCAGCCCCTCTCTAGACCGCTACATGTCCTAACCCCACTGGCTGTGTCTGAGCTGCCTGCTCCTTGGCTCTGGTCCTGACTTCACGGCACTGTTTCCCAGGGCCGTGTCCCTCCAAATGCAAAAGCAGTCTTCCTGGATCTTAACCTTCTAAACTCCAACTTCCCTGCTCCCCTGACCGCCGGGCTGCCAGTTCTCCACTATTCACATTGCATCCTCATGTAGCCTTAAAATCTTTTTTTTCCTTAAAAACTTGCTTTTTAAGCAAGCAGACCTTTTTCCTGTCTTCCAGAAACAAAGTAAGATCAGAAAAAGACCAAAAGTCTGGGCAACTAATTTTCTCTCTTAGGGACATTTCCATGTGTCTTTTGCTGACCTGGCAAGATTTCAGGGTGGGGGAAAGGATATTAGGAGTCCCTCTGGGTGGGTTAGCCCAGCATTCACATGCTCCAAGTCCCTGTGCTTGCCCCTGAGGGCAAACCACAATTATTATTGGTTCCATCTCACTTTTTCAAAATGGTGAGGCCTTTGAACTTTTTCCCTGCACCAGATGGCAAGGAAATGTAGTGACGGTGCAGAGAAAATGACAGACACTGCCAGAGAAGCCTGCCTCCGGGCCCCCAGGGAGCAGCAGCAGCAACTCAGCCCTGGGCTCTCCCTGCAGAGTTCCAGTCCACAGGACACATCTGGATGTTATAGAGTGGCTCAACAGGCCAGGCAGAGTGTTAATGAGAACAGAGTGTGTGTGAATGGCATCAAATCACTTGGTGCTTTGGGGTCTATTCTGGGGCTCAACCAGATCTGATTGCACAATAGGCCCATTTGACATAATTGGAAGTGGAAGCTGGCAGTTTCTTTGCTTGTTGGGAACCTGCGGCGGCTGGCTTGAAAGACAAAGAGGGGCCCAGTATCATCTGGAATGAATCTGGGCAAAGGCAGGAAAGGAGGGGCCACCTCTACCACTTGGCAGGCCCTGGAGGGAAAGCATGAGCCAAGCCAGTGTCCTCGGCTCCATGACATCTGTCCTGATCTCCTCCCTCTGCAGTCCTCGGGCCTGATGGTTTTCTCCACATGGACCCTGAAAATATAAGCTCATAAAGCCTCAAGCGCAGCTGAGTTGAGGGAAATTCGGAGGCGGCACATCCTGCCTCTTCTCCATTTCTTTTCAAACTAAGGCCGAGGCCGTCTGAAGCCTGAGACTCCTCTGTCAGCGAGGCTTGGCACCTCGGCGGGAGTCAGATTTGGCATGGTCACATCTAATTTGAAACTCTGGGGTTGAGACAGTTCTATTATATTATAATTAAGAGCACAGGCATTGAAAGCATCACCCCACGGAGTACTCACTGATTGTAAGGGGAAAAAAGCAGCTTTTCAACGGCAGGATTGACTGTCACCTCCTGAACCCACTAATCCATCTCAGCATCTGGCCCCCCACGGAGGCAGTGTGCCCTTACAGGACCAGCTAGAGTTGGAGTCGCTAAATGATTGAACCTGCATCTAACAAGCCTTGAGACCTAACTCCCAGCTTACAGAAAATCCAGGGGCTGGAGGAACAAGTTAAGTGACACTGGGAGGAAGCAATCAGATCGGAATATGGCGCAAGCCACAGGACAGACTCCACAGTCTTTTCAGCAAGTTAGTGGCATGTAAAAGGAGGGTGGATTGCTTTAGACGAAAAGATTTGACATTTTAGAGACACAACAACCAACAAAACAAAACAAAGGGCTGTGGGGTCAGACAAGCGGGCTTACCTTTGTCTTTACAGGCACGTGGCCTCAGACAAGCCACTGAACTTCTCTGAGCCCTAATTCCTTACCTGCAAAAAAAGAATAATGCATTCTACTTCAGGGGCTGTCGTGAAGATAAACCGAGAAAACGCGTGAAAGCCTTTCCACAGCGCATGGGCACGCTGAGCACTCAAAACGGCCGCTATTTGCGTCATCTTAGAGGTCTGCTTACTAACGAAACTGTGCCTAGGGAGCGCCCTGCGCCCGCTGCCGTCTTCCTGCCCACCACTCACCAGCTTCTTTCCATGTGACGCCTGACCCACCCATCTCCCCAGACGCAAAGCGCCCCTATACCCCCCTCCCCGAGCTCAGGCTGGAACAGTCGCCGGGGGCAGGGCGTCGGCGCGTGCGCAGCAGACGTCTCCCGGGCCTTCCCCGGCTCGCAGCCTCGCCGCCCCGCCCAGCGCCCGTGTCCCGGGGCGTTCTCTGACTTGGAGCCCGCTCTCACCGCAGGAGTGCGGCCCGCCGGAAGTGCCCGGGAATTCACACCGCCTGCCCTCCCCTCGGCGGTTCTCACCAGTGACAGACAGGCGTGGGGTGTAGAAATCCCAGCTCCCTCGCTCCTCTGGGGAGATGTCTCTGAGGTGTGTATTCCACACGGTTTGCCAGAAATCCACAGCAGGATTAAGTTCTACTCACTCGCCGTGGGACAAGTTAAATAATACCCCCTTATTGGCTGTTTTCCCTTCCCGGAATTACTTCCCCACCAGCCGCCTGTGTTTTCTAGGATCCCCTCCCATATAAACCATTTGCACTGGAAGGTTTGTCTGAGGGAGCCCAAACTAAGACACCACAAAAAAGAGTTTGGATTTTACCCAAAGGGCAGCGGGAAGCTGTTGAAGTACTCGCTTAACTGCAGCTATTAATGTCGTTCTAGACAGCTGAGCTCTGTCTCCCCCTTCCCGCTCCACCATCAGTGCTAGATTTTGAATCCAGTAAGAGCGGTAAGTGTTGTGTCTCCGTCCCGTCAGATACTCCCCATGGAGTACCCGGCACAGAGCGCTGCCTCCAGCTTCTCCTCCACAGCAGCCTCCCCGCCCTGCTTCCCACCAGCAGCGGCAGGGGAGGAAGCTGAGGTCCCCCCCACCCCGGAGACCTTGGTTACACAGAGGCTATGCATTGCAGCCATCTTGGCTGCAAACAGTTAGACAGAAATCAGCTCCTTCTTTCTGCTTGGAGATATCTGAAGTCTAAGTGTAAAATCCTGCAGAGGGCATCATGCTAGTTATAGCAGGAAACATCTAGAAGGGACGAAGGTCTAAGTGAGCATCTGGCTACCTGTGAGTCCAGCGCCAGGGGACCTGCCTTCCACAGGGCAACCGGGAGAGCCCTGGAAGAGATCCGTGTGAAACTGCACCGCTTTAATAAAGAGAATCCTACCCCCTGCCTTGCTTCAGCGGCTGTGCCCATGAGCATGCTGACGAGACCGAGAACAAGCCAGGAGCAATAAGAGGAGGCAGCTGGCCAAACTGTTGGCAAGGCTTCGCATACTGCTCTTCGAACTACTTCAGAAGGAGTAGTCCGAGTGGGTATTATGATGGAAGATCCTTGGGAAAACCTTTCCACTAGAACCTGAGAGCCCCCTCCCCCCACGCCCCCAACACTTCTGGGTAACATTCTTTTCCCTTCTCATGAGAAGCAGATGGCATAAACAGACTGAGCCTATTGTTCTATTTTTCTATTGTTCTAAAGCAAGATACTCCAAGAGCTATGTCTTTTACTAGGCTACAAATTGGTAGCAAGGAAGCAAGTGTAAGATTAGCAAATCCTTCGCCTGTATCCCTTTGTTTAGCAATTATGCCTTTTGGTTTTTATTTGCATTTAAAAAAGAAAAAAAAAGCAGAAACTTGCCCTACAGAGTCCCAAAAGAGATCACAGAGTTAAGATTGGATGTCATCACAGACACATAATTTCTGCCTTGAGGAAAGTGTTGAATGAGGTCAGAGTGGTCACCCGACTGCACCAGCAGAGGCTAGCCACCGGCCACAGGGAGCGCTCTGTCCTCACTGCACTGCCAAGTGACCTGGGCCCAATCGGGGTTCCTGGGCACCTGGACAAACGAAGAATCTGTCAGGCAGAGGGCCAGAGCAGTGAGGGTGCTATCTCGGTAGTGCTCGGCATTACATTTGATGGGAAATAAAAGTAATAAAAGAGGGAATGAAGGAAAGGGAAATCTTGAGGGAAGGTCTCTTTACTGGTATCCTGTAAATTTCATCTCAAAGCAATTTTTAAAAAGTCAAAGTACAGGGGCAGCCCCGTGGCTTAGCGGTTAAGTGCACGCACTCCGCTACTGGTGCCCGGGGTTCGGATCCTGGGCGCGCACTGACGCACCGCTTGTTGGGCCATGCTGAGGCGGAGTCCCACGTACAGCAACTAGCAGGATGTGCAACTATAACATACACCTATCTACTGGGGCTTTGGGGAGAAAAAGGAAAAAAAAAGAAAAGGAGGAGGATTGGCAATAGATGTTAGCTCAGGACCGGTCTTCCTCAGCAAAAAGAGGAAGATTGGCGTGGATGTTAGCTCAGGGCTAATCTTCTTAACAAAAAAAAAAAAATCAAAATACAGATTTTCCCAGGGCAGGGAGACAGCCCTAGTTTGAGCAGACCCCAGAGCAAGTGTACTTTAAATTACATCGCTGATGACTGAGATTTCCGCGCTCAGGCACTAGCCCTGGCCAGGCTAGCGTTCAGTTCAGTGACACCAGCTCAAGCTTTACTCTGGGCCACTGTGGCCCACCCTGCACTTTGGGGGGTCTGGTTCACCATCCTCTCCACCATGTTCTTATGCTGCCTTGAAATCTAGAAGCTCACATCTTCACCTATGGGTTCACGATTTAAATTTCTCAAAAAAGAGGGACTCTAAAATTTGTTTTTAGTAGGCATCAGTAGGAGTATGCCTTTGTCTTAGGAAAACATGCATATTATTCAATTTAGGCCTATATCCTGAGTGATTGTTTAGACTAGACAGAGACCATGTATTAAAGGTTAAATTTCAGTGTAAATTCTTGAGTCAAACATCTATGGACAAAAGTTAAAATGCAGTCTTGTTTTAAGGAAGGAAGGGAGGGAGGAAGGAAGAAAGGAAGGAAGGAAAGAAGTTTTTCTAAAGATATCTTAAAAAGGATTATTATAACCCAAGGTAGATGATCTCCCAATGAGAGAGAGAATATATAAAAATTCTTTGACCTAAGTTAAATCCATTAGCAAAGCATTTTAAGAAACTCATGCACTGTTGTCTTCAGAGTAGCAGGTATGTGATGGTTTCATTTTAGCATTTAATTCAATGATGCCCTTGCAGATTGCATTTAAAGGGTAAAGATATGCATTTGATTCAACTGATCTTATTTAACAGTTTTTATAAAAAGCTTCAATTCACATTTTTTCCATTTGTTTTGCTTCAGCACTTCCAAACCCAGTAGGTCTGGTTGCACTGTCACCCTCACACCCAACGTGTGGATAAAGATAGAGTGAAATAATCACTAGAAGGAAAATGAAAGTTTGGGTCGTACATCAACTCTGCTTAGTTGGCATCCAAACACATAATTCACATTGCTGAAAAGCCTCCATTGATTACTTATCCATTACAGATCAATTGCAGAAAAGGCTGTAACTTTATTAGAAGCATAATTTAGGAATCCTGTAAACATTTAGGATTTAAACCCCACTTACTGAATGGCCACTGCATAGTAATTAACCCATGTGTGAAATTAAATCCAACCCTAAGGAATATTTATATACATGTCGTTTTAAATTCTGTCTGAAGCCTTTCCAAGAAAATCGTATCAAAAGGCAATTTAACCAACCTGACTCCAGACCGCCACCATCCTGTCCTAAGGAATATTGCCTTAGCATTTGTCACTTGCTTAATATAAAACATCCAAATGTGTGCATATGTAGCCCATTAAACAAAGAAACCCATTTGTTCAATATTAGGTTGTTTAATTTTTTTAATTTACTACTTACTAATGTACACTGCCACTGAGCATTCTATTGTCTGTAGCTGCTTAGAACCTCCTGCTCCTGCAGTCACCACCTCCTGTTTGATTCACATCATACCTGGTGAGCTACCTGCAGAAAAATCCACCTTTCTTCATCCCAGAGCCATCTTACCAAGGTGGGGGGCTGAGAAAGTGTGGCTGACCCCGGGAAGTCCATGAAAACTAAGGCAAAAGCTGTCAAATCACAATCCTATGGATAAAGGTAGACAATGTTTCCACAAAGGAAAAAAAGAAAAAGCTCTTGTCGTGCTGGCTCTGATAAGATACTGCAGTGTAAACCGGGCTGTAAAAGGTTGTATGGAAACACAGCAGGCACCTCACCCACTCTCTGATAACCAGACTCATACTTGAAGTCCTCCGTCATCCAAATATAGAACTTACTCTTATTAGAGAGCAGGAAAATCTACATATCTCCTATGGATGTGCAAGTGAGTTTCTATAGAATTGAAATCCACTAAACAAGATGCCTTAGGTTTTGCCTAAGTTGGGAGTGAACCAAGAACAAAAGCAGAGATCTCTGGCTGCGAAAAGCAGCTTTTAGCTTTTGCCTCCCTCTACTTCCTCCGTTTGGATGGAAAGGCTGAAGAGGAGGGTTAGGAGTGGGGCTAATAGGTGCTCGGCTCACTCCGTGTCTTGAAGGAAGGCGTTTGAAGAAAGGTGCAAGCACTCTGAGCCTGTGCAAGGAGATTCCTTGGGAACTCCATGGTCAGGTTGCCTGTGGAGCTGCTCCAAGCTGGGGACTTCCATCCCTCACATGAGGAAATAGCGCACTTGGCTACTGGTTCCTGCTCCTCTCCGTCTCCTCTGGGCCCTCACTACCTTCTCTTCTCTGTGCCTTTTCTCTTAATAAAGTTTTCTCTGGGCATTATCTTCAGTTTTAGAAAAGTTTAACTAATCCCTTCTCTGCCTTATCTTAATAGATTTATAAACTTACATTCTCATTTCATATTCACAAATTCTAACTGTTACAAATAAGATCATATTTTATCATCTTTACACACAATAATGCATATTCACAACCATTCTTGAACTAGGGAAGGATCATCATAAAGCATCACCAGTAGTCTGAGGAGTGGTCAAGGTTTTTTGGTGGGTGAGAGCTTCTTAATGTTTTCCAACTCTTGTGGTTAAGAAATTATATCTTATATATAACAACATAGGTGAGATTAAATTCTCGTTTTCCTCTTTTACTGAAATTGAAATTATTTTTCACTATCATTCTAATAAAATCCTTCCAGCACATAAAGAATTTTTAATGATAGACCTTAAGCATCATTGTTTTCTCAGCTAAATAGGCCCAAGTAATTTTCTTCATTGGTCTTCTTTATACTTAGGTGTAAACTCCTTTAGACAGGAATATGTCTAGTTTAATTGGATTCTGACCAATGAGTACTAAGTACCATCCTATTACATGTAGACATGTAGCAATACTTCCTCAGGAGGAGAATGCTGGCTGATGTTTACTTTGAGCTTTCTGTATGTCAGGTATTATTCTAAGAGCTATAAATGGAATAAATTGATTCATTCCTCATGAAGTACTATTATTAACCACATTTTACAGATGAGGAATTGGAGGCATAGAAAGATTATAAAATCTGCACAAATTACAAAGCTTGGAAGTGGCTAGAAATAAAAAGAGAAACACACATTGTGTGAATCTTCATTTCTTGAATCATTTCCTCAACAACTAACCAACTTCTTCAAAGGCTCATATTCTCCATAGATATAGTCTCTCGAGATTAAACAATAATAAAGCAAAAAATGAGAGCTGAATCCTTCTCACAGGTCCAGATCCACAAAGTCCAGTTTCCAGTATAATTTCTAGTTCATTTGTTAGTTTGCAATACTTTCCCCTGTCCTTAGAAATACTTAAACTGATTGTATCCAAAAATAAATCTGAATAGATATTGTGCAAATATTTTCATCTTTATAATTAAACTAGTTTCTAGTCACCAAAGGTAATTTTTTTACAGATACTGTTAATATGTGCTTCTTTCTTACAAGTCTCTCTGCCACAGAGAAAATTGTGTGTAAAATGTAATGCAAGTAAGTAGGAGAAAATTAAACTCACACATCTTTTTAGATGAACTCTATTGGCTATCAAGACTTTCCAAACCCATGTTAGCCTCGTAGCAGACGGATTTTGCAAAAATAAAAAATTAATGTCTTCAAACTTCTCTACAGGGATATGAAGAAAACATAAGTAATCTGTCATTATGAACAATTAGAACTTGAAAGTGAGTTCTGTTTCTAAATATAAAAAATAAAATAAAAATCACTCATAATTCCACTACGCAAAAATCACTACTCAACATTTCAGCACATTTCCTTCCAGTCTTTTTTTTTCCTATTTTTTTTTTAACATAGTAAATGGCTATCTTTGAAAGCTATTTGAACCACTTATTCAAGAAGTTTGTTCCCTTGTCCCCAGGAAAAAATTCCTATTATCTCCCTGCCCTCCCATAACATGTTAATCTCCTTCAAAGGCAATTCAAGTTTTTGACAGAAAAATCAAATTATTTTAGCCACTCTGCTATTTCCTTTCCTATCTAGAAGATAAAGTCTCCATTTAAAATTAAAGATTTACAGGGGCTGGCCCAGTGGTGTAGCAGTTGAGGTCACATGCTCTGCTTCAGTGGCCTGGGGTTCGCCGGTTTGCATCCTGCACGGACCTATACACTGCTTATCAAGGCATGCTGAGGCAGCGTCCCATATAGAACAGCCACAACTCTACAACTATTATACACAACTACATACTGGGGCTTTGGGGAGAAAAAAGGAAAAAGAAAAAGAAAGAGGAAGATTGGCAACAGATGTTAGCTCAGGGCCAATCTTCCTTAAAATAAAAAAAAAATTAAAGATTAACAAAGCCTTCAATGATTAGCATGCACCCCTTATTTCCAAAGGTGACTTGGCTATTCTCAGTTCGTAGTGATTACAGATGGTGATTAACACTACATGCAGTGAAAGGGTCAAGTTTAAGACTTCTCTAACCCTCTGTGCTCGACCTCTGTTAATGGCCTTCCTGGTGTTAGAGATTTGTTTAATGATCAATAGTGGTTTCCATTCCTACCACTGAGTCTTTCAGAAAGCAGCATAACCTCGTCAATGTTTAACTGGATTCTTTGGGTCTGAAATGGCAAAGTAGGAGTTGAAGGGAAGTCTCCATGGAAACCAGCCTCCAGGAAGTGGCCAGAGGGTTAGTGTGTGGTGAAATAGAGCTAGAAAGATGTCAGGAAGGAGATGGCTGCCTTGTAAAGCAGCGGTGAACTTCTGAGTACCTTGATTAAAACAAGCTACATTAATGGCCCCCGAACCATATCCCTCACGGTTTTTCTTTGAATGTCTTTGACGTGAAATGGGCCTGAGCCACTCCAGGGCTCACCCAAGGGTGACCAAAGTAGCACCTCTGCAAAACAAAGAGGAAGAGCCTCCTTCAACTTGCCCTGTGGAGGTTGCATTCAATCAGCAGCTGGAAGAAAAGAGTTCATATTTGTTCACGGGACCGCAGGACCAGAATAAGGCCTTGGAAGGGCAGCTGCCACCTCTGCGAGAGACCTGGTATGGAAGGTATTCTTCAGGTAAACATGAAACCCAGCTTGAGATTTGTGTATTTGGGCCAAGGAGAGCTACTGATAGATTTACTTGACTGTCTAGCTCATAATCTTAGAAAGTTTCTAAATTATTGAAACGTAAAGGAAAATCTTTCAATGGGAGACCGAATGTTTGTCAGCTGTAAGTACTCTGAGTACATTAGAATGGTACATTAGATGGGGTACATGAAACTGTGTACAAGGGGCTTTCACCATTCCACATGAGAAGGAAAAAGTCATTTTGTTTCAGCTTAGTTTATAGTGCTTCCAATGTTTATACCTAGGTTTGCCAGACGATTAAAATTATATAGATAAAGATGTGACAAATTATGCCAATCATATGTTTCAGTTAGATTCTAAATTTAAATCCTTTTCTCCAGTACTGTTGAATGCATCAGGCTTTGTTGTTTTGAAAGCAGCATTTTAGGAGCAAATCCATTCTAATATGAATTTGGAAACCACCCCAAACAGAATTGATTTATTGCAGCACAGATGAGTGCATGAGTCACCCTCTCCCCAATTGCATATTCTTCATGGTCATCTGCAGAACTAAGAGAATTTTTTCCCATTATGATTGGAGGCTCTGAGCCTGACGTGGCTATAAATTATCCTGGGATATTTTACTAGACATGTAAGATGTTTTATGACAACCACAACGATAAACAGACATTCTAACTTGGGAAGAGAAATATAAATATATAAGGTATATATATGTATATATGTATGTAATTTCCTCTTTTCTTCACATTCTGGATCAATAACACAAATAAGTTCCCACTATTGGTCTACCTGACCAGAAAGCCTTGTATTCTCTTTCAGTACCTAGTAGACCTTATCTATAATGATTTTCATGGCTACTTTCTGTAGAACTGACAACCTTTGACTGGTTCTATATGGCCTATTTTTTTATGTTCTCCAACTTCCTAAGCACATGAGTGGAAATTTTCCTTTTAGTTTCATTGAAGAATTCCTTTTTTATTCAAATCCTCTATCCAAAGTTTTACAATTTTGGTAACTGATTGGTAAAAGCTGATTCTAATGCGTTAGAGTCCCAACTGGGAAAAGTTCTAATTTTTGAAATGGTAAATCACACTAAAAATAAATAACAAGGGGATGGTGAGCATTCTGATCACTATTTTCAAAGGGCCCATATTCTAACCCCAGCTCTACCAAGTAACAAATAGTACGACTTTGGGCAAGTTACTTCATCAATTTTCTTCACCTGTAAATCAGGGGTAAAAATATCTGCCTGAAATAGCCTGTGCCGTTTCGGGAGAATCAAATTAAATAATGAGGTGATATCACTCAAATCATAATAGGAAAATAAGGAGTTGTCAGACTGCTGAAAAAAGTTTTGCCGAAAATAGTTACATTTTTAAATCCAACGTGTTTTTTGTTGTCATTGCTGTTGTTTCTGTCTTGCTCAATGTGCTGGCATCTCTTGAAAGAAAATAAGGGCATAGTGAAGCTCTTAAGGTGGTCATTCAAATGTCTTAAGGATAGAAACACAAAACTACCCAGGGATTTTGCCATTTAAAATGCAAAGTGTGACTGTAGGATAGTCTACACAACAATCTAGAAGTCAGAATGCTTCCAGATTGTTAAAAGGACAAGGGCTTCATTCATGCAATATTGGTCACAGTTGTAGTCCCAAGGGCCCAGGATAATCAAGCTAAAAAATGAAATCCATAATGGATCTCTGGAGCCTATCTGTTTCCTAACGAGGCTTAAACTCTGTAGCCCTGGGTTGTTTCATGAGGAAAGAATATTGATATGTTGTATTATAGCAGCAACTTGTGGGAGTTTCTTTCCCTAGTTGGGGGCACTATTTAACTGGGAACATATAATGCTAAGCATTGCATACTCTTGTTACACACTCATGGCCCATTTCTTTATCACCTCTCCCTCTATCTCATACCTATCCATCTATCTATCTATTGCATCTGAAAAGAGAATTTATTTTCATTTCTTTTTTTTGTGAGGAAGATCAGCCCTGAGCTAACATCCATGCTAATCCTCCTCTTTTTTTTTTCTTTTTTTTTTTTTTTTGGTGAGGAAGACTGGCCCTGGGCTAACATCTGTGCCTGTCTTCCTCCACTTTTTTTGTATGGGACACCACCACAGCATGGCCTGACAAGCGGTGACTCGGTGCGTGCCTGGGATCCGAACCCAGGCCACCAGCAGCAGAGTGCATGCACTTAACCACTACACCATGGGGCCGGCCCCTATTTTCATTTCTTAAAGCTATATTTTTTATGATTTCCTATATTATTTTGGAGAGATTTCATGAAATTAAAACAAATTATTAAGTTTCTATTTTCCAGGCCAAATTTTATGTTTGAATAATATTTATAGTCAAATACTGTTAATTGTGCAAATCTTCCTCTAAATATCAATCTGGGAAGGAAATGAGGAAAGCAGACATTAAATCCTGGGTCTCGGCTAATATTTTATCATCTGCTTTCATGTAGGGCCCCTTCTTTATGTGTTTCATCTCCACATTCAACCTATAGGTTAGATATATACAACTGAAAAGGCCCAAAATTGTGTTAACAAAGTCTAATAACTAATGATCAGCCTAATTTAATAGTAAATTGTTTTTAATGGTTTGTTCTTATTTCTCCCCCAATCCTTCAAGTGCCCAGGGCCATGTATTTTGACATCCCACTGGAACAGGGAGAAACAAGTATTATTAAAAGGCATCCACCCCGAAGACTTCAAGTAAGATGAATTTAAAAGGCTTCATAAGGAATTTCTTGGATTTAATGGTAACATCCCTTTTTAAGTCTAATCGTAAAAGAGGGATATTGATAATGACCACGCTAATGAGAACGCAAATGTTTTTAAAGAGAACGTTGTCAATTGTAAAGACCATATTTCTTCAGTCTTTCCTTTTGTAGTGCTTTAGAACATAGGCATGATGGGACTCAAGGGACCTGAATCTTGTACTAGTTGGTTGGGTGACTATAGGAAATCACTTGCAATAAACAATAATAACAATAACAACACCTACTATTACTATT
Source organism: Diceros bicornis minor (assembly GCF_020826845.1). Taxonomy (NCBI): domain Eukaryota; kingdom Metazoa; phylum Chordata; class Mammalia; order Perissodactyla; family Rhinocerotidae; genus Diceros; species Diceros bicornis. The sequence continues at coordinate 7,497,466 of NC_080763.1, read as the reverse complement.
TAATTACCACCTATTGTAAGTCAGATACACCCTAGACAACTTGATATATGTCATTCATTTAATCCTCATATCCCTCTACAGGAGAGGAAGTATTAGTTTTGTTTTATATACATGAGTTCAGAGAGTCAAGTAACTTGCCCAAGGACAACAGAGGCCAGATATCAACCAGGTCTTTCTCCAGAGCCCGTGCTCTTAACCATCAGCATACATGATCTCCACAGCCCTCTGTCCCTAACCTTTTATCCTTCTGTATGTTAACTGGTTGTTGAAATTGAGGACATTGGATTCCAAGGCAGCAATGCAAGAGCTTTAAATACATTCCCCTTAATAAATATTTAATGAATTCCCTCTAGAGAACTATAAATTCTAGGAACTCTCATCCTAGAAGGGGAAAGAGATATGAGTGGGTCCTTGCCAATGAGCATCAGCTAACAGAGGGCTGGGGCTCTCTGGTGGGCAATATCTGTCACTGACATTTGAAAAAGGGATGGAGCCAGATGCCACCGGCTACACAACTCACCCAGGTGTCTGGACCAAGCCCAGCGGTATTTGAGCTCGTTTGTTGGGGATTATTTCTGTTTCAGTTGGTTTTTATTTACCTGTCTTCTTCAGAAGCTCACAGTCAGTATTTGAAGTGATTATATCCTTTGGTCACATAAAGAGCATCTTTTCCCAAAATATTAGAAACCTCAAAATAGTGTTTGGTTAATGAAAAATAAAATGTAATTCTATCAAATTAATATTTAATTTTAAAATTTTTCAGCTTATCTCTAGTTAAGCTGGACAGTTTAAAAACTTATGTTTTATTTCTAAATCAAATGCATGTTTTCAAAGGAGTGTGTTGAATATATGTTCCTGTGGAATCTCTAAGCTGAATAACTCAAATAGAAGCTATTACGATAACCAGTGAAAAGTATTTTGTAGCAGTCTATAGTTCACAAAGTACTTTTTAGATCTATCAACCCTAAACAAGCTAACATTAGGCTTTGATTCTCTCAAGTCAATCAAGCTCAAAAAGAGAACTTCAGTATTTCAGAGTCAAAGACTGCACCTCCACATTCTAACCAACCACCTTAAAAATGAAGAATCAAGACAAATGAATTATCTGAGTGCAAAGACTATGTCTTGTTCAGTCTTATATCTTCAGTACATATTAAGTACCCCACAAAAGTTGTGAATGAATGAATGATGAATGAATGAACAGATGATTGAATGACAATAAGACCCATTATCCTCGGTAGGAAAAAAAATCAAATGCACTCCTTGCTATTGCAGACCTATAGCATCACTGTATTGGAAGTCCAGTTGACTAGCCAAAGCAACTATGTGATGAGTTATAAGGGCACAGGAGTGTTTTATTGAACCCAAGAGTTGGGAGGCACCTGGACTTCAGGGAGGAGCTGTGCCTTGGAACCTGAAAGGCAGAAGAACTCCCTGTGTCTCACCTAAGCTCTTCTCCATGCATTTGCTTTACTCTCTCCCTGCAGATTGACTTAGTCTCTGCTCCTCAAGACCACTTGGTGAAATATGGCCACCCTGAATTTGCATCTTATAGTTCCAGTCAAATGGACACACTGGCCTGGCCCTCTTGGCTCCAATTCCAAATTCCTGAGAGAAAAGATGTTATTGGCTCAGTTTTGCTTGTGATTTCCGTTCTGGTCAAATGAGCTATGACCAGAGGATACGCTCATGCAGTAGAAATGTGGGGAGAGGAGTCCCCCCACCCCCACAGATTCTGGAGGCAGCTCCTAGAGAAGAGGGAAATCACTGGGAATTTGGCAGACACTCCCAAAGATATCGACTATAATTATCTTCACAAATGAGGCTCAGCACATTTTCTACCACAAATGGGTTTTAGAGAGAATAATAAATGCTGGGTTCCCATGACATGCTAATTAATAGCCTAATGTCTGCCAAAGAAAATTCTAAAAGTATTTTTAATTATTAAGCCAAATCTAATTGTATCCTAATAATTTGAGTTGCATATTTGGCACTCTCCACTTCCTGAACTTCCACTCCTCAAGTAAAGAGCAGGTCATGAACTAAGGTTCTCCAGCTTGGAGATGCTAAGATCTGAGAGCCTCTGCCTCGGAGTTCTAATCAAACATGCCTGTCCCATGTCAAAGAGTTGATCATCGCTGTCCCTCTGGCCTGACTCACTTTCTCATCCAACCATCTCAGGTCCAACCTAAGGTGGTGATAGGTCTCCTCCTGCCCCATATCATGTGTCCTCAGATGATCTCCTTGGAGACTTCCTCAGCTCCAAAGATTTGCTTAAATCTCACCTTCCCTATAAGGCTTATCATGATAACCTATTGACAGTTGCAACCCTCACCCTAGCACTCCTGATTCCCCTGAACGTTCACTATCTTTTCTTTTCCCTAGATCATTTATTTCCATCTAACACTAAGCAATTTACTTATCTATTAGGTCCATTGTGTATTTTCTTCACTGCCTCCCGGCCAATACTAGAATATAATCTTCACAGAGGTAGGGATTTTGTCTGTTGTCTTCACTAATGTATCCAGGTGTCTAGAACAGTCCCTGGCACATAATAGGTGATCAATAAGTATGTGTTGAATAAATGTTGAATGAACGAATGGAGAGGAGAGAAAGATGAGCATAAAGACTGTTGGTGAGAGATAAGGAGGGTGGTTCTGACCTGGATGGTTTCATTATGTCATTTGAGTATTAGACAAATTGTTACAAACTTATTCCCTTTCCTTGCCTTTTCTAATTCTTTGCCTGTTTTCTATTATCTTTTTCTTTGTCGTCTGTGAGAGTTCTTTACATATCTTAGATCAGTCCTTTGTTAGTTATATATGTTACAAATATCTTCTCTCCGTCTATGGTTTGCCTTTTCATTTTGCTTGTGTGTGTGTACAAAGATTTCCACTTTTAGTGTTGTCAAATTTCTCAATCTTAATCTTTGTTTTGTTTTTCTTGTATTTTGTCTCAGAAATGTTTATCTTCCCCAAGGTCATGAAGGTATTCTTCTTTATTTCTTTTCAAAATTTATAATATTTAACTTTTCACATTTATGTCTTAATCCATCTGAAATTCATTTGTGTGCAGGTGCAAAGTTGGAATCTAATTTTCCTTTTTTTCCATTTGATTCATCTTTTGTACCAGCACTCTTTATGGAATCATCTATTCTTTGGCCATTGAATTAAAATGTTACTTCTGTTATATATACAATTTCCAGTGCTTCATGAATCTGTTTCTGGGCTGTCTCTTCTGTCACACTGGTCTATTTGCGTATCTCCACAGGGATTCCAGACTGTCTTAATTATGTACCTTTAAGCTAAGTCTTAGTATCTAATATGGCAAGTCTCCTCACATTATCCTTCTTCTCCAGAATTGTCTTTGCAATTTATGGTCCTTTGCTCTTCTATTTGAAGTTTGGATCTTCTCGTCACGTCCATGAAAACCCTTGTTAGTATTCTGATTTAATGCATTAATAGATTAATTTGGGGAAAACTAATCATGTTTACAATATTGAGTCTTCTAAACCACAAACATGGCATAAATCTCCTTTTACTTAGATTTTCTTTTATATCTTTCAATAGTGTTTCATAATTTCTCCACAGGGGTTTTGTGTGATTTTTTTTAGGTTTGTTTCTAGGTATGTATATCAGTCAGGGTTCAATCAGAAAAACAGAACCAGTAGGAGATAACATATATTAAGAGACCTTGCAAGGAATTGGTTTACATGATTATAGAGGCTGGCAAGGCACATCTGAAATCCATAGGGCAGGCCGTCAGGAAGGGCAGGCTGGCACTCTCGGGCAGGGGTGAAGCTGCATCCACAAGTAGAATTGCCTCTTCTTCAGGGAAGCCTCAGGTCTGCTCTTGAGGCCTTTCGACAGATTGAATCAGGCCCAGCCAGATTATCTGAATTAATCTCACAGTGACACCTAGATTAGTGTTTGAATAATTGGAGTCTGTAGCCTAGCCAAGTTGACACTGACCATCAAAAGACATTACAGAGTTTTTTCCTCCTATTATGAACGAGGTCTCTTTTCCCATTTAATTTCCTAAATGATTATTATTTGTGAATAAAAAAGCTATTGATTTTTGTATGTTGAATTTTGTGTTCCACAACTTTATTAAAATATCTTGTTAATTCTAATTGTCTATAGATTCTTCTAGATTTTCTATGTAGACAATATCGTCTATAAATAAGAATAAATTTTTTCTCTTTCTTCCCAATTCTTATCCCTTGTACTTGTTTTTTTAACTTTTGCATTGGCTAGAACTTCCCTTGCAATGTTGAATACAAGCTGATAATGGGCATCCTTGTCTTATCCATGACGTAAATAGGACTGGTTTGAAAACCAAGTACATTTACAATAGGATTTTGATAGAAGCTAGTTAGAGTCCCAAAAGGAAACAGATGGCACACTCAAAACAGGATAATTCAAGGAAGTTTTCTTTGCAAGTAACTATTTACAGAGGTTTGGGTTAGGGGAACCAGAGAGGATATTGCAATAACCACTAGTGGCAGCTGAGGGGTAACCACCTCTAGGCGAAGGGACTAGGAGAGTGAGAGATTTCTGGAGCCTGGAGGAGAGAGTTAGGTAGAGGAAGCTGCTTTGAGAGGAGCGGCGGACACAGCCAACACAATATGACCTTGCAGGGAGGGACAGAGGAAGAAACATCCTGACCTCTTTCCCTTTCCTCTCTCAGATCTCCTGCTGGGGCTCCTCAGTGGCTGAGCCCACCGGAAAGCCAGAAGGCAGGAGAAACCGGTTAGTCCTTACAGGCAGAGAATAGGGTAGAGAAATCTGGCAAGTGGATCTGGAAAAAATAAATGGAAGATATCTGGCACAATGCTGTTTATTAAATTATTGACATTCCCTTTATTCCTAGTGTACTAAGAGTTTTTCTTAGGGCTGAGTGTTAAATTTTATTGATTTTCTTCTCCATCTATTAAAATAATCTTATGGATTTTCTTTTTAATCACTATGTATTACACTAATAGATTTTATGATATTGAACTATACTTACATTCTTGGCATAAATTCTACTTGGTCATGAGATACATATATAAATACATCGCTGAATTTTATAAGCTTAGGCTTTTTTATCTATTTTTGTAAGTAAAGTTGTTCTATAATTTTCCTATACTGTCTTTTTCCAGTTTTGCTCTCAAGGTTGTACTAGTTTTGTAAAATGAGTTGATTACCTTTCTCTCTTTTCTATTCTCTAAAACATTTGATATAATTGTTGTTGTTATCTGTTCCTTAAAAGTTTGATAAAACAGGCCTGTGAAACCATCTTTGGCCACCTGGACTTTGGAAGAGTGAGAAGTTTTCCTAACTTAATTTTTTAGTTGACTCGGGTATCTTATTTTTTCCTGATTCAATATTGCTAATTTATATTTTTCCAGAAAATTATCTATTTATCTAAGCTTTCAAATTTATTGTTATAAAATTTATAAAATTATATAATTTATAAAATTTATCTATATTTATATATATAATTTATAAAATTATAAAATGTCTTAGCTTCTTCACAGGCAACATTTTGATGATGCTTGTAAAACAAATCTTCCAGCTTACATTTTGATGCAGCTGTTTTATACCGGGTAGAGAGGTGGGGAACAACTCAGGCCCTGATTTCAAGCTGTGATCTTGGCTCTAGTTTCCCATCTTATATGGAGCATTTTTAGGTTCCCTTTAACCTAAAGAAATAACTCACAACCATCAGGAGCCCTGAATGCATTTTTGGATCACCTTCCCAAAGTATGCATTTCTGTTCTGTTTTCTGGTCCCTGGAGATGTTTATATTGTATCTTTTTGGTTTTATGTTTTATTTTTCATTGCTAGATGTTTGGAGCAAAGAATGGTATTTAAATGTGAATTCACTGCAACGCCTTGACCAGAAATTCCTCCTTGGCCTTATGATTTCTTACTCCAAGGCTGTCCTGGACACCTTTACCTTCTTCCCAGAACCTTAAAGGACATATTCTTAAGTCATGTTACCAAACAAATTTTACAGTTTCTTTGAGTTGCTCCTGCCCATCTTTCTTTCCTGCTAGTAAACAGAAGCAACCATCTCAGGTTAGTGTGTCACCAAGCTCAGTGGCTTACACCTGATTTCATCTCCATTCCTGCATCTTCTCCTGACACTTCGATTGATTACCCTGACCATTTGTTTTGTTTGAGAAGCCAAATAACCCAGAAACCTTCAAAAAAATAATACATTTTTATAACATGAGACGAAAGAGGGTGTCATTCTACCAATTTTCCAGTAATTCCTTCCACCATATTCTCTCTGAAGATGATGAAGTGAGGCATCTTGCTTCCCAGGTGAGGAAAAGGAACACTGATATGAACCCAGAATTCTGAGGCAATTTCATCTAGCTGGTTTGTTTAGAGAAGCTGATTTTCCAACAATTTTTTCTGCAGTGCTTCTCACGCCAAGTACAAATGATTTAGTGGAGGGATCCTATTTGCAATGTAAGTTGCTGCCATCTAGTGTCCTTTCTGGAGGAATAGTGTGTTTCTTAGGTTCTTTTCAATGGCCAGGAAGAAAGTCATTGCCTGGAGAGAGTTCTTAAAGACACCTACTACTTAACCTTTATCAGAACTATGGATTTCTTTGAAAGTTCAAAGAAAAACATAGCCCTAAGAACTTGTGGATAGATTATTTTAAATAGCTTCGAAAATATTTAAATAGCTGGCTTCTTCAGGCTCAATTTTTCAATAACGCTCCACAAACAAATCCTCTGTGGTCTGCTCTGATGTAGTGCCTTTATTCACTTGACGCAGTATGGCAGCCAGTGGACCCCACCCTAGGAAATCATCAGAATCCCCTGGAGAGTTTTGAAAAAATATATATTCCAAAGAAACAATTGATAAGCTGGACTTCATTAAAGTTAAAAAATCTTGTTCTGTGAAAGACAATGTCAAGAGAATGAGAAGACAAGAACAGAAGATATACAGATGGCAAGTAAGCATATGAAAGTATGTTCAACATCATATGTCATTAGGGAAATGCAAATTAAAACACCAATGAGATATCACTATACACCTATTAGAAGGGCCAAAATCCAGAACACTGACAACACCAAACGCTAGCAAGGGTGTGGAGCAACAGGAACTCGCATTCATTGCTGGTGGAAATGCAAAATGGTACAGCCACTTTGGAAGTCAGTTTCGCAGTTTCTTACAAATCTAAACGTAGTCTTACCATATGATCCAGCAATCGTGCTCCTTGGTATTTACCCCATGAATTGAAAACTTAAGTCCACACAAAAACCTGCACATGGATGTTTATGGCAGCATTATTCATAAATTCCAAAACGTGGAAGCAATCAAGATGTCCTTCAGTGAGGGAATGGATAAACTGTGGTACATTCATGTCATGAAATATTCAGCGCTAAAAAGAAATGAAATATCACTCCATGAAGAAACAGAGGAAACTTAAATGTATATTATCAAGTGGAAGAAGCCAATCTGAAAATGCTACGTACTGTATGTTTCCAAGTATATTAACATTCCAGAAAAGACAAAACTGTGGAGACAGTAAAAAGATCAGTGATTGCCAGGTGTTAGGGGGAGGGAGGGATGAATAGGTGGAGCACAAAGAATTTTTAGGGCAGTGAAACTATTCTGTATGATAATATATTGGTGGATATATGACATTATACATTTGTCCAAACCCAAAGAATGTACAACACCAAGAGTGAACCCTAATGTGAGCCATGGACCTTGGATGATAATGACATGTGCATGTAGGTTTATCAGTTATGACAAATGTCCCACTCTGGTGAGGGATGTTGATAGTGGAGGAAGTTGTGCACGTGTGGGGACAGGGAGTATATGGGAACTCTCTATTACTTCTGCTCAATTTTGCTGTGAACCTAAATCTTCTCTAAAAATATATCTATATATATTTTATATATTAAAGATATATATATTCATTCCCAGGACATATCCCAGACCTGTGGAATCTCAATCCCCAATGAATAGCCCAGGAATTTTTTTTTTTAATTCCAGGAGATTCTGATGATAAACCAGGGTTAGGAACAAGTAGTGGAGGAAAGAGCATGGGATTTGGAACTGGACAGACCTGAGTTTGAACCCCGGGGTTGCCACTTTCTAGCTATGCAACCTTGGACAAGTTCTTAACCTCTCTGAAATGGGGAACTGTCATAATTATCCACAGGGTTCATGCAAAGATGGGATGAGCTGACATATTTTGACCCTGGGCATGATGGACAGAGATGGCTGCAAAGGCATATGGGCCTGATCCATGAACCCAATCCTGAACCAAGTCCAGGGGATGGCACAAACTCTTCCTTGTTCTCTCCACAGCCCCCACCCCGAGATCCCCTTCAGTCATTCCTGCTTCTTCCTCCCATAGGTGCCTGGATATCCCCTCTCTCCTGGTCCCCGTTTTCCTTCCTTTTCTACTCCATTCCCCTCAGGGTTCTGACTTGATCAGCTGCTGTCTCCCGTGCCCTGCATCTTTATGTTCTGTAGTGAAGAGAGCCAGACACACCTCTCTCTGACCAGTATTGATCACCTCTCATTACCTCCTTGCTAAGTAATTATGTTAAAAAAAAAAAAAAAGTCCACTTTTTTCTCTGAGGTGAGAAAGGAACAGAGAACCAGTTCCCACCACAAATGCAAATTACCTCGCACAGATCTAACATAAAGATGAGCTCTTTCCCTTTGTCTCTCCTCCCTGTCTCAATATCCTGTGCCCTTCTTTTCTTGCCAGGTGAGCTTTGGGCTGCTCTAGCAGAAAGGACTGCTGGCTGCTCTCCCTAGAACAGCTCAGGCCCAGGCCCAGGGACCAGGAAGTCCTTCCTCAGGGAAGTAGCAGGAGGCACAGGTCAGGCCCCCGCTATGAGTGCTGGATGCTCAGCATCCATTTTCTGTGGTCTCTCCCTTTCTCTTCTCACTATGGTCACCTTGAAAACCAAGCTAGATTCCAGGTCTACCCCTTGATAAAGCAACAAACCAGACTAAAATGAGAAATAATTTTAAAATAAATTAGCACTTACCTTTAGGGTCAGACTAAGGTGGCAGTGGTGCTCACACTGTTTGCTACAGCATGGCGTCCTCCTGGTTTTCCCCCTACTTCCCGAGCTATCACTTCTCAGTCTCCTTGGCGAGCTCATCCCTGGCCACCAGGCTCTCCGTGTTGGAGCTCCTCAAGTCTTCAGTCTCTGGCTCTGTTCTTACTCTTGACCTCACTCATGACTATGGTTTCAATTATTCTCAACCCCAGGATGATTCCCAAACTCGCCTCTCCAGCACAGACCTGTCCTCTGAGCTCCATGCCTGTAAACTAATTATCTACTCAACAGCTTCACTGCTGTGTCTCAAAGCCCTCTCAAACTCAACCTGCTCTGAACCAAATTTGCCCTGCTACATCGCACCCAAACCTGGTCCTCCTCTAGGATTCCCCATCTCTGTGAATGAAAACACTATTCATCCCTTGTGTTTGGAGGTCATTTGGACACTTCGCTCTCTCTCACCAACCATAACAAATCTTGTTTGGTCAGTTTTAAACATTTGTGGAGCCCATCATTGTCCCTCTGTGAGCCCCAAGCCCATCATCTTTATCCTCCTAACTGCTCTCCCCACATCCATAATTGCTCTTCTCTACTCTAGTTTCCACAATGCAGCTACAGTGATCATTTTTTACAAGCAAATGTAATCATGTCACTACTTTGCTTGACACATGTCAGCTGCCCATTGCTCTTAAGAAGACCAGTGTCTTTAGAATGTCCCATCAGGGCCAGCCCCGTGGCTTAGCGGTTAAGTGCACACGCTCCACTGCTGGCGGCCTGGGTTTGGATCCCGGGCACGCACCGACGCACCACTTGTCAGGCCATGCTGAGGCGGCGTTCCACATACAGCAACTAGAAGGATGTGCAACTATGACATGCAACTATCTACTGGGGCTTTGGGGGAAAAAAAGAGGAGGATTGGCAATAGATGTTAGCTCAGAGCTGGTCTTCCTCAGCAAAAAGAGGAGGATTAGCATGGATGTTAGCTCAGGGCTGATCTTCCTCACAAAAAAAAAAAAGAAAAGAACGCCCCATCAGGCCCTGCATTAGCTGGCCCTGTCTGCCTCCCCAGCCTCCTGTGAGCCATTCTTCCTCTCACTCTGAACTGCAGTCAGCCGACTTCTTGCAGTCCCTTCAACAGATCATGGTGTCTCCCACCTCAGGGCTATTGCTCATGTTGTTCCCTCCACCGGGATACCTAAGTCCCCTAAAATTTCCCAAACTCCCAACTTCTGCTGAAAAATTACTTCCTAAGGAAACTTTCTTGGATGCCTCCTTACTCCTCTCCCCCTTGTATTGGTTTTCTAGGGCTGCTGTAACAAAGTACAACACACTGTGGGGCTTAACACAATAGAAGTGCATTATTTCACAGTTCTGGAAGTTAGAAGTCCAAGATCAAGGTGTTGGCCGGGTTAGTTCCTTCCGAAGTCTGTGAGAGAGAATCCATTCCATGCCTCTCTGGTAGCTTCTGGTGGTTTGCTGGCAGTGTTTGGCATTCTTTGGTTTGTAGAAGCATCACCCCAATCTCAGCCTTCATCTCCACGTGGTGTTCTCCCTGCGTGCACGTCTCTGTCCAAATTTCCCTTTTTTATGAGGACACCAGACATATTAGGTTAAGAGTCCACCCTACTCCAGTATGACCTCATCTTAACTAATTATATCTGCAAGGACTTTATTTCCAAATAAGGTCACAGTCTGAGGTACTGGGGGTTAAGACTTCAACATATGAATTTATGGAGCCAATTCATACCGGCCCCCCCATTTCCAAGGTGGACTCTTCCAGTTACAGATTGTCATAGTCCTGCCCTGTAGACTTTTTCTTCAAATCACTGATCACAGTTTGTAATTATTAATGAAATAATCACACAAACAAAAGTTATTTGTACCCCCCCATACATTTTTTAAAAATTATTTTATTGAGGTCATCTTGGCTTATAACATTGTGTACATTTCAGGTGTACATTATTACATTTCAGTTTCTGTGTAGACTGCATCATGTTCACCACCAATAGTCTAGTTTCCATCCATCACCAAACATATGTGCCCCTTTACCCCTTTGCCTTCCCCCCACTCCCTTCCCCTCTGGTAACCACCATCTATTCCCCCTTTCTATGTGTTTGTTGGTTGGTTTATCTTCCACATTTGTGTGAAATCATATGGTATTTGTCTTTCTCTGTCTGACTTACTTTGTTTAGCATAGTACCCTCAAGGTCCATCCATGTTGTTGAAAAATGGCATGATTTCCTCTTTTTTTATGGCTGAGTAGTATTCCATTGTATATATAAATCACATCTTCTTTATCCATTCATCAGTTGATGGGTGCGTGAGTTGCTTCCACATCTTGGCTATTGGGAATAATGCTGCAATGAACATGGGGGTGCATATATTTTTTTGAATTATCGATTTTATGTTCTTTGGATAAATATCTAGTAGTGGGATAGCTGGATCATATGGTATTTCTATTTTTAATTTTTTGAGAAATCTCTATACTGTTTTTCATAGTGGCTCCACCAGTTTGCACTCCCACCAGCAGTGTATGAGGGTTCCCTTTTCTCCACATCCTCTCCAACACTTGTTATTTCTTATCTTGTTAATTATAGCCATTCTGACAGGCATGAGGTGATATCTCATTGTAGTTTTGATTTGCATTTCCCTAATAATTAGTGATGTTGAACATCTTTTCATGTGTCTGTTGGCCATCTGTATATCTTCTTTGAAAAAATGTCTGTTCATATTCTTTGCCCATTTTTTGATTGGTTTGCTCATTTTGTTGTTGTTGAGTTATATGAGATCTTTATATATTTTGGAAATTAACACCTCGTCAGATATATGATTTGCAAATATTTTCTCCCAGTTGGTGAGTTGTCTTTTTGTTTTGTTCATGGTTTCCTTTGCTGTGCAGAAGCTTTTTAGTCTGATGTAGTTTATTTTTTCATTTGGTTCCCTTGCCTGAGTAGACATGGTATTCAAAAAGATACTGCTAAGACCAATGTCAAAGAACCTACTGCCTATGTTTTCTTCTAGAAGTTTTACGGTTCCAGGTCTTACATTCAAGTCTTTAATCCATTTTGAGTTAATTTTTGTGTATGGTGTAAGATAATTATCTACTTTCATTCTTTTGTACGTGGCTGTCCAGTTTTTCCAACATCATTTATTGAAGAGACTTTCCTTTCTCCATTGTATGTTCTTGGCTCCTTTGTTGACGATTAGGTGTCCATAGATGTGTGGTTTTATTTCTGGGCTCTCAATTCTGTTCCACTGATCTGTGTGTCTGTTTTTCTGCCAGTACCATGCTGTTTTGATTACTATAGCTTTGAAGTATATTTTGAATTCAGGGAGTATAATACCTCCAACATTGTTGTTTTTTCTCAGGATTGCTTGGGCTATTTGGAGTCTTTTGTTGTTCCATATAAATTTTAGGATTCTTTGCTCTATTTCCATGAAGAATGTCATTGATATTCTGATTGGGATTGCATTGAGTCTGTAGATTGCATTAGGTAATATGGGCTTTTTAATTATGTTTATTCTTTCAATCCATGAGCACAGAATATCTCCATTTCTTTATGTCTTCTTCAATTTCTTTCAATAAAGTCTTATAGTTTTCAGTGTATAGGTCTTTAACCTCCTTGATTAAATTTATTCCTAGATATTTTATTCTTCTTGTTGCAATTGTAAATGGATTGTATTCTTGATTTCTCTTTCTGCTAGTTCATTATTAGCGTATAGAAATGCAACTGATTTTTGTATGTTAATTTTGTACCCTGAAACTTTACTGTATTCATTAATTATTTCTAATAGCTTTTTGGTGGATTCTTTAGGGTTTTCTATATGTAGAATCATGTCATCTGCAAACAGTGACAGTTTTACTTCTTCCTATCCAATTTGGATCCCTTTTATTTGTTTTGCTTGCTTAATTGCTCTGGCTAAAACTTCCAGTACTATGTTGAATAGGAGTGGTGAGAGTGGGCTTCCTTGTCTTGTTCCTGTTCTCAGAGGGATGGCTTTCAGTTTTTCCCCATTGAATATGACGTTAGCTCTGGGTTTCTTACATGTGGCTTTTATTATGTTGAGGTATTTTCCTTCTATACCCATTTTATTGAGAGTTTTTATCATAAATGGATGTTAGATCTTGTCAAATGCTTTCTCTGCATCTATTGAGATGATCATGTGATTTTTATTCTTAATTTTGTTAATGTGATGTATCACATTGATTGATTTGTGGATGTTGAACCATCCCTGCATCCCTGGAATAAACCCCACATGATTGTGGTGTATGAATCCTTTTAATGTATTGTTGTATTCAATTTGCTAATATTTTGTTGAGGATTTTTTACATCTACATTCATCAGTGATAATGGCCTGTAATTTTCCTTTTTTGTGTTGTCCTTGTCTGGTTTTGGTATCAGAGTAATGTTGGCCTTGTAAAATGAGTTAGGAAGTATCCCATCCTCCTCAATTTTTTGGAAGAGTTTGAGAAGGATAGGTATTAAACCTTCTTTGAATGTTTGGTATAATCCACCAGAGAGGCGATCTGGTCCTGGACTTTTGTTTTTGGGGAGGTATTTGATTACTGTTTCAATCTCTTTACTTCTGATTGGTCTATTCAGATCATCTCTTTCTTCTTGATTCAGTTTTGGGAGGTTGTATGAGTCCAAGAATTTATCCATTTCTTCTAGGTTATCCAATTTATTGGTATATGGTTTTTCATAGTATTCTCTTATAATCCTTTGTATTTCTCTGGTGTCCATTGTAATTTCTCCTCTTCCATTTCTGATTTTATTTATTTGAGTCTTCTCTTTTTTCTTAGTGATTCTGGCTAAGGACTTATCAATTTTGTTTATCTTCTCAAAGAATTAGCTTTTAGTTTCCTTGATCCTTTCTATTGTTCTTTTAGTCTCTATTTTGTTTATTTCTGCTCTGATTTTTATCATTTCCTTCCTTCTACTGATTTCAGGCTTTGTTTGTTTTTCTTTTTCTAATTCTTTTAGGTATAGTGTAAGATTGTTTGAGATTTTTCTTGTTTTTTGAGGTAGGCCTCTATTGCTATATACTTCCCTCTTAGTACCACTTTTGCTGCATCCCACAAGTTTTGGTGTGTTGTGTTTTCATTTTCATTTGTCTCCAGGTACTTTTTGATTTCTCCTTTGATTTCTTCATTGATCCAATAGTTGTTCAGTAGCACGTTGTTTAGTCTCCACATATTTGTGACTTTTCTAGCTTTTTTCTTGTAGTTGATTTCTAGTTTCATACCACTATGGTTGCATAAGATGCTTGATATAATTTCAGTCTTAAATTTATGGAGGCTTGCTTTGTTTCCCAACATATGGTCTACCTTTGAGAATGTTCCATGTGCACTTGAGGAGAATATGTATTCTGTTTTTGTACGGAATGTTCTATATATATCTATTAAGTCCATCTGGTCTAGTGTTTCATTTAAGGCCACTGTTTCCTTGTTGACTTTCTGTCTGGATGGTCTATCCATTGATGTAAGTGGGGTGTTAAAAGTCCCCTACTGTTATTGCATTGCTGTCAATTTCTCCTTTAGATGTGTTAATAGTTGCTTTATATACTTTGGTGCACCTGTGTCAGATGCATATATATTAATAAGTATTATGTCTTCTTGGTAGAATGTCCCTTTTATCATTATACAATGTCCATCTTTGTCTCTTATCTTTCTTGTCTTGAAGCCTGTCTTGTCTAATATAAGTATGGCTACACCTGCTTTCTTTTGATTGCCATTTGCTTAGAGTATCAACTTCCATCCCTTCACTCTAAGCCCATTTGTCTTTAGAGCTGAGATGTATTTCCTGGAGGCAGCGTATTGTTGGGTCTTGTTTTTTAATCTATCCAGACACTCTGCGTCTTTTGATTGAAGAATTCAATCCACTTACATTAAGAGTGATTATTGATATATGAGGGCTTAATACTGCCATTTTATCTTTTGTTTTCTGGTTGTTCTATATTTCCTTTGTTTCTTTTTCCTTGTATTTCTGACTGCCATTTCAGTTTGGTGGTTTTCTGTGATGTTTCTCTCATATTTATCTTTATTTATGATTTGTGACTCTGCTCTGATTTTTTGTTTTGTGGTTACCATGAGGTTTGTATAAAAGGTCTCATAGCCAAGACAGTCTTTTTTCTGCTGATAGCATCTTATCTTCATTTGCCTACGCAGGTTCTGTCCTTTTCATCTTCCTCTTCTATGTTTTTGTTGTCATAAGTTATTCTTTTTTGTGTTGTGAGTTTGTGACCAAATTGAAGTGGTTATAGGTATATTTGATGCCTTCTTTCTCTTTATCTTTTATGTTGTAATTAAGTGTTTACTAACCTATTCTGATATAGAGCTGCAATTTTCTGATTCTGTCTGTATATTTATCTCCTTGCTCACAGGCTTGTAAACCTTTGCCTTTTTGTTTCAGGTAGAAGGGCTCCTTTCAACATTTCTTATAAGGCAGGTCTAGTGGTGATGAACTCTCTCAGTTTTTGTCTGTCTGGGAAAGCCTTTATTTCTCCATCATATCTGAAGGATAATTTCACTGGATAGAGTATTCTTTACTGACAGTTTTTGTTTTTCAGTATTTTGAATATATCATTCTACTCTCTTTAGCCTGTAGGGTTTCTGCTGAGAAATCCGCTGAAAGCCTGATGGGTGTTCTTTTGTAGGTTATTTTACTCTCTCTGGCTGCCCTTAATATTCTTTCTTTGTCATTGACTTTTGATAGTTTTAATATTATAAGTCTTGAAGAAGGTTTTTTTGCATTGAAGTAATTAGGAGTTCTATTAGCTTCATGTTCGTGTATGTCCAGTTCCTTCCCCAGATTTGGGAAGTTCTCAGCTATTATTTCTTTGAATAAGACCTATGCTCCTTTTCCCCTCTCTTCTCCTTCTGAAATACCTATTACCCTTATGTTAGTTTTCCTAATTGAGTCGGATAGTTCTCTTAAAATTTATTCATTTTTTTGAAATCTTAGTTCTCTCTCCTTCTCCACCTGAATTATTTCTAGATTTCTATCTTTGAGTTCACTAATGCCCTCTTCTATATGATCTGCTCTATTTTTAATGCTTTCTATTTTATTTTTCATCTCATTAATTATTTTCTTCATCTCCAGTGTTTCTATTTGGGGTTTTTTTTAGAGTTTCAATCTCTTTGGTAATATACTCCTTCTGTTCATTAATTTTATTCCTGAGCTCACTGAACTGTCTTTCTGAGTTTTCTTGTAACTCGTTGAGTTTCTTCATGACAGCTATTTTGAATTCTCTGTCAGGTAGATTGTAATGTTCTGTGACTTCAAGTTTGGTTTCTGGAGAGTTGTCATTCTCTTTGTGTTCTGCAGTGTTACTGTAGTTCTTCAGGGCACTTGATGAATTGATCCTCTCCCAGCACATTTGTGGTAGTAACCACCTTTCTTATTTGAGTATGGTTCTGAGCTGCTTCTGGTTGTATTTGACAGCCTGCAATATCCACCATCTACAGCCTCTGCTAAAAGCATCATCAGTGCCCTCCTTGTGCTGCTTTTGCCTCTGAGGTTGCTGGTGCCTTGCTGCTTAGGATGTCACTGCAATCTCAGGTGTTGCCACTGGGTCACCAGGCTATGAGCACTTCTGCTGCTTCCGGGGTTGCCTGGGTCTTGTGTTCTCCCACGGGCTTTCCATGGGCTCGAGTGCTGGTGACCAATGAACCACCTGCATTGCCACCTCTGAGTTATCTGGGGCTGCTGGCAGCACCGCTGCCAGGGATGCTGGGTTCACAAGTGTCACTGTGGCTGCCAGGGGCCTGGGTTCTTGTATGCAGCCTCCACTGCTGGTAGAGCTGGTGTTGGGGGTGCCACCACTGAGGGCTGGGTCATGGGTTCTGCTGTGGTTCCCGAAGCTTTAGGTCACAGTTGCCACCTGCCACTGCTGGAGAAGGGGCGGGGGCTAAGCTGTAAGAGTTGTTGCTGGTCCTGCAGCCTCTGGTCACTGGTGCATGCCAGTTTGCTTTTTGAGAACTCAGGTCAGTGCACCCTGCTCCTGCAGAGTAAATCTGCATTTGAGATGCTGTCCCCAGTGCTGGCAAGAACAATGCCACTACCAGTGGAGAAGGAGGAGGCTGATTTACCAGCACCACTCTGTGTCTTGAATCCTCAGGATGTGTGCACCACCTGCCACCACTGTGGGAGGGCCAGGGGCTAAGCTGAGAGTGAATGTCGTTGCTGCTCATGCAGCCTCTGGCCACTGGTGCTGGCATGTGCCAGTGTACTTTGAAACCTCAGGTTAGGGCACCCCGCCCCGTCAGGGAAATTCAGGTTTTGGATGCTGTCCCCACTGCTGGAAAGACCAGCGCTGCTACTGGGGGAGGGGGAAATGGCTGGGTCACCAGCTCCACTCTGTGTCCTGAATCCTCAGGACATGTGTCCCACTCACCACTGCTGGGAGGGACAGGGGCTAAGCCGAGAGAGCCATGTTTGCCCCTACAGACTGTGGTCACCGGCGTGCGCACTGTGTGAGGATTCACATTTTGGATCACCACCACTGGGGGAGCGGGAGGGGGCTGCTCCTAGGGTTCCACCGCCTCCAAGAGCTGCAGTCCACCCACTCTCAGGTGTACAGATGCATGGATCGCTCAGGCCTTCTGGTGTGCTGTGCAGGAAGTCCTTTGTTGGTCAATGGATGTCTGACTGGTTGTAACTTAGAGGGGAGGAACAAAGGGAACAACTCACTCTGTCATGATGCTGACATCACTCTATGCCTCCCCACTTTGGTTTTAAGCTCCATAGAGACCATGCTCCTTTTTGTTGACCATTGCACCCCCATGCCTGGCATGTAGTAGTCATTCAGTAAGTATTCACCGAGTGAACAAATGAATTTGAAGACCCTCAAGGTCCCTGACTGCATGTCAGTGTGAAGAGACCAGCATTTGTCTCCCAGGGCTGCTCAATCACTTCCCAGTGCTCCAGCTTCCAGAGCTGCTCTGGAGTCATCTGAGGCAAGTAGCCTCTTTAGGAAGTTCAAATCCTTCCTAAACTGCTGAAGGCAGATCCACTGGCTCATCAATTGTGCCCAGTCTTAGTGACCCCTTGAAACTCCAACATGACCTCTTCCATAAAGCCAACCCCCTACTAGAAAGAGCTGTGTCTAAGATTTGTTAGCACATTGCATTTCCATTTTAAATGTGCCTCATGGACACCAGTGATTACTACTGCAGAGGCTGAGGGAGCTTCTCTGGAGATCTTACAAATAGATCACTTCCCTAAGGATCAGAAGAGTTCATCTGGGTGGTTAAGGGATGAATAAAATAAAGTAACTTCCTGGTGCCTCTTTCATCTCTAATATTCTACGACCCCTGTTGTTTGGTAACTTTAGACATGGCCCCTCAGTGCAGACAGAAAAGTATTCTTAGTCTTCTAACTCTCTGACCAATATTTAGATCAATAAGTCACTGGCAACAGTACAATAGAACAATCAAGAACCCAGATAGGTTGAAAAGCCTTTTGCACAGACATGACTGTAATCCTGTTCAAATCACCTTCCCTGTGTGCTCTCAGGAGTAAGTGCTGCTTTTTCAAAGTGTTAAGATAGTTTAATGTCTGGCTTTTATGTTTCATCATCTCATGGCATGAGGAATGCTGAATGCTCTAAATGTTGGACTTCTAGAAGCTTGAACCTGTTGACCTGCCACAAGTAATTGCTTCTGAGAGGCTCCTGAGCCAGAAAGAAGCCTGGACAGCTCGCAAAGCAAAGGTGAACTACGGCAATAACAGGAGGGGGTGGGCAACGGGGTGGGCTATCCTTTTGCTGTGCTCCCTGCACAGAGGACTTCAAAGACAAAGCAAACTATTAAGTCATTCAGAGTTAGAACTTTCCAAAGCTATCCATTCTCTCCTGGGCCTGCCTCCAACTAGCAATTACTCTTGCCTCTCAGATAAACTCTGGGCCCTTCTCTGTTTCCTGTGAAAACAGGGAGATGTAAATGAGAGAGAAAATTTTTATTTGGAAATTGGTGATTCTAAAAGTGTTCAAATTTGTGAAAAATCCAGCATAACTCTCCCCTTTCACTCTTCCCCTCAGTTTAAAACTTCCTCTCATTCTCAGTTTCCAGTGGAAGTCATATCTACGAGTTGTTCCTGACTTATTTACCACAACCTCACCAAAAAGCAATCCTGGAAAGGGTCTTCTGTAGAGTGTTTTCCTTTTATAAACTTGTCACACTCTGCTAAGAAAACTCCCTTCACGTAGACATGAAAACTGTGAGCTGGTAGACTGTCAGCACTTCCCACTCCTGATTCATTTTGGAGCCAGCTAGATGCTGCTGTGTGGCTGGCTGATTCGGTAACAGATGTCCAGGTACTTTTAAATCCTCAAGGCTGTGATTTTGACACTGACCACACCTGTGGAGATGCCCACCCCCCGACCCCCAGAGGTTCACATCAGCCAGCACAGTCACTGTCCACAGGAAACATAAAAGATGTCACTGAACACATTTAGCTGCCACATGCCTTCCTTTCCCCGGCCACAGCAAGTTACGAATGAGGATGAATCCACCCCTGATCGCCATCAATAACTGTCCGTACTGCCCCACTGCAGTTTACGAGGCAGCAGGAGGAGATCAGCAAAGTTACAGATAATTGACTTCAAATCCCTCCTCAGCTGCAGCATCCCAGGGCTTATATTGGTATATGGGGGTACATCTTATCGAAATAGTTTCCATTTAACCATTCGGTGGCTCCCCTCTAATTTCACAGGCAAACAATTAGTCTATGGCAGAAGAGGCAGGAGAGAGAGGCAGGTCTCATCAACCAGAACACATTTCCGGGGAGATAGTAATAAGTACCTGTTGACAGGGGAAGTGATATCTTGTCAAAATGAGTGGTGGAGAGGTATTTCCATTCGAGGTTTGCAAAACTCTACAGGAACCTTAAAAACTCCATGATATACCCAGCAAAGCGCCACTTCCTTCCCTGATAGCCACACAAAGGACTCGTTAGGGAGCTGCATCTTTGACCTCACAATCCATGAGATCTCTATGGATTATGATTGATGATTGATTAAGATCTCACTCTCTTCCAAAAAGGATTTCAAGTTGTGGATTACAGAGTCAGTAACAAATTACCCCATACTAATAAGTGTGTCGTCTTTCAAAGCAGGAACTGGAAAAGAAGATGCAAACTCCAATGTACACTTCTGGGAAAAGACAATATTTACATAAGATGCAAATGCTGGAAATGAACCGTAGAAAACAAGAGGTAAATATGAGAAGAGAGAAGGAGAGTGTCATATTTACCAAATTTACCCCACATAATCACTGCCCTGGCACATGAATATAGTTAAGCATTCATCTCAAGTCTTTACTTAGCATTTTAAATTTAGTCATTGGAGCCAAAGCTTCAACTACTGGAGTTGGGAAGAATCAGCGAGATCCCTTCTGCTACCAACCCTGCTGAGTCTTTTCTGTTTTCAGTCCTCTCAAGGGTGTATCTGTGTCTCAACTGTCTCGCTTACTTTTAAACAAATTGCTCCTCTGACATTCTGGCTCCAGCAGGAAAATGGGGTTAGGTAATTTTTCTTGGTTTAGCAAAAGGGAGGGGGGTGAGTTGGTCTTTATTTTGATACCTCGGCGTCTCTCCATAACTCATGCCATAGAATTATCTTACAAGAAAGATCTCTTGTAACAACCCCTTTACAGTAAGGTCTCTTGTAACTATCATATTCCAAATTCCTCACTCCAGCAAATAAGCCTGAAGTCACTGTCTTCTGCAATTCCAAATAGATCAGCTGGCTTACAGGGAAATGTTTTTACAAAGGCCTTCATCTTAATCAAGCAATACCTTTTGGATACTGTGGGCATACCCTTTCTCCTAACAAGCCTGTGCATAAAGAAAGTTTCTATACCTTCTAATAGGAAAAACAAAACAAGGTTCTGGTTAGGGGACCACTGATGTGTGCAGATAAGCACACAACTTGCAAAGTGGCTCATCTGTAGACCTATTCTGGTGGAAGTAGCTCAGGGGGAGAACATTAACTGTTTATAGTTGATCATTTTCAGGCCCAAGTGGAGCTGAAGAAAAGTCTTCACAGGGAGGCAAGAATTAATAAACAAAAACTGAGGGACCATAAAGCTGAGAAAATCCTTCAAAGCATCCCAATAAATGATGACGGTGACCTGCTAACATTGTTGCCTGATGAAACCTTGAACAGAAGTCCACGTGAGTTATGTAATTTTTTTAGCAAAATAAAATATTTCAAATGTTTTTAAAACTTCATCAAATAACCTCTCCAGTGAAGAGGTGTAGGGGGTTGAAGGCACAGCAAATACCCTTGGGTTCCTGCTGATACTATACTTCCTGGAATGCAGTGATCACGTTGTCATGTAATTTTGGATGGCCAGGTGGAAAAGACAGAAACTTAAGCATTATAATAAGATGTCTCTTTTTAGAGGTGCACTGTGCTTTATAAGCATTAGTGCAATTCTTGCTGCATCCCTAGGAGCAGAAAAGGCAAACAGCTTTATCCCGTGGTTCAAGAGAATGAAGCACAGGAGGAATTGGTATCAGCCAGTTTGGTGCCACATGCAGCCACTCTCCCCCACCCCACCCTTTCCCCTGCAGTCCTCCTTGGCTCCTTTGGAATGTCTAAAACTGAATCCAGCATCACTGCCCACCCCAAGCTTGCTCCTGCTGTATCCACTGTCTCAGTGAGTGAGGCCTCCATGCTCTGAGCCACTCAGGCCAGAGACCTGGGCCTTTCCAGCCCTCTGCTCCCTCTCCTTGCAGCAGGTCAGTCACAAAGTCCTGTTGATGTCACCCAGCATTGAAACGTCCCCTCTCTCTTCCATTCCCAATGCCACCCTTAGTCATTGTGTCACACCAGGGCTATTGCTGCAGCCTCCTGACTGCACTCCTCCCCTAGGTCTTATCCTCCACCTAGGTGGTTCTCAGTGTGGTCCCCAGACCACCAGCACCAGCATCACCTGGGAATAGTTGGGGCTCCAGCCAGAGTGACTGAATCAGAGACTGTAGGGGCGGGGCCCAGCTACCTGGGTTTAACATCCACCCCCCCACCACCACCACCAGGTGATTCTGATGCCTCTAAAGTTTAAGAACCACTGCTCTACTTGGTAATCAAAGTATTGTCCAAAGACCAGCAGCATCTGCACTGCCGGGGAGTTTATTAGACATGCAGAATTTCAGGCCCTGCTCCAGACCTACTCAATCAGGATCTGCATTTTCTCAAGATCCCAAGGTGATTCTCATGCACAATAAAGTTCTAGAAGCACTGCACCAATAGCAGAGTGATCTTATAAAAAGTAAATCTGACCATATCCGTCTCCTGCTAAAAAAAATCCTTCAGTGAGTCTCCATCAGCCTGAGGACAAAGTCTAAACTCCTTAACCTGGTGCTCCAAGCCTTCAGGGCCTAGCCACTGCCTACCTGCCTGGCTTCATCTCCTACCACTCTTGTGCCGAGCCCCCACACTCCAGCCAGGCCAGATTGCTCAGCGGCCTCAGATTGCTCTGTGATTTCCAACAGACATCCATGTTCATAACCTCTGTGCTACGTTGCCTCACCATTTAGTGTCCCATTGTTTTCCCCATCTGTATTTCCCCAGAGCAAACTCGCAGTTGCAAATGTACAATATTGTTGACACACCCAGACTGCTGTGCCGTGGGCCGAATCCCCACATCAGTAAGACTGACCACTGAGGGGTCCACGGAAACGCTGGCTGTGGCTCTGGAGGTCTTGAGCTTCTAAAATGCAAAATCGCCAGCTGAAAGAGACACTGCCCCTGCTCAGAGGAACAACATGCTTAATCAATAAATTAATTAAATAAGAAAAGGCTGAATAATTGAAAATCTGCTTGGGGCGTCTATTTAACCCATACTCCCAAGTCCCAGAATGAAATATGCTCTATAGTCACATAGATAAGCAACTTTCACAATTTAAAAAATGTTGGCGAAACAACCAAGAATGTGTGTCAGCTAAAGGTAAGACACTTTGAGTCATCGCTTGAAGGCAGGCCCAGAAAAACGAACACTGGTGAAGTCTTTGAAAGACAGCCCAGATCTGGGGGACTCAGGAGAGACTGTGGCACATGGAGAAGCTGCTTCATTTTGTTCCAGCTATAGCTTATCGAGTGCTCACTATAAGCCAGGCACTGTGGTCCACCCTAAGAGGCATTATCGCATGTAGTCCTCACGCAACCTGTAGGGTAGGAGTACTATCAGCCCCCATGTGACAGAGCCAGGATTCAAGGCCAGGTCTTGCTGACTCCAAAGTGTGCACTCCTTCTCAGGCCCTCGTACGGCCTCATCAGGACCAGGGACTCAGAGCTCTGTCCAGGACAACATTGGAAAAGTCTGCAAATGTAGAAGTCGTGACTTCTCATCCCTACCTTTCAAGGGAAGGCTGCCCTCCACAGAGCCTGCAGACTTCACCACTACACTAGGCACACGCTCAAGCAATGATTCCTTTCTGCTTTTTCCCAGGGAGCATCTTCGATTTCTTCCTCTCTCTTCTAAAAGCAGTTCATCTTGCTTTCTCCTGAAAGTGGAGCGTGGCCAAGATCGTAGACTTACGTGGGCGTTCTGCCGGTCAGGTTCTGGTAATTAAGGTTCCTCTGTACCCATCTCCTCTTATTTAATGCTATATTTGCCCATTCTTGTTTCCTGTTTTGGAAGGTGGGACGAGAGTTTTTTCTCTCTCTCTTGTGAGATAAAGTCGTCTTTGTTTTCTGCTGCCTCTTTCAAATGAACTCACCCTCGCTTTACATATAGTTTACATATATTTATATAATAATTTACATATAACATATAATGATACACAACTTACACAAAGTGAACACAACTCTTTTGGGTGTACAAGTCTGTGAATTTTATCATGTTTATGTGGCTCCTGCCCTTTCCAGAAGCCATGATATGAGTATAGTGGGTAGAAAAAGTGCTGGACTGGGAATCAAAGTTCTCATTTGAGCCCCAACAGTACATTTACTAAAGGTAAGCTCCATGGGAGCAGGGACCTCTGCTTGTTCCTAAAACAGTGCCTGGTTCATAGTAGTCTCCCAATAAATATTAGCTGTATATTTGTCTATATAGCTTTATTCTACAGAGAGAGAGATTATAGCTAAATTCCAGTTATTTAACCTCTGGGAACCTCAGTTTCCACATCTGTAAAATGGGAATAAAGCATTGTCTACTGTGTAGGATTTATGTAAAAATTATTCTAATATGTATAAAGGCACATACGAAAAGTGCCATCTAAGCGCATGAGAATACGGACAAAACTGAAGGAAGATGGAACTGGGGTCCTAGTGTGAAAATAGCTATAGGCTTCAGGGAAAGAGTCACCCTAAATACATCATTTGAATGTCATCTTCACGATTCTGGTCTTATCTGGCCACCTGTACCATTATTTACTTAGTATTTTTCTTTAAGGTGTCTTGTTTTGGTTTTAAAACTTAGCCTTGTCTATGAAATAATCAGGAAATTATGAGTTTGATATAGTGGCAATACATTTTTCTAAAACACATGTTATAAAATACATGAACATCAAACATTTTTAGTGCTTTGCATGATCCTTGTACCACCTAAAATCACTCCCAGTTTCCCACTGGCCTCTGTTGCTTTTCCCTCTCCCCAAATTAATTTTGAAGTAGGGTACACTTTACTCTGCTCACCCAAAACCCATCTAGGTTTTTAAAGGTTGTGTTTTTATTTCTATTTTTTTCTTTAGTCTAGCAACCACAGAGAATCAAACAGATTTATAAAAACGTAACAAGTAACAAGACGGTCAGCTTAGTTCTCAAACGTTAATGCTTTATACACAAAACTTTGTATTCTTTATAAGTGAGTTAAGGATTTTCAAGGCTAAAACTGAACATGTGAATTTTGCCTCACACACTACCTTCAGACCTGAATTATCTTAACACCAAGAGTGTTGTGGGACTTAAGCTATTGTTAATATTACAAACATTCTCTTCCTGTTTCAAAGTTCCTGCCTCTGGCCGGCAGGAAATTCCTGTTCCCAGTCTGAGAGATGCCTCTAGTAGTTCTAGGCTCATTTGTAGAGCAGAAATGATTGACACCCCCTGACCCCAGTGAATGAAGCCTTTCCCAGGTCCCAGTTACCAATACTTCCCACCTCCCTACATTCTCCGATGGCCCACTTGTTCATTCATTTATTCCTTTACTCATTCAACAGATACTGAGCTGGGTAGATGTGGTTTCTGGCCTTGGAGCTTTTGCAATAGTACAGACAATGAACAGGAATCCAATGAGAGTATAACTGAGAGACCTAATAACCTAAGGACTTGGAAGGTTTCATGAGGAAGGGATGTTTAAGCTGAGACATGAAGTCGCTGGACTAGGGGGGCAGGAGTGCATGTGAGTGTGAGGACCAGAGTGCTGGAATGTTCAAAACTGTGACTGACAATAGCATGTACAAAAGCCCTCGAGTGGGAAGGAGCCTGATGGATTCCAGACACTGGTGGAAAAGAGATTCAAACGGAGAGTGATAGGAGGTGGCTCTAGAGGCACAAGCAGGTCCCAGAGCACACGGGGTCTTGTAATCATGTCAAATACGGATTTTGAACTCTATGTTAAGATCAGCGGGAAGCCGTTGAAAGGGCAGAGGAGCAACATAATCAAGTTTATATGTTAAACATCACTCTGTCTACACTGTGGAGAATGGATGGGAGAGGAACGCAAGAGGATGTGGGGAGCCAGGTTACAAGGACATAGCGGTAGTGCAAGTGAGAGATGCATTTGGAGCAGGAGAGTCGGGCCACAATGGGGATGAAGAGATGGAGCCAGATACAAGATATTTAGGAGACAGAATCGGCATAACTTGGTGATGGATTAGATGTGGGTTCATGGAGAGAGCGAGAAGGCCAGGACAATTCTTGGGTTGTTTTGAAGAACAAGGCAGATGACGGTGCCAAGGTAGGACCACTTGCTGGACTAGAGTAACTGGGAGAAGAGGCAGGCTTGCGAGAGAAAGAGAGGGTGAGTCTGACATATTGCCAGGAGACATCAAAGCGGAGGTGACCAGTTGTACAAAAAAGCATACTGTAGCTCAGGAGTGAGATTAGGGCTGCAGACATAAATCAACTATAGTTTTCTGTCAGTGCTGTGTAAGTAGACCATGATAATAATTACAATAATATTCAAGGTAAAATAGGGCAGCCCCTCACTGAGGCAGAAAGGAAACTAATGAATCACAAGGCGTGAATCCTCACATTGAAATGCTTGATTTTCTTTCACAGCAGTAAGCAACTTCAGATAGCAAGTGCTTAAATAAAATCTGCCATAAGATTTGATAAACAATATCATTAAGATGACATCCAGAAAGTTATGACTGGTTCAGCCAGGCTGAGGGGAACTCTAGGCTGTGACTCAGGATGATTTCCCTAGCTCAGAAGTGGTTGTTAAGATTTTGTTTTCTTAAAAGCTGGCCTTCCTTGAATAAAGCCCCTGTTGGTCTGAAGTACGTTCTAAAAGGCAGTGGGGACTGCTTAAATTAAAAGCTAAAGTAAAGACAGACAGACACAAAATCCACACACAAAAAATTAAATCTCTTCTAAAAAAAATAGAAAGTAAAATAAAATGCCTGACACTTTGAGCTCCCTAGTTCTATAGGTCTGGGGTGTGGCCCAGGCATCTGTGTTTCTAAAAGGCTCTGTGGTGATTCTGACATGAAGTCAGAGCTGATGTGGAGGATAGAAAAAGTCTATACATCATGCACCAAGCACACAGTAGACATTCAGTAAAGAGCACTAGGCAACATCGCCTGTGCAATATTCTTGCCAAAAATGTTTAATCTTAATTTTAGCACAAGGAAACTATCAGACAAGCCAAGATTTAGGGTCATTCTGCAGAACAGTTGACCTGAATTCTTTAAAATGTCAGTGTTAGGAAAAAAGAAGATAATGAAGGTGGAGGAGAAGGGGGAAGAGGAAGAGGAAAGGAGGGAGCAAAAGAGAGAGTGAGAGGGAGAGAGAAAGAAGGAAGAGGAGGAGGGAGGGTGGGGGGGCAGGGAGGAAGGAAGGGAAGGAGGAAAGGAGAAGAGAAGAAAGAAGAAAGGATAGGGGAGTGTTGAATTAAAGGAGACTAAGAGACGAGAAAATAAAATGCAGTGCATGAGCCTAGATTGGATCCTGGATCTAAAAAAAAAACACAAACAGGCAAACAAAAAGTAGCTATAAAGGGCATTATTGGGACAACCAAGGATGTTTGAATATGGACCATATGTTTGAAAATGGTACTGTATCAACATTAAATATCTTAAGTGCAATGTTCAAATTGCGATTATAGAGGAAAATTGCCCTGTTCTTAGGAGATTCATGGTGATGTATTTTGGGGGAAAGTGACTCTGCAGCTAATTCTCAAACATTCAGCTGAAAAGTTATACACACACACATATATATACATATACATATAAAGCAATATTGTGACAACATGTTGTTGATGAGTTGGGGTATATAGGTGTGTATTGTACTATTCTTGTGACTTTCAGAAGATTAAAAATTTTTTTACATAACAATAAAAACATTTTTAATGCTTACAAAGTCACCAATTGGAATCCTTTATATATACATATATCTTTTTTTTCTTGAAAGAACACCAAGCAGATTATTCTGTGTTCATAAAAACCTATGCACGTAAACAAATACATCATTGTCAGGGAAAAAAAATAAATTAAATGAACTTTTACTTTTTTGTAGGAAAATCACAGAATGCAGAATTTTTGAAACATGAGGCAAGGAATGACTATTGTCCCCGGAAAATTGGCAAAATGGAAACATGGCTCCGTGAACAAGAGGTCCGGGGACAGCTTCCCTGGGACAGTTCCGGCTCTGACTCTGATGAGTTGGGGAAAATTGAGAAGAAACCACGAGCACTGGTGAGGACCAGGACAGAGAGAATCCCACCTTTTGATGAGTTTTTTGATCGAGAATAAGAATGCGAGTCACTAACCTAAATACTGAGTGCATGGGAAGCTTGCTTTCCTGTAAAAATTCTTCAAGTTAGTATACGAATTATTCTGAGGAAACCAATTCACTTTCTTTCCATTTGGAGTCTTACAATTAATGGGTGTGACATATATTGTTAATTACACTGCCTAACTAACTGCCTCAAAACTTAGGGGCTCAAATAATAGCCATTTATCCTCCCACTTTTCTGTGGGTTGCTGGATGGTTGTGCCACTGGTCTCTTTTGAAGTCTTTCACGTAGTTGAAGTCAGATGGCAGCTAGGGCTCGAGTCATCTGCAGGCTCGACGAGGACACTGAGACCGCTGGACCTTGTCCCTCTCTATATGCTCTCAGAGCCTCTTCACATGGTTTCCCCAAGTGGTCTCTCCAGCGGGGGGGGAATTTTCTTTTATATCAGCCCAGGGCTCCCGAAAGCAAGAGGAGGGCGCAGAAGCTGCCCGTCCCCTTAAAGGCTAGTCACGGAACGGGTTCCTCACCACCCGCACCACGTTCTGTTGGTTAAAGCTAGTCATCGGCCAGATGGCAGTCAACGAAAAAAGCGTGAGTTCTGAAGCGTGGTCCTCTGGGGCCCGTCTTTGAGACTCGCCACCACACCGTATTTGTTAAAAGCCAACAAGATCTTATGAAACAAATAGATGAGACAGTAGATTTGATACAAATAAAAATGCGTTTTTAAAGAAAAGTCACAATAATGCTACATGCAAGACTACGCTCACGTAGGTCCTTTTCTTGTGAGTCGGCAGCTTATCATCTCATAGCAGAGAGGCCACAGGAAGCAGGCAGAACAGCATCAGGTGTGGAAGGCAGCTGTGG
Source organism: Diceros bicornis minor (assembly GCF_020826845.1). NCBI lineage: Eukaryota > Metazoa > Chordata > Mammalia > Perissodactyla > Rhinocerotidae > Diceros > Diceros bicornis. The sequence continues at coordinate 7,468,661 of NC_080763.1, read as the reverse complement.
ATTCAAGCTCGAAAGCAAACAAAGATCTCAGATTACGAGGTACACCTTAGAACTCTTTAAAACTAAAAGGAACTTCGGAAATCTTCAGTCCCAAAGTTACTCCATTTATAAAAATCAGACTTTTAGGCAATTTTAAGAGCTTTTTTTGTGTAAAATTAGGCTCTACTTTTGGCATAATCTAAAAATACTTTTAAGCCATCCAGAAGCTTCTAAGAATTTGGTGAAACTTTAAAACAAAGCCAAACGAAAACATCTTTGTAAACCTTCCATAGGAAACTTCCAAAAAGAAAAAAATAGAAGGAACCCCCACCCCATCCCTCCGAATGTGACATTCTGTGCACTCAGATCAGTCACTAAGAAGACAGAAAGACTGCTGTGTCAAGGAATAAACACTCATGTTTCTTCCAAGGACAGAAGGCAATTAAGTCACCCCTGGGTATTTCTACTCCCAGTTCTTTGTGAGAAATACTCTTACTTTTTCTGTGGTAGGTAAAAAGCATATTTCCTGCAAAGGAATACATAAATTGTTTGACCCGTCAACGTTTTTGAAAAAGTAAGATCCTTGAGAGGAGAAATGAGTCCAACCTACTCATAACGTCCTCACAAATTATGGTTTATCTGGAAGGCTTAAACCAAAGTGGACCATCAACTCCCAATGCTGAAGCTAGCAGGGCCTAAGCCTGTCTTCATCAATCTGGTCTGTGACTTGAAATTGGACATCACCTCATTCTAGAAGTTCAGGGGACTGTGAGCTACATGAGGGCACAGACCATGTCTCCTCCCTGTGGTATCCGGCTTCCTGGCACTACGTCTGGCCCAGAGTTTACTAATAAATGTTTGCTGAATTCACTGATGTATGTGTTGAGTTAACTAGTCAATTAGAGGGCACTTTTTTCTCTCCAGCTATGCAATTGCTCACTCTCATTTCCGTCATTTCCCAAGAGTCTTAATGTACAAGGTTGATTATATAGTAAAGAAAGAGAATTGTCAAAAGTTCTTGGAATTTATACATCTAAATGGATGGCATAAACTAGACATTGCCCTGGGATACACGAGCTAGACACATATGTATGCCAATGAGGATGCCATAGCGCAAAATACTTTTTGAAACTCTATCAGTGTGTTAGCTGCAAAAGAAAATCTATCATAATGCCTTCTCTGTTTGAGTTTATTTGCCTGCTCCATATGGAACTCTCCCTCACTCAATTCTAAATTCAAGACTTTGAAATAATAATAATGCATAGACTGCTTATTGTGTATTAGGCACGCTTCATATGCTTTACGTCGTTAATCCTCACAACAACTTTGTGGGTCAGTATTAATACCACCCCATTTTATAGATGAGAAAACTGAGGCATGGAGCAGTTAAATAACTTGCCAGAGTTACTTAACTGCCCTTTGGAATAGACGGCTGCTTACCAGAGAGGCACTTCCCTCCTCTCCCTAATTTTACCTGCAACTCACAAACCACGTTATCCGGCATTCCACATTTTTTTTCCTATTACATGGTGGGGTTTTTGTTGTTGTTCTTGTTTTGGGGGTTTTTTTTTGGAGAGGAATAATGCTACACTGGAAAGGGTGAGAGCTTTATGGGATTATTTTTTAGCAAGGAAGAATTTCCTTGGAGCCTGATGGCTTAGCTGTGGGCACAGGGGAGATAAGAACACCTGAGAAATGGGTCAGGAGGGGAAGTTTCCAGGAATGGGGAGAGGGGTACGGAAAGGCAGATGAGAGAGGAGAGACAAACTCAACCGTCTTCACAATGTGGCCTGGGAGCAGGGTTGGTGAGCAGCCCCGGGACGCCCCACCCAGGATGGAATTCAGTTGCACCCTGCGGCAGGGGCCGGAGGGCAGTGGGTCTCAACACCGGCCACAGGGTAGAATCACCCGGCGGACGATCAAAAACTAATAACCATTAGGACTTGGGGGTTCCACCTTTTGACGTACCTGGGCCGGGGTAGAGTTCCGGTATCGGGTTGGCGTTTTCTCCTGAAGCTCCGGGTGAATCTACCGCGCAGCTAAGCGCAAAACCACTGCTTCAGCACGTGAACATTCTACTTACCAGATAGATCCACTTCTCTCTTTAAAAGCAACATCTTCTGAGGGAATTTTTCAAAGGTAAGGACATGAGGCCTGGAGCTCCACAAACAGTAAGAGAATGTTCGTTTTGTTGGTAATTGTCTGAGAACACCAATCCTTGAGTTAATCTTGAGTCTGTTCAGGGGCAATGGAGGCCATCAGTAAACACTGCAGCTGCTGGTGAGAACTATACAATTCAGCCTGGAGGCAAAGTTGTCAATTTTCTTCCACTGAAAATCTCCTCAGCTTTGGAAAGAAAAAAGCCTTGTCTCTGGACAAATGCATGCTTTCTCTTGTGAAAATAATATTTTGCTTCTTGCTCTGAATTTTTCATGAGAAAGAGAAATGTCTTTTTTTTTTTTTTTTTTTGGCATATTCTTTTGGCATGCTTTTCTTAGGCAGAGAGCCGTTTTTCCTCTTCTATCTAGTTTGATAATTCTGAGTTACTTTACCGGGATTTAACTAAAGATGATTCTCGCAAGAGTCATCTGTGAAACAGTCTTATAAACAAATGGACAATGTTTTCTGCTTACACAGAGTCTGTGAAAACAGAAAGAAAGCACCAACTATTCACACTACTCCCTTTCTTACCAGGAAAGCATACTGATCATCAAATATAATTAATATCAACTATTTCCTGCCTTGAACAAACAATAAAAGCCTATTTCCACATATTACTGCAAAACCTCACTAATTTAGAATGCTATGGGGGGTTGGGAGAAAGTGTGCTAAGGGGTAGATTAGGGAAGGTCAGACCATTAAATACCTGAATTACGTCTCATTTTTAAAGAAATACTATAAACAAAAACACATTTGAAAACAAAGGCAATAGTTAAGGTTTATTTTTAAATGTAACTTCACAATAAGTCTGCGATTCATTCATTCATTCATTTACTCATGCATTCAACAAATAGGTTCCGAGTATCTACTACATGCCAAGCACTGTTCCAGGTGTGCAAATACAGCCATAAATAAGACAAAGTGCCCACATCCATCGTTACAGGCCAGTAGGGAGACTATGAGCAGATAGTTGAAGACATGATACAATTTCAGGTAAAATCAAGCATTTTGAAGAGAAAGAAAGCAGGTGAAATGATAGGCAGGGACGGAGTAGACTGTTTCAGGCAGGATGCTCAGGCAGGAGGGACTCTTAATGAAGGGAGAGTGGAGGCCGTGAGAAGAACTGTGGAAAAAGTTTTCCAGACACTGGAAGAGCAAGTACAAAGGCCCTGAGGTGAGATGAGCTTGTAATACTCAAGGGCCAACCAGCTGGGCAGAACGGCAAAGTGAGCAAGGGGAGACTGACAGGGATGACATGACGTCAAAAAGGTTGTCAGGACCCAGATGGTGAGGGGCCCAGAGGACCATGGGATGACGATGGGTTTTAAGTGTAACAGAATTTCAAAGACAGAAGGCGCTGGTCCTAGTCCAGACTGACATCTGCAATATGATCATGAACAGAGGCAGACAGACCCACTAACATCACATCGCCATAGCTGACTGACCTGGGGCCGACTCTTGACCCCAGTGAGCCAGTCAGAGAGGACCTTGGTCTCTGCTGGTGGCAGGAACCTCAGCGAGTCAGTTCAGGAGCGGTGGGTAGTGGTGTTCTGCCCTGTGGGCCAGACATGCTAGAGCACTGACCTGCAGTGGACAGAGAATCAGGGACAAGGGACCCACGGAGGCCCCACAGCACATCTGTTTCTCCTTCCCAGCCCTCCTAGGGCCCTCCTGCCCTTTGTTCTGCGACTGTATCCTTATAAATTCCACCTTCTGCTTGGGCCAGCAGCAGCTGACTTCTGCTTCTTAAAACCAAAGAATCTCAACTAATAGATGTCTTCAGTAACACGGCCTCCTGGCCTCACGGTGTTACATTCAAGTGCTGGAGTTGGAGTTGGTGAGCGTGGCCAGTTTCGGGCCCCAGCAGGAATTATGAGGACCTCTTCCCAAGTCCATCCTCAGTGATACCATGTCAGCCATGGGGGAGGGGGGGGCGGTATTTACACAATAACAATCGGCGAAGGTGACAAATCAGGGCTTTTTTTTCAGAAAGCTGGATGTTAAACATTTACCAGCACACCCGTCTAAAGGTAAGACCAACAGGCTCTAGCGTCACAGTTCACATCCCAGCTCTGCCGCCTCCTGTCTTAGGGAAGTTAGTGAACCTCTCTGGCCACAGTTTCCTGGTTGTAACATGGAGATAATGGCAGTGCCTGCATCACGGCGTTGTTGTGACAGTGGAATAAGATCACACGTGTAGAGTGCTTAGAACAGTGCCTGACACAGAATGACTGCTCAGTACATGGTAGTTAACTAGCAGTGTTACTCCCGTTGAAATTAGGAATGAAATAAGAAATTTTTGTGGCTCTAGAAGTCTGGTTTGTTCAACAAGACATGAAACAAAAGCCAGAAGTAACTATGGAGCTGTGAAGGCAAATTGACCATGATTCACAGATGACATGCTTATGTGCCTAGACGACCCAAAGGAATCAACCAAAAAATTTTTAGGATTAATAATGGAATTAAATAGTTACCTGGACAAAAGAGATACATTTTAAAATCAACAGCTTTTGCAAAGCATTTCTCAGAATTTATCCAACAGGAATAAATATACCAGCGTGCAAAGACAAATGTTCAAGGATAAATAGTGGGTTCACCAATCATAGGGGAAATGTTTCAAGGCATACTTCTTGGAATGTTCTTTCTTTCTCTGTACCTCTAGCTCTCAAGCTCTCATTTCCATTACTGGTCACAACTATCCTCTTACCAGTTCAAGGTACTTTAGTGACTTATGGCTTAAAACGCATCCTCTTAGGATTCTCCCCCCCTTTTCTTTTTCTCTCCCCCGCCAGAGTCCATGTTTGGGGGACAAAGTACAGGCCTTGCTTATGGCCCTGTCTTTGTGGGGTGTGGGGGATATCTCATCAGTGCTGACCTTTGTCCTCTCTGGCCTCGACTGAAAGATATTTATTTTGATCATGTTGGGCGTCGACCCTCTCTCCTTAGCATGCGCCCCAGCCTCCCTGGCCGATGTTACTTCCTACCATATCCTCGGCACTGGCCTTGTATAATGATTGCTCGTGAGGAGGCTTGGTGCTTTTCTGCTGCTGACGTGGGCCCCACCTCAGCTTGGAGGGTGCTATTCATCCTCCAAGAATCAACTATATCTTCTACACAGTCCCTGGGGTGGGTTGTCCATCCCACATGCTGTGCGAAGAGTCCCCTTGGTTCTCAGTTCTCAGCTCCCTCCCATCCCTGTTTAGAGGCCTTGGAAACTTTTCAGATATTCTCTCCATAACCTGCAGGAGTCAAGACTTGGGGATGCAGCTATCTCAGGCCCTCTCTACTGAAACATGTCTTGTTGCAGTTATTATTCTGCTGCAGCCCCCAGGTGTTGCTACAAGGCAGGTTGCAAGCCATCCTCTGCCAGAGTAGCAGACAGGCAGAGGCAATGTACCCCGAAGCTCATTAAATTATGCCTCAGGGCCCATCACCCACAGTCCCCTGCCCTGGGAGGGGCCCTGGCAATTCATTTACATGAGTCCCCGTATAGTTCCCAGGAGCAGACAGGGATTGAGTGCAAGGAGTTGATTTAGTCAAAGATTCCATGGAATACCAGTACAGGGGCAGGCAAGTGAGACAGGGGAGGCAGCCAATCCGGGGGCATAATCAACAGTGTCTACCCTGGATAATAGGAGCTTACTCTTGTTGGGGAATTCTGTGCCTCAGAGTGATCTCATCTGAGGGAGAAGTATACAGGGGTATTTATATACCACCTCGACTCAGTCATTGGTGGAGGACTGCTGGGGCGTGGGGGCAGGTGAATTAATTCTCTGCCACTTTCCAAATGTCATGTGTCCTCAGACTCCATCTGCCAAGAAAAGTTCTCAGGCTCAGAGATACAGTTGCTGGCAAAGGCCAGGCCAAGTTAAGGCCTGAGGGGATGTGGAGGGGGCACCTACAGCCTGCTACAACTTGGTTATGTGTTTGTAAAATGTGCGAAAGTAACTTTAATTGATAAAGGCTGCCATCTTTTTTCACTCCAATGTCCCTTCTGTCACTCCTCCCTTCTGGTCAGGTGGCATTGGAACGGTACCAGCCATTCTGACGAACGGGCTAAGGGAAGTCGAGCTGGGGATGCACTTAGCTGGGGTTTAGTGTGATATGTTCATGTGATTCACACTCACTTCCATGTGTAGTGAAGTTATTGCTGATCATGTGATGAAGGAATGGCTTCCAGCTGCCCACTCTGCTGATTCACGCTGATCCAGAGGGGCCAGAGGTCATATTGCAATGTAAACATCTTCCACAGTGCCCGGCATTGGAAGTATGTGGCGAGGAGAGGAGAAATAAGGTTTTAAATGTACCAGCCAGAAGCTAGTCTGTGGTGTATCAGGCAGTTAAGTCATAAGAACATGATATTGTTTTTCTGATTTTCGGGATATTTGTGGTATTTTTCAACTTTCAAAAATTTATGATTTAATTTCTTTTCTTATTCTCAATAAATATTCACTTCCATACCTAACTTTATATTCATAATTTTTATTCTTTTTCTTAAAGAGGACCCCCCAAAAATATGTTTCTATCCATCCTGCAGACAGAGACATAGCTTTTCTACTTTGAGATAACAAATATTCCTGAGGGCAAGAATGATAGTCAAAATATTGAACTATACTCAGAGGATCGGCAGCAACCAATCAGAGTGGCTCCAGCATGGTCCTCCAAACAGGACTTGCTGAGTGAGAATCTGCCTGGAGTCTGGGGCTTTTGCACCAAAGCAGAGGCCAGGAAGAAGGTGGCACATGAGCTTCTAAGCACTCTTGCTTTCTTCTCTCAGTTTCTTCCAAAACACTTGCCTCCAATTGAAGAAGGAATTTTATTTCTTCCCTGCATGAAACCTGTTCCTGAATCATCATCTGACAATCTCTCATCCCATGTCTAGAAAATCAACACTATGTTCTCCATGTTCTCAGACTTCCAAGCTCTGGCTCTTAACATCTAAAGGGAACTTTGTTAAATGCAAAAGTCCCCTTCTCTCTCAAGAGCCTAAACTTTTTAAGCCTAGGGTTACAAGGGTATTGCAATTGCACAAAATTTGAAATAATATTAATGTCAATCTATATTGATAATTGAAAAATTATAGTATGTCCATACAAGGGAACCTCAATAAAGTTGATTTAACATTTTTTTAAATAGAGAATTGGTTGTTTATTTGAAGAGATGTCCATGATATATTACTAAAAAAAATAATAAAGGCCAATTACAGGATGATATGTATAATGTATAACATTTTTTTTCATATCTATACATGTTGTGGAAGCCAGAGAACAAGTATGAGACAAAATGATCCAAATTCACAGTATTTATAGTAGGGTGGGATGGAGCGTATTTTAGGTCAGTTTCCCCAGAAGCAGACCCTGAGATGATTTGAGTGCAAGTGATTTGTTAGAGAAGAGCTCCCAGGAGAAATTAATATGGGGTGGAGGAAGCAAGACAAGGAAGAGAAAGAACCCAAGTAACGGTGCAATTTGAGGCAAAGTTCTGAGGAGGGCAACTTATTCCACAGGGGACGTTGGAGCGTAACTTACATCTCAGAGTTGCTGGGACTGACGCAGGGAGCTGGGTATTCATACTCCTGCAACCTCCAGTCACTGCCTAGGGATGCTCTGGTGGAGAGTAACTGCCTGGCACTTCCAGCCCTCTGCTCATGGGCAGTATCCTGAAGAAGAGTCTCAGGTTCAAGCCATTGGAAGTGAAAGCATATCACCCCAAAGGAAGGGCACACCAAATGGCAAAAGGTATTCAAGGGGATGTGGAGGAGCGACAGTATATGCGATGGAGGAGGAGGAGACGATCTGGTACAGTTTGTACATTTCAGTATAGTTTGAGTCATTGCAAGGTGTAGCAAAACAGACATTCCCGCCAGATGCCAACATGTATACTCAATTACTATTATTTTGAATTAAAGGATAGAGGGATGATAGGGGAAGTGATTTTACTTCTCCAGGAAGCAAACTAAAAGGTTCCAGGAAAGTCTTCAAAATTATTTATTCTCTTTGACTCAACATTCTAATTATAGGACAAATTCCTAAAGAAATGAATATGTAAACAATGATTTGAATACAAAGACATTCAATGCAGCATTACAAAAGTAAAAAACTTTAAATATATTTAGAAATTTCACAGAGCAAAAAGATGCTGATGTTGGAGAAGAGGGAGAATCCCCCTCTGCCCTTTCCCTTAAGGTTATTATGGCTGGCCAAAGAATTAAAAGACAGGTTAGTAGGAGAAAATAATACCAAGTTTAATAACATGTATACATGGTAGAAACCAGGGAAACTGAGTTTCTTGTCATTCTGATTAGGCTCCCTGAAGTATTTTCAGCTAAAGGTAAGGAGGGTGTTGGGGGGTAGTGGTTTGGGATTTCAGAGGGGAATAAGACAATTCACATGGAGAGGGAAATGTAAATGTTTGTCAGACAGTTCTTTAGAGGGCCACCTATAGAGAATGTGGCCAGAGAGACACAAATCACAGTAATCAAGAGTATGTAGATTTAAGTCCTTTCCTTCCACACTGATAAGTGTTTCCAGAGATAAGGCCATCCTCCCCTCTTCCCAGTACAGAGAGGGAGACACCTTTACAAATGTAAATATTTGGTAAACAGAACTTTGATAAGAATGGGCTTAGTGAGGACCCTGCCAGTCTGTCCATACCCAGAGTTAAATTTCTTTAGGCAGTTAGTGGGGGAGGTCACATGTCCATCAGAGAAAATAATCAAGGTAAAGGGATGTATTTCAGGGTGGCCAATTTTGATCTCCCATCCTGACATATCCATGAAACAAAAACAAGTGTTTATAAATACAATAGATGAAAAAGACACAATTCAAGATCTTGAAAATGTACAATGCAATTTAAAAAATAGAAACCTCAATAAATGAGCTGAATTGCATAATTGACACTGAAGAATAATTTAGTGAGCTGAAAAATTTGTCCAAGGAAATCTCCAAGAATGTAGAAGAAAGGGTAAAGCATGAAAGATGGATATAATAATTCCCCTCCCTTAGAAAAAAGACACGAGGGGGCCCGGCTTGGTGGTGCAGTGGTTAAGTGCGTGTGCTCCGCTTCAGCGGCCTGGGGTTCGCAGGTTCGGATCCCGGGCGCACACTGACACACCGCTTGTCAAGCTGTGCTGTGACGGTGTCCCATATAAAATAGAGGAAGATGGGCACAGATGTTAGCCCAGGGCCAATCTTCCTCAGGAAAAAGAGGAGGGTTGGCATTGGATGTTAGCTCAGGGCTGATCTTCCTCACCAAAAAAAAAAAAGAAAAGAAAGACAAAAGACATGAGGTGCAGAGGAACAAAGATAGTCGTTGATTTTTCACCAAAAACTATGCAAGCCAGAAGACAATAACAACTTTAAAGTACTAAAAGGAAAAAAACCTGCCAACCTAGAATGTTATATCCAGAGGAAATATATTTCATAAGTTAAGACTATTTTAGATATTCAAAGGGTGAAAAAATTCATTCAAATTCATCAATCCAGCACTGGGAAAAAGTGTCAAGGGAAGTTCTTTAGGCAGAAGGAAAATGTTATCAGAAGGAACTATGGATCTACCCAAAGGAAGGAAGAGTACTAGAAATGGTAAATATATGTGGGTAAATATAAAATACTTTTTTCTTATTTTTAAAATCTCTGTATAAGTTAATTAACTGTTTAAAGAAAAATAATAACAATGTATTATGGGTTTATAATATATTTATATAGAAGTAAAATGTATATATTGACAACAAAAGCATAAAGGCCAGGAAGGAGGAAATGGAAGTATACTGTAATAAGGTTTTTACAGTATACATGAGTGGTATAATATTACTTGAAGATAGATTGTGATATGCTAAAGAAGTATATGATAAACGCTATAGCAACCACACACACACAAAAAAGAGGAACAGCTAATAAGCCAATAAGAGGAGATAAAAATCAAACCATAAAAAATACTCAATCCAAGAGCTATCCACAAGAAACAAACTTTAAAGAAACAAATAGGCTAAAAGTAAAAGGACGAACAAGGTATACCATGCCAACATTAATCAAAAGAAAGCTGGAGTGGCCATATTAGTATTAGACAAAGGAGACTTCAGAGCATGTAAAAGGCATCATCACCATCAGCAGCCAAAGTTATAGATCCTTCCAGTTTAGCAAGGACAGAAATAAAAGATCATATTGCATGCCCCCTCCCAGCATGAAAACCAAATCCCCAAAAGGAACCTGATGGCCTTGCTGAATCACATCCTTACCCTTTGGGAAGGTAGGTCCAGGTGACTGAGAACCTCATGTGGAGTCACATGGAGCTGGGATGGGCAGTTTCCCAAAGAAAAGGTTCCAGGACACTGAATAAAAGCAGCAGATGTCTACTACAAATGGATACTTAGGGCCTGGCTACCTCCCTAACACCTCACGTGTGTAAAGTGTAGCAATGGCACGGCCCTATCCGAGAACAAAGTGACAGCGATGGAGGAGCTTGCAAGGAGAAGGTGAAGGTGCTTATTAGTTCTGGGAACAATGATTTGCCTTTTACCGTGAAATGGCTCACCAGGAGACTGGATGAAGAAATAGGTTTTCCCCAGAATTTAGCAGGAAAAACTCTAAATTTGGGAATTCTAGGAGTGAAAAAAGATGTTAAAAACATTGAATCCAGGTTTTCAGTAAAGAAACAGAAGATGATTTTACAATGTCCTATTTTTTGTATCCCAATGGATTTACTCAAATGTTCCTGTTATCCTTAAACACTTCCCCCAAAATATTTCCTCCAAAATATAATCCAAGCTTTACCCCACCACATCAAGTTGGGAACTGTCTATGTCTACTTCCAGTTCACAAGACTTTGGGAGGCTTATTGAGGGTAGATAAGCCTTAGAATCAAGGTGGAGCATCTCCAACCGGAGATTACTGGAATTGAAGGGGAATTTAGGGACCTTCCATTCTACCCTCTCTCCCTCAGGGGCTGAGATAACCATAGCACTCCTGGGTGACCCTCAGGAGAGACTGGGTGACCAACGGATTTTGATACATACTGATTTAGCTTAATTGGTAAATGTCTTCATAACTATTTGAAAAGAGACTTATTTTTCATGCAGTGTATTTTACAGCACAACACACACACAAAAGCCAACCACCACCCATTCTCCCAAAAAAGAAGCCAGAACCCCAGTATGTCTCTACAATGGGATCTGCCCATCAGGCCTTCTTCAAGCCAAGGTTGTAGAAGTTTGCCACCCACTGACCTTTTGCTGAAGTACCTTGTTCTCCACGGAACGGAGGCTGCTAGCAGGCAGCCACGCCAGCGGCAGACACTGAGGCCAGTCAACTTTTGTAACTATTTCCCAACAAAATATGAAGTGTTTTTTTTTTTTTTAATCCTCTTTAAAAAAAAAATCCTATAGGGAAGAGAACCAAAGCTCAAAGATCCCACTCAAATATTAAACTGTGCTGATGTGCACCGGAAGGCCCTCTGCTGGCCATTCGCATTACATGTACTCCTTAGATTTTTTTTAAAAAAAAAAGGTAAAATGAATCGCAGAAAGTTGGGAACAGTGAAGATTTTTTCCTAACATCTCTGTTTCCAGTCCTCTCGCCCACTCCAGCATTCCCTCCCTGCCTGCTTTCCTCCACGGGGTTTCAGCTGCCAAGCACTCCTTATTAGCCTTCCCTGGAAAGCGGGTCAGGGGCTCTGGCCCTGACGTTGTCTTGTTCTGAGCTGGCTTCAGTTTTTTCCATTATTCTTTGCAAAGTTCCTGTTATCTCGCTTACAGCTTCTTTCTTGACTTAGTGTTTCAGAGGTGGTCCTAAAAATAGGCTATAAAGGGCATACCAAGGCTTTGAAATACTATCTAATTACCAGCAGTCTGGGAGCTCTTAGAGCAGGCTTGTTAAGCCACCCCGGTTATTACCCAGTGCTCCCTGCGGACCAGGCTGTGAACATGTCAGAACAGGAAGCATCCCCCACCGAATCCTGAGGGCAGAGTCTGTACCCCGACTTATTCTCCCCTCCCCACTCCCATTTTTAATCTTCCCCCATTCCTATTTCCTCTTCAGAATCTGTTGGGCTACTCTGCATCTCTTTCCTTTTCCTTGCAGGCTAGGATCTTCCCTGTAAATATTGAAAAATAAAATATCTGTCCATTTGTCTAGGGGTGGGGGGAAGCTGAACCAGAGGATTTTTGCAATCCCTTGAGGTGGTCTGGTTCTACGGTGATAAATCACTTCACTGCAGAGCTGACTTAAAACATAGTAGCACAGACACAAACGCACTGAAAGTTATTTTGATAAATGAAAACGAGTTAATAAGGATTGGCGTATGAGAACTATGACTTGTGAAGGGGTATGATTATAATGATAATAAAATTGATCATTAGCAAAACAACATGGAGATTGAAAGCCAAGGAATAGGGAGATTGTAGCAGATACAGACAAGAAAAAGCACTGCCAGAGCTAGAAATCTTTGAATTGTGGGTGACAGTCTCTGCCACAGTTTCTTTTTTTTTTTAATAATTTTATTATTTTTCCCCCAAAGTCCCAGTAGATAGTCGTATGTCATAGTTGCACATCCTTCTAGTTGCCGTATGTGGGACGCAGCCTCAGCATGGCCGGAGAAGTGGTGCGTCGGTGCGCGCCGGGATCCAAACCCGGGCCGCCAGCAGTGGAGCACTCGCACTTAACTGCTAAGCCACAGGCCGGCCCTGCCACAGTTTCTTAATCTCAATGGTTAAGACATTAACAGAAATCCTTGATGAGATGTAGCTACATCAAACCCTGAGCAGAAACTCAGGGTTTGTTAAGGTTAATTTTTAATTTGTTAAGGTTAATCTAAGCTTTGTAAATATATTCCAGAATAGAACTACTTCTCAATGAGTACCTAGTGTGTTGCTTCTCTGTTGCTGCATAACAAAGCCACTGCATATAGCTACTCCAAAATTTAATGGCTTCAAATCATTTATTTGCTCAAATTTTGCAGTTCAGGCAGGGCTTGGTAGGACAGCTTCTCTCTGTGTCATATGACATCAGCTGAGGCACTTCTGGTACTGGAGGATCCACTTCCAAGATGGCTCACTCACGTGGTTGGCAAATGGTTGTTGGCTATCAGCTGGGAACTGTCAGCCCAGGGCTTCAATTCTCTTCAACATGAGTCTCTCCATGTGGCTGCTTGGGCTTCCTTACAGCATGGCAACTGATTCCAAGAAGGAAATGGAAACTGCCAGTCCTTTCAAAGACTGGACTTGAAACTGGCACAGTGTCACTTTTGCCATATCAGATATCAGTTGGTCAAAACAGTCAGAAACCTAACTCAGATTCAGGAGGATGGGGAATATATATATATATGTACACACACACACACACACACACACATACGCACACATATAAAAAATATATATATAAATTTATATATAAGTAAATATATAAATGTAAATATAAATATATAATATAATATTTACATATATATATTTCTCACTGTGGGTACAAATTCTTTGTTACTGTCTCCATTGAGAGATAGGTCTGTTTCCTCATCCTCTTGAATCTTTATATATTATGTAAAATATTATATATTATATATATAAATGACATACATATGTCATTTAATCATCAAAACCCTATGAAGTGATAATTATTTTTCTCACCTTTAAAATTTTCCCCTGTTTTTCATATATGTAAACTCAGCCTCAGAAATATTAAGTAACTTGACTAATATAATGTGGATGTAGAGAAATTAGGAAAAAGGAACTGAGGAAGTTTTCCTTTTCCTTAACTACCCAAGATCAGTTGTAACTTCTGCTTCACACAGAGTCCCTGGAGAAGGGAAAAGAAACAAAGGGCACAGGAAGAGAAGGCGTAGGGGAGAACTGCAGAGATTGTCAAGATAGTTGTTTCTCCAAACATCACACTAAAATGCAGACTCCGTGAGGGTGAAGATTTCTGTCTGGTTTGTTCATACTATAGACCCAGCACTAGCCTAGCACAAGGTCTTCACAAATATCTGTTGAATGAATGAATGAATGAATGAATATGTGGTATGAAAAGACCACTTCAAGTTTTGATGCAGCTTAACACATTAGGTAGAGAATGTGGACTTTTATAAATATTTTACATAATTAAAAATAAAATTAAATCAAAAATAAAAAAGCAATCTCTAAATATTGAAAACAAATGAATCGAAGTACATCAAATTGGTGGCATAATCACACAGAGAATGATTATTTGAAGTAACTGTTAAACACAGCATTTTGACTCCACATCTTGAGGGGGATATATGATGAAAGCCTAAAGGATAAAAGAACCATGAAGAAAGCAAACTGTATCAGTTGTCTTACGAATAGTAACACTTGAAACTATTATACGTATGCTGTAGAATAAAACAAATAAATAATTATGAGCCAAGATTTTCAGCATAAAGGAAAAGACAGATAAATGTAAAATTAAAGACGTTCAGTAAAACTCTATTCTCTAAAATTTGAATTGGAAATTTCAATATAAATGCATGATTTTTTTCTTTAAAAAGAATATATTTTCTAGCTCTAGCCACTACAAAAGCCTGGAAGTCATAACAACCCAGTAGTTATGAGCACCACCCACCCAAACTGTGTTCCCTAAAGACCACTTCCTACTAAAAGGAGTCAGGGCTGCCTGGAGAAATGAGTGATTCCAGTGAGCAGCAGGAATGTGCAAGATGATCCTGGACCACTTCATTGTGCAAGAAAGCAAGGAAATTATCACACACTTTTGATATCATATTTAAAGCTTACAGCAGCCATCTGAAGGGGTTCCAACTGGCCAATTTGAGCATCAAAAAATTAACTGCAATGGATTAAAATATGAAATTTATAAAAATCCATTAGCTCATAATAACACTCAAAATATGAATATACTGATCACGTTGGAGATTTCTACCACTCCAACTCATTATTCTTAAAATTGGTAAATAACAGGAAAGAATTAGCAATTAATCCTACTTTTCCTATACAAATTGAATTTCCACATAATCAAACAGTTGATGAAAGAAAATTCTTCTTTATAGAAACATTCCTACTAATAAATGAAACAGAATGGTAGAATTAGAGTGACACCATGTTGCAACCCCTAATAAAATAATGGATCTAAGCAGTAAACATCAACGGATACTAAATCTTTAGGTGAAAAGCTAATGAGAGTTTTGTAATAGAGAGACCAGGCTGACACCACCTGAACCCACTGACAAATCTTTTTATTTTTTAAGTATATATTAAGAGCTGTGAAGAGTCTAAGATTTTACTCTACAGTCATGCGCCACATAACATTTTGATTAACGATGCACTGCATATGTGACGATGGTCCTATAAGATTAGTACCATATAACCTAGGTGTATAGTAGGCTATACCATCTAGGTTTGTGTAAGTACACTCTATGATGTTCACACAATGACAAAATTGTACAACAATCAAATTGAACAATGATGCATTTCTCAGAACATATTCCCATCATTAAATGATGCATGACTGTATTTGCAAGCTAACAAATTAACCTGGCACAATTTCATGGCAGCTGATAGAAGACACAGACTATGGGTCAGAGACTGTGATGGTTAATTTTATTTGTTAACTCGACTGTGCCATGGGGTGCCCAGATATTTGGTTAGATCTTATTTCTGGTTGTGTCTGTGAAGGTGTTTCTGGATAAGATTAACATTCGAATCAGTAGACTGAGCAAAGCAGACTGCCTCCCCAATGTAGGTGGGCCTCATCCAATCTGTCAAAGGTGTGAATAGAATAAAAGGCTGAGTAAGAAAGAATTCTGTCTTCAAGCTAGGACATCAGTCTTCTGCTTCCTTCAGACTTGGACTCAGACTGAGGTGTACACTACCAGCTCTTCTGCTTCTCAGGCCTTTGAACTTCGACTGGAACTTAACACCGTTGGCTCTCCTGGGTCTCCAGCTTGCTGACAGCAGATCTTGGCCTTCTTAGTGTCCAGAATCGTGTGAGCCATTCCTCTCTCTCTCTGTCTCTGTCTCTCTCTCTCTCTCTAGACTTGATTAGATTCAGATACACCGTATTCAGAAATATATATATTTCTCTGGAGAACCCAGACTAACACAGAGACCAAGGACCATCTACTACTCACAGCAATAGCAATAGCCAGAGTTTCATAATTTTCACACTGGTTTGCTGATCCTCAATTCTAACGGAGCGACACAAAGAGGGTCAGGTGACCCTTATACATAGCAGATTGCACTAGAGGAAAGGAAGCTCAAGCTTAGGGAATTCTAATATTTTATACTGTACAGTAAACTTGCCTGTCCTTTGCCCCAGTGGGAGATACTATCTCTTTCCTCCAAGACTGTTCACCATACCAACATCCTTGAAAAGATAATGCAGACAAAGGGTAGTTAGAGCCTCTTCTTGCAAAAGATAGACAAATGCATGAGCTCCAAGGAGAATTGTCTTCCAGCAGTCTAATCAGCAGATCAATCTTAACATCAGTAAAATGGGACATCATGTGTCTCCTAATGTGACGCAATTAGAAGTACACAGCACCACCTAGGAGTTATTCTTGCCAAAGAGGGTGTATCTGAATCTAATCAAGTCTAAAGATCTAGCTACCAGTTTGCAGGAAATACAGGGCATAAAAGAACAAGCGAAAAACAAGTTGGACGAGGAAGCAATCAGCCAAATCGAGAAGACAGGAAATTGTATGCAATAAATGACCCAGTTTCTCCAAGGAATAAATGGAATTTTAAAAGGTGGGAGGAGAAGGAATAGTTATGGATTAAAAGAGACTTAGGAAACAATGCAATGTGTGCAGTGATTTGCTCCTAACCTAACAAACCAATTATAAGACAACTTTTAGACAATGGGGAAGATTTCAGCATGGGCGGGGAATTAGGTAATATTAAAATTATATGAAAGAATTATTATTGTTAGGAATGATAATGGCATTGAAGTTATGTTTTTAAAAATTCTTGTGTGTTAGTTACTGAACTATTTATGGGTAAAATGATATGAGGTCAGCATTTGCTTTAAATTACATCACCACCAACAATAACAATAAAAGTAGAAGGAGAAAGATGAAACAGGCTTGGCAAAATGTTATTAATGGTTAAAGCTGGGTGATAGTACATGAAAGTTCATAATACTATTTTCTTCTGTGTAACGTTGAAATTTTCTATTAAAAAGTTTAATAAATAAAACTGTGTAAGAATGAAAAAAAAAAGAACCAAAAAAAAGTAAAAGAAATTAATTACAAACATAAAAGGTTGTAGGAGGCCCTGGCAGAGTTGCTTTAACTTAGACTTCAGTGGAAAATTTCAAGTCTTCTGAAGCCTGCCCTTCAAAAGAGAATCACTTCCATTCTTCTTTTTCAATGTGGAATAGTTCAGACCCTTTATTCATTGAGAAGATAGAATTCTTATGGGAAAAAATGAGGTAGGAGAGGAAGGGAAGTAGGGAGAAACAGAGGAGGGAAGGGAGAGAGGGAGACTGATACAGACAGATCACCTTCTCTCAGAATTTATAGTCTAGTAGGGGACACATCCACTAATCCAATAGTCACACAGATGAGGGTATAATCATCAATGGAGATAAACGCTATGAAGTAAAAGAATAAATTTCTATAAGAGCAAATAATACAAGAACTTGGGATGCAAAGACAACCTCCCCAAGCAAGTGACTCTTGCTGGTGCTGAGATCTGAAGAGTGAGTGGATGTTAAGCAGGCAAAAGGGTTAAGGGAGAGCTGTTCTAGGACAGTTAAGGGAGAGCTGTTCTAGGACAGTCAAGAGAGAAGACCTTGACCTTGCGATGCAGAGAGGAGAATGCATTGAAGGGGGCATCAGAGTACACAAAGCAGGGAGACTATCTAGGAGATTCTTGCAGTGGCCCTGCCAGAGATAATGGTAGCTTACACTAGAATGCCAGCAATGGAGATGGAGAAAAGTGGATCCATCCAAGAGAGATTTAGGGAGTAAAATTAACTGTACTTGTTGATGGATTAGATATCATGATGGGTGTGAATGTTTCATATTGTGCTCTTAGTAATATTTCTGTGGTATTATTGGAGGAGGTCATCGAGAGGACATGACCGCCAGTTGACCCACGAGCTGGGCCCAGGCAACTGAAAGCTCCTCACTCCCTCCCCTGTCCTTGGAATGTCCATCCCGCCCACTGTTCCCACAATGGGATCCATTTCAATGACACAGCCTTGAGAGAGAAAGGTGGTGTTGAGACCATCTGGACTGAATACATGACTGAACCCAATTAAGGCATCTACATAAACTTTTAAGATTCTGGCAGATGGGTGCAGAGATCTACTCATCTTATGGCCTCCAAGACAAGCATCATAAGTAAGTTCCCTTGCTTAATAAACCTGCCCCCTCCAATTTAGAGTGGTCTGCTTCTTTCTCCTGTCTCTCCTTGGCCCCCGTGTAGGGGACAGTTTCAGATCTCACCTGGGAGGCTCCCGAGATTGCAAACCAACAGGTATCCACTTAAAGCACTGAGTTTTGAGGGCTGCTGTGCCAGTGCACCACTGGATGAATTGAGTTGCAGGGTTCCAGGAAAAGGGAGCATGAGCTGGTCCCAAAGAAAGACTAAGTATTTTACATTAAGCCTGGGGAGACTCTTAGGAGAGAACTGGGGCTGCTGTCTAGCCTCTCAACACCCTTACCCACCACACTCACATACCTTCACACCCACTGTGCAGGCTCTGAGGGAAGAGGAATCGCCTGAAGTCAGGAGATCTGGTTTGGGTTCCAGTTCTGGCTCTCACAAGCTGAGAAATACGGTCAATTCAAGTTTCTGGGTCATGAACTCAAGTGCTGCATTGAGGTCTTTGGACCAAGGGGCCGTCGACTCCTGTAATGGGCACCTGGGCTGAAATCTTGTGGGGAAGAAGCTGGAGGAGGTGGGAGGCAGTTTAGATGTGGAAGTCACGAGCCCTACAGTAATCCTTTGGGGGCCGGTTGGTCCTTTCTTCTTGTGAAATCACCCAAATGGTCCTTTTTATTGTACAAATGTAAAGAAAAGAAACTCTATGAAATATTTCCATTTCAGAAGAGGGTCTCTGCTTTAAATTTGCATAAATTTGCACTGGCAGCAGTGCAGGTAAACTCTGGGGAATATTTGACATTACATTTGATAGGTTTAAAAGAAGAGTAAAGCCATTTAACAAAATATGTACCTCATGTGAAGGATCAATAAAACCAGTAACTGGGCAGCAACACGATCCCACACCCAGAACACAAGGAAAACACCATAATCTGGTCACCATGTACTTCCTTGGTCTAAAAGACCACCTGCCTGTGAAAGATCCATACCCTCCAATGAAAGAAAGCAACCAAATCACTTTCAGTTTTTCCCCAGAGTAAATTAAGCACAGAGATGTTGTCTTAAAAATTATGTTCACATTTATCACTGATCCCTATTTCTATATTCTGCTTTAACACTCAAAGAATATGTCTGCTGGTATGGAAGCCCCCAGTAGACATGAGTCCTATTGTTAGGCTTACTTTCACCCATGACAGTGTCTCTGTTTTCCTGAATAGCATCCCCATAGGGAAAACCAAGTCAAAACACTACAAGAGGTGGTTGATATAGGGTTTATTGCACAAAGCACTGGATTTAAAGACCAAAAGACCAAGGGTCAAAACTCTTCGTGGCCTCTTACTAGCTGTGTGATCATGTGCAAACTTCTGCATCTCCCCTTCCTCATCTGCGGAACTGTGGAGATAAAGTCACCTACCCTCAGAGTGATTTACGATGATCGAATGCACCACTCTTTGTGAAGGCACTCAGCATAAATGATTAAACAAGTGCTGATTGATAATTTGCTTTCTTTCTGCTGAAGAGAATAATTTTTTCAGTCATCTGTCCTTGTTTCATGAGGAAAACTGAAGAAAGGAAACAGACTTGAACCAGGGATCGTGGAACACGTGTACTCGGTCTGTTTCCAGTCACTTCCCAGCCTTAATAAATAGGAACAGCAGCCAGTCAAACCCAAAGGCCTGAAAGGCTGGCCTGTCGGCTTGGCATCCTGGGGGCAGCTTACTGCAGCTCTGCCTGATCGGCCAGGGTTCTGGCTTTGTCGCCACCCCTCTCAGACACTAGCACAGCCCCGACATATGAATGCTGATGAGCAAACTGACACAGTTGTCCTGTAACTGCAGGTGTTGGCAACTGAGTTTCAACACACTGATCTGCTTGTTGATTATGAAAGCTTCGATGGGTCCTAATGAGCAACTCAACCTTGCATATGACCAGGAATGACTGACCACAGCTTCTAAGCTAGAACTCTCCTGGACGTGAGTAAAAACATACTCATCCAGTGCTGTTCAAGGTGTGGTCCCTGGGCCACCTGCTCCTGAGCCTGCTAGGAATCACATTAAAATGCAGACATTCCCCAGAGCTACTGAATCAGAATCTCTGGGTGCAGGCCCAGGGATCAGCACTGTTCACCAGCACCACAAGAGTTTGGATGCTCATGAAAGTCTGAGAACTGGTTAAGCAAACTGAAGGTTATCATTCAAACTACTAAGGCTTCAAAGGCTATATATAATAGATAATACTTCAATCCAGAACAACATTTAAGTATACCGAAATGCTGAATTCCAAAATATCAATCATGATTTTTAAAAATGAGCACAATCTGAGAAGTGTAAACTGGTGACAAAATCTGATTTTTGGAAATTTTACCTACGTTAATCAAGAACATTGGTTGCAATAAAATAGGCAGATCTGTCCATTATGCAATAAAATGATTGACATGAATGGCTTCAATAGGGTGTTACATCAGTCTCTGATAATAAGAATAAGCACAGTAGATAATCACTTGCCAAGTCAATTACTAACTGTAACAATTGAATGTGAACCTTCACTTTGGGTTTCTACTTATCTGTTTTAAACTTGGAATTGAATTTAAGTTGGAAAAATACTATACATTACACTGAATAGCAGAACTTCCACCTCCCTTAGTCAAGGCCAAGAATCTGGCTGGTGGAGATAGCATGGTCCATGGCACTGGGACCAAAGAGGTAGCCTGTGTGGTTTGAAGAATTAACCAACTAAGTAAATATATTGAAGCTAATGGGAGGCAAGTTTTTCAGTGAGGGAGAAGGGAGTTACAAATAGGTAAAAGAAGCAAGGATAAACCTTCTGGTATCGGATTGGAATTGAAGGTATCAATGTGAATTCATGGTTTTTTAACATAGATAGATAGACAGATGGACAGACAGACGTGGATGTGTGTATATATGCGAGTGTGTGTGTGTACATACTCCTAGTCTACATATTTCCTAGTCTGCTGAGGACTAAAAGCAATGACACCCCAATACCAATGAGCACCAAGATCATGGTTTCTAAATTACATTCTCTCCTAAAAGGAACCAGGACTCTTTAAAGAAATGACTGATTCCAGAGCTGTAGCACAGAAATGGCAGATGAGCCTAGAACATCGTGTTGTGCCAGAAAGTAAGGAAGTGTTCAAAGAATGATGGGGACATGTCAAAAGGACATAGGAGCCAGCATGAGGGGGCTAATTAATAATAGTAATAGGTAATAACACACTGAACAAAATAGAAGTTCATGAGTCCATATTTATATAAATAAATGAATATATAAATAAATGAGGGATGGGCCGGCCCCGTGGCTTGGCGGTTGGGTGCGCGCGCTCCGCTGCTGGCGGCCTGGGTTCGGATCCCGGGCGAGCACCGACGCACCGCTTCTCCGGCCATGCTGGGGCCGCGTCCCACGTGCGGCAACCGGAATGGATGTGCAACTGCGACATACAGCTGTCTACCGGGGCTTTGGGGGAAAAATAAATAAATAAAATCTTTAAATAAATAAATAAATAAATAAATGAGGGGAAATGAAAAGCTCTACTTCAGAATGCCAAATAATAAATATAGAGGGAACAATGGAACCGATTGGCAACTGTCATGGTAATAACTGATTTAATCACGAATCATCAATGGATGCTAAAACTGATGAGTGAAAACCTGATGAGCAGGATATTTACATAATTTCAAAGCATCTCTCCACAAAATACTTCTTCGTTGCTTGTTAATAAATAAGTACATAATAGTTGCTACCTTTATAAGAGTCACCAGGCAGATACCATCTTAACCAAGTGACGAAAGTGAACATCAACTGTAATAGGACAAATAAATATCGTGTGCCTCCTAATGCAACACGGAGAACACACAAACATCACTTCTGTAGCAGTCCTGCCAGAAATGTATCACCTGAATCTAATCATGAGAAAACATCAGACAAACCCAAACTGAGGAACATTTGACAGAGTAAATTTTAAAAAACTGTCAATGTCATACAAGATAAGGAGAGACTGGGAAACTGTTCTGGATTGAAGATTAAAAGAAATGACAACTAAATCTACTACATGATCCTAGACTGGATCTTGGACCTATAAAGGATATTATTGGATCATTATTGGGACAACAGGGAAATTTTTAGCAGGCCTATGGATTAGATGATAGTATTAGTCAACATTAATTTCCTGTGGCTATGTAAGATAGAGCTTTTATTTTTAGGAAATACACATTGAAGTATTAAGGGGCAATGGGTGTCATGTCTATAACTTTCAAATGGTTTTGAAAAAAATTAATAAATATATATAGAGAGAGGGAATGATAAGGCAAAAGTAGGGAAATGTTTCTGTAGGAAAGGAAAAACTTGTCCTCTATCCTCTTACGTTCTTACTCTGAGGCCTGCAAATTAAACTGACAAAGGACAGATTAACAGGAGAAAAAGATTTATTCATGTACACAGGGAAGCCAGCAAAAAAAGTAGCTGGCTCATTAAATGTTTAAGTTAAAGGCTTATATACGTAACTTAGTAGAGGAAAAAGAGAGGGGAGAAAAGGCTTTTCTGGGAAGAATAAATAGCTTTCTTTAGGAAAGACAAACGGATTTTTAGGAGAACAACTGAGCGATAAGAAAGTTAGTGATAATGTTTGTCTATACAGGTATGAACGGTCTTTCTGTCTCCTTCAGGGTCATAAAACTCCCACGGAGAAGGAATTTGGAGTAGGTTTTATTCGCGTTATTCCTTCTGGGAGTAGATACACCCAAAAGAAGGAATTTATGGCAGCCTTATTTCCCAGAAATTGCTTTTAATCAGATAAGGGAAACTCCAAGAAGGCTTCTTTTTGCATCTGTTGATTCTCAAATGTCTTGAGCTTAAAAGAATCTTTATACCAACTCTGGTGTTCTGAGTTGGTCCCTACATTAACAATTGGGAAATCTTGATGAAATACATATAAAAGTTCTTTGTGCTGCTCTTTGCAAATTTTCTGTAAATTTAAAATTATTTCAAAATAAAAAGTTTTTAGAAGTATATATACCCCATCCTCATAAACTGGAAATTTAATTTAAAAAGATACTGCCAGCCCATTTGCTTTATTAAAGTGCCAACTCTGACACATGGATTAAATGTAAAAGGAAAGATTTAATTACCATAAATGAGTAGTAAGCATCTATCCTAAGGAAGAGAGCCCTGTAAGGAACATTAGTAACTCGATCCAGGTGGAATAAGGTACTCTCCAGGATCTTTAGAGCTCTTCAGTAAGAAATGCAGCCCTTCCTGTCGAACAACACATCTCAGGCTGAATGTAGGATAACCACTTAGCTGAAGGCTCTGCTGACAGCTTTCTGGGTTATAACCCATTGCAAAGATGAGCTGTGTTCACAGTTGGATTTTCTTGCCCAAATTCCTATCTTAGAAACTAATATAATGTTCAGATCTTCGCACTAAAATAAGAGGTCTTTTTTTATTTTGCAAAATGAAAGTCCTGATATTTTCCACTAATAATAATAATATAAGCAACTCACATGTATTAAATACTCTGCATGAGGCCCTCCCCTAAATATGTTACCTGCCTTGTTTTATTTAATCATCTCCATTTCCCTATGCAATAAAGACTATTACTATTGTCTTCATTTTATAGAAAAAGAAAGCAGATGCTCTGAGCACTTCAGCTCTCCAAGATCACAAGGCTGTAAGTGGCAGCATCAAGGTTTGAACCCAGGCTTTCTAATATCAAAACCCATGTAACGAACCACTCTATAAGATGCTGTGCTATGCCTCGACATTCTGTGGTTCCCTCTGGACTCCAGCTTATAATAATAAGTTAGGGTCAAAATCCTATGACAAATACATCATCTTAGTTTTTAAGAAATTCCTGAGATGCCCAAATGGAAACCAATTTAAGGTAACCATCTCAATACAAACCCAAGGAAGACGGGACCTGCTCTGCAAACAGGAGCCATCTTAGTGTATAGCTGACTCACATTTACTGTTTAATGCCTTTGGCTGCCTCACTGCTGTGGCAAACTGATAAGAGTTTAGCTATCTTTAGCTGCTTTGGCTAAAGGGCAGGAGGGAGAGGTTGTTTAGAAAAGACACTGACAAATACTCATCTCCAATTTTAATTACTTTTCCTTTATATTCTTAATTAGAAACTCTTGACTCAATCAACATTCTTTCTTCCTCAGTTGAATGTTAAATATATCAAACAGCTACTCCTGAACAGTATCTACCAAAACAAAACGGGAGCATCCAAGAGTCAGGACCAAACTAGAAGAAAATCCTGATCCCCAACTCCTAGTTCAGTCCTAGGAGCGCTCAAACTTTTCTTCTGCTTCAATACGCAATGGATGATATTCCAAGTGTGACACATCCCCTTGCACGTTTCTTGGAGGAAGCCTACTCATTTTTCTTTCACTCAAGAAAGGATAACAGAATCAAGTGAGCTTAAGTGACATTATTATACGGGTGCCATTGACTCTAATTTATGAAAAAGAATACCTTTGGGAACTTTTATGCGTCACCTGTTATCAGTAATAAGTCACAAATAGCTATGGATATGATGTATATTATTTGTATATATGCTAGGTTAAATTTGATTGTCGCTTCCTTAGGGCTATTGCATTTTTTCCCTCTTCTTTTGCAATTATTTCATTTTACCTCGATCACTACCATAGCAGATGAGAGAAGGACAGTGGAAGCAGAGAAGTCTGTTAGAAATTGCTCCAGCCCAGGAATTCATACCTACCAAGTCTGGACCTCCCCCTCCTCAGATGGGAGACAGGCCTGTGCGGACTGGGATTTGGAGAGCAGGGCTGGGAATCTCTCTTTTTTTTTTTTTTTTGAGGAAGATCAGCCCTGTGCTAACATCTGCCAATCCTCTTTTTTTGCTGAGGAAGACTGGCCCTGGGCTAACATCTGTGCCCATCTTCCTCCACTTTATATGGGACACTGCCACAGCATGGCGTCGGTGCGTGCCTGGGATCCGAACCTGCGAACCCTGGGCCGCCCCAGTGGAGTGTGCACACTTAACCGCTTGCGCCACAGGCCCGGCCCAGGAATCTCTCTCTTAAACAGCTTTATTGAGGTATCGTTGACAAATAAAAATTGCACATATTTAAGGTGTACAACTTGATGCTTTGGTATACGTATACATTGTGAAATGGTCATTGCAATCAAGATGGTTAACATATCCATCACCTCATATAGTTACTATTTCCTTTTTTCCATTTTTTTTTTGTGGTGAGAACACTTACGATCTACCCTCTTAGCAAATTTCAAGTATACAATACAGTATTGTTAACTTTAGTCACTTCGGTGTGTATCAGATCTCCAGAACTCATTCATATTGCATAGCTGACACTCTGTACCCCTTGACCACCATCTTCTCACTCCCCCCAGCCTCCCCCTCTCCTGGCCTCTGGCAACCACATTCTACTCTCTGCTTCTACGAGTCAGACTATTTCAGTTTCCACATATAAGTGAGATCACACAGTATTTGTCTTTCTCTGTCGTTCCCCATACAGGACTCCTCTGGTTGTAGAACATCATCATCCAGGCTCTGGTGGCCTGACTTTGGTAGCCACCTTTGACTCAAAGGAGACAGGACAGGGGCCAAGGTCCAAAAGGATCAGAGGATGGGCTCCTTGGCCCAGTGGGCAGCCACGACTTGTGTGTTCTTATGTTTGGATTTCACCCCTGTATTCCCAGACCCCAGGGAGCTGGACAGCTTGATACCACAAGTGCCACCTTCAAGCTCTGCCCTTGGTCCCCCTGCATGAAACAGGCTCTGAATGCTTTAGCATTAAATAATAATAATGATAATGAGGATAAATTTGAGTACATTATGTCATAGCGACAGCTATGTAATCATTACCACAAATGTATGAGGTAACTTTCATTATTCCTATTTTCCAGATGAGAAAATTGAGGTTTAAAGAATTTAAATAACTCATCCAAAGTCAAATACAGGCAGTGCTTTCCACCCTATGACTCAGTTTTGATCAGGCTGAGCTCTTTTGTTGTCCTTCTCCTGAATCTAGACCCCGGCGGTGGCTCTGGTTTTCCCGCCACAGCCCCTCAACATCCCATCCGTCCCTGACGGGAAGAAATGCAGTGATGGCCAGTACTGAAGCTACTCATGAAAAGAGTCTCAGTCCCTCTACAAGTCTCGACCTCTTCCAGGCACGTGGCACGTGACCCCTTCCACGGTGCACGTGCGGTTGCTTGGGAAGCAGACTCTGAGCAGAGATCAGCATGCAGGACGTTTATTTTAGGAAGTACTCTTGGGAAGCAGTGTTGAGAGAGAGGTACGCTGAGCTGAGATGCAGCCTCCACGCAGGCTCTGCCAATCCCATGGGGATCTGGCAGCCGGGCCTTTACACGCCCACAGCAGCTAGGCTTTGGAAACAGGCTGCTCTGGGAAGGGGTGTAACATGGGGCAAAACAGCTCTCTTTGGCTGAGGTACTTCCTGAAGGGGCTGACAGCTGAGGACCGCCTGCCAGCAGCACTCCCAGCAGTGGGGGAGACTCAGGCCTTCATTTCTGAAGGGGGACAGAATTATTTTAGAGAGATCTTTGTTTTTGCTACCTCCCCCAACACACACACACACACACGTAAAATCCATGGCACTCACCAATGCCTTTTAGAAATTTTTTTTCAGAGAGACAAAGAGATGCTACAAAATGCTGATTATGGCCTGAAATGAGAGAATTAGGCTGCTGAAAAGATCCAGCCGCATTTATAACATCTGTATTACTTGTATTGCCCAGTTTTAAACTGCTTACAAGGAAGAGGACTTCTCCCCTGCTTCATAATTAATCTTTCACAATTTGCCTTCCATGGCTCTGCCTCACCACACATCTGAAGGCTTATTTAAGGGTCCCCAAGTTCCCATGGGACTGTGTGGACTGCTGTCTGCTCAACGACTGCAGAGCCCTCCAGGGCCCCACAGGCCTTCAGTGAGGGCCTTCTCTTCCCCTCCCTAGACTTCTGCTGTCTTGGCCCTCACAGCCTACTTGACGCTATAGGAGTGGAGGTTTTCTTCTATAGGGCCAGGTGCAATGTCTGGCACATAGTAGATGCTCCATGAAGATCGGTCAGATGACTGAATGGCGTGTTCCAACTGGGAACTTGAACAACTCTTCTGATGCTAGCCAACACTCCACCACTCCCCCCGTGTTTGTGCTACATGGTTTCCCATTGTCTGCCCAACGCACAGACCATTTTCCAGGGATTAAGCTCAGACTTGGAACCAAAAGGATTAATTCCCAGGCATCTTACCTAAGTGTCCAAATACATAAGCTGGTAATTAATTTAGTTACCTAAGTGTCCAAATACATAAGCTGGTAATTAATTTAGTTAAATCCCTGAGGTTTAAAAAAAAAGAGAGAGGCTCAAATGTAGTTACGTAACCGTTCAAAAGAGAATTCAGAAAAAAAGAAAAAGAGAATTCAGTACTTTGAATTAACTCAAACACAAAAGTCAACCATATTTTCCACTTGGCAAAGGCAAACTAAACTTAGCGAAGAAGCTCGCTCTCTCAAGGTAGATGTAATGATTTTTGCTGACATAGAATTTGTGGAAAAAATATCCTTATAACATTTAAAAAGTTCTCTTTGTAAAAGTAAAATCATTCTGGATTAACACTGAGAAGCCTCTACTTCGATTCACAAAAACCTCTGGTGGTAGTCTTTCCCATTCTTCTGCCTGTTTAAATTACCAGAGTCTTGGCCCTAGCTGCCTGGATCCCCTTTGCCTCTGTTTTTCTATATAAAAAAACGACCATGTTTCTTGGCTTTGATTCTCCTTGCTGTCAGTGGGCAGCTTTGACTGAAAAGGTGCATTCATGTTCTTGGCTTTGCCAGTAAACTGACTCTATAGCTGACTTGGCAAAGGTTCTTTGGGTGGGAGAGATGGAAGTGGAGTATCAGGTGGCCAAGGCATGGGAACGTTTAGGTTACAGATTAGAAAAACTTGAAAATGGACACTGTAAGTTTTAAAAGCACTGTTAGTTTCAAAGCACTGAAGTTATTCCTAACTGAAGGAATGTACATATAACTGTAAAACAAGTGTCCAACTGCATTAAAAAATTATTTCGTTTGGGATAAAATATATAAATTAGATATCTCAATTTCCATAAAACTTTCTCGTTCAAATCCTTAGGTCTAATTTAGAATTCAGGGTTAATTGTATTTGGCTTTATGTGTCTGAGCAATAAAATGTTTGACATGATAAAAAAAGTCTCCTTTATTTTCACAACAAATACAATAGGTCTTTGCTTGTTTCTTTAAAAAAAAATGCAGGAAAATAATTCAGAAAAAAAATATCTAGGATCTCATTCTCCAGAGCGTTTACCTTGTCAACATCTTTGGCATCGTGAAAAATAATTTAGTGATCACCTCTGCACATCACACAGTCTTCAGGTGGGTCTGTGAGCTCCACAAGAGCCGTTCGGCTGGCCCTGTCTTCTTAGTCCTAGCCGTCCCCTGGCCCCGAGCAGGCGCCCAGTAACTGTGTCACGGATAACTGAACAGAGCTACGGGCTCATGGCAGAAAATGATCTCTTCTGACCTTATGATGTAAACGTGAAGAACATTAGTGGAAGATGTATACTTGCATGAAGAATGCAGGGAAGAAGGGAGAAAGGGAGGGAGGGAAACACAGAGAATGCCAGTTAACACCTTTGATACCTCTGATGATTTTAAGTCTGAAAACTTTCTGTCATGCACCCTAAGAATCATTCTGCATCAATTAATATATTTATGTAATATGCATTTACTTTATGCCTAATATGTCCCAGGCACTGTTCTAGGCACTGAACAATACAGCCATGAACAAATTCCCTACTGCCATGGAGTTATACTCCAGTGAAACCCACATCAGTACACTGAAAGGCAAATATTGATAAGCCCATTTTTGTGAGTAGGAAAATAACCAAAGTTTTCTCTCATAGTATGCTTGAGATCCCTGACCTGTCCAGTGTTGTAAGTGGCACAAGTTTTGCATATTAGCATCCTATTCTGTTTGAAGCCAGGTTTACAGACTAACCCAATTATTTAACATTGTATCACCAGCAGCTGATGCTCTAAATCAAGCAAGTTTTTACCATCAAGGGTCTAGTAAAAAAAAAAAATATATATATATATATATACACACACACATTATATACTCACATATATACATACACACATATATATGCAAAAATAAAATTTCCTAATAGTTGCATTTTTGTAGGCTTAACACTATAAAGAGAATAATAATATGAACTGATTTTGCATCGTGTTTTTAAGTTTTTTTACATATTTAATTAGACTTCAACCTTGATTAATAATCAAGGTAGTTTTTTTCCTATAAGTTCCTTCCTTTTTCTTAAAAAAAGTATTTCCATGGGCTTATTTGAAATTTGACAAAGTAAAAGTTTACTGGAAATACAGCAAGAGTTATGTGCTAGAGCACAATATTTAGAAATTTTTCAATTAAACATAAGTGAATTATATAAATAAGAGTATTCATTTCAACTTTCATAGAACAAGACAATACATAAGGAAAGTTTGTTTTAAAAATCAATTTCAGTCCCCTAGAGAGATATTATAGACCTAATTATTAGAAACCCATTAAGTGGTTAAGAAAAACCACTTAATCCTAAATTTTTCAATGGACTTTACAAATTAGACCTGTTAAACATTTTAAGAGAGTATTTAAAGGTTATGCTGAATCAAACAGCAGAATTTAAATAATTTTGTAGGATTCATTCAAGTTTTAATTTTATCCAACAGAATTAAACCTATTGGACTCTATCCTCTTTGGGTTTCACCAAGTACCAAGTTAGGTGAGAAGCTAGATCTAGGAGGCTCAGAGGCCTGGCTTCAGGTCTCATCACTGCTGTGTGACCTTAAACAAAGGTGTCATTTAAGCACTTTGATTTATCTTTCCATCTCAAAAGATCTATGTAAAGATTGAAGGTAGGTGGAACTGCTGTGAGTACTGTAAGACAGCAATCTCACTGCACGTGATTCATCACTCTACCGCCCTCTGGGCAATGGAGAGAGGACGTTAACCACAGGTCTCCCCACCCCAGGCTGAGCCCATCACACCCCTCTAGCTGCAGGCATCCTGCAGTCAGGCCAGACCACTGAGCCTCCCCTCAGCGGGTTGTGCAAAGGCGTCCAGGTGCTCTTTTAAACAAAAAGAAAGTCAGACTCATTGGTTTGAGAACAATTCGTAGCTCATGCTCTATATACATTTAGTGTAGCTGCGGTACAAAAAACTCACACAATCATCTCCTGATTTTATGCATTTCTGGCAACTCTCATCAGCCATGTGGTTTAGGGTTTCTTTATAAATTCAGACAATGGCTGTGATGAATTTATCCTGAATTATTTCTCCATTGATTCCTTTTTGACCACGATGTTGAGGTGTTTGAATACAGGGTGGTCCTTATCCTTTCCCCACCTTGTTTTATTTCAAAAGAAAAAGCCTGTCTTCACTTGCTTAATCATCTCTATTAAAATTTTGTGCCTTTATTACCACCTATTTTCTCTTTCCTGCTTACCCAATTATCTTTTCTGCCATGCTTTCCTGATTTTATTTAAAAAACCCAACCCCTTCTCCTAAAAGTCATTCTTTTGTCACTGTTGGCAATTTCACGGTATTTATCAACTCCCTTTTTTCGCCAATAAACGCCTTATTATGCCCATAGGAAAACACTAGGTACTTGGTATATGCAACACACAGCCCCTACTTTCTACCTTACCTCTACTTTCCCACTTTTCTTTAATCATTTGTTTGTACCTCCAAACTTATCTACTTAGGGGTCTACTGTCCCTGTACAGAAATCTTTCATCCTCTTTGAAAGAGTAACCTCCTCTGTATTCATTATATTTACTCTCCACTTCCTATGCATCTCAATGGTACTATTAAAAACAATTTCCTAGGAATTGAAGCATTAATACTGGTTATATGATGATTAAGGATTGTTGTGTGTGTGTGTGGTTTTGTTTTTAAAAGTGAGACCTTACCATTTGAGTTAAGTTCTGAAATATTTATAGATAAGATATAATCTCTGAGATTTGTTTTGAAAAACATGAGAAGGGGTGGTGGGGAACACAGATGGGGCCAGACTGGCCACAGGTGTTGGGCCTGGCTGATAAGTCCATGGAGGGGTCCTTATACTCTTCCATCTACCCATTTCAATATTCTCCACAATAAAAAGGCAAAAAGTTTTTTCTCTTCACTTGTACAGTCTGGGCTACTCTCATAAGATCTAATACAATGAGATGACTTTTGCCATTTAAATGGTGCTACAAAATCCAATACCAAAATACAAAATTATTATATACTATGTTATATATATTAATAATAGTTATCATTTATTATTTACTATGTACTAGGCTACCAGGGATTGTTAAGGTGATTTACACAAATTATCTCATTTATTCTTCACAATAAGCTTATAGGGTAGTTATCACTAAAGGCTCAGAGAGGTTAAGCAACTTGCCCAGTATCATCAGGATGGAAATAAACACTTTGAATGTTCATTATAAGTACAAAGAAAATAATTATTCCCACAATAACTCAAAACACAATGCTCACATCCATAATGATGTACTTCATTTGCAAATTATCATAAGCTATCAAGACTTGGCCAAAGAGAACGTTGAAATCAGTTTACATTTACCTAGTTAAGTCAATACTTTGACTTACAAATTTTATTTGCATTCATAATAAAATCAAAATGCTAGCTGACTGTGCAGAATCACTGTTTACAGCCACAATTGCAGGAGAGAGGTAGCAAAGTTTAAAGGCAGCAGGTTTAGCTTTAAGGCAGTAGGTTCAGCCCCCCTTAAAATTATCAATAGCCATGTACAATTATGGGAAATCTGGCCCTAAAGATGATACTAATCAATCCTCTATGTTAGGGCATTGAATCCTGAGTAGTTCACAGACATAAAATTTAGCGATTACTTCATATCAGCTTTAAAAAGCTTCATGCAATTGTGGATTTTAATGTAGCACAGTTCCTTAAAATTGTCAATATTGTTTCCTTAATGGAACTAGCGCATTCCTAAAAACACATGCATTTTTTATAAATTCTTACTATTGGCTTTAACTGAAAAGCTGAAGACATTTTCCTCTGGAAAATATTTAAATCTCAGGAAACAAAACTTCTTGAGAATGCCTACTTAAGAGCAAATTTTTTTTCAGTTCGTGCAACCTGCTGGCTTTTAAAAAGGGTGAGTTTCTTGGGCATGAAAGGAAAACACAGGAGACACACAAATCTTTGCAGTTGTGAACGAACAAATGAGAGTACACGCTTCCTGGAGCAAATCTCACTAAATGAGTGTTTACTAAAAAACACGTCAGTCAGGGGGACTAGAAAAGGCTATAAAAGGTTTTCAAGAAATTTCAAAGCGATTCAGTGTGTAACAAATTCAGTAACAAATGTCTTTATACAATTTCTTCAAAAGCCAGGTCCTTCCCCTAGCATATGTTATTTTATTTACAAAAACGTACATACAGATTCTCAGGAAACTGAGGTATTAGAAAATTGAGATATATTCATACAGCAAAGAGGTAGTCATGAAAATCCACCATAACTGAAAATGAGTTTATTTCTTAACATTATAAAAATGTTACATTATAACCTCTGTATTGTTTACATTTTTTTAAGTAGTAGAAAATAGATTTTGGCACTTCGGTGGTCTTTGTTATTCCTAGGTCTTTTTCATGTGAGGATTCAACACTGATTGCTATCAAGACAACCGGGGCTTGGAGCCTTTCCCCAGCAGTGCTAACTGGCTGTACTGACCCTGGCACTTCTTTGGCCGGGTGTTTCCCATCCCCACTCTTGCCCTTCTGACGGATTAACCCTTACAAAATCCAGCTAGAATCATGGATGACACACCATGGCCAGAGAACACAGCAAAATTAGTCTGGTTCTCTCAGCAACAAAAACACCTGCCCTTGTATCAGCATTAATGATCTTCCAAAATCAGGAAAAAAAAAAAAAAATGAGTCAAGAATATACCTCCATGTTCCACTTTGACCACTGGTAAAATGAAAAGTGACCAATCTCATTGAGAGGTGAAATGATTTCAAATTCATCTAAAATAAGAAATTATTAGGCTTAACTATGTAAAATGTTTTAATGCTAAAAAGATATGACAGTCTCATCAGAAAGCAATTTTTGGCACTTGAATCTGTGCATCTCTGCAATCCAAAGAACTTCCAAATAATAAAAACAAAGAGGGCTGCTTTTTTCAGAAGTGCTACCACACAACCGGGGCAGGGAAAGGTGGTGTCAGACACTGTGGTGACAATGAAATTGTCAATATAAACAGTGCAGCTACCCTCTTTTGCTCAGAGGTTAATTTTTAATTGTGATCCTTCTATTTCATATTCCAATAAATGAGATAGCATGATCTAAAAAATCCTATTCAAAAAATGCTTTCCTCAGTTATTACTGCTTAAATATTATCTAAAGGTATGCTGTCCAATACAGTAGCCACTAACCATGTGGCTATTTAAATTTCAATAAAATTAAAAATCCACTTCTTCAAATCATACTAGCCTCCCTTCAGGGACTCAGTAGCTACATGTGACTATTGGCTACCACATTGGAGAGCATAAAGAACATTTCTGTCATCATAAAGAGTGCAACTGGACAGCAATGATCTGAAGAAAGTGCAGCATGCTATATGCTCTTGAGACTTTTCACTCGCTTTTTAAAAATACCACTATCTCTGGGCTACAGGTTAATACTGATCTCTGTTCATAGGTGTGAAAGAATAGTATCAATTTTGTGGTCCTTAGACAATTTATGAAATATTCAGAGTCCCATATTAAGGCCCAGGGAAAACAGGAACTCAGAAAATTGACAACATGACTATAAAAGAACAAAGTGAAGATTTGGCATGCATAAAAGTAATTTAGCAGCCATATGACTAAAACAGATCTCTTCCTTCCACTAGTATCCATAAATCTTGAAATACGAAAGCATGCGTAACTACCATTTAAAGCTTCTCATAAGAATGGAGAAAAAACCCGTTAGATATTGCTCTATTTTGCTTTGGTGTCTTAGGAAGGGGAAAAAAACATTACTTAAGTACAAAAAATAGTAAATTAAAAACTGTCTTAGAAATAAATTGCTATGGAACAAGGACAAAGTTTTGGTTTAATGCATGCAAAAAATGCTCTCATTTGTATTGACATGTGACACATGAGTTGACTAACTTTGACTACTTTTAGGGAAATCGAGTTCATGTTGTTATTTTCAAATTTACTTTGCCAGAACACAAAGTAGAGAGACAACAACTGCATACATATCACTTCTTCCAAATAACTCTTGGATGGGAGGCAGGAACTGGGGAAGAGATAGATTGCTTGGTTTTTTTCTTAATGGGTATAAGTAAAACAACTCAATCATAAAATGCACACAGCTGTATCTAAAAGAAAAATGCAAACACAACTTAACCATACTTTATTTGACTGCATCTTATTTAGACAGCTTGCACATTTCAAATCCCATTAAATCTCTCTCTCCAAAAGGATACGGGACAATAGAAGAAAATTATGCAGCAATATCCAGTCATCAAACAGCAGTCCAATATTTTGAGATACACGTGATATTTTATAGATACTCAACTCATATCTGACGTCAATATAATTTATGGTTATGTTTTTACAAACCTGAAAGCCCTGTAACATTATAGCACTCATTTAGTGATGTCATGGTGCACTGAAAAAGAACTCTGATGCACTACCAATTTCCTTTTATCTATGCTCCTGGAAAGTGATGAACTTCATGATTTTTAGACACCATAATAAATATACACATCCAGTCTTACATATGTCAGCCAATACTATAACACAGGGCAAGGTAAAGTTAAAATGTGACAGACAAACTCCTTTACATAGATTTGTCAAGCCAAGTAGGGAGGGTAATCTGGGGAAGAGGCAGAAAATATTAAAACCAATTTTTTAATAGTAATTTTTTTTCTTTTTTTATTTTGCTGGCTTCAACTTCAACAACTACTGTCTGGTTTTTGACCTGTGGACTTCTCTAGAGTAGTTTCATCCTAACGTAAGGGAATCAGCCCAAAGATCAAAAATGGTAGTATACCCGTTAGCTTCATCAATACTAACATATATAGCTTCATGGTAGCATGTATAAAAATGTTCAGCAGTACCACTGCCAAACCAGTGTCAGTGGATAGTACAGTCAGTCTTAAAGAGGCAGCACCCCATTAAAAGAAAGTTGCACCAATTTTGCTCAGTTTTAGCCAAGTGAACCTACTCTATCAATTTTAAATGGAATTGTTTTAAGATTATATAAGAAAAATGAAAGCCCAATATCAAAATATAAATTAATGTCTGATGCTCCTTCAACTAGAACAGAGACAATTTTGGTGCTGGGTTATCATGCTCGAGATTAAAATTTTGCATACCCAATTAAAGACATAAGGTAGACAATGATATTCAACACATTCCAGCTGAACAATACAGCAACTATTTGACTTTTTAGTCACATGGGTAAGGTCATGTTTACAAACACCCAGTAGATTCAGCAAAACTTGGTCAATTTGGGGGAAGAGGTCAGTAGTGATGGTTTCATTGACAACCTGCCAAAAACATAATGGTTGAACTGCAAATCTAGCATGTATCTACTTTAGAACTTGTCCCCATTAATGAGTCAAGCAAATGAATGTTCATCAACAATCATTACCTATGAACCAGCAAGTCAACTATAAAGTGGTGACATAAAATTTGATAACGTAAGTACTGAACTGTTTTATTTAGTTCGGTTCCCTCCATATTAAAAATAACTGAAGCATCACTATGACTGGTATTCCTCTAAATGCTAAAGCCCAAATGAAGTTTGACCAAAAACATACTGAATATCATGCTGAATATTGTGTGGTCATCATATTTTTAATGTAACCAGTATTCTGCCCATTAAACTTTTAAGAGCAATATAAAATGAAAAGAAAAAGTTTTCTTTAAAAATAAGGAACTATAAATATAAATGATCCCACCAGCAGGAAGATTTTATTTTCACCAAATTTGTATATCTTTATTTTGAAGGTACTTGTTACCACGTTCACTTTCAAGACACTACACTGAGCAAGGAGCAGCTTTCCTTTAAAAAAAGAAAAAAAAAAAGGCAACAAACTTTCCTGAAAGGGGGCTTTTACCAACTGTTAATGGAGGTAGGGTTTTTTAAAATACAGTAATTATAGCCATAAAATAAATTTCAAACCAAATCCTAGAGCAGAAGTAAAGCATATCCAAATTAAAGAAAACATCACATAGATTCCTACAAAACATTTTTCACAGAGAATGAATTTTTTTTTTATGGGTACCTAGGTTTTCCAGTTAAATAAATTATCCATCACAGGCTTCCTGACTCAACTGAAAGCAATTGACTTTAAAATTTATTACATTGCACAGATTGGCCAAAACACAATGTAACTAATGAACATGGTGATGGCAATTAAGAAAACCCATAGAACTTATTCCTAAAAAAATTTCCATTTCTCCTTTTTGTTTTTCTGGGAACTAAGCAAAGCTCCCCCAAGAATTTGCTCAAATAAGTGAAAAGAAAATAAAATCAGTTTAAGATGGATAGAATACATCTTGAAATTTATTTCCAAGACCAAGAACCAAAAGTGAAACATTTTAAGAAATGGAAGCAATGTGAATCCAAATCAAGTGGGGAAAAAAGGTCCAACTACTTTGTAAAAGCTGTTCTTCACAGCTTAGCAATAATTCTGATTAAATAAAATCATACCAATTTACATTAATTTTCTATTCTTTCCCAAAAATTCCCTCACAAAAAAAAAGTGCATCCAAAACCCAGCAATTCCCGGCTCCATCAACTTTTCTCACCCCTTTTGAGCCATTTCTCAAAGATTTTCCAAGTAGATTCAACTTCTTACTGTAAGGAAAGAAGGGACTTCTAAAGTAAACCATTCTGTCACTCACCTGGAAAAAGTATCCAAATTATAAAAATCTGAAATAATTTATTATCAAATTTAGAATTTAAATAAAAACAAAAGTTTGCTTGCAAAGGCCTTAAAGAAAAGGAAAAGACAGCATGCATTCAAAAACTAGAGATGAAGACAAATATACTTATCTACACAGGCACTGGCAGACGCAATTTAATTGTTATCTTTACTCATTGTAAGACACACCCAACCCTACATAACATCTTATTCATTCACTAATCACTGAGGTACCAATACTCAAGAATGGAAAATTTAATATTGGAAAAATAAAACCTAAAATTGAAGCTTTCCCTCATCCCCTTCAGAAAACTATGGCAGGTTTC
The DNA here is from genome assembly GCF_020826845.1 of Diceros bicornis minor. Taxonomy (NCBI): domain Eukaryota; kingdom Metazoa; phylum Chordata; class Mammalia; order Perissodactyla; family Rhinocerotidae; genus Diceros; species Diceros bicornis. Next base: position 7,430,912 of record NC_080763.1, on the reverse strand, counting down.
ATGTGAAATGTTAGCATACTTAGAGAATTTTACAATCTACGTTGGCTTTAAGGAACAAAAATCATGTTCCACTTACTTACTGGTTCTGTGATAAAATAATCACTATGTAAATAACATTGTCAGCAGACTTTGCAAATGAACAAACAAATCTTGGCTATCAACTGGCACATTTTGTTGGTACCAAAAGAACTCTTTAAGTTTAAAACAATCTCTTTTAATTCAGAACAAATGTGCCATGCCAAAGTGCAACAAATATTGTGCGACACTCAATGAGACACTGACAGATAAGAGTTGCATGGAAATTACTAAATCCACCTGCAAAGCAATTCTGTACAAATTGCATTGCATGCAAAGGTCAATTCTGCGTGGTTGGACAGCTGTTCCTTGATGTCAGTTTCTCAACGTAGCCACAATTTAAGTCGCAGTGCATCGACTCCATTTAAATAGTATCTGAACAGCCTCTTATCTCGAACAAAACCAAGATTTTCATAAAGTTTCAAAGCAGACTTATTCGTTATTTCTGTTTCCAAAACAACCTTCAAAAAAATAAGAGAAAACTAAATTACAATTTTATATACTTTAAACTAATTTATAATTTCATAATTTGACAAATCACTTATAAAATAATCAGATCAAATACTTAAGAAAAACATTCCACATTTGTTTAAAAATTGATGCTGGAAACAATAAGTATTAAGGATGTACAGAAAGAACTCAGAAAAACAGTCATCAAAATTGTAATAATAATTATCTCGGGGCAAGGCGGGTGGGAACACTGGGGACATTTTCTGTTCTAACTGATTTTTGTAATGCTTGGAATTTTTAGCAATGAGCATATATGTTTTATACTAAAACGAATTATTTCCCTGTGGAGAAAAGTAGTGTGACAAAAAGATGAAGAAAAAAATCAACTATCATACGTTTAAGAAAATAAACCAGTACTTGAAACTATTCAGATTGACTTCCAACTTCTATTATTTTTATTAATTTGTCATCATTTATCCTGGCGACAACTACCATATTGGTCTGGAGTCTAGACCAGAGCCTGCAAACTACAGCTCTTTGGCCAAATGTGCCTATTGTCTGTTTTTGAAAATAAAGTTTTATTGAAACACAACCATACCCATTTGTTTACATGGTATCTATGGCTGCTTTCTCAATACAAAAACCAACTTGAGCCACTGCACCAGAGACCTATGGTCCACAAAGCCTAAAATATTTACTATCTGGCCCTTTGCAGAGAAAGTTTGCCAAACCTAGACCAAAGGTACCCAAACTTTAGTGTACCTGGAGGGCTTGTTAAAATCCATTGCTGAGCCCCCCCACAAAGTTTCTAAATAGGTTTGGGGTAGGCCCAAGAATCTGCATTTTTTAAAAAATGCCAAGTGATGCTAATGCTACTGGTCAGGGGACTACATTCATTTTGCATGCATTTTGGCCTTAGCTTGTCACTTCCAGACTGGGTGGAGTATCCCTTTCCTTTCATACTACCCAGCAGCACTCTACACTGCTCCTCATTCACCTGCACTCTCATTCAATATTTGATGAGTTTGTCATCTCTCCTAGCTGGTGAGCCCAACAAAGGCAGAGATCAATGGGTATCTCCTTCACAGCTCTTTCCTCTGCACCAAACACACTGTCTGACACACAGAAGGCTCTTCAATATTTGTTAATTATATACGTTGTTAGCACCTTTTATTATATTACATACATTAAACAAAAGTATTGCCAAGCTTTTAAACGACCAGAGTACTTAAAGAGAAAGCATCATCTTAAGGCAACTACCTATGCAATTAACTCACAAAAGCAAATCACATACTAAATCCAAACTTTTGAAAGATCTAAAAACAAGTAATTAATAGTTCAGGAACAAAGGAAAATGTTCCTAGGAAGGCCTTAAACAATAGTGAGATAGCAAACAAACTGGTTTAAGATAAGAATAAAAAGTCAACGATTTCTCTTTGCTCTTAAAAAAATGGAATTTAATTTTTAATAATGTATGCTATCCTGCCATCTGGAAGACTCCAGTCTGGTCAATATAGGTTTTCAGTTTTGAATAATTCTCTTGGGTAATTCCTAGAATTCTGTTTTAGGCCAGCACCTAATTACAGCTAAAATGTTAAATTAAAACAAATAATATGAGAAGCAATAAAGCAGCAACAACTCAAAACTTGAAACTGATTTCACAGAAATAAGGAATGCAACAGTTTAAAAAAATAGCTACTATATATTGAAGGCTTACTAAATGCTATGTAAAGCATTTCACATGCATGTCATTATGTGATTTTCACAGTAACCCTATGAAATAGATATGATTATCTCCAGTCTACAAATGAATGAAAATCAAGGACACCAATAGCACAAGAACAGACCGGACTCCAAATCTGAACCAGAGCTCAATAGTATCCACTTTTCTGTACCTCCCCAATTGCTTCCCAGAGTAAAACAAAGCAACAAATGAGAGATCTATCCTATTTACAACGCAACGAAGGCGATCTAAGTCCATGTTCATTAATATTTGCCAATCTAAAATACTCAAAACAAATCTGCGGCTAATTACAGCTACATAAATACACACTTAAGGTGTGGTAAGAGTTGAATTCAGGTTTGTTGGCATCCTAACAACAAACAAAAGTGTGCCCAATTACATAGAAAAAAATTACCCAAAGGGCTAATCTTAAACTAAAAAGATTCTCTTGGCATGCTCACATTTTCTAAACAAAGAGATCATGTATTATTTGACATAATAGAAAATGTCAGAAAAAAGTAACTACTTTTTAATACTTATTCATTTAAATTCTTATAGCTATATTAAAAGAGAATCTGAGTTTATACTGGAAATTCACTATTAAACTATTCTTTTAGTCCACATCATGGGAGTATTACATAGGAAGCCAAAGGATAATGAGGTTATTTTGGTCCTGAAGAAACTTGGCAAAGTTGAATTCTACTTAGAGAAAAAAGATTACAGTGAAGTTTCATGGATTCTCTTAGCAACAAACCATTGTCATGATAAGCCAAACCATTACTGTTTAGAAAGCCTTTATTAATATTGTAGGCTGGAAGCTCCTGGAGGGAGGGCAGGCTTGTTAACTGCTAGAACCCAAGCACTAGTTCGTTTTCTGACACCTCACAGGCCATACACTGATACTGCTGAATTAACAACTTTATTGCTCTTCATAACATCCGTTTAAGATCAGAATTACCATCACATTGCAGAGACAAAGCGGCAGATTTATAAAAAGTTAAATGACTTGCCTACAATCACACAACTATACTAAGTGACAGAACATGGATCTAAAACCCAGGCTTCTCATATCCAGTTCTTTAATTAGGCCAAACTACTCAACCAAAAATTCTTACTGCTTAAATAACTTTATTTTACTCTGTTCTTAACCTTGCAGCTTGTGTCTCATAAGCAAAATATGTTTCCAGTGGAACTAAAAATGTTAAACATAAATTATTAAATACAAAAAGCTTATAAGTCATCTTGTACATTATCATGAAATGTATGTTATTTTGTTAATATGTTAACAGGTTTATTACTGGTTATTTAAATAAAGTAGGCCACTGTTGGTGGGAATGTAAATTGGTACAGCTGCTATGGAAAACAGTATGGAGGTTCCTCAAAAAATTAAAAGTAGAAATATCATATGATCCAGCAATACCACTTCTGGGTATACATCCAAAGGAACTGAAATCAGGATCTCAAAGAGGTACCTGCACCCCCATGTTCACTGCAGCATTATCACAATAGCCAAGACATGGAAACAACCTAATTGTCCACCAACAATGAATGGATAAAGAAAAAGTGGCATGCATATATATATATATATATATATATATATATATGATGGAATATTTTTCAGCCTTAAAAAAAGAAATCCTGCCATTGTTACAACACATGGATGAACCTGGAAGACATTATACTAAGTGAAATACGTCAGACACAGACAAACACTGCATGATCTCACTTACATGTAGAAACTAAAACAAACTTATAGAAGCAGAGAGTAGAATTGTGGTTGCCAGGGGCTGGGGGAGGGGGAAATGGAAAGATGTTGGTCAACTAAAAATGTTTTAAGGTCACATACTACACACTTAAATTCCATTAAGAAATTCTGATTCCAGTGTATTCTCATCATATTTGAGTTAGTTCTGAGTGTTAGTTCTGAGTGTTAATATCATGGTAATCATACCTTAAATCTAAAAAAAATTTTGAAATTTAAATTTCCAGAGATGAAGATTTCAAGGACATCTACAGCCTAAAAAGTAAAGCACTGTTCCTCATGCTGATCAATCACCTGCCCCATTCTAATTTATTTCAGAAAAACGTACAATAAAAGCAAATGGCCACCATGTGGGTTCATTATTTTAGGTACACAAATCCTACTTTAAAAATTACATTTTAGAAAACTCACTCATGCTATTTGTACGCATTTTTCTTATTACTTCTCCTAACGTAAAACAAGAACCCGAGATGCTTGTCCTAGTAGTCATTACATGGTTTGGCAGCCAGAGCATGTGGGGGCGTAACCAAATTCAAGTCAGATCAGCAGTATGGGTAATGCATTTCTTATGCATGAAGCAATGAATCCACTTGTTTCCTTTTTGAAGCTATAACTTTTTAGTCAGCTCCAAATATATAGAAAATGAAAAAGAACTTTAGCTACGCTGCTTTAACATGTCTAATTCTGATATAAAAAGTTAAGAAAGTCATAGTAAGGCAAAATAAAAACATCTATTAGACCAGGAGAGTACATCATTATTATATGAGCAAAAACATAATCTACATTTCAACTCTGTGATTACTAACTTTGGTTTAATTTACTCTGAATTTATCTTAAAATGACAAGTGGCAACCAAGAGCAATATAAACATGACTCAAGGTCACAGCTAAATTCTGCAAACAGAATAGAAAGTAAAAATAGACCGGATGTACATGTTAAGGCTTCACACAGAGATTTCCAAATGTACCTCCGTTAATAGGTTCATAGATTTAAAAATCTCTATAAGAATAAAAAAATCGCAATACAATCGAAATAGAAATGTAGAAAATGTAATTTAAAACCCTTCTCAAATGTCTTTCTGATAATTTGCCAAAATTTCTTAACACTTTAAAAGAAAGGAAGGTTGGCTTAACTTAATGAAAGTAAAAATCACTTAGTTGTTTTATAATTGGTCATTGTATTCTTGGAGAATTATAATTTCAAAGTTTTCCTCAAAACAATTTTATACAAGACTATTTTTACATACAATTTTGTTTTTACCAAAAGGTATTTTAATAATTTGGTTAATTCTGCAGATACATTTTTTTCATCTTACTATGTACAAAAATAACTAAGACGATTGCTGTTCCTAGAAAGCTTATAGAAAGCTCAGAGAGAAAGACAAGTTAACTAAATATACAAATCAAAATTCCAAAGTGCTTTAAAAAAAAAAAAAAACGAGATACAGATAAGATGCTGGAAGCACAGAACTAATCATTCAACAAATATTTATGAATCATGTACTCAATCACAAATGCCACACTAAGTACTAACAATACAGCAGTTAAACAAAAAAAGGCATCTCTGCTCTCCTTAGTGGCTAAGGCACAGACTCTGAACAAGCATATTTAAGCAAAGTATTACAAAAAGGGAAGTTAAGAAAACCACAGAGGGTGTGAATGATTCTGTCCAGAAGAGTTAAGGGAAACTTAAAGGAGTTGCTGATATTTGAATTGTGTCTTAAAGACTGAGAAGTATTTTAATAAGCAGAGGAGGACCAAGAAGCTACTGAGTATATATAGCACATTAGTGCTATATATACTACACATTAGTGAGAAAGTAGTTACACTGAGCAGACGGGGAAGAAACCAGACCAAACGGGATGAAACAGTAATATAAGGAAGTGGCACCAACAAACACACTAGTATCAAAAATTAGAAGGGAAAAGGCAACAGAAGAGTTTGTTGCTTATATGGTTTAAAACTCAATGAAAGGGAGAGTGAAAGCCTTATCAAGAGTAAACAAGAGTTCTCTGTCTCTTCAAACAGCAAATACTTTATCTGAACAATGTGGGACACAGATAATTTTTTTAAACCACAGAAGAGTTCTCTAATCCAGAGGCAGACTATTCAAACTGCAAAAACTATCCATTTAAAACCATACAACAGGAATAAATTCATGGCACTATCCCCATTTCAGGTTAAGATTAACACTCATTGCTTCAAAATTAAGAAAAATGAATCAGAATTAGACTTTTAGGCCCACAAAGAAAAGAGTATTTCTACCATAAAATGTATCACTAATTTAGGATTTAACTTTGAGACTAAAACAATATAACCAAAATCTCCATATCATTACTCAGAACTTTCAAAGAAAAACCAATACTATTTAAACATTTGATCAGTTAATGTAAAGCACACAGCCTGTCTCCCAGGTAGTGGCGATAACTCAGAAAAGGCATAACCATAAGAAACACGCTCATAACACCGCTCTTCACTGGAAACCACTCTACTCAGTAGCAGTAGAGAATCAAAACATGATCTTACCATCCCAAAGATTTCTCCAAACTGTTAAGCAACCTTTTTTTGAAGCCTGACTTCCCTGCTTGATGAGCTGACTAAGCCAACGTGGGTATGGACCAAACAAAGACTTATACTCGTGAATGTTTCCAGTCCAATTCTCTTCCACAAATTTTAGTTATCAGCCATGTAGATGACCAGGATCACCACAATTTTTACTTTTTGATGTTAAAAGCTGTGAACAATATGAGACCCCTCACCATGTGTGACTTATCCTATTTGGAGTAAAATTAAATACCCTTAAATCCCAGGCTGACTTCTCTGTGCTGCCCAGTATGTCTGCAGGCCTTCTCATACAACCACCGTTTAGTGTGATCTGTCAGAATACAAATAATGTGAACAGGAACGTGAAAATACTCTGTGGTAAATCTCTGTATTCCAACAGGGAAATGTGTTCACGAGATATTGTTAAGTGGAAAAAGTAATTACTGAACAATAATAATTATGATTTCATTTGTATAAAAAAAGTATTACACATTTGCATACTGGTGTGCTTAGAAAATTGGAGGATGCATATTGAAAGATTAACAGTAGCTATAAGTGGAAAGAAGGATGAAGAGTTGAAGAGCGTGAGCATGGTGGAAGAAGGGACTTTGTACCCCAAAATACACACATACATAATGGTTAATGATAGTGTATAAACTTTGTAACAAAAAATCCCACTTTTAAAAAAAGTAACCAAAACAAGTTACTTATTATTGTCAGTCTGCTGAGGAAAAAAGTACCTAATTTCACGTATTTTCAGAACTCTCTAAGGCACACTTGCCCTCCGACAATAAAGGCAACTGTCACTCGTACTGCTCATAAAGTTACTAGCACAACCTTGCTCTTTCTTAGTTATCAAGGCTATATTAAAGACATCTATCTATAATTCCCTAGTTTATACTTATTCCCTTCCACATAATATAACGGTAAATCTTAACATTCCCAACCATCATCATTATTTATTGAGCACCCACCATGTGTAAAACATGGTGCTGTAAGATACAAAGAAATTATACCTGCCCGTCAGGCCTTACAAACAAGCTAAAAAGAGAAGATGCTCTTACGTTAATCTACAGACAGCTCTACATTTAAAAAGTGGTTGTCTTTTCTTCCCTCAAGCCTTATCATTACTTAATGCTGAGAGACTTTTTTCAAGTGTGAAATGTCCTTCATATGGGCTGAGTTGGCCCATAGTCAAAAAAAAAAAAAAACAGGAAGTGTTATTTAGGGAGAAATTAAGGCTAATATGCAAGTAAATTACAACAAGGTTTGTAATAAGAGCTACCTTAAATGACTTAACTGATAACAAATCCTCAGAATATCAATTATTTACTGAAAACGTCTAAGATTTCACCTTTACATCTTGTCACAGAACAAATTTTAGCTCCCATTATCATCTTAAAATTTGTTCTAGGTCAAAATTCAGGTGTTTTTAAATGGTATATAATTTTCAGCACAAGATGCATTTGTATAATAATAGTCTGCAATGAAATATGCAGTACAATTTATTACAGGATATTTATAAAAACAACCAGGAGAAATTGCTCAGGATACAAGGTCTTACACATTTAGAAAAACTTACCTCATCACAGTCTCCTTCAACCATGGCATATATAGCTTTCTTAACCAAGTTAGTACCTAGAATATAGATCTGAGTATTAATGAATGAAAAATGTGATTAGTTTCTTAAAGACACCTAAATTATGATATTCATAATAAGCACGGAAATGTCAAATGCTGGGTTCTACCTTGAATGCAGATACACAGATTATCTCAAATTAAATGAGAAAAAATTTAGATTATAACTGAGAGGCCAACAGAACCTACACATAGCAATGTAAGTTTCCTCTTGAAGGACCGATCTCCTGATATATTCCTTTTTCTCAGGTGTAATTATTTGCTCCAAGCAAGAATTTGTGCTATTCTGTTTGAAGGAAAAAAAGAAAAAAGCAAGATATGGTATGGTCTGAGCAACCCAGGAACTCCTTGAGCTGGCCAGAACTCACTGCGTGATTCTTGAGCCAATCTTGCCAAAGATCCCACCAGAACTGCTGTGACCCAGAGTGGGCCCAAGCTACTGAGCTGGTTCCTACAAACCCTACAGTGAGCTTAGGCACACTAAAGTCCAGCACTCACAAATTAGGTCAATGGTATGTCTCTAAATGTCTAGAAAAATGTATCCTAGTTTAGGGTCAGATATATTTGGTACAATAAAGGGAAAACAATTGCCAAATTTGAAGAGAAGAAAGAAACCCAAATTTTATAAGAAATATCTTAATTTTCAAACCATGAACACGACCAAGCACGAATTACATGGGCCAAACAAAATACGTCTGAGGGCCAGGATGCAACCCTCCAGCCACTGGTTTCTGCCCTCTAAACTACCCAGACAATTGCCTATCATTTGCCATGAGTCCTTATCAGCTCTTTTTTATGCGTCCAAGACTCAAATTTGACTTATATAACAAGTCCAATTCATTAAAAATCTTAGTGGTAAACACTATAAGAAAAGTTTGTTAAACCTAATATATTAAGTAAACCTATTCATAATGATTTCTCATGACATCTCAGATTGTATGAAACAATCTTAAATTGGACAATAACACTCAAAGATTAAAAAAAAAAACCTACATGTGACAAAACTGCTAGTAATTAAATACTGGTACAGGCATCAAATCTTCTTTCATGAATACTTAGCTTCATTCAGTACATCCCAGAATTTGACATGCTCAGACAAGTGTTTGTCTACCTGATCCTCCATCTTGAACAAACTGCCAGTAGGTCATAGACACTAGGATAGTGGTTCTTAACCAGGCTTACATCACAGTCACCTGGGGAAGCTTCAGCCCTACTTCTAACAGGACAAACAAGATTCTCAGGGGGAGTAGCTTACACATTTGTTTTTAAACCATCCAGATGATTCTAATGACCATTATAAACCATGAGTACAAGATTACCTGAAAACACCAGGCAAGGTAGACCCAGGAAAGAGATGAGTCTGGGAATAGTAAATAACAATTCTCCTTTCTCCTGGTCCTCCCTGAATTGCTAATATAATGTTTGATGACTAAACAATACTAACCATCTCCCTAATTTTGCCTTGATTGAAGTCTACTTAACCCAAGTATAGACAGCTGCTTGAGGGCTGTGATCAAGTGCCCTAATAATGCTATTAAAAACTGCAGTACTTAGTATAATGTAAAGCATTTTGAATGTGATCAAAAAAAAACGTTTGGAAGTGAAAACTAATCACGTGCTACTTGTTAGAAAGATAACCTCTCAAACAATTAATAAAACAATTCATCTTAAGAGCACTTCGAAAATGTTTTGAAACAAAAACAATCAATTTTCTTCCCTTAGCTTCATGCTCATTTCTACATATTTACATTTAAATCTTTTCCTTCAAAAAACAAAAATGAAAATAACATGCATTCTTTTAGTGACATAATATTTTTCTTACCAATGCCATTTCTCCTGTATTTGGAATCCACAGCTAACATGGCTATATAACCTCTGCGGAACATCTTTTTGTGCATATCCAACTTGCAAACGATGGCACCTACACACTCCTCCCCTACCATGGCCTTAAAAATAAACAAACAGTTATGAAGAATAACGTTGCCATCAGGTCCTGCACAATTACCCAGGGAAACAGCAACCAACAATTGGTCAGCATTTTTGAGGGAGGAAGAGATAACGAGAATTCTAGCAAGAGAGCAATCACGGAAGTTTCAGAAACCTAAATCCCAGAAATTCTTCGAATGTCCTAGTTTTAAAATCTTCGACATTCTTGAGAACATGAATTTCTTATGCTTATTGGCAAAGCCTAGGGGAAAAAAAGCAAGATTTCTACAAGGTCAACATTCAAGTACTTTCTAAGAGGTGCTTATAATTATTTGCAATAAAGACCTATGTATTTAAGATTTGGGAAGGGGGAAATACGTGAAAATATTTTTTTTAAGAAAAAGTCTATTCATTAGGATATGATAAAATATTGTGAAACTTGCTTATCAGCAGAGTACTATAAATTTAAATAACAATAGTTTTAGTGAAAGACAGATATAAGACATAATATTTATACCCGAACAGTAGATAGATTAGATCTTTCAAAAAAAAAAAACAGTTTCTAAGGTATTCCTTAGATCCTATCCAAGGGGTTTTTGTTATTGAAGGACTACAAAGACTAGATATATGATGGTCTCATTTTTAGGACACTCCTGACAGTGTGAGTTATTGTCATAAAGCTCATAGAATATCTAGAACTCCAAGTCAGAGCTTCATATTAAAACAAAAGCTTTAATATGATTTTACAGAGCTATTTTAACAAAAATGTACAGCTTTCCAGAGTGTTAAAGGTTACATGTTAAATAAGTGCTCATCATGCCCTATTTTCATTAAGATTTCCAGTGTTGTCATTGACAATGTTTTTCAAAAATTCCATCACTGACAAAAAGTTCTAGTAATACTGTATTCTGGTAAACATAAATAGGGCAATAGCTCCAACTGTTTAATAATGTGTCAGCCGGAAATATGTTTGCTGTAAAGAGCCCTCATTAAAAAAATACCAAAACTTCAAATTCTCTCTTAACAAAATTAACTTTTCAGAACTATTTCAACAACAAAAACCAGAATGAGTTAAAAAAAATTAATAAGAAAAACCCAATTTATACTTAGTATCTACTTTAACTTGAATTTGTTGTGACTTTAGTTCATCATTCTGTAAAGTGATTAAAAGTTTTTTGTTTTTTTAACTGTGGAGAAATCTTTTAGGCAAGATAATTCTAATCCAATTCACGCAAACCTAAACTAGGTCAGAAAAATCCTTTTGAAGGGATATTAAATTCAACAATCCAAACTAATTCATTTCTGTTTTATCACACAATCCAAAACTATTTTGGGCCAATAAACCTCTAAAATGGTTATTTACATTTCCATTCACAATAAATCAATCTGGTTCATTCAAAATTCTTTTCAAAACAAAATTTCTTTCTGTAGTTAAGACCTGAAATATACACAAAAGTTGTTTGGTTGAACAACCCTTACAGCATTTTCTGATTTGAAAATTACTCACTTCAAATATATGTGTGTGGTTGTGTACAACACCAAATGGTACATTAAAAGTTTTTTGACCTGACCTCATAAGCTGGGGGAAATGGATATCTACATAAATCTATGACACAAAACTGTAGGACAGCTACACTTCACAATTAATAAACCCTCCAAAAGAGGAAAAAATTAACACCACTAGACACAATACAACTGGACAATACTTTCAAATTGGATAGGAATTTCAAACAAATCTTTGTCCTTTGACCAAGAAAGTAATAAGCAAAGTATTATATCAGTTCACTCTTGGACCAGATTGATTTCTTCCTAATTAAGAATCTGTAGGAGCAAAAGTCCAGTTGTATCCATCATTTAAAAATAAAAGCCCAATATAAGGTACATTGTTTAATAAATAAAATGTTCGTAGTGAGGAAGGCCAATGCTGTATTTTTTCCTGATAAATTGCTGATGAATATACACTTACAAGAATAACTAAACTGCCTGTCAATTATTCCAAATAAAAGCTTCTGCGTATACATTTGGAACTCATGCTGTTAAATGTGTTCTTTTTTCAAGGATGTGAACTGAAAAATTCCTGGCAAGATCAAGACTTAACTCTACAAGGCCAACTGCTTGTCAATCTATAAACTTGAAAAATATAAATTGTGTGAAATAGAGATTCCCAAATTCCAGAACACTACAAATAGGAAAACAGAGGAAGCCAGAAAGTTAACTTTAGAACAAATAAGCGAAGTAGTATAGTAGATCAGTAGTAATGAGCTTAAGAAGTTCAAAAAAGCACCAACAACTGAAAATACCATGAACTCAAAAGAGGTAGAGATAAATTAGTAAAGTACAGAGTAATTGACAGTTCCTCCCATTTGTATAGTACTGTTACAATTATTAGGAAGAATCATAAGAAACTGTCATCCTGTTAGTCAAATATGGTTAAGTATTGGCAATTTTCTAAGGTTCAACCTCATATATTCCATTTGATCCATTACAGGTTACTCATGGAAACCAGGAACATTCTGGTGGTTTCTAATCTCTTGAGATTGATGTTTGTAAGGACAGGTGTCCCTTGGTGAAGCATAACCTAGTGACACAATGATCTTTGCTGAACGGGTCAAGGGTGTGTCATTTTTCAGATTCTTACTTGTTTCCATAATGAAAAGCCAGGAGACCTGGGATCAAATTTTACCTCTCTGCCACTAAATAGCTAGAGATTGAAACATTTTAAGTCACTCTGGTCCTTAATTTCTTTTCATTAAAAAAAATAATAAAGTTGAGCTAGATTATCTCTAGGATCCTTTACAGTTCTAAAATGATAGGATTTAGGGCCGGCCCCATGGCTTAGTGGTTAAGTGCGCACGCTCTGCTGCTGGCGGCCCGCGTTTGGATCCCGGGCGCACACCGACATACCGCTTGTCCAGCCATGCTGAGGCCGCGCCCCACGTACAGCAACTAGAAGGATGTGCAACTATGACATACAACTATCTACTGGGGCTTTGGGGGAAAAATAAATAAATAAAATTATAAACTGATATGATTTAAAATAAACATACACACTTACATTTCTTTAAATTAGTTCTTACGGGAAATTCAAAATTTTTTAAATGCCAATATAAATGCCCCAGTTCTAAATGGCCTCTGCTTGTTTAATTGTTGTTTTATGTTCAATACCTCCAGATTCACACTTGCACTAGTAAATCTTATAGGTGAACCACTTGTGCATATTTCAATTTCTAGATATTCAGAATCGAATGTTAAACTGGCTATTAAGGGCTAAAGTACAAATTAGCTGGTGAATTGGGAGAAGTCTACGTAAAACCAAAACTAAAGTTTACTAAGTTTATCAGAGTCTAAAATGGCAGACAAGTTGCGAGGCCTAGGTAAAATCAGAACTCAAAAGCTGACTATCATATATACACAACTATTTTCTGGAATGAACAGAAATATATATATATATACACACTATTTCAATTTAAAGTGTGACTCAATTGTATGCTTTTGTGGGTTAGCTTACAATTAAATCAATCTACAATTTTTAGCAATTACAAAGGCATTTGATATGACATTTATAATAGAACTATAAAATCATTTTCCCATATTCATTGACACAGACATGACTTAGAACTTCTATTTTGATACAATGATTAGAATACTGTAAGAGCAGTTTTGTAGAATATAAAATAGTTCCCACAGTATAAACAAACATACTAAATTGAAGTTTAGCAAAGTGAACACAGAAAAATAACAGAACTACTATTACCTACAATACTGAGGTTATATTTTCAAATTACCACCAAGCTATGAAATCAAAGTCAGACTTCTAAAGTATTGTCAAAACGTCTTGCAGGGAATTACTAAATGCAACCAAGTCAATGCTAAAACAATACAAAATGGTAGTGGCTTTTCCTTCACATATCATAAAATACTCCTTAAAAGCATGCTGCCTTTCTTCAGTAAAATTCAGTGGAAACACACTTCTGAGTACATGATCCGAAGCATACACCTGCAGTCAATATTTAATTGAAAGGTTTGATACAGACTGAAAGTGGTCAATATTATTGGAAAGAAACTATTGGTACTGCCAGTAGTATGTAAATTAAAAAAAAAAAATCATTCAGCTTGTTTGGTAACCAAGTCTTTTTTGCTTACATATAAAATTTTTTCTCAATTATACTTCACACAAGCTAGTGTTACTCCTAGTATTTAGGATATCTATGACCAGTTTCTTAAAAAAATAAAATTAGTAACAACTTCGCACTTCATTTCCTACATTCCACAAAAGGGTATTTTGTTCAAGTTTCAGGAGTCTTTCAGCAACCAGGAGTGCTAGTAGTGCCTTCTGCAATCCAGCACCAGAAAGCAGGCTGGCTACAACTGTTAACTGTCCTGCTGAAGTAAAAGGAAACAATCTCCATAATTATGGCATAAGCTTGTAAGATTTAATTCTCCAGTGTGGCCACAGCAAGTTTACTGACAATCATGTTCACCAAAACATGCTTATGCATACACTCTTCCCTGATTATGTCTGTAATTGAGAGATTAATAAGGCCTGTATTCCAACAGAACCATGTTCAAATTAAATGAATGCAAAGTGCTTCGAGGATGAGGGAGGGTAATTAAAGATGGTTAAACATGATTATAAGTTAATGCAAACAGGATACAAGACCCCCAGCATGCATCACACAGGCTTGTTGCATTTACATCAGTTATCAAGTTAACTCGGATCGGGAAGTCTTACCTTCAAAACAATTTCATGAAAGAACTAGGAGTGTGTACACGCACTTTACATCATAAGGTACTAAGAAATGCAGGATACATCCACTGCCACTCTCAGCCCTCACACTCCCTGCCCTGCACGGCCTGGATCTCTCTGCTGGGTTCACCCTCTTTTCATTCCATCCACTTACCAAGAAGCACAGCTGTGGCCAGTTGTGGATAAAATATCTATAGGTATAAATGGAGTAGGGTTCAGACAGATCTTTGGTGATCAGTCTCATGATATCGGGCATTTGTAGCTCGGATTCATATCGGACATAACGTATCGTCCGATCCTGCCCAGGCTCAGCCTCCCTGCCCGAGAGGCTTCTTAAACTGCAGCCGGCGGTCAGGGACGAAGACAGCAGCCGCACCTGCTCGTCGTCCTCCTCCCGCTCGGCGCCCCCCGCCAGTCCATTGCGGGCCGCCGCGGGATCGCTCGCCGCCGCCGCCGCCGGGACGGGGAGCGCAGTCCTTGCGCCGCTGGGGAGGCAGCGAGGGGGGCTCTCGCCCGAGTGTACTCCGGCTCCTTTTGTGGCAGTCGCTCTGGGGCCCCCGTCGGGGGCGGCCGCGGTCGTGGCCGCCTCCGCCGCGCTCAAAACCTTGCTCTTGAGGGAGGCGGCCGCCCGGAGGTGCCGCAGTTCGGGGCTGATCAATCCGTTGAGCTGCGGCTGCTCCTGCGGCGGCGGCGGGCAGCGGGGGCACGGACGCCCCTTGGCCGCCGCCGCCACCGCCTCGCCGCCCGCCGGGCTGCCGCCGCCTTCGTGCTCCTCGTCGTCCTCGTCGTCCTCGCTGCAGCAGGCGAGGGCGGCCCCCGCCGGGAAGGGGCAGCGGGGCTCGGCCGCCGAGGCCGGAGGTGCCGGCGGTGGGAGGAGGCTGCTAGGCCCAGGCGGTACCTCCGCCATCCTGGAGGCGACACAGACCGAGAGGGGAGGCCATGAGAGGCGGCCGGCGAGCGCGGGGCAGGGGCGGCGGGGCGGCGGAGGTGGGGGGAACAAAGGCAGAAACCGTCCCTCTGGAGCGGCCCCCAGTTCCGCGCCCCCCCGCTCTCCAGCGCCGCCCAGCCGCTCCGCCGGCCACCGTCCCCGTCCGCCCGCGCCCAGCCGCCAGCCCTGTCACCCGCGGCCCCTCCTCGTCCCCTCCGCGCGGCTCACCCCGCACAGGTCCCCGCCGCCACTGCCGCCACTCCTCTTCCTCCTCAGCCGCCTCCACCGCCGCCGCCGCCGCCTCCACCGCCGCCGAGGCTCTCACTCTGCCGCCGTCGCCGTAAAGCGCCCCGGCTGTTACCCCGGGTAAAGTTTCCTGGGCCGGGCTTTACGACACTTCCCTGCCTGCCGGCTGCCGGGCCAAGGGAAAGGGGCGTGGAGGGAGGTGACCTGTGCGGGGGCGGGGACGAAGGTGTCTCTTGCCGGCCTCGGGGGAGGCCGCGTGCTAGCGGGCGGGGCTGTGGGGCTGCGAAGCGGGGAGGTTGCGGGGGCTTCGCAGTGCCCCGCTCCCAGTGCTCTCTCCTCGGCTTTGGCCTCCCGTGCCCGCCGAGCTCGCCGCGCGCGGCCGGGGAGGGGTGGGCCGGACGGGCGGTCCGTGTTCCCAGCCCGCCGCCCCCGCGGAGCTGCCGCGAAGCCCGCCCGCTCGGGGCCTGCTGAGCGGGCCTTACGCAAGCCTTCGGAAAATGCTTTTCCTCAACTGTACGACGTTTAACTTTTGCCCTAATGGGACCGGGGTGGGGGCGGGGGCGGGTTACCTGAGTCCCTTAAAAATGGAGCCAAGCAGGGGAGAAAATCGAAAATGAGAGAGAGTTAAAAGCTTTGAGCTGCGAAAATATGGGAATGGCTGTTGAAACCTGGTCGTGTGCCATGTGAATTAAGTTGAACTAGTCTTGGCTCCTTTGAGGCAAGAGAAGGTGGATAGGTGGTCCTCTTCCTCTCTTTATCCTCTTCACCCAGCCCAGCAAAGTTGTGGGTAAATGTGATTAACAGGTGCTGGGCAGCTGCAAGCACACCTGAGAAAGAGTTAGAGCGAGATGGTAGAGGAGAGTGACGACAGCTCAGAAGCACATTCCTGAGCTTGTGGTACCAATTGTGATAGGGTGTGTATCACCGGTAAGGAGGTGTACTTGACCCTCTGCCCCACTCTCTCCGCCAAGCGGTCGGCCTGAGCGAGTGCAGAAGGGCTAGAACCGCAGCCCGCGCTTCAGCGTATGGCTCCGCTCTCTCCGCTCTGGTCCGAAACTGATGATTTTCAGCAGATCTGTTCCAAGACGAACGCAGGCAGTGTATGTAACTCACCAGCACACAAATTAAGTTTTTCATAATCTGATTGTAGAGCTGGTCAGGTATGCAGCAGGGGGACATTTTCAGGGATATAATTATGTGACTGATTATATTTGCAACTTTTTGCTGTAATCCAAACTCTGTAAAAAGTGGGGTACACTGTAGCATAGCTGTTAGATACAATTGTTAGAGTCCAAGATGTTAAAGAAAAACTGTCACCTCCATCTAGAAGTTCAACCTATAGTGATAAAAATAACAATAATAAAATGTGTTACTATGTGCCAGGCATACTGTTCTAAATATCTTACATGTATTTATTAACTCATTTATAGGTTTTTATAGAAATACTAACATTCATGCATGAATAGACATGTAGAAGCTTATTTATTTCAGCCTTGTTTATAGTAGGAAAAAATAATTCCAAACCACCTAAGTATCTATCAATACAGGAATAACTAAGTAAATTTGTGATATACAAATACCATACAATGTTACTGTTAATTATGTCACTGTGTAACAGATTGAAATAGATATATTGATACTCTTCCAGTTGCTATCCTGCATTGCAAATTACCCCCACCGCATCGTGGTATAAAACAACCATTTATGTGCTCACAGATTCTGTGGGTCAGGAATTCAGACAGATCACAGCAGGGATGATTTTTCTCTGCTCCATTATGCATAGGGCCTCAACTGGAAGACTCAAAGGCTGAGAGCGGGAATCATCTGAACGCTTTTCACTCTCAGGTTGCTGGTTGATACTGACTGGAGGATGGATTTCATACAGACCTCTCCATGAGGTCTCTTAGGATGGACTGCTGTGGGCTTCCTCACAGCGTGATGGCTGAGTTCCCAGGGCAAGTATCCGAAGAGAAAGAGCCAGATAGAAGCATATTACCTTTTATGACCTAGCCTTAGCAGTCCTATGTTGCCAATTCTGCTGCATTCTATTTATTCAGGCCATTACAAAGTCTCATCTATGTTCAAGGGGAAGGGAAATAGACTCTACCTCTTGATGAGGAAAGGCAAGGTTCTCAAAAAGCACGTGGGACCAGAAATATTGCTGTGGCCATTTTTGGTAAATATGAGTTGCCACAGGTGCATACATTGAAAGACCTCCTAAACCCCTTAAGGGGGTAAAATAGATGAGATGTATAATAAGTACAATGTGATCCCATTTATGGTTTTTAAAAAGTACCAAACAAAAACGTATTTCCAAATGTATGTACATTCTTCAAAAATACATATTTTTCAAACAACAGTTTCTGGGTGTAACCTGGGTGTTCAGCCAAAGAAACAATGATCTGTTCAAGTTATGCAGGATAAATTGGCCAAAATGGCCCCACACAATTCCGCAAGACATGTTTAAGTGTAATTTTTACTTAGAAAAAAATGTCTGTCACTCATTAACTGTGGAATACAACTGTCTCCTAAAAAAGATGTGACTCCATCATAATGAATGAGTGGCAGCGAGTCTTCATGTTCTTTCCATGTTGTAACTTGGCATTGAGCTTTCTCACACTGAGGAGCTTGACAGTACTGACTTGATGTTGTCTCAAAGTTATTTTCAGAAAGTTGCGAGTTGTAAAGAGCTCTTTCAGTCAGGGACTGAGTCTTATTCACTTTGTATTCACCTATCTAACACACAAAAGGGGACTTAAGTTTTTTGACTGAGTTATGCTATTCTCTCATTCAGCAGTCTAGGATGTTTATAATTACAAAGTAAATTCTGGCCTCCTTGCTAATTAATAAGCTGATAAGATTTCTGATGTCTAAGCTCCAGTGACTCCACTTTATATCCCAGTATTAAAATCCCAATGACGACCTTCTAAGTCAGATGACTTCTCTAAGAAATCTGCCTTTATACTTATGAAATCTTTTCTTTTTACTCATGTTTATGAGTAATATGCTGATAATTTGGTAGCATTATTTTAGGCATAGAAATAGGATTAGTTCCCTCTAATACTTTAGGCACATTTGCCTGTTATGAGAGTCTGTCTCCCTGAGCAATGACCTCATAGGGAGGAAGGGTCTCAGAGCAGGGGAGTGTGACCAGTGATCCTCTTCCATCTGGCTCATTGGTATTTTCGTTGCTTTTTAGTGTCCTATGATGCAATAGTTACTTTTTTACTGTTGGCTTTATTCTCTTTTGAACAACGAAAAGGACACACCTTCATTTTTTTAGAAGGCTGAAAAGTCCTCATCAAATCAGTTAAAATAACCAACAGCAATTTCAAAACAACATCCTAAAGCAACTTCCTGAAGTTAGCTTAGAAGGAAAAAAGTTCCTCCCTAATTCTAACAGCTAGACATTTTTCTCTTATTGGCTAAGTGTAGAAGGGAAACGTAGCGGTGTGCACACCTGAAAGGTAGCTGTGGGAATGAAGACATTAATAATGGAGAGATGCTTTAAATTCTCTTGACTCAGCAGGATGGTATGTTATGTGCCATAGGCACACATACTGAATAATTTAAATATTTGTGTAGTTTTATTTTACAATGCCATGTGGTTCTTAATCCTACTAATCCTATTATACATAAAGCCTTGAATGTGAGTGTTCTTAACATTGTTTTATCCTGGATGAAAAAAGGGCATATATCAAATATGAGGGCTATAGAATTTAATCAAAGGATCAATATTAGTATATTGTTTTACCACCTGTAATCCTGGAACACTTAATTAACAACTTGAATCTTCCCTTTGAATTTGGGGGGTGACAGTCTGTTCTTTAACCTTCTTTCCCTTTGAGAACAGTGGTTGGCATGCCCAATTGTACACACTGATTTTGTTTGTAGAACTAAGGCCTCAAGGGAGTATGAAGAACCAGAGAGGGCTATGGTCAAATAGTCCCCATTTCCATTACTTTCAATCTCATACTAACTTTCATAACCTGCCCAAAGACATGGACAGGCTGATTCTCATATCTCCACCTGGGTTGGTGAGAGGTGCTGGGGAGAATCATTTATTCCTACATATTAAAGTCATTGAAAATTCTTGGTCTCCAATTTAGCTAGGACCTCAGCTGTCAGTACTCTAAAATTGTTTATACCTGTCTTCCAGGCTAGCTTCATCCAACAGCGACTATCCCTAACCACTACTTGCTTCACACTGTGCTTCTCAGCAGATGACCCTGCCTCCATTTCACTAAGAAAAATGAGCTATCCCTAGGTGCACTCCCTCCACTTCCACCCCCCATGCCTATAAATGCATCTTTATCTGAACTTACCCTTACCTCCTTCCCCCCAATCTTAGTGGGTGGGATATGGCCCAACTCTTCAAGACTAATGCCTCCCTCCACCCGTGAGCTTGATTCCATCTCCTTTAGTCTCCTTCAGGACCTGACCCATTATTTCTCTCTGCTGAATTTTCAGCAGTACCTTTGCTAGCTACTGCCTCGAAGTTTATATGTGTTCCGTCTGGAGACTTCTGCTACCATCCTTTCTCCCTCTCCTTTCCATCACAGTGAAACTCCTAATCTGAAATAGGTAGCCACTATCTCCACTCAGGTGCAAATTTGCTCTTCAGCTAGTTGGTTGGCTTCTACCTCAGCCCTTCCACTAACACCTCTTTGGCAAAAGTCACCCATTATGTCCCAAAGGTTAGCCCCGTTAGGCTCTTTTCAACACTCATGTCACTTTATTCCTCCATGGCGTTTGATCCTGCTGTGCCGTTCCAGAAACTTTTCCCTTGGCTTCTGGCATACCACTCTCCTTTGCCTTCCTTCCCTGAACATTCCTTCTCAGTTTTTCTTGATCATAGTAGTCTATAATCACAATAGTAGTAGCCAGCAATTATTGTGGGCCTACCACATATTAAGTTTGTTACAAGCAATAGCCCATTTAGTTTTCACAATAACGCTATGAAGTACGCGGCAGGACTTGGTGGTTAGCAGCCACAGCGGAATTGGGTCACCAGCCTATTCCTGAGTCAGTCACTGGAAAGGGGCTGGGTTTACTCTTCTATCACTTAGGCCTATTTGAGGCTGAGAATGAGATGAGCCTCTCCTGAAATATACGGCTGGCAGATGAAGGAATGTCTATAATAAAATTGGAATTCAAATCCTCGCTCTGCCACTTACTAGGTACGTGATCTTGGACAACTTAATGTCTCTGAGCTTCACATTCTTCTTATTGAACATGGATAATATTACATGCCTCGTAAGATTTTGGAAGGGTTAAATGAATTAATACATGTAAAATGTTTAGACTAATACGAAGCACATAGTAAGCCCTCAGTAAATGTTAGCTAGTCTCCCATCCCAACCATCCATCCTCAGTATTTCTGCCTCTGCTGTCTTCCTAAAATGCAAACTGATTATGTCAGTCTTCTGCTTAAACCTTGAAGAAGTGACTCCCCATTGCCTAATAATCAAATCTAAACCTTGATTGGGTGCTTTGGCCACAAATAACAGAAAAACCAACTCAATCTAGCTTTTTAAAAAATAAGAGAATTAGATCATGTAAAAGACTATCAGAGACAGGGTGAAGTTCAGGGTTAGTTGGTTCAATGATATTGAGAACCCAGGTTTTTTCCTCTCCTGCCGTTCAGAGAGCTCCATCCTAAAGCTGGGTTTCCTCACGGTTGTAATATGGTTGCCATAAGTATTTGGGGCTCTGTGTATCTTGATTCATGCGCAGTGAGGGGAAGGGAGACGCTTTCAGTAACTCATGAAGAGTTCCTTTTCCAGAAGCCTCTAGCAAACCTTTCTTGGTGTCTCCTTGATCAGAATTGGTCCATGCTATTCCTGAGTCAGTCACTGGAAGGAGGCTAGGTTTACCCTCTAGGCTACCTGGGGCTAAGCATGGGTGAGCTTCCTTGGAGGTATATGGGTGTGTGGAGAAGAGGTGTCTACTAAACAAAATGAGTCTCTGTTAGAAAGAAGAATGGGGAGTGGATGTGGGGAAGGCCACATTCTATGTTCACTGCATAAACAAGGCCCTCTTGAGAATCTTACCTTGAAGCACAAGTTATTTTTTGCCGTTCACAACTTCAACTCAAAGTATTCAATTAATAACGATTATTCTATTTATGAATGAGTGGACTTTGAACTGAACTACTACTTGTAGTTCCCCAAATGTGCAAGATGATTTCTGGTCTCTGTGTCTGGGCTCATGCTGCTACTGGTCCTTGAAATCATCACCTCCACCACTCCTAATCTCTCTCTGCCTCTGTCACACACACACACACACACACACACATGCACACGCACACGCACACAGCCCTCCTCACCACTTGCAACCTGACATCTCCCTGCTGTGTGAGTGCTCTGAATTTCTGTGACTGAACTTGTTCCCAGCACTTCTTTGCTAGTCTGTGGCTTCTTCTAGAATAGAAGACTTTTAAGGGTGGGAATTATATCTTATTCTTTTTACTGGTAGGTGCATAATACATTATTCTAAATGCATAAATCAAAGATTGACCTTGCTCTGCTCCTTTTTAGACTGTAGATGTCTCTCTTGGCATAAATGCCTTTAAACAAGTTTATATATATAGGACTTCTCATCACTGGAAGCGATAACAGAAGTGTCTTCTATGGTCTTATGGGTCTAGTAGTGTCTTCTAGGATCTTTCGCTTAAGGTTCTTTGCTTAAGATATTCACAAGATTGGCTAGGGGTGCATATTTGCCTTTCTCTAGTTGGTCCTAAGTTGAGACAGGGACAAAAATTAGGGAAGCTGTCAGTTATTAATCAAGTCCTGGCCATTTGGGGCCAATTGTTACAGAAGTGATTGTTTGGATTCCTGAATTGTTACTAGAGATAGCAGACTGGCTTCCTACAAGTCCAGCTTACAGCAGGCTGACTTCCTGGGTGGTTTATTAGAGATAAGGGGTTGGTGGACAGGTTGCTGCAGGTTGTGGATCAGAGCTCTATTTTTATATATGATCTGGCCACTGTTAGTTAGTATATTTGGTATCTCAGGTTAGAAGTCAGGACAGTGGAAGAGGGCCCAAGAGAGGGTTCTGGTGTGCTAGAAATATTCTATGACCTATTTTTTGATCTAAGTGCTAGTTATTACATGAGTGTATATTCTTTGTGAAAATTTATTGAGCCATAAACTTATGATTTATGTATATATGCTATATTTCAATACAAAATTTACTTTTTAATAAAGAATTTCATAAAAAGGAAAAAAAATCACATACAGATGCATTTTTTATTGTTAAAATGAGCACTTTGAGGCAATGTGTTTAATGACAACACAACAGTCTACACACACATGGCCGATTGAATTGTTTGGGTGGTAAGTCACCACAGCCTGCATGAAATGTCTTACTGAAGAGACACTTTCATCATTGTGGGGACTGAGTCTGTGAAACCAGTCCGGGAGAGGTCAGTGATTTTGTAGAGTTTGTTTGAATATTGCATTAAAACACAAACGATGTGAAACAAAATGCCTGTTTTATTGCTTTTTTTTCTGAATGAGAAAATATAGAAACAATCAAGACATTTAAAAGCTAGGTTTAGAAAGCACAAAAATGCTAAGAATAGGGCTGCAGTGCTCATCTGGAGTGTGTAAGTCTCTAGTCCCAATATATTTTGATTTGTTACTCATTTTAATATGACAAAACTGTAAAACTTAAAATGTAGCCATAGTAAGGAAATAAAAAGAATACAGTAACCAAGATATTTGTAATGGTAGATTTATACACTGTAATGGAAGTCTCCAAGTAATCTGTAAACTCCCGGCTGCTTCTCAGAGTTCCCATAGGAGAAACCTTTGAAGTTCAGGGAGTGGCTAATGGTTCCTTTGATCTTAGTCTTTTTGCACTTCAGGGAGCTTTGGAGGAGGGCAGTTTTGCTTATCACTGGACCTATTGTTAAGCAAAAGGAAAAGCAACTTCCTAGATCTGTTGAGATAGGTGGTGCAGGTGAGGGACTTTCCCAGAGGAGCCATCTGAACTGCTGCTTATGGCCTGACTCTTTCAAGAGGTCATTCTGCCCAAGTTAGCCTCTCCCCTAATCCACTTCAGGTAACTATACCATTGGTTAATTGCCTCTAGCCTATCATTTAGTCTTTTTTTTTTAAATGTCATTTTATTTATGCTTGGCATAATAATATGTGCGTTAGTTTAATTTCCAAACCATTTCATAAAATATTCCTTAATAAAATTGTTTTCCCTTGAGAAATATGAAAAACTCTGAACATGAGGATATGTGAGAAGTCAGATTGAAGATGATTGTAGTTTTGTAGTGTCTTCTGGTAACATCTGCATTACAGGTTATTGCATTATTAAATCTTCAGTATAAAATATTGTAAAATACATATGTGCTGTATGAAAAATATTCATGCCTATCCTTTAGTCTGAAAACAATTTTTGGAACAACTGCCGACACATAAAGGAATTCATCTTATTATAAAGAGTTTTTGATAACTCTTAGTGTTTTAACAAAAGTAATACATGCTCATTCTGAAGAGGAGTAGTGAAAAGTATAAGGAAGAAAAGTATTTTACACGTGATAATCCTCAAAAATAATCACAATATATTTTTTGATTCATGTTCTTCCAATCTTTTCATTATGTAAATATAAAATATATACGTTTCTTTTCATGTGGGAGAGATTAGCTTATTCTGTATATGTAGTTGGTATACTTTTTGGAAACTTACTATATTATTAATAATAGTATTATTTTCCCATATCTTTAAAGATTATTTATAACTATTTTACGAATCATAGTTTATTTATTCCACTGTTCTTGAATGAGGATGTCTCTTTTTTTTAAGGATTAGAAACAATTGGTCAATGTATCAGAAATTTTTTTTTTCCAGAAGGGGTTTGAAAAATTAATTTGAAAAATCTCTCGAAGTATGCACCCACATACGTGTATCTGTTAACTGAGGACAGCAGTCGGGACTTGGGTGCTGAATGAGGGACTCACAGCGCCCCCAGGACCACCACCACCGTGACATGTGTCATCTTTATTGTAAAACAGTTTTGGGGAAGTTGGCTGTAATTAGGTTCACTTCTTCATTCACTGATTCATTCATGCAGTAAACATCTGTTGCTCCCCTGTGAGGCACTGTAGGTGTGAAAGTGAACAGGGCAGACTCAGCCCTTGCCCTCACAGAGCCCACGGTCCAGATGAGAAGGATGATTAAACCGGAGAACTTACTAACATACCAAAAGAGCTATGATAGGGAAAGCAGTGATTACCATAGATGCACACAGTGGGAGCAGCTAAATTTTCCCAATGCAGGCAGCACTTACCCAGAGACTTGAAAAGTAAGCAGGAGTTAGCTAGATGAAAGAGATAGGATGGGTCCAACCTGAGAGAACATCAGAGGCAAAGCCGGCTGAAGATCAGAATGCCTGGAAGGTAGAGTAAGGAAGCGGAAGAGAAAGCTAGAGGTAAGCTGATGCCAGATCATACAGGGCCTTGTCAACCACCATAAGGAGTTCAGAGTTTATCCCCAGGGGCACTAGGAATCTGTTGAAGGTTTGCTCTTTGAAAAGCTCTCTCGCTGCAGCCTGGGAAAAGGATGGGAATGGAAAGTAAGTAAGATGAGGGTTGTTGCAGAACTGCAGAAAGGAAGACCAGCTCTTTAGCCACACTCCAGCTGAGGAGGTCCTACATGATGGCTGGAGGAGAAATACTGTAGCCATCCTTCTTTTCATTCAGCCATTCATCACAGTTAGCTTCTGACCCTTTTCAACCAACCTACCACATATTAAGCACTTAATACACGGTTGTCTCTTCGTTTGCTCTTTTATGTGTTGAAGAAGGAATCCATCACCTAACTCTATTCTTCTCAGTCTGGGAACCCCTCCACTTTCCTGCAATGCCTCAACTGGATGCTATATTCTGAGGTAGTCGCTGAAAGCTTGGTTTCCTTTAGAAAAGCTTTCTGAGCTTGTGCAGAAAGCCCACACTATTCCTAATCTGTGTAAAGAGGGCAGTGCCTCAATTCTGCCAATATTAGGAACATGGAGAGTTCCCCTATTATAACAGTAGTACATATTCACATAAAAATGTGGAAAATACACACAAATTAAAAATAGAGAAAAAGGCCACCATAGTGCAATCTCCAAATGACAACCAGTATTAATATTTTGAGGCATTTCATTTTAGTCTTTGTTTATAGTGTTGGGAAAATTGCTTTTTGATCATTGTGACCCACACACATACACATACATGCATATATATTTATATCCTGAATTTTTAAAACTTAACATGATAATATAGAAAAAATGTTATTTTAAATATTACATTAAAATTTTAATTGTTGCAAAAAATTCCACCGTATAATTGTATTCCAAGCTAATTCAACACATAGCCATGTTTAGGTTGTTACCCATGCTTGCACTATAAATAATGCTATCATAAGTATTTGGGCATAAAATTTGGGGGATACTCAGGATTGTGCTTTTGATATAAATTCCTAGAAGCAAACCTAATAATCCTTTTTTAAGGCTTTTAACATATGCTGCCAATTTGGTTTACAAAAAAGGAGCATACCAAATTTACATTTCAACACATGAGAGTACCTGTTTTAATTAGGCAAAGTTAAAAAGAAAACTTTGCTGGGCCAGCCCCGTGGCTTAGCGGTTAAGTGAGTGCGCTCCACTGCTGGCGACCTGGGTTCGGATCCCGGGCACGCACCGACGCACCGCTTCTCCGGCCATGCTGAGGCCGTGTCCCACATACAGCAACTACAAGGATGTGCAGCTATGACATACAACTATCTACTGGGGCTTTGGGGGGAAAAATAAATAAATAAAATCTTTAAACAAAAAGAAAACTTTGCTAATTTAATAGACAGGAGATTTTTTTTCAAAATAATTAAAAGTGTTAACAGTGTTTTTATATACCCATAATAAATAAGTAGGCTAAAGGGAGAAACTGACTGCAAGGATTTTAAGCCAGATCTATACTAATAGACTAATTGGCTGCATCTTCCATAACTTGTTAAAGTGAGTAGTTAGTATCCAGGTTTTAATACTCCTTGATATAATTCTAAATTTTTCTTTAGTATTTATTTCTGCTCAACTCTGCATTTTCTTAACTTTAGGCCCTAGTATTTTATAAATTAATTCGGAGATTTAAAAGAATAAAGTGTACCACAAACCATAACACTAGCAGTAACTTTTGACTATATGGTTTTGAATATAAGGCTTTGAAGTATTTAACTGTGAATTAGTTTTAGATGGAAAAGTTAAAAGCTGAATACTAAATTGAGAAAATAATAATGACTTAACTAGAGAAAACACAAGAGGGCAATCTTGTTCAAGTATAAAATATGTTTGCCTGAGATAAAAAATAATTCAACATTTTTAATCAACTGTGATTTTTTTAATAGACATTTAAAGTCTTGTCGGTATGTATTATCTTTTTATTAACAGTGATAGAAAGGTGACTTTGCAAGGAAATGTAGTGTTAACATCCATACAATGAATTTTGCGTGTATTTGATTTATGTTTTTTAATCCTGGAAAGAAGTGAATCTATTTTTCATTGACCACTACAAATTGCCTGGTTTCAGAAAAGCCTGAAATAGAAAAGCCAAGAAATAGATCTGCTATAGAAGAGATACCAAAAGTATTTTTTTTCTTGTGGATTCACTGCATATATTTTTCAAAGTAGAAGTAGTTTCATTTTTCTTTTTTTCTGATTAGAAATGTGTAATCCATTAAATCTCAATTAAAGAGACTATTTTTTAAAAAATAAAAAAATTAATGAATTGCTAAAGGAAGAACATGGTCCACTGATTAGATCAGGAAACATGTATGATCTTTTACATACTTTAATTTCCTCACATTTAAATAGGACTGTAATTTCGGTTAACTCACTAGGCCCTAAAAATTAAGGGCATGAGAAAATGGGAGGTTTAAGGCAATTGCATGCACCTTTGCGTGTGCAAATTCTCATAGATCTTGATTTCATCTGCAAAGCAAACACAAAGATAACATCTGTGTGGTCTTACTGCCCATATTCCCATTGACCTCCTCACCTCAAACTAAGGTGGAGCATAGAATGTCAAACAGCATAGGAAAATAAAGGAAGTAGAAACAGGTGTTTTTCTGAGCATACTGGTAAGAGCAAGCCTTAAAAATTCTGTGACGGAGTACCTGGTACTTAGAAAAGCAATAGGGCATAGTAGTTAATCACATGGAGTTTGAACCCTCAGTTTCTGCCACATACTAGCCGTATGACTTTGGAGGAGTTCTTAGCCTCTCTTAGCCTGCTTTTTTTTCTTTTGTGAGGAGATCAGCCCTGTGCTAACATCTGCCAATCCTCCTCTTTTTTTGCTGAGGAAGACTGGCCCTGGGCTAACATCTATGCCCATCTTCCTCAACTTTACATGGGACGCCGACGCAGCATGGCTTGCCAAGCAGTGCGTCGGTGCACTCCTGGGATCCGAACCAGCGAACCCCGGGCCACTACAGTGGAGCGCGCACACTTAACCGCTTGCGCCACTGGGCTGGCCCCCTCTTAGCCTGCTTTATTTTCCTTATTTGTATGATGCTGTTATAATGGTACACATCTCATCAGACTTAAATGAACATGTAAATACTAAGAGCAGTGTCTGGTACAAGGCAAGCTTTATATAAGTATTTGCTATTATGCAAGGGAGCCCAAGAAAATCTCTATGGCAGTAAGAACTCAGATATCAGAATATGAAATGCAGGCGGTATCCCTGTTGGATTCACACAAGAGAGTCAGCAGAAAGAAGAAAACTTCAGATTATAACCACTTTTTCAAGCTACACTTGGCTGAGAATTTTCCACAGTTCCTAGGGAGAGGAAGTTGGAAACTACCAATAGCAGCTTATTGAATGCTGCAAGAGTTTTGTTCATGTTAACCATGTAGAAAACCATATCTGCTTCTTCCTCCGCTATGAAGAATGGTTAGTCATTCTAAAGTACTTTTGTTTAATGCTCGTAAAACTCTCTGTTAAAGAGCCTTCAAAGTCCAGTACTGTTATTGACAGGATCCAAACTAAAGGGTATTATTTGAACGGTGGAGTTAGTATATGGGTTTTCCGAGAGGGCAAATGAGATAAGCTGCACCTTATAGAAGGAGGTGTTTTAACAAAGCTTATTTCTGCTGTGTGCAACATGACCTGCAGTGGAAGATTGTTCAATCCGGTCATTTTCATGTTCAGAAAATAGTCTGTCTTTGGGGTAAAAAAAAAACCAGCCCTGAAATTGGAAACCCAAGACGTGTGAGCTCTGTTCCTACCATTGCCATTGCTACATTCTGAGAACAGGCAAAGGATTCTCCCTGATTCTGTTTGTTCTTTAGGTGAATTTCTCATCCCCATTATAATGGTTTCTCAGTTGTTTGAAAAGTCTGAGTAGAAACATAAGTGAGTCATTAAGAAAATTATTAAAAATATTGTACTTTTGCTTTGCATTATTCCATCCATATTTTACTTTCCACTCTAGAGTGGTTAAAATCTTGCAATATCTAGCAAGGAAGAAATAATTATAGTAAAGTGCTTTTGCACATTTCAACAGAGATCATTTTGGAATATCAATGAAAATTCTATCATATCCTCATGGTGCTTGAGCAATTCTGAGTGCTAGTGGGGCTTGACAGACACCCAGTGTGCTAGAAGGGTTTTGCCAGGGAAGCCTGCCGGATTGGCTTTATTATAAGGTAACTTTGTCTTGGTAAATTACCTAGAAGTCTACAGCTTTAACTTTCCAAATTCTGGCATTTAATTTCCAGGTTCTGGTCTGAGTGGATCAGACCAACCAAATATAAGAGCCTGATGAATAAACGTAACAAGTCCTGTGCAAAAGATAAACACAATCCCCATCCTCACTGAGCTTAAGGGAGAGAAAGAGTAAAAAAATAATTGTGCAACTAATTATTAAATTAAAAACTTTGAGTAAAAAAGTCCTGGGAGGTACAGAGCATGTGACGGGGTATGATTGTCAAGTAGATCATGAGGAAAGACATTTTTTTCAAAGTTTACAATTTGGCCTTTTTGTTTATTTAGTGACATATATGTTATCATGATGTAACAATTTGCTGTGTCTGTCTCCATAATTGATGTATCTATTCCATAGACTTATAATTTACAGTTTGCTTATGAGGATTCTCCAACTTCAAATTGCATCTTCAACTTCTTTTTCTACACTTTGATACAAGCTATTTACAATTGTTAACACATTTTTTCTTTAAATATGCTACTACTACAGATCAGATTATATAAAAGTAAGGAGTTCTTTCAACCTCAGAGACTATGTCTTGCACTATGTGTTAATGTTATTAGTCAAAGTCCTGAATTTGTGGGTTCCTTAGTGCCCCCCTACAAACACACATGGCAAAAACAAAATAAACCTATAAACCTTTCAGAAGTTAATGTATGCTCTTATCAAAGTCCTGTGCCTTTAGAATGAAGCAGCAGGAAACAGCCACCTGGCAGTAGTATAAAAATTTATAGTAGCATGATTCACAATAGCCAAAAGGTAGAAACAACCCAAATGTCCATCAGCAGGTAAATAGGTAAACAAAGTATGATATATACACACATGCAATGGAATATTATTCAGCCTTAAAAAGAAATAAAGTTCTGACACATGCTACAACATGAATGAATCTTAAAGACATTATGCTAAGTGAAATAAGCCAGACACAAAAGGACAAATATTGTATAATTCCACTTATATGAGGTACCTAGAATAGTCAAATTCATAGAGACAGAAAGTAGATTAGAGGTTAGCAGGGACTGCGGGAAGGAGGGAATGGGGAGTTATTATTTAATGGGTATAGAGTTTCTATTGGGGATGATGAAAACGTTCTGGAAATGGATAATGCTGATGGTTGCACAACATTGTGAATGTAGTTAATGCCACTAGAATTGTACACTTAATGGTAAATTTTATGTCATGCATCTTACCATAATAAAAAAATAAATAAACAAAACAAAAGAATACCAAAAACTATATGAAAAGTTGGGGGGGGGGAACACGGTCACCTGTCCAGATGCTATCACTACCGGATGCCTAATGCCTTGTGTATCGGTATGGTTTCCGTTATAATGCTAAAACATTTTTAAAACTTTCTTTATTTTCTCTTTTCACAATCTTTTCACCCCTTCCATCTACCTTATAGTTGTTTTTTTCTGTCATCTACAGTGTTTTCTGCATGTAAGTAATACCATATTATCATGATCATCATTACTATGAAGTCTTGGATTGCTTTCATTATTCTGGTACCCCATTTATATTGAGGGCTTGATGTACCCAGTATTAGCAAAACTAATACCCAGTATTAGTAAAAACATGGATTACAAGGAGCTTATGATAGGCTAGTGCTGTTGACAGTGTAATAATTTTGTGTGATTCGTTCTTAGTATGTCGACGCTATCAGATGAAGTTGCAGTTTTCGTCTAGTTTTGTGCCCTTAGAGATGACTTGGGCTCCTTTTGACCTCAAGAGGGTGCCTGGAATAGGATAAGGTCCGCAAAGAAACTGCAGGGCTGAAAAGGGTCCTTCCAATAAAAGAAAACACTTTTTACAAAATTTTTGGAAACATATGCCAAACCTTTTTCTTCTTCTAACATCTGCTTGGCCTTGTAGAAATACTTTAATCTCCACAAAACATGCTTACTGTGCTACACGTTGGGAGTGGGAAGACCTGTTTTGATGTATAAGAAAAAAAACACAAATTCATGAGTTTCAGAATTAGCTAACCCTCTTCAAGTATTTGCTTTATGATTTAAAAGGATCATTAAGAAAATACACCATTGTTCTTGAAATAATGGAGATTATATGCAGATATCTTCTATTATTTAAAATGATCAAATAATAGATTTTCATTTAAAAATTCAACAAGAGGGCTGGCCTGGTGGCGCAGCAGTTAAGTGAGCGTGCTCCGCTTGGGTGGCCGGGGGTTTAGATCCCAGGCACACAGCGACGCCCGGCTTGTCATGCCATGCTGTGGCAGCGTCTCATATAAAGTGGAGGAAGATGGGCATGGATGTTAGCTCAGGGCCAGTCTTCCTCAGTAAAAAATGAGGAGGATGGGCATCAGATATTAGCTCAGGGCTGATCTTCCTCACAAAAAGAAAAAAAAAAATCAACAAGAAAAGCAAATAAAGAACAAATACAAAAGTTTCCCACTCCGTCCCATTGCAGACAACACCTCTCCTCTGAAATAACCAGTGTTAACAGGTCCACCTGTTATCTAATATATACAAATCAAATAATAATAAATAAATAACATAATAATAGAGAAAATAATGTTATTGTGACGTGACTGGAGAGTCGGATCGCCCAGGTTCTTGGTCAGTGTAAGAGATGAATTCAGACACCGACACAATGGCAACAGCAAGCAAGCAAGCAAAGATTTATTAGAGGAAGGGTCAGATACACCCCAAGTGAGGAGCCGGCAGTGCCAGAGAACGCATCTGCCCCGTGGTTTGGATTAGTTTTATTTTTATTTGGGGTGTTTAGAAGGGAATTAGCATTATCTGGTTATCCACCAATAATGGTCTTTCCTCCACCCACACGTCGGGAGTGGGAGTTCTTGACTGTCTAGGGGAATCTCCGGAACTGTCATGGCAGTCACCCCCCCCCCAGGAAGGGAGGCTAATGCATATGAAATTTGTATGTAAATTAAAGAAAGGTCAATGTACCCTAGGGGCGTATAGCAGAAGGCTCTATACATGCTGTTTGTGCGCCCGTTATTTTTATCGTTGCGATGATGGCCTCAGACTCGCACAGTGGCTCCAGGCGGGTCTCAGTTCTCCTTTACCTGCATCGTGTAGGATGCTAGCAAGACACTTCACTGATGCAGCAAGGTCTCCAACTATGATCTCCCACTCATGTCTACCTAGCTACCTGTCTCATTATGACTACGATAAGTACAAAAAAGCATTCTACAACTTGGTGTTTCACTCATTTATTTGTTAAAATAGATTATTACATAGATTTGATTTGTAAATATTGCCTCTTGTTTCTTTATCCGTGGGATAAGTATGAGCCATAGAAAAAGTCCAAAGAAGTAAAATCGATCTTGTTTATATCTGTCTCTCTTTGTCTCACTGCAGCTCCTTCGGACCGGGAACGGTGTCTGCCTGATCTTTGTAGCCTCAGAACCTAACACAGTGCTTGGTGCGAAATAAGTGCTCAATAAATACTTGTTAAATATTGTTGACTCAGCTGGGCAGTGTTTATCATCTTCATTTGGTGGAGCGCAGTCCCAAGATGTTGGCTACCATACATTGTTAATATAATATTAAACCCGTCCTGTCTAAGATGCCACTGTACACCACATGATGAAGGCCACAGGCTGCTACCTGCCTTGAGAACTCAGAAGCCAAAGATACCAATCATGCACAGAGAGATCTCCCCACCCCCACCCAGAGTCCCCAAATTCAGCGGTAGAGGTGATATTCCTCCCTGTCAGATTTCTAAAATCCTAGATCCTAAAATCTCAGAATCCTAGGTGGTCTTCATAGACAAGAGTTTGGAAGGTCCTTTTAGGTTTATCTATAGCAGTCTTTCAAAGTGTCAAGTAGAGGCGCAGTTGTGTTCTTAGAACAGTGTGCTACAGCAGAGGCGGAATTGCCGCATTGTCTAAATGGGGGTTAAACACAAAGAATAAATAGAAATTTAGCTGTACTTAATTATCTCATACTTTTGCCCAAAACTTCATTTATCCCTCCAATTTCAGTGTTTAAAAATTTATATTTTGAAGTGTATTCCATAAAATAGTATTTTAAAACTTACAATAACATCATATTTTAGCAAGTTCCTCACCTTGGATCCACTGCTAAGTGTGTGGCTTTGGTCAAGAAATCACTTGACTCTTCATTATTGGTTTAGATTAGTCAAAAATGATCAGTTTCAACTTGTCTGACTTTAATCTTTTGGTTGTGGTTTTGTGTAGCACTTTGTTGAGGAGGACTTTGAGGCTATGTCCCAACTGTACAAGAAAATGCCATGATGACTCAGTCACATCTGTCCTGGGCATGCAGATGAGAGGGTGACATATGTGTGCTGGCTTACGTAGGTGTCATTTTTTTGTTTATCCTGTTCTAAATTAATTTTAAGATTTCTTCAGCTCTGAAAGTCTAATTCTGTTTATAAACATGGAATATGTTGATGATATATATTATCAATGAAAAAGTATAATTGTATAGAAGTCCTTTCTGTGTATACATATTTTAGCATAGCATAAGATCTGGAAAGATACTCATCGAATTGTTACCTGATCATCTCTGGGTGGTAGAAATAAGGATGTTTATTTATGTTTGTCTTTATTTGCTAATTTTTCTTCAGTGATCATGTTTTGCTTTTGGAATAAAATTGTGAAACTTTTTTAAATGTCTGATTCTAAAACAGATACTTAAGTGTATTTGCAAATTACAAATTTTAACAGGTATAAAATTAAAGCTAATTAAATCATATTAGATGAATCATTTATTTATTATAATAAGCAAAATGTCTAATAGATCACCAAATAGTATTTTATATACATATTTAATATTAGCATCTCTCCAAGAAAACTTTTTATTAGCTTTTTAAATTGAAAATAATTATACATGCTTTTAATAAAATTTCCAATAGTACAAAAAAGTACAGAATAAAAAGTAATCTTCCTTTCGTCTGAGACTTCTAGTCTTCCTCCCAAAGACAATGACAATTACTGTTTTTTCTTGCATATCATTACAAAATCATCATATGGTATATAAGCATAGGTATGTATTTATACATTCTTCTCCACAAATAGAAGCATCCTATATATAGCATTGTGTATTTTTATTTACTTTTTCTTGATAATATGTATTAGAGTTCATTTCCTATTGGCCTGTATAATTCTACTCCACTCTTTCTATGGACTGCATAATATTCTGTGTTATGGATGAACCATAATTTGTTCAGTTAGCCTCCTGTTCATTACACTGATGTTTCCAAAATTTTTTCAGCTATTTCAATCAATGCTGCCTTGAATAGAGCTGTTCAGATATCTGTAATCACTTGTGTGAGGATTCCTAGAGGACAAATTCCTAGAAGCAGAACTGTTAGGTCAAAGGTATGTGTATTTAAAATTTTGGTAGATATTTTTCAAATTACTCTTGAAAGAATTTGTGCTAATTTACATCCTCACTAATTATGTATGAGAATGCTAGTTTTATTAAATCCATGCCAACATGGTATATGGTCAAACTTGGATCTTTTATTTAACTAATAGGTGAAAAATGGTAACTTGTTTTGATTGGTATTGCTTTAATTATGAATAATGTGATATCTTTCCAAATTTTTTATATCTTCTTCTGAGAATTGCCTGTTAGTGTCTATTCTTCATTTTTCCATTGTATTTTTTTCTAAGCGCTTTTCCAGAAATGGTTAATGAGTTAACAGGTGATAATAAAAACATCTAAAATTAGTTTCTTATGAGTTGTTTTTCATTGGTATCTTTAAAACCATGAACTCCATTTCACTTAGTTCAATAAACATCTAAGGGAAGCTTTCCAAACGCAGAGCTGTACACTCTGGGTGGGGAGACAAAAAAAAGATTAAAGGGATAAAGGGTTATCTCAGGATGCTGGCCCTGTGGCCGAGTGGTTAAGGTTCCTCGAGCTCCGCTTCACTGGCCCGGGTTCTTGGGTTTGTATCCTGAGCTTGGACCTACTCCACTCATGATCCATGCCATGGAGGCATCCCACATACAAAGTAGAGGAAGATTGCTAGTGGATGTTAGCTCAGGGAGAATCTTCCTCACCAAAAAAAAAAAAAAAAAAAAAGGTTGTCCCAGCGTGCTCGCAATTTAATATGGAAAATGTAGACAAAAAGATACTCTTAAAATAATATTATGAGGCTGTAGGAGAGCATGAAAGATTACTTTAGACAGATTGAAGTTAAGCAAGGTTAAATGGAGTAGAGGCCATGTGAAGTGGGCCTTGAAGGATGGTTTCTTTTCTGTCCCAGGGCTGCTGTAATAAAGTACCACAAACTAGGGGGCTTAAAACAGCAGAAATTTATTGTCTCACAGTTCTGGAGGCTAAATATCCAAAATTAAGGTGTTGGCAGGGCCATGCTACCTTTGAAACGGTGTAGACTCCTTCCTTGCCTCTTCCTAGCTTCTGGAGGTGGCCAGTAGTCCTTGACGTTCCTTGGCTCGTGACTGCATCCGTTCAATCTCCACTTCTGTTGTTATCTGGCCGTCCTCACATTGTCTTTTCCCTGTGCATATCTGTGTCTGTGTCCAATTTCCCCTTGTTACAAGCACATCAGTCATATTGGATTAAGACCCACCCTAATGACCTCATCTTAACTTGATCATCTGCAAAGACCCCATTTCCAAATGAGGTCACACTCACAGTACAGGTATTAGGACTTCGATATATCTTTTTGGGGGACACATTTTAATCCATAACAACAGGTAAGATTTCAATAAGAGAGAATGAGGGGCAGTTGGCAGAGGGTTGGTATCCTAGGAAAAGAGAATAAAATGAATAAATACTTGTCAGTAGGAAGCACAGGGCATGTCCAGAAAACATCAAGTACTTTGTGCAGTTTTTTGAGGGCACGTTGCAAATAAGGAAACTATGGGAGAGGATCTTATATCCATTCACCCTCCGGGGAATGGGCAACGACGAAGCTTCAGTCAGAGAGTGCCTAGTTCAATCATTGGTGCCTTGAGGAGATCACGCTATAGCTGTCTGGGGAATGAATTGAATGCGGAAACTAGTGGAGGCAGGAAGACCAGACAGGAGACTATTGCAACTGCCTCAGAGAAGTCAGGCAGCAAACAACGAGCTGCTGAAGACAGTGGGTTAGGACATCTGCACTCACCCTCAGACCCTCTTCTACTGGGGTACAAAAGGGCTGCTTGCTTGTGATTTGAAAATTCTCATCATCCAGAGAGATCCCCCTGCCCCATCAGAAAAACTGCTTGAAATATACTCAAATATTTCTTCATCTGACTGGGTTGCTTTATGAGTCGCAGTATTGCACTTTGACAAAGGTTATACATGTTGCTTACTCTAAAAAAGGCCCGGGGTTGTTTATGACTTTTTGGAAGGCCTTTCTTTCTGCTTTTTTCCTTAGCATTTTCAGACTGACTCACCAAAATATCTTGGACCAGAAAATGAAATTTGAAAAGCGTCTTCTCCTGTAAGTTCTTAAGAGCTTTTCTGCACCTTTTGCTCAAAAGAGCGTACAGTGTAAAAGTGGGTTAATGGCCGAATTAAGCAGTGCCAGCCAGGCAGATATTGTCTGCATCTGCGGAGGAAGCGTCCACCCACTGTTTACCATTGTGCTTGCCTACGATATGCTTACAATTATGTAGGGGATCCAGCAACAAAAGAAAATAAAAGTCACCAGAAATAGATTAAAGGTACCATTGTATTCATGAGCAGGGGCGTTACACATTTCAACATGTCCTGTTTTCTGCTCCAAGGAGAAGAGGAACTGGGTACATATAAAGTAGCAGCCATCCTCTAAGACTAAGTAGCATTCCTATCTAGGGCTGTTTCTCTTGAGATCCTCAAATACATTTAGAATCTTCTTAGCTCTTCTTTACAGAGAAGGCTATACTTGGCCTCATCTTTCTCAGCAATTGACTTGCAATGTCATGTAGCCAATTGGCTTGATCCCTAGCTACTTCTGCTGCTTGAACAACACAATGTGCCAACACACAGTAGGGAACAAGAAGAGCAAAACTTTATAAGCCTGACCTGGTTGGCCTGAGTGCCCAGTGTTGCAAGTAGCTGGCAGATATTCAAAAGGCTACCATCTTACAAGGAATAAAACTTGAAAAGGCAACTTAAATTCAGATCCAACTCTCAGTGCTAACACTTGTATTTAAACTCTTTATTTATTTATTTTTTTTCCCCCAAAGCCCCAGTAGATAGTTGTATGTCATAGCTGCACATCCTTGTAGTTGCTGTATGTGGGACGCAGCCTCAGCATGGCCGGAGAAGCGGTGCGTCGGCGCGTGCCCGGGATCCAAACCAGGGCCGCCAGCAGCGGAGCGCGCGCACCCAACCGCCAAGACACGGGGCGGGCCCCAGTGCTAACACTTGTTTTAAAGATACTCTGTGTGCTGTGCCAGACACCACGCATATCTCTCTGTACACATTGTAGCCGATGTGTATGCTCCAGGTATGCAATAGACTAAAAAGCTCTTGCCCAGATAGGCGGAGGTGAATGCTGTCGGAAGTGAATGCAGTGGGCTGAGTTCTAACTGATAACATAGCATTTATAACCGCAAGGTGATCCTGGTAATAAAGCTGAATTCAAAACATAAAATCTATGCTAAAAATGTTTGTATCAAGATTAGGGACTCTTGATTATCATACATTTTCTTCATGCAGCGTTACAAATTCTAACCCCAAATGTATTCACTGATTCAGATACCAGTTTTTCAGAGAGTAATTTGACTTCAAGATAGAATTGGTTTTGTAGACATGAATCTACAGTTTATTCATTTATTCAATATTTTCAGCACATTTCATTGCTGGGAGCTACAGTGTGTCCCCGAAGCTATTCAAATAGCTTTTAGAGTGAACAAATATATGAACACCTTAACAGCAAATATTAGCGTAGGAAAGTCTATACAAGCAATGCTTTTTTTAACCTTAAATAATAACCGTACTGGATTATCTTTGTATTCAGAAACATTGAAAAATAAAGATCCCTTTTAAAAAGCTTCTTTCTCTTAAAATATAGTAACAGGAAAGAAAAGCATTCAGGACCACTCTTTCTTAGTATTGTGTGTACTCAGGAAACAAAGACATTTATTTAAAGAAGTATATATATTTTGAAGTAATAGCAACAGCTATAGTAAGAGTTGTGGAGAATCGTCACTTCCTGGTTATCCCTTTTTCCTTTTTGCCTCCCTCCATTTCTTTGATCTATTTCTCTTTTCTTTTTCTTTCATGCTCTTCATTGATTTTGGTTCTTTTCCCTTTTACTTCTATCTTCTCTTGTTAAATTTTCTTTTTTTATCCCTTCCTTTCTTTTTTCCTCTTGACTTTTCTTCTTTTTCTCCATCATATTTTATAAATATAACTTCATACACTATATAATTACTTCATTAAATATTAAACATATATTAAATAATTATTAAATATTTTAATAAAAAATTTCCTAAAACCCATGCCTGTAACAAATAAAAGAATAAAACTCCTCAAGAAATTGAATTAAACAAAAAAGAAATCGAATTGTTTTTTCTGCCTCTTTCTCATTTTACATAATGTTTTCAGACAAATGACTCCACCTTTCTTATTCAAATACCAGAAGGTAAAATAAAAAGAAAACATAAAATTACTATTTAATCAAAATCGATTATACTGAGAATTTAAAAGAGATCACATAGCTTCAGTGATATTGTTCCTCTTAATTTTATATTACCAAAGACAACACAACTGGCAAAATATTTGCCCCTATTTGTCATTCTTGGTTCATAAGAAATATGAACATTATAGAATAAAAATACTTGGTGACAGGAAATACAACAATCACAAGAAAGTTTCCTAGGAAAAATGGTGCCTACAGATCAAAGCAAAATATTTGAGATACCAGCAAAGCATGGTAACTTCAACGGTTGTTCTCTGCAGAACTGTGAATCTGCTTTAGGTATAAAGCCTGCAAGAAGTTGAGCATCCTGAAAACATTCCAGGTTAACTTCCCAGTTTGACAGAACACAATTAAGGTCCCTGAAAAGGAGAATAGTTTGAAACCTAAAGCTCAGAAATTTATTTCTAAGACTTTCTTTTCTCGGGGAATCTTAGATAAAAGCATGACTAGACAGCCTTCACATTTTGTTCAGAACTGAGTTTAGTAAACTACCAGTGTTCAAATGGAGGAAGAATGGCAGACATAGATGGATTCTAAGTTGTAAGTGTATTAAATAGCAAAGATTACTCCAGTAACTCGGGATGTTCTTTCCTTTAGGTCTCCTGCAAAGATGACTCACCACCTCTCCATCTCTGTCATCACTTTTGATCGAATTGCATCAAGGCTGCTTTATTATCATCTTCCCTCCAACTGCTCACTTTCTGAGACTTCTTCAATATGCTCCAAGGATGACACTTCTGTTATAAATAGACTGGGGTGCACAGGAAATATTGTTCAGAATTGATATTTCAATACAAACGCAATATACTTTTGTATTGAAGTTGACGAACGTTAATCCCCCTTTGTACATTCCCATTAACTTCTCTCTCCTCTTCTTTTGTCTTGGTGATGCCATTTTTTTCTTCTACAAACCTCAGAAGTTATTGTCCATGCTGTCTGTGCCCAGCATATACCTATTAAGATTTGCAAGCTTCTTTTGCAACATGGATCCCTTCCTCGCCAAATGTAATTTTGATTTTATTGTACATTAGGGCTTTCTTCTCCGTTGCTCTCATATTATAATGCTACTCATCAATTGTCCAACAATAATTCATCAATGAGGTAAACTATCCTCGTGAGAGCTTATCCATGAGCACCAAGGATCTATTCCTGCTTCTCGTTTGGGGCTTGTTGAGACCCTTCTCTGTGTCAAGAAAACTTCAGAAGAGCAGAGCCGCGTTCTGCCCGCCTGGCTATTAAGAAGGAAGAGAAGCAGGGCCTGCCGGCAGGGTTCCAGCCTCCCGGGTTCAGCCCAGCTGAGACGGTTTACCACCATGTTGAAAATTCTCCCCTCGTTGTCAAGTAAATCCAGAATGGATTACATGTCGTATTTTTGTGCTAATGTTTAATCCTCACAGTACCCAAGGTAGGAAAAGTTAAATCAGTATCCCCTTCTGAGGGAGAAATGAGTCATAGGAGGAAGACAAGCTTTGGGGCGCTTTCCAGCATTACAATCACTATCTAAAGCATCTGCATTTGTGACTATGCTTAAAGTGTTTTTATCAGGTAAAAAATTATGGATTGGATGTGTAAATGGAGATAATAACAGTGCTTACCTCATAGGGTTATAATAAGGATTAAATGAGATAATGCTCATAAAGAACTTAACATAGAGCCTGGGTATAGCCTCAGAAATGCTAGTAGTTACTAGTATTGGATATTCATTAGCGTATTGTCCATTAAGCTACACTTCTTCACTATTTAATAGAAAAAAATTACATAAAGCCGGGCAATCTTATAAGTGTTTAAACTAAACAAGAAGTGATTTTTAAAAACCATGCATTTTTTTCTCTTTTGTGTGTGTGTGTGTGTGTGTGTGTGTGTGTGTGTGTGTGAGGAAGATCAGCCCTGAGCTAACATCCATGCTAATCGTCCTCTTTTTGCTGAGGAAGACCGGCTCTGAGCTAACGTCTATTGCCAATCCTCCTCCTTTTTTTTTCCCCAAAGCCCCAGTAGATAGTTGTATGTCATACTTGCACATTCTTCTAGTTGCTGTATGTGGGACGCCGCCTCGACATGGCCAGACAAGCAGTGTGTCGGTGCGCGCCCGGGATCTGAACCTGGGCCGCCAGTAGCGGAGCGTGCACACTTAACCACTAAGCCACGGGGCTGGCCCCAGAAAGCATGCATTTTTTTCCCCCAAATTTGTTATCTAATTGATTTCACATATTTGGAAGTCAATTTAACAATTTTTATTAAAATTTTAAATATGCATATTCTCTGATCCTACGATTTGACTTCTAGGAGTTTCTCCTACAGAAATATTTGCACAAAGTGCACAAAACCTTATATATTAGGATGTTCACTGCAGTGCTATTTACAACAGAATAACACTGCCCTCAACTCAAAAGTCCTTCTGTAAGGGGGCTGGTTAAATAAATTATGATGCATTCAGATAGTAGAATACTACACAGTTGTTAAAAAGACTAAACTAAATATATATGAAAAAATATGGAGGAATGGGCACAAAATCACTGAGTGGTTATTTCTCTAGCAGAGGGATCATGGAGGATCTTTAATTGTTTTCTCCATTATATATTTTGCTAATAGTTGAATTTTCAAAAGAAGAATAAATTGCTTTTGTTAGCAGGAAGACACACATGCACACTTAAATATATAATAAATACATATAGAAACTCAAAGAAAAGTGCCAGGCAAACCAGAGTGATGGGTTGAGATGAAGCAGGAATAGCATTCCATCTCCTCACTCCAAGTCTAGTGTACTTTTTTTATAGCACCACTTACACTCTTGTGCAAGCCACATATAGCATTGGTGTGTGTATCTATGAGAGGGGGAGGGCCATTAGATTTGGTAAACTCTTTGTTCTTTTTAAATTTAGCATCTTTATGACTCTAGGACTCCTCCTTCTTCTGTCCCTACCAGTCCTCTCCTTAATGAGTCACTCCCTGTGCCCACCCTCTGGGTACCCTTGAACAGACTATGGTGAATGAGCTTGTTCACTAGAGGCAGATCCAATTGAAAATTAGTGGCTGCCAGTAGTACTGTGCTGCAAAAGATTCTGAGGACAATCTGGGACATGGTGTCATGATCAATTAGAGATGCTGGCCACGGGCGAAGGTGATACTACACATGTAACTCATGAACATGAGTGTCATGATGAGTATTGTCCCCAGAGCTACCAGCACTTTCACAACTTTTCCCCAGGGTTAAGGATTCAGGACATTAAGAAGTTTTTGAAACCTGGCAAAACAAAAAGCAAACCCCCAATACATTAAGCTATTGTGCTCTGCGTAGTCATTTACATCACCACTCTATTTGATCTCTGTGAATGGCTTTGAAAAGTATAGGAAGATTATCAATTGCCCAGAACTGTTCTACTCTCTTTGAATGGTTCATTTTCCCTTGAGTGTTAAGAATTTTTATAATCTTATTTTCTGTATTATCACAATGTCTTGGAATAATAGAATCATAGATCTATTTCATTCTTTTGCTGCTGAGCATAGCTATACGCAAACCGACCCTGTTTTTATTCTGTTATCTCCAGAAGGCTCTATAGCTTTAAAACTGAGCAACCTATCTTTTTATGCTCACTTCTGTCATATATAGATCTACTAAATTACCCATTTTAAGGGCCATCACACATCCCACTAAAGTTATTTCCAAATTCAACGCTTGTGTGTTTTATCTTCTTCTCAGTTGAATAAATATCCAAAAATGTTAACAATGTTGCACTGAACCTAGCTAATTATAAATATTGTCCTTTTAAAGATTCCTGAAAATGTGAATCTTATTTGCCCAAGTCCTCTTAACCAATGGAAATGTCTTTGATAATCGTGAATAGATGCAATAAAAGATATATATATATATACATCTGAGGGAAGGGACCAGGGGTTATACAGCTGACTACTGAGCCTGGGTTCTTTCTGTATTGAACATTTTTCT
Source organism: Diceros bicornis minor (assembly GCF_020826845.1). Lineage (NCBI taxonomy): Eukaryota > Metazoa > Chordata > Mammalia > Perissodactyla > Rhinocerotidae > Diceros > Diceros bicornis. Next base: position 7,387,570 of record NC_080763.1, on the reverse strand, counting down.
TAGTATACCATTGAGCTTCAAAGAGAACCAGAATTTTACAAAGAAGAGAATAGAATTTAATAATAATGCAAGCATTCCTTTGCTTTCTTAATTTTTGTTTTGGATATATGAGAAGGAAAGGATAGAGCATCTCACTTTGGGTTCAGAACAACAAATAATTATTTTGATAGTTTATTCCAAACCACATGTATCTCTTGAGACAGCTATGCTCGGCTTCAAATGTCTTGACAGGAGATTCTTACAAGTCTATTGTTACAAATCTGATACTTATAAGGACTGTTTTTAGGCTGAGCTGGATCCATAAGACAAGACTTGCCCATAAGATTTCTGAATTTTCACTTAAACTGATCCAAGTCAGAAGCAGAAAGCTGGAAATGGTTCTGAGAATTCTAGGGCACAAGGCAAGGATGTTTGTGGCAGTTCAAAGTGCTGCTAGCTAGAAGAAGTGGGAAATTTACTGAATCTTAACCAATTACTACCTAACCCATTTAATTCTTAGTTAATTAACCCATTAATTCCAACCCAATTCCTCACTCTTGGAGCCTAGAAAACCTTTTACAATCAAAGGTTACTTGAAATTTCTAATAAAGAAATGTGACAATATCATCCCTTTAAAATTCACTTCACACAGGACTAGATTTTGCAAAAGGCTAAATATACTAAGAATATACTCATGTTTTGCTTAAACTTCTCTCTAAACCCAATGGAACTTTAGGAAATTCTAATTCACTCTATTGCACATACACATTCACAAATTTTTTTTGACTAAAACTGAAATTGCAAGGTAGTTCTAATCTGATTTGAGTAAAATTATCCTTATCAATATTTTTACACATATCTCCAAAAGGAAATCCTTTTTCAAAAAGCTAATCCCATTTATGTCTGTAGGAACCAGCGTACAAAATATGAAGTATCTAGACATGGGATGTCATAAATCAGACTAGTTGCTGTTTCCAGGGGGTCCAAAGCTCAAACCACAAGGTAGGAGCACAGTCAAACCCTGCACTTCGCCGCGCTTGTTCAAAACTCCAAACTCCAGACTTCACTGCAGAAGCATTTCTAAAGCAAGCTTAGGAGTGTGTGTCAGCCTCCGTATTGCACAGGGTATGTAACAGTGCTTTTGGAGGAAGAGGAACAGGAGTTGTACTCTTAAGATTTTTATCAGACAACTGTCCGGCTCACTTTTTAAAAATATTTTTTAATTGACATATAATTCACATACCATAAAATTCATCCTTTTTAACATACACAATTTAGTAGATTTCTGTATATTCAGAGTTCTGTAACCATTACCACTGTCTAATTCTAAAACATTTTCATCGCTCCCAGAACAAATCCCATACCCATTGGCAGTCACTCTCCCTCTTCCCCTAGCTCCTGGAAAACTAATCTGCTTTCTGTCTCTATAGATTTGCCTATTCTGGATATTTCATATAAATGGAGTCATACAACATGTGGCCTTTGGTGTCTGGCTTATTTTGCTTAGCATAATGTTTTCAAGGTTCGTCCATGTTGTAGGAGGTATCAATACTTCATTCCTTTTTATAGCTAAATTTCATTGTATGGATATACCATATTTTGTTTATCCATTTATCCATTGATGGACATTTGGGTTGTTTACAACTCTTGGGTATTGTGAATAGTGCTGCTATGAATATTCATGTATAAGCATATTTGAGTACCTGTTTTCAATTCTTTTTAGTATATAGCTAGAAGTGGTATGGTAATTCTATGTTTAAGTTTTTCAGGAACTTTTCAACTGTTTTCCATAGTGACTGTACCATTTTACATTTATACTAGCAATATATGAAGGTTCCAAATTCTCCACATTTTTGCCAATACTTATTAATTGTCTTTTTGATTACAGCTGTCTTAGAGGATGGGAAGTAGTATCTTTTTGTGGTTTTGACTTTCATTTCCCTGATGACTGACGATGTTGAGCATCTTTTCATGTGCTTATTGGCCATTTGTGTATCTTCTTTGGCGAATGTCTATTCAAATCCTTTGCCTATTTTTTGCTTGGGTTATTTGTCTTTTTACTGTTTTTGTGTGTGTGTGTGTGTGTGTGTGTGTGTGTATGAGTTTGTCAAGAGTCAGACCCACATTCCATCAATATTTAAGAATAAAGGAAAATTACTATCCATCAGATTTCAACAGGGAACAAAATACAAATTTTCTTTCCTTCCATCATAGAAAAAGATTACTTACTAGATTTCGTTTTTCTAAACACACAGTAAAAGGACCAAATTTTTAATATTTTTATATGGGTTAAAAATATTTGGATAATACAATTTTTTTCATAGTATGTGATTTAATAATATCTACCTTACAGGGATGCTGTAAGAATTAGATGAATATTCAGTTCACCACTATATTCCTAGAGCTTAGTACAGCACATGGTTTGTAATAGGTACTCAATGAATATAAGCTGAACAAATTCATAAAGTACCCAGTGGAGTCCCACAAGCACATAAACAAGGATGAGTTCCCTCTCCTTCCTCCTCAGGAAACTTGAAGACTCCTTTGAACTATCTGGATTGTGGGACATTATGACATGAGTCACCTGCCACTTAAATACTGGGAGATATATAGAGCCAAGTGGTTTAAAGGATGTGAATGCTGGAACTCCACCTGTCTTCAATAAAAAATGAGTTTGAATATATTGGAGAGTGTTTGGGCTTGAAAAGGTGAAAAGACCTCCATGGGCTACAGTAATCCTAACTGGGTGACATGGAGTCGCTTGTCAATGCATTTTCTGACTTGATGTTCTGAGTGTCAGTGAATTAGACTCGCAGTGAGGAGGCGCCCATGGTCACTGTACCTTAAAGGGAAGGTGGAAAAGCTAGAGTGTCAGGCAACTCAAGACACTGAGGTTGCTTCAGGACAGGGATGCTGTCTGTTTTTTGGAAATGATTGCAGGGCTACTGTCATACTTGATATTTCATAATTGATATTTTGATTGATAACTGAAATTTTAGTCAACCTCTGTCTCACGATCCCCTCCTCCATATAACTAGTTTTATCCTCCAGAAATATTAAGAGAATATTGCATGTCAGGAAAATTCATTAGTCACCTTCTAATATTATTAATGTCAATGCTCTCAGTCCAACATGACTAAAAAAAATCCTGCTTACACATCTTTATAAACAGTGTTTGACTCTGGACCTCAGAGAGGAAGTTGCTGTTAGTGCTATGGAGTTGATTCCGACTCCTAGCGACCCGGTGGACAGCAGAGCGGAAGCCCGCCGGGTCTTTTTGCGCCATCCTCTCACCTTTTGGTGCTATCTCAGACAACGCTCCACTGCTATTCATAGGGTTTTCATGACGGGTTTTTTCGGAAGTGGACGGCCAGGTCCTTCATCCTGGTCTGCCTTAGTCTGGAAGCTCTGCTGAAACCTGTCCACCATGGGTGACCCTGCTGGTATTTCTAACACTGGTGGCATAGCTTTCAGCATCACATCAACACGCAGCTGCCACAGGATGACAACTGACAGGTAGTGTGGTTCCCTGACCTGGAAACGAACCCGGGCCAAAGAGGTGAGAGAGCCAGATCTCAGCTACTCGACCACCAGGGCCACCAGAGAGGAAGCTACTTATCGCGAATTGGAAATTTCATTCTCTGTGATATAGAATTGTCTGTTAGGGGCATGACAGTTTGTAATACCTGGAAAGTAGAAATGACTTACTTCTACAGTATAACTTAATGCACCATGAATAGCTAAAGGAGCAAATTAAAAATCATTAGTTTTTTAATACTTAAATTATAGAAAAAGAAGAAATATTTTAATTTTAAAAAGTACTCTGATAATCAATAAACTTCATGTTGCATTTTTTTTAAAGAAGATCAGATTTTTTAAAAAAGATGTATTTAACATTGCTGAACACTCACAATAATAATCTTTGAAACAAAAGGAAACTCACCTCAAAGCTAGTAGACACAGGGAAAGCGTTGTGAATCTACAAATCTCTTTTAGTTCCAAACCTAAAGTGTAGTTAATTTCTTTTCTTGGGGATACACCAGGCAGAACTGAGAGACCAAGATATTCAGGTAAATTTGATGAGCTCCCTGAGGCAATGATTTGGAATACATCTTCTAGCAATGACCTGAGGCTTAACATCTGCGAATTCTGTGCTACTATAAGATAGTTCTTACCTTACTGGTTCTGAAAAGCAGAATTTCCTTTTAACCTCTGGTATTTATTAACATTTGCTGTCTGTGGCGTGATCACCTGGTGGTGTGCTTTTAGCCAGCAGTGTATCTTCACAGGGGTTTGTCTGTCTTAAGGAACATTCAAAGAAGAGGAATGGCTAGTCACATATAGGTGATCTTGTTAGCTGAGATTTAAGGCAGACAGATAAAAGCTAATGGAAATAAAGTGCATTGTGAATTTGTGAAGGAAGGGGTAGCAGGTGCAATAATATGAAAAATCATTAGAAAAATAAAATTGAAAAAAAGATTTATGAAAATAGTTAGGTAAATGGTTGTTTTAGCTAGTGGTCAAATTCTTGGAAATCGAAGCTGCAAAAGATAATTACGTGGCTTTGTCAGCACTCTGTTACTCAGAAACAGCAGAGGGATTTTGTCTAATAGGCTGAGGCACAGAGAGGTGGTAGAAAGCCATGGAAATATCATCCCTGGGACTTCTGGGCTCTACAACGGGCAGCTGGGTGGCTACGCAAGCAGGCAGAAGCAGGCCATGGCTTTAACATGACCAGTTAGGTCCGTGGCTCTCACTGTAGCTAGTTCTAAATTGAATTTTGCTTCTTGGGTATGTTTTTCACTTGGGAAATTCAAAATAAGATCAACAAAGGAATCTATGGCATTGGCGTGTTTCGGATACCATGTGGAATAAGAGTCTCAGGATTCAGGCATTTAAATCAATTCATCTGCTTCATTCCTTAGGCTCTTTATTACGTTTTAAAGCCTGTTCTGGATTTTATTTCATGAAGTACTATGTTCCTCTGAAGTTGTGTGTGATTGCTACCCACATGGGGATAAGGACATTCTTTCAAATATATGTGATAAAAACTTAGCTCTTGACAGATATGACTTTTGTAAATTGTATCTTTCCTCTCTTATATTAGATACCTAAGAATCTGGAAAGTTTTTACAAAAACATGTTCTTCAAGGACACAGCATCCAGCAAAGATGATTATGCTTTTTATACTTAACAAGAGGCAGAAATGGAAATTGTTGAAACAATTTGTCCAAATGATCTAACAAATTCACGACTGAGCTATAATTTAACCTGAATTGCTAGGGCCCTATCTTAATGATTTCTGCTGCTGTTTGTTCAAATAAAAGGATATTGATTTTAAGGTGATCACAACTGAGATGTAGTTCATATTTCTAATAATTTTCTCAGCAGTACTGTTTCATTTCTCACCTGGAAGTAAAAGCGTGTGTAAATGTGTTGAAATTGTATATGTTGGTAGTACAGTCTCTACATTTTCATAAATTAAAAAAATTATAAGATGGGGGCTTCATCAGGAGTCGAAATAAGAAATTTACGATATGTTAATACATGAGCTCCTTCTTATACTTTTTATTTCTTGGAGACATGGCAAGGTGAAGAAATCATAGAATCTCAAAGAGGTAATATATGTTATGATATTGAGACTGAACTCAAAAGTAAAACAACACCTATGTCTCTATCAAGCAAACCAAAGCAGTGGGGTTCATTTAATTGGTTAACTGAATTTTTACATTCTGAATTTCCAGATGACCATCTCCACCAACTAGATCCTTTGCGTCAGCTAGAGTATTGTTCACAGGCATAGGCTATTTACAGTGAAAAATTACCCCATATGCATTTTCCTAAGATAAAGAGAGGATTTAATAAATTATGCTAGATAACTTCCCTGGACTACTATAAAAATTACCAAAATTATGATTATAGCCTTTCATTTTTATGGAGCAAGTAAAAACAATTTTAAAAAATGACTAATTGAAATTAATTCACCTTCTGAGGGAAAATTAAAAATAAGTACTGAGAAAGAATATCAGAATATACAGAGAAAGAATATCTTATGCAAGAATTCTAACAGAACAATTAAATTTATATTGACTTTAACATCAACAGCAAATATATATTTAAATATGCATAGGTTATTATTGTCAATAACCTACAGCATCACATTATTATTGACAATTATAAATAATAATGAGACAAGTGTCTTGACGAGTATAAACTATCATGGAAATACACTTTGCAGTTGTGTTCTTTTTGTTTATTAAAGTGTCTTCACATTTATTATACTATTTTACTCTCAGTTTTCAAATAATGAATTATTTTATACTTTACACGTATGCACATAATTAAAAATCTCTTTCTTCTAAAGAAAAACCAAACAAATATCCGCAGACTCTTCTAGCAGTCTTTTTTAACCCAAGTTTTTTGTCCAATGTTGCTTGTTTTGCTAACGGCTATTTCACCATCTCCACTTTCTGTTGTTGTATCCTCTGGGATACTGCTACCTCAGGAAAATATTGATTCTCATGATCAGCCTTCTTTCGTGTTTTCTTTCCTTCTCTCCTTGACTAGGACCATGGAAAGTCTTCCTTGTATTAGTGAATCCCAATCATATTGTTTTGCCACAAGATGTATCGTACTACTCAGGTTATTTTCCACATTTCCCTAATTTGTACCTTTCATTCAGAACATAACATGGAGCAGGGATAAAAAAGATTTAATAATGAATCAAGTTTAAAATCATTTGTGGTTGCTATATAATAAAGGCTGTATCTATTTGTTCGAATTTTTCTTAAGACATCAGAAATACTATATTCTGTACTTTCATGTTTTTATTATGACTACTCTTTGGTTGAAACAGCTATAAATGCATAACAGTATGTACTTAATAGCTATTTGTTGTTAGCATAGAAATATCCTTAAGATACTAACTGCTGAATTGTCATTAAGATGAGTCACCAGTCTACATGAAACCAGAGACTTACCAAGATGACAACTTGTCTTATTTTTATGCTTCTTCATTTAACTTTTTCCTCTGCTAAAACTAAAGTCTTGTTTATTTTTGTGATGTTTTTACTGAGACAGTGGTATCAGTTACTTCTCCAAAATTATGAGTTTACAAAATCTTAGAACATCTGTGTTGAGTCTACTGGCTTGTATGACTGTACAAGTTATAAGAATTTATAGTCTCATCAATACTATAATACCTGTTGTTCAAGATTTGTGCATTCTTTATTTACATGTTCAGTTGTTTAGTTAAAAACCAGATTATCTACTACTTTATTCTTGAGGTCATCTTGTGGGAATTATCCAGTTGTGAATTTCCATAGAAATTATTTGTGGCAAGTGATTGACTTGTGTCTTCCAGAGCCTTTCGCTCCCACCACTGCCATTTATGCCCTTTGCACGTCTTATGATGGCTGTCATGGTTCATACTGAGGAATTGTGTGATTGACCATGAATGAAACAATCACAGTGTCATTTTTACCTGTTTTATCTTTTTAAATGGGACTTTGTGAATGAATTTCTAAAACATGTGTGGATTATTAGATCCACCGTGAAATAGTTATGTTGTTGGCCCTTTCACACTGTCTTTTCTTCAGTTGTGGGAATAGGCTGTAGGCATGGATTTTAAGAGATAGTGATAGTTGCAAGGGTAGTCGTCACAGTACTATAAACTTCTTTAATGTCTTTATATGCTACAGTCACAGATGATATTTGAACTTAATCCAGTGCCATTTCCATCTTGTTCAAATGAGAAAATGGATTTCGTGGGAATTCTTTTCACTGTTTCCACCTGCTACAGGGTATTAGCAGATTAGAGCAAACATTGCAAGGTGCCCCATGTCGTCTAAGTGAACAATAGCACATTTGTTTGCCTTTCTACCTTCAAGGATATTTGAAGGTCAACTTTTGAAGGGAATGTTTTGTGAACATAAAAGTAGCCCTGATAGTTGACTGAAAGGAGGATCTTCCAACCACATAACTACAGGTAAAAAAGAAAGCCAAACGTGACAGACCAGTCCTCTTTGTGTCTGCTTTTTCAGTGTGCTAAGGGCTTCACCCACCCCTAGACATCTCCTGCTTGGGGGCCCTGCCTTAGAAATACCCAGGATCATATTGGAGCTGTGAACAGCGGTCAGCAATCCCATCCTACAGTGGACACAAGAGAAAATCCCAAAAGGAAAGTCGTGCAAGAAGTGTTTTTTCTTTCCATAATTTTGCATTCCATAAACGATTGAAATGTGCAGACTTCTTGATGCTGTTCCTACAATGATGAACGACCATACAGTAGCAGGTAAATCATTTCATTGGATGGTATTCCTGGAATTTCTCATGTCCCCACTGCATGGTAGGGATCTGCAGAAATCATGCAACTGGCTTTTATTTCCTTTTCTATAAAATGGAAAGAGTAATGGGTGCCTCATTCTTATGTAATAGGATGTTTTATACATGTTTAAGAAATGTTCATTTAAGAAATGAACCCTACGGCCAGACAGTTCTTAAGATCCATAAATATCTTATTATGTTTGACATCCATAGTATTAGATGAAAGAAAGTGCTTTTTCTTTTTACTTCTTATTGAAGAAAACAATGATATTTTTAAAAAGTTGATATACCATGACATCTGGCAGAAGACACTCAGAAGAGTGGTCTGTGAGGATTAGTATTACAGTAAACAGTAAATGGATAATTGAAAGAGCGATTAGTTTGGGTTGTCAAAGGGTTATGTGGGAGATATAAGTGCTAATATTAGAGGCATGTGGCTAATTCCATAGGCCTCCAGAAAAAGGAGCTGCACTTGGGTTCAGTTATTGAAGAAGAAATTGTTTTTAACAGTTGTGTCACGCCTCATTTTGGAGTTCATTAAAAAAAGCTCCAGCTTAAAATTGGTGAAGCCTGAGCAATAAAATCTCCATGTGAGTAAGCACGCAAACGTCTGCAGAAACGAGGGCCCTGGACGAGCGGAGCGCCGTCTGCCCGCTGTGGAGCGCTGCGGAGCTCCAGGGGCGGAGAGCCGGCCCGGCGTCGGCGCGACGCGGGTGCAGCCGCTCGTGCACAGAGAAGGCGCGGTGGCCGGAGCTCGCCGTCGCCGGTCTGTCGTACCCCACGGTGACCGCCAGTCGTTTGCGGGCTTCTGTCTGTTCTTCGTGTGCCGCTTGACTCAGCTTGAGCCAAAAGAATCAGCAGCTGAAGCCGGAGGCTACTTCTCTGCAGAGAGCGTAATGTTGGATGTTTCTGGACATTTCTGCTACACGCAACCCCTACCCTGAGCTCCCGCGGCCTTCCAAGCACTTCTCACACGAAAGTACAAGACTCTAAAACAGTACCTTCCAGCCGCTATGCTCCTGTCTAGGGGGCAAGCAGACGGTGTTTTCTGCCAGCTGGCTGTCCATCTGGTTTGGTGTGTGGCGGACAAGCGCGGCGGGGCGATAAGGGACACGGCTGTCTCTCCAGGCGCCGCCTGGGCTCCCCGGCCTCGGCCCCGCGCCGCCTCTCCCGCGGGAGCTCAGCCCGTCGTCTGAGTCAGGGCGGCCGAGCCCTCTCTGTGCGCCTACCTGGCTTTCCATTGATTTGCGATTTCTTCATCACAACAAACATTTCAGCCGCTTTGTAATGTATTGTCAGCGTGAACGCATTGGTGAAGGTTTTTAATAACTTCCGTTCTTTTTTAATTCTTATTTGTGCCTGAAATTCCCCTTCATTTTTGTTCATTTGTGAACATTTTCTAGGCTCTGTTCCAAAAAACTAAGAGGAACATTTATGCCAGACCGAAAGCTATCACCTTGCAAACTGTGTCAGGCCAAAGATAATTTTTTTTTAACCTTTGATAATCTTCAGTTTGCTATGTTTGAAGTTTATAAATAGTTCAAATATCTGCATACATATTGCTGTATTATGCATATCCAGCTTAAGTACTGTTCGGACAGATATCTTCTGAAACAATTACGTTTTAACAAATTGTACTTGGTGTCTACAAAAATGTTTTGCACTTTTGACAGATGAGTGCTTTACAAGTAATAAAATGTGAAGAAGTGTGAATTATTTAAATGTCAGAATTCCCTTATTATAGATAAAGAGACTATTTTAAAACAATGTAAACAGCAAACTTACAAAAAACAATCACGTATACGCTTTAAGACAGAAAATATTTTAAATTTTATTTTCAGTCTTAGTGTGTGATCTTAAAATAAACGTCACTTAGAATTGATTAAAGAGAAGCACCCAAAGGCTACACTTGAAAAGGAGCATCTCTTCTGAGCTGTGATTGCCAGGAAATCCATTCCCCTAGGAAAGGGAGAAGCGTCCCAGGTGTAACTGGCCACCTCACTGACTTAGAGCACCTCTGGAATCCAGGAGCCTTTTCCTGCAAAGATGACGCCAACCTTCTTTCTCCTTATCCAGTGTTGTTTTCTCTGTTTCTATTTCTCTTCATGTTCTTTGCCCGTTGGCAGTGAGAGTGAGGCCATCCTGATTAGCCGTGGCCTGGAATCTAGTCTCAGGAACCCTTTAGTTCATGAGATGAGAGAAAACAGCCCAGGGATGGCCAAACTCAGCCAGGCCCACTCTGGGCCTTGCTCCCACCTCCTGTTGAAAAACCAAGCCTTTCTGTTCTCCCCTGGTAGACAGAAGAAGAGTGAATTGGATTTTCTTGCTGGTTGTGAGGCCAAGTTGGCTGGATGAGGGTTCTAACTAAAATGGAAATCTTTGCTGTGGTTGCTATTAACACAGATAAATGACAGATAAAGTTTATAGTTTCACATAAGTGAATCAAGGAGTATTTCTTGGGTGTTAGGCTTTTGCTGTTTGTCTTATTGAAAACAGAAAAGAAAATTTCTTGTTTTAAGAAGCACAGTTTTAAGAGGCCTAATGAGGCATCTAATATTTGCAAGTAGGCGGACTAAAACGTAAATCAAGGAGAGGCGGAAAACAGAGATGCCAAAACAGTGTAACAACCAAATGTGTTCAAAAAAGAAACATTTGTCATTGGTATTACAGTGGGCACTAGTTATGTAGTTTCTCAACTTCAAGCAAAATGAAAAGAAAAAAAGAAAGGGAAAGCAAGAAAAAACAAAGAAAAGAAGAAAGAGAAACCCACTAGTGAAAGGAAAAAAATTTTAAATTCCTAAACTTGGTTTTAGATATTGTATTTTTTTATCTAAAACATAATGCTTTAATACAGCTTTCAAATATTTCTTTCTTTCTGAGATGGCCATCCTGCAGAAAATGTTGCCACTCCTGAGCTAGAGGAAGGACAGAAAGAGAGTGAACAGCAGTTAGCAGCAGGGTCAAGGGAAAGCAAGCGTGACCAGAAGTGACAGGACAAGGACAGCCTCTGTGCCACCTTCACCAAAGCTGAAGTAGGATTCCGTTTTGTCCTATTTCCCAGAAGCAGACACACTCTGCAAAGCATTAGTGAGCTTTACAGGTTGCACTGAATTTCACACAATATGGAGAATGGGGGTTACATTGCAAGAGCACAGATTCTATGCAAAATCAGTAAACGCCTCTTTCCCATCTCTCTTGTCTAGCCACCAGCTGTCAGGTGTTGAAACTCCTTCCCCACACGGCCTCTTCAGCTATCTTCACCTTTGGGTTTTCAGCAGTTTGATTATGCTTTTCAGCAGTCTGATCATGCTTTTCTTTGAATATATTCTGTTTGGCCTTCACTGAGCTTCTTAAATCTGTAAATTTATGTTTTTCACCAAATTTGAGAACTTGTCAGCCATTATATTTTCACATACTTTTTCTGCACCAGTCACTTTCTCCTCTCCTTCAGGGACTCCAATAACATACAGTCCACCATTAGACCATTTGATATTGTCCCCCAGATACCTGAAGCTCTGTTTTGCTTTGTTTGTTTTTTCTCTCTTCCAATTGGATAATTTATAATGATCTACCTTCAAGTTTATTTGACTCTTTCCTCTGTGATCTCCATTCCATTACTGAGCTCATGTAGTGAATTTTTTATTTCAGATATTATGTTTTTCAGTTCCAAAATCTCCATTTAGTTCTTTCTTTTTTCTGTGTGTGTGAGGAAGACTAGCCCTGAGCTAACATCCATGCCAATCCTCCTCTTTTTTTTGCTGAGGAAGACTGGCCCTGGGCTAACATCCGTGCCCATCTTCCTCCACTTTATATGGGACACCGCCACAGCACGGCTTGACAAGCGGTGTGTCAGTGCGCGCCCGGGATCAGAACCGGCAAACCCTGGGCTGCCACAGCAGAGCACGTGCACTTAACCGCTTGTGCCACTGGGTTGGCCCCTAGTTCGTTCTTTATACTTTCTATTTCTCTGCTGAGAATATCTGTCCTTGGATCCATGAGTTTAAGAGTGTTTGCTTTTGCCTAACGGAGGTTGATTATAAAAGCTGCTTTAAGGTCTTTGTATTATAATTCCAACATCTGGATAATTTTGAAGTTGGCGTTAGTTGACTGTCTTTTCTCTTGAGAATTGGTCAGATTTTCAAGCTTCTTTGTATATCAAGTAATTTTGGATTGTCGCCTGGACATTTAAAACACTATGTTGTGAGTCTCTGAGTCTGGTTAAAATCCTCTGGAGAACATCGATTTTTTTGTTGTTTCAGCAGGCTGTCAGCCCGCGTGCGTCTAGATCACAAGTTCTGTCTCACCTGCTGCCGGCAGTGGTTCCAACAGCAGTCCAGTTCTCAGAGCCCGCGCTGTGCTTGAAGGTGAGCCTGGACTTGTGTCCGTTCACTCACAGAATTAAGTTCGTTCTCCACATCACAGTTCTCTGAGATTTCCTTCACACTCTTCAGTGCCCAAGGGTCTCTTTTCCAGGCTCCTCTGGACACAGAAATGGGGTTCTTTGAGAGTTTTCACCTCTTGTGTTAAAGCAGCTCCCAGTTCCACACAACTGGGCCCACCTTCAGGGTAAAGCAGTGAGAGGAAAATAACGGGGATTCCTCCACACTCTTCACACAGCATGAGCGCCTTTTCCTGCAACGACAGCGTAGATCCATGACTGGCCTCAGGCTGGGACTGGGAGACAAAAAAGAAAAAACAGAAAAACAGGGACTACTCTCTCGCTCTTCAGCTTGTGGTGATTCCTTTTCCCAGTCTTCTGGTCAGAAAATTTTTGTTGTCTGCATCTGCTGAGCAGTCCACTGACTTTGGCCCACCCTTCAGTAAAAGCTGAGGGATAAAGAAGAAGAAGAAAAAAAAACTAAAAGCCAAAAAATGACCCCTCCTCCCAAAAACACTCAGCAAGAAAAATGACCACCACCATAGTGGCTTTTCTTCAAATTTTGGATTCCCTCCCTAAACTGCCTTGTTCTTTTTTTACTTTTCAGAGTCCCCAGGTAGTTGTTTCTTGTCCTCTGTCCAGAGTTTTAATTTGTATTTAGTGGGAGAGGTAAAGTTAAATATATAGTGCGATTACATATATATAAAATATCTGTAATTATATATAATACTTTTTTTAAAAGACCAGTTGGTCACAATTGTCATCTTGGACTGGTGAAATTATGTTTTTTCCCTCTGTTTTCTATTTTGTAAGTGTTTTATAACACACCTTCCTCCACCCTTCATATTTTATCCTTCTTCCAAATCTTTGGTTGGTTGGGTCTTTTCTGGAGAAACATGTAATTTACAACCATTAGAAACCATTAAACTCTGTACCAGCTAGAATGCTTTCAGCTGCAAGAAACAGAAATCACCAACTCAGTGGCTTAAACAATAATGGAATATATTTTCTCACATAATAGAAAATCCACAGGAAGGTAGTTGCAGGGTTTATTGACTCTGTAGCTCTGTCTTATTGCCTGCCATCTTTATGTTTGGCTTTGGCCTCAGGCTGGTTTCCCTCGTGGTTACACAGTGGCTGCAGCAGTTCCATACATCATTTCTAGACACAGCAACATCTAGAGACTGAAAATGGGCTGACTTTTTCTTTGAATTAGTTAGTGTTTGGTTTGATTGTAAATGACAGAAAACCCCAAATAACAGTGGCTTAGGTCTGGCTTCTTTTTTTGTTTTCCTATACATGGTCTCCATTCCCAAGATCATCTATGGTCCCAAGTGATTGTTTCACCTCCAACTATCACATCCATGTTCCATATAGCAGAATAAAGGAGAGGATGAAGAGTAGCTAAAGGACGCTTGTCAGTTGTCCAGTAAGGAAGATGCTCAGGAGTTGCCACACCACACTTCTGCATTTATTCTATTGGTCAGAATTTATCAGACCACAATGGGCTACAAAAGAGGCTGAGAAATGTATTCTTTATCCTGGATGTCCATGTGCCCAGCTAAACTGTCTACTACTATGGACTCAGTGGAGCCTGCACTGCCACATTCTTGTCCCTCTCAAAGCGTTTCTCAGAAGCCACCAGCAGATGTCCTCTTGGGCAGAAGTGCATTACATGCCCAAGCCTAGGCCAGTCCTGGCAAAGGAAGGTACCATCATGGTTAGCTTACATCCCTGAAGACTCACTATCTAGACTTGGGGCTGGGGCTATCCTCTCCTGAAGGACATGGCTTCCAGGAAGAAGGTGATACCTGAGAGAAGTCAGAATTCTCAGGAAGGAGGAATGGTGTAAGAAAAGGAGAGGCCCAGAGTGTATCTGGTAGGCAAGGCCACCGCACACCCTCTGTATGGAGTACAGCAGCGTCCAGGGCCCTGATTCTGTTTTAAGTGCAGTTGAAATGTTTATCTGTGATGGCTCATGTTACAGTCCCATCTCTTCACAACTGCTAAAATCAGTAGTGAACTCATTGTGTATTTGTGTAGGGGGACGAGACAAGGGGAATGGAACAGAGTCCAATCAAACCCAATCTCTGCTGGTGGCTCCTCCAATGTGCATTCTCAGATCCTTCTACCTAAGAGCTCATTTGAACTAAGTTCTGAACATTGAAATTATTTGTATTCAGAAGCATGGGTTAGATAAGCTTCCCAGGAAAAATAGAACTATTCCTTACTTGTGTTTGGCTAGGAGGATCCTCAAAGAGTATAAAACAGAGCAAACTGGCATTTAGAATCCAAGGCGTTTTGATTAGTTACATTTACTCTCTCTTTGCCGCACATTAACTTTTTTGGGAGGAAGGAAGCCAGTGTATGAAAAAGGATGACTACAATTGGAAGGAAGAAAATGGCGATGAGTGAAAGTAGGTGAAAGAGAAACCGTAATAGGGCACATATGGGAGAGGGAGGGAAGGAGCTGTGTGCTTTTGTCACTATTCCGTTGCCATAGTAATGAAGCAAATTGGGCTGATACTGCTCTGTTGGTTTTGTTTTGAATGAGGGACCAAATATGTGCAGGCAGAATGAAAAATTAAGTCTTTAGCAAACCAAAGAGACAGTCTAACTGTATTTCATCTAAAATTCAATATAATTTTTATAAGAACGTCTATGTTCCATTGAAATAATAAGATCTAAAGAGGATCCTAAGTCTTATCCAATAATTTTGAAGTTTCTTTTTGTGAATTAACAGTGAATAAAAACCTCTCAATTATAGAATATATATTCACTGTAGAAGAAAATTTAAATACATAAAAGGACAAAGTAAAGGATAAGAAAAACCGCCTGATCCTGTCTGTTAACTTTTTGATGTGTAGCTCTTCAGTCTTTTCATTTATACGTTTTTACCAGTTGGAATCACACTTCATTATTGTAGGTTGAGTGTTTAGGTTAATTCCAGTTTTTCACTGTCTTAGTCAGCTTGAGCTGCTATAACAAATTACCATGGACTGAGTGGCTTAAACAACAAACATTTATTGTTTCTCACAGTTCTGGAGGTTGGGAAGTCCAAGATCAAAGTGTCAGCAGATTCAGTGTCTGGTGAAAGCCTTCTCCTCCGTTTGCAGACAGCCACCTTCTGGTTGTATCCTCACATGGCGGAGAGCAGAGAGAGACAGAGCAAGCTCTCTTGTCTCTTCGTATAAGGGCTCTAATCCCACTCATGACTTAATCGTCTCCCAAAGGCCCCACCTCCAAATACTGTCACACTTCGGATTAGGGCTTCAACATTTGAATTTTGGAGGAACACATTCAGTCCATAGCACACTAAATAAGATTTCAAGGAAAAAAATGTATATACTTTTTTTGTGTACCTCTATAAAGTACCTAGAGCTACTCTTGAATTTAATCAATAGGAATTCAACAAATAAGAATTATCATTCAACAAATGGGAATTATCGTTTTCACTAACAACCATACATAAGTTTAGTATGGTCAATAATTATTTGTTGACTTATCAATTGGGGTTGCTCTTCAAATATTACAGAAGGTGCCCTCAGAGGTCCTGTTCAAGTGTACGGCCAGATAGGTTAGCAAGCGTTCTGCCAGAGTGTTCCACAAGGTGGCACTTACTTTTCTATGGTTTTTAAACCTGAAGTTTTGCGGAACCTGCATCCACCTATGAAGTCAGAATTTGGAGATGTCAACTCACATAACTAAACCCAGTAGAGATGGCTGAATTAGTACAATTTTTTTTTGATTGACAATGAGAAATATAACTGCCAGAAAGACGGTTGGTGCATTCCATCTGCACAACCAATATATTCTCTTCTTGTATTCAAACTACTAAAAAGAAAATCAGAAGGTTACTAACAAACGGAATCAGATAAGATTTAAATGTGTGCACAGCCTCGTCGTTCAGATGGATCACTCTCTTTCCTGGACAGTTCATACAGTCCGTCTCCAGTTTTTGTACCATATAATCCACTGTATCAACTTCTCTTTTTCTTTTTTTTCTTTTTTTTTTTTTTAAAGATTTTATTATTTTATTTTATTTTTCCCCCCAAAGCCCCAGTGGACAGTTGTATGCCGCAGCTGCACATCCTTCTAGTTGCTGTATGTGGGACTCGGCCTCAGGATGAACGGAGAAGCGGTGCCTCGATGCGCACCCGGGATCCGAACCCGGGCCACCAGCATCGCAGCGCGCGCACCTAACCACCAAGCCACAGGGCCGGCCCATCTTTTTCTAAACATACTTTCCAGATCACCTTGATTGGAATTGTGGGGGTTCCTAACTGTGGGGGTTTAAGTTATATCTTGGTTTCCTTTCTCAGATGGCTGTTCACGTTCATCATATGTGGGTATCGCTAGTTTAACTCTAGGGGTAACTGAGTAACCTTGCTTCTCTTCATCACCATATTCATCAATATGAATCTTATCGGGTTGGGCATTTTAGCAAAGAGAATTAAAAAGTTTCAGTTTGTTTATTAAATGCTTACAGAATAAAATTTTAAAAGCTACTGATGCAATTTGAAGATACCATTTGCTTGACAAATATTTATTGAAAACATATGGAAAAATAATAATTCAGCAAGTCCAGGAACTGTGGATTCTCTAACAGCACAAAGAAACGGTCATTTTAAAACTGTGATAACCTTCACTGGAATCTTCTGAATTTCCTAAGGAGAGAGGAGGGGCTTTGGCTGTGGAACTCAACCTGGGGCCACTTTAAAACGACTTGGTTTGGGACTATGCAGAGGTAGTTGTGGGCAAGTCGGCTGAGCATCATCTGAACTGGGGTTATTTGGGAGGGCATGTCAGGGAGTATGTGAATACTCAGGTCTGACTCCGAGGGATCATTCAGGTTGGCCAGTGCCTTCTATGAGTTTCTTGTGATCCTATACAAACCCACAATCAGACCAAATGTGATGACCCGTGTGGCCCAGACTGGATAAGGAAGGAAGTAAAGCTGGGAGGAGGTTGGTACAGTGGGGAAATGGGCAAGAGTCTGCAGACTGGAGTCCTGGATGAAGTTGAAGTTTAAGTTAAGTGTGAGTATGATATTGGGAGTGACAGAGACGGATATGGGATGAGAGAAAGCTATGATGAGAGAATGGGATTTCTGAAGTGGAAGAGTTCCAGAATTATAAATTTTCAGGATGTGGTAGTGAGAATGAGTTCTTATTTAGAAGAAAATGAATGGTGGATAGAGGGGTGCTAGGGGCATTTGCTGCTTTGCATAGCACTCTTACATCCTTTGGGAAATAATCCTTTCAAGTAAATGGTCCTAGTAGAGCCTGCCAATCAAGGCAACCCACCCTCTTGGCCACAGGGTTGGGCATATCCAAGCCAATCAGAATTCTTCCACAGAATTTTTCGATACTTGGTAAGGCAAATGGATGGTAGAGAGAAGAAAGGAGTTCCTCTTGGGCACTGAACTGTGAGGATATGATCCTGGAACAATGCTCTAGATGACTCTCAAATCCATATCTCTGGCTCTAATCTCTCCTTTATCTTCTAGAATCCTTTTAGACATCTCCATCTGAACGCCTCATTAACCCATGGCCAGGCAGAATTCTTCATTTTTCTCCACCCAAATTGATCTCCATCCTGCGTTGCTGTCGGTGGCACCAGGCATCTAAGCCAGAGATCTTGAAATCATCCTCCACATCTCCCTCTCCCTCACCCCCACACACAATCCATCACTAAACTCTGTCAATTCTACTTTATAAATCTTTACACATTTCTTCTCTTCTGTCTGTTTCCACTGCTGTGGCTCTAGTACAGCTGTTTATCACAAGCTCTTAACTGGTCTTCTTGCCACCAGTCTTAAAAACCTCCCATCTGTTCCTTCCTGTTCCCCCCACCACGCCCCCGCCCCCGCCCCCGCAACCCGGGTAGAATGGGCATTTTCCTTCAGCACTTCAGGGCTCGCTCCTGTTCCCTCTGCCCTTTCTCTGGACACCCCTGCTCTCCAACCACACCAAACAGCTTGCAGTTGCCGGAACCTTCCAAGTTTTCTCCCTGCTCCAGGCTTTAGTTCAAAGACTGCTCGCTTTTTCTTTTTACATCGCGGCTAACTCCCATTCATGCTTTCAAGTGGGGCTTGGGTGCTGCCCCTCTAGGCATCCCTCGGTGACAGTCTTCACCCTTGCCTCCCTGGCTGACATCCTACGGACATGATCTCACAACTCTGTGGAATGTGCTAGCATGAGGACTTGCTGCCCTGTGTCGTGAGAACAGATCTATTTGTCTTTCTTCCTCACAAACTGCAACTTCTTTGAGGGAAGAGATTGAGTCTTGTTCAAATTTGTATTCCTTTCCTTGGTTTGGAGTCTGACATGTAGTAGACCCTTAACAAACACCCACTGAAGAATAAATGAATGAGAATCCAGGGAAGATGCACCACTGATTTTGGTTCTTTGGTTCTGTGAACCCGTTGTCTTCTTGAACCGTGATGGTTCTAGGAAGCACTGCTAAAACATGTCTTGTCTAAACACTACATCCTTGTTAAAATTTCTTTTGCCTGCAAAGCTGGAAGAATAGTCACATGTCTTCATTTTTACAGATGAAGAAACTAAAGCACAGAGAGGTTAAATGACGCGCAAAGGCACACAGATGGGCCAAGATGGGGTAGGATCCTGGGCTCCTCTGTCCTGATCCAGGGTTCTTCCTCCCTCAAGCACTTGTAATTTCAAATACTTTGGGTCTTGTTTCTTTGAGGAATGTGTTGAGTGCTTCTAGCCCCAGGAAATGATGCTCCCAGCTGCAGACAACTCCTAGCAGATATTTGTCTCTTTCTGAAATGATTTTACTCTGTATTCAGGCAGGAGGGTGCTCTGTTTACCCTCCTGTTTACCCTCCTTCCAATTCAGCTGCCCCTTGCTTCCTCCATGTACTTCAGAAATTCCAAGGAAGGAAGGTCAGCCTGTGTGCGAGGAAGAAAGGTCAGCTTCTCGGCTCATCTGTCTGGGTGCATGAACATGACCTCTGAGATAGGATCGACTTGTTAGGGTAAAGCACCTCCCTGGTAAGTTTTTATAAAAACCATTCACATGTAAGTCTCAAAACGAAAGTACTTGGTGCTGGAGGTGGTGGGGCGGGTGTTCAGAAAATAAAATGCAAAGCTGAAAGCTGTTTCCACGACCATTTTTCATAATAATTTAGGCTTCTTTTCAAGCCAAACCTAGTTTTAGTGTTTGCTTCAATTTCCTTCTTTCTTCCATTCTCTCTATGTCTGCTGCATCTGTCGAAATGATCTCTCCTGATTTTTCTTCAGTCTGTTTCTCTGATCACTGCACTTATTGCTTGTGGGATTTACACACATTTAGCAAGTCTGCTTGACTGGGGTTTCCTTTAGTTATATGACATACCCAGGTTAAATATTTGATTTATTTGAATTGCTGGATTCGAAATACTGTTTGTCAAATTATTGCCTTTTATCATGTCTCAGAAGTTCTCATATTTCTTCTTATAAGCAATTGTTAAAGATGTTTACTCTCCCAAAGAATAACAGACAAAAGCGGTAAACCTGAACACTACGGGGCAAACTGATGGTGCAAACTTTCCATCTTACCGAGGCTCCTCTAGGTTTCACTTGGAGCCCTGCATATACGCTGTGTGTGTGTGTGGGCGTGTGTGTGTACTTGAATACAAATGTATGAGTAAAGCCACCATGCATGCTTGTTGGGCATCAGATCAAAGCACCCTCAGAAACATTCTCTGCTAAGAACAGGAACAGTTTTGAGAACTGTGGGGAAATTCCAAGGAAGCCTGATTAAATCACTGCACAATCACATACTGCTTTTTCAGGTCAGGTATTTATCACAGAATTTTAGCTTTCTTAAAAAAAAAGACCCTCCAAATGTTTACTAATAAAATCTTATGAATCAATTTCTTGCTCAGTTATAGTTGAGAAATAATATAAAATTCTAGGTGATGAACCTGAAGTGTGTGGTTACACAATAGAGAAGCAGTGGTTCTGGGACCGATGATCCTCCTGAATTCCATGGTGGCCCCACCTTCCAGGTGGAGGTCAGAGCATCCTCACAGATTCCTTTCCCCTCAGTCTTCCTTTCCTGCAGCCTCCAAGAATGCCCGTCCAGGCAGGCTCAAACTTCCGGTAGGGGTTGCTGTTGTCTAATATAAGGCTATTGTTCTCAACAGAATTTGGTTATCGCTTCAGATCATTTCTAACCTTTGCCCTTTCCCAGGATTTAATCTGTTTAAATTGATATTGGTTATTTGCTCTTGAGTTTACTGTGAATTTAATCTTACGTTACTGTTTAATACATTAAAGTGCTATTTTGGTTGCTGCTACTGCACTGATTAGCATTAATTTTCCCCAGAATGTGTTCAGAATATCAGTGAGCATGTTCAGGAGAATGAATAATAATTTTATTGATTTAAAAACAGTGAAATATTTGATTACTTTATAAAAATGCATAAAGTGCATTTTGATGAGGCTGGTTCTGGAACCAAACTAAGACTTTCAGAGGAATTGAAACACTGGCTTAATACTCAGGTTTTGCCTTTAAAATTTTTATTTTTCTTCTGGTAGAGATACACTATAGTGGCATTTTTGAGCCTGGATAATTTTAATTCCATTTTTATTGTACAAACCCAAGGGGAATATTTCCTTTGTTTTCACTGATCAGTTATACAATTATTCCTTTCAGATACTACGTGAACCGTGAACCATAATATTATATTCCTTGCTAATACATTTTGGCAAAAGTATTTACATGAAAACACAGTACGTAAATGTAATGACTTTCTCAAATGAGTACATTGTTGCCATAAAGCAATCACCTTTATTTTAGGACAAGTAAAATTCATTAAATTTTTCTCAATTAGCAAACCGGCTTTTCCAAATGAAGTAGTGAAGGAAAAACCTTGCCTGTTTTATCCTAACCCAGCTGATTTGCCTTTTATTACCAGTTGCCTATTTGAGGAGGAGAAAAAAAAGAGAAGTGTTTAATTTTAATAAACTTGATGCAATGCTGACTCCTAGGGGATTAGGTATGGTTCTGATACACTTAGCCTCTTTTCAGTTAGTTTCAAAGTAAAAGTTAGATTCAAAAGCAAAAGCCTTTGAAACGAAGATATTACCTTCAAGACTCTCTCAGGTTGAAAGGAGGAACTTTGAGACCCAAAAGAACAAATCCCTGAATTGTAAAACTTAATTTAAACAAAAGAATATTTTATTTCTTCCCCCTCACTAAAATGTTTAAATTTCATCGTAAATCTAATAACCAGATTATGTCATTTGACACAGACAGTTGAGCTGAGCCTTGTATCTATAAGTACAAATGTAGCTTTTTGGGAAAAAAATACGATTAACTTTGAATTCACATTTATATAGTATAGATTTCAGACTAATTTAACTTAACTGCCCCTCTCTGAAGTAATTTTTTAGTTTTAGTATTCATTATTCACTCTATGCGTTAGAGTGAAAACATCTTTTTTTTTTTCTTCAAGATAAGTAAAAAAAAAAAAAAGAGAAATGACACTAGCTATGCACACACTAAATGACTCAGAATATGAGATTTATAAAATCTGTTAGATATTCCCAATAAAAATGCAAAGACTGAGAATGTTAATTATCCTATGTATTTATGGGGCCCCTGCTCTTAAAAGACATAATATCACTGAATCTAATTCTTGGAATACCTGTTTAGCATTCTTCAGGTGGATTGTAAAATGGCAGTTAAATAATATTTCTAAGGGTAAAAGGTTAAGGCTCAAAATTCCAACTTCTAGTACTGTTTTTCTAGGATAAGGGATAACTGATATAGTCTCTGTCTTGTAGGAAGTTAGAGTAAGGAGTTAAAATAAATTATATATTAATTGTGAGGAAAATTATCAATCTCTTTCTCTTTCTCTGATATTCTAAATAGCTCTTAAGTTGATGGGGGTGGTGGAATATTAAAAAAAAAAAAGAATCAGCAATAAATAAAAGGTATTGACATTCTCTAGTAAAAGGAACGAGACTCCTTGGAAAAATCGCTGATTATGGGGCAGAGGCAAAGAATATTCAAGATGAACCTGGAGCAGCCCATAGTGCCAGAGAGAAAAAAAGTGCTCAAAAAAACAAAGAGAAACAAACAAAAAATTAGGCATGAAGGGAAACAGAGCCAACCTAAAGGAACTGCCCATGGACAAACCTGGAACAATGTGGGTAACAAAATAAATCAGGTAGTAGTAGATTATAATCCAAAGTATAAAGTAAACATACAGGAATCCACAGTTAAACAAACAAATAAATAAATAGGGGGGAAGAGATAAATCTTTCATAGGGAAGAATTCCAAATAATTTATGTAGATACTCGCCACACTCTCTCAAAGAGGTAGAATTTAACTCTCCACTCCTTGAGTGTGGGCTGTGCTTGGTGAGTTGCTTCTGAAGAGTAGAGGGTGGGAAGGGGAAATAAGCAACTTTCCAGAGGAGAAATGCGGCAGCGCTTTCTGGGCCAGGTCAGCAGGGCTAACAGCATCAGGGATAAGTCATACTGACAGCAGCTACCCCTGATGCGATGTGATGAGAATGGTATTTCACCTCCACAGTCTTCCTCCCAAATACCCATAACCCCAGTCTAAACATGATAATAACATCAGAAAAACTCAAATTGAGGAACAGTCTACAAAATACCGGATTAGCACTCCTTAAAATGGCCAAAGTCATCAAAAACAAAGAGAATCTGAGAAATTGCCACAGACCAGCGGAGGTTAAGGAGACATGATGACTAAATGTAATGCGATATACTAGAATAAGATTCTGGAACAGGGGAAAAATAGTGAAACAAAACAAAGTGGGGTTTAGTTAATAGTGAAGTACCGATGTTGCTTCCCAGTTGTGACAAATGAATCACTATAAGATGTTATCAATAGGGGAAACTGAATGAGGTATACAAAGGAACACTCTGTGCTGTTTTTTGCAAACTTTCTGTAGGTCAAGGTATTCTAAAATAAAAAGTTTATTAAAAACAAACAAAAGGTAGTTAAGATTTCATTTCTGTTACATAGGTCTTGATAGGTTTGGGAGAAGTTGAGGGTGGGGAAGTAGGAAAATGTGACACAAGGACTAGTCCTTCTTTTTAAAAGCATAAATGAAAAATGCTCCTATCCCACATCCACACTCAAACCTTTTCACTCTTCTGGATATTAGTGATCATAATGTAAATTGAATTTGAAGAAGTCTATGTTTTGTATTAAGCTAATGGTTAACAGGATGGATGTGCCAGATAATATGAAATAGAGGCTAGAACTATGATTCTGACATCACCTAGACTGGCATCTGATCACTTTTTTTCCGGAGAACTCCCTTTGCCTGTTGAATGTGTAGGATCTTCAGTCTATTGGACTTCAAATTTTTTCTTAAATGATTTCTTCCTTTTTTCTTTTTTTGATACAGGAACGCCTCCAGTAGTTACATGAAAATGGATGCATAGGGAACAAATTTTTGGGATCTTGAATTTCTGAAAATGTCTCACTTAAGTGATGTTTTGACTGAGCCTAGAATTCTAGAATAGAAATTACTTTCCCTCAGAATTTTGTAGGCAATACTCCATTTTCTTCTAGCTTCTTGTGTTCTCTTGAGAAGTCTGATCTGATTCTCAATCTTGATTGCTTGTATCTAATCTGTTTTCTCTCTTTGGAAATGCTGTGAATCTTCTCATTGTCCTCTGAGTTCTGGAATCTCATATTTATGAGACTATTTTAAGTCTACTTTTATTAATTGTATTGGATCTTTTCTATGTGGAAACAAATGTACTTTATTCAATTTTAGGAAATTTTCGTGAATGTTTTTGTTGGTGTTTTCTACCTTTCTGTTTTTCCTGTCATCCTGTTATTCAGGTGTTGGAGCTCTTGTATTTCTCTAATTTTCTTATGACCACTTTTACATTTTCTATTTGTCTTTTGATCACATTCTCAGAGAGTTTTTCAATTTCTCCTCTAATCCATTTACTGAATTTCTCATTTCTATTATGATACTTTTAATTTCCAATAATTCTTTTTTTTTTTTTTACATTTTTCTGAATGTTCCTTTTAAATAGAATCTCTTGTTTCATGGATGCAATATTGTCTTATTTCTCTGAAGATTTTAGTGATAACCTTTTTAAAAAGTCTTCATCTCCCTCTATAGTCTTTGTTTCCTCTGAGTTACACCTTATTTATTTTTCTTTTGGTTTGTCTTGGACTTTTTTTGTGTTGGAGGTTTTCCTCAGGTATTAGGGATTCTTACTTGCTTGATAATAATTGAGTCACATAAAAGCTCAGTGGAAGTCCTATGCTTAGCCTGGGAGGCTTGACGACGATGGGTCTCACTGTAGAGTGATTGGGCTGCTCTGTTCATGAGAACTCCCACCCCACATCAGTATTTCTAGGTCTTTATTTTGGTTG
This sequence comes from Diceros bicornis minor, assembly GCF_020826845.1. NCBI lineage: Eukaryota > Metazoa > Chordata > Mammalia > Perissodactyla > Rhinocerotidae > Diceros > Diceros bicornis. Next base: position 7,362,498 of record NC_080763.1, on the reverse strand, counting down.
GGTCAGATTTCTAAAGAAGAAACTTTATCACTCCTGCCTAGGTGGTATAAACCTCACTGTCCATTTTCTGGGAGCCAATTAGGGTAAGCGTGCTGGTGGTGGTTTCAACATTTAGCATCTATACGTATTTCACATAATCCTCTTCTTTTCAGTATCTGCACCATTACTGTTCCTAGAACCCCCGCCCCCAGCACCCCCCATCCAGCGGCCCTACTTTTTACCTCTCTGAGGATCAGGCACCAGTTCTCCACCAGGGAGAAGATGGGATGGAGGTTCAATTACATCCTAAACAGTCTTTCTACCATTCCTCTTGTTTTCAGCTTCATCTTCATACACATTTTCATAAATATCTGGGGCCGTCAATCCCTGAGGCTTTAAAGATTCAGTTGTGCAAATCTTGCTTTTTTTTTTTCTTTGCCCGTCATTACCATAGGACTCACCTTTCTCTGGTTTACTAGGTAAGATCCCTGCTGTCCTGCTTTCCAGCTTCCAATGTTTTGTGGCTATCATCTCCTTTCCCATTGTTTTTGTCTTTGAGCCTTTATGCCTCTTTAAAAAAAACAAAAACAACTTCTTTTGGTTTTTTTGTGTGTTTTGGTAAGGGTGTCAGAGGAAATGTGTATGTGTAACCTGTCACCTTTAGGTGGGAGTCCCACATTACATTACTGAGCACCTACCCTGGACTGGACTGTGCTGGGAACAATGGGAGGACACACAGAAATTCTCTTGGGTATGCAGCTGAATCATTGTCAGGTCTCGGTTTTGACGTGAAATCTAGAATTGACCCTCTGAAGGACTGAATTCAAGATGCCGATTTTCCCATGATTGAGAGTCAAATGAAAGGTGGAAAGAAAGCTGATTGAGGTAATAATTGTGCCCATTCGATGAGAAGGAAACCTTTATGTGAGTACTTTATGTACCGAGATTTCTATACCTATAGTAGTCTTTTCCCTTCTTCTCTTTCACTAGTAGACCAAAAGAAATTAATGAAGAAGATAGAAAAAAGAATGGCTCTTTTTTACCTGATCATGTCCAAGACAGTCTTGGGAAAATAACTCTTCTCTGAAGCGGTCTTAAAGTTTCCCAGGATCAAATATAATAAGGTGAGAGTCACACAATCAAATGTTCATATGGGCCACGTGGGTATTAGACTGGATGGTGTTAAAGAGAAACGATAGTGCGTGGTAACAATGTACGGCAGGCCTTGGCCTCAGCGTTGGGAGGACTATAGGAAGCAGTAGGAGCTGTGGAGAACTGGAGAGGGGGTGCCCTGTGTAAGTGAGTTCTTGCTACAGAACTTCAGCTTGTTGTTGCCTTGTGGAAATGAGCAATCCAAGTTGTCCAGGGAAACCAGAAATCTATACTTTAGTATAAAATATTAAAATGAACTATTATAAAATGATATATTAAAATATTAATATGAAATAGCCCAATTTAAAGTTTTTAAACATTAGCAAGTAGTTAAATATTTTTTTAAACAGTGTACAAAGAAAACATATTTGTAAACCAAATTGAGTTGCAGATCTCCAATTTACAGCCTATGGCACAGTCTTCTAATCTAGTCTCCTGGATTCATTTTTTGAGATTATATAGGGTCATTCATAATTTTCGTGGTAAGTGTAACCCTAAAGATTGATGTTAGTCTCTGGAGAATAGTAAGCTTATTAAGATACGGAAAAAGGAGGTTTGGATCTACTAAAAAAAATGGGCCTAAAAATCCTGTATGCTCTTTGCCGTGGAGCAATACTATTTTCTCATACAGAGTTGACCCAACCCCTCAAAACCAGCTGCTTTTCCAAGGTGCTTCTGATCAAAATGGATCCTGTAATGCTCTCTAGCTGCATAAAGGAATGAAGAAGATCCCTATCCATTGATAGGAAAGGACTCACAAGATACATTAGTAGGTGAAAAAAGCAAGGTGGAGAACAATATGTCTAATATGACACTTTTTGTGTTAAAATAGAACACAATAGAGATATATTTTTATAGTTGCTTGTACGTGCATGAAGAAAATCTATAAGGTTACGTTATATATTAAGAACGACCGTTATCTTATGGAGTGGGAACTGAGCAGTTGGGAGAGCCTGGAGAGAGGATGCTTTTGCTATATACCTTTTTCTTAAGTATGATATCACCTTTTTGAAAAATTAAATTAAAAAATATATTCTTTATTTTATTCATCAATCCATATCCAACTAATTTGAATTTGAAAAGGGTGTTTTGTTGGCTCATGTACTAGAAAAGTCCAGGGGCAGGGGAGCCGGATGAGGCATGGCTAGATAAACCAGAACTTTCTTGCTTTTCTTCTCTGTCTCTAACTGTCGATTCTCAGCTCCTGGATATTGGCATTCCCCCTTGCAGCAGATGGCTGGCCCCCAGGGTTCAGGAAAAATGGCCACAAGACGCATGAGTCGCAGGCTTATATTATTCTGATAGCTTGCTGAAGAGGAAGAGAAAACATCTTTCCTTCTCTGGCAGTGAAGTCTCAAGAAGGACTCTGGATCATCTTGGGTCACATGTCCTTTCCTGATGCCTGAACCAATCATTGTAGTCAGGAGGTAGAACATTCTGATTGGCCAGGCCTACGTCACATGGGGATGGTGAAGTTGCCCTCATTTGTACCACATAGAAAGGGGAAGAAAATTGCCCCAAGCTAGGGGTGATGGACAATGAACACATATCTACCATAGAGCCGAATGTGCTTAAAACCAGAGCAAACTTAAATCTGTGTGGCTCAGACCTTTATATCTAGACTTGCTGCAGAACTCAGTGGACCACAAGATGCTAGGGACATGGAAAATGACCATTAACTACCCAAAAGTATGCTCTCTATTTATGTGGGCTGTGAAGTTGAAACTGGAATATGACATCTTTCTCTAAGACCCTACCTGATTAAAGTTGCTGTTGCAAACTGAGAAACATATCAAGCCACTTCCTTTCACAGACTGTTTATTCCTTCCTGATATAGATAGTTTTAGAGTCTAAACTTCAATGATGAGACAAGAGAAAATGTTTGCCGAAAGAAGGAGTAATACAAGAAACAGATTTCAGAACTGCTGAATTCATCTTCACAAAACTGCCAAATTTTTAGAAAATAAAAAACTCAGCTAAGCTCATTAAAAAGTCATCTAACCTCATGACTGAAGACAAAAGAAAGGATGTCCAGTTAGCGAGTTACCTAATGCATCTTGCGGCTTTTTCGGAACCTTGGGAGAATCCATCTGCTTCAAGAGAGAATGCAGGTGCACTCGAAAATAGCTACACATTATGCATTGTGAAAGGAACAGGGTGAGCTGAGCCACTTGGTACCCTTGAAATATCAGTTTCCTCATCTGTAAAGTGGAGACGATAAGTTCGTTTTGCAAAATTGTTGGGAGTTGTATTAGTGCCCTATTGTTGCTATAACAAATTACCATGAAATTAGTGGCTTAAAACAATACAAATTTATTGTCTACAGTTCTGGTTGTCAGAAGCCCACCCCACAGCGGGTTGACAGGGCTGCATTCTTTCTGGAGTCTCTGAAGAGGGGGAGAATCCATTTTCTTTCCTTTTCCGGCTTCTGGAGGCTGCCTACAGTCCTTGGCTCACAGCCACATCACTCTGACTTCTGCTTCCATTGTCATATCTTCTTTTCTGACTCTGACCCCCCTGCCTCCCTCTTATAATAACATTTGTGATTACATTAGCCCACCCAGATAATCCAGGATAATCTTCCCATATCAAGATCCTTAACTTGATCACATCTGTAAGGTCTTTTTTGCCATCTAAGGAAACATACTTACAGGTTTCAGGGATTAGGACATGGACATCTTCGGAAGGCCTTTATTCTGCCTACCACAGGAGTAGAAAATGAATAATATCTATGAAGTTTATTAGCATTGTGCTTACCATGTAATAGATACTTGACCAAAGGCAATTTGCAGTTTGTAAATTTTAACAATTCAGATATTTGACTCTGCATCTCGTCCAGCATTAAATTCTTAGATGTTCAATATCCTAGTGGGGGCAGAACACATAATGCTCCATTCTCATGGATGCCAACCTAATTGTCTTACATGTATGAGCTTTGTGTACTGACCTTAAAAGATACTTTCTGTCCAGAAATAAAGGGCAGGCCTTCAATGGAACTATTTTAAACAGCGAAATAGTCAACATGCAACTTCTCTTCCATTACTCTTTTATGAAGACTAAATGCAACACATATGTTATGGAGCATTTCCAGAGAATACTCAATGTCCTAAAGAATGTTACGTTTTGTAAAATATAGCAAAAGGATTATTTCATCCAGGTGTGTTGCAGGAGGTCAAGATTTGGCAATACAGATGTTTGTGCCTCAGCAGATCTCCTCATTTATATTTGGGTTAGCAGGTTCCCAGGGCATCCCAGTATCCCTCTTTGGGGGAAGGTCCTGCTGGCCCCAAACTTTACTCAGCACAGCCCAGTGGCCCTGAATCAGGGTAATGAATGCTGAATTTTGATGTTTTTCTCCTGGCGCATTACACTCCGAGGACTTCCATGGCCTAACAAGACTCCCCATCTCTTTGAAAAAGGTGTGTGGTGGCCTTTGAGAACCTCCCAAAAAGATTCATGAAGCTTCATAATCTAAAGAAAGGTAAAGGTTAAGGCTCTACTAATTTTAGTGAAGTAAAAAAAAACCAAACACCCATGATACCCAGAGGGGTCAATCTTTGCAGTAAGGAAGTTTATATTTGGTATGATGGGCCATCCCTAGGATGTGTTCTCTCTGGTTAATAATAGTCTTGGTTTAGTCATCACCCTCCTAGGAGGGAAAGCTAATGTAATACTCACTGAGTTTTCTGCTGCTGGCTAGAAATTATCAATAGGTCATAAATAAACTACCACCACATAGGAAAGACAATAAGATTATATATCCTCCTACTACCTCCAATTACAGTAAGAGCAACAATTATAAGGTTGTACTCCTACAGCGACCCTAGGGAGAAAATGAAAGGAAAATGTTCCATTAGCTTAATGAAGAGAGCATAGCAGAGCTGCAGTCAAATTTTCTCACTATTAGCACCTATGGTGTGCCCCAGCACATGGGGGAAGGTCGAGATGCAGGGTAACGATTAAACTTTCTGACAGTTAACCCCTACAATGTATGTTCGTTGAACCCGAAGGAGACATTTCAAAGAATTACATTTACATTTTTCTCACCTCTTGCCTATGAAATTTGAGTGAGTTATTTGCCTGTGGAAATGGAGGGAGTCAGGACAGAAAGTTTATTTTACAGATGGCTGCAAAGCATTGTTGGTGGGCTTGCTGGAGAGCACACATCAACTGAACTGCACCGTTTGTAAAAAGGGGGGTTAAGAAAGAAGAAAGTAGAGAAATATTTGCACCAACCTCATTAGGGAAGAGACGGACTGGATCACTGTGAGTTAAGTTAGCTTCAGTGTTACCTGTGCCAGGAAGGAGATCATAAGAGGGAAAAAAAGTAGATGTGAGGCCTCTCATTGCAACTGCCAAAGAATCAGGTGTGCCTCCTGGAAAGCGTTGTGTTAGAGGGACAGGAGAGCTTCTGAGACGGGCTGCCTCGTGCTCCGATGCTGGCGCCACCGCTTAACGCCACCAAGCTCCAATTCTCCTTCTCTGCAAAACGGAGGTACCAGTCCTCCATAGGTTATTGGGAGGATTAAAAGAGAAAATGCCCAGGGATTAATCAATAGTAAGTGCTTTAACAAATGATAGTTGTTATTATCTACATTCAGAATCAGCCTAGAATACTAGGCATTTGTATGGCATAGTAAATAATTGGATGATAATGAATACTCGCAAAATTTCCTTCTGGAGAACAAGATTCAAACTTCACTTGGGTGGTAGAGAGTGAACAATTTACTCAGTCTCATCTTAGTTAAAGGAAAAATAAAAGGTATTTGTGGAATTTGGAGATGTAACTGTCTGAACTGTTCTGCAAACTATTCATAAATGTATAGATAAATATAGGCAAATAATGGGACCCCATTATCCAGATCATGAGGGGTTTTTGCTTGGGTCACCTTCTCCACCCCATGAAGCGGAATACTTTTCGATCACCCTGGGCCACTAGTGCTCTTGCTTCTTACCGGCACACGGAGTTGCTGTTGAAAACGGGCCCTGTCCGGGCTGCAAGGAGGCCTCTCTGGGTATGACAAAGCCAGTCTTAGATGAAGGCCAACTCCTCTTCCTTGGAGCTAAGGTGACCAAAGGTGCCGCTCTGGCGGACGCCACTTTCTGTTTTGTACCCCGCGTCCTCCAGGGCACCAATTGGCTCGGTACTTCTGGATCAGGACTGGTTCAACCCAGAACCCTCTCTCCCCACCCTTCACTGGAGTTCATGTCTCCAAGAATTGGGCAACTTCTCAGTTTAAACCCTTAAAACACCCTCAGAGGGGTTTCCTGGTTTGCAAATTTCCAACCTCTGACTTCCAATAATAGTTATTGATAGAAAGCTGAAAAGAAGAATGGCAAGTCAATAGCAGACTGCATCTTACTGAGAAACAGTATTCCCTAGGAGACAGTGTTTCAGGGATCATTATCCTTAGTGCCTGTGGATTTCACTGGTGTTTCAGAAGGTAGTTTGCAACTGCAATTAGGCTTCAGGTGTTTTGTGAAATTACTGCAGTTGTTTTAAAATCCTTTAGTTTGTGTCAAGATACTGAGTATGAGTAGAAGCATTTCTCAGTTACACCTTCACCTGCCCTTGTGACACCTGCTGTCCTTGTGACAAGCAGGTCACTTCTCTGTCCTGGAGGGTGGATGCTGCTGTCCACAGCACTTGCTGCTCTTTTCCCAATTGCTGGAAGTCCCACTCTTCCCGCAACCCCCCCCCCCCCGTTTCTATGGCCATCCTGCATGATGTTGTAAACTGTACGCCACTTCCACCCCCAGAGCTCTTCATCCTTCTTCCTTTCCCTTGTTTAAACTCTAAAGAATTTATCACTGCTGACAGACTACATATTTTACTTATTTTTGTGACTTTCTTAACATCTGTTAAGTAGAGCCCCGGGGTGTAAGATGCTGGAACACAGTTCAATAAAACCTGCAAGAGAAAGTGAAATAGAGAGGTTTATTCTCTGTTTTATTACTGATCTTGTTTATTATGGATCCTGGAGGAGGAACATGGCCAGCTTTGAGGGGCCACGAGGGGACGTCAAGGCAAGGTGCATGCAGAGAGCGCAGCAGGACCTGGGGACGCAGGTGGAGTGTTTGGGGGTCCCCAGGGAAAGGCCAGATTGGTCAATTCAAGCCAAAAAGAGCGGAGTTATGGTCTTATCTAAGGGACGCACAAGGAGAAGGCCCTGGGAGATGGGGCAGAGAGAGTACTTATCTCAAGGGTCACTGGGGGTCACATCAGGAACTTAGATTTACTGGTGACTCTGTGGGCACGCGCTCGAGGGAGGGGCTAGTGTCAGTTCAAGGCCCCTGCAGGCAGCTTGGCTGCCAAGGAGCAATGGATGTCACACAAAATGGATGCCAAGGCAGCAATACTATGGAGTAGTTTAGCTAAACTCTCAACACTTATTTGTCTTTATTTTCTTTATGGTCTTTATTTCCTCTCTCTCCTTACTACGGTATAAGCTCCATGAGGATGGGGGGTTGCTTTATTCACTGCTGAATCCCCAGTGCCTAGGATAATGCCTGAATTTAGTAGATACTCAATAAATAGCTGCTGAATTAAAGAAAAATCTGTAGGTGGAATTTGTCAAAATCTTTGTGTGTGTGACCCAACCAAGAAAATTCTGTAAGGGAAAGAATTTTGTAACTCCACAACTTACCTTCCTAACCATGAGCGCTATCATCATGTCACCACCATCACTTCTTCCTATTATTAATAATTTGTCTCATCTCTTTTCCCAAAATTGTGTGGCCACAAATGATAAATTTTGGTTTATATATACAATAGAAGCATAGAACGTGATAGAGGCCTTCGAGATCATCCAGTCATCTTGCCTTGCTCCCACGTTTTTCAGATGAGGAAACCGACAGTAAGTGATGTAATCATGATTGCATAGCTACCAGCACTGCCTGAATCTGGGGGTTTTTTAGTTTTAGGACAGAAAAGTCTTGTGACTTTATAAAAAGATTTGAAAACCTGTCCTCAGCAGGATAAAAACTCCCATAAGCTCACGAGCCCTAATTCCACCTGTTTGCAATCTTGAGGTGATGATCTGGGCTAAGCCAGTTTATCAGGGTGGACCGTGTGAGCAGGATGAGTAGAGAGTGTTGATATGCTGTGATTTGAGAGGTAGAATGGAGGCCCTGTAACCCAAAATACAGAACACTCCAATGTCAGAAATTACACCATTGGCTTTTGTCCTAAGCTTTACTCACTCTGCAATTCTATTTGAAAAGCAAATCCTCTGAATGGTGAAACACACAAGGTTCCTAACACTTTAGTGGGGACAGAAACTTTGAAGTGATCCTGGAAGTCTACGAGCACTGGAGCCCTGAGATTCAAGGATTGGGGTAGGAACAGAGTGGAGATGAAGAATGTGCTCACAGATGAAGCAAAAATGCTGAATGTCTACTGCCCACTTAAGGCCAGCTCTGAGTTTCCTCTCCAGTTAAATGGGTAAAAAAAAAGAAAAGCTTTTATTGGTGTTAATGGTGGGATATGATGCAGAACTAATCATGTTGTATAATGGCCCTGGGAACAGTGACAGACAGTTGTTTAACAATTGTTAATTTTACTAAGAGCACCCTTGTATCTCCTTCTTGCTAAGTGAACATTGATGAACATGTAAAGTGAACTTTGAGACTGGTGTGGTGCATCTCTGGATGTTGCTGCAGTTGATGTACCTGGCACAAAACAAAGCATGTTTTGGGGGGAGAGATGAAATGAGAGTGTGTGGCAATGTGTTGAGGGCTGGGCAGCCCCCTCCTGATGTAGGCAGTGAGGGATGCGTTGTCTGTAGAGAAGCTAAACACAATAGTAAGACTGACAAACAGTTGGTCTGCTTTTTATTGTCATGTGCCAACAATTCTAAACAATGTTAGTGATGAAACAATCCTCCCCCAAACCATCTTTTGTTCATCTAAATTCTAAAGAATCACTGTGATTATTGTTGAGTTGAAATAAAATATACGAAAGTTTCAAATAGGCACATTTTGATAACTTATCCTTTAATAAACATTGCATCCTGCTTATAAGTTAATTTGGAGAATTCCCAATTGTACTGTTGGCCCCACACAGGGTCTCAACTGCACCCATTCTTTTCCATAGTAATGACTATTGAGGATTGTTGATTGCCGCAAAGGTAATTTCTGTCTCCAAACTTAGCGGTACTACATAATTCTGTGCTTAAACAGTATATTTGAAATTAACAATTTAGCACAGTGATTTTGAATATGAAGAAACAGAATGTGAGTTACTTCAATTTGGTCATTTTGGGCAGTTTTTATTACAATAGTGAAACAGCATGCCAACTCTGAGGTGTAATGTTTTTGTTTGAGAAGTGTAAATTTTATTTCAAACATCAAATCTTTTACTAAATTTGAATAGTATTTCTTTTTATTGTTAATCTTTTGTTTTAAACTAAAGAATAACCCAAGAAAATAGAATGTTATATCAGTGGTATGACTAAGTTGTCTAAATTATACTTTTTGCAGATGTTTTTGTTTTATTAAAATTCACTTAGTTACCGTAATGTTATTATGCATTACTGAGTCAGATCAATAAGTAGATATAAATTCACCCCTTTTAAAATGTGTTAGGGTAATTTAAGAGTATTAGTATATTTTTTCTTTATTTGTTCTGTAATAAATATTTCATTTTGTATTATACAAATACAAAACATAATACATATATTTTCAATAAAAGACCATTTTCACTATATGCACTCTTTTTCTGGCCATCATTCTCATTCTTTTCATGATTATTACTAAAAATAATTTTGTCCTATGGACAGCAAATGGTGCTGGGTGTTAAAAACTATCCATTCTGGGTAGGTATGCTGTAGGTATGCCACTAATGTGTACACTGACACTACACTGAGATCTTCTACTAGGATCTCTAGTAACTAGCTGCAGCTTTGCAAATATGCTTTGCATTTTTGTTGATTTTTCTAGTGATTACTAAGCCAATGAGCTATACAAGAACAATTTGAATTTTATTTTTAACTCCATCAGAAGATAAGAATTCTTATTATTGTAATTACTTTGTCTTTACTGGTTAAATTAACATTCAGCTATTGAGGTTGCTGTGCAATATATGATATTATTTCACCTACTGTGTGTCCAAAGCAGTCTTGTCACAGTAACAGCATGCTAACAGGAAAAGCCTTATAACAAATAGGTAAATACACGTCTTTTGTGAATTAAAAGGGAGTAATTATGTCAGCCTTACTGCATTTGTGGGTGAATAGCTAAAAATAATTGAAATAAAAATGTCAGGAAGTATTTAACATTAAATGCAAATAATCACAAGACTGTCATAAGAATGAGAATGATCTATAAAACATAATTTTTAGTTTCTCTTGATAGAGTATCCAAATTGGAATATGAAAACACAGGCACAAATACTCTTATTTTCCCTTCGTTTTAAGTAGTCTCAGTCCTGTACACTACAGGTACAATTGCTATAATTTTCCTGTCAAAATAGATCTTTGCTATAAAAGACCTCCAAATTATTACTTTTATTTTTAAAATTTACCTTTATGCTTTATACAAACAGAACCCAAATAAATCCTGAGATTGAAAATATTTTGGCTTCCTAGAAACATGTAGGATTATGCTGTATGGGGTGTGCTTATGACTGAGATTCATTTAAAAATAAACACACAGACCTTGCAACTGAGCTTCAAAGTAGTCTCTTTGGTTAACTACCCACTTATGCCAATGATTCTGCCATTGTGCCGAATCTCTCTGGGAATTCCTTTTTCTTTGTGAATAGCCTTCAAACCATGTGGCATATCCTTCCAAATATTTGATTTTTTAAAATTGAGCCCCATGAATATAATATGGCTGATTAAGCTAGATAAAGTGGTTTTTATTTAAAAAGAAGAGGCAATCGTAAGGCTCATTTTTCTTCTGTAGCTTCTAACTTAGCTTTGAAGGCTTTTGCAAACAGAAGTCCCCTAAATATTTTCTAGCTATGATGGCTTCACTAGAATCATCTCCAGGAGAGACTGATTTGAAAGACAATATGTATTTGAACACATGAACTGGTAGAGTTGTTTGTTAGTGATCTGAGTCTTATTTTTAAAAAACAGTCAAGTGAATACTAATGATTTTTTTGTGTGTGTGTGAGGAAGATCAGCCCTGAGCTAACATCCACGCCAATCCTCCTCTTTTTGCTGAGGAAGACTGGCCCTGAGCTAACATCTATGCCCATCTTCCTCCACTTTATGTGGGATGCCGCCACAGCATGGCCTGACAAGCAGTGCATCGGTGCGCGCCCGGGATCTAAACCCGGGCCACCAGCAGCGGAGCGCGTGCACTTAACTACTAAGTCACGGGGCCAGCCCCTGAATACTAATGATTTTTGATGTAAAGCAATGATTGGTGGCTTAACTCAGCTGTGAGGAAGAAATGCTTAAAGTTAGAATCAACAGGGAACTGTCTGACATAATGAGTTTCAGGATCATATTAAATTTTCTCCAATCTTTTTCTCTTAAATTTTGCCTAGAACATTATCAATGGTGGATTAATGACACTATTTTGTATATATGATTATTCTTAACCTTATTTGAAAAATGATTTGAGGAAACTAACAATAAAGGATATAATAGTATAATATTAATAAAGATCAATGTAATAGGATAGTGTAGTAAAATAGGGTACAATAGGATAAAAAATTAGATAAATTGAAGCAAAGGGAAAATAAAGATAGAATAGTAAAATGAGTATGATACAAAGATAACAACCAAAAATGTATATAAAAAAGCTCTGAAAAAGGTCAAATTAAGGTCAAAATGTCAGCTGTCAGCTTTTAGTTACCAGAGAGGAAAATTATGTTAGAAGTATACATATGTGTGTCAGTTCATTTTCTCTGTGTGTGTGTGTGTGTGTGTGTGTGTGTGTGTAGGAGAAGCAGTGGGGCTGGTTAGCTTAACTAGATGAAAATCTAAATCTGACTTTTCCATTAACATAAACTTTTAATTTCTCTGTGCTGCAGTAAATGTGGGGATTTTATATTTCACTTTTCCCTACTTTGCTAGCACATTCCAAAAAAATAATTGGAATGTAAATAATTGTGACCTATTTCCAGTTCATGTCATTAAGGAAACAGAAACAGCTGATCCTGTTATTCGAGGGAGAGTTGAGCATCAGCTGTGTGCCATTCCCTTTATATGTGCTATGCATGGAATTCATCCACAAGTCGTATGAAGTAAGATTCCTATTTTACAAATGAGGACCCTGGGCCAAAGGTTTCCTTGAACAGAGAATGTAGCATTTGAACTGTGTCTGCCTAACCTGAAAGCCACAGTGTATTCTCCACTGACTGCACTGCTGACTAACCCCTCCAAGGGCTGTACTGAACAACCATCTTAAGTAGCATAATGGAGAGTTTTCCCTATTTCAGATTCCCTAAGCATCAATCTTTGATTTTCAAAAAGGCCCAGGATAACTTTTGTGCACTCATTTGAGTTCAACCTTTCTATTAGCCGTATACCACCTGAACTATTATTTACTCAATATTTTTCTTTGTATCTGTTGATTTTTAATTTAAATTTAAGGAGGAAACTTTATATCACTATTAAGAATATAAAATCAAGGGGCTGGACGACAAGCGGTTAAGTTTGCGCATTCCACTTCGGCAGCCTGGAGTTTGCCGGTTCAGATCCTAGACACAGACCTACTCACTGCTCATCAAGCCATGCTGAGGCAGCATCCCATATAGAAGAGCTACACCTCTACAACTATGATACGCAACTAGGTACTGGGGCTTTCGGGAGAAAAAAGAAAAAGAGGAAGATTGGCAAGAGATGTTAGTGCAGGGCCAATCTTCCTCAAAAAAAAAAAAAGTAAAATCAATGTGTTTGCTAGAAGTAGAAAGAAACATACAGAGACATAACTATTAAAAGATGCAGCCCCTAGGAAGCTCTCAGGCACAACCAACTGGGCATCCCGAGGGAACCCTCCTATGCAGCTCCTCCCGTCCTTGGGCTAGGGAAGTCGTCTTCAGCAGGAGTTTCCCGAGGGTCACCTCCAGGCCTCGATGTTACCATGTCATTTGCTTTTCCACTTTTAGACATCAGAGAGGCATGGTTTTGTGGTAGAGACCCAGCCCGAGGGAGGACGAGGGAATACGCCCATCGCCATTAGAAACCTGCAGCTGCAGCTTACAGGACTTTATTCAGTGGAGCGAATGTGGGCAAAAGGGCAGGAGAATAAAACAAAACAAATGTCCCTATTCTGTGAGAGGAGGACAAATTATTTTCAACTCTTTTTATCATTACTGAGATTTAAGTGCCCTTGTTCCAAAACTTCAAATTCCTGGGAAGCTAAATTTACAACTCACATAATGTTTCATTAAATCAACAAATCAATCTATTTAAATCAACATTTTTCTATTATTTTTACAAAAAAATATTTTGAGAAAACCCAAGAGATAGCAGCTGGTACTTAAAGCATTTCTATGTCTTTCAGATTGTAAATTCTGGGAAAGTAAGCAGTTAGCTTAATCTTTACATTTTTCCTAGAGCCCAGCATAGTATATTATAGAATAAATATGTGTGTCAGAATATTCTGAATGTATTTCTTTCCTTACCAGACATCAAACTCTGGTTTAATCAGTGGCTCATCTTATGAAGAAATGACTTCCACATGTAGCAATTAGTTATGAATGGTGCAGACTATACCTCAAACAATATAAAGAAAAGCTTTCCAGAAATTAATTGAGCTCTATTAATAGTTTGTGGGTTATTAATGCATTTGTTCAATGTTCCTGTTGATGAATTTAATTTTTGTTCAATCCCACTTTTGGCAGAATGTGACTATTTTTTTCAAGCCTTATAATATGTGAATTTTGAGTAAATGCCTTTCCATGAATAATGATGAATTGTTAAACTTCAGCAAACTTTATAAAGCTCTCAATTCTGCAGCCATTTTATTAACTCCAAGGACCCGTTCAAGCAACCGAGTAGGCATTCCTGCAAAAATACACAGCTGAACATTCAAAACCAAGGCTAAATGGACAATTCATAGAATTTTGAAAATCTGAAGGCAGAACTGTCTAATTATAGGCAGAGGCCTGTGCATGAAAAGGTCATTCTTAATCTTTGATATAGAAGGAAATAAACATTGATTGAATATCTGTGCACTTAGAACTTGGTATCATTCAATGCCCACAATAACCCTATGAAGCCAGGAGGAAAGTGAAGACCACAGCGTTTAAGTATCCAGGGCCACCCAGCTTGTAAATGGCAGAACTGGGATTTGAAATCAGGCCTGTATGACAATCAAAGATTGTCGATTTCTTCTATACCACTCTGCCTTTATGGTTAATGGAAATGTTCAAAATAATCACTTGCAATTCTTGGATGCTGGCAACTCTATTTCATCAGTATACGGGAATCACTGAAAACTGTGGCTTTATGGGGTGAGGGGAGTCATAGCATATCAGGTCATATTACATTGAACAGAATCAGGATCGACTGGTGAATAGTGGGGAGCTCTCAAAGCCCCTGCAGAGTGAGGTCCAGAAGGGAATTTCTAAGATGGGAGTGCCAAATACTTTAAGGTTCACTGAAGCAAAACTGCAAAGAATGTGTCCCATGATGGGCAGCAACTGCAGGCCTCAGCTGTTGCTAGTCTAAAGCTCTGCACAGTGTGTCTGAAGAGCAGTGTCATCAATGGTGACAAATTCTCCGAATAGTGCTTGAGACGGCAATCACAGGGCAGAAGTCACCTGCACTGAATATGGACTGAACCACTGTTTGCACAATGGACTTTTTACACAAACATGTGAAACCATAATCACTCAAACATCATTGATTTGTTTTAGGTGGGAAGACAATCTGCTTGATTACATATTTAACATTTTACTACTTCATTGAATCAAGGCTAAGCTTCTTTTGCGTTCCTGTGGCACTGGGAATACAAAAACGCGAAGATGAGTGTCATTGTCCTCAAGTTCAAAATACTGGTGTGGGAGGTGGGGGTAAGATTTGCAAACTAATATGTGAGACCAGTGCTCCAGAGTTTTCCTTTTTCTTGTTTTAGTTACACACACACACACACGTATATTGAGTATGTATACATATTCTAATGAAACAAAGCCAAGTATGTGTTCCAAGGTAGAAGTTCTACTCTATGTGAACTATCTTAAAGAACAATTTAGCTTATCAATTGACTAAGTATAATATATATTAGTATATCAACAGATTATAAACAGGTCTTCACTTATATTTTCTTTATAATCCTATTCATACTCATTATATTTTCTTGATGGATAATGCAGAGAGAAATCTCATACTAGCACATGTGAACATGCATTCAAAAATTATAGAGGGAGGGAGGCCGAAAGAGGAGAAAGAGTGGGGGAGTGTATATTTAGCATGTAGGAGTGCTTTCATATTTGTGTGTATATTAGGGTGGAAATTAAATATAGTAATAATTACTTTCCTTATAAATCTATATTTATCTACATATCCAAATCTCAGACATTTGGAAGCAAAAAATAAGTCTCTGGCATGTATACACTTACTATATTAGATGTTCGGGTTTCTGGGATTCTGTTTGTCAGAGAGAGAGACCTGCAGAAATACAATATTGCCCCTGGGATGCGCTTCACTGCTTTGTCTGCCTGGTGAACTTCAACCATCACCTCTTTGAACAATTTCTGTATTAACAATGTACAGAAGTAGTCTTCCATATTACAATACTAACACATTGTAGGAGTGACATTGTACCATTCAAAATCAGGTACTATTCTTTGTCTTTGTGTCTAGTTCTGGAGTGGTATATAATAGGAGCATTTAACATTAATCATGAGTTTTTATTGACTAAATTAAGGTCTCCATTTCAACTAGATTACTCAGCACTTTTTAATTCCAAGTCATAACTTATGTTTGACTGTGTTTCAGCCTTTAATATTAAATAAAATGGCATGCTCTATTTTTTTTTTTTTTTTTGTGAGATCAGCCCTGTGCTAACATCTGCCAATCCTCCTCTTTTTTTGCTGAGGAAGACTGGCCCTGGGCTAACATCCGTGCCCATCTTCCTCCACTCTACATGGGACGCCGCCACAGCATGGCTTGCCAAGCAGTGCGTCGGTGCACACCCGGGATCCGAACCGGCGAACCCCGGGCCACCACAGCAGAGCGCGCGCACTTAACCACCTGCACCACCGTGGCATGCCCTATTTTAATATGAGGGAAATACATATTATGGGCATGAAGCCAAGGATAATAACATTAGTTAAAAAGCCTTCTTGCTGCGACAAGCATCACTAACCCCCTCTGATTACCTCCTTGGCAAAAGCAGAGTTAGAGGCTTGGCATTTGCTTTATTTTAGACTCAAAATTTTTCTTTCAGATTATGGACAAAGACTGAGTTCCTCAGGAAAATGTTAAAATATTCATTTTAAACATAAACTTAATATAGTAATTCATAACTTTTAAATAACTTTTATCAATTCTTGACTTTAATAAGTATATACTGCTCTGTAAACGTATGTTATAGAAACGGTAAATAATAAAATATCTGGCTAAGCGGTTCTCAAGAGCCTATAGCATGAACTAATAATCTTTGCTGTGATAAGATTTTTTAGGCTGAAATGTGGAACACTGACAAGTTGTCCTATTGGTAAATCTAAGAAAATAGTTCTTCAAAAATTAGTCAATCCCCAAGAGATTGCAGAATACTGTATTGTATTCAATAACACCTGCTAAGAGATCAAGTAAAATATAGTAATTTAATCCCTGTTAAATACTATACTTCTACTTCTAAAATATAAAAATGATTAAATTGTTCATTTTAGACAGGCAAAAGCTAAAATTCTTTCTGAATTTTTAATTATTGACTTTCCCTCTATTTTACCAGTACATATACTTGTCAAATTTTTAAATGTCATATTGGCATGCCTGTTTTCAATTGCTGTCTTGTCTATTCTCAATTTAATTTTTATGTAGTTCAAGATAATTGTAGGTCACGAAAGCTCTCACAATTATCAAGCTATTTCTCCAATACACATATTATACATTCAACTACATGCTCACTCCAGTAATTTCACAATTCATTTTTAAATTATTTTCAGCTTGTTATTTTTTATGCATTGTAGTTTCTGGGAGAAAAGTTACATAAAGCATTTGGAAGTAAATGGAAGGTATATTCAAGCAAATGAGTCAAAAAATTTCTTATGGGATATGTTTTCTAGGGACAAAAATCTTTAAAAGAGAAAGTATTAAGTCTGATACTTAAATATTTTGAAGATAGTTCAGAAACACAAGTTAAATGTCATTTATTTTTTTAAAATGTATAAATGAATTTTTTATTATTACTCATGCACTGTAATAATTAGGAGAACAGCAGGTTGAAGATGCAACAAATATTCTTTGAACACTTCAATAAACACAATGTAAACATTCACTTTAATAATGTTTCCTTTGTTAATGCAAAACTGAGTGCATTTTTTCCTCGCCTCTGGCTGAGCCATCACTGAGTAGCAACAGCAGAGTGCTGAAAGAATTTTTCAACAGCAATTTGCTTGTTCTAATTTACTTTTCAAGGTTGATGATCAGGATTATTACGCTGCTTGCAAAAAGATCTATTTCTATTAATTTGATCCAGTCATTCCTCTTGGTCTCATCATATTTAGTTTCCCTGGCAGCTTTAAGTGAATCAGAAGGGCCACTGGTGCTCCAGTTCTATAGTTTTATAAGCAAAGTGAACTCCTATATCCTTTAGAAACAAATCTGTTATACCCATTGAGAAAGTATGGGTACATTGAAATGAGTGACTCAGAAATGAAACCTTAGCCTTTTGCTCTTCAAATAGAAGAAATATTCTTTCTAGTTAGAAGACCTATGCAACAAAAATACCAAAGCATTATATCTGTTCAATCCTTTGTTTAAATAAAGAAATTTTAAGAAGCCTTGTTTTTTAGCTTGAACACAAACATCACTCATATCACTCATCAACAAGATCGAAATAGAACTCTCATGTAATTTTAAAATTCTATATAATGCATACTGAAAAAGCAAGGCTTATTTCAAACATATAATATTCTAAAAATGTAATGGAAAATTATCAAGTTATTCTCCACGTTCAATAAATTTCAAAATAACTGAATGTTTTCCTAATCTCCTTTCTGTGAGGGAATGTGTATTAGCTCCAATGTGTATAGTTCCAACATTTAAAGCGCACCAGCTAAGTGATTTGGAAGATTCAATGGTATTACACTCTTCACACTAAACACAACTAAAAAACTGGCAAAGACAAGAAAACTCCTGTTTCAATCAGTTATATTGTTAATTGTTAACAAAGTTAACAATATAAATAAAATGGATCACATTTCCGCAGGCTATGCTTCTAAAAGGAAAAATCACAGGGTTTAAAAATGAAGATGGTCATTAATTATCTCTTTATAACCTGCAGAGGGCACTCAAGTCTCTTGAAAGAAAAAGTAAAAATTTTAAGCATGATCACAATAATTTTTTATTTTTCATTTTTATTATTAGTAATGTTAACCATACAATCATTTTTTTACAGACACTATCACTTAAAAAGAAGACATTTAAAAGAAACATACAGTTTGACTCTAAATGTTTAATGGGTTATTAAGATACACAAATTCTCACATGTCCTACTGGAAAAACAATTCAGCAGGTGGTTTCCATCCCAGGGCACCTGTCAATATATAAATGTTGTGCATCAGACATTAACACCACACTGTGAACAATCACACAGAAGAGCCAGGGCCTTAGAAAAATCAACCTGGACCTCAGAGTAACCTGCTTACAAAGCAGTAAACTAGTAATATGGAAAAGGCACTGCACTGCTCCAGGCTACATATGGACAATAATATCATCAATAGCCATAAAATAGTTGATGAAAAAAATTAGAAGCTAGCTGAAAAGCCTTCAGCTCAAAAGAGCTTTAACCATTTTGTAAGAGTAATCTCATGAGTTCTTTGGCAATTTTCATTTTAATGAACCTCTTCATTACAATTAACTAACATGGTGTTTGGAGGGAAGCTATTTGAATATTTGACTTTAAATATTCTTCTTCCTTTGACATGATACTGAAATATTTCATTAGGTAGCCCCCCAAGTCAGACACACTAACATTACATAAATACACACACGTACATATGTTTCATAGAGATTCTTTCTCTGATGGCATATTTCAAAATATATTGCAACATTTTATTAACTAAATATTTACCGCATAGAATAGCTATTTATAAAAAATATTAGTTTCCTGGAAACATAGCTGGGGGATCCTGCCTTCCATCTTGTATTTTTTCTGATCCTCAATTTTGCTGTGCTTAAGTAACTTGCTATCAAGAGATACTTAGCAACAGTTTTGGTTACTAAATTGAAACTAGAGAGGCTGGTTTCCCACCAACATAAGTTAGACATGCACTTCTTTGAGTCATTGTTTCAATTTAGAAATTGGATCACAAAAAGTTTGAGCCAAAAAAAATGTATAAAAAAATTATATAAATATGTAACTTGTACTGCAAACTGCTAATAGAATAATGAATAATTTTAAGCATTTAAAAAAATGCTTTATCTACAATAATAGAATTAATCATTAATAATAATTTAATATTTAAAAACAAATTTGTTTAGGAATCATTATGTTTCTTTTTTTAAAAGTATTGAAATATACTTAAAGAATAAATTCCCAAATTTGACATCTTGCAATTTAACATCGATATTGATAATAGTTTTTAAGAGAATTCTTTGAGAAACTTAGCATGAAACACATCTTAAAATTTTATTCTTAAAATATTATGCAAAATTCCATAGAATATTTCAAAGTTTAAAGTTATGGAAGACGTGGTACCCAGTTAAATGAGAAAAAAGCAGAAAAAATAGTAAACAATACTGTGGAAAATGGTTGTTTTGATAATTTAAAATAATTACTTTGAAGTATTTTTGTAATGGCATCATTTACCGTTATGAAAAAAACATTCATTCTAAAAATGAATGCAATTATTCTTATGATGGGAACATAACAAGCTCCTTTTCCTCAATAAAGGACAAAGTTAACAAATAAAGCTTTGAGATCAGAAGTCTTAAGATGAATAACTGTGTATTAGAACATGTTTTCCCCAATGGGATTTCTTCACTACATGGCATGACATTTTTTAATGGGGGGACGGTGGGGAGAAATCGTGCAGTTTAATAAAACAGAAGTTGGGGCCACTAGTTTGATTTTTAGGCTATCTCAGGGCCAATAAGTATACACTCTAGTATACAAAACAAAACTAGAAGATATACTTAGAATGTAGTCTTTTCTTTCTTCTTTCTTCAAAGCCTGTTTCCTAAAATCATTGTTCGGCAAAGCAAAAAGAAATGTTTGCTCTATTACGTAAGAAATAAACTTCATTTGGTATTCAATTGACTTTCTAACTTAGCAGACAGGACTTTACATCTTCAAATACTGAAAATAAATTGCATTCTTGGCCCTTGCTTTAAAAGGTTAGAGAGAAAAAACGCACACCCTGGTAGTGTTCTAGTGATCTCCCTAATCTCAGTTGCACTTTGTCAGAACGAGGTAACTGGTAGTTAAGTGAAATACCCTAGATCAAAGGGGGATTAATCACCAACTGAATCCTTGCTGAATAAACCTGTCATTCAAGAAAATTATTTCCACTGAACTTAGCAGAGGATTGAAGGTATTTGCATAACAGGGACCAATGTACTTCAGCCAGGTTAAAAGGTTCAGAATTCATCCCATGTTTAGCTTTTTGCCTCCTTTTCCTTTCAGCAGCCGGGTACAATGGTTTTTAATCTGATAATACAGCTAACTATCTAAATGATGTCAGAACAGGAAAGTATTGCAAAGTTTGGATGAGGGATGGATCAATTTCACTTTCAGTAACTCCTAAATCTGATTTGTTGGAATTTAAGATGTAATCCTAAAAAAGTCCCTTAAACCTGAGGACTGTTTATTAACATCCCTTTTCTGACCTTTGTCTTAGAAACAACCATTCTGCTGTGGCAGCAGTCCCTGCAGAGGCTTTGGATGATAACTTGACCTACCTACCTCTCTGGGGTGGTACGCGAGTCTATGAATGTCTATAAAGCAGTTTGAAACACTCTAACAGAAAATAGAAGAAAAATGTTAGCAGTTGTTACTATGTATAAAATTGTGCTTTGAAACATCTTAAAGCACACAATGTATAACCACAATAATTTTAACTCTTTATAAATATTGAGTTGGTGTGAAAAAATTAAATTTTATGAGACTAATGTTTAATCAAAAAAATTTTTTTAAACAAATAATCCTCTTAAGAATTCCTGACAAGGCTATTTACTTCAATCCTGACATTTGAATCAATTATTTAAAAAGTAAAAAGTATAAAACGCCCACCACTATAAAGGTATTGCCTTACACTGTAATGGTATTGCTGGCTTTAAAAAGTTTTAAAAATATTGTTTAGTAAAAAAATGAAGAAAGGAAGGGTTTTACCAAAATCATGAACCATTTTTCTGGAGTACATTTTCAGAAACCAAACACTTTTTGTACCTTTTGGGTCTACTAAAGTATAATTACCCATATGATAGACATCAGATTTCATAATCATACTTGGGCACTAAAAGGGAATTTAGCAATTTTGCATCTAGAGTAGGTCTGACACCATCCAAATCTTTAACTGGAAGTAGGTGCTCATATTCACTGCAAATGCAATGCATCTTTCAAGTTAAAAAATGCAAAGAATAGCTATCAAAGAAATGAATAAAATCCATAGTGAGATAATTTTTTAGAAAATGATTGAAGTTTTAACCCAAGAAAGGACTCTTAGAGTGTCTTATAGCTTAGAATAAGAACATGTCAATCACGATTAAGCTTCTGGAATCGGAATCCCTTTGAAATGCAGCTGTTTCTTCTTTAATTGTGGCAGCAGACTCTGAAGAAAAGAAAGGTCCAGCCTTAAAGATGAGTAAGGAATACAAAATAGCTCAGGATTAGTTGTGGAGTTCAAAGGTCGCTAATTACACTAAGGAGTTCCCAGACACAGGGAAAACATTAAACAGGTCACCTACCAAACGGGAAACAGACTTTGTCTTCAGAAATTATCCTGAAGTGACAGGTTTCTAGACAAAATCAAAAGCATCACAGTGTGCCCAGCTGATCTCAACGGGATGAAAACATGAGTTGGTTTTAGCTCTGTAGCGTTATGTTAGAATGGAATGGCAACAGATGGCAGCAGGTTCCCCATAGCCCCTATACTTTTCCAGTCGTCCCTAGATTTTCCTCAGGTTTCTAGAAATGTCAAATCAAAGATCCACTGGTTCTTCTGATTGCATATAAAGAAAGTTTCCCCTAAGGGATTATTATATGAATCTCTGCCTACTCACTAGATAAATTCCTCTTACCTATCCTTATGGTACTTTGCTAAACATTTATACAATCAAGATATCCAAATGGCTCCATTAAAATTAACATAAGTTAAATGTTAAGATTTCCTTGAGTTTAAGGGGCTGGCCCCGTGGCGTAGTGGTTAAGTGTGCACGCTCCGCTGCTGGTGGCCCGGGTTCAGATCCCGGGCGTGCACCGACGCACCACTTGTCAGGCCATGCTGTGGCGGCGACCCACATAAAGTGGAGGAAGATGGGCACAGATGTTATAGCTCAGGGCTGATCTTCCTCACACACACACACAAAAAAAGATTTCCTTGAGTTTAAGAGAGATCGAATAACTTAAGGTAAATGTTTTTTTCTTCTTTCAAAAGGAAAGTTTTTACTACTGATTATCTATGATTAAGCGAGAATAACAAGGTAAAGTCCTGGTCAGGCAGTTATTCAATTTTTTTTGTTACTCGGAAAAATTCTGAACGTAGAACATTATGCCATGATAATACCTTGCAGAAAGAGAGTTTATAATGAGTAGGACTGATCTGAATTAAAAAATCATATTTCAAATCCTAAATTTATATGCAACATCCCTTCAAACTATCATAGCTCTTTCAAAAGTTAGCAGCTTTTTCCAAGCTTTTCCTTAGGAGACTCATTAAAAAACAGAAACCAAGAGATAATTTAATTGAATATCAACCTGTAATGCATATTTCTGTAATACTTCTAATTCTGTTTTGTAAAAAGAAACTTGACATGGATTAAGTTTTGAGGATCTTGAGATTTCATCTTCTCTCTCTCTCTGTTTTTTTTTCGGTGAGGAAGAGTGGCCCTGAGCTAACATCCGCGGCCATCTTCCTCTATTTTGTATGTGGGATGCTGCCATCACAGCATGGCTTGATGAGTGGTGTAGGTCCGCACCCAGGATCCGAACCTGTGAACCCTGGGCTGCCGAAGCAGAGAGCGCCGAACTTAACCACTGTGCCACCGGGCTGGCCCCTCATCTTTTCTTGATGGTCGTTTAAAGTCTAACCTGACAATGAACTGCTTTGAAAACAGAATGAGAGATATAATTGTAAAGACAGGTAGAGAATAAAGAGTATGACTGGATGGCTCCTGAAGAAACCAAAAGAATGCTAATAAGAAAGTGTGAGTGACAAATTTAAAGAAAATATGCTACGTGAGACTGAAATAAAATTAAATGATACTCTCTAACCACAGAACGGCTTTTGAATTTTTACCTGAATTCATTCATTAATGAATTTCAATATAATACAGGAGAAAAGCAATATTACACCTAAGTTTATCTTTAAAAATTTGGCTGCAGACATTAAGTGATCACAAAACACTATGCTCATCTTCTGAAGGTATCCCACCCCTCTTAATATGCCTACTGACATCCTAAGCAAAATGTTATTGCGGCAGATTAATAAGGTCACCGGAAAAGTAACTCTAGAACAGAGATAAACACCTTAAATAGAACTATGCAGATTCTTTATTAGTCAATTCGATAGTTCTGATTAAGTACAAGTTACTATTTAAACAATTTTCCTTTGCTTTCATTGGCTGTTTTTTCAAGAGATTTACAAGAGATTTTTCAAGAGATGTTTCTAATGTGGTCTCTGGTATTCTGTAACAATATATTGTACCAGGAGCTTAGTACTTAGGTTTGGAAGAGCAAGTGGCTTTTTATCTTGTAAGCCATCCACAATGCACTGGGAGCGGCTGCTTGCAGCTCTGCCCTGAGAAGCAGCCCGAGCCAGCATCCAGGAGGAAGCAGTGGAGAAAGAGGGCTGTGACTGATTAGCCACGTCTGCCACAGGGGCAGGAAGGAACATGTGTGGCAGGATGACCCAGGACTAGTCCAAAATCAGCCTAAAGTGAATCACCTGTTTTATGCTCTAAATCACATTTGAGTAAAATCAAAGGGTAACAAAATTGGAGACATTAGTCTTCAAAATGTTGTTTCAAACTAAGTCAGACTAAAGACATTAAAAAAGAGCATTTTTATAATTAAATCATTCAATGATTTTTCATTCATAGGTTATATGCATACACATTAAAAAGGAAAGACTATGATTTAATTTAAGCTTTGTTACTATTGTATGAATCCCATTTAAACATGGGACAATTACAGTAATAATGATCCATATGTTACTGGAGCAGGAGCTTTAGAATTCCAGATGTAATAGTCAGAAGAGATTAGTTTCCGGTCTAAAAAAAAAAAAAAAAGAAAGAAAGAAATGATAAGACTATATTATCTTAACAAAAATTCAGTGAGAGAACAAAGTCATGATATTTTCAGATTGTAGAACACAATTATTTCAAGGAAGGCAGTAGTACTTTGAAATACTGATTTTAATTTGACTTTATCAAGGGATTATTATAACTTTTACCACTTTAAAAATACAGGTTTATTAAATATTTACAGAATCAATCTCTGAGCTTATTTATGCCCAATTTACACCAATATCCCTCATTTATGCCAAATCTGTTGATTTTTTCCCCTCACATTTTCCCTAAATTCTGTTTTTTATGGGCCATTACTTCAACTAAAGACATTAAAATTTCTTTTACTGGTTTCCCTTCTGTAACCTCTTCACCAGGTCCTGATTCTGATCTTGCTATTCTTTACCCATTCAAAGTTTCAGAGAGAGAAATAAACACCTGACTTTCCAGTAACGTTTTAAAAAGGTTGCTTTAGTGGTTTCTTATAGTTCTGATTAAATTTAGGCTTTTTGTTTTTAATAGCTTTGTACAAATGACAACCTCTTTGAACTAAAGTTTTCTGATATGTAAAATTCAGACAATAATGCTCATTTGGAGCTACACACATGTAAACTCTTATTATTACACACATCACTAGATAACCAATTCTGCCTTTTCTACCTTTCTTCTTCATAATGAAAAGGATAAAGGAAGGATATATTACCTTGCTGCCTTTTTTCTTTTTTTTCAGTTTGAGAACCTAGTAACATTGAAAGGCAACAGAGTAAACTAGTTAAGTGGGCAGAAGCCAGGCAGACTGCTTGGGTTTGATTCTCAGTTCTGCCATTTACCAGCTATGTGACTCTAATCTCTCTGTTCCGCCAGCATCCTCACCTGTAAGATGGACATAACAACACTTACCTAGGGTGCTGTGAGGATTAACGAGCTAACACACATAAAATACTTACAACTGTGCCTGGCACATACTAAGCAATAAATGCTAGCTATTATTATTTAAATTAACATTATTATTAGCATTACTAAACTATTTTCAGAACTAAGTTGTATATTGTGAATATAGATTTATTGTCAAGATAATGGCAAAATAAAGGTTTTACATAGTTGTACAAAGTGGTAGTCATGTTCTGAAACAGAGGAAGGAAATAAAAGACTGGTCATAATTATCCATTTAAAATGACCTCTTTCATTCAATATATTTTATATTAAGAAGCAGGTATACTACTGAAACATCCCATCCTGTATTATGCTCTCTGAGAATTACTACAATATGTTTAGTTAACATTAATAAGATACTTAAAATACTTTAGACATTATCTAAAGAGACAACATATTTCCTACAATCTAAAATAATGGTCTGTTTGCATTTGGACAAAACCACTGGTTTGTCCAAAATGACATAAGACTCTCCTATATATATGCACTTCTTTAAAAAGCAACCAGAAAAACGATGTCAGAGAAAACACAGGGAAAGCCCAGGGAGGTAAAGAATATGGCTTATTCTGGTTACATTAAATAGAATTTATTATTGCCATTCACAAGTAATTGCTTAGAATTCTGTAGTTCTGAGTTCTGTAATTCTTTTGAAACTTTCAAGTACAAAATCTAGTCCTATCCTACCTATTTTAGTTTAATCCTTAGTTTAAGAAATATTTATCTAAATATAATAGCTTTATTCTCCTTAATATATGAGGCAAAAGGTTTCTGCTTACGTTTAACTAACTCTACACCTCATTCTAGCTACTTTTCTGTTCTATCCACATATACATATTTGATCTGAATTAAATAATTTGAGTTCATTTATTAATTGCTTTTTATCTCTCTATATTTTCATATACACTATATATATATTTTTACAACCAAAAAACTCGCTGAAGGTAGGAAATCTTTCTATTGCCCTCCTATTCATAAAATAGAGGGGGGGGTTAATAACACTCATTGACTACAACATTTGCTAAAAATATTTAAAATTTTAAATAATAATTATATCTAACATTTATTGAATCCATGCTATATGCTAAGCATCATGCTAAGTGCTTGGTCCATATAATTTTTTTTAAACCTCATAACAATCTTGAGGTAAATAATACTATTATTTCCAGTTTATAGCTGAGGAAATTAAAACTTTGAGAAGTTCACTAACTTGCCCAGTTACATAGCTAATAAATTATAAACTGTCTGAGCCAGACTCAAACTCTTGTCTGTCTAACACCAAAGTCTCCGTGAACAACCTCTGAAAAAAAGAGTATATTATAACTAGAGCAAGACAAACCCAACTTTATACTAAAGCCCACCTCTATGCCAATCCTTGCTTGTCCAGACCATTTCATAAAGAAGGCAAAGGGCAATGTAAAGTACACAAACTGTTACACAGGACAAGATCAGGCCAGACTTTTTATAAATTGGGATTATTCTCTGACCTCTTTCTGTTACATTTTACCTTATGTAATAATTACATAACACCATTTTAATTCCCTCATGTTAGTTTGAATCTGTACAACTTACTTGTACTTATTTTTGGTTTTCCTGATGCAAAAACTTGAACTGAATGCTGATCCGCGTAACACCCAGTGAGCGTGTAATCTAAGATCTTAAAATGAAGCTAGAAAAGAAGAGAAATGTACCAAATTGAGGTGATCAGTTGGTAAAAATGATAGTCACATTTTTTTCCCTTGACACAGTTTGAGGAATTTTATTCCACATAGTTCACAAAATAAAAATCAGAAATATTAAACTTGAATATTGTGTGCATGTGTGTGTGTGCATATGTACACATATACACACACTTTTTCCCCTTTGCATTAGGGCCATTGCTTTGTAAGGTTGCCATTATGAAGTGCTTAACACATATCAGGCACTTCACTAATATGAACTCTAATCCATACTGCAAAGTCTCTCTGTTTACAAACAAGGGAACTGAGGTTCAGAGATGGAAGCAATTAGCATCCCAGCATGCAAGTAGCAGAGGTGGCATTTGAACTCAGACTCGACTGATTACAAGAGCTGGTGCTCCTTCCCCTATGGTGTCTGGTGTTCTATATATTCTCTTCTATCTCTTAAGGCTATGTGGTTGTGATATATTTCAGATCATAATTCTTTCTTTAACAGAAACATACACTTTCTAGCAAAACACAAGAATGCAATTACTAAAACAGAAACACCGGTTTCTGGTGTTTGGAATGAATGAGATGCTCTACTTAATTTTTCAGAAAACTAAAATTTAACTTTTATAGAACTAACCTTAAAAATCACCTGTTCTCTCATCTAAAAAACCTTTCTCAAATGTAATCCATAGTTCCCGGATTTAATTGATAATGTGGCGTCATCAGTATAAATGCCAATTATTACATTGTGCTATAATAGAGAGGGCCATTAGCACCTTGTCTGAAGGCATAGCGCAGGAGTATCTCTGAGCCCCAACGATATTCACATGAACAATGAAAGGTCTATGTCTTACAGAGCTCTAGTCTCCTTTTGCTGTGTTTCTCTTCATCTTAGCTGCTAAAGGCTCCCGGTTTTGCAATATCCTGATATCTTTTCTATACTTTTTTTCTTCTATCTCCCTTCCCTGCAAATTTCCCCTATTTCCTAACTTTCTCCTTTTGATTGCCAAACTAACTGATCACATGTATAGAATGTAATTTTTATGTCTTCTCAGCAATATTTTTCCTATTGCAATTCAAATTGTCTTTAATAGTATAGGGCTTTTGCTTGCTTGTTTGGGATAATTCTGGATGCAGGAAGTTATTACAAGGTTATTTCCATATAACTAGATATTGTAAGATTAAACCTATCCAGTTAACACAAATATTTATTACATGCTTTCAACGAGACTATAACTGGTTAGGTGATGGAAACAAAGCTTGTGGACACAGTTGAAGCCAAGACAGAAGAAATGAGTATCACTAGTATACTTCTGACTTCACCACCATTTCCCCTAATTGTTTTTTTTTTAATTTTAGTAATGTATTTTATATAACCCAATATATCCAAAATATTAGCATTTATTATTATTATTTTTTTATTGAAGAATAGTTGACATACAATATTGTACTAGTTTTAGGTGTACAACATAGTGATTTGACATTTATATACATTACAAAATGATCACCCTGATAAGACTAATAACCATCTGCCATCATACAAAGTTATTACAATATTGTTGACTATATTCCCTATGCTGTACATTACATCCCCATGACTTATTTATTTTATGACTGCAAGTCTGTACCTCTTAATCCCTGTACCTCTTAATCCCCTTCATCTATTTCACCCTTCCCTCTACCCCACCTCCTCCGGCAACCACCAATTTGTTCTCTGTATCTATCAGTTGGTTTCTGTTTTGTTTTGTTTGTTGTGTTTTTTTTTAGATTCCACATATAAGTGAAATCATATGGTATTCTTCGTTCTCTGACTTATTTCACTTAGGATAATACCCTCTAGATCTATCCATGTTGTCACAAACGGCAAGACTTCATTCTTTTTTACAGCTGAGTAATATCCCATTATATATATATACCACATCTTCTTTACCTGTCATCTACTGATGGACACTTAGCTTGCTTCCACACCTTGGTTATTGTAAATAATGCTGCAATGAACACAGGAGTGCATATATCTTTTCAAATTAGTGTTTTCATTTTTTTTGGATAAATATCCAGAAGTGGAATTGCTATGTATAGATTTCAATATCTCTTCTTTAATATCATTCTATTTAGCTTTTCCCACTAACTTTTTGATCACCTCTAATTTCCCTCATTGGTTCTTCTGAATCTTCTTCCTATTTTCTTTCCTGATCTTATTCATTTCCACTGCCTCAACTATTTCTTCTCCATGGATAACTCCTAAATCTTTATATACAGTTGAGCTCTCTCTCTTGAGAATCAGGTTTCAGGTTTTCAGCTACCAACCAGACACTTATACTGGGATATGTTGCTATCACCAGCAACATACATGAAGCCTACTTCCTCCCAACTTTCTCCATATCCGTACTTTCTTCTAGGTATATTCATCCATTAATGAAATATTTGTGGGCTAGGTACTAAACTAGATGTTAGTGATAAAACAATGAATGAATGAGATTCCCATGGTCTCTGTCCTCTTGTAGCTTTAAGTCTGGTTTTAAGAGACATTTTTTTAAATAAAACCATCTTTGACTTTTTTTTTTTTTTTTTTAGGAGGTGATGAGTTTTGGTTATTTCTTTCTTTTTTTTAAAATTAATTTTAAAAAATTTTTTGTTTATTGCAGTAACATTGGTTTATAACATTGTATAAATTTCAAGTGTACATCATTATACTTCTATTTCTGCATAGATTACATCATGTTCACCACCCAAATACTAATTACAACCCATCACCACACACATGTGCCGAATTATCCCTTTCACCCTCCTCCCTTCCCCCTTCCCCCATCTTTGACTTAAAACTATTTCTTGTCTCTATATTTAACTGGTGACCAAGGCCTTACCTTTATCACAGCTCTTACAGCAGTCTCTTCCTTTTTCTCTCTTCTTTTCTCTTTCTGTGACACTACACTAGCTCAGCATCATTAACTTTTTACCTTTCATGTGGAATACTAATATAGCTAAAAAGTAGTTTCTTTCTTTGTCTCTAGTTTTTTTTTTCACTCACCTTTCTCACATCCATTAGAGATTGAGCTTCATAAAGTATCGCTTTCTGGAAGACCACTCTCATACTCAAAAAAAGCATAACATTTTCTAACAAAGGAATAAAAATCAGATTCAAACTCTCTATGATCCAGACCTAAATCACTTATTCAGCTTTATGTATGTTTCTAGCATTGGTTCCTAACCATGCCTTGTTATCTTTCATTCCTGTGATTAAGTCATTTTTTTACCTATACAAATGTTAGTCACTCTTCAAGGCTTCATATTCATGCTTATATGGGCCTCAGAGTTTTGTTTAAACTCCATCTCTACTGCAAAGCTTTCCTTGACCATTGTGGTCAAGGAAAGACTACATCTTATATTTTTTGTATACAAATCTCAAATGTGATAACTAAAAACTAGAAGTAGGTTAAGTTGAAGTGTTTAAGTTATACTTAACTGTTCCACCTTAAAATTTTTTAAGTATTAAGTGAAATAGAAAGTGACTAATACTAAACAAAAACAGTCTCACAAAAATCTAAATAAGAACTTACCATGAACAAAAAGAACAGAAGCCCTTCCCCAAAAGACTAGAAAACATTAAAAATCAATTACATATGTGTAATTTAGAAACAAAGGAAAGGTTTCTAATGTGGTGAGCCACAAAAATATATTTACCTTTAAATATGCTGTACCTCCAATGCAAATCTGGTCAAATGGCTGCTTCTTGTGGCTCTTGGCTCCAAAAGTTACAGTTCCAGCAAGACTAATTTCCATTGATTTTGGGAACTTCTGTCCTAAAAACACAAACATGCCAATCAACTATTCTAAATTAAGTAGATTCTACAGCAAATAAATGAAAAAGATTCAATTAACAAAACCTAGCTCACCAATAATCCAGATCAATAAGCTTTTCTCTCGAAATACTTCAAGCTGGCCAAAACTAACTTTGTACTCCACATGTGTGACTGGACCTCTTTAAAAAAGAAAAGGACACGAAAGAAAAAATGATCACAGATTTAACAGTTTTAAGAGATCTAAGTCAAATCTTGCTACTGCTACTTAATACAAGACAGCATAAAAGCAGATCTGTATTCAAGTTTGAAGAATAGAGTAGAACAAATAATGAATATTACATCTCAAGAAACACCAGGAACACAATAAACATTTTTGGTGATGACATACATTTCATTATTAATTCTAAAGACAACTATAAAATCATATAGAATGTATTAATACAGCCACATGGACTGATATAACATTAAAACTGATTTTACTATATATTTAGGTTTTGAAAAGAAGTATGCTGTAGAACAAATTTAAAAGTAGAACTGATGAGGAAGTAATCTTATGACATTATTGGCTTAATTCACCAGGTAGTTGACAGTTGGGCTTGACTTGTATGTAGAGGACAGAGAAATTACCAGAAATAAAGCCAGGAGTGAAATAATCCCTGAGGAAGCTACATTGGCTTAAGTTTATATTTACTAGCAAGTTTAACCAGAAAAACAAAGACACATTTAAAGGTGAAGAGATTATTTTTATGACTATGTTTTAGTTCAGAATCAGTATTCATTTGAATACCATAAAATTTTTAGATCTTAAAAATAAGGTAAAAAACAAAGACAATTTATTGTAGCGCAGTGGGAAGGTACTAAGGAAGGCAGAAATCATGGCATCATGTTATTTTATTCCTACCTATTGTAAAAAGGTATATGAGCTTCACAGAATTCAAAATTATTTTTCACACTCTCATGAAGTTTTAAATTAACTGTTATTTTTAGTTGTACTTCTTCCTCTTTCACTTGATAAAAACCCAAAATTGGTGGGACAGGGACCTGGAAACAAACACAAACAAATTTTTATATAATTCTCAGGTTAATGGGTCTAAAATATCAATGGTGACTGAGAAAATAGCCTTGCAGTAATATAGTCACTATATACAGATGTCTTTAATGACTACTGGGTTACTCCAAGTTGTTCTGATAATAGATCATGGAGCTACATTTGTTCTAAGGGCAGGGATTCTCCCATCTTTGTTTCCAGAGATGAGAAAGGTGCCTTACAAAGGTGTGCAATCCATTCTTTTTCCTACTCTTGCTCGCCCAGGTTCCCTTCCTCCAGGTTCCCCATGACTGCAACATAGGACATGCACTAGACATAACACATCCATCACTGATGCCCTGCCCACAGTTCCTGCTGGCCCATTTGTATCTCGTGACTCCCCCACCCTCTGACTCAGCAGTAGTTTACTCAATTAGTTATCAATAACTGACTGAAGTGGAAACAATAGGTAGGCTGGTGTGAGCCAGTCACTCTTTCTGGTACATTTGAAGTAAGAAATAGAGAGACTCTACTTATACAGTACAGGTCCTAGAGGTGTAGGTCATGCGCAAGCAGAGAAAACCAGTTGGAAGAGGAGACTGAGAAGCAGAGAAGAAACAGACAGTGTAGACCTTGAGTACAGAGTGATTTTAATTTTAATTTTTTGGTTCTGGTCCCCGTACGGCCTGGGTCTACTTCTTATCCTTGAATGACAATCAGATTGCCTCTTGCATTCTCAAAAGAAATACTCTTTAGTTAAGCTAGCTTAAGTAGGTTTTTCTAAACTACTGATTCACAATTAGGACAAGAGATAAATGGTACAGTTGAAAAGAGGTTGGGTTTTTGAGTCTGGAAAATTTGGGTCCAAATCTAGGCCCTACTACTTATTGTTATATGACCTTGTACAAGTTATTTAACTTCTCTAAGACTCTCCTCATCTATAAAATGGGGCTAATAATATCTACCTGAAGTGTTCTGATAGTACTGGAGAAAATACATGTAAAGTGCTTAGGACAATGTCTGATAGACAGCAGTTATTCAATAAGCAATAAATAGCTATTAATAATATTACGTATTTGTAACCACAGTTGCTGGGATTAGAGGTATTTTATGTCCATGGTTCAAATCATGACTAAATCATACCAGGATCTACTCCTAATTAGCGAACATTAAAAAACAATAAATCCCATGTCTTTGAAAACCATTCAATGCTGATACAGACACCAGAGATAAGAAGCATCCTATTCAAAGAACTGAATCTTCATCTTTATTCATCAATTGTCTGGTAAATAACTCATGAAAAGTTTTCATTTGGACCAAAAGTATGAATGATTTGCTTACAATAGAATTCATAAATATGAAGATTAGCAAAGTGTCAACTTTTCCAAGGTTGTTTACCTGGGAAGTGTAGTAGCATAAGTTGAATGACTCTAAAGGTGGAGTGAATGGAAATTTATAAGGTCCACTAAATGCAGAATCATCCACTGCATCTATGCTACTAGAAGTCAGAATGGCAGAGTCAAGAGAAGTCACACAAGGATGAACTAGAATATCCTGAAGTGGAGATCCATTGGTGGGGAGACTCAAGCTGATGGTAACATTTGGCATGATTCCTTCTAAATCACACTGCAATACAAACAGAAACAGATATTAGATATTCCAAGATCTTAGAAGCGTATTCTTCTGGGTGAGGCTTTTCTGAATTTATCTGAGTCAATTTCCACAATGTCATTCACTTTTCTCTCAAAGTATTGCTCTCCTCGCTTTCTGTGTTCTGGTTAATGGTTCTATCATGCTCTCAGACACCCAAGCCAGAGACCAGGAGAGCCTTCCTAGAGCCCTCTGCTTACATCTAATACCCTTAAAAAGCTATTTTAAATCCACTAATTTCTCTCCATTCCTTTTGCAAACACATTGGTACAGGGCCTTACAATTACTGTTATAGCCCTCTACATGTATCTCGATTTGCTTTCCTCTAATCACTCTACCCTCCATCAATGTCAGAGCTATCTAATGAAACATAATTCTAATTATATTGTATCCATGCTCAACACCTTTCAATAGTTCCCCCTCGGTGTTGAATTACTTTTAAAAGCCTTTCATTGTTTGGCTTCCATCTACCTCTTTAATCGTTTTCTACCCTGCAACTTAGGTTGCAGACATATTGGATTCTTGAATTTCCCTGAATAAATCATAATGTCTTATACTGCCATGCTTTTGTATGTGTTAGTTTCTTCAGCTACAATCTTCTTTTCTCCTTGTAAACTCAGCTCATTTGATGCTTTGTGTAAAGCTTTACGTTCTGCATTGTCACCTCCACAGCCTACCTCTGCCATGTAGAGAAGCCCAGGATGTCCTTTCCCTATGTGGTCTGGGTTAGTTTCCCAATAAGAGGTACTCATCAGAGACATACAAGGTAGAAGGGAAAGGGAAGCAAGTATTCTTGGAAGGTCATGGAAGCTAGATATGACAGCTTCACAGACCTCTCTCTGAGCTCCTGCTTTACGGCTGTGGTGGCCAGATGCAGCACTTTCACAGACCTTTCCAGGCACTCCTGCTTTGAGGTTGTAACACAGATAGACGTAGAGGCTTCTCAGACTTCTCTGTGAACTCTGGCTTCTCTACCTACCTCTGTAAGTCATTAGTGACAATTTCTGGAAGGCCGCAGCCAGAGGATCAGAGACTTTTATTCTCTCAGCTCCTCCTACACTTGAGTAAGCCCTAATTCCTATATTAAACACCTTTACTCCCATAAATCTTGTAGTGGCTTCTGTGTGTGTGTGTGTGTGTGTGTGTGTGTGTCTGTGTGTGTGGTCAGGTTCTTCCTTTGTACCTCAACTCTAACTTGACATTTACCTCTATTAAAGCACCCAATTAAAACTAGTCAATTGAGCCATAAAATGCTTATTGGTATGTTTTGTTTGGCTAGACCTGCACAGTATTTTAAGTCAGTGGAACTCAGCAGGTATAATGCTTAGCTCCAAATGCAAGCAGTTAGTCTGACTATCATATATACAGTCTGGATCATGTAATAACTGTCCACCTCCATAGGTATTTCTCTGTGCCCCTGTTTGTTTCCCTCTTCAAGCTTTAAGTTCTTTGAAAGCAAGAATTGTTATATTTTTCTTTTTACTTCTAGTGCCCAGCACATTGCTATGTTTAAGAGACACTCAAAAAAATGGTTGCTGAATGGATATCTTTTTCTAATTATGGACCCTACCTTTGTTTTCCATTCTAATATGAAATGTTTCACTTTTTAATGTTTTATCTACTGCATGACATATTGTGTGAATTCAAGAATATATCCATTATACAATGTAAGCACTTAGAGAGCACGCAGGCATTATGTACAGTACCATGTATAATTAGTGCCTTATAAAGGTGCTTTGGTGAGTTACAATAAAGTCAATCACATTTGAAAATAAAAATGCCAAACACCCTGACTACAAAACTTAAAAATATTTTAGTGTTTCAACTTTTAAACCATCTGCTAATTCACTCCCACTATATGTGAACTAGTAAGAAAAAAAAGTTTTGGTTTTTTTTTTGTGAGGAAGATTGGCCATGAGCTAACATCCATTGCCAATCTTCTTCTTTTTTCTTTTTTTGGTGAGGAAGATTGGCCCAGGGCTAACATCTGTGCCCATCTTCCTCTGCTTTATATGTGGGATGCCGCCACAGCGTGGCTTGATGAGCGGTGCGTAGGTCCGCGCTGGGGATCTGAACCTGTGAACCCCGGGCCGACGAAGCGGAGCGTGCTAACTTAACCACTACGCCGCCGGGCTGGCCCCTTAAGTCACTTTTAAGGTTAAAAGGGAAAAGAAAGACCCAATTTGTCTGCCAGGACTGTTCTAATTCTCTGCTCTTAAAATCTACTTTTATCGATAGGATTTGTACACAGTCAATCAACATTAAGTTTGATACATAAAAAGTTTATATTCATAAGTGCACAGAGTAAAGGAAGATAGAAAAATAAAGACATCTGAGACTATTATTAACATGCACTTGTAGAAATTGTACTTGGAGGGTTTTTATTTTTGATCATTATTCAACATGGCTCTGATCACTGCTAACTGTATTGTTATTTCTATTGTCTTTTCCTATTTTCTAACCTTATTTCTCTCTCTCTCTCATCATTTGATCTACAAAAAGCCAGTCACCAAGTTGTGAGGCCATTCTTAAGCAGCTTGTTGAGAAGTCCACAAGGAAAGGAACCGAGGCCTCCCACCAATAACCAGCACCAACTTGCCAGCCACGTGAGTAAGCCACCTTGCAAGTGGATCTTCCAGCCCCAATCAAACTTTTAGGTGACTAAGGCTCCAGCTGAAATCCTGACTGTGATCTCATGAGAGACTTCACACTAGAAGTTCCCAGCTAAGCTGCTCCTCAAGTCCTGACCCACAGAAACTAGGAGAATAATAAATGTTTACTGCTGGAGTAATAAGGCAATTCATTATGCAGCAATATATAACCAATACAATTAGTAAGGAATGCACAAAGGTAATATTAAAAAATTTCACATGAATCTAACATCTAATGACTGCTGTTTATAATAAAAATCAAGAATGTCATAAAACAATGTAAAATAAAGTTAGCAAATTTTACTTTTCTCCATAGATGTTAACTGGAACAATAAAACAAGTACCAGAGAAAATCTCACCTTGCAAGTGACAGCACCATCGACTTGCCATGTATCTGCTACATCCTGTTTATCATATTGCATGGATTTTACCTTTTCAGTGATAGAAATAGAAACTTGTGGTTTTCCTTTGTATGTTCCAGCTTTCCAGGCTGGCTGTTTTTGTGGATGTTTTTGCACAGAAATAAAATTAATACTATCCAATGAATTCTGTAAGTTGGCATCTAACAAAGTTCCAAATGGACAAGCCTGTAGAAGCAAGTCAGGCAACTGGCTCAATTTTGTATTTAGCTCAGTGTCATTTTTTTGACCCGAATACAAAAAATCCTGTATTCCAAAAAGAAGTTCAAAGCCTTGTGAAATTCCACTAATGCTAATTAATGGTGGACGAGGGGATAAAGTTTGTTCAACTAGTGGAACACAAGCATATATCATGTCATTCTTCTGAAAAGCAACAACTGGCCAGAGTTCTCCACCTCCTCCTGGGAGTCCATAGATAGACGTTTTATTGATGCATGAACAGCTATCACGACTTTCCATGAAGTCCTTATCATCATCCAATAATCTAAGTTCGAAGAGTAGTGCTTTAAGAAAGGGATCATCTTCAGGAATAGGCACATAACTTGCTCCATTGAAGACCTTGGCTCGTTTTTCAACAGTTGGATACCGTCTGCATTATGGAAACAAAAACAGCGTAAACAATTCTTCCAAGTAAAATAAAAATGGAAGAATCCAAAAACAAAACAAACCCAAAACACAAGGCAAACAGTAATATCCACAAAACACACAATAACAAATATATACACATATCCACAAAAACCACAACCAAAAAAATACTACATTACATGTTAAATTCCTACTAAAGTAACTAACTGCTGCATACTTTGTATATTATCTCAAATAATAAAGTGTTATTATCTACTACTGAAAAAAATTCATTTTAGTTACTTTTTTAAATAGGTAGAGCACACAGTTCGAATTCAAAATCCTAGGCTCTTTGCCACTCAGATTCCTGCTTGGTTGGCAAGAAGTGTACACCTGAATACATTTTAGGCATCTTTCAGGACTTTATTTTCCTGATTCCATCTTAGTAGAGTAGGATCAAAAGAAGTGGCTCAATTTACCCTCCACAATTTTGGATTCACTAGTTGAGATGATACAGTTGTAAAAGGAATGTTTTATTCTACTCAACCTATAGTGAATAACAGGTACCCAGATCTTCTTGCCAACCCTTACAAAAATATGTACAATCATTTTAGTAATAATAGTTTATCTCTATGGCTCTGGAAAATATGATGAGGTAATAAAAAGAATAAAAGGTGAATAACTTTTTATGGTTTGCACGCTCTAGGCTGAATGGGAAGTTACTATTCACCTTTTTTTGGGGGAAACAGAATAGAAGATGCTTTTGCTTGTTTACAGAAATGTTAGATTACATTTTCTTAGTTCAAAAAAGTACTTTCCCTATTCCTTATCCCTCCACTCCAAAGTCCAGATCAAAGTCATCTATTGGCTATTAACTTCTGTGTAAATCACCTAACTTCCCTAAGTCTATTTTATTATTTGTAAAATAAAGAGGTGGCTGAAGACCATATCAGCAATTCTTATCAAGGATCAAGAACACACCTGGCCAAAATAATTTTTTTCACTAATATTACTAATACAATATTGATGTTTACTAATAATTTTTAAAAGAAAAATAAGAATATATTCAAAGTTACCTATGTATTAGTGAACCTCACTCATTTACATTCTGATGCATTTTCTTGATTGAGAAAGGGAAAGAATTACCTAGCACTTCAGTAATGGCCAGTAATTACCTAGTAATGGCCATTTCTTTGAATCTCTGGATAAGGATAGTTGAGAATTTTGGAGTAACCTCTAGTCTAGTATCTTTATTAATTATTTATTTATTTTTTCCCCCAAAGCCCCAGTAGATAGTTGTATGTCATAGCTGCACATCCTTCTAGTTGCTGTATGTGGGACACGGCCTCAGCATGGCCGGAGAAGCGGTGCGTGGGTGTGCGCCAGGGATCGAACCCCGGGCCGCCAGTAGCGGAGTGTGCACACTTAACCGCTAAGCCACGGGGCTGGCCCTCTAGTCTAGTGTCTTATTCTCGGGCCTCTAGTCTAGTGTCTTATTCTCTAGTTATCTACAGGATAATTAAAGTTCTTCTTAAGTGTCAGAATCTCATGATTGAATGTAAAGATAAGAAGTTAATCTGTGACCTTATACAATGCCTCAATATGTGCTCAATAAATATTTTTGTTGGATGACTCATCCTGTCATTTCAAATTTATTCTAGGCCTTTTCCAAAATAGGACTCAAACCTTAAATGGTCTGACAACTATGGGATACAATACCAACCTAAGCCAGACTTAAGCTGATGCTATTACTATCTATCCAACAGCAAATCTCTAAACCAGAATCTAAAACAAGTTTTGTTGTGGTGAATAAGTAGTTAGATACAGGAAAGATCATTTGCCTTTTTAAAATCTTAAATGATGGCCATTATCCTTTGGCATATATGTGGATAATATGATAGAGTGTATCTGTTTAGCCCTAACACCAGCCCCAAGAGGTCAGAAAACTGAAAATAATAAAACTTAACTAATTCATTTAATGATACAGAATTAATGTGACAAATGAATTATTTGAACCCAATTTTCTTGCTGTTTCCATAGAGATATTGAAAAGCCCACCCAAACATGTCTGAATTTTTCTTCTGAAATACATTCTGAGCACAGTGGGAAAAAATTCTGAAAACAAGCATGACTTCTTCAAGGGACTCATTTTTGTAAGCAGTAAAAAATCATACCCCTATGAGATAGTAAAATAAGTTACAAAGCCACAGATATAAATACAGTATGGTATTGTACAAGAACAGATAAATAAAGTAATAGAAGTGAGACATACCAATGTTTATATGGAAGACATAATAAACTAACAATAGCCCCACAAATCAATGAAGACAATATATACTGTTTGGAAGGTGATGTTAGGAAAACTGGCCCACGGTACAGAAAAAAACAAAATAGGATTCCTATATTAACACCACATCCAAAGATGGACTACAGATGGATTAAAGACCTAAATATAACAGATAAAACAATAAAGTTAAAAAAAGATAATGTAGGAAGCTATCTTTGGGAAATAACGGTAGGGAAAGACTTCAACAAATCCTCCAAAGTGCTAAGTACTTTGATTGCAATAAAAATCAGTGATTTCTGTTTAACCAAGGGCAACAGAAAGTTGACAATGATAAATTAGGAGAAAATATTTGTAATAGCTAAAAATGACATAGGACTAACATCAAGAATACACAATGAACTCCTGCAAATTAAAAGGAATAAACCACCAACTCTCAAAGAAAAAATGGAAATGAACAGGCAATTCACAGAAGGGGCAGCCCAAAGGGCTAACAATCATTGCTACGTAGAGAAAGGCAAATGAAAATAAGATCCCTTTACACCAATACTGGTAAAAATTGGAAATAAGTGTTAGGAAGAATGGAGATATAGGAACCCCGGCTCACTGCTGGTAAGAGTGTAGACTGGTAAAAGTATTCTGAGGAGCTCATTATTTGCCAATATTTAGTCAAAATGAGCAAAGATATGCCCCATGGACTTTTTGAAGACATCTGCAGCACTGTTCTGATGGTCGAGTTGAAGGCAACCTGGGATATCAGCACTAGGGGAAGAGGATAGGTAAAATTTGGAGGAGATAAACAAAGGAGTTACTACAGAGCAAGTAGAGGCAATGGCCTAGATCTGCACTATTCAATATAGCAGCCACTAGCCATATGCGGCTATCTAAACTTAAATTAAAATTATACACAATTGAGTTACAATAGCCACATTTCAAAAGCTCAATAGCTACATGTGGCTAGTGGCTACAATACTGGATAGAATAGATTTAGAACATTTCCCATGTCCCTGATTGCATGGATGCTTCTTAAAAACAGTGCTGAGAAATCTAACAAATGTAAGAAAGGGGAATGAAGTCTATAGCACACTTAATGACGTAATTTGAAAAATGCACACACCAACAGAAATAAAACGATAGTAATAATCATATGTTTGGGGGGAAGACAATGGCAGAAATAAAAAAATATATATATAAGGAAATATATAAGTAAAATGAGGAGTACCTTGGATGGACTAATGAGGCTGAAGAACCACACTAAAGAATATTATTAATCTCCTTACTTGAGGTACAACAACAACAACAGAAGCAAGCCAGGTATCCTGTGGGTAAATGGTCAACTCCAACTCTGATGCCCTCAGTAACAAAAATTGTTAGGTTGCAAAGAGGAAATTTTTCATATCCAACTACTTTTTATTTAAAATTACACTCATGTTTATCTGCCTCAATCTCAATTCAGAGCTATATTTCTTCACTATAGAGCTCTCCTCAGAGAAGAATGAATTTGTTGTCAAAAATGAACTGTCAATAGCCACTGAAAATAAAAGGTGAAACAGATTACTCAGTTACCATCCAAATTTTATAATCAGTTATTGTACTGTTCTCTTCACAGAGCTATTTCGATAAAATGTGGCAAATTCTACAAGTGGAACCAGATCAGCTTATGCAATCTAAGAAAAAGTGAAAACACTTTAATTTTTTGTACCTTTTCAATTTTCTTCAACAATTAGGAACTTTAAACTATTTGCAAATTGCTAGGAATGAAACATAAGATGAAAATAGTCTGATAGTGCTCAGCAAGGATTTTCCAGAAAAATGAGTTAAAATGTCCTTCAATGATTTTTATTAACGACAGCAGAGAAATCTGAAACGTGTTTAGTTCCTCCCTTTCCTTTCGTCATCTCCAGGGCAATCTTTTTTTGTGTGTGTGAGGAAGATCAGCCCTGAGCTAACA
Source organism: Diceros bicornis minor (assembly GCF_020826845.1). Classification (NCBI taxonomy): domain Eukaryota; kingdom Metazoa; phylum Chordata; class Mammalia; order Perissodactyla; family Rhinocerotidae; genus Diceros; species Diceros bicornis. The sequence continues at coordinate 7,320,848 of NC_080763.1, read as the reverse complement.
TCCCTGCTAATCCTCCTCTTTTTGCTGAGGAAGACCGGCTCTGAGCTAACATCTATTGCCAATCTTCCTCCTCCCCCCCCCCCAAAGCCCCAGTTGTATGTCCTAGTTGCACATCCTTCCAGTTGTCCAGGGCAATCTTAGGCGAAGTTAATTTTAAGATAGAGTCACATTAATATCAGAAAACACATAATACGTAATATGTACCAGGCATCAACTCATTTAATTCTCACAACACTACGAGGTAGTATTATTAAAATCTCCATTTCACAGATGAAACAGAGGTTAAGCAACTTGCCCAAGATGACGGACCAGGGATACACCGCATCACAAAACTATGCTACACCATCCATCTCTCCGATCCATCATCCCCGAGGATTCAGACTTGCATTTACCTGGAGAATCTGACGGTGCCACACAGTGGAGTTCCCGGCTCGTGGCTGATGAGCCACACCGCCCGCTGGGCCATGCTAAGCCTCTAACGCATCAGCTCACTCTAAGGTCGCACCGAGGGAGAACACAGACTGGCTTTCTCAGATGGACTCTTCCGGAAGTCCCGAGGCTCGCTCACCCCGAGCCACCTTCCGCCTCACCGCAAACAGGTCGGGCTCAGAAGAGAAGCTAGCTCCTGCAGGGGAAGCGACTAAAACCTCCGAGTCTCTCCTGGCCAACACCTGCCACAAAGATTTCTGCGAATCCCCACCTAGACGCCCGAGAAACTTACTTATCCCCAGCAACCCCAGTACTTTCTTCCTCTAAAGTCTACTTCCGGGATGGTGGCCCGCAAGGATCACGGTTCCTCACTCGCCCGAGCGACGAGCCTCTCTGCGGTTCGCCCGCTGCTGGCTTCCCTCGCCGGCCCCTCCCCACAGCCAACCGTGCACGCGCAGGTCCACTTCCGGCGTGCGAGGCGGTGACAATGGGAGCGGCGCGGGCGGCGCCGGGAGGCAGCTGACAGGCGTCTGCGGCTTCCCTTCATGGCCGCTCTCCCGCCCCGCCTGGGCTCTGTGGGGAGCGGCGGAGCCCGCGGCGGCCCGGAGCCCGCGAGCCGAGCGGGGAGCTGTGCGCGCCGCCGCTGAGGCGCAGCATGTGAAGAGGCGGCGGCATCCAGCGCGAGGCGAGCCTCTCCGCCGGCCGGGATGGCTACGACGGCCGAGCTCTTCGAGGTGGGTCCGGCGGCTCTTCGGGGAGTGGCGGGCCCGGTGCAGGCGGCGGGGTGGGCGGGCAGAGGCGCGGGCGTCCGCCGGCTGCCCGGAGCAGCCCTCGGAAGAAAGGCGCGGACACGAAGGGGTGGGGTGGCGGCTCCGGTGTCGGCGCGGGCGGGGCGTGGAAGGGGGAGGGGAGGCTGAGGGACCCGGGTGGGGAGGTGGGCAGGGACGCGAGCCCGGGGCCCGGACGGGGAGGACTGGTGGTGTCCGCAGGGGTGGAGGGGCGCCCTGGGCGTCCGGGCGCAGGAAGATGCGCTCAGGGTGAGCGGTGGGAAGGGCTGACTCAGGGAGCGGAAAGAGGAGCGGGAGCCTCAGGTTGGGCGAGTCCCGTCTTGTCGTTTGGATCCTCGCGTGGTATTCTAAGGGGGGCCTCCTGAGATCGGGACGACTTGGGGGGCTCTCGATGTTGAGTAGTTCTTCCGTTAGTAAATGTCAGAAGTGGCACTCATATGCCTGCCAGTTAACTCTGACATTTGAGAAGCCTGAAGTATTTTTTAGGACAATAAAGGCCTACTTAGCTTTTCAGACTGAAGAGAGGCAAAACTAAAATTAACATTTGTGTTCGGGTCTTAAGAAATTTAAGTGTCTTGTGAAACCACCTCACTGCCAGCTGGAGAATCCTTGACGCGGGAGACAATGAGCATTCTCATGTGTTTCTTTGAGCGTTTTCAGTCTCTAAAACTTAAAATTTAATTTAGTAAAATGCGATGTAAGAAGCTGTGACGACTGAGGTAATAGAATAGGGAAATTCTAACTGGATCACCAAACAATGAAACGTGTAAAGGATCTTCTTTTGTGAAAGAAATGAAAACAGAGATGTGAAGAAAAAGGAAGGAAAGACCCTTTTTGTGTGTGCTTGTGTTTCATGATTAGTGACAGAAGTGTAATCACTGAGAAGACTGCAGTTGACAGAGAATTTCTCCATAAGTGAAAATTGGATCCTTTTTCTGCTTAAGATTCAGCAGGTTTTTTTTGGCTTAAAATTTGAATGCCTCAGTTTTTATAACAATTGGGAACTTTTCATTTGTTACTGTTTCTGTAGTTTGGGTTTCTCTCAGCTTTTGGATAGATAATGCTTTTGTTGAGAGTAATAACATATTGTTATAATAAATTGTAATAAAATAGTAATTTGTGAGTGAAGGATTACAATTACAAGAAAGAATTTGGAAATTGCATTTCCTTAGGTTTAAGTGTTGGGAGATATATTACATTGACTTCTCTAATTCCAACATTGCGCCATCTGGTTATTGATTGAGACAGGAGCAGGGAGACATTCGTTCTGCTAAAAGCTTTTGCTCTGTGTTCCTGGGCAAGACACTAAGTAGTTCTGTAGTTCCTTGTTTTCTTTTTCATATCTTATAAAGGTAGAAATCTGTCTATGAAGTTGAGATCTTTAATTTACTTAATGAAATACATGATTAGCCAGCTATTAAAAGCAAACTGTTATTTTGTCTTACAGTTCATAAGGCATTAACCTTTCAGTTAATCCTGCTCGACATTCCCAGTTGTATTTCGGACCATATTATGTCTGTTTTTCTTTAAATGTTTGACCACATGAGTCCACATAACTTATTTGAAAATATATTTGATTTCTCTTCCCCTCTCCCTAGGGGCATAGGGGAGGAGGTAGAGAAATATATATGTGTGTGTGTACATACATAGATGTATGTTTTGCTTTTGGGGTCCTGCCATTTAGTAAAGTAGTTAAACCAAATTAGGGTTTACCTTAAACTCAGTGACTCCAGTTATGTGATAGCAGTAATATTCATTTACTGACCAGTGATGATAGACTCAGACTATTCCTGTGGCCAGAGGGTTCATAGAGCAAGCTTAAACATGCTTATGGGTTTTAACTCATGTGACTTTCTCTTTCCTGACCATATGTAAATTGTTGCTTCATCAAAATTAAAACGATATTACATTAATAGTTACAATTAAATGTTAATAGTTATGATTAAGAAATGTCTTCATCTTTTCAGCCCTACAGTGGACTCTGTCTACTCTTGAGTAAGTTATCATCCCTAAGTGAAAAGTTGTTCTCTTTGCTTTAGAGGGAGGAGGGGAAAAAAAGCAAAAAATAAACCTCAGTCATCGCTGCCATTTCCTGTTGCTCCAGCCATATGATCTAGGTTGTAGGACAAGTCAGGGAGTGTCTTTTTCTTTTGCTTCCCTTTCTTAGTCACAGCTGGAGAACTGTGGGAAACAGAGGTCAGGATGTAGTCAAGGATATTTTGCTTTTATGCATCCTGGTTTTAATGCGCTATTAAATTGAATTGTGCTTTCGTTTTTCCACATTGAAAAAGAGGTTAAATCAATACAAAATTATGCTTTGAATCCATGAACTTTCATAAGTGTTTACTTCTTGTAAAATCTTATTAGTCCTACGAGACTTCATTTTTTAACATAAACACCTTCATCCAACAAAATCAAACTACAGGATATTTCCTTAGTTGACAAATGATTTAGTAGTAGATGAATCAGTTATTTTAATAGTGTGTATCCTGGAAATTGACCAGAATACCTTCTTAGTTTCAACCCTTGTTGACAAATCTTTCTAAAAGAATCTATCTGTAGTGTTTCTAAATAATCACCTCAGGATGAACATTCTAAACAGGAATTCCTATGTGGTTGGGATTAATTATGACCTCTACATATAAAAATTGACTGGGGTAGTAAATTCTTTTTCTGCTGTTGAAAATATTTCTTTTCTTACTGTACTGCTAAGGACTTTGTACTCCCTTCTCGCTTGCTCTTTTTCTCTCCTATCATTCTTCTGGAGTCTTTTCTTCTCTTTGGGCAAGCTACCTTTATGGGAGAGTTCTTTGTTAACTAGAGTCAATTACCCATTCATTCAGCAAATATTTGTTGAGTACCTATTAAGTTCAAGATAAGGTCCCAAAATTAATGAGGCTACATATCTCAAAACGGCATGACATAGAAATATTAATCCTATGAGATTAAAAGATTAAAAAGCCAAAACGGTAGAGAGGCCAAATAAGTTTTGGAAATGGGCGTTGTGTTTCATTAGAGATTTACAATATACCTTAGTATGTTCAAGATCCTGAGAAGTTCATTTCCCAAACTTTTTTGACCGTGAGACTTTTATTTTCTACTGCTTGTTAATTTTGTGAATTCCATGGAACATACTTTGGAAAATGTTGAATTATATATAGAACCTGCCATTTATTGTGAAATAGGGGGAGAGAAAATAGATATATAACTATGTACTCTTGAAATAAAGTTATGAATGGTGTCAGAGAGGTCTAGATAAAGTGCTGTAGGAGTTGAGAGGTTGGGAAGATTACCTCTAGAAGTGGGAGAGGATTAGGAGGTAGTATTTGAATGATATACAAAGGATAAGTTAGATTTGAGTTTGTGGAACTGGGTGGAGGGACTTGCCAGTAAAGCAGACAATGAAAGCCAAGGCATAAAGGGAGGTAAGTGTGGACCGTAGAGACAAGGGAAAGGTTCATTATAGCATGCATGAAGAGGAGTGGCCTGTAAGGTAAATTGGGGTTTAACAGTGGCCGTCCTAAAGCCAGGATTGGAAATTTGATTTTTTTCTTTCCTGTAAATAGGTTCCTTGATAATAGTGTTTGAGGTCAGGTAATTTGACTGTGGTGAACTGATGGCTGTTTGACTTCCAGATTAGAATTTGAATAGCCAAGAGCACATTTTTGCACACAAACACATTTCTGTCTCTTAGATTTTCAAACTGAGTTACAAAAACTATTTAAACTTATTGAGAAAGATCTCTCTTGTTCAATTACTAGCTAAATATGTATTAATGAATGTGAGATATACAAGGACCATTCCTTTACCTTTAAGGTGCTAAAATGCTACTTGTTTAGCCATTATTAGCTGTTAAATAAGTGTTTGTGGAAACTGGCTACCAATTACAGTATCATGTATAGGAGAAAGTGTATTCATTCAGCAAATATTTATTGAGTACCTTACCTACCCTAGGTCAGAAGTCATTCCATGTCCTGGAGTTAAAAGATGGTTTGAGTTAAAAATATAGGTGGGGGAGTGAAAGGAAAAGAACTGTTTCTTCTCTGGACACTCGACCGCTACTCTCAGTACTTCACTTCTGACACCAGATGTGTGGGGATTTTTCCCACAACAATTCATTTCAGTTTTCCAGCAGACACCAGCTGTGTCCTACAATTCAATTTAATTCTGACACTATTCACCTGGAATTGACATCAGATTCGCACAAATTGAGCTGCCCCAGCTGATGTCACATGGAGCAGAGACTAGGTTTCCCCCGAGTCCTGCCCAAATTGCAGATTTGTGAACAAAATAATTATTATTGTTATTTTAAGCCACTAATTTATTGTAGTGGTTGTTATGCAGCAGCAGATAACTGGAACAGGGGCTGATCAACTTCTTATCTGCACCAAGATCCAGTAGACTTCTACTATGCTTAGTAGAGTGGTGGAGGTAGAGGCAGATGCTTAGGAGTAATGGGTTTACGTTTAAGTATTTTGTATTCTGAGTTCTCCAGTCAAACCATCTGGGAAGTGAACTTTTGGAATAAGTCGTTAAATTGAGGATAATTTATTGGCTGCATGTGTGTGTAATTAGTGTAAAATATTGAGTCCCTGGCGTGCTCAGGAAATTGGATAGTGTGGTGTGTGTGTTAAAGAGTGATTTGAAAGATTGATTTGTACTGTTCTCTTAATAGCAGGTCTAAGTTTTATATAATATCCTCAAAAAACAAAAAACCCACAAGTTAGATGAAAGTTCTGGTTAATTGAGTGGTATATAGTTTAAAAGTTTTGATTGTTAAAAGTCTATATATATAAGATGTTTTAAAAACTTGAGCCAACTTTTCTGGTGCTATTTTCTTTCCTTGGAATTGAAATATGAAAATAATAATAAGAGAAAAGAGTTAGCTATAGAATATATACATCTTTGATCACTGAGGATATAATAAATCAAAAAAAGTGAGTGATTCCTTGGATTCGGTTGCTTAATTTTATCCCAGAGGCATTTATTAAGTGCCTGTAAATATATTTAATATGTAAATTTGTAAATACACTTAATTTAATTTGAAATGCTAATAGAAGGTTTTATTAGACATTTTAGGTGATAATTTTCATGGTCTTTATATAATTTTAAAAGACATCATAATAAAGTGGAAAAATCTCTGGATTAAAATACCGGTTTAGTGCCTTGAGAAGACTTAAATTTCGTTTCATCAGTTTTCTTGTATATAAAAATGAGATGAAAGGGCTGGGCTAAGATGATATTTAAAGACCATTCTAGTTTAAAAAATTTTAAATCTAATTCTATGATTTTGCTGAGACTGGTATAAAAAATACTGTAACGTTCTGTTACCTTTCTCTTTTGGGCATGGAAATCAGATATTACTTTATTGTCAGAAGTGAGATATAGTCTGTCCTGGAGAGAGATTTTGTTTAAGAGAATCTAAAATATTTTATAAAATTTTAAAGTACCACATTTAATAGTCTTCAAAACAATTTTGCTAATATGATTAATTGGCTAATTTTATCATAGTTTAAAGAGCTGGTGTCCCCTTCAAGACTGAATGTTAAAATTGACTTTAATTTAAAAAAGTAAAATTGTTCATCTCATAGTGTTGCAGGTAGTTTTCAAACATACTTTTTCAAAATTTGCATTAGTTGTGTTTAAGTGTCTTAATGTCCTTTATCTTTCTACCTTTCCATAGGTAGAATGAATCCTATTTTGCTAGCCTGAGACAAAATGAAACATTTTGTGGTGCTTTTCAAAAACATCAGTACTCAATAAATGTAATTCATTTATTAATCCACCATGAAACACATCGAGTCTCATGAAAACCAAATCAAATGGGGTTAAAAAGGAGAGGCCAAATGTAGTAAAATTCATTTAGTTCCAGTGCCAGAATTGCATAAGGCTCATATTTGGTTTCTATTAGGATCTTGGATTTATGGCACCATAGAATGCCTGTTCTTTATTTCTGAGGTGTGGGATGGTAATCTGCCTTTTTGGTTTTGGCTATATGGATCAAGGCTTGATTTTCAAGATCTTTTGCAGGGGATTTGGCCGTGGCTCCACCTAGCAAGTATTTTGATTTATTGTGCATCTGTGGTGTGCTCAACCTTATTCTGTTGACCACAGCTGGAAAGCAAGAGAAGTATATGACAGATCCTGCCCTTGCTTTCAATTTAAGTGTGGAGAAGAGTGAAATTTACAAAAGTTATTATAAAACGATAAATGACAAAATGACAGTAATATATTGTTCTGTGTTGGGATTTGAATTTTTAAACCTTATAGAGGTTTAAGAGTGAAGAAATTAGTGGAGATCATGTATGGGAGGAACTCTTCACTGAGCTGGGCTTTGAGTAATTTATAAAGGTGTTTGAATTGTTGGAGGAGAAAGAGTATCCTTGTGGGATGAGTTACCTGGTCATAGGTGAGGAAGCAGAAGTAGCATGGATTTGAAGAGAAGACTAGAATGGACTGATGATAATATGGCTGTCCATTTTGGGGTGCAAAGAAATTTAGGTAGGTTGTGTAAGATAAGAACCTTAAAGGATAGACATAAGAATGTGAACTTGGTAGTTTTAGAATTGCATAGGGAAGTTTCTGATTACACGGAAGCAATGTTTTAAAGATTAGTATGCCCAATAAATATAAGAAAAACACCTTATAGGTAGTACGTGAACCCATGGATTAGTTGGTTTAACAGGACACAGAAATACTTTTCTCTGAAGTCCTCTGAGCCTTTTACCTAGGCTATGGGAAAATATTATAGTTTCTTTGAGTTTGTGGGTGATTGTAACACATTGTATTGGATCTATTTTGGGGAAAGATGCTATAAGAAAATATAAAAGTTTAGTTTGATTTTCTCAAAGAAACAATGTTAAATTAGGGATTTATGTTTCTGTCCAAGGGCTTGATGTTTAATTTTTAATAAAGAAGACCACAAACCCCACGTTTTTCTTACAGTTGGTGGCATTTGTAGAGAATATGAAATCAGTTTAACAGAGCAACACGGTAATCAATTATGTAAAGTTGAATTTAATATGATAGTATCTTAGTCTATAGATAGTACATACTTGTTAGATTTTTGTTTTTGTTTTGGCAATTTTTGCTTTTAATTACTATAGTAAAACAGAAGGTAAAGATATACTTTTGTTAGGTTCATGAAATTCTAAAAGATTTTTTGGGGAATTGTTTATAAGTATCTTTGAGAATCCTCTTGGGGGCACTTGGTCATTTGGAGGTCTTAGAATTTGTTAATTTGGCTATCTTTTTCTCATTGTAAATGCCTTTGCAGCAAGGTTAAGTATTAGACAGCAAGTTATTGGGATTTGGTTTTATAAGCAGAAAGTTTTCTTTTTATTTTTTGCTTTTTTGGAACTTCCATTCCATTGAGTTTGGTAGTTGATTCATCTTAAACTTTTGTAAAAATTTGATTGCCTCTGAGGATGAAACCCGCACTTTGCTTCCAGGACGTGGTTCTCTCCTAGTTTTTCTTTCTCCGTCGCTGGTCTCTCCTGCTTTGTCTCTTTTGCCGGATCCTTTTCCTCCTTCATCTCCAAATGTTGGCGTATTCTTCTCCTTCCTAGATGATCTCATCCAGTTCTGAGGTTTTAAATCACTCTAAAATTATGTCTAGCTCCAATTTCTTCCCTTTAATACAAACTTATTTTTCTGACTATGTGCTCTACATTTTCGCTTGTATATCTGATAGGCATCTAAGAACAGATCATGTGCAGAACTGTTGTTTCCCCACTCCCTCTTCTGTCTGTCTTCTCAGTCTCAGTACATGGCACCACTCACCATTTACACAATTGTTCAGGCTGCAAACCTCTCTGAGTAATCATGATTCTCTTTTAAAATTTCTCTCCACATCCAATCCATCAGCAATTTGTATGGGTACAAATGTCACGAACCTGACCTTTAAAATGTCATGAACCTGACATTTCTCAGCACCCCCTCTGCTGCCACTTTCATCTCAGCCAATATCATCTCTTGAGTGGACTACTACAACATTTCAGGTTGAGTTCTCTGAGAAACAGACTTTGAGACAGAGTTTAGTGTTCAGAATATTTATTAGGAGTACCCTTGGGATGAATATCTGTGAAGGGGCAGGGTAAGGAAGCAAGGGCCTATGGAGTAGTAGAGCTTTATAATGCTGGCACAGTGACAGTGTTGATGGCCCCTCTGGGGACTTCTGGAACTAAAATGACCTGTCAGAGTTGTTCTGCTTTGAACCAGAATGATCAGGCCTTTATATCCCTATCTTAGTCAGTCATAGGAGATAGACCGCACTGGGAAAGGTATGACGCTGACTGCAGTGGCTCTCTGCAGCTGAGGGGATCCTTGAAAATACTGCCAGGTGAAGGCTGTCTGCTAGCAGCTAGAGCAAGTCCCTTCTTGAAGGGATATCTGGATGACACATCACTGTGTCCACCACAGACTGCCCCTGTGCTACTAAGTCTTCATATACGTTTGGGGAGCAGCTCCTACAAGCATTCCACTTGGGGTTCTTATCCTGGAGAAGAAATAGAAGTAGTTTAGGGAGCTGAACTACGTAAGGCCCTGACTGTTACAGCAGATCTGAGGTTGCAGCTTATACTCGTCCTTTCCCTCTTCTACTCTCCCATTCTGGCTCCCCTTTACCTTCAGCTAGTACCTTTGCTACTCTTGGTGGCTTAACTGGTTACCATACCCTTCTTAGGCCACGGTTGCTGCACTTGTCCATGTACTTTCAGAATTGGTCAAAGGAGTATCAAGAGATCCCCGTGAGGAGATCTATGTGTCAAACATTGTTCCCTGCACCCATTGTATAATAGCAGTCCTGCCTCCTCCTCATGATCAGAGTCAGTTGCTCCTGCCGAAGAGAGTCACTCCTCTTCTTGCCTTTTATTCCCTAGTTATAAGCCAAAGTACCCAGGCAGCACCGGTAGTTATAGTTTAATGGGACTCTTATTATGTTCTCAGGCAAAAGTGTTCTTCCTTTGGAGATCAAGACCTGTAACCCTGCAGACCCAAGAATTGCAGGAAGAGCAAGCGTAAATTGGGAGTCATGATAAGCAAGGCCCCTTCTGTTTTTATTCCCTGTTCCCAGACTCATGTGTTTTTCCTGTTGGGGGCAGAGCATCATATAAAGGTTTTTAATTCAGAATATTTACTGCATCTTGGAGTACAGTGTTCCATCTTTATAGACTATTGTTTCTGAGCTGGTGCTTCAGCTTTGCCTTCAGCTGGCTGTTCCAGTGCTCTGTTAGACTGGCAGCTTCTGGTTGGTGGTGTTTGTGATATGACCAGTGGATCCCACGGTCCTCTCCTTTGCTGTAAAATAGGTCTCTTAGTCTGATGTGAAATGTAGGATCCCATGCCAGGGGATCAAATACTCTCTCTGAAGAGAGGTAAACCCAACTTAGAATGTTTCTATTCCTGTCAAAATTAATTACTCTTCCAGAATGGAAAGAGCCCCGTGTAGTCAACTTGCCACCACATGGCTGATTGGTCTACTTGAAGGATGGGGCTGTTTTAGGGACTTATAGTTGGTCTCTGTCACTGTTAGGCTAGATATTAGGCTTTGACAGTAGCTGGATCAGCCTTGGTAAATAGGGCCTCATGCTGTTGGGGCCGTGTTGTCTCTGTACTGTATTCACTCTGTTCATGTGCCCAGTGTGCAAATGCTGGGAAGAGGCTGGCTGATGTCAGCTGGCACAGTCATTTTGTCTACTTGGTTGTTTAATTCTTCTTCCAGGGTGGGTGTCCTCTGGTGGGTGTTAATGTGTGATACAAAGATCTTCACACTTCATGCTCACTCTCATGTATCCATCCACATGCCTCTACCCCAGACTTCCCTGTCCTTGGTCTTCTAGTCTTTCTCCTCTGATAGCCAGACCCTTTGCTATTGTGTGTGAGTCCATATATATTCTAACATCAGGTCAATTCTCTCTTCACCCAAGAGGATGACCAGGTGTATTTCCTGAAGCTTTGCCTATTGGGAGGATTTTTTTCTTGCCATTGAATTTCAAGGCCACCTGTGAGTGAGGTTGTAATTGCAGCTGCTGTTCATTTTCACTTGGCACTCGTGTGCCTAGCCAACTCTATGAACCAAGCTCAGGCTTTTTCCTTCTTCATCAGCTGATTGTAGGAGATCCCTTATAAGACCATACCTGTGAGTTGAGGGAGGGGTGCTAGTTCAATAGTGGTAGAAGACATAGGAATTTGGGCTATCCACTTATGCAGTTTACTTTCTGGTCCTGTTCATGTTTGATCCTGGGTTTACCACTTCCATCTTATGATGGTTAGTTTCTGGGTTCACTTGACATAAGGACTTGGTGAGTCTTTTAGAACCTAGCTTGTGTTGTATAGTTCTGGATGCATGGTCACCTCGTGTCCTGTGATCAGGTCTGCCATCTCTACCAGGATCCAGTAGCACACCAGGAGTTGTTTTACAAAAGGTATATAATTCTCTGCTGCAGATGGCATGATCTTGCTTCACAATCCAGGGATCTGTGTTGTGATTATCACGCTGAGGCTTGCCATAACTCCACGTGACATTGTTTCCCAACACTGATACCTTTGATACTTTGGTAAACACTGATTACTTTAATACCATGGGGTCTTCTAGGTTGTGTGGCCCAGACAGCAGGGTTGATTGTATGGCCCTCACTTCTGCAGAGCCTTTTCCTGCTTTTGTGTCACCTGATATATGTGCCAGAGCGGGTATGGAATATGCTGCCTCCAGAACCTGAAAAGGCCTTCCAGGTGTTGTGTGTCCTTTCTTGTAGTGGTAGGTACAAGGTACAATAATTTGTCCTTTACTTTGGATGAGATGTCTCAGCATGCCCCTGACCACCTTAAAATTTTTACTGATTCAGTGTGCTCTTGAATCTTTGTATAGTATATGTCCCAGTCTCTGGAACACATGTGTCTTACCAATGCCCCTCCAATGTACTTGCCACTTCTTGCTCATTTGGCCCAATTAGCATGATGTCAATTATTATGATGGATCAATAAGATGTTCTTCAGGATGTCCATATGGTACAGATCATGTTATAATAGAGGCTAAGCGAGTTCACACAGCTTTGAAGCAAAACTGTAAATGTATACCATTGTCAGTTCTATGTGACTGTGAACTGTCTGATCCTCTTCACTGATGGGGATAGAAAAGAACGTATCCGCCAAATCATTGGCCATATACCATGAGGCTGGGAGATACAACGTCTGGCATGACAGATGTAACTGGGGCTACTTTTTGGTTGATTTTGAAGTAGTTATCCTCCAAGATTTGTCTGGTTTCTGCAAAACCCAGACTGATGAATTAAATGAGAAAATGATGGGTAACATTGCCCCTGCATCTTTTACACCAGGCGTCAGCAAACTTCCAGCCCACGGGATAGATGTCTATTTTTAAAGTGTTATTGATACACAGCCATGCCCATTTGTTTAGTATCGTCTATGGCTACATTTATACTACAAAGGCAGAGCTGAATGATGGTACCAAAGACTGTATGGCCTGCAAGCCTAAAATATTTACTATCTGGTCCTTTAAGAAAAAATTTGCTGATCCTTGCTTTAGAGCTTTAAGAGTGACACTAATTCTTTTGCCATTCATTCCACTTGATTTACTACCTCAAGTAGAGAGGGGCAATTTCAGAGACTTCTACTTGGACTTCCCCTACTATAATAGCTCTTACTCTATCTACCAAGGACCCAATGTGGGAGTTGCATCAACCATCAAGTGTGTCTGTCCCTGGTAATACATTTGCAGACTGGGGAAATGGTCACTTGTTGGGCTGATGGACCCATTGGAGCGATAGTGAGCTGGACCTTGGCTAGGAATCTGTATATTACTTGGCTCTCATATGTCTTCACTCTTTAGTCCATGATGCTTTGAGTTAATCAAGTGTCACTGTCAGCTAGGACCCTGTGTATAACAGACCTCAAAATAGTTTGAGTATTCCCCTTTTCCTAGCGTACAGTTACTCAAGTAAATTGTTGGAGCTCTTTTGGGGGGAAGGAATAGTAGAATCATTCCTGCATATATTTGCCAGCATATTGCAGAGTCCTTCCTCCTGGGAACCTGGTGTTTTCTTAATCAATCATAGGGAATATATCATAGTACATCCTACAAGATCTTGGTACAAGCTCTGGACTCTCACTCCCTCTCTTGACCTCATCTGCAACTCTTCTTCTCTTCACTGACTCTGCCTTAGTCACTGGCCTTCTGTCATTGCTTGCGTACTAAGTTTGCTCCCTGTACTTGGAGCATTCCTTCCCCAGATGGCTTATTCTGGAGCTGCATTCAGGTCTTTGCTCAAAATTTATTTTGTTAGACAGGCCTTGCTTGATCACTTCTACCAAAATCGTCCCACTCCTATCCATCGTTCTGGATCCTCTTCAGTTTTCTTCTTATTTTTTATTGCTTTATCATATATCTGCTCATTTGTTTGTCTGTCACTCTCCTCCCTGAGATCCATAGGAGCAGAGATTTTTCTCCTTCCTTGTTTACTGCTGTTTCTTGGGTATTTGGAATAGTCACTAGCATGTAGTAGGCTCTCAATATTTGTTGAATGAAGTAATACTGTATTTTGAGAAAATTGAAAATATTTCATATGGAAAAATGCATGCTTATTTTTCACCATGTCAGTTATATTTATTGATTTGTAAAGTTTTGGGCATATATCATTTAATAAAGCTAGTATATTGAAATTAATGAACAGTGTAACATGTTTAATTGAAAACCACAATTACTCAATAGGTAATAAATGAAATTAATAACACATAAAAACTAAAATTATTAAATATTTATACAAGTATGTATGCACAAAAAAATTGCAGGGAAAAGAACCATGATTAATATATAAAGTTATTTAATGGAAGTGTTGTGGACTTTTGGAAGAGCTGACTACTTCCTAAATTGATTTAGCATCTTTTAAAGGAAAAGCTCTTCATTTTACCAGAATTGAAGACTTGGACCTTTGAAATCAGATAAGTCTATGTGATCTTGGATTAAATAACCTTTTTGTATCACATAATTTCACAGGTATAAAATGAATCAATACTAGTAGAACCTACCTCATAGTAAGTATTAAGTGAGATAAAAGTGTGTAAAGTGCTAGGCGTATATCTGGCACATAGTAAAAACTTAAAAAAAAATTAGCTGTCATCACCACCTCATCATTATTTAGGAGTATTTCATGTGCTTGTCAGATTTTCTAAAGTTTCTGAGTAGCTCAGTTTCTAAAGTTCTAAGTAGCTCTAAACATAAATTCCTTTATCTTGAGTCAATGTTTTTCAATTTATTTATGTAAATTAAGAATTGTTAGACGTGCATCAACTCTTTTGTTTAAACAGAAGTGAGGTATGATTATCTAAATGATGATAGAGGGCCAAAAGTTTTACTTTGCAGAATAGCTAATTCTTCCTTAGGATTTAGTTCTCAAACATGTCAGCACATAGATAAACTGAATTTTTTTAAAGTAACTAGCAATCTTATTTACTTTTTATGCCTTGATCACATCAGCTGGCTTTCCTATAATGGAAATCTTATGAGAGAAACTGGATTAATATGACTGCTATTTTTCAGTTATTTGACCACTATGAAAGAGCCTTTTATAGTAAAAGGTAAAAAGTCTTTAAAAAATTTTTAATACCTACTTAATGTTGTTTTGTGTTCTTTCTGCTTGATGTTTTCTTATAAAATATGTACCAGTTTGAAAGTTGATAATGGATTTTATGTACAGATAGGCGTGTGACAGTTTATCAATTATCTGGTAAAATTATTGGTTTGCATTATGGATGTGTGAAATGATTGAAATGTTTATAAATATAAGTAGAAATTTTAAAAGACAAAATAAATGATGAGCATGTGCCTTCACGTGGCAATTTTCACCTTTTTAGCTTCACCTCTTATCCTCACCATCTAACTTTAGGCGCAAGGAGCTACTTGTAGTTTCCAAAGTTGCCATTCAGTTTTACACAGTAATAGTAGAACAGAATGATTTAAATGTCAACTCTGCCATATACAACTTGTGTTATCTTAGGCAAGTAATTAACCTCTCTAAATCTCAGTTTCCTCATCATAAAGTGGGGATAAAATAGGAGCTCTCTTATAGGTCTTATTGAAAGTAGTAAATGAGATAATGCATGTGAAGTGTTTATGTGAGCTGTTATTCTTTTTGGTATTCCTATTCTTCTTCTGATGGTTTTTCTTATTCTAACTGAAATTCATCCTCTCATTTGTCCTCTTCACATCACACTGGTGAACCATTCTCTCAAGTTCCAATATGATGATAGTAATGATTCAAAGGACAAGGTTATCATTTATTAGACTTAATTGTCACCTCTCTCTGGATCCTTCCATACATGGTCCCTGTGATCTAGTCCATGCTTCTCAGTTCTTCTAATGGGTTAAGTTCTTGCTTCTCTTTCTCTAGTGGTCTGGAAAACATCTGTTCCATTTTTGTTTGGCTGATTTTTCTTCTCCTGGTCTCAGCTTAAGTGTTATGTTCTCAGAAAGTTTGCCTGTTGCAGCACCCACTTCTTGCCCATCTTCTTCCATCCCTCACCTTCTTCCCATCATCCTTGTTCCTGTTATCTACTCTTAGAGTATCCAGGACTTTTCTTTCCCTCACATTTATTACAGTTGTAATTAGTTATTTCTGTAATTACTCGTTTAATGTTGGCATCCTTGCCTGTGAGGCCTTGCAGGGACACTGTCTGTTAAATTCATATCTGTATTCTTAGTGCCTACCACAGTGCCCAGCACATAGTAGTTGCTCAGTAAACATTTGCTGAATTAATGAATATCCCATTTCCATTGCCCAACTGCCTGCTGAGTTAACAACTCACTCAGCAATGTTAATCCTGAAGTTTGTGCACACATTTTTAATTTTACTTATCACATACTATTGCATTCTTTATTTATATTTTTTTTACCTATTAAGTAAGCTATGAGTTTCTTGAGGATGTAGTTTGTGTTCTATACATCTTTTTATTCAGAAGCCTAACAGAGTGCTTGGCACTGGAAATTTTATTGTTCAGTGAATGTTTATTAATGAAAATATGTTTTTGAAGTATGATTAACAAATGGAAAATTTTACAGATGTAAGAATTCAAACTGGAATTACCAGCAAATGCTACCAGTTTAAGTTACATACTGAGTGGGAGGCAATATATGATATCCATCTGCATGAAGGAGGGTAGTATGGACAATATGTAAATATGTATATTAGTGTATATTAGTCTAAAAAATGCATTACCAGCTGACAGTGAACAGCTGAATGTTTCCTTTTCTTTTTTCTGATGAGGAAGATTGGCCCTGAGCTAACATCTGTTGCCAGTCTTCCTCTTTTTACTTGAGGAAGATTGTCCCTGAGCTAACATCTGTACCGATGTTCCTCTACTTTGTATATGGGACACCACCACAGCATGGCTTGATGAGCGGTGTGTAGGTCCATGTCCAGAATCCGAACCCGTTAGCCCCCGGCTGCCAAAGCAGAGTGTGCGAACTTAACCACTATGCCACTGGGCCAGTGCCTGAATGTTTATCTTCTTGATTGGTCCTTCTACTCTAATATTCTTTTTTTTTAATAGTTGGTGCTTTTTTTATGAGAAAATTTAGAAACTTTCGTATCCTGCTTTTTCTATCAGATATTATATGTGAGCGTTTTTTCTCATTTCATTAAATTTTTTTACAACATTATTTTAATAGGAACATAGTTTTTCATCCTATATGTTTACCGTAATTTTTCAGTAATGATTTTGTTGAATATTTATGTAAATAATTTTTTAATATTATACATAATACTCAGTGAACATTCTGCAAACATTTTTGTGTTCATATCTGCTTTTTCCTTAGAATTTTAAAAGTAGAATTACTGGGTTAAGGGGTACGAGCATTTGTAATACTGTTGATGTTACCAAATTATTACCTATTGTCCTCCAAAAATACTGTACCTCTTAATATTTCTAACAATAATGAGAGTGCAAATTTAGGCTTACTCTCTCCTGTGTTGCATATTTTAATTAAACAAAAACCTTGTCAGTTTGAGGTGAAAAAAAAAAAAAGTGGTAATTTGGCCTTGTTTCATTATTAGCAAGGCCACGTGTATCTTGTGTTTTTTGGCCATTTGTACTTCTTCTGTAAACTGTTTTGTGTTTTTTGTTCATTTTTCCATTGGAGTGTTCTAACTGGTCATAATACTGTTCTAATATTTTAATGTCCTAATTTTGATTAAGTAATTTGTTAATTGAACATGTTTTAAGTTGGAAAAACCTTGTACATTTTAATAATGTAGAGTCATGTGCCACATAATGATGTTTTGGTCAAGGACAGACCACATGTATGACAGTGGTCCCTTAAGATTAATACCATATAGCCTAGGTGTGTAGTAGGCTATACCATCTAGGTTTGTGTAAAGTACTATAGGGGAGGAAGAAGTTTTCATCTACCCTTCTAGGCTCTTCTGGCTGGTCCAAGAATTAAATTGACTTGAGACAGATTAACAGGAGAAAAACAAACAAAAGTTTAATATATGTATACATTGGAGAAACCCAGGAAAACTAACTCACCAGAATGGCTGAAGCCCTCACCTTAAATACCATCCTCAGGGGCTGGCCCCGTGGCTTAGTGGTTAAGTGCGCGCGCTCCGCTGCTGGCGGCCCGGGTTCGGATTCCGGATGCGCACCGACGCACCGCTTCTCTGGCCATGCTGAGGCCGCGTCCCACATACACCAACTAGAAGGATATGCAACTATGACGTACAGCTATCTACTGGGGCTTTGGGGGAAAAAAAATAAATAAATAAAATTAAAAAAAAATACCATCCTCAGCTAAAGACAAAAGATGTTGGGAGTGGGGAGAGTCCGGGACTTCAAAGGGAAGGCAGGCAATTCACAGGTAGGTGAAAAGGAGCAAACATTTGGAAAACAAGTGTTTGGCCACATAGAAACAGAAGAACACAGAAGGGAACCCAACAGACTTTTCTAGGTTCCTCCCTGTCTACCACCTAGTTTATGTTATGCTAAGGTGATAGCTTGCTTCCTGAGACAGATTTTTTTTTTTTTTTAAAGATTTTATTTATTTATTTTTTCCCCCCAAAGCCCCAGTAGATAGTTGTATGTCATAGCTGCACATCCTTCTAGTTGCTGTATGTGGGACGCGGCCTCAGGATGGACGGAGAAGTGGTGCCTCGGTGCGCGCCCGGGATCCGAACCCGGGCCACCAGCATCGGAGCGCGCGCACTTAACCACCAAGCCACGGGGCCGGCCCCTGAGACAGATTTTTTAATCTGAATTCTTTTAGGCAGGTAAGGGGTAGGTAACAAGAAAAATCATCTGAGTCTTTTGTTTCTTAAAAATAATGAGCCTAAAATAATCCTTGTGTTAAAGAGTCATATTTTTGGGTGGCAAATTTTGTTCCCCTTCAAACTTTATGATGTTCACACAATAATGAAATCAACTAATGATGCATTTCTCAGAATGTATCCCTGTTGTTAAGCGGCATATGACTGTAGTTGTAGTTAAATAATTAATAATTTAATTTCATTTTAGTTCTCCCATATTAGAACCTGTTTCAATTTTTAAGTAGTATTAAGTTTTCTTCTAAGAAACTTTTTTAAAGAATGTTTATTTTGTAAACTAGGAGCCTTTTGTGGCAGATGAGTATATTGAACGTCTTGTGTGGAGAACCCCAGGAGGAGGCTCTAGAGGGGGACCTGAAGCTTTTGATCCTAAAAGGTGAAGTAAAAATGTTTTCTTCAAAGACACAATCTAGTACAAATTTGTGTTTGGAATAGAGGTGACTGTTGGAATTCCTTTCAACATTCATATAACGGGATTTTAGTTAACAATTGGCCAGTAAAAGACACAAGCATTAGAAATTTGGGATTCATTTTTTTCCTTTTACATTTGTTTTATTTTAGAGGAGGACTTTCACGGGTATGAGGGAAGGAATTTTATTGCATTATAAGAATTTAGTATTTTCTCCATAATTGGAGAAATTAGTAATAAATTAGAAAAGGTTGGTTATACTGCTAACATAAAAACATGTTGAATATGTTAAGTATATTTGTGAATCGGGGTAACAGAAAGTCACTGTACCCTGGAATGCACAATATTATTTTTATATACTCCATTTACCTTTTTGACTGTTTCTATAAAATTGTTGTCTCTTCTGGGGGTTAATGGAGATTCTGAGTGAGGTTTTCATTCACGTCAGAGATAATCCCTAACAAGACGCTGTAGAGAAAATTAACATGATCATCCCTACGTCAAGGAATGCTCATTAATACTTTATTTACAGTTATAAGTAAATTGGTCAGTTCCTAATGATTAATCATGGATAGATTGATACATATTCTAATTTTCCTCTGTTAGATTACTAGAAGAATTTGTAAATCATATTCAAGAACTCCAGATAATGGATGAAAGGATTCAAAGGAAAGTAGAGAAACTAGAGCAACAGTGTCAGAAAGAAGCCAAGGAATTTGCCAAGAAAGTACAAGAGCTCCAGAAAAGCAATCAGGTAAACATTTAGCTAAGCAATGAATAGTTTATATAGGCTATAATATCTTTATTTCCTTCCAGTTTTAAGTTCTTAAGAAAGTCTAGTCAAATGATAGTAGCTGTTGAGGTTTCTCTCTACTGCTTCCATCCCGTGGGGTAAGAATGTTAATGAATCGTTATCAGGAACTCTTGATGCTGGCTTGCTACTGAGTCTTGGTTTGGGATTGCAAAGAAGGGAAGCAAGGACCACCCCTGGATGGGGTGGTATCCAGTACAGTGTGGTCCTTGCTTCCCTTCTAACAATGCAAACTTTCAAGAATGACCCTTCAGCAGACCTGTATTTTAGGGGCTCATTATTAGCTTGGATATTTAGGTAGTCATTTGCATTCTCATTTAATCATGAAACAAAGTAATACCAGACCAACTATTGCCTCGGTCAGGTTTTTCCCTGGAGGATACCTGGTCTGGGAAGTTTCACAGACGTCATGAGGCATGTGCCCCAATGAAAATTCCAGTGTAACCATGGGAAAAGCAGGTGTAGAACTCTTTTAGAGTAAAACCAAGTCACTAGATTGGCCCTGGGGTAAGTAGACCAAGCTTCTTAGCCATTCTTAGGCCCTAGACTTAATCTGGAACCTCTAAACTCCTTCACAGCCTGGACCTGATCTGGAACTTGATTGCTCTTTTTAAGTGTAGTTTGAGGAGCATCATTTAGCGTTGCTGCCTCCCAGGGGCTGTTTTCTCTTTAGCGTTAGAGATTAGCAAGCCAATTTCTGCTCAATTTCATTTATTTAGATTCCTTCACTTAAGCATAGATGGCTGTGAGAAAATATTTAATAAAGTCAGTAATTTACATAAGATAGAGACTGTGTTTTTAAGTAGTTTAGGTGATAGATTCCAAATACTTCTAATGCCGTTTTCCCTGGGTAATAATAATAGTATTAATAGTTTAGCAAGCTCTGGAGCCTGTCTGCTCTGCCACTTATTAGCTGTGTAATCTCAAGCAACTTAACCTCTCTGTGCCTCAGTTTTTTCATCTTTAAAATGGGTTATTATAAGGATTAAATAAGTAAATACATGTAATATGTTTAGAAGAGTGTCTAGCACAGAGGAAGTCCTGAGTAAATGTTTGCAGCTTTTTCCCCCTCAATTTAAGGATAGAACAAAAGTGTAATACTGAATTATCAGTAATTTTGTTACTGGCCATTCTAAGGCATTTGTTGTACGTAATTTTCATCTACCACAGGACAACCAGTATACCCAGGGAAAGGAGGAAGAATATTCTAGGAAGTAATGTACCTTTGCCTCAGTAGAATAATTATTACAGTCTTTTCTGTTTTCAAGACTGGGCAAAAACCATTTTCCCTTATTTGTAATACTAGCATTGCTCTTTAAGTATTTAAAACAAATGTTAAATACTCTATTTTTAAATAGTATCTTTTACTTCTGACATATTTTTGACTCATTTTAGTATAGTAGCAAGCGAGTTGTTCAGATTACTGGTTCCTTTGGTACTTAGTTCTTTGTTTTCAGAATCATTAGTTAGGACTAAATGGTACTGGGAACTTTGTTAAACAGGATGACTAGTAGGTGGCCATGCTGTTCTGTTGATTAACATATGTATTCTTGATAAAATATGATTATTTTAATAGTTAAAGGTATAAAAGTCTGCAACTTGGTTAAAAAGTTTTCAGATCATGCAGTGCTAATGGGCATGCATTGGTTTTTGTGGATCGTCTCATATATAACTTCTTTGTTATCTTTAGTTACCTAACTTTGAGAGCAGTGATGAGATTGGTGATTTAGTTTTCATATGAATTAACTCATAAACTAAATTCTCTGGTTGTATTTTATGCTTATGCACATTTTTCCTAGGTTGCCTTCCAACATTTCCAAGAACTAGATGAGCACATCAGTTATGTAGCAACCAAGGTCTGTCACCTTGGAGACCAGTTGGAGGGGGTAAACACACCCAGACAACGGGCAGTGGAGGCTCAGAAGTTGATGAAATACTTTAATGAATTTCTAGACGGAGAATTGAAATCTGATGTTTTTACAAATTCTGAAAAGGTAAGCACTATCAGAAGGATAAAAGCAAATGACAGCATTAATAACAATGCCCTAATTATGAACTACAGTTATTACTTTTCAGAGTTAGACTTCAAATCACTGAGTAGCTGACTTATTAAAAAATTTTATTGTTCTGAAATGTAATTTAGTACACTTGCCTGCAGATTGCTGATGAAGTGTTTATATTCCAATTTTTAATTGGATTGCCATTTTTCTTTATGAAATTATGTGTGGTTTAGAAATGCTGAGGTAACTTTGTTAGTAAATATTTCTTTTCCATAATTGACTTTTAATATCAACAGAATTTAATAGTTACATTCCATTGAGTAAGGGGGTGGTCTGACCTAAATCAATAATAAGCTGAAGTATCTTTCTGTACAAGGAATTCAGAGCTTCTAGGGTTTTTTTTGTTTGTTTTTAAGTGAGGAAGATTGGCCCTGAGCTAACACCTGTTGCCAATCTTCCTCTTTTTGCTTGAGGAATGTTGTCTCTGTGCTAACATCTGTGCCCATCTTCCTCTATTTTGTATATGGGATGCCGCCACAGCATGGCTTGATGAGCGATGCGTAGGTCCGCATCTGGGATCAAACCTGTGAACCCTGGGCTGCCAAAGCGGAGCTCGGGAACTTAACCACTACACCACAGAGCTGGCCCCTGGAGAGCTTCTAGTTTTTATTACTTGAATAAAAATCTCTTGTAAAGAATTAAAGCATGGTTTGGACCAAAAAGAATTGAAAAATCTGAATTAATTGTTTATGTTAATCCTTTTTGTAGCACATGTCACTTAGTCCTGGTCTAAGGGTACATGGTATTGGCTGCCCTACAATCTTTTGAAAGAAGATTATTTAGCTCACTTTCTTCCACTCAGGAAAAAAAAATCAAAATGCATGAAAAACTAGACATTCTTATGGATAGTATATGCACATGGTAACATTGTCCACTAGTATATTAAATACAGTCTTCCTGAATTATTCCAGGATTACTCCATGGAATATCTCAGATAGTGGAATGTTAAAAGCTAAGTATTGCTGAAGTTCATTTTGAATTAAGCAGCACATTCTTTGTGAGTAGGAACTATATAGCTATAGAATTTATAATTTTCAGAGATCTTGGAAAAAATGGTTACATATGTATAGATAATAATTCCTCTAAAGAAAAGACAGTATTTTTAAGAATGAGTTTCAGGAATTATATTTGTAGTATAAAGTAGAACTGATAAGATGAGCATCAAGAATGTTATCATGCTTAAACACCTATAAAACACTGGCAATCTCTAGCTTTTGTACAGATGTGATTTTTATGTATAAGAGTGTGTATATATTACACACACACAGAGATGGAACACGAAATTGTTTTTCGGGACAATTATGGAATGCTTTTATGTTTCCTAAATATAATATTATATAAATATATAATATTTATATATTTATATTTCTAATATATATATTATATTTATAAATTATTATATAATATATTATTATAAATTATATTATATTATAAATTATAAATATAATATATAAATATAATGTGATAAAAGTATATATTTATACATATTATAAAAATATGTTTTATATATAGAAAGATTGTATATAATTCAAGTCTTATACCTCAGATTACCTTGGATTATACCTGCTGGATTGTATAGTGTATTTATGCTCTCTTATAAACAAAATGCAGATATTTTACCCAATGTGAGTTGGCCTGTTTATTTGAATGTAGCTCAAGGCAGCCATTTAGAATCTAGGGAAAATAAAGATTTTTAAGTTGACTAATTGGACATATTTTTAACCTTATTTGTATGATTTGTAATGTTTTGCATTATGAAATTATGAAATTTGTTCTTTACACTTAAAACATTTGAATTAACCTCAAGTAATTATATAGTTTTTGGTGTCACTATTGTCTCTTAATTTTTGTGGTTTTAGTTGAAAGAAAAAAATCTTCATATTCTTGCTAGTTCATTCACTTGGTCAGTCAGCCATCTATAATTTTTGAGGAACAAGTATAGACTAACAGTGTTTAAGCTGTTTTCCTCTTATTTTCTCTTCTTTGCTTCACTCTCTTCTGTATCCCATTTTCTTTTATCTTGTGTGTTTCTTTTTTCTTAGACTTTATTCTTTTTTTCCCTAATCGTCTTGTTTTTCCTCTCATGTCTCCTATAAGTTTTGGGTTACTGTTTGCTAATTGTGAATCATTATTTTTGGCCTGATACTATCACAGTTAACTGCTGTGAAATCTCAATTTCTGCATTCTGTGCCAGCCACCTTCCCAATGGAAAGAATAGGAAAATCACCCACATAGCTAGGGAGGTATATGATTGTGGAAGAAATTAGAATGGGATAAGATATCAACACATCTTATTCCTTTAGAATAGAGTAAAATATCAACATGTGTTATTCCTTTTTCTTCCTGTTCCATAGTCATTTTTGTTTTTTTAATCTTTAATTTTCAGAATCTTCTAATTTTCTTTCCTGGAAAAAACCTATTTTATATCCATATTATATATTCTCTCATAGCTCTGTCCTTACGAAGTATGTTAGTTGTTTTTCTCCCTAGAATTGCAGCTTATTGTTCTTCATGTAGGTAATGCTGGTGACTCTGATTATCTTTAACACTGTTTGCTAGCATGGGTGGTCTCTCCCCTCACCCCTAATATCAATTAACAGATGTGAGCAAATTATTGGATTGTGATTTTGACAGCTTCTCTACTTATTGTAGTAGTATATTTTAACTGACGGATGACCTTAAGAGCTACTTGTGCTTTAAACAATTTTTACAAAATAATTACCTGTGGGAATTCAATAAAATCAAGTATTATTTACTGCTGTACTCCTTACTACATTAAGTGAAATTTGAAGACAGCACATAATGGGGACTTCTACCTTTTAAAAGAATAATAACAAACTCCCGAAGGAAACAGAGCTCGCTGTGTACCAGGCTAGTCCTTTCTGGAGGGGTTATTGATGAGGAGAAAAGGATGGACATTGCTAGGATGACTAAATGGCATGGTGAAAAATGATACTGCAGTGGTACCTGTGCCCATATGCAGCAGGATAGAGTGAGTGAGTGGTAACTGAAAATGACAGTGACATGCTGACTAGGAGAAAAGAGATAACTGAAGCAGAAATGCTATATTCACTATCATTTGGCAATAACGATGTTGTTTGGCCCTGCTGTTGTTATCCACAGAGAAATGATCATAAAATCAGTTACTGAAGGTCTGCCAAAATAAAACTCAGTACTTATTTGAAATTTTTAAAAAAGTGAACATTATATAACTCCCCTACACATTAGTGTAAGTAAGCACAGTCAATTAACTGCATTTTAAGAATTTTAGACTCCTTGCCTAAGTCTATTAGTTCCGTAACTTGAATAAGTACATACACCATGTTTTATTCAGGAGACTTCATATTAAACTTTATCTCTGTTTTTAGAAGATGTTTTATAAATTTGTGTTCATTAAATGACAGGCATTTTTGTTGTTGTTTTATTCACTTAGCTTAAAATGGGAGGTGTGCAGCAGTATGATCTGAATTATTTTCATAAATCTTTTTTATCCTTTTTTGGGTTCACAAACTCAGGAGAGACTTGCACTTCTGCTTTCAGCAAGCAATGATTCGAATTTTTCAGAGTAAACTTGAACTGCAGGTTTCATTGGGAAGGGATTGTGACATTATAAAATCTCAAGAGTTCAGTACCAGAAAGACAAATGTTTATGTTTTATTGACTTTTTATTGGTGATACGCCAAATGTACTCCTGTTGCTCACAAGGTTTTATTTGTTGTGGATTTTAAAAGAAAATTGTTCGGGTGGGGTCTGTGTGCATACATGGGGGGAATATTACTGTTTTCAAATATAAGTTATTTTTTTTGATATGCATAAGGGTTTTTTTTTAAATTATTGCTTTTATTTATTTTTTAATAGATAAAAGAGGCAGCAGACATCATTCAGAAGTTGCACCTAATCGCCCAGGAGTTACCTTTTGATAGGCAAGTTTATTTCTCAAGAGCTAATTTGGATATATGGTGTAATTTATAGAATAAAATTGTATTTTCTCTGTATGATTTTGCTCATTAATTCAACAAGAATTTATTGAGCACCTCCTTTGTACAAGGTGCAGTATATAAAGGTTGATTGAAAAAAATATGTTCTTTTAATATCTAAATTTAATGATATATCTTGAAATAATTTCAGTCCTTCGTTTTTCTTCCGAAAAAAATTGAAGGAGAATTTTGAAATTGACTGGAGTGAGATTTTTGAGTTTTCATTTTTTGGACTTTGATAAGTAGGGTGGGCAGGGACAGGGAAAGTTTAAACATGGGGCCATTCAGCTGCTTTTTCCTATCTCTAGATGAGAGTTCTTAAGCTTTTTGGAGTCTTGGATACCTTTGAAAAGCTGATGAAAGCTATAAAGTTTCTTAAAAAAAAATCATATCCACAAATTATTGTATACAATTTCATGGAGTTTTAGCCTCTTTAGCCTGTCTACAGACTCCTCCCTGGGGACTTCCAGTTAAGAACCTCTGCTTTAGATGCAGGGCTCTAGGGCCATTGCTAAGTCAGGTATTAATGGTTTCATCCTAAAAGAAACTTCACTGAGAAGGAAATGTTTTCATGATTTCCTAGTCCATGGAATGTCAGACTCTAATAATATCTTGGTAGTAATAGTTCCCCATGTGAATATCTGAAAGAAGTATGTCTTCCCATATAACAGACAATGTATCTGTTATTCTTTTGGTAATGCTCGAAGATCCTCAGGGGCAAGTAGAATATCAATGTATTGCTATACTTAAAGCTTGACCATTATGTCCCAAATATAGAGTGAGAGTGAATTTCCTACCCCTAAAGTATATCTTATTTTACTCTCAATTCTGTATCATCATAAAGGATTAGCAGTAATGATTATCTATCATTTAGCTATTATTAATAATGTCATACTTGCCTAGTATTATATGATTTTCAAAGTCACCCACAAAAACCTCTCTTTGACTTTATCTCATTTCAGAGTTAGACCATTTACTTAAATGGGTAGAATGTGTGGCTCACAATAGGTGCATGATAATTGTTGGCTACATCTCCCACCCCTCTCTCCATCCTATTCTTCCCCTATAAAACATGTATGGGTGTACTCATCTTCTCCCACTTCCCAATTACAAACTTCTCTTACGGTTTTGTTTTAGCCTCTCTATTAAGCCTTGGAGTTGAATATAGATCCCAATCAGATTTAATTTTTTCACAAAGAACAATTTGGCCTTACATGCACTCTGTGATCCACCATGACTTTGATATATCAATTTTGTATAACTCTAAATTTTTTTACCTTCTTCGTCTTGTCTTCGGCATCTATTTTGCCAGCCACTCTCCTCTCTCTTCAAACTGATTGCATAGGGTCTCGCAACATTAATTTTCCATGATGTGCATTCCCCCTTGAATTTAAAATTTGAAAAAATTCTAGTGTATGGTAGTGATATTTTAGTTTCTGGATTTGCAAAAATTGAATGGTTACTCTACCAGGCACATTGCTGGGTCTCTTTTTATGGCTTTTCTTTTGTTTTTCTAGTTTTAAAATAACTCATTTATATATACGTAGTTTATCATTGTTTTTATTTTAAATAACAATAATGTAACTTTGTATGAAAAAATCTCAACAGAAGGGGGAAATAGACAAATATCAAGTGAATTTAAAATTCCAGTGAATATGAGTAGGGACAGTAACTCAGTGATGGGGCTGGCTAGGTTGTTAATGCCTCATACAGAACTCCTCCCTCCTTAACAAGGGAATTGGTTCTTCAATGTGAATTTCCTAAATGAGAACCAGCTACCCCATCTGAGTTGCCCAAATTCAGTTTTGTTACCTGGCGTGTTTCTTGTCAGTACTCTCTTCCCTCTGACTTTGTCTTTTTTTTTTCTTTCTTTTTTTGATGATGACCTTCAGTACTGAGGGTTCCCATAGACCTCCAAACCCAGTTTCTTCTTTTATGACCATCTTACATTACTATGGTACATTTGTCACAGCTAGTGAACCTTATAATTGGTTTTTATCTTTCAGATTTTCAGAAGTAAAATCCAAAATTGCAAGTAAGTGGGGTTCTATTTATTTAACTGTTTTGAATAGGTAATAAAGCTACTTGTGTAAAAGAAAACAAAATAGTAAAAGGAGAGATAGTGGGAACAATGTCATCACCCCACCCCATCCCTGAGTTTGAGTCCTCTTCCTTGAAACAACCATTACCAGTTTCTTGAGTATTCTTCCAGAGTATTCTATGGATATACAAACATAGAACATAAATCATGTATATATGTGTAGAATTTAGTTCTGTCCCCGTTTGTTTTTAAATAATTGGTAGCATACTATATAAATAGCTTTATACCTTGTGTTTTTAATTTAATAATGTATCTTGGAGATTGTTTTGTATCCATACATATATCTCTAAAGTAGGTTCTTTTTTTAAAAAGCTAAGGTCATATGAGCATTCCAGTACCTATTTAACTCCTTACATGATTAGTTTGATTCTTGCCAATCTTTGGATTATATTTTAGGCAGATCATTTTAGGTTTCTGAAAAAGCCACTATATTTGCAGGCTCCCATGGTAGCCTGAGTCACTCTTTGGGGGGCTATTGCACAGAAGGTTCAAAGAACCACTTATTTTCCCAAAAGTGTTAGGATAAAGATGACATAGCTAGTTGGACTTCCTGGCAATGTTTTTGATCACAATAGATTACTTCAAAGTTCAGATGTTCATTCAGAACCATAATAGCCTCAAGGACGTAGTGAATCAAATACCACATATTATCTTAAGGGGAAATTTGATGTTAAATACACCATTGTTCATGTTAAGGCATCTGAATTCTGGTAAAGAGTTCTATAGTCCTCCTCCCCCTTTCCACAGCTTCAGGTTTAAGATTTTTCCTATCTCTTGCTATCAGAAATGACATCCAGAAAGTTTTTCCCAGTCAGCTACTTTTTTAAGTAACAGTGGTAAATGGCAGTCAGACTGTGGGAGTTCAGCTGTTTTACCAGTTGGGAAGATTTTTTTGTCTTGAAAATAGAGATTTACATACCACAGTATATTGTAGGGGCTAGGCTCACTGCCTGTAATCTCATATTGTTTTTGTAATTCTTTCAAAAGAAGGCTAGATCCATAATCATTGTATTTGTAAATAATTCATATACTTGCAAATAACTTGGATACCTTGTCTGTCTCATTGTAGCTGAATGACTTTCTTTTTATTTTTAGGTAAATACCATGATTTAGAATGCCAACTGATTCAAGAGTTTACTAGTGCTCAAAGAAGAGGTGAAATCTCCAGAATGAGAGAAGTAGCAGCAGTTTTACTTCATTTTAAGGTAAATAGTAAAAATTAAAAATGAAGATTAGTTTTCAAAACTGTGGAGATTATATAAATTCTATATATTATAGCCTCTCATTTTCCCCTAGTAGTTGTGACTATGTCACAGTGATAATTTTCATTGTTTTGAAGAAGTTGAATGTACATTTCATATCTCTCTCCATAAATGATGTTAAATTTTTAAGTGTTTTAATATTTTTTAAATCAGTATTTTATATTCAATAATATTAATATTTTATCAATGAATTTTTATATAGTTTGAAATAGAAAATCATATTGTCTGCCTTCTTGGTTTTCAATGTATTCTTTTTTTTTTTTTTTTTAGTCAAACATGTTATGAAATAGGTCAAAAGCAAGAAGACTTGACCTTAATTATATGGTAGAATGTAGTAACCAGAGAGTAGATGGAATATGACTAGTAAAGGACTTAAATCCAGAGGATCTCAGGTGGTAATACAAAGGAATATTGTATTATGGAACTATCTTCCTGGAATTTGAATTAGGGAGAGAATCCCTGTATTGCAGTGTATTTCTGCAAAGAAAGTACTTGAAAAAAGTAGTGATTCCTTCAGTCTTTCTTTGTGTTTGTATCAGATTAGGAAAATAGAAGCCATTTGTTGGACTTTTCATTTAAATAACATGTCTGAATGAGTTTTGAGAATGACTCTTAAGCCAATAGTGTACTTTGTATTGCTTACCTTACTTGTTTTTATGTATGATTTGTTAATAGGCAAAAATCTCATTATAGTGGGCTTACAAATTATTGTGTTTAAACACATTCTATTAAAATGGATTCCATTTTAGAAGTAAATTTCCAGAGTGCCAGTTAAATACAGCTCTGTCGAGATTCTTGCAAGAGAAGGCAAATGCTTTGAATGCAAGAGAGGAAAGAAGGAAATATATATACATAAAACTTTTTCTCAAGACCTTGAATCTATGTATATGTCTGTGTGTGTGAAATGTATGTGCATGTTTTGGAGTTGAAGGAGATGGCTAGGTGATCATAGGGCAAAATGACTATAAAGAACTCAGTTATACCTCAGTTTTCTTCTTTCAGTCTAAAGTCCTGCAAGGATGTGAATTAGCTGATCAATTTGATAGTAAGGTACTGGGAGAAGATATTAGGTTTTTGGTTTTCTATGATTAATTTTATTTAAGTTCGACAGCTATTAGTATTGACCATTCATAGGGATATAGACATAGCTTTATTACATGTAATACCTCTTTTATTGAGATTATGAGTATTATCATAATTGAACCAAACAGTGATAATGTATTTCTTTCTTCTTCATAGGGTTATTCCCATTGTGTTGATGTTTATATAAAGCAGTGCCAGGAGGTAACATAACAGTACACTTTATTGGACTTTATTTTATTTTATGCTAATTTGTGTTGAAAACTGTTTAAAAATTATGTCTTCACTGTGTAAAATGCCTCTGCTATTTAGGGTGCTTTCTTGAGGAATGATGTATTTGAAGATGCAGCAATACTCTGTCAACGGGTGAACAAACAAGTTGGAGATATCTTCAGTAATCCAGAAACAGTCCTGGCTAAACTTATTCAAAATGTATTTGAAATCAAACTACAGGTAATTTTAAACGAGGACTAGTTCTCAAGGCAATACGTGATTTTTTTTTCCTGTGTTTTAAAAGTTTTTTAAAATTTAGTTTACTTATGTAATACCCTTAGGAATAGTAATCTACTTATTCAGTGAAGGGAAAAGAAATGACAGTGGCATGCTTTTTAAAAAATGTTTTGTTGCTCATCAAGAAAAAAGGTGCTAATCACTAAGTCTCATCAGAGCACTTGTTTGAAATTTGTGTAGCAGTAGTAATAGTAACAGGTTGTAGTAGGGTAGCCTCAGGTTTTGTTTATACTGGGTCCTCACCTTGACTAGTAGATGGCATTCGTGAAATTGGACAAGAATTACAAGTGTAGTCTATAGAATTTTTTATAATATGATAGCTAACATGAAAAGAAGAAACACAGGAATTTAATTTACAGCCTTGACTCCCATAGCACTATATCTTTAGCAACATTTCCTAAACTGTGTGTAGCCCTGGATTAAGCAACATTCAATAAGTTTTTAAAACACAATTCAGGACTTGTAATAGCCTTTAAAGGTACTGCTATGTATTGTGATTCTCTAGAAGTAGAGGTGTAATGTACAGCATTTCCCAGTTTTAAAGTAATGCCTGTTAATGTCTCAAGGGACACTAGTGTTACCCAGACCACAGTTTGGGAAATGCTACTTTAAGGAATTGACTCTATTGGTTAGCCTCAGGTTTTGTTTTTTGGATTTTTTTTTAAATGTACTTCATGAGGCAGAATAAGCCAGTTTCAAAAGAAAAGATATTTTGAATTTCTTAATACTTATTTACCCAAGACTGATAGAGATGTACAAATAAATATGGAAAGCAATAAAAATTAAAAACCTATTTTCCTATTTTTTTTATATTGGTCTATTTTCTGTGCATTGCCTTTTCCATTGGGTTTTAAGTCAGAACGGTTCAAGAATGTGGAGTAATTTTAGAGGAAAAAAATCTTGACTACATAATTTAGTGTTTACTTAATTGACAGAATGTTGACTTTTCTTTTTTTTTTTAGAGTTTTGTGAAAGACCAGTTAGAAGAATGTAGGAAGTTCGATGCAGAGCAGTATCTCAAAAATCTCTATGATTTATACACAAGGTATATTTTTAGTTATTAGAAAATTATAACAGATCTCATATTTCCTTTTTTGAATAGAAAATGGGGAAATATTCAGGTTTTTTTGAATAACACTTTGTCAGATAGCAGTATACCTTTTAGCATTAAATGCTTGGCTGTGTAGACTAGTATTATAAAAAAGCAACATTCTTAGTATGTTAACTTAAAGAATTGGATATTACACTTTATATAAATGTACTTTAATGAAACATAAAACTTCGTTTACCTGTTTAAACTAAGACTCGAGAATTTTGTTTCTGATTTTAATGGTAAGCTAGTTCACTATTCTTTAGTTTTTTTCTCTAAGAACTAGTAGAATTACATTTATCTGCAATTAAAACTTTAGAAATTGAGAAAGGAAGTGACAAATTCTTAAATGACAATTTCAGCCTTAAGTCTGTAGCAAGAATTTATCTTGTGCTTTTGTAAATGGCAGTGTTACATTTAGAAATATTATATCAGAAGCTTCATATGGAGTTTTTTTTTGAACCCTAATGCTATTCCTTAGTGTCATCATTTTGGGAGGAGAGCTGTCAAGAGTAATCATAGTCAGCAAGTCCATCTCAACAACAACAGTATTGTGAGCCTATCTTTAACAATGGGAAACAATGTGTCTCTCTCCACATGACAGAGACAAAAGAGAATGAACAGAGAGCAGACCTCTCAGTATTGTGACTTGAGTACCGTGTCATGAATGGCATTAGAGCATGCTTGAAGTCATTCTGCCACTGTTGCCCTTTCTAGACTGGTTGGTTGCCTCAGTTTCCTCTCCTAAGTCATCCCTAGGAGTTTACGGCAGTTTTCAAAACCATAATATTGTTTGTAATATCCATTCTACTTTATATGTAACCCTATACAGCTGCTCTCTGCATCCTAAGTACCTTCCCAAGGTTTAAGAAATGGTGCTTTAACATAAGTTATTAAAATCACATTGTAAAAATATATATTCCTTAGTACTGTTGCTA
Organism: Diceros bicornis minor; assembly: GCF_020826845.1. Lineage (NCBI taxonomy): Eukaryota > Metazoa > Chordata > Mammalia > Perissodactyla > Rhinocerotidae > Diceros > Diceros bicornis. The sequence goes on along the minus strand of NC_080763.1, from coordinate 7,288,060 downwards.
TACCTAAAATATACATTAATCTTTTTTTCCCCCCTTTTCCTTGAAAAGAACCACAAATCTTTCCAGCAAGTTGATGGAGTTTAATTTAGGTACTGATAAACAGACTTTCTTGTCTAAGCTTATCAAATCCATTTTCGTTTCCTATTTGGAGAACTATATTGAGGTGGAGACTGGATATTTGAAAAGCAGAAGTGCTATGATCCTGCAGCGCTATTATGATTCAAAAAACCATCAAAAGAGATCCATTGGCACAGGAGGGTGAGTGTTTTTGTTAAATGTTATAGTTAAAATTAAGGATATTAAGAACTTTGTTATATTTGGACAAACTTGTCAAATGTTGCCAGTCATTGGAATTTTTTATGAAGAACTCTTAACCCAGTTTGTTTATACCTTTGATCAATCCTGCCTCTTGAACCACATGTTGAAATGACTTACCATAACATGATTAAAATGTAAAGCAGAATACAAGTAATATAAAGAGTTCTATGGGTTTTTTTTTCAGACTGAGTAAATTATTCTAGGTTATTGACTAAGAAGCACATCATTTTTTGTTGTTGCAGATGTGGAAAAAACAGCAAATAGTTCACAATTTAGGCAGCCTGAGCTTTTTAATAACTTGGGCAAAAAATTGTTTAATACATGCCTTAAAACCTGCGATTACTCACATACTAGAAGAAAATGACTTGCTGTTAAGAATTAGTGGCACCTCAGTTATCCAGATCTCGACTATCTGGAACCCATTTGATTCTAGGGTGAAGCAGAATGACTTCTGTGGAGTCATATAGTCAGAATCCAGAGTCCACATGCATACACACCCAAATCAATTTCTTGTTTTTCAGTTTGTCATATGTTAAATAATGACCAGGGAGAGGTTATAATTAGGAGTAAAAAGTGACATCTGAAAGGCAGTATCAAGTAAAGGAAGAGAAAACTAAAGAACTATTATTAGAATTAAAAAAAAATTAGTTCACAGTAGTCTGGGCCTGTATGTTCTGGGAGCAAAAAAAAATTCTAACGTTCTAAAGGTACCCTGTAGTAAATGTTCAAAGTGACCCCCAGTCTTTTAGAAAAGCTAAATTATATTTAATATATCTTGTTTAATAATAGTGATGAAATGTGCAACATGTTTAAATGGTTAAATATATTAAAAAAGCATTAAAATTTTAAAGTTTATTTTAAGCAGGACAGTTTAGTTATCTGGAATATTAACTTATTTGGAATAGCCTGCTTTCTAAGGAAACCAAACAAGGAGTTTTGAGCTGTTGAGTCAGAATTGTAGATCTGAAAGAGATCATAACTCTAGATCTACTCATTTTTCAGATGAAAGTCTTCTGCTTAGAGATTAAGGCTTGCTTCAGTTTACAGAACTAATTATTGGAATTACAACTTTTGAGTCTCCTAGCTATTGGTCCATTTTTCTTTGTTGATGTATACTAAGTTTGAGAGTACTTGAAATTGAAATCTGTGTATAATAAGGTGCTTTTTTTCTTTTTTTGTCTGTTGATGTGATACACTAGTATTCAAGATTTGAAAGAGAGAATTAGACAACGTACCAACTTACCACTGGGGCCAAGTATTGATACTCATGGGGAAACTTTTCTATCCCAAGAAGTGGTGGTTAATCTTTTACAAGAAACCAAACAAGCCTTTGAAAGATGTCATAGGGTAAGAGTCATTGTAAATTTATTTTATTTATATATACTTGTGTATTTTAATTTTTTCTGTATTTATACTAAGATATAAATCTGCTCTCTGGTTAGGAACAACTGTTTTTTGTAATACAAAAGATAGGATTTTTGTTTTGGAGAACAGAATTATTTTAAAATTATTTAGAAGTATATTTTAATATAATTTTAAAATTCAGCATACTAAATTTTTCTTCTGTAAGATATTAAGTCAAGATCTAAAAGGGAGAGTTAAACCTGTCTCATAAAGAGCGTTAGGGAGAGAAGGATGTTTTAGGAACAGAGATATCAAAGGAAAAGAATGAAAAATTGACTCCATTAAAATTTAGAATTTCTATCCAACAAACACACTTTAACAAAGGAAACAGATAAATCACAGCCTGTGAGAAGGTATTTGTAACCAATATTACTAGCAGATTATATAAAACAAATAATAGTGGCTAATAATTATGTAACATACCAAATTCTAGGCACTATTCTAAGCACTTTAGGTATATATTAACTCATTTACTTATCATAACAATCCTGTGAGGTTGTTATTCCTGTTTTACAGATGAAGAAACTGAGATACATACTTCTTAAGTAGTGGAATTGGGAGTTGAAGCAGTCTTAATTGTTTATTGTATTGATGTATATGGTCTATGTATTTATATTGATGGATAGTAATTCAATATAAATTATACATGTAAATTAAATCAATAGAAAACAAATCAAAGGCTACACATAAATGTGGAAAATATAAATTACCAATAAGATAATTCAATCTCACTAGTAGGGAAATGAAACTTAAATAGGGAAAATACTATCTCATTCTCATTAGGTTGGCAAAAATTAAGAAATCTGATGATACCAAGTGTTGGCAAGGATGTGGAGCAATAGAAATTGCCATACACTGCTAATGGAAGTAAAAATTGGTATAGTTCCTTTGGAGAGTATTTGGAAATTCCTTAAGAGAAATTCATAGGAGCACTTGACATGTCTAACATCATAACAGCGTTGTTTGTCATGGTGAAAAATTACAAACAAAGTAAGTATACCTCAAAAAGAGAATTGATAAACTGACCTTGTTCATACACTAGAAAGCTATACAACAATTTAAATGACTAAACTAGAGTTACATGTATCAACATGAATAAGTCTCAAAAATACAATGTTGAGTGAAAAGAGCAGGATGGGAAAAAATATATTCAGTATAATTCTACTATATAAAGTTTTAAAAGATAAAACAATGTATTTTTTAGGGATTTGCACAAGCACAGCATGATAAATTCAGAGTAATGGTTGCCTTGAGGAAGGAGTACCCAAGAGTACTCCGTATTTGACCATATTTATAATGTTGGATTCCCCCTGGCCCCCAAAAAGAAAAAAATCTGAAGTACATTTGGAAAAATGTTAAGATATGACACAACTGGGTGGGTGGTGGATATACTTGGTACAGTAATATCCCTACTTTTCTGAATGCTGAAAATATGTTAAAATATTTCTAAAGCCTCAAATCATCAAACATGAAGCTATCAGCATTTATCGTTTGAATCATAGCAACTAGCTCTAAATCACGACCTTCTGTCTAGAAAGTCATGAAATTGAAATTCAGTGAAATTCAGTGTGATCTAATTCAACAAAAATTATTATGTGTTTGCTTTGTACCAGCTACCATGTTAGGCATTGAGGATATAAATATAAGACGTATATTACTTTTGAAGAGTGTGGAGAAAGAAGTTAGATATATAAAGAATTAGTGCAAGGGAGGTATACACTGCAGGGACCAAAGAGGAAGCAACTAGCTCTGCCTGGTTAAGGAATTGAGGAAGAGTATTTATCAGGAAAGGTTTCAAAAAGAAAACATTAGAGGTTAGGGTCTTGAAAGCTGAATAGGATATCTTCAAGATGATGCTGGCAGGCTGTTACAGGCAGAGAGAATAGTATATGTACAAAGACATATACAGAGATCAATCCTGCAACATGAAATGCTTGAAATAAAAGTGTACACGGGGAGAGTAATAAGAGAGGAAGTGAAAAAGGTAGACAAAAACTCTTTGTATGCCATGCTTAGAAATTTGGACTTGACTTCGTAGATGATGATGGAAGCTTAAAAGATATTTAAAAAGGAAAGTGTAATGAGCAGATTGGTGTTTTTTTCCTTTTGTAAAAAATAACTTAGAGATAAAATTGGTATTCAGTAAACTGCGTATATATTTAAACTGCACAATTTGATAACTTTGATAAATTATGTGTACACTTGTGAATTGTACATTCAAGAAGTTGATTAATTTTCTAGAATTTTTTATAAATGGGATTATAGTATATTATAGTATGTACATGTGTTTCTGGCTTCTTTCACTCAGCATAATTATTTTGAGATTCATCCATGTTGTTGTGTGTATTAGTTGGTACATATCTTTTTATTGCTGAGTAGTATTTCATTGCATGAATATACTGCAATTTGTTTATCCATTTATCTATTGATGGATATTTAGATTGGTTCCAGTGTTTGACTATTATGAATGAAGTTGCTATGAACATTCATGTATATGTCTTTATGCAGATAAATGTTTTCATTTCTCTTGAGTATATATTAAATATATACAATGTGACCGAGTCATAATGGTCTTTCTTTTTAAGAAACTACCAAACTGTTTTCCAAAGTTTTTGTTTCATTTGACGTTCCCACCAACTGTATGAGAATTCCATTTGCTCCATATGCTCTTGGACATTTGATATGATCAGTCTTTTTAATTTTAGACAATCTAATAGGATATGTAATGATACTTCATTATGGTTTTGGTTTGCATTTTCCTAATGACTAAGGATGTTGAGCATCTTTTCATGTGTTTCTTTGCCGTCCATATATGGTCTTTGGTGTATTTTTTGTAATTTTAAAATTAGATTGTCTATTTTCTTATTATTTTTTGAAAGTTCTATACAGTCATGTGTCACTTAATGTTGAGGATACTGAGAAATGTGTCATTAGGTGATTTTGTAATTGTGTGAACAAAGTAGATTATACTTACACAAACCTAGATGGTATAGCCTCTACACACCTAGGCTGTGTGGTACTTGTCTTATGGGACCACTGTTGTATATGTGCTCCGTCGTTGACTGAAATGTCATTATGCGGCACATGACTCTATTCTAGTTAAAATTCATTTATCAGATATTTATATCTGCAAATGTGATTTGCAAATGTTTTCTTTCAGCCTGTGGCTTGTCTTTTTAATCTCTTAACAGCATTTGATGAAATCCAATTTAACACTTTTCTGTTATGGATAGTATTTTTGGTATCATATATAAGAAATCTTTGCCTAACTCAAGATCACAGATGTTTTCTCTTCTAGTAGTTTTATAGCTTAAGGTTTTACATTTCAATCTATAATCAGTTTTGAGTTAATTTATGCATATCATGTAATATATGGATCAAAGTTCATTTTTTTGCATTTAGGTATCCAATTGTTTCAGCATTATTTATTGAAAAGACTATCCTTTCTCCACTGAATTGCTTTAGAACCTTTGTCAAAAATCACTTGACTATTTATATGAGGATCTATTTTTGGACTCTGTTCTTTTCCGTTGACCTATTTGTCTGTCTGTATGCCAATACTACACTGTCTTGATCACTGTAACTATAAGTCTTGAATCAGGTAGTGTAAGTCCTCTAACATTTCCATGAAGGTCATTTTTCATTGTTATATGTGTCTTATAATGTTTGTTAGTTTCTGGAAAAAAAAGTTTGCGATTTTGGTTGGGATTGCATTGAACCTATAATTTTGTGGAGAATTGACATCTTAACAATATTGAATTTTCAGTCCATGAATCCAGTGTATCTCTCCATTTATTTAGATCTTTAATTTTTCTTAGCAGTGTTTTGTAATTTTTAGCACACAAGATTTATCCCCAAGTATTTAATATTTTTATGCTATTTTAACATAATGTAAATAGTATTTTTTTAATTTATATTTTTGATACTTTGTTGTTAGTGTATAGAAACAGTTGATTTTTATGTGTTGATTTTGTACCTGCAACCTAGCTAAACTCACTTATTAATTCTAATAGCTTTTCTTGTAGATTTCATAAGATTTTCTGTATAGACTATCATGTTGTCTGTCAATGAAGAGTCCTTTCCAATATAGATTCCTGTTATTTTGTTCTCTTGCCTTTTTGTGCTGGTCAGAACCTCCAGAACAATGTTGCATAGAAGTGGTAAGAGCAGACACCTTGCATTATTTTTAATCTTAAGAATAAAGTATTCAGTCTTTCACCATTAAATATGATTCTAACTGTAGGTTTTTTGTAGATGCTCTTTATTGGATTGAGAAAATTCTTTTATTCCTAGCTTTCTGAGCATTTTATTTATTTATTTATTTTTTTTTTTGAGGAAGATTGTCCCTGAGCTAACATCTGTTGCCAGTCTTCCTCCTCTTTTCTTCCCAAAGCCCCAGTAGATAGTTGTATGTCATAGTTGTACATCCTTCTAGTTGCTGTATGTGGGACACCACCTCAGCACGGCTTGATGAGCGGTGCATAGGTCTGCGCCCAGGATCTGAACCGGTGAACCCTGGGCCGCCAAAGTGGAGCGCGCGAACTTAACCGCTACGCCACCAGGCCGGCCCCTCTGAGTGTTTTGTTGATTTTCCCAAAGAATAAGCTTTTGGTGTTGTTGATTTTTCTCTGTTTTTGTTCTGTAGTTCATCAGTTTACACTCTTTATTACTTTTCTTCTGCTTCCTTGGATTTCATTTGCCCTTCTTTAGAAAAAGAAACGAGACAGTTTTTTAGAAAACGAGACAATTTTTAAGGTGGAAGCTGAGGTCATTGTCTTGAGACCTTCCTTTCTTTTGTAATACAGGCTTTTTTTTTTTTTTTTTTGCTGAGGAAGATTGGCCCTAAGCTAACATCTCTTGCCAATCTTCCTCTTTTTGCTTGAGGAATATTCACCCTGACCTCACATCCATGCCAGTCTTCCTCTGTTTTGTGTATGGGTCGCCGCCACAGCATGGCTGCTGATGAGTGGTGTAGGTCTCTGCCTGGGAACTGAACCCAGACCACCAAAGCAGAGCACGCCAAACTTAACCAGTAGGCCATGGGGCTGGCCCCTCTAATACAGGCATTTAGTTTTATAAATTTCCCTCTAAGATACTGCTTTAGCTGCATACCACAAATTTTGATATATTGTGTTTATTTTCATTCAGTTCAAAATACTTTAAAATTTCCCTTGGCTCAAGGGTGATTCAGAAGTGTGTTACTTAGTTTCCAAATATTAGGGGATTTTTTAGATATCTTTCTGTGATTGATTCAAATTTGATTCTATTGTGGTTAGAGAACATGCTTTGTATGATGTGAATCCATTTTAAATTTATTGAGACTTGTGTTTTTGGCCTAGAATATGATCCATCTTGGTAAATGTTTTGTGTATACTTGAAAAGAATATATATCCTGATGTTGTTGGATGGAATATTCTGTAAATGTCATTTAGGTCCAGTTGATTGACAGTGTTTTATGTCTTCTATATCCTTACCAATTTTCTGTCCACCTCTTCTATCAGTTATGCATAGAAGTATGGATGTAAACAAGAGGAAAGTGAAAAAATAAATTTATTCTTTATGGCTTGTTGAGGACGTCTGTTGAGCATCAGTGAGCAAAGAAGGGAGGTGAGGGTTGTGGTAGAGACACTGATGGAGGGTGAAGGTTGGGGTGGTATTAAGAAGACCAGGGAGGGAATTGAATAATACCAAATCAGTGTTTATAGTTAGTGGAGATTTAGGGGATTTAAGGTGGGTTATGCACTTCAACTCCCAGCTGTATATATCAGATAATAAGCATTACTCTAAGAGGGTACATGAATGGAAACTACAAATAGGCAACAATCAATTGATAAATAATATAGGAAGCAATTATAAGAAGTCAAGAGGTAATTTTCTAACTTTTGAAGAGGGATTTCATTTTCTCAGCATAACTACTAATAATTCCTTTACTGAGTGTTTAATCAGCAGCAGCAACATCAATATCAAAACAAACATTTATTATTGTGAGCTTACTATGTGCCAAACACTGTGCTAAAAAGACTTTACATGTATCTTCATATTTTATTGTCGCCTCAATGCTAGAATGTAAGTACTATTAATATTATTCCCACCTTACAGATAAAGAAATTGAGGCTTAGTGGGGTTAAATAACATCTCTAGGGTTCACTCAACCAGGAAGTCGTGAAGCTGGGATTTGAGCCTGTCATGGTTTATAGTGCATTTGTTATTGATTTCCCCATCCCCACCACCCAATAAAATAAAGAATCGTTTTTGTTCTAAGTTTTGCTAGAATAGCCTTTGTTCAGTCGGTGGCTCTCAGACTTCTTTGACCATGATCCACAATAAGAAATGCATTTTACATGGCAGCCAAGTGTACATTTGTTATACATATATGTGTGTGTGTGTGTGTATTTCATGAAACTATGTTTTACTGTGTACATCATACTTTATTTCCTGTTGGCTCTTTCTCTCTTCTCTTCTCTCTTTCTTTCTTGTCACAATCCGCTAATGGATTGCAATCCAGGTCAGAAAGCCATTGATTTAGTCTAAGCCAGGAGAGTTATAGACAAATATGGAGTATTATAGCTATATGTATGTGTACGTGAAAGAGGCTTTGGAGGTGGGAAGGAAGAGGTGTAAGTTATCATTTTGATACCTGAATACTGGTACCTGAATACCGACTACAAAGTCTTTTACAAAGTTGATAGCTAAAAAAAAGTGTTGCCTTTTTTTAAAGGTAGACTTGAGGAGTGATGCGTTTGGTTTTTTTTTTAAAGCTCTCTGATCCTTCTGATTTACCAAGGAATGCCTTTAGAGTTTTTACCATACTTGTGGAATTTTTATGTATTGAGCATATCGATTATGCTTTGGAAACAGGACTTGCTGGTAAGTTTATTTATTTGTCTTCAACTTTTGTTAAATTCCTTTGATACTGCTTGGTAACAACTTAATGTTGTTTATATATATTCAACTCTGTTGAATTTAGTTCAGTGCGATGAATAATGATTTTTGACCTTCTGTAATGCAAGAATTTGTCAGGTGCTGAAAGCTATACAAAGACACAGTTCTCTCATATTGCTTACATTGAGCAGGGCAGGGTATGTACATAAGCCACTACAGTGTATGGCAGAATGTAGTACAATGCTATAAGTTATAAACTGCCAAAGGAGCAGAAATGAAGATGATAACAATTCTGGTTGATGCATTTGGGTAATGTAAGGTTTAGAAAGGAAAATATTCCAAAATAAGCTTGGAAAGGAATAGATTCATATTAAAATTTTTCTTTTGCTTTTGGTCTTACTGGTATTAATAGGAGAATAATGACTTCTTCCCTAAATTGCAGTCCCATTAATCCAGTTGCTTCCTTGACCTCTCCACCTGTTCAGTGTGCATCTCAAATTTGGCATATCACAAATGAAACTCTGTCTTCCACCTAAAGCTGTTTTTCTCCCATGCTTCCCCATGTCTTTAAAAGGCATTACTGTTTACCAGTTGTTCAAGCCCCAAATCCAGGAGTTGCCCTAATTCTTCCTTTTCGTCACCTCTGTTAGCCAGTCTGTCAGCAAATCCTGTCAGTATACTTCCAAACATAATTCAAATTCATCTGCTTTTCTCCATCTCCACTGATGCCACCCTAATTTAAACACGGTCATCTGTATTCACTACTAACTGATCTCCCTGTGTACATTCTTGCCTCTCCAAATTACTGCCTCCATTATCATTTCCTTGTTTAAGACCTTTATTGGCTTCCTGTTACTCTTAGGGGGAAAACAACAGCAAACTTTTTATAAAAGCATGGCTTTTGATCTGGCCTCCTCTCATTGCATTTCCCCTCACTACCCATGCCACTCTGGCCTTCCTTCTTTTTTCTCACTCAGGCTCTTTGCCCTTGGTGTTTCCTCATCCCCCAAATCCTTTTCCTTCTGCTCCTCTCACGTCTGGCTTTTCAACCTTCTAATCTCAACTAAGATGTCACCTTCTCAGGGAAGCCTTTGCTGATCACCCTGGCTAAAGTAGCCCTCCTCTCCCAGCCTATTTCTCATTATTTCATCATTGAATTAACTTTTTTCAGAGCACTTATCACAATTAAATTTTCCTCTGTTAATGTCTGCCTCCACTCACCAGAATTCATTCCTTCAACACATACTTTTTTTTTTTTTTTTTTTGGTGAGGAAGACTGGCCTTGAGCTAACATCTGTTACCGATCTTCCTCTTTTTGCTTGAGGAAGATTGTTCCTGAGCTAACATCTGTGCCAGTCGTCCTCCATTTGTATGTGGGATGCTGCCACAGCATGCTTGATGAGTGTTGCGTAGGTCCGCACCCAGGATCCGAACCTGTGAGCCCAGGCCGCCGAAGCGGAGTGCGCGAACCCAGCCACCACGCCACCAGGCCAGCCCTCAACACGTACTTATTAAGTGCCTACTCCTGTACTCATGGAGCTTTCATTCTTGTGGAAAAGATAGACAAGTGACTACAAAGTGCATTGAAGAAAAATAAAATTGAGTAAGGGATAGAGACATGTGAACCAAAGAGCTGAATAAAGTGAAGGAATAAACTGAATATTTGGAGAAAGAGTATTTTAAGTAGAGAGAACAGCATGTAAGCTCTTGTGGGTAGGAATCGTACCTGTCTTCTTTGCTGTCATAGTCTAGCACCTAGAAAGCACATAGCAGATGCCCAAAAAATGTTTATTGACTGCATATAATAACATCATTCCATAAAGTTTCTAACATTGAAGCAAAATTACCCATAATTCAGTAACTTTGTGGTTTATTATTACTCATTTTTTACATAGTTGCTCTCATGATGTAGATAAGCATTTATATCCTGCTTTTTTTTGTACTTAATTACAGCAGACTCTTGACATCATGTATTTAACATTTTCCATTTGCAAATGACTTAATGTGGTAATTTGTATTGGGATAATAATACTCATCTCAAAGATGTGAAGATTGAAGAAGATAATGAAAAAAAGTAACATGAATTTGAATCCATGTGGTATGAAGGATTTGTTACAGGGTTTAGCTAGTATGGAAACCTAGCATCTTCCTTTTAGTAGCAGAATTCACAGTTTGGAAGGGCTTAGGAAATTTCTTGGTAGGATGAGAACATCCCTTATATTCATAAATATTTTCTCTGCAGCTATTTAGTTAGTACCTACTGCTATTATTTCTAATGATTGTATAAAATTTGGTCATGGATATATTTTATAAAGTTAACCATCCTCTATTACTAGACATCTTGGATCTTTTCAGCAATTTAGTGATATAAATAATGCTACCTTGAACATTGTAGAACTTTAAGTTTTTTCCTTATTTTGAACTGTTTGCGTTGGATAAAATCCCAGAAATGAAAGTGCCAGACCAAAGTGTGTTACAAATTTTTAGAATTTCTATGTATGTAAGCTGTTTTCCTAAAGGGTTTTTTTGTCACTGATTTACACTGCTACTGGCATGCATCACTGTACCAGTTTTTCTGCGTGTCATTGAATGTTCTTTAAAAATTTAATAATTTAGTGGTTAGAAACATAACTATTGCCTTAATTTTCATTTCTTTCGTTAACAGAAAGGATTAGTTGTTTTTTTTTTTTTTTTTTTTTTGTGAGAAAGATCAGCCCTGAGCTAACATCCGTGCTAATCCTCCTCTTTTTGCTGAGGAAGACTGGCTCTGAGCTAACATCTATTGCCAGTCCTCCTCCTTTTTTTTTTTCCCCCAAAGCCCCAGTAGATAGTTGTTTGTCACAGTTGCACATCCTTCTAGTTGCTGCATGTGGGACACGGCCTCAGCATGGCCGGAGAAGCGGTGCATTGGTGCACGCCTGGGATCCGAACCGGGCCGCCCGTAGCGGAGCGCACACTTAACCGCTAAGCCATGGGGCTGGCCCCAGGATTAGTTTTTTGTACGTGTGTATTGACTTTATTTTTTTCTGTTGTAAGTTTTTCTTGGAGCCTTTAACTTTCTTAGTAATTGGTGATTTTGTCTTTTGTGGGAAAATAAAACACCTTTGTTTTCCATTTTTAAAACTTTGGAAAAAAACCATCATCCTGTAAAGAACTCTAGGTATTAAACTTTTTATTTTCTCAATGCTGTGAATAGTTTTCCTAACCCCTTATGCTTTTTAATTTTAGCTAATAAAAACGTAAGTATCTAGGGTGACAAGGGACACTAGAGTTTATGTATCACTCTCTTACAAAAAAGAGGAAACAAATCTGGAGAGGTCAGCTGTCTTTTGGGGGGGGCCAGAATGTGGAGTGGCTTGAATACCATGCTGAAAATCAAGAATTTATTCTGTAGACAGTCAGAAGACTTTGAATACTTTTGAGGAAATAGTGGATAGCATGGTGAGTGAAATGTGTAAGTTTAAGTACATTACTGTGGCAACAATATATTGCATAAAAGATAAAGAGATTTGAAACAGGAAACTACTAAGAAAATTATTTTAACTGTCATCGGAGATAATGAGGCCTGGTTATAAGAAAAATGGTGGAAGTATATTCATGGCTCATGTGAATCATTGGGCACGAGAGAGTGGGAAAGGAAGGGGAAGGTATAGTCCAAGATGGTTCGTTTATTGATTTGTTTTTCAGTTTGTCTCATCAAATAATGAAAACTGAGTAGATGGCGAAAATTTGCACATCAAAACTTTGGATGAATTTTATTAAGTTATTAACAAGCTTAATTTTACTCTTCACAAAAATCATTGCTGGTTTGTTAAAACAACAGTTACTTTTATTCATGTTGTATATGTAAAACTACTTTCTTTTTTTATTACCAAGATGAATTTCTTCAAATATGACTGTAACATGTACATTGCTTCCAATTTTAGGAATTCCCTCTTCAGATTCTAGGAATGCAAATCTCTATTTTTTGGATGTTGTGCAACAAGCCAATACTATTTTTCATCTTTTTGACAAGCAGTTTAATGATCACCTTATGCCACTAATAAGGTTAGTCAAATTGTATTATTTTCATTGGTATTTCAATGACTATTATAATATTCTATATATCTTTTTGTTAAGTTTTAAAAGTAATACATGTTCATAAAAACATCAGACAAGACAGAAGGGTGTGAAAGAAAAAACAAAAGTCCTTTTTATTCTTCCTTGCCTTCCTGTTTTCTCTTCCTACTGTGGTATTAATTTTGGTTTATTTGAAAAGATTGAATCTGTCATAAACCTAAATCTGATGTGAAAGAGGACCTCTAGCTTGTACCCACTTGTTATGATATAAAGACATACAATAAAAATTTTATGAGATTAATAGGATATATTTTGATGAGGGAATTGGTAAATTTTCGTTTATATCTTCCTATCAAATTTATGTGAACTTTTAAAGTATGTGAGGATTAAATAAGGTAGTGTATATTTGAACATGCTTTGCAAAATTGTATGTGTGGTACAATTTGGGTGTTTTTGACATTTAGGGAGCATTCAGAAGGCAAATATGATTGTCAAGTTTGTTTTGTTTTTTTTTTTTTTTTTGTGAGGAGATCAGCCCTGAGCTAACATCCGCCAATCCTCCTCTTTTTTTGCTGAGGAAGACGGCCCTGGGCTAACATCGGTGCCTATCTTCCTCCACTTTATATGGGACGCCGCCACAGCATGGCTTACCAAGCAGTGCGTCGGTGCACACCCGGGATCCGAACCAGCGAACCCCGGGCCACCGCAGCGGAGCGCGCGCACTTAACCGCTTGCGCCCCCGGGCCGGCCCCAATCAAGTTTGTTTTTTTTAACATAGGAAAGCCAAATACAACTGGATTGGCTCTTAGTCTCCAAATTTTAATTAGTATAATTTACTTTATTATTAAGACTCGTGATATCCTATGACTTTTCTTACTTTTATACCAGATATTAAATTAAAAAGGAAGCCAAATAATTCCAGAATTTCAAAGTCACATGTTTATATTCTTAAGGTATATCTCCTCAGAGATGAAAGTAACAAATCTAAATCTTCATCTTCCTTCTCTTTTAACTGGGTAATTTTTCCTAGTGTGACTATTATAATGAGTCGGGCATAGTGAATACTAAATAATTACTATTTGTGTGCTTCTTGGATTTGTGAGCACATTAAAATAATGTATATGTGTGTATATAACAATACACATATGCATATGAAAAACTTGTAGAATTGTGAGGCTACTAATGTGATTTTCTTCCCTTTAAATATTTACTAGCTCTTCTCCTAAGTTATCTGAATGCCTTCAGAAGAAAAAAGAAATAATTGAACAAATGGAGATGAAACTGGATACCGGCATTGATAGGCAAGTTATTAGTTTTACTTTTTCTCTTGCATTTTTTTAAATTGTAAAAACACCATGATCGCAGAATGAAAATGGTCAGAAAAGAAAAAGTCTGTCTTAATTCCATCATTCTTCTATAACATTTGATTTTATTTTTACATATTGCTTTCATCCATATTAGTGATTTTTATTGGATCCCTAAGTTTATTATTTCTGGGAGTCAATATGTTTAGATTTACTTTTAAACCAGATTCAGTTAAAAGCCTTTTTTTGTAAGCCTTCCCCTTCTACACACACATACATTTCAAACTCCTTAAAAATGGTATATAATGTAGAGGATTTTATTTTCATTTAGAATTTTCAGGCTTATATCTGAAATGATTTAAATAAATATACTAATTTTCTAAAAGTAACTGCCATTAAGTGAATGCAAACTCTACATTTAAAAAATTTTGTGATGTTTATTGTAGTTAATTACCTGTTCATAGTATAAAGCAGTGAATCTCTACCTTTTTTTTGAGATGATGGTGGGCATATATTTATTGATGATGATAATAGCTACCATTTATCAAGCATTCACTATGTGCCAGGCACAGTGCAAGGAACTTTATTTGTATTATTTCATTTGTTAGGTAGGAAATTGAATTTCCATTTTATAGATGAGGAAATGGAGGCTTACAGAAATTAAGTAATTTGCTCAAGATCACACAGTTAATGGTGGTAGAGTTGTGACTCAAATTCCAAAGCCCATGCTACCAGGTGTGGGCAGATCTTGTTTATTTATTGTAATTCTACTCCTTTCTCTTCTATTCAAGAAAGCATATTTGAGTGCAAGTTAGTTACAGTGCTGTTGTAAGGATAACCTGGAATCCACCCTAATTTATGAAAAAGTAAATCATTTTTACTTTATTAGTAGTAACAAGCTCTCTAGTCACTTCCCAATTATCTTCTCAGTAAGATAACTACCATAGAGTATGTGGTGATAAGGGAAGAAAAATAAAATTGAAGAATAAAACTGGAAGAAATAAGGATTTTATAGAATTAATTACTGAGACTAGTTTACTGAAGAATTATATGCTTAGAAGAATTCTAAAAACTGGTCTCTCCCTTTATTTTTAGTCAGGATCACATGAGATTATACATACGTAGAACTTCATTTAATATAATGTGTACATATACATCATATACATTATAATCATCACTTCAAGAAGTACATATTTTCCTAACCTAAATCTCCCATATTAACTTAAGTTGTTTCTTCTTGTTTTGTCTTAGAATACCTGAAAATCACATTTGGTAGGTGGGGAGGTTGGATATGTTAAGCCTTCAAAGGTATAGGAAATATATATTTCCTAGTTGCCTTCTTAATATGTATATATGATCATTTCTTTTCATCTTTCCACGTAAGCCTTAGTCTCGAAGTCTTTGCATTAGTTGACTAATTGAAGGCACAGTGGTCTGTGGTGGTCTCTTGAAAGTGAACTTCTAATTCTCATTTACCCATGTACCATAGGGCCAAGAGGTGAGCTCAGCATTCACCTGCATCCCTGCTGATATTTTCAGACTAGTATGCATCTGCTATTAGGCCAGAACCCCTTTGCCTTTGGAGCTCACATCATGTTCCCTTGCTTATTGCTGCTGTCTCTCAGTCATTTATGTCAGTCTCCTACGTTTGTTGAGGATTTGGGCATCTGGCTCACAATTTTTCTTTTAACCTTAAGTCTTAGGTTATTTGTACTTTCCTGTGTGTGACCCATTCATTTTCTTGATCATCTTCACTTTGGCTACCTACTAACATATCCTACTAGATATTGTTATCATTGGTAACAAAAAGCTTGACCCTGAGTATCCCAGTCAGTGCCGACAACCTCCTTTCAACTCCGTATACCTGTTTTCTGACGTCAGCAGGAACTCGAGCCCTTAATATCTTCATCCTTTGCCAATCTATTATCCTTTTCGTAGCTTTACTTTTGATTCATTGTCATGCTTAGATTGCTTGGTCCATTTCTTGAATTACTCCCTCATAATTACTCTAAAATCCATTTCATTTAACCGTAACTATCTTACAGATCCTAAACTCTGCATTAATGCAGTCTCTTTTATTCCCATAACTGGGTTGCTGATTGCTGTTGGAAAATATGACATAACTCAAACGTTATTGGTCCCATTACAAACCCATGCTCTCATTTCTCAGCTGGGTCTTTGGTACCACGTATCCAGCCTCCTGCTTGTCCTTAGACTGTGAAACCCATGTACTTTTCACCTCTTCTTCCAAACTTTGGCCATTCTTTATAAGCCCTCTATTTTGCCCCCTTCCTAAGCATTCTCTATGTATAGTTATTAAAGACATGAATTAGTGACAGGCTTCTAAGATCTTTAAGATTTCTTTAAATAAAGTATTGGGCAAATGAATCTTTGCCCCATGTTTTGAGCAGGAAGCTAATAAAACCAAGAGCTCTTTGCTATCAAGACCTAGAATTTACTTTTTCTAAAATCTAACATCTACCAATAGTAAAATAGTGGTGACATGAAATTAAGTAATTTTCATTAATTTAGTATAAATAATATAACAGTAAATATACAATAAATTAAATGGATCAAATATATGGTGTTCTCAATTCTCTAGGACATTAAATTGCATGATTGGACAGATGAAGCATATCTTGGCTGCAGAACAAAAGAAAACAGATTTTAAGCCAGAAGATGAAAACAATGTTTTGATTCAGTATACTAATGTGAGTAAAATGATTTTGATAGTAAGAATATCTGCTTTGTTAATACTTTTGTTAACGTTTTCATTGGTGTATCTTACTGTGCTCTAAGATTTTTTCTTTTATACTTAGAGATTAATGAGAAACTATATGTATTTTCTCCTTAGCAAAGCTGATATACATTTCTATGTAATAAATGTAGAAAAAATTTTACAGGCCTGTGTTAAAGTCTGTGCTTATGTAAGAAAACAAGTGGAGAAGATTAAAAATTCCATGGATGGGAAGAATGTGGATACAGTTTTGATGGAACTTGGAGTACGATTTCATCGACTTATTTATGAGCATCTTCAACAATATTCCTACAGTTGTATGGGTGGCATGTTAGCAATTTGTGATGTAGCCGAATATAGGAAGTGTGCCAAAGACTTCAAGGTCTGTATTCACAAATATCAAACTTGTAAATAGGCTCAAGAACATGAGTCAGACCATTAAAAGTCTGTACTGACTTGTAATCATTAGTGAAAAGTTTATAACTTTTGTTGATATTGTAGTGAGACAGATCTAACATTCCTAACTGAAAAAGTGTTGTACCAATCATATTTTTAATATTAACACACTTTTGCTTTGTGCTTTATTTTAGACAAGGCCATATTTCAGTTCCACAGTCCAAATGACCTTGTTGACTTCCATAACTAATGCTGTACATGTCACACGTCAGGAAAAGATGTGCTTTCTTTTTTTTTTAGATTTTATTTATTTATTTATTTCCCCCTCAAAGCCCCAGTAGATAGCTGTAGGTCATAGCTGCACATCCCTCCAGTTGCTGTATGTGGGACACCGCCTCAGCATGGCCGGAGAAGCGGTGTGTCGGTGCGCGCCCGGGATCCGAACCCCGGCCGCCAGCAGCGGAGTGCGCGCACTTAACCGCTAAGCCACGGGGCCAGCCCAAGATGTGCTTTCTTCATGTACATCTCTCTGAAATCAGTTTTCCTTAAGGTTTAAATTATTTAAGAAAAATGCTAAATTAATGATAACTAGTTGTAGTCTATAAATGTATAAATGATTGTTACTATTGAAGAAAACTGACATGAATCTTTTCAAAAAGATTATAGCAAGTTTATGTCAAGTCTGAAATATTTGAGTTTTAACACTTGAGGAGCTTTTAAATAGTCTAGTACAGTCATGCGCTGCATAATGACGTTTGTCAATGACAGACCACACCCCATAGGATTAGTACTATACAGCCTAGTGTGTAGTAGGCTATACCATCTAGGTCTGTGGAAGCACACTCTGTGATGTTCGCGCAACGATGAAATCACCTACCGACACATTTCTCAGAACGTTTTTTATCCCCGTCATTAAGCAACGCATGACTCTATTGAACTCTCCCACATTAGTGAGTCCTGACTAACAGTATATAAATGAGAATTTACAAACTAATTGTAAAACTAGAAATTATTTTGTTTCAATGTTATTTTTTTCCCTCTCTTATCTCAATTCAGATTCCACTGGTATTACAGCTTTTTGATACTCTGCATGCACTTTGCAATCTTCTGGTTGTTGCCCCAGATAACTTAAAGCAAGTCTGCTCAGGAGAACAACTTGCTAATCTGGACAAGAACATTCTTCACTCCTTTGTACAACTTCGTGCTGACTACAGATCTGCCCGCCTTGCTCGACATTTCAGCTGAGGTTGAATTCACAAGGGAAATGTGTTGTACGTCAGCAGGCCATGGTTGATAGAAAGCACAGGAGATTTCTTATGACACAGCCAACATTTTATGGAAAAATGACTGTTTGGAAAAACAGCAGCCATACTTACCCTTGAGATTTTATTTGAAATTTGGACACTACTGGCCATATTTTGCTTTTTCCCCTTAAGTTGAATTTTAGTTTCATTCTTGAACTTAAAAATTTCAAATTCTGTGAAACTATATATCACTGTTTTCATCCTGGAAAATCTTGGTGGCAGAAGGCAAATGAGATGTAAGCAGCATTCCAGTTCATGTTCTTTAACATATTCCACTGGGAAATTTCACCATCCTGTTTTGCATTAATAATGGGTAAAATACAGCAAAACTGCGTTTATTATTTATCAATTTTTCATGACCTTTTCAGCACTGGCAATTGTTAATCAACTTATTTTAGGTTTTCCTAGAGAACTTTTTGCCTCTTTCAAAAGGTTAACAATTGAGCATATTTCTGTGGTTGGTTGATTGGATTTTTTTCTGAGGTACAACAAAAATACTATTCCAAGAAAAATGTTATAAACTAACTAAAATGATGAAATATTTTAATGTAGATATTAGGAGTGGATCAGAATACATCTGCTTTTTGGGTAAAAAGACTTGAGAAAGTTTACTATTTCTTATTTGGCAAACAGATTTTAAGCCAATGCTAGCAAGAAATTAATAAAACTACCTTATTTTATATTGCACTTAAGATAAGGTGGAGGACCTTAACTAAAGGACCATATTTATTCATTATTTTAATAATACAAGGGAAATAAAAAAGTGAGGTATAGTCTAAATGGTGCATATGAGAAATATTGGCAATGTTTAGCAACAATGCAGTCTTTTAAGATTTCTGTCTTAATGCTAAACTGGAATAAAATGGGATGACTAAACACGCAGGTAGTCTTCTATTTTAAGAGGAATTGGGAATTGATAAATACTGTATGTTCTAAGTCTGGAGACGACCTTTGCAAAGACTACATCCTTTTCAAATCTATAGTTTTTGCATTATGTTTTTCAAGGCATTTCTGAAGCAGTTCTTACTGAATGTAGTTAAATGAATTGGCTTAATATGGTGACATAATAAATCACTTATAAAATTTTAAACATCAAGTGGAAATTTAGAAAGTCCATTACTCTATAAACTCTATGAACTTGCTCTGAGAGAATGCATTCTTAACTATATGTAGTGTTTCAGCTTCCATTGTGTTGTTCAGTCTTCTAGGAACAGATAAACTTTAATGTTGAACTCATTATTGGCATTTTTTTCCTTATTAAAGGTAGGCTTTTTGGCCTAATTTTGGAAAACTACTTTTCTTTTAAGAAAATGTTTCTGAATGTTCATCAGTTTTACCAAAATTTCCAGGTCCAGAGCTAGCTGCTGTTTAAGTTACTGTTGACTGAATTTTCTTCATTTTCTGTTTAGCCCAGTGTTATCAAGGTAAGCAAGAGAAATGAAGTATGCCAACTTTTATCAAAGCATTTTAGGAAGTTGTGGCAGCTTTAGAAGGCTGTCTGGTTTTCTATTCCTTAGCCAAGGGAAAGCCGGAACAGGTTTTGGCTACTAGAGAAAGTCATATGCTTGTACTATTGCCATTTTAGAAAGCTCTGATGTGAATTCAAATTATACCTCTGTTACTTAAAGCCAACAATTTTAAAGCAGTAGTTTTACTGGCCATTTGAACTCTTTGTACATAGTATCAATTTGTAAAAAAAGGGAAAAGAAATCTCAAATAAAATATGAGAGAACATTTTAAGACTTGCAAATCAGAAAAATGCTTCAAATTATTTTGTTTGGATTAATTTTTAAAATGTAAAGCATATACTTGTTGCTTAGATATTTTGTTTATTATTATTTCCATGCTTGAGTTCTGTGCAATATTTTCCATTATGTCCATTGACAAGGCAGTGACAAAGAAAACTCATAAATGAATACTTAATTTAGAAATGTTAACATTAATGCTCAATAAACAAATTCCCTGCAATTGTTTTTTTATTTCACTCCATTTTTACTTTTAAAGGACATCCATACTGAATCTTATAAATTATTTTTTATTTAAATGTTTAAGATGTTCCTTATTTTTCATAGCATAGGTCTTCTCACTTCCTTTTTTAACAGAAAAATAATTGACTAAGATTAGATATTTAGCCTAAACAGATTGTCTTTCTCTAAGAAAAAAAAAATTGTATAAACCAATGTGCATTCTTTGTGTTCTTTGTATTCTGATTTTTAAAGTATTTTTCATATTTATGGCCACTACAAAATTTTGCCAAATATTTATGGCTCAAAAGAGATGATCAGTAAGTAAAATGTTTTTCATGTGCGCATGGTAAAATTTTAGGTAGTGATAATGGAACTTTGTATATTAGTAATTTTAGCCAACATTTGAATAAGGAGAATCTTTATAATTTTCCACAGTTCCATATGAGCTAACATGCAATATTTAGATAATGTTTTGAAGTTGAAAATATGCTCTAAAACACTGCAGATTATTTTTCTAAAACTTGGCATGTTTGCATAAAATGGTACAGAAAGTGAAATACAGAACACAGGTTTTAGAAGGATGTCTAGCTTTTGTTAGTTATGATATTGAAAATGACAGTCAACCAGAGTAGATGAATAGTTCTTATAGACAATTATTAAATGACAGCTGGATGGATCACTAGACAGTTGACTATCCGGCTATTCCACAACAATTACTAGCCTCATTTTGAGTATTGCCATTGGTTGCAAGTCCTTAGCACCTTCCTTGTTTTAAAAAGAGCTGCTAAGTAGGCTAATTTATGATTTAGACCATTTTCTTTCCCCTTTTACTTTAAATATTTCACTCTCTGAATATCAGCTTTCTGACTCACAGTGAAATAATTTAATTATCAGCCAGTAGATTGCTTCGAAGTGGAGAATTTACTGCTTTCTGAAAATGCCTTTTTCTCATCTGTGATAGTGAATATTTACACATATTCAGATAAAGAAATTTTGGTTCCTGAAATGCCACAAAACCCCTTAAGGTGGTCATGTTTATTAGGCAGTGCCTAAGACGTGCTTGAACTGTATGTGAGAGTAAGCAGCATTCACTCCGTGCATAATTTGTTAGTGACTTAAAAAGCTCACATCTAGGAGTTTAACTTTTTTTTTTAATGCAAAAATATTTTGCATATTACCCATATGTTGCCCGTTGACTCAGAAGTGTGAGATGTTTTCTAGAAGCTTACTGAATTCTCCTGATTTCTAATGGAGAATTTGACATACAAAGCATTCTGTGCTTCCATCTAATGGTTTCCATCTAATGGTTAAACTAGTGTTTAACTTGATTCAGTTCCTGTAGTACTTCTCTCTGCTTGAGAAAGTCTGTCCTGAAATACATTGTGTACTTTGGAGAAAAAGACCAGTCCATATTAATTTTACATAAAGTAAAAACAGCAATTTTTAAATTTTGATGCATAATAAAGATAATTATGGTTACATTTATTGACTTTAAGTCCCATGCGCTATGCTAAGCCTTTGCGTGTATTATCTCAGTTGATCCAAGGCAACCCTAGGAGTTGGGTACTATTGTCTCCATTTGACAGATGAAACACCTAAGGCACAAAAAGGTTAAGTAGACCTGCTCAAAGTCTACAGCTAGTAGAAGACCCAGGTTGAAACCTAAATCTTTCTTGCTCACTCTTTATGTTCTATACACTGTTCTCCTTATGTAACATTAAATAGGTCCTTTAGTTTGATAGGCTCATTAGTTTTGCTTAATCTCATTTTCTTTTCATCTGGTGTTTGGTTCTCATTTTAGTGTTCAGATTATAAAGTTTGTATACAGGATCTGTATCTAATTTACTATTGGATTTTTTTAGTGTGTCCAATGTGTGGTCATACTTTTTTTAATTTGTTTTTTAAAATTTTATTAGTGGTCATGAAATTTTAATTGAATATAAAGTTTGTACCTAATAGAAATCTTTCCATCGAAAAGTTCTCCTTAGTGAGTATTATGTTATGTAATCATAATACTATTTCTGCTTAATAATTTTTAAAGTAGGAAGAGTCCAGGTATTTTGTACCATGTTTTTTAACATAGCAGTAAATGACAACTCTACCTTGGAAGATTTGAGGAAATCAGTATATCTTCTACCTTCAAAAATAGACTATTTCAGTGTCATAAGTTTGCCAATTCTGTTAATTATTTAGTGCATTGGTAGTTTTTAAATGGCTAATGCTAAAGTGAAAATGTAGGGGAAAATGTACTCAGTCATTTTCATGTAATCAAAAATGCACGTTTACTCTTTTGAAAGTTGCCTTAACTCTTAACTTTTATTCCTATCACTGATCAATCCTTTGTCTTTCCAAATTTAGGGGAGGAACAACCCCACAAGTGTATATGGGAGAGAAACCTGACACATTAGAGAGTAAGAATTTTAATTGGTGATTTGGAGCAGCTAGGCTGATAACCCTGGGCTGTTTTAACAAGATTGATATTTTTATTTTTTTATTTTATTTTATTTTTTTTGTGAGGAAGATCAGCCCTGAGCTAACATCCATGCCAGTCCTCCTCTTTTTGCTGAGGAAGACTGGCCTTGGGCTAACATCCATGCCCATCTTCCTCCACTTTATATGGGACGCCGCCACAGCATGGCCTGACAAGTAGTGCATGAGTGTGCACCCGGGATCCGAACCTGGGCCGCCAGCAGCAGAGCACACGCACTTAACTGCTACGCCATGGCGCCGGCCCAATAAGATCGATATTTTAAACTAGGCCCTGTATACTTTAACACTCTTATTTGAGAGATAATAGTAAACTTCAGTTCGTGTGATTAATATTGCTTTTTGGGGAAGAGACAGGTAATTAAACACACTCATTTTCTAAGTGGTTTAGAATGTTGCAGTCTGCCTCACCGTACAAAGCCAATTTAAATATGAATATATCACATACTTCAAATAGCAAACAACCTCAGAGGAAAGTCATTTATTCAGAAGGCATAGATTTCTGCCAGACTGCAGTGATGCATTACAAATATATAATTATTTGCACTAATATTTGAGCAGGTGGAATGGATTAGAACATGGTCAACATTATGCTGCTGATAACGTATTTTTCTGTATTAATATGTACTGTGCAACGTGTATTAAAATGGTCAATAATTCATTTTAGCAAAGATACTAATATTTATATTACTGTGTTGAGGGGACAGTATCCAACTGAGCCACTTTTAATTTAAAAGTCTAAAACTGGAATTAAGTTTATTTTCAAAAACCACTTAGGGGCTGGCCCTGTGGCTTAGCGATTAAGTGTGCGCGCTCTGCGACTGGCGGCTCAGGTTCGGATCCCAGGCATGCACCGACGCACCGCCTGTCCGGCCATGCTGAGGCCGCATCCCACATACAGCAACTAGAAGGATGTGCAGCTATGACATACAACTATCTACTGGGGCTTTGGGGAGAAAAAGGGAAAAAAAAAGGAGGAGAATTGGCAATAGCTGTTAGCTCAGGGCCGGTCTTCCTCAGCAAAAAGAGGAGGATTGGCGTGGATATTAGCTCAGGGCTGATCTTCCTCACAAAAAAAAAAGATGGGAACATCAAAAAAAAAAAAAAAGATAAAAAAACCCCACTTAAATTACTTTATAATCACGGGAAGGTCAGTGACTGGTGACTTAATGGGAAGAAGTGTGGAGGGTTGAGAATAGGTAGGAATAGGAATCTGGAATGACTGAGTTTCATTATAGCTCAGATGAGTGACTTTCTTTTGTTTTCACCATGGGCAATCTTAAATGAAGGAGAATGTCTTATCCCTGCCAGGGTGTCTTCGTATTAATAAACTAAGTCTGAACACTGGGTAGAATCAACTCCAAGGAGCTAATCTCCAATGGTGGACTTGCAAATTTTTTAGGTTGAACTTTGAGAGGTAGGAAGTCTTCTTGATGTCTCTGTAACCTTAAATAGGCAGGTGCCTTTGAATGAGGCCATTCCTTTTTACCTGCCTATTATTTTAATCTTTATACCGTGGGTGAATTTGGTTCCTTTGAACTCTGATATTTTGTTGTGGCAGTTTTATCAAACTTGCAGCTTTTTGCTACAGAGAATATTACCCAGATAGAATCTGGACAATGCTGACCCAAAGAAAACTGTGAAACTACCTCTAAGTATATTGTTTGCAAATGCTGTGTGCTATTTAGAGGATTCACATGAAATTTTGTGAAAATACTTTATAAGGTCTAACTCTAAGTGCCTCTTTATTAGGATTCTCTGGTACAATGTATTTTTAATTTTTGCCACAAGGGGGAGAAGTTATTTTTATAGTAATACCTATATTTTTGTTTGATTTTAAAAATAGAACTCACATAGCTTCTCTCTACGGAACAGCACCTGTGAACATATGACTATCCTAACTAATAGGAAGAGTGTGTATGTGTTTAAATAAGATTCTGAAAGTCATGTATGAGAATTCTAGGTGAATTCATGCTACAAAACTCAAACAGTTTTGAAGAACGTGTGCACAGTGGACCCAGGAACTGGCCAGAGTTCATCGTAATTAAAATTATGTTTTTTAGAGTTATGTATCTCATTGAATTTCTTTATCAACTCTTTAAGAATAACAAGAATCTATTGATTAGTTTTCTGCATTCCTCTTTTTAAAGAAAAATTTTTGAAACAATCTCAAACTTACAGAAAGGTTGTAAATACTGTACAAATAAAATTTTTCCACTTTGAGAGTAAGTTGCTATCATAATGTCCCATCACCCTCCAGTACTTTTGTAGTCCCAAAAAGAAGGAATTCTTCTGTATAACCACAATACAACCATCAAAATCAGGAAGTTAACGTTGATATATTACTCCCATGTAATCCTCAGGCCTCATCCAAGTTTTACTAATTGTCCCAATAATGTTTTATTAGAATCCAGTTCAAAATCACGTGTCGTCCTAGGTTGTAGCATCTCTCCTTTCTTTCACTCTGGAACAGTTCCTCGGTCTTTCCTTGAGTTTTGCCACCCTCAGCACTTTTCTTGATTATAGGCCAGTTGTTTTGTAAAATGTCCCTAAATTTAGATGTGTCTGTTTCCTCATGATTAGACTCCAGTTGTGCTTTTCTGGCAGGGATATTACAGAAGCGATTCTGTGTTCTCAGTGCATCTGGGTAGTGCACAATTTGAATTTTCCCATTTCTAATGGTGTTTATTTTGATCACTTGCTTAATGTACTATACCTATCAGGCTTCTCTACTGTAAAATTACTGTTTTTCTCTTCGACGTATTTTGTGGGGAGGTAGATTGAAGCTATGTATATATCCTGTTCCTAATCAAAATTTCAATTTATTAATGTCAGTATGGATTCATAGTTTTCTAGTCAATGGATTACAATCTGTTATTTTGAATCTCAAATTGTCCCACATTTGGCCAGTGGGAACCCCTTCAAGTTGGCTCCTGTGTTCTTTTGGCATGTTGCCATCATTTTTTAAGCACTTTCCTACTTTTGGGCACACAGGATTTTCCAAACTCATCTTGTACTTGCCATGCCCCAGCTCTGGAATCAGCCGTTTCTCTACCTTTTAGTGGAAATTGGTCTTTAGAAACCACAATTTGTACGTGAGATGTGCTTATTATGATTGGGATGTCACTGCCCCCACTCCTTCTCAGTGGACATTGCTAGGGGGCTTTATGTGTGTATATGCACACGCATGTATATATTTTAAATTTACACACACATACACATACACTCCATCCCCTATGTGACACCCTTCTCACCCTACTTGAGCTCCAACACCCCTTATAGGGTTTCTGTCCTCCCCTGCTCATGAGGAGGGCTTCCTCACCCCACTCAGCCACCAAAGCTTTGGCTTTGGGACAAAGTTGGGGGAATGAAAATGGTCATTACAGAAAAAATGTAAAGATTTAAAAATTCTAAATAAAAATTACTCATAATTTCATCATTCAGAAACAACTATATTTTGATGTGTTTTCTTTTACTGTAGTGAGCAAATTAGTAAAGCTGAATTGAGAAGGGTAAAGTGTTTATGCCAAAAATACAAAACTTCATTTTGAAGGAATTAAACTTGAAATACATACCATATGTTTTTCTATAATATATCTCCTTGCTATTATGAGTAGTTGCTAATTAATGATAGAGTATATCAGAGAAACTGATTGTGTGAATGGAAATCTGACCATTAAGGACTGAATACCAATAGAATCTTTTTACTAACAAAGTTGAAAGGAAAAATGATCAAAATATTGTTGTTTTGTAGGGCAAAAAATAAAAATACATTTAAGTAAGATAGACTTTATGTGTAAAAGGAGTCTATATCTGGGATGGATTTAAAACTTCATGTGGGGGCCGGCCCTGTGGCTTAGCGGTTAAGTGCGCGCACTCTGCTACTGGCGGCCCGGGTTCGGATCCCGGGCGAGCACTGACGCACCGCTTCTCTGGCCATGCTGAGGCCACGTCCCACATACAGCAACTAGAAGGATGTGCAACTATGACATACAACTATCTACTGGGGCTTTGGGGGGGAAAAAAAAAGGAGGAGGATTGGCAATAGATGTTAGCTCAGAGCCGGCCTTCCTCAGCAAAAAGAGGAGGATTAGCACGGTGTTAGCTCAGGGCTGATCTTCCTCACAAAAACAAACAAACAAACAAAAAAACTTCATGTGAAATAGAGTCTGTACATGAGCAAATTACTCAACTCTCAGTTTCCTTGTTAGGTCTATGATCACTCCTAGGGCTAAAATTCTACAATTCTAAATGCAAGAAAATGCAGGCATTCCATTAAGAGCTGATTGGGATGTCAGAAATAGACTAGCTCAAGAAGTCGTGTCTGAGCCCAACTGAGAATATCTGAAAGCTGAAGCGCCCCCTAATGCTACCAGCAGGCAATGACCGTGTAATTAAGAGCTAAGGCATCTTAATATGCATCTTGGCTTTCTCATTGACTATGTGACCTTGTGCAAGTGTTGTAAAGTGGGGAAAAAAGACATTTGTGATAGTTTTTCATCCTTACCACTTCTATCAGCTTTTTGAAGGTGTTTCCGGTCCTGTGTGGGATCACCTCATTCATTCATTCTTTATCTGACAAACATTTATGGAAATTCTAGTCTTTGCGAGGCACTGCATTAGAAGTTAAGGATATTAAGATAAATAAAAAGATCCTGCCCTCAAGAGTCTAGCCTGGTGAGAGAGTTAATGTATGCAACCAATTATAGTACTCTGTACTAAGTGCTGTAATAGTGGCGTGGAGCTAGGTGCTCTGACAGCCAAGAGGGAGCTGTTATTAAATCTGTGGGCTAGTAGGGGATGGGGTAGGTAATTAAAGCTATTAAAGTTATCTTTTATTAAACACCTGCTAAGTGTCAGGCACCTTGCTAATAAATAGATTTGTTACTGCACTTAATCCTCACACTGGAAGGTAGGTACTGTTATTATCCCCATTTTACAAATGAGAAAACTGAGGCACAAAGAAGTTAGATAAGTTGACCAAGGTTATATGTCTAAACGGTAATAGTAAGAATTCAAACTGAACCTGCAGGCTACCAGAGTCAATGCTTTAACCATTTTGGTCTGTTACCTCTAAGAAGATTTCACAAAAGGAGGTTACATTTCAACTGGGCTTTAAAAAGGTAAGGAGCATTTCAAGAAGTGGGGCAGGGGAAGGGGCATTCCAGGTAGAAGTGACACACTTTCAAAGGTGTGGCACATGAGTCACTGGTCTATTAACTGAACGGGAAGACTCCTGTGAGTAGAGCTCAGGGTGTGTGGTCTATCAAAAAAGGCAAGTAAAGCTGGAATACTTGGGTCAGCGTTAGCTTAATAAGAGTCTTAAATGTTATGCTAATTGTTCAGGCTTTTTCATAAAGATAACAGAGAAGCAACCATTGACGATTACATAGGTAAAAGACATGAACAACTCTTTAAAAAGATGACTGACAGGAATGTATACGGTGGATGAGAGGAGAGGAGAGCAGAAGCTAGGCTGCTACACTGATCTGGATGGTGAAGGCCTGAACTAGGGGAGTAGCACAGGAATGAAGCGGAGGTGATGGCTTCAGGAGACACTTGGAAGATTAAATCTTATCTATTGTTGCTTATTGGATGGGGAAGGCAAGGAAGAGAAGGAATCAAAGATGATTCCAAGATTCTTAGCTTACATATCTTGGTGAATACCAATATTATTGACTTACATTATATATATTTGCAGAAGTAGGTTTGGGGGAACGTCAATGAGTGTTGGGAGGACATCTGCTCTTTTACCAGGAGAACTTAGTTAAGGTCATGTAAAAGAAATTAAACTTTTTAATCTTCTGCATTTTTTTCTGAAATACTAGAAATTGTGGCAGAAGAAGAAAATCCATTCTTCCTCTATGGCTTTGAAACACAGGAGAATGATTTTGAAATTTGAATAATCCATTATTTGATAAATGTATAATTGTTGAGTTTTTGTTTTTTACTTACAGCAAAAAACAAAACAAAACAAAAAAACTTTCTAGCATCTTGGTGTATGGATATAATGACTAGACTCAAATGGAATGACACCAGTTCCCCCCTGAAGTCAATCATTTAAAAAGTTTAAGTTGGAAAGTATATAGATGACTTCCTATAGTTGGACTGTTTACATGCTAGGAATGCCTTATATCCTGATTCCCAATTCTGAGCCAGAATTTTCCACTTTAACTCTGAGGATGTCAAGTAGCTCCTTCTGGGAAGACACTGCAGATCTAGAGACACTGCAGATCTGTAACATAGTTTTCAGTCATTATATTTAACTGTAATCCCGAAGAATGCATGTTTATCTCAGTAATGTTACCAAAAATGACACCTTGGGCAATAGTCTGTGGAAAGTGTCATTACAAATTATGGATATACCACAAACTTTTTTATTGTTGGATTTCAGTCAGGTGTTTTGAAAACATATTTTTGGATTTTTTGGAAGTTTGACATAACTGGGTTGTCTAAAGTGGGCTACTAATTAACCAAGGGATTAGCAAAATCTAGAGGTCATTTATTTCTGAATCTGATAGAAAAAAACACCCCACACCTTGTCATCTTTATATTTTAGACACTTTCTGTTCTGCTTTAGCAATTTATTAACACAATGAAATCAAATTATTTTTATTGTGATTACTAATAGCTTTGATCAAAAGAGAGCATTTACAGAATATTGAGTATTTTTATTAATTAAGAATTATGGATACAAGTTTCATTAAAATTCTGAAATTATATTTAGTAAATATTTTAATTTTAATACTTAACTTTTATCAGTAAAGAGAAGTGTGTTTTAAAATAGATTTTAGTATTTTTATTTTTCTATAAAGAAGATTATATATAAGTGAATGGTAGTCATACATAACCACAGAATACACATTCATTTCATATAGGAAATTTACAAAATTGACTATATGCTAGACTGTAGTGTCCTAGCAATTTTCAAAATTTTGAAATTATTCAGAGTATGTTCTGTTACTACAGTGGAATTAAGCTGGAAATAAAAGTTTTCCATACACTTGGAAACTAAAGAATTTCTAAATGACTTTGGAGTCAAAAAAAATTACAATGGAAATTAGAAAATATTTTAACTGAATAGTAAAATTACAACTAATCAAAACTTGTGGGATGCAGCTAAAATAATGCGTAGATAAAAATTTAAAGGCTTAAATGAATATATTAGAAAAGAAGGAAAGCTGAAAACACTTATTTCAATATCCATTTCAAAAAGTTAGAGTAAATTATCAAATTAAACACATAGAAAGGAAAGGAGGAGGGAAAATAACAGAAAAGAATAAAATATAAAACAAGCATACCAGGAGAGAGGATCAATAAAAACAAAAGTTGGTTTTTTATAAAGACTGACGAAACTGATAAACCTCTGCAAGACAGATCAAGAAAAAAAGAGAAAACACAACCAATATCAGGAAAGAAGAGGGAAACTTCTGTATATGTTCCACAGACATTAAAAGGAAAACAAAATGTTAATATGACCAACTCTTTGCCAATAAACTTGAAACTTTAAGTGGTTATACTAAAAAAAAATTTTAAAAACTTAACAGTAATGATATGACAAAATAAAAAACATTAACAATTCTATATCTATTATAAATAGTGAATCCATAAATAAAGATTTTCCTGTGAAGAAAACTTAGGCTCAGATGACTTCCCTGATTAATTCCTCCAAAGAATAAAGGAAGAAACAATACCAATTGGTCGCAAACTCAGAGAATAGAAAAGGAGGAAGAACTTTCCAACACTTTTATGAAGCCAACATAACCTTGATGCCAAAAACAAAGACGTTAGAAGAAAGGAAAATTATAGAAGAATCTCAGAGCATGGTTCTAAAATCCTAAACAAAATATTAGCAACACAAACCCAGTGACATATAAAAAAGGAAAATATATCACAACCATATCAGGTTTATTTCAAGAATGATAGGTTGATTAAATATTTGAAAAATCAATGAAATTTACCACATTAACAGTATTAAAGGGAACAATCATCTCAGTAGAAGCAGAAAAAACAGTGAAATTCAATATCCATTGATAATAGTAATAACCACTTTGCAAAGTAGGAATCAAAGGAATTTCCTTAATCTGGCAGAGTATCTACAAAAAAATGTATAGCAAACATAATAGTGATGAAATACTGAAAGCTATCTTCCTGAGATCAGTAATGAAGCAAAGATGTTTGCTATTACCACTTTTGTTTAACATTGTAATGGAGATCCTAGCTAATGCAAGAAAAAGAATTATAAGGCAGAAAAGAAGAAATAAAACTCATTATTTGCAAATGATGTGATTGTGTACATAGAAAGTCCAAAGAGTCTACAGATAAGTTATCACAATAAGTGAATTTAGCAAGGTTGCTGGATACAAAATCAATATACTACAAATTAACTATACAAATTATTCTTTACACCAATAAACAATATGAAAATAAAATTTTTAAAATGATAACTTTCACAAAAATATCCAATACCTAAGAACAAATATAGTGAAGGACGCAAGACATCTATGCATAAGTCTATAAAACATTACTGAGATAGAATTTACAGGGAGTGAAAGGCCATATTCATGAATCAGAAGACTCAATATTATAAATCAGTTCTCCACAAAGCGAGCTACAGATTTAATAAAATCCTAATCAAAATGTCAGCTGGTTTGTTGTGGAAATTGACAGGCTGATTCTAAAATTCATATGGAAATGCAAAGGTCCAATAATAGCCAAGATATTCATAGATAAGAAAATGTTGGAGAACTTTCATCACTAAATACCAACACTTATTACAAAGTTCCAGTAATTAAGACACTGTGGTGTTGACAAAAGGATAGAAAAATAGACCAATAGAGCAGAATAGAGGGTCCACAATAGACTGACACGTTCATGGATACTTGATTTATGATAAAATTGGTGCTGAGAAGTAGTGTGTGTATATATATATATACGTATATATATATATATATGAAACTTGATTTCTCCCCACACACCTACTACCATACACAAAAATAAGTTCCAAGTGGAATTATGCACCTAACTGTGAAAGATAAAACAATAAAGCTTCTAGAAGTTAATAAGCAAATATCTTCATAATGGTATAGGCAAAAATATCTTTGCAAGTAACAAAAAGAATGAACTCTAAGTTGGATTACATTAAAATTAGGAACTCCCAATCACACTAAGGCAGAAAATGAAAGGCCTTTGCAATCAGAAGCGAGGGGGTCAGCAAAGAAAGAGCCCCTGAATCTCTGGGGCCTAGAGGTTGGGAAACTGGATTTAAAGGTATGAAGATTATTGAAGAAATTTGTTGATGGGAGTTAAAAATTAAGAAATCGAAAAGGCAAAAGAGTAGGAAAAATATTTGCAATGTGCATAATTGACAAAAGATTCATACCCAAAATATATGAAGAACTTCTACAAATCATTAAGAAAA
This sequence comes from Diceros bicornis minor, assembly GCF_020826845.1. NCBI lineage: Eukaryota > Metazoa > Chordata > Mammalia > Perissodactyla > Rhinocerotidae > Diceros > Diceros bicornis. Next base: position 7,255,781 of record NC_080763.1, on the reverse strand, counting down.
AGACATTCCAGTAGGAAAATGGGCAAAGGATTTGAAACACATCCACAAAGGAGGGTATCCAATGCCCAATATACATATGAATAGGTGTTCAACCTCATTGGTTACCAGAGAATTGCAAATTAAAACCACAATGAGATACCATTACACATTCCCCAGAATAGCAAAAATTAAGAAGCCTTGACAATTCCATGTGTTGGCAAATGTGAAGCAAGTGGAATTCATATATGTTTCTGGTGGGAACAGATATATTGCTATTTGAATACTATTTGCTGTTTTCTACTGCATATGCATAACTAGCAATTCCACTCTTTGAGGAGAAGGAAAGGTAGTGTCTGAGGAGAGTAGTGTCTCAAGAGAGTAGCTTCTGGGGTGTTGTTTTATTTCTTGATCTGGGTACAGTTACATGAGTGTGTTCCCTTTGCAATAATTCGTAGAGAAGTACATTTATGATTTGTGCACTTTTCTGAATTCGTTATATTTAATAAAAAGGTTATTTATAAGAAAGTAATTGAATGAGACAGCACTATTCAATTTTGTATTCATAGCCATTAATGGTGCTGTTAAAAATATTATAGAAGCCAGAGGCATATTTTCTAGAACTTTCTGGATATACTACAACTCTTGGCTTGTGCTCTTTGTTGAATAATTAACATCTCTGACCTCAAAGGATAAGAACTACTAGAGAAATTCCTGTGTAGATGGATTAAAACACGTGTATATAAAATATTTTTTCTCATTTCTAAAGTAATGTATACATGTTATGAATACTCCAAACATTACAGAAATATACAATGTAGTATAACCAGAAATAGTGTAGTTTACTCCTGCTTTACTAGCGTGGTCTACAAAAGGTCAATTTTTTAAAATTATTAAAATTTTAACAATTCAGTCCAACACCTTGAATTCCCCCAAACCTAAGGTCGTAGTGGTTAATAAAGCTTTTCTGCATCCTTGGGGGTAACCAAAGAACAGCTCCAAAAGTAATATACTGTGCCATTGGAAGTGATTTTTTTCAGGTTCATGAGCCCCGAATCCAATATCAGGGACCCTGTGGAGTTTCTATCAGGCTCCCAGATGTTGAGGCCAATTTAACGCCCGTCAACAAAACTCTCCAAGAACTTTCATGCTCCAAATCCAGATTAAAAGAGGCTTTCTGCCCCACCCCCACACTCTTGATTCCAAGGCCCATTCATTTTTCTGCTTTAAAATGACTGAGAGAGGGACTAGAAGGCCAGTCACAGTAGAATGGGTTTTTCAAAGTCCAAGTCAGTTCATTTTAATACCACTCCATAGGAACACTGAGGGTCCCATCCAAATCTACGTATAGGAAAGCATTTCTCTAACGCTTCAAGAGCCCAGCATAGCCAACACTACATTCAGTTACTAAACAGAACTCCTAATGATGACAGCTAACACTCATGGAGCATTTACTTTGTGTCAGATGTTATTTTAATGATTTTACATTCAATCTACACAAAAACTCTATGACGTAGATACTAATATTGTCATTATCATTTTATGGATGAAAGAGTCGAGGCATAGAGAAACCCAATTGAAATCCACCCAGGTAGGGGAAGGTAGAGCCAGGATTGAACATGGGCAGTCAGACATTAGTACTTGTACTCTTAACTATCATGTTACATTTCTTGGAAAATCAGTTGCTCAGATTATAACATCTGAATTTGGACTTCTGATGACTTCCCATGTTTCTCCAAGATCAACTGATGACTCTTAATATCGTGTAACCAAAGAGTCTATCCTGGATAATTTTCTCCAAACAAAGGGTACATCTCAGAATATAATGGATTTATCTACTACAAACAATCTAAACTATCCAGCAACCCCTAAAAGCCAGATCATTTCACAAAACAAACAAACCAGAACATTTAAAAAGTGAACAATCCCAATAATCTCTCTCAAAGCTTAACTCTGTAGAGTCAAGCCATGTCCTGGCATGGATTTTGACTGGTATAGCTTCTCAAACTTGTTCTCACTCTTGAAGAAATCCATACTTCTCACCCTTAAATGTGCACCAAGTTGAACATTGATGCGGCCCTTCATAGCATGAGCAGAGGTTGGAAATGCCTGAACCAACATGAAGAGTTTAGGGAGTAAGCCTTTCCTTTGTTATTTAGAGGCAGTGGGTAAGAATTCATAGGCCAGTTGGTAATAATGTTGCCTAAATATTGGGCTAGGCCAGACCCAAAGCATGGTCCAGGTTCAAAGATGGGCAATAAAGACAACTTGGACCCATTTTAAGGTTACTTTTACCCAATTGCAGGTATGTAAATGGAGTTGCCCCAGTGTCTCCTTTGCTGTTCACGGAAGATTGCCCAAAGTTCAGAAGTCAACGCAACACATTTCTGGTGAGGAATCACCACAAAACCTCAGAGAGTTCTATTAGCCTAGGATATAGGCCCTGTCAGCACTGAGGGTTTGCTTTACCATTCACTTAGTTCCATATATATTTACTGAAGACCTACTGTGTGCTAGGCACTGTTCTAGGCATGTGGGATACATCAGTGAACAAAGTCTCGGATGTTATTTAACTTACATTCTAGTAGCAGAAGCCAACTAATTAATGAGTAAATTCTTCAGTACATTAGAAAGTTGTAAGTGCTTTGGGGAAAAAAGTAGATCAGTGTATCGAGAAAAAGAAGAGTTGGCACGGAAGCGTTTCTGTTTTAGATATGGTGGTCAGGAGGCAGAGTCAGCTTTATATGTGTGCAGTCGGTGCGGCGCCACAAGGCCCACACGCAGTAAGGACTGCACTTGGTTTAATGCTCTGCTGACATCATCTTGAAGTTCTTAATAGTTTTATCTTTGAACTTAATGTTTTTTAAATGAAGTCTGATGGGACAATGGAGTATGTGTATAAGCAGAGGAGATATGCACAATCTGCATGTCTGCCATGTCTGTTGAGATTATAATTGAAACTACATTGCATTGGTATATTAATTTGGGGAGAACTGGAATTTTTAGAATATTAAGTTCTCTCCATCCAAGAAGATGGTGTGTTTTTCTGTCTGGTTTTATGTCCTTCAGTGATATTATATAGATATTTTCTATTAAGGGTCAACATATTTCTATTTTAATTTATTTGAATTTAAATTCTGTTTGAATTTATTCCTAGGACTTTTCTGGGGGGACAGCAGTCTCAATGCAAGGCACATCTTCATCTTAAAAACCAGCATTTTGTCCTTTGATTTATAATCACAGGAGAAGGGAGAAAGTTTTGGAGCAACATACAACCAGAAACAAAATAGTCTATTGTTTACTGGCATGTTGTATTCCTAGCTGTCATTTGCTTGCAAGTTTATTCTTCTCTCTCAAACCCATTGGAATTGGATAAATCATCCGTTTCGGGGGAAAACAGAGGGCTCAGTGAGCCTCAAAGTTAGAGTAGTAGTGGACAAGACAAGGCCTGTCCTGGCCACGAGAACAGACTACTCTGTGTCATTACTTGTTGCGACAGCCATGGTTGTCAGCAAGACCAAAGAGAAGTAGCCAGAGAGGTCAATGACCCCTTGGCCTCTTGCAGGGTTTATATATGTACCTTTGACACTGACGGCCAATGAGGACTGAATGCAAAGAGCAGCACAAGCAGGGACCACAGGGGCTGATGTGATGTGTGGTCCAGGCCTGATTTGTGCAAACCAGGGGAAATGGAGCTCGTCTCGGATCAACAGGGCTGTAAATCTTACTGCAAACCACAACAGACACATTTAGTCAGCAGAAATATGTCACCGGCAGTGCAGAACTTGCAAATGCACAGAGATGCTAGACGAAAAATATGTGCAAAATCTGAAAAATAGCAACGGCATCGTGGCAGAAAGAGGTGAACATTCTAGACTAAAATTGAGTGGACACAGAGGTGTTTGGTATGCTGCTACAGCCACAGCATCCTGCTGGAGACACTGTGACTCACAGAAGGCAGCAAGGACAAGCATGGATCCAAGAGGAGACAAGGCAGAGGGAGGAGGCACAAGACTAGGTCTGAGGCTGCTTCTGTCCACTTTGGGCTATACGAAAACACCCGGCCCTAGAGAAAATGTGCAGAATATAGTGAATTAGTTGTGCCCAAATGAGCCACTTTAGTGTACCCACATGCCATTTACTTGTATCGATGTAGTTTCTTACCAATTCATTCTTTTCTTTACAGTGGCCAAGGAGATCTTCATTCAGGTATTAAAACAGAATAGACACAAAAGAATCTTCTGCACCCAGCTAAATTTCAAGCCATGATATTGGTTTCCACGAGAACACTCAGTTGACAGGCCCCAGTTCCGTAGAGCACTGCAGTCTTGAGGTTATGGGAAGGTAGAACAGGAGGCTGTTGTTTGGATCCAGAATGGCAACACTGCTCTTGAGCATCCATTTTCTAGCTGAGCATTGTGTGAACCACAGACTGGGAAAGAGTTAAGTAAGTCAGACTGCGCACACAAATGAGAAAGAGGGAGAAGGGAATGTTACCAGCATATTTTTAAACAAAAGACATGAAAATGACAGCTCTTCTGGAAATTGAAAAAAATTTTCCTTTTCTTACATATTGACAGCCAGAGGCGGTTATTATTGAGAATATGGGTAAAGTTACTGCCAGTTTCTGCTGGTACTCATTTTTAAAAAGAAACTATGGAAACCAGGAGAAGGAATATTAATTAAGTTCAAATTTGGAATGTCTTTGCCAGGAGTGGATGAATGAATTCAATGAAGCAACCTGTTGGGTTGTAATTCAGTGTTTTGTTAGCAATTTAATAGAATACTGACCTGTTCATAAATTAACACTTTATTTTAATAATGTTATTAAAAGGTTATTTCTTGATAAGATTAGTACTGGAATGTGGTTTTGTTTTAAATTTAAAGAGTTAGTATATATTTTCTTTCTTTTTCACAATTTTAAATAATCGCATTATTGGTTATTACTAAAACGTATTTAATATATTTACGTGTTGAAAATAGAAAGCACAGGTTTTAAAGGAAGTTTCCGCTTTGCAATGTGAATACGTTGTGGTCGTCTTAGTTCTCAGACTGTTTTGCTTCTTTCTGGTGGGGAGGATAGCAATGTGGAGAAAACACTGACTAAACCGAAAATCAGCTCCATTTAAACATGAAGCTGCCTTCTAAACACGAGCACAGTCTGCTGAAAGGCTCTGAACGGTAAGCTGCGTGCCTTGCTGAGTTTTATTCCAAATAGACAACAGCAGATGGTAACAATGCACTTCTCATAGATGGTAGGAGGGAGGCAGTCTTGTTTCAAGTAATACTATTTCTGGGCGATAATCCAAAATGCGCAGTAGGCAGAAGTTAAAAGGAAGCGCTTGCTTTTAGGTTTTTAAAATATATCCTTTAATCCTGGGTGATGATTGACAATCATGATTTAGAGTATGAGGGGCTTCTCTTTAATCTGGCAAGTTTGATGTTATTTGCGTATCTAGTAGGGCTTTTATTCAACTAAAACTAAGTGGAAGCCTGTGCAATTGATGCCACATTTCGGAATTGATTCCTGGCCTGGTACTCTATTTACAGATTAGGAAGCACACGGGGTCTGTCCTCCTCAACATCTTTTTGAAATTTAAAGGCTCTAAAAGGCACATTTACAATTAAAATGTTTCTTGCTGTGCAAGACTATGACCAGGAGATGACGTTTTTTTCCCTATAATTTAATTTCTTGAGAAAAGAAGCAGTCTGTAAGATTATATTAATCCTGATTTGATTCTTAAAATATAATATTAGCCATTGGTATTTACAAATGATTAAAATGTTGTCGTTACTGGCTTCGTGTGGTTTGTTATAAGTTTTTGGAAGAAATTTTAGTGAATTACCTCCCAGCCACCTGTTCTATTACAAGGTTTCTAGTGAAGCTTCTGTAAGGAGTAGATCAACGTTCAGCCATTGTATTCCTATTGTTTTATCAGTCGTGACAAAAAATTGATTTAAAAGCACACATTATTGCAATTTAATTAATTAAATCACAACCTCCAAAACAAGATATAACTAAGAAAAGAAAATGCCTGGGAATGAAAGTTAACAGATGAATTTTCCAACAGTAACAATAAACAGTGATTTTCATCGAGGCACTTAGGCACTCGCGTTAATGTCTCTGTCACAGTTGCATTAAACAAAGCAAAATGGGCTTATGAGAAGTGAGAGAGAGCAATATGTGAACCCTAAGTGATTTAGTGTTTGACCTGTGTTCTCATGTTTTTAATTATGTAATTTTGGAAAAAAATTAAGAAGTAAAATACATTCATTACAAAAAATTTGGAGAATACAGAAAAGTATAAAAAGAAAATAAATATTACCCTCAGTCCCAGTTTTCAGAGACAATCACTGTCGTGTATAGTCATCAATTTTTTTCCCTTATTGTGTTGCAAATGTCCAAATTTAAGGGCTACAATACACTTCGCAGGGGACATCCTGGCTGCTAGGAGCACACAGAAGCGTTCAGAAAGCGTTCCCTGCGTCCTCCAGGGTGGGGGCAGCGACACCAAGTGCTACAGGTTTGTCTGTTTTGTGGCTGCGCCAGCAGAGCTTTCTTCCCATAGAAACCCGGGAGATGGGATCCGTAGTGTTTAGAATATATTCTAACCTAATAAGTGAATGTTGATAATACCTCTTTCTGTTAACATTTCAAAAGCCCATTTTTGCTGCAGAATCATGTGTTTGATATTTAAAGACTAACAAAATAAATCCAAGTGATAGAAAAATAGTTTGAAAATCATACTGGAATATCCATTGCAAACAGTTATTAAACCCAAATTTCCTTTTTGCCTTTGGACTTGCAGTTTCTTGCCAGTAAATGATTGAGTGATTGTGAAAATGAAAACACTACTTGCCTACATCTTTGCTCAATTTATTCATAAGATCTGCATAGGTAGCTCATCAAATCTTAACAAGGATTTTCTGAGAATAGTAGGTAACACTAAGTCTACAGGCTCACAAATTAAATCCAAACCCCTCAGAATGCCAAATCCAGGGAAAAGTCAAGGACCTGCCTCTCCAGTTAGCGATGGCCATCATCCCAGAAACCTATCCTGTCACATGGTTCTCCCTCCGCCTGGCACACTCTCCCCTCCCTCCCTCCCGCCTTCACATCACGGGCTGTACTCTTCCTTTGAGATGCTGCCCAATGTCTCTTGTGCCATGAAACCTGTGCCTGCTGCCCCCCGCAAGGTCCCTGGCCCCTCCATCTGTGCTGCCAGGGCGTGTCACACACACACCTCAGCTGCAGCCCTCCTCACCTCCGGCTTCCGCTATTGATTTACTCTCTGTCTCCCCCTTACCCATGAGTTCCCAAAGCGTAGCACAGCATTAAAAAGTGATTTGTTGACTTCTTAAATAGATGAATAAACAAATGGGTGGGTGAATTTGCTCTTGAGATAAAGGTGTCCAGCATCCAGTCTAGTAGCACAGTTAGTGCGCGTAGTAGCAATGATATTAGTTTCCAATGCAAGTTCTCAGGTACTATATTCAGTGCTTAATGAATTACTCATTTATGGTGATCTTATTAGTATCATTATTTTACAAAGGAGGAAACTCTAAGGTTTGGGAGTAAATCACCTATCCAAAGGCATACAACCAGTAGCTCACAGGGCGGGGACTCAAATTCATGCTGTCTCATTCCAAAGCCTGTGTACTTAACCAATGTCAAATACTACATTTTTCTGCAGCAGGCAGTCAATACTTGTTGAATGAATAAATGATTGAATGAATGGGTACTCTTCCTATACGTGAGAAGTTTCGGTAAGAAACAGGTAAGATGTTATAGTGAGACTGAGCACCAGATGTATAGTAAGCGCTCAGGAAATGGCAGTGCTATTGGCTTTGTTATTTTATCACACAGTCCACCTGGAAACAACCAGCCCAGCCAAATAGCATCAGTGAAAATCTGACATGAAATTAGGGCTGGATAGATGTACATGAGCACTGTGGATGCTGAAAATATTTCTTCAGCATTTGTTTAGTGGGGAGGGGTCAACACTGGCAAAAATACCTTCTTTTCTCCCTCAATTTCTTTTGGAAGGTCGTCTGCCTCAGTAGAATGGGACTGTGTTACACCTGCCCTTTATGTTAGGAGGCATGTATAGAGACCTGCGTTCACTAGACACATTCCATACTGTTTTTAGGACTTCTAATATATTGGTACCACAGGCATTGGTCTGGTTGGCCCACCCCATAATCTGGGTCTGTATAAAGACTGACATTATTATAACAAGTGCCGAAAGATGTCACTTCCAGGTGATCTACATGGCTCAGCGATTCTCAACCCTAGTTTTGAATCAGCTCATTTGGGGAGTTATAACAATTTTTAGATTCTCAGCACCCAGTCTCAGAGTTTCTGACTAAATAGACCTGGGAGGGCTATGGTTGACATATGTAGTTTTAGGAAGCTCAGCTCCGTAGATTGGGATGTGCAGCCCTTTGTAAAGAGACAAAGCATGTAAAGACCTAGTCAGTGTCTGGCATATAAATATAATATAAACTTTCCTTACCCTGAGGGGTAAGGAAAGCAGGAGGGCAGACAAAAAAGGGAGTAGGGGTTTATTTCCAGCCCTGTCTGAGGGAAAGGGGAATCTGACTGGGGACATGCTCATTGGTTTAAGAGATTTAGTTCAGTGGTTCACAAACTTGGCTTTTCTTTGGACTCGCCCCAGGGTAGTCCAAAAAAAGAACCTGAGTTCACTGGCAACACATTTCTGTGGTACTTTTAGAACTCCTCATATATTGGTGCCATCGGATCCCACCTCTAGGGACACTCAGCTAACCGGCCTGGGGTGTGGCCCAGGTATTAGGACTTTTTAAAGCTCCCAGGTGATTTTCTTGTGCAGACAAGTCTAAGAACCACGAGTCTGGTTGCAGAGTCTGCCTCCGACGATGGATGATTGACTCTCTTTGGCCACATCCCTTCAACAAAGGTGTCCTCTTGGACTGTTCCTTCTGCCTCTCCCGAAGTCTGCTCTCGTAAAGCAGGTCTCTGTTTCAAAGGCAAGGAGAAGGAGAGGCAGTGAGTATGGCTAAAATGTAGGAGCTCTGGTTTTCTAGAATTGCCAGATGGGATCTCAGGAAGCGTTTTGTGGAGGCAATTCTTTGTTGCACACCTTTGCTCTAACTCTATTTTCACCGTGAGAGCTCTTGACCTGAATTTAATTTCCTGAGCTGAGGTGTAGGCTGGCCCCCAGGAGTAGTCCATTTGGCAATCAAAGATCTCACTAAAAATGAGTATCTTGGGGTTATGGCTTGTGTGGTAGGTTAGTATGGGCTACCTCCTGAAGGCCTGATCCCTCTCGGTGCAATGATAACACTGTGGTTCAGATCCCACAGAGCTGAGAACCAGACCCTGCTCTCTCGGTGACCTACCAAACTGCCACCGCATGAAACTTGTCCAGAAAGACAGTCAGCTTTAATCCATCTCTTTACAGGGAGACCCAGGAGCCGTCGTCATAGCATTACCGTGTTAAATAAGTCAGGGTCCCTTACTCCCTTAGCTGAATGTGGAAATCGTGGGCGGGTATTTGAATCAGGCCTAAGAAGGAAAATAATCTGACAGCAAGGAGAGAAAATAGAGATAACTGAAGGGTCTCAGTGCAGGCTACATGAACACCAGTCAGAGGGCGGTGTGGCTGAGAGGCAAACTATGAGATAGAATGATCCTAAGCCAAATGACACGTCTGAAGGACCCTCCAGTGACCAGTCCCACGAAGCTCGCTAGTGGAGATGAAAACCATAGGATACGGGGGCGATTTCAGCACAGCGGGCTTCTCCTCTCCTTCCAACTCTCCCTCTACTCTGCATCCATCTTAGGCCTGCTTGAAAATCCCACCACTTAGACTTTGTTATTTGATATAAGATACAAATATCTCCAGAAAGGAGATAATAAGCCTTCCTGTTAATGTATGTGCAGTGATTCTCAACCCTGGCTACATGTTAGAATCACTTGGAGGTGGGTTTTTTTTTTTTTTTTTTTAAATACTGAAGCCAGAGCTCCATTGTTGGAGATTCTGATTCAATTGATCTAGAGTGGGGCCCAGGCATTAGTATATTTTTTAAAAAAATAAAAGATGATTTTAATGTGCAGCCCAAGTTGGGAACCACTAGTCTAGAGCGTGAAAAATTCGATCATATCCTTTCTGGAGGGCAGCTTTTTATTGGGAAGGAAAGAAAACCAAGTCCTTGGGTGAAGGGAGGTAGGAAGAAGTACCTGGAGTTTTTACAGGAAGATGAGGAGAGTGGAGATTAGGAATGAGGAGGTGGTGCTGAAAATAAACTTTTATTTGTCAGATTTGCCTGGGGCTAGCTCTGACCCAGGACGTAAGAGAGATAAGAAGCGAGGGAGGAGGAGAATGGGCTTATGAGAAAAGTGCATCTTCGTGAATGCATATTTAAAAACTGCCTCAACAAGCATTCTCAACATCTCTGGGTTTCAGAAATTGACCACCTCTAACAAAGCAGTTTTAGTTCCTGTAGGACTGATTCTTCCTAGAAAATTCTAAAATAAAAACTAGTGCAAAATTGAGTATTAAAATATATGTATGTGAGTAGTGGTAGGAGGGCTATCTGCTTAAGGATGCCTCAGGATAGTTGATGTCAGAACCTTGAAGTGTGTCCTCAGAATAGTGAGTCTTATTTTGTTATTGTGAAATCACTGTGTAAATGACTTACTTTTTGAAAAAACCAGTCCAATTTTATCTTGTTTTTGCTTGTTTCTCCATCATTTGTTGGCCAAACAGGTTGCCCCTTGCCCTGTCCACTTGTCACTTTGCTCAGCATGAAGAATTTTAATTAGTTTTGGTGGTTGTCCTGACTTTTGTTGAGAACATTTTACAGGGCTGCTGCCGTCCATCTGTTCCACGGCCTCTGAGAGGCAGTGTGGGGTCATGCATCAAGCTCAGGCGGCCTGGGTTTGAATCTCAAGTCTTTGCTCTTGGGCAAACATTATTGATTTCCATTTCATCATCTGTAAAATGGGAACGGTGCTAATACACCAGGAGAATTATTAGAATCGAATGACAAAACGTTTGAAAACTGCTTTGTAAACTATAACATACTGTGCAAGGGATTTTTTTCCTCTTCTTTGTTCCTCTCACAGGGAAGGCCTGTTAAAGCTCTTCAGCAGAGCATGAATGAGGGCTGGATTATTGGGGATATTTTTAAGGCATTTGCTCTTGGTCTATGGATCATCTCAGAACAAATGTGTGGAGATCATCCTCTGGCCTGGCGGAAGCCTTGGCTCAAGAGTCGTGGTCACCAGCTTCTAGGCACATCACTCATTGGGTGCTCTGCCCCAGAATCTGGCATCAGAGAGGTTTGTATGGACTGCTGGGTTGGTGGACATTGGGTAGGGCTCTAGATTAAGCCACTTCAGTTTGCGATAATCAGAGGGAGCCATGTGGCTTTGAGGATACAGGACAGAGTTTCCTCTCAAGATCATTATCTTAGCTTTGGGTCCACCAAACTCTCAGCCCTTAAGGGGCCTCTTTCTTGGTCTGTAATTCCCTAGGGATATGAGAGTCTCCCAAAACATCAATCCAAGGCAATCTCTGAGCAAGAGCTTTATTGGTAGGACTTGTGGTTGTTCATCAATATTGTATGATAGAATCTGCTATGCAAATACAATTCAATAGGAACTATGGGGGTTTATTTACCCTTTCTTGCTCTAGGACTGTCCTAGTCTTGATCTAGGACAGTGATTCTCAAAGTGTGATCCCCAGACCAGCAGCAGCAGCAGCACCAAGGGAATTGTTAAAAATGCAAATAAATCATCAGCTCCACCTCAGACCTTCTGAATTAGAAACTCTGAATATGGGGGCCAGCAATCTGTGTTTTAACAAGCCCTGCAGAGACTGTGATGCTCACTAAAGTTTGAGAACCACTGATGGAGAAGTCAGCTACCTAGGAAGCTGTGACCACCTGTGTTCTTTCCTGGGTTCACTAGACGTAGAAATGACGATCTTCAGGGGCTTCTCTTAGGTCCCCTCATTGTAGTCACCCAATGAAGGAGCCATTATCAATGGCCTTGTGCTCTGAAAGCAGTCTGACTGGCTGCCATTGGGTTCTCCATCCAGCTGGCTGCACTCTCTGAGTTTCCCCTCATCAACTTCCTGGATTCAGCTGCTTTTACTTGCAGACCTAACAGTTTTGGGAAGAAAAACCTATGATTTTTCTTCCTGGGTAAATGTGCGTTTTGTTATCTGACCTCAAGAAATAGCATGAAATTAACTTATTTCCCCCACCCGTGGTGAAAAGAAATGCAATTTTGTTCTGTGGCTCTTCACACGTTTGGTAATATCCGACCATAAATAGTTTTAGGACTAGAGAGGGTCAAGCAAATAAAACAGTCTTGCCCATAGGCTGGGGGAAAAAATTCTGCCCAACAAATTTAAATTGCCTTTCCTTTGATCATAACACGTATTGGTGGCCTGAAGGAGGATAATACCAGCATGCTGAAGGCTAAAATTTCCATTTCTATCACTTTTTCTTTACCTGCTCCAGTGGCTATCTGAAGGTCCGTTGGCCATACTCACTCTCTAAGTAGGGTTCTGTGTCAGTTTCTACTTTCAAAGTGTGCTTGAGATCTGTGTGAAATGGCACTTTTTACCAATAGCCAGTAACGTATATTTTCTTGTTTTGCTTATGATCACTACTATGATATTAATATCTGAGTCGTCACCTTAGGGAGACATGGGAAAAATATTTTCCTTACCTTATTATTGGTCTTGAGCCATAAAAGGTTGTTTCTCAGGTTCTAATTGTTAAGGAAAAGAGACATTCAGGAACTACAAATTCAAATGTGGTTTCCGACTACTATTCAGCTCTAAGATTCAATGAGCTAGGCCCCATACTAGACAAAATTCTCTCTTTCTCTCGTGATGAACTCAAGATTCTACTGTGTGGCAATCAGCCCTTCAGCAAAGCTTTATAAGTAAGCCAATACACTAGATTTTTTTCATTTCCTCACCACCAAATACTTCAGGGGAGGGCCAGTGATTTTTGGCTTTCACCCCATTTTAAGCCAATTTTTGTCATCATGACTCATTATAATGTGACAAGTGGCAGCTGAAAAAATAAATTGGCTGAAATATAAGTGACAGTGTGACAAGGAAACGGCCAGGGCAATCCTGTTCAACGAGCTGCGGGGTACTGGGTAAAAATGAACCATCCAAATTTATCCCTTTCTCAACTTTGGTTGGCATCACCTGTGGCAATTTTTCGCCCTGGCTTATATATCAATGGGTCTGAGTCTTGTGGCTGTCTGGGACTGACAAGACAATAGCAGTAATTCCAAATATCTCCCAGATATTTGCGTTCGTCCAGTGGTGGGAGATTGGGCGGGGAAGGGGTGGGACTGTGAGACCCCGTGCTCTGCTTCCCTGTTAGAACCTTAACCAGCCCCGATTGAGAATTGCTGATCTTGGTATATCCAAACTACACTAATACTTTCTGTATGAAGATTGTCAGCACACTCGAAGTAAGAAAAGCTTCAATTCATGTTTGATAAATTGAATTGAAAACACAAGTAACATACCCCTGGGGGAAATGCTAATTTTAATTAAACCTTTAACTTTTTAAGAATTATTCTTTCTTCTACCTCATTTTACTCCTGCAGCTTTGCATTCTGGCAGGTTGGGGCTTCTTTCATGATCTACATTTTTCAGATGAGGAACCTGAGACACAGAGCAGGGAAATAACCTGAAATCACACAGCTGGACACGAGTGGAGAGGAGACCCAAACCAATTCTTGTGATTTCCAGCCCGAATCCCTCTCTACCTCTTCCTTGAAGCAAGGAGTGTTGGACAGTGTGTCAGTATATCAGCTGAGATGCTGCAAACTTTACTCTCCTTCCCTTAAACCAAAAGAGTAATCCAAATAATGGTCTAGCATCAGTAAAACAGAACCACCTTGTTAAAAGAGAGTAAATGAACAAAATGAGAATCAGACTCAAAAGAGGACAGAGGTTTATGTATGTGCACACGGTTTCGGAGATGGTTTTACTCTGTCATGAGCCCAGCACATGCTTTATTACTTCTCAAGCTCTGCTTCTTCAACACTGGTACAGTGTGGGCTGGAGAAGCCCCCTTTTCATCCTCCTTAAGTTCACAGGGAAAAGTGTGTTTCACTTTGTTCACTGTGCACGTTTTGGAATTATATTCTGTGTCTAGAAGAGATTTTCGAGGGGCAGAAACCACTAACTTACAGACCTATCTTATTATTACACAGTCAAATTCTATTTAAATGAGTAATTATTTAAATTGGTGGGAAGCAGTATTTTTTTCCTCTAAGAAGAAATAAATTTTTGTGTGTGTGTGTGTGGAGATCAGCCCTGTGCTAACATCTGCCAATCCTCCTCTTTTTGCTGAGGAAGACTGGCCCTGGGCTAACATCCGTGCCCACCTTCCTCTACTTTATATGGGACGCTGCCACAGCATGGCTTGCCAGGCAGTCCGTCGGTACGCGCCCGGGATACTAACCGGCGAACCCTGGGCCGCCACAGCAGAGCGCGTGCACTTAACCGCTTGCGCCACTGGCTGGCCCCCAGGAGAAATAAATTTGTATCACTATTTCTTTCCCCGGCTCTTTTCTCTTCACCTCCAAAGAAATGGAGATTTTATATTAACCCTGTGAGTTTCTTTTTGTCATTTATTCTGCATTATTTAAATCAACCAGGCAAATATGTACTCCTGCTAGTCTGAGACTATGTGAATAAAGAATGATGATTTCATTTTACAGCTTGAGTACCCCCTGGAGAAAGTAACTGGCAAAAATGTCTTGGTATTTAAGTTCAAGGTTGAGTTTTCAATGATTTGACTGTGAAATGTATGAATTTAAAAGTTAGCTATTTGGAACAGTCTGTCCTGAATTCTGGGCATCAGATATGGTGTTTTTGCTAGTCTTAGAGTAGACCTACCAAGAGGCTTCTTTTTGGTGGTAAAACTTATGTTATTCATCTAGGACAGGGGGTGGCAAACTTTTTCTGTAAATGGCTAGATAGTGAATATTTTAGGTTTTGTGGGTATGATATAATACGAAATATGTTTGATCTCTGCCCCTGGTTCCTGGCACAGAGCTCCTAAAACCCTTGTAATTTCCCGAGCGATAGGGGTGCTAGGAGCATCTTCTGCTCTAATATTTGGTCTGTGACGCAGGGTCCTGACACAAGAGCTTCTAAGACCCTTGGAATGTCTGGACTGATAACAACGTCTTTTGCGTGCTAATGAGATGACTCGTGGCTGGGAGCCCCTAGACAGCTTCAGGATGGAGGCTGGTCACCAGACCAAGCCAGGATGAGAAGCTTGGAACTCTCAGACCCACTTTCCAGTCCTCTGGGGCTGGAGATTGAGTGAATAATCGATCATACCTACATGATGAAGCCTCCATAAAAAGCTAAACTACAGGCTTCAGAGGGCCTTTGTGTTGGGGAACACATCCTCATGCTGGGAGGGTGGTGTACTCCAACTCTGTGAGAACAAGGATCCTGCTCTCGGGACCAGCCCAGACCTCGCCCTCTGTACCTCTTCATCTGGTGTTCATCTATGTCCCTTATTACATCCTTTATAATAAACCGATAAACTTGAGTGTTTCCCTGAGTTCTGTGAGCCATTATAGCTGTTATAGAAAATCTTCGAACCTGCGGAGGGGTTTGTGTAAACCCCCGATTTAAAAGCTGTTGGTCAGAGGTACAGATGACAACCTGGGACTTGTGATTGGCATCTGACGCAGGGCCAGTCCTGTGGAACTGAGCCCTTAACCTGGGAGTCTGTGCCAACTCCGAGTAGATAGTGTCAGAATTGAATTGTAGGACACCCAGATGGTGTCTGGGGAGTTGGAGAACTGGTTGGTGTGGGGAAAAACACCCACAGATTTGGTGTCAGAAGTGTTATGAGTAGAGAAAGCAAATGGAGTTTTTCCTTTAGCGGGCCATACGGTCTCTGTTGTGATTACTCAACTCAGCCATTTGTAGTGTGAAAGTGGCTGTAAACAATAGTAAACAAATGAGCGTGGCTGTGTTCCAATAAAACTTTATTTACAAAAATAGACAGTGCGCTAGAGTTTGGCCCGAGGGCTGTGGTTTGCTGACCACTGGTCTAGGAGCTTCTTGGGATAAATTTGTTATTCTCAACTGTAGAAAATTATATCAGATAAAAAGTAAAAAGCTCAGTCAGTTGTAAACAAGAAGCTCTCACTTCATGATGCCGACCATGATTCAGTCTCCGGAACTACACCTTGAGAAGAGGGACTTCTGTCCTTACGTCAGGAATTAGGATGAGCAACTAAGAGAACTTGATTTAAGTGCTTCATTTTAAAACACAACTTTTAAATGGGATACGTTCCTCATGAAAACATATTGTATGTGTGCATATATATATTCATATGTATTGTATCTATATATCTAATATATCTATGCTTATATCTAGTATGCTGTGAAAACCTACAGCTTTTTCAAACTTTATTGTTAGTAGCTACTTTCACAGATAATGAGACTGGGTCTCTCCTTGTCCTTCTTTAGACTCCAGGTGAAACAAGCATCCCAGATCCGCCATATGTCTGTTGGTGGTTCCAGGGTTGGTCTGTTCCAGGTGAGAGCTCTCCATGGGAGGAGGCATGGGTATCTGTGGCTCTAAGGTCACCCCCTGCTAAAAGGGTTGTTTGCCATGTTGTTAGATCATGGTAGAGGGATGGTAATCAGAGCCCGGGTCATGAAGACCAAGGCTGGATTGGCAGGTTAGGTTGAAGGACAGGAGAGGTTAGCGCAATGAAAAAGAGATGGAACAGGTGTAGATCAGGCAAGAGGGCAGTTGGGAGGCAGATTCTGTGAATCCCGGGCATCTGCTGGGCTATCCCTTCTCAAGGGCAGCCTGGCACCCTTTACTGGCTGGAGGTATACTTTTATGGTGACTGAACCCTGTGGGTTACTTAGTGACCCATTCTAGGAATTTATAGTGTATGGAAGGGTCAATCACCTTGGATTCCACAGCATGAAGCTCACTGGCAGAATGAAGTCCAGTAAAACTGTCATTAAATGAATATTAGGCACAGAATCTCCTTTAATTGTGGCATTTTCAACATGAGTTAGGGCTTTAGATATGCTAGGAGGCAATCAAGGTTAAAAGAAAGGGCCCTGAAGTCCAACTGTCAGCGTTCAAACTTCAACTCCACCACTTGTTAGCTGTGTAATGGGACTGTGTAAGATACCTGATCTCTCTAAAATTGTTGACTCTATAAGATAATCTGTTCCTCTTTCTAGAATGGTGTGTGCTCCTGCCTGCCCTCTCTGCTGCCTTACCCCCATCCCACATGTTTTTCTCTGGCCGCCACAAATTGCTGGATGGAATCATATGAATTCTAAATTACTTTTAAAAATTGACATTACTTTGCTGGAAGCCAACTACTTCATAAGCTGTGTCAGCTAAAGGTCTCCCCAACAGTTAGTCTGAAGAAGTTTTTGCTGTCATATCTGTCCCGTTAATTTAAGCAGAAACTGTAATTAGATGTAAGTGGTCCTGTTCCCACAGAAATGAATGGCAGCGTCTGTAGAGAGACAACCGTTCCAAACCCTTTTGGCTACCACAGCTCTACGAGTGCGCAGGATGGAGCGAGGCCCAGATCCAGACTTCTGTCGGCCTAATTTTATATCTGTGGACGCACAACACTAAATCCAATATTTCTAATGCCTTGCTGTGATGGGTGCACAGCCAAGCACATTCCAGACTTTTATGCTGTGGCTCCTCCTGAGAAGGGCACACTGTGTGTGTGTGTGTGTGTGTGTGTGTGTGTGTTTTCTGTTTTCCTCAATTGCTTAGCAAAGATAGGAAAAATAAGTAGAGGTTTGATAAGTAGCTATGTGCAAAATGAGAAAATCAGAAAAAGTAGAATGTGTGTTTGTAACTGAACAATGGAATCACAAAGATGTTTTGGATAAAGATGTTTTGTTCCTTTGTTTACTTCTCTGATAAAAGCATAAATTGCTTGTATCCTGAAAGTCTGGCCAATGATAGAGCCAAGCGCAGGAGGCTCCCGTGTATGTGGGGGTGTATGGTGGGAGGAGTATCTGTGGAACATAGTTTATATCCAGGCAGTTAAAGTCACACTGAGACAATTCATACTGTCCTAAAGCTTCAATAATGCAATAAAACTGACAGTTGTTGAATATCTACCCTTCATCCATAGCACACTGTAGGGTAAACAAGAGAGATAGAAACATGGTTCTTCTTCTCAGTGAACTTGCAATTTGGCTGGGGTTGAAATATACAAACTCAAAAATAATACCATATAAAATTGAGTACAATAACAAGTAGATTAAAACTCTCTCCACGATGAGAAAAGCACAGTCCAAAAAATTCACTTGCTTAAAACCTGGCATCATATTACAAGATTAATGAAACGACCAGAATAAGGTTGCCCAACTAGCCATCTGGGAGTTCCAGGGGTCTGTGCCATCAGAGTCCATCCTGGTCCTGGCTGAAGTGTGGCGCCACCTGGTGGCAGTTGTCCACTCCAGCTTAAACATACGTGGAATGATTCTGGGCCCTGTGGTTGATGGACTTCCAGGAAAAAGGCAGTGATTCCCAGAATCTCCCAGATAGTTGGCACCCATCTCACTAGCTCGATCCAGGGAAATTGGGGCCATGGAGCCCACCTTTGGCTTCCCTGCTTACTAATGGGGTTACCAGCATACGCTCCCCTTTCCCTTCCAAGCAGCCCATCTTCCCACCCACCAGCATCTTGGAGAACAGTGCTGGGCAGGCAGCAACAGCCAATCATCACTTTTGTCATAGTCAAATTTACCTTTCACTGTTTTTTAAATTTTTGTTTGTTTCTTTATTTTACAAACTTGGAGAGGAGTTATTCCAATATACGTTGTAGCAGCAAAGGTTTCTTGAAAGAAGTTAGGCGGGCACCTTAATGGAAATGTGAAATAAAGTTGTCTCAAGGGGTAGTGAAGGCATTTCAGGAAAGACAAACTTTGTAATATCAAGTAAAGAATATTCTCCTACCTGATTTTGCAGTTTTCTAGAAACCATGTACCTGATTTGGCATGTATTTGACCAAATAAGATATTATTTGGGGAACTTGGGAATCTTTTTGGGTGGTAGTGAGGGACAAGAATCTGTATTGGTACCTGATGGTGTTTTCTGTTTTTGAAATATTCAGTGGCTCCTGAGTACTTTTGGCTGTAAAGAAAAAGCTTCTTTTCACAGGTACATGTTTAGCTGTACTAATGCATGACTGAAAACACCATCCACTGTGACTTGTTTGACTGTGAAGGTCAACACATGAGAGAGAAAGAGAGAGAGAAGACAGAGAGGGAGAGAAAGTGCCCCAAGGCTCACCTAAGAATTGTTACTTCGGATTTTTCTAATTTAAAAAATGGGCTTGCCCTTTATGTAAACACAGCAGCTTTGCCTGAAACCTTGATTTTAGTTAAGTCTCAATCAGGCAAACCGCAGATACTCCAGGGATCAAGGCAGAAATTTAAGTTTATATGAATTGTGTAGCCCATTTTCCGCAAAGGCTTACCTTCTGGTTGATTCACTTGTTATGACCCTTCTCTTGGTGATTCTCCTATTCCTGCCTATGACTAATGCTTTGCTTTTTCACATAGTGCGTTTTAATCTTTAAAGTGCCATGCAGGCAAGAATTAATCTCGGGTGGAATTTTTCCATTTTGTTGATGGAGGAGATGTAGATAAATTGTCTGGGCTCCAAAGTGGAAGGTGTTCAGAGCTGGGATTTGGTGAGCAGTCCAAGTCCAAGAAATCCTGAGGCAGCATTAACGTGTCTATTTGCTCCTGGATTGTAGATTCTCTCGAACACATTTGTGAGTATGTGTGTTTGTATGATGTTAGGGGAAGGCGATGAGGGGTGAATGGTAGATAGAGTTAAAATGATGTGTTTTCAATTGGTCCAACTATAAAAAACCTACACCCAAACAAGAAAACTGCTGATGGCTTCATATCTCATAAAAGAGCTCTGGGCAATTACTTTCTCCCTTTAGGGTGCCGTGCCCTCATCTATAAAAACAGAAACAAAGACAAAAATATTTACCAAGCAACTGTGCATTGACATATGCCTGCAACTGAGTTATGTGCGTTCGTAAAGGTCACTGAATTTCCCCAAAGTCCAGTATCCTAGAAAAAGGAGACTCAGAGAGACGCCATGACTTATTCGTGACTTTTCATAGTTCATTTAAAGATGAGGCAGAAGAGTCTAGTCCTTGGACCTAGATCTGTTGCTCTTTCTGTCACATCATGGCTGCCTCAAAAGAGAGAGCAAGACTAGCTGATCTTGCAGGTCCTGGATCCTCTCGTGTAACAGGGTCCCATGATGTCTGAGAGGGTGCAATTCAATGAGCCTGAGTGGAAGAGAAGAAAGGATTAAAGAGCAGATCATCATCATGATAGCTCCCTGAGTCTAGAGCAGTGGTTCTCAACCTCGACTTCACATCAACATCACCTGATGAACTTTAAAAAATCCTGATCTTAGGTCTATCCCCAGACACATTAAATCATGGGGGTGGGGTCCAGATATCAGCCTTCAGATCTCCCCCGGTGATTCGATGTGCAACCAGGTAGTGTACAACTGCTTTAGACTTAGGAATTTGTACCAACAAACTTCCTTTTGTGAGGTTGTTTGATTCACTCCTCTCCCCCTCTCCTTCACCTCATCTGCCTTTGCTCTTGCAAGCCAACGGGAAAGACAGCAACCTTCAGCTTCCTTGCTCATTCTCCTTAGCATTTACAACAGAGCATGATGGCTCTAGGGGAGGGGAAGAAAGAAATTTAATAACAACAGGCATGAACAACAAACATTGGCAACAGGTCTGTTCCTGACAAAGACTTAGCAGTGCATAATCGTGACATGCCAAAACATTAGCAAGGAAACTACTCACGCGTGACTTGCTCGGGTGGCTTTGCCAGCAGATATCAACGGGCTCTTGGAAGTAGCTTCCACTCGGTGCAGTTCCTCAAATAGAGGGTGTTGTGGCTTTCCTGTAGGGGGAGAAACAAAAGTGATGTGCAGTGTCAGAGTATTCCCATGTTCAAAATGACCCAACACCATATGGGATTCTATGAGCTAGAAAATAGTTGATTAAAATTTCAACCCTCTTCACAGACCAAAAGGGATTTTATCCCCAAATCTGGCATACTTAAACTGTGGCTGCTTCTAGAGTTGGATTATATCCTCATGAATGTGGATCCTAATAATTTCCATGGTTCTTTTTCAGAGTTAGGCCCACTGTTTTGGAATCTGATTTCAAACTCCCTGACAGATGAAAATCCACACTTCTTGAAACAATAAACATGGCAGAGTTATAAGCAAATAACCAGATCACCTTATTAAGTTTAAAATATATTTACATTTCAATAGGAAAGTGACAAAAATGTGTCTGGGTAGTATTTGGTAAAGTATTTCCAAGATTTTCCTAAATTCTAAACATGGGAAGAGTACTTTTTAAATGAGTTAATCATATTCTGAATGTTTTCAACTGGTCAAGAGAGGAACAGCGAATGTGGAAAACTTGGTGTTTCCAAATTTAGCAGCTGTTCACTGAACTCCCAGATTAAAAAGAATAAAGGTGCACTTTCATTTTTCCCCACATTTTAAGTTGAGTTTCAGTTATTAGCGAACAACACAGCAGAAAGAAATATCTCTAATAGTTTTTAAACTTTTTATTGTGAAATACACACACATCAGAAAACTACAAAAATAATGTTCAGCCAATGATCTATCATGAAGAACATTTGTGGATCCACCACCAGGCCAAGGAATAGAATGTGGCAAGCCCTCTTATGGTAAATTTTCAGATAGATACAGGCCATCATTTTGAAATTCTATCTTTCTTCTTGGAAAAGTAAGAAAATAAACACTTGAAGCCAGCTTTGAAAAATTCCTAAGAGAAAAAAGAAGGACAGCATGTCAGTGGGAAATCCTGAGTTCATCTGAGGTGTTGAGGACCCATCTCTACACCTTCTAGAACTCTCACTGTTGCCTGAACATATTTCTGTGCCTTTGCCGCAACTCTTCCCTCTGCTTGGAGAGCCTTCACTCTGTGGAATGTAAAAGGGGATTTGATAATACCTTTCCAATCAGAGGCTTATATAATTTGTAACTTAAGTATTCACTAAGGCCCAAGTAGCCCAAGGTCTGTGAGGAGTTACGTTCTGAGAAGCCCAGCAACCAAAAGAAATTAAAGGAATTCTAGTTCTTGCCTGCAGCAGTTACAGAACATTATAGGGGGTATGTTTCATATCCCACAGTGACAAAAATCCCCTCCCCCCTTCTTCACACCCTGCAGCAGTTCCAGAAACTCTCATTTACCAACCGTACCCCAGAAATAATTTCTAGACACCTCACACTGTGGTATTTTCTCCTGTCACCTCCCTCCTCTTTTTCTCTGTTCTTTATTGTGTAGACCAATTAAACCGTTCATGCTTCTTTTTAAAAAAAATTCCTTTCAGCTTTCCCATCCCCTAGCTTTTTTACAACTAAGGAGGACAATGGAAGTGGCCGTGCTAGCAAGATTCTTTCCTATTTTCCTCTTTCGAGGACCTGTTTGGGTCCTTTTGCTGTCTACTCATTCCTCAAATTCTGTCTTGCAAAGAGCTCAAACTGGTTTGGCAAAGGCCAAAATGTGCTTAGAGGATGAGAGAGTGGGGAGAAGTGGACCACAGCCTTCTAGCTGGTGGGGGTGATATGCGTGTGTGAGTGGGCGGGAGAATGGGAGTGGAGACTGGGGATACTCACATTAGTAAACCCTATCCCAGAGATGATTAATTGACTTGGGCTGAATTTAAAAAACAGCATAAATTGAATGTGAGTAGGGGTTAGGGATGCCACATCTTAACTTCATATAATGAGTAGCACAGTATATTAAAGGGTTAAAGTATTGAAAGACTGCCCTATGTGGTCAGAGTTGCAGAAAGCATTACTTTAACCCTGGGAGATTCCTGAAGACTTGGGTGGTGGTGGTTGGGAGTGGGGTGGGGACAGAGGGATCTGAAAGGAAGGAAAAGGCTGAGTT
The DNA here is from genome assembly GCF_020826845.1 of Diceros bicornis minor. Classification (NCBI taxonomy): domain Eukaryota; kingdom Metazoa; phylum Chordata; class Mammalia; order Perissodactyla; family Rhinocerotidae; genus Diceros; species Diceros bicornis. Next base: position 7,232,764 of record NC_080763.1, on the reverse strand, counting down.
ACCTGTTTGGGTGGCGGTGGTCTGCCTCATGATTCTTTGCTGAGATCCTCCTCTTTCTCCACTCAAATCTGTGGGGACCACATCCAGACCTGCATCATGTAGGGCAGAGCTGGAGGAGCTTGAGATCAGTCAGATCAGCAGGATGGAGGCCTTGCAAACAGTTAGTATGTGGCCACTACAGCCACTGGCTGTGACAGCCTGGGCGGTGAACGTGATGAGAGAAAAAGTGACCAGTCAGGTCATAGACCTGAGGCCAAGTAGACAGTGGTTGGTTGCTTTTTCTAAAGTGTCAGGTGACCTAAGACAAAAATGTAGCCTTGATAGAAAATGTAAGGAACATGAAGATAAGGGTCGACTGAGCCCATATAATTTAAGACGATGCCCAGATGCACAGGCTACTTAAGAGAAAGGAAGTGATTTTCAGACTACAATAACAAAAAAGATCTAGATATTTTATTTAATAAAATTTGCTTCTAACAACCCTGTGGTGTGATTCAGAAATTCTGAAATAATGCCTATGTTTCTGAGATCTGATTCAAGAACTACTCTGGAATTGTCCATAGTAGTAACAGCTACATCTGAGGCCACCCAACAGAGCATCTGCTCACTCCAGCCGCTGCCCATCGGGGACTGCCACACAAGTGGAGTCCTGACGGGGGTGATGCCAGCGTCCTCCTCCTGTTGCTCCTGACCGATGGTACTGCTTCTGAATTTAGTTCCTCAGTTTACAAAGACTTCGGGTTTATGACTGATTGCAACTACTCATCCTCACGGCTCCACGAAAGGATGATGAACTCAAGTTGCCCTCTCCAAGTTCCCCCTTTTTGTCTGTGGGACCACCAGATTCATAATCGTTTTTGTCCTTCAAGTCTCCACTTCCTTTGCTCCCTGTATCCTGTATGCTCCCCATGTCTTTCTTTCTACTGTCTGGAGTCCAGGACTGCCCCTATCATCTGAGAGATCTGGGGCAAGAATAACGTAACAGCGGCCCACATACCCTGTGTCTAAATACTTAAAAGTTATAAAAAATCTAGCTCGCAAACTATTGAATAAAAGACGTTTCCTTTTGCCTGGACAAATAATACCTTCATAATGACACAATAGAAAAATATGAGTAAAGCTATGGTTTATATGTGACTGAAAGTTGGCAAAATGTCAAAGACAACTGAATTTAATTATAATTGCACATGTCTGGGTGTATTGTTGATGGGCTGGCAACGTTTAGATGAGTAATAAAATAAAGACATACATACTTCATAAGTTATTATACATGTATTCAATAAAATTTATTTTCTTGTCTTCTTTTCAGTAAAATCACCAATTATGTTGTTATAATCAATATTTTCACATAATTTGCATTCTATTAACAGGGATGATCTAAAGGATTAAAAAATAAAATGTAATTGTATTCAAGTATACAAAATTTGAATATATTTTCAGTAAAATGTAAATTAAAAATAAGCATCGAAAAATTAAAATTAATTTGAAAAATTGAAATTATTTTTCAATGTATTCTCAAAAAAGTTATTTTCTTCTAAAATATTTAAATTTGTCTCTTAAAGTTAAAAAGGCAAAATACAAATACTAATGAATTTCAGTATTTTAAAGCAAAATTATTTAGATAAAGCTAACCTTTTTATTTATTTTGTAAAAAGTGAATTCAATTTCATTAACTATTCCTGTCAAAATGAAACTATTAGCAATAATGAAAAATCTTTTTATTACATACATGTTACATCTAGATCCTCAAGCGTAAGAGTAAATGAGTTGTCTAACGTTGCCAAACGTTCTTCAGCTCCCACGTGCAATTGTTTTAAATATACGTGAGTTCACGAGGGCTCTAGAAGCACAAACGGGAACACGAAGAGAAGCAAGAAAATGGACACTCAGCACTCCCAGAAAAAGAAGTATTCTATGCAAGAATCTGCTGAATTCACGCTGAGAGGAAGGCTCTTGTAGTGATTGTCTTCTCTTGAACCTAAGCCCTGCTCTTCTCCAGAGCGGGGCCGGCTGCCGGTATGGGCAGTAGACAACCATCACCATCAGATGCCTGAACACCACAGCATTTTGTTTTAAGGGCCTGGGGCGAGAAAGGTGGACAATCATTTCCCTGGGGCCTAGGAGGTGTAGTTGGCAGAGCGGGTGTGCGAGTTATGGGTTGTGCTGTGCCAGTCAGAGCTCTGGATCCAGAAAAACATGTCTATGTGCTCTTTACTAAATTTAATTTTTTTTAATTTTGTGATATGTGGGGCCCCCTAAAGCTTGGGATCCCAGCCCTCTTGCCTGGATCTAAGGGTGGGACTGTCCTGATACGTCTCTTCCTCTCCATTTCTTAGTCCTGTTTTCATTTATCTTATGCCTTGATGTTGAAAAAGCTCTAACCACCTATGGGTTCTTCTCCTGCCGAGCCATCGGAAACATCTATAAGATGAATTTTCCTAATATTTGATGCCATACTATGTCATTTCTTTGACCTAGAACTTACAGTAATTACCTGCTGCTTACTGGATCAAGTCCCAAATGTTAACAGACTATCTCGCCTCATCAAATTAATTTCCTTTGTTTACTAATAAATACCCTTTGCTTAACCAAGATCTTCTCTTTGTAGCCCCCAAGCTTGTAGTTCTCATTCTTCACTGAGTAACTTTGCTCACATGCATCCTCATTTATTTATCCATATAATCTTGGCTAAGCTGATATGAAGCATCTTTTGGCTTATGACATCAACTTCTGTTAGGTTCCTTGTGGATTTTTTTCCAGCTGGGCTGTATTTTGTCTTCCTAAGTATTAGATATACAAAAGTAGGGTAATTTTATTCTTCTTTGTTTTTTTAAAACCATAATTATATTTTAATTACAACAGTAAATATTTATTACCTTTTTTATGTACAAATTCTTACAAAAATTTTTGTATGCCCCTTTTTTAAGAACAAAAAAGATAATCATCCTAGGGGGTGGCCCGGTGGCACAAGTGGTTAAGTGCACACGCTCCGCTGCGGTGGCCCGGGGTTCGCTAGTTCGGGTCCCGGGCATGCACCGACACACCGCTTGTCAAGCCATGCTGTGGCAGTGCCCCATATAAAGTAAAGGAAGATGGGCATGGATGTTAGCCCAGGGCCAGTCCTCCTTAGCAAAAAAAAAAAAAAAAAAAGAGGAGGATTGATAGATGTTAGCTCAGGGCTGATTTTCCTCACAAAAAAAGATAATCATCCTAAATATTCTCTTTCATGATTTTCTTTATTTGCATAGTAGTATATCATGGACATCTTTCCATTTCAGCACATCAGACTACCTCATTCTTTAAAAGCTGGATATAATGAATATTACATGAATATAATATCCCAACTATAAATGGGGATAATAATAGTATGTATTTCAAAGAGTGATGGTGAGGATTAAAAGGTTAAGACGTTTGAAGTGCTTAGAACTGTGTCTAGCACATGGCAAGAACCAATAAAAGTTACCTATTTAATGACAAAAACAATTGTAGCAATTATTATTATTAATTTATTTGCCCATTTCCTGCTGATAGACATTTATATTTTCTCTAATTTTTCACTTTTACAAGTAATAATACATCCTTACATAACACTCTTGCACACTAAATGACACTAATTCTTCTTTCCATCAACAGAGTAAAAGAATCCAGTGTTGAAATTTTTAAAAGTTTGTTGTAGTTCTGTTTATAAAACTAATACACGCCCATTGTAGAGAATTTGGAAAATGTGAAAAGTGGCAAAAGACTAAACCCCTGCATAATTCTACCACAGAGAGACAAAATCACTATTAACATTTCAAGGTATTTCTTCAGGGATCACTTTCTTGTATCAGTTTCTGTCTTTTTTCACTCAGGGTTATGCAGAAAGCACTTGCCCACGACATTAGCTATTTTATCACACAAATATGCCATCATTTACTTAACTGTTTTCTAGTTGTTGGATATTTAGGTTACTCTTAATTTTCACCATATAAATAAGTCTGCAGTTAGCTTTTGAACATAAGATTTTGCCCACGTTTCAGTTTTACTTAAAACATGAAGGATACAGACTTTTGATTGCCAAGATCCTTTGCGGGAAGGTTGTCAGCAACGGAAGAGAATGCCTGTTCCAGGAATGGCCTGCAGAAGTCAGCCTCCACTTTTCCAATCTGGGAACATCCCCCGGATCCCTGCTGGTCCACCTTCCCCATGCCAGACAGATCCAGGAGATCTCAGTCACAGAAAACGCGCTGGATACTCTGTTCTGCCGTTAAGACGATGGTCCGTCTGCTGGACTCTCACTCTGTAGTCAGGGCTTAGCTAATAATATCATTTCTTGCTCTGTACAATCTTCCTTTCAAATTCTTTATGGCTACACTTCATCCTCTTTTTGGATATCACTTCAGTGAACCGTAAAAGATTGAAATCTCAGCGAATCTAAATTCTATTTTCTGCTCGGGCAGGGACTAGCTGTGTGACATTGGGAAGTGATTTATCCGCTCTGTGTCTCAGTGTTCTAATCCATAAACTAGAGGTGTGTGTAATCGGCCTTTTTGCAATGTGGTATTTATGATATTTTTGTAGTAAATAAAATCACTAGAAGATGGTTTGGAAGGTAGAAACTCACATGTGGCCATGCCTAGAATGTTAATGTCTGGCTCGTAATTTTCCGGTCAAAGGAGAGGCCTGCCTTGTTGACCAAGCTGATTTTAGTGTTTCTTTCCGCTCTGAAGGAAACACTAGCACTGCCTTTACCCTCTGGTGGAACATTGTAACGAGGCAGGCAGCTAGAAGGGCGTTAGAGAAGAGATGGGGCCTCTGAGAATGACGGAAGGAGCTTGAAGCACAGCCTACCTGTCAGTGATGTTGATAGCTTTGGTCAAGCGTTCACATAGCAGGAAGTCAGGTACAAAATACCACAGTTTCTTCAGCCATAGGTGGAGAGTTTGTCGATGCCTTTCTTCCTGTTTTCATCTGTATGCAAGCAAGTGATAACATGTACTAAGTTAAATAATGCATGGTACTGCAACTATTCTTACTGTCTATCCTTTGGTTACTGTAATTACATGTAATTTTGTAACGGATTTTCTATTTTTTAAGAAATTGCACTTTTGTACTTGATCCAGCTAACAGGATTTTCTTACATTACTTCATAAAAAGACCATCTTTTAAACTTCTAATGTTATTTCTTATTCATTAGTACATTTGCCTGTGGGGTACGTTCATAAATGGGTTAAAGTTACAAAGTTATGCTTATAAAAGCTCATGGTAATTTGGAGTATCAGGGGGATTTATTAATTTTGAAATCTTAAAAGAGCAAAAGCTAAAATGAGATTGGATTAAGTATATTCTTGCATGCAGTTATTCTAAACACCCTTAAGGACCAAAGACTAACTTACAGAGGACATTATGCAAATGTGAATATATCTCTAAGTGCCCTGTAGGCTTGCTGATGTAATATTTTACATGGTTAGTTAAGTACATCAAGTAAAAGGTTTGACCTTGATAGAGTAGCAAGGTGCTATTTCAAAACAACTCAGTTGTTTTCCAGGCCATTGCAGAACAATCAACATAAAGTGAAAGATCTAGAATCTCATCATCAGTGTCTTAGTCAGCTAAGTTTCTGCTTCATAGGAAACCAAATATATGCTTTATAATACACCCCTACCTCCTGTCCTTGTGTCTGCCATCTAAAGATACATGTGCTTGAATGCTTCTGAGGGACCACGCTGTTGCAATGTGAAGAAATTGTTCCCAGATATGGCTGATCCCAAGAATGGAAGTTTAAAAAAAAATGTAAATCCCTGGATCTCCCCAACACTCACTTAATCAGATTTTTTTTTTGAGGGTGGGCCAAAGAAACATGAGCTTTTAAAAAAGGCTTCCCCACATGAATCCCATGATCTGGTTTAGGAACCACCCAGGGCCTCATAAACTGCAATTTGACAACCTGATATGCTATTTTTGTATCTTTCCTTTTGGCCATATTATCATCTCAATGTGATAAGCGGTAGATATGCTTTTATGGGATTTATAGTTTCTATATTAAAATGAGAAGAAGAAAGTGTTCATGGGGGTATTATGACTTAGACTCTAGAAACTGGCAACAAAGGGGCCGTTCTGGTACACTTTGGCTCGCCCATTATTAATGGGCATCTACCTGTGATACCCATACCTAGGGTTGGCTGAAAGTAAGGAAAGAGTTTAGAGAGGAAGAGATAAGAGAATGTTACAAAGAAACATAGACATTCATTACCTTACCTTTGCCTCAAGTGGAGTTTTTTCCAAAAAGAACTTAAATAAATCCATTAATTCATCATTAATCCATAATTGATCACTAATTTGTATATGCATTCACTTCTTAAAATTTAGTCAACAAATATTTTTAGAGTATTTATATGGTACAGAGTTCTATGCTTGCCAAAGGATCAGTGGTTTTAGGAACTTTCTAAATATTCTCTGCCCTGCTCATTAACAACGGACAAGGAGAAAAGCAGAACATAAGATCTGATCGACAAACTTATTTCAGAAGGAATTATTCTGAATCTGAGTGGACCAGAAGGGATGCAAATTCATTTTGAGCTAATTACATTCTTCCTCAACTTAATAAGAAATGTTGGTATTTCTTTCTGATCATTGTAAGCATCACTAATGCTCCAGCAGACGAAAATGGGGACAATTGGCAGGTGGAGAAAATGGATGATGGTAGAAGCGAAATGTAATTTCTTCCACCATAATTCTCCACAAACTGTGTAAACTCTCCTCAGTTAAACAAACATTTTTAAAGACAAAGATTTTACATTTCCACCCAAACGCTGCCGGTAACAACTGCTCACTTTCACTCCTTTGGAGCCTTCCCAAACAGCCGGGGGATTTGCATTTTCTTTAATAGTCTCAGCAGCATGCTTCCTTCCAAAAAAGAGAAAATGAAAACCTTGCATTTCCCTGAGTGCTGAGTAAAATAACATGACTATATTCCAGGTGGCTTAGTGGATAAATATGCAATTATTATTATTATTTATTGATATATATAGCAAACTTCCCAAGCATTTGAACTTCACACATTACCATTTGAAATGACGTGGGAGAGACCTTGAGTTGACTCTTCACAATAGCCAGTGGATCACCAAGCATGTCCTCAAATTGGAGTCAGTGGGGCAAATCCTATACTGAGAGCAGGTGAAAATTTGAAAGATGGACACATGCATGGTGTGTGGACTTTTATTTCTGTGAAGGGCTGTGGGTTTCTAAATTTCACACTTGTATTATGCGAAATAGGATATCTACAGAGAATGAATGCAGATATTTAATTTCTCCTCAGGAAATATCAGTTACATTCCTAAAATGAGGGACCAAAGTGAGCAAAATGCAAAGGAGAGGAATGGATTGCGAGTGACAGTGTGGATATCACATTGTGGTGGGTGTCGGTGTGGTTCAGTATGGGCCTCAAATCTCCGTTCTATTATTGACTGGCTGTGTGTCCGTGGACAAGTCACTTAACATCTCTGTATGTTATTTTCCCCATCTAAAAACGGGGACAATATATGAGGATAAAATAAGTTAATGTGTGTACGGTGTTTAGGACAGTGCAGAACACATCATAAATGCTCAATACACCTTAACTATTAATTGCTACCATATAACTAGCTTCATGACATATTTTGAAGAAACTAAATGATTACTAAAAAGTAACCATTCTGGTTGGCCTGGGGAGTTGCATTGTTCTCACTCACCAGTCTCTCCAGAGACGTTCTCCAGGTAGCCCTCCAAACCCCAGGATAACAAGGTGTATAGCCTGGAGCTGGCCGTATGGTGGTCCTCGAGGTTGATGCCATGGAGTTCTTTCAGTCCCTCCGTGAATCACCCTCCTGGGGTGGCATGTACCCTGCAGGGGTGTCTGCACCCCCTATCACCTTTCCTGTGCATCCCTTTCCCACTTAGAGCCTTCCTTATTCCCTTCCCTGAGGGTCCACCAGCACACGAAACTGAACAGGAGCGTCCCAGTCCATACTGACTGGTTGGCTAATAAAATATAATTAAGAAAAACTAAGGCAAAACAAGCACTGGGTGAAATTTCGAGAGTAATTCTAAAGATAAAGAACAATGAGGAATGCCTAGAAGGAGGATGGGGGCCTCAAAATCATTTTTAAGTGGTATCAGCTTGTGTTTCTGTATATTCTTTGTATTTGAGTGTGCTGTAGGCTACAGGTGTCCACAGCATCAAAATTCAAACTAAATCTTGAGGCCATGGTATAAAGATCTGATGAAGAGGAGCCTTTTGTCTAGTTCACAACACACCCCAACTCTAAGTTCTCTACTCTTTGGCATACGTTTTTATTACTGATTATTTTTGTGTCAGTGAACAATGAACAGTGATGAAATCTTCAATTCGACTCAGTAGCATCCAGCGTGAGCTTATTGGAACATCCAGTGGCATGTTCACTGTATTTGAAGAGAAATTAAAAGTTTGAAAAACCAGTTTAGGAAAATTGGGGGAGCAGGGGGCACACAGCAGAGGGTAATTTGTTCGAGATCACAATGACAGTCAGTGGCAAAATCTGGATATACTGGCTCCAAGAGAGCTGGCACAACTATTACCAAACAGTTAATACTCTTGTACTCAAAGGTGACACCGCAAGAAGTAAGTAACTCAGGGCCTGGATATTCAGAGTAGCCAGTAAACAGCTTCTGTTGGACACCCTGCTGGATGTGGCTCTTCTGGGCGTGACAAAAGAGGCTAGCCTGTGAGTATAGAATGTTGAAATTCAGAGACCTACTACAAAAACTGAACTGGCATATTTTTCTGTGGAGTTGGTCCCTCTGGCTCTCAGCTAAGAATTGACAACCTGACCTCTCGGTTTCCCACCTATGCTCTCTGCTTCTGTTCTAGGTTCCTGGAGCAGGAGAATTGGATGGAGCCAGGGAGAGCAGCTCATAGTGACTCTTTGGTTGCAATCAGCAGAATTCCAGCTTCAATTAGATTAAACAAAAATGCAAATCCATGAGCCACTCCTGATAGTCTAGTGGTTAAAGTTTGGTGCTCTCACTTATTCGGTGGCTCAGGTTCATTCTGGGTTGCAGAACCATACCACTCATCTGTCAGTTGCCATGCTGAGGCGGTGGCTCACATAGAAGAACTAGAAGGACTTATAGCTAGGGTATACAACCATGCACTGGGGCTTTGGGGAGGAGAAAAGAAAAAAGAAGAAGATTGGCAACAGATGTTAGCTCAGGGTGAATCCTTCACTGCAAAAAAAAAAAAAACAAAAAAACAAAAAAACAAAAAAAAAACAAATGTAAATCCATTAACTTATGTTACCTGGAAGTCAGGCACTGCTGAATCCAGGACCTCAATGATGAGGTCTGTTCTATCTCTCTCTGTCTCTTGACTTATGCATTTCTTCTTCTCTTTGTATGTTAGTCTCATTCTTTCCTGCTGCCCAGAAATTCTTACCATGTGGAGGAAAGAAGTCTATTAGCAACCTTAATTCCATAGTTTTGCATTTCATGATCCAAAAGGAAGAGAGCCTCTATCTCTTTCAGGGCTCACATATCAGCTCCTAGGGTGAGACTCCAATTGGCCCTGCTTGTGTCACATGCTTATCTCATGGACCACTCAGTATGGTCAGGGCCAAAGGATACCATAATTGGCCAAATCTGAGTCACCTGTTCAGCGTTGAAGCCAAAGGGAAAGTGAGGTGCAATGACTGAGAATTCCACTAAAGATCATTTGAAATAAACAAGGAGCTAAGGAAATAGGAGTGCTTTTCCCAGGAAGGAGGGGGATGAGGGAAACATACCAAACAGATGAAAACAGGAGTTCCAACAGCCACTCAGAACATGTTTTGGAATAAAACTGTGCAGCGTAGGGGTGGGATGCCAGGGTCAGTTGACAGGGAGGAAAGCTACTGATAGCATGCATCTTGGACTCGGTGACCCATATTGCATCCAGTGCTGGGCATTCAATGGCACTAAGTACTGTTTTTCCTAGCCCAGCACAACTCAATCCACTCAACTGGTTGATTGCCTCTTCTCCGCACACATGCCCCCTCCTGGGGGCCTATGATGAATGTGAGTGAGTGGGGTGAGCTGTGAGAGGGAACCACAGGGTAGGTTTGCTTCCTTGTGGGCACGTATGGGAACGCCACTGGCTAGATCCATTGCACAAAATCCATCTCTCAGGATGGAAGGTATTCTGGTCTGTGACAAGCTGTAAGGTCAACAAGCTCCCTTGCCTTTGCATAGGCTGGTTTTGGCTCAGAATGCCATTCACTCAGCAGTTATTTCTAGAGTGGCTACCATGTGTCTGTTACACTGCTCTTGCCCTCCTGGAGCTCATAGTCTATTAGAGAGGATAGATAGTAACCAAGAAATTACCCAAATTACCGCCTCAATTTTGTCATCGCTTCAACTGGTGCTTCCTTACCCATTCTCCATACAGCAGCCAGACTGATCTCCTAACAACTTAACTCATGTCACTCCCCTGCTTGAAATCCTTCGATGACTTTGTTTTTCTGGGAACAAAATCTTTCTTTTTTATTTTTTAAATATGTTCCCAGCTTTATCAAGATATAATTGACATATAACATTGTGTAAATTTAAAGTGTAAAAGTGTTGATTTGATACATGTCTATATTGCAAACTGATCACCACCGTAGTGTTAGCTGACAGCTCCATCATGTCACATAATTACCATTTCTTTTTTGTGGTGAGAACATTTAAAATCTCCTCTGTTAGCAACGTTCAAGTATATAATACAGTATTATTAACTATAATTACCATGATTTACATTAAATCCCCAGAACTTATTCATTTTATAACCAGAAGTTTGTACCTTTTGACCAACATCTCTCCATTTCCTCCACCCCCTAGCCCCTGGTAACCACCACTGTACTCTCTGTTTTTATGGATTCAGCTTTTTTAGATTCCACATATTAAGTGAGATCATACAGCATTTGTCTTTTTCTATTTGACTTATTTCTCTTAGCATAATGCCCTCAAGTTTTATCCATGTTGTAGTGAATGGAAGGATTTCCTTCTTTCTCATGGCTGAATGGTATATAATACTATATACATTTTATATATATACACACACACACACACACACACACACACACACCCCACATATTCTTTACCCATTCATCTGTTGATAGACATTTAGGTTGTTTCCATATCTTGGCTGTTGTGAATAATGCTGCAATGGACACGGGAGTGCAGATATCTCTTTGAGATTCTGTTTTCATTTCCCTTGGATATATACCCAGAAGTGGGATTGTTGAATCATATGGTAGTTCTATTTTTAATTTCTTTGAGGAACCTCCATACTGTTTTCCTTAGTGGCTGCATCAATTTACATTCCTACCAGCAGCATACAAGTGTTCCCTTTCCTCCACATCCTCACCAACACTTGTTATCTCTTGTCTTTTTGATGATAGCCATTCTAACGGGTGTGAGGTGTTATTGTGGTTTTGATTTGCACTTCTGCAAATAAAATCCTAACATTTACTCTGGCCTTGAAGGCTCTCTGGGCCCTGACTCCTGCTGAGCTCCCCACTGTCTCTGCCTTGCTCTGTCTGGCAACATCTGCCTCCTCTCTGCTTCTGGCCTGCTCAGCCCCTACCCGGGCCTGGCACTTGCTCTTCCCTTAGCTTTGCACATGACTAGCTCCTTGTCATTCTTCATGTCTCAATTCAAATATCACCTCCTCAGAGAGGCCCTCCCTGACCAGCCCATATAAAGGAGTTTCCTTCCCTATGTCATCTCCGTCGTTATTCCCTCCACAGCACTTAGCATAATCTGCAATTATCTTCTTTGTTTGTTCTCTTCCTTAATGTCTGCTCCCTCCCAGAAGAATGAATGCAGGGACCATGCTGGTCTTATTCAGGGCTTTATCTCTGGCCTGAGAAGTTGGTGAGCTTTCCTGTCTGCAGGGTGATCTCTCTAAGAACCACCTCCTCCTCCAGGAAGCTGCCTTGGGCAGAACTGATTTCCGCCTCCATGGTGCCACCACCATACCTCACGCACACCTCGGTGACAGCACTTGCTATGCTGGGCTGTAATTGCATCTCTGCACAGCTGGTTCTCTGGTAGCACACAGCTTTCCAAGATCACAGACTAAGATTTATCTCCGTGTACCGAAAGCTGAGCAGTGGTCCCCAGGACATAGCAGGGGCTCTGCTGCTGAGTGATGGAGGGAAAGCCACCCCAGTTAATCAGCAACAGGTATCCACGTGTTTGTGTGTTCATCATGGAACAGAGGGGAAGAGGGCCACAGCACGGACCGCAGGTCTGCATCTTTATTTGCTGTGTTGATGGGGCAGGGGTGAAGGAAGAGCTTTATGAACAGGAGATGGGAAACAAGCAAACTTGCAAAGAAAGAAAACATATTTTCAAGCATTTCAGATTCAATTAGTAGCCTCTGGTAGATTCAAGAAGAGGAAACTGCTAGGGAGAACCAGAAGACGGGGACTTGACAAGATGCCTTTAACGCTCTTTCCGTTCCTTGATGCATTGTCTTCTAGGGAAGTATCAATACTGTGCGGAGAAGAGGGAAAGCATCATCTTCAAACCGTAATGAATCTAAAATGAAAACAAGCCACATAGTTGGCCAACATTGCTTTAAAATTGCACATCAAGAACACTCCCAGTGACAAACACTTTCAAGGCAAACAAACCAAACAGAAATTTAAAAATCTCTGTGGGGTGTAAATATGTAATTACACTCACACAGGGAGCATTTTATCAGGTAAACCATCCCACTTTGTTAATTGAAATGCGCCAGCACTGGGCTTTTTCCACAAAGCGTCTGCATCTGTATGTGTAGAGTGTAGACACTCTGCTCCTGCGCTCCTCTGAGCTGGGGCTAACGCCTCAAAGCCATTTTCCTGAGCAGCTGGGAGGTCAGTTCTTAAGCCTTCCTTTTGTTTGTTTGCTTCTGTTTCCATCCAGCTGAATGTCACCAGGATGCACACTGGCTTGGAATTCTAAATATCTGTCAAAAACACAGCTATTTTCACTATTAAGACTAATACTTTACTTTTATATAGCTCATTTGAAATACATAGATAAGCAAACCTGTTTGGTAATTTAGAAATGTCGAGACAACTGAAAAGAGAGCTGTTCCAAGAATATCCATTAGTGTGGTGCCGTGGAAGAATGTTGGGCTCGAATTTCTGCTCCTGAGTTCTCCTTCAGGCTCTGCTCTGACGAGATTTACGGCCACAGGCCATCAAGACATTGCTGCCTCAGTTTTCTCATCTAAAATAAAGGTTGGTGTACGATTGCTGAAAATCCCATTCTCCTCCAACAAGGCCGGTGATTCATTATCTAATAGTATTGCCTTTTCTTGAGGGTTTTTTTTTTTTTTTTGAGCAGTTGGATTATTAATTTGAGGAAATCTTTATTAATTGTTGGGAAAGTCACCCAAATGAGGCACCATCTGCCTCCTCTGGGGTATCTGAAGAAAGGTGCTCTGGCCTTTCTTCAGGCCCCGGCCTGACCAATGCTGTGCCACAGGAGCCAGAGCCACCGCTGCAGATTTACTGGGTGACCTCAATGCTCTACCTGTGAACACGTGGCCGAGGTGGTCTGCAAAGGGAGAGATGCAGGGTGGTGTCTGGGAGCTGCTGGAGTAGAAGTCCCAAAACAGAGATTTTCGAGCACGGGTAGAACCCCCTCAGTGGACTTCCCAGGTCCCGGACCTAGTGTATTCATTTCCTGTGGATGCTGTAACAAATTACCACAGACACAGTGGTGTAAACAACAGAAATTTATTCTCTCATCATTCTGGAAGCCAGAGTCTGAAATCAAGGGCAGCACTTCCTTGAAAGGCTCTAAGGAGATTCTGTTCCTTGCCTTTTCCAGCTGCTCGTGGCTCCAGGCCTTCCTTGGTTTACAGCTGTGTTACTCCAACCTTTGCCTCCCTGGTCTCATTGCCTCCTCCTCTTCTGTCTTTTAGGAGGACACTTGTCATTGGATTTAGGGCCCACCCTTGTAATCCAGGATGATCTCATCTCAAGACCTTTAACTTAATTACATCTGCGAAGATCCTTTTTCCACATAAGGTCACATTCATAGGTTCTGGGGATTTGGATGTGGGCACATCTGTTTAGGGCCAAGATTCAACCCACCACACCTAATCTCTATCCCAAGGTTTCTAAGCCAGTGGCATGAAAAGTCTGGCTCTAGTGACTAAAGGCATAACAAACAATTATCATAGGACTCACCTCCAAATCACCTTAGCCTGTAATTTATGAGGAACTGTTGGAAAGCGGCAGGAATAAGACATGAATGCATTTGGGATTAGTGAGGGTGAGAGGAGAGGACAGGTATTAAGCCTGGTATTGAGCACTCCAGATCTCTGCGAGGCACCATGGGTGCAGCAAAGATGGCTGAGCAAGGATGGCTCTACCCTGGAGCAACTCACAGTGCAATAGAATGAGAAGGTGTGAGAACCAGAGATGTGGAAAGAAAGGAAAGCAAGATCTACTTCTAACGAGATAAGCTAGCAATTAAGTTTCCCCCAGCTCTCAGATATTTCTTCTGAAACATGCTTTAAAAATGCACTCCTTATTCACGGGAGTGGGTGGGTGGAGAGGCAGCTAGAGCATATTTTCTCTTCTTTAAAGATGGTCTAATCAGAACCTGTCACAAGTGGGGTTCCCTGGGATGCCAAATCTGAAATGGAGATTAGCATACAGGATGTTTATCAGGAGCGCTCTGGAATCAACAACTGCCGTAAGGAAGGGAAAGGACTGGGCGGAGGGAGAAGCTGGCCTGTGATATAGTTTCAGTCAAGGTCTCAGGCGGCCTCCAGGGAGCTCTTGAGCAAGGGTGGTCTTTCAGAGTTGCCCCTCGATGGGCAGGGCCTCTGAACTGCATATCAGTCAGTCACTGGATATGAGCTACCCGATGTGAAGACCTCTTCAGCCAGAATGTTCCCGGAGAGGGCCGACAGCCAAGGGCTGTGTGCCAACAGCACTCCCAGAAGCTGGGGAATTGATTCTTGAGTCCTGAAGGAGGATGTGGGCTGGCACACCACAGTGCCCACTACAGATCCTTGCTCAGGCCTCACGATCCCCAAACTCCATGTTACCATTCCACAATCTTTACAATTTTTTGAAGATGAGTCTCACCCAAAAGGTTGACACTATACACATAAGTTCTTCTGTCTGCTTATAGTCGTGAGTTTGTTATTGGAGAAGAGAGCAGGACCTTGTGCTATAGAACAGAGCTATGACCAGCCAAAGGGATTCAAGGGAAAAGAAGCTTAGTCCTCAAAAGTTCTCACTGCACACATCTGAGGCAGTGCTGGCTCCGCTGGGTGAGGTGATGGGACAGTGGCTCCCGGTGGCTCCACAACTGTTTATCACTTTCTTTGTGCTACTTCCTTTCTCTAGACAAATGGGCATACAACTGAGAAATTCCTTCAACTGGAAAGAAGGAGGGGAATTCTAGCAAGTAATCCTGTCTCTGTATTAGAATTTAGTGGAAGGACCATGGGGTGAGAGGTCAGGTGGACACTCAATACACGTCCATCCCTTTCATCCACTCCCTCTCATCCTTACTTTCTGGGAGCAACTCCTCCTGCTCCTCCCAGCTTCCTGATACAATCCCTGAGGCCTTGAAGTTTATAGTTTTATATTTTGTAGCATAACTGGCTTTAGAGTCTGCATTCTTCCAAGACAATCTGTGTACTCTTTTGTCTACCAGACTGCCAGGGTCCTGGGTCCACATCCTTATCTTCTGGTTCTGCCATTTATACACCGAGTGACTGTAGGCAAGTTAGCTCACCCCTCTGTGACATGGCTCCTTCTTGTAAAATGGTGGTAATAATAGTTGTGTTATGTATATTTGTACATAGAATAGTTATCATATATATTAAGAAAGTTAATATATTGTTAAACAGCACAATTCCTGGCTCAAAGTAAGTGCCCGATGTTCGCCATTAGTAGTGTCATTATTTGATTTTCATAATCATCAGGGTGTCCTTGGGTGTCATCTTCTGTGAGGCTGACAGTTGAGGTTCCTGTTTCTTCATCTTTGCTCGCTCTTTGTCATTACCTCTTCTTGGGCCAGCTCTTTCATCCTCCTTTGTGGAAATGCCCTTGACCTCCCTGGCATACAGCCGTCTTCCCTACCTCTGCACTCCTGCAGGGCTTTCCTCCTGGACACCGGAGTTTATCTCCTGTGCTGCATCATTAGTCATCATGCTGCGTGCACAGTTTTAGTCTCTCCAGGATTAAGGAACATGATCATCATCAGATTGAAAGGGAGATTAAACATTGGCAATGATGAGCTGAAATCCATGATATTGAGATGAATATAAAAGAACAAGTATCTGTTTGCAATATATTCAAGTCTCCAGCCTCAGTGAATCACGTACCAACTGCTCTGTTCTCTATATCTTTGCCTTCCTTGCTTTTTCTACCACAGCACCCTACATCCTGGACAAAATTTCCCAGAGAACCTTTGTGGTTTCCCTTCTTCCCTTCTCTCTCTAGATCCCTTTCTCCTCCTGAACCCTTCTTCTTTCCTTTGTTTCTTTCTTTCACAAATATTTATTGAGCAACTTCCACGTGCAGGGCCCTGGAGACCCAGTGGTAGCAGGATGCGAAGAGTCCAGTCCTCATAGCATTTACAGTTCAGCAGGGAAGACCAAAATAGGCCACCGCAATGTGGTAGGATGTGTGCCCTAAAAGGAAGTTTGGGAAGGCAGGGGGTACACAGCTGGGACCCTTGCTGCCTCTCCGGGGGAACAAGGGTTTCTCAGAAACACCTTGTGGCCTGTATAGAGAAAATAGGAAGTGAGAAAAAATGGAGACATAGTAAGTGGAAATAAAAGAAACTTCTCCAAGGCCTTGCCCAGTTTCTGTTTTCCTATTCTTGACCTTTCTTCTACGACTTTTAACCACTTGGTACCTACCTTGGCTCACGCAACAAATATCCATTGAATAGCTGTTGTGTGTCAGGTACTGTAGTAGGAGCAGGGACTAGACCCGTGAATGAGACAGAAACAGTTTCCTCCCCTCATGTGGCTGACAGTTCTATCCTAGCCCTTGGGTCCAGGCCTGAATTTGCTGATTTATAGGACAGTATGTGAGCTCTAAGCATTTCACATGTATTAAGCCGTTTAATCCTTGGACTAGTCCTATATGATAAGTACTATTATTGCCCTCATTTTATAGATAAGAAGACTGAGGCACAAAGAGGTCAATTAACTTGCTCAAGACCCTATAGCCAGCTTGAATCTGGACTCTGCCACTTATTAGTTATGTGACCTTTGCCGAGTTACTTAATCTTTACAACAACCTTATAAGGTAGGGATTATTATTATCATCCACATTTTATAGCAGAGAAAACTGAGGTACAGAAAGATTAAGTCAGTTACTCCATCAAGAACACTTAGCCTAGTGATGCCTAGTGTCTAGTGATGGCTGCAATTATTATTATTCTTGAGAAAAAATAAAAGAGGGGGAAATGGAGAGATTCTAGAAGCCTGGAGATGAGCAAATGTGGTTCCGAACTCTCATAATTATATGATTCTACCAACTGTAACCTGATGAACTGTGGTAAGTACTGCAGAATCAAATGCAATATATTCTGTTGCATTTGGTTGAAAGAATTATTTATGAATCATTTAAAAGGTAGTGTTGAGCACTTCCCTTCACAAAGAGCACGTCTCTCCATCTCTCTCTTTCTCACATAGCATGAGGTATGTTAGGTGGATGTGTCTTAATAGCAGCATACGCAGGGAAAAAAGATAGGGATCTTGATTGACAATAGGCGTCATGTATTAGTATTCTCAGGCTGCTGTCACAAAATACCACAGACTGGGTGGCTTAAATGACAGACATTTACTTTCTTACAGTTCTGGAGGCCGGAAGTCTATATTCAATGTGCCAGCAACTTCAGTTTCTGGGGAGGCCTCTCTCCCTGGCTTGTAGATGCCACCTTCTTATTGCATCCTCACATGGTCTTTCCTCTGTGGCGGAAGGAGAGAGAGAAAGAGAGAGCTGGTCTCTCTTCCTCTTCTTATAAAGATACCAATCCTATCACGTTAGGGCCCCACCCCATGACCTCATTTAACTTTAATTACATCTTTATAGGCTCTATCTCCAACTGCAATCACATCGGGGGTTAGGGCTTCAACATATGAATTTTGAAGGAGCACAATTCAGTCCATAACACACAACATTAGTCATCAGTGTGACACAGCTGCAGAAAATACCAAGCCACAGTTAAGGCATTGATACATACATCAATAGAAGGATAGTGCACTAAACACTATATTTCATCTCATTTGGTTATGGGTACCTCATTTATTGGGCATATACTACATTTAACACCTTATCTAATCCTTATGACAACCTTGTAAGATGTTGATATTATGGTTCCCACTTGTAAAAATTAATGAGCAATCTGTTACTTAAAATGACACTGAGTATCTTACCAAGGTCAGCCGGCTAAGGAGTGGGGAAGCTGGGGTTTGAACCCAAAGGAGAATGATGGGAATAAGGGGTCTTGAAAAGAGAAACTCTGAGGAAAGGTTGAAGATGTTGTGGATGACTATCCTGGCAAAAGAGAATTTCAATAGGTTCATTCAGTGTGATTCTAGAAGACAGTGCATAGATGAATTGGTGGAAATTACAGGAAAGAAGGTTTGGATTTAACATAGGGTAAAAAATTTTTTAAAGCTACAACCTTTGAAAGTAGAGTAGGTTACTTAAGGAGGGTGTCTCATGCTGCTCACTATTGGAGGTGTTGTTCTGAAGCTAGGAGGCGATAGAGTAGAACCAAGCATCAGATGGGTTGGAATGGAGAATGGGCTTAAACGTTCTGTGTTATCCCAAGTTTGGTGAAATTTTTTGTTATCGTAGAAGGAATTCCACAAGAGCAAGTTTTCGTACATGAAATTCTGAATATTTTAACCTTTGGACAGTAGAGCAGTTCATGAAATTTATCTGATGCATAATTATTGCTGGTATCTTCTAAATATTTTCATATATGAAAATGCAGTTTATTCAATAGGAATCTATTTGAACTAAGTTATTAGAATAAAAAAAAGAGAAAAAACCATGAGAGCCATTTCTATTTTTGACAGCTGGGAACCATCTCCCAAGAATGCCCTTGTAATTACATTTAGAGTTGCTTATCTGGGGCACATCAAAGAATTAGATGCAAGTGGTCATTGCACTAATGAAACGCTTATCTTCCTCTGCTCATCATGCTGGAAAGCTTTTAGAAATGGCTGATATTTGGACTCTTCTTCCATTATTAATCAATTGAATGGGCATCAGGGCTCCTAAGCCCTATTAAATGAAGCAAGACCTAGATTAATTCTGTTTCTATACAGTAAGTATGTTTGAAAGCTAACAATTTTCAACATCGTGGTAAAATAGATTCAGGCTGAGATGCATGAAAGAATGGCACTCCTTCCTTCAGAGATGCCTATTTTGTAAATAGTAAAAGCAAAAAGGGCCTTGAGATCTTGTTTTGTTGGGGAGCCTGAAATTAAGCTTACATCATTGCCCTTACAATAAGCATTTTCTGTAAACCTGAGACACATTTGAATTGCTACAATTGTCCAGACACACTTGCACTTCATGTTCTAATTTTGATTGTGTTTGGGCCTGACAGCTCTTGGTTAAAATCTGTTGTGAGGCAAAAATACTTTTGGCTGCTTTGACTGTCCCACCCATCCAAATGCTTCTGGCAAATAAGCTCAATGGGCAAAAGCTAACGTCCCCCCAGAGCTCCTGGCCTGGGGAAACTTTTGCCAAAACTTTAGTTGTCCTTAGTACCAAAATAAACACTGGCTTTAGTGAGAAGGATCACAGCAGGCTTTCCCAACTGGAGAGCACTGACAAATAAAACAAAATTTTCAACTGAAATGGAAGATGCTAGACCACTAAAAGATGCTCGGATGGAGTAAAGCTTTTAAGTATTCACAGGAAATTTTGGCTTCATATGGTCTTTCAGTGTGTCTGAAACCTTGAGGTTTCTTTTTTGCTTTCTTATCTCTGCTTTATAATATGAAACTTCCAGCCTCCTTTCTCAGCCTGTATCTCAAGCCTCCCATCCCCGCCCATCAGCCCGTTTCTTTATGTAAAAGGAAGCTTCAAACACCTAGTCTAGGAAACCATTCTGCATGCACCGCTCTGCATGGGAACTAATTATTTTAAGCCACGTTTGTTTGTTGTGTTTTGCCTGCTGGGGTGAGCCTCACTTCCAAAGTAAGCTGCTACAGGCCAGCTTTTGCTCGGAACTCAAACACCTGTTGATTCCACCATGACCCGGAGGCTTAGATAGGAAAGCAAGTTTGCACGTTTAGTGTCACCACCACATTGCAAACCAAACGTGATGTCAGGCTTTGACTGTTGCCTTTGAAGAAGTTAACCTTTGACTGAACTTAGAGGGAAAAATTTATACTCAACTGAGTAATACGATGCTGACTAGCATGGTGAGAATATCGTTGACATGTGAATAATTTGAGTGATGCTGGAGGGCTCTATGTTTTACTTTCAGAAACTCTCAGGTTTGTCAATTGTACAGGCTGATTACTGCCTGGTCAGGAGGCAGTGAAACCTGATATGCAAATACACCTGCAATTTGATAGATTCCAGGCATAATCTTTACAAGCAAACTGCTTCTTCAGAACTGTTGGTGAAATTGCTTTTATCTTCTTTTCTTTGGGGATGATGAGCTGAGTGAGAAATCAGTAATCACAGTGTTTTGTGTGGGAAGCCTGTGGACCAAGTCTGTGAAGTAAGCAGTTTGTGTTGTGACTTTTGAGGGGCTCTGAAACTTCATTTCTTCCCCTAGTTCCCCCAAAACATCTCCCTTGCTAACCCTGTGAGGGCCTGACATATTTTGACTTATAACTCTCAGCGTTGGAAGGAACCTTCTAAGCTAAGAGGTAGAAGGTCATGTACTTCTACTTTCTTCTCAGTGAAGCGATCTCCTCTACAACAATTTCCCTCAGTTACCCAAATTTCTTATGCTGTAATTATTATGTGTAAGGGGAATCATATCCAAGGATGTCAAATATTCTGAGCAATTGCTGCCACTGTTCCTGAATTTGCCCATGGCAGACATTATCAATCAATCTTGATCCTCTTTCCAATTGAACCAAATCTAGGCTTTAGAATCCATTCCAAGACAGTTCTCTATGCAGCCACTACCCATCCTTTGGTGTTGGGGCAAGAGAGGAGACCTATTTTCCATTCCGATTTCAGGACATCAAGTCCTTCTCCTGCATCAGTTTGTTAGCCATGTATCTAGTAGGCCTAGAGAGAAGGTTCGTAGGACATGTGGATTTTCCTTTCAGTATTTTTTCTAATGAAAGTTTTTGTTTCTTTTTATATTGTCATTATTATAACATATGCACCAATTTTATATTCTATTTTGTATTTATCATGAAAAGTATATTTTAATGTTATTATAAACACCTAATACACATAAATGTTCAATGTTAAATGGATGCATATATTTCATAAAATTGGCATTATTATTTGCATAACTATTTCCTTATGTTGAACATTTAGTTTTCTTCTAATGTTTTGCTGTTATAAATAGTATGATATGAATATGATGGAATTAATTTTTACATATAGAGATCTTTCCATTTTTGGGGTTATTTCCTTAAGTTACTTCTCAGAAGTGGATTATTGGGTCATGAGCATTTTAAGACTCCTAATAGGTTACCCAACTGCTTTCCTATGGAATATAACAATTTACCCACCCACCATGTATGAAACTACCTATTTCACCTACTCCCCTGCCAATTTTGCATATATTTTTAAATTTATAGGGAGCAGTGTTCATAGCATGTAAGTTTTTTTTCTGGGATTCCTAATATCTGCTTTGTGGTATGATGTGCTCATCACTCTCCTGACATGCTCTGTCTTCTGCTAGTGGGCTCTCAAGATCGCCTAGGTCTCCGGGGCATTTATAGCTCTTCCCAAGTCTCCTTGGCATTGGCCTGTGTATTCCCTTGTTGCCTTGGCCAGAGACCACAGTTCTCTTGGCAGTGTTTATAATTAACAGCATGGTTCTCTGCTCCCAGCCTCCTCCGTCTTCATCCCTAACAGTAAGAACAACAACTACTACTGCTGTTACTACGGCCACTTATTGAGCATGAGCTATGTGCTGGGCATGATTCTAAGTACTCCACATGTAACATTTCATTTAGTCCTCACTGCAAGCCACTGAGATGGGTGTTATCATCCCCAATTTACAAATGAGTGGTTAATTGATACTTAGCAAGCTCAGTAACTTCCTCAAGGACACTCAAGTGCTAAGTAAAGTAGCTGAGATTTGAATGGAGGCTGTATACTTCCTATCCCTGTTTTTAACTATTCTATATAATGCCTCCAAGTCCTGAGTCACCCATCTCTAGGCTCAGTCCATCCTTGGCTCTGGAATCAATCCACTTCTGAGTTGGAGAAAATGAAGGAACTCTAGCCCAGCATCTGAAGTCACCCTTGCTGCTATATCACCTCTGCTCTTGCACTTGATTCACACTAAACGGACTTCGGCTCAGTGATACTGCTGAGAAGACACTGGGGGGACTAAGGCTAAGGAGAACATTCGATAAAAGTGAGCCTTTGCAAGCACTGAAAGAAGGTTAACTCAGAGCGTTGACATATTTTAGATGTTCCTTTCCCTGAATGGTAAAATCTGGCCACGTTCAGCTTCTGCTTCTTCTACCTTTTTCTTGTGATCAAATCTCCGCTTTGTTCTCCATGACCATACTCCTGCCTCAGCTTCCCATGACTGGTTCCTGGTCTTGATAAATTCCCATTAGCTCGGTTGCTATAAGATCTGCAAAGGAATAGTAAGATCTGGCTATTACGTACTGGCAGGAAAGGGGAGTAGACAAGTAGAAAAGATCTTGAGGGTTTTAGAACAGGGGGTGGAATGTAAGGCTAACTTCATTGATCTGGGGATCTTCACCTGTGACTCAGGACTCAATATTATGTCAAGTACTGCGGAGCTAGTCTAAGAGTTTTCTGGGATTGTTCCTTAACACCTGGATTTGAAGATGGCTTCTGAAATAATGTAGAGATGTCAGAACTTCCTTGGCATAAAGGAAAGGGTCAGAAGACTCAAGAATGTGAGAAGTGTAGAACAGATTTATGATGTATAAACTCACAGCCCATCAGCTGACTATATTCCCTGGGAGTGTCTAAAGGACACTGCCTTCATTTTAGTAATAAGAATTCACTGGTGAGGGAGGCATGCACATCTTTGATAAACATGGTGGTGGCTGTGTTATATAGCTATGTTGAGGTTCTGAGAGGAGGATACTGCCTTGGAACTGGGCTCCCTACTATCAAATGGGGATAATGGGATTGGAGAATAGCAGAGATCAGGAGGGAACTCTTTACTATCTATAGCGGATACAGCAGTACTCTGCCCAGGGCCAGTGCATCCTGCTGCTGGGAATACTGGTGGCTAACAGCTCACAGACATGTCTATCACTGGGAAATGCCTTACGCAAGGTTATGCCCCTCCCCCAGTGGCCTCTGGCCAATAACTGAAGATATGGAGGTACAAAGGCCTGGCCCCCTTGCCTTTATTTTGGACAACTCTGAAAGGCCATCCTGCTTCTAGAGCTCTCTGTTGAACCAACTGAGGCCTCACTGACAACTGCATTGTGGGTCAGCTTCACTCTCCGCCCAACCTTTCTCTCTTCATTTCCCTCAGATGTATCTCCTAAAAACACTTCCCCAATGAACCTTCTGCATGCAACTTTTCACGCAGAGTGTGTTTCCAGGGAACCCAACTACGACAGCTGGTACCACAAATGTCCTAGCAACCAGACTCTAAAAGTGGATTTTGGAACTGGATTACTCACCAGCAAACTAGCAATGAGAACTCTATCACTGATACTACATGGACTACAGTTAGCACCTTGCATGCTGTCACCATGCAATTGTTAAAACTTTCACCAGTGGTAAATTGAGATGGGAGACCAGTGGGGGGGCATGCACTATCTGGTGCAATACCTCTATTGTGTAACAGGTATGAGAGAAATGCTTCTATGAAGACAATGGAATCGTGTGGCTATTATTGAGTGCCAGTGATTAGTTGAAGAGAGAAAAAGTCAGACTCCAGTTACTAATAACCAATTCAACACAAGATGTGAAAGATAGAGGGCCTGCTTGGTAGAATTTAGGTGAACTTTAATATCTTGCAGCCAAAGTGCAGACAGATGGAGGACCAGGCTCAGGACTTAATCATGAAAGTAGTGGAGCTTCACTCCAAGATTAGGGTGGACGCTGTGATTTGGGATGGGGCTAACTAAATACATGTGTTTGAGAATTTTGAACTTCCAAATTTCCTAAAGCCACTAGGCCTGCAGAAGTCCCTCCTCCTTGTCAGAATATAATAGAACCCCTTGACTGAAGAACATGCAGAAGGCTCAAATCATACAAGTGCCTTAAAAAGCCACACTATATCCCTCTTACCTCCCTCCCTACTCTCCATCTCGCCTCCTAATAACTAGACCAATAACAAAGATCAGATCTCAGCATAGCCTGACTGGGGATGTGCTAAGCTGGGTAAGGAGGAGAGACTAAATATAGGAAGAGCTATGGCCAGGGGAGTATGCTTGGGACTGGGTCCTGGAGGGGTTGAATGAAGAAGGTAGAACATAAAATTGAATAAGGGAAAGTTTGTTGAAATGAGAGTAATCTCTTGTGAAACGGGATTTAATAGACAGTCAAGGACCCCAGAGACTCTGCTAATATATTGCTGGAATGCTCCTGGAAGCTTAGAAAAAGTGATGACCACACCAAGTGAAGAAGAAGTACCAGAACAGCCATGGCAGGTGGTAGAGGAAAGGATCAAAAGGCACAAAGATATGGGCATGCTAAAATGGATGTACTGCATAAGTCTAAAACCTCTTACTAACCAAATATGTTTTAGCTTCTGCAGGAAGGTTAGGGACAACAGTAACGTTGAGAAACTCAGTGGTGGCTGTCTTCTTCCCTAGCTTAGGTCAGGGATGATGGTGGAGATGCTGGGCTCTCTGAAAACAAAGGGGATTATAGTTAGCAGTCTTTAAACATTAGAAGCAACGTAGGTGCAATTACCGCAATTAGCAGCAAGGTCAGAGTGGTGCCAGAGGAGGTCTGACTTGCAGGGAGCTATGAGATGGTTAATTACCAGGAGTTGGTAGGGCTGCTGCTACACAATGGGAGCAAGGAAGAATATGGTTGGTGCTCAGTATACCCAATGATGTGTCTCTTGGTGTTTCCATGACCAATTTTAACAATAATTGGACAAGTACAGTATCCATGGCTTGAGAAGGGCATAGTAACCAGGGACTCAAGTTCCTTAGAGATGAGAGTCTGGATCACCCCACCAGGGAAGCCACCTAAACCAGCAGAAATTGAAAATGGGTGGTAGAGAAGGGGAATAATGAGTATTAGTTATGGCCTCCTAATTATACACGAATTGTCCACTCTGTGTGGAGGGAGAAGTGACTTGACATATATACGTGGTATGTACATGGGCTCCTGGGCAATGGCAAATAATTTGGCTGGATAGTGAGGAAGACCACAAGGAACAGAACTGGAAGACTGGAGACAAAGTAGTCTAGGGGAGAGGTATGTAAAAACCCTCTGGGAGTGGCACAAAGCATGTGTACCTTTGAGTCTCTTGTGAATAACCTCCACAGAAGAGGCTCTTAACAAACAGGTGAAGAGTTTGACCCATCCTGTGGATGTCAGCCAGCCTTTCCCTTTAGCCATTCTGATGCTTGTTTAACGACCCATGAATATAGTGATTCTAGTAGAAGGGATTGAGGCTGTACATGGGTCCAATACCATGGGTCACTCTCATTAAGTCTGAGCTAGTTCCTGCCACTGCTGAGTTCAACCCGCTAGCAGCAGAGATGGATATTGAGCCTTCAACTTGCCACTATTCCTCAGGGAAGCCAGCCAGCCACGTGGTGGTTGCTCAACTACATCTAACCCCTCACATCTGGGAGGGAGTAGTGGGTCATCCTTATTGGAGTCAACACATACTTTGGATATGAGTTTGCTTTGCTTGCTTGCAATGCCTCCACTAGCACTACCATCTGATCCACTGACGTGATATATCCCACAAATTGCCTCAGGCCGAGTGATCCATTTGTTGGCACAAAAAAGAGCTGTGAAAACAGATTCATGACCAAGGGATTACCATGTACTTCATCACCCAGCAGTAGTCTGCCGGATTAAATAGTAGAACAGCCTGTTGAAGTCTCAGCTAAGGTTTTGTTTGGCTGGAGGGCAACATCTTGCATGATTGGGGCACTGTCTTCAGGGAAGTGGTATATGCACGGAACCATTGGCTGATATATGGTCCTTTATCTCCAATAGCTAGAATATATGGGTCTGTGAAGCAAAGTTGAAAGTCAGGGCGTCTCTACTCACTATCACACTCAATGACCTACTTGTGAAATTTGTGCTTCCTGTTACCATAATATGTATATATTACATATAATGTATATATGTACATATGTGTGTTTGCACATACAAGCAAACACACACACATATATAATGAATATAATGGCGATGCTGTAAAGCATACATTCAAGACCCTGGAGATTGCCAACGTGCCTTCCATTTAAAGCAGTGTGCTACATTTATGCCGATTTAATCATTAATAGTAGTAAGAGGCCAATTATACTGTTCAAGAGTAAGATGTTTTACGAGAAAATGACAAAAAGATACATGTAATCATTGCAATGCCAGTTTACCATCAGATAGGATGTGCAATAATCCCTTTAGCAAGCTTAAGCTTTTACATATTAATGGCAATATTGGAGAGCAGGAAGACGCCTTTCACACCATCGCTGAGGTCCTTACAATAAAGAAATGCCTTTGCTGCTTGGACCAATTACTGGTATGTGCTGGGAGAAGAATGCTGTTTTGTGGGCTCTTCCCTTCCCACTACTGGGGCCTGGGGTGCTTTTTCAGAAGCAATGCTGTGTAGCGATTAATAATGAGGAGGGGAAAAATTCATTTAGACGTTTGGCAACATCTTTGTGGCACTCGGTATGGGTCTCATATAGAGTAGATTCGCCCTGCAGAGAAATGCTGGAAACGCTTTATTCTTAACATATGATTAACCAGCTGCCAGAGACAATAGAACATTTAAAACTCCTATTCCAATGACCAAGTTACCATCTATAGGTCTCAGAGTCACTAAACGTGTTTAAGAATGAGCTGCAGGACACAACGAGTGTCTCCTCGTGTGTAAAACAAAGGGTTTGGGTTAGATTATGGCCTCGGCGATTCCATTCTGCGCTACAATACTTCATGACATAAAGACAAATGAGGTAGCAAAGAAAAGCAACCTGTTGACTAAGGGAAGTGAATAAGAAATGAAAGAAAATAAATGAATAATAATGCCAAAGGAAAGTATCCTTCTTCTTTTGTGTGTGAGGAAGATCAGCCCTGAGCTAGCATCCATGCTAATCCTCCTCTTTTTGCTGAGGAAGACCGGCTCTGAGCTACATCTATTGCCAATCCTCCTCCTTTTTTTGCCCCAAAGCCCCAGTAGATAGTTGTATGTCATAGTTGCACATCCTGCTAGTTGCTGTATGTGGGACGTGGCCTCAGCATGGCCTCGGTGCGCGCCTGGGATCCGAACCCGGGCCGCCAATAGCTGAGCATGCGCACTTAACCGCTAAACCACGGGCTGGCCCGGCAAATATCCTTCTTGATTAAACAATTAAGGCTGCTCTCATCCAAAGGATGAGCTGGGAACAATCTGAAGAGAGTATTCATTCCTGGGTATCTCCTGGATGAAACAGCTGCCCTTTCTTCTGAGCTTGAAAATTACAGAGAAGACAGTCCAAATGTCAGTCAAGAGTGAAAACGATAACTAAATGTGGAAGTCTATTCAGCAACGATGATGCACAAGGAACAGCACAGATAAATCTCAGGAATACGATGTTGAGCAAGAGAGACCCATGAAGTACATACTGCGTGATTCCACTTGTTACAGTTCAGCAACTGGGACAGTGGGGCTGGACTGTTCAGGATGCAGACATAGGCAGTGGAATTGTGGGGGAGGAACAAGGCGACGAACATCACAGAGCTCAGGACAGAGGTCACCTCTGGGAGGGGTGCCTCACGGCTCGGTGATTGGGGAAGGGCCCTCGGACTGCTAATGCGCTCCTACGTTCCCCATCTTGACCCAGATGGTGGTCACAGGGCGTTTGCTTAGTCATTGTTTGTGAAACCCTACAGATGTATTTTATGCCCTTTTCTGTATGTACATTGTTTCACAAAAATACAAAGTACAGAGTAAAATATACTTAAAAACAGCATACGCGTTACCCAGAACTATCTAATTTTAACATGTTGTCTTTTCAAAAATAAAATAAATGAGATCCTACAGATGAAAGTGGACTCTCCCCTGTGCACTTCCTGGTCTCACCCTGCTTCTCCACCATTTGAAGCAACTACAATGTGAGCCTGGTGTGGATTCTTCCTGTCCTTGTTCTTCCCGTCCCTGTATTTTTCTACACGTGTTTCCACGAAGAACATAGTTCCTTGTGTGTTTTTGTTTATTTATTTATTTATTTTTTATGAGGAAGATCAGCCCTGAGCTAACATCCATGCCAATCCTCCTCTTTTTGCTGAGGAAGACTGGCCCTGGGCTAACATCTGTGCCCGTCATCCTCCACTTTATATGGGACGCCGCCTCAGCATGGCCTGACAAGTGGTGCGTCTGTGCGCGCCTGGGATCCGAACCCGGGCTATGAGCAGTGGAGTGCGAGCACTTAACCGCTACGCCACAGGGCCGGCCCCCCTTGTGTGTTTTTGAACTTCACATCAATTCTTTGATGCATGTATTATTCTCCCAAATTGCTTTTTACACTCGACTTTACTGGGGAGATGTAGCCATGTCGATACGTATAAAGGGGGCTCTACTTCTGTGTGCCTCCATTTCCTCCTCAGCAAATACGATGATAATAATGGTATCTACCACACTGGATTGTTAGGAGGTCAACGTGGGTTTATATATATAAAGCATCTGGCATACGGCAGGGGCTATATGTGCTTACATAAATAATATAGTTAATTTATTCATCAACTAATCTAATTAATCTAATTAATTTTACCTGCTGCATAGAGTGCCATCATTTCTTCATCCATTTACTTATGCATTTCTCACTGATGGACATTTAGGGATTTCCAATATTTAGCATTATAAATGAGGCTGTAATAAATAACAGTACATTCCTGTCTTTTACAAACAGCTATTTGGCATCTCCCCCAGACCTTCAGGGGCCAGCGTGTTTTCCGGCTCTGACTTTGATAAGAGCGGAAATGGAGCCCCTGGACAGAGCAAGGCCTCGTATCCTTGGAATTCAAGGGTAGTCATTAAACCTAGGGCTTTGAAACATGAAACTCAAGAGGAGCGGGGAGGGGGGGACTCACTAACACACACTGGCACTTAGTGCTAAGTATCTATCTACGTTATCTCATTGGGATAGATGGCAAACGTTATTGTCTCCACTTTCCAGATGAGGAAACTGAGTGTTGAATAATTAGAGAACCCAGGCTGTAAGGGGAGGAGCTGACATTCAAAGGAACTAAGAAAAAATGGAAGAGTAAAGGTTGGGAAGAGATGGGTTAACAGTTTACCACAGAAGGGGAATAAAAAAAGACAATTGGATGGACCCCAAAGCCCTGTATCTTGTGAAAATCTTATCACACTTCAGCTGAGGCCCAGGCAGGATTTCTCCCTCCAGATGACCATGTGCCTCAATCAGCATCTTTACCTAACTCCGTCTGCCCTTTGTAAAGAGGCCCAAGCGGTGCTGAGGGTTTTAAGGGGGTGGAATTTTTTGGGGGGTGGGTTGGGGGAAGAGCTGGGGTGGAAGAATGGAAAAGGATATGCTACAGAGATGATTATTGAAAGTTGACAGCTGCCAAACACACTGTGTCCCTGGCAGCACCTGTTGAGTCTGCCACAGTGGTGGAGAGTCAGATGAAGAAAGACAGCTGTATACACGCCAACAGCAGCAGGATGCTGTGCTGGGCTCGTGCTCTGCCAGCAGAAGATGTGCCAAACTCGCTGGCCCAGATTCAAATGGCTGGGTGTCTACTCATTTTGCCAGCGAATAAGCCCAGGGAATACATTTGCATTAACACCGTTTGGTCACCTCCCCCAGCTCCTGCCTTCCCGTCCCTTCCCGGCCGCACAGAACATAGTTCTTCTTCCCAGAATGTCATCTTCAGGCTGCTTTTCAGAACCTGTATTTCAGTGGAACGTGAGGTAAGCCAGACGCTGTCCTGAATTGCCTCGAAGGAAGCCAACATCAGTAGTCGAGAGCAAGACAAAAAACTCCATTTTGGGGTTTTGGCAGTTGGCTAGAAAACTATGCTGGGTAATTTTAATATTTTTGTGTGCGTGTGAAAAGAAAGAATAGATGGGGTTTTACATTTTATCTCGTGCAAACATTATGCTCACCCAGACCCTTCCTTTATTCGAGCACCTTGAAATTCTGGGGATTCTCAGCCAAGCTGGGAGAATTGCAGAGTTGCAGTGAATGTTACAGGAAAGTTTGCTTCTGACTCAAAATTGCTTCTTAAGATGGAGAAGTGTCAGATATGTCTAATTTCTTCTTATCTTTTCTCAAGACTCCAGGGATACCCTTGAGGAATCAGAAGTTTCAGATCTGGATGAGAGTTTTTCTCTGCACAGACCACTGTTTGTGATTTAGAAACGAGATCTCTCTATATATTATGGCATGTATCACTTCAGCCACTGCATGCCAGCATGCAGGAGAGGTGGTGAGGGAGAGAAAGCCGGAAGGAAGAGAGAGGCTTTGTGGGTTACTGTTTTGATAGACTTTCTCCCAGAGGTCTTAATGAGTAACTAGACCTCAAATGATAGAAATTACCCTGTTCTTCTTTTCTGACCTTCTAACATTGAGTGTGCACGCACACTCATACACACACACACACTACACTTCTTGATAAAGGCTTTCCCTTCATTTCAGTGTAGTGTTTGTGAGGGAAGGTCAGCAACACATACTCTTGATTCCTTTCTCTCTTAAAGATGATAAGTCTTTCTTGAGTAGCTTCTGGTTGAAATAATAAAGTAATGTCAGAAATTCCCAGTTAAGCAACATGTTTTGAGTCAAAAATTTATTTTAGGAATTTATCTCCAAGATATATTTACATACATACATAAAAGTACACATACAAGGATATTCAATATAGCACATTTTTTTCAAATAATAGCAAAAGACTGGGAAACCCTAAAGGCCCATATGTAGCACATATCTCGTTGATAGTATGTCCATAAAAAGAGCACCATGCAACTGTTAAGAAGAGTGAATTAGCTTCATAAGTGTAGACATGGACTAACCTTCAAGACAAATAATGCGTATAGTGTGCTACCATTTGTGTAAAAATAGGAAGGAAATATGCACAGCTGCATATATATGCTATCTATACACAGACTATGTCTGGAAGGATAAACAAGAGGTGCTGAACAGTGGCTAACTCTGGGAATGGGAGCCAAGTGATCTGATACACAGATTTTACTGTACATTGTTTTGTACTGTGTCAATTTTTCTATTACTGTGTACATGTGCCACATTTTCAAAAGCATACAAAAATAAATTAATAAAATAAATTTATATCTCACAAGCTCTAAACTTGAGTACTAGAAATTTAATTTCTAAGTTCTTTTTGTTTTAAGCCATGAGTGTGATGTCACACACTAGTTTGCCACTATTACACACTTGTACCTTGATGAGTTGAATTTGACTGTCTAGTTACTAATTAGAAAATATGGGTCAATGTAGTCAAAGATCCATTACAAGTATAAATTTAAGATGAGGTTCTTTTTCTTCCTCAGCCACATAAATCAGCTCAGATTAATTGTTGCTCACCATGAATGAAATAAGACTGCTTTTAAGGACTTAATTGCCATAATTCTGCAATAGCATTGGGGCCCCCTATCCTCGTATTGCATTTTGAAAGCATTTTGATGCTTTCAGCCTGCAGCTCTTTGTGTATATACATATTCACAGGACTCCATTTATAACAAATAATGGGAGGTGAAACTTTTCATGGACCCAAGAATATGCTTGAAATGTTCATCTACCTTCACGTGAAAATGTTCTTTCCTCTCTCTCTTCCAGAGACCACAGGTCAAAGAAATACATTGGGAGAGGGCCGGCCCCATGGCTTAGCGGTTAAGTGCGTGCACTCTGCTACTGGTGGCCTGGGTTCGGAACCCCAGGCGCACACCGATGCACTGCTTCTCTGGCCATGCTGAGGCTACCTCCCACATGCAGCAACTAGGAGGATGTGCAACTGTGACATACAACTATCTACTGGGGCTTTGGGGAGAAAAAGGAGGAGGATTGGCAATAGATGTTAACTCAGAGCCGGTCTTCCTCAGCAAAAAGACGAGGATTAGCACAGATGTCAGCTCAGGGCTGATCTTCCTCACCAAAAAAAAAAAAGAAAAAAAAAAGATATATATTGGGAAGGAGGGAATTTTTGCTTACAGAGTTCATAAGATATCAAAATTTTGATACTTCCCTCGAGTCAAAGAATCAAATTAGCCTCCTGCCTCTTCTAGTCTCTTGTACAATAGTACTCATCTTGTGGGGCTATTCAGAGGACCAAATGAACTAACGGGTAATGAAAGAGCACTTTGAAGCTGTAATACTCTATTCATTATTTTTATCTGATATCACACTCATTTGAGGTAAAAATAAAGTAGATCCTGTTTCAAAGCTCTTTGCTGAATCTGCCTTCTGTACAATGGTTAGAATGAAAGAGGTCAGTATTTTCAAGTTGACTTGTGTGTCCGCCATTGACAAGGGCAGCTTCCTCTAAGAGGACGGTGCTGTGGCAGCCTCCGCTCAGAGTGAGCCTGCAAACGGAGCACGGGGCACACGCTTCAAGCAGTTCTCGGGGGGTTTGGGTGCACAGGGCAGAATCCTGGAAAGTGCAAGTGTGTTTTATGAGCTGACAATTGTACGCTTACATAATCTTAAATTCATGCATAGAATTTTGATTTAGACACTTCGAGTAAGATATAAGTGGGTCCCTTGATCATGTTTCTTATTTCTCAGAAATAGATCAAGAGTTTGACCTACTAAACATGACCCTTAATTTCACTTGTTTTGAATGCATTTTATTTGGTAGACTAATTCCTTCTCTGTATTTCTCTTTGTTGATATACAGCATCTTCTAGTGAGAATTTGCCATTAAATGTAGTGGTTTTAAGTTAGAAGACAACTTCTAAGGCATTCTTTCAGAACTCATCTTTTAGAACAATGGTTTTAAAACATCCATGTTTTTAAAGTGGAAGAACATTTTGTTCAAAGGAAATAATAGACAGATATTCAACATGTTTAAAAAAAGGACAAAAGTGGAGCTAGAGTGAGAGTGTGTGTGTGTGTGTGTGTGTGGGTGTGTGTGTTAAGGGTATGGAGTTCATCTTACTGAGCTGCCCCTTCTCATGCTTTCTTGTGACAATTTCCACTAGTAGTTAGTGACTTATCAATAAGTCACTCAGTATTGATAAGCACAATGATATGTTCAGTTTCTTCAGTAGCTAAAATAATCTACCTTGTATTGCATATTTCAACCTTTATCTGTGTGTGATTCCATAGTGACATTTTCCTTACTGGCCATGAGTCATCCAACTCCTCACCTTGGCATAATATAATAGAGCTAATAGCTATTTATCCTAAAATGTATATTAAATTAAGATTTTTATGGCCATACTCCTCTGCTCAAATAAATTCAAACGTGTATGGAGTGGAAGGCAATTTATATGTGGTATTGTTAGCCTCTCATATCTAGGAAAAGCATTGAAACATTTATTTGGCAAAGAGAAACCAACAGAACTATTGAAAGTCTTCCCCATTGCTTAAAGGAAGAGCAGAGTTCACTTTGTAACTCCACTGACAGGAAACTATGTCCGTCTCTTGGCATATTTAACGTGAAAAAAAGCGATCAAGCAGCAGACTTTATTTAACTTACAGTAGGTATTGGGATTATCTTTTACAAGCTTTTCACCCTAGGAAGGCTTCATATAAAGCTCAGGTAAAAAATCTTCACTTACTAGTTATATCTTTGTTCTAATTCTGTTCTTTGCATATATCCTTAAAACTTTTGCGTTTAATTATTTTTCACATCTTATCTTATTTGCTTTTGTTAATGTGTTGCTTTAAAAATTTAAGGTGTCTGATATGTGCGTATTTTATCTCTACAACTAGACTATAAATTCTATGGGGACCGGGACTTCAGTGTCCTCGAAAATTACTGAGTCCAGTCTTCTGTACCAGATGATCCATGCAGGGAGTGTGTACTTATTGCCACCTGGCATACACTTACTGCTCCTTAACATGTGAACACTCCCCATCTTAGTTGTTTTACACTCGGGAAAACAAACTGACTTACTAGTCTGAATAGGCAACATTCAATAGGAAGGTAAATCTGTTGCTGTAAAAATAATATAAATTGCATGTCAAAGCAAATTATAGGTGGTTTTTGCATTATGCACTATCTGTGGTCTTTAAACAGAAACCATTATCATCTGGTTAAAATTATATTCATTAAGAAGAAGCAATATTTCTAAACAGATTCCAAACACCCATGACTTTAGAAACGTTTGGTATACCTTTAAGCATTTTTAAAAAGTGGGCTAATTATTCTTTTCTTTGTATTCTGGTAAACCCAGAGGGTTTAAAGTGGCGAGGTGTGGTTTTAGAATAGGCATTATCTGGCTTGTTGTTTTTAATTTATGTTTTTGATATTGTTATATTTGGCCATAGTATCTAAAGGAGGTTGTCCTGGGGTTTAAAACCAAGGAGAGGAGTTCTGCCTTCTTGTGTCGAAGTTTGTTGGGTCTTGTGGCTGCCACCAGTCTTCCTCAGGCTCCCTCTCAGCAGCAGATGTCAACAAGGATGTACAATGTACAGGAAGGTCAGACCTGAGTTTGGATCCCACGCTACCCAGCTAAGTACTATGTAACCTCAAGCAAGTTTCTTAACTTCTCTAATCCTCAATCTCCTCATCTATAAAGTGAAGATAATAAGAGATCATGAAGATTAAATAAGATAAGGAATGTCAAATACTTAGTACAGTTGCAGGTCTACATTATGTACTTGATAAATATTAGCTGTTCAATTCCCGGAAAGAACAGCTCTGCTCTCCAGCTCCAGGCCACTTCTCTGGACACAGGTCACAGAAGGTGTGCTTCACAGTAATATTGGCTGTAGTTGGTCAAGTCCCCTATTCTCTTTACTTTCATTTAGGTGGGAGAACTCACACAAATCTGCAAACGAACGTAAGCCAATGTCAAGGTAGGATCTTTGGAAGTACTTGCAAAAAGTAAGTCTTACAGTGGATTGTGTTTGAGCGGCAACAGCACTGAATGGGAAGCTCATTGTAATGTGCTGCGTGGGTTCCAAGCCACGGGACTTTCTTGGAAGTCAGAGCTTTTTACACCGAGGGGGGTCGATGTCTACTCCTCTTAGGTGGTGTATGAAATAGATTTTCTTGCTCTGAATCTTACTGTCTACTCAGATTTCTTTACTAGGATCTCCAGGATATTTTCAGCTTGCTCCACACTTGCCTGCTCATCCCCTAATCTCAGAGGGGCTTCCATATGGCTGGACTACTAAGAAATAAAAAATGTTAGTGATTCAGAAGGAGAACGTAAAGATGGAGCTCAGTGTTTCTTGATCCCCCTATCCTCCTGAGCTGTTGTTCTTTATCTGGTCTTAATTTCAGCACTAAATTTCACATTGTACAAAAGTCTTTCTTTGTTGCTCAGGTTGCTTCTCATCTTCTGTTTAAAATTTAAAATATGTTATTTAATTTCTGAAAATTAAAAATACTGAAGTACAAAGAAGAAATTCTTTAATAAATCCATCACCTAGAAATAACAACTGTTGACTTAGTGGCATATTTTCTACCCATATTTTTCAATAAGAAAAAAATCCCACTATTTTTATAAAAATAAAGGGTACACAGAAAAGAATGAGACATTGAAGAATAATGCTGAGTATTTAAAAATCACCTCAAATTCAATCACCCAGAAGTAATATTGTTAACGTTACATTAGGTGAACATATTTTCAGATAACTTTTTGTGTCTGCACACACACATATGGTGAGGCAGGGAGATAGAAGTGCTTTTATAAAATGGGGACCGTAATCTAGAAATTATTTTTAATAAAACAAAAACAAAATACATGTAATTTTTCTTTAATTTAATGAAAGAAAAAAAGAAACTTTAGGAATTATGAAACTTTAAATGTTTTTCCATGGTAAGAATTAATATTTTCCAACTATTTCTAAGTTTAAGGAAAGAGATTATAACAAACTTTGAATTGGAGTTATATATGTTTCAATATTAGATATCATCAATTAAGCTTTTCTGTGACATAAGAGGATATTAGTACTCTTAAATACTCTCTCATCTTCTGTACCTTCACTTCCCAATTTTTAATGTTATTATTTGTACAGTGCCCATGTTTATAATATTGAGATTCTAATCTTTAAAAATGTCATATTAATTCACTTAAAACATTTAAATGAATATGATGCTCATTCTCAGTCCTTTTACAACAGCTTCCATTCTAAATTATGAATTTTGATTAATCTCAGAATAAGATGAATTTAAATGTCAAGTAGCTTTTTCACAAAGGGTATATGGATGCTCTATTTTTGAGGATTTTTCCCCCTAGTTTGAGAATATCTACCTGTAGCTTTCATACAAGAACAAGATCTGCCTTACTAGATATGAATTTTCTTGGATCACATTTTCTTCAGAGCTCTGATCTGCATGTGTAGATTTGTGTAACCACCACTACAATCAATACCTAGAACTATTCCATCATTACAAAGACCTCCCTCATGCTATCCCTTTATAGTCATACCCACTTCCCTTCTCCACTACGTCTCTAACTCTGACAAGCACTAATCTGTTCTCCATCTCTATAATTTTGTTATGTTGAGAGTGTTATATAAACGGACTCATCCAGTATGTGAGCTTTGAGATTGACTTTGAGATCCAGTTAGGATGTTTTCTCTATTGTGCAGTGGCCGTTCGTTGGTTTTCCTCCTCCTTCTTCCGGTAGGAGCATGCTGGTTTTACTTTGGAGGATCACTCTTCCTCCATTCTCAGTCCACTCTGCCACACCCCAACCCCAATCTCCTGGGGCGGTCACATGACCAGAACCTGTTCTCAAGTTGCTCTGAGTGTGAAGGGGAAGGAACAGGCGTGGAGACAGGCATTACACTCTCTACAATACATTAAGTCTTCTAGTAGTGACAGTATAGAGAAAGAGAGTGAAAATAATACAATTTGTACAAGGAATTTAGAAAGCCTTCCTGGAGGAGGAGATATTTGTGTTGAATCTTGAAGGCTGGGTAATATTTTTCTAGCAGAGAAAGTGGAGAGGGCCGTAAATCACCATCATTGCCAGTGAAAGATCAAGAACAGATACACATACCCATATGTTAAAAGACCTATAGAAAACAATATGATTATGTGTCCCATTATCTGAAAATACCCCTGCAAGTGAGAACTCAGACAAAAATGTATGAATTAAGCATTTACAGCTACTCAATTTAGAAATATAATTATTTAGCTAAGATTACCTGCTTTGATTAAAGGCTATTACCATATTACGAGCCATAAGAAACGATGAAATCCAGCCATTTGTGACAACATGGATGGACATTGAGGGTATTATGCTAAGTGAAATAAGTCAGAGAGAGAAGGTCAAATACTGTATGATCTCATTCACAAGTAGAAGATAAAAACAACAACAAACAAACACATAGAGACAGAGA
Organism: Diceros bicornis minor; assembly: GCF_020826845.1. Classification (NCBI taxonomy): domain Eukaryota; kingdom Metazoa; phylum Chordata; class Mammalia; order Perissodactyla; family Rhinocerotidae; genus Diceros; species Diceros bicornis. Next base: position 7,194,936 of record NC_080763.1, on the reverse strand, counting down.
TTGGATTGGTGATTACCAGAGGGGAAGTGGAAAGAGAGAAGGGTGAAAGGCGTGATTAGGCACATGTGTGTGGTGATGGATTGTAATTAGTCTTTGGGTGGTGAACATGATGTAATCTATGCAGAAATAGAAGTACAATGATGTACACCTGAAATTTATACAATGTTATAAACGAATGTTACCGCAATAAAGAAAAAAGGCTATTAACAAATGAAATTTTGTTTGGATTTGAAAAGTGTGTTCAAATCTCATGAAATATACATATTATATTAAGAAGTTCAAATTATAAAAAAGAAATCTCCTTAAAACAAAGATTTATTTGAGCAAGCTAAAGTATAAAGAGAAGCATAATTAATGAATTTACCAACTGTTCTATCTCATCTGTTTGGTTTTTAGACATATTCAGTCCACGACGCTTCTTTCCCTCTGTCAGCCTTGGTATATGAACAGAAACTCTGCAGAGAGGGTTTACAACAATTACTTGGCAAAATAGTAATAGGAATCTCTCAGCACATTAGCTGACATTCTTCTACTTCAATTCCATGCTACTCAAAGGGGCATATGCTTTGGAGTGACCCAGTCAACATTTCAATCTCCTTTTTATGTGCTTTCCTGTACTGCAGAAGCTAGAAATCTGAAAACTACATTTCCCAGACTCCCTTGCAGCTAGGGACTCAAATGTGATTTGGTTTCACCAATCAGGTATGTTTGCCACAGAAACGGATACAGAACTGACTTAAGAATAAACAGATCTGTTACTTTGGGCTGTTCTTAGAAACTAAGCCTGGAATCTGTTTCTTTGGTCGTTCCACCAATCCTATAGGCCATGCTGTATGGTATGATAAATCCATTTTTGCCTGAATGAACCGGAGTAGATTCTATTTTCTATAACTGAACTCTGACTAAGTGTCACTTTTGGTCAAAGTTTCTGGATTTGATTTTTTAAAAAAATATAATAATCACTTATGTATGAATTTATGTGTTAAAAGTAGAATTTGGTACTGAGTACCCAAAAAAGTTTTTATTTTAAAATAAAATGTATTACTGTTTTCTTTGTTCAAAATGGAAATAGTTTTATAGCTTTAGTTCTGATTGTAAAATGAACTTGTGCTCATAATAAATATGTTAGACAATAGTAAAAAGAATAAGAAAAAAAGCAAAAGTTTGTTTACAAATCCTTTTCCCTGAGATAATCTCCATCCTTCTTCTGTGTTTGGACATATGCAGCATACATATTTTATAAAATCAAGAGCATGACAAAAATATTGCTCTGTAATATGCTTTTCACCTGATATATTGTGAACATATTTTCATATCAAATCTACATCACTGTCATGAAATTCTTAGTAGATGTATATATCTTCCATATATTTTTATAACCCATCCCCCATTTTGAATACTCAGGTTGTTTTTAATTTTTACCTGTTATGAACAAAGCCAAAATGAACATTTTTCATTTCTTTTTATTTATTTCCTCAGTGTAAATTTGTAGAGGAGCAATCTCTAAGTTCATTTTAAAGATTTTTGATATGTATTGCCAGATTGCCCTCTACAAGATTGTATCAATTTCCAAGGGCACCAGCAGCTATTCGAGCACCCGTTATTTTGCATGTCGCCAGCGCTGGGTGTAAATGGTCTGATAATCTGATGGGGAAAACTAGAATCTCACTTTGTTTTATTGTTTTCTTTCTCTCCTCCTCCTTCTCGTTAAAAAAGAACACCCCTCCCCCCCACAAAACTCTATTTCTTTAATTGTGTATATATATTTTTTCTTTTTCCTGAAGATCATTAATTTATGTTTTTGGCTTCTTTAGTTGAGGATTATCATCCAGACATGTTCCTTATCACGATGTTGAATTGTAGATATGGGTTTAAAAGCTGCAGTTATTCTTCGAGTGTTTCGAAATACTATTTCCGAAGCTGAGGCTGAATCAGATAGCCCATTTCACATGCCTTCTGACTTGGTAATTTTTGTAGCATTAGCTACCTCGACACTCCAGGATGGAGAGAGGCCAGGCTTACAGCTGTAAACATTCAGGCTCACAGAGGACAGCCCCCACCCCCCACCCCCGGCAGTCTGTACAAGGTTGTGTGTGTCAGTTACCAGAGTCTGTTTGACTGCTACCTCTGGATACATGGAGTCTCTCTTCAAACAACCACAGAGCTCATTGCTATTATTAATCTGTCTCTGTTGCCAGATTCATAGCTTCAGAGTAAGAAAATATTATCTAAGCAAATATTTAAGCAGAATTCTCTACACTGTTATGCTTCATTAAAGAACAGTTCTCATTCCGTTTGTTCTGGAGTAAAGTGAAATGCTCCACATCAATACACTCTCCAGCTGTCCGCAGCATTTTTTTTCCACAGTAGGAAGACGAGGGTTTCTCAGGAAGAAAGGCTCTGTGGCGACGAGCCTCCTCTCTTCTTCCTGCCTCTCTCCCAGAATCTGGTCTGTGGCGGGAAAGCATTGTGACTGAAATTGATAAAATAAAGGGTGTTTGCGTGCACCCTGGTGCAAAGCGGCGAAATATGAGTGCCAGCCTTCCACCGACTGCTGAGGCACGTGCTGTGAGTCGCCCACTCAACATTCAGCCTCCTCCTCTGTGCCTTCCCGTGCTGCGCACGTTCTCGGGGTTTGGCTGTATTGGCAAGCAGGAAATGTCGTCTGTTCGGTATCCTAGGACTCCTATCCTAGTAGTCACAGCGCCTTTCCTTTCCTCTTCTGCTTCGGTTGTCCTCTCCTTCCTCCTCGGTTGAATGTACAAGCTACAGAGAGCACCAGGAGAGAGTGACCGTCTGTGGGGAAAAAAAAAAAAGAAAAAAAAAGGCTGGATATGGAAATTATTGATCTGGATAAGTAGTATTGGTACAAGAAACTGGTGTAATTTATCACAAAAAGCCCTGGAAAAAGGTGTTTCTAAAATTTCTAATCATTAATATTTTTGAGGGTAGCGGGAGAACTTGTCTTTCGGGTGTGGTTCACGTTGGCATAGGCGATTTGAAGAAAGTTTTGTGTTTTCTCTTAAAAGCAGTTGTTTGAGGAGCAGTGTCTCTCAGCTGGTGGTGTTCACGTCGATACCTGCGTGCTAATACGAACGTTGGTAACAGCCTTACGAGTGGAAGAAATGCCGACGAGCTTACGGAGAGGCTTGCAATGGAGAACCGTTCAAATTCCTATTTGGTCCGTCTCACGTAAGGGAAATTTACAGCCGGTAAACCAGATTCCTTTTCTCATAAGAACTTTCTCCCTTTTTTTTTATATTTACGCCTACTGAAAAATGACTGTTGCCAGCTCCTTCCACCGTATTTTATATTAAAGCTTTGTGGAATAAAGGCCATGGAGTCCTGTTGTCAGTTTCCAGAGAGGCTGCACTCTCAATGTCTTCAGGCAGATGAATCTATTATTAGTAAGTTCAATAAAAGTTGTAGCATGATTGTGTAATGGATTGCTGGAGAATCTGTTGGAGTTGGGTCTTATAGATTTTTTTTAACACACATATTGAAGGAAAACTACAATTTATTATTTTGGGTCACAAAATTACAGATAAAAATATCAAACTTGTATCTTACAGTAAAAAATAGACATTTTATTATATTAAGAAAAACATCTAGCTCTATCTTGTTGTTTCTTTATCACAAAGAAGAGAGAAATGAAATCCGTATTTAAAAGGCTGCAGAACATTGTGCATTTAAAGTACTCAGCAAGTTATTCCCTAAAGCACTCCATATGATATGTAAATCTTTTGATCTTTCACAAAATGCATGAATACTATAAAGAATAATGAGTACAAGCTTGGAAAATACAATATTGACTGTCAATGTAGTACACTTAGCCACAATTATTATTTGCATGGCTTTTGCAACATAACTGGAGGGGATACTTCTGTGAATATGTTAAGTACATGCGAGTGTCTGCTAAAGGAGATTTAATTTTATAAGAAAGACTTCTTTCTCCCTTCCCCCGTCCACTAGTTATTCGCTTTTTGAAATCATTTTCTCAAGATAGAAAGAGTCTTTGGGAAAGGGTGGAATTGACTAGAATTTAAAAAGAGAAACCCCGCTACCCTGTTGATATTTTATCCATACGACGGATAAAATAACTTGGCTTTGGAAAGTATCACTCTATGATACCCTGCAGAAAGAATATTTAAGTCATGGTAAGCTGTTCTTTATAGGAATCTTTGTTTAAAACTTAGTTCAGCAATCTGAATGAAATTTTTTCTTCAAGTTTAGTTTGGAGAATAATTTATTTGACATTCTTGAACATTTTAGAAATTACAAATTCTGTTTGAACTTGTTCAATAGGATTTATTTGAAACAAACAAGCCACAATTTTTTTTATATATCAGTTAAAAATTTAACATTTGAATTCACTTGGTTTTAGTCAAAGTAATGAGCTACTTCACCATTGTGGCTGGTTGTGTTTACGATGTGAGAAGACCTCGTTAGTTAATCCAGTCCTAAAGTGCAGAGCTGCCAGCCAAGGACAAATGGCCACTGGTAGAGGCAGTATGTCAGATGATTTGGGAGTAGTTAATGTACAAATGAGAAGAAAAATTGATTCCCATGATGAGGTATATGATCCCAAGATGTTAGTGTCTCAAACTACACAGGGACATGAATGCATAAAACTCCATTTGGATGCGTGGAACTCTATTTGGGTGCATAGCTATATTAAACCTTTTAAACTTCAGTTTTTAAGAGTATATGAATGGACTTTGATTCGAAAATTTGCATGGAAATGCAAACAACCTAGAATATCTAATAGGATCTTGAAAAAGAAGTACATGTTTGGAGGACTCGACTATCTGATTTTATGACATTATAAAGCTACAGTAGTCAAGATAGTGTAGTATTGGCATATGGACAGAGAGATAATGGAACAGAATAGAGAGCCCCACACTTACGGCTATTTAATTTTTGATGAAGGCACCAAAGTAGTCCAATGAGGAAAGAAAGTCTTTTCAACAATGCTGCTGGAACAACTGAATATCCAGGTAGGAAAATGAAAAAGAATCTTGATCTTACATCCCATCACACACAAACATCAATTCAAGATAGATCCTAGACTTAAAAGTGAAAATTAGATCTCGAAAGATTTCTGAAGTATGGGATCATATTTTTGCAACCTGAGGGCAGACAAACGCTTCTTAGACAGGACACAGGAAGCAGAAACAATAAAAGAGAAAAGTCTGACAAATTAGATTTCACATAATTTAAAAAGACATCATGAATTAAAGGAACAGGCAAGTCACAGATGAGGAGAAAATATTTACAAAATATGTATCTGACAAAGAATTTGCATCCAGAATGTAAAGAACTTATACAACTCAGAATATAAAGATAAACAATCCAATTTAAAAATTGGAAAATGATTTGAACAGTACTTTGACAAAGGGAGATATACAAATGGCTAATAAGCACACAAAGAAGGTGTTTAACTTCATTGTTCACAAAGGAAATGCAAAATTAAGCCACAACGAAGTACCCTACATACCTACCAGAATGGTTAAAATTTAAGACTGATATCAGCAAATATTGGTGAGGATGTGGAATGACTGGAACTCTCCTACCTTGTTTGTGGGAATGTAAAATGGTAAAACCACTTTGGAACACAGCCTGGCAATTTTTTACAAAACTAAAAATACACTTACTTTATGCCCTAACGATTCCACTCCTGGGTATTTGCCCAAGAGAAATGAAAACATATTTTCCAAAAGACTTTACAAGAATAATCATAGCAGTTTTATTCATAACAACCGAAAACTGGAAACAGCCCTGGTGTCCATCAACAAGAGAATAGATAAACTGTGGTAAATTTATCCAATGGTTTGCTACTCAGCAATAGAAAGGAGAAAACTCCTGAAACATACAATATGTATGAATTTCAGAAGCACTATGCTGAGTGAAAGAAGCCAGACACGAAAGAGTATATAGTGTATGATTCCATATACAAGAAGTTCTAGAACATGCAAAATTAATCCATGATGCTTCTGGGGTGGGGAGCATTGATAATGTTCTATATCTAGATAGGAGTTTGGGCTATATAGGTGTATGCGTTTGTCAAAAGTAATTGAATGGTACACGTAAGATCATTTAATTGTATGAAAATTTTACCTCAAAAGTAAGAATTCATGAACAAACATTTAACTCTATTTTGCAATATGCAAGCTGAATTGTTTAGAAGTGAAATATAATGATGTCTGCAACTTACTTCGCAATGTATCCAAAAAATAAGATGCATTGGTAGGTGGATAGACGTGATAAAGCAGGTATGGCAACACGTTAATAGTGGAATCTAGGTGGCAGGTATATAACTACTCACTGTATAATCCTTTCAACTTTTCTGTATGTTTGAAAATTTTCATAGTAAAATGTTGGAGGAAACTATATGGGTAGTTTTCACTACTGTAGAGTACACTTTATTTTCTACTCATTCAATATTTAGGAGAAAGATTATGATGACTGAGCTATTCTCTCATTAAACTCACTTAGCTGATGAATAGAACATTTGAAGTGTAGTGACAAGTAAGACTGTCAATAAAAACAATATAATCTAGTAAATTTAAATGCATAAGAAGGCTTCAGCCCTCTAAACCAGTGATTTCAAACTGGGCCAATTATCTGGATCACATGAGGGAACTTAGAAAAATACAGATTCCATGGCCTCACTCAGATTATTGAATATCTGAGAGTGAGGACAGAATTTTGTAATTCTGAGAGCACCCAGATGATTCTGCTGCAGCCCAGGTGTGGGGATTCAGTTGTGGACAGTGGCTCAAAAAATGTGCATGTTTTCACAGCTCATTTCCCTTGCAATTTCCACAGCAAGCAGCTTCCAAGGGGTCTGGAAATTCCAGAAGAGGCATATCTGCCTCTTGGTCTGGCTTCCTGAGCACTGCTAATATGCACACCTTGAAAATCAAGCTGGGGGCCCAGCATCACAAAGCGTTTGAAAAGGAAACACTTTAGAGATCTTCCTTTACTCAACAGCAAAGAACTGAGTGCTCAGAAAGGCCTAGGTCAGCCAGCAAGTTGCTGGAGCCAGGCCTAGAACCCAAGTTGACTTCTTCCAAGCGGGGCTCTCTCTACTCCACTTTGTCTTCAAGGTTCTCATTAAGAGAAATTACCAAAGCCGTTTTCATTTCACTCTTTCTGACCCTCCAAAAGGGATATAGTGTTTTAAAGTGCATCACATTTAAGTAACTGTGGTCAAACTATTCCATTACATTCTGAATTTTTTTGAGGTATAATTGCCATACATTATATTAGTTTCATGTATACAACATAATGATTCAATATTTGTGTATACTACGCCATGATCACCACAGTAAGTCTAGTTAACTAAATTTTTAACTTTTAAGGAAATGGCCAATCTGCCATTGGTGTATGTGGTCCAGTTATGAAATAATCCAGATGATTGTTTTACGCTAGATCACACCTCTACCTACCTACTTAAGGTCTCAATTCCTTCCTTTCTCTCCTGGTCACCAGATTTTTGATCTCTCATGGATCATTTATTTCCTTCAACATACAAACATTTTGTCCATCTAAAAAAATTTCTATTGTTCCCACTTTTTTCTCCTCTTTACAGCAAAACTTCTTGAAAGAGTTGTCTCTACTCACTGTCGTCAGTTTCTCTTTCCATTCTCTTTGAACCTGCTCCCATTAGGCCTTTTGTTCCCATTTATCCGTTAGAACCACTTCTGTCCAGCTGACCAGTGACCTCCCATTGCTGGATCCAGCGGGGAATTACCAGGCTCTGCCTCACCAGGCCCATCAGCAGCATCATACCCATGACCCACCTTCCTCTCGAAGCACATTCTTCACCTCACTCCCAGGACTCGCCTGGTTTTTCAGTGTCTCTCCGACCCCCTTCTTCTTAGTATCCTTTGCCATTTCCTTATCATCTTTCAATCACCTATAACATCTCCATTTGTGCATCTAATAGACCCCTAAAAGTTCATGTGATTAAAATGGAGCTCATGCTGGTAGCCTCCAAACTCATTTCTCCAGTCTTCCCACCTCTGTTAATGATGACCACACCCTTCTGCTTGCTCAGGACTTCCTGGACTCCATTCTTTCTCTTACACACCACATTTGATCTGTCAGCAAACACTGTAGCTCTACCTTAAAAAATCTATCAGGATTCTATGGCTTCTTGATATCTCTACTGTGGCCACCTCCAGTGCAAGCCACCATCATCTCTTGCCTGGATTATTGCAGTAGCAATAACTGGTCTCTGCTTCCTCCCTTGCCCTGCTTCAGACTGAGTGATCCTGTTAACAAAGTCAGATCATGTTCTCCCTCTGCTCAAAATTCTCTATGGGTCTCCCAACTCACTCAGAACAATGGCAAAATTCTTACCGTTACCCAAACCCCTACATGATCTGACCTTTGTTATCTCTCTGACCTCATCTCCTATTTCTCTCCCCTTCTGCCCCATCCACACTAGAGTTTTCATTGTTTCTTGAAAACACCAAGCACTCATCAGCCTCAAGACCTTTGTACTTGCTGTCCCATCTTTCTAGAATGTTCTTCTTAGCTATTCACTGGCCTTGTTCCTTTACTGCCTTTAAATCTCTACTCAATGTCATCTCAGTGAGGCCTTCCTGGCCACACTGCACAAAATATCAACATCCCCTAAACACACACACACACACACACACACACACACACTTCCCATTCTTTTTATTTGCTTATTTGTCTACTTAGCACTTACCAATATTTAACATTTTTTTATTTATTGAAGTTGCTTACTATCTGTCTTTCCCACCAGAATGTAAGCTCCTTGAGAGCAAGGAGGGTTTTTTTGGGTCTGTTTTGTTCACTGGTTAATCCCCAGTACTCAGGAAAATGCCTAGCACATAGTAGGCACTTAATAAATTATTGAATAATTTAATGAATAAATGAATAATGAGGAAATAAATAAATGACTAGAACTAGCTTCCATTTATTTTGCATTTACTCTGTTCCTGGCACTAATTCCCTCAATGGTGTTATTTAGTAGATACCACTATTATTTCCATTTTAAGGTTGAGCAAACTAAGGCAAACAGAGGTTAAGTAACATGCCGAGGTCACACAGATGCAAGTGGCTGAGTCGAGGCTCAAACATGGGTCTGAGTCTAAAATGAGAGCTTTTAGCCATTACACTCATACGCACCCCAAATATTTCAAGAAAACTATAATTTCAAAGATAGATGTAACCTTTGTTTATGTGTAATTATCCTAGCCTTAAAAAATATTCTAGTGATTAAAACTTGTGGACTACACATTCGTTACCTAAGACGATCAATTACTACGGTAAATGAAAAGAGTTTTCCCAAAAGCTAAGAGTAAATTATCTCAAATCTTAGGCTGATCACTTGTTCTAAGCTTGTGGTGGGTAAAAAGATGAATAAGACTGATTCTGCTTCATGTGAATTTACAGCACAGTGGCTCTTTATTTCTTAGAAGTAATCCAAAAAGCTAATAGTGGAAAGGGTTCCTGGAAGCTTCCAAATGGGACATTCTTTAAACAAATGGGACTTTTTATAAAGAGCATTTATACATTTACAATTTAGATTATAAATAAATATAAATTTATATTTATAAATATGGCTGCTGAAATGAGACAACTGATTTATTTGTGGTTCTTCTAGTAACACTGAATAATCTTAAAAAAATACCATCAGCTTCTCTGGTTCTCAGGTCTTTGAACTTGGGCTAGAATTGCACCACCAGCTTCCTGGGTCTCCAGCTTGCGGATGGCGTATATGGGTATGTATGTGTGTATATACATGTATACATATATACATATATATGTATGTGTGTATATACATGTATACATATATGTATACATGTATATATGTATTGATTTTATATATATGTATATATGCATATGTGTGTATATATACATATTCTCTTGGTTCTGTTTCTCTGAAGAATCTAGGCAACTAATAAAGCCACTTTGAGTAACCACATCTTCAGTAAGCATGTTCATTCATTCATTCGTTCATTCAATAGACATGCATTGAGCCTGCTATGTGCCAAGTTTGGAGTAGATCTGAGATACTGAGATGATTGAAAAATAATCCTAACTGTCAAGGAATTTGCAATTAGGGGAAACAGAAAACTGTGTAAACAAATAATTGCTCTACAATGAGATAACCACTGTAAAGGCAGATGTGCAAAGCACCAAGGTGGTGTGAGGAGGGTATGATCAATGCTGTCTGGAGAGATGGCCAGCAGGACGGCCGAGAGGAGGAGAGCCTGAGCTAGTTCATGGGTGAACAAAGTTCAGTGGGCATTCCTGGTGATGACAATAACATGGGCAAAGTCACCTGTGCTTGAGACACCAAGACACGCAGCTCGCTTTATCTGGAGCAAGGCTGGAAGCAGGAACTGCTTCCGGGGCAACGATGGGAGGTGAGTCCCCAGAAGGCTCATGTGCCTTGCTGAAGGCTTTGGGCTTGGCTCTGGTGGAGGCTCCTAGGTTTTCCTAAGTGGAGGACCATCCGAGACAGAAATTTTCATCTTAGAAAGATTACCCCGGTGGCAATATGGGAGAGAACTAAAGGTGAGAAGCTGACGAGCCAGGATCCAGGAGTCCAATTTGGAAACTTACAAATGACTTGATGTGTGGAGATTAGGGCAGACAAGCGCTAATAAGGACACTTAGAAGGTAGAATCAGCAAGTGGATACTTAGAAGGTGGAATCAGCAAGATTAAAATCTAAAGATTTAAATCAGCAAGATTTAACTGAGAAGGAGATTCAGAGGGAGGGGCTGATGGAAAGGAGGCAAGAAGGCTGCCCTCTAGATTTCTGGCGTAAGTAAATAACAGTACTATTCATGAAGTAGGGAATAGAGGGGAGGACTTTTGAAGGAAATTTTTGAAGCTGAGATTTAATTATTTTGAGTTTGAGATTTCTGTGGGATGTACACCTGGAAGTAACCAACTGACAGTTCTATATGTAGGTTATAAGCATGAACAAAATTCCCCAGGGTGTGTATACGTTAATAAAAGATTAAAAGTCAGAAGACTTAGAAACACCAACATTCAAGACTGGGGTAGATGGGAGGATGTGTAGAAAATGGTTTGATTCTGAAGACGCTGATTAGAAGTGAGCAGTGCCAGAGAAACAAGGGAGGCTGTGCACCAGCTCGTCTGTGTCTGTGGCTGGATCCTTGGTGTATCTCCCTTCTTTCACTTGCTTCCCCTTGAATCTAGGTGAGTGGAGAAAACAAATATTAAACTTCAAGGCAGAGGCCACATGTCTGGAGTTTAGCTTCTTGGTTTCCTTGCCACTATCATGTAATTTCTGCTTTTTAAAAAGCCCGGTCACAAGAGACTGAAGCGAGATCTCATGACCCAGACACAGGGTCAGCAGCATGCACCAGTCCTCTGAGTGTTTGTGTATTTCTATTCCAGGGATCTATCGTGTGTGGTTTTCACCTATGCACTGTCCTGACCCCAAAATCAGAAAAGAAGAGGAAGCATTTAAAGGATATTTATGCCAAATCACTTGAATATTTAGAAAGATATATATGGATCTATTGCTGCAACCTCAGGGCATGAGAAACCTTTCATGATGATTTGTTCTGTTACTTTAAAAAAAAATGCCTCATTCTTACAGCAAATGCCACATCATAAGCTCTTTCTAGTATTAGCAAGATATAGACACTTTCTGGAAGAAATACAAAGAACTCTTATGCATTTCTATGTGTCACAATGTTTCCAGGATTCAACTGTCTTTGGAGAGGGTGTCTTCTTGTTTTGAATGACAACTCATAATTACACCAACAAACACGACTGTTCACTTTAGCGACCAAACAGATGAATACCCAGATACACCCACTGGAAAATCAAAAAGACCAAGATCCAAATTTCTCTGTGTTTCTGTTTGTTTGTGTTTTATGTTTAAGTTTGTTTATTTATTAATTTATTTTATTATTATTATTGTTTGCTCTTGTTGATGACTCTAAAGGCATTTGAACCTAAATTTGGAAATCCTCAATAAAAAAGTGCATTTTAAAAAACAAATTACCGTGCCTAGATAACTGATCCTATTTTAATTTAGTCAATAGTTACACTGTTATTTAGAAATAATTACTTTATTCAGATTCCAGTTTGAATGAACAATATTTGAAAAAAGACCAGATATTGGAAAGTTGCAAGTAGAATTTAGACTTAATCGTCAAAGTTAGGAAGGAAAATATTCTGGATGAGTCCATGTTTTGCTTACTCAAACAGAACAATTAAGGAAAAGTGATATTCCAGCTTGAAAGTAGTTTTACTTTGATCTAACCTCATCTTATCTGATATGTTTGAGAAGTTCAGCCCATTTGCCAATTGTATTAGTGAGGGTAGAGGTTAAGTTGCTTTAAAAAATTAACCTTCAAAACAGCAGTTTGAAGAAGACAGTCCTAGGGAGAATATTCCAGGGCGGTGGGAAAGTTCTACTCCACGTGGTCATTCAGGAACCCATCTTGCTGTTCTGCCGTCCTTTAGGGCATTGTCAAAGCTGGCTTGTGGTGACTTCTATGTCCCAGCTTATGGGGATGGGAGAGAAAGGAGCACTGGGACAAGTGGCTTTTCTTTAAAGTTGGAGGTCCTAGAAGTTACACATATCCCATTTGCCTGAACTTAGAAATGTGGGCACACTCAAATGGGAGGCTGAAAATGTCATCTCTAGCTGGGCATCTACATGCCTGGTTTAAACTCTAGTGCCATGGAAGGAGGAGAGGACAGATTTTGATGGACAATCAGGAGTTTTCTGGTCTTTGTGGGACACTCCAATAGAAACATTATAATGCTGAGCTTGGAAGCACTAGCTTCAAAAGACAGGATTCATGGCCCAAACAAGGGTTAAATTGTACTAAAGATCATATTGTTGAATAAGGGAAATAGAATTCAATCTATTCCAAATGGATATTTTTGGGAGAAGCAGTAATGTAGAAAGATGATAAAAGGCCCAGAGCTTAAATAAACACATTTGAATAGGAGGTGATGTGTTGCAAGACAAATGAAAATCAGTTGATTTGCCATGCCTCTATCCAAATGAAAATAAGGTCACCCCTGATTCTGAGAAGTTCATATAGGAAAGAGAAAGAATTCTAATTAGGATTAAGAACATTATCTCTCTCCAAATGTCTGCAAGCATAGAATACTGGTTCTGTCTATGGCTATACCTATAATGTTGCAATATGACTTTTTTAAAGGGAGGAGACAATTTGGTAAACTGATAACTAATTTAGATAATGTTAATTGTATCGGGTAGAAGATGATTAGGAGAGTTATAAAAGAAACCTCAAGTGTGCTCTGCATGGGATATTATTGAAAACATGACTATTGTGTAAAGCTGTTATCCCTTCCACAAAAGAGAGATGATTCCTGGATGTGCTCATATTATACAAAATCAGGAGAGGAGAAGCTGGGGCAGGGGTGAGGGCATAGTGGTTATGCTGATTTTGGTATCCCCTGGAATCTCTCTTTAATTCCCTTCTGTGAATGGTGTGTGCACACATGCACACATGTGACCTAATTGGATAGCATCGTCACCTGGCTTCATTATCACAAACCATGCTTTGCGTGTGGATTACCAGTACAAATTTACTTCCTTCTCAGTTAAATGCAAATAACCTTGGGTGTTAAGGAAGCCCTCTTTATTTTAGCCATGCACACAATTTGCTGCCTTAGAATATTATGGACTTACATATCCCTTCTTGTGGAATGGTTGTTATCACTGAGTCAGTTTTTGGAGGGTTAGTCAAATATTTGTTTCCCATTTTAAGTAAACCATAGTGTGCTAATCTCCCCAAGTATGGTGTCCTGTAGAGAGCCTGTTTAGTGTTATTTGGAGTAATCATATTTTATTCATGTCATGTGATACTCAACAGGAATGATATGGTAACTATTCCATGAGCACTCAGTCAAGCAAAAGGCATGTCCTTTGTGAGATGCAACAAACCTCCTTCCACTTCTGAAGTCCACATCAAACAACCCCTCTGAGCTTGTTATTTTCTGCCCTTCCCCTCCCCACCTGCTGATCCATTTTCCTTTCTTCTCAGCCTTGTTTTGTGCCATGGGAGGATGACCCTTCTGGACCATATCTCCTGGGTTCCCTTCCTGGTGGACTTATAATTAGATTTGGCCAATCTTGGGAGATCAGAGGGTGAGAGTAACGATTTGGGGTAGTTCTCCCCAGCTCCCTCCTTCCTGCCATGCTCTATCTCAGGGACAACCGGTCCTCTCTATGACCACAGCTCCCCCTGGGGAACTCTTCCCCGCTCTTTCATCTCTCATTGTGTTCCAGTAACCTGATTTCTTCTTCTTATCCCTTCAGTTTAGGGGTGGTACCCGCTTCCCACTACAGTTAGTGCCTGGGTACCTCACCATCTGTTGTTTATTCCCCCAACCCAGCCCACACCTCCATCAGTAATACTTTTTTTAAAGTTTCTTCATTTGAGTCACCTGGGGTGAAGACTGTTTCCTGCCACAACCATGACAGGGAAGGTAGCTGGCAAGCCTCTGTGTTGCTCTACATTAAACAGGTTCCGGAAAGAGTTATCTGTGCCTGCTCTGTATAATTTCCTTTCTTTATTTCTCCTTTGAACTCATTCCAACAAGTCATTGCCCCTATCACTCTACCAAATCTGCCCTTGTCAAAGTCACTAACGATGTTAATAATCAGGATACAACGGTCTGTTCTTAGCCTTCATCTTACTAGATCTTTCAGCAGCATTGGACACAGTCAACCATTCCCTCCTCCTTGAAATCTTTTCTTCACTTGGCTTCCTGGACAGTAAGCTCTTCTGACTCTTCTAATACTTCATTAGCCAGTCTCTCTCAGCCTCCTTTGCTTGTTCCTCCTTGTGACAGAGCCTGGACACCTGTTTACCAAACCTGCTTTCTATTTTTCACAAGCACTTGGTCAGACTGCGTTTCTGAGTCCCCCTCGCAGTTTGGAGGAGCCACAGGTACCACTGCTAGGCATGGTCCTTAAAATCTTCCTGTGCACCATTCTCCATTTTCTTTCCTTTTCTCCTAACAGGATGCAGAGGTTCATGATGACTTTGGGAACCATGCATTGAAGATAGAGGAGCCACAAATGGAAGGAGAGTCACCACCAATCAGAACCCCCATTTTGGACTTTTTTTGCGAGTGAGAAATATGCTTCTGTTGAGTTTGAACCATTATTCCTTCCTGGTTTTGTCTCTTACAGCAGGTGGTGTGACCTGGATTAACCCACTTGTCATCTCCCTGTCCCGTCAACACTGAGCACCCAGGGCTCAGTCCTTGGATCTCTTCTCTTTCTACCCTCTTTCCCTTGTCTCCTGGCTTTAAATACTATCTATATTTTTGTCAGCTTTATGCTTCCAGTTGCTCAGACTAAAAACCATTCTTGAACCCCACATCTAATCAGTCAATAAATCCTCTTGGCTCTACCTCCAAAATATATCCAGCATCTGTCCCCTTCTCACCATCTCCAAAGGGATCACGCTGGTCTAAAAGCTGCACCTAGAATACTGTAATAGCCTTTTTCTGGTCTCCTTGCTTCTGCCCTTGCCCTTTCCAGTCTGTCCTTGACCTGGTCACCAAAATGTCTCAGTTAGAATGAAAGTCAGACCATGTCATTCCTCTGCTCAAAACCTTTAGAACTTTCCATCCCATTCTGTGGAAACACAGGAGTCCTTACAAGACCCCGCAGGAGCAGCCTGTTACCCCTCTGGCCTCATTTCCTATAGCTCTCCATCTCCACACTCCTGCCACGCTGGCCTCCCCACGGCTCCTCCTTGCACATTCCCACCTCAGAGCCTCTTTTCTTCCTGCTTCTTGGCCCAGTTGGTCCCAGGGCCTCCACCCGTCACCTCCTTGACTCAAATAGCACCTCGTCAGAGAGGTTTCCATGACCACCCGTTCAAATCACAACCCCTCCACACACACTCATTTCTCTCCTTCCCTTTTCAGCCTTTTTCCACAGCAGCAATCACCATCAAGGAGACCATTTATCTAATAAAATTCTCTTGTTTCTCTGGTCTTCCCTTCCCAGGATTTAGTTCAATGCAGGCCTGGGTTTTTGTTTCTTTTGTTCTCTGCTGTATTTCAGCACCTAGAATAGGCCTGGTACACGTAGTAGGGCTCAAGAAATATTTGTGGAATGGATGAATGAATGGATTTTCTGCACTCCGTTTAAACCAGACAGGAAAACCCAAGTTTTAAAGTGCTTCTTAAAAAACAGACCATACGTGAAAGAAAGAAGGAAAGAAGAAAGAAAGAAAGAGAGAGAGAGAGAAAGAGAGAAAGAGAGAGAGAGAAGGAGGGAGGGAGGGGGGAAGGAAGGAGGGAAAGGAAAGAGAAGGAAGGAAGGAAGGAGGGAGAGAAGGAAGGAAAGGAAAGAAGGAAAGGAAAGGAGGGAGGGAGGAAGGAAGGAAGGAAGGAAGGAAGGAAAGGAAAAGAAGGAAGGAAAGGAAAGGAAAGGAAAGGAAAGGAAGGGAGGGAGGGAGGAAGGAAGGAAGAAAAGGAAAGGAAAGGAAAGGAGGAAGGAAGAAAGGAAAGGAAAGGAAAATAAGGGAGAGAGGGAGGAAGGAAGGAGGGAGGGAGGGAGGGAGGAAAGAAGGAAGGAAGGAAAGGAAAGGAAAAGAAGGGAGGGAGGGAGGGAGGGAGGAGGGAAGGAAGGAAGGAAGGAAGGAAGGAAGGAAGGAAGGAAGGAGGGAAGGAAGGAAGAGTAGACAGTGATGGCTTCACATTCTAACAGAAAATACGCAGCACCATCACCAACCAGCATTTTCACAGTCCTCACCATAGAATCCACCTGAATAATCATGCTGACAGAGCCATTCGTAGGAGACTGGGGTCCTATGACCAGCATTCCAAGGGCCCATGCAAGCAGGCACTGGAAGCTAGTGTTGTTAGACTTAACATAACAGTGTGTTACACCAAGTGCGTCATTATTTTATGTAATATTACCAAATGGTTATAATTTTAACACACTTTAAAATGTATTTATATTTCTCTTTGTAAAAATAATATATACTCAGTATACATAATTTGGAAAATGTAGAGAAGGATAAAGGAAAAAAGAGTGAAAGAGAAAGGAAAAAAGTTAGAAAGGAAGGAACATTCATAGTCACAAAGACATTCACAATTAACATTTTGGGACATGACTCACAATCTTTTTTCTTTATGTTAAAAAAAAATGTCATCTTTCAATGACTTTTTAATAAGTTGAATATGTTAGCATGACCCTCAGTGCGCATAATATGAACCACTCATCAAACATTGAACCAGAGCTGCTCTTGTTCCTTGCTGCTCATACTTGGCAATCAGTTCACGTGATCAAATTATCCTGTCATCAGCAGCATTTGATGACAGACAGGGCCATTCAGACGTTATAAACAGCCCAATGTGCAGATTTCAGTTACCCGTTTCTCTCAATGTGAAATAACAATTGCATTTATGTAGCAGTAATGAAACATTTCTTAGTGAAAAACCAGGAGATTAAAAATAGTTTTGGCTTGCCTGGGACTAATGATGTCAAATGATGTAGTGGGGTAATTATTGTGAAGACTTAATTCCTGTGTCATCAGGTATTTATAGATATACAAAGCATTCTACTGATTAAACAGCATTCAAGGTGACTAAACATTAACTGTGATTGACAGTTTACAGCTCAGACAAACTAAAAAGATTAAACAACGTTAGAAAGTGGCAGGTGACTTCTTTCCCCTCAGGGCATTTTGCCCTGTGAGAAAATGATTGAGACTTCTAATAATATTGCTAACAAGTGAGTTCTGGACTGTTTGCTTGCAGCAGTCATATTCTGAGAAGGAATGCAAATCCTGTTATGCATCTTTTTCATCTTGGTGAGGTTGCAATGGCTATAAAAGTTAGATATAAGGTAAAGGAAAGTATAACTTCCCTTGAGACTTAAAATACCCTGAAACATTTCCAACTTCTGGGGGCAGATAATGTTTCAAAGCTGTTGGCCAAGATCAATTTGTTTTATATCTGATACATTTTCTCTCAGAAATAGAGCAAAGATTATCCCAAATTCAGTTATTCAGAATTTCAGGTAATCATCATTGCTTCTCTATAAAATTTCCCCTGTAGCTGAGCCTTCAGTTATAGGATGTGATTCCTAATTACATATCTATGCATGCCTTACCTTAGGCTCTATCCTTTTCTCTTTCTAGAAGGTTCAGAGGAGATTTTTTTTGACCATCTCCTCTTTAAGCTAGATAATACCACTTCTTAGGAAATTATAATCATAAAACCTTATGTGTTTGTGGTTCTCTGAACTTTATGAAATGTTTTTTTCCTCTTTTATCTCATGGGAATAATAGTCCCTGCGCACAGGTTTATCATGAGAGCTAGATGAAAGAATGCATGTGAAGTGTTTAGCACGGTGCTGGCCCAGAGCATTTGCCAAATAATTGTAAGCCACTTTAATTAACTAATTTACTATATTTTATCCTTACAATAACCCCATAAAGTGGATAAGGTAAGTGGTATTATTTTTGTTTAATGAGTGCCTTTGAATCTAAGACACAAAGGTTGAGTGGCTTTCCTAAAGTCATGAGATTTGGGGGCCTGAATCAAAATTGGAATCCAAATCTACTGGTTTCCAGCTTAAGTACGTTCCCTAGAGTCTTCTAGACCACATCATTGCTGTGGAGAGAGAGATGGCCCTCGATGTCACCGTGTCTTATCCCTTAAGGCATCATAACTACCACTAAAGCTCCCCAGCTGTGCTCCCGTCAGCTCCTTTAGTCCTCATCCCGTATCTCTTCTATTAAGACTGTATTTTGTGCTCATTAAGAGCATAAGCTTTGCTCCCTGACAGACCAGGGTTTGAATCTTGGTTCTGGTTCTTAATCACTTTGTATGAAATGAACATAGGTTTGTTGTGAGGATTAAAGAAAGTGAGATATCTCATACATATATTATGTATAATATATATTATAATACGTATTATATATATTATATATAATACATAGGTACTGCCTGTGTAGTACCTGGCACATGGAAAGCACTCCATAAATGATTTTCATTGTTGTTGTTATGATTCCTAGATCAACTCCAGAGCTGTGCTGCTGTACCTGCTGCCATAGCCACGTCTTCACACCAGCTGTCTCCTTGGGCTCCAGCCAGCCTGGCTCATGGCCTCAACACTCCACTGAAACTATTGCTCTCCCTGTCAGTAAATACCTCCTTCTGACCAACCCAGGCCCTCTCTGCTGCTCAGAGCACTGTGGGCTCACCCCTCTCCACTGGGTGGAGTCTCGGCACCAGGGCGCCCAACGCTGGTGGCTTTCCTCGCGCACGGCTCCCTCCCCTTCTAACGGCACCACTTCCCCCATCCCACCCTTCGGAGCTCTGCCCATCCCTGCAGACAAAATCTTCAGCTTATTATGCTCCTCTTCAATTGTACCTTACAAAGATCATGGTTTTATTTACCCCTCCATATTTACCAGCTCGTATTCACCATCTCTGCTTCTAGAGCAATTAATTGGTTTATTCTCATATGGTATATATATAATTATTTTCTGTATCTCTAAAGGCTTGGTGAGAACCGTTGAAGGAAAGTGAGTAACACTGTTGGCAGGAAGCAAAAGGGAAGCAGGCCTCAGCCTCATCTGCGTCTCTGTAACGGCGCTTTACAAACCTTCAGCAGCAGCGTGACGGACTCTGGGGAGCCTCCTCCCTGCAGTGGAGGCATCCATTCGCAACACAAGTCAGCAGTTCTCCCCCTAGCTCCTTCCCGTGCACTGTCTTAGCAATCTTTAAAAAGTTAAAACTTTATGAATAAACAAGGCGTGCCGCCAGGGTTGGTGTCGCATTTGGAGTCTCATCAAGGCATCAGTAAATTCAAGCGCAGAGAAATGCTCCAGCCCTGCTGGCCACCCCGGCACGAGTGAGGCTTGGGCATCCTGTTCGAATAATCACTTCTGCTGCCAGCACCTCGACGCTCAGGAAACAGTTGTTATAACTTGCCGTATGCCTTATATAGGGCTAAAAACTTCTCTAAGATCTCGGAAAATCCTCCCATTCTTGTGGTCTCCTTCACACACATGTGCCATGATGTATCTCACTGTACAACTCTGCTCTAGCGTGTGTCATTGATTAGACACATGTGTGTTGTGTTGGCCTCCAGGCATTCTGAACGCCTTGTTACAGAGACATGGATACAGCAAAACTATGGCCATTGACACAAAGTAGTTCTAACAAGGAAGAAATTTGGGGGTAAAGGGTGAGAACTCTGGAGCCTCTTTCTCCTTCTCCAGTTTAGTGCCTGGAGAAACCCCAAGTATGGTAGAGACATGGATGTCAGTGCCCTTTTACATAGAAAATAGGAAATGAATTCCAAACAGTACTGGAAACAGCTGACCCTTTTAGCACAATGCTTAAATATGCTAGTGCTGAGCCAAGGCAGCATGTGCAGAGTAAATATTTTAATCCCTAATTAATCACTTTGGTTAGATTGGTAAAACACAAGTCTAATGAAAATAATTTGAAATTTCCTTCATGAATAATTGCCTTGTTCAGGGAATTGTGGGAAGAGTCAACTGACTGACCTTCCCTTCTTGCTCAGCTGTACCACTCTGAGACTTAATTTGTGTCCTTCAACCCCTTCCAGTCACCGTCATGAGATTAGAAATACCTTTCGTGCAGTTTAGCAGCAACTATGCAATATGACAATTAAGTCAGCAGAGAGGTGAAGAACTAAGCAACTCCTCGCTTTCTCGCCACGGAGCCTTGCAGTACCCAGTAGAGGGGAGAGTGTCTTTGCGACCCTGCATTATTTTATTAGGTTTTGAACATGATGGATTGCTCCAGGTTATTGAACTGTTCCTGTTCCTTTTTAATTAAAAACTTGAATAATAAGGTGCCCAGGGTTTGGGCATTTACAAAGGGGAGAGAAAGAATTTTCCAGCTCTGAGTGCTGATGAATGCTATCCTGATTAGCGCTGTGCCACCAGATTTAATTACTTCTTTGAGTAAATCAAATCTTTCTAAGAGGGCAATGTTCCCGGGTGCGCAGAGACCAAAGGTTAAGCCACCTTACTAGTTACCTGTTCAGACACGTTGGAACCTGTTAGATGTGGGTTGTGAGCGTGCTCTATTGCATTCTGCTTGCCTGCCTGTTCTCCTTAATTTCCTCACTGGTGCCCCTCAACCCCCTTCCTGCAATGAACGTATTGCTTATCTGGTTGGAATGTCACTAAGAGTGATGATTGGCAACATGCCATATGGCTGGTGCACTCTGGCTCACACTGCAATCATTGCTAAAAATTGCCTGGTCCACCAGTCGGTTTGGCCAGTTCCGTGGACTGTCAAGGTCCACCTGGTGGACCATCTGCCACCTGCCCCTGGAGGTTCCTCCTCTCTTTTGTTTTCCAGTCTGGTCCTTCTCCTCAATATTGCTCTTTTATTTGGAAGATTCAAATATTTGGGGAAATTTCACTTTTGCTTCTCGGCAATCAGGAGGACATGAGGCTCTTGAGTTGCTGGAATGCATTTGGATAATAGCACCTTAACTCTTTGCTGTCCTGCAGTTGCCTTGCACAATGGCCAATAACTGGCTTAAGAAGCTTAGTCATAGGGCAGAAAAATACTGTTCAAATGGAGAAGTATAGAGACAAGCAACTTGTAACCCAGGTGATAATTGAACCAAATTTTAGAGCAGATTTGGTGTCTCTATTTACAAATGGAATTAACCACATTTCATGCCAGCAGGGCTATGGAAGTCTTCCCATTTTACAGGATCAGAGGCATAGAACATTGGAAGCCAAACCACTGGTTTTCAATATATTTTGACCACTGTGGGTATATGGAGGGATAACTATGCATCCAACAGAATGATATATGGTCAAGCATGACTAGTTGAATGTCCTGTTGTCCTAGTGATCATCTTTAAAAATAGCTCTAAAGGATTCCTCCCAGAGCTCCTGCTGCCAGACTTCTGAATCAAAGAGTTGCCAGCAACAAGTCTTATTCAGCGGGAAATGGCAGAAAGAGGACAATAGGCTGCAGAAGGCAAACTTTGACTGTTTTGTTGTGTGCCCAGGTTGAGTCCTGCTAATGACATCTATAGAGTGCTTGCCCTGTCTCTCCAGGGAATGTGTGTAGGAAAGGAGCCAGAGTGACGCTGGCTCTCCCCGAGCTCACCTCTGCAGCTGGACCACCTTTCATTCTAGCCACACTACTCTGAGCAAGAGCTCTCCATAAAGCAGACCTGGAACTGATTTTCGAATTGTCTGTCTGCAGTCTTGCTTTTCCCAGCTTTTCTGATTTAAATAAGTCAGGTCAGAACACTCACAGACCCCACAGTTTCAATACAAAAGTGTCCCTTTTGGTTGTCTGATCCTGTATTTAGAGAGTTGTTAGAAAGGATTTGAACTATGGTAGTGTCTGCCCTCACAACTTAAGCCTACACTGGAGCACGTTCTAGCCATTACCTGAGAGGCTTCATTTATAAGTGTCTCACTCATTCAGGAATGTTAATTGGGCACCTACCAGACACCCAGTACTGTGCTAGGCACTGCCTAATTAAAGGTAGCCCCTCCTCTATTTAAGTTTTTCTCAACACCACGGTTTAATGCCCTCTTCCTGCCTCTTCAG
This sequence comes from Diceros bicornis minor, assembly GCF_020826845.1. Lineage (NCBI taxonomy): Eukaryota > Metazoa > Chordata > Mammalia > Perissodactyla > Rhinocerotidae > Diceros > Diceros bicornis. Next base: position 7,172,329 of record NC_080763.1, on the reverse strand, counting down.
TTGTTTTAAAATGTACCATTCAGTTACCATACATTTCTGCCTTCTTTCCAACATCACTACTTTAGTCTTAAAGCCCTCAGATAGCTGAACCTGGAAACGCATGGAACTGAGACTACACTGTACCACTTTGCAGAGAGACAGATATGGATATGGATATCTGAACAGATAGATAGAAATATGCTGTATGAATAGATAGATAGAGACGTATCTTTTGGTGTGAGCTGTTACGTGGCACAGAAACATTACACTGGAAGAAATTTAAGAGACCCTGTAGTCCTTCTTTCATAGGAGTTCATAGGTTTAAGTGACTTGCTCAAGGTCACAGCTCACTGTACTAGAGTTTAGACTAGAAAACTGGCTTCTGACTCCTAGTCATTGCTTTTTCCAACACACTATGATCCTCAACCTGAATAACACAGAGTCTGTGCTCTGATTACCTCAGCTTCCAATCATTAAGAAATGAATGAAATATCAAGAAGATTCAAAATTTTACTAGTACTACTACTAATAAAATGTATGAAACCTTCTGATTTCAGCATGCCCAAAATATATTCACAAGATGTTGGAAATTTCCACTGCTGTTTCCTTGGGATAGTATTCCAGGGAACAGCCCAGAACTTAGCTATTACCAACACTGGAGAGATTCAGACCTTTCTGTCTCTTCTCCTCCCATGTTTTAATTACTTTGGTGGCGCTTCTTCATCAGCTGAACTTGTACGTTCAGGTTGAGTACCTGGCCCAGCGCAGGAGCTGTCTCCAGGTCTAGGTGAACCCTGGGTCTGAGTTTGGAGGCCAAGAGGTGAGTCCCTCTCGCTGTTCTCTCAGCCTTTCATGATGACAGTTCCAGAAAGAACACAGGTCTTTCTCCTTTCATAAAGATGCTTAGTTTCCAGAAATCAGCCCATCAAACCTGAAGCAAACTAGACTCGCTTTTTCAGACAGATATCTCATTGTCCCTTTTCTATATTCACATATTAAAGATGGTTACTTATTGATTTGCTGCTTGTTTTTATCACAGTGGCTAATATTTTTCAAAAATACAGCCATGAGTCCTGAAAAAAATCAGATATTGAAAACCTCAAGTAGTTTGAGTCTGTGAAATCAGGTTGCCGTTAACAAAATGAAGCACTCAGCCCGGACACTTAAGGTGTGAACCCCACTTTTCTTTGTTTTTGTGAGTCATTGTCAGAAGCCAGGATTGGGTGGCATGAGGTCGGGGGGGATATGCTGTCACGGTCAGGGAAATTTAGAGTGCGGATTGGGGGATGAGGGGCAGATTGGATGTGGTTTGGGGAGACTGAAGACTACTCCCAGAGTTAAGCTTCCTAGCTATGTTATTGCTGTGGAAAATGGTAGAACTTAGCTGCTTCACCCTCAGAGCTGCTGTAGGGAAGTCTGGCCTCAAATTGTGGTCCCAAATGTGTCCCCTCTGGTCCGTGACAGTGCCCTTGAGAATATTGTTTCATCTGGAAAGATCTGAGGAGAGAGGAGAAAGCAGCACCTCTGTACTTGGCTTACCTTGATGCAGATTGGACTTACGTGAAGGCAGGTTTGCATTCAATGTGAATAAGAATGTTTGAACAATCATTGAAGATCAGTCAGCAGAGTGTACAATGCGTTCTCCGGCATTGTAAGTAAGAGGCTTAAAGACTAACTTTTGAGGATTCAGAAAGGAGGTTCGTGGATTGGATGGAAAGTTGGATCAGATTTCTTTGAAGGTTCATGATAACCCAAAGGGTTGTGATTACTTGAGTATCTTTACTCTTCTTACCAACTTAATATTATAAGTTCGTGAATATTATTTAACTCCATCTCCAAACTGGCTTGTTAGTGTGCACAGAGGCCAGTGACAACGCCAGAATAGGCAACTGCTGCTGGGATTGGGTTTCAGGGGCCCCAAGAAAGCTCTGCTGATGAGAAACAGAAACAATTACAGCCTCACTCTTTTGCTTAAGGCCACGTCCCCTGGCCAAATGCAACCCCTCTGGGAGAAGCAATGAGCTAAGTGTTGGCTGTCTTCGTCCTGATACACTGAGGCATAATGACTGCAGAGATGTGTGATTAAGAGAACGAGCCTTGTGGTGAGACTTCCTGGGCTGGAATCCCTGTGTGAATTCTGGCAAATCCCTAGCCTAGTCTGTAAAGTGGGGTTAAGAATAATGCCTATTTTATAGGATTGCTGTGACAGTTAAATGACAGTACATGTAAAATGCTAAGACCAGTGCTTGGCGGAAAGTAAGAGATCAGGAAATACTAGCTCTTATTATTCCTTGGTTTGAAGGGTTTGATCTGACTCTTTCTTGAGAGTAAGGTTGGCTTTGTGTGGGTGACAGCAAGGAAAGATTTTTGCCTTAGGGAAGGCTGTCCTTTGAAGAGCTGGAGATGGTAACGAAGGGGGAAGAAGCTAAAAGAGTCAGAAACAGAGAGCACAGGAGACAAATACCGTCTACTCTGCAGTGTTGCCCAAGGAAGTCCAGCCCTGCCTGGTTTCCTGAGCTTCCGTGTTGCTGAGTAAACCCCAGACAAAAAGTTCTGAGAGCTCAGTCGCCTGTCAACTCACCAGACTTAAAATGCATAGGAGACCCACCTGTTTCTTAGTCTTTAAGCTTTTTCCCTCCCAAGTAAAATAAGTCCAGGGAGAAGCAAAACCCCCAAGCAGAACGCATTTACCATAGGGCCAACTCTGCTTCTTGGAAAATTGTCCACGGATGTTATTAAGTTCTTCTCAAGACCAGTGAGCCTAGAGTGCTCCAAACAAAGGGGCAGAAGCAGCCTGCCGGGTGGCACTCTCCTAGCACACATTTCACCAGCCCCTCAGAGAGAACTTAGGGAGAGCATGCCGACTTCTGTCTTCCTTGTGGCTGGGCCCAGCTTTGTCACAACATAGAGGAAACTCATGTCATGGTATGAAGGAAGTCTTTGAAGCCTCCTTCAGTAGTTATTTTAACAACACGAGACAGCTGCCTTGATGTTAGTTACTCCCCCCACCCCACCCCACCTCTGCTTATGTGCGGTTTAAAAATTAATTTAGAATACATGAGATCAGCGAAACAAGGGCATTAGACGGTGTTCCCCAGAAATGGACTTCTTGTACTCTGAAATGTTCTTAGAAACACATGTGAGTTTCTTTGCTCTCAAATTAAGGAGGATTAGAGCAGCCAGACAGTTGTTGCTCAGTTCCTTCAGATCATGTGGCCAAGGCTGAAAGCCTTAAGTTGCCGGCATGAGCCTAAGTCAGTTGCCTGATCTCCAAATTAATTTTTGAATTAAATGATTGTCCCCCCTCCCTTTTTTTCTTCTAATTGAGACTTCCATTGAAAAATGCTTAGTAAACAAACGGAAAAACCCAGAACAAAAGGCTGTTGTGAAATAATAAAATGGAGGTCATTTGAAACAGTTTTAGGTTAGTGCTGGAGGCACAATTAAATCTTTCTTTTCATCATATTTTTATTAACTATAAAAATATTTAGAAATAAATCATAACCACTGTAGTTAGAACCTAAAGGATGGTTGGAAAGAGCTTAGATCATTTCACAGTTCATGTGTGTGAGCTTTCCAGACCCAGAACAAAGACTCTAAGGCAGAATAGCTTCATGTTTAATTTTAAAATAACGACAACATTATCTTATAGATCTTAAACAACGTTTTAATGATCTGAACACTTCTAAAATGTATCTATAAGGTAAAATAAAAAGAGAGATAACTTTAAAATCCAAAAATGAGAAAGAGCCACATACTTAACAACAGTGAGGACAGACCAGTGTTTGAATAAGGAAATGATATTCTGAAAATAAAGGTTTATTTGGGAAAAAAAAAAGAACAAAATGCGAACTTTAAGGATTGCAAAAATTTCAATTGTGCCGAAGGCTTATACTCAAAATGTTCAATAGAAAACTTCACATTGAAAAAAAACGCAATATTATATAGTTATGTATATTTCAAAACCTTAAAAAGTCAACTTGATCAATAAAAACAGTCTTAAAGCCAACAATTATTGGCTGATGGTGAAATAAAAAGTTTGCCCAGTCAAATTTTAGATGAGCCACCTTTCCTCAGACCCGTGACAAGACTCTTAGTGTGTGAAGGGTTTGGGGTTTTATAGGTTTATCCCCTGAAGAGCTCTTTATGGAATGAGAGAAGGGAAAGGAATAGGTGTGAACAAACGCTATTTCTGACTTAGGTGCTAGAAGGGCTTCCTGTGGCCCAATGATTGGTGACAGAATTTTCAGAGCTCCTAGCATATGGGTGTTACACTCAGGTAGGGTTAAGTCCTAGCAACTTTATTAAAAGAGAGTCATGGGTGAGTGAGGGGAAGGGACAAATCCTTGGAACAGCAATTAAAAACTAGAGCTGCTATCTAGACATGGCTGTTTCAAGGTTCTTTAATCTTGGGTTTTTAAATGTTGACCACAGACCCCTTTGTGATTAACTTGTATGCAAACTCTAATAGATCCTTAATGGTCAACTGTTTTTTGTTTCACCATATTGAAGTTCTCTCTTTGCTGGTCCAGCTACAGGGATGATTCTTTACCTGCTCTCCCTGCTTGCAGAAGATGACACTGAGGAGAAACTGAGATGGCTGAAGAGATGATGAGAGAGTAGCTGGTTGCTCTAAATGAGTTACTCAGTGTCTTGACCTTCATTCACTTATTCAAAAAATATTTATTGCACACATATTCTTTGCCTGGCACTGTTCTAGGTGCTGGAGATACACTAGTGAACAAAACAGACAAGACTCCTGCCCTCCTGGAGTCTACATTCTAGTGGGAGTTGGAGGAGTGCAGACAATAAGCAAATAATTATGTCAGAAGGTGACAAGTGCTATGGAGAAGCGTAAAGCAGAGAAGGAGAGGAGGGAATGCTACAGGGAGAGAGATGCTGATTGCAATTTTGAATAGGAAAGTCAGGAAAGGCTCACCAAGAAGTGAATCTTTGGCAAAGGAGTATGGGAAACATCCATGGAGACATCTGGGGCAAGAGCTGCCTGGGCAGAGGGAACAAAAAGTGCAGACCCTGAAGTGGGGGTGCCCAGTATGTCCTAAGAGTTAGCAAGAAAGAAAATCAGAATCCAAAAATGTCTCAGTGGACCAACCCAAAAAAGATGGAGTTTAACGGGAGTGAACAAGGGCAGAGAGGTGGTAGATAAGGTTAGAGAGGAAGAGAGGAGTCCATTTGTATAGGGTTTTACAGGCTATTGTGGGGACATTTTAAGGTCCCCATGAGAGAAAGAGCAAATGAGATTGATCAACCACTATTGACTATCTAAGAGAAAAAATAGAAAATAGAAGAGGAATGAAAGGCTAGAGATGGGAAATGTCTGATGTTTAGAAGGTAGAAGTAGTTGATTCTGCAAATTATAGACCAGGGATTGGCTTTTAAAGAATCGGTTAGTAAATATTTTAGGCTTTGTGGGCCATCTGGTCTTTGTCACAACAACTCAACTCTGCCTTTATCGCATGAAAGCAGCCAGAGACAATACATAAATGAATGAGTGTGGCTGTGTTCAATAAAACTTCATTTACAATAACAGCTGACGGGCAGGATTTGGCCTGTAGGCTGTAGCTGCTAACCCGCGCATGCAGACCAATGGTGTGTGAGGACTCAGATGAGCAAGCGGAGAAGCAAGCGTAGCTAAGCATCACGAAGAGTGTTATGGCAGAGTAGTCATTTCTTCATTTAATGGGACTATCAGTCCATTAGGATAAGTCAAATGGGGTCAAGACTATGCATCTGGACTACACCAGGATACTTGACAAATTCTTTTCTTACTTTCTTGTGAGCACGATGGAGAAATTGTCTTGAATTCAAGAAGGCTCCTCTGCTCTGTATCACAGAGGCTGACCTAAGCTGGCTATGTTTCCGAAGCTCCTGCAACAGTTGGCTTCCTGCTGGGTTACGACAATGGCAGGAAGGGAGAAGTGGGGTATTCCTTCCCTCCCTCTGTGCCTTGGGTGGCAGCTCTGGCAGTGGCTGCATCTCCCCTAGCTCCACTTTTCACTGCTACATAGGTTCTACTAACCCCACTCCCTTGGGTACTCCAGCCAATGATTGACAGTGGCTCCCTGCTGTTGTCAAATGGTGCCCTGGTTGACTTCTCAGATCTTTTCATTGCCTGTGAAATAACTTCCCTGTACTAAGTTCTCTCTGTCTTATATACTCAGGGTGGTTTCAGTTTCCCTGATTGGACTCTGACTGATACAGCGGCTAATTTATGAATGTCACCCTAGAGGGAGGTTTAGACTCCAGTGTCGCCAAGCTCTCTTCTCTGCTCTCACCATTTTTATCAATAACTTGGGTGATGATGTAGTGGGCATGCTAACCACATTTGCAAATGGCCTGGAGCTGGTTGGGAAAGCTATTTGCTGGATGGCAGAATCAGAATCTAAAAATATCTCTATGGGCCAAATCTAACAAAGAGGAATGTAATGAGAAAAAAAAAATGTAAAATCCTGCACTTGGGTCCAAAAATCAAGTATGGGCTGGGAAAATGGTGACATAATAGCACATGAGTGCTTCAGGTATCGGACTGACATCAAAACGAGGCAAAAGTTTACAAAAAAATTAAAAAGCCACAGGGAACACTGATTGCATTAATACTTTAGTGCAGAGAAAAAGGGAGTTAACTAGACCATTCTATTCTCTATTAGACAGACTACTCTTGGAGTGTCACATTCAGTTTGGGGGACAGCATTTAAAAGTACTATTAATAAAGTAGTTTGAGACACAGGAGAATGACAGAACAATAAAGGAAGTGTGAGTTACTGAAGGAAACCAGAAAGAAGCAGTCAGAGAGACAGGTAGGAATAAAACATTTCCATGTCTAAAAGGATACAAGGCAAGCAGTGGTCAGGAGAATGAACACATTTGCTGGCACCTTTTTTTTTGAAAGGGCAGAGATTGCATATTCTCCTTCCTTGGAATATGCTACTATCTTACATATTCATATCAGGAAAATTTTCCTTTTGTCTCTCCCAAAATTATCTTGCTCTAGTGAAAGTCCCAATGCAGTTATTGTTGAAATGAGAGCTCAATTTTGCATTTAATCAATGGCTCAGGAATCAGATTTATTCTAATTCTGGGCACTGATTCCTTTTGTGACCCTGGATAACCCACTCTTTAATTGCCTCCATTTCCTCACCAAAAAAGAAACTGCCAAGGAGGGTCTACTGTACATTTAGCAAATATGGGACTTCCAAAGCTTAGCAAAGCTTTTTTTTTTTTTCCTTTTCCTGCTTCTTAGTGTTTACATGTTTTAGAGAAATCAGAAGCACCAACATCCTGGGATTTCTATGAAGATGTGAAGAAAAGAAATGAATAAGACGACAATTAGGACAAAGTAAAGAACGGCAGCCTTGATATTCCGTATAGGAGTTGACACTCAGCCTCATTAGACTTGCTGTCATTGTCGTTAGGGTACCACGGCTCTATCACAGGGGTCTTTTCTCAGGTTGGTAGACTTTTTTGTAAACTGAATGTTAAGTCTGCATTGTGCTCTAACAGAAACTTGAGGATCTGTTTTCATGTATTCTGAACACCAACCTGTTTTCTCTGATTCTCAGTGGTGGGATATCTTTGGTCTGCCCTGTTTTCCTGGTGACCACTTCCTTCTCTTGCTTCTTTGGGAAGAAATTAAGAAATTGACTGACACATTTTCTGCACAGACAGAATCAACCCGCAGAATAAATAACTTAGAGTCAGGAATCAGCATTTCCTGATGTCGCCTAATAATGCTAAACTCATTAGCACTTATCCTGGATATCTTGGGGTGTTTAGCATGGGCAGGTTAAAAGAAAAATTTTCAATAGTGTTTAACCTGATATTTTGTGCTATTTCGATGGATTTAAGAAAAACTATGAGTGTTTCTGCTCGAACACACTGTTCTCTTTTAATGTCTTATAGGTAATATGAAGTATTAAAATTTCATGATGGTTGTCATGCTTGACAAATTCTAAAATAATCAATGTAGTTCTATGATAAGAACACTAGGTTCATATAGCATATGCCATTGTTAGCTTTAAACGTGTTATAACCAGAAGAGATCTTGGTGGTTATGCAATCTTTGTTACAGATGAGGAAACCGAGGCCCAGAGCAGTGATGTGAGGCCTCTAAGGCTGCTGGCAAGAGTGAGACTTGAGTCAGAATCTCGACCTTCTCCCCGATAGGCCAGAGCTCTTCCTGCTCCGCCACCCCGTAGAAGCTCTGCCTGTCCATGATCTTGTGTGGATATAAAACGCAGGTCAGAAATAGTACTATAATGCCACAGAACAATGCTTCCATCAGCTGAGACTTGGGACGTGTCTATAATCCTGTTCTCGTGAACAGAAAATGCATGTGGACTTGGAAATATCACCTATTTCATTAGCACAAAGGTGTTCTCGATTGTAAGTTGCATCATTAGAAAATTTTATATTATATTTAGTGAAAGAACTCTTTTAGACTTATTTAGACACTGATTTCTAGAATATCTTACTCTTATGTATAAATAAAAAGAAGATATACGCAAAGCTAATGGTATTTCTAAAACTTTATGTGCAGTGTTCAATTCTTCTGATTCATGTTTGGACTTGAGTTGTTGCTATACGTGTCTTTCCACCTGGTAGTCATTGTGCATCAGGAACATCAGTGATGCAGTATTGCTGAAAGACTGCTCTGTTACTGTCTCAGGAGTTTTTTCCTAAGCCACGGACATTCATTCTGCAAGTTTTGATGCACATGTCCAGGTACAGACAACCATGTCTCAACTGCCACCTGGTGACTGCAAGTTTAAGATACACTCCGATTCCAGAGATGTTAAAATGCTGTAAAAACTAAAGAAAAGAAAAAAGGAAGGAAGAAAGGAAAGAAGGAGAAAGAAGGAAGGAGAGGATGGAAAGGGTCTTAGAATGGATGAAATGTGGCATACCATTTGCCGTTCCTGGCATTCCTTCTTCAGTTAGTGTAGGAACATATGTGTGTGTGTGTGTTTGGGAACTGCTGGCAGCCATCTTCCCCAGGCCCTTTGCAGAAGAACATTTGCAAAACAAGAGAATTAATGAGACCCACAAATAGTGGAAGGTAAATCTGAGAGACAGAGAAAATTTGGATGAGATATACCCCTGGATTCAGCCATACCTAAAGCTACTCTCGCACATCCCATTTAAGAGAGCCAATCAAAACCTTTTAGGGTTTATGCTAGCTGATTCTGGCTCTCTTTCACTAGCATCCCAAAGAGTCTTGACTAATACATGAGGCAACCCAATGCATATTCAAAGAATATTCTCTAGATTTAAACGTTTACAGGACAGTAAAAAGAAAAATTAAGTCTGGCTGCAATATCAGATAATTGTCCTCATGAAAATGGACCAAAAAGAATATTGGGAAAACAGAAAAAGAAAGAATCAAGACAAATGATCAAGTTTAGTAAATAAAGCTGAAGTTTTGAAATTTAGTCTGGAAAGTACACTCGGAAACTAAAGCTGTGTCTGCCAGTAGAACTAACCCGGAGCTCCCTCCTTCTGCAGATGCTGCCGACACTGCGGGATGGTTGTGGCACTCTGCAAGTGAGCACAGACAGAGACTCACAACCTCCCATGGGATGCCCCTCAGATACCGCCACTAGCTAGAGAAGACACACCACTGAAACCTATTGGCCTCCCTGCCTAACACATAGGAAGTAACTCATAAGTGCTGGCGTGCTGTCTTTCTCCCACTCCAATCACTGACTTGATTTCAGTGGAAAGACTAAAATCTAGTTCCTCCTTTCCTTTCACAGAAACGTATTATATGCCCTGCCCATGGTTGCTTGGGAGGCATATCTTTAAGGAAAGTTCAGAAGTTTGATCGATAGTAACGTGTGTGTGTGTATACTCACCCAACAGCTAGGGTAACTACATAATTAATTCTCTAAACTAGGACATTTTTGAGACTGAAACAGGACAGTAATAATGAATAATAAATACTCAGGAGCAACAAGTATATGGACACCCATCAATAGCACCAACATGGATAATGCTGTTGTCATTCAACTTAATTTCCTCATTAGCCAAACTGATGTCATCTATAAACTGTGAGCCCTGTGAGGACAAGATTCAGATCTTCTTCATATTCCTAACGCAGTCGAGCCATACAGGTGCTCAGCGAACGCTGAGGATCGCAGAAAACATTGTGATCAAGGAGACAATAGTAATGAACACGCATGAAAACGATGTGCCTTTTAATTTTTTCAGGTGGGGAGTGGCCACCCATGCTTCATGAGCAGAACACTCAGAGGAGTGGGTAGATAAGCAGTTTAGAGTAGTAGTATACTAATACGTCCACCTGACACATTTATGTGCACCTGTAGTCGTAACTGTCCTGCCTGGTCACTGGACATGGGTGTGAACAGTTCATGTGACTGACACTTGGTTACATCCAGCAGAGGGGGGTGAAATGAAGCAGGAAATTGCTCTGAGACTTCTGTGGGCACCTATACCCAGATGGAGGTGTGTGTGGGGAGAGTGTCTCCTTCCTGTGAGGGTTGAGGGACTGACCCCTCTGTGTTACTAGTCAGGACAGCGGGGAGCTTAGGTGTTCAGGCAATGCTGGCTTCAGATAGAGTTGCCTCCCCCTCCTCCTGTTCCCTGGGAAGTGTCTTTCTTCATGGAAAGAAATCGGAACCTCAGAATCAAGAACCCCCTGGGCTTCAGAGCCACACACACGAGGCAGACGGGAGTGGGCAACGGAGGGTCAAGAGAAGAGTTGCTGACCCATTCCTGTCACTGTCCCTGGCAGGGAGGGACTTGGGCCCTGGCATATCCTCTCCCCTCCCCTCCTCTTCCTTCTCCTCTTCTCCTCAAAGTTCTCACCTTAGTCCGTGGGCCTCTGAGTTAGTTTCTATTTCAGCAAGATTAACTTATTTTTACATTCTCTCTTCTTTTGTCCCTTTCTCTTTACTTTCCTTCCCTAAGGAGGTGAAAAGGTGAAGTAGAAAGGAGCAGGAGTGGAAAGTGTGGTGGGAGTTTTGTGAAGGTCACACCCTGACCCAACCCGCCTGAGACATGGCTGGGGTGGGGCCAACAGGAAGAGTCAACTGGAGTTCGCGCTAAAAGCTGCTGGTGCCTCATTCTTGGCGGGTTTCCCTGAGCTGGAGTGCGGTGGGGGAGGACTCCTCCGTCACAGGAAGAGAGAGCATGAGAGGTGACCTGACTGGACCAGAAAGTGAGCTCGAGAAGGCCAGGCAGGGGGATAAATGGGAGACCCCAGAATTGAAGAGATGAGCCAAGCCAGTATGGGTAGAAGTCCAGTGGGGCTGGAGAGAGGGAGGGATGGACAGGGGACCAAGATTTTGCATCCCGTGAAAATGGGATTGAGGCACTACTAAGAGGCAGAGTTGGGGGAGAGGGTCTGGGTCTCGGACCTTGGCTGCTTTGTGATTTTCCTCTACGGTCCAGGAGGATGGCTTGGTTGCTTTCTAGGCCAGTACTGAACAGACAGAGTTGGGAAGGTTGGGGTAGGGAAGGGGAGGAAGCACAATTTATAAGTAAGTGATCTTTCTTGAAGCCCTCACCTCCACCTTTGGAAACCCTTTACAATGTTTCTAGGTATTCATTACCATAGGCAACGCTGGCTGCTGAGAATCCTTCTGAGTCCTACCTGGGCCTGCCCTTCTAGGTGGGGTTCTTACTCGAAGCTCGTCTCTCATCGCTCCCATTCCTTCAGTTAAAGTGGTCTGCGGGGTGGCAAAAGTGTATTCAAATTAATCCATTTACTGTTAGTGTTTTTAACTTGTTAACGTGTAGCTCTCAAAAGGATATTACCTGAAACACAAAGACACTTGGTACCAAAAACAGTGTAAGTATAGGGGTTCAGTTGATCTGGACTCAAACCCCCATGCCCGCTATATGGCCCTGAGCACATTATCTGACTTCTCAGACTCTGCATCTGTGTAACTGGGAAACTACTGTCTGTTCACTCGGGATTGTATAGAACTTGCTTAGCCTACTGCCTGGTGCCAAGTAGATGCTAAGTAATTATCTCTCCCTTTGCTCCTTCCAAATTCCTCAAAATCATAGATCAGTATTCCCCATTTAATGATTAATAAATATTTGTTTTCATTTGGCTAGAGTCCACTTACAGGAATGAGGTCAAGTAATCTTAAACAAGAGATTAATTTTTAAAATTAATTTATTGGCAACTCTGCTGAAAATTACATTATTTTGATTATTTGGAGTAAAGCAATAGTTAATATTTAGACTTTCATTTATGGAATGAAAAAGGGACTACTTTATCTGTTTCTAATAATTTTTAACAGTAAAAATAGTAATTATGTCCCATGATTACAAAAGGGCCGCCTGGCTGCTCTGTAGCAAAAACCACCCAGAAAATGAGGACAGCAGTGGGTTTCTACGACACTGTTCTTTGTAGGAAGGAAGTGGACCATGCATAGTTGTAGTTCACAGTTTAAGACTTTTAGAAAATTAAAAAAAGGAATAAAAAGAGAAGTGGATGAAAGAAGTCAAAAGGTACAAACTTCCAGTTATGAGATGAGTTAGTACTGGGGATGTGATGTACAGCATGAGGACTACATTAACACTACTGTATGATCCACAGGAAAGTTGTTAAGACAGCAGATCCTAAGAGTTCTCATCACAAGGAGAAAAATTTTTTTTTCTTTGTCTTTTTTTGTATCTATATGAGATGATGGATGGCAACTAAATCTATTGTGGTAATCATTTCACAGTATCTGTAAGTCAAGTCGTTACACCGTACACCTTAAATTTACAGTGCTGTATGCCAATTACATCTTCATAAAACTTGAAAAAAGAGATTTTGAGGTATTTATTCATAAATGGAAATTCTTCAGGCACTTGGTAGCAAACACAGGCCGATGACATCTGAACCCACAGGACAAGGGCATCTTTCTGTAGGGTTTGGCAGAACTTGATTTTGTTGGTGTTCTTTCTGTAAAGACTGCACATCAATAGGTATATAAATCCAACGTAGTTAGAAGAGCAGGGGTAAATAATCACTCCCCTAGAGAATTGATCAGTTACTTTTTTTGGTTCATATCTGAGGGTCGAGGGAATACAAGCAAAGAAATGATATGGAAATAGTTCTAGCAGGGTCGTGAGGGGAAGGCTTTCCTGTTGCCCTTCTGCAGCAGCCCTCCCAGATGGGGAGCAGAGAAAAGCCAATTCAGTGACGAGGAGATGTTTAATGAACTTCTCAGAATACCCCACCACTGCCTGAATTAACCAAACGTGCACCGAGCCGATAATAGAGAAACCACTGGGTTCAGCTGGGAGAGGCCTTGGCTCTTGGCCCCCTCGTGTAAAACAGTTTCTTTTTCCCTTAACACAATTTCTTTCCTGAGAGTGTTTTCAGTGGGAGATAATGCACAGAAGGTGTACAATACCACTGGTTGTCAAAGAAAAGAAGCTGGGGTCCCTTCTAGTGGGTGGTAGGTAAGAATTACTAATCCAATCTGCTTGAGTTAACTCAAAACAAGGATTAGTGTAAAGTTCCAGAATATGTTAATCTTCCTTTATGGAAGTAAACTTCTGCACTGCCACTAACCCCAGGGTTTATAGTTCCTGCGAACAATGAGCCAATTAAACTTGAGAGGGAAAAAGGATCTTGCCCAAGTTTACTGATTGTTACCTAATACTTTGAGTTGCTTTGATTCTTGATTATTTGGCTTTGTGTCTCAGACACAGGAAATAAAACATCATTTATTATTCATTAGAACATTCTTAAGTACAGTGTACCTCCTAATTAAACACATACTCTTGTGTGCTAGTATTTTTCATCTCCTACCTTATTAAAGAGGCTGTTTAAAATGGCTTTTGTATATAGCTGAGATTGCTCTGCCAAATATGTCCGTCAATATTAATATACTTTTTCCAAGAACATATTTAGAGCTTACATGACCCATGAATGGAGCAGATTGCAAGTTATTTGGATTCAGACCCACTTGGTAGAGATTTTCAAATGGAAAGATTCTTATTTTCAGAGTAAAAATATCTTGTCTTCTCCCTGCCAATCTGGCATTATTATTTTGGGGAAATTTTGCACCTAAAATTCTGCAGTATCAATTAACTTAAGTTTAAGAAGGTTTTGATAGCTGAAAACATTTTGAAATTTTTGCTTTTATTTATTGATTTGTTTCTTTTCCATAAGTAATGATTGGCTTATTTTATTGAAATATAGGATCAGGAATAGAAGTTGTAGAATATCAGTTACTTTGATCACTAGTAGTCAAATATTTATCTAGAAACTACTCTAATAACTAAATAACAACCAACATTTGCTAAACACTTACCAGGTACAAGGCACTTTACATATACATTTCCTTACCTAGGTGCTTGAAATCCATTTTAAAGTTTAAAATTTCTTTGAAGTTTGTGCTGTATAAAACTCATAGAGATGTACTCATGTAACATCTCAAGTGATCCTGAGTTAGAGCATATGTTAATATACTTTTTATGGCAATTTAAAAAAAAGAGCTTAATGGTAAACTCTAATTTTTTAATTAATGGAATTTGCAAGCAGGTAAATATATTTGGAATTCTGTACCTTTCAAAAGGTATTTTCATTATTAATCTAAATTCTAGGTGCCAGAATCATTTAAAACTAGTTGTATTTAAACTTATTTATATTAAGGTTAAGTAGTGGTTTGATAACATTACCTAAATTTTATTTTCTATAACAAGGTTTCTTCTGTTTTAATTTTCAGCATTAGAAAGTTAGAGAAATAAAAATTGAAAAAGTCACTAATTTCAGTTTTAAAATCTCGATTCTCTTTTCTGACCAGCGCTCATGTGTAAACCCCACACCTCAGTGGGAGCGACGTCGCCCATGAATAGGTTGACAAGAGCGCGTTTCCAGAACCTGGGCTGTGTGGCACAGATAGCCTCGAAATATTCTTGAAGAACTGGAAATTGTTCACATTCCAAGTACGTGAAAATGTGTGTGTGGGTTTTTTTTTCAATTTTTGGATTTTATTTGCTGTATCAATATGCAAATTTATTTATTATAAATTGAATCTCATTGAAATGAAAATGAAAAGACAATACGATTTCTTTCACATGGTTCACTAATTCTCTTCACACTGAGTTACTGATGCTCAGTAGGAGTTTGCCAGCACCGGTTCTACTCAACCCTTGATGATTATGGAGGATTTAATTATAATTGAAAATGTAAAAAAAAAAAAAATGAAATCTAATCCAAAAATCAATTTGGCATAGAATTTAATAACAGATAAAAGCTCAAAATTCTATAACTAACTAATGAAAAATATCAGCACTAGGAAATAAGACTTTCCTTCCCAGTGTCAATCCCACGCCCGTGTAGACGCTCCCCGACCTGGCTTCTTTCATCACCTTCATGACAAAGGACTTGGTCTCACGCTGAGACATGGAAAATACACTGTGAAATAAAGACAGGCATTATGAACAATGTAAACCATGTGAAACAAAGGCAAACACAGGGCTGCAAACAGACACAGTTTCTTCCTCTCTCCTGTTGAAGCAGAGATTTCCCTGCGTCCCCAGTCTCTCGCTTTCAGAATCCTCCTCCCGGGCCTGCTGCGAAGGGTGTGGGGAACAGCCTTCAGTGGTCGCCCACGAAGTTGAAACACTCGGCAATGGTTTCTCTCTCAGATGGTCCTTCTGCATTTGCTGTGCGCACCAATGGAAAACCACAGGAAAGAGTAAGCGAACTCCTCCATCTCCTTGTTTGGTTTGAATGTCCGAGGTAGGGGCTCATGAGTGCAGGCCTGCTCTGCTTTATACATACTATCAGCGTCTCAAGACATTACAGTAAAAACTTAGCAAATATTGTTTAAAGTGTGGCATGTGTTTCTACTATATTTTCTTGATGCAATAACCCATACTCTGGGAAAGGTGATTTTTAAAAAAAATGGACAGTCATAAAACATGGAGGTTTATGAAATGGTGTCCACTTAAAGAAAAAAGCAACTGCTAAAATTTTGAATGAAAGATGTCCAAACTGCAAGTGTGTCCTACCTATTGAACCCAATTTTCCCATTACAAGCCCGTTAGGATTTTGTTATTAAACAACCACTTGAATGTTCCTCAGCCAGGCCCCCTCACTAGGTTCTACTGCAAATAAATAAACAATCCATCTCCCCAGTGAGCAAGCTATTGGCGGGGGGGGGGGGGGGGGGGGGGGGGGGGGGGGGCCTGGGCAGCAGACTCCCTGCTTGGGGTAACACTAGTAATAATGTAACTGTATTATGGTGCTGGACCGGAGGAGCAGCAGATCATTTGCTTGAAAACATGACCTTTTACTTTAAAGAAAAGCTTGAAAAAATAAAAGTGGGTCTTAAATGCAGTTTAACCCGGCAGGCGAGAGAAATCTAATGAAGCTGCCAGACGGATTTGTAGCCAGGCTGTCACCTCAGCCGTCATGTTTACAGTTCCGGGAGTGACATGAGCACCGTGTGAAGGCACAACCTCGGTCAAAATGGCCCATGTCTGGGAGGACTGTAAATTTTGACAATTTGACAAATTATTTTGTTGCAGTGATGACAGGTTGGAAAACCTGAAGTGTAAGAATTTAGTTCCTTGAGCCTCCCTTCTTTCCACTGGACCTAGAGAGCATTCTATCAATGCAACAAAGGTAGCAATCTTTGTTTAATATATACATATATATATATATAAGATATATTATATATGTGTATTCAAAACCAAAACATTGCTAAATGGACTTTCACATTTTCTTCATATATTATTTCATCTAATACTTCCAGGGATAAATTGCCATTTTGGCCCCTACTTCAGCTAAAATTTCTTTCCAAAGATTTTTTTAATTGAGGAAGAGTCACTCATGTGTCAGTGTGACAATATCATGTCATAGTTATTAAATAGTTCTTTTACACTTTGAATTTCCATTGCATTGTGTCTTTTGCCACCAGGGAAGATTTGAGTGTGAGTTTCAAAAAGTCCATCCTCTGTTGGTGGTATTTACTATAAACCAGGGAATTTCAGTAAGTCGCTGGACTGCTATTCTGTCTTAGCACTGTTCGACACGCCAAATCTTAATTCTCTTTTGAGACAAATGTTCACCGAGCGTTTGGTTGAAAACATGCAATTGAAAGGGTTGTCAGGAAACTTAATGAGAATATAAACTTTTTTATCATTGTTTTACAGGAATATTTTTTAAAAATGGAAAATTAAAGAAAAGGGAGTTACCACCCTGGAAAAAAATAACAGTTGAATTTCTGTTTTTAATTTGCCATATTTATTTGCTGAAAATGACATGCAGTTGTGCATAAACACTAATATTATCCACTTTGTTTCCTCTTAATAATCTAGGGAGGCCTCAGCTTAATCTCTCACTCATTTCATGCCAAAAGCACAAAGGTATTGCTTTGTTTTCCTACATGTTTCATTCCATCTGTTGGAAGCCTAGTAAGTCAATATTTATCACATTTATAGATTCTGAATCACTAGGGGGAAAAAAATCACCTCATGGGAAAAACTCGTGCATCACTCTTTCTTGACTGTTTTGAAGTTTGAAGAGTGTGTCTCTGCGATGTTAATTTAGCTCTTTTGAACTAAAATAATACAGCTAGCATGATTTTCTCAATTAAAAAAATTTTTTTAAACTACGTGTTTTCGAAGTTTTTCATTTCCCCCAAACCTTGCTGTAATTGCCTTGTCACGATTATCATTTTCCTTTCACTGTTGCTTTCTATGGAAGCCCCAGGAAAGAGTTCCTAAAAATTAAATTTCATGCTTGCATGTGTTTCTGTGATCTGCAGCGTGTATGATCTCTGGGTGGAAAACTTCTCTAAAAATAAATGGATTACCCTTTTTACTCCACTGTCTGATGTCTCTTCAGCAGATAGCACCGCTTCCTGTGATCTCTAACCCACCGCAATTGAAATGACAAGCGTTGAAATGAGAGCCTCACGGTGGCGCCCTCTACCTCCGCGGGCCCCTTCTGCAGCGCGGAGCTGTGCCCGCCACAGAGCGCCGGTTCTCAAACTTGAATCATGCCCGGACCCCCTTTGAAAGGGTAGAATAATCTTCACACACTTCACAATACATCGGTGGAGTCCACTTTGGGAAGCACTGACTTAAAAATTGGGATCTTATGCTAATTTAATGTCTTTCAAATGAGAATTATAATTTCAAACAAAAGGTCTGTCTTTATAACTGCTAAAAGTTTGAATGTTTAAATATTTATTTTCTTATTGAAACAAAGCAATTAAAAATATTTTAAATATCCTAAAAGTCTCGAAATCTTGAAAACATGCTCATGGATCCCCGTTTGAAAAACCTGCTTCCCCTTCTGCACAGAGACGCATCGCTCCTTGGCAGAGGACGTGTGTTTGACCTTTTACAAACTGCTCTGTAAATATCATCGTTGCTTAGTTTGTGAAAGACTAATGTGTTTCCACTAACAAAACTGTCTTTCCAGGGATGCTGCTCTCTAGAATACTGCTTGTTTTCCTACGGGGCTTTCTATTGCTGGCGTTTTTTAAAGGCAACTAAATTTGTCTAAGGGATTGCACTTTGAGGCAATCCAAGGAATTTTAATCAGGAACCAACGGGAAAGCCAAAGTCTCTAATGGGAAAAAAGTGACAAAGTAGCAGACCTCAAAAATACTAACCAAGTAGATTTTCTAATATTTGATGCTTTAACCTGAAGCAAACTGTTTCTAAAACATATTTTTAAGCAAAAGTTAAAAATAAATTAAGTATTTTTTTCTGGGCTAACTGCTCCTGTGTTAAGTAATATCAACAAACAATAGAGTTGGTTTTTCTTTCCTCATAGGAATCAACAAGTTGGATATTCTTACAGCAGAATAAATGATGTCTCTAAAGAATCTAGTCTCTCAGAAAGGGTGAATTACAAGAGAATGATGAAGAGACTAAGTTTACAACATTGGCATTCCCATAAGGTAACTCTTCTTTTCTTGTTTGTAACAGAGGAAGGAGACAAACCAATTAATAGTCCTATTAATAAGTGAGCTTTGAATTAAAGTCTTTCACCAGGAAAACTTTCTCTGGGCCATCATTCTCAAAGGTACTAGGGCCTCCTTCGGTTCTAATAAGCTTACAGCCACAGACAAAGCTACCACTATCGTCTATCTTTGAGAGCCAACTCACACACCTCAAAAACTAATATATATAGTTACTCATGTGCCACCATGAGAACATACCATACAACCAACAGAAAGAAAAATAATAACCATGTCATACAACCAGCACGTGCTGTGATGCGTAGCTTCAGGTTTTCAATAGCTGAGCTTTGTTACAATAACCACAACATGAACGGCTTGGGGAAACAGAAAAATAAGGTCAACAGGTAGGCCAAAAGACTCCATCACTCAAATACAGGTAGGCCAAAAGACTCCATCACTCAAATGGTCTTCTTCTGAAAACACAGCTATCTGTGTGGAGCTAGAGTTAAGTGCTTGGCGCCAGAAGACTTTGTTCATCCCAGTAGCTTCATAGATAAAACTAGTAGGCCTGGATTGAAACTCATTTTTGACAGGTCATAGAAGTTTTGAAGGATATTCTTTGTTATTAATCTTAGAAAAAATTCTATTTTAATTAAGCTGGTTTGTAATCAGGCTGTATTCTATAGAAAACCCCAGGTAATCTGTCATAAAAGCCTACAAATGAGGAAAATGTGCATTTCCTAAGAGGCTCAATAGACCCCTTATTTAAGAATAGGTAGTGGTTCCTGCTGGGTATTTATCCAAAGAACTTGAAAACACCAATGCGTAAAGATACATGCACCCCTGTGTTCATTGCAGCGTTATTCACAATAGCCAAGACTTGGAAGCAACCTAAGTGCCCATGAAGGGACGAATGGATAAAGAAGATGTGGTATATATACACAATGGAATACTACTCAGCCATAAGAAACGATGAAATCCAGCCATTTGTGACAACATGGATGGACATTGAGGGCATTATGCAAAGTGAAATAAGTCAGAGGGAGAACGTCACATACCATATGATTTCCTTCATTAAGTAGTAGATAATAACAACAACAAACAAACACATAGAGACAGAGATTGGATTGGTGGTTACCAGAGGGGAAGGGGGGAGGGAGGAGGGCAAAAGGGATAATTCGGCACATGTGTGTGGTGATGGGTTGTAATTAGTATTTTGGTGGTGAACATGATGTAATCTATGCAGAAATAGAAGTATAATGATGTACACCTGAAATTTATACAATGTTATAAACCAATGTTACTGCAATAAACAAAAAATTAAAAAAAAAAAGAATAGGTAGTGGTTCTTTTATGTGTTTACTATTCGGTGGGCTTAAAATACTGCATCAGAAGATATTTTAAAATTTTTATATAAAATGGCAATTATGTCCTCAATTTACCATGGTGTTATTCTTAATTTTAAATAGCTATTGTCCAGAAAAATATTAACCCCTTCGCAATTTCTTTTAGTTTAAAAATATAATGCCATTGTTCTAGTGTTATTTCATTAAACTAGAGTGTGGTCGCCGGGGACAGGGACTTTGTTTCCTCTTCTCCTGTATCCTCACCCATAAATAACGGCCTGACATACAGTAGGTGCTTGATAAATATTTGTTGAATGAATGAGTGAATTTTATGCTAAGCCAATAAAAGACATATATTTTAATTATAGAATTACGTGAAGACTCTAATTATGGTTATCACAGTGAAAACAGAGATTTCCTTTTGATGTATGTATTTCCCTAAATATGAACAGGGAGCACCGAGCCCTTTTTAATAGTTGCATCTAATAGAAGAACTGATTCTTCTCTAACTTGGAAAACTTTCTGTTTCCAAAAAGGATCTTACTGAAATGAACAATCATCAGTGAAATGTCCACTTTCTAGTAAATCATAAGGAATCCATTTAGTTCCCATGATTGTTACTTTGTCTTTCCCATAATATATTTGTTTGCGTGTGAGACAGGACCATGGTTTTCCCCATGATCCACAGAGTTAACGTGCAGTGTGTGCTTGATGTGAGAGCCCAGCTGGGTGTGACATGCAATCTATCTGACGTTAGCCTTTACGTGCCTGTGGAAGTTTGCTGGAAAAAAGTGAAGTCTCTATAGACTTCTAGAGAAGAATCAAGTCTTGATTCTTTTAGAAATTCATTCTATTACAAAATCTTAGCATCCAAATATTTCTAATTTTTCATTTTTCTGTGAAGTAAAAAGGCATACATACTAAGGGCAAAAGAATTATTGGCAGCGATTAAAATATTTGACAGTGCAGTCCAGGCAGAGGAGAGAGATTTCACCAACAAGTAGTTTTAAGCATCCACTGTGCCCAGACCTGTATGAGGCCCTTGGGAACTCAAAACAGAGGGAAATAGAGGATCTGACTCAAGGAACCTGTAGTCAATTGAAGACGTAAAGCACACGTGCACACGCGCATACACACACACACAAATTAATAAGAGAATTAAAAACAACACGTGAATAATAATAATTGCAAGATGGCAAGATTAAAAGCTTATATAGAAATCCAGGAGTACAAAGTGCCTTCTGAGAGTGGGATTCATCGGGAAAAGCCCTCTGAAGTAGTGGGATTTGAGGAGAGCTTGTTAACTGCAATATTTCATGTTACCTTTCATTCAAGAAACATTTGTGAAGGGCCCCTGTGGGCTGGGCCCTGGGTCAGCTAAAGGCTGGGATGTCAAATGAAGGCTATAAGGTCGTATTCCCAAGTCTTGCTGTTCACTTTGACCCTGGTACTGTGTCCTGCATCATATTAGAATTTTTACTTGACTATTTCTAGATCTGGGGACTGATGTTGACTTTCTGGTCACTGCACGAGCAAATAAAATTAAAAGAGGAACAGAGGCTTTTACCTAAGGTGTGTCATCAGAGCTAATGCGGAAAGGAGACCCAAAAACTCTGTACCAAAAGGAGCATAACTAAGGTCTCGGGCACACATGGACTTTAAATCATTAGGCAGTTTGACCTATTCTGTCAAAATGTATACAGATCAGTTATTTGCCATTTTGCTTACAAAAGAGCTGCTTTATTGAACTTTTCAATTAGTGGGGTTGTTGTTATAGATGTAGATTTAAAAGTCCCCTCCAAATTTCCACTGTTTTCAACCTCTAATACTTACGATATTGTATTAAAAGATTTTTAGATTTTTTTCATGGAAGAAGTTTTCTTTTGGATTTTCTAACTGCCATATTTTAAAAATGAAAATTGACTATGAAACTGGCCTTTGTGCATCCCCGTGTTCTAGCTGCCCAGCCTGTCTCTGAGCCCCTCTGTATACACTTCCTGGCTCCTCTTCCCCAGACACTTCCTAGTTGCTGTCCCCTCACCCCTCTGGTGTTTCATGGCTGCATCCAAACGCTGCGGTCTCCCAAAGGTCTGCCTAGTTCTGCTGGTGAGTTTACCTTGTATTTCCAAACCTGAGCTTCCTTGTTCCACATCCCAGATCAGTGTGTCCAGTATGGTACTATCTTCTCTCCCGAACATGCTTCCTTTCCTAACCACCCCGTCTTTGGCAATCCCAACCTCCCAGAGCAGGAACCCTGCTTTCCTGGTTGTCTTCCTACTTTCTGACACTTCTTTCTCTTTCGTAGATTCTTCTGCCACTCACTCCCTGAACATGAGTGTTTGCCAGGGTTCTGTCCTGACTTCTCTCTTGTCACTCCACATGGTCTCTCACAGTGAGCTCCCTCAAATGCGTAGCTCTGGCCCAGATCCCCAACTCAATGTGCCGAAATTGTATTCTCCATTTCTCCCCAACATGACCCTCTTCTCACTCACCACGTGCTCCTTCTGGACTCAGTGAGAGCCACCACGTCCCCCTGGCCGCCCACTCCCGCAGTCTGGGGACCACCCCTGACTCTTTCCTCTACCTCCCTTTCCACACTCAGTCAATCCATCTATTCGACCTCCTTCATGTCTCAGGAGCATATGCCCTTATGTCCACCTCTATACTATCGCCTTCTTTCAGGCCCTCATCATCTTATCTGGATTTCCAAATACTTTCTTAGTTAATACATATAACGGCCTCATTTTCCAGAAGAAAAAAACTGAAGCTTAGTTAGATTAAATAACTGTTGCTTGTGATGACAACTGTTGGTACAGGGATTTGAGCCACAAATTACACTGCTTCTTTGCTTTGCTACTCAAAGTGTGGTCCAGAGACCCACAACATCACATCACCTGGGACGTTGCTAGAAATGCTGAACCTTAGGGCCACTCCAGGCTCAGTTAATCAAGTCTGCATGTAACACCATGTCCAGATGCTCCATGTGCTCGGGAAGCCCTGCTCTAGGCCAGCTGCCGAGAGTATGTCTAAGCGCAGGTAATTAAATGCAAGGCTCTCCTTCATGTCCCTCTTCTTTAATTTCCTCTCGAATGGACTTATCTGTGGTTGGACATGAGACTTTTTCTTTAATGATAGAAGGTTTTCTAGCCAATGGCAGTGCTTCTTTCTAACACAGCTCAAGAAAGCTTTGGGGACACATGAGAAGAGAAGTGGGGAGCTGGGGTCACAGCTGTGTAACCTGGAGAACATCTGCTCCCTCTGGGGTGCCAACTCCATGCCTGGCCATGCCCTGCACTGTTTTCTACTTATGCTAACAGGAAGGGTATAAACAGAGGTATTTCTGAGATGCAGCTAATGTGGAGGGAAAACATAGCCCTCCTGCAGGTTTATTGCACGGCCTGATGGCTGAGTCGTCCTCATCAGCAGTCAGGAAATATAGAGGTGGAGAATAAGTAAGGCCCGAGCGCACAGAGAATTGGCAGTAGTTGCATCACAAGACCCAGGCATTCCTAGCTCTTATTCCCTGGCTCTAGCAACGGGACCACACACGTGAAATCATCTTTTGTACTGATTACTGAGTCCTCCTCTACACAAATCTTGCCCTGGGAAGCCTTTTCTCCATTTCTGAGGCCATGCACGTGGAGGAAATCACGAACGCCACCTCGTCTGCTTGTGTCGGGGAGATTTACTTTCTATATTTGCACTGACATCTATAGGCTGTGTTACTCTTCTTTGATGCCTCAGAACTGTATCCAAAGAGTGCTATTGTCTTACTGCTTATACAAGAAAATCCTTATCTTAGCTTTACAATTAACACAGAAGTCCTAAATGGCAATATTGATGAGTCTGGGGAGAAACCAGAAGTCTGAGGAAAATGTGAATGACTTTCCTTTTTAAAAGGCAGATTTAGTGAAATTTATAGCACTGAATCCAATCCCATTAAAATGGGTTGTAAAAAAATAAAGTGTCCATGCTGCTAAGCTGCTTTCACGCGGCGGTGGCATCTCTGCACGTGGCGCATGTGGTTGTGATGCTTCAGTTCCAAATCAAGCTGGAGCAAAGGTGGACCTCGGATCTGCTGTCCTCGCTGAGGAGTCTTCAGGACACACCCGCCAACTCAATCTCTCTCTAAGAGACACTGGAGCCTTCAGAGGGGGAAAAAGGAAAAGTTGAATCAAGCACAGTTTCATAAATACCTGTGACGCATTGTGAAGACCACGCTGCAGAAAACTGACAGCAGGAACAGAGGCAGCTGACCTAGTTTGCCAGAACAAAGGTAGGATTTACTTTTTTGGTTGTTGTGAATTTTTATTCTTTATTAAGGGAGAGAAATTTAATGAACATTAGTTCTTATGGAAACCAGAGGCAGATAACTGAGCATGGAGCTGGGTCCCCTCTATCCCCTATCTTCCCTGCCTGGCCCAGCCACTGAGCCTCAGCTGCAACCTTCAAAACCCTTATCTGTCCACTGAAGTGGCAGACTTCTTTAGCCTTTGACCTAAATTGTGTTTGAACCTTCATCTCGAGGAAGCAAAGTTTTGAACAGTAAGCCACTAAAGACTTCAAAAGCCCCTGGATTTATGTCCTGTTCTTCAGCAAGAATCCCAATGCCCTTGTCTTTGACCAGCAAATAAAGCGGAATCTGCTCATCCCAATTCACATAGTGATATGCTAGGTGAAGAATTATCATCAGGAGGAGGGTATTTATTTTGGTGGTTTATTTTTTTGGTTTCTTATTTCTATTCACAGAATAAATGTGAACGTATTTCATTTCTGCCATTCTGAAAGCACCTATAGGCATTTTAAAAGTAAGTCGTGTTAGCATTTTAGAGTCCAAATTTAGAAAGTCCACAAGTTAGACTATCTCGCAATCTCTTTAGAACAGGCTGCATTTGAAACAACAATGGCTTTTAATGGACTGCACTCTATATTCCTCACAAAATTCACGGGGGATTTGCACTTAACCATGAGCACACCCAGTTGAGGACATGTCTCAAAGAGAATATCGGAAGGGAAAAATAAGTCTGAGAGGATTAACGGCAGAATAAAACCCAGATTAAATCAAATAACCAAAGAAAAATTAGTAGAAGAACAAGAAAGATTTTAATGTTTGTAACAGGGAAATGCCGAGCCCAGGGAGTTGAAAATGGAGGGATACCCAGCAGACTTAAGTCAAAGTCCAAAACTAACTTTGATTTATATTTGTAACTCTTCTGACTTGCTCCTTAAGAAAATAATTTATATTAGTTTTATTTGTCCTGTCAGTTAAAGTAACTGAGGCTGCCAAAACACTGTCATCTTATAACCGATTACTCCCCTCCCATGGCTGTCATGTGTCTCAAGTGCGTTTGTCTTTGGAATGTTGCTCCTTTATTGCCTTCTGTGGGACCTGTCTTACTCTGGCATTTTTACTGTGGTAGATACATTGCTATATTACAGTAGGCCAAAGGTCATCTACACAGCCATCAATTCAAAGAATGATTTTTTGGTTAATAAAACTAATTTTCTTAGCTAAGGGCTGCTTGCTGTGAGAAGGATTTATATTTGCCAGGTCGTATTTTTAGAAAGTGATAGAATGCCAGCCATTAAATAATAATTTATGATGCTATAATAGTTTGTCAAAAACCAAATTTTCCTTTTTTAACATGTGGATTTTGAGTACATTAGGAAATTTGAGGTTGTAAGTTAAGTGACATGATGAACAAATATGTGTTTTGGGAGAATGTGTAACAAGTATTATTTTCCTTCTGGCTCAGAAAGCACCTAAGCAGAGAGAACAGGGGTGGCGGCGTGCTGATTAAGAGTCAGGATTTGGAGCCACAGAGATGTGGAATAGAAAACTGTCTCAGTGCTTTACAGTGATCTTAGACAAGTTCTCTTAGCCCAGGATTTTTCACCCATAAAATGGGCATGGAAATAGTACCTGCCTCCTAGATTTATTTGGAGGACAAAATAGAATATGCATAAAAAGTGCTTGACTCTGTAAAGTGTATCAGTCAGCTTAGGCCACTTGTACTGCATAACAAACAGCTCCATATTTTTATAGGCTTAAGACAACTAAGTGCTTTTTATTTATGCTACATGTCCACTGTAGACTAGTGAGGTGGAAGGCCTGCTCATGATAGTTGTTCAGGAATCCAGGTAATGGAGCAGCCACCATCTCCATCCTTGGTCATGTGCAGAGGGGAAAAGAGCTCTAGAGGTTTCACGCCAGCTATTAAAGGCTCAGCCTAGAAGTAACACACATCACTTCTCATCAAACTCATTGGCCAGAGCCAGTCATCGGACCCCACCTACTCACAAAGAGGCCAGGAAGGCATATGCTCAGGAGGCAGAGAGCTGGAAATATTTGGCAGACGGCACTAATGACTACCACGAAATGTTTTATAGACATACATACGTACGCGTGTGTACACAAATATATATATGTATTGTGTGTGTGTGTAGAGAGAGAGCACCCAATTCACTCTCTTTCTACTGGTAAAGTGGAGAGTTACTCTAGGAGATCAGCATCCAAGCCAGGCACCATAGTCTGATCCAGGGCAACCAGACCAGCCACCTGTGAGAGGGGCCAGGCAATTTAAGGAAAGGGGTGAGATCAAAAGGACACTTAATGCATCTGGGCCCCTTTCCAAGGGAAGAGTTTCCCTAACTCTACGGGGAAGAAGCCCTTCCACCATTCCGACTAGCTATTCAGAGGAACAGTGTTATTTGAAACAATTTTTTCTATCAGTAAGTCTATGTGGTACACTTAAAATAATTGGCAAGAAAGAGAAGAGTTTATATGGGTGACCTTATCCATCAGCCAAAATGCCACACAGAGTGGCAGCTGTGGGTAATGGGGCACTCAGCTGCCGTCAGGGGGCTGGAGCAAAATGCACCTCCAGTGTGACCGTGCAAGTCACTTCAACGCTCGGACCCTCAGTGTCCTCACGTGAGAAGCGAGGGTAAGTTACACCCAGCAGGAGGAGGCTGGGTCACAGAGCGCAGATGAGATTACATACAATGAGGACTCCGAAAGCATGGTGCAGAGCCAGAGGCACAGAATAGGCGCTCAGTAGCTCCTCCATTCATTCCTTCAATCCCTCCCTCAGGGATCACAGAGCCTCCCTCTCTGTGCTCTTTAGAAAATAAATGTACGTCTCAGGTCTATTCATAAAATCATTTTCGGAAGCGGAGTTTCCCAAATGAACTCTGACGTGCACAGTACAGTAAGACGTGGAGGGCCTCACTGGCAGGCACAGGGCTCGAAACTAGCCAACTATCGCTGGCTGGGCTGGTGGCCACAGGTCAAAGTTGTATTCCTGACCTAGCCGGTGGGTCAGAACTCTTCAGGGGAGGCCCTGGCTCATTGGTAGGGCTCCAATTTAAGAACCTGCTCCATCGTCTCCCCCCAGCTCTGAGCCGTGCTGCCTCTCCCAGGACAGCCATTTCTAGGTGAAACCCAAGAGCCTCCTAGAACTGGGTGATTGGCAGAAACAGCCTTGGGCTGGAAGTTGGCAAAACCTGGTCTGGTCCTGCCTCGGTTGCCCGGTGATCTCATTCGACCTGCTTAACCTCTCTGGTCCTCCCTCAGTTTCCTTTTGTGTAAAATGTGGGATCTGAATTAGGTTGATGCTTTTCAAACTTTTTTCCCCTCATCTTCAGAACCAAGGGACACCTTGTAGTCCTCCAGGTAAAGCAAACACCAGCACAGCTGCTCCGCGCTCCCAGAGGGACGGGTCCAAGGCGCCTCCTGACCAGACGCAGGTTCTCGCTCCGTGAAAAGCTTCTGCAGCTGCCTGCGTCCTTCACACCAGCTTCCGGTGCCGGAAGGCCTGGAAACACGCCTCTCTTTGTGTCGAGACCTACAGCCTTTCTCAGGATGGGAGAGGGCTCGCCTGTTAATCCACTGTCCCCTTCGTTGGGGCTTAATTGGTCAGCTGGCCTTCGGCCACCTCTGTAGAACTCAGGGAACAATATGTTGTCAAAAAAGATCAGACTGGGAGAAAGGACCGCCCCCGAGCTGTTCCTCGGAGGCTGGGTCGGGGGCAGCGTGAGAACAGCTCCCCCCAGAGTCTCCTCCGCGTCAGGACCACGTCAGGAAGGCCTCAGGACAGCGAGCTTTGCGAGCAGCCCCTGGTCACGTCCACACGCCGCCATTTTGCCTGAAGCCAGCCCTCCCCCCCCCCCCCCCGGTAGCCCACGGCGGTTATTTCAGGTCCCTAAATTGACGTCTAACGGGCAGGAGGAAAGCGAAAGGAACGTAGCCTACTCGGTGGCGGGGAGCAGGGAGGCCTCGGGAAACAGCACCTTCGTTCTCTCGGGCGCGGGCCGCTGGCTGCACGCGACTGCCCGTCCCCCCGCGGGCTGTCCTCGGGGCGCGGGCGGCGGGCGGCGAGCCTCGGGCAGCCGGCATTTCCACACCTGCTGGGGACTAGCGCTGAGCCTGGCAGCTGACGCGGTTTACTGTGGTTAAGCATGAGCAAGCCCTGAGGACGGCGAGGGGCTGGCAGCCTTCCTCACCCGAACATCTCTCGATGAGGAAACGGTGTGAGAAATTCAGGTCGAGTCTAGATTTTGCGGTGGGGGCGGGAGGTGCAAGGAACGCGACTTCTCAAAGGAGGGGATGCCTGAGTGAAGACTTGAGGGATGCGGGCACGAGGTGATTTTCTTAGACGTGCAAGAGGGATGAGGATCTGGTGAATACAGGAAACTAAACATATAATTTAAAACTTTCAAAAGTGGATTAAGTGAGCGCAAGTGGGAGGAGCGACAGACGTGGTTAGGGTGGCATTGGGGTAACGTAGAGGATTTTGGACTTTTAACTTGAGAAAATGGAGAGCTACTGAAAGATTTCTCTACTTAAGTAGGGAAATGACAGTCGTATTTGTAGCTTTGGTTAAATCAATTTGAAAATAGTTTAGGGAAGACATCACAGACTTAAATATTTCCAAGACTTGGAGAGAAGTTGGTTAAAGGGAAGAGAACATGTGGGAAAATTCTTCACATCCTCAAAGAAGTTTATTTCCTCCCATTTTCTTGGAGACATGTGGCCCTATTGATTTGTCTTTCGTTTTTCCATTTTTACAAGATACGAAAATGAATAAAAGAACGTTTCCCTTTCCTCTCCGCTGTAAGAGTTACGAGGTGCACGCTCTGACGGCCTCCTCAGCGCGGGGCAGGCCGCGGGGGCTGCCGGGAACTCTGGCGAGCAGGCCCCGCTGGAGGGCGCTGTCCCCACCCAGCTCCCGCTGACTGGAGGATGCAGGCCAGGTCCAGCCCTCTGCTCTTTCAAGGAAATCTTGAGGTCCAAATTTTAATGTAAAAGTACTCTGGTTTTAAATATTGGCCAAAAAAAAAAAAAGGATGTAGGTCAAAATAGGAGTGCCAGATTGAACAAATAAAAGTATAGGACACCCTGTTAAATTTGAATTTCAGAAAAACAATGAATAATTTTTAGAAAAAGTACATCTCAAATATTTGTGTGACATAATTATATTAAAATATGATTTGTTGTTTATCTGAAATCAAACTTAACTGGATGTCAAACAGAACACACACACGGATCTCGTTAGGCGTATGAGCTGCCAGTTGGCAACCTGGGGTCTAGATCGGTGGTTCCAGGCTCTGAGGAGTGCCACCCTTTATAGCAAATAGTTCACGTCATCATCTTTATTATTCTGAAATAAAATTCATAGATGATACAACCTATCTACACGTAATTTTTTTTTAAATCAGCATAGTCCCTAATTATAAGATAAAGAAGAAATAAAATAAAAATTATTTCACAGGGCAACTGCTTTGGCAGCACTGTGCCAGTGACCATGGCAGACATCTGAGAGTTGTGTGGGCGGTGTGGCTGCCCCGGATATTGCAGGGGGTCCAGCTTCCCTGGACCCTGACGATTAAATGCTGGCACTGCCCCACCATCTTTGTGATAACCAAAAGTACTCTCCCACATTTCAGAAATGCCCTTTCGGTGGGGCGTTGTCCCCAATGGTAAACACCAGTTAGGGGAAGGATTGGCAGCGGGGGAGGGGAAAGGCGAAGAACTGTGCGTGAAGTCGGGAGCCCATGTGGGAAGCGACCGCTTTCATCTAAGGGAGACATGGCTGGGGAACCAACTGGAAGTCGGGGAAAGGGAAGGAGGAATCAAGTGGGACCATTCAAACAGGGAATATGGGAGCAGGAGTTTACTTGGGAATGAACGAATTCCATTGATTGAGTTTCAGATTTCTGTGGGAGATCTAAGAGGTGCTGTCTGCTCGGCTGTGGAATCTGTGGGTGTGATATTCTGAGGTCTGAGGTGGGCATAGAGATTTGGGAATGAGCAGCACATCATCTGTGCGTTAGGGAAGTCACGGAACTGGATGAGATCCCTCCCAGGGCGACCACAGAGTAAGAGGTGATGTGGTCCACAGACACAGCCCTGGAGAACACCAAACTTTGTGAGACATCCAGCCTCCATCATGGAGGTGTGAAGGAGTTTTCAGAAGAAAGTGGGAAATCCGGGAGAAAGTGGCGTAATAGAAGGCATGGGAGGAGGGGGGAAGGGGCCCAGCTCTGTCTAGAAGAGACAAATTCTTTAGAGAGAAATTCTACAGAGAGGACAAACAAGATAAGAGTCGAACACTGACTAATCACAGGATCCCTGGTGACCTGAGTGACTGCAGTTTCAGTGCAGTCCTAGGTATGGAAGTGTACTTAGGGTTGATAAGGAAATGTAGAGAAGGTGTGCAGACCACTCTTTTAAGTGCAATGGCTATGAAGGAGTATGAGATCCTAATCACCTTTTAAGGCCCTTCTCATATGAGGTCTCTCAAGTTTCCCTTACTTTCTGTATCCCTTAGAATGCTTTTGCTGAAAGTAACAGAAAACTGAACTGAAACTGGCTTTAAAAGTAAAATCCAATACTGGCTTTAGGCTACTGAAAAAGTCCAGCATGGACTTCAGGCATGGTTTGATCAGGGCTTTGGATCCAATTCTTTCAGTTCTTTCCTTTGTGTGTTGGATTTGCCATCTGACTGACTTCCCTATTTCATTTATTTATTTAACAAATATTTATTGGGCACCTACTGCATGCCAGGCACTGTTCAAGGCCCTTGGGATACACCACTGATTAAAGATCCCTGCCCTTGTGGAACATACATTCAAATGGGGGAAGATACACATAAAATATATACACACACACACACACACACACACACACACACACATATATATATACGCACACATATATAAATCATGCAGCATGTTAAATGATGATGAAATCTATGGAAAAAGAAAAACCTAGTGCAGGGTAAGGAGGATTGGGAGTGTGGGAGGGGGTGGGTTGTAGTTTATATAAGGTGGTCAGGGAAGACTTCATCAAGAAAATGGCATTTGAGCAAAGACGTGAGGATAAAAGCCTCGGGAGGACACCAAGTGGACAGGCAGATGCTCTGCTATCTAAGGCTTTCCTCCATGTGATTATGGTTTTTTTGTTGGACATGATTTGTCCCATAGCACATCTCAATCTATATAGTGAGCTGTATTTTCACAGAGTTCTAGTTAATTCTGTGAGTGGCCACAAGTGAAGCAGCCTAGACTTTAGACTTTCTTAGAAGGGAATAGAAAAGCCAAAATATTTTTCTATCTAGATGTGAGTAAAAAAAAAAAGAATGGCAAAATGTAAAATGTAAACATCCAAAATATTATAAAGTATATTATATTCATTCACTCTATCATTGACTTTATACTTTTTGGAAATAGTCCCCATTGTCCCATCCTCCCACAGACGTATTAGAACATATTTGTCCACATGGGTATTTTCAGAAATTTAAGCACTAATACAATCTCTTTAAATTACAAAAGATTTCAAAGATTTATTGTTTGCTTGCTAGTTTTTAGAAGATGATGGGAGGACTACTGAAACAGTCCTTTTGAATATTTGCAGGCATTTGATAACAAAATATTTGATCCTTATCAGATAAATTGTCGGTATTTAAAATTTCCCTTTGAAGGCAAATTCTTTAGCTCTTATAAAAAGCATTGAATGTAAGGAGGAAGACTTAAAGAAATGCCAGTCACTGGCACGGAATCTGTCGGCTCACCCTGAACAGGGTGCTTGAGAGTTCTTGGATCATTAAGCAAGTTACAAATTTTGTTAGGCTAGACTCTCTTTACAGTGAAATAAAAATGAGGGCACATCTGAAAAACCAGATAATATAATGAATAAGATATTTGGCAAATAAGAGCAGTTAAAAATCAAAAATAGCACACATCTGAAAAAACAGATAATAGAGCAGGTAAGACATTCAGCAAATATGACCAAATAATCGACGTTGTAAACCTCAACCCGAATCAGCTATCCAGGATGCAATTCTACGTCAAGTGGCATTTTCCCTCCTTTATTAGGTCTATCTAGATTTTCAAAAAATCAAGGTAAACTCGAAAGGTCAGAAAGAAGTTACCTTGAAGTGTTGTCTTGACTGGGGCGAGACTAGAAATGCAGTGAGATGAGCGGGTTTGTAGTTTAAGGGGAGAGGGTTTGTGTTAGAGGAAAAGTGGACCCTCCTTAGCATGGCTCCTCCTCCATTTCCGAGGTGGGAGCTGGTGCAGCAGACACGGGAGAGCAGAGAGTTCACAAGCAGAGAGCGCAGGGCGAGGCGGTGGGAGGACACGTGTCCCCACCAGTGTTCTCCTGTTTGGCGGTGGGGACAGGGCTCCATTTCATGCTGTTGTTATTCTCTGTTCACTTGCGGGGCTATCAGGTCTTTTCCCTTGTGCCCTTGAAAATGGCATTAAATGATTCTGTGCCTGTGCATTTGAGAAAGCCAAGGCAATAGCCTATTAATCCGCTCAGTCACTTCAACAACTTGAAAATGATCCGAGCATGGTTGATGACCGCGTGGGTCAGTTTGCAAGAGCTTTACAGAAGGGCCACACATGTCATTCTATTTAAGGGATCTTCTCTTCTGTGGTCACCCAAGCCTCCTCTGCCCAACAGCTCGGCAGCCTCCCTGTGGCCCGTTGTAGCCATCCTTCCAGGACACAGGGTCATTTCGGAGGGCGATTGTTGCCTTCTTCTCCCTCCAGGGAGCAACTTCTCTTCATAAGGATTCTTTTTCCCAGCAAGCAAAGATGACCTGGAAATTTGATAGTGCCAGACTTACAAACTATACTTTCTCAAGAGAGAAATATTACCTTATAGAAACTAGCTTTTATCCTGCTGAGAAACTGTACTGTGCTGTGGGGATTGTCTCTTATTAGAGCCGTGAGAGCTGAGGGAAGCATGTAGGGCTATCTTCCTCACACCCAAAAGGCTGCTGGAATCGTGTGTGACCCTGAAAAGAAACTGCAGTGTTCCTGCGGGGGAGGGGGGGAGGCAGAAGTGTCAACCCCAGCCAGACTGAGCTTCAATACCCTTAAACACACCAGGAGGGAAGTTCTCAAGGCTTCCAAACTCCTAGGTGATAGCAGAGTTCTTAGCTAACTTCCTAGAGCGTTATTAGGCATTATAAATGTCCTTTGAATCCACGCATTCCCATAAGAACAAAAAAATTGTTATGGGGATTTTAGTATTTAATCTTCAGGAGGTCTACAGCCTTTATTTGCCATTTCCCAATTTAAAAAAGACATATAGAATAGAGAGGATTGGGAAATAATTTTATAACAAAAAAGGTAATCAATTAGTCAAACAATATTTATTGAGCACTTACTGTGTGCCAGGCGCAATAGAGGGGTGTGGTGTGTAGTGACTCTGCAAGCCTGGTCCCTGCCCTCATGACACTTACACTCTGGTGGGCACGACAGGGAGAGAGCAAGAGTGAAGAGCTAGTCATGTCTACCAGAAAGGTGAGGTGGGGTTTCCAGTCTCCCATTCAGAGGTGACTAAGGACAGCTCCTTGCAGGATTTAGACATCTGGTAGACTGAAGCTAAAGCCCCCTTAAAAGTGCTCGTGATTCCTGCCTTCGCTAAGCCGCCCTTTGGACATGCAGGAACTTGGAAGGTCCTTATTTCCTCTTAGGGAATCTGAAGGTCTTGGTCATTCTTACACAACCCTTCCAGAGAATGTGTGCTGTGTCTTACAAGGTTGTTACATTTTCTTTTTTGTTTTTTCAGAAGTATTTCTTCTCACAGCATCTTCCCACAATCTATTTTAACTCCATGATTTTCTTTACCATTTTCGAAAATCCACATATATGTACATATTAAACTAAGAATTCCCAAACATCTGTGTGTCCCAGTCAGAGATATAAGATATTAATTCCTAAAGAATAAATGTTCACATTAGCAAACTTGGACAATATGCATTCATACCAAAACTATGAGCAGGAACAATTTTTCTTCAGCTGAAAGTCTGTACTAATAATTTTAGCATTTTATTTTTTAATTTTAATTATGGATATTTTCAAGTATACACGAAGTGGAGAGGATAGTCTATTGAACCCCAATGTACTCATCATTAAGCTTCAAGAATTTTGTCAATTTTGTTTTATTTTTTTAATTGAAGTATAATTGGTATACAATATCCTATTAGTTTCAGGGGTACATCATAGTGATTTGATATTTATGGACATTATGAAATGATCACTACAATAAGTCTAGTTACCATCTGTCACCATACAGTTATTACAATATTGTTGACTATATTCCCTATGCTACACTTTACATCCCTGTGAGTTTATTTATTTATTTTATAACTGGAAATTTGTACCTCTTAATCCCCTTCACCTGTTTTGCCCACCGCCCAACCCCTAGAATTTTGCTGATTTTGTTTCATCAATATAGCTCCCCTATCATGCACAGACACCATTTTTTTTAAAGTCTGTAGTACTTAAAATCAAATTTTAGACGTTATATAATGTCACTCACAAATACTTCAGTATTCATGTCTAACATAAGGATACTTTAAATATAACATGCCATTACCATGACTAACGAAATTGACAAAAATTCTTTGGTATCACGTAACACCGGCCATAATCAAGTTCCCCTGACTGATCTAAAAAATGACTTTTATTGTTTGTTCAGATCAGGGTTCAAAAAAGGACCATACATCACACTTGGTTGTTATATTTCTCCAGTTTCTCCTAATCTGTAATGCATCCTTCCCCTTTTGTTCTTACCACTTAGTTTTTGAAAGGACCAGGTCATTTAACTTGTTGATTTTCCCACCTTCTGGATTTGGCTGTTAGCTTCCTTGTAGTGTTGCTCAGCTTATTCTTCTATCCCCCTGTATTCTCTGTAAACTAGTAGATCTGTAACTTGGTTAGGTGTGGGTTCTTTCTTTCTCTTCCCTCCTTGCTAAGAATATTCAGGGGTGGCACTACAGACATCCTATTGTGTCACATCATGAGATACTTAACGTCTAGTTGTTCCCCTTTTCGTGTTACTAAGGATAATCTGACGGTCCAGGTTTTGTCAGAATGATACATCCATTATAAAGTTCTCTGTTAACTTTTCACCTAATGATTTTAACATTCTTTGATGATCTTTGCGTAGATCCATTATTTTCTCATGGATGAACTTCAGTTATAAAATTAAATTTCATCAAGCATAATTTTGACTCTCAACCTATCTTAGTAAACTTTTCTAATAGAAATATCCTAAATTGTACTGTATTGCATTTTTAATTTAACTGCTTTGTAATTATGATATATGTTCATTATAGAAAATTTGGAAAATGTGAAGCATAAATTTGAAAATAAAAATCACAAAAAATCCTTTAACCAAGAGACAATCATATTTATGGTTTTGATGTATTTCTTTTTGATCTTTCTTTCAGACAGCATATTTAAACAAAATTGGGTCAACAGTATATTCTGTTTTGTAACTTACTTTTTGCTCTTATTAATCTGTTTTGAACATCTTTTCATATTCAAAAGTACAGATCAACATTGTTACTTTCAATGGCATATTTAAATTTTCTTAAAATATTTTCCTAAAAATGAAATCCTTGGAATGAAAGATATTAAAAAATTGAAGCTTTTTATATATATTTCCAAAACTTCAGTTAGAAAATTTTCCTACTTACAGTGTGTTATAAGTACTAATTTCCCTGCATCTTTGCTAATACTTAATATTATAATTTTTTGGATTTTTGCTAATTTTATATGGAAAAACGTTATCTGCCCAGTTATGTGTCTTTGATTAATTACTAGAGATTGAAAATTATTCGTAGGTTTATTGTTTTTTTATATTTTTCTTCCATAGTTTTCTGTTCATTTCTTCTGTCAATTCTTCTGTTAATATGCTTGTACTTTTCTATTTTTTAACGTTTAGAAGTTTAACATTTTTATGTTGTCAAAGGTATCTATTTTTTCCTTTGTGATTTCTTCCATGACTTTAATCTTTAGTAGGTCCTTCCCCATCTCAAGGGCTTTTAAAATATGTGCCCATATTTCCTTCAACAGTTTTTGCTTTTTTGTTTTCATATTTTACTTTCAACTCCTTAATCTATCTTGAATTTATTTTGGTTATAATGTGAGGTAAGGATCTAATCACATTCCCCCTCTGCTCAAATTCTTAACCACTTTCCCCAACTCCACTGTTGGTTTGAATAACCTACTCCTTCCTCATGTGCTCTTATCTGTGTTAATTTCTGTTTCTGGACTCTTTTCTGTAACGTTGATCTGTCAGACAATTCTTGCAATAACACACTTTTTATTTTTTTGTGAGGAAGATTAGCCCTGAGCTAACATCCATGCTAATCCTCCTCTTTTTGCTGAGGAAGACCGGCTCTGAGCGAACATCTATTGCCAATCCTCCTCCTTTTTTCCCCCAAAGCCCCAGTAGATAGTTGTATGTCATAGCTGCACATCCTTCTAGTTGCTGTATGTGGGACGCGGCCTCAGCAGGGCTGGAGAAGCGGTGCGTTGGTGCGCGGCCGGGATCTGAAGCCAGGCCGCCAGTAGCAGAGTGCGAGCACTTAACCACTAAGCCAGGGGGCCGGCCCTACAACACACTCCTAAATGCTGTTGCTGTCATAAATTTTAAGATCTGAAAAAGGACTTCCCTTTCATTGTAGCTGCTTTCTTAGCTCTAGTGTCTGTACATTGATGTCTGGCCCTGATCTCCAGACTTACACAGATACATGTCTATTCAACATCTCCCCTCAGAAGTGTAATAAACATTCACTTATTCATTCAGCAATATTTATTGAGCACCCGCTCTGTACCAGTCACTGTTCTAGGAGCTTGAGATAACTCAGTGAATCAATCACACAATGATCCCTGCCAATTAGTTGATAGTTTGATCCTCACAACAACTCTGTGAAGTGGGTAAAACTGTTATTTCCATTTTACACACGAACAAAATTGCACACAAAGAGGTTGAGTGACTATTCAAGGTCATGCAGTTGGTACGTGGTGAATCTGGGATTCAGACTCAGGCTGTCTAATCTAGAATCTGTGCCTTTAACCACTTTCTCAAACTCAACATGTACAAAACAAAACTCTTGACTTCTCTATCAAATCTACTTCCCAGACAGCCCCCCATCTCAACAAACGACTCTACCATTCTTAACTACTTGCTTGAGTTAAAAACCTAGGAGTCATTTGGGACTCTTCTTTTTCCTTACTCTCCATACTCAGTCTATCAGCAAGTTCTGTCAACTTTACCCTCAAAACTATATGCCTAATTCAACCCCTTTTTACCATCTCTGAGTACTTCCATTTCATTTTCTTCTCTTACTGTATTTTCTTGAACCTCCAAAACAATATTGAATGAAAATGGTGATAGTTGGCTTCTTTTCTGATTTTAATAGGATTGTCTTTTAGTGTTTTATCATCTAGAAAGATATTTGCATTCAATTTTTAGCAAATAATTATGATTATGTTCAAGTAGCTTTGATCTATTTTGCATTATGTAGAGGTTCTTTAAATTAGGAATGACTGTTAAATTTTACTAAAGATCTTTTAGCATTCTTTTGGTATAATAAAATTTTTTCTTTTAATTTATTAATGCAATAATTTTTTTATTTTTTGTGAGGAAGATCAGCCCTGAGCTAACATCCATGCTAATCCTCCTCTTTTTGCTGAAGAAGACCGGCTCTGCGCTAACATCTATTGCCAATTCTCCTCCTTTTTTTCCCCCCAAAGCCCCAGTAGATAGTTGTATGTCATAGCTGCACATCCTTCTAGTTGCTGTATGTGGGATGCGGCCTCAGCATGGCCAGAGAAGCGGTGCGTCGGTGCGCACCTGAGATCCGAACCCAGGCCTCCAGTAGCGGAGCTCATGCACTTAACCACTAAGCCACGGGGCCAGCCCATGCAATAAATTTTATATATTTATAGGATCTTGATAATGAATCATCCTTGTATTTGAGTCAATACATATAATATTGTTCTTTTAATATTCTGTTGGATTCAGTTTGCTTATATTTCATTTAAAATTTCTGCATTTATACCATAAGTTAGATTAATGCCTCCTCCTCCACTATTATCATTTTCTCTTCACTATCTTTATCAGACTTTAGAGTTAAAGTTATATTAGCATCATAAAACAAATTGGGAGGCTTCTCATCTTTTATTATGATCTGGAATAGTGTAAATGATATTGTTTTAAAGGTTGGATTGAACGCAGCTATAAAATCATCTGAATACATTTTTTAAATGATAGAGCTTCAGCTATAACATCATCTGACAGTTTTTAAAAAAACTGGTAGATCTTCAATCACTTTTGTAATCTATTATATGGTGATTACTCTTTTTAAGTTTTTCATTTCTTTGTGGGTCAATTTTGTCACTTATTTTGTTAGTAAATCATTCATTTCTTCTAGGTTATCAAATTGTTGCCATAGGTTTTCAGATTGTGCATTCTTATGTTATTTTCATCTCTTTTATATTTGTGACTATGTACTTAATCTTGCATTTTCCTTTCTCTCTCTTTCTTTTTTTTTTTCCTATTCAGGCTAATATTTTATTGATTTTATTACTGTTTTCATAACATCAATTTTTTTTCAGTCTCCTATTTTTGAGTTTTCCATTTTACTAATTTTATCTTTTATTTTTGTTAATTCCCACTGCATATTTTCTTTGGTTTATCTTATTTTCCTTTTACTAATTCTTTAAATAAGTTTATTAATTTGCTAGGGCTGCCATAGCAAAATACCACAGAGTGGGGAGCCTAAACAACGGAAATTCATTTTTCTCACAGACGCACAGGCTGGAAGTCCAAGATCAAGGTGTCAGCAGGTTTGGCTTCTTCTGAGGCCTCTCTCCTTGGCTTGCAGACGGCCGCCTTCTCGCTGTGCCTTCACCTGGTCAGCCCTTGGTCTGTGTGTTGTCTATGTCCTAATCTCCTCTTCTTATAAGGACACCAGTCATATTGGATTAGGGCCCATGTATGACCTCAT
The DNA here is from genome assembly GCF_020826845.1 of Diceros bicornis minor. NCBI lineage: Eukaryota > Metazoa > Chordata > Mammalia > Perissodactyla > Rhinocerotidae > Diceros > Diceros bicornis. The sequence continues at coordinate 7,132,768 of NC_080763.1, read as the reverse complement.
TTTACCTTAATTACCTCTTTAAAGGCCCCATCACCAGGTATAGTCACATTCTGAAGTACTGAGGTTAGGACTTCAACATATGAGTTATGGATGTACATAATTCACCCCATAACAATGAGTTTAAGTTACTTTATTTTCAATTTTCTTCAAACATGAAGGAATTTGACGCTATGCACTTTTCTGAATATAAATTAAGCTATTTTAATATAAAGTATTTAATGTGTGGTATTCTCCATTCCATGCTTTCTAGATAGTAATTTCAGTTTTAAATTTCTTTGATTCAAAGGTTATTTAGGAGAGTATTTCTTAACCTCCAAAATGTTAAGATGATTTTAGTCATTAGTTTGTTATTTATGTCTAATTTTCTTGTGGTCTGTGAGTACTCTACCTTTTTAAACGTTTTGTAAGGTTTTCTTTGTAGTCAAATATATCATCAGTCAGCACATTTTATAGTCATACAAAAACACACACTCTGTTGCGGATACAACAAAGGATACAAATTACATATAATTTTATTAAATCTACTTTATTGCTTATATTATTCAGTCCTCTATGTCCTTACTTATTCTTTTGCATACTGAAAATTTATACTTCTAAAAGAGACATTTTTAAAGTTGCTAATATAACAATGAAATATTATTTACCCTTAAAAGGAAGGAAATTCTGACATATGTTACAACATGGATGAACTTTGAAGACATTATGCTGAGTGAAATAAGCCAGTCACAAAAAGATAAACACTGTATGCTTCCACTTATATGAAGTACCTAGAGCAGTCAAATTGACAAAGACAGGAAGTAGAATAGTGGTTGCCAGAAGCTGAGGGGAGGAGAGAATGGGGAGTTAGTGTATAAGGGGGATAGAGTTTTAGTTTTGCAAGATGAAAAGAGTTCTGGAGATTGTTTGCACAACAATGAAAATGTAACACACTCACATTAACACAACTGAACTGTACACTTAAAAATGGTTAAGATGGTAAATTTTATGTTATGTGTATTATACCATAATTAAAACTAAAAAAATGTTTTAAAGGAAATAATGGTGTGGGGAGAAATGACAAATCTATTGGATGTATTATAAAACAATTATAGTAATAACCAATTGGGAGATTATAAAAACAAATTTGAATGAGAATAATATACAATAATAATTTGTTAGGTATAATTAGAGTAAACACTTATCAGTTCCCATATTGTAGAGAAAAAGGATAGAGATCATCGCTTAGCTAACGTGTTTTAGTCAAGTATACATAAGGAAAACGTAAAGAGTAACCAGTAAAAAGGTACAGATAGAATGTGTATCATCCAGAACACTAAAGGAAAAAGGGAGTCTAGAAACCTAATTAGTTGAAGTGATCGGGAAAGAAAAAGACCAAAGAAGGAATCGTAGGGAAGTGTTAGATGTAAAGTTCCTCATGACTGTCTTGTGTGTTTGCACATCTTGTAAGAAGAGCACTGGCTCCCTTTGTTCCAAAGTATCTTTTCAAGGATGTTGGTATAGCAAATAGTCCTGAAAGATAGAGATTATGTCTCTTTCCAGAGCAAGAATAGGTTTGTTTACTGTTCAATATAATAAAGATAATGTCTCTCACTGGGGCAGAGGTCAGGTAGGCTTACTGCCCAGTATAAAAGAACGGGCTTCCTTAGGCTCAGGGTTCCTCTCCTATAACACCACCCATTGTGTGTGCAGGCATCGCGCAGCCCTCTTCATGATGCCCTGGGAACACTGGGTTCTGGATATTGATGCAAATGATTCTATTCTGGCAACTGCTATTGCTGTGAGTAATAAAGTCTTTTGTCTCCGAAAACAAAATTGCAACTGTCATTTTATCAAGTTCTTGCATCTATAAAAGTTTTTGTTTTATATATTCACTTGTAAGGTTTTTTGATGTATATAGGTTTGTGACTATTATATTTCCTTAATAAACTGTGCTTTTTATCCTTATCAGCTTCTGTGATGCCATGGTCTCCTGGTTTTCCTCCTATCTTTGCCATTCCTTAAATGTACATTTTCCTATGTATTCTGATCTTCTCCAACTCCACTAAATACACATAAATCTACATCTCTCATCCAGATCTTTTCTATGAGCTTAGGACTCATGCATTTAATTTCCCCCTGGACATCTCTACTTGAATGTTGCGTATACAACTTAAAAACAACATTTCTCTCTCCCAACTCTGAACCTTCCTTCCCTTTCTTTAAACTTTACTTTTAGATTTTTTTCTTTTAAACAAAATATTGTTGGGTTTTCTTTTTCCACCAATCTAACATTACATAATCCAAGTAAATTGCCTAATGCAGTGCCTGATACGTTGTGAGTTCTCAGAAAAGTTAGCTACTATTTTTAATAGAATCCAAGTTTATAGCTCCATTGTCAATTTCAGCTGTATGTAGTCAGGGGGACTTTTTTGTCCCATTACCACTGTAGAGTTGGGTCCTTGATCTTTTATGAACGTCTGTCTAGTCAAACAGCACAAGAAAGAGATAAATAAAATCTCAACACACATATTGGGGAGTAAAATATGTCTTGTTCGTTGTCAGAGTCAGATGCTATAATAGGAATCAAGGTTGCTGTTATTCAGTGTTTCTTTTGAATGGCCCAGGAATTCACTTGACTCCAGTAGTTGCATTCTTGATTTCCAATGAAGTAACCAATTTACAATAGCTTTTGAATGAATTGAATAAAACTATAATGAATAGCCTAGATTTTTTTTGTTTCTCTGTTGAATCCTATTTCGTGGCAGAGAGCGTGTTTACTTGCTCACTGAGCCATGGGTTTGACTGCTATTTAAGAATCAGCTCCAGGAATTTGATTTTGTAGAAACCATCAGTATTTTGGGTGTATTAAGGTAGGTTCTTCTGTTCATTGGCTTTACATGTCCTTTAGGTGAACCTGTACCTGGAATCCACTTGAACACTCACCAAGGCACTGGAGGGAAAGCACTAGCACATAGCACACCGTCCCATAAAGAAGATATCATAGAAACTGGCAACACAAGGACTTTCTTAATATTCAAGCCCTCTCCCTCTCCCCACCTCCACTCACCCACACGCACTTTCCAACATGGAACACCGCTTCCCTGTCTGCATAGAAACTTCTACTTCTTTTATCAACTAACAATCAAAGAATGGTGGATTGATTAGCTCAGAATCCTTCTCCCTTTCTCTCATCTTCTCCCCTTTGTCTCATATACTTTTCTCTTCTGTCACAGCCACACAGGACTTGGATGCAAACAGCTCTTCATCTCGTCATGCAAAAGAAAATTAAAAGAAGGAGGAGGAGAAAGAAGAAGGAGAAGGGAAACGGAAAGGAGAAGAAGAACAAGGAGGAGAAGAAGGAGAAGGAGATGGAGGAGGAGGAGGTGAAGGAGGAGGAGGAGGAAGCCTTGTTATCAGGTTTATCATTCCCGTAATGGTAAGCTTTTTATTTAAGGGAATATGCCCAAATTTCAGGACTAGTTTATGCTCCAAATAACAAAGGTGATTATTTGCCTTCTTGTTTATTTGTATGTTTGGCTGTGACTTTAGATAGATAAAGAGATGGATTGCCCACACGATGAAGGGCAATGAGAAGGACGTCATTAAAAAGTCAAAGGGAGGGGCCCGCCCGGTGGCGCAAGTGGTTAAGTGTGCGCGCTCTGCTGCGGAGGCCCAGGGTTCGCCGGCTCCATCCCGGGCGCGCACCGAGGCACTGCTTGTCAGGCCATGCTGTGGCGGCGTCCCATATAAAGTGGAGGAAGATGGGCACAGATGTTAGCCCAGGGCCAGTCTTCCCCAGCAAAAAGAGGAGGATTGGCAGATGTTAGCTCAGGGCTGATCTCCTCAAAAAAAAAAAAAAAAAACAAAAGTCAAAGGAAGCAGTCTGGATTTTGTTTTCTCTCTGAGTCACAGCTTTTGCCTAAGTACCTAAAATTAAACACATTAGCTTTCTACATGGGAGCCTAAGTATTGAATTTTTTTTTAATCTTAGAGCTTTAAAATGACTGTAAAAATACTCATTTTCCTTTTTCTGGAAAAATTATATTATTAAAAATTATTTGGAAAGAATCCCTCAGACTGTGCAATTTTTAAAAAAAATTATTTTATTGGAGTCATATTGGTTTACAACATTGTACAAATTTCAGTTATACATCACTATATTTCAGTTTCTGTAGAGACTTTGTGCAATTTTAATGTAATGAATAGAAAATTACAGTTTTGCACTGCAACTGACTTTGACAATTATTAAGATCATATTTTACCCCAAAATATGTGTTGAGTTTTTAATTTCTCTGTTTCTTTTACTGATTGACTAGTCTTTTTATTTTGAGGAAGTTTAATATTTAAAGGAATGTAGGTATACTCTAGTCTTAAATTTAGGTTACATTCCATGAAAACATACACACAGTAGAATTTAGCAATCCCAAGGGGAGAATGCCAATGCCCAGGCTATGTTTAATTCATACGCTTGCTGATGTTATGCAGTTCCTAGGATTTGGGGAGAGCTTAAGGTAAGCCAACATTAAGAAACGGGTGTTGGCACGCCCATGGTTGGGGCTGGATTGCACACTATAGGGACATGTATTACCTGGCATACTTGAATTGCTTTGCTACTAGTATCATGTTTAAATGGCAAAAACACTTATTTCAGCAAAGATTTAGATCAGGGTTCTGCAAACTTTTCGGTAAAGAGCAAAATAGTATATATTTTAGGCTTTGCGGGCCATATGGTCTCTGTTGCAACTACTCAATTCTGTCATTGTGGTGGAAAAGCAGCCATAGACAATACATAAATAGTCATGTGCCACATAACAAGATTTCTGTCGATGACAGACCACATACACAATGGTGGTCCCATAAGATTAGTACCATATAGCCTAGGTGTGTTGTAGGCTATACCATCTAGGTTTGTGTAAGTACACTCTATGATGTTCACGCAAGGATGAAGTTGCCTAGCGATGCATTTCTCAGAATGTATCCTTGTTAAGTGATGCATGACTGTAAATGAGCATGGCTGTGTTCCAATAAAATTTTATTTACAAAAACAGGTGGCGGGCCAAATTTGGCCCACAGGCCATAGTTTGCTGATCTCTAGCTTAGACGATTATTTGTCAATGTCTAAAACTGAAGAAGGCAATTTTTGTGGTATCTTCTCCTACCATGGAAATTTTAATAACCTTTGCAGTGCATCTCCTCATCAATTTAATACTTTTAATTTTATATCTATGAATCGTTTAGACTCATTTCAGTAGCCATGTAAAAACGTATTAGCTCTGGTATTATAATGTCTGGAAATGTATATAAAAGTTTTACTGTGGTTTGTTAGAAAGCCTCCACATCCTGACAGAGCACTGGGCAAACAGTGCTTCTTTCTCCAAGAGCTGAGTTTCATCTCCATAGGGACCCACCTTTAAGTCCCTAAGTTTTATTAATTTTAACCTCTTCCTTTAGTTTCCCCAGCCCTACTAAAGGCAGCTGTTTCCTGAAGTTGCTATGTCTGTGAGACCATATAGTTCTCTTTTTTTTTACCTGTTTACTTGCCAAGTAAGTAACAGTTCTTTGAATTAAATTCTCTCTGTTCAAATACTGATGTGGTTTTGTCTCCTGAGTGGACCCTGACTGATACATATCCTAAAATGAAACTCAATTCAGTGATTGGAAAATTATTAAATATTTTTTGAACAACTTGGTTTTGTAAATCTACTTTTCATCTGTAAATTTTGTGAAATCTAAACACAGATAAAATAATTCCAATTAAATTAGTGTCCAAACGAAAATGTGCTGTAAGTATAAAAAGAATAAAATATCATCTTAATAATTTTTATAATGATTACATGTTGAAATGATAAAATTTTGGATATATTAGGTTAAATAAAATATACTGTTAAAATTGCTTTCAATCCACCAGCTGGGAAAAAATATTTGCAAACCATATATCTGACAAGGGATTAATCTCCATAATATATCAAGAACTCACACAACTGAATAACAAAAAAACAAACAACACAATCAAAAAATGGGCAGAAAATGAACAGACACTTCTCCAAAGAAGATATACAGATGGCCAATAGGCACATGAAAAGATGCTCAAAATCATTAATCATCAGGGAAATGCAAATCAAAACTACACTAAGATATCATCTTACACCCATTAGAATGGCTATAATCACCAAGACAAAAAACAACAAATGCTGGAGAGGCTGTGGCGAAAGGGGAACCCTAATCCACTGCTGATGGGAACGCAAACTGGTGAAGCATCTATGGAAAACAGTACGGAGATTCCTCAAAAAATTAAAAATAGAAATACCTTATGATCCAGCTATCCCACTACTGGGTATCTACCCAATGAACCTGAAATCAACAATCCAAAGAGGCTTATGCACCCCTATGTTCATCGCAGCATTATTTTCATAGCCAAGACATGGAAGCAACCCAAGTGTCCCTCGACTGATGATTGGATAAAGAAGATGTGGTATATATACATACCATGGAATACTACTCAGCCATAAAAAAAGACAAAATCGTCTCATTTGCAACAACATGGATGGACCTGGAGGGTATTATGTTAAGTGAAATAAGCCAGAAAGAGAAAGACGAACAGTGCATGATTTCACTCATATGTGGAAGATAAACCAACACACGGACAGATAGAACTGTTTGGTGGTTACCAGGGCTGGGGGGGTGGGGGGTGGGGGATGGGCACAAGGGGTGGAGTCACTTATATGGTGACTGATAAACAATAATGTACAACAAAAATTTCACAATAAAAAAAACAGTGACATTAAAAAAAATTGCTTTCACCTGTTTATTTTTACTTTTTTTTGGTGAGGAAGACTGGCTCTGAGCTAACATCCATTGCAAATCCTCCTCTTTGTGCTGAGGAAGATTAGCTCTGAGCTAACATCTGTGCCTGTCTTCCTCCATTTTATGTGGGATGCCTGCCACAGCATGGCTTGATAAACAGTGTATAGGTCCACGGCCAGGATCTGAACCTGCGAACCCTGGGCCGCCAAAGCGGAGCCTGAGAACTTAATCCCTACACCACTGGGCCGGCCCCTCTTCTTACTTTTTTAAATGTGGCTACTAGAAAATTTTAAATTACATAGGTGGCTTTTATTATATTTAATTGGACAGTGCTGTTCTAGATTTTTTTTCTACATTTTTATCGTGTTTTACATGAAGATGAGAACCCAAGGGAGGGCAAAAGGACTGCCAGAAGATTGAGAGAAGAAGAAAGAGAAATTTTTATCTTCATTTTTAAATATACCTCAAGGTCACAATGCTCAAGCCCGGTTTTCAAGAATAAATTATGTTTCAACGTATTGTAGGGGGCCATCCAAATTTTTCTTTTGTACAATAATTTAATTCTATTTGATATTGTATGCAATATCTGGGCCATTGGCTAGAGTTCCCTTAAATATTTTTCAATTAAATAGATCATTTTCTGCAATGGGATTTGACTGTATAGGCCTTGGGCAAAATATTTTTTTTTTTTGTTCAACATTTTTAAAGAGTACATCCTAGTTTGTAAAAAAAAAAAAAAAAAAAGATAACTATCCTTTCCATTCTATTTAAAACCAAAATGTTATATTAAACTTGAACATAACAAACTCAAATGCATAAATGGCATAAGTATTGTGATCTGGTTGATTCTTTAATATTCATTTGACTAGAGAAATGAATTTCAGTAGAATTTCAATAGCTTTTGGACAAGGAAATCAGTGGTGGCAAATGTAATTAATTTAGGGCTTCAAGTGGTTATGTTACCTCATAAGTGAAGCATTTGGCCCTGAAAATAGAGCTGTATCTGGAACTCAGCATTTTCTCCTGAAATTTGGGACTGAGATCTAGCTTTTTGGGATCAAATATGAAACCAATAGTGCTGAGCTGAGCTCTGTCTTCCAGAAGTACTCTTTTTGTTAGTCCACAGCCCCTCCTTCTATTGGGAACTGCTCCTTCTCTCTCCCGTGTGGTTCTGGTGGCAGGCAGGGTTGCCAGATAAAATACATAACACACAGCTAAAATTGAATCACAGCTAAAATTGAATAAACAATGAATAATAAATAAATGGGGCAACCCTATCTGCCAATCAGTGTGTTCACCTACTTCTGGCTTCATAGGTGGGCATGTGACCCGGGACTGGCCAATCACAGTCTCATCCCTCTGTTCACGTTGATTGATCTAACGCGTATTTGTCCCATGTGGGGCCAGTCAGAGCCTTTCCACCTGATGTGATCTAGGGAGGCTGGGAGAGAGATGATGTCTTTTCCTTTTGGTTTCGAGCTGCGAGGATGCGAGCCAGGGGGGCGCAGCAGCCGTGTTTCCTGCCATCTGGAGAGAGCCTGCTGCGCTGGGAGAAAAGAAGGCTAAGAACAGAATCCAAGAGGACAGAGGGAAGGTGCTCTGACATTTCTCCTCCTTTTCGGAGGTGTTCTTGGTGTTTTGTGACAAGGTTTGATAGTAATTAAGTGCTCTCCCCCTACCAATATTAAACGAACCCAATTGCAAGTTCTTACTCTTCAACACACGTTAAATGAAGCCAGCATCTTGGCCACAGTGCCACTGTAAACCTTTATTTTCCCATCTGTTTGGCATTATTCCCCTAGAGTTCTAGTGGGCTGGGTAGTGTTGTCTGGGCGTGCTATATCTCAGGGCCCTCATTCTGTGGCAGTGAATCTGTGGTGGTGTTGCCATGAACACTTTGCAAACAGAGGCTGCCAGTTCCCTTCCTTTAAAGAGTTCTGATAAGAATGCAATGTAAATACAGTTTAGTTCCTCCTCCAACTCCATTACCATTCCGTTCATTTTCTAAGGCTGTCCTGTTATTAGGGGGTACTTGCAAACTTTAATTTGTGGGCTTCTATCTCTGGGATCCTCAGGGCATGGTGCTACTGAAGCTGCCCTCAGAGAAAGGAGCGGCCCCTCACTCTGGCTTTAATACGACAGTCCAGGGAAGGGCAGTGCAGCGGTTTGAGGGCAGGACTGACTGCTTAATCTTAGGAACCCAATGCAAAAAAAAAAAAAAATATGTATATATATATATATATATATATATATATATATACACACATATATATATGGAGCTCCTTCTTCAAAGATGCTTAAGGATTTCAAAATGGCAACAGCAGAGCATTAAACCAAGCATGGGGCCCTCTAAGTGCAGGGTCCTGTGTAATTGCACAGGTCGCAGACCCATGAAGCCTGCCCTACCTGAGGGTCATAGTTCATTTCTTGATGGCTTCCTCAGTTGTAGAATGAGAGGCAAAACTGGCTTTTTAGTAAGTATTAAATGAATAATTTGTGAAGCTCCAGACACATAGTGGGTCCTCCATAAACAAAGCACCCACCATCTGACTGCAGTATATGTGGGAGCCAGGACTGAGGTGTCAGAGTCAGCCAGATATGGACTCAAAGCCTGGCTCGACCACCTTCCTGGGCCAGTTACCTAATGTCTCTAAAGCTCTGATTCCTCACCTGTAAGGAGCAGATAATAAGCACATCTACTCCTGAAAGATTACTTGGAGGATTAGATGAAATAATGCATTCAAAGCAGTTAGCATAATTCCTGGCACATCAGGCACATCAGTGCTGGCTGTCAGGACTCTGTGCTAGGCTCTGGGCTAACTGTTTTGCATATATGATCTCATTTAATCTTTACCACACCTGGAAACTTAGATATCAGTACTTTCAGTAAACTGAAACTGGGGAGGTTACTGCTTTTCCAAATGTCACATTGTTACCGTGTAGAGGGGCCGTAACTGAGATCCCAGGTCTCTCTGAATTTAAAACCAATGCTGTTAACGACCATGTGTATTGTCTTTAGCTGCATAGTCTTCCTTCTCCCTGTTCATTCCCAGGTGCTAAGTGTCTGTCTGCCCTCCTCTAACCGCCAGTGAGGAGGGATGATGTAGCCTACATAAGGAAGAGCTAAAAAATGCACATATTTGAATGGCCTTTGTCAGATTCCTCTCTATGCATCTGTCTGTCTGTCTGTCAATCTATCTGCCTACCTATTTTATGAAAAGCAAAGGAGAAGTGCTGGCCACAGAAGAAATGACAGAGTTAATGAGAAGTGACACCTGAAGGCTGGTTTCAGATTGAGAGCCAGAGCTGGGTTTGTTTACCCCTAATTATACGGTCTGCATTTGGGTGTTTTTGAAACAATACTATGAAGGGCTTTTTATGTTTTTTTCCCCTGAGCAATTATCATTTTTCTTTAGAAGGGATGCTGCTATTTCTTATGAAAGACTGAGGTGACACTGGTCATGCCCAGTGTGGAGGCTCAACACAAACGCAGGTACCCCGACTCTAAAGCTGGATCCATCTCTGCTTGTCTGCTCTTTGTTTTCCGACGTGCAGATATGTTGCTGTTTTACTTTGCTTTCATCCTAGTGCCCGAGTTTGGCCTTAGCTTCAGAGCCTGAAGAAAATAGGGGCGTCGGGGAACACTTCACCTCTGGCTTTGCCATCTCCAGAACACTGCAAATGTTGTAGCCCTGAAAATTAACTCTGAGGCTGCTTTGACATGTTCAGATAGATAATCAGTACTCTCCAGGACTTCTTCTAGATCAGGATTTTTCTCTTGCTCTGAATCAAGTTTGACTATAACGTGACACCATATACAGGAGATTTAAAATAAACCTGTCATTTGTATTTTTAATTAATTAAATAGCAGGCCTTTTATTAAATGCCCACTGTAAGCCTGGCACTGTACAAGGATTGGAGAGAGGGCTATACTTAAATTTACCATCGCTTATTAAACAGAATTATAAAATAAGCAATGTTACTTCTTCCATTTCACTTCCATCTTCACTTTAGCTAGACTCACCAAGAAAAAAAGAGAGAAGGCTCAAATAAACAAAATCAGAAATGAAAGAAGAGAAATTACAATGGACACCTCAGAAATACAAAAGATTATAAGAGAATACTATGAAAAGCTATATGCCAACAAACTGGATAATCTAGAAGAAATGGATAAATTCTTAGAATCATACAACCTTCCAAAACTGAATCAAGAAGAAATAGAGAATTTGAATAGACCAATCACCAGTAAGGAGATCAAAATGGTAACCAAAAACCTCCCCCAAAAATAAAAATACAGGGCCAGATGGCTTCCCTGGTGAATTCTACCACACATTCAAAGAAGACTTAATATCTATCCCTCTCAAACTCTACCAAAAAATTGAAGAGAAAGGAAAGCTTCGTAACTCATTTTATGAAGCCAACATTACCCTGATACCAAAACCAGACAAGGACAACACAAAAAAAGAAAATTACAGGCCAATATCACTGATGAACATCGATGCAAAAATCCTCAAAAAAATACTAGCAAATCAAATACAACAATACATTTAAAAGATCATACACCACGATCAAGTGGGATTTATTCTAGGAATGCAGGGATGGTTCAACATCTGCAAATCAATCAATGTGATACACCACATAAACAAAATGAAGAATAAAAATCACATGATCATCTCAACAGATGCAGAGAAAGCATTTGACAAGATATGGCATCCATTTATGATAAAAACTCTGAATAACATGGGTATAGAAGGAAAGTACCTCAACATAATAAAGGCCATATATGACAAACCCACAGCTAATATTATTCTCAATGTTGAAACCTATCCCTCTAAGAGCAGGAACCAGACAGGGATGCCCACTTTCACCACTCCTATTTAACATAGTATTGGAAGTCCTAGCCAGACCAATCAGGCAAAAAAAGGAAACAAAAGTGATCCAAATTGGAAAGGAAGAAGTGAAACTGTCACTATTTGCAAATGACATGATTTTATATATAGAAAACTCTAAATAATCCACCAAAAATCTTTTAGAAATAATAAACGAATAGGGCAAAGTTGCAGGATACAAACTCAACACACAAAAATCAGTTGCGTTTCTATATACTAACAACGAAGTAGCAGAAAGAGAAATTAAGAATACAATCCCATTTACAGGTGCAACAAAAAGAATAAAATACCTAGGAATAAACTTAAGCAAAGAGGTGAAAGATCTGTACACTGAAAACTGTAAAACATTACTGAAAGAAATTGAAGATGACACAAAGAAATGGAAAGATATTCCATACTCTTGGATTGAAAGAATCAACATAGTTAAAATGTCCACACCTCCTAAAGCAATCATACAATTATACAATCAATACAACCCCTATAATACAATTATACAATTATACAATCAATACAACCCCTATAAAAGTTCCAACAACATTTTTCACAGAAATAGAACAAAGAATCCTAAAAGTTATATGGGAAAACAAAAGACCCCAAAAAAGCCAAAGGAATTGTGAGAAAAAACAACAAAGCTGGAGGTATCATACTCCCTGATTTACAAAATATACTACAAAGCTATAGTAACCAAAACAGCATGGTGTGGGCACAAAAACAGTTGCACAGATCAATGGAACAGAATCAAGATCCAGAAATAAACCCACACATCTATGGACAGCTAATTTTCGACAAAGGAGCCAAGAACATACAACAGAGAAAGGAAAGTCTCTTCAATAAATGGAGTTGTGAAAATTCGACAGCCACATGCAGAAAAATGAAAGTAGACCATTATCTTACACCATACACAAAAATTAACTCAAAATGGATTAAAGACTTGAATGTAAGACCTGAAACCATGAAAATTCTAGAAGAAAACTAGGCACTATGCTCTTCAACATTGGTCTTAGCAATATATTTTCAAGTACCATATCTGATTGGGCAAGGGAAATGATAGAAAAAATAAACAAATGGCACTACATCAAACTAAAAAGCTTCTGCACAGCAAAGGAAACCATCAACAAAACAAAAAGACAACCTAACAATTGGGAGAAGATATTTGCAAACCATATATCTGTTAAGGGGTTAATATCCAAAATATATAAAGAACTCATCCATCTCAACAACAAAAAAATCGACAACCCAATTAAAAAATGAGCAAAAGACCAGAACAGACATTTCTTCAAAGAAGATATACAGATGGCCAATGGGAACATGAAAAGATATTCAACATCATTAACTATCAGAGAAATGCAAATCAAAACTACAATGAGATATCACCTCACTCCCATCAGAATGGCTATAATTAACAAGACAGGAAACAACAAGTGTTGGAGAAGATGTGGAGAGAAGGGAACTCTCATGCACTGCTGGTGGGAGTGCAAACTGGTGCAGCCACTATGGAAAACAATGGGTAGATTCTTCAAAAAAATTAAGAATAGAACTACCATGTGATCCAGCTCTTCCACTGCTGGGTATTTATCCAAAGAACATGAAAACACGCATGTGTAAAGACACATGCCCCCATATGTTCATTGCAGCATTATTCGCAATAGCCAAGACTTGGAAGCAACCTAGGTGCCCATCAAGGGACGAATGCATAAAGAAGATGTGGTATATATACACAATGGAATACTACTCAGCCATAAGAAATTATGAAATCCAGCCATTTGTGACAATATGGATGGAACTTGAGGGTATTATGCTAAGCGAAATAAGTCAGATGGAGAAAGTCAAATATCATATGCTCTCACTGATAAGTAGAAGATAAAAATAACACCAAACAATCACATAGAGACAGAGATTGGATTGGTGGTTACCAGAGGGGAATGGGGGAGGGAGGAAGGCAAGAGGGATGATTCGGCGCATGTGTGTGGTGATGGATTGTAATTAGTCTTTGGGTGGTGAACATGATGTAATCTCTTCAGAAATTGAAATATAATGATGTACATCTGAAATTTATATAATGTTATAAACTAATGTTACTGCAACAAAAAAAAACTGTCATCAAAATAGGAAAAGGGAAATTCTTCTATCTGACAAAGGACACCCATGGAAAACCTATAGCTAATATACTTAATGGTGAGGAATTGAATGCTTTCCTGTTAAGATGGGGAACATTGCACAGAGGCTTGCTCTCACTGCTTCTATTCAACATTGTCCTGGGGGAGTCCTAGCCATTGCAATAAGGCAAGACAAATAAATAAATCTCGTAAATATTAGATAAGAAAAAATAAAATTATTTATTTGCTAAAGACATGACTATTTATATAGAAAATCCTAAGGAATTTAAAACACAGCTACTGGAACCAATAAGTAAATTTAGTAAGATCATAAAATATAAGGGTAATATAACAAAATCAATTATATATGTTTACACTGGCCACAAGCAATTGGAAAATTAAAATTTAAAAATCAATTGCATTTACAATAGTGTCCAAAATCAGAAAATACTTACAAATAAAATCATCAAAAGATGTGCAAGACCCCTGCACTAAAAACTGCAGAACATTACTGAGAGGAACTTGTAAAGTCCTAAACAAATGGAAACATATACTATGGTCATTAATTGAAAGACTTAGCATTCTTAGGATGTCAATTATCCCCAAAGTGATGTATAGACTCAAAACAACACCAATCAAAATCCCAGTAGGCAATTTTATAGAAATTGGCAAGCTTCTCTTAAAATGCATAAGAAAATGCAAGTGTTTTGGAATAGCCAAAGCAATTTTCTTAAAAAAAAGACCAAAATGGGAGGATATCACTATCTGATTTCAACTTACTATAAAATTACATAAATCAATTCAGTGTGGTATTGATGAAAGGATATACACATAGATCAACAGAACAGACTGGAGTGTCATAAATAGACCCACACACATATGGTTAATTGATGTTTCAACAAAGATGCTGGGAAAATTCAACAGAGAAAGGAAAAGTCTTTTTCAACAAATGGTGCTAGAACAATTGGAATCTATATGGGAAAAATAAATAAATAAATAGATAGATAGATAGATAAACTTTTATCTTACACCATACACTAAAATTCACTCAAAATGGATGACAGACCTACATGTAAAAGGCAAAACTATAAAACTTCTAAAACAATACATAAGAGAAAAAATCTGTGCAAACTTGGATTAGGCAAATATTTGTTAACAGCCATAAAAAGGCACAAACTATAAAACAAAGAATAGAAAAATTGGACTTTAAAAAATTTTGTCCTTCAAAACACACCATTAAATAAACAAAAAGGCAAGTCACAGAATGGGAGAAAATATGGATAGATAGATAGATAGATAGATAGATAGATAGATAGATAGATAGATAGCTATAGATAGATAGATTGAGGGATAAATAGATAGATGTAGATAGATCAATCCATCTGACAAAAGACTTGTATCCAGGATACATCAAGAACTCTTGCAAGTCAATAAAACAAACAAAAAATTTGTTTTAAATGGGCAAAAAATTTGAACAAACACTTCACAAAACAAGAAAAGAGAATGGTGAATAGTATATCATTCATCTCAGGGAAATGCAAATTAAAACCACAATGAGTTACTACTACATACTCATTAGAGTGGCTAAAATTAAAAAGATTGACCATATCAAGTGTTGAAGAGGATGTGGGGCAACTGGAACTCTCATACACTACTGGTGGGAATGTAAAATGGTACAATCACTTTTGAAACTTTTTGGCAGTTTTTTAAAAGTTAAGTGTACACCTACCACATGACCCAGCCATTCCACTACTGGGTGTTTACCCCAAAGTAATGGAAACCTATGTCCACACGAAGACTTTTATGTGGTTGTTCATTGCATCTTTATTCACAATAGCCAAAAATTGGAAATAACCCAAAGGTCCATTAATTGACGAATGGATAAACAAAAAGTAATATATCCAAACAGTGGAATCCTACTTACTAATAAAAAGAAATGAACTACTGTTATACACAATGAAGTCAGTGACTCCCAGTCTTTATGCTGAGTCAAAGAAACCAGATCCAAAAATGTTTACAATGTATGATTCCTTTTATATGAAATTCTAGAAAATGCAAAGTATATTATAGTGACACAAACCAAATCAGTGGTTGCCCTGGCCGGCGGTGGAGGGAGTGATCTACTGCAGAGGGGCACAAGGAAACCCTTGAGGCTGATGGACATAGTCTGTATCTCGCCTGTAGTAATGGTTTCACAGCTAATATATCTGTCAAAACTCATTGATTTGTACACTTCAAATGAGTGCAATGTATTGTCTGTAAATTATTCCTCGATACATTTGCAAAAGATGAAAGTACCATTTGGCTCTTTTTCAAACCTGTCTTGTCATTTTTGATAGTCTCTTATTGTTGACTTATTTAGTGATTCCAACATTAATTTTTAAAACCATTTTATACATGTTTATTTTGTATTCTATATCTAACAAATTCTGATTATTCAGTCCTAGAAGATCTAAGGCTGTTGTTCATGGCTGCCACTGACTCACACTTATAGAGGATCATTTCCTTGTATGATTGGTGAGCTTTGATTGGAAGCTTGTATTTCATTAATCTTAATGCCTTGAAAACCTGGGGGACTGACCTGATGATGCTCTACTCCAGACAGGATTTGGGTTGCTTTTGAGGGAACCAGGAGTACTACTGAGCTGAGCACAAACCAGCTGCTTTCCAGGCTTTCTGGCTTAATGGTGGGACTCAGGTCTACTACCCACCTTGTTTCCAGCCCAAAGTTGAGTCCATCTCAGCCTTGCCCCCAGAGAAACCTCAGTGCTCTTTCTACTCAAATGCTCCGGTTTTAACTCATGGATTTCTCCCCTCCCCAACACGCAGAGGTTCCCTTACTTCCCAAAAGCTCAGCTGCGTGATGTAAAGCACGGTACATGCAGAGTCGGTTACAGTCTTCCGTCACTTAACCACAGGCATACGCTCTGAGAAATGCATCGTTCGGCAATTTTGTCATTGTGTGAACATCACAGAGAGTCCTTACACAAACCTAGATGGTATAGCCTACTACACACCTAGCTCTATGGTTCTAATGGTACTAATCTTATGGGCTCTATGGTAGGCTCTATGGTACTAATCTTACGGGACCACTGTCACACATTCGGTCCGTCGTTGACCAAAATCTCGTTATGCAATGCATGACTGTATTTTATAGCAAAAGGAACCCTCTGCCATACTGCTGGAAGTTTGAGTCACAGAGAAAAGGGAAATATGCCCTAAAAGGTAAAATGATAGCCTTGCTTTTTTAAGGGTTTTGAACTAAAAATAGCTGCGATAATATGCGTCATATCTGCAAACCCAGGATATTTCTCTAAATCTGATTAAGCAGCAAAGATAAGGGCTAATTATATAAAGTGATCCATTTTGTGCTGAGGTTGAGAAGTGTTTGGGGCAGGGATAACAAAACAGCTCTGCAGAGAACAACTGAATCGTGTGAAAACCCAGAGCTTCACACTTAACCCAACTAAAATAGAAGGAGACGACGATGGCTTTCCACAATTGTCAATATCTCTTTTTTTCCCCTCTGAATTTTTACCCAGTCTATATTTTATTTATCCTTAGGAATTAAATTATAGTAATTTTAATTATTTGGATATTGAACGCTTACTGTATTCTGAATGTAATAGACTACTTAAAATGACGAGCTTACCCACGGGGGTTTTTGAGGTTGATTGTGGTGGAGGGCTGTGTCTAATTCAGGATTCCAGTTCCAGTCTCTCTTTACATAAGAAATGGTGTAAAAAGTTCATTGAATGTTTTAATTAGCATGCCAGCTGAGTCTTAAATCCAAAGGAGAATCTAATACTACTTTTAATTGCATCTAATGCAAGGTGGTAAAAGAACACAATTTTGGAATAGTACAGAGTAAAAGATTTTTATTAATGTTATTTGCAATAATAATATGATCATTTAGTAAGCACCCATCGTGTGCTAGGAGCTGAAGGAGCATTTTCTTCTTCCTGATGAAAACACTGCCACAGTGGAGGATCAGCGCCGTTTATTGTTCTGGTTTATGATCTTGGTCTGAATTCAGAATAAAGTGGCAGTGTGCCAGCTTCAGACCCTCACACACTTTCTTTATAAACTGGATGGTTAACAAGGGTGTAGGTCCATATTGTTTGTTCTTAGTTTGAAGTGTGTAACTAACCTGCTCAAAAACATTGCTTTGGTTAGCCAATCAGGAAACAGAAATTAAGGGAATGACTCGTTCTGCTCTATTTTACTGAATGAACTTGACTGAATCACACAAATATTATCTGGTGGGTTTCCTTGGCTGGAGCACCGGGGGTGGCTAATGACGAGAGGCATATCCACATCCCAGCAAGCCTCCCCAGGCTTTGAACTCAACTTTGGGACATAACAGGACCTGGCAAAAATGGAAATACCTTCCCTGACATTTTTGCTCATGTTTTCTAAATTCACTTTCAGATAAGGGCAGTGAGTTCGCTAGAGTGGGAAGTGCTGACAGACAAAGTGTAGTCTACTACAAAATTCTTCCTGGCACTCTAATTATCCTTTCCTTCTCTACTTCAGTATCACATGTAGCCATGTGTAGAATCATAAAATAATTATGCAGTGTACAAGCTTTCTGGGAGCATGTACCACTGTTTTCCTAATTCTTTATCTCTCCCATTGATCGTGGCGTGTGTGCATTGATCCAAGTCGGCCATCTGGTTAGGCAAGATAAGCGTGCTAGTGTCTTTGCATTGCACTGTCACTAGGGGAGGGGGCACATTTTGGCTGTAGGGAATTACGGGGGCAGGATTAGCCCTCTTCCTATGAGGAAACTGAATTTTAAATACAATGTTGCAGCTGCATGGACCATGTTGCTAACTTCTGTTTTTGCCATGAACTGGGTAGATTTTTCTTGTTGTTCATATTGTCTCCAAAGGTACATAGATGCCTTGTATTAAATGGGGAGGGGTGGGATTGGAGAGAAGATTCATTTTCAGCACATGTTAGACTTGTAAGTGACTGGTACATTACAGGATTTCTAAACGGAAAAATTGCTTTCAAATGAGGACAAAAGACTGCTGGATAAAAAGCATTTTAAACTGAAACTCGTTGCCCCCTCCCCAACAAAATTATTTTAGAGAGAGAAGAAACATTTGCATTAGTCTAAGCAAAAGAAAAATAAAAAGGAGATCGAAAAAATTATATGTGTATCATAGCAGAAGGAATTACTGCATGAAGCCCAGAACAGGGCTGTGGGAGACCCTCTCCGTTTATCTCTCTCTTTCATGTATTAAAATTAATGTTTGCCCCAAGTTTATGACCACTGGGACTGACTGAATGTGCTATTTAATTCAATGAGACTTTTTTCCAGCCCTGTTGGCCACTGTTGTTTTTAAAATTTGATTGCAGCCATTGTTGTCTCATATTCTGCAAATGTGTGGAAGACTCAAAAGCTTTTCCTCTAAAATTGAACAATTCTGTCAAAAAAGATTAGTTCTATTTTGTCTGCTGGGTGCTGACTATTGATGAACGTAAAGAGAGAGGGCTTGGGCGTCATGCTAAGTTGCTAAGGTGGCTGGATTTCGGCTATTGACTTGAGGACCCCAAACTGCAGTCTACAAAAGAGCAGCCAGAGGAGAGGGGAGAGCCGGCCTGCCATGTGTTTGAGCTATACCTTCTTTAGCTGCCCATTTATTTCTTTTGTTGCCAGAACTTTTATTGTCATGCAGTTGAAAAAAATGTTAGACACAAGCTTCAGGCAGCACCAGGCAGAAAAAGGGATTAGCATATCACTAGGATCATCTTACACTGAACCAAATTCTTTTCAGGATGTATAATTAGCGAATACAGTCTTTTTTTTTTTTTTTTGGAGCCTATGGACAGAAAAAAATGAGCTCAGATCTTTGGCTAGAATATTAGAGGAAATAAAAGACAGCTGCCAATTTCAGAGAGAGATATACATATTAACTGTTTCTTTGCAGAGCCTTTGCAATTCCCTCAAGAAATGTCTGGTTGAACGGGAAAACTTACTATGAATTCCTGTCATTGTCTCAGGTTTTCTAAGAGGGAAATACTGTGTAGTTGAACACGTTCAAAATTTTAGACCGATGAAATCAGATTCAGGATTAAGTGAATGTAGAAGAACTTTTCTCAACAGGGGGAACTAAAAGGAAATATGCTATTTTCACCTGATGACATTTTACTCTACAGAAGATACTGTGTAATTAAAAATGTAACTGGGAAATTGAAGGCAGTAAAATGTACATTTTGGGTCTATTTTGTGGGGCTTGGTTAAAGCTGTCTAAAACTTCCCTTATAATTTGTGGCTGTTAAACATGTTTATCTGAGAGAAAGAAAATGCAAGTCTTGGATCGCCTCCCTTTATCCTCTTCTCTCCCCCCTCTGCTCTTCGAGATGTGCATCTGAGCAGTTTTATATCTAGCATGTAGGTAAAAGCAGATTTATCTAATGAACTCATATTTGACTGAGTGATATCTATTTATATTTCTAGACAGGCAGGCTTTTAGAGAAGCAAACCTAGAGTGGAAGGGGAAAAGCACCTTTTTGCCAAAGTGTATTTTTAAAGAATTAACAGAATATTCATTAAAAATAAAAGTACTTATCTGCATGTATCTCAGTTTAAATTTCTTGAGATAGCTGATGTTTCTGTTTAACAGATGAGTCGTTATGTCGGTTTGTCTTCTTCGAGATTCTTGGTTTTGAAGAGTTAGACTTATCTTCTTTTTTTCCACTCTCCTGTGGATCGCATCACCCTGTCCACTGTCCTTCTGCTAAATAAAACACCCACAGAATACACCACCACTCTCGATTCTGGTTCAACTTCATTTCATATTTTCTGAGGACACTCTTAGCTTATTTGTGGCAGTAAGTTTAAAAACTAGCTCATTTTAACTATTAACAAGAGGCAGTGGACACTTAAGTCTGTAGAAAGCAATTATTTCAAGTTTCACAACTCTTAAGATTCTGGGGGAAGTGTTCACTGAGCTTTTCCTTGGAATTAGAGAACTGAACTCTGGCTCTTTATTTTCATATTGCTTCTCGTTTGAAACTTTTGGTCAAATGTCTCTCTTTCGGCTAGAAATAAACGTGGACCTAGCAAGTCCAGAAGACTCGATTGTGTTGTCTTCATTTAAGGAAAATCACCTTAGTTTGCATCAGTTATGTCTCCATAGAAGACTTAGTGTGGAATTAGCAATATGGCAAGGAAGAAAGAATAAAATTAAATTACTGTAAAAAATGTGAATTAGAGATATCATTCTTTAATCATTTTCTTCAATTATCATAACGACACAAAAAATCACTCTTTGCTATTTAAGTATTGGTCATTTTTTATAATTTGTAACATCTATATTTTTCTGTGCCATTTACTTGCGGACAGAAATATCGGTGCCTGTGAGAAGCTAGCTATATATACAGCTATATATACATGAGCATGATTTAAGACAGTCTTAA
The DNA here is from genome assembly GCF_020826845.1 of Diceros bicornis minor. Lineage (NCBI taxonomy): Eukaryota > Metazoa > Chordata > Mammalia > Perissodactyla > Rhinocerotidae > Diceros > Diceros bicornis. The sequence goes on along the minus strand of NC_080763.1, from coordinate 7,111,569 downwards.
GTCACTAACACTTCTGCTAATTATCTAAGGACATGATTTAATCAAATTTGTGATTTGTTGTTCCAAAGTCACTGGATATTCAATTATTCACAGAAGTTTTATGGTCTTCCATCTTCTCAGGGCACACCACCTAGATTCTTCTCATGCACACACAAGTTACATCCACACAGATCAGAGATTTGGACATCCTTTTAGGGCACCAGCCCTCAGAAACACGGCTCTTCGTAGTCTAGACAATAAGAGAACGATGCTTAAATCTAGTCGTCGAGGGCTTCCTGTGAAGGAACGTTAGATTTCTCGGACCCTTGAGTGGCATGACGTCAGAAGGGGGCGGGGAAAGGAAGGACGTGGCCCAGAGAAGAAACTCAGCGCAGGACCGAGAATTCGCAGAGGTGATGAAGTGGGGCGAAAGTCGGCGCAGAGTTTATTACAAACTTTCTCGTTTAGGGTTTTGTGAAGACCAAAGACAGAGAAATGGCCAGATTATCTTTCTAAATATCAAAACAAAAGTAATTTGTGATTAATCAAAATATATTGACTGCTAATCTTAATAGGATTTTTAATATTTTTTAGGTCGTCAATGTATCACTAGCAGTGTGATATTTTTTATACAGAATATTGCATATACGGTTTACATCGTGTACATAGTGTTAGCATGTTATTCAGGTTAACATACTGGCCTTTTCTATGACACATCAGTAAAGTCCCTTCTAAACTTTAACCCCTATAACAGCAGGAGCTGAAACATCTCATCAAGCCAGCACCACACATTTATTAAATACTATTAACTAAGTAATTTTGGATTACTTTGATTAAGTAGGCTTTCAAAGACACAAATAAGGTTCTCCAAAATATGGGTATGCTTAGTATGACTCTAGCCTGACACATCTCATTCTTCCTGTTAGGGAAAAACAAAAAGACTTAGTATTTTAAACCTATAATAATGCCATGGTTCCCATTCTAAAAATGTCTGTTCATTTTAATGTATACGACTAGGATGTTTTAAATTGCTTTTGTAGCTAGATCCAGTGTAATTTATTTTTTATTTTTCTAAATGGATTGTTTACTCTATTTGACTAAATCATCTAGCTTTTTTGACACTATTTGTGCACAGCTATTAAGAGGAGACTTTCCACTCTCACAAGTAGATGTTGTTATGATGAAGATAAGCACATGTAAATTTTTTGTGATGTAATAAAAGCATAGTTCCCTATCAGGCATAGTTCTAAAGGCAGGTGTTATAGCTAGTGTTCAAAAAAAAAAGCACAATATTATGAGCTGTTTGTGTCCACCGTGTTCTTGTATGTTTTATAATCAATCTATAATGGGAAAACAAGAGGCTATTTCCTTTTAATGGCTAGTATTTGTTGATCCCTAACTAAAGTCCAGGCCCTGTTCTAAGGGCTTTACAACCACCATCTTGTCAAGTCCTCACAACCCTATGACATGCTATTATTATTGTACCCTTTTTATAGATGAGAAAACTGAGATTCAAGGAGGTCAAGTTAATGTGCTCAAGGTCCTGCAGCTGGTGAGCAGGGAAGCTGGATTCAAAACCAGGTAATTTGACTGAGCTTGTTTTAACCACACTACACTAGCCTTTCACACATTCAATAGAATTGAAAATATCAAGTTACATCTAGGCTTACAGGATTATTACAGTAGGAAGCATATGCCCAGAGAAACAGAGGAAGATATAGATAGAGTCAATAGGACCAGCAGTAGACAGCAGTTGTCTTAAACTGCTGTCTAAACTCCTTTTTAGGAGTTGTAATCCAGACCTCTCGGTGCATAGGACGTAAAAGCCGGAAAGGAATTAATAGTTCATTAAATCTAATCCCTTTATCTTGCAAATGTGGGGACTGAGGTCCAGACAGGTGAAATGACTGGCTGGCACTGGCAGAGGCAAGACCAGAACAAGAACTCCCCGTTCTCCGAAGCCCCAAACCAGGGCTCCTCCCAGTACTCAAGGTCAAGACGCTGCTATTGTAGGATTCTTGGGAAAGAGCAAAGTGAGCAGAAGGACCGGTGTGAAGATGAGGCCTGCTCCTGCTGGTAGGCATAGGAATTGCTGAAATGTCTTCAAGTTGTGAAATGAAGTGTCTATAGGATTGAATTGATAACACAGTTGATATGAACAACAGAGGAGGAAGACGACGTCAGATTCAATTTCAAGGTGATGGTGAAATTGGAAAGGGAGACAAGAACAGAAAATAAATTTTTGAATGTTAGCATGCTTGCTTTTAATGGGAAACTGTATCTCCAAGTGGAGATGCCCTGTTGCTATTAAGAAGTCTGGAGATAGAAAAGAGAGAAAAGATCTAGGCCAGAGACGTAGATCTGAGAGTAAACAGGACACTCAAGAACTGGCATCAGGAGGGCCAATAAATCTCCACACACACACACACAAGTCTTAACCTTTTTAACTTTTTTTAATTCTTCCCTCAAGATATCTTTTAGGGATAGGAAAATATCACCTTTGGTCTAAGTGAGGTTCCCACTCACACTCGTAGAAGTAAATCTGGTCTGGAAAACTTTTATAACCTCCCATGAGAATAGAGGAAGGAACGGTCCACAGTATGACAAAACAGAAGGCAGAACTTTGGCGAGAAGTCACGTGTTTTCTTTTTCCATTTTATAGATTCTTATCACTATTTTTCAAGGTCATATTTTTTGGTTAATGAGTGTTGTAGGATATTTATTTAAACAATGTTTTGGACTGGCATTCACAAAACCTCTAACTCTAAATCTGCTGCCACTAAATTAGATCTTGTTCGAATAAAAAAGGTTAATTGCAGTACACATTTTTTCCCCATGTTGTCTATTTTAATTATTACAAAGCTTGTTAAGGCAAAGAATTATGTGGCATTTTTGCAAAAGATACACCTGAATTATAAAATGCTTAGATCAGGCCTGCACCCATGTGTACGTAGCTTCATGTCCCAACCATTTCCGTATTAGTTTAGCGACAAAAGCTAGCATTTGCAGAGGAGGAAACTGGGTTGGTCACCAAAGGAGGGAGTTCTGTTTTTACTACTGGGAGAATGTAGTTTAATTAGGTAAACAAAGAGGTTTTTCATTACATTGTAAACACATTTCACAAAAAGACCCATTTAAGTTTCTTTTTAAAGAAACTGGAAAATATTAAGAAAGTTAATTGGAGTGCACTCAAATGACAATTAATGAACAGGCACAATTATCTTCTGACTAATGTGTGGCTTAGGGATGTTTTTATCTTTTATTTGTGGCACTATTTTAAAATGTAGGAATGCCAGCCCAAGTAGAGGCAGGCACAGTGTTAAACGACACATTTCTCTATTTATATTTAAATAACCATCTGCATGAAATTATGCACAAATCATGGAATAATTCCTAGCAGAAATTACTGTTTGGAAAATAAAAAAAAAAAAACCTGAGACATGGTGTGCTTTTCATATTAAATTGCACATTTCCAGAACATCACGTACATTTGCACAATGTAAAGATGCTGCAGTGCAGGCCAATACAAATTGCTCACAATGTTAATGAAGATGGATGGGGAAGGCTGAAAAACATTCATTTACAAGCAAGGGAGGAAAAGAGAGCAGCAGTGTTCACAATTTCTACTTTAATTTTTTTGCCTTGATAATATCCAACCAAATGAGGGTAACTTTAATAATAATAGAGCTCTTGGGAAGGTTTTGTGATGAATTTTCATTTTCAATCTTGAATATGGCCTATTTTTTCTCATTTGGGGTGGAAATTGTGCATGTCAAGTTTGGAGGCTGATTGCTAAGCTAGGAAAAGAAATCTTATTCTTTGAAGAAGGATGAACAGGATAGACTGACTACAAAATTTAAGTAACCTATAAAATTGAAAAGAAAAAAATTCTTCCTCATCCTGAAGTGACTCCCTTTCCAACTGAAGATGGACCAAGCCCTCCCACCGCCAGCCCAGATAAACTATCCAGCCTTCTTGAAGCTCCTTGGCCAAGAGGCACCTCTGGTTGACTCTATGAAGAACAGGACATGCTCTAAGGAGAGGGAAATCTGTTCTAGCACTACAGTGTTGAGACCTTCCTCAGCCCAACACAGCCCCTCACCCTTTCCTTAAACTGTAAGAGGCTGGGGAATGGACATACGTGGAGGAGGGGGCACCCTTACCAATCAGTAAAGGATGGTGACCTGGGGATTTGAGGCTCACCATGGCTCCGTCTCCACCATCCCCACCAACTCCCCCCCATCACCCCCACATCCAGCATCAATCCTCAGTCAGCCAGGACTCCTTGACATCTCTGGCCAGCTATTGGACAGTCCTTTGCTTTGAAGGTAGTATCTACATTTTGTAATATACCTCATGAGAATGAAATAAAGGCACAAAGTCACTCAATCAAATATATTAAAAGGCTGCCATTCCTCAGGCCCCACGATAATTCCTTCTCCTTGAGTTCTCCTTATTCAACAACTCATATTTGCTAATTTGTTTATTTGTTTGTTCAATAAATATTTATTGTGGTCAGTCCTATGCTAGACTCTGAGAATACCACTGTGGACTACAGAAATACAATCCCTGATGTCTGATGAGTGACACAGGGTGCTAGAGGTGAACATACAAGGGACACAGAACCCAGGCAAAGGAGGGCTCCCTGGAGAAATAGACATCTCAGCTGAGACTTGAATGGATTGAGCACCTACTTTGTGCAAGATCTAGACCCTGAGGGGTGAAAGCAACTATGAGTTCGTCTCACCAGCTGGTAGGAAGTGTGCAAATAATAACAAGCAGATTTCCACTAAGTAGGAACAAAAATCTCTTGGGGGAGGGATCAATTCTAATTTGGAAGATAGAGAAAACTTCACGAACAAAATAGCATTTAAGATTACGTCCTAAAAATGAATGGACATGAGTGGAGAAGTAGAATCAAAAGCCAGGCAGTCCAGGCAAGGGGACGTGAACAAGGCTGCAGCGGTGAGAAATCCTGAGACGTGTCTGAGGAACGGAAGTGGCTGTGCTTGGCTCAGCTGTGGGGGATTGGCTGAAGGAGACTATGGCAGGTCTGCCCTCTGACTGGTGCTCCACTAGCCCTCCCTCCCTGATGTCCCTGGAAGGGGAATGAGGTATGTTATGCTCAAGGAACCCATAGGGCTTAGGCCCCACTATCCTTGCACCTGAGGAGCAGGTAGGGGCTGGATCACTTGGGTCACTCACAAGTCCTGTGCCCAGGAACCAGGGTTCCTTGTTAAGCCCTGAGTCACACGCTTAATAGAGCTCATTGCAGAAGAGCTTGAGCAATGCATTGGGCACCCATTCTATTCTAGCCTCTGTGCAGAAATGAAGAGACACACATAGACCCTGCCCTCGCAGAGCTAAAGTTCAGTGAGGGGATAGCTATGACCTGTAAGAAGCTATTTACAAAACAATATAGGAATTACTTAAAGGAACTTTTCACAAGGCATAAAGGGGGCATGGAAGAAGGTGTCTGCGAATAGAATCACGGGGGTAGGGGTGGGGGGAGGGTCAGGACAGGGGGTAACATAGTGCTGAGGCTTGAAGGTTGAAGAAAAGTTTTTTGAGTCTACTAGGGTATTCCTGACAGAGAAACAACATATCATGGAGTATGCCAGAATATAGTATGCTCAGGGAACACATACATACATAAAACATACATACATAGCACTCTTTTCAGAATGGCTGTGGTATAGTATGTGGAGAGGTGATATTGAACAGAATGTCAGGAGCCAAACTTAAAGCTCCTTATATGGTAGGATATTTGAATTTTTGACAAGAGCCATTGAAAATTCTCGAGCAGGCAGTAATGTGATAGAAGGGGGAGAGGATGGGGGCTGGGAGATCAGCAATTATGGTAATCCATCACCTAGTCTAGTTCCTCAAGGGGCCGTGTCTTATCAACTTGATAAACAGCATCTGGTAGCCATTCAATAAATAGTTGATGAACTGAATTGCTCTAATGTAGTGGCAAGTCAAGATGGAGAGGAGGAGAAAGATGAGCAAGCTATTCAGAGATAGAATGTACAAGACTTTGGATTTAAATGTATGAGTGAGAGAAAGGCGAGTGGAAAGTCTAAGATTATCCCGAGGTGTCCAGCTTGAGATAGATGGTGGGGCCACCACAAGATAGCGACTGGAAGAGGAGAAACAGATTTCCCCAGGGAAGAGTCCAGCCCTGAACACGCTGCATTTGAGGTGAGCAAGTGCAACAAGGTTGGGAGCTCAGAAGAAGATCTGGACTGGGGTATAGGTTTGGAAGTCACTGGTTTATAGTGTTGGTTGAAGCCATGGAAGTGGTTAAAATTGCCCAGGGAGAGTGAGTGAAGGCCAAGGACTGAAGATGACTTATGGTTCTAGCCATAAGACTCATGGTTGACATCCACAAGACTTTTAGACATTGCAATAGCGTTACCTGGGTAATACCACAGACCTTAGAATGCTACATATTTCCCCCAAATTGAAATATGTATGGAAACAAATTGTCGCCAAATTTCATACATTTTAAGGCTCTTATAAGAGTCAGAATTCTGCTTACTCTTGGCCCCCCTAATCTCCAGCCATACCAACATACTTACAGTTTCCAAATGCACTATATGTCTGGGCTTTTTTGCATGTGGTTTTTTCGTTACTCTGGGACACCCCACTTCTCATCACACCTTGCATCCCTGCAAACTTCCCACCCCCATTTGCCCCTTAGTGCCCATATAAAGCACCCTCTCCGTTGAGCAGCCTTCATCCCTAACCCCCAGCACACCCCATGCCCAGCTTTCTTAGGCGCCTCTCCTCTGGATTTCCCCTCTGGGTTCCCAAAGCACCTTAACACTAGATAGTAATGATTGATTTTCTGGTCTGCTTCCCCTCACAGACTATGGATAGGTAAATACTTCTTGCCATACCCATATCCCCAGCACCTAGTACATACAATACACAATGGCTGACATAGAGTAGGCATTTGCTAAACATTGTTGAAAGGTTAAAGAAATATGTCACTCCCTCACCTTTCTTGGTCTTTCTACCTTTAAATTTGTATGCTTTTTAATTTGATAGAGATTGAGAAAGGAGTTTCAAAATTCCCTACCAGTTGTGTCAGCTTCTCCATTTATAGCCTTTCTCCTTACCCTTTGTTTACAAGTCCAACCTCAGCCTGCCAGAATACGGTACTCCTAGTATAACCCCTTTCTATTCAGCAGTCCTGGACAGCACACATGCGAGAGTGTGAATACCATGTGTGTGATATTTCAGAGGGAAGTGATAGGTTCGGAGAAAGAATTGGTGTTTATTATTGACCAAGGAGGAGATTTGAACTCACATTAAAAAGATCACTGCGTGAAAAAGCCCCCAAAGTGGAGCCTGGATCCCTTGGGGAATCTCCTTAATCCTAGAATCATTTGAAGATCCTGAGGCAAAGAATACTCTCCTTTGTTGTTTGTAAGTCGTGGGTGGGCAGTGGGGGAGATGGGGAGAGAGCAAAAAGATGGAGAGTGGGAAAATGAAGGAGAAGAAGCAAAGTTGGTGGCTATTTCTTGCAGCAAAAGTGACAAATATAGAAATACTGGCTGCGGAGATAATAGGAGGGGTTGTATCTACTGATTAAAACATTCAAGGGAGGCTTTGAAATGAAGTCAGATATTTAAAGAGAAACATGAACCACTTTTGGTGAATTATGCTTTGACGCCCCTGTGGGATCATTTCTGTCAGTGAGGAGGTCCACTGATACACATTTTATTGTGTTCTCTACTGTCCAGGTACAATTGACTGTCCCAGAGGTCAGGAGTCCCTGCTCTTACCCACAGAACATGTCCCATAGGGGACCGAGTGGAGTTCTCCGGAGAGAAATCCAGCGTGGGCAAACTCACCCATTTTCCAGTTTTTACCAAAGCTTGTTCTTCTAAAAAATAATGAGTGGCTTATCTTCACGATCACATGGGTTCTCAGTAGCCAATCAGAGGAGAGTGAAGTTAGCAAGACAAATCTAATCAGCGCAGAACAAGACGGTGGGAGGGAGATGCATTTTAAATAGAAGTAGGGCTTCAGAAAAGAGGCAGCTCCGTCAGGGACAAGTTTCACAGCATCTGAAGACAAAATGGCTCGAGGCTTAGTCATTGTTTAAAAGCCATTCCTCAAATTCCTTGTTTACTGTCAGCACAGGGAGCTGTGGACTCTGTGACTTTAGCTGTTAATGGGACTAAACGCTTATGCCAACAGATTAAGCCTTGCTGAAACATTAAGAAAATTGGCCCAAACAGTGTGGATGGATTGTTGTTCAGTGGCTGTTTCTTTTTTTCGGGGGAGGGGTGATTGTCCAAGACAATGGCTTTTTGATACCTGTGAAACAGTGGCAATTGGTGAGAGCCACTCAGTAGATTTTCTGCTAAAGGAAAGAAATTGTTAAAAAAGCACACATTTAATTTCAATCGTTTGGACTGACTACACAGAATATAAATGAGATTTTCTGAAAATAAAACTGACAGATACTTTGAGGACCACCAAAAAGAAAGATTTAGAAAGATTTTTTTTTTTAAATCATAATATATTTCTGGGAGAAATGAAAAATCGCTATTTCTTTCTTCGCAAAAGGATCCTCCCGGCAGCTGTATGATATTTGATATTGAAGGTGGGAAAACTTTTCTTTGTTATACTTGTACCTTTTAAGATTCGTCAAACCTATTTCTTGTCATTGTAGAGTAGTACTTGCGCAGAAAATGTACTACACTTCAAGAACAGGTTTCCAAGTCTTTCAGACACCATAATTTCCTTCATGTAAATTTATATCTTTACTTGACATGTCTTCTCAAGCAAAGATTTTTTTGTAAGCTGGCTTTTATAAATCTTCTTCCAAGAAAGAATCAAGAACAATTAAATGTTCCATTTTGATTCCAAGCCTTAAACTTACAGTTTGGAAAGGACTTAACAATTAGAATTAGAACATTGTTCTAGTCTTGCTGTAATCAGAAAAAAAAAATTAAAATCTTTCAGATTAAGACTTCTTAGATGTGTTAAAATTGAATGGAAAGTTAATTTTGAGTTTGGAAATTGAAAGCTCATTCTCTGCAACAGTTACTCTTTGTGTATATGCCTCATGAAAAATAGGCTGTTTACATTTGTTTGCTGGGAAGAAGTAGACAGAAAGATGAATGACTATGTTATTCATCTCTCTGATCCTCCTTCCACATTTCCTCCTCCGTTTCCTTCTACAGCCAACTTGTTTATTCCATATTTATGATCACGAATCACAAATTTCCTTTTGCCAGTAACTTTTTCAATAGTCCTTAAAAGAGAGAAAAGAAGAAAGGAAGGAAGAAAGGGAACAGAAAGGAGGGAAAAAGAGAAGAGAGAAAGGAAATCTTCAGTGCTTTCTCTAAATGCTAACGTGCAGAGAGGTGCTGAGATTTCTGTGATTCCAATGTCTCTGGAAGCTTCAAACTTGACTTTGATTAACCATGCTAATAACCAGGGTGCTTCTTTTTAGTTTTACTCCTAATGTCACTTACCAGAGCTGTAAAGACATGCTCATACTATTTGCTTTTCATTTGAATCAAGAAGGCAACACTAAGCAAAAAAAAGTATTTAGCAGTGCGTACAGGATTGAAGCAATGATAATCAGGGACCCTGGTAATTGAAGCTTTTGGGGAGGGGCAGAGGACCTTTCTTCTAGATCCTTCAGTCTGTTTAATAGGATAAAATTAGCTTGAGTGGTTTGGTGTTTGAAGAGGATGTGATGTAATTGGAAGTGCCTCCTGGGTTTGCTGCTGGACAAAGCAGTCAGGTGGAGACGGGAGGGCCTGGGAAGCTCTGAAGTAGGAACCGGCTTCCGCCATCCTAATTAGCCTAAATTAGCTATGCCAGTTTTCTGCTTGCTTTAGAATTTCCCTGCTAATGCTGCTTTCAGGGCTGAAAGAACAGAAATATGAAATGCCAACCAAGTTCCTATCTAATAGATGAATACGGGGCCTGAAACTGGAGGGTCAAGTTTTATTGTTAAGGCCTTAAAGAGTGAGCCACTCACAGGGAGTACAAATGCATGTGGAGCACCAGCCCTAGGCCTGGGGGACACTGTAGCTTGTTGTGTGATGAGGAAGTTTACAGAGCATCTGTAAGAAATTGCTTCTTCTGAGAATTTTCCGCACATCACACTTAGAGGCCTCACCTGAGAGCACTCATGTTGACTATTAACTTGAGGTGAACTTGGTAAGCTTTCTCACAGCAGGCACGTTTCTTCCCAGATTGATTTCAAAGTCTGGGAGGGCCAGAAGAGGCGTTTTGTGTGTGTATGGAACCTAGTGCTGTTAAAAATTTTCATTTCTGACCCCAATTAGTTAACTTTGTGCAAAAAGGTTTGCAGCACACTTAAAGTAGTTTGAACAAATCTATTTTAATTGAAGCGGTATTTGGGTAGAAATAAATACTGTCTCAATCTTAAAGTCACAGATTTTAATTTTTTAGTTGCCAATGAATAAAACAAAATATAGTGCTATATATGACAAATAATAAAAACAAATAGGAAATTGTTTCATTAGTCACTATCTACCAACAGTCATCCAACAAAAGCACAGGTCTTTCCCTAAGTCCCTTGTCACTGGTCCTCAGATGAACTTTCAGCTACTCCTATAGAGGTCTTTGGGGGAAAATGCCATTGTTTTTTTCATTTTTTGTAAACACTGAACATCTAAAGCCAAATGTTCAAGGTAAGTATTATAAACACACACACACAGTACAAGCAGGTGCTTTATTTTATTTATTTAATTTGCTGTATCAAATGTGTACGGAGCACTGCAATGTGGAAGGCTTGGTGCTAGGCCCGGTCCTGATGCCAAAACCTCACTGGTATCCATCGATGTTTCTCTGTAGAAAATGGCTAATGAAAGCATTTTCAAAAATCTCCAAGAAAAGCCTGAAACTTGTACAATTTGGGAGCCTCTTTAGGAAAAAGCATCCGCAGTTATAAGCGTTGCTCCATCGTCCTCCACTCTTGGCAGGCGCCCCTGTGGGTTGGCTCTTCTAAAGTTCCATCTTCGTTAGCTGCGGGGCAATGTCTCTGGCTAGGACAGCCGCCTTCAGCAGACTTCTGTTCCTCTTCTCATACTCAGGAGCCCATCCGATTTCTTCCTCTGCTTCCTTTATAGGAGTTACTTTGACCATTTGTTAAAACACTCTGAGCTTTTCAGAGATACAAACTTCATGATTTCAAAATATTAACATTATGTAACTTGGTTTAGTAACTCAGAGTGTGACCAGGAACAGCTGTGGACTACAAAATAGACATGATTTGGTTTGCATTTGCAACGTTAGCAAACAGACCATGTGAAATTAGGTGGTGCCTAGGTGGGCAGGTATGACACGACGTGGCGGTGTGCTTTGCAGTTCACCATGGCGCAACGCTGTCCATGGTTCCTGTTTGCTCCAGCTCCTCAGGCCGTCTCCAGGCTCCCTCCATCCAGGGACTGGCTCTTAGCAATAGAGAATGGAATTGCTGAAAGCTTTCAGTTGTGAAATTGTGTTTATAAAACACACAGAAGCCATGCGTTGAGTCAAGATTGCATATTATTCTGAATGACTCAGTAGTTTTCCGGCTTCAGTTTAAGAAATGAAATTTTGTTCTTCCTACAGGTATAAATGGAAAGTTGGGCCTTGAGTGACTTTCTTATCAATCCAACTTGATTCAGTAGTTAGTGATTTAGGACTTGGGTTTCTGTGACATAGCTCCTCCCAATATCCCAATGCAATACTTTCATTACTATTTACACTTGGTACAAAGCAACTTTAGTGCTGGGCAACTTGAAAAGGGAGAAGTGTGCAGTTCACCATGCAAACTTTATGAAAATTATTAATTGATGCACTTTGAATTCCAATTCTAATTACCGAGGTTTTTGTACATCTTTTATGACACATATTTTCATTTAAATTGTGTTTGGTCTTCACTTTTAGTAGTCCTAAGATAATGGTGTCCATTGGTTCAAGGCTACCAGAGGGTTTTTCTGATGTGTGACACAAACAACTGTGGACCTGTTATCTAATTCATGTGCTATTGTTTAAGCATTGAACTTAGGACAAACAAATTAACGATAGTTATGCAGTGCTGTGAGGAGACCATCCAGGCCTTCACGTAGTCAACAGAATGCCCACATGTGACAGGAGCAGTTTTGGATGCTGAAAATATAGAAGTGAGCACAATAGAAGTGGTCCTGCCATCGTGGATTTCCAGACCAGTAAACTAAGTAAGGAAAAAGAAATAAACAAGATCATTTCATATAATGTTAAAGGTTATGAAAAAAATAATCAGGTAAAATTACAATGAGATACCACTTACGCCTATTAGGATGGCTGTGATAAAAAAATGGAAAATAGCAAGTGTTGACAAGGATGTAGAGAAATTGGAAAGCTCATACATTGTTGGTAAGAATATAAAATGGAGCAGCTGCTGTGGAAAGCAATTTGGTGGTTCCCCAAAAAGGTAAACGTAGAACTACCACATGACTCAGTAATTCGACACCTAGGCGTATCCCCAAGAGAACTGAAAGCAGGGACTCGAACAGATACTCCTGTACCCACGTGCATAGCAACGTCATTCACAATATCCAAAAGATGCAAACAACCCAAGTCAAATGAATGGATAAATAAAATGTGATCTATACATACAATGAAATATTATTCAGCTGTAAAAAGGAATTAAATTTTGATACATACTACAACACGAATGGACCTTGAAAACATTATGGTGAGATAAGCCAGACACAGAAGGACAAACATTATATGGTTCCACTTATATAAGAACAGGCATATTCATAGAGACACAAAGTAGAATACAGGTTATCATAGGCTAGGGGGAGAGAAGGAAAGAGGGAGTTATTGTTTAATGGGTACAGAGTTTATGTTGGGTATGATAAAAAAAGTTTTGGGTATAGATAGCAGTGATGGTTGCACGACATTGTGAATATATTTAATGCCACCAAATTGTACACTTATGAATGGTTAAAATGATCAATGTTATGTTATGTATATTTTACCACAATTAAAAAAAAATAATCAGAGAGCTGTAGTAGAGAATGACCGGGGGCAGGGGTGGAGGATCACTCGCTAACGCACTAAGGTAGGAGCAAGCTTTTGAGGAAGAGAGAAGGCAGGTGTGCCTGGAGCGGAGTGGAGAAGAGGGCCTGTGGCCGGAAAGTGAATTGACAGAGAAGCTAATAAAGTGTACACCTTGGCACTCCTCGCTTGCACAGACCCCTTCAAAGGCACTGTACCTAATTTTATATTTGCAATTTTTAACCCTTCTTAAAGAAGGGCCCTTAACTTCAGGCTCTGCAAAACCTGGATCTGCTCCTGGGGATAAGTGATATAAAAATGAGACCTGAACATTAGAAGAAGCTTGGTGTCATTATGTATATATCGTTGCTTTGGGAAATCAAATGTATGTGTTTATTCATATTCTCTCTCATTATGTTATTCATTCACTTAGTAACAAACATTTATGAGGACCCTACATGCCTACCACATGCCAAGCCTTGGAGGAGATACAAAGAATATGCCCACAGCTCTCAGGTTCAAGATCTAGACGAGAAAAAACACACCAAAGCAATTACAATATAAAGTTTAGAAACATTTCGCTTTTTTTTTTTTGAAAGCAAAGAAACACGCAATTATAATTTTATTGTTCTAATGATTACCGTTTTCATTACTATCGTTTAGTGATGTTTGGTGGCAGTGGCGGCGGCAGCCAAAAAAGAAGAAGATGAAAAAAAGGAAAACACCGAAGGAAACGTCCTCCATCCACGAGGGGTGTCCGATTGATCCCAGGCGACGCGGGAGGGCCAGGTGTCGTTCGCTTCTCAGACATTTCTAAATGCGCCTGGGCGGGAATCGCTCGCGCCGGCTGAAGGGAGCCCCGGCTGGGATGCCTCCGCTGAGATGTCCACGTCTGCCGCAGGACCCAGGACCGGCCCGGCCGGCCTGTGGCACGAAGGCGCGTGGAGGAGGACTCCGTCCCCTAGCCGCCAGACGCCCCTGTCCCAGGGACGTTCGGAAGAACGTTTCCAAGGCCCCTTTCCGGGACCGGGCTGGCCTCTCCCCCTCTGCTCGCCACGGGCCGAGAAACGAGACCCGAGGGGGATCGGGACCGGCCAAGCACCTGGCCGGCCGGCGCTGCAGCCTGCCTGCCCCGCGATCCCGAGCCGTCCCGCTGACGATGAGGCTGCTTGTCCAGAAACATTTCTAAATATTGAATTCGTCTCATCCTCCCACTGGATTGTAAGTTCTTGGAAGGCAGGACCTGTGGAATCATCATATTTATAGCGGCAAAGAACTTGAAAGGTCACTAAGTGGATCCTTTCATTTTACATTCTGTAAACTCAGGCTCAAAGAACTAGATAATCTGTCCAAGCCAAGGAAATAATTTGTAAGACCCAAGACTAGAAGACAGGTGTGTCTTACCACTGGGACTGGTCTTGTCCCTCCAGTCCCTGCTGCCGTCCTGCCTTGGGTGCCTTCCATGTCTCCCCAGTCCCTTTCATCAAGTAAGTGTCCGAATCTGGTGTTCCAAACATGATGGGCATTGGATAAGTGGGAATTTGATGGTAATGGTCATGTGTATATACAATGACAGCTCCAGAATGTCTACCTGGGACGGCCTTCAGAATTGCAGTGTCCACTTACTTAGGACCCACACTGCCGTTACTTGAATAAAATGTTTATTTTGGGTGGCTTGGAGGAGGCATTTCTGCTGAAGATTATGATACGTTAAAGACTCTCAAGGGCCCCCAACCTCACTGCCAACATTGGACATATGACAAAGAGTTGCTGCTCATGCTTCACCTCGCTGCCAGTAGTGGAGCGCATGCACTTAACCGCTAGCCATGGGGCTGGCCCCTTCACCTCTCTTACCCTTAGTTTCCTCATTACTAACATGGAGGTTGTCATGAGACTTATGTGAGATAATATGTGGTGAGCTCTTAAAGCAATCAATATCAGTTTTGTTGTTAGTGTTGTTGACATTAAATGCTGACAAATCCCTGTGAATTTCAATAAAGGATGTTTGTATTACAGTCAATCTTCTAAATCTAAGAAACTGAGTTTGGGAATTTATTTCTCTAAAATTTAAGAGATATGTAAAAATTGAAATATCATGCCAACTAAGAAATCTTAACAAATAAATATTGACCGTCACCTACCGCTATCATTAAAAACCGCTATCATTAAAAACTACTCAAAATCACATCACTCCAGCTCAGGAATCACCCAAATAGGTGAGTAATTGAAAACCACATTCTCTGGCCCTCCTTGTATAAATAGCTATTTGCCCCAGGCTGTTTCCGAGGCTGTTAATAGATCTGAAAGATGATATAGTGACAGCAGTGTGTAGACAAGACGTAGGATGATCAAGAAGCCTTTGAAACTGATCAAGGTCTTACAGTCATGATAAGAACTCGGAGCGGTGCGTAGTTCTCTCTGCAACACTGCCAAACAGGGTTATTTCCTTTTGTGTCGACAGTTATAAGATTGCTCACTTCATTAATCTGAACTTTTACTCAATGTAAACACAATATTTCTTGTCATACATATATTTTTCTCCTGAGAAGTAATAGATTTAGGTGTATAGAATTTATAAGGTGGTGAACTTTATGGGAACATAAGAAACGCTTTGCTTTATTTCTTGTTGACAGGAGGAAAGTTGTGCTGAATCATATACTTCCTCCTATGTCCATCCAAATCCTCACTCTGTGAGTCCGTGTTTGCCCCTGGAGTAGAGGGGGAACTTGAGAAACATCCCCTGTCTCTATGCAGTGGAGAAAAAGTTGGTGGAAATACTAATCTGCATTGCTCCAAATCTTGACTGGGCTTGAGGAACAATTACAGGCATTATGCAAAGCTGTCTGACATATCTGTAGCTCTTCTTCTCTAAATATTTTCAGATTTTTCCTTTATTCATTTAAAACCTGGGGTTCAATTTGCCACACAGCACCAATCTGGATTAATGTTTTTTGCAAAAGTTATAGGTGTCTTCTCTTTTAAACATAAAGATAAGGTGTGAGTTACCTGAACAATTACCAAATTTATATGACCCAAGCATATTAAGTGAGTAATTGAGTAGAACCAGTCAATAAATGGCAATCAGGAGGCAGGAACAGCAAAGGTAGTGGAACTCAAACTTCTTTTTGGTGAGTTTCACTTTTCATTTTTTTAGATGACATATCTAATTTGGAATTTGCTTCTGAAGATGACTTGCAACTTAGGGTCAGTGGAGGTTTCTAACATACAAGGTATAAATTTATGATTTCTATTACATCAGCCTGTTTTATATTCTTGACAGCATTTATCACTATCTTTTGGTCTATTTTTTGGTTGGTGAGTTGGTTTGTATATTGTCTGTCTCCCCACTAGAAAGGAAGCTCTATGAAAAGCAAGAGCCTTGCCTGTCTTCCTCACCCTTATGTTCATTCCCACTATCAGCACAGCGCTTGGCTCAGGGGGACCCCACAAATGAATCAATGCCTGCACTCAGGAGAGCTGTGTAGCTCAAATTATACTCAAGACCAGAGCATTGGGATTCTACGAGTGGAGTGAGGTTTGTTTCACT
Source organism: Diceros bicornis minor (assembly GCF_020826845.1). Taxonomy (NCBI): domain Eukaryota; kingdom Metazoa; phylum Chordata; class Mammalia; order Perissodactyla; family Rhinocerotidae; genus Diceros; species Diceros bicornis. The sequence continues at coordinate 7,095,014 of NC_080763.1, read as the reverse complement.
GCTACAGTTGAAGAATGAAGTTGCTCCTGCTTGTCCATTTCTAGAAAAAAAAGATAGTTAATATGTAAAGTTTCACAATTTAGAATTTTCTCCTTTAAATTTCTCAGGCCTTAGGTTTTTGCTACCTCTTATCTGTTTGCAGTCAACATAATGATAAGCAAATAGCAAGCCAATATTTTTAGAGAAATTTGGGAACAGACAAAAGCACTAAATTCAACAAGTTCTTAATATGTTCATATATATATTTTATCACAATAAAAAACTGGTTAAAATAAATATATATATAAATTTTTAAAAAGCTCTGGAGATGGATGGCGGTGATAGTTGCACAGCAATATGAATGTACTTAATGACACTGAACTGTACACTTAAAAATCATAAATTTGTTATGCATATTTTACCACAATTAAAAAATGGTTGAAAAAAATGTATAGCCAGTGTCTACTGAGTACTTGAAATGCAGCTAGTGCAACTGAGGGACTAAATTTTTAATTTAATTTATTTTCAATGGATTTATGTTTAAATTTAAACAGCCACATGTGCCTAGTGGCTACTGTATTGGAGAGTCCAGGGCTAAATGCCTGCATCACCTCACTTTTGCCATTTGGGAGCTGATTTTTAAAGTTACCATTTGGATGGATTTTTCTCCTGTTTTCTGACATTTTATTATGAAATTGTCAAACTTACACAACAGCAAGGAAAATAGTATACTGAATATCTAGATACTTATCACTTAGATCTAACAAATGTTAATGTTTTACTGTGTCCGCCACAGGAATACTTGAGACCCAACTGCTCTAATGAGTGGAGACCAACGCCATGAAACTGAGAAGGGCTTAGTCACACGCACGTTTCTCTGGAGTCAAAACCAATTCCATTAGCACTGCCCTTCCCTGTTGTTAACTAGTTACATTTTTTCCCGTAGTTTCTGGGGTAATTGTGCCAGAAATGCTGATAGTGTAATGACCGTTATTTGTAAATATGATAATACTATAAGTCGTCTCAGATTTGAGCTGGGATTGATTTGCTATTGGATTGTGACTTCTTTGGGTACTCAGGTATTAACAGTAAAAGTCACCAGCCACTGAGTGTGTGACCACTCCAATGGGACATAGGTGTGACCCAGAAAATATGGCCAAGATGACAGGTTAATTGGTTTTCCAAAATTTATATTCACTTTTAATTTGGCCGGGAGGTGTGGCTGTGAAATAATGACATCTATAAGCCACTCTGACCAGTGCTTTATGTCACGATGGGGCTGGGGTTACACGTGTTAGTGTGGTCATGAAGAGCAACGGGCTTCTGGTTTTACCCCCCTCTTTGGGGGTTGTCCATTGTTGGCATGGTTAGAAATCTAGTTAATTGCAAGTTAAAACTTGCCACTAAAATGGGACAGAAAAAAAAAAGCACAATGTGCAACAAGGCATCTAAAAAATGCGATTCCAGAACCACAGGGAAACACACAGCTTGACCAATGAGTCTCCAACGTTTTTCACATGGTGACTATGGTCTCACTGAGAGAAGGTGGAAATAGTACTTTGGACGAAACATGGGGGCCCTGGCGTCAGGCTTCTTAGTTTCAAATCTTAGCTTTGCCACTAACTGATTATGGGCCTTGCGGAGTTATGTAAACTTCCTATACCTCAGTTTTCTCATGTGTAAAATGTAATTGATGATAGAATTAAATGAGATACTTAGCATAATGTGTTGCACATAATGTATGTTCAATATTAAATTATGCAGCAAAACATAATAATATTCACATTTAAAGATAATAGCTCTTTGAAGAAAGTAGTTTAGATTGTCTTTATAACCACAGTCCTCATAGTCTAAGGAAGCATCACATTCCAGGAGGCAGGATGTAGGAAGGAACAAGGAAAGGACAGAGGATATTTGTCAGCTGTGTCTACAGTTTTCTAGAAGCTGCCACAGGATACATAATTCTGAAATCCAAAAAGCCCAAAATTTTTTTCATAACTTTTCAACAACTCATTTGAAGACAAAACCTGACCTGAACTGACGTGAGACCATGGTCTTTATTTATCCCACTCACAGTGAATATTATGCTTTGCTGCAGTTGACAGTGAGATGCTGCTCCTGACTGCGACGGAGATGTTCCACCATAAGCAGTATCTGCATCCTGTCACCTTCCAAATCGGAAAAATCTGAATTCCAAACCATATCTGGCCCCAAAGATTTGGAATAAGAAATTTCAGACCTCTACTCTGCTTACATTCCATTGGCCAGAACTTACTCAAGGGTCCACTACTAGCTACAAGGGCTAGGTAAAGGGCTATGTACAATGGCTATATTGGGAAATGTAGCCTTTATTCTGGGCAGCTGTGCGCCCAGCAAAAGTTCTGTTATTATGGGATGGGGAAGATTAGACATTGGGGCTCAGCCAGTGTCTCTGACACAATCTCATTTTTCCCCCCGAAAGCTTTACCCTAAAGCCCGCATACCACCCCTGGATGAGATCAGAATCAATAGGAATTGTCCTTTTGGTCCTCTGTAAGTACCATGGACCGACTTCAAGTGACCCAGTTCTGGCTTCAAAAGACCCAAACATTCCTACAGAATGCTATCTTAGCTTTTTAGGCAAATCTACAGAAGTTCATAATTCTTCCTCCTGTAGAGCCACCTCAACTTCACAGACGTTTCCTAGTCTTCTAGTAAATTCAGGACTAGACCTTTGGTTCCAACTGGCCAAGGTCTCTATGAGTTGGGACCCTCATATGGACTACCTGTCAATATCTCTCCATCTTTCCTGGCAGAAGAGGTGGAACAGCTCCATAAGAATGTTCAAGAAACAACTTCCGAAAAGGAATATCCAGATTCAAACATTATCTGTTTGCATTCATCAAACTCCATACAATGTAAATTCTGCTTCTCTCAAAAAAATTATTCAAATTCAACAATTTCAGCTCTAGCATAGAGATAGCATTGTGTTCTAGGAACCATGGAGAATATAAGATGAGTGTTTTTCCCCACCCATTGCAATTGGACACAAAAGGAGGAATTTTTGGTGAGTGTTAAAAGAAGGAAAACAATTTAAAATTAGATTTTATTTTCATCTCAGAGGCTAAAGAAATTCAGGGTATGAAACATATTTTAAGCAAATGGATGTGGATAGTATTTGGTAATAACCCAAACCTAATTGGCAAAATCTAATTTTTCCTCAAGTATAAATGAAATACAAGATGAGCAAGAAAGAGATAGTCACAAACAATAACAAATCAAGATTCAGCCTCTGGCTTGGGTGCAGTAAACTGTAAATAGACCAATGTTTTATAGTTGTATGAGAGTTGCCTAGGTGGCCTCAAGAATCCTACTTTATTTTTTGCATTCCTTATTGATTCCTGTAAGAATGTGCTTCTGAATGTTCAATAGTTAAATCGTCAAACAGAGATGCCCAACTTTAAGTATTCTATGGGTTCTTTTTTAACTTTTTAAATGGCGGTTTGTACAACTGTTCCAAGTAAGTTTAAATAGGTAAGTATGCTGGGGAGTGTCAGTATTATTCAGGCTAAAAGCTAAGCATAACATAAATAGACTGTACTTTGTGCATTTCATGCATTTTAATGGCCAGTTACTATTGATGTGCTTTTTTGCAAGTAAGGGAAAATTTACACATCATATTGTACATTTCCTTGCAATGGAAAGTTATTTTGATCACACCTTACAAATGATCCATACTGATATTAAGTTTACAGTGTTGGGAGGAGGAGGAAAGGGTGAACTTAATTTGAATTTAGAAAGTCTCTAAATGATAATTGAATCACAAGTCTGGATTATAATTCTAGGAGCAACACTTGACTTGGTCAAAATCACTGTTATGAAGAGATGCAATTTTTACACAGTACTTCACATTGATTAAGTAATGTGTGAAAATGGAAAAAAAGTATTTGAATCTTAATCACAGTCATTTGCATGAAATAAAGGTCTGTGTCAGGGGAATGCACATTATAATAACTCCTGGGTGTTTTGGTTGCATCAGTGAGCAAAGAAGTTGCATGCATTTTTTTTCCGCGCTGATATACAAGAATTCTTTTTATATTTATTGTATCTTTGTACGAAAATTCAGCAATATAGGATTTTGGCTGGTGAGAGACGACAACTGATTAACTACCTTAACAATGGCTGTAATTAAAACAGATGTTTGATAATGCATGCGCCCGAATTAAACTGGGAACATTCAAAGAAAGAAAAGAGAAATAGGAATTTGATATAAACCTCATTCTCAGTCAGGCTCTCCATTAGATGGAAAGGTAATAAACGGGGAATGAACTTCAGAAAATTCTGCCAGTCTGGCTTCTAAATATTTCCCCTCTGTTGCTGTAGGCTTGAGATGCTTGAGATGTAGAAAACTGAGGTTCTTGCTGGTGGGATCCCTCCCACCAATCATATCTGGGACTGGGCACAGATCTACAGATCCTATTTTTCTGCACTGGCCCATATTAATTCTTGCAACTTCACTGCCCTGCTGAGAGTCTTGCAAGCCTCCAAACCCTGGAGCTCGACTCTCTCTTGCCTGCTTCGGACCCCCTAATAAGCGAAACCACCTTTTAATAACCTGAAATGTCCTACTCAGGTTAATATGCATTTCTAATGTTGAGCTAAGTTTTCTGTCCTATTTTGATTATCTACTTCTAGTTTGAGGCCAACGTTATTGGGGACTAGAGGAGATTTCAGTTTCTGAAGTTTTTCGCCTTCTCTGTTTTATGGAGGAGGAGAGAACTCTAAATAAAACAAGAGTTTTGAGGGGCCGGCCCGTGGCTTAGCGGTTAAGTGCGTGCGCTCCGCTGCTGGCGGCCGGGGTTCGGATCCCAGGCGCACACCAATGCACCGCTTCTCTGGCCATGCTGAGGCCGCGTCCCACATACAGCAACTAGAAGAATGTGCAGCTATGACATACAACTATCTACTGGGGCTTTGGGGGATAATAAATAAATAAAAATTATTAAAAAAAAAACAAGAGTTTTGATTTCTGAAGATATTGAAAATGCCAAAAGACAGTAATAATTACTTTCAAAATGTACAATTCTAATTGTTGAACCCAGGTCGGAAGAAGAAACTCGCTGGGGAATCTCTGCCGGGTATGGGCGTGAATGTGGAGCAGAGAGAGGAGGGTGAGGGATGCAGTAGTGTATTTAATTAGTATTATTTTACTATTACTGAATAGTAGTAAAATAATAATTAAATTACAGTAATAATGATAAATACATATATATTTCACTAATTAAAACTGAGGAAAAAATACAAAAACAGTAAAAAAAAAAAATACCATTTCAGTAATAACAGAAAACGATTGTGAGCTCTATCTCACCTTTAAAGGAGAAAGACACCCTCCGAGCAGACTGTGGCGTCCGTAAAGTCTCAAAATAAATGTGCAGAGACTGATGCCCTGCAGTCATCACATACTCAAAAAACGAACAACGCTCCAAAATGCAAACTTTCCTTCTCAACAACGGCATTCTTTCAACCTCAGAATCTAGGAGTTTACTTTGATTTTTTCCTCTTTCTCTTCTAGTTGATTGCAGGTACTCCACAATATCTATTGAAAGAAACAATCCTTTTCAATCTCACAAAACTCACTTCTTCCTTTAAAAGTACACTTTATAAAAAGCACTCTTTCCTTCTCATTCGCTCTACCACCAGCCTCATCAGGCCCTCGCACTTCCAAAAATGATCTCCCTCCTCCTCTTTGCTCTCCAGAATCCCTCCCTTCTCCAAGGCTAACTCAGATCCCATCCATTGCAAGGTTTCTGTGATCACTCCAGGCCACCGTGGTTCCTTCCTTCTTTGTGCTCCTACTGCATCAATGGACCATACTGCCCAGTTCAGCACATAATTGTTCTTTATATCAGTTTGTAGTGTTTCTCCCTCCACCATTGTAGTAAGCTCCTTGAAAATGAGAATGACATCTTAGTCTTCCTTTCTTTCTTTTCACCTTCCTTCCTTCTTTCCTGCAACAAATGTGTATTCAGTATCTGCTCTGTGCCAAGCAGAGCGCTTCCTGGGCTCCCCCACAGCACGGGGCAGCATCCTCCCTGTAGGAGAACAGGCATGAGATGTGTACTTACGTTGTTTGAAGAAGCTGATTGAGCAGCTCCTAGCACCTGGGATGATTCCACTTAACTCATCTGCTCCTTCCTCCCAGCATCTATTTAACCCATTCTTTTTGACAAAAGATCAAACCTTTAGTACCACCACTAAGCCCACTCGGTTCTTTCCGATAGAGGGAAGCAGAGAGATTTGTGCCACAGCAGCAAAAGCTTGTTTGCGAAACTAGTTTCTGTCCCCTGTTCCACCCAACCTCATGTGTACTATTGCTCAAGTTCTTTGACTTCCTTGTGCCATGACATCCTTTCTGTAAAATAAAGATAAAAACAAAATCCATGCCACCCCAACACTCCTTTGGGTGAGGGTTCATAGGATAATGGCTGTAAACATGTTCAGGTCATCCAGAGAAAGGTGCCACACTGTATAAAAATGTAGAGAGTCATTATGTAAGTAATCAGATTCAAACACTGCTTGCAAACGGCCCTGTGGAGTGTTGGAATGAAGCCTGAAGGAGAGATGCTAATACTTAACTTGCCCTGCAGGTCCAGGCAACATTTCCAGAACTTTTTCTTACATAAATTAACTTCAGAAAGTACATTTTACATCTGTTTTTTAAAAAGAGGGGGTTTATGCCTGCAGAACAAAGATGAACTCGTACAGCAGGAATTCAGATCCCTGACGTTTGCTCTCATTCGAGAAGGCGCCACCTTTGATTTTACATATAAAGTGCAAGAACGCAAACTCTACATGGATGGTGGGATGAGGCACATTCCATCCTCTAGTCTGGAAGCTCTGCGAGGGCAGGAACTAATTTCTCGTCCCTGACCGTAATTATATACGGTCAGCACCTCAAATAATGCCTGTCACGTAGTAGAACAGAGCTTAATAAACATTGTATGCTCTCTTGATTGCCTGAATGAGTCTGGCTTTCTAGCTCCTGAAAGGAGGGAGGGAGCTAAGATAACTGGGTACCAGCAGGCTCAACTCTCATGTGTTTAAGAAGGTGCTGAGGAAGCATGTCACCCACTAGGCTGGCTGTGTAACAGCCACAATCTGTGGGCATTGCCATTGGCTGCTCCAGCCCACAGGGCTAGGTGGGTGCAGGAGCAAAGATCATTTTAATCCCAGATTCTGCTGGAATGTGCAATTTTGGGCATGCCAGCTATAAATAGAAAACACACAAGGACCTCAAGCGTAGAGTTAAGTGCGGAGTTAGGTATTATCAATCCTCCAACATCATAAGAATTTGGGTCATGGACGCTACCAGAGGAAGCTGGTTGGCCTAAATTCATGTAGTCAGAGCAGTCCCATAGGGGAAAAGGGATAGGATTCTGACTAACCTTTCCTCCCCACCAGAGGTTCAAAGGTATTATGATAGGATATATCTGATAAGCCAGAGTGTCTGACTAAGGTCATGTTTCAAGAACAGAGGGACTCCCAAGGGGAAACTTGCCACATGGGAAGAGTTAGGGTGGGCTGGGGACCAGAGCCAACCCCCGGGCTTGGATCGTCAGGGGTGCTGATTTCAGGCACAGGGTAGAGCGGATGCTGAAAACTCACCCCAAGAGAGCACTGTGCATGTACTTTGGGAAAAAATCTGGATGCTTATGAATTCAAAGAACTGGAACACTAAATGGTGATTTGGAATCTAGGATGTGGTGCTGTTGAAAGCCTTAATGGAAGGAAGCAAGGAGGAAAGAAATGAAAGGGAAGGGAAAGGAAGAAACAATGGAAGAAACTGCTTGGCCTCTAGGTTCAGTGGAGGCCTGTGTGGGAGCCAGCAGGTGTGGAGAGAATAAGAATGGAGGCAAGCAAAGATCAGGAGCATAATCTGAGCCGTAATAATACATGTGGCAAATGAAGCCCATTTGGAATGATTTTTTTATTAAAAAAAGGAAGAGAGGAAGGGAGGGAGGGAGGAGAAAAAAAGGAAAGAAGGAAGGAAGGAAGAAAGGAGGGAGGGAGGGAGGGAAGGACTACTAAAGACATATAAAGAAGAGGAACATTTGAAGAGCAATGAGAAGCAGGGGAAAATTTGATAAAAATAAAAGCTCCATACTTTGATATAATTAAAGAGAAGATGGACTCTTTGAGAGATGAAATCAAAGACAATAGAAGAAGAAAGCATTGAAATTTAAAGGAAGCTGGCAGAGGTAAAGGAGAAAAATAATTTCATTGCAGAAATAATAAATAATTTAGAAACACCAAGGAGCAAAATTGGCTGTGCAGAAAACTGAGTCAGTGGTCTGGTTGATACACTTGAGAAAATCACACAGAATGAAGAAGAAAAGGAAAAAAAATTAAAATTATTACAGAGAAGTTAGTAGATACGGAAGACAACCAACCTAGTTACAAAATATAGTTAATTTTTCTCCTTAAAGTAGAGAAAAGAACAGATATTCAAAGATATAATAGAAGAAAACTTTTCTGATATCACAACAGAGCTGAATCTTTAGGTTAATATAATTAAATCAAAACATTTCCTGCTGAAATTACTGAACGTTGGGGATAGAAAAAGACTCTTTTTAACATCCAGGTAGATGAAGCAAATCAAACAAGGGAAATACCAGGCTGGCCTCAGATTGCTCCACAGCAACATTAAAGGCCAGCAGACAGGAGAGCAATGACTGAAGAATTTCCAGAGGAAAATCATGTGGCCCAGACAAGTTATTGTTCAACAAGTAAAGATAACAACAAAATTCTCAAATATGTAAAGATTCGAGATACTATCCACCATTCCTTCCTAAAAAATCTATTTGGTAATATAATTTATCCAGTCAAAACACAAGTCAAAATAAACAACTCGGAGCAAGAGAACCTTTGGCATATAAGGACTCCAGGAAAATATTAAATAAATTTAAACATTGAATTAAGTCTAAATAATGTTGCTTATTACACTTATATAATTATAAAGTATAAAGTGAATCATAAAAATCTTGAAATATAAGCAAATAATATTTTAAAAATAATATAATGGACTCAGTGTTCCACAGCTATTAACAAAAATAGGAGGCTAGAGAGAAAGAGAAGCTAAAAAAGATGTAAAGTGAGTAAATTTCCTTATCTTTAACAAGGAGTTATAGAAATTTCAGTTTTTGAAATTGATAAACATAGACTTATGTATATTATTTAAAGTTATAAAATTCACTAGAATGAAAAACAACATGTATCCAATAATATAATGCTGTCAGGGCTTGTAGGGGGAGGGCTCAGGGTAGAGTGGGTAGAAACACAGATTATTTACAGTAGAAAACATTTTATCCAGAATGGTCAGGATTTAACCTGTTCCAGATTAATGACAGTATAAGTATAAATTCAAAAAGAGCTAAGTAATCAAAAAAGAAATTTTAATATATAAATATGTTATATAATATAGGAAATAATGTAAGTTAAGAAATAAATGCTCTGTAAAATATATATATTTTGAATCTCTTTTTATTATAAATAATGTAAATATATCATGCCAGAAAATTGAATTGTCTGTCATCATTTTGAATCTAAATGCGATTTAAAATATCTAGTCTTACCTGAAAGCAGAAAAGCTAGCATTATATAAAATCTTAAGTATTTAGTAATACAAACACAATGAATACATTTTACTTAATTTTTTTGTGAAATGAATACCCATTTCTTTAAAAATGCAGGGAAGAAGGAAGGAGCATTATGCAAGAACATAAATATATGAAAACTATATTCACCAGGAAGTCCCAGTTGATCTTCATATGGTGGCAAAATCACTGGTTATCAGAGTATATCATAACAACTTTTGCAAACCAGAGAAGAGAATGGATGAAGCAACAAGCCTTCTTGTACAGAGGTATCTGCTGGCCCTTGCTAATCTCTTCCTTCTCAGATTTCTCTCTCAGTAAGTACATACAGAGCATTTCCTTCTTAGTGACAAATCACTGTTTTATTTTCCATGAAATTTATGAAATATTTTACAACATGAAACAACTTCTAGAAACTATTTCTCATCCATTATAACCTCTCCACCTTGTATATGTTATTTGGGTTTGGCCACATGACAGTACAGACTTACAGAACAGTTCTGATGTTTGGTTGTTTCCAATGTTTAGGCTTCTAGATAAACAACCTCTATTACAAAAGACAGTAACAAAGAAGCAGAAAGAAAGCATTAAACTCATAAAATGTATAATATGAACACTGACAGAAGGCCAAACATATACAGCATAACAATAAATGTAAATGGTGTAAACACCTAAAAAAATCTGAAAAGAAGAAAGCAAACTGCAACTTTATGTAGAATACTAAACAATACTTATGATCCCTTGCTAATAAATTTGAAAACCTGGGTAACGTGGACCATTTCCTAAAAATATATAAATCTACAAAACTGTAGATTTTGTTTTTTAAAAAATTGATATAGAAAATCTATTTAGCTGCTATAAAGTGGTTAAGGAAGTACTATTCAAAGGCCAGAACCAGATGGCTTTCCAGATATTGATGGAATTGTTGGCATTTAATTGTATCAGAATTTAAGGAAAGAATTCTTCTCACACAGCTAGCACAACAATGACACCAAAGGATCACAAAAATGGCATAGAAAAGAAAAACTACAGACTAGTCTGATTTATGAATAAGATGCAAAAATCAGATAAAATGTTAGCATATTCTGCTATATGAATAGTAGAATAAAGTAAGAACATATAACCAAGTGGGGGTAATTCTAGAGTTCTGAAGATAGTTCAATAATACAAAACCTATTAAGAGGCCTTATCATATAAATAGGTTAGAGAATAAAACCATATGATTATTTCAATAAATAACAAAAAACCTGAATTTTTAAAAGATCTTAATATTTGGTAATAGAACAAAACTTTTTTTGTGTGAGGAAGAACAGCCCTGAGCTAATATCCATGCCAATCCTCCTCTTTTTGCTGAGGAAGACTGGCCCTGAGCTAACATCCGTGCCCATCTTCCTCCACTTTATGCAGGACACCGCCACAGCGTGCCCTGAGAAGTGGTGCGTCGGTGCGCGCCCGGGATCCGAACCCGGGCTGCCAGCAGTGGAGCGCAAGCACTTAACCGCTATACCATGGGGCCGGCTCCTAGAACAAAACTTTTTAAGCCATATATTTAAAAAGATATCGTGTTCATATCTTGTGTGTCACAAACTAACAGCCAGCATGACACTTACTGGTGAAAACCTAGAAGTAGTCTCATTAAAGTCAGGAACAAGACAAGGGTACCTGTTATCACCACAATTATTTAATGATTGTTCTTGAAGTGCTCACCCACGTAATTAGATGAGAGAATGAGATAAGAAGCACAAATATGGGGTAGGAAGAGGCAGAAGTATCATTATTTGCAGATTATAAAGATTATAGTCTTGAAAACCCCAAGTGAATCAACTGAAAAACTATTAGAAACATGAGAGAATTCAGTAAATTATCTGGTTAAAATACAAATATACAAAAGTAATAACTTTCTTACTTGCCTACAGTAACTACTTAGAAAGAATAACAGATAAAGTAGTTTCTCATTCACAAAAGAAAAAATAACAAGAAATGTGTATGCTTTATATTAAGGAAATTATAAAATTTTACAGAAGGATATTGTAAATGTGGGAAAAAATCCAACATTTTAAAATGTTATTACAAACTAAACTAAGCTAAACTAAGCTATAAATACAATACAAAAACAATCAAATTCCTAGCAGGTCTTTATTTGAGAAATTTGATAAAGGTGATTCTAAAATTTCACTTTATCCAGTGAACCCTTATGTGCTTAGCACAGGCTTCAAAAATCACTTGCAGGTGGTTCTGCCCAAAGAAAACTGGTCCCCAAAACCAAAACATTCACATCAGGGCAAAAATTTCAGCAAGTCTCCAAATATCTCTAAAGGCTAAAGATAATAGTTGAGGTAGAGAAGAAGGTAGAAGAATCTCAAAGGGTGACAGCATATAAGACATGAACCTAAGGACAACTCTTTCCTGTCCCTTCCAGTTTTAAAAATATGCTACATCTAAAGTGCCCATATAATCCATGATGATTGTTCTGTCAATAATAATAATGATAATGGCTAATATTTGAGTGCCTTCTTTGAGCTAGGCATTATTCCAAGCATATTAATGTAATAACTCTTTATCTTCACACACACACATAAATCCAACTATTGTTGTCCCCAGGTAGGAAACAAGTCATAGACAGTTAAAGTAATTTTCCCTGGAACCCAAGGCTAGTAAGTAACAGAGCTGGACCTAAAATGAAGATCCCAATACAACCCTGGCAGCCACTTGCCAAAAAAAATGTTATAAAACTTCAAATCATATTTGCGTGGTTTGGGCGAAGTATTTAGAAAAAGGCAGGATCAATATTTTATTTCTTTGAAGTAATTAAATAAATATTTTTTCATTTATTCAGCAGTATTTAAGAACCACATATTAAGTTGGAACTATTGTACCTGATACTGTAAGAAATGCTAAAGGGAACTCATTTAATTCATTTAACAGATGTCTATAGGGCAATTTCTGTCTTCCCTGCACTCTGCTGGGCTCAGGAGATATATCTGTCATCTCCCTGGAGGAGTCTACAGAGAAGTCCAAGGACAAGTAAATATTGCAGGGTGTGTAGTGCTCCCACAATGGGACAGTTTATGATTCCATATTAAGAAATGGGATTATTGAGTGCATTGTAATAACTATCACGGGAGGGGAAAAAAACAAGTGCTATCGTTCAAAGAAGGGTGAAATGACTTATATAGACTTCAATATAAATAGTTCATACCAGGTCAGATTTGAGGCTCCAAATTGGAGCTATTGATAAGTATTCTATTTCTTCAATGGATAGTCATATTTAGGAGCTGATGGAACAAATGAGAATGGTCTTGGATCTGGAAAGGTACATATTAAATCAAATTTTAGGAAGGCTAGCCCTGCAGTGATGTGGAGAATGGACTCAGTGGGAGGCTAGAGATTGAGAGGGCCTATGGCGATACGCCAGACATGAGCCAGAGATAGGGAATGTGGCAGCAGGAATGGAAGGGAAGGGGAGATGAAAAGAACATTGAGAAGGAAGACATAACAATTCTTGGAGAAATGCAGTGGAAAAGCAGAGGTTTTGGAATCAACCAGAATCAGATATGCCACTTACTAGTTCTCTGACCTTGGGTAAGACCGTCTGCTTTTCATCTATAAAATGGGTATAACAATATCAACATCACAGGTATTATTTTCATAAGGATTCAATGAGGCAATAGTAGTTGTGATTATTCTTGATGACTGTCCTCAAACCTCCTCTGTTGCCTTCTATCTTCTTACCCCATCTCTTGTCAAAGTTCAAGGCATCCTTGGAAAAAAGCCATAGATAAGAAAATTTGTAAAGGGATAAAGGTGGTCTCTGATTTCCCATGAATTGGGTTTGATGAACACCCCAAAAGTATCACTTCTCTTCTCACTAATTCTGAAGCAACTAGAAATAGATAAAATAGTAAAGCAGAAAAGAGCAAAATGTCATCTTATCACTGGTAAAGCTGATACTGGAGAATGTGGCCTTTACCTGAAGACAGTACTTTCTAAGAGTAAACACAGAGATAAACAGACCTCTACCTACCCCTACCCACAGCGCTGGATGGCAAGGCCCACCCCACGGGACAGGCCTCCTGTTACACGTGCACAGAGAGAGGGATGGAAGAGTTCTGGGTCTGGCGGCTCACTCTCAGGAGAAAAGGAGAAGGAGATAGGTTTCATAGATTCATTAATCAACCATTGCTCTGCTTCCCTGAGTGGGAGCATATGAGACCTGGAGCTTACACCACTGCAGTTCCCTCAGAGTAGACGGAAACAGCCAGCTTTGATCAGGGAATAGTGACTCCTGCTTAGCATCCAGCCCCATCCTGCTCTCTCCCATCGCCTCTTACTCCACCTCTCACTTTCTCACTTGGCTCTCAGTGCCTTATTCACAGTAAGGCATAACTGCGTTCTTCCCCAGGGGGTTGGACCTTTAACAGGAACAGGACTCTTAAATGAGAGGAACAAATCTCCTGTGGTAGAATTTGGAGTGGTGACCTGTGCAGTCAATAAACTCTTTGTAGGGCTCCTGAGAACAATACTACCTTGGGTGGTAATCTACTGGCCAATGCGCCCAAGATATTTCACTTTGTCAACCCAGGGCCTAGAGTAGAGTATTTGTCTTCCCTAAAGGTACTTTTCTGGCACATACACAAAGCTCTCCTTTGTGGGGAGATATATGACTGTGCTTGGGCTAGCTCCTCTAGAAGTATAAATTTTACACAATGAAAATACAGCTGGACAACTTAAGAAGAAAAATGAGACATGTGGTTTGACTAACCAAGTGCCTCAATTTACACTATTACCTGACTCCTACCCCAGTTGTTTCCTAATCTTCTTCAAACAGCTGTTGTGTCTCAGAAAAGCCTTAGCCTTGGCCCAGGAGGTCTGACTCTACCACTTTCTAGCTGCAGGAACAGAACATGATAACTTCTCTGAGTCTCTGTTTCCACATTTAAAAAATGGGGCTTTACAACCAAGATGTCCTTCAATAGGTGAATGGATAAACAAACTGTGGTATATCCATACAATGCAATATTATTCCATGATAAAAATAAATGAGCTATCAAGCTTTGAAAAGACATGGAGGAACCTGAGATGCATATTGCTAAATGAAAGAAGCCAGTCTGAAAAGGCTGCATACAGTATGATTCCAACTATATGGCATTCTGGAAAAGGCAAAACTACAGAGACAGCAAAAAAAATGAGTTGACAGAGGGAGAGAAAGAGGGACGAATAGGTGGAGCACAGGGGATTTTTAGGACAGTAAACTATTCTGTATGATACAGCAACAGTAGATACACAGCATTATGCATTTGTCAAGACTTGGCAGAACTGCCCAACACAAAGAGTGAACCCTAATGTAAACTATGGGCGTTAGTTAATAGTAATGTATCAATGTTGGTTAATCAGTTGTAACAAATGTACCATGTTAATAAGAAGGGAAACTGGGAGGAGGGGTATTTGGAACTATGGGAACCCTGTACTTTCTACATAATTTTTCTGTAAACCTAAAACTTCTCTAATAAACAAAGTCTATCAAATTTTTTTAATGGGGCTTTAACATCTACCTCCCAGTGTCCTCAAGGGAACTGAAGAAGACGATGCTCAGCGTGCCTAGCGCCTAGAAACTGCTCTCTGATGTTCAGCCTGTCAGGTGCCCACGGCTCCAGCTGTCCTTCTCCTTCCTAATCTTTTAAGGCATTTACCATCCTGGAAGTGATCACACTTAGAACTCTTCACTTTCAAGATCTGGATGTCATGATCTGTTCCCCCGTAAGTGTAGGTGGGTTTCAAAATGCACTTCAGCGTTGTTTTTTCCCGTGATGCCACTCTTCTTGTCTTTCGTGTGTGCGTGTGTGTGTGTGTGTGTGTGTGTGTGTGTGTGTGGGAGATTAGCCCTGAGCTAACATCTGTTGCCAATCCTCCTCTTTTTGCTGAGGAAGATTGGCCCTGGGCTAACATCCATGCCCATCTTCCTCCACTTTATATGGGATGCCGCCACAGCGTGGCCTGACAAGCAGTTCGTAGGTGCGCGCCCAGATCCAACCTGCGAACCCTGGGCCACAGATGCGGAGCGCAGGAACTTAACTGCTATGCCACCCAGCGGGCCCCTCTTCTTGTCTTTTTTTAACCAGCGGGTGTTCTCTCGTTAGGAACCCTCGTGTCAGCTGTGGTGTGATGGTGAGGAGCACGGGTGCAGGAGCCAGACTGCCTGCACTTGTATCCCAGCTCCACCATCTACCAAGGGACTGAGGGACTTTGAGCAAGTTGTCCGACCTTTCTCTGCCTCTGTTCCTCATATGTTAATTGGGAGTGATAAAAACAATACCTCCTTCACATGTTTTTTTGAGACAGTGAGATGACCAGTGTAAAGCACTTAGAGCAGAGACTAGCACATAGTAGAAAATTAATGTCATTTTCCTAAATGAGCATTTACCTGTTGAAGTTTTTTCTTTATGTCCATTGGTTCTCTCCATATGGCTTTGCTCGCAGTCACATCTGTGCCATTGGGAAATAGAAGGTGTGTTCTTCCTGGGTAAAACCTGGGATTTTGGCAAGCAGACAGTGAAGAAGTCCGTATGTGAGTTTTTCTGCCTGAGTCCATCAGATCCATGTTAGACTGGCCCAATGACCAGATCCACTCTTAGGATAAGATCTGGATCCTCACTGTCCCCTAACCAGTTCTGCATTTTCAGCATCTTATTAGGTAATGCAACACCCTTCTGCATTTTAGAAATGTGCTGTTTTCTCTTTTTCAGGAAGGAAATAAAGATCTTCCATATGGACAGTGGAATTGTTTCTCCCTGTCTCCCTTCCATCTCCACACCTTGTCCACAGCCCCTGCGCTCTCCTGAATCAAGTAGAACTGCCATCCTCAAAAAGTGAGCTACGTGAGGAAGTGTGTGCTCATTATGTTTACATTCAGCCCGTCTATCTCAGCAGCTTCATCTGGGACTTAGACCCACAATGATGGTGATGCAGAGAGCCAGGTATTTAGTCACATCAAAGCAATTTGTTAATTGCAGATGCTTCCTTTCTGTTCAATGTTTCATGTGCAAGATTAGGTGGTTAATTTAACTGGTTCATAGTGTCTGTTTTTATCTCATTAGCTATCTTTAAAGGAAACCAAACATGTTAAATATAGACAGAAGACAATAATTATCTGGAAAACATAACACTATGATTTGTATACGAGTGTGAGTCTGAGAGAGACAATTTAAGTCATTGTTAATTTCCTAGCATTTTAAATATATGAGAACTCATATATACATACATATTAAACTACAGGAATGTCCTACATATGAATTATGTATCTGTGCATGTCAATTACAATATATGCACCCAACATATAATTATCAATTAAATATACACAAGCTTTATTTTAGCACAGACAATCATTTATAAGTTAAGCTAGGAGTTGTAGAGCTCCACATTATTCTCATATTTTCCTCATCTCTCTTATCTTTAGTACATTTTCAACCATAATTCTAGCAAAATGTGCAGATAGCTTTAACGCTGCTCCAACTATCTTTTGATCCAACAATGTTCCTGGTCCAAGCTTTATTTTCATTGACTCTAACTAACCTTTAATTTAGTATAAGTATGCAATTGAAACATTTCAACGTGAGACAAAGCAGTATTATCATATTTGAGAGGAATAAAAAAAAAAGTCATAAAATTTCCAGAGGAAAATGAATGCCACAAAATCTGTACTTTAAAAATTCGTCTGGTAGAGGATGTTGATAGTGGCAGAGGCTATGCGTGTGTGGGGCAAGGGGTTTATGAGAACTCTCTATACTTTCTGCTCAGTTTTGCTGTGAATCTAAAAGTGTTCTAAAAAATAAAGTTTATTTAACAGGAAAAAAAGAAAAATTCCCTGTGATGATAATTAAAGAAAAACAAGTGCTCAGTGCAGTAAACCAGAGCCTTGCGTAGGTTTCACACTTGTACTACTTATGCTCCCAGGCCGCCAGCATATAGCTCCCACGATAGCCAGTAACGACTCCTTAGGGGATGTTTATCATGTCACTGAGCTTTGAATTCACAAAGCTTTACCAAGCACATCAGCACTGAGGATTATCAACGAAGGAATTCTTCATTTAAATGCTCCCCACTATTTTACATGATAGAGTATAGCAATCTTTATATTATATTTATTTTTCTTTTTATTCTCTGAAAATAAATGAAGACAAATACAGACAAGAACACCATGAGACACTGTTCTCCCTCCATCTGTATCTCCCACTCTTACCACCAAAAGAGTGAGTTATTTCTACAGATTATCAGGACCTGGTGTTCTAACCGCCAGGCTTGTGTATGGATGCGAGGGGATCACTTGTTTCCCAGTCTCTATCTTAGCAATGGGCTCAGCACTATTTGGCCATTAGCGATGCTCTGGTCCAAGTGGATAGACATTGACTACTTTGATTCATGTTCTTGTCACAGGATTAAGGCAGATTGCACAGATATTGATATTTTAAATTAGGTTCTTAATGAATAAGAGAGACTAGCATAAGCATTCGAGGTGCTCATATCTTACAATACATTTTTTTCATACAACTAAACATAGTTCTTCTCAGAGATCAATGTGCCTTTGGAAGCCATGCTTTGATGAGGCCAGATGCTGATCCTTAGATAGTATAAAGCAGTATAAAGTAAGTGATGTTCCAACCCATTTAATTATGGAACATATTGAAGTAAAAAATTATAATAACGACTAATTTTCTTTTTCAATCAGAAAAATCTACTTCCCAGTGTACAAAAGTCATGGCTAGACTATAAAGTTGTCTTTTTAACAGAGTTTTACTTTCCACCCAAGGGACAGTGCATTAGTTCCCATGAACATCCTTCAAGCAATCACAGCATCATCGTTAATCACCTTTTGCTTGGGCCCCACATAATGTGACTATTCCAATTGCACCATACCTGGCAGAGCAGATTTTGAAGACTCTAACCTCTTTTAAGAGGAAAATAATTTCTTAAATGCGCTGTAGCTACATAACTCTCCCAGCCGTTTTCTGCACCACAATTTTTCTCATTTTGCTTCCTTTGTGTTCCATTCAAGGTTTCCCTGCACTGAGACAATCTTTTACATTTTTTAATTCCTCTGCCCACATCAAAGTTAGGACTTTGTTAGGGATGCTTTGCTATCGGCATCTGTTACCTCTTTTTCTTAGGGGCTAAGGAGGAGGCTGCTGTGTGGCTGAAAAAGACTCTCATTCAGTTTGGAATTGCCTCCCTTTGCTTTCCTGTCACACTGTCAAGCTCAATCAGAACGCAATGAAAGTGATACAGAGGCGAGGCTTTGCTGGCGAGACTTAGAACAAAGACAGCTCCACAGCCTAGTACAGATTTCACATCCAATTTAACTCTTTGGGAAAGGATTTCAGGAAATACATAGTCAAGAGTTGAAAAAATGGAGTTGGGTCTACTATAAAGGCTAAAAGTATTATCCTGGCTTAGATAAGCTACAAAGATAGGTTGATACTATTTTCTAGCATAAACCACATTAGCCGGCATTACACATTGAGCTTTCTTTACTCGTTAAGTTGCAAGGAGATTTGAGAGGAATTTAGCAGCTACATAAAATGACTCTTTCATGATTCTAGCTTTACCAGTCATTTTAGTGGTACAAGGTGCATGAATAGCAAGGACCTAAATCATGTTGTTTAACAAATCTGGTATTAGAGGGTTAGTCTCAGTTTACTTATTAAGAATTTAGTTGAGTAAAGGATTTTAGGACCAGTTCTTTGTGTAGATGACAATGAACAGGCCAATACTTGTATTTTGGGGGGAAAACATACGTCAGATACACGTTTTGAACTATGCTGTTGGGCCCATAACTAATGTTTTGCATTGAGTATATTTTTCCACTGGGAGCTAACTGTAAAGAAGAAAATTCATTGAGAAGGACATTGGTCAATGGTGACTTCAGTGGCCTCTGCCATGACTTCCTTTCTGAAGCCTAGTTTCCACATATTCTTTATCTTACAAGAGACTTTGTTTAATTCTCTGAATTTTTCAAATATAGGTCATGACAGAAAAGAAGTGTTATTAGACTAGTGATTCAATTTTAAAGGATGGCAGCCCTCATTTCCTCTTGATGGATTGGAAGAATGCTGAAGATTGGTTCACACAACACACACCAATGGTGACTCTTCAACATTCTATCCAGCAGCAGTAACACTAATGCGGTAGTGAGGAGAACCTCCTACTGTTTAACTACTTTTATAAACTATCCTTTAAAGCTGTTATGGTCATAGATATCACTGTCAAAATGCCAGTGTTTGTTATTTAGGCAACACTAGGTATTTTTTTAATGTTTATGTACTTTTACCTTATTGAAAATAGAAAACATTTAAATAACTTTATATATACATACGTATACACTTCCATATACACTCAGAGAGACAGAGATTGAAATTAGTTTACAGACACAGTTGCACTTAAGAGGAGCACATTTCAAATAACTGTTACCACATCATCATATTAAAGAAGATATCTCTTTGGAAAATTTTCCATGAACGAGAGATGATTAGAAGCAAGCATGACAAACATCAACATTCCATCTCTGCATGCAATTATGATACAAATTAGAAATGCTGTTATGTTGGTAGCCCATAATTAAGTAAGCAATTAAAAAGAAAACTAGTTCATTAGCAAATTGTCATAGTTAGGCCGACCAGTGCCCAATGAGGTCACGGTCATGGCAATTGCAAGAGATGATGACTAAGTCTTCCCAAGAGCAAAAATCCCAACCAACAGCAATTGTCCTATTGCTAATTTATGTGTCTTACAAATAACAATTTGGGTTGGAAAAGCTGAAATAAATATCGTAGGTTAGTGTGGGAAGGAGGAGGGCTCTTTGTGGTAAGTTACCTTTGTCATTTGTTAGAGCACGGTGGGATGCTAAAATGAGTATTAGTTTTATTCAAAAATGAAAATAAAATCTCCCTTGATACTTGATGTAACTGTGGTTATTTTCTCATAAGTCCTTGGCCAGTTGGCTCATTCAGTCTCTTCCCCTTTGGGGAGCCTACGCTTCTATCTTAATGAAGATGGTGACTAGAAATTAGCTGTTACTGGTAGTAGCTGTCAGATTCAGATATTTGTATGGGTTTTTTTAAATGGCCATCAGTTCATAAGTATTTCCATTAAAAAAAAAATGTTTCCAATTCTTTCCGGTGAAACCAGATAGTGTCACATGAAAAAATTATATCAACAATGAACATGCTTAATAAATAAGAATGCAAAAAAAAAATAGTAAAATGGCTAATCCCTGTACTAATTATTTGTCCCATTTTTGTTAATACAAATTAAATGTTTCACTTGGTTAATGACAAGTTTGATCAAACAGTTCATAAATTGATGGATTGACTTTGAAATGAATTCAGGGGAAAAAAATGACATGATGTGGAGCTGGCAAAGGGCCGCCTCCAGTGGGAACAGATGCCCAACAAATTTGGCGAGTAGTTTTGTTCTCTTCTATCTGTTGCAGTTCACAATCCTAATGAATGTTATGTTTAAATAACATGAATAAAGATAAAGTGAAAATGAATTCAACTCCAGTTTGAGCAGCAGAATAAAAATGAGCAAACTGTATTATCTTCTGCCACCTAATCTGGGTTGAATTTCCTCTGTATCTTTTTTGTTTGTTGAAGAATCCTTTTCTTGAGTCTCCTTGGCCATTGACAAGGTCTTTTGAGATGAATATGAAAAGATAGATTTAAAGGTTAAGGCCAGGGTCAGATGGTTGCAGATGTTTTGTGAGAGATTGTTCCGTTCAGTTTGTGGTACTTCTTCTGACCAAGGTATTTCAAACAGGCAGACTCATGGCCAGCAACTGTCAATGAATGTTGTTTGTCTCACAATTGATCCATGCAAACACAAACACAGAGTAGAAAGAGTGTTTGTTTTTTCTTCGTAGGATAATTTTCCCCCAGCCCAAAGACTTTGTCTAAAGCCAGAGAAGAAGATGCTGTTTTTATTTCTAGAAAGTAGGCTATTTTAGGTTTGACTCTTCAGATGATCATCCGAAACCATTTTTCAGGGGACAAATAATGATGCCATGTGACAGAAATTGATTAGATTGTAAAAGGTTGCAAGATTTTTGGAGAGGAAGAGAAAGGAAGTGGAGCTTGGACATAAAATAATAAATGACAAATGAACTAATCTCTTATCTCTTGACTTCAAATTCTAATTAACAGACAATGTGAAATTAAAGGGATAGGAATTCATAGAGGTCATACTGATTGCTCTTGAGATATTTCATTATTTGATAGATTTAGATCAAACCCTGTCTCCCCATAAGGAAGGTTATAATAAATAGATGTGTGTATATACATATATATTATTAAAGTGTGTATATATAATGTATATATATATTGTATATACATATAGTGTGTGTATATATATATGTATACACACACACACACACACACACACACACACACATCCTCTTAACAGTCAAATAGCATTAGATGAGTGATATTTCCTCCAGCAATGTGTTAGGAGTTTTCATTGCAAGAAGTTTTATTTACCATCTTCACAAATTTATAAACAAGATTAAAACATCTCCATGGGCCATTTCCCATTCCTCCCTTGAGTGTTTTAACATTAGGAATCAGCATTGAGATCCTATAGTTAATTGACTAAGGCCAATGGGATGGTTCCTTTCTACAACATGCAATTCAGAACCCACAAGATTAGGATAGTTCCCTTCTTAGATCTTGTAAAGAAGGGTATTAATTAAAGAATATTTTGGAAAATTCTATGTAAAAACACCTAGGATCTTGAAAGATACAAAAGACTATGAATTTTTCGGTCAAGACACTGGTAGGAAGCTTTTATAGCTCTTACTTTCCTATCATCTTTTCAACATCAGTCACTCCTTACATTTACATTCTTCTGAATTTTATCCTGCATGATGCTACTGGGAAGACCGTGTTTATTATTCTGACATTATTCTTTGTGAAATAGGTCTTTGATAAGGATTATTTTTATAAGACCAAAAGCCCCTCAAGTGATTACCCTCTCAAACTTCTTGTAAAAGAGTACAGATAGTGATCCTTGCCATCACCGAAGGCAAATCTAGAATTTTCTGATATTTTAAATACTTGCATGCCACACAATATAATCAGAGTTATTTTTTTGCTAAGGTGAAAAATTAGATTTCTTTTCTTCCTGAGACTTGTTGTCTCTTTGAACATTTAGTCACATTTCAAAAAACATAGTGAATTTTCTGGTCATTCCTATATACTTGAATCACTTGAGAATGCTATAGGTTTACAAAAATTATGAGCAAAATCATTCTTATGCTGCTTCTTGTAATAATGAAAGTATATGGAAATTTAATTTTCAAACCTACTTCGTGCTATCAACACATACGTAAATGGTATGAAATATACTCTTTAAAGAGATTCATCAATATGAATTTCACTACTTCAGATTGTAGCATGAAACGCTACATGTCACAATTTTCTAAAGCATGTTTACTAGTTCTTTTCTAATTCATACCCTGCCATAATTCTGTTTTTATATATGTTCATTTTACACAATAGTCTCCATTTTACAACCTTATCCAACTAAACCATTTCACTATAGGACATCAGGTTTTTTAAGATTGTGATTTTGGTAGAGAGAATGTTATCCCTATAACTTTTCTAAGTAAGCAAAATGCTATTTGAAATACTATTTCACTTTTTTTTTGGCTGTCCTGAAGGCAAAAGAAAAAACACTTGAGAAACCAAAAAGAAAATCCCACAATAAAAACAAAGAAACCTATATAACTGCTACAGTTTTTGCAAGGTCTGGTTTAAAAAGCTTTATTTAAAACTGCTTTGAAATATTTTTTGATAAACAGGAATCAATATAATTTATTCACGTCACAATTTTCTAAAGCATGTTTACTAGTTCTTTTCTAATTCATACCCTGCCATAATTCTGTTTTTATATATGTTCATTTAAAAGATTTGCCAAACATCAATAAGAACAATACAGAATTATGCAGTAAGATTACTTCTGAAGAAAAAAATTATAAGTTGTATTCTCTTCAGCTGTCCTATTTGACTTCATCATTAAGAAAAGTTTTCAGGATGTCTAGTGGGTGAAGAGAGCAGAAGCGTTTTCATTCTGATATGATAGCTGCATTCAAGTTACTCTCCTCTTTACAGTAGATTTTACCGAGCTTTATCTTCACAGGAAGCTGCTCTCAGCTGAAAAACAGAAGTGAATAGAAATGTCGTGACATGGGATTAACAGTACAACCGGCTAGTAAATCAGATGTTTGAGGTGAAGAAAGTGGAATGTGACACGCACCAGCAGGATGGACTGGTGGGATTTTATGGAGACAAGTGAAAAGACAAATTTTAATCATTGGTCAATGCTCCTGGTATCTCTACCATTTTGAAAGCATGTGGTCCATTTAACCAGTCAGTCACTGTAATGAATCTGAGTGCATTAAGACATTCTCAGCAATGTTAGTTCATATTGAAGTGATAACCATAGAAGGAACTGGCCCAAGTTCTGTTTCCATCTAAAAAAAAAATTGTGCCTGAGGTTGAAAAACTGGCCAATATGGTTCACTTTTGAGATACCAATATGTCTACAAGAAATCTCACTGTGGGCTCACGTCATAACACCCACACTATACACTAAAGAATTAATTTATGTAAAAAAAGAAAACTTTCATATTGCCATTTAAATAGATTTTATAAAGTACTCAGAGTTGGGATTTTAAAATTTTGAGTGTTCATGTAATGTTTTAAACAGATATAAGCAATCTATTTGGAGCACTTAAAAATGCATGTTTCAGCACATCCGTGGATTTCTTTTCTCCTTCTGGTAAGTGTCCACACAAATACGTAAAAACTTAAACTGAAATCAGTAATGCTTAAAGATTTATCTGAGTAGCTTGGAAGATTATCTAAAAGGTTAATTTAAAGACTTAATAAGAGATACTTCATGTCATCATCAGTGTCTTCACATGAAAGATTTTTAAAATTCCATATAGTTTGGCATAACTCCATATTTTTTGGTCTCCATTTTTTCCACAGCAAGTTTCCCTAAGAATAGGGTTAAAACTGTTATGTGCCTAATACTTACTCAGACCTTGGGGGAAAAAAAAAAAAGAAATCACACACAAAAAAGCCCATTAAATATTCACACTTTAATATATGTTCCTCAGAAACAAATGTACAGTTAGATAACACATAAAGAATTATGAATGACTAATTATATTTTGCATATTTACAGCAAAGACAATTAGCAAATAGCTTTTATATGCAAAATAAATGAAAAAGTAATTAAGATGCACTAACTAGAGCAGCAATATCAAGTCTGTTGTCTTGTGATTCATTCCTAACAAACATAATAATTATGCATTCATTGTCATATAATTAAAACAGCTCTGTCCTTTAGAAAAATGGTTATTTACTGTATAATAACCTGAAGAGTGGCAGAAGTTCCTCATAATGGTGAGCAGGATAATTAAATATTTCTTCTTAGGAAATGCTCACCCAGTTTAGCTTATTATCATAAACTTCTACCAGCAAGCAGCTGTTCCTCAGGAACACCAAGTGCTCTCTCTCTGGGAGAGTTATTTCCCATTTCGTCTGTAAGCCCTCGTGTTTTCCTGGCTGTTGAATTGAGCAGGATTCTCCGGAGCCACTTTTCACCTCCCGGCGGCTGGTACCCCGGAGGTCGACCAGAGCTCCAGAGGGCCTTGAGAAACAACTTCATGGCCCATCTATGTCTGTGCCTAGGTCTGCGTTTGGTGATATATAACACACTGTATGTATGCTTCTCTGCCAGAATATAGTCTCTTCTGAAGACACTCTAGGACTTCCACTTTCTTATCACTTAGATAGACCTAAATGTTAACACGCTCCTTCAGGCAATGTATTAACTAATTAATTAAGTAAGTAACATCCTATATCTATCATGTTAGATAAACCACCTGCATTTTAGAAATACAGCAACACATTTCAAAATGGTTAACGTATTTGGTATTTAGTCTAATTAAAGTGATGAGGACCATCCTCTGTATTCCCCACAAATAGATTGTGGGAACCATTTTGTTTCCCAAAAGCTGAGAACATCTCTGTGTTTATGCCCAACAGTTATATGACTGCCTGTTGTTCACCCCGATAGGAAAACATACCTATGTAACACAATCGGAAATTATTTAAGCAGGAGACATAAATTATTTGTGTCTATTTGGTGGGCTATTTTTATGTACTGATACTATTATGTTGTCATGTATATATAGCCAACAAAATTAACTTACTTTATATAATAAAATCATGTATCCAGTGGGAGTGGCGAGTGCAAGAGGAATTAGGGAGAGCAGTATTTGTTCATCAGTTTCATGTCATCATTTGTTCATACTTATTTTTTACAAAATTTAATAGCCACTTTAAAATTATTATATAGAACACCTTAGATATTAGAGAAAATTTAATCTTAAGTAGAAAAATCTATTGGATTATTAACTAAAATTTTCCTTATTATTTAAAATGTCCTTTATATTAAATCAATATTATTAACAATAATATTAAGTCAACCTCAGAGATTAAGAAAATAAATGATTTTGGTTAGGTTTTGAGCTTTGACTTTATTAAATATTTACCACTAGTTATTTCAGCAATTACTGAGCTAGCATTCATTTCTTTATTAAGTTCAAGAAACAAACAGCAACAGTAGCATAACGTCTTGTTTTGTCTAATTTAAAGCTCCATGGTCTTATTTTAAACAGTTTATCCTGAACTATTTGCATATTTTCTAAATATTCTGCACTATAAGCTCCTTTGGGCGTGTGATAAAATGGATATGGACCAAGGAGAACCTAGGGAGATAACAGATGTTCCCTGTCACTGGGTTACATTTGGGAAACTTAACCAGAGCTTAGAATGCTACAAAGAAATCATTGCCCTGAAGTGAAACTTTGTTGCGTGTGTTGTTAGAGCTCTTGTTTGCTACCAACTGAGTTTGGGAATAGAAAGAAAATAGAACTTAAATTCATAGCAGGGCATTTTGATGGCTAATTTATTAGTAAAAGGTAGAAGAGAAAAACAATGTAGTCACATCTTAAACTCTAATGCAAAAACAGTGCAGGATTACCCATTATCAGCATACCAGAGGCACTAGGAAAACAAAAGTAAGTAATAATGTTTTAGATTTGATAAATGATATACATATATATTTTTTGTGTGTTTGTGTGAGGAAGACTGGCCCTGAACTAACATCTGCCAATCCTCCCCGTTTTGCTGGGGAAGACTGGCCCTGGGCTAACATCCATGCCCATCTTCCTCCACTTTATATGGGATGGTGCCACAGCATGGCTTGACAAGCGGTGCATCGGTACGCGCCCAGGATCCGAATCGGCGAATCCCGGGCCGCTGCAGCAGAGTGTGCGCACTTAACCGCTTACGCCACTGGGCCAGCCCCTGATAAATGATATTTTAAGGAATCCCAATAATCCCCAAATAATTTTCTAAGAAGTCATCATGGGAAAAAATTATATCTTTATTCCTCCTTACATTTGTTTGCCGCTTGGTATTGTTTTAAATTTTAGTTACTTGGGCCCAAGGGGCAAAGAGCACCACAGTTTTTTTCAATTTTTTGTTCTTATTAAAGGTCTTCATGTAACCATATATACATATGTATTTCATCTAACTAAGTTCCTATTAAGTATGTCAGTAATCTTCCATCTTGCAGGTTTAAAGAATAGCGGGGTTATTCACCATTATAGTAGGAGTATCAGTTTATGTATCTGCTATGACAGATAGCAAAAATGATCAAAAATTACAGTAACTGAGAAGTTAGCCTGTTTCTCTCTTCAAAGAACAAAGTTCACAATGGTGGGAGATGAGAAGGGCCAAAAGGTGACTGCCTATACCTGTTCATGCACATCTTGTCGTCCTTCCTTCCCAGAGTACACACTTCTCAGCAACATGGGAAATACAAAGACCAAGCCCCAACTTTCAGACCACATTATGAAAACCATAATTGTTCAAAATTTACAATTATCTTGAAGTTGTTATCCTTATCTTTCAATTTAGAGCCTTGTCATCCACCTTCAGTTAATTTATTTTTTGCTGGGAAAGATTCGCCCTGAGCTAACATCTATTGCCAATCTTCCTCTCTCTTTTTTTTTTCTCCCCAATATACAACCATGTTGTATATTCTAGTTGTAAGTCCTTCCAGTTCTTCTGTGTGAGCCGCTGCCACAGCGTGGCTACTGATGGACAAGTAGTGTAGGTCCACACCTGGGGAATGGGTCCAGGCCACCAAAGTGGAGCACACCGAACTTTAACCACTAGGCCCTCAGGGCTGGCTCAAGTTAATTGTTGTATGTCTGTATACCGTGGGCCCCCAGCCAGTCTGCAAAACTGAAGATCCTGGGAGGCAGGGACAGCACCTTTTTCTGTATAAGTGTCCTACACGGCACATGGGATGTGGCAGTTGCTTGAAAGACACTGTTGAATGATTACTTCTGTCTTACGTTCAACAAACACACACCAAAGGGTTTTTGAACCTTTTCAAAATAGTGTTGAAGAAGAACCATGTTTCTGTCTCCATATTATTCATCCCCAACATGCTCCTTGCTTCGCTCCCCTGTATATAGTTTCAGTTCCCATATATCTTACAAAAATACACACAACCTCAGCTATATCTGTTGTCATGTTTATGATATATATGCAGTAGAACCTCAATCAATAGTCGTTGAATGACTAGTTGACAGGCTAAATAAATGAAAGAAAAAAATGAATGAATGAATATGTGCTCGTAGAGAGATGTGGAACTATATCTTTCCAGCAGATGTAAATATCTTTGCTCTCAGTTTTTGCTCATATGAAATTTGTGGTGTGGCCATCAATGTCATGGCAGTTTGAATACTCATGTGCCAAACCCATGAAGTCTTTGTAGGTGCATATTTTTGAAAACAAATGCTCTATATTGAAGGATGAAAGATAACCAAATGGGGAGATCAGAAAAATAGTTGTTTCTGCTGCAGATATAGACCTTCCATTTGAACTCCCTTTTGGTTCTTAAGCCAGTCCCTACTATGACTGTTGACTTAGAGGTTTTGTGTTCTCCAAAGGGCTCATGTCAACTCACACGCTTTGACTCAGCGTCACTCACCTGTGTGCAGCCCAAACAATGATACTGCAGAAAACTTTCACAAGAAGAGCTCAAACTAAATGGAACTTCTTCAGATTGATGGCCTTATTGTAAAATTTTCTTTATAAAGAATTTCCTAGGTACTTTACTAAAATTTGATATAAAAATACTCATAACTCTAATATTTACTCATAAGTCTAATAACCTAGAGCAAAAAGAAAGAGTTTTATAAAGCTGGTATTCAAAAGCAGATCAGGGGGCCGGCCCCGTGGCTTAGTGGTTAAGTGCGTGCGCTCTGCTACTGGCGGCCCGGGTTCGGATCCTGGGCAAGTACCGACGCACCACTTCTCCGGCCGTGCTGAGGCCACGTCCCACATACAGCAACTAGAAGGATGTGCAACTATGATATACAACTATCTAGTGGGGCTTTGGGGGAAAAAAGGAGGAGGATTGGCAATAGATGTTAGCTCAGAGCCAGTCTTCCTCAACAAAAAATGGAACATTAGCATGGATGTTAGCTCAGAGCTGATCTTCCTCACACACAAAAAAAAAGCAGATCAGAAAGAAAGATCCTAGGTATAGATAATAAAAATCATCTCAAAATACACTCTCCATCTCACATAAGGCTTAATAAAATAGATGATGTTCAAGAACATAGAAACATGAGTGTTTGCAACCTTTATTTCTCACTATTGGCTTTCATTAGCTTAATGGACCGTCTAGGGAATAAATATGAGCAGGTGTAAAGTAAAGTAAAGTAAAAGGAAATCTATTTATAAACTCCAAATGATGTCATGTGATAGAAAATTGGGCCTAGAGTCAAACTGGCCTAGAATGTTTGAATGCAAGACAGGTGAGTCCTGAGTTAACAAATACAATCTTCCCGGCCCTCTTTACCCAATAAATCAGCAAGCATTTTCTGAACTCCTCACTTTTGTGCCTTAAGACTCTCCTGAATGTTTGGTTTAATTTGAAAAATATCATTGTCAAGTAAACCCCAGAAAAGTTGTATGTAAGCAGTAACCAAAAAAAAAAAAAAAAAAAAAAAAAATCAAGTAAGACGGCTGTGCTGAAATCCACAGATTTTTTCACTTTTTTCAATTTTATATGTGTGCTTGTTAGTTTGGGTGGGATGGAATAATGATAATCACTCTCCAACACAATTGGTGCATAACCACAGGCGGGGTAGGTGAGTTTGCCTTTTCCATTGCACATGCTATGGGCCTGTCCAAGCTTAATACCTAGCTGCATGCTAGGTACTCCCAAACTCCTTAAATTCCGGGTTCTAGGATTGGCAGCTCCCTGTTCCTCATTTATGTCCCAGATGCAGGGGACATGCCAAAAAGAGTCTGGGTCTTACCCAATCACCCACAAATGGGGCCAGTTATTTCATCATGAGGAAGCAACCATCAGGACTGTTTCAGGCAAGGAAAGGGCAGTGACAGGGCCAGAGGTGTTGGTGGTGAGAGCTGCAACCATGTTCAAGAAAACCCCCTTTCTGCCGGCTCAAGGCCCCCCAGTGCAGGATGAATCAAATTCCACCAGCTTCAACCCAGCGATATTATATTTGAATGATAATCCTGAAATGCACGTTGATGCTGAAGAAGTCGCTTCTTCAAAACTTTAAGGCAACAATTAAGTATTCCATTGTCATGGCTCAATTAAATGGTTTGGCCTGAGAAAATTGGGGATTGTAAAGTGAGGATGGAATGTGCTTTGATCCTCTTTCCAGGGTTATTGTTTCATTAATAAATGAACATGTCATTTGTCTCACCAGAGGGAGCTCATGCCCTCCAGGCTTTTTTCCCTTTTTTGTTCAGGTTTTATAAAGATGAATTTCCAGTGCTCTGAAATACCATGGATTAGTAGTTAAGCCTGACAGCACTTCGGGGAGCAACGAGCTTAAAGTGCCTCACACAGGTCTCCAAAGCACTTGTTTACTAATAGAGCAAACCAGCGACCGTCTGCAGCTGCTGATATCGCATTACCATTTGGAAAGACAGTAGCAGAGATAACAAATCACACAGTTTTAATAATTACTCCTGCATTCCCGTTTTTTGTTTCCTGCATAACTGTCAAGGCTGGATTTCTTCCAAATAAACAGATAAAAACAGTATGGAACTTTTATCTTTTAATGATAATGACAACACATCATGTTTCACTAAAAGTTTCCTGCTGAATTTTTTCTGATTTCTAGAGTTTCAATAAAATGTAATTATACTTTATAATTCTACTCTTTTAATCTTCACTTCAAAAACTATTCACAGTGAGCAAGTTTGCCAGGCACCAAGAGTAGGGCACAATCTGCCTGGACTCACCCATGTTGACTCGCTCCTGCATTCCGTCTTGGGGTAAACCTGTCATTGAAATTGCATCCTGTACATTGAGCTGCTTTGCATTCAAATTAATAGCTAGTTTAATTTGAATGTAAAATAGCTCATTTATGCCATCATTTAAAAAAAGAAGTAAGGCATTTGGCAATGAATGGACGTTTAAGATATGATACATTTGCAACATATTTTTAATCCTAAATGGAACCTATATTAGGATGGGGACATTTTAATATCAATAGATAAGTCATAAAAGAAGCCCTTTTAAAAATCTGCATGGTAAATATGTGCTTTAGGGGTCAAAACTCCTCCATTGTACAGATACAGTACAGGGTTTAGTTCATATGGTTGGCGCTGGGCATTTTCCGGCAAATCTGTGTATTGTTACATTTCTATAGTCCAAGAATAGCAATTGATTTTTAAAACACATGCTGCAACTTTATTTGCTCAGTAATTACATGGACTTTATTTGGAGGTCAGTGAAAGAACAACTAAATAGGAAAATGAAGTCTTCCTCCCTTGTGCAATGAAACCATAAAAGTTGGCAGACAGAAAGGAATGCTCAACTTTTTCCCAGAGCTCTGAGTCTGGTTTCCACTGGTCCATGTTCCATTGGGTGATTAGAGAAAGCTTTTTTAAAGCCTTACTTCAGAATGATCTTAATTGGTGCAAGGTTGAGCCCTTTCTAGGAGGGGAGGGAAAAGGTTGAATAGCCTTTTCAAGTCACATGAAAGTTTCTAGGATGAATGTACGATAATTAGATTAATAAGTAGCTTAATTTATCACAGCTGAGGATTTCAACAGCCACACATTAGAGCAAGAAAAAAAGATTAGTGTGATTCTAGTTGGTAAGAAAAAAAAATTGTACTGAAACTTGATTAACCTTAAACACAAAGTGCCTTTCTTCCTCCGTCTACATGTCTGATGGGGGATGGGCATGGAGTGGGGAAGAGGGAGAAGGGACCTGAAATAATCAGGAAAGTCCTATTTTATTCCTTTCTGTCTCCCAGTTAATGAGCAGACTCAGGATTGCTTGAACCAACTTTTCCCTTTACTGTTTCTTATCCTTAAAATAATGGCTTGGGCATAAGCCTGTAGAATCTTAAATTGTGTTGCCCACATGCATCATAGAGATACATCTTTTCTGATGTGCAATTTTCATAAGCAGATTCTCTTGTCTCTGTCAAACAAAAGAAAGAAGTAATGTGGTGGGAGGAGAATGGGATTTGGAGGGGACCATAATTCCAGTTAATATGTGGTGGGACATCGAGGCTTAGATTGTTGGATGATATTTCCAAGAGTTATCTCAGGGCTTTAAAGCCTGAATTTAGTCCCATGCCTTCAAGAATCATAGATTACTGAAATGAGGGATATCAATGAGTTCAGATGAGCAGTATTCATTGATAGAATATGCAAAATGAAGACAATTATTACAAAAAGCAAGAATAATTGACTTAGGGTTAAAAAATCTGACAGCAATTGGCACTCAAAAAACATATGCATCAAATCATATTATTGTCCATTGGGAGTCTTTTTCTCCATCTCATCCACATATACACAATGAAATATTTCAATAAAAAGTGGGATCTGCTGGACCATCTGATGGTCATATCCTACAAGGGTGTGCTAACATCAGATTTGATTAACCTTAAACTTCCTGACTCCTGTCTGGCTACAAACGAAACATCAGCACCATGTGGAACAAAGCCGCTGGCATCAGCGTTGGTTTCGCAATGGAAGAGCCTGGAGTGTGAATCTGTGGCACCTGTCAACACTCAACAGTCATCCTGGCTGGGAGGCCAGCTAATGAGAACCCAGCGGTGGAGCAGCGTATGGGGCATTGCCCCCCGTGGCTGTATGAGAAAAGTGTGTGGCTGCATGTGGGTAGGCAGTTGTGACACCCTCCAACTGGAAGGGAACAATACAAAGCCAAAATACCAGACAACCTTGGTGACAGCACTACCTCTACCACAACAGAAATCGCTGTGTTTCTCTTCAGTCTCCAAGCTTACACAGAGGAGTTCTGAAAGAGGTGCGGGTTTGGTCCTTGCGTATGGCAGCAGCTAAGACATCAGAAAGGGACCTGTGGCCCAGCCAGACCATCAAGGGCAATGCCAAGGGCCCTCGTGCACCAGCCTGCGAGAGAAGTTCAGTAAGTGGAGCCAGAGCCCAAGGTGAATCCATGTCCACCGCAGAGCCTTCTCTCAGAGCACAAGTCTGCTCTGCTGCTGGGATGAAAGAGAAGCTCTAATTTTTTTAATCATATGATGAAAAATGACATCATATTATGGACAGGATATAGTTTCAAATATTGAAATTTAAAACATTAGCGTACTTATGGACTCTGAATAAACTTGGAAAACTAAGGCACAGTTCAGCCAGCAGCCTGAACCTGAGCGTGTGGTTATATCTAAAATGGATATCTCATTAGTGGTTAACATTATTTAGTTAGGAGGAGATCTGACTTCTAATTTGCTTTTAAATGATTAATTTGGTGTTTAAATAAGTATCTTTTATTTAATAATGTTTTCTACAACCAATTCACTTATGTCAATAAACTCTTTGTTTAACCTTCTTAAAGGAAACATCTTCTCTGCTCGGAGGTAATTAATGAGCAATCAAATAAAGAGGTACAGGAAAATGAACTAAAATTAAGGGCTGCCCAAGACAGCAAATGTGCTTTAATCTATGGAGTGGGTACTATATGTCACTGTCGATTATGACACAGGAGGTCTCCTCCCTGTTCTTCCATCCGTGTCCTGTCTGTCATAGTTCACGGCAGCAACAACTCACATCCTAGAACCTGCCGAGATTGGGAACATCCCAGACACAGAAACATTTTCTTTTGATTGCTGGTTCAAGTTTGGTAAAAACAATTATAAATCTCCAACTCGAGAATGGGTTATTTTTTAATAGGAAATTAAGGGAAAAATGAAAATATATATAATATTAATATAAAATACTAATATCAATATTAATATCAGAGTGTCAACTAGTATCTTTTGCAGTCTTAGGGACATGAAAATGTATTATGGACAACTTAGTTTGTAATTTTTTGGGTAATTTATTTTACAATATACTTTTTCTAGATAGTTATTCATGGGATTAGAATAGATTTTGCTTTTGTGGTTATTAATAGAGTTAAAAGCTGTTTAGTTTTCTATAGCATGTGAAAAACAATTTTTTAAAAACTTGATCAGTAGTAACAACCATCAACATTACTTTAAAATTCAGATTTTTTTCTAATAGGATTAAATGAGTCACCAAAATCACTCCTTCCCAGAAGAGAAGCACACTGAGTGTGGCAGAAACTGTCAGCCATCCCCTAATAATCACGCCCCCTTTTCCAATGTTATGGACTTTTGCCCTCGGGCACATGCACAGCCAACAAAAATATAGATGCCCCTTACAAAGCTCCTACTAACTGCTGGATGCAGCCATAATACTCACTCCTGGCCAAGTTGAGGCGTGTGGAAGTGATGTGTGCAACCTCCTGGTTATGTCCTTAAAGGGCAGGGCTTCCTTTTCCTCTTCTCTCTCTTCAAATCCAAATAAAAGGAGCCCTTATCAGCTTCCTGGAACAGAATTGCCATCCCAACTTCCATGTGAGAGAAGAATAAGCTTCTATCTTGTTTAAAGCCCTGTATTGTCAGCTAGACCTACATCCTAGCAAATAGACTGACTGAAAACAGACAAAATGCATTCAAACTTACGCACTGCATGTGCCACATTAAACTAATCAATAAGCCTCGCTCTCTGAAAGTAGCAGTTTCTACTTTTTAACTACTCTTCCCTAAAATACACTTTTTTGTGTGTGAGGAAGATTAGCCCTGAGCTAATATCTGATGCCCATCCTCCTCTCTTTGCTGAGGAAGACTGGCCCTGGGCTAACATCCGTGCCCGTCTTCCTCTACTTCATATGGGACGCCGCCACAGCATGGCTGGATGATCGGTGTGCATGTCCGCACCCAGGATCCGAACCTGTGAACCCCAGGCCACCGAAGCGGAGTGCATGAACTTAACCACTACGCCACAGACCCGGCCCCCCTAAAATACACTTTTGGATCGAGAATCATTCAAAATCTTTTGGATGGCTCCCCGTGGTCTTCCGAATTAAGCACAATCCCTCACTAGACGTTCAACACCCCACGGTTTCTCCAGCCTCTGCTGCTCACATTGCTTTCTACACACATCTCCCTACCTTCTCTGTTCGTGCTGGAGAGTTGCACTTTGGGGGCCACGCCACCTGATTGGAAGCCATGGATTCTGCATGTGACCCCCCGGACTTTCCCTCACAGCATTTCTCCCAACTTGTTACCGCACATTTGATCACTACTTGCCTCCCGCCCTGGACCATAACCTGCCCATAAGGGCAGGTCTGATGTCTACTTGTCTCACCATTTCATCTCCAGGAAGAGCACAGTGCCTGGCGATTGCTAGACAGATTATAAATATTTGATGAGTGAATGAATAAACACCTCGGAATCTGTTTTCTCATCTATTAAATGCCGCCAATAATATCTAACTCACAAAGTTGTTGCTAGAAATAAATGAGAAAATGAAATGAGGTCATGTGTGTCAAATGACCGGCACATAGTACATACTCAATAAACAGGAGGCAATATTATGCAGTGATTCACAACATGGACTTGGGAGTTAGACCTACAATGGGTCTGGCTTTAGCCAGGTACTTGTTGTATGACATTGGGCAAATTATTGATCTTTTCTAGTCCTGCATTCCTCTATAAAGCTGACATAATAAAATTTACCTGGTAGTGTTGAATGTGTTAAATTTGATCATCTATGTGCTTATTACCACAGTATGTGTTACCTAATAGGCACTCAGTAATGGTATCTATTGCTATTTATCACTCATTTAATCATTCATTTATTCATTCAACAGATTTTTGTTGACAGCCTACTATGTACCAGGTGCTGGGCTTTGTGTTGGGAATACAATGGGGAACAAATCAGACTGGACCATGGGGCCCACCTCATGAATTCTACAGCCTAGTGAGGCAGACCGTTAAATAACTCAACACGCCAGTAAATATGTAAGTATTGGTTGTGAGTAACTGCTAAGGAAGAAAAGCACCAGGTGCCACAAGAAGGAGCAACAAAGGGCAGGGATTCACAGAAGTGGCTATTCTTCATGACCCAGCTCTGATGGTGACAGCTCCTTGAAACCTGTCTTTGTGCCTCCCCATTCTCTTCCATTTATGTGCTTTTTCTCCTTTATTCAAACCCTATACCACATTACACTTTTATTATGACATTTGTTTTACTCTTTTACTTGTTTATTTTTACTTGTAACAAAAGCTAATAATGACAGCTATTATTAGCTATTCTCACGAGTTTAATTTAAGCCCTTGTCTAATCCTTGCCATCTGGATTATAAACTTCTTGAAGGTGAGGTCTATGTCTTACCTGCCTCTGTTGAACCTGTAGGATCGAGCAGGGTTTCCGGCACAAACTAAGGGCTCCAGGAATATTTGCAGAATAGAAATAAATTGTACTCTCTCCTTTGACTTCCGAATATGAAAAATTTACCCTAGTTCGGGCCGGCCCCGTGGCTTAGCGGTTAAGTGCGCGCGCTCCGCTGCTGGCGGCCCGGGGTTCGGATCCCAGGCGAGCACCGACGCACCGCTTCTCCGGCCATGCTGAGGCCGCGTCCCACATACAGCAACTAGAATGGATGTGCAACTACGACATACAACTATCTACCGGGGCTTTGGGGGAAAAATAAATAAATAAAATCTTTAAAAAAAAAAAAAAATTTACCCTAGTTCAAATGACTCCTCTTCACATGTTAGGCTATTTCTTTAGTTAGAGAATTTTTATACTTAGTGAATTTCTTTCACACATTATAGATGATGAATAAATCAGAAGCAAGTTACAATAGCCAGAATTTTTATCATGAAAAAAGCCTATGGCGAGAGGGATATTCTTGGAAGAATCCCGGACTGAAATCCCTTGACCAGCATCTGAAGATATTCTGTTTTCTGCAATATTGGAAAGTACCTTCCCAATATACAATTCTGCTGCTGCTTGTCCCATGATCTTGTCAAAAGGAATAGTCATTATTCCTCAAAATAGAAAGCATTCTATTGGCTCTTTCTGGCAGCATAATCCCTTTACTGAAAGGAAAACATTTACATTATACCCAGGTTGAAAGTAAATATACAGTAAAGAATATTTATCAGCTCATATAACTGAAAAATCTAGAGATGGGGATGCTTTAGAGGAAGTTTGATCCAATGCCTCAAGGATACCCAAAAGACCTGGGTTCTTTCCATCTCTCCATGTCACCTTCATCCTAAGGCTGGCTCCATTCCTAGTCCCAAGATGGCTGCTCACAGCTTCTGGGGCCATATGCTTTCTTGTTTGTGTCAGAGAGAGCAACTTTGTTACAGCATGCCCAGAAAACCCCCTATAATCACTGCATAGTCTGCTCAGTTCACACGCCAACTCTTGCTTCGATTGTTGTAGTCAAGAAGATGGAATTGGCTTGGCCTAGTCTACCCCTGACTGGGAGGTAGTGAGGTCAGCTTCCACAAAATCACATGAATCCCAAAAGGAAACTGGAGACTATTGGGAAGAGGGAAGGGCAAATGGATGCTGGCAAGGCGTCTAACAAATGTTGACGATAGAAGGTCTTGGTCAGCGTTGGTCCATGGAGCCTGCCTACACAGGAGCATAGGACCACTCATTCATATCAGTAAGAGGAAAAGGAAAAGACAAGGACTTTTTCCCTCTCTTCTGAAAATGGCGTCATGCTCTGGAAACAAAATGAGCTTTGCTTTTGTATTTCTTCTCCTCAGGGGGAAGTCTGATATAGTCAGCACTATATTATGGTCTGATATAGTCAGCACCTAAAAAAAACTGATTCCTATTCAAAATTTTTGAAATCATTATGGACCAGTGAATGCCAGGTAACAATATATACTCTTTCTTAAGTTATTAAATTTCCTAGTAGAAATATTGACATTTTACCTCATTTTCAAGGAGAAATAACTTGAGAGAACTTGAGAGGGAAGGCTTTCATTTGTCTCCACTTATTTTGATCAAGTGAAAGCTGCTAGAGAATCCACTGGCTACCACCTATTATCCTTTTCTCTCTTTTTCTCTTTCTCTGCCTCTCCCAACCCCCACCCACGTCTATCTGTCTGTCTGTCTCTCTCTCTCACACACACACACACACACACACACACACACACACACACTTTTCTTTCTTTCTTTCTCCCCATTTCCTCTTCCTCTACCCCTTTTCATCCTTCCTTCCCTCCCTGGAATTCTCTTTACTCCCTGTCTTCTCATTCTTTTCTCTCTTTTCTCTCATGTTTTTCACTCTTCCTCTCTCTCCAAATGGGTCCTGGTAGATGGATTAATTTAGTAAAAGAAAATCAGCTCTTTTTTTCTTCTCAACATCATGGAAACAAGTGTGAAACTGGTGGCAACAATTTAGGGCTGTCTTGGGGAGAGCTACTCCCACTTTTCTGTGGCCTGCAAACTGCATCAGAGGACAAAGTCTCAGCCATCTGGTAAGAAATACGCTAGTTTCACCAAAATGCTCTGCATGAGCCATTAAAAGAGAGAAACTCCAATCTGTTTACTGGTGAGCTCTACAGTCTAACTCTTATCTCCCTAATCCTCACACCACTCTCGAGAGCTAAGAAGCCAGCTTAGTTTTCTCACCCCCCATTTCAGAGTCTTGAAGGACCAGCAAACGCAGGACTAACAGTGTGATAGAATGACCAGATCTTTAGGCTTAGAGTATTCTTGTCTTTACTGCTGGCTGATTTTTCAACTCTGACATTCCTCCGAGTAGCATGAAATCTCTTTTCCAAATAACTTTATCCATTAACCATTAGCATTATCAAGAAGGACAGCTCACAAACAAGGGACAGTGACATTAAAGTCAAGTAAAATGAAGTAACTCTTGCTTATAAAATTAAAGCCTTATGCTTTGGGATCAGCCTAAGCCAAATATAGTCCTCAAATAAATAAAGGAAACTCATTGCATGTTTCTTTAGGGAACCTGATATCATAAAAAAAATTTTGACTTGCAGTTTTAAAATAGCTACTTGTAGTTATCAAATACCCTTGTTTAGGAGATAACTCTGAGAAGATTAATACAAAAGTTTTTGTAAGATATATAGCATGAAAGTTTGACCAAAATTTTCTCAATAGAGACACAGTTTTTAAAGGAAAAGGAAAAAAATTCTGTCCCTGGAGAGGTAATTTAATACCCAGAGCTTGCTTACAAAAGATGGAAGACTAATGAAGATTAATGTTGTTTTTATATCTAGTTTTAAGGGTTATTCTCACGATGACAGACTAATATACTATCTTCTGGGGGTGAAGGATTTGCACATAAGCATCATTTAATTTCCATCAAGGTTTTTGTGATTCTGCACAGCCGTTGTGGTTTATAGACACTTGCACTAACAGAAGGATCAACACTGGAGCTCAGTCAACATTCAACAAACATGCACTGAGGGTCTGCTCGCTTGACGACATGCGGTATGTCTGGCATTGGGCCTGCACAGTTCCTGTCCTCAAGGATCTCACAGTCTCATGAGGAAACAGACGTTTACTTAAATATTTAACTTACAATAAGGTAATCTCTATACTGTAGGTATGCGCAGTGCACAATGGGAATATAGGGAGGGAATTAAGGTTCTATGATGGAGTCGGGAAGACTTCATAGAGGAGGTAGCTTTTGAGATAGAACCTGAAAAATGAGTAAGAACAAAAAGATATGAAGAGGGTAGCTGTTCCAGGTAGAGAGAATATCACATGCCAAGACATGGAGGTGTGATGCAATTTGGCCTGCTTAAGAAAACACAAGTAGTTTATTATTGCTGGAACATAAAATAGGAGAGTAGCGCAGAGGATGAGGTGTGATCGGGAATCTGTGGACAAATCACAAAGTTCATTTTATGCCTTGTTAAAGAATGTCTTAAGAATGTAGATTTATTCCATAGACCATAGAGGTTAATTGAAGAATTTCAAGTAACATGATCAGCTTTTTATTTAGAAAGTATATAGAATAAATTGGGAGGGGATACACTTAGAGGCAGAAAGAGCAGTCACCAAGTACTACAATAGTTCAGGCAATGGATGCTGGAGATCTGGACCATAACAGAGGTACTGAGGTAGGAAAAGAGGAGAAAGATAAAAGATATATTTAGGAAATAGAATCAACAGTAGCTACTGGTTGATTAGACGTGAGTAGAAGTGTAGGAGAAAATTCTTAAATAATTCTCAGGATTTTTGCTTGGGTTGTGGAGTTGACAGATGTTGGTACCACTCATTGTATTTAAAAAAAATGGGAGAAGCAGCAAGTTTCAGGAGGTAGTTAGTAATTTGAGGACATTTTCAGCTTGAGATCCTTTTGAGATATCCAAGTGGTGAAATCTGGTTGGCTAGACTCTTCTTTCTAGACTCAAAAAGAAGTCTGAACTAGAGATATCATTGAAACTGTGAAGGTGAAGGCCAGGGGAAATGTTTACAGTAAGAAGAGAAGAGGAGCGAGCATGGAAACTTGGAGTGCTCCACCAGTTAAAGGTCAGGAAGAGGAACAAAAACTTACGAAGAAGCCAGAAGAAACTTGCTCAGAGAAGTAGGAGGAAAACCAAGAAAGACTGCTGTCATGGAAAACCAGGGAGGAGAAATATTTTATTTACTTCCTCGTATTGT
Source organism: Diceros bicornis minor (assembly GCF_020826845.1). Taxonomy (NCBI): domain Eukaryota; kingdom Metazoa; phylum Chordata; class Mammalia; order Perissodactyla; family Rhinocerotidae; genus Diceros; species Diceros bicornis. The sequence continues at coordinate 7,054,264 of NC_080763.1, read as the reverse complement.
TTCACATTTTTAGCAAGCACATATTTCTTTTGTCATATGAAAAATATTAGATAAAAACATAGATTTAAAAAAGAATGAGAAACTCAACAACAAAAAAACAACCCAATTAAAAAATGGGCAAATTATTTGAATACACATTTCTCCAAAGAAGATATACAAGTGGCTGATAAACACATGCAAAGATGCTCAACATCGTTAGGCATTAGGGAGATGTAAATCAAACCTGCAATAAAATACCATTTTACACTCACTAAAATGGCCATAATTTGAAACAAAACAGAAAATTACAAGTGTTGGCAAGGATGTGCAGAAATTGGAGCCCTCATACATGACTAGTGGGAATGTAAAATGGTACAGCTACTGAGAAAAACAGTTTGGCAGTTCCTCAATAAGTTAAACAAGTATTACCACATGACCCAGCAATTCCACTCCTGGAAATATACCCAAAAGAATTGAAAACACGTGCTCAAACAAAAACTTATGCATGAATGTTCATAGCAGCTCTATTCAACAATAGCCAAATGGTGGAAACAACTCAAATGTCCATCAACAGATGAATGGATAAACAAAATGTGGTATATTCATACAAGGGAATATTATTCAGCTATAAAAAGGATGAAGCATTGATACAAGCTACAATGTGATGGACTTTGAAAACATTATGCTAAGTGAAGGAAGCCAGTCACAAAAGGTCATATATTGTATTATAGGCAATAGGCAGAATAGAAAAATCCATAAAGATTAGTGGTTGCCAGGGGCTGTTGGAGAATGAGGAGTGAGAAGTGACTGCTTAATGGGTATGGGGTTTCCGTCTGTCGTGATTAAAAAGATCTGAAACTAGATAGTGGTGATGGTTGTACAAAACCATGAAAGGGTCTTTTTATTTTGGTTTGATTTGGTTCTGGGGTGTGTGTGTGTGTGTGTGTGCCTATGTGTGTGTGTCTTAAGATGAAAGTACTTTGAATACATTTATTTTCTGGAAGAAGGAAGTGCTAGAAAGGAGACAGGATGAAGATATAGGAAGAGAGGTAATTGATAGAACTTGATTCTCTAGGAGGCAGGACACACAGTGTGGGTGGAAGCCTCAACTTTGTAAGGAAAAAGACACCTCATCTTCAGAAAAGGGAGATGTTGCCCCTGAAGAGACATGCATGGGTAGGAGACCAGAGGTTGAAGGAATTTGTCCCTGAGGGCTTCTATCAGAGATTCTGCAAGTGGGAAGAGACCTTACACACCATCAGGTAAAGTTGCTCTCAACCCTAACTGCACATTAAAACCATCTGGGGGATCTCTTTTAGAAAATACTGATGCTGGGCCCTCTACCCAGAGATTCCAATTTATTTGGTCTGGAAATTATTTTTCAAAAGCTCTTTAGATGATTCTAATGTGCAGCTAGGACTCGAAACCTTCGATCTAGTCATTAGCTCAGTTTATACAAACCCCCTGCCTCCTCATCATCCTTGTTGGTACTTCCTTCTTTGGGATAGATTGGAAGTGACAATGTGCCTTTTTTAACTATCAAGGGGGGCCTGTAGGGCACTAATACAGTCCTAGACATGGGCGCCCAACTAGCATAAGGCTAGTTGCCTCACCCTGGCCACAGACTCCTCCTGACCCTGCCCCGCCATTTGGAATCCCATGTCAGTTGCAAACAAGCAACATGTTAATAAATAATAATAATAATGATAAAGTATGAGTTACAGAGCATTTGCTATAAGCCATGTGTGATGCTAAGCATTTTGTTTGCATTATCTTATTTTAATCCCACAACTGTCCAATGTGGTAAATACCACTTTTAGTCCTACTTTACAAAAAATGTGTTACACTGGTGAAGAATTTGCTCAAGATCACGAAGTTAGAGGTTGGCAAAGCCAGTCCTGCCTGACACCAGAACACAAGTCATTAATTACTATATTACATAGTCTAATATTAACTTTGCAAATGAGGCATGGCTCAGGCCAGTTGCATTTTCAATACCAGTTCAGAGCCCTTTAAATTATGAAATCACATCCTTCTTTTACATGAGTCTGACTTTTAAAATGTTCCCTTATATTCAAAAATCAAGGTTTGAGTTATAGCAGCTTGGGTTGTTTTAGCTGAAAACAGTTACAGGCTAGAGAGATTTTTATGCTACGCATCCGTAACTCATCTTCCATCATTCGTGTCACCTCTTGTGTCTAATAAGAGAGGGTGTGTGGGGGCCGGCCCAGTGGCGTAGAAGTTAGGTGTGCGCACTCCGCTTTGGCAGTCCGAGGGTTCACAAGTTTGGATCCCGGGCGCGCACCAACGCACCGCTTGTCAAACCATGCTGTGGCGGCGTCCCATATAAGGTGGAGGAAGATGGGCGCGGATGTTAGCCCAGGGCCAGTCTTCCTTGGCAAAAAGAGGAGGATTGGCATCGGATGTTAGCTCAGGACTGATCTTCCTTACAAAAAAGAAAAAAAAAAAAAAGAGGGTGTGTGGTAGAACAATTTAAAACATGGGCCTCGGAGGCAGATAGTTGATTGGCTGTGAACCCCAGCTCCGGGCCAGTATATATGAATTATGTGACCTTGAACACCTGCAAATCCTCAATTTCCTCAACTGTAAGATGGGGATAATAATACCTACGGCTCAGTGTTGATGAAAGGAGAAAATGAGATGTCTACGAAAACAGATTAGTACAGTGCCTAATGTATTGTAAAAAACAAATAAACGATAATGCTTTATTATTATTTTAACTCTCATCATCATCATCATTAAGCTTTATCAGGAGCACCGTGACAATCAACGAGTTGTGCCGCCTCTTATGGCTAAAACAACCCAAGCTGCTATAACTCATTTATGGCTTTCTGGACCAGTGTGGTCCAATAGAGCTTTCTGCAGTGATGGAAATATTCTATAATATGTGCTCTCTGATATAGTAGCCACTAGTCACATATCACATAGGGTCACAGGACTATGGAGTACTTGAAATTTGGTTAGTGTGACTGCGGATCTAAGTATTTTATTTTATGTTATATGTTATTTTAAAGTTAAATTTAAATAGCCACATATAGCTTACAGCTACCCTACTGGACAGTGCTGTTCTGGCCTAAAGCCCTTGGATTATATCTGAGCTAAAGTTGCTGTATTAAAGTTCAAAGGAATGGATTCTTGTGGTTTTTTGTAACTTCTTAAGAGATGTCACTAATATTCTATTGGGATCAAAAATCTTGGCAAGGGCTTCACTTCCCAGAGATTGTTATTATCGTGCATAGTTGATGAATAGCATACGTTTGTCCTGGTAACCAGGATATTAGAATCAATCTAAGTATTCATGGACTCACTGCATTATGAAAATCTTGGATTTTATGACCAGATACATTTTCGGAAGGTCAAGGACAACTGTCTAGTGGAAATACAGAGAAATCAGTTTGGGCTTTTCTTAATCAGCTTCTTCCTGATGGGGAAGAAATTGCCAAAAGTCTAACAAAAAAATAAGCCACCTGTGATACTATTTGAAATCTGATTTTTTTTTAATTACAAAGACTTTTTAAATAAACTTCCAAAAATATCTTTCAATACATAGGGAAGTGATGAGAAAAAAGGCTAAGAAAGGCAGAGGACATGGAAGCTCCGTTTACTACAGGATTTCACGGGCAGTGGCACACACGGCACACGTGCTTCACAATGAGGGCCTTGCGAGGCCACTCACGTTGACTCAGGGACACAAATGGAGAACCCCGAGGTGAAAGCACGGCCGGGTCACAGCAGCATGAAGAGACAAAATAAAAACTAGGGAAGAGATAAAAACAGTAAAAGAAAAAATGTTTCAACCTATAGAATACAAAGTAAATTTTTGTAGCCCTGACAGAGAAAGTTAAAGAGAACTATGCAAGACAAATTTTTTAATTAGAAAATCTTTCAGAAGATGTGAATCACATGATTCACAAGTAAAATGACATAAAAAGCAATTATTCTCCTTCAATAAACTTTGGTACATCCATCTAATGCAGTCCCATGGAAAGGAGTGAGGAATATCTTTATACACTTCCGCTCCCGTGGATGGATCTCCAGGATATATTGTTAAGTTTTTTCTAAGCCAGGTGGAGAAAATTATATATTTATAATTAAATATAAATATAGATATTCTCCAAGTGGAGAATTTATAGTATGCTTGTATTTCTCAAAGAAAGGGTGTGTGTGTGTGTGTGTGTGTGTGTGTGTGTGTGTGTGTAATCTGCTTATAGTAATAAAGCAAACAATAGAAGGACAAACCACAAAATTGTTTAAATGGTTATCTACTAGTGGAGGGAAGGAAAAGGATGGAGGTAAGAGAAAATACAAACTAATCTTCTAACGCCTTTTTTCGTAGATACATCTTGGGAAACAAACAATAGATAACATATAATAACATACAATACAAAATATACAGTAAGCACATAAATAAATTTTTAATTTAAAAGCAACCTTTAAAAATAAAAAGGAACATAAAATAAATGAATTTAAGTGTATATCCAGTCTTCAGTAGGACAAAAAAATTTTAAACTTTCTACAAGAATCATACTATGAGTGGTAGCTTTAGTACTATTACTCTGTGTAATATAGAATAAAGAAAGTGAGAAAAGTTTTGATAATCTAATTCTATCATCTGTGGTGTCCTTGAGATTTCTTAGTGAGAGAAAAAGGAGATACAGATGTAAGATAGAAGAGTTTGAATAACAAAACTTATAGTCCTGAATTTGAATTAGAAATGTCAGTATGAACTCATGGTATAATTTATCTTTAAAAAAAAATTCCTGACTCTATCCACTGAAAAGGATTAGAATAGCCTTATGATAATAATAAGTATCCTTAGCATTTAGATAGTGGACATGAAATTCTATCTCCCTTTGAGGGAAAGGAGAATTTCATCAGAAAATGGCTGGTTTCAAGTCTGAGGCAGAAAATGTACAAGATTAGTCTGGAATATCTTATCATCCTACCAGATGGCAAGGGAAATATCAAAGATTATTAAGGGTATGTCAGAAAAACACAGGAGCCAACTCAAAGATGTGCCCTCTTGCCAAGGATGGAACAATTTGAGCATTGATAAGGATATGGTTTGAAGCCCATCAAATGTATTCAAATGTGTGAATTCATAATGGTACTGAAACAAACTAATTGGTCACTGTTAGAAGATGCTGGTCAACCAAAATCATTATTTGAAAACTGGTAAATAAAGAGGAAGAAACAAATACTTATTCTGCCTTTCCTATATACACTATACTACTGGTTAACCAAACAGTATGTGAAGAGAATTTCTTTTTTGGAAGTATTCCAGCTAATAATCAAAGAAGGAATAAGAGAATTGAATATTGCCATTTTGCAATCCCTAATGAATTCACAGGTCTAGGCACTGAGCATCAATGATTGGTAACATCACAAAGAGAGACAACCAGGCATTATGTGTCTCCTAAGAAAAAAATAAATATCCACTTATGACGCAGCCTGGTCAAAAATTTCAAACTTCAAAAGCTTGAATCTGATCAAGCCTTTAGATCCAACTATTAATTTATAGAAAAAAATCAGATGGTAACACGTTAAACTAACCCTGAAGATGCAGTGAATAAAAAACAATACAAAGAACCCAGCTTCCTCAACAAATAAATTAGAAAAGGCAACAAGAGAGAAGGATATGGGTGGGGAAATCTATAGACTAAAAGAGGCTTAAAAGATGTATCACCTAGTGTGACGGTTAATTTTATGTGGCAATTTGGCTAGGCCATGGTACCCAGATATTTGGTCAAACACTGGGCTAGATGTTGCTATGAAGGTATTTTTAGATGAGATTAACTTTTAAATCAGTAGACTTTGAGTAAAGCAGATCATCCTCCACAATGTACTCATGTGGATATGTATATTAAACCTCAATAAATAAGTTGAAAATGGTGCAGAAACAGAAAACTTTAAAAAGTATTAGATATCTTTGTTTTATAGACCATGAGGTAACAGGTACTCTCATAAATGGCTGGTAAAAATTCAAAATGGTGCAACCTTTATGGAGGGATTTGGGCAAACCCGTTGAAATTACAAATCCATTTACCCTTTGACCCAGTGATCTCAATTTTGGAAATTATCTTATCCGAAAGATATGCTGCCTATAGAAGTGACATATATTTAAGGTGATCTATTGCAGCGTTGTTTATAATAGCAGAATATGGGGGACAACCCACATATTCATCTCTCTCTCTCTCTCTCTCTCTCTCTCTCTCTCTCTCGACAGGAAGAGAGAGAGGTAGAGGAAAGAGGAGAGAGACAGTCAGTAGCTGTTTGCGTAGCTGCTGATGAGTGTGCGGGTTGTTCCTCATGTTCTGCTGGCATGTGTTCTTAAAGTTTTCTGTTTCTGATTTTTCATAGACCATTTAAAACATTTTATTGAAATTTAACATGCATATCCACGTAAGTACACAGTTGGAAAGGTTTGTACAACTGAACACACCTAGGTCGGGAAACAGAACTTTACCAGCACCTCAGACACCCACCGCCACAAGGGTAATCGTTGTGATTGGTAACTGCATAGATGAGTTTTGCTTATTTTTGTACTTTGTATAAATGGAATAATACAACTGGAAAAAGAAAACCGACTAATGTATGAAAGAGTACCTGTAGAAGTTGAGGATGTGGACACTGGTTCTCTGAAAACTTTCCATGCCTGGGTACCCCTTGGACCACCTTTGATAATCCCGGGGTTATGTGTGCTGCACTTGGAAGACCACTGGTTTAAGGTAGAGTATCCACCCAGGATTATCTCAGTATGATTACCATGGTATGAAATAACATTTTAAAATCTTTTCTCAGAGACTTCTGTGAAGAAATTAAGTATTTATTTGGGTTATAGAATAAGTTGAGGAGAAATTATAAATATTAATATTTACAATTTTTCAATATAAACATAACATTCATCAAGTTCTAAGTGCCATGGATATAGGAAGTTGAGTAAGACACAGCCTATGCCCTTGAAGACCCTAAAGTTTATGTATAAAGATGTAATATATATTCAAATTATTATAGAATAAGATGGTTTGCAACACATTCCCTAAAAACAATGTTATAGGAGTCAGATTTTAAGTTTAGATAATTTTTTATCAAAGTGATAGTTTTCTCAGATTTCTATATAGTAATTATCCTTAAAAGGAAGGACTAATTGACTAATATAACTTAAAAATCATAGGTCAGCTCTTTTAAGCATTAAGGATGAATGGATCCTGGGGCCATAGATTATCATTTGGAAAAGCTGAGATATGGAAAAAAAGAATAAGATGACACTATTGCTTCAGGGTATAGAGCACTCAGGAAAAAAAAATTGTGGAGAGAAATTCTTGAACATATTTTAAAACCATGGTTTTAAAACCAAGAAACTTTGAAGAGCAATTTGGCCATATCTAGATAGATACAGTTTAAAGTTTCCTACAACCCAGCAATTCCAACTCTAGGTAAGTGCTCCTGAGAAACTCTCAAACCCAGGCACAAGGAGACTTGTACAAGTATGTCCTGCAACATCGTTTGCACAAAGAAGATGGAAATTAGAAAAAAACTAAATTGTCAGCCAGTAAGGTAGTGAGCAAATAAAATGTGATATGTGGGATAGTCATACAGTTGATGACTACATCGTAGTTTTTTTTTTTTTTCCCCCAAAGCCCCAGTAGATAGCTGTATGTCATAGCTGCACATCCTTCTAGTTGGTGTATGTGGGACGCGGCCTCAGCATGGCTGAAGAAGCGGTGCCTCGATGCACGCCTGGGATACCGACCCGGGCCGCCAGCAGCGGAGCGCACGCACTTAACCGCTAAGCCACGGGGCCGGCCCTACATAGTAGTTTAAAATGAACTATATTAATTCATTTAAGAAATATATATTGAGTGCCCACTATATGCCAAATGTTGTTCTATGTTCTGGGGATTGAGCAATGAGTAAAACAAAGATCCTGCCCTCAGGGAGTTTACAACCATTTTCGGCATAGATAGAGGGTTGAAATATCATACGGAGGGAAAAACATACCCTATGAAATACGAAATCTGTAAATTCTTAAATTATCCACTTAACAATCCTGCACATTATTTATGTATACACATATGTAAACCTACTCTTTAATGGCTTTAGAGAACACATGCAGAAATCATAACAGGGTTGCATCTGGGAAGGGAAAGAAGGTGATAGGACTGAGGATGCAGGTCAAAGGGAACTTCAACTTTATCTGTAACTTTTCTTTCGTATTAGAAAAAAGATAAGCCAATGTATCATAAGATTAACAATAGTCATTTCTGGGTATTGGAAACACCAGTATTTGTTATATTAATCTCTGTACTTTATTACTTTCTCAAAACTAAAGAACCTATGACAAGGGAGTTTAGGCTTTCAAGGAAAAGAAGGTACAATTTATAGATAACTTCCTGGAGGAGTTTGGTTCAATCTAGAAATAAGAGGGATGCCTCTTCCTTTGAGTCAGAAGGGCAAGAGAAATGATGGATGAAGGAAAATAGAAAAGATTGAGGAAAGGAATAGGAAGTTGAAGGAGATGACAGATGGCCTTGAACTTCTCAGTAAAAAGCAAAAGGCAAGATCATCTTGTGAGTCAAGGGGAAGGGAAGATCAAGCAGTAAGTTCCAAATATATGAAAAAAGGTTTTCAACAACCAATGTAGGAAACTCAGTAGTGAATCTCTGAGAGATTAATAAAAAGGAATACAGAGCAGCAATAAGAACCAGGTGGGTTTGACAGCATGAATTTTCAATGAACTGAATCAGAACGGTTTCATGTTTTTCTCCAGCGAAACTTGACAGACTAGAAAAAAAACTTAATTGGTAGTAATAAACACGATTTCTGGAATGATTTGGTGGGCACTTAGTGGAAATGTAAGGGAGTGAGGCATACTAGAATGATAATTAAAGCATCTTTAAAGCTCCCAACTTGAGAATTGGACTGGACAAAGGGAAAAATGGAGCTGGAAAAAGCTTTGGCTCTCTAGGATTAGGGGTTGGCAAGGGCACAGCGTACACGCCAACTATTCTGGTGCCAGGCCATTGGCAGACATCACTAATTGATCCTGGCACCCTCTCTTACCAAACCTAGACATGAGCTCAGAACCCTCCTCAATTCAGTACTCCAGGGATCCAGTACCAATCACTTAGAGTGGACACACAATGTGCAACCTACTGGACATACCTGCACCAGACAGAGATCTCCTCCAAGGCAATAAACATGTCATATCAATCTTTGAATCTCCAGGTGCTGTACCTGGCACATGATCAGCTCTCACTCAACAAATAACTGTGGAAAGAAGGAAGGGAAGGGAGGGAGGGAGAGAATGGAGTCTCCTATGAAAACAAAGAACAGGTTCAGGGAAATGAAAGAAAATGGAAGGTAAAAGAAAGTAAGATAGGGGTCAGAATGGGGAGCTCAAAGTTGGTAATCTTTGAGGTTGAACTGTTTCAAGTAGTAAAAAAAGTTACAGGTTTGCCTCTTGTAATAAATTAAAAAATACTAAATAGTTGTTAAACCCTAACTCTAAATTTTCTTCTGTGAAATCTTCTCATTCCTTTCCTGCAATCTCCCTTGTAAGGTAGCTTATGAAAGGTGATATGCTATAGCTGAACTTTAACTTTAGGCAGAGTGGTCTTATGCAAACTTTTGCCATCTAAACATTTAAAAATCAAGAGTTCAGTAATGTTTTATTTTGTTTACATAATATGGGTTTTTATGAGGAAAAATGCTTTCCGTCATACTGCTATAGAACTATAGAGTTTTCAATTGATGAAAGTATGGGATTTTTGTGTTGATGTTTTTCATAAGAAGCACGGAAAACTTTGGCTGAAATCTGGTACAATATGGAATACAGGGGAAATATTTCTTGTTCTTCTGATCCTTAATTTAAAGAGAAAATTTAAGACACGTAGCTGCTTGATTTTTCAACCATTGAAAATTCTGGAATGAATTATGGCTGCAAATGTTTTTAGTAATGCCATCTTTAACATTGACCTGAAAATAAAATTAAGTAACTGCTTTTCTCTCCATGTCGTGACTTGAATTAGTCTAAGGTGGTTGCTCTCTATCCAACTGGGTCTTCTGTGGAAAGATTGGATATTTTCCTCTGTTCCTTGTCCAAACTGCCTATAGTGAACCTTTGTGAGGCAAAACTCACCAGCCCTTCTTATCAGCCACCTCACTGGTGGTGGGACCATAGCTTTGTTTATAGATATCAACGTGCCAATGGTAGAACACAAACAAGACTTGAGTATGGGAGTAAATCTTTAGGAAATACATGTAAAGGATTTAAAATAAAGGTACCTTCATGGTATATGTATACAGTGGAATATTATTCAGTCTTAAAAAGGAAGGAAATTCTGACACATGCTACAATATGGATGAACCTTGAGGACATTAGGCTAAGTGAAATAAACCAGACACAAAAGGCCACATATTGTATGATTCCTCTTACATGAGATACCTCAAGGAGTCAAATTCATAGAGATAGAAAGTAAAATGGTGGTTACCAGGGGCTGTGGGGAGGGAGAATGGAGAGCTATTGTTTAATAAATAAAGTTTCAGTTTGGGAAGATGAAAAAGTTCTGAAGATGGATGGTGATGATTCACAGCAATGTGAGTGTATTAATGCTACTAAACTGTACATCTAAAAATGGTTAAAATGGTAAGTTTTATGTTATATATATTTTATCACAATAAAAATAAAATAAAGCTACATTCAACTATATTTTCAAAAGCAAAGGAAACTATGGCTGACTTTGACTCATTTTAACATAAGGTAACTAGAAGATTTTTTTCCCCATGAAAACATTGTTAACCTAAAAATAAATACACTTATTTTAAGTAGTCATTAACATCTTGGCCCAAAATTCATTTTGTAAAAAGAAAATTGGATAGGACATTTAACAAGAATATGCCACTTGATTGTGAGATAAAAAAGAAAAATGATGAGGTATACCCCACATCTTGTTTCCCTCTGTGGCCTCAGATGCTTTATAGGAATTAGATTGGAGCTACATTATATCTTTGGTTTGAGAAGACTTTTTTTAAACAATAACTTAAAATGTTCATTTTGGTCATTAGGAAAAATCAAAAGTAGAAACACTGAAAAGGGGACATTTTAAATGTGAATATTCTTGAATTATATCAGTACAATACATTTAGGCAAGGATAGAAAAGAAAATTATATTAATGCGTTTGTGTTTCCAAACTGTTTTCTTGCCCTAAAATTATTCAACTTGTAAACAGATTCCCAATAATGGCAATGACTATGTAGGAAATTGATAATTGCTCAGCCTCCCAGTCCACTCTCCACCCCTACAAAAAATAAAATCAAATCTGAGCCACTGCTGCACAGTACTCTCAGCTGCTCTGTTACCCTGAGAAATGCAGAGGTCGGTGGAAATTATCCTGTAATGAGCAATCCATCTGGCTGCACCTAAAAATGGAATAAAAATGCCACCCTTGACTTTTCCATGGTAGTAAATTAAAGCCTAATGTATAGTTCTAATTGCTAACATTTTCTCTCTAATTATGGTTCCGTTTGGCTAGGATTTCCGGCAATCCCCTTGTTCCCCTAAAGCAAACACCAGAGAACGTTCTAACCCCACTGGTGGCATTTATTAATAACCCCCTTGACAGATGAAAAAAACCATTATTCTATATTAGAGAGGAAAAGATTTCCCCAGAAAAAGCTAATTGATAAAAATCCCATTCAGACGCCATAGAGGAATTAATTTTAGAGAGGGGAAAAAATACAATAGTGTTAAATAAAAACAGATTCAATGCATAGTATAATGCTGCCTGGGCACTGTTTGGGGTACTAGCTAGAAAAAAAAGCCTGATAAATGTATGAAAAAATATTCATGCATACTTGTTTACTGGGATGAAAAGATGAGAGGAAGAGAGCACTCTTGTGAAGGATTCTTACTTTGTGCCTCCGTGAAAGAGACAGGATATGATAACTTGGCTTTTATGGATAGCAAATACAAACATATACAAAAATAAATTGTTGGGAATTCTTCTATTTAATCTCATTCTTAAAAAAAAAGGCATTATTCCTTTTGAATTAATGTACAAATACATGCTAAATACAAACCAGTATTTATCTACAGGTCTAGTTCTCATCAAACGGTTACAGCTTTCTGAGTGACAATTAATAATTTACAAATACTGAACAAAAATAAGATTTCTGATATACTGAGAGGAGGCATGGTAGAAAAAAGAAATGTGCAGAAAAAATTATTTCCGAAAGTTACACTCCAAACAGAGAGTGGAAACCCAACATTAAAATCAACTGAAGGGGCCAGCCCGGTGGCGCAGCGATTAAGTGCTCGCACTCCACTTTGGTGGCCTGGGGTTTGCAGGTTCGGATCCCGGGTGCGTGCCGATGCACTGCTTGTCAAGGCATGCTGTGGCAGCGTCCCATATAAAGTGGAGGAAGATGGGCACAGATGTTAGCCTAGCGCCAATATTCCTCAGCAAAAAGAGGAGGATTGGCATTGGATGTTAGCTCTGGGCTGATCTTCCTCACAAAATAAATAAATAAATAAATAAATAAATAAATAAATAAATAAATAAAAGTAAAACCGACTGAAATCCAGTCTGCCTTTTTGTATCATCACATACTGACCATTCTAAACAACGTCAGGAATAAAATACTCCTCTCCACAAAAATTCTTTTTGTCTAAGTGCTAAACAATTTCTCTGGTTACTGTTACATTTTAATAATGTAAGTGTATGCTTCAAGTCAGCATATTTTTATTACTTAGGCTTTATAAACATTGTATTCTACATAAAAGTTAATCTGCCAGGTGCACTGTCCTGGACCCACACAGACTCAGGTACACATCTTTGTTACTGCAACAGAACAGTCTGTGGGTAAAATATTTCCCCTTTTTTCAAAAAATGCATTAATGTGGGGCTGGTCCTGTGGCACACTGGCTAAGTTCACGTGCTCCACTTCAGCAGCCCGGGGTGTGCAGGTTTAGATGCCAGGTGCCAACCTACGCACTGCTTATCAAGCCATGCTGTGGCAGGTGTCCCACATACAAAATAGGGGAAGATGGGCACAGATGTTAGTTCAGGGCTAAGCTTCCTCAGCAAAAAGAGGAGGATTGGCAACAGATGTTAGCTCAGGGTGAATCTTCCTCACCAAAAAAAAAAATGCATTAATGTATTTTAAAACTATTAATCCATTTCTTTTCATTTTTGTACTGTAATCTCTTTTTTATTTATAATTATTTTTTCCTTTACTTGAACAACTATTAAATACAAAATTCAATAAAAGAAAATATTTAGTGTCTGCATTTCCTTTCTGGATATTATTATCATTAGTTTCATTTCCTGATGCTTACAGAAAATAATTTTGTTGTGTAAGACAAGGGAAGTGTTAGAAAATGATCTGCTCCAGGTATCAAATACACTAGGTGCTCTACCAAAGCAAAGATAATAAATTATATTATCTGAATGTTTGGAGGATAAGGTCTTCTGCTTAATCAAATAATCTAGCTAACGGTTGTCTAATAGATTGTCAATTTTTATAAAATGATACTTACAAGCAAAATTCAAATAAAAGTAGACTTTATACAACTGAATCTTTTAATTAACAGGCTCTTTCAATGATTCAAAATTATCACTGTGATCAATTATCATTGTTGTATACATATGTGGAAATGCTCATCAGTGGAAGCACGAGGTAACACAACGACAAGTAACAGAACATGAAGAAGTTAAAATGAAGGCTTATGGTAAATGCCGTTTAATTCACACTTCCATCTCTCAAAGAATATAAAAATTGTCTGCAGTTTACTGTGCTCAATCTCAAATAAAATTTCCATGATCCTGAAACATAATTTCAAAGAGCACTTTTATTAAAAAAAAAAAAGTTATCACATTTCCCATTGTTCCCACTAAGATTTATATGTTTCAATTAACTAAATAATATCTGAGGTCTTTTGTAATATAAAGACTTGGTCCCTCCAAATCAGCTGATCAGATTAGTTCTTTATTACTCAACTCTTCATTGATCCATGCCAAGGTAAAGATTCCAGAAACACTCATGGATAAGTCTATGGGGCAAAATAACAGCAACATGAAATTACAGACTATTTGATGGAAAGACATCAGTGCTTTACCATTCAGGTATCTTTGAATTCACTTTTCAGTTGTTGCTGAAAACCAATTACTACTGGTCAAGGGTAGATTGTGGACCCTGGTCAGGATTTCACAAGAAGGGCTTCTATTTTCTACTCCAATGGCCTCAGGCAAAAATAGGCACCTACAGGTTCATTTGGGCATCAATGGAGTGGCCTAAAGCTCAATATTCATGCGGAAGCTCCATTAGCTACACAAATCTGACATCCTGTCAACACATTGACCCAAATTTGTATATACAAAGGTTTGCCTTAGTAAGCTTGGCAGCTATCTAAGGGGATCTCCTCAAAAGGAAGCCTACCCTTTGGGGGAGGAGATGCTTCCTCAAAACCCAGGCTTTATCAAATTTCTCACTTAAAAGAAGACTCCTTGCATTTCATCAAGAAGTGAAAATGTAAATGAATTGCAACTCACAAGTTTCCATAAATTGAACCATTGCAACTTTTGCTGGCTATGAAGAAAACAGCCTAAGCCAAAATTAAAATAATTGTTCAGCAATTAATAATGAAGTAACAAATATGTCAGGCCCCAAACTAAGCATTATGGCTCTAGGAAAAAGCACAGGGTAGGTACCCATAAAGACAGATTCCTGCAAATAAACATATACACCTCGCTGGTGAGACTACATGCATCATGTGCATATAAAATGAAACTATCAGGGCTGGCCCAGTGGTGTAGTGGTTAAGTTTGTGCGCTCTGCTTCGGAGACCCAGGGTTCACAGGTTCGGATCCCAGATGCCGACCTCACACCGCTCACCAAGCCATGCTGTGGCAATGTCCCATATACAAAATAGAGGAAGATTGGCACAGACGTTAACTCAGGGACAATCTTCCTGAAGCAAAAAGAGGAAGATTGGCAACAGATATTAGCTCAGGGCCAATCTTCATCACCAAAAAAAAAAAGAAAGAAAGAAAGAAACTTTCATTAAAAGCCTACATGTGATAAATTCTGAGTGGTATAGAAAACAAGTGCTAGACTTGTTTATAAAAGAGAGAAATTTCTGTACATTGGAGGAGCGAGTGGGCAGGTTAGCATGCTCTAAAATGAGTCTTGGATTAAACTGAACATGAAATTGATCAGTGCACAGTATGAACTACAAAAGCTTTCTGAAAAGTAAAACATTTTTTTTTTGCTAAGGAAGATTTGCCTTGAACTAACATCCACTGCCAATCCTCCTCTTTTTTTTTTTTTTTGCTTGAGGAAGATTAGCCCTGAGCTAACATCCATGCCAATCTGCCCCCACTTTGCATATGGGTCGCCGTCACAGCATGGCTGACGAGTGGTGTAGGTCCGTGCCTGGGATCTGAACCTGCAAACCCAGGCCAGTGAAGCAGAGCACGGCAAACTTGAACCACTATGCCACCAGGCTGGCCCTGAAAAGTTAAAACTTTTGAGTGGCCAATAGCAATACCTCCTTAATATGGCAAGGTAATATCTTTCTATTTAAAGATAATACTTCTATGTTAAATCATATTCAGTTCCTGGTCCCCTAAGATTTCCAAGTCATTTTAGCTATTTTTCAGATCTCCTCTTATAAAGCTCATTACTTGGCATTTTCTACTCTAATCACGAACAGTTACTCCACCATCTTATCTCAACATAAAGGTGCCAGGAGAGCACATTGTTTGCCTTCCACAAGTGGAGAACGCCTCTTCGTCCATTTCCCTGAAGAGAAGGTTGCCGTGTTCCTTCATCCACCTCCTATTCCACCCCCATCCTCATCCCACAACTTCAAACTTGTGAAGCCTGTGCCGTCTCTGATTGCCACTGTGGGAGATCAAGATTTGGCCACCATGAAATATATCTCTTTACCTTGATTGTTTTCTCTGAGGGACATCTGACCTCCCCCACTAACTGCCTAAAGAATTTGACATGGTGGCTCCTTCCTGGAACAGATCTTCTATCATGATGGCTGTAATGATAATGTAAAATAGATGTTACAATGGGAGGGGCACCAAGCCCCTTTTATCAAAAAACTCTCTCTCTCCCTGACCACATTATCTGTAGATGACCCTGAAAAGAATTGTGTTTTTGCCCTCAGAAGTCCCAGACCACTACCCACCCCCAACACCTTCCTCGCCTTTAGCTGCAATACTTAAGCAAGCAGCTTAGACAGAGGGACGAGTTGCTCATTTCTGAGTTTCTCCCATGTATACGTGTTATTAAACTTGGTATTATTTTCTCCTGCTAACGTGTCTTGTTGATTATTTGGCCAGCCAGAAGAACCTTAAGGGAAAGGGCAGAGGGGGATTCCCCCTCTTCCCCACACCACCCTTTCCCCTGTTGCCACTGCCACTGACCACTCTCCAGCATGTTGTTCCAAGTGTCTCTCCATCCCATCCCCTGCCATCCCTCAGGGACTCATGCAGCCTATCCATCTCTCCCACCTCAGCGACTGCTACTGCTATTCCTTTCTTTTCTTTACATTCATGCAATGAGTCCTAATAGTCAGGATTATGTTTATAATTTTTATTATCTTGTCAAGAAAACACAACTTGGAGCCACCTGCCATCACCCACTGTAGGACTAGTATCTAAGAGGATAGGAGGAGATGAGTGTAATGAGGAGTATTATCTCCAAGTACATCTCTTCTGATGAATGAAACAAACACACACAGTAAGCATTCTTGAACAAATGATTGTGCAGTCTTTGTGAAAGTTGCCAGTGAAAATTTTGTTGCTGTCGTATCTTTCCAAGGTTAATGCTTAGGGACTGTCTCCCCAAATTTAGAATTCATGTGTAATTTTTGTTATAACAACTTAGTAACTACTAAAACAGAATTGGTGAACATTAAAATAGAATTCTTTATAGGTGACTACTAATACAATGGTTTTATTAGGGACTACTAAAATAGAATTTCTTTTCCTGTATATCTAAAGCCATAAATTGGGGTCTCTGGCCATATTTAAGCTGCAGCATGGTGCATGGCAGGAGCACAGGGGTGGGAGAGAGACGGAGGTTGGACTCAGAAGATCTGAGTTTAATTCCCAGAACTTCCACTTAATGGCACTGTGACCTTTTACAAATCACTTCATTTCTCAGTTTTCTCATCTGTAAAGTAGGAATAATATTAGCTCAGGATTATTGAATGTTATCAAAGGAGGAAATACATGTGAATATAGTTCATACGTTTTAGAAGGACATAGCAAATGCTAGTTGTTGTTATTTCACAATATTTTACAGAATAAAATTTAACATAGTGGCTAAGGCAGTGGTTTCCAGACCAGACTGCCTGGATTTAAGTCCCACCTCTCACAGTTACTAGATTTGTGACCTTGGAAGTCCTTTAACTTCTCTGAGCCTCGGTTTCCTCCTCTATGAAAAGGGATAGTACCTAAATAGGATGTTTGGAGGCTTAAATGAGATAGGTCATGAAAGGCACTTATAGCACCATCTGGAAAATCTTAAAATACTAATAAATGTTCATTCATTCATTTATTCAACAAATGTTTATTGAGTGCCTACTCTATGCCAAACTTATTCCAGGATGGAGAATACGGCACAGAATACAAGAACAGAAAGGTCCTCATTCTCATGTAGCATATATCTTAGTTGGGTAGGAAAGGTTTCATTATTATTGCAAATCATAAGATAAATGAGAAATGTATTTGGAGGTGATACACACTGTGATGAAAATAAACAGGGCACTATGTTACTATGTTACAGAATGACTTAGGAGCTCTACTGTTAGTAATCAGAAGCTGAGGTATTGCCACCACCACCATTTCTGCCGTGACTCTTCCTTCTAAATCCGCACTGCTGGGATTCTGCTTTCTCGTGCACGTGCTCCGTTTGTTAGAGAGATGTAGACACTCGTAAAGCATTTCCCTCCTCGCGACACTTAAGAACAATAACACCCCAACAATACTAGAAACCTGAGCACCACGTGAAGAAGCCACAGTTTGTAGCCATAGAAATGGACAGAGAACTTAACTTTAATCAGACTTAAACCTATCTAGGATTTTGAAAGTCAATCTTTTATATATGGGACTCCAACATTTTTCAAATCAACACATTTATTAAGCAATTACTACATGAAAGTCCCTGCATGAGACATAAAGTGACATAAGAAAATAATTTCTGTTGTCAAGAAATTAATAATCAAGTTTGGGGAGAAAAGACTAATATATTTAATGTTAAATAACCTAAAGATTTAAATGACATTTTAAAATGACAATAAAACTCACTAATTACCAAATAAATTATTTGACTAGGTTAGTTCAAAAGGAAGCTCGAAGAGAGGACAACATGTTTAACTTAGGTAGACAGGAAAGTTGACATTTGAAAAACTGAGAAGAGAGTATTTCAAGTGGAGAGAATAGTTTAAACAAATGTCTGTTGACAGTTGAGTGTAAATACATTCCAAGTGGAGTAAGTAAAACTATTTGCCTATAGAAGAATTGAGAAGGGGTAGAAATGTAGCTATAAGACAAAGAACATGAGAATCTAAAGAAAAAGAACACAAATGCAGTAAAATCTACCTGCAGTAAACATCTGCACATTGAAAATGTTTTTGTTATTGCCATGAAATGGTCATTATCAAACTTTGCAGAAATCTCGGGAAATGTATGTCTCGTCGTGTTAAATGAACAAATCAAAAACTGCTGTGGTTCTCTACTATCAGTTAAAATTAGGTCTGTATGCATGTTAATGAAGAAACTATTTACAAAGGCTGCTAACAAAGGGTTAAGGGAAACTGAGACGGATGGTGAGGAGCGCTGGGCTGGCGTCGGTGAGGAGCCACAGCCACCCTAGACCTGAAGAAGCAGAGCAGGGAAAGGTGATGGGCTGCCGGCAGGAGCTGTAGGGCCGCAGGGGCTTGCCGGCCCAAGCTGTGGCCCCAGGTAGAGCAGGGTGGCCACTGCTGCCAATGGGCAGCACAGAGGGAGGGTGCCAGCAGAGTAAATACCCTGACTTCTCCCTCCTGTGGCCCTCTGACTCCTGCTGATCTTCCCAATGACTGTCCCCAAAGAGAAGCCCCCCAGCAAGGAAGCTTGGGTGATGCAGTACGTAGAGGTCAGCCTCCGCCTCCCTCCCAGGCACGGAAAGGAGACAGTAGAGAAAAGGGGAGAGTGAATGTGGAGGAGCAAATGTACGAGTGTATATTGTTTTGTGGGTGGAATAGAGGAGTTGGGGGAGTGGATAATATGAAGGTAAGAAAATCAATTAGCAAGAGACTGCAACAGGGCCACATTATGACATTTGTGGGCCCTAGGCAATTTTGTCTTCGTAGCACTCTTCCTCTATTAAAAAAAAAGTTTAAAATTCTATTTTACAACTGCATCAATATAAGGACAAATACAATCCACGCTGGATTATATCCATTTTTTTCTTCTGATTTTATAAGAAATTGAAACATTCTCATGGGCCCCTAAAAGCAGCATGGCCTTGGGCGTATGGCCACTGTGCCAAATAGAAAAGTGGGTCCTGGACTGCAGAAGACCAGATATGAGATGGTAAGACCTGAATCAAATGGTGGAATTAAATGGTGTATCATTTGGGGTTCTGATAGAAAACAGAAAAGACACTCAAGATAATTCGTGGAGAATTTATTTACAAAGGGACTATTTGCCCCTGCCTCTGAGGGAGGAGTGTGGTGGGATAGGGGCATCACAGGCCCTGTGCAGTAACCCAGGACTGGAAACAACAGAGTGTCCTTCCCGTGTCCCGCCTGAAGGGAGGAGGAGAGGCGGTTACTACCAGCGGCTGGAAAAAGCGCTGGAGAGGAATTATTAGGAGGAACAATGGCTTTGACTTGAGGGACACAGTCAGCCTGGGGCACGTTGCAGGGAGGAATCCAGGATTATAAATAAATGCCTTGTCCTCACTCTTCTCCCTTACTCATTGTTGTCTGAGCCCAACCAGAAGTGAGGGCATGAGAACCACTGATGCTGTGCACACATGTTCATTTCCCAGGGCAGAGAGCTGTTGGAAGGGTGGATCTGCGGGACCAACTGGAAGCTATGTGACACAGGTGGCCTCTCTAATGTGGGACAGGACTTGATTCAGCAGTGGCTCTTGACATCAGAATCCCCTGGAGGGCTTGTTAAACGAGATTGCTAGCCCCACCTCCTGAGTTTCTGATTCAGGAGGTCTGAGTTGGGCCCAAGAATGTGCATTCCCACAAGTTCCCAGGTGACGCTGATGCTGTTGATCTGAGGAGCACACTTTGAGAACCGCTGTCCTAGTGTGTTCTCCACGGAAATTTCTGCCCTAAATGATATGATTTGATCACTGTATCTGCAAACATCTAGAACAGTGCTCAGTAACATAGGTACCGAATAAATATCTGATGAATTAATAAATGAACAATTAACCTAAATAAAATCTTAACTAAAGAAAATTCCCCCGATGCAATTTAATCATCTATAAAGCACTAAGCAATCTATGACTCACATTGAGGTGGTGGCCAAATGAACACAACAGATCTGAAATCCTGGCTGGCATCTTCTAAATCAGACTCTGTCCCGGGCCACTTCAAATCTCACATGTCATATCTCACATCTGCTATGCTAACATCATGCTTCAAATCTTTTATTCGGTGTGAACAGCATAGTAAATGACTCCATCATCAGTGTTTCTATAGTATATTATATATAATCATTCATCCATCAAACATAAGTTACAGAGCTGAGGGCCAGACGCAACGCTAGTCCCTGAGGAAACAAAGATGAATGACTTCTGCCCTAAGAGCTCACAGTCTAACGGGGAAAACAGACATGCACACAGAAAAACTGTGGTAAATATTATCCTAGAAGTACATCAAGGTAAATATAGAAGTATAAATGGTAGGCTAGGAGCAGGAAGGAGGCAACTCTGCTTGGGAGTTTCAGGAAAAGCTTCACAGAAGTGACTTTTGAGGTGGGTGTTAAAGAATGAACAGAGGTTCTCCAGATTTGTAAATAGGAGAAGAGCATCCAGACTTAAAGTCTAGCTTGTATAAACACGTCATGTTTGAAAATTAGTGAGAGTTGAGTGTGCATTATCACATAGGAAATCCAGGAGGGCTAGGTCGAGACTGACATGGGATGAAGCTACAGAGGTCGATTATATAGAGAACCAGGTTGTACATAGTCCCTGAAGGACAGGCTCAAAAGACCCAACTCACGGGTCTTCTCCTCCATGAGCCCTAAAGTAGGATGAACCGCCCTGCCCCAGGCTCCCACAGCACACGCTACAGGCTTTTATCATAGCAGTTACTTCATTAGATTGAAATTATCTGTTCATGTTTTCAACTTTCCTACTAGACCATAAGCTCATCAAACACAGAGACTCTTATTGATTTTTGCAGTAGCGTATGGTCTGGCGCATGGTAAGAGATGAATAAATGTTTGCTGAACTGAGGGAGCCTGAAGAGGTCTTTCTACTACAGGTTGTGTAGTGACGGGGTCTCCAGCTGGTCCGCCCAGCTCCACCTAAGGACAGGTGCTGGGCTTTTCTTTCTCCTCCTCTCTTTCTTCTCCCCCACGATTCCACCAGATATCTGGAGCCCCATCTGCCATCTTCACGGCTCTGAGTATCCCAAGATTTTGAAAAGGGGGTTTGTCCACAGCAGATAAATTGAAGGAAATAGCTGCTATTCTTCCATTTCTTTGGGATTTTCATGTATGGAAGACGAAGAAGCAGGAAATCTGAGTGCTTCTGTGGAGTGGTGGGAAGTTGAGGGGTGGGCAATATGGAAGATCCAAGTGGTGTAGAGTTTGAGTGACAGGTAAGATTTAAGAAGCTAAAGAAAAGGAGGAAAGGCATTTCCAGTCCTGGATAAATGCAATTATCCATTTTCTCTGCTCTTCATCCTTCTTATAGGATGCTATTAGAGGATGCTAAAAACATATGCATAATTGTGCTGATACCTCATTGTAGCTCCACATGCAGGATGATGCTTGGCATATTTTAAACACCAATTTTAAATGTAAATTGAATTGGTTAGATGTAACTCAGCCCAACTCATCTCTCTTCTACCCACCTACTAAGCAAAAGACCCATTTAAGCTCTTTCCTATACAAGATAAGCTATCATATAATCAGGGACTGCAAACAATAAGCGTGAAATTTAGTTTTTTCTTAAGACTTGGATATAACTACATCAACAAAGCACTATTGGAAGTGCTTTAAAAAACTAAGCTCTCTGAATTTACTCTTTTATAAGTTGTACAATACTTCTACTAGGCTCAACTACATTTCTGTTTGTACGGGCTGTTCATTGTACAGGGGCATCCAGCTGAGGGGGCAAGTGGGGGCTCAAATCCAGCCCCAATTCTGTGCCCATGAACTACCTAAACCCAGAAGAGTCAGCTTTTTTTTTGAGCTATACAGTAGTTTATATGGGCTAGTAGTGGGCCTTACCATACTCTTCTTTTCTTCCTACGCCCTTTTCTCTTTTGAAACGATGGGCTGAAATCTCAGTGATGATGCTACCATTCATTACCATCTCCATCACATTTCTGGTATACTGGTTTCCCTAGAAACAGTCCTGAGGCAAACGTTATGATCTAAGCTTTCTGGGGAGGTATAATCCCAGGGTATTAAAAGTGAGGGAAAAGGAGAGGTGAGGCAGAGAAGAAAGAAAAGCAGATAAAACATGATGCACTGTGAGTTGACCACAGCATCATAAGAAAACCCAGCCAGTCGCTTAGTGAGGGGGACATCTTCCAGGCAGGAGCATGGAACTCCCTGCTACTCCCTATCTCTCATTGGTTGAAGTTGGCCCTATGGAACCAACACACTTCTTAAACGTGTTACCCAGATCCAATAGCCACCTACTGGAGAAGCCAAATCCCATACCCCAGGATGTGGTGATACATCCAGGTCCAAAAGTGATGGGAGAAGCCAGAGCCTCTGTGGGTGCAGTAAGGTCAGGTCTGGGTGCTGGAGTTGCTGTTGCTCCCTCTGGACCACGTGTGGGGGAAGATGGACAAGAACTGAAGTTTTAGAAGCTCTGACAGTTTTAGGAGCTGGCCCGGTGGCGTAGCGGTTAAGTTCGCTTGTTCTGCTTCGGCAGCCCAGGGTTTGCTGGTTTGGATCCTGGGCATGGACCTACTCACCACTCATCAAGCCAGCATCCTACATAGAAGAGCTACAATTCTACAGTTATGATACACAACTATGTACTAGGGCTTTGGGGAGAAAAAAGAAAAAGACGAAGATTGGCAACAGATGTTAGCGCAGGGCCAACCTTCTGCCCCCCAAAAAAACTCTGACAGTTCTAGAAGATGAGGCAATGGCAGTGACAATGGTGGTGGCCAAGTTCCATATTGAGCAAGCAGAGGATGGCCCAGGAGGCACAAAGGCCAAGCAATTCTAGAGAGATCTATAAATTGGGTCTGAAATACCTGGAGTCAATGGATATTGCTACAAAAAAACAAAAGAACTAAAATCTTATCCCTTCTTCTCAATGCTTGTTAACGTGAAAATATAGCAAAATTCATGTTTTTGATGACTCAATCCCATAAGAAAAGTTAATCAAGGTAGAAATTTTCACATGTTTACATGGACAAGGTATCAACGATGGTAAGGAAAATGGGCACAGATATGCCATAGCAACATGTACATATACAATAAAAGTGGCTTAGGGGCCGGCCCGGTGGCGCAAGAGGTTAGGTGCGCGCGCTCCGCTGCGGCGGCCCGGGGTTCGCTGGTTCAGATCCCGGGCGCGCACCGACGCACTGCTTGGTAAGCCATGCTGTGGCGGCGTCCCATATAAAGTGGAGGAAGATGGGCACGGATGTTAGCCCAGGGCCGTCTTCCTCAGCAAAAAAAGAGGAGGATTGGTGGATGTTAGCTCAGGGCTGATCTCCTCACAAAAAAAAAAAAAAAAAAAAAAAGTGGCTTATTATTGTCATCTATCGGGAAATGGAAATTTGTCTTATAGAATGACAGTCATTGTGTTGGGACTTACATGTAGTTGAGATTTACCTGATCACTCAGAACCAGTTTATTCCTAAAATATTACGTCAAGGAAATTTGTCATGCAATCTAACAACTCAAAAAACAATAGTTGCCTCATCACACACACGCACACACAAACATACAATGATACTATGTAGAGGTGAAGGACATGTTAATTAGCTGGATTGTGGTGATCTTTTCACAATGTATACATTTATCAAAACATCAAGTCATACACTTTAAATATATACAATCTTTATGTATCAGTGATATCTCAATAAGACTGTTTAAACAATATAAATAAATTTTTAAAATTAAAAAACTGGTTGCTGAATAGACACTGGCTCTGTATGTATTTGGACATAGGTTAGGACAGGATAGGATAAGCTAGGGTAGGACAGGAAAGGATAGGATTGGATGGTTAGGATAATGATTTGTCTGTGTGTTGTGACCATGCCTTATACACGACGTAAGTTTATTTCTTTTTCATGTACAGGTCAAGGTGCAAGCAACTCAAGGCTGGTATGGCAGTTCTTTGGTCATTTGCAACTTAGATTAGTTTTACTTTCCACTCTGCCAGCTCTCAAGAGTGGCTTTTGTCTGCATAGTCCAAGATGACAACTCAGCCTCACATCTACCTTCTAAGCAACTGCATAGAGGAAAGCAGTGGGGAGAAGGAGAGAAAACCACATATAGCTGTAAGGTAGACTGGGAAATATTTTTTTCCTGGATAGTCTTAGGTCCAGATTAAAATCTGGGGCTATTACCATAGAAGAAACGGATCTCACAGGACAACTAGCCTTTGTGCCACAGCATGAGTTTCTTAATTGAAGATACTCAGAGATTCCAAGAGCAAACTAACAAGAAGTCATAACTACCAAATTTGTATCAAACTCATTTTCTTCACTGATTAAGGAGAAAAAACAGTGTTTTAAGTGTCTGCTCTATAACCAACATTGTCCTGAAGGGTTATATATAAACATGAATAACTAAACAAACATGAATAACTAACGACAAATTCAAGGTAGCATGTAATCCATTTTACATGGGTGTTACAATGGTAAGACCCGACCGAGTAGGAAACAGTTGGTCGTATGGACACCTGTTCTTTAACCTCAAGGGATCCTCCATTCCTCGAACTCCTAGAATGTCCTTCCACCAGATCTTGATGGCTGGGTCTTTCCCATCCTTCAAAAGAAGGCTCAAATGTCACCTTCTAAGAATGAAGCTACCACATTTAACATAGGATCCTTTCTAGGAACCCTCTAGTTCCTTGAGGGCAGGGACCTTGTCTATCTTATTCATCACTGTGGCCTGGGGGCCTAAAATAGTGCCTAGCATGTGGCAAGCATTCATTAATATTTGTTGAATGAACAAACAAATGTATGAATGGAGGAGTCCCCCTAGAGAAAATCCCATTGCAATGCAGATGAGTGTGACCACAAGGATATTGTTTCCAATTCCAGCTAACCTTTCAATGGTAATCCTTTTTATCCTTCTTCAGTCATATTCCTCTCAGCAGCAATTCCAAACCATTTTTTCTCCTTGAATCCCCCAGACTAAAAAAATACACACACACATAAAGAAGCCAGCGGTCCAGAACCTCTTCATCTTCCCATTCTGGATCATTCAAACATAGCCCTATCCACGGCCATTTCCAAACTCAGATGTAAACAAACAAAACTGCCCTCACATCCTCCAGTCCTCAAGCCACTGCCTGATCTCTGTCCCTCATGACCAAGCTTCTCAAAGCAGCCCACAGTCAACATCTCTCCTTCCTCGCCTCCCCTTAACTTCTCACCCATGGAGACTGTGTTCTGCACGCCAACCAACAACTGTCACTAAGGCACCAGTGTTTCCAGATTGCCCTCATCTTACTAGTATTAGTCATTCTCTCCTCCCTTGATCCCATGACCACTCTCTCCTTGTTCATCTCCTTTTCCTCTTACTTGTTCTTTTCACCTCTTTTGCTGACTTTTCCCTCTGTCCACCCCACCACACTGGTATTACCCAAGGTCTTGTCCTCAGCCCTCTTCTCTTCTTACATGTTCTCCATAGGAAATCTCATCCACTTCCATGTTATTAGCAACCATCCGCATTCTGACAACTAACTCCTAAATATCCCTAGTACACAAGTTTCAGACGTATATGTGTGTGTGTGTATCTATATATATAACTGTCTAGTTGACACCTGCACCTGGATATCCTAAGCACTTCAAACTCAACACGTCCTAGATTAAACTCATTATCTACTATCCCTACTCCACCCCCAACCTGTGTTTTTTCTTCTTTATTTCTATTTTGATTAAGTACCTCACCGTCTAACCAGTGCCTAAACCAGAAAACTTTAAGTCTTCTTAGCGTTCCTTTCCTGTACCAGGTTCATCCTTTACCCTCTCCTTAAATGCCATTCTCGCTCTGCTGCCAGCCCATCAGTCCCTCAAAGCAGGATTTATCCTATTCATTTTTGCATTTCCAGAGACAGTAAAGTTACCAAAAGGAGTGGGGGAGGAGGAAGATTATATCATTTTGATAATCAGTTCTTAAAGATATTCATTCATTCAAAAAATATTTAGCACTTAATATATAGCAGAAACATTTATGATTTACTTAAATTATTATCTCTTTTGTAAATGAATATTCTCCTTCTTAATGACTGCCTGTAGCAGGCATGTGTAACAGTGTGTAAAAATCCAAACTCAGGGCCTTTCAACTTAAAATTGTTGCTAACAAATACTACTCTTAGCATTTTACAGTGAAGCTAGGGACACAGGCCAACAATCAGAAACCATTCACAAAAATGTTGAGCAAAATTTCTGACTTTGACTTGTGCATTGTATTATTTAATTAGAAAGGAAATCTTGAAATATACCTGATCCTGCAAAGTAATTCTGTCCACAAAATGCGCAAAGGGAGAGATTTCCCATTTTCTTCACCAACCCGTAATTTGGTAGGAGGGGTTTGGGCTATTTTAATTAATTATTGCAAATTAAATATTTCAACTTGAAGTGAGCCCTTAAGAGAATGAAAAAATATACATAGCTCCCCTCTGCTAAAACTGCTGTTGATGATAGAATTCCTACTGTCTAATCTATAAAAATAAAACCTGAGTTTTCAGCTAATTCCGTTTTCTCAAACACAAAAAAACAGTGCCTCCCCAGTTAGATGCTTTAACATGCACGTTAATTTCCACTCACAGCTGTGGCAATTAGAAAGTGTACTTAATGGAGTGTCATGTTAATTGTTTTCAGAGTTAACCAATTTCTCCATTTAATTGTCAATTGATTAACCTATTGAAATGTTAAGTGACTCAGTTTCCTTCCAGAGTAAACAGCGGCAGCATATGGTAGCTTCATCAGCCGAAGGCGCACTCATTTGCTTGGATTCAATGTGCTGGTATTTTTCTACACCTCCCTGAGCTTTTAATTAGATGAGGCAATGTTACATGTATTTGTCTGCTGGAAAGGTTATCAGTGCCGTGGCTGACCTGCAGAGGCAAGGTTGAGTCTTGCAGCTTTAATAGAAACGGTTTTCAGCTATGACTGCTGTACTTGACTGCATTGTGATGGTAATTAACTCAAGACCGCTTTCCTCAGAGTGTGTGCGCGCGCGCGCGAGCTCGCGTGCGTCTTTCCTGTAGCACTAACTGCAATGAGATGTTTCCTCTGTCATATACATGCACTTATTAAGCACTCATTGGATTCTAATAAGCATGCTAATAGTCAAGGGTTTCTCTAGGCTAATACCACACTGCTCAGATAGTGGTGCCATTAAATAAGTACGATGTTCGTTGCCCGCAGCACATTTTGCAGAGAAAAAGCCAGCTCCCTTTGGTAAAATTTTGCTCCTTTATTTTCATGGTGTCTCATTCCAGCTGATCTTTACAACCATAAAGTAAAACTGATTTTATTTTTTCAATTTAAGCACGTATGAGGCCACATAGGGTTGAGGGAGGGACTCGGCTTTCGAAGCATTTTTCCTGTGTTCCCATTAAAGATCACTGTGTTTTAGTGACCAAATGAATATAAGGTCCTGGTGGTGGGCTAGTAAATCAGTCTTCTCATCTCTTGCACACTGCTTCCTGACTCTGGGTGCGTGTTGCTTACATGTGTGTTTTTACCGTACCGCCCTATAGTTTAATTACGAGCCAATCCACAACTGAGCCAGCATTATCATCCTTGGTAATGTTGGTAGGAGGCAACTGAGACAAAATGATTACAAACCTATGTTGTGTTCAATAGTTCTTTAGAGGATTTTTCTCTTAATAGTTCTGGCTCATTCATGTTTGATTCAGCACATTTGTTCTTTAAAAAAGGCATAGCTTAGAAGAGTTTCAGGGTGGGTTAATAACTCAACTGAAAATGGCTGCTCGCATTGTAAAAGCTTGTTCCTGCAGTTGCTCAGGGCTTTCTTCAGTTTTGCCGCTCTGCAGCTTTGGCCCAGTTGGTAAACAGCTTAAGTCCAGACATCTTTTCATTCTCTGAGCAGCGGATTGAAATAAAAATGCATATAAGTGGCGACTGACTGGCGCTGGCCTAACAATAGCCTGTAACATTATGCAAGGGTATTTACATAGGAATAAGGCCTTGCTAAAGGAGATGGGGCAATTAATGGTGTGGGCCACACATATAAGGAAAGTTTGTCCAATCCTTTCCTCAATAAAGATCTTTTGTAAAGTGCTATGGAAACTCATGGAGGCCCCACAGAGATTAAGGGCAGGACTTTCCTGGGACTTAAAAAAAAAAAAAAAAAATATATATATATATATATATATATATATATATATATAATTGAAAGTTTCAAAAAGCCAAATTATATTAAATAAATGCACAGGAAAGAATATGAATTCCTTTTTTGTGTTTTGATAGTTTGGGTAGTTTCTCCAACCCTATAAAAGAGGCAGTTACATGTGTCTTCAGTCCTCCTCTTTCTTTTCTTTCTTTTTTTTTTTTTTGTGGTGATGTTTATTGAGTAGAAAGTCATTCCGAGATAGACAACTCCTTAGCTATCTTGTTTCCTTGTGTGTTTGAAATTGAAGCATCATCTTTAAAATATTTGAAAAGTTCTGCCGTACTTCTTATTTCAAGTAACGTTTAAGCAATGGGGAATACAGCGCAGCGGCCAGGCCTGAGGGGAAAATCCTCAAGACTTTCAGGAGTGTCAGGCAGCTGGCTGGCACAATGGAAACAAACGGCCACAAAAGCAGGGAGGGGCCGGAAAGATAATGTGAACGGTGTGCTACAGGAGGATGTCAAAACCTCCGTTCAAACTTAGCCCTTTTTTAGGATATACGTCACAAGAGAATAAATATCTTGTCAGTCCAGATACAAATTAAAAAGTCAAATGCCTAAATTATTTTCATCCCAGTACTCTTCCAATATATTGTCACTGATTTTTTTTGGAAGTGGGAAGTCCTCCCTACCCCACCCCCACCCCTAGTCCCCCAAGCCCAGCAGTAAAGACAGTTCTGGGGGGGGCTCTGTCACATGCCTGCCTTCTTATCAGAGGCTCACCATCTGCTTCTGCCCTTGGCCAGATAGCATTACTGTTATTATTACTTTGGATCAGAATACTTTTAATAAAGTATCTTCAGCATCCTAAAAATAAGAGACAGAAGAATAACCCAAGCCCTTGTTACGTTTTATGACCAGTTAAAGAATTTATTATCTTTTTAAGCAAAGCACTTCAGTTCCTTTTTTCCTTTTTTCTTTTTTCATGTTTTCTCTGACTCAAAGGACATTTTTCTAAGGAAGCAGAACTTAACGCAGGGCGTGCTCGAGCTCTGCTCACGCTTGTAGTGAACCTGTTCCTACTTCCAAAGTTGCTTTTCGTCCCATTTCCTCATGTATAGTAGGTTCATGAAATTCATGTCCAGATAGGATGAGTGAAGTAAAATCTTCATGTGATAACGCATAAGCTTTGGGTGCCTGTGTGTGTCGCGTACAGAGACAGTGATTTCAGCAACAGCCCTGTCAAGCAGGCAGAAATCAATGCCTCATTCAGGACTATTGATCAGTACTAAATTAATTAGACTCCAAGGCTTATGGCAGTTGATAAGACAACTTGTTAATTTAGTCAATGATAGTGTTTTTCCCTAAAGCAGCAAATACCCTCTTCTTTAGAAAAGGCATGTCTAATACTTGCTGCCAGTTCTTTTTTTTTTATTATTATTTTCATCTTTCTTGTTTTCTTTTTCTAGGAAGTAGGTATTTAGCGGTAAGTGGGTTGTGGGGGGAATCAATAGGCAAGGGAGTGTTGTAAAAATGTATATGCTGAAGAGTCACTCTGGAATATTCAATAGCCCATTCCCAGTCTGTTCCCCAGCCTAACATTATAATTCCGGGATGACAAGCAAGTAGCCAGATTATAACCCGGGACAGGAATTTCCTACGGGGCCTTGGCCATGTAAGGGCACTCCAGACCTCTGAGGATGTTCATTTGGAAGGGGGCTACTTCCTAAACCTGCATTTAGAATTGACTGATACAGACTGCTTTTGCTTTTCTTTTAAACCTGCAGCAGTGATGGTCATAGTCAATAACAAAGACTTTGGCCCTGTTGGTTATGCAAACTGTGAATGGAATGAAGGTATCCCAGAATGCCCTGGACATGCGGCAGTACTTCCTGCTGGCTTGGAGGGACAAAAGGACAAAGCCCGGGAGTGTAGGGGTCCCACCAACAGCTCTTGGAGGCAACAGCCTGCTACCAGCAGCACTCCAACCCTCTGAGAATGCTAATCAGCTGGTGAAGAGCTCAGCTTTCTCGCCATAATTCTATAGTGTGGTTGAGGACCCCATAGTGCTCACTAAATAAAGACAACTAATTGAGAATTTTTTGCACATTTTGCCCAGGGGACTTGTTGTTCATTCGATTCTTTGGGGAGAATGTACCCCTACTGACAAGAAGAGCTGATTGTTTTGGCAGCCTCCCGTTACTCTTCCCCGGGTCTAAGACTGACTTTCAAAGTATGACAAAAATGTTTAATTTTGATTTTTTTAATTATGTTGCTGGGAATTATTTTAGATCTCAAAGAATAGGCATTCCAGAGTTCATCTAAAAAAAAAGAAAAAAAAATCCTGGCAGAGTTTTTTGAATTAAAGTCCTGTTTTTTCTTCTTCTTTCTTTTTAATTTTTTTCTCTTAAATTGTATTTTCTGTGGTGAGGCCTACATTTTTGTGTCTGCAGGTGACACGTTGATTGAAACTAAAATTAATAAATCAGCTGAAAAGCTCACACCTACAGCTCACAGCAGGGCCTGGAAAACACATTGATAAAGGGAGCTTTATGCCCTCATATAAAGAAGGAATAAATTACAGAAGCACTTGTTGCCTTGGAACTTGATTTTCCTTTGCAATCTGGTATCTTATTTTTGGAGGCTTATTGTTAATCAACAGGTTCCTGGTTGCTTTAGCAGGTGCCTTTGCTATTAATCTCTTCCTTGCCATTACAGCATATTCATGAGGAGGCTTCTAGATGTGGCTCTATCTTCTGACCAAGGAATTAGTTTAAAAGGTGCACCCTTTACTCAATGGCTTGCAGTTAGCCACGTTGAGGACCAAATGCAAAGTAGCATTTTCTACAGCTTGCGTCTCATTAAGGAGTGTTTTGCTAACATATGTGTCTTACTGTGCTTTTCTTCTCTCCCACGCTTATTCCTTCACCATGGAGGGCAATTATGGAACTTACCAGTCTCTGTTCATTTATTTTAAACAAAATAAAATTATATATAAATAACAAAACGATACCTTTTCTTATTAATGTGCACCCTCATTTTAATTAAACAATGGCAATGTTCTTTGGAGGTGTGTTTGGAATTAAAATGTATGATTTGGGAAGGCAAGAGGTTCAACATTTCTCACCAGAACTAGATTAATAAATGTCGTTACAAGTGCAGGAATTTAGCCATCATATTTCCCTTTAGAGTCTTAGGTAATCGGAAATGTTTAAGCTTGACAAAAGAAGGAAGTAAATATACCTATGGGGGTAGTTTAGAAATATAAAGAATAACTGAGGATTTAAGTCTTAAATTTGTAATTACAAGGATCTCCAAAGCATATAATGGTGCAAAACAGCCCAGACAACCCCACATATGGGAAGAACCTCTTTGTTGCAATCTGCAGATATTTCAAAGGACATCCTCAGGCACACGATTATTCTTATTATTGTTCATTTCCTTTCAAATCTTCAGGACAACCTAGTCCACAGCTCAGTGTGCATG
Source organism: Diceros bicornis minor (assembly GCF_020826845.1). Classification (NCBI taxonomy): domain Eukaryota; kingdom Metazoa; phylum Chordata; class Mammalia; order Perissodactyla; family Rhinocerotidae; genus Diceros; species Diceros bicornis. The sequence continues at coordinate 7,022,021 of NC_080763.1, read as the reverse complement.
CTGTCTTTTTGCCAAACCTAAGAAATGTCAAGCTTGTGCTTTTCTTATTTTTAACTTTTTAAAATTAAGGGTTTGTGTCAATTGAGACACATTTGATGTCACCGTCTACCTCACCCTTTCAGACTAAGTCCTGAAGTATCTTTGTTCTGTAGGTTAAGGTCAACACATCATCTCTTTTGGTAAGGAATTTTCTGGTTAGGTTTTAGGAGAGAAGGCGGTAAGTTAGAGGTATTAGTGGAAAAGTTGAAAGCTAATCACAGGAATGCATGTGAGTGAGCATTAAGAGAACCATCAGAATTGACATTATTCATGAAACATCTGTCCATGAAAATGCATATTAACAAAAACATCATCAGGGGTATCTTATGGTTGTAATATTATGTCACTCCCACAGATAGGAGACAATTAAAAAGAGTGCTATCCTCTCAAAAGAGTGACTTAAGTTACCATTGGAATTACACTACCAAGCTGACCGTTGGATAGGGAGCAGGGGACCTTCACCTGCACCAAAATCACTACTGGTACCCGGAATCTGGATCCTCATGCTAGATTTTTTTGTTCAGGCCAATAAACCAGGAGACCTTTGGTAAGGATGGCCCCACCCACCTCCAGCAACCACAAAAATAAACAAAAATAGTGACTCCGGACTTGTTTATCTTTTAAAGCTGAGGAAGAAAAAAATCTGTTCTACACTGCACAGAAACAAAGTTTATGCCCCAGTGACACAAAATCAACAGCTTTAGGTTCTCATGTACCAGGAATTGCTGTCTGTGGGGTGAGGCGAGGGTCTTGTGAGTGAAGAGTAGAAGAAAAGGAGGAGGAAATAAAGCTTACATATAAAGAAATTACAGAAGTGGTTAGTGTATTCTGGGACTGGTCAGGTTAACTTTTTGATATTTGTAGTACAAATTTCTAAAAAGCAAAGTTCCAAATATGTACAAAGTGTTGCAGAGGGCGGCTGGTCCAGCATGTGTTTATAAGATGGAGAGTTAGGACCGGAGAACTTTCCCCTCCCCCAGGCTCCCTCCCGCGCTTCCAGCCAGGGAGGTTTTCAGTCCTTTTTGTCTTTTTACAACTTAGCCAGATCAGACACAGTTCTGCAATGCATATGCAGAGCCTACCCTTGTTACTCTCTCTAATGAGCGTTCACTTAATCAACTTGACAGTCGCCTTTATCCCCCTCCCCTTTTTCCTTCACATCCACTAAGAAAGTTTTCAGGAAAAAAAAATGTTAACAGATTCAAGGGGGTATTAGCACTGTGAAATGGTAGCTGGCCAAAATGGGGTGAATCGCAGGGCTTCACAATGACCCTGCTCTCCTGCCCACCCTCAGTCCCGCTCCTGAAAACAGGAAGCAGGTCTGCCAGTCTCATAAGAAAGCATGTATTTTAATAGCCAACAGGAAGTGATTTTCCTTTTCAAGAACTGAAAACAATTTGTTGTTATTTAACAAAACACTTAAGCATAGTAGTTTCTCATATCCCTATCCTGCCAAAAGAACTTTTAAAAACTTTTGTGAAAGAGACAATCTTGCTATGAGACAAGAGGAACCAATCCACGTTGGCATTCTCCCATCAAATTTCCCAACAAGGCCCCCTGAATCTCACGACCAGTCTTGACCCTGTTGAGCTCCTCTCCAACCTTGAAGTTGGGGGCGCAGGGGCGGAGGGCAGGTGAGTTTCAGTCCAACGGAGTTCAATCTTCCCAGGGAATGGGTGATGAGACCCACACCCCAGGGGCTCTTAATCATGTTCTCAACTCAACCTCAACGAGAATCTGCCAATGGGCGGTCAATGTAACGTATGAAAACATGTGGCCCAGCTGCTGGCACATAGCAGGTCCTCGGAAAAAAAAAAGTGAGTTCCGGCCCCTCTCTTGCCTGCAGGCGTCAGAGGTTTCAGTCCCGGTGCAGCGTCCGCCAAGGCCGCTTTACCTCCGTTAGGCCCCTTACTCCTTCTCCCAGCTCCCTCGAGCTCCCGCAGGCAGACCTCTTGTCCTTAATCTTGGCCAGTTTTGTAACTCGCCCACTTGACAACCTTTCATTTCGCCAGGGCCGGAAGATTCACACTAACAGGAGCGGCAGGGGGCAGGCACCCCCCCTCCTCCACCCCGTTCTGTGCTGGATAGGTCTGGTTTTGACCTGCCTGGTCGCTCCCAGCACCTTTCTCCCCGACACCTATTCATTAAGGCCTGCTAACAACCGATTGGTCACCTTTTGCATTCAGAGTGAGTAGGAAATTTGATTTTAAGATAGTCAGGGTCTGGTCTCTACGTAGAGGTAATGACTCGGGCTTGTTAGGTCACTGACAAGGCTTTCTTTCCCTGACCCTCTTGATCGAAGGTGGGAATCGATGCGGCCGGGTGCCGGCGTTCTCTACCTTGGGTGCGCGCTCTGCTCGGCAGGCTGGATCTGTTCTGACCGCAGAGAGAGTCTCCAGCTGGGAGTCCTCTGAGGTCTGGGAATGAGCAATCCTTAAGAGTTTGTGGCCTGGCTTCAACCAGGGTGTCTTGAATCCTAAGGGCCGCACTGACATTTACTAGTCGATCCACAGCTGAAGAGTCTGCATGATGCCCTCCGAACCCTGCTTTTTGTTAGAAAGGCAGAATGGCAGGCCCCATCCCAAGACCTATTAAACCATAATCTGCATTTTAACAAGATCCCCAGGTGATTCGTATGCACATTTCTTTAATCACCTGAGGATCTTTGAGAAGGTAGGGAGGTAGAGTACCCTTGTGGGTTCTTTCAAGTCATTTTCTGTCTTCTCATCACAGCCCCTAGTGAGTCAGGGAGGGTATGGAGTTGGAGTTGGGCGGGAAAGAGGAACAGTGGGAAGCAGCAGTTATTACTCTATTATTACTAACCTGCTTTTCTAGTATGCTGATTTTAAGTCATTTTAGCACATCCACAATTAAAAATATATGTTATTAAGTCTCTATTTCTTCTGGAAATAATTTGGAATTTTATCTCTCTTCTCCTTTGTTTTGCAAACGCCCCTTGAAAGACCTTCTACTGTATTGGTCTTTTCTGTTTAGTGAACTAGTAGTTTAACTCTGGTGTCTATTTTTACCGAAGATTGATTTCTGTGTAAGCTTCATTCTGGAAAACGTTTTGGGCTTATAGAGGAACTTCTGCAGGGGTGTTCCTGGCACGTGCTGCAGACGACACCCCTTGCAAAGGCTCAGCCATTTTTCCTCCAACCCCTGACCACTCTGCCCCCGTGCCCCTGAGCAGGAGGGCGGAGAGTGAGGGCAGTGAGTGGAAAGGGCGGAGAGACTGGGATTTACAAAGCTGGTTCGGCCATCAAGAATGCCTGTGACCTTTGGCAAGCGATTTAACATTTCTCAGGCTCTGGATCCTGCTCTGTGAAAAGGAGATAACTCCAAGGATTGTGGGGGTGATAAAAGAAGTAAAATTTCAGAAAGGCCCACTGCAAAGTGGGAGGTTGGTAAATGGGTGTTCCCTTCTTGTGCTTTCCTGACAAGGCCTCTGAAGAGCAAGTCAGAAAGGAAGTGTGGCTCTCTGGCCCCCGAGAGCAAGGCCCTCCACCTTGGCAGTGAGCTGTGTGGAGGGGGTGAGCGTCCTGCTCCTCAACTTCCTGATTGTAAATAGTCCCGCCTATTAAACACCTAAGACCTGACTGTGACGTTTGGCAAGTGCTTTAACCTTCCTGAACCGTTCACCCGGCTCTGTGAAATGGAGATTATAATACCTAATAGGATTGTTGAGGTTGGTTAAAGAGGTTGCTTTACATTCATTATCTCATTGAATCCTCCCAACAACCCAGTGAAATAGGCCTCATTTGGCCCCATTTTATAGCTGAGGACACTGAGGTTCAGAGATGTCACGTCATTCACTCAGGGTTATGCCGCTGATAAGTGAGAGCCAGGTTTTGAGTCTGGATCTCTCTAATCCCAAATGCCTATGCTCTCCATTGTACTTCCTATGCCTTAGGGAGACTGATAAGTAAAAGGGAAACCAGATAATGAGAAATACTTAGTATTTCCAATCCTTATTAACATTTCAGCTCAATCCCAGGAAGGGCAGTGATTTTCAAACTTCCTATCTTTTTTAATCTGTGAAAAATCTGCAACTAACCAAGAGGAGAAATTTCCCCCTAAATGGTGTCAGTCTTGACAGATAATAAAGCAGTTCTTTCACCTCTGAAGGATTATCAAGTTGGATGTCCAAACCTGAGAAGCAGCAAGATTTGGTTCTTTATTCTGCCTCTGACTAGACTCGGATCTTCAGGTTTCAGGGAATGACAATCTCCGTCAAAGGTTGTCACATCTGGGAGCAGATAGTGCTCAGAATGATGGGGATGTTATGAACCAAAGTGAATTCGCTCCAAAGTTACCCTCATTAATGAGAAGGTGAGTCACCCTAATTCATTGGGCTTGAGGAATGATGGGAAATCAAAGTACATCCCTGGGGACAAGTTGAGGAAGGGCGAGGTAGAGAAAATGGGTAGTGAAAGGGAGGAAAAAGGGTCATACAAAGAGAAGCAAGGGCTTGGTGCCCTTCAAAACAGCACAGACCATCAAAACTCAGGCTGCGGGCCGGCCCCGTGGCTTAGCGGTTAAGTGCGCGCCCTCCACTGCTGGCAGCCCGGGTTTGGATCCCAGCCACGCACTGACGCACTGATTCTCTGGCCATACTGAGGCCGAGTCCCACGTACAGCAACTAGAAGGACGTGCAGCTATGACATACAACTATCTACTGGGGCTTTGGGGGAAATAAATAAATAAATAAATAAATAAATAAATAAATAAATAAATAAATAAATAAATTATAAAAAAAAAAAACACAAAAAACTCAGGCTGTGATACTGACCCAGCACCTCCATTTGCCCGGGTGGCCCGCATCAGCGTTTGATCGGGACAGGTGGAAAATGTACTTCCTGTACAGTCTGTTAAACACGGGGTGGGGAGCTGTGGCATGTTAAAATGCTTGTGTCTACAACTAATGTGCTCACACAGAGAAAAATTCTTGAAAATCTAAAATGGAATTAGACTTGATAATGAGTGCATTGCAGGAGAAAATCTCTCTCTTCTCCCTTGCATTAGGGGCAGGCTAGTGGGCACAATGACCCTCCCTCTAGTCAGGCTGGCCCTTCAGAACCCCAGCCTATTTCCTAGAACTCTGGGGTGGGCGTATGTCTGAAGAATAATGTCAAATTAAGGACAGTGTTCAAAATAGAGAAGGATCATTATTTGCTTTGAATTAGTGCCATGGAAGTGCCATGTTTTACATCAAATGCAAGAGGAGTATTTTAATTTGATTTACCTATGATGTAATAGCGTTACAGCTGGTAGTAAGATGAGCTGCATTTTAGTGACCTTTTGATTTTTTTTAAATGGAAGAAATTTGCTAAGATAAGCAACTTCCTTCTCCCTTATATAGGACTTTCCTCTTTTAGCCATGTATTTCTTGCTCAGCAAAAGCGACAGGGACTCTAGATGTCTGCTTCATTAATAAAGGTAGAGGGAATTTGACTGGTTGATGAAACCAATATGCTTTCCAATTCAAAAAGTTTCAAATTCTGACATATCTGATATTTACAGTGAAATATGAGCATCTGCTTATTTTCATAGGTAAAAGAAATTCAAATATCTTTTCTTAATACAATTCTAAGCACAGCAATCTCTCTGCTCCAGGTTAACCAGCAAGGCAATTTCTGTGTGGAGGTTGCTCAACTCTTAAAGAACAATTTCCAGAAAAGCTCATCTCTTGGAAGCTGAACCCTGAAAATAAGAACACCCAAAATATTTTTGGAGGTTGTGTGTTGCTGTTGGCTCCCCCGGCCCCCCTTCAGATTGTTTTCTTTCTGTGAGCCTGTGTCCTTGTCCCAAGAAGCCCCCCAGACTGGTCACTCCCTAATCTGTCTGCATCCCAGTTTTATTAGGTGGAAAGCACCAAGTGATAATGTACAACTTTTTTTTTTTTTTTAAACATGGACAGGTTTGTTTTTGTAACTGTCAGCAGTGTTTGGGCTATTTTGAGAATGTAGGACAGGGTTAAGGATTAGTACCAGCATTCTCTGTTCTGTGTATCAGAGCCGCTTAGCAGTAATTACTCAGGACATTAGGTTTTGTACTCCTGGTTCAGGCCATTTGCCTGTGAGCTGCTCTAGCCTTTTATAAAGGCATACTGCATATGTTTCTGGGTACCTTTTTGAGAGAAGATTTAAATTGGCCAGATGAATAATACTTTGTTACAAGTGTTTTGCCCTAGGCAAAAAGGTTTTCTTCATATTATCATAGCCTGAAGCTGCAATCCTCAAGCTTGATGTGACTGGTGTTATACTGTCACATGGCAATGATGTAAGAACAGACCTCTCTGTGTCAGACAAATCTGGATTTAGGGGAATTATAGCAGATGTTGCAAAATGGCAACAGTTTAGCAAGTTCCTTTTATCCCACTGTTAGGAGGCAGGACTACTAAGTGTACCAGACAGAAAAGAATGTTTTCTTTGATCCTTTACACTCTGGGGTAGGGACTTCCCTGGTTAGAGAACATCGTTAATGATATAGTTATACAGGCACTGATGGATCAGAATACAGAATTAAGGGTTGTTTTTTTTTTTTTTTTTTTTTTTTTTTAGTATTTGTTTTGATTGAGCTTAGAATTTGTGGTCATTTACATTATAAGCTTCAGAAACGCTCTAAAGTTTTATTCTTAGTAAAGAAAGCCTAATTCAGTGGAAGAAACTGAATAACGACAACTAACCTGCATAAAAAATATTTTAGGGCCGGCCCCCTGGCTTAGCCGTTAAGTGCTCGCGCTCCGCTGCTGGCGGCCCGGGTTCGCATCCCGGGCGTGCACCAACGCCCGCTTCTCCGGCCATGCTGAGGCTGCGTCCCACATGCAGCAACTAGAAGGATGTGCAGCTATGACATACAACTATCTACTGGGGCTTTGGGGGAAAAAATAAATTAAAAAAAAATTAAAAAAAAATAAATATATTAAATAAAAAAAAATATTTTAAACTTGGCACACCTATCCACTCAAAGCTTTACATATATTACGTATGTAATTATGTACAACTAAATCACATGAATTCTAAGAGAGGGAAAATAGAAAATATAGCAGTTATTTTAATTTTCACGTTCTAATAAGTGTTAGTGAGTACATTCAATTATGTTGAATAACAAGGTACAGTGCACCATCAGTGTTCACGCAAGTCTCAGTGTCTGAAGAGAAAAAGCTGTTTTCAAAAGCTTTGGATCCCTCTGATCTGGATTCTTTTCCATTTTATTCTAATAAAATTAATTCACACACATCATCAAGGTGAGTAGGTAGATGCCAGTGACGTGGGGACAAACGCAAACGCCATTCCCTGATAGCAGTGATGCCAGGTTTGATTTGTGGGAACTAAACATTTAGCTGTGGTTGATATGCATTTCCAGGACTGTCTCTGAGTCTCTAGAACCTTCTTTTGGAAATGTACTTAAATATCGTTACAGCATGTTGTCCACAGCACTTCATAACATACCTGCAAAGGAGCATGTGCATGCAGGACAACAAGAAATAATTTACCATTAGGTAAAGAGTCCCAATGTTTATTAAAACACACACACCTAATGAATTTGCTCTTTGTTAATGCAAATATTTATTGATCATTTCCATTGGAGCATTAGACAGTGAAATGTGTGCAAACATTTTGACGATTTCTTTAAAGGGCTTCTATCTTTACAGAGCATGTTAAAATTTTTTTAAGTATTTTTATTTGCAAATTGTGATCACTGCTGGGAGCCCCTGAAATAAGTAGTGTTTCTTAATTTTTCAGACAGTTTACAATGAAAACAAAGAAAAAATGAACATAGATGTGTTTTAAAAGCATCAGTGTAGGTAGCTATATTTTGTATTTTTTTTGGAGCTACGAAAGGTAAAGACAAGCACAAAAGCGGGCTGAGAGAAGATGTCAATAAGGCCGCGTCACTCTTCATAAGGTGCTATCTGTAGTGGTATTGGATTATCTGTGTGCATTTCACCTATTTTACCACCGTTTGACCTGAAGAAAGGATTTGCCTACGTAGCACAAAGACAGAGAACGTTCAAGAAGATATTGGGTTTTGTCATTTGAATAATAGCTATTATTTAGAAATGGACCATAATTATGTATATTGCTGTCACTTTAATAAGATAAACGTTATGTTCTCAAAATAAATGTGCTAGAAATCAATGTAAAACTCACATTTAAAAAATTCCGAAGTCATATTTTATTTAAATACAAAACTCGGCACATCTGTCCTAAGGCTTTAAAAATAGGAGCTTCCTGAAAATCAAGCCCTAACTTTGAATTTAAGATTACATGATAAAATGCACACATTTATTGGACATCATTCATCTAAACCCCTGACTGAATCCTTTCCTGTGATTTAAATTTACCTCTTAATCACCCAAAGCCAGATCAGTAGCACATTTTATAGTTGGTTACAAAGACAAGCGTGATGGTTGGGTTAAGTATTGCACTACATATATTGGTGTTTCTCTAGACATTAGAAGGGAAAAATGAAAGTGGCTTTGTGAAACCTGCTGTGTTTAAGAGTCTGAGGGACTGCTAAAAATGTTTCCAATAAAAGGTTTTTGTTTTTTCTTCCCTTTTTTCCCTAAAATGTCTATCCCAGATATCTCAAAAAAACAGCAAATGTATATCTTTTTCAGAAATCCCGATACAACTCTCAAACATCCTGGCTTCAGACAGTAATTCCCACACATACGTAGCTCAGTCTAAGAACAATTTGGAAGAGTTTGCAGTATTGTATCAGCATCTGTTGTTTCACTGTTCAATAATTCACAGTTAGCCAAAGGAGGAAATGCAAACAATCCTTTTTCATATTTGCATACTTGGAATTTGGCTTTTTGATTCATGATTGTTCCCATTAGCTTTGAAAATTCACATTTCTGTCTAGTTGCATGTTTTGCTTGAGTAAGCGCAAATTATGCTCTTGACTCAAATATTATTACCAGTGTAAATACTTTGGAGATGTAAGTGTCTGCCACTGATTTGGGGGTGTTTGTTTTATTGATTTTCATCTGGCGAGTTTAAAATATGAGCAAACTTTTCATGAGGGTTTGGGGCATTTGTTTGAACACTCCTGGAGTAATTGGAAATGCAACAATTGTTTAAAAAGTGGCATTGTCCATGAAAAGATTTAGTGAGGGATGAAGAAATTTCTTGAACCTAAAGACCTAATCTGGTGATCCAATTCTCCCCACTGTGTCCATTCCCGTGAAACTCCATTTACTTGCCCCTATCCCTCACTAGCTCCCTGCATCCTACCTAGCCAATCCTCTAGGTTTCCCACATTGTTTCCTCTTTTGTCTTTTCAGCCTCAACAGAAGAACAACAGATAGGGTTCTGAAGGGCAGGGAGCATCAGGGGCTGCAGGGGAATGGCTGAGATGAGGGTCAGAGTCCTGCCCCTCAGCCAACAGTTACTAGGGTTTGTGCTGCCCGGCTGAACAGTGTTCAAAGGCTTTGCTGGGCTTTGTTCCACTGTGTAGGGATTAGGCCTGGCGGTCTGAGAATTTGCCTTCTAATTAAAAAGGATAAAAGATAGAAGTAGCATTAGACTAAAACAGAGCAGTGATACTTCACAGGCTGGTTTTTTTTTAAAGTCACAAGACAACGCTAGAAGTTGTCAGGATATTTTATTTCTTTAGTGTTCCACTCAAATTAAAAAGAGAAAACTTTGGAAACTCTTCCCAGCTGTTGTGTGTGGCGCATGGAAGTCTAATTGCATCTAAAATCTCTGTGTTTACAGGGAGGCTGTTTGGGTGGGGGATTTGCAGTCAGCACTGGAGAATGAAGGCTGCTTCCAGAGCCACCTTCCTCTTTTTCAAATGCTGGCATTTAATTCCACCAAAAGTGAATTCTGCTTTTCGCTCCACCGCAGTGTGCCCTGCTCTCAAGCCTCCAATGCCTGTCCTACCTATTCTCTTTCCAGGGATCAAGCGTTCCTTTCATCTCCTTGCAGCTGTAGACACTATCTAAACCAGGTGTGAAATGCAATTAAGAAATAATTCTGACCTCGCAGGCTTTTTTTCTTAATAGCAGTGTGATGGAGGGCAATTTTTAATCTTTCACATCCGTACTGTTTATGCTTTTGTGAACGTAAATGTGACTCTATGCCTAAATTTGTTAAGAAAGAAGCCATCCACAGATCCAGGGGCAGACTGGCAACATCAAACACATAGGCACCATCTTAACACTCGCTGGCTGGCCCTCCAGCGCGGCCCTTTCTGCAACGTTTAAAGAACTCTATGCTGTCAGGAGAGACGAGACTGACACTTGTTGAGCTGAACCCGAGGCTGGGAGCAATTTCCCGAGTACGCATGAGACTGGCTTGACCCACTCCGTCACAGGAAGGAAGTCGAGGTGAGGGTTTCTGCTAGAAATGCTGATGAGATTATATAAATTCATTGAGGTGGGGTTTTTTTAGGGGGAAAAAAGGGAGGAAAGAGGTTTGTGGAGGACTTCAGAGCTTTCAAAGCCACTGAGCTCAGATTGCATACAAGGATAAAGGAATGCTCCCTCTTTCCCACAGAGCTCACCTTACGTCATGAAGCCCAAGGACTGAATTTCTTATTTTCCACTTTTCTTATTTTTGTTTTCAATTTGCCCAGCATAAACAAGTAAAGCTCCCTTAGTATAGGGATGTTTTTAATGTATGAGATTATGATGAGACTAATCTGTACATTTCAGAGACACACAAAACATGCTTCTGTTCACGTTTTTGAACAATCCATATTATTATTTTTTTGCTTAATTTTATTGAATTGAGCAAGTTACCAATTGACTACATTGGGCATAAATGGAAACATGGAAACCTTGAGAAGGATAAAGTGCCATCTCATCACCTAGCATGTAATTTTTTGGGTTAAATCTATGAATAATGTGAATATTGTTTTCATCATAAGGCAGAATTCTAAACTTTAGTTTTTTTTCTTTCTTTTAAAGCCTAAATGGAATTAATATGTCAGTGGCTGTATTTTAAAAATGTATGAATTATATTATGCAACTATACAAAATATTTAAGAAATTGGTGAAGTAATCCATATCAATTTCGAACATCAGCTTTCTGTAAAAAAATGAAAAGGTTCTCTCTAGTTCTGAGTTCAGAGACAGCATGGTGATTTAAGTTCAAGTCCCTTCTTTTATTTTTGTTCTTTTGAGATGACCATTCCCCCTGCTGATTTTCCAAATGTAGCAAAGCCCGTCTGCTAGTTCCACTCTAAAGAAAACAAAGATAATCATCTAATGTGGCCAGTGAGGAGCATCACTCTGAATGACGATGTGGTGGGTGACAGTGAGGCAACATTTCTCTCTCCAGTCCCAGCTTCTCTCTAGCATTTAAAATATGTCAGCCAGTAGCACAAAGCCAAACCATTTTAAGAATGTAATTCACAATATTTTGGCTTCTATTTTTCACCAGCTTCTGAGTAATATATTGTACAAGAAAGAGGTCTTTGTTATGTTTATAATACATGTATAACCTGGTGGGAAACCGAATAAAAGATGTATATTATTTGCATAACTTGAACTAAAGAACCCGGTGCATTAATGTGTCTTGAATGTCTTAAATTTAAGTGAGCTGGCTTAAGAGTAATATTATTTTATTACTGTTCTGTAATTCATATAATGAAATCATACGGCTAAAAAAAATTTAAGGTTTTAACAATGATAAGTGGAACCTGATTTCTGAACTCCGTTTTAATGAAAACAGTAATTTATAAGCTGGCACATGTGTGCCCCTTTCTGTTTGCTGACAATAAAAGGCTGTTGCATTTGTATCCTTTCACCTGCTCTCCTCTCGTGCATGTGAGAGAAGCCCATGTAGCTTAATGGTGCAGGCACCAAGTACCAACGACCTCCTGGAAAATCAAGGGATCTGCTTCCCAGACACAACTATTGGAATGCATGGATCTCCGCGCAGTTTTCTGTGTCCTGACAACCACCCCACCCTAACCTGTGTTTCCTTCGAGTCTACCGTGAGAGCCGTCTGAGAAGTTGCGTTGGACGGAAGCTCTGGTGCTCTCAGGCTTTGCACCATACACAGAAAAGAGAACAGACTTCACCTCACATGGGCGGTGCTAGTTGTCTTTCAATCTGATGCGTGAGGGATGTTTTCCTTTACTAGAAACATAAACCTACAGCAATGCTCCCTCTCCCACCCAGGAAATGTGCCTTTATTTTTAAAGTAGCTGAAGTTACTTAATAATTGTATATAGAGAAGAGGATCTTAAATGCTTCTAATGGTGCTATCACAGAAGTCTGTGTTCTTTGCCTGGCTGAGTGTTCTAACTTACAGCTAAAGAGAGACTATTCTTATCTATCTGTGTTTGGAAATAAAGGATATAATATATAACCAGATGCTGGAATGCTCCCTTCTTCCTACACCAAATAAACATGACTATTATTTGTATTAACTATCTTACTCCGCAATTACTAAAATATTTCTTGAAAGGACCTAGGAATGACTAAATCAGTAAACTAATAGAATGAAAAATAAAGGAAATGATCAAATGTACAGAAACAAAGAGACATTGTTTAAAATAAGATAATACACATTTGGGATATATGCTCATATCTATTATCAAATAAATTCAAATGTCAAACACAAACTACATTGTCTTTTATTAATTTGATTTAAAAAAATATTTTTTAAACTACTCATATGGGGCCAGGAAAGTTTTCTACTTGATGTACTCTTTCCTACAGCCAATGGAGTGGTCTCCTTCCTGAGAATACAACACTACAGGCATCATTGTAATAATAGTTAACTCTCTAATCTAAATGACTATCTCGAGAATGTAATAACTAATTATGTTTAATCTTAGTTTTAAAGAGTAAAGCCTGAAACAGATCAGCTCAATTGGAATCATCCTTTCAAAAGATTGAAACGGTGACACTGGTTCTACAAATGGCATCCCAAAGATCCTTCCGGTGGACTTTCTGCTTTTTGTTTCTGGAAGGAGAGGGGTGGGGGAGGGGAGAGTTTGGAGAGGAGGTATTGGCTTGAAAAAGAGCCTTGGACAAGTTGCAACCTCTGAAAACAAATTTCTTTATCTATGAGCCAGGTGGGAGTGCGTCGGCAGACTGCTATTCTGAGCCACCGCGTCAGCTGCAGAGACTGCCATCTCTAAGATGCCATATGAGCTGGATGCTTTTTCACTGCCATGTCTCTAGACTTTTTTCAGCCTTAGGTCTCTCCTAAGCAGGAAAATTCCAGTTTTGCCAATCTGTGTTTTGGTGATGTGGACTACTATCTACCTATGTGGGGCTGAGAACATAAAACTCCCCTCGCTGGCAGTACAATTTGGACTGGCACCAAGGTCATAAGGTGAACAGCCAGTGCTTTATCCTGTCAGCCAAGCCCTAGATATGGGGTGCTTTTTGATGTTGAGCATGATAGTTGGCTTTTTCAGAACTTATGTCCAGAACAGTAATACATAATGCATTTGCTTCCATCTTACAGCTGCTGACACATGTGGAAGGTCAATTTAAAGATTACTTAATGACAAGAGCTACTTGAAACCCATCAAATGCTTCAGAAAGCAAAAATGATCCTCCACCAACAAAAAGTAAAAATTGCCAGCAAATACAGCTACAGTTTTCAACTTCTTCCCAAGAATTCATTACATTTCTCCTTTTCACACAAGCCAGCAGCTGGCTGGTTGAATCCCTCTCACTAATGGTCCCTCTTTCTCCATGGCTTCTCATGGTTCAATCATTTACGGTATAAAGGGCCACTTCGCCTAGGTGTAAAGACCTTTACTGAACCATCCTATCTCCTATATTGGCCAGAAATGGCTTCCACCCTGGGGCCTAACTGCAACGCAAAGCTGGTCCTTCTTTCCCATCCTGTGGTTCTGAAGACGGCGTCTCTGCTTACCTGAGCCACATAAACATGGAACGCAACGTATTTGCTTCTCAGAGGTGTGTGTCCGACACGCGTTTCCTAGGGCAAATGCTGTGCCCCCGACCCACGACCCACGGCGCCTGCCGTGTTTCCCTCACACAGCCATCCGCGTCATCCCAGCCTCCCTGTACCCTCCTTCCCTCTCCTCTCTCCTCTCCCCTGTGACGTCTGCTGGTGTTGAGCCTCACCCTGCCTGGATTTCAGATGTTAGAACGAGAACGACCACATGAATGCGGGTTAAGGGGGCCTGCCGGCCGCGTGGCGAAGCAGTGAAGTTTGCACGTTCTGCGTTGGTGGCCCAGGGTCCGCCAGGTCGGATCCTGGGCGGGGACCTTCTCACCGCTCCTCAGGCCATGCTGAGGTGGCGTCCCACACAGAAAAGCTACAACTCTGCGACTGTGATGCACAACTATGTACTGGGGCTTTGGGGAGAAAAAAGAAAAAAAGGAAGACTGGCAACAGATGTTAGCGCAGGGCCAATCTTCCTCAAAAAAAAAAAGAATTAAAAAAAAAAAAGAATGGGGGTGAAGGGACAAGGCAACAGGATCCGAAGGCTATAGTGGATAGTAAGTGGGAGCTTACATCAAAATGGATGCCAGATTTATACCAAAATCAGAGACTGAAAAAATATCTAGTTTTCTCTTTAAAAAGAAAATAGCCACATTATTTAACTTTCTTCCAATTTTTTTATTATTGAAAAAAAATGCTGTGAGAGGTTAGATTTTATCAGCTTCTGTAAATCCACTGTGCTCCTGATCCACTTTGTACCTCAGGAGATAGTAATAGACTGACAACAACAGTCACTACCCTTGAGGAGTGCTTGCTGTGCACAAACTCATCTAATTCCACATCATCCCCATTTTACGAAGCAGAAAACTGAGGCACAGAGAGGTTAAGTACCTTGCTCAAGGTCACACAGCTGTAGTTGAAGCAGCTATGACTTGAACCTAGTAGTTCACTTGAAAGCCTGCCCTTTTAACCCCTATGCTATGAGCAACCAAACACCATCCTATGGAAAGGAAAGTCCTAGAATGGCACACATCTGTGTTTTTATTAAATATGAGTGTTTAAAAGCACAGACTGTAGAGCCTGACTGCCTGGGTTCAAGTCTTTCACTAGTTATATGATGGGGGCAACTTACTAAATCTTTCTGTGACAGTGTCCTCATCTGAAAAACGGGAACAATAATAGTCCCTCTTTCAAAGTGCTGTTAGCAGGATTAGATGAGCGGCTATGTAAAAACTCTTAGGGCAGCACCTGGTTTGACACAGTCGCCACTCCACACGTGTCTTTTTTCTTTGTTGGTGTTAAGTATCCAGTGTTGGTTTTCTTAAGCTTTGTGCATGTGCTCTTCTGTGGCGGGGCTGCACCACTCAGTTCCTCTGCCAGGACATGTCAGGATGTGTGTGCTCTCGCCAAAGAGCCCTGTGATCCCATAGCCCTTCCGCCAGCAATCTGAAAGAAAATGCCAGGTCTCCTTTCCTTTATCAGAGCTCTTCATCAAAATTATATAGATATTAAGAAATAGATAAAGTATATATACACATACATATACATATAACACTTGTATGTACATATATATATATATATTGTTCCCAGGGAGAAACAAAATGTTTGGATTTAAGACAGTATTGATTATAACTTAGTACACTTTTAAAATCAAAGTGCAAATCTCAAAAGCATTTTAAAATTAGCTCAGAAATAAAAATAATTGGAAGTGTGCTATCGACATCGTTAAATACAAAATCAAACTCTCACCACGTATAAATTGGAGCATTCGATAACTTGTAGGCGTGCTTAGCGCGGGCACATGCAGCCCATCACAGTACCTGAACATGTCCTCCCGACCCTATGTGTCTCTGACTGTGATGTTAATGGCTCCTTTGAAGAGGTTAAAAGCATATTGAGAGCAGGAACTGATGCATCTGTATTTATATGTTGTAATTTTCTCAAATATTAGGATACACCTTAATCAGAAATGCATTCGCCAGACTACAAGATAAAGGACACTTGTCACACTAATAAATACCGCTTATTGTCTTTGATTTTAACCTAATGACAATGATTTTTTTAAAGCATAGCACACATAGAGATTATCTTAAAATTGTAATGCTAAATTCTGGTAAATAAAAATGTATTCATAAAAAAAGCCTTTATAGAAATTTGAGCAAAATTTTCAGAAATTCTCAGCCTAAATTGCTGCTTATTTAAATTGGCCACATTTTTATTTCAGTGTGTTTTTGGCCACATTAAAATCCTGACCGGTTTCCCTGGGAAATCAACAGAAGTTTGGCAGGTGCAGGAGCTCTGCAGGGCAGAGAGCAAGAGGAGAGGTGAGCTCAGAAAGTAATTGTAAAATGTTGGACACCTTTCTGCTGCTTTAATAACTCAAACCCAAAATAGTACTCAGGGAAAGATGGAATTTGGGAGAATTTGGAATCAGGAGTCAGCCATTTTGATAGTTTTCTTCTGGCTGAGATATAGAAAGGGCCTCTGTGGTTGAAGAAAACAGGAATCAATACACAAAACAGACCTCCCGTGAGAGTGGGGGCCTGGCCCACCACTGCCGACCACTGCCCACTGATACTAGCTTTCTGCGAGGGGGTCCACAGGCCTTTACACAGCAGTGGGCACGTCCACGGGGGACAATCTGATCTGTGCACTGAGGAAAAACTGAAGAACGACGTGGATTTTCTTTTCTTGGCATTTCTTTGTTTTGATCATACTGTTCATGTTCTTCATCATAATGCCTTTTTCCACTTTCCCCCGCCCAGCGGTTTGAATGTTTGCATGAAGCAGACACATATCACTACATTGGAACCGTGAAATGTATTTGAAAATAAATGTTTTAATTAAAATTGACATTTCTGAGCCTACTGCTGAGGGCAGTGCTTTTTCTCTAAAATTACTTTGTCCAGCTCCACAGGAGCCAATATAAGAGGAGTTTCCATCCCACTTTAATGCTAATTTAATATCAAAGGAACAGCATTAGTGTGTATACACACACTTTCTTCTTTGGGTTGTTAAACCAGTTCTGAAAGACAACAAACGGGTTTTGTGTTCTCATACAGCATTCGCCTGTTTTGCCTATTTCCCCGAATGCATGCATTTACCAGGATGGCTGTCCAGGATGGTGGAATAGAAGCTCTCACTCAGGGTTTATGGATGCAGGGGGGTCTAGGTGTGGACACTGGACCTACTCTTACCCCTGTCCCCTCAGCCTTGCCTGAGTTGGCACTGCTGGGGAGAGGCAGAGTTGGAGGCAGCTATGTGGCATCAATGGGGCATCAGACGTTTTGGGAACAATCATAGCTAACCCAGGCTGAGGACTTACCATGTGGTAGGCATCATTCATTCACTCAACAAATACAGCAGTATCCTAGTCCCCACAGAGCTTACATTCTAGTGGGAGGGGTTAGAAAATAAACTAAGTTATATAGCATATTAGCATGTGCGAGTTGTTATGGGTAAATACAAAGAAAGAAGGGAAAAGAGAGGTCCAGGAGTGCAAGTGTTTGCTAGTCAGAAAAGGGTGGTCACACTTGAATGAAGACTAAAGGAGGTGAGGGAGCAAGACCTGCTGATATCCTGGAGAAGAGCGCTCCAGGCAGAAGGAAAGCGAGTGCAAAGGCCCTGAGGCAGAAGTGTGCCTGGTGAGACTGAGGAAACAGCAAGAAGGCCAGTGTGGCTGGAGCAAGGAGAACAGAGTGAGGAGATAGGTCAGGAGTGTAAGGCATGGGATGCCATGGTGAGGACTTTGGCCTTCACTCTGAGCCATTAGAGAGACTATTTTCATTAGTGGGCTGACATGATTTGACCTATTTTTTAAAAGGATAACTCGGGCCGGCCCCGTGGCTTAGCGGTTAAGTGCGTGCACTCCGCTGCTGGCGGCCCAGGTTCGGATCCCAGGCGCTCACCAACGCACTGCTTCTCTGGCCATGCTGAGGCCGTGTCCCACATACAGCAACTAGAAGGATGTGCAACTATGACATACAACTATCTACCGGGGCTTTGGGGGAAAAATAAAAAAATAAAATTAAAAAAATAAAAGGATAACTCTGGGTGCTGTGTTAAGAACAGATCATAGCCCTTTCTAAACACATACATGTATTATTAAATCTCACAATAACCCCCTAGAAGGTATTATTATTATCTCTATTTTATGGATGAGTAGCTAACGCACAAAGAAGTTTAGTGACTTGCCCAAAGTTACACCTAGAAAGCAGGAGAAATGTGTTTTCAAACCCGAGCTGCCTGGCTACAAGCCCTGGCTCCTAACTGCTAGGCTCTCCTGCCGCTCCACAAATTGAGCCAAAAGTGACGCCTGCTGTGACGGGAGGATCTTACTTTTAATTGAGCAGCCAGAAAAATGTATATAAAAATGCAACTTAATATTGTGCTGGGGCCGGCCCCGTGGTTTAGCAGTTAAGTGAGTGTGCTCCGCTACTGGCGGCCCGGGTTTGGATCCCGGGCGCGCACCGACGCACTGCTTCTCCAGCCATGCTGAGGCCACGTCCCACATACAGCAACTAGAAGGATGTGCAACTATGACATACAACTATCTACTGGGGCTTTGGGGGGGGAAAAAAAAAAGGAGGAGGATTGGCAATAGATGTTAGCTCAGAGCCGGTCTTACTCAGCAAAAAAAAAGGAGGATTAGCATGGATGTTAGCTCAGGGCTGATCTTCCTCATAAAAAAATAAATAAATAAAGTTAAAAAAAAAATATTGTGCTGGTACAAGTATATTAAATATGCCATCAACCCCATACTTCGGAAACCAGCTAAAAGCCAATGGCCATCTCTTCCTCTACCCTAGATCTCATGCTGAGTCTCCTAAAGCCACCGTCTAATTCCTTCCAGTGAGCTCAACACGCTTGATGACAAGCCTGTCGTGGGCTAGGATCTATACTAAGCAGTGGTGTTATCTTTGCCCTTACGGAATTTAGATCACAGATCACAGAGAAGCAGAGACAAAGCGGCGTTCAGTATAATGTGGCTCCTAAGCATCTCTACCTGGATGTCGTGTGGACACTTCACAGCAACAGGTCCCACAGGAAAGAATCTTTCTGCCTTGATCCTCCCTCTTGTATTTTGTGTGTTGGATAATGATACTCCCAGATGTAGCACTCTTCGACTCATCCCTGACATCCCCCAGTCTCTCATTCCCCACCTCCTCCTGCTCAGGGTCCTGTCCTCTCTGCCTCCTCGGCATTTTAGGGATGACCTTCCTCCCGTTCATCCCCCTCCCACCTTCCCCTCTTGCAGGCCAGCACCGGCCTGAAGCAGAGCAGAAGTCAGCAAACGTTTCTTGCAGAGGGCCAAATGGCAAAGGTCACGAGCTTTGCAGACCATATGGAGTGTCTGCCACATATCCTTCTTTGCCTTGTTTGTTTGTTTGTTTGTTTTACAATCCTTTAAAAATGGAAAAACCATTCTTGGCTTCTGAGATAACAGCAACAGCTCCCAATAGGTCCACCTACTTCCAGGGCATTCTCCTAGGTTGTCCTCCCACACTGACCTCCCCCGCCTATCTTTCTATGTTAGACATTTTGAAGCCCCAAGGTTTTGATTCTTTTCGTTTCTTTAAATTATTATAAAGGAAGCTCATGTTACTCTCCTCCTTTAAAATTTTCAATATGCCCCCTATTATCTACAGAATAAAATATAGACTCCTTATATACAAAAAGGTCTTCTGGCCTCACCTCCCATTCCTCTATCCTCCACACACTGAGGGAGCCACAGAGCACTTACCTCTCTGCAAACACCTTATGGTTCCCTGAAGTCTTCCCGTCTTTGCAAATGCAGTTCCTGAGGCCTGGAATGCGCTAATGCCCTTCCGTCCTCCTCCTCCTCCTCCTCACCCTTCTCTTCCTCCTCCTCCTCCCTCTTGTTTCTTTGTCTTCGTCTTCTCCTCCTCCTCTTTGTCCTCCTCTATCTCCTCTTCCTCCTTCTCCTCCTCCTTCTTCTTCCTCTCCCTCTTCTCCTTCCTCCTCTTCTTCTCTTTCCTCTCCTTCCTCTTCCTCTTCTTCTTCTTGTTTTAATTCTTGATTGGTCTTCCCTTCATGGTACCTCAATTTACATTTACCCTTTAAGGTCTGATTACAAAGTCATCTCATCTCTGAAGTATTCCGGATCCCTCCTTTGCCGCTGTCTGGTCCAGCTGGAAGCGGGTGCTCCCCGTACTCCCACAGGGATTTGCACACCCCCTAGTGTAATGCTTTCCAGCAAGCATGGAAAGCAAGGTTGCCTGGGTTCAAATTCAGCTCTGCAACTGATTGACTGTGGGACACTGAGCTGAGATCTTCCTTGGTTCCTTTGAGAAAATAGGGATTGTGTGATGATTAAATAGTTAATATGTGTTACATCCTTAAGACTCTGACAAGCCTCAAGACTCAAAGGCTAGGTATGATTATTATCTCAACTAAAGCATTGAGTATGATGTCTGATAAATATTTGATTAAGAATCTATCCCCCCACTAGATTAAGTTGCTTGAGGGCAGAAACTAGATTCTTCTTCATCTTTACTCAAGGCCTAGAACATAGTTTGTGTTGAATAAATGTTTGCTAAATGAATGAATCACCCCAAATAATGGATATTTGAAACCAGGTATGGTTATTCACAAAGCTCCCTTGAAAACAGGAAGAAGTTCCTGCCTCCCCTGGGGCTGTTGGTAGCGAAGGGGAGGAGGGATGGCTGTCCTCAGAGCGGAAAAGCTGAGGAGCACAGTGATCGAGACGATGAGTTCTCCAATAAGCAGCCTGAGTTTACAACCCAGTGCCACCACTGATTAGATATGCAGCCTCGGGCATGTTACTTAACCTGTCTGTGCCTCATTTTCAGCCCCGGTAAGTGAGAATAATAATAGCACCGACCTTATACGGTTTTTGGAGGATGAAATGACTTACACGTTTAAAGCACTTAAAACAGTGTCTGTGTAGAGTAGGCACTCAAGATCAGCCATCATTGTGATTATCAACATTATTCTTCTCTTCAGGTTTAGGGCTGTGTCAGGACAGAGCCACTTCACACCCTGGACACAATCCCATCGAGTTATGTCACTACATATTTCCTCTTTTAAGGTCTCAGAAGATATCAGGGCCAGCCCCAGGCATGGGCGAAGTGGAGATATTAGGTATGCTAATATTTTCCTGCCGTGTGTGAGAAGGGGATACATTAGGGTATATTAGGCTTCAAGGAATAGAGGTCTCTGATTAAACTGGCCTAACCAAGGAGGAAATTGCTAGCACATGTGAGAAGCAGTGCAGAGGTTGGTGGTGCCACAGCTGGTTAAATTATCGACTCAACAACCCTCTCGAGGATCCAGAGTCTTTTCCTCTTTCTGCTCTGCCATCCTCAGTGTGTCTCGAGTTGAGGCCTGGACTTTCATGGTCACGAGATAGCGGCAGTAACGACAGTCTGGGAATTACACTCAGACACAGCAAGATCCATTGGATGGTGAAGAATGGCTTTTCTTAGGTGCTAGTTTGAGAAGGAAAACACCTTTTGCAGAGGGCCCAAGCAGACTTCCCACCACGTCTTATGGGTCAGATTTGGGTCACTTGCCTACTAGAGACTCAACGGGAGCACCATGACTGATGGATACTAATCAGGATTTACCGTCAATTTAGGAACGGGGGTAGATTCTGGAACAAGATCGGGGTTCTATACGCAAGGAAGAAAGAGGGATAGGCTGTTGGACAGGCCACCAGTGGGCTCTGCTACAGAGAAGGTATGTTTATATTTCAGTACCACTTGTCACAGTGGTTTATTTTGGAAGAAGTAGAGCATAAGATACTCTCAATCCATCTAATTAAGATATTTAAGCTGGCTTGTGAACTTCTTGTTTTGTGTTTTATATATTTTTTGTTTTTTAAATATTAATACATCTGAGATTCTGGTGTTAAAAATCTGAGTAGTGCAGGCAGTGAAATGTAACTCTCGGGTGTAGCTGGTACACAGCTGACCCAGGGCTTTGCCCAGGAACCTGAGGAGGGCCGCCATCTAAAAGGGCTGTTCTCGGGTCCATGAAAACTGAAGAGTCAGCCTTACTGCAGGGACTGATGTCTGAGGAGCTTTCACCCTTCCTCGAAACAAACAAAATGGAGAATCCTAAAGAGAAGTGTGCTCTGACCACCTACCAGGCTCAAATGTTCACCTGAATTATATCTGTCACTGTCCCCGCTTCACCTAAAACTAGATAAGAGCTTCAGTGAGCATCCGATTTCTGAAAAGGCAACAGTGCTAGCCATCCATGTTTAGAGAACTGGAATTTACAACTGGAATCAACTCCTCAGCTAGGGCATCGCTCCTCACATTGCAGAAATACACCTTCTGCTCAACACTGCCATTTTGTCAGCTTTTGGCTAGCACTATCAGTATGGAAAATTCATAATGAATTCATCATTCATAACGAAATCTTGGTATTGGTATCTTTTGGCCAACTCAAGTTTTATATTTACATAGGCCCAGAAAAAAAGATCCTAGACACTAAAACTATAAACATTCACTCTAGATAAATTTATTTATTTATTTATTTATTTTTGGTGAAGAAGATTAGCTCAGAGCTAACATCCATGCCAGTCTTCCTCTATTTTGTATGTGGGATGGCTCCACAGCATGGCTGATGAGTGGAGTAGGTCCGCGCCTGAGAACCGAACCCACAAACCAAGGCTGCCGAAGTGGAGCGTGTGGAACTTTAAGCACTAGGCCACGGGGCCAGCCCGCACTCTAGATAAATATAAAGAGGGGCTTCTATTATAAATGTTGCCTACGCTTTGAAGGCAGAGAATCTTTATAATTTTGAAGTGAAAGAGTCTTTAAGATCATTCATTAAATTTTTGGCATTTGAGGAAACTAATTCTCAGAAAGAGCAAGTGATGGGTGAGCCTAAGCTCCCAGAGCTTGGGAGCTGCAGAAGTGAGATTTAAGACCCCTATGATCCAGTCAAGGCGGCCACAAACTTAGTGCTATTCCCTTTGACAGCTGGAGTCTAATTCTCCTCCTCCTGAATCTGCCTGAAATTGTGGACCCTCTTGACCAACAGGACGTGACTAAAGTGATGTTTTGGGGCTTATGAAGCTAGGTCAGGAGAAGCCTTGCGGCTTCTGCCTAGGCCTTTCTGGAACACTCGCTCTAGGGGAAGCCAGTAGTAAGAAGTCTGACTTCCCCGAGACTGCCATGCTGTGAAAAAGTGCAAGCTAGCCAGTGGAAAGGCGGCATGAAGAGATGAAAGTCTGCCCAGCCCCAGCCGTTCCAGCCATCCCCCAGTCCAGGCGCCTGAGAGAAGAGTGAAGATGCCTTCAGAGGACTTCAGCCTGAGCCACCATTTGACTGCAACCACATAGGAGACCCCAAGCTAGAACCATCCACTTAAGACCAGCCGATCCACATAACCGTGAGAGGTAATAATAAAATTTGTTTTGAGGCACTCAATTTTAGGATGGTTTGCTATGCAACAATAGATAACTAGGACATCCTCTCACTCAACACCTTGACCCATGGCATTAATAAAATACAGCCACCAGGAAACTCAAATTCTGCACAGAACAAAGATTCTCCAGGCTGTTGTGGAGTTACCTCCTTTCTCTGCTTACATGTTGCGTAAGGCTAGGTGTCATTCGACGTCCATTAGAATACAGTCCTTCACATGCTTTAACAGTCCGCACCACGTGACGAGAGTGGTCTCTATTATCCATGTGACTGTGTAGCTTAGGAATTGAGACTGCTCAGAGGATCCAGGGTGAGTACTCCTGGATTCTGCAGTATTTACACCCATATTCACAAATGACCGTGACTACAACTCGGAAGAAAAAGATCTTCCACAATAGTCTTAAAGGCCCTTTCAAGGATTATTGAGATTCGAACACATTCTTCAACGTTACAACACTTGCACAGCTGATATCATTTGAAAGTATTACTGGTCAGTGTTTGGTTTTACTTCGTAAAATTCTCTTGGGAAGAAACTAGATTATTACCACTAAGGAACCAGTAATTCCTTACCACTAAAGAATCAAGACATTGATTGTATCATAGCTGCCTTCCATGGGAAGCTGTTCACAAATATCTCAAAGATTTATAAGCTTACAGAGGGGAAGCAAGATTGTCCCCTATGGACCTAACTGTACAATTCACAGTATAAGTATACCTTATAAGGTATACTTTTAAGAATCATGAAAACATTATGCTATGTGAAATAAGCCAGACATGAAAGAACAAATATTGTACATTTCCACTTATATGATGGACCTAGAATAGTCGAATTCATAGACACGAAAAGTAGAATGGTGGTTCCGAGGAGCTAGGGGGAGGAAGAATGGGGAGTTATCATTTAATGGGTACAGAGTTTTCGTTTGGGATGATGAAAAACTTCTGGAAATGAATGGTGGTGCTGCTTGCACGACATTGTGAATGTGCTTAATGTCACTGAACTGTACACCTAAAACTGGTTAAAATGGCAAATTTTGTTATATATAGTCTACCACAATAAAAAAAATTACCTTTTACTTTAAGAAAAAAATAATAAAAATAAAAAGAAGAATTTGGGTGTTTTATCAGTCAGCTTCCCAGCAGGAAACAGATGGCACACTCAAATTAGGACACTTTGAGGAGAGTTTAATAAAATGATTCTTTACAAAGGTTTGGGCAGAGCATAAGGAAATGGCAAGGGAGAGAGGAGAGGCCCAGGGCTAGGATGGAAGGAGCAGAGAACCAGGAGCCAAAGAAACAGACGGCTGTGTGGAGATGGGCTTCTAGCGTAGTAAGACTTTCAGTGGGGGAGAGCCAGCCTGTACCGAACCTCAGGAAGGACGCCGGAGGAGAGTGTGGAGAGCGGATAGGAAGGACAGAAGGAAGACAGCCACCACAGCATCCTATGCAATGTGGTGTCCTCACAGCAGTATTTGTTACCCATTAGCCAGAACAAACACAGCTATCAGAGTCTACCTTCTCTTTGGGCCCCATAGCATAGTAACAACCAGGCCAAAACCTTTACTTTATGAAAACACAGGGAAACAAAAAGGAAATACACATGTACTTAGATATTCTTTCTCACAAGACAGGGCTCACACCCTGGGTCTCAAAGGTGCAATCCCATTGCAGTTTCCCATGAGCCTGTATCATCTCTGTACCCCTTCCCTGGAGCTGACACCCTAACTCTTCAGAGATTGAGACCCGATAGAATGAGGCCCAGAAGGAGAGAAGAAAACCAGTGACCACTCCCTCTCTATTCTGTCAAAAGCCAACCTTGCAGGTTCTGGCCTCCAATTTAAGGACTCATCTCTCGTGTCCCTCCTCTTCAAGGAGTGTAGACTTTTCCTATAGACTCAGCAAAATGGAAATATCAGAATGCATAGCAACGAACCCCATATGTTTTTGGTTCTGCTGAGTTCCAGTTCTTGTTTTGTAGAAGGGTTTTCAATAAGAATAATTTTGATTTAGTAAAGGGATGTTCTGAGAAATCCTCTTTATTCTCTGTAGGTCAGGTATAAAAGGGTTAATGCAATCCCCATGTGAGTAGACACTCATGTGTCATGATCTGAGGGTCATTTTTGCCTGACTCTCCCCTCTCTTGCCTGCCTCAACTCAGCTGTCCCTCCTAGTTGACTTAAAAGTCTCATTCCATTAATGTCAATCCTCCAGGTTAGACCACTACGGCCAGGTCACGGTCCTCGAAGACGACTGCTGCTCTGCACATATGTCACCTGGCAGGAGAAGAGGGCTCTGATTAGGAGATAGGGGAAGGACAGCCATCTTCTGTAGGCCTCTTTCATTAGCACATTAGCATGAATGAGCTTATAAGATTAGCTAATTGTCACCTGGACACTTTGGACAGTGCAGAGAGACTGGGGAGGCACATTTCCACAAAAAGCAGGGGGAAAACACAGGGACGACAAGTCCTCGAAGGAGCTTGGAGCCTCCTGGAAGGGGAGGGCCCAGAGAGGAAGGACAAATGTGATGCTGCAGAGGGCAGGAGAGCTGGGAGAGAAAGCTCTGGATGAGAAGGTGCTAAAGATGAGTTTCACCACTTTCGAGGTTTGCATGGGAGCCCCCCGTTCCCCGCTTGAGGAATGGCAGGTATACAAACAGCTCAGGCGCAAGCAGATAACGTGACTGCCGTTTCCTGAAATAGTAACCTGGGCAAAGACATGCTTTGGTAAGATGGAAACTAGATAACCTGCAGTCCTTCCCCCTACAAACACTGAGAAAAGTGAGTTAAAATACACAAGTATTTAAAGACATACGTAAGCATCTAAGAAAGAAAGGGAGAGTATAGGCCCATGGAACGCAGAGGCTTGACTTTAACGCCCAGATAGGAACAGAAGAAGATTTGGGGCTAGAAGTGGGGAGTTGAAACTAAGACCCTGGTATAAAACTAGGACTCTGACCTTCGGTGAAAGGAGGAACTAGAAAAACATCTACCCAATGACACTGAGAAATGAGAAGGAAATGTATCTGAATCTTCCTGAGCTCGAGGTGGGAAAATAACCTCCTCTAGAATTCATACCACAAGGTCAGGGAGCCCCAAATGTAGAAAGTAATACAAAAAGTGGTTCTAGGCCAGTGGTAGGCAGCCCTTGAGATGGCCCTCAGTCATCTAGTGACCCACTCAGCTGCTGGGAAAGCACCCGCTCCAGGGCCATCCCTCAACCCAGGCGCCCCAGGTGTCCCTCAGGTGAAGTCCACTGAGATGGGCTTACAGACAAAGCCCATCAGAACAATCCTATATTGTCACAATAGACACACAAAACCACAAAAACCCCACAGTATTGGACCCCCAAGAAATTTAGATAATAAGTGTATTTTAAATCATATAAGAAGGAACTAAATCACAAAAATAACAGGGCACTGTGAAAAAAGTATAGGCAGAGATGACGAAAAAACCAAAACTTCTAAAGTGAAGTTTTCACGTATTAAAAAAAACTCAATGGTATGTTAAATAGTAGACTAGATCCAAATGAAGTGATAACCAGTGAGCAGGAACATAAGTCTGAGGGAACTCTCAGAATGAAGCACAGACAGATGAATATTAGGCCTTCTCATTATTTCCTCAACATTTATTTACTTCTTATATTTCCTACTTTTTATCTAAAAATAAAGAGAACATAAGTACAGATACATAAGAGATTTTATAAATCATGAGAGAATACTGTGACTAGCTTCATGCCAACAAATTCGGAAACACAGATAAAATGGAAATTTTATTTTGAAAACAAAACCTACCAAAGCTTATGTAAGAAGAAATAGAAAACTAAAGACCACAACATTTTTTAGAAATTGGATCAGTTGTGAAAAATCTATCCACAAAACAAGCAAACAAAAATATTGGACTCAGACACTTTTACAAAATTCTACCAAGCTTTCAAAATATAAATAAACTCTATCTTATACAAACTGATCCAAAAAAGAGAAAAAGAGGAGAAACTCCCCAACTTATTTTTTGAAGCTGATATTCTCTTCACTTTTGACAGCAAAAGCAGACAAGGGTAATATGCTAAAAAGGAAAAAAAAACCCATATGATTATCTCATTAGATGTACAAAAAATGTTGGGTAAAATTCAACCCCCCAATCATTTAATCACAAAACAAAATAAACAAAACCAAAAACTGTTAAAAAACTAGGAAGATTAGCAAACTACCTTGACCTCATGAACCTACAGCTAACATCACATTTAATGGTGAAACATTATAAGCATTCCCTTTAAAATCAGGAATAATACGAAGATGCTCACCTTCACCATTTCTATCCAACACTGTACTGATGGCTCTAGTTAGCATGGTAAGACGGGGGAGGAAAATGAAAGGTACAAGAATTGAAAAGAAAGAAATGAAGATGTCACTATTCAAAGACAATAAGATTGGTTCAAAAAAAGCCCTAAGACAAATATAAAATTTCAACAAGTTTGCTAAATATAAATCAATATACCCAAATTAATTGCATTTCTATACGACCACAACAAACTTTTGGAAAATGTCACTTAAAGTTTTCCATTTACAATAGCTTCATAAATTATAAGGAATGTAGGGAAAATATGCAACAAAAACAAAAAAACTTTATGGAAAAAATAGGAAACTATTAAATAGCATAACTGAACTAAAATGAGGAGTGATACATCAAGTTAATGGATGAAAAGACTCAATATAGTAAAGATATCTATATAGTAAAGACTCAATATAGTAAAGATCTCTCCAGATTAACCTAAAAATTATATGCAATGCCAATCAAAATCTCACTATGATTGGTACTGGTACAAAAACAGACACGCAGACCAATGGAACAGAATTGAAAGCCCAGAAATAAAACCACACATCTACAGACAGCTAATCTTCGACATAGGAGCAAAGAACATAGAATGGAGAAAGGAAAGTCTCTTCAATAAATGGTACTGGGAAAACTGGACAGCCACACGCAAAAGAATGAGAGTAGACCATTATCTTTTGCCATACACAAAAATTAACTCAAAATGGAACAAAGACACAAAGACTTGAAGGTGAGACCTGAAACCATAAAACTCGTAGAAGAAAATATAGGCAGTACACTCTTTGACATTGGTCTTAGAAGGATCTTTTCAAATACCACATCTACTTGGACAAGGGAAACAAAAGAAAAAATAAACAAGTGGGACATCATCAGACTAAAGAGCTTCTGGAAGGCAAAGGAAACCAAGAACAAAACAAAAAGACAACCCACCAACTGGGAGAAAATATTTGCAAATCATATACCTGACAAGGGGTTAATCTCCATGATATATAAAGAACTCACACAACTGAACAACAACAAAGCAAACAACCCGATCAAAAAATGGGCAGAGGATATGAACTGGCATTTTTCCAAAGAAGATATACAGATGGCCAATAGGCACATGAAAAGATGTTCGACATCACTAATCATCAGGGAACTGCAAATCAAAACCACACTAAGATATCACCTTACACCTGTTAGAATGACTATAAATAATCGCCAAGACAAAAAATAACAAGTGTTGGAGAGGATGTGGAGAAAAGGGAACCCTCATACGCTGCTGGTGGGAATGCAAACTGGTGCACGCACTATGGAAAACAGTATGGAGATTTCTCAAAAAATTAAAAATAGAAATACCATGTGACCCAGCTATCCCACTACTGGGTATTTATCTAAAGAACTTGAAATCAATAATCCAAAGAGGCTTACGCACCCCTATGTTCATTGCAGCATTATTCACTATAACCAAGAAGTGAAAGCAACCCAAGTGCCCGTCAACTGATGACTGGATAAAGAAGATGTGGTGTGTGTGTATATATATATATACACATACACAATGGAATACTACTCAGCCATAAAAAAAGACAAAATCATCCCATTTGCAACAACATGGATGGACCTTGAGGGTATTATGTTAAGCTAAATAAGCCAGACACAGAAAGACAAACACTGCATGATTTCACTCACATGTGGAAGATAAACTAATACACGGACAAAGAGAACAGTTTAGTGGTTACCAGAGGGGAAGGGGGTTGGGGGGTCCGCACAAGGGGTGAAGGAGCACATTTATATGGTGACTGACAAATAATAATGTACAACTGAAATTTCACAATGTTATAAACTATTATGACCTCAGTAAAAAAAAAAAAAAATCTCACCATGATTTTTCACAGACGGTGACAACCCCCATCATATGAGAGAATAGAGAGCTACGAGAAGCTAGACAGTCTTCAAGAAGGAGGAGGAAGCAGAAATGAGAAGGAGAGGCTCACTCCCAACTGAGTGGCATTACAGCAGGGATAAACAAATAGACCGCAGAGCAAAACAGAGCCCAGAAACAGATTCTCATTTCCATGGGTGCTTGATACATAACAGAGATGATCTTACAAAGCCATGGGGAAACAATGTATCATTCAACCAATGGCGCTAAGACAATTGGAAATGCATATGGAAAAAGATAAAATTGAGG
Source organism: Diceros bicornis minor (assembly GCF_020826845.1). Taxonomy (NCBI): domain Eukaryota; kingdom Metazoa; phylum Chordata; class Mammalia; order Perissodactyla; family Rhinocerotidae; genus Diceros; species Diceros bicornis. Next base: position 6,992,168 of record NC_080763.1, on the reverse strand, counting down.
GGCCGGCCCAGTGATGTAGGGTTAAGTTCACGCTCTGCTTCGGCGGCCTGGGGTTCACACGTTCAGATCCGAGGCACGGACCTACGCACCACTCATCAAGCCATGGTGTGGTGGCGTCCCACACAGAAAGTACAGGAAGATGGGCACAGATGTTAGTTCAGGGCTAATCTTCCTTACCAAAAAAAAAAAAAAAAAAGATAAAATTATCTTTTACCTTATCTCGTACCATAAACAAAAATTAATTCCAGAAGGACTAAAAACCTAAATTAAAAAAACAAAACTGCAAAACTTTTAGAAGAAAACATAGAATATCTTTATGGTGAAGAAGGATATCTTAAACAAAACATGAAAAGCACTAACCTTAAAGGAAAATATGACTAAATTTTACTACCTTAAATTTAAATATTTGACATGATGTCATAAACAAAACAAAATACAAGCCACGGATCAGACGAAAATATTTGCAAACAATATAACAGTGGATATGGATCCAAGTCATAAAAAAATTCCTAAAAACACTTGAGAAAAAAGAAAAAAACTGTAAAGTAAAAATTATGAATAAGTTATTGACAAAGCAAAAAACTTGAATGGTAAATAGACATGTGAAAAATACGCTCAATTTCATCAACAATTAGTGGAATACAGGTTAAATCAATGAGATACTATGTCACACTCATCAGACTAGCAAGCATTACTGTCTGATAATACCAAGTGTTTTTAAAGATGTGGGGCAATTAACTATTATACTTCTAGTGGAGGTAGAGATTGGTACATCACTCTGAAAAGCAATTTCAAAACCTAGAAAACTGAAGGTTTCCATATTTTGCAACCAGTACTAATTATATATTTAGGCATCCTCTCTCAAAATTTCTTGAACATGTGTACTTGGAGACACCCATTGCTACACTGTTTGTATTAGAGAAAAATGTACGAACATTCTAAATGTCCCTTAGTACAGGAATGGACGCATTCATTCAATGGAAAACTGTACAGCCATTAAAACGAATGCATTAAATCTACATGTATTAATATAAAAAAATCTCAAAAACACGATAGTAAGTGAAAAACACAAATTCCAAAGAATACGTGCAGTATTCCTTTTTTTTTTAACACACAAAACAATGGTTTATCTATCTATATAGGTATTGTAAAAGCATCCATGGGAAAGACATACAATTTCAGGGTAGTGGTTGCCCCTGGGAAGGGAAGGGAAGAGAGGAAAGGATAGAGCTGTGTCATTAACAGTATCTGTTACATTTTATTCCTTCAAAAAATTGGAAATTATTTTAAAAATAGAAATAAATAAAGTAACAATAATAATAATATATATATATTCAATGTTGGTGGTGAATAGATGGAAATTTGATAGGTCGTTTTCTGATCTTTTGGAGGTGTGAGAAATGTGTCATTATTAACAATTTTAAAGAGGAATTCAGACGTGAGATTATGGTTGCTTTTTATCTTTCATCTGATCTGTTTTCTTAAACTCTCGACAATGGTTATGCATTACTTTTGTAATAAGAAAAGAATGTGGAAAAATGTACAAATAATCATTGAGAATCTCTCAGGCCACCTCAGTCCTACATATGGACACTCTGAATCAATCATCTACAATCAATTTCTAAAGTTTGGTAAGCTGGTTGCCGAGTAAGCATTCACCAGGCTGTGGCCCAATGGACTGGGTCATTCCAGTCATTTTAGTCACAGTGCCGCGTTTGCACTGTTGATCTGAATTTAGTTATCGGTGCCATTCATTACGACGGCACATGGATCAGATCTGTCACAAATAAATAGGTGAGAGTTTTCTGATTGCATCAATGGTTTCATTGTCTCTTATTTATTTATGTGTGTATAGTAATGTATGCACCTGTATCCCTCTTTATATATACATATAATTTTTTAACCCCATGAAATGTCTTGCAGAGAGGAGGAGTTGAGGTGATTCTGGAATTGGAGAAATTCTGGGAGTTCAATGAAGCAGAGATTCTTTTACTTCTGAGTCATTGTTTTGCCTCCAAACAGAAGATATCAACAGTTGCCCAGTGACCTCTGAGAAATGTTTGTGGTCTTGTGTCAGTTTCTAACAACGAGTTGTCCACAGAATAGAAGTACTTTATTTATTGTATATACTTCTTTGATGTCTGTTAAGGTTTTCATGTTTCCTTTGCTTTTTATCTGGTCCCTCACTGTTGATTTTGTCCCATTGTTGTCTTCCTGGATTGAAAGGACCTTGTCCACTTAACTACCTTGGCATGGCAACCGGCACAATTCTGATGAGCATGTGGGTGCTTCAAAAACAGTTTGTATTGTGCTGCTATAGATGGCACCAAAATTGTGCTGACGGTAGTGCCTTAAAATGATTGCCTGATATATCTGTTCACACTGTAATAGGAAGACTCTAGTGTGCATGGCCCAGGCATAGCGTTGCCAGAGTTAGTAAATAAAAATATAAGATAGCAGGAATAATTTTTTTACTATAAGCATATCCTAATCATTGCACGGGACATATTTATACTAAAAAATTATTTGTGCTCATCTGAAATTCCAATTTAACTGGCCATCCAGTATTTTATCTGACAACACTACCCAGACACCCTTCTTTAAGGTCTCCAAAATATTTGACAGAGCAATCACCCAAAATGGGAGAGTTGAGAATTTTCTTCAAAGAAACTCTATCTTATTCATTTGGATAGGAAACAGAAAAAAAACAACTACGAATTTAAATCTGCTTCACAGTCATATAGGTGTTTATCTCAGTGCATGGACTACATGATTGAATTATTTCAAGCTCTCTTTGGACAAAATAAAGAAGCTTGAATGACAGATGGTTATTTTCTGAGTCACCAAAACTCTGCATTTTCCCCACAGTGGCAGCTGCATCTTCTGTGGGTTTTCACCAAATGGCAGAACTACAGCAGACCCGAGGGGATGTAGAATAACGGAAGAAAATGCATCCAAGGAAAGAAGTTCTTTTCCAAAAGAATTTTCAGTGCCTCCCCACCTCCTGTCTCCCCTTCCACCACCACCCATCTCTGTCCCCAAATCATTCAGGCTTAGAGTGTTCTCAGAGAAAGTTTTCCTCTGAGGAGTAGACAAACGTGCCAAAACATTAGGACAGAAGAAACTACAAAATTCTCCTAGTTGAAATCAATCCACAGAAAAGAAAAAAGGAGCCTAATGCTAGTGGCCGATTCGGTGGTGGAGTATGTGGAGAACTGTGAGTGTCATCTACTGTGGGACACACAATGAGGCAACTTGCGGGAATCCCTTTAATAACAGAGCATCATAATGACCGATGTGAAGGATGTTCACGCTTAGCTGCTTGCTGCTTAAAATCACTGGTTTCTATGAAGCCTTCTGTAGCTTTCTGGACTGTCTCCTATCCCAGGTCTGCACCTTCAAACCCCCCACTAAAAAATAAACCAGGTTGCTCTCCTTGCTGTATCCCCAGATCCTGGCCCTCTGCCTGGCAGACACTAGGCACACAAAGCTCTTTATTAACGCATAAAGAAAGAAAACTTCAGTCAGCCATTTAAAAACACATTTTAGTTGATTTTTCATTTTAAGAACTGATAATTTTAGGATATAGGCCAACAGATGGAGAATATAGCTTTGCCATCTTTAAAAATTTTATACTTTTTCTTATGATCAGCTGCACAACAGAGTTTAATTTTTAAATTAAATTAAAAAGCGATAAAAGATAGTTTGAAGTAACTTATGTATGTTTTTAAGTATTTTAAGCTTTTAAGTGTTTGCCTTATGCTATGTGATCTAAAAGACTCAAATCCAAAGAGCAAAATGGGAAAATAAATGTTTTTAAAATAAAATTTATTTTTTGCTATGTGTGTTTTAACCAATGAGTGGTTAGGTGTTTGAGCTTATAGTTGCTACCCAGATAGATCCTAAAGTCTAGCTGACATGATGGGTCCTAAAGCTTACTTTGTAACACGGAATCACTGTGTTATTATTGTAAGACTGTAAAATAGAGCTAAGGTGGTTATTCTGCAAGTAGCACAAAGATAAGACACATTCACTCAAATGAAGCAGTTTTCTCACTTTTTCCTTAGGAAACACTCGTGAATAAGGATTCTTGATAAGGTATGGTATGTCTGGGTTAGCTGTATGTCCACCCTTAAATATATACCTTAAAGAACTCAAGAAGCTATGACTGTAAGCCTGAATTGGCATTGAATCTTTTTCTCTCCAACAGTGTAGCAAATTAAATATAAATCATCAACAACTATTTCTTTTGTAAAATTGATTTGATTCTTAACTCCCAACAAATAAGGAATATAGGCTGAGTCATCTGAAACTGTACATGCAGCGAGCTTCCTGTGAGGGTCACGTGTACGTTGGTGACTATCCTTAGTGAACACTCACAACTCAAGGCCAACACATTCAGCTGGAAACTGACACCCGGGAGTCATGTATTGTGCGTGATGTCTGACCACCGCAAAGCATCTGATAATGGACTACAAGGTTTCCCTTTTCACTGAAGCAGGTGTTATGCAGAAATCACCATGGATCACAACAGAAAGAGATGCTCATCACATTTGCTTTGCCCTGACCAGAGTCACGGCCAAATTAAATCCCAGCCTGGTGAGTTGATTCCATAGTAAACCGTAATGAAGAAAATCTTCAGTCACATGCCACTGCCTCCTCCTGCCCATTTTCTGGCAAAACATTAAGGCTGAAGATATCAACAACAATTAGAATTTAAACCTCTTCTCTGCTTAATAGCAAATCCACTCCATCCCTGTAGTCAGAAACAATCTGCCTGCTTATTTGTATTTTCATGTCCTCTCCTCTCAAATTAATCTTGGTCGCATTCCCATTTCTGGATAATTTTATTGATCTTGAGTTAAGAGGCCTAAACAATATAGTACTCGGCATGTAAGAGGTGCTAATGAATCCACGTTTGGAAATCTAGCATAAAAATCCTGTTCTGAACATTTTTAGAGGGTAAGAAACTTTCTAATGCTGCACAATAGCCCCTGAGGGTTCTGATGTTCTACCTGGAACATTGCTTCTGCAGACCTGGGCCTTTAGGATAAGAACTGGGTTCAGGAGTAGGACTGCAGATTTCTCCTAGAAAAATCTCTATTGGTCTCTCTCTTCAATGGCTTCAATGCTTCATATTGCTCTTAGAATACAGTCCCAACCCGGGGCCAGCTCAGTGGCGCAAGCGGTTAAGTGCTCTCGCTCCGCTGCGGCGCCGGGGTTTGCCGGTTAGGATCCGGGCGCGCACCGACGCACTGCTTGGCAAGCCATGCTGTTGTGGCGTCCCATATAAAGTGGAGGAAGATGGGCACGGATGTTAGCCCAGGGCCAGCCTTCTTCGGCAAAAAGAGGAGGATTGGCATTGGATGTTAGCTCAGGGCTGATCTTGAAAGAAAGAAAGAAAGGAAGAAAGGAAGAAAGAAAGAAAAGAAAAGAAAAGAAAAGAAAAGAATATAGTCCCAACCCTTACCATGGCTTCAAGGTCAGTAAACCCCCAGCCTCACCGCATACCATCCCTCCAGCCCCCACCTGCCTGCTCAGCATGCTGTAGACACAGGAACATAGCAAGCACAGGGCTCCGAGCTTCCTGTTCCTGCTTTCTGAAATGCTCTTTCCCTAGCTCTGCACAGGACTCTGGCTCCTTATCATCCTTCAAGTGTCAGTTTAAACACCACCTCCTCAGAGAGGCTTTCTCTCACCACTCCATCTGAAGTAGCTCTCCTAAGGATCCCCCAGCCTCCTGCAGCTCTCTTTATCACATCACCCTGTTTGTCTTCTTTGGAGCACTTATCACAATCAATAATTATCACCGGACTATAAGCTCCAAGATATCACCACTGTATCTCTTGCATCTAGTATAGCGCCTGGCAAATAGATGTTGCTTGATATTTGTCAAATTAATTACTGAGTACATGAATGAATAATTAGGCTGATAATATGCATTTTCTTCCTTTTTCTTTTTATTCTTATATATAGTATCTAGCACCATACAATATATTAGCTAGGAAGAATTTAACACAATGATAGTATTTTTGAGAAATTTTTTTTGAGAAATTTTAATAATATAGAAGAATATTAAGAAGCAGATGTTTACAAACAATGCTAGACATGTGCTAAATCAGGCTGTCTTGAAGAAATGTCACTGGCATAACTGTTGGATAGGTCCCTGGAATTTCCTTCCTTCCTTCCTTTCTTCCTTCCTTCCTTGTCTCCTTCCTTCCTGCCTTCCTTCTTTCCTTCTTTCTTTTCTCTCTCTCTCCCTCTCCCCTTCCCTTCTTTTCTTTCTCTCTCGCTCTTTAAGTTATATATGACATTGGTGATTTACATCTCAGCCCCTAGTTCTTCTACCTTAAAACCTTTCCCCCAACTTGGACTCAGCCTCGTGAGTTGATGTGCAGCCTAAATTAGGAAAGAGTGGGTCTACAGTCACACGGTTCCTGAAAGACAGTTTTTCAGGGACAAACATGGCAAACAAACCCCGAGTACTAGCATCACATTTCTATTTGGAGGCAGCACATCAGAGACAAGAGACATCAGAGTCAGAAGACTGGGGTTCCAGTCATTTTGCCACCATGGGAATGACAGAAAGTCAATTCACTACTCTGTGTCCCAATTTTCTCACCTATAAAATTAAAATAATGTCTCCAATCTTGTCTTACTTCACAGATAGGAAAGGATCCATTGAGACGATTATGTCAAAGCACTCTGCAAAACATTATGTAAAAATAAAAGGTATTATTATATTAAAAGAGAAGCACTATTTTCTAGTTTGCTCGAAAAGGAAGATTAGACAACAGTCTTATATGGGGAGCAATAGGTATGGTGACAATATTTTCAAAACCCAAATCAGGACATATCTTTTGGCATATGATCTGACACATGGTCTGACCACATGACAGAATATTTGAAATCAAAATGTCCTGAAAAATCCAGGACATGTGGTTGCCATGGCAATGAGGAACCATAGGGAGGCTGTGGGCAATGAAAAGACAGGGTCGAATTGGCAAGCATGGAAAACTATTTTGCCAGTGATGTGCAGGACAGTTCAGAATCAATCGATGTGGAAGACTGAAAAGGCAAGAAGAAAGAAATTTTACTAATCTGAGTGTGAGGTGTAAGGAGTAATCTTGAGTCATCCTCATTCTGGAAAATTTTCCCCACTCACTCCAGGAGATCCAAGGTAGTCTCTGGTTCACATGAATGTGGAGCAGGAAAAGGTGTTTTGTGTAAGAATTTTGTTGGAGTGGACCTACCCCCCATGGTGGTCCCATGTCTACTCTCAATATTCCAAGAATTATCTCTACACTAAGAATTACCTCATGGTAGCCCAGTTCTCCAGACCTAGGGAGACTCTCTAGAAGTACCCCAGGGTAGATCCAAATCTGCCTCCATCTGATGGAAAGGTCAGGGAACTCTTCAACTTTTGGAATTCTGCTCTTCACAGACTGCGTTCTGCCTCCACCTCTCTCCACACAAAATCACAGCAATTCCCTCCTCTGTGCAACTGCTCCGGAAAAACTGTTTGTGATGTACAACTCCATCAGAGCTCCTGACAACACAACCCCGGTGGCATATGAATTCTACTGATGAGTTTTAGGAAGAAAGATTTTTTTAAGAGCAGTCAAAAGTAAGATGCAGATAAATCTCAAGAAGGTATAATGATCGCACTCAGAGAGGAAGGCTTATAAAAAGTTCAATCTCGTTTAGCATTTTGCACAGATTCTTATTAAAATTGATAAATCTCATATTTCTAAGGGGCAAGCGTTGCTTCATGGGTCAGATTTTGCCCCATTCAGCTCTCTTATTCCTTTCCAGCCCCTGAAGACTCCGAGACCTCTAAATTCCATCCAGCGCCTATCACATGCTATTGAGTTGGCATGTTTGCAAATTGCATGCAGTGAGATCCTTCCATACCAACAGCCCTGTCTCAGATTCCCCAGCATCGCAGCCAAACTAGTATCGCCCGCACATTTTCTTCATCTTTTCATTGAGTTCAGCGTGGCAGCAGCACATTCCTCAGCACAGGCTCCAGTAGGCATGGTAACTAGCTAGGCACTGCAAGCTGCCTCGTTGCAGACTCCTATTTCTTTCTGCGAGAGCTTTTTGTGTGTGTGTTGGGGGGGGGGGTTCGGGGCGGGAGGGGATGGCGGTGGAGGAAGTAGTGAAAAGGGGGTGGAGAAAGAATCGATTGGGTTGGGCTGGGAGAGGGGGGATGGGCAGAAGAATAACTTCAACGCGCTTTTTAAAAGAGTTATCTGGTCCACCCATGGTGTTGGTGCTAAATTGCCTGGGCAGGAAAAAAGTCCTAATTGGGGTGGGGAGGCAGTGACATAGCAAAGCTTGTTCAAGCCTCGGAATTTGCACTGTTCATAGTGCAGGTACCTCAGGGCGGTTGGGAGTGATTGCTGTGTTGACTTTGCCTAATTGCAGGGGAGGAGCCATGTGCGCTGTGCCGGGCAGTGCTACACCCGGTGGGGTGGTGGACGACACTGGCATAGCCACGCAGGGCGAAAGCAACTGACTGACAAAGCTCTTGGCATATTATTAAAAATCTGGCAAAATGTTCATCTCTTGACAAAAATGTAGAGAGACTAGTAATGCATAACTTTATCCCATGTTGGATTTTAAAATGGCTAATGCCAAGTTGTCTATCAAAATTAATAGGGCATTGCTTCTTCTTATAGAACAAAAAAAAAATTCTCATACATTTTATTCATTTATTCATTGCTAAAAAATCATGTATCTGCTAAAAATTTCATCTAGGAAAAAGGTTTGGAGGTGGTTAACCTTGATTTTAAAGTGCTGTAAATTAAAAGCTACCTTTTCTCATGTTTGTTATAATAAAAACCATACCTTCATTAAAATGTAAAGCATTTTATTCTTTGAGAATAGACTTAAATCTGCACCCAAGCTTATATTAAGAGAGGCATTAAGACTCCAATTATTAATTATATCTTTATATGAATTTGGGTTTGGGACTTTTTTTAACTTCCTTTATATCAAGAAACATTTTAAACGGTTAATTGACTGCTGAGTAGATTCTCTACATCGTCGTAGGAATTAATCAATAGATTGACTTTTCGACTCTTCTACTTTGCTATTTCCTATGTTAATTGAACTGTTTCTCCTTCCTTCTTTGCTTTCCGTGAAGTCTTTATGCACTCTCTTCCACACAAACTACTTTTTATTCTAAGTTTTATACACATAGGGCAACTTTCTGTTCTAGAATCTGAGTGCATTTTGTGAGTATTGAGACCTCAAAAAGGAAGTGTAAATAATACTCTTCCTTGTCATATGCATCTGGTGCCTGTGGATACCTATTTCTTTCCTTGTTTTCCACATGCTAAAGCTTTGTAATTAAATGGAAATGAAAAAAGACTCCTTGAACACTTAAAAAACCTTTTATGATGTATTTTAATTCCTAGTTTGCTTTATGGAACAATAAACTTTTTTGTTTATAGGTTTAGAATTTTTGTTAACTTTTTGCCAAAAAAACTCTGAAATGACATTTCCTTCAAAATCTCATGTTTTTGCTAATTCTGATTTTTTTTTAAGGACTTCAATAAAATAGGAAAGTCAGTGAAGCGGGTAGGGAGACTTTGCTCTTAGGCCCTAATACGTAATTTGGTTTGGTGATTTTTCTCTTTTTTTAATTCTTAAAGCACCTCTCTATAGTAGAGTCCCTAAGCTCTGTTTGAAAACTCAGCCACTTGAAGTGCAAACACAGGCTTGCACCCAGGTAAAAATGTACAAAACAGAAATGTACGAATGCTCTTGAGCTGCTAAGGAACCCACATGTGAAGGAGAGATGGGCTGACGCCCCACTGCTCGTGTTTGCTTTCTGCGAACATTTGCTTCACTGGGCTTGCCTCATGATTTCAGCTGGGAAAGTCACTATATGAATTAATAGCAGATTTCCCAGCTGAAAATAAATGTTTACCAGTTTAGGGGGCTGGGGTTTTTTGGCAAAGAGCTGGCTTTTTGTCTGACTGGCTCCTTTTTTGGCGTGCACATCCCTGAGGTGTGTAATTAAAGTACGGGAATTTGCACATAGTGCTTTAGGGCTTTAATGAATAGAAAACACGGGATATTTCAGCAATTTAGTGCCTAATGTCAGAGTGTGCATTTCCTGTGTGAGGCATCACAATAATAGGGCTCCAGGATAATAAAGGCGCCTGCAATCCCATGCAAAGAAAAAGAAAAGTGACAGCATTTGTTCTGAAATTCCAATACAAAATACATAAAAAAGCGCAATTTACATGTTAAAACAGATGGACTTTGAACTTGAACATACCCTCAGAATTAATGACTATGAAATCAGCCCCACTTTGCTGAATATTGAAATTCCCTTCAGGACAAAGATCTTGGCTGTTCATACCAGGTTACATTACAAAATTGAATATACAGTATCAAATAGTTTTAATCATAACCATTCTCGCCTTGCTGTTGAAATTTTTGAACAGTTCGAAATCTGGAAAAGTATTTTTAAACCTCAGGAACCTTGAGGAGAAGGGTAGAAAGAACAAATTAACATTTATTGAGCACCCGTTATATGCCAGACACTTTTATATCATGTCGAATTTAATATTTTACAAAAATAACCATGCCAAAAAGGCCCCAGTATTCTTTTATTTTTGTGGGAAAAAATAAACTTCTAAGAAATTAGATAACTTGCCCAAGATCCCACTGCTGCGAGAGAGGACACCGCCCAGCATAAACACGTGGTACCTACTGACTAGTATCGTTATTGTCTGACTCCAAAACCCAACACAGTTCTCTATTATTATTTTTATATCTCATATAAAATGTATTCTAAAGAGGGATGAAACTGTGTTCCCCTTTCATCCCTAGTCCCTGATGGTTCTCGTGAATAAGGTTTATATCCAATTTGCAAAAAAACTTCAAAAACTTCTTGTTCCATCCTCTACACAATTGTGTGCAATAGTGCGGGAAGTAGCGAGCTTGTGCTTCCTGGGTCATGGGGAGGGCATTTCAATCTGAGGGCAAACAGTACTTTTATTTATTTATTTATTTATTTTTGGTGAGGAAGATCAGCCCTGAGCTGACATCTGCCAATCCTCCTCTTTTTGCTGAGGAAGACTGGCCCTGGGCTAACATCCATGCCCATCGTCCTCCACTTTATATGGGAGGCTGCCACAGCATGGCTTGACTAGCAGTGCATCAGTGCACGCCTGGGATCCGAACCCGGGCCGCCAGCAGCAGAGCGCGAGCACTTAACCACTACACCACAGGGCTGGCCCTCAAACAGTACTTTTAATACAGGACAAGGGAAGCCATGACAAGGAACAAGTCTCCAACAGGAGCATCGAAGAATGAGATGCTTTCATCACAGGCAGAGGCCAGACTATGGAGCCCACATCACCGCAGAATAGAGGAACACGGATTTCACCTCACTAGGCCTCAGTCCTAGTGTCTGTAAAATGAAAGGATTGGTCTGGATGATCTAAAAGGCCCATGTCTAAACTATCAAGTAAGCCTTGGCTGAGACCAGAGGGCAGGGAACAGGAAGCTGATGTAATCCATAAACATGAGAATTCCCAAAGGATAAGCTTCAGGTAACTGCCTATCTTGTGATCACTACACAAAGACGTCTGTCAGCATTTTTATGCCATATTCCCTAATAGAATCTTTATCAAGTTTCTACCACTTATTTCCCACAATGACATTTCTTGATATCACCCACAAACTAAATTCTAAGGTAAAACATTGTCTTCGAAAGGCTTTTCCTCTGCCTATCCTCTCCTTTCCTACCTTGGACTCTCTGTGGCTCTCCTCTTATTCTCCAAAAATAGTTGAAGAATCATTGACAGACCACACATGTGGCATGGGGCACTGTCCTAATTCCTGGTAAAGAAGAGAAATGCACAAGCGGGATGTGTGTGTGTGTGTGTGTGTGTGTGTGTGTGTCACTTGGGGTCTAGACAACTTTTCCTACAACCTTAGGAATAAAAAACTCGAAAGACTGGAGACTCTGAGACCTGCCATCCCACACCAGTCACCATCCTCTTAGATGGGGAGCCAACACTGGCCCTCTCCTCTCTCGCCAGCAACCACCCACACCGGCTGCTTCCCAGCAGTTTGCTCCAACAGAGTAGCCCCGTTTCCGTGAAAAACCTAAAGAAGTCATTATTAGCTCCATCGACATTTAAAGAAATGTGAATATCAAAAGTTTGAGAGATTTCTTAGGGTAAAGGCCAGAAATGCCATTTGGAGCACATATGTTTTTACACCACTGGGACTTATAATCTATTGATCCTACCACCTGGTCACTGTCCTCATCCTCTGAGTCCTCACTTTCTTCCTCCTTATCCTGCTTAAATTCTGGGATCTATCATCCTTATTATTATTCTCTTGCAGGTACGCTCATCCTCCGTGTTCCTCTCTGACTGCATTGTACTGGTAAATTCTCACCCCTGATTAAATCCAACTTTCTGCCTATTCCATGCTGGCATCCTTGCAACTGAACATGCTGGAGGAAAACACACAAATCGTGCTAGCTGGTCTCATTCTAAATTCCTGGTCATTATAACTTCTTATAGACCAATAGGGCTGCCCAGCTATTATTCATTGTCCTAGTCCATTACCTCTCCCATTCTCGTCAACAACTCTTTCATCCCTTCTCCTCTCTCCTCAGTCTTCCACAATCTGCTCACTCATCATCATTCATTTCCTATTTCACCAAGAAAATAGAAACACCCAGAAAGATCTACATGACCCATCACCACATCTCCCCACCTACCAGCACCAGAGCCCTTGTACCCCACCTTTCCTCCTGTGACTCTGGATGGATTATTGGGGCTCCCAGCCAAGCCCAGTCTCCCCACTTGTGTACTAGATCCCATCCTCTCTCAATGCCACAAGGACATTGCTCTAGCAATTCTCCCTTTTTCTCCTGCATCATCAATTTCCCTCACTTTTCCTGGACCACTGCCATAACATATAAACGTGCTCTTGTTTCTTTCATTAAAAAGAAAAACAAAAATCTTTTGACACCACATCTCCCTCCAGCTACTGCTCCATTTTCTCTGCACCTCTTGACAACAAAACTCCTCAAAGAAGTTGTTTATGCTCACTGGTAATTTCTCTCCTCCCATTGTCTCTTGAACCCAATCCAATTACCACCCTCCCCACCCAACACCCAGATCCCTGCAAACCTCCGAACTGCTCCTGTGAAGATCACTAAGGACCTCCACATCGGCAAATCCATCAATTCTCAGTCCTCATCTTAGTTGTACTTTACATGTTTTATGTAGCTGATCACCTTCTCCCCATTGAAACACTTTTAACTTGCCTTCCAGGACACCCTGCTCTGCTCAGTCTCTTCCCACTTCTTCAGCTACTTCTTTGTCAGTCTCCTCTGCTGATGCCGCTTCATCTCCCTGCCTCTAAGAGCTGGAGTGCCCCAGGGCTTAGGGTTCTGACCTCTTCTTTTCTCTGACTACTTCAATTCCTAGGGAATCTCATCAGCCACACAGCTTTAAATGCCATCTCTACACTGTCATCCAGATTTACATCTCCAGCCTGAATGGCTCTTACCCTGGGTCCCTATTGTGAAACGAAGATCCAGATTCCATCTTGCTCCCCAGTTATGTTAAGGGGATTTCTCTCTTATTTCCCTGTTTAATATCACAATCCCTTAAGGCCTAAGACCCTGCATTGTTCTTGTTGGTTCCCATCAAAAGGCTCTGATACCTGCTGACAGACCTTCTTAATACTGCCTACCTGCCTAGGTTTCTGAATATCTTGTAAGGAGGAGGACTTGTGGCTGTTGTACACAGCCCCAGCGATATTGAGTGTTGTGGGTTGTCAACTATCACCCCTGGAGAAAAGGCAGCAGGCTCCCTCCTGAGCAGCCACAGGCAAATCATTACTTTGGTGAATTTACTGTGGTCTAGACAAAGCCTGATCTTTAGTATTGCAAATCAGAAACTTCATAGTTTTAGAAAGTAAATCAATCTTTCTAGAGCAGACCGTCTAACCCATCTCATGAGCCGGATAATATCAAACCAGGGTACCATTTTGTTGAGTTATATTGAGAAATAACTGTTGTAGGAACTAGAATATTCAAAACCACATGAGCAACATATTCTCTCCTTGCTGTCAAGAATTTTGAGGGCCAGCCCCGTGGCTTAGCACGCGCTCCGCTGCTGGCGGCCCGGGGTTGGATCCCGGGCGCGCACAGACGCACCGCTTCTCTGGCCATGCTGAGGCCGCGTCCCACATACAGCAACTAGAAGGATGTGCAGCTATGACATACAACTATCTACTGGGGCTTTGGGGAGGGGGGAATAAATAAATAAATAAACATTATAAAAAAAAGAATTTTGAAAAGCCATGTGATGCTCAAAAGCTAGTATATTAATTTATAGTAAGAAATGGCTGTCTTGGTGAGCAAAATTCTTGAAGTTTATATGATCTGTGCATTCCGTCTTTCTCTGCAGACTTACATAGGAAGCAAAATCACAATCAGATTCTAGAAAAATGGTAGCTACTCACACTGCAGTCAGAGTAATTTTTTCAAAGCACACATTTGACCAGGTCACTCCTCTAAAACTGGACATTGTTCTTAGAAGAAGACAAACCCTCAACCTACTAGCCCTACATGGTCTATACTTTAGCACTAGTATAAGGAGCGGTGAGGAGCGTGGATCCTGCAGCCACATTTCCAAATTCAAATCCCCCTTCCTCTACTTTCAGCTCAAGCAATCTACTTATATTGCACCAGTTTCCTCCTCAATAAAATAGGAATAAAGATAGTGTTTATTTCATAGGATTGTGATGAAAGTTAGAAGAATAAACTGCTTTCAACAGTGTCTGGCACCTACTAAGTACTCAATAAACATTATCTATTATCTAAACCCCTCTGGGCCCAGCCATACCCGCCGTCCTTCCATCCCTCAAATGCTATGCAAGCCTGGCGCCCTGAGCAAACGTTGCCCCGTCCGAAGTTCTCACGCCTCCTTCCCGTTTAACCCCTCCACGCCCCTCGCCTCTCTGACCCACAGCTACGTCCTCCTCGGACCAAGAGTCCTCAGTCTGGTTTCCTTCCTTATGTTAATGTGCTCTCCTTCCAGGATGTACCCCGCTCAGGTCAGGCCTCTGCCTCGAGACGCAGTCTCCGCGCTCAGTGCTTCCTCCCGAAGCCTGGCACGAGCCTGGCCCGTGCGCGCTCCGCAGCGGCTTATCTGAGGGGGCGCCCAGCGGATGCTCACCCCGGTCTGACAAGCCGTCGGCAGGCCCGGCCTTCCCGAGGCGAAGCTTGGGCAGCACGGCTAGCTTTTGCCTCCGAGACTCTATTTCTACCCCCTCCTGGCGCTGACCAACCCCCTTCTGATTAACACATTCCTTCTTTGCATGTGTTAATGTATTTGCTCAGGTTTCTTAGGGCCCTTCTAGGGCGTAAGAAAACTTTGCATATCTATGCTCTATTTTAGTCCACGTTGTTTTTACAGTTTGCTCTCAGTGGGCATCTTATTTCCCTCATTTCCAAGTTCTGGCAGGGGTGTGGTGCATGAGGGTTGTCTCTTTACAACTTTCTATTGCAGACAACACACTTGAGCCAGGATTCCATCTGCCAGTGGAGACACCCCGGTGTTCCGTATCAGGTGAGTGTATGCCCACCTTCCCACATGAACACTTCACTTCGAACACTGAACTTCACCTACGGCCTGAGCTGGGTCTGCCCCACCCCCATGGGCCTCTCCTGCTCTACTCGCCTTCCTGGCAGGGTCCTAAGATAGAGCCCAGCAGGCACCCTCTGTGGGGGCTACACTAGGTAGCTGTACAACTCCGCGTAACTAACAGAGGGAGGTGTCAAGTGCGTTTTTCAATAAATGAAGAACACAGCACTGCTCTGAGGGTTAATTATTCTGTCTTAAACGGAAATATTAAAACTGACCCAAGGTTGAGAGTAATAGACACAGAAAGTTACTGTACGTATCTGCACTGCACAACGAGACAAATGCAAATCCTCAGGTCAGGACTAGGCATAAGTGACCACAGGTGTAAAGATTCCTTCCAGTCCTTATAAAGCCTCTGTCAAAAAGACTCAATTCTATGTTAGCAAAACTAATTGGTCTACAACACATCCTGAAACCCTAGAAGTACGAAAAGCATTACCCTGGGTTTTTGTACAATTTCCGTGGAAATTGTTGAGATCTGGTTCAGGCCAGAGATGTGTGTGGAAATGCCATGAGAAAACGGCTGGTCCAATCCAATGCAGAATTGAGCAGAAGGTAAGAAAGAGCACAAAATTCAGGTTGAAGAAGGCCACTCCCTGGGGTATTTCTCATCCTTTATTTTTACCCCAGATCCAAGACTTGTGGTTAATTCAGATAAGCACTTGACCTTTGTGGGTGCTTAGCCAAAGTCAACCTTCCCGTGTCTGAGGGTCACCTGTGACTCATTAATCTCGGTCCATTATTGTTTTGCAGGAATGTCTGTTCCATTTAAGATATAAAACTCCCATACAGATAACATGGCAGGTTAATGCACTCACCTTTCATTCCCTGATTGCTGGGTTCACACCAAACTCAATTCTGTTATGAGTAAGGATTACATTTTGATATGTTCCCTGTCCCCAGGAGCCATTTGTGTACAGGTCTTCACATCCTAAAAGGATGTAGAAGGCATCAGCACACTCTTTGGGGGCCCTATACAGGAGACTCCGGGGAACAGAATAGCCCAGAGGTCACTGGGGCAGGACCGGAGAGGAAAGAACCATTTAGGGAATCTTGCTGAGTGCGTGCTTCTGACGGTGCTGTCAGTCTTTTCAAAAAAATAAGAAATTGCTTTATATAGAATCTAGTACTGTTATGCTGTAATTCCTTCCCTACAGCAAGAAATGTGCTGGCAGTCAGGAAAAAGGCAGAAACTCTTTGCAGTTGTTTGAACATCATACTTTTCAAGGATTCTCTTGTTTATGATTTGACTTCATTCCTTCACCCAGGAGGAAACGCAGATCTATGCCCATGACCAGAGCAAAACTTGAGATGTAAATCAGAGGAAAATGACAACCAGAGGTTTGACTGTCTAGAAGGCAGGGCAGCATAGTGGGCGGCATGCTAGCTCCGGAGATAGAATCCTGGGCCTTCTGCTTAAAGCCTTCACCTCTCCCAGCCTCAGTTTCGTAGCTGCGAAAGGGGAGTAATGAGAGCACCCACCCCGGAGAGTTAGCGTGGGAATCAAAGAGAGTGAGATGGAAAGCATGAACAACAGTGTCTGGCATATACCAGGGGCTCAGTCAGCGTTAGCTGTTATTGGTCCTTACTTACTCTGATCCATGCTATAGACACCAAAGGGATTTCTCTCTTTTTCTGAAATCCGTGGCTCCCTCTCCAACCACCTGACAGGTGACTGAACCCTGAATGAAGGCTTCTCCTTCTTTCTACTTTGCACGGCCACACCACTCCTCCCTCCCCCCTCCAAGCGCCTGGAATTCCAGCCAAAGTACAAGGCAGTGGCCGCGGAGTAAGGCCGGCGGCCCAAACCGCCTCACGTAATCAATTTCAGCCAACTCCTGCTGCTGGCCACGCCGCCGCCGCCTCAGTCACCTCGGTGCTAACAACGGAAAGCCACGCACAAAGGCTTTCACTTTCTAGCAAGAGAAGGAAAAATGTGCTGTCGATATATATTACTCATCAATGTAAATACTTTCAGGAGCCCTTCGCTGCTGCTTTTCATGTTCTTCCAGTCTAAGAACCATTAGGGAAGCCCTGCTGCTCTAGCACCCTAAGGACATGTAAGAGGATGCGGGCAGGCAGTGGAGAAACAGAGCTGCTATTTATGTGGAGCAGGCAGGCCTAGATCTCGGACTAACAATCAGCAGAATATCTTAATTACAAGCATTCCGAAGTCACGCCGGGTGGAGCGCTCAGTGTTTGCCCACTCGCTTTTCTTTCTCTTTAAAAAATACAACTTGGGAAAGTCACAAACCATGCAGGTAGGCTCTTATTTCAGGATCTGCTGTCTTCCCATTGGGAGGGTTGGGAGAGAGTTGGCACCTAAATATAGGTCAAATCTCCACCCTAGGAGTGGTCTAGAATTCCTAGGAAGGACAGGTGCAAGGATGGCAATCTAGAGGACTTCCCTTGAAACTCCGTCTGCTAATACACAGGTGATGTTTGGAGTCCGTGTTTGCCGTGGTCACTGTACTGCTGATGCAGATGCTCAAGGGCTGGGGTCCCCCCTCACTTCGGATTCTGACAACCATGGCTCCCACCTCTCATTCCCCACGCCTTTAGCAGCCTTTACTACATATTCTAAGGTAATGTCTTCAACAGAGATAACATATTAGAATAAATTGTTAGTAGTGTAGGAAATGAGGGTGTTTATCTGCCTAGAATGATGCCTGGCACAACTGTTGCTCAAAAACATTTGTTAAATAAATGTATGATTTTATGGAAGCTACTCAGGTCAAAGCCCTGGAAAAGAAGCCATCACCAGAATAATTGATTTCTATTTTTAGGGTTTAAGTTAATCATTCAAAACATTTAGAATGATCCCCTTCCCCTGACTGAAGCAATGATGTGATCTCTGTATAGAATATAGAAATTGGTTAGCAATATGCAACAACACTTGGCAAGAATTCCCGCTCTCTTCCAATATTTCTACAATTCTATTCTGCCCATCGTCCTGTAAGAACAGAACTCCCAATTTTAGTTGAATACATGGCTTTGCAGATAAAGATTATATTTCTCAACTCCCATCCCTTCTGCAGCTAGCTGTAGGTATGTCATTAAGTTCTTGCCAATGGGATGTGAACAGAAGTAATATTTATAACTTCTAGGTTATGCACTTAAAGGCAAGGAGTGTGGCCTTCTCTTCCTTTTCCCCTCCCCACTAGCTGGGATGCAAATGTGATGGTAGGTGCTGGAGCAGCCATCCTAGACTGTGAGTTGAAAGCTGTCTGTTGAGGATGATAGAGCAAAAGAAAGAAGCAGCCTGTGCCTCTGACACCATCAAGCCTCCGTTCAAGCCTTAGACTGCTTGTACTCAAACTGTTACTTGAGAGAGAAATAAAATTGTATCTTGTCCAAACCATTGTGTTTTGGAATACCTCTGTTACTTTAGCCTAGTCTATATTTTAACAAATATTAACACCATGCTACATTAGGAAAGAAAGCTGTAAAGAAAACTCCATTCATTTGAAACAAAAACGAGTAGAGCAGAATCAATTATTGAGATATTAATTGGTTCTTGTATTTTGCCTCTTCTGGTTCAACTACCACTTTCAGAAGCAGTTCGTACTGTGGTTGACTCACGAAGGAAATGTCTTCCTGATCTCTAGAGCTGTGGTATTAGCTGGTGACACTATTAGCAAGTGTGAAATCCAATCCACTGCCCGTTTTTTTACGCCTGGGAGCTAAGAATGGTTTTTACATTTTAAATGGTAGAAAAAAAAAATCAAAAGAGGGTTTTATGGCATGTTAAAATTATATGAAATTCAAATTTCGGTGTCTATAAATAATGTTGTATTGGAATACAGCCACATTCATTCCTTTAAATATTGTTCATAGCTGCTTTCTCCCCGCGCTGAGTCATTACAACAGAAACCGTACGGCACACAAAGCCAAAATGTGTACTACATAACTTTTCCAGAAAAAGTTTGCTGCCCCTTCCCTATAATACTTTTCCTGTTGTTTTTAGTGAAAGATGGATACATATTTGAATTGATTCCTTTCACTTTGAAGTTTCAAGTTACAGGATCATATTTATGCATCTAGAAATTTTCTCAAATAGCTTTCTTTTAATCATGAAGAATATTTGATTAACTGATAAAGAACTTGAAAAGTAGCAGTGGCTAAATTGCATTGTTAGTATTTCTGTGAACAATATTTCATAGATTTTGATGACTGAGTTTTCAGTCCCACATTTAGCGTCACTATTGGTGAGAGCAGGCCCGGTTGTGCAATAGCATCTTGACAATGTTTCCTGTGCGATCTCCTCAACTACATTGCCACCGCCGTTATAGTAGTTCAGTTCCTTATTAATTCCAGACCAAACTTTTACAGTAACGTCCTAATTGGTTTTCCTGCATCCAATCTCTTCTCCCATCCATCCTCTGTCACCAGAGGGACCTCTTTTTTTTTTTTTTTTTTTTTTTAAAGTACATAGCTAATTCCAATATCTGGCTACATGACCCATTTAAAAACTTTCAGTTTGTCCATTGCTAACAGAATAAAATCCAAACTCCTTCAGCTGGCATTCATGATTCTCCATCATATATTCTTACGCTATACTCTGTCCAGATGGAATTATTCTGTTTTCCCAATACACCTCTGTAGGACAGGCCTGTTCTCTGGTCCAGCCTCTGGGCCTCTGTTCATACCATGATCTCTTGCCTCCAAACCTAACCCTTCTCTCCATCTCTATATATTCAAATGCTGTTTATTTTTTAAGGCCTAATTCCAATGCCAACTCTTTCATGAAGACTTCTCTGACTCCCCTACCCCAAGCCCAATAAGTATTGTGGACACCTATAGCTTTTTTCTTGCTTGGCATCATTCATTCACCATTCTTCTAGAAGGACTACATCAATTTTACTTTGGGGATGAATGCAATCTTGATGGGACTATAACTCAAAATGCTCCACCCTTCATGAGGGGACAGAGATGTGACATTCACTGCGCCAATCAGAAGTGCTCCCTCTTGGGCTTGCTCTAGCTCTCCTTCTAGCTCTCTCTCTGCAATTTGGTTCTGCAGCATGCAAGCATGGACAGGGCTGGCACTCTTTCACGCCCTGAAGCATCCATCCGTTCTCTCTGCTCACGGACCCTGTAGCTGCTCTGCACCAGTCCTTGCAGTGTTGGTTTCTTTGGCCTACCTTTTGATTTTATGAAGAACTCCATAACCATCCAGCGAACTCGTTTGTAAAATTAGCCACTGCCGCTTTCTATTGTTTGCAACCAAAGGCACTGACTGATAGGAGTGGTGACCATTCCTTCTTCCAAACCCTCATAATACTTTACCTGTACATTTCTTAGGGCCCCTAACATTGTCTACCTTGTATAATAATTATCTGTGTCATTGTTTTCTTGTCTTACACAATGGCAGTTCCAGAATTCTGTATACAGGGAGCAATTGGTGTCGAAGAAGGAGAGTAGAAGGAACTTATCTTGAATTCTTATTTGAATGATAACTAGTTTCTTTTTATTTAGATTGTATTTTTAAAATCCATACAAAAGCCCATTCTCTTTTCTAGTGGGATGTGTTTCTTCAGAGATGAAATCACTATATAGTCACTTATTTCCTAACCTACTATAAGCGTAGGACCAAAAATGTTCATCTTTCTCTTGTGTCACTTTGTGTTTCTGCCTCTTCTTTACTTTTGCCTCCAGCTATAATTCGGTTTACTTCTAAAACTTACCATCAACCCAGGGCTTTCTCTCATTGGTACTATTGTTTTTCTTTTTCCCACTATTTTTTTCTGTGTCTTCTGATATTTGAACTATCCTTCAAAAATAACAACCCGGGGCCGGCCCGGTGGCGCAAGCGGTTAAGTGCGCGCGCTCCGCTGCGGCGGCCCAGGGTTCGCTGGTTCGGATCCCGGGCGCGCACCGACGCACTGCTTGGCAAGCCATGCTGTGGCGGCGTCCCACATAAAGTGGAGGAAGATGGGCACAGATGTTAGCCCAGGGCCGTCTTCCTCAGCAAAAAAAGAGGAGGATTGGCGGATGTTAGCACAGGGCTGATCGCCTCACAAAAAAAAAAAATAAATAAATAAATAAATAAATAAATAAATAACAACCCATTATTGTTGAACTTTCGTCCAAAGTTCCTAAAACTTAGAAATATTAGTCACATTCAGCCAATATTTGTGAGTCATAGAGTCATAGAATCTTAATAACATCAAATTAAAAGGGAAAGAGTCCACTGAACTAGCATTTAATTAATTCTGCTTTTTAAACCCAGAAATCAGGCACCTCTGATGTATCACTAGCATCCAATGGAAACTAAAGTCCTAGAGTGAAATTAAGCCAGAAGTTAATATATTTTGCTGTTTCTGAAAGACCCAAATTCTTATGTTGCTCGTGGAAAGGAAGTAGAATGGAATCAGGAGAAGAATCTGATAAAAAAATTATGCACTCTGGAAAAATGTATATAAGTGTCTGTTCGCAACATCTCACCTACAATTCCAGGAGTGTCACTGTTACTTGAAGGCCATCTGTGGACTATTAAGAATCCCCAGATCCCAGACTGAAGAACCCTGGATTTGCATTTTCTTGAAATCTTTAAAGTGAATTTCATTCCTAATTAGTATGTTTAATGACAGCACTCAACATGTCATCACATCTAAATAGAAGAACTACTTCCCAAAAGAGGGAAAAAGTAGT
Source organism: Diceros bicornis minor (assembly GCF_020826845.1). NCBI lineage: Eukaryota > Metazoa > Chordata > Mammalia > Perissodactyla > Rhinocerotidae > Diceros > Diceros bicornis. The sequence continues at coordinate 6,969,813 of NC_080763.1, read as the reverse complement.
AAGGAAATGTCATTAATAATCAAAGAAATATAAACTAAAACACTGATACCATTTTGCACATTTTTGGCAGTGAAACGTGTTTCAAATTCCATTCAGGTTGATGAGGGAGCAGCCTCAGTGAGCTCTGCAAGCCTTTCTGTCAGTACTGCAAAAATCATGCAATCATTTACTCCTTTTGATCCACAATTTTCACTTCTAGAAATTTATCCTAAGAAATTACTTCAACCAAATCAATATCAATGTGCACAAATATATTCATTATATCATATGTATGAAAGCAAAGATATGTCCAACTTTAGGGATAAGCCTTAATAAATTAAATTCAACACTGTAATTATGAAGACTCTGTAGAACCAGACAAAATTATTTATTAGTTAATGACAAGTTATTTTATCTTGTCACATTGCTGTATCTTTAATTTTTTTGTAACAAATTGAGATACAAGTACCTACCCAAATAAATAATAACTTTCCAAGTCACAGTAGCAAAATGGGAAATATCATGACTATCCTATTGCTACATTATAGAAATATGTACATTTGGAAGGTAATACAATAGTCTGCCCTTATCCACAGAAAGTGGTTTTGCTTTCTGTGGTTTCAGTTACTCGTAGTCAACTTCCGTCTGAAAAGATTAAGCGGAAAATTCCAGAAATAAACAATTCATAAGTTTTAAATTGCCCCTGGTTCTGAGTAGCCTGATGAAATCTCACCCCTTCTCACTCCATCCCGCCCAGGACATGAATGAATCATCGCTTTGTCCAGCAGATCCACTCTGTACACGCTACCGTGTTAGTCACTTAGCTGTCTCAGTTATGAGATCGTAGTATCGAAGTGTTTGTGTTCAAGTCACCCTTATTTTTCTTAATAATGGCCCCAGAGCACAAGAGTAGTGATGCTGGCAATTCGGATACGCCAACGAGAAGCCTCAAAGTGCTTCCTTTAAGAGAAAAGGTGAAATTCTCAACTTAAGAAAGAAAGAAAAATGGGCCGGCCCTGTGGCTTAGGGGTTAAGTGCGCGAGCTCCGCTACTGGCAACCGGTGTTCGGATCCCGGGCGCGCATCAACACACCGCTTGTCCGGCCATGCTGAGGCTGCGTCCCACATACAGCAACTAGAAGGATGTGCAACTATGACATACAACTATCTACCGGGGCTTTGGGGAGAAAAAGGGGGAAAAGAAAAAAGGAGGAGGATTGGCAATAGATGTTAGCTCAGGGCCGGTCTTCCTCAGCAAAAAGAGGAGGATTAGCATGGATGTTAGCTCAGGGCTGATCTTCTTCACAAAAAAGAAAGAAAGAAAGAAAGAAAAAAAACATTTGCTGAGGTTGCTTAATATCTACAGTAACTTTTAGTACAGTATATTGTTATAATTGTTCTATTTTGTTATTATAGTTGTTAATCTCTTACTGTGCCTAATTTATGAATTAGACTTTATCATAGGTATACATGTACAGGAAAAAACACAGTATATATAGGGTTTGGTACTATCTGTGGTTTCAGACATCCACTGGGGGTCTTGGAACGTATCCCCCATGAATAAGGGAGGACTACTGTATACACATACTGAATTCAGCAATATTAATGGAGGACCTACTATGAATCACACACTCTGCTAGGCTAGGAGGGTGCTAGACTGGGACAGAAGCTATTGACTATTCACCAAAATCTGCACCCCCTTTTTCTTAGGTGCAGAGCTAGACTCCACTTGCAGTCAGATAGCCAAGTGCCTGAGTGCCAGCCAATGGAATGGGGACAGCCATGGGTGCCACTCCAGGCCTAGCCCATCATGCTCTCCTCCTCTCCCTCCTCTGTACTCTTTCTCCCTTCTAGCTGGCTGTGACAGAGAGAACTGTGGTGACCATAGAAGCCAAAGTTTGAAGATGGCAGAGCTCTGTCAACCTGGTACCCTGAATCAGCGCATAGAGAAGAGCCACTGCCCGTCTGTCCATCCTCAGGGCTCTGACATGAGCAAGAAACAAACCTCCACTGTGTTGAGCCATACTTGTTTGCGTCTAGTCATCGCTGCAGCCTTGCCTAGGCTAACCAGACATAGAATTAGACCTGAGTTTCTAAATAATTATTTTAAATTTCTCATTTGAGCTTGTTATACGCTATCTATTAAAAAAGTTGAGGGCCGGCCCGTGGCTTAGCGGTTAAGTGCCCATGCTCCGCTGCTGGCGGCCCGGGGTTCGGATCTCGGGCTCACACCGACGCACCGCTTCTCCGGCCATGCTGAGGCCGGGTCCCACATACAGCAACTAGAAGGATGTGCAGCTATGACCTACAACTATCTACTGGGGCTTTGGGGAAAAAGAAAGAAATAAATAAAATTATAAAAAAAATAAATAAATAAAATAAAAAAGTTGAAATCATATGATCAAGCCAACTTTTTTTTTCTTTTCTTTCTTTCTTTTTTTTTTCTTTGCTTATTTGCTAAAATATTATTGGGCCTACCCAATAATAGTCTAAAAAATAGACCATTTTTATTTCTTACTTATCGATAAAGATGATGAGAAGTAACAAAAAATCTAGTTAATTTTATTATTTGTTAATTATAATTTCTCCAATTATACTTCTCATCTGAGATTCCATGTCTCATACTTCAGCCCAAAGCAGATTTTTTTTTATCTTTCAAAAGAAAAACAATGTTTTTTCCACAAATTGGAATACTACAGTGGTATCAGCTATGTTCAAAACATTTGCTTTTATTTTCATATAACATCCACAATAATCATGTGGGAAAAATTAAATGTGCCAGTTTAATTTCATAATCTACAGGAAAAAACTTTTTTAGAATATTACATATACAATTAGAAACCAAGTGCCGACAGAGACATCTGCATATTGATATCTAGGTATATTTAGCAGGGGAAAGTCTTTAATACAAGAAAAGAATTTCACAAATTGGAATGAATACTCAGCACTGAAAGTAGCATATGCGTAATTCCATTCCTAGTACAAATGTTTAAGACATTTTTTCATCCATGTGTTTCAGACTTTCTTCACTTCTTTTATATTTCAGTCTGTCTTAGAGAGTGTGAGTTAAGGTTTTCATCATAATCTTTTGTTCAAGCGAAAAGAATTCGTCTTATTTCAGCCACAAGATTCTGAAAACCTCCTCATCACAAACTCTGTCTTTATGTCAGCAGGGTGCCATCGGCCCTAACAGTCATTTTCTATTTCTTTCTAAATATAAACACAAGAATTTGGTGCACAGAGCACCTCGCCCACAATTGGACTGCAGTGGGTATCCCCAGATCTTAGAGACACCTGAAAGCCTGGGAGCTGCTGCTCATCCTCACAGAGGCAGGAATTGTTAAACGGAAAGCCGACCAGAGGAGAACTCTGGTTGTGTACAAGTAATTCACTCTACAAGGAGGCCTGCCCGCTCTAAAGTTAAAATGACCACATATCCATCATCAACGGACAATACTAATCTTATCTGACTTTCAGTTTCTATAAGCCATAAAATCAGTTTGAACTTAGATCTCTATTTGTGTCCAATGGCAAATAGAAAATGCAATGTTTAAAAGTCAGTAAATAGAAGTTTAACCTCAGATATCATAATTAATAAACCGGTGGGGTTTAAAGCTACCCTAGAGGGAAAAAAGCCACACTCCACGTTGAGAAAATGGGGCCTGGGGGGCACACCCCAATACTCTCTTCTCTGAAATGAATGTCACTCAGATTCCAAACTGAAATAATAACCTACTCCACACAGGTAGATAATTTCTCTCTCGGCTGTACTTCTCATTTGCTGTTTACGGGAAGCACTTCAGAATGACTTAATATGACTTTAATGGTGGAAGGAAAAGAAGGTAGAGCTCTCAAAGAAAGGAACAAAGGAGACTGTGCGAGTGCACTGAGGCCGCCCACAGGTGCACACACATGGGCGCTGGCGGAGATGGAAGCGCTACCTCTTCATGTGATGCCCTGGGCGCTGCCTTTCAAAGGTGATGCAGGACGTGATCCCCTCCCCCTGATATTTAGGGAAATTTAAACAACTGTCCATCTGGGACTCACAAGGAATTAAAGTGAGGAAAAGTTAAGATGCACTTACAAGAAGCACTCATTAAAAATCTGAAGGGCTACTTAACTTACTGTGATGGCAACTACATCCCCCCAAGGGTGGGCAGGGGCCACCACTTAAGCAACCTCACTGTACGAATACTCGATTCAACTACTCATCCATTTATTAACTTATCCCAGCGTTGACTCAGCAGATATAGATGTGCTCCAGCTCTGTGCTGGGCGCTGGGATGACTTCAGTGAACAAGACAGGCCGGGTCCTGCCTTCATTGTGGGTCTGCACGACACTATGATTAGCTTCTGGAAATCAGTATAAATCATCATCTTACGCACTGTTTCAAAACATCATAGAAATTTATAACACTTCCTCCTTTTAATTACTTGTTCATTTGGTGAATACATATTTAGTAAAGGCTTGTTGTGGATTCACTAAGGTACATTTTGGAAAAGGCTGCTTCATTTAGTTCTTGTCTAAACTATGTGAGGTTCAATCTGAGCCAAATGCTCCCTTGCTGGCTTCTGGAACTGGAGCACCCCAAGAAACTATATCTTTACTGGCTAGTGCCTGGCACATAGTAGACACTCCAAAAATGTTTGTTGAATGAATAAAGAAAAGACTGAATATACTTTAGGAATTACGCATTCTGCACCACTCCTTTTTTGATCCTTGAGTACCACTCACTTTGGCATTTTGTCTATCTTGTGACTATTTCACTGTTTCTTGTGAATGGCAAGTGAAAGCGAAAGGTTCTTGGGGCCAGATAGCCTATCTTCAATGTCCTCTTCTCTCCAAAAGGTTTGCAGACTACAAGGCATACAGCAGGCGCTCAGTAAAGCTACAGAGAAAATTCATAAATGGAAGCGGATCGCCATTCTCACAGAAAGTCCCTGGCATTTTCATTGTGGCATTTGCCTATTCAGCCAGTTGGATATAGTCTCTCAGTCATGCCATATTTATTCTTATTTCTATGCCCTATTCCCACTGTTTTTCCCCCAACTAGACTACCCCCCACACTCCTCTGTGCAGACCTGATCCTTACCCATTCTTAAAGACCCAACCACAGAAAGATTCCTTTCTTTATAGGAGTCTTCCCTGAGTTATACCACACCCCCACCCAGGACCTATTGTCTATACTACATATCATTTATCGCGTGACACCTTTTGTACTGTTGCATTATTTTGTGGTTATCTTTCTTTGCATGCATATCTCAGGGTCAGTGTACTGGGGATGCTGCTTGCCCCTCTAGAACCATCCTCTATCCTTCTCCATCCTGCCCTGTACACTGACCTTCGTGGATTACGTCAGTGGGCTCCTTTGTTCTCTGGTTTGGGGTTGAGTTTAACCAATGACAGTCACCAGCAGGGAGTCAGAGGGTGCTGCCCAGTCCCCTCCCTGCGGGGACTTGTTGTGTCAGCATTCCTCTCATGAAGGCCACAGCTCCTGTCAGGTGGCTCTCTCTTACGGCTTTAGCCACAACCATAGCTACAGGTTGCCCTGGGTTCCAGTAACTACTTCTTGCCTTTATCCCTTCAGGTGTAGGGGTGGCATTGGCTCCCCAATGTTGATAGTCCACAGTGCCTCACCATCCCTCCTGAGTCCCCTTACCCCTGCCGATACGTTTGTAAAAAGTCCCTACATTGAACTCTCCTCAATTGCCATGCGTGGGTGCACCATCTATTCCTTGCCAGGACCTTGACTGATAGGCAGCCATGTGGCTTTTGCCTCCATGTAGTCCCATGGATTATACCTCCATACGGCCCCACAGCCTCTAGCTCACTGTGGGTGCTTAGTAAGCATTTGCTGAAGGAAGGAATGAAACCAAGCATGAACTCCCATAGCTGAATTAAGACTTTATAATCTACAGAAGAAAAAAATCTCTATGAACTATAGTTCCTCAATCAATAAGAAGATTCACCTTCAGTCAGTATTTATACATAACTAAGTATAATGCTCACTATTTCTTTTGTTTTCATAGTGTTTTCAGGCTTCCATTGAATCTGTATTTACAATATTAATTAATTAATCTGTAGTAAATATAGTTCATATATTTAAACCCACTTATTCTTCTGGGGAAAATATTAGTTGGGTTAGTTGAACTGAAATTTCCATTTTTTCCTTCCTTTTCTCTTTTTCATTTATTTTTTTTAGGAGTTCCTTTACTGATGACCCAGTCATACCAGACTCTGCCCCTCCCCACTCCCAGACCTTTTTCTGAACATGTTTTTGTATATCTCAATCTGATCAGCGAAAATTAAATGTCTGATAAATAGACAAGCTGTCAATCTCTTCCGAAAGTCCCAGTTTTTTCACCAGCTTATCTCCTCCCTGTTCTATTGAATGTCCAAGGTGCCACCTGACATATGCCTATAACACATGGGGGAGAAAAGGAGTGTGTCAGCTCTGTGAAGTGGAGAGAAACAGACAGGTGTACAGAGATAACCTCAGGAACAGGTTAGATACTCCCTGAGCAGTGATCTTTCTAAAGGGCAGAGACTGGCACCTCTCACAAGTTATCTCAGATAGATGCAGCCTGGGCTTCCTTCTTCAGTGGTCTTCCATAATAAACACATAGGTTCTTCTGCTTCTTTTAGACTCAGAGGATGGCCTACGACCATGAAATACACCCTCCTTGAACCATGCTTGTTTGAGTAGCACCAATATCTGATTAGCATCCTGTTAGCATAACTGTTATTGTTCACCAAAAATCATGCTACAATTAGTGAATTTCTAGCTAATAAGGTCCATGAAGAACTACTGTTTGGTAATTTGCTAGGTCAATGAGTAGCAACGCAGGTTGATTGTGGTGGGTATGCCAGGATCCCACTGTTCAAAACCTTAACAGTAGTGTAGCCAGATTGAGAGTTACAATCATCAACCTTGAGGGATTTAAAAAAAAAGGCCAAATCTTGTCAGTTAAATGATTCATCATTTCAGTCACCATAGAATGAAACATGTGAGGGAGATTTTGGCATCTGTGATTTCCATACCCAAAAATTCAGAGAGAAAGAAAGAAAAAACTGTCACAAACTAACTCTGAATTTTTATTTTATAAGAGAAGAAATGATTAGTGATTAGTTAGTGACAAAGAACTACATATTGACTCTCTTCTGATAATGTATCCAATATCATTTCTACTTTTTCCCAGGATGAAAGTGTGGGGTAAAGCTGGATGTGTTTTCAGAAGGCAAATATAACAATCACTATAAAATGTAGAAGGGTTTAATCCTCTCTAGCTTCTGACCTTTATTGCATTTTGAGTGTATTTGGAGTTCAGATAGTACTAGCCTACCCACTCTCTAGAGATAATAAGTAAATAATCAAATGACCCAAATAAGATTTGCCCCAGAAGTAAGGGGGCAGGAGGTGGTGAGCAATAAGAAGCAGTGGCGTGGGTGGTACAGAGTTTGCGCTTTAACATCACGGCTTTCTTCATGGGTAGAGATGCTGACATCCCCCCACTCCCCATTCAGATGCTCATTTCTTCTTTACACTTATACAAATGACAACTACCTATAATTCCTATGGTCATTCTTAAGGATTAAAAAAAATCTGAATCTATTTCTTCATGACAAGTAAAATGATTTTAAAAGACAAGCAAAATAGATAAAGAAACACTTTACAATCCAAGTGACCACAAACAGTTCAGGTTAACATCAGAAGTGGGGAAGTATCAGCACAATTTTGCAGCACTGAAGAAAGTCTTTGAGTTGAATAATTGAATTAGAGACAGCTAGCATAGCTTTATGAAAGTGACACCTCATGTACCTTACTCATTGGAGTGCTTTAGAGGGCATTTACTGCTGTAGAAAGAAAATGGAACACAATGGATGTCACATAATTGTTAAAAAGCCATTGGATGTTGTTAACAATGAAGATTATTGGCTAAGACCACATCTATTGTGTAAGGTAAAATAGCTTGTTGGATTAAAAAATTGTTCAAAACCTGCAAAAAGTGAGCGAATGTTAATGGTAATTTCCTTTTTTAACTGAAGAGAGGTTATCAGTAAGGGTGAAATAATAGCTTTGAAAGGAAATGACAAATTGGAAGAATACACAATATCCAACCTCATTACATTTGACTATTGTGGTATCTTCTCCGACACCACATACTAAATTTCCAGGTATTTTTATCCCTATTATGTTTACTATCTCATAATAGCCTCCGTTTCTGAAGAAGAGATGGGAAGAAAGGGGCACGTTTAACAGAATTCTATTCAGTGAGTCGACTACGATTAGTGGAGCACAAATTCTTTACTTTTTCCACTTAGTTATCTAAAAATTACAAACACGTATTCTCATCTATCTGTAGAAACAACACAGCCAAATATCAATGCTATTTTACCTATATTATTTCTCCCTGTATGTACAAACTGGGCTTACAGCAAATTATTACCATGCTGTATATCTCAAACAGGTAGGCCAACATGACATTGCTGAAGGATCTGACTGATCACGTCTATCAGAAAGACTCTGCCTGTAGTACCACTTCCTCTTAGGAAGGTGACACAAGTCAGAGTGACCACAACTTTTTATTGTGTCCAATTCAATCATAAAATATGGGTAGAATCTTCAAATCTATTTCTTGTATCCTGATGGTAGTATTTTTAGGATATATAAATCTGGCATGGTAAGGAGTTTGTTTTGTTTTGACGGCTTCTAATAGAAGTCATATTTTCTGCAATCTGTCCTAAGCAACTTCTAAAGAAAGAATAAAATAAAAACATAATCAGAGTAGATTCTACACCAGGTAAATGAGTACAAATGCTCTCAGTTATAATCTGATTATAAGTTCAGGTCATAGTTTAAATTAGATTTTAAAAAATTAAAAACTTTGTGAGGGCTGGCCCCATGGCTTAGTGGTTGAGTGAGCGCGCTCCACTGCTGGCGACCCAGGTTCGGATCCCGGGCTTGCACCGACACGCTGCTTCTCCGGCCATGCTGGGGCCGCGTCCCACATGCAGCAACTAGAAGGATGTGCAGCTGTGACACACAACTATCTACTGGGGCTTTGGGGGGAAAAATAAATAAATAAAATCTTTAAAAAAAAAAAAAAAACTTTGTGAGACACTATGAAGTCTTCAAAATTATGAAAAATTGGTATTCATATTGACACGTGTACGTGCATATGTTATTGTCTGTTAATGATGACAGCTGATGTGATAACAAGGAATTCTATAAAATTAATTTGGACACAATGGGTCCAATTTAGCAACTTGGATCTTTTAAGAATATTTTGAGTAAAGCACTTTATCTATTGTGGATAAACATTTATTACTTTACATTTTTCCAGTAAATATATTCCACTATGTGTTTTGCTGGATATAAACTCATCGAGCAATTACATTAGAGAATGGATTTCAGTGACACAGTTGCTAAAAGATGGAGGGTGTCTGATGTTAAGAGTTCAGGGTATCCCCATTGTGTTGGTGGTTACATGAATCTATACATACATTAAAAAATTCACAGAACTGTACAACAAAAAAGGTCAATTTTACTGTATGATAATTGAAACAATAAAATTAACTTTTAAAAAAGAGTTCAGAATATAACAAATGCTTTAGGTCTTTTTTGTGCTGGCCTCTGAAGGATAAAATAAAACCTATGGCATGTAATAAAAGTTTATAAATAAATAATAAATAATTGAAAGACTATAAGGAACAAGGAAAAATGTTTTAAAGTAGTACCAAAAAATATGAAAGAACTATGCAATCTAGGACTATGAGCTTTCTTAAGAGAGGTTTTCAAGGCTGGTAGATCTTTTCAGCCAGCTCTGGTGGTCCAGTGGCTAAGATTCGGTGCCCTCACAGCCAAGGCCTGGGTTTGTTTCCCAGTCAGGGAACCACACCACCCGCCTGTCGGTTGTCATACTGTGATGGCTGTGTGTTGCTGGGATGCTGAAAGCTCTGCCACTGATATTTCTTTTTTTCTTTTTATTTTTTTATTGAGATAACATTGGTTTATAACATTGTATAAATTTCAGGTGTACATCATTTATATTTCAACTTCTGTGTAGACTACATCATGCTCACCACCAAAAGTCTACTTGCCATCCGTCGTGGTACATATGTGCCCCTTTACCCCTTTCACCCTCTCCCATCCCCTTCCCCTCTGGTAACCACCAATCTGCTCTCTGTATCTATGTGTTTTTTTGTTGTTGTTGTTGTCGTTGTTTTATTTTCCACATATGAGTGAAATCATATGGTATTTGATTATCTCCATCTGACTTATTTTGCTTAGCATAATGTCCTCAAGGTCCATCCATGTCATCTCAAATGGCATGATTTCATCTTTTTTATGGCTGAGTAGTATTCCATTGTATGTGTGTGTGTGTGTATATATATATGTATATATATGTGTATATATACATATATATATATGTGTATATATATATATATATATCACATTTTTTTTTTCTCCATTCAGCCGTGAATGGGCACTTAGGTTGTTTCCAAGTCTTGGCTATTGTGAATAATGCTATAATGAACATAGCAATGCAAATATATTTTCAAATTAGTGTTTTTGTGTTCTTTGGATAAATACTCAGAAGTGGAATAGCTGGATCATATGGTAGATCTACTTTTAACTTTTTGAGGAATCTCCATACTGTTTTCCATAGTGGCTGTACCAGTTTACATTCCCACTAGCATTGTACGAGAGTTCCCTTTTCTCCACATCCTCTCTAACATTTGTTATTTCTTGTCTTTTTAATAATAGTCATTCTGACCGGGGTGAGGTGGTATCTCATTGTGGTTTTGATTTGCATTTCCCTAATAATGATTAGTGATGTTGAACATCTTTTCATGTGCCTATTGGCCATCTGTATATCTTCTTTGGAAAACTGTCTGTTCAGATCCTTTGGCCATTTTTTAATTGGGTTGTTTGGGGTTTTTTTGGTAAGCCACCAGTGATTCAAATACCAACAGGGTCACCCATGGTGGACAGGTTTCAGCAGAGTTTCCAGACTCAGACAGACCAGGAGGAAGGACCTGGCCACTCACTTCTGAAAAAATTGGCCATGAAAACTCCATGAATAGCAGTGGAGCGTTGTCTGATACAGCACCAGAAGGTGAGAGGATGACACAAAAAGACCAGGCAGGATTCCACTCTGCTGTCCACAGGGTCACTAGGAGTCAGAATCGACTCGACAGCACTAACAACTATAACAAGTAAATTTTTTCACAACGTGAACTTCTAATAGCCTCAAAACATGAGAAGACCCTCCTAGGATTTACTAGTTGGCAGTAAATGCTTCCCTCAGCTATTAATGAAAATAATTTTAAAATTATGTTTGCATCGTAGGATAAGAACTGGAAGGAAATTTAAGGAATCATTTTATTACCTTCAGACAGGCGTAAATAAAGGTATTTAACCAAAGCTTTCAAATCTCTTCTCAGAGATCTCCCAAAATAAAGATTCCACAATGGCCACCAGTAAATACATTCCTGTGTTTCTCCACTGGGCTGGTTAAGTTGGCGATGTGAGCCTGCATGTTCAGCTGAAATAGCTCGTATGTTACGTTCTTTCATCATCTCTGATCTCAGAAAGAAGGCATGAAGAGCTTCCTCTTGTAGAAGTTATCTATACCTTTCACAACAGTAATTGGATCATCTCTTTAGCCACTCTTCCTCAAGTTCAACAAACCTACCCTTTCATAATGTGCTCTGCTCCAGAAGTGCCCATAAAACATTTCTTTCATAACAGCTCACCTGGGGTTCTACACATCCTTTGTATTTTAAATAACATTGACTAAAGTAGGTCCTATACTCTCCTTACTACTCAGTCCCAGTCCTCAGGGTCAAGCGCTTCCTGGACCACGCATGCTCTGTTCCATTTTTTTCTTTTTTCTTGTTTTAAACAGTCTGGGAAGAAGTTAGGTGTTGTGTACAAACCGCATACAAATGGGCATCATGTACTCATTTGTACCCATGTACCCATCAAAACCCAAATATAGAAGTAAGCACATGGTCCTTAGTTCATTTTTTAGACAATGATGAATGCGCAGGTACGAATATGACAAGCAGTAGCCTTAAGCCAAGGATGTATAAGTGATGGAGAGAGAAGAAAAAGTCTGCTAGGTGGTGCCCAGATAAGTACCATTCTCTTCCTATCAACATCGGGTGGATGTGTAGGCCCCTTCCTCTATAGCGGCGGAACAAAATAAATTGAGCGCTAAATTGACAGTCGCAGAAATTTACAGATACCTACAGAACTAAATGTGCAGCCCATCCTGACATTTGCATGTGTAAATAGGAACAGAAATAACTAGAGGTGTAGAAATAAAGTTGATGAAGACACTAGACGTTAAATTTCAAACTTTAAGTTTGAAATACCCAGAGACTGGGATTTCTCTGTAATTCATAAGTCAGCCCTGATTCAAAGAAATGGCCAGGCTGGCATGAGCCAATTTTAGATATGGCCAGGACAGGACTTAGAAGAAGCCCAGCAGAGACCCGTCACCAGCTGATGAGGAAGAAGACCCCCAAACAGACCCAGGACAAATAATTCTGCAGTCTTACTGGCAAAAGAGTTCATCCCTTACTTATTGCGGAAAAGATCCACACTTCAGTTGTAGCTTTATATTAGTTTTTACTAACCGACATATTATTCATTCCACAGTATGTTTCATTTCTCCTCACATGATTCTTTTGAAACCTCTAGAAAGGCCTGTGTTATAATCCCTTTCATGTGCCTGAACTTGGTGGACACAAGAGGGTGGACTTCTCCTAAATCCTGTTGCTCAGACTATATAAAAAAACAAGCAGCACCCCAGACAAGCCTGTTCCTGTTTGAGTGTGCCACCCGTTACTCACCCAGGAAAGAGACCTCGTTTGTGAAGAAGGAAAGAGCTTCTGCTCTAGAAACTGTTCATGGAGGCTCTTGCTTTACACTGAGGGGAGTTCCATAAAATTGCCATCACCCACTGTGTAAGACAAAACCTGTGGCAGCTCAAGGGCTAGTCTCTGTTTTAAAATCCTAGAAAAGATAAACCTTGAAGATTATGGACTGTTTCCACTCCCTCCTCCACTTCCCTGACAAGAGGCAACGTGAGTCTAAGGAGGAAACCAAAGATTACTGGCTTAAATAAAGCAGAAGTCTTGTCTTGTGTAACTGCCCAAATGCTAACACAAGCTCATTGTTGCTCAACTTGTTATTTAAAGGCTGTGCTTTATTCCATTAACTTCGATTTGCCCTTTTTGCTTCTGTAATTTTTCCATACCAGACGAGGCTACCGTTCTGGCCATCCTCCCTACCCTTCTGTCTGGACGTCATTCGTGAGAGGGGCTCTGTGCCCGTGTCTCCCCACCGGGACCCATACAGCCCACTGGTAACTACCTACCACCTTAGTCTTGTCCAGTGGTAGAATCTGCACCCATAAATTTGACTAAGACAAAAGTATTACCTGTTGACCAACAACTTTAGCTCTGCAACACAAACATCTGAGTCAGGAAAAATTATTAGGACACAAGCCATACATACGGTTAGATAAAAACAGATAAGGCAGGATGATGGCATGGTCCAAGCAAGTCTCTGTATGGAGAGATGCCTTCTTTTTAGTATTACTGAACGCATTACTTAGAAAAAAAAAAATACTTAAAAAAATACACACTCGAGCCAGCCGTGATGGCCTAGTGGTTAAAGTTTGGCACACACCGCTTTGGTGGCCCTGGTTCAGTTCTGGGTGCGGAACCACACAACTCGTCTGTCAGTAGCCATGCTGTGGCGGTGGCTCACATAGAACTAGAAGGACTTACAACTAGAATATACAACTATATACTGGGCTTTGGGGAGGGAAAAAAAGACAGAGGAAGATTGGCAACAGATGTTAGCTCAGGGCAAATCTTTCCCAGCAAAAAAAAAAATCCACACTCAAAAAAGGGAGAAAAACTGGTATTGAGAATAATTATGAAAATGACTAAAAATTTCACTTTTCATCTGCTGCACAGGGAAGTTAATATAATGAAAAATTAACCATAATGAAATATTTTGTCAAATAGTATTTGCTTCCATATTAAGAAATCAATGCCTACATGCACAAGTTCGAGTTTATAGAAACTAAAAACTTAAGGTGGTAGGATTAACGATTCTTTTCATTTCCCTCTTTATAGTTTGTGTATTTTCCAAAGTTTTTGCAAAGAATTTTTAGAAATAGAAAAAAAGGTTAAACACTAAAACTCTTTAATATAGTTTTTCCTGCTGAATTAGTATCCTGTCCATGAAACATGAGCATAACTCAACGTTGCTATTGATCTCATCAAGATGTGGCTAGATATGTACTTAAATAATAAGTAAAGTGAGGATGAGAAATATATTTTACAGAAAGTAAAATTAACAATATGCCTTTATACCTTGTCTATATGATCCCAAACCTGAAGATATTTGAAAATATTTGAATGACTGAGTTGTTTTACTTTTCATCTGGATTAGTGATACTATATAACTATCTATGTTTTGGTAGTCACGAAAATTCTTTAAATGTCAACATTATTATACTTTTTATCTATTTTGCTACATCAGAATTTCTCAATTGGCACCTATTGACATTTCAGACCAGACAACTCTTTGTGGTGGGGGCTGTCCTCTGCACTGCAGGATGTATAGCAGCATTTCTGGTCTCTACCCACTAGATAACAGTTGTGACAATGAAAAATGTCTCCAGACACTGCCAAATGTCCCTGTGGGGAGAAACCACCCCTGGTTGAGAACCATGCTCCACAGTAAGTTATTTCTATCCAAATATTTTGATTATCTTTTTAACAATTACCTATTACTATGGCTGCATTAATCATGCCATGCTTCACATTGATCACAATGATTAAAGAAATTACAGATTTACTCTGGCACTCAGGCACTTACTATCAAGCTATTAGACAAAGCCTGGGAATATTAAAGGAAAAAATTCCTATAATTACAAAAAGAAAAGATTACGCAAAAAGAGCAAAGATTTTGGTTGTACACTGGAATCACATTACATTCATTTGTTGAAGTGGTCCAAATGACTCAAGAAATACAGAAGCTATTATTCACTCAGCTACAACACAGCAGATAGTAACACATATTTTGAAAAGAAGAGATGTTGCTTCATGTGACAATACTGCTGATATTTAAGAAGAGATGTTAGAGACTCAGACACTCAGTCAGGCATAATTTTTCCCCTTAAATGTCACGTATCATTTTTCTTATTGCCTTTTTTATTTAAACACATGTTCAGTGGCATCCACAATCAAAATTCTGTTGTGAAACCAACACTAAAATTGAATATCTTACTTTTATTGCATGTAAGTAAATATTATAAATGATCATAGTTAATAACAGAAATAGCAAATATTATCTGCAACACCATTATCCTCCATTGTAGTGATTTTTATTTCATCACTGTGAATGGTGGATGGTCTTTTGTCTCTTCTAAATGTCCTAGTCCTCATGGGATAATTAAATATGACCCATAAGTGAAATAAAGTTTAGGAGGATTTTTTTTCAAATATATAGTCTTGATTCGTACTATTATCCTCCAATTTCATTTTAAAATTTTCAAAAATAACATGTGAGTTTTAAAACTTATTTAATTTAAAATGACTTTTTTTCAAAAAGAAAACACTATAGTGGGATGCCGGGATTGCATTCATCCCAGCATGCCCCACCACTGTGCTTTGGATGGCAATCACAGGACCCAGACATCAAGCTGTGGAGGAGATTCTTCCAAGCAACAGCATCTGGCTCTTTGGCAAACTGAACAGGCAGTTGCCCTGGTGGCTTTGGAGTTGCCTCTGGGTCCGTCACGGGTAAGGCTGCTGATGGAGTGTCTGGATTCTCATCTTTTCATTTCACCGTCTTTCTCATATACCGTTTTGGCGTCAAGAGGCCCACTCTCTTCCATAAGGCAAATACTGCCCTCCTTAAGCCTAATGGATTTCTACATAAACCCTGTTGTACTTCAATAAGTATCCCTTTGCACTGCCCACAGCCCTTACGAAAGTGTAAAAATAGGCAAGCATTCTGGCAGCAGCAACACTAGCATTCTATTCATACCCCACCCGCAGAGAGAATCAGAAATTAAATGTTCTATTTTCAGTCCTGGATATTTTAAGCCTGTATTTTCACCTTCTTTACTTGCAATAGATTTCTTTGCCAGTTGAATTTAATAAAGTCATATTTATAGTATTAATAGCTACCTAATCTCATGGAAACTTTTTTTTCATTCTCCAGATCACACAATCTAAGCTGGTAAGGTGGTATAAGGACTATAGGGGCTTAATTTGAAGAATTTGTGGCACTTTAAAATCATAAGTGCAGTCCCTGAACAAACAAACACTCTGAACACCAGAATCTCAGCTCCAGAACAAAGGGGCTCTCATATCCTCCTAGCTGTGAGGGAAATTAAAAAGACCAAATTTGGAAAGTAAAGAATGAGTTTTTGGATGTTTTTAGGATAAAAAAAAAAAAAACCAACCCGACAACCTTCTGAATAATTTGCACCAAAGGCATTAATCAGTATGGCCTCTCTACAGACCACAGGCTACGCATGGTGCCATGACCCACAAATCGTACTCAAAAGATAAAATAACTATTGGTGAAGAGATGGCTCAAAGACTCTAGTGGGTCCAAAAAGACTTAGATCAGTAAGACTGCTTTATAAGAGGTGGCGTTTAATTCCTCCTGTTAGAGTTCACCAGAAAAGGGAGGTTTTTTACACTGGCCACCTCTATGGAGACTCAGTTCTACTCTATCATTTGATCACCACATTCCATACCTCCATCAATGAGCTATGGAAAAATGCATGGTAATGTCTGTTTTATGGATGAGAAGCAAATTAAAAAGGAGGGAGAGAGAATCTTTATAGGAAAGACTATATTTGAGTGTAAGTTGTCCTAAATTCAGAGGGAAATAAAACCCATCATCTTTGAGGACTGGTGAGTAGTTGAAGCTAAAATGGCCAAAACCAAATGGATGAATATACAATATCTAATTCTAGCTCAGACAAGGGGGATTTAAAAAGTTAACAGTATTTATAACTATTTTGAATAACTTTTTTTGCATTATCTTAGAAATAAGATAAGAATGTAATGATGCTATATATACTTACAGTCTCTACATCTTTTAGACATTGGCTAAAAGAATATAGAGTTAAATCTCAAGTTTGTTTTTATTCCTATCAAAAATATTATCTTCTACTGGAGAGCACATAATCTACCTAGACACATGATAAATTATACACTCAGTTGCCTTCTGATTTTATTTTTTAGAAACAAATCAAATTTGAACATTAAGAGTCAGTTAATGCAAACAACTCCTACAGCTTTCCCGAGGAACACTGCTGTGGATGATAAACACAGGTACTTACAACTTGCACCTGACAAATCTCTCCAGGCTTAATTTTTGTCCCCAGTAATCATCTATACTCTGGAAACCAGAAAAATCAGGATGACTTCTGCCCTCAGATTTGGGATGGTGAATTTTCCAGAAGAGAGAGGATAATGTAAACTTTTAGATCAAATGCTTATTATAACTATTTGCTTCTTCTTTAAAAGAGAAAAAAAGTTACTTCCTGGTCCTGAGCATGCATTTCTAGACATAGTCAACTCCTGACAATTTCGTAATACATAGTAGGTCCCCATATATATTTGTTGAATGAATAAATGCAAGTTCACATTACAATCAACTTTTAAAAAAATTCTTGTGCTCTGGAGACTTCTTGGATTGATAATCACACATCTTGAGAGAAATCAGAGACTTCAATGGAATTTTTTTCACATGAAAAATAAATGGATTTATCCATCCTGCCATGTGTGAATACATTGGTTAATAGACCAAATCAATCCAAATGTGCAAAAGAATTTAAGACTATTTGGTCTAACATAAAGTTTTTTTGCTTTTACTGGAATGTCTTCATTAGGACTACATAGTTGACTGAGGTTGTAACTACCCAATGTCAACTACCAGGACAATTAAAAATATTTCTTAATGATAATGGAATTGTTTGGTTTCCCTCCAAGTGTTTTATCATAGACACAGGCTTACTTGACGTGACCAATTCCTTGGTGAATATCTAGTGCCTACAGAATGTCTCTTTGCTAGAAAAAACCTTCACTCAGGGCTTTGCTTCTGTTTTTTTACTGAAACAGTAGGAAAAGGTCAGGATCAACTCAGGGCCATGATTCTATTGATACTCAACATCTATACACCATGCCTATTTTTTCTGTGTTTCTTCTTCCTATTTTGTGTGTCAAATACAAGAGAGCACAACCAAAAGGAAACTGCTTTTCAAAAAACCAGAACATACCATCTACTTTTGGTGTGGTCTGTGTGTCTCTTAAATGGTGACTCTGTCATATTCAGGAGCTAAGTATTGGAAGCAATTATATCTTTCGCTTTTTGCTTGTTCATTAGTTGAATAAGCTGCCAGAAAACTGCCATTTCGGCTACGAGCTACTGTCTGTTGCTGAACTAGCTTAAATGGTATCCAATAAATGATTAGGAATGTCATTATTGAGTGGCTATCCAAGTCCCACACATGCTAATAAAGATGCCCCCAGCATCCATAGGTCAAATGCCAAGAAACAGATGCACCAATACAAGTTAGTCTGTTGTTGCTCTTATGTTGTTAGGCAAATACGACATCTAAGTTTCAAGCTAGCCCAAGAAGAGAACCACTTCTTACTGGTCTAGGAGACCTGGTCTTCCCCTTGATACCCAGCTGACACACTTGACCTCAGCACCAGCAGAAACCAAGGCTTGCTTGATAGTTACTGGATAGTTACTTCAACTTTTGCAATCTGAGAAAGGCAGTCCAAAGGAACAGGAAAAGCTCTAGATACATCATATAGAATGAGATGAGGAGGAGGGGAGAGGTTCCTAGACCCGGACAAGTAGCTGATAGCTGGCTCTCGCCAAAGGGAGGTTACAATGCTCTAGAGATCCACCTGTTCTGAGGGAGGGATAGGAGGAGCCTGGGGCTTCAGAGAAAACTCCAGGTCTGCTTGTCTTCAGAAGCTTTGAGAGGCTGCCTAACCCGTGGGCAGAATCACAAAAAATGGTAAGTCTGCAGGCAGTCTGTAGATGAATAGATGGAAACATGAGGGAAAGTGGGGGTGCGGCTGACGGAGCGACAGCAAGGCGGGCCCAGGGATACTGAGGGCTGCAGAGGGAAGTGTGCATTTGTGGAAAGAACGTTCCTGTGAAGCTACCCCTCAAGAGAAAGGGATGTGCCCGCTCGGGCCTTGAAGGACGGGGTCCTTCTTTCTTCCTCCGCAGGATGTGTGTGTGTGTCCTCTGGGCAGCCTTGGAAGTCTGACTACCTGCTCCTCTCTCTTCCCTCCCAGGCACCTCCCACGGGCTCAGACCCCAGCAGTATATCTCTCCCTGGCGCTCTGCGTGGCTGCCCAATGCAAGAAGCCTCCAGAACTCCCCAAAGGAGCGCACCCCCACAAACCCTTTGGTGAAGAGAAGTGACCGGCTGGTCTGAGTCAGCCTGTTAGCCTGCAGCCGCGCCCGGGCCCACACTGGGGGAGGGAGTGATACCGTGGAGGGGCACCTGCTCCCCAGCTGCCCGAGCCTCGGCTGGGGGACTGCGCTGGGGAAGGGACAGAGGCAGAGGGGGTTCCGAGGGCCGTAGGACGCCAAGCAGCAAACACCTAGCCCTTCGCGGGCGCCGAAGCACCTCGTAAGGACTCGAACTGAGATTTATCCCTTCCGCAACCTGCACCCGCCCCGGGGCCTGGCGACCACGAGGGCAGACGGCGTCCTCGAGTCCTCGCGCCCGGGAGCGCCGGGCTCGGCCGGTCGCAGGACCACGCCTGGCACTAGGCGCCACCGCTCGTCCGGCGCCAAGGCTTGAGGCCCGGGTCTCCCCTTCCCGCGCTGGAGCCCGCAGCTCGCCGCCAGGGTTCGAGGCGGCCAGAGCGAGGCCTGAGCTGGCCGCGCCTCGCCGGGGAAAGGAAAAGCCCAGGGGTGGCCGCCTCCTCTTCCCCAACTCCCAGCCCGGAGTCGGGGCGTGCTCGAACCTAGGAAAGGTTGGGATCTTCCCCTTCAACGCACACGCACGCGCGAGCACACACACACAGAGACACGCGCGCGCGCACACGCACACATGCACGCTTTGCTCTGCTGGCCCGAGCGTTAGAGAGGGGGCGCTTTGGAAAACTTGGTCGATTCGCCGGATGACCATTTGCGCCCAGCCGTCCCTACTCTCAATTTTAAAAGATTTTTTCCCCACGACTTTTCCGTAAGTGAATCAAAGCAGAACCCCGTCTCCGAGGCATCCCAATCCCTTTCGGCAAACTGTCCCAAATATACCAGGTGGACCTAGGTCTCCAAACCCTTCAGCGCGCGGGAGCAGCGGCCTCCCTGGCCCCGCTCGGAGCGCAGGCTGGAGGGCGCGAGGTTTGCGCGGAGACACCCGCCGCCGGGACGCCCGCGGCCGGGAGGCGCTGCCCAGCACCGCGCGACCCGCAGAAAGGGGCGCCTGGCCCCGCGGGGCGCTTGCCCGAAACTAGCCCGCTTGATCACAGCTGTCCGTGCGCTTGCACATTAAAAAACCCAAATGAAGGAGTATGTGAATTGGGGAAGGAGGGAGCCGGGGGAGTTTGCACCGTGTATTTCAGGTACGAGAATTTTCACTGACATTGATGCAACTGCATTAGAGTTAATGGCAGCAGCCTGCTTCTCATTATTAACTGTCTTCGTGTTTGGATAAAGTATGTAATCTTCTTCTCAACCACACCATTAAAATAGGTTGCCTTTTCAATTAAGAACTGTCGTGAGCACAGCAGTCAATTTTCCTAATGAAGATGCATTATATTTTCACATTTTTTTTAAATAATGGAAAATCTCAGGTTTTCATTAAACGCGATTACGGAGAAATACAAGCGAGTTTCTCTAAAATTTATGCGGTCGTGTAGTGCATTAAACGTCAGGCTTTTAAATAAATTGAAATTTCTGCAGATAAAAGAAAAGCATGAGTATCAAAAACGTTCAAACCTCTCCATTCAGATTTTAAAAAGCAAAACACGGTGAGCTCATTTTTTCAAATGCACTTAACAGATGTAACAATAAAAACAAGTCAGAGACTGTCCGAAAATACACCTATAAACTTTTGGGGGATCCCTTCTAGTTCAGACGTGATCTGCAGATCTTAAACTGAAGCTGTGAATTTGTTGAAAATGCACTGTGCACATTTAGACAATGTGCCGTCTTTGAACAAGCACCTCAGCTTGATCATTAAGGAGCAAAAATTCTCTGGGCTGTGCTCCTACAACTAGTTTTTGTTTGTTTTCTTCCTTGCTTTCATTTTCCTTCTTTTTTTTAAAAGACAAATTGAAATCTATTGACTCTGGTAGAACTGTTTAAAATACTATGCCTTCGTGATAAGCAACTTCTCAATTGTTGTAAAAAATTAAAATTGTAAAATTCTAACGTTGAAGTTTAAAAATTTGTTGGAAATATTCATTCCTGGATATGAAAGTGGAAAGTTTACATCCGTGAACAAGCATGAAAAGTGTGTGTTATTCATTTTCTAATCTCAGAAATTTGGGAGCACGTAGTGAAAAGGATCTGTCACGATCTATGTTTTCTTTATTAATAAAAAATTTAAGTTACTATCTTTTGCATATGAAATACTATTTTAGACAAACAATTCCTCTTTTTCTCTCCCCATTCAATGTGAATACTCTCACTGGAGCCACGTTAGAGAATAGTGTTTGACAAAAAAATAAGTCAAATTCTTCTAAATAGAAGAAAAAGTTCCCAACAACAGCCAGACTTTTTTTCCTTTGTAAAGCAACATCAGTTGTTTTTTTCTTTTGCAGACATGATCTTTTCCAGGTTTTTAGGTGTTATGTCTTTGAAAAATTAAACTCTTTTTTAAATCAACCAGCCCCTTAAAATGATCTGCAAAGAGTGGGAAATTAGATTTTCGATTAAAATCTTATCCCATCTCGAAGGATTACTTTATATTGATTCTTAAATATGGCTACAATTGATGGGCTCTAATTAAAAATCCAAAGGAAAAGTCTGTCGTGCCATATAAAAGGAGCTTTTCATATACGGGAAATAAAGCTTGTAAAAGGTTACAAATAAAAGATTAGAGATTTATCCAAACTAGTTTAAAGCTTCACTGTGGTTTTCTTTTCTTCTTTTTTTCCTTTCTTACAAAACCACTCTCAGGTCTTTTTTTCCCCAGTTTTAAATGAAGTTTGCAAACAGGCAAGATATTGGACTGTAATGGTTGTTTTATATCAGCTCTGTAAGCTCAAGGCTGCTGTCTGAAGTAGAACTGATTTCAAGGAAACTTCAGGACCAGGACATGAAAATTATATAAACTGACAGCTACCACCCTTCATCAATCCATCCACCTTCCTGTCCACGCCCTCCCAACCCGCACCCACACCCCTCACCTCACTCTCCATCTCACACTCACGTATGCCCTTCCTATCCCCCACCCTAACCTTGCTCTGCACACACCCTTGGTCCCCACAGATCAGGGACAGACGCATAGCTCCCAGCTCACATTCAGCTCATAAATGTCTCACAGCCCCACATCTCACACTTGTCACACAATCTTAATCCGTTTCATTCCGGAACAACATGGTTCCCTTTTCCTCTTTTTTGCATTTGGAATTTGCCTCCTACTCTTTTATCAAGACAGCACAATCCTATCTTTGAAGTCGTTTCTTTCCCCCTTACCCTCTTTTCTGAGACAACAGCAATACAGGGAATAAGCGACCCAAGTGATCTGTTGCCTTCTATTTTCCCCAAATTCTGCCTGCATTGCCAATCTTTAACCTTCATCAAAAAATTAATTAAAATTAATCTTGTCAAAATTTTTAATAAAAACATATCTAAAAACCTAATGAAAAATGACTTCTTTCTAAATATCGTGGCAGTTCTAAGACAAGATGCGGTCCCCCACTGTCCACTGAATCGCTGAAAAGATTGGAAATTAATCTTCATATTTCTGAAGTAAGTGTTCAGGGAGTCTAACTGGCTCCTTTCCCCCTGAGAGGCTGTGTTCTCACAGAATATGGGTTTTGTTCTTCTTCTTTTTTAATTAGCCTGGAAGAATCCTGAGATCTCTCTCCTTTCTCCTCCCACTCCTCCACTTCCCCCCACACCACCATAGTCAATAAACTTGGAGGAAAGTTTGGAATATTTTAAACTGGCCTGGCATGTGGGGTGGAGAAAGCAAGCCCAGCTAGCGCCAGACATGAATCTCGATTTCAAAATAGGAATGTCAGCCATATTTTGGAAACTGCATGCAAGCTTTGACAAATAATTCGAATCCCTGTATAGTGGTTTTCATAATTTAGCTTCTGAATGCTTACATCTCATATTCATACCCAGATAATCGTACTCTGCAATTAAAACCATCTACTTAATGAAAATTACTTAAAAACATAAAGCATGCTATCATAAGTCAGATTCATAGAAAAAAATTTTAAAGATACAACACACAAAAAAAGTTAAACATGAACAGAGAAAATACAATGACCACGTAGTAACTGTATTGGAAGTTCAAGGACTTACTGAAAATCAAGAGTTAGACTTTTCATCCAAGGAATCTTTTTCTCCCACCAAGCCTCTAAGGTTTTCAGTACAACAGCCCAGCCTCCTACTCCCCCCAAAGCCAGTGGCTTTTGTCCTGACCTAGAGTAAGGTTTGTGGGGACTGTACCTGAGCCAGGCTGTCTGCAATTTCCAAATTGACAAGAAGAGAGTGGAAGATAAAAAGCATGTCCTTACAGGTGAAGAGCAATTTTGCAACTTTTCCAGGAGACACCCGGGAGAGAGCTTGCTCCCTACCAACCGCTGCAGAGTCTGGGCAGAATTCCTCTAGAAAGAAAAAGAAAGTCTTTTTTTTTTTTTTTTTTTTTAAGTCTGCCTCTCTCTGTCTCTAGTTCTTTCTCTTCTCTGTCTCTCTGTCTCTCTCTGTCTCTCTCTCTCAGATCCAATCTTTTAAGAGCTTCAGCACATTGCTAAGCTAAAGGGAAATTCTCTTTGATAAAGCAGTGTTTCCAGCTTCTGGGTTTTAAAACCTAAATCTATATTCAAATCTGGCTGAAGGTGTGTTCTGGGATTTATGAAAGCCTCTTAAAGGGGTAAATTTACCAAACCGTGACAAAATCATCACAATCTTACTTTAGACATCTGAAGTGGATGAGAATTTTAAAGAGACCCTTGTTTATTTAACACTGTCCATTTCCAACTCGTGGTTTATTGGCCCTGCATTTCTGCGAAGTTATTAGACTAGAGGGCAAAGGAGAAGCGGGAGCTGTCTGCTTCTGGGCCCTGGAAAGGGAAAAGCCCTCCCACGCCCCACCGCGCAGCAATCTGCCCCTGGCGAACAGAATGGGGGAGTTTTCAGGGACAGTCAGCTGCCCCTGCATCTGAGAAGACATCAGAAACCTCTCCGTCGGGCTTGAGGGGTTTCCCACGACACTGGACCCCACAGCAGTTACATCTCCAAGTCTAAAATTTTTCACTTACTTCTTGGAGATCACAAGCGCGTGTTCTGATACTTCTCGCCCCACCCCGCCCCCACTGTCCCCGAGGCCTCCCTCCAGCTCTTTCCCTCTGCCAGGCTCACAACGTCCATTTTTCTTTTTCACTCTTTGATGCTTTAAACATCATTGTGATCAAACTGAGGGAAACACTGTCTCTTCTTGGGGTAGGAAGGAGGCTCTGGTGCAGGGGAGCGGGGTGCATCTGCCCTTCCTTCATCGAAAGCATGCACGGCGACTCTGGCCAAGCACTCCCTACCCGCGCGGCGCGGGCCAGACCGCCTGGGGCATTCGTCGCGCCCCCCTCCCAAATTAAAGGCCTTGGGGGCAGTCGCCAGGTGTTTCAGTACAGTGGGGGCCGGGTGAGAAAAACGGTCCGTACTCACCCTCCCCCCAGCCCAGGCCCCCCGAAAGTCGCGACTCCTGGGAACGCGACAGCCAACGGGTCTCTTCGGCCTGGAGCGGTCACGGAGGGCCGGGGAGGAGCTGGGCAGACCCGGGGCCGCTCGGGGCTCGTGGGGACGCCCGGGCCCAAAGCTCCAGAGACACCTGCGAGGCTGGCGGCACCGCCAAGCGCCCAGCCCCGGGCCGAGCGGGAGCCGGAGCCCAGCCCAGCCGCCGAGCGCCGGCTGCCTGGTGCGCGCTCCCGTAATTCGTTAATTGCTGTAAATCCCAAGGACGGCCACATTTGATTACACATACAGTATAAGAACCGACAACAAAGCGACGAATTAATTACCAACTTCATTAACATAGGTCCCCAAATTAAAGGCAGCGAGTTGTTTCTTCGGGCCCACTCGCCATGGTGGTGGTTGGAGGGGGAGGGTGTTCAGGAAGAGGTTTTATTTTTCCTTCCCGGCACTGGGAGTGGTGAGCGGGAGCTGTCTTCTGCACCGCACCCCAACACACACCCGCAGCCCTTCCACTTGTGCCCCGCACACCCCGCCAATCCGTTTCTGCTTTTCCAGCGACTCGAGTCTGTATGAAAACTGTCGGTTCCAGCTCTCGGTGTCAGGCGGGAAAGTGGGGCCCGGGGTCGCTCTCCCGGCGCGGTCCCCCGTGCCGACACGCTCCGGTCCCGGGGCTCAGCCTCGGCTCGGGCGCCCGGGCTCGCGCAGCTCGAGGCCCCGCCGCCGCGCTGGGGGGCGTTTGTTTTAACGCAGAAACTCGGCTTGTTCCCAACGCCAGCGCCCCGCATTCGCTCCCTCCTAAGTATCCTGCGGACCCCACTCTCACTCCTGATCCTGCCCTGGCTCCTGCCGTCTCTCCAAAGCGGCCCTGGGGTTAGATTCCGGGGTTCGTGTTCTTTGCAGTGTGCCTTGAGATTTTTAAAACTCCGAAAACCCTGCGCGGATACCGGGAGCCCGGGTCTCTCGCTACGGGGACCGGGGAACGTTTTTAAGGGCGTAACGAGTGGGAGAGACACTGAGTTTTTGACAACAATTTGTTCTTGGACTCGTGTATGTCTCTCTCTTGCCTGCAGCCCACGCCTCATCCAGGCCTCCTTCCTTTCCCCTTCCGGGTACCCTCGGCGGGGTCTGACCCCGTCTGAGACGGCGTCGCCGTGCTTTAAGCTCAGTCTGACTGGCTGTCCGCGTCGGATCCACACACTCATTGCTAGCGGGGACGCGATAACCCAGCTATCCCCGCCCTGCCCCTGCTCCAGCCTTTACCTAAATATTTTTATCTTCCCATCTTCCATTCTATGGGTGTCCTTTCTCCCCTTCTCTAAAACAAAAAACAAAAAAGGGAGGAGGGAGGAAGGGAGGAAAGGAAGAAGGTAAGGAGAGCCCTCCCTGTCCATCATTGTAATTATACAATTAGTCACACGCTCCGGCCCATAATGTATATTTTAAGCAGAGCCCAGTGTCTTTCAAGAACATTCTGGTAATGTCGGAGGCCTGGATTTGTTGCCTGCTCGTCCCCCCGTGCAGCAGCGGCCTGTTTTCCTCCCCCTGTTGTGTGTTTTTATTATTTTCCCTCTGGCTTAGATGTGTCAATCATTCTCTCCCTGCCATTGGTTGGAGAGTTTGCGTCAAAAAGTTGCCAGAGAGGCGCTTTCTCAGCAAATCTCCCTGAGAGCGGAACCGACCTCAGCTCCAACTCAGCTCCCACTGTTATTAAAAATAAAAATCGCTAGAGCAGCCCTCCTCACGTCTACTTTGTATGTATCGCAGAGGGCCCACGCGCGGTCCGAACTCGAGCTACTTTCCACATTTTCTGTTCTTTAAAAAAATTTTTTTTTCGTTGTGTTTGACTTTTTATGGAAGGGTGAAGACTGCAAGGTTTCTAACTCAATACTCTTGATTTCTTTTAGGATAACTGGCTATTTGGAATTTTGAAGGATAATTTGATTTTTTTCTAACCTTCCGTGAGGCTGTAAGGTAAGTGTCCGTCTGCCTTGTCTGTCGGTCTATATTCATATCTATGTGTCCCTCTGTCTGCCATCACCCCAGGACCTCCAATAGACCGACCGATGCACCTCTGCAAACGTGGAGTTCTTCTAAAGGCTGATGTATTTCTTTCTGATACATTTTTGAGGTGTAATAACGATCATTGCGAAAAATGTGTGATCTGGAGATGAGGGCGGGAGTGGGAGGAAGAGAGCGAGCGCGCTCCTGGGGTCGCCGCTTCCGCAAAACCTCGTGGAAACCCTGCGAGTCTAACGTGGGGTGTTTTGGAGGAGTTTTGTTTGTGGTTTTGTTTTATGTCAACGCCCATTCTCGGTTTCTCCCTGTGATCTTCGCGTTTTGGCCCTCAGATGTGGTTGGGGTCATTTGGATTGATCCCAAGGACGTATGCAGAGTGCGAGACAAAAAGATGCAGATATACCTAGCTGGATGGATAATAATAATAATAATAATATAGGCGCCTGCTAGGGCCGGGTCCTTCGCGGGTCCGCGAGCGCGGGCGGCAGCCGCTGCAGCCCTACCTGTCCCTAATGAACCGGCGACGAAACGCGAGCGGGTAACCGAGGAGGCGCGGAGGGCGGCAGCACGTCGGCCCGGCGCTCGCCGCTCGCTCTTTTCGGCCACCTCTCTCCCAGCCCAGGGCAGCTCACCAGGGTTCGCTCTCCCTTTTCAGCCTCTTCCAAAGGCCTCCAGGTTTCCTTTTTCTTGTTGATCACCACTCGCCCACCCCCTAAAAACCTGGGAGTGCAATAACCCCCCATGGGTGTTGTGGTCCCAGACCGGTGGGTCGCCAGGCCGAGCAAGAGTAGAAGAGTTGTGTTCCAATGTGACTTTGCCAGGGATGGTTCCGGGCCCGCCCCGCGCAGCTCTCCACGCGCACCTGGGGCAGGCAGCAGTGGCAGTGAGCGGTCCCTGCCCCGCCTGAGGCCTCGGCGGGCCCGGGGACAGGAATCGCTCGGTTGGGGAAGGCGGCCCCTCGGCGGTTCTAGAACCGGGGAGGCAGCGGGGCCTGCCTACGCCCCCCCGCGCCCCCCTCCCAGGCTAGGGGAGCAGCGGGATGTCGTGGGCCGGGGCCCAGGGGTGCGCTGAGGCCCAGCCTCCGCTCTCGGTCGGCCCACGGAGAGCCACCGGAAGGTCCCAGCCTGCGCTCGGCCTCGGCGACGCGGCGCGCCGCAAACTCCGAAGAAGTCTTCATGTTGATGCGTTCAAGTGACCCTGGAAATCCTGGTCCGATTTCAGGACACATTTTTTGAAACCCGAGTGCCCCGTCAGCATTCCACCGAGTTGGCTTTTTTTCTCTTACAGACAGAAGTGGAGTGGAGGGACAGAAGGCCGAGCTGCTCGGAGCGGTGGATTACTTGGGGAGGGACGGGAAGTCGCTCCTTGAAATTCTCCCTCCCATCCTAAAGCCTCGGGGTCAGGATTTCTCCTGCTCACCTGGGGACTTTTTCCCGTCACCAAAAGTTATTAGCACAAGAGAAGAGCTGGAGAGGAAACTCCTCCCCCCAAGGAAGGTAGACACCCAACCTCGCCCCCCAGAGCTCACTCAGGGCTTTCTCCTCGCCATAATTAATAGTCAAGGCCAACCCTTTTGGCACGTTTCTTTCTCCCTCCCTCGCGGGGGGCACGTTGTTGGAGTCCCCGAGGCCGGAAACTTTCCCTCGAGTTCGCCGGAGAGGGGCCCGCGCCGGCTGTGTCCACGGCGCCCGCGTCCCTACGTTTTCTGTCTCTCCTCGTCCTGGTCGTTGTCTTCCGAGCCGCGGGCCAGTCGCCAGTCAGCGTAGTTTTGTTTCCTTTCCATCATGCAGAAAATTAATCAGCCCGGACGAGAAGCAGAGCTGAGCACGGCGGCCTGTAATTAAGGGACGTGTGCCCCTCGGATTATCTCGTTAGTTTATCAAGAAAACATTTATTATAATTAATTCTCGGACGAGGTAATTATTATTGAGCGAGGACACAGCAACTGGTAGATGGGTTCTTTGGAAGAAAAAAAACAAGGAGGGGGAGTTGAGGAGGGGCGGGGAGCGACAGATTGCACGAATTGACCGTTAGATATAAGGCGGCGCGGCCCGGCGGGCAGAGGAGCCGGACCGCGGGCGCCAGGCTGCGGGGCCGCACGCCGGACAGAGCCACTCGCGCGGGAGGTGCGGGCGCCCACCGGCTGCGGGGACTCGCCGCGCGACCGCCGCCTGCTCCTTCTAGGTAGGAGTTCTCCAGGGGCCACCTCAAGAGCAGTCATAGTGAGGTTTATAGTTTTGAAAAGGTATTTCTTTTTCCCCTTCTGCGCTCTGCTTAGAAAGCAAGGGAGAAATGCGTCCTTGCAGCGCTTTGCAAGTTAGATGGAAGGGCCCACGGCCTCTTCTTTGGGGAGTGCATACCTAGGCTGGCTGTTCAGAGTACCTCGTAGTTTTGTTTTCGGAGTTTTTGTCTTTTTCTTTCAAAGATGGATCCAGTGGTAAAAGCGAAAATAGTCTATCCTGAGAATTTTAGCCATTTTGCCATGGTAAGGGCAAAGAAGCTCCAAGGACCTCTGTCCTGGTGCTGTCTGTTACTGCATCTTAGGTCGAAATGTGCTGCTGTAATGTGTGGTGTGTCGGGCATTTCTAGCAGGGTACAGCTCCACATGTGAGAGAACTTCCATATTTCTCGTGTGTACATCCTATGTGGTTTTAGTTTTTCTGTTAGTAGTTCAGAACTTTTCAACGTAGTAAGATTGTATTAAACAAGACAGCACTCCTGCTTAGAGGCTATTTAAACAAGTAAATAACTGTATTTTAAAGCAATATTATTTTCACAGCCTCCAGATAACTGTGTCTGGAGAAGAAAAGAGAGTAGAAAACATCAAATCTTTGTTGTAAGAGCAACTAAATTAGTTTTACTGATGAGATAATACAAACTCCTCCAAGAATGGCATTTATAAAATTACATTAAATTAGATCTGAGAGTAGAAAAGCATGATTTTTGTGCTTTGAATTTAAATCAGGAAGAAGTTGCAGTAACCAAGTTTCATTTGTGGAACTTTGTGTCTTGATCTCTTAAGCAATGTAAATATGAAAACCCACAGTCCTTAAAATTCAGTAGGACCTTTGTAAAAGTGGAGGGAACTTCTCCTAATCTTGTATCCGCCATTTTGAAGCAATCTGTCATAGTGTCAAAGTCGCAAAGTAGAGATCTTTGCAGGTGAAGTGCCATCTTTTAGGAAAGTAAAAGCCAGACTTGCAAACTGCCAGCCTCTATTAACATCCCTTTTGGATCCCTTGGCTTGGGGGAGTGAGAGACACTCAGCTGAAGGAAGTAAATAACTTTTCTTTTTCTTTCTTTTCCCTCCCTGAGCTCTTTTTCTTATAGGATTGTAGGACACTTGAAAGGTAGGGAGAAATTCTATTAGTTTCACAACTTTGGGTGTTTGTGTACCTACTTTCTTCAAAACTAAAATGTGCAAAAGAGAGCTAGAGTTAACAGGAAACTGCTGTAGCTGCTGAGGACTCAGATGTCTGAAAATTTGCCTCCTGCAGGATCTCCAGCCTCCACACATCAAAATCGACATGGAAGTGCCTTGCACTACAAATGCGCACCCTTTCTATTTGCAAATGTGGGGGCCTGTCATTATCTGATTGGCGGGATTCTAACTTTCCTTCAGAATTTCTAGTAAAGCCAGTGCCAATCTTGAAGACTTTTTTGCAGTATGTTTAAATATTTGATGGGTGTCCATTAAAAGTTAAATACTTGTTTGTTTAGCTTTCGTTCTTTAGACACATATAATCAAGGTTCTCCAAAACCCTAATAAATCTGTTACTTACCTTGAAATCTAATTACCCAGACTACTAATTAGGTGAAAATGATTACTGGAAACGACTTCAAATGTGGAATAATAGTGGTTGAGCAGTTTTCTCAAGTTTGTCGATTAGCAAGTTGGTATTTTAGATGTTAAATGCATTGACATTTTAGGTTCCCAGCAGTTGAAAGTGGTAAAAAGCTAAGATAATTAAAAATCTGCCTCGGAAAGGCAACAGTCTGGGGAGAGGTAGATTTCTTGAATTGTTTCTTTGTTTCTCACCAATGGGCTTTGTTATCAGCATTATTTATTTAGCCAAAGAGTTCTTTGTCTCTGCAAATGGCCCCAATCAAGTTTTGTTTGAGACAATTAGCTAGTGCCAGCCAATGAGTCCTATGCAAATGTAGGGACAGGAATGCAATGTGTGCATTTGAAGGCGTGGGGTTTTGTTCTTCGGGGAAGGCAGATTGTAATTGCTTTCCTCGGGTACTTTTTTTTTTTTTTAAGTTTAGAGTGGGGGTAGGGAAGACAGGTTTATCTGGTCTCTCTCCATCCGCTCTAGTTTCAGAGCAGCTGGGGGGTTGGGGGTGGTGAGGGGAGATCTGCAAGTCCTTTAAAAGCCTCTGCCTTACGTAGCCCGGGCTCTTTTTAAATTAGTGGTGGAACGTGGAAAAGCTGCTGCCTCCGAAGCAGTAAACCAGCACCTCTGTTTGTTTGCTTTGCCCTTAGTTCCACCACTCCAAACCCACCCACCAAGGACCCTGAATCTGTCCGCCCCGGGCGAAGCGAGACCTTCCGGCTGGGTCCCCCAGATTTGGGCCGACTTTGCGCCTCCAAACAACCTTAGCATGATGTCTTATCTTAAGCAACCGCCTTACGCCGTCAATGGGCTGAGTCTGACCACCTCGGGCATGGACTTGCTGCACCCCTCCGTGGGCTACCCGGGTAAGTGAGCCCTGCGGCATGCCTGCCCCGCGGGGATGTGACACCCTTTCCCCTGGAGCACCCCCATCCCAGCTCCAGGCGAGGTCCCCCCTGGGTTTTCCTTCCGAAAAGCAAGTCAGAGCCACAGGACATTTACCTGCTGAGGAGTGGACAGGGGCTGGGGGGAAGCGAGGGGGTGAATCTACAACGCTGGCGGAAAAGCACATCGCTTTATTCTTAACTGGAGTGAATGGGGGACACACATTGGAGGGGGGCGAGGAAGGTTACTGCCCTTGTCCCCTTGGGCGAGAGACCCCTGTCCGTATCTCGAAGCCCCATTCCTGGAAGTGCGCTCCTGGAGAAGCCGGGTGTCTCCTCGATTCTCCCCGCCAAGCTTGGGCTTCCCCTCTGACCCCCAGGCCCTCCGCCTCTAATCCCTAGAGGTGTGACTTACCCCGGGTGCCGGCGCTTTCCTTTCCGCTCAGATCTGTTTTTTAAAATCCTCGTAGAAGGAGAAGTATGAACTATGCCCCCATTTCAAAGATGGAGGAACAAAGGCCCTTGGAGTCTTAAAAACCAGGATCTCGAGCGGGATCGAGATTCGCCCTATTAATCCGAGCTGCCGGTCCTCGGGGATCCTTTGAAGTCACGGAATGGATTTTTTGTGTTGTGGTCTAGTGGTTGATTCTGGAGGGTGTTGGGATTTTTGTCTTCCTTTTATGTCACTTGTTTCGTGAGCTTTCGAAGGCACGCTCTGGCTGGAGCATCTCCGACGTCAGGCGGAGTGGGGCTCCGCTGGAAGGGGCAGCGCGTGTCCTGGGACCGAGCGTTCGCGCAGGAGCCGAGGCCGGGGAGGGGGTGGGGAGAACCTCCGTGGGCTCTGGGTTGAAGGGCTGGGAGGACCAGGGAGTGCTGCGGAGTGGGGGTGGGGGAGTCGGAGCTCCCGCAGAGATCCCCATGACTGAGAAACTGCTCCCCCACCCTAAAGGGCCCTGGGCTTCTTGTCCCGCAGCCACCCCCCGGAAACAGCGTCGGGAGAGAACGACGTTCACCCGGGCACAGCTAGACGTGCTGGAAGCGCTGTTTGCTAAGACCCGGTACCCAGACATCTTCATGCGGGAGGAGGTGGCGCTGAAAATCAACTTGCCCGAGTCCAGGGTGCAGGTAAGGGCAGATGTAGCCAGAACCGTCCTTCCTGACCGTGCCACCCCTCCCCTGAGCACGGCCTAGGCTGAGGACCCAGGCGAGTCCCAGGTCTTTGAGAGGACCAAAAGAAGGCTTGAAACTTGAAAACGTTCCATGTGGAGGCCAGGCAAGTCTTCTCAGGCCCCTTTTTGTCCCCGGACCCCCACCCAATTCTATAAGCAACGGTCTTCTGGCCCGGGTTACAGGGGAAGACTGGCGATTTAGCTGCAGTGATAAAGCGTAGTCCTAGAGCCCTTGGGTCTCTGGTGGACAGAGGCCCAGCCTTAGCAGATTTCAAGGACTGTCACATAATATTTTAATACTCCCCTTCCTAAATATGGAAATCTTCCCCCATTCTCATCTACTTTTAGGAGGTGAAAGAAACTTAGCTCCTGGATAGTCCCAATATTTTTACAGATGAAGAGTAAATGATTGCTCAAGGTCACACCTCAGTTTGGTGGTAGCACCAGGCTGTAGAAGCAGCTGGTGCTCTTACCAAAGAAATTACACAATAAGAGTCTTTTCTTTGACTTCTTACAGATTGAACAGAATTTGATAGCTTTGAACCACTTAGCAGATAAAATAATCAATATATCTCCCGTGACACCTCCCGTTTTCCCTTGGTCCCCCTTAACTTGACCTTAAACTGGAGAGGGAAAGTGAACTCCAACTTTCCTGGAATGCAAGCCCCCTATAGAGTTCTCTGGAAAGAATGATTAGCACCCAAACCATACACACACCTTGGACTCCCCTTCAGTTAGGACACGTCAGTGTGAACTGCAAACCAGAAAAGAAGCTTTTTCAAAGTAGGATGGAAGAAGTTAGCACTTTTAAGGCTTGAACAAAAGTCTTCACTGAAAAAAAATACATGGCTCTGAATGGTTGGTGATGTTGGGCTCAGCCTTGGTGGCACATTTTTACCACAGTTAAGACACCGATATAGAGAGTTCATTCAAGGGGACAGCAAAGGACTTGTTGCCCAGAAAATGCCTGTAGTTTCTCTGATAAGCCCCCTTATACACCAAACATAGCTGCTTCATTGCAGAACATGAACAGGCCTGGTAAAGAGAATTTTCAAAGTTGCAGGCAGAGGCGCAAGTCGACGAGCCAACAAACACCATACAGGAAACAATCTCTGTGCTGACTGGCTCTACCCTGAAGGCACAGACTCTAGTCTCTTGAGACTAGCAGAGAAGTCTGTCCTCAAGCTCAAAGCAGAGTACATACAAGTCATTCCACTTACCATAAAGAAGGTTCTGGCAAGTAGTGGCCTTCAGACCTCCTGCCTCAGTGCGATCACTTCTTGGAGCTTTCTTTTGTGAGTCATTCTAGAAGAGACAAAAAGTAGAGTGATGGAGCCAACCTCCATATTAGCAGTTGCTCCCTGGTAGATGGACTGTCAACTCTTTGAATTTAGGCTGTTCTTGTTGGCATGTAACAAGAGAATTGTTTTCCCTCACTTCTTGTGTTTCCCTCCAAAAGACATAGAAATATTCTATTCCATTGTTAAGAGTGTCCCAAAATACAGGTGGGTCTATGTGTATGTGTGTATTTGAGGTGAAACAGGAGGAAAGTGAGGTGGAAATTTTTTAACCATATGATTTGGGTGATTATCTTAAATTTTATTGTTCTGAGCTAGAAGTAAAGCAGGGTCAAGTGCTTTTAGACAGAGCCTCACTGACTTTCTAACAATTCCAGGAGCATATATGAGAACCCCATATAATAGGTTTTCAGTGGCAGGAAAGATTGTCTGCTTAGCTCATCTGTCTGAGTAGGACAGATTATAATCTGGGAGCCACTCTTGTCCTTAAGGAGTTATTGAAACCACATTAAAGAAGTTTCTTTCCCTTTCAAGGTATGGTTTAAGAATCGAAGAGCTAAGTGCCGCCAACAGCAGCAGCAACAACAGAATGGAGGTCAAAACAAAGTGAGACCTGCCAAAAAGAAGACATCTCCAGCTCGGGAAGTGAGTTCAGAGAGTGGAACAAGTGGCCAATTCACTCCCCCCTCTAGCACCTCAGTCCCAGCCATTTCCAGCAGCAGTGCTCCTGTATCTATCTGGAGCCCAGCTTCCATCTCCCCACTGTCAGATCCCTTGTCCACCTCCTCTTCCTGCATGCAGAGGTCCTATCCCATGACCTATACTCAGGCTTCGGGTTATAGTCAAGGATATGCTGGCTCAACTTCCTACTTTGGGGGCATGGACTGTGGATCTTATTTGACCCCTATGCATCACCAGCTTCCTGGACCAGGGGCCACACTCAGCCCCATGGGTACCAATGCAGTCACCAGCCATCTCAATCAGTCCCCAGCTTCTCTTTCCACCCAGGGATACGGAGCTTCAAGCTTGGGTTTTAACTCAACCACTGATTGCTTGGATTATAAGGACCAAACTGCCTCCTGGAAGCTTAACTTCAATGCTGACTGCTTGGATTATAAAGATCAGACATCCTCGTGGAAATTCCAGGTTTTGTGAAGACCTGTAGAACCTCTTTTTGTGGGTGAATTTTAAATATACTGGGCTGGACATTCCAGTTTTAGCCAGGCATTGGTTAAAAGAGTTAGGTGGGATGATGCTCAGACTCATCTTCTGATCAATGTTCCCAGAGGCATAGAAGGAAAAATGAACAGCTTTTGAGGGGCCTACCAACCAGCAACTTGAAATGGACAAACCCGTCTACTTAAGATCCTGTCATAGTTTTAGATCATTGGTTTTTCTGATTCGCCAAGTGATCAAAAGCATTCTAGCCATGTGCTACCAAACACCACCAAAAATAAACAAACAAAACTAAATTGTGAGGGAAAAGAGGGAAGGACATAGCCTTCTTAGTCAGAGGTGTTCCAATGTTTTAGCCAATCCTTGGTTGAATCTTAGGAATGGACAGTGTCTCAGCTCACTCACGTTTCATGACCAACTGGTAGCTGGCACTGAAAAACTTTTCAGGGCTGTGTGAATTGTGCGACTGATTGTCCTAGATGCACTACTTTATTTAAAAAATAATGTTCATAAGGAGTCAATATGTAGTTTAAGAGACAATCAGTGTGTGTCTTATATAAATGGTACATCTGTGGTTTTTAATCTGTGCTAGAATTCAAAACTGTGATCTCCTGTTACTGTATGCAACCTTGAACTCCACCTCTGCAGGGGTTCTTTTGTGATTAAATAGGTTATAATTATAAGCAAAATTCAGAGCAACTGAGTACTTATCTTAAAAGATTACCTTTGGCTGGAGGTGAGCTGCACTGATACTTTACAACAAAATGTCTCTGGACGAGGAGAGTAAGAGAAGAGAAACAAAAGGACATTAATTCATCTGTAATTTACTGTTGGTAAGCCTAGCAGTAAAGAGACATTGGTCAATTGCTCTGACCCCGATGAATTTATAAACTGAGATCATTGTTGTTTATGCTTGCAGATGTTAACTGGAAAAGTTATATACGCATAAACTTTTTCTTCCTGGATTTGGCAGATTATGTATAATTATATTAAAACGGTTCTAGCACAACATTGGGTCCAGTTTAATTTTACACCACTATTTATGAATGAGAAGCCCACATTTCAGCCTCTCCTTCCCAAAACATGTTTTTCTTAGGTCAGGGAGAAAATTAGCAAACTTTATTTTTAAATTTCTTTTTTGGTCTAATCTATGGATGAACTAGATGTGATAGACTGTGGTATGTAAACTTTTTGTGACTTTCATCAGAATTGCTCTGAAATTGAACATTGAGAGCCTAACAATCATTGCTTTTCCCTCCCTGCTGCATACCCCAATGATTTCTTAGGCACTTTATTAGTATGTTTTAACATAGACCAATTTTGTAAGCGAGAAGGGAAGAACTAGTACCTCAGAGAAAATGAGAATGACAAGAATTCCTTGTTTCTATTCTCTTATTTGATTAAGGGGATTTTTTTTTTTAACTTCCAAAAAAAAAAATATCTGAGGTAAACATGAGAGGGAAGGTAATCAGAATCTGAAAGCAATTCAGGCAGAAATTATTCCTGAACAAAAGAGTTTCAGAAAAGTTTTAAAACCTATAATTTCAGTAGTTGAACATAAGGCACCTTGGTTAGTTTTTTTTTTTTTTTTAAGAAAGTGCTGAGGAAAAAAACAGGTCCCTTCTCAGTCCTGCCAGCATTTTGTAAACCAATCAATCACCAGAAAAGACAAATGGACCAATGATCATGGCGCTCCTCAGGTAAAAGCAATATTTAATTTCATTTTAAACTTCTTGTGCTCTTAAATTTGACCAAAGTTAAGTGACTCTTGACTGTAACTTTTTAAATGAAGGTTGGCAGTTTGCAACCATTTTGTTTTCTGGCTGTTTAATTTTTCCGTCCCTGGCTGCACATGCTCTCTGGAACCTTACATAATCTTGCCTAATAAGCTAATTGTTTTTGTTCTACTGCTAAAGGAAATGCAACAGCTTACACCCAACACTCGAGGCAAAACTTAATGGCAAGATTTTCCAGGGCCTACTGATCATACTCACATGACTGTAGTTTACACTGAAGTGAAATTGGGGCTGGAGAGAGAATTTCATTTACAGTTTTCCAGATTCTGGGTCTTACTCTCCCATCTTTTCTCATGCAACAGTAAAGCAGATCCAAAGTAATTTCTCACACTGCCTTTAGTTTTCAGGATGCCCCACTAAGGGTCAGGAAAGATCACCCTCTCTTTAAAAACAGTAATAATGAGAAACATCAGACTACTCAGCAAATTACGCAGTTAGGTTTTCCCCCCGATACTTTAATAAAGGAGTCAGAAAAAGGCGCTGAGCACCCTCTGAAACTAATTTTTCTATCACCTTTGCACAACTTCATTTAACAAACCACGGAGTTAAATCCCTTTGAGTTGACGGAGAAGTAGAAATGAATTCTCCGTGACCGCAGGCAATGGAGGGAGGGAAAGGGGCGGGGAGCAAGACGGCGGTTTACAGACATCGAGGGAGTTCTGATCACCCTTCTAGTCAAGACTAGGCTTCACAAAGCTGAGCCCAACGTGATGATACTTGGTGCTGAAATGACGCCACCCTCCCAAGCCGTCAGGGAGCTACTTCATCTGCATATTGGCAACTGACAACGACACGAGACAGCAGGATGATCTTCGTTTTGGGGGGCGGAGGTGAGGGTGGAATAGTTTGCTTTGCAAAGATCTGTTGCCCTAAACCTTTATTGCGCACAAAGATTCTTGACCCTTTGTATTTCACCTTGGGAGTATTTCTTCCCTTCATAGATAAGAAGAGAAATTCAATCAAGTCAATTAAGTTCCGGCTTGCGAAACCTCGGAGTTTTAGATAACGGGCCATTTCCTCAACTCCTCGCTCTCGCTTCCCTCCAGTCACCCTTCCCGCGGGCGTCCCAGCCTCACCCGCACAGCCCGGGCGGGATGCGGGGCGTGGGCCGAGGGCGGGCCGGGAGACGGCTCGTCTCTCCCCGAACCCCGCGACCTTCCGGAGCTGTGTTCGAAATCCTGACCGCCCGATCGGAGCGAGCCGGGACAGCACTCACACCCCCGCCCCGGGGAGCCCGGGCTGGGCGAGGCCCAAGTTGGCCCCGCAGGCTGGACGGCCCTCTGGGCCGCGCCGGGCGACAGTCAGGCTCTCGTCCTCCGGGGCCCCTCTCCCTCCGGCCTGGCTCCGGATCTGCTCGGAACCCGGGGTCCTGCAGAGCGCAGCCCCTGGCGCGGCCGAGTCCTCAGGCCGCGCCGCGCCCGGGACGCGACGGCCGCGGAAAAGTCGGGGCGCCGCCAGCCCGAGGTCGGGCTCCGGACCGGCCGCGACCTGGGCCCCCATCGCCGGGTTTCTCCCCGGCCCGGCGGGGTTCGGGGCCAGGCCGGCTCCGGGGTGTGCGTGTAGTCCGGCCGGAGGCGAGCGCCCTGCGCGGAGGGCACGAGGGTCGACACCCCAGAAGAGGACAGCAAGCTGGGCCCGGCAGGCGGGGAGGGGTCCCGGGCCTCCTGCTGCCCGCGTCTCCGGGGGAGGCGCCGCAGACGGCGGGGCTCCCACCCGGCGCCGGGTGAGTCTCACAACGGGGCTCCCGCCGCACCTGCGGCCTCGCGGGTCCGGGCGGACGCAGCTCCGCCGCGGGTCCAGCTGGGCCTGACCCGCACCCCGGAGATCCTCCCCGGACAGAGGTGCCGCGGCTATTGGGCTGGGGAGCTGTACTGGGCTGCCCGCCTCCCGGGGCGCTCGGCTCCGAGCTGCGGCTCAGGGGCTCCTGAGGAATGCTCACTACCCTTGGCTCACCCCTGTTCTGCTACCCCTCTGAATTTCGTTTTTTAACCCAGTGTCCTATCTTTTCCTTTTCGGACCCGGCGCAGCACTCAACGGCCCAGAAGGCCCGAGGCTGTTCTGGAACAGGAAAGCGGTACCCTTGGCGTCCGGGACAGCGCCGCGGAATTCCGGTTACCTGCAAGGCGGGGGCGCAGGCCCGCGCCCACCTCCACTTAACCAGAAGCGGGCGCTCGGGCGGCCCCGGCGGCACTCCGCGTGTCTGAACCCGCGCCTAACACCCGGTGAAAACCTTGCTGTTGTTACCGGACAAAGCGGTAACCCAACACCAGGCGTGCCAGTGTTAGGGGGTAGTTTATTGCATACAGAGACATGTTTTAATCATGCAAAAGAGAAACACAAAGGAGTAGGGCAGGAGATCGGCGCATCCCACACAAATCCAGGCTGCCTAGAAAACAACCAAAATGGGAAGATGCAGGGTCGAGCTCAGCTACGACCTCGGCCTGCTCCTTGCCTACCTTCTAAACCTGTACGAAGGACAGCTCTCTCTCCCTCTCTTGTACCGCAAAAGGAGCCAAGCCCCAGTCCCGCATCTGCATGCCCAGATCTGCGACCAGTGCCTTGAACACCTCTATTTTTCTCTCCACGACGGCCAACGCCCTGTAAATGCAGTGCGCCCTGATAAAACTCGATCCCCCTAGTCGCCCCATTTCCGCCCTTGGGTTAGCATGATAGGAAAGACGGGGAACCCCTGGGACTTTACCCTGGAGTGGAGAGAGCAAAACCCCAAACAAAACCCGCCCCCGTGTTTTTCGGTATTGGGCTCTGAAACTGCACAGATTATGGGATTTGTCTCGGACAGAATTAACATTACATGTGAAACCGTAGTGCTCCAGTGTACTGAGACGCATTGTATAGGACTGCTTGGAGGGTCTTCCAAACTGCCTGTTAATAGCAACATGAGACCTTAAAACGATAAATGGGTTTTTGTTTTTAACCTGATTAAAACGAAATTTAGGCACTATTTGGAAAGGGCAGTTTTTCTGGTGGAGACAGTTCGAAGGAAACGGAACCCAAAACGGGAGCTGGAGGAAGCTTCTGCATGCAGAAGTGGCTGGAGAGAAGTAAGCAGGGGAGCGTTTGAAAGGCCTTCTGCTCTGCAGCAGTCCCCACAAGCAACAGAGATGCCCCCAGTTCTAAAGAGAATCAGCAGACTTCCTCTCTTGCAAGCAGTGTTTTATACTTAAAAACCAACCTGCTGTCGACTGCAAACAAATAAGCAAATTCAAATAAAGGAGCCCTACCAAATCCACACCATTTGGTCAAGATAACTGCAGGTGCTGGAGAGGCCGGACTATCACTAGGGGGAGGGTCGGCTCCGAATTTTGTTTTTCTCCTAGAAGGAAAGTCGAACAGCGGGAGGCCTATGACTCACTTTTATTCCTTAATCTCCCCCACACTTCACCTTCAGTTCTTAGTGGAAGGAAACATGGTATTTGGGGGGAGAAAAACAACAACAAAGAAAAAGAATTCCACAGCAAATGTAATGGTAAGTGGGCCAAAGTTGAAATTGACTTCTGTTTCTGCACCACAAGGAAAAAAAGCTGCCCAAAATCACATGGAAAAAAAGCTGTCCAAAATCACATGGAATCCTCTGCCACCCTCTGCCGTGTCTTTGCCTTAGTTTGCCTACTGTGGAGGTGGGAAGGGAACCTCTTGGATTAAGGGTTTCTTAGTCTGCCTGACATCACTAGGAGACATTTCTAGCCGTGGGCTTCTTTAAAAATAAGATGCCACTTTCTGGCAGCTATATGATTGCCGATTTTTCCCCCCTTGAATTGCCCATGATGGGATCAGCAAATGCCACCTTAGGAGCCACAGGAGCAGCAGTTACTGCACCCCGCGGGGCTGCTCTCCCTCCATCCCGGGTTGCCGAGATAAAGGCCGGAAAGCGCCCCTTAGAGACAGCTTTTGGGTGGAGTGAAGGCACTCCCTTAGGTCTTCCCAGTCTCCCGACTGGAATCTCCAGAGACCTTAGGCTACCCTGAAACCTAAAAATCACTCATCCCAGCCTCTAGTTGTTAAAATCTGTTCCTAGAACCAATAGTCACATTTTAGGCTCATGGGCCATTAATAAAAATCTCCTTAACATTCAAATGGCTCTAAAACGCGTTGCTAGCGGATTACTGGGGCCTAATGGACGTCGTGTGTGATAACATGGTCCCTGAGCAGCGAAGTTCTGGACTGGGTGTCTGACCACAGCTACCTGATTATCAGCTTACAGCCAAACCACTTTTTAGCTGTGATGCTCTTAAGAGGCATTCTTCCCGACAGCAGAGCGGGAGACTTCTGTGTTCTTCATTTAACCAGATTTTAAAAACGCAGAGTGTTCTGGAAAGGGGAGGGGGAAACTTGCCTGTAGGCGTAAGGTCACCCCAGAGGTAACAAGACCGGATCGCCGGCCACTGCCCCTCTCCTCCCCGCTTTCAATGGAGCGATGCCCGAAAGGCGGTGGCTGGAGCAGGTCGCGGCTCTCGTCTGAGATGCCGGGGTCGCCCTAAGTCCGGGGCTTCCGCGGGACTCCCGCGCCTTCCGGCCTCCCGGCCTCGGGCCGCCTGGGAGCAGGGCCCCGAAGCGGCTGCTCGGCTCGCCCGGACGAGGCCTCCCTGTCTGGCCCTCGCGGGAACCTCCTGCCGGCGGGGAGGCCACGGCCTGGGCGCGCCGTCGACGGCGCTCAGGAGGCCCGCGCGCGCCGCAGCGCTGCAGGGAGCGGGATCCTGGGTCTCCACGAAAATGCGGCGAGTGCACCGTGCGCCCGTCTCCACCCCGCCTCCCAACAGCAAAGCCAGCGGAGTGTTCCACGGGCCGGTCTCCCGCGGCGGCCAAGCACGCCGGCTCGCGCCGGCCCCAGGTCACCCGGAGAGCTCCGCGGGTCCCGGGGCGCCGGGGTCACTCGAGGGGCGGAGATGCAGCTTCCCGGCCGGCTGCGTGGACAGCAAGCTCGCCACCCCAACCCGCGTTCCGACGGGCGTCGGCCCCGAGGCGGGCCTCGAATCCACGCGCGGGCCCCAGGAGACGCGGGCGCGCCCCCCAGGCGGAGGCGGAGGCGCGGGCCCAGGGCACCGGCCGCCCCTCAGGAGGCGAGGGCTCGCGGCCCCTCCTTCCCGCCCCTTCTGGGTCTCACGAGGCCCCGACGGTGGTGGGTGCACCCCGGTGG
Source organism: Diceros bicornis minor (assembly GCF_020826845.1). Classification (NCBI taxonomy): domain Eukaryota; kingdom Metazoa; phylum Chordata; class Mammalia; order Perissodactyla; family Rhinocerotidae; genus Diceros; species Diceros bicornis. Next base: position 6,927,546 of record NC_080763.1, on the reverse strand, counting down.
AACTGCGCCAGGGGCACGATCCCCCTCGGCCCAGGCCGCGTGGGCGCTCCTCTCGCCGCACGCCGGGTCCGCGGCCCATGCGGGGCCAGCTCCCAAGTCCAAGTCCCCTCCCTCCAGCTTCTCATGTCAAGACCCTGGGACAGAGACAGGCTTAGCTTGGGCCAGGCCTGGGCCGGGCCCGGGAGGCACAGCCGGCGCTGTCTCGAGGCCCTCGGGGAAGTGCACCCCCCCGGGCACCGAGGCCCTGGGCGGCCGGCTGGTCGTAGCTTCAGGTTCCAACTCAAGGCCTTGCCAGCTGGCGCGCGGGGCATCCCGCTACCCCGTGCCAGGGCGCATTTAGACGACTGGTTAGCCAAGTGGCCTGAAATGAATTTTGAGTTAGAGTTTTGAACACTAAGGGTGCACGTGTGAAGCTTTCCCCCAGTCGTTCTTGGCCACTAATTCAAGCAAGTTTGATAACCTTCGGGTGATGTTTGGTTGGAAATTTCGATTTTACATGGGAAGCAGATATTTTCGGCAGTTATATATGTAATTATATGTACATTTTAGACGTATGTCTAAAAATGAAATTCGGTAATTTTAGATAGAAGAATCACATTTTTAAAATTTTAAATCGATGAAAGCCTTTGAAATGCATCAATAGCTCTTCCCGCTGGTTAAATTGATTCTATTTTAGTCTAAGTTGGCCATTTGAAGCTTTAGAAGGCTAATGAGAACTCAGTTTATTAGTTACCTTTTACCAAAAAATGTAGACTATTTGTTCTTAAAATTGATCATACACTAGGGCCCTCTAATTTTGAGATGGGAGAAAAAAGGAAAACTTAGTACAAACATGTATTCAGTGTTTCAAGGACAAATAATTGAGTTGATTAAACAAATAATCTTGATTTCTGACCATTTTAAATGGGCACATTGCTTTCTCTCCTTTTTTTCTTCTCTTACATATGTGTTAATAAACATGTAGAGTATGAAAAACACACTTATAATAAAAGATGCTTGAGCTGATATCTTTTTTGGGAATTCTTAACCTGTGATTCAAGCATCAGTTAGGGGATAGTTGTCCATGCATAGATTTTAGAGGATGGAGAATTTCCTCAATTGTATGCAATTTTTTTTGTCTGGGTGTTCAGTGTAATTTTTCTGGGCAGAAGATCCATAGCCTTCACAAAATTCACCAAAGGGTCTATAACCACCCAAAATTACGAGCCATTGGTTTTTATGATGCGTAGGTGGCGAATGAAGGGTGAATTTGAAGAGGGAAAATTCTGTAGTTCTTGGTAACAACTGAACAAGATGGCAGCCTTGTAAAATTTAAATCTACCCTTAACTTTTTGAAACCTTAATTTTTTTTAAACAAAGTAATCTAAAAGTTCCCTTTTATTTCTAAATTCTATCTGGTTAGTCCTAATTTGAATTATTGTCCATGAGGCTGTTTATGTGTAACACATTCTAAATTAATAAATGATGTAAACAAGAGTTATTATCATTTTTGCTGAGGAAGACTCTTCCTGAGCTAACATCTGTGCCAGTCTTCCTCTATTTTGTATGTGGGTCACTGCCACAGCATGGCTGACAAGTGGTGTAGCTCTGCACCTGGGAACTGAACCCAGGCCGCCTAAGCAGATCCGGCAGAGCTTAACCACTAGGCTAGGCTAAGGCGGCCCCAACAAGAGTTATTTTTAATAGCATCTACACATGAAATGTCAAGTAGAAAGTTTAAGCAAATAATTTAATGATTCAGACAAAAAAGACTCTTTAACCAAAACAAAACAATCAATAATAACAACAAAATATTATCTGGCCCTAATTAAAATTTCAGAAAATTTAGTGTGAATTGGTTCTCTCTCCCTCTGCACATACATAAATGTATGTGCATATACCAACCATGCATATGTTCTCAAATTTTTATGTTGAGAAGTTTCTCATTTTCCTTAAAGCTTGATGATGGTCAAAGGTGGATGCAACAATAGATAAGGGAGGTGAGATCTTCTGACTGAGTCAGAAGGAAGGCTTGGCTCTGCCATCCAGCCCAGAAATTCAAGGTCAGATGGTATCATCAACTGTAGGGGACCTAAGGGCAGAATTTAAATTAAACACTCAGAGCCCTGCCACTCCGAATAGCCAGCCTTGCCCATTTCCCTCATTCAGAACTCCCCGGCTTACTTCCAACTTTGTCTGAAAGGATATCTGCCATTAGTGCAAGAGGAAGCATAAGCTACGGGTTATTTAGCATTTGATCTTTGTGCAGAGGCTTCCATTTAGAGTAACCATTGCAGCTAAGATTTGGATCTGGTCCCTAAAATAGCCTGAACCAGGTGACCTCAGGCAAGTAGACGCAAGATACTAGCAATTTATTTCATATCAGCTCCCAAGCCATCACCAGATGATAACAACCCTTAGACACCATTAATCTCTGCTTGACTCACACTGGTGACCGCAAGGTGAAAGGCAGGACGTTATCTCTGAGCAATTCGTGTGGCCTTCCACAGATTGCCAGTTTGGCCAATACAATTGAAGCCTCTTCTCCAGTGGTTACTTTAAAAATTTCATATCCAAAGTCTTTGGTCTTTGTTGGATTGGAAGGTAGGAGGGCTTTATCAAGGAAAATGCCTGAGGGCCAAGATGTGGGAGCTTAGAATCCAATACAAATTAGAAAGGTTGAAAGGGTAACTGTGTGTGTTCCCTGCCCAATAAACTTTGAACAACATCACTGTGACTATGACTAGAAAAAGCCTCCGGAAATGAATGTTTTTGCCAAACAGTAGTGGGAAAATGCAGCTTAAAAAATAAAAGGCAAAGTCCTATCTAGAATTGGTTTTATTGTTTTGAAAATGGCTTTATTTTTGCAATCTGTAGGGTCAGTACAGATCACCATATACTCATTTGGTATCAGTTCAGGGCTAGAAGGGGCAGAGGAAAGTGGGGGCAACAGTGGAGAATAAAGGAAAGGGGTGTACTCATGAACAAAAGCTGTCCTGTGTGTTGGTGCCTAGGGGGAAACCAGGCTAAGTGATCTATGCGGGAACTGATACTATTTGCATTTTTCATAAATGTAGGAGGACCATTGGGGCCGGCCCGGTGGCACAAGCGGTTAAGTGCGCGCGCTCCGCTGCAGCAGCCCGGGCTTCATCAGTTCGGACCCCGGGCGCACACCGACGCACTGCTTGTCAAGCCATGCTGTGGCAGCTTCCCATATAAAGTGGAGAAAGATGGGCATGGATGTTAGCCCAGGGCCAGTCTTCCTCAGCAAAAAGAGGAGGATTGGCAGATGTTAGCTCAGGGCTGATCTTCCTCTCACACACACACACACACACACACAAATGTAGAAGGAACAGTTTTAGCCTCCTATTCCAGAGTTCTCAGCTCTAGCCTGAAGTCATAGAAATATGCCTTTACTGCTTGGTGGAATTATTCTGCCCCTGCTACCCCAATATCCTAGTTGTAAAGACTCTATTTGATTTTGCTAGATGGCTCTAGAGAGGATTGACAGATAAAAAAATCGAGAGGCTTCTAAAATACTGCAGCTGTTTTAATAACACATTTTTTAAGGTCCATGTGTTGGAAGTGAGTTATTGATGGTAACAGTAAAAACAAATTATTTTAGGTATTTTTGGCAATAAGCTCCTTTGGACAAGATCAAGGATCAAACTTGACATATGCAGAATTTAGGTTGTTAGCAAACAATGCCAAAGGGACCTCGCACTGTGTTGTTCCTTAACTTCATCCCTAGACCCTTTGTGGGCTGCCCAGCTTTTTAATTAACTGGTATTTGCAAACTCTGCTCCATTGTTTGGTATCTTCTCCTCCAAATGATACACTAAATAAACCCAAGCTATAATTACTAATCACAGGATGAGTGCATTGTATACAATTGGTAAAGAGACACCCCTTATGATAAAAAGTCACTGATAAGGTGGTGCATTTTGTAACATCGGGTGATTGTGGGGAAATAGGGCATGGAATAAACAGTGAAGTGTTGTTACTGCTTAAGACTGACCTTGGCTCCAGTGTCTGATATAACCTTCAAAAAGCCTAAGGAGAATCACAGCATTTGCCTGGTCAGACAAGAGGCAAAGCATCATGTTTTGAGTATTTGGAGGGGATTACAATTTCAGGACTATCTCTCCTGAGCATCTATCTGCTCCATGACAGGTGGTCTGGACAGAATCTACAGCCTAGGAGAGGAGACCAGCCTGTGTTCTCTTGGTCTAGTGCTGCCACATCCTCAGGATGATGATGGTGATGAGGAGGATGAGGATGGGATCCATCCCCCATGTTGAAATGATTTGCGTATATCTTAAACCAATAGGCAGGACATAAGACTAGGTGATTTATTCAGCCTTTCAAAGATCTATCCAAATTGCAAATTTACTACTTTCCAGAGGTCATTTTTCCTTGTAGGTCTAGAACTTTTACATTTGCACGTTTCATTGATAACAAGTGGATTTGGTGCCCAGGGAAGTCTGTAGCTTCCCTTCTGGAAGTGCCATCTGTGCTCATCCTGCTCATCTTTTATGAATATTTTGAGCTTTTCCTGAGCATTGGTTTAACTTTACCTCGACTTCATATACAAATTGGGGTTTTTTTTGGCCTATAACTCTAGCTCACCTACCATTGTAGAAATCCTCATACAACATTATTTAATAAGGAGATATGACTTCCAGGTGCCTTAGAAAATGTAAGTCAGTATGTATTTTTCGTTATTTGAGAAATTGGCCCCTGGTTTCACCAGTGGATAGTTAAGGATGGTGGTGACACATTCAGGCTTTGGAGCTTGATTATCTGGGTTCAGATCCAAGCTCCTCTATGACAAGGTAGATTTTGTCCTTATGAAGATGATTTAACCCTCTGTACCTTAGCATCCTCACCTGTAAAACAAGAACAATAATGGTTTCCACTTCCCTGGCTGTTGTGAGGATTGATGGACTTAGCTCAGCATCCAGTAGGTAGTAAGTGCTCAACCTATGTTCCCTATTATTGTTGTCACCATTATTGTCTTTGACATTGTAGTCAGTCTCTGGCCAACAAAACTGAGTAAAAGTCAGAAGCCTTGATGAACTAATGTTGCCTGTACTCATTCTACTAGAAGGACAGGAACACAGATGTAATAGGAAGAGGGCATAGAGAATGACTATATAATATTGTATAATATGTATCAAATATAGACATAGCATAAGTGTATGGTTACATTCATTTTGTGTTGTATTTGCCTTTGTCACAAAGCATCTGTATTTTTTTGTTCCACAGTCGAAGAAACCATAAGAATTTTGAAATCTGCAAATTTATTTGGAAAGAAGGAAGGAAGAGCAAATTCAAATTTGACAAGAGGGTCAAAGTGTAACAGAACAAACCACTCTACTATCTTTAAATCATACTTCTAGTCCTCTCCATGTAAGATTAAAAATATTTATCCGTTACTGCAAGTAGTTTCTTCCCAACTCCAAATACTCAGAATACTAACCTGTTCTCACTGTAGTTGAGAATGTTCTGGCATCTCATTCTCACATAATGTAGGTTAATTCAGTCTGTGGGCAATGTTTATTGCCCCCTCCCCATCTCTAAAGACACTATCAAAACATGGTTTTAATTTCCCTTTAACCGTGGCTCAAAGAGGGCTGCCAGCACATTTCACATTTTCCCCCCGAAACAATGGCATTTAACAAGAAAAGTGAGGTAAAGTAGTTTAGTAATAAAAACCTTGTAAATTGGGCTTTTGGTTTGAAAAAAGAAGTAAGAGAATAATTGGGAATAAAAAAGGCTTTATGCAAATCAACTAGTATGGATGATGGCAGAAGGAGAAGAGAACAGGGTAATGAATTTGTTCAAATGAATTTACTGAAGATGGCAATTCAGCTCTCTAAGGAATTACAGAGAAAACGAGTAAGTGGCTAGAAGGGCTGACATCTCAAGAAGTCCTGAATAGGCAAAATGGACCACATTTGCAAGGAGCAAAGCTTTAGTCACCAGCATCCACAATTCTTTAGCACACAGGTCTGTGCAAGCAATTTAAGGTTGCAAAATAAAAACGTGTGTCCAAGGGCGTGGACAGGGAGGCAAACCTGCTTTGTGATATCTGCAGTAGAGCAAGGACCTGACAACCACCCGCAGGTGTCTGAAGAGGCATCAGCTAGCAGGCAGGCAGAAGAATTGTCCAGGGTTGTCCACGGGACTAATTTGGAGCAAAGAGATGAAAACAAGGAATCTCTCAATGATGACCTCTCACAAGCTATGGAAGAGTCTCTCAAGGGAAGTGGCAGAATCTCCAGCTTGGAACATTTAAAGCTAGGGAAGGATGAATTCCCTGAGTCAAGTCTCAGGAACTGTCCAGCATTCATGGAGGGGGGACTCACTGCTAAATGACCTGTTAGGTGAGAGTTTCCACCTCTAATGTATCTAACTGTGTGCTTATGAAACATCACTCTTGTTTTCAATTCTTTTAACAGTTATGACACTAATGGTGTTACTGCCAAAGGAATTTCTGTAGGATCATATAGATTTGCATTTGTTCCATGAGGAAATGTAGTTATTTAATAAAAGTCAGTATTTGCCTTGAAGACACTTGAGCCTTGACCTCTTCAGGAGATTGAAAGAATAACCAAGCACATTGCAGCTTCTCTTGCCTGCCATAAATTACTCCAAACAGCAGACACTAACTGCATTACTAACAATTATATGAAGAATAAAATTATAGGAGTTTTCTGGCCCCAGAGACATTAAAATAGATGTTAGAATGGCTGCAGGAAAGGATTCTCAGCTGTCAAACTTACAAAATTAAGTTTCCTCTTAAACTTTCATTAGGATTTAGAAAAACTAAGACCGTCATGGGAGGTATCTGTTCATTCAGCAAATCTCTGAGCGTCTTCTCTGTGGCAGGCACTCTTCTAGGTCTGGGACACACAAAATTTCAGCTTCCGTGGAGCTCACAGTCGTGTTTATGGGAGAACATACTGATGCATGGTCACTACAGGAGCCAGAAACTTCTGAATCAAAAGGAAAATACTGGTGGATTTAAAGATGTATGGAAAGGTAGGTGACACTGGAAGCTTAACGTTTGTCAGCACTCTAATGAATGAAAACACGTGGATAGAATTCAGACGTTGTAACGAACAGAAGCAGTTTGTGACGCTCCATGCTCAAGTCGCTCTGGGTGTCTCAGGTGTGAAGGGAGGTTGGAGCACAGGAGATGCTCCACGCTAAGAACAGACATGGGTCGCAGTGTCTGTGGCTGCCGAAGCTCCACGTGGTGTCCTGTGCGCTGGCCTTGCTGTGCCGTAATTGCTGCTAACAAGCTTGGCTTTGGCTTGAACATCTTTGAAACCTACCCCCTCCAATTGCCTCAGTCAAACCAACTCCTTAAAAAACAGGGCTGTTAACGGAATGGCCGACGTGTCACGGGACTAGGCAAAAGCAATCATTTAGTGTTTTCTACAGACATACTGATTGTAAATTAAAGAAAGGCCTTTTTGGAAAAGGCAGTCCATTAGGAGACCACTTAATGTTTAATTACATGCGGTTGGAAACTCCTCTGAGTAGCAGCCCAGCCAAACAGGGCATCAAAATCTCAGACAGACACAGTGGCTGGTGCAGAGTTTCCTTTTGAGTTCCAGGTATAAAAATTCAAACCCACAGTGGTGTATTCTCACACTCTGGGGCTGCCATAATACTTAATTATTACTGTCCCTGTGGTGTAACATGATCTTGGAAAATGTCACACAAGAATTCCTCCAAATTGTTTTTTTTCAATACCCTTCCACCTCCTTCCCAGTTTCTGTTTCTTGGCTCTGTTCTTTTTTGTAGTTGCCTTTCTCTCTCTCTTGCCTCCCTCCAAATAGCATTGTGAGGTTGAATTCACCAGGTGTGCAAACTTCCTCCCTTATCTGACACTTCTTTGGCAGAAAGCACAGGTAGCCCAGCAGGTATTGTCAGGGTCAAGTTAAAAAATAACAAAACCTGCCAATGCTGATTTCCTTCTTGTGGCGCCCAGCGTCAATGGATTCTCAAAAAGACTGCTGTGGCTTTAATATTTCCCTTTTCACAGCTGGCATGGACTTGACAGTCTGTCCGAAGCTCACCACATTTCTCCTGCTCTGTGTTTGTCAGGACCAGAGGATGGCCCGCATTTCCCCTGGTCCCCAGGTGGGGTGTATGTGTGTGTGGGGGACAGGAGCAGAATGGTGAATGGCTTTATTCTATTTAAAAAAAGTTAATTGGAACAAGTACCACTGTTAGGACTCAATTTAAACCTCAGTGGTCACTGTTAGGTCTTTGATTCATACGAAGTGAGCTGACTTGGTAAAATATTGGAGATGTTGAACTAATCTCTGTGGTGGTCTCTTTACGTTTAAAACCAGAAGGGAAGCTGGTACTGTAAGTAGTGAGTTATATGCCAGGTAAGTGCCAAAGTTCTTAGCCGCTAGTTAAACTTAGAAACTCGTTGATTGTGATAGAAATAGTACTAGGGTTTTTTTGTTTTTGTTTTATTTTTTATGGTCTAGTAGTAATCCTACTCATAATAATCCTAGTAGGAAAAAAAGTGAATATACATGTCTTAAAAAAAAAACAGACATGCTACTGGCCTTAGAAGGCTTTGTCTACAGTCCATCTAGCTTCCGTGGCTCTTTCTGAGAGGGAATGCCCAGTCTGTTCCCAAATCTTTCTCAGAATGGTGCCATCTGCGGTGACGTTCCTGACCTTCGTCAACAGCCATTGCTCCCAAACATGCCCAATACATTGTGATAGAACAGTGAAATGGAATGTTCAAATCAAGTTAGAGTGGTTTTCTGTACACAGGATCAGATAGTCTTCAATAATAAAGTGGGATTATATTTCTTAATTTAGTGTGCAAATCCTCATTTCTTCTGTGTCCACCATGAGGCTGGCCTTGTTCACAGTTGACGCCAGTGAAGAAATTCTTGAGGAAAGGAGCCATGTGTGAGTGTATGAGTGAGTGTGTATGAGTGTGAGTGTGTAAATGTGTGAGAATGTGTGTGAGTGTGACCAGTGATGGTGGTGTATTTAGCAATTGTTAGGTATGTAGCCAAGCTCTGATTGCCCCTATCTTCCTACTCTTCCTGGGTCACATGTCCACAGGCTGAGCTGCTGTGAGACTCCTTCTGATACTTTTCAGCTATAAATCATGTGGAGTTGTGGATACTCGAAGACATCATTCTGTTGCATACACCCACAGTAAAAAAAGAACCACGGTGTACTAGGATGCAATGTTGATCAAGATGGGGGGTTTCCTGCAGGTAATACTCTTTTGTTTTACAGGAACAGATAGGCTTTCTGTTAAGAAATAAAATAGTTAATACATTTGAAATAATCACGAATACTTTTAGTTAATATTAAATGTCATTAATTCATTAGACCATTAAAATTTACATCAAACATCTAACAAACTAATTATAATATTAATGGAGAGAAAAGGAAGTGTGTTGCAGAATTCCGTATTATTTTCTTTTTTTACAAAAATATCACTGCTAGATACAAAATATTATCTATATTTAAACATTCCAGGCATGGGGCAAGTGATTGCAGTGTCAGGGACGGACTGCCTCCCCTCAGGTTCATAGCTGATATGATGATGCTCCAAGCCCCCATTAACTACCCATTTGTGTCTTTTCAGATTAGACCAGCACAGCCATGACCCTAGGATTGGTTGCTGCTTCCATATTACCAGTTTCACCTGGGGAAGATGATCAGTCATCACTTTATCATAGAGTACAGTGGAAATCAGGGAGAGGTGGCAATTAACCTCTACCAGCATCACATTCATATGTATGTATGTGAATATGTATGTGTAACACACATGCACACACACCCACACACCCTTTTTTTTTGTTGACTTTCCATGTGTCTTTGTCATCTCACTATGTAGGATGAAATCTTCAGGGGATTTCACTTTAAACTTGTTTTTATACCTGCAGTACCTAGCCCAGGACTTGGAATATGGCAGGAGCTTAATACAAAGAAATTGTTGATTGGTAATGATGACTCTAGCAACCAAAGGCAAGGCCAGAGGGCATTTATCTGTCTGTTCTGTACCCTCTCTGCCTTGACAAAGCCCTTACTTTGGTCTCTTATCTAGCCCCCCCCTCCACCTTCCAATCTGTTTGTTCATGCTGCTAGTAGATGTACTTTCTAGAAATCAGGTCTATAACACATAAGGGCCATAGGATAGAGGCTTAACGTCTTTGCCTTGCATTTTAGGTTCTACCACCATGCTTCTCAAACTTTAATATGCATGCAAATCACCAGGGGATTTTGTTAATGCAGATTCTGATCTGGTAGGTCTGGGGGTGAGGCCCAAGAATTCACATTTTTAACAATCTCCCAGGTGATGCAGATGCTGCTGCTGGTCCTGGGACCACATCTTGAGTAGCAAGTTTCTGTAACACTTGGCCTGGCCAGGTGTTAAATGCCTTTTTAGCTTCATCTGAGTTTACTCCCCACCCTGCCCCCTACATTCTAGCAAAACTGTTGTTCTTGGCATTCCCTGGCGATTCTCTGACTTGTGCTTTGATTCACGTTATACCCCTTCTGCCTGTGAAACCATTACTCATCCTTCCAGACAGCTCAAATGTCACCACCTCTGTGAGGCTTTCCAGCTCAGCCGCCCCCTCCTCGGCCAGCTAATCCCTGTGTCTACCAAGTTCTCACAGCGCTTTTTGCTGGTACTGATGTTAGCACTATTACAAGTTATCAGAATTGTTTGTTTACATGATTGTCTTTCCAGCTAGACCATGAGCTACACAGGGCAGGGGGCTAGGCCTGATCCATCTTGTCACCTCAACACCCAGTATAGAGTGCAGCACACACAAGAGTTCTTTGACAAATGTCAGTCGAATTGAATCAAACTGACTTTCTCATTATCACTTTTTTGCAGAAGACTTTTAATGAGGAATGTTTTTAGACAAAAACATATCTTGACAGAATTGAGGGTGAAGTCACAAAGGATCATGGTTATTGTTATAATAATAATATTATATTAAAAATAATATTATTGTTATCAGCTATAATAATAATGAATTCTAATTATTATTAATGATAGCTATTATTTATCTATCAAATGCTTACTATGTACCAGGCACTGTGCTAATCTCTTAGATAGAAAACTTCATTTAAATTTTACAACCTGTTTTGTAGATAAGGACATAGACATCGTGACACACAGAAGATAGGTCCGATGCTGCAACCCCAGGAAATGACAGAGTTGGGATTTGAAACCTGACTCTCGGGTCCAGCCCATGCCCTTAGCCATTTTTCTGATGCTGGAAGAATAGTCTTGCTCTAGGGCTCTGCTAAGTGTGTCTTCCTGCTTAGAGTATTCATCAGTTATAGGTACTAAATGCAGCAGAGTCTCCCACCAGGGCAGAGACCCTAATCCCTTTCTGTGCTTTGGACTCCGTTGGTAGTCTGGCGATGCTTGTAGACTCCTCAGAATAATATTTTTAAATGCATTGAAAACACATAGAATTACAAAGGAAACCAACTATATTGAAATACAGTTATCAAAATAATAAAAAATAAAGTTGCGATATAGTAATTTGTGCCCTTTTTTCCCCAGTTATATTGAGATGTAATTGACATATGTGCCTTTCTTTTTAAATGCTTAAATAATAAGACCTAGTTATGAGTCTAATAACACCTTTAATTTTGAAGTATTGATGGGCCTAAGCAATATTTTGAGATAGCTACAATAACTGAAATATGATGAAAGTATCTGCAATCTCTCTATTTACAACAAAGTCACAGGTATTGTTTAAGATGCTGTAGTGTGTTGCCTATGTTTACAATGGAAGAAAATGCTAAGTTTCCATAAGAGGTTAGTGCAATTAAAGATGTGATTTTTTTTTTCCATCCAAGTTCATGGACCCCCAGAATTCTATGCATGAACATATTGGATATGTATGTGTGGGGATTGTCTCTTTGAAGAGGTTGGGATGCTCCTAGATAAAAGTCAGTCAGGTGGGAAAAAGTATCATATACACAGAAATGGCACAAAGTCAGTGGCAAGACGAATGCAGTGAAGGAGTATAATAAAGGAGGAGGAGGAAGTCAGCACTCAGAGCCCTGCAACAGGTAAGAAGCTCTTCCTTTGGAGGGTGAACCCAGAGATTTTCAGAAGATGATGCAGAAAGCACACTTGGAGGAATCTTCAAGTGTACATAAAAGTCTTAGCAATTGGGAGAAATTCTGTAGCTGCCCCTAGAAGAAAGAGACACATTGTGTGCGGAGGAGCACAAAGGGATCTGTGCCTGGAGTCGTCATGTGATGGCAAAGTGGGTGGTGTCCTCATCTTCCTGTATTAGACACTGATGTATGGCAAGGCTGATCAAACCCACTAATCTCTACCTTCTTTGACTGATTTAGATGGGAACAAATCACACCATGTAAGCCCAAACCTAGTATATATCTTCATTGACTTTGAAGAGAGAGACAATCCAAATCTTGGAGGCACAGATGGTATTTTGATCACTCTAAGTTGAAAATCTTTCATTCCAATGGCATCAAATGCCTCCATTTGGCACTCAAATCCCCTATGATCTGACCCCTTTTTCCTTCTCAGGGCCTTATCTCTCTTTTTTCATGTACTTTATGTTCTCTGCAATTGGACATATCAAAATTCTTTGCCCACTCCCACTTTATTCTCCTTTGCAAATCCCAACACCAATGATGCCCTTTCTTCTATTCCAATCTCCAAATCCTAACCATCCTTTAAGGCTCAACTCAAATTCTGTCTCTTCTATGAGACCTGTTCCTGTCTGTCATGGCCCCCAATCTGGAAGCAATCTCTTCCACTCTGGAACTTCTATAGCACTTTGTCTATATTTCTCTTATGATTTATAACTTTCTTCCTTGTTACTATGGAGAACAACAGGTGTGGCCTTTGAAGAAAAATCATACTAAAAAAAGTGCCCAATAGTGGAAGGAGAAGCAGGATAGAGAGTAAAAAACAATACTTATGCCCCTGGATAGTTCTATATCAATACATAGAATTTAAGTAATAAAGTAAACTTGAAGTATTAACTGAGACTGTAAATATAATTGCATAGGTGTCACTCAAATGGTATGATAGGATTACAAATAGAATGTGGCAAGTAAAAAATATATATATGATTAAGAAACAAACAATAATAGTAGGGAATCTTAACACCCCACTTACAACAATGGATAGATCATCCAGACAAAAAGTCAATAAAGAAATAGTAGACTTCAATGAAAAACTGGACGAGATGGACCTAGTAGACATATACAGAGCACTCTATCCAAAAACAGCTGACTACACATTCTTCTCAAGCACGCATGGAACATTCTCTAGGATAGACCATATACTGGGAAACAAAGCAAGCCTCAATAAATTTAAGAAGATTGAAATCATAACAAGCATCTTTTCAGACCATAAGGCTATGAAACTGGAAATGAACCATGAAAAAAAAACTGGGAAAGTGACAAAAATGTGGAGATTAAACAACATGCTACTGAACAACCAATGGATCATTGATGAAATTAAAGGAGAAATCAAAAACTATCTGGAAACAAACGAAAATGATAATATGCCATATCAAACCATATGGGATGCAGCAAAAGCAGTCCTGAGAGGGAAACTCATAGCGATACAAGCCCACCTTAACAAACAAGAAAAAGCCCAAATAGGCAACCTTAAATTACACCTAACAGAACTAGAAAAAGAAGAACAAACAAAGCCCAAAGCCAGCAGAAGGAGAGAAATAATAAAAATCAGAGCAGAAATAAATGAAATTGAGACCAAAAAAACAGTAGAAAGGATTAATGAAACAAAGAGTTTGTTCTTCGAGAAGAGAAACAAAATCGACAAACCCTTAGCCAGGCTTACTAAGAAAAAAAGAGAAAAGGCTCAAATAAATAAAATTAGAAATGAAAGAGGAGAAATTACAACGGATACCACAGAAATACAGAGGATTATAAGAGAATACTATGAGAAATTATATGTCAACAAATTGGACAATCTAGAAGAAATGGATGAATTCTTAGACTTATACAACCTCCCAAAATTGAACCAAGAAGAAATGGAGAATCTGAATAGACCAATAACAAGTAAAGAGATTGAAATAGTAATCAAAAACCTCCCAAAAAATAAAAGTCAAGGACCAGATGGCTTCTCCAGTGAATTTTACCAAACATTCAAAGAAGATTTAATACCCATCCTTCTCAAACTATTCCAAAAAATAGAGGAAGATGGAACACTTCCTAAATCATTCTACGAGGCCAACATCACCCTGATACCAAAACCAGACAAAGACAATACAAAGAAAGAAAATTACAGGCCAATATCGCTGATGAACATTGATGCAAAAATCCTCAACAAAATATTGGCAAATCGAATACAACAATACATTAAAAAGATCATACACCATGATCAAGTGGGATTTATACCAGGGACGCAGGGATGGTTCAACATCCACAAATCAATCAACGTGATACATCACATCAACAAAACAAAGAATAAGAACCACATGATCATCTCAATAGACGCAGAGAAGGCATTTGACAAGATACAACATCCATTTATAATAAAAACTCTCAATAAAATGGGAATAGAAGGAAAGTACCTCAACATAATAAAGGCCATATATGACAAACCCACAGCCAACATCATACTCAACGGGGAAAGACTGAAAGCCATTCCTCTGAGAACAGGAACGAGGCAGGGCTGCCCACTCTCACCACTCCTGTTCAACATAGTACTGGAGGTTTTGGCCAGAGCAATTAGGCAAGAAAAAGAAATAAAAGGAATCCAAATAGGTAACAAAGAAGTGAAACTCTCACTATTTGCAGATGACATGATTGTATATATAGAAAACCCTAAAGAATCTGTTGGAAAACTATTAGAAACAATCAACAACTACAGCAAAGTTGCAGGGTACAAAATCAATCTACAAAAATCAGTTGCATTTCTGTATGCTAATAATGAACTAACAGAAAGAGAGCTCAAAAAGATAATACCATTTACAATTGCATCAAAAAGAATAAAATACCTAGGAATAAATCTTACCAAGGAGGTGAAGGACCTATACAATGAGAACTACAAGACATTATTGAAAGAAATCCATGATGACATAAAGAAATGGAAAGATATCCCATGCACGTGGATTGGAAGAATAAACATAGTTAAAATGTCTATATTACCTAAAGCAATCTACAGATTCAATGCAATCCCAATCAGAATCCCAATGACATTCTTTACAGAAATAGAAAAAAGAATACTAAAATTTATATGGGGCAACAAAAGACCCCGAATAGCTAAAGAAATCCTAAGAAAAAAGAACAAAGCAGGAGGCATCACAATTCCTGACTTCAAAACATACTACAAAGCAATAGTAATCAAAACAGCATGGTACTGGTACAAAAACAGACACACAGATCAATGGAACAGAATTGAAAGCCCAGAAATAAAACCACACATATACGGACAGCTAATTTTCGACAAAGGTGCTAAGAACATGCAATGGAGAAAGGAAAGTCTCTTCAATAAATGGTGTTGGGAAAACTGGACAGCCACATGCAAAAGAATGAAAGTGGACCATGTGCTATCGCCATTCACAAAAATTAACTCAAAATGGATCAAAGACCTGAAGGTGAGACCTGAAACTATAAAACTTATAGAAGAAAATATAGGCAACACACTATTTGACGTTGGTTTTAAAGGAATCTTTTTGGATGACATGCCTACCCAGACTAGGGAAACTAAAGAAAAAATAAACAAGTGGGACTTTATCAGATTAAAGAGCTTTTATAAGACAAATGAAACCAGAATCAAGATGAACAGACAACCCACCAGCTGGGAGAGAATATTTGCAAAACATACATCTGACAAGGGGTTGATCTCCATAATATATAAAGAACTCACACAACTGAACAACAAAAAAACAAACAACCCGATCAAAAAATGGGCAGAGGAAATGAACAGACACTTCTCCAAGGAAGATATACAGATGGCCAATAGGCACATGAAAAGATGCTCAACATCACTAATCATCAGGGAAATGCAAATCAAAACAACACTAAGATACCACCTCACGCCCGTTAGAATGGCTATAATCACCAAGACAAAAAACAACAAATGTTGGAGAGGATGTGGAGAAACAGGAACCCTCATACACAGCTGGTGGGAATGCAAATTGGTGCAGCCTCTATGGAAAACGGTATGGAGATTCCTCAAAGAATTAAAAATAGAGATGCCCTATGATCCAGCCATCCCACTACTGGGAATCTATCCAACGAACCTGAAATCAACAATCCAAAGAGGCTTATACACCCCTATGTTCATTGCAGCATTATTCACCATAGCCAAGAAGTGGAAGCAACCTAAGTGTCCCTCGACTGACTATTGGATTAAGAAAATGTGGTATATATATACAATGGAATACTACTCAGCCATAAAAAAAGACAAATTCGTCCCATTTCCATAACATGGATGGGCCTGGAGCGTATTATGTTAAGTGAAATAAGCCAGAAAGAGAAAGACAAACACTGTATGATCTCACTCATATGTGGAATATAAACCAACACATGGACAGAGAAAACTGGACTGTGGTTACCAGGGGCAGTGGGGGTGGGGGGTGGGCACAAGGGGTGAAGGGAGTCATATATATGGTGATGGACAAACAAAAACGTACAACCCAAAATTTCACAATGTTAGAAACCATTAAAACATCAATTAAAAAAAAAAAAACAAAAAAAATTCCACTAGAAGTGGGAGGGGCGGAGTTTAAGAAGATACGCATTATATATCAGCTTCGCGTAACATGACCAGAGCCCTTCTTATGAAGATTGCTGTGGTGGCAGCTGAAGGATAGATTACAGCAGAGAGAGATTTAAGACAGAAAGACCAGTTGGCAGCCATTTAAATAGTTCAAGTGAGATATAACAAATACCCACTTAGGACTTCAAGATTTCATGTCTAGGTGCCTGGGAGTATGATGGCATCTTTAAGAAGAGTTAGTAGTGAAAGAATTTTGAGGGCAGTTGCAGGATAAGAATGGTTTTGGTTCTAAAATCTCTTGGAGTACAGGAGAAGTGAGAGGCTCTCAATCAAGGAATAAACATTAAATGGAACTTTAGATTGAATTCATAGAAATCTAATGTCCTGATCATAACTGCAGAATTGCAACCAGGTCTGGGTTCGTACTTTATTAAAGACTTTGATAAATATGGTCACTTGCAAATTCTCTCATTTGAAGAACCTGGAAGAAGTTGGAATATTTAAATCTGAAGAGGTAAATAGGCAGAATATTATTACTGTCTTTAAATATATGAGATATGGAAAAAGTAAAGAGAGAATTAACTATATTCTGGAGTAAAAGGTGATGGTATGTGGTAGATGGAATTACAAGGAGAAAAATTTTGGCTTATCCTAAGAAATAATTTAGCAGCAACGAGAGCCACCAAATAGTGAGAAGAACTGACTTGCAGAGCAGTGAGTGCTTCATCTGTGAACTGGTCAAGCAGAAACAGGATGAAACTTTGTTGATATGTTTTGTAGAATGAATTTCTATAGTCTACAGAAGGGAGGTTGAATTACAGGATGTTTAAGATATCCTGCTACTCTCAGCTCCTCAGCTCCTATTTTCCAAGGAAACCTTCTTCATGTCCTCTCTGGTGGGAGTGAGCCCCTTCTGCATGTTCATGAAGCACTCTGGGGCTAACGCTGCCATACAGGGACCACACATTGTGGTAATGGCTTGTCTGTCTTCCTCATTAGACGGCCATCTCTTTGAGGGGAGGGATTATCTTTTATCTACATATGTCCATTGTCTACTGCAGTGTTAGCACAGAGTATTAGTATTCAGTAAATGATTGTCAATATGTTGAATAAGTAAATAAATGAATGGAGGTGATTTAGGTTCAACTGCTATAAAATGTGGTAAGGAGAGCTAAAGCTGAGAGCTTTCAGTTTACAAAGTTACCTTCAGTGGGAAAGTCTCATTCTCAAAAATCTTATGCTTTCTTTCCCTCTTCTTCTCTAGTGCAGACTCCGTTATCAGAAACATGAGGGAGTTTGATCATAATGGAATGAAATCATTTTATCTGAAAAGTCAGAACATGCTTTCAGGATAGCAGAAAATCAAGAGACTTCAAAGTTGCATTTGATTTTTATGAAATTAATGAAAATTTAAAAGTATAAAAATACCAGTGGCTATTAAAAGTTCAATAGCTAGCAACATACCAAGGTACCTATGGAAAAGAACAGTATAGTGTCAACTTACACAGCCTGTGAGCAGTTGAGCATCACGTGATCACACTCACATACTTGGGAATCATTTGACATCGCAGGTGGTTCTCCAAAAGATCCAGTTTCTTACCTGTTCTTGGATATTATTTGCGGACTATTATAATGCCCATAGTTGTCAGTCTATGTTAATACAATTGACACGGGGCTGAAGTACATGGTTCCCCAGGTGGGGAATGGTCCAACATAGCTAGTGCCTACAATGCATGGAGATGTTCCTTCCTGCTAGTTTGCCTTCAAAAACCTTATGTAGAAGAGCTGCCATTCAGACCCTAGAACATGTCCTATGTGCAGCCGTCACCAGACTTTGAATTTAAGGCCACATTCTCTCCTTAAATTTATGCTGGAGCCAATGACAAATTGCATTTGTTTACAGAGGAAAGAGAGGTGAAAGTCTTCCTCATGGGCAGAGGAGGCAATATATTGCTTTCTGGCACATTTTTGGTGGCAGAGCTATCCACTGTGTCCCTGACTGGCAAGCAGTCCTGGACATTTCTTGCTGCCTAGCACACACTCAGGTCAGTGCCGTGCATGTTAATGAGTATCGTCTTAGAGATTACATGGCTTCAAAGAGAATTATTACATCAGAAGTGGGTAGTTGTGACTGTAATGGGAGTGATTATAAAGAAAGTAAATGAGGTACCTACTGCAAATGTAAAGGTTTCTTATCTTAACAACATAATAATTGTAACCATGACTGAGAGTGAAGATAAACAGATCCCAACATTAATACGAACAGTTTCACCAGCCTGAATGGAAACATATTCACTTGTCATTTGATTAATTTTCATTAATAATAAAAGAAAAATCTTATATGTCTAAAATCCCCTACTATATTTGCCTTATCCGTGTCGACATCATGGATGGACCAATCTGCTCATTCATATAAGTCACCTTAAATTGCTATATCATCAGAGACGGAAGAAAGGATTTCTGTGAAACATAGGACTATATATATGTGTCTGTCCTTGTGTGTGTGTGGTCTGTGCCTATGTGTGTGTATGTGTATTTGTGTACATGTGTGTGTTTATATTTGAGAGACGTTGTTAACCATATGAGAACGGTCTTGAAAGCTCAAATTTCAATATGCTAAAGGTCACATAAACTGAAGAGTATAAATACTATAGCAGAAACTAAAGCCTTTAGCACTCCTGTGCTTTGTGGTTTCTACCTGAATATCCAAAACAAGCATACATGGTGGATGTACTTACAGATCTCCTTCTACTTGTATCATTATTCCTCCCCCATCCCCAGCCCTATTCACTCCAAATCAAAGTGTATACAGATGGTGAAAGGGAGACCTCAATCTAGTAGAGGGTTTTCCTCTATGCATGTTGTCTTACACTTCAGGGAGTTTTAGAAAACAGGGGCAGGAGCATTTCTTACTGGCCAACAGGGATGGGCAATTCAGTGAACTGATAATGGCGAATTCTGAGAAGAGATTTAATTCATAAGGCCAAAGGATTTAAGCACAATGGGCTTCTTTCTCTGACAGAATTCCCAAGTAGTCACTGACAACCAGATGTGGCCTCTAACTAATTTTAAGTTCATTGAAAATTTGTCCAGAGGGGGTGCCAGAGAGGGGAGCCAAGGGTTCCTTCCCACTCAGCTGCGTGTGGGCCTGCAGAAACTGAAGCTACTGGCTTTACCCATGAGGGAAGAGTGTGGTGGAGAGAATAAAAGCCAGTTGAAGAGTGTTCTGGTAAATGGTTACGTTCATTGGACACTTGTAGTTCTCTCGCTTTGTCTTTGGAGGTCTAAGACAAGCACAGTCCAAGTCAGCCTGAGAGTCACCGGGAAAGCTTGAAAAACCACCATGAACATCCCTTTATGAGTAAAGATATTGCAGAAATGACCAGCTCAAACATAGCTAACTGTGAAATATCACAATTAAAAAATTGTATTGGCAGAGGTTTTAAGTCAACACTCATGAACTTAGAAGTTATGAAAAGGAAAAGCTACCTTGATGATCTCAATAGCAGAGAGAACCAGAAGAAATGAGGATGACGTTCATGCTGACGTTCAAGAGGCCCAGAAGGAGATTAGGACTGTAAACTAGATGGTCACACCCTAATCTCAAGAATTGACTCAAGCCCCACTCATGCACATTCTCTAAAAGAGCAGGGAACAGAAAAGAAAAAGCAAAAACACCTGGTGGTAATTTTCCCCAAGGAATACTTTTGTCTTTCAAAAGACCAGAGCTAAGCTCAACTTTAGAGTCAAGGTTTCCCTTGTTGGAAACAGAGCAGGCCAGTAGCACCTTTAAACACTCCCCTGTTTTTCAAGCAGCCAAGGGAGGTAAAACCTGCAGAGCACGCAGCCAGGGCGGCACTAGGAAGGCCCTGCAGAGGTGCTTCATTAACCAGATTAAGCAGGTGGATGGAGAGGGCCTCGCTGATAATTTACACCTTGCTAATGAAGCGTGTGACTCTTAATCTCCTTCAAACAAGATACACTCATGAAACCATGGTGCAAGGGAAGGGGAAATTAATTAGGTGAAAAAACTATGAGATTATAGCAGAGGGATTCCTGTAAGGCAGCTGTAACCTGGGTGGTTTTTCATTTTAGCCCTTCTGAAATTAATGTCTGAGCTGTAAAGTAAACAAGTTGTGGTAACTTTTGGGCTTCTAAGAAGTTCAAAAGCAGTGCATCGTTATGTGTCTGATTTTGTATTTCACGTGATGTCTTAGAAAATCGCTCTGATGGAAATGGTTGCTCTGATTTCTAGTGAGTAAATATATTTGACTGTAGTACAGCTATTTATAGTAAGAGTATATAAAGAAGATTCACTTACATATTGCCTATAATTTAAAAATGTTAACTTGCAAAGTAATTCTTATGCAAGTAAATCTTATGCAAGATGTGAAGGAATTTTGTCCAGAAGAGAAACATTTTATTTCATATTTATTTTATTTTATTTTCCACCTTTATTGAGAAATAATTTACATATAACATTGTGTAAACTTAAGGTGTACAACGATGTTGATTTGTTACACTTATATATTGCAAAATGATTACCACCAGGGTTAGCTAACACCTGCATCATGTCACATAATTACCATTTCTTTTTTTGTGGTGAGAACACTTAAGGTAGTGTTGCTAAGAGAACTCTCTTAGCAACTTTCAAATATATAATACAGTGTTATTAACTATAGTCACCATGCTGTACATTGGATCCCAGAACTTATTCATCTTACAGCTGGAAATTTGTACCCTGGACCAACATCTTCCCATTTCCCCCACCCCTCAGCCCCTGGTAACCACCATTCTACTCTCTGTTTCAGAAGAAAAATATTTTAAATGATTAGTTAGAACTATTACATGGTTCTTATGGTTATTATCAACTTAGTAAAAAAAATATAATGACAGTAGCTAATATTTATCAAGTATTGCTATATATCAAATAGTAGCTAAGTACTTTAAATTCACTAAGTCATTAGTCCACATAGCAACTCCACAAGGTAATTATTACTAGTCCATTTGTTTATAGATGAGTAAACTAAGGCCAAGGAAGATACATGAATTGTTTATATCATGCCATGTGTTTTCTTGCTTACTTGTAAATGAAATGAACCAGATCTGAAAGCCAGAAATTAATTTAAATGGTGTTTATTTCAGAGGATTTCTCATATTTTTGGTCAACTATGGAAATGACCTAAATTTCTATACCAATCAGTTAAGAAAAGAATCTGATCTTCCTGTTGAGCTAGGTCTGGATTTCAATAGACTGTCATTCACTGTGATCTTGGGCAAGTTACTTAACTTCTCTAAGTTTCAGTTCCTTTGTCTCTGAAATAGGGCAACGATTCCTGCCTCATCAGATTGGAGTGTCTCACCGGAGATCTTACCTGTGCTGCACCATGCCCACAGTTGGGGTCAGATGTGTTGCTCTCTCCACACTTCACTTTTTTGGGTCTACAGTGGACTTCATGACAGCCTCATCGGTCTAACTCATGGCTGTAATTACTTAAAGACCTACAAACCATCATTTTAAAAATAGCTTCTATTCTCTGCCATATCTAAACGAAACTCCTCGTTCCAGAGGCTGCATGGAACTCCCATCCCGTGTTCTAGGTTGGGTAGTATTTTTGTTGTGCCCGTTCCATCTTCTGTCTCTGCACTTGTTACATTCCCCCTGTTTGGAATTCCTTCCTCTTTTCTTTCTGCCAGTCCAGATCCTATTCATCTCATAAGACCCAGGTGAGTTCCTAAATTCATTCATCCACTCCCCTATCCATCTAGTCAAAGAACATTTCTCCACCAGTTGTCGAGAACTGGACTAAGTCATGAGGATCCAAATGAGACGAGGTCCTGGGCCTCAAGGAGGACACTGTTTAGAAGGGACAAAAGACACGTAACCAACCGTTCCACGCAAGGGGAAGAGCATGGTGGTGATGGTACAGGGGCAGTGAGGAGGGTGTGTTCAGTGCTGGCTGGTGTTAGGGTGACGTGAGGGGAGCTGTCTCTCAGCGTGGACCACACGCTTGGGAAGGGGACTTCAGGCAGAAGGAACTCAGAGGCACAGAGTTGTGAAATGTCAAAAGATGTCAGGAGAAGATCAAGTGCTTTAGTCCTGCTGAGTTGGGGGCTGTGTACGCGGAGCTAAGGTTTCTGTGCTCGTCTCTCTGGGCTGTGGAAATCCCACAGATCCTGGGAGTTTACATCCTAGATGTAAACAGTGGATTATAGGAGAGCAAGACTAGAGGCAAGGAGATGAATTACAAGTCAGTTGCTAAAGGTCAGCTGAGGGGTGATGAAGGCAGTTCCAGGGCCACACTGTGGGGGTAGTGGGAGGACAGTCAGCCAGTTGGAGAAAAATTAAGGAGGCAGAAAATAGGAAGTGATCCCTGAAACAGTGTGATACATAGTAGATGCTCAGTAAGTAGTTGTTGAATAAATGATGAATGTGTGTGTGTTTTTGGTTGTTTTTGTTCAATGGTTGCAATTTCTTCACCATCCTCTGAAGATGTTAAGTACAGTTGTTTTGGAAGTCCTTTTTTTTTCCCCCCTGTTCCGTGCTTGCTCTGTCTGTTTCCTCTGAGTTCTGTATTGCTGCTGTTTGTTTTTGGTCTCCATCTATAATGGCAGAGGCTTTCCTCAAAAGTGGAGTGATCCTGACATGTCCACTCATACTTAAACACGAGATCCTAAAAGCCGGCTGGAAGCTCTGGGTGCATAGGCAGAGTTTTGTTGACTATTCGGCTTCACTGTAGGATGACCTGGTCTTTATATCTGGGACTCTAAGTTTTCGGTATTTTTCACCGGAAATAAATTCAGTTTCACCAGAGAAGAATTTTCTAATTTCCTGCCTGCAGGGTATGAACAGGGGTGATATTTAGCTGGCACACTAGTGCAGCCATACTGGTTGTTAAAGAATTGAAACTCTTATTGCTGGTGGCATATAGCCACTGCCCTGAGCTCCCAGACTGCCCTTCACTCTAGCCACCCTGACCCTTCTGAGTCCCCACTCCCCACAGCCTAGTGACTAAAGGGTTAAAGCCTGCAGGACCTGGCCTCAACGCTAAAGCCATTGTCCATTCCAGCTGGTTGGTGTCCGTGCTATACTGGCTGTATTGAACATATTAAGATTAAGGCAGACACCTGGCATTCTGAAAGAGCAGGAAAGTGGGCTGGGTGATCCTGATTCAGCACGCAAGCTGTCAATCACCCCCTCCATCTTTCAGTGAAGCATTTCACTCTTGCCCTCCTCTTCGCCTCGTGAGCCCATCTCTGTGGCCAGAGCCCCCCTGCTTCAAGTTTTTCAGAGTCACCTTGCTATCTCCTGCTAGTGTAAGGGAGGCTGGTCACTTGGCTCATGTATGAGCAGCCACATGCAGGACTGTACTTTTTAGTGTAAAAGCCTCACCTCTAATTTACTCTTTTTAATGATATCTGGTGTCTCCGAATCCTGACCCCTTCTTGGGTTCTGTGGCATAAATCCTCTTGCTTTGGTTCTGTCTTGTTTTTGGCCTTTCCCTTCTCAGGTGCTGACAGTAGCGTTTTCTCTGCTTTGCTGAGTCAGTTCCTGGTTGGCCATCTGCTCTCCATCTTCCAAACTTTTGTGGACATCTTGGCACTAGCTTCTCACGGATAGTGATGATTCCTGAACTCTCTTTCTGTCACTTCGAACTGTTTGGAAGAAAAATGTTATGTTAATTAGTCAAGACTCAATGGTTTCATGGAAAAGAAACCAAGTCAAACTGGTTTAAGCAAAAGTGAGAAGAATATTTCAGTTCCCAGGGGTTTTCATTCAGACTCAAGGGCATGGATGCAGGAGGTGGTCTGGAACATAAAGTGCAAAGCCTCTGGGTTTTCTATGTTTCTTTTCTTTTCCGCATGTTTTTACTTAATTCCTTTCTTGCTTGCTTTCTCTCTGAGCAACCCTCTCTCTCTGGTCCGTGTGGTAGAAGACGGCATACCCACTAGGACTCCAAGTACCAGCGTGATTTAGCTTGCTGCCTCTCCCACCTAGTTCCAAAATCTGAGGAAGGGATTAATTGGCTCAGCCTGAGACAGGTGACCCCCACCCCCCGCCCCCTAAATCCAATCAGCGAAGATCCTGGGGGTCCTGAAGTGCAAGCTATGTTACCATGTTGACAGGCCGGGTAAGAGAACTGTTTCCAGAACTAAGGAAGCCATTGTGAGCCTGGCAGACACACCAAAAGGTGTCAACTCCCGCAGAGGAGAAAGAGTCCATTCTTGACTCACCTAATTTCCTTACACTTCCACTCCTCCAGCTTTTCTTGAAGGGAGGGTAGGGAGGGCACGGGAGGCATTCACAGCTGCTTTGGAAAGTAGCATAGACACGGGCTCTGGTGGCTGCAGCAGGGGGCTGGATCCTCCAGGCCCTTTGCAGCCCAACTGTGGTGCTGTCTCAGAGAGGAGCAGCCCGGCTCCTGGCGTCTCTCCCCAGGAGGGCTCTGGTCTGTTACCCAGGGGACCTCGGTCAGCTGCTCTTCACAGCCTGGGGCCAGGACCTCACATAATTTGTCTTTTTTACTTCCCCTATTTTAAAAGAGAAATATTGACCAAGATCTGCGTGGGGAATTTTTCAAATAAATATGGCAACACACACACCATGGACTATATCAAGTTCCTCTGAATATTACATGCCAAGTAAGAAGTTTATGAGTTAGAGCCCCATCTCCCAAGTGACAGAATTCATTTTTTAATGAAATGTTTATTGAATAGGGCAAGAGAAAGCAAGCACATATGCTCCTTATGCTAATCAGCATTTGATAAGTAGAATGCAATTTTCTCTTTAATCAACGTAGTGCCCATCATGTTCAATTAGTAACGCACTGGTGACACTCTATGCAGGGCTGGAACTAGAGGAGCAGCAAATGCTGTTCAGGGATCTACAACCCACCAGTTCAACACCACCCAACACCATGCAAATGACTTCGGAGTTAAAAGGGGCAGAACTCACAGGGCTGTCATTCATTTCCAGTCCATTCTGTAGCTATAGGGACCATACTGCACGTACCAAGAAATTCCTTTGGAAATGAAGTCCTTTTGAAACAAAGTTACAAATACAGTATTTATATATTGAGCACCTTTATTATCACAGCTGTGAGTCACTGAAATAGAAAGTACTTTTCAAAATATACTTCATTTAAACATTGTATAGATGCTAATAACAAAATTAGAAATAAAGTGAATAAAGCAATGGATGCCCTTATTTTTGTTTCTAATATTTTAGGCCTTTAGAATTATCCCTGGTGAAAATATGCAGAGTGGGTGCTGTCTGCATGTACAACGAATAGCACTTAGTCTCTTCCCCAAACTATTATGTCACCGTCCTAGTGGTTTTCTCTGAAACTAGCCCTGAAGAACAGACACAAGTTTTTATTCTGGATGTTAATAAAATGTTTCTCACATTGTTTTAGAGATGCACAGCTCCCCTATACCAGGTCTACAAGGCAGACTCTGTGAAGAAATGCTTAAGATTTAGAATCACTCCCTGGATGATGCTGAATTTATGAGGCAGTAGGGATTGTCTATCCTTGAGAAAGTTAGTTTCTAAAGTCGGAAGTGACCATTTTATTTAATTTTTACAATGTGCCTTTCCTTGTTGTTGGTCTTACCACATTAAAAAATAATGTTCATTAAACTTCTCCACTAGACGGATTTTATTTTTAACTTCAGGTGCAGACAGTTGAGTTAATCATATTCTTCAGTTCACATCGCACCATCCTGACTCCCAACCTCATTCTCATTCGTCCTCCCACTTCCATAGGCACCTTCTCTAATGCAAATCATGGTTTTCCTTGGATCTGTATGTATTCTTGGAAGAGATGCAGTGTGTTTTTTTTTTTTTGTATATGTATGATTTTAATATACACAAATGATGTTGTACTATAGATCTCATTCCAGTTCTAATTTTTCCCTCCACATTGTTTTTAAGATCCATTCTTGCTGCCGTATGTACTTGCAGTTCATTGCTTTTGACCTCTAAGGAATATTATGTTACATGTATCTACCTTGGTTTTGTCTACCTTGTTTGAAATCTCAATTGTAATGAAAATGTGCCAGGGACATATTTGTACATGGTCATTTTGGGACTTGTGTGAGAATTTCTCTCAGTTATATACCATAAATAGTGTTAGATTATATAGTAGCATAACTGTACTTGGGTCTACACTCCCACTAGCAACGTCTGAGGGGTCATAATTCCCCAAATAGTCTCCAACACTTGACATTATCTGACTTTCCAATTTTGTACCAATCTTATGGACATAAAAGTTATTTTGTTGTTGTTTTAATTGACACATCTCTGGTTATGAGTGTGGTTGCCTATCTTCCCATGTATTTGTTACCTCTTTCTATTTCCCTTCCTGTGAATTGAATATTTTTATCTTTGGACCATTTTTCTATTGGAGTTCATGTTTTTTTCTGATTGATCTGCAGGAGTTCTTTTTGTAGCCTAGAAATTAATATCTCATTGGTTTTACCCGGGACAAATATCTCTTCCTAATATGTCACCCATTTGTTAACTTTGCCTATGGTGTCCTTTGTTGAATAAAAATTACTAATTTTATTATTTTTGTCAAATCTGTCAATTTTTCCTCTTATGGTTTATGCTTTTAAAATTTTAAAAATAAATCTTTCCTCACTCTAAGTTCACAAAGATGTTCTCCAACATTTTTCTTATACTAGCTTTTTAGTTTTGTCTTTCATATTAATATCTCTAATTCTCTTTGAAGTTCACCTTTTTAGGTAGAGATCAAGTTTTGTTTTTCTTCATAGAATGAATCAGTTTTCCAACACTGGATCATAGTCTGAATGGTCCATCTTTTCTTCACTGATTCTTGATGACACTTTTCTCATATACAAAGTTATGGGTTATAAGAGAAATATCATATATTTTTACATAATTATATTACATATATATTTTATTTTTAGACTCTGTTCTGAATCATTGGTCTATTCCTGTACCTACACAAGTTTTTTTCTCACACATAAATTATTATTACTAAGGCTCTATAGCATGCTTTCATGTCTGGTAGGGTGAATCGGGCATCTCCCTCTTTGCTCCTCTTTCTCAAGGGGATCTTAGCCATTTATGGTTCCATATTCTCCCATATTTAAGTTAGAATAAGTTTGCTGATTTTTTTCAAAAAGTCCTCTTAGAGTTTTGATTGGAATTTCAAGAAATATATAGCTTGTGTTACCAGCTCCTCACTACCACTGGGCTTCAAGGCTGTCCTGATATTACCTGCCCTGCTGCCTCCAGCTCATGCCAGGCTGGCACTGATGTTTCTCTGCCCTGGGTGGGGATGGCTTGTGCACAGGATGTCCCAGGCACTGTGGGGGAGAGACAGTCCCCAGCAGGAACAGGCTCCCTCCCAAGCCTGTCCCGTGTCTGGGACACCTTACTCTCTGCTTTCTCTTCCTTGCATTCCCTGTGCTGATTTATCCAGGGGAGAGCTAGGGTTTTTAAGTCCTGGATTCATCAGCCCCCTCTCACTTCAGTGGCACCTCTAGGGTTTAAGCTTTAATGCTGGAAGCCAGTATCCTGAGTTGTTTGCCATCTTGTGGGGAACCAGATATCTTTCACTACAGTATTTCAAGTATATTTTTTTCTGCCCTCAAAACAAAACAAAAAATCTCTGTATAGATTTTAAAGTAATTTCCTGTATAGTAACTGTGAAATAGGTAAGGCAGGTGTTACCATCCTGGGCTTCAGAAAAATTGTGTGACTTCCCTAAAACTACAATGTCGGAAGGAAGCTAAGATGGAACTAGAACTCCCAACTTCCATCTCCTGTTTCAGAAGAGTATCTACAATGACGTAGAAGACACAGGACCAGGAACAGCAGGCTAGCTCTCATCTCCTGGCTGCCATCATGTCAGCACTGTGTCCTAGGGAGTCACATGGGGTCCTGGGCCTTGGTTTCCTCATGTCTGGGATGGGCTAGGTGATCCCTAAAGCCCTTTTTAAGTCCAAAATCAGGAAATTCTGAATGCACTGAGTAGGAACCAAGGCTGCTTTATGGAAATTTCAGCCTTCTGGTTGTTCTTGTTTTCTTTTTTTTTGCTGAAAGTGCTAATGATAAGTGAAATGGCTAAAAAGCCAACAGCCTAGAAAGTTGCTGGAGAGCTAAGTAATTAACAAGCAGCAAATAGAGCTTCTGGATAAATTGAGTGGGCTTTACTGTGATAGTTGCTCTTCAGTAATGGGAGGAGGATGGTGTTTCTGATATTTGGGTTCTTATTCCTGAAAATTAAGCGCTGCTCTTGACAGAAAGTGTGCTAAGAACTTTTGATGAACTTTAGAAAACAAAACAAAGCCCAGAGGACTGACCTGCTGCTCCTGGTGCCGGTGCTAAAGAGACCACAGAAGGGGAGCAGGTCCGTCCCTGGTAGACAGAGAAAAGAGCACTGCCTTTATACAAAAGAGTGTTTGCCTCAGAAACAATAACAGCAATATTTTTTAAAATGAGCAGGGACTGAGTAAAAGAAAAGAGAATATAGGGTAAGAAGGCAATTCATTGAGAGTCCTGAAAATATATCCATTACTAAATATGGCCAACAATGGGAGACCAAATACTAGAGCTCAGCAAGAACCAGAAGAGCTTGAGAAAGGCCTAGAAGAATCAGTAAAATAAGAGTAGTCAATGTGTCGGAGGCTGTTTATGAATTGAGAAACGGCCAAATTTAGTGCTGAATACTGTCTCGTCCAGCAGTAATGTCCATATTCAATTAGGCTGAGAAAAACAAAGATGTTGTCTTTAGTGACACTTGCGTCAAGTGCAATACTCAACACATCCCTATTACGAGGCTCCCTTGCACTGCCTCTCCTGGAGTCCACTTTCCAGTAACACAAAACTATTCCTGATGTAAAGGTGTAGCTACAACTAGTTCAATCCCTTGTCCACATTGGCAAAAGGATTCAATCTCATGACAAATTTGGCTGACTTTTTGGGTTTGTTTGTCTGTTTTTCAGAAATTAGCTCTCTTCAGTAGGATGGTATTTCAGTGCTGGTATTTAGCTTAAAAAAATCTCTTGAAGACACTAAGAAACAAATTCTGAGCTACGATAGAATCAAAGTTTTGTCCATAAAAGACTAAAATTCTGTTGACTATAAGCCAATTATAAAAAGAGTATTCATCTGCGTGTTAGTAAAGTCACTAACTCAGAGACTAACCTGCACACGAGGAGAACATTTTGGCTACAGCTCTAAATTTCTTAGATGCTTAAGGCTTTAAAGTGTGGTGTAAAGTGCAAAACAGGAGTTGGATGTCTGACCAGTTTCTAGACTGTAAACCCCAGGTTTCTATGTATGTTCTACATTATTTGTGAGTATTTTTGGATAGTTAGATATTTGAGAGTTTCCAAAGTGAGAGTCTACACTCATTTGTTCACAATGCAATTGAAAACATTCTGCAAGAGTAGAGGACTTTGTAAGAAAAAAGCCACTTGGTTTCTGTAATTATGCAAGACCCTCTTATAGTTGGACTCCTGCCTGCCTCTGCCGCTTCCTCTAGCGCCAAGAACCCCTCCCTCCCAGCATTCCAGTCACCAACCTTCTTTCAGTTCCTTAAAAGAATCCTCCCTCATCCACCTCGGGACCTTTGCCCATGCTGTGCCCTCTACTTTCCCTCCCAGCTAATTACTACTCCTCCTTCACCCAGCTAATTCCTACTCCTCTTTAAGATTTCAGCCCAAATGTCACTTCCTCAAGAAGGCTTTTCCCAATCCCTGGAAGGATCTGGTCTTCTTTCTCTTCTGCACCCCTCCCTCCAAAGGCAGGATCCCCACTGTTTTTGCACACCATTGTACCCTCAGCCCCAGTGCAGTGCCCAGCATCTTGTAGGTATTCTAGGAGTTCTCAAGTGAAAACATGGAGAAGGTACCCAAGACACAATCAGCCCGCTTCAGTAAAACATCTTAGATTTTGAAAAGTAGGACTGGGAAGGATCTCAAGAAATCATTGAACCCCTTCTCCAGGCTTTAGAAGCAGGTGATGATCAGGTAGAATAATATATTGCTAAAACAATACGGTGGTTTAAGCATCTTATTACATGAGCAAGTCTGCATGAGCAATCATGACCAGAAACTCCATCGTTAGGTTGCAAATTGCAGGGAGCACAGGTAGGTAGGTGGTCAGTTACAGGCGGCTGTTCTGTGCATTTGTGGGCAGAGACCACAACTCTTTTTGTCCAGGGTGAGGAGGGGTGTCCGGGCCACGTGTGGCCAGTGTTCCCGCAGGTTTTGTTCGTGAAGCTGGGAAGATGCTGACTGACGGAGCCACACCTGCTCTTGGTCCATTATTCTGACTTGGGGTTTTTGTTACTGTTATTTTGTTTACTTATTTGTTTAACAATTGCTGCGTCACTGCAGAGGAAGTATGTGGCTGTTTCAATTGTTCTACTGCGAGGAAGAAGCAGAAAGCATTTGGAAATGGCATGTCTTGCATGTAGGGTGTTTTACTAAGAGGCTCTAAGAATGAAGGCTGTTTTATCATTAATGTTCCAATTTCAAATGGGTGTCACGAAAGACCTGTGTATGTCAGCTCCGGTTACTCTCTAACCTTGAAAGGCCTATTTTCTCCTCTTTCCGACTCCCCAATGCAGCTTATCAGGAAGAGAGGATTGCCATTGCTGTCTAGTGCCCATAATTAATCCCAGAGACAGGGAGGATTTAAGACTACTGATTGTAGCTGACTTCAAACTAAAAAGTCACTGTTAGCGTGTGAAACAGACACCATATATTATAGATGAACCCTTTGAATGACGTAGAACGTCAAGATAATTTATATGTAAACACAGGTTGCACTTAGAACAGGTATTTTTACATATGCCCCTTCACACTTTTCAAAGATGTCACGGGCACATGAACGTGGAAAACACAATGTTTTCCCTTCAGTTGGTCCCCAGAAAAATGTATATGATTTTAAATATGAATGTAGTGCAAACCTCAAATTACTAGCTATGAAAGTTGTCTTCTCTTCACCATCAGGGTGGCGAGTACAAACAAAGGCAGACATCGGTCCGATTGGTTAGTGTAATCCAATTGCCAAGTTGAGCTTCTTTTCTTGTTTCTGCCATGACTAATTTGTGGTTTCACAAAGTGTTTCTGAATGTCAGACACATCAGTTATGAGAGATGGGCAAGATGCATAAGGAGAACCACGAGGTGGAGGGGCGCCTAAAAAAAGTTTACAAGGAACCGAAGTAGTGATATAGGCAGAGGTCTTCCTGTGTGTTTACAAGAGGAATTCTCTTATTTAAGAAGGCGGCTGGATTATTTCCCAATTAAAGAACAAACTGTCCACTGCCCATCAGAACCACAGGCTAGCGGTTACCTGCCCCATTTCTTCTTACTAATTGGTCCTCCCTTTCCTTCAGCTGGTCTCTGAGATAAACACAACAATGGTACTTTCACTCTGTAAACACCAGCACTTTAAGAAAAGGCTGGTTTAAGTGCTCACAAACAGATTCTCTAAAGGTGTTTATTTTCCACGGCTATAGTGATTTTTTTTCCCCTACTGAAACTCTATTATATACCCTTTTGTTGTCATGGCTGAAGCCTGTTGTTTCTGCAAAAACAACAATAGGCCTGAAGATTAGGGTTGCATTTTATGGGCCTAGCAGCCCAGCAGGGCATCGTATTTGTATCAATCCTATAAATTCCTGGCATCAGGCCTCTTCACTCCTAGTAATTAATCTTTTTCATGAATGCTGTCACGTTTAGAGCTGTTTTATTAAGTTTCTGGTCTCTAATAAATTTTCTATATGCCTCTCCTTTGCCTCATCAGTGTCAGAAATGAAGCTAGAAAAACAACCACCTCCAAGCAACCAGAGGGACTGTTCCCGTGCCGGCTTCTTTCCTCAGGAAGGACTGGCAGGCAGTCCAGACGCAAGTGCCGTCCGCGTCATCTTGCTGAATACTCGCCCTCATCGCCAAGCTCTGGGCATGGTTTGTTTTGGTTTCCTCACGCTCCTTGTTTGTGTGGATGCTCGTCAGATGGGAGAAGCTTAAGAATTGGGAAAGAAGACTTGCTTCTTTTAGCCTCTCCCTCCCTTGTCAAAATGCCGCAGCGGGAAGAGGAAGGCCCGTTCCCTGCCGTTGGGCTGGCCTTTCCAGGGCAGGCAGTGTTGCCGAGTCCTGTCCCTTGCGCCTCTTTTGGGACTGCAGTTGCGTCGGCGTGTGGGGGTGAGAGCAGCTTTTTCTTTGGCCCACTGACCTAATTGCAATAGGGAGGTACAACATTTTCATGACCCTCTCCCCCAGCATACAGAAATCTTCAAAGGGACCGCAGGAGGGAGGTTAGCCTCTTAACCCTAATTTCCCTACTTCTACCTCGGCTTGGCTGTGCATCACAAAATGAGTCTTTAGTCCCCAAACATAGTGGCACCGGGATTGTTGTCGGTTTTGCTTTTAAAAATGATTTCATATTGTAAACCCAGCGATTATTTCATGCTGTTTAAACTATATTTGCAGTCTTTGATCATGCATAAGTAGACTCAAGTTAACTGTGATAGAATGATGATATTGTTCTCCATGTTTCTCTTTCTTTTTCTTCTCTGTCTTTAAGGACTGTGCCTAGGAGCTGGCATCCAGAAACTTCCATTACTACATTACAATGTGCCTTTGTTTTTTAATTGGTTCAGGATTACCTATTTGCATGACCAGCAACATAATTCAGTTAGAAAAATCAGTTGTGTGTATGGTATGCATAATATATATTTATTGCATTTTAGAAATTACTGATTATTTAAAAATTTGAAAGACACAGGATTGGCAAAGAATGCTGAAGAGAAGGAGAGGGTGGTAGTCATTGCTGATTATTGTTATTTTTCCCAGACTGGTCTCTCCTCTCCTCCCTCCCGCTCCACTTTTCTTCAGGGGTGCCTTGCCGTCAGCCACCCCTGCCCGCACCACACTTCCCAGCAGGGAGACAAAGTGCCGCCGAGAGTGGGGGCTGAAAATGGGGCAAAATAGGTTTTGAATAGCAGCGTCAAATAAATTCAAGTGCCTTCCTAAATATATTTCAAGATTAAGTAATTAAGGATTGTAAAGCACTTGGAAAGAATAAAGTGCCATGTAAGTGCTAAGTAATACAGAGTAATCATAACAGTAATAAAAGGGTGAACTGCTAACTCTTTCTTCCTTCTTTCCCTCTAAGGATAGCCATCATTTCAGATGTGGCTCCTGAGTACAAGTCTTTTATTTCTAATGAAGAGCTGGGGCTGGAAATAATATTAATAATGAGATTTTTTTTTAAAAAAAGGTTTGTCTAGTGACTTAGGGACATCCTCCTCTACCCACCTTCTCACGCCCAGCTGCCCACTCAGCAAGGCTCTAAGCTCGATCCTTACGGGGGACTGTGCAGGAACTGGGACTTGAGACTCGAGCCGGAGGACCCTTGTGCCAAACACCGCCATTCCATCCACCCAATAATCGACCTAATTTTTGTGACTTTTTGGTACTTTTATGATTTGTGTCATTTTTCCATAAACTTGAGACTGCCTGCAGTGACTGGTACTGTTCCCATCGTAGGTGGGGCATCGCATCCCTGTGGACGACTTTGCCAACAACCTGACTGCCCTTGACTTCTGACTCTGTGTGACCCTATTTATCAAAAATGAACATGTGCATTTTTTTAAAGGACATACATATTAGTTTCTATCAGTGTCTATTTTCCCCTTCCTCCAACCATTGGCAGAAAAGCGTCTTTCCCTGTGTGCGCATCCTCATTGGTGTCTGTCTGGAGCTCTGAAGCCTTGCACAGGTTGGGACGATGACCCCTGTGGTTTTTGTGCTCACAGGTCTGCAGACTACACGCGTGACCTGGATAAACCAGGAATCTGGTTTGAATACTCGGTCTTCAGCTGGCAGATTTTCCGCCCGTTGTTTGGATATACCAAATAAAGGCGTGGCAACAGAGGTTCAAAATTGTCATTTGCTTTTTTCTTTCTTTCCAACAAAGTCTTCTGCTGTCTTACATTAAATGTTGAATGTCATAGCATGTGTGTCTTCTGTGCTTTTTCTGTTCTCTACAACCACACAGCACATGTGCCCAATATGGAAACGTGTTTGACGGCCCTTCTGGGAATGGGACAGAGAATTGGGATCCAGCAGAAACTTTGGTTAAACAGCAGTAACAACTAAACAATAAAACAGTTGCTTATGAAAGTTTTTTTTTTTTTTTTTTTTTTACTGATGGCTGCAGGAAATCTCTTTAATTGAGGCATGTAATAATTTGTGTGTATATTCAGTAGGACCTGACCTCAAGGGATCTCATATAGAAACAAAGAGGAAATGTTCAAAGATTCTTCAGTTGGAAAACAGGAAGTAATTTTATTGCTACCTCATGAGAATTTGAAATTCTCCAATATATCTTATATCCAAAACACCATCAGCATTGATAGGTAAGATTTCATCCTTAGGAAAATACAACTCTTTCGAGTTTTTAGAGATGGCCCCCAAGCATCTAGAAGTCAGGCTTTGGTGCCCACCTTAAAAAAGGTGCCCAGGCCTTTCTTTGATTCATAAACACATTCACAGACTTCAAGGTTTTCTTCATGTTTTGTAACGTGGGAGACAGAGGTGATTTAAGGCAGAAGAGGAGACCCAAAAGTGGGACAGGAATTTACAATGAGGTGAAGAAGTTTTGAGTCTATAATAAAAGTCTAAAAGGCAAAGTAAGAAGCTCTTTGACTCTTTGCTCCACCGATGAGTTTTTTGCACGTAACTTTGGTCAAATTGCTTATTCCTTTCATGCTTTGTGGCATTAGTCAGTGTCAGTGGTAGTGTTCAAAAGATGCTGTGAGGATTAACAATAATTATGTGTAAAAAATCAACTTTGATATAATGTTCTAATAATTTAAAATAGTCTTTTAATAAGTGTTTTTAGTTTAAAAAATCTTCATGAGTTATTTTATATAGAAGGATTTATAAAGTAATTATATACAAAGTAAACGATCATAAACATTCAGAGCTGTGAAGTTATAACTCTTGATTAGATTTCGTCAGTTGTAAACAGATCTGGACATGTGGAGGAAACATTTTTATTATATTTGAGTTGATTTCCTGAGAAAGTTAACTTTTTTCTAGACTACTATAAAAATACTTAAAATCAGTAAGAATAATTTTTGTCTGTAGTAACATTTTTTTTCCCTACAAACTCCTTCCCGGGACTCTGCAAATTGTGAATTCAAAAGAAAATGACACTGTACAGAGGTGTGACAAGCAGCTCAAGAACCAACACTGTTTCCTTTTTTTTCCTAACATTTTGCTTGCCAACATGGAGGTTTTATTAAAACCTGAATTGAAGCAAATGTCCATGTGAAACACAGTCACCACAGATCCTTTCAAAATGGGTTAAGTCAAGGGAAGAGAGTAAAAATTTTAAAATATAAACTTATATTTCCAAAAATACGTCACACCTTTATAAGGTTTCATAGAGAAACACAATTTGAGAAACTCCTTTATCACGATATGTTATCTAAACAAATATTCCAATGAATGAAAGAACATTTGTAATTTATAACAAAGAACAGACATTTAAAACAATAGAAATTACACTCAAATTAGAGTTCTGAAGTACAGGCATTCATGTTTTTACAAAAACATAGAAAATTTTTCAATAATAAAATCAGCAGATTACAGATGATTTACTCCAGGCCAATTTACTTCCTTCCGTCTGTTGTGTTGGCCTTCTGTTTCCTCCTTCAAATACTCAAAACCCTGGGTCAGTTGTATTTAGGCCAATGGGAAATCTCATTACACTTTGCCGTTTTTGTGTGAGGGAACTTGAGCACCTACATTTGCCTTAGAGGTCTTTTGAATTCTACCTTTGCCCAGGGGAAGGGCCCTTCCTGGCTAGGACCACCTCCCGGGTGCCTTTTGAAAGTGCTTATGGGCGCCCTGAATTGAGGGCATAGTGGCAGAGCCTGTGAGGGGTCCTGAACAGATTGTGTAACTGTTGCACAACCAATGTGTACACGTGTGTCACTAATTTAATTTTAATTTTACTGTATGCGTTTGTATAAGATCCTGCAGCTGTCATGTGCTCATCATCTGTCACTGAACTATCACTAAGCCATGCTGGGCTAAGACAGGATTATAAACGATGAACTGCCATGTGCTCTAAATCTTCTTATTTGCCTAGCCTGGAAGGTATGCCCTGTAAAATTTGATTGGCAGTGTGCTCTACCCTGGTCATTGACTTTTGAAGGCCTCTTCTATTGGTTCTTTGAGCAGCTCTCACTAGCCGTATTGACCATCACCTGCTGATTCCTGCACGTGCCTGACCTCCAACCTCCACCTCTCCTCTTTCCTCCACTTGTTTGGTTCCTAGCTCAGAGGCTGCAAAGCAGACCCTGTTACTCTGGTGGCACGTGCACTATATAGGGCATATGGCTGACTGGTTGTATGCAGAAGGGGATCACTGAAGCCAAAGCAGACCCGGTGCTGTTATTACAGCAGATGGGGGAAGCGTGGCATTCAATATTTAGACAGATGCCACCTCCTTATTCCACCTGTCTGGAAGTTGGACATTGTACAGAACGAACTGTCTGCCTAATGATGGAGGAAACAAAGGGCACATTTATGCAGCGCAGCAGAGCAGCGTATTTACCAAGCATACACAGTATAATTGTTGACCATAACAATAAACGTAAACTGCTACTGGTGGGAACGGCTGATACATGCACATAATTACAGGAGGAACGGGGAATTGCTACTTCTTACCAGCTGTTTTGATGTCTTTAATTTTGATGACTGGGGGCAACAGATAGGACTCGAAGTTTGTGATGAATGCCTGATACAGTCAGATTTTCTCAAATGAGAAAATCTGTGCTCCTTTCTTGTTCAAATCTTCAAAACAAGTGTCATTTCCTCTCTGTTCTGCATGGTTCTCAAAAATTCAGTCCTTGATTTTTTCGTCTGTGAATGGTTTCTAACCAAGCAGAAAACAAAGAAGTTATCGTTGTAACTGCTACTATTTTGAAGTGTTTGGCTTCAAAATCAATGTATCTTTTCTCTTTAAATTCAAAATACTGATGTTGCTGAACCATGGCAATTTATAGATTTAGTTAGAAAAGAAGAATAATCGTGTATATTCTTTGAGGGTGTGGATTTTTCCTAGTAGATCATTCAGTATAGTCTTTTGTATATTTTAATTTGTGAATTGTTTTATCCTTTCCTTACAGATTAATTTTTTTTGTCACTACTAGTCTTTATGTGTAAGGCTTCTTCACATTTTATCAGTAATCAGCAAGTGGGAATAAGTATGTACAGTTTATGAATTTCCCACAGACTTCTCACAAGAGTAGAAGTTGACTAGCTTGTTAAGAAGCAAAATAATCCTTAATTTAATGCACCTAGTATGTATTCATTATTATAACTATAGGCACAAATGGAAGGCTTTTTTCACAAGGAAATAGTACAGAGAATTTTCCAAGCCAAAAAAGTTGATGGCAATAATTTACAAAATTAAATTTTTTCAGAAGCACAGCACATCATCCCTTTTTTAGAATTCGCCTGTGTGATAAGACAAAACACTATTTTAGAAGATTTCTCCATATCTGTTATCAGGAGCATCGATGATCTGAAAAACCTGGAATTATTATTTTTAGGGGAAGCCACCAATTAACAACTTTAGTTGAATAAATAACTGAGAAGCACTTGAAGACAGCGAACTTTTCTTTTTGTTTTGCTTTTATCCAGCTCTAGTTTTTTTTGAAGTCTCCTTTTTTGGTTCGTTTTTCTTCAGTGATTATTTCACACGGAAACCCCACCTGACGGAAGGCATATGGAAGGGAAGGGAGGTCACCCCTAATTGAACAACCAAGGCCTCGAGAGGTGAATTACAGACATAAAGCTGCAGTTCTTCAGCTTCTTGCCCTCAAGAAGCCTCTAGCTTCCAAATGACCTGGCCCCAACAAAGAGACTCTCTTTAGCCCATTAACTAATTGATAAAAATGTGAGTGTTTAGAATGAGTCTAATTAAATCACCAAGGCTTACAATTACTCGTCCATTTGGTAGCTTTTGGGAGATGGGTAACCTCAGCTGGCATTGTCGGGGAATAAAAGATACAAATAAAAGGGAGCTGAACCAAGATCATTTTGAAAGCTGTTCATTTGAAGACAAAGTACACATTTGCCTGAAACGTCTACATTTGCTACTTCAAATGCCTTCCCTTCCTAGGGGAGCACAATCTCTGAACAAGAAAATAATGTCTTCTTTCTTCTTCTTTAAGAGTGGGCATGCTCCACTTTGTCTAATAAAGTTACATGAGTGGCTGGGGAATTTTTTCTGTGTTAGCATTAAGCTAAATTCCTTTAGAGCTTGGAACATTGAAGTTTGTCCATTGAGCTTTGTTTAAAGGCCAGCAAATGTCTTGAATAATAGACATTTAAAAACCCAAAGGGGGCTCTGGACTTCTTACTTTGTCCCGAGTCTGTTTCTAACTTGCTGTTCGTGCAGCAGCCCTGGTTCACGGCCTTCCTGGAAGGCTGCAGGGCTGGAGGCTGCCTGGCCCTGGTGGAAGGACGAGAACCACTGACTCAACGGTGGCAGGTCCAGCAGAGCGTGCACAATGAACCAGCCACACAGCCCCGACGGGGGCTTTTTGTCCCCAGTTAAGAGATGTCGGGAGGTTCCTTAGGGGAGATAACACAAGGATAGTGTGATACTTCTCACTGAAGGTTTTAAAGCAATCTGTTAATCAAAGAGCCAAGGGATTTAAATGGGGAAACATAATTTCTAAAGATCTATTGAATATTTTTCTCCATTTATCAAAAAAAAGACTCTATAGCCAAAAAGCTAATTTATCCTGATGTGTCAGTTCATCTAGGCTGACATCAGACTCTGTTGAAACAGGTAACATAATGGCTGGGAGAAAAATCGGAGGCGAGTCCTCTATTTTCTATAGCGTCTCTGTAGTAGGTGGTCATAAAAATGAAATTGTGGTTTCCTGAATAAGAATGAGTACTCCTGTGCTTAATCAGGTTTTAGTTACTTCACTATTAGCTCTGAGAGATGGTTTCTTGTCATTGTTAGAAGCAATCAGATAGTGACTAAGCAATAGTTATTTTCAAAGTTTTTGTGGTGTCGAAAGGATGAATATACATATCAGCAGAAGTGAATTCTCCCTCGGTGAATTCACTGCCAGAGACATTAATATTGATAAACAGTGGGCCCATCCATACACTCTACATTAATATAAGCCCAAGAAAAAAGTGTTAAAAGCACGTTCCACTTTTTAATCATTTATTTCTAGTCTCCAAGAGAAGGTACTTCCTTTCTAATTATCCTGTCATTCAACTCATGCTAATTAACGAGTGTAACAGAACTTTAGCAGTTTGGTTGCAGGTGTATTCAGACCAGGGGAGATTTAATTACTTGCTAATTGCCTGGTGTCCAAGGTAACATAATATTATAGTTGCAAATGCTATGGTATTAATCCATTTTAAGGAAGTGCAGCGTGGCCCAGTCTCTGTATTCCGAGACTCCTGGAAGACGGACGCCATTAGCATTGCTGCAAGTACACCGAGGCTGGGGGATTGCATCTTTTATGTTCATGACTGAATACTCAGTGTCTGCACAGGGCGTAGTCAACACTCAGCAAATATTTACTAAGTGAATGTGAAGGAAAGAAAGCCTGCTACACGTACAGTATGAATTATCTGAGCACAGAAAAGCAAGCTGTATCTTAGGACGTTAAAAACAAAAGTAGAGGAAAAAAGGAAAAAAAACTAACATTTTCTGAGTAGCTTCTGGAGGCCAAGTACTATGATTTACCTAAATTATCTCATTTTATCTTCTCAGCAGGGTAACACAGTCATTAAGACTATGCACTTTGGATGAGAAAGCTCTGGATTCAAATCACAATTCTACCTCTTACTAGCTCCAGATCCTTGGCCAGTTCATCTTTCTTTTCTTATATATATATATATATATATATATATATATATATATTTTTTTTTTTTTTGCTGAGGAAGATTAGCTCTGAGCTAACATCTGTGCCACTCTTCCTCTCTTTTAGATGTGGGTCGCTGCCATAGCATGGCTGATGAGAGGTGTAGGTCTGCGCCCAGGAACTGAGCCCACAAACCCGGGCTGCCGAAGTGGAGTGTGCTGAACTTAACCACTACCCCACGGGGTTGGCCCCCTAGTTCATCTTTAAGCCTGTTTTTTCATCTATAAAATGGACAGCGTGAGAATAATGCTTAACTCAACGCATAGTTGTAAGGACTAAACAACATGTATAAAATGTCTAGTGTATGATAGTCAATAAAGCAGTTATTTTTATTTTCTAATGGTCTATAAAGTAGGCATTATAATTGCCATTTTATAGAATGGACACTTGCTACTCAGAGAAGTTAAGTAATTTGCCCAAATGCACAGAGCAGCCGGCAGGGGCAAACAGAGCAGCCTGGCTCCAAATCCTGTGCTTTCTCCCTTACATCAGACTACTCAAGGGTCTGTCATCTGAACAGGTGTGGCTTGATGACACTGATTCTCCAGTGAATCAGCCCCTACAACCAGCCCCTAAAAGTAAGCTGTGTAGTTCTGGAAGCCAGACTCGATTTTGGAGCCCAGCACATAGCATGGCAATGATGAACCTCCATTCATGCCGTGGATTGTGGTTGGCTATTGAAGTGCTGCTTGCTCTCTCCTCCTGACCCTGGGGTTGACATGTGGCGAGAATGGGTAGTAAACCATTGGGAAAGTGCTGCATAGCTACCTAATGTCGAGTAGCCAAAAATCAGATCAACAAAAGAAAAAATGGAAGAACACATTGAATTACAAATCAAACTTCACAGCTGTGTTAGATGAGTGGGAGAACGCACCGTCTAAGAGACCAGCTTGTCATTCATCTTAAGCGATGGAGTGCCTTTTTTAGCCAAAAGTTATACAGTGTTTCGGGCCCAACTTCAGGTCAGTCCATAAGTGTCTGTTGCAAAGAAAGTAAGTGTTTACTTGTCAATCTGATTGGCCATGCCTAGAACCTTCTGATGCCGTCTTTCTCCCTCAAGGGCAATGGCTGCTGTAGCCTGTGGGATGCATGCTTGGGAGTGAAGACATATGGATTTTTCTATATGCTATTTCTGACCCTGGCTTTGCATAGCTCTATGAACTGAAATTGACCACATTCATCCTTCCTTTCAGAGTTAACCCTGCAAGTAAGTCAGTTTTGTGATCTTTTCTATGTCTATGGCTAAGGCTCACAGTTTCCATTTCTCTGTGTGAGCCACTTCGATCTGTTCCCTGGCCATGGATTTTGGTCCTTCCTCTGACAGCCATGGTGCCGTTGGCCAGAAGCAGGACCTTGTCACACCACAGGAATGGCTCAGGGTGACATCATCCCCTGGGAAGTCATCTTAAAGAACATGATGGACCCTCAGGTATAGCACTGACCCCTCACCACCACCACCATCTAGGATATTGTTGTTTCACCTTCCTCCTCATATTTCCAGTCCTCTTGCTCTTTCCTACCTAACAAAACCTGATGCCAGTCACTAACATTAATAGCCAATGCTTTACTTTTCCCAGGGATTTCTGCTTGATAATCTATGGGTCAGAGACTGCCAGCTGTTCACTAAGATGCTGCTTCCTCTTCTTTCTGGGTACTCAGCTAGTCTCCATGTCTCAGATCCCCTTGCAGTTTTGTGTGACCATGTGGCTGTGTTCTAGACCATGTGACTTTCTCAGAGTGACATCCGTGCTCCTCCATGCTTTCCCCCATTGTGGCTGACTGGGATGGAGAACCATCAAGGTGACCTTTGCAAGGTGCAGTCATGCGTTGAAGATGGCGGAACCTCTGTCAGCCTGGGTGCCTGAATGGCCACATCGACCAGCACTATCTCTGATCTAACACCTGCCTGAACTGTTTCAAGAAAAAGAAGGAAATTTGGTGTCTATTTGTTACAGTGGCTAGTATTACCTTAACTAGTATAATCTGAGTGTCTCTTGTGGCATAAAAGGAATGATCCAGTGCAAAAGAAGTACCATGTACCACCAAACACTTGGTGGGAACATTGAGGGCCAGGATTGTCTTCCATTCTGCCTTTCTTACCATAGAGATGACACCCTACATAGGTCCCTGGATTTTGATGACATTTGGGAGCAATGAAAATGGTGTTGTTCCCCCAGAACCTATTAATTTGTGAGGTGGGCTTCATTTGTGGTAGGGCTCACCCCATGGAGCCTCTCAAATGCGAAGTCAAGTCACTGGACTAAAGGACACTGCTCTCCCTGGTGTGGGGAGCATGGTGGGGTGCTTATAGGAAAGTCATTACGCATCCTGATCTTTTCTGCGTTTGGGGGTTTTATCATCTAGACTGTAACGTTGTCACCTTTTTCTTTACGCTCAAGCTACAGGTGAAAGGCGCCTACATTTTCTGTCCAGGGAGAAATATTTCTCAGCAAGCCTCACTAGTCTGCTCATTCCCAACCCGTTGTCACCAATTAACCACTGGGAAGGAAGGGCTTGGTTTTAATTTTGTCGGAATCAACAGGATGCTTATCCTACTGATTCATGGTTGAGAAATTTATGTAAGTCCGTGAATTGCCTCACAGAAGACTGAATCAATGAATTTTGACTTGGGAAAATGTCCTGTAGACATCTCCTGATAGTAAAGGCAGGTGTTTTAATATTATTGAACCCATTCTTGTTCATGTATTCATGAACCCATGAATACGTCAGTAACTATAAATTTCAGGATTTGCATTCTGCTCCCAGGAGGGGCAAATCCACACATTTCCTGTCTCAGTGTTATGCAAGCTCCCTTCTCAGATTCTGGAATGTTATCAAGGAACTCAACTGTGGTGGGATTCAGAGTTCTTATCACACTTTCTGAGAGAGGTTAGAGGCTTTCATATCAAAAGCAGTGAGAGACCGTCAGTGTGAGAAACAAAAAGCCAAAGGCAGCTGTTGGAGCAGAATCTGAAGGTCTAACAAATGCCCCAGACTTGAGTAAATCCCCACCAATAAGCACACTCT
Source organism: Diceros bicornis minor (assembly GCF_020826845.1). NCBI lineage: Eukaryota > Metazoa > Chordata > Mammalia > Perissodactyla > Rhinocerotidae > Diceros > Diceros bicornis. The sequence continues at coordinate 6,883,813 of NC_080763.1, read as the reverse complement.
CTATTACTGCAAAGTTCAGGCACCGAATCTGAAACTATGAAGGGAAGCATCAGGCAACCAGGAAGTATATGAAGATAATGATCAGCCCTAACCCCCAGCCATTGTCTGTAGGCCAAGTGCACCATATGCACTGTACATTGATTATGATGGTAAAGAGATTACAATTTGTCTTGGGCATTTTGTATAATACTCAAATCCAACAGATGGGAAATTGGCAGGTCCTGTCAAATAGAAAATTCAACATTAACTCAAGTGGGCTGATAAAATCATCATAAACCATTTTAGAATATCCCTCAACCACAAAGCTCAATGATTAAATCAAACACCTCTCAGCTCTCATCCAATGGTCATTTCATGGTGTGTTAAGTCTACAGGATGTTTTGCCCCTAAAGTTCAGAGGTTATGACTTCAACTTATATAGAGTGAGGCTTGTGACACTGTATAGGATTAAAGAAGCCTTTTGAAGTCTGTCCCTAAAGATCATTTAGCCAGGCAATATCACAAAAGGACAAGTATTTTTCCAAGTGGTGTGGCCTAGGAGAGACTTCTCACCGTGTAAGGGCTCAATTCACATAGCATGGATAGGTTAGATCAATCAACAGAGAGCCAGCTATATAAATGCATAGACAGATGGATGGAAGATGACAATGTCTATACATTAGGTTGGAAGCTTTCCAAAAGCAGGTGCCAATGACTGACTCTTGCTCTTTTGTTGCTGAGGGATGGGGAGAAGATTGGATGTGAATAGGCAACTTCTTAACGGTGAATATGGCACATGAGTGCCAAGCTTCTTCAGAGCGGAGCAATGCCTGGAAAGTATATAGGATGGTGTAAGGGTGGGAAGAAAGCAGTGTACCCCAAGAGCTGGTTGTGGGATCCCAAAATTGTGTTTTTGTAGACCGGACCATATAACATGCAATATGAGTCTGAAATGACCCACCTGCATCACTTCAAGAGCATCACTGGTCTCTTCATTAACTCCAGGGGGTGTTTCTGTGGGACCAGTGGTCTACTCTGGAGCATTTGCACTACTCAAGTGGTCCATGAACTAGGAAAAAGAAAAAAATAAGAAAGGAAACCTGCTGATTGGATTATGATTTAATATTTAATCCTTGTTCCCTCTTACACCAAACTTGTTGACTTACAGCCAGTGATTAAAAGGCTTGTGGAAACACTGCCTTTTTCTCATTTGGAGTTTTATTTTTTTAATTATGGTGAATTAAAACAATGTTTAGAAATTCTTGAGATGATCATGGGCATTACAAAAATCTGAGTCAGGAGCGATGGCTCCAGGGACTTACTCTCTCCAAGTTTGCTCAGCCCTCCCAAAGAGTCCACCTTAGTGGACATTTCTGCCCAGAGAAAAAGAGCTTCACAATAGAAAAAAACACAGCCAAGAATCACGTTTTCACTTACACTGGAAACTCGGAGCCATCTCTATGCATCTGTCTTTTGAAGTTGGGCAGCCTCGTGAAGGAGGTCTGCCTTGGTTGGGAGGAAGGCACCTTCCCTTTCCTAAGGGAAAGGACTCGTTGGCTGGACACACAGGCCACTTATTACAGCTGTGATCTTTAGGCCCCTAGCATGGTGAACTGAGCAGGCACAGAGTGTGGCAAATGTCATACAAATGGATCTCTCTTGTGGGTGGGTTTGTTCTGGACATCATTCTCATCGCCATCATTGAAACCCCTCCTCATTCTATCATAAACACCAGTCTCTATTCATTAAGCACCTACTCTATGCCAAGCACTGTATTGGGTACTTCAGATTATTATTACTAATCCTCACAAATCCTGTGAAATAATCTTATTTCCATTTTTACAGTGAGGAAAATGAGGCTCAGAGAGGTTAAGTGACTTTCTCAAGGACACACAGATGGTAAGCAGCTAATGTTGGATTTGAGCCCAGGGCTGGCTGATTCTGCTATCCCATGCTGTAGTCCCTTTGCAAGATATTCATACTTCTCCTGTTGTTTGTGAGAAGTTTCCAAGGCCTACCTATGTCACCAGAATATTCAGTCAAGGTAGAACCAAGTTTTCTCATGGAAAATATTTTAGAGCATTTTTGTTTCTGTGTGTTCAGCTGGACTTGTGCCTTTCTCTCACCCTAAATTGCTTCCTGGAGTAACTTGAGCATTGGGAAGAATAGGAGCTAAAAATTATATGCTGTGAAACTCGCCCAGGAGAAAATAGCATGCTGATTTTATACAGGCCAAAAGCTGAGGTGTATTTTATGCGGATTTTCTCAATTGGTGACTTCAACCTTTTTACATTTGGCACTTATTAGGGGATCTCCAGGGGCCTTCTGCTCCTTGGAGGAAGAACCTCCTTCCTCCAAGATACTGCAATCTAGTCAGGAGGCAAAACAGACACACAAAGTAAGCAATTAGAGAACAGAGAAGCATCAGATTGTGCGGAGCCGCTGCTGGTAAAACACTGGTTTGGAAGAGGAAATGCTTTCCCAGGGTGTGTATGTGGGAGAGGGGTATTAGTGGACTTCTCTGAGGACATGTGGGAAATGAGGCTGCTCCAAGCGCAGACACGTGGAAGGAGCTGGTCAGCCAGAGCCAGAGCCCGGGGGAGCGGGCAGGACTGGAGAAGGAGGTTTCCAAGTTCTGTATAGGATGATATGAAGGACACGAGAATAAATAAGTGCTAGACGTTTAAACTTAGAAAGAAACAAGTAGAGGATTAAGGGACACCCATGGTTAGAGGGCCAGGAGGAGAAAGAATCAGGGAAGGTCATATCGAGGGAGCCAAAGGTGCGTTTGATGGAGAGAGAAGTCTGCAAAGCCGCCAGCCAGAGAGGTTAAACCAGATGAGGATGGAGGAGAGGCAGCTGGAGCTCCCCGGTGCAGGCGCCTGGGTCTGCGTCAGCGATTCTGAGGTCCTCGTAGGGAAGAGGCTGACGTCCTGGCTTCACAGCCTCAGTTTACCCACCTTAACAATTTAGACACATCCTACCTGGGAGTCACAGGAGTCTTAAGTAATGAATTTGTACAGATCCCAAGATGTAAGACAGTAAACGAAATGAGTCTACTTACAAATGAGTCTATACTGCATATTTGAATATGCTATGCACTCTCCCTTGTGCAAGGATTGGAAATGTTCACAGGTAGTTCTGAGGGACACAAGGATGCCCAGAGGGGAACTAAGAAGTAAGTGCCATGTGTCAGAGGCCGGTCTTCCTTGTGGGCAAGTCAATTGGCAAAGCCACATAACAGTCCAGAAAAATAATTATGTTATCTGTAAAGTGCTTGTTGGTAATATCTATAATCGTTTTGTAAGAGCTGAAATATTGATGACTGTATTAGAAATAATTAAAAGCTTATGAACCAACATTTTTTAAAAAAAATTTCTTAAAATTATAATTCACTTTGAAAAATAAAAGGGCATTAGGATATGCTGCAGGCAAAGAACCTGCCAAAAGCTAATGTATGACATGCAAAACCATGTCTTAAAATGGTTTATCCAAATTGCTTCTTACTTATCTATGCTTTGGGACAGTAGAACAAAGATGACACATATGTGGGCCAGATGTGGCCCAGAGAGGTCAATAAGTCCCTCAAAGTAACACAGCCACAGAGAGTTGAGGATTCAACCATCCTGTCCTCCTCTATCTCTGGTACACACACCACCTTAATTACAATCCTCACAAACACACCTCATCCTGTGCCTGATCCCTTAACAAATATTTGCTTATATAATGAATAAGAGCCCCAAATTGAAATGGCCTAACCATGGAAATAAATACAAAACAGTTGTCCGAGCTGCTGGTACAAATTCCATCTTCAGGGGATATCCTCAAAGCCTTAGGGAAGGGGTGTTTTGGAAGTGTAAATGTGAAACATTCACATTTTAGCATATTTGCCTCTCTGACTGCCAGAGAAGAGCCCAGTTGTAGGTTTAACTAATTAAAATACTGTCAGTATCAACAAAGATCTGAAAGGGGGTCCTGGCTAATTAGGAGCTGAGCCTGTGCCCTGATGGAGTGGACACTGAAAACAGCCCCTGCGGTTTCAAAAGCATACAGTAGGCGTCATGCAGTTGCTGTGCGGATTCTTCTACCAGCAATGACTTGATTGTACTTACTAATTCCTACCACTAATAATAGCAACTTGCTTCACAGCACTGTCACCTCTATTTCTTTATTTGAAAATTATAACTTACTACTTGTCCCTCTCACCCTCAAAATTGTTTATGGAGAATTTTATGAAGAGATCTTAGGTTCAAGTAAAAGAATCAGCAAGCATTTAATGACTGTCACCTGTGGGGTATACAAGAGAGAAAGATATGGATTTTATCCTTTAGGTATGTATAATTTATTTGGGAAGATGAAATGTGTATACACACAAAATAATTAGCAGACAATGGTTGTCACAATTCAATCAAGAGCTAGAATTTTTGGTTTTGGCTGTAAATGCATTAGTAATTCAGAAAACGCTAGGACCAGCTAACACGTATTGAGGTTTTATCATTTGTAAAGTTGTCTGCTTTACATGGAGTGTCTAGGTAACTCCCAGAGCCACGGTAGAGGGACATGCTGTTTTATCGAGGGGGAAATGGAGTCTCAAAGAGGTTAAGTGACTGGCTGATAAACAGCAGGGCCAGGGCTTCCACCCAAGTCTCTTGGACTTCAGACTCCACACTCTTAACCATTGTATAGTACTGGGTTTTCATTCAGGGGTCCAGAATTCAATTCTCCCCACATTTGCCCTCCTCACTTCCCAGCCGTTTGATTTCTGGGTTAGGGTCAGAAATATTTTCCTCCCCGTGTGATTTGTTTCTGGCAGAAGGCAGTGGCAGGTTGAGAGTGGCTTAAAAAAACCTCAAGATACAGAGCTACGGTCTTGCCACCCCTCTTTTCAAAACATCCCATGAAATTAAGCATCATATGATGTTTATCAATGACTATGACGAGACGGCTTTTATAGGTGAGTGGATTCTGCACCCCGATGAATCTGTGCTTCATTACCAGCGCTGAGAAATATGGGATGGTTTGGAAGCAAAGGGGAAAGAGAACACGACAACCTAATTGGTCACTGCCATGAATCTATACTCAGGGGACAGATAGTACGACCAGAGGTAATAGCTTACACACGTATTCTTGAGCCGTGCAATAGATGGAAAAGGGTCCCAGATGGGTTGGGCAGGGGCTTAGTTCCGGGATTATGATGAGACAGTGGGTAATTATTGAGTGGCAGGGCCTCAGCCCTGATTAGTATCTGCAAGCTTGTTCCCCTCCTTCAGAGGAAAGCATTGATAAAGATAAACCACGCTGCTCCATGTCCTTCCTGCAGCACAAAACAACACGTTTCAATCTAACAGGATCAGGTCTCCACTTTGATCACAATCTGTTACCTAGATGTCTTTGCAAATTAATCAGTCCTGCTTGTTTAGCTCCAGTCAGTTTGTACTGCTAAATTAATAAATGTACCAGGAGCAACAGAACACATAATTAAATTCTACAGTTTAATCTCCACATAATAATTTTGACCTTAGTCTGGGTCCTCCGTTCCAGCCAGTAGAATGCAGAACAAGCACAGCCTTCTCTAGGTGGTCTACACTAACGACCCACCCTATAGGTGGACTCTGCGACTCTGAAAATCAGAGAAGTCCTGATATAAAAATGCAACCAACAAACAAATAAAACATCCTGTCCTGGGCTTCAAGGTAGAAAAGGCAGGTGAGCTAAGCCGTTGGGATTCTGGGCTGTCATTCAAATAGAAAGCACTCTTTTGGCAGAATTACAAAAACTTTCTTGTTCCAAAAACAAAGGATATATGTTTGTCAGATGCAATGCCCTAGGAGACTAGAAAACAGCACCCCACTAACAGGGGGAGCTCTTCCAGAGAGAACTCAGAACCTCAGTGTGGACTCTTTCGTAACGGTCTGATGTAATGTGTTTGCTTTGCTTCAAGGTCATCAAACAAATAACCAGCTCACTCGCTTTGACACCAAGGCAGATTTGAAGTTCGTGCAACATCCTGGGCCTGAGTTTCCCTGTAGGTCTTAAAGGTTTCTGTAGGTTTTTCATTGGGTCCCTATTAGGAATGTAAAAATGGTTTTCATTTATCATGTGAAGACTCATATGTGTATATATATTTTTGAGTAGGGTGTCTCTAGCCCTTTCCCACTTCTGAATTATAGAACCTATATCATGTTCATGTGCACTTTTAAAAGCTGGTCATTTTACTGTTAGTACAACATGTACAGAGAAAATTTCTGATACTCAGCTGAGGTGAATTGTTGCATTTGATTTGGGTTCGAAGTCTTGGGTGGCATTTTGCTCTCTTCATTTAAAGTTTATCACACTGGCCACATGCTGGCACCGTTTCCTTGATTTCTAGAGGCAATGGAGTGGGGGTAAGACGGTATCAGCTGTAAGAATGCTGAGCCGGGACCTGGGAAATGTGGACTGGACTCTGCCACCACCTGCTAATGACCAGGGCAGGGCACTTGACCTCTGTAGGTCTCAGTTTTCTCGTCTGAAAAATAAGGGGCTTGGACTAGATAATCTCTAAGAGACTAAAATCCTGTGTGCCTGTGCTTCCACTCACACTGAGTCAAATGGCAATTAAGGCAATTATGGGGATAATACAAACCAGAGGGACACTTTTTTCCCTCTCCACGACTGGGGTATTTCAGGCAAAACTGGTTGTTGAGTTTAGTTTTTAACTTGAATTATATAGATAATTGCCTTAGTTCTGCCACTTAATTGTGTGTCTGTCAGCATAGGCTTGATGTTTCTACCAGATAACCAATGATTAAAGTATTTGGTTAAATACTCAGCAGTGTGGAATTTTCATTCAGCCCTGCTAAAAAAAGGGGTGAAGGGGATGTGTGTGTGTGGCCCAGGGGTAGGGGAGGGATTATGCATAATTTGAAAGTATGTAATATTTGGGTCACCAATGTTTTACCTAAAATGAATTGATTTCATTTACAAAATAAGTTGGTCTTGTCACAAAAGATCTCCAACATAAATTAAACATGAGGAATGCAGCTGTGCAGTAAGATGTTAAAATACAGATGGTTTCTGAAAAAAAAAATGAGAAAGGCTTAAAGGAAAGGTTTTAACCTGAAATTAATTCAAGTGTTATTTACTTAAATACTCTGGCATGCATTTGGGTAAATAAACCATCTATTTTTATAAGAATGGCTTCATTTTGGCACTCTGAATTTTAGATTAGAAATGTCTGGTGGAGGGAGGAAGGACTAGTTTATATACTTTCTGGTTTTCATCTGAAAAGGTTGAGGGATTAAAACAATTAACTTCATTTTTATAATAAAATAAGTCAGCGCTACTTATATAAAATGGTTCATATTGTGGTTCCTCTTTTAATCTTTCCTAAAAACACCATCAATATAATTTAATATGTGGAATTCCCTGAGGAAAATCTATTAAAGTGCCCGTATGTCACCCATGTGAAGAACAAATGAATTAATTATGACTGGTGCAATTACAAGGAATAGTTAATGAAGCCATAATGACCAGACTCTGGTGGTTAATTTTCAAAGCACAGTGAGAGGGAAATGTGGCAAAATGTCCCTAAAGAAAACAATAAGCTTGTGTACTCACCTTGGAGTCAGGTCTCTGAGTGTGCTGTGAAGTGGGGCTTGTGGAAGATACTGTTCAGATCCCTCTCTTCCTACCTTCTGTAACCAGCTCGCCGTGGCCTCACACGTCCAGCGGCAGCTCAGCCAAGCCAGCAGCAGCGGTCACTCAATTCCAGCTGACCAGGGCTCCCAGAAACGTGTGTCTTACTTCAAGGACTCAGCGAGAGGGAAAGATGGTGGAAGCAAAACCTTTCAACAACGATATGGTTTTTATCGAATCTATTCATTTACATTTCACCTTTTCTAGAAACAATTTAGGAGAGTTTACAAAAATACATGGAGTTAAGCAGGATAAATTAAAAATAGGTGAGAAAAGTGAGTAAAAAAAGTGAGAATGCAGTCAGGAGGGAGGCTGGTGCACAAACCGCGGGTCTTGCCTCTCGCTTCCTCCGCTTGGGTCAGTTCCTCGTCTGAAAACTAAGGGGTGGACTAGATCATCTCCCAGAGACTGGAATCCTGAGTGTCTGTGACTCATTTGTACTTCATGCTTCTGAAGAACAGTTAGACTGGGAAAGCAGTTCTGACTGTTCATTTTCTAGTGGCCAGGTTGAAAAGGAAAAGGCAGGTGGTTATATTATTGATGGATAAAAGCAAACCAGTAACATAGGGGAAATACTAGTACTCCCAGTCCTGAGACCAGAGAGCAAGGTCTGTGTGGAAACAACACAGTGGCAGGATTATAAACTGGTGTCTGGCTATTTGCCTAGGAAACTCCTGGTTAGACGCCCTGGGTGCTCGTGCCAAGCCCCTCTTCTGAGGTCACACTCTTCCTGATAGGAGAAAGGACTGGACAATAGTCTAGGAGTCAGGGAGTGTTGTGACAGCGAGTTCACCCCACAGAAACCCAGAGGATCAGGTTCTAGTGCCACCACCCCCTCCACCTCCATGAATGTGTTTATTCACCTCTGTGGATGGGAATTAGCTAGTATCTGTCAAAATAACAACTAGCAGGATTCAAAATACACAGAGGACTAAGTACTCAGTACCTAGGGTATTTTGATAGTGGTTTATCTATATAATCTACATTCACATTTCTTTTTTCAAGTTTTAAATACATGCCAAGCGCTATTCTAGCTGTCAGTCTGTGATTGGCTCATCATTTTTGAATGTCAGGAAGCATTCCAGTAGGAAGCTCTCTTCCAAGACATTTGCTGAACACTGCCTCAAGGGAGAAGGTTCTTACGCATTCTGTCTTATGTAAATAGTGATGACCTACTGGGTGCAACCACTTGACTAGGTGCAGTAGATGTAATGATAAACTGACTAAATACCTATCTTTGTGAAACCTCTAATAAAGTGGGATGCCAGACAAGTAAACAGACACTAGAAATGAGTGCAGCATGCTCTACATGGGGGCTGGCAAAGGGCTAGGGAAGCCCAAAGGAAAGGCACCTCGTCTTGGGTGGGGGTGAGGGGGCAGTTCAGAGAAGGCTTCCTGGAGAAAGTTGACTTGTAAGCTGAGCTCTAAAGGATGAGGGAAAGGGAAAAGGGCACATATGGAAGGTAAGAGTGTTTTAGGTATAGGAACAGCATGGGCAAAATCCTGGCGTTTACATAGTCGTGATAGCTAACATGTATTAAGTACTTACTATCTTGCATGGCACTCTTCTAAGCACCGTGTGTATATATATATATATACACATTTTTTTTTCACCTCATAGTACCTCTATGAAGCACAGCATCCTCATTTTATAAATGGGAGAACTGAGCCATAGAAAGTTTAAGAAACTTGCCCTAGGTCATTGAGCCAGTAATTGGAAGACCTAGGATTCAAGTCCAGGTCTTCTATCCCAGAGCCACCACGTTTAACAACAAAAGCTATCCTGAATTCTCATGGTGCTTTGGGGGAACTGAAGCAGTTCAGCATGGTTGGAGTGGCAGGGTGAGGAGACATGACTCTGCAGAGTTTAGCAGAGCCCCAGTCGTGAAGGTTCTTCACCATAGAGGAAGGTGGTGCCCCCTCCCCTGTGAGCACCTGAAAATAAACCTGAGTGTAGGAAGATGGGAAAGGATAGTCATATGTGACTTTGCATATCCTTTGAAGGAGACGAATTTTTTTTTAAAAAAAATCCCTTTTTTCAACTTTTCTGCACTGAATATAGGAAAGAAGAACTTAAAATAAATTAAGCAAAATATAACTTATTGGACTTCAATAAAGTACTATAGGGTAATGTAATAATGACAATGATGATAATAGTAGCAGTCATAACCAGATGACATCCACTGTGGGGGCCTTGCATACTTTTCCATCCTGGGCTTCTGAAGGAGTAGAACATTCTCACCTTGATCTGTGACCCCATAGGTTGGGCATCAATCCAGAAGGCCTCTCAGAAGTTGTTTGCTGCCAAGACCATAGATAGGAAACCCCATCCTCATGCTTTAGGGGAGGTCTGGGGTCCCACAGAGGAAGAGAAAAACAGCGGCCCCTGCCCCTCAGCAACTCTGAGAACCTCCATCTGATCATATGATCTCATTTCATAAAAATAATGAGGTACAATAAAGCTGAAAAAAAATAATGAGAGTACTTTTTTATCATGGCTTAGAAATAAGCATGAAAAGGGGAGAAATCCAATATAAGATGTAATAAGAAATGCAATGGATGGATTTGAATACTGTGAGAAAGAATAAACATATCCAACTTTCGCACTTTTCTAAGAACAAAAGAACTGTGTTTTAAAGAAAGAAGTAAAAATTCAGGTCATTTAACCCCCTCTTGGGGTCTCATTCCACCTTTTAGAAAATGAGGCTAATGTCTTTTCTGTACAAAGGGACCCAAACTAAGGGATCTTTGAGGTCCCCTTCTCTAAGATCTATGAGCCACGCAGCCTTTACTGAGTGCTCACCGTTCGCAGAGCACTCATGCAGCGGCCAGAAAGCTCCTTTGAAAGGAGGCAGTCTTGTTGTCACTTATAATTAAGTTAAGGAGATAAAGCAAGGAGCTAAGATGATGACAAAGGTGGCAGTCCTCATTTATGGAGAGCGCACTCTACAGCAGGCATTCAGCATGAATGATCTCACTCCATCCGCACTCATGTTCTACGTGTTAGAACTGTCCCATTTTATAGACAGGGATCCAGGTTCAGAGAGATTAAGTTGTTTGCTTAACATTATATAGGTAGTAAATGTGGCTCTGGGATCTGAACCCAGTCTGTCTTACTCCGAGACTCATATATTTGACCACAGGAAATAGTGTTCAATATCAACATGTGCTACAGGGCTCCCTAATAAAGTGTAAACTCAATTCATAAAAGCAGACAGAGGATAAAGACAGTACTCATGAGATGGCTTTAAAGGAGATAGAGACATCTCTTCCTGCTCTAAATATACTATCTTTTGGTATTGGTTTATCTTCTATTAGATCAAATAGTAATATCTGATTTTAGAGATGTATTTCTTTCTTTTTTTTTTTTTGTGAGGAAGATCAGCCCTGAGCTAACATCCATGCTAATCCTCCTCTTTTTGCTGAGGAAGACCAGCTCTGAGCTAACATCTATTGTCAATCCTCCTCTTTTTTTTTTCTCCCCAAACCCCCAGTAGATAGTTGTATGTCATAGTTGCACATGCTTTTAGTTGCTGGATGTGGGACGCGGCCTCAGCATGGCCGGAGATGCGGTGCGTCGGTGCGCGCCCGGGATCCGAACCCGGGCCACCAGTAGCGGAGCTTGCACACTTAACCGCTAAGCCACGGGGCCGGCCCCTAGAGATGTATTTCTGATTCCAAGCCCCTTAAATTTATCTCTATGTTCATCTTCTTTTTACTTTTCTTAAAGAATTAAGAAATTAGACAGAATGTTGATTTATTGAGAGATGTTACTTAATCAATTTTAAACTCCTATGTCAATCCTGTACCTGAAACCATTTCAGAAATGCAATACAGTGTCTCTTTGCATTAAAATTCTGAAAATTTTGAATATATAGCACATTACAGCAAGTAGACGAAGCAAACAGTGTCTAGAGTGAAAGCACTTAGAATGTACAGATAACAATTTAAGACTTTCTTTTTCCTTTCTTTCTCTCTCTCTTTCTATATTTATTTACTTTGAATAAGCTAACTGCACAGAATGCAAGAGGCAAAAGATATCTAAAGGGCGTGTATAGAAAAGTATCCTTTCTACGCTTGTCCCTCAGCCACCCAGTTCCCTTCACCAAAGGCAAACAATGTTAACTGTTGTTTGCTTATCACTCCAGAGACATTTCGTGTATATTCAACCCTATTTGTATGTGTTTGTGCAATCTATCACCCCCATTTTAAAAATGTGGTAGCATACTGCACACACTGTTCTCCCTTTGTTTTTCTAACCCAGCAATATGTCTGGCAGATCACTTCATATTGGTGCATAAAAAGCTTCCTTATTTTTTATGGCTGTACTAATAACTCATCTCACTGCTTTCTTATCAATATACAGAGGGGATTCTGTACACCAACTAGTATGTCTGTAGAAAAATTTCCTAGAAGTGGAATTGCTGGGTCAAAGTGTAAGCGTATTTGTAAACTTGATAGACAGCCCCAAACTGCTTTCCAAAGAGGCTGCACTGATTTAAAGGCCCCAGCAATGCCCATTTCCCCACTGCCTCTCCAACATAGCACCAGAAGTTTTTGACCTGTGCTAATCTGATAGGTGAAAGCAGGTACCTCAGTATAGCTTTAACCTGCATTTCTCTTCTTCTGAGTGATGTTGAGCCTGAGATGACAATTTACACTGAATTTACTCTTCTTGGTGTCCGTTGTGATGCGAAGCACAAAGTCAGGAATGACTAATGACTAATTGTTTCAAGGATTGCTGAGGGAATGACACAGGCACACTTACCGGTCTGAATTGTCAGGCCTTAAAAAAGAGAAAAAAGTCAAAAGCAAGTCATTATTCACCGAAGAAAATATGCAAATCACAGCAGAGAAAGTAATTTGCAAAAGGTGAAGACTCAAGTTGTCAAAATTATGTTTCCTTGTCTTGCTGGTTAGATTTTTCTAGATTAGGGGAAAGCCCTTCAAAGAGTAGAGATTCCACCCGGAGAGGCTTGAGAACGAGCTGCCAAGCTGCCACTCTTAGACAAATGTTTGACAAATTCCTGCTTGGAGGATCCTGGGAAAAGACCCCACTTTCCTTCAAAAGGGTCTCAGGATCACTTTAAAGTCAGCAGCAAATCTCAATTGCTCCTAATTAGGCCTCTGTTTTGTTAATTGCTCTGGGAAGCCCCTGGGAGGCGGTCGACAGCCCTGGTCCTGCAGTGGTTTGGCTCTAAGTGTGTGTGATGGCCCGTGGAGAGTGGGACCTGCTAGCTCCCCGAGCCTGGCTCCGAGCTGCCCTGTGACAGATGCCTAGAGAGGCAGAGGTAGGGAGCCAGCTGGCCCAGGGCAATAAATGTAGGAGCAGCGTGCCCCGCTTCCTCCTTCCCTAAAGAGGAGTCTGGAAAAGGTTACCTTTCAACACAGCCCTGTAAAATATTCTTTGCAAAGCCTGCACTGGCTCATTGGGCTTTCACAAGTGACCAAAAAGATACAAAGTGCCCAACTCTCAAAAAAATGTCTAGATGTCAGCTTTACCATCTCCTCTTCCAACCGTACTGCCGTCTAATTTCTCACAAAGCCACTGTTCTTAATTGTTGACGTAAAATCACATAGCCGTTTGGAGGGCACGTCGGAGTTTCTAGGCGGTTTCATATGTGTGAATACACTTACGTTAGCACCCTCGCTCCCGCCCCCTGGAGGCAGGGCTGTGACTGCCATTGGTTCCGTTCCACCCAGGAGGACTCTGAAGCTCGGAGGATTAGAGGACTCTCCCAAGGGACACACAGACGCAGAGTCAAAGCTAACCCTGAAACCCATTTTATTGTGTTAGTGCCGTAATACTATTTTGAGGTCATAAATCTCACTCCTTTAAAATATGTTAATTAATCAAACCAACACATATTTATTGAACATCTACAGTGCGTCAGCACCAGTCAAGGTACTGACAGGAGAGCACTGAACAGCACACACAAAGTCCTGGCTGTCGTGGAGCTGACATCCTAGTAAGTGAGATAAGCAATAAACACGTGTCAGGTGGTGAGTTATCACACAATTTTTATTTTCTAAAACGCTTCCCTTTTGAGTATGAAAAAGGGAATTTTTTATAATTACTCTTGGACAGCGGGTGTAAAGTAGGACTGTCCTGAGCAAATGTGGACATCTGGTCACCCTGGCTATGAAGACAAAGCTGATACGGCCGTAGAGTATGGTGACATAAGCAAGAAGCCGGAGACCTGGGTTCTTGATCTGAATTGTCCTTGGAATTTTCATGTTGCATTTGGTTAGGCACCTCAGTTTCTATGGGTTGGTTTTCTCCAACCACAAAATAATTATCAGCAGTCTGCTACCTGTATCATTTGGGGGAGTTCAAGGAGTTCCAACTGCAAAGTACATTGTCTCCATAGAGGAATGTATGGAGGACACACCTTCTAGAAACCTGGATCCACTCTTGACTCTGTGTGTAGTTGTGTGTCCTTGTAGCTCTGTGTCCTTGGGGAGTTTATCCCTGTGGCTATGTTTCGTTCTTTCCATCCTTCACGCTTTTATTCAATATTTACTGAGCAACTACTGTGTGCTCTTAACAGAATGTGTTTCCTTGTTTTTGTAGAATGAGAGTAATAACGCCTCCCCTACCTGCCTTGTCCATTTACCAGGGATGTAAATCATAGCTCTTAATGCTGAAGGATCCTCCAAGATGTTTGATCTGGGTTGGGCTTTTTGGGGAGTGGGAAGGAGTTAAAATAGTAATCCTTGAACTTTACAAATGAGGTCAGAGGCCCAGGTTACACAGCCCCTGAGTGAGAAAGGGCACACAACCCTGGTTGGCAGAGCGGAGCTTTGCCAGCTATTCCGCGCAGCTTCCAAAATGGGGCAGAGTTGGAGGAACGCTTTCCTGAGTGAAGAACATCTCTCAGATGAAGTCGTTGTGTTCCTTGCTCCCTTTTCCCGGAGCTTAGGCTCACTTTGCCTTTCCAAGTTGGAAAGACCGGTAGAGTCGTCAATCCTTACATGCAAACATCTCTAACAACTGGGAGGATGTTTCTGTCTCCCCTCGTTATGTCCACTGGTTGCCTCTTTTTAAAAACATGAAAACCACACAACTTCCATCTTCTCTTATATCTATATGGAATTCCAAAGCCACCTGGATTACCGCAAAGTAAATGCAAAAGCAGAAAGGCGTTTTCACAGCAGGAAAGGGCTACCTGCAAATACACGTGTGACAAGGAGGTGAGTCCTGAAGCGTGCGCATGGTCTGCTCTCCGGGCGGAGGGTGCACTTGCTGACCTTGCCCTCCCCCGAGGTGCTGTTTACCCAACAGGTTGATATTTTTCTCAGTTATTGGGAGCTGATAATGTGTCCCACATATGAAATTCATATCATTTGTGTTTGGCCTCCTTTGCCATTCTAAGGGTTGTGAGGGGCACCATTTTAAAATTAATTTGCTGGGTGTGCCGTCTATCTGTTAGAAACAGGAGGAAGCCAGCCTGGTCCGAGTATTTATCAGACACATGCCGCCCATCTGCCAGAGCTAGGTCGAGGAGGATTTGCTGTTAATCCTTCAGAGCCATCTGTAGGGGGTTCAAAATGCTGACCAGGAAGCTCGACAAGATGAGGTTTATTTAATTAGAAAAACGGCTCTGGAGGTTACTAGAAATTACTCTGAAGAAGGAAGGGCTTTTGATCGTGTCACCCCCACAGGGGTGGGAGCGGGCTGAAAGTGGGGACAGCGTGGAGATTGTTTTGTGCTGGGCTCGGGTGGTTTGTTTGATTTTAAAGTGGTGTGGCCTGGACAGGGGAGAAAGCGTCCTCCCGTTCTGCATGAGCCCCATTATGCATGAACCAGTTTAGCTTGGCCAATTCCACGGGAAGCTCCAGTGTGGGATGCAATGGGAGCCACAGAAGACCAGCATTTGGTTTGCTAGTTTGGATACGGACTGAAAATGACCAAGGAGCTTGCCGAGGCCAGGGCAGGGCTGGCTGGGCAGCTGGCACGCGTGCTAACCTGCTAGATGCTGAAAGCAGCTTGGGGCAAAAACTGTTATCTACACTTTAGTCCTCAAAATTCACTAGAAGATTCTCGTGACTGGGGCTTATTGCCATTTGAGATCCATTTTTGAGGAAAAGGAAACAACAAAATTGCATTTAAATTTTCCCCATTGGGAAAAATGACATCCGTTCAAAACAAAATAACCAGCAATCGAACATTTCCTTTTTAGTATGAAAATATTATTAGCATAATTGGTTTCTGCAGGGCTGCCATTTGGGACAAGTGGGCAGGGGAAATTGTGTGCCTTCCCCCAGCTTCTGATTGTTATTTCATGGCAATAGAAAGCATGACAATTTTCATTGAAGTGGTCGAGATAAACGGTGCCCTCTCTGCCTAGGGCTTTTTGAAATGGTGTCCCTGTTGCTACCCAGATTCCTGGACACTGGTCTCCCAGGGATCACATTTTTGAGGCTGAGTTTTTTAGGGTTATCATCCAGGGACCAGGGACCAAAAGTGAACCAGGGACTAGGTGTCCAATAAACGTAATTGTTTGCTAGAAAGAACAAAACATTTATTTCAGGAATTGTCAACTCTTCCGAGGAGCGTGAAGTTCCAGCCTGCCCTGCTCGCACCCTCTGCTCCTCCCTCACACTGGGGTATGCATGGTTTGAAGCAGCACGGTCACCCCAGGACACCAATCTTTCCACTTCACCTTCTATGTTAGAATTTCCCAGGAATCATTTCTTCTTCTCCTTTGGAAACTCTGGCTGATAAGGGACGCCAGGAATCCTGGGAAGGTTAGGAGGCAAACTCCCTTCAGCCATTCAAACTCAACCACATAAAGATGCCCAGAACATGATGGAGAGGAGAGAGCCGAGAGGTACTCACTGGAGGGGGCATTTCAGAAAGAGCATTCCTCTTGTAGAGAGACCCAGCAGATGCACACTGTACCAACAGCGTGTCAGCATTTTGACTGTGTGAACTGACCAGTCATTTCAGTGGAAAAACAGCCAATCAAGTTTTTTGGGTCATATAGAACACATGGCCACTTAATTGCTTACATTTCCCATTTTCTGCCATCCAACTGGTTACACTGGAATGTTAAAAAAAAAAAAAAAAAAAAGAAGGGGGCCAGCCCTGTTGCATAGTGGTTAAGATCAGTGTGCTCCTCGCTTTGGCGGCCCAGAGTTCACAAGTTCACCTCCTGGGCGTGGACCTACACCGCTCATCAAGCCATGCTGTGGCGGCAACCCACATATAAAATAGAGGAAGATGGGTGCAGATGTTAGCTCAGAGACAATCTTCCTCAGCAAAAAGAGTAAGATTGGCAACAGGTGTTAGCTCAGGGCCACTCTTCCTCGCCAAAAAAAAAAAAGGACAGCAAAACCCAAAGGCTCTTCTGGTTATTGAAAATAAAACTGAATTCTAATTTTGCTGAAAAGAGGAAACTCTTTCTGTAGTTGCAGCCTTTCTGCTTTCTCTATGGAAATACACTTCATTTATTTTCAGATCTATAGGAAGGGATATTATATTGGTGAGTAAAAAATATGAACATTTTATCCCTAATTGTTGATGACTTATTTTATCTTTTAAGTAGGAGCCCAAATGCCTTTGAACAGCTGGCTGTAAGAAATGTGATACTCAGCATCAGGTGAATGCATGTTTGGAAACATTACGGCTTAAATTTAATTTTTAAGATTAAGTATCTATTCTTTCATACAAGTTGGACAAAGCAATACTTGAGTGTGTGAAATAGTGTGGGCAATTCCTTGAAGCAGAGACCATAGAAGATGGATTATAATTATTTCAACCAGAATTTTTCACTAATTTTCCTCTGCATAGATTTTTTTATTGACTACTGGGCAATTCCATGTGTTCCTATTTTCTGGAGTTGTTTTAAAATTTCCCTGTGATTGTAATTGGGTTGAAGATTTCACCGGTAAGCTGACAACTCTCAACTCAGGCACTTCTCTTGGTGCTGACTTTAAAGATCATTCAATGATGCTCTTTTTAAAATGCCAAATTGATCAGGAGCCTTGCAAAATCACAAAAATCACTAATCACAGAGAACGCTGTCGCTGACACGACCTCCCTTTTTATTCCCAAATCTGCAGGGCTTTACCCTGAGCTCTCTTTACCGTATGAAAACCTGGGCACAAGGACAACACACTCCTGCGCACCTGAACACGACGTGATTGTCAACCCAGGACGCCGGGGGACGCGGCCTCCTCCCCTCCCGGGGACTCGGACCTTCTCACCGTGGTGGAGCCTGGCTCTCAGCGGCCACACGCTGGCAGGAGAGCTCCTCTTGGCGTTATCTCCCTCGGATGTTACCTGGTGAGCTTGAGGGACGCTGCGAGGTTGTGGAAGACTGGGTTTAGACCAGGAAAGCTCTTCACCTGGGCCTGTGGTGGGCTGCAGAAGGCCTGAGACCCCCTCAAAATGTTAACGCTTCTGCAAGTATGTACATGTATGTGTGTGTTTCTCAAAAGAAGGATCAGAGTTTTCATCAGATTCTCACAGCAATCCCCCAAAACTAAAACAATGATTTTTAGAGCAAGAGGTGGTGCTCTGCCTCGCCCTCTCAAGCACAGGAGCCCTGAGAAACCCAGGTGTGGTCTTCCCAGCAGAGGCAGAAGACCTACGTGACCGCCCTTCCAGGCCCTTATCACTTGGAGCCTGAATTCCCATATTCGCCTCTAAGTAAAGTCTTGGTCTTCATTGTCTTGCCTGACAAGAACCTTTTCTACGAAGGCAATACCTCTGTATTTCCCACCCTTGGTTATTTCTGATTCTTGATGTTGATAACATTCTAACCTTTTATTAACAAATTGATCATTCGCTCATTCATTCTTTCTTTCTAGAGTTCCGGGAAAGAGCTCTGGAATGAGGGTGTTTGTGTTCAGATTTAGATCTGACACTTAATCTGTGTGTCCTTTAAAACAGTTCCCTTTCTAAACCTCATCTGAAATGCGAAGATGGTAACCACACTGACCTCAGAGGTCCCTTGAGAGGACGGAGCACGATCATGCACGTAGTGTGCTTAGTTCTGTGCCAAGAATCGGGAACGGTACCAATAAACGATAAACAAAACAACCAAAACATTCACCCACGGATGTCGAGGGACCCATTCGTGCCAGACCTTTAGCTAACTGAAACCAGTGCTGACCGAGTCACAGATCCAGTGCTCTGTTCTACTGGGCTCTCGGTCTTCCCAGGAAAACCTGTTATCCTTGGCAGGACTTTAGAAAGTCCATTTGTAGCATTTAATGAACACTTTCTTGCCTCTGTCCTAGCCATTCCTTCTACCAATAATAACAGTGTAAACAACAGCCACAAAACCAGCAGCAAACATACAGGTAGTATTACTACATGCCGAGGACCATGCTGAGCACTTTCCACACGTGGACTGGTTAATCCTCACAATATCCCTCTGAGGTAGGTACTGTTATTCTCTTCATTTTATGGATGAGGAAATGGAGACACAGCGAGGGAAAGAACTTGTCTAAGATAGCACAGATGATAAGACATTGAGCCAGGTTTGAATCCAGCAACACGGCTCCAGAGATGGTGCCCGACTGAAGCATACTGAATAAGAATTACACTGAATAAGAATGTTGAGTAAGAATGTGCCCTGTCTCTCCTTTCAGCCCTGCATCCTTTCAAACCTGTCTCAAAACTCCCTTCCCCATAAAGCCTTACTTCACATTATTTATACGACAATTTTGCGCCTCCTGATCCGTTAATTATTCTCTAGCTTTGATTATACAGCCCTGATTTGTTCCCTCAATATGTCATTTCCAAGTGTCCAACTATTTCTTCCTAGCTAGGTTCAAGTTCCTCAGAGCAACGATTGTATTTTTTGCTTAACTGGAGATCTTCCTGGTGCTTCGTGGAGGACTGTGCCCTTGGGGGACAATCCAAGCATCCTTAGTGATGGATAGTTATTCTGGCCTCTATTATTCACTGAGTGAGTGGTTATGGAGCATCTATAGCAGGGCCAGGCTGTCCTCAGCACTGTGGACACAGCTGTGGGAAAGGACAAGCATGGTGCTGAGGCTGTCTAGGACCTGGTGGGAGGAGTCACCTGTAAACAGCTCTGGGCAAATTCTCCAAAGAAGGGCACACAGTGAGGATGGTCGACAGGGGATGGGATTTGACTCAGTGAGTAGGTCAGGGAAGGCTTCCTGGAGGAAGCAATGATTTAGCTGAGACCTGAAGAATGAGCAGCCTTACTCAGGTGAGGGAGCAGTGGGGAGCATTGCCTGCAAAGGCTCTGTGGTTGGAGGGAGAAGCTGGCTGCAAGGAGCAGGAAGGTCAGAGGATGGCCACGGCATGGTGAAAGATGAGGTGGCAGTGGTCGGTTTGACCATGCAGGGCCTTGTTGACTGGGTCAGAGTTTGTGTTTATTCAAAGACCAAGGGAAACCAGGGAAAGATTTTAAGCCAACGGAGACGATGGTAGCTTGGACTAGGACGATGTTGTTGAAGGAGAGAAGTGGGTGTATTTGGCGGATATTTGGAGATAAAATGCAAAAGGATTCAGTGATTCATTGTTTTACGGGGAGTTGGGAAGAACCATTCTTTATTGAACACTTTTATGTGCCTGGCACTCTTCTAAGTGCTTTGCAGGTAGTGATGCATTTAATGCACACCATAACCCTATGTGGTAAATGCATTATCCCCAATTTACATATGAGAAAACAGAGGCAGTGGCCAGTAAATGGCAGAGCTGGGAGTTGGACTCAGGCAGTTGGGGTCCAAGCCTCACTCTTGACACTGTGCTCGAGTGTTCTCCATGCTCAATGGCCCCACGGATGAATGAGGATGTCATTCATTGAAATGGAAACAGTGGTAGAGAGCCTACTGCAGGGGGTGAACAGGAGAACTGGGGGCAGATTGGGACATGTTGAATCTGAGCCAAATGCACTATGAAAACCAAACTCACCTCACAGTCACGCTCAACCCTTCCCTCTCTTTTCAGTCTTTGCTCGGATGTTACCTTCTCAACCAGGTCTACCCTGACCACTCTGTTTAAAATTGTGTCCTGCTCTGTCTATATCCCCTGTGCCCCTAACTCCTCTTTCTTTGCTCTTTCCAACATTTATCACCTCTTAATGTATTACATATTTTACTTATTTGTCAAATGTATCGTCATTGTCTGTCTCCCCTTGAGGATGTCAGCTACTTCAGGGCAGGGATCTTCGCTTTGTTCACTGATGTATCCCAAGGGCCTAAAACAGTGCCTGGCCCATGGTAGATGCTAACAAATATTTGTTGAATGGATGATAAAAATCATTTTTTAGCAAGACTGTTTATAGTCTCCAAAATTTGTCTAGAATTCGTTTACATGTCAAAATCATGGCAATGATTAACTGGAATAACTCCATGAACAACTTTTACTGATTTACGTGTTGTCTTAGTGGCTACTGTTAAATTAGTTGATTAGACCCATTTTGACCCTTGGCTTTTTAGTTTTATGAGGATTAGCTACTGTTTCATGATAAGTGGTATTTGTTGAGCTTGTTAAGATGAAAAAATGTGCTTGTGTTTTCTCTTTTGCTCCCTATATTTTTTTTCTTTACTTGCACTGTATTGATGTGCTAACATCCTTATATAGTCAGCTAAGGAAGTAACTAAGTCAGCTAAGTAAGCAAGGCACGGCTAGGTCAGGGCTGCGTTTCCTTACAGCCCGTACACCCGATGGCTAAAGCAAATGCTCGCAGTTTAACTACTGCCCTCAAATACTGTCATGACAGGCACTTCTTGGAGATTTCTGTCATGAACTGACAGTGATTCAATACCGGCCAGGATAGCAAAAGACATGTTCATTATCCATTCTCTTAGATCCTTCCAGTTCTCTCACTTTATTAAGTAAAATCAGGAGAAAGCAAAATATTTAGTCCTACATTATCTCAGCCGCTGCTCCCTCCCCCAAGCCATACTTTAGCTATAGCATTATGAGCACACAGCATACAGGGGGGTTGGAAGAGTCCTCTTTGAATATTTACAGCCATAGTTGAAAGCATTATCCTGTCACCCAATACACTATATTCAAGAGACCACATCATAGATTTCTCCTGGAAATTAGTTCCCAGAAAAGAATTTCTTTTTAGTCAAGCATGCGCTTATGTGTATGTGCATGTGCATGTGTATATGTATATGTGTGTATGTGTGTGCACATGTGCATATGTATATGTGGTGTATGTGTATGTATGTGTGCATATGTGTAAATATGGGTTTGTGTATGTCTATGTGCACGTATGTATGTGTGTGTACACACCTGTGTGTATTATGTGTGTATGCGCACACATGTGCGTGCGCACGTTTACGTATGCGTATACGAATGTACATGTGTGCGTGCACACGTGTTCATATCTATATGTGGTGTGTGTGCATGTGTGTGTTTGTGCATGCGTGTATGCATGTGTTTGTGTGTATGTGTGTACATATGTATACGTGTGTGTATCGTGTGTATGTGCGTGTATGGGTACATGTGTGTATGTGCATGTATGTGTGTATATGTGTATATGTATGTGTGTGTGTGCGCACTTGGTGAGGAAGGCACCGTGTAACCCAACATACTTTCCTCCTCGCCTTCATTACCTGGAGACTTAAAGCCCAAATCATGCTTCGGCAGCACTAACGAACTCCTCTTAGAGAGTTCCCGGAAGATGCCCTTCTCTGCTTCCCCAGATGGTCTATTTTGTTTCTATTTTTAATTGTTCTGTTTGATGTGATTTTTCATATTGTAAGTCAGATGAAATCCTTTTTGGAAGGTGTAAGATATAACCTGAAGTGTGGTCAGTTCCTCTGGTCTAGCCTCACATTTCTTGGATGGGGATTTGAGAATCTTTTGAAGTAATAATAACAGTAAAAGTCGACTTTTACTTCCCTGCTCTGGAAAGTAAACTTTCAGTTCTCCAAAATTTTCTGCACATAACTTTCTGCTCACAGCTAGTAAGATGCAGTCAGCATCTGACTGCCAAACGCCCCATTCTGATGCCTGTGTACCTTAGGACGGGACAACCGAGTGGACAGAAGCCCCCGTTTTCCTCGCTGTGCTGACACAGGAGGGGAGAGCCCCAGGCTCTGGGCCCAGCTGGGCCCTTCAGAGTGCCTGCCCCCGTCCCCAGTGACTCTGCCCAACACCCCGAGTGGGCACGGTGACAGGAGCACTGAGGCAAGGGCTCCACATGGCGTCCTCCACTGGACCCCTACTCTTGCCCTCCCCCCATGCCCCTGTGGAAGGAAGTGAAAAATAACCCTCCCTCCTCAGGCTAAGGGTGAAAGATCTCTCGTCGACATTTACCTGGCAGGCTGGGGCCAGATGGGGATTCTCCCCTTCTCCCTCCCCTCGCTGGGTCCTAGTGAAGATGAGAGTTACATACATAACCATGGCTCGTGGCGGGTGGGGCTGGGGTTTCACTTGAGATTCCCTATCCCCCATCTCCAAATGCTCTCCTTGCCCTTCGTGAATTAAAAAAAGCAGATTTCCAGTAGAGCAGGCCCTGGTAGTGGCCTCATCTTCCTCCTGCCCCGCCCTTCCTCTCCCCCAACCATCCCATCTCCCTACTTGCTCTGAATTTTCCCTTCACTAGATTTTAAATCTCAAGCTCTAGCACCCCTGTTGTTCTTTCTATCTCCCTGAATAGTGTGGTGTCGTGTCAAGCCGTCCATCCCATGCTTCAGCTATTAAGTTGTTGGCTATATTGCACAGTGGATTTTGATTCGGATCAGTTAGAGCTAATAGCAATTTTCAGTAAAATATTAACCAAACACACGCTAAAGTCGCTCATGTGGCTCCATCCTCTCCTTCAATAGGATTAATCGAGTTAGCTATTTACTCTTTCCACCACTCCACTGTTTTCCCACCTTCCACTCCAAACAAGAAAATGACACTAAATTCATTTAATACAAATTTATATTATTGTCTGAGGCATTTTAAGCAATGCTTAATTTAATTTCCTTGTTTGGAGTGTGGTATTGAAGAGCAGGACCACAGTGTAACGTGAAAATAGGATCTGCACATCCACCAGGCACCCAGCTATACTCCCCAGAGACTCACGAGAGCTCTGGTTACATTCGGCTGCAATTCAGATGTGCAGATCCCCTCTCTGTCCTGCAGGAAACAGAACAGTGGACCTCCGAAAGCAGAGCATTCCACCCCAGGCTGGCAAACGCTGAGGGCTTGACCTTCGGGATGTGGAACAAGTCCTCTTATTTGATTAGACTTCCAACAGGTCAAATATGTTGACTGTTCATGTTCTTTTGGCTTAGTAATCAGTTAGCGAAAGTTCTAGTCTTTTCTGCTTGGGGAGATGGAAATAACCTTTATTGAGCATCTACAATGTGTCAGGCATTAAAAAACCCCGACAGGGTCTCATTTTTAATCTCCTCAAACTTCCTGTGGGTAAATGGGGTAATGTTCCCAGTTTACATCTAAGCATAGTGAGAAGCAGAGAGGATACATAATTTGTGCAAGACCACATAACCAGTGAGTGGTCGCCGTGCATACCACCGTGTGCCCCATGGTGCGGGCCCTCTGCACCTTCTCTCAGGCCTAGGTGCACAGGGTCATTCCACTGTGGGGCAGGGTTTCTTAGCCAGGGGTTCAGAATGGCGAGCTCTGGCCAGGCCTCGAGGTCCCTGAAAAGGTGTACGAGATTTGTATGTATGTGCACCTTTTTGAGGGGGGTCTGCAGCTTTCTTCAGTTCTGAAAAGGCTCCATGTTTGAAAATAATAAGCACCACTGCCCTGTGCTTTCCCTGAGGACCAGTGACAGGGCTGTGGGTTCTCCACACACAGGCTCCTCGTTCTGCACTTGGACTTGGCCAGACTCTTGAGTAATAATAATACATCAACAACTACCGTTTGTTGAGGACCTACTCTGTGCTAGCCATGCTGGGCACACTCATCCCTGGGAAGGGCTGGGGAAGGGCAGTAGCCTCCTTTTTGAGGCCGTAGATCCTGGCCGGGTAGTGATAAGAACAGAGCGCCCTATCACTGCTGAGCCTAGGAAGTCTCCAGGTGGCTTGGATTTCTGCTATGATGCTCTCTTCTTCTCCCCAGTGTTCCTAACCCCTCGACTGGAATAACCCCACTGAAGCTGGATGGCTCCATCGCACACAGAGCAGGGCAGTGAGAAGAAGAAAGGCTGGGGTGAAGCCAGCAGGCTGCATTTCTAGCTCCTCTTCCGCCATCCACTCCAATGGCTTTGAGCAGAATACTCTTGTTACCATAATATTCTCAGCTCTAAAATGAAACTAATACCTCCCTTCCTCACCCCCTCTTAGTAAACCAACAACAACAAAAACAAACTAAAAAATATGTGGGCATGTCTTAAGATTATGAAGTGAGGGAGGTCCTGATCATTTCATGCAACTCAAATTAATTCATTTCATTCATGTTGGAATATTTGTTTTGAAGCATCATGCTGGGGGGGTGGTGGTAAAATAATGAAGACACACCTCCTGGCCTCCAGGAGATTAAGATCTAGTACGCATAGAAAGGCAGATGTATAAAATAGCTGCGGCACACGGTAGAATAGAGTAAACAATATAAGAAAGCTATAAATTACCTGCTGTGGGGGGTCAGAAGAGGGGAAAGTGTCTTGCTTGGAGCCTGAGATCAGAGAAGGCATCATGTAGGAGGTGACATTTGAAGTCTTGAAAGGATTTCAACAGGTGGAGGACATTTCTGAAGGCGTGAACAGCAGAAGGCGGCTGTGAAGGGCCTGGGAAGTCTGGGCATGTCTAGACAAGCCTGAACAGCCAAGGTTTCCTGGAAAGTAAGGCCCCTGTGGGCCAGCAGCAGCAGGCCCACTGCTAGGCTGGAGTGAGGACCAGTGACGTTTGCATGTCACCCCTAGAGAGTCTGATTTAAAGGCCTTGATTGATTAAAGTTTGGGCTTTGGAATTTTTAATCCCCTGGGTGATTCTAATTTGCAGCCAAAGTTGGAAACTACTGGATAGATGTTCCCTCCAGCCTCTGAGAGGAGAATTGTGCCCTTTTTGACAAATGGGACTTGATTTGAAAATGCGGTGGCTTGTAGTAATTGCTGAAAACCTAATTTAAAGCCCTTTGTCCTCAAGTAACGTGTCCCTGAGTAACCCTGGGGGCTGTTCTAAGATCGTGGTCCAAAGCCCAAACATGGATAATGTCCCCGAGTTAAATGGGCCTGTAGAGACTGGCGACCTAGTAGTCCTGCCTCATCCAAAGGGGGAAACGTCTGTTCAGCTCCGGGATGTCTGCTAGGGGGATGCGGGCCTGGGGTCGCCAGATCTTGTGACTTTGCAAGAGAAGCCAGGAATCTGGCAAAAGATCTTGATTTTATTATGTTAGTAAAAAATTCAAATTTTTAATATACAAAACACAATGACAAGCCAGATGCAATCAGCAGGTCTGTGGTTTGACACCTTTAGAGTTGCTATTATTGGAAAGAATGGGCTTTCACTTTTACTAAGTGAGTGTTGCTCGACAGATGATCTTTAGAGAGACAATGCTTGTGCTGACTTCATGTGTTTTACTTTTTTTTTTTTTACTGTGCTATCTGGCTGAGGAAACATAAAAACTCCCATGTGCATTTATTAACTAGCAGCCAATATTGTTTTATCTGTACTCTCACTCTCTCCTTCCCATGCTGTTTTGAGGCAAATCTCAGCTATCATATCATCTCATCCAGAAATATTTAAACATAACCACAATACAATTATCACACCTGAAAATGAATAAGTATTTCTTAATAATATCCAGTCAGTGTTCAATTACTAATTATCTAAATGTCATAATGTTTTTAAAAATTCAGTTTGTTTGAATTAGAGTCCCAATAAAGTCCACATATAGTAGTTGGTTGATATGCTTATGTTTGCCTTTGATATTGTTTTTTGCACGTCGATTTTGCTGAATTGGCTATTATTAATGTGTTCGTATGTAACCTTCCACTAAAGGGTTTGTAAAAATGTAATGAATGTTTGCAAGGCCAAGCTCTGTGATTATATTAGAAGTTAGTTTGATATAGTAAGTCTTATAAACAGCTAAATTCTGTCAAAGAAAAATCCATTTTTAATGCATGATTGAATATTGATAATTAATGGGAACTATGAGGAAGTCATATGCAAAGATTAATTACCAACTGAGCTCTGAGAACGTTTTTCTTCCTTTGTAATCTCACCTCCTGAGAGAAATAGTCTATATTGGTCCTAGAGTGAATCGACAGATATGTCCAGAAAGAAAAGCCACAGACTTTAATCTTTATTGGTCATGCTTAATTGGATGTACTATTATTTTTTATTTGCAGAGACAATATTTTCCAGTTAATTCTTTCTGTAATGCTGTAATGGGAAGGTGGGGATCCTGAGGGCTTCTTGCTGTGCTGGATGTATGAGGCTTTGAGGACTGGGGTTCGGAATATTTCTCCTTATTGGAAGTGTTGGAAATCAACTCCTTACAATGGAAAATCTAATTGCCTGAATCAAGGTCATCGTCTATGGCCAACTCTCTTCATAGCTGTCACTAAACTCTGACAAAAAGTGATAGCCTGGGCTTCCTGCTTCAGAAAGCAACTTGAAGGGCCGGCCCTGTGGCTTAGTGGTTAAATGCGCATGCTCTGGTACTGGCGGCCCTGGTTCGGATCCCAGGCGTGCACCGACGTACCGCTTGTCCAGCCATGATGAGGCCGAGTCCCACATACAGCAACTAGAAGGATGTGCAACTATGACATACAACTATCTACTGGGGCTTTGGGGAGAAAAAGGGGGAAAAAAAAGGAGGAGGATTGGCAATAGATGTTAGTTCAGGGCCAGTCTTCCTCAGCAAAAAGAGGAGGATTGGCATGGACGTTAGCTCAGGGCTGATCTTCCTCACAAAAAAAAAAAAAAAAGAAAGCAACTTGAGTGAAACTGACTCCAGAGATCCAAGTTCATTAAAATGAGGCAAAATCTCGTGTGTCCATCAATAAAAAGCCAGACAGGCACGGCTGTTTTGCCCCTACTGGTGCGCACTGCCTTTGCACATTCGCCGAGGCATCTGCTAAGGGTGGTGCAGGCCAGTCTGTGACTGGCAGCAGCTCAGATTCAGTTTGCAAAGGTGGCTGGTGGCCGGTGGCTAATTACACGTTTGATGAACTTGTTGTTAAGACAATGCCGCATGTGTCCTCCCCCGGCTGCAAATTGCCAGGTTACTGGAGAGTTTCCTGTATGGATACTAATTATGCCTAATTTGGTCCTGAGATTTCTGCATTTGTCTTTCTGTCACAAAGTTTGTGATTACAAATCGCTCCTGTTGATTGGGAGTGAGGCTAAATTTCTGATGGTTCACACATGTAATAAAGCCATTCATGAAGTCAGCAGTGTTTAGCTGTCTTTGTAAAACACAGGACATCCACGGTTATTTGCATCCCTGAGAAAAGTTTGCTTTCTCTAGGTATTTGTTTTCACAATGAATTAATTACCTGAAAAACATAGACAGAGTTTCCAAATGTGACACTGTGTGGAAAGGACAGCCACATGCTACCTGGGAGGGGACAGTCATTATGTTCCTGAGGGGCACAAGTTTAACCCCACATAGGCGGGCAGGGGGACCACCTGGCTCCCCAGAGGGGTGGGGGCAGATGCCACCCCACCATTTTCTCTGATGTCACCCCTGCCTGGGACACCCTGGAGAAGAAGGCTTTGTTTGAATACCGGAAATGGCAGGGAGCCGCTTGACAGCAACATCACTAACCAGGGGGTTCTTCTGGGCTAGGAGCCCAATCCCCGGCTGAGTTCTTGTCTGGGTGGTGGGAACACGGACAGAAGTGAGGCCATCAGGGCAGACTTGGGGGGCCCTGTTGCTCCTCTTCACATTTGCCTAAACGTTTTGCCAAGGAGCCTGATTAAGATACTGACTCTCCAATACTGTTATCCTCAGACGACTCTAGTACCTCACCTCCAAGAGCCTGGTGAGTGTTCCTGCTGCTGCTGAGAAGATGGAAGGCCCTGGTTGGGACCCTGAGACTGAGGATGGTGTGTGGTGAAGAAAGGGAGGGAAGGAGGCGAGGGAGCATAAGGAGAGGGCAGAGGCGAAGACGGATGGAGGTGCTGGTGGGGCTCTGGGGACAGAGCGGGCACAGGGAACAGAGAGTGGAGTAGAGACGAGAGGGTCCTCCCAGAGCTGACCTGACTGCCAGGAGTGTGAGTGGTGATGGGCAGGTACCGCAGCTGTGATCCCACCCGGGAGAAAGTGCTTGATGGAGGACTGCTCAAACACAGGTCCAGGGCCAGATCTGTCTCTGAGCCAGACCTCCGGTCTGCCATCTTTAACCATCTTTAGTGAACTACAAACATCTGAAAACTGAGCTATAACCCAGAGAGCCACCTTTAAGAAGAGACTTGTGTGCTGTCTTCCTGTCAGCTAAATCCCTGGGTGTTTCTCGAGACATTTCGAGTCAGTAAAGTACCAACTGTTAAGTTGCTCTGAATTGATCTTATTTGAACTTAGGGGTGGTCTGCTCACCCAGAAGATTGAGGCCCCCTTTGCTGCTCTGTCAAAAAAGACTTCTATGCGACCACAAAAATCAGGAATCAGAGGGATCTGAGGCTTCCCAGCCACCTGTGTTAGCACAACCGGAAAAAGAGGGCCATCTGCCCTACAGAGGTGGCCTCTCTTCCAACAGGTGGTCATCAATCGATACAAAGCAACTGCAAGCATCCATGTTACCCTAGAAGTGAGAAAACCAATCCTGTTAACTAGTAACTCAGATAAAGTCAACATCCCTGGCCACCGAGGTTAGCCAAGCAGCCACTCACAAGGTCATGGAAAAAAGCTCAGATAGCTTTGTTTTCCCCTAAGAATGGCAAGGGCCAGATGACTTTAGGTCTGTAATTGTGTCCTGACTCCGCTAGAGTTAAGTGTAAATTATAATTACATCATTACATCAAGCAAGTTCAAGCCACAGTGGCTCTGCAGTGACAGGTTTTCTTCAGGTTAGATTTGGTGAGGACCGCCATTTACATTGGAATTGGAATTGAATCAGCAAGGATCAAGTTTGTTTTCTTTAAAAAGCACAATGCAAAGTTGCCGTTGTGTTTTCCTTTGCTGTTACTACATCTCCAGTGGGGGGAGGAGGGTGCAGGGAGTCTGGATGATCTAGCAAGGCTTTCTCTGTTTGAAAACTCTGCTAAATCTATTCTGTCTCCTCATCTGCTGGATGGGGAGAGAAAAACCTTCTTTACAGTGCAGAAAATGCATTGGGAGTCTGAATTTGGCGTCATGTTTTGAGTCCAGGATTTTTTCCCACTTACTAGCTATTTGGGGACAAGTACCCAAAAGTCTCCTCCAGTTTAGTTTCATCATCCATGTCAAAGACAATTCTTGCTTCAGAGACTTGTTGTGCAGAGTAAATGATAACGAGCATAAGAAAGCTGTTAGCACCCTGTGGCCCCCAAACCTAGGCCACCAGAACTCTGTCAGTGAAGGAGCCGGCAAAGTGCTGCAGCCCTCCTTCCCAGAAGGCGCCCCTCGTGGAGACATTCAGATTGGTTCTGCCAACTGAGAAGCCACCAGGAGGCCCTGGACTCTTGTCCTGACTAAGACAGAAGAGAGGGTCAAGCCCATTGCCTGTAAAAATGGGTGCTCCTCAAAGACAGTGTTATTGTTCTGCCTCCACCCGCTCCACACAGGCTGCTGCAAGTTCTCCTGAGGGTCGGACGCAAGGCCTGCAGCTGCAGACGCTCTCGGAGAACAACTTACTGTTTTTTCTGGAGATCTTGGCCTGGTGTAGAGCAGACTCGAAGCCTAAGAGGTGAGGGCAGGGGTATACATGTAAGAGGAGTGGAGGCGGAGGGTGGTGGGGCCGGAGGGAGGATGGGCAGCGTGGGCACTGCTTCTGGATGGGACCGGCCCCAGAGACGCCCAGTCAAAGCTGTGTTTGTGGATGCCCAGTCAAAGCTGTGTTTGTGATGCCCTGCCCCAGGCTGTCGTTCTCAACAGCACAGCCCTACGCTCACTCTCTCCTAGCTTTGCCATGGAAATTTGTTGCAGGCAGAAATCTGGCATGGGATGTCTCAAGCCAAGAAGAAGCTTGTGTTTTTTCCTCTGATAGATTTTGAATCATAGCCATTTAGTCAATTTGACCCGGGAAAGTTATCTCAAAGCAGGCCCCCTCCCCCAGTCTTCTGAAGGTGAGTTCTAGCACCAGAAACTGCTTTCCCAAGATGACCTCAACCTACCCTCTGGGCCTCAGCCTCAAGGAGCTTCTCCCACCCCTCTCCTGAGCACAGCTCCTCTCTGATTGAGGGCAAGCATCACAACCTTCCTCTGGGCATCCTCTCCTTTTATTTATTCTGTGCCCAGAACTTCCCCGGGCACTAGTGAGAATCTTGCAAGAAGAGAGAAACACCTTCTGTACAAAATAGAAAGCACCAAAAAACGGACAGGGGAGAATGAAGGATGTTTGAAGTGCTTAAATCTCAGGCATATTTGCTAAGAAATTAACATTTTTGCTGGGAAAATTTTAAAAATTTAGAATCAAATAAAAAATTTTTTTCAAGGCAGAAATGTAAATTTTGCATTTTAGCATTGATCAGAGGAAAGTCCACTGACAAAATGAGACTGTTTGAAAAAGCAGTGTAGGCTACTTGCGTTAAAATAAAATGTATTGATAATCAATGGCAAGATTTAGTAAAGCCTTTACTTTTAGGTTAAATGAATGCTGTCGCTGTCCATTCATTTAATCATTCATCGAATATTAGTGAATGGCTATCTCGTGCAAGTTCTCATTTAGGAAATGTTATGTGATTCTTTTCTGAGGTTCTCCTTGGTAATCTGGTTATTTTACATTGGTAAAGCATTTTATAAAGTGCAGTTCTTACTGTGAAAACTCATTTTCTGACACAGAAAACTTTTTCCTTCCTAGGAAGCTGGAGATGCTGGGGAGAACCCACGATGCCGGGAGCCGGGTCACGGCGCTAGGATCAGGGGTGGAACTCTCTGCCTCGACTCTCTTAGGACCACAGTGGAGGCAGGTAGGGAGAAAGCATTTCTTCCCCACCCATTATAGACTAAAGGCTTTACAAAAATAATCCCATTGAATTGTAATTCTCACAAACTACAGATAGATAAGATTTCCATTTTGTGCTTCAAAAAACTGAGGTAAAAAGGGATAATGAACTTGTATAAAGTCTAGGGACTAGTAGGTGTCAGCATCGCTAACCCTCACTGCCTTTCAGCACGTCATCCATTTCGTCAGCACATAACTTGATTGAGTGCCCACTGTGTACCAGGCACAGTTTCAGGCATGAAGGAAATGATAGTGAACCAAACAGAGCCTCTACTCTCAGGGGGCTTCCAGGCCATGATTGAGAAGGCAGGCAAACATGTGATGAGATGTGGGGCAGCGGGGAGATGAAGCAAATGATGCAGAGTGAGGGGCTGGAGAAGGGCAGGGAGGAGGTGGCTCGGCGCCTCTCAAGCATCTGTCCCCTTAGTGCCAGGCATCCCTCCAGCGGAGCGCACCGGGTTACCCGTCTCTTTCCTGGATAAGAAGAGAGAGGATGTGTGGGAGTGCCTATGGGCACACACACGGGCCCTCGCTACATGGAAGGGTGGGAGTGAGGGCTGTGAAGAGTGCAGGGACAGGGAGACCAAGTAAAATTTGCAAAGAGGGCTTGCTCCCTGGGCTTCGGTCCATTCCTCTCTTTGTTCTCTTTCAACTCTTTAATGACCTCCCAGCGCACCCAGCCTCCTCGTCCACACCGGTGTCGTTTGCTACCTCCTCTGCCTCCTGGGTTATACTGCTCTGAAGATGATAGATAGCATCTCCCTCCCTCCCAGCCCCTGAGATATCACCATTTCCTTGCCTTGTCTCCTTCATAAGGCGCACATCCTGTGGTCAATCCTCCAGGGCCCATTAATGACCAGATAGCTAATTTTTTCTATACCAAGGTAGCTGATTTTGCATTTGTATTATATTTTGATAGTTGCAGATAAGCCTCATGTTGACAGGCCGAGGACCTCTTCTTATCTTTACATTCACTCCTTGGTGATCTCATCCAGTCTCCAGGCTGTAAATACACCTACCAATAGATGACTCTCAAATTTACATTTCATGCAGACCACCGTTTCTGCCTATCTATCTGACTTCTCCACAGGAAAGTCCAATAGACATCTCAAAATGAAGACTGTATGGGGGCCGGCCCAGTGGCATAGTGGTTAAGTTCAGCGTGCTCTGCTTTGGCGGCCCGGGTTCACAGGTTTGGATCCCAGGTGTAGACCTACACCACTCAACAAGCTGTGGCAGTGTCCCACATAAAAAATAGAGGCAGATGGACACAGATGTTAGCTCAGGGCGAATCTTCTCCAAGGAAAAAAAGAGGTAGACTGGCAATAAGTGTTAGCTCAGGGCCAATCTTCCTCACCAAAAAAAAAAAAAAAAAGAAGAAGAAGACTGTATGTCCAAATCCTGGTTTTTACCTGCAGCTTTCTCCATGAAGCAAATGGCAACTTCATTTTCCTAAATGCTCAGGACAACACATTCGGGGTCATCCTTCTCTCTTCCTTTATTCTCACACCCCGAAAGGGTTGATTCACCTTTAAATAAATCCAGAATTCAACCTTTCCTCACCGTTTCTTCTGCTACCCCCCTGCTCTAAGCCACCATCTATCTTGCTTTGGCAATTCCAATAGCCTTCTGACCCGCTCTTCTTTTGTTCTCCTCTTTACTCAGCAGCCAGAGTGACCCTGTTAAAAAGCGAATCAGATCATCTGGCTCTTGGTTTACACCCTCCAGTGGCTCCCACCTCACTTGGAGGAGTCAAGCTGGGAACTCTGCTCTCTTGACGCCTGCTTCTCTGGAAAAAACAAGAACCCAGAGCAAGCCCTGCCTGCTCCGAGCGCTTCCCTCAATCGTGGGAGCACCAGGCTGCTAAGGTTTTCAGGGCCACGCCCCGGCTGCAGAGTTATCCTCAATTGCTGACCAGTTGGTCATTTTAAAGTTGATCAAGGTTAGATTTGCTAAGAAATATCTTCTCCAGATCTGAGAATTCTCCCTACTAGAGCTGGAAGATAAGACCTCTAGTGGCTTTATCTAAGGAGAGAGTGTCTCCTCCCTCCCCACCCATATGGGAACAGAGGCTCAGAGCCCACACCTACAGGAACCGCCTGTCTGCTTCCAGGAACATTTCACCCAGCAGCTCTCTTCTACTTGGGCCTTCAACTACTTCCTCTCTTTTTTTTCCCTTTAAGAAAATTAAGTCCATTTTAATTTTATGGGCTTGACAGAACTAGGACAATAGGACAATGTTTGCTAGGATCAAATATTTTTGTGCGAATTTTTTTGGCAGAATCAGTGTTTGCAAGAAGCAGATAAAACTTGACTGTTGGAGAACCTCGCTGTAGCAAGCAGCTGCCTGCCAGCAAATCTCCAGTGAACAACAGAGCTGGAGTCATTGTGAGCCAGGTAGGGAGACGGGGAGAGAAAGCCCTGGCGCTGCCTCCTTAGGTCTCAGTGAATCGGTTGTTTAGCAAGTGCTGTGAGATAGCAGATCTGGGTGCATGAGCCCTCTAAAGATAACATCTCAACCCGGTCTGCCCTCCTTACACCACGTGGGTGCATGCGCATCCAGGGGGCCCCACAGCCCCGAGATATTTTATTCACCTCACACTCGGAGGAGTTCTCTGACTGGAATTCAATAGAAACTGTTCTCTGTGTGAAAGTAATTTCAGAAAGTAATCTAGTTTATGGAAATGAAAGGCATCAAAACACAAAAAAACACTGTTTCTCTACAAGTGCTTTGCCTCAAATATTTGACATGGAAATTTATATAATCCCTCTGGGGGCATGTGGGTTTCACCAGTGTTAACATCTTTTGAAATGAGTTTCACAAATGTTTATTTGCCGTGCCAGGCTGACAAATAATTTACACTTTCAAGGAATCTTACCGGAATCAAACTTAATGATATGGATCTCAGATGATTGTGGAGGTTAAAAGGTGTGAATTTTAATTGGGTCTTGGGGGTGACGTCACTTTCAAATACTGCCCTGGGGAGCAAAGGTGTCATTTAGCTGCTCTGGGTCCCCAAATCTCCTTGCTATGTAATGCACCTTAGAAATGACAGTGGATCATCCACTGCCACATTCTGCTTCATTTCTCACACAGGAAACAGGTCTTCCTGCATGTGCCTGGGGGAGAGGGAAGAGAAGATTCTGAAGCAATGGGCAGGCTCGGGCCTGACGTGGGCACCTAGTGAAATGGGGTGGGCTGCTTCTCCCCAGTCCCGAAGAAAAGATGAGACACAAGATGAGCCCTTAGGAAGCCAAGCCTTAGGTTAGAATAGAATCAAGGAAGAGGAAGAGAGGGAAGCTTATGTTCTCCATCATCTGCTGAACCTGAGTGTCCATGGATCCCCACTTGTCTTCCTGTGGGGGAGCACTGGCTTGTCCTTTTAGAAACCCCCTGTGGTCCTGCGAGAACCCTTTCCCCTTGTGTAGCAGGCTGTTGGCCTAGTGATGACGGTCCTTCCCTGGAGCCACGGTCCCCAGTCAGAGAGTTAGCATCAGCATAATCCTTATGGCTCATCTAGCGGTTCAAGAACCCCTGTTTTACGAAGGTCAGCCACTTGGCTGGGTCTGCGTGGTGGGTGAGGAGTAGAGCCAGTTGCAGACCAAAGTTTGCTGCTCCTTGGTCCAGCATCTTCCCTGCCCCCTAGTCATCTTCTCAGCCTCGATGATCACTAAATGCTGATGGCTGTACTCAGGCCAGAGGAGGCTCTACTGGAGCAGGGAGCCATGAATCTCATACAAGACCTAAAGCAGGGGTGCGCAGCCCCTGCAGCGTGGTGGAAACCGTGGGCTGGATACCGGGCTTCCGGCTTTTCAGCACCTCCACCCCATGCCCTGTCTTCTGAGTGTGTCCCGACCTCCATCGCTGTCTGTGAGACACCTTCATCTGGAGGCCTCGTGAGCACCTCCAACTCCTGAGCTTCCACCCGAACCTGCTCCTGTCCCTGGATTCCCGTCTCTGTGTATGATACAGTCACCAAACTTAGACACCTCAGCACGGCCAGTGTTCTCATCTTCCCCTCCGCTCTACCTCCACTCTATTGACTCTGCCTCATGGTAGAGTTTTCTGTCTACTAGTATGAGTCAACAAGGCATAGTGGATAAGATAATTCTTCATTATGTAGGACTGTCCTGTACGCTGCGGTCATTTAATATTCCTGACCCTTGTCCACCAAATGCCATCAATGCCCTCTAGTCACTGTGACAATCAGAACCAGCTCTACACTTTCCCAAATGTCCCCCAGGCTCCATACCTTCCCAGCTGAGAAACACAGGAACTTTTCCTCTGGTTTTCTTCTGTCACTACCCTGGATTCTGACAATTCCCTTTTCATCCGAGATGTTGGATTTCAGATGATCTAATTGGCCTTCTCACTCCTAATCTCTCCTTTCTCCAATCCATTTTGGACAAAGCTGTTAAGTAATGTTTCCTCTGATTACATTACTCCCTGTTCAAAACATTAGCGGCTCTCTATTGCCCATGCAACAAAATCTAACTCCTTAGCCTTGAATTCAAGACCCTGTACAAATTGGCCTTAATATCCCTTCCTCTTTATTACTTTCTTTTCAAGATGCTTATGTCCCCAAAGGAATGAGGAGTGACTGATTGAATATTTGGCCAGAGTGCCAGACAGTGGATGATGTGCAGGTTGTCCGCTTAACTAACGCTTCATCATAAACCACTCAAAACTTAGTGGCTAAAAACACCAACCATTGTCGTTTTTATTATAAATCCTTGTGTCAGGGATTTGGGCAGGGTTCTTCTGGGCAATTCTTTTGTTCCATGTAGTGTCAACTGGGGTACTTGGTAGTATCAGCTGGTGGCTTGTCCGGTCTGGAGGATCCAAGATGGCTCCACTCACATATCCTGGCACCTCAGCGCAGACAGTGCAGGCTGGGCTCAACTTCTCCATGTGGTCATCAAGCCTCTCCATGTGTTCTCCACAGAAGGGACTGGAACTTCTTCCATGGTAGCTCAAGGCTCTAGAGGAAGGAAGCAGAAACTACCAGTCTTTTAAAGGCTGGACCCAGAACTGACAGAGCAGTCACAGCCTGCCCAGACTCAAGGGGTGAGGTGGGGGACACAGACCACCTCCTGATGGAAGGAGTCTCGAGAATTTGCAGCTGACTCTAATCCTCCACCACAGGGTAGATTAAACTGTGTGGGTGAAATGGTAGCACGGATGTCAACCTATGGCTTCCAGCTTTACAATTCTGCAAGGTTCTTTCAGACACTCTGTTGTCAGCATAGCCCCAATGTGGAAAAGTCTTCAGTTCAGCCCTATTCTACCTCTGTCCTCTCTCTAGTCTCCCGTAGTCTGACCTATTCTCACCCTCTGCTTTGAAAAAGCTTTAATCAATGAGACATCAAGGCCACACCCAGGACCACTGCTGGACCACAGGGCCTAAGAGCAGCTCCGCCCAATAGAATATAATGTGAGCCACTTTAAATTTCCAGTAGCTGCATTACAAAGTAAAAAGAAACAGGTGAAATTAATAATCCAATTTATTTGACCACGGTATGAAGAGATTAACATTTTAACATATAATCATTAAATAGTAAAATTGTTGAGATATTTCACATTCTTTTTTTGATACAAAGTCTTCAAAATCCAGTGTGTGTCTTGCACACACAGTGTGTCTCAATTCAGTCCAGTTCAGTCCAGCCACAATTCAAGTGCTCAACGGCCACATGTGGCTAGTGGCTCCCATGCTGGATGGCACAGATCTAAAGCTCCGTTATTTGCCACTCCCCACCCCCCAAATCCTCTACAAGTGGACTCATGCTTGGATAAACACTCAGGCATCCTCAAAGGGGCAAGCCACCCAAGGATGTAAAGATGGAGGAAAATCCTCCCTTGTTGCTTAGGCAGGGGTGGGATAGAGTGAGGCCTATTGGTACATTTTCCTACAAGCTGCAGACCCATCGCCTTCTTCCTCAGTGGCTGCCTTTCCAAGTCAGATCGTCAGTCTATCTATCTTAAGCAACGCACTCTATACCAAAATTCAGAGTTGCTAAGGAGCTAAGTGGCTATTCAATTTAAATAAGCATCTGCTTTACCAAAGAATTCACTTCAGAATTGCTTAAGCCAGAGCATTTCTCTTGTGTATTTAAAATACATTCATTTATTTTTAAAAGATTTAATCACATTTCACCAACATCTATTGAATGAAATAAATTATCCCTACATATGAAGTTTCCTGAAAGTAGATTCTGGGGATGAACATGAGCACAGAGAGGAAATACCCGTAGAATGCTAAGCCTGTAAGAAAACTTCGAGCTCACAGGATCTAGTCCAGGGATGGCAAAGGCAGGCTGCTGGGCCATCACCTCCCATGGCAGACAGCACAGTGGCCTGCCCTCCTGACAGTCCAGTGTGACCCAGCATCTTCTCTACACCTCTCTCTGGGCAGCTGCTACCAATGGACCCGCAGCAGTGGTGAGATGAAATCTATCTCTGTTCTTACAACATGTAGGGCAGCTGTGGGATTACCTGCTGGGCCCCCACCAGTATTCTGAAATTCACCTGGGCCCCCCATCCCGGGCTGATGGATCTAGAGTGGACATCTGACCTAACCCGGGCTGGGAGCCCCTTCCTAAGATTTTGCATTTAGGAAACCAACAGAGCATGTCAGCGAGTCTCTCTGGTGGCTGAAGCTGTAAGAGGGAAAACTCAGGCGCTGCCTTGGCTCTGCTTTATCATCAGGGCAGGTCTGAAGCAAGAGGACGGAGCTGCTACTCTGAGGACAGCAGAGATGAGGGAACGGAGCCCCGGAGGCGTCCCTTGGGCCCCTCAGTTGTGCAGCTCTCCCTTGGTTTCCACGATACCACAGTTACCATCCACCAAATTATCTTTCTGCAGAAGGAGTGTGACTTGGCTTCCCTCATTTGTAAACCTAGAGTCATAACTAATATACAGGCTGGCATCATGGGTGTGAGACCTGGGAATTTGCACAGGGCTCCGTGCTTAGAAAGGCACTGTGCTTGGTTTAATGCTCTGCTGTCGCCATCTTGAAATTCTTAATAATTTTTGGATAAGGGGAATTATTATCCGCCTTTTCATCTCGTATTACATAGCTGGTCCTGCAGATGTGCCTTTATTTCATAAGAGGAGGTCATTGAGACTGAGATGAAGTCAGTAACTCATTTAAAGTTGCAGAGCAGGGTACAGAATCCATTTTCAGTCCACTGGAGTCCAGGCTGGGACTGAGAAACTGACATAACCAGGTGAAAAGGGAGGACAAGGATAATTTCATTTCTGTTGCTTCCGTGAAAGAGAAGCTCCCTAACCCCAAACCTTAATGGCCATTGTTTTGCTTCTCAATGTTTCTATAAATAAGCAGGAGGAAGGGTAGGTAGAAAAAGTCTGGCTGAGATCACAGAGCAATGGTTCTGAGAGAAGGAAACATTTGCCATGTTGCCAGGGCCGACCTCATTTCCCAATTTCCCAAAGACCCAATTTCCCCAGCTGCTTTGTTGACATAGCAACAGTGAAATCTGAAAGGGTTGTTATAATATTAATACGTATTTCATGGTGGGCTTGCCCTGTGTTCTTCCCTAACCTTGTGATCCGGGTCTGGAAAGAGGTACTTTTGGCATCTGGCCACTGAAAATAAGAAACCCAGGCCCAGTTCACCGAGTGGGATGAGAAGGAAGGAGCAGGTGCCTCTGTCAGCACATTCAGACAATTGGTGGAAAGGTGGCTACCTCAGCCCCCCCAGGCTTCTCAGCCTTCCCCAGAGTGAAGGCGCTGACTATGTAGATATTTTAAGTAAAAGCTGCACCTTGGGATACATTTCCATCCTCCTACTACTCAGGGTGTTAAATGTAGCACCTGTGAGCCATTGTGTAGAAAATCAATTATACCTTGGGCCCAGTGATAAGAATTCATCCCCCCGAGCTCAATTTTCAAAAGGCTTCAAAAGGCCTCCCACCTCTTTTCCTTTTTCCAATGCAAATGGGCAACACTCGGGAAATTTGCATGCCAAATTCCAACAAGGGTTTCAAGCGAGTAAATGGTCATATTTATTAGTAATAGCGGTAGTAGGTATTTAATAAATGTATGTTGAATGTGTAGCGTTTCTACAGCACTTAACAGTTTTCAAAGCTTTTCTTCCCCCCATACATCATCTATTTGATTCTCAAACAAGCAAATAAACAAACCCAGAAGCCTTGTGATGAGGATGGAGGGGAATTATTATCCTCCTTTTACTGATGAAGAAAATAAGGCTCGAGAAAGATTTTGTCTTGCCCAGTGTCATGTAGCTGATTTGTGTCAAAGTGATGATTACAGCTTGAGTCTGACTCTCAGCTAGCACTGCCCATCTGCTGCACCACATTGTCTCATAGCACTTCAGAAGAGACAGGGACAAAAGAGGAGTGGTATTACGGGAAAGTGCAATCAATAATTGCTGAAATGCATTAACGGCTTTCTAGGTTTCTGTCATGGATATTAACTCATTTAATTAGTTTAATTAAACTTTTTAGTTTGAGATAACTGTAGATTCACATGCAATTGTAGAAAATAAGAAGAGTCTGTCCTAGTGGTAACATCTTGCAGAACTACAGAACATTGTCAGAACCAGGATACTGACATGGATACAGACAAGATATTCAATATTTCCTTCACCACAAGATCCCTCATGATGTCCTTTTGTAGATACACCCACTGCCCCTCCACTCCTCCTTAACCCCTGGCAACCACTAATCTGTTCTCCATTTCTATAAATTTGTCATTTCAAGGATGTTATATAAGCGGAATTACACAACATGTAATCTTTTGTGGTTTTTTTCCCACTCAGCACAATTGTCTGGAGATTCATCCAGACTGTTTCATGTATCAGTAGTTCATTCCCCTCTATTGTTGAGTAGTATCCCATGATGTGGATGCACCACAGTTTAACCATCGCCTGTTTAAGCACATCTAGGTTATTTCCAGTTTTCGGCTATTATGAATAAAGCTTCTATAAACTTTCGTGTATAGGTATGTGTGTGAACATAAGTCTTCACTTCCCTGGGATAAATGCCCAGGGGTGCAATTATTGGGTTGTATGATAGTTTCATGTTTAGTTTCTTAAGCAATTGCCAAACGTTTACATTCCCACCAGCAATGTATGAAAGATCCAGTTTCTTCACAGCCTCACCAGCATTTGGTGTTGTCACTATTTTTTATTTTAGTCTTTCTGATAGGTGTGTGCTGATATTTCATTGTAGTTTTATTTTGCATTTCCTTAATGATGTTGAACATCTTTTCATGTGCTCATTTATCATTTGTATATCCTCTTTGATAAAATATTTCATGTCTTTGCCCTTTTCTATTGGATTGTTGTTTGTTTCAATTTTACTGTTGAGTTTTGAGTTTTATGTATTCTAGATACTAGTCCTTTATTGGATATATAATTTGCAATATTTTCTCCCACTCTGTAGCTTGTTTTTTTTTTTTTTTATCATCTTAATGGGGTGTTTTGCAGACCAAACTTTTTAACTTTGATGAAGTCCAATTGATTGATTTTTCCTTTTATGGATCATGCTTTTGGTATCAAGCATAGGAACTCCTTGCCTCGCCCTAGATCCTAAAGATTTTCTCCTATGTTTGTTTCTAAAAGTTTTATAGTTTTCCATTTTATATTTAAGACCATGATCCATTTTGAGTTAATTTCTGTATAAGATGTGAGACGAGGTGAGGTCTTTCATCTCCCTCACCCCCGTGGATGTCCAATTGCTCCAGCACTGGCAACCTCTATTTTCCTCTATTGAATTTCTTTTGCATCTTTGTTAAAATTCAGTTGCACATATTTGTGTGGGTCTATTTCCGGGTTCTCTGTTCTGTCTTGTTTCATTTCTAACAACTCTTGGCAATAGAAGCTATTGCTATCTCCACTTTACAGATGAATAAACTGAGGTGAAGAGAGTAGAAGCAAGGTCTCTATCACCAGTATTTACTATTGTAAGGGGCATGCAATGAACACTAGTAAACACTTCTACTAATAATGAGGGAAAGCTGTATTAAAGGTGGGCTCAATTACGCTGAAATTTATTCTATGAAGAGTCAAATTAGAAAGAAGCTATGCTTCCTTTAGAGACATCCTCATCCAGCTCATCAGAAAGACATCAAGAAACAAGATAACTGCACATGGACACAATAAAATGATCAAAAACTGGATTTATTATTCTATTAGGCTCAATAAACATCACTTTGTTGCCCTAATAACCTAATGAGAATCATGATTTGTTAGATAAACTAACCATCAAGTGAAGAAGAAAACTGTTAATAGGGGGCCCTTCACCTGTTGAGAGACAGCTGTGATGTGAAACCTGGCAGCGCATCGTGATTACTTGAGAGGTTTATAAAAACGCAGATTCCTGAGCCACATACTACAGCTACTCGAGCCAAATCTCCATATTTGAGCTGCTTCTATTTATATTTACTTATTTACCTTTTTTTTTCTGTGTTTGTGCATGGTTTCTGGGGAATTTTAATGCAGTTGGTCATTGGATGTGCAAGAGAACTAAAAGGAGTTTTTAAAAATGTGGCAGACGCCACCTTTTAGAGAAGAGTCATGTCCCATTTCAAGAAATTGAGAGGACGTAAAGAAGCTTTTTATAGTGTCCTCTGGTTTTATGCGGAAAAAGAGCTTCCACAAGTTGCCCACCAGTTCTTCCTCATAGCCAGGACTGAGTGTGATTGCTAAAGATTTAATCAAGTTTTAATTTAATAGAGATTGCTCTGCAGGGTTCAAAAGCATTCTATGGGCACTCAAATACTCAATTCTGATGTGCAAATGAACCCTGATTTTGTAAAAAAACATCTGTATCTCCAAATTCAAATTGTTTAGGCAAAAGGGACTTTTCAGGTAAAGGGTGGTGGTGTTTAGGTAAGATTCTAACATAGGCACCCGAAATTGTCATTCTCTTCCTTTTCTCTGATGATCACATCAAAGATGGGGTAATCAGTGCATGAGCAATCTAGGGTGAACTGCTCTTTGATTTCTGTGTCATCTTCAAGAATCTCAAAGGTTTATATTTGTTGTCTTAATCTTCAAACCACCTGGAGTGGATATATGGTTTACTCCTCAACATACATCCCACCTTAGATTAGCCTAACCTTATTCCACAGCTCATGTCCCACCACCCTTGCAAGTTATTGGTTAGAATTGGGCACAGTAGTGGAGACTTTCCAGCATCCTCCATATCTGGTTCTACTCTCCTTCCCAAGGACATAGGAAGATCACACTTTCCCATCCACTTGCAGTTGGATGGGGCCATATGACTAATGCCATGAATGAAAGTGACAAGTATCACTCCAGGATTCAGCATTAGATTGTTGCCCAAGACCCTCCACCACTCTTTTCCTTGGCCACAGCCATTGCAGAAGAATATTTGGAGATGCAAGTGCCACAAGATTTTGGAGCCCGGTCATAGAGATCTCTATCCTGGAAAGTCTCTGGACTCGCAGCAGACTTTGCAGGAAGCAAGAAATAAACCTTTGCTGTATGAGACTGCCAAGATGTAGGGAATATTTCTTACTAGAGCATAATTTAGCTTAAGCTATGACCCTATTCTAGATGTGAGACATAAGTCTGATGGGGGATTTTGGAAAATGTTTCCTCTCACCTAGAAAAGGACAGGAAGAGGTAATTTCTCTTTTCCTCTGGATTTTGGGTCTGGGTGTGAGGCCTGGGACTGGCTGCTACAGCTATCTTGCTCCCACCCCAAGGATGGGGCTAACCCTTAAGATGGCAGAGTAGAGAGAACTTGGGTCCTTGATGACATCTTCGAGCTGCTGAATCAATCAGTCCTAGAACTCACTGTACCTCATTTTTTCCCCTGATATGTGAGATAATAAATCTTCTTATTGTTCAAATTGATTTGATTTGGAGTTTCTGTTTCTTGCAACCAAAAGCATCCTAACTGATAAATCAGGGCTGTTAGCAAGGTGAGATTAACTTACTCCAGTTCTCTGCAGCTACTACTATTGTAGCAGAGACATTGCTA
This sequence comes from Diceros bicornis minor, assembly GCF_020826845.1. NCBI lineage: Eukaryota > Metazoa > Chordata > Mammalia > Perissodactyla > Rhinocerotidae > Diceros > Diceros bicornis. The sequence continues at coordinate 6,840,170 of NC_080763.1, read as the reverse complement.
AAAGCTCAATTTCTCATTTAATTAAATGGGAAATTAGATTTAAAATAAGATGATGTACAAACTTGCAATTGTTCCAAATGCTTTACAGTAATTAAGTCTTTAACACTCCTCTTAAGCCAGTAAGAGAATCTGTCTTCCAGCTGCAGGATGACGCAGAGGTGCTGCGTCTTCCTGGCTAGAGAGGGATGATACATTCTCCCACAGAGGTCCTGCCTCCTGGCCTGCTAGGCTCAGCAGCTCCCCAAACGAAATGTACAGATTTCAGAGAAAAGTCTCGCAGTTGCACAGGATGTTTCAGATGGAGGGTAAGGTAAGGTAATCTGAACAGAGCTTGTTGCACCCTGGGACGCATTTTAAGCTGAGTTTCTCTTCTTGGTGCCAGCTTCCCAAGATGGTCTTTTATTATGGGGAGTCCAGGTAAAATTGCCACTTGCCTTGTCACTTCAGTTCTGAGTGGTTCTAAAAACTCATAGAAAGGACCTCATATTCTTGATATAAGACCCTCTTACAAATCCCTTGGAGAAATCTCTGAAGGAAAGTCTATACAGATCCAAATTATACCTAAAGGATCATGTGAGAAGGCAGATGAAAGGGACTAAGATGTGACCAGTGATTCAGTAGTCAGAGAAAGGGGCTTGACCAGGAAGATAGAGCCGGCCACCACTGAAAGGGTGTGTGCAAGGACAAAAATGTTCTTGGTGGGGGAGGGATTGTCCATGAGAGTTTGTGTTTCTTCCTTTTTCCCCTAGAATTTAACTTGGTTGTGTTATATTCTTTTTATATCGTATTATGTTTGTATTTTGGGGGACATAGATGGGATTTAGAGTGAATAGTTAACTATATGTGATATGGGGCAGCCATGGCTCTCTTGCATTCACCCACTCACTCATTCATTCATCCATGAAAAATATGTATTTAAGTATCACTGCATGCTAGAAACTGCCAGGCACATGAAGACAGGAAGAAGAGATGCTGTCCCTGAATTCAGTATACTGGGAAGACAGACAAGTCAGCGGGCCATGACCGTCTAACGTGACAAAAGCCATGGGAGATTACACCTTGGGAGCTAGCGGGACTCAGAGGATGAGCACTGCGCCAGCATATATAAACAGCACAGAAATCCCCCCAGCAGAGACGTAGTGTCTTTGATTAGGGAGCCTTCTCTAGAAATCCTCTGTTAGAAAGGCTGTCTCACCTCGGGTTCTCCCGAAAAGGAGAGTCTGAGACAAGGGCCTATGTGCAGGTAGTTTATTCTGAGAAGTGAAGTCAGGGATCTGGAGTGAAGGAACCAGGGAGAAGGAAGCAAGGAGGAAGGGAAAGCCAACCCGGGACCGCATTAGGGAGCTGGTTATCGCTGTGATGCATGAGACCAGCCCCCAGGGGCACTTTCTGAGGAACCATGTGAAAGACATGGGAGAGGGGGTTTACCCATTGGCTCTTATCTCCACTGGTCAAAGTCTGCTCTGGGGACTGCTGACCCCTCACACCTCCAGGTTGTGCATGGATGTGTGAGGGAGCGTCGCTGAGCTGGCTCCCACACGCAGTGGAGGGAGCAAAGCCCTGGGCAGAAAGCAGGCCAAAGGAAGCCCAGCTGAGGAAGGGGCTGTCAGACTGCAATGGGGCACAGGTGTTGCCACAGTAACAGCTGGAGCCAGAAGGTGGCCTGAGTCCACGTGAGAAAGGGCACATATCTGTCTGGCATAAAGGAAATGTTATCTGAGGGAGAATAAGTCACTATTACATTAGGCTAGTGCCAATCACTGAACACATTCATTCAATTCGATTCAATTCAATTCAATTCAAGCACTTACTGAGCTTCCTACTAGAGCGCTGCTTTGCTCATTCAGGGTCCTCCTGAGGAAATGGAGCAGAGGACACATGAATTTTGATAAATCAGTGGGAGGAGAACAGTTTGAGGGCAGTGAGTGGTGGTGGAGAGGGAAAGATCTCCGAGGCCAACCCGGGTCACCAACTGCCTGAGGAGAGTGTGGAAAGAAGCCTGGGGTCCCACGCGCAGAGGAGGAAAAGAGCACCGGAAGCAAATCTCTCCAACTTTCCTCAGGAGAATTCCCTCTGGGAGGAACGCAAATGAAGACACTTCAGACAGGAGGGCATTAGGGACTCCAAGGAGAAGTAGGCTGACAAGTTTTTGAGAGGTCTGAGAAGCCTGCATCCTTAGCATATTTTCTGAACAAATACCACATTGCAAACCCAGGCCATTACACATGCTTGAAACCTAAGACATGTTTCCCCAGAAGGCGAGGCCAGTTTCTATAAAGATTGGTCATGAAGAATAGCCTTCTCGTGGCTTCACCAAACTTGGGTTTCATTGGAATTGAGTTACACCGTTGCTGCTTTGAACATACAATACACCTCAGCTGGCAGCTAACACACCACCTCTGTGGCCGTAACTCTGCATTATAATAGAATAACTGTCAGAACCACTAGGCATCAGTTCTGACTCCCCTTTCCTTATTGGTGTTGGAAAATACCTTAGATGTGTTTGAAAGTAAATGCCCTAGTGTTTAATCCCAGAAGGCCAAACAGCCTAGAATTCCTCAAGAAACCTGGGCCTCCACATATCCCATTTGGTTTATTTTTTGCCTGTGCAAGCCTAGAGTTACAAAGATCCATATGCATGGGGTCTAATTCCCAAACCAGGAGAGGATAAAAGAGAGAAAATTATCCACAAATAAACAGAGTTTCAAATTTCCAAAGCTATAGATTTATTAACTAGATCTACCCTTTCTTGCATGCTTCCTCTGTGTCAGCCCCCGTACAACATTCGGTCAACTCATTTTATCCTTACAACCACAGCGTGAGGCAGCTGTTAGTTTCCCCATTTTATAATCAAGGAAACTTGATAAAGTAATTCGCCCAAGATCACACAAGGGGAAGGGGAAAAGCTAGAACTCACACTTTTAAGTCTGATTCTGAAGCCCAGGCTTTGGATATTGAATCTGGAAAAAATGATTTTTATAAACAAGAATAAAAAATTCCCCATGAAAACTCTTTCTCTCCAAAAGGATAAGAGTTGAGACGTTTCTAATAATTTGTCATAACTGCTCTGGGTTCTTGGCTCCAGCAGCAGAGATGTTACCCTTTCTCCTCCTTGATTGTTCTGCAAACCAGCCCACCCAGCCCCCTCCCCCAACCACAACCAATTAGTCCCGCACACTCCTGCTAATTACCACCACTTATTCAGGCCCCTCCGGAGGGAGGGGGAGTGGTGGGGCCAGTCAGCCTTAAAAAACCTTCCTTCTGTGAATATTCCTCTCTGGGGCTGAAGACTGTTCTTGGCCACCCAGAGCTGGTGACAGTAGTGTGCCTGAGCATGGCAGAGACGTTTTCTTCCTCGTTGACTCTAAAGGATGTTTGATTGCGTGCTGAAAGGAGAGCGGACTGGGTAGATTAGTTGTCAATTTTGACTCTCTACGCTCGGCCTCAGAATGATTGATCTGCCTCTCTGTATCATGGAGACTTCCTCTTTCACACACGAGGATGCCTACTGAACCCTTCGGAGGCCGCTTGTCAAGTAAAATGAGGCACTTGAAGACAACTGAATGAACAACGTCCCTCTTTTTAAAATTTTAATTGATTCTTTCATTTTGCCCTTGCTCTTGGTGGGTGACTTAGCATTTTAAATGCACACCTTTTCTCCATTATGCCTCTTACCTGCTCATGGTGACTTTCACCTCCTTCTTGTGGGGCAGAATGAATATTCTGTTATTCTCTGTGATTTGGATGTTACTTTGTGCAAACGGTAGTTTAAATAAATAAAAAAAATAATAACATCAGGAGCTCTGCTGTCTACACAAATCAACAACGAGAAACAAGAAGTGGATTACTACCGAAATCCCTTTTGTTCTAAATTGTAATCAACTATATTGGATGCGAGGTTTGTCCATTTTAAAAATTTAATAATGGGTTTTGGTCCTCTTGGTTCTATAAAAAGGGCATTTATAAATATTAATATGGAATACCAGGGAAAGAACAATACATAACAATAATGAGAATCACAAAATCCCATCACATTTGACACTGTCATATCACCAGCTTAAGGATTAGCAGGTTAACCTTAGAGTTAAAAATATTGCTTCATGATTAAAAAAAAAAATCTCAGAATAAAAAAAGCTCCTTGTTGCATTATATATTCCTTTTGGCTTCCTTACTTTTCTCCAGGTTATGGGATCATTGCTTCGATTACCATTTTTGGGGAGCGCGGGCTGAGGGGAAGGTGGTGGGTTGACTTATCTACATTCTTTCTTGCCCAAGTCATGCTGAGCTTGGCTTTTGTCTAATTCTAACCCCTGACACTGCTTGAGTCAAAGGCCTGGCGACGAATACTCCCATTTTAGCTGGGTTTTCTTAATCCACTCGAAGCTCCGTTTTAAATGATAAAGTTACCCAAGGTGTCAGTTTTCACCAGTATTTCTAAATACATCTAGTAAAAATGCAGCAATTTCATAGAAAACCCAAGCTAGTGAGATCTAATCACTGCTTAAACTGTGGCTTTATTCAAATCTGGATCACCAATATGGCTTAAGATGTAAATAAAGTGCAGAGAGAACTAAAGCAAGAAAAATCTCCGATGGCCTTTCTCTCTGCGATTCGATGCCCAGCTCTTATCAGTCAATTTATGCTCCCAAACTTCAGTGGCAGCATCAGTATAACAGCCGATAGCTGCTGTCCTCCTCCAGCCTCAGCCAAACAAAACACACTTTCAGTAGCCTTAATACGAAATGGAAAAAAGGTCAAAATAGACGGGCTTTGCTAAATAAATCCCGAAGATCCATTTTAATTTCCACCCATGGATCTTTTAAGTTGTCCTGGATGCTCTTTATGATACGTTGATCCACACTTAGTTTCATTAAAACTTTGTGACTTGGTATTTTTCAACCTGATAGCTTCACTAAACTAGTTCTCAGAGTGTTTGCTAAGCCGCTATGCATAAAACTACTTTGCTGTCATGGTGGCTTCTAATATCACCTAAATGCAGGCAGCGGCCGTTGTGGAAATGAACCTGATCTACTTGCATTCCATCTGAGCTTGGGAATTACTTTGCTTTTGCTTTTACTGGATATCTTATGAGGAAGAGGTGCTGTCCTCTGCAGCCCCCACCCTAAGCCCTTCTGAAACCAAATGCTAAATTATCTACCACCCCGTATTTGTTCTGGAAGCAATCTACACAGAACACGACTTTTATCTGCTAAGGTTTCCAACTGGGATTAACAGATGCTAAAACATTTGGGGAGGAGGGAGAGTAGGAGGGGCCCACAGAAGAGAAAAGAGTTAAAATTAAGGTCTCTTTCAACAACAGCAAGGGAAATACAGAGGAGATTCAGACTAAGCTAAAAAAAGCAAGAGGTCTCTGGGAGGGCTGCACCAAGAACCTGGCTTTTAAAATGGTAAAAGAAAAAAACAAAACAACCGCTCTCTGAAAACTACTTCCGAGCTGGCTGCACCTCCCTTGCTGATTACTGCCCCCTCGGTGTCCCTCCACTCTGAGATCTGACAGAAGCCTTTATTTCTTTATCAATTGCTGTGGTCAGTATACATTACTGCAGTCAACAGAACTATTGGCAAAGAGTTTCAAAAGAGGTGGAGATTACTTTTCTAGCGGAAAGGGGGATTAAATATAAAATAAATAAATCAGCAAGGCAGAATAACCGATTCCTAGCCACAGCTGAGTCTGCAGTTGTCATGTTTTCAGGTAACATGATGTCCTCCAAAATTCCACCCAACATGATAGGTGGACAGCCTTGCTCAGCATTCACTTATAGGGTGCAGGGTGGGAAACCAGTCCCCACTTTAGCGGACCTTGCCTTTCTCCATAAGCTTTGTCTCAGGGTGTGGGAGGAACAGGCTAAGATTGGACACTAGGCCTGTGTTTCCATTTATAAACTGTCAGGCTTTGCAATCAAGTCAACCTGGATTGGAAACCTGACTCGGCAGCCGGCTGTGTGACCTCGGGTACCTTCTCTGAGTCTCAATTGCTTCATCCATAAGTGGAGATGATGGCGTGGATTAGATGAGAGAATTTATGTGGCGTACCTAGCTTGGTGCCTGGCACACGCCTGATGCTTACTACATAACAGTTAATATAATGAAACTTCTTGTTGTTGTGATTCCGCAAGTACTGAAAACTGAGCGCGACTGTTCCCTGGGTCTACTGAACAAACAGAACACACCCTGAAGCATAAACCTCCACTTTGCTGGTCTTGTTGAAAGCCTCTCTGCAACCAAATTGCACCTGGAGGCCCCAGGTACTTGGGAATCAAGGGTATTTAATTCTACATTCCGCCCACTGCCCGCCCCTTCACCAGATTGTACGCTGCGGAAACATACGACAGCCGTGAGCAGGCTGGAGTCCCAGCAATGCTGGGAGAAAGTGAAAAGGCCTTAGGAGAATTCTTAGAGCAGCGCACTAACCCCACCTGCCTTAGCTCTCCACTCTTCCCAGGGCATTTTCTGAGATGGCCGCAGGAGCTCTGCCCACCGACCCCACCCGTCCCGCAGTTATGGAGCATGCTCAGTTCTGCTTTCCTTGCGGGCCTGTAACCTCCCCGAACCTGCCTCAGAAAAGTGAAGCCTTCTGATGAGCAATTGCTAGTATAAATACCAGAGGGGCGGAAGAGGATTCAGCCATAGGGTGGGTTTCCTGTAATCCGGTAGAATCCAGTTTTGAGGTGTGGCTTCAGGCTTCCAGAGAATTGTGCTGATTACCTTTACTGATGCCTAAGAAATGAGTTAGTTGCCTCTTTGTTGATGGCATCAAAAAGCTTCTGGCAACCTGGGGTGCTGGGAGAGTCCTCCTACAAAGGGGTGTGGGTGGAAAGGTCAGGGACCCCTGTCCTGGCTGTGCCACAGAATCACTGACTTCACCTCTCTGAACCCCAGGTCCACATCCTGACAATGAGGTGGGTGACACCGTTGACAGGGATTCTCTCTGAAGGGCAAGACTAGACGGGGAGCTTTCACTGTCCTCTTTGAAAACCTCTACTTGTTTAAAAAAATTCTTTTTACCAACATACTTGTATTATCTTACAATATAAACTTTTCACTGAAAATGAACCTAGAGTAAAGGGCTAGGACTAGATATTCTATGAGATCCACAGGAAATGGTGGGTATGGATTGCAGAGGTGGCCAGGTCAAGACACAATCTGGGACAGCTGAGGAAGTCTGTGAGCTCTTGTCATGACCAAGATGAGATGGATCAGGAGCGTTATCACCAAGATGATCAGATGGAATTGGGCCCAGATCCTACTGAGACCTGCTTCTCTGAAGTTGGATAATCCTATGACCAACTTGGCTTTCTCCCTGAAGGCTGCTGGTCCTTTTGAACATTTCCTGGCACCAGGAAGTGGGGTTCTTGAGATGCAGCTGCCCTGCATCTCTCTTGGCTTGCAGAATGGTCCCTATTGCTCAGACTAGGAGTATAGGATGCTCCTTCAAGGGGAGAGTTTGTTTGCACTCTGCAAAGAGTGACCCTGCCTCCCAGCAGCTTTAGTCTATTCCCAGAGGCCGTGGGTCTAATACCTTGGGACTGGCCTTTTCTGGCCCATGGTAATCCCCCTGGGTACCCCTACCCTTCTCCCCACTTCATGCCCATGTCCTTTCATCAAAAGTTCACCGAACAGTTTAGATCAGTAGTTCTGCCTATCAAACCTGGCTGCATATCAGAAGCAGCTGGCTCGTGAGTTAATAACACAGATTCCCAAGCCCCATCCCGGGAAGTTCTGCTTCAGTAGGTCTGGGTGGGACCCAGACATCTGCATTTATTATGAAGCACTCCAGGTATTGCTGATGCCACCAGGCCAGTACAGTGATATCCATGGTGACACACTACCAGATGATTTCTTTAGGGCTTCCCAGGCAGAGGGCCGGGACTGCAAACATAGTCACCCATAGACAAACCATCCAGAACCTACATGCTGATCCCAACCTGCCCCTGCCCCACACACAGTGAGTCTCAGTGATGGGAACGCCACATGGGGCCACGGGTGTTTTGACAATACTGAGAATGCTTCTCCCCTACCCCAGCCACAGTCACCACTGCCCCTCTGTCCTCTCCCCTCCCCCAATGGCAAGTTAACACACAGATGGAACAAACCTCTGAAAACAGGAAAAGCTCTGCGTGGAGCATTCCTGGCTTCAGGAGAATTCAGTCCAATTTGCCACCAATATCAAGGCTGGCTTTTGCTTATGTTGATGATAAAGACTGTAAACAAAATAGCCTTTCTCTACTAATTAATTCCCTTGGAAGAAGTCTAAGGATGTTTAATTACACAGTTTGAAAAGCAGCAGTTATCCGATCGGGCCAACTGGCCTGTGCGCTCTGCTCTATGACCACCTGAACGAAATATTTTCTTGTTTTCCCTGCTTCACACACCTAGGATGGGCTTGCAGTAAATCCTGTCAACTAAACGCCTGACAAAAGTGCTCTGATGTCAGGTATAAAGAATGCCACCTACAGCTTAATGTCTGAAGAAAAATTCTGAGGGCTATAAACAAAGAAGGTTTTTGTCTTCTTAATGCCCAGTATGCAATCGAGTGGAAATGCTACTTCCATCCGTAATCTACAAATGAAATTAAAGTTGTTGAAAGACACAGGGTAAACTAGAAGCCTTTGTTTCTTTGCAGAATAGGAAAAATTTAAACCACTAAATGTTTTAGCAGATTTACTAAATTTCCAATTAAATCATGAAATCTATTATTACACAGCTCTGAGAGGGCAGTATCTCTTTTTTCTTTCTCTCTCTCTCTTTCTCTCCCAACACACATATGATATTGGCAAACCCAACTATGTCCCCCCATATTTAGCCTCATTCTATTCCATTTGTGGGGAAATTTGGGTGCAGAGAGGGGCACACAGGCTTGAAGGAGAATGAGGCCAGCTCAGCAGTGGTTTGGGGCATGGCGCAGGCCAGCCTTTGGAAGGAAACAGCAATTTGCCCCATGTGAAGTTTCCAGGGTCCCAGCCGGTGGAGGCAGCCTGGCTGGAGCGGGAAAGCCTCATCAGGAGTGCATTCGTGGGGAGGGCGTCAGATCTGCTATACAAGAGCACCCTCTGTCAGTTGGCATGGAGGGCTGGCAGGAGAGGCCTGTGGCCTGGAGTCAGGAAAGGGCACGGGACCCTGCATAGAAAGCTAGCAGGGCTGGGGGCCAGGCAGGAGAGAGATTCGATCTGCGAAACTAGACAGAACACTCACCTCTGGAACAATAGCTGGTGCAGGCAGGGGCGCTGCTGATTTTCGAAGGGCTCTCCACGTTAATCCGCCCCACCAAATCCAGCCACTAGGAGCCTGAATGGTCCTCCAGACACCCATTCAGTAGAAAATGACGGGTGATTTTTGCCCTTGTCTCCGGAGATCTCCGGTGAGCACCGCTGCTCCGGCTGACATGTGTTTGTAAAGATAAAGCACCAGGCTACTTTGGGGGCCCTCCCAGGCTATTACAAAGAGCAAGTGGTGCCAACTTGGGCTCTGCATGGCTTTTTAGAATTGAGCTGTTAATTTTTTTTATATATGCACCTCTTTCTGAAAAGGATTTGAAGCAACTTACAATAAAGGCAAACACAATAAGGTCATTCAACTAAAATTAGAAAAGCAAAGTAGTGGAAAGGAGGAAGAAGCAAGCATTGACTGTGAAGTGTAATAGAGTTACTGGGATTTAGCATCAGATTAGGTTCTGAGCTTCCTGGCAGCCAGGGCAAAAATGGACACCCAATTAGATGGTCCATACAACCTACTAGAAGGAAGCAGAACAATTCTCCAAGAGAAGTATGCTTTTTTTCTGGCATCAAGCTTCTTTTCGAAGACTTTGTACAGGAACTCTGAAAACATCATAAAGTGTGTTTGACAATCTTTTTTTTTTTTTTTTGAGGAAGATTGGCCCTGCCCTAACATCTGTTGCTAATCTTCCTCTTTTTTTTTCTCCCCAAAGCCCCAGTACACAGTTCTGTATCATAGTTGTAGGGTTGTAGCTCTTCTATGTGGGCATCGCCTCAGCATCGCTTGACGAGTGGTGAGTAGGTCTGCGCCCGGGATCTGAACTGGCAAACCCCAGGCCACCCAACTGCTATGCTACTGGGCCAGCCCCTGACAATATTTTTATGTATGAAATGCAGAGACTATTCTGATATAGCTGTTTCTTGCTATAATCTTTGGTGCTTGTCAAAGGCATACATCAATCACAACTCAATAATGGTAAATCTTAATGGGAGAAAACAGTAGAGGATGGGGAGTAGCTAGACAAATGTGATTCAAATTTTAGCTCTTCAGTGTTTCATTCATTCATTGATACATTAGATGTTTATTAAGTGCCTACTGAATGTCAGGTTCTGGATGTGGGGGATACAGCAGTAAACAAGCAGGCAAAGTCCTACTCTCAGGTATGATGTAACCTGATACTAAGAAAAAACTCAGCATCCTCAGAGCGGTGGGTGGGTAGCTGGCAAGCCAAGTTAGCTTAGTTGCTGAATAAGGGTAGGGGTAATGGATAGGATGCTTTCAGATGTAAGTCTCAGAAATCCCACCTCATAGTGCCTTAAACAATAAAGAAATGTGGTTTCTTTGATTCAGCAGCTCAACAATGCCTTCTCTACGCTATACCACCTTTACTGTTGGCCCCATCCTCAGGCTGATAGCAATACGGCTGCAGTAGTTTTGGGAGTTGCAAAGATAGGACAACCTTCAGAGCAAGGCAGGAGACCACTTCTTCCTGTGGCTTTCACTTAGGAGGGAGGAAATGTTTTCCAGCCCCTGTCCCGACCCCGTTCAGCAGACTTCCCGGTTTGTCTCATTGGCCAGAATTGGCCCACATGTCTATTCCTGATCCAGTCCTGGCAAGGGAGATGGAGTGACCCTTGGAACAATCAGGCCACCCTTGGAGCTTGAGCTGGAGCCGGCTTCCCCTGTAGTACCTGGCTAGTTGGGGAAGGAGGATACTTGAGCAAAACTGGGGTTAGGTGGGCAAAAGGGGCAGCGGATAAATGGGTGCCGGAGCAGGCAGCTAGCACTGCCATTTTGGTCTTTAAAGCCAGCTCCCTGAGATGTCAAGATCAGTGCTGGTGAATGGTCATCAAGGCTGTTGGAATATCTGTCTGCTTGGTTGTCTCAGAAGAAAACATGCCTACAATATGCCTTATTTCTTGAGTCAGACTTACCATTTCCCATACTTTCTGCCACTTCCTCAGTTTAGGCCTTTACTTCCACTTGTACATTAAAAAAAAAAAATTCTTCTATCTGGTCTTCCTACCTCCAAGTTTACTCAAATATAATCCATCTTCCACACTGTTAGCAGAACAATCTTCTTAAAAATATATGTACAGTATTACTCCTCTGCTTGGCAACTTTTGACTTCCTACTTCCTACAATATAATGTTCACAATTTTTGCATTAGCACACAAAAATGAAATATTGAGGTATACATTTAACAAATATGTACAAGATATATATGAGGAAAACCAAAAAACTCTGATGAAAGAAATCAAAAAAGATCTAAAAATTGGTGAGATATTCATGCTCATGGACAGGAAGACTCAATTTTGCTAAGATGTCAGTTCTTGAGGATTGCTGGGAAGATGGCACTGCAGGAGGACTCTGAACTCACCTCCTCCCACAGACACAACAAAGTCACAACTGCTCTTGGAACAATTACCCCTGAGAGAGAACTGGAAACCGGATTAAAAAAAAACCCACACAAGGGACAGTGCTGACTGAGGTGGAAGAGGCAGAAATACCTTTCTGGAGAGAAAAAAGGTCACATTCTAGCCATGGTGCTTCACAGCTGGGAGCAACCTTAAGTATGAAGCTTTCCCTGGAGGAACAGGGGATCTGAGTGGGAAGGCTTTGCCACAATAAGCAGCTTTTGAACTCAGCACAACAGAGATGAGTGTCATACTATCTGGCTTTGCTGGCTATTAAATAAACAGGGAATACCCCCAGAAAAGCTTTCAAACATATGAGAAAGAAAAGCCTGCTCTTAAAGGGCTCATGCACAAATTCACCTGTTTCAGAAAGCAACCTAAAATTACCAGAAAGAAATGTGCACAGTCTGTTGGTGAAAAGAGACTCACTTGATAGGCTTTGGGTGTATCTCAGGAAGGCAGAAGGTGGCTGGGACCACCTTCCCAGGGACTAAGACGTTGATGGCAGCCATTATTGTGACCTAGTACAGGCATGCTGACACATGCTGGCAGACACCATTACAGTTCTTCCCTGGCCTGTTAGTGCAGTGCTTTGCCCTGCCCACTAGAGCACCAATTTAATCCAGCTCACCCAGGGCAGGCAGACTGCCCTAGGGACTGGCCCCACCCAACAGCAAGCCCTTGGGCAACTCCTAGGCCCACATAGGCAGATTGTGTGAGACCTCTGCAGCAGGCCCAGTGGATCCACCCCTGCATGGCAGGGTGTGTGTGAGGGGTGGGCCTGTGTTGGTGGAGTGTGTGGGGCCTCTGCAGCCAAGGGAGTGGGACCTCTTCAGCGGGGTGGGGCACGTGCATGGGGGCAGGACTGTGTTGACAGGGTGTGTGGGACTGTGGGCAGTGAGGCTTGTCAGCTGCAGCAGACTTGTGCTTTTCAAACAGCCACATAGGGGATTGGCCCTACCTTCCAACGCTTGAAATAATTGTGTGCTGCCACACCTGGGGCTGGCCCAGCCCAGCTGCAATCCTAAGAGAGCTGACAACAGCCTTGCAGGCCAGAGGCCTACAGCAATTATGAGCCCCTGAGCCTAGCAACCAGCTATGCTGAGGGCCTACTCACTTAACAGAAAAACTGCAGCAGGAATGTGCTATTAGACCTTGCAGCCAACTGTGCTGGGGCTCCTGCCATCCAATAAAGTGACAGAAGGGACCGCAGCAGCCACAAACAGCTGAGCCTTACAAATAGCCAGCCAGGGAGACAGCCTCGCCTCCCCATGCACCTTCAGCAAGAGCAACCCTGCCACAACAGAAGGACACATGTAGCCTACACAGGGGACACTCCTGGAACATTTGGAACAGGTGACAAGACGGAAGCACAATGTGGGCTTCATAAGGCATCTCTTACATAAGGCCACTTCTCTGAGATGGGGAGACGTAGCTGACCTACCTAATACACAGATATAAGTACAGAGAAATAGGAAAAATGAGGAGACAAAGGAATATGTTCCAAATAAGGGAACAGGACAAATCCTCAGAAAAAGAACTAAATGGAACAGATATAAACAATCTACCTGATTAAGAGTACAAACTAATAGTCATAAGGATGCTGACTGATCTTGGGAGAAGAACCGATGAATACAATGAGAACTTCAACAAAGAATTGGAAAATATAAAAAAGAACCAGTCAGAACTGAAGAACACAATAACGGAAATGAAAAATTCACTAGAGGGAATCAATAGCAGAGTAGACGATACAGAAGAATGGATCAGCGAGCTGGATGAAAGACTAGAGGAAGTCACCCAAGCTGAACAGAAAAAAGAATTAAAAAGAATGAGAACAGTCTAAGGGACCTCTGGGACAACATCAAGTGCACTAACATCCATATTATAGGTGTCCCAGAAGAAGAAGAGAGACAAATGGGGCAGAGAATCCAGTCAAAGAAATAATAGCTGAAAATTTTCCTAATCTAAGGAAGGAAACAGACAACCAGGTACAGGAAGGACAGAGGCAACCAAACAAGATGAACCCAAAGAAGCCCACACCAAGACACATTATAATTAAAATGTCAAGAATTAAAGATAAAAAGAGAATGCTAAAAGCCACGAGAGAGGTAACAAGTTACATACAAAGGAAACCCCATAAGGCTATCAGCTGACTTCTCAGCAGAAACCTTGCAGGCTAGAAGGAAGTGGCATGATATATTTAAAGTGCTGACGAGGAAAAAAACCTACAGCTAAGAATACTGTACCTGGCAAGGTTGTCATTCAAAATGGAAGGAGAGGGGCCGGCCCCGTGGCTTAGCGGTTAAGTGCGCGCGCTCCGCTGCTGGTGGCCCGGGTTCAGATCCCGGGCACGCACGGACACACCGCTTCTCCGGCCATGCTGAGGCTGCGTCCCACATATAGCAACCAGAAGGATGTGCAGCTACGACATACAACTATCTATCAGGGCTTTGGGGGAAAAATAAATAAATAAATAAAATTATCAAAATGGAAGGAGAGATAAAAAGTTTTCCAGAGAAGCAAAAAGTAAAGGAGTTTATCACCAACAAAACAGCCTTAGAAGAAATGTTAAAGGGACTTATTTAAGTGGAAAATTTGAAAAGCCCACAAACGAGAATAAGAAAATTATCAAAAAAATTAATAAAATCACTAGTAAAGGTAAATATACAGTAAAGATAGCAGATCAACCACCTATGAAGCTAATATGAAGGTCAAAAGACAAAAGTACTAAAATCATCTATTTCCATGATAAGAGGTTAACAGATACACATGCACACAAAAGAGGTTAAATATAATATCAAAAATATAAAATGTGGGAGAAGGGAAGTAAAAGAGTAGAGCTTTTAGAAAGAGGTCAGACTTAAGAGACCATCAGCTTAATATAGATTGCTATATATATAGGTTATTATATATGAACCTCACGGTAATCACAAACCAGAAGCCTATAATAAATATGCCAAAAAATTAAGAGAAAGGAACCCAAACACAATACTAAAGAAAGCCACCAAAACACAAATGAAGAGAGCAAGAGAAGAAGAAAGGAACACAGAAGAACTACTAAAACATCCCCCAAAAAGTAACAAAATGGCAATAAGTACATACTTATCAATAGCTGCTTTAAATGTCAATGGACTAAATGCTCCAATCAAAAGGCATAGGGTGGCTGATTGGATAAAAAAACAAGACCCATATATACGCTGCATACAAGAGACACACTTCAGATCTAAAGACACTCACAAACTGAAAGTGAAGGAATGGAAAAAGACTCCATGAAAATGGCAACGAAAAGAAAGCTGGGGTAGCAATACTTATATCAGATAAAATAGACCTTAAAACTAAAACTGTAACAAGAGACAAAGAAGGACACTACATAATGATCAAGGGAACAATCCAACAAGAGGATATAACACTTGTAAATATCTATGCACCCAACATAGGAGCATTGATTTATAAATATATAAATCAATTATTATCACACATAAAAGGAGAAATAGACAGTAAAACAATAATAGTAGGGGACTTGAACACTCCACTTACATCAATGGATAGATCATCCAAACAGAATATCAATGAGGAAACATTGGCCTTAAATGACACATTAAATGAGATGGATTTAGTAGATATATACAGAACATTCCATCCAAAAACTGCAGAACACATATTCTTTTCGAATGCACACCAAACATTTGCCAGGATAGATCACATATTAGGCCACAAAACAAGTCTCAATAAAGTTAGGAAGATTGAAATAATACCAACACAATAATTTTCTGACCACAGTGGTATGAAATGGTATGAAACCAGAAATCAACTACAGGAAGAAAACTGAAAAAGCCACAAATATGTAGAGATTAAACAAAATGCTATTGAACAACTATTAGGTCAATGAAGAAATCAAAGGAGAAATCAAAAAATACCTGGAGACAAATGAAAATGAAAATACAACCAAAGTGGTTCTAAGAGGGAAATTTACAGCAATACAGGCCTACCTCAACAAACAAGAAAAATATCAAATAAACAATCTAACAGTGTACTTAAAGGAACTAGAAAAAGTAGAACAAACAAAGCCCAAAATCAGTAGAAGGAAGGAAATAATAAAAATCAGAACAGAAATCAATGAAATAGAGACTGAGAAAACAATAGAAAAAATCAATGGAACTAAGAGCTGGTTCTTTGAAAAGGTAAACAAAATTGACAAACTTTTAGCTAGACTCACTAAGGAAAAAAGAGAGAGGATTCAGATAAAATCAGAAACAAAAGAGGAGAAATTACAATGGACACCTCAGAAATACAAAATATTATGAAAGAATACTATGAAAAGCTATATGCCAACAAATTGGATAATCTAGAAGAAATGGATAAATTCTTAGAATCATACAACCTTCCAAAACTGAATCAAGAAGAAATAGAGAATTTGAATAGACCAATCACCAGTAAGGAGATCAAAACAGTAATAAAAAACTTCCCAAAAAATAAAAGTCCAGGACCAGACAGCTTCGCTGGTGAATTCTACCAAACATTCAAAGAAGACTTAATACCTATCCTTCTCGAACTCTTCCAAAAAATTGAAGAGGAAGGGAAGCTTCCTAATTCATTCTATGAGGCCAATGTTACCCTGATACCAAAACCAGACAAAGACAACACAAAAAAGGAAAATTGCAGGCCAATATCACTGATGAACATGGATGCAAAAATCCTCAGCAAAATACTAGCAAATTGAATACAACAATACATTAAAAAGATCATACACTATGGTCGAGTAGGATTTATTCTAGGGATGCGGGGATGGTTCAACATCTGCAAATCAATCAATGTGATACACCACGTTAACAAAATGAAAAATAAAAATCACATGATCATCTCAATAGATGCAGAGAAAGCATTTGACAAGATACAGCATCCATTTATGATAAAAACTCTGAAGAAAATGGGTACAGAAGGAAAGTACCTCAAAATAATAAAGGCATATATGACAAACCCCCAGCTAATATCATACTTAATGGAGAAAAACTGAAAGCTATCCGTTTAAAAGCAGGAACCAGACAAGGATGCCACTTTCATGCTCTTATTTAAACAGTATTGGAAGTCCTGGCCAGAGCAATCAGGCAAGAAAAAGAAATAAAAGGGATCCAAATTGGAAAGGAAGAAGTGAAACTGCAGATGACATGATTTTATATTTAGAAAACTGTAAAGAATCCACCAAAAAACTTTTAGAAATAATAAATGAATACACTAAAGTTGCAGGATACAAAATCAACATACAAAAATACACTAATAACAAAGTAGCAGAAAGAGAAATTAAGAATACAATCCCATTTACAATTGCAACAAAAAGAATAAAATGCCTAGGAATAAATTTAACCAAAGAGGTGAAAGACCTGTACACTGAAAACTATAAAACATTGTTGAAAGAAATTGAAGAAGACACACAAAAAATGGAAAGATATTCCATGCTCTTGGATTGGAAGAATTAACATAGTTAAAATGTCTATCCTTCCTAAAGCAATCCACAGATTCAATGCAATCGCTATCCGAGTTCCAACAAACTTTTCACAGAAATAGAACAAAGAATCCCAAAATTTATAGGGAATAATAAAAGACCCCAAATAGCCAAAGAATCCTGAGAAAAAAGAACAAAGCTAGAGGTATCACACTCCCTGATTTCGAAATATACTACAAAACTAAACTCATCAAAACAACATGGTACTGGCACAAAAACAGACACATAGATCAATAGAACAGAATTGAGAGCCCAGAAATAAACCCACATAACTACAGACAGCTAATTTTTGACAAGGTAGCAAAGAACATACAATGGAGAAAGGAAAAATCTCTTCAATAAATGGTGTTGGGAAAACTAGACAGCCACATGCAAAAGAATGACAGTAGACCATTATCTTACAACATACACAAATATCAACTCAAAATGGATTAAAGACTTGAACGTAAGACCTGAAACCATAAAACTTCTAGAAGAAAACATAGGCAGTACACTCTTCAACATTGGTCTTAGCAGCATATTTTCAAATACTATGGCTGACCAGGCAAGGGAAACAAAAGAAAAAATAAACAAATGGAACTACATCAAACTAAAAAGCTTCTGCACAGCAAAGGAAACCATCAACAAAATGAAAAGACAATTTGGAAAAGATATTTGTAAACCATATATCTGATAAGGAGTTAATATCCAAAATATATAAAGAACTCATGCATCTCAACAACAAAAAACACACACAACCCAATTAAAAAATGGGCAAAAGATCTGAACAGACATTTTTCCAAAGAAGATATACAGATGGCCAACAGGCACATGAAAAGATGTTAAACTTTACTAAATATTAGGGAAATGCAAACCAAAACTACAACGAGATATCACCTCAGGCCCATCAGAATGGCTATAATTAACAAGAAAAGAAATAACAAATGTTGCAGAGGATGTGGAGAAAAGGGAACTCTCATACACTGCTGGTGGGAGTGCAAACTGGTGCAGCCACTATGGAAAACAGTGTGGAGATTCCTCAAAAAATTAAGAATAGAACTACCATATGATCCAGCTATTCCACTGCTGGGTATTTATCCAAAGAACTTGAAAACACCAATGCGTAAAGATATATGCACCCCTATGTTCACTGCGGCATTATTCACAATAGCCAAGACTTGGAAACATCCTAAGTGCCCATCAAGGGATGTATGGATGAAGAAAATGTGGTATATGTACCCAATGGGATACTACTCAGCTATAAAAAAAGATTAAATCTTGCCATTTGCCACAACATGGATGGAGCTTGAGGGTATCATGCTAAGTGAAATAAGTCAGATGGAGAAAGTCAAATACCATATGATCTCACTCATAAATAGAAGATAACAATAACAACAAACAAACACATAGATACAGAGATTGGATTGGTGGTTACCAGAGAGGAAGCGGGGAGGGAGGAAAGCCAAAAGGGTGAGTGGGCACATGTGTGTGGTGATGGATGGTAATTAGTCTTTGTGTGGTGAACATGATGTGGTCTACACAGAAATCAAAATATAACGATGTACACCTGAAATTTATATAATGTTATAAACCAATGTTACCACAATCAAAAAAAAAAAAGATGTCAGTTCTTCCCAACTTGATCTATAGATTTAATGCAATCCCAATCAAAACCCCAGGAAATTATTTTGTGGATATAGACAAATTGATTAGAAAGTTTACATGGAAAGGCAAAAGACCCAGAAGAGCCAACATAATATTGAAGAATAATGAAGTTGGAGCACTGATGCTACCTGGCTTCAAGGCTTAAAGCTACGGTAAATTGAGACAGTGTGGCATTGATGAAAGAATAGACAAATAGATCAATGGAACAGAACAGACCCACAGAAATAGACTCTTACACATATAGTCAACTGAGCTTTGACAAAGGAGTAAAAGCAATTTAATGGAAAAGGACAGTCTTTTCAACAAATGGTGCTGGAAAAACTGGATATCCACATGCAAAGAAATGAATCTAGACACAGCCTTACACCATTCACAAAAATTAACTCAAAATGGATTATTGACCTAAATGTAAAATGTAAAACTATGAAACTTTTAGAAGACAATATAGGAAGAAATCTAGGTGACCTTATGGTGGGTGATGACTTTTTAGATATAACACCAAAAGCACAATTCATGAAAGAAAAAATTGATAAGTTGAACTTTATTAAAACTAAAAACTTTGCTCTGCAAAGACAATGTTAAGAGAATGAAGAGACAAGCCAAAGAACGACAGAAAATATTTGCAGAACACATATCTGATAAAGGACTGTTATCCAATATACATAAAGAGCTCTTAAAACTCAACAATAAGAAAACAAACAACCTGATGAAAAAATGGGCGAAAGATCTGAACAGACACCCCACCAAAGAAGATGTACAGATGGCAAATAAACATATGAAAAGACGATCAACATTAAGAAGTTGCAAATTAAAATGAGATACCAATTACACGCCTATTAGAATGGATAAAATTCTAAACACTGACAGCACCAAATGCTGATGAGGATGTGGAGCCACAGGAACTCTCATTCATTATTGGTGGGAATGCAAAATGGTTCACACCTTGGTAGACAGTTTGGCAGTTTCTTACAAAGCTAAACATAGTCTTACCATATAATCCAGCAATTGTGCTCCTTGGTATTTTACCGAAATAAGTTGAAAATTTATGTCCACGTAAAAACCTGCCTTATTCATAATTGCCCCAAACTTGGAAACAGCCAAGATATCCTTCAATAAGTGAATAGATAAACTGAGGTACATCCATACAATGGAATATTATTCTGCAATGAAGACAAATGAGCTATCAAGTCATGAAAAGACATGGAGGAATCTTAAATGCATATTGTTAAGTTAAAGAAGCCAATCTGAAAAGCCTACATACTGTATGAATTCAATTATATGACATTCTGAAACGGGCAAAACTATAGAGACAGTAAAAAGATCAGTGGTTACCAGGGGTTCCAAGGGAGGTGGGGAAGGACGACTAGGTGGAGCACAGGGGATTTTTAGGGCAGTGAAACTATTTTGTATGATACTGTAATGGTGCATACATGACATTATGCATTTGTCAAAAGCCAACACCAAGAGTGAACTCTAATGTAAATTATGGTCTTTAGCTAATAATAATGTACCAATATTGGTTCATCAATTGTAACAAATGTACCTTGCTAATGTAAGATGTTAATAATAGGGAAAACTGTGTGGACTTGGGGGAGGGAGGAAGAAAGGCTGTATATAGGAACTCTCTGTACTTTCAGCCCAATTTTTCTGTAAACCTAAAATTGTTTTAAAAAATTAAATTTTATTAATTGAAAAAATCTTCAGTATGACACAAAAGACCCTCACCATCAGGGCAGTACCGTCTTCCTCAGCCCTATCTCCACAAATTCTCGCCACACGTCTTTTGCATTTTTGAACTTCTCATTGTTCTTGAACATGTGATACCATTTTTTGAATCTATATCATTGTACTTTGCTTACAATACTGCTTTCTTTATTCGTTCACTGGCAAACCCCTATGTATGAAAGTAAACATTGCTTTCATGCCTCTACTGTGAGCCGGGTCTATCCAAGCCCCTGTCTTACAGAAGCTCGCATTCTGCCGGAGAGACAACCATTACAAATATTTCACTAAAGTATTCAGGTTCATTCAGTCTTGCTGTTTATAGTCCACAGTGTCAGAATTACCCTCGCAGTTACAGGATTGCTTCTGGGAGCTTCCCCATTTCTTCAGATGGTAATGTTGCCACTATCCAAAGGTGGAGGCATGAAATGGATGTTGGCGTATCAACTACCATGTATATTACCAATGTATATTCCCATGTAGATAGTGCACTCACTCTACAGGGTAGCAAGTGAGGCTCAGAGAAGTTCGGGAGTTTAGGTAACGCTGCTCAACTAGAAGATGGCAGAGGTGGTATTCAAACTCAGGGCTCTGAGGAACAGAATTCCTACCACCAGGCGGTGGCTTCATCCCAGACAGCCCAGAAAGTAGCCCTAGCAGGGAGCTCATTCCAGGCTGGAGGCTGGTCTGCCCAAAAAGCCAAGTTGAAATCTAGCAAGGTCTGTCCATGAAGAGAAGGTCTGGAAAGATCCTCCAACCCCATGGATAAATAGGGGTACTGGACCCAGCCTCCTCAAACTTTCAGTGCGGCAGAGGAGGGGGTTGTTAGTTTTTGCACTCCTGCATCCTCTCCACCTAGCACGATGCCTGACCACAGCTGATGCACTTGAAATACCTGCTGACCAAGTACAAGTAAAACAAAGATCCTTTAGATTTATCAAGTAGTCCTTACGCTTTTTAAGGCACTTCCAGCTGCACTGTCTCTGATGTGCACATTAGCCCCAAGGACAGTGTAGAACAGAATTCATAGGTCACATGCTATGATGAAGAGGGAATCTGGACCAGAATCCAGTCTCCTCTCGCCCGGAGCACTTTCCCTGGGTCTCAGAGCTGCCCTTGAAGAAGCAGAGGCTCAGCGCGTAGCGCAGGTCAAAGGAAGGAGGCTAACATTTACTGAGCACTTGCGATTGAATTATCTAATTCAATGTTCACAACAGTCCTGTGGCCGGGGGGGGGAGGTGTATGTACCAATATTTCCATTTTACAGATGAGAAAACTGAGGCTTATCAAAGTCTTCACTTGCCTAAGGTCAGGAAGTTAGTAGGTGCCAGCCCAGATTCAAACCCAATTCCACTGGACTCCAAAATTCATGAATTTTCTTTGTATGATGCCAAGATACCTCCCAGTTTTCTAAAGTAGGGAACTTTGAAAGGGTTCTATGAAATAAGTCTGTTATTTTTGGAATGGAATCTGACTCCCTGCTGCTATTTAAATAAGAATCAGGCAAACAGCAATGCTTCAGGCTCAGCCAGGTCAGTTGAGAGTTGAGATCTGATGCTCCAAAGGGAGGGGCCACACAGCCCCTTTCCCGGTCCCTGCGACTGCGGACCCCTTTCAAGAGGAACATTGCTCCCATGGCCCCAGAGGCGACCACAATGGGAGATGTGAGCCTGGACACCACTTTCTTTTTGGATGAAGAAATTAGTTGTGTCTAACCTGGAGAAGACTGAGGACAGCCATGGTGTTTGATAAAACGTGGCCAGTGCTATTAGCAGAGGAGCAGTGAACTTACACAATGTCCTCCAAGAAGCAAAGCCATGACAAGGTATAAGAAAGCAAACTGCAGTTCACAGAGAAAAGAGGGCTCAAACCCAAATGGCAAATCTGTGGTGGAAAGGGCAGCTGTGACGTGGTGAGGCTGTGGTCTGTTCATCATTGTCCTCCTACCTCTTCACTTCACGTTCGTGCCCACCTACCAGGGATGCAGGAGAGGAATTTCTGCGTGTCTTGGCCCAAGTTCTCTGAAAGTCAGTGCTAGAAGCAATAGCTTCCACATTAACCCTTTGCTGGGATGGGGGTGCAAGCCCGCAGAAGCAGAGCCAGGGGAAAGTGGAGTGGGCCAGGGAAGCAGGGAGAGAAACATGGGTAGTGGTCCTGAGCCGGTCACAGCTTTGTAGCAGGAGCAGCTGACTGCTCGTCTTGTGGACCTTCTTCAAGAGACCGTGTGAACAACTGTGTCCTAGAAGTGTCTATCCAGGAGGAGAAAGGGAGAAGAATGAACCCTCGAGTGCCCTCCCATCCCCCCTCCCACTGGCCAGCCTGCTCGTGCGTGGTCAACTTTCCTGTACTGTGGATTGCTCTGTTACGAGGCTCTGAGCAGCCGGGGCCCCTGAGGGAACAATCCAGCCAGTGGGCTCCTCCGTTTGTCACTGTGGTGGCTGCAGCAGTGACCTGGCTTCACAACCCTGGGGACAGTCATGCTGTCACTAGGCTGCTCTGGCCTGAGAGTGAGGCAAACACATGGTGGCACACAAACTGAGTCCACCGTGTGCTCTGACTCAGAGCTAGTGCCAGAAGGGGAAAAAGACCATCTAAGAACAAGGGCAGGAGGGGAATGAGTCAGAGCAGAGCCACTGCCTGGTCTCGGGGTGTGTGTGTGTATAACAGCGATGGATTTTGAATGAGTATTTACAAAGGGCCGCTTTACATTTATTACATCATTTAATTCTCTTAAGCCTCTATGGAGTAAATATTATTGCCCACATTTTACAGATGAAGAAACTGAGGCTCAGAGAGGTTGAGTAACTGGTCCAAGACCCCCCAGCGGGCAAATGACAAGAGAGGATGGAATCACAAGTCTCCTGGGCTCAGAGCTCACGCTCCTGACCAGCTGCCACACCCCAGCTCCTCGCCCACAGCTAGTGCTCCTGGAGGAGGGTGCCTCGAGACAAACCCACAAGGCCGGAGTGGGCAGGCCCAGCTCCCTCTGAAGGACCCAGGAAATGCGCCATCATTGGAAGAAAGCAAACAAGTTATGATGGAAAATGGAAAGGCGTGTAGGGCGACAGACAGGGTGAGGAAAGTTTGAAGGCTCAGTGTGGTTCCCCGACCTCTGCTAGACACGTCTCAGTGTACAATAAAATTACGCATCTTCTCCTGAACGTATAGGTAGAGAACTGCGTGGGAAGCTTTCTGCCAATCTTGGAAGGCAAATATGTAGGGCTGTACTCAGAAAGCAGTACTGAAGGGAGTGTCCCTAAGTGGGGACCCAGGGAACTGTGGGACATTGGGTGTCCTGCATCAGTCTGCTGGCAGATGAGAGGGAGGAAGCAGTGTCCAATCTAGCAAGCACAGGGCCAGGGCACGCCGGGTCTGGGAGCAGTGGGGCAGTGTTGTGAACCGCAGGCACCCCTGTGTTGAGCTATGGGAGGAAGGGCATCAGCATACAAACGGTTTAGCAAAGGAAACAGCATTTCGATGCTGAGGTCTCCTTCTCTTTCTGGGGTTTATCAAATTCCTCCAGAACGCACACTCCAATTTCTGCCTCTATCTCCACATGGCCTTCTTCCCCGTGTCTATAGCTCTGTGCGTCCTCTCCTCTTCTTATAAGGACGCCAGTCATTGGATTTTGGGCCCACCTTAATCCAGTATGACCTAATCTTAATTAATTACATCTACTAAACTGTATTTCTAAATAAGGTCACATCCTGAGGTTCTCGATGGACATGAATTTTTGGGAGACACTATTCAATCCAGTACAAAAGGCAAGATCTTTTTCAGGCAGATGGAACAGTGTTTACACATGCCCTCAGGTAGGAAAGGGCTTGGAGTGTTTGGGGCCAGTGTGGCTGAAGTGTGGGCATAAGGAATAGAACAGACCCAGGAGAGCTTGGAGAGAGGGACAAAGCCAGACTGTGGAGGAGAGAGGGAGAAGGGAAGGGGGGATGGGAGAGAGTGGAAGACAGAAGGGACGAGACACCAATGATGTAGAAGAAGAGACCCACAGGAGCAGAGTCCTTGAGAAGGCAGCCAGCATAGGGTTTCAGGTTGGCACAGGGTTGGCTTGTGATGGGAGGAGGGCTCAGGAGAGGAGAAGGGGAAGATGGGCACAGAAGCGCGTGGGTCTGATGGTGAGGAAGAGAGAAATCCTTTCTAATGGCACCTATTTTCTCAACTAAATAGGAGACAGCTAAGAGGTGGAGGAAACGGAGCTGGAGTTTGGAGGAGAGAAGTTTTTGATGGTTGTCTGGAGAGTGAGAGATCAAGCCTACCAGGATTGCTAGGCAGTGTTAGGAGCCCTTTCGAGGTTTGAGGTTCTTTAGAATATGTCCATTTTTCCTCATTCCCACTGTCATTTACCTAGCTCAGGCCACAGCATCACCTCTATGTGATTACAGCCGCCCACGACTGGTTTCTCTTCTTCCCATCTTGTCTCTACTCCCAGTCTATTCTCTACTTTGCTGTCACCATGATCATTCTAAATGACATGGCATCACACTCCAGTTCAAAATGCTCCCAATAGTGTCCCATTGCCCTCAAGATACAGCCCATACACTTTATTGTGGCTCTTAAGATCTTCCATGAGCTGCTCCATGCTCGCTTCACAGCTTCATTTCTTGCCACTTCCACTTCACATTCTGCATTTCAACCACCCAGAATTACTATCAGTTCCATGAATGTGCTATGTTCTCTCCACTCAAAGTCTTTGCACTTGCTATTCCCGCTTCCCAAAATACTCTCACCTCCTGCTCCGGCGCCCTCCCCTCGTCTGCCCACTGCCTCTCCTCCTCCTTCCCCTCTCCACCGAGTGTCCTCCCCCAGGTAGCTTTCTTTGACATCCCCCCTTGGAGTCCATAGGTTTCCTGCATCACCCTCCGTGGGTCCCTTCTTATAGCAGTTACCAAATTCTAATGTAATTGCTTCTTTATTTCGATTTAGCCCTCTTAAAACTATCAACCCCCTACAGTACCATACCTATGATTTCATATTACCTGACATATAGGACTTTTTAAAAACCTGTTAAATAAGTAAATAAATGAAAAAAGTTAATGTCTACGCTGAAGGTCACAAGTAACTCAAAACTTTAGAGCAGTTAACTTTGCTTCTCCTCAAGGCCCAAGCCATTGAACTTCACCCGGTGACATCAGGGAACCACTCTCGGCATGGCCCTTGGGACTCAGCTACCTGCTTCATGCTAGGTGCTCAGCTGGACTTCTGAGTCTCCATGGTAAATTGCAGGAGGCTTTGAGAGGGTTCCCCACAGGATGATCTCCGTTTGTCTTTCTGCTCCTATCCACCTCCCGTCTCTTCTGCAATGTGTGCTCTCTGTTATTCCGTGATAGGTTATGCTTTTCTTTATAAGTGGTCTTCCAGCTTCTGAAAGGCTTGGAACAGTGTATGCTTTGTACTTTCTTGGGTCATTTGATTTTGAGTTCCCAGAAATTCTTTTGTTAAGCTGCTTTTTTACTGTAGCATAAACAACTTTGTCCCAGTTCCGACACTCTAGCAGCACTTCCTACTCTGCCCTCCAGCAGCGTCCAAGGATCTGCTTCCACTCTTGCCCACCCTAGTTGTCCTAAGATGGCTTCTCGAATGATCACGGAAAACTGGGAGATGTTCTGACGTCGGTTTTGTGTCTTTTCTGTAGGAAAGCGTTCCTCTGATCTTTTTGGAAGCACACTGACTCCATTGGCTCACACATGCAGACCCAATTCCTGAAGGCTGGCCACGACCGCTCTGCATTACCACACTCCACTGATGATGAAACAGTGTCCTTTCTCAGCCCCGGTCTTCACCGCAGGGCAGGCCCCCAGCTTTCCTGTCAGTAGTGGGTAAAATCAGCTGCCTTTTTCTCTCCTGCTCCGTGCTCTCGTGTACTGACCAGCGTGCCCTAGATAGTAGCACAGATGCAATGCACTGACTGTTGCTGATTCTTCTACTGCTGGGATTGAGGAAATCAAAGAATTCCCACTCCCTCTCTGCCTTTTTTTTGTGTCGACCTCCGTACCTATAAATTCTTGTTGGAACAATCCTGCTTTACTGATTTGTCCATTTCTGAATGAGCATTTATTTTTAGTTCAAAAGAGACGATTTGCTCTTGTGTACAGTTTGTAAATAAGCTTTTTGAAAAAAACATGTTTTCATCTCTGTAGTTGTTTAAAGTGTAGCAGGTACAGTGTATTGAGGTTCAACATTTACTCCACTCGCCTTCTACAATGCCTTCTGTACTGCAGAGGCTGGGAAATGAAAACTGTATTTTCCAGACGCCCTTGCAGCTGGGGTTCTGGATATGAGCGAGGTTCAGCCATTCAGATGCATTCACCTGGGACCTGGTAGGCAGGAGTGAGACATAGCCCCCGTTTCTGTTCTTTTTGGGGCAAGCACAGTCACGCCCATTTAGTTTTGCTGTGTCTGACCACTAGCCTTGTGTGTGTTGAAGGCAGTGGTGGGTCAGTCATCTGCTGGTACGGGCTCCAGTGGGCACTTGGGGGCTTCTGGTTGTAGCTGTTGCAGGGACTTCCTGACCATGGTGGCTTCCTGAGGGTGTCAGAGGTGCCACAGTTCTGGATCTGGGGCAGGAGCAGTAACTTCCCATTTGGGCAAAGGGCTTCCTGGCTGTAGAAGCCTCAGCTCTGCTGGTGGCTGGGCTCTGCAGAGCAGCAGAGTGAGGTTATCTTGGAAAAGCTAAACCAAGAGCCTGTCTCTGCAGCTCTCCCAGTAATTCTGTGAGCCATGTAATAGCTTGTAATAAGTCCCTGTCTGCTGAAACTAGCTGGAATGGATTCTGTTCTTTGCCACGGGACCCTGACTGATATACAATGGGAGTACTTATTTGCAATATTAAATATAGTTTCTGATTAGAAAGATTTTAAGTCAAGAGGAAGGAGCTATCTAAGAAGAGAGGCAAGGTTTAGAATTTGTATTGGCAGCAAATTTTTGTTTGTAGGAGCCAAATCAGGGCTCTCACCATTTTGGGTGTGTATACAATTTTCTGTGGCAGTACCACCAACAGGATTGTGAGGGATGGATGGAGGCAGAGCTCTGTAGACCCCAACTTTCACATTAGACTTGAACTCATCCTAAAACTCAACCCTAAATTTTTAAGCCTACAGGTCGGATTCTTCTGCCACAACC
Source organism: Diceros bicornis minor (assembly GCF_020826845.1). Taxonomy (NCBI): domain Eukaryota; kingdom Metazoa; phylum Chordata; class Mammalia; order Perissodactyla; family Rhinocerotidae; genus Diceros; species Diceros bicornis. Next base: position 6,812,519 of record NC_080763.1, on the reverse strand, counting down.
TTTCTAATGAAAATTGGCCTCTCCTGTTCTCTCCAAGCTGTCTCTCTCTTTCCTCCCTCCCCTCCTGCAGGAGCCCTTCACCACCACTATTCACCCACCACATACACATACACACAGAAGGAGTCCATTTGTAAAGAAACAATGTGATACAAACTACAGTTCCAAAGGAGAAATGATAACAAGATCTGCAGTAGAGTAAATCCCCGAGAGAAAGGATCATTATTCGTATATGAAAAGCACGAGCGGGAGAGAGTCATTCATGTGGCTGGGAGAGAGAAGCTGACAACAAGAACGGGTCCAGGAATGGGCAAGTCACTCCTTATCTGTAGGTCCAGGTTCCACTTCTCTACGATTTTAAGATTAGGCAATACTTGCTCATGGTACAAAATTCAAAGCTAAAAAGGGCACAGAGCAAGTCTCCTGCCACCCCTGAGCCTGGGTTCCTGGTGTCCCACCCAGAGACCAGCTCAGGTGAATTTCTTCCTCAGCCCATTTTCCCAACGGGGAGCCTCTGATCTGAGGATTGTGTGGAAGCCTCCAAAATCCTGAGGAAGAGCTCCAGAGGGGAAGCGACACCCAGGATTCCAGACCCGCTGGCTGGTGCCCGGCCGAGGGTCTGATCATGCAGCACGGACAGGACACCCACTCCCAGCTGCCTGAGCCTCAGGAAATGGCTGATTCCCTGGCAGGAGGTAGGCCTGCGCCTTTTCCTTTAGCATTGTTGTCTGTTAGTTTTCATTACGTTGTGTTTTATTCCCACAGCTTCCCCTTCAGCTCAAATTAGAATGCTTATGGGTGGATGTTTGTTTATATATGTCATGTTGCTGTCGTCTTGGGTCCAATATGTGCATCTGAGGCAGGAGACTGTGTTTGTTTTTTAAATTAAGAGAAACACCAAACACCCTCTGCCAAGATGGTGGAAAGTTGCCCTATTAGGAGTTTACACAATAAAAATCTGTGCCAGTTATAACAGGTATTGAGATGGGGTGGGGCAGTAGGGGAGGAGAGAGAGAGAGAGGGAGAGAGGGAGGAAACCTGAATAATCCTTTGGCAATTCTGAGTGTGACACAAGATTCTCTTCCTTCTTAGCAATTCTATGCCTCGTTCCTGATAATTTTAGGGTCTGCTGTGTCTCTTGCTATGAGAATTAGCATCAGCAGCTTTCAAAATGACTTACCAGTTAACCCCTCCAGAAATCTTAAGACATTATTCTTTTCTTCTCCAAATTTCCCATCTCTAAGCCTTCTAATTCTCCTTCAAATTTCCATCTGTAAAGTTAATACAATCCAATAAGAAAATAATGTGCTCTTGAGACGTCGACATGCTCAGAGACATTTTATCCTGCCCTAAAGCCTGGAAAGTTTGAATTTTCCTTAGGATAAAAAAGTAAGAAATAATAGAATAATTCACTGTACTGTAACAATTAAATCCAGCAATTTAACATTGCGCATTGGTAAATATAATGCTTGCAACAACCAAAAGTCTCCCATGTATTGACAGACAAAAACAAAGTTACAAATCTAAACCTCCTATTCCGAACCACATTCCTAAATGTAAATAAGCGTGCAAGCATGTTGCTACATATCTTTACAGAAGCAATTACAAACAAGCCTTATCAGGGGCTAAGTCACCAACGCACACAATGCTTATCTGCTACACCCTCTACTGGACAGAGTTTACAAGGCTAGTTGCATTATTTCCAATTAATTTTTGGCATCATCACTCTGCATCTGCTTTACGAATGCAAGGCGTGAAATTTATAGTAGCAGGTTTAATATTTCATCCAGCCAAAATTATTTCGCTACAAGGACTTACCTTTGGTGAAATATTTTGTGTTGGATTTTTTTTTAATACATAGATTGCTTCTCTCTCTCTTGCAACCCACTGTCCAAACACTCAAGCTGTCACCAAACCCAGTACGTGGCAAGAATAATTTCATGCTGAGTAAAATGTGTTTAATTTTACATCCTGTAAGAATAATTACTTAGCATAATGCCACTTAAAATGTATTGCTATCTGCAAAGGCTAATGAAGCTACAAAAACCTGAATCATCTTTGGAAAGAATTAGGGTATTAAGGGTGCTCGCCTTCACTTCCTCTTCTCCTGTAGTGACTGCCTGAAGAGAGAAGCCCAGACCAGAGGAATAATCCAAGACCAGATCCCGCTGTCTTCAAACCGGGTGTGAGTCCAGTGGGTTTGCGTGGAATTTAATCCCACAGACCTCTGCTGAGCCACCCTAAGACTCTGGAAACAGAGCCTCGGGCCCCTGGAGATGCCCATCCTCACCCAGGTCCCACTGGGCAGCCGCAAGGAGGGGGCTCAGGTCCAGGGCCAATGAGGACCACCCACCCTAACGGTGGGGCTGGTGGCAGGCCTGTGGCCTTTGGCCTTAAGGATCTTGTCTTTTTGATCATTGGTGCGCCCAAGTAGTGAAGACCACTGTTCTATCTATTGCTCATCTTGAGGCTTAAAGCAGGCAACAAAGAATGACAAGGAGTAAGAGGGAAAAGGAGTGCTTTGCCTTAAGGAAAATTTCTTTAAAAAACCCTTTTATTTTGAAATAATTTTAGAATTACAGAAAAGTTGCAAAAATAGTTCAAATTTCCTGTATACCCTTCACTCGATCTCACCTAATTTAATATCTTACATGACTGTAGTACAATTATCAAAACCAGGAAACTAACATCAGTACAATACTATTAGCTACACTACAGGCTTGAATTCCAATTTCACCAATGTTTCCACTAATATCTTTCTTCTGTTCTAGGTAGGATTCAACCCTGGATCCCACATTGCACTTAGCTGTCATGTCTCCTTAGTCCCCTTCACTCTGGGATGCTCTCTGTCTTTCCCGACTTTGACACTTTTGGTGAGTACTGGTCAGGTATTTCATAGAGTGTCCCTCAATTTGGGTTTGTGTGATGTTTTCTCATGATTAAACTGAGGTTATTTTTGGCGAGAATACTACAGAAGCACTGATTCCTTTTCATTGCTTTGTGGAAGTGGGACCTGTTCTTTTCCAGCAATGAAGTTGAGCAAGGGCACGTGCTGAGGGCCTGGACGAATCAGTGCACCTCTGGGAACCTGAGTGGCGGGTCTCAGGAGAGTTGGGCATGGAGCCTGAAAGCACTTGACACGCTTCCCTTACCTGTCCCTCCTTTCTCCCTTACTATGGGAGGCAATGGGAGAAGTGAGAGCACTTCTCTGCTATAGGTAGACAGTGCTAGTGTTTCTGCAATCCAGTGCTATTGAGATCCACCGACAGACAAGGAGTAGCCAATGGAAGCAGAGTACTATGGATGTTGGTAGGGAGAGTTTCCCCCTCTGAAAACTTGGGACCTGGGCCTGGCACATTGTAGAAGCTCCAAAAATGTTTATTGATTAAGTGAATAAAAAAATCAGTGAGTGAATGGAGTATTCATTTACAAAACATACTGATGGGCGCTCCACTCATCCCCCCTTGGGAACCCACGACCTGGTCCCTCAGCATGGTTTTGAAAGACCAGTGGTGGCCCTGAGCTCAGGACTCCAACCCTTCTGTCCCATCAGTCCGCGAAGTGCCTGGAGAAGCTGTGTTCGGAGAAGACTATTTGAGAAGTTCCTGGGACCACCGAAATCGACACTGTTTGGGGGAAAGTAGAATCAGATCAAATGTATAGACAGCAAAATCTAAGTTTGGGGAGAGGAGGCAAATAGTAGCAGGGTTGAAGCCTCTTTCTGGGTGGACTGTGGTTTGGGGAACCAGTAGAAAGAGGGAAAGGCAGTCAAGGTGATGGGGTCGCATGGAACGGATCTTGTGTGTGTGTGTGTGTGTGTGTGTATGCACTTGCAGGTTGAGATGTGTTTCCTTTATTGATGGGACTGATTTCATTTCTTCATCTGCTCAGTGCTTCTTGGTTATTCTCTTAGAATTGCCAGTTTTCCATATAATTTACATAACACATTATTTATAATTATCACTGTAATTTAAATTGAGTTAAGTTTTCCAGATGCATATTTAGTGAGGACTTTTTAAAACATACAAGAGAGAAGCAAAGCACCAGCAGGATCTGAAGACTTATTTAGTCAGGTGTATAAACAAGATGAGAAGTGGTTTTACTGACATATTAATGAAAACAGCCAGTACTGGGAGCAGGTGGTACGTACCACGTACCACTGTTCAATGCACTTTATATATATCAACCCATTTCGTCCTTACAGACACACCATGAGCTCAGTCTGTCATATACCCATTCCACAGAAAAGGAAATTAACACACACAGACACTTGCTTGAGGTTATCCAGCTGGTAAGAGGCAGAGCTGGGGGTCTAGCTCTAAACACTAGACTATAGGGTGCTTCTACTGTGATCTAGAAGGCCTATGCTTTCTGGAACAGCCTGTAACCCTGCGAACGTGAGCCAAAGAGTTAGGAAGGACTAGGTTTCTGCTCTTTGCTCTTTTAGGGACAAAATGAACACACCAGGCAAACATCCTTGCGCGTGCTTCTTCAGGCAGGCAGTAAGAACTAGAGTTGCCCTCCGTCCCGGGAGGTTGCAGGAGCTCCTGCAGGATGTGCACACTGTTACAGGAGCTTCAGGGGGAGGGGAACGTGTTTGTTATGGTATTTGTTTAATCCAGCAGCATTTTAATAAAAAAAGAACATTGGATCTCTATCTTACCAAAATTTCAAGCAGGTCATGTGCTTCACAGGACAGTAGAAGCACAATTATGAACTCTCATAAAACTGCTTTAATACAAAGTTCTGGTTTTGTTTGATTCTTGTATAGGTTCACACACCTACTTTGTACAAATTAGCTCATTGTATTCAACAGGTTTAAGCTCAGTTGATCAACTATTTGTTCACAAGGGGACATGTAAAAGGAGAACAGTACTGTCACATAAAGGCTAACCTGTGAAAGAGGTCATCTTTGTCAAATGCACAGAGTGCGACAGCCTGGCTTGTGTTGTCACATCAGAATGAGACTTTGTCTCATGAGTGACACCAAATTTATTTGCCTCCCAAAGATGAAGGGTCAAATTACTTCCAACTCTGACAGTAAATGCAGGAAATTTAGGTGATTTCAGATCATTGAAGCCATTCAATGGATATTGAATGGGATTAGTTGTTATAAGAACATTAATAATTGTTATTATTATTGTTGTTATATATTTTTACAAATCACACTTATGACTCAAGAGCAAAATTTGGAAGAAATCATTATCACCTAAACACCAAATTGGTAAGGGTCATAATTAGGAAACCAGACATTTAGGTCTTCAAAGAGGCCTCTGTCTTTCTGGACACTTAAAAATTTTTAATAGAGTGGCTGAACCAAACAGGACAATCACTGACACTGGCTCCAGATGGTCTTGGTCTCTGGGAGGAAAAGTCCAAGTTCCAAATCAGTGAACATCCCAGTGGAGCTGGGACACATTTCCTTCTGCAAAACATGGAAATACTATTATGTTTTGAACCCTGCTTAGGAGGGAAAGGAACATACAACCAGCACAACATTTTTCAATGGAGCTTTCAGTAGCTGATTCAGCTGGTATGTAATTTATGCTAATAAGTTGCTAGATTTCAAAATGACTTTTTCTTATCACACTAAAACCTTTTAATTTGAATGTATATTTCTTAGTCCAAATGGGTAGGGAAATTTTCTGTCAAAAGCCAGGGATACAACTGGCCCTGTCTAAAAGGGAAGGAAAAAAGAGAAATTATTGTCCAGAGGTTTGGAGGAGGGGAAGAAAGAAGTTTGATGTACGGCTTTTAAACAATTTCCTAAGACAGTTCTTGATTTCACACACCACTTACCTCTATAAAAGTTTATCATAATTTTAATATGGTCACATTACTTGGGGACTTGAATGTGACATAAAGTTGACAGTGAAATGTAGCTGGTTTCATTTAACTGTGATGCAAGAGGGGAAAGTATACCAGATTGAGCCACGACGCATGTGCTCTACTCCCAGCTCTGCCACCACCTAGCTGTGTGACATTAAGTTGCTCACTTAGAGTAGGCCTCAGTTTCTTCATTTATCAAACTAGATTAATCGTGCTAGTTATACTAGATGATCCCTTACTAACCTTTTTGGTATTAACATTCAATAAAGTTGGGTAAGTTCTCCCAGGCCAGTGGCTTTCAAATTTATTTATTTATTATTTATTATTAATTAATTTTTGGTGAGGACGATTGGCCCTGAGCTAACATCTGTTGCCAATCCTCCTCTATTTAATATGTGGGATGCTGCCACAGCATGGCTTGATGAGCGGTGTGTAGGTCCACACCTGAGATCCGAACCCAGGAACCCCAGGCCACTGAAGCAGAGCACACAGACTCAACCACTACGCCACCGGGCTGGCCCCTCAAATTTATTTTTTACTGTGACCAACGATAAGTACATTTTATGTTGTGACCTAGTACACATACATTTATAGATTTATATGTAAATGTGTTATATATACACACATAGTATGAGATATATGTTACACACACACGAAATGAAACTGAAAATTTCTTGAAACAGTACTTACCCTTGTTGCCGCAGATGCATTATGATATTTTTTATTCTATTTCATTAAAAAAAGCTGGTCCAGGGGCCGGCCCAGTGGCACAGGCGGTTAAGTGCGCGCGCTCTGCTGCGGCGGCCCGGGGCTCGCAGGTTCAGATCCTGGGTGCACACCGACGCACCGTTTGGCAAGCCATGCTGTGGCGGCGTCCCGTATAAAGTGGAGGAAGATGGGCACGGATGTCAGCCCAGGGCCAGTCTTCCTCAGCAAAAAGAGGAGGATTGGCAGATGTTAGCTCAGGGCTGGTCTACACACACACACACACACACACACACACACACACACACCTGGTCAGTGTCCACTAACGTGGCCTCATGACCCAGTTTGACACTCACTATAACCAGGCACAATCCTGCACCTCAAGGAACTGGTTAAAATTCTGATCATTGAAAGAAAAATATAAAAACCGTGTAGGTACAGTTGAAGGAATATGCTATAATTTTAATGAAAAATTATGACATGCTAAATAAAAACAGTCACTAAGTACAAATACCACCAGTGAACTTACCTGTTTTAAGCTCTGAACTTAATAACTGAACTTTGGTTTTTCATTCTTCTATAAGCAAAACTTTTTTTGAAATTTTCTCTCACCTGTTAGACCGGCTTTTAACTCTTCAGTCAAAGGAACCCTAGTGTTTTGATAAATGGATCAGCTTCTATTTATAAACAACCCCTTTTAAAGTTTCTGTAGCTTTTGCTAGAGTATTTTAAAAGAGCCTTTGATTTTTTTATATTAACTTTTAAAAGCACAGTTAATAATAAAACAATTATATAATGTTTTCCTTCCACTTTGAAAACCTCTTTTGAGGGAAGATACTGTAAGAAGATTCTAGTCCTTGCATCTTTTACTCTGTCCTCAATTCCCCCGAGGACCCTCTGCTGCAGCTTTTGAGTTCAAGTCTTGGTGCGACAGGGTATTACAGGGATTTCTGTGTCTTAGATGATACTCAAGGATCTAGGGTATCATCAATATGTAGGTGATTCATTTAGGTTCCATCATACCTTAATCCAAGGATGAGAAAATTGGGTCTGATTTCTCAAGCAATGTCCCTTTCTGGCTTTAATCACACACACTTTTGTGTACAAGCGACAACCACAGGTTAGGGTTATTTCCAACGGTTCAACCATCTAGGGAGTATTTCATTTAGATGAGAGAAATGTCAAAATATCTTCTTTAAAAGGTTACATTATAAAATAACCCCTTTTCAGGTAATACTTCTAAATGGAAGATGATTATGGTTTGTTTGTATATTTTAAAAAACAGGACATAATATCCATTCATTAGTTTATAATATATAATATAGAATGAACTTACCATTATAAAGATCATACTCCTTCTATCATACTTTTTCCCCAGATACTACTATACAGATTTATAACAAATTCTTAACAATTAAAATTGTGAACGAGTTAAATCTGGCTTATTTCTATATATCTTTTATTAGATCTCTAACATCATCCTCATCTAATGGCAACCATGCACAGAAAGACTTGAGGCTGCTCGGGTGCTCTGTGAAGTTGGGTCACTGGGATAGGGACATGGCCCAGTTATTGGCCTTTGTGTTCCTGATCTATATCTTCAAACTTTCTCAGCCCTATCAACTCAACTTTTCTAAAACATCACAATATCTATATTGCTGAAAACGAACGCTTACCAATAACACTTTGGATCTGTGGAAAAGATCCAGATAACTCCACTTACAGGTCCATAATTGCTGGCTTCGTAATTATAGTTTTGGGACTTCTACTTGTCTCTCCTCATCACCTTTTTTTTTTTTTTTTTGCAATATGACATAAGCTAATCCTCCCAGTACATACAATTTCCAACAAATATATGTTACACTGTTGAAGAACAAGCAGGTATTTTTTTTTTTCCAGAAAAATCCCTTTCTCAAGATACATTACTATTAGTTGAATTTCCTATATCCAGGTAGCTATTGCACTATTCCTGAGGCCTTTTTTCTACCACCCATGCTGATCCAAATCAAACAGACCTTTGGAGAGTACTGACAATGACGTCTTCATTGACCACGATCGCTGCTACAGCCTTAGCTCCCTGTTTGCTCTGTAATGCTGTGCCAAGATCTTGGCCTTTAGATGTTCCCAGAATCTTGGAAACATTACTTATTTGTTTGTGAGTATAATAAGCTTGAGAAGATTTTTGCATCCACAACAAAATATGAGGATGAACAAAGGAGTGTGAATTGTTTTCCTTAGGGTGGAATTATTTTCTTTACCTAACCATAGGACTTGGAGTCAGTTAGAACAGAATTTTAAGAAATACTTTACATTGGTGCATTTATAAAACATACCAAAATTAAAACAGAGTAAAAGGACTTACTGTAACAGGATCCATTTTTTTTCAACCTTTGGTATTAAATTTTTTTATTATTAAAAGTATTTTGTGATTATTAAAAGTTATTATTAAAAGTATTTTGTGATTATTAAAAGTATTAAAAGATTTTTAAATTCTGAGGGATATTGGTGGGACCTATGATTAAGGACTCATATTGTTTAACTTTTAAAATATAAATTTAAAAAACTACTCTTCATATCCCAGCCTGATGACTTAAAGAAATCAGCAGGGTATCATAAAATACTCCTAGCACTTATAATGGCTTTAATTAAATATCATAAAGACTAAACATCATGGTTCTATTACAAGAAAATAAGAAGATATGGACAGAAATAACTTTTCACAATTTCTATTTGAAGATTTCAAAATAGTATGCTAGTAATTGATTCCCTTCTAATTTGACTGCATTCTGAGTAATAGAACAAAAGCATTTTTTAAATAATGGGCCCTTTGAAAAAACAAAGAAAAGAAGAAAGTCAATAGCAAGAAGCAAGCACACCTGCCATCAGGGGAACAGGGCTAGGGAGGTGTGTGAGATACCATGGGGCCACACCCCCTTCTCCATTGCCCTCCAGGGTGCACTGCCCCCCTCCCCCGGCCGGACAGGTGGGCACTGCAGCATGTGGAGAAGCAGTTTTGCGGGCTCCCACTTGTTCCTCAGGCCAAAGTCCAGGCAGAAGTTGGCCTTGTGGGGTTCCTGTCGGCCTGCCAACACATGGAACTCCAGGGACACTGCTAGGAGAATGCTGGCCAAATCCTGCATGAGAAGTCACCTCCTCCACGTTCTCTTCCATGGCGAGGCTTAGACTACAGGAAACTCCTTCTGTCAGGTTTTATGGTGTTTGTGCACCAGCCAATGACAAGTAAGAGAAAGAAAAAGAAAGCAACTTGTTTAACCTCACAAATAGAAAGGAGAGAATTCTTCAAAGTACTTGATCTGGGAATGAAGCCCAACATTCCAAAATCTAGCTCAGTTTGCCACTTTTTCATTTACTCAAGGTTTTTAGAAATTTAAATAATTATGATACTATCTACTTTAGGCCATCATATCACTGCTTTCTCCAAGAGAGAGTGGTCCAAAGCCATTGTTGCAAATACAGAACAATCCATGTACCATTTGGCAACAGTCAATACACAAAGCATATTCAGACATATACGTAGACACTATAGTATACACAAATTTAAAAAGCAGAGAGAATTAAAAATTCTCAAAAAAAAGGCCTTCATTGGCCATTCTTAAAACCATAAACAGGAAATATTACTTTTAATAAGTTTCCTCCAATACCACGTGTATGTAGATGCTCAAATGAATATTTACCTCCATATATATAGATGTTCAGAAATAAACATGACCAACACATATGCATGCAATCTCTCTTCTGAACCAATAAAGACAACATATTTCCAGGGAATGTTTATTTGAATTTTATTGTATGTTTTTTTAAGTGGAAATCATAATCTTACAGAATTTCTTTCAAATGGATAAACTTAGACAATTTATCAATGCTTCCTTAAATTTTTACACCACACTGAACTCCAACAGGTTTTTGTTTTAAGGTAAACCAGGTTTTTGGTTCTTCCCTGTGGAGAAGTTACTTTCAAGTCAGTGAAAGTTCTTGGCCCATGATTAAAAGTCTTTGCCAATTAGTACTCAACAACTTCAATTCACTTTTTTCTGGTTCAAGATGAGTAGGAGCCTAATAAGGCTGTGATAAAAGGGCAAAAGGCACTGAGAGCCAAAAGCGGATTAATGAGCTCCTCCATTTATTTGTCTTCCTAACAGCTGAACTGTTACAACTATTGACACTCTTCAAAAGGGTCCGCTCTGAACCCTGTCCAGGCACTGCAGGCTCCAATGGACATCTTCAAACCCAGAGAATGGAGGGCGAGAGCTTCCCCTGTGTGATGCCAAAACCAACAAAGCCCCATGGATCAGGTAATGAAACTTCAGCTTCTCCCCTTTGAGATTTATTTACTGGCAGCTGACAAGGGGCAAATTCAGCTCGAATTGTGCAGTCAAGGCCCTGTCAAGCTTTTCGAGGCACCCTTGTCTTGAAGCACCTTCATGACTGGCATTTCACTCAAAAGCCCTCCGCACTGGTCCTTAACAGCTTATGACATCACAAAGGACACTCCAGACAGATGCCTACATGGCATCCTGCAGCATTTTAAAAGAGAATTAGTGGTTTTAATTATGGTCGTAGTATGAAAGGGAACCATGCAAGCTCCACAGGAGACCTTTGATCAGACCCTTTTGCTAGTACAATGCCACGGAACTGTGACTATTCCTGGTAAGGGGCCTTTTCTTGCTGAATGACTCACCAGTGATCTTTGAATGCAGACAAGCTTCTAGCCCTCCCTCTTCATTAGTGAGCATTTCTATACAGGGGCCTATATAGTGCTTGGAGTCTAGGGGCTATACAATTGGGGGGAAAAGAATCCCTACAGATTCTAGCCTTTACTTAGGAAGTGCTGAAGGACTCTGAGTGACTTTATTCATTAAAACAGGTTGCTATTAATTAACTGTCATAATAAAATAAAGAACTATTATTTGCATTTCTTACTATGTTCGCTTTAGTAATATGTATAAAAGATGCTTGTAGCAGAAATGAATTTACTGAACAACTTCACCATCCCCTCCTCCCAATCCCCGCCTTTTTTTTGCATTTTGGCAGCAGGAGCCGCCTAATTATTGGGCCCAGATTTATGAGCCCAAATAGAAGTAAAACATAAATAGAAAATTAATTAAGGAAATACAAAATCCTTTTTACTTGCCAATCAGTTTACGCAACTTAAAAAAAAGCAAACAAGTTAGCTATATGTTTTAGTGATTTCAGAGAATTATCTAAGACAATAAAACCTCAACTTTTTTCAAAATATCACCCAGTTGGTGTTTAGCTTGAAGTGTGAGATTATGCAACAACCACAGCTACTCAAAAAAAAAAAAAAAAAGAAGAAAGAAAAAGAAGTATTCTAACTTAAAGCAGAACAAGATTCACTCTCTAAAAGATTTCACTTTTGGGAAACACAGAATGTCTTTGGTCTGTTATTGATGTTTTAAGAATTTATCCTTCAAAACCAATCCCAATAGTCAGGGCCCTTAGAAGATTCATGGTTGATATTTTAAGTATATGAAAATAGTTCATTCTCTTCTAGAATCTACTCAAGCACAGTCATTTGGTGAAAGACTGTGGAAATGGGAAGATTTTTTGAAAGATTCTCACTGAAATTGTAATTTGGTAACACGGGTTAAACAGAATTTGCATTAATAGCACATCTCCGTCACTGAACCCTCCATTAAACAGTATTGCTGTACTATGTTCCTTATATTTAGGAGATGACTTAGTTTTCAATTTTTTATATGGTTTCTTTTCTTGGATGAAAAACTTTTGGACTTTGGAATTTTGGAAGCTGAATGAGGAGCAGGTTTTTCACATTTTGCTGTCTCAGACATTGTTCATATTTCTCAGACTTTGCAGTTCTTTTCTTAGGTGCTTTAGAGCAACTAACATATCAGCCAGCTGTGGATCATTCCGTGCTTTCTGAGTGTAGAGACGGAAATGTCTGATGGTTTCCGATAACAAGACTTCAGGGTCTGCACCTCTTTCCCGCAGGCGCAGCATCCGCTCACAGGCGATGGCGTAGTTCTTGTGCCAATTCACTGGGTGTTCCTTTTGTAAATAGACAATCTCCTTATAAAGCTGGAAAACAGCAAAAAGGTTGGTATTCCACTGTTATCCCTTGATTCTTTTTCAAAAAACAGAAAACACAGAGGAATTAATAACATAAGGAAAAAAATCAAAGCAGCCTATAGTAAAAATCTAATCGTTGCTAGGCCATGCAGAAAATGTAAGGATGCTGCTGTAATTATTACAGTAGCAGGAGGCAAGGAGTCATCTAAAACTGCTTCTGGGGTTTTCAGATGTTGGAGAGGGAACCTAAGACACACTGTGTCGGGACAAGATGCTCTTCCTCCAGAAAGATGTTGGGAAAAGGATTTAGTCCTAATTCATGGAAAGCTGTTTACTCAACAGGCAGAAAAGTTGAAACTCCAAATTTAGCTGTTGGAGAAAAAAATAGCTTTCTTTAGAAACTGCACGGAAAAAGAACTTTAAGGAATTTAAATTTTGTCCCTCATTTTTACATAAATTTCTCTCTACATTAAAAACAACAGTAATAACAATAGCAACAATAAAACAACTCAAACAAATTCAGCATCAAAAAGGCTGGGCATAACAGAATTTAAGAGACATCCTTAAAGTGAGATATTGAAAATCTTCACAGTATCCCATCATTACAATTTTCATAGTTAAAACTTTGCCCACAGGAATTCGGAATTTTGTTGTTCAACATCAGAGATAATACTAATTGGAAAGAGTTAAAATTTTTGATATTGAATTTTCCAGAGGAAAAACATCAAAATTTAACAAATAAACAAAAAAGTGGATACAAATCTGCAAAATGGAATATTACCCTTGCTTACTTGGGAATTTCACAGCCTTCCTGGTGATTATCAATTGAAGCGGGACTTGCAGGATCTTGAGTCTACCCATGGACCCCATGAGAGCACAGAACAAGCAATGGTGCATTTTCCAGGACAAGTGCTTTCTGGATGACAACTGTCCTCACCATGCCATTCAGTTGAAAGTGACCAAATCACAATCTCTATTTCCCCAACCCCTACTCCAGAGCAGACAAACACACATCTAACCTAGTTCAAAATAGCATCCCATGAAAAAGTCCCCACCCCGTGTCTGACATGTCATTTTGATCTGTAACGACCCTCAGTCTTCAAGCTGCCTTTTAAAGCAATTTTCCTCTTAGTTTCCTTCACTCTGTAAGATAGGAAAGAGTTGCCTCATACCTCCATATACATCAAAGCTATTAAGTCAGCCTCCTGCCCTTTTCTTTTCTTGGTAAAATATTCAAAGTTTCTCCACCTTTCCTCATAGTCTTCTTTCTGTCCGCTGCTTCTCTTCCAGAGCCGCACTCCGATGAGGGCCGTGTGTAAAGTGCACACACGCTGCCTGGCACAGAGGAGGTACTCAGGAACTCCTCCGGTTCTCTACTTTCCCAAGTTTTCAAAGTCCTACTAAGGTTGTGGAGTTCAAAACAGACGCCAACACTTCAGGGAGCATTTCCCCAACGTCTCAAGACAATGAGAGGCTCACTCATGACCTCCTTGCTATTGTCTTCAGGAATTAGAACCTCCAGACCATCCTTTTCCAGAGCACTTGTTACTGACGCATCATCAACGTATTCTGGATGGCCCATTAAGACACAAGAGCCATATCTTAAAAAGCCAGTCATTCTCATCACATGGAATTATATTTCTTCCTCTGTGTGCGTGTGTTACTGCGACAATAGTCTTAGTGGACTGTATTCCATTTATTGGGGACATCTTTAACTTATCAAATGTATCCTAAGGATGATTGGGATACTCCCTGCTCCCCCACTACACCTGAACTTAATGTCCCCTAACTTAATGTCCTCCTGTACAAGCTATGGAGTAGGATAATGTAAATAATAACAAAAATATCTTTTACATCTAAAAAAGAATGTTCTTGAAAAACCAGTACTGGGGGCTGGATTTGTGTTGACCCATCAAGTATTTGGCCTCATTTGTCTTGCAAACAATGTCACACATCTGGAGACGTACTTAGAGGAGACACCTATAGACTGTGCTATAGACTTGTGTTCACAGAAAAGAGCAAAGCTTACAAGCCCAAAGGGACAATAAATCCATGAATTAGCTTCAGTAGTGGCCTAACAACTGACCATGGACCAGATTACTGATGAGAATATGAAATAGTAGTAAGTCTCAGATTTCTCCCAACTAAATACCACTTGTTTTTCACAGGATCGCAGAGTACTAGAGATAAACACGATATGATACGACCAGGATACAAGAGATAACCTATAAAGTTTAAGGCTCATGTTTTTTTTTTTTTTTTTTAGAAAAAATCCACAACTGGAAAGGTTAACTGACTCACAGTTTCACAATTAACAGCCTGACAATTAGCAGGCCTTGAACCTGGACCTCTGGCTTGCTGGACAGAACTCCAGCATGCTGCCTCCTATAATCAATCCCTTGCTGTCCTCAAGTGGGCACCTTGGAGGGTCCTGCTTTTGTCTCTGTGGTTCCCTCCTTATGGCCTGTCCTTCTTCCCCCTCTCTGTCACTACCCTGCTCCACCGTATGTCTGGCTAGCTCCTTCTGATCATTCAAGACGACACTCCAGTGACATCTCCTCTGGAAGCCCTCCCTCCCTCCTCACCACCTTCCTCTCCTGGAAGGTGTTCCCATAGCACCTCTGCCAACCTCTTGTATCACTTACGAGACTGACCCCAACTGAGGACTCTACCTTCTATCTCCCTCTCTCACCTGCCGCCTCTTCGATAGCAGGGACAGTGCTTGATCGTCTCCACCACAGTATTGTGTACAGACTGGGTGGTCAATAAATGTTCTGTGAGTGAATGAATAAATGAACAAACAATGAGCCAATGATCACAAAATTTAGGAGTAAAATCAGTCATCCTGATTGGCCATCATGCTATTTGACTTGGCATGAAACAAGTGCCCTGGCTGAGTAGATCCACAGCAGCCTCAAGAGAGCAGGAATACCTCCACCGCTCATACCTATAGCCCCTGGGCTCTGTTCTCACTGGCTCTTGCCAACACGTTTGTTTCCTACAGAGCAGGCTCCAAGACTCTCTCTGAAGGTGTCTGAAGAGCCCAGTGCTATAAATCCCATAAAAGCAGGGACTTGCTAAAACAGTGCTGCAGCAAGCCTCTGCTCTGTACCCCCACTTCCCATCAGAGAGGACCGACTGCACAAGAGCCTCAGTGTGGCGGGGTCATCTGAAGGTCTGTTTGGCTTTCTGGGGCCACAGTTAGAAGACAGAGCCACTGTCTAAGACCTTTTATTTTTCTCATGAAATCTCACCCAGCCATGGCCCTATCCTTGCAAGTGTAGCCAGGGTCATGACTTCTGCACAGAAGGCAACCTATCAGACTTTCTTTTTTATAAAACTAAGATATTAGTTTCCTATTGCTATTGTAACAAATCACCACAAACGTAGTGGCTTAAAACAATATAAATTTATTATCTTACATTTCTGGAGGTCAAAAGTCATAAAATGAAAGTTTTTGTAAAATCAACAGTGCTGTCTTCCTTCTAGAGGCTCTAGAATCTGTTTCTTTGCCCTTTCTATCTTCAGAGGCTACCTGTACTCCCTAACTGTGGCCCCTTCCTCCATCTTCCAGGCCAGCTGTATAGCATCTTCAAATCTTTCTCTCTGACCTCTGCTCGCATTGTCACATTTCTGACTCTGAACCTCCTGCTTCCTCCTTACAAGAACCCCTGTGATTACACTGGGCCCACCTGGATAATTTAGGATACTCTCCCCACCTCAAGATCCTTAACTTAAGTCCCCTTCGCTATGTAAGGTCATATATTTACAGGTTCTGGAAATTTGGACATGGACATCTTTATGGGGGGCCATTATTTTGCCTACCACAGCCATTTACTTTAGACATTATTTGTGATACATATGAGTATTTTTCCACTTATACTGCCAAATAAAGCTGGAAACGAAAAAATAAAAACTCTATTGTGATATACCCTCCCTCCATCCCAAACAATCACCAAATATGATGATATATAAAAAAGTATAACCTACATTATATGCGTGAGTGTAGAGTTGGGCTTTCACATTTGAAGGTATATTTGCTGTTTCTGCCAGGTTAAAGATGAAGAACGGCGTTTTCATCCTGGTGTTGTGGGGCAGGTGGGAACCTTCATTAAAATCATGTTGTCAATTTCACATTCAAAGCTAAATCTGCCAGACTTTCTCATTGATAAGGAACATACAAAAGCCATTATTGTATTATTTTTACTTCTCATATTCATAGACATTTACTCTGAATCAACAGCAACCCCTACTTCCCCCACCGCAAGATACTGTATTCACACTGACTGCCAAATCTTTTAGAATAAAGCTTATGATCCTCATCACTATTGGGCATCGTTCTTCCTCCAGATGTGCATTATTGTTATGCAAGAGCAGCTGGGGAGGGGAAGACTTGCTGAGTTGGTCAGCACATCCCTGAAGGTGTCCATCGCAAAGGCTCATGCCATGTGTGACCAGTGCTTCAAAGGTGGCTGGACTCTGACCACATGAACTCACCAACCTGTCTTCAGCACACCACTTAAATCAATACCTGCCCGAATAATGACCTGCTTTCTTCTTTTATGTGAGTTCTCCTCCAGCTTTCCCACATTCAATCACAGTGAAGAACTGTGCAAAGATACGGTATGTCTTTGATCAGTTCTTATAAGCAAGTATTTGCCCCTATAACTAGACTGATAACTTGAAATATGCTGTTTTCTGACTTTTTAAAAGACACTACTGCAAAAACTATAGTATATCTATTTTTATAATTGTTATTTTGGAGTTGTACTTCTTGACAACTTTTTAAAAATCTCTTTAAACTTATGTGAGGCCTTTACACTATAACTCAGTTCTCGGTGCACAGCTCAGTCTCTGGCCCAGAGTGCACATCAATACATTTTTGCTGACGGAAGTACTTCACAAGTACTTGGTACCCCTGTCTGCATCACTTAGGACTTTTACATTAATATTTAGGCCAAAGTCTGTTATTGTTAGATATTTTGATTATTTTAATATAATGACAGGAACAAAGAGAGTCAACAGCATCACCATAAAGTGTTCTATAAAGAAACAACAGGGAAGTACAGCATCTAGCACATTAATATGCAAATCTCTTTTCACAAATCTGCCTGCTCCCTTAGACTGAGCTCCCTGAGGGTGGGAACTGGGCCATATTCATATGTGTAGCTTCCCTGCCTAGCACAGTGCTTGGCCTCTAGTAAGCCTTCAATAAAAGCTTAAATAGTTAATTAGCACATGACACATGGAGCCAAGGTCCTCTTACCTTCTCCTCAATCAGCTGCGCTCTCTTTGCTGTAGTTGAGGCAAGAGAACACAGGAGTTATGAGTGCTCCAGGGTCAGACAGATGTGAGCTCAGACTCTATCTCTAGTAGCTATGTGGCCTCGGACAAGCAACCTCTCTACCTCCAGTTTGTTCTTTCGTAGAATGGGATAATAATAACTTCTTCACAGGGTGTTGTGAGGATGAAATGAGATTATGTATGTATAATGATTAGTATTATGCCTCAAAGAAAATAATTGATCATAAAAGTTATTTTTATTATCACCACTCACCCCTACTCCCAAAATGAAAAGTGCCACATAAAGCTACTTCTCTGCCATATTAAAAATAGGCTGCAAACACAAAAACATTGATTAGTCACCTTGCTTGCCACATCTCCTCATTGGCCACAGATTCCCAAGAAGATGGATCAAACCTGTAGTTACAAGACAACAGTAACATTATTGTCAGCTACATTTATTGCTGTGGATGTGTAATCTTGATTTTGCAATCTTGCAAGGCCAATAAAATAGGCCTTGAAGTTCTAACAAGGAACAAGATAATAAACTTACTCTCCTAGAAAAGTTCAATTGTTAGGAATTTGTGGTTTTGGCAAATGTGTTCTTAATTTGCATAATGAGCCCCAGTGCCTCATGGGAGCAAACAAAGGATTAGTGGGGAGAGGCTGGAGGCATCTGGGGAGCCAGCTGTTCTTAAGAACTGTTAGATGGGCCATAGTGTGGGGCTGAGGCCTGGGTCACTCTACGGACACAGCTAAGAGCCAATGGGCTGTGAAGTAAGGGAATAAGCCTGAGGAGAGGGGACTCCTGGCTTTGATAAATTATTGCGGGAACTAGGAAGCTGCCCAAAGAACACTGGCTAAACCACTTGCTGGCTTTTTTTTTTCTCTTAATTAAAATTTCTCTTATTATGTATCTATTTTGACAGAATGGAGATAAGGAGTGATGATGCATACTTGTACTGCTGTCGGCTGCTTGGAGAATGGGTGATTTTCTAACTTTCCCTCACAATGGTCACAGAGTGCTCTGATGTAGACCTACTTATCCATCTCTAGCTGGTGCACAGCAATGCGGTCTGTTTGCTCTTATTGAGTCAAAAAACCTTGGTAGCATTTGTTCATATGATCTTGCCTGTTGTTCTTGAATTATAAGCAATAATTATCTAAGTTGTAAATAATTCATAATTTTAAAAATAGGCAATAGAAGCACATTTCTTTAGATGGTGACTCATTCTCCATATGGGAAAGAGTCAACTCTATGTAGAAATGCTTCAAGGAAGACTAATCATGCCCAAAACAGCATAACCAGGCTGATGACAAACAACTGTGAAGAAAAAGTTACTTAAGTCCCAGTATTCCCTATAGAGAAGTTAACTGCCATTCCTGAAGAAAGAAAAATATGACGTTTATGCATGTGGAAACTATGCGCAAGAGTGCCTTTTAAATCTCTACTGCAGAATTTCTTCCCCTTTGAGGGTATGAGATGTAGGATGGTGGATAATACAGCCTTATGAGACCTGGAAGTGGAAGGTGCAGCATCTATCTGCTGTGGTGTCCACAAGCACAGCCTCCTTTTCCCTTCTACCTCCTCACTGTCCTTCAAACATGAGGACAAGAAATACACGTTCTCTTTCTCTATTACGATGCTCGGTGGGCAGCAAAATAACAACATTAACAACTAATAAAAAACAAAACGAAAAAATTAAAAGACATCTCAAAGTTTAGTAAGTTTTTTAGGCACACAAAATTGCTGTAATTTGATGAAAAATATAACTGCTCTTCATACCTTCCATATTCTTCAGTCCAGTTGTAGATATTTCTTGTAAGTCTAATCCATTCCTCAGGGTTGAATACAATCTCTGAAGGAACTAATTTGTCACAAGAACCCCATGGCCAAAGTGAATAGTTCTTTTTCCAGGTTGGGTCACCTTCATGAATTCCTATGCAAACAAATGTTTCTTTTCTATTGAAAACAGAAACAAAAATATTTTTAACATAAAGTTCTAAATGTTAAATATATATAACTCATGAAGGGTCATTTTTAACTCCTTAAACCTTGGTTACCAATAAACCATTTGCAAACATTTTGGTTTACTTAAATCTTTCCCAAATAGACTGTTTGAAATTTATATTCATGTAAAAAAGCTGTTTTAGGGGGTTGGTAAGAAGCATACAGACATAAATGATAAAACCTACCTGTTTGTAACATTAAAGAAATCACTCAGGGATAAGCGCTGTTATAATAAAAACTTCTGTGGTCTTGTCTCACATGTAAACATACATATTATTTGACACCTTTTTAAATTTTATAGAGGGAAATATGTTTTCTTTGTATCCCTACTTAGAAGTAGTCTTTCTCAAATTCCCATTGCACTTTCTTTTTTATCTCTTTTTTATCTCATTATTTTATTGTAGTTATTTTTTGCATTTATAAGTCTTTCTGAGTAGCCCAGAAGCATCCTAAGGATAGGCTCTCTCTCTTTGAATTAACTCTGAATCCCATATAGAATGATGCATAGGTAATACATGGTATTTGCTGAGTAAAATTAATTAGATTCGAATAATTATTAGGAGCTTCAAATCCTATAAAAATTAGTAATAGAAATAGTTTAAATAAGCTTGTTTCAAAAACATTATAATTAAATAGTTCGATTCCAATTTGTGGTATATGCCTTAATATCTATTATTAAGTAGGAAAAAAAAGAAGCATATTAACAGAAATTACTTGAAAGTAAAACACTTCATGAACTTTGAAACAAGACACTTCTGGCTTAGATTTTAGATTTTTTCCACCATTTATTATCTCTATGATTTTGGGAAAATTACCTAACTACTTGTGTCTAGTCTCCCTCATTGGCGAAACGGGTATAACTATCTTTCAGAGCTGTTTGAGATTAGATGAGATATCTGATATAAAGCACAGTCTTAAAACATAACAGTTCTGGTTCTAGGGAAGATGGAGTAGGCATATTCTACTCTGTCTCTTCCACTGCACACAACTAATTCCTGGACAGAAAACATAGAACAGCCATCTGAGGACTCTGAAAAGTAAATGGTAGAAAGAAGATTGGGGGAAGAAACCAGAATTCTGAGTTCTACCAAATCCGTGGTGAGTTTACCCACCGTTTTTTCCCCTTCCAGAATTGCCTGGCCTGGACTCAAAGGAAGCCTGAAGCCCAGAAGTATACACCAAGTGAGGACAAAAGAGCTCCAAGAAAAGCTCTTTTTTTCTAGACCAAGGAGCAGGAAAGTGAACTCATAAGGGTTGGAGCAAGCAGAGGAAATCCCCTGGGTTGTTTTCCCTTCTCTCCTTCCCCAGGCACCAGGCAATACTGTGCCAGCAGCAGAGGCGGCAGCACAGCGATGGCAGCGGCAGCTGGGCAGGTTCCTACAACTCTGAGGAAAGGAATACTTTCCTCTAATCAGAGGAGCTGTGCTTCCAAGAGCAGGGGGAAAATTCCCACTACTCTTTGCCTCTTTCAATCTTCCCACAGCCTGGCCCCAGGTGTAGACACAGTCACACGAATTGCATGGCAGAAGAACAAAATTAAAGCTCCAGCTTTCTGGTCAGAGAACCAGGAAGACAGGTTCTGGGGAGCTGGAAAGTCCTGGGATGAATACAGAAAGGACGGTGATCAAGAGAGCAGTCCCATAAAGTTGTGTATGAACTCCTGCTTATCTCTGAGCTCAGCATGCATGGATCTGACCTTAGAGAGGGTTTGAGGAATGAGCCACAGGGCAGACCACCACCCAGGACCCAGACTACGTACTGGGTAGCATACACAAGGGATTAATCTAGACAGCACTATAAATGCTTTGAAAACAGAACTAACATCAGAACCACAGTTCACAGAAGGCAGGTCAGAACTTGCAGTCTGAGATTAACCTGGCTGATAGCCTGCTAAACAAACAAACAAAAAATCAACATTCTCCTTAGGATTTAAATAAGACTCAAATATTAAAAATGTCTGGGATACAATCCAAAATTACTCAGCATATGAAAAACCAGAAAAATTTCAACTCACAATGGAAAATACAATCAATAGATATCAATTCCAAGATGACATAGATGGTAGAATTGTCAGACAAAGACTTTAAAATAGCTGTTATAACCAAGCACCAAGAAGTAAGGGCAAATATTCCTGAAATAAAGGGAAAGATGGAGAATGTCAACAGAGAAACTGAAGATATAAAGAGGAACCAAATGGAAATTTTACACTTGAAAAATATATTGATTGAAATTGAAAATTTTGGGTGGGCTTAGTATAATTTTAGAAAGAGTGTGTGTGTCAGTGAACTTGAAGATAGAGCAAGAGAAATTATACAATTTAAACAGAGAAAAATGATTGAAAAAAATGTACAGAGTCTCAGGAACCTACCTGTGGGACAATACTAAAAGGTCTAACATTTGTGTCATCAGAATCCCAGAAGGAGAAAAGAAAGAATGTGGAGCGGAAAAAATATTTGAAGAAATAACATCTGAAAAGCTCCCAAATTTTGTGAAAGACATAATCTCACAGATTCAAAAAACTCAGTGAACCCCAAACAGGCTAAACTCAAAGAAATTCATGCCCAGTACATCATAATCAAACTGCTGACAACTAAAGACAAATAAAAAACGTTGACAGCAGCCAGAGGAAACAACACATCTCACGCAGGGAAACAATGACGTGAATGCAGAGCTCTCGTCAGAAACCATGCAGGTCAAAAGGAGGTAAAATAACATTGTAAAGTGTGAGGGGGCGGGGTGGTGGTGGGAAGAATTATCAACCCAGAATTCTAATTATAGAAATATCCTTCAAAAATTCAGGTCAAATAAAGACATTTTCAGATAAAGGAAAACTAAGAGAATTCACTTCTAACAGTCTTGCTCTCAAAGAAATGCTAAAGGAATATCTTCAGATGGAAGGAAAATGATATGAGGGAAACTTGGACTATCAGGATTGAAGGTAGAGCAACAGAGCTGGTAAATATCTGGATAAATATTTCAGACTATTTTTTCTCTTAAGTTTTAAAATATATATATGACAGTTAAAAAATATCACATGCCTGATATAATATATATGACAACGTAATCAAAAGTGGGAAGGTTAAAGGGACTTATATGGCAGTAAGATTTCTACATTCCACTTGAAATAGTAAAATATTAATCCTAAATAGACTGTCAAAAGTTAAGTATGTATACTGTAATCTTAAGAGCAACCACTAGAAAAATTTACAAAGAGACATAGTAAAAATCTCAATAAACAATTTAAAATAGAATATTAAAAAACTCAAATTATCCAAAAGAAGGCAAGAAAGGGGAAACAATGGAATGAGAAGCAGAGGAAATAAACAGAAAGCAAATAATAAAATGCTAGACATACATACAAATATATCAATATTTACATTAAATGTGAATGGTCTAAATACACCAATGAAAAGATAGACATTGCCAGAATGGAGAATAAAACAAGACACAAATATATGCTGTCTACAAGAAACCCCCTTTAAATATGGTATAGGTGGTTAAAAGCAAACGGACAAAAAAAGACATATCAGGAAAACACTTATCAAATTAAAACCAAAAACCTCAGAGGGATTTTTTTTTTGTAAATAGAGAGAAAGGTGCAAATGCAATTCAATGAAGAAAGGATAATATTCTTAACAAATGATATTAGGACAATTTGACATTCATAAGCAAAAAAAAAAAAAAAGAATCTTATCCTAAAACCCCCGACTCTTACAAAAATTAACTCAAAATGGATCATTGATCTGAAATGTAAAACATAAAACTATAAAATTCTTAGACGAAAACATGAGGAAATCTCTGTGACCTGGCGTTAGGCAAAGAATCTTTTGATACGACACCAAAAAGTTTAATCCATAAAGGAAAAAAATGATAATTGGATTTCATCAAAATAAAAAAGTTTTATCTGCAAAAGTTTGGACACTTGGAAGAGAATAAAAAGTCAAGCTACAAACTGGGAGAAAATATTTATGAATCACATATTTAACAAAGGATTTGTATACAGAATACATAAAGAACTCTCAAAATTCAATAGTAAGAAAACAAACAATCCAATAATCCTACTTCTAGGTATGAAAACACATTCACACATAAACTTGTACATGAATATTTATAGCAGCTCTATTCACAAATGCCCCAAACTGGAAACAACCCAAATATCCTTCAATAGGTGAATGGATAAATAAACTATGGTACATCCATACAATGGAATACTACTCAGCAATGAAAAAGAATAAACTATTGACACACACAAAAACTTGGATGGATCTCAAAGGCATTATGCTAAGTGAAATATGCCAGTGTCAAAAGGTTACATACTTGATGAGTCCATTTGTAAGACATTTTGAAAAAGATAAAACCACAGCAATGGAGAATAGATTAGTTGTTGTGAGGGTTAGGACTTCAGGAACAGTATGACTACATACTAGCAGCACATGGGAGTTTTTGGGGTCATGGATCTATTCTGTATCCTGATTGTTGTGGGGGTCACACAAATGCATATATGTGTTAAAATTCATAGAACTGTATACTAAAAAAAAAGGTAATTTTTACTGCATATTAAAAATAAAATAAAATAATAGGTATTCAATAAATATTAGCTTCCTTCTCTTTAAAAAGTATCCATTTAGAGAGCTTTCATATGACACTTATGGTTCAACACTTTGGGGAAAAAAATCTCTATCAAGTGCCTTTCAATTGTTCATGTCTTTTGACTTGGTAATTTCACTTCTGAGAATCTATTCTAGTAATTCAAACTTTCACCTCCTCCACAAGAAAACTATATACACAGAGGCATTTGTTGTAGCCTATAATTTTATTAGGTAAAAATTAAGATATCATATTAAGTATCTACTAATAGTTCGATTCCCCTATTATTATTAAATTACAGTATATGTACCTACTAAAAATATTTACAAAGGGTTTGTAAAAACATTAAGAAAATGGTTTTATCATATTCAATGAAAAAATAGGATTCTTCCATATTATGCTTTCAACTTTGTAAATAATATGCATTTTTGACATATTTGTTATTTCTGATTGATAGGACCACACTTTTTCTAGTTTTTAAAAAATAACTTCTTATTCTGTAATGAACACATACTATTTCTTAAACTAAAAAGTTTACTTTAAAATTGGACACCAATAAGCAATATTTATCTTGTGGCTTTGATTAGTCAAAAATATTAACAAAAATTTATTGGCCAGAATGATCATCACCAGGCTATATTACAATAGCAAAAGTCTAGAAACAACAACAATGTCCAAAAATAGAATATTTGTTATCATGCATCTATATGAGAATATTATTAAGCCAAAAATGATGGTAATAAAGACATTTTATTGAATACATGAGGAAATGTTCATGAAACGATATTAAGTGAAAAAAAATTGGACAGGAAACTCAATATTATCCCAGCTATGTAAAATACAGTATGTGTATATGAGTATGTATGTGTGTGGATAAATAAATAATTTCTGTTAAAAATGAATGGAATTCCAAAATGTTTACCAAAATGTTAATAGTGGTTGTCCTTGAAAGACAGATGGTACTGATCTTCCTTATGTTTGTCCACATTGTCTAGAGTTCCCACAAGGAGCATACAATATTTCCATGAGGACATGCCTCATCCACGTCTGTAGGAAAAAGCCCTCTACCATCTGGGCCTCCACACTCACCCCCTCACCTAACCCTCTCAGCCCTGAGCTCCAAACATCCTGGGCCGCCTCGTTTCCCCAGAGCGCAGCAGGCCCTTTTCAGGACTTTGTACATGCACTTCCCTTGAATCAGCCTTCTCCCACTCACTTGGCAAATTCCTACTTAGATTTTAAGTCTCCAAAGTTTTGTCCATATCAACATTATCAAGCCTACCAGATGATACTGTAATTTATCTGTTTCATATTTAAGACACCACCTGAAACCCTCTCTGAAAGACTGTAACAGCAGGGATCATGTCCATGCCTCTGCGGCTAGTATAGTTGTTGGGACATTCTGGACACCCAATATTTCTTAAGTAAATGTTGAATGAATGCCGCCAGGCAGGATTAATCGCTTCTTCATCCATGGTCCCAGAACACTTGGCTTATACTGTCAGTTAAATCATCCATTCAGTAAACACATATTGAACACATACTGTGTCTCAAGGCTTTGCTAGTATAGGGCTTATCCTATCATATTATTGCCAGTTGTATTCCTTTCTACATATATTTACAACTAGATTGTGGCCTACTTGAATTTGGAACTGAGTCTCACTTTATTGCCAAGGCCTAATATAAGGTGGAACATAGTAGATTCAATAAATGTTTGTGAGGTTGAATTACATCAAGGTCACACACACACAAAAAATGTCTATTTGGCGAAGTTAATGGTTCTTAATATTTCATTCCAAAATAGAACAATTAAATGTTCTATTCAGGAAACTTCAGGCTCTGAACACCAAAAGTATCACATTATTATGTTCCTAGTAAAGGATAATTTAACTTTGGAATTTACAAAGAATTTCTGAGGTTCCCTTTAGAAGAGAATAGAAATTATGAAATAAATTTTTCTTCTTCACACTCTGGACAATCCCAAGCATTTCAGACAGGAGAAATGTTCAACACTACACCACTGAAGGAGTTATTTATCCTCAACCTTAACTATGAATAATTTTATGTTCTCAAGTATAGAATTCATAATTCTCATATGTTATCTCAGCCAACATAACTGTAGGTGTTTTTCTTATTTATAAAAATGCCTTATCCTTTATTAAAAAATCCTTAAGCTATTTTTATATAGTGATTATTCCTAGAAAACATTTGCTTTACACTTAAAAGGGGGCCATGGTGTTGATCGGGGGAAACTATAATTGCTTGCGATCCACCTGCAATGATTTCAAGTAGGCAGGCACATCTCCAATTTCTCTGAATTGTACTAAGATCTTATTTGCTATTCTTGCTAATCTGTCTTTATTTTTCCTTTACCCAGAACAATAACATTTATTTCTGCCTGGCCTCATTTATGCACAGAGATTCAATTTAATTACAAAGATAATCTCACCAGTGACAGAGAAATAGGTGTAGAAAATTGGTCTTTTGGATAAAGCACAGCTGCTACATAAACAATTTTAGAAAAGCTTAAGATTTTAGAAAAGCTATTATATGAAAAGAATGCTTACTGTTTATTTATTTCAAGAAAATGATAAAGATTAAATGTGACCATTCCACTAGGTAGTATTCCTTCCACAGGATTCCACCGGTTCCCAGGAAAGTTGACACCTGGTAAATGCTTTGCCATCTTGGGTAAATACCACTCATAAGTCATCATCTGCCAGAAAAATAACATATATCATACTTTTAATATATTTCCTAAAAAAGAATTAAGTTTAGCAAGTAAAGTGAAAAAGATCTAAAACGTGGATATACTCATTAAATATAAACATAATTGAAAAATACATACAAGCACAACCGAGGTATGTGGCACTCACGACTCTTCTGATTTAAACCTTGGATTTCATGTCTTAAGTTACAACTGTCATTGGTAACATCAGCATCTAGTTTCATTTTG
The DNA here is from genome assembly GCF_020826845.1 of Diceros bicornis minor. Taxonomy (NCBI): domain Eukaryota; kingdom Metazoa; phylum Chordata; class Mammalia; order Perissodactyla; family Rhinocerotidae; genus Diceros; species Diceros bicornis. Next base: position 6,785,082 of record NC_080763.1, on the reverse strand, counting down.
CCTCCACGCATTTGATGGACTGCCCAGAAAGACCTTCCCCCATTCTTATACCGAGAGAACATGTACTCAACTTTGAGAAGCAGCTTCAACATCACTTCCTCTGTGATGCCCTCCAGTGTCCACAGCAGCACGCTATGTCCCTACAGCACTTTGCACGCACCTCTGTCACAGCCCTTAGTCCACTCCTCGCTAGACCGCAGGCCCCAGAGGGGGACTGCATCTCTTCATCTTCGTGCACCTGTGCCCAGCACAGCGCCTGGCACACAAGAGTTCTCAAATTACCTTTGCTCAAGTTCAAATGTTTTTGATGGCCAGACGAGACAACCCAGGCAAAATACAGACATGTGTCATTACTCCATTCTTTCATTAATTCATTCAAAATCAAGTATTGCTCACCTATAATGAGGAAGATATAATCCCTGCCCTTGAGAAGCACAATCATATGATAATCTAGGCTTCAAAGCTAAAAACCCTTTTGGCTAAATTGTCTGAATTTATTAGTAGCTCCAAATTAATTACAGATCCTGACATGTTCTTTTGATTAAAATAAATCATTAGTATCAAAAACATCATAATTTTCTTAATTCTGTACTTAATATGTACTTAAATTCTATACTTTTACATATACAGATTTCCTTTTTTTAAAGAAAGACTCATATTTACACTTTCAAAGCTTTGTTAAAGTTTGGATATCATCGTTTGAGCAATTATGCTTCTGTTTTACTTGCCTTACACAAGTCATTTAACTAGAAATAAATTAATTTTAATCTAAGTGTACATTGTAAATATTCAAAAAATACTTATTGAATTAGATTTTATTACCCAATAGTTTCAGTTCTTGGGGATATTAACATTAATTAAATACCCACTGTGTGCTATGACCTTAATGTTTTTCATTTAACTCTCATAATAACCTTACTATGTGAGAATAATTATGTCAGATACTGTTGATTGCCCACTCAACAGCTAATACCTTCTTCTTTCTCACCAACAAAGTCCTGATTTTGATCAGTAGCCCAGAGCAGCAATCTGCTCAGGTTTAGTCATTCCCTTTTGCTAGTGAGTAGGAGTGGCCATATGACCCCATACTGGTCAGTGGTAGCCTGAGTGGAGGTCTGGTAGGGGCTTCTGGGGCACATGTTACTCCTGATAGAGAGGGAGGGGTGGGGCAGGCCCTAGAAGCACTTTGCTTTGTTTTAGGATGGGATGTTAGGAACCGGGCATCAATCAGTTCGAGAGACCTGCAGAAAAGCTGCCCCAGAACCCTGATATCATTGAACTGCTTGTATTATCAACCCTAAAACCTCCCATCTCCAGACTACTTGTTACGTGAAGTTAAAAACGATATAGTTTAAGCTGCTCTTAGTCAGGTATTTTGCTTCTTGCATTCAAAAGCATCCTAACTTATATGATGATCATTTCCGTTTTATAAATAAGGAAACGGAGGCTCTGAGAGGAAAAATCATTAGCCCGCATCACACATCCAGGAAGTGACAGGATGAGGACTTGAATTTAGGTCTAATTAACTTTGAAATCCATGCTTCTCAACTACAGTAGCTGCCACCCCAAATAGTATTTCAAATCACACTGCAATACCATATCATCAACAAATAATCCAGCTTTTGTCAGAAGCTAGACTGAAGATCAAATTAATCAATCTGTGTACTTGATATAAATGCAAACTGCTTATAAAAATATGTGTAATTTGCAAATTTCCCTGTATTTGCAAATCTGTTTATAGAGATTTCTCCAAAAAATTCTAATTATTCATTAATTCAACAAAATTTATTAAACAAGTATTGTGCCTAGTAATTTGCTCAATCAAACTAATCACAGTATTTTTTTAGGATTAAGAATGTCTCTTTTCCTGATGACTGCTCTAAAAACACCAGAGATAGATTTGTTCCCTTTTAAGTATTTACGGTTTAAATAATAAATCTTATAGTTTAAATATATTTCTTCAGTTCCAGAAGCTTGTTTTAATAGACCTCAAAATTTTCACAAGTCCTCTCAAAACATAGTTTTGTCATAAGATCAACAAAGTTTACACAAAAATTCTATACCAGAATTGTGGTTAATAATTTCTATTTTGAGTGAAATGTTTACTTACCTGCAGAATGACTTATTTTACATTCAACCTAATTTATTTTAATCCCTGGACCAGTGGGCAGCGTTAATTTGAATGGCTGAGTTGGCCAAATGTAAAAAAGAACAATTTAAAAATAAATTTCTTTTGTTGGTGCTGTGGAGTGGATTCCGACTCCTAGCGACTCTGTGTACAGCAGAGAGGACCCTGCCTGGTCTTTCCATGCCATCCCCTCACCTTCTGACGCTATAACAGACAATGCTCGCTGCTAGTCACACGGTTTTCATGGCAAATTTTTCAGAAGTGGGTGGCCAGGTCCTTCCTGCTAATCCTTCTAGTCTGGAAGCTCCACTGAAATCTGTGCACCGTGGGTGACCCTGCTGGTGTTTGAAATACTGGTGGCACAGCTTTCAGCATCACAGCAACACACAGCTGCCACAGTATGACAACCGACAGACGGGTAGTATGGTTCCCTGACCAAGAAACGAACCTGGGCCATGGCAGTGAGAATGCCAAATCTTAACCTCTAGACCACCAGGGCTGGCTTAAAAATAAATTTACAACACAATATTTTCATAGTTTGTCATGTGAACTAGAGACTTAGGATGTTATTTGAATCTAACATAAAACACACTGATTCTTTTTAAAAAAATGTTTATTTTACTCAGTTTTTTATTGAGGTAACACTGTTTTATAACAATATATAAAATTTCAGGTGTACATCATTATATTTCGACTTCTCTATACACTACATCACGTTCACCACCAAAAGTCTAGTTGCCGTCCGTCACTGTACACGTGCACCCTTTTACCCTTTTTGCCCTCCCCCTCCCCTTCCCCTCTGGTAACCACCAATCTATTCTTTTATCTATACGTTTGTTGTTGTTGTTTTTATCTTCCACATATGAGTGAAGTCATACAGGAATTGTCTTTCTCTGTCTGACTTATTTCACGTAGCATAATATCCTCAAGGTCCATCCCTGTTGTCACAAATGGCAAGATTTCATCTTTTGTTTTTAAAGCTGAGTAGTATTCCACTGTACATATATACACCATATCTTCTTTCTCCATTCATCTGTTGATGGGCACTTAGGTTGTTTCCAAGCCTTGGTTATTGTGCATAATGCTGCAATGAACATAGTGGTGCACATACCTTTTCTAATTAGTGTTTTTGTATATTTGGATAAATACTCAGAAGTGGAATAGCTGGATCATATGGTAGTTCTATTTTTAATTCTTTGAGGAAATCTCCATACTGTTTTCCATAGTGGCTGCACTGGTTTACATTCCCACCAGCAGTGTATGAGGGGTCCCTTTTCTCCATATCCTCTCCACCATTTGTTATTTCTTGTCTTTTCAATAATAGACATTCTAACATTATAACATTTAATAATACATTCTAGGTGTAAGGTGATATCTCATTGTAGTTTTGATTTGCAATTCCCTAATAATTAGTGATGTTGAGCATCTTTTCATGTGCCTGTTGGCCATCTGTGTATCTTCTTTGGAAAAATGTCTGTTCACATCCTCTGCCCATTTTTTGATCAGTTTGTTTATTTTTTTGTTGTTCAGTTATATGAGGTCTTTATATATTTTGGATATTAACCCCTTATCGAATATATGATTTGCATATATCTTCTCCCAATTGGTAAGTCATCTTTTCACTTTGTTGATGGTTTCCTTTGTCATGCAGGAATTTTTAGTTTGATGTAGTCCCATTTGTTTATTTTTTCTTTTGTTTCCCTTGCCTGAGGAGACATATTCAGAAAGATACTGCTAAGATCGATGTCAAAGAGCATACTTCCTATGCTTTCTTCTAGGAGTTCTATGGTTTCAGGTCTTACATTCAAGTCTTTAATCCATTTTGAGTTAATTTTTGTGTATGGTGTGAGATAATGGTCTGCTTTCATTCTTTTGCACATGGCTGTCCAGTTTTCCCAATACCATTTATTGAAGAGACTTTCCTTTCTCCATTGTATGTTCTTGGCTCCTTTGTGGAAATTAGCTGTCCATATATGTGTGGGTTTATTTCTGGGCTCTCAATTCTGTTCCATTGATCTGCGTGTCTGTTTTTCTGCCAGTACATCTGTTCTGATTACCATAGCTTTGTAGTATATTTTGAAATCAGAGAGTGTGATACCTCCAGGTTTGTTCTTTTTCTCAGGATTGCTTTGCCTATTTGGGATCTTTAGTTGTTCCATACAAGTTTTAAGATTTTTTGTTCTATTTCTGTGAAAAATGTCATGGGGATTCTGATAGGGATTGCACTGAATTTGTAGATTGCTTTAGGTAATATGGACATTTTAACTATCTTAATTCTTCCAATCCATGAGCATGGAATATCTTTCCATTTCTTTGTGTCTTCTTTGATTTCTTTCAACAATGTTTTATAGTTTTCAGTGTACAGGGCTTTCACCTCCTTGGTTAAATTTATTCCTAGGTATTTTATTCTTTTTGTTGTGATTGCAAATGGGATTGTATTCTTGATTTCTCTTTCTGCTAGTTTATTGTTAGCATATAGCATATAGATATGCAACTGATTTTTGTATGTTGATTTTATACCCTGCCACTTTACTGAATTTGTTAATTATTTCTCATAGTTTTTTGGTGGATTATTTAGGGTTTTCTACATATAAAATCATGTCATCTGCAAATAGTGACAGTTTTACTTCTTCCTTTCTAATTTGGCCACTTTTTATTTCTTTTTCTTGCCTAATTGCTCTGGCTAGGACTTCCAGTACTATGTTGAATAAGAGTGCTGAGAACACATTGATTCTTAAAACATTCAGTTTAAGTGAGAAAGAAGCAACTCATATGATTTACACTATTAGTTAAAGTAAACAAAAAATGTGATATATATTCTACTTAACAGTGATTATGAAAACTGTTCCCATCCACTGTTTAAAAAATAGTTTTTTTAAAAAAAACTATGTTTTAAAATGATTACAATTACTATATTCTAAGTATATTTTTCATATACTTACTTCCTGATCCACTAAGGAAATATCTGGCCTCAGTCCCTCACAATAATGCATGTAACGGAGAGCATTTCCTGGCAAATCTCCTCTGAGTAAGATAATTGCATCATGAGGCATAGAGGCTAGAAGGTTCTTCGCAAATTTATCAATCACGTAGTTGTTGCTTTGGTCACAAATGCTACATAAAAGGATCAAAGAAACCATTAAAGGAGCAACACATTGCTTCAGTTTTACTAAGACTGGGCTTATTTTCCACCCCATTCCTTTCCCATCATGCAATCTACATTTAGTGTTTTGAAGTATTCTAATTTATATCTTCTAAGAAGTTGCTTATATTTGAAAAGAGAACACTATCATCTGGAAAAAAAGGAGAAGGAATTAATTGTGCAATTGAAAAAAATCAGTGTACTGCTTAACTTCTGGAATTTATAATCATACCCATTAGAAAAGAATCAGTTAGTGCTCAAGAATAAATCTTTTTTTTCCTAAAACCATATCCAATTTCACTGAAAAGAAGTAAGCTTTCTGATTCTACTTGGAATTTAAGGTAATTTCATTTAGTCCAAAGGAACTTTTGGAAATGCCAAAGGAAATCTGCTGATTTCTGGCATAAATTTGTATGACATTTGTCTGACTCTCTTGCATGCAAGGTTGATCCTTTCCACCACTTCCCTGAACCATAGGCTCTCTGTGTTCCTCTCTCTCTTCTAGACTGAGAAATCATTAGGGAATGAGACCAACGAGAAGGAAGGAAAGGATTAGCTGGTTGAGTTGTTTACTTCTCTACAGGCATTATTTGCCATTTCCAACAACAGCAGTATGACTCTTTTCAATGATGAAGTGCACTTTCTAACTTCAAAGAAAAACTGGCATGAATTCTGAGAGCTTCCCATGAAAAAAGAAAAAGACTGCAAGCGAGTGGAAGTATCAAAAACGGAACAAGCAATGTCCTTCCCATTATATTATCAGGTCTGCTACATTCAGTGGTGCTGAGAAACACAGCCTAAAGTTGAATCCCTGGGTTAGTATCACAAAGCAAATAAACACTACTAGGAACAAAATATTATCCTTGCCTTATAACTGATGCAACTGTTTCCTACTATGATTCCCTACTTTGTGGGGTGAGGCCTTCACATTTTGCCACCCAGCAAAGTTGCTATCTGTTCCATTCCCCTGGGGCAAATAAAAGAATCAAAACAAAAGAAAACCACTCATCCTGTGCAATCATCCCTCGTGTCGAACGTGGATTGCCCTAAAGACCCAAGCCAGAAGAAGACTGGATAAAAAAAGGTTGGGAAACACACTGTGGGCTTTGCAAACTCTTCTTGAGCTGGCTATGGAGTTAGTTGTGTCCGGGACGTGCATCCCTTTTCCACATGGCCTCCTGGTGATGCAGCCTTCCTAACACTGGCTCTACCCTCATTTCATAAAGAACATTGGTTTTTAAAGTTAAGTTGAAAGGGGAAATTTAACCTTTTAAAGTATCAATCAAATCTCCAATGGACTTTTCCACTTCTGTAATGTTTACTCAATGCTGCTGGAAATAAATGAACTATCATCTAAAACTTGGACATCTTTTATGTTAGACTGAGCTTTTCATTAGAATGGCTATTAAAAAGATTTTGAAAAACACATATAATACTAATAATGCATAAGGGTTAAGAGACTTTTAGAACTTTATTTCAAAATAATTAATATTCATTACCACAGAGAGAACTAGATAAGGGCCAGGTATTACTCAAAAGATAAAATCTTTGAAGCATAAAGTGAATTATTTTAGGGCATACAAAAAGGCTCACATGTCTTTACTCTTGATCTAAGAGGTATTTTAGATCATGGAATTTTACATATACTCCAGATCCTACAAAGTATCTCTAAGGGTTCCTTAGAGGAAAATACACAGATAGTTTACATGCAACACGTGAACCCTTGTTTGCGATGCCCTGAAACTACACATCACTCATGCTGAGATTCTGGTTCAAAAGTTTAAGAACCACTGCATTCAGCCCAGGCTGTCTCACTTTGAAAACCGTGCAAGTTAAAGGTGAAATGAAGTCCTAGAATCTAAATGTCCAAATGTCTCTGGCTCTACTTTTCATAAAAATAAATATGCATTACCTGAAATTAGAATATATTTGGTAAATTACAAAGAGAGTTGCTGAAAGCCATTCCAGATACTGAAGCCCGTTGGTGTTCAGCACTCGGTTACTCTCAGAAACAAGTGCAGCCAAACCAACGCCAGCGAGGACAGCCACCACGGCATTGCTCTGCATCCAGAATCGCTCTACCTGTGAAAGAGACGTGCAAACTATACGTCCAGCTGCCTGATTTATGCAACTCATCAGGTACTTACATATTTTAAAGCATATGTACTTTAGCTACATCTAGTTGCTTATGCCTGCTGTTACTCAGGGCCTGTTAACTGACTTTCCCACTCTAACTCCATGCCACTTTAGTTTTCAATTTTCAAACATTCCTCCTTCCCAGTTTGACATGTGAATCTCCCTTTTTGGATCCACACATTCTTCTCAATACTTCATCCTGAACTCCTGCTATATGTAAGGTGGAGGAGGTGGAGCAATGCTTTTGCTTTACTCCTGAAGTTTCCTTCCATATGGAGAAGCTCCACTAGTATAACACCCCCTCACTCATTTCTCCCTGTAGGATTGTGGGGACTGATCTGACTGGGGAGTTTGGAGCTGGGACTGGGCTTGATAGCCACCCCCCCCCCCCCCCCCCCCGTCTTCCTCTCTCTGTCTCTCTCTCCCTTTCTCTCTCCCTCTCTCCCTCCCTCTCCCCCACCCCCCCACCAGTGGGTGGGGAGAGGCCTGTGCTGTTCAGCACTGCCTGTGACTAGTCTAAGTCTGTCTGTTCTGGGATGCAAGTGAGGAGGCCCCCTTGCCCACAGGTATAAACCACATTGTCCAATCTCAGCGTTGTCAGCAACAAAGATGACTCGCCCACCTGTTATATTAGTCTATTTCGTTTCTCAATTGATTCTGAATTCAGGTGATCAAGCAGGGTATTATTTATAGGCCTTTTGAACACACACACACAAAAACAGTTGGTTTCAGCTGTTATAAAAAGAGCTATCTACATTTATAGAGTTTCTATTATAAGGGGAAGAAATATCCTAATCTTAGAGATGGCAGCCAGGGAAAAACAGAAATGTGGTTGCTCTTTTGCACAGACTGGGACTGGTGAGGTAAGAAATAAGTTTCCATTAAAAAAAGTTCCAAGAGAAATACAGTAGTACTTATATCTACAAGCACACACAAAATGACTACCTTAAATCTACCTGGCATTTATTTTTCTGACTATTGAGTTAACTAAACACTGCAATTTTTTTCTAAAAAGAGACCTTAGCCTTACTAGTTCAATAATTTAACTTTTGATTTATTATCATGTATATATAATTTTAACTATTTCTGAGAAAATTTGCTCTTCTATAAGATTCATGAAAGACAAATTTATACATTCTTCATCAAATTTCTGGTCAAAGGATATATCTAAGTAACTTACCACACCCAAGAAAAGTGGTTTTGAAATATCTAAATTTGCCCTCCAAGCAAAGAACAATGAATAAATGCAGAACATTGCAGTAAAAAGCCATACTAAGGATGGATTCTGTTTGTCCCTATAAAAAAAATTAAAATATGTCCAAAATTATTTCTGCGCATGAATATCAATAATAATGTTACATAGTTTTAAACTATAGGAAAAAATATTTGGATCATAAAATTTTCCATTTTTAAGTAGGAACAAAGAAAGGTCTCAGTTTTAAAAATCTGAGTTGGAACAGATAACCAAAACACAGTAATAAACTACACACTGTACTACATTGTAGACAACTTAACTTCACAGAGCTAAAGATATAAAGTTAAAATTCATCAAAGAAATACAAATTATTAATCTTGTTAATTTAAGAGGTAATTAAATATACGCAAAACAAAAGAATTTCATGCATCAAAATAATAAAGATTTTAAAATGACAAATCTCAATGTTGGTGAGAATGCAGCAGTCTGAGAATGACTGTTAGTACAATCTTCAAGAAAAGTTAATTTGATAATATATATCAAGAGCCTTAAAAATATTCATACTTATTGACCCAGTAATTTGACACAAGGGCATAAATCTTTAAGCAATAACCAGAAATGTGGACAAACATTAATGCATAAAAATGCTTTGGTATTACTTATAATAGTGGAAGAAGTGGAAGCAATCTAAAGATCCTCAAATAAGAGAACATTTAAATTAATTCTCCTAGGTCATAGGATGGACTATTATATAGACATTTAAATGATTTTAAGTATTTTTATGGTATGGGAAAACGCTCACAACATAAAGTTAAGTGTTAAGGAAATAAAACTATAAATGTATATACATATATATACATTTATGTAAAAATACACTCAAGAGATTAGAAAGTAAATGAACAAAAAATTAATGGAAGTTAATAGTGCTATATTTTTTAGGTTTTCTTTTATCATTGGAGGCTAATTTTATCTTCAGAGGAATTCAAATACTTGTTTGATTCTTTTGCGATGCAACAATAATTGGCTATGGGCAGAGTAAGGGATTAAATCAGAAGCTTAAGACATCAAATGATTTTCTTAGTTAGATTTTAATATACTGTTCAATCTTTCAAAATTATTAATTTATAACAAAAAACTAGCAAGAAAGCAATACATATTTGCTTTAATAGAAGTGGTTAGAGTCATTTATTTGGAATATAATATAATACCGGCAATGTTCTACAATGACATATTGAACATATTAATTGAACTAATGAACGTGGGAAAAATAATAAGAAAAGGAATTATATTACTCACTTTCTTGCTAAACATATATTTGCCCAAACTGCGAGGGCTTGAATGTTGAATGAGAGTTGGGTCTTCATATTTGTTATTTGAGCACTGTAAAAGACAATCTAACTTATTGTTGGCAGAAAACAAATTTGGTTAATTCCAAATAAAACATTCTTTGTAGAATACATCCGATTAGGGACTGAATAGTTTTAAGGGCTGGAGTCAGATTTTAAAATTATTTTGTTTTCTTTTAAATTTGGGAGAAAAAGTACTACAAGAAAGAGTTAAACGGTTCTAAGATGTTTTCAATTGTAACAATTGGTTACCAACTTATATAATTTGGAATAGGATCAGAACAAATAATTTTTCTCTATTTGTGATCTTGGTATATTATATTGATATTGTAAACCAATTTGTATCCTTGACTGGTTTGATAAGCAGTCATCTGACAAGAGTTTTTGGACTTTCTTCTATCAGCAGTGTAGACATGGCCCCCAGTGATTTAGAATTAATTGAATTAAAATTGAAAACAATTAGTTCAAGTAATTTTCTGGAGATCCAATCATGAAGAATAAAAAGGACAAAAGAAGTGACCTCTATCTAACCATTCTTTTCTGGGTTATCTTCTTCCTTTTTTTCTATATTATTTCTCTCAAAAAATGTTTAAGCAATCTCCAAGAAATGTGTTTTTTCTCCTACAATTAAACTAAATTCTTCCATTAACAAAGAAGTATTTTCCAGGTGTTGTCTGAGTTCTGAAATAGCTCTAGCAGTCTCCAATTTTTAAAAAAGAAATGACTCTATACACCACCTTGAAGAACTTTCTTCTCCCTACTGGCAATTTTACTGGAGAAAATGTGATGCCATAAAATTATGGAAACTACATAATGTGTATTTCACTAATGGAGACTCATCTACTACGAGAAGATATCCTTACTCCTTTTCCAACACACTTGAAAAACTGATCCCAGCATGAGGCCCACTTTAAACCAGTCTTCAAAAGGAATGAAGTCAGTCTCAAAATTAATTCTGGGAAATCTGTTGCTTAAATGTAAGCTCTAAAACATGGTCACTGCCTAGGGTTAGATTCAATAATTTTCTTTTACAGGGTTGCAATGTAGAGATATGCATGGGGAAAGAATTTAATTTGCTTGACGAAAAGGGTAGATGATTAAGTTCCATCATTTTGAAGGATTTTCTAGTAAGTTAATTATGAGTTGCCTTTCTCAACACTCCTGTCCACCTGAAACAACTAAAGACTAGGAATTCTCTCACTCAATCAAAGGGTGCTAGGATTATGCCTCCACTCTACACTAGGATTTGATTTGAACAAAGAGTGTGGGTGTGAGTGGTCATCACTTTTGTCGTCTTTTTTCCTGGGTATAAAACATAACTGCTATTATTTCAATGTAAAGGAGGCCTTTAAGTTCCCCAATAGATGACTTTCATGTGCAACTACTAAAAGTTAGATGTATGGTCTATACTCTTGAGAGTTCTTTGGAATTCATGTGGGATTTGTTAAGGCAAAATATACCAGTAATCCTGAGTGTGATAATTCCAGAAGGTAGGTAGAAAAGATCAGGTAGTGAGTCTTTCAGCATGGAGCAGAGCAGAATTAAGTAAAAGATCAGAGATGTTGGTAAAGCTGTCTTTACCTTTAACAGGGAAACTGAGCTTCTTGCTACCTTCTCCCCAACAAAAAAGAAAAAGGACCCACAAAAGTCTCAGTCAGATATAAAAAGAAATATTTAAACTCAATTGTGAGAACCATCAAAATAAGCATAATTGGTGGCAGGAAAATATTTTCAAGATATAGTATAAAATGAAAAGCAGCAGGCTAATAAAACTATGTATTTTGTTATCCCATTTTTAAAAACAAACAAAAATATAAAAAATATTGGAAGGATATAGACAAAAATATTAATGGATTAATAATAGTGGTTATCTCTGCATGTCAGAATTATAGCAACTTTAATTTTCTTATTTTTGTTTACTTGTATTTTCTAAACTTTCTATAATGATTATGTATCAATTTTTTGGAGTCGGGAAGTAGGTCATTTAAAAAGAAAAGAAGGAAGGATGGAAGGAAGCAAGCAAGTAAATAAGACAGAAATTGTGAGAACCTGTGAACTACCTCACATGTAGAGTTGAAATATTCTCACCATATTTTTAAAATGGTTTTTGAAAAGTCCTGAAAATCCCAAATTAATAATTAGTTAGGAGATCACTTTAGAGTTATAGAAAACAATTCTTCACTAATTTTATATTGAAAATATTATAAAAATATTACTGGATTGGTGTGGATATTTTTAAAGTTGTCTTAATCTGTGTAGGTTTTAAAGCAAATACTAACCCATTTTCAAAGAACGCTGGTCGATAATATAAATGAAATGTATTTGCTTAAGCTGGCTCTAATAAGGCTGGGTGTTAAAAATATGTAAGTCAAAAATACAGGAAAAATCTTAAGAGATGTTAAATAAATTAAATTCTGAAGAATTAAAAAAGTGTAGCTCAATCCAAAATAACAAGAAAATAATGATTCAAATTGCTAAATATAGTGTTACAAAACGTCTCTGAAAGAAAGAAGATATATAAAACCAGAACAAAGAATAAATTTATAAAGCAACACTACATTGAGTAATTTGTATCCAACTGAAAGTTGAAACATTTTAGTTTTATATGTTCTTTACAGGATCCTGATATTCTCATTCACTGTTGTATTTATTGCTCACTTGAAGCTTTATCTTACTGAAGGAAATACTACAATATTTGACAGTATACACAAACAACTGTACAGGTGAAAACCACTTCTCAGACAGGACATACTGCTTCACAAAGAGATAAGCTCAGAACTCCCAAAAATCATTTAAAGGAACTAATAGAGAATTCATCTAAAAAAAGTTTCAAATATTTCATACTCACAGCAATATTTGAGACATACTGGATCCTGTTTCAGATTTGGCCTAAACATAAAAGAGAAAAGTTTATTTGCACAAGCATGAAACTGAAGCTTTGCTAGGCTATTGTATTTTAACTATCTTGATTTAAAAAATACATGTTTTATATATACAATGCAACACCTCTCTTCATTCAAGGTCTTTACTTCAGAGCCTTATGAAATTTTTAAAGAGAAGTCACTGAAAACTAAACATGGACATCCCTTAGGAAGAATTTCAGAGATAATAATTGGCTAAAAATCAGTTAAACTATTTCAGCAGGAATGATTAATACATTAATGAATTAACAGACTTTACACTTTTGTTAGAGAGTTTCCTTAAGCTCTTTTTAGGCACCTTGATTAGAGCTCATTATCACCTGTTAGTCTATAATTTCACAGTTATGTGTGAATTATACAAATTGGAATGGCCCTCAAGCAATATTTTAATGGAATAACCAATATAAGTAAACCACAGTACAAATTTAAATTATCAAATTCTCTAAGCCAAAAAATAATTAATAATTATCCTTTTATTAACCTATTTTATTATGAAATATCTCCTATATAGAAACAACATATATAATGTATATTTAAAGGATAAAGAGTTTTAAACAATCTATAGACCCCACCATCCATTTAAGAAAGAGAACCGCGTGAATACCATAGGTACTTCACAAAGCCCTCACAGGCCTCGCATTTCTCATCCCCCCATGGTAACTGTTACCTTGAATTTTGTGTTATTCCTCTACTTTCCAAAAATGTATAGTTTTACTACTTCCGTATGTATCCTTGAGCAACAGGTTGCTTAGTTTTTTCATGGTTTAGAATTTTGTATAAATAGTGTCACATAATATGTACTCTACTGAGATGTGCTTTCTCAGGTAGGACACAAAAAGCACAAACTACGAAAGAAAAATAACTGTGTATATTAAAATAAAAAACCATCCATTTATCCTCTCATTTTGCAGATAACCTTTACCATAACCACATTTAGTGTTTTCCCCTAATTTATGTATTAAGGAAAGCAAGGCCTTTTGAACTTCTTAGAACACACTAAATTTCACACATTCGGTAAAATGATATTTTATAAAGCATTTACACACAGGTATTACACTAAATACGACATGAACACCATTCATCAAATATGTAAAAAGAAAGTGTTTTGGTCAAGGTAAATTAAAAATTCTGAGTTTTTGTCCTTTAATCTTTTCCAAATATTTTTAATCATAGACCAAGAGCCCGAAGTGACACCCAACACTAAGAAGACTGAAATGCTTCAACTGCTGGCAGCAGAGTCTTTAATGCTTGTTATCCTGAAAAGTATATTCAGGATATACAACAGTATGATGTCAGGTTAAGTGATTCTAATTTCTTTCTTATGTATGGAAAGGCCACATTCCAAGGGGCAAGTTTGTTACATAAATAACTGAAATGAAAATTCTATGTACTGTCATTGATAAACATTGATTGTCTTTTTTTCAATCAAGGTCCAGCCAGAACACTGAAGTTTTGCCACTTATTCCTTAAAAGGGATTTAAATACAAATTTACCAGACTGAATGTTCCATATTCCTCCCTGAGAAAATGTGTCAAAAATCCTAGCAACGTTGTCTGGTCTCCCCAGGTCCAACGGGCTTGACTGAGGTAGGATGAGATGGGAAGGTAGATGTAGGGTAGCAAACCAGCAGAGAAGTACAGACTCAACTTCAACAAAGAGCCCAGGGAGAGTTCCTGCATGAGAGCACATTGTGTTATAACCATGTTTGCTTTAGTGATTCATCCTGGACCTTCAAGAACACATCAAGGAAAACATCAAATATGTTTACTCAGACCTGATCTCTCAATTTATAGTAAGTCACTATAGAATACTATGTTAAACCTGATTACTGTGGATTACCAGAAAATTGCGTCAGTCTGAACTTCTCTGCATGGCAGGTGAAATATAAGTGAAGCAAATAATATTAACAAAGACTCATGAGTATCATATTTATTGCATCTTTTACATTTAAAATCATGTTATGACATGTAGCATTGCACAGCTGAGATAACCCACTTGGAAGTGATTAAGTTGTTTGGCTGATTTTGAATATGTCCCAAATATTGTTCTAACACCAATTCACTTATCACCCACATCAGGAGTAGACTTCAACTAAATACTCTAATGTGATTATACATTGACAATATGATTCTTTCTACAAGGGTTTTGGAAATTTCATGGAAATACTTGGCACAAATGAAGCTAGCTTTTAAATAACCTCCCAGCTCATCTGAATGCTCTTTTTTCTCAATTTACATATAGGACGGAAGGAAATGTGATGTTCTGTGTTACAATGTTGCCTCACATGAGAATATATTTCTCATCTGCACATTTCTAAAACAAAGAACAATATTGACAAAGTCTTATAAAGAGTAAGTCCAAAAGAATTCTGGTATACTAGAAAGATCAAATGTTGGTTGCTTTAGCAATTGGGAAAGGGGCTCTCTGACGAATATCAAAATTGGAAATTGCCAATTTTTCCTTTACAAAAAAGGAAAATTCATATGTGACTGAATATAAGAACCAAGGTTCACATTCGCCAGAAGTAGAAAAAGCAGTTGACTTATATTAGCATTTTCAAATAAATATTCTTAATTGAAAACAGAGTGTTTTTATTCTAATACTGATTTTATTTGATATTTCTAAAGTGGTAAGAAGATGCATAAAAAATGATAGCATGAAAAGAGTGTAAGAAATAACTAATCGAACAACATGCCTTTGCTCTTCTTAAAAGTAGTTTTAAAGAAAGTAAGTGTTTATATTTTGGGCAGTTTCTACATATTATAAAGTTCAATTGAGAATGGCTAGATGCAATTGCTGCAGAATTTTCCTTGTGTGTGGGAAATAAATAGGGAGACAATAATAACATGAGAGCTATTTCAGAGAGTCCAGGAGAGGGGTTCTGAGTCCTAGGTGCACATACATTAGAATCACCTGGGGAGCTTTTTAAAAATATCAATGTCTGGACCTCACCCCAGATCAATTAAATCAGAATTATTTTAGGGTAGGATCAGCATAAATATACACACACATACACACACACACATATATATATACAAACACATATATACATAAATACATGTATGTATATACAGTCATGCATCACTTAATGACAGAGATACGTTCTGAGAAATGCATCTAGTCCTAGCCAGAGCAATTAGGCAAGAAAAAGAAATAAAAGGGATCACAATCAGAAAGGAAGAAGTAAAATTGTCTCTGTTTGCAGATCATATGATCTTATATATAGAAAACCCTAAAGACTCCACCAAAAAACTGTTAGAACTAATAAATAAACTCAGTAAAGTTGCAGGATAAAATATCAATGCACAAAAATTAGTTGCATTTCTACACACTAACAACAAACGACCTAAAAAAACTAAGCAATCCCATTTACAATAGCATCAAAAATAATAACACACTTAGAAAGAAATTTAACTAAGGAGGTGAAAGATTTGAACACTGAAAACTATAAAACATTGATGAAAGAAAGTGAAGAAGACACAAATAAATGGAAAGATATCCTGTGTTCAGGTATTGGAAAAATTAATATTGTTAAAATGTCTATACTACCCAAAGCTATCTATAGATTCAATGCAATCCTATCAAGAATCCAATGGCATTTTTTACAGAAACAGAAAAAAAAATTCTAAAATTTTTATGGAACCACAAAAGACCTCGAATAACCAAAGCAATCCTGAGAAAGAAAAACAAAGCTGGAGGCATCACACTTCCTGATTTCAGACTATATTACAAAGCTATATAGTAATCAAAACAGTATGGTACTGGCATAAAAACAGACACATAGACCAATGGAATTGAGAGCCCAGAAATAAACTCATGCATATATAACTAACTAATAATTGACAAGGGGATCAAGAATACTCAATGGGGAAAGGATAATCTTTTCAATAAATAGTGCCAGGAAAACTGGATATTCACATGCAAAAGAATGAAACTGGACTCCTATCTTACACCGTACACAAAAATTAACTCAAAATGGATTAAAGACTTAAATGTAAGATCTGAAACCATAAAAATTCTAGAAGAAAACATAGGAAAAAAGCTCCTTGACTTTGTCATGGCAATGATTTCTTGGATATGACACCAAAAGCACAAGCTATAAAAGCAAAAATAAACAAGTGGGACTACATCAAACTAAAAAGCTTGCGCACAGAAAAAGAAATAATCAACAAAACAAAAAGGCAACCTATAGAAGGAGAAAATATTTGCAAACCACATACCTGATAAGGGGTTAATATGCAAAATATATAAGGAACTCATAATTCAATAGCAAAAAACCAATTAATCTGACTAAAAAATGTGCAAGGGACCTGAATAGACATTTTTCCCAAAAAGATATTCAAATGACCAACAGATATATATGAAAAGGTGTTCAACATCACTAATCACCAGGGAAATGCAAATCAAAACCACAAGAATAACCTCACACCTGCTAGAATGGCTGTTATCAAAAAGATAAGAGATAATGAGTGTTGGCGAAGACGTGGAGAAAAGGGAACCCTTGCGCACTGTTAGTGGGAACGTAAACTGGTGCAGTCACTGTGGAAAACAGTACAGAGGGTCCTCAAAAAATTAAAAACGTAACTACCATATGATCTAGCAATTCCACTTCTGCGTATATCCAAAGGAAATGAAATCACTATCTTGAAAAAACAGCTATACACCCATGTTCATTGCAGCATTTTTAATAACAGCCAAGACATGGAAACGACCTAAGTGTCCATCAACATATGAATAGATACAGAAAATGTGGTGTGGAATGGAATATTATTCAGCCATAAAGAGAAGGAAATCCTACCATTTATGACAACATAGGTGGACCTTGAGAGCATTATGCTAATGAAATAAGTCAAACAGAGAAAGACAAATACTGTATGATCTCACTTACATGTAGAATCTAAAAAACTGAATTCATAGAAACAGAGAGTAGACTGGTGGTTGCCAGAGGTGGGGGTGGAGGGGTGAGGGAAATTAGTGAAGGTGGTCGAAGGGTACAAACTTCCAGTTATAAGATAAGTTCTGGGGATGTAATGTACAGAATGGTAACTATAGTTAACAATATGGTCATGCACTGCAAAATGACATTTTGGTCAACGATGGACCACATATACAATAGTGGTCCCATAAGATTAGTACCATATAGCCTAGGTGTATATAGTAGGTTATACCATCCAGGTTTGTGTGAGTACACTCTACGATGTTTGCGCGATGAAATCACCTAAGGACACATTTCTCAGAACATAGTCCCCCTAGGTGAGCAATGCATGACTGTACTGTATTGTACATTTGAAAGATGCTAAGAGAGTAGATCTTAAAAGTTCTCAACCCACACACACAAAATTGTAACTATGTGAGGTAATGGAGGTGTTGACTACCTTTATTGTGGTAATCATTTTGCAACACATACATATATTAATCATCACATTTTACACTTTAAACTCACACAATGTTATATGTCAATTATATCTCAATAAAGCTGGAAAAAAAAAACAAAAGAAAGTGAAGTGAAGACTAGTTAAAAAAAAGAAGCCTGGCTAAGATGACTGATATCAGGGTATCAATGCATCCCCATCTGTGCATCCATCAGTTCAGAGGAAAAATATTTGGGCATCCTCAGGTTTGTAGTCCATAGAAAAGTCTTTACTGAGTTATACCTTTTTGTGTTATATCTCCATTTTTTTAATCAAGGGCTTATATAATAAAAAAACATATAAAGAATTTTCTTTATATTCTATAAAACCACTATTAAAGACACTGCCTGTTATGCTGTTTAACATCCCTTCCATAAGGTCTTATATGATTGACTTAACAGAATTTAGTTCCAAGAACAAGGTGATCTTTCCTGTCAATTGTTATGTTTCCTTTTCATTTATTTTTTTATCACATAAACAGAATTTTATAACCTCCACCCTTTTTGCTTTGTTGCCAAGAAGCTAAGAAAGAAAATGTATTCAAGTACAGTAAATACAATTATCTAAAGCTTTGGTATAATTATTTCCCTATTTCCATATAATAATTTTATTGTATGTGTTTTTTCTAATATAATTCTGATTATAGCTGCGTATAAGTCACAAATAATGAAATGATAAACAAATGTGGTTGAAGTGTAATTAACAAACAAACAATCAAGTAAGTAAAATGACTCCAGTACTGGCTTTGGATATGGACTGTGTTAACCTCTGGGAGGAAGACTGACAGAATAGAGCTTCTCTCTTTCAAGAACTTGTGTCTAACTCAGCGTCCTGCCTTCTCCTTTCCTACAAGTCCACTGCCTAACAAAATAATTTACCTATATTGCTCTATACTGCCATCTAAATTAATAATCATTTTCTCTTTCAGAGAAAGAAGAAACTAAATTAAATCATTTTTAATTCTAAGAAAATCTGTTCTGAGAAAACAGGACTGTTATTTACCAGAGATTTTATTGTTTATTTCACAACGGCACGATGGTGCCTGTTGTGTTGAGAGCTGTATCTCCAGCACCCAGGCAGCAGCTGGCACAGAGCAGGCACTCAATAAACCGTTGGATAAATGAATGAACTACTATTAATACACTATCCTTTGTCTTAGAATGCAGAATAAAATTAAGGAAATTTTCTATTGTTGTTTTAAGTCCTTTTAGCCTATTTTCATCAAGGTGCTGTTCAAAATCGGTAAGAAAATTATGAAACAGGCCAGATGCCACTGCAATCAATACTGCATAATTTTTGTAAACCCTATTTTTTCAGTCAATGTTAGGGCCTAAGGTTATTTATGCTTTATATAAAACTAAAAAAAAATTAAAAGTCCCATGTTTTCTGATGCCATAAATGTTATATTGGGCTTAAATAAAATATTATGAATTTTCTCTTTTACAAAACACAAAAACCTACCTTCTCTTTTAAAAGTCGAAAGAGAATCCATGGTATAATGCACAAAACATAGAGTACTATTGTGTGCTGATTACATAAGCTAAGGCCACAGCAGAAAGCACCAATTTTAGCTATCTGAAAATAAATAAAAGAAAAAAATCCAAGTTAAAAATTCACCAAAAGCTCTAAGTAAGCACAATAGTAAAAAGCTATTCTTTATATTAAAACCAAGCATTTGTACCATTATCAGGTTAAAATTAACCTCTCAGATGCAAGCAGTCATGCTCTAACAGTCACCAATATTTAACACCATTATTTTTTAATATTTTTCATTCTCATCAAATCACTGCAGTTTGACCTTAAATCACTGTTTTCAAACTAAGTTTTTGCAAGTCCTGTATGATGACTAGATAAGTCCTAATAGAAATAAGATATCATGTAATTCCTACTCAAAGTCTATAACTGAAGTTCAGCAATTATGTCTATTTTACTTTTTCTCCTATTAAATTAAATAAATGAAATATAACACTTTTTATTTAGAAGCCTGGTTATCCATGGGTGGTGTTTTTGCTCTTTTGAACATGTGTTATTTTCATAATCAGAAAAAAAAGTTAATTTTAGACAAAAAATAAACTCTACTAGCATCACAGATCTGTTTATGGACACTACAGATAAACCATGATGTTCTTTTGTTTCTATACTCTTTAACAACACAAGGCCGCCTATACTAGGATGATCTGGCCCTTTCCAACGTGTAGACTGTAAGCTCTTGGAAGACAGGGTTCCTTCACATTTCAGATGATTTTGATGATAGTTTGCCCTCGAATTCATTGTAATCTCTTCTGAACTATGTCATTTTTATGTTTGATACTCTCCTTTTAGTTAAAAAAAGTACAAATTTGATCTTTTTGCAATTAAGGAGTAAGTCAATGTACCATAATGGAATATAATTTAAGATGGCCAATCTAGAGCTTGGCATCTTATGATCACACACATACACAAACACAAATGATGGAGGAATTAACTAACAAGCCTATCTTTCCCATAGGACTCAAAAGGGACGTCAGAATCCTCTCATTCTCCAAAAAACTTTTGAACTCTTAGAGAAAAAAAATTCCCATGTTTTATAAAGGCTCTCATGGTTCACAGTAAAAGAACTGAAAATATCTTCTCTCTCAACATGCCTAGATTACCTTGACAGTAATCAGAATAGATAAACAGTATCTAAACCAAAGTTAAAAAGAAATACAGCATCCGTCTAAAAATTACAACAAAAAGTGACTTCACTTTGATCAAAACAGGTTACCTTTGATCTTTCTTTTGCAGTTGCTGCCTCCTCAAAATGTACAGTAAGAGCCATAAGCAGTCCCACAAACAGATTGTTTAAACTAAAAACCTCTGCTGCAATGGACCACTGCCATGTTAGACGAGAAAATGAAAACACCCCCGCAGCAAGGATTCCTCCAGCATATGAGCCAGAAAGCCTGCAAATACAGATAACATGAAATCTCTCCCAACATAAAGAACTGACTTTATTTTCCTTTTTATAAACTGTAACAGCAGAAATTATGACAGTCACCCAGCACTATCCCAACACATTATACATCACTTAATGTAAAGTTAATACATCACTTCATGTAAAATTTCTTTCAACCAATTTTAATTAGGAAACTTATATATTAACCTATTAACAAACAAATGAACAACCCTGCTTGGAATCCTATGGACTGAAGGAGGTTTAGTTTTTAGATCTAACCTCCAGGATTCAAGCCAATTCAGAAAGCCCGAAGAGATAGCAGCTAGAGAGATAAACCTGTGTCATTTTTCTTGCAGTATCTATGAAGAAGAATGATGGTCTGGTGAAGACTGAAATATATTTAATTGTAAAATTAATGAAATGTCAAAATATCTATTCAAGAACATTCATTCTCACTTCTTGTGGAAGTTTGGATCTAGGTACTTTCTACAATTATCTCCCAACACATGGCAAAGCATGTCTTGGTCACAATATGTAGTGACGTTAAGATCTTGTAAGCTCTTAGTTTCTGATGACTTCTTCTTTACACAAAGTTGAAGTTAAAAATGGTATATTTTTTAAACAGACAGATGAGAATGTGAATTTTAATAACACAAAAAGAATCAAATGCTATATGTACTTGCAAACGAATTTCTCACACCCAAATACCAACAAGAGCCATACATTTCACATCAATCAGGAATCTGGATCTCAGTTCAGAGACATGATTTGAGACTGGTAATGTGGTTGAATATACTAGAGCATATCAAACCAAAACAACTTCGTGTTTCACTATAAATCTACAACTATGAAAATTAAAGCTATTATTGAATATCTATTTCTAACAAGTGTTATGAAATTCAGCAAGCATTACTGTGTCTAATAATTATGATATTATATGGCCCCATGTCATTACTTTTTAACTATATTGTTTTGTTTAAAAAGTTATGGAGTAATTCTATGGCTTTTAATCAACCACTATAGAAAAAAAAGTTAAAATAAAAATTTCAGTATCACCAAATCTGTTTTTCTTTGAGTTTCTCTTTGTAATTTATTTCTGTTTTCTTTCCCTTATTAAAATCATCAGTTTCCTACTTCTTTCAGTCCCCCATTCTCCCAGCTATCCTGATTCAACACACTAAAATCATTTCTTCCTTCCAAAGCACTTTCCAAATTCTTTTCGATTTGTATTTCTACTGCCTTAGACTCAATTATTTTAATAGTTTCCTAACTTGTCTTCTGTTTTCCAGTCTATTCTGCAACATAGCATCAGAATAAACTTTCTAAAACAATCCTTATGACTACTTAGCCCCAAACTTAAGGACTCTTCCTTGCCTGTAGGATAAATTCTAAATGAGTCAGCCTGGAATCCAGGCTCCCAATAAACTGGACCCCACCTAGCCACTAATTACCAACATTATTTCCATCTACTAGTCAGGCCACTCAAAACTCCTTAATAAGCATGCCTATTCCTAGTGCCACAGCTTTGCTCTTGCTCTACCCCTGAACTGAATGTCCCCTTTGCTCCTTTCCATATATTCAAAGTCTACTCTTTTCTCAAATTTCTCTTCAATTCCCAGGTCTCTAACCCTTCTCTGAACATCTATAGCATTTAATTGTCTGTAACAATTATTTTGACATTGTTTTTGAAATGTGACCTGGAGTTAAACTTCATTTATATTGGAAGCATCTAGCCCCAAGCACAGATAGGAAACTTAGTGAATGAGAAAATGAATTAATCTTAAAGTATTAGTAACATTTTTAACAGAACTTCCAAATTTCATCTGTCAATATTACTGAGGAAAGTCAGCATAAGATACAAGATTCCTTCTTCTACTTAAAACATAAATTATCATCCTTGGAGAAAGGGCTGACTTGAGGGCTGGGGTAGCTCAAGTACAAAATGAACCTGAAACATCTTATGCCAGAAAGTAAGGAAGTGCTCAAACAGCGACGTGACAACAGGACTCAGGAGTCAGTGAAAGGGGCTCTCCCGGGCCAAACTGGGGATAATTTGATGATCAAAATACTTATAGTAATAGATTGTAACCCAATAAATAAACAAGAATCTATGAATCCATAATGATATACATAAACGGAGGAGAAGGCAAAGTCCACAGAAAGTCAAGTAGTAACTAATAACTGTAGAAGAAGTGATGGCATTAGAAATCACCGTTTGGCAACCATCATAATAACTGATGGATACCAAACTAGTGGGAAAAGTTTTACAGTAACAGAAATATGTACATAGTCTAAAGGTATCTCCCTATAAATAGATTAACTGGAAAGGGAAAAATGGTAACCTTACAGGGCAAACCTGACACACACAATCTTAACCATGTGATCAAAGTTAACAGCCCAGTAATGGGACAAAAACATCATATGCTACCTGATCTATTCCAATGAAAAGAATACAGCATCATTTCTATGTGTTCCTGCCAAAAATTACCTGAATCTAAGCACAAGGAAACAGACAAACTCAAATTGAAGGATATTCTACCAAATAACTGGCCTGGATGTATCAAAAAATGTCAAGGTCTTGAAACACAAAAAAAACCTCATGAAGAACTGCTCCAGATTAAAGTGACTAAAGGGACACGAAATAGAATTCAAGGCATGATCTGGGATTTCCTTCTGCTATAAAGTGCATTATTGGGACAACTGGCAAAACTGAATCAAGTCTGAAGATCAGATAACAATGTTGTATCAATGGCGATTTCCTGATTTTGAGAACTGCACTGTGGATATGTAAGTAAATGTTCTTGTTTTAAAGAAACATACCCGGAAGCTGTTAAAGGTAAAAGGGTATCATGACTGCAGCTTACTTTTAAATGGTGAAAAACAGAATGAAACACACACATACACACAGGGTCAAGAATAAGCAAATGTGGTAAAATATTAACATTTGAGGAAGCTGGGTGAAGGGTATATAGAGTGCGCTCTTGCCACTTTGCTATAAATCTGAAATTATGTCAAAATAAAAAGTGAACAAAATAAATCAACAAATTCCTGAGATAATAATTTGCTAACATTTATCGAGTTTTGCCTGCCATGCATCAGATATTGTTCTAAGTGCTTTCCTTATATTAATTCATTTACTTTTCATAATAACCCTATGAGTGGATGCTATTTATCTCCTTTTTTCAAATGAAGAAACTGAGGCCCAAAGAGGTCAAGTAATTTTTCCAAGGTCCTAGGGCAATTAAGTGGCTGAACCAGGATTCAAACTGTTAGTCTAGCTATTTAGTGCCATTACATTATGGGGCAAATGATGGTTATTTTAGTTTTAATGTCAAATAATTTATTCTAGATTAATGATATATTGTACTTTTATTTGGTTAAATATGTACCTCTTGGAGTGAAGAACAGACTAGAGTAAAAGTTTTGTCAATTATTAGAATTGCGTTTATTTTTATTTTATCAAAACAACACACTACCAGCCTGAATTGTATTCAACACTTCTCAAGACTGGTTTTAACCTTTCATTCTTTTTGGCAACTGGTCAAAGTTTAAAACCACCAGACAGTTAATTAAATAGAACTGAGAAGAAAGTCCTGATATGTAGAATTCTCAGGAAGAAAACTCAAGACTCACTAATCTACAATGATTTTTAACACACTATTATGCTCCAGAAGACATCCTAAAGTGTTTGAATTGTTGACATTAATTATTGAAATCATGAACTATGTTAACTGCATTTTCTAACATTTCATAAGGCTTTAAAAATTGAAGAGAGAAAGGTAAAGTTATCAACTTCAGTGATAAAATCTATCCAGTCACCTTAGACTATTACAGATAGTTACATACATTAGCATTTTATTGAAGACTAATCCCACATCAGCAAGGTCAATAATCTGAATTTTCTCCACCCCCACCCCCACACCTGCCAAGGTCAGAATGGTTTTGCAATGAATAATCCATATACTCTTTCACGTGATTCTCCTTGGTATCAGGAAATAATTTGTGAGACTGCTGAGTAAGGTTATAAAAGAGAAAGTAACTAACTGATTACAAAACCAGTCATGGAAATCAAACCTATAATCTTGATCTTTTTAGCATCTCAAATGAGCTTGTTTAGAAATCAGACTAAGTATAGGAATTTGGGTTGCAGTCCTAATATAAAATTGAACAAAAAGACTAGTGGATCTTTTGTTTTGTTTTTTGTTTTGCTACTCAGCATCTAAAATCCCTTTCTATGCTTGAGGGATACTCAGCTTATGAGGCACAGCCTCCTCCCATTATACATGCTGAAAACACAAGATACTTTCCAGTCTCCCTTGCAGGTACAGCATAGGTGTATGGCCTGGGCTCTGCCTGTCAGAAGCACTCGCTCCATTTTTTGAATTGGAAATTCCTGAGGCAAAGAGGCAGGGATGGGGACAGAATCCATTCAGACATGGCTGGTGGCGTTAATGTGCCATTTCCATAGACAACGATGGCAGCACTTTCAGGGGCAATGTTCAGAATCCAGGTCAGTGTTGGAGGTGGAAGCTGGGCTGTCCGGTGCCCAGAGGTGGCAGCAGCGGTCGTTTCACTAGAACATACCTGCCTAGGACTCTGGACGTTTTAGGCTCAGAGCCTGGTAACCCAGCCCCCCCAGAAATTCTGTGAGATCTCCAACTTCCTTCCTTTCCTTTTTTTTTTTTTTTTTTACAATTCTAGACTTGATCTTTCCTTTTGTTAAAAAACAGCTTTATTGAGATATAATTCATATACCATACAACGTACCCATTTAAAGTGTACCATTAAAGGTTTTTGGTATATTTACAGATATGGGCAACCCTCATCACAGTCAATTTTATAACATTATCATCACCTCAAAAAGAAATCCTATCCTCTTTAGCTATCACCTCCCTACTCCCATCCCTAATCCCATCCCAGCTTTAAACAACCACTAATCTACTTTCTGTCTGTATAGATTTCCCTCTTCTGGACTTTCATATAAATGGAATTATACAATATGTGGACTTTTGTGACTGGCTTCTTTCACTTAGCACAATGTTTTCTGGGTTCATCCAACTTACAGCATGTATCAGTATTTCATTCCTTTTTACGGATGAATTAATATTCCACTATACAGATACACCACATTTTGCTTATCCATTCTTCCACTGATGGATATTTGGGTTGTTTCCACCTTTTGGCTATTATGAATAAGGCTGCTATAAACATTCTTGAACAAGTTTTTGTGTGGACATATGTTTTCATTTCTCTTGGGTATATACCTAGAAGTGGAATTGCTGGGTCATATGGCAACTCTGTGTAATTGTTTGAGGAACTGATAGACTGTTTTCCAACGTGGCTGCACAATTTTATATTCCCACCAGCAGTGGATGAGGATGAGTGTTCTGATTTCTCCACAACCTAGTGATCACTTGTTATCTGACTTTTTGAGTCTAGCCATCCTAGTGGGTATAAAGTGGTATCTCATTGAGATTTTGATTTGCATTTCCCTAATGGCTAATGATGTCAAGCATCTCTTCAAGTGCTTTTGGCTATCTGTATATCTTCCTTGGAGAAGTATCTATTCAGATCCTTTGCCCATTTTTAAATTGGGTTATTGGTCTTTTTATCATTGAGTTGTAGGGTTCCTCCCAAGTTCCTTCTAATATGTTTATTTTCTGCTGAACACAGCCAGAGTCAATTGCTTGCAACCAAGAATCCTGACTGAAACAATCTGCTTTCCCTCTTTATTATTTCTATTAAGTTTTCAAGAGAAACTCTGTGAGGAAATTCTGAAAATAAATGCTGAAGTTGTCATAGCTTTGTGGAAAATAGAAGAGAGAGCAGTATGCCTAAGAGCAGAAAGTTATGTGTGCATCTATACAGAGAATATATAGAATGTGAAACATTTTGGAGACCTCATCATTTTACTATTTATGTTTTTCATAAAATAATGCATATAGGCTAAGTCTGTATGAATTTCTTTGATTTCAACAGCCTTTTATAAATCAAACCGTGAATGTCCCTTACAATGCACATATTTTGACCCACTGCCTTTAAAAGTTTGCTTTATGCTAAGATTCAGAATTAATCAACATTTACCAACCATATAACACACAAACTAGTGGATTAAGAAAAGTAGATCTGGGGCCGGCCCGGTGGCGCAGGCGGTTGGGTGCGCGCGCTCCGCTGCGGCGGCCCGGGGTTCGCTGGTTCGGATCCCGGGCGCGCATCGACGCACTGCTTGGTAAGCCATGCTGTGGCGGCGTCCCATATAAAGTGGAGGAAGATAGGCACAGATGTTAGCCCAGGGCCCTCTTCCTCAGCAAAAAAAGAGGAGGATTGGCGGATGTTAGCTCAGGGCTGATCTCCTCAAAAAAAAAAAAAAGAAAAGTAGATCTGGGCCGGCCCCGTGGCTTAGCGGTTAAGAGCACGCGCTCTGCTGCTGGCGGCCTGGGTTCGGATCCCGGGCGCGCACTGACGCACCGCTTCTCCGGCCATGCTGAGGCCGCGTCCCACATGCAGCAACTGGAAGGATGTGCAGCTATGACATGCAACTATCTACTGGGGCTTTGGAGGGGGGAAATAAATAAATAAATAAAATCTTTAAAAAAAAAAAAAGAAAAGTAGATCTGAAACATCTGCTGTGGAAAGTCTGCAAGCTAAGGAGGGATACATAAGGATTTGTAGGAAGCAACAGATGCTCAGCTGAGGCTGAAGACTGCAGAGACAGTGGGTATGGAGCAGCAGCATCAGTCTGCACGGCTGTGGAAAGGTCTGCAGCAGCCTGAGTCAAGCGTGGAGAGGGTGGACGGAGCCAGGGTTAGGTACTTTACTAGGTAGGTAGGACAGAAGTACAAGAGGGAAAGGGAGTTAAAGTAATGATACATTGGATAGGGAAGGAAGTAAAGACAGCAGGGGGCTGATGGAGGAGATAAAAAGGATGAGCAAAGGGTTCTAGGTCTCATTTAAATGAAAGACAAGTGTATGGGCATCAAGGAAATGAGTGAACTGAAAGCTAAAGTCATGCCAGGGTGTGGAGAGTGGGTTGGAGAAAGGGACATCAAATCAATAAAGGATAGAATAGGCCCATTAAGCCACACTGTACTCTACTGTTGAAACCAGCCCATGATGGAAAAGAGTTTAATAAAGCTATTCTCCAAATCACAGGATTTTCATTAAAACTAAGTATCTGTTCAGGTCTTTTGCCCATTTTTAATTGGGTTGTTAGTTTTTTTGCTGTTCAGATGTATGAGTTCTCTATATATTTTGGATATTAACCCCTTAGCAGATATACGGTTTGCAAATATCTTCTCCCAATTGTTAGGTTGTCTTTTCGTTTCGTTGATGGTTTCCTTTGCTGTGCAGAAGACCTGAACAGACGTTTCTCCAAAGAAGATATACAGATGGCCAAGAGGCACACGAAAAGATGTTCCACATCATTAACTAGCAGGGAAACACATATCAAAACTACAATGAGATATCACCTCACACTCGTCAGAATGGCTATAATTAACAACACAGGAAACAACAAGTGTTGGAGAGGATGTGGAGAGAAGAGAACTCTCATACACTGCTGGTGGGAGTGCACACTGGTACAGCCACTATGGAAAACAGTATGGAGATTTCTCAAAATATTAAGGATAGAACTACCATATGATCCAGCTATTCCACTGCTGGGTATTTATCCAAAGAACATGAAAACACCAACGCGTAAAGATACACGCACCCCTGTGTTCATTGCAGCATTATTCACAATAGCCAAGACTTGGAAGCAACCTAAGTGCCCATCAAGGGACGAATGGATAAAGAAGATGTGGCATATATACACCATGGATTACTACCCAGCCATAAGAAACGATGAAATCCAGCCATTTGTGACAACATGGATGGACACTGAGGGTATTATGCAAAGTGAAATAAGTCAGAGGGAGAAGGTCAAATACTGTATGATCTCACTCATAAGTAGAAGATAACAACAACAACAAACAAACACATAGAGACAGAGACTGGATTGGTGGTTACCAGAGGGGAAGGGGGAGGGAGGAGGGCGAAAGGGATGATTAGGCACATGTGTGTGGTGATGGACTGTAATTAGTCTTTTGGTGGTGAACATGAGATAATCTATGCAGAAACAGAAGTATAATGATGTACACCGGAAATTTATACAATGTTATAAACCAATGTTGCCACAATAAAAATAAATAAATAAAAAATAAAATAAATAAAATGTGTACACGTAGGTAAAGAGTCCAAAAAAGACCAAAAAACAAAAACAAAAAAACTAAGTATCTGTCCTGAAAGACAAGCGGTACATCATAGATTAATAAGTGCAGGGTGAATGCAATGTAGGAAGACAGGTGTGCGGCCCTGTGCCACATCACACACATGCTAACTGGGAGATGTGATGCCCCACATCAGGACACAGCAAGCTGAGTCTCTGACTTGTTGACAAGTCAAAGGATGA
The DNA here is from genome assembly GCF_020826845.1 of Diceros bicornis minor. NCBI lineage: Eukaryota > Metazoa > Chordata > Mammalia > Perissodactyla > Rhinocerotidae > Diceros > Diceros bicornis. Next base: position 6,755,437 of record NC_080763.1, on the reverse strand, counting down.
TGTCAGCAATGGTAAGGATGAGGACTTTCTGAAGACTTTGGAGAAGGTCTTCAACACATTCCCTGACGCTATAGGTAGGCAGTCTCATCAAATTGTTCAAGGCATATTACGTTATCTGAGCATGCTTCATTTCATCTTATCGAGGCAGAGATAAATGACTAAAGAGCAAGCTGACGTCAAGGATGATTTCATGAAGACAAGTTGCAGGGTCATGGCCAGGCTCAGTATTGCCTCACACTGTCCACATCTGCAGCCTCTACCCTCCGTTCTCTCCCTAGCACTCCACTGAATTAGCACCCAGTGACCATCTACCTGCCAAATACGACAGGCTTTTGGGACCTCTCTGCCACGTTATCATTCTACTGAGTTGACATCTGGGACCCCAGATCCCTCTGGTTTTCCTTCTGTGGCTCTGGATCTTCTTCCTGTGTTTTCTCCGAATAGCTCCTCTTCTTCCATTAACTCCTTTAAAGCCAGTGTTTCCCAGGATTTCATTCTCGGGCAGTTGTTCTCACTCTACATATTCTGCCTGGGCGGCTTTTATCCACTATCTTGATTTCAACTGCCAACTACAAACTGAAAAACCAAATCTGTCTCCAGCACTGCCTCTCCCTTATTTCAGACTTACACGTCTCCACCTGACTGTTGTACACCTCACCACAAAGCCACCCCAACTCTGGATGTCCCACAGAACCTCACTGTCAAAATTAATTTCTCATCCTCTCCTCTAAAATGATTCCTTCTCTTGTGTTCTCCATCTAAGTGATTTTCCTTATCTACCGAGCTTGAGTTAGGGACCTAGGAGTCATCGCCAAAGCTCCTCCCCCTTTTGAACATATCACATCTTGCCAATTTTACTTTATAAATATTTAAAAAATTCATCCTCTTCTCTCCACCCATACTGCCACTGCCTCGTCTCAGCTATTACCATCACCTCAGCCTGACACCGAAGCAACAGCTTTGTGTGCTGTTTGACTCCAGTGCTAGGCCCACCATTGCCATCAGAGTGAGGGGTCTAAAACATCCCATCTTGCACTTTTCTGCCTCCAACCCTTTAATGACTCCTCTTTGATTATGAAACATATTACAAGCTCCTCCTCACAATAGACGAGTCCTTTTATGATCTGGTCTTAGCTTACTTGTAGCTTCATTTTTGTACATAACCCATCTCAAACATGGTGTTCCAGCAACACTAAAGGACTTGTAAGCTCCTGTACTTACAAGCTGTTTCTCCTCCACCTCTGGGTTTCTTTGCACATGAAGCTCCCTGTATCTGGAGCACTGTTTTGTGTTCACTTGGCCAACTGTCACTTATTGTCTACAACTCAGAATAGGCATCACCTTTCCAGGAAGTTTTCCCTAAGTACTTTCGCAAGACTAGGGTGGTTGCCCCTTCTTCAGACTCTCATTAAATTAAAGGTATTAAATGGGTACTGAGTAGACAGTTTTTTCTATATTTCTAAAAAAATATGATCCTGAAGAATAGAAAATTTTAACTGTAAACTCATCAAAGCATAGTAAGGAAACCAGATTTGAGGAACTTAAAATCCTCTAAATAATGTATTACAAAAAAATAGAATTATTTTTGGACTATTGATACCACTGGATTGCCACGCCAGCATATTAGTGCATTTTTAAAATTAAAAGTATATCTCAGTTTATATATACATATACATATGTGTACGTGTATGTGTGTCCCTAGAAAAGCTATTTGATTTTTTTAAAAACTAAATGTTCCCACCTATATATATCTATTTTTATTTCAGACAAAATTCATCTGTAGTTTTTAACACTCTCCAAATAGCAATGGTTTCTAATTACCTCACCCTAAGTCCAACCATTTCCAAATAATGCTTTATAAAATTACTTATGCTATTATTTAGAAACTAATCTTTTTTCGAAAATTGAAAGAAAAGATGTCTTGGTATTGGGGTAAATTTTGTTTCTTTTAAGAACCATGTCCTTTATCACTGCTGTCCTTTAATGTTATAAAAGTGGTGTCTTAGTAACAAATGAAATTAAGGGAAAAATTAAAGATTTATTTTGATTGTATTACATTGATTCTTTTTTAAATAAAGTGATGTCCATATGGGTATATCTTATAGAAACTAAGCAACAATCTCTTCATCATTCTGTACTTTAATTCAAGTGTTTAAATATTCTTTTGGCAAGAATATAGAAATAATAATTTACTTAAAAAGCATTTTTTTCATATTACTTGATTTATTCCTTGTCTATAACATAAATATTTCAAAGGGAATAATAAAATATAGAAGCTTCACAGTTACTCATATTGCCTTTTGCATACTGATGTGTAAAAGAACGTTTTTTGTATTTTCTCAAATTTTTGTGAAATTTCAAATAAAATACCTCAAAGTTTCCATCTTATGTCTTATTGAGCTAAATATCAACGAACTTTCCATATGAATAAGCCACTGCAAATCTGAGACAGAAAAAGACATTAAATGTGCAGAAGACTTAACTAAAGGATGCTGCAAAGATTATATTGATGAGTATGTCTGAAGGTGAATCTAGTCTTAATTGCGTTAAGCAAACAAGGTGACTGAGCAAGCTCTTTTATTTTCTGTTTATCAGTTTTTTAAAAAAGTAATGAATCTACAGAATTCCTAGAGCCTCCAATTAACCCACTGTCTGTTTTGATTGCTGGGCCTTTGGTATCTTATAAGTTTGCCAATGACTAACCCTCTCAATGAAGGTGCCCCAGAGTGAGTGATTAGACAAATAATTGTAATCTAACTTTTTTTTTTCCTTCTGAGAAAGATTTGCCCTGAGCTAACATCTGCTGCCAATCATCTTCTTTTTTTTGTATGTGGGCTGCCACCACAGCATGGCCATTCACAGAAGAATGGTGTAGGTCCGTGCCCAGGGAACCAAACCTGGCCACCATAGAGAAGCGTGCTGAACTTAACTACTAGGCCACCAGGGCTGGCCCAGTAATCTAGCTCTTTTTGGGAATAATACTAACGAGAATACACATTCTACAATTTTTTTTTTTCCCTAAAAAGGCTACAACATATATTTTAAATTTTCTTGGCAGAATTAGATTATATAGGTTGAGTGAAACACTACTCATAAATCTGACTGCCTAAATACTGTTAAATGACTTGATACCTCAAATTTCTGGTAAGTAATCTTTCTTGTAAAAATATACAGAAGGAATATTCAACATAAAATTATTGTTTAAACATGAATTTTAAATGAAATTGTTGTTCTGAAACAACAAAACAAGCTGTTTGGTATCATCCATAAAGTCTAATGTACAGATGGACTATAAATAGAAGTACCTCCCAAATAAGACAAAACAACTGTCAGCTACCCATAGACTAAGTCTGATTTTTTTTTTCAAATAAAAATGACACAATCAAAAACATGACTGTGTTTTCACCTGGCAATCCAGGAGTCCTACTTTCAATTTTTGGATTTTTTTTTGAATAAATATACTTAGTTATTATTTTTTAAAAAGCAACTAAGGAATTAATTTTATTTACACTTAATGTGCTAAAGTGGCATCTTAAAATTAGCTCATTAAAATTAAAAGACGTATATTTTTCTATTGAAATTGATGAAACTACTTCAAGCAAACTAATAAACTGGAGAAAAAGAAGAGAAATTCAAATGAGGTTGTGAATAAAATGAGAACTCTTACCACCAGAACTCTCTAATACAATTGGACAATAGTCTAAAGTATTTTCTACTTTAACTTAAGAACACCTTATGATGAGTTAGATATAATATGAGAAAAAATGTTTTCTATTTGCATCTAATTTTCATAGAGCCTCAAAGGAGGTCAAAGAAGACATTTCTTCAAATGAAATATATATTTTTAGAATCTAACTTGACTATAGAAAGATAACATCTTACGAGGCTATATAAAGATCACACACTTCAAACACAATAATAATTTTAATAACACAACCACTGTATTGTAAAAGATAGTCACATGCCAATACTAACAATCAAAATCAAGTTTTTACCCTCTTAGAGAGGTATGCTCAATTTTCAAGGTCTCACACAAACAGAGCAAGGCAATGATACAGATGATTCAAAATATCAATCTAAAAGTCATTGAAGTATGTTTTATTTTATATAAATAAATATATTTTATATGTTACATTCCAGTAAATAAATCTTCCTAATTGCTTTTTATTTGGGTTCACACTAAAATCATGTAGTTCACATTCCAGGAGAGCACAGTGGTTAGGCAATGAGGAAAGATAAACCAAGAGTGTGATAGATAGTATGAGAAGGGTGGTCAAGTGTCTAAAATCTCACCCAGATAATGCAAATGACAGCCATTCTCCACTAGGATGAGAGATATGTGATACCATTACGAGCAGCCTAACTAATGCGAGGCTCAGAATTCCATGGTTAAATCTTAACTGCTTTCGGGCCAGCCCAGTGGCGCAAGCGGTTAAATGCACGCACTCCACTGTGGCACCCCCGGCATTCGGCAGTTTGGATCCCAGGCACACACCGATGCACCACTTGTCAAGCCATGCTGTGGCAGCATCCCATATAAAGTGGAGGAAGATGGGCACGGATGTCAGCCCAGGGCCGGTCTTCCTCAGCAAAAAGAGGAGGATTGGCAGATGTTAGCTCAGGGCTGATCTTCCTCACACACACACAAAAAAGCCTTAACTGCTTTCTTTTTGGTCCACAAATTTTATGAGCCCTAGATAAGATTCCTAAGACAAGTACTGATTGTGCAGTGGTTTTCTCACTGATGGAATACCATTCATCTGTTGACACAATGGATAAATCAGGAGGTTACAATGTACACCATTGACACAGGTTTGCTATTGATGATAAGGTATATTTTTCTTTCTACTACACAGTATTTGATTTTCATGTGCAGTCACATGTTTGTCTAACCCTCAATCAAAAGGCAAATAACAGAAACCTGAAATTCTTTCAGAACACACATTTGATGTGCCTCATAAAATTCATGAATGTATTTGTCTTCGATATTACTTGCATGCAAAGAACCCAACATGGAGGGTACACTACCCTCTGTCTACACTGAAAACTCCTACTTGAAGTAAGTAGAATTGTGTAGGAAGGCCCACAATGCAGCATCTGAACATTACTGTTAAATAAATTACTGTCAACTCATATTGATGACTAAAAAAATGCAACGGATTACAGGGAAGAAGTATGGTAAAGCAGGATACAACTAATAGCAAATCTACCACCCTCATCCTTCCAAATTCTTATCTTTCTGGGTCTTATTCATGAAAATTATATAAATGTTACCTTCTGGCTCATTCACATAATCAATATGCATATATTTATCTCTTCAGTGCACCTGGAGAATGGTCAAACTGGGAAGCTAAGCAACTACAAAGAAAAGTATACCACTGAACCTCTCTTTTTTGGTGGGAGTTCACTCAACCCTCTTTCAACAAATGCATATTGAGCATCTAATATGTGCCAGGTACTCTTAGGGCAAATTGCAGTCTGTGGCCATTTACACAGCAGTAGAATCTAAACTTTTTCTTATCATTTTCAAGTTTAGACCTAATGAATGTAAATCAGTAATTTAGAACATGGTATATTAAAATTATATCTCTGAAGCCACCGCCATACCTAAAAAAGTGTAAAACACTTCCATCTTTAATAAATTTGCAAGTAAGCCCTTTTCCCCACATTTAATAAAAATTTACTTTCACTCCAGATAAAATCCTACCAAGGTTTGTTCTATTTCATGCGATTCAATCAAAAAGAAAAAACTGTTCTACTCTGAATTTTTAGCTACATAAATATCAACTATCAGTACACTAAAAGGAAAAGTACAAAATATTATTCCTGATTTAAAACCACTAAATAAAATTGAGGAAAAAATTTAAAAGCCTTCAAAAAGGAAAAAAAGCACAACTGAAATGGAAGGAATAAGATTATGAATAGCTTCCATAAATAAAATGTAATCACACAATTTCCATTAGAAGTAAGATTTTTGCATTAACCAATAAATGAGAAAAGCTATTTAAGGTTTAGAACAATTCATTTTATTATATCCCATCAAGTTATACCTGAATATCTAAAAGAAAAACACTGAGTTGGGCTTTATAGGAATCACCATCATTTACTTTACATTTTACTAAATTTTCATGGTACATCAAATAACTTGCACAATGGGAGGCAATATCTTCTTAAGGCACAGCCTAGTTTAAAATAACTCCCAAATTATAGATTTTTATCAATTTTGTTTGAAATGTTTAAAAACACACAAGATCTCACGATTAGCTTGTTACTCAATCTTGATAGTGTATTTTGTATTCAGTAACAAAACCGAAATTCGTTAAAAGTATACTCCAGCATATTATTCTCAAAGGCACAGGCCAACGCATCACACTAGGTTCTTTTTAACTCAAAACTTAGAAGATGCTGCATAATTTTTAAAAAAGTATATGAAGTAAACCTAAAAGATCCAAATGACGAAAATTAACAGAACGAGGGTATTAAACTACTTTCATCAGCAACACTAACCAACTTAATAAACAATAGAGATTTAATATTAAGTAGTATTATTATGCAAAGTTATGAAATATATCTTAATATTTCAGTTCATTAAGACTGTTTTCTATTTTTGTAGTTTTGAAAAGCTGCAAATCTCTGTGCGTTATGATCTATAATTTTATTCGTAATTTTAAGAAATATATGCATTTATTATTATGGCCATAATGACTGATGACTAGTTCCAGGGGCAAAATCTCGGCAGGAAACAGATTTAGCAATTTAAATGTTTTATAAGTTTTTGTAATTGAGGAAACTTTTCATAATCTGACATTTGTTAAAACCACTTATTAGAAATTATGCAGCACAGTAGCTGTGGAAATATGAGCTAGCTTCACAATTATAAAGTCAGCCTATGTAGCCCTTTCCTATTGTATACAGTGGCATAAACCCCACGGTGGCCTATCAGCTAACTGGCAGGCAGGGGGCTGCTCTATTCAAAGTGAGAGATACAAGCTGCAGGGCAAAAACCTGGCAGCTCCCATCTGACCCCACAATCCCCTACTGGTGACAGCTCCAAGCTCCATGGCAAATTAGGCCTTCTCATATTACAATTGGAGAAGACAGATTCCATTAGCAGTATCTGAAATTGAGTGGAGAGCTGCACCGTTATCAGACTTGACTCATAAGCACTGCTATTAATCAGAGCTATGATAGCATTTATATATTTCAAGCTATCTGCTGCCGCTGTGATATTCTGCTACAAAGGGTTGATGGGACTTAGGAAAGTGAACAATAGAGCTTTCTGGGAAAAGCAGAGTAAATCAAGAAAGTCTATGACTTCCGCACATTCTGAAGGGATTGTGGTTTACATAAATTTTCTCCCAATTGGAGATTGAGCTCTTCCTCATCTTACACATGGGATTTAGTTGTCACTCAATGGTAACAGCTGTGAAAAGGTGAAGCGGCCCACCGCTCAGAATATTGCCTCCGCTTTTAAAGCAATTAACCCATGAACAGGAGGATACCTGGTGATATCAAAGGGATTAGGCAAGGCAGTGCATTATTAACATTTCCTTGAACTAATTCTAACTCTGACTAGCTGTCAGAAAAGACTCTACAGTCTTAAAAAAGAGTTTTTGCCCTGCTTTTTCCCCTTCAAAATGAAGTGCTGCTATTTGAGCCTAATATGTTCCTCTACTTATAAGAAAATGCAAATGAACCAAGCTGTTAATATGCTCAACCAGTCCCAGTCAATGCAATTTTAATACAAGTATGAGAGAAATATATGATCAATTAACCAGGGATCAAGACAGATATTCTCCTGAATGGAAATTAATGCCCCAGTACTTTCCATTCTTCTTCAACTACAAAAACTTGGTGACTATTTGTTACTTATGCACAGTTACCTCTGAAATTAGGAAGAGCTTCACATTGTTCTCTATGGCAATAATCTAAAATACTCTTTGAGCTGGAAAATCCAAACGTCCCTTAAGCAGGAGATTCAACATTCTCTAAGGTATTTTAATTTTCTATTCTTTATTGAATGGAATCTTAGCTGAAGCTATAAGAATAGCAGACACAGTGCTCAGAATCAAGTGTTCCTTTTCCAAAAGTGCGATCAAATTAATTTTTAGCAGCAGCATAATGTTTAGAAATATATAACTTATAAAAAATAAAATACCCCATAAATAGAATACTGGCACAAAACAATCTGCCAGAATATATTTAAATATTACTGTAATTGATTGTAAGTTCTTCGTAGTAAGCAAGCATAGTTTCAATATACCTTTAATTATGCTTAATATTCATATATTCTACGTAACCTGCTTGACATTAAGAGATCTGATTTCTTAGTGTACAATGTTAATGGTATTAGAGTTTTTTTATGGAAGTTTCCTGAAACAGTGCCTTTTAGAAAAAATATTTGAAAAACTGACTTTGTCTTACTTTCTTTAAAAGAAGCACTGAATTTTGATTATAAAAACTAAAACAGGGCCGGCCCTGTGGCTTAGTGGTTAAGTGTGCGCGCTCCGCTGCTGGCGGCCTGGGTTCGGATCCCAGGCGTGCACCGACACACTGCTTCTCTGGCCATGCTGAGGCCGCGTCCCACATACAGCAACTAGAAGGATGTGCAGCTATGACATACAACTATCTACTGGGGCTTTGGGGGAAAAATAAATAAATAAATAAAATCTTAAAAAAAAAAAAACTAAAACAATTTTACTTTCAATTCATATGAGTGCTCAACAAATACTGTTAAATGAATCTGTCTGTAGTTCCATTTGGCCCATAATAGTTTGAAAAGGATTTGCTGACTCTCAAGCCTGTTGAGAATATATCACCTGCCCTGTAACTACCAAAATAAACGATACGATATATGCCTTCATCTGAGATCCTCAGTAACTTAAATCTTCCCTCAGGTAAAGAAATTTTAAACAATGCTATCAACATGCCCTATTCTCTTTTAGTGACAGCAGAACATAGGAAACGCAAGCATGGTGGCGCTTCACGATAGTGATTTCAGTCCTTCCTTATTCAGTCTGTGGGACTTGGTTTGACGTTTCTTAGAAAATAAGTTTGAAATTCAAGTACTAGGCAATGCTAAATGGTGTTCATATTAGTGATTTATATCATCTACAACTTTTTTATTTTGTATTAACAGGATTTGTGAATTTCAAATACGACACTTTAAATATCATACTGTCAAACTTAAAAATCATTTACTTCAATGGCCTTAAAAGAGAAATTCCCAGTTCCTATAAATCACTAACTGTATTACATAGTCTTAAATGCATACATGTACATGTTAATAAAATGAATACTATTTCATATAAATGAAATATATTAGATTATACTCCCTTAATATAATGCATGCTTAAAAATACCCCTGAAAGGGACAATACATAAATAAATACACACAGAAACAACTACTACAATCTTACTATTTTTAATTCAATAAACTACAGTGACACATACAGCTTTCAATGTGCTGTTTTACTCATATGCTTTCTACATTAGGGCAAAGCAAATATAAAAGAGTTCTTGCCAACCATTAGGAAAGACTGACAAAAAATGCAGTGTTAATGACATCTTACGGCTTTTAAAAGCAAGAGACAGATCCAAGAAAAGCAAAAATTACATAGTAATTGGCAACAACGAATAAATTGTTCTTTCAGTCTAAGTCATGTTTACTGAAAAAAATAGAGCTTTTTACATCAACACATTTAAACAGAAATTTGCTTTTGAAACACAATCTTTGTTTAAAAGGTATAGAAGGTCTTTATGTCCACCCCAAGAGCTAAATATAGTGAATGCTATGTGAACAATTACCTGAAAAAAAAAACTAAACCTGTTAAAAGAATTAATTTACTGCACACCACTCAGCACTAATCCTACATGTACAGTAATGTTCTCTTAAGTGATGGAGGAAAGAAAGAATAAAACTGTTTCCTGGATCAAAAGCCTTCAATATTCAACAACAAAATGGAATGACGATTTTGTCTATAAATGAATCAAGTAGCGAAATGTCTCCTAAACAAATTCTGATAAAGGAGTCAACCTGTAAAGGAATACATTTACTGTATGCTGGGGCTGGAAAAAACTCGTCACTGCAACGGCCGTACAAAAACCGTCCTGCTGTTGGGTTTATATTCACAGAAGAAAGGTTTTAAAGGTTAAGTTCAGGTCATACAACAAATGAAATTGTAACAAGCCAGCTGACATTGTATAATGTCTTCTTCCACTCAATCAATAGGCTACTGTTAGTCCTATTACCATAGAGATGGCTTGCTCTTTCCTGAAGGGTGTCTATTGTTTGACAAAACAGATTTGCCACTTGAACTAGGTTGCTCCCAAAGGACGTGTACCTTGTCAATTATTTGTATTCAAAATAATGAAGTATTTTCATATTAAAATGTTTGTAAGAGATAATATTGTTAGATCCCTTTTCTGAAAGAAAGCAACTTTTCCAAAGTACTATATTACTAAAACGACTCAAATATCCAGTTTAGTCATATTAAGAGTTTTTGATTTAAAACATATGTCAGCAAGAATACAAATTTATCATTAAGACTATATATTAAAAGAAAAGGGTCACAGGCTAGTGTGCTAATCTAAAACCTATTAGAATCAAACATAACAATAAAAGCTACATTAAAATGTGGAAAACTCAAAGGAAAATTATTGTCCAAAGCTATTTGGATTCTGTAGAGATAAAGATTTTTATGTATAAGTTTTACAGTGGTTTTCATGTGGAATGGCATCAACAATTAATATATTGAAAAACATGGGACAGTTTTAGAAAACTGATTGCTTTATTTGCATAAGAGCTATTTATATCCACACAGCATTTAAATATATGTATATACTATAGAAATGATCTTTTAAAATACAGATAAACCATCAAAATACCTACAAGTATTAATTTTCTTTAACTGTCTTTGTCTTTAATGTCTTGTAAAAATTAATAACTCATACATTCAATACAGAACAGGTAAGTTCTAAATTTCAACTTAGATATTTAAAAATAAGAAAGATTAGTTTGTCTCTCAAAGACAATAATGACATTCCTCATTATAAAAGATTCAGAAGAAACAATTCTAACAAAGGTTATTCTAATCAATTAGAAAAAGAAGGTATTCATAACTAATCAATCCAAGCAGAGATGTTATTTTAAAAATTTTATACTTAAAGATTTGGCTATTACTGAAAACCTATAAGACTGAAATAGAAACAAATTAAATGATGTAGATAAAAATTTAGTAAATGATCAACAATTATAACATTTGAATCTGGAAGCTTTCCACAAATAGATTTAAAAGTAAGCGTTAGAGTCATAATTATGTTAACTTTTACGTTTCCATAAATAATTAAAAGGGAATTTAGGAAGAATTTAGCCAAAGGGCAATATTGTGACTAACACAAATAAAAACATTAGTCTCCAAAAAAGACATCTGAAATTGGCTATTCAAATTATACATATTCACATACAAAAATTATTTGTTTTTATAATAAAACCTGCAACAGTTTTTGAAAGAAGTGTTTTAATTTGGTTTTCCCTTTGCAGGAAGTATAATTTGTATTTTTCACTATAATCCTCTTAGGCATAGGTTAGACTGAGTTAAGAATGGAGGAGACAGAAACAGCAGAGACAAATGAGTTTAAAAAACTAATGACCCGTTTTTTAAAAGCAGGGTAGCCTTCCAAACTAAGAAAGCCTTCCACCACGAAGTAAGTGGGGTCCGGTTTGCCAGTCCTCCTTATAGCTATAACGGAACAAAGTGAAACCCTGCTAAAACCACATCCCAAACTGATTTCCTTAGTTAACAGCTTCACTTCAAAAAGTACACAACATGTGCATATTTAGAACACAATATAATTTGATATTAGCTTGGATCTAATGGGCAACTGCCCACCAGCAATACTGTGAGTAATTAAATGATATTTACCATTTATCAAAAGATGAACTTCATGTTGTTGAATTAAACTGGCCCATCTGCATCTCCATAAAATGACAAACCTTATTAGTTCTGCCTAACCAGAGAATTGTGATAATGAACTGGTGACACCTTCATTCCATTGTATGAAGCAGAACCAACTATGTCACCATTTGAGGGGGTCAAATGCATATGAACTTACCGTAAATTAAGAAAGTGAATTCACATGAGTGATTATGAAAACCAAGCAACAAAAGCTTTTTTTTTTAATGTATATACTTGGGCCATCAGAAAGCTACGTCTCCAATTTGTCAAAATTAATTTTAACTAATCAACTACTTTACCTGAAAACGGTGAAAAAAAGTAATGATGCAGCTACTGCTCCAAATAAGCCACAGAGAAGATTGACTCGGTAGGCAACTGAACCAAAAGGAAATAGTGTAATTGCCAGTTGAGCCACCAGAGTGAACAAAGGATAGCCAGGAGGATGGGCAACCTACGAAAAATTAGCAACAGTGAGAAGGTTTTCATCTCGTAAAGGAAGTCACACTGGCTTTAATTGAAAAGTAGCCCTTTCCTCAGGCAAGTATAAAGATTAAGAGCCAATGACTAAATGTTCGAATAGTGGTTTTCTATTGTAATCCTCTTGTGCCAATACAAATAAATATTTTCTTTAGTGGATTTGGCAGCGTCTCTCACATGGTGTGTCACCTAGAGAAAGGGTGACACATTTCATTGTCAGTTCTTAAGCAGTTTGTTCTCTGGGTTCACAGTACATTAGGGTCATTTAAAAGGCTATTGAAAAAAAGCAGGTTCTGAAATATGGTATTGGTTAGAAAGTTGAAAGACCACACTGCTATCGGATTACCACCATGCTGACAGTCCTAAGGTCTTGCCTAAAGGGATCATGCACCATAATAAAGTTTATTAAATAATAAACTTATTAAAACTGTTAACCCGATTTATTTTATTCTCCATAGCTTATACAAAATTTGGGGTGATAATAAGCCAGCTACTGTATATATAGTAAAGGCTTTGCTTTATAATTTACTTTAATTGGATTTAAAACAAAGTAAATTGTCACGTACTGTACTTATAAGTTACTAAAAACTGAGGTTAGAAAATAAATTAATCTACTTTACTCCATGCTTAATTAAACTTTCTTAATTCCTAAAACTGTTAATGAGAGCATTGATTAAACAATAAAACTAATACTTACTCCAAGCTCATGTGCAGCTGTGATCAGTTCCCCTGTGAAAAAATAATGTAAAACCAATAATTACTATTAGAAAATGACACTCCTCCAAAGTTTTCAAAATCCAAATGCTTGCATTGGGGTTTTGCATTAATTTGACTGGATAAAACTGTAAATCTGTAGAGATTTAACAGCATGAAATAGTCTAAGAATATTTTCTCCCTTATTGAATAAACTATCTTTGATAGTTTTTAATAACTGGTCAGTGGAAATATAGGTCAATTCTAGTTTTTAAAAAAATGCTTATTTTCCCTCCTGAAAGTTGTATACACTTGCAAATATATAAAAACTTTTACAGAGCATTAGTGTAATATGCTCCTTATCCCTCAAGAATTTAATCCAAACCTGTCTATAAAGATTCAACCTTATCATATGTAAAATGTGCAGACATCTGAGTTTTGGAGACTCCATAAAATGTGCCATTCAGCCCTAAACTGGCGTTTGGATACCTTCTCTACACTAATTAGGTTAGACAGCTTTAAACAATGGCCAAATGCTTATTAGCTCCAGGTTATTTTGGTAAGCTCTGACTACCATAATACATTTTTTTAAACCATTAATCATTATAGTATTTACATTGTTCTTTATAATTCCTCACCAGTAGTGATTATTTCTAAAATTATGATGCAGTAACTCATGCCTATTTGTTAATATTTTAAGCATTCAGAGCATAGGGACCATTTCTGACACATTCCTGTAAACTATAATAGAGTACAATGTAAGAAATCGATTAATACTAATTGATGATTTATGAAAGTTACTATTATTTATTAGGAAATGTATTAATGTCCATTTTCTATCCTTCAATAGATATAAATACTCTTCTTTTAGTTTCTAATGTTCCAACCACATTTAGACCTTTACCCTCTCTGGCCAGGACTACAGTAATAGCTTTGACCAATCTCCTTCAACTCATCTTCATACTGAAATCACTTATTACTGCCACCCCCAGCCTCCCCAAAAAGGTTGGATCGTATCCCTAGTCTAAAATTTCTCAATGGCTGCTCTCTGCCTACTGAATGAAGTTCAGAATCCTCACAATGACGTGCAAGCCTTCTATGGCTTCAAGTCCCTTCACAAGGCTCATATCCATGAAACCTAGGCTCAGCTCAGTCAAATCTGTTACCCACTGTTCCTCTAGACTGGTCTCTTTTACACCTCTTATCACTCATTTTCTCACCCAGCATTCTCTCCTAAACCCTTCAAGGCTTAGTTCAATTGTCACCTTCTCAGTGACACCTTTCCTTACACATACCTCTCCCGGGCCTCCTCCATCAGAATTAATCTTTTCTTCCTCCTCCACAGAACCTGCTTGAAACTGCTCTATTTTGCACTTATTTAGATTGCCTTATATTCTGATTAGTTTTCATTTCTCTTTTCCACTAAGTTGAAAATATTATCCTATGCATTTCAGGATCCTGTCAAGACATCACCCCCTCTCCCTCCGCTGGCCACACAGAATCTAATCCAAGCCTTGCACATAGGGGTTTACAAAAAGACCTATCACATTGTCATCCTTGCCAATCAGACACCACATCTTAGGTGAATGACCGCTTGCATCATGGAAGCCCCATTAAAGGCACCCAAAGACAGGTATTGCTCACCTAAGTCTATTACTGAAGAACATCTTTTAAGTTTTCTGAAGATACTTAAGACCACCTTAGAAACCAAAGGCACTTTTTCTATCTTACATATTTGTTAGTGTAATTTTTTGTGTGTGAGGAAGATCGGCCCTGAGTTAACATCTGTGCCCATCTTCCTCTATTTTGTATGTGGGATGCCTGCCACAGCATGGCTTGATGAGCAGTGTGTAGGTCTGCACCTGGGATCTGAACCCATGAACCCCAGGCTGCTGGAGCAGAGCATGTAAACTTAACCACTATGCCACCAGGCCAGCCCCTCTTATACACTTTAAAGAAATTGTTTGTGGTCTAAAAATGTTTAAAACAACTGTTCCCTTTATAACTACTGTCAAAAATATTCTATAGTTTTACTCTAGAATGAGTTAGCTCTTGTGTCTTCAGTGCCAAACTGTTTTAATCAGTTTTTTGTTCTTATATTTCTACAGGTTCAATGAAGCAAAGTTAAGCTCAAATTTTTAAGGTCACTATTCATTCTCCTGCATTTAAAATGTATTTAGTTACATTTAACATTAAGAAAAATAGCCTGTTTTTTCTTTACTTCTTTTTACCATTAAAAAGTCAATATGCTGCTATTCTTTGCTGGAGTTCTGTTGGTATTAAGAAAATTCTGGAATGTGACAAATTTACATAACCAACTCTTTTCAAATGTTAAACTAAAATCTAAACAGAAAAGATACTACTGGACCAGCCTCGTGGTTAAGTTCGGCATGCTCCACTTTGGAGGCCCAAGTTCACGTCCCAGACGCGGACCTACACCACCTGTCTGTCAGCGGCCATGGTGTGGTGGCGGCTCACATACAAAAAGACGAAGATTGGCAACAGATGTTAGCTCAAGGCAAATCTTCCTCAGGAGATAAAAAAGAACCTGGAAAAGAAAAAGGATGGCTACTTTTCAAAGTCTATAAATGTAACCTTGATAAAAAGCTAAAGAGAAACTCTTAAAATTGACAAAGAGAAAACAGAAAGTGAAGAGTTAAAAAAAAAAAAAAAAGCCAGCTTGGTCCTTGCTTTCACTCAACTCTTTAATACACTATGGTTTCCTAAAATTTAAGTCCTACTGTTACCTGCATCAAAATTACCTGGATGCTTTTTAAAATTAAAGATTCCTTGACGAGATCCCACAGCTACCTACACTAAGACCTCTGACATTGGAGCCCAAGCTTCCCAGGCAATTCTGAAGTACATTTAGGTTTGAGAACCACAGTTTTTTTGTCTGGGACACAAATGGGTGGCAAGCTCAGAGTTGTTAGCAGATGCTTAAGCTATATAAAAACCATCTCCCTCTCTATTATATTTTATAGTAATTATACAATTATATTGTCATATATCAAGTCTTTTAAAGACAGTATCCTTAAAATATATAAACACATATATAAGCTAATTTATTTTTCCCAAGAATAACAAATAGAAGTAAAGGCTAGAGTCCCACCTTCTCCTCCAAGGGACCATGAGCACTCCTGCCCATAAATCAACTATGTGTACCAAGTGGTGCAAAAAATAATTTTGGCAAGGCCATACAATGTGATGATTTATGGAGTATAATTTTAGACTTCTCAGGAATACATGCTTTATACTGGTTTTCAGATGTGTTCTGTTTATTGATAAAAAATATATTTCATAAACACAAGAACAGTACATTCAACATATAAACAAAATTATCAAAGCTATGATTATACAAATTTTACTGGCAATACTTGGAAAAGTTTATTTATCATTCTCAAAAATGAACATAAAAATACTAGAAGCAACCACTATTCAGCATCAAACTAAACAAATCAGAACACCTAAAAAGTTTGGCAACTCAAAGTGAAGAGATAACTTTATTCTTTATGGAAAAATAAAAGACAGTATTAATAAAGACAAGACAATAATCATAGATTTTAAATAAACTTTAACTATCACTATATATGTGATGACAAATTTAACAAAGAATTTACAGCAAAGGTGAAGAGAGCATGTTCTAAAGGCAATCTACTTGGGTTCTTTTCCTGACTGCCCCTACTTTCCAACTGTGTGATTCTGGACACGGCTGAGCCTTACTTTTATTATTTATAAAAGGAAGATATTGATAATACCTACATTATAGGGTAGGAGCTGGGAGGATTAAAAGGACAATCCACATAAAGTACTTGGTACAGTACTTGGCACACAGTAAGTGCTCAATAAGTGTTAGTTACTATTATTCATCCCATCCCCATACCTCAGGCTCAAACACCCATGGTAAGTAACTGTCAGTGCTTTCTTTTTTGGGGGGAAGGTACAGTACTACTCAGCCTCTGAGAAATGCTCTCCAATGTCAAAACTCTCACAACTGTAAAGTTATTTCTATTATTTAACATAAACCTTGGAAATACGGTAACTCCATCCCCCACTATACTAATGCAACGTTGCTCCCATTTGTTCAGTAGGACCTGAAAGAAAGAGTAATGGTAATGACTTATAAAGGAACATCAGGGACCCTCAAAGTGTTGGCAGCCTTGAAGATGCCCCCAGTGATCCCCAACTCCTGGTATTCTCACTGTGTGATCCTCTCCCCCTTGAGCGACGGCTGGATTTATTGACTAACTGTCAAGAATAAAATAGGGCAGCGGTATATCACTTCCAAGATTAGCTTACGAAATGACAGAGGCTCCAGACAGAGGTGCCATCTCTTCCTCTCGACAGAAGCCAGCTTAGCGAGGGACCCACTTGGCAGAGAACTGGATTGAGCTTAGAAGCGAATCCTCCTCCAGGGAGCTGAGAGGACTGCAGCCCCAGCCCACGCCCTGACAGCAAACTTGACCCTGGTAAGCGCACCCAGCTAAACCGCACTCAGACTCCTGAGCCACCGAACACGTGAGACGGTAAACGTTTGCTGTTTTAAGTCCCTCAGTTTCGGGGTATCTTGTCCTGCAGCAAAAGATAACTAGTGCACTCAGTGTTTTCAATCTATAGATTCACCACCCGAAGTTACTATTCTGACAATATTACTGGCCATTATTAGGCATTATTGGAGGGTCACTTAATTTGGCAGCCAATCAAAACCAAGAACAACACCTGGATCTTGTTTCTCACCCTAAATGTATAACAATTATTCCTGTGACTTAAGTGGCCCACGAGTCATGCTTTTCTTCTTCAGAGAAGCAGCCTGCTGGAAGCTGCAGCTGCCTTCCACTCTTTTAAGTGTTCTCGCCTAAATGTTCTGCAGGGCTGGTTCCTGTTCCACATTCAGGTTTCAACCGAAATACCCGCTCCTCAGAGGCCTCTCCTCGGGAGCCGTCGGGAAGCGCCGTGCCGGCCCGCCCTCGCTCCGTTTCCCTCTCACTCTCCATCCAGCTCTCACCGCTCAACGCGCGGCCGTCCGCCGGTAGTCGCGCACGGCTCCCCCGCCCTAGGACACTCTCCGCGAGGCCTGCTCGCCGCCCCCGCGACCCTCCCGGCGACACGCAGTGAGGGCTCAGGCGGAGCCTCGGCGCACCACGCGGGCCCGGGGAGCAAACACAGGCCCGGAGAAGGAGCCGGGGAGTGGAGCGGCCGGGAGCCCGCCCGGACGCCTGAGGGCTGAGGAGCCCGGTCACAGGACGGACACACAGCCCGCGCACCTGGCGCGGGCGGGGGCGGAGGCGCGAGCCGCCCGGCCCGGCGGGAAGCGTGTGGACGGGCGGGGCGGGGCGGGACGGGGGACGGCCTGCGCGTACTTTACCCGAGTCTCCCCCCGGCACCGAGGGCGGCAGCGTGACGGTGAACACGGCCGCCACCGCCCCGAACACGGCCAGGCCGCCGCCGAGGCCCCCGGAGCGCCGCGGCCGCGCCCGGGCCGTCCGTCCCCGGGCCAGGCCCCCGCCATCGCCACGGAGACCCATGGGCCAGTGGGGCCGAGCACGGACAGCCGGCCGCCAGGGCACGCGGGGCGGCGCACACCGTCCCGGCGAGAGGCGAGCGTGGCCCGCGCGGCGGCTTCCGGGTCGGGCCTGCGGGCCGGGCCGCCCCTCTCTCCGCCGGGCGGGGGGATGCCAGCCTCGCCAGAGCCGGGCCGGGAGGTTCCCGCAGCGCCCAGGGCCGCCGTCTCTATGGCCGCTCCCCCCGGCGCACTGACTTGGTCGGGTCTGAAGGAGACGGAAGCAGGGTCGAAAGCCGGGAGTGAGCACGGGCTGCCTCTGCCCCCTGCGGTGTGGGGTGGAACTACACGGAAGGGCCGATCGCCGGCCGGAGCCCGAACTGCTGAAGCGAGGGAAGTGTGCGCGCAGGCTGTGCAAAGGAAGCCAAGAAAGGCATTAATCGCATGTTTATTACGATTAATTATAAGCCCGTGTGCTAACTAGTAGATTGCTGAGTTACTTTCAGAGAGATTAAAATAAAACTAGTTGGTCTATTTTTTTTTCTTATAGCACGAGGAAAACTCGGCAGATGACTTGAGAAATATTTTCTCTATGAAGTAACTCATATCGTGATAAAGTTGCCCCCTACTTTAATGAAGAGAGCTCTGACCACAAAGTGGGAAATGAAACGGAGACACTATACTTTAGTAAGTGTTTTAGTGTTTAATTAACTGCAATGCAAAAAACAATGGGGACTACCGGACAACCACATAGCACGGCTATCAGTAGGATTTTTAAGCTTACATTTTACATCATTATAGCAATTATTCTGGAGTAGAGGGGAGGAGGGCAACCTCCGTGGAATGCGTCTCAAAATACACTGAAGATCAGTGGCAATCTAAAACGTGTTACAAGCAATCTGACAGGAACAAGTGTCTCAGCTGCAGAGTAACTAACATCTACCTGCATAGACTGGCGGTCATTGTGCCGGCATCCCTTAGTCTTCCTCAGGTACTTACATAACGCTCTCAGCTGTATCATGAGTTTCTGTAGGGAACGGCCTGTGTGGTAGGCTGCTCCTAAAATGGATCCCAATGATCCTTGACTCCTGGTATTCACTCCCTTGTGTAATCCTCTCCCCTTGTGTGTGGGCTGGACCTAGTGACTCGTTTCTATTGCTAGAATATGGCAAAAGTGATGGAGGAATCTTGCTTTTGAGATTAGGTTATAAAAGACTGACTTTCGTCTTTCCTGCATTCCCTCTTGTGGGCACTACCTCACCTGCTCACTTGGATGAAACTACCAACCATGTTGTGAGCTGCTTTATGGAGAGGTCCACACGGCAAGGAACTGAGTCCGGCTTACACCCTGCGAGAGAGCTAGGGAGGGATCCTTCTATGTGTGAGCCTTGAGATGACTGTAACACCCGTCAAGACTTTGATTGCAGCCTGTGAGAGACCCTGCTGCAGTGGACCCAGCTAAGGCTCACCCAGAGTGCTGTCCGACAGAACCGTGAGATAATACACGTTGTTTGGGTTCACTAAATTTTGGGGTAATTTATTACTTAGCAATAGATTACTAAGACAGGCCACCTTCTAGTTCTTCCTGAAAGAGCATGCTAGTGATTAATGTTGACTGAGCCAAGTACATACTTCTTAACCTTTTCATCCATTTCATCTTTTGCTCATGAGCTTTATAAAAAGATATAATTTTATCATGGCAAATTACTTTTAAAAGGGCATAATTCTTTGCCCCATGTTTGGGAGGTACAGATCAGCACTGGAAGTATGAATTTGAGAGTTGTTCGTGTAAGGATGAGATGAATGAATAAGTTGGCAAAGGCAAAGTGTAGCGAGAACAAGGTTGAGGCCAAATGTTAGCTCATATCTTCATTTAAAGAATGGCAGCAGCAGAGGAGAGAACTGTGGAAGAGAGCGCAGTATCACAAGAAGCTAAGGAAGAAACAACGTCAATGAAGAATATGTGGTCAGGTTGTCACAGAGAGGTGAAGGACGATGAAGAGAGGCACATCTAGGTTTTATGGGGCTGGAGATTATGCAATTTGCAGAATCTTCTAAGCAAAGAATGCAAAACTTCAGGTACAAAATTAGGTACAGGCATCGGAAGGAGCCTGTGCTAGTGATGGGCTGTGACACTTAAGCTTCATTAGCTTCACGGTTAATCTCCTGTGAGGAGAACAGCCAGTTCTGTCTGTGCCTGACTCTGCCTCGCGGTGCTCATGCTGACTCCTCCCTCCACCCTGCAACCTTTCTCCTCCAGGCTTCAGAGGGAGCATGCTCCTTTGGCTTTCCTTTTACCACTGGCCTCTCCGCCCTGGCTCGGCTTCTGTGAGACCTCCAAACATTAGAGTGTGCCACGGCTGAGTTGTAGAAGTAATCTCTCTCTTTCTGCCTTCTTTCCTAAGATGATTTTATTGAAACTTTAAATAGTAACTATAGGCTGATACATTTCAAAGCTACATACCATAATTCTCTCCTGTAAGCTACAGTTTTTTGTTTTAATTTTAATGCAACTGCCCTATGATTTCTCCATTTCTATGTCTAAACGGCATTTCAAACCTGGAGGACTTTGTCTATCTTATTTCCCCTGTATACCCATGCCTAAAATGGTGCCAGGCACAAAATAACACTTAGCAAATATTTATGTAATGAATGAATAAGTGAACAATGATGAACCGTGGGTGTATTTGTCAGGGGTTGCGTTTAGCTACTAGTAACAAAGACCCTGCTACAGTGGCTTAAACATGCAAGCATTTATTCTCTTATGTAAAAGAAGTAAGGAAGAAGTCAGTCCAACACTGGTTTGGCAAGTCCTTGATGTCATTAAGGACAAAACTGAGGTCCTTATATCTTTCTGCACCATCCCACTCAGCTTACATCCTCAAGATTATCTCCTGATCCAAGATGCTGCTAATGTTTCAGACATTACATCTGTATTTGAGGAAGAAAGGGAAAGGATGGGAAGAGAAGAGCATGCCCTGTCCTTTTAAAGAGTGTTCTGGAAATGCCATTCCACAATTCTGCCACATCTCATTGGCCACACTTGAGTAACAGGCCACTGCTAGGGGCAAAGGCAGCTGAGAAACATACCTTTTTAGCTAGACAGATTTCCAGGATTCTATTACAAAGGAAGAAGGGGAGAACGGTTATTGGGAGGTAACTAGCAGGCCCCGCTGTAGTTAGATTTGGTGACCTGGAGGTATTTGAACCTTGAAAATTCAAGAGGTGAATTCCTAGAGTAGTAGATATGGAAACCAAGTAATAGAGGCTAAGAAGTGAGGAAATAGAAGAAGAGAAAATAGAATACATTTACAAGAAGTCTGGCAGTGAAGGGGAAGAGAAAAGTAGTATGGAAATTCACAGGGATTGAAGTGTCACATGAGCTTTTTGTAATCCAAGGGAATATTTGGAGAGAGAGAGTGAAGAAGTAAAGATGTAGAGGAGGCTGCAGGGGATGGGACCAAGGAGGAAAGAAGATATGTGATGAAGATGGAAAATACTAGAGGAGTGGGAAATTGAGGCAATACATGCCCAATTGATCTTTGGGTAGACTAGTAAAATATACAAGGAGTATTTACCTATTATGTGTGCTCTGCTTCATTCCACAGTGGGTTAGAGACAGCTACTATAATACATAAAGTAAAATAGAAAAATGCGTGTATCATTTAGGATCCAAGCAGAGAAACAGAACTAGTATGAGATATATATTAGGAGATTTATTGGAAAGAATTGTATCATTGATTGTGGAGGCTGTCTAGGCAAATCTGAAATCCGTAGAGCAGGCCATCAGGAAGGGCAGGCTGGCACTCTTGGGCATGGGGTGAAACTGCTTGCCGTCCACAGATGGAATTTCTTTTTCATCAAGAAACCCTCAGCTCTGCTCCTAAGGCCTTTTGACTGATTGAATCATGCCTACTCAGATTATTTGGGGTAATCTCCCTGTCTTAAAGTCAACTCATTATGGACTTCAATCACAGCTACAAAATATCTTCACAGCAACATCTAGATTAGTTTTTGACTGAAAAACTGGGGGTATAGCCAAGCCAAATTGACACATACAAAGAACATCACAGTATATGCAATGCAAATTCAACACCAGAGGACACGTAAATTAGAAATAGAACATCAGATTGAGGAGAACTAAATACACAGATGTGTGGGCCGATGGCATCCCAAATTTGGCTGTGTGAGTCATGGAAACAAAACGAAAGAGAAGCAGGATCGTTTGTGTGGCCTCTTAGTTCCCCAGGGAAAGCAAAGTCTCCCTGGCACTATGGCCAGCACCTAGCCCTTATGGACACCCAAGGGAGTGGCTCCTCATTACAGCTGGGCAGGGGTGGGCATTCCAGCTCCCCACTGGGTGTCCATTGATTCCTCCCTAGCTGGGGGTGGGTAGGAGTGCCTTGTTACTGCCACTCATGTGGCTGCTGCTGATACCACAGTGAAGAGGAGTCAGGGCAGGGAAGTGGCCTCCTTTTTTAGGGTGCTGGTGAAAGTCCTGACTCTCCTTCAGGCTCCATCTGACACCACCCCAGCAAGGAGAGAGAGTGGCACCTCATTACTGCTGGGTGGTGGAAATCTAGGCTCCCCCCGTGGCCTCCACTGACACCATGGAGAAGAGGGGCTTCATTACTAGCTAGCCAGGATGAAGGTTCTGGCTCCCTCCTCAGCCTTCTTAGGCATCACCCTGGTGGGTGTGTTAGGCCATATGGAGAGGGTGGAAGTCTAGACTTCCCACTCAGACTTTGCTGGAATGGGTGGGGGTAGGACCACAGTTTTTCTTTGGTTTTTGGCTACAGTAGAGAGGTTATTTTCTAAATGTATCTGTCTTGCTCCTTTCCTTGTCTTTTGACCAGAGAGAAAGCAGGCTTTCTTTGGGGATTTTTTTGTCTGTGCCTGTTGGCATCTCTGGGTTGCCAGCTTCTCTAGCACCCAACCTGGGATACATGAGGCAAAAAGAAAGCCCAGGGAATTCACCACCATGTCCTTCTTCAGGTTTCAAAACTCCTGTCTGGTCTGCCTTCACCTCTCCACTTTTCAGTCTTATGTTCATCTTATATGTACTGTCCAGGTTGTTTAGTGGTATTTAGCAGGGGAAAGTGTGTCTACTCCATCTTTCTGGAAGCAGGAGTCACTTTCCTTTGTTTTATTCTTTCTGAGCAACTTCACAGACATAAATGCACTAAAATTTGCCTTAAAAAGTTATCATTTAGAAGTCATTGTCCCCCAAAACTCCACTTAAAGTCAAATGTGTCTTAATCTTACTAATATCTGTGAAAGTTTAGATTCGAAACTTTGGATTAGAAAATCGATAGCTGGAATACTATCCAATAAACCATCTACAACAGGACAATACAAAAAGACACAAATATCCCTGTTAAGTGCCTTAGAAAAATAATTTTAAACGTTCAAATATACGTATAACCCAAGGAATTTGAAATAAAAACAAAGAAAAGCCGTTTTTCCCCTTCCAATTATCAAAGATATTTACTATCTATAGAGTATTGGTGATAAAGGAATTTGGTATAACATTTTAGAGGGCAATTTAGCTACAAAATTATCAAAATTTCAAAAAGTCTATATCAAAATGTATCAAAAAATCTATAAGATATTCATATAATTTGACCTAGATTGTCAGTAAACATGAAAATGTGTTCAACTTTATTAGCAATCGGAGAAATGCAAATTAAAACCACAATGGGATATCACATACCTACCAGGTTAGCAAAAATGAAAGTCTCACTGTATATGACGTTGGCGACTATGTGGAACAATGGAAATGTTAGCACGAGTGTAAACTGGTAAAGCCACTTTGGAAAATAGACATTTTTCTAGTAAAGACAAAGATCTGCAGAGCCTGTAACCCAGCAATTCCACTCCAGGTTTGTACCAAGGTTTGTATCTGGAAACAGACACAAAATGTTCATAGCAGTATTGCTCGTAAGAGCCCCAAACACCCATCAACAACGGACTGGAGAAATAAACCCTGATGTATTTATAGAATAAAATACTATACAGCAAAGAGAATGGACAAACTACAGCTAGCTCCCATGGAATAATATGGATGACTCTCACAAGAAATACTGAGCAAACAGAGCAAGTGATAAAATGATACGTGTAGAATGATTCTAGCTGTTTACAGTTGAAAGACAGTGAAACTAAACTAAATTGTTTAGAGATGTATCCACAGAGTTTTAAACTATAAGGAAAATTGAAAATCATCATCACGGATGTTTGGATAATGATAGTTACCTCTGGGGGTGAGTGGGGCTGTGACTGGGGAGGCGAACGTGTAGGCCAATGTTTATGGTGCTGTCAACGTTTCTGTTCTTGACTTGAGCGGGGGCTACATGGGTATTTCCTTTATAATTATTCTTTAAACCTCATAAATGTTTTTTGCACTCTTCTATCTATGTGATATATTCCACAATATAAAAAGTAGGCAGGAAGGAAGAAAGATTATGGAGCAGTTATCTAACAGACAGTTTTGTAATGAATGCTAACCAGAATATTATCCTAGATAGCATGTGATAACTCATGAATTTTCCTGCATCGTTTTAGTTCCGTGTAATATAAGTGATTATATGGGGGTGTTTTATACTCAAGGAAGATACATTTCAGCATGAAAGTAAATTTTCTTTCAAAATCCCTTCTGGTGATCTAATGTAATAGAGTACTAAACTCTCTCCTGAAGCCAATTTACTTTTTGAACATA
This sequence comes from Diceros bicornis minor, assembly GCF_020826845.1. NCBI lineage: Eukaryota > Metazoa > Chordata > Mammalia > Perissodactyla > Rhinocerotidae > Diceros > Diceros bicornis. Next base: position 6,730,095 of record NC_080763.1, on the reverse strand, counting down.
AATTTTATGAATTATTCTCCAGATCTTTGGCAAAAATGAATACTTGGTTTCATAGTCTGGTGTCTATCAGTATTCTTCAAAGTTTTAATGAACCAATTTTTAAAAACAAAAGTCTAAGATATCACATAAAGAGGAATATTACTGAAAGTCACAAAAGTAAACAATTAGAAAAGTTAACCTAATAACTCTCAAAATTAGAAGTGGAGGTGAGGATTGTAGCAATGAACCAAATCCTCATTCTTTCTGGGGACTCAACAGATAATGTCTTAAACTGATAAATCAACAGATCATTCTAAAGCCCTATTATTTAGGGAGGTAATCATGAAAAGAACCCAAACCAGAAAAGGTTTAAAGTGATTACTTCTGAGAAGGGAGTCTAGGGGAGGCGAGAAGCAGGATGGGAAATATTGCTTTCATTCTAAGTTGTTTCATACTATTATATATTTTTCCATGTGCATTGTATTACTTTGATAAAGAATAGGCAAATATTTGTAAAGGAACAAATGAGAATGAAAAAAAGCCCAAACCATAGCTTTATTGAATTAGAGATTATAATGTATATGAAAAGCCTGAAACATAGTAGGAGCTATATAAATGTTTGCACTAAATCAGTTTTCTATTTGAATTACATTTTAAAATTCTCTTATTTAGCCATTCTGTTTCAATTTATAAATATGATTTTACCCATATTAGAGAAATTAAATGTTTATAAAGTATTTTGAAAATCTTTGTTCCAGTTAACTGTTTTTCTGTTAAAAATTATCTCAAAACTTAGTGGCATATAATAACAACCATTCATTGTATCTCACAATTTTGTGGATCAGAAACGTGGGCAGGGCTCAGCTGGAAGATTCTTTTGCTTTGTGTGTTATTGACTGAGGTCACTTGGTGGTAAATGGTCTGCAAGGTCCAAGATGCCTTCATAACATGTCTGATGCTTTGTTGGGGATGGCGGGAATGCTGGACTGGGCTGACACTTTTGATCTGAGTGGTCACATGAGGCTTCTCCAGCATTGCGATCTCAGGGTCCTTGAACTTATTACCTGCTCGAGTTTCCCAAAGACTTAAAAGAGGCCAGGGCAGAAGCTGCAGGGTTTTTTGGGGTTTTTTGTTTAATGACTTGACCTCAGAAGGCCCAGAATGTTACTGGGCCACTTAAAATTTACTAAGTTACTAAGGCCAGCCCAGATTCAAGACAAAGAGAATTAGACTCCATCTATCAAAGGGGATAGGAAAGAATTTATAGCCATCTTTAATATATCCTCCAAAAAGACCCTTGATACAAAAATAAACAAAATATATGGAGTGAATATTATTTTTTTCTGTTTGAGCAAAGAAAATACATCTGAGGCAGGATGGCTAGAAAATTCAAAACATTAACACAATATGCATTTAGGAAAAGAAGTGTCTGGCCCCAATACAGAAGAGTCTTGTAACAAATATTGTGGTACTACTGTTTCAAAATCTGGTGAGCTTGTACCTGAATAATTCAACTAGAGTTTTTCATGGTTCATGCTGTTTTCCACATCTTCTTGTTCTAATTCAAGTTCAAGTAATGAATTTTTTACATTCAGTAAAGAAGATGATATTAAAAAGTGTCTATCATATTGAAAATGGGTATTGAATACTAGGATTGTCCGATTTATCCCAGCGGCTAGCATAGTACCTAGACATAAGTACTCAAAAAGTATTTGATAATTGACAATAGAAAGGTTGTAGAGGGGAAATGAAACTTTGCCATTGTTTTTAGAAAAGATTATATCTAACCCAACCACCCTAAGGAAGATCTGTCCTAAACAGACCTGCCATATAAATCAAATGACAAAAGAAATTTAAGATGCGTATAACTATACAGGGTAATTTAGAAAGTAATTATGGCACTTATATGATATTAAACGTTTAATAGTTCAGAGAGAAGCTCGTGTTAAATCCTGCTTCTACTAATTATCTTTGTGATCTTGAACAAGTTTCTTAACTTCTTTGGCCCTCCAATTGCTCATCTGAAAAATGAGAATAACGATAGTGCCATCCTCATAAGTTTGTTCTAAAGTGTAAGTAAAATGATAAAAAGAACAAAGCCTGGCTCGTTGTGAGCCACAATCAATATTCACTGTTATTATTCTTGTCCAACATTTAGAAGAAACACTCTAGGATATCATTTTATAATAGAGCAAGTACAACTCATACTTTTCTACTTCAATTTCAAAGTTAATCCGCTAGAAATGAAAATATATGAGAGAAACAAACCATTCACTTGCAGCCTAGATGTGATCTGGGAAGCTCTTTGCTCCCTAGAGACTTAGTCTAATTGGGTAAAACACCCAGTTCCATGCAGTATGGAAGTCCAAACTCCTTCTCAATATTTCCAGAGTGGGAAATCTTGCTACCATGTTCCACTTTGTCTCTAACTCTTCAATCATGCTGCATCAGCCCAATTCGGCCGTTTCTCCGTTTTCCGTAGAAATCCACTCATGCTAAACAAGCTGAGTTCTAGTAGAATGGGAAGAAGTGTTCAACAAACAGCCATCACCTCAACTTCCTACTCACTCTCCTCCTCATCCGTCTCTCTCCCAAAATTGCCTCTGCAAACTCTCAATTCTTCCCCCCTCGTATGCACCGCATGTTAGCTTGCCCAAACTAGCATACCCAAAGTCATCAAAGGCATTTGGTTAGTAGAATAAAGGACCTTCCATATGACAGGGTTTACAAATTCTGAACCACAAGCATAGTTAATGATCTAGTACTTGACTCCCAGTCTAGTGTATTTTCTTCTCTCTCAGGTTTCCTGGGATGGTGATTTCAACATTTAAAGAAAAATTACCAAAGGATAGATATGTAACATGGTAATGAGTTTAACATACTTGATAAAATAAATATTTTCATACATATGCATACAAGTATTTACCCACTCTGGACTATGCAATGGTTTCTCTGGGTGCAGGAAGGGAGTCCCTGGATGGTGCTTTCTGAGGATCAGTAGCCTCAGACCCCAATGCCAGTCAGGCTGTGATCCCGCTCTTTACTTTTCCCTGACCTGAAATTCTGTGATTAGTCACTCAGCCACGCTAATCACCAAAGTTGGAGAGGTTGTCTCCAGAAGTGTCAGTTTGCTTATAGTGATCTAATCTTGGAAGTTGGGAATAAAAAAGTAAAATACGTGTCAGACTGTATTTTAATGATTTTCTGAGACTGATACTTTTCTTCCCCTTTAGAAAATAGCCACACACTAACGGTTGGGGTTTAGAAGAAGGCAAATAGTGGCTCAAAATATTTTGAAAGTCAAAAGACAACTTAGTGTTTCACTACTCATCAGAAGAGCATCTTGGTTAAATTTGTCTTCCCAAGTAAGATAAGATGGGTCATCTTTCTTCTGCTGGGGTCTTAGGAGTAAACAGGATGAGTGAGGAAGAAACCCCTTACTTCTCAGGTAACAGAGCCCAGTGGGAAACTGGCTTTTCTCTGAAAGAGGGGAGCTCCCATAAGGATGGGAGCTTGATAGAGTAGGAAGCGGGGATACTTCTGGAGGTCTGAGCCCCACATACACCAAGGCTTCTGGGGCTGGCATTACACCCTGTTAGATGACGCCCTAGATCCATCCCTACTGCTTGTCTCTCCCCAGATGGGAAAGGAAAGGATGCTGAGAGTTGAATCCTCATCTTGCAAGGATGGTAAGAGCAAGTCCACTTGAAGCCAAAGATAAGCTGAGATGAAGAATGTCTGAATATGTGAGACTTCTATCAGGTGTCAGGAAGTTAATGCCATTCCTAGTGTTCTATTTTTCCACAATAAAAGAGTTTCCCAATAAAAGGGTTTTGTGTCACTGTGGGAATGCCCCATGTGGAGTGCATCATTTGGTTGAATCACGAGGTTGGGCTCAGGACATTTTGAATAAGCTGACTGTAAATCAGTGGAGTCAGCCCAGGGCCCGTTCATCAACAGTTATTATTAAGATTCAAATACACTACCTAAGGGACAAATGAGACCTCTCTCCTCTGTGCATATGAAAGAAGACGGGTTTAGTAGGTTCTAGAGTCTTTACCTTGAAAGGTACTGTCTTAGATACAAGGGTAGTACATGAAGCATACATGTTTGTAGAATAGAGGAAGGTTGCAAGAGCAGCAGTGCTGGGAGCGTGGAGTGAGCAGACAGCATGTAGGGATTGCGGGAAGCGGTCCTGAACTGTGAGATGGGCCTCTCAGTGCAATGGTAGTCTTGCAAGAGCTCAGAAAGACGGTGGTACCTGACCTACCAGGAGCCATGCTCCTTTCAGGACTACAGGGCAGTGGTTAAGTCCATGGGCTTTGGAGTTAGACTGCCTGAGTTCAAATCCCACCTCCATCACTTACCAGCTGGGCAAATTGCTTAACTCTTCTTGCCTTGTTTTTCCCATCTATAAAATGGGGATATTGTGAGAATGAAATAAAATAATCCAGGTCAAGTGCTTAGCAGCCAGCCTGGCACAGAGTAAGCACTCAACAAATGCTGGTTATTATTATTATTCACTTCAAAAACATCAATTGAGTAATAATGCCTGCCATACTTATAATTGTTTACCAGTGCATGCAGCCTGGCACAAAGTAGATACCCAACTGATGTTTTTGAAGTGAATAATAACCAGCATTTGTTGAGTGCTTACTCTGTGCCAGGCTGGCTCCTAAGCACTTGACCTAGAATATTTTATTTCATTCTCACAATATCCTCATTTTATACGTGAGAAAAATAAGGTAAGAAAAGTCAAGCCACATTCTGGGCTTAATCGTCACGGTGGCCTCTGCTGATGTGCTCCTTGTCCAGTTCTCATGGTCCCTTGAAGGCAGGTGCCATCAATGCCAGTGCCAGGTTTGGTCCTGCAGAGACTTTCCCCCTGGATGCCAAACAGATGCCTCTCTATGTATGTATCCCCATCCTGTTCCCTCTACCCCACTCCAGCATCCTCCATCAATCATTAGTGTGAAGTGTTGCTAACAAGTGAATCTAGGTCTCCACCTCCTGCAAAACCTTTGAGAACCTGGTCTCTTATCTCTGGAAATCTCTCACCCCTCTAGTTTGGTTACTCCTGTGTCTTATACCCTCAACTCTTGTGCCCTTCCTCTCCCTCTCTGGGATGAGCCAACATTGATGAGTCCAAATGTCACAAACAAAAGCCAGGCCTGGAGTTGTCTTCTTGGTTACCTCTCCTTTCTGTTCTCCAACACAGACCCAAGAGAACATGAAGATCTGACTCCCTTCTTGGGATGGAGAACGAAAAATACTTAGAGGAGCAAAAACAAAACTCAAACTGGCGTCCTATTCATCTGGTCACACACATAATCCCAAGAACTTTATCCTAAAAATGTTAGGAAACTTCCAAAGGATTGTATGATCTATGTTTTAGCAAGTTCACTCTGGCTGCTGAGTGAAGAAGAAAGCTAAGTAAGAACAGAGGCAGGGAAATTGGTTAGGAGTAAGCACAGGAGTAATCGAGGTGACAGATGGCTTTGGTCCTAACCAGAACAATGGTGGTGGAGATGAAGAAAAACGGAATTAGGTGCATTATAATATTCATATTTAAATGCAGGTGCTTTTTCAGGCAATACTTAGATTTTTAAAATTTTTTCCACTATTATTTCTTTCATCCTGCCATTTCCTTCTGGGCTCATTTTTTCTTTTTTTCTGAAATATATCTTTCAGTAGTTTCTGAATCTCTGAATGTCTGACCTTGTCTTTTCTTTCACCCTGACTCTGAATGATGATTTAGCTGGGTATAGAATTTTAGATTCATCATTTTCTCCCTCAGCACTTTTATTGCCCTGTTTTTCCAGACATCTATTGATGAGAAACCTGTTATTAATCAAATTGTCATTCCTTTAGTTATTTTGCCTTTTCTCTCTGGCAGCTTTTGGGGTTTTTTCTTCATCTTTCTTGTTTTTTAAATTTTCTGTGATGTATCTGGGCATAGATATTTGTAAATTTATTCTGCTTGGCACTCATTTTTTCTTTTCAATGTGAAGATTCAGGTCTTTTAGCTTTGAAAAATTGTTAGCCATTATCTTTTCAAGATTCTGTCTCTATCATGTTATCTTTCCTTTTCTTCTGGAACTCCAGTTGGGCTTCTCCTTGTTTCTACATCTCTTACATATTTTCCATTTCTTACCTTTCTGAGCTACGTTTTGAGAGATTTACTTAGTTCTTTCTTCCAATTTACTTATTATCTCTTCAGTTAAAAACAGGCAGTCTACTTAATGAATATTTTTAATGGTATCTATAATCAACTGTATTTTTAACTTTCATGATTTCTAATTGCTTCTTATTCTTCACTGTCCTATTCTTATTTCCCTCCCTTCCTTCCTTCCTTCTTTTCTTTCTTTTTATTATGGAAAATTTCAAGCATACACAGAACTAGAGAGAATAGTATAATGAACCTCTAGTACTCATCACCCAGCTTCAACACTTATCAATATGTGACTAATTGTGTTTCATCAATACCCCTCTCCTACTTTTTTGCTGCACTGGATTATTTTAAAGAGAATCCTAGACATCATTTCATCCGTAAATGTTTCAGCATGTGTCTCTCAGAGATATGGTCTCTTTTTCAAAAACGTAACTATATTATCATTATAATACCTAAAAATTAGCAATAATTTCTTAATATTACCAACTATTCTGTTAAAGTTAAATTTCCCTGGTTGTCTTATAAACGTTTTTAAATAGCAGGTTTGTTTGAATTAAGGTTCATATAAGATCCAGACATTGCTTTTGCTCATATGTCTCTTAAGTCTCCTTTAATCTATAGTATTTCTCCCTCCAGAACGTGGGGAATTCTATAGGACAAGAGAAGAAACTGGATTATTCATCCTGTAGGATTTCCCACATTCTGGTTTTTGTTATTGCATCCAAGTGATGGATGACTAAATGACATTAACATTTATGTACCAGTCATCTTTTACTTCAATAATGCCATGTAACAAAACACTAACCTCAGAGGCATACAACAAGAAGGGTTTATGATTGCTCACGAATCTGGGGAAATTGGCATGGTGACTCAGCTGATCTTGGCTGAACTTGCTCATGTGTCTGAGGACCTGCTGGCTGCTAGCTGGTCTAGGATGGCTTGGGCTGGGAGGACTGATGACTTAATTCTCCTCCATGGGTCTTCCATCTTCCGTCAGGCTAGCACAGTCATGTCCTTCCCAGGATGATGGCGGAAGAAGAGCAGAAAGAGTGTGTGGGGTTAAAGACACAGGGATTAGGAAGGAAGGCCTCACATGAGGGAGCTCTCCGGAGTGGGGAGAACTGGGTAAGTAGATGGAGTCACAGAGAACAATGCAGAGTCTGGCTGCAACTGGACTATAAGATAAAGGAATAGTCATAATGTAGAAAGAAAGAGCCCAGATTCTGAATCCTAAATAAAAATTGAGTCAGAATCAGAACAAACACATGGACAGAGTTTCTTTAAAATAATATTTATTGAACTCCTACTGTATGCCAGGCACTTCATCAAGTGTGTTACATAAGTTATAGAGTAGTGGCTGAGACCACAGACTCCGAGCCTACCTGCTGAGTTTGAGACCTGCCTCACCAGTGAACTGCGTTAATACATGTACAATGCTTAGAACACCACCTGCAGCGTAATAAGCCCTCAAAAAATGTTAGCTGTTACACATGATCTCATTTTACATTCCAGCAACCTGTGAGCTAGACACCATTTTTATTCTCATTTTACAGATGAGGAAAGGGAGCTATAGGGAGGTCAGGTAATTTGCCCAAGTCACACAGCCAGTGAGTGGTGGAGCAGGAGGTCAGACCCACGTATTTCATCTCAGGGCCCACACATTAACCACGATGGGCAACTCTCTCATCTGTGGCCCTTGCTTTAACACTGAGTCCTTGAGTTAGTTTTTGAAGTACCTTTGTGTTGGGCTGGGTTGGCCTCAGAGCCTGAGTGTGTGGTGTGTGGGTGGTGGGGGGGTAGGGTTCATCCTATAAGTGACTTCAGCGGTGGGCATTAGTGAGCTGTGGGGGCAGGAACTGAGGCAGTCAGAACAGTGTGGGGCTCCCGGGGAAAGAGGGACCTGTGGACACAGGAGGAGCAGAGGTGTGTGTCTAAGGCCACAGATGCAAAAGGGCAGTTGTGAAATCCCTCAGCAAGGAGTGAGAAGGTGATGGAAGAGATTGGGGTGAATTTGAGAGAAATACTTTAAGTAGAGTGAGAAAAGTAGTATGTTAAAGAAAGACCAAGAGTGGCCAGTTTTCTAAGGTGGTATTTCTTAAACCGAGCTGATCATCAGAAATGTTTGGCAGAGCTTTTTAAAAATGTGGATTTCTGGGCCCACCCCTGAAGATTCTAATTAATAGTTCTAGGTAGATCCTGGATATCTCAGGTGCCCTTGTTGATTAGCTTGGTCTGGGGCCCACTGATCTAAAGTGACAACCCTTCATTTTACAGATAAGGAAGCAGACACCTGGAAGGTCAAGCGTCTCACCTGAGCCACACGGTTGGTTGATGGTAGAACTGGAACCGGGCTTTAGTCTGATGTTTTTCCATAATATTCTGTATTCCTGTCATTGTGTTGAATGGGTAAAATGCTATAGGGGGAAATACTCCCAAATATAAGTGCATTTGTGTTTTTGTATGAGATTAGCAAATAGTGTTCATCATCATAAACTGTGAAGAACCGTAATTATGCACAATAAATTCTATGTAACAAGCTCTCATTACAATGCCAAGGTGTGTGTTTCTATCCTCAGGTGGAATGTGAGTAGTTTAGAGGTGGGAACCATATTATTTTTATCATTTTTATATCTCCAACTCCCATGGTACATTTAATAAATGTCAGTTAAATAATAGCAATGATTAAAAAACGCCAACATATTACGATATGTTCAGGGGTGAAAACTCAATATTGTGATAGGAAAATTTATTTTGTGTAAATCTCAGAATTCTTTTTTCTTTTCAAGTCTGTCAAACCTTTGTTGCTTTTGAAATTTATGGCTTGTTTGGTAAGTAACGTAAACCCAGGAAGGAATAATACACCGCTTCCTTTTTCAAGGCAGCTTTGACGAACGTGACTGAGTGAACCCTCGGCGGTGAGCTGATCAGTGAGTGCGCCTGGGCTGACAAAGTCTCCACCTGAGTGAAGAGCGCCGATTATGGCTTTGGGCTGGCACTGTGCCACACTAAGCCTGGCTCTCCTATCTCCTCTCTTTTACAAAAAGGGAAACGGAGGCCGAGAAAGTTTGTGTAAACCTCCTTGATTACACAACTGACAAGCTGAGGAATGTGGGGCCTGTACTCTCTCCACACACAGGATCACGCTGCTGCCCAAGTGACAAGTAGATGCTGGGACTGCATTGGTTTTTTTCTGCCCAAAGAGTGTCTGCAAGTCACGCGACCACAGAGGCTGAAGGAACTTCAGGAGGGCAAGAGGAGAGTCGGATCGGCTTGGGGGCTTTGTTATTACACAGACCATCATCACAGGTGTTATTCTGAGAGGTACCACAAAACATGGCATTTTGGGGGCTCCTGGTCCTGATAGCATCTCGGGCTCAGAAGTAGGACAGAGGGTGCTCTTTTGCCCCAGGAGCCTTAGAGTCCCAGTAGGGGGTGGCACCCTTGGGTTTCTGAAGGGGAGTCTGAAGGACTGACTGCTCAGGAGCCACCCCAGAAGAGAGATAGCTCGTAGATGTCCACATGGATGGGGCTCCGCTTGGAGGCTGCAGAGGCTGCTCGTTCCATGACTCGGCTTAAAGCTGTACTTACATAGCAAGTGCACTGCTGTGTGTGTGTGTGTGTGTATGTGTGTGTGTGTAAGACTAGCCCTGAGCTAACATCTGTTACCAATCCTCAACTTTTTGCTTAGGAAGATTGGCCCTGGACTAACATCCGTGCCCATCTTCCTCTACTTTATATGTTGAACACCTGCCACAGCATGGCTTGATAAGTGGTGCACAGGTCCCCTCCGGGATCCGAACCTGCAAACCCAGGGGCCGCAAGAAGCGAAGACTGGGAACTTAACCACTAGACCACCAGGCCGGCCCCGCAAGTGCACTGCTTTTATTTAGATTCTGCTTTTATTTGGGGTGGCTTTGAAAGCGGATAGGTGGAGATTATTGTGGGGGGTGGAGCTGAAATCTCCCAAGCCACCTCTTCGTGTCCCCACTGTGCAAGAGAAACCCTCACCTGAAGAGCATTCACCACCACCGCCCTGCTGAGAAGGAGGCTAGAATGCTGTCCACTCCAAATCTCACTGAGGTTCACAGGGATGGGGAGCACCAAGCCCCACACAGGGCATAGACACCTGTGGGGGTCCCTCCAGGCCCATCGGAAAGCCTGGCACACTAGGCACCTCAGATGGCTCTGTGGACTCTGGTCCCTCTATGGCCAATCTGCTTCAGGGTGACTCCAGAGCTGGACTTGAGCTGGGCCTCCATCTGACCCAGATACATACTTCTTTGAAAGTGGCCTTGGGCTACCTTCTGGCCAGAAGGAGAATGTGAATCCCAGAGGTTGTGGTCTCTGAACCCTGAGCAGAGAGTCTCAGACATCTAGGAGACAAGTGGTCCAGACTTTTCTGGAGCAACTGACGCCTGGAAAAGAAGTTATATTGGATCTGATGCTGTTTAAAGGCTCGAGAGAAAAAGGACTGTGAGTCACTGGAGACACAAGGGACTGAAGGGCCACAGTGCCTGGAGCGAGTCTCAGTGATGCTCTCTCCTGAGGAGGAGTCAGTGCTCTGTGCCAATAGAGGGCTGAGGGAGGAGGAGGTGCTGCTAAAATGCGCTGGGATCACACTGATGAGCACAGTGCTGCCCCCCAGCATGAGCAGTCCCGGGTGCAGATACTGCGACTGTGCTCTGGTCTCTACCTGGAGGGGCCAAGATTGGGGGAGGGGTCCTCTGCCAGGGACGTGAGACGAGGGCAGCAGGCACTCTAGGAGTTCATTCTTCCCTAGTCATCCCACTGCACATCCGTGCATGGGGCCACAGCGAGGCTTGTTTTATACATAAAGTGAAAGAGTTATTGCCTGAAAATACAGCTTGTGGATGGAAGGAAACATACTACTTCTTAACCACATAAACTAAGTGGAGCTAATTTAAATACAAAAAAATGAACTCACCCAAAATATTGTCATGCGTTAATATTGAAGGTAAAGTCTTCGGCTTCACCTTAATCTAGTCCATTCTTACCAAGACACCTAAAGGGAATTAGATGGAAATATTTTTTCCAGGCATTTCACTCATCTACCTTGCCAACTACCTAAAGAAAATATTCTGAATCTTATGGCACTAGAGCGCGCTCTAGTGGTGGTGACGCAAAGCAAACACTTCCAAACTGCTAAATGGTCCACTGCCAGGGAGCATTAGGTTAATGTTCCTCGTTTGGGCAAAAGGTTAGGTAGGCTTGCCTGAAAACAGCAAAGGAAATGAGTAGAACATTATATGACTACTCCAAGCCTTATAATTCTCCTTTAAGAATAAAGCAAGGTCTGTTTTATCCAATGTTTAATGCCAAGGGCAAACAAACAAGAATTATTAAAAATCTTAAAGCAATCTAAAATAACATCCTGCCCAATGAGGTTTTAGGAAAGCATTTGTTTTTTCTTTTCTTCTTAAATCCAAACCACATTCAGACTTTCTCCTTGGAGATTCTGTTTAAAGAAGGGAGAGGAAGCAGATAATAGATATAATACCTAAAACAAACTCCCTTCAGCCATGACAGTGTTATTACAAACTTGAGTGAGTACCATTATTGCAGATAAATAAAAACAATGGACCAGAACCAATTTCACATAAGGAAATATCATTCAATTTGTTGCAAGCCTTGATTTAAACTTTCCTCTGGTCTATCAAGTGATGGTTAATATAAACAAGAACGTCTGTCTTTGCTTAAAGATAGCACTCTCATAAAAGCACACATGTACATTTAACCAAGTAACAACATTGCTATCTTGAGTGTGTGTGTCTCCAAACTGAAGGAAATGTATTTACTTGGTTTGAAATGTAAATTATACTCTTAAAATCAGACTAACACAAACTGGAAGAAAAAAAATCCAACAACACACACATAAAAAAATAAAAAAGTTTTATTTTTTAAAGCCAGAAACTTTGTGTTCTATTGTGTTTAGACTTAAAATATGGAACTATTTAGAAAGAATTAAAGAGATTGTGTTTATTTTATTTCAAGTTATCTCAGCAAGAAACACATTTTTCATACCTCTTTGGAAGAACAGCAGGTCAAATGACACATTTGTGAGTGACTGTTTGAAATATTTCAGCCACGCCGCAGGGTCCACCTGACCTGAGCACCATAGATTGAGAAAACAAAGGCTTGTGTTTTAAATGTTCCTTTAAGAGCCTTTCTGGGGAGTTGGGGGGATGCGGGAAGCTGTCACAGGCTTTGCTTTTTATTTTTATCCTATGACACTAATCAGTTTAATTATATTTCTAACCCATGACTTAGGATCATAATTAATTTTTCAAAATGCAAACATTATGTAGCATAATTCTGCAAGTTTGCAAGAATAATGTAGTTTGTTTCAAAGTCACCAGCGTCCTTAAACTCCAAGGTGTTTCCCAATATGTGCAAATTCATTCCTCTCTGTGTAGGTTTTGTTTCTGAATCTGTTTGATAGCAAAAGTAGGTCTTTATTCTTAATGCTAAAACAAGGAGTAGAACAGGCTTATTAAAGACGAAATCGAAGATCTGAAAAAGCAATTCACTTTATTACTTGACTACATGAAAATCACACTTCCGTGTAAGGTTAAATGGGCTGCAGTTCCCTTATTAAACAGAGCAATTAATATTATAAGTGTCTGAAGGTCATGCTTGAGGGGACTTCAGTGAGCTTTTCCGAGAGTAATTATTCCAAACATAGAGCAGAATACAAACCCTGTTTAGGGTGTAACTCAATATAAGTACTTGTGAGTCAAATATTGAGCCTTTTAGAACTACAAACCTTTGTTTGTGGTCTTATTAGAGAAATTCTCCCCTCTCCGTTTAAAGGGACAGATTGCCAAGGCCTAAATAAAATGCCAGAACCTAAAACGAAAATGGTCTGACCTCACCGCTGCACCTGGGACTCCCAACCCTGACTTCCTGCAAGCTCTCCTTTCTTCACCTCCTTTGCCTCAGGCTTTCATAAGCCAGAGAGAAAAAAATGAATTTCACTTCCAAATGCTAGAACTGCTGGTGCAGAATGTAACCAAATAGCAGCAGCTGTGCCAGGGTCCCTGGGGCCACATAAGGAAGCCTGACAGAAGACTGAGTCATGAACAAGATCTCGGTTCTCTGCTCATCTTGGTTCATGTACTTTAAGAAGGGCAGTGAGAATGGCAACTATGCTCTTAAAACAAAAGGGTGTGTGGGGGAGAAATTCTTAGGAAAAAGAGGATAAAACAGATGTTACTAAAGCAACAAAATAGGACAGAAGTAATGCCAATATCACACATGACCACTGCGTGCTTCCAAATTTTAATGTATAAATGTATCACCTGGGGATCGTGTGAAATGCCGATTCTGAACCAGTGGGTCTGGGGTGGGGCCTGAGATTCTGCATTTCTGACAAACTCCCACAGGATGTAGGTGCAGCTGGTCTGAGGACCACATTTTAAACAATAAGGGGCTAGAGCAATTCACCGCCTTTCAAATAATTTGCCCTGCCCTATATTGCTATTCCAAAGTAGTTTCGGTCAAGGTTTGCTACTCAACGAGAGATTTCCCAATGACAAGCACTGTGCATTCCATCTCCTTGACATATCCCTTAGCGCCTAGCCTGGCACCACCATCAGAAGGAGGAAGATGAAGTACTAACAGACACAGAGGCAAACCCTTTCAGAGGTGATAGCAGCACAGCTATGAGGAAGGAGACTTAGGTTCAAGGACAATTTTGTGGTATTGGTGGAAAAGGTGGTGGAGGGCCTCTCCCTGCGTCTTTATGATCTTTCATGAAGAGTGTTTGAGAAGATGACCTCTGGTCTCTTTCTAACTCTCTTCAATTTTTGAAATGATGGTGCTGTCCTTCCAGTAGAGGCAGTAGTTAGAGCAGGAAAGGGTTGGATTTGGGGACAGGCAAAGGTCACAGGATAGACTGTGACCTTGATTTAGCCCCAAGGCTTAGTTTACTCAGGTCTTAAAATGGGACGAGCATGCCTCCCTGCAAGTTGCTTTTCAGGATGAGAAAGGATCCCTGTACAGTGCCCAGCACGGTGCCGGGGGTAGCAGCTGCTCAATAGATGTCAGGTGCACTCATTCTCCTTCCTCAGGGCCTGCTCTAACCCGGGGACTTTCAACCTTGGCAGCTGCACATTAGAATCACCTGGGGGAGCTTTGAAACCTCCTCATGCGTTTGGAGAGGAACTCCAAGTCTCTGAGGTGAGTGGGGCTATTTTTAAAACCTGCAGGTGGTTCCAACATTCAGCCTGGGCTGAGAACCACTGGTCTAAGTGTAGCTAAGGAGTCACTTCTTTGGGGCCTAGTAAGAGGCACCAGCTAATTAGCCTCCCCCAGGGGTGGTGGGGAGGGCAGGAGGAGGGTGACAGGCTTCCCACCTCCCCCCATGCACACCTCCAAGGCTGGTCTTCCCTCTTTGCCCCTGCAGGGATGGCAATCTGCCAGCCCTCAGTGCTAATCAGCTTCTTCCTAGTTACCAATCCGCCCTGGGGACATCAGCACAGCACTGTGCCATCCCTCCATCGCATCCCACCCTCCAGATATTGGAGCTTGGACTGTTTTGTTTATTTGTGATTTGTGGTTATCTACCTTCTCCTTAACCGGGTGTGATTATTTTATTATTGTCACCCACATTTTCTGGGGTTTCACCAACAGTGAAATCACATGGGGACCCATGAATAAAATAGCCACAGGAAAAACTCACCCCGATATTCAGCCCCTGGAGTGCTCACCCCACAGGTGTGTCTCATGTTTCCTGAGGTGCCTCACACGTGTTCTTGAAGAAATCCAGTCAGCTGCCATCCTGGGTCTGTCACATCGTATCCGTGAGATCAGACTACCTCAAAGGATTGTGAAGAGCAAATAGATAACACACATCAAGTACAAGAGCCTCTGCTTGGAACAAGCTGTGCTTTCACATTAGGGTTTTTACCATTAATAGGTGGCACCTGCAGGCTTGGCCACCCCCTGCCAGGCACCACTCCCTTTGCTAGGCACGGCTGTCCCTTCCCAACGCTGCAATGTTTTCCCTGTCAGATTGCTCTCTGATGATGCTCCTACCATCGTCTGAAGACCACACAGGGATTTGTGGCAAAGTTGTGCAGAGTCCCACCCTTTGGGGAGACACATTCTGTTGCACAGGCCCCAGGAAGTACTGCTGGGCCCCCAAGTCTCAGGGAGCTTTGACTTCTTCCTTTCCTCCCTCTGGCCCAGGCACAAGTGCCTGCCTTGTACCTCAGCAGCATGCTGCCCTTTAATCCTGAAATGTTGCCACCAGGCCAGGCTCCCCGGCCTGACTCCTCGTCCCTGCCTGGTGTGCCAGCTGCGTTGGGTCATTAGACATGGCTGAGTCTCTACAGAGAGCGCTGGGATATCGTCCCACGCTGAGACACTGACGCGCTCACCTACCGTGAGAGGAGCGGGGCCTCTGAGGGCACTGGTTTGCACAGCGCCATCCACCCTCCTCCGCTACCAACTGACGAACAATTACTGCGCACCTATCAGGTCGTTTGGTAGGTGATGGATGCCAGACCCAGTCCTGCCCTCATTACCTTCTGTTTGAGGAGGTACAGGATGTGCAGAAGGAGCAATTAACACACTGAAGGTTGCATTTAAATAAGGGCTAATTAAGAGGGACAGAGTATAATGCCTATAGAAGATCATAGAAGAAACGGATGCTAGGAGTCAGCTTGACACAGGCTGGCCAAAAAGACTTTATAGATGAGATGAATCTAAGAAAATGTTTGAAAGGAGAACAGTGGTGTACCCAGGGAGGGGCCTGTTGGGAGGGGTCGGCCTGGGGTGCAGAAAAATGGAAGCACATTGTCTGGAGAGAAAAACAATAAATTCAACTAAAAGTCCACTTTTTATTATTACCATGCACCAGCAATTTTAGACCATTAAAGACTATCCTGATTGTCCTTCATTGCCTTAGTAATTCTTACAAAACACTCTGAGCTGGGGGCTCTATACCTAGTCTCAGAGAAATCAGTAGTCTTTATGTCTTAGGTGTTTGAGCTCCCCATTCCTTTTGTCAAATAAATTAAGATTTGTATTTTTAATCTCCCACTTCATACCATTTCTAAGTCTAGTACTTTTGGAGTCCTTTCTGGAAAGTGCAGTGTTTGGTAAAAGTCAGGTCATCATTCCAATTTAGAATGAAAACGGGACATCAGAGAGGGAATGATGAACATAAACAATATTTGGAGAATGGGCAGTGGGTCTAGAATTCTGGAATTCTGCCATCAGCCTTTACTTTTATGAGTCCCCTATATAACGCTGCTGTCCCATCCAAATGAGCCAACCCACGGTTTCCAGATAGCTGGAATGTAGACCCCATGAGGGCAGGGGTCTTATCTTTGTACTGTTCACCCACTTACCCAAAGCACTGAGATTAGTGCTGGGCCAGAGGAGATGCTCAATAAAGATTTGTTGTGTCAGGGAAAAGAAAGAGTTCAAGTATTTCTAACAGAAGTTAAAGGCTTTATTCAGCTGATGCAAATCTGGATCTGAAAACCCAGAAACTCTCCAAGATGATGCAGTACTGGGAGCTTATAGATTGAGAAGAGAAGGATATGTGACCTTGTGGTCTGGCCCAGGTTGCCATTTTCTTTATCTCTAACTCCTGCAGAATTTGCCTTGCGGCAAACAGTCCAAGACTGCTCTGGGTTTTCCTGACTCTTGCTGGAGATCATTGGAGGAATCTCATTCCAGCAACTGTCAGAGAAGTTCTTTCAAGAGCTGTTTTTGTAAGCTTGGAGGTTGTCTGTAAATCAAGGCTCGTGGGAGGGGGAGGTAGCCAAAAAAGTGATAGGGGAGAGAAAATAAAAGGGAAAAAGAAACAGTAAGGAAGCAGGGATTGAAGCAAGGAAAATAAGGTCTATTCTAATCTTTTTTTTTTTTTTTTTTTGTGAGGAGATCAGCCCTGAGCTAACATCCGCCAATCCTCCTCCTTTTTTTTTTTTTTTGCTGAGGAAGACGGCCCTGGGCTAACATCGGTGCCCATCTTCCTCCACTTTATATGGGACGCCGCCACAGCATGGCCTACCAAGCAGTGCGTCGGTGCGCGCCCGGGATCCGAACCAGCGAACCCCGGGCCGCCGCAGCGGAGCGCGCGCATTTAACCACTTGCGCCACCGGGCTGGCCCCTCTATTCTAATCTTTTTAATGGTGGAATGAATGAATGAATGGGCAAATTGCCATTTCTCCCCCCTCAGCCATGCATCTGCACTTGGAAATTTGCTAGAAATATTTGTCACATTAATTTTTTTTTGGATACACACATATATCCAAAAAAATCTCACACAGGAGGTTTGCTACTGGGTTAGTTCCCAAAGACCCTGTTTTAGCAGTCATGGTGAATTAAAGTCAGATTCACCAGAGGCATTTTAACATTTCTTGAGAGATGGGATCAGGAATTGGGGTCCTCTTTGAGTACTTCAAATGTATAGCCAAGAGAGAGCAAATCAGCGAAGTTCTACCAAGTTTTAGATCCAGTCTAATTCTGTGCTTGTATGTAACTTTGATCTGTTCTGGGGACACAGCCTGCACTTCTGATCTGGGCCCATCATCTTGGAAATGTGTGTTCTGCTCATAAGAGACTCTGTAAAAGAAGGGGTAAATAGACCAGGGTGAGACTGTCATCACCCCTTGGGAAAGCACATCAAAGACATTGCTGGTGCTAGGTCAGCATTGTCACCTTTAATAGGAAAGGTCCTTAATATATCTTTCAAAGGTATTTGATTTATAATTAAGACTGTGCTTGAATTTGGGACTGAGGAGAAAGGCAAATGCTATTTCACTTCTTAGGAGGGCCTAAAACCACATCATCCTTTCTTTTTTCAAAACATTTGTCGATGCCCATTGACAGGTGAATGGAAAAAGAAGATGTGAGATACACACACACACACACACACACACACACACACACAATGGAATACTACTCAGCCATAAAAAGATGAAATCTTGCCATTTCTGACAATATGGATAGACCTTGAGGGTATTATGCTAAGCGAAATAAGACAGACCGAGAAAGACAAATACCGTATGATTTCACTCATGTGTGAAAGATAAACAAACACACGCATAGATACAGAGAACAGATTGGTGGTCACCAGAGGGGAAGGGAGTGGGGGTAGGGTGAAAGAGGAAAAGGGGCACATGTGTACGGTGATGGAAGGTGACTAGACTTTTGCTGGGGAGCACGAGGTAGTCTATACAGAAGTTGAATCATAATGATGTACACCTGAAATTGATATAATGTTATAAACCAATGTTACCTCAATAAAAAACAAACAAAAACACTCATTGAACTGAAAGAATCTTCACCACTTATAAATCTCCCATTCAGTGGTGTTGGCATCAGCCTGGACTGGCTCACAAGAGCCAATTGTGAGCATCTCTCTCCCACTTCACATTCAATGATGTTAGTTTGGTAGCTTTAAATCAGCCATGGCGGGAGTACTTACGGAAATTACAAAAGCTACAAATCAGGTTCCCTAGCTCAAGAGCTGGTTTTTACCAGCACACCACTGCCCCTATTCACCTTTCATGAACCAGCTTAAAACCCATTTCCTCATAAAGCTTCAACTGACTACTTCAACCCAGCAGTGCTTTCCTGCCTACCATCAGCTGAGAGCACCCATACAATCTATCCCACTTATTTGACACTTAAGCAATGTATTGTGGCTTAGATTGTTGACTTTGTGTTCTTTTAATATGCTACCATTTAGCCTTCAATGATTCTTCATGTAAATTTAAGCTCCATGAGAGCAGGAACAATGTACGGTGCATCTATATACCCCATGGGGTTTGTCATGTTGACTCATGTGATCCGTAACCAATCTATAAATCAAAATTGGGGTGAGTTTATTTTGAGCCAACCCTGAGGACCATATAGCCTGGGAGAGTCCTTTCACAAAAGAAGGGAGCACTCCAAAGAAGTGGGGTGTACAGAGTGGTTATATACCATCAAAGAGCATGTATCACATATGATTGGAATGTCCTTTTACAATAGTCATGAGATTGCTTTGCTGGCATAGCAAATTGGTGAACACACCAGGTTGGCAGTCACAAGGCAGGTGGTCACAAGGTAAGTGCAGCAAGTCAGTGATTAATCCTTAGTTTAGGGAGAAATGCTTATCCTTAAAGAAATGCTGATATGAAGGAAGTTACATCCTTATCTTTAAGAATGTATTGTTCTTGTCGTTGGGACATAGTAAATATTTAAAGCAGATATACAATGCATGCTCAACAGGCCACGTCAGGATTTTTTGGAAAAACAAGGTCAGGCTGAATTAGTTTTAACCCAAATAGCTTCTTCATATACTTTAATACATCCTATTGCTTGTCATTTATTTATCAGTCAAAATGAAAACAAATAGCAGGGGCTCAAAATAAAATGTGCTAAAGAAATGAGTTACTGAGTAATAATTAGGTGCTGGAATAATGTAGGTAATTGGATGGAAAATGAGCTACCTTTTGAAATATGTGAAATTGTATTTTTGGAAAATAATTTACATTAACCATATATATAGCTTTATATAATGCCACTTCCAATTTGTTGATAATTGAAAACTGGTTTCTGGTTTTTGGAGACTGATAGGACTTTCGTGCTAGTTACAGCATGGTTTAGTTGTGAAATCTGAACATGATGTGCTGTTTGCACATGGCACATGTCCTTCAGCACTGCAGTCAGACACATTCAAATGCTGGGAAGCAAAATCTGTCACCAGGCACCCTCTTTCTAATCTGCTGTCTCACTAATCAGTTCTTAAATGGCCATCAATCTTTCCTTTGCTACTAATTGAAAAAGTGATGTAAGTCATAATCTGTATTCTCTACCCAACTTCACATCTACTCATGATTTCTACTAAATGTTTTTGGGGTCAGGATATGTCTTAATACCAAGAAATAAAGCTCCATACATAATGTACCAGTAATGACTACACATGTTTTTAAATATTTATTTTAATACTGATGTCAGATTATTTATGGCCTAATCCATTCTGTTGATTGGACCTAGTATAAGTAGAAGGATAAAGATTTCTATCTCCACATTAACACATTTTATGGGTTGCAAAGCCACTTTTTCTCCACTAACACATAAGGTCATGAACTAACAGAATCCTCACTTTCTGAGGGTTTCATTTGGCTTAAAAAAACAGTTTTAGAAAAGATTAATTTGCAGAATAGGCTTTTAGAAGTGCTGGGTAAATAAGACATCTGAGTTTTATGAAATGTTGCTCTCAAACCAATGTCTGCTCTTCAAAACATTCACGTTAAATGGAGAAGAAGGAAATGTTAAGAAGCACTCTGCTCAAAGCTATTTGTATAAATGTGCTGTCACAGATTAAAATTAAGTGACTTGAGGCAATCTCCCAAACAAAGAAATAAAAAGAAAGAATTTTGGATTCCTCATATCCTTTTTCCCCTAAATGGCTAAAATTCCTATCCTATGGCCATTAATAAGTAATACTATATGATTTATTGGTACTGATTTCATTGTTTGGTTCATTCTTCCCTCTATCACATGAGTTTTCTCTATGCAACTGTTTTTACATCAGTAAATGACAATTTTTTTGGATTAAAGAAAAGCAAGACAACAATATAGCTCTGTTTCTGAAAAAGAAGATGGTTCCCTCTCTTTTATGCTCAGTTACTGCCAGTCTCCTGCCTGACACTAAAGAAAGTTTTCTCTCTTCCTCCTAATTTCCAAGGTTCTACTGCGTTCTACTGATTTCTCGTTTCTCTGGAATGGCCCATTTAGTCTTTCATTGAAGCAGAATGGGATGAAGAAAATGCTGGAGACTAGGCCCGTGCCAGAGGACTGACCCTGCCTCACCACCTGTTCTTCCTCTCTGCTGCTCAGGCTCCAGGCAGTGGGGTCAGGACTCACAGCCTTGGACCAACAGATGGAGTCTGTCTCCCAAGAAAACCTGGGACCAGCTGTCTCTTTGCTTGGTATATTTCTCTGAATTGTACCAGGATGAATATATTGCAAACTTTTTGCATCCTAAGTAGGGGCATTACCAGAGCTGAAACAAGTTTCAGGGACCTAAGAAATTATATTTTCCCCACAGGAACTTAGTTAACATTGGATTTTAGTTTTCAAGGAAAAGGAAACTCTTTAAAATTTCCAAGTAGTTTTCCCCAATGAAACAATAGAGAAAAAGAGACATCCTTGATTTATCCAAGTAACTTTGTATTGTTATTTCTCTTTGAATTGCTACATAGCACAAGTTTTCTCTTTTCTGCCCCTGAGGTATCTCTTAACAGTCCTTTCCTCTCCATCCCCATTCCAGGGTATTTTCTTTCCTCTCCTCCCATTGGACCATCTGCATCTAGTCTTGCTATATTCAAAACCATCTTCCACAAAGCCACCTGAGGGGTCCTTCCAAAGCAGAAAGTGTATTATGTTATTTCACTTTCTAAACTCTTCAACATGTAAGTCTTAGCCCCTTAAAATGGCAATCAAGGGCCTGGTCCCTTGAGAAAGTAAAAAGCATTGCTGGCAGCTAGCTTGTGAGGTTCCCAACTGAACATAACCGTGCTCACAGAACAATGGTCAGACAATGTCCCTCCGTGACCATGTCTGAACAAACAGAGACAAGGATACTTTGAAACCACAAAAATGACTATATAGCCCTCTTTCCCAGCTAACACGGAACACTTTACCATTGACGATGCTAGCCCTGCTTTAATCTCTCCATCTCCTAGATAAAATTATTAAGTACCCAATTACTGAATTAACCCATTCTTGATGGCACTCAACCCAGAATGAGCCTGCACTTTCTTGAACCCTCCTTAGAACCACCTAGCAAAAGCCCAAATCCTGCAATGAGCCCATCCCAGTTCCCTCTTACTGAGCTGTTCCACAAACCTTCTGTTGGAAGTAGGTTATTGATAGTTTTGGTCCATTGGGTTAGCATATGTCTCCCCTCCACAACGCGTGCTCCAGTCACACCAAGACCACGTGCAGTTTCCCAAGTTTGTGTCCTTTAGCACGTGCAGTTCCCTTGGCTTTCAGGACCTTTCTCTTCCCTTTCTCCACATAGCAAACTCTATCTTGTTTTTCAAAATCCGACTCAGTTGTCAACTGAACACTTCCAAGATCCTACACACTCTCTCAGGTCAAGTTCCCACTGTCTTGTGTTAACTCTGAGCTAGAGCTTGTAGTGGAGAGGCCCAACACTGGTGGACAATGAAATCAAAGACCAGGTTCAAGTTCTGGCTTTGGCAATGCATGACCTTGAGAAGCTTACTTGTTACTCAGATCAGGGCATTCCCCCGACTAATTCTATTTAATCGTTACTACCCATTGACACTTAAGTAATGACCCTGAAACCAACTGCACACATATGAACAGTCCTGGGGCTTAGAACAATACATCTTTTTCTTATTTGGAGTTTAATAAGACAATGCCCAAGATTGCTAAATAAATCATGTTCATTTCCTTTGCTTCTTTGCTTCTCTAGTCTGTAAACTGGGACTTACCAATTTGATTCATTTTAGAGCATGGTTATAAAACATTTATGAAGAATTGGCTCTTAAGAGTCCAGATCCCAATCCTTAGACTCTGTCCTGACCACTTGAATAAGCCAGAGGGTCTTTATCTAGAAATCTGATAATACCATCTTCCTCTGAGGGTTATGGGATGGGATGTATGGTGGTTCTCAACCTGTGATGCCCACAAGAGTTACTTAAGGAGCTCTTAAAACATACCCATGCCTGCATCCCACCTCCTCTAAATTCTGTAGTGGGGCCTGGGCATCGGTAATTTTTTTAAGTTTTGTAGATAATTCTAATTCATAGTCAGGGCTGAACATCACTGATCTAGAACTAGGCAGGAAAGTTCCTCTAAAAAGAGAATGCATTTCCCAGCACTGGGGAATGGCTAGTAGAACAAGCATGGAAATGCATATCCGATAAATGATGATTGATAACTGATCAAGTTTTGTGAAGATCTCATGCACACCTTCACAAGGGCAGGGCTCCTCCAAACTAAAAGGAAGTAAATGATGGATAAATTCACAATGAAATTCAGGCTATAGAAAGTTAAAACATTAACAAATTCGGAAATGTATACTGTTGCACAGACAAGGGAATATTGAAATGAAATGGGGCCAGAAGCTAATTATATGGAAATATTTCTATTTGCATATTTCTCCAGAAGGCAAAGTAGAGATTGCAACTCATATATCTATACGAGTGACAAGAATATTAAGTTTTCTATCATTCCGCAGTACGCTACCTTTCTCAGCATGTATTCTGTCCTAGTTCTTATGAAGGTGAGAATAATATCAAACTCATTAATTGTCTACATTTTAGATATGATAAGACTTTAGTGGATGGTGTTAATTAAACTACAAAACAACTCCTCTTGCTGTGGTGTGCATTCCAAGTTAGAGCAATTAATTCACTCACTTAAACTGATCAAAATTTAATTACCATCACTCTGTACAATTACTCCATAATTAAAGTAATTTGGTTCATTCCACTTGCTGACAGTGTCATTGAACAGCCATTCACAGAACCAAACGAAGTGATAATTAACTTAAAGAATAGCTCAGGGCAGTTTTACACAGACAAGTTCACAGTTAGTTAGTCCAAAAATACCTAGAATGAGGTAAGGTGAGGAAAGAAAATCCTGGGGGAATTTTAAAACAAAAATAAACAACAGTTTAGGGTATTTTTTCCTCCCCAAAATAAGGTCTCTAGCAATTTAAATGATTGTGGTAACCATCGTTATAACCTAACCATAAATTAGTGTCATGGGCAAAACAAACAGAACTTGAAAAAAAATTCAGCACTTAAATATTGGTTAGGCTAATCGCTGTGGGGGATTAGTGTCTTCCTGGGGGTTGGTAGGTGTGGTACAAAATACACTGGTACAAAAAGAACACTCAGAGTCTTCAGAGGAGAATCGAAAAGGTGTTTAAGAATTGCAAAACTCAAGTTTGATGGAAGCTTTGGGACACACACACACGCACACACACAGGCCATGGAGATGAATATTTGTCTCTATGATAGACCGTTACTGCAAAATGCTAGAACAGATCACAGGGTGTGTGATTCCCCAAGATCACAGGTCTGAGGTGGGAGAGCTGGGGCTGGAACTCTCATCTCCTCAGAAGTGCACTCAGAGGCAAATTCTATTGAACAGAATTAAACTGAATTTCTGGGAAAGGACCAGATGGAATCTAAAGCGGCCTCCCCTCTAAAGGGCCAAATGAATCAGAATACGCAGCTAATGGGGGCTTTGCTAGGATGTAGGGATAATTGGGAATAGTTTCTGAAAGACCTGCTTCTATGGGAAATATTCACAGAGGCAACTGCCTTCCACTACACTCTGAGGAAACCACTAGCTTTGAAGCGTGGTCCTGTGGCATCTGTCTACTGGGTATGCACCTGGGGCAGCTTCTTCTGGATCCTGTGGCATCTGTCTACTGGGTATGCACCTGGGGCAGCTTCTTCTGGATCCTGTGCTTGGAGTTGGGCAGACAGGAGGGGCACCACATCCTCCTGCCCTTTTCTCAATGTTATTTCCATACAACTTTGAAATTTCTGCCTTGAACCATGTATCACATGAAGCCTGTGGAAGATGCCAAGAATGAGGCCTCCTTTCAGGCGCAATTGCCTTGGGTGGTCCACACTGGGGGAGTGGCCCCGGAACTGAGCCCTTTTGGGAGGCCTGCCCATGTCTTCACCTTTATAGTGGTAAGGAAATTAGTTGGACTAAACAGCTCCCTTCAAATACCGAGAACTAGCAGGTGAGGAACTTGCCCAAGATTGCAGGTCTAACTAGCCAGACCTGGGGCTGGACTTCCTGTCTCAAGTCTGCCTAGATCATCTGTTTCCACTGGACAACGACTAATGCAAACTATGGAACGAATGACTCTCTATTAGTTAGAGCGTTGTGTATTTCCCCATTCATGACATTTCCATGTATCCTTAGGAAATTTAGCTTAACGTTGCTCAGCCTTGTCTCTGAGAAAAATTCCTTCTGAAATCCTTTTTCATTCCTGATCCCATTTGAAAATATTTGAAGGGGCATGATGTTAAAATATCATTCAAGGGATAAGAGATATACCCTCAGGATAGTTTTTACTCACAAATTAGTAAGTCATTTATATATTATTAAAGGTATTTCCTGAGTATAACGAAAAAGATTATAGTAAGAATCTATGTAATGTAAAACTAATTTGTAAATAGTATAATCTCAAAGTGATTAGGATCATAGAACTTCATAGCTAAACGTGATTGTCAGAATTAGCCTAAGAACATAATTTGTAGACAAGGAAAGGATGCCTAGAGTGGTGAGTGACTTGCCAGAGGGCAGGCGGCTAATTAGTGGCAGAGCTAGAACTAACCCAAGTCTGCTCCCTCTCACTCAGGAGGCAGTGTAGACAGAACCTTTCTCAGCACAGATATTTGAAGAGAACATAGACTTCATGAGTTTTCCAAGGAAATATGCCCAGGCTTCTATGTGTGAGGGGTGCTATGGTGTTAAGGACACAGGTTCCAGAGCCAGACCACCTGAGCTGGATCCCAGACCCACCACTTCCTGACCTCTCTGCTCTCAGTTTCACCAGATGGAAAAGGGAATAATGACAGTGCCTCCATATAGAGTTCCTGTTGGATTGAAGGAGTTCACTCAAGGAGAAGACTTAGAGGAGTGCCTGCCCACCGCACCACACTCCACGAGTGGTGGCTGCTGCTCTTCTCACTCCACCTTGGCAACGAGAGGCTGTCTCAGCAGCTGTGTCCCTCCTCTGTCCCGAGACCTCCAGCTCACTCCAGCCTTGCTCTCTGCTATCACAGACCCCTGAGCTTCTCAAGGTTCTGATCCTTCTGGGTTGGAACACACTGTAGCAGGAAAACGTGCCAAATAGAAGCCTCACATCTCAGATCGGCTTATGTGAGATCGTTAACCCAGACCCGCAGGCATAGCAAAACCCCGCAGGTTTTCCATTCTTACTGAAAAACTATGGCTGCCGTCTCTTCAGATGTCTTACCGCCGACTTTAATTGCACCCACCAGCTAACGAATTATCTCCTTGTAACCCTGATGGACTTTCCACCATGATTTGTTTGAGTTCCAAATATCCTTTCCTATGGGGTACAAAGACAAAATTCTCATTTAAGTAGACTGTTTTTGCTTTTAAAATGTAAGTGTGTGTGCACCAATATGGTACTGTACACATGTGGTACAGTGTGCAAGAGCACTGAAGTAGGAATTTGGGGACTTGTTTCTGGTCTGGATCCGTTCTCAACTGGCTGTGTGACCTTAAGCAAGTCACTAACCTCTCTGGTCCTTAGTTGATTCAACTCTAAAACAAGGATGTTAGATGAAAAACTTTCTGTATTAGTTGGGGTTCTCTAGAGAAACAGAACAAATAGGAGATGTGTGTGTGTGTGTGCGCGCGCGCATGCATGTATACACACACAAAATGTATTATGAGGAATTGGCTTACACAATTACAGAGGCTGAGAAGTCTGGAGATCTGTAGGGTGAGTCAGCAAGTTGGAGAGCCGATGGTATAGTTGCAGTCTGAAGGCCAGCAGGCTGAGACCCAGGAAGAGCTGATGTTTCATTCTGAGTCCAAAGGCAGGAAAAAGCTGATGTCCCAGCTGGAAGGCAGTCAGGCAGGAGGAATTCTCTCTTACTCAGGGGAAGGTCAGCCTTTTATTCTATTCGGGGCTTCAACTGATTGGATGAGGCCCACCCACATTATGGAGGGCAATCTGGTTTACTCAATCTACCAATTTGAATGTGAATCTCATCCAAAACCACCCTCACAGCAACACTCAGAATAATGTTTGACCAAATATCTGGGCACCCCATGGCCCAGTCAAGTTGACACATAAAATTAACCATTACACTTTCTAAGGTCTCTTCCAATTCAAACCCCTATAATATAAAATCCTATTTATCATTAGTACACAGACAAAACTGGTTCTGTAAGCAGATGCAGTGCTCTCTGTCTCTTTAGCCTTTTCCTACGTGCAGGAAGCCTGACACTTGCTGCAAGGGAGCTCGTATAAAGCACAGTGGGGCAGAAAGGAAGGAGCCCTTTGCTCTGAGTGGGGCTCTCTTCACCAAACGTGTAAGCAGCTCAAAGGTAGGAAATATTTCCTTTGTTTTGTAGAGTAGATACTGTCATAAATACTTATTAAATTGAAAGACATAAAATGAGTGGGAATTTGATAGAGTGGAGAAGGAAACATTTCAAAACATTGAGCATGATATGAAATTAACCAGGTCAGTAGGATGAGAAGTTAGATTGGGAAAAAGAAAGTCTGGCCAGTAATGGCCATTCCGAATTGAGATGGGCTATAGTATAAAATACATGCTGGAACAGAGACTTAATATAAAAAAAAAGAAGGTAAAATATCTCAATAATTTTTTATAATCATCAAGTGATTATGTGTTGAAGAAATATTAAACATATTGGGTTAAATATAACATTAACATTAATTTCAACTCTTTCTTTTTACTTTTAAAATGTAGCTACCAGTAAATTTAAAACTATGTATGTGGCTTGAGTTTTATTTCTATTGGACAGCACTTCTACAGAATGTTGGCAAAAAGCTTTAATAAAGTGGAAAATGGTGAAAATTTTAAATGAGAAAATATAAGAATCCAGGAGGGGAATGATGTGGTCACTTGAGTACAATTACGTCCATTTTTGGAAAAAGGCTGTCAGAGTTATTAAAGGTAGAGGTACACAGAGTATCTTTTTGTTAAACACCCGTTAAGATGTATGGATTGTCTCATCAATACAGTAAGCAGCTATCGAGTACCAGGCTTTGTGCTCAACACTGGAGTTCAAAAGCTTTATCCTTCTCCTTACATCTCATTGGCCAGACCTGGGTCACTAATCACCATAGAGGATGACCGGATTACCACAGATCTGGGAGAAGAGTCTACCTTTCTTGAAATCAAGGAATCTCTGCCTGTTACCTGAACAAAAGCTGGGTTTTTAAAGCAGGAAATAAAGGTGACAATTGCTGTATGCCACAGTGTGTGCCACAGTGTCCTTGTTAAAAAATGTGCAGGTTCACAGCACTCAACACGATAGAGCCCTTAAATTAATAATTTAATATGTCGTTCAGAAACAAAAATCATTTTTGGGCTCACTCGCATTTGATCATCATCTCCCCCAAAACTTCAACCACAGACAGGAATTTGAGTTTTGCTGACATAGAACTCTAACAACATGCATTTCATTTAGACTTAGGTTAGGAAAAAATGTGTTTTCAAATTGAAAAAGATTTTCTTATTTTTTTTAATGCCGAGGAAATGGGTATACCCTAGCACTGATTTTTTAATTGGAAGAGGGAAGCGCAGGTGGGGAGGCTCAAAGGTTTTCTAGAAGATAGAATTTTCTTGGATGGAGTATACTTAGGTTACATGTGTAAGGATATACATAAACTACGGCAAAGTCTCATCTGCCTTCCGGGACTGACTCAATTCTGAAGCCCCTTTCAACATGGACTGGAGTACAGTTTATATCATTAAACACTTGTCCATAGGTCTACTAGCCCATCTTTTTAAGGCTTCTAAGAAGGTATTTTAGAATATAGAAAAGAGAGAAGATTCCACTGAATTGATTCAATAAGCTTTCTTACACAAGAATGAGGCACATTTAGTAATAGGTGGATGTGGGCATAATTCATACTAACCTTGCACATTTAATACCATTAATTTGTCAAAACTAATAATATTAATTCATTCAAAAATGAGATTAAACCTGGGCACCCCTTGCAGCCGTAATCCGTGACTGATGGCTCTGTGACATGGACAGCCCAGCGCCACCAGCGGAGTGAACAGCGCATGTGCAGTAGATTGCAACGGGAAACCACCTAGTGTCTCCTAGCTTCAAAGCATCTTAAAAAAAAAAATAGATTGCTTGTCTCTCTGCGCTCCTTGAATGCTCTATTTTAGCAGCCAAACCAACGATGTATATTTAATGCCAACAGGGCAGAGCCACACAATTATTTTTCTAAACAGCATTTAATGGAAATCAGCGGGTATGAAGAGTCCAACCAGGCTCACAAAATGACGGCTGCTGCAGTTGACTTGATTTCTGACCGTGTAAATCAGGTACAGGCATCATTAAGTGTAGCCGACCAAGAATGGTGCAGCATGTTACATAGTGTCACTCTGAATCAGGAAGGACACCCACCTGTCCCTTCTCTTAGTTCCCTCTCTTGTTCCTTTACAATATATTAACACTCCATACCTACTTTTCTCCCGTCTTTTCTCTACTTTTATTCATTCTATCAACATTTACCGAGCACCTACTTGAGTGAGGGACTCCACTAGAGCTGGGCGTATGAAGATTAACAGGAAATGGCAATCTTTCTCGCGGAAAGTCTTTGCCTATTGACAGCTACTCTGGTGCGAGGAAAAGAGCATACATAAGTCCTGGAATCAGGCAGCTCCAGCTTCTAGTTCCAGCTGGAATTAGAATAACTAGCCTTGTGACCTTGGACAAATGACTTAGCGTCTCTGAGCTTCTATTTCCTCTTCTGTGAAATGGAGATAATTACCTGAATGCTTATAACATTGTCATGAGGATAACTGAAAAAAATATATATGTAAGACAATTAGTACAATACATGGCAAACAATTATTATTTTAAAAATGATAGCTAACATTGTTGTTTTTATATTATATAAGGTACCCAGCAAAGCACCTGTGTGAAGTAGACACTCAATAAATATTCACTCTCTTTTTCCGTGTTATTTAAGATGATAATTCCTGGACACCAGCCTTAGGGGCGGTGAAGTGGGAGTATTTGGGGTTGGCATGTTCCCTCTTCTGTGCCCCCCTCCCCCCCCGGGGGGATCTTCTCCTGTGTCTTCTGTTTAAAGCCTCTGTTTTCAGGGAAAAAATCTGAGATTTCTCTAGGCTGAAAAATGTGGGCAAATGACTGAAAAGAGAAATGGAACTCTACTGGAGTTGAGTCATCAGCCTGTGGAGAGGGGAGCCTTCTGCTTTATTAGGTGCCGGCACTGGAGATTTCAAGACAGCTCTGCCTTCTGTTCTCATCGCCAGCAGCGTGGCTGTAAACAGGTTCTTGTGATATAGGAAAACAAGCAAAAAAACAAAAAAAGAACCTTTGGGGTCTCATATTCTATAGCAGGCATTTACTGAAGTGTTTTTCCAATCAGAGATAGTTTTCTCTCTAAGACAAATTCTTGGGATAGTTAGAATTAAAAATAAGCTTGTGACATTCATAATAATAGTACCATTTATATGTCCTGTGTAAGTACATGACATGGGTTTTCTCATTACAGCCTTTACAAGTTCTAAGAGGTAGATAACTCATTATCTGCATTTTACAGGTAACGAAACTGAGGCCCGAGAGTCTACCCACCTGGACTAACTGATAAAGCCAGGATTTATGGCCCCTCCTGGATGAACGCAGAGATGATGTGCTTACCCCTGTACTGCTTAGGAGCTGTTCTTACAAGCTGAGCCTCCATAAACTACATGAAGTGAAGTGCAACTTTTATTTCATCATGTGTTTATAAGTGAACTTTTTCTTTACAGCTACTTTAACCAGTAAAGCAAATCGCACGAATAAGTCTGTCAGGAGTGCAGATGACTCAGGCTACTTTTCATGTCTAGCGTGGCTGACGGAGTGGGCTGTGCATGGCCCCTGAGGGAGAACTTGGGTAGCTCCCACAGGGACAATGTCCTACATTACAGTGTGTGCTTTTCCTCTAATAGTTTCAATTCAATCTCTCTAGCTTTTCTTTTAGGGAGGAATTAGGAGCAAGCCAAGTAGAGAGCAGCTTCCATAAGGCTACCATGGCATGAAGGTGCTAGGTTTGTCTGGAGTATGGGAAAAAGTTTGGAGTGGGGGGGTCAGTGAGAAAAGGTGGCTGAGGGTTAAAATGAAAAGATTGGGGCTTGATTGTTAAGGGTCTTGATTCCCAGGCAAAGGGATTTGGATGTTACCAGGTAGCAGTGGGGAGCAGTTGGAAGTGTTTAAGACAAAAGTCACAAATGAGCCCTGAGTTTTGGACCACCTGGGTAGCAGAGTGGAGGATGGAGGGAAGCTAGCAGTCTTGGAGGCAGGGAGACCTATTGGAACATGAGTCTGATGGATTACCTTAGACACCTGAAGACCTGGATGAGAGCTTGCACAATGTACATGAAGAAGAAAGGATATATATTCAAAAGATGCTTTGGAAGTAGAATGGGAGGATGAGGAGGTAGCCCACTGTTTATTGTATATGGATTGGGGATCATGAAGAAGGCTCCAGGATAACTCTGAGTTTCAAGACCAGAGATGACAATTAGATTTCATCTCAAATGCTGAGAGGATTCTGAAGTGAAGAGCTGGCTTAGTGATCTTGCCACAGGTTCAGGAAGAGCACTTGCTAGTTATTTCTAGAGTAAAGGAGTGGTTTGCCGTGGAGTAGGCCTTTATCTTTGAAGTAAATTCATGATGTTGTCTAATAATGATGATTTTATTGGTCATCTTCAGCATGAATGCTAAAGATTAGAAGATGCAACAAGATAATTCAGAACCAACACACAACCAGCTGCAAGGCTGAGCTAAAAGATCAGAACCGTGGGATACCAAAAATAGTAACAAAATAAGAAAATATATTACAAAGGTACAATAAACTTTTTCAAACAATGTAAATGTTAGAGGGCTATGAGATGAGTACAAATTCTTCCAGATGTTTTCGAAAAACTGACTATAAAACTCTCTTAAAAAGTGTAGACTCATGCTGTTGTTTTGCTCACCACCTCTTCACCTCATGGTGGAAGAGAATTTTGCTCTAGGATTCTGGGGAAGGCTGGATATGACACTGGACAGAACAGATGAGCTTGCCAGCAGTTGATTGGTCCCATAGACTCACGGCCTGGGGAGGAGGACCCCGCATGCTGTGCAGAGCCACACGGGGTTTGTACTCAGGAGCAGAGTGAAGCAGCAGGCGCTGTGGAAGCAGGCTTGTGGTAATGAGAGGATGACATGATGTCTGGTTCCCATGGGAGGATGGGAGTGGCTTGTCTGAATAATGCCACAGGCTTGCGGAGACTCGTTTTCACAGACTTGTGAAACTCGTTAGGTTGAGGGCCGGGGGGGGGGGGGGGGGGGGGGGCGGGGAGCAGCTGGTCTGGCTGCTGGCGGAACTGTCAGGATAGGGAGCCTGTCCCACTGGGTGGGTGGCATATTTGGCAAAAGCAAGGGAACTCAGAGTTCAGACTTGGGGACCCCATGAGGCTCAAAGATATCAAGGCAGCACATGGAATTTTAGGCCTTATAATACAGCTATCTGGCCTATACAGCCACATGTGGCTATCGAACACCTGGAATGTGGCTGGTCTGCACTGAGATGCGCTGTAAGTGTAAAATACACACCAGATTTTAAGGACTTGATACAAAAAAAGAATGTAAAAATAGCTCATTAATTTTTTAATTAATTACATGTTGGAATAATAATATTTTGGATATATTTTTGGGGTTAAGTAAAATATATTACTGAAATTAATTTTATCTGTATCTTTTTACTTTTCTTTAGTGTGACTATTATAAAACTGAAAATTACATATCTGGCTCACGTTTGTGGTTCACATTATGTTTCTGTTGGATGGTGTTAGCACACACCTTCCTCTAGAAAAGTGAGAAACTCAGAATACCTCAGGACAGCTGACTGATCTCCGTAGTATGGAAAACTCCTATGCAACTGACCCAGAGACTTATTGTTGCTCTTTACTGCCATTATCACGCCTCAAACAGGCCCCTAGCAAACAGGTGGG
Organism: Diceros bicornis minor; assembly: GCF_020826845.1. Taxonomy (NCBI): domain Eukaryota; kingdom Metazoa; phylum Chordata; class Mammalia; order Perissodactyla; family Rhinocerotidae; genus Diceros; species Diceros bicornis. Next base: position 6,697,160 of record NC_080763.1, on the reverse strand, counting down.
TTTTTTCTGGCCCTGGCCGAATCTCAGCCTCATTGACTGGCATTCCAAATTTGCTTAGCTGAAGTTCAGGAAAAGAGGTTTGACTATGAAGCTATTGAGCCGAGTTGAGCAAAGCCACAGGAGAGCCTGCAGTGGGGCAGCCGTGCCCCATGCCTGCTGCTGTGACGCACGGGGCCGGGGACACTCTGCATCATCACACAGGATAGGTTTGTAAGCCCCTGGTATTGATTGCACTGGAACAAAATATCAAAAAGCTTCAACCAATTTATACAGGTTAAAAAAGAGCAACAACTGATCATTTTGTCCAGAAAATTGAAACCAGGAGGCCAAAAGCATATCACACTAAATAAATTAGAATTAGGGCAATTTCACATACTCAGCCAAAAAAAAGAAGTGCTATCTTGGGAGGCAAAAACCTGTGGTTCAAAGAATGTTTCCCTGGTTTTTCATTGAAATGCTCTATTAGATGCTAATTTTGCAGTTTGGTGCTGTGATTACTGCTCAGGAATGAAATGCAGCCAAAGGATATGGTTTCATTATAAACAAAGCAACAGCTTGCTGTCTAAGTGTTCGAAACAGCTAGTATGCATTAGCAATAAGCCAGAAAAATCTCCTAAAGGAAGAACAGAGGGACACTTTTTAGATATTGACTATTTATAAACCATCCTACTAAGGTAAGTGTCCTTATACAGCTCTCAGTCAGCTGGTTTCCACCTCAATACGACCTCAGCACCTTGCCCAGAAGACAGTCCTCATCTCAGGGAAAGCTTGGCTCTGCTCCTTTAAGTTTTCTCAAAGGAAAAGAAATACCCATTTCAATCTTATTATTAAATAATAATAATAACGGTAGCCTCCAATTATTCCTGTGAGTCAGGCATTGGACTAGGAATTATATACAGGCTTTACAACAAATCTTCAAAATTGGTAAAGCTTATTTCCCAATTTTGCATATGAGGAAATGAAGCTCAGAGACATTGGTTTATCATTCAGAAGTGCCTTGGCTGCAAATAATAGAATACTTGACAACTGGTGGCTTAAGCAAGTTGGAGTTTATTTGGCTCATGCTGCAAGATGTCATGGGGAGGAAGTCTAGGGTCACTATACTGTCTCAAAGATCCCAGGGACCAGGCTCTTTGTGTCTTTTCACTATGCCATTCAGAGTGTGTTGGCTGTTTTCCTTGGATTCATCATTGCCATGTGACTGCTAGACCTCTAGCTGGAAGAAAGGAGAAGGACAGAGAGGCAAAAGACTCTGCCAGCTGAGGCTGCCCTTCTTAATTAAAAGTTTCCCCAGAATCATATCCAGTGTCTCATTGGCCAGAACATATCTCATAGCTACCTCTATCTGCAGACAAGTCCAGGAAACAGCATTTTTATCTGGACGAAGAACCTAAAAAAGGATTTTTTTAAGCAAGGAATAAGTGGAAAATGATAGGCCAGTAACTTTAGTGTCTATCACTTTGGGATTAGATTCCAGGGTGGTCTGATTCCAAAACTCATGTTCATGAAAAGATTTTCCCAACAGCTAGATAAACAATTCCAAAACTACTCTTGTCTCTTCCTCCATCTAAGCCTTTACCAGTATGTTTTTAGCCCCAAAGACCTGCCTCAAATCCTTTGCATTTAAGTACCAAGTTATTGGGACTAAGCTTCATGTTTTTGCTAAAATAATGTTTTCTCCTTAGGAGACATGGGATGCTAGTAGATGAAATGTGGGATATTTTAGTAATTGGAAAAGAAATGAATGATTTGTGTGAGCTTGTGTATACACAAGTGTAGAAGTAAAAGCTGTGGAGGAAAGATTTTTCAGAGACAGCAGCTGATGAGATAGACCGTGAATTGCAGAACTGCAGAAGGAACAGGAAAGGCCACCATAAATGTATCCCTCTTCTAGGATAGTGATAAATCCATCACAGGGAAACCTGTATGGATTAGTCACACTTTCTGAGGCAGTCCCACTTTTGAATACTCTGTCCTGTGACAGATCAAATGTTTGATTGTGTGTCCTGATCCGTCATGTGTGAAATATGGCCCCTTAGCAGTGAGCTACTGACGATCTTTGGGGTCAGTTTCTATCACAACACCCTGAACCTCTTTAGGCTCTCTGTCTGTGAGGGATTCAGAGTTCGGCCATGCCCTCTTCTCTGTTCTTTGTGATGAGTTTCCAGGGCTAGACTCACATTTCCAGGTCAAAGCGCTTCTGCAGTTCAGACCTCTGAGCTTGGTGTGCTCACAGGGCCAGCCAGTTTCTTAAATTGAAAATTTTCTTGGAGTTGCTAATGATTAACAAACAAACACGCATAATCCATTTTATCTGAAATCATTGTACCTGGTTACAGATATGCTAATGAAACAGATGTAGTTATAGCTTTTCTCTCAAATCAAATGAGCAAAAAAATTAAATATTGTGTTACATTTTAAGTGTTAACCCTTGCAGAAATGTTTGAATTTTATCATATAAACAGCATTATTTTAATTCAACTCTATGGGCTGCTTAGTTACTAACTAGGACTATCACAGCCATTATAAGAATACAATTATTGTACTAATTTATACCCAGTGGTCAACTATATTCATTTTTGATATTTGCTTCCAATTTCATTCAAACTATGATATTTTATATTGAAAAAATGCCTACATTGTCTTTATAAAGGGCAGGGAAATGCCACTGTACTTATTTTACAATGAGCTAATAAAATTTTATTCCACAGCTTTTGGTTTTTTTTTTTTTGCCCTTCCCCTCGCTTCAAAAGCTCTGGCATCTGGGAAATTTCGCTAATGTATATTTTAAAAGATACTGCAGTGACTGAGGCTTGCTGTCCAAGGCTTTTTTTTCAAATTTTAACTTGAAAATGACAATGGACAAGACTAATAAAGGGCAGTTAATCAGTGTTTTGTCTCATCTTCTGGCTTTGTCAGTTCCAAATTTTTAGTCCAACGAATAGCAGTTTGGGGTGTTTGTTTAAGGTGGCATGTGGCCGATGGTTTCTGAGGCTCTCTTTCTACAGTCAGGACACCATCTCAACACCCGCTCATCCATAACCCTGGGGTGGGTCCAAACGGGACTAGAGGTGTGAAATGTTCTCATTTCCCGTTGACTGGTTGTGTACTTCCCTCGTGCTAATCCCTTGTTAATGGACACTTTCTTTGAGCCAGCTGAGATCGGAGTTGTATTGTCTCTGTGATTCTAGCAGATTTTATTACTTGGATATCTTTGTTTTCATTATTTTGAGATTTTGGGATTTTGTCTGTTTCATTGATATTGATTCTCTCAGAGATGGCCCGGCCTCCCACTGCTTCTGTTTGTGTTTGATCTACAAACAGTGGGAGGGAATCCTCAGGCTGCAAATGTTTTGGCTCTATGCTTCAACTGGGAAAGGCATAGTAAGAGCCATTAGCAGCTTTCTCAACTGAAAACAGACAAACATGGCTTTCAATCTATATTTTGTCATTTAAATGACCCCAAGTCATTGTTCTGGGGCACTCATTTTAGAGGGCAATTGTGGAATTTTGAAGAGCTCTGGCAATCACTTTCTGAGGAATCCAAAGAAAAATACAGTTCCTTCCTTCAGTTATTAGCTCTGCCTCTTCCTAACTGTGTGACTTTGGGCAAGTCACTTTACCTCTCTGGGTTTCAGTTTCCTTATCTTTAAAATGAAGATACTAGACCAGATGCTCTCTAAGTTCTTCCTCTTCTTGATTAATAGGTGGAAAAGAAGTACCATTACTTGAGCTGTTACTATAAGTTCAGGTGTTTAAATATTTTATTCCAAGGGTAGACAGTTATTTCATTTAGCAACAACTCTGTGGTAAGTATTATTATCCCATTTTGCAGGTGAAATAACTGAGTTAAAATATAGGTACGTGTTCTATCTGTGCTGAGGTATAGTTTTCTAGATAACCTCTCATATGGAAAAATGTACCTTCTCTCCCCATTAAGATTATAAACTCTTGGAGGGGAGAGACTACCTCTGCCAAACCCCCCTCCAGGGCTGGGTTCTGGATAAGTGCCCGTGAGATTAGGTGGCTTAGTGGTTTATGACTTATGAGGATAAGACACCCCTTTGGCAGCACCCCAAGCAAATGGGTCATGACACTGGAAATGCGCTAGTCAGCCGTGGGGTTGCCTCAAGGTACCAGGCTGACTTCAGACGGCAGCTAGAGACCTCTGCTGGCCCTCCTCTGGGGATTCGAGCTGTTTATTGCCTTGTCATCTGACTAATTGCTAGAAAGATGTCCCTTTTTGCTCAAGATCCCTTTTTGGGTAACCTATCCTTTTACTTACAGGTCTGTTAAGAAAGGTTAAAAATTGACTAAAAAGGAAGTAAATTAAAAAAATGCGTTTTAAGTATCAGCATTAGTAAGGATATTTTAAAAACTGAAACATGTTGGCAGAAGTATTTTATAAATGCGCGATTAAAAATGCGATCTAAATTGGCTGGAGGTTTACAACAGTTGCAATAAAAATGCCGTCTCAGAGGGAAGCCTGCTTTTGCACTTCCCTCCGTTTTCAGTGGGCGTCCCTGTCTTTGCGGGAGGCAGGGCCTGAACCGGAGGCTTTTTTAAAACATGGAGGTAGAGGAGCCCATGGGCAGGTCCGGACTGAGACAAGAGGACTTAATAACTTCACTCTCTTTCAAACTCATGTTCTTTACATTTATGTTCACTATGCAGAAAGGGCTGAAGGCTTAGGGTGGGAAGTTCAGAGAACACCAACTGCTGGTGTCAATAATTCAGCTCTGGCCCCAAATTTCTAATTCCCACGGAACAAAACAAAACTCTTGCAGTTAACCGAGCTCACTCTTCTTAGACGAGTTTGGTAACCATCGATCGCCCCTCATAGCATGCTCTTCGGGGTTTAAGAATTTCATACTTCAAGCTGTTTATCAAAGAATTCCTTTTAACCTGTTGCAATTCTCTCCCTGGAAAGTGTCCTAGTAAGTATAGTTTTCTCTGGCTCCTTCCATTTCCAGAGTCACTTTAGCAGGGTCTTGAGCGCCTGTTTGGCTGAGCCACTCTTTCAGCCAGCTGAGGGCCAGGGGGATGTGGTTAGGTGCCTCCTGCCCTCAACTTCCTGTCCATAGGCTGACTTGTCAGGATGCTCGAAGACTCTACCATTAGAATTTCTCAGATGATGGTGTCTCTAGAGCTGTCAATCTCAACCCTGACAGTACATCAGAATCCCTTGACGAGATTTTGGAAATCCCCAAATCCCAGGCTGTGCCCTGCACCAATATCTCAGAATCTCTGGACTGAGACCAGGCAAGAGTTCTTTTAGAAGCTCCCCTGATGATTCCAATGTGCAGCTGAGGTTGGAAGCCATGGCTTTGGAAGGACTGTGTTTACAAGTCTGTTACCTGGATTTTGCGATATATTCCTCTGGATATATTCACCTGGAATTTGCAATACAGTCATCTGTTATCACTTGTTGAAAATTTTGGCTGATTTATCTGCTGCTCTGCAGAGGTCTGAAGAAATAGATTTTTCCCTTTTTTAAAGAAGAGTGGGGAGAAGCATGAGAAACCAGGGTATAGCTAACCACAACAAACCTTGCGCTGTAGCAAGGTCAGCTCTGTGCTCACCGGGGCTGTGAAGGTGAATGGGTGCCTAACCCTGCCCTGGAGAAACAATTAGGGAAAGGCTGCTTTGTAGGGATCAAAGACAGGGAAAGGAGATAGAGACAGGGGCAGAAGAGGCCTCTGAGTCAGGAATTCTGCCTACAGGCTGCATTGGGGAGAAGTCTCAGAACAGCCCACGTGACTCACCTTCCCTACCCCAGAACTTCAACCCTTCTTTTCACAGCAGTGGCTGCCATGGTCCCACCTCAGGGCCTTTCCATTCCTCTGCCCTGCCCTGCCTGCACCACATTCCCTTTCTAAGTATCCACTTAGTCTCTCCTTTATTAAACTTTTCCTAAGTATCTACACTATGCCATGCTCTCTACAAGGCCCCACAGCAGTGGTTCCCCTACTATGATGTGCATCACAATTACCTGAGGAATGTGTTTTAAAAACTATATTTCTACCCCAGCCCTTTTCCTTATTAAACATGAAGATTTCCAGCACTCGCCCCAGTACATTTGATTCAGTAGAGCTGGGTGGGGGTGAAAATCTGAGTTTTTAAACATACTCCCCGTTTGATTCTCATGCAGGTGGTCTGAGAACTCCAATTTGAGATGCTGTCCCAGAGCATAGAGAGAGAGGAGTCACATGGAGTCCTGAGCCTCTAGGAGAAGGACAACGACACGTCGCAACAAGAGCAGTGAGAGCCAGAGCACAGGACCAAAGCAGAGGGTGCCCAGCTCCGGAGCAGTAGGGCCTGATCCCACCTGTGCTTCACTCAACAAGCTTGAACTCTGTCCTCTTACCAGAAGGAAGCTGTACGGACTGGACTGGCCACAGCCTTGCCAGAGGTCAACCCAATTCCAGATGAGATCTATAGAACGTGACTTGTTATTCCCCAAACTAGTCACATTCTGAGGACTTTGGTGCTTGGTTTCTTCTGCCTCATCCCTTCTTGCCCATCTGGAGAATCCCATCAATTCCTCAATATTCAATTAAATATGTCACCTTCTGGATAAAGTCTTTCCTGATCTCACCTAAGCCCAGGTGGTGCATGCTGTGGGCTCTCACGTCGTTTTGTGCCTGCCTCTGTTTGTTTGTCTCACGCTGTGTCTCCCCATGGCCTCCAGAGCAGGCAGTGCCTGTCAATCTCAGCGTTACCAGCGTCTCACCAGGGGCTGGCACACAGCAGGTGCTTGATAAATCTTTGTCGAGTAGAGTCCTGAGGGCAGGAACAGGTGACCACTGGATCCCTTCACACAAATAGGAGTAGTGGGAGTGAGATGAGAAGACACTCCCCTCTCCCAGCATAAACGTGCATGATTCCCCCCACACTCCAAGAATGATGAGGAGCAATGGGATGTGAACATCCCATCATGAGCACCCCCACATCCAGCAAGCTGATGGGTGCAGTTTCTCCATAGCTCACAATCCCCAATACAGCTAGGGCGAAGCCAGAGCTACCCAACAAGCAAAGAATGCGTGTGTAACAAATAGAAATAGATAATATATAGTGCTTCCTGTGTGCCAGGCCCTGTTCTAAGCACTTACATGAGAAACTCACATATTACCCCTATTTTACAGGTGAGGAAACCAAGGCACAGAGGACGTAGTTGATGTACCCAAGGGTGTATTGCTTGAAGTGGCAGAATTGAGATTCAGACTCAGGTAGTCTGGCTCCAAAGTGTATGTTCTTAACTATCATGCTCTGGTGATTCTCTATAAATACTGGAAAGTGTTCATTTTATAGCTGAAGAAACGGGGAAAAGGTCATCATTTGTGCGGGACTCAATGTTTTCATTTTATTAGGTTTTTGTATCACTGAAAATCATTTAATCCCATTTGCCAACCCATTTGCAGCAATGACTCATCATCATCTTCAGGTATTTATTGCCACTCCCAAATCTATATTAATTCACTAAGTTGAGACTTGTAGAATTCAACATTTTTGCTTATCTCTTCAGCTGCTACATGAGAAAGCAAATTGACCATGCAGAATCCTTTCCAGAACTTCATATGATTTTATAGAACAAATTATTTTAGTTATTTAAGCTTAAATAATTTTCAATGATAATTTCCAAATGCTCTCCATCAAGCTTGCTTTTTTCACTCCTTTCATTGCTTCAAGGTACTCACTGAAGTGGATTTAAAATTATTGCTTAGAATGCTCTTTCCCTCAACCAAGAGTAAAGAGCATTATACACCCAAGAGCCTAATTCATCCTTTCCATTTAACTTTTCAGAAAAGTTACCCCAAGCTTAATATTTGCAAGCAGTGGAATAAAGAAAAAAGCTTAGGCATTGGTGATTTTCAGGAATCAATACAAGGGAGCTCAAGGGGAACTGGCAGGGGCACACTGTAGCAGAAAAGGCAGAAAGGAGCTGCTCTCCCAGAAGTACCCTTGGCTGGTAGTGGGAGAGGGACAGAGGTATTGGAGGACGCCTGGGCGGGAGGCCTGGTGCCAGAGCCTGCAGCAGACAGCCGTCTCCTGCTGCTCAAAGCATGGGCATTCTGCTGCATCAGCACCCAAAGAACCAGAGATTCAGGGCTTTCGCATGTGTCAGGAATTGTGCACCAACTCTGAGGGATGTCTTTTATGATGATTTAAGGAAGAAAGGAAGCGGAAGGAAGGAATGTGGGAAGAAGAGGGGAATACCTAAAAGAGAAAAAAGCCAAATACACGCACTCAAAGATGGCAGAAAGAAATAGCAACCCTTCTTAATTCTACGTATTATCTGTAATGACTTGACTTCTGAACTTTCTCAACAAATAGAAATTTGCGCTGTTTTCTTTTTTAGTGTTGAAAGATGAGAGATAATAGATTCTTGATCTAGAAATTTTCTGGGAAAGAGGTAGGAGGACATGGATGGTTTGGGACTCCCCTAGGAAGCAAAATAAGATAAAACTTGCCAAAGTGTTCTAAACTTGCCTCCTTGAAATAGATAAAACATGTCACGTCTGGTGGGGAGGCGATAGTGGTGAGAGCAGCATTTAGTGCTCTATAAACAAACGTCTAGCAAAGAAACCCACACTGCACCCCTCCAAGGATCCATCCACCACAATATATCTCATAGTATCAATGTATTCTCATAGTATCAACAAGGAAATTTTGAAGGTAAGTACAAAAGTTGCATTCTCTAAAATTGTCCTCACAGATTATGGTTGCTCTTTGAGGACAAGAATGCTATTTACCTCCAACATTCATTTTCTCTTCCTCTTTCATTTAAAAAAAATTTTTAAAGTCTTTTTTTTTTAGAGAAATTTTAAATTTCAAGCAAAATTGAGAGGAAAGTACAGAGGTTTCCCCTATACTTCCTGCCTCCACACATGCATAGCGTCCTCCATTACCACTTTACCAAGGAAGAACCTACATTGATATATCATTATCAGAAAAAAGTCCATAGCTTACCTTAGGCTTCACTCTTGGTGTGGTACATTCTATAGGTTTGGACAAATGTATAATGACTTATATCCATCATATGTAAATCCTTTGTGCTCTGCCTATTCATCTCTGCCCACCTTTTAACTCTCTCCCTGCCTCGTGGAAACCACTGATCTTTTAACTATCTTCAAAGTTTTTCAGAATGTCATATAGTTGGAATTATATGGTATGTGGCCTTTTCAGATTGGCTTCTTTCACTTGGTAATAGGCATTTAAGTTTCCTACATTCTTTTTTCATGGCTTGATAGCTCATTTCTTTTTAGTGTTGAACAATATTCCATTGTCTGGATGTACCAGTTTATACTAGAAGTTTTTTTGTTGATTCTTTTGGATTTTCTCCATAGACAATCATGTCATCTGTGAACAAAGACAGTCTTATGTCTTCCTTCCCAATCTGTATACTGTTTATTTCCTTTTCTTGCCTTATTGCATTAACAAGGACTTCTAGTACCATATTGAAAAAGAGTGGTGAGAGAGGACATAATCTTCACATATTTTGGGACTATCCAGTTAGCTATTATTGATTTCTAGTTTAATTCCATTGTGACCTGAGAGCAGACATTGTATGATTTCTATTCTGTTAAATTTGTTAAGGTGTGTATTATGGCCCAGAATGTGGTCTATCTTGGTGATTGTTCCATGTTACCTTGAGAAAAATGTGTATTCTATTTTGTTGGACAAAGTAGTCTATAGATGTCCACTATATCCAGTTGATTGATGGAGCTGTTGAGTTCTATTAGGTCCTCACTGATTTTCTGCCTGCTAGATCTGTCCATTTCTTAGAGAGAGGTGTTGATGTCTCCAACTATGATAGTGGATTCATCTATTTCTCCTTACAGTTCTTTCTATTTTTGCCTCATTCAGTTTGATGCTCTATTGTTAGGCACATACACATTAAGAATTGCTATGTCTCCTTGGAGGATAGACCCCTTTATCATTATCTAATGCCCTTCTTTGTCCCTGATAACTTTCCTTACTTTGAAGTCTGCTCTGTCTTAAATTAATATAACTACCCATGCTTTTTTTTTTTTTCCCTGAGGAAGATTCACCCTGAGCTAACATTTGTGCCAATCTTCCTCTATTTTGTATGTGGGTTGCCACCACAGCATGGCCAATGACAAGTGGTGTATGTCTGTGCCCAGGACCTGAACCCGGGCTGCTGAAGTGGAACATGCCAAGCTTAACCACTAGGCCATGGGGCCAGCTCCCTGCTTTCTTTTTATTAGTGTTACATAGCATATTTTTCTTCATCCATTTACTTTTAATCTATATGTGTCTTTATATTTAAAGTGGGTTTCTTGTAGACAACATATGGTTGGGTCATGTTTTTTGATCCACTCTGACACTCTCTGTCTTTTATTTAGCACATTTAGACCACTGACGTTCTAAGTGATTATTGATATAGTTAGATTAATATCTACCATATTCATTACTATTTTCTTTTGTTGCCCTATTCTTTGTTCCTATTTTTGTCTTCTATTCTTTTTCTATCTTTTATGGTTTTAGTAGAGCATTTTGTATGGTCCCATTTTTTTTCTCCTTTCTTAACACATCAATTATACTTCTATTTTCACTTTTTTTTAGTGGTTGCCCTATCCTTCTTTGGTAACAAAAAATTCTAATTTTTAGTTAAACACATTGCCATTTAATTAAAAGAATATGCTCCTCAATCTTCCTTGCAGCTGGATGTGGCCAAATGATTGCAGTTTGGCCAATGACATGTGTAAAAGATGTTGTGTGTAATTTTGAGTAAGTATCTTCAAAGTAAGAAGGTCTCTTCTTTGATTTTTTTTTTTCTCCTTAGAAGGTGGACATAATGGCTGGAACTTGAGCAGCCATTTTGGAACAAGAGATGGCGTACAAATGATGTCAGAGCATCAAATTAGAGAGTACCTAGTCCTTGATAAACGTGGAGCTGCTATGCCAGCCCTGGATGGCCTACCCTTGACTTCTTTTATGTGAGAAAGAAAGACTCTCCTATCTTGCTTAATCCTGTTCGGCTTTTTGTTTATTTGGGTTTTTTTTTCGTCATGCAGACAAAGCTAATCTTAATAGATATATCTGCTTTTTATAGCTCATTACGGTTATGTTATCTATTAGGTACACAAATCTTTTCTTTTAAGGTGGGGAAAGCTGGGACAGGTTTTATCAGAGACCTAGAACTTAGAAACCTGTTGATACACTGAGATATATCTAATAGCTCCCCCTTTGCAAAAAAAATCTATAAAACAACAACAACAAAATTTGATGGCTAAAGAAATAAGGCATAAAAATGAAAAAAAGCCTACATATAAGGTGTTTTCTGAAAGGGTAAATGATTTACCAGTTTTAAATTCTCCTTCCTCCTATCAGCAGATCTCCAGAAGAGGAACCCATTTTGATATCCTGATGCTTAATAATAGACATGGCAAACATCAAACTGACCTTCTGGTTCTCAGTAATTGCTGGTGCTAATGTTAATCCTATTATTTCAATACTTTTTTTCTTTAATCAATGCAACCCAGGTGCCATTTCCTCTTGCACTAAGTGAATTGAAGCCCTCAGCTGGTGCACATCACACTTTGAGATGTGTGAGAAACTGATACTCACAACATAAATCACCATTCTTTCTCTCCTGGGACCATACACACGATTCAATACCTACATTAGGGCTGTCAGGAATATGCCAGCTCAGTGTCAGGAAAATAATCCAAACCATCTCCCAGACACAAGATGTCATTCTTCAAAACATTTTTTAGAAATATTTTACACTTTCTTCAAGCAGGTGGATGATTGGAGTAATAAGTTGGCTAGCCCCTAAGAATGGGCTTTTCAAAAGAAATCCAACACAATTGTCAACACTGTTGACATGTCTTTAGAAAGACAATTAGTGAATAGGACGTTATTCTCCAGTGGAGAGTCCTGGGTAGGTCAGCTGATCTGTGGGACCTAGCTGACTCCTCTACAAGACAAAGGGCATCTCATTCTGGTCATGAGTAGGTGGTGCTAGGGTTGAAACAGGAAAGGTGATTTAGAAGACTCACTCCATTTTATGGGAATAAAAGTAAACTTGGGCTTAGATCTGGCAAAGAGTTCAAAGAAAATAACTAGCACTTAGAATATTTGGTTTTAATTTGTGCTTACCTACCTTTCCCAGATCAGTCATGGTGAATATGTGGCACTTATTTCATTCTGTTTCCCTTTCACACCCATGGAAAACCTTGTCCTGCTTACTGAGTTCAGATGTAACTCAGAATACTTCTCAACACAGCAGCTAGACAGCTACTACCAATCTATCGGCTTTGTCATAACAATGATTATTAGTTCCCTGCTGTAGATGCTTAGAAAGTTTGGTAAATGTTATTTTATCCAATGCAATTGGACAGGAGCCAAGGCCTTACTGCTGCGTATGAGTCTGCTGGAGTTTCTAGTCATCTGCGCTTAGAACATGCCCAGGGGGCCTCATCTATGGTTTCCACTTTCAGTTTCTTTCAAGTGAAGCAAAACATAAAGACATCTGTAAAGCCACTTAAGTTCAGAATCCTTTTTCATTTTTACAATTTCCCCCCAGCTTTAACTGTACGTTATCCACACCTAGTACATCTGCAATATTTTTTTAGGACTCACTTTACCAAGTTTTACTAAGGCATTCAACTTGGTTTTCATAGAAACAACAACTGTCTTTCTTTGTGAGCTCACATTTCATCAGCTTATATAGTATTTAATTAAGTTGCGTGATTAAAATAACCTGGTGTGAACAGGTTTGGGAACAGTCCTAACTGAATCTCCAGAGGCACACAAAGAACTGGTGGGAGCAGAACGCGTGAGCAGAGCTCTTGGGGCTGAGCTTCCAGCTCTGGCTGTGCCTCTGTCAGCATGTTGCACCCGTGCATCCTGCAGTGTCCGCCAACCCTCTGAGCAGGGTAAAGGGAGGTCAGTTAGAGACTCGCTGTCAAATAGCAGCCCGTAACTCTCACTACGGATGACGCTAGGCGTGTTTCCTTTATTTGTGCATGTTTTCTTTAAAAAAGGAAACCAATTAGCTCTGAAAGTCCTCATTAGTTTTTCGGGGGGTGGGGCAAATATTTTTTAATGATTTTTTTTTTTTTTTACAAATACGTTGGAGAATTGTGCAATGTTGCCAGCATTGGACATAATTCTAGGTCACAAATCTGCACACAATTTTGCAGCTGGCCCTATGACGGTAGAACCCTTCATCTCGCCTTTATTGTTTACTATTGTTTACTATGGGCCTTGAGTGATGGTCAAAGTAAAGGAACACACCATCTTTCTCCAAAATGACTTCGGTTGTTGAGCTATCACTGCTGGATGAACCTTCTCTTTGAGCTCTGGTTTGTCTTTCTTGCCTGTGGCCGTCCCCGTGTCACCCACACCAGTAGTGGGAAGTCTGTTCGGCTATCCCTTGATCCACTTCAGAGAAACGATATACAGAATTTGGCTCCTGTGTTGTCAGCACAGTTGGTCATGGCTCCTGCCAGAAGACCCAGGGAAATATGGAATTTTGTACCAGAGGACCCACCACATCCTTGCTTCCACATTTTGAACAAAGGAAAAGGCCACATTGCTTTTTTGTTTTTAATTGTGGTAAAATATATATAATATAAAATTTACCCTTTTAACCCTTTTTGAGTGTATAATTCAGTGGCATTAAGTACAGTCTCATGTCATGCAATCACCACCACTATCTATCTTCAGAACATTTTCATCACCCCTAACAGAAACTCTTGTACACATTAAAGGCTAACTCCCCATTCCCTGCCAACCACTATTCTACTTTCTGTCTCTATGCTTTCGACTACTCTAGGTTCCTCGTATAAGTGCAACTATACAATATTTCTCCTTTTATGTTTGGCTTCTTTCACTCAGCTTAATTTCCTCAAAGGTTCATCCATGTCGTCTCATTGCTTTTTACACGGCTTTCCCACTCAGACCACACCATCCTAGCCTAGATGTCTTCCAGGCTTCTAGGAGGTCATAGCCTAAAGTCTTCTGTACACCCCCATGAAGACCATTTTGAGGTTGCCTTTCTCCTTCAGCCTCCTGGAAAGTGGTGGTCACCTGTCCCTCTGCCCAAGTGTGAGTGCCAGCTCTGGGTCTTTTATGGAGACCACCCCACAGTCCCATAGACATGGTTGCTGGGCCACATTTGTCCTTTCCAAGGTTCTAGGATTTTCAAATGCCTATTAAATCTTCTGCAACAATCAATTCAAATACACAAGTTTGGCTATTCAAATTACTTTTTCCAAAAGTACTTTAAATGCATTAAGTTATTAATTGCCTGCTGGCACTTTAATCAAATGAGAAAATTGACATAGCCAGAGGCATGTATTTTTGTGGAAAGAAAATTTATTTAAGAAGAAACAGCAGCTCTTACTGCTTAATTTAAACGGAGAAAACTGTGGAAAATCAACTGCTATGGAAAATTAATAAAACATTTCCAGCTGCAAACAGTGACTAATTGTATAAGATGAAGACTGCCCGGAATTAATAACTTGCAGTTTTCTGTGTGAAGAACCCCCCACCACTTCAATTTACTGGGAGATTAAATTACTTCTAAGTTTGCCATATTAAAACAGAACATGAATAAAATGTTAGTGAATGTACATCTATTATTTACTGTCTGTGATATGGATATAATTATTTCCAAACAACTACAATGTGACGTGACCAGTAATATTTAAATGACTCTTTTAGCAAGAGAATCTACTGCAACATGTTTTACTCAAAGGAAAAAAATCCTTCTCTTACTTCTAAAGTAATAAAATGATGCCTAGTGGACTTCTGCAGATGGTATGTCCCTGCCCCAGTGGACAAAGATGTGCTCAGTGTCCGAGCTGATGTTTCTCCCTCTCTGCATCAGATATTGCTTTAGGGGAGCATGTGCAGCAGAAAATCTTAGCAACTCCTTCATGAGCTCTGAGCTCAAATGGAAGCTGACCCCACAGCCCAGGGGAAACCAATGGAGATGCTTAAAGGCTTCTCCACGTGCCTGGTGTGACCAGGAACACATGTGCCTAACAGAATAGATTCCTCTATGGGAGGCAGAAGGGAAGGCCTGAACTGTGTCCTGAGGAAATGGGCTTCATTCACAAGGGAAGTACACTAGCACAGGCCCCGTCAACCTCATGGGCGTATCCTCCAAGCTTGCTCAAGACATTGCATTCCCTAGTAGGCCTTGGTGATAAAATGAGGGTCAAATAACATAAACAAATTTTATCCCTTTTCTATCTCTGTTGCCAGGATTGGATTAATTTCTGGCCCCAAAGACATACCAAGAGTGTCTGTTGGTTGTCCTAGTGCATTCAAACTCTGAGATCCTGAGAAACAGGATACTGCAAAAGGACGCCATTCTATGACCAGGAGAGATCTGTTCAAGTGAGAGGGATAAAGAAAAGAAATTCAGAAAACTAAGAATTCTATTTTTATGGAGTGATGGAATGCTTTTAGGTTTGTTTAGGGTTTTTTGTTCATTTTTAAAATTTTAGAGATTGGAAAATAACTCAAGAAACCGAGAGGAAACGAGCCAATTTGATGTGTGTGTCGAGGAGATGTATCAAAGATGAAGATTTTCTCAGCGGAGAGGCACTGCCTCCTTCGCCGTTTATCCTTTCGTGCTCACACAGAGAGTGCATTCAGTCTCTCGCCATTTGATATTGCTGGCAGGAAGGTCCGCATATTGGCCTGGAGAGAATAAAGGCATGCTGTTTAGAAATGCAGAGGCTTAACCTGAAGCATAACTGGTTTGGGGTTTACCACAGAAGTTATCTGGACATATCATTTGATTTCCAGGTTTTAAATGTAATTCTAAACAAGATCTGACCACATAGTCCTCCACTGTGTGACAGAGAGATTTTATCTGCCTCCAAATGCCATTCAGGCTTAATGCTATAGCAGTGAATTGTATAAATTGGGGCATTCTTTGCAGCCCGAAAGCATATGGCCTCTGAGAGCAGAGATGGGGCCTGTTTCCTCCTCCCCCATTGCTCAGGCAAGACACTTTTTAGGTTGTTCCTCTCTATATGGGTTCATTTTGGTTTTCCTTCTTTAGAAACACTTCAGACTCGCTTTAGCAGGCTGAGTCTTGTCTATAAGCTAGGTGGGCAGCTACTGAAACCATTGGATTTGAGGAGTCACTCAGAGAGTTCCTTGACCTGGGAAAGCCTGATCTTCCTGCCGGCAAACGCGAGGCAAGTACCCCCAAGAGAGGCACTGGATTGATTTGCACTTCTGCTAGTGACTCCTAGCAAACAGAATTTGAAAGTGTAGATCATTAGATCCTGAGAGGGAGCGTCTCTAGGGAAGATACCAGAAAGGGAGAAGGGGGAGGGGACACAAAGTCAGACTGCTGGGCCTGGATTGGCCCCTGCCCTCTGGAAGTGGCAGACTGACCTGCGCTCTTGCCTTCACACATCATTTCATGTATGGTGTTTGCCCCAACCTTGAATTAAAACAGGACATTAAAGAACATAAATCTCCCCTAAAGGGTTGTCTATACCTAGTGTCTCCCATTCGCCTTATTTTCCTTGAAACGACTTCAGTCAGACTCTCATCCCTGTTGGTCCTTCAGAACTGCCTTTGTCAAGGCCATCATGACCTTCACATCACCACATCCAGTGGTAACTCCCATCCTCACATTATTTGACTAGCAAGAACATCTGATCCAGTTGATCTTTCTTTCCTCCTTGAAATGCTTTTCACACTTGGCTACCAGGAGATCACTCGTCTCATTTTCCTTCTACCTCTCGACCACTCTTCAGTCTACTTTTCATGGTTTGTCTCCCTCCCTCAACCACGGTACTTATCACCACCTCATAGACAATGTGTTCTACTTACTATTTGCTTATCATCTCTCTCTCCACAGCTAGACTAACCTCTATGAGGGCAGGGTATTTGTATCTTGTTCATGTAGTCCTGATGCATGTAGGCACTTATTAAATAGTGATGTCATGTTGAAGGAATAAAATGGTTTAGAATACTCTATTTAAATCAATTTAGGAATGCTGTTTTTTGCAGGGTATGTGAAAATAATACAATAGAATCATATCTTACATAGGGATTAGACTCTAAAGTCAGCATTTGAGCAGAAAATCTCACACAGTCAAAAGTCCATTAAAAAATCTCTTGAGAGAGGACATGTTGGATTCTGACATACCAATCTCTGAATAAACCCAACCCAGTCAGTCTCTTCCTTAGGATTGGAATAGGAATTGCTATTTCTTTGGTTGAGCACCAGAAGAAGTTACCGGTTTGATTTAGGAGCCATGATGAACAAAAATATGTACTTTAAACACCAGTTTAAAGTACACTTGGAGTGGCAACATGCACATGCTCTGAGAAGCAGATGGCAGTCATAGGAAAGTGGATCCCTGGCTTCAGTCTCCTGATCACACACCCTCCAAGGCTTATGCACGTGGAGTAGCAATGTAAGGGAAAATACCAGTGCTTTTAAAATGGTTATTTCTCTCTGAGTTCTTAGAGTTGAATTCATCTGTGTTAAATTGCACATATAGACAGCTCCTTGTATAAAGACTTGCCAATGTTTCTCAACTCTGGCTAGATGCTAGAATCGTTTATGGAACTTTATAAATATTCAAGATGACTCCAGCCCTACTCTTTCAGATTCTCCAGGGACAGAGCCCAAGTCTCTATATGTTTATTTTTTAAAGCTCCATAGCAGAGCCTGATGCATAGCCAGGGTTGGGAACCACTGCTAGGGTACTTGATTCTGTTTTGCTTTATCACAAGTGGGTTTGACATCATCTGATTTTAATGATTTCTGGGCTCATGCCATGTCTAAAGGCTTTCTTGTTTAGGGGAGGCTAGTTTAAATTCTTGTTCTGCGACACTGTGGGGTCCAGGTAGTGCATCACTGGGCAAAATTATAAAATAAGCATCCCCTCCCTGTTAGGGTCCTTCTCCATGGTGCCCCCTCACCCCTAGCCCACTCGGTTCCTGAAGACTGCCCATGGCAGGGAGAGTCTGCTAGAGCAACGTATACTTCAGAAGTGTCCTCTTGGGCAAAAAACTGTGTACATTTCCTTCCCCTTCCTCTCCTCCAATTCCTGCTTACCTTTCCCATTCCCTTTTAGCTAGTTAGAAATTAGTCTCATAAGCCCAACACTGTTGTTATGGGCTGAATTTTGTCTCCCCCAAATTCCTATGTTGAAGGCCTATCCCTTAGTACTTCAGAATGTGATTATATTGGAAATAGAGCCTTTAAAGAGGTGATTAAGTTAAATTGAAGCCCTTAGGGTAGGCCCTAATCCAATTTGACTGGTGTCCTTATTATAAGAAGAAATTTGCACAAAGAGACACCAGGGATGCACATGCACAGAGAAAAGACCATGTGAGACCACAGTGAGAAGGTGACCGTCTGCAAGCCAAGCAGATTGGCCTCAGAAAAAACCAAACCTGCCAACACCTTGATCTTGGACTTCTAGCCTCCAGAACTATGAGAAAATAAATTTCTGTTGTTTACGCCATCCAGTCTGTAGTATTTTGTTATGGCAGCCCTAGCAAACTAATACATTTGTCAAGATGTTATCTACTGATAAATCAGGCATTAATCAAGTATGTGTCTCTGTAAATCATATTAAGATGAAAAAGGTAAGACAGAGACTTTGGCTTCAAGAAGTTTGCTATATGATGCTCATTCAGGGGTACTTGTGTTTTTGGAAATTATTCTGGTTGTTCTCCCTTTCCCTCTCTAGACCCATCCTCCATCCCACACTGCCCTGCCCAGTGCCAGGGGATGCTGACCCAGTGGATTGTATCACCTTGGTTCTCTTGCCCTCTGGCTTCCAGTTGGGTTTGGCCAATGGAAATTAACAGCAGGAGATTGGAGGTGGAAAAGAGAGGTAGGTTATTATTTCAACCCCTTTCCATGAAGGGCCGGGTTTCATCAATGCCTGGCTTCCTCCCTGGCTAGAGCTTTCTCTAGGTTCTGTTATCTCCATTCCCTCTCCTTGTCCCTTCAGGCCCAAGGTGGCCATGGTTTCCTGCTACTCCTCCTTCCCAGATGCTCCCTCCTTTTGTTGATTCCTTTAACCTTACCCACACCTCTATAAAGAATCCCTCAATTAAACTCTTTTTGATTATAGCTCTTTGAGTGTGCTATTTGATTTCCATCAGAAATGTATCTGTATCTGACTGATACAGAGAGATAGAGTAGTATGGTGAGAAAAAAACATCACTTTGGTGTCAGACAGCCTTGAATTTGAACACCAACCCCATCCATAAGCAGTTGTGTTTATCTTTATCTTTCTGGCTCTTGGTTTCCCCATTTATGAAGTGAGGATAATAACACTTTTCTTATAGGGTTACTGAGAAGATTAAATAAGGTAATAAATAGTGCCTGACAAATGGCAGGTGCTCAAAAATGATATCACAGAAGTAGATGTAGTAGTTGGTTTTATTTTATAAGACACTTAGAAATACAAAGCTTTAGCCCAAAGGAATGACTTTCTCATGAGAAAGTTTTACGTGCCACAGGGATTTCAAAGAAGAAATTGATGCCCTGACAGTTCCCCTGCAGTGGGCAGAAGTCTAAGATGGCTCCCAACTTCCCCAGCCCATGGTATACATACCCCTTCTCCCAGTTAAGCAAATACTAATATAAGTATTATTTTTTTAATTGAGATATAATTGACATATAGCATTACATTAGTTTCAGGCATACAACATAATGATTCAATATTTATGTATGTTGCAAAATGATCACCACAATAAATCTAGTTAACATCCATTACCATACATAGTTATTATTTTGAAGGGATTTTGCAGATGTAGTTAAGTTTCACATCAGCTGACCTTCAGATAGGGAGATTATCCAAGTGGGCCTGATCTAATCACATGTGCCCTTTAAAAGCAGAGAGTTTTCCCTGTCTGGTCACAGAAGGGGAAGGCAGTGAGACACACACCAGCTGGCCTGGAAGAAAGAAAAACATCCAACTGTGAACTGCCTGTGGGGGCCACATGGCAAAGAACAGCGTTCCTAGCCAACAGCTAGCAGGAAAACCCAACTACAAAGACCTCAGTCCTACAACCACAAGGAAATGGATTCTGTCCATAAGAGGACCTCAGGCCTCAGCTGACACTTTAATTTCAGCCCAGTGGGCCTGACCTACAGAAACTACGAGATAAAAAAATTGGTGTTGCTTTAAACCACTAAGTTTGTGCTAATTTGTTTCACAGCAATAGAAAACAAACTCATTCCCAACCACCATGCCAGCAAGTTCCCCTCTGACTAAAAAGAAGATGCATTCTGGTCCCAACTCAGATACTGAATTGCTTCTTTCCTTGGCTTTCCCACCAGCAAATGACACATGCTCCCTACACTTCCAGCTCACTTATCTTGAATGTTCACCCTCCAGGAACAAGATTTCAAACAACGTTAGGTAATAACAACCACACATCAAGCTTCTGCCCGTGCTGGGAAACAAAATCGTCTGCACAGCTATTGGCCAAAGGGATAAACAGTGGGGAGAAACAACACAGAAGAGTTTCTGACTTGCAGTGACATTTTCAGTAGACTAACTTAATGTCAAAAGTGATCATGGAAGACTTTGGAAAGTTTCACAGTTCAAGATAGGAAAAGGAAGGCTTACCAAAAGGTGAACATACTGGCACATAAGTTCTTAGCTGCACTACTTATTTCTTTAAGCTACTGCACTTTCTTTCTCAGGGGGCCCTAGTGCAAATATCTATAATCTTAAAGAAACAATCAAGTAAAATAAAGCATATAGGGAAACTTGTTTATGCAGTAGAGGTGTGCCTGAAAAAAAACAGAATTTAAATAACTATCTTGGTAAAGCAGAGCAGATATTAGCCTTAAGAATCAAGCCTACCATTTAAGGAACTTGCTTTTTTTTTTTTTTTTGTAGGGAAAGATTTGCCCTGAGCTCACATTTGTTGCCAATCTTCCTCTTTTTTTTTCCCTCTCCAAAGCCCTAGTGCATGGTTGTATATCCTAGTTGTAAGTCCTTCTTCTATGTGAGCTGCCACCACAACATGGCAACTGACAGACAGGTGGTGTCGTTCTGTGACTGGGACACAAACCTGGGCTGCCAAAGTGGTGAGGGCACCGAACTTTAACCACTAGGCCATCAGGGGTGGCTCTTAAGGAAACTTTGAAGTCTATATTTATAAGAAATTATAAGGGTGGCATAGCGGTTAAGTTTGTGCACTCTGCGTCAGCGCCTGGGGGTTCTCGGGCTTGGGTCCCGGGTGTGACCTATGCAATGCTCATCCAGCCATGCTGTGGCATCGTCCCACATACAAAATAAAGGAAGATTGGCAACAGATGTTAGCTTAGGGCAATCTTCCTCACCAAAAAAAAAAAAAAAAAAAAGAGAGAGAGGGATTATAAGCCTTAAGTGAAGAATCTTATTTTGTTGGCACATATAAATCCACTTAATTTATCTATTATATATGTTTGATTTCTCTTTTTCTTTTCTGTTTATAAACAGTACGGCATATATTTGAAAATGTATGCTTCAGGCAGATATTCCTGATTTGAATAGATTTTTAAAAAACATTTCTTATGAACATTTAAGAGAATCAAAATTCTTTCCTGAATCTTCATTGTTCCTCGGTTGTTCTATGGAATAATGTGCAGAATTGAGCTTTGCAATACATTGCTAAGGTCTTTGCTATATCCTGGGGATAATTATTACCATAGGTCATTATAACATAAGAAGCCACAAATACATTAGTAATGGCAAAGATGTAAGTGCTTAATACAGCATACATGCTTGGATGGAGATATATTCTTGCAAAAATATCTTTACATTTCAGTAATTAAGTGTGTCATATTAATTGCATGTCCCTTTCACAAATCCTTGCAAAAAAAAAAAAAAAAAACTAAGAACTTTTCCTCTTGATATCAGATTAGAACTGATTGCATAATTACATTACCTGGATAATTAAATACAAATTTAGTAGCCTGAGAACTGTACAATATTGTGGTTTCATTTTCTAATAGAATTACCCTGCCTTTCATGTAGAATTCTTGCTAAGCAATGGAAATCTAATTACTCAGTGACGTGACATTAACTCTTCAGGGCCCTTTCCTTGGAGAAAAGACTCAGATTAGAAATGATTCAGGGAGCTTCTTTCTCACTTCATTACAGGGATCCAAATCACAGGAATTAGAGACGTGAGAGATCTCTTAGGCTCTATTCTCTCTTGTCCAGGGGGCAGGAGAAGAGTGTTCGTTATACATTGTTTTTCTGGGTTTGGTTAGGTCCAATTTAGACAACAAAGGACCATTTCTGGATGTAACACATTGCTGGGATGAATCCCTCCACCAGCCCCTGAAAGTCACATCATTACCGTCACCTCGCAGATCCTATAATGATGATCTCAGGACACACTTGTTTGCCAAGGTGATAACGTGGCCGTGTTCATGACAGAATGCTAATTACCTCATGTCGAAAATGATTTAGGCAGAACTAAAACAGGAATATCATCAAGTGAGGGATACCTTCAAATAACTCTGAAAATAACTCCGTGTAGGACTTGAAGGCCATCATTGTTTTGTTTCATAAATAGAGCTTGAAACCACTTTTGCAGGTCAGAGCCCAAATATTTTCGTAGTTGTTGAAACTTACACCAGCTTCAACTCTCTTTCTGAAACGTTTTCCATCAGGGTGTGCAAAGAAATGTCATTCACTGCTGCTTCTGGTGGGAATGGTGGGGTAAAGCATCGTTTTCCACGTTTGCAGTCGTGTCAGTCTGTGTTGATAGCTCACGCCTCTGCGGTCATCTGGAGGTCAGCTAGATAGCTCTGCTGACCTTGGTTGGGCTGGCTCACATGTCTGGGGTTAGGCTGGTGGCAGGTTGAT
The DNA here is from genome assembly GCF_020826845.1 of Diceros bicornis minor. NCBI lineage: Eukaryota > Metazoa > Chordata > Mammalia > Perissodactyla > Rhinocerotidae > Diceros > Diceros bicornis. Next base: position 6,674,313 of record NC_080763.1, on the reverse strand, counting down.
TTAGGCTGGTGTGACTAGGGTGCCTCAGCTCTGGTCCCACAGCAGGCTAGCCTTGGCATGTCCTCATGGCGATGGCAGAAGTGCAAGGAGAGCAAACTCAGTGCACAAGCCTATTTCAAGCCTCTGCTTGCACTGTATCCACTAACATTGCATTGACCAGAGCAAGCCACATGCCTGAGCCCAGTGTCAAGGTCCAGAGTGTTAACATACAGGCTATCCTGCCCATGGTGGTGGGCAAAGGGCATGGATACAGGGAGGTATGAAAAATTGGGGCAATCATTGCTATTTGCCACATAGTCCCATCAGTAACTATGAGATTTCTCTTTTGTTTAATCTGGGAAAGATCTCCTCTCTGTTATTGAACTGTCTGTTAGATGACCTTCAATCCTGGAGTAGGTTTAGAAATGAGCCATTAAAAGGGATATTGTTGAAAAAAGTATGTAGTGTCTTATTATCTCTGAGTCCTTTAGTCATTATTGAAATTGCTAATTAGTAAGACCAATCTTGGATACAATTGATATCTTACTTTTCTATCTTTATTAATCAGGAGTATTATTCCTTAGGTATAACTGTCTTAGTCTGCTCAGGCTGCTGTGACAAAATGCCATGGACTCGGTGGCTTAAATGACAGGAATTTCTCATAGTTCTGGAGGCTAGAAGTCCGAGATCAAGATGCCAGAAGATTCAGTTTCCCAGTGAAGGCTCTCTTCCTGGCTTATAGACAGCCACCTGCTCACTGTGTCCTCACATGGGGGATATAGGGGGAGAGAGAGAGGAAGAGAGCAAATGCAAGCTTATTTGTGATGTCTCTTCTCATAAGGACACTAATCCCATCATGAGGGCCCCATCCTCATGAACTCATCTAACCCTAATCACCTCCCAAAGGCCCCATCTCCAAATACCCTCACATTGGCAGTTAGGCCTTCAACATAAGAATTCTGGGGGGACGTAATTCAGTCTACAGCAATAGCTATTACCCAAGTAGGTTCTGCAGCATGCAAGGGAGCTCCATGAGAGTAGTGTTTCTACTAAAGTGAGATGTGGGTTGTAATGGTAATCGGGTAGGGGTGAACAGGGAGGGGATTGTGAATACTGTGTGAAGGAGAGAGCTTGGGGTATATTTCTTGTGAGAGCTTATTCCTGTGGGCTGGACCTCAGACTTCACGTTACCCACTCCATAACACAGCATCCATCCAGAGGTGAGTCACATCGTCTAAGATTTGGCAGGATAAACATTGCATTTCTCTGATGACCTCAGTGAGACCACACTAGTGGTAGTGGTGGTGGTAAGGGTGATAAGTCATTACAGTCAATGTCTTTACATTCCCACGAAGACCCCAAACATAGTTTTCTTACAATTGCATCAGAAAAATGAAACAGTTTATACTACAATTGCAGAGATGATTAAGATAATAATTGTTCATATATTTTCACTTGAAATGATACAGTAAAAGAAGAATCATTTTTATTTTATAAATTGTGTGAATTCCTTGTCTTCGAAGATTTGTTTTATGTGCAGAAGATACTATTCAGAAGATAACTTAGTTTTAAAACAATAATATTTGATGTGCTAAAATTACAAATTCAAAAACCTCCCTCTTCCATAAACTTTTAGGTTTAGCTTACAATTTTTATTATTCTATTTATTAGGCTAGCAGATTTGAACAATCTCTTTTTAAGTTAGCCTTTGAATACACTTATTTAATTAATAAACCTAATTAAATATCTTAGAATACTTTCAGTTACTTTTATTAACTTACACACTTGATTTTCTTTTAAAGTCCTTTAATTGTCTGATTGACCAACCTTCCCAAGTACTCAAATTATTCTCATAAATCCAAGAAATGAATATTATATATGGTGATTCCTAAGCTCTCTTAGACAGCCCAATACTATTTATAAACTTAGATTTCAACTTAAAATCATAAGTCTAAATCAATTACTGAATCACACATTTTAATACTGGAATTACAAGGTTGACCAGTTACTCTAATGGAATGGAGTCTCCTAAACATTATAAGTAGTAGTATATACCAAGTATGTACAGATTCCTTTCCACTCAAATATGTTGAAACTACAACTTAGAGCCCTTTAACACTTCTACATTTAATTCTGTCTTCCTGGAATTGAAAGGCTTGAGTTATCTCAAGCCATGTTAAGGATTGAGATTATTTAATGACCAGAGGTTCCGGGCAGGACCGAGACTGGATTCCTGTCAGCAATTCCTGTTGGAATATGCTGATCCTGCTTTATAGTCATTATATTCAAGCCCCTCCAAATGAGTGGTTCCAGGTAGGCCACTGCCCTGGGTTCAGGTTATAAATTACCTAATTCTTCTGTAATCACAGAGTCTAAACACCTCCACTTCCACCCAGGAAAATCACTAGATTGTATTCGACATATTTTAGTCTCTTTATTGTGTATAAGTTTCTTTTCTCCCTAATTCTAAAGACCTTTGAACCTACCAGAAGTATGCCTTCTTTCCATATACATTTTTAAAAGATTATTTTATTGCGGTCACATTGGTTTACAACACTGTAAATATCAGATATACATTTGTGGGACAAAGATACTGCTCAGCCTGTACAATTTATTTAGAATCCTTACATCGATGTCCAAGGACATTTTCTCAGGGGCCATTGCATTCTCCATAAAATTTATTGACTTTATGTTTTTATGTGGAAGACAATCTTTTTTAATCATATTCTGGATCACCTGGATGACAAGATATAATGGACTCCTGCCATACTGACGTGGTCAAAACCTTGTTTATGACTTGTTTTACAATTTCCGTGAGACTCCACTCAGTCCCACATTACTCAATCCCCTCTGGCTGGGAGGGAAGGGATTTACCTCAGGAGGTGATCAATGACTTTAATCTCCTGCCTACCTGTTCCTTGAGGCATATTGTACCTTGGAAAGTGAGGACACATCTCATTTGTCTGCCCCCATGCCCTAATCTTTGAGACTAACCAGACCACCTAATACTTTTTCCTTTGACATTTCTATAGAATAGTAAAGTAGCTAAAATCATATATAAGGGCCCCCACAGACACTTGCACTGCAGTTCTTGACCGCCCACCGGTCCTGTCCCCGCGCGGCTCTTGACTGCCCATGGGTCCTATCGCCATGCTGAACACAAAATAAAGGTGCACAAATGAACAAGCAGCTCGTGTCTGAAAATTCTTTTTTGACTCGTGACTCAGCGGCCCCACATCAATACAATTTCAGCACCAAAGCCTGTGATTGTTTGTAGTGTTATTTGAGCCCAGCAGTGCTTTCACTGTTTCAGGCTAATGAGTAAAGAACACAGGCAGACTCAATACATAAGTCTCACATTAGGTTTTTACAATTGCATCAGAAAAATGAAACAGAGCATGTATTATAGTTGAAAAGATCATTATAACAATTATTCAAAGAAATAATAAAAAAATAAAGATCAAATAATGTCATGGTATTTGGTTTGAAAAATGCTTTCCAAGCGTTCAGACAGTTGTATTGGCATGCCCAACTCAAAAGAATGTGGGAACGGCAGGCAGCACCATAGTCATGTTGTCAATGATAATTCAATTTCAAGAAACTATTATGTGTCACATTAATTTAATGTTGTTAATTTGAATTTTATTGGTTTTGCAATTTGTTTGTAATTAGTGCACTTACTTTGGTTGTATAATTGAATAAGAATTGCAACATAAGGAATTCATAACTAGCTTTATGTTTATACATGCTTAATATTATTACAAACACAATTGAAGTCAACATCCGGGCATCAGTGGGAGTTTTTTATTTCCCTTTTAAAGGGGTTTGTATAGCTCTCAAGTTTGAGAAACTTGATGCAATATTTACATACCAACATTTACCTAGTACTATTTCCATTTCCATCCCGGAGGCTTAGGTATTTTAAGGATAATTTGAGTACAATAACTGATAAACACATAGATTATATCTAGATGTGTACCTGAATATATACGTAATGTATATATCTTACCAAAAACTACAAAATGCTTTAAACTCCTAGGAGATAAACAATGTTTGCAAATGTACTATTACAATAAAAGTTATTATAACATTGCATCAGGGTATTGAGAATAAAGCCCAATGTGGCTAATCCTGACCCGGGACTTGAAGTCTGTGTAGGGAGGTATGTTAAGGCCTCTCATGGAGTGGAGTTCCCTTTAACCCATTAGGATACCCTTCTTCTTGTTTGTGTTTCTCTTTGGGATTTTCATGCCAAATGCCAGCACCAGAAGGGAGGGCTCAGTCTGTCTGCCCTGCTGGAGGGATCTAAACAGCACTCCTATCTCACCTGCTCACTGTCACTGTTACACGTCTCAGCAACGGTACCTGGGAGGTGCCTGACCATGAGTACCGGACCACAAGTGTCATTTGGTCAGGGACATGTCCTGAGCCGGATCTTTAAAAATAAACAAGAAAAATCATTCTCAATCTGATCCTCTTAACCTGAAGTTCTTCCCCTGGGGTGGACTCCGGGAGCTGAGGGACAAAAAGATAAGGAGGGGAAAAGGCCTCCCCATGCAGAGGAGAGCAAATTGAAAGTCACGGAGGGGTGTGCCTCAAAGCAGTTTGTAAAGCCACTTCCTTTGTCACAACAAGAACAAATCCCACCTTTGAAGTTTTTCCTTCTTGTTACAAGGGGAATGTCTTTTGTTTAATCCATTTTAGCCCTTAATACCCGACCTGGATCAATCCTGTTGGTTAGATTACACAGCATTCATGCTGATTTTAAACTGGCCTGGTGGGGGGAGGGTGGCGCCAGTTTCTGCCTCATTGGTGTGAGAATCTCAAGAATAATCAACATCTATACTCAGACCACCCTTATTTTGAAAAACAAACCATGCTTTTATACTTAAGTGCGTAATTATAATGAGCACGGTTAAACAGATTTTGGTGTGTTCTATATACGTTGTATTTCCAATGGTCCTTTAAAGACTTATTCACTTATTCACCGTGGCATAAAAGACTGATGTTCATCACATAGTACACAGTGTCTTCAATTAAAATTCAAGGACCACCTTCTCTCCCAGTCCCCACATCAACTGTGGGTGTGGTTCTGAGCAGTAATAGACATTTGGCTTCTCATTCCCTAGCATCAGTGTCATATCTCTTTTGCAGGCATCCGACTACTGAATAAGAAAGAGAAAAAAAGAAAGCCTCTTTATAAAATACAGCCCTATTTCTTCACTCTCTAAAGAGCTTTCAGCTCCATTCCTTATAAGAATTCTCAAAGCCAGTGACAAGCAAAGGTGAGGAGCCCTCAGAGTAAGCCTCCAAAGGGCTAATTGCTAATTAGCTATTTTTCCAGGCAAGTGGCTATTCACTGGTTCTTAACACTGGCCATTGTCTCGCAAATCACTTCAGGTTGCCTCAGTGCTGAGAACCCTTCCCATAAAACCAAATGGCTGAGCGGGCAGGAGGAGACGGTGATGGCTGCAATTTTCAGTGGACTTTCTCTGACTGTCTTGACCGCGCCTGACCAGCCTGGCGTGTCTTTGAAAAAGTCAACCATGTAGGAGTGACCAGAAAATGGCTTGGTCAGTGAGGGCAGGGAATGCACATTTGATACTTGGCTGAAAAATGTGCCATTGGCCAAAGGGCAAGACAGATTGCTTCCTGGTTTCTTCATTTTGGCTGGTTACGTTTGCTCTGATAGATGCCCCAAGCTTCCCTAGGGCAGAAACCACGCTTATTCCTCTCTCTAGCCACAAGTCACTTGACAGGGCTTGAGGTTTTGTGAAGTCTCAAAAGAGGCTTATGGGTAACTGAATGCACTTATTTTGAGGGTACATTGGGTGCCTCCCTCCAGAAAAAGGTGTAAATACCATTTGTTTTGTCACCAACAGCCATATCAAGTAACAAATGTGGACCATGCTACTTTTTCTCTTTAAGAGTCAGGAGACAGAAGTACTATGTAAGTTATGGTGTTTGAGAATTGAAATTGCTTATTGGATGTAATATTAGTTCATTTATTCGCATGATGCTTTTTCATCTCAGTCTTTCACACTGGCAGGTAGAATATACTGTTGCTTGCACAAGATAGGAAATATGTGAAATGATCCATGAGAGAAAGCAGGTCATCTTGGCCCACTTATGCCACATGGATTAGATTTCAAAGTTATTGATTTATTCATTTATCTTAACATAAAAATGAGTGTGGGTGCAGAAATTAACAAGCTGATCCTAAAATTCATATGGAAATGCAAAGGACCCAGAAAAGCCAAAACAATCTTGAGAAAGAACAAAGTTAGAAGTCTCATACTTCCCAATTTCAAAACTGATTACAAAGCTACAGTAATCAAGACTGTGTAGCGCTGGCATAAAGAGAGACATACAGATTGTGATGCTCACTTCTATGTGTCAGCTTGGCTAGGAGACAGTCCTATGTTATTTAATCAAACACTAATCTACATGTTGCCGTGAAGGCATTTTGTAGATGTGACTAAAGTCTATAATCAGTTTACTTTAAGGAAAGAAGATTATCTTAGATACTCTGGGCGGGCCTGATTCAATCAGTTAAAAGGCCTTAAAAGCAGAATTGAGGCTTCCCTGAAGAAGAAGAAATTCCGCCTGTGGGTGGCAGCTTCACCCCACTCCCAAGAGTGCCAGCCTGCCCTTCCTGACGGATGCCCTGTGGATCTCAGACTTGTCACAATCGCATAAGCCAATTTTTTGCAATCAATCAATCTCTCTCTCTTTCTGTGTATGTATGTATGTATGTATGTATGTGTGTGTGTATATATATATAGATGTATGTATGTACATCCTCATATGTATGTATAAATATGTGTGCTTACATATGTACATACATATATGTATATATACACACATGCACATATGTGTATCTATCTGCACATACATATATTGATATGTATGGATATGTATATATGTATATACATACATATCTCTATCTCTATATCTATATCTACATATCTCCTACTGGTTCTGTTGCCCTCACTGATACATAGATCAACAGAATAGAATTAAGAGTCCAGGAATAAACCCTTATATTCTTACATTTATGGTCAATTGATTTTTGACAAAGGTGCTAAAACAACTCAATGGAGAAAGAACAGTCTTTTCAACAAATGGTGTTAGGATAACTGTATATCCATATGCAAAAGAATGAAGTTGTGCCCCTATCTCAGACCACGTAGAAAAATTAACTCAAAATGGATCAAAGACCTGACTGTAAGAGCTAAAACTAGAAAACTCTTAGAAAAAAACATAGGTGTAAATTTTGTGACCTTGGATTAGGCAAAGGTTTCTTTGATACAATAGCAGGAACGCAAGCAACAAAAGAAAAAAATAGACAAATTGGCCTTCATCAAAAGGAAAAACTTTTGCATTTCAAAGGACTCTATGAAGAAAGTGAAAAGATAATCCACAGAATGGGAGAAAATATTTGCAAATCATGTATCTAAGGAAGGCCTAGTTCCCAGAATATATAAAAAATGATTACAACTCAACAATAAGATGACAAATAATCTAATTAAAAAGATTTGAATAGACATTTTTCCAAGGAAGATTACAAATAGCTAATAAGCACTTGAAACGATGCTCAACATTAGGGAAATGCAAGTCAAAACCTCAATGAAATACCACTTCATACTCACTAGGAAGGCTAAAATCAAAAGACAGACAATAAGTGTTGATGAGGATATGGAAAAATTGGAACACTCAGACATTACTGGTGAAAATGTAAAATGTAGCAGCCTCTTTGAAACCAGTCTGGCAGTTCCCCAAAAGATTAAACAGAGTTAGCAGAGGACCCAGGGATTCCACTCCTAGGTATATATCCAAAAGGAAAGAAAACATATGTCCACACAAAAACTTGTACACAAATGTTCATAGTAGTATTATTCATAATTGCCAAAAAGTGGAAACAAGGCAAATACTTATCAAATGGATGAATGGATAAACGAAATATGGCATATCCATACAATGGAGTATTATTCATCCGTAAAAAGAAATAAAGTACTGATACACACTACTACATGAATGAATCTTGAAACCATTATGCTAAGTGAAAGAAGCCAGACACAAAAAGCCTGATTCCATTTATACAAAATGTCCAGCTTAGGCAAAGCCATAGAAATAGGAAAGAGCTTTCAAAGGACTGAGGGGAGGGAGATCTGGAGCATGACAGCTAATGGGTATGAGGTTTCTTTTTGAGGTGAAGAAAGTATTCTAGAATTAGATAGTGATAATGGCCTTACAACTCAGAATATACTAATATCCACTAAATTGTACACTTTAGAGCGTGAATTTTATGCTATGTAAATTATATCTCAATGAAAGAATGAACAGTAGTTAATTATAAATTCTTTTATGTATACAGTCATGTGTGGCTTAACGACAGGGATATGTTCTGAGAACAGCATTGTTAGGTGATTTTGTCATTGTGAAAACGTCATAGAGTGTACTGAAGGGGGACAAAATTTGCCACCCCAAAATATGTCTCTTTAACGTGAGGATTATTTTAGGCCGATTATTTTTAAGAAATGAAAATCTCAAAAAGTCTTTCTTACTACCTCCCCCTTAACTGCCTAAAAGAATTCGGATAAAAAACCCATCTCAGGAAGCAAGCTGTCACCTTTACATAACGTGAACCAGGTGGTAGTCAGGGAGGAACCTAGAAAAGCCTGTTTGTTGGGCTCCCCTCTGTGTTCTTCTGTTTCTGTGTGGCCAAAAATGTTTTTTCCAAATGTTTGCTCCTTTTCACCTGCTTGTGAATTGCTTTCCTTTCCTTTGAAGTCCCTGACTCTCCCACCTCCAGCATCTTTGTTTTTGGCTGAGGATGATATTAATGTGTGGGCTTTGGCCATTTTGGTGAGTTACTTGGTTTTTCCTGGGTTCCTCCCATGTATACATGTTATTAAACTTTTGTTTGTTTTTCTCATGTTAATCTGTCTCATGTCAATTTAATTCTTTGACCAGCCAGAAGAAACTAGAAGGGTAGAGAAAAATTTCTTTCTCCCCTTCAGTACTTTACACACACCTGGATGGCACAGCCTACTACACACCTAGGTTATATGGTACTAGTCTTACGGGATCACCATTGTATATGTGCTCCGCTGTCGACTGAAACATAGCTATGTGGAGTATGATTGTGTTTAGAATACATATAACCTTACCATAAGTAGGTCTTCACACTTACTTCAAGATTGAAATGTAAAACACACAGCAGTTCCTATGGGGATATTCTGTGACCTTTCCCTGAAACTAGGGGTATAATTATCATCAGGTTTTTATATATAGAACTGTCTGGATACATATATGATATGGAGCTAAGAAATTTCTCAACTTCATTGTGTGATACAGAATTTTTTGGCTCTAGGGCAGTGAAATCACGTGCAAATAAAAGACCTTTGATCTGATAAATATATATAATTGAAGATCCGAGATGCATTCAGTAATAATATTTTTTTGAGCATCTACCATGTGCTGAGCAACTTTACATGTGTTTGGTCATTTAATACTCAAAATAACCCTGTGAAGCTATTATTATCACGTTCTACCAATGAGCAAACTGAAGATCAATGAGGCTAGTTGATAGACTAACTCGTGTTGTTCTTTAGTAGAAAGTGATAACGGCCAAGCCAAGATTCAAACCTCCAAATCTCAGGCTCTTTTCCCAGGGAAACACTGCCTTCCCAGAGATGGCCCATGGATGAGGACAATCTCACTCCACCACATACATTTGGGGAGCTGGGGTAGGTACGGGGATGGTAGAGTGCTTGTTGGTACTAGGAGCCAGCAGACAAAGGTAGAAAACCCAGACAGGATTATCTTCTCTTTGAGAAGAGAGAAGCCCTCTTTTTGAGAGAGCCCCTCTTCTTTGAAGTGGTGTGCTCTTGTACAATTGCAAATAATGAAATTTTCTGTGTGTGCTTTATCCGGAAACATGTCTTAAAGGATTACAGCATATAGCAAAACTCTTTTTAGAGTTCTCATTGCCAGGCTCTGTGCTCAATCTTGGGGATGTGAATATGAATATTACATATATGAATGAGATTCCTCAAGGAGTGCAAGCTGGCGGTGAACAAAAATAAGAAAAGAGACCACTACAGTTCAATGTGATACACGCCAAGGAAGAGTTTGTTGTGGGAGCAGGCATGGACATGCCTAACACTGGTATGTGGGTTTAGGAAAGGTCTCATGAAGATGATTTCAGTAAGATCTTAAAGATGAGTGGAACTTACTAGGAATCTACCTGTGCATATAAGGAGAGGCTAATTCAGAAGAGAGAAGGAAGGAAAAGAAAGCATCCAAGCTGCAGGAACATGTGCAAAGAATGATGGAGCCCCTTGTATTTCCATCCCATACCAGCTAAAAACAACATTTACAGGACATTGAGTCTGTCATGGCAAGGGGTGGTGACAGACACTGTTACTAGTCTACCCAATAACTCTCCTCCTTTCTTGCTAATGGAACCCCAACTTTGTTTGTGATAATAAATGGCCTGGCTCTTGGAGATGAATCACGGCTGGTCTAAACCAGTCATGACAATCCTCTTCCTCTTAGACAGACATTCATTTTTCCAGCCTCCCTTAGAGCTTCGGGTGACCACATGACCCAGTTGTGGCCCATAGTAGTAGTGGGAAAGTTTCTCCTCTCCTAATAGAGGAGGCAGAAGTGGCTGGTGCCACGTGAAGCAGCAAGCAAAAAACTAAAAAGCCAACAGAATAAAAATTAAGGACAGAAAAGATAGAAATAACCTATGTCCTTGATGCATCTCAGAGAAGTTGTCACCACAAAATCCCCCCATGAAGGACTTCTTGTCATGTGATAAAATAATAGGCCATCATTATTGGGTTTGCTGTAAGTAGCAATCAAAAACATTTTTGTATGGTACAGAGCACTTCCAACTAAAAACAGAGAATCAAAGTTTTCTCTCTATCCTTTCTTAAAATCCCCGCCATCAACAGCTTTTCTTAATTTGATGTGTGGACTTCATCTCTGACTGACCACTACTGAGAGATGTTGAGCTCTGTGGGTGTCCTTCTTAATGTCCATTCATTTCCGACTCCATTTTCCCTGGGAAGTTACAAGAAGGACATGGTCATTCTGCCTCCGCATGTTCATGACAATGCAGCACCACGGCAACCATTGTATAGTGTGAAGACCCTGGAGCCGCTACAGATAGGAGACGGCTGTGTGGGAATGGCCCAGGATCCTGTGGCCATGCACATGCCAGGGTGCAATTACCAGAAGACTTCAGCTTTGCTCCTGGCAGAGGACCTTGTTTATCTTTGTCATTGGCACCATTGCTTCCGTCACTGCCAAAAGCTCATTAGCCACTGGAAGTTGGCAGAGGTGCTCACACCGGAGCAGCTGACTGTGACATGAAAAGCTGATGTTCTTGCAGATCTAACAGCGTCTCAACTGCAGCTTCCCATTGGCCAAATCTGTGATGGCCCACCTCTAACAAGGGGCAACTGGCTACATTTAGTCATCTGTGTCAAATCCATCTCCAGCCCAAAAGACAGGAGTAATTTATACCTGACCTGGACGGATTCCATTAATTTTTTCTTTCACGCTCATTATAAGAAAAATCTGAAAGAAAAGCAGCTGAAAATGACTTTTGTCGGTGAGTTGAAGCCACATAGATTTTATTCATCAGTGACAGTTTTGGAAAATGACAGAGCCTTGTGAAAACACATCTACTCCTTCCTGTTCAGAAAGGGACTTGGTTGTGTAGGATCTTCTTTAGGAAGTTGTAAGCTCATGGAGCACAGAAGCAAGTCTCTTATCTTAGCACCTCCCCATTGTTCTCTCCCAACTTCAGTTTGTGCTGACTCTTTTCTTTTCTCCCTCACTCTTCTATCTTGCCTGCCTCATCCCCAACTCTTGGATCTTTTCTTCTCTTGGAGGTTCCATGTCCTTATATGTGGAGATTAATTTAGCTCATCTAGGTTTCCAACTCTGCGTTTCCACCTATTACCCTCAAGTACAACAAAGGCTGGCTAGCCAAGTAGTGCAAACAGGGTTTCTCTTTAAAAGACAAGGGAGGGGCAAGACCGTGAACCTTTTTATCCACATAACTCCCATAAATCATAATGTTGATAAACTTATTCTCCCACTTAAAAACCTTCTGCATCTCTCTTTGCCTACCAAATAAGGTCCATCCCTTCACTTGACATTTAAGACCCTCCACGACCAAGATCAACCTTCCTTAAAAATGGGGTTTCCCAATATTGGCACTATTGACATTTTGGGTTAGACAAGTTCTGTCCTGTGCATTACAGGACATTTAGCAGCATTTCTGGCTTCTACCCACTAGATGCCAGTAGCAACCCCCATCCAGTTGTGACAACCAAAAATATCTCCATACATTGCTGTCTTGACATGAGTGCAGCCATGTTTGGCCGCTCCATTGACCTACAGCCACCAGCACAAAAAGAAATATAAAAGCTGCTTTCTGCGTGGTGGGAACTGGCCCTTCTCTCACGGAGGGAGTTGCAGGTTGTAACATTTCAAGGCTCTTGGAGCGTCGTAGCACGGGATGGACTGGCCATCTATGCCGGGCTGGGACGATAACCAAAGAGAACAATGCACGTACACAACTACTGGGCTGGGACGTTAGCCAGGGGGCTCAGTGCATGTACGCCACTGATAACCATTTTTTGTGCATGGGAACACTAAATGCTTGCTCTGCAAACTCTGTAATTGCTTACTGTGAAAATTACTGATGGTATAAAAACTGCTGGAAACTGAGGCCCAGAGAGAGTTCCACCTGTGGAAGGGACACCTCGCCCAGGACGTGTGATCCTTGCCCAGCCGCGTCGATTGACAGGGCTCTCCTGGCAGTGGGACGTGGATGTTGTGAGTAACTGATTTAATGTGAAGTAATTGATTTGATGTGTAGTAAGTGATTTGATGTGTTCTTTTTTTGGTCAACCTGGTGTTTCTCTTTCTGGTTGATTTGTGTCATTTCTCTTCAGCCGATGTGGGTGCTTTCCCTTTCCAGTCGGGCTGATGTTTTTTCCCTCTTAATATTTGACCTATTTGGATCTGTGTGCAGACTGTCGCCTTTACTATCCTCTATATAATAAAATATACCTTCAGTCCATTTGTTTGGAGTGGAAAGTGTCTTTTACGTCTCCGATCGAATCCCCGAACCTCTCATAACAATTGCCAGGTGTCCCGAGTGGCAAAATCTCCCTGGCTGAGAAACACTGCTCTAAAGCCTTATCACCTACTACTTCCAAAACTTTGCCTGCACTCTCTCTATATCCAGCACACTCTGAATTATCTGCCCTTCCTACCTTTGCTTACTCTGTCCCTTTGGTTTGAGGTGCCCTCTCTTTCATCATCCAACTCTGTCAACCTAAATCCTACTCACTCTTTAAGACCAAAAGGATAGATAGAGGTATCTAGATTCTTGAAGCTCAAAGGGCCTCAACAAGTTCAACCTGATAAATATTACCCCAAAACACATTTAATTAAATTGGAATAAGTCAAAAACAAAAAGAAAATTTTGAAATCAGCCAGAGAGAGGTTACTCATAACATTTAAGAGGGTTGTAGTTTTCTCAGCAGAAACCTGGCAAGCCAAGAAGGAGTGGGATGACCTATTCGAAGTGCTGAAAGAAAAACTGCAAATCAAGAATATTGTATCAGCAGAGGTGTCCTTCAGAAATGGAGACAAGATAAAGACATTCCCACACAAAATCTCAGGGACTTTATCAACACTAGACCTCCCTTACAAGAAATTCTCAAGGGATTTCTTCAAGTTAAGTAAAAATACTCTAAGTAACAACATGAAATCATATGAAAGTATAAATCTAACTGGTAAAGGTAATATACAATCAAATTGAGACTATTCCAATACTGTAATGATGGTGCAAAGCACTTTTAACTATAATATGAATGTTAAAAGCAAAAATATTAAAATAACTATAGCTACAGTAATTTGTTAATGAATACACAATATAATAATATTTAAAATGTGACATCAATAGCATAAAATGTGTGTGAGGGGAGAAATAAAAGTGTACAGATTTATATGCAATTGAAGTCAAGTAATTATCACTTTAAATTAGTCTTTTATAGGTATGAGATAGTTTATGTAAGCCTTATGAAAACCACAAAGAAAAATTCTCTAGCAGATACACAATATATTATGAGAAAGAAATAAAATCGTACAACTACAAAAAAATCAACAAACTACAAAGGAAGGCAGCAAGAGAGGAAAAAAGGAGGAAAGGATCTACAAAACAATCACAAAACAATGAAAAAATTGGCAATAGTCCTAACCTCTCAATAACTACTTTAATGGTAAATTGATTAAATTCTCTAATCAAAGACATAGAATGGCTGAATAGACAAAACAAACAAGATCCAACAATATGCTATGTGTCAGAGACTCGCTTTAGCTTTAATGACATACATAGGGTAATAGCGAAGGGATTGAAAAATATATTAAATGCAAATAGTAACCAAAAGAGAGCAGGAGTGTCTATACTTATGTCAGACAAAATAATTTTTTAGTCAAAATATGTTCACAAGAGACAAGAAGGTCACTATATATGATAAAAGGGCAATTTGTCAAGAAGATATAAAAACTGTAAATATGCTGCACTCAACATTGGAGTACCTAAATATACAAAGTAAATATTAAGAGAAATGAAGAGAGAAATAGACAGTAATACAAAAATAGTAGGGGACTTTATTACCCCAATATCAATAATGGATGGATCATTGAGACAGAAAATCAATAAGGATACAACAGAGTGAAAAATCACTATAGACAAAAAGTACCTAAAACTCCTGTATAGAACATTCCACCCAACAACAGCAGACGACACATTTTTCTGAACCACGTATGGATCATTCTTCAGAATAGATAAAATGTTGGGCCACAAAACAAGGCTTAACAACTTGAAGAAAACTGAAATCTTCCCAAGTATATTTTTAAACCACAAAGGTATTGTGGGGAGAGAGAGAGAATCCCCCTCTGCACTTTCCCTTAAAGTTCTTATGGCTGGCCAAATAATTAACAAGACAGGTTAGCAGGAGAAAATAATGCCAAATTTAATAATGTGTATACATGGGAGAAACTCAGAAATGAGCAACTCGTCCCTCTGTCTAAACTGCTTGCTTAAGTATTGTAGCTAAAGGCGAGGAAGGTGTTGGGGGTGGGTAGTGGTCTGGGACTTCAGAGGCAAGAAGACAATTCTTTTCAGGGTCATCTATGGATAATGTGGTCAGGGAGAGAGAGAGTTTTTTGATAAAAGGGGCTTGGTGCCCCTCCCATTGTAACAAATATTTTACATTATCATTACAGCCATCATGATAGAAGATCTGTTCCAGGAAGGAGCCACCATGTCAAATTCTTTAGGCAGTTAGTGGGGGAGGTCAAAGGTCCCTCAGAGAAAACAATCAAGGTAAAGAGATATATTTCAGAGTGGCCAAATCTTGATCTCCCACAGTATGAAACTGGAAAACAATAACAAGAAGAAAATTGGAAAATTCACAAACATGCAAAAATTAGACAACACACTTCTGAACAATCCATGGGTCAAATAAGAAATCAAAAGGAAAATCAAAAAATATTTTGAGTCAAAAAAACAGAAACACAACATACAAAAATGCATGGGATGCAGCACAAACAGTTCTAAGAGGGAAGTTTAAAGTGATAAATGGTGGGCCAGCCCCGTGGCTTAGCGGTTAAGTGTGCCCGCTCCACTACTAGCGGCCTGGGTTCAGATCCCGGGTGCACACAGACGCATCACTTCTCCGGCCATGCTGAGGCCGCGTCCCACATACAGCAACTGGAAGGATGTGCAACTATGACATACAACTATCTACTGGGGCTTTGGGGAGAAAAGGAAAAAAAGAAAAAGGACGAGGATTGGCAATAGATGTTAGCTCAGGGCCGGTTCTTCCTCAGCAAAAAGAGGAGGATTAGCATGGATGTTAGCTCAGGGCTGATCTTCCTCACAAATAAATAAATAAAATACAGTGGGATAACATTTAAAAAAAGTGGCAAATGGCTACACTAAGCAAAAAGAAAGATCTCAAACAACCTAATTTTACACCTCCAGAAGCTAGAAAAACTAGAAAAAGAACAAATTAAGCCACAGGTTGGCAGAAGGAAAGAATAAAGATTGGAGCATAAAATTCTCTATTATTACAATAGCAACAATATTGTACACATAATCATGGTTTCTGGATGAGTATTAGCTATTCTAATTCTATCTCCAAAAGAAAACAAAGTTTAAGGATGCAAGCGGTGACCTGAGCATAAGGATACAAGGGGGTGTGAGACACGCCTGAAGGAAATGTGAAATGAATGGGCCTGCAGCTGCACCTAGTCACCGCCAGAGGGCGCCCCCACACACTCCGAGCACCATGGACCCATCGCTTAGCAACCAAGAAGGTCATTGGGAGGCCAGAGGCCCGTGGTTGGCACGCATGCGCAGTTTGAGGGAGAGGGGTTTCCCTCAAGGGAGCTGGTCTCCCAGAGCTGAGAGAAGCAGTAGAACACATGGGAGATGTCTGGGAGGTGGCGAGGGTGCAGGTGCACCCACCAACCTCTCCTCAGGTCCCTAAGATCCCAGATCTCTGGGTTGCAGCTGCCCCCACCACCATTTCTCCTGCCACCACCCATAAAATTGCAGTGTAGGCCCGACATGGTGCTGAAAGGCAGGTTTCCCGGTCACAACCGTGGGCTACCATCCGGACCTGGGTGTGTGAGGAATGGATCAGATGGTTGTGGTGGGGCAGGATGAAATCCACTGAGGCAGAGGCAATGAAGATCCCTGAGTCCCGCTCCAAGTGACAGTCAGGCAACCGTCAATCTCTTGACCCTGAAACGGGTCTCTCCCCAAGACATGGCCAGAGGCAACCAGTTCCCTGGCACCACAGCGCGGGGATCCCTGCCTCTCCAAGGACAACCCAGGAAACTGTGGAATGCCCCACTCGCTGCTGGTGTCCCTGACCCTGCCAACGCCAAGGCCATCATCCTCCCTCGGGAGGTTGGGCGTGGATGGCGAGCAACCAGATATGGCGGGCGCTACTTCTCGTGTCCGGACACCACATGATCGGCGGTTCCTTCCCCCAACAGGGCCATTGACACCTCCTAGAAAACTGTCAGGACTCAGGGCTCTTTCCTCTGTTGTCCCACTGACAGAGTTTTGGCCCAAGTGGCTGGGACGGCTGGTCTCATTTACATAAAGTAGGCAAGCGATCGTGTGCTCCTCTCCCTCTGCCCCACATCTGTGCACTCAGGGAGAGGGCCAGAAGAGGGCCTATCTCCAGCCTTCTTGTCAGATTTCTCCCAAGTGTAGTGCCCTAGGCAGCAGGAAAGTGGGCTTTCCTGACTCCAGAGTTGAGGGTGGGTCGGGCTGATGGAGGAGCATGCCCAGTGGCTTCCCCATTCGCTCCCTAGGTGGCCTGCCTGCTGTGCCACCCTCCTTTGCAAGCCTTTCTTGGCCTTCCATCTTGACAAAGTCTTTCCTCTTCCTGGAGTGGAAAGGTTCATTCGTGATATGAGGCCATGCTTTCTTGAGCAATGAATGAGGCCTGGAACGAGCCAGCTGGCAGTAGGATAGCCTTGGTGCGCCCCCCCCCCCCCGCCCCCGCCAGTCCGTTGTTGGTAAACAGGGCCCAAAAACCACTTCCAAGGATGCAAGCAGCAACCCTGGCAGAAGGTTTGAAGGGGTTGTGAGACACAGCTGAAGGAAATGTGAACACCAGTCAACATGCAGCTGCACTCGACCACTGCAGAGGGCCCCCCCACACCCTCAAACCCCCGCTGACCCATCACTTAGCAACTGCGAGGGTCATTGGGAGGCCAGAGGCCCAGGTTGCCATGCAGGTCAAGTTGGAGTGAGAAGTTAAACTCAAGGGAGCAGGGCCCCCAGAGGGGTGAAGTTCAGTAGGACTGATGGGAGAGGTCCGGAAGGTGGGGAGGGTGCAGGTGCACCCATCATCTTCTTCTTAGGTGCCGGAGACCACAGATCTCTCGGTCACAGCTACCCCTAGTGCCAAAGTTGCTGCTGCCCCTACCGCTGTTTCTCCCGCCACTGCCAAGAAATTGCAATGTAGCCAGGATATGGTGGTGAAATGTGGGTTCCCTGGTCACATCCGTGGCCTCTGATCCAGACCCGGATGCGTGGGGAATGGATCAGATGAGTGTGGCGGGGTAGGAGGAAATCGGCTGAGGCAGGGGCCATGAAGATCCCCGAGTCCCACTCCAAGTGATGTTTGGGGCAACTGTTAATCTCTTGACCCTGAGATGGGTCCCTCCCCCAGACATGGCCAGAGGCAGCCTGCTCCCTGGCACCACAGCACAGGGTTCTCTGCCTCTCCAAGGGCAACCAAGGAAACAATGGAATGCCCCCCTCACTGCTGGCATCTATCCAACTGCCACCACCAAGACCATCATCCTCCCTCGGGACGCTGGGCATGGCTGGCAAGGACCTGGATGTGGTGGGTGCTACCTCCCATGTTGGGCACACCACATGACTGGTGGCTTCCTCCCCTGATAGGGCTGATGACACCTCCCAGGCATCTTTCAGGACTCAGGGCTTTTTCCTCCCTAGTTGTCCCACTGACAAAGTCTTGGGCCAAGTCTTAGGCCCAAGTGGCTGGGATGGCTGGCCTCCTGTGGATAAGGTAGGGTAGGCAAGCCACATGGTGCTCCTCTCCCTCTGCCCTGCATCTGTGCACTCAGGGAGATGGCCCAAAGAGGGCCTATCTCTACCCTTATGGTCGGATTTCTCCCAAGGATAGTGCCCTAGGCAGCAGGAATGTGGATTTTCCTGACTCCAGAGTTGAGAGTGGGACCTGCTGATGGAAAAGCATGCCTGGTGGGTTCCCCGTTCATTCCCTAGGTGGCCTGCCTACTGTGCCACACCTCTTTGGCAAGCCTTTCTCTGCCTTTTGACTTGGCCAAGTCTTTCCTCCATCTGGAGTTGAAAGGTTCATTCGTGATGTGAGGCTATGATTTTTCCAGCAGTGAATAAGGACCAGATCAAGCCAGCTGGCAGAGGGATAGCCTTGGTGTTCTCCCCAGTCCGTAGTTGGCAAACGGCCAGTAAACCACTTCCAGGAACACAAGTAGCCATCTGAGCAGAAGGGTTAAAGGGGATGTGAGAAACAGCTGAATGAAATGTGAACCCAGGGGCACCTGCACCTGCACCTGGCTATGGCCACAGGGTGCACCTGCACCCTCAGAGCCCTGCTGACTCATCGCCTAGCAACGGCAAGGGTCACTGTGAGGCCAGAGGCCCCAGTGGCCACACATGTGCATGCGGACTGACAGGTTTAACTCAAGGGAGCAGAGCTCCCAAAGGGATGAGAGTCAGTAAAACAAATGGGAGAGGTCGGGGTGGTAGGGAGGGTGTGAATGCACCCACCATCCTCTCCTCAGGTCCCCAAGAACCCAGATCTCTGAGTGGCAGCTGTCCCCACAGCCAATGTTGCTGCCGCCCGCACTGCCGTTTCAACCACCACTGCCAATAAAATGTCACTGTAGAATGGGTATGTTGGTGAAAGGCAGGTTCCCTGGTCACATCTCAGGCCTCAAATCTGCACCTGCATGTGTGAGGAATGGATCAGATGGGAGTGATGGGACAGGATGAAATCCACTTTGGCAGGAGGGAGGACGATCCCCCAGTCCCACTCCAAGTGATGGTCTGGCAACCGTCAATCTTGGGACCCTGAGATGAGTCCCTCCACCAGATGTGGCCAGAGGCGGCTTGTTCCATGGGACCAAAACATACGGGACACCGCCTCTTTCAGGGCAACCCAGGAAATTATGGAATGACTCGCCTCGCCAACGGTGTCCCTCTGCACAACACTGCGAAGACTCTTCTTCCTTCAGGAGGCAAGGCATGGTAAGGACGCGGTCAGGACACGGAAGTGACAGATGCTACCACCCATGTCGCACACCACAGACGACCAGTGGCTGCCTAATACGATGAGGCGAATGACACCTCCCAGAAATATGTCAGGACTCGGGAGTCTTTCTAACATACTTGTCCTACTGATGGGCTTGGCCCACGTGTGTGAGGTGCCTGCCCTTCTTCAGACAATGCAGGCAAGCCAAGGGCGCTCCTTTCCCCATGCCACACACCTCTACACTAAGAGAATGAGACCAGAGAGGGCGTATCTTGGCCATTATAGTTAGATATCTCCAAACGGTAATGCCCTAGAGAGCAGGGAAGTGTGGATTTCCAACTCCAGGGAAGGCAGTTGGACCTGCTGAAGAGTGAGTGCACCTGGTGGCTTCCCCTTTCCCTAGGTTGCCTGCCTGGTGTGGCCAAAGTCCTTTGGCAGGTCTCTCTGGGCCTTCTGACCTGACAAAGTCCTTCTTCCTCCTGGGGTTGAAAAGGTTCCAATCGTGGTGTGAGGCCGTGTTTTTTCGAGGAGGAAACAACGAGGCCGCAGAGGAATCAGCTGGCAGAAGGATAGCCTTGATCTGCTCGCCAGTGCGGTGTTGGCAAACAGGGCCAGACCGCGACTTCCAAAGCATGGGAGCAGCAACCTGAGCAGCAGGGCTGAAGAGGGGCCGAGACTCACAGCTGAAGGAAAAGGGAACCCAGTGCCACACAACAAGCTCACCCTCGAGTGAGGGGAGAGAATCATGGAAAAGGGCGAGGAGCCAACGCAAGCTTAGAGAGCGGAAACCTCCAGGGGGAGTTTGGGATCCAGCGAGGAAAGACGCAGGGAGAGACTGAGTGTTTCTGAGGCAGTATTTGGAGATTTCAAGACCGACAGGGACCCCAGAGGGGCTTTGGACCGCAAAAAGAAATGCCAGGGGGGTCACGATCAAGAAAATTTGATCTGGGACTCCAAGAGGAAATGTGCTGAGCGCCACCTCAGGATCTGAGAAGGTTTCGGACTGGGTGTAAAGAAAGAAAGGTAAAGCAGAGAGAGAGAGAGAGAGAGGGCACATGGCAAGAAGCAGCTCTGGCCCGGAAGACCTGCCACCGTGCGGAACCTTAGCCCCCGGTGACCTAACTGCAAGTCAAAAGAGTGGAAGCCAGAAGTTGAAGCGCTGGGAGGCCAAAACAGACAGCTAAACTGCAAGTGGACCAGTGATGAACTCGCCCTCCGGTTTGCCGCTGAGTCGGTCCTGTCGTCCCAAAGTGACTTTCCTCTTCTTGATCATGGCACCACGGTAAGGTCAGATTTTAGCACTGAGGGAAGGGGGCTGGGGGGCATTAGAGTCATGAGCATCTTTTTGAACCTTGTTTGGCTCCTTTCCGCTGACTCTCAAAGGTGCTCCTGATAATGTCCTCTGTGTTTTGTAATGGAGGAATGGAACCACCTGTCTCGTACTCTAATTACTTGTCAGAGACTAATCATTATGTCTCATTAAGATCTCACACCCTGCACCTCCAGGATGCTCGCTCTAAGCATTGTTGTTCAGATTAACCAATATCCTCTGATGCAAATGTGGCGATCTTATGGCCATCTGCGTTATCCCTGTCTTTCACTAAATAGGAAGCTGGTAGCTTCACAGGAACAGCTCTTCCTAATGCTCATTATTCTCTATCCTCCCAAACGCTCTGGTAATCAACCCACTGATAAGTTAATATTCTCGATAATAAGCATCCTCGAGATGAATTTTCCTGGGAAATTTTACTTTAGCGGCAGACTAGTATCCAATGCCACCACCACAAAGCTGTTAATGAAAGACGTCTGAAGAGCAGTCACATTTATTTGTTTTGCACGTCAGAGCTCTATGGAAAGTTTAAGGAGAAGAGGCCCAAGGCCTAATACAGTGCCTGACTCACGGGGTGTGTGCAATGAATGTTGTTGAGTGAGAGACTTGTTGGAGAGCATGGAAAACATGGCCCAGTTGGTTAACCCAACGATTTGTCTTCTCTAAAATGACGATCAGCTAAAAAACAGGTTATATGTTCACAGGACCTGGCAGAGAACAGATAGACTCGTAAAGGGCAAATCTATTCCAAAGGAAAGTGGAAGGAAAAACAATGTCTTGATTTTCTGCTTTGTTGGAGTGTGTCCAGAGCTGGATAGTTCTGTGAACTACAACTAGAAGATTAAGATGCTGGTTGGGAAGAGAATAGATCTCTGGGCAGAGAAAAAAGATCATAAGACTGAGTGCCAAAGAGTCTGGATTAGCAAATCTCAGTGATTTTCTCTATAAAATTGGGCGAAGGGCACAGGGTTTGAAGAGTGAAAAGAGACTAACAGGCCCACCATTCTCCATACAGCCCTGCCACCTTTTAAAATGCAAATTAGTCCCGTTCTGTAAGTTCCTTTCAGGGCTTCCATCATGCTTAGGATGACGTCCCAGATCCTTCTAGGAGCCCACAGTCTCGTTTCTTTCAGGCCTGTCTGATGCTGCTCTCTGCCACCTCTCGGGGATCTCTGCCTTCTCAGATGGGCCCTTCCCACCTCCTGCCAGCCTGTGCCTCTGCAGGGAAGATGTGTCCCACTCGACCAGAACAACTGCTCCAGGAGGCTTTCCCCAGACAGACCTCTCCAGCCCCCAACAGGCACAGACCAGGGACTCACACTCTCACAGCACTCTCCATTTCCCAGATGTACAAGGGGTTTTTTCAGCCTCGTCTGTGGTAGCAAAAGACTGAAACAACCTAAATGAGAGGGTTAGCCAAATAAATGGATTTCTCTGCTACCATGAGGAAGAATTGGGGTGTTTCTGCTCCAATAGGAAATGATCTCCGAGATATGCTATTAAGGAAAAAAAGAATGATGCTGAGCAATAGATAGTGTATATCCCTTTTACAGACAAGGAAACGGAGGCCCAATGTGGGCAGACCACTTGCTTAGGTCACACAGTAACTCTGTGTTAGGACTAGAACCACACATTAGTCCCCAACTGACCAGGCCGGTGCCTTCCACACCATATCACCCAGTCTCAGGTCCTCCAGAGTGATCCACAAAGAACGGTCACTGAGGACCCAGAACAGGGGGCAAGTCTGAGGTCTGAGGTCTAATATCAGGGCCTTCAGTCCTGCCACTCTCCAGGTGGCTGGGATGAGCAGAAGGTGAGGTGGTCCCTGCACACCTGAAGGATAGGATACCTGCAGAGGGAGACACTTTTATCACAACACTGGTGACATAACTTTCCAAATAGCAACCATGCAAGGTCTTTTCTGAGACATTCAGCTCAAAGCACACCCAGAGGGGCATCCAGATGGGCAGATTCATAAACTGACAAAGATCCACTTAATCTGAAGAGCCAGTGTCTGTCAGCACCGCCTGCTGCTTCTGTGCAGATGCAGTGTCTGCACACTGCACTGAGAGACCACCCCAAGACCCTGTAACTGCAGGTTCCTGAGCCGACCCAGACCCACTAGTCCAATCCCAGAAGAGGACTCCAGGAATCTGCTCCCCCTGGGGCCTCAGGAGCAGAGTCTGGGCTGAGAATTTCAGGGCAGGCGAGCCCTGTCCTAGGGAGGGAAGGAGGGAAGGAGGACTGAGAGAGCTCAGATTCTGCCAGGCCAGGCCCCCCAGGCTCTGAGACACCAAAGTGCCTCTGGGGCCAAAGAGCAGAAGGAGGGACTACAGGAGGTCACACCTGGGTTCAGACTCCCTCTGCACAAGCCTGGGAAAGTTACATCAACTCTTGGAGCCTCAGTTTCCCCATCTGTAAAATGAGGAGTCAACACCATGCCACTGTACATGCACAACCTGCTCCTGCTGGGTGCTTGACACATGCAGGCAGGGCTGAATCTCTCTCTCCTTCTGCCCCAAAGCAACCCAGTGCATGTTTCCTTAGTTTGAAATGTTCCTTGTGCTATTGGTTCATCTCACTCCCAGACTCTTACATATCATCTTCCTCCTTTCTTCAGATTTGCAAATAAAGAAAATGGCCCTATAGCTGCTAATGCTACTTTCTCAGCAGAAAGACTAAAATGCCTGTTTGGGGGGGAAAAATCCCCAAACTCACAAAGACAGCTGACTAGTTCCTCTAGTTATAAGTTCATTCTAAGGCAGAAGGGACAACCAGAGGACTACAGTTAATGAGGCTGGAGAAGCAGGATGGAGAAGCAGAAAAGGGTGGGGGTGGGGGAGGGGGTGCTGTGGGTGGGGATGGATGGGGAAGACAGGGGTTCTGGTGTTGGGGATGGGGGAGGAGGCACTAGAGTGGGGATGTGGGGAAGATGGGAGGTCTAGGGGTGGGGAGAGGGTGGAGGGTGCACTGGAGCTGTGGACAAGGGGGAGGGGGACGGGGGAGTGGGGATGGGGGAGATTGGGGCTCTGGGTGTTACCTCACCAGCTCCGTTTTTGCCCACCGCCCAGAAAGCCAAACACTGAGATGACAAGATTGCAGAGAGAGAGGGGGCTTTTTAATCACAAGGGAGCCAAGTGAGGAGATGGGAGAATGAATCTCAAATCCACTCCCCCAAAAATAGGGACTCAGGGATATTTATGTGGTAGGGGGCGAGGTGGTCTGAAATGATTGGAGGTGAGGAGAGATGAGGTAATTGATGATCTGCGCAAGCGTGGTCAGGCTTCATGCTTCATCATAGGACGCATGTTCAC
This sequence comes from Diceros bicornis minor, assembly GCF_020826845.1. NCBI lineage: Eukaryota > Metazoa > Chordata > Mammalia > Perissodactyla > Rhinocerotidae > Diceros > Diceros bicornis. The sequence goes on along the minus strand of NC_080763.1, from coordinate 6,649,801 downwards.
AGGATGGCGGCGTCAGCATGCCCTGAGGGTGGAGTTTTAACCTCTTGACTTCAAAATGTCGCTTATCGGACATATGTCTGTGTGGGCCCAGTTGATGGGTTGGTGGTCTCAACCAGCCTGAAGTGGACAAGGGTTCCAATTCCTGAAAAAAATAGCTCAAACATCCATTACCACGGTGACCCAGGCTCCAGGGAGATGTTATCTGTAGGAACCTAGTGGGAGCCAGATAGCATATTGCCTAAACAGCACAGTTAATAATAGGTAAGTTTATCATGCAGATTTAAGTCTTCACTTTCTGTTCTGATAAATTTCTAGGTAAGGCCATCCACCACCCCCCTCCCCATTTTTCCTGGTACAGGGAAGAAGATACCTTTACAAATGGAGATTTCCTTTACAAATGTAAATGTCTCTTACAAAGGGTAACCAGAACTAAAAATGGGCTTAGCAAGGACCCTCCCAGATACCCAGAGATGTCTATGGTGATGGCCTGTTCTGGGGGCAGGCCTCCCATCCCAAACTCTTTTGGTCAGTTAGTAGGGGTGGGGGTCAAAGTGTCTTTCAGGCAGAGACATATTTTGAGGTGGCCAATTCCGATTCCCCATAGTTACTGGCTGCTTAATCATCAATGGCTCACTGTTTGCTGGTTTCATGGGAGTGAGGAAAGGGGGGAGGGGGGCTTTATGGGGGACATGCAGGGGGAGGGAGAGGCCAGGCTGTGACCTCCCCCAGCACCACTCCTACCCATGGTGCTGACAAGAGATTTTCACATATTGAGGTATATAGGGTAACTATTCAGGTCCAAAACTGATTTGCCTTGAGCTAAAGAAGCCTGACTTATGGCCTATCAAACATATGTTGTACCTGTGCATTAACCATTAAGTAAAGCATGCACTCTCTTAAGATAAGAATGCATACTTTCCCTCCCAAGCCTTAATGGTAACACCCTATTGGTAATGCCTGTATTAGTACCTCTCCTGACATCAGGGTCATGTTGACCTGATAATTTGCAACTGAATAGCTCTTTGAAACTTTGATGAATATGTATCCTGGGCATGTTTAAGGTATGTTCTTTATTCAAAAAAGGTATAAGAATGTACTGAAAACCATGCTTCTCTGGAACGCTTTCTTCCTTTCTGGAAAAGGCCTTCCCAGGTTGTAATCTTCACTCTGGCTCAAGTAAAACTCACCTTATCTCTCTTATCTATAGAACAGTTATTGGTTAATTTGCATCGTCATTTCTTGGCATAGTGTGGCAGGATTTTAGAGAAACCCACTGGAGACCACCTGGAATCTTCTTTGAACTGGTGCTTGGTACCACATGGGCCCACTGAGCCCCCCTCAGCTTCATGGCACTCTTCACTTTCCCTCCGTGAGTTTCTCCTGAAACCTGGACCTCCTTATTTAAGTCATAGGTCCTGACTTTTACTTGAGCTGTTTCAAGTCTTTTTTGTTGTTATTTTGTGTGTGTGTGAGGAAGATCAGCCCTGAGCTAACATCCATGCTAATCCTCCTCTTTTTGCTGAGGAAGACTGGCCCTGAGCTAACATCTATTGCCAATCCTCCTCCTTTTTTTTTTTCCCCCAAAGCCCCACTAGATAGTTGTATGTCACAGTTGCACATCCTTCTAGTTGCTGCATGTGGGACATGGCCTCAGCATGGCTGGACAAGCGGTGCGCCGGTGTGGGCCCGGGATCCGAACCCAGGCGGCCAGTAGCAGAGCGCACACACTTAACCGCTAAGCCACGGAGCCGGCCCTGTTTCAAGTCTTAAGACTAGGTGTCTTAAGAGGGTACTGGTACATTTCCTGGGTAAGAGAAACTTAGTGGGAATGTCTTTGGCCAGGGGAGCCTAAGGGGACTTTGGAATGAATGCAGCAGGCTGACTTTTTTAATTTGGCTTTAAATTGGAAATAACATTGTGTGTAAATTCTTGTTTTTATAATTTTATTTATTTATTTATTTTTTCCCCAAAGCCCCAGTAGATAGTTGTATGTCATAGCTGCACATCCTTCTAGTTGCTGTATGTGGGATGTGGCCTCAGCACGGCTGGAGAAGCGGTGCGTCGGTGCGCGCCTGGGATCCGAACCCCGGCCGCCAGTAGCAAAGCACGCGCACTTAACCGTTAAGCCACAGGGCCGGCCCATGTGTGTAAATTCTGAACAAATTGTTTGATAGCAAATTGAGAGACTGAAAACTCATTCAGCTCCAAAGAGAAGGGACACCAGCTCCTCCCAGCTGTAAGGCATTCTCAGGTGGCTGAGAACCTAGTGGGAGTGTCTGAGGTTGAGTCTCATGATGCGCAGCAGTCCCATAGGGAATTCCATGGTGATTGTTAACCTGAAGTAACTGATGGCTTGTCCAGGGATGCACACATGAGAATTGGTCATCTACACACTCCAAGCCCCCATAGTAGTTTTAGACTGCCAGTGAGAGAAATGAAGACATGTAAGAAAGTGTTCATAACCGTTTTTAGGGAGTGACACTCACAAGCAGCACACTTCTGACCCGCTACACTGTCTCTATAAATTGTTCAGACTTTGTAGCAAAAGGAAACTAAAAGAAAAATGGGAAATCAGGTTCCTGAATAGGCTGCCTCCCCCTGGAGCTCTGGCTTCATGTACAATACATGTGGACCAGATACTTGCAAGTGCTTAAAAAAAATGGGATAATTGTAAATGGTTGGATCTTTCAATTGAGATAACCTAGGATAATTTAAAATTACAGTGGCCACTTTGGGGCTCCTTTGAGTCTCCAAAACTTGTACATTGGCCATTAGAAAGAATGTTCCATTTAGATAAGGTTGTTTAAGACGTGCACTTATTAAGTCATGGCTTTACAGACACCCCCATCATCTACCTTTGAAGGTGGACTCAATATGAGCTCCTCCCAGAGTTAACAAGACTCTGAAAGATTTTTTGGGAAACTGCTATCCTTAAACAATCAAGAGGAAACTAAAATTACAAAAACTAATGGAGTTGTTTAATGCTGCCAGGAATAGATACTGTTTATCCTGACAGAAACCTGACAAGATATTTTAAAGGGTTTAGTAACTTGTGATCAGAAATTTGGCCAGATTGAAGCTGATATTCAAAGCCTGATGGGAATTTTTTTAGGCCTTCCTCCCTAAATTAAGATAAAACCAGAGGAAATGAAGCAAATTAAGGATAATGTAGTTAGATGGGCATGTCAGTCCTTTGATAAGTAACTACCCTCTGCTGTTTATCTCAAAAACTTGTGACCTCTCCAGGAGCTATTATCTACACCATCCCAGATTCCTAAGACTGAAAAAAAAGTGGGGGTGGAGAAGCTTTTGCAGATGCAGGCTGCTATGAAAGCACCCTTGCCCAAAAATCTATGGAGAAATTTTAAAACAGAGGCAGCAAAATCTTTGTTGCACTTGTCTGTGTTTATGTGTGTGTATATATATGTTATATATGTGATATTTTTCTACCTTTGGATGGTATAATTTCTAACAGAGCTCTATTTAATTGGCTTAAAGTAAGTGCTGAGGTAAATGTAATAGAAACTGACCCAAATGTCTTTCAAGTTAATGTGATAAAAAATAATCTTTGGTAAATGAAAGCTTATTTAAATTTGGTTTGAAATAAGCATGTCCTCAGAGTTATGAGCATTGGATCTGATGTGGACATGCAACCTTCATTCTACCTGGGGTTATTAATCAGATAAGCTAATACTATCTCTGTTACAAAACTTGTTAGCAAAAATAATAACTTAGAATGACAGCTGATTTTGCATAATGTCTCATAAAGTTTTTGTGGGTAATCTAAACATAATTTTTGGGAGGAAATGATTTAGGTAGATGTAAATGAGATAAGAGTTTACAGATCAACTTTTTAGTAATAATTATATTTTATGGCATGTGTACTTAAAATAGCTTCTAAAATCTCTTTGGTAACTTAAAACTTCAGAGTTTTGCTAGGTTAAATTAAATGGTGGAAAATTCATTGAATATCTAGATTATTTTCAATTAAGATAAAATACAGAACTATTAATTGCTAATCAAGTCTACATCTACCACTTTTGTCTTATTACAAACAAAGTAAAGATATTTGGATCTATTAGAAAACATGCCTTATGCTTTATTAAAACATGCTATGGAATAGCATATGTTTCTAGAAATTATGAAAAGTATTTATAAATTTTTCAAGCCACAGAATGCTAATGTAAAAGACAGTCCATAATTGTTTCCTTCTTTATTTTTCACTAGAAACTAAGGTTTCTAAGGGATAAAAATTCTAATTAGGGGCTGGCCTGGTGGTGCAGCAGTTGAGTGCTCATGCGCTGCTTTGGCAGCCCAAGGGTTTGCAGGTTCGAATCCCAGGCATGCACTGGCGCACTGCTTGTCAAGCCATGCTGTGGTGGCGTCCCATATAAAGTAGAGGAAGATGGGCACAGATGTTAGCCCAGGGCCAATCTTCCTCAGCAAAAAGAGGAGGATTGGCAACAGATGTTAGCTCAGGGCCGATCTTCACCAAAATATAATAAAATAAAATAAAAATTCTAATTAATACAAGTAATTAAAACTACTAAAATAATGAGAGAAATATCCTAATATGCAAGGAAAATAAAATGCGTTTTCAGTAACAGATATATATATATATATATATGTTTGTATGGAATTTATATATATATATATGAAATGGAAATGCATTCTGTTAAGGAAAGAAAAGAGGAAAAGCATAGGACAAAATCTGAATGTAAAAAGAAAGTTATAGAAGGTTTGTGAAAAAGGAACCTTGAGAAAAGAGTTTTATGCATGGTCAAGCTGGCTAAGATTGGAATAAATTTACTTAAATAAGTTTTAATATCAAAAGTAAGCTGGTACAAAATTAGAATTTGGTTTTCTTTCTCTTAAAAGAACAGTTTCCTAGGGCTTCTCAAAGAATTTTTTTCTCTCTTTCTATGTAGAGGGAGATACTAAACTAATTAGGTTTGTTTGACATATTAAATTGCATGGGAAGCTTTGTCAAGTAAATGATGATAAACTTTCTTAGCTTATATGGCGTAGATAAATATTCATTATCTTAACCCTACTACCTTGCTTCCAGCATCATAGGAGGAAAATGACCATGACTATATTTTATTGTATAATTTGGTTTACAGATGAATCTTACTTAAAAGATAAGCAGGAACATTATCAGGCTGGATATCCTGTCCAGCCTCAAGAATGTCCACTGCTCTCTGTTAACCCTGCTAACCAGTGAAAGACTTCCTTCTATAAGCTCAAGAAATCACCACAGAAGAAGAAAAACAAATATGGCAACAAAAAGGGAGAATTTTTGACACCACCATGCAGATGTGGTTCTGGCCCAGTAACAAACCATAGTGTCTATTGGAGTACAATTGCCACTGCTCCAGCAAATACATCAGTTACTCACTGGGCACACGAAAAGATGATTTTATGGGGAAAACAATATTTTTGGAAATTTCTCCCACAGTGGCTCATAAAGCATATGATCATTATACTATATGTCCTAAATATAATTCCGGGAAAACACATCATGGGTCACAGGTTCACTTTACTTTTCCTAAGGGACCCCTTGAGGTATGGCAATTGAACCTTGCTCAAATGCCACCATCTCAAGGATATAAATATCTTAGTAAGGATGTGTGTGTTCTCACATTAGGTTGAGGGCTTTCTTTGAAAAAGAGTGATGGCTCTAGCAGTAGGTAAATTATTGGAAAGGATAATTCCTGTTTGGAGAATTCCTACCAAGTTATTCAGTGACCAGGGAACTCATTCCACCAGACAAATAATTAAATCTATTTGTGACATTTGGCCAATAATGCAACATTTTAAGTAACTGGTGCAATCAAAACTCAATTGGCAAAGCTTTCAAAAGCATTTGGTCTCTTATGGCCAAAAGCTCTTCCTCTAGTACTTTTCAATCTTAGATCTTTACCTTTTGGTAAACATCAGCTGTCTCCTTTTGAAATAATAACAGAATGGCCTATGCAATTAGATGAGGAAATGTATGAACCAACTTTGCTTAAGGAAGATATATTACATTGTTGTCAGGGTCTCATTGAGGTGCTTAAAAGAAATGAAATGTTGGTACCTGATTCGTTTCACAGAAAGCTCCCAGGAGATGAAGACCTTAAGGATCATGGACTACAACCTGGAGATTTTATTTGCTGAAAGAGGCACCCAATAAAAGACTGTCTGCAGCCCCGTTGGAAAGAACCATAAGAGGTACTTTTAACCAATCCATGTGCTGTAAAATTAAAGGGCATAGACTCATGGTTTCACATTTCCCATTAAAAAATGTTTCCTCTGCCTGAGTGGATTTCAACTTCTGTTTCTGACACCTGACTTCAACTGACCAAGACAAATACGTCCAAACCAGGATGAGAAGACAGCATCTGTTGTAGACAGCTGTCCTAAGACTTCAACCTTATATTTCCCACTTAAACCCTTGTAATGCTTAAACCATATACCCATTTTATAATCATTCCACTTAAGGTTTTCAAAATACTATCATACTTAAAGAAAGTGATTGGTTTGGAACAGACTGGTTTTGAAGGCCAGGCATTTATTGGGTAGCTCCTAATGGAATTCAATGGTTATGTGGAACAAACCTCTGGTTTTGACTACTGCCCAGATGGTTAGGATGGTGCACCCTGGGTATCCCTTGGATGCAGGGAAGGAGTCACTGTGAATTAAAAACTGTTGCCAATTTTCCTCTCCTTAAGGCCAGAATGGTTTGTTCAGCATTCCACTGGTATGGCCACCTCGGGGCTATATTTGTTCCTTCTTTGGGGCTAGAAGATGTCATATCATATATAGAAGCCCTGACTAAATTTACTCAACAAGCTCTTAATGATAGTCAAGCAGGAATAGCCTTATTAAATATTGGAATGTGTTTCATGAGTAAGGCTGTCCTTCAGAAGAGAATGGCCTTAGATATTTTAACTGCATCCCAAGGTGGTACGTGTGCAAACATTCAAACTGAATGCTGTGTTTTTATACCTGGTAAATCTTCCAATGTGTTCTTTCTGCTAAAGTACATGAAAAAGTAGGTGAATGCCCTAAGTGACCCTATACTTAGTCTTGATTTGTTTAGTTGGCTCCCTTCTAGTATTGGCTCCCTTTTGCAATCCATATTGCAATTCCTATTTCTATTACTCCTTGGAATTCTTGTATTGTCACAATATTCAAACTAACTACTGTTTTCTTTACTCAGTGTTGTAAGACTGGCATGCAGGCTAGAGTAATGATTGCTCAGTGACTTCAGCTGGTCGGTTGATCTTACAACTATGGATGAATTTCCTTTCCTTAGGCATAAAGACTATGCCTAAGAACTCATTTTAAACTATTCAAGTATCCAATTATATTTTCTATAATTGTTATAAATAATGTAGCTATAGGAAGTCATGTAAAAGCACATGTACGATGTTTGTGCAATAATCTAAAAATAATTGACGTTACATAACCTATGAAATGCTTCCCCTGTTAATATATACCTCTATGCTTGTCCGGTATATCTATTTCACCCCAACGTGGATAACTGGGCAAATCAATGAAATAAATTCTAGCACTGACGGACATGATGGACCCAGGGCAGGCAGCAACCACCTTGGCATCGAGGGACAATATCTTTTGTGTGTGTGTGTGTGTGTGTGTGTGTGTGTGTGAGGAAGATCAGCCCTGAGCTAACATCCATGCTAATCCTCCTCTTTTTGCTGAGAAAGACCAGCTCTGAGCTAACATCTATTGCCAATCCTCCTCCTTTTTTTTCCCCAAAGCCCAACTAGATAGTTGTATGTCATAGTTGCACATCCTTCTAGTTGCTGTATGTGGGACGCGGCCTCAGCATGGCGGGAGAAGCGGTGCGTCGGTGCGCACCCGGGATCCGAATCTGGGCCGCCAGTAGCGGAGCACGCGCACGCTAAGCCACGGGACCGGCCTGAGGGACAATATCTTGATCATCAATGCTTTCTATCAAAAAATTATTGATCAAAAGCAGAAAATAACAAGAGATTTTCATACATTGAGACATATGGGGTAGCTATTCAGGTTCAAGACTGATTTGGCTTGAACTAAAGAATCCTGACTTATGGCCTATTAAACATTTATTGTACGTCTGCTTTAACCATTAAACAATGCACTCTCTTAAGATAAGAAAGCTTACTTACCCTCCTACTCCTTATTGGTAACAACCACCCATATTAGCCCCTTTCTCAACATCAGGGTCATGTTGGCCTGCTCATTTGCAACTGAATACCTCTTTGAAACTTTGATGAATATGTATCCTGGCTGTGTTTAATGCATGTTCTTTGTTCTAAAAAGGTATAAGACTGTCCTGAAGACCATGCTTCTCTGAAATGCTTTCTTCCTTTCTGGAAAATGCCTTCCTGGGTTATAATCCTCACTCTGGCTTGGGTAAAACTCATCTTATCTCTTCCATCTATAGACTGATTGTTGGTTATTTTGTGTCAGCTGTGCCAACATTTGATGGAAACCTTGCCAGACCTACTTTCATGCTGCTTTCAGGATATAAGGCAGAGCTGAGTAGTTGTGACAGAAACCACGTGACCTGTGCAGCCTGAAATAGTTACTATTGGGCCCTTAACAGAAAATAGTTTGCAACCACTACTTTACATTAAATCCTCTGTTGGCTAAATGTTTGGTGCATATCTTTGCCCTCTCCATGGCTTGCCTTTTGACTTTATTATTGGTTTTTTCTAATAAACAGGATTTCTTAATTTTAATTTACTCATCATTATTGCTTTATGTATCTCCATTAAAGTAAATCATGTATCTTAATGTCATGAGGCTATTCTCTGATATTATTTTCTTTTTTTGTGTGAGGAAGATCAGCCCTGAGCTAACATCCATGCCAATCCTCCTCTTTTTTGCTGAGGAAGACTGGCCCTGGGCTAACATCTGTGCCTATCTTCCTCCACTTTATATGGGACGCTGCCACAGCCTGGCCTGACAAGTGGTGCATCGGTGCACGCCTGGGATCCGAACCCTGGCCGCCAGCAGTGGAGTGCGTGCACTTAACTGTTAGGCCATGGGGCCAGCCCCTCTGATATTATTTTCTAAAAAACAATGTTGATTTGCCTTTGACCTATAATTCCATGATACAATTGGGATGAATTTTTGTGATCAGTGTGAGATAGTCATTAACACCGTTGTTTTTCCTGTGTGCATGACACCAAACCTCTTAATCTCAAATTCATGTGCCTGATGAGCAATAAGACAATCACTGAGGCATTGGTACTTGGAGATGGAGAAAGGTTTATTCGAATTGGCCAAAACAAGAAGGCAGGAGGTTAGGTTCTCCTAGCAGGGGGTTTTGTAGAGCCAAGGGGCTTGGGAGGAGGTGTTTCAGAGAAAAAGAGGGGAAATTCATATTTCTTTCACTCCAGATAAGCCCTTGGGCAATCAGGCTTCTGGGCATCAACAGCAGCTGGGGGCTGGTTATCTGGTGATTATAACTTCCTTGAAGGCATTCTTTTTCTTCTGCAAAACAAGCTCATAAGTCCTTCTGACCCTTAAGTCACCCTTCAGCTTAAACAAGAAAATAGAAAATTAACAAGATTAACATCTTTTCATCTGTGTCTGTCTTGGGAACAAGACTGGAGTGTAATCATGTTCTTATTGAATATTTACAGTAACCCTCAGGTACCCAGCTTCATGTATACCCAAATGTTCCAGCCCCATTTATTGAAAGAACTACCATTCTCCCATGCCTGTGCTTCATCACAAGGAATACATTCAGTGCACATGATGTATTTTGATTCTCTGTTCTCTTCCATCAGCATATTTGCCCATCCTTCTATGAAGATTTATCAAAGACCTGATAACCTAGATGAAGTCTGCTACCTTGCTTTTTTCCAAGGGTGTCTTGAATATTCTTGACCCTTTGAACATCCATATAAATGATAGAATCTACCTGACAAATTCCATTAAATAATTGGAATTGTGGTTAAGATTCCTTGAATCTGCAGATCAGTTAGAGGAGAATTGGTATATTACAATATTTATTTTTTTAATGTGTAAACTGGATATTTATCCATTTGTTCAAGGATTCTTTAATTTCTCTGAGCCACATTTCATAGTTTTCTATATAAAGTCCTGCATTGGTTAGGCTTAACTCTTTATATTTGGTATTTTTGATGCTTTTGAAATTATATTTTTAAAAATTCACTCTATGTTTGTTGCTCATTCATAGAAATGGAATTCATTTGAATATATTGACCTTTAAATCAAGTAACTTTGATAAACTAATTTGTTAATTAAAATAATTTATCTGCAGATTGTTTTGCATTTCCTAGATAATAATCATATCATCCATAAATAACAGCAGTGTTATTTCTCTTCTTTAAATCTTTATAGTTTTTGTTTTACATATTAGATATAGATATGGAACAATTTTTTTGCTGTGTTACTTAAGATCCCCAGTTTACTGTTAAGTAGGCGTGGTGACAGTGGGCAATATTTTCTTATTGCCAATAGCAGAGGAAAAGTTTTCACCATGTCATCTTTAAATGAAATGTTTTTTTGACATAGGTAGAGGGTTAAACTTACTAACATATTTTGTGATTTCTGTGCCCACCATTGTTTATTGCATTCCTTATTATTATAGCTTTGTCTATTTTCCTGTGGTTCTGTCCATTATTAGGTGAATATAATTTGAAATTGTTATGTTTTCCTTTTGTATTGAAATTTCTATCTTTATTACATCTTCTTTTTATCTCTAGTAAGAGTTTTTGTTATAGTATCTGCTTTGCTAGTCATCTAGTTCCATCTGTGCATTTGGGGGAGAGTTGACATGCTCTGTCTTCTCCCAGGTTTTTACCTTTAACCCTCATATGTAGATACATTTCTTATAAAGACTTGCCTGCATTTGAATTTAATGGAAACACTTAGTCTATTCTCAGTTGATGTAATTACAGATCTGTTGGAGGTTAAATCTTTGTGATAATAAAATCACAAAAAAGGCTGTGCCTTTTTTATGTGTTGATTTCTTTCCTCCTTTTGAATTGATTTAATTTTTCAAAAATTTTTCTCTGTTAGTTTTAGAGTTATAAATATTTTTTCCATTATTTTAGTGGCTACCCTACTTTATCCAAGTCTAAAGTTAAATTGTACTTATACCTTCTTCCCAGAGAGTGCAAGGACCCCATTTACCCCTTGCTGACTTTTGGGTTATTATTGTTGTGTACTTAAATTATAATATAACTCTAAAACTATAAATGTAAAACTATATTGTAACATATAAATATATATTTGAAGCCTAACACATATTATCATTGTTTATTCATTATTTATTTGGAACTACTCATATATTTATTAATTTTGTTGTTCTTAATTTGTTTCTATTTCTCCATCTTGTTATCTGGGATTCTCTGCCTTCTTCTTTTAAAATATCCTCCACTACATTCTTTAGTTTACTATGTTAATGACAAATCTCAGTTTTTGTTTTTCTTTTTTTTTTTTTAAAAAAAGCCATCTTTTTTTTTTTTTTTAAGATTTTATTTATTTATTTTCCCCCCAAAGCCCCAGTAGATTGTATGTCGTAGTTGCACATCCTTCTAGTTGCTGTATGTGGGACGCGGCCTCAGCATGGCCGAAGAAGGAGTGTGTCGGTGCACGCCCGGGATCCAAACCCGGGCCGCCAGCAGCGGAGCACGTGCACTTAACCACTAAGCCACGGGGCCGGCCCCTCAGTTTTTGTTTTTCTATAAGTGTTTTATTTCGTCTTTTTCCAAAAGATATTTCTGCTTTGAATACAATTCTTAGTTTTGTCATTATGTCCTTTCAGCACAGTAAAGCTATCTTTCCATTGTCATTCAGCTTCCATATTTCTTGTTGAGAAATTAGATATCAGTTTAATTTTTTTCTTTTTGATGCTTTCTTTCTTTCTTTCCTCCCTCCCTTCCTTCTTTCCTACCTTCCTTTCTTCCTTCTTTCCTTTCTCCCTTCTTTTCCTTCTCTCCTTTCTTCCCTCTCTCATTCTTTCCTTTCCTTCCTTTCTTCCTTCTCCCCTTCCCTGCTTCCTTCTCTCCTTCCTCCCTTCCTTTCCTCTTCTCCTTCCATCTCTCCTTCCTCTTTTTACCCCCTCCTGACTGCTTTCAAGTTTTCTTTTTGTCCTTTTATTCCTTTCTTTTTTTGTGATTTTAGTATCATCAGCGTAGATGTGGAATTCTTTTTTGTCATGCTTGCAATCCACTGAGTTTATTGACTCTATGGAGTAGTCATTCATCAGTTTTAAATTTCTTAGTCATTTTCAATTCTGTATTGCTTCTGCCCATGTCTCTCTTTAACTTCTGTGATACTAGCTAACCGCCTTTTAAAATTATTTTTATTGTATTCTCATGGTCTCTCTCTCTCTCTTTTCTTCAAAATTTTGCCTCTTTGGGATTTCTTTCCTGGCATTTATTCTGCTTACTAATTTTTTTTCTTTAGCTGTTCCTAAGATGTGTATTTTCAAACACATCCATTGAGTTCTTAATATTATTTACTTTTCAGTTTTAGAATTTTTCTTTTGATCTTTTCCAAATGTGCTTTGCCCTTTTTAAAGATATGTTCCACTTCTCTGCCAAAATATCTCAACTTGTCTCTTGTCTCCCTGAATCTAGTAAGTATGATTACATAAAGCTAGTGTCAGGAGATCAACTGGGCTGAGAAAGAGAGAGAGTTGAACTGCTAGGTGTCAGAGTAACCAATTAAAATAACTGCCAAAAGTGAAAGAGTTAAGCCTTCCATCACTTACTGTGATGGTATAAGTAAGAGACTAAACTGGAGAAAGTATCAACTCCTCCTATTGCATTTCCCCCATAGGATGGTGCACTGGTTGAAAGTCACATGGATCAGTGCGAGGTGGGGGGCATCTCACTGTTCAGGGAGCCCCAAACAAAAAGCCCTGGTGTTTTTATGGACCCTGTGGTCTGGGAGAGGCTTAGGGGGAATGGATAAGGAGTAGAAAAGTACTGAGTACCAATCACAGTGGGGACAAGCATCTCCAAGCTTTCCTCCTCCTCCTCCCATTAGGAAGCCTTGGCAGAGGTGCCTGAGGAGACCTCCTTTTGAGGCCTCAGAGAAAGAGACCTAGGAATGGAGGTGTCAAGAATGGAAATATGGGAAGAGCATGCCTGGCCAGAGAGGCCTGAGTCCTTGACTGAGTCCTATGGTCAGACCTGAAACATCACTCAGAGTGTCTTAGTCCATTTGGGCTGCTATAATCAAATACCATAGACTGGTTGATTTAAACAACACACATCTATTTCTCACAGTTCTGGAGGCTGGAAGTCTGAGAACAAGATTCCGGCAGATTCAGTGTCTAGTGAGGGCCTGCTTCCTGGTTCATATCTTCTCACTGTGTCCTCACAGGGCAGAGAGAGAGTGGGCTCTGTCTCTTCCTCTTCTTATAAGGGCACTAATTCCATCATGGGAGCTTCATCCTCATGACCTCATTTAAACCTAATTTCCTCCCAATGGCCCCATCTCCAAATACCATCACATTGGGGATTAGGGTTTCAACATATAAATTTGGGGGCGCACAAACATTCAGTCCATATCACACAAGTTTTTAATCGGAAGCTGAACTCCTCAGCTTATGCCTAGTAATTCCATTATCTGGAACCATTGCTTGTCTGCTTCTATTATTGGCTGTTCCTTCTGGTCTCTTCTTTATGTTGTCAAATCTCCTCATTAGGCTAGTTATCTTTGATTTTTGAGCTATATATTTTATTTGAAAACTTATTTGAGAAAATAATTTGAGGCCTAAAATATCTTCTTCCAGTGCTTGAGGGAGCACCATCAATCTAATGTCCTTAATCCAATTTTAGGGATTGAGATTTTTGTGGACTAACAAGGTAGCTCAAAGTTCGGTTGCTGTCCTTATGAGGGCTTAATTATTTCTGGTTCACCTTCATTCCTAAAATGTGGCTGTTCAGGGTCCAAGTCCAAATTCCTGGGAAGGGGATTACCAAAATGCCAGCCTCAGTGGACTCTGGACTCAAACATTTGTCCCCCGAGGCTCATCCATCTGCAAAAAGTGGAGGTTGGCCTCTCATCATCTTCCTCTAGATTTGTGAATGGCCATAAGGCAAAGGCAGTTGCAAAATGTCAGGTGCAACTCTCTGGATTTCTCTTCTGTCTGAGATATTGGCCTGGCAATTCTTCACTACAGTGTTAGCTCAAAAACACCTTCCACCAGATGTTGTTATATAAAGAGAGAGAGAGAGAGAGAGAGAGAGAGAGAGAGAATCCTCACTTTGCATGGCTCCAGTATGCACAAGTTTTAATAACCGTGGTTTAGTTACATAACACCAGTACCCCAACAATGTGGTTCAAATTTCAGCTACTGAAGTTTTATTAACTGTGATTGTGTGCAGGACCAAGTTCACCACAGCCTGTTCAGTCTGCAATTACTACATGAACAGCAAATGTGCATCATTTTTCTTTCAGAGCCTGTTGGTGATTTCTTGGTGTGTATCTGTTGTCCAGATCACACACACAAACAGCAAAGTGTTTAGTTGTGTTGCCTCCTTCTCTCCCCCTAAAAATGGATATCAAAAAGAGGGAGGGGCCAGCCCTATAGCATGGTGGTTAAGTTCGGTGCCCTCCATTTTGGTGGCTTGGGTTCACAGGTTCAGATCCCGGGCATGGACCTACACCACTTGTCAGCCATGCTGTGCCGGCGACCCACATACAAAATAAAGGAATATTGCTACAGATGTTAGCTCAGGGCTAATCTTCTTCAAGCAAAAAAAGGAGGAAGATTGGCAACAGATGTTAGCTCAGGGCAAATTTTCCTCAGCAAAGAAAAAGAGAGAGAGACAGAATCACCCAAGAAGGATGAAAGTGCAGCAAAGATATGAAAAGTGATGATGCTGGAAGTGACCTTGGGTGTGACTAGGAGACAGCTGAGCGTGGACATGAGGACACCGCCACCGTGTGAGAGACTGTAGATGTGCGGCCAGAGGAACCGAGTGCAGGGGCTTATCAACATGAAGGAGGACAGGCTGAGGACGTCCTAGGGAAGGGCCACCGGTGAAAGCTTTCACACTACAGGAACTCAGACATTTCACCATATTGAAAGTGCAAAGAGGAGAATGCAGGAAGGTGATCTAAACGTAGAAGGAATATGAGAACCCAGCAAGTCAGACAAAAGATCTGATGCAAAGAAGGCAAGTGCTGTTCAAGTCTACTCTTCATAACAAAAAGAAATTAGACACTTAGTGTTTTTATTTACAGTATACTAAATAAATATTAGTTTTACTATTTTTAAATTTCTGTATACATCTTAAATTGAGAGTAAGAGAGCTTTTAACATTTTGACAAAAATTTTTGAATGTTGTGGATCAATTGTATTTTTCCCATTGATTAATAAGATTGCTTTTTTCAGTTTCAGCTTTCATAGTCATTTTATGGTCCTGCACTACCCTGCAAAAGGAGGGCTGTGTGTGTGTATGCACGAGTGTGTGTGTGATTGCGTCAATAAATACTACACCATAACAGCAGTGTATTTGAAATGTGTGAATGTTGATGAAGAAATTATCTCATCTAAAATTACACGGTGTCTGTATCTACGAAGGCTGTCAAAGGTATCCTTGATATTCTACTCCCCTAAGTAAACATGGTTGTATTAATTATCTATGGCTGCATAACCACCACGATAAAATTTAGTGGCTCAGAACTACAACACTTATTATGCTCACAGATTCTGTGGGTCAAGAATGTGGGCAGGGTACAGAGGGGATGGCTTGCCTCTGCTCCATGATGTCTGGACCACATGCATCGGGAGCCTACCCTGGGCAAGCAGGTGGGCCTGGGGCCTACCCGCCTCCTGGACCACCACATGCTCCTGGAGCCTACCCTGCTGCCGGCCCCTGTGGCGTTCCTGCCGGACCAGTGGTAGGATGGAGTTAGTCATTCCATATACTTGATTGTGATCAGGACAAAGCTAATGAAGAATGCAGCAATTGCCTGGACTGGTGGTGCCAGCACTTTGCAGTGCTCTGGCCGGGGGCTGGCTCTGGCACTGACCTGCAGAGGGCTTCAGGGAGACGGAAGCTTTAAACTCATGGCTTAAAGCCACTTTTTCAAGGACCAGCCATGGTGTATGTTGGTCCAATAGAAAACTGTTGTTTGTATTGAGTTTAGTATGTGTACTGTTAATATAAAGAGAAGTGAATTCATCTTTTGAAGGCATCTGTAAAGCAGCTTTAGTATAAATCAAGTTAAAATCATAGTAATGGGGGAAGTTTTGGCCATTATTATTAATAAATACTGAGTACACAACACGTTCCAGCAATGTGCTTCTACACGGATGATCTCAGGTATCCTATAACCACCCCCTAAGATGGTATTATTATCCCCATCTTCCACGGTGGGGATGGAGCAATCCAGAGTTCTATAACTTGCCCAGGGTCATGGAGGGAACATGTGGGGGAACCAAGGCGATCTAGTTTTAAAAAACGTTCTAAAGATTATTTTGCGATCTAAGGATTGAATTTTCATTTATATTAAAACACACTTTAGTAAATGAATTCTAAGTGTAAAACCTAACTCTGGGAGGCTCCAGACACGTCTCAGACAGATCCTTCCCTTTCAGATGTCTAGCCTAGTTGGGAGGTAGATACAGACACGAGGAAAGGGTTCCATCACAGTGTGGGTCAGACCCTTTCAGGACTACGGAGAAGATGGCACGGGTAGCATCAGCGCAAAGAAAGCGTTGAGGGTGTGGGTGGCGTTGAGCAGGGCCTAGAGCACAGGTTAGTCAGGTGTAGACAGAGGGGCACACGGAGGCTGTGGAAAGGAAGATGCAGATGTGGGAGAGCTTGCAGAGGAAGAACCCCAGGATCTAGTGGGGAAGTCATAGGAGTCAGAGACGACTCTGGCTTTTCAATGCTGGACAACTAGAGCACCAGCCAAGGGTCAGTCCAAACTGGGAACTCAGGAAGGAGACCTGAAGGGGGCGAGACGGGGGAGACAATTCCAGCTCCCGCCTGTTGGATTTGCGGCACCGGGAGCAAATCCAGGCAGGAGGAAGTACAGGACTAGCACAGATCAGGGCTAGAGAGAAAAGACTTGGGTGATAGTTGAACCCAGGCGGAAATTATAAAGGGAAAAGAGAAGAGGCCAAAGAGAGCTCTGGGAGTATTCACAGCACCTGGAACACAGAGGGTCAATAAATATTTGCAGAATGAACTAGGGAAGGTACTAACTGGAAAGTGTCCATTCCGCGAATATCAAATATCTGCCACATTCAAAGCACTCTGCTGGTGTCACGTGAGTAGACAGTATGAGAACTCAGAAGCCCTAGAACATGACACAATGCCTGCCGTCTGGGAGCAGAACAACTACCATGAAGTATGTTATGTGACAAGGAGTCTTAAGAGTGGCACAAAAATGTTAATGCTGACTGTGAGGTCTGGCTTAAGCCTTTCTAAAAAACAGTCTAAGTGAATGAGTTATAGATTGGGATGGCCCTAGCAAGGAGAGATACAGTGCTCCAAAAGGGGCTATGTTCTGCCTTTGGCACCAATTATAAGTTGTGCACGTAGGCAGCCTTATCTCTTCAGGCCCTGGGCAAGGGGGACTGAGAGTCTGGAAAGATGGCTTGCATTAGGGTTATGAATTAGTCACCCATATTAACAGTGATTGAACTTTAGCAACATCCTTTTCTTTCTTTCCCCAAGAAAACATGATTCTTTATTGATACATGTATATTTTTTATTCCCAGACTGTGCCTTATGACCTGCCTTTGCCTGTAGGAGTCATGCCTCGCATGCTGAAAACAATTCTGGGCACAGTAAAGCCCAATGCAAACAGGTAAACAGCAAGATTAGCAAGTCTGACATATTTGTTGATTGGTTTTTCAATAAAGGATGATCTATTTTGAATTTTAATAGAATTTTTAAAACTGCATATTTAGAATCTTGGCTATACCATAGTATGGTATTATTCCATAAATCAATACATGTTCCCAATAAGGGGACAACATTTCCCTCACTAAATTTTGTTTTCCAGAACCAGGATAAAATAGAGTTGTAATTTTTGAGGACAAGGAGGAAGAGTAGAAAAACCCATTCTGTTGGTTCTTCCTGGCAGTGAAAACCTTAGAATTCAAGGAAAAGTAGAGCTTTTGTAATGTAATGTGTGGCCATCCCTCCATCTCTGAGCCATATATTGTCTAAAAACCCAAGCATGCACTTTATGTCTACACACCCATCAAAACTCAGGCTCAAAATCAAAAAGATCCCACTGGACATGGTTCTGAGTTGACCTGAGAGCTTGGCTATTATACCACTCTGTGCTCATAGTCGTAGAAATCTCGCTGCAGTTGTGCAGGTCACAGTGCAGTCGCAGACCTTGCGAGCTTGGCTGTCATTTCCATCTTCATAGTGGGTGCAACAGCAGAGTCACAGATTCCTGTGGTGTCGGCCTGGTCTACAGATGACAAGGGCAGGATGGGGAACCCCAGCCTTCTGAGTAGACACTATTTACTTAAAAGATTTTAACAGATTCTACAGGTTAAAAGACTTTCTCAACATAAATCAACCTTTGCCGTTGGAACTGGTTTGATTGAGGTGAGCTAGGATGGGGTAAGACTTCAAGCTAACTTAGGAAAATCCATGCTGATTCATGGCTGCCCTGGGACGCCTGGCCCTGGTTATCACCACTGGTTCTACTTACGTGTAGAACAAGAAGGCTGAGGGTATCCTGACGCTGTCCAGTATGCCCATCCCCGAGGTTAGTGGTACCACTAAAGCTCCTGCAGCCATTAATTCATCTGTCTTTCTGGGTCTTGTAGACAGTACACAAAAGGTACAAATTCAAGGTATGTACACAGGTTTCTTCAGTAATCCACACACAGACTCTATGAGTGTCTGTTCCTGGTGAATCAAAGAGAGCCACCTCCTCTGTTACCAGGAGATAGACTCAGCTTCTGATCTGATCATTTTACCCTCAAATAGCCCATTCACTCCAACCTCCAGCCAGCCTCCTCTGGTTATCCATGATGGTCACTACCCTAAGCCAACTCTTCCTTCCACACGGCCTATGCAGCTTCTGTAAGCCCAGTTCTTCCCTGCACAATGAAGCTTGTCTCACAGCAAATTACAAAACATATATATCCTCTGCCTATGTCCTTATCCATCTTTCCTCCCAACATAACATAGAACCCAGCACACCTTATCCTGCCCACACAGTGTTCACGATGTGTTAATATCTGCTCTCCTCCTCCCACAACCCCCATCGCACAGAACCACACTGGCATATATATATATATCTTTGCCTTATATAGGGTTATTGCACTGGAAACTAGCTCCAGTAACACTAGCGATGTAGACTGACACTGTGGCAGATCAAAACCAATTTTGGTTGAAATGGTTAAGGTGCTAGTAAACTGAAAAGATTATTGCTTGGTCCTGCAAATTCTGTGTGAGGAATTACATGAGAAAAAGAATGCTGAGGGCGGGAGGGATGACAATATCTTGCTTTTCACTGCAGAGAAAATATAGCCTTTGGATATTTAGTCAAATACAAATTCTATGGCCATTTGACTATCTTGGTCCTTTCCCCGTGAATTTAATCATTGGAAGATTCACCCGATATAATCATATAATGGGTTGTATGTGCCCGTTACTGGGTGAACCAAAATACCCAGGGAATCATTGCTAATAGGTCTAGAGTGCAGACTTTGCTTTAAAACAAGAGCACCTGCTGATTCTCGTGCTAGTGCTAGATCTATGGAGTTCACTGAGAAACTGAGGGCAAGGGCTAGTACTCCAACAGTCAGGACTTGTATTTGCCTTAACATCCAAGTAGCAGGAATGGGGTCAAAAAGGTAAGCCAGGGGCCGGCCCGGTGGCGCAGCAGTTAAGTGCGCGCGCTCCGCTGTGGTGGCCCGGGGTTCGCAGGTTCGGATCCCGGGCGTGCACCGCTGCACCGCTTGTTGAGCCATGCTGTGATGGCGTCCCGTATAAAGTAGCAGAAGATGGGCATGGATGTTAGCCCAGGCCAATCTTCCTCAGCAAAAAAAAAAGAGGAGGATTGGCATCAGATGTTAGCTCAGGGCTAATTTTCCTCACAAAAAATAAAAATAAACAAATAAACAAATAAAATAAAATTTTCTTAAAAAAAAAGTTAAGCCAGCACTTTCATTAATTCCACTTCACATCATGGAATGTTTAACACATTTTTGTCACGACTTTACAACTTAGCAACAGGATACGGAACATTAGCTACGTTATCTTGTTCTTGCTGTTTCAGGACTAGGCTTTTGGTTAACTACGAGGAAGCCAGGTACTTGATAGCTCTTATTTGTGTGACTGGTTTGCCTTTAATAGGTGTTAAAAGCAACCTGGCAGGGCAGGAAGGAGGCAACCATTACTATCTGCAATGTAAAGCATAAAGCCCCCTCAAAGTGGCCCTAAACCTCTGTAAGAAAACCTTGAAGAGTGTTGGTGAGTAGAGGCAGTAAAGAGGGAATTACAGCTGAGTGGAACGACGTGACCAAGACAATGAGGCAAAAGAGCTCAACACACTGTCTTGCTTACTTTTAGATACTACGGCATGACATGCAATACTTGGCCTAGTGTCCTTTCCAGTTTGCTTCCCGGTTAGAAAATTTTCCTGCATTTTATAATACGATTTGCTGTTTAGAAAAGTATATGTTCTTCACTTGATGCAAATGCACCACTTGACTCATTTTACTAACTCTGGTCTTTGGCTTAAAACAGATTTGCTTTAGATTTCAAGAGAAGGAATGATGTCGCCTTCCACTTTAACCCACGCTTCAATGAGCAGAACAGGAGAGTCATTGTTTGCAATACAAAGCTGGATAATGTCTGGGGAAGGGAAGAAAGACAGATGGTTTTCCCATTTGAAAGTGGTAAACCATTCAAAGTAAGTTATTGCTACTATTTTATATTGATAATGTATGCTGCTCCTGGGGAATCACTCTAAACCACAATGCGCTTGAAAGGAATTTTCCTCAGCTGTCCTGGGACGCCTAACTGGTACATCTCCTCCCCATCCCAGGGGGCCAGGCTTAGCAGGCTGGAACACGGCCAGGAGCGGCTGTGGTGCCTGTTACCACCACTCTGAGTTTCAGCTTTTCTGGAAATGAGAAAAATATCATCTTCACCAAAAAAGGCAGAAAGTCTTTGTGGTACGGTTGGACTGAGACTTAGTTCCTTAAAACAACACAGTTGGCATGGCAATCAAAACTAAAAATTTTAATTCTAAAATCAATACATGCCTGTTTTATGAAAAAAATTACAGATTTTTAAATTAACGAAAAAGTCCTCCATCCTTTACCCCTTCTCCCATCCTCACAAAGGTTGCAACTTGGTGAATATCTTTCCAGTATTGTCTATGACATACAAACACACTTTTTATTTTTAAGCACTGCTTCAACAAATATTTATTAGGTCCACCATGCTGGTTATGGTCCACTGTGGAGCGGGCAGTAAAACAGCTGGACTGTTAGCTCCTCAAGGGTAGGGACACATAGGGACCATGTTCTGCCATCTGGTGGACACCTTTTCACATCAGAACATTGTTACTCAACAGTATTTCATTGTTTAGACACGTGATAATTCAACCAGTACCCTATGGATGAAAATTTGGAGTATGGAAATATTCCAAACAAATAAAACCTGGAAATGTTATTTATTTTACTAAAATACTGTAATAACTATCCTTATAAATCTTTGCTTCCTAGAAGAACAATTTTATTCTAAGAACATAGATGTTTAAAATTTAGAAAAGATATCGCCCAAGTCCTGCTTCCAAAGGATTAACACATCCGCTAACTACTGGAAGGGGACGTCTTCCCTACTCTCGCCAAAACTACTTATCATCAGTCTTCAGAACATTTGCCACTCTATTAGGGGATTCCTACTGTGGTGTTTATTTTTTACTTTTAGGTGTTTTAGGCCATACAAAAACTTTGTTCTTATGTGTTTTCATGTAAATTTTTTGTTTTTATTAATCTTTTCCTTTATGGCTTCAACTATATATTTTTCTAACAATTTTATCATTTTGTGTAAATCTTTGAATAATCTAGGGTTTGCTGTAAAGTTACTCTTTCTGGACTTGAATCAGTTCCACAAATGATCATACAGATGAAATGTTGGGCATCCTGAGCTCAGGCCAGACTGGTTTTGAAATTAATGGGCGTTTCTAACAGTTCTGTGTGTGTGCCATTTCAGATACAAGTCCTGGTTGAAGCTGACCACTTCAAGGTTTCCGTCAACGATGCTCACTTGTTGCAGTACAATCATCGGATGAGAAATCTCAGGGAAATCAGCAAACTGGGAATTTCCGGTGACATAAATCTCACCAGTGCTTCGCACACTATGATATAATCTTAATGGGGCAGATACTTTTTTAAAAAATGAAATTCAATGTAAACTTTCCACATTCAAAGTTCTCATGTTTAACACGAGTGAAAAATTTTACCTTTATTCATCAATATCCTTCTTATAAATCATCCACTAAATAAATATTCTAATATTCTGTCTTTATATGTCATTTAATTGGGGCAGTTTATTCTCAATAATGCAAAATGGAAAAAGAAATATGTAGCAATATTAATGCTGTGTTAGAGTCTCCCAAAGTTTTCTATACTTGCTAAAATATTTTTTAAGACAGGAAATAGGAATAAATACTACCCCAGAATTAACCTCTCTCTTGCTGGGTTTCATAAAAACCGGGAGATGCTACAAGAAAATCATTCTCCCATTTTCTTACTGAAGGAAATAAAATCTATTCAGGAAATGAGAAAAGCAGAAAAAGTTAACCCATAGATGACCCGTGACCCATAGGCAATTACTGTTCGCATGCTGATGTATCTCCTTTGACTCCTTTTAAACCCTATTTCATGTCTCTAACCTATACTCCACTGCTTTTAAATCAGTATTGGATACCAATATGAGACTATCTCTCTTTAGGTTTTCTTGGTTTTTATGAAATCTCCAAATTTGTAGAGGAGAAAAATAAGTCATTTCTTAATTAAATGTATATCAGCTTCAAAAATGTCATAGTTCCCATTGTCAACCTTCTTAACCATGCCTTTCTGCCCTTCCTTATTACCAGCAAGCCCAAAGAATAATAAAATTTCAAAACTAGGTTGTGGTCACACCACTTGATTTTATAGAAGACCAAAATATTACTGTATCTATTGTTTCCACAATACCATCTTCTCAAATACTTTAAATTGGTCATTGTCACAGGTCGGGTTCCCTGGGAAGCAAAGAGATTAGAATGCAAGAGGTTTATGAGGGAATGCTCTCGAGATCAACAGCTGTAGGGATGAGAAGGTACAGGATTGGGCAGAGGGAGAAGTTGAGCATGGACGCCTCAGCCCACTCTACAGGGGTTCTGAAGCTGGGATGATCCTTTAGAGTAGTCCAGAGGGCAACAGGTCCTTCTAGCCTCACTTCAGTCAACGGATACAGGCCACCTGGGAAACAGGGCGGAGACTTGGGTGAGGTGTCTGTCTTGTCCTCAGGCAGTTCTCATGGGATGATGGCTGAGCGCTCTCTGTGCTTCAGATACCTGGAGGCAGTTCCTCAGTCCTTTAGAGGGATTGGGCAGCACATCACAGCCGCTTTGAAAACCGTCAGTTCTTTAACCTCACGTTCTGGTCTTGACTGTCCTACTCCTATGATTAAAGGGAAGAGCGGAAGCTTTGGAGAAGAGGGAACTAAGCTTACACAAAATCACTTACATCCTCCGAGCCTTGGTTCCTTTGTCCATAAAATGGGCAGTATAAGACATCTTTTGTAGGGTTACTGTGATCGTTAAATATTGTTTGCAAAGGGGTTGTCACGCAGTAGGTCTTCAATAAATGGATATGCCATTTTTTTCGATTTTGCAAAGGCTATCCTTCTACTCAAGCAGTTTTCTTCCATTTTGTCTGTAAAGGTTTTTCTAATACCTCATAATCCCAGAGTCCAGTAGCCCGGGAACACTCTGTCTAGTCGTGGGAGACACTGATGGTGGCCTTCCCCTTTACTCCTCGTTTCCCATCCTCTCCTGACTCTTATTATCTGCAGATAGGGATCAGCATCAGTTGGCCTAACCAGACCAAAAGGAAAGACATAGCTCTGTTACCACCAGCAGCCTTCTTATGACCCCAGAAGGACCGAGCCTTGGAGAAGCTGACCCCAAGGATGACCAAGAGAACTACGAACCGACTGTTGGACCTTGATGCCATCACTGAGCTGTTGATTAGAAAGTGCTTAGAATCACCCTGGCGACTCGTGAAACGATGTTTCCTTATTGTGAAGGCAGTTTGAGTTCATTTTACTACTACTTAGCAGCCAAAAGCTTTCCAAACGATTCAATTGTACATTTATTAAACCTACCAAAGAAAAAAAATCATGTTTACGGACATTGTCTTATTCTCCTCTACTTTATCCTTGAGGGCAGATATTATTTTGTTACATTACATATCGTTTCACATAGATCCTAAGTCTTTGGTTCCTTTGTACCAACCTCTTGTACACGTTTGTGGCTTTGGGCCCTTAGTAAACCCTAACTTCTATACATATTTCTTTGTTCTGCGTGTCTTGCTTGAATTATTCACTAACAGACTTAATGAATACAAGCCACTTTTATCTTTGGTAAGACTAAGCATTCTGAGAACATTCTCCTAAGCCAGCACTTCACATAGCCTCGCAACTGCTGACATGGACATGTCATGGACATGGATAATAAATACTCTCTCTCCCACGAGACCAACACACCTTCCTCTGACAACAAAAGTAGATGCATTTTCTTTTCTTATTTGCAAACCCCTAATCTTAAGGGGTTATCCATAAAGTTGCTGCTTGTTTGGTCACTACCTCCAACCCTCAACTCATTTGCTGACAGAAACAACTGGACCCAGGTCTGGTCACAAGCTTTAGCCACTCTGAGTCTTCTTGGCGCTCTGTTATCCTGACAGTCCTGTCTTCTACCATCTCATAGGTAAGAGTTTTATAAAAGAACATTCCAAACACATTGTGATCGATATAATTCTCTTCAAAGGAAGAAGGCATTTCCTTCAAAGGCTGTCAGTTACGTCAAGGGGAAAATGAAAAAGGCAAAAATTTAATGGGCACCCCTAATAATTTAACCATTTGAAACAGCAGCATGTAAACTGACTTCAGAATCCAGAAAGCTCATCTAAAGAAACTCATTTACCCTGGAAAACGCAATATGCAAAGCTATTCAACATCAACGAATTTAAGAGTTCAAACTAAGAATAAAGTATGAAAGGATGTAAATATTACTATCCAAGTTTAACATATGTTGATTAAACAAGAATGTTTGTAAGCTGTAAGTATAGTTAGCTTTAAGCTTAAACATTTTAAACAAGAGAGGCTAAGCACAGTGCATTTTTTATTCTGCATAAAGTACAAAATATCCCCACTTCCCCTGAAAAACAGTATCATATCTAAAACACACTTTAGTGAACACTGAATATTAAGACATTACATGACGCTTATATAGTGAATTAAATATAAGCGAACACAAATCCATATTCTTCAACTTTTCAGTATCCTATGAATACACCACAGCATGGGTAATAGAAGAAAATGTTTGGCTTTTTTTTAAATTCACAATTCTTTTGGCTGCCTCATATTGAGAGGGCTTTGAGGTGAAAAGGCAATCAAGTCCCCAGCAAAGGAAATGTGTCTGCACGTTCCTGTTGCCTCCTCTCCACCTAAGTGGATGGATTACTGCACTTCAGGCGTGGCTAGAGAATAAATTCAGAGAAGTCACTAAAGCAACATTCAAACGTTTCACCAATTTAGTTTTCAACATTGCAAGTTAATAGTGGATTAATTAATAACATAAATAACACTTTTTGTACATAACAATAAAATTATTAATAACATAATGATTATGCTACTTTCCAGCCGGTATAATTTCAAAACTTTAGTTTTTTTCATTGAAAAGTTATATTAAAAATATATGCCTAAAAAAAGTGATTAGTCATGTAAATGGACTTCAGCAGCACATGCAGGATGAATAAAATTGAGGCCATATCTTAAGCTACTTATGTAGATTCCACAAATCCTAATCCATATAACCGCACTTAATACACCTTTTATTAGTGTGATGCTGTGGGATCCTTTTCTCTGTTCCTCTTCAAGCCCTAGTTCAGGTTCAAACAATGCTACAGAGCAAGTAATAATTTGGGTATGAAATAGGCAAGTAGACTTATAAAAAATATATCAAAAAGATCGAAGTTCTAATATTTACAGAGGTAGAAAAGAATTCACAGGGAGACTAAATTATAAGGTACTAAGATTTATCAAAAAGATAATGTATAGATAACTGTGAAGTACTTTGAGTCATATTACTAATATATCAAAAACAATATTATGATTCATTAATTTTCAGATTTACTTATAATATATTATCAGAACCAACTATTCAGAGTTCAAATCTAGGAATAGGATTACATCAGGTTTATATAAATTGGCCTTATGCAGAAATCCCTGACCTTTTAGGTCTCAGCCAATGACTAAAGAAGGCTGAAACCAACAAGGATCAGAGTGCGGGTCACAGTAACACACTTCATTCTGCTCGGGAGACCCAGGGACGCCCAGAAGCCTAAATGCCAAAAAGGCTTCTTTGAAAGCCAATACACAGAAGTCCCTAAGGAATTAGTGGCTTCAGGAAGCCAAGCATTTGCCAGGCTTCATGAGGTTAATAACAATTGCTGCTGTTTGATCCTACACTTGCCTTAATGAATTTTTTGTATTCTGAAATCAAAGATTAGCAAACCAAGGCCATTCCCTGACCCGTATTAGCAATTGGCCCTGGAAAATTTCCAGATAAGGCTGTAAACCAGAGTTGTCAACTGGGCTACACATTAAAACCACCTGACGAAGGTCTGCTCCAGATCACTGAAATAACAACATCTGGGGGAAGGGCTGAAAACCAATCCTGCAAACACTTAGTAGGCAAGGGACCGCTACTCCCCTCGCGCCGGCGCCAGCATCCCTGACCGTGAATCAGACAGCTCTGCCCGAAGAGGAACTGATAGTTAATAAGGGAAATAGATTCCTGAAATTATAATATGTTTTAGGAATATATTTATATTGTTCTCTTAATAAGAGATTAAACGGGTGCATCGTATGCATTGTGTGCCTGTGTGCACCCGGACCTGTACGTGAGTTAACACTGGAGGGATGAGAGTCTTACAGGAAGGCTTCACAGATGGCTAATCTTGGAACTAGAGTCAGAGGCAAGAGGTCACTGAAAGTAAGGACCAGGGGCTTCCAAATAAAACAGAACATAAATATAGTAATCTAAATAAATTAGAATGAAAATAACCAATGATGACTGAAGCTAGGCTAGACATCATCTCCCCAGCTGTGTGCTTCAGATGGGCAGAAACCTTGCCTTATATTTTTCTTACATCATTTAGAAATACCTAGCATAATTCAAGCCGAATATCAGATACTCAAGTATTCAATTTGTCACAACAAATCTGATACATAAGTCATATAAAGAAATAAATCTTCAGAGGTTAATGCTAAAACATACTATATTTTAAAGTATATAAACAAGAAATTTTGTTCCCATTTTGATAAAAACGAATAACTAATGGATTTCAGAGTGAAAAACAATATAATGTAAATTTCAAACTGCCCTTAAATTGAAAAGTGAGTAATTCATTTTATGAAACATTTCATGAAACAAATTCATTTTAAGAAACAAATCTAGAATATAAGGGAACTTTTCAAATTAAGTTGGAAAACTTACTGAATCAAGAAGATGGCATTCAGTAGTGAGATTATTACCAACTACTGCTGAAAAAAAAAGAATAATTTTTAACTTTTTAAAGAACATGCTCACCGTCAAGTGTTGTTAGAAATGGACAAAGCTTTGAAAGATATGAAAAGTTCCATATATCAAATTGCAAGACAAAAATATAGGTCATCTTATGCTATAACTTTTTTTTAACGTAGTTAAATGTCTTAGTAAAATTCTCATCCTTAATTTAAATATAAAAAGAGTCTTCTACAAACAAATCTCATGCTTGTAATATTAAAGTTACCCAAAAGATGCTAGATGAAGAACATAGTTGGAGAACATTGAATGTCTGGCCAAGCTTATGTTTATTTTGCTTTAGGCCCCAGCCAGAAGAGCACCACAGAGCAGAGGAAGATAGGAGGTGAAACTATCACATCTTATATTATAACAAAAACCCAAGAGCCATTTCCTATTCCAGGACAATTGCAACAAAGTAGGTAGGAGTAGGCATTAGGGAAGAAAAACTGGTCATTTTGAAGAAAAGTTTGAGGATGTGTGTTGAAAAGGAGGATAACTAAAAATACTTCAGGGAATTTTTCTAATTCTGAGTCTTCACAGACAGTTAAGGATTCCAAATAGTTAGGTCTAATGTAAAATGCTACTTATACCCAACGTGGATTAGTATCTGTTGTTGATTTTTAATAAAGTCTACCTTAACTGGTTTCACTGGAATATTCTGCAATTAGGAAATTAGCACATTTACTGTGTTGCAAAAAGATCTGAGCAGGGGCGAGCCCTATGGTGTAGTGGTTAAGTTCACGTGCTCTGCTTTGGTGGCCTGGGGTTCTCGGGTTCAGATCTGGGCACGGACCTAACACCGCTCATCAAGCCATGCTGTGGCGGCGTCCCATATGCAAAGTAGAGGAAGATGGGCACGGATGTTAGCTCAGGGGAATCTTCAACAAAAAAAAGATCTGAGCAAGAGTTTTGATACAAAGGAAAATAAAACCAAACTCACTTTCCATAAGCATCCTTTTTAAGCACAGCTAGAGAAGTGTGATGGTTTGATGCCCAAGTTTCCTTTGTATCTGAAATTCTAATCCAACCTGGAACCAACCTGAAGGAAATCACTTCGCTTCTCATGCTCATCACCCCCTTCCCTTCTGGGATCCTGTGACCTACCTCACAGGACTGTGGGGTTAAGGGGTAATAACAGATGTGACGTCACTTAGGAAACACAGAAAAGCAGCTTTAGAAGATACGTCACACTTCAAGTAATCTAATCACATCCATCAAAATGAAATTTGCAAGTGTTTGGGAGTGAGGATGTGATCTATTTTCCAGAAATCACAATTTATATCCCTTCATGTGAAAACTCTTTTTCGCCTCCTATACAAGCTCCCATCCAACCCAAATATTTTTCATCAGTAGTCTCAGCAGAAAAACTAACCTGAGAATGACTTAACAGGACTTTCAATTTTGAAAAATCCACCGTCAAACACTATTTGATCAACTTCCTTGGGCGCTGCAGAGGCTGCTGCCTCAGCCTGCTCTTTCCGCTGACCCCTCTCTCTCATCGCCTTTTTTGCAGCAGCGAGGCGATTTCTAGCTGCCATTCTCCCGCCATCGTCCTGTTTCGGTTTACTTGCTAGACCCGAGACAACTTGTTTCTGTGAAGAGAAATTATGACACTTACCAAAGCGACTTGTTACCATCCTACGTGAAAAACAAATCAAGCATACATAAAATATTTCACACATTAAGCTTATACTTATCAAGTTCCTAGTATGTGCTACAAATGCTGGGGGCAAAGCGAAAGGACAAAGTCCCTGCCCTCGAGGAGCTCATGGCTTCGCAGTGGATGAGCTAGATGAGGATAAACGCCATGTTAGAGGGGAATTCAGAGGGCTGTAGCAGCAGACAAGAATAACACCTAAATCATTCTTCAGAGGTGTCAAGAAAGGCTTACAGGAAGCAGCACCTAAGCTGAAATCACAGTGAGCCAGGCTAACGGTTGGGGTGAGGAAAGGGCTAGGAAGAGAGAACAGCTTGTTTGCCAAACCAGAAGTGAAGGAAGGCATAAAGGAGTTGACAAGAGATGAGCACCAGCCAGATTATAAAGTCCCTCGCATGTAACCGTTGTCAGGAGCTGCGTTTATACAGAGGACAAAGGAATAGAGACTACTGATGAGTTTTAATCAGATTAACATTACTGGATTTGGGTTTTAGAAAGACCACTCTGGCTCCAGCCTGGAGAATGGACTGGAGGGTTACAAGCCAATTAGGAAGGAGACTACTGCAGTGATCCTGGGAGAAGATGATGGTAGCTAAATTGAGGAAGAAGTGGAAAAAAGTGAAGAGATATTTAAGAGGTAGAATCGAGAGGACTTAGCATACTGGGTGTGTGTGGGGTGGAGACGGGGAAATAGAGAAAGGAAAGAACCAAAGAAGATACCCAGGTTTCTATCTTGGACAGCTGGTGGGATGGTAACGCCATTCTCTGAGACAGGGAAACACCGGGGTGTGTGGAGATGATTTCAGTTTGCAATATATTGATTTTAAGGTATACTGAGTCAGGATATATAGAAATAGAGCTTAGCAATAAGTGTGATTTGAAATACAGATTTGAGAATCATCACAGGGTGAGTAAGATTACACAGAAAGAATATGGAAGGAGAGATGAGAGTTGAGGTAGGAAGTCTGAATATCACAAAAAATTGATGGGTTAACTGGAAAAACAGAAACTTGCAAACATGATTAGAGAATGGGCGCAGAGGAGGAAAATCAGTAGGAAGTAATTTCACAAAAGAGCAAGTAGGCTGTCTTTAATACTGCAGAGGGATTAGATTTTATAATTCATAAGTGTCTAATAACCTCACAACTAGTGGATCAATAACCTTGGTGACAACTGTTCTAGAAGTGAGGAGAGGGGCGAGGCTGAACTGCAGTGAGTTGGGGAGGTAAGTGGGAATCAAAATAGTAAAGACAGTATAGACGACTTTCTCAGGAGGCTTGTCCGTGACTGGGGAGAAGGATGGCAATGGGGCACAGATAACTGGAGGGAGAGGTGGACATCAAGGGTTAGCTGTTTTTTTTTTTTAAATGTAAACAAAGATAAGACCCTTCAACATGTCTAAAAACTGATGGAAAAGAGAGAAAACAAGGCTAACTGATGGAATGAGAGGTCAATGAATAAGAGGTCTGGGGGAATGGTACCAAAGTATAGGTAAAAGATTAGTTTGATTTTATTTGTTCAATAATCTTAAGAGTGGCCTATAAAATAAAGTAGGAGAGAGACACCTGGTGATAAGGGGCAGAATTACAAGGCTCTGATAAAATGAGATACTGATACAGCCACTGTCTGCATCACTGATGATATTATGTTTCCAGGACTAAGCACTCAGTAAGAAATGCCCACAGCATTTCAAAATGTTCGAGCATCCTTCCCGCTTCATGAATCTGAAACTCACTCAATCAATTTCATCACTGTCCTCAGGGTCCTTGTCATGAGACTTCATTAGTAAAATAATCTTACAATAACGTTCTTTTAATACTCGAACATATTAAACTCCTAAGATAGGATTCAAAATAGAGTTTTTATTTGGATTGCATAGCATAATAAAGTGCCAATTTAGAAACCTGGTTTTATAACAACAGGCATTTTTCTAAAACCTAAAAGAAAAACTGGTAAGGCTCCAAAGTGGTTGAGAAGTATCCATCTGAACCGAAAATATGGAGTTAAAATATTTCTAGGAAAAAAAATTACTATGAATAGATAAGAATGGAATCTATCATGTTAACACAGCCAATTTTACAGAGAAAATAGGAAATTTTACATGATAAAATATAGGGGAGAAGAGAGATATTCTAAGAGTCATCGTTCCTCTTTTCTACTTAAAAATTTCTTTCATGTTGAAATGTATCACACAAGAGAGTATATGAAACAGGGAGATGGCATAGCCTATGGGTTAAGAACATGGATTCTGGAATGAGAAACTCAGCTCTACCATGGGCAAGGGATTTAATCTTCCTGGGCCTCAGATTCCCCACCTGGGGATAACAGCACCCACCTCACATTAAATGAGTTAATACGTGTAAAGTACTGGGAACCATATTTGGCACATACTAAGCATTATATAAATTATGTACTACTGCTGCTATTATCACAAAAAATGTAAAAGCACAGTTTAAAGAATAAAACACACACACATATCCACTATTTAGCAACTCAGAAGCTTTCAGGGTAACCAAATGCAATCCTAGCCCCTCCCTCCCTCCCCCCAGAAATAACCATCCTGAATTTTGTGTTGATCATTTCCTTGCTCTTTCTTCAAAGACAATCAGGACATTTAAGTAATATATGAAATATTTTGTAAAATGATGAACAATCTGAAGATAAATGTTTCTAAAGCTTAAATTCATTAAAGTAAAAGAGTCTCTATTAGAAACCCACAAATTTACCTGAAAGACTTTTTTGCTTGTATTATTATCGTTCTCCCATCCACACTCCTTAAGTTTGGTCAAATTGTTGAATTTTTGGTGTATATCCTGTATCTGTTAATAAATAAAGCACAAGTTTATCAGATTAATGCTAATCATATTAAATATACAAACTAACGCACTGAAGCTTAAAAAACAATTGACAGTGACTTGGACTGGTGAGATAAAATTAGACTAAGTCATTCTCAATTTAGTATTCAAATCAAGAATTCTTATGGTAAAATCATTCATTGTTATTTCTGGTCTTATAAACCTCAAAAATCCACATAAGGGATGTCATATATGAATAACTCCCCTAAATTATTTTTGATCACTAACATGGTAGGAGAGATATCCTAAATTATACAATGTAAACACAATCTCTTTTTTTTATTTTTTACAGTTTATTTATTCATTCTCCTACTGAGGAACATATTCGTTGCTTCCAAGTCCTGGGAATTATGAATAAAGCTGCTATAAACATCTGTGTATACATTTTTGTGTGGACATATGTTTTCTTTTTTTTTTTCTTTTGTGAGGAAGATCGGCCCTGAGCTAACATCCATGCTAATCCTCCTCTTTTTGCTGAGGAAGACTGGCTCTGAGCTAACATCTATTGCCAATCCTCCTCCTCTTTTTTTCCCCAAAGCCCCAGTAGATAGTTGTATGTCATAGCTGCACATCCTTCTAGTTGCTATATTTGCGACGCGGCCTCAGCATGGCCAGAGAAGCAGTGCGTCAGTGCGCACCCAGATCCAAACCCCGGGACGCCAGCAGCAGAGTGCGCACACTTAACCGCTAAGCCACGAGGCCGGCCCTGGACATATGTTTTCAACTCATTTGGGTAAATAGCAAGGAGCGTGGTTGCTGGATCCTATGGTAAGAGTATGTTGAGTTTTGTAAGAAACTGCCAAACTGTCTTCCAGAGTGGCTGCACCATTCTGCATTCCCATCAGCAACCAATGAGAGTTCCTGTTGCTCCATGTCCTCACCAGCATTTGGTGCTGTCAGTGGTTTGGATTTTTGCCTTTCTAATAGGTGTGTAGTGGGATCTCACCATAGTTTTAATTGGCAATTCCCTAATGACATATGATGTTGAGCATTTTATCTTTTCATATACTTATTGCCGTCTATCTATCTTATTTGGTGAAGTGTCTGTTCAGGTCTTTTGCCCATTTTTAAATCAAATTGTTTGTTTTCTCATTGTTGAGTTTTAAGAGTTCTTTGTATATTTTGGAGAACAGTCCTTTATCAGATATGTCTTTTGTAAAATTTTCTCCCAGTCTGTAGCTTGCCTTCTCTTTCTCTTGACACAATCTCATTTTATTTTTATTTATTTATTTATTTTTTTGGTGAGTTAACATCTGTGCCAGTCTTCTTCTATTTTGTATGTAGGATGATGCCACAGCATGGCTTGATGAGTGGTGTAGGTCCACACCCAGAATCCGACCCTGAGATCCCCGGGCTGCTGAAGTGGAGTGTGCCAAACTTAACCACTATGCCACTGGGCAAACCCCACCACAATCTCATTTTAAAGGATTAAAATAGTATACTTAGCAGGAATCATACATTCCCATTCTTCTGGTATTTCCAGTCTCCTTCAAAGTGGTAACCACTGTCAACAGTTTGGTAAATATGCTTTGAGTCCCCTCACTATGCATTTATATAAATATGTATTCTCAATCTCTCTCTCTCAAATAAAATTTAAATGTCAAAAAGACTCAGGATTGCACTTATGGCCAATTGATTTTCAACAAAAGTGCCAATGCAATTCAATGAGGAAATGATAGTCTTTTTCAACAAACAGTACTGAGAAAATTGGATGTCTGCAAGAAAAAAGATGAATTTAGACTCTTACCTACACCATACACAAAAATGAACTCCAGAGCCAGCCCTCATGGCCTAATGTTAAAGTCCAGCACACTCTGCTTCAGTGGCCCAGGTTTGGTTCCTGAGGGCAGAACCATACCACTTGTCTGTCAGTAGTCATGCTGTGGTGGCAGCTCATGTAAAAGAACTAGAAGAACTTATAACTAGAATGTACAATTATGTACTGGGGCTTTGGGGAGGAAAAAAAAAGAGAGGAAGATTGCAACAGATCTTACCTCAGTGAATCTTTCCCAGCAAAATAAATAAATAAATAAAAGAAAATTAATCACAACTTACTTAAAAAAAAAATGAACCCTAAATGGATCATAGATCTAAGTGTAAGAGCTAAAATTATAACACTTTTAGAGGAAAACATAAGAGATAACATCTGTGACCTGTGGTCAGGCAAAAAGAGTTCTTAGAAATGATGCCAAAATCATAACATTAAAAAAAAAATTGATAAATCAAACTTCATCAAAATTAGAAATTTTTGTATTTCAAAAGGTACCATTAAGAAAATTAAAAAAACAAGCCACAAACTGGGAGAAAATATTTGCAAATATTTCTGATAAAGGACTTGTATCTAGACTATACAAAGAACACTTACAACTCAATAATAAAAAGACTAACCCAATTAAAAATAGCAAAAGATTTGAATAGACATTTCGCCAAAGAAGACATATGAATAGATAACAAGCACAAGATAAGATGCTGATCATTACTCACTACGGAAACCCAGATCAAAACCACAGTAAGAAACTTCACACTCAGTAGGATGGCTACACTAGAAAAGACAGTAACAAGCGCTCGTGATGATACGGAGCAACAGGAACTCTCACACATGCTGGTGGGACTGTAAAATGGTGTCATCACTTTGGAAAACAGTGGGGCAATTGCTCAAAAAGTTAAACATAGGAGCCGGCTTGGTGGTGCAAGCAGTTAAGTGCTCGCGCTCTGCTGCGGCGGCCCGGGGTTCGCTGGTTCGGATCCCAGGCGCGCCCGAGGCACTGCTTGTCAAGCCATGCTGTGGCAGTGTCCCATATAAAGTGGAGGAAGATGGGCACTGATGTTAGCCTAGGGCCAGTCTTCCTCAGCAAAAAAAAAAAAAAAAAAGAGGAGGATTGGCAGATGTTAGCACAGGGCTGATCTCCTCACAAAAAAATAAATAAATAAAATAAAATTTATTAAAAAAAAAAAGTTAAACATAAATTTACCATATGACCCAGCAATACCTACCCAAGAGAAATTAAAACATGTCCACGAGAAGATTTAAGTGAGTATTCATAGATTATTCATAATCATCAAATAGTGGAAACAATCTATATGTCCATCAACTGGTGAACAAAGAGTGATATATCCACACAATGAAACCCTACTCAGTCATGAAAAGGAGCAAAATACAGATACACGCTACAACACGGAGGAACCACAAAAACATCACGCTAAGTGAAAGAAGCCAGATACAAAAGGCCAGATATTATATGATTCTGTTTAGTACGAAATGTCCAGAAAAGGAAAATCTACAGAGATAGTAAGTAGATTAGTGGTTGCTTGGGGCTGGGAGTGGGAATGGGAGTTGACCAAAAACAGGTAAGAGGGTTCTTTTTGTGGTGATAAAAATTTTCTAAATTTGGATTGTGGTGATGGTGGCACAACTCTGTAAATTTACTAAAAGTCATTGAATTTTACACTTAGAACAGGCAAATTTTATAATCTGTAGATGATACCTCAATATAGCTCTTTAAAATAAATAAATAAAGGCCCCAGGAACCAACTTGAAGAGGCTCCCACTGGCCAAAGCTGGGAAACGAGCATCAATAAAGATAATAACTGTAAACAATGCAAACACAAATATCTTTAAATCCATAAATTAATAATGATCCTAAAAAACATAAAATTAATTGGTCACCATTGAAGGATGCTAGTGAACCAACTCATTACTATGACAACTGGTCATAAAGTAATGCTTATATTAAGACTACATAAACACTATTCACATCTGGGCCATGTAATTTCTGAGAAATTGTGTTTCTTCATTTTTCTCTCTGGACTTAATAATTGTTTTGCTTTTTGTTTGCTCAGTTTCTCTATGTGTCTATCATCAAGTCACCTCTAAACTCTGCACAGTAAGTGTAAATCTCCTCTTAATACAAATAGAAAAACAGACCAATCAGGTCTTCTATTCAGCTCAGCCTCCCAGAGACAGGCTCTTGCAGCGCCCCTTCCCCGGCTCGTGTCTGAACCACGGCTTCCTGCTCTTGCTGCCCACCTTCTTCACGCACCTCGGCCGCAATTCCCTTAGACGCTTTCTGGGGATCAGCCCCACCCCCTCCCCCTTTCTTGGCTTACTCCCTCATGTCTGTGAGGTCCATCCTCAGTTTCCTGAGACAGGGTGCATGGGTGGTAACCCTTGGGACTGTGTGTGTCTGAAAAACGCCTTTCCATCCTCACACTTGATTGGTTGGTCTAGAACGCCAGGCTGAGAATGATTTTCCCTGAGAAGTTGGAGGGCACTGTTCTCCCAGCTTTCAATGTTGCTCTTGAGAAACCCAGGGCTATTCTGATTCTTGACCCTTTGTATGAAACTTGTTTTTCCTCTCTGGAAGTTTCTAGATTTTTCTCTTCATCCCAAGAGTTGCACAATCATATTTAATTGTGCATTGGTGTGCATCTTCTCTGATTCACAGTATTAGGCACTTCAATCTGGAATTCAGGTCCCCCAGTTCCGGGAAAAAATTTTAAACTATTTCATTGATCATTTCCTCTCCACTATGTTTTCTGTTCTCTTTTTCCAGAATTCCTCTTATTTGGATATTATACTTCCTAGACTGTCCACTTAATTTTCTTATCTAGTCTCTCCTATTTTATCTCTCTTTGCTCTATTTTATGGGAGATCTCAACTTCATATTACATCTTTCTATTGAATCTTACATTTCTGCTCTCATAATTTTTAACTTCAAAGAGCTATTTTTGCTATTCTCTGAATGTTCTTTTTTTAATAGCTGTCCTTATTTGGCAGAAGAAACATCTGGTCTCTTTGAGAATGTTAATACTTGCTTTTAAAGTTCTTTTCTTCGTGTATTAGCCCCATTTCCTCCACCCAAATGGCTTTCTTCCTGTTTGCTTTGGCCTCTTCCTTTCAGGTTTCGGGCTTTCCTCAAATGTCTAATGATTGTTGGCTACTGGTTCTTGAAATAGTATTTTATATGCTTATTTCTAAAATTAGCTCAAAAAGTTAGAAAGCGTCATCTCCTCCCACACCTTTACTGACCTTTCTAGTAATTCCCTCTATCACAGCAGTTTCTACACTAGATTGGAATTACGTGTTATGTCTGACTAATAAAACCAGAAACTCCTCTGGGGTAGAGAGTGTGCCTTATCTATCAGCTCCTCATACAATGCCCAGCACTCGGTAAGAACAGTAACTGCTGGATGGACCCAACTGCTGAAGACTCAGTGTAGTCATTTTCTCACACGTGGAATCACTGCAGACCAGCCAACAGTTGAACAGAATCTCAATTTCCAACCCATATAGAAATTACCCAGACAATATGAGGGAGGAGGGGACATCAGTCACAAAATGTAGACAGTGCTTTATAGTTTATAAAGGGGCTAATATCTCCTTTAATATCACAGGTGCCTAAGCAGCTACTATGACCCCCGTTTTACTACCGTTACTTCATTTTCAAAAACATGAGACTCAAAAGTTAATCCATTCCAAACACTTGACCACATACCTGAAAGCGAACCATATCCCAAAAGCCATCTAGATCGGCGCAGGTGGTATCCTTTTCACTTCGTTTATATTCACAATCGTCCACCAGTCCTTCAAACTGTTTGAACCTTTCTTTTATAAGGAGTCTTGTTTGACCAACAGCGATGCGAATAAGACCTTTGGCTAAAGGAAATATGAGATTTTTCAAAGTTAAAGAACCAAACAGGACCTTGGTTGCAAGCCAAGCAGTGATAAAACGACCTCACCCCAAATATCCTAGGGCTTACAGAATCAAACGCTAACCTTAAAGCACAACAAAAAACATCTACTGCAAAACTTTGTCATACAAATACTGAGCATTAACTATCTGCTTCTATTCCCAGTAAAAATTAGCAATATTCATTCTCATACATGTTGCTACATAGTAAACAGCATTCTACTCTCATTGTATTTTATAAGAATTCAACCTCAAACAACTCACTGTACATCAGTATCTAAGGACTTCACACAGCACACAAATGATTTTTTCTAAACAGCTTCCTCAAATAAGATTAAGCATTTTTTCAGAAAATCTGTTCCACATTTATCTAGGTAATTTTCATTCAGAAAATATTTTTGTATAATTAAACAATAGTAGATATAGATGTCACTCAAGAAGTCATAAAAAATCTAATAAAATCGGCAAATGTCAGACTCTCAGGAATGATGGCTAATATTCTAATTACTTCTTTTAAGTCATGTACCACTTTAGCAGAGATATTAGCGAACATATGTGGAGATATGAAAAAGTCTTGCTATTTTGAATAACAAAACTATAAAGTTGGACAACGCTAGATTTTCATGTTTCAGATAAATGTAACCATATTAAAATAAACAAAGCTAGACATAAAAAATATAAACGTTCCCTCACCTTCACCTGGAATGTCCAATTCAAGTTTCCTTTCCTACTCAAGGTAGTGAGAGGTTAATTCTTCAGTTTCTGACTGAAGAATGATTCTAAAATTATGACATACATTTCAGTTTTACAAATGTTTCTCACACTAATATCTAAGTATTAGCAATATGACACTTATACAATAGTAATTTTCCAGAATTGATGCTCAATTATTTTTCATAAAATATATAAAAAGTTCATACTGTGATATATTATAATCCATAAACACAAGTTGATACCCTACACATGTCCGTCCCTCTGCACCTAAAACTAACGTGGAGGGTTAATGCCAAGAGCCACTTTTCAAGCTAATATTTCTCGTTCTTTCTGTTCTTATTTTTCAGAGGCTGAACAGAAAGAACCAGACATGCCTGAGTCCTGTTATTAGTTCTCTGTTATTGTCCATGGAACTAAGACAACCCAACTGCCAAGAGTCAGTTGAAGCTAAAACCTGTGAGTCTGGAATTACTGTGTTAGGGCCTCCCAGATTCTAGTTACCAGGCTTTGCTTGTCCAAAGGCAGTGGTTCTCCGCACGGGTCAATTTTTGCCCCCAGGGGACATCTGGCAATGTCGAGAGCATTTGTGATTGTCACGAACTAGAGGAGTGCTACTGGCCTGGGATGCCACAAAACATCCTACACTGCAGAGGACGGCCCCACTGCCAGAATTATCCAATCTAAAATGTCAGAAGTGCCGGTTGAGAAACCCCGGCCTAAGGGAAATTTAACCTGTTTCTTTATAAAAAGCACCCCAGCAGGAGAAACTGAGGATAGTTTTTGCTTCCTAGAAGAAAAATTTAGCTGTTTAAATCTAATGGCATAAGAGAGAACAACTTAATTATGAGAAATGAGACCCAGCTTAGACCTGACGTTATTTAGTTGGGTAAATTGCTTATTATCTCAATATCTCAAACAACACAATGGACTATATTTCTCATCTATTTGATTGGCAAAGCCCAAAAAAATTGTTAATACTGCATTGGAAAAGGTATGAGAATTTCCTTGCTACATTCACTCAAGAATAATAGTATGTGACCGTTTCCGGTGTGACGTGGAGTGTTGGGGCCTTTCTCCAAATGCAGTCCTCTGATCTGTGTCCAAGGCATTTAGGTGACACGGCTGAGGTTCCCCAAACAGGATGTTAATTTTCAGTCTTCATAGTTGGAGAAACATAATCCTATCTCATGACTTAGTGGGCGAAGGAGCCTCCCATCATCTCCCTCTAACCTTCCTTTATAAAATCAACATTAACTTAGTTTCTTTGTGGGGGAAAAAAGGTATGAGAAAATAGGAACTCCCATACTTTGCTGGAGGGAATGTAAATTGAGGTCTTTATATATTTGCACAGGAGAGAATTGAAAAGCATACAAGGTTGTTCTTTGCAGGCTTGACTGTAATAGTAATAGACTGAACCCAATGTAAATAACCAGCAACAAGGATCTATTAAGTAAACTGTGGTCTATCCACATAATTGGATACAATGTGGCCATTGAAAAACACACACACACAAAACAACATGAGCAAGTTCTTTAAAGTACTACAATGGACTATCTCCTGCATTTACTATTAGAAGAAAACAGGTTAGTATGCTATTGTTTACATAAAAAAAGAAAAATATGTTTATCTATCTCTGGAAGTATTCACAAGAAATGAACAACACTTGCCTCTGTGGAAGGTTGGAACTAGGGGGTTGGAAGCAGAAATGGGAAAAAGACTTCTCACTTGTACCTTTTTCTACCTTTTAAATTAGGAACCACATGAATGTACTAGCTATTGAAAAAAATTAAAATTTAAAAGATAAAGATAAATAAAAAGATAAAATAAAAAAGATAAAAGATAAATAAAATCACCCAAAGTCAGCTTCCTCCTAATTCATCTAAGGATTATATTAAGGACAAAAATAGTTTGATTTTGGTTTTAAATATATAGACATTAATACAAAATTCTTAAGCTAGGAACAAATGCACGAACCTGAAATACAGCACGTTATGTTGCGACTGGGATTTCTGATCTTCATTTACTTCAAGTGATAGGACTTCTTTTATTGGAAGGCCATCTACATTTTTAGTAGCAGTTTCATTTCTATTTAAGACATATTCTATAGATTAAAGAAAACATTACATATAAATTTCAAAGCAGCAACTCCTAAAATGACATCCCCCACAAGATAAATTTGTTAAATTCTTCAATTTTTTCAATGTTGAATTTAAAAATTTTATTTCTGCCTCAATGATTTCATTCATCAGATGTCCTCCAAAGTGTCTCTCAATATTCTTCACCTCTTCAAATTTACATTTACGTCCCCCCTTCTCAGTCTGTCTTCCTCATTCCAGCCCTGTCTCCAGATATCCCCTCCCCATGCGTTTCCGTCTCTTCTGACCCTGAGGTCACATCCCTGAACTATATGGTGAGCTATATGGCAAAAAGGGCTCTAAAGAATGTCTGATAAAGCACAATCCAGAAAAGCAAGTAAAAATTTCGTTGAAATACCACACCTGTATCCCCAGCTGTTAGAGAACCCAAAGGACACTGTAATTTACTTGAATCTTGATGTACTGTCTGGGCAGAGAAACTTTTACCTTTCTGTAAACAAAATTTCTTTTGTTGCTTCTTGAGTTTTATCACTAAAAACTATAGCAAAAATATCCTTCATGAAACATGAACCCCACTTATCTAATTGAAGGATTTCAAAATTATGGTGCTTTTTACAAATCTGGGATAAAATAGAAATGTGTTTCTATTTTTTTTAATGTGTCTATTCTGGAGGGGAAAAAATGTAAACACCTACAGTGGGAATGTCCACCTTTACTAATTGTGATGAGATCCACAGAT
Organism: Diceros bicornis minor; assembly: GCF_020826845.1. NCBI lineage: Eukaryota > Metazoa > Chordata > Mammalia > Perissodactyla > Rhinocerotidae > Diceros > Diceros bicornis. Next base: position 6,608,225 of record NC_080763.1, on the reverse strand, counting down.
CTGTAGATCTCTTACTGGATGTGAACACTGAGGAGTCTCAGATGCTGCTGAGCAGTTTCTAGTAAATATGCCACCAGCCAGACTTTGCAAAAACGACCTTGCCATTTCTTTCAAAGATTCAAACTGATTTTTTCTCCCCACTTTACAAGTTAATCATTTTGTCTTTAGAGGTAGTTTTTCTAAAGTAATACTCAGTAAAAAAACACAAACAAACAAAAAAATCCAAACCAGGTCTGAGCTACAGTATAGCAATTTCTTCTTTCCAAAAATTTATTTCTAAGTGTTATAAATAAAGTCACTTGTTAAAAGCAAAAAAACCACAAATTGAATCCTGAAAATAATAATAATAACAATGCATAGAAAATATCAAACCTGTCAAGTACATTATTGTAGCCATCTGAAGAATTTTTTGAAAGATCAAATTTTCATGATTTACAATGAACATAGTTTCCTAACTAAATAACTTAAGCAAATCTAAGAAAGGAATTTGTTATCCATCTTAGCAAGGAATTCATTATCAACATTACATTCTTACATTTCTGTTTTTTTTTTTTGTGAGGAAGATTAGCCCTGAGCTAACATTTGCCAATCCTCCTCTTTTTGCTGAGGAAGACTGGCCCTGGGCTAACATCCATGACCATCTTCCTCCACTTTATATGGGACGCCGCCACAGTATGGCTTGCTAAGCGGTGCGTCGGTACGCGCCCAGGATCCCAACCGGCGAACCCCAGGCCACCACAGGGGAGCACGCTTGCGCCACTGGGCCGGCCCCTTACATTTCTGTTTTTAAAGGACTCCAGGTGTATCTGGGTGTCAAAGAATTCATACGTCTGGGAGTCACAGGCGTTAATCAATAGGTCTTCAGACCATCTGGTGGGTGAAACACAAAAGCTTCAGGGGCGAACGATTGCTTCCCTTTCATTTTTGCAGTATTTGTCTTGAGTAACTTTTCCATTTTTGATAAGACTCCATTTTCATCCATTCCACTTGTCTCACTGGTTTGTGACTCCAAAGTATTTTCTTCACTATCAGCTTTCAAACAAATGACCTAGATGTGAATAAACAGCAGAGTGAGAACCTCTCTTCTGGGGATATATTTCACCAATTTTTCATGCCTGAAAATGTGAAAGTTAAGAGATATGTCCCATGTACACAATTTAAAGACAAAAACAAGTAGAAGTAAATGTATACATGGAATCAGAACACCAGCGACATAAACCATCGCTATGGTCCAGAGAGAGCGAGAACCAGTGCTTATTACAAAAACCAAATAATAGGTTTTACGTATTACAACAAATTAAAATATATGAAAACTAAGGTGGAAAAATTTACTCACCTAACAAATACATATCTTTTTACTTAAATGATGTTGATAATTACAAAGGTTTGAGAATTAGAAATCCAGTGTTTATTGGATGACTAGTATTGTCAAGGACCAAATCCTTTTTTTTAATAACCATGGATTATTATAAAGAACTTTATCATATGAGCAAAAATAGTTGTTCATGTGTGAGGAAGATTAGCCCTGAGCTAACATCTGTTACCAATCCTCTTCTTTTTGCTGAGGAATATTGGCCCTGTGCTGAAATCTGTGCCCATCTTCCTCTATTTTATGTGGGATGCCTGCTACAGCACAGCTCGATAAGCAGTGCATTGGTCCTCACCCAGGATCTGAACCTGTGAACCCTGGGCCACTGAAGCGGAGCTCATGAACTTAACCACTATGCCACGGGGCAGGCCCCAGAGCCAAAATATTTTCCAATGTGACACAGTAAGATTAACCATATAAAATGTGAAGCATATTTTCTTCTTCAAGTCAATTTGTTACTTGGTACTTTTTTTTTGCAATATAATTGGCATATAACATTATATTAGTTTCAGGTATACAACATAATGATTCAATATTTGTACATTGTGAAATGTTCACCACAGTAAGTCTAGTTAACATCCATCACCACACACAGTTACAAATTTTTTTTCTTGTGACGAGAACTTTTATGATCTACTCTCTTAGCAACTTCCAAATACACAACACAATATTGTTAACTGTAGTCACTATGCAGTACATTACATCCCCAGGACTGACTTATTTTATAACTGCAAGTTTGTACCTTTTCACCACCTTCGCCCATTTAACCCACTCATTTAAACACAATTTTTAGAGGTTTCTATGTTTCTGATTTTTAATGAGATACGAATTGAAAGCAGAGTATTTCTACCTGGACAAGAGTTTAAGAGTAACCCTGTCCCTCAGGCCCATGTGGTAGGGAAGGTAGAAACTAGTTATAATCCTTAAGGAGAAAATGAGTCTCAAGGGAGGAGCTACAAGGTCTAGCTGCTTGTCTGTTGAAGATTCACCCTGTACTGCCTTCCTTGGAGGATCTATGTCTGATTTTAAGTAAGAATCCAGCCAGGTTTCCTACATGTGTCATAACTTTTTTTTTTAAGGCTAAGGAATTGTGGCATGGATTATAAATCAAGAGATTGGGTCCTCGAATTGGTGGCTCTTCTTTGAAGACTCTACCAGGCACTATGCTAGATGCTATCAGAAACGTTATGTTATTTAATTCTTAAAACTACTTTATGTAGGTACTATATGTTACAGGTAGGAAAACAAACTCATAACTTGCCCAAGATTATACAGCTAATCAAAAGCGAGACAATATGCAAACTGAGGCCTAACTGAATCCAAAGTCAATGTATTTCACCCTGCTCCACACTATCTCTTCACTAGTTCTCATCTGAAGGCTTCCATCAGCTGTGTTTTTATGTTTTTCTCTCTCTTCTGTTAACCAAATTACACTTTCTCTACCTACAAAGCTCTGAGGACGACACCTGAAAAAACAATAACAGTAAATCCTCTTGATGCCTCTTTACAGTTCAAGAGGTTTTCACACACATGTAGGTCAACCTCTTGAAGCAGTTCTGTGTGTTTAATTCCAGCTTCATGAAAGTAGCCATGAGATTTTCAAAGTATCTAGAAATAAATATGTGATTATACTATATATAGGTCTTGGTAGGTCTTCCTTGATCGGGTGCCTTTCTTTCTGTTTCATTATCTAAAATAAGAATGAAATGAGATCAATTTTGACTAGATAGAAAATTCTGCATTAAAAGTACTAGGTAATGTGGGAAAGGAAAAAAGGCAACAATAGGAATGTATGTCTCAAAGGATATTATGATTAAAAGTCATATTTTAAATAGGATAACAACAGACGAACTTTCCTGCAAGTACAGGCTATCTGTTTTCAAAACAAAAGGTGTTAAGGTATTTTACCTTTTGCCTATGAATAGTAAACGCATATTTTTTATAGAAAACTAGGAAAAGAAAAGCACAGAAACAACAATCCAAAAAAATCACCCAAGATGATATTATTCAGAAACCATCACTGTTGACACTTTAGGGTGTTTTCCCAGTTTTTTCCTCTGTTCACATATTCACATACATATTTTAGAATTGTGATCATACTGTTCAGAATTTGACCTGTTTTCTTTGCCCACTTAATATATTCTGAACCATGTCATGAACTGTTCTTTCACAACGTTATTCTTAAATGGTTACATCGTATTCCACCAAATGGACTGACTGTAACTTATTGGGGCCGTTAATTTTCACTTCGAAGCACCGCTCACACCAACTCAGATGCTTCACCGTTTGAGCGCCCTCAGTGTGCCAACTGGATGGCGGGGCACAGAACCTGTCTTCAGGAAGTGGACTCTCCCGTTCCCTCCTCTCCTACTCCAAGAACACACGATGATTTTAACAACCGAGCACAGGACACCCGAGGGCCCCCCACATTCTGCGTCCGCCAGCGATCAAGAGCCGGTCTCACCGCGCGTGGCTGCCGCCGCGGCGCCGGCGCAGGAGGGCGAGGCTGCTCCGGGGCGCTTTGCCGCTGCGGTCGTTGACCTCGTCACTCGCGCGGACGCGGGCGCTGCGGCCTGCCCGGCTGCGGGGACAAGCAAATTAGATGCTTTTTGTAATTACTAAGTTGTTGTTGTGGCAGCATCAGAACTTAGCATACTGGCTAATATTCCTACCTTTTCTCTCACCGTCCACTTTCTTTTCGGAAGTTTGTCTTTGCCCAGATTGGGCTGCTCGAACATCACTCCCATGACCAACCTATTTAAAAGATTAGGTGCTATGTGATTTCATTGCATAATGAATCAAACGACCACACTTTTAATCTGTAAATTGACCCCTCATCTGAAATCTGGCTATTGTAAATGATCCAGCAAAAAATCCACCACTGCAAATAAAATGAGATGAAGAAAAAAGTTTTCCATTATATAAATTTCCTTGCAAGCTTTTTTAGAATCCTAGAATTTGGAAAATGCTAATTGCCTGAGCTATTAAAAATAGCAGACTATAATCTGAGAGTCCTTAAACATACCAGCGTGTTTCACTTCAAGACTTTTGAATTTTGTGTAGAACACTCTTCTCCTGGATAGAAAACTCTTCCCATAGTTCACTCTCCCACTTCCTTGAAGACTTCCTTCAAAATGCCACCATCTCAGCGCGGCCCCATTAGAAGCCCACCCTGCACCGACTTCCATTCTCCCCATCTCCCTTCTCTTGGTTTTTACCTCCTCCATAATAATTATGACCATCAGCATACCATATATTTGTCTTTTTTTATTGCTTATCTCACATGTAAGCTCCATGAAAACAAGGAATTTTGTTTTATTCACTACTATATCCTAGAGCCTAGAGGAACATGGTAGTGACTCAAAATTTATTGAATACATGCAACATAGCTTTCTCACCTGGTAAAGAGGCATACTATTTCCCTCCTTGCCCACTTCACTTTACTTTAGTAAGCCTCCTAAAAAGTTTATCCATAATGGTGTTCTGAAGACCCATAAGTTTATCACCCCACCCTATGTGCTTTATATCCCTATCAGCATTTTATAGTGACATGGAGGCACAAAAGAAGCCCAGTAAACAAACAAAGAGTGTGACACACAGAGTTGGTATAGGTGTCATAAGGGTTGTTTGGGCAATGAATATTTTAAGTGAGTGTTTCCTTACCACCTAGCCAAAACTGCTCTGTACCATAAAAATAACGGGGATTTTGGTACAATTAACTCTAGTAAAATAATCACTATGCTTGAAGCTGATATTAGATTTAAAATGAATTTACTTACTCCGAGAAAAAAAGTACAATTTGTCATTGTAGTGACAATTATGACCAACTGTAACTACACCCCAGTCAGCTCCATCTGGTCTTTGGCCTCTGACCTTGTCATCCATGCAAGATGGAATAGCCTTAAAAGATCAAGTTATAGAAAAAGAAGATAAAAAAGAAGATCAAGTTTGAAAAAGAATGAACTGACAAAATTTACTTTCATGTTTCATTATGAAATAAAGTTTTCATTTTAAAGTTAAATTTTACCCTTAATCATTTAACCCTCAATCATTTATGGCAAAAAGATACTTGCTAACTTAAATTACTATTTTTTATTGTTCTGGCTTGATTAAATTACGCTTAATAGCTTCAAAACTTACTCATGTTTCTCAGGAGGAGAAAGAGGAAATCTCAGACTATATTTTCCAGGTATTAGAATCCTCATTAATATGAGCAGCTGGACATTATTTGGAGGGGGCAAATGAACAGACTAGAGTGTTAGGACTTTTCTACTTATGAAAAGATACTGCACAGCTTACTTTCCTAGCTTTGACAATTTGCCTTCAAATCTAATGATTAGGCATGTGTCCACTGTCAATAAGAAAATGGAGACCTGATCACAAAATGGGGAAGAAATCTAGCAAGAGAAGGACTGATTAAAAGTGGTAAGATATTTATCAACTCTAAAGTTCCTTAAGAGGCACATGCAGACTTCTCCTCTAGATTAGGACCCATTTGCTTCTCCAAATCTCAGGGAAAATTTAGTGCTAAAGAAATGAGGCTTTTTTCCAGACCGCACGAAAGAAACAAAATTCGGCAGTGGCTACTGTCTAAGTAGAATAAAAAACAACTATTATTTAATGCAACAATGTGTGTCTTTTCCCCCTACATATAACAGTTTGTAAATAGCTGTTTACGCTTTAGACCAATGATTGGTATCCTACATAGTGTTGAGAAGCCAGATTAAATCTCACTCCTTCCAAGAGGTCTTCTCTGATGTTCCTCCAAACATGTACAATCTCGCCCTCCTCTAACATATATAGACCATATGTATCTATATCTTTCCACCTTGAGCTGTATTCTACTAATTTTGGTCTCTGCCACATTATCCTAAGAGTAATCAAAGGTCTGTCAAATAAATTAACGAGATTCAGGAAGCAAAGAAAAACAGGCAATGTCTCGAGCTTTTGTTATTCAATTCTTGTTTAGACCAGGAATGAATACACAGCCAACGAGAGACCATATCGTGAAAATAGCAGATCACCAGTGACTACCTAATTTACAGATCCAACTGCCTGTGTTCAAACTTCATCCCTCTTGACTCATTGATCATTCTCTTCTTTAGATCACCCCTCCTTCAGCTTCTGTCCTGTTCTAGTTCTCCTGCCACCCTGACCTATCACTGGTCCCTGACTCCTGCCCACCTGAAGGTGTTCTCTAGACCTCACTCTTTCATAATTTATATGTCTTTATTGGGTGGTCTCATTTAGTCCTACAGCTTAAACACCCAGCCATACTCCCAATAGCATATCCTGAATTCACAGCTCAGCGTGGATCTCCATCCTGATTTTCAAATTTTTGTTCCCAACTATCTTATCCAGGTGGCCCAAACAAGCTTAAAGAAAAAAAAAAGAAAAAGTGTTATTAATAAGCACCCACATAGGCATGTTCCTTTTCTTGCCTTCCACATCTCTTTTAGCAGCAGCACAATTTATATGGTTGCTCAAACTGATTTATCTTCAGAATCATCTTATCTCTGACTCTTCAATTTCCTTCACCCCTCACTGTCTACTTGGTCACCTGTCAAATTTATCTCCTAAGATGTCTTACCCCTATTTCTTCCTTTTAAACCCTCTGTCCCGGTCCACTTATCCTTTCTCACCTATTCTACCACGACAATCTCACAGCTGGTCTTCCTACCTATAAATTCGTCCCTTTCCAGACTAGAATCTCAAGCCCAGGGTAAACTCAGATGCAACATTCACTTGGGTATAGAAGGAAAGTACCTCAACATCCATCCCTACTGTTGTGTGAATCAGGAGTTAGTTGTTTTTATTGCTGAAAAGTATCCCATTGAATACTTTGTTTATCCACTCACCCGTTGATGGACATTTGGATTGTTTCAGTTTTTAGCTACCATGAATAAAGTTGTGTGGAAATTAATAAACAGAAACTTCATTAAATTCCAGTCCAGTGGTGAAAAAGGGAAGCTCTCACAACCTGCCTCCATAGCAGAGCCCAACAGGAAGAAGACAGACTTCCTCTTCTTGACCAGGAAGCTCAGCCAATGAGAGACTGTCACAACTCAGCCAGTGAGATGCTACTCCACCTCTGGACTCTTTGTTTTTAATAGCCCTCCTAACTTCCTCTTCCTTCCATAAAAGAGTTTCTCCTCCTCTTGCTGCTAGGAACTTGCATATGGCTTGCCAAGGCTGCAGGCTTCGAATTGCAATTGTTTGTTGGTCCTGAATAAACCCATTTTTGCTGGAGAAACAACTAGCTGTCTGTTTGCTTAAGGTCAACAGTTGCTATAAGCATTCTTGTGCAAGTCTTTTTTGTAGGCATGTTTTATTTCTCTTGGGGAAATATAGGTGTGGTATTTCTGGGTCATTCTGGGTGTGCTTAACTTTTTCAGAAATTGCCAAATAGTTTTCCAAAAGAAAGCTGGTACATTGTTAGGAATGGACAGGGTCATGGTGCAAAGATAAAAGATTCTATTCACAAAGCTACAGTGATTTGAAACATGTATGCATCTAACAAAATACCCTCACAATTGATGAAGCAAAAATTTACAGAACTACAGAAAAAAATTGGTAAATCCACCATTATTGTGATTGAACACACCTCTCTCAGTATTGATTGACCAAACAGACACAATTTATCAATGATATATGGAGAGTCTGAACAAAACGACTGACCAACTTGACCAAAGGAACACTCAACAGAGAATACGTGTTGTCCTTCAGCGCACGTGGAAGAGTGACAAATGGTCACACTCTAGGCCATGGAGAAAGCTTCAACAAACTTCATAGACCCAATAAAGTGAGAAATTAAGAGCAAAAACGTTAATTTAAAATCCCTGTTTAATAACTTCTGGGTTTAAGATGAACTTATGATGGAAAATTCAAATGTCTAAAACTAAAAGATAATGAAAAAGCAAATCAAAACTTGTGGGATATGGCAAAATAGGTGCTTTGAAAGAAATTTTAAGTGCTTATATTAGAAAAGAAGAAAGTCTTAAAATTAGTGAGATATGTGTCCCTCTTAAGAAATTAGAAAAATAATAACCAAGTAAAGTCAAAGAAAATAGAAAGAGATAATAAAAGAAAGAAGAGAAAGCCGTGAAATAGAAAGTGAAGATACCATAGGAAAATCAACAAAGTTAAACCTTCATTCTTTGAAATAATTAAAATAGAGGAAACTCTAGCAAGATTGATCAAAAAAAGAAGACATAAACAATATCATGAATGAGAATACACAAAGCAGACTATATTGGTTATCTATTGCAGCATAAGAAATCATCCCAAAATTTGTAGAGTAAAACAACAACCACTTTTTTGCTCTTGATTCAATGGGTCAGGAATTTGGGCAGATGTCAGTGGGACAATTCATCTCTGCCTCATGTCTGTGTTCTCAGCTGGGTTGGCTCGAAAGTCAAGGTACTGGCTGGGATGGGTAGGGATCTCTTTTCTAATTCTCTCATCTCATTCTCCCATGAGAGTCAGAGGATCCAAGATGGTCTCATTCATCTTTGTGGGACCATGTTGCTTAACATCAAGTGGGGCCATTCTCTCTACATGGTTAGTCTCTCATTCTCCAGCAGATTCTCCTTTTGGTCTCTCTCCAGCAGACTCGCTTGGACTTTTTGACATGGTAGCTGGGTTTCTTCTTGGCGTATGTGGAAGACCTCAGATTGGAAGTCCCAGAATGTCACTTCTACCTCATTCTATCTGTCAATGCAAATCACAGGGCCAGCCCAGATTCAAGGGGCTTGAATCCTGATAGGACGAGTAGCAAAGTCACATTCAAAGGGGAGTGTGCACAGGGAGGAATGATTCATTGGGAGCCATTTTTGGCAATCCACAACAGAGCCATAATTACAGATAAAGAATTAAAAAGATAAGAAGAGAATACCATCAAGAGCAATATGCCAATTTTAAAAACTTAAATTAATGGATAAATTCAACAAAAATCTTAAATAGTCCTACAACTAATTAAAGAAGCTAAAACCGTGGTTAAAAATCTTCCCATAAAGGAAACACTAGGCCCAAATGAGTTTATAGACAATAAGTTCTAGCTAAGAGGTTCTTCCTCCAACTCGGTTCATTGTAAAATTCAATATAGGAAGGAAAGCATGCATAAAGAGTGCGATCTTTCTCACTAAAGATAGCACCTAGAGCCTCTAAGGTTCCCACTATAGGTGGTGGCAGCTGGTCTTTGCAGCACCTACTTAATCTCCCTGAAATCGATCATCCCTTAGGAGTCTTTAGTCCACATGGTTGGTCCATTGATTCCTTGTAACTGAAACAAGGCTGCTTTGTTTCAAACAGGAGTTTTTTAAGTGCTAGGGGATTATAAAAGGAAAATACCTGTCGTGCTGTATTTCTTAAACGTCTTCCATTGAGGAGACCTAAGGGTAGAAGAGTTCGTGGTATCTTCAGTGGTCTGAGGCAGCGAAGTAGTCTATCACATTCTAAAGTTAGTCGAACTCGCATGTTTTTCCTTAAAAACCATAGTGATGCATTTTTCTTCATAACATGTGAAGTCTATATGGAATTTATTTTAATATTAAAGTTGTAGGGCCAGCCCCGTGGCTTAGCGGTTAAGTGTGCGCGCTGCACTACTGGCTGCCCGGGTTTGGATCCCAGGAGCGCACCGACATACCGGTTCTCCGGCCATGCTGAGGCCGCGTCCCACATACAGCAACTAGAAGGATGTGCAACTATGACATACAACTGTCTACTGGGGCTTTGGGGGAAAAAAAAAAGGAGGAGGATTGGCAATAGATGTTAGCTCAGAGCCGGTCTTCCTCAGCAAAAAGAGGAGGATTAGCATGGATGTTAGCTCAGGGCTGATCTTCCTCATAAAAATAAATAAATAAATAAATAAATAAATAAATAAATAAATAAAGTTGTATTTTAGTCCCAAAATCTTCAGTGGAGGTAGATGCTCCAGGAGGAAGCCTCATAATTATCCTGTGATTAGGTGTTTTCCTGTGAGAAGCGCGAAGATAATCTGATTTGCTACAGACCTGGTGCAGACCCAAGGGAACCCAGAAATAAAGAAATCTTGCATAATTTTTCCCTCTTCACCTTCTTGCCTCTCGTCATATTTTGGGCATATCTATTAAGCCCACCACCCAGAGTCTGTTCCCACAGGTCTAGACAAGACCTGTCTACCTTCCTAGAGCTGGCCTGCACAGTTCTGTTTTCCTGATTGAAGAGCTACTTCTTCGTAAGGTATGTGGGATGATCTCATTCAGAGAAGGCTGTCTAAATGGAAATGTGGCTTTACTCTTTCAAACTTCAACAGGATAATCATGTTTTGACACAGGAAAACAACCTCCATATTTAATTGAGAAAAATGCACATATATAGTCAGGGGAGAGAGGTTCAGGTGTATAGTGTCATCTCGTTTTATTACAGTAAAATGAAAAATTCCTGGCAAAGAGTTGAAGCTGGATTTCAGTCTTAGCCATAACACTTATTGGATGTTTATCTTTGGGCAAATGGTGGCTCTGAACCTTAGTTTTCCCATATACAAACCATGGTAATGATAATATCTATCTACATACGTACTTGATAGAGTTGATAGGATGAAATGGAAACAGTGCATGTGAAAATGTTCTGAAAACTGTAAAGCTCTGTAAAGATAAAACCTGCTGTTGTTGTTAAAGTATTTTTAATTGGAAAAAAATGGAAATGATGTTTATAAATAATATAGTCTATTTATGCTATTTTTCTTTTCTTTTTTTTTTTGGTGAGGAAGATTAGCCCTGAGCTAACATCCGTTGCAAATCCTCCTCTTTTTGCTGAGGCAGATTGGCCCTGGGCTAACATCCATGCCCATCTTGCTCTACTTTGTACGGGATGTGGCCACAGCATGGCTTGATAAGCAGTGCATTGGTCCATACTGGGGAGGCGAACCTGCACACCCCGGTCACCGAAGCGGAGCATGCGAACTTAACCACTATGCCACTGGGCTGGCCCACAACACTATTTTTCCAAAATTACTAATTACATTCTTCTGATGTAGGGTCTTTGGAAATATATGTTTCCTAACAGTGATTGTCTGGGGGTAATTGTTCCTTTTAACAAATTCGTAAATCGTGCTAGTAGTTTCAACCAACAAGATAGGGATAGAAGGAAATAGAGAGAACCTCTGGAGCAAAGTGAGTTATTAAATTTCTATGGAATTTTATTTATCTATGTTATATTTAAGCACTTCTAGGTTCAACTACATAGTGGAATTGGCAATAAATGAGATTTTTGCCATTAGAAGGACACATTCTTCCCAGTTAAAGAAACATTTTTGTTTGTACTTATTAGTACAACTTTGTAAAATTATTGTCCTTTCTATCAACTTTGCGCCATGTTTATGATACATTCTAACCTAAAATAACGATGACCTAAAATCAGAATAGCGTCTCAGTATTGAAAATTAATGAGTCAGCAGTTATCGTAATAATAGAAACTCTGAAACAAAAAACTGTCAAGAAAGAGGCTGTGGGTCATAGTGCCACTTAAAAGTACATGAAAATTCTATTATTATTGTATTTTAGGGTAAATGAACACACATGTGTAGAAGAAATGCTATAAATAAATTGGTGATTTTCTTTGTGGCAGGGAAATTATGCCAAAATCATATTTATAACAATGAATTCAGGTGTGTGGATGGTGAATTATCTTTACAGAGCTGATGGCACTCTAAATTAATATAATCATTTTGGAAACCACTTTGGCAGTATGCACCAAGAGCTATAAAAACTTCAGAGCCTTTTTGACCCCAAAATGCCATATCTGATGATTTATCATAAAATCATATGTCTAAAGATGTTCACCAGTTTCCTGACAATGCAAAACTGGAAGCAATTTAAATGTCAGTGATGGGGGAATGGTTTAGTAAATAGTCTCATCTACATGATGGCATATTATGTAATCACTAAAACATAACTGTAAAAGCTAAATAACAACACAGAAAAATGCATATGACATACTGTTAGTGTTAAATGAAATGTACAATGCTTATTCACTGTTGAAAAAAGTAAACAGGCATACACCAAAATCGTAATAGCCATGTCAAAGTGGAGATAGAGAAGACTTTTTTCTTTCCTCTTTTCTTCACAATGTTTAATAGTAGGATGCCGTTACTTTACAACAACAAATGTGTTACATTATTATCACAATAACTGTAAATTTCAGACATGTTCAGTGGTTACCTGGAGATTTGGAGATTACAAGATCTCCACGTGTTCACATAGTTTGGCAAGCGGGGCAATTGCTCCTCTACTCCGATTGCACCACCGGTTTTAATACTCTAAAAGGGTATCATCAAACCGTAAAGAGTGGCCGGGGTGAGGGGGGGACAGGGAGGAGCCCAACAACCCACAATTAACCAAATTGTAGCGTTAATTTATATTTATTGATTTACTTATTTTTTAATCAGTTATAGATCCTATCAAATTTAGACAACTGGTCATCTAATTTTTAATTTTTTTGTGGAGCTTAATTCAACATTCATTGAACCCTAAGTACCAAGTACTATATTTAAGCATTGAGGACAATACAAATGAATAGGATACAGTTCTTGCTCTCAAATAGTTCTTCTAACGGTGAACTTGTAATAAAACACCTTGTGTTAAATTCAGAGAAGCTTTGGTGACGTCTTTCAGCATTAATCAACTTCTTTTATCAAAACTATCACTTAATCAGCTAACCAGCAACTGCTTATTGAATGCTTACTATTAATGACTAAACTCAAATCAGTGAAATTTTAATGAACCTAATAACCTGTGAACATTGTACTATTTTCAGTCTTTTAAACGATAGTAGTCTTTTATATTTTATAAAAATACATCTTTTAGATGAGTACAATCTCAGTTGGATACTGGTGAATTGTGTCCTCCATAAAAATCTCCAAACAATTCTTCCAAGAAGAGGAGTCTGCTGCTATCTGGAGCAATAGCTTTATTAATGCTGCTTTTAAATATATTCACATAAGGGGGCCGGCCCCGTGGCACAGTGGTTAAGGTCATAGTGGTTAAGATTCAGAAGCCTGGAGTTTGCAGGTTTGGATCCCGGGTGTGGACCTGTCGAGCCATGCTGTGGTGGCATCCCACATTCAAGGTGGAGGAAGTTTGGCACAGATGTTAGCTCAGGGACAATCTGCCTCAAGCAAAAAAATTCACATAGGGAAAAAAATGAATGAGATGGGAAAGTACTATCAAAGTAATGATAAGTTTTAAAGAAGCAGAATACAAAACTATAATTTAGTTTTAATCCAGTTTTGGAAAATAAAAATATTAATGTCTATTTATAATAATTGCTAGTAGTGAATAAGCTCTTGCTACGTGCCAGGCACTGTTCTGAAAGTGCTCTACCCATTGAATCCTCGCAAAAACCTTCTGAGGTAGGTAGGGCTAGTAAACTGAGACACAGGGGGCTAAGTAACTTGCCTTAAAGTAACCTGCCCCAGATCACACACAGAAAGTGGACGAAGAAAAAATATTTGAAGGAAATATTAAAATTCTCATTATTCTTAGATCTAGAGAGTATAGTAATAGATCATTTTTATTTTCTTCTTTGGTTACATATTTTCCTAATTTTTCTACAATTTAAGTTTTCTACAAACTTAAATGGTTTTAATCATAACATATTGACTTTTACAGTCAATAAAAATTGCTCAATAAAATAGTAGCAAAAGGAGTGCTATAAGCTAATATATTTCAATGAGAATGTAAAGAGCATTCGCAGAGACTATTTGATGACGTTTTCTTGTAGTGTGAATGTGGAAATGAAATGACTTAGGAAGTGCATTGATGAGTCAGATGCTCCTTGCAGTGAGTGTAAAAATCCTTAGGCTTGCATTTGGAGCCTGTTTCACACACACACCCTCCCACAGGGACACATGCTGTATAAGATGTAACTTTACACAAAACTTCTCCAGAATGAATCTGATACCTACATCTCAATCCAGTCCTGATCTAGGGAAGCAGAGCATTACAGAGTCAGCAAGACTGCTACAGTGGCTGGTTTTTGACTCCAAGTCCCCACTTGAAAACACATCTTAAAGGGATAGCACTTCTTAAGGCCTTGACTACTTGGCTACAGATTTGAATTCACTCCTCTCTGGCTTCAATGTTTATGCTCTTTGTAGAACACCAGGCTGCCTCTCAAAATGATCATAGTGGCAGGCCCGGTGGCCTAGTGCTTAAATTCTGTGCACTCCCCTTTGACAGCCCAGGTTTGGTTCCTGGGCACGGACCTACACCACTCGTCAGTGGCCAGGCTGTGGCGGCAACCCACATACAAAATAGAGGAAGATTGGCACAGGTGTTAGCTCAGGGACAATCTTCCTCAGGGGGAAAAAAATGATCATATCATATTATTTCTCTTTGGCTCCTTTTATTCTGAAAATTAAAAGTGTTAACACAATACTGAAGCAAGTATCAGTGAACACCTCAGAAAACATGCTGATTAAAATTGTGTACCCAACGATTCACGATTAGTCAAAGGCAGAACTGAAACACGAATGTGGGTGTACTTTTCCCTCTACGAGATCTTCCTGAGGCACAAGCATGCCGGGCTCTGTGAGCTGGAGAGATAGACCCTATCCTAACAGACTGATGTAGATAGGAGGAGGGCTGCCCAGAGTCTGCCAAAACTCTTTAATGCTGACTCGGGCCACTTCTTTTTTTTTTTTTCCGTGAGGAAGATCAGCCCTGAGCTAACATCCATGCCAATCCTCCTCTTTTGCTGAGGAAGACTGGCCCTGGGCTAACAAATGTGCCCATCTTCCTCCACTTTATATGGGACACCGCCACAGCGTGGCCTGACAAGTGGTGCATCTGTGCGAGCCCGGGATCGGAACCCCAGCAGCCAGCAGCGGAGGGCGCGCACTTAACTGCTACGCCACAGGGCCGGCCCCGGGCCACTTCTAATCATTTCTGTCTGAAGGAACCGGTGGTGTGTCTTACCTGTAATGGCATCTAATTTCAGGGAAGAGCTTTGAAAGACTTCTTTATAATTTCTTTGTGCCATTAGGGATGTGCTTGGAAGCAGTAGAAGATGATGACCCCATTTCGCAGTGATGATAGAATCCCTGCGAAGGGGAGAGAACTGGGCTGGTCAGCAGCCCTGAGCTTAGATTTTGGGGAGCTCGGCCTGCTCTGCAGCTGAAGAGGAAAATTGGAATCGAAGAAAATTGAGAGTTTATTTAGTGTGGCAGAGAACTTGTGGTTACAGAAAAGATGGGCTAGGAGAAAAAAGAACTAAGGATAATGTGAAGGTGTAAAATCTGCTTTTGTTAGTTACCACAAAGGGCATGGTGGTGAGAAAACTTGTTCCCTAGAATCACTGACCTGAGCTGTCCAACATGGCTGCCACCAGCCACGTGTGGCAATTGAGCACCTCAAATGTAGTGTGACTGAGGAACTGGCTTGTTAATTTTTTTTTTTTTTTGTGAGGAAGATCAGCCCTGAGTTAACATCCGTGCTAATCCTTCTCTTTTTTTGCTGAGGAAGACCGGCTCTGAGCTAACATCTATTGCCAATCCTCCTCTTTTTTTTCCCCCAAAGCCCCAGTAGATAGTTGTATGTCGTAGTTGCACATCCTTCTAGTTGCTGTATGTGGGACGCGGCCTCAGCATGGCCGGAGAAGTGGTGTGCTGGTGCGCGCCCGGGATCCGAACCCGGGCCGCCAGTAGCGGAGTGCGTGCACTTAACCGCTAAGCCACGGGGCCGGCCCCCTGACTTGTTAATTTTACTTAATCTTAAGTAGTTTAAATTTGAATTTACAAACTGGTACTTGATTCAGTTATTGAAAAACTCTTAAGTACGTCTGGAACAACTTGGGTATTTGAATTTACTTTTTCAATTGGAAATTTTATGAAGTCTAAATACAAATCAAATATTCCAATGAAAGTCTAAAGTCCAAATTGAGATCTACTATACTGGATTTTGGAGATTTGGTATGAAAAAAGAAAGTGAAATGTCTAATTTAATATTTCTTTATGTTGATTCTGTGTTGAAATAACAATATTTTAGATATATTGAGTTATATTACTAAAATTAATTTCACTTGTTTCTTTCTAATGTGACTATTAGAAAAATTGTAATTGTACTTGTGGCTCACGTTACATTTCAATTGGAAAATGCTGTCATAGATTATGAGAAACTTGGCCATTTGAACTATCAGTGAGAATGGAATGTCTCACTCCTACTCAAGATCTGAGACCTGTGAGTTACTTTGACACAGGGAAGCAGCTCAATTTCCAACCCAGAGTTTCAGATAAGAGGTTTCTAGATTGTATTTCCAAGGGAACAGGTAATCAGACTAGAATATTCCTAACAGAACCTAAAATAATGTTTCCAATGGGAGGAGGCCAAGGCCATGTAAACAGTGTTTCTCCTCAGGCTATACAGCCTCTCTCCTTTGGAGTGATTCCTGCTTTGTTACCAGTGACATCCCTTGCTCTGCTTTGTTCCTGTTGCCTCCAGAACAATTACAGAGAAACCTCAATTGCTCAACTGTCCCTGCTTCATGGCAGCCCCAATCCACAGGTGATCCTTGCTTCCCCTGGTCACTCCCCAGAATCATTCAGCACAGGCCCACACCTTGAGGCAAGCCCCTCCCAGGTCACTCATGCCCAGACTCCCCAAGGTTCTCCTGAGAGCCCTCATGTTCTCCCTTGCACAGCAAGTAAATAAACCAAACTTCATTTAAATGAAAGTGTGCAATACCAAACCTCTTAATCTCAAGCTCCTGTGCCTGATGCGCAGTAAGCCAAACACTGAGACGTCGGTGCTTAGGGGCAGAGAAGGATTTATCCAAATTGGCCAAAATGAGAAAGCAGGAGGATAGTTTCTCTCAAATCGGCCTTCACAAGAGAGGAAAGCAGGGGGTTTTATTGAGCTAAGGGGCTTGGCAGGAGCAGTTTTGGAGAAACAAAGGGGAAATCTGTGCTCCTTTCACTCCAGATAAGCCCTTAGGCAAACAGACTTCTGGGCATCAATGGCAGCTGGAGGCTGGTTATCTGGTGATCTTAACTTCCTTGAAGGCATTCTTGGGGCCCACCTGGTGTCATGGTGGTTAAGTTCACGTGCTCTGCTTCGGCAGCCTGGGGTTCACAGGTTTGGGTCCTGGGCATGGACCTGTACATCGCTCATCAAGGCATGTGGTGGCAGCATCCCACATGCAAAATAGAGGAAGATTGGCACAGATGTTCGCTCAGGGCCAATCCTCCTCACCAAAAAAAAAAAAAAAAAAAAAAATAATAATAATGATAAATTAAATTAAATTAAATTAAAAAATAATAAAAATGAAGGTGTTCTTTTTCTTCTGCAAAACAAGCTCATAAATCCTTGTGACCCATGAGTCACCCCTCCAGTTAAACAAGAAAACAGCAAATTGACAAGATTAACTTCTTTTCATCTATGTCTGTGTTAGGAACAAGGTCAAAAGAACTGAATATTTACAGTAACCCTCAGGCACCCAGCTTCATGTGTTCCTGGTGGTCTCCATCTGATGGGCTTTATCTGTAGACATCTTGAGAAGAGTCTTGAAATCTTGAAATTAGATTACCAAAAAGGAGCAAGAGAAATCATTCATTGATTTAAGAAAATTTGTAATGTAAAGAGTGGAGAGTAGTTTTAGAGTCTGATCAACCTGGGCTCTAGCCCTGGAGCTGCTCAATTTCTGTTCCCAAACTTCATTGATGCCAATCATACCAACGCCTGCTGCATAAGTGACAAGAGATGTTCACATATTGAGGTATATGGGGTAGCTATTCGGGTTCAGAACTGATTTGGCTTGAACTAAAGAAGCCTGACTTATTCCTTATCATACATACATTGTACACGTCTGCTTTAACTACTAAAGAATGCATTCTTTGGTGATAAGAATGCATACTTCCCCTCCTACAATGCCAGTATTGGTAAGGCCTGTATCAGTATTCCTGAAAAGTTCCCTTTCCCAGACATCAGGGTCATGTCTGCTTGCTAATTTGCAACTGAATACCTCTTTGAAATTTTGATGAATACATATCCTGGGCATGTTTAATGTATGTTCTTTGTTCTAAAAAGCTATAAAACTGTACCGAAAACCATGCTTCTCCAGAACGCTTTCTTCCTTTATGGAAACTGCCTTCCCACGTTATAATCCTCAACTTGGCTCAAGTAAAACTCACCTTATCTCTCTTATCTATACAATGGTTATTGGTTATTTTGCATAGACATAAGGTTGTTGTGAGATTAAATGAAATACCCTATCTAAAGAGCTTAGCATAGCAGCTGGCATGAAGCAAGCACTTCAAAAAATGGTAGTCACTGTTAGCTGACCACAAGAGGGAAGAGCTAGAATGGGGATCCAATCCTGTGGGCACTCCTGTGTTCTCCAGACCTGCCCCGTTTCTGGCAAGGAAGGCAGTCAGGGTTGGGTGGGGAGTGGGCCTTAATTAATTAATTAATCAATTTGCCTATAATAGTTAAAGCTGAAAGGAAGGTGAAAGAGGCTCTAAATTCTCCTGTGGAATTAAAGGATGAAAGAATTACAAATAAGGGATTCTCCATTTCAAAAATCTGTTCTTTTTTCCCACATTTTTAAAGATGCTCTCTGGAGCCAGCTTGATGGCCTAGTGGTTAAAGGTCGGCACGCTCCCCTTCGTCAGCCTGGGTTCAGTTCCCGGGCACAGAACCACACCACTCACCTGTCAGTAGCCATGCTGTGGTGGCGGCTCACATAGAAGGACCAGAAGAACTTACAACTATACACAACTACATACTGGGGACTTCGGGAGGAAAAAAAGGAAGATTGGCAACAGATGTTAGCTTAGGGCGAATCTTCCCCTGCAAAAAAATAAAGATGCTCTCACTTTATGTGCCCAATGAACTTTTAATGCCTAGTGGCTCCAGAGTCCATGTAAACCAAGCCTTGGATTAGCAGGTTCCTGAGATGAGTATAGGGTAGTGCAGAAAGACTGTGGGCTTTGACTTGGGTTTAAATCTCTACCTGACACTTTTTTTTTCTTTTTTGATGGCAATGACCATTTCCGTTTACTTTGGATTATATGTCATTATAACTATTAACAAGATTTAAAAAGGACATCTTCCGGTAGGTCAGACGAAAGTAAAAAAATTGTGTGTGGGGCTGCAGTTTCAGGACGGTTTCTGCAGCTGTCGCACGGTAGCAAAACGGTGATAACCAGTGCACGAGAGTCTGCGTCGACGACAGCCAGAGCCCAAGCACCGGGAAGTTCTCTCCGGTGGAGAAGGAACAAAGGGCAGGTCGTGCACGGGCCAGGAGGGTGCAGCTCGTCGCCTCGCCACTAGAGGTCAGGAGATTACCGCCTCAGGGTTGGAGGACCGCCGTCGGGGATTGGCTTGTGGTGGCGGTGGGGGCGCCGAGACCCGGGAGGCAGGAGGGGGTGGAGGTGAATACAGCGCATAGGGACGCCCTGGTTACTGACACCTGACTTTGGAATGACATTTTTTTTTTCAGCATCAAATTTCCCGTTTTTGTGGGGCTGATGGACCAGAGGAAAGATACCAGTTTGGGGTCAAAGACAGAGCTGATACTGCAGCTTCTCAAGGAGCTTTTTCTTTAACCAAGATACAGTCTGCAAGGAGTCCAGAACAGTGCCAGGGTCCTGGGGAAGGTTCTGTCACTCCCTTGGGGGTCTCCTGCCCAAGCGCCCCATCCTCCACCTGGGCCAGCCGTCCAGAAGCCCCATCTCCCCACCCGACTGTCCCTGCGGTGAGCTGGGACCACCTTTCAGGACCAAGTCTACACTTGCACAGCCTGCGGCAGTAGAGTGCCCCAGACTGGGCGCCAGGAGTCCTGGGTTCTTGTCCCAGCTGGGCCCTGGATAGGCCCCTTCCACTTTCTGGGCCTCAGTTTCCCCATGTGTCTAGTCAGGAAATTGTATTAGGTGAGACTCACAGCCCCTTCTAGCTTTGCCATTCAGCATTTCCACATCTTCACAGGGAGGCTGTGAGGCTCCTCTCTGAAAGAGGCCCTCCAAAAGGCAACACTAAGAAGATACCCTGAGCTCACCCAGATACGAGGCCCCTCAAAACAGACCATCTCCTCTCTTAGGCCCCCCGAAGTTCCCCCATTCCAGCTGCGTGGGGAAAAGACGAGCCCTTGTCAGCCCCCTTGAGGAGCAGGGCCTGGGCCACAGGCTCAGAGGCTGGGAAGGAACAGCTAAGTTCTGGCCCGGGCTGCGGGGACCTCTGGGGAAGCCCTAAGTGGCACGAATGATTTCAAAGCCATCTAAAGGATGAGACAGCAGATGGTGCCGGGGCCCCACACCTCCCTCACGCACCAGAGCTTGATGAGTCTTTACTTGAGTATCTCTGCTGAGCCCTCAACAGCCCAGGAGGAAGAGGACTGGGGCGTACCATCCCCCAGACAACCAGAGGATGTGGCAGTCAGGTCTGAGTCCTGGTTCGCCCTTTCCCAGCTGTGTGATGTTGGTAAACTACCGTACTCAGCCTCTCTGGATCTCAGTTTCCTCATCTGTCAAATTGGGATGACAATCAAACCCACCTCACAGAGTTGTGAAGATTCATCAAGACAGTGCACATAAAACTGACACACACCAAGCCAAAGCTCCATGACCAGCAAAGTTTGCCAGGTACTGTGTGGGGGCCTGTTTTCCCTGCAAACTGGGAGGGCTGATGGCACTGGTGGGATTCGAATCATCACTCCAGGCCTCAGATGGTGATGTGCTTTGTGTCTGTAGCAGAAGGTCTGCAGCTCCACGACCCCTGCTACTAGCATCGGTGTGGGTGGGTGGCAGGCAGGGGTGAGCCCCAGGTGGGCAGCTAGCAGGACCTCTTGTGTGAGCCCAGCACCCTATTTCCCCCAAAGTGTGGTGTCCAGAGCTCTGGGCGGGTGATGGGGCAGGGGCCATGGGGCCTGGTCCGCCCCAGCTGTGGTAGGGCTGGAAGGCCTTCGGCAAGTCCCTTTCCGTCTCTGGGCCTCCGTTTCCCAGCAGCGCAGTGCTGGGTTGAACACAGAAATTCCTTGGTTCTGCATTTGTTTATCCAGCATTCTTGAAGGCCCCTTAGTGGGCAGGAGAAGTTTAGGGCTTCAGACTTGGGCCCCAAGATTCCGATGCCCTCAACCCATCCCTGGGGACCCTGCCTCGGGTGCAGACAGGCCCACCAGGCAGGGTGTCTCTCAGCCCCTGGAGGGCGGAGCCAGCGTCACAGGCCTTCCCAGAAACGAGGCCCTGGACTGCTGCCCAGTACTCCTGAGAGGGCCACCTAGGGCCAGGATGCATGGGCAGCCAGCTGGGGCCCCCACTACTCAGCCGTGACCCCGGAAGGGCCCAGGTGGGAGCGGGGGCAGGGAAGAGGAAGGTGAAGACAAGGAGGACTTTTTACTTTTCATGCAAAAAAAAAGGGACCTTATCTCTTCTTGAGCTGACCTGATGCGTAAGCTGGGCAGACGGAGAGGCAGGCTCCATCCTCCAGTTCCCCTGGAGGAGAAAAAGATGGAAGGTGGGAGAACTGGGTGGAGGACTGAACTTGACCCTGCACCAACATCAGTTTCACCATGGTGCTCCGGCCACTTCCCCCACAACGACGAGCCCAGGCTGGCAGGGCAGCCAGGGGTGAGACAGGAGTGGGGCTGCGTGCTGTCACCCCTGGGCCCCACTCTTGTCCTAACAAGCCAGGCTCCCAGAGAGAGACCCTGGGTCCTGCACAGGACCCCAGGCCCAGTCACCACTCTCTTCCCTCCAGGCCTTTGCAGACCAGTCCCACAGCCTGCAGGGCCCTTCCCCTTTGTCTGCCTGGAAACTCCTCTCACCCTTCAAGGCCTTGCTGAAGCATCGCCGCCTCTGGAAAGCCCTCCCTGCCCACCCGGCAGAGTCAGCAGAATCCACAGCCCTCGCAGGCAGGCCAGGCTGGCCTGGCATTCCTCATTCCCATTCTAATGGGTTCTTTCCAGCCTCCTGACTAGACAGGACCTCCCTGAGGGCCGGCCCTGGGTCAGCTTCATCCCCAGGGGCTCGGGGAATCATCAAGTGAAGCACCTGCCAGTTGCCCATGTTCTTGGGAGCCTCTAGGAACTTCACCAGACTCCTGGCTCTCATGTCAACTTTTTCCCACCTGCCCAGTAATGCCAGAGATGAAGGGTGGAGTCAGAACCTCCTTTTGGGAATAAACTTTCTTCAGCGCTCTGTCCTGCCTCTGCCAGCAATCTCCTCGCCCCTTCACCCCCTCCCTACTGTCCCTCTCAGGAGTGCTCACTGGCCTGCCAGGGCGCCCCCGCACTCCTGTTCTCTCAGCCAGGGGTCCCCTGTGACTTGCTGCTGACCTCTAGCAGGTCTTGGGCCCCTGGACGGCCGATCCCCTACCCCAGGCGGGTGCGAGGCCAAGGTCCTCTCCTCCACCGCCGGCCCTCTCGGGCCCTGGGGGCTGAAGGCAGGCCCGGCTCTCTGCCCTCATTGTCCTTCGGAGTGGCTGGGCCTGCCACGGCCTCCAAGCGGGGGCTACAGCGGCTCTGTGTCCCAGCCGGTGTCCTGGATCTCCCCCAACATGCGGGCCATGCCCTTGGCGGCAGCCGAGGCAGCCCAGGGCCAGGCCCGTGCTGGGCCAGCTGAGGGCAGGTGAGCGCCGGGGGCTCGCTGAGCACGCCCCGGGGAGTTCGGGAGTTCGCTCGATCCGCTCGTCCTTGTTCTTCAGGCCGTCAAACAGCGCTGCAGGCGCTCGCCCTCGGCGTCGACGCCAGAACCATGCCGCCAGTGCAATCGCTGGATCTTCCAGTGTAGGAATCCCAGATGGTGACCTCCGGGGTCTTCCTGGCCAGGTCCCCGTGCTTAACCTCGGAACAGAACTCCTGGCTGAACTCCGGGTTCTGAGTCGTCGTCTTCCCCGCCATCTCATGTTAGGATTTCTCGTCCACACCTGGCTTCAGCGCGTCCTCACGTGGGGGCCGAGCAGCCGTTGTGCGCACGCGCGACTCCCGGCAGGCGCCGCCTCTGCGGGTGCCGGGGAGGGGAGAGGGAAGGGGGGAGGGGGAAGTGGAGGGGAGGGGGGGAGGGGGAAGTGGAGGGAGGGAGAGGGGGAAGGGGGGAGGGGGAGGAGGGGAGGGGGAGGGGGAAGTGGGGGAGGGGGAGGGGGGGAGGGGTAAGTGGAGGGGAGGGGGGGAAGTGGAGGGGAGGGGGAGGGGGAAGTGGGGGGAGGGGGGAGGGCGCTGCTCTCCCGATCGCAGAGCGGCCTGAGGTCCAGCGCGGCCGGGCGGGGAGGCTGCGAAGAGCCGGTCGACATCCCCGTGGGCGCGGCGCGCGGGGCGTCCGGGGGCAGGCAGCGGGCAGGTGGTCGGAGATCTGCTTGACGGGCCGGATGGGCCGGGCACGCGGCGCTGGCCGTGTGCTCCTGGATGCTGACGGTCGCCTGCTCCTCGCGCCCCGACGGCCCTGACGCGGCCTACCCTGCCACTTTTTTAAATCCGTAGGTTGAAGGCCACATATGCCCTTGGGCAAGAGACTTAATCCTTGCTGAGCCTCAGTTTGATGACAATCTTTTCCTCATGGAATTTTAAGATAAATTATATTACACTACATGGCAACTAATAGATTTTCAATAAATGGTACTTTAAAATACTAACAATGAGCACAATAATAATAACAATATCCTTGGATCTACCAATAGAAATTATGTGCATTTTTAATTAAAATATTGAGAAATCAAGAGCGAGAGGTATTGCTATAAAAAGTTAGCAAGAACGACAAATTTAGCGTTAGTTGGCCACAGGTATAAACTGGTGGAGTCTTTCTAGAAAACAAACATTGAGATGTTTCCCAATCAATCTTACTTGTTTAAAGGATGGATAGGATTTCACTTAATTCACAACACTGTCAGCCATTGCTTTGGATCAGCATTTTCCCCCTTAAATGTCCATTTTGAGACTTAAAGTAGAATTCATTCAAACCTCTCTTTTTTCATCCACTTATTGCTACTTTCTTACATCATTAAAAGGTGTTGATGGGGCCTGGCCCGGTGGCATAGCGGTTGAGGTTGAGGGCTGTGCTTCTGCCACCTGGGTTCACAGGTTCGGATCCCGTGGGTGGACATATGCACCGCTCATCAAGCCATACTGTGGCAGCGACCCACATACAAAATAGAGGAGGATGGGCACTGATGTTAGCCAGGCCAATCTTCCTCACCAGAAAAAAAAAAAAAGCTGTTAATGATTCTTCCCTCAGAAACTGAGAAAACATAGCAGAAATGCAATAAATATGTTGATTGACATTTTTATTATGTAGATATTTTATATAAAGTGACAAATATTTCATTTTTATGGTGCTGTAGAACTCAAACAATATGACTGAAGACACTTTTTTAAAATCTCTGTAAGATTTAAGCACACACCTCCAAAATCATCTCTGAAAATGTATAAACACAGAGTTCACAGGTTACAATGGTTTACAAGTTACGCGCACGTATTGACAAAGCCTGGAAGGAGCTGGGTGATCTGGCAAGATCGTGTGAACCTTTCTTGTGTTTTAATTTCCACTAGCATTATAGTAATGGCTGTTATACAGTAAATAATAGCTTAAAAATTCCTGCAAATAGCTCAATCTGACTATATGTCCCTGATGATCTAATTAAATGTTCAAATATTCAGTTATTAAAAAACCCACATCTTTCTTTAAAATAAAATGTTTTAATTAGTTGCTGCATAATTTATTACATTTTATATATGCTATACATTACAAATTAATCATTCTCTTCTTATTACCTATTTAAGCTATTTTTAATTTTCCTATTATACATGATCCTTTAATTAACATCTTTTAAAATGACAAATTTTGTTCAAGCTTCTCTTTTATCCCACAACATTATTTATTTTCCTGGTCTTTACAACGGAAGAGATGAGTGGCATATTTTTAAAAACTGAAAGAAGTAAAAATGCCTATCAAACCATGGAAAATTTACACATTTACACCCCTGCCTGTCCCTCCCCACCACTGCCATCTCCATCTAAGTGTGATCCCTTGCAGTGTGTCCAAGTTTCTGATAATTTCTTAGGAGAGAATCCCAGATGGGAGAATTACTGAGTAATTTAGAAATTATAGAAACATTAAAGGAAATTGTTGGTGGCAAAATAGAAAAATTCAAAAACTATATATATGTAAAATAAGAAACATTTGCACCAAAGAAAACAAAGATAAAAAGAAAATCAATGGAGTGGGGAAATGCTTGCCATTAGTACGTCAGATGGAAGTCTGGTATCTGAAAGATAGAGGACCCGTGATAAATTCTTTGGCCAGAAGCTAGCATCCAGTGGATAAGTAAATAACGACCAAGGAGAAGCACACGAGCTGGAGGTGAAGGAACTTGCCCAGTTCCTGAAGGGAAGTACACTGTGATGAGTGTGCTGAGTCCGTGTGTTGACTTTGCTGTCCTACACGTTCTCTCTTCAGGATTTCTGCGTACTTGTTACACGGAGTTTAGACTTCATGAATAAATATATAGTGTGATGTGTATTGGTAGAGAATATATATAGGAACTGTGATTTAATTTAACAGAGTGCTGGAATATATTGTTAAAAATGGTTTTACTGTATCAGAGGACATGATTTTTTTGGTGACTCTGATAATGAAATATTTTAAATGATTTCTTCTTTTGAAAGATTGTGTACTCATTAATATTGCTTTGTCACTCTTGTTAGCCTTTGTTACTTTTTCCTTCTAGTTGTTTCCCAAGTATTTCTTTTTGGCTAAATTATTTGTTTCTCTGTATAAAGCTAAGGGGTTTTGTTTTTTGGTGTGGATTTTTTAGCAGGTCTTCCTAATATGGGAAGGAATTTAATAGTGAATTTTTAGTAAAGGCCTAGTGCCCATAGGCATATTTTAATGTGTGAGTTCTTTATTAAATAAATCTTATAAATATTGATGAGGCCGTGTGTTAAAATACTCTATTTTTAGTTAATCTAATTTTTATTAGAAAAGAATTGCATGCACATAATTTAAAAAATTAAAATAAAAAAGCTTAAAATGAGAAAAGTCTCCCTCCTCTTCCCAGCTATCTCCTCTCCTCCCCAGCCCCTAATTCATTTCCCAGAAATCACCCCTGGTAACAGTTTTTAGTTTAATATCATATTTCTTCAAGTTTTATCAAATTTATATAGAATCTATTGATATTCCACTGTGAGAGATTAAGAATTTATCATGATCTAACTACCCTTCCACCTCTGGATTTTATTGCTTATATTTTTATTTTCTAGTGGTTGCCTTATCTACTCTAAATAACATATATAAATGTTTAATTCTTGGTTTATCAAATTTAGTATGGGTTGAGTATCCACAATGAAAGGCAAGAATGCTACCCTTCTGTCTACTTCTCTTCTGTCTAGCTGCCTCCCCATTTTTCTTAGTTACATTAACGTGTCTGAATAATATTGTATGATATTAATTTATATTTTCCCTTTTCCATTTCTCCATTCAAGCAAGTAACAGGCTGTGAATGTTATCACTTCAGGAGAGGTATAGGATGGGGGGGTGGGAAGTAGAGTTAGCCTGTAAAATGTTTGCCTGTTTTTGTTTTCCATACACCTAAGCTCCGTGAGGAGCACAGGATGTTCAGGAGGAAGCACAGTGCCCTGGAGACGCAGGGGGCAGGGAGAGGCTTCCCCCACAGAGATCCTCCAGGGTTGGAGTGGTGGTGAGAAGCTACATGGGAAACAAACACTGCTCCATGGTGGAGCCCAAGGAGGGGGCAAGCCTCAGAAGAGATAGTGGTGTCAGATATTTGGGGAAAGCAGGACCCTAGCACAGGGTTCCCAGCCTCAGCTAAGGCTCCCATGCCACACATGGGGCCCCAAAGGAGCAGAGATCTGCTGCATTGGAAACAATCATTCCTGGAGGCTCTCAGTTACCTGGGTGTACAGATTACTAATGCCCAGACGGTCCCCCTTCTCTCTGATGGTTTGGCAGCTGTATACCTTTATGGGACCCAGGAAGGGCAGAGAAACCCCAAGAATGTCTGTGGTTATGTTTCCCATCAAGCAGGTCTTATGGCAGCAGTAGAGGGACAAAAGAGATTATTTCCCAGAGGCAGAAATTAAATTGAAGTGTAGAAAATAAAGTGATATTTCTAATATACTTGAATTTGTTGGCTGAGATAAATACTCTGCCACATAATTTTTACATTGTCAAGGTTTATGACATTTACTTACTACTCTGTAATGTAATTATTAAATCTTCTGTGCTTTGGGCTTTGTTTGATACCCAAAAGTGAAAACCAATAGACAGCAAGTATGATATTATGATTACATAAGTATTAGTCACTGTAAATCAAACATTGTTATTGGACTAATTTAGAAGAAAACTGAATGCTATGACATTAAATGTTTGCTGCTTAAGGGCAGTGATGTCAGCATCATGGCAGAGTGAGCTTTCCCCCTTAGACTCTGCCCCCGAGATACAACAAAAAGACATTCATACACCAATAGAAGACATTCACACAACACAAAAGACATCTCAGAGACCCACACAGCCTTACATCTGAAGGTAGAGGTGCTGGTACCCCTGGAGGACGTGGAAGGAGGTAAGAAGAACTCCTCTCCTTCCCCAATGACAGTGACCCTGGGTCCAGGATCACATGGCTTCCTGAGAGGTGGGGGAGAGGTGGCCCTCCGTGGGAATACGTTGCTCTTCAAGTTCTCTCACAGCCTGTGGAAAATTCTCATATGGAGGGGACTAAACTGTTGCAGGGTGCCTTCATCAAGCTAGCACCCCAGGAGAGCAGATAGCAAGGGAAGAGCGAGAAGCCCCCGGGATCAGGTAGGTGAAAGAAGGAGCCCCTCCCCCCTGCCCAGAGCAGCAGCACAGCCAGTCAGCCAGAGCACCCATGGATGGCGGTGGGCTCAGGATACACAGCTCTTTACACCCACACAGTGGCTGAGGAAAAGCCCATGCCCTCAAGCACTGTGCAAATATATATTAAATCTCCAGACCAGAAGGAAAATAACAAGCACCTAGAAATCAATCTTGAAGGCAGAGAAATTTATAACTTAAATGACAGAGAATTCAAAATAGCTATCATAAAATAGCTCAATGAACTACAAGAAAACACAGATAGACAATTCAATGAAATCAGGAACTTCTTCACAAAAGAGATTGAAACTATAAAGAAAAACCAATCAGAAATGTTGGAGATGAAAAACACAATGGAGGAGATAAAGAAAACTCTGGAATCTTTCAAGAACAGAGCTGACAATATGGAGGAAAGAATTAGCAATATTGAAGATAGGAATACTGAAATGCTGCAGATGGAGGAGGAGAGACAGAGAACTAAGACTAGAAAGAAATGAAGAAATTTTCTGAGAAATATCCGACTCAGTTAGGAAATGTAACATAAAGATTATACATATTCCAGAGGGAGAAGAGAGGGAAAAAGGAGCAGAAAGCTTGTTCAAAGAAATAATATCTGGGAACTTTCCAAACCTGGGGAAGGAGCTGGAAATGCAAGTGAATGAAATCAATAGATCTCCTAAATATAATAACATGAAAAGACCCTCTCCAAGGCATATAGTAGTAAAGCTGGCAAAAGTCAATAATAAAGAAAAAATATTAAGTGCAGCAAGACAAAAAAATAATAATAATAACGTACAAAGGAATTCCCATCAGGCTCTCAGCCAATTTCTTGGCAGAAACTTTACAGGCTAGGAGAGAGTGGAATGATATATTTGAAATTCTGAAAGACAGAAACTTTCAGCCAAGAATACTCTATCCAGCCAAAATATCCTTCAGATATGGAGAAATAATAACTATCCCAGATAAAGAAAAGCTAAGGGAATTCATTGTCAGAAGACCCCCATTACAAGAAATGCACAAGAAGGCACTAATGCCTGATAAAAAAGAGAGAAAGGGGTACAAAGCTTTGAGAAAGGAGAAAAATAGGTAGAAAAAATCAGAAAAATTGCAGCTCTCTATCAGAATAGGTTAGCAAACACTTAATTATAACATCAAAGATTAAGGGAAGGAAAACACCGAAAATAAATATAACCTCATCACTTTAAACACAAACTCACAACACAAGATGGAATAAGTTGTGACAATAATGACTTGGAAGAGGAAGAGGAAAGGGATGGAATCCACTTAGTCTAAGGAAATAAGAAGCCATCAGAAAATGGACTATCTCATCTAGGAGATTTTTTATACAAACCTCATGGTAACCACTAAATAAATAATCAGAACAGGGACACATATGATAAATACAACTAAAAAAACCGTCACACAGAACTGACAAACTGAATTGGTAGTCTGAAACACATGGGACAAGAAACAAAAGAAAAGAAAAAGAACCGCAAAATGAGTGCTAAACAGCAACACTAAGTCCTCATATATCAATAATCACTCTAAATGTAAATGGATAGAATTCTCCAAACAAAAGACACAAGGTGGTGGGATGGATTAAAAGATGAGATCCAACAATGTGTTGCCTCTAGGAAACATCTCAGCTCTAAAGACAAACACAGGCTCAGAGTGAAAGGATGGAAGACAATACTCCAAAATAATGGCAAACAAA
Source organism: Diceros bicornis minor (assembly GCF_020826845.1). Taxonomy (NCBI): domain Eukaryota; kingdom Metazoa; phylum Chordata; class Mammalia; order Perissodactyla; family Rhinocerotidae; genus Diceros; species Diceros bicornis. The sequence goes on along the minus strand of NC_080763.1, from coordinate 6,578,333 downwards.
AGAAAGCAGGTGTTGCCATACTTATACCAGACAAAATGGACTTCAAGATAAAACAGGTAATGAGAGACAAAGAGAGGCGATATATAGTGATCAAAGGGACACTCCACCAAGAAGACATATCACCTATAAATATATATGTACCCAACACAGGAGCACCAAAGTACCTAAAGCAACTATTAACAAACCTAAAATGAGGTATTAACAACAGCACAATAATAGTAGGGGATCGTAACACCACATTTACATCAACGGATAGATCATCCAGACAGAAAGTCAATAAGGAAATAGTGGACTTAAATGAAAAACTAGACAAGATGGACTTAATAGATATATATATAGAGCACTCCATCCAAACACAGCAGATTACACATTCTTCTCAAGCATGCACCGAACATTCTCAAGGATAGACCATATGTTGGGAAGCAAGGCAAGCCTCTAGAAATTTAAGATGATTGAAATCATAACAAGCATCTTTTCAGACCATAATGCTATGAAACTAAAAATCAATTACAAGAAAAAACTGGGAAACTGACAAAGATGTGGAGACTAAACAACATGCTACTGAACAACCAATGGATCATTGAATAAATTAAAGGAGAAACCAAAAAATATCTGAAGACAAATGAAAATGAAAATACACCAACCAACGCATATGAGATGCAGCAAAAGCAGTCCTGTGAGGGAAACTCATAGCAATACAGGCCCACCTTAACAAACAAGAAAAATCCCGAATAAGCAACCTTAAGCTACACCTAACAAAATTAGAAAAAGAAGAAAAACAAAGCCCAAAGTCAGCAGAAGGAGGGAAATAATAAAAATTAGAGCAGAAATACATGAAATTGCAACCAAAAAAAAAAAAATGGTAGAAATGATCAATGAAACAAAGAGCTGGTTCTTTGAGAAGATAAAATTGACAAACTCTTAGCCAGGTTGACTAAGAAAAAAAGAGAGAAGGCTCAAATAAATAAAATTAGAATTGAAAGAGGAGAAATTACAACAGATACCACAGAAATACAAAGGATTATAAGAGAATACTATGAAAAACTGTATACCAACAAATTGGACAATCTAGAAGAAATGGATAAATTCTTAGACTCATACAACCTTCCAAAACCGAACCAAGAAGAAATAGAGAACCTGAATAGACCAATCACAAGTAGAGAGATTGAAACAGTAATCAAAAACCTCCCAAAAAATAAAAGTCCAGGACCAGATGGCTTCTCTGGAGAATTTTACCAAACATTCAAAGAAGACTTAATACCTATCCTTCTCAAACTATTCCAAAAATAGAGAAAGATGGAACACTTCATAACACATTCTATGCGGCCAACATCACCCTGATACCAAAGCCAGACAAGGACAATACAAAGAAGGAAAATTACAGGCCCACATCCCTGATGAATATAGATGTAAAAATCTTCAACAAAATATTGGCAAACTGAATACAGAAATGCATTAAAAAGATCATACACCATGATCAAACGGGATTTATATCAGGGATACAGGGATGATTCAACATCTGCAAATCAATCAATGTGATACACCACATTAACAGAACAAGGAATAAAAGCCACATGATCATCTCAATAAATGCAGAGAAAGCATTTGACAAGATCCAACACCCACTTATGATAAAAACTCTCAACAAAATGGGTATAGAAGGAAAGTACCTCAGCATAATAAAGGCCATATTTATTGGCTTCTCAGAAGCAATCCTGAGAAAAAAGAACAAAGCTGGAGGCATCACAATCCCTGACTTCAAAATATACTACAAAGCTACAGTAATCAAAACAGCATGGTACTGGTACAAAAACAGACAGATCAATAGAACAGAATTGAAAGCCCAGAAATAAAACCACACATCTATGGACAGCTAATCTTCAATGAAAGAGCTAAGAACATAGTATGGAGAAAGGAAAGTCTTTTCAATAAATGGTGCTGGGAAAACTGGACAGCCACATGCAAAAGAATGAAAGTAGACTATTTTCTTTCACCATACACAAAAATTAACTCAAAATGGATCAAAGACTTGAAGGTTAGACCTGAAACTATAAAACTCCTGGAAGAAAACATAAGCAGTACACTCTTTTTTTTTTTTTTAAAGATTTTTATTTATTTATTTTTTCCCCCCAAAGCCCCAGTAGATAGTTGTATGTCATAGTTGCACATCCTTCTAGTTGCCGTATGTGGGACTTGGCCTCAGCATGGCCAGAGAAGCGGTGCCTCAGTGTGCGCCCAGGATCCTAACCCGGGCCGCCAGCAGCAGAGCGCATGCACTTAACCACTAAGCCACGGGGCCGGCCCAGCAGTACACTCTTTGATATCGGTCATAGAGGGATCTTTTTGAATTCCATGTCTACTCGGACAAGGGAAACAAAAGAAAAAATAAACAAGTGGGATGTCATCAGACTAAAGAGCTTCTGCAAGACAAATGAAACCAGCATCAAAAAGGAAAGACAACCCACCAGCTGGGAGAAAATATTTGAAAATCATATATCCAACAAAGGATTAATCTCCATAATATATAAAGAACTCACATAACTGAACAACAAAAAAAACAAACAACCTGATCAAAAAAGGCAGAGGATATGAAGAGACATTTTTCCAAGGAAGATATACAGATGGCCAATAGGCACATGAAAAGATGTTCAACATCACTAATCATCAGGGAAATGCAAATGAAAACTACACTAAGATATCACCTTACACCCAATAGAATGGCTATAATCACCAAGACAAAAAATAACAAATATTGTCAAGGTTGTGGAGAAACAGGAACCCTAATTCACTGCTGATGGGAATGCAAACTGGTGCAGCCTCTATGGAAAACAGTATGGAGATTCCTCAAACAATTAAAAGTAGAAATACCTTATGATTCAACCATCCCACTACTGGGTATCTACCCACCGAACCTGAAATCAACAATCCAAAGAGGCTTATGCACCCCTATGTTCACTGCAGCATTATCCATTATAGCCAACAAGTGGAAGCAACTCAAGTGTCCCTCGACTGATGACTGGATAAAGAAGATGTGGTATATATATACCATGGAATACTACTCAGCCATAAAAAAGATAAAATCATCCCATTTGCAACAACATGGATGGACCTGGAGGGTATTATGTTAAACGAAATAACCCAGAGAAAGACAAACACCACATGATTTCATTCATATGTGGAAGATAAACTAACACACAGACAGAGAGAACTGTTTGGTGGTTACCAGGCAGAAAGGAGTTGGGGGTGGGCACAAGGAGTGGAGGGATGCATTTATACGGTGACTGACAAGCAATAATGTACAACTAAAATTTCACAGTGTTATAAACTATTATGACATTAATAGGAAAAAAAGAGGAAAGTGAAAAAAAAGGAAAGAAAAAAAAAGTTTGCTGCTTAAGTTTTTTTTTTATTTTTTCTGGTTCTACTTAGTTGCCACCATTATGTACAACCTGATGTCTTGGTTTCCTATTTTTGTGCTGAAGAACTTCGTCAAGTAATTGTTTTCATTTAGGGAGCATGAATGGTAACTTTTTTATTTCCAGATGTCTTTATTTTATCCTCATGCTTCATTAACAATAAGGCTAGATTCAAGAAAATCTTCCCCTAGACGTTTGAAGACAATACTCCACTTTCTTCTATATTCTTACTTTTGTCTACTTGCTCTAAAATAGATTAAGGGAGGTGAATTGAAGTCTCTATCTCTAATGTGTTTCTATTTCTCCTCATATCTCCTACAGTTTTTGTTTTATCAATATTAATGCTATGTGATTTGGTGCATAGATTTTATATCTTTGTCGTAAATCCCCCCTTTAACATTATAAAGTATCTTGTTTTAATGCTTTTTTGGCCCACTCCTGACATTACTACAAGTCTGGCTTTGATTTTTCTCTCAGGCCCAAATACTCTCCCAGGAAGCATCTTTAACCAACTCCACTGATGGTTGCTCCGCAGCCAACTGCTCCCTCTGAGTTTGCTGATGCTGAGCCTGGCGCTTATCTGAGCCTCCCTAGAAAGAACCTGACTTGCCTTCCGTGTCCTGAGATGCAATTTCTTCTCTTTTGATTTTTTCAGGAAATTCCAAACCATTTGCTTTCTATTTTCCAGGTGGTCCTCAAAATTTCTGGTACACTGATGATACCCTGATCATTTTCTACTGATATAGTTTTGTGCTTTTAAAAAATATCTGTCTTGGAATTTCAGTGGGAGGCGAGAGGGTGTGGGATAAATCATGAGTCACAGTGTACACCGTGACCTGGAATCCTTCCTGCAAGAGATTCTTAATTATAAGCTCCACATTTATAGGAGTAAAACATTGTTTAGTGTTCATCCATTTTCTCCTTCCCTCTCTTATTCTTTAACATGTATTGCATGTGCACACAAAATCATTTCATTTAACATCTGTACACTTTTCTGTAATATTCGCTAAAACTCGCAGTGCTTGAGTCCTCTTTTCTCCCCATCCTGAAAATGTAAAATACTGGAGAGATCTATTTGAACAACGTATGTCTAGTGCATTCAAAAATTTCAGAGTATATTTTAAGAGACATTACTGTTATGTGGCCATTATAGAATGGCATAATTCAAAAGGGAATCACAGCAATTAGTAGCCAGAATATGGTACAATGATAAAAAATATATCAATAATTTCAAAGGTTTGAATAAATTATTTGCATGTAATTTTATTCTTATACTTTCTATACATTACCAGCTTTAAGGCATTTTACAGCTAGTGGCTGATAATATTTGCAATGTCATTTTTTTCTTTACATGCTAAATATACAAGCAGAAGCTATATATTCAATTTAACTATAAACATGTGTGATGTTATTATCTGCCTGATCTTAAATCCTCCTTTTGAAAGATAAATATTTTTTCTTTTTTAATAGAAACTTTAGTTCATCTGCTTTCTTAGCCACACCAGAATCTGTGTTATCACTTTGTATTTTGGAAATCTAATTGCTTGAGCCCTTCTTTAAAGGAACCAAGTCACAGTATGCAGATTCACCATGTGGTGGCACCTGAAAGCCCCAAAACCAACATCATACAGACTTGCATTGGGCATGTCCAAAAATTTAGACAGACAGCTATCTTGTAAGTAGCAACAGGAAATAAAAAGAGCTGCAAGAGAGTCATATTAAAAGGATGCTGGAAATGTTCTATATCTTGATCTGGGTGGTGGTTACATAGGTATACACATATATAAAAATTCATCAAGGTATATATTGAAGATTTCTGCATTTTACTATATGTATATTATACTACAATAAAAATATTTGTGACTATAAATGAGAACCAGTTTATATAAGCCTCTTTAAACTTTGCCTGATTATTGAATATAGCAATAAAAAATTTCAGAGGCAGTACTAAGTATTAGAAATTTCCATAAACAGTATGAAACTATTTTATGATAGTTATTTTAGCTTACTGCAATACATTTAAAACATTCTAAATTGTCAGTTTAAGTTGAAACTGCACCAGCAACAGCACAATAGTGCAATGGATGGATAAACCACGGGTATGATCACATTTTGGAACACTGTACAGCAATGAGAATCAAGGAAGCACAGCTACGTGCATCAACATGGATAAGCCTCACAAGCACAAGTTTGGGTGAAAGAAACGAGTCACAAATAAACTATCAAAAACAGTCAAAAGCTATATTGTTTATGGATGCATACATAGGTCGCAACCCTAAAGAAATGCCAGAGAACGATTATAAAAGTCAGGATAGTGGTTACCCCTTGTGGGGAGGGAGGAGGATGCCATCCGAGGAAAGAAACACAGCTGGCTCTAAGGTACCGGCATCGTTCTGCTATATTTCTTACCCTGAGTGGTGGTGACACAGGGGTTTACTTTAGAACTGCTCTTTAAGTGTAAAAGAGCCAGATTAAAAATCCAATAATCCGGTATTTTATAGTCCAGAAAACCCAGGGCTTGGCAAATTGAAAGTAGTCACAGGTACCTGACATTATGTGTACAGTTGCCAGGTTTAGCAAATAAAAATAAGAAATTAAAGCAAATAAAAATACCAGATGCTCAGTTACATGTGCATTTCTGATAAACAATGAATAATCTTTTAGATAAGTATGTCCCCATGTAATATCTGGTCCTATGCAATATCTGGGGCATACTCATACTGAAAAATAATTTGTTGTTTATCTGAAATTCACGTTACTGAGCATCCTGTATTTTAACTGGCAACTCTACATACGTGGCAAGTTGCGCAGGCAGAAGCAGTTCTCAGTGGCCCAGTGAGTGGAATACCCAAAGGAAGGTCAAGGAAAGGGAAGAGAAGGAAAAAGAAAAGTCTTAAGATAAATTAGCCTGACCCTAAGCTATTTGAACAACAGAGTAATTGAATTTGCTGAGTTCAACCATTATTGCGATAGTTCAGGAGTAATGAATTCATATAATGTATCAAATAATTTCTATCAACAGAAAGCAATATCAACAAATGTTTAAAAGGACCATCAGGGTTTCTCCTAAAAATTGTGTATCTCTCACTACATCAGTCTCTCTTCTGATCACTTTGGATGAAAACATTGTGAAAGAGAGTCTTGAGGATGCTCATTCTGTGACTAATGTCTTTCTAATTTGTAGCCAATTATTAAGAGTGAAGTTGCAAGGCAGGTTGTTTTGTTTTGTTTTTATTTTACAAATATTCTCTGACCACCTACCATGTGCCAGGAACCCATCTTAGACCCAAAGGACAGGATAATGAATGACATGAACATAGTCCCTTTCTAGAGAGCTCAAAATCTAGGCCGTAGTGGACTGTAAATAGATAGATAGATAGATAGATAGACAGACAGACAGATAATTACACGCCCTTGGTAAAACTTTATCCAGCAATAGTGGATATCTGCTCTTTGCTGCCCAGCATCCCTCTTTCTTTTGGGAAACCATCCAGACTCCATTTTATGTTATTTGGTCTGGGTGGAATTGATCCACAAGCCCATTGCCACGACTGATGATGTTTGATTCAAGGATAGGTATATAATCCAATTAGAATTGAGAGCCAGTGAGTAGAGGCTTCTGGAAAAGAGAAGCATTCCTTCTTGCCTTTGATAATGGTCACTATGTTGCTAACTTGAGGGGAGCCATCGAGATGATCAGGGCTTTCAGGTACACACCCCCAGAGGGCGTCATTCACATAACGCAAAAGATGAAGTGGACATCCGGAAAAAGCATCCTCGTGACACCGTGGAGCCCCGATTCAAGATGAACTGAAACTCCCCACAGATTTTTCAGTTACATTAAGCCAATAAATTCACTGACTTCTTAGAGCAGTTTGCGTTTCAGTTTTCTGTCATTTGCAGCAGAGAGTTCTAACTGATGCAATAAAGGTCTGAGGAAATAAAGGTTTCTTTCCTATTCCCAACCTCCAGTTTCATCCCTTAGAGATAAGCACTTTGCGTTGCTTTCAGACATTTGTTTGCACATGTAGGTATCATGTATGCCTTTCACGCAAATAGAATTGTATTGTATACGTGGTACTACCACTGGCTCTTTCTACACTTATGTCGTATTGTGGACATCTTCGTTTGTCGATACGAAGTATTCTGTATATTGGATGTATCATCATCAATTTAATCTGTCTTCCATTGGTGCAAATTTATTCTTTTCCTCAATTTTCTACTATGATAAACAATACCTTTATACATATATCTTTGTGCATTTATGCAACTATATCCAACAGAAAATAATCCTAAAAGTGGAATTGCTCTCTCAAAGGGAATGTACATTTAAAATTTTGCCCTCCAGAATGATTACACCAATTCACTTCTTCTCAGAAACACATGAGAATGTTTCTTCTTACCATTGCTAACACTGAGTTTTGTAAAATTTAAGAAATTTTGCCAATATGATCGCAAAATCAGTATTGTTTTTTCAATTTGCATTTGTTTAATGAGTGTATACACACACACACAGACACACATGGAGAGAGACCCATATATATTTAGGCTATATATTTTGTAAATCCATTAGCTATTTTCCTATAAATTCCCCATTCATATCCTTTGCCGATTTTTCTGTTGGGTTATTTATCTTTTCCTTATTGATTTGTCTTTACATGGTAGGAAAATAGACCCTTTTCTCATACGTGTTCTGAATATATTTTTCCATATTTGTTGTTCATCCTTCAGCATTGCTTTGTTTCTTTATCTTTTTTTAAAGTATAACATTTCAAGTGTAGAGAAAGCAGGAGAGAATTATATAAGGAGCACCTACATGCCCACCATCCAGTTTTAAAATGTGACCATTTTGCAATATTTGCTTCACCTATTTTTTTAAGAGTAAAATGTTCCAGCTACAGTTGAAGCTTCTTTTCTTCTCTCCCTGCTCCCGTTCTTCTCCACGTCTCCTCACAGTAACCATCACCTTGAAGGTGATGTGCACGGGTTTGTGGAGGCCCTTTGCAGACCTGAAAACACCTGCTACGCACCAAAGGTTGAAATATTTCCCCTTGTCTTTCAGCAACAACAAATTGAGTGTCAACATTTGTTCTCAAGTAAGTCTTACCAGGATCTGCAAGCATCTTTCCAAGAGAGACCAATTTCACATCACTGCAATGGTAAGGCTTGCCAAGTTCCCGTGAGAAGCTGTTCACAGACTGTGCCAGCCTTCAACCAATGTTGCTAATCAAGAACAGTGAAGCACCTGCCCATCAAACTTGCCTCAGATGAGGTCATTGACTTGTGATTGGACATGTTATATATTATAGTATGACTTATTTTGACACCAGGAGAGGTTAATTTTAAAAAGGCCATAACCTCTTTCTGCCCACTTTGAAGCAGGCTTTAGTTGGGGTCAAAGCCCTCATGTCTGCCTCTATAAAAGGTGGTGATTGTGGGGGCTGGGGGTGTTCATATCCGCTCAGACATATGAAAAATGAAGACATTTCATAAGTAGAGTGATGAAACCAGTGTGGTCATGTGTGAACATTTTAGCAGAAAGAATTAAAAGACAGTTAAAAAAATCTTTGAATAATCTCTAGTCTTTTGATATTCTGAAACTTCTACCTCATTGCTTATTTTTAAAAGGACCCAAATTAGGCTTGGCCTAAACAAGAGAGTCTCCTGTGATTTTGACAAGCACATTAAACTGTACACTTCCATGGTTTTATACTTTTTCACAGGTCTATGTTTCTTTAAAACATGTATATATATATAATTTTGTAAAATTATAAAGTTTATATAAATTGCATCATACTGAGCATATCATTCTGCAATTCATCATGGTTATTCAGTATGACTTCAAAATTTATCCATGCTGATACATGTAGACTGAGTTTATTCATTCTAACTACTGAATAGTATTCCCTTTTGTGAATTTATTTTTCTATTTTAAAATTAGTAAACATTTAAATTATTCCTTTCTTTTCCTTTAGTGAAAACAATGCTGCACTGAACATTTCTCCTGTGCACGTGTCTGAGGGTTTCTCTGGTGTGTCTGCCCACAAGTGAACCTGTTGGCTTGTGAGTCCCGCACACCTCCTTACTGGATATTGCCCAAGCGCTCTGCAACACGGCTGTGTCTGACGGATTATGCTGTCCTAGTACGTGAGGACTCCCGTTTACCCATATCTTTTCTGTCTCTGGTATATGTTTTGGAGTTGTATGATTTTGATCGTAGTATAATTTATCAAACTATTGCCTTATGGCTTCTAGCCCCTGTGTGTGTCTGTGTGTGTGTGCGCGCGCGTGTGTGTGTGTGTGTGTGTGTGTCATGTTTAAAGGTTTTTTGGTCATGTTTAGTTCTGGTAGTAAACGGTTATTGCAGCTTAACTTGCAAATATAGTTTTGAGGTTGTTCATTTTGTTTCACAATGATGAAATTAACAGAGAGTAGCGCTAATAGTCCAGAAATCCGGTAACCCTGCAGCAGGATTCTATCCAGACTGTACAACACTTTGCCTGTCAAATGTTATGGGAGGATAACAGTAAATGAAATTAAATTCAGAAAACTGTGAGTGGGAAACTGCGCTAAACACTGTACGTAATAGCCAGACATTTCTCATTGAAAGGTTTTTGCTCACTGCCCAGAACTGGGTTACCTAATGCAGCATTAATAGCTGTATCAGGGCCAGAGTGAAGAGCTGATCTGGAGGGTTCGGGTGCTGATGTTTCTTTCTCTCTATCTTCCTTGTCCTACTTCTTTTGAATAATGTTCACTTTCTCTTCATTCTCAGGTCCATCTTAAAGTTTCAGGAAAGTCCTAGATGTAACAAAGTTCAGGCTAAAAATGTTTGCAATGTTAAGCTTATCCAAGGCATTAAACTTTGTAATGCCATCCCAGCTAAAAATAAAGTAAAACTCTAAACCTGTAGGATAACCAGATGTGACATCTGCAGAGCTGTCCTGTATAAATAAGCAATAAACTAGAGTGAACAAGAAATGTAGCAGGTGTGGTCAATCAGGAACAGCTTTTTGATGTAAACTGATGATATTTTTACTTCTGGAATGATCAGAGGTATTCTCTTATTTTACATGTTCAATCATTTTTGTAAAACATATTATTTAATAACAGTATAAGATCTAACAGCAGTTTATTACACTATCTCTGGGTGTGGGGCTTACTTTCTTTCACCATCTAAACGTTCCTAAATGAAGAATCTTTGCCTCAAGATGTGCATTTCTCCAAGTTATGTGTGAAATTTCCTTTGAAGAGAGCCTAACTACTTTAGAAAAGTTTAAGTCCTGCATAAGGAAAGTCATTTTGTTTTTCAATATTTCACGATTTTTAGAAGGCGGCAGAGTCTTTAAACGCTTTTGGCCAGACCTGAATATTTAATAAGCATGTGAAGAAAACAAGTCTACACTCAAAGCACATGGAAAGACATCCGGAGTTTACCAAGCCTTCTCAGACCCGTAGGGTAAAGTCTTCATAATCCCATTCTCTCTGCAGCAAACTCCAAGGCACTCGTGGTTACAAATTGTGTGGCCACATCTCTCATTTCTGTGTGACCTTTTGGTCATTTAATTACTGGAACTCACTGTTCCAGAAATCTGTGCTTGCCATTTGTCTTCTGTCTCACTCCCTGGTTCCTGGCTCGTGCATTCCTTCGACTTCAGTTCTCAGGTGAGCCGGGTGGACTCAGGCCTGAGGCGGGAAGAGGCTGCTGCTTTAGAGGATGGAGATGTTGGGTGTAGAGCAGCTGCTTGGGAAGCGGGCCTTTGTTCTGAGCAGGAAGGCTCAGTGCTTCTAGGCCATTACTGTCTCAGCCGCGGAATAAATTCTAGAGGACATTTAGTTTCATTGCTTCAAGATTCCAATCATAACCCTTTTCCTGAATCCCATCATTGTTAGCCCATTATTTGTTTGTCCCATTTATTACATTCCGACAGGACTAGGCAAACATTTACAAATCTTTTTAGGGAAGATGAAGCTACGTGTAATTATTCACTCAACTGCTGAGTGACTACTATCATAGGCTAGTACCAAAAAGTGGTGAAGCCTAGACAAAGATCTAGATATAAAGAGTAATAATTAGTATACTCATATCTCTTGCTTGTAGTTCCTACTAGATACTAAATAGATAATTTATTAGCTTAGAAAGATACTTGACTGTTTTATAATTGTCAAGGAGTGAAAATATTGCCTAAAAGCATTGGCCGAGCTGTGCCTCTGCTGTGAAATCTTCTATGTATGAAATGTTAACATATTATCATATGCCGATATGTACAAGGCCTGTGAGGAAGTCGTAAGAGATTAAAGACAAAAATCATTTAATTTGACATTGATATATTAACAAGATCCAAATATGAATTACTTATTTGTCTCTGTTTCAGATATTACCCTGAGAAAATTTTTTTTCTCAGCACACAGTGACTATTTTTTGAAGGAAAGGGAGCATAATATAACATTTGAGTTCTGAGAAGAGCAATTGCAGTCAATGAACTTAATGTCTTAAATTGCTTTTATTGTCATCATTGATGGTATAGAGAAAACAAGTTAATAAAGCCTCTCTCTTTCACAGCGGGAACTTATAGATCAATCTTGTTTAGCGGCATGCTTCTCTCTGTGCTCACTAATAAACTCGTGGCAGCTGGTGGTTGGTATTCATCTCTTCCTAATTAGAGAAGCACATGCCATAAATTCATCATTCTGGATGAAAGCTATGGTGTTTAATCTTTTTCCCTCATCCTCTTTGCTTTATTCTCCATTAAGCAACCCATGATAATTATACAGCTTATCATACAGAGTATGCAGTGATAGAATAACATGGGATTTGGAGGTATGTTGCTTGGATTTGAGTCTAGGCCTTTAACTAGCTGTGTGACCTCAGGCGTGTTACCTAATCTCTCTGAGCCTCAGATTCTCCATCTGTAAACTTCATAAGTTATGATACTTAAATGAGATAATACATGGAAAAGCACTACACAAATACCTTTTTACAACTTGTAATTGTTGAAAATTTCAAACGTATTCTAAGGTTGAGAGAAGACAGTTGTACTGTCATGTACCCCTCACCCAGCTTCAACAATCATTCATTCACAGTCAGTGATGTTTATCTATACTCCACCCATTGCCCTCTCTCGCCCCAAAAGGAATATCACACAGCAAATTCTAGATATCATATCATGTCCCACCTTAAACATTTTAGTATGTATCTCTAAAAGGTAAAGTCCCTTTTCTAAAAGCATAACTATAAAGCCATTATTCTACTTTAAAAATTTAACAAATATCCAGTCAGTGTCCATTTCCCCAATTGTCTCATAACGTTTTTTTACAATTATTTTGTTTGACTCAGGATTTAAATAAGGTCTACACATAGCATTTCGCTGATCTGTCTTTTTAGTCTAATCTACAACTGCCATTTGTTTAATATGGTAGCCACTAGCCACATGCATCTATTTAAATTTAAACATAAATTAATTAAAATTAAATAAAATTAAAAATTCAGTTCCTCAGTTGCAATAGCCACATTTCAAGTGCCAAATAGTCACATGGATAGTGCAGATATAGAACATTCCATGAGTGCACAAAGTACTATAGGACAGTGCTGATCTACAAGTCTCTCTTCCCTCTCTTTTATTCTTTGTAATTTAACTGTCAAAAGAAACCCCAAGTCCGGAATTTCCCACATTCTGGAATTTTCTTATTGAATTCCCATGGTGTCATTTAACATGTTCCTTGGTCCTCCATATGTAATTGATGGTTACGGCTAGAGGCTGAGAAGCCGTTCACCTGTTTTGTGAGCTCAAGTTCTACCCCGTGAGCTCAAGTTCTACCCCGTGACCTTGAGCACATAACTTGACCTATGTAAACGTCAGTTCCCTCATATATAAAACAGGGATAGTAACAGTACCTATACCATAGGGCTGTTATGAAGGTTAAAAGAGATAATTAATATAAAGTGCTCAGCCTGGTGCATGGCCATAGCGTGGATTAAGTATATATTAGTTATTACTTGCATTATTATACTTGTTATTAGGCACTGATTCTAAAATCTTGGTCCATGCATTGGCTGCATCAAAATCCTCCATGGACTTAAAAAAAAAGGTTTCTAGAGATTCTAATTCAGTAGGTAGGTGGTCCTCCAAAAACCTGTATTTGTAACAAGTTATGGATGATTCTGATGCAGTTATGGGTTTGGAAACTGATGGCTTTGTGATGTGTCAACTTGGCTAGGCTGAACTTCCGTCCCCAGAATTTCTAGTGTGCCGAATGTTAGGGTAGATGATAAGAGACCTTCTCTTGCATGAGATAGAGGAGGGAAGGGAGGCAGCAGCCATTTTGTAGCATATACACACCTTCTCCCAGTTATTCAATCAAACATAATTTAGGTGCTACTGTGAAGAGATTTTTGTAGTCATAATTAAAATTCCTAACTGTTAACTTTAAGTTAGTCAAAAGGAGATTAGCCTGGGTAGGCCTGACTTAATCAATCAGAAGACTTTTAAAAGCAGGCTTAGTACAGGCCCAGCTGGTTTCACTGGTGAATTGTATCAAACATTTAGAGAAGAATTAATACCAATTCTGCACAAACTCTTCTAAAATATAGAAGAGGAGGGAACACTTCCCAATGTATTCTATGAGGCCAGTGTTACCATGCCAAAACCAAAGACACCACAAGAAAAGAAAATTAGAGAACAACATCTCTTATGAATATAGACATAAAAATCCTTAACAAAATACTAGCAAACTGAATCCAGCAACATATAAAAAGGATTATACACCATAACTGAAAGAGATTTATCCCAGGAACGCAAAGATGGTTTAATACCTGCAAAGAAAATATCAATAGAATAAAGGACAAAAACCACATAATTATTTCAATAGATGCAGAAAAAGCATTTGATAAAATTCAACACTGCTTTATGATAGAAGCAACCAATAAACCAGGCATAGGGGGCCAGCCTGGTGGTGCAAGCGGTTGAGTGCGCATGCTCCACTGCAGCGGCCAGGGGTTCGCCGGCTCTGATCCTGGGTGCGCACTGATGCACCGCTTGTCAGGCCATGCTGGGGTGGTGTCCCATATAAAGTGGAGGAAGATGGGCATGGATGTTAGCTCAGGGCCGATCTTCTTGGCAAAAAGGAGGATTGGCATCAGATGTTGGCTCAGGGCTGATCTTCCTCACACACTCAAAAAAATAAACCAGGAATAGAAGGGGACTCCCTCCACTTAGTAAGGGACATCTACGAAAAACTTTCTTTGGGGAGCCCACAATTTCCTTTGTTCTTTTATTCCAAAAAATTTACTTATACCTGATTCCATGTAGGGAGGTCTGGGATAGTCCAACGTCTGGGCCTGGATGGGTCAGACTGTCTTCTAAGTGTGGGGTTCAGTTTTTTTTTTTTTTTGTGAGGAAGGTTAGCCCTGAGCTAACATCTATTGCCAATCTTCCTCTTTTTGCTAAGGAAGATTGGCCCTGAGCTAACATCTGTGCCCATCTCCCTGTATTTTATATGTGGGATGCCTGCCACAGCGTGGCTTGATGAGCAGTGCGTAAGTCCATGCCCTGGATCCAAACCTGTGAACCCTGGGCCACTGAAGTGGAGCACACGAGTTTAACCACTATGCCACGGGGCCAGCGCCTGGGGTTCAGTTTTAAGAAGTCAGCTTACCCACAGGTATACGCCGTATTATCTGCTCTAGTCTTTATTAATAAGGTGATATTAAAAGGTGATATTTTGCCTCCTCCCAGTCCCGTATGCCTTATACTCTATATTACTTTTCAACTGGTTCAGAATTAGGGTAGGGAAGAGGGGTGGCAGTTATTGGCCCCTCAAAGATCCCAGCATGAGGCAACAGAAGGGACAATTTACAGAAAAGTTTAGTCATGCGCAATAGTAATCCCCAGAGTAATGATCAGAATCTTAGACTTTTTTAAAAGTTGGAAGGGAACGTAGAGATCACTTGGCAGCTAGATTCTAACTCACAGAGGTTAAGTAATGTGTACAGGACTCCCCACCATCTAGTGACATTTCAGAACTAGAATCCAAATTTTCTTTCAGCCCACTGCACTTTCCACCAGACCCTGCTGCCTCCTTAATATGCTGATAATGTGCTATTTTTTTACCATCTTATCTGCTTCCCTGAAGACCAGAATTTTGTCATTGCTATAGATGAAGAAATAAACAACTTAAGTAATTTTCCTGTGATAATATGGTTTATCAGAGGTAGCACTAGAAATGAAATTAGCACTCTACTTTTAGTTCAAGCCTGGACACATGAGATCATTTTATTTGTCAAAATGCCAAACTGAAATAAATAGAAGAGTGGGACACTGTAGAAATTCAGTCACTGTGGCAAAGCCTCTGGTTCATAAGTTAATTCAACTGACGATCTCTGGTTCCTTTTCTAGCATGATGTCATAGTGTGTCATGGTCTTAAAATTGGCTCCTATGAGAATAGAAGGAAATAAGTAGAGTGGGGTGTCACTGCCTAACTCCAAAGCCTGTGATCTCAATTAACCATGATATTTACTGCCGCCCCAGACCTGTAAGGTTCAAAGGCAAATGTTTAGACAATAAAATGAAAGTTTAGGCAAATTTCTAGAAGCAGTTAATTTATATGTTACTCACAAATGTAATAGAATTTAGCACTTGGCTATAACAGCTTTCCTTAAATAATCATCCCTGCAGACTTACTGGTGGGAGCACAGTGATATGAAAGATACACAGTAGGCCACAAAGATGGCGGCAAATGCTCTCTGTTAATCAGGCTGTTACTCTCTGATTTCCTACAAAATCTACACACGAATTTGATTGTGATTTTCTACAAAAAGTTCTTTAATCGTATCTGCTTTCTATGCTGAGAAATCATTCATTCATTCACCAACTAGTTTTTGAGCATCTACTGTGTATCAGGCACTATTTTAGGTACTGGGGATAGAGTTATAAACAGAAATATGTCCCTGATCTCACTGAGCAGAGGCTATTATAAAATGATAAACACAATAAAATCCCTTATTTGCTGCTGTTAGAGATAGGCACAACTCTCTTTAATAATTGCTATATTTGCATCTTTAGAAAAGAAAAGAAAAAAAGCTATGGTCAAATAAGTTTGGGAAATAATGCAGCTATAGTCCCTTAATGCTTCAAATTACACGCTAGCTTATTAAAGCCCCTGAGGTATTAGACAATAATAATGTCTGTTCAACTCTATTTCTCTGACTTATTTGACTGTTTAAACTTTTTTTCATTTTTGGGATAGCATTTGTTAACCTCTTGTGGAAGGAATGTTCCAAAGAAGCCAGCTTTAGAAAATACTAAATTGTAAGAGCTCTTTGTTTTGTTTTTTCTGTTTTTTAAATATGTTCTTCAATTCTACCTCAGTTTTAGCTTTTATTTTATATGGCTAAGTTTTGGAAGACATAAATGGACCTGCACTAGCCCAAATACATAATAAAAATAATCAACTATATTATAACAAAGGTATATTGGACATACATTTTTTCTTACCCCAGGTTGATTTCTCTCTCTAAGCCACCATAACTGTTTAAAAATTTTAAATTGTAAAATAAAGCATAGAAAGAGAAAACGAAACAAAACAAATGTAGAGCTTAGCGAATAGTTATAAGATGAATACCCTGAAGCCACCACCCAGGTCAAAAAATAGAACTTTTGCAGTCATCTCAGAAGCCCCTCCTTATGCCCCATACAATTCACAGCACTCTCTCTTCCTCCATAATCACCATATCCCAACTTGCAGAACAATCTCTCTCTTGTATTTCTCTACACTGCAGTTTAGTCGTGCCCGTTAAAAACAAACACCTTGTTATGTCCTTTAGGTGTCGTTTCATCTACAGGTTCTCCCTCCATCGTTTCCTTACGCTTTACCTGCTGTAGAACTCAGTCTGTTTGACACAGAGAGTGTTCTACAGGCTGGATTTTGCTGATTGCACACTCGTGATAGAGTTCAACATGTTCTTGTGCCTTCTGTGTTTCCTAGAAATTGGCAGCTGGATCCAGAGGCTGCATCAGGCTCAGGTTTGATCCCTTTGTGTTCTTTTTTAAGGAAGTCTGGTTTTCACTCTTTTTTTCTTTTTAATGTTAGCAGCCATTGATATTCAACGTTAAATGCATTAATTCATTGAGGGTTAGATGATATTCTGTTTCTACCATTTGGCTTTCATGTGTGACTTTGAATAATTGTATAATGAGATGCTTCCCTGCATCTACTCTTTGGTCATCCAATGGAACAGTTTATACAGAAAAGGAAGGAAAAACGCTTGAATTTTCCCTCTTACTTCCCCAGTTTTTGATACAACAAATTGATTCCCTGTCGTCTTTAAAAAATTATCAATGAGATTTGTAAAATATTGTAATGATCTCACAGACCTAAATATATTTGTGAGATTTCAATCCATTGCAATTCTTATCCTCATGGAAGCTCCAACTGTCCCATCTTTGGCTGTGGGTACTCTTCAAATTGGCCCGTCAGACATGATCCTAATAGTTTTCAATAGCTTCCTTGCTGTCCGCTATGTCAAGACGTTCCGTTTTCTGCCCCAGACCTCCAACCCTGGAATCAGCCATTTTTCCAAGGACCCTAGTTTCTTTGAATGGGAAATATTTCAAGACCACAACATAGGTGCTATTTTAAGTCCCTTTAGTAGAATATATATTACCTGAATATTTCTAGTTTAAATTCAGAACTACATGGTTTTTACTTAACCTCTTCTATATTACATCTGTATCTCCTTTCTTCCATACCAAGAACCTTGGTTATCAAAGTAACAGGGGGATAAGAGTTAGAATACTCATAATTTTCATTTACTTTTTCTCTCATGATACCAACAACAGTCCCAGAATAACAATACTAATACTACTACTGACGATTAATATTACTGCCAATTACTAAAGAACAGTTAAAATTTGCATATGCTATCTCTATTCTCTTCCCATTTTAAAAATGGTCATAGCATATTTATATCATATACTATCTACATTGTTAGATCATTTAGTCATTATATACTATAATTCCTCCCCACCCCACCCCCTTTAACTCTCATTTGTTTTAGTTCTCCAAACAACTGTATATTTAACGATCACTTCTCGTCCTTATATTAATATCTCTCCAGTCATTTTGGTTGTCTGAAACGCACTCTCTAGTAGATTTCTTAGGAAAAGCACATAGGAACAGTATTCTTTGAGTTTTACCAATAATAATTTCTCTGTGCCTTTTATACTTGAAGATCAGTTTGGCAGGATATAGAATGTTTGGCTAATATTTTATTTTCCCGGGTCTCTTAAAAACAGCCTCTACTCAGTTTTCTTCTGGCATAATGGGCTGCTGTTAAAAGTTTGATAACCTATTTATCTTTCCTTTATAAGTCACATGCTCTTTTTGCCGAGTTACCCAAAGACTTTCTTTTCTTTAAAGTCCAGTCATTTTATTAGACTATTTGTTGGTTATTCTGATCAGTATTCTCAGACACTCGAGGTGCTATTTCAAGTCCTTTTTGATTTCAGAAAACTTTTCTTAAGTTACATTTATCCTGTTCCTCCCGTTGGTTTTCTTATTCCAGAACTCGCTTTGTCTGTAAGCTGGGTCTTCCTTGGGTATCTTTAATATTGGCCACTTCTGAATCCCTTTTTGTCTCTTTTCTTATTTTAAAGATATTAAATTTTTTGAGTGTTACAATTGTCCTCTTTTCATCCTCTATTTCTTGTAAGGCAGCATCTATCGTGTGTGTGTGTGGGTGTGTTTTGATCTTATTCCTTCTAGTTTAGTGTTTATTTCTAAGATGATTTTTCTTTTCAAATTCTCCTTTGGACATTATTAGCTAATTTATGTCACCTAATTTATGAATTGTCCTAATTCTGATTTATGTTGTTTTCTCATGTTTTGTATCACTTTCTTAATACATTCAAGTTCGTTCTGAAACAGTATGCTGCAGCCTTGATCTGTTTCTTGAGTATGTCCCTCAGGTGTGCCTTCACTTTCTTGGTAGCGATGTTATTCTGCTTCTTATTCTTTTTTTTCCTGTAGTAACTTTGGGATGTGACCTTGATACTTTTCTATTGCTAGTTCCTAAGTAAAATTAGTTTTCCTGAACTTTTAGAAGGAGGTTTGGTTCAGACAGCTTTTCTCACTTAACAGTGGTGCTTCTTGTTTTTGTGAAATGTTTGACCAAGTTCAACAAATGTGACTGTTTGCTTTCTGAGACTTCCTGACCCTGTTCCTCTCAGCCACTTTGTTTTTCAAAAATTTTTATTGATGTCGTAATAGTTTATAACATTGTGAAATTTTAGTCGTACACTATTGTTTGTCAGTCACCATATAAATTATCGCTTCCCCCCTTGTGCCCACCTCCAACCCCCTTGCCCCTGGTAACCACAAAACAGTTCTCTCTGTCCGTGTGTTAGTTTATCTTCCACTTATGAGTGAAGTCATGCAGTGTTTGTCTGTCTCTCTCTGGCTTATTTCCCTTAACATAATACCCTCCAGGTCCATCCATGTTCTTGCAAATGGGACAATTTTGTCTTTTTATATGGCTGAGTAGTAGTCTATTGTATTTATATGCCACATCTTCTTTATCCAATCATCAGTCGAGGGACACTTGGGTTGCTTCCACTTCTTGGCTATGGTGAATAATGCTGCGATGAACATAGGGGTGCATAAGCCTCTTTGGATTGTTGATTTCAGGTTCGTTGGATGGATACCCAGTAGTGGTCTACCTGGATCATATGGTATTTCTATTTTTAATTTTTTCCTCTCACCCACTTTTTTTTTTTTTTTTTTTGAGGAAGATCAGCCCTGACCTAACATCTGCCAATCCTCCTCTTTTTGCTGAGGAAGGCTGGCCCTGGGCTAACATCTGTGCCCATCTTACTCCACTTTATATGGGACGCTGCCACAGCATGGCCTGACAAGCGGTGCGTGGGTGCGCACCCGGGATCCAAACCCCGGCCGCCAGTAGCCGAGCCTGTGCACTTAATGGCTACACCACAGGGCCCGCCCCCTCTCAGCCACTTTTTATCTGGATCTTCTCTTTACTTCATCTATGTTGTCGCTATCATGATCAGTTTTGGTTCCAAGGCCAGTAGTTTCTCCTCAGGGCTGTGTCCTGGAAGGGAGTGTGGAAGGGGCAGTACTGAGAATTCCCAGGGGTGAGACGGTCCCCCCCTTCAGGTCTTACCAGGGATCCCTTGCCCTCACCTGCTGTTGGAATGGGCAAAACCCCTCCTAGTTTCAGTTGCTATTCTCAGATTGGCTAACTGTGCCAGCAGATATCTGTTTCTCTTTTGGATTCCCCTTGTTCTCAGGTACATCAACTATCCCGTTGATTCCTTCTCCTCTCTCTTACATAGATTCTAATATCATGGTCTTGTGCTTGTTGGTGATTTGTCCCCACCTGCTTATATTCTGTGGTTTGTGGGGATACATTGTCATCTTGTTTTGTTTTAAACTTTACCCACGGGTTTTTAATTTTGCTTTCCAATTTCTCTGTTGATATATAGGAATTTGAGAAGATCCAAAAACTGTGTTGTCACTTCCTAGAAGCCCACTATAACGTTCCATGGACTGACATTTGATTATTTATATATTATATGAGATGTTTTTTCAAAATAACTATTCTAAAATAATTTCAACCTTACAGAAAATTACAAGAACAATACAAAGGATTTTAGTTTACCCTTTACCAAGATTCCCTAAATAATTATTTTACCATATTTGTCTTATTATTCTCTCTCTCATCTCTCTTTCTCTCTCAATTATTTTGTATATATAGCAAAAGCCAGTAAAATTATTAAAATCAGAAAATTAAAGTTGATACAAAACTAGGATCCAATCTATTTACTGCATTTAAATTTCACTCATAATGTACCGTATAACCATTCTTTCCTTTCTAAGCCAGGGTCCACTAGAGGATCATGTGTTGTATTTAGTTTTATGTGTCTTTAGTCTCCTTGGAGCAGTTCCTCAGTTTTTCCACGTCTTTCATGACTTTGACTTTTTAAAAGAGAATAGGCCAATTACTATGTAAAATGTCCCTCGACTTGAGTTTGCCTTATATTTATTGTGACCAGATTCAGGTTATTCATCTCTGTGGAGACAAACCACAAACAGGATGCTATGTTCTTCCCAGTGCATTATCAGGAGGCAAATTAACAAATATTAATTTGTCCCATTTCTATCAGCATTGACTTTTATCATTTCATTAAGATGATTTCTGCCAAATTTCTTCATTGTAAAATTAGCAGGTATTTCGTGGACAGCTACTCTGGTATTATGTAAATATCTTGTTCCTCATCGCATTTTCACCCAGAGTTTTAGCATCTGAATCAATTATTACTATAATGGTTTACAAATGGTGATATTCTAATTCCATCATTCCTTCCACATTTATTAGTTGGCATTGTACTATATAGTAAAGCTTTCTATGCTTCCCCATTTATCCACTTATTCACATATACTTACATCAGGATGGACTCATGGATTCCTACTTTATTCAACTGGTCATAATCTGTTGCTATCAGTATTCATTTTAGGTTTAAATTGTGCCAGATTTAATAATGGGAGCCTTCAGTCTGGCTCTTGTCCTTCTAACATGTTCTCATCATTTTTTCAGTCCTTTCTTACTTTCATGCTCAACAAGATGTTCTGGAAACATATCGTACTTTTCCTGTGCCAGCTCTGAATTCAACCATTTCTCCAAGGAGTTCTGGATCCTTTCAGTGGAGGATGATATTCGGAAGCCACCGTGGTGGTGCTAAGTATGCTCATTTGAACTAGGGTATCACTTCTTCCAGGTCTAGTTTTCTTCCTTTCCACCTTGGTAATTCCCTTCTAGCTCTCATTATCTCAGTATCCTTACTGACTCTTCCTGTATGTAACCAATCTCCCAAGACCAAGATACCCCCCCAAAGCAGCCTCCCCCAGTCAGCCAGCCCATTGTTCTTCCCACCATAACTTGCGAATTGCATCATACGAAGCAGATGAGATACTTCCTTTCCAACTCGTTCCTCTTCTTTATGCAAAAGAGAATATATATGAAATTTGGGACTCCATTTATGTAATTTATTATCATTGGAAAAATTCCTTTTTTTTGTAGAAATTAATGTCATAAATATTGTAACTTGAGTTTTCTTATCTGAAATTTCTGGCTTTGTGTTTATGGGTTTGTTATGACACAGTGAGAACATTTGCTCAATTGATTTCTGGGCACACATCAAACACTTTGATAAATGAGACCTGGACAGCAGGAAAAAATATTGTGAGAATTTTTAAAAATTCAATTAACCACAAAAATGACTTCTTGTGTTAAAAATTGATCTTAAAAAGCTAATGAAAGGCTCACATCTCATTTTTAACTCAAAAAATGTGTTTCTAAAATATTAGCCTTGTTATTGTAAGCTTTATTATAATTAATAACAATAACTTTTATCTGTATGAGCATTATTGCTTACAAAGCACTTAACAACTATTATCCCAATTAATCATTTCCCAGCTGTGGAGTAGAAGATATTATCTCCATTTTACAGATAAGAGCACAACCTCATAGAGATTATGCAACTTGTTAAAGATTGCCCACTATTAAGTGGCCAAAATGGGATGTAAACACATTTCATAACTTATTGTTTCCTTTTCACTATTTCATTCCTCTGAATTGGGATTTTCTCTTCTCTCACCCCTGTCCTGTATGCCAGATTACACATGGATAACTACTTTGCCAAGTAATCTACTAGTTAGTCATCTAGCCTGGGATCATTCACTCACCTCTAACAGATCTCATTTCTTCACAGTAGCGGAGAGAGCTTGTCCCCTGTATTTATTTCCCCCTCACTCCACAGTAATAGAGTGGTTAGTCGGGAAAATGGTCACCCAGAATAAAGTTCATTTCCTAGCCTAGTTGGCAGGTAGGTGTGGCCATGTGATAAGGGTAGCCATGTGTGACAGCTTCTAGGAACCTTCCTTTAAATGTACCCATTTGCCCCTTTTTCTTTGTCTCTTCCTCTATCCTGCTGCCTGGAGCAAAGATCTTTCCTTGGATAATGAGAATTAGGGCTGCACCCTAGGAACGTCATCAGCGTGGTGAGCTACAGGGAGATTCCTGGGGCCCAAGGATTTTGTGGAGCAGGGCCACTGTACCAATCCTGTACCCCAAAGCTCCAGACTTTGAGCAGAGATAGAGAACTTCCACTTTGTTTAAGCCATTGATATTTTGACTTGCCCACTCACATCCTAATTCAGTACCCACCTGCGGAATTCTAGTTATCTTCCCAATAGTCATTTAAGCCTTCACCCTTTAGGACTCAGCCTGGCATGGGGGTGAGATTGACCACACACCCCACATCTAGAGGGCGCCCTGACTGATTACCCGCCAATCCGGGTAATTTCAGCGTGCAGCAGTAGTGATGGGTGCAGTGATGAGCGCCTAAGCCAATCAGCTGATGGCCGTCCCTTGGCCCAGTGGTCGGTTCAGGTGTGATGCAAACGGCGCGAGGTTTGGAAGAGGTGCCCTCTCCCCACAGAAGGATGTTACCCTAGATGTAAACACGGAAGCTTGTAGCCTTAGAGAAACCGGGCTGAGGATACAGCTGGTTTGTGAAGGAAGGTAGAACCAGGAGAATTCTGGGTAAACGGTGTTTTCCCTCAGACTGGACCAATCTGAAGCCTGCCCAACTTGTAGTCTTTTCAGGAAAGTGAGCCAACAAATGTTCAGTTATATTGTTTAAGCTAATTCGAAGTGGGTCTTCTGTTATTTGCATCCAAAGACATCTTAACTAATTTGCCTAACGATGGCTTCAGGATTATATCGATATCCAATAATGTAGATCAACTTTCCCAGGGAAGTATTTTTGACAGGAGCTCCTAATTTTTTACTCTGTTTACCCCGTTGCTCATTCTCTACTTTTATTTTCAAAATCTTCAAGGATACTTTTGGAAAGGCTGACGTGTCCGTGTTAAAATTCAAATGTAGAGCTTATCCTTTCTGGAGACACTCCTTGGTTTTCTTATGCTGCCTCATTTCTCCATCTTTTTCTTTGCCCATTTCTCAGATTGTTTCTGTACTGATTCTATTTTCTCTGGTTTCTCCTCTAGCTCCTTAAAGGTGGGTATATTCTAAGGCTTAGTCCTCCACTCTCTGATTTAATATGAAATTTTCTCAGAGCTGCTGCTCACTCTTATGACTTCAAATAATGACCTTTCCAATTCACGTCTCCAACCCTCTCTTTGTGTTTTACACCTCCATTTCCACGTCCACTAGGAGGCCTGGCAGCTGCCTAAATGCAGTATATCTAAAACCTAACTAATCTTTCATCTACAACTAGCTCTGAGAAGCTTTTCTATCTTTGCCTGTGCAACATCATTCTCTCAATGTCTCAATTTTAAAAGTCATCCTTATCTTCTACTTTTGCTTTTCTACCTCATTTACCCTATAACCAAAGTGTAGTTTCGTCCTTTGTGATGTTTTTAAGGACCACTACCCTGGCACAGACCTTCACAATCTCACATCTGGATAACTGCCTTTACTTTCTTTTTGTGTGTGTATGTGAGGAAGACTGGCTCTGAGCTAATGTCCATTGCCAGTCCTCCTCTTTTTACTGAGGAAGATTGGCCTTGAGCTAACATCTGTGCCCGTCTTCCTCTATTTTGTATGTGAGATGCCACCACATGGATGCACGGCTTGACGAGCGGTGCATAGGTCCACACTAGGGATCCAAACCTGCGAACCCCGGGCCGCAGAAGCAAAGCGTGTGAAGTTAACCGCTATGCCACCGGGCTGGCCCCTGCATTTACTTTCTAACTTGTTATCCTGTCTCTACCCCTCGAATCCATTTTATATGTGAATTCTGAAATATTGTCTTGGTAAGAACCTTTAAAGACTCCTTAAAACGTTTTTCCTGGCATTTAAGGCCTCCCAAACTGGTTCTTTACTCGGATCTCCAGACCCATCTCCTCTAACTGCTTACATCAACCAGCACAGTGGTGTACCATTTCTTTCCAACTGCGACGTTCCCGTCTCCTTCAATCACATCCTTCCCACTTTCTGAAATGCCGTCTTCTTTGTCTGTGGTTTAATCTTATTTCTCCTTTAAAGCTAAGCTCCAGTGCTGCTTCCTCAAATAAGGAGTTTCCAAGGCGGTAGGATGGAGGTCCCCCTCCCTTTCTCCCTTTCTCTCCCAGAGTCAGCTACATGTCAGTCCAGCCTAATAGAAGGCAGCTAGCTTTCTAGCAAAACTTCCGGCAAATGCAGGAAACACCCACAGGATGTTTAGCCTTACCCAGAACGCTCTAATTGTTTTACAGACACCACAACCCGAGGGCAGACCACTAAGCAGGCCTCTTTTCTCTCTTCCCATCTTGAGCCTCCAGGGTTGGAAACCTCAACTCCATCTGGTAAGGAACCTGCCTAGATCAAAACACTGACAATTGGGGGGCCAGCCCCATGGCTTAGCGGTTAAGTGCACGCGCTCCGCTGCTGGTGGCCCAGGTTCAGATCCCAGGCCCGCACCAATGCACCGCTTGTCCGGCCATGCTGAGGCCGCATCCCACATACAGCAACTAGAAGGATGTGCAACTATGACATACAACTACCTACTGGGGCTTTGGGGAGAAAAAGGGAAAAAAAGGAGGAGGATTGGCAATAGATGTTAGCTCAGGGCTGGTCTTCCTCAGCAAAAAGAGGAGGATTGGCATGGATGTTAGCTCAGGGCTGATCTTCCTCACAAAAAAACAAAAAAAAAGACTGACAATTGGCACAAGAAGCAATGGGTCCCTGGAGCCAGGAGAAAGGGAGATTTAAAAACAAAACACAACCTCTGTAGCTACGGGGGAGGAGGCTTCTCTGATAAGGGGGTGGGGAAAGGAGAGGTTGAGGTCTGGCCCCAGTGAGAGAATTTTGGGGAGAAGAAACTGATAGAAGAAAACAGGAGTCACTCCTATATCTCCAGTGCTAGAAGTAAAAGGCTGCTTTGTGCATTCTTTCAGACTGTGTGAACTTGACCTGTCTCCAAGTGGTAAGACTACTTGGGGACAGGTACAGTATTATCTCTGCCTTTCTAGAATCTGAATATACTGTACCAGTCAGGGTGCTGGCTGGAAATAAATGGCACACTCAATGGGTTTACCTGAAGACTTTAAAAAAGGACAATTTTTGGAGATGTGGGCAGGGTTAGGGGACCCAGCAAAGGCTAGTGAAGTACCCAGGGACTAACAGCTGAAAACTGTTACCACCAGAGGCCTGAAGAGGCAAGGGGAGTGAGAAGTGTCACCAGAGGCCTGGGGAGCTGGAACTGTGGAAGGTCACTACCTGGCAGCAGCTGTGGCCATTGAATAACACAGCCCCTGCCAGAAGCGTGCAGGATGGTAGGGAATGAATTCCCATCTCTCTCCATCTTTCCTATCATCAGGAGCAGTGCTTCTCTTTGGCCATTCTCAGCGGAAAACCACAGGATAAGGGAGTATAGGGCATGCAGTCCTTGGAGGTCATCCTTCCCAGACGCAGAAGCAGGGGAGAGAAGAGCAGATAATGACTCTGTGTGAGGGGATGAACCTAGAATACCTAGCACACTGGGGTTATAACAGCGGTTGTTCTTGATGCTGAATCCCGTAGCTCTTACCCCTTATCCACTCCCTACAACTTTCAACAAATGTGTCCTGAGCTTTCCGTAAGTACTAGATGCTTTGGGATGATACACAAATTAACCAGACACGGGTCCCTTTAGGAGCTCAAATCTGGTGGGCCAGGTCACATGGTACAAGTACGGCAGCTATAATGAGCATCTGTCATCCACGGCTGCCCCGAGTCTTCTGAACATTCTCTCCCTGTGATCACAGGTCCTCACGCTGGAAATCCTGCCCTCTCAATGTAGAACCATCTCCCGTTTCTAGCTTTCCTTCTTCTTAGGGTGCAGACATGTGATGTTGGCTCTGCTGATCAGATTTAAGACTTTGTTTCAGAGTGGAGTTACGTGGGGTGAGAGGGTGAGTGCAGGCTGTGCATTTTGCAGGTGCAGCTCCCGGCACAGATGGTGTGGTTCTGAAGCTGGGGAAGCGGACCGTAGAAACAAAAGAAGAAATGGGCGTCCACATCTGCTCTGACTGTACATCCCAGTTTCAAACAGCCTTTAGTCTCCCTGAGGGTGAAGACTTCATGGAAAGAAAAAAGGAAAGGCCATTTACACAGCTGTTGACACCTCACAGCCAGGGAAACCTTTTTAAAGTGCAAAGGCTCTCTTGTGCATCTGCCATTGCCAAGGGAAGACATGACTGGGCTTTCCTGCTGTTCTAGGAGGAAGAAGAACTGCAGGTAGGGCAGAGCCCATGCACAGCTGGGTGCAGTCTATGTCAGCTGACTCCCAGCTGACCCGGAGATACATTGAGCTAGTAGAGCCCAGCCCAGCCTGCGTCAGCTGACCCAAACACACATGAGCAAGCCCAGCCAAGCTCAGGAGCGCCGCCCAGATCAGCGGACCCCCGGGTAACCTTGAGACACGTGGGCAAGGCCAGCTGAGGTCAGCAGACCAGTAGGCCCAGTTAAAACTACCAATTCCCAGCTGACCCACAGTTTCATTGTCAACAAGACCGAGCTGCTCATTGAGCTGGACAAGGCCTGGATCCCCCGTGGCCAAGGACCAGGCTCTACACTGAGGACAGGACTTTAGGGAGTGTATGTAGGACGTTCTCCTACATAATCACAATATAACCATCAAAACCAGGAAATTAACATTGATAATACTACCTATTCCTGAGACTCCAATAAATTTCATCAATTGTCCCAGTAATATCCTTCGTAGCAAAATCAAGGATCCAATTCAGGAAAGGAAGAAAAAAAGAATTGAGGGGCCTTGAATCAACTTTAGTGGGTGCCACACTTGAGGACAATTGATCAGAAATATAAAAACTGGAAGCCATTAATAAAGAGCTGGAAATTTCCAACTCTTTTCTTGGGCTTAAAATAAAAAGTTTGAGAAAAGGCCTGAAGGAAGAGAAATCTAACCATTTAAACAAGTTGAGCTGATGATTGATATTATAAGAAAGAGGCAGTCTTTTGAAGACACATCAAAACACATAAAATTTCAAGTAGCTACAACCAAAAAAGCCTTCAAAATACATGACAAGAATGAAAACCAATTTCAGAAGCACTGAAAGATGCATGGAATGAAAATTCTGATTTTCAGGGAAGCTTAAAGCTGTATTCACAAGAAACTGAAGAATAGAAAGAAAGTGAAGAAAAAACCTTGTAAAATGCTAAAGTGCACATGGAACAAGTTCTAAACGGTCAAGTCGGAGCGAGCCTCTGGTAAGCACGTGCTACAGCGGGGAGGTCGGGCTGCCGCTCTTGGGGAGGACAACGCAGATGCTGGGAACTTGGAACTGGATCTAACAAGTGCATTAGAAAGTGGCCGCCTCCTAGGAGACAAATAAAAGAGGTTTGGAAGAAATGGGTTGACATAGCTGAGTTAAATACTTATTTAAAGGCTCTTGAGGAAGAAAGAAACCAAAAGTCCACTAAATTAACTGAGGTAGGCAAAGTTAATTGATGCACTTAAAGGTCACATTGAAAATCTCCAAATGAGAGTCATGCAGTTAGAAAACATGGAAAGGGAGAGGCCAAAGCTCTGGCAGAAACTCCGACTTCTTTCTGAACTGCATCAAGGAAAGAAATGAGTCTTCACTAGATAACCGACTTGGAGAGAATTTAGCCTGTGAAGATAGAGGGGAACCTTTCCAAAGCAGATGTGAAGATCCTCCATGCACGAAGAACTGAACACCTGTAAAACAGAAACCAAAACTCTTTCAGAAAAATTCAAAAGAAAGTTAGCTTCCTCCCCATGAAAGAAAGGCTCATGGTAATGGGTTGAGAGCTCTGTTGGCTGAGAGAAACCGTGATAATTTAAGGAGAGAAAATGCATGCATTGAGACGTTTGGAAAAAGATCCTTATGTTCCCGACATTCCAAATGGGATATTTGGCAGAGGCCCAAGAGGATCACTAGGGAATCCTCTGGATGACCAGCTCCCCGAGAAAGATTGTGATGGTGTGGAGATCCAGGATCCAGTGTCCTATATGCACCAGATGCCACCCCCATGGGGTCAGGGTCCCAGAAGAGGATCCCTCCCTCAGGCCTACTTCATCTTGACGTGGATCCTCTACAGGAGCAAGACGGCTTGTCCTGGTGCTCCTCACGCTGACCGACACTCGGAGTCTTTTCTTGGTTCAGCTTCCCACCTCAACTGGGAGCCTGTGACCCAGGCAGTTCTTGTCTTGTCCTCTTGTGTAGGGTCAGATGTTGCAGAGGGGACAGAGAAGTAGGTCTCCCTATTCTTCCCTTATTCTGGAAAGTGAGGGCAAAGCTCCCCAGGAATCCTTTCTACCCTCCTCTGGGGCAATTCCTGACCCAGCGCATCCTCCACTGGCAACAAGAGGAGTCTGTACACCAGGGCTAGATTCCGTCTCTGTCCACATAGCCTGAAAACAAAGTATATCACCTGCCAAGCTGATCCCGCCTTCACAGAGTCTACTGAAGATCCAAGACCACAGCAAGTTAGTTTTATTCTCTTTGCCAAAGTAAGTTAGATTTTTTTCTTTTAGTTTTATTGCTACTAAGTGATTATACAATGGCTCAAATGGAAGCTTGATAGGATTATAAGTTCTCAGGATAATGTTTTACAATGGCAGATTTTTAAAATGTGAATCTTGAAAATTAATTGCTTTTGTTTTATTTTATTTGTAGATAGTATAATTACAGTATTTTTGTTTTTGTTAATAAATTCATTAAAATAATTCAGAAACATGAGTTTTTGCCTTCTAAAATAATTTTTCATTTTTTTCAACTTTGGTTTTATTGTTTGACTACAATAGTTCAAATGGAAACTCAATAGGACTATAATTCTTAGATAGGTTTTCTAAATGTACACTACATAAATGTGAATTTTAGTAAATTGTTTCCATCTTATTTGATTTCTAGATAGCGTATTATGTTTTTGTATTGCTGTTTAACAAGTCTCTTCTATTGATCTAGAGACAACATTTTTTTTGTCTCTCTTGCAAAGTGATTTTGAATTTTCTCTCATGTAGTTTCTCTGCTATAGTTAAGTGATTAGACACTTGCTTAGATAAAAGCTTGATAGGATTGTAACCACAGGACAGTGTTTTATAAATGTGGTTTATTTAAAAATGACTTTCACAAGTGAATTGTTTCCTTTCCTTCTATTTCTCAATGGTATAAGGGTAACCTTTCAGTTGTTTCTGTTTAACAAATCTCCCATAACATGAGCTGTTGTAACAGTCTTGTATGAGAAGTCTCACAACCACAGACAT
This sequence comes from Diceros bicornis minor, assembly GCF_020826845.1. Taxonomy (NCBI): domain Eukaryota; kingdom Metazoa; phylum Chordata; class Mammalia; order Perissodactyla; family Rhinocerotidae; genus Diceros; species Diceros bicornis. The sequence continues at coordinate 6,547,608 of NC_080763.1, read as the reverse complement.
TTGAAATTCAAAGTTTATTTCTCTTACCAAAGACTGAATTTCCTCTAGTTATAAGACTGATATGTCTAAATAAATTTTTATTTCAAAAACGAGCTAATTTCAAATATTATTAGTGAAGTGGAAAAAGATAATTCTATTTATAAAGACTGGTATTTTAAAATAAATTTTGGTTTTAAAAAGAGTGGTACAAGCAAAAACTGATGAAATGGTAGATAAGTCATTGTTTAATCTAATGTTGGTTTTTCATTATGTTCTTTAAACTGAGAAAACTTGAACTCTGACCCAAGGTTCTGTGGTATGTAAAAGCCAGAGGACGCAGAGGGAGTGATGTCAGTGTCATGGCGGAGTGAGTTTCCCGTGAACTCTTCCCCCCATAAGATACAACAAAAGGAACAGTCACAGACCAACAATGGAATCCTAGACAGTGAAAAGCTAGATCGGAAAGATCCACACTGCCGCACATCTGAGAGTGGAATGTGCTCTGCCCCGGAGGAAGTGGGGAGAGGTAAGGAGAACTCCTCTCCCTACCCATCAGATCAGCATCCCAGTCCGCATCGTTCCCAGAGAGGGGGGAGGGGTGGCCATCTGTGGGAAACCATAGCTCTTGGGCTCTCTCAGCCAGTGGGAAACTCCCACACGGAGGACTCAGAAGAGCCACAGGGCTACCATCAACATCTGAGCACCCTAGAGAGCGGATGTAGAGGGGCGAATGAGAAGCCCCCCACGTCAGGGACCCAGAGGGCAAAAGAGAGAACCCCCTCGCCTCCCCCCACAAACCAGACCCTGCAGCTCAGCCGACCAGACCAGACCAAGCAATCTGTGGCAGACCAGACCAAATGATCCACGCCTGCGCAGCGGAAAAACCGGGGCAGAGTGCAGGGGGCTTAGATTATACAGCCCTCTACCACCACACAGTGGCAGTGGGTGGAAATTGCAACCAGAGATTTCCAGGAGGAGGAAAAACAAAACCAACACAGGAACCACAATGCAAAGATACATGAAATCACCAGACCAGAAGGAAAATGACAAGCACCCAGAAACCAACCCTGAAGACACAGAAATCCATAACCTAAACGACAGAGATTTCAAAATAGCTATCATAAAAACACTCAACGAAATACGAGACAACACAGACAAACAATTCAATGAGATTAGGAGTTTCTTCACAAAAGAGATTGAAATCATAAAGAAAAACCAATCAGTGCTGATGGAGATGAAGAACACAATGGAGGAGATAAAGGAGAATCTGGAATCTTTAAAGAACAGAGCTGACAATATGGAGGAAAGAATTAGCACTTTAGAGGATGGGAATACAGATATGCTCCAGATGGAAGAGGAGAGAGAACTAAGACTAAAAAGAAATGAAGAAAGACTCCGAGAAATATCTGACCCTATTAGGAAATGTAACATAAGAATTATAGGTATTCCTGAGGGAGACGAGAGGGAAAGAGGAACAGAGAGCCTATTCAAGGAAATAATAGCTGAGAATGTCCCAAATCTGGGGAAGGAGCAGGAAATACCAGTAAGTGAAGCCAACAGGTCACCTAAATCTATTAACAGACAAAGGGCCTCTCCACGACACATAGTGGGAAGGCTAGCCAGAGTCAATGACAAAGAAACAATATTAAGGACAGCTAGACAAAAACAAAAAATAATGTACAAAGGAACTCCCATCAGGCTCTCAGCAGATTTCTCAACAGAAACTTTACAGGCTAGGAGAGACTGGAATGATATATTCAAAATACTGAAAGACAAAAACTTTCAGCAAAGAATACTCTATCCAGCAAAAATATCCTTCAAATATGATGGAGAAATAGTAAATTTCCCAGATAAACAAAAGCTAAGGGAGTTCATGGCCACAAGACCCCCACTACAAGAAATACTCAAGAAGGCCCTCAGGCCTGAAACAAAGAAGAGAAAGGGAATACAAAGCTTGGACCAAGGAGAAAAATAGGTAGATAAACTCAGAAAAATAGTAGATCTTTACTGGAATAGGTTAGCAACCACTTAAATATTAAAATCAAAGATCAAAGGAAGGAATTCATCAAAAATAAATTTAAACTCATCACTGTAAACACACAGCCACAACACAAGATAGAATAAGGTATAACAAGAACGACTTAGAAGGGGAAGAGGAAAGTGATTGAATTGACTTAGTACGAGGAAATAGGAGGCCATCAGATAATGGAATATCTGATACACAAGATTTTTTACACAAACCTCAAAGTAACCACTAAACAAATAATCAAAACAAAACCACGCATGAAAAACAAAGAGAAAACTAGAAGAGTCATAAGACAGAACAACCAAACTGAATTGGCAGTCCAAAACAAATGGGACAAGAAACAAAGGAAATGCAAAAGAACCAGAAAATAAGTGACAAAACAGCAACATTAAGCCCTCATATATCAATAATTACCCTAAATGTAAATGGATTGAACTCTCCAATCAAAAGGTACAGAGTGGCAGGATGGATTAAAAAACAAGACCCAACAATATGCTGCCTCCAGGAAACACATCTCAGCACTAAAGACAAGCACAGGCTCAGAGTGAAAGGACAGAAGAAAATACTCCAAGCTAATGGCAAACAAAAGAAAGCAGGTGTTGCTGTACTCATATCAGACAAAGTAGACTTCAAGATAAAACAGGTTAAGAAAGACAAAGAAGGGGAATATATAATGATAAAAGGGACACTCCGCCAAGAAGACATATCACTTATAAATATATATGCACCCAACATAGGAGCACCAATGTACATAAAGCAACTATTAACAAACCTAAAAGGAGACATTAACAACAACACAATAATAGTAGGGGATCTTAATACCCCACTTACTTCAATGGATAGATCAGCCAGACAAAAAGTCAATAAAGAAATAGTAGACTTGAATGAAAAACTGGACAAGATGGACCTAGTAGACATATACAGAGCACTCCATCCAAAAACAGCTGACTACATATTCTTCTCAAGCGTGCATGGAACATTCTCAAGGATAGACCATATGTTGGGAAACAAAGCAAGCCTCAATAAATTTAAGGAGATTGAAATCATAACAAGCATCTTTTCAGACCATAATGCTATGAAACTGGAAATGAACCATGAAAAAAAAACTGGGAAAGTGAAAAAAAATGTGTTCAACATGCTACTGAACAACAAATGGATCATTGATGAAATTAAAGGAGAAATCAAAAACTATCTGGAAACAAACGAAAATGAAAATATGCCATACCAAACCATATGGGATGCAGCAAAAGCAGTCCTGAGAGGGAAACTCATAGCGATACAAGCCCACCTTAACAAACAAGAAAAAGCCCAAATAGGCAACCTTAAATTACACCTAACAGAACTAGAAAAAGAAGAACAAACAAAGCCCAAAGTCAGCAGAAGGAGAGAAATAATAAAAATCAGAGCAGAAATAAATGAAATTGAGACCAAAAAAACAGTAGAAAGGATTAATGAAACAAAGAGTTGGTTCTTTGAGAAGATAAACAAAATCAACAAACCCTTAGCCAGGCTTACTAAGGAAAAAAGAGAAAAGGCTCAAGCAAATAAAATTAGAAATGAAAGAGGAGAAATTACAATGGATACCACAGAAATACAGAGGATTACAAGAGAATACTATGAGAAATTATATGTCAACAAATTGGACAATCTAGAAGAAATGGATAAATTCTTAGACTCATACAACCTCCCAAAACTGAACCAAGAAGAAATGGAGAATCTGAATAAACCAATCACAAGTAAAGAGATTGAAATAGTAATCAAAAAATAAAAGTCCAGGACCAGATGGCTTCTCTGGTGAATTTTACCAAACATTCAAAGAAGATTTAATACCCATCCTCCTCAAACTATTCCAAAAAATAGAGGAAGATGGAACGCTTCCTAAATCATTCTACGAGGCCACACCCTGATACCAAAGCCAGACAAAGATAATACAAAGAAAGAAAATTACAGGCCAATATCGCTGATGAACATAGATGCAAAAATACTCAACAAAATATTGGCAAACCGAATACAGCAATACATTAAAAAGATCATACACCATGATCAAGTGGGATTTATACCAGGGACGCAGGGATGGTTCAACATCCACAAATCAATCAACGTGATACATCACATCAACAAAAGAAAGAATAAAAACCACATGGTCATCTCAATAGACGCAGAGAAGGCATTTGACAAGATACAACATCCATTTATGATAAAAACTCTCAACAAAATGGGAATAGAAAGAAAGTACCTCAACATAATAAAGGCTATTTATGACAAACCCACAGCCAACATGATACTCAATGGGGAAAGACTGAAAGCCATTCCTCTGAGAACAGGAATGAGGCAGGGCTGCCCACTCTCACCACTCCTGTTCAACATAGTACTGGAGGTTTTGGCCAGAGCAATTAGGCAAGAAAAAGGAATAAAAGGAATCCAAATAGGTAATGAAGAAGTGAAACTCTCACTATTTGCAGATGACATGATTTTATATATAGAAAACCCTAAAGAATCCGTTGGAAAACTATCAGAAATAATCAACAACTACAACAAAGTTGCAGGGTACAAAATCAATCTACAGAGTCAAGATGGCGGCGTAAGCAGACTCAGAACTCACCTCCTCCCGTGGACACAGCCAATTTACAACTACTCGTGGAAAAATTACCCCTGAGACAGAACTGAAAACTGGATAAGAGGAACTCCTGCAACAACGGACAATCCTAACTGAGGTGGAAGAGGCAGAGACTCCCTTCTGTAGAGGAAAAACGCTGCCTTCACAAGCCGCCAGCTTCACAGCCGCCCGGCAGCAGCTCACAGGTGCGCAGCCTCCCTGGAGACGCAGGGCCCTGAGCCGGGGAGCGCCCCCGCTGTGGGCATTTTGTGGACCCAGCACAATCGAGACCAGCGGCATAATATCTGACTGTGCCTGCTACTAAAACATTGGGGCGCACCCCCAGAAAACCCGGTTCACAAAGAAACTAAAACCGGCTCTTAAAGGGCCCGTGCGCAAACGCACCCATTTCAGAAAGCATCCTAAAATCACCAGAAAGAAAGGTGCACAGTGCTGTGGTGAAAAGAGACTCACCTGATAGGCCCTGAGTGCATCTCGGTGAGAGGTGAGACCTCTCCAGGGACTGGGACATTGGCGGCGGCCATTGTTGTGGCCTGGTGTGGGCCTGCTGACACAGACGCCATTGGAGTTCTCCCTGGGGCCTGCTAGCCCAGGTCTGCCCCACCCATTAGAGCACCGATTTAATCCAGCTCAGCCAGGGCGGGCAGCCCACCCTAGAGACTGGCCCCACCCAACAACAAGCCCTCAGGCAACTTGTGGGCCTGCATAGATTGGTGACTGGATTCTCTGCAGCCTGGCAACTGAGTCGAGTTTAGCGGGCAGGGTGTGCACAAGGAGCTGGTGGAGAGTGTGGGGTGGTAGCGGAGTGTGTGGGGCTCCCGCCATGGAGAGACTGGGTCCACTTGGGGAGGTCGGGGCGCGCACACAGGGCAGGACTGTGTTGACTGTGTGTGTGGACCTGTGGGCGGCAGGGCTTGTCAGCTGCAGAAGACTTGTGCTTCTCAAAGACCCACAGAGAGAGTTTGCCCCACCTTCCAAAGCCTGAAACAGTTGGGTGCTCCTGTGCCTGAGGCCAGCCCCACCCAGCTGCAATCCTCAGAGAGCTGACAAGAGACCTAATAGGCTAGAGGCTTACAGCAATTGTAAGGCCCTGAGCCTAACAACCTGCCACGCTGGGGGCTTACTCACTTAAAAGAAATACTGCAACACAAATGTGGTATTAGAACTTGCAGCCAACTGTGCTGGCGCTCCCCACACCTGATAAAGAGACTGAAGGGCCCACAACAACTACAAGCAGCTGAGCATTATAACAGCTGGCCAGGAGCATAACTCGGCCTCCCTGGGCGCCTACAGGGAGAGCAAATAGGCCACAACAGAAGGACACACGTAGCCCACATAGGGGTCACCCCTGGAACATTGAGAACTGAGGGAAGCACACTGGAAGCCTCCTAAGCATCACTTACATAAGGTCACCTATCCAAGAGCAGGAGACGTAGCTGACCTACCTAATATGTAGACACAAGCACAGGGAAAGAGGCAAGATTAGGAGGCAAAAGAATACATTCCAAGTAAGGGAACAGGACAAAACCCCAGAAAAGGAACTAAGTGAAACAGAAATGAGCAACCTACCCGACAGAGAGTTCAAACAAAGAGTGTTAAGGTTGCTCACTGATCTAGGGAGAAGAATAGATGAACTCAGTGAGAATGTCAACAAAGAAATGGAAGATATGAAAAAGAACCAATCAGAAATGAAGAATACAATACTGGAAGTGAAAAATTCATTAGAGGGACTCAAAAGCAGAGTAGAGGATACAGAAGAATGGATCTGTGAGCTGGACGAAAGATTAGAAGAACTGACTCAAGGTGAACAGGTAAAAGAGAAAAGAATTAAAAAGAGTGAGGACAGTCTAAGGGACCTCTGGGACAACATCAAGCGCACTAACATCCGTGTTATAGGTGTCCCGGAAGGAGTAGAGTGAGACAAGGGGGCAGAGAATCTATTTCAAGAAATAATAGATGAAAACTTCCCTAACCTAAGGAAGGAAACAGACATCCAGGTACAGGAAGCACAGAGAACCCCAAAGAAGATAAACCCAAAGAGCCCCACACCAAGACACATCATAATCAAAATGTCCAGAATTAAAGATAAAGAGAGAATCCTAAAAGCTGCAAGAGAATGTCAAGTTACATACAAAGGAAACCCCATAAGGCTATCAGCTGACTTCTCAGCAGAAACCTTACAGGCTAGAAGAGAAGGGCATGATATATTTAAAGTGCCAAAATGAAAAAACTTACAGCCAAGAATACTCTACCCAGCAAGGTTATCATTCAAAATGGAAGGAGAGATCAAAAATTTCCCAGACAAGCAAAAATTAAAGGAGTTTGTCACCAAGAAACCAGTGCTACAAGAAATGTTAAAGGGACTGATTTAAGGGGAAAAGAGAAGACCACAAATAGGAAAAATTATCTATTTCCATGATAAGAACGTAATTGATACAAATGCACAAAAAAGAGGTTAGATATGATATCAAAAACATAAAAGGAGGGAGGAGGGGAGTTAAAGAGCAGAGCTTTCAGACAGAGGTCAAACTAAAGTGACCATCAATTCTGTATAGAAGAAGAAAGGAACAGAGAAGGACTACTAAAACACTGAGAAAAAAAAAAAGTTAAAAAATGGCAGTAAGTACATACTTATCAATAGCTACTTTAAACGTCACTGGACTAAATGCTCCAATTAAAAGGCATAGCGTGGCTGACTGGATAAAAAACAAGACCCATATATATGCTGCATACAAGAGACACACTTCAGACCTAAAGACACTCACAAACTGAAAGTGAAGGGATGGAAAAAGATACTCCACGCAAATGGCAATGAAAAGAAAGCTGAGGTAGCAGTACTCATATCAGACAAAATAGACTTTAAAACAAAAACTGTAAAAAGAGACAAAGAAGGGCATTACATAATGATCAAGGGAACAATCCAACAAGAGGATATAACACTTGTAAATATCTAAACACCCAATGTAGGTGCACCTAAATATATAAAGCAATTATTAACAGACATAAAAACAGAAATAGACAGTAACACAATAATAGTAGGGGACTTTAACACTCCACTTACACCAACGGATAGATCATCCAAACAGAAGATCAATAAGGAAACATTGGCCTTAAACGACACACTAGAACAGATGGACCTAGTAGATATATACAGAGCATTCCATCCAAAAACCGAAGAATACACGTTCTTTTCAAATGCACATGGAACATTCTCCAGGATTGATCACATATTAGGCCACAAAACAAGTCTCCATAAATTTAAGATGATTGAAATAATACCAAGCATCTTTTCTGACCACAACGGTATGAAACTAGAAATCAACTATAGGAAGAAAATCAGAAAAACCACAAATAAAAGGAGATTAAACAAAATGCTACTGAATAACGTTGGGTTGATGAAGAAATCAAAGAAGAAATCAAAAAATACCTGGAGACAAACGAAAATGAAAATACGACATGCCAGAACTTATGGGATACAGCAAAACCGGTTCTAAGAGGAAAGATTATAGCGATACAGGCCTATCTCAGCAAACAAGAAAAATCTCAAATAAACAATGTAACAATGCACCTAAAGGAACTGGAAAAAGAAGAACAAAGCCCAAAATCAGTAGAAGAAAGGAAATAATAAAAATCAGAGCAGAAATAAATGAAATAGAGACCAAAAAAACAATAGAAAAAATTAATAAAACCAAGAGCTGGTTCTCTGAAAAGATCAACAAAATTGACAAACCTTTAGCTAGACTCACCAAGAAAAGAAGAGAGAAGGCACAAATAAGTAAAATCAGAAATGAAAGAGGAGAGGTTACAACAGACACCTCAGAAATACAAAATCTATTAGAGAATACTATGAAAAGCTATATGCCAACCAATTCGACAATCTGGAAGAAATGGATAAATTCTTAGAATCATACAACCTTCCAAAACTGGATCAAGAAGTAGAGAATTTGAATAGACCAATCACCAGTAAGGAGATCGAAACAGTAATCACAAACCTCCCCAAAAATAAAAGTCCAGGACCAGACGGCTTCCTTGGTGAATTCTACCAAACATTCAAAGAAGACTTAATACCTATCCTTCTCAAACTCTTCCAAAAAATTGAGGAGGAGGGGAAGCTCCCTAACTCATTATATGAAGCTGACATTACTCTGATACCAAAACCAGACAAGGACAACACAAAAAAAGAAAATTACAGGCCAATATCACTGATGAACATCAATGCAAAAATCCTCAACAAAATACTAGCAAATCACATACAACGATATGTTGAAAAGATTATACACCATGATCAAGTGGGATTTATTCCAGGTATGCAGGGATGGTTTAACATTCACAAATCAATCAACGTAATACACCACATTAATAAAATGAAGAATAAAAATCACATGATCATCTCAATAGATGCAGAGAAAGCATTTGACAAGATACAGCATCCATTTATGATAAAAACTCTGAATAAAATGGGTATAGAAGGAAAGTACCTCAACATAATAAAGACCATATATGACAAACCCACAGCTAATATCATCCTCAATGGTGAAAAACTGAAAGCTATCCCTCTAAGAACAGGAACCAGACAAGGATGCCCACTGTCACCACTCCTATTTAACATAGTACTGGAAGTCCTAGCCAGAGCAATCAGGCAAGAGAAAGAAATAAAAGGGATCCAAATTGGAAAGGAAGAAGTGAAACTGTCACTATTTGCAGATGACATGATTTTATATATAGAAAACCCTAAAGAATCCACCAGAAAACTTTTAGAAGTAATAAACGAATATGGTAAAGTTGCAGGATACAAAATCAACATACAAAAATCAGTTGCATTTCTGTACACTAACAACGAAGTAGCAGAAAGAGAAATTAAGAGTACCATCCCATTTACAATTGCAACCAAAAGAATAAAATACCTAGGAATAAACTTAACCAAAGAGGTGAAAGATCTATACACTGAAAACTATAAAACATTTCTGAAAGAAATTGAAGAAGACATAAAGAAATGGAAAGATATTCCGTGCTCTTGGATTGAAAGAATTAACATAGTTAAGATGTCCATACTTCCTAAAGCCATCTATAGATTCAATGCAATCCCTATCAAAGTTCCAACAACATTTTTCACAGAAATAGAACAAAGAATCCTAAAATTTATATGGAACAACAAAAGACCCCGAATAGCTAAAGGAATCCTGAGAAAAAAGAACAAAGCTGGGGGTATCACACTCCCTGATTTCAAAATATACTACAAAGCTATAGTAACCAAAACAGCATGGTACTGGCACAAAAACAGACACACAGATCAATGGAATAGAATCGAAAGTACAGAAATAAACCCACACATCTATTGACAGCTAATCTTTGACAAAGGAGCCAAGAACATACAATGGGGAAAAGACAGTCTCTTCAACAAATGGTGTTGGGAAAACTGGATAGCCACATGCAAAAAAATGACAGTAGACCCTTACCTTACACCATACACAAAAATTAACTCCAAATGGATTAAAGACTTGAATGTAAGACCTGAAACTGTGAAACTTCTAGAAGAAAACATAGGCAGTGCGCTCTTCGACATCTGTCTTAGCAACATCTTTTCAAACACCATGTCTGACCGGGCAAGAGAAATTATAGAAAAAATAAACAAATGGGACTACATCAAACTAAAAAGCTTCTGCACAGCAAAGGAAACCATCAACAAAACGAAAAGACAACCTAACAATTGGGAGAAGATATTTGCAAACCATATATCTGATAAGGGCTTAATCTCCAAAATATATAAAGAACTCATGCATCTCAACAACAAAAAAACTACCAACCCAATTAAAAAATGGGCAAAAGACCTGAACAGACATTTCTCCAAAGAAGATATACAGATGGCCAACAGACACATGAAAAGATGTTCAAAATCACTAACTATTAGGGAAATACAAATCAAAACTACAATGAGATATCACCTCACGCCCGTCAGAATGGCTATAATTAACAAGACAGGAAACAACATTTGTTGGAGAGGATGTGGAGAGAAGGGAACTCTCATACACTGCTGGTGGGAGTGCAAACTGGTGCAGCCACTATGGAAAACAGTATGGAGATTCCTCAAAAAATCAAGGATAGAACTACCATATGATCCAGCTATTCCACTGTTGGGTATTTATCCAAAGAACTCGAAAACACCAATTTGTAAAGGTACATGCACCCCTGTGTTCATTGCAGTGTTATTCACAATAGCCAAGACTCGGAAGCAACCTAAGTGCCCATCAAGGGACGAATGGATAAAGAAGATGTGGTATATATACACAATGGAATACTACTCAGCCATAAGAAATGATGAAATCCAGGCATTTGTGACAACATGGATGGACATTGAGGGTATAATGCAAAGTGAAATAAGTCAGAGGGAGAAGGTCAAATACCGTATGTTTTCCTTTGTTAAGTAGTAGATAATAACAACAATAAACAAACACATAGAGACAGAGATTGGATTGGTGGTTACCAGAGGGGAAGGGGAGAGGGAGGAGGGTGAAAGGGATAATTTGGTACATGTGTGTGGTGATGGGTTGTAATTAGTATTTTGGTGGTGAACATGATGTAATCTATGCAGAAATAGAAGTATAACGATGTAGACCTGAAATTTTTACAATGTTATAAACCAATGTTACTGCAATAAACAAAAAATTAAAAAAAAATCAATCTACAAAAATCAGTTACATTTCTGTATGCTAATAATAAACTAACAGAAAGAGAGCTCAAAAAGATAATACCATTTACAATTGCATCAAAAAGAATAAAATACCTAGGAATAAATCTTACCGAGGTGGTGAATGACCTATACAATGAGAACTATAAGACATTATTGAAAGAAATCGATGATGACATAAAGAAATGGAAAGATATCCCATGCACGTGGATTGGAAGAATAAACATAGTTAAAATGTCTATATTACCTAAAGCAATCTACAGATTCAATGCAATCCCAATCAGAATCCCAATGACACTCTTCACGGAAATAGAAAAAAGAATACTAAAATTTATATGGGGCAACAAAAGACCCCGAATAGCTAAAGCAATCCTAAGAAAAAGAACAAAGCAGGAGGCATCACAATCCCTGACTTCAAAACATACTACAAAGCAATAGTAATCAAAACAGCATGGTACTGGTACAAAAACAGACACACAGATCAATGGAACAGAATTGAAAGCACAGAAATAAAACCACACACATACAGACAGCTAATTTTCGACAAAGCTGCTAAGAACATACAATGGAGAAAGGAAAATCTCTTCAATAAATGGCGTTGGGAAAACTGGACAGCCACATGCAAAAGAATGAAAGTGGACCATATGCTATCGCCATTCACAAAAATTAACTCAAAATGGATCAAAGACCTGAAGGTGAGACCTGAAACTATAAAACTCATAGAAGAAAATATAGGCAACACACTATTTGACATTGGTCATAAAGGAATCTTTTCGGATGACATGCCTACCCAGACTAGGGAAACTAAAGAAAAAATAAACAAGTGGGACTTTATCAGATTAAAGAACTTCTATAAGACAAACGAAACCAGAATCAAGATGAACAGACAACCCACCAGCTGGGAGAGAATATTTGCAAAACATACATCTGACAAGGGGTTGATCTCCATAATATATAAAGAACACACACAACTGAACAACAAAAAAACAAACAACCCAATAAAAAAATGGGCAGAGGAAATGAACAGACACTTCTCCAAAGAAGATATACAGATGGCCAATAGGCACATGAGAAGATGCTCAACATTACTAATCATCAGGGAAATGCAAATCAAAACAACACTAAGATACCACCTCACGCCCGTTAGAATGGCTATAATCACCAAGACAAAAAACAACAAATGTTGGAGAGGATGTGGAGAAACAGGAACCCTCATACACAGCTGGTGGGAATGCAAACTGGTGCAGCCTCTATGGAAAACGGTATGGAGATTCCTCAAAGAATTAAAAATAAAGATGCCCTATGATCCAGCCATCCCACTACTGGGAATCTATCCAATGAACCTGAAATCAACAATCCAAAGAGGCTTATGCACCCCTATGTTCATTGCAGCATTATTCACCATAGCCAAGAAGTGGAAGCAACCTAAGTGTCCCTCAACTGACGATTGGATTAATAAAATGTGGTATATATATACAATGGAATACTATTCAGCCATAAAAAATGATAAAATCGTCCCATTTGCAACAATATGGATGGGCCTGGAGCATATTATCTTAAGTGGAATAAGCCAGAAAGAGAAAGACAAACACTGTATGATCTCACTCACATGTGGAATATAAACCAACACATGGACAGAGAAAACTGTACTGTGGTTACCAGGGGCAGTGGGGGTGGGGGGTGGGCACAAGGGGTGAAGGGAGTCATATATATGGTGATGGACAAACAAAAATGTATAATCCAAAATTTCACAATGTTAAAATCCATTAAAACATAAAAAAAAAAAAAAGCCAGAGGACGCAATATATTGCTTTCTCACCCCTTACCGTGACTTCATCATCACAGGCCCCTACGTGTGGTGTGCTGGCGCTAGCACACAGAAGCTTGTGAGGGACGATTATGCACATCTCTTCCCAGCTTCGTCGTTTTCACATTAGTAGCTTGAAATTGGCCCTGGTGGGAGTATTTACACGGAGAAATAGGCACACGCCAGGTAAATCAGAAGTCCTGGAATAACCCAGCCTCTCCCCGAGAGCCAGGTCATCAGCACATCCCTGGCCCAATGGTAGTAAATCTTAATCTTCTTGTGCATCAGAATCACAAATACCTGGGCTCCTCTGCCCTGAGACTCTGATTCAGTTGGTCTGGGGTGGTGCCTAGGCATCCTACTTTTCAAAAGGTTCCTAGGAGATTCTAACGAGTAGTGAAGGTTCAGAAACACTGCCTGTAAATACTTTCAGTCAGCCTTTGATCTGTTTATTGTGGAAGATACCTTTAGGTGATGTTTCCTTAATACCTCTTTAAGGAAAAACAAATCTCCTATCGAGTTCTGAGTTCTCATCTACTAGGATCTCTCTCCCCGGAGGCGAGTAAAGAACACTGTGTGAAAAGGTTGTAGAATGAATGCCTTGGGCAGAGCCACAGGCTTTTCTCAGCTGGAAATCCCTCCTGAGTATACTTGGGTGTCACTAGCTCTCCTTCTCAGTAGCTGTTTAGTATTATCACAGTATGATTTCTTTATGTTGGGTGCTGCTTTTGACATAAGTCGCTGGCACCAACTCATTTTAAATAAGTAGTGCATTTTCTTTTTCTTTTTTTAATAAGAACTTTAAATCTTTTAGACAGAAGTAAAAGTTTTTAATGAATGTTCAGCTTTTTGCTTAGAGCTTACTGAGGCTTCATTAGCCTAACCATTGTTTGAAATTTATTTTGCATGAAGCATAGGGGTCAAGGGTTTGGGCAATGGGTGGGGTGACCATAGACAATGTCTTTGCCACAGCTCCACAAAGGCACATGACGGAATTGTGTGGGTTTCTCCTTACCTATGTCTTGGCTCCCTACATCCTCCACTGTGCTTAGTCATTGAATGGTACTGCTTTGTAATGGGCTAGCCATATTTTCTGTGCTTTCTTTGTGTACAGCTCTGGAAGGTATGGAACCAATCAGAAAAGAAGCTGATAGGAGGATGATTTAGGGGTGAGAAGAGAACTTTGATATTCTGTCTCACTGCCAATTCCTTGGATGCTTTTAACAGCGTTACAGAAACATTTGCCCCTAGAGCTCAAATTCCAGGTGGCTTATAATGCCTCAGGTTTGATAGTGTCTTCTCACTGGAAAAATAGAGCAGTAGTGCTGGGGCCAGTAGATACAGAAATTTGGCTCCACATCCTCCGCTTAACAAAGAACTATCATCTTTGTACAGAAGACTTTTACATGTTTAGCCAGTAGTGTCTATGTTTCATAAATGCTTTGGGATAAGAGGAGAAAACAGGAATGAACCCGAGGTTGTTTGTGCTGCATCAGTATTACCTACAGGTAATAAATAAGTTAACTGGTTTTCTTCCCAAGGATATTCTTCACATCACAACATCTTCTAAAATTTTCATGTGAAAATTTTGCATCTATTTGTTAACATTTATGGAATACATCTAAGATGTGAAAAATTTCAGAGTAATTTTACAGATATGTATATATTCACCATTTAGAGTTTTAAAAATATTAACAGTGAACCAACTATATTTAGTTTAGATATATTCTTTCTTAAGTAAATAAAATGTTACCAATGTGATTGAAGTCCTTCTTTGTACCTCTTTCTGGTAGTTTCTTCTCTCTTTCTCCCCAGAAGTAACTATTACTCTGAGGTTGTTTTGGGCCCTTCTCACCCGTGTCTTTATACTTTTCTTGCAACTGTAGCTGTCCATAAGCAATACTTAGCATTGTTGTGTGTGTTTTGTTTGCTGTTTTTAAGATTTGTGTAAATGGGAGCATATAGTGTGTATCCACCTGCAACTTGCTTTTATCACTGAACCAAATGTTTTCTGAGAATTATCCATCTTGATACACAAAACTCTACAAGATTCATTTTAAATGCTGCTTCTTATGCCCTTGTGTGACTATATTCCCGTGTGGTCATCTATCCCCCATTTGTCCAGATCCCTTTTTCTTCTTTCTTTCCCCAGTAAATAGGGGCAAACAACCTATATATAAATAGTTTACTTTTTCTTAGGTATTTGAAAAGGGCCTCCTTCTTATTCCTCTTCTTTTCTTCTTCTCCTCCTCCTCCTCCTCCTTCTTCTTCGATAGTTATTTGTCAGTCCTGCTCTGGATTTAAACTTGACTGACAGTTTTAGAAGAATGATGGGGGAAAAAAAAAGAGGGGGAGCTAAGGCTGAAATAAAATTTTAAATTGGCAGGTTCAACTGCTGCCTAAATGAATATTAAATCGTGCTTTAAAAATGAATAGGAAAACAACCCTTGCCACCAACTCACTAAAATGTAATGTAATAAGTTTTGGGAAGAATCATGTAATTTGTCTTTGACAACAGCATACAAATTATAGTCCAATTCAGGATAAGGCCCAATGTGTTAATTTGTGGCATCAGACTCTCCGGAGAGAACATGAAAGTTGCTTTACCTTTGAGAAGGCACTGAGGCAATCGTGAGCCTGTGGAAAGGCCAGCAAGATTCTCTCCCGCAGCACTCTGGTTATGAACACTAGATAGCTGCTCAGGGAAGGTTCACAAAGCTGTGACCCTCAGAGAGGGGCATGCTCTTTAATTTAGTTTCATTTATGTAAAATTGACAAGTTTGGCAATTTAAATATCATTGCACTTAATGAAAAGATATTTTTACCTCTGAATATTTTGATATAGTTAATGAAATTGTTCCCATAGATCATTCTTCTATTTGCTGATTCAACAAATCAGTAGTGTATGTCTTTAAGGAGATCACAGAGGGAGAAGGCAAGCTCTATACACAGATAAATTACATTGAAATGTTTTAAGTGAAATAGCAAAAGTGGAACAAAATACCATGAGATCATAGATCGTGGGAATGACTGACTTTGTTTAGGGTTTCAGGGAAGGAGTCATAGGGCTGACAATGTTGTAGGAGGTGGATAAAATGTTTTATAAACCACAATGCTTGACTCTTCTCTGGGCAGCTTGATAGCCACCCAAATGTAAGAGCAATGGCAAAGATGTAAAAAATGAAGAATACCAGTTTTATTCGTTTTATACCTCTTGAAGGAAGAGTGGCTTAGCCAATAATTTTGGAGCTTGAAAAACAATTTTTCTGTGATGTTCCAACAGGGCTTTATCATCAGAGCACAGCTTCCTCCGCAAAGCAGGAAATTAAGAATCAGATGTGCCAACATACAGGATAACACATATGTGAAAATCTATTTGGGACATTTTTGAGAAGTATTTAATGCACTTAAGAATGGGACTGTTACCACATATATTAATCATACATCAATTTATTTGGAGCTCTAAAGCTTTGCCAATACTGGAAATGTAAAAAAGAAAATGCCTGCAGCCATGCAAAAGTAGCCCTGAGTAGCAGGGAATGAAGGAAGTCACCAAGAAAGGGACAGTATTCAAACCTACACTCAACATGCAGAGACTCAGTGATATCCTGTATGGACCAACAGGAGTCTTCTTCTCAGCGAGTGATGACTATACGAGTTAAGCCATTTGGTAAGAAAGTCAAGAAATGTGGGAGACACAGTAGGGAGAGAGGCAGAAGAGAGAAGGAAAACATACAGAAAGCTAGAGAAGTGCAGTCACAGTAAAAGTAACAGACGGCAAAAGCCACAGGAGCAACGCGGCCTTAAGGAGCATATAATCTGAGTGTGACAATGTTGGCTCCAAGAAAAGAAAGAGTGGCCTGAACAAGGGGGAGCAGTCGGATGCCCCTACCCTTTTATAAGGAGATTGTGCCACTTTGAAGGCATGTTTTGGCTTTGTTGAGCGGAGGGGCATCTAGAGAAAGGACAAAACAGGTTCAACTTATTGTTCAACTTATTTTAATAATAAAAAGTAACAGTATTACTGAACAGTATTACTGTTCAGACGGTGTCTTGCTGAAGGCACACAAAGGTTCTATACAGCTCAGCAGTCTCGGGAAGGGGCAGGAGGAGAGGTGTGATAGAAGATGGGTGTATGCTCTGGTAGAGTAACAGGAGGCCGTGACACAATGGTGTGATGGGGTCTATGTGTTACCACACCAGGTCTGTTTTGGCCGGCTGCCCAGAAAGCCAATCACTGATGCGACTAGATTGCAGAGAGAGAGGGTTTATTAATCACAAGACAGCCAAGTGTGGAAACAGGAGAATGAATCTCAAATCTGTTTTCTTGAAAATAGGGACTCAGGGTATTTATAGGGTAGGGGGCAAGGTGGTCTGAAATGATTGGAGATGAAGAGAGATGAGGTGATTGATGATCTGCGTAAACGTAGTGAGGCTTCATGCCTCTTCGTAGGATGCACGTTCACAGAATGGCAGCATTAGCATGCCCTGAGGGTGAAGTTCCAACCTCTTGCTGTCAAAAGGTTGCTTATTGGACACTTGTCTGCTTATTGGACACATGTCTGCATGGGCCCAGTTGATGGGTGGGTGGTCTCAATCTGGACTGAAGTGGACAAGGGGTTCAGTTTCTGAAAAAAATAGCTCAAACACCCATTATCACGGTGATCCCCGCTCCAGGGGGATGTTACCTATAGGAATCAGTGTGACTCAGATAGCATATTACCTAAACAACACAGTTAACAATGGGTAAGTTTATCATGCAGATATAAGTCCTCCTCTTTCTTTCTGATAAGTTTCTAGGTAAGGCCATTCCTCTCTCCCCTCTTCCTGGTACAGGGAAGAAGATACATTTACAAATGGAGATTTCCTTTACAAATGTAAATGTCTCTTATAAAGAGCAACCAGAACTAAGACTGGGCTTAGCATGGACCCACCCAGATACCCAGAGATGTCTATGGTGATGGCCTGTTCTGGGGGCAGGCCTCCCATCCCAAACTCCTTTGGTTAGTGAGTGGATGGGGGCCAAATTGTCATTCAGGCAGAGACATATTTTGAGGTAGCCAATTCCAATCCCCCATAGTTACTAGCTGTTTAATCATCAATGGCTAACTGTTTGCTGGCCTCACATGCAGCGGTATATTTGAAAGAAGCCAAACCACTGTACACTTTCCCAAGGAAAATATCTAGTTCGGCTACATTACTAACAGATAAAACAAATGATTTTGCAAGGAAATGCTGATAACCAAGCTCTGTGCTTTTTGAGAAGTGTCTTTGCTATTTCAAAGCAAGACTTGGCATTAAGAGCATAGTTATGCCTGGTAGAAAATGTCAGCAAATTCTAAAACTGCAGAATAAGTTGGTGGCTTTTTTAAAGAACTCACTTCTGAGAAAAATCTATTCTCTGGACCATTTTAGCAGCTGATGTAACTAGATTACTTTAGCCAGTCAGCCCCTCCTTTGCTACAGCCGGTGCCTGTGAATTAGGTGTGCTGGAGCTGAGAAAGAATACGAACAGATGACTAGTCTCGTGCTAATGCTGCAGGCTCCCCCAAATTAAATCTCAGTGGTTGGAAAATGTCATTTTCTTAAAGATTTCAAAGTGTCACATGAGTTCCTACCCATTTCTTTAGAGAACGCAAACTAGACTCTTTTCCCACTGATTTTATCAACTTCTAGTATTGTTAGTTTAAGCTTATTCTGGAAGCACGGCAAAACAAAATTATTTTATTGCTAGATTATTGTAGAGCATGCCCCCAAAGGAATCGATTAGTGTCTTACCCCCATTTTATTTCCTATCCTACAACGTCCCCCACTATATATATATATATAGTATAAAACACGTATCACGGTGTTTTCAGCTACTTGCTACTTTTTTAAGAAAGCCCTATAAATGACTTAAGTAGTAATTTATTATCTCATATAATAAGAAGTCTCAAGGATTGGTTAAATCAGAAGTTCACTGATGTTGAAGGGGAGGAAGACTATCCTCTACCCACTCTGGGTCCTTCCTGGCTGGGCTACAAATTAAGTTGAAATGAGAACGAATAGCAGGAGAAAAATCAAAGTTTAATAACATGTATATATGGGAGAAACCAGGGAAACTGAGTTTCTCCACAAATGGCGGAGGTTTTTCACCTTAAATAGCATATTCGGGTAGACAAAGGAGGATGTTGGGGGTGGGGGAGGAGACAGCTATGGGAGATGAGCAGAAAGCACAACAATCAAGAGTATGCGATCTAAGTCCTCTCCTTCCGTACTGAGAAGAGTTTCCAGAGATAAGGTCATCCCCCCACTTCCCAGTACAGAGAAGGAGACACTTTTACAAATGTAAATGGTTGTTAAACAGAACTTTGATAAGAATGGGCTTAGCAAGGACCCTGCCAGTCTGTCCATACCCAGAGTTAAATTTGTTTAGGTAGTTAGTGGGGGAGGTCAAATGTCCATCAGAGATAGTAATCAGGATAAAGAGACATATTTTGAGGTGGCCAATTCTGATCTCCCACAATGTCATCAAGGATGCAGGTTACTCCCATCTTTCTGTTTTGCCCTCCTCTCACGCTCTCCTCAGCTAACCCTCTGAAGGTCCCGAGATGGCAGTCATAGGACCAGATGCCACATGCAGACAGGACAGCCAGCAGCAGATGAGGGACTCTTTCTTCTCATGTGTTTTTCTCTCTCTCTTTTGTGGTAAATATAATTTTATTTAGGAAAGTAATGCATTTCAACAGAAAATGAATGTCTTTTTCTGTTTTTTTTTTGTTTTTTTGCTGAGGAAGATTGGCCCTGAGCTAGCATCTGTGTACATATTCCTCCATTTTTTGTATATGGGACACTGCCACAGCATGGCTTGATGTGCAGTGCATAGATCTGTGCCTGGCATCTGAACCTGCAAACCCAGGGCCACTGAAGCAGAGTGCATGAACTTAACCACTACACCACCTGGCTAGCCTTGAATGTCTTTTTCTTCTCTTTTCTTTTTTGCTGAGGAAGATTTGCCCTGGCCTAACATCTGTGCCAATCTTTCTCTATTTTTTTTTGTACGTGGGCCACCAGCACAACATGGCCTCTAAAAGAGCGGTGTAGGTCTGCACCTGGGAACCGAATCCAGGCCACCAAAGCAGAGTGTGCTGAACTTAACCACTAGACCACCGAGCTGGCCCCTCAGTGACAATTTTTGAGGAAGGAAAATGTGAAAAACAGATCTTTTGGTTAAATTCTTATCCTATTTGTCATCTTTGATAATTGTGTAGAAGATCTCTTCTTTTTTTTTGTTTTTTGTGGGTTTTTTTTGAGGAAGACGGGCCCTGAGCTAACATCTGTTGCCAGTCTTCCTCTTTTTTCGCCCCAAAGCCCCAGCACATAGTTGTAGATCCTAGTTGTAGGTCCCTCTAGTTCCTCCACGTGGGACACCACCTCAGCATGACTTGATGAGTGTCGAGCAGGTCCACGCCCAGGATCTGAACTGCCAAACCCCTGGCTGCCTAAGTGGAACACGCGAACTCAACCACTATGTCACCCGGCCCCGACCTCTTCATTGTTTGAGCTCTTTTCTCTTGGTTCTGTGCCTATCTCCGATTTCTCCTGATTTCTCAGCTTTGCTGGCAGTTCTTTCTCTTCCAGATCCAAACTATCTAAAGCTCTGTTCTTGACTCTTTATTGTGCTCCTTGTAACCTGAGCTTCTCAATTATAATTCTTTCCAGGTCATGCCTCCATCTGTATCCATAAGCTGTCAACTCTTGTTAGGTTTCTAACTGCTAATAGGATGCTCCTTTTTGTGTGTACTTATTGTTCAAGAATCTGTAGCAAGAGCATTTGCTCTAAGCAGCTGTAGCAAACGGGATTTATTGGGAAAGAAAGATATGTCAATTTTGAGTGGGCTGAATGAACAGATTAGATCAGCGTCTGGAAACAAACCCCAGAATAACACTGTGGAACTTGCCGGCTAAGGGGGCTGCTGTCACCACAACCATGTTGTCGAATCAGAAACCTGCTGCCACCATACTTGGTAGAAGTTTAACTTTGTGCAGAACCGTCATTACGTGTTGCTTTCTGTCCTCCGTATCTTATGCACGTATGTCTGCTTGGCCACACTCAGGTCACATTGAAACCTTAGCTTCAGGGTCATCTGGAAAATGTAGTTTTTAATTGCCCAGCCTCTATCAAACAGAAGTCCATGTGAGAATAGACCGGAGTGAGTATTGATGAGTCTTCAGTACACTCAGTTTGTGAAAAACTAAACTCATATTCCCCAGATTCTCTCAACGTGACAACGTTAAGCCTTTTCTAACTTTGCTGTTTCCATGCAAGGGCATGAGTATTATTCTGGTTTCCTGAGATAGAAACTATTGATATCATCTGTACCGTTTAGGTATTTTCTATTGTGTATATTGCTTGCAGGACTGAAAAGTCCAAAGGTGAAGCTTGGTCCGCTTGTACTTATGTGGTCAGAACCTCCTGTTTCTCTTCTTTCCTTTGTTTCCTGAGCTCTGCTTCGGTGGCCTTGGTCCCTTTTTGGTCACAGCATGTTTGTCAGCAGCTCAAGTCCCACATCCTCATGCTCTCAAGTCTGGAGGAGGGGAAGGAGCATGCTTCCGCAGAAGTGGTAGGGCAGGGATATTTTTGCTCTGGAGACCCCTTTGGCAGTGTGAAGCCTATAGGACCCCCTTTCAGAGTAAAACTACAAAGAAAACCAGTTATACTAAAAT
This sequence comes from Diceros bicornis minor, assembly GCF_020826845.1. Taxonomy (NCBI): domain Eukaryota; kingdom Metazoa; phylum Chordata; class Mammalia; order Perissodactyla; family Rhinocerotidae; genus Diceros; species Diceros bicornis. Next base: position 6,525,788 of record NC_080763.1, on the reverse strand, counting down.
ACAGTCATCAAAATATTGTTAAAACTTATACGATAATATATGCTTCTTTATTAAATAATAAGATTTACTGTGGGCCTAATAATTTCCAAGTAGTGATGAGCATTATCACTGTTTGGAGGTGTGGTCTGCAACCAATGGTCATGTGATAGAAAGATATCTGTGATTTCTACTGATGGAAAAGTGACAGTATTGCTAATATTATAATAGTCTGTGGACTGAATTCACAATAGAAGGAAGTACTGAATTTCATTCGGAGGTTAGTGAAAGTAAAGATATAATTTTTCCCCTCTCATCTGAGTTTATAGACGCCCTGAATTTTTTTTTTGTGTGTGTGAGGAAGATCAGTCCTGAGCTAACATCTGATGCCAATCCTCCTCTTTTTTGCTGAGGAGGATTGACCGTGGGCTAACATCCGTGCCCATCTTCCTCCACTTTATATGGGACGCCACCACAACATGGCTTGACAAGCGGTGCGTCGTGCGCTCCCGGGATCCAAACCTGTGAACCCCGGGCCACCGAAGTGGAGTATGTGCACTTAACCACTGCGCCACCGGGCCAGCCCCTAGACACCCTGAATTTTGTACCTAAACTCCTCGGAGGGATCTGTGAGCCTCAGCTTAAGAACCATTACTAGAAGAGAGTTTCTCTTCCCAGAAGCCCCAGCAAATGTCATCTTTCTCTCATTGACTTTGGGTTATGTTGACATTTCTGAACCAACCACGGAGGCTAGATAAGGATGTGCTAATTGGTTAGCCAGCCTGGGCCTACCAGTGGAGTTGGGGTCATTGCTACCTAAAGAGCACGATGGGAGAGGAGTGGATTCCCAAGGGAAATTCAGGGGGTACTGGATGCTGAGTAGCAAGTAGTAGACGTTCGTCATGTTATCCTTAGTCCCTCCCCTCTCCTTTGTTCCCATAGTCTACCAGTCATCAAATTTGAGTGAGTCTTTCATTTGGATTTGTCTTTTCTGGATCAGTCTGTCTGCTAATTTCCTAGGTTTCCAAAAGAAACCTGCAAGAAACCTGCAAGAAGAAAAATATTAGAATAACTTGTTTATTTTTCTTGTCCTCTTAGTAGTTATTTTTGTGTATATTTTATTCTGTATATAAAATATATTAGTACGGTGATACATGTATATATGTAAAACATAAATATTTACATATTTATGGGTACATGTTGAAATTGTTTTAAATTATGATGACTGGGAGAGTCAGAAAAGTTGGGATAACCATAGAGTAGTGCTGTTCAGTAGAAATATAATGTAAGTTACATGTAATTTAAAATTTTCTGGTTAGCCACATTAAAAACAGTAAAAAGAAACAGCTGAAAATACTTTTAGTGTTATTTAACACAATATATCCCAAACATCATGAGTTCATCATGTAATCAATATAAAAAATTATTGAGATAGCTTACATTCTTTTTTTCATATAAAGTCTTTGAAATTCGATGTGCATTTTACAGTTAAATCTCACCTCAGTTCAGAGGTGATATTTCTGGTGCTCAAAAGCCACGTGTGGCTAGTGGCTTCTGTATTAGACAGCACAGATCTAGACCAATGATCATTCTGAGTTTAGGTTTCTGCCTTCGTCTCTGTGACAGTCTTCTTAGATCCGTGATTGACTCCCTTCAGTCTTTTAGTACAGTTGCCAGGTTAATTGGACAAAATTCCACTGGGATGTTACTCTCTTGCGCTAGGGTTCTGTGGCGTCGCCTTTAAAAGTAGCTTTTAAGACTTTCGGTAACATGGTCTGCCCCATCCCTCTCCCTCCGTGTCTCTGGGCCTGCCTGCAGCGAATGTGGTGCTCGATTACGCAGTTTCCTCAGTCCTCCCCTTTCCGTTTCTCCAGGTAGAATCGTCCGTTAGAAGAAGCCTGTGCCTGTAAACCCCCTTGGACTCTCCAGTCCCTCTGCAGTCTTTCCATTTCCCCACCTCCTACAGCGTGCATCGAGTACTCAGCCACTCAGCGCTTGAGCACTTCATTACATACGTTGTTGACTGCTCTCTGATTGTTTCATGCGTGCTGGGCTTATCTCCCCTACTAAATTCTGGGCTTCGTATCTTATGTCCCCAAATTGTAGACACATAATTAAAGGCTTGGCTTTTTTTCCTTATCTTTAAGGACATACCTGGGTTATTTAAATTTGCAGCTTTAAATTTTCTTGAAATTCTGTTTTGTTTTGTACTCTGCTGGTTAACTTAGCTTTTAGCAGATGCAGTTGTAGGAGTTCGTGTAGTACCGTGTTCATCTGCCTCTTGAAAATTAAGAAATCTAATTTTGTTGTAGTCTGTTTGAAGCTGTAAAATCACTCTTGGAACTACTGTAGGGAATAATTGATTAGCTGGAGTTTCTGAAGGTGAAATTTGAGTTTGATAAGAAGTCTCAGAGGACACATTTGCTTTATTGTCCAGGAACCAGGAGAGGCAAACTAGTTTCCAAAGTAGGGCAAGAGATTTTCTCTCGAGTTCAGTCATCAGGGTTATTCTCTGGAGGATTCGGTACTTTCTACACTCCAGTTGCTCTAGCCCTGGGGATGGGATTCTCTGGTTCAGGCAGTCTTCTTCTACACGAGGAGCTCTACCATCATCGCAGTAGTTTAGCTTGTTTGGGATACAACTAAGAGGACTCTGAAAATGGATCCTGAAAATAAGTCCAAAGAAGGACATACAGCTTTATGCTTTAGGAATCCTGTCTTTCCTTTGATCTTTTCTTTGCCTGTGTTTTATTTAACATGTTATATGGCTAACTTGATAAAATACATATACACCAAACTTTTTTTTTTATTTTTGCTGAGGAAGATTTACCCCGAGGTAACATCTGCTGCCAATCTTCCTCTTTTTGTGTGTGCGCCGCCACCACAGCACGGGCACTGATGGAGGAAGTGGTGTAGGTCTGTGCCTGGGAACCGAACCCCAGCTGCTGAAGCACAGTGAGCTGAACCAAACCACTAGGCCACTGGGGCTGGCCCTATGCCAACATTTTTAACTTGTGGAATTTCAAAGCCTGTTTATTATTATTAATTTGCTTAAAAAAATGGTGTGTTTTATGTGTCAGTCATTATGCTAAGTGCATTAGTTAACTTCTGTCACTTTTTCTCTTAGCATTATTTTATGGATCTTATATATTCTTTGACAAGTAGCAGTCTTTATTTAAGAATTTATTCTTTTGTCTTATTGTTTAACACCTTGTGGGTTTTTCCTCCCTTTTTGGCAAATATCATTAATAAAATTGGTTATTAAAATCCAAATAAATACTGACTTTTCTGGAAAGTTCACATTTTCCTTTTATTAGCAGGAGGTTGTAACTTTTCCTCAAATTAAAACATAACTTTATATTCTAGTTGCATATATTTTTAAGACCGTATAGTAAAAAATATTTTCATACTTAAAAATTACAGTATAAAACATTTTAGAACTACTGCTTTTTTAAAAAATTTGATGGTCTTGAAATTTAAGTGAAAACTTTACCCATGTTACTTACTGTTTTATTTCTGAATCTAAAAAATGAGTTATTTTCTCCCTTCTTTATTTGACCTAGGGGCTTAGTCTCTGTATTACAAATGTTCTCAATTACCTAAAAATATTCTTGGGTATATTACCAAAAATTACTTGAATCTTACTGTAGAAGTTATCTTGTTTTATTTTGTGAATCTACTTTGTCTATACTGCTTGAACTCTAATTATCCTATTTTAGTAGAGAATGAGGAGTTGTAAAGCTTCTGTTAAGAACTGTTCCTTTATGAATGTCTCATGGATTTCCCCTGCTTTTAAGTGACATAAAAGAAGGGGAGCAGGGCCAGCCCGTGGCTTAGTGGTTGAGTGCGCGTGCTCTGCTACTGGCGCCCGAGTATGGATCCCGGGCGCACCGACCCACCGCTTGTCCGGCCATGCTGAGGCCGCGTCCCACATACAGCAACTAGAAGGATGTGCAACTATGACATACAACTATCTACTGGGGCTTTGGTGAAAAAAAGGAGGAGGATTAGGCAATGGATGTTAGCTCAGAGCCGATCTTCCTCAGCAAAAAGAGGAGGATTAGCACAGATGTTAGCTCAGGGCTGATCTTCCTCACAAAAAAAAAGAAGGGGAGCATGCCTCTTTAAAAGATATAATTAGTTTTGGAGATTAAAATCTGCTTGCCAACTCATTTGTTGGACTTAAATATTATGGTTTCATTTTATTAACGGCCTTTTCATGTGTCCCCAGTGTTTGCAAGCATCTCCTTTACTAAACACTTGTTGAATCTTTCTCTTGTTTAATGGCTCTGATTTAAATACATGTTACCTTTTGACCACAGTCATGTAATCCAGTGAGAATTCCTGTTAAAAATCTTAAGATTTTGGCTTCTTGAGTAAGTCCCTTAATGACTGGTCTGACAGATACTAATCTTTGTTTCCTGTAGAATCAAGTAAAAATTTGTTAGAATCAAATTTGAGTAACCTGTGTCGTCGTATTTATGCCGTAGATTTGGTATTCTTGGAGAATACTATACAAAATTAATTTGATTAGTCCATTTTTTTCCCTTCCAAATTGATAATTGAGAAGTTAGGGGAAAGTTAATCTTTACCTTTTAAAAAATAACGAGCGCAGGAGTGACGTCAGCATCATGGCGGAGTGAGCTTTCCCGTGAATTCTTCCCCCACAAGATACAACAAAAGTAACAGCCACAGACCAACAATGGAATCCCAGACAGTGAAAAGCTAGAGCGGAGGGATCCACACTGCCACACATCTGAGAGCGGAACGTGCTGGGCCCCCGGAGGAAGTGGGGAGAGGTAAGGAGAACTCCGCTCCCTCCCCATCAGATCAGCGATCCGGTCCACGCGGCTCCCAGAGAGGGGGGAGGGGCGGCCCTCGGCGGGAAACTGTAGCTCTTTGGGCTCTCTCAGCCAGTGGGAAACTCCCGCACAGAGGGCTCAGAGGAGCCACAGGGCTACCATCAACATCTGAGCACCCCAGAGAGCGGATAAAGAGGGGCAAACGAGAAGCCTCCCACGTCAGGGACCCAGAGGGCAAAAGAGAGAGCTCCCCCGTCCCCGCAACCCGGAGTCTGCAGCTCGACCAGATCTAGCGGTCCGAGGCAGACCTGAATAAACTGGACTGGACCCGTGGATCGCAGTGGGGAAACAAAACAAAACAAAACAAAACAAAACTGCGGATCGCAGCAGAAAAACTGGGGCAGAGCGCAGGGGGCTTAGACTACACAGCCCTTTACCACCAGACAGTGGCGGCAGGTGGAAATTGCAACCAGAGACTTCCAGGATGAGGAAAATCAAAACCAACACAGGAACCACAATGCAAAAATATATGAAATCACCAGACCAGAAACAAAATGACAAGCACCCAGAAATCAACCCTGAAGACACAGAAATCCATAAACTAAATGACAGAGATTTCAAAATAGCTATCATAAAAACACTCAACGAAATACGAGACAACACAGACAAACAATTAAATGAGATTAGGAGTTTCTTCACAAAAGAGATTGAAATCATAAAGAAAAACCTATCAGTGCTGATGGAGGTGAAGAACACAATGGAGGAGATAAAGGAGAATCTGGAATCTTTAAAGAACAGAGCTGACAATATGGAGGAAAGAATTAGTACTTTAGAGGATAGGAATACAGATATACTCCAGATGGAAGAAGAGAGAGAACTAAGACTAAAAAGAAATGAAGAAAGACTCCGAGAAATATCGGACTCTATTAGAAAATGTAACATAAGAATTATAGGTATTCCTGAGGGAGAGGAGAGGGAAAGAGGAACAGAGAGCCTATTCAAGGAAATAATAGCTGAAAATTTCCCAAATCTGGGGAAGGAGCAGGAAATACCAGTAAGCGAAGCCAACAGGACGCCTATATATATTAACAGACAAAGGCCTTCACCACGACACCTAGTGGTAAGGCTAGCCAGGGTCAACGACAAAGAAACAATATTAAGGGCAGCTAGACAAAAACAAAAAATAACGTACAAAGGAACTCCCATCAGGCTCTCAGCGGATTTCTCAACAGAAACTTTTCAGGCTAGAAGAGACTGGAATGATATATTCAAAATACTAAAAGACAAAAACTTTCAGCCAAGAATACTCTATCCAGCAAAAATATCCTTCAAATATGATGGAGAAATAGTAACTCTCCCAGATAAACAAAAGCTAAGGGAGTTCATGGCCATGAGACCGCCACTACAAGAAATACTCAAGAAGGCCCTCAGGACTGAAAACAAGAAGAGAAAGGGAACACAAAGCTTGGAGTAAGGAGAAAAGTAGGTAGACAAAATCAGAGAAATAGTAGATCTTTACCGGAATAGGTTAGCAACCACTTAAATACTAAACTCAAAGATCAAAGGAAGAAATTCACCAAAAATAAATTTAACCTCATCACTGTAAACACACAGCCACAACACAAGATAGAATAAGGTATAACAAGAGCAACTTAGAAGGGGAAGAGGAAAGTGACTGAATTGACTTAGTATAAGGAAATAGGAGGCTATCAGATAATGGACTATCTCATACAGAAGATTTTTCGCCCAAACCTCAAGGTAACCACTAAACAAATAATCAAATTAAAACCACATATGATAAACAAAGAGAAAACTAGAAGAATCATAAGACAGAACAACCAAACTGAATTGGCAGTCCAAAACAAATGGGACAAGAAACAAAGGAAATGCAAAAGAACCAGAAAATAAGTGACAAAACAGCAACATTCAGCCCTCATATTTCAATAATTACCCTAAATGTAAATGGATTGAACTCTCCAATCAAAAGATACAGAGTGGCAGGATGGATTAAAAAGCAAGACCCAACAATATGCTGCCTTCAGGAAACACATCTTAGCACTAAAGACAAGCACAGGCTCAGAGTGAAAGGATGGAAGACAATACTCCAAGCTAATGGCAAACAAAAGAAAGCAGGTGTTGCCATACTCATATCAGACAAAGTAGACTTCAAGATAAAACAGGTTAAGAAAGACAAAGAAGGGAAATATATAATGATAAAAGGGACACTCCATCAAGAAGACATATCACTTATAAATATATATGCACCCAACATAGGAGCACCAATGTACATAAAACAACTATTAACAAACCTAAAAGGAGAAATCAACAACAACACAATAATAGTAGGGGATCTTAACACCCCACTTACAGCAATGGATAGATCATCCAGACAAAAAGTTAATAAAGAAATATTAGACTTAAACGAAAAACTGGACGAGATGGACCTAGTAGACATATACAGAGCACTCCACCCAAAAACAGTTGACTACACATTCTTCTCAAGCGCGCATGGAACATTCTCTAGGATAGACCATATGTTGGGAAACAAAGCAAGCCTCAATAAATTTAAGAAGATTGAAATCATAACAAGCATCTTTTCAGACCATAAGGCTATGAAACTGGAAATGAACCAGGAAAAAAAAACTGGGAAAGTGACAAAAATGTGGAGATTAAACAACATGCTACTGAACAACCAATGGATCATTGATGAAATTAAAGGAGAAATCAAAAACTATCTGGAAACAAACGAAAATGATAACATGCCATATCAAACCATATGGGACGCAGCAAAAGCGGTCCTGAGAGGGAAACTCATAGCGATACAAGCCCACCTTAACAAACAAGAAAAAGCCCTAATAGGCAACCTTAAATTACACCTAACAGAACTAGAAAAAGAAGAACAAACAAAGCCCAAAGTCAGCAGAAGGAGAGAAATAATAAAAATCAGAGCAGAAATAAATGATATTGAGACCAAAAAAACAGTAGAAAGGATTAATGAAACAAAGAGTTGGTTCTTCGAGAAGATAAACAAAATAGACAAACCCTTAGCCAGGCTAACTAAGAAAAAAAGAGAAAAGGCTAAAGTAAATAAAATTAGAAATGAAAGAGGAGAAATTACAACGGATACCATGGAAATACAGAGGATTATAAGAGAATACTATGAGAAATTATATGCCAACAAATTGGACAATCTAGAAGAAATGGATAAATTCTTAGACTTATACAACCTCCCAAAATTGAGCCAAGAAGAAATGGAGAATCTGAATAGACCAATCACAAGTAAAGAGATTGAAATAGTAATCAAAAACCTCCCAAAAAATAAAAGTCCAGGACCAGATGGCTTCTCCAGTGAATTTTACCAAACATTCAAAGAAGATTTAATACCCATCCTCCTCAAACTATTCCAAAAAAGAGAGGAAGATGGAACACTTCCTGAATCATTCTATGAGGCCAACATCACCCTGATACCAAAACCAGACAAAGACAATACAAAGAAAGAAAATTACAGGCCAATATCGCTGATGAACATTGATGCAAAAATCCTCAACAAAATATTGGCAAACCGAATACAACAATATATTAAAAAGATCATACACCATGATCAAGTGGGATTTATACCAGAGACGCAGGGATGGTTCAACATCCGCAAATCAATCAACGTGATACATCACATCAACAAAACAAAGAATAAAAACCACATGATCGTCTCAATAGACGCAGAGAAGGCATTTGACAAGATACAACATCCATTTATCATAAAAACTCTCAATAAAATGGGAATAGAAGGAAAGTACCTCAACATAATAAAGGCCATATATGACAAACCCACAGCTAATGTCATACTCAACGGGGAAAGACTGAAAGCCATTCCTCTGAGAACAGGAACGAGGCAGGGCTGCCCACTCTCACCACTCCTGTTCAACATAGTACTGGAGGTTTTGGCCAGAGCAATTAGGCAAGAAAAAGGAATAAAAGGAATCCAAATAGGTAGCGAAGAAGTGAAACTCTCACTATTTGCAGATGACATGATTGTATATATAGAAAACCCTAAAGAATCTGTTGGAAAACTGTTAGAAACAATCAACAACTACAGCAAAGTTGCAGGGTACAAAATCAATCTACAAAAATCAGTTGCATTTCTATATGCTAATAATGAACTAACAGAAAGAGAGCTCAAAAAGATAATACCATTTACAATTGCATCAAAAAGAATAAAATACCTAGGAATAAATCTTACCAAGGAGGTGAAGGACCTATACAATGAGAACTACAAGACATTATTGAGGGAAATCTACGATGACATAAAGAAATGGAAAGATATCCCATGCACGTGGATTGGAAGAATAAACATAGTTAAAATGTCTATATTACCTAAAGCAATCTACAGATTCAATGCAATCCCAATCAGAATCCCAATGACATTCTTCACAGAAATAGAAAAAAGAATACTAAAATTTATATGGGGCAACAAAAGACCCCGAATAGCTAAAGAAATCCTAAAGAAAAAGAACAAAGCAGGAGGCATCACAATTCCTGACTTCAAAACATACTACAAAGCAATAGTAATCAAAACAGCATGGTACTGGTACAAAAACAGACACACAGATCAATGGAACAGAATTGAAAGCCCAGAAATAAAACCACACATATACGGACAGCTAATTTTCGACAAAGGTGCTAAGGACATGCAATGGAGAAAGGAAAGTCTCTTCAATAAATGGTGTTGGGAAAACTGGACAGCCACATGCAAAAGAATGAAAGTGGACCATGTGCTATCGCCATTCACAAAAATTAACTCAAAATGGATCAAAGACCTGAAGGTGAGACCTGAAACTATAAAACTCATAGAAGAAAATATAGGCAACACACTATTTGACATTGGGTTTAAAGGAATCTTTTCGGATGACATGCCTACCCAGACTAGGGAAACTAAAGAAAAAATAAACAAGTGGGACTTTATCAGACTAAAGAGCTTTTATAAGACAAATGAAACCAGAATCAAGATGAACAAACAACCAACCAGCTGGGAGAGAATATTTGCAAAACATACATCTGACAAGGGGTTGATCTCCATAATATATAAAGAACTCACACAATTGAACAACAAAAAAACAAACAACCCGATCAAAAAATGGGCAGAGGAAATGAACAGACACTTCTCCAAGGAAGATATACAGATGGCCAATAGGCACATGAAAAGATGCTCAACATCACTAATCATCAGGGAAATGCAAATCAAAACAACACTAAGATACCACCTCACACCCGTTAGAATGGCTATAATCACCAAGACAAAAAACAACAAATGTTGGAGAGGATGTGGAGAAACAGGAACCCTCATACACAGCTGGTGGGAATGCAAATTGGTGCAGCCTCTATGGAAAACGGTATGGAGATTCCTCAAAGAATTAAAAATAGAGATGCCCTATGATCCAGCCATCCCACTACTGGGAATCTATCCAACGCACCTGAAATCAACAATCCAAAGAGGCTTATGCACCCCTATGTTCATTGCAGCATTATTCACCATAGCCAAGAAGTGGAAGCAACCTAAGTGTCCCTCGACTGACGATTGGATTAAGAAAATGTGGTATATATATACAATGGAATACTACTCAGCCATAAAAAAAGACAAAATCGTCCCATTTGCAACAACATGGATGGGCCTGGAGCGTATTATGTTAAGTGAAATAAGCCAGAAAGAGAAAGACAAACACTGTATGATCTCACTCATATGTGGAATATAAACCAACACATGGACAGAGAAAACTGGACTGTGGTTACCCGGGAAGTGGGGGTGGGGGGTGGGCACAAGGGGTGAAGGGAGTCATATATGGGGTGATGGACAAACAAAAATGTACAACCCAAAATTTCACAATGTTAGAAACCATTAAAATATCAATAAAAAAAACAAAAAAATAACGAGCGTAACTTCCCACCTTTCTACTTGCAAAGCATGTTAGTTTTATTGGTTTATTAAAGTAACAAAAATACCATTCTTGAAGATTCAATGTGAATTCAATGTAATGTTCTTGGCAGGTACAAACCTAGTTTTTTCTCCCCTTCAGAAGAAAACCATGTCAAGCCTTCATTAGTGAACCTTAGCGTAATTATTCAGTTTTCTTTAAGAAATTTGCCATTTGTATTGTATGCTTATAGTGTAGACATCTTATTCAGAGAAATAAAGCTTAATTTTATTTCCCTGTGCATTGTATTTGTTTCTAAATTGTTAGTGTTCAGTTAATTCACCAAATGTTAATTGTGTGCCTACTTTGAGCCTTCTGCATTTGAGTGTTCATTTGGTATATATTGCCAAAATTCCACTTTATAGGATAACTCGAGAACTGTGATGGAAAATGTAGTCTTTGCCCTCAGGAGCATTTACTTTGAAGGGGTTCCTGATTATTGTCCATGCCTACTATGTTTCGGAGGCCCCAAAGGAAATTTCCACACTAGTTACTAGGAATTTCTAAAGGGTCAGTGACTTTGTTTGTAACCCCCCAACCCTGTTAGAAACAATTTGGTGTTTGTACTATTACCAGCCAGAGGATGTAAATGATGTCTCCTTTCTTGGTTTAAATATTTGTATTTATCACTTCAGAGGTTTGTAATCGAGGTGGATCAATAGATGGTTGGTTGCCGCTGCCCTAGGATCTGGATGGTTGTCTTCTGGAATTGGTGTGAGGAATAAAGCTTTCTTACTGAGTTACCTTTCAAAAAGGAAAATCCAAAACTTTATGGATATTTCTAAAGTGAACATTTTTTATTTTGTGCAATTTAATTATTACATAGAAATGTGTGTAAAAACGGAACATAAAATATATACACTAGTCATACACAAAAATACATATATGTGTGTAGGCCAAGACTTGGGGGCAACTGACACAAAATTAAATGGTCTCTTTAAGAGTAGATAGATTTTTGGGGCCGGCCCGGTGGCGCAGGCGGTTAAGTGTGCGCTCTCCGCTGCGGTGGCCCGGGGTTCACCAGTTCAGATCCTGGGCACGCACTGATGCACCACTTATTAAGCCATGCTGTGGCGGCATCCCATATAAAGTAGAGGAAGATGGGCACGGATGTTAGCCCAGGGCCAGTCTTCCTCAGCAAAAAAGAGGAGGATTGGCATTGGATGTTAGCTCAGGGCTGGTCCTCCTCATAAAAAAAAAAAAAAGAGTAGATAGATTTTGAGTAACTCTTTCTTTTGTTAGATTGTTTATATCGTGATAAAGGTAACAGGATTTACAAATGCAAATTTTAAAATAGTGTTGAGAAAAGAAAACCATCTAAGGTCGATTTAATAAATTTCTCAGTAATCCTCATTTTATTTCAATTTGTAATCTGATTCACAGACTTGCATGTTCCTATTGTAACTCTTCATAATCTGTAGTACTCCAGCAAGAAAGAACCTTTTATATGAGTCCTTCAGCTAATCAGAGAAAAGCTTAGTTGGCCTTTTTGATTTAGCTAGCTGCTTTTGTTTGTTCTTCATTAAAAGCAGATAATGAGAAATTAAAAGACATATAGTGTGTATTTCCAGCAGTAGAATGACTCCAACGCTTCTCTTTTTGGTTAAAATGTTTTCTTGCCTTTTTCCCTCGAAAGAAGAGTTCTTAGCACTCTCCTTCCCCTCCCCACTTCCAATATTTTTTTATTGTTTTGTCACTTTTTGCATCTAGTGGTTCTTATAGTTAGTTCCCTGTGGGATCATCTTGAAACTAAAGTCAATATAAGTCTTCAAAGCATTAAAATCCTCATATACCAAAATTTCAAAAAAATTAAAATATTTAATAGGATTAAAGAACATTTATCTTTTGAGTGGGTAATGTGTTCACTTGGTTTAAAATGCAAAATGTGCAAAAAGTGATGTTTTCTTCTGTCTTTTGTCTCTCAGAGGTTTCCTCTCACTGGAGGCAACCAATTCTATTCTTCCTACCTTAGCAAAAACGTAAACGATAGCATATTCTACGTACTGTTGCCTTGCCTTGTTTACTTCATTTTGTGGTTCTTTATATATTGGTATATGACGAGTGTATTAGTGATAGAAAACCTAAACCAGCAGTGGGTTAAACCACAAAGTTTTTCTTTCTTTTACAAAAGGTCAGATAGGTGGTCTGGGGCTGGTATAGCGCTTGTGGGGTTACTCTCTCTCTCTCGTCTTGAGGCATCCTGAATACAGTAAAATGTACAGATATTAAGTGGACGGTTGGATGAGTTTTGACAGTCGTATGTGTACAAAAAATGCTGCAGTCACGAGAGAGCGCCCTCTAGTCTAGCTTCCTTCCTCCCCATTGTCTTCTGACTGCCTGGCCCTTTCTGTGCTGTTACTGCTCCAGCCTGTGTTGCCCTCGCCCTCCGACCTAGCTGGATCTCCAGCTATTGCAGCTCATTTCCAAGCTGCAGGATGCAAGACGGGGCAAAGGTTACATGCCAGCCTTTTTACGGGAAGATTTCTAGAAGCCGCTACTTAACAACACTTACAATCATGTTTGCTTAGCCAGAACTTAGTGTCACGGCCGCGTCTGAATGCAAGGGAGGTTGAGAAATGGAGTCGTGACTATCTCTTTCTATTAGAAACAATGCTGCAGTGAAGAACCTTGTTCATAGGTCGTCTTGTGGGATAAATTCCTAGAAGTGGAACTGCTGGGTCAAAGAATATTTGCAGTTTGAGAGTACACCTATTTTTTCACCTCGTTGCTGACACAGTTTTTATATTTGCTAATCTCGTCTGTAGAACACTGTGACAGAGGATAGCTCTAATATGCGTGACAGGACATTTAGGTAGAGAGAGAAAGCACTTCCTCTGAAAACATGGACCCCGCAGCCAGCTAATGTAGTGCTAAGTTGGGTGAAGCATATGATAGCATGTTTTAGTTTTATTTAGGCCAGTCCTAAGAGGAGATCGATGGTTAAGGTTAGAAGAGAAACCCTTCTACCCATAAATACTTCACAGTAAACAGAGAGGAAGACAAGGAGTAATATGTTTTAGGAGTTGCTCTCTTAATTAAAAAGTAGATTAGGGCATCAGGTTAAAATGCGTTAATTTTTTTTTTTTGTCCTCTGTCTTCTCTTATGTACATTCCTTAACACGTAGAAACGTGTTTTCAGCTAATCTTAAAGTACCCTTTAACCTAAGGGGGATAAAGAAAGTAATCGACAAATATATTTCATTTGGTTTCTTTAATATAATATTTCTTGTTATGGTCTTAACTTTCTAACCTTTTACTTTCCAGTTTCTGAGTGGGCTCAGATAAGTTATATAAAATATATTCTGCTAAATTGTACTTTTTATGGAATAATAAGTGTTTTTAAAATGTTTTTAACTCTGTAAGTTTAAGCTTTTGGTTGGGACTTGAGGGAAAAATTCATAGTCATTTTCTGTGCAACCAGGTGGTATTATGAGCTGTACTTATTTTTGCAGTAGGAAACAGCAGAAACAAGGATGTATATGCTGTTTCCCACCCCGCATGGGGAGGGCCTGGAGAGCAGAGACTCCTTACTCAGCTGCCAGAGCACACGGCGCAGCGCCTTGTCCTGGGTAGACTGCGTGTTTCCTCTAACTGAAGTGAATCTTGGGAAAGTGGCAGAAAAATGATTGGACTCTGGGTAGCAAGGTTTTGCCCCTTCAGGGGCAGGGGGGAGAAGATTTTAATGTAATGTCATTGTTAGTACTTTTGAAGTGATCGTCTGTTTAGTGAAGAAACTTAATAAGGGGCTGATATCTATGCTGTAAAGATAGAGACTTTGAGATACTTTCAGTATAGTATCATCCCACTTAATCTGGAGGTCATTTCTGTAAATCTCTGCTATTTTTTTTTTAAGCAATGAAGGCCCAATAAGCCAAAGAACAGGAAAGAAGTATTTCGTATACTTATTGAATGGGCTTTGTCGTTAACCTCAAGCCCCTTCCTGAGGTCTTCACAGTTTAGAATAGAAAGTGGTGCCTGTCGTGTTCTTTTCTGTGTCCTTTGCATGGAAAGTGGTGCCTAGCACATGGTGTTCAGTAAACGTTTATTGAATGGATGTTTATAAATAGATTTCTTTGTTTTGGTTTTGCTAGCACAGATTCTTTCGGGGAAAGGAGACATGGTTAAGAGACTAGTCGCAGTAGCCGACATTTTTGCTTAGTGTTAGGTTGTGGCGGTGGTTAATCAAGCAGGTAGGCTTGTGCTTGCCTTAGGATTCGCATCCGCTGGTCCCTGTGCCTAGAACACTGCAAATCTTCGTCCCTGACTCCTCATCTCCTCCGATTCTCCCTTATGTATCCCCTTCTCAGGGAAGCCCATGCAGACCGCCCTCTTTAAAATGGCCACGGCCCCTCTCCCGCTGCACTTCCAAGTTCCCTCTCCCTAGTCTGTTTTTCCCCCATAGCAGTTACCTTATTGACACATATCTCATGTAAGTTACTTATCATGATGATTATTTATTGTCTCTCTCACCACCAGAATATTAGTTCCTTGAGGGCTACTGACTGTTTGTTCGTGGTATTCCAAGTGCCTCCTAGATGCTCAACAAACATTTGTGGAGTGAATGAAGGTAGGAAAGAATGTAACATGTGAAAGTCAGCTATAAAATTATTTACATTTTAAATGAAAGTATTACTTCCATTATTTAAAAACTTTTCTTTTGGAGACCACTGTGTGCGATAGTGATGCCAAGGCAAACAAACGTGTGCCACGTTTAAGGAGTCTCTATGTGTTCTCTTGTGGAAAAGGGGCCGAGTTTGACTCGCTGAAATACGTCATCTGCTTCCAGCCTTTAGCATCTTTTTGGTGGAGTAGCTTCTCAGAGCCTTCAGGGGTGGTTTAGTTAATGAGAAAGAGTCTCCTTGTGTTGCACAGTGTGCAGGTGGAACATCTCTTTCCTACTGCAGGTGGCTTTCCACAAAGTGAGGGGTGACGGTATTAGTAGCTTCCTTTGCCTGCCTTCCTTCCTTTCGAGTAGGCCTCATGCAAAACACTTTATGTATATTATCTCTTTAAGTCTTTATAACGACTCTATGAGGAATGTGTTCCTCTCCCCTTTTTCTTGCAGAAAAGGGGGTTAAGCTTCTTGTCTAGCCAGTAAGCGTGTTGGAGCTGGGATTCAAATCCAAGCCGTCTGCGCTGTAGAGGAACTTCACTGCACAAACTGCCTCCCTCAGGAAGAGCGCCTGGAAGAGAAAAAGGAATCAAAAACAGCCTAGTGGAACTCTGATGTCGCAGAGATCGTCATCTGTTGTTTGCTCCAGCTTTCCATGACAGGTGGATTGAATGAGGCCTCTGCACTGAAGCAGCGGGGTTATGTTCAAGTTAGCCAATGCTAATTTAAACACAGTGTACTTTACATAAAGCCAGAGCTCGCCCCTAGCCAGACCTACTATTACTTGGACTTAGTTTAGCTCAAGAACAATTCAGCTTATCTCTGGGGCAGAATTTGTGTGCTCCTCCTTCATCTTGCCTGAAAATGAGATTCAGCAGGAAGGCAAAGGTTATACTGTAGCTGCATAGGAGGTATAATTTAGTGAAGAGGGGTAGACAGTGGGTAGGTTTTGCTGTTCTTCTGGATTTTTGAGAGAAAAACTTCCCTAAAATTTGTATACAATTAGGCTAATAGAAACATCATCCCCTGCCTACCACACCAAAATAGTTTATAATCTCAAGTTTTGATTAGAAAATTCTGATTCTTAATGTGAATTACTTTTTGAACCTTAATTAGCTATTTGTGTATTTTTTTCTTGTAAGATGGTGTGTTTTATTCCCTCTGCCATAAAACTATTTCTCCTCTGTCCTAAGGAGCCTCAGACCATACATGGTTACCTCCAGTATCGTAAATTAATTTTAATTTCAGTTTTAAAACAGTGGTGATTTAGGGGCGTAAATTAGAATCTATAATTGCAGGAAATTATGTTTAAGGATACATATTTATATGCTGAAGCCAGTAATGTGCTTTGTGTAGAAGGTTGTAGGACACTGTTGTGTACATAGCTAGTAGAATCATTTTAATAAAAAAAGATTCTCCAAAGCAAGAAATGAGGTGATTTTTTTGGAGCTCCATTGAGACTTTTTTCTGGCTTGAGATGATCATTGGTCAGTGTTTCTCTTCTAGGTTTCTAGAACTGTGATGAGAACATCATACTTAATTAGCTACTTTTCTTGATGCTCTCATCCAATTTTAGTGGGATGAAAAGACTGAAAAAAGTTTTTTCTTTAATATTTCTTTTTTCCCCTTCGAAGTAGCCAGCAAAGGCTTCTTTCTCAAACGCATGTTCATGGTGGGGGAAAAATTAATGGTTCAGAAGAGCTTATGATGAAAGCAGTAATCCCCTTGTCCCATCCCTCCCCACCTCAGTTTCCCCTCCAGGGAAACCACTTCTGTTGTTTCTGTGTTTGATTCTTCTGGGGATAATCCCCCATACTAATGTGCTTGTACTTCCATTTCTTGACTTGTCAGTTTTAAGCATTATCTATTGACTTTCTTCAACGATAGTCAAGATTTAGCTGCCATTTACCATCTGTCAAGAATTATGAAGGATGTGAAATTTTACTCTACTTGAAGCTAACAAGTTAGCTTGCCATAGTTTCATGGATGCTGGCAGAAGGCACATAGTCAGAGATGACTTACAGTTTACTACTCACAGCAGTAGCGGTAGCCAGACCATCAACATTCATTTGTGCCAGTGTCCTGAGCCTCAGTTCCCACCGGGCACTGCAGAGAGGGCCAGAGAACACTGTTCACATAGGGGGTTTTGTTACTGGAGAAAACTCGGAGCTTAGGGATTCCAAATATTTTATGATGGGCAGTCAGCATGCTGGTCCTTCGCTCTGGAGGGAGACAGTGAGTATGCCTGCTCTTTGCTCTGGAGGAAGGCACTTTCTATCTTCCAAGGCTGTTTGGTATATGAACATCCTTGAAAATATAGTCCAGAACAAAGAGCGAACAGTGCCTTGCTTGAAAGATAGAGACCCATGAAGAATTATTTCTCAACACCACCACCCTGTTCCCCACCTTCTTTCTGATACAATTATATCATTATTTGTAGTTCTCTGGTCACCCTGGTAAATAGTATGTATTTATTTTGCTCACAATAGGTGGTATCTTTGACTTCTTGCTTTGGAAGGGGAGTATTTTAGGTCGGGATCCTTGTAAGTGGTAGAAAACCAGCTCAATTGTGACTTAAGTGAGAAGGCAATTGGTTCCCAGAACTGAGTGTCCAGGAAGATAGAGCAGAGTTGGATCCAGGTGCTCAAACCTTGCTTTGAAGAATTGGTCTCTCGCTATGATCGGTCTGCTTTCCTCCTCTTAGCTTTATGTTCAAGATCCTCCTCATTCACCCCTCCCCCCACCAGAACTGATTCTAGGCTGTGTGTTTATTTCTGAACAAGTTGCTCTGGCAAGGTGGAGAGAATAGATTAGCATAGTTAGAGCCTGGTCATATGCCCACTCTTGGAGATGGGTGTGGAGTCAGCCTCATTTGAATCATGTGCATTGGGGGTGGGGAGAAGGTAGTTCTCCGAAGATAAAACAGGATGCCATTACCTCCCCATGTCAGAGTTCTCAGTTGTATTGTTTTTTGGGGGGGTATTACTTGCTTTTATAACTTCTTAATTTTTCCCTTCTTTTTAAAGACAGTATCGAATTTCTACTAGCTCCTGATGCCCTCTATCCTCCTGCTCCAATCTGTGAGCTTTATTTACAACTGCTGCTCAGCTGACAGCCTGTGACTTGCCTTCATCATGTTCCTGTTTCCCATATAGTCCTCTTTCTTGGTTTATTGCCTTGTTTTCTGGGGTGCATACTAAGGTAAGATGTGTGGAAGGTAGATTTTGAGTAATTGTCTGAAAATGTTTTTATTCTATTCTTAAACTGGAATGTTAGCGTGGCTGGGAGTAGAATTCTAGGCTGAGCATAATTTTCTGTCAGAACTATAAAGGCATTGCTCGATTATTGGCCAGTATCCTTCATTACTGATGAGAAGTCTTAGGCCAGTTTGATTCTTGTTCCTTTGTAAATGAGCTGCCTTTTCTGTGAAAGCTTTTAGTGTGGTTTTTCTTTGTTGTCTGGACTTTCTCAATGATGTGTCTTGGTGTGGGTCTCTATGCACTTGAGTGCTGAGTGGGTCCTATTAATTGGAAGACTTTTATAAATCTATTATCTTATTAATCTCTTTTTTTTTTTTATGAGGAAGATCAGCCCTGAGCTAACATCCATGCCAATCCTCCTCTTTTTGCTGAGGGAGACTGGCCTTGGGCTAACATCTGTGCCCATCTTCCTCCACTTTATATGGGATGCCGCCACAGCATGGCTTGATAAGCAGTGCCTCAGCGCACACCCGGGATCCGAACCCCGGCCGCCAGCGGCAGAGCATGTGCACTTAACTGCTACGCCACAGGGTTGGCCCCTTATTAATCTTTTAGTTGTGGAAAACTTCATCTCCAATTTGTTTTTTTCTTTTCATTCTGGAATTCTTGTTAATCAAATGCTGACCTCCTGGACTGATGCTGTATCTCCTGTGATAATCTTTTGTTTCTGTTTTTGTTTACTTTCTAGATTTCACCTCCACAACTTCACAACTTCAAACCTTATACTGTACTGCTTTTTTTTTTTAATTTACAAGAGTCTTTTCTCATTTTTTTTCTTTTTTTGCCTTTTCACAGCCTCCTGTCTATGGATGCAATATCTTGACAGTTTCTCAGCATCTCAATTAGAGGGCTTTTAACAAGATCCGTTCTGTTTTAGGAATTCTGTTTTCCTTTGTCACATTTCTTTAACTTTTTGTTTCCTTGTCTGTTTCATGTTACGGATGTTAGATTCCGATTTAACCAATCAAATGGGAGAATGAAGCAATATAAAACTGATTAGGATCTCTGTTCCTAGAAGGGTCTGTCAGCTGGTGAGCTTTGCATTAGGTTGAGCAGTTAGGGGGCCCTATTATTCGTGGTGAGCGGTGCCAATGCCTACCATAGCTGCCGTTGATTCTCGTCAGACAGTTTCGTTTCATTAAAGAAGGACTGCCAGTTTTTATTTTTAATAATGTAAAATCTCAAAGATAACTAGGATTGTGAAGAGGGTCAATGATCTAGGATTTAGAAATGTTCAAATCGTCATCCTTCCCGTGTTTCAGAGTGAAAAGTTTTATGGTATAGAGTAGTGTAGCAGAGAGCAGTCCAGATGTTAGAGCCAGACTGCTTGGGTTCAAAGGTGGTTCTGTCACTTAGGTAACCTAATTAGTTAACCTCTCAGTGCCCCACTGTTCTCATCTGTAGTATTTGGACAGTAATAGTACTCACCTATTAGGGGCATTAAGAAGATTTAGTTAAAAATACATATTAACTGCCTGGCATGTAGTAAATTCTCAGAAGGTGTTAATTTTCTTTTTCTCTCTACCAGTAATAACAATTATGTGACTTAGATCTGGTGGTGAATGCCCACAGCAGAAATTTTGGGTAGGATTAGGTAATTTTAGATGGTGTTTTTCTCTTTAGAACCTCAAAGAACACTTGGATCATTACTTGAAGTGCTGAAATGTGTATGTGCAAATGTTTCTTAGAAGTCTTCGAAAGGTCCTCCTCTTCCCCACAAAAAAGGATCTCACTGAAGGTAACTTGATAAGAAAAGTAGTCTTGGATCACACTAGAAAACTAGGAATGAAGACATTCTATTTTCACACCCAGAAACCCTGTTACTAACAATCAGGATCATATGTGCTCAGGATGTTAGGGGGCCTTTGTTCCCATACAGAGCACGCACTGAAACACCTGCTTCTTGGACTCCAGAAACGTTGCAAGTTTCTTTATATGTGGATGTCCAGGGCGGGACTGGCAGGAGGAAAGAATCTTTTTTTGCTTCGAGTATGTCCCCATTATGGTGGAAAACTGTAAGACTTTCCTCACCAGACTCTCTGCTGACTGTTTGTAAAATTCAGTTGAGTTAAATAAGAGCAAAACTCTTGTGTAGTGGTTCCTCTGTATCCCCCAAACTTGACCCTTATTTGAACTAGGGGGTTTTAGTTTGGATTGTTTATCGTTTTTTCCCGCTCTCCCATATAGTGGAAGAGATCTTTGGAATCTATTATTGTTACTGTTATTTTTATTATTTACTTTTTAAAATGGAAACACAAACAAAAGTAGAGTCAATGAACCCCTATATATTTACCAGTTGGTTTCAGCATTGTGCCATACTTTTTCTTGTCTCCATTTAAAAAAAAAAATGTACAGCAAATTCTAGACAGTGTGTCATTTTAGCCCTAAATATGCAATATGTGTCTTTCAAAAAGACATTTTTTCCCCATGACCATTGCCATTATCCTACCTAACAAAATTAATGGATTGATTTTTCAAGTTAGTAGTATCATTTTTAAGTGACTTGTTTTTCTTCATTTACATAAAAGTATTTGTATTTTGCAAATGCTTGACTTCTTCGTGTTATGGAAAATTTCAAACATATAAAAGTAGATGAAATCTGTGTAATGAACCAAACCCCCAGGCACCTATCACCCAGCTTCAACAATTACCAACTCATGCCCAGTTCTGTGTCATCTATTCTCCCACTTCTTTCTCCTGGATTGTTTTCAAGTAAATCCCAGATATCATTTCATTTGTAGTCTAGTGCATCTTTAAAAGATAAGGACTCTTTAAAAATATGTACATACATGTGTATATATAAAATACCCCCCCCAGTTCTTTAGTATCTTCAAATACCCAGTGTTTAAATTTCCAGTTGTCTCAAATGTCATAATTTGAATCAGGATCCATATAAGGTTCCTGCCTTACAGTTGGTTAGTAATGACCTTTAAGTCCCTTTTAATCTAGAGGTTAAATCCCTCACTACCTCTTTTTTTTCCTCTCCCTTGTCATCATTAAAGAAACCAGGCTTTTTGTCCTTCAGAGTTTCTCAGAGTCTGGATTTTAATGATTACCTCCCTGTGGCTTAGTTTAACATGTTCTCAGATCTTCTGTATTTGTTAATCTGTTATATCACCATTCAGCCTACTGCATATTCTTGTAATTCTGAAGATACAAAAGTTATTATTTTGTAAATTTTAGAATTTGATTTAAATACTATACAAGTATGTGATGCCAGTCACCACTTCAGGTGTGGGCTTTTGCTTTTGGTGAAGCAGAATTTGTAAGGTGAGCTGATGACTAATAAGAGGTTGTAAGCCAGATTCCTTGCTGCAGCAGTGGACTACTCTCTCGTGATGGACAACATGAAAAGCAGCCCTGTTAAGGGAAACATTGAAAAGAATCTTCTTTATCACCATTGTGCAGTATCTGCTACAGTTACTTTATTTTCTTAAACACGAAGGTAGTGGAGTTCCACAGTTTCCTCGTCTGCAAAATGAGGGCAGTAGTTGTATCAATGACCTTTGGTGGGCTTTGAGTGAGAAAGCACCTAGCACAGTACCACGTATGGGAGACACCCTTGAACGTTAGTTTCCTTTTCTATAAGCATGGCCATAATGCATTGTGAGACTCTTCTGTCTCCAGTGGAAAGTTGTAGCTACAAGGTGGTGGTCAGGGAAGCCATACCCAGTCTAAAGGTCTAGGTTGGGTCAAGAACAGATCTGTCAGAGTGAATGAGGGTGTGCAGTCTGAGCCATTTGGTCAGGATAGGTTATGGAACAGCTGGTCAGAACAGGTGAGTCATGCCACATGTACCCATAGTCCACTATTTCTTGTTATCATCCCCCCACCCTGCCCCTGTCGCTGTCTGGCAGACAGCACAGTTCAGAAGATAGGCATTAGATCAGTTCTAGGAGTACAGGAAGAACAGTGATTGGATTACTAGGCAGACAGAGCAGAGGGGGCCCTGTGCAGCTGGGGACCAAGCGAGCAGACTGGCCAAAAGACGTAGATGTAGCTCCAGCAGCAAGGAAGGGTAAGCTGGTTGCAAAGTCACATGCAGGAAGTCTAATGAGAACAAAAGTAAAGGAGCAATTTCTGGCTGCTGCTTTCATGAGGCCTCAAAACAGTTTACTGCTGAGAGTATTCCCACTGAGCCTCTAGGTCGGATCAGCAGGACCTAGACCTGAGCAAATGGAGATGACTTTTGGAATTTATTTCTGTTTATCAGCTAGAATCAGACCTTTGGACCTGGGGTAGTGACCATTTGTGAGTTTGCTTCTGCTTGGTTCTGTAGGAAGTTTGTATGATGTTAGGCTGGTTAGTAGGATAGAAATTGAAATGCCCTTGCTCACATCAAGTGATTCTGTAGTGTCTTGTTTGGGGGAAAGTATAGGGATAGAGGAGACTTCTCAAGGAACTTCCTTTATAAAGCAGTTATTTTTCTCATAGCTAGCAGTGGATCTGAATACTCTGGCTAGAACAGGATTTATAATTAGAACGTAGTGGTGAGTGGTTACTTATTAGATGTGGGAAACAAATTGTATGGTGTTTCCTAGGCTTAGAGGAGAATTGAGGAAAGTCTAAGAAATTGTTTTTCCTTCTTTGGCAAGGTTCTTTCTGGTCTTTGGGCAAATACGTCAAAGTCTAAGGGACTTGCCTGTGATTTGATCTAGATCTGTTTCCTTTTTCTGGTGAATAATGGAAGTAGTAAGAGGCTAAGAGTTGTCAGAGCTTGTGAAGAGATTCTGAGGCAAGTAAATCTTGCCACCAGTGTTTGCTCCCAATGTTCCTTAATTTAAGCAAAGATAGTTTGATGTTCCTGTTCTGGAATGAACTCTGAAAACAATCATGTTGAGCAGAGTGGAGTATAAGCAACAGTCAAGGACATTGTGCAATCATGAAGGTACACACAGTGGCCTGGTTGTTCTGATACCGTAGAGTATCACTCTTTTGGATGTGACAGAGGAGAACAACAAAAACAAAACAATTCTCAGTTCCTTAAATTTCAACAATTTGTTTGGAGATCCAGTTGTAATAGTAAATATGTTTATAACTGAATTGAACTAGTACGTTTTTGCTTGGTTGCTGTTGCAGCTCCTACAGTTCTTTCCCTACCGGGAACCCAGGTGGACTCTGGAGAAGGTTCTTGATTGTGTCAGCTGGGTTGGCGACCTGCTGAAAGACACCTGAGATGTACTTCATACACCGCCGTGAACTTGCAACCCCGAGTGTACCAGTGTCAAATACTATGTTGGTATTAAATAAACTTCCTCCTTTTGTGTGTGGGTGTTAAAGTTTGACAAGCATGCTGTCAGTCCTTTGGCAAAGCTCTCAGAAGTTGAACAGTGTTTGTTGGTGGAATGACTTCCCTACCACTGGGGAGGTTCAGGCTGTGTGACCTGTTAGGGGATGGGTTATAAAAAGGACTCAAATATCATATTGGAAACACGTAACCTTTAGATTATATACACATTTTGTTTACTCATAAAGTATAAAAATTAAAGATTTTCCCAAATCCAGAACAATAAAACTGGAAAAAAGCTTTTAAATTTCTTTTTTCCTGACTCCTCACCCACATTATTAGATTTTCATAGCCCTGACCAAAATCTGTGTTTCCCTCCTATGTGGAAATATAGTTACTTCATACATACGAGAGAGGTCTTTTAAAAAGGGTGGTGCAAACTTCCTCTGCTTCTCACCATCCAGATACCCCGATAGCTGCACTATAAAAGCAAATAAAGCTTATTTCCACTGATCCCATTTCAGGGAACAACTTAAGTCCCTCTCCACTTACCAGGCGGTCAGGTTTGTTGAAAAGGATGGTGTTTTAGTGTGTTTATATACTCTAGTGGTGTTTCCATGTACATTTTATTTTTGAAATATATAACTTAATTCTAATTCATTTGTAACCCAAATATACTGCCAATTTGTTTAGCTAAAATAAACAAACAACTACCAGTTAAAAACACCCCTCACCCTTCATCCCAAATGCAATTTTGGGTAGCTTTTATTCTTTGGTTTTCTGACGTATTCCAGGCTATTTGTGAGCTATCCTGTTGTGCCAAAGTTAGAAGAAACTGGCCATCTTGGGTAAAAGTGGCAGAATTTTACAGCCTTAAATGAACTTACAGACTCACCATTTGCCCAACTCTGCACATCTTTTCAAGAAAAAGTAGATAGATTTGCTAACATCCCTGGGCAAGGAGCACAAACAAAGCATTATACTTTGGAAGACAGCGGCTGTTTTAAATCTTCATCATTCTCTTTTGAAAATACTCAAAATACAAAAAGAGGGGAGGTGCCAGAGTGCCTTGATATCACTAAGTTGAATGTCTCATTTGCAAATGCTTTTAAGTAACATCATATTGTATAACGGGCTTCTCGGATGAGCTCGTTTGAATACATTGGTGTCTCTTTTTTTGCGTTTATGGCTCACCAGTCTGAATAGTTACGTCAACAATGGACTGCACTCAGTGATTTGTGTTGTCTCTGATCCATGGGCCAAATTTCAGCTAGAAATCTTCATGATTACAATGATGTATCTATTTAACAACTTTTACTATTCCCTTTATAAACTAGCTGTAAGGATCTATACCAAAGGCTATTTGGAAAAAGTGGGAATATGAATTTCAACACAAGTTTTATAAGTTTACCTTAGAGGGACTTAGAAACAGTGTTTTTTTTGTTAATGAAATAGCTTAAGAAGTGTTGGTTCTGATCAGAAATGTCAGAAAAGACCTCAGAAGAGCTGAAATTTGAAGTGTTTATAAAGGTAGCTCCCTTTCCTTGAGTGCTCGCAGCATTTTTGCTCAACACTTGGCATGCATGTGTGTTAAGGACCATTACACCTGTGAATGAGGTGTTATTCTTGTTTTAGCTCCTGAGGAGGTTCTAATATGCAGCTAAGCTTGACAACAGTTGCTTCAGGAAGATTCACAGATTTCTGGCTTGGGTCTCTGGGTGGATGGTTGTGCTTTTTGAAGAGAAAATATGGAAAGAAAGAGGCTTAGTGTGTAAATGTTTGGATTGGCAGTTGGAAATAGGATCTGAAGCCCAACGCAAAGTTGGTTCTACAGATGAGGTGTGGGAGAATTATTGGCAGCTAGATGGCATTCAAAGTAATGGGATTAGGTGAAATTGCCCTGGGAGAGCTTGCGTGATGAAGAGAAGACCCAGAATCCCCGGGGAACCTTGAAATGTTTTGAGTGGGTGGAAGGGGGAGGAACAAGAGAAGGGAGGTCTAAGTGTTCAGCAGCAGCAGTGAGAGAGTGAGTGGTATTTCAGAAGCCAAGAGAGAAGACAGGGCAGGTTACAGGGGACAGATATGCCTGGCGTTTGGTAGGTGCTCAGTAGATACTTGTTGCTAGTAGAATTCCGTGAGTTTTAAGGAGTCATAAGTTTCCACGAGATTATCAATTAGGAGGTTGCTGGTGGCCTTGGTAAAAATCATTTAAATGGAGTTGTATTTCTCTTACCTTACTCTGGGCTCCTCTTGGTCTCTTTTGTAAGTTCCTATCCTCTACTTCAACTGTTAGAGTTCTGTAGGGCTTACTCTAGGCCATTGGTTCTCCAAGTGTGGTTGCCCAGACCAGCAACATCAGCATCAACTGGGAACTTGTTAGAAATGAAACTCCTCAGGCCCTGCCCAGACCTACAGAATCAGAATCTCTGGGGATGGGACCCAGCCATCTGTTTTAACAAGGCCTCCAGGTGATTGGCATGCTTGCTGAAATTTGAAAACCAGTGTTTTAAGACCTTTTCTCTGTCTACGCCCTCTCCTTAGGCGTTTAGTCTGTTATGGTGGCTTGAGCTACCACGCTAGGTGCCCAGACTTCCAGATTTACCTCCTTGGTCCAGTTTTCTGAGGACCAGATCCTTAGATCCCACTGCCTGTTACTGATTCTGACTTTGGTGCCTCATAGTTGCGGCAGCTCAACTTGTCCACATTTTTGGACTCCAGATTTTCCTCCTGTCTTTTCCCAGGCTCAGGAAGAGGCACTGTCATCCTCGTAGATGTTCACGCTAGGAACCTAAGCCCGATCCACTTTTTACACAAATACAAGTTCTAAGCACATTCCACTGTTCTGGTTGAGGGTCTCTATATCTGTATATCTCCAGATATATGCATATACAGACAACTGAAATAGTGATAATTTTACTAATATAATGAGTAAATGCACCTCCCAAGTTAAGTGTGAGATGGGAAATGTCTTTCAGGAAGTCTCAATTCTTGGAGCTGCTAATAAGGGATCAACCTGCCTTGCCGAGTGTGGTTCCAGAGTTTAAAGGTCAAGTATAAGTATTATAAAACATGGTTTCTAAACCCAAGTTAAGTGCTTCCTCTGGTACTCAACCAAAGAAACTTGTGTATAAATGCATAATGTATCTGGTTACTGTGCAGGATTGAATATACACAACTATGTCTGTTGTAACTGATAGGCATTTCCAGGAAAGGGTGGATGGTGAAGTGTTAGAGTGTGGGACTCTGGAGCCAGAATGCTTTGGTTCAAGTCATGACAGTACCACTTGCTGTGACCTTGGGCAAGTTACTTTCCTTCACTGTGCCTCAGTTTCCTTATCTGTAAAATGGGGATAATAACCATCCGTACCTCAAAGAATTATTAGGATTCAATATAATAATATACTTAAGAGTTTGGAGTAAGCTGTGCCTGAGCATAGGTAAACGTTTGGTGAATGTAAGCTGTGTTATTACTATCTCTCCCACCTTATCACTCTACTCCAGCCACTTTTGAATCCTCTTAGCTACTAGTAGCTGTTCAGACCTGCCATGCGCTTATGCTTTAAAATGCTTATGCATCCACGTCTTCGCTTAGCTCTCCTCGGATTCCCTAGATTAAGTTGGGGTTCCTTTTATATGTTTCCTTAATACCCTGTACTTCTTCACAGTGCTTTGAAAACATTATTATTATTCTTTCAGTTAACAGCTTTATTGGACTATAATTCACATACCACACAATAAACCCATTTAAAATGTACTGTTCAGTGCTAGTCACAAAGTTGTGCAACCATCACCAAAATCAATTTCAGAACATTTTACTCAAGTCATGAGAGTACCACTTGCTATCAGGAAATTACCAGGAAGGATCCCTCTATTCATTAGCAGTCACTCCACATTCCCCACACCCCTCCCAGCACTGGCAACCACAAAATCTACTTTCTCTCTCTCTAAATTTGCTTATTCTGGACACTTCATATAAATGGAGTCATACGTGATGTGGTCTTTTGCGTCTGGCTTCTTGCACTTAGCATACTATTTTCAACGTTTATCCGTGTTGTAGTATATATCAGTACTTCTTTCCTTTTTATGGCTGGATGATATTTCATTGTATAGACATAGGCAATTTATTCATTCATCAATTGGTGGACATTTAGGTTGTTTCCCACTTTTTGGCTATTATGAATGATGCTGTTATGAACATCTGTGTACAAGTTTTTTTTTTCGTGAAATTTTTGTTAAACACTATTGTTTGTCAGTCACCGTATAAATGCATCCCTCCACCGCTTATGCCCACCCCCACCCCCCTTGCCCCTGGTAACCACCAAACAGTTCTATCTGTCCGATGTGTTGGTTTATCTTCCACATATGAGTGAAATCATGCAGTGTTTGTCTTTCTCTTTCTGGCTTATTTCACTTAACATAATACCCTCCAAGTCCATCTATGTTGTTGCAAATGGGAGAATTTTGTCTTTTTTATGGCTGAGTAGTATTCCATGGTATATATATACCACATCTTCTTTATCCAGTCATCAGTCGAGGGACACTTGGGTTGCTTCCTTGTCTTGGCTATAGTGAATAATGCTGCGATGAACATAGGGGTGCATAAGCCTCTTTGGATAGTTGATTTCAGGTTCATTGGGTAGATACCCAGTAGTGGGATAGCTGGATCATAAGATATTTCTATTTTTTAATTTTTTGAGGAATCTCCATACTGTTTTCCATAGAGGCTGCACCAGTTTGCATTCCCACCAGCAATGGATTAGGGTTCCCATTTCTCCACAGCCTCTCCAGCATTTGTTGTTTTTTGTCTTGGTGATTATAGCCATTCTAATGGGTATAAGATGATATCTTAGTGTAGTTTTGATTTGCATTTCCCTGATGATTAGTGATGTTGAGCACCTTTTCATGTGCCTGTTGGCCATCTGTATATCTTCTTTGGAGAAGTGTCTGTTCATTTCCTCTGCCCAGTTTTTGATCAGGTTGTTTGTTTTTTTGTTGTTCAGTTGTGTGGGTTCTTTATATATTATGGAGATTAATCCCTTGTCAGATATATGGTTTGCAAATATGTTTTCCCGGCTGGTGGGTTGCCTATTCATTTGATCCTGGTTTCATTTGTCTTGTAGAATCTCTTTAATCTGATGAAGTCCCACTTGTGTATTTTTTCTTTTGTTTCCCTTGTCTGAGTAGACACGGAATTGGAAGAGATCCCTTTACGGCTGATAACAAGTAGTGTACTACCTATATTTTCCTCCAGGAGTTTCAGGTCTCACCTTCAGGTCTTTGGTCCATTTTGAGTTAATTTTTGTGTATGGTGAAAGAAGATGGTCTACTTTCATTCTTTTGCAAGTGGCTGTACAGTTTTCCCAGCACCATTTATTGAAGAAACTTTCCTTTCTCCACTGTATGTCCTTAGCTCCTTTGTCAAAGATTAGCTGCCCGTAGATATGAGGTTTGATTTCTGGACTTTCAATTCTGTTCCATCGATCTGTGTGTCTGTTTTTGTACCAGTACCATGCTGTTTTAATTACTATTGCTTTGTAGTATGTTTTAAAGTCAGGGATTGTGATGCCTCCAGCCTTGTTCTTCTTTTTCAGGATTGCTTTAGCTATTTGGGGTCTTTTGTTGCCCCATATGAATGTTAGTATTCTTTGTTCTATTTCTGTGAAGAATGTCCTTGGGATTCTGATTGGGATTGAATTGAATCCGTAGGTTGCTTTAGGTAGTATGGACATTTTAAGTATGTTTATTCTCCCAATCCAAGTGCATGGAATATTTTTACATTTCTTTATGTCATCATTGATTTCACTCAATAATGTCTTATAGTTTTCATTGTATAGGTATTTCACTTCCTTGGTTAAATTTACTCCTGGATATTTCATTCTTTTTGTTGCAATTGTAAATGGGATTGTCTTCTTGAGTCCTCTTTCTGTTAGTTCATTGTTGGTATATAGAAATGCAACTGATTTCTGTAAGTTGATTTTGTACCCTGCCACTTGGCTGTAGTTGTTGATTATTTCTAATAGTTTTCCAATGGATTCTTTAGGGTTTTCTATATATAAGATCATGTCATCTGCAAATAGCGAGAGTTTCACTTCTTCGTTGCCTATTTGGATTCCTTTTATTCCTTTTTCTTGCCTAATTGCTATGGCCAGAACGTCCAGTACTGTGTTGAATAAGAGTGGTGAGGATGGGCACCCTTGTCTTGTTCCTGTTTTCAGAGGGATGGCTTTCAGTTTTTCCCCATTGAGTATGATATTGGCTGTGGGTCTGTCATATATGGCCTTTATTATGTAAAGGTACTTTCCTTCTATACTCATTTTGTTGAGAGTTTTTATCATAAACGGATGTTGGATCTTGTCAAAAGCCTTCTCTGCATCTATTGAGATGATCATATGGTTTTTATTCCTCGTTTTGTTAATGTGGTGTATCACATTGATTGACTTGCAGAAGTTGAACCATCCGTGTGTCCCTGATATAAATCCCACTTGATCATGGTGTATGATCGTTTTAATGTATTGCTGTATTCGGTTTGCCAATATTTTGTTGAGGATTTTTGCATCTATGTTCATCAGGGATATTGGTCTGTAGTTTTCCTTCTTAGTATTGTCTTTGCCTGGCTTTGGTATCAGGGTGATGTTGGCCTCATAGAATGATTCAGGAAGTGTTCCATCTTCCTCTATTTTTTGGAATAGTTTGAGAAGGATAGGTATTAAGTCTTCTTTGAATGTTTGGTAAAATTCTCCAGAGAAGCCATCTGGTCCTGGACTTTTATTTTTGGGAGGTTTTTGATGACTGTTTCAATCTCTTTACTTGTGATTGGTCTATTCAGGTTCTCTACTTCTTCTTGATTCAGTTTTGGGAGGTTGTGTGAGTCTGGGAATTTATCCATTTCTTCTAGATTGTCCAATTTGTTGGCATATAGTTTTTCTTAGTATTCTCTTGTAATCTTTTGTATTTCTGTGGTATCTGTTCTAATTTCTCCTTTTTCAATTCTAGTTTTATTTATGTGAGACTTCTCTCCTTTTTTCTTGGTCAGTCTGGCTAAGAGTTTGTCAATTTTGTTTATCTTCTCAAAGAACCAGCTCTTTGTTTCATTGATCCTTTCTACTGTTTGTTTTGATTTCAATTTCATTTATTTCTGCTCTGATTTTTATTATTTCCGTCCTTCTGCTGACTTTAGGCTTTGTTTGTTCTTTTTCTAATTCTGTTAGGCATAGTTTGAGATTGCTTATTTGGGCTTTTTCTTGTTTGTTAAGGTGGGCCTGTATTGCTATGAGTTTCCTTCTCAGGACTGCTTTTGCTGCATCCCATATGAGTTGGTATGGTGTATTTTCATTTTCATTTGTCTCCAGATATGATTTGATTTCTCCTTTAATTTCATCAGTGATCCATTGGTTGTTTAGTAGCGTGTTGTTGAGTCCCCACAGCTTTGTCACTTTCCCGTTTTTTTCCGAGTAGATGATTTCTAGCTTCGCGGCATTATGGTCGGAAAAGATGCTTATTATGATTTCAATCTTCTTAAATTTATATAAGCATGCCTTGTCTCCCAACATATGGTCTATTCTTGTAAATGTTCTATGTGCACTTGAGGAGAATGTGTAATCTGCTGTGTTTGGATAGAGTGCTCTATATCTATCTGGTTAAGTCCATCTCATCTAGTTTTTCATTTAAGTCCGTTATTTCCTTATTGATTTTCTGTCCAGATGATCTGTCCATTGATGAGAGTGCGGTGTTAGGATCCTCTACTATTATTATGTTGTTGTTAATATCTCCTTTTAGGTTTGTTAATAGTTGCTTTATGTACCTTGGTGCTCCTGTATTGGGTGCATATCTATTTAAAAGTGATATGTCTTCTTGGTGGAGTGTCCCTTTTATCATTATATATTGCCCCTCTTTGTCTCGCGTTACCTGTTTATCTTGAAGTCAACTTTGTCTGATATGAGTATGGCAACACCTGCTTTTTTTTCGTTTGCCATTAGCTTGGAATATTGTCTTCCATCCTTTCACTCTGAGCCTGTGTTTGTCTTTAGAGCTGAGATGTGTTTCCTGGAGACAGCATATTGTTGGGTCTTGTTTTTTAATCCATCCCACCACTCTGTTTTTTGATTGGAGAGTTCAGTCCATTTATATTTAGGGTAATTATTGATATATGGGGGCTTGTTGTTGTTATTTTATCGCCCTTTTTCTGGTTCTTTTGCATTTCTTTTCTTTCTCCTCCTGTGTGTTTTGGACTACCAATTCAGTTTGGCAGTTCTGTATGGGGTTTCTCTTAGTTTTCTCCTTCTTTATAGTGTGTGACTCTGTTCTGATTATTTGGTTAGTGGTTACCATGAGGTTTGTGTAGAAAATCTCGCAGATGTGATAGTCCATTTTTTGATGGCCCCTTATTCCCTTAGACTAAGTCGATTCGATCCCTTTCCTCTTCCCCTTCTAAGTTATTATTGTCACATCTTATTCCTTCTTGTGTTGTGAGTTCGTGTTTAACATGATGAGGTTATATTTATGCTTGCTGCTTGCCTTCCCTTGATCGTTGGTTTTATAATTAAGTTTTGCTAATCTATTTTGATAGAGGACTGCAATTTTTCTGGTTTTGTTGACCTATTTTCCTCCTTGTTCAAAACTTTGAATCTCCTTTCTCTTTTTTTTCTTAGAGATAAGGGCCTTCTTGAGCACTTCTTGTAGTATACTCCCTTAGCTTTTGTTTATCTGGGATAGTTATTATTTCTCCATCATATCTGAAGGATATTTTCATTGGATAGATTATTCTTGGCTGAAAGTTTTTGTCCTTCAGAACTTCGAATATATCATTCTACGCTCTCCTAGCCTGTAAAGTTTCTGTCGAGAAATTGGCTGAGAGCTTGATAGGATATCCTTTGTATGTTATTTTTTTTTTTTTGTCTAGCTGCCCTTAATATTTTTGTTTGTCGTTGACTTTTGCCAGCTTTACTGCTATATATATGCGTTGGAGAGGGTCTTTTCATGTTTATCTATTTAGGAGAACTATTTGTTTCATTCATTGGTATTTCCAGCTCCTTCCCCAGTTTTGGGAAGTTCTCAGCTATTATTTCTTTGAACAAGTTCTCTGCTCTTTTTTCCCTCTCTTCTCCCTCTGGAATACCTATAATCCTTATGTTGGATTTCCTAATTGAGTCGGATATTTCTCAGAGAGTTTCTTCATTTCTTCTTAGTCTTAGTTATCTTTCCTCCTCCGTCTGGAGCGTTTCTGCATTGCTGTCCTCAATATTGCTAATTCTTTCCTCCATATTGTCAGCTCTGATGCTTAAGGCTTCCAGATTTGTCTTTATCTCCTCTATTGTGTTTTTCATCTCTAAGATTTCTGATTGGTTTTTCTTTATAGTTTCAATGTCTTATATGAAGAAACTCTTGATTTCATTGAATTGTTTATATGTGTTTTCTTGTATTTCATTAAGCTTTTTTATGATAGCTATTTTGAATTCTCTGTCATTAAGGTTATACATTTCTGTGCTGTCCCAGTTGACTTCTGGGTGCTTGTCATTCTGCTTCTGGTCTGGTGATTTAATATATTTTTGCATAGTGTCTGTGGGTGTTGGCTTATTTTTGCTCATAGTGGAAATATATTATCGCAGTTTCCTCTTGCCGCCACTGGGTGGGGGTCAAGGGCTGTGTATTCTGGCCCACATCGATCTGCGGGTGCTCTGGTCTGCCCCCGGCTGAGCTGAGGTGTGACTGAGCTAAAGCACAGCTGATCTGAAGCGTGACTGAGCAGAGGCAGCTGGGAGGGTGAAGCATGGGAACAACTGGGACGGGAGCACAGCTAGGCCAAAGCAGCTGGGGCTCAGGTGTGGTGGCTTGAAGCAGCTGCAGCTGAAGTGTGGCTAGGCTGAAGAAGCAGGAGCTGGAGCTCTGCTGGGCCCAAGAAGTTGGAATTGGAGTGCGGCTGGGCCGAAGTTGCTGGAACTGGAGTGAGGCTGGGCCAAATTTGCTGGCGTCAAGTCAGCTGGAGCCTGAGCACGGCCAAGCTGAAGCAGCTGGAGGTCAAGCTGAAAGAGCTGGGGGGGCACGGTCAAGCTGATGCAGCTGGGGCCGGGACACAGTTGAGCCCAAGGAGCTGGGGCCATGGCACGGGGCAGCTGGGGCCATGGTGTGATCCAGCCAGAGCAGCTGGGGCTGTGGTGGGTGGGGCCTGAGCTGCTGCTGCCTCTGGTGCAGGAGCAGGGGCATGCCCCACTGCTGGTGGGGCCTGGGCGCCTGGGGGCCGCTGCCTCTGGGGGCGAGGTGTGGTCCTGCTGCTGCTGCTGGTGGGGCCTGGGCACCTGGGACAGCTGCCTCTGGGGGCGGGGCCGAGCTGAAGCACTGCTGTGCCGAAATGCTGGGTGGGTGGGCAGGTGACTGGGGGAGGGGCGCTTACATTCTCCTCCCCAATCTCAGAGGTCTCTCACCTCACTCTCTGCTCTCCTGAGGGACTAGCTTGTTGAAACTACCTTTGGAACAGTTCTGCTCCCTTGGTGGGGGAATCCCCTCAGGCTGTGAGGGGTCTTGGAGAGCACCAGTTTTCAGGTGGTGAGCCACCCCTCCCCCTCCTCTGAGAGCCACATGGTCTCAGTCTCAGGGTCGCAGTCCTTGGGGAAGGAAGGCAGCTCCTCTTACCTCCTTCCACTTCCTCTGGGGATTCCAGCAGCTCAGTCCTGGGGTGTATGGCTGCCTGGGTGCCTCAGACGTCCCCTGTGTTGTGTGAATAGCTTCTGTTGGAATATGAATGTCCTTTTTGTTGTGTCTTAGAGGGGGAGAGTTCAATGGCGGAAGCTCACTCTGCCATGATGCTGACGTCACTCCTCTGTGTACAACTTTTTGTATGGACATATGTCTTCGTTTCTCTTAAGTACATACCTAGGAGTAGAGTTGCTGGATCATAATGATAACTCTGTTTAACTGAGGAACTGCCGAAATGTTTTCCAAAGCTGCTCCATATTTACATTTCCAACACCAGTACCTGAGGGTTCCCATTTGTCCATATCTTTGCCAACACTTATTATCTCTTTTTGATTCTAGTCATCCTTGTGAGTGTGAGGTGGTATCTCACTGTGGTTTTGATTTGCATTTCTCTGATGGCTAATGAAGTTGAGCATCTTTTCTTGTGTTTATTATCCATTAGTATATCTTCTTTGGAGGAATGTCTATTCATATCTTTTCCACATTTCTAAAAGTTGGGTTATTTTTGTCTTTGTATTATTGAGTTATAGGAATTCGTTATACAAATCACTTCTCAGATATATGATTTGCAAAGATTTTCTCCCATTGTGGGAGGTTGTGTTTTTCATTTTCTTGATAGTTAAAATTAAGTTTTTAATTTTGGTGGAGTCTATTTTTTCTTTAGTTGCTTGTACTGTTTGTGTCATATCTAAGAAATTATTGCCTAATCCAGGGTCATGAAGATTTATGCCTATGTTTCTTCTAAGAGTTTTATAGTTCTGGCTCTTACATGCTATGTGACTGTTTTTCTGCCTTCCCTGTTAGAATGTCAGCACCACAGGAGGGCTGGGATGGTGTTTGTCTTATTCATTATTTGTCCTTGGGCCTCGTTTAAGGCTTGGAAAATTCTCAGTATTCAATAGTGATTGTTAGTGATTTTGGAATTACAGACTTGAAGGAGCTATTATCAAAACGTATTAAAACACTTAACTTAAAACACTTTTTCTAGTTTTTTTTAAAGCTAGGAATTGAAATATTATATTTTGTTAGTGTCGCCAGGAGATGAATTAATACTGCAGATTAGGTTTAAGAGACTTTAAATAAGTGTGTTTATTATGATTGCCTTCCTTAGTTCTCAAAACTTGTCTGTTTAGCTTTACAAAATTGGGTTTTGTGGCTGAGTGTTTAATGCATTTACTTTTAGACTTAGAGAGTTTTGTTTATTACTCTGTTCTTCATTGCTGATTCTTAAAGAATAAACCAATGAGCAAGACCCTTGTTTCTAAACTTCTGTGTTTCCTTGTGATAAACAAAAATTTCATGCCATTTTCTGGAAATATGATACCACCCCCAGAAGGTATTGAAAGACAGACACTCTTTTCTGATTATTTCCACCAGTAAAGAGGACCTTGTGGGGTTTTCCTCTGGCAGATTATGTTCCCCGCTCCTGTAATACTAGATTTGGAGTTAGGGTGGCATCTGAAATGCGGGCTTTGACATATATTCAATTCCGCTACCATGACTTTCTTTCAAGAATAATGTAAACTTGTCCCTATAAAAGTGCATACTTAATCTCCTCAGGAGGGAGAATTGGCACTTTGATAATGAGTGACTTTGTACCAGATGAGGAGTCAGTTTTTTGTTTTTGTTTTTTAGTGGGTTGATGTTATAAAGTAATTTGAATATCGGAAGTATCAGAAACTAGTGCATTAACCAAATGTAGGTACATTGCTAGACTTACTTCGGACAGCATCTTGGAGGAAAATTCTTAGGATTAAGCTAAATCATGGAGGGAAATACCACCTCATCTAACTTTTTTTTTTGAATGTGGATTTAGGAAGGCCTCAGGAATGGATATTTATAAAGAAAGTATATGTATTAAAACAAATTTAGGATTTTACATCAGAAAATGAATGAAGCAGTCTGATACCTTGTAGGGATACACAAAGGAAAGAATAGCATTTAGATTTGTTGCTTAAGTTACAGTGACATGTCTGCTGCTAAAGTGATGAAATTGCTAAATGTGAGTTAGTATATGTCTCACTTCTAATGAAATTGGCTCTGTGTTTATGCTTGTGATTTTAGCTTTTACTATGGAAACCTCATTTTATCGTTAAAAACTTAAAAAAATCTGCCAGCATTGAGTGCTGTGCTTTTTATGTTGGGAATAGCAAATTATCTCTAATACTTGAAACACCAGCCCCTATCTCATTAACACCATCACTGTCATTCTCATCCATGAAAATATCTTTCAGAATATTTAAATTTGGGTACTAATTAGACATACTCTTAAGTCATTTTTGGGGGGTGGAATCTTTCAGTGAATTATTTTGTATTTCAATCTCCCCATACTCACTCACTACTTTATTTTATTGTGAACTTGAATAATTTTATGTTTTCATATTATTTTTCTTTGATTCATAGCAGTCAGTTAATTGCAAAACAAAAGCAACAAAACAAAATACCCAAACTGCAGCTTCCACAAAAGTCCAGAGAACAGGGCTGGCCCATTGGCGCAGCAGTTAAGTGCGCGCGCTCCGCTTCGGAGGCCCGAGGTTCGCAGGCTCGGATCCCGGGCACACACCAACGCACTGCTTGTCAAGCCATGCCGTGGCGGTGTCCCATATAAAATAGAGGAAGATGGGCACGGATGTTAGCCCAGGGCCAGTCTCCCTTGGCAAAAAGAGGAGGATTGGCTTGGATGTGAGCTCAGGGCTGATCTTCCTCACACACACACACAAAAAGTCCAGAGAACAGCAGAGTTCCTGTACTTCAAAGTAGCGGGGGTGAGGTGGGGGTTTGATTGAAACGAATGATTTATTAGCCTTCTGTGTTCTGTTCAATTCAGCTGTGTTTTCTTTTCACCTTTAAGTAGGTTCCAAATACGTAAAAAAGATTGAATTTTCTCATTTACATTTTCTTATTTTGTTTTAAAAATAATTTATTATTTATAATAATATATAATGTAGAAAAGGTCTGCAGCATTGTACATGTTTTTCTTTATTAATATATGACCGCATCCCTCCCCCTGCTCCAAAAAAAGGGATTACATAGTCCATCTTGTAGAGATGAAGAAGAAAATAGAAGCCAATATACAAAAATTTGCTTTGGGCATTTTTTTGGGAATGCCATTTTGAGACATGAGAGGTACCTCTGTTTTGCTTTTTGCAGTGCTTTGGGCAAGTGCTAACCTTCTTGCCTCATTCGCACCTAATTGGCTGGATAAATTTAAAAGTATGGGCTCAGTCTTAGTGATGATAAATGATTTTGCCTAAAGTCACTATAAATTGCAAATAATTTAGGTGGCCAACCCATTTTTATTGTAATTATCTTTCTAGGTTTGGAGCTCTGTGTGAGACTGGTTGGTGTTTCAAAATATTTTTAAAAAATATTTTATTAAAAATAGGGGTTTTACCTACTTTGTTTTTGTGCTTTTTGTTAGAAATTATCATGAACGGTTCCTATTAGAGCAAACTAGGGCAGTAGATGCTGAACCTACCGAGGAACTGCCCAAGAAGAGCTTAAACCGTTTGGGGTTCTTTTAAAAACAGCCTGTCTGAGAAGACACTCCCCTTTCACCTCCTTTTTCAGTTTAGTTTGAGCAATAGATTTCTCTCAGACTAGCAATTGAGTAACCTAAAGTATATGTTCTAATTAATGCCTTAGAATTGCATCTGAAAAAAATGTTTCAAAAATATGAACCTTAAAAGCCAGCTATTAAAATTGTCTTATAGGAATTTTCACTGAATCTGTTCAAGAGTGTGATTTCTCTGAAGACCTGAATTTTATTCCCCTTTTTTCCTCCATCTCACTACTAAGTACCATGTCTGTGTACATTGATGTGATTATAAAGTCATAGCATCGTTAGAGCTCTTTTTCATCCCTGTTCTGATTTTTGCCTTGAAGCCACTTAACAAAGCATTAACTAATGTAATTAATTTAGACTGAATACACTGAATAAAATATGGACATGCCTCAATGACAGAGAAAATGCCACATTTTAAACCTATTTGGTCTAGTAGTAGAGTAGCTCAGTGTTTTATCAAGTAAATGTTACATTCCAGCTGAAAGGCCTACTTACGTATGTGTGCCGTGTATAATAACGTAGCCCTCCTCTTTTCCCAGTCATTTAAAACAGTTTATGCTCTGCTTGAACATAAGCCATGACATTGAGTTACGTGATCACCAAACTTCCAAAAACAATTGCTTCATGTTTGGACTTCACTATGATTAGGAAAACGGAGTCAGGAAAACCTTGGGGGGCAATAATTTGTTTCCTGAGGACTCAGAGCATTAGAATACCCACAACAAACCGAACGTGAGGCTTTATGTTGCTCCGTGTTGCCTTCATTCACTTTCCACTTTTAGTACATGTTTCTGAAACACTTGGTTTTCTCTCGAGTTGCACTGCCTATATTTAAAGGTTTCTGCTATAGTTGTTTCTACACAGCATCCTTTTGAAAATTATATGATGTCAAATTTAGTATCCAGTGCATGTATTTTAAGTTTGCAGGTTATACAAGGAAATAATTAGCAACTTTGTGCTTAAAAACAGGTGTGGGGGAAGAGGGAGAATCCCCCTCTGCCCTTTCCCTTACGGTTCTTATGGCTGGCCAAATAATTAACAAGACAGGTTAGCAGGAGAAAATAATACCAAGTTTAATAACATGCATACATGGGAGAAAGCAGGGACACTGCGTTTCTCAACACAGTAGCAGAAATTCTTGTCTTAAATACCATGTTCAGCTAAAGACAAAGGAGGATGTTGGGGGTGGGGGGCGTCAGTTACAGGAAATTACCACTAAAGTACAGTAAACAAGAGTAAGGATATTATGCGGATTTAAGGCCTCACTTTTCACATTGATAAGTTTCTAGAAATGAGGTCATCGCCCCTCTTCCCAATGCAGAGAGGGAGATATCTTTACAAATAGAGATTTCCCTTATAAATGTAAATGTCTGTCTGGCAACTCCTCGCAGGGCCATCCAGAGAATGTGGCCAGAGAGACAGAACTTCCAATAAGATGGGCTTGTGGGTGCCTTTCCTATTGTAACATCTATTTTACATTATATTACAGCCATCAGATAGAAGATCTGTTCCAGGAAGGAGTTACTATGTCAAATTCTTTAGGCAGTTAGTGGGGGAGGTCAAATGTCCCTCAGAGAAAACAATCAAGGTAAAGAGATATATTTCAGGGTGGCCAAATTTTGATCTCCCACCCAGGCCATACTGAGGTCTTAGGAAATGGAACCTTCCTTGATTAGTGCTCTTCTTTTTTTTTTGGTGAGGAAGATTGGCCCTGAGCCAACATCCGCTGCCACTTTTCCTCTTTTTGCTGAGGAAGATTAGCCCTCAGCTAACATCTGTGCTAATCTTCCTCTATTTTGTATATGGGACGCTGCCGCAGCCTGGCTTGGTGAGCAGTGTGTAGGTCTGTGCCCGGGATCCGAACCTGCAAACCCTGGGCTGCTGAAGCGGAGTGGCAGAGTGGGGGAACTTAATCACTATGCTACCAGGCCGGCCCCCTAGTGCTTTTCAAATAGTAAAAATTTAATTGTATAAAGGAGAAAGAGAATTTAGCATCTGCATTAGGATCATTTTTTCCTATATCCTATTAGCTAATTTCAAGATTGTTTAATAGGGCATCCACCCATTTCATTTGGCTGCAGCCTTTGCTCCCATGAAAGTAAGACTGATTGTTCTGAATTGCTGTGTGTATGTGCTTTGGCACAGCATGAAGGTATCTTTAATAACATTGCCGTTGTCTTTAAAACAGCTTGCAGTTATGACTACAAACAAAAGGGTGCGACAGAAGGGCATGACAGATAATGGTTTTTTTTTCCACCCCTTGTGTTTAACAAATCTGCTTTATGCTATGAGCCTTTGTGTTCCCTGGACTACCTACTGTATTTTCTGCATATTGTTCCTAGTCAGCCAAAATGTTTGCATATTTGTCACGATAACTTTGACATGTCTACAGTTGACTACTTGGAATTCTTTTCGTGGAGACAAGCAAAACAAAATGTGTGGGAAGAAGTTGAGTGGCCTTGCCTGTCTTGGCATTTTTTTACTTGCGTGTTTGAATACTTACGCACTTAGATTATTTTGTGTGACTCTTATCCTCTAGTGTTTGTTAACTTCTGTCTGGTTTAGAAATTTGGGGATGCCTTTGGTTTTAATCTTTTTCCTTTTTCAATGCAAGTAATACTATATTTACTGTGTAATTTCTTTTTAAATAAGGAATGTCTATGGAAAAAAATTGCTGACTGTTTGAATGGCTCTGTTTTAGATTGGTGAGCAATTCTGTGCTGACCATGAAGGAAGGATATTATCTGTGCCATATTTTATTCTATTTTAAATAAATGTATCAAATGATGTAGGAGGAGAAAGTAAATATCCATAATGCAGAAATCAGAAAAGCTTCCTTATTGCTTTATGAGGTTATCTTTGAATCACATATTCCTCATTGACCTCTTTAAGACAAGGAGACTGACACTTAAATGACCTTCATATGGTTGTTAGCATTTATTCCTGTTTTACTCATTCAGAAATGGAGGATCAGAGAAAACAAGCATTTTGCCTAGAAATACAAGCACATCGCTTGTAATATAGTCTGACTCCAAAACCAGTACTTTTTGTTCTAAACATCCACTTGAAGTGGCTTAATTCTCAGGTCAGTTTGTCCTTTGGAAGACCCGCTTGAAAGCATAAAATATTTAATGTCTTAAATAAATCAGAATTTGATGTTGCTTAAGGTATACTAAGGAACAAGAATAACTTGTCTTTCATTTCTCATGGAATTCATTGATAATAAAGAGCCTTCCCTTTAAAGGTTCTGCTGAAGTACTTTAACATGGATTTTTAAATTTGATTTTCACATTAAGGTTCTTCTGTAGTTGGGTTAGTATCTTCATTTTACAGACGATGACACTGAGGTGCAAGCTTGAAGTAAGTGCTAAGTATCGCTAGATGTAAGGTTCAGGTTTTCAGAAGCAAACGTAGTTTACTCTAGACAGAACCAGTGAATTGGAATGAAGAAACTGCAAGCAAGCAGTATCGTCAATTCCTCCTTAGTTCCTCCCTTATCTTTAAAATGAAGAGGTTGAGCCAAGTGTGATCTGTAAATGCCTCTCTAAATGCTCCAGAATGATTATGCTTTACAAGCTTCAGGGGTCCATGGACTTGAATCAGAAAACCGTGAGATACTTCTTTTCATTAATCTCTAACTGCAATTTACTATTTCCTTTAAAGCACAGCAAATTAGTGGTCCCTGTGACTTTGTCGTCAGTTGGAATCACAGATATTTTTATATCACATTGCACTTGTTGCAGATGTCTTGAAAATATCATTTATGTTGATCATAATTTGGAAATTATGGTAATTAATAGACTTGTCATTAGAGCTTGTTATTTTATATATTAAAGAAATGTGTGTTGAATACTATATGAGTTTTTAAAAATATTTTTGATAACTATATTTTAATGTAATTGGTTTTCTTAGCTTTAAAAAAAGCAAAGAAAAAAAGGTAGTTTTGCTTTAAAAAAAATTCTGAGAAAGAGTCTGTACTCTACGCGTTCTGCCAAAGGAGTTTATGGCACAAAAAAAGGTTAAACACCCCTGAGCTGCATGTTCTCCGCAGTGACTACAAAATGGCCCAGGTTGATTCTGGTTGATATGAAAGAACTTTCCTGGACAGTGCTTTTTGGGGTGCTGTGTGTGCATGGGGGAGTCATCTCTGTATAGCTCTCTCAGGTTTCCAGAGTGATGGAATGTGATTAGGTGACTTTCTACTAACACTGAGAGAGCTAGATAGAAGCAAAATGGTGATGATAGAAATAAATTTATGATCATCTCTATTGTGGGTATCCTTTTTGCAAGAATTACATTTCTAAGAGGTTGTTCCACTTGAGGGATATAGGAAACGACCTGTTATTTGAGGTTGTCTGCTGATGCTTTTCCAAGCAGGAGGACTAGCTTGCCAAGAACAAAAGTTACCCAACACATGTCCAGAAAGTATTTCTGAAACAGAAGGTCAGTTGGAAGGCTTCATTATCTTAAAAACATTAGTGTTACTGAACCAGGTTCGTTTTTGCCTGTCACCCAGAAAGCCAAACACTGAGACAAGATTGCAGGGACTCAGGGATATTTATGGGGTAGGGGGCAAGGTGGTCTGAAATGTGGAGATAGATGGTTGGAGGTGAGGAGAGGTGAGGTACTTGGTGCTCTGTGCAAGCGTAGTCAGAATTCATGCCTCTTCATAGGACACATGTTTACCAAATGGTGGCGTTAGCATGACCTGAGGGTGGAGTGCCAACCTCTTGATGTCAAAATGTCGCTTATGGGACATCTGCATGGGCCCAGTTGATGGGTTGGTGGTCTCAACCGGCCTGAAGTGGACAAGGGGTTCTAATCCCTGAAAAAAGATCAAACACCTATTACCATGGTGACCCAGGCTCCATGGAGACGTTATCTATAGGAACCTAGTGGGAGTCGGATAGCATATTACCTAAACAGTACCATTAACACTGGGCGGGGGAACAACTAAAAGCTATAACCAGTAGTTGCAAAAAAGAAAAAAACCTTTCGTTACTAGCTACTTAATCATCAATGGCTGTTTGCTGGTTTCATTCATTTGCTGCTGAGTTTTTGTGCGTGAGTGTTTTGGTGTTTTGTGGGGGTTTTCTGCCTTTTTTCTTTTTTGCTTGCTTAGCTCTTAGTAACTTATGTATTAATTGGTTATGAGAAGGAAATAGTAACAAATTCTTCACGTTAGTAAGAATTAGGAATAGACACAAAACTCAGTAGCTTACTTGGAACTCAAGATTGCTGGAGTTCTGTCCTGCCGGGAGTCTGTTATTCCATTTGTAATGCGTTTATCTTTAGATTGGGTAGGGTGGGAAGTTACAATGAGTTTCCAGATCCTTATCAGTCAGTATTAGGTGTGACTGTTTTTAATAGTGATAATGAGGCAGCTGTTCCCAGGAGGAGACTTAGTCACTGGCACAATCGTCAGAACCCTGAAATAGTTTGGTAAAACTCAGGGTGGAAAAAGCAAGCTGTTTCAAAAACA
Source organism: Diceros bicornis minor (assembly GCF_020826845.1). Classification (NCBI taxonomy): domain Eukaryota; kingdom Metazoa; phylum Chordata; class Mammalia; order Perissodactyla; family Rhinocerotidae; genus Diceros; species Diceros bicornis. The sequence goes on along the minus strand of NC_080763.1, from coordinate 6,482,209 downwards.
AAACAAAAGACTCAAGCTGCTTTTTTGGGGAGGGTGAGATGGGGATGGATGGAGGTGGCAAGAAATCAGATGAACTTTCCTGAAGTCTGTGAGCTATCTAGAAGCCGGAAGAGATTAGTATTATTTACCTAAAGCTCTCTAGTGTGAACATAAAGTTTTGAGTGTTGCTTAAGATTAAGCTGGTTTACAGCCACTAATCTGGAAGTATGTTCTGTGTGCACCTTGGCAAAGTTTAATTTGACTTCGAGAAAAAAAATAAAGTCTTCAGATAGCAGCTTGTTTTTGTTGCCAGCTTGAGAAAAATTTAAGTAGTATTTTATGCCAAGGGGATATTTTACTAGAGTTAGGGTGTGTGTGAGGAGTGTTCCTGATCCTGCAGGCCACATTACCGTGCCAGGGTTTACTAATTAATAATGAAGACAAGATCATCTTTGCCATGATTAGGCAGAAAGAAGATGAGAAATGTAGGCCATCCCTTCAAGTATGTCTATCCCACCTCAATTTTAAGTACAAAATGAATCTTTTTTAGATTAGAGTTTCTTCATGGCACCTGCCTGCCAACATAACAAGGTGTAAAACCTTGTTTAGTTTTCCTTAAATCCAGAAATGATTCTATACCAAATCCAAACAAATCAAATCACTCAAGGGAATAAGGAAAACACACGTAGCTTCCTTGGCTGGACTACAGCCGTCTGCAGATTGGCTCAGTTCTCTGTGCCAAGCAGATTCCTTCTTAAACATCCTATGATGACCGTCACCGTCATCAGCATTCATTCTGGGGTGAACAGAGGATGTGACAGCATTTACTTATCTGAACTGTGTTTTGTCAACTCTGACCATGATGACTTTTCTAGCTGAGTGAGAATCAACCTGACAGCTATATAAAGACAGAATAAAAACAAATGCTATCCAATTGTGTTAAAATAATATGTTGCATATTGCAATTTACATATAGTGAAAGCTTTGACTGTAGTGTCAGGAATAATAAAGGTATGAAAGAAATTGAATTTGTTGACCCTTTAAAGACAGTTTGTAGAGTTTGTTGTGTTTATTATTTGAATTTCTCACGGGGTTAAATGGAAAGCCTCTTTATAGTGTTTCCAAAGAATGTAGGCTTGCAGAGGGAAACCCAGCATGAGATATGGAGTCACCTGGTGTAAATCGTCAAGGAAACTCCTGCAGGGTGGGCTACTCCTTTCCTGAGCTGGGCCAGATTGGGTATGATATGACATAGGAACATCTAAAAAATGTTAGAGATACAGATAATTTTGAAGATCAAACAATAGTAAGACAATTATTAAGTTTTTATCGTCCAAGTAATAAATTTTTGTTGTAGAAAAATTGGAAATACAACAAATGAAAGGAGAAAAATTCCCTGTTGAGAAAATTTGTAATCCAGATTAAATAGCTCTCTAAGATGTGCCTTGAAAAGCAACAGTTCTCCTCCCACCTCTCTCCCTAGAGGCACACTTTAATTTCTTATGGCTGATTCTTTTTGCATTTACCTCTGTGTTCTTGTAGGGGAGGAAAAATTCTTTTTTCTACTACCCTCCTAGTTTCTCCAGCTGGGACCCTGTAAACTGGACTGACAAAAGATAGATTAACAAGAGAAAAGCATACAAATTTATTTAATGTAAATTTTATGTGACACGAGAGCCTTCATAAGGAAATGACCTGAAGAAGCGATTAAGACTGAGCACTTTTATGCTGGATTTGATGAAGAGTAGAAAGTCATGGAAAAACATGATGGGATGTAAGAGTATGAGCTAAGTGATAAATAGATGAAGAGCACTAGGATATATTGGAGTATATGAGGAAGCCATTTGGGTTAAAACTAATTTGGCCTGACCTTGTTTTTCCAAAAGGGCCTGATGTGGCCTGTTGAGCATGCATTGTATATCTTCTTTAAGTATTTACTATGTCCCAAAGAGAGGAACAAAGCCCTTTAAGATAGAGAAAGATGTAACTTCCCCCACATCAGCATTTGCTTAAGGATAAGCATCTCTTCCTAGAAACTAAGGATTAGTTACTGACCTGCTGTGCTCCCCTTGTGACCACTCACCTTGTGACCACTGACCTGCTGTGCCAGCTAAGCATCTCATGACAATTGTAAAAGGGACATTCCTATCATATGTGATGTATGCTCTTTGTTCCAAGATGGTATATAAGCACTCTGTACACCCCACTTCTTTGATGCCCTTCCTTCCTTGGGGAAGGAAGACCCTGGGACAGTCCTCAGATCTGGCTCATAATAAACTCACTCCAATTTTGATTTATCGATTGATTATGGATTATTTGTGTTGACATAGGGTAGTAAACTGGGGAAACTTAGCAAGGCCAGTTGCTTTGGATTTCTCTCCGCATTCCTCTGTCTTCAGAGATAAGAATGCTCCTTTCTGTTACCAGACACAAACACAGGTTCTTTTACCTGCCACACAAGAGAGAGACCAAAATAAAAACAGGAATGCCAGGCTTATAGCAAGGAAAGAGCTTTATCAAAAGGCAGCCAGATGAAGAGATGGGAGTAAGTTAAAACTCAGATCCACCTCCTTGAAGAAAAAAAGGTAGGGGTTTTTATTTGAGGTTTTAGGTAGGGGAGGGGAGCACGCAGACTTGCAGGTCAGTGCTTTCCCACCAGCCTGTGTTTTGGCCTTGTGAGCCTGCTGGCAGGGAGGAGGAGGGCGAGATAAGGGAAACTACAGGTGGGGGTCCTTGGTTGTTTGCCTCTGTGGTGGATGGTGGATCCTGGTGCCAGGAAACCAAGGAGTTGGGATCTGGGAACCTTCAGCTTCTTGATATAGCATCTTGATATTCTCTGGATATCAGTTTCCCTGTAATAAAACTTCAAAGGTCCCATAACTAGGCAAAATGTTAGCATGAGGCCACCTGGGCTCTAACAATTTGTAACTTCTATTTGCCTTGTGAAGTTCAGGGATACAAGGGTTTAAAAAAATGATATTTATGTATGAATGTAACTTAGAGAGGTAGGGAAAGGGGATAAGTGCTTTTGGTTTTAACCTCATATATGCTGGATTTAATGTAAGGGAACTGATATCAGGGCCAGTGTCACTAGGAGGCCAGCGGCACTAAAAGGATTGTTCTGGCCGTGTCAGGGCATGTCATCCTTTGCCAAAGATTGGACCTGCAGGTGTTGGAGCAGGCTGCCGCCCCATTTCCCGGCAAAGGTGCGGAGTTGCCCGGGTGGGTGGACCAGCATGCCTGTGGGGACTGACCGGGCCTTCTTGGGTTAAGAGAGGTATCCCAGCCCTAAATGCTATCCCGCATGAGTCTGGATGGTTAGACTTGATTTTTTTCTTCCAATTTTTCTGAATCCAGCTCTGGAGGTGGGACCGGTTTGAGTCATACTGGGAGGACCCTGGAGGGTGCCACAGACTCGGTGGTGGTCCCTCCTAGATCCCCGTCCTTTCACTGTTTCCAGGTTCTCTTTAGGTGGTCCAGGGAGGGTACCATGGGCTCATCTGCATTGCCTGGTGAGATCTGGTTATTGGAAATTCCAAGTTTTTCCAAGTTCCCGTCTCCAGAGCTGGAGACTGGGCTGGGTGGCATGGGCGAGGTGGCCTGCAGAGGCCAACCTTGTGCTTTTCAGTCTTCTTTCCGATGGAGTCCTTGGCGACTCAGGTCCACAAGATGCATAGTGGTGTCCCTTGCCAGCCAGGGGACACAAATCCATACCAGCGCTCTCTGAATTTGTGATACTGCATTACTTACCAGCCCCTTCAATGGTTTTCTATGGAGCTCCAGGCAAGAACGGTCGTTGGATCTGCTCCGGCTGTGGGGTCAGAGACATCCAGGTGGTGGCCCCACACCCGTGAGAAGTGACTCTCCAGAGATCAGAGAATCTGCAGCCAGGGAGGGATAACCCAATGCCTTAGCTCTCCAGGGTGTATAGCCAGCGTGGTGCGTGCTTGTCCACCAGCCCATGCAGGTCTCCTCCACATGGGGGATCTACCAAAGGAGTAGGGCGCCACGTGCCTGGGCCATCCCCTGAAGAATGGAGAGAGGACATTGAGCTTGGCTGTAGTCCCTTGTAGGTCTGGTGATTAGAGGATCCTCCAGGGAATTTTTCCAAGTCCCACTCTGGGGACAGAGAAGGGTCTCCGCACACATGTGTAGTCAGGGAAGACGCCTGCGGCTGAGGAATGCGACCGAAAGCGGACCCTGACAATGCTGGGCATCTGGGAGGGTGGCGTTTCACCTTTGCCTTTGCACAATTGGGATCATTCGAGGTGATGTTCACACCGGTTGTCCAACGCTATCTGGTGGCGGCTTTTATATGGTCCTGGGAGGTCAAGCAGATGGCCAGATTGGTGGAGTATGGTGGGATAGTAATAGCTCTTGTTACAAATATTATGATTATTACTGTTGTTTACAGTTATGGTTGTTATTCTTATAAAAATACTGAATAAAATTTTTCTATCCACAGAGAGAACCTGACTGATTGAAGATGATGAAGGAGGAGTTTCAATATGCAGAATTTTCTAAATCCCTCTGGGAGTGGAGGAACCTCTTGCTCCAATGCGCAAGGCTCTGAACCACAACCTATAGCAACCAGCCTGGAGCCAGACCACAACATCGGCAGCAATCCGCCCCAGTGGCCAGGACTTGGACAATGAAGGACAACTGCCTCATTTTTAATCCTGCTTCCAATTTAGAACCAAAGATGCGAAGGCCAAATACGTTCCCCTAACCAATGACATAGGATGCCTGTCTTCCACTCAGCCCGCCTCCGGCTTCCCCACATCACAGCCTGGTCTCAGGATGTGCCTTCGTTTTTTTCTACCAGAAAGCTTTCCCACTCCTCTACCTGCCTTTGAGTGCCTGCCAAACTCAAGTGGTGGTGGCTGACTCCCTTGCCATGTAGAGCGAGCTCTGAATAAGTGGTGCTGTTCTCCTCTGGGTCATCCTTGTTTATGTCTGCAGAGGTTAGTAGAGCAGGAACCAAAGAAAGCACTGAGGATGCTATGCGTTTCCTGTGTGGACTCTTTCTTTAAACAGATTTATTTATTTATTAATCACATTTTTAAAAATTGAGATATAATTTATATACCATAAAATTCACCGTTTGAAAAGTCTACAATTCAGTGATTTATAGTCTCTTCACAAAGTTGTGCAACTATCAGCACTAATCCAGAACAATTTTTCACCTCAAAAAGAAACTCCCATACCCATTAAACAGTCACTTCTCATTCCATCCTCCCTGTAGCCCTTGGGAACTACCAATGTGCTTTTTGTCTCTGTGGACTTGCCTATTCCGTATATGTCAAGTTAATAAAATTATACAATTTTTGGCTTCTTACACTAGCATCAAGTCTTTGATGCTGACCTGTGTTTTAGCATGTATCAGTGATTCATTCCTTTGGTTTAAGAATTTTCCATTCTAAGCCATTAAGATACACACACACACACACACACGTGCTACAAAGTTCTTTAAGTGTGGAAAATACACATAATGTAGAATTTGCCATTATAACCATTTTAAGTGTACAGTCCCATGACATGAAGTACCGCCTTCCTGCCGAGCCCCAACTTGCCCCACTCATCCGGAGCCTCCAGCAGGTCCAGAAGGACTAGCCCAGCCATGCTGCCCTTCCTTAGAACCCTCATGCCACCCACCCCACCAGAAGTCCTCCCACAGGCACCTCCCCACAGTGATCAAAGAAGACAGCAGCTGTGTGGGGAGGGAGGAAGGGCCAAAGGGGAGAGAGCAAAAAGGAGAGAGACAAAAGGAGAGGTGAGTGGCAAAGGCCTACAGCTCCCGGTCTTCCCAGGTGACCTCCCAGCCGAGCACTAGCGAGGCCCCACCATCGCTGAGATCAGAAGTGATCGCACACCTTTGGGGCGATGTGACCACAGACGTTGGCAGCCCCAGCTGGGTGCTCCAATAGCCTATACTGCACAGCCCTGCCACACCAGGCTTCACTCACCAGTGTGCTTCATGGCCTCAGGCCCCCAGCCTCCTGTGGGCAGGCTGATCCCATCACATCCTCCAGTGCTCTGTGGGCCAGGCCATCAGGCTGCCCCTTCTGAGTTCCCAGGAGATTGTGCATGCTCAGGGTGTGTGGCCAGTGGTGTCAGGACCATCTGGATGTGGCTGGAGGAAGGTGAAGTCCCCTGTATTTTAATGCTGTCCCCAAACCACCCAGCCTTCTCTCACTGACTCATGAACTGCCCCATCCAGGCATTCCACAAACACGAGGGTTGCAGGATGGGATTCCAGGGATAGCACTAACAGGGCACAGCAATGGCTGCAGCATCTCACAGTGGCCAGTGTCAAGCATCAGGCCACACGCCACCTCTGGCTGCTCATCTAGGACAGCATCACAGATTCACTCAGGGTTAGAAACAGAGGCCCCAAAATTACCAGTGACTTGTCCTAGGTCATGAGAGGCATTAGAACCTAGGTCTGGTGGCCTCTAAAGCTGTCCCTGAGGAACAGACCATCTAACAAGGAGAGAGGCTGATGTCCAGGTGATTACGGTCAGGTTAGTTAAGTACAAAGAGGAAGGAGAGTGTCACAGCAGGGGAGGGGGGGGTGGGGAGCTCTGCCTGCATCTGTTTGTTTCCCTCTTCCTGCTGCCCTGAGGCCACTGAGCTGTCTCCTCCTCGACATCCTACAGTCCCATATAGTCCCATCTTGGCTCGGACACAACAGTGGGATTCCTGCCTTCAAGTGAGAATTGTTGCTAATACAGAGGGTCATAAAATATGTTCTAAGAGTAAAAAGAAATAAAATTGAGAATAAAAATCATTCAGATCATTAATATTCCAGATGAGGTGAGAGTGAGATAAGGTCCCTTGGGCTCCTGGTCCTAGAAGGAGAGACGGAGGAGAAAGAAGAGTCTGACCTTTGATGAACTCGAGCACACGTGGCCTATGTTTAATTCTTTCATTAATTTAGTCATTTAGCCACCAGCATGTTTTTCTGAGCCCCTCTCTGCATCTGACACAGTGTCCCCCCAGAGCTCACAGGCTAGAGAGGTAATCAAAGTGATCACAGCACTAGGAGGGTCCCAGGTGAGGCCAGAGGGGACAGGGAGTAGGGGTGGGATCAAGAAGGGCTTCATGGAGGAGGTGGCATCTGAGCTGGGGCTCTGAGGAAGAGTTATTATCTAGCTGGGTCCTGGCACCAAGTAGGAACAAAATACATGATGAATGAATGAGTGAAAAAATGAACGAATGAATGAATGAATGGGCATCCCCCTAACACACATGAGGCGGGGCAGCCTGCCCGGGCCAGGGCTTGAAACAGCACACTCAGGGAATATGAGGAGGGGCTGCAGCATGATGCCTGCCTCACCCCCTTATGGGCATCCTGCTGCAACAATAGCCTGTGCTCTGTCCTCTGCTCTGGGATACTGCTCGTTATTCCCAGCAACACCCACCTGTATGTCCTCGGTGTCCCCATATGTAAGTGTAGCCACCTTGAGGGGGTTTATGAAGAGGGGGAGGTTGATGTGCAGCCCAAGGCTGAAAAGGGGTGGGATCGTGGCATGGGACACGTTGGAGGGGCAGCTGGGGCTGGGGCTGTGCCTTGGGGCTAGAGGATGGGGCCACAAGTGGCTTCTCTCACCTAGAGGGACTTCAAGAAGAAGCAAGGGATGAATTCAGTTTGGGACATGCTGACTTTGAGAATCTTGGGGGACACTCGGGCAGAGATATCTGGGAGGAGCTGGACGTAGGGGATGAAGGTGTCACAGAGGGTCGGGGTCAGAGCTTGTGACCCAGATGAGATGAGAGGGGCGGAGTGGAAGGAGGCCTGAGGACTTTGAGGAAGTTTGTTAACTGGGGTCATCAAGGTAGAGACTCGTCATGTTCCTTTCACAGCCTCCTGGTCCCTAACACGGCTCCAGGTCCTGGGGGGCCATTCAGTAAACACATGCTGACTTGACCCAAATTTACCTCTGTTTCCACTTGAATCACTAGAATAGAATTCGCTAAATTCAACAGATTGGTGACCAGGCTCAGGTTATTTACCTGGAAAGGTGAATTGAGGATTACAAATAAAAGCAAAATACAGACGCAAGGCAAGACTAAGAATCCAGACTAAAACCTAAGACTCTCAACATACAGCCCACTGTGGCCTCAGGGCCTTTGCACTTGCAGTTCTCCCAGGCTGAATAATCTGGCCACTGCATTGCTTTCTCCCTAAACACCTTCAGGAATTTGTTCAAGTATCCTTCCTGACGTTATTTTTCTCCACGGTATATATCACCACCTGACTTTGTGTATATTTAACTTATTTTTTTCTCTATCTTCTCCAGTGGTCTGACAGCTGCATAAGAATGGGGACCTCCCTCCTCCTGCTTCACCCACTGCTTTGCCCTGGTGTCTGGAACAGACCTGGCACACAGTAGGACTAGGTGAATGCACACTCGGTGAGTGAACATGGAGGGTGTAGTGACGACACATGGGTGTCCTGGAGCATTGTCCCAGATCAAGAATGAAGGGGGCAGAAGTACAATCTACTGAAAGTCTTGCTCTTTTGTTCTGGAAATATCTTATTGTTATTGCAAAGATGCCAAATTAGGCCCAGAGAAAGCAGCTGCTCTAATTTGGGGACAGCCATAAATATAATAAGCCGCTACCTCCAGAGCTGAGATCACATGTGTGGGTATGCAGATCCACGGGTCTCAAAGGTGTTTCACATCCTCCCAACATCTCCTCCCACCTCCCTAAGAAACCTCATGCTCCTGATGCCTCCGACCAATGTGCTCCACTCAGAGGGAGCAGGGGCTGAGCTGTCAATGTTTCCAGCCCAGAAAGACCTTAATGTGAGCTTTTGAACTTGGAAAACCCACTCCTCCACGCTCAGCCCTTCTAGGTTCCTCAGTTCCCACCTCATTCCTCAGTTCCCACCAACTCCCAGGAAGATTCTAAGTCTTTGTTCAACAGGCAAACACCCACTAGGTAACAGGTGTGAGGCTCATTTAGCCGCTACGATTCCCTCCAAGCACACCTGACAAGCCCATGGTCCCCCGTGAGAGGAGGTTCCCCCCTGTGTGCCTCTACTGGGACTTGCTGAACCTCCTTTCTATGTGGTCTGTGTTACAAGGAGTGGACCCTGCAAAGCCAAGCCCTGATTGTGCAACCTACCTACCCACCCCTCCCCGCACCTGGCTGTAAAATCACAGAGATTCCCACATCTAGGAGACAAAGCCCAAATCCTGGTGCGACCTTCAGGGTGCTTTGCAACATGGCCCCAAACAGACTCCAGACTTGTCCCAGGGTGGTCCCTGCTAGCCCCATCATTCTGTGCTGCCTGTTGTCCAATGATCAAAAAGAGTTGTTTCATGTGATTTGTCAATTTTCTAGCTTTTTATGGTGAGGACAAGCACCACATCAGTTCCTCCTTCATGGATAGTTCTAGAATGATCTTTCTATGCATCTGTTTCCCCTGCTGTGACCTCCCAGTGTACAGCTAGACTGTTTGGGTCCCAGCACCCAGCACTGTGATTGTAGCTTTCATCACAAATACTTTGTGGTGACTTATCTCAAGGACTGCTACAACCAAATTCTTCCCTCCTTATACAAAGGTGGCATCCCCCTCCTTGCGAGAAGGGCTGTATCCCTCCACCCTCCTGAATCTAGGCTGGCTTGTGACTGCTGGGAGCAACAGAGAATGGCAGCTGTGACACTGGGTCAGTTCATGGCCTGCCTTTTGAGAGGACTGGCAGCTTCCGCTTTCTCTCTCTCGGAACTCTTGCTCTTGGACTGCTGTCCCTGGGAACCCAGGCTCTGCTGTGAGAAGGCCAAGCCACATGGAGAGGTCATGTACACACTTGTGATTGACCACCCAGCTGCGCTCCCCGCAAACCAGCAGCAGCATCTGCCAGCTGTGAGAGAAAGCCACCTCGGCCGTCAGGCTGCAGGAGCTTTCAGACGAGGCAGCCCCAGCTGCCATCCAACTGCAGCAGCATGAGAAACTCTAAGAACCACCCAGCTGAACCCAGGCAACCCACAGAACTAGGAGAGACAATAATAAATTGTTGTTTTAAACCATTAAGATTTGGGCTAGTTTGTTACACAGCAATAATAACCCAGACTGATTCTATAATAATCTCTTAAAAGCAATATATAACCTTAAAATAGAGCGTAAGCCCCCTGAGGATAGCAACCGTGTTGGTTCCTTTGTGTTAAGCGCAGTGACTGGCACATTCATTCCATCAAAAATGTTTATTAAGTATCTATGCTGTGACAGGCCTGGAGGCCAGGGATTCGGCTATGACACATCAAAGTCCCTGACATTCCAGAGGGCACAGATGCTCACCCACCAAGGAAACCACAAACAAGAACAGTTCAAGTAGTGATAAGTGTTGTTCATTCATACTTACTGAGCCTCCACTGCATCCCTGGCATTGACCTAGGCTGGAGGCACTGCAGAGAATCAGACAGACAGAAACTCCCTGCTGCTTCTGTAGAGCTGACACTGTGGAGGGGAGACTAACAACAAGCCTCACATCACCTGTTAGAAGGCAGGAGTGCCGTGAGGAACAAAGCAGGGCTTGGGGAAATTAGGAGTGCAGGGGCCGGGGCTGGAGCAGGCTGAGGGGCACAGTGGTGGGAGGAGATTTGCAGGACCTTGTGACCTCTGTGAAGGCTTTCACTCTGGATGTTGAGCAGGGAGCTGGGCCCTGAATGCTATGAAAGGAATGAAGTGGCTAATGGCTAGGGAGACTTGGGGCGGGGAGGTTGTCACTGTGGATTGCATAGGCAGAGAAAGCTTTTCTGAGGTGACATTTGAGCCAAGCCCTTGTATGAACCATGTTTCTAGCTTCTACAAACTTGATGCCTTAACATCTGCCTACATGCATATGCCAGACGTGCCTTGTTCCAGAAAACCTACTAATATGTTTAAGTCACCTTGTCTTGGCCTCCCTCCTTGGGAGGAATCCTATTTTGGGGCATGCTTTTCATATGCAAACCAACCAATCCAGGGCCCACATCCTCAACACCTCCTCTATGGCTCTCACACTGCAGGCCTCTATCCACCTGCCCTATTCTCCTCAGAGCTGGGTACCAGACAGCTAGGGACACAGCCCTACACTCCAGAGTCCTGAAAGAGTCAGACTAGCCAATTCTAAGCCTGCTTACCCCATCTCACTCATTCCTTCTCCCAGAAACCACCATAAAGGTGCTTGTCCACAATTCCCCCACTCCCTCTGCCTCCTAACCAACCCCAGTACTTACCCATGTGGTCCCTATGGCATGGTATGTTGCCCCTGCCTCCTAACCAACCCCAGTACTTACCCATGTGGTCCCTATGGTGTGGTATGTCACCCCTTCATGGGAACTGTGAGTAATAAGCTATCTTTTCAATGGCAGTCATCTCCTGATGTTGGCCATTCTATCCCTCAAATTTTCTATTAATACATTATATTTTAAACCAGCTCTGAATGACAAAACACTTTGTAGACATGTAAGCATAAACAAAGAACTGAACTATCCATCTTTTTACAGTGTTCTCAATGTGTTTAATATTTTAATATATGTTAGACTTCCGTTTCCCTATTGAATTGCGGGTTCCATAAGCGTGGAGGGCATATAAGAAATATGGGCAAGCCCAGACATTTGGGAAGTTCTAAATATCGGTGTCCTCAAACTGAGATCTCAGGCCAAGGCTTGACCAAGTCTGCATTTCTGGCCTCATACTGCAAATGGAATTTGGTTAGTTTTTCAAATTAAGCTCTTACATTTGTCAGGATAGCAGAGAACTTAGTTCCAAACTCATCTATCCAGCAATAATCAATAATCGAGTTACATCACACATGAGATGGCCTGTTCCCTGAGTTATTTAATTAGAATCTGCAGATATTAGCAGGGAGTGAGTCAGCACAAGCTATCTCTTGGGAGACAGTGGGAGGAAGGAACAAGATGATATCCCAGGGCGATATCAGCTCCAGATTCCCTTAGTTGGGAGCGTCGGTCCCTGCGTATTAGATTCCCAGAGGAGCACCTGGAGAGGAGAGTGGATTGGAGCTGAGCTTGCCTGTCACCACGTGGAATGCAGATAGCTGTGGTTCTTGAAGCTGCCTGACCCAAGGGAGCTGCACAGAAACGTCCCCTCCAAGCTTGCTGTGCTGGTCAGGACAAGGTTCAGCTGCTGTAACGAGTCCCCACAGGAGACTGGCACACAGGAGTTTGCAACTCTCTCGTGTTTTGGTCTGGAGGCAGACAGTCCAGGGCTAATCTGGCAGGGCTGCCCCAGGAGACTCCTCTCCCTTGATGCTCTGTCATCCCAGGGGTGTTGCCTTCATTCCGCATGGAGACAGGCCACGATGGAGCTCTAGCCTCAGAGCTTATCTTTCTAGCAAGAGAACAGAGAAAGAAGCAGAAGAGCCTGATTTTTCCTCCTAGAAAATATCCTGGAGGTCACACAAATTGCTTCCCTTCCCATCCTGAAGGGAAGCTTAGTCACACAAACAACCTAGCTGCGGAGGAGGCTGGGAACTTCTGAAGTCCTGGGTGACCATGTGCTCAGCTGAAAGTCACGGGTTTGGTTGCTCTAAGAGAGAAGTGGACAATGCTATTGGGAGCCAACTGGATGTCTCCGTGACACCCCTTTTAATGTTTCTTCCCACCATCCAACCACTCCCTACCCTGAGTGTATGTCTTATAAGAGTTTGTCCACGAGACAAATTGCACTAAGTAATTTCTAATTCAGGAACCAGCTGAAAATCACGGGCCAGTGGGTGCTTTTCATTAGATTTGCCGGCAAGTGGCTGGTGGAAATCCATGAGTAACTCTGAGGTGTCAGAAGGTGACAGGGCAGGGAGAACAATAGTAAAGTACCGAATGGCAGCAAGAAGGAGTCAGGTGGAGGCTTCAAACCACAGGAGGAGAGTAAACACAGGCACACACCTGTATTCAACCCCCCCAAATAATGTTGTAGAGGAGAAAACATCTACAATTGAGTAAAATCACCTCTAAATCCTTAGAATTCTCCTCCTTTGTTCCCCATTAGTCAGAATCTGCATGGGCACTACGTCCAGATTTGAAAGCAACTTTTGTTTTGTTTTGTATATCTAATTGGCAACGAGTCAGAAAAATTGCAATAGTCGAGGTGGTGAGGATGCAGTGAGACCAGCATTCTTAGATGCTACTCTTGGAAAAATTTAGGTGGTACCATTTTTCTGGAGCATCATTTGGCAATATGCATTAAGAAGCTGTAAAATGTTTATGGCACTTGACCCTGCAATGCTACTTCTGGAAATGCACATGAAGAAAATAATCAGAGTTGCTGACCAAGACTCAGGTACCAAATGTTCACAAAATAAGTGGAAAAATATTCATTGCTCGTGGATTGGAAAAATTAATATTAGTAAAATGTCCACACTACCCAAAGCAATCTACAGATTCAATGCAATCCCTATCAAAATTCCAGTGGCTTTTTTCACAGAAATAAAAAAAAAATCCTAAAATTTGTATGTAACAACAAAAGACTCCAAATAGTCAGAGCAATCCTGAAAAAGAACAAAGCTGGAGGATCCACACCTTCTGATTTCAAACTATATTACAAATATATAGTAAACAAAACAGTACAGTTTTGACACAAAAACTGACAGATCAATGGAACAGAACCAAGAACCCAGAAGTAAACCGATGCATATGTGCTCAATTAATTTATAACAAAGGAGCCAAGAATACACAATGGAGAAAAGATAATCTCTTCCATAAGTGGTGTTAGGAAAACCGGACAGCCACATGCAAAAGAATGAAACTGGACCCCTATCCTACACCATATACAAAAATCAACTCAAATTGGATTAAAGACTTAAATTTAAGACCTGAAGCCACAAAACTCCCTTAAGGAAACAAGGCTAAGCTCTTTGACGCCAGCCTTGGCAATGGTTTTTTGAATTTGATATCAAAAGCAAAGACAATAAAAGGAAAAATAAACAAGTGGGACTACATCAAACTGAAAGTTCTTCACACCAATGAAACCATCAAACAAAATTAAAAAAAAATCTGTGGAATAGAAGAAAATAATTGTAAATCATATATCTGATAATGAGTTAACATCCAAAATATATAAAAACTTACATAACTTAATAGCAAAATAAACAATCTAATTTAAAAAATGGGCACAGGAACTAAATAGACATTTTTCCAAAGAAGACATACAACTAGCCAACAGGTTTATAAAAAGGTTCTTATCATCACTAATCACAGGGAAACGCAAATCAAAATTGCAATGAGTATCACCACACACCTGTTAGAATGACTGTCATCAAAAAGACAAAAGATAATTGCTGGTGAGGATGTGAAGAAAAAGAACCCTTGTTCACTGTTGGTGGGAATAAAAATTGGTGCAGTCACTATGGAAACACTATGGAGGGTCCTCAAAAAGTTAAAAATAGAACTACCATATGATACAGCAATCCCACTTCTGGGTATATATGCAAAGGAAATGAAAAGAGGGTATCAAAGAGATATTTGCACTCTCATGTTCATTGCAGCATTATTTACAATGGCTAAGATATGGAAACAACCTAAGTTTCACAGATGAACGGATAAAGAAGATTTGAATATACATACAGTGTGTGTTCATATAACTGTATATCTATATATACACACATGTATATACACTATACATAGTGATGGGTGTGTTAATTAACTAGATGGAGGAATCCTTTCACAATGTATATATATGTATATCAAATTATCACGATGTATACTTTAAGTATTTTACAATTTTATTTGCCAATTATACCTCAATAAAGCTGAAAAAATTTTAAAAACAAACAAACAAAATAAGCACAGGACTTATGGGGGAAATGGGATAGGAATTCAACACTCAAAAACTTGGTCATTAGCACATTACAAAATAAAATAGGGGGTCGGCCCAGTGGCGTAGTGGTTAAGTTCGTGTGCTCCTCTTTGGTGGCCTGGGGTTCACAGGTTTGGATCCCAGGCTCAGACATATGCACCGCTCATCAAACCAAGCTGTGGTGGCATCCCATGTAAAGTAGAGGAAGATGGGCATGGATGTTAGCCCAGGGCCAATCTTCTTCAGCAAAAAGACGAGGATTGGCAATAGATGTTAGCTCAGGGCTAATCTTCCTCACAAAAAAATAAATAAAATAAAATAAAATAAAATGGGACCCTGCTGTGGGCTGAATGTTTGCATCTCCCAAAAATTCATTTGTTGAAGCCAAATCTCCAATGTGATGGTATTAGGAAGTGGGACCTTTGGGAGGTAATTAGGTCATGAGTGAAGCCCTCATAAAGGGATTAGTGCCCTTATAAAAAAACACCAGATAGCTTGCTTCCTCTCTCTCTGCTCTGCATTGCATAGGATAGAATTAGGAAGTGGCTCCCACCAGACATTGGGCCTGCCTATGTCTTGATCTCAGATTTCCAGCCTCCAGAACTGTGAGAAATAAGTGTTTGCTGTTTAAGCCACCTGTTCTATGGTATATTTGTTACAGCAGCCCAAACTGACTAAGACAGACCCTAATAAAAATGGTAGTACGATTGTATATGTTAAATGGTTAACTAACCACAATAAATATGGCACTTCATCTTGAAAAGGGCCTGAAGTTTGCTGGTGGAAGTGGGTGTCTGAAGAGTTACAGCTTGTGGGTTTTTGCGAAGTTGTGGCAGAAGGGTGATTTGAAATCTCATGGAAAGTTGTAATCTGATATGGATGGGGTGGCTAGTTGAGATGTGTGCAAGGGTGTGTTTTGTGAATTCCTACCTGGCTAGGTTCAGCTGGATGCCATTATGCATTCACCAATGTTTCTCTGGAAAAATCACACACAAACGCAATTAAAATTTGCAATATGCTTAAATTTTTCCTAATAAATCAGTCATGTTGGAGCAAAACATTATAGCAGCACTGACAATAGGTTAATGTCTTTCTTGAAGATGGCTAAGAATGAGCATATATAGGCTTAAATCTGGAGACTGCTATGGATCAGGAACTGTAATTGAAGGAGTTGGAGCAAAGGGACTTTTATAATTATTTGTAAAGGATTCATTTAACACATTACGGAAAAAAAATGGTACTAATATTTAAAGCCTACCTTGACTTCCATGTTAATTTGAAAAGTTTTCCTTAATGAGTTAGGATTTCGGATGGTATGATTTGAGTAAAATTGTAGGCCTTTGGATAGTTAAGTATACTGTACTTATTAATATAAAATTAATACAGGGTTAGGTTCAATAGTTGTAAATAACAATATTTTGAAATCTTCAAGTCTATAACTCTCCTCCCTATGAGAAGAGCCTACTTTTGCCATCAGATTCACTCACACTTTCTTTTAAGTTCTTTGTAAAGTGTATTATGGACTAGAACATTATTTTTTTCCAAAAACATTATTAACATTATCATTTTTTACTTTAGTTCATACAACTGTTTTTCTAAGCACTAGACTTAGTTGTTTTTTTTTTATTGAGGTCATAATAGTTTATGACATTGTGAAATTTCAATTGTACATTATTATTTGTCAGTCACTATGTAAATGTGCCCCTTCACCCTTGTGCCCACCCCTCAACCCCCTTCCCTCTGGTAACCACCAAACTGTTCTCTCTGTCCATGTGTTAGTTTATCTTCCACATATGAGTGAAATCATGTGGTGTTTGTCTTTCTCTGTCTGCCTTATTTTGCTTAATATAATACCCTCCAGGTCCATCTGTGTTGTTGTGAATGGAATGATTTTGTCTTTTTTTATGGCTGAGTAGTGTTCCATTGGATATATATACCACAGACTTAGTTTTAACATTAATATCTTTGATGTTTTCATTCTAGCTTACGTTTTTTGTTAGTGTAATAACTACCTTTCTTACCGAGATACTGCTTCTGAAGCCTAGTTCTATTGTACTATCCTTAGCAAATGTAAACAGAAAAGTACAAAACAAGTGATAATAGGGTTTTTTTTTCTTTTTGTCAAGTTAAAAAGCTAATATGGAGTTTTTTGAGTTTATAATCATTGGCTGATTTATCTAAGCTGTGATATCTTGTTCTTTGTTACAGAAACTGAAAAGATGGTGGGGAAATACTTTTTTGAAAATCAATATAATATGTCAATGCACATTTACTTTCTGAAATGTTTGTCTTCTGATAGCATATCCACACAGGGTCTCCAGTATCTTGAAATGTAAATTCCATAGAAATGAAAGAATTTAAGAGACAGCAAACACTGACATCAGCAAGTATGTAGCAATTAACCAGCATTAAACAAACAAACAAACAAAACGGAATTTGCTGGGTACCTTTAGCCTTTTATTTCATGACTCTTTATCATTTTAATCAATCAACAAGTATGCAATAAGAGGGTTCTATGGGCTCAGGAAAATGACTGGAACTTATGTCAGTGAAAATCAGAACCCGCTCGTTCTCACAGGGAATGAACTAATTTAACACGCTGTTGACCACTTTGGCCAGTTAGTGCACTGCAGTGGGAGATGTGGTGAGGAGGTCCTCTCGTATGGGAGGCCGTACCAGCACACAGGGGGTGGCAGTACTTAGCGCAGCCAGGGGTTCCAGGACCTGGCCCTCAGCTCTGGGTTTATCAATGCTTTAACTAACCAAATACATGAAAGACTAGGTCACCCCTGTAATATCAGGATACCTGGGGAGCTGAATTATTCAACAACAGGTATAGAATCAAAGTGAGATGGGTAATCTCAAGAGGTGTAGTTTATAGTCCACGAAAAGTCTAGCGTAACTGAGGTTGCCTCTCTAGTGATTGTCCTATAAATGTACGTGTTCTGCTTGCTTGAGCTATAATTCCGCAATGCCACAGTAGCCTGCACTGCTGATGAGAGTGGTGCAGGGCAGCATGATCTGTGAGGGCGGAGCCTGGCTCACTGTCTTGTGCTGTGACAGGAATTTGACGTTACAGATTCTCCTATGAATCCTCAACTGGAGGTGGGCTGCCAGCATGCAGGGATGACTTGAGGAGGCCCTCTCCAGCAGCTGATGCTGACAGCACAAGGTATCTGCGTCAAGGCACCTGGCAGGTGCTGGTCCTGGAGCGTAAGTGGTAGGACTGCAGATCCAGCTAGCATCTGGGGGCCGCTGCACGCTCTGCCACATGTAAATTATTTTTTGGCGGATTGTGCCTTTGTGCCTGTTTTGTTTACTCAGCCAAGTGTACAAGCTAATGGTGGTTGTGCAGGCATAGAGATTAGCCTTAAATGTGCTGGACACTCAATGCACTTGCATGTAGTCAAAGGGACTTTTAAATTTTACTTTCAATTCCAGAGCCATCTATTATCTTTCAGGCTTTGCAGGACATGTGGTCACAGATAATGGACAAATGAATGAGTGGGCTCTGTCCCAATTAAACTATTTATCAACACAGGTGACAAGCCAGATTTGGCCCCTGGGCTGTAGTTTGTCCATCCCTGCAATGGAGAAAAAGAGGAGAAATTAGTTCTGGCAGAGAGGAACAGGAAAAGCTTCATGCAGGTAGTGGCGTTTGGGTTAGGCATTGGAAGAGTGGGGTTTCAGTGACAAGAGGCAGAGGGGGCAGCTTCTGGTGCGAGGGATCCTGTAGGCAGAGGCACAGCAGGGAAGAGACGGGAGATTTACGCAGGTTTGACTGTCCAGTTTGAGTAGCAGCTGAAGTGGGACGGAAGGAGGACAACACAATGGTGGGGACAAGCGATGCTAAGCCAAGGCTTCTGTTGATCCAAGCGCGAGTCACTGAGTGTGAGGTGGGTGACAGACTGCCAGGGGAGGGAGGGAGTGGGGGGATAGGGCAGAGATTTGGGGGGGACCTCATGGGGAGTGATGGGGGCTGGGTTCATCGCCATAGGCAGAGGTTAGCTACCTCTGGATTCTAGAAATTACCTTTTTTTGGTTGTAAAAGGTGAAATAAAATCTTTTAAATTGGCTACTTTGAGCACTTTTAGAACAGGCACAACTGATACAAAAATAATTTAGAATAAAAACTTGTGACCATGTTTCATAACAAAATAATTTTTTTTTTTTTTTACCATTTTTAAGTGTACAGTTCAACGGCATTAAGCACATTCTCATTGTTGTGCAACCATCACCACTATCCATCTCCAGAACTTATCTTCCCAAACTGACACTCCGCACCTATGAAACACTGACTCCCCATTCCTTCCTTCAGCCCCTGGCGCTCACGGTTCTACTTTTTATCTCAATGAATTTGCCTACTCTAGGTACCTTATATAAGTGGAATCATACAGCGTTAGTCCTTTTGCATCTTGCTTCTTTCACTTAGCATAATGTTCTCAAGGTTTATCCTGTTGTATAGAATTTCCTTCCTGGATAAGGCTGAATATTATTCCATTGTTTGCATATACCATATTTTGTTCATTGATTCACCCATTCGTGATCATTTGGGGAAGCAATTCAGTTTTGGGGAGCCGTGAAGTCCTTCAGTGTCTCCAGTTTCTGTCATGCTTTAAAATGTTGCGAGTTTGGGCTTGGTTTCTCATGCCTATGGGAGAAATACTTCCCACTCCTCAGGCTGCTCCGCTCACTGGACAGAAGCAAAGCCAGCAGCAGCGCGAGGCTTCCACGGGGCCTCCGGTGCAGAACACTGACAGCTTGCACACTCCTCTCCTGCAGCTCCCCAACAGGTTGCCTCCAGCCGGTTGTCCCCAGCCAGCCTTCCTGCTGCCGCATCTCTGCAGTTCCCACAGCAGCTCCTGCCAGAGCTACATGCACTGCCTCAAGGTCAAGGAGAGACCCAGCAACCGGCTGCCTCCCTCACACCCTTGTTGCCGCCCCCTACCCACGGCACCCGAGGTATTCAGAGGAGCTCTCCCTACAGCCTGGCACAGGGCCGTCCTCACCGGGCCCCACGTCCCGTCAGGCCAGAGTGTCCTCTGGTTGTGCTAAGGACTTGCGTGTATGTGCATTCCCAGGAAATGCAAAGGAGTAGTTTTCATGTGTTAAATGTTTTCCACCTATTAAGCACTTCAAATTAAATTGTTAGGGCCATAGGACAATGTCTTGCTAAAGGTTCTGGTGGAACAGAAAATGTAATGAGCCATCTGAGCAGCAGTTCGCCGACCTTGCGAGTAACTGGCTGTTTCCCGGACACTCTATGGTGCCAACCCCGCGGCCACTGTTGGAAGCTGCCCAGGGTGCTCGGCAGCTTCTGGCCGGCAGGCTGCTGCTTCGTGTTCTCACCCTCGGTGCCCCCGGCTATCTGTCCCGTGCGGACAGGCAGCAGCTCCCCCAGCAAGCCACACATCGGCATCTCCCATACCATCCAGACCTGCAGGCCCAGCTGGGGCCTCAGTCCTCAGAGCTCAGCACACAGCCCGCACTGCAGCGGTCTGGCCACCGGACAGTTCCCAGGACTAAATAAAGCTGGTCAGGGAGTTCACTTCTCAGTAGGATGGGTAGTTTGTTATCAAGCTGCTTAGAGAAATTTGGAAATTGAAGTATCTGCATATAGTTTTCAATATGGCAGACTGTAATTGAAGAGAGCTTTTGAAAATTAGTGCTATTGGTGCATCTGGTGCTTTTTCGACACTAGCCAGCCCGCTCAGGTTCTGCAGCAGGGAGGGATTGAAAGGTGTGAGCAGGCTGTGGGGTATCACAGGGCTCCCTTGAGTGTCCTGTTCGAGTGATTCACATCTGCCGCTCCTCCCGACCTTTCCGACCCTCGCTTGTTCTGTTAGCCTGCCTTTCCTCCCCTTCCTGCTCCTTTTCTTGTCCTTCTTTATTTCTGCCCAGCGCCAGGCCCCGCTGCACCCGTTGTCATGTTTAAGCCTGGGAGCAGGGGTGAGGTAGGGAGGGGGACACAGAGGCTTCAGGCGCTCAGGATGATTTTTTGGTGTTTGGCCAGAAAAGATGGTATCAGTTTAAGCTTTGAGGTCTATTTCTTCAACATGACCCTACATTTGTAGTAAATACTAATTGAAGAGGTAACTCTGGTTGGTTAGAAAACAGTTGATCACAAATGTGGAGTACTTATTTACTACACTTTAGATGGGGGAGCATGCTAGATGATTGACGGATAGATACTAAAGATTAACTTGGTCCTTAAGGGAAATTATATAAAAACGCAGCAGGTACAAATACAACGTTATGTGAAATAAATGTGTAGCCCAGGTGCTGCATGGAAATACAGAGCCCAGCAACCGTTTGACAAGCTTCAAGACGGGGTAGAATCGCCTGAGAGATTTAATCAGGAAAGATAAATGAGGTGGTTAGAATCGTGAAATTTTTGAATTAATGCTAAAAATTAAAATTTTCTTTGAGTCCCTTACTGAACAAACTGAAAATTGCGTACGGAGTTTTAAGTGATTTACCCAAGGTCACATGGATAGTTGGAGGAAAAGCCAGGATTTAAACCTAAATATCACCCCAGCCAGAATGTGACCTTAGATATCACCCCAGTCAGGAGGTGACTCTAAATACCAGCTCAGTCAAGAGGTGACCCTAAATATCACCATGGCCAGAATCTGACGCTAAATATCACCCCAGTCAGGGTGTGACCCTAAATATGACCCACCATCCAGTTACCTGCTGGTGTAAAATAGCCTCATTTTCCTCTGGCAGCTAAGGAAGCTGGTTACGCAAGCATGTCTGGGTGTTTAAAGAATTCTATGCTGAACAAAGCTTAAATCTGGATACATTTACGTGCCCTTTTATATATGTTGTAAATTTTGAAATATCTGCACACTAGTTTTATATTTTAACAAAGCTAAAAGAAAAATTTGTATACTTCCAAAGAATATTACAGCACGACTAATACATATGTGCAATGTAACCTTATATTTATTAGCTTGGTAGAATACTACTGAATAGAAATTTCTTTTATTAACAATTTAATATAGGAAAAAATATATTTGGCAGGATAATCTGGGATTTTACATTCTAAGAGTCTTTGTATATTTCTTGCAAGTGTTGAAGTATAACCTTAATACATTTATAGTGATATTTTAGATATGATCTCTTCATCATTTTTACAGAGATAAACTACATTTAATATGTTAATTTTTGTCAAAAGTTTTGCATGCTTTAAATGTTTTATTTAATATTTATTTTCAAATTTTTGGAGTTTTCCAGATATCCATCCATTATGATCAAAACATACTTTGTATGCTTTCAACTTTTAGTAATTTGCTTAATTTTATTTTGTGGTTTGGAATGTGGTCTGTCTTAGGAAATATTCCAAGTGTTCTTTTTTTTTTTTAAAGATTTTTATTTATTTTTTTCCCCCAAAGCTCCAGTAGATAGTTGTATGTCACAGTTGCACATCTCTCTAGTTGCTGTATGTGGGACGTGGCCTCAGCATGGCCGGAGAAGCGGTGCATTGATGCGCGCCTGGGATCCGAACCCAGGCCGCCAGCAGCGGAGCACGTGCACTTAACCGCTAAGCCACGGGGCCGGCCCTCCAAGTGTTCTTTAAAAGAATATATATTCCCTTACAGAACATTTGGTCCATAAAATATTTGGTCCATAAGACATTTGGTCCCTGCCAAAAGGTCCTTGATATTTGGTCATGTCCAAACGTCTATGAGCATATATGGTGCACACCAAAGTGTCCTTGATATCTGGTCATATTTGGTCCTGTCCAAAATGTCCATGGAGACACTGGGTCCACGCCAAAGAGTTCTTGATATTTGGTCCTGTCCAAAACCATTTGGCATGGGTCAAATATACTCATGAATGTCTTGGACAGGAACAAATGTCTGCTAATCCTTTAATTTATTTTGAGTTGATTTTTGTATATGGTGTAGGATAGGGGTCCAGTTTCATTCTTTTGCATGCGGCTGTCCAGTTTTCCCAACACCATTTATTGACGAGACTATCTTCTCCATTGTATATTCTTGGCTCCTTTGTCATAAATTAATTGAGCACATATGCATCGGTTTACTTCTGGGCTCTTGGTTCTGTTCCATTGATCTATGTGTCAGTTTTTATGTCAAAATTGTACTGATTTGTTTACTATAGATTTGTAATATAGTTTGAAATCAGAAAATGTGGAGCCTCCAGCTTTGTTCTTTTTCAAGGTTGCTCTGACTATTTGGAGTCTTTTGTTGTTACATACAAATTTTAGGATTTTTTTTTTTATTTCTGTGAAAAAAGCCACTGGAATTTTGATAGGGATTGCATTGAATCTGTAGATTGCTTTGGGTAGTGTGGACATTTTACTAATATTAATTTTTCCAATCCACGAGCAATGAATATTTTTCCACTTATTTTGTGAACATTTGGTACCTGAGTCTTGGTCAGCAACTCTGATTATTTTCTTCATGTGCATTTCCAGAAGTAGCATTGCAGGGTCAAGTGCCATAAACATTTTACAGCTTCTTAATGCATATTGCCAAATGATGCTCCAGAAAAATGGTACCACCTAAATTTTTCCAAGAGTAGCATCTAAGAATGCTGGTCTCACTGCATCCTCACCACCTCGACTATTGCAATTTTTCTGACTCGTTGCCAATTAGATATACAAAACAAAACAAAAGTTGCTTTCAAATCTGGACGTAGTGCCCATGCAGATTCTGACTAATGGGGAACAAAGGAGGAGAATTCTAAGGATTTAGAGGTGATTTTACTCAATTGTAGATGTTTTCTCCTCTACAACATTATTTGGGGGGGTTGAATACAGGTGTGTGCCTGTGTTTACTCTCCTCCTGTGGTTTGAAGCCTCCACCTGACTCCTTCTTGCTGCCATTCGGTACTTTACTATTGTTCTCCCTGCCCTGTCACCTTCTGACACCTCAGAGTTACTCATGGATTTCCACCAGCCACTTGCCGGCAAATCTAATGAAAAGCACCCACTGGCCCGTGATTTTCAGCTGGTTCCTGAATTAGAAATTACTTAGTGCAATTTGTCTCGTGGACAAACTCTTATAAGACATACACTCAGGGTAGGGAGTGGTTGGATGGTGGGAAGAAACATTAAAAGGGGTGTCACGGAGACATCCAGTTGGCTCCCAATAGCATTGTCCACTTCTCTCTTAGAGCAACCAAACCCGTGACTTTCAGCTGAGCACATGGTCACCCAGGACTTCAGAAGTTCCCAGCCTCCTCCGCAGCTAGGTTGTTTGTGTGACTAAGCTTCCCTTCAGGATGGGAAGGGAAGCAATTTGTGTGACCTCCAGGATATTTTCTAGGAGGAAAAATCAGGCTCTTCTGCTTCTTTCTCTGTTCTCTTGCTAGAAAGATAAGCTCTGAGGCTAGAGCTCCATCGTGGCCTGTCTCCATGCGGAATGAAGGCAACACCCCTGGGATGACAGAGCATCAAGGGAGAGGAGTCTCCTGGGGCAGCCCTGCCAGATTAGCCCTGGACTGTCTGCCTCCAGACCAAAACACGAGAGAGTTGCAAACTCCTGTGTGCCAGTCTCCTGTGGGGACTCGTTACAGCAGCTGAACCTTGTCCTGACCAGCACAGCAAGCTTGGAGGGGACGTTTCTGTGCAGCTCCCTTGGGTCAGGCAGCTTCAAGAACCACAGCTATCTGCATTCCACGTGGTGACAGGCAAGCTCAGCTCCAATCCACTCTCCTTTCCAGGCCTATTAATAATATTAATTATTACTATTCTTATTAATGTTACATTATATATTTTATAGAATATACATTATATATTATACATTAACATTATACATATGTTATATATATATAATCTCACTTCTTTATCCATCACCCATTTATGGACAGTTACATTGTTTCCATTTTGTGGCTATTGTGAATAATACTGCAATAAACATGTGAATGTAAACATCTTTTTGATATCCTGGTTATACTTCCTTTGCATACATAACAGAAAGTGAGATTACTGGAGCATATGGTAAATCTACTTTTAATTTTTGAGGGACCTCCATAGACTCTTTTCTATAGTGACTGAACACTTTTACACATTTCCATTCCTGCAAACAGTGCACAAGTGTTCCCTTTTCTCCACATCCTCTCCAACACTTATCTCCTGTCTTCTTGATGATAGCTTTCTAACAGGTGTGAGGTGATATCTCCTTGTCGTTTTGATTTGCATTTGCCTAACAATTAGTGATGTTGAGCATTTTTTCATGTATGTGTTGGCCTTTTGGATGTCTTCTTTGGAAAAATATATATTCAATTCCTCTGCCCATATTTTAAATAGATTGTGTATTTCATTTTGTTTTGTTTTTACTTTTGAGTTGTATGAGTACCTTGTATATTTTGGATGTTAACTCCTTATGCGTTATATGGTTTGCAAATATTTCCTCTCATTCCATAGATTGCTTTACATTTTGTTGAATGTTTCTTTTGCTGTGCAGAATTTTTTTAGTTTGATGTAGTCCCACTTGTTGCTTTTTGCTTTTGATGCTTCTACTTTTGGTGTCATATCAAAAAAATCAACGCTAAGCGTAATTGCAAAGAGGTTCTTTCCCATGTTTTCTTCTAGAATTTTTACAGTATCAGATCTTACGTACGTCTTTAATTAATTTTGAGTTAATTTTGGGGAGTGATGTAAAATAGGGGTCCAACTTCATTTTTATGCACATGGTTGTACAATTTTCTCAAGAGTTTTTGTTGAAGAGAGTATTCTGCCTCCATTCACAATAGCATCAAAAACAATAAAATACTTAGGAATAAAGTTAACCAAGGAACTGAAAAAACTGTACAGTGAACACTACAAGACTCTGATAAAGAAATTGAAGAAGACAAAAACAAGTTTAAAGATATCCTGTGTTCATTAATCAGAAAAATTAATATTGTTATAATGTCCATACTACCCGAAGACATCTGTAGATTCAATGTAATCCCTATCAAAATTTCAAATGGTAATTTTCACAAAAATAGAGAAAACAATCCTAAAATTTGTATGAAACCCAAAATATTCTGAATAGCCAAAGAAATACTGAGAAAAAAACAAATTGAGAGTCATCCAATTGTGTGATTTCAAACTATATTACAAAGCTATAGTAATTAAGCAGTATGGTACTGGCATAAAAATAGATATATAGACCAACGGAACAGAATAGAGAGAATAGAGAGCCCAGAAATGAATCCCTGCATATAAGGTCAACTAATATTTGAGAAGGGGTCCAAGAACACACACTGGGGAAAGAATAGTCTCATCAACAAATAGTACTGGGAAAATTGGATAGCTACTTTTAATTTTTTGAGGAACCTCCATACTGCTTTCCATAGTCATCGTAGTAATTTACATTCCCACCAACAGTGCACAAGGATTTCCTTTTTTTCACATCCTTGCCAACACTTGTTATCTCTTGTCTTTTCAACTATAGCCATTCTAACAGGTGTGAGGTAATATCTCATTGTTGTTTTGATTTGCATTTCCCTGATGATTAAGAATATTAAACATCTTTTCATGTACCTGTTGGACATTTGTATGTCTTCTTTGGAAAAATGTCTATTCAGATCATCTATCCATTTTTTTTTACTTTTTGTTGTTGTTGTTTATTGCGGTAACATTGGTTTATAACATTGTATAAATTTCAGGTGTACATCATTATACTTCTATTTCTGCATGGATTACATCATGTTCTCATGTTCACTACCTAAATTTTAATCAGATTATTTGTTTATTTGCTATCAAATTGTATGGGTTATTTATATACTTTGGTAATTGCTCCATGTTAGAAGATGGTTTGCTAATATTTTCTCCCTTTCCATATGTTGCCTTTTCCTTTTCTTTTGTCATTTCTTTCGCTGTGCAGAAAGTTTTAGGTTGATGTAGTCCCACTTATTTCTCTTTCTTTTTTCATGGCCTGTCCTTTTGAAGCCATATCCAAAATTTGGAGTTATATTGCCAAGACCAATGTCAAAGAGTTTTTTCCTATGTTTTCTTTTAGAAGTTTTATGCTTTCAAATTATACTTTCAAGTCTTTAATCCATTTCAAGTTAATTTTTGTGAGTGGTGTAAGATGCAGGTCCGATTTCCTTCTTTCATAGGTAATTATCCAGTTTTCCCGATACCATTTATATCCTTTCCCTATAGAGTATTCTTGGCTCCTTTATGAAAAAAATTAGCTTACTGTATATGCCTGGGTTTACTAATGGGCTCTCAATTCTGCTCCATTGGTCTATGTATCCTTTTTATGCCAGCACTATACTGTTTTGATTACCATAACTTTGTAATATAGTTTACAGTCAGGAAGGATGATGCCTGCAGATTTGTTTTTCTTTCTCAGGATTGCTTTGGCTATTCAGGGTTTCTTGTGTTTCCATATCAAACTTAAAATTGTTTTTTTAACCTCTGTTAAAAATGCCATTAGATTTTGATAGGGATTATGTTGAATCTGTAGATTTCATTGGGTAATATGAACACTTTAAACAATATTAACTCTTCCAATCAATGAGTACAAGACATCTTTCCATTTGTTTGTGTCTTCCTCAATTTCTGTCATCAAAGTCTTGTAGTTTTCATTTACAGTTCTTTTACTTCCTTGATTAAATTTATTCCTGAGTACTTCACATGTTTTGATGCTATTTTAGTGAGATTCTTTTAATTTCTTTTTCAGAATTAAATAAATAATCAAGATTAGAGAGAAATAAATGAAATGGAGACTAGAACGACAATAGAAAGATCAACAAAACTGAAAGTTGGGTTTTTGAAAAGATAAATAAATGACAAAATTTTAACTATATTAACTAATAAAAAAAGAGATAGGACTAAAATAAATAATATTATAAATGAAAGAGGAGACATTACAACTGATACCACAGATACAGAAGATCATAAGAGACTACTATAAACAATTACATGCCAACAAATTGGATAACCTAGAGGAAAAAAATAAATTCCTAGAGACATAAAAACAACCAAGACTGAAGCATGAACAAATAAAAAATCTGAACAGGCCAATAGTGAGTAAGGAGGTTGAATCAGTAATCGAAATCCTAAAATTCATATGGAACTACGAAAGATCCCTAATAGCCAAAGTGGTCTTGAGAAAGAAAACAAAGCTGAAAGCGTTACAATTCCTGATTTCAAACTATACCATAAATCAAAATACTATGGTACTGGCATAAAAACAGATATAGATCAGTTGACTAGAATACAGTGCCCATTACTATACCCATGCATATTCAGTCAACTAATCTTTCAAAAGAATGCCAAGAATACACAATGGGGAAAGGATAGCCTCTTCAATAAATCATTCTGGGAAAACTGGATAGCCACATACCAAAGAATGAAATTGGATATTTATCTTACACCTACCCAAAAGTGAATTCAAAATGAATTAAAAACTTAAATATAAGACCTGAAACTATAAAATTACTAGAAGAAAACATAGAAAGAAAAGCTCCTTGACATTGGTCTTGGCAAAGATTTTTTTGGATATGACTCCAAAAGCTCCTTGATATTGGTCTTGACAATGATTTTTTTGATATGAAGCCAAAAGGACAGGCAATAAAAGCAATAACAAACTAAAAAGCTTGTGCACAGCAAAGGATACTATCAGCAAAACGAAAAGACAACCTACAGAATGGAAGAAAATATTGCAAACCATATATCTGACAAGGGGTTAGTATCCAAAATATCTAAGAATTTTATATAACTTAACAGCAAAACAACTCGTTTTGAAAAATGAGCAAAGGGTCTGAAATAGACATTTTCTCAAAGAAGACATACAAATGACCAACAGGTATACGAAAATGTTCTCAACATCATTAACTATCAGGGAAATGCAAATCAAAACCACAATGAGATATCAACTCATAATTGTTAGAATGGCTAAAATTGAAAAGACAAGAGATAACAAGTGGTGGCAAGGATATAAAGGAAAGGGAAACCTTATGCACTGTTGATGAGAACGCAAACTGGTACAGCCACTGTGAAAAAGAGTATGGGGGCTCCTCAAAAAATATAAAATTGGTCTACTATTTGCTCTAGCAGTCCTACTTCTGGGTGTATATCCAAAGGAAATGAAATCAGTATCTAAGAGATATCTGCGCTGCCATGTTCATTGCAGCATTATTCACAGTAGACAAGATTGGTAACAACCTACGTGTCTGTTGGATGAATGGATAAAGAAAATGCGATTGATCTATCTATCACTTATCTATCTATCTACCAGCTATAATAAATATTGGCCATAAAAAAAGAAGTAAATCCTGCCATTTTGACAACATGGATGAACCTGAAGGACATCATGCTATGTGAAATTAGCCAGACATAGAAAGACAAATGTTGTATGATCTCAGTTATATGTGAAATCTAAAAAATTAGAAGTTAGAAATACTAAGAAGAGAATGGATGTTGCCAGGAGCTGAGGGTTGGGTGAAATGGAGAGAAGTTGGTCAATGGGTACAAACTGTTATTCATAAGATGAATATGTTCTGTTTAATCTAATGTACCACATGATGGCTATAGTTAATAATACTGTATTGTATACTTTAACTTTGCTGAGTGGATTTTTAAGTGTTCTCACTACAAAAAAATGGTAACTGTGAGGTAATCAATGTTAATTAGTTTGATTGTGGTTATCATTTCACAATGTATATGTATAGCAAACCATCACGTGTGTACCTTAAATATATACAATGTTTGTCAGTTATACCTCAATAAAGCTAAAAAGTATTATTTCATTTCAATGTAATAATTAATATAGATATCACTCATAGTAAATCAAGGTGTGAGTGGAGTGTGAGGAGTTTGTGATTGAATGTGTGCTTCTCTTTCATTTTTATTGTTAAGAGGAAGAGAGACGGGGCATAAATTGGTTTAGAATAGACGTTTGTTTCAAGAAGAAAGAGACTGAATGAGTTAAGAGAATGGATGGGGAAGTGATGAAGAGGTTGCTGATAAAGGAGATTCGGTTTATAATTAATGATACAAAGTCTTTTAGAGAGCAGGAGAGAAAGGGATACATATGCAGAAATTGGCTTAGTCAGGAACAGAGATGAACTTTCAATTTTAACAGGTGAGGGGTCACCACTAGGTAGAAATTCAAAAATATTTGTGGATTTTATGCCAACAAGCTGAAATTTATCTTCAAATTATCTAATTCATCTGTGTAGTAGAGATGGTCTCATTTGCAGAAACTAAAGAGAAAGGTGAGAATCTGTGAGACTTATAAGATATGGGAAAGGCCTGAACATTTATGAATCATGGAAGAATGATTTAATTATCAAGGTATAGTAGGATATAAAATATTTATGAAAAGTCATTGGAGATTTGTGACACTGTGCTTAGACCAGGTCAATATCCTAATCCTGTGCTGTGACAGATGCAGCTGTGGGAAAGGGAGATATTTGGAGTCATCTGAGATTGAGGACTTGATCAGAAGTGAAGGGTTGAGAGTCATGCAAGATGGGGGTTTTTTTGGTACATATATGGTGAAATGAGTAAGTGTGGGTTAAACGAGGTCAGCAAAACTGAGAAAAAGTGGGGGCTGATGTTTGGGTAATTGGTCAGTGTACTGGAGGTTCCCATAGTCAGAGGACCTGGGCCTGGGGAGTAATTTGTGAACAGGCTGAAAGGAGAGGGTTGTGAGAGGAGAGAGAGGCCTCTGGTCATTGACCAGAGAGGTGACGTATCTAGGCAAAACCTGGGTCTGGGTTGAGGTAAAACCCCTCAAGACAAGAATGTTTAATTATTTGAGATTTAGAGACAGGCAGAGCTGAGTTTAAATTCTAGCTCTTTCATTTTGAAGCCAAGGGATTTTGTCATATTCATAAAGTTTTCTGAACCAGCTTATGTCATTTGTTAAATGGGTAACTAATTCATAAACAGTAGAATTATGGGGACTAAATAAGCAAATATATGTAATTGCAGTTGCAGGATCTTTATTTATTACATAATTTTTCTCTTCTGCAGACCTCGGGCTCAAAGGCTTGTGATTCTAACCTTCTTCATGACACACTATCATTATTTGTCTATGCAGTACATTTATTAACAGTGTTCTACGTAGTACTTTAAAGTTGAAAGATGCTTCCATATATATAAATTATGACAAGAAGGGATGTTCCTGTTGATGATAATTACTGGGACAGAAGTCCAGCTGCCATTTCACAACAATATCTGAAATACTCAACTAAAATCCCTTCAGTATGTAATTTATAAGCCTTCCTACCCTATGGGGAATGTGAGACACAGCAGTAGCATTACCACGTATGTACTATTGCTTCTTTCCTATGCAAGGGATTTTTAGTGCTATATTTACGTGATGAGAGTCATTGAACCCTTCAACAAGAGATGAATTTTTGAATTGTTGCATGCTACCATTAAGTAGACTCAAAATAG
Source organism: Diceros bicornis minor (assembly GCF_020826845.1). Taxonomy (NCBI): domain Eukaryota; kingdom Metazoa; phylum Chordata; class Mammalia; order Perissodactyla; family Rhinocerotidae; genus Diceros; species Diceros bicornis. The sequence goes on along the minus strand of NC_080763.1, from coordinate 6,451,046 downwards.
CCTGGTCATGGGGCCAGCCTGGTAGCGTAGTGGTTAAGTGGGTGCACTCCACTTCAGCAGCCCGGGGTTCGCAGGTTCGCATCCCGGGCGTGGACAGATGTACTGCTCAACAAGCCACGCTGTGGCGGTGTCCCACATACAGAATAGAGAAAGATGGGCATAGATGTGAGCTCAGAGCCAATCTTCCTCAACAAAAATAAATAAATAAATAAAATATCCTGGTCATATATCCAGGGATGTGTAGGATAGAGCTGGGGTTGCACTGATATTGCCTGAATGCCCCATGTGAAGACACAATGATTGAGGACAAGTATACACAGAGGGTGGGGGACAGGGTACAGAGGGAGGATGTGGGCCACTAGGGGCTAGTGTAGGTATTAAAGAAGAAATGCTAATGTACCTAACCAAGAAATATTACATCAGAAATCCTGTAATTGTACCCTTGGTTGTGGATACAAGAATTCCTATGTAACATAAGTGAGATTCTCTTAAGATGTGGCATCAGGGGAGGAATTAAATAATGCCTCTGAACACCAGGTCTAATTGAAGTATAACACCATAACCCTACGACTTTTATTTTGTTATCTGTAAAATGAGGATATTAATATTTTTCTTGTGATCATCGGTAGCTAAAGCCTTCTCACTGTGACCCCAGGAAAAGAGACTGCTCGCCTGCTTGCCTTAGATCATTCTTCATGTGAGTGTGAATTGAGCTGGGGGATTCCCTGCCATGTGAAGATTTAGGAATTCATGACCGGTGTATGCACAAATGGTGGAAAAGACTGAAATCGCATGGCTTCTTTTCTTAGCTCAGCTTTGTCTGCTGAGTGATCAGACTGTCCCACGGTGAGAACACTAATAGAGACAGGGGCAGGTGAGTTCTTGGGAATGCAACCACAGGTGGGGAGGGAACCGCTTTTACTCCTGAATTGATACATCTGTTACAAGCAGATTGGCAGGCTCCTCCTTTTGGCCTGGATCTTCTAAGTGAACCCAAAAAATATTAGTGCGAGTTATGTTTTACTAGGATTCTGCTTACCGCAAGTCCAGGACTGATAAATAAATAATCTCCTTCCTACATTTACACTGATTTAGTCAATTCTCCATTAAGAATGTCCTTGCAAGAGAAGAGATGTGAATGGTTGGGGTTTTTTTTTTTTTTTTTCATCCAGACCATAGCCTTGGTAGAGAAATAACGCATTTATTAACAATGTTAGTGGCTACAATGGCCTTAGACGTGTGCTTAACACAGGCAGTAAAGATGAGTAAGGGCAAAGGTTATAATCCAGTAGGGGGGAGATAGTTCATCAAGTGAGTTCAATCAATCCAGTGTCACAGGGGGTGGGTGGAGGCTGTGCAGCATTGAGGTGGGGAGTGGAAGAGAGGATTGGACCCAAAAGAGCAATGAAGAATCACTTATTTTTTTCACTAATTTTAAATGTATTAAAGTTTTAAAAATATAGTTGAACATTTTCATAACTGAAAAAAATTAACTAAAATTCTCCTTACCCTTTTACCAAAACTCAGTTTGTTTCTTTGTAATTAATTTTTGATCAAATTTAAAAATTGAATGCAATGCATAGAGAATATTTTCTTAATTTTGGCTGTGTGTTGAGAAGGAGTATAGTAAATAGAACAACATTTTGGATTCTGTGGTAATTTTGGGGGACTGGAGGGACCATACACAAACGAAATGCTCTATTACCCTTTAGCAGAGGGATTAAGTTACAAGACAGACAATGATGCTTGGAGGTCCCAGAGAAAATTGACAATGGGAACCTCACTGTGGGATGGGTCAGGCTAGTGCCATCCTTCTGTATACAATTATTAGGGGCCCTTGGGTTGTGTTTCTGGATCATCTGTTCTTGTAACTTATAATGAACTCATAAAATGTGTAGAGATAAGAGAAAGAGGCTGTACCTGCCAACCAATTTTCTCTAAGTCTGTTCAGTTCTGCAGAACGGTAGGCATTTCTTTATCATTAGCCACCATTTAAAAAGTAATATACTTATGATTTATATTTATTGAGTGTTTGTTATAAACTTTGCAAATTAGCTCACGGGATCTGTCAACATTCATAACAGGTTGTTAAACCATATCACAAATGAGAAATGTAAGGCTCATAAAGGGGAAATGCTTACTCAGAATCACAGTTATATCGCAGGCAATGGATATTGCTTGCATTGTGATGAGTCTGTGATTTACTTGAAATTGTTAAGAAAGAGAGTGTAGTTATGTATTCTCAAGATCAAAACTTCTAATAATATACTATAATTTGATATAATATAATTTTATAATATAAAACTTATAATATACCCGTCTGGAAGTGAGGCCTAACACTTCAAAGAAAAATGCCCAGGTTATTTCACACTGCACATTATGTGATATTCCCTTATAATAAAGTTAATATGTATTAAGTGTGTGTATTTATCTTTGTGATTATGTATAAACAGCACATGCTGGATCAGCATAGGAAAATTCTAGAATGGCATCCCAAACAGGCTTTGAGCTTTCTGTACCTACAGTCCCCTTTCCCTAGCACTGTCACATCAACTGTCCTTCCCTGGACCTCAGTAGATCTGGCCCTGACTGAATCAGAATGTCCATGGTGTTTTAGGAATCAGTGACCATCGTGGATGTGGCTGTGGACTTCCCCCAGGAAGAGTGGGCCTTGGTGGGCACATCCCAGAGGAAGCTGTACATAGATGTGATGCTGGAGAACATTAGTCATCTTGTCTCTGTGGGTGAGTTGGTCAACACTGATTTATTTATTCAACAAGTGCCCAGAACAGTTTTCACATATCACCCTCTCCTCTCAACACTCATTTCTGTTCTTTCATTGCACTTGCAACTACCTACAAGTAATCTGTTTATTGATTGATTTACTGACGTGTGCTTTGTCCCTCCACTAGAATATAGTCTTTCTGACCACAATTTCGTGTCTTTGTTGCTGCTCTATTACCAGCACCCAGAACAGTGCTGGAAACTCAATTGCTTTTTTTTTAATGGCTAAATAAGATAAAACATTTCCTAAGCAATTATTCTGTTCTAAGCACTAAGCCCAGAGTTTGAGACTATAGTAGTAAAAATAGCAGGAAACATAAACTTAGATTATTCTGGTGGAGCTTATATTTATTGGGTTACTTTTGAAAATAAAATTTTATATGAAGAAACATTAACTAGAAACATTTAATTCCTCCCATGTTGAGAACACTGAGGATTCTTTACTCTGTGAGCTTGCTCATGCACATCCACAACGAGAGATCCTCAGTGCTTTGGGCTTAGAGTCAAGGTATTCTTCCTGCTCTGCTCAAGGACCTACAAGGTTCTCTTCCCTAAACTTATCCTTTAGTCTCCACTTCATTATTCACTGGTCTCCTGTCCTGGACTTGAAGATTATGTATTACTCTTAACACAGAGTTCAAAATTCGTGTATCTTTTCCCCATGAACAGTGTATCAGCTCTGTAAATCAAATGTAAGTTTCCAGTTGGAGCAAGGAAAGGAGCTATGGAGGGAAGAAAGAGAATTCCTCCAAGGCCTGAGGCAAAGTTCCAGGCGGGTGTGCTCAATATGAGGAAGAGCCTGGTCAGCGAGGGACCAGGACCTTGGTAATGTCAGCTGCAGATTTCCTTAAGTCAATAGTATTTTCAGAAAAGTATAAATGGCCACTGGGCAAAAAAATCCTCAAGTGGTGTCATTATTCTTAGCATTCATCAAATTCTCTTCATTTAGAGTTCATGTCCTCATTGGAGTAAAAGTTTCATGCTGTGAACTTTGCCCTTGCCCCTTCCCTTTGATGACTTCTTCTCTCATAACCTTACCAAAATCCCATCTTAATTTTCTCTTTAATTTTGAAAACATTTTTGTAATTGACAGTGACCTAAAACATCTTTCTACTTACGGGTGTGTTTTCTCTATTTCACATTCTTTCACTGTGTAAGGGTCAATATTTGAAACATACTCACATTTGCCTTCCATGCTTTTCAACATTTTTGTTTCCCCAATGCCTTTCTAGAAATTTTATTTATTTATTTATTTATTTATTTATTTATTTATTTATTTATTTATTTATTTTGTAAGGAAGATCAGCCCTGAGCTAACATCCATTGCCAATCCTCCTCTTTTTGCTGAGGAAGATTAGCCCTGGGCTTATATCCGTGCCCATCTTCCTCTACTTTATATGGGATGCCGCCAAAGCGTGGCTTGATAAGCAGTGAGTCAGTCCGTGCCTGGGACCTGAACCTGCGAACCCCCAGCTGCTGAAGCAGATTACGCTCACTTAACCACATGCCGCTGGGCTGGCCCCCTCTAGAAATTTGTTTTTTAAATTACTTTAGGCAGGAAAAGTGACCGCAATACTCAAGAAATGATATCTACAGGAAGGACCCATCTAACTATATAGCAATGGTAAGTTTCATGAGGGTGCACCCTGGTCCCCTCCATTAGAGACCCTAGGAATGGAATGAATTATGAATACAGCACAATAACATGAGTATAATTAGAGTTGGGAGTAAGTACTGTTTCAGCAGCAAGTTTTGCATAGTTTAAATTTAGGCAGGAAATTAACCTGAGCACAGAGTTATAACCTGAGTTCTTATAAAAGGACAATTGCATAAATATGGCTTATATACCTAGTCTTTTAAACACAATGAAGTCTACAAAATAAATCAACTGTATAGTTGAGATGCTACAATGAAGAAAATCTCTGTGCATGCAAAACAGTAACATACCATGTGTATGTAACTTACGTGGGGAAGGTTTTTAACCAGGAACTATGACTTACTGATTTGCCTAGAATTCATATGTAGAGAAAAGAATCAAAGAATATGTGTGGGAAATCCTTTAAATGTCTCCTCTCCTTCCATTAGAACAAATCTCACACTGGGGAGGAACCCATTGAATAGAATGAGTGTGAGATGCTTTCACTCACAGATTCACAGTGACTCAACATGTGTTAACTCACATGGGCCCAGGAGGCCCACCTCATCAAACTGTTAAACCAACTGAGGCAGCAAAGCCAAGAGGAAATGCTGAAGTTTCACCTAGAAAAGGCCAAAGATTTTCTCAAGAACATGAAATCCAGGTAGATCCCAAAAGACAGAAGGGCATAGCCTGGAATCTGTATTTAAAGTCAAAGTCAGCCTGCTTAGGAGGCCAGGGGAGTGCCCAGCGAGCTCAAGATGAAAATCTTGCCTCTAACTTTGGAAAATATTGTGGTCCTTTGTTGCTCTGCTCTCCTGAAAAGCTTATGGAGGGGGCTTCAAGGCCTCGTAGTTTAAAGGTCGAGAGCGTGGGTCCTCCATCAAGCTTTTTAAAATTTAAAATATGCTTGCTCTTTGTTAAAGAAAAAAAGTGAAACAATGCAAACCAATACGTGTGGACATTTCCTCCTGTTCCTGCCCGACTCCTACTTTTTACGGACATACACATTTATACGTATGGACATACACACATATATGCTGCTTTTCACATAAGGGTTGGAAAATACTATGCAAACTGACCTATAACTGCAAATATACTTCCGTTTTTAATGACCATTTAAAATGCATTAATATAGATACGTCGTAATGATTTAACCATCTGCAAATAGATTAGCTTTATAAGATTGGTTCCAGTTTCTCAATATTAAAAGCAGTTCTCTGTGAACTTCCTAGTATCTTGTGCCTTTGTACAACTAATTTGTCAGGACTATTCACAGATGAAACTGCACTGCCAATTGAGTGCAGGACTCAGCTCCAGAAGCATAACTTGAGGCTAATGGGTAAACCCCCGAGCCTTGATCTGAGAAAGAGGGAAATGTCTAGACCTTGGGGCATTGGAGAGTTTGATGGGATAATGCAGGTAAAGATCAAGGACGGTGGACAGAAAACGGAAACTCATCATGACAAGCAGAAACCTCTCTCCTGTGTGTTTTCCAAATGTTCCTCAAAAAGTATGCATTCTTTGTATGATCAGTAAAATTGCAAAACAAACCAATGGCTGTTATTGTAAAAGGAAACCTCCTCAGCAGCTCTGGGTAGAGCCAAAGGCCAGGTTCCAGTCCCCTCAGTGGGGTCAGGGTGTGGCTCTTGGCTGGGGTCTCCCACACTCACTCAAGCCCCCCTTAGACAGTGGTCCCACCTACCTACCTCACAAGCAAGAACGTTTTCATGTCCTCCTGACAAAGGAAGTGATGGGGCACCCAGTGATCATACAGGAATAACTCAACACCTACAGCTCCACTCTCAGCAGACACTCACTCATGAAGTCTTTGAACGAGAATGGAGAGGGATACCAGATAATCACCAAGAAGCAAAAGGAGGAGGATGACTTCAAGTTCTGAGTTGCCTTGACTTTGAACACCTTACCTAACCTGTGCAGAGCCGGAGTCAATGTCAGGACATTAAGGAATAGGGAGTTGAAAGTGTTTCTAAAAGAGACCACCTCTTTCTCAGTATAAAAGAAGTTGAGGGTCCAGAATTCAGGGCTCAAGGCTTGAATGGAATTGTAGTGGAAAGGCTAATTTATGTGACAATTTGAATTCCATTCATCCTACCCACCACTGCCACGGAAACCTCCGAAAAGACAGCTCTGACCTACCCACTCTCCTGCTCACAAGTCTCTCCCAACTCTCCAGCCCCTACCAAATCCAACCCACAGTCCCTACATGACCACAGAGGCCCCCACACTCTGGTTCCCACCTTGACTCTCCCCGCTGCAGCAAACTCCTCAGCTCTTTCTGCATATGCCCCCTGCCCACCTGCCCTTTCCTCATCCTGCCCCTCTGGGGGATACTTTTGTTTCCGCGTGGTAAAACCCAGACATTCTTCCATCCACTGCCAGGGGCAGGTATCCCCTCCACTCAGCCTGACCCCTCATCTCACCTTCCTCACCCACTATCACCTCTCCTCTCTCTGAACATGCTAGTACATTGGTTGTTGTCAAATACAGGAGTTCAGAGCATCCAACTAGAATGTATTTCCTTAAGGACAGGTATGACTTACTAATTTTGATTCAACTTCGATTGCCCTTAGCACAGTGTCTTGCACATAATCCAGACACAGTGAGTGCTCCCTGGGTAAATGCATGAATAGGAGGGATGTCCTGAATGACTCTCCCAGAGCTTGATTCTTTTCCCACACACGCAACCAGAGTTCTGCATTGTCAGAGCTGAAAAGACTTGTGGTTGACCGTGAACCCGGCTGAGGGTCTCCCATACACAAGGGAGCGCTGACTCCTCAGGGAGTCCCTCCCCCTGGCAGGGGTACCTGTTCCAATGCTGATAAACGCTGCCTATGCCAACCTTCCAGAACAAGTGATCATTCCATCTAGACTAGTTTCAGAATTAAAGAAATAGTGAGTAAAAAACCCTTTTATTCTCCTTCTTTGGCCCTGGTTTTATGAAAAAGGTGAAATATTGTAACAAAATATTGGACTAACTTTAGCTGGAAAAAGAAAAATTGTAGGTAATTGAAGGAGGGGGTGAAAAACACAACAAAAAAATAGGAAATGTCCAGGAATGATGAGCAGTCTGTGGTATCTCTGTCCTGACCCAGGGTGACCTGCCGGCTGGTCCTTGGGCATCAGAAACAGTGTTTTCCTGCCCAGATGGTCTCTGGGTCCTACTTCCTGGTATCTGTGATTTGGCAGGTGCTTATTTTTTTAAATAAATGGATATACGTATATAGGCATGGATGTATCATGTATGGTGTTTTGTTCTGATTAAGGGGCACATATCACATAAAATTAGAAAATAATTCAGTGGAGAAAATAAAAATAATCCACAACTCCACCACTGAGAATGGACTTCCCCTCATTCTGAAGTTTCTGGGCCTTTGTGTTTGAATTTGGATCAAATATGGACATTTGTGTTTGTCCTTGGCATGACATTTGCATTGCCCTGCTGACACTACAATGTCACAGCTGGAAAGACTAGCCAGCTAGAGGTCACCTGGTTAGCCCATCTTCTGTGTTTAGAGATGGACAGGAGCCCAGAGAAGGGAAGTGGAGGGGGTAAAGCCAAGACTTTGGTCTATTTTTCCTTCACCTCAAAATCATGTCTCTCCCCTCACTCTTCAGTTTCAAAATGTCTCAACTTGAACCTAATCATTCTCCTTTCTCTGCCACAGGCCATCATCCGTCTTCTCCATGGCCCGCAAAGAAGACAACAAGGATCACCCCAAGAGCTAATATTTATTAAAGAGGATTATAAATATTAATAATCAATAGCTATGAGAGAGGCACTGTAACTAGCCAATTTTACAGATGAACACGTGAGTTCAGAGAGTTAGTAACTTGGCCAAGATTTCTGAGATAGGAAATGGTTAGATCCAGGATACTAATCTTGGCCATGTAATTACAGTGTCTTGAACAAAACACTGTGCTCTCTGGACATGAGACTAACCAGAAAAAAAAAATTAATGGATCCAACTGATTGGATTTTTGTGTTAAACCATAGCATACAAATACGTAAAAGTATGGAAATCATAAATGTATAGCTTAATAAATTATCCAGAGGGGATAGTCCTGGTAACCAGTACATACAAGAAACAGAACATTGCCAACTCTCCAGGATCTCTTCATGTACCCATCCCAAGTCACTGCCCTCTCTTCGGCAAAAGTAACAAATATTATCATTTCTTTATTAGTTTTGTTTGTTTTTGAGCTTTATTTACACGGAATCATATAGAATGTACTCTTTTATGTCAGGCTACTTTCATTACATTTGTAAATTTCAGACATATTTGTGAATCTGGCTATAGTTAATTTGCATCTGTATAGCATACCATTATAAAAAAATGTAATCTATTTTATTTATCCTTTCTATTATTAATGCACATTTGGGTTTCTGGTTTAGAGAATTACCAAAGAAGGCTGCTCAGAACATTCTTTTGCAATGGTGAACATATGTAGGCATTTCTATTGGGTAGTTACCTAAGAGAGGAATTTTGAGGTCACAGAGTATGTGTAAGTCCATCTGTAGGAGATACTACCAGAGAGTTTTTGAAAGAGGCTGTAACAGTTCACACACGCAGAAGTGCATGGAAGTCCAGTTACTCTCCATCCTCACAAACACTTTGTATTGTCAGTGGTTTTTATTTTGGTCTTTGTGTATTGGTATCATATAAGGGTTTTAATTTGCACTTTCCTGACAAGTAATTATGCCACGCACATTTTCAAACACTTATTGGCCATTTGTTAAATGCCTAATCAAATCTTTTGTCCATTTTTTTCTAGTAGGCTGTCTATCTTTTTTCTTAATAATTTATGGGAGCTAGTTACATATCATATATGAGGCTTTTTCCAGGTTAAATATGGCAAGTATTTATTATCATTCTATTATTGCCTTCTTACTCTCTTGAAGGTGCCTTTTGATGAAGAGATGTCCTTAATTGCAATAAGGTTCAATTTACTAATTTTTGTCTTTATGTTTAGTGTACCCTGTGACCTATCTAAGAAGTCTTTGCCTGCTCCAGGTCAGGAAAAGATTCTCCTGTGTTGTCTACTACAAATGTCATTGTTTTAAACTTTCACATTTGGATTTAAAATCCACCTAAAGGGGGGGCGAACTCAAGATGGCAGTGTAAGCAGACTGGGAACTCACCTCCTCCCGCGGACACAGCCAATTTACAACTACTCGTGGAAAAATTACCCCTGAGACAGAACTGAAAACTGGATAAGAGGAACCCCTGCAACAACGGACAATCCTAACTGAGGTGGAAGAGGCAGAGACTCCCTTCTGGAGAGGAAAAACGCCGCCTTCACAAGCCGCCCGCCTCACGGCCGCCGGGAGCAGCTCACAGGTGCGCAGCCTCCCTGGAGGCGCGGGGCCCTGAGCCGGGAGCGCCCCCACTGTGGGCATTTTGTGGACCCAGCACAATCGAGACCAGCGGCATAATATCTGACTGTGCCTGCTACTAAAACATTGGGGAGAACCCCAAGAAAAGCTGGTTCACAAAGAAACCAAAACCGGCTCTTAAAGGGCCCGCGCGCAAACGCACCCATTTCAGAAAGCATCCTAAAATCACCAGAAAGAAAGGTGCACAGTGCTGTGGTGAAAAGAGACTCACCTGATAGGCCCTGAGTGCATCTCGGTGAGAGGTGAGACCTCTCCAGGGACTGGGACATTGGCGGCGGCCATTGTTGTGGCCTGGTGTGGGCCTGCTGACACAGACGCCATTGGAGTTCTCCCTGAGGCCTGCTAGCCCAGGTCTGCCCCACCCGCTAGAGCACCGATTTAATCCAGCTCAGCCAGGGCAGGCAGCCCACCCTAGAGACTGGCCCCACCCAACAACAAGCCCTCAGGCAACTTGTGGGCCTGCATAGATTGGTGACTGGATTCTCTGCAGCCTGGCAACTGAGTCGAGTTTAGCGGGGCAGGGTGTGCACAAGGAGTGGGTGGAGAGTGTGGGGCGGTGGTGGAGTGTGTGGGGCTCCTGCCGTGGAGAGACTGGGTCCGCTTGGGGAGGTCGGGCCTCGCACACAGGGCAGGACTGTGTTGACTGTGTGTGTGGACCTGTGGGCGGCAGGGCTTGTCAGCTGCAGAAGACTTGTGCTTCTCAAAGACCCACAGAGGGGGTTTGCCCCACCTTCCAAAGCCTGAAACAATTGGGTGCTCCCATGCCTGAGGCCAGCCCCACCCAGCTGCAATCCTCAGAGAGCTGACAAGAGACCTAATAGGCTAGAGGCTTACAGCAATTGTAAGGCCCTGAGCCTAACAACCTGCCACGCTGGGGGCTTACTCACTTAAAAGAAATACTGCAACACAAATGTGGTATTAGAACTTGCAGCCAACTGTGCTGGCGCTCCCCACACCTGATAAAGAGACTGAAGGGCCCACAACAACTACAAGCAGCTGAGCATTATAACAGCTGGCCAGGAGCATAACTCGGCCTCTCTGGGCGCCTACAGGGAGAGCAAATAGGCCACAACAGAAGGACACACATAGCCCACATAGGGGTCACCCATGGAACATTGAGAACTGAGGGAAGCACACTGGAAGCCTCCTAAGGCATCACTTACATAAGGTCACCTATCCAAGAGCAGGAAACGTAGCTGACCTACCTAATACGTAGACACAAGCACAGGGAAAGAGGCAAAATGAGGAGGCAAAAGAATACATTCCAAGTAAGGGAACAGGACAAAACCCCAGAAAAGGAACTAAGTGAAACAGAAATGAGCAACCTACCTGACAGAGAGTTCAAGCAAAGAGTGTTAAGGATGCTCACTGATCTGGGGAGAAGAATAGATGAACTCAGTGAGAATGTCAACAAAGAAATGGAAGATATACAAAAGAACCAATCAGAAATGAAGAATACAATACTGGAAATGAAAAATTCATTAGAGGGACTCAAAAGCAGAGTAGAGGATACAGAAGAACGGATCTGTGAGCTGGATGAAAGACTAGAAGAAATGACTCAAGGTGAACAGGTAAAAGAGAAAAGAATTAAAAAGAGTGAGGACAGTCTAAGGGACCTCTGGGACAACATCAAGCGCACTAACATCCGTGTTATAGGTGTCCCGGAAGGAGTAGAGTGAGACAAGGGGGCAGAGAATCTATTTCAAGAAATAATAGATGAAAACTTCCCTAACCTGAGGAAGGAAACAGATATCCAGGTACAGGAAGCACAGAGAGCCCCAAACAAGATAAACCCAAAGAGGCCCACACCAAGACACATCATAATCAAAATGTCCAGAATTAAAGATAAAGTGAGAATCCTAAAAGCTGCAAGAGAATGTAAGTTACATACAAATGAAAGCCCATAAGGCTATCAGCTGACTTCTCAGCAGAAACCTTACAGGCTAGAAGAGAATGGCACAATATATTTAAAGTGCTAAAATGAAAAAACTTACAGCCAAGAATACTCTACCCAGCAAGGTTATCATTCAAAATGGAAGGAGAGATCAAAAATTTCCCAGACAAGCAAGAATTAAAGGAGTTTGTCACCAAGAAACCAGTGCTACAAGAAATGTGAAAGGGACTGATTTAAGGGGAAAAGAGAAGACCACAAATAGGAAAAATTATCTATTTCCATGATAAGAACGTAATGGATACAAATGCACAAAAAAGGGGTTAGATATGATATCAAAAACATAAAAGGAGGGAGGAGGGGAGTTACAGAGTACAGCTTTCAGACAGAGGTCAAACTAAAGTGACCATCAATTCTGTATAGAAGAAGAAAGGAACAGAGAAGGACTACTAAAACAGTGAGAAAAAAAAAAAGTTAAAAAATGGCAGTAAGTACATACTTATCAATAGCTACTTTAAACGTCACTGGACTAAATGCTCCAATTAAAAGGCATAGGGTGGCTGATTGGATAAAAAAACAAGACCCATATATATGCTGCATACAAGAGACACACTTCAGACCTAAAGACACTCACAAACTGAAAGTGAAGGGATGGAAAAAGATACTCCACGCAAATGGCAATGAAAAGAAAGCTGGGGTAGCAGTACTCATATCAGACAAAATAGACTTCAAAACAAAAACTGTAAAAAGAGACAAAGAAGGGCATTACATAATGATCAAGGGAACAATCCAACAAGAGGATATAACACTTGTAAATATCTAAACACCCAATGTAGGTGCACCTAAATATGTAAAGCAATTATTAACAGACATAAAAACAGAAATAGACAGTAACACAATAATAGTAGGGGATTTTAACACTCCACTTACACCAACAGATAGATCATCCAAACAGAAGATCAATAAGGAAACATTGGCCTTAAACGACACACTAGAACAGATGGACCTAGTAGATATATACAGAGCATTCCATCCAAAAACCGAAGAATACACGTTCTTTTCAAATGCACATGGAACATTCTCCAAGATTGATCACATATTAGGCCACAAAACAAGTCTCCATAAATTTAAGATGATTGAAATAATACCAAGCATCTTTTCTGACCACAACGGTATGAAACTAGAAATCAACTATAGGAAGAAAATCAGAAAAGCCACAAATATATGGAGATTAAACAAAATGCTACTGAACAACGACTGGGTTAACGAAGAAATCAAAGAAGAAATCAAAAAATACCTGGAGACAAATGAAAATGAAAATACGACATGCCAGAACTTATGGGATACAGCAAAACCGGTTCTAAGAGGGAAGTTATAGCCATACAGGCCTATCTCAACAAACAAGAAAAATCTCAAATAAACAACCTAACAATGCACCTAAAGGAACTGGAAAAAGAAGAACAAACAAAGCCCAAAATCAGTAGAAGAAGGGAAATAATATAAATCAGAGCAGAAATAAATGAAATAGAGATCAAAAAAACAATAGAAAAAATTAATAAAACCAAGAGCTGGTTCTTTGAAAAGATCAACAAAATTGACAAGCCTTTAGCTAGACTCACCAAGAAAAAAAGAGAAAAGGCACAAATAAGTAAAATCAGAAATGAAAGAGGAGAGGTTACAACAGACACCTCAGAAATACAAACGATTATAAGAAAATACTATGAAAAGCTATATGCCAACCAATTCGACAATCTGGAAGAAATGGATAAATTCTTAGAATCATATAACCTTCCAAAACTGGATCAAGAAGAAGTAGAGAATTTGAATAGACCAATCACCAGTAAGGAGATCGAAACAGTAATCACAAACCTCCCCAAAAATAAAAGTCCAGGACCAGACGGCTTCCCTGGTGAATTCTACCAAACATTCAAAGAAGACTTAATACCTATCCTTCTCAAACTCTTCCAAAAAATTGAGGAGGAGGGGAAGCTCCCTAACTCATTATATGAAGCTGACATTACCCTGATACCAAAACCAGACAAGGACAACACAAAAAAAAAGAAAATTACAGGCCAATATCACTGATGAACATCAATGCAAAAATCCTCAACAAAATACTAGCAAATCGCATACAATAATACGTTAAAAAGATTATACACCCCATGATCAAGTAGGATTTATTCCAGGTATGCAGGGATGGTTTAACATTCACAAATCAATCAATGTAATACACCACATTAATAAAATGAAGAATAAAAATCACATGATCATCTCAATAGATGCAGAGAAAGCATTTGACAAGATACAGCATCCATTTATGATAAAAACTCTGAATAAAATGGGTATAGAAGGAAAGTACCTCAACATAATAAAGACCATATATGACAAACCCACAGCTAATATCATCCTCAATGGTGAAAAACTGAAAGCTATCCCTCTAAGAACAGGAACCAGACAAGGATGCCCACTGTCACCACTCCTATTTAACATAGTACTGGAAGTCCTAGCCAGAGCAATCAGGCAAGAGAAAGAAATAAAAGGGATCCAAATTGGAAAGGAAGAAGTGAAACTGTCACTATTTGCAGATGACATGATTTTATATATAGAAAACCCTAAAGAATCCACCAGAAAACTTTTAGAAGTAATAAACGAATATGGTAAAGTTGCAGGATACAAAATCAACATACAAAAATCAGTTGCATTTCTGTACACTAACAACGAAGTAGCAGAAAGAGAAATTAAGAGTACCATCCCATTTACAATTGCAACCAAAAGAATAAAATACCTAGGAATAAACTTAACCAAAGAGGTGAAAGATCTATACACTGAAAACTATAAAACATTTCTGAAAGAAATTGAAGAAGACACAAAGAAATGGAAAGATATTCCGTGCTCTTGGATTGGAAGAATTAACATAGTTAAGATGTCCATACTTCCTAAAGCTATCTATAGATTCAATGCAATCCCTATCAAAGTTCCAACAACATTTTTCACAGAAATAGAACAAAGAATCCTAAAATTTATATGGAACAACAAAAGACCCCGAATAGCTAAAGGAATCCTGAGAAAACAGAACAAAGCTGGAGGTATCACACTCCCTGATTTCAAAATATACTACAAAGCTATAGTAACCAAAACAGCATGGTACTGGCACAAAAACAGACACACAGATCAATGGAATAGAATCGAAAGCCCAGAAATAAACCCACACGTCTATGGACAGCTAATCTTTGACAAAGGAGCCAAGAACATACAATGGGGAAAAGAAAGTCTCTTCAACAAACGGTGTTGGGAAAACTGGATAGCCACATGCAAAAAAATGAAAGTAGACCCTTACCTTACACCATACACAAAAATTAACTCCAAATGGATTAAAGACTTGAATGTAAGACCTGAAACCATGAAACTTCTAGAAGAAAACATAGGCAGTATGCTCTTTGACATCGGTCTTAGCAACATCTTTTCAAACACCATGTCTGACCGGGCAAGAGAAATTATAGAAAAAATAAACAAATGGGACTACATCAAACTAAAAAGCTTCTGCACAGCAAAGGAAACCATCAACAAAACGAAAAGACAACCTAACAATTGGGAGAAGATATTTGCAAACCATACATCCGATAAAGGGTTAATCTCCAAAATATATAAAGAACTCATGCATCTCAACAACAAAAAAACTACCAACCCAATTAAAAAATGGGCAAAAGACCTGAACAGACATTTCTCCAAAGAAGATATACAGATGGCTAACAGGCACATGAAAAGATGTTCAAAATCACTAACTATTAGGGAAATGCAAATCAAAACTACAATGAGATATCACCTCACGTACGTCAGAATGGCTATAATTAACAAGACAGGAAACAACATGTGTTGGAGAGGATGTGGAGAGAAGGGAACTCTCATACACTGCTGGTGGGAGTGCAAACTGGTGCAGCCACTATGGAAAACAGTATGGAGATTCCTCAAAAAATCAAGGATAGAACTACCATATGATCCAGCTATTCCACTGTTGGGTATTTATCCAAAGAACTTGAAAACACCAATTTGTAAAGGTACATGCACCCCTGTGTTCATTGCAGCGTTATTCACAATAGCCAAGACTTGGAAGCAACCTAAGTGCCCATCAAGGGACGAATGGATAAAGAAGATGTGGTATATACACACAATGGAATACTACTCAGCCATAAGAAACGATGAAATCCAGCCATTTGTGACAACGTGGATGGACATTGAGGGTATAATGCAAAGTGAAATAAGTCAGAGGGAGAAGGTCAAATACTGTATGATTTCCTTCATTATGTAGTAGATAATAACAACAATAAACAAACACATAGAGACAGAGATTGGATTGGTGGTTACCAGAGGGGAAGGGGGGAGGGAGGAGGGTGAAAGGGATAATTTGGCACATGTGTGTGGTGATGGGTTGTAATTAGTATTTCGGTGGTGAACATGATGTAATCTATGCAGAAATAGAAGTATAATGATGTACACCTGAAATTTTTACAATGTTATAAACCAATGTTACTGCAATAAACAAAAAATTAAAAAAAAAATAAAATAAAATCCACCTAAAATTGACTTTTGTTTATAGTGTGAAGTAGGAGTCAAGATGAATTTCTTTCCCAGTTGGATAACCAATGACCTGGGGCCATTTAGTGAGAAGACTTTCTCCCCAGTGCTCTGGTCCAGGAATAAGACAAGTCCTAACTGTATCCTTGGGGTCCTCATTTTGACGTAGGGGGGAATCATTGCCCTGGCTGAGGTGAGGGTGCATTGTGAACAAACTAAACATCCCAGAGGGAAGAGGCAAAGAGAACGGCAGGAGTAGCTTCCGAGGTCCCTCCCACAGCCTTGGAAGCCTACAGATCCTGCTCCTATACACCTAGGACTCTCGAGAACCTCTGCCTTGAAGACACCCAAATAAAGGTGCCAGCCTAGTGCTGCAGTGTGAGTGCAAGACACCAGGAGACAGACGGCCTCATGTGTCAGTGGTGCCCACTGAGCCTTGCTGGGGCACCTGGAGAAAGGAAAAGTACTTCAGAGGTCATCCTGGCCATGCCCCTTCCTCAGAAACAACATGAACCTCCTATTATGAGTGAAAACCTCTACAGACTGAGCTGGTCAGAAGCGCAAAGGAAAGCTCCAAGGTCTTCCCACTTATTTATTCGGCAGCTATGCTGACACTCACCCGGTGCCAGGTGCCTGGGTGGGCCCAAGTGCAGTGCTGAAAATGGACAAGTAACTTCCGCCTGCCAGGAGCTCACAGTTTGGAGGAGAGAAGGACAAAAGCATAAAAGCAAGATACGTGAAAGAAAAGAGCAAGTGCTGACCCCAAAATAAAGCAGGGTGTTGTGAGGGAGGGCTTGCGAGTCACTGGGTAGGAGGGTCTCAAAGGCCTCACTGAGGCTCACATTTACTGGGACCAGAATGACAAGAGGGAGCCAGTCCTGCACAAGTCTGGGAGGAGTGTGTCAGGGAGAAGGCACCACTGGTGCAGAGACTCACAGGGAGAAATGAGTTGGCCGGAGGAGGTTAGAAAGGTGGCCAGTGTGGCTGGAGGGAGCCTGGGAGGAGAGAGCAGGAGTTGGAGTGGAAGATAGGGGGCATGGGGCCTGGTAGGCTGTGTTAGCTGTCTGCTCCTCTCTGACAACATTACTCCAAAACCTAGCACTTATAAAGCATGAATATTTAATAGCTCGCAATTTCTGTGGACCAGGAATGGTTTAGCTGGGTGCCTCTGCCTCAAGGTCTCTATGCAGCTGGGGCTGTGGCCTCAACTGAGGCTCTACTCTGGCAAAATCTGAACCCAGGGTCAGTCATGTTACTGTTGTCAGGATTCAGTTTGAATTGAGAGCCTGAATTCCTTTCCGTGTTGACATGGGCACTTCCTTGGGTCTCTCTTCTGTGGGCCCCTCCATAGGGTTCCTAACATTGATGCTTGCTTCCCCAGATCCAGGGATATGACAGAAAGAGAGAAAGAGAGGGAGAAAAAAATAAGGGAACACAAGACCGTGAATACACAGAAGTGACAACTTTTTTGTCATTAAAACTTAGACATGACCTCTCATCGCTTTGGCTGTATTCTTTTGATCAGAAGCCTGTTCCTAACCACTCCGTGTTTTCACAGGGGTATGTACACCAGGGCTGGGGAACACTGGGAGCCATTGAGGAGGGAATATGGTGATATATTCAACACAGTTCACCCAGACCAAGAAACTGAGGTAAGACAAATTCATGAGTATTATTGAGACTAAAGATCAGGTTGTGTTTGCTGTGTGTCATAATCAGGGTCTAATTAGGTTGAACACAAACTACGTTAAAGATGAATAAAATCATCCAAGGGCAACAATGAAGTATGATAATATAGAAGAAGCAGTACCTGCCTCAGTGTTCAAGTAAAAGGTAACTTTCCCTGACATTTATATGTGTAAGAGAATCACTCAAATCATTCATATTAGAGCTGTATCCCTCTAGTTTTTAAATTCAACTAGGTTTTGTGTCTTAATAAAGTAATTTTAAAAAACTATTTGCATCACTTGTTTCATGGCATAAGCAATCTTTGGTCATTTATAGCCATCAAATGTCAGAGCTGCAAGAGCTTTGGGAAAATATTTAGCATCCCTATCTATCCCCATTTTACAGATAAGTAAACTGAGGCCCAGTGAGGGCACTACTTGAACAATGACACAAATAAGGTTCTCTAACACCTGGTTTAGGTTCCTTGTTCATTGAGGAAGAGTGAAGAACTTTCCTCACTCGTAGGTCAATGGACATATCTTTTGAATGTGTCATTTTTAAAGAAGAGTGAAATTCAGTCAACATTTGAAACATATAAATAAACTTATCATATTATTATAAAGAAAAGTCAAGGTTCAGTGTTTTATTTTTTCCAAAATGGAAAATACAAAATGATCTTTGTTCTCACTAGCATTGAAACAAAATAGGCTACTGATGATGTGGAAATTCTCATAGCATATTGTGATTTTCAGTTTAGTCCTAAATAGGATTTTTAAAATGTCCTCAGTTCCAACCTTCTTGCCCTTCTAGTCAATTCTGGGCACCATAGCAGGATTGTAACACATTTTTTCTCCAATGCGATTCACCTTATGTGGGTAATAGCCATACTAGCAGCAAGTGTTACTATAGGTGTGCACTTGATACTGGTTACAAGGCCCTCTCTGTTTCCCACAGAGGAGGCAGGAACAGTGGTGGAGGGATGGTTTTACCTTTGGTGACATTGATGAGTTCTTTCACCTGCAGGATGACTGGGGTCAGAGTCCACATCTCATTCACAGAGGCAAGGGAGCACTCCAGCTGACCTTTCCATGTGTCCAGTTCATCTGCCCCACATACAAACAGGAAGAACTCAGTGGGAATGAACTGGGGACACAGAGCAAACGTTTCAAGTTCTCACCTGAGTCCAGCTCACCATGTAAATAATATACAATTCTCTCTTTGGGTTTTACCCTGGTCTCCTCTAGTCATTCTAAATTCTTCTGACATTGATTCAAGATTCTGGCTATACCAATATGAGAAGAGTTATGAGTTCTTTGGAGACAGGAGTCACCCCACTCTCTTCATCACCCTACAGCATACAAGATTACTGCCCCCTGCCATGGGATTGAGAAAGTCTTCAAACATTAATGGAAACAGAGTAAAATAGGTGGCTAACTTGGAAGAAAGGCTGACCTTAGGGACAACTCCAGCCACATCTCTCAGGGCTCCTATCTCCCATGTTGACAATATACACATTAAAGAAGGGAGGACTCCCTGTGCACATCTCATACCTGCCCACCCCACATATTCCTGTCATCACACCATCGCATATCCTCACAGGCCCATCAGCATGCCATTGCTTCTAGAGTCCAGGCTGCTGTCTCACTCCTCCAACCGAACCTTGTTTGTCCCTGAAATTGCAGCTCAATAGTGATCATCTGCAGCAGCTTCACAAAGGATTTGACAATGATTTAATGACTATGACACTCAAGGCACAGGCCATAGAGGAAAAAAATTCCCAGACTGGGCTTCATGATTATTTAAAATGTTCATGCCTAAAAAAACATTATCAACAGAGTAAAAGCACAATCCACAGGATGGGAGAACATATTTGCAAGCCATGTCTGACAAAGGCTTACTATCCAGAATAGATAGAGAACTCCTAAACTCAACAACAAAAAGCAAACAACCCAAATGAAAAATGAACAAAGGAGGTGAATAGACATTTTCTCAGAGATAGACATATGGCCAACAAACATATGAAAAGATACTCAATATCACTAATCATTAGGTAAATAAAAATCCAAAACACAATGAGATACTACTTCGCATTCATTAGGATGTCTCCTATCAAAAGAAGAAGATGGAGAGGAGGAGGAGGAGGAGGAAAGAAAAGAGCAAGAGTTGGGAAAGACGTAGAGAAATTGGAAGCCTTGTGCACTGTGGTGGGAAGGTAAAATGGTATAGTTACTGTGGAAATTAGCATGGCGGTTCCTAAAAGGAAAGTAAAACAGAGTCACCATATGATCCAGCAATTCCACTTCTGGGTATATACTCAAAAGAATTGAAAGTGTGGTCTCAAGGACATATCTGAACACATGTTTTCATAGCATCTTTATTTGTAACAGCTAAAACGTAAAAGGAACCCAAGTATCCGTCCAGGTATGAATGGATAAGCAAAATGTGGTCTATACTTACAATGGAATATTATTCATACTTAAAAAAGGAAGGAAATGCTGACATATGCTACAACATGAATGAACATTCACAATATTGTGCTAAGTGAAATAAGCCAGTCACAAAAAGACAAACCTTGTGTGATGCCACTTATATGAGGTACCTAGAATAGTCAAATTCATAGAAACAGAAAGTGGAATGGTGTTAGCCAGGGGTTGAGAGGAGGCGGTAATGAGAAGTTATTGATTATTAGGTATAGAGTCCTAGTTTTACAAGATGAAGAGTTCTGAAGATGGATTGTGGTGATGGTTGCACAATATTAATGTCTTTAATACACCATAAATGTACATAATAAACTTAACGTATTTAATGACATTTACACCTAAAAATGGTTAAGATGGTAAATTTTACATTGTGTGTATTTTATATCAATAAAAATATATTTTAATATTTAAAAAGTGCAAATACAGAGACATGAGCACAGCACAGTTTAGTCTCGCCGTTTGCAGTCTTCCATTCTGAACCTGCTATTTTGTCCCAGTCATTATGCCAGAAACAATCTTGATCAAACAAAATGTGCCTGCTAAAGCCTTGAAATCAGATTCATACAAAACACTAAAAATATTTGTTGAAAATATATTTTTAAAGACAATTTAATGACATTATAATTCTTTGATCAATTTTTTAAAAATATAATGTAGTAAAAAAATTCTAGTTTATCCATTTTTGTTTTTAATTCACTGAAGTTATTTTTACCAGAATCAATTATTTTTATGCAAACTATTTGATTTTTTATTCATATCATCATGTACTGATACAGAGTCTGCTATTTTAGATTTTGTTTAGATGTCATTATTTATACTAAGTCAACTTTCCTGACTCTTATTACGTATATCAAAATGTTTTCTTTTTTTTTCCAGTATTATTGAGATATAATTGACATAAGGCACTGTGTAAGTTTAAGGTGTAGAATATAATTATTTGACTTACACATATTGTGAAATGATTACTACAATAAGTTTAGTTAACATTCATCATCTAATATAAATACAGAAAAAATGAAAAAGGAAAAAAGTTTTTTTTCTTGTGATGAGAACTCTTAGGATTTACTCTCTTAACACCTTTCAAAAATATCATATGGTAGTGTTAACTATAGTCATCTTGTTGTATGTTACTTCCTTTATAACAAGAAGCTGGTACCTTTTGACCACCTCCCTCCAATTTTCCCTCTTCCCACCGTCCACCTCTGCTAACCACTACAAGTTTGTTCTTTTCTTTTTTTTTTATTTTAGATTCCACATTTAAGTGATATCATACAGTGTTTGTCTTTCACTGTTTGAATTATTTCACTGAGTACAATGTCTTCAAGGTCCATCACTGTTGTTGCAAATTGAAGGATTTCCTTCTTTTTCCTGGCTGAATAATATTCCATTGTGAACATGGCAGTGCAGATATCTCTTTGACATAGTGTTTTTGTTTTCTTCAGATATAGTCTCAGAAGTGGAATTGATGGATCATATGGTAGTTCTACTTTTCATTTTTTGAGGAACTTCTATACTGTTTTCCACAGTGGCTGAACCAATTTGCAATCCCAGCAGTAGTGCACATAAGGATTCCCCTTTCTCCACATCCTTGCCAGCATTTATCTCTTGTCTTTTTAATGATAGTCATTCTAACAGGCATGAGGAAATATCTCATTGTGCTTTTGATATTGAGCACTTTTTGATGTACCTGATGGCCATTTGTATATCTTCTTTGGGAAAATGTCTATTCAGGTCTGTTGCCCATTTTTAAATTGGAATATTTATGTTTTTGCTATTGAGTTGTATGAGTTTTTCATATAGTTTGCATATTAACCCCTTATCAGATATATCATTTACAAATGTTTTTTCTCATTCTGTAGGTTGTCTTTTCATTTTCTTGATTACTTATTTTTTTGCTGTGCATATCAGAATGTTTACAAATGTATTTTTTCTTCCATTAATATTTAGTCAATGATAAATTTTACCATATGCAATGGCAAAATGCAAAATCACAATGATAAAATTTACCAGAATTTGTATAAATCTGATTTTAACCATTATCGGTTTTATTTTGTGTGGATTATTTTGACTAGTAATATTCACCATGTGGCTTTGAAGTCTCCATGGAGTATATACTGTGAGGTCAAAGAATTGTATTTCTTTGATATACAGAGATTCGATTTTGACTCAGGGTTTTAGGAACATGTCGCTGCCTAAAAGGCTCTACAACCTCAGGCCTGCCCCACTCCATTTATGAAATAGAAAGGATCTGCTTGGATCTACTTACAAGGTTTAGGAAGATGGCAGCCACACAGAGGTTCTGATCATTCTGCTGGGAACAGAAAAGAGAGAGCTCACTTATATATCCTGGTTTGGAAGCAAGACTCTTTGTTTTCTCTGTGAATAAATAAAAAAAAAAAACTAGAAAAGGGAGGCTGTGGGAGGTGAACAAATGCCTGATTTGTCTGACAATTTCATCATCTCCTTCTTCTCAACCTGAAGGATAGTGTAGGACAGAGCGCTGCTCATTTCCACTATTTTTAGTCTCATTTTACCCTCTCAACACAATCAGTTCTCCTTCAGGCAGCAATCCAACAAACTAAAAGATAAATTTCTTGGCCTCTCTTGCCACTAAGAGTGACCAGGTAAAGTTCAGGCCGATGAGGTGTAGCAAGATGTATGGTGTGGGACTTTGGGAGGCTGCTCACTTGGAACTGACACTTTTGGGAGGGTCTGATTTGCCCTCTTTCTATTCTCCTGCCTGTGGTGTGAAATGCAGACACGATGGCTGGTCCTGGCTGGAGCTCCAGCAGCCATCCTGGCCCATGGACAGCCTTGATGATGGAAACCACGTACTGAGATGCTGGAGCAGAAGGACAGATGATCTGTGAACTGCCAGGGTGGGAATTCCGGGATTGATTTGTGTGGCTTGCCTCTAGGGCTCTTTTATATAAGAAAGAAGCAACTCTCTCCTGTTTGTACCACTAATATTTAGAGTCTTCTAGACTATGTAGCCAAATCTAACTTCAACTAACATATCAGATTTGCCATTGGATCACTATATGACCTTGGACAGACAGATCCCTTCTCTGGAACATATCCCCTTGCACAAAGTGGCAGAGGCAGACGTGGAGGCGGACTGTAGGATTCTGATATGTGATGCTCTTGCCTGGCTGACTCCGTGTCCTCTTCTATTGGGAATAGAAGGAGTGGCAAGGGGTGGTGTGGCAATCGAGGGCGCTGAGACCTGCCTCATGAGCAGAGCTCTGGTACATTGTCCATGCATGCACGGCAAGGCAGGGCTCATGTGCACGAGCTGTCTGCAGGTCAGCACATAGCAGTTTTTGTCCACCCAGTCTTTGACATAAGGCTTGGCTGACTGGTGGTGTTCCCCTAATGTCATGCTGTGCTAGGGAGCCTTCTGTGCATCAATGACTCACTGTGCTCTGAGGCCCTGGGAAAATGCTTTCCACTCCCTACAGGCCCTTTAGAGCAGAAAGAGGCTAAGGTGAATGGGAACTGGGGATAGGGCACTGCACACCGAGTCTGGGGTCCGTGGGCAAGACCAGTCCCTATTGGCTCCTCAGGGTCCTCATTTGGATGGGGAGAAATCATCATCCTGGCTGAGGTAAGGATGCCTCAGCAGTAAAGAGGACCCCACAGAGGTGGACAGAAAAGAAAGGGTAAGGAGGTCCCTTGTGCTGTCCTTGGAGACTGTGGGTCCTGCTCCTTTGCCCCTGGGACTCTGGAGAGCCACTGCCTTGAGGACACTCAAATAAAACCGCCCATTTCTTTGGTGGGGTTCATGCCCAGCATGCAGTGCTAGTGATGGCCACCAGGGGGCAGGCACCCTCCCGTGTGGGGGCGCCCACTGAGATTTGAGGGAGAAACTGGAGCAGGAAGTCATACAGAGGCCGTTGCGGGTGTTTCCCTGTTTCAGAGACAAATTGAAACTCCTGTTACTAGTTTTCACCTCCACAGTTTAGCTGGTTAAAAAGCAGGAGGGATCCAACATCTTTCCATATATTCCTTCAGCAACAGTGCACCAAACACCCGCCCTGTGCTAGGTGCCCTGGCGGGCCTGTGTGTGGCTAACAATGACCAAGAAGTCCCTGCCTTCCAGGAGCTCATAGCCTGGAGGGAGGTGGACAAGAGCATAAAAGCGAAAACACAAGAAAGAAAAGAGCAAGTGCTCTCCTGAAAATAAAGCCTGCCCTGAGCGAGGGCTGGGGAGGCACTGGGCGGGAGGGCCTCACTGGGGTGACATTTGCCACAATGACAAGAGGGGCCAGCCCCCCACAAGCCTGGGAGCAGTGTGTCAGGGAGAGGGGAGCACTGGTGCACACACTCCTGGCAGAGGTGCGTTTGGCCACAGGAGGTTAGGAAGGTGGCTAGTGTGGCTGGAGGGGGCCTGGGAGGGGAGAGGAGCAGAGGGAAGAGGGCAGGGCCAGGGCCTGGGGCCTGGTAGGCTGTTAATTACCTGTTCTTCTCTGACAACATTGCCCCAATAACTTGCATCTTAAAATTACAAATATTTAATATCTCGCAATTTTTGTGATTGAGTAATCTGGGCATAGCTTGGCTTATTTCCTCTGCCTCAAGGTATCACACAGGCTGGGCTGCAGCCTCAGCTTAGGATTTGCTCCCAAGTTCACTGACAGAATTCAGGATGTAGTTTAGACTCAGAGCCTGAGTTCCTTTCTGTCTGTTGCTTTGAACACTGCCTCAGTTCTGTCTTGTGTGGGTCTCTATATAGGACAGCTCAAAACATCTGTGTTTGACTCCCCAGCCCAGGGATAGGAGATAGAGAAAGACAGAGAGACAGAGAGAGAGAGAGAGAGAGAGAGAGAGAGAGAGAGAGAGAGAGAGAAAGGTGGAACACAAGAGAGGGAGTCAAAGAGAAGTGAGAGACTTTTTGTCATTAAAACATAGACCTGGCATCCATCCTTTTGGCTCTGTTCTATTTTAGAAGCCAGTCACTGTCTACTCAGTGGTTACACAGGGTTGTGGATCCCACAGGTGGGGATCACTGGGAGCACTGTGGAGGCTGCCCACCTCATAGGCCAATATGAGGCCCTTGGGTCTCATTCCAAGCATAACAGGAAACAATTGATAGGTTTACTCCAGAGGACGACAGTATCTGAATTTTCATTAATTTTAACTCCCTCATTGTTCTGACATTAAAATGAGGCTAAGAGGGGAAGTGACTTTTCCAGTATCACATTGCTGGAACCCAGACCTCTTTTGAGTGGTGTTCCATGATATGCCCCATCTTTTCTCATAATTCTTCCACCTCTACGTTTATGCCTTAGATACATGTGACACCAGCCCACAGGTGTTGCAGATATTATTCCGTATACACCTCATGGTGTCCCTAGAAAGTAGATTTTAGTTTGATCCCATGCAGGTTGGGAGACTGGGAAATTCCTGAGTGGTACAATAGTTTTCCAGGACATAGTACTGGTAAGAGAAAGGAGGCATAAACTCAGCTCTGTCTCCTCAAAGCTGGGATCCTAGTTACATTTCCAGGAGCTGAGGCTAGCGCTGTGCTGGCTCTTTGGATACAGCTAACGAGATGACATGGGGGAGGAGGGTGAGCAGTCAACAGCCCAGAGGGGGCTTTGAGTAGGTCTGATTAGAGAAAGGGGCCCAGGTAATGAAATCTTGAAAAAGTGAACTCACTTCCTTGGTGATAGGCCCCAACAGAACTTAGAATTTTGGTAACCAGGCACCCACATTCTAGAGACAGCCCCCTATCCAGCTCATTTGACTGGAGACACTCAAGAGAATAAAGATGTTCTGCTGCTGTGCTCTGACTTTTAGAGGCTCTGGGTTGAGAAAAGCCCAAAGTGAGAGACTTTTCTGTTGCTATAGACATTGGCTCAGCCCTCATCCCCTATGTTCCTGGCCACTTGGCGGGAGGTACCCAAAGGTAAGACAGGGCAGCCCAGGGCAGCCCAGGGCAGGGCAAGTCCACAACTGTGATTACACCTGAGCAGCCCCACACCCCTTGCCCCTTATTATTTGTGTCAGAGGGGAGACGGCAAGAAATGAGAGGCATGCCCTTCCTGGGCAGCAGCAGGTTGTCATGTGTTGGAAGCTAGGTAGGTCTGTCGTGTTCATAGCCCAGGTCATGGCTGGCAGGATGAGTGCTGGGGACCAAGCTCATGTACCAATATGTTAATCCTAAGCCCTAGAGATTTCATCTGGCTTTCTCCCTGGCTGAATGACTTTGCAGATGCCCTTCTGGGCTTGAACTGGGCAACACAATTTCTCATGGTGGTGTCTCCCTCTGGCGGTGTTCAGGGAGGCCCCTGCTGCCTCCTGGCCTGGCTACCAGGTACTGTCTTTGCAAAGTTCCATCCAGGAGATCTTCGAGGAGCTGGTCAATGACTTCAACTATTCCAACTCCCTAGACAAGGGGCAGGTGCCCCACACCACCAAAAATGTCCAGTGCTGGTCTGAGGTGAGAACAGGTGCAGAGGGACCTCCACATCCAGGACCCAGAAACAATCGGGGGGGCTCAGAACCCAGACTCAAATCTGGGGACTCCCCTGGAGCCCTCCCATAACTTTCACACGTGAGTGTCCCACAGGCTCACTTCCAAAGGAATCTGGACCTCCAGTCCTCCCCCATCACCTATGTGGTAGGGTAGAAAGACACTCTACATGTTTGTTGGGATAGTAGAGAAAATATTTAATATTGTTGTCACTTTTCGTGAGGCCATGGGTATCTTAGCATTTTGCTGCTCTTCTGATGGTTTAACTGCGCGGCCAGGTGTCCTGTGGGGCAGTCAGCTCCGCTGTCCTTGCAGACTGTCTCCAGGCCTCCCACGTCATCACACGGGACAGGGTGGCATACACAAGGGAGGAGATGGGATTATGCAATTCTGTACATTTCTCTGCAGCTTGTCGTCTCACAGAGCACGTCAAATCATTGTAGGCCCGTCAGATCGGAGCTGTGGCCTTACTTCATAACATTTCATAACGGAGGCACTTGCAACAGCAATTCAGACTTTCAATGCTGCTGGAACTTGACATGTTTCAATTCTGTTGCCATTTCAGCAGTGCTACAGGGAACATCTTTTTTTCTTTTCTTTTTTTTTTTGTGGGGAAGACTGGTCAATCTTCCTCTATTTTGTATGTGGGATGCCGCCACAGCATAGCTTGATGAGTGGTATGTAGGTCCATGCTCAGGACCTGAACTCGTGAACCCCAGGCTGCTGAAGTGGAGCACGTAAACTTAACCACTGTGCCACTAGGCTGGCCCCTGCAGGGAACATCTTAAGTGTGTCCTCATAGACTGTGTTAGTTTGCTAGGTGTGTCATAACATAAGACCACGGACTGAGTGGAAGGCCCCTGATGCCTATTGGCCTGGTACTGGACTCTGTCTTTGCAAAGCTCCACTCAGGACATTGATGAGGAGCTGGTCAATGGGTTCAACTACTCCATCTCCCTAGACAAGGGGCAGGTGTACCCGGACAACATCAACATCCAGTGCCGGTCTGGGGTGAGAATGGGAGCAAAACGTTCTCCACTCCCAAGACCAGGACATGAACAAGATGGGCCCAGAACCCAGACTGGAATCTGGCAAATCCCCTGAGGTCTTATGAGGAAGGTAGTCTCCCCACAGCCCTCCCCTCCATGTCAGGGCAGACCAAGCCTCAGGTAGCTTAGAGGGAATGCCATTCAGCCCATGCTGTGGAATGTTCTCAGTTCTGACCTGCATGATCTTGAGCAAATATTTGAAATCACTAACCCTCTCTTTCCTCATAGCTACATGAGGACGTTTATTGGTGACTCACTGAGATAATGCTCTTAATACAGGCTATTAATACAGGGAGGTGCTATTGTTCCTCAGCTAACAGAATGCCTTGCAGGTACAAACTGTTTATCATTACCCCCCAAAATCAAATTGTACTTTTAAGCCTAGAACCTTTTTCAAGTGAACACTCATGTCCCTCCTCTTGCACAAGTTCCTGAGGTACAGGGAGATTCTGGTCTGAGCTCCAGACCCTTACCCTCTTGGTGGTTCATGGTGATGCCACCGACCAAATTCCTTCCTTCTCCATGCAGTATGAAAAGGAATCAACCTTGTCCCTGAATGAGGCCTGCATGATGCTGCTCCTCAATGCAGGAACAATGGAGAGTCTGCTTGAGTCTCTGGTACCAGGGTAGAAACATCTATCTGGGTTGAAACATCTCCTACATCACCACCTTCCTCTGCATATACCAGGCCTTCACCACCACCCAACAGGTCTTGGATCAGCTGTTCCATAGGTGAGCACCCACCCCATCCACAGCACAGTGGTGAGTCTCCCCCCTACTAGCTGTGTGTCATGGGAATGTCACCACACGCCTCTGAGCTTCACTTTGCTCTTCCAAAAAGTGGGGTGGTAAGGGAATAAACCTCATAGGATTATTACAGGAAATAATGGGATAAGCCATGGCAGGTGTTTACCTGGTGTCTGGCTCTGCAGAATGGGATGCTGGACATGCTGTACATTGAAATATTTACTGTTTCGCTCTCCCCAGTGAAGAAACTCTCTTCCTCTCTGGCCTGTGGCATTACTGAGTTTGGAAAAGCACGTGGAAAGCAAACTTTTCACATTTGCAAAAGAGTTTTGAGATTCTGTCTAGCTGGTCCTGGTCTTTGTCCTTGGTATGACCAGATTAGGAATCTCTAGGGGAAGACAGAGGAGCCCCAGGCACACTCAGGTGTCTGGAAAGGATTTGGTTGGAGTTCATTTATTCAACAATACATATTAAGCACCTACTACATGGGAGCAATTTTCTACACACTAAGATAATTCAATGAATGAAGCAAACACAATCTCTGGGGCTCAATTCTAGTCTGAGGGTCAATCACTTCAGACACCATAAGTAGTCATGTCCACAGCACATTAGATGTGACACCCCCATGGCTTCTTCTAGATATGGATACATCCTCCCGTATTCTGACCACAGTGATGAACCTCAGGACCAGCTAAAAACCTGAGTGGCCTTTGGGTCCAGAAGGAGGGCCTCCTGTCTCCACAGAACAGGCTGAGAGATTATGGGGGCTGTGGCTGGGGAGAGATGGGCAGAACCCTGGGTCTCACAATCTTGTGATTCCTAGGAGAGGGCTGAGGGCTGAGGGTTTCCCCTGCAGAAGGAAATGAGTCACAGAGAGCTGTGCTTGGGTTCCAGCCTTCCTGGGAAGCAGAGGGGAGGCTGGGCTGAGTCAGGGCTTGAGAGACCATCCCTTCCACAGTCCAATCTCTATCTACCTGCCCTCTCCACATCCACCTCTCCTGACCCCCACCACCAGGGTCCAGAACAGGAGGTGTGGTGAGCAGCCTGCTCACAAATCTGCCTCAAACCTCAGTCCTGATGCCCATGTGCATGAGCATAGGCTAGGCTATGCTCATGACCTTGGGGAGAATAGTGTCGGTTGAAAGACCAGACTCACACAGGCTCTCGTCAGACCTGTTCGATGACCAGGCCTTCCACTGCAAGGACGGCCACAGAGGGGTTGGGAGTGCACTGGGCCTGTCCTCTTGGGCCCAGACCCAAAGAGGGGTGCCGTGGGAGCTCAGTGTGGAGTGAAAGGTCAGGCCTCTGTCTGTGCTCCACACATGACTCTCCCCAGCACCCTGTCTCCCATCTTGGGCACCTGGCCTGAGCAGTACTTGCAGGATACCTGGCAGCTCCTGTGCTGTTTCAGTTTCAAGCTAAAGTTGGCTGATGTTCAGGTCAACTTGCCTGGCACGGACCCACAGCACCGTCCCCCCCTTTTCCTCATACAGTTGGAGCTTCTAGGGCACACTGAGGCAAAGCCAGAGGGAAGAATGTCTGGGGTGGGGTTCATGGCTGGGTGTTCCTTTACAGGTAGTGGGATCTTTCCTGTGTTTTGGAAGGGCACGTGCCAAGTCAGTTATCTAGGTCAGCACAAGTGCCAGCTCCTGGGCTGAAGTCAGCTGAACCCTCAGCTCTGGTGGGAATTCCATCTCCAGCACCAAAAGTGGAGACAAAGTCAGCTGCAGCCCCAGAGCCTTCCTGCCCCTGGAGTGTGATCAGGAATAATTGGCTGAGCACAGAGAAGCCTGACCTCCTGGCCATGCCACCGAGGCTGGTAGCAGAGCAGTTGACTCAGATGGATGCAGTGAGCAGCTGGGCTCTCAGGGTGGGGGCTGGGGCAGGCCTTTCCTCTGCCACGGACTGCCCCAGACCTGCCTTTCCCTATCGAGACTCCTATGATCTGGGTTCAAATCCCACCTCAACCACTTACCAACTGTGTGACCTGGGCAGTTTTCTTAACCCCCAAGCCTTCTTTGTCCACCTTTGGACTGCAGAGATGACACTAACAGGACCTGCTGCACAGAGTGGCTCTGCAGATTATATGAGACAGAACAGATGGAAAGCTGTGTGGGGCCTGGCCCATTTGGTGACAGAGTGGAGCTCACTGTCTGCAGCAGGTCCATGGGTCATCCACGCATCTGCCCAGGAGGCTCAGCAGTCTCAGCACATATTAGACACCTGATGTGTACTTAACCATAAGGGAGACAAAGCCCGTGGCTGTAGCTGCCATGGGGGAATGTGCATCTGAATAGGGAGTAGGGCCAGGAGGGTGATCAGGATGGTGGAAGAAGCCCCCTTGGGATGATCCAACTTTAGCTGCTGTCTGGAGCCTGGAGTTAGTGAGGACGGGCTAGCTGCAAATGCCCCACTCCTTCTCTGCCAGTATCGGGTCCTGGGTCATCCTGTGCTGGGTGTCCTCTGTGGACAGAGAACAAAACCCAGGGACTCTCACAAGGCTCAGGCCACATCCTGAGCTTCCTGAGCTCCAGCTCTGACCAGTGACTCCTGCCTGGGCTCTAAGCTGGGGTGTGGCAGGCTGAGTGACACTCCTCCTGCTCCCCAGCTATTCAAGAAGGCAGCGCCCTTTCTGTGCCTGGGATCTACCTGGAGCAAGAGGAACAATCCCAGCAGTGAGCACCTGGCACCCACTGTCCATGCCACAGTCACGCAGTTCAACAGTGTGGCTGACTGCCTTGTCACCACCTGCCTCAAGGACCCAAGTATGACAACCTGGGGTAGCGCCTGGGTGGTGGAGCACTGGATCCAGGTGGCCCAGGTGTGCTGTGGGGGGTCCAGTGGGATCCCTCTCTGAAGCCTTGGGAACTGCCTCTCCTCCTTTATC
This sequence comes from Diceros bicornis minor, assembly GCF_020826845.1. Lineage (NCBI taxonomy): Eukaryota > Metazoa > Chordata > Mammalia > Perissodactyla > Rhinocerotidae > Diceros > Diceros bicornis. The sequence continues at coordinate 6,419,435 of NC_080763.1, read as the reverse complement.
AGCTCTCCGGATGGAGTTATGTGGTGTGTGGTCTAAGTCCCTGCACAGTCCCTAGGCCTTTCCTGCCAGGGGCACGCAGACCTTGACTCCAGGTCCCAGAGGTGGGGTGCTCACTTCCTGCCTGGCCCCTTCCTTGGCTTGAGCTAAAATCCTCCTTCCTAAAAGTGTTGCTCTTCAGGGCCAACTGTAGTTTCCCTTGGCTCCCTGTGCATCTGTCCCACTGAGGAGGGGAGATTTAAATTGAGGAGACTGAAGCTAGAATAAATAGGGCTCCAGCTCCCCACCTCACAGCTCGTTCTCTTGCCTTCCTCAGGAGTGTAAAATCTTCACCAGCTTCTCCTCACTGCACGGCATCCTTTATGCTCTGCAGCATGCCTCAACACACCATCTGAAGAGGACATGGGGACAAGTTTCAGGTGGGTAGGCCTCTCTCTATAGGAGAACCCGGGTGCATAAGGATCTCCCATATGTCTGCCGTTGCCCCCTAGTCAGCTGGGATCTCCTGGGAGGGAGCAAACCCTGGGGACAGGGCCCAGGCTGGTGGGTGAGGTCTTTAATCCTCCCTGGGACCTCAGGCCACCAGCTCTCCTTCAGGAATCAGTTTTCTTAAATGTCAGATAGTGAGCTGAGTCAAACTGGGGATTTTCAAGTTTTTACTTTATAGCAACAGAACTCTATGCCCAGTTGAAACCAAAACTGGTCAAAACAGAGCTGCTCAATAGGAATGGGAATGGACGCCCAAGGTGACCAACATGAGAGCCCCCTCCCCAGTCCCATGGAGACCTTAGTGCTCAGAGGAACCCAGTGGAAACCCTCACAAAAGCAGTTTGAATCTTTAGTTTCCCAAATAAAGGGGTTTTGCACTTATATCTACCCAGGATGTTCCTAAGCTTTTCCTTCCTTTCCCCTCCCCTCAGGAAGAGCTCCCCAAATTTAAAAAGCCATGTAGTGAGGACAACTCATTAACCAGGGAACTGCACATCAAGGTAGAGTAGGGGCTGGAGGTCTGGAAAGAAAGGAGGAGTGAGAGGGAAAAGGGCAGGATGTGTTTTTTTAATTTCGTACTTCAAGTTTCTTGAAAACTTCCAGTCTTCTCTGGATTAACTGGAAGGCAGGATCTGTTTGGTCCATGGGCAGGTGCGGGGACTTGAGGGGCAGGAGGCCATGGTAATGGCACAAGGTGGTGGTGGCTAGGCTGTTCAGGAGGGGACGCTGTGCTGGCAGAATTAACAGGTCTCTGGCTTCCATGTGGGTCCAAACTTAGCGCTTAGCTTCTTCAAGACTGATGGGTGGTTGGGCGGGTGGGTGTTCCTTTCTTTCCTAAACCAGCCCAGTCTGTCCTCAGAAAGCAGGGCCTCTGCTGCTCCTTCTGTCTTCACCACATCTCCAAGGGGAGGGCACCCTGCCTGCCCTCGGGATGCACACTGCACGGGATTCCCATGGGCCAGGTGTACAAACGGGCTGCCCAGCCTTGGGTCCAAATTGCTAGACCAGAGACAGATGCGTGTGCCTGTGCGACTCCCCTCTATGCCCCTATGGCAGTTACTGCTAGTCTGTCACAGTGGAGAGTCTCACGCGGGTACCTAGTCGGAAATAACTCATGCTCCAGGTGGCTTATGAGAAGTGTCTGGGGAATTGATGGATTCTTAGCAGATCCTTCCTGAACGGACCTCAGATGCTTCGTGTAAAAGAGGAAGCAAAGTGTCCTGTCACCCCTTACCCCATCAGTCAGAGTTGGCACCCCAGGGGTCTGGTTCCTGAGTGGATGAAGAAAGACTGGTATGCAGGAGAAAGTCCTGAGGGGTTCCCTGGGGACCTGAAGGCTGTGGCACGGCCTCGGTTTCAGCCTGAGAGGCAGACTCCAGTGGGGCTGAGGCAGGCAAGAGCTGCCCAACCAGGCTCCTGAGGAACCTCACCTCTCTCCCAGCTCCACCCAGATGGGGGCTGGCCACTCTTCGAGAGCCCAGAGACAGGACTCTGGTCAGTGGTGGGGCTGGGTGTTAGGGGAGGGCAGCTGGAACAGGGGCCCTTGCCGAGCAGGACAAGCAGCCTCTCCTCTGTGGCCCCTGAGCAAGCCACTGCCCCTCTTTGGGCCTCTGTCTCCTCCTCTGGGAATTGGAGGAGTGATGATCCTGTGGTGCAGGCCTCACAGGGTGGTGATGAGGGAAAAGTGAGGAAAGGAATGTGTGGAGCTTTCTGCCCACTCCACCTGGAGGAGTGAGGATGAGAACAAGGGTGACAGTCAGGTGACACTGAATCCTCAGGAGAACCTGTGAGGTAGGTGGGGTTCTCACACTTTTCAGATGAGAAAACAGGCTCAGGGAGGCCAGGTCACAGGCCTAAGGTCACATACTGAGTGAGTGTTGGAGGTGGGATTGTTCTAGAATCGGAGCATGCTGGAGGATGGAGCAGCATTGGTACAGGCCCTGGTCACATGTCCAGAGTCTGAGGTCAGGGGAAGTGGGGGAAAATTGGGTGAGGGGTGGGTGGCCTCACTCACCCTGTCTTCGATCCTGGTAGGAGCAGCCCTCCAAGTTTGCCACCCTGGGGATGAGCCTCCAGAGAGCCCAGAGGTGGCTCCTGAAGGTGAGGCTGCCAGTGAGGGAGGGGCTCCAGGGTCAGAGAAGGAGGGGCTCTGCCATCCAGGCTGGAGGCCTCAAATCAAGAGAGGAGGGGCCTTCCTCCTGCACTCCTGCCTTTTATTGCCAGTGTCTGAAATCCTCCATTAGAATGACCAGGAGGAGGCCCAGAAGAGCTGGGTGCATGATGAATTTAGGGATGCGGAGGGGCTAAGGATCAAATACCCTGTGATATCCCAAAAGCAGACTCTGGGAGGTGATTAGGAGGAGTCTGGTGTCCTTGCAGTGTGAATGGCAAGTAAATTGAAGAGAGGCTATTAAGGATCCTAGGCTGCCCCACATGGGAACTCTGGAGGTGACCAGGAGGCTGAGGGTGAGGAGTTTTCAGGGGAAGGTGTGTGGGGGCATCTGAGAGCAGGGGCTCATCCTACCCCCACCCTGATGGTGCAGAGTGTTGTCTCCTTCTTTGGCATGATCCTCACTGACCTGGTGATGCTAGACACCGCAATGGAGGATTATCGGGAGGTGAGTGAGGCAGGGGTGACCAGGATTGAGGCTTGGAAAGAGAGAGCCCCAGTACTGAGCCCTGAGCTGTCAAAACTTAGCAACCCTCCTCACATGAGAGCCTCACAGCCACCCCTGTGAGCTGGGACATTATGCCCGTCTTAGGGGTGAGTGAATAGAGGCTCCACATAAGACACGGTCCCAGTTCCCTAAGCTGATGAAGCAGTAGAGCTGCCCGGCTGCAAAGCCGCGTGAGGTTTTGTCTGAGCTGGACTCAGCATCCTCCTCAGATGCCCTTGGGCAGGAGAGAGAAGCCAAGCCCCTCCAAGTCAAGCAAGGCATGAGTGATCGAGCAGTCCCCTCCTGACTGAGGCCTCAGCCTTCCCATCTATCATCAGAGAGGCTTGTGCTACAAGGTCCTTGAGCCTCAGGCCCCATGTCCACCTCTCTGGGGCCAATAGCCTAGTCTAGGTCCAAGTCCTGTTTTCTCTGCATGCCTGGCTCCCTCCTGGGACCTGGCGGTAGTGCAACATGACAAGGGGTGGATGTAGGGGGCTGATAATGGCTAGCAGGCTCTGTCTGATGCACTTTGGCTGTCTGCCTTCCAGAGGAATGAGATCAACAGCCAGAAAATGAGTAAAGTGAGCAGCTGTGGTCTCCCTGAGGAGAAAGGGAGAGGAGTGGAAGTCAGAGACCCTCCAGGCAGAACACTCCTTGGCTCCATCTCCTGTGTCTTGTCTTTATCGGGAGAGTTTGATAATAGAGAAGTGGGAGACCCATCCCATTGGTGGGTAGGGGTACCAGGATGGCATCAAGGATAACTTCCTGGAGTAGGAGCTATTTATACCCATCTCTGAGAACAGGTAGGGCCTGGATGGAATTGGAAGGAAAGAGGGTTCCCATGTGTGCAAAGACCCAGGACTCTGCTCCACTCCTCACTTCCCACAAGACCAAACATCATCCCCCACCCAGGCCCTGTCTGCACCCTCTCCTTCCTGCTGGTCCCAGGAATACAAAATAATGATGGACATTATGCTGCTTCAGGCAGCTACAGAAATTACAACCTACAGCCTGAGGAGCAACTTGGGGTCTGGGTCCTGGCCACGAAGTGGTTCATTAAGCATGAGAGGTGAGGCCGAGCAGGAGATGGGGGGAGGGAGGTGGACTGTCCCTGCTGGTCCATCTGGAAAGCCAGCATCTAGGGCTCCCAGGTCAGCCCCAGACCTTGTTGCATGTCAATGGCTGGGGCACCTGGATGCCAGCTGGTGGGCAGACACTGGGAGGGACACCTGAATTGTGGCTCCTGTTAGGCTCACAGGTGCCACTCTGTCCTGTAGCTACATCCTGTCCTGCCAGCTGGTGCCCTGGTCCTAGTTGGCCAGCAGACTCTCAAGGCCAAGAAGAACCAGCCATTGTCAAGCTCAGGGGGAAGTGTGTGTCCAGTAGCAGTGTGACCTCTTCTTCAGTAGCAGGGACACAGCTTGGGCACTTTGGGTGCACTGGCCCCATCTCCCTGACACCTCTACCCCAGTGCCTACTTACCTATTTGGAGTGACAATATTTAATTGTTTAAAATAGTAAATGCTAGATTTCAATAGTATTATATTAAAGTCCTGTTTCTTTTACAGCCTGGGAGTTGTGTGGTTTGGTTCATTTACTTGCTATGCTAATTTAAGTGATGTACAGACTCTCACATTCCTCCTTGAATTAAGAAACTTTGTTGGGGCTGGCCCAGTGGCGCAGCGGTTAAGTGCGCGTGCTCCACATTGGTGGCCTGAGGTTCGCAGGTTCAGATCCCAATGCACCACTTGCTAAGCCATGCTGTGCCGGCGTCCCATATAAAGTAGAGGAAGATGGGCACAGATGTTAGCCCAGGGCCAGTCTTCCTCAAGGGAACAAAGGGGAGGATTGGCATCAGATGTTAGCTCAGGGTTAGTCTTCCTCACAAAAAAAAAAGAAACCTTGCACTCATCAGATTATTGCATTCGGGAGAAGGGAGAAGGGCCAGCCCCCCTCCCTAGCTACTGAAGAAGATGCCCAAGTCCTCCTTCCTCAGAAGATAGGTTTTTGCAGTATCATAAACTTGGGCCAGGAGCAGAGACGGCCCCTCAGAACTCCTGGGATTTAGAGGTTGAAGGTACTTTCACAGACAGAGCAACAATCACTGAAATGTGGATGTCTTTAAAACTAACACTAGCCAGGACCTCTTCCTGCCCCAGGACAGTGGCTGCCTTTCTACACTTTGGAGGAAGAGGGAACATTTTCTACTACTCTTGTTGAGGTCTGTTTTGACCAAGCGTTTGGAACTTTTTGTTTTCTAGTTCAGTCTCTGGAATTGCATCAGCACTAAGTGGGGAAAAACATATAAAAACCTTAAAACATGCATGTGGCGAGGACAAGGCCAGAGGAAAATCATTTGCAGATGGACTCAGAGCAGGCAGGAGTTTCCATCCTCAGGCCCCCTGTGTTCACACTTTACCTGGATTTGAGTCCTCCTGGGATCCAAGGAGAAATGTCCAGGCCTCCCAGCCTGGCATCTGGGCCTGCTTGGAGTGGTCTATCCAGCCCCCAACTCCCTGCACCCCACACACCAGATGGCCTACTCTCCTCAAACATGCCAGGGGGTCTCCTGCTCCCACACCTTTGCTCATCTTGTCTCCCACCCAGAATGCGTGCCCACCCCCTGTCTACCTCCTCAGACAGATGGCTTACTCAGGTGACCCCACACTTGACTGAGGACTGTGTGTCCTCTTTGTGACTAAGGCCCTGGTCAGCTCTGGTCCCTTCCTCATCCTAGTGGCCATGAGAGAGAGAGCTCAGGATGTGCCTGTTCGCCCTACCAGATTAGATGCTGGAGTCGTGAATGTTCTTCTTTCCCACTCACCATAAGGCCTGGAAAGAAGGAAGCAATGGGAATCTTGTTGGATTGAGGCCATACTTTCTTCTGGAGAAAAACAGTGTTACACAGGTAAAAGGCCCTGATGTAGGTAACTTATCTCCTTCTTCAGTAACACAAAATTCTACCCTGTAGTCAAAATAAGTGGTTCTTAGCATGCTACTCCCCAAGGCTGTTCTTAACCATGTAGAGTAGAAATCATTATTGAGCAAAGTTTGAACAACGGAATTCTTCATTAGTCCTGATCTTTTTGCCAAGGGAGTGAAATAGACCTGAAACTTTACCACTTGCCCCAGCTGAGCTCAGCGTGTAGCCAGTGCTGTCTACCATCTGGGTAGACAGTGGCTGTACCATCCTATCATATTGAAGGGGACAACTTCTGGGTAGTTTTCATCTTCTCTCAGGAGCAGACATCCTGGAATGGCCTTCGAGCAGATGTTGGGGACAACTTTTAGCTCTCTGATTATTCTGCAGAATCTGAGTAAACTCACAGGACACATGATCTGGTTTCGATTTTCTGAGCATGACCAGTCAGGGGTAGCTGATCAGCGCCTGCAGCAGAAGCCACCTCATCCTGGACCTAAGCAAGATGGGGGAACCGAGGAGAGAATCAGAGCAGATGGACTGGGGGAGGGGCAGCTTGGCTCTGTTCTTCTCAGAGGTTGTTGGAAAAGCTTTATGGCTGGTGTGAGATGTGAAAGAAGGAGCTGGGTCAGGACTCCTGGTGACATGAAGATAGCTGGAGGGATGTGAGGTTGTCCCATAGAGCTGGGTATCTACAGTGTTGGGAACAGACATGAAGACAGTCTAGACTGGTTCTGAATGTCCACAGACAGGACATGGCTAACTGGTGGCCTTCCCAGCAGAAGGTACATCTCTTTATCCTCAGTGTCTGTGTTGTTTCCTCAGTGAGTGAATAGCTTTGAATGAATGAATCAGAAAAGCTTACCACAAAATTATCTGTGTATTTCTCAGCAGGAGCATTACAGGCCTGCCAGGGGGAGTGGGATGATATATTCAAAGTGCTGTAAGATAAAATAAAAAAAATAATCTGCCAGCCAAGTGTACCATATCCAGCAGAACTGTTCTTCAAATATGAAGGATTAATAAAGACCTTCCTAGATAAACAAAACTGAGGAAGACTATCACCAATAGAAATCTCTTATAAGAATTGTAAAGGAGTCTTTCATGTTGAACTGGGAGGACACTAGAGAGCAACATAAAAACATACAAAAATAGAAAGTTCTCTGGTAAAGGTAAAGATATGACAAATACAGAATTCTGTGATACTGTAACAGTGGTGTAAAAATCACTTGTAATTTTGTATGGCATTTAAAAAGCAAAAGCATTCACAGCAACTATAACAATATAACAATGAAACTATGTTAAAGATACAAAATATAACAATATGCAATTTTGAAAGTAATAGCATAAAGTGTGGGGTAGAAATGTTTTTGTATGCAACTGAAGTTAAGTTGTTATCAGATTATAATAAATTGTTAGAACTGTAAGATGTTTCATGTGCTCCCCACCGTGACCACAAAGAATCTCTGTGGGGATGACAAGAAGATGGTAGGTAGGAGGTTTTCTCCTCTTATCTCCCCACAGGAACAATAATTTGGCAGCATCCATGGACAAAAATGCTTTTGTGGGAGCTTTGAGATCCAGGTATGCGGTTGTAAAACCATGGTGAAGCTCAGGACTGAGGAGGGCCTTTTGAGAAGGGGTTAGGCCTGCTGACAGTGGTCCCAGAGAGCCATGCTAACAGCCTCATTTCCTTGTTGAATTGGTTACAGCTTTGGCCTTTGTCCTGCCGTCAGCACCAACCACAAAGAGACCCAAAAGAAATTATGCCTGTTTGTGTTTTAGACAGCAGGCCTGTTGGCCACGCTCCTTGCTGTGGACCCCGAAGTGGCCTATAACCCAGATCCAGCTTCTCTTGGTTGTGGTCCAGGAGCAGACCAGCTTGTAGAGAGACCAGTGGGAGACACATCCCTCTGTGTCCCCAGAGAATGGCCCACTGAAATTGTTCCAAATGTGGATCTTCAATTGGCCCTGTAAGCTGGCTCCCGGCCATTTCAGCCACACTCCAGCAGCAGTTATGCCAGCCAAGGACCTGCAGGGAGACACACCCATCTGTGCCCCTAAAGGCGGGTCCACTAACCTAGGTCCAACCATGGATTCTGAAGCAGCCCTGTAACTTGGCTCCGGCTCCCCTCAGCAGCAGTCAGGGAGCAGTTGTGCCCACCCAGGGACCCTGCACGAGGCACTCCATCTGTACCCTGTAAGTAGGGCCTGCAGACCTCAATCTGCCTGTGGATCCTTAAGCAGCCCTGTGAGTTAGTTATAACACCTCTCCGCTGTGGTACTGGGTCAGTCCTGCCCACCCAGGGACCCACCCAGTGACCTGGTGGGAGCCATCCCAGGAATCTGGCGGGAGATTTACCATTCACCTATCCATACACCTAGAAATAGGTCCACCTCCTGCAGATCCAAATGCAGACCCTGAAGTAGACTTTTGTCCCAGTGCAAGCCCTATTGACCAATATCCTGGATGCAGGCCCATCCACCCAGGGACCAGACAGACTATAGCTTGCCCAAGCCCCTAGTAACAGGCCTGCAAAGCATAGACAGCACTGTGGACCCAGCAGCACCACGTGACTCATCTCCAATATGTATGACTGTATGCTGGGTTTGCCTCCAATATGTATCCTGGAGGCAAACCCAGCAAACCAGGGACCTGACAGGAGAATTTTTACCAGTGGAACACAGTCTGTAAAGACTTGAAGAAGTATTTGCTTCTTCAAATGTACTGACAACAGTACAAACCTGCACAGATCACAAAGAATCAGTCAAACATGACACCATCAAAGGTAACAAATAAAGCTCCAGTGTCTTAACCAAAAAAAAAAAAAAAAAAAAAAATGGAGATCTATGAATTGTCTGACAAAAAATTCAAAATAATCATCTTAAAGATGCTGAATTATATGCACAGAACACGGACAACTAAATGAATTCAGGAAAATAGTGCATGAACAAAATAAGAAGATTAATAGAGAAATAGAAATCACAAACAAGAACCAAACAGAAATCATGGTACAATGACAACACTGGAAAATTTAATAGAGAGCTTCAACAGCAGATTTAATGGTGCACAAAAAAGAATCAGCAAAGTTGAAGCCAGATCATTTGAAATTATCCAGTTAGAAGAATAAAAGGTAAAAGTAGTGAAAAAAGTGTACAAGATCTATGGACACCAACATGAGAATAAATATACACACTATGCAAGTCCCAAAAGGAGAAGAGAGAAAGAAATGGGCAAAAAGCTTTTTTAGAGGAATAATGGCTGAAAATTTTCCAAATCTTGGGAAGATTACTTGATTTCCCCTTACTGGAAAGTTTAAGTGTTTGTCCTTTGAATTTGCCATAATATTTTGTTGACACTTCTCATAACTTAACTCTCCATTTCCGTTTGACTCCTCGAGTGTAGTAAATACTTTGCAGAAACTCAACAAATGAGGGTTTGCTCTATGGATATATGAATGCATCTTTTGTGGTGGAAGATTTAGAACATGGGGGTAGAAGATAACGTTCTCTCTCCTCGGTGAAGGAGGCCGCATTGGACTCATTCTCATGCTTTTTGCATTCTTCTTACTGAGTTACATAAATATGTTATCATAGATCTGAGGATTCAATAGATCCTGCCCTACTAAAAGAATTTAAGGAAGCAAGCAAGCTGATCTTGATTATTCCCTCCCTCCAGCACACATGATGGGTGCCCTAAACCACTCTCATTGTTACTAATAATGAGACTAGAAAAATCTAGGCCACTTCCCTCCAGCGGGTCTATGGAAATGCATAGGTCCCAGCCTCATCTGAGCAAGCCCTGCTCCACAGCTGTCAGGACTCACACTTGGACAGCCTTCCTGCCACACTAAGTCACATCAGCAACAGTAAAAAAATTAGGTTTTTCCTATTTAGGCTCAAACTTTTCCTCTGTAAGCCATTTCTCACCTCTACAGACAGGGCAACTAGAAACTCATGGATTCCAGTACAGCCTTCCAGTTGTCATGGCGACAGACCCAATGTGGTTTTGGGAACTGTCCTTACAGCCAACCAGCCATACGGGAGTCCTTCACCAAATAGCTCCACCTCAGTGGGGAAATTCATCGTAAGTATTTCTACACTGCCACCTTGAGTTCACTGGGCACAGTGTCCTCCTTCCTCCTGTCACCCAACAGCCAGCTGCGTGACTGAACGTTCTCTGTGCCTCAAATGACAGGCGCTGCACAGGCTCAAGAAACAGCAACATTGACCTTATCACTGGACTGTAGTCAGGCTGTGCTGTCCTCGAGGTGGACCTGTCGACAGAGACTTCTGTTGTCTTACTGCCTGATGGCATATCCAGGACATACCATGTTGCTTTCTTTCAAAGGAAAGCCTAGAAGTAAAAACTCAGAATGAAGTGAAATTACAAAACTAGAAAAAACAAAATTTATTTCGGAATCTCTACTCCGATAAGACTGACAAGGATTCAAATTGTTTTTTTTTGGGGGGGAGGAAGATTGGCCCCGAGCTAACATCTGTTGCCAGTCTTCCTCTTTTTTGCTGAGGAAGATTAGCCTTGAGCCAACAACTGTGCCCATTTTCCTCTATTTTGTATGTGGGACATTGCCACAGCATGGCTTGACAAGTGGTGCGTAGGTCCGCACCCGGGATCCGAACCTACGAACCCGGGCTGCTGAAGCGAAGCACGCAAACTTAACCACTACGCCACTGGGCTGGCCCCAGATTCAAACTTTTAAAAGCAAAAATAAGAATAGTGACCAAGGAATACATATTTGTGTGTGTGTGTGTACATATAAAAAATGGATAAAATATGATATTGCTTAATTTCTGACTTCCCAAACCATTCCATACCACTGAAGTCAGTACTTTCTCATTTTATGTAATGAGATTTTTTTTTTCCCGAATAACATCTTTAAACAGGAAGTCTCTTGAAAACTTTTTCACTATTTGTAATCCTGGAATAAACGTTTTCTCCTGGGCTTGTACCTTGTGGCTGGTTTGAAAATCTAGATCTATTCCCCCCCCCCCTTTTTTTGAGAATGGGAGTGTTTTTCTTTAAAAAAATGTCTATCACATTAATGATTAAGATTGATTAAGTTCATTTCGGAAGGTAGTATGAAAGACACCAATTTCCTCATTCCAATTAGGTGATTTATTGCCCTCTAGTGGTGAGATATGCTAAATATTGATGTGAAGCAAAGGCTGAATGAATGTGAATTGTCACCCCGTTATTTATTGAACACTACACTGTGCCATGCATAGTTCTAGTCTCTGTGGTTGTAGCAGCAAGGAAGGTAAGTCAGGATCCTAACTTCAAGGAGCATACATGCTAATGGAGGAGACAGAAAATTAAAGTTTAAATAAGAAAAATCTTAGGTAGTATTACTCACTCTGCAGAGAATTGAAATTGGGTGACGTGCTCAAGAGTGATTGAGTGGATACTTTAGATTGGGGTGTCTAGAATGGCCTCCTTAAGGAGGTGATATTTGCCCTTTAATCTGAATGTCAGGATAGCCAGCACATGACGACCAGGAGACAGAGCACTCCAGGTAGAAGAAACAGCTGGAGTGAGAACCTTAAGACAGAAACAAGCTTGGAGTGTCCAAGAAACAGAGAGATGGTCAGAGTGGCAGAATATGATAGATGGAGAGAGTGATATAAGATGAAAGTTGAGATATAGGACATAGCCAGATCACGTAGGGCCTTGAGAAACCAAAGAAAAAGAAATCGAAGGACATCAAGCAGGGGAATAACATAATTTGATTCACATTCTTTAAAAACTCACCCTGCTTACTATGTGGAGAGTAAATTGTAAGTGAGCAGAGGCAGAAGCTGGGAGACCAGTTAGGAGGCTGCTATAGTAATCCTCCATCAGAAATGATGGCGGCTTGCTCCAGGATAGCAGGGGTGGAAATGAAGAGAACGACATATTTGGATATGTTTTAAAGGTAGAATCAGCAAAACTTGTCGAATGGCTTGGATGTAGGTGTTGAGGGAAAGCAAGGACTTGAGAATGACACCTCAATTTTTATTGATTAACTGAGTGGGAAGAAATGGTATACACCAAGATGAGGAAGACTGCCCGATGGTTGGGTTTGGGAAGCAAATCAGACCATGGCCCTCATGGCTGGATACAAAGTACAGTACAACTCTTTAAAAAATGTGTTATGCAATGACCTCAGGCCAATAAATATAAATATTTAGGTTTCAAGAGGTACAGGAGAGCTATAGAGTTGATCAAAGGAAATCAGGAAGAACAGCTCTCAGAGCAGAGTGTGAGGCAAGCCAGCACCATGGAGCTAAGAGCCAACAGCTTTGAAACCTCTCTGACGAGCTTGTCTCCCAGTTCCTTTTCTGTGCTTTGGGGACTGACACTATGCACCAGGAGAGAGTGTTGCAAGAGTCACATCTCATTAGAGGAGACGGAACATGGAGAAAAGTAGTCCAACTCCTTTCTATTACAAATAAAGGTGTTGAAGCCCAGAGCCAAGGGGGTGGAAGGCACACCGGCATTTGTGGCACTCCTGCAATATACCAGATACTGTATGAAGAACTTCATGTACCTTACCTCCTCAATTCTTTGAGCAGTCTTGCAAAGTATGTATAAATTCCCATTTTCCAGCTAAGAAAACTGAGGGTCTGAGAAGCCAAAGATCCTATAAATGTTTACTAGCAGAGATGGAACTAGAACTCTCAAATTCTGCTGCTCTGGAATCCATGCAATGCTGTGCTAAGAAGATTTTTGAAAATGTGGAGAGGAAAATGAAACTAATTTGGATAACTCTTCTTAGAGTTTAACATTTCATCCTTCCACCCAAACACATGGGGCAAGCCAGATTGCAATGTTTCTGTAAAGCAGCCTAGCAAATTCTCCTGGCTAGGCCGGAACTAGACTTGGGAATGATGATGATGATGATGACGATGTAGCTGCTGTTTACTAAGTGCTGTCTGTGTTCCAGTGTTTCAAACACATTCTCTTGCTTAATGCTCACCACAAACTTGCCATCTGTTAGTACCTCCATTTTAGAGATAAAACTAAGATGTAGAGAGGTTAAGTAATTTTCTCAAGGTCGCATCATTACCGTCCTCAGTGAAGAAGCTCAGATGTGGACACAGATCTGTCTCCCCTCTAAGCCCACGTCCCATTTTAACAACTTCTGTTCTCTCCGGTCCCAGTGTACTAGCCCACACAGGCCTGTCCTCATTTGCAGTGCTGGGGATACAGGGGATGGACCACTGCAGGGGCAAACTTTGGCCACCATTGAGCGTCATGCAAACTATAAAATCTTATCTAACATTGTGTTATGACCCTTCAGGACAAACGAGAAGAGGAAAGAAAAGCAAACGTGAGCCAGCAGAGGGTCTGTCTGTGGAGCTGGGAGCTCCGAGCTCACCAAGTGAGTTGGAGGAAGAGCCCTTCTTCTGGATGATAGTGAGTATCCCTACAGGCTTAGAGAGGACTCCCGGGTTGTCCTGGAGAGCCAGTTATACGCCACTCAGTTAGCAGAGGTCAAGGCTGTGAAGCTGAGAACAGAGAGCAGGCGAGGGTGGAGTTTTTCCGAATAGCAGCCTCCACAGACTGTGAGCTAGATCCCATGGCTAATGCAGGGGCCTGCTAATGTGATTCAGACGTGCCTGAGGAGCTGACTCTCATTGCAGTTCTGTGGTTGAGGAGTGAAACTAGGCGACGTTAGTCATGAGAGACCGAGCACCAAGCTCCTGCCTGAGTGCGCTGTGCTGCGCTGAGCTCTACAGTCACACTGTTCATTGTATGGCGCGGGCTATTGAGACACGCCAGACCCAGAGGAGCGGTTGCTGGCATATATTCAGACTGGTTAACGTGCAGAGCTCTCCAGCCTCATAAAACTGGAGAAGGGCATTTCATCCTCCTGTGATGCTCAGTCACAAGGATATTTTTACCCCAACTATGCAATCCTTTTTGTGAGGATTTGGGGGTCTGAAAACTTCTGCCTCGGCCTGCCCCAGACACCTGCATTGTTTGTCGTGACTGCAATACTGTTTGCTTTATCCAAATGGTACCCGAGCCTGGTTTTTCCAATCCAAGTTTGCAGTTGATGTTTGTCCGTAGAGTCACCTTGCATGTTAGAGGCAGAGGTGGGAGTAACAACGTTATCCAGACCCAGTAGAGACCAAGGGACCGAGATGATATCAGTGTTGGACTGATCAATTGAGCATCTGTGGTTTGAGACAGCTAAGCGCTTGAGACGTGTAACAGGAAGAAACGTGTGAAGCAGGGCCCTTATCCTTCTGGATCTAGGTCTAGAGCTAACTAACTTAAAATAGAGCAAAGCTTTTTATTTTTTCAAAGGAGTATAAAACTAGACTGCCTTGGCTGTTGTTGATTGCTCTGGGGAAAGTCACTGAGCCGAGAGAGGGAGCTAAAGCAGCACCAATGCGGCTTCTAGATACAGAGGCTCAGGGCAAAGACATTGCCAACTACTTGGAGAAGGGCTTCAAGTAATTTTATTCCACGGAACTTGGGATGCAGTGGAAAAGAGGCAAAAGATCAGTAAAAACATTGCTAACAAGATTCTGTTGATAAGTGGTGATTACTTCAATATCCAAATATTTAATTAGAATGAATACCATGAATGAAAGAAAAACGTCCTGGCTATCATCCAGGTGATTTGGGCACAAAACATGCGTCCTGTTCTCTATTTTAATTGGCCATGCTAAATGGGAATCTCTGGATTTGCCAAAGCTGAGAGGTGTGATAAATTTAACAGAGTTCAGGCTCTCAGGAAACGATAGGAGATAGAACTTTTAATCAAAGAAACAGTGAATGCATGGGCATTAATAGACACTAACTTTTTGCACATTCTCTCAATTTGGCCATGAAAACATTAGGTAGGACCTATTAATTTACTCCGGAAAGAGCTCCATAATTTTTAGTCAACAAAGTTCAGCAACCTGAAGAAGAATGGGATGCAGTGATTGAACTAACATTGTCTTGATAGTGCCTTCTTTTCCACCCTAAGATATAGGTCAAGTGGGGACCATTTCCTTTTACATTGAACAGAATGCAATATACGTTTACTGTGTTATCCTAGGGCTACGTTAATTCCTCTTTTTTTTTTTGGTGAGGAAGATTGGCCCTGAGCTAACATCTGCCAATCCTCCTCTTTTTGCTGAGGAAGACTGGCCCTGGGCTAACATCCATGCCCATCTTCCTCCACTTTATATGGGACGCTGCCACAGCGTGGCTTGCCAAGCGGTGTGTCAGTGTGCGCCCAGGATCTGAACCGGCGAACCCTGGGCCGCCGCAGTGGAACGCACGCACTTAACCACTTGCGCCACTGGGCCAGCCCCATTAATTCCTCTTTTTATGGTAATAACTAAGAAGAAATCTGACCATGATAACCACAATCTTTTTTTCTGTAGTAATAACTTTTTATTTTGAAATAGTTTAAGGTGAACCATATTTCTAAAATTTGTGATAATTAAGGAGAACATTTTTTATCTGTAGAAGATGATAGAAAATGTGACATCCTCTTGCTGGCTGGTGACCATACCTAAATAGAAGGACTAGTAAAAGTCCTAAGCATATCTTTTTTTGGGGTGGGGAAGATTAGCCCTGAGCTAACATCTGTTGCCAATCCTCCTCTTTTTGCTGAGGAAGATTGTCCCTGAGCTAACATCTACGCCCATCTTCCTCTATTTCGTGTGAGACACCTGTCACAGCATGGCTTGATGAGCAGTGTGTAGGTCCATGCCCAGGATCCAAACCCATGAACCCTGGGCCTCCAAAGTGGAGTGTGCAAACTTAACCACTACGCCATTGGGCCCGCCCCCTAAGCGTATATTATGCATATCCTCAGCTTGAAAAATTAGCTGAGAATATTTCTAATTCTACCCTGAAATGGAAGCAAATGGGCTGACAGAATTATTTGAATATTGGAAAAGTCATCCTGTACACCAAATAAATGGGTGTATTTTGGAGATATGTTTGCCAAATTTCACATTAAAAGACTGCTTTTAAGGGAAGAGAAAAACAGCAGATGCCACTGGGTCCTTATGAGCTTATTGATCCTATAATATTGGCTGTCTCCACAATAGAGACCTATTGAGACTTGAGTCTCCTCTGGCAGAAACCAGGAGGAATGTTACCCGTGGGACTTTAGAACTTGACGATTAGCTAATGCAGCTGCCCATTGCTCCCCTTTTGAAAGACAATTGTCTGCTATTGATCACTGGTTAAGATGGCATCTCCTATAAAAGGACACCAAAACAATTCTAAGACCAGAAATTCCAAAATTGTCCTAAGTGACATTTGAAAGATATTTAGATATTGGAGGGGCAGCTCAAAAAAGGTTATTGATTAGACAGAAATGGTATCATAAGGAATATACAAAAGGAAGTGAATTGGTCGTGGTCCATAGGAACCATAACTGGCACCTGCAGCTCTGGAGCCAAAACTGTCCTCCTCATAAGCTTTACCTCTGGCAGTAGGGGTTTGTGAGTGAACGAGTATATGGTTTCAAAAGGACACAGCCATGGCCGAGTTTACTGAGCACTGCCCAATTAACTCAGAAGGGGTATAGAAGGCTGTGGCCCTCCACACAGTCGCCAGAAAGACTCCGGCAGAAGATAAGTATAAGTGTTCAGTGGGATAAGTACAAAGTGTTTTGGTTGACTCTCCATAGCTCCCAACATAAGAACTCTTATCTTACTGCGTATTTTTATATAAATTCTTAGCCAGTAGCAAAGAGCTTCTATAAGCTCTTGAAGTAGGACTTGTTTCTTCTGGCAAGTATTAAAAATACCTTAATTTAAGGACAAGATTTACAGAAAAAGCTGTGGGCTTTTTGATCTCAAATATGGATTGCTCATGTTGATGCCTACTTGTTATATATGGAAGAGAAAAGTGGCGATAATAGAAACATCAAGATAGATCTGCTGGTGAGGGTTTTACAGGTGGTAAATGGGGTCCACAGGATGAGTGGACACTGTGAGACCACGAGCTATGAAACATTGGGTTCTACCATGATAATCCCTTTGACAACATCTAAAACTGCTTGTGTCTCCCAGGGTTGCTCACCTAGCCAACAGCAAAAGACATAGCCACCTTTGCTCAAAGAAGAGAACCCAAAGGAATGTGGGCCATTACATGCCGGTAGATTGATGATATTGAACCTTTATCTACAGCACCATAGTTTTAAGTTATGTTGACTGGTGTTGACACTTTTTTTGTGGTTTAAACTTTGCCCACCCTCAGCATAGTCTACAATTAATAGACCGGAAATACAGACTTCCACCAATTCTGACCCTTAGTTGATATATTAGCAGATAAGAGAACACATTCTGTGAAATGAAGGGGGCAGCAGTGGCCAAGAAATACAGTACAAAGCAGTCTTTTCATTTTCATATCCCTCCCAAAGTAGCAGTGTGACTGAAAATTAGAGTGGGCAATTGAAGCAATTGTTATACAAAGTGATGGATCATGGGACGTGCTGGATCCACTGGCTTTCCCTGCATAGAGGGCAAGGAACTGAAACATGCTGGGCTGCAAAAGCAGGTCATTGGCTGAACGCATTTCTAAGGCATGGGATCAAAAATGAGGCAGTGGGAGACAATGGATTGATCCATACCTACCAGTTTATGTGCTTTCCTTGGACAATTCATAACCAAGTCCTATGAACCTGGGAGAGTTTTTGGGCTCCCCACATTGTACCACCATGTGCTGCTCTATCTATTCTGGCTCTGTTGCTATGACTGCTACTGATAATGATATTAATAAACACTCAGTGCTTTTTATATGCTTGGCACTATTCTAAGCACTTTACATGTCTCTGTATTGAATGTAGATTAATTGACTCTGACAAGTCACTAACTTTCAGAGAAAATTGGCTCCTTTCCTCAGAGGTGATGGAGCAAATACCTTTAAACAACTTTTGAAAGAGGGAGAGAGGAGGAAATAAATGAGAGAGGAATGCGTGGAGTGGCAGTAGGTGTTAGTGAAGATGTTGGGTTACACATTACAAAGACTTCAGCTCTACAAAGCTAGGCCAGACAGAAAATGTACTGGCTCCCGTGACTAGAAGGGAAAAGTGTATAGCTCAAAACAACTCAAATGAGGACATGAACACCATCTAGAGTGTTTCCTTGCGTTTTGTCCCAGCTTCTCTCTGAGGGATAGCTTCATTCTCCCCTACCACAAATCAATTTTCTCCTTGGGGCTAGAACCATGGCCTCTGATAGTTCCTGGGCTCACGTCTTCCCACCGTTTCTGTTCAAGAAGAAAAGGTTTTCCTGGTCTCAGGTCCAATTTCAAAAATCCCAGAGAAGGACTCTGATTGGCCCAGCTTGGGTCCTGCTCCCATATCCTGATCCAAGCTTCAGGACCAAGAGAAGGGAGTACAATGATTGGCAACCCTCACCGGAAATGCTAAGTGGTTGGGTGTGGAGGATGGTGCTAAGTGGTTGGGTGTGGAGGATGGTGAGGTGGGAGAAAACAGTTCCCCCCAAGGAGGATGACATGCCAGGCAGGCACAAGAGTTGATGCGCATTGCAAATGAACTGAAAGAAAATGCAAGACAAGCCAAGTTGGTGCCCAGCACTCCTCTGCTTTCTTGCTTCTCCCACCCTCAGCAATCAGTCCTAATGCTCCCCCTGTAGCCTGCCCCATCCAAAGACCAGAAACTCTTCCTTGTTCCCTGGGAGCACATTCTTCCTCACCTTCCTCAGTCCTCTTCCTGAAGACACATCTTCTCCCCGAAACTTTACTCAGGGGTTGTCACTCTGTAAAATGACAGGAGCTCGTCGGAGAAAGTAAGAGTCCAGCTTTTTATTAGTGGTCTTCTGCCCACAAGGAGAAATTTCAATAGGTAAGATGGGCAGACCTCGCAGCATTGCGTATTAAATCAGCCACTCCTGCCTGCGTATCTTTTAACAGGAACGCACTAACCACAGGCTTTGATGCTTACCCCAGGGACTATGGGATAGCAGGGAAACATTTGAGAAGTTCTGTTCTGATGCATAACTTGCTGGACATCCTGAAAGTTTCCCTGGAATTATTGGTTGGCCTTTAGACATAGAAATTAATACTCTTACACTCTGCGTGTGTGTGTGTGTGTGTGTGTGTGTGTGAGTGTGTGTGTGTGTGTGTGTGTGTGTGAGAGAGAGAGAGAGAGAGAGAGGGAGAGGGAGAGGGAGAGAGAGAGAGAGGGTAAGAGAGGGAAGGTTTTGGGAGATCTGTCTATGAGGGCAGGGCATTCACCTGGAGCAGGACAGATCCTGCTTAGATCCTGCTTTCTTACTTGGGGACCTGTTATACTGTCAGAGGAGAGAAATGCCTTTGAGTAAATGCAGGTGGAGCCATTCAAAATGGCCATGGGGTTGCCCCAAGAAGCTCAACCAAATTCCTCTAAAGACAAGACTGTGAAGTAAGAGCCCAGGCGCTCTTCAGGAGCTCTGCTCGTGGAGAGGTAAGATACCTCCCGTAGTTCAGTGAGAGCAGGAGAAACTGCAGGGGCCCAGTGGGATCAGAGCAGGCTGCCGCCAGAAAAGGGCCCACAAGAGTGGAAGCAGCCAGGGCTGCTCGTTGCACAACTCCAGAGGGCACATTTCCTGGTATTCTTTGTGAGTGGTGCCGCTGGGGTGTGCAAAGGAGCAGTTATGGCACAGCCACGGCAGAAGAAGTCAGAGGGCCGTGACAATGGACACAGCAATAACCAGAAAACTGTAACTGGGTCCTGAGCAAGCCTATGACCCTGAACCTCTGAAAGGAAATGGAAGGACGCCGGGGGGAAGGGGTACCATTTGGATACCTAGCGATCTTACTGGAAGCAGGAAGATGGAAAACGGATAGAGTCAATGTCTATTACAGTCGGTAGCCACATCCTTATTTGCTGTCCTCCACATGCTGGTGTGGCAGGGTAACCAAGGCTACATCTCTCTTCTGAGTCCTTGGGAATAGAAATCCTAACATCAGTGAAGATGACCAAGCTTGGAATTGATGCCACGGACAGAGGAGAAACAGAGGGCTAAAAAGTCCAGTGTGTGAGGTTGACGTTATTCACAACTATGTCTTAGATCAGAGGAAGCATTTTATAACCACACATAGCTTTTCACAAGCAAAACAAATGAAGAAGCAATAGAGCAGACCATAAACTTCCCAATGCAGCCAGTGTTTTTATCATTAATATTTTAATTAGCATCTTCTTTTATTTTGTTTTAAGCCATCATCAGATGATATACCAAGGCCAAGCTGAGTGCCAGTGGGCAGATGCCAGCCCTGCGTCATCCAAGCATTTTGGTGATTAATATTCTTGGCCCAGAGAAAGTAACATCCTCTCTCCAAATTCAGAATTTTTTTTTCTGGCATAAAATTTTCAAAGCTAGGCCTAAAATTCTCCGTGGTGATCATCTTGTCTATTCTCACCCTAGTCATAAGATTCATAGTTAGTCTAGGATTTATTTTTAAAACAAAGGAGAAATAGAGGTCATCTATTCCAACATTTATTTACTTGCTTCTTTTATTTCTTTCTTGTGAAATCACTAATATATTTAATTTTAAATTGAATTTTATCTGATTATAAGAGTAACACACAGTAAGATTAAAAAAAAAACCTGAAAACAGAAAATTTAAAGTAAATGCCTCACAATCTTCCATCCAGAGACAAACACTGTAAACTGTTTTTTTATATTCATTATAGGACTTTAACTCACTCCTTTCTTTTGCTCTTTCCCCCAAATCTCACCTCTTCTCCACGGAACAGTGGCCTCTAAACTTTTGGTGAGACAGAGGCAGCTCTCCACTAGTGGGAGTCAGAAAGAACCATCCCAAAGATCTTGGGAAGGATCTTGAAGACCTGTCAGAATGTACCACCTTCATTTTCAAACAGGGAAACTGAGCTCCAGAGTCATTTGCCAAAAGCCAAAGGCGGGTATCAGGACTCCTTTAATGTAGGAGATGATTGTTTCAAAATTCACTGTGCCCCTTCTCCAGTGTGACGTCCAGGAAATAAACAGAATATGTTATGTGATAGGATGCCAGAAAAGTCTCCAATTTTCACTTTTGAAATTACAAGTCTCATCAACGTGTGAAAAAAAGTGCCAAAAAAGAAATTTCTTAAATTAGACAAGAATGGGTAACAATTTTATATCAAGAAAAATACGGCAGACTCTGTCTTCTCCTATAAAATTAATAAGTGGTAGGTAAGTACAATTTAACATATGTCTACTGATGTTAATTACGTCCAGTTGAATTGAAATATGTAGAAAAGTCTTTGAAGGAAGAAAACATTTTTGTGACTCTAAATGGCGTTTAAGGTGCCATATGTACTTTGGATGTCCAATGGAGATTAACTTTCTATGTGGAAGTGAGGGTAGATTTCAGTTAAATGAGACAGTAATCAAAAATAAACATATAGGAATGGGGGCTAACGCTCCCAAAGTCCAAACAAATGTGATATAAATATTCTATTATCTACTTTTAATTTTAGATTGTAGGTCATTTTGAGAATTTATAAGAGTTAGTATCAGAAAGTATTCTGAATCCATCGTATACAATCTTTCCCTAATCCACTCTCCATGAGTGAAGTTGACATTTGGGCTGCTGTTTTTATCAAAAGTGGTGATGGCTTTGTGCTGACCCAGATGACCCTTGCCCACTTCCACTTCCATTAGAGGTGCAGGGTAAGAGACTAAATGGTTCCCTGATGTAATCTGTTGCCCCTGAAGAGCCTCAGTTGGCATTTACCTTCTTACTGAAGTGGGTTGGCTCCTTGTCACTCAAAGTGTTAACTGTGGCCCAGCAGCATCAACATCAGCATCATCAGAGGAGCTTGTAAGAAATGCAGAATTACAATTTCCACTCCAGTACTGCTGACTCAGAGTCTGCATTTTAACAAGATCTCCAAGTGACTCGTATGAACATTAAAGTTTGAGAGGCACTGGGCTAATTGATGATTGAGTTACAGTGCATCTGTTTGCCCTCCTGTCCTTCCATTACCCAAACAACACATTCACACACACGCGCACACACATACACACACACAATTCAGGTTTAAAATTAAAGAGTACATACTGGTCAAAATCATAGATTCATAGTATTAAACTGACGAATGCAATACTAAAAATCATCTAGTCTAAACCATTCACGTGGCAGAGACTGATAAGGGTCCTCCATTATCCATTCTCCTCTTCTTCCTTTTAGTAATAGAGTGCCCCAAGATTTAGATAAGCACATGACCCCCCAACAGCAGAGTGCATTTCCCATGCTCCTCTGCATCTAGAGATGGCCATGTCACTAAATTTGAGTCAATGAAATGTGAGCAGAAGAGATGCATGCAACTTCCAGTCAGTTCCTTAGTAAAGTAGCTACTTGACCTCAAGTTTCCTTTTTCCTGCTGGCTGGGAAGCAGCAACAGCTGCGGTAGATACCTTGGGCCAAGAGATGGAAGTAACATACTGAAAATGGCAGAGCTGACTAGCCATCCTGGGTCAGTGGATGATCTTGTGTGGTAGAGCTGTCCGACTATCCCAGAATGCCAGCTCAGCTTTGAACTTGGAAGAGAAATCAAGCTGTCTTATCTTATCCATTGAACCACTATGATTTTGAGTCTCCTATTTTGGCAGCTTAGCCTCTGTGCCCTAATTAATAACTTCATAAATCAGGAATCGAGGCCCAGAAAAATTATGATTTACAGTGAAAATACTGCCAATAAATGTAACAATAAATCTGTGGAAAATAAAGATTTAAAAAAAATTATACTCAATTTTATAATGAAAACATCTTTTAAAGAGTCCAGACTAGAACTGCTAGAACACTGTGGCTTTCCTGACTAAGCTGCTCGGCTTTGTGGTTTTATCTTGCTTACCCTTAAAGGAGAAATCCACACTTGTTTATCACACAACAGCTTCTTCGTTGAATGAACAGATGGATAAAGGGGTAAAGTGAGCTCTCTGTTTTTACTAAACCATCAGGCATTTTATATCAGCAATAACCCTTGCTTATTGTAAAGAATGTAATCTTAAGGTACATCTTAAGTTGACAGTTTGGTCACTCTGCCACCATGAAACAAAGTGGCAGCCAATAAAGGTTTCAAATGGGCACATCTTTTGCAGTTTTAGGCGTTTTCAGTTATAGTTGATATGTGGGGAGTGGCTGTGGATCTATACATCTGCACTAGGTTAGGACTACAGTCCCGCAACATGTTTCCCTGTTTGTTTTGTGATCATGCCTTAACCAGTCATTAAAACTAAGTCGTCCAGGACAGCCGAGGATACCAGGGCATGATATTGACTAAATGAGGATGGTTTATTAGCACCAGAGTTCTGTCATTTTTGAATTCAGGCTATCTTTAACTAGCACTGACTTCTTAACAGGTTTTTCTAGAATCATATTTCTACTAATATAAGTGAAATTGTCTCCTGTTATACAAAGACTCATCCAGTCACCCAGTCATATTTATTTAATGGTTAAAAAAAAAATTTGACTATATGAGCTAGTTATAAAATAAGAAAAGTAACAAAACACTGAATGGTCACGCCAGATTGTCTTCAGTCACAAGTAACCCATTATAGGGTAGTCCTATGAGGAAAAGTCTGAAAGGATTGCAAGCATAGATTCATGAGCAATATGTAGACTTGTTTAATTTTTCTGTTAATAATTGCCCATCACTGACACAATGGACAAGATATCCACCTCAGGATGTGTTTATAATGTTGACAACAGCTCAATAAATCCAACATAATGTTGTCGAAACCGATAAAAATGATAAAAATTTAATGTAAACAAAATCATTTGAAACGGTTTTAAATACATGATAAAAATTCCATAAACAATTTATATCTCTATTTAGTTTGTTTAAATTTTTTTGCATTAATAAATCATATTCCCAAATCTATCAAAGTCTCCTGCTGACACTGGGCTTCTCAATCTTGACTGCATATTAAAATCACCTGGGGAGCTTTGAAAAAAATCCCTAGGCCCAGGCCAAACCCAAGAAATTATATCAGGATCTCTGGGGGTGGGACCTCGACATTAGTATTTTCCCCTTCATTTGGATGTAGGGAGAGGCTTGGTTGAGTCAACAGGTGTAATCTATTAACCAAGGGAGACAGATGTTCATTCAAGATAAAGGGACACCAGATGTTCACCAGGCATTCCATTCCGAGGGCCGTTATTTTCCATCTGAAACACATTTGCCTCCACCAGTTACTTCATATCTCTGTCACCACAGTCACCAAGGGGATTTAGTGCTCTCAAAATAGAGGCGCCTTCTATTTTGAGGGCTCTTATGAAAATTTAAACCTGTGAGAAATGAATAGTTCCTTGTCCTCTGCATAGAACTCCCATTTAGCTCATTGAACCACACGAGGTTTTTAAACAATCAACAAGGGATGTCTTCCGCGGGTGCCTCCCAGCCAAGGTTTGTCTTCCCAAATGACCAGCCTGATCCAACGAGTTCTCCCATTTCCCCTGGAGCTCAGAGGCTTCCTTCCTCATCTGTCAGCACAGGAGATTGCCCCAGGCATCTTCTTTCAGGCGAGAGGCAGAGAAAACAAAGAGGTCAGACTGTTCAGTGCTTTGAATACGTGTTCAGTTGGGACTAGAAAATTTTCCCCCAAACAAAGCCATTCCATCTCTGGTGAACCAGGCCACCCCACATTAAGTACCAAAGACAGCAGCCAGTTCTCAGAATGCTTCTGTGCATGATGAAAATAAGCAATGTTTTTAGTAAGATGAGTAAAAATCCCATGTCACACAGCTTCTAAATATAAAATCATCCAAATTTCTGTTCATGACGTTATTTAGTTTTCTCAATCGTATGGCAGACTACATTTCAAAATGTCATTTTTGGTGACACCCCTATTTGGAACCAATTGTTTAAAACTGGACATTTAAAATCAGGTGTTTAGAGTCATTAAATCACCATGAACTGAAGAGTCAGGAAAGGTGAGAATTTGGCTAATCAAGGTCCTCCTTAATTCAATGATATTTGTTGACAATCTAACATGTACAAGGCATGTGGAATGCAATGGTCTCCTCCAGCCGAATCATTTCTCCATCATGCTCAGAGGGCTGATCTCAAGCTGATGATGAATCTCTTCATTTCAAGGTTTTTTTTTCTGGGATTATCCAATAACTTTGCTTTCTTGAAGCCAGTTCGGCTATAGACATTCTTCAGAGACTCCAAGGAATAGCTGTTCTTTTTTTTAATGAGTCTATATATTATATTGCTCAAATATCTATGCATGAAATCCTTCCAGACTTTTCTTCATAGGACAATCCAAATTTTTTTCATCCCCCTAGCTTTCTTTGTTTCAAGACATTAACTTTGCCATGAGTCTTGGTTCTTATTTTCTATTCTTCAGCTTCAAATATACAAAGACTCCTTGGCATTATAGCTATTCCAAAGAGGATATTTTCAAATTCGTAAATTTTCCAAAGGGATATAATTTTCAAACATTTATTTTAAAAAGTGGTGGCTAGCTTTCTGAGAACCTGTCATGATTTTCTTACCAGAGTTTTCACACAAAATATGTTAGAGCAAAATAAAATATTTCTTCACATCTTTCATTTCAGAAAAGAGTCTTTAATAAAGTCCATAAGAGTTTACTGAGTTTATTGAGTATTGTGGAAGATTCTAAGCTTAAAATACAATTTCTTTGCAACGAGGAGTTAATAATTATATTGGAGATATATAAAATACAATATAAAATATAAAGCACTTAATATACATATGTAAATAGTTTATGTTTAAAGGGTGAGATAGCAACAAAAAATAGTTTTAGTAGACTTTCCAGGAGAGAGAGAGACAAGGACAGAGACAGAGGGAGAAGGGAGAGACGAAAAGAGAGAAAATCTTGAATTTGGGGTGGAGGTCCTCATGCACAGAAGAACTTACGGCAGAGCAGTACTAGTTTTCTTTAGTTCATCTGCTTTGCAAGGGAGGGTCTTTATAATAATGATAATGTTGATAACAACAATAATAACTAATATCTATTGAGTGTTTGTGCCCCACCAATTCTGATGTAAAACAGTCGTTCATTCACGGTTCACATGGATGTTCACACTAAAAACCAATTTATTAAGCATTTACCATTGTGCTGGGATATGGAAGGAAGAGCAAGCTAGGAGATAGCTATGCAAACAAACAAATGCATTTAAACAGCCATAATAGAGGTAGGCACTGCCTGTGCTGCGCATTTCCACTTAACCCACAACGTGTTCTTGCATTTTTAGGTAACTCAGTGGTGGGACTTTTCTATGATACTCAGAACTTGAAATAGGATGGAATGGGGCTTTCATCTCTATGGTATTAACTTTGGTCAAAAGATGGCAGCAAAGCTCAGCTAGTTCTTCAGAAGCCACTTCTCAAAAGCTAGGAGAGAAGAGAATAGCTGTTCACATCTTTTAAAAGTAAATGGGTGAGAGCCCAGAAATAAACCTAAGAATATAAGTCAACTAATATTTGACAGGGGAGCCAAGAATACCCAACGGAGAAAAGACAGTCTTTTCAATAAATGGTGTTGGGAAAATTGCATATTCACATGTAAAAGAATGAAACTAGACCCCCACCTTACACCCCTCACAAAAATTAACTTGGAATGGATTAAAGGCTCAAATGTAAGATCTGAAACCATGAAATTCCTAGAAGGAAACAGGAAAAATGCTCCTTGAGATGGGTCTTGGCAAAGACTTTTTTGGATACGACACCTAAAGCACAAGCGACAAAAATCAAAAATCAACAAGTGGGACAACACCAAACTAAAAAGCTTCTGCACAGCAAAAGAAACAATCAACAAAGTGAAAAGACAATTTATGTAATGGGAAAAAATATTTGCAAACCATATATCTGATAAAGGGGTAGTATATAAAATATATAAAGAATGCATACAACTCAGTAGCAAAAAAAACACAAATAATCCAATTAAAAATGGGCAAAAGACCTGAATAGACATTTTTCCAAAGAAGATATACAAAAGGCCAACAGGTACATGAAAAGATGCTCAACATCACTAATCAGTAGGGAAATGTAAATCAAACCCACAATGAGATATCACCTCACACCTGTTAGAATGGCTATCATCAAAAAGACAAGAGCTAAAAAACGCTGGCATGAATGTGGAGAAAAGGGAAGCCTTGTGCACTATTGGTGGGAATGTAAATTGCTACAGCCAGTATGGGAAACAGTATGGAGGATCCTCAAAACATTAAAAACAGAACTAACACGTGATCCAGTAATTCTGCTTCTAGGAATATATCTAAAGGAAACAACACTAACTCGAAAAGATATCTGAACCCCCATGTGCATAGCAGCATTATTTACAATAGCCAAGACATGGAAACAACCTAAGTGCCCATTGACAGATGACCAAATAAAGAAGTGGTGGTATATATACACAACGGAATATTATTCAGCCATAAAAAAGAGGAAATCCTGTCATTTGCCACAACATAGGTGAGCTTTGAGCACATTATGCTAAGTGAAATAAGTCAGACAGAGAAAGACAAATATTGTATGATCTCACTTATATGTGGAATGTAAAAAAAATAAACAAAAAACAAACTCATAGAAAAAGAGATTCGATTTGTGGTTACCAGAGGCAGGGGATGTGGGGTGTGGGAATTGGAGGAAGGTGGTCAAAAGATACAAATTTCTAATTATAAGATAAATAAGTACAAGGGATTCAATGTACGGCATGATGACTATAGTTTACGCTGCTGTGTGATATATAGGAAAGTTGTTAAGACAGTAGATCCTAAGAGTTCTCATCACAAGGAAAAAATTTTGTTTTCTTTTTTTTCTTTCTCTTTTTATTGTATCTGTATGACATGGTGGATGCTAACTAAACTTATTGTGGTAGTCATTTCACAATATATGTAAGTCAAACCATCACGTTGTACACCTTAAACTTATACAGTGATGTATGTCAACTTTATCTCAATAAAACTGGGGAAAAAATTGGAATATTAAAAAATATAAATGGGTAAGTAGGAGAAAAATTGTCTTAGTGATTACACAAGGACTTTATTTTCTGATCATTTATCACAATATTTATAAATATTAAAAATATTACAAGTTCAATGTAAGCCAAGTCACAATATTAAAATTACATTTATTATTCATTCATGTGTTAATTTACCAATGCAAATATCCATTAATTTCTCAAATGTTTGAGTAGCTGCTAGGAGCTAGCACTGTGCTGAGGGCTGACGATATCTGTCAGCAAAAGCAGACACAATCCCAGCTCTCACTGAACATAGAGCCCAGTGTGGGACAGACGTTACAAAGATAAGCACAGAAATGAATTTGTGATTATTCATAGACTATAATTATCCATAGAACATAAGCGCCATCAGAGCAGGGATTTTTGTCTGTTTAGTTCCCTGAGGGGTCTCAGTGCCTAGAACAGTGCCTGGTATACGCAGGTGCTTAGTAAAGGGTGGTTCACAGGATGAAGGAGTGTAATTACAAATCTGAGACACATGTATCCAGAGCACGATTCTATGTGACTGTCTAACAAAGGAATGTGACTAGGGTTTGATGAAATGATGCTTGAGACGAGGTCTGAAGGACAAGTAGGAAATAACAAGGCCGTTGCACATGTGTGTGTAGTGGGGAGTCCCCATGCACAGAGAAGACCATGAGTGAAGGCCCTGCCATGGTGGTGGTTGGAGAGCAGGGAGCGAGAGGAGGCCCAGGAGCACCGCGTGTTGCAGGGAACTAAAAGACAGCACAGAGAGTGAGGGGTGGTGCAGTGATGCACAGCAGAATCAGACGAGTGATTTGAAGGGCCTTTGGTGTAAAGAAAGGAACAAGAGTGGATTTGAGGGGAATAGATAGGACACTATTTATAGCAAGTCCAGATGAAAAAGGATGGTACCTGGCCGGCCCCGTGGCTTAGCGGTTAAGTGCGTGCGCTCAGCCCGGGTTCCGATCCCGGGCGCGCACAGACGCACTGCTTCTCCGGCCATGCTGAGGCCGCGTCCCACATACAGCAACTAGAAGAATGTGCAACTATGACATACAACTATCTACTGGGGCTTTGGGGGAAAAATAAATAAATAAAATTATAAAAAAAAAAAAGAAAAAGGATGGTACCTTAGACTGGGGAGATGCTGATGGGGTGAAGGGAAGCTATCAAAGTTACCAGACACTCAGCTCAGTGGGCAAAACCAGTAGGACATGGTAATGTGTACGCTCGAGAGTGTGTAGGAGAGGAGTTCCAAAGATGACTGACAGGTGTCTGACTCGTGCAATGGGAGGAGGAGTAGACAGGAAATCCTGGAGGAAAACCAGTTTGGGGGAGGAGGGAGGATCATGAGTCCTGTCGGGGGTGTGTTGAGAATTTGAGACATCCTGGTAGACGTTCTAACTACATAGCTGGATTTAAAGGTCAGAGGTCAGAGAGGTCTGGGGTAGAAATGGATTTGGGGGTTACTGGTATGTAGATGACATTTGAAGGAGAGGGCATGGTTGAACCCACTTATAGAGAGAGTATAGGAAAAGAAGCATGGGCCTGAGACTAGCCTTGAGGCGCTCCCACATTTAGTGGCCAGGTGGAGAAGGATGGGCCTGCAAACCAGACAGAAGGAGTGGCCAGAGAAGAAAGTGTGCAAACCAGGAAAGACTGTCTGAGCACAATGGAGAGAGCTCTCCAGAATCAGGAAGACCCTTTTCTGTGCCCTGAGAAAGACAGGGCAGCATCTCCAGCCTCCCCCACAGTCCTTCCCTTTCATTCATTTATCCGTTTAACATTGGCCCCTACTATGCTCAACATAAATGTCCGTGGCTCCTGGTGGAGCCAGGCCCCAGGATATAATAATTTTAGAGCCACCAGAACCACAGGTCAGGGTGAATGCGAGTAAGGAATAATGGCATGGACGGCACCTCTAGTTAGTTGGGAAAGAAATTAACAGGAGAGTTTACTTACAGATACAAAAGGAAAGGCCAGTGGACCAAGGGTCAGGAAACCTGAGATCCGATCTGAGTCTCCACTGGCTGCTGTGCCAGCGTGGGGACCTCCCACCAGGCTTGTTTTGGAGTTACCATCACTCAATTTCAGGGGAGAAGGCCAAGGGCCGGTGGAGAAAGAGAAGAGGGAAAGCGGAAATAAGACTCAGTCCACAGACCTCACAGGGTTTTTAGGAAGATCTGAAACCAAGCCTCTAAACGTGCTTTGGAAAACACGTAGCGTCGGATGTGTTTCCATGTGGCAAGAGGAATTTTTTATTAGCCTTATAAAAATAGAACCACATAATTTCTAAACCTGGAGTGTGTCCAGGAATTTATTCTTAAAAATCTAGGTGAATGCCTTCTATCCCTCTCTAGCCTGCTGCCAGCACCATATCCAGTATTCATATTCTTTTCTAACTAAAAATAATTAAAAAGAAAACACCTCTAAAATATATTATTGATGCAAGGAAAAGGATGAATATAGAATTTTAACAAAATGGATTCAGGACCACCCAAGCTAATGGATGTCAGGCCAAACAATGAAAACAAAAGGATTACCACCAAATTCTCAAATCTGTTTTAAAAGCTGAGGAGAAGGGAGAGGCCTCATTCAGCATTACCTGGAAACCCTGCCCATGTGTGGCTGCTATTTGGTGACCTTTCTGCGGGAGGGCCCCAGTGCCTGGATCTTTGACCCGCCCTCTTCTGAGCGGTGGCAAAGCTCTTTCTTATTTGCAGTAAATCATCTCTAGAGCAGCACCACAGCAGCCAAGACCATCACCGCCCTGGAAGAGGACTGGGCTCCGGCACCTCCTGTCATAGACCCGTGTGTTTGAATTGCTCTGAAGAGGACTCAAGCTTGCCTTTTCTGAGTACAATCTTGACTTGAGAGGTTATACATCTCATCCCTTTCCTTAAACCCTGCCTTAAAAGCGCCTCGAGTCCAGAGACTGATGCACACGAGCAAATAAAGCATCAGCTTCAGAGCTTTTGAGTGAGGGGCCACTTCTCAGGCTCTGCATCTCTTATCTTAGTAATTTGGTGTTTTTTATCTTCAAGAGCCAGCTCTCAAAAGCCCAGCCAGCCGCTGCTCTGGGCTAGCGGGAACATACCAGACTTGCAAATTGCCAAGACAATAATTGGGTTGTTTGATGACTTCAATCCACTTTTCATAGCCCATTTCACTCCAGATTTTTAAGGTATATTTGTATAACCTGGATTCCCAAGTTCTCTGGGATTCTGAGATCATCCTTCCCTTTAATTAAGAAAAATGAATTGAACCCCTCTTTTATATAAATGTGGGGAATCCAGCATGCTCCTCCCATTTCTAAAGTTTCTTGAGAGCTGGGTAGACAGGCAAGGGGTGACTTGCTCCTGTTCCTCTCAGGCTGAATTCCCCCTCCTGGCCAGCTCAGCTCTGTCACTACTGTCCCCTCCTCTCACTACTTCTCCTCCTTGAACTCAGCCCCTCCTCCTTCATTCCCCAAAGCATCTGCTTAAGGTAACAGATTTCTCCCGCAGGGCTAGGGGGACTGAGGCAGTTATAGAGCAGCAGGAAAAAATTCAAAATCAAATACTGGACATTATTTTTCTTCAAGATGATTCTCTCCATGGAAGGATCTGCTTCTGCAGTCTTAGGACCTGTTCTCTCATGGAAACTTCTCTTTCTTCTCCTCACTTTCTCGAAGTCCCCCAGGGACCACACACTTCCTCCTTCTAGAGAAACTTCCAGAAAACTCTACTACTTTATTACACAGACCGATTGATCTCTCTTCCTTTTAGTCTTCCCCTCCCAGTTCAAGTCCAGGGAGCTTTGCCTTTCACATCAGGAAGAGCCATTCAATGACAAATCTCATCAGGACTCGATAAGGCAGAAGGAGTATTGATGGTTCCCCGCCCCCTTTTAAATATCAAAAGTTCCTTTCCATTATATTCAAAGTTGAATTATTAACAGGACTCCAGTATTTGAGATCATACAGTGTAGCTCCTCCCTGTTTGGGTTTGAGCTTATAACTCTTGGTTAGCAAACTAGCCCTTCACATTCTGGATAACTCAGCGAAGTAATTCTGGACATGACGGTCTTTCCACTTTGTCTCCCCTGTCCACACACCCCCCTTTCCTGCCCACACAGCCATCTTTCCTTCTGATAATGAATTTAGTGTGTCTCAGTTCAGTGTATAGGCAAGTTGTTGGCAGTGTTAAGCTCCTCTGGACTTTGGGCGTGCTGGAAAACAAGCAACACCGATGTTTCACAGAAACTCATCTTTCGGTCTCTGACGTTTACTGAGAAAACTGCCTTCTAACCAGCATTACCAGTTGACCATGGTTACTGGCCCTTTCAGGCTTTGGGAAGTACATCGGTGTCAAAGTGTAATTTTCACAAGGTTAAAAACATGACGATCATACGCAAGTGTAGTGGGCACACACTAAAGGTCTACTTATCTCACCAGTGAAGGACCAAAACTGGCCCAAAAGAGTGTAGGAGAAACAGACATATTTGTAGTCACTGAAAAAAACCACACCGGAATAAAGGACTAAATCACACACAAAATCGGTTAATGTCATACAGGGCAATAAAACTTAGACTTTTGGGTTGTAATCTTTTTCACCAGGCAGAAACAACTTCTCTGTGGGCAAAATTCATTTGTATTGCTATCACACAAGAATCATTTGCATTGCTAAAAGTTTTCTACAAGTTAACATACACAAATCAATAGTAAATAATAAGTCAAACAAAGGTACATAACATACCCCTGGAGAATTAGGTAACCCCTAGGTGGGCCCATGGGACGTTGCTCCACCATGACATACAAAGTGTATGCTGTCATCCTTTTTCCTATTTTCATGTTTTGAATATGTTTTTTCCTTAACATTAGAAAACAACTGTATTTTCCTCTCAACTTCTCTAGGTATACCAATCATTTAAAAATTCTTTGCTCAACAATGGTTTCTGTGATAAAGCCTATTATTTTAGAGAACAATATACTGAAAAGAGTTCTGAGTTTTAAGCTTTCCCTACCCCAGACCCCCCATGCTTTCTTATTTAGAATAATCTATGGGTGATCAGGTACATTTACCTTATCCTCTAGAACAAGATATTTATGTGCATGCAGGAAACTGAATAGCACCGGCCATGGTCTCTGCACTATGACACCTAGCAGGACAGGACACTGGGCTAAAGGTACCATAATTATGCTTTCATCAGGGATACAAAGACATAGTAACTTATTTCCTCTCCATTAACATTGACATACTGAAGTAAAGTTATAAAACTTTAAGAAGAGATGAAACAATAGAACATGATAGGCATGATCTTAAATATATTAAAAGGAGGAAAGTGTAAAACACATCGATCTTCTGATTGCTTGTCTTTGATGGTCCGTAGATCGCTGTGGAGCCAATGGAGTCCTGAAACAGCGAATGACTCCTACAGCTCAGCGTGTGGGCAGTAGGAGCTGGGGCAGGTCCCCAGCGGACCTCCGGGGACACTGCCCTATGATACAGCAGGGGTGTTTCCAGCGCTTCCTACTTACTGGTGCTGCAGGAAGGAGATAACTCTGAGATAAGAAAACACAGGCTAGAGTTAGCTGTGCTTTGGAAACATTTATGTAACAAACAGCCTCAGTGTGATCTGCAGCCTCCCAGCCTCTCTGCCCGTGTGCCACATTCCAGCTCTAATCCTACAGAATTCCCACGGCTCCCCTTGGGCTGAGCTATTGCGGAAATTCTTTCTGCAGCTGCTGAGGAGGCTGGGCACAGGAGAGAGCAGCAATAACAGCATGGAGCTACTGCACATCCAAACATCATATCCACAGTCGCTGAGAAGAAGGATGAGAAAAATTTGAAATCTACTGATAATCCCTAAATGTAGATATGGATTGAGCTGTAATAAACCCCAGTTTCCAAAGGACCATGGATTAGGCCAATAATCAGCAGTATTTGTGAGATTAAATTTATTCTCCTTATTTCCCATGCTTATTCTTGTTGAGGAACTGTATGGGAAAAAAGGTCAAAGGGTGATTGGGGGATGGGGCAGTAAATATCTCTGTTTTACAAAATTGCATAATGTGTCTATGTATATAATTTGGAATGCACGGCATCCCACAGGAAATACTGCTGTTTTGTGTTTTTTTTTATCGTGGTGAAATATACCTAACCTAAAATTTACCGTTTTAACCATTTTTAGGTTTTCAATTTGGTGGCATTAGGTACATTCACAATGATGTGCACCTACCAACACTATCCATTTTCAGAACTTTTTCATCATCCCAAACAGAAACTCTGACCCTTTAAACACTAAGTCCTCATTCCCTCCTCCTCCCAGCACCTGGCAACCACCATCCTACTTTCTGTCTGTCTGTCTCTATTCAACTATTCGCATAAGTGGAATCATGCAGTATTTGTCCTTTTGGTCTGGTTTCTTTCATTCAGCATAATATTTTCAAGGTTCAACAGTGCTTTGTTTTTAAACAAAGTTACTTTCAATACTTTATTTGTGAGTCTTTTATAAGGAGAGTAACAGTAGTATCTTGTATAATTTAATGTCTCAAACTCAAAATCTCCAGTTTTCCCTTACAAAACAGCTGGCAGCTGGACTCTTATTACTTTTTTTTCTTAAAGCCAGGTATGGCTCTGTAAAACATGAATGGGGAAAAAGAATAGTGAGAATCTTCACCAAGTGATTAATCTCGGCTGCAAGTATGACTTGCAACTCAGTACTGAAATGAAATCTTCCTCTTGCACCTAGACTGAAAAACATCAACAGCGATATGTTCTGTTCATTGCTCCTTCCTGTGAGCCACGAAGATATGGAACCATGGCTGATGCCACTTGTTAGACGTTAATGCAATGCAACTGGTGTTCAGCAGACCCAGCAGAAATGCTCCTGGGCACACGGAAAATATGCCCAGAGGGTAGTCTCCATTTTTCAAATTAGAAAAGCCAATTGCCCCACCACTTTGTGCCTAGAATGCTGCCTTTTCTAGAGAGAAGCGCAAACATGGATTTTCACACCCACCGAACCAGTGTATGCATTACCAGCCAATCAGAGCTTCCCTCTCCCAGCCTTCCCCTCGCTCGCACAGCACCTTAAATGTGGAATTGGGGAGGGGAGGGAATGACCTGAGAGAACAATATAATGGGAAAATAAGATCAAATATGATCACGTAGTAACCCCCAAATTAGATCGTCCCAGCTGTCTGTCCAATTACAATCAGTAGTTCCCAGGTGTACAGCAAACAACCGTAACAAAAAAGTGAATAGGGTAAGCTTCTCAGGAGCAGTTCCAGTCGTATCCAAATTCATGCCATCAAACGAAAGCCTCGAATTGTGTGAAGCTTAGAACACAAACACATGCGAATACACACACAAGACTAAAACGAGATACACTGAAGAGAACAAATTAGCAACAGCTGCAGCCCAATTAAGCAAAGGCTTCCGCAAGGGAGCACTTACTTATAATTTACCTAAACAAACCCTCTTCCTTTTTGTTGCAATTTGCTGCTTATTAATTTTTCTTATTAAAATGACTGCAAAGAGTAACCAAGAGCATCGTTATCACATCAAGAAAAAAAATCCAGTTCTTCCACTCAAAAGAATGCTCTGAAAGGATATTTTTAGTCAAATATTTGTGTTTGTACATTCTAAAAATATTTAAAATTTTAAGGAAATCAGTTACACATGCAAGTAGTTAAAAGAGTCAAAGCTTGTAGTGAAAACCAGTAATTTCCAGCTCTACGGCTCCTCGTCTCCTCAGAGGCCACAACTTTCAAATCTCTTAGCTAGTTCTTCTGGTTTTTGCCTCTGTATTTCTAGATAATATGCTTCCATTATGAGTTCTGGATTTATGAAATTTTGCTTTATCTGTTGGCTTCCTGTACAATGAAGATTTTGTTGCCTTTCATCGCCAGTCCTACCGCTACCAGCCTCTCTTCTGTCCTGCAGACTCCCCGTGTGATTATGTGAGGGGAGGAGGGAGACGAGGACGAGGAAAGCGTGAGGTCTCTTCTACTGCATATTGTGAAGTTTGCACATGGGTTCTTGCAAACAGATAGGCAAAGAAGACAATAGAATAATAGCAAGCTCTCACATAGTGCTTGCTTCATGCCAGGCACTGTTCTAAGCATGTTACATATATTAACTCATTTAACCCTCACAGCACTCCTACAAAGTATGTACCAAGATTATCCCCATTTTACAGATGAGAAAACAAAGGCACAGAGAGTTTAAGTAACTAGGAGATGCTATAAGTCATCCATAGTCTAAACTAGACCCAAGATAATAGATGTGACAGCTCTTTGAAAAGTCAGAAGCAATAGACAGTCACAAAGGAGGTAACAATAATGGTGATGTCAGTGTTGATGACGCCTGGCCAGTGTTGGATACACACTTGCAGCCAGGAACCAGAGAAAGGCAAGTGTCCCCACAGGTTTTGTGGGGAATGATGCATATGCAATTTGGGGGCAGGGGGTCCCTCTTTAAGTAAAAGAGTATAAAATTAGGTACCAAAATGAATATTTATTTAGAGTAAAAAAAGAAATCAAAACAAATTAAAAATCTAAAATACTGACAAATACCACAAACATTACAACATCCAGAAACACAACATAATATATTCATTAACAGCCTGACACACCACTCCGGTTCTTTTTTTCCTATTTTATCGCGTGCTCTTTGATCGCCTCTTCATATATTAATAATTTTGTAATATCGTTTGCTAAAGACAGCCTAGAAAACAAATTCATTCTTTCCTCTGCCATGATTGATAAAAATGTGATTTTAATATTAACAGTTTAGCACTTTATTTCAGTGTTACAACTCATTATTGGAAATATCATGTGAATCTTAGGATATCGTCCAATTGGAGAAAATCTCTGGTATATAGATCTTTCACAAGGAGCTGACAATTTCAGGGCATTTCCAGTGTTATTGTGCTGTGACTCTTACCTACTCTTTGAATTGATGACATTCATAAACCAGTGACCGGAAGGGGACCCAAAGTATGGAGCCCTCCAGCTCGCCTCCGCAGAGGGTGTGGACCCAAGGCCTTAAGCTCTTGACCCCCACCGCTCGGGCTGCTCCAGGCCTCACCCCACAGCTCTGATGCTGCAGCTCAGTTCCAGGTGACAGAGTCTGTTGTTTCTCCAGGAAGCTAGCATCCTACCCCCTAGAGCAGTTCAGGTTTCATCTCCCAGGTTGAAGACTGAAGTGCCTCAACATGGTGGCCCTGTGATCCAGGCCAATGCTGCAGCCCTGGCAGTGGCATCGGAGGGGCAGGAGGCTCAGGCAGCCCCTGGAATTAAAGCCAGGACATTCCAGGAAGGAGGCCAGGGCTCAATGGGCCAAGACTGAGCTGATATGATAATGAGCAGACTTGCTGGATTGTGCATGAGCTGAAAAGTAAGTATGCACTTCATCATTCAGATCAAACACCTGAGACATTCCACCAGAATAAAGACACAAATCTTTGTTTGAATAACTTTCATTATAGAGCCATGGAAAGAGCAGAGTGAGGTTGCTAACTAAAATAGCAGTCAGGAGACTTGGGGTTTGCTGCCTGCTATAGGCTGCAGGGAACAAGCCATTTCACCCCCACCCTACGATTCCTCACTGTAAACGGAGAAGCTGGGACGGATCACCAGCTTGGTCCCTTCCAGGACCCTGGACCAGCCAGACAAGAGTGTGAACGGGAATCCCCACCCCTCATCTCCCAAACCAAACCAAATAGGCAACTAGCTGAGTAGGTACCCAGTCCTTGCCACTTCTAGATTCATCTCAGAGCAGAAAAGTTCATGCACTAGCCTGGGAATTTAAAAGGAAATCCAAGAGAGGGCACCATAAACTGTTCTGTAAGAGCAGAATAGTTTCCACTGTCACTGGGAGTTTCAAAGTGGCACAAATTCACGAAAACCTTGGTGCCTGAAAAGTTAAATACAGACACACCTCATTTTATTGCACCTCGCTTTATTGCACCTCACTGATATTGCTTTTTTGTGTGTGTGTGAGGAATACCAGCCCTGAGCTAACATCCAACACCAATCCTCCTCTTTTTTGCTGAGGAAGATTGGCCCTGGGCTAACATCTGTGCCCATCTTCCTCTACTTTGTATATGGGATGCCGCCACAGCATAGCTTGACAAGCGGTGGGTTGGTATGCTCCCGGGATCTGAACCTGCGAACCCTCGGGCTGTGGAAGCAGAGCGCGCACACTTAACCGCTGCGCCACCGGGTGAGCCCCTGATATTGCATTATTTTATTTTATTTTTTTACAAAATTGAAGGTTTGTGGCAACCCTGTGTTGAGTAAGCCTATCAGCACCATTTTTCCAACAGCATTCGCTCACTTCATGTCTCTCTGTCACATTTTGGTAATTCTTGTAATATTTCAAACTTTTTCGTTATTATTATATTTGTATGGTGATCTGTGATCAGTGATCCCTGATGTTACTAGTATTATAATTGTTTTGGGGCTCCACAAACCATGCCCATATAAGACCGCGAACTTAATAAACCTTGTGTGTGTTCTGACTGCTCCATCAACTGGCCGTTCCCCCATCTTTCTCCCTCTCCCTGGTTCTCCCTATTCCCTGAGACACAACAATATTGCAATTAGGCCAATTAATAACCCTACAATGGCCTGCAAATATTCAAGTGAAAGGAAGATTCACACATCCCTCTACTTTAAATCAGAAGCTAGAAATGAATAAGCTTAGTGAGGAAGGCATGTTGAAAGCCGAGATAGGTCAAAAGCTAAGTCTCTTGCACCAGACGGTTAGCCAAGCTGTGAATGCAAAGGAAAAGTTCTTGCAGGGAATTAAAAATGTTACTCCAGTGAACACACGAATGATAAGAAAGTGCAACAGGCTTATTGCTGATATGGAGAAAGTTTCAGTGGTCTGGCTAGAAGATCAAACCAGCCACAACATTCCCTTAAGCCAAAGCCTAATCTGGAGCAAGGCCCTAGCTCTCTTCAACTCTGTGACGGCTAAGAGAGGAGAGGAAGCTGCAGAAGAAAAGTTTGAAGCTAGCAGAGGTTGGTTCATGAGGTTTAAGGAAAGAAGCCGTCTCCATAACATAAAAGTGCAAGGTGAAGCAGCAAGTGCTGATGTAGAAGCTGCAGCAAGTTACCCAGAAGATCTAGCTAAGATAGTTAACGAAAGTGGCTACGCTACACAGCAGATTTTCAGTTTAGACAAAAGACCCTTATATTGGAAGAAAATGCTTCCTCTAGGACTTTCATAGGTAGAGAGGAGAAGTCAATGCCTGGCTTCAAAGTTTCAAAGGACAGGCTGACTCTCCTGTTAGGGGCTAATGCAGCTGATGACTTTAAGTTGAAACCAGTGCTCATTTACCTTTCTGAAAATCCTAGGGCCCTTAAGAATGATGCTAAATCTACTCTGCCTATGCTCTATAAATGGAACAACAGAGCCTGTATGACCAGCATGTCTGTTTACAACATGGTTTATGAAATATTTTAAGCCCACTGTTGAGACCTAGTATTCAGAAAAAAGATTCCTTTCAAAATATTACTGCTCATTGATAGTGCACCTGGTCACCCAAGAGCTCTGATGGAGATGTGCAATGAGATTAGTGTTGTTTTCATGCCTGCTAACACAACATCCATTCTGCAGCCCATGGATCAAGGAGTAGTTTCAACTTTCAAGTCTTATTATTTAAGAAATACATTTTGCAAGGCTATAGCTGCCATAGACAGTGATTCCTCTGATGGACTTGGGCAAAGCAAATTGAAAACCTTCTGGAAAAGATTGAGCATTCTATGCCATTAAGAACATTTGTGATTCCTGGGAAGAAGCCAAAATATCAACATTAACAGGAGTTTGGAGAAGTTGATTCCAGTCCTCATGGATGACTCTGAGGGGTTCAAGACTTCAGTGGAGGAAGTAACTGCAGATGCAGTAGAGATAGCAAGAGAACTAGAATTAGAAGTGGAGTCAGAAGATGAGACTGAATTCCTGCAATCTCAAGAGAAAACTTTAACGGATGAGGAGTTGCTTCTTATGGATGAGCAAAGAAAGTGGTTTCTTGAGATGGAAACTACTCCTGGTGAAGATGCTGTGAAGATTGTTGAAATGACAACAAAGGATTTAGAATACTACATGAGCTTAGTTGGTAAGCAGCAGCAGGGTTTGAGAGGACTGGCTTCACTTTTGAAAGAAATTCCTCCACTCAGGGTAAAATGCTGACAAACAGCATCGCGTGCTTCAGAGAAGTTGTTCCTGAAAGGAAGAGTCAATCCATGAGGCAAACCTCATTGTTGTCTTATTTAAAGAAATTGCCACAGCCACCCCAACTTTCACCAACCACCACCCTGATCAGTCAGGAGCCATCAATGAGGCAAGACCCTCCACCAGCAACAAGATACAACTTGCTGAAGGCTCAGATGATGGTTAGCAGTTTTTAGCAGTCAATTATTTTTAAATTAGGGCATATGAATTGTTTTTCTAGACGTAATGCTATCACACACTTAGTATACTACAGTATAGTGTAAACATTACTTTTATATGCACTGGGAAACCAAAAAATCCGTGCAACTCACTTTGTTGCAATATTAGCTTTATTGTGGGGGTCTGGAACTGAGTCTGCAATATCTCTGAGGTATGCCTGTAGAAAAGAGGGAGTAAAAAAGAATTTACAAGCACTGTCTGCTAGTTTAAGGCTTGCAGAGCATATTTCCAACGATGGAGGTGAAAGGGAAGGTCGCTTCTTGAATAGAGCTTCCAAATACTTTTCTCCTCCCCCACCGCTTCTCCTCCTTCTCGTTAATGTATAATGCAGAGAGGCTTGTCACTTTCTAAATTGTGTTCATGTCAACATCTTAAAACAACTTGTGGGTTTTTCTAGTTAAAATCTTAGGAAATAAGCTATTAGGCTACTGCTTATTTTTTGAATGGAAAAAAATACATTTTAATGATGCACAGTGGCATTGCATAAGTTAGAATATACACTAAAGAACCCTCTCTTCCCAAAATTTAGTCACTGGTGTGCAAATCTGTTCAGAGAATCACCCCAGTTTTCAGGAGTAACATCACAAACTCTCTTATCTCAGTTGTTTTTAAGAATGAGTGTGCAGCACTTTTTTTCTGATCAATAGTTTTTTTTCCTTATTTTAAAAATCATTATTGTTATCTCTGATAATAAAAGTAACACATGGCCATAATAAAAATTACAAAGTGTACACCATAAAACAGTAAAAGTCACTGTAACACCTATAATCAACACTGCTTGGCTTATATTCAGCGAGATATTTTTTCAGTGCAGGATATTATAGATCTTTACAGTATATATACATCAAAGTAAGAACATATATAATGCTGTTTTCACTTTGCCTTTTTTTTTAAACATGGCTCTCAATACTGGGCGTCTTTCTACATCAGTCCGTGTAAAGCTGCTTCCCTCTTTTTATAACATCATAGTGTCCCATTGCACAGAAGTATCACCACTGTTTAAGCTGCTATTGATATGCATTTGGGTTGTTTCCAATGCTCCTGAATAGGAACGGTAATGAATAAAATTCTTGTATAATAATCTTTGTACAAGTGTTTGCAGGTGTTTCTGCAGGAGAAATTCCTAGAAGGGGAATTGCTGGGTCAGGGACAATGCATATCTTAATTTGAACAGAGCCTGTCCAACTGTCTTCTAAAAGGATCAAGCCCGTTTATCCCCCACTGCTGTTACACAAATCCGCCTGCCTGGTCCTCTCACACTGTTGCTAACACTTCTACTCTCAAACTCTTAAAGCTTTACCAATCTGATAAACAAAAAAAGATGTCTTGTTTAAACTTCTCACATTTGGATTTATTACATAAAATATGAAGATATTATGTAAGGAATCACTAATAATAAATCACTAATAATAAACAAGTAAATAAATAAATAAACCAGTAGTGAAAAAATTCAGTTTAGTACTTTCTTGAGCTTTCCGTAAGTTTAGGCACCCAAATTAATGTCATCAAATGCAAGTGCAGATGACTAAGGGGGCAGTTGCATATTGGGAGGATCATGGGCCCACTTCCCCTTCCCAGGCTTCTCCTTCCCAAGCTTAGGAGGTTCCAGACTTGATGGTGTGCTCCGGGTCCTGCCACCTTCCTAGCTGGCACTAATTCCCGTGAGCCCACCCATCAGCAATAAAACCAGGACTACTCACAGAGAGGCAGGCTGGGCAAAGCAGCTCACAGTACGTCTCAACAAGAGCATAAAGGGAAAATGTCCTCTTCATTTGAATTTAAACAGGACCCCAGATTCAATGTCTGTTCTTTCCATCAGTGGACACAGGTGGTCTTTAAAATGTGATTGGCTAGAAGGGCAATTGGTTTCTCCTCTGCAGAAGCAGAGCTACCCATTCCTGGCTGGCAGCAGCTTTTGCCTTGGAAATGGGGGTTCCATTTGAAAGGGGCCTGTTTGTTTGTTTTCTAGTTGAAAAAGAAATGCATGAACAGGATAAAAAAAATTCAAAGAATATGAGAAGACCTAATGAAGAGTAAGCTTTTCTCTCATTTCAGACTTCAAGTCTTGCTATACCTGTTAATAATTTCTGGTGTATCCTTCCAGTAACTTTCTATGCACACACACATATCAATTTTTGTATAAATGGAAGTATACTATGCACACTGCTGTGTACCTTTTTTTTTACTTTTCATCTAACTCGTTGTACAGATTATTCCAAATCTTCACGTATGGATGTGCCTCATTCTTCTTAACAACTAGACAGTATCGTATGGTGGCTATGCCACAATTTGTTTGCCCTGTGCTCTACTGCACAGATGAATCCATTATCTGGGTGTGACATACACACACAGCCCTTTGTGCACACATGCTAGGACATGTGCGGGATCCACTCCTAAAAAGGAATTGCTGTGTCATGGGACTTTTGCATTTTTAATTTGGCTTGATATTGCAAAAATGCTTTCCAAAGAAGCGGTACCATTTCACACTCCTGCCAGCAGCACATAGAGAGGCTTTTCCTCATTCTCTCAAAAGAAGCCCTTTAAAGATTAGCAATCCCCATATACTGCATATAATAAAACTGTCCCAGTGAAATGGATTTCTAAATAAAAAACTCAAATTACGTAATTTGGAAACTGTCTGGACCCCTCAAAGACCAAACTAGGTCCGTTGATATGAGTGTCTCTTTGTGATGACTCTAGCATCTCCGTTTACTTTAATGTCCTTGTGAGCCACACCAGCTCTGGCCGTTTTACCCAGAAATCACCGTCTCTGAAGGAGGGGATGGTTCCAACACCACTTAAGCACACACACTGAAACAACTTGCTAGCACATTCTC
Source organism: Diceros bicornis minor (assembly GCF_020826845.1). NCBI lineage: Eukaryota > Metazoa > Chordata > Mammalia > Perissodactyla > Rhinocerotidae > Diceros > Diceros bicornis. The sequence goes on along the minus strand of NC_080763.1, from coordinate 6,376,159 downwards.
CCAACCTGCAGCTTGAGCTCGCCTCCCCGCCCCTCCCCCTGCCAAGATACTTCCAGAATCATGGTCCGTTGCCTCTGCACATCCACTGCTCTAACTGAGCCACTGATTGCCCAAGGAGAAAAGGACCACATTCACTGCCACTAATAATAATGCTGCTTTCAGTGTTCATATAGAACTTCTCCACTCAAGCGCTCATAACATTTTAATATACGTTATCTCATCGCCTCCACAGCCTCCTCCTGAGGTGGGGAAGGTGTTGTTGAAAGTCTGTGGAGACACAATGAGATGTTATCTTGATATCTTCTACAGCAGCATGAAAACAAGATCCTGTGCCAAGGTCCCAGGCTAAATCAAGGTGGAGCCAAGGAAACTAGGTAACAGGACTTAAAAGAAATCCTTTAGGTGATATTTCTTTTTTAAGTCTCTTTCGGATTTCCTCAGAATCTGTGAGTGACCTTTAAAAATGCAGTGTCAGGGCAAAGTGGGCTGCTGAGATGCCAGACTTCCTTCCAGCGGACGTTTGAGTGTGGTTGGCAGGTGGTCAGTCGTATGCTCCATTCTGGCTCATCACAAGCCTACACACAGCTCAGGGCACAGGTGCCCAGACTCTTTCAACCTGTGGGTACGAGAATAAAGTGTTGTGAGGATAGCTGGGGAGGGAGAGCAGGTGGCAGTGGGAAGGATAATTTTGGCAGTTTTAACCCTGTTGCCAGCTGGGGAGGTCCATGATTCCAGTGTGTTCAAGTAGGCTCTTTTAGGCATTTTCAGAGGTAAATTTATATTAAAGTTCTTTAGAGTTCACAAGGGTCAATTCATGCAGTGAGTGATGGTTTGGGTTAGAAACTCCACAGGTCTGAGAGGGACTGTGTACCTGGTACAGGGCCTAATTTAATCTGGAGAGTAATGTATGCAGTGGGGCCACCGTTTTGAATTCCAGAGAGGAATAGGAAGGTATCTGCTGCCTGACCTGAGCTCTCCCTTCCAGAGAACAGCAGACATTGCTCACCTTTTGGGAGGCCTCCACCAGCCTACCTGACTGTCCCAACCAGGGAGTCCTCAGAGCCCCATGGTGCCCCTGAGGCTACCATTCTCAAGTAGAGCCAACCCCCAGCATAGGAGCCCCATTGAGGGGGTTCTACAGTTTTCTTACCTTCCAAGTCTCCCCAGCCTGAAAAGGCGAGATAGCTTCAATACTAAGCAAACCTCTTGAACTTCCCCAGGCCTCCAGGAGAGGTCCAGCGGCAGGAAAAGGAAAGAGGGAAGGAGACAGTTATCACATCTCCATTCTGTACCTTGAGCTGTGCTAGGAGCACACTTAGTATTTGAGACTTCCATGCTGGTAGGTACTAGCATAGCTGTTCTACAAAAGGAGACTCGAAGATCAGAGAGGTTAAATAACTCGCCCCAAGTCCTAGAGCCCGTTAGAGTCTCTGTAGACCTCTGTTGTTTGGGCCTGCCCTGCATCCCTTTCTCCTTCTTAAGTAAAGCACCATCTCTCCCAGGTTCAATGGGACCGACCAACCCCTGACACACACACCCCACCCAGGGATGTACATGTGATCAGAACAAGCTGATCAGCAACCTCACCAAGACCTTTGTTGCACCTCCCCAGAGGGAGGCCAGTGGAGAAATAATCAGAGTGGAAAGAGGGGAGGAGACAGATTTCTAGTGACATCTTTTGAGTGCTTGGATGTGGCTGTGCCTGAAAGCAAAACAGCTCCCTAGATTTTCAGTGACATGAGCCAATGAAGCCCTTGCTTATACTATTTTGTTTAATGCAGTAAGAAGCTGGAATGTGAACCCAGCTTTGTCTGCCTCCAAATCAATGTTCTTTCCACGACACAGAACAGCTTCCCAAAAATGCAGCACTCCCTGAGGCTGCATTCCCTAGGGCCACAGCCACAATCCCAGTTGCACACTTCAGGGTGGAGAACAAGTCCAACACAGCCATGGGGTTGAGGACACTTCTAGTACTGCTCCATAGCAAAAGTCATCCTTCTCAACGGACACACACTCACACCCACATGTTCCTCTGGGGGTTGGTGGCTGGAGAAGCTTCCCTTGGTGTCTGGTCCCCAATCATACTCTGGGATCTTGGGCTATCTTGCAAGCTACCTAAGCTGGCACCTTAGAGGTGCCAGCTGAGATCTGCACAGTCTTACACATATGCTGGGACCCTGGGGGGAGTGGAAGGACACCAGCAATTGTCCCAGTGTTCCTGGGAAAACATTGCTGGGAGATTGTCTTAGTCTGCTTGGGCTGCCATAATGAAATACCATAGACTGGATGGCTTATGCAACAGATTTATTTTCTCACAGTTCTGGAGGCTGTAAAGGCCAAGATCAAGGTGCCAGCAAAGTAGGTTTCATTCTGAGGCCTCATTTCTTGGCTCATAGGTGGCTGCCGTCTCACCATGTGTGCTCATGTGATCTCTTCTTGGGCATGCACAGACAGAGAGAGAAAAAGAGAGAGAGTAAATGATAGAGAGCTCTCTGATGGTGCCTTTTCTTATAAGAATACTAATCCTACTGGATCAGAGCCCCACCCTTACGACTTCATGTAACCCTAATTACTTCCATAAAGGACCCCCTCCAAATACAGTCACGTTGGGGTTAGGGCTTCAACACGTAAATTTTGGGAGACACAAACAATTGGTCCATTACCGAGATGCACTGGAGACTCAGTCAAAGGAGATGTGGAGAAAATACAGAACAGAATGTTCAGGAGAACTTGCAGGCAGTTGGTACTCTTCCCAGAGCCCAGACTTAGGCACCTTGAAATGATCCGAAGAGATGCCTTCTGGACCTGTGCTTCTTTGCTGTCTCATTATAGGACAAAATGTTGCATTTTCTCTTTTGTTTTGGCAGCACTGTATGTCAGGCTTCCTGGTTTTAAGATAAATCCATATATTAAGGTTGTGGTATTCCAACTGGGAAAACTAAATTAGTTAACTGAAAATGAAAAATAGGAAAATTAAACCAGCAAGTTCTCCAAACATATTGGGCCAATTTAAAACCCAGGTTAACATTGATTTATTGTTTTAATAAGCTTCCTGTGTAAGGAAAAATGACTGGTCTGGAACATAAATAAGTATGGGAATGTGTTTATTTGGCTGCAGTACACAGGAGCAACAAGGCAAATGACTCCTCAAATTTTCTGCATTTTTTTCTTATTTTTAAAATCATTGGGCCTTAAGGCATTATTTTTACCTAAGACAAATGTCCACAGAATAATATAAAAGACAGTTAATATTCTGAGTTCTCTCTTTACCAAAAATGACCCACGAAGCCAGAACTCAGATGAGGATCTGGGAAGCAACTGGCCCATAGCTCTCCAGCCAGGACAGTCCCATGGCCGAAAGAGAAGCCCTGCTCAGAAGAGACCAAGTGGGGGACAGCTGGACCTGCCCCCAACCCCAGCAGCAGCCAAAGCCAGGGCCATCCTGCAGCACAAAGTTGTCACTGCAGGGCTGAGGCTCCAGGAGGCAGTGGCACCCCTTCCTCCACAATGAGGTGAGTCCACCTCCCGTTCAGAGAGTTTGCCAGCTCCCTTTGGCCTCTCCAGTTGCCCAGAATGAAGAATTATGGTCAAAGGACTTGAGCCCTCTCATTGAACACTCTGGAAGAGGTGGTCATGGGAAGCTGTGTGCACTTTCATCTGACAACAAGGCCAGAGGAAACATACGCAAAAGTCACAGCCAAGGTGCAGACATTGCATGTTTAATCCCCAGCCTTGAAAATCACATGGTCATCCCTGACTCTGACAACACGGAGGCCAGACACAAGGGGCATTTGCAGGGCCTCGCACAGATGGACATAGCCAAGTGTCCAGGTCCCCGATCTCTCAGTAAATAACCTCTCAGGAAGTAACAGCTCTATCAAGAAGGCAGGGAGCATAAAGTGGATTTAACTGTCTTCCCAATGTTTTATTTATTGAGCTGAGCAGTGGATACAGGGGTATCTCTTATATTTTTCCTCATCCTTTTTTTTGAATGTCTTAAATATTGTATAATACATTTTATTTTTTACATTTTAAATATAAAATTACATTAAGAAAAGCCAGCATAGAGGCAGGAAGTAGGGATATCTTTTGAAACTCAATCTACTTGATGAATTTGAGGAGGAATTGGAGAGTTATGTGTTCATAAGAAGTCCAGATAAGATACTTCCAGCACCTACAATGTTTTAAATCTTTGCCTAGGGTAAAAGCACTAGAATCCATCAGCTATTGAGTAAACCCTAAAACATTAGCAATAGACTATTCTGTTCCTTGTCTGGACTCAATGGAATAGAAAAGTGACACCTTTTGTCTTTTTGCATGTAGAGTGCATTTAATCCTTACAACACTCATTTTCATTCACGTAGTTCTCACATACAGCCCCAGAAAGGAGACGATGGCCTTTTGCCTTTTCACTATGGAGGATGAAATCTGGACACATCATGGGAGGAGGCTGGGAAGGAGCAGGAGGGCTTGAGTCAGAAACAAAGGCATTTTGCTCCAAAAAGCCTCACTCCCCTCCAGAAAGGCTCTACTCATTGCCCCACCATTTAGCAATCTGGTGTGTATGAGATGTTAGATAAAATTCATTGGGAACAGACATTTTTCATTATTGATTTGTGTTTGATGGGTATTTCTAACACCACATTATCAACGAGACCGTGGAAGATAAAAAGGCTGTGGAGTAATGGGCGCTGGAAAGGCTTCACGACAGGACACACTCATGAGGAGCTTACTCACATTACCAAGTCCACGAAATTGATTTCCTTGGAAAATTCTTTAGACAAAAATCCAATGAAATCTTTCAGACTTACTGCAACTATTATCTTCTGGAGGGATGTTTGTGCATATATGCATATATATGTGTTTTTAATTGAACTAGTTCTTACTTTTGATAATAAGGAGTCCTAAATAAAAAAGTTAAAGCTGAAAGGCCTTGCTATATATAGTAAGCACATATTTCAAATAAGTTAAATGTGGCTTCATTCATTGCTCCATTAAAAGGGATAACTTCAATGTGATTAGATTGATTAATGAGTTACTAGTTGAGTTAATAAATGGAGATAAAATGAATATTGTTATATAAGAAGAGTTGATTTGGGGGGTTAAAAAGAATACAATGGACCTGTTTGATGAAAATACAGTGTTAATGCCCACCTGGAGGACTGTATCCCCAACAGGTTTACAAGAAAACCTTCAAAACTCTAATGTAGTTGGAAGGAAGGGCACCAGCTCAGGAGTCAGGTAAACTTGGGTGGAATTCAGATGTGTGACCTTGGGCACCAGGCTCCTCAGCTGTAAGACGGGAATAATAAATGCCCACGGGGCGGGGGTTGTGAGGAAAGTGAAACCGTGGAAGTAAAACTCCCACCCAGGGTCTGGCATAGAGTAATTTCCCTTTCCACCTCAGGAAATGACACTTTTATCTAGAAGTCTCCTTCTCTCAGGAGAAGAGAGTACAGGTTTGAATTTGCTATAGCAACAGTGAGAGAAAACGAAGGAATGGAATTCTATCAAGAGTTTCTCCCCGTGGCTCCAAAATCCTTTATGAGCCACTTTAAAGTTCTTGATCACAGACTTCAGCAGCCAGTGTGCAGGGATGTAACTTTTCCAGTTGTTAATTGTGGAAATGCATTCTTACCGGGCGCCAAGCTGCCTCTGCATTGAGTTCCTGCACGACCACCCCAACAACCTTGGAACCCATCACCTTCCCTTGATCCAGCAACCAAAGGGTTAATGCCAACTCATTAGGGTAGGGGGTACCGAGTGGGCTTCAGGACTTTCTTAAGTGCTCTGGCTAGTGGTCCATTCGGATACACTGGAATGCATCATCATGTTCTACTGGTTTCTAAATACTTCATCACTTGGCTTCAGTTCTCTCTGCATACACCTTTTCTTTGGTCTCCAACTTTATTCGCAGGAGAGCAGAGACCTTGAAATCACTCTCCCTGGGGAGGTCCCTCTTGTGAACTAGAGCTGGATGCCTGGCTGGGGTCTCGTCTATGTGGAGAGTTGCCCTTCTTAGCTCCAGCTGCTGTGGGGTCACTTTTCCTTGTAAGATTTGTAATATAAACCAAAAGGGTATAACTGAAGCCCCAGCCCACAGGGCACCTTTGTTTTGAAGAATTATGAACCATGAAAGGAGAGATCTCGGAGATGTGGTTTCCTGTGGGAGGTCCTGCTCTGAACAGTGATCTTTGCCCCGAGGGCACATACATTCTTGTAGAGAGCTGAGGGAGCTGCTCCCAGACCCAGCTCGTGCACACTCTAAACTGGGCAAGTCTGGTCCCTGTTTCCCTCCAGCGGTGCCCCCTCCTGTAAGCCACCCCCTCTCTAGGATGTCGAGTTGTTGTCAAGATGCCTGTGAATCCATATTCACAACAAGCACTGTCTTGATTCATTCCATTAATAAGAAAGAGCACATGCTTTGCACCAGGTACTGCCACAGTCTCTGTCTTCACTGGTTTTTAAACGTTATTAGATACTATTGTGATTAATAAAACACAAATTTATCCAAAAGCTTACTGAACTCAGACACTTTGGGTCACATACTTTAAAAGCCAACTGATACTAAAAGTGCAACTACTACCTGTGGGAAGGCTGTAAAATCTGACATTAACAAAAGGTCCTCATCCTAGAAAAGTTGGTCAGTATTGTGGTCGCTCGTTGTGGGGATGAGAAAAGGTACATAATTTAATGACTAGCATATTAGTAAAGAGAATAAGAATGCCAACTCACCGCTCTTCTGCATGGGAGCCACCACTCCAGCCTGTGGGGTGTTCCTAGTTCTCCATAACTGCGAAATCAAGAGGAAGATGAGGGCACTTCCAGAGACTCAAACCTCAGGAAAGCATGCCCACCTTTAAATAGGACTTTTATAAGCAAGATCAGTGATGGCTGCTGAATACAAGTGTATCACCACCTCTGGGAGCACGGAGTTCTAGGGGGGCTGAAGGCCAATGCAATTAGATTCGCATCTTCTCTTGCCTCTCTCCTCAGCCCCTGCCCTCCTGCTCTTCCCTCCTCTGGCTGGTCTTCAGAAAAGTGTTGGCAGGTAACACCCAGCTGGGGTGGCTGCCGGGTTTCTAGATGGAGGAGCTGAGCTGCAGCTGTGCTGGCAGAGAGAGTCATGGAGGAGCCAGGGTAAATGAATGAAGCCCTGAATCTCCGCGGTGAGCTCGGGGGCATTCCTAACACGTGGGGGCAGCTGCTGGCTGCGTTGCATCGGCTGGTACTAGTGTAGTGCTGCAAATAGATAGTAACACCGCAACAGGGACGAAAATGAAGAGAACTGCCATGCTAGAGCAATGCAGGGAGGGGTAAACTGGTTTCAGACAAAGCTCCGACACAAACGCTTTTTAAGAAAACTTCCTTTTCCTTACTATTTGCTGATGCTGTTGTAATACATCTTCAGTCAAGCAGCACTATTTTGAGCAACCATGTCATAATCTTTCTCATCTAATCCCAAATTGGCAGTATTTTAGGGAGTGGCCAGTTTCCAAGGGCAATATGCCAAATCTCTACAGAATTAAATAAAATGGAGAATTGGCAAAGTGAAGGCGACAAACGTATGTAGTCATCTCTATGTCTCAGATCCAAAAAACATTACTCTTCCCTCAAGAAATTGGATGAGTCGTAACCAAGAGATTGAGTGGTGAAGAGTCCTCTAGAATAACATTAGCCACTCTTTAAAACTTCCTCAGGAGTTAATTTCTGACTTATAAAATGGATGAAAATATTTAACAGAATATATAAAATTATTTATGCTTCAATACCATTGTGGTAGGCAGAATAATGTCCACCCCCCGCCCCAATGTCCATGTCCTACTCCCCGGATCCGCACACATTACCTTATAAGGCAAAAGGGACTTTGCAGACGTGATTAGAGATCATGAGATGGGAGATGATCCTGGATTACCAAAGTTGGCCCAATGTAATCACAAAGATGCTTGTAAGGGAAAGAGAGAGACAGGACAGTGTCAGCGACAGGATGTGAGAAAGATTGGACCAGCCATTGCTGACTTTGAAGATGGAAGGGGGTCATAAGCCAAAGAATGCAGGCAACTTCTAGAAGCTGGAAAAGACAAGAAAACAGATTCTCTCCTAGAGTCTCCAGAAGGTTTGCAGCCCCGCTAATACTTTGACTTTAGCCCAAGGGTGAGACTGAAAGATAATAAATGTATGTTGTTTTAAGCTATTAAGCTTGTCATTTGTTACAGCAGCAATAAAAAATGAATATAATCACAATCCAATAATGTCTGATAGTGGCTAAAAAGTTCTGTCTTTCATTTAGGATTAAAAACTGTCTATTCCATTTAGAATAGATACATATGAACTATTTCAACTTTCATAAGATGCTATTTTCTTAGTTCATCTTCTCAACAGGGAGGTGAGTATCAAACCCTAATTACATTCTATAGTTGGGTAAATATGGAACAAGAGGTTTTCACAAAACCTAAGGCACACAAATAGTAGATGACAGAAATGGACCCTTAGATCTCACCTGGGTCACTGCCATGAGAACCTAACTCCTGTGCCTCACTGGTTTGGGAAATAAGTAAATATCTAGATGAAACTCGCTTATTTTTCTACTCCTAGATTTGAACTACATTAGAGAGTCAGCCTTCAGAAGTGGTTAGTACATCAGTCAAATTAGTCTCCCTAAGAACTTTAAGATCCAGAATTTTACTGGCAGAAAATGAAGGCATGAAACTTCTCCAAGGTTACAGCTTTCGCAAGAGGAAAAGGGATCAAGACACCTTTTGTTTGAATTGTTCAGACTAAGCTACTATTTCCCAAAGTGCATTTTAATGGCCTTTTTGTGGCCAGGTGTGCATTTCACGTGATGTGATCTCCGATTTCAAAAGGTTCTGGGGTGGGAAAAACATATATAAGAATCATTGGACTCATGTCATAACATATAAGAATCCAACCTGGCATCTAACTAAAAAATACAAACTTGGGTAAGGTTGCACGGGAGCATATTTTCCAAGTTCTATTCCTGTTGAAATTTCTTTGTTAATCAATTGTGGATCAGCTGCAAGTAATCGCAGGTCCCTAATAGTGCATTTTGGGGGAAATGAAAATAAGCTGGAATTGAAAGGGGTCAGGACCAGAGGGACGACCCAGCTGTGGCATTGGCCTCTCAGGAAGAGGACCAGCCCCCAAAGGTAATGAGTTGGGAATGTGGGAAGCTTGGGTCCCCCCAGGATGGTATTACTGTTCACATAGTCTAAACTGGTGGATGGTGTCTCTGGATGGAGAGAATATCCCTTAGCACATGGATAATAGCAGTGCCTTCTAAGAAGGGCTGGAGTCCATGTGGATTGAAGCAGAACAACTTCGCGTTGGGGTAGAAAGGAGGTGGGTGTGTGTAAACAGTGTGCAGCTTTGCAGAGAGAAAGGGTATGGCAGATGGTCATGATGTTGAACTAGGGGACTGGGGTTCATGGCAGCTCCAGGCCAAGGAGGAAAAAAGTTCATGAAGCAGTACGAAAGCTCCTTGCTGTATAGAGTACACACAAAAAGTTACTCAAGAAAACTGCAGCTCCTTGAGCAGCAACCACCAAGCTTAAGAACCTAATTCTAAATCTCATGCATGATGGGTGTGGGACCCTGGATAAACTTCTCAGCTTGTTCAAATTGGCTTAGGTACTGGCTCTGGTTGGACCTTCAGCACCGTCGGTCCCTGCAGCTGGCAGAGCTGGGGGCAGGGTGGGAGTGGTATTTCCAACAGTGCTGGCTTCATCCGAGTGGATCATTACATTTCCTAAGTAATAACTGCAAGAATTTGAATTTCACGTCCCGTCTCCAATCTTAAAGCCGCTGAGTTTCCGTCACATGGACATTTCACTTTGCAATTCAATTAAGTGAGCCTGAAATTAAAAATGGAAAAAGTTAAAACAAGTCACCGCATATTTAATCTCCAGGTTTGGCCGGCGTTTGCTTAGCCCCAAAGTGGAGCTGGGCAGCTAAAGAGAGATGATTCTGAGTAGATGGGAGCAAGGAAATCTCTGAACTGAATCAGGGCAAATGAGTCAAAGCACAGAAGTAAGAAAGGTCCAACTGAGAGGATGAACCATCGCTGTTCAGGGCTCTTTGAAGATGACTGAAGAAAACCCAGCACCACAGAGGGGGCCAGCAGAGATCCAGACACAAGCCCATTAAATATCCCAGCTCTTCTGAGACATGAAGCAGCCAAGTTCCCCACGAACAACATGTGCTTCTGCAGATGGGGAGGCAGGGGATCATGCTGCGAGCGAAGCAATCAACTCTTGGTGTTATTGGGGTGGAGAGAAGAGGTTTGGGCTCCCATGAGAGGCCTTTTAGGTTTCAGAACTGATCTATTCCTAAACACAAGGGTGGCTAATTGTACACTTTAATTTACAGAGGTGGAGTGTACTGGAGCAGAAGTCTGCACGAGGACTTCCTCAGGCATTCCCTTCCATGTGGGCTCATGGAAGGAGGGTGTAAGAACATTAACACGGAGCCTGGACTTCACAGCTGATACAGCTGACTAGCAATCTTCCTGTTAACCTCGGATTTCTTGAGTTCTCTCTTCTGTTCCTTCTCACCACCCCTTAATACAGCCCTGACATGCCAGGAGTGGGGGGTGGGGCAGGACAAAGTGGGAAGTGGGCTCAGAGAAGACTCGGTGATGCCCTCGTCAGACTGCGAGTGGCCCTCGGGGCCCACCCGGGCAAATTCTGATCTTCAACTTCGAGGACAGACACGGCTATGGCTCACGTAAGACTTGACCACTGAATTATTAGGTAACAGGCCAAATAATTGCTCCTTTCTTTTTTGCAGGTTCCCTATTGGCTTAGCTTAACACTAGTCTGCCTGTCAGACTAAAAGCAGTCAGGGGCTTTGTAAATAAAAACACCACTGATGAAAACACGTGTGGCAATTGTCTTGGGGGGTTTCCAGGAAACAGAATCTGAGATGGAAATGGAATACTGGTGATTTACTGGGGACTGCAATCCGTGGAGGGGTGAAGGAGGCAGGACTGGGTAGTAGAAGAAGTTCAACTGTGATACAGTCACAAAAAAACTCTCAGCTGATCCCACAGGGAGCTTTGGGGCAGGATGGCCCTGCAGGGTGTCCTGAGTTGGGTGAGCAGGCCAGACTTGTATACTTCTGCATTGCCACTGAATGGTTGTTGATTTAGGGTATACCCTGCATCCTGGAGGATGGTACCCCATCCTCACTGAGTATCCTGTCCCCCAGCTGGCCCCTCTCCCTCAGACCTCCGTGTCTTCAATCTTCTCATCTTTCCTCTTCCAGGCCCCTGAACCAGCCAAGCATTGACTGCTGTCTATGAGTCCATATATATTCTAACCTCAGAGCACTTCTCCTTCTACCCAAAGTGGATAGGCAGGTGAATCTGGCAAAGTTCTGCCCTCTGTGAGGATTTCCAGCTTGCACCTACATACTGAGCTGATCTACCCATGAACCAAACTTGACATTTACTCTCCATTGTCAGGTGGTCATGCAGCTGAGGGAGAGGAACCAGTGTATCAAGGGATGACATGGGGATCTGGGCCACCTGCTCATGCAGCTTACTTATGCCGTCTGGCCCTGTTTGTGCCCATTTCCAGATGCACTACTTCTGCCTTATTTATGACAGAAAAGTGGAGGGGTTAACACAGTCCTGGGAAAAGACCATAAATGCATTTTCTTGTCTGTCCAAAGTGACTTTGAACTTGTTTCTGACCTTTTTTTCTGATTGGAATGAAAAAACACATGTCCATATTATTAGTCACCACCCGTGGACCAAGGCCATGTTAATTTGTTGTAGCAAAGATGCCACACATGGCACAACATTTGAAATTGGAGATTCTATTTTGTTGAGGTTGCAGCAATTCATTCTCTCATTCTTCAAGATCTGTCTGGATTTTGTAGGGGACAGACTGGTTAATTAATGGGGATGTGATGGGGACCACCCCCTACCCCCTGCATCCTTTAGGTCTTCAAGGGTAGCAGTAGTCTTTGCCATTCCCTCTTGGTTGTGAAGTTGTTTTTTATTTACTATCTTGGTCAGTGGGAAAAAGGGCTAGTTTCTGTTTGGCCTTCCTCACAATGATAGCTCTTACCACAGCTAAGGAGCTAACGTGCGTGTTCCGCCAACTACCAATTATTTCTGTTCCAATTACACAGTCCAGGTCTAGGGAGCAGACACCTGGTGGGTCTGTGCACCTGGTGGACACACTGAGAGTTGGACCTGACCAGGACCTCATTTATTTCCCAGTCTCCCTGTCCCATACTCTAATAGGGGGCCTGGATGACACCTCAGCTCCTCAGGTATAAGATCAGCTCAGACTCTGTGTCCAACGGTGTCTAAATGTCTAGGTATTCCCTCCTGCCAGTGTATGAGTACCCAAGTTCTGCAGGCAGCATATTCCAAGGACTTTCTGGCCTTACATAGAGTATCCACCCTAGCATGCCTGCTTCTCTGAGTCTTTTGGTCCTGCCTTCTGTCATCTTCCACGGTAGTTCTGGCATTTCCACTTCATACCGTGAGAGCCATCAATTTCTCCAAGCTCCAGGACCCACCCTAGCAGTAAATTAAACTGTTTCCCTGCAGAGATCAGTGATTCTCTGTCACTGATCAGCGTTCCCATATCCATAACCTCTCCCTTGCCCAGCTTTATTTTCTGCCCCCATTGATCCAGCACTCCCAGGATCCGGTCTTATCTGTAGTGTCCTGGCTTTTGTCGGTCCATGTTAGCTAGGCCCTGCAGCTCCTTCAGAGTACAGCCCTTTTCTCTTTTAGCAGACACAGCACTTCCCCAGGCAAATTATGATGTTACTCAACACTCATCATTTGTCTGTGGTTGGAGGGGGAGCCATGAGTGGATTTTGGGAAGAAGGAGTGTGTTGTCTTGCAGAGCAGAGACTCCTGCACCATCTCAGGTGAAGGAAGAGCACTGGCCTTCAACAGGGAGGAATGGGCCACATCTGCGGGCCCAGAGGGTTCAGAAGAATCTAAAATTCAAGTTTTCCCAGTGCATCAACCCAGCTATACCTATCCCGTGTCTCAAGGGCCTCGGCACAGCAGACCTGTCAGGGCTGAGAACCCATCCTTCTCTGGAGCTCTGCCACTTTCACAATTAAGCCCTTGGCCTGCTCTTCTTTTTTTTAGCAAGTTTTTCTTTTTTTTTTTTTTCCAGGAAGATTAGCCCTGAGCTAACATCTGATGCCAATCCTCCTCTTTTTTTGTGCTGAGGAAGATTGGCCCTGGGCTAACATCTGTGCCCATCTTCCTCTACTTTATATGGGACACCGCCACAGCATGGCTTGACAAGCAGTGCGTCGGTGCACGCCTAGGATCCGAACCTGCGAACCCCAGGCAGCCAAAGCAGATCATGTGAACTCAACTGCTACGCCACCGGGCCGGCACCAGCCTGCTCCTCTTTTTGGAGGCTTTTCTGCCCTCCAGCTGCAGATGAGTCTCTGCATGGAGGCCCTCTGGATCTCACACGTAGCCTTTACTTTGTGATTTATCACTCTTAGTACCAACTGTTGCAGGTCTGGTTCTCAGGGAAGCAAAGTCGGAGACAGAGATTTGCCCACAGAAAGCTTATTAGGAAGTGGAAGTGTTCTCAGGATCGACCCTTGTTGGGGGAGTAAAGGAAGCAAATTGGGCAGAGGGAGCAGATGAACTGTGATGTGCTCACAACAAAGGCCTCTGCTGATCCCAGGGGGGATCTGGACCTGCAGGGTGGTTCCCAAATTGAGGTGAGGGGGCCAGGCCTTTATGCCCTGCATCAAATAGTTACCTAGTAAGGGCTGCCCCTGGGAGGAAGCGTGACCTTGATCAAGGTGGCTGTCTCTCTTCAGCCTAGAACAAGTTCCAGAAAAGGACTTAGCTGAGAGCTGTTGGCCTCTGGCACAGGGCAAGGGGCAGAAGGGGAGGAATGAGTCCTCCAGGGAGATTTGGACAGAGAATCTTGACATCCACTACACCAACGTGCCAACTAACGTATATGGCGTTTTAGAAACCTTCACTGTACAACAAGAAATTACTTTCAGATCCTTGGGTGAAACTTAATGGTGAAATATGCCCTTGTAAGCTTCAATTTACACAGCATCTTAGGTTTTCTAGGGGTCCCAAGTTTCACAACAGACCAAGATCATTTTTCCTTTATTCTTTTTTTTTTTTTTTTGTGAGGAGATCAGCCCTGTGCTAACACCTGCCAATCCTCCTCTTTTTGCTGAGGAAGATTGGCCCTATGCTAACATCGTGCCCATCTTCCTCCACTTTATATGGGACGCCGCCACAGCATGGCTTGACAAGCAGTGCGTCGGTGCGCGCCTGGGACCCAACAGGCGAACCCGGGCCGCCATAGCAGAGTGCGCACACTTAACCGCTTGCGCCACCGGGCGGCCCCTTTCCTTTATTCTTTTTGACATAGACAACAGAAGGGGTCCATTTGGCATTTGATGGTTCTGTGACTGGCCCTAGAATTTCAACCCCCTTGTCTGCCCTCCCTTCTTTGCTACTTGGAGCTAAAAGCCACACCAACTCTCTAAGCAACTCAAACCCTTAACAGCCTCATGGCGTACATACATGTGTTCTCTGGGCCATGCTGAGCCATGCTTTGTGGTCCTGAGCTGCTCAGAGCCGTCACCGTTTGCATTGGCTCTGCAGACAGCACACTTACCGCCCACGGTGAAAAGAAGCGGCGTAAGCATGGCCCATTCCTTAGCAAGGGAAAGCAGTTGAATTCTGTGTGCCGAAGACAAATTGGCCATAAACTCTGCAAGCCGTGGAGGTTGTTTCAGTTACTAAATGATTAAAGTCTCTAATCTCTGGAGCGTGTGTTAAAGAACACCAGAGAAGGGGGCTGGGTTTTTGATGCTGGGGGAAGGTACAGAACATCTCTCTTGAGACCATGCCAGAGGAAGCCCACCCCATAACAGAACCATAGATAAGTAAGACATCATTAATAAATCAAGGACAGGAAAATGGAAATGGAAGCAGATGAATCAGCGAGTGGGTCGGGTCGTAGACGAAAAACAGCACATCTGTTGCTACCGTTGGTGCATTAACAAATAAGTCTGCCGGATCAGATGGTCTTTCATACTAATACTTGGAATAATGAAGCTTCAAGAGTGATTAAAGCATAAATCAATTTTTAAATGTATCTTGTACCTCCTCCAAACAACAGGAGGCATATTTTTCCTTGCTTTGAACTCTTTTTGGCAGACAACAGGAGGTGCAGGGGTAAAAAACGCTGCTTCAGTCTGGCTCTGCTGTGAGGTACGGGCACACAGCTAATTCAGCGTTGAGCCTCACGCTTCGATTCTTACCAGCTGAAGGCACTGAGCTATGCTTAATCGATATGTTAAATCCAAGCCAATGCATTACAGTTCAAGCAATATCCACCAGTCTCCTTGTCCAGGACAGCTCGGTTCTAGCTCCCTTTCCTCTTCATGTAGGTGTTGATTTACATTTTATTTTGTTTTTATTGAAGACTTCAGCAAAATTAACAATTGAGGTGGTGAAGCATTTTTCTCTTTTGAAGCATAATTTCTCCTTTATATACAATGAAAAAAAGTTGTTTCTTCCTAATGGCAAAGTGGCCAGGTTTTAGGACATTACGGATGGACAGGAGCAATTAATTTGGTGAATTGTACATCTATGTCCAAAGAGGGAGAGATGTGCTCTCAACACAATAATCTTTGATTTAGAGATGTTGGAACGTTGAGGTGAGGTGGAACGGATGGCTCAGGCTGCGAAAGGGAGGAATGATCAGAAAGGACACAGGGCAACATGGTCAGGAAAGGAAATTAAATTTACTTCCAGAATTTCTCTGAAAAGCAGAAAATCCCGAAAACTAGCTAATAAATGATTCTTACTGAATAAGATGAATGGGGAGGGTGTAGGAAGAAAGAATTACAAAGAAAGGAAAGGTAAGAAATAAGATGAAAAGAAATGGGGGTGGGGGGGAGAAAACAAAATGAGGGAGACGGAAACAAGACCATGTTTCCTTTCAGTGCATGACCCTCACTCCACGTTACACCTCCGAATCAGCCAGAGGACAATAGGACCCCAAAGAAGTAAACTCTCTTCTTATCTTATTCTTCCCCTGGAAACACTACAGCTCGTTCAGGAAACAAAGAAAAGCCAGGAGAGATACCGTTTTGTTCATCTTGTCACAGAAAACAGACTGCCCTCAGGTCAGCAGATATGGTATTTTGAGTTCATTTAGAACAGCCAGCAATATCCATGTTTTGTAAGAAGACTCCAAAATATTGTAGCAAAAGTATAAACTTTTATACTGATTAATGGGTGACAAGCAAACACGAATATCAAGGCTCATGCAAACATTTCCAAATGTAAGCACTAAGTTAGATAGAGACTGTATGAGTTTTTGATCATCATAGGGTCTGGCAATACAAACTTTTCATATTAGGTATTATCTACATATAAGTAGCATAAAAACCAGCTGGAAAATTCCACAGCCACCTGATAACCTCAAACGAGGATATTTGGAAAGTTTAGGGACAAATGACATCCTGTAACCCAGAGTTTCTTAAACTTTTATGTGCCTACAAATACCTGGGGATCTTGTGAAAATGCATATTTTAGGGAAACATTTCTGGAATGGTGAAGTAAGGACCTCCAAAAATAGACTCTTCTATAAAAGCAATGAAAATGCTCGTAAAAATTGTCAAAATCAACTTCTTTCAGAACTTGGGAAATTAATCAAAGGCATTTGAAAATCTGAGGAGTATTTATTCAAGAAAAACAGCTGAATCTTGGTAAGAACAAGGAGCTTTGTAGTGTTTTAGCCTGGCTTTTTCCCATTCTCCTCTCCGCAATTGCAAGTAGCCTTGAAAATGAACAGCCTTACAACCATAGTAGCTGTGAAAACTCAGCAGGCTAGGAGGGGGAAGAATGGATGCAGAACTTCCTCAAAAGCCCCATCCCCAGAGAATTTCACTATTTGACCTGTCTGGCAGCTCCCTGGAAAATTCCCATTCTCAGGGCTTGTCTTTATTAAACCCGACTCAGAGCTTGCTCAGTGCAAATAGCCCTATCCCCAGGGTATTTGTTGGAAACAATCAGCAGCAATTGTTTAAAATCGCAGCTATCTTAGGCAGCAATACCAGCTGGGGCAAGCAAGAAGCTGACCAAAAAATTTAAAAGAAGAACCTGGGGGATGGGATGTCCATAGTGGGCTTGGAAAAGCTTCAACATATTCCTAGAGACCTAGAAGCCTACATGTATGTGCAGGGGTGTGCGCATGCCTAAGAAAGACATGGAAAGGTCCTAATATCACCTCTGGCTGACCTTAAGGTTCTACATAAGTAGGAAGTAATGGCTAAGATAGAGTTGTAAACTGCCAAGCATTAATGGTGTGCCCCAACACACACACATCAGTAAAGTTGAGAGATTTATTGGTTCAAGACATTTAAGAAAATCTCTGTCCAATCATTAGCTGATCATTAAGCTAACTGAGCAGAGACATCAACAGCTGCACACAACAAAAAATACAGACGTCACACAATTAGCCCAGAAAAGGCACTAAACAAACAAACAGTAGCAGCAACAACAAAAAAACAATAAATTCTGGAGTGAGCAAGGGGACAGGAATCTGATTTCCAGAGCTGCCACGTTATGTTTTAATTAATATACCAAGTTTTTAACAAAAAAATTGCAAGGTATGCAAAGAAGCAGGAAAAGATGAACCATACATAGAAAAATAGCAGTCAATTATGACAGGCCTTGTCCTGAGGAAGATGTTAGACTTATTGTATAAAAACTTTAAATCAGCTATTATAAATATGTTCAAAAAACTAAGAAAACTAAAGAATTAAAGGAAAGTACGAAAATAATATCTCAGCAAATAGAGAATATCAATAAAGAGTCAGAAATTATAAAATAGAACCAAACGGAAATTCTGGAGTTGCAAAGTATAATAACTGAAAGGAAAAATTCAGTAAAAGGGCTCAAAAGCAGATTTAAGCTGGCAGAAGAAAGGATCTGTAAACTTGAAGATAGGTCAATTGAGATTATTCAGTCTGAGGGACAAAAGAAAAAAATTAAGAAAAATGAACAGAATCTAAGAGACCTGTCAGCATGAAGCCTATCAACACAGGCATAATGAGAGTTCCAGAAGGAGAGGAAAGAAAGTGACAGAAAGAATATTTGAAGAAATAATGGCCTAAAACTTCTTAAATTTAATGAAAAACATTAATCTAGACATCTAAGAATCTCAGTAAACTTCAAGAAGAATAATCACAAAGAGATTCACAAACAGATACATCAAATTGTCAAAAGTTCAAGACAAAGAGAAAATTTGAAAGCAGCAAGAGAAAAATGACTCATCATATTCAAGGGATCCTCAATAAAATTAACAGCTAACTATCAGAGACTACAGAGGCCAGAAAGCAGTGGGAAGACATATTCACATCCACTAGGATGGCTATAACCAAAAAGACAGATAACTAATGTTGGTGAGGATGTGGAGAAATTGGGAATATAAAATGGTTGTAGACACTTTGGAAAACATTTTAGCAGTTCCTCAAAAAATTAAATCTAGGGGGCCGGCCCGGTGGCGCAAGCAGTTAA
The DNA here is from genome assembly GCF_020826845.1 of Diceros bicornis minor. NCBI lineage: Eukaryota > Metazoa > Chordata > Mammalia > Perissodactyla > Rhinocerotidae > Diceros > Diceros bicornis. The sequence goes on along the minus strand of NC_080763.1, from coordinate 6,357,579 downwards.
GTGCGCGCGCTCCGCTGCGGCGGCCCGGGGTTCGCTGGTTCGGATCCCGGGCACGCACCGAAGCACTGCTTGGCAAGCCATGCTGTGGCGGCGTCCCATATAAAGTGGAGGAAGATGGGCACAGATGTTAGCCCAGGGCCGTCTTCCTCAGCAAAAAAAGAGGAGGATTGGCGGATGTTAGCACAGGGCTGATCGCCTCACAAAAAAAAAAAAAAAAAAAAAAAAAAATTAAATCTAAAGTTATTTTATGACCCTGCAACTCTACTCCTAGGTATATGTATATACCCAAGAGAAATGGAAAAATATGTTCATGCAAAAATTTATAGATGAATTTTCATAGCAGCATTATTCATAATAGCCTGAAATTGAAAACAATTCAAGTGTTCATCAACTGATGAACGGATAAATTTAAAATGTGGTATATCCATACAATGGAATATTATTCAGCCATAAAAAGGAATGAATTACTGACTTATGCTATAACATGGATAAACCTTGAAAATATTAAGCCAAGCGAAAGAAACCAGTCACAAAAGACTGCGTATTTGTATGATTCCATTTATACAAAATGACCAGAATAGACAACTCTATAGAGACAGAATGTAAATTAGTGGTTGCCAGGGGCTGGGATGGGGGTAGGTTTGGAAGGAACTGGGGAGTGACTGCTAATGGGTATAGGGATTCCTTTTCAGGTGATTAAAATATTCTAAAAGTGATTATATTATTGGTTGTACAACTCTATGAATATACTAAATGCCTTTGAATTGTACCTATAAATGGGTAATTTGTGTGGTATGTGAATTGTATTTCAATAAAGCTGTTATTTTAAAAAAGAAAAAACCTCCTTATATGATGAAGGAAAAGAAAAGTGAGGCTAGGAAATGTAGTCTCAAGCTCGGCTGCCATACTCCTAGCTCTATCACTAACAGGAAGAAGGCCAGATGGACATTTGCGAACAATTGTCAGACTCTGCCCTATTTCCCATCACTACCATCTTGTGCTCTCTGACAGCCTTCATATTTGCAGAACAGGGCAGAAGTTCTTCAGGACATCTGTTGGGGGTTGGGGAACTACACTACTCTGTTAGCAGATATGACCATTTCCCAGCAGGCCCTGCTCCCACTCTACTGCAACTCACCCGCTGCTGAGTCTGCCCACTCTTCTGAGATAGAATTCTTTTTATTTAAAATGGAAAGGACATGGCCAAATCTAGTGTGACATCTCCTTTAGCCTACACCCAACTGGCCCGCACCTACACCTACACGTCCTGGCCTATGCAAGGTAGACCCTGTCTGGCTCTTTGGGCTTAAAACTTCTTTGATAGAAAAGTTACTCCAAGTTTCCAAGGGCATTAGCCAGGTGCCCTATGGATCACTTCCTGGTGTCAAACTCTCCATTTCTTGCCATTCCTCACCCCACATCTTCAATGACCTTCCACCTGAAGGTGAGTTCTTTAGTATTCTTTAGTATCCCACAGGGGTTGGGAGGACCTCCAGCTTAATCAATATGTCAGGGGGCTTCACCATTACATCATCCCTAGGGCCTGAGGATTCTCATTTCAAGAAGGCCTGAAATCACTTCTTTCCAGTGGTGAGTCCTTCTGTAATCCTTGCTACACTTGTAAAAGGAAATTCAGTAGGTGTCAAATAAATGCTTATTGATCTACTGATTCATCTTTACCATAGAACTGATGAAAATTTAATCTAAAAAAAAGCAAAATTGTGCTTAAAGCCTGCAATACAGGATAGTTGAGGTGGTATCACCAGGATGCCTCCGCTTTCCCATTTGTTAAATGAAGATGTTATTTTTAAACTGTTTGGGCATCTTCAGATAAATGCTAATACACCAGGAAAATGGATTCAGCATCGGAGTATCCAAAAGTGGCAGGAGTTGACAGAAAAGCATTTCCTGCTTGGCAGGCCTCTCTACAACACAGGGGAGAGGCTGTTCTGCAGCAGGCTCAGGGGAAGAACAGAGAAGGCAAACTGAGAGAGGGACCAGTTCATGACTCAGCAGACATCCTCTTCCGTGCTTGCTTTCTCTCTCTTCTTACTTGAACAAAGTTGAAATTAACTTTCCTTGCTCAGCAGGTTTTTCCAAAGTATTAGCTAATGTGGTCAGTAATTGGGATACATTTGTCCGTGTTAAAACTCACGATTTCAAGAAGTGGCTGAGTTCAAACTAAAATAAGTGTGATATATAAAGGTCGTTAGTATCGTTAATCCATGCTGCAGTTAGACTCCCTGGAATATGGAAAAACCAGAACAATTCAATAAACTCACATTGTGGTGTAAAGTCCATTGGCGTTCCAAATTCCAGCAGCTCATGCCTGGGTGGGCTTTACTTTCCTCTGCTTCTTGAATTCTTTATTTTACTAATGACCTCTGTGCTCACTAGAAGCTGTTAGCACATTACAACGGCATTTATGAAGCGTCAAGGGGGTACACGTTGGTCTCATATTTACTATCTCATTCCTGAGGCTAATGCTCAGGTTTTCCTTCATGCTGGTTCTCTTTCCGGCACACTCTGGTATTTTGGAAACAACACAATCAGGGCCAGCTTCACAGGAGTACAACTTGTGCAGTCGCACGGGGCCCTGTGCTTAGAAGGACCTCACACTTAGCAGGCCCCACACTTAGAAGGGCCCCATACTTGGTTTAATGTTCTGCTGTCATCATCTTGAAATTCCTAGTAATTTTTGAACAAGGGGCCACCTTTTCATTTTACGCTTGGCCCTGCAAATTATGTAGCTGGGACTGAACACAATACTTGAGGTTTCAGATCTCAGCTTTGATCTTTATTAGCTTTCTGACCTTGGACAAGTTTCTTAACCTCTCTCAACTTCATTTTCCTCAATTGTTAAATATAGAAAGAACAATATCTGTCTCATAGAGTAGTTATAATAATTAAATGAGATAAAAAACATGCCTGTGCCTGGGATAAGATTCTAGTAACTAACCCTTATTAATTTCTTACTCTGTGCCAGGCACTGTGCCAAGCAGTTCACAAAGACTAGCTCACTCATTCGTCATACCACGGCTGATAACCAGCCAGTACTCCCTGGTTTGCACTTACAGACTTTTATAGCCCGTGTCTGTTCCCATTGGTGCAGTGTCCATTCTGGTTGGTCAGTGTGTGTGATCTTAGTGGTTATCATCACAACTGCTCTCAATGCTCTGTGTGGTCAACAGTGTTTTACAAATGAGGGGACTGAGGCACAGACACACTGAGTAACCCACCCAAGGCCACACAGCTTGTAAGTGAACACTCCTTAACTATTAATGTCATAACCTTCAGTAAAGGGCTGAGACTAGCAGAAGTGAAGTCTTTTAGCGTGAAGTTTAACATTCTTTACTTCTGGCCCCAGATTCCTCTACCCCCAAGGAGTTAATAATAAGTGAGAGTGATAAGGCACATATAAGCCTGGCCACTGCACAAGGCCATGCTCCCACCTGCCCCGTCTCACCTACCAAACACGTGCACTCGAAGCTGCTTGGAGTTGCATCCTCAGGTCTCCAGACCTCTGATTCAGTTTTGCCCACATCCAAAGGCTCTTCCCTACTTCCCAGTTCTTGTCACTTCCTACATAATTCCTCATTTTCCTTCTTTCTTTTCTTTCAACTGAAGTGCCTCATCCCTGAAGAAGCCCCCTCCTCTGAGCACTCGTAGCATCTTGTGCATGACTCTATCATAGCACTTCTCACAGAAATTCTAATTGCTAGTTTTCTTGTCTACCTTCCTTCAGGCCTGAAAGATCTTTGATGAACAAAAATGACATATTGCTCACCTGGGTGTCCCTAGCACTTAGGAAAATATGTCTGACACTAACTGCTCTTCATGAAGTAACTGATGCAAAAATGGTGCTATTCTCCAAGGAGCACCAAATGCTCTATTTGTTCAAATGAGAGAGATGAACTCAACTGATGGACAGAGGAGGAGGCCTGCAGGTTAGGTCTTGAAGCATGAGGAAGACTGAAATAAGTAGGATTAGGAATAGAGGCAGAAAATCAATTCAGACGGAAGGAACAGCTTGAGCAAAAGTGAGAATATGGGAATGTTTAAGACAAAGCCTGTTTAGAGAACAGCAGGTAGACCATTTGGCTTGGAACTTGTGATTTTTATTGAGCATTCAATCCCAAACTCAAGTGCGTCTTAGAACCAGGCATATAGCACAATAAATAAATGAACTATGGCCCCATGTATCACAATAGGGAGGGGAATGGACTGTGGCAAATCAGAAAACATGACTTACTCAAAGAGAGGTAGATGCTGCTTCATGCCAAATGGTTGTGTGTGGACTTTTCCATTTTTCCAGATAACATGGAAATACAGATTGTGTATATGTGTGTGTGTGTGTGTGTTTGTGTATGAAATATCTTGAGTTTTCTTTTTACTTTTTATTTTAAAATAATTTTATACTTATAAAAAAGCTGAAAAAATAACACAGAGAGTTCATATGTACCCTTCACCCAGCTTTCCTTAATTTTAATGACTTATATACCCATAGTATAATGATAAAAACTATTAACATAGCTATAAGAGTATTACTTAAACTGTAGTGCTTATTCAAATTTCACCAGTTTTTCTCCTAATGCCATTTATTGCTTTTAGTGGTTGTGTTTCTTTGGTCTGCTCTAATCTGTGGCAGGTCTTCAGTGTTTCCTTGTCTTTCATGATCTTAACAGTTTGGATGATTACTGGTCATTTATTTTGTAGAGTGTCTCTCAATTTGTGTTTGATGTTTTCTCACGGTTGAGATTATGCATTTTGTACCAAAATACCACAGAAGTAATGTTGTGCCCTTCTCAGCGCATTGTCTCAGGGGTTCATGATGTCAATATGTCTTATTACTGGTGATGTCCACTTTGATCACTTGGTTAATGTGGTGTCTGCCATGTTTTTCCACTGTAAAGTTATCATTTTTCTCTTTATAAGTGATAAATATTTGGGGGAGATACTTTGAGCCCACACAAATGTCTTGTTTCTTCTCAAACTTTTGTCCACTAATTTTAACATCCATCAGTAGATCTTGCCTACAATTATTACTGCAATGTTTGCCTAATGGTGATTTTATATTTCCCTCATTCATTCTACTTTTATTAGTTAGAATTCTTCTGTAAGGAAAAGCTGTCCCTTTCCTCCAATTTACTTATTTATTGAATCATTATATTTATTTTAGGATGGACAAATGGATATTTATTTTATTTAGTGGGTTATAATATGATACTATCATTATTATTTTATTGCTCAACTTATTCCAACTTTGGCCATTGGGAGCTCCTTCAGGTTGGCTCCTATGTCCTTTTGACTTGCCTCATACTTTTTTAAGCATTTCCTTATTTTCTGGTACCATAAGCTATTCCAGGCCCATCTTGTATATTCCTTGCCCCAGTCCTGGAATCGATCACTTCTCCAAGGAGCCCTGGTTCTTTTTATTGGCGAATACATATCTTGGCTTTAAATGAATTCAAACATCTAAAAAATGTTGTGGAGGTGTTGTTTGGTCCATAGTCCTTCATCTTGTGACATCTGTTGCAGGAGATCAGTTAGTGACAAAGCAGCAGAGTTAGGTTAGGGTCAGGGTAAGAAAAGTCTTGAATGTTCAATGAAGAGCTTAGAATTCACGCAACCAGCAGTAGGACCTGGGGCACTGTGGGCAGATTTTGAGTAGAAGTATAATATGCTTAAAGACATATTTTGGGGAGATAAGCAAGAAGATGTAAAAAGAGAAGTTTCCAGAAGCAGGAAGTTGATTCTATGAAACATTTAGAAGTAAAGTAATAAAAGTCTAAATTAGCCACTGCTCTCTGCTATTCCCTTATGCTGGAGGGCCTTTCTCCTGTTCTCCTCCAACCCAAATCCTCCTTATTTCTCAAGGCCTCCTTCTCCAGAAAGTCTTTCCTGACTCCCTCCCAGAATTTACCCTTCTTCCTCTGTGTGTCCCTGGCCCAGGTTGGTTGGTACCTCCCCTCTACATGTATTTCATTCTGCCCTGTATGCTGGTGCTCTGTTTGAACGCTTGTTTCACCCACTTGATTACTAACTGCTTGCAGACAGGGATGGCCTTAGTCATCTTTATCTCTTCCTGGTGCCTAACATAGTTCCTCTTGCACAGGAGAGATGCTCAACTCACAACAGAATTGGTTATTGGAACCATTTATAATTCACTTTGAGAGTCTGGATAAATGAAAACAAAATGCAAGTATATGTAAATTTCTTTGAAGTCACACATTTTTTCAGTTGAAATTGTACTGCCTGACAAATTGCTCCAGCCTAATGTATGAGGCAGCACAGGTGTTTGAGAGGACAACGGTGAGAGCATTAAACACACACACAGAATTCCTGAGCCCACAGAGCAAGTCTGTTCTTAAGATGAATATTAGTCAGATCTACTCTTAACATTGAGGAAGTTTAATAATAAAAGGATTTTCCTTATGGAGAAGACAAGAGCTGTCTTGAAAAGTCCATTTTGAAGGTACCTCTTATGACTACATTAAGCCTTTGAAAGCATAGTAGGCATCCTTCCTTTTTGGAGTGAGAGCATTCCTAAAGGCCTCGATAGAAATGACCTCTGATAAGCATGTTTCCTCTTTAGAGCTGTGTTATTACAGAAATAGCCTTCCCCTCAAAGCGTGATTAAAAACTATGCTTCTAGTACAGAAAACATTTAAAAATCAAATTTCTCCCCAAAAATTTAAAAAAGAGAATTGATAATAATACAATTGCTCTACAGAAAATAGGACTCTGGTGTTTGTCAAGGAGGCAGCATGAAGGCTTACAGCCTCCGCAAGCCTCCCTCCTGGGCTCCTGCTGGGTTTGCCAGTCTCACTTCCGGGAGCAGCTCCCTCTGTGACAGCTGACATCTTGAGTAGGAAGGAAGGAAGAGAAGGATAAAAAGAAGGAGAAGTGAGGAAGGAAGGAAGGCCCCCAAGAGAGCAGCTGTTGACTGATTCCTTTTCCACCAGGTGGCACCGGCCAGCCAGCACAGCATCAGGAAAGGCAGGACTATGAAGGAACGGCACACCTAAGAGATGCAGAGCAAGCAAAATGCCAAAGGAACAAGAGTACAGAAGTAAAGCCTGTGAAGAAAGAAGACTTCAACAAATATAGGGACAAGGCGGGTAGAGGAGATGATTCAAGTGTGCATATGAAGAAAGATCTCACCCAAGAGACTGGGATGGGATAACATTTTATCAAACTAATCAAAGTTCCCTCATCCTGCTCCTTGTTGCAATAACTTTTCCTCTCTCCTGCCTCCTAAGTCAGCTGCATTCATCTGGATCAGGAGTGCCATTATTTTGGAGGAGGAGTGCCATTCGTTGGCCCCAGAGAAGGGAAAGAATGGGAAAGAACAAGGAAGCTGACTTTCTGCTTTTGAATTTTTTGTGTGTGTGTGTGTGTGTGTGTGTGTGTGTGAGGAAGATCAGCCCTGAGCTAACATCCATGCCAATCCTCCTCTTTTTGCTGAGGAAGACCGGCTCTGAGCTAACATCTATTGCCAATCCTCCTCCTTTTTTTCCCCCAAAGCCCCAGTAGATAGTTGCATGTCATAGTTGCACATCCTTCTAGTTGCCGTATGTGGAACGCGGCCTCAGCATGGCCGGAGAAGCAGTGCGTTGGTGCACGCCTGGGATCCGAACCCGGGCCACCAGCAGCGGAGCACGTGTACTTAACCGCTAAGCCACGGGGCCAGCCCTGCTTTTGAATTTTTAAATACATGTTCTAACTTGTGGCAGAGACCATACTTTGAGAGAAGAGGCTTTTTCATTACCCTGAGCCAAGGTCCTGACACAGACATAGGTTTTTAAGAATATGGTACTCAAAGACAGTCCAGGGAGCATGGTGCAGCAACAAGACAGGAGGAAAGATGGAACAAAAGAGGACTTTCACAGCCCTCGGACTCTCCTGCACACGCACGGGAGGAAGTTTGCCTTGCTCCTGGAAGAGTCAAAGGGGTGACAGAGTGGGGGTCACTGGATCTGAAGGGGCTTTCAGTAGAGATGAGGGGTACACAGACTATGTGGGCATGATAATCTGAAGGCAGAGAGGGACTGAAGACACTGGGTTATGACCAGAGGCCACTTGGTACAATGTGTGAAGCCCAGATGGTACAACCTACAGCTCAGTGAACACCAAGCCATGCTGGAGGCCAAGCACTCCTTCCCACTGCTAGAAGTCCCAGCCTTCCCTCAACTTAGAGTGTCACGGAGAAAGGGGCAGGGAACCTACATACACTGCTCATAAAGTTATAGAAAAATAAAGTGAGTTATGTTTCAGCACACTTGATAACTTGGAATTTAAAAATCTTACCTACTATATAATTATGAAGCCAAATTAATGCTAACATGTCAAACTTACACTAAATGAAGTTAATTGTATGTCTAAATTCAGGCTTCTTAGAGCATAAAATGCAGTAGAGCTCTCTTGAGGGGCAGTAAAGCCTTCTCTTTTTACTCCTTTTTTTGTTTTTTGGCATATCCCAGATGTGCTAACCAAGAAAAGTGTAGGTCCCCTACCCCTCACTCCCTGTAATCTTATTTAAAGCAATTTGCTCCAATGTGTTGGGTCATGACTCAGACAAGAACATTCTATTTAGCCTCATGTAGATATTAGAAGTCCACATCATCGAAGGTCAAGTCTCAAATGAAAGGAACATAGAGGTGATGCAAGTATACTGACTTCAGAGCAGAAGGCTGTTTTCTGGAGGGAAATGGTGCATAAAGCACACAAACAATGAAAGACTTGAGAGAGAAATTCTCCATGGCAATCGTGGCAATAAAATCCACACAAAGCAACTAACTCACAGAGTTGGTGCAATGTTGACAAGTATTAGAAAAACAAAGGATATCTGCTGCCCTGATGAGGTATCCTGCCTGGGCTTGGAGGAGGAAGGGCATGGAGTGGGGTGCAGGTATGCATATTTCTATATGTAGTACATACAAGTCTCACAAACCCAATTGTGGACAAGGTCAATCTATTTTTCTATAAATGAAGTTAATGCTTATAATGAACCCCCTTTCTTCCAAGCAGCAGAAACTTAATTTTAGTTATTTCAGGGTCTGTGATTGTCTCTAAGTTTGAGGCTTACATAATGCCCATGAACGAAGGTTAGGAGTGTGGGTGTTACTGCATCAGGTCCGTTTTTGCCCACCACCCTGAAAGCCAAACACCAAGACGACGAGATTGCAGCAGAGACAGGGTTTAATCACAAGGCAGCCAAGTGTGGAAAGGGGAGAATGAATCTCAAATCCATTTCCCTGAAAATAGAGACTCAGATATTTATGGTGTAGGGGCCAAGTTGGTCTGAAATGATTGGAGGTGAGGAGAGATGAGATAATTGATGATCTGCGCAAGCATAGTGAGGCTTCACGCCTCTTTGCTGGATGCATGTTCACAGAATGGCAGAGTCAGCATGCCCTGAGGGTGGAGTTCCAACCTCTTGCCATCAAAAGGTCGCTTATCGGACACTTGTCTGCTTATTGGACACATGTCTGCGTGGGCCCACTTGACGAGTTGGTGGTCTCAACTAGCCTGAAGTGGACAAAGGGTTCAGGTCCTGAAAAAAATAGCTCAAACACCCATTACCATGGTGATCCCAGCTCCAGGAGGAAGTTACCTATAGGAACCTAGTGGGAGTCAGATAACATATTTCCTAAACAGCACAGTTACCAATGGGTAAATTTATCACACAGATTTAAGTTCTCATCTTCCGTTCTGATAAGTTTCTAGGTAAGGCCATACCTCCCCCTCTTCTGCCTGATACAGGGAAGAAGATACCTTTACAAATGGAGATTTTCTTTACAAATGTAAATGTCTCTTATAGAGGGTAACCAGAACTAAGACTGGGCTTAGCATGGACCCACCCAGGTCCATGTCTATGGTGATGGCCTGTTCTGGGGGCAGGCCTCCCATCCCAAACTCCTTTCGTTAGTTACTGGGGGTAGGGGTCAAAATGTCATTCAGGCAGAGACATATTTTGAGGTGGCCAATTCAAATCCCCCATAGTTACTAGTTGCTTAATCATCAATGGCTAACTGTTTGCCAGTTTCATGGGGAGCATCTCACCTGTACTGGCATCACTCTTCACTAGCACAACTACTTAGATGGGATGTGGACACTTGCTGGTCACTGCTACGTCGTCCTCATACCAAACCATACACAGTAACTTTGGGTCTGGCTCCAGGTCAGCTAACTCTCAGGACCCTCTTGGGCACACGGGATAATCCTGATGCTTCCATGCCATTCTGGGGCTACAGAAAACTTTGTGGAGTCATCCACAGCCATTTGTCACTTCTGTGGCACTCTTGGGTACAAAAGAATCATTCCACCCCCCATCCCTTCCATAAACTGGTCTACTGTGAGGCTTTTCCAAAATCATCTGCCAGGACAGAGTAGACAGCCAAACTTCCTTGGGGTCTTGCTTCCTCCCTAGAGTCAACCTGGGAAAGTAAACACAGGTTTCCTCTATACTGCCATTCCCAAATCTGTCTGGAGTTTCTGTTGTAGAACATTTTCCCTGCTTCGTCCCAGGAAGGGATCAGGGTGCACACATTTTTCATCAAGGACTCATCACCATCTAAGCGCTCCTCTTGTATCCTAGCTTCCTCTGTTTTCTTCATTGATGGAAGGGGTTATGGGACACAGCAGCCTAGAGGATGGGGAGCAGTGTGGATTGGGGAAGTTCTTTGTTACTGCTAATCACTTTTTCTCCCACATCTATGGTACACACTCCAGTTCTTTCTGTTCTCTTGAGGCCAAGGCCTTCAAAACTAAAAAGCTAACAATTGACTCCTTTTGTGTTATTTGCTTTCTTCAGAGTCATCCCTTCCCTGAGGCAGTGATGCTGACTAACTCAGCAGGAGAAGGATTACAAGGTTAAAGGAGAAGTGAAAAACTATCAAGTTATATATTCCAGCCACATATATACTGCTTTGTTTCCCCAGACCAGTCCTTGTTAAGATTAGTCAATCCCATAATGCACCCTGGGAAGAAGTGGAACACTATGGTGTGAGGACTTAGCAGCTGGGTAAACTGTGGAGTTGGCTAAGGTGGTCTTACCTTAGATCCTTGGGCTCATTCTCTGGTCTTACTCACTCTTGGAGAGGCCCCAGTCAGTGTATTTCAGATACTGTGACTTTATCAATCAGAGGTCATACCAAAATGAGTTCAGTCCTCTCTGTCTCTTCCCATTTTGCCTCCTCCTGTCCCTCTCTTTCTCCCTAGCTCTCCACTTTTCACAGTCCACTCTGCTCTGACTGTCCTCCCTCCCCATGGCAAGTTCAAAGGATGTGATTCCAGGAGCCGCAGGAGACCATTATTTGTGTCATTGGAAAAATGATTGTGTGGCCCCCAGCATCCTATCTAGTGAGCACCTTCTTTCACTTTCAATAGTGCTCATTTTGAATGATGAATTACATGGTGGCTCCAGCCATTAGAGACCAGCTCGTTCTCAAAAATATTTCACCTCAGCTGAGAAGAACTGTTTAAATGTGACGAGGACTTAAACAAATATAAATATACCATTTAGGGTATGCTAAAAGAGTTAGGCTTCATAGTAGAGTCAATAATACACAGAGTGAGATGGTCAAGGAGAAGCCTGGGTTAAGTCTCACTGGAGTCTACAGGGTTAAGTCAGAGCTGGGAAACCTTGCTTATGGCCCCGGGTGGGAGGGTCAGCTCTCAGCAGGCCTGGCCTTGGATCCCTGCTCTGAGGGCTGTGGATCTAGCTGGGAGTTTTGGGGAGTGGAGTTGGGGAGGTGGCAGGAGAAGACAGAATGTTGGAGTGTCTTCTAGTATGGAGGCTTGACAAATGTCAGGTCATCCGTGATGAACCTGGAGCAGAAACAAAGAGCTCAAGAGAGAGGCTGGCCAAGGAGCTGTGTCTTCCCAGTTGATAATGTGGAGAGATTTAGATCAGACTTTGCCCTACTCTTAAAGGGCCCCCCTTCATGCTAAACTTGGAGAAGGGGGTCTTCCACAAAAGCAAGACCCTTTATATAGCTGAAATAATTCCTGGATTAAGAACCACTTTCTAATCATCATAAGTTATCTTTATGAAAGACAGAGAAGAACAAGAAAAACTTGTGCTTGCTTCAGCAGCACATATACTAAAATCAGGACAAAAACAGAAATATGTATAAAAACTGGAACTTTCATCCAACACTTGTGAATAATGATTACAATCAACAGCCCTTAATTGAAAACCATAGATTTGAACCAAAATTATAGCAAAATGTGGAATCCTTACTGATGTACCTTTCCAGGCATGTTTCGCTTAACCTAACTGGGAGATGGCAATCAGGTAGGGCCCTGAGCACTGGAGACTCTGAGCTTGGAATAAAAAATGTAGAAAACCCATAAAGCGAATTATCAAGAACTTTCTATATATTAAGTTCATTATTCTTCAGGTTAAGGGCTATACACGGAATATACAAAAGAAACATTAAAGCTACTGAGGAAATTTTCATAGTTATATTAAATATGAGACTCAATTAGCATATGGGGAGTCTTTTTGTCTTGTGACACTATTTCCTCTCTTGGCCCAGTGAAATGTTTTTTGAGAACAGATAAAGATGTCTTGGTACATGTAGCCCACTACCAACAGTCACTGTGGAAGTGACTGCTGTGGCTCTCTTGGGGGCTTCCAATTTGGATTATCCAAGATTCAAACTGAGTCATAGTCAGATGACCAACTAGAGCCCATATGTCGCCAAAATAATCAGTGCTTCTAGAACCTGGTCAAAATACTTTTCTTTTTTCTTTTCAGTTATTTTATTGAGATCATAATGGTTTATAATATTGTGTAATTTTGTGTGTACACTATTATTTATCAGTTTCCGTATAGACTTTATCACGCTCACCACCAGTAGTCTAACTTTTATCCGTCACTGTACATATGTGCCCCTTTACTCATTTCGCCCACCCCCAGGCCCCTTCCCCTCTGGTAACCACTAATCTGTTCTTTTTTTCCATGTATTTGTTTATCTTCCACATATGAGTGAAATCATACAGTAAAATACTCTCTTTTTATAAGGTTTTTTTTAAACATAAAGATGATCCTAGCTAGAAATGGAAAATAAAAGAAAAAGAAAGAAACTCTGAGATAGTAGTTCTTAAACTTTGAGTATAAAAATATAGGTGAGCATAAGAATTACCAAGGCCCCTGTCAAAAATGTGCATTCCTGGGCCCTGCTTGCAGAGATTCTGAGTCAATGGGTCCGCAGTAGGTCCCAGGAATCTGGGTCTGATGCAGGTGCTATACTGGCTATGCAGATTGGAGCCAAATACAAACTGGTTTGAAGCTGGAGCAGAGAGAAAGGGCTTTTGAAACCTCAGGCCTTGTGAGCCAACACTGCTGTGGCTCTGCCCTACCAGACAGCGGGCACTGGTCAGGGCCAAGGCAACACTGTCCATCTTAAAGAATTAACTGATTTTGTAGCTAAATGGGCAGCAGCAGGGGTATTGTCCACCCAGAGCTTTATCACAGAAGAAAAAGAAAAGCTCATGAGCATAAGTGTGGGATGTGCATCCCCAGAGCAGCACCATTCACCTCAGAAGAAATTACCCTCCCCCAACAAACATTAACAAACCCAGCTGAATCAGAGCCCTTCATTAAAGTGACTCTTGCTCCCTTCCCCTATATCCTTCCCACATGAGCCTAATTCGTTATCTAGTTCCTTCACACAAGGGGCTTTCATAATTCAGAGCTGAGTGGAGGATATCTCTGGATGAGCAGGGAAAGTACTATTTTTGGATTCTGTTTATTTTATAATTTTGCATATATAGAGAAACACAAATGATCTATTTTTTTATTCTTTTCCTTCCAACAGAATTCACATTATAGCTAAAGCAATATTATTTTTAAAATCACCGAGTAATAGGCACAACCAACAGGCAACGTGAGGTGGCATAAATGCCCCCACCAACACATACGCAGGCCACATGGCACACACACATCACACTACACACTCTCAAATTGCCCTACGTTTCTTTTAAAAATACACTCTTTTTTTCTCTCTCACACACACGTTCTCATGTTTTCTTACTCTCAGCTTTGAAATGGAGTCTACTTTTTGATTTGGTTGGGAACTTAAGGATCTTACTACAATTGATCAAATCTCGTCCTACGAGATGCCACGAGTGCAGGAACCCAGGTAATAAAAGTCTCAACACAAACAAGAGGGGGAGCTGGGGATTAGTGAGCCACACTCTGCACGTGGTCTTCTTGGGCTTAATGAGAGGTGGTTCAGGCTGAGGGCCTTGGGATATACAAATTGGCTAAACATCAATTTGTCTACCAAAGTGCCTCCAAATTACAAATGAGTAAAATCGAGTTGTCTTGGGATCTGAGTTATTTGGCTTTAAACTTGGCCAGCAGTACCATTAACTATTGGTCTGTTAATTTATGATGGTTTAGAACAAGACTTTGATGGAAGCTACCATAGCCTTGACCAGAAAGTCAATACGTCTGTTGTAAAACAACCTTACCCATGTGTCATACATATGCTCATTGGCAAGACTTCATCTGACATTTCTCAGTTGGGCCTGAATTCACCGACTATTCATAATATTGAAAACCTTCTATTAAACCCAGGCCATTTAAATTTCTAATTGTCTAGCCATTATACATTACCTTAATACTGATGACTCAGTACTCTGTGACTCTGTAATGTGCTAATAAAAAGAGAGTGTGAATCATTTTCATATGTTACCTTTTCTGGGAGATGAATCAGAGACTCTTGCTCCAATGCTTGTGTTTAAAGTTTATTTCAAAACCAGAGTAATTGAAAACATTTCTCTATATGAAAAAGCTAATGAAAATGTTCTGCTGGAGCAGAAACATGGGTGAGCCATATGGAGTAGGGGATGGGGGAAGAGAGGAACCATAGTGAAACTGGGGAGTCAGGACAAAGCAGGGAGAAACGCTACATATGCTCCTGTACAGCAGATCCTTAGCGAGTGTTTGTTCTCTCTCAACCTTTCCTTCACTTTCACAAGTCTTAGTTTTCTTTTACCCACCAGACTTCCTGTCTCCTTGTTGAGAGAGTCCTCCCCAAGTTCTAGTTTTCTATAAACAAACAGTTCTGAAAGATCGACTTCCATCATTACCATATTTTGGATAGAAGCCCATCTCATCGAGTTGAAGACACTTTGCAAGTTGAAGGCATATTTGTATGAAAATGAGCAACAGGCCTCCTTGGAGGTCTGTAGGCTCAGTCCCAACATGACTTTAACTGCTACCTGGATGCCACACCCTGCTCAGTCCAGCCTGCAAATGATCCTCTTCAGTAATCTTTGAAAAATCTTTCCAGATAATTTAGGAAAAGACAATGCAAATTATTAATAAATATAGAATAATAAACATGTCATATCATCAGTAATTAAAGAACAGTAAATTTAAACAAAATTAAGATACTTTTTGTGTGTGTGTGAATTAATTTGGGAAAGGTTTTTAATAATTATAGTGCTGGTGTTCCAGTTAGAGTACTTTTAGGCTGCAGTAATGGAACAAACAAATCAAACTTCTTAAATAGCATGTATAATATACTATTTCAAGTGAAAAGAAGTCCCAAGGAAGGGTGGCCCCTGAGTTGATTAATTCAGGACTTCAACAGCATCATCAAGCTCCCATTCTTTGTGGGTTTGTCCCTAGGCTGGCATGATTTAAGATGTTATATGAAGACATGACAATGTCCAATGAAAGAAGGGAGACTGTTTCGTTCTTGTCTCTTTTCAAGAATGAAAAAAATTTGCCTAGTAAACCTCACATCTCATCTCATTAGCCAGGACTGGGTCATATGTCCACCTCTAAACCAATCCCTGCAAGAGAAATGAGATTACCAAGATGGTCTAGACTAATACAAATTTATTCCCAGAGGAAGCATGGATATCCGAACAAACCAAGGCTCTATCAACAGAGAAAAGGAAAAATAATGGCTCTTGAGTAAGCAACCCGTGGCGTTTGCTCTGGCTGCCAAGGGTATAGAGAGGCAGGCCACACACATGCTGGTAGGAGTTCTGGAAAGTAATCTGGCACTATATATCAAGACACTTAAAAGTGTCCATACCCTTTGACATAGTAATTCCACTTCTAGGAACAAAGCCCATGGAAGGTGTACTAAATGCAGATAAAGCTTTATGCTCAAAGATGTTCACTTTAGCACCATTTATAATTTAAAAAAAAAGACAAAACAAAACAACAAAATAACTTAAGGGTCCAAAAATAAACAGTTACCTAATTACAGTACATCCTTTTGATAGACTACCCTCTAGCATTTTACAATGATGTTTACAAAGAATTTTGAAGAACATGGGAAGATGTTCATATTACAGTGTTAAATGAGAAAAGCAGGATGTCCAATTGTACATGTAATAGAACTTTATGTGAAATATTAATAGCAACTATCTCATCATCATCTGCTGTGAGCTGGGAACCCACACACTCTCTGTAATCCTTACAACAACCCTGAAATATCGGTGTTCTTGTGCTCATTTTGCAAATGAGACAACCAAGGCTCAGAGACGTTTAGTAGGTTTCCCTGAATCACTCAACTAGTAAAAGGCAGATCAGGGATTTGAGTCTCAGTCTTTCTGGCTGTTTGAACCACAGCCTCCCAATTTAGGAGCAATCTTCTTTCTTTCCCCTTTTTTTCTGTTCTCGCTTCTCCGCTGTGGATGGATAAGATATTCACAAGTTTAGCTGCACGAATGAGCCATGCTTCGGAGGTAGAGATAGACACAGAAATATTAAGTGAAGTGGAATTGAATAAGGATAATGGGAAATTGTGGGGGGAAGACAGAGAGGAGAGCAGGAGAAGGAGGAGAGCGAGCTAACTGGAGTGACTGTCCTGAGAACCAGGAAGAGACTGCTCACCAGACCAGCCAGAATTCTTTGATGTCTTTTTTAGCTGAAATGGTTCTCCAAGTGCCTCGTTCAGCTCACAGGCGCTTTACACACCAAGGATGGTCTGCACCAACTCACGGAGAGTTCTTTCAGGCCTCAGATGCTTCTCTAGATGTTGGATCCTAGTCTAATTCATATGCTAATCAGAAATCTCTCCTACCACGGCTGGCCAGATCAGGAGGGGACAGTGCACACATGACCATAGGAGTAAAGGTAGCCATTGATAACTCTGTGAAAGGTGGGGGTGGGGAGCCAATACTCAGCCCCAAGCTGGGGGTATACCTGCAACTAATAAATGGAAATTATTGAATTAAGGAGGGAAAAAAGGAAAGACAATCCTCTGGACACCTGGTTCTGTTGTTTTTCACCTCCGTGCTGTCTCTGCTAACCCATATCTACACTGGAACCCTGTTAACGTACATTGGCTGAAGACGCAATCTGTTGCCACAGAATTGATGCAAATATAGACAAGCTTTGTTTTAGTAGTTATCTGATGACCAAGAGGACCCTCAATCAGGCTTCGATGCTGGATTTTGCTACCGTTGCTGCACTGGAGTTGAAGGCCCTGCTGTCACAGTGCTAGGGCTATGGAATGATTAGCATCACCAGGTCCCCCAGCTCCCTTGTTTGTCTGAGAAATTCAAGAATAAAACAACCATGCAAGAATAATGAGCATCACATCTGATTTAAGAAAGCCCATTAAAATAAGAAATCGGAAATGTCTGCAATAAAAATCACTGGAGATAAGAATCATGCAGACTCTTGGTCCTTTTGGAGGGAACAATGTACACTGTTGAGGTGTTTTTTATGCTGAGGTTTTTAAAAGCCGATTTTCTCTTTCATTTAATATTCTGAGGTTGGTTTACTATGTCTAATATTTCATATCTAGCGATGCATATAAAATGGGAAGAGAAGAACTTCTTGTGTGGCCAACCGTCCTCTTGGACATCTTTACGTGATGCGTCTGTGCAGATTCCCCAAGTCGGCCCTGGGCGGGCCGCAGGCCACCCTGAGAACCTGAGTGCTTTGCTTAAGAACACTTTGTCTCCAAAGCCCTCACGATTGTCAACCCGACATCACGAGAAGCAGCACAACAGCTGGAGGGCTCCCTCCCGCAAGTACAGAGGAAAATTCTCTGGAGTTTAGGAAAGAGATTATTTCTGGGCTCCACATGCTGGAGATGTCCCTTATTCTTGCACTTGAGAGGAATGATATCAGGGCCAGGGAGAGTATTGCGAGGTCCGAGAGCCGGGCTGGGGGCTTGTTGAGCAAGATGGTGACCAGGAGAGCTGGAAGCAGAGAGAGCCAGAGAACAAGGGCAAACCAGGTCTGAGGAACTTGACAAAGGAGAAAAGAGAGGGCCCTCTGCCTTCAGACCCAACAGGCACGTTTAGGGCCAGGACCAGGAGACAAGGTCAAGAGTCACTGGGTCATTACAGTGGTGGAGCAGGAGAGAGGGCAAGGTGAGAACAAATCCCAAGGGGTCAGGGCTGAACTCGCCAACTCTTACCTTATGCCAGCTACAAGGAGGTAGTGAGTCCCACTGACTTAAAAGCCCCACATTCTGGAGGAGACATTTAAAACCACATCCAAAGGGCCAAGTGCTGGGTACTCAGCACAGATAATGATCCAGAGAAGACTGAAATTGGCTACTCTCACCCAGAAGCTGTCGTATGTATCCTTACACTTTTAGTCTCCCTGATATAGCTCTGAAATAAAAATGTGTAGGTAAACGAGCTTTGGAAACAGAGATAGCAATGAGTGGCATGTCTGGGGTCTGAGTTGAATAAATATTCTGTCAACTCTTGCCTCTGTAAACTGTTGCCATCAGTGATATTTTTGACGTTTCTGCCTCAGAAAGATGTGCTACCATAAATGACTGCCATTCCTGATGTGTGGTTGGCTGTGAGATGAATGGAATTACCAGGTGTAGAATTGAGAGCCAGGGCCATTCCTCAGAGCGTAGAGGCCAGAGGGAGCCCCCAGTATGTCTATCCCTATGGGATCTGTTAAAAACGAGCAGTCAGGGCTGCCTTGACAACATGAGGGATTAAGAGACATGAACGGAGAAAGGGAGCAAGGGAGAAAGGCTGGAGGCAGGGAGCAAGGCTTTATTCCCCAGAAAGTGGTCCTTGATGGCCCACCTTCACAGGCTGCCTAGAAGAAGCCTGCCATTGCTGTTCTGGTTTCCCTCTCTCCACTCTTGTCCCTGAGGAGGGTTGGTCTTTGCCAGACAAGTTCTTCTGGCATTTTTGATGTTGGATCAGAAATAGTAGGAAAAGCCCTGAGAGGTAGAAGGAGGACTGTGAGGATTTCTAGAAAGAGGTGTAGGAATTACAAACAATAAAGAGCTGGAAAAGAAGGGAAGAGGAGAGACAGTGGAAGTCTCATGGGCTCAGCGAAAGGAGATATTTCTGATCTTATTCCACCAGTGAGGTCTTGGGTAACCGAAAAGCTCCTGAGAGCCTGATGTTCTACAGAATTGAGAAAAGGAGCACAGGGGGCCTGAGGTGGTCACTTAGGTCCCCTTTGATTTCCTTTAAGAGATTCAAATAACAATAAAGTTGAGTCTCTTGGGTAGAGCTGCTTTAACGGTGCCCTGGGTCTGAGACTGGACCACATGGGCTCCAGCTTCAGCTTTAGCAGGTGATGAACCTAGCGCAGTGGGACCTCATCATGTTCCAGCTACTGACAGACCGATAGCCAAGCCACTTGAGTCTCTGAGCCTCCGTTTTCTCATTTGTAATGTGGAGGGGATAGAGAGGATCGGGGTTTTTAAATTATATGCTGTAGGAACTTGATAAAAATTATCTGGAAAAAAAGTATCCTAAATCAGTTATGTTTTGGAAACAATGGGTCAAACTTATTTAGACCAGCTTGTTACCTCAAGGGCTTCTGAGACCCTTTGAAATTTATCCAGTGTGACTTGGGAATTCACATTAATGTTCTCCAAACTTGTTTGATTGTTGGTATGGGGTGAATTGTGTCCCTTCCCAAATTCATATGTTGAAATCCTAACCCTCAGTACCTGAGAATGTGACTGTCTTTAGAGAGGGTCTTTAAAGAGTTTAAGTTAAAATGAGGTCATTAGGGTGGAACCTAATCCAATTTGTCTGGTATCTTTAAAATTAGAACACAGACACGGATATAGAGGGAAGACAGATGTGAAGACAGCAGGAGAAGACAGCCATCTGCAAGTGAAGGAGAGAGGCCTCAGAGGAAAACAACCCCGCCGACACCTTGATCTCAGACTTCTGGTCTCCAGAACTGTGAGAAAATAAATTTTTATTGTTTAAGCCACCCAGTCTATGGTACCTTGTTATGGCAGCCCCAGAAACCTAATACAGTTGTGGAATCCTTTCTCCATAACATCTCTCTTCTCAGGGTCTCTTAGATTACACTTAGGGTAAATGCTGAAATAGATATTCTTTAAGTTTTTTTTCAGCTCTAAAATGCCATGATTTTATGATAAATCATGTCAATCGATATAAGACATCATATAATTGATCAGTTAAGAAAATATATTTCAGGGCTGGCCCTGTGGCCTAGGGGTTAAGTTTTGTGTGCTCCACTTCGGTGGCCTGGGCTCTGTTCCTGGGCGCTGACCTATACCACTCGTTGGCAGCTGTGCGGTGGCAGCGTCCTACATACAAAATAGAGGAGGATTGGCATAGACGTTAGCTCAGGGCAAATCTTCCTCAGCAAAAAAAAAAGAAACTATATTTGCTGAGAAGTCAGCAAAGTTAGAGATTGGTGTTGCCTGAGTTGTTAGTTAGGCTTCATGAGAAGATGGCAGATAAGAAAACCTGGAAGGAAAAGCAGGGACGTTACAGAGGAAGCTGACAGACTCAATAGTTTTCCCAGAGATGTCAAATTCACTTGCCTTTGGAGTGGCCAAAATCCTCATGTGCATTTTTTTTCAGTCCTAGTCCTGAGCACCGGGGACTTGCATGTCTTCCTGGGATGGTGGTTGTCAAGCAAAGGAGGGCTAAATGTTACAGGCTCAGGAGTTCTGCCATCGAGACCTTCACCCTCAGAACAACACAAGGTGAACAACGAATAAGACTGTATTTAAGATGGCGCAAAAGCAGCACAGAGGGTTAAAGTTCTCCAAACGAGAGATGAATCCCCACGCCTCTCTCCAGAGGCAGCTGTAGGCACTTTCTTCATGCTTTGAAAATCGACAGCAGAAATATGAGACCCAGGAACATAGGGATTTCTAGAGTCCAGAATCAAACCTTCACAGGATGACCAGTATAAATGGACTGTAGAGACGTGTTTCCTGTGGGACACCACAGCTTCCTGTTGGTGTTATGGAGTTACACAAGAAAACAAAAACAAATCGGGGAAGTTGGCATGTGTTGCTGTATGCCTACTGGAGTGTCTTTCCCTCTTTAGGGGTTGGTTAGAGGCCGCTCCATGAGAAAAGATAAGCCAGGTCCTAGACGGCGGTCAAGGAGTAGTTTTCACTTACTGAGATACTTCTTATCAAAAGCAATTTTTCTAAAAGCATGTACTATGTAGTTTCTCAGTTGTAAAATCTGGCCAGATAATCAGACACAATTATTCTCTTCATTTGCTCTGTGGAAAGATCTCGTTTCTCACATGCTGAGAGCCTCCCTGAGCCTAACAGCACATCAGATACTGTACCTCCCTCGTATGCCGCCTTGCAAACACACGTCCTGAAAAAGGGCAGCAATTCTACAACCACAATAAAACAGCAACTGGGGAGCAAAGCCCCACGGCCGAGACGCCCCCAACCAGATTGCATTGCTATTTTTATCCCACGAGCTGAGCGTATTGACGGAATACAGAATTACTTTTGTGATTAAATGTGGCCAAAAACCTTGCAAGTGTTAATCTCTGGAAATCTGTTACAAATTGGACAGGAGCACCAGCAAACTGCTATTTTGTAGGTCTAAAAATAATCCTTGGTGCACTTGTGTGTAAGTAATGCAGCAGGAAGAAAAAAAATTAATTTAATTGGTCAGAGTGGATTGGTTTAAAGCAGTCAATTCCTCAATTCCTAAATATAATAGCAGGTATGGTTCTCTGAAAACCCCCAAAGGGAGAGAGGGTCAGGTGCTGAGGGGATGGGCAGAGGCTTTGGCAATTCTTTGCATTTACTAATCTTAGTCATTCTGGCCCAGAGAGCAGGGCTCTGGAATCTGAAATACTCCAACTCCGCTTTTTTGAGAATCTATGTGATTGTGGTGGGAGTAGAGTCAGACGTGGGTAAAAATATGATGGAGGATTCACTGACAAGCTAGCACTGTTGAACGAGTCGTGAAGGTGTTGGCCACATAAAGTCAGTATTGGCCCCATTTCGTCTGCCTATGTCCCTTTGGAAATCAGGTGTCTTTTCTGTTCTGTCACAGAAAGCAGTAGAGTTTCCAAGTAGGGTCCATGTAGAGTGGCTGGTGCCAACCCAGCTGAGATATAGTTACCTTGGGCCCCAAGTGGGACAGCACAATCCTTGACCCATCCAAACGCAAGCCCTTCCAGCACCTCTCAGAACACTCACTCCACAGTTCAGTCCCACAGTTACTTGTCATTCCCTGTCCCCTTCAATTTGCCCAGCCATACTTTGGCAGCTTCCTTTGTGCTTGGGGTGAGACCCTAAAACCTTTCATGCCCATCGATGTTCTTCTTCCTCCCTCTTTCATCCATATCCAGTGTGCCTGGTCCATATTCCTGGGTCTCGGTTCTATTTCCCTGTCACACTCCAGTTCTGTACCTGAGTTAGCCTCCTGGGTTGCACCTGAACACCTGCCTAAACTATGCCAGCCTTCTTTCCCTAGAGCTCGGCCCTATCTCCTCACTCCATCTTTCAACAGGAATCCTGCTTCAATCTGGATAGACTGTCTTGGGACCTAAGGATGACAACCTCCACTGCCTAGAGCCTTCTGATGCCAGGCCTGATCTATGAGATCACACCTGCAGGAAAGCAGTGTCTTTCCAGGACAGCACCGTGGTCAAAGCACAGGCTTTAGAACTATCCTGCCTTTCTAGCATTAAATGTATTGTAGGGCTTCCAACTAGTTGACAAGGTCGAGTTTTTCTTTATAGAGTTCCAGCTAATAAATGCATAAGGAATAGTAGAATTAGAAAATTACCATTTTGGAACACCCATTGAAACAATGGGTCTATTCTAGGTAATGATCAATGACTGCTCAAAGTGTTAGGTAAAACTTTGATGGGGAACTTTATAATGGATGGATCAAGTTGACAAGACCTGATTTGACTAATCAGTCTTAAAGGCATTAATGGAAAGACAGCCAGACACTATGACCCTATGATTCAATAGGAAGTGCATAGCCCACCTATGCACTTAAAAAAAAAAGAATCCCTAAAAAAAAAAAGAATCTGAATCTAATCAAGCCAGTACATGTAAATAGTAGTCTACAAAATTATAGGGAATAGAGGAATATGTTAAATGACATCATGTGAACTCAATCGGAAAATCTAGATTGTGAGATTCTACCACACAGTGAATGACCCAATTTCTTCAAAGAAAGGAGGGTTAACTGTTATAAATTGAAAAAGACTTAAGACCATATCAACCAAACGGAACATATGGGTGAAAGTGCTTTGTAAAAGGCCAAGTTTATTATTACTATGACTGTTGCCCTACATCTCAGTTCCAGATCCTTAAGTCTGGGAAATCCATTGTTAAAATAAACTTCAAAAACTATACACTTTATTTTCCAAAACTTGTGTCTAGAAAATTTGAAGAACCTTAGGCATATGAGGAAAATACAATTTCCTAATGGGTAAGGGGAGGCTATGACAAACAGATGATGTAATACCTAGCCTGAATTATTAAGCAATGGCAAAACTGAAAGTCTAACCAGACTGTAAAATCTAAACCTTCATACGCTTTGCAAAAACCTTCTGGTCACAGAAAGATTTGGCATGACCACATATACATACCCATATGTACTCACTTTAAACAGTATGACACTGTTATATGCTTATATATATACACACATATGTTGACAAAATTTACTAACATATGCTTATATATACACATATCTTATAGCCATGAATAGATAATAAACCTTTTTATTTTTCTCTCTCCCAAGTAAAATCTTACATAGTAAAACACTGGCTATGGGACACTCATGGAAAATAAATTCATTGGGATACACGTGGAGTCCCAAATAAAACAAGATTTTATCTCCATTGCCAATTTTAGTTTCTGTCTTTCTCAATGGTCACCTTTTCAAAATGTGTTTTGTTCTTCCCTGCGTCTTAAAAAGAGAATTCCAAACACTTCCTTAGTAGCCTGGGGCTGTTATTATGAACATGATTATACTAGGATGTAATATATGCCCTTGGAGTTTATTCGAGGAATTTGAGGTACTGGCTGTTTTCCAAAACATGAAATGACCTCAGCCCACTGTGCTTTTTGAATTCTTTCTACATTTTGTAGCACTTATTTGTACTCCTGTGTTTCATCTTGCGTCTGCGGTAGATACCTGACCATCCCTTCTAACTGCTGCTTCCAATCTGTTTATGAACAGATAATCAAGCTCATTGATTTGTGGGCAAAGTAAAAGTGAAGAGACTCTGCTGAGCACCTAAGAGATTCTTTCATAGGTAAAGTGCATGACCCTGAGTACCTGGACTTTGTGAATGTGACTTTGCTGCTGAAGTCTTATTTGTTGCCTATCAAATTCTTAGCTATGTTTCACATAAGTCAAAGAGGCTGCCAAAAAAAAGGATTGTTCAGAAACACAAGATAAAAATGTATCCTTGGAGTATACTTGAGTTGGAGGCTTCGATTAACTCCTTTATAGGGAAAATATGACTTATTCCCATGGAAAAGTAAATATTGCTTTTCTTAAATTCACAATGAACCTCTATAACACCACTATGCTGAGACCCCAAACTCAGATTACAAATTACCCTTTTTAAGTGAAAACAGATTTAATATCTTCCTTAGATCTTATTTGAATAAGTTCGCTGTATATACTGGACCCCTGACAAATGGACGTTTATAATGACTATATTTAGGTCTCCTTCACATACAAATACCTGGCAGCAATATGAGCATTTAATACTCTTGAATGATTTTCTGATTAAAGAGAATTTTCTCCCAATCGTATTGATGCTTAGATGATTAGGGTAGGCCTGTGAAATTGATTTTTATGAAGTTCACCTGGTTGAAGAGTATTATTCCAGCCCGCTCACCCTGTATGAATCTCACATTTCACTCTCTCCCTCCTCCACTGCATGAATCAACACAGGTCCCCAGTATGATGCCACATAGTGCCCCCAATCCCAACTGCTTACAATTAGATCTTGGGGGCCCTCCGTTCATCCAGACTAGATTAGTAGTTTAAGTGCTTGGAAATAACAACCAGAATGCTGCAGGTCCTCTCCGTAGATCCACTAGTGGTTTTCTGACATCAGACTGTGGTGCTCGTCCCAACTATGGTGGCCTTCCTTGCTCCTTGGAATCTGAAGTGGAGCATCTATGATTTTGGCACGTGCATAGAGTGATGGATACATGACTTAAGAGAACCAGCCAGGTAATCCCTAGGCTTTTCTGAGCTCAGCAGCTCAAATGCTCACAGAATCATGAGTGTAGTGCTGCAGGAACAAAGCATTTCCATCTAAAATGAGATGTCCATTAGCACATCCTTCCAGCACTCTCTCCTCTCCACAAGACTGGAAAAATCACGGGAGGAAGCTGAGCTGATTGGATGAGACCAAAATCCCTTCTAATTATGGTGAATAACCTAGTTACTATTGGTATTTGAGTCAAACAAAAGTATAATAGCCACCGTTCACAAATTCTTTCTCTTAAAATGACAAATATCTTTATAGCAACAAACTGTTCCTGACCTGGGAAAATAGAAATTCTTAAAACATATCTTCTGCATCATCGGCTCACCTCTGGGATATTCTGCTTTTACTCACATTTTAATAAAGTATCAATGGGGGTGGTTATAGGAATATGAAAATTGCAAAAGTTTACTGGTTTCAGGATCAACAGTATTCTCATTATTTTAATTTCAAAAAGAATTTGCAGGCTCCCACTTACCTGTCTGTATATATCATACAAAATTAACCGAATTTACTGGGGTTTTTTTTGATGAGGAAGATTGGCCCTAAACTAACATCTGTTGCCAATCTTCCACTTTTTTACATGAGGAAGATTGTCCCTGAGCTAACATCTGTACCCATCTTCCTCTATTTTGTATATGAGATGCTGCCACAGCATGGCTTGATGAGCAGTGTGTAGGTCCGTGCCCAGGATCCGAACCTGCGAACCCCAGGTTGCCAAAGTGGAGTGCGTGAACTTAACCACTACGTCACCAGGCCAGCCCCTAAATTTACTTTTTAAGATCTATGGAAAACTCTGAGCTGGTAGAGTGATTTGAGAGATTTGAGTTACCTTATTCAGAACACCTTGGTTAATGAGACCAAGGCAAAAGCTTGACCTCAGTGGAACCCGTGGCCATAGTCCTGACCCACTCATCCTGAAAGGATATGTTCTGTTGCTGGTGGACCAGTCTTAGGACTACCCTTGAAGATTAAGGACTGACAGTCTACATTAGTATGAGCCAGTTTCGGATGGAGAACAAGAGACACCCAAGTGTAGTGGTTAAGCGCATACACCTTGGAGTCTGATACACCTAGGTTCAAATCCAGCTGCCCCACTTAATGCTGGGTGACCTTTGGTGTGGTATTTAACCTCTTTGAGCTTCATTTCCTTCATCTATATAATGGAGGTGATAATAGTGTACATGAGTTGAATTTAGAAAAAAACATTCCAGGTACTTTAAGCAGAAATAGATCTAATACAGGGAAATAGTGCTTACAAAATTGTAGAGTGAACTAGAGCAGTGGAAGTTAGGGGAGCCACCAATGGACCATAGACTTCAAGGGCATGCCACCATTGCTGAGTTCCAGAGGCCACACAGCTGCTGTTGCTGCAGGCACCACTGCGTCTTACCCCTACAAAGCTGCTGACCAGACACTGAAGTGTGGAATTCTCTGTGGCAAACACTCACATCCATCCGACCTTACTTGCTAGCACCAACAATAAGCAAGTAAATAGTCACCATTTCACTTCCACTTCCAAATCCTGGGCCATTGCCTCTCACAGGGGGATCTTTCTTGCATAGAGAACCCTGGCTTCAAAGGAATCCGGGAAATGCAGTTTTTAGATTTCCAAAACCAGCAATATAAGAAGGTACATAGAAAGGGATGTGAGTGATGCTAAATGGCAATAGACCATATCCAGCACATGACACCTAACTCCCGCAGTTGTTGTAAGGATTATATGAGACAATATGGATAAATTACTTAGCACAGGGCCTGGGACATAGAAAGCACTCAGTATTTAATGGCTGCTTATATTTATATGGTTGTTACATCATTGAAATTGAGGAATCTGCTGAGCATTAAATGTCCCTACTACACAGCAGGATCTCTCCCTTCTTGGATAACTTTTCCAAGTCAATCCCTAGATGTCCAAGGCCCTGTCTCAACACCATCTCATTCTCCCCTGGCCCCAACTTGCCCCAGGCTTTTCTCAATTCCCAGTTTTACCATGTCTTTATCCCTCAATACACCCTCACCTGGCAAATTGTATTCTTATTCCTTACCAATAGGGTCCAAATTATTAGCAACCAACCAACCAAGCAAACAAACAAAGAGTGATCCTTCTTTCTTCAAGGCAGAGAGAGCTTAATCTTAAAACACTTGCAGGGCAAGGGAAATATTTTCCTTCTCTCTGTCTAATGCAGGAAAGAAAAGGAAGAAAAGAAAATAGTTACCTATCTACATTGAAGTAGGCTGAAATAGTCAAATCTCATCTGAGTAAGTGTTTCTAAGGTTTCTAAATCAAAATTTTAACCGTGTTTTCCCTTCATAAGATTGTAAAGCCCTGAAATCATCAAGAGTTCAGGTGATATCTCCCAATTCAAGATGGTAAATTGAGCATATATGATTTCCTTCTCTCTCTCTCTCAAGATTTGATTGAAATAATGGCAAAATTTAACAGGAAAAAACCCAACTATGGTAGCAGTGAAAACAGTAAGAGTGCCATAAGCAGATCAGAGAATTTTTATGAATTTCCCTAAGGGAAAGTAAATGGGGATTGTATGGATGGATAAGCTGGAGCAGCAGAAAGGAAATATGGAATATGTATATAAGAAGGCTTCACAGGGAGGAGAGCTGTTCTTCTGGCAGAGAAGGGACCTACTTTCTTGGCAGAGCCAGGCTCCAAGTTGGGGCAACCAAGGCAGGGAATGTTCTTCCTACTTCTTGGCATCTGCCCTCTCCCTTCTCCCCACCTGACCAAAACAGAGACCTGCAGGAAGTAATAGTAAACAGAACAGAAGGTCTACTTGGAAAGAGACCAAGGCAAGAGGCAGAGTGGATCCTGAGGGAACTCCAGGTCTCCACGACAGAAGAAGAAAGAGATGGCAGCTTATACAGAGGGAAATGTGCCGAAGATCTCACACCTCCAACACTTGTGGCAATTGTGGAAGTGTTCTCTACCCATGCTCCCCAAATGGAAGCCATCTGTTGACATAACCTCTCCACTTTCATGAAACCTA
Organism: Diceros bicornis minor; assembly: GCF_020826845.1. NCBI lineage: Eukaryota > Metazoa > Chordata > Mammalia > Perissodactyla > Rhinocerotidae > Diceros > Diceros bicornis. Next base: position 6,329,097 of record NC_080763.1, on the reverse strand, counting down.
TAGTCATCCCAACCAGTTGAGCAAGAGGCCAGAGAACAAAGAGAGCATCCCTACATACTAACATGGCCCTTCAAAGGGTGTCAGGCACTTGAGGAAAACCAATAGCATGGATGAAGAGGAAATATGAAGAAGAAGAAGGAGAAGGAGAAGGAGAAGGAGAAGAAGAAGAACACCTATTCTGGAGAAAACAGAGATACTATCAGATACAGAAAAAATGTTTGAAAATTCAAATCAGTATGCTCATCACTTTGAGAGAATTCTGCATCCACAAAAGAGGAATATGATGCTATGTAAAAGGAGCAATGACAGAACAAGAGATACGCTTAGAAATTAAAACTATTATTACTAATATGAATAATTTATTAGAAAGTTTCGAAGGATATCACCTGGAACACAGTACATGCACAAAGAAATGTAAAATATGAGAGAAAACAATAAACATGGCAGATTAATCTGGGAACTCCAATATGCCACTAATAAGAGTTGAAGAAAGATACAACAGAAAACTAGAGGGAATAATTATTTTTAAAAATAATACAAGAAAATTTCCCAGAATTGAAAGTTTTTGAGAATTTTATACCATCAGAAACTCTGCCAGCTTGGACTGACAGAGATAGAGAGAGGATGAAATGAAAGAGGTTGTCAGACTCCCATATTGTAACCTTCGCTACTCTGGGAATTTATTTTATAACACTATTGTTTCTATAACCAGCTAAACACGCGTTTTATATTTTTACTTTTAAACCTCTATTTAAATAAGACAACTTAGATGAACCTGATGGTGTGAGTTTTATTCCTGGGACCCTGAAAGGCACCCACCTTCTCAGGGATCCCTTTGACTCCTCCCCACCCTGAGCGCTGATAATGTCAGCCAGTGTCCACACTGGATAACTTCAGGGTGCACACCAGTACCAGTGCCTGCTCCGCAGCTCACTTGCTTCCCAAGTGAGAAGAAAGGCCCTCTTCACACATACACCCGTCCACCTCCATCCAAGTGAAGCCAGCTCTTGCCTTCAACCTTGGATGGCCTGACTTGTAAATGATTCCCAGCGTTTGTAGATCTTCCAAAAGTAGCCTTGTCATTTTGGCTTTACCGTCTCCCTTCAAGCACGTGCTGCAGGAGTTAGACTGAAAGATATCTGAGAAAAAGCATCCTGCATTGCAGTTGATTATGAACCTGTGTCCCATCACAGGATTCTGGCACTTTAATCCCTCTACTGAATTATAGATTTCCTGCCAACCGGGTTGCTTGACTAACCCTCACTTAAGCTCAACCTCCAACTTCAAGAAGAATAAGTTAAGCCCTAGAGATGTTGGATGAGTATCCAAAATGCATAGCAAATTTCCAAACAAGTAAGAATAAAGCCAACCCAGCAATGCTGCCTCCCTGGCCGATGTTCTTAGTGACTGTCACTGTTCAAGGCCAGTCATGATTCTTGGCACTCCAGGAAGCCTGGGTGCTAATTTTTGCCCACCTGAACCTTACACTTACTGCAACCTGCAGTTAAGCCCTGGCATTCACTCAAGCCTCAGCTTCAAATAATCTGTTTCAAATCAAAACATGAAGGGTTACGTTTGGAGAGACTGAGATCCAGAATTGCAGTACCGACAAGCCCGTAGGATGCTGTAGACAACACCACTTGCTCAGCATGGCACACTGGCCGAGGACTTAGATTCTGGGCAGACAGCCCTGAGTTTAAATTCTTGCCTGCCATTTTCAAGCTACGAGATTTTGGGCAAGTCACATGGCCTCCCTGAGCTTCATTTTCCTCATCTGTAAAATGGAGACTATTAATAGCATCTGTTTCATGAGCTTGTTATGAGGATTAAACGGGATGATGTTTATATGTTTGTATAAAGTGGATGGCATATATTCATTGAATGTTAGCTTTTAATATCAACAATGTTATTTTTGTTGTTTTTACAACTGACATATCGATTAATCAGATTTACTAAATTGCCCAGGAGAGATAAGTGAATGCATAAGCTACTATTAGAAATAAGGAAAGGTAAGTCCAAAAATTGATCCTGCATTGAGGGATAGCACCTCAATGCAGATGGTTTGGAAAGAGCACGTCGTCCTTTGGATCACACCCAACTTTCCTTTCTGTAAGCACAGCGACGTTGCATGGGTCATAACAAGGACATCCCAAATGAAAAGCGAGGACCAGCTCTCGCAAAAGCCAGGTGGGCGGCTCACTGCGCTGAAAGGCCCTCTGGGGGTTCACCGCCCCGGGGGCAGAGCAAAGCCGGGCAGGTGGGCGGCAGCTTCCCAAGCAGCTATTTTCATCTTGTGTTTTGAGCAACTGACTCAAACTGGGAGAAAGGGTTCATTTTCTCACTTGGAAAGTTTTCAAAACACCGAAAGGATTTGGTCAAGAGGGAAATAAACCTACTCCAGCAAAATCTTTTCCAGTGGTCAAAAAAAAAAAAGCCAGCAAAAAATTAATCACAAGTCTGCTCCAGGCAACATATGGACCCATTCAGAGAAGATGTCATTTGTTTATCAGTAGCAGACAAAGCTTCCTGCAACCAACAGCAGCTGTCACCCTGCAAAAGGACATCTTTCCATTTTCGTGAAAATTTTAAGGCAAGGCAAATGACAAAATATTTGACTGCATTTATCTGCCTTTTGGCTATTTTTACCCCTGTGCCGTGCAAATACCTTCCAGACTTCCCTCAGAACATCTTACGGTTTATCCAAGCCGTGCGTAGCAGCCACGGCACAAGTCTGGTCATTTACATTTCACAGATGGAGAAGCGAGGCCCTGAAGCTTAAGTAACATGCACACAGTAGGGCCAGGCAGAGCTGGGAACTGAGTCATGGTTGGCTTAAATGTCCCACAGAAGGGGCAATGGCCTTCAGGGAAATAAGAATGCCAACTTGGAGCAGGGCAAAGTGGTAAATGTGGTGACCTAGAAAAATGTGGAGCCTAATTGATGCTTTCTTCCCCAGTGAAGAACTTGCTATAGACCACTCACAGCATCATCTGTTGGCAACATACGGGTTTTGTTTACTCAGCTGAGAAGAAAGTATGAGAGCCCGTGTGTCCTGGTGCAGTTTACTCCCCATAATTCCTTTTTACATATTCATAATTTTGGGTAATTTCTTCTACATGTTTCTGCCAGGCTATACAGTTTCTTCCTCATCCAGACTTACCCTAATTATTTTGCTACAGTACCTGAACTGTACTGTACTGTACATTCGCTCACTGATCTCATCCTGAGTCCCTGCTGTGAGCACAGGGCTGGGCACCTGGGACACAATGCTGAGGAGTTTCCGTTCCTGCTGCCAGGAACCCAGAGTCTACCAGAGGAGACTGCCACGGAGCAAGCAGGTAGATCTGTGAGGAAATACGCTGGCAGCTGCGGAGGGGATCATCTCGGATGGCTGAGGAAAGGCATTCCTCCCTCCGGGCCACCCTGGCTTGTCTGATTATGGCCTCTCCTCTCTGCCCAGGTCCCTTTTGGTGTTGATATTTCCCCTCACATCTCCCTCACTGCCTCCAGGCCAGACCTCCGACACCCCTTAAAGTTATTATTCCAGGCCACAGAGGACAGGTTTGTGCATATAACATGGATTCTTTCCAGATGTCTTGCTCACCAGCAGTTCTTTCATAGAGTAAATCTATGCTAATTCTTCAAAGCAAAGCAACATTAAAGTCATTTTTTTTCCTGGAGCACATTCCAAAGATTATAATCTACAAAGAATACTAAAGTGAGAAAGGATCCCTGGGCTTAGCTTGTTACTAATTGTTATTTGATTTATAGAGTTGATGGGCAAGGCAACGTCCCCCTCATCTCTGGATTGAGGACAGGCTGACAGCTCCATCCATCAAGCGAGCTGTCAGAGCACAAGGCTTCGCAGAAGCTGTTACACAGAAGGCCAGCTTGTTAACACTTCTAGGAGATGAGAAAGAAGAAAGTTAACCTTACTGCCCACAGAAAAGTATTTCACTCACCCAGCAGAGAAATGGACATAGCAGTGAAGGCTTTAGTCAGAGGTATTAGAATTTAAAGACAAATTCCAATCATATATCTGTATTTCTGCTTCCTTTGTGATCCTGGAATCAATGCCTGCTTGAAACATATTGATCAATAATCAGCCAGCAACAGCAATCTCCCTGAAACTGGGCTCCATCTTCATTAGCAAATTTAAGGATATTTATGTCTATAAATACAAGGCAGAGCAAACAGAGGAGCCAAAACTCCAAGTCACAGTTAGACGGGTCCACTGAGGAGCTGGACTGCAGCTGGACGCCTTTAACAATTAGGGGCACAAGGGAAGGACAGCAGCCTTTACACAATCGCATTAACAGTGTGGTTGATGATCATTTTATGGTAGCTTGAAGAATTTTAAGCACATACAAAACATTAAAGGGATATATTTTCGATTTTTAGGTTTATTATAATTTCTTTCTTTTCTTTCAACATCTTCAACGCCTTTCAATCGTTTTAGATCCTTCTGAGTTTCAGATCATGGAAGTTCCTCAAGGACAGAGAGAGTTTCCGCAAGGACATGAGAGAGACTCCGAATGACCTCTTCTGAAGTCTAGTTCAGGGAGACAGCCTCCCTGAACAACCGCCCATGTTCAGTCTCCAATGGTGTTAGAGGTCCTAGCCTCACTTGGGCCCAGAGAATAACTTCTAGAATGGGGCCAATGCAAGAGTAATACAAAAGGCCCCCAGCTGGCAGATGGCACTACAGTCCTTGGCTATTTGAGCTTTGTGGGCAATCTCTTAATAATGGCCTTTTTCCACCGTTCTAACCAAAATGTCATAATTTGGTTAGAGAATGTCTTCTCTGCCCTCATTTGACTTTGCTGAGCCATTCCATGCTGCATCATGGAACTCTAGACTCAAAAGAAGCCTAAACCCTTTGTTGGCTGGCTGCCAGGTTAACTCATCATCCGGAGGGAGGCTGTCATGCCCAAGAACCACAGCAGGAATGGTAGAGGAGAAGGTGTGTTGTCTGTTCATGGGGGCAGTCCAAACCGGAGGATGATGTAGCTGAGGGTAGACTCTGAAGTACATCCCCCACCCTCTCCCACCCAGGAGAGGCTCTGGGTGTTCATACTGCATCTCTGAGTGCAGCTCCCCCCTCACCTCCTCAAAAGGCTCCAGGTGTCCATACTGCACCAAAGTGGCAGTGGTGACACCAAAGCCCATCTGTGGTCAACCTCATAGAACTCAGAAAGAGAAGAAGGTAATTTTCCAACTCCCACCTGTGCCTGGGCTAGCTTTACATGGAGAAGGAAGGAGCTCACAGAGGATGAACCACACTCTCCCCAAAGGCTAAGACCCTCTGCTGAAGAGAACCTCTACCCCAAGGAGTGACCCAGGGACTCAGTCGTGGTTTGCAGGGCAGCAGCTGTGGTCCCAGTGTTCAACCCAGATAGGACAGGGCACCGGGCTTCTCCAGGATGGATCTGGAATTCAGTTGCTCAAAGGGTGGCCCTCAGAATCACCTCAGAGCTTGTTAAAATGCAGATTCGGATTCCTAGGCCCTGTCAGGCCTGCTGAGTCAATTTGTGGGATTGGGGGCCGACAATCTAAATTTTTAATGAGTACTTAGCGTCTCTCTCTTGCACATTCAAGTTTGAGAACCACTGATCACCAAGTCTAGAAAAAGGAGTGTAAAAAGGCTGATTAGTGTCATTTACATTTTAGTGAAAGGCAGGGATAATCAGTGATGTTCCAGGACCAGAAGTTGTGTGGCCTGGATGGAGAAGCAAAGAGGATCCTTGTTTCCCATTCCCACCTCGGGAGGGCAAAGGGTCACTGGCCGTGGTGAGGTCACTCATGAATTGTTGGTTTCCACGTGTAGGCAAAGCACTTAAGGTATGAGATATGTACTGTATAGTATTCTAAGTATATTCAACTTAATACATCTCTCTGGTAAGAGCGCTTGTCTGGTATTTCAAATATTCCCAAGAGTGCTGCAAGTAAGAGAATGCCTAGCCAGCAAGAGGCCATAAAATTTCCTGGGGGAAATTGCTCTGAGACAGCTATAAATATGAGCTTTTCTATATATTTAATTTCCTCATTTCTGGTTCTTTTTGTTAATCCCATTTTCCTGGTGGTGCCCAGTTGAAAAATTCCTTAAGTAATTAAAAAGATGTGAGCGAGCAAGCGCACGTGTTGGAGACTAAGGGAGGGTGCGGCGAGGGGAGCTGGAAAGTCTGCATTCCCTTCTGCAGCGGGCGTGTGGGACGGAGGGCAGTCGCAGAGGAGGCAAGAGAGAGCACCGGAAACGAGCCCCGGGCCCCCAGGAGTGGCTAATGGGGGAAACTGTCTGAGTGCCCCATGGTACCCCCATTGGGCCCTTCCTGAAGGTTGTGCTGGCTGATCCACCATTTACAGTTACACTATTCTAGCAGTAGGTGCTGGATACACATGCCGGTCAGGACCCAAGGTTTTAGAAGTAACCTTACATATCTTTTCCCTAAATACTTGTGTGTCTACTTCCACAGTATAGGCTTGTAATGTCTTTTTAAAAGTCTACTCGCTCAAGAGCAGCTTCATTAGAAGTCAGCTGGCCTTCCGACTAGCATTCCAGACTCTGATTATTACACCAAAATCCATTAAACACATAAAATCTCTTATTGGAACCTCCAATTAAACCTCAAGTCTCATAAAAGAGAATGGAGTGATTATAGGAAAGTGATCTAATACTGTGCAAAGTGTTAGGAATAATAATGCTGGGGATTTATGCTGTGCCTTTGCCCAAGGAGCAGAAAGCATTTCCTAACCTTTGTCTACTAGAGTAGGTTTTGATGCCTGTTTTGTTAATTACTTGACCTTGCATATGTCCAAGTTTCTCCACTTGCAAAATGAGAATAAAAATAGCTGACACCTAACACCCGGAGATAATGGCTGTAAATGTTCTGTACAATGTCAGGGAATAGTTAGGGTTGCCATATGAGAAACCCAGGTATGGCCGTTCTTTCATCCTCAGCTTCTAGAGTTTGTGGTGTGTTCGGGGGAACCACTCAAGCATGATAGTGTACTGGTCAGCATCCATGCCCAGTAGAGCAAGGGTTCTCACTCTTGACTGTGCCTAAGAACCAGCTGGGGATTCTGTTAAAATGCAGATTCTTGGGACCTGCCTCCAGAGATTTTAACTCAGTGATTTTGGACTGGGCTCGAGAAATTAAACCACCCAGCAATCATGTGTGCTGGATACTGTTAAAGACACTGGGTAATGCAAGTGAACAAACAGACAGAAATCCACTCATGGTACATCTGCATTTGTAACAGGCCTCCAGTGAAGTGGAGATGGATGGCCGCACTTTCCCAAAGGCCACACCTTGAGGATCAAAACAGCAGCATGTATCAGCTAGCAGGTCTAGTCTCTGCCATGGCCATACTGATGGAAACGTCAACACATTTCCAAACTCTGATTACTCTTCTTCTCCACTGGGACCTACTTGTTGGCCATAATAGTCTAGATTCTCTTTATTCAGGAATACTGGGTTCATTTTGGACCTTCTCAGCAAATTCATTTGCTCCAAATTCATTGTCTTTTCATTCCAGTATCACACATCATTTGCACTGATTTCTCAGGGGATCTCCTTAGGATCAAAGTCTTTAAGGAGAATCAGGAAATATAGCACTTGTTCCAGGGACTTTGGCAACAGGAATAATCAAGAATATGTCTGGATTTGACCTCCAAGGATTGGAAGACAAATAATTTGTCTGGTTCTAACCCAACCTAAGGGTTTACCTTGAATGGAAATTAGTCTTGGACTAGACTTACTCCAAGTCATTTCATTTTCCTTTTCCTTTTTATGTTATAACATTTTGAAATGGGGACAATTAGCTTTTGTTAATAACCCACACTTCTTGTCAAATGAAGGTTCCATTCTGGAATGCAATTGATTAATTTCTCTAAGTCCTTTGATGCATCAATACTAAAGCTGTATTGGAATCTTAGTTGACCCAGAGCAACAGAGCAAAGGAAGTACAGATGCACAACAGCATTGACACTTTTTTTAAAAAATATCCTTTTTGTGCAATATCTGTCTTTAAAAAGATGTGTTAATAATCAGAGTTGAATTATAAAAAATTCATTTCACTCCAGCAAACCTCAAGTGTCCAAAGCTGACAACAAACGATTCAGGGAGTAAAACAAAGGTAGAACAAAGCAACAAGAGCAAATAAGACTCTAAGTTAGTGAAGAAAATGAAGAACTGAAAACGACCTTACAGATTTCAGGTTCATTGAAAGATGTATCTAGGCAGATTGCTTAAGTAATATTTCATTTAGTCCATATTTTTACTTGTTATTTATGTCCTGCTTCCTTCCTCAAAGGATTTGAGGCTGCCCATTTATTCTCTGTACCTAGTAGGAAATAACATTTAAGAGGAAAAGATCATCTTTCTCCTCATCTCCTCCCTCCTCTCAAGTTCTCAAACCACTTAGGAATTTCAAACAGGATAAGGAAAGCACATTACTTACCCTATAATAAGTTTCCCAAGATTCAGTATAATCTCTGTCATTTTAATAGCTATTTTTATCAATCTCAGAGGTCTTCCCACCTCCAAAAAACTAAGTCTATATATATACGTCTATATGTTTGTAATTGATGGCACAGGTAAACATCTTGCTTTATTTCCATTTGTTAAAAGTAACTACAGGGGCCAGCCTGGTGGCGCAAGCGGTTAAGTGCGCGCACTCCGCTGCAGTGGCCCGGGGTTCGCCAGTTCAGATCCCGGGCGCGCACTGACGCACCGCTTGTCGGGCCATGCTGTGGCAGCGTCCCATATAAAGTGGAGGAAGATGGGCATGGATGTTAGCCCAGAGCCAGTCTTCCTCAGCAAAAAAAGAGGAGGATTGGCAGATGTTAGCTCAGGGCTGATCTTCCTCACACACACACACAAAAATAAAAGTAACTACAAAATTTTGAAAAAGAAGTCTGCAAATTTGGAAACAATTTTCCTTTTCCAAGGCCTTCACGGCCTTGTCCTCATGCGTACATATTTTACATGCATGAACATCTAATGTGCAATTGTTTCACTCTATGTCATATCGTAAACATTCTTCCACATGGTTATATATTTTCACTTTAAAAGTTTACCCATCTGTAATGGCTACATAATAGTCCATACAGTTAATGTGCCATTATAACAAAAGAAAAGGAAGGGAGGTATTTGAGCAGGTGGCTGAGACACTGTGTGAAATGAGTGGCACCACTGGCACCACTGCCATTTATGGGGTGCTGAGCCCTTCATAGTCCACGGAGAGAGGTCTGCTACCCAGGAGCTTCTTACTGTGAGGGCTTATTCATCAGACACACATAAGACCAGGGCTGTCTTGGTCTCAATTTTGTTTTGAAACCCCTCTTTATTCATTTCCTATATTAATATCCTTCCAGAGACAGCAAGTTCTCAAAAAGCAGAGAGAACAGCTGAAATGAAACGACTTACCCCTGCCTTCTGCACAGTGGCTGGGAGGCGAGGGCTGGGTGCCCTCTGACACCCCACCACACACGCACATGCTCCCCACTTTGGTAGAGTCACAGCGTGCAGGGAGCACAGTAGATGAGGCGGTGGAGTGCAGTGGCCATGAACAAGTCCTCTGGAACCAGACTTTACCCCTTGTTCTCGTACCTGAACCCTTCTCATCTGTAAAAATGGGGCTATAATAATAGCACTCGCTTCTTAGAGTTGTTGTGGGGATTATATAAAGAACAGGCCTTGGCACATGGTGAACACCACATAAGTGTTTATTATCATTTTTCCTTTTCTATTCCCTCTGAAAGAGAGCAGAGCAGAGCAGAGGCCAAAATGCCAGCACACAAACTGGGTAGCTGTCCCATTGATGCTGCAATCCTGGCCCCTTTACTTGTATCAACTTGTTTTACAAAAATTTTAACTCATAGACAATACCTGAGACTCTGTGTATGCATTTTAAGCCCAGAACTAAAGAACATCTCCTGGAAGTTTAAGCCTTGGTTTCAACTTCACACACACAGCTCGTCTGAATGATGCTGCCATTTGGTTAGTACAAGACTCTCTCATCACCACTGCTAGTGACCATTTATTCATCACCTACCATGTGCCAGGACTCTACTAGACACTTCATGTAACTACATGTAGCCTTCACAACAATTTTATGTGATGGGTATTATTATTCTTATTTTTATTACTATTATTCCCATTTTAAAGACATTGGAACTTGGGGCCAGAAAGATAAAGTGATTTGCCTAAAGCCAAGTGGACTCAGAATTTGGAATTGAAATCCAGGTCTGTATAACTCCCAAGTCTATTCTTTTTCCACTGCACCCACTCCTGTTCATTGTGATATTTGTACAAAGATGGCTTGAGTCTTGGGGGCTCGCGTTGCTGATTAAGTAAACTGGCTAATGCCCACAGCTGCTTTGCTGAACTGCTTAGTGCTTCCCACACATCCCGGGCTCAATGTCAGCCCTACACTCCAACGCCCCACTCACAGCCGCATTTCAGACTCAGCATCTATGCTCCTGACCCTGGCCTGCAATGGATCTTCCACCCTGCTCATGAAAAGACTTATGTGGAATTGCCATAGAGATGTAAGATAAATCCCACTGGCTCTGGTCCTACCTGTTTGCCACCTCCCTGTCTGTTCTCATGTCTGGTGACCTTCTGCCTCATCTTATCTCTACAGCCCACTCTTTGCCTTCTTCCTCTTGCTGAAAAGCAGGTTTTGGGGTTGCTCAGGAACATGATGGAGACCCCTTTTTCTTCCCTCCTTAATCCCCAGCTGGCATTGGGCACAAGAATCCCTGATTACACTCCTGGAAGTGAGAGTGTGCACATTAAGCTCATGATAGAAGTTGGGAGAAGGTAAAATGAGAGATGTGCAAATGACTCATGCTAGCTGCTTTCTGGAACTTCAGGCATGAGGGGCCCTCACTCAAGGCTCATAGTAAGATCACAGGGTCAGTGTGAATTGCTGTTACAGGCTGAATTGTGTCTCCTCAAAATTCACATGTTGAAGTCCTAACTCTCAGTACCTCAGAATGTGACCTTATTTAGACACAGGGTTATTGCAGATGTAATTAGTTAAGGTGAGGTCATACTGAGTGGTCCCTAATTCAATGCCTGGTCCTTATAAAAAGGGGAAATTTGGACACAGACATGCTCACAGACAGAATGCCACGTGAAGATGAAGGCAGAGATGAGGGTGACGCTTCTACACATCAAGGAGCACCAAAGATTGCCAGCAAACCACCAGAAGCTAGGAGAAAGGCATGGAACAGATTCCTCCCCACAGCCCTGAGAAGAAACCAACCCCGCCAACACCGTGATTCAGACTTCTCGCCTCCAGAGCTGTGAGAGAATCAGTTTCACTTGTGTAAGCCCATAGTTTGTGGTACTTTGTTACGACAGCCCTGGGTAACTACTAAGCTGGAGAGAGGCCCAAAAGAGTCATCCGAAAGCTGTCTCAAGTCCGTTCACGGGTCAGGTGGGTGCAAACAGAGTCACGGCTGTGGGAGTGCTTCCTGGATGGGCTAAGGAGCCCGGTTCACAGATGCCACGTCCCTCCCTGAGGTTCTTTAGAGACAGTTCCAGAGCAGAAACAGCTCATCTCACCAAATGCCTAATGCCACGGAGAGATGGGGCCTGCCTGGAGAGATGAAAGAAGTCAGATCTGAAGCCTAGTGTTACCTGCACCGTAGGGACACATTATGACTTGCATGAGCCTTAGGCACTTCGGTCTTTGTGGGCTCCTTCCTCCATTAAAAAAAATTTTTTAAATATTTGATAACTTCATTGGTGTAAAGACAGGTACAATCTCTGCTAGATCCATCATTATATATTCACTACTATTATACTCACTTTTTTATTCATATTTTAAAGGAAATTAAAATTAAAACATTTCTGTGAACCTCTAAAAGTGCTGTGGGCCCCAGGCACTGTGCCTGCTGTCCCTGTTGGATAAGTCAGCCCTGCCCCATGGACCTTTAGGAAGTCAAAAACCCACCTGCGCTGTGTAATATTGCCACCATGAAACTGAGCCTTGGAAAGACTTGTGAACAGTGTGTTGTATCTGAGCAATTTCTCCATCTTTTAAAAGTTATGCAGTCGCTGCACAGATTGCGTTTCTTGTGTCAAAATGTCTACAGTTTGTCTTACACTTTTCCTTTGCCTCAGGATGAACCAAAAAATAAATATTCCCAGGTATAGGCCAAGAGCCACGCTACATATTAGCTGCCACCACCTGCAAGAGTAGGACCATAAATCCACCCCCCCATCAAGACAGCCGTTGTACACTGTCAGAACCATACATAAAACATGCCCCAGTGCACTGTATCATTGGCCTTCCTGATTTACTGTATACACAGTCTCCAAGTTAAATACCAACAGAAGGACCCAAAAATATATTCTCCTGCAGCCCTTGTCTCAAAACCGCATTGCCCACACAATGTCTGCTCATTCATTGTTTACTTCCCAAAACCTGAGTGTCATTCTCGGAAACACATCTCTACAGCAGAGCCTCGCGAACTGGTGAGCACAGAAGAGGGGAAGCAGAATCTCCAGATTTAAGGCCCAGGCATTTAAAAAGGGAGCATGTTGCAAACATGAGACTAAGCAATTCAAACAGTTGGTATCTGGCTTCCCTTTACTGGGGTTTTTACTGGCTTCTGTTAATGTAATATTTGAGTCTATCTTCCTTTTATGCACACCTCTCAGCAATAGGAGAAGTGATAACAAATTGAATAAATAAACCCACACTAAATGGTTCTCCCTAGAAACCATTACAAAGTGTCTGTGTTTATGCAGAATTGCAACTACTCTCTATGGAGGATCCAGGAGCATAGATTTCTAGTCAGTGACAAGCCACTGGAACACAAATATCAGGAGATAGAAAGCAATGCCCAGTTACAGGTTATCAATACGAGACGAGGAGTGGCATAGTGGAAATGTACTGGTTCTGCAGGCTGATCTGGGTTTGAATATCAGCTTTTCAAGTAGACAGATGACATCTTGGAACACCTGATTCCTCATCTACGAAATGAAGATGATGCCAGTGGTGGACAGTGTTGGTTGGGAATTTAATCTCCACCTCCTCCTTCCTAACAGGACCCTTACCTTGTTTAGGTAACTACCCACCCAGGACCAGCTTCATGGATGTGTGACCTGCGCAGTCACCCAGGGCCTCCCACTCAGAAGGGGTCAGTGCTTGGTTAAATGCTCTGCCATCACCATCTGGAAATTCTTAATAATTTTATCTTTAAACTTGTGATTTGTAAGTAAAGTCTGATGGGACAGTGGAGAGTGGAGCGTGAATGTGGCAGAGGAAATGTGATATTATATGCCACCCCACTCACAATTTCTGTGACCAAGGGTAAGTCCATCCCACTTGCTTCTGATTAGTTCAAGACTAGGTGTGCCACTCAAATCAGAACAATGAGAAGCTTTTTAGGGGCTTCGGGAAAAGTGCTATCTCCTGCTTTCAGAAGTGACTCTCTCTATTCCATCTGTCTGCAAGAGTAAAGATGAAGGCAACGCACAGAGGAGGGCAGAGTCAAGAGAATCACAGAAAAACAGAGCTAGTGTTTCTGGACTAAGCAACCCAGTGTTGGCTCTCCCAGTGGACTTCCAGAATGTGAACCAACGATTTCATCGTTGCTAAATCCAGCTTAAGATGGATTTTCTGTAACTCAATGCTGAAAGCATACTGGTGAATATCTGTTGACTGAGAGGACAGATGCAAACAGCATTGAAAAACCAGAAGTCATCTCTGCCATTGAACTGGCCAAGGAAAACTTCATGGGTCTTAAAGGAGGGGAGATCTGATAGGTTAAGAACAAGGATAAAGGCAGTCTTGGAAGGAAGGGGTACTATGGTATATGCAAGGGCATGATGCAGACAAACACAAGGGGGCAGAGATGGACACAGTCTGGCGATGCAATGGTTCATGCAAGGAGAGTGGGTATCACGGAGTGGCTGCTCTGGATTTCTGAGGGTCCGAGGTTTTCTCGAGATGGTGCAGTCAGTTGCAGGTGGACCCTGTGCTAGGGCATGGCTCAGAAATGCCTGGGGTGGTGAAGGGATCCGTAGCCCTGAAGCCATGGTAAGATCTTAGGAGCTACTTTCTTATCATCTCATTCATGCAAAGGCACTCTACCCAAGTATTAATAGCTCAGTTTTGTGGTCCAACCTTCTGGGTTTGAAACCTCACTAACAGTAGACTCCGAGCAAGTTACTTTGTCATTCTGTGTAAAATGAAGGTAGAATGAAGGTCTTAGCAGTATCTACCTCACCCTTTGCTTAAGGATTATGATGTCATTCAGTGTTTGGCACTTGGCAAGAGTTCCATGGACATTGGCTATTATTAATAGTCCTTTAATTGCCTTACATGGTTCCTTGCAGGGGAGATTTCTCTCAGGGCCCACAGTCCCATAGACTCCTACTCCTTCCCCTCGTCTTTAACGTTTGGAGAAGGCCATCTGCAATCTCAAACCCCTCTTTCACCTTCTTGGCGCCTTCTGCAGCAGCCTCCAAGCTGCAGGATGAGTGCTTTCTGGTCCCCAGGCTAAGTGTGCCTGTTTCTGCCTCCCTGACATATAAGCTGGAGGAGGATGCTGAAGAGGCTCTTCGGACCAAACTCAACAACAGCCAGCCAACCTCTCTGGCTATACCCGAGAGTCAGGGGGATGCCCTGAGCGACTTGAGTCCAGGCATACTTAGAGTTTACAAAAGAAAAGCTAAACTCATACAAGAAATGCTTATGTGGCTGATTTCACATGATTTATAAGAATTTCTCAAGCACACGAAGCATACTTTCACCATATTGTAGAGTGATGTCCATTTTGGTGGTCGGCTTGCCCAGGCCACATTTGGTGTTACCTTCACAGACCCCTGCACTCCTTGGCCATAGGAGTCACATATGACCCCATTATGCACAGCATATTCTTAGTTTCTTCATTCAGCACACATTTATTCAATGCCTATTACATGCCAGGTACAATTTGGTGAACTGTCTTATACAGTTATCTGCGTTCTATATATTACATATGATATAACTGACGATGTTACACATATATACTTTTGTATTTTCAAATAGTTAGAATCAAACATCAGAGGGAACATGCGATTTAAATCACAAACTACCCTTAAAAACTTTCTTTTGAAACTCCAACCAAGAATTGGATAGTTAGAAATTCAATTGATTTCTGGCCCCTGGATTAGTATAATCTTTCCGAGGTGGATGTAGGAATGTAGTTTCACTCAGTACATCGTTACCACTAATATTTACAGCTTGCCATTTTAAAATAATCAAATTAGGAGAAACCAAAAAAATTCTAAGCCACCAAGCCCAAAACTTTCCATGAATCTTTCTTATCATGATGTGATCAAGAAAAATAAAAATTCTTGGATATATTTCAATACCAGAAGATGATTCTGCATTTGCAGAACATCTGATGTATACAAAATTTTTAAAATTCTTTTTTGATGAATACGCAGAATAAACCATGCTCTATGTCTGGGGACAAAATCATATATGTTATCAATTATTTGAAACACACAGCACATAGCCAACAAACACATGTAGAACCCAGCAGTGTTGTTGGTAAGACTATGGGGTTGGGGAGAGATTGTTTGCAGCTGTTATGTTAATTAAGGAACAAAATGGCTCCATTCACCGCATTGTCTCTCAGTCAGGCTACCAGCTCTTTTTCTGCTTCGCTCTAAATTGATACAGAGCTAGGGAGCTGATGTCTAGTCTCTGGCCCCAGTTGGTTCACACATGGAGTAGATCTTGGAAAGGAATGTCTGGCAGGTTGAGTCACAGATTCTCATCTGGCTAATTCTCCGTCACACTTAGGCTTGGGATGAGGCTGGCATGGGATTGTCTTCCCCCCACAGATGTGGCTGAGGTTGGGGGTAAGGATCTGTGGACCAGGCTGGGCGGGAGCCTGTAGAAGCAATCCATCAACAAGAGTAGATGGGGCTGAACAGAGAGGCAGAGCTGGGGTGGCATTGTAAGCTCCCTTTGCAGTCATCTTGCTTTATTCATCCACACAATTTACATGGAGCACTAGCTCCAACCAGGACACAATACAGCCACCAACACAGCCAGCTTTGCTTGCAAGATCCTAGAATAGTGGACTTTGGGGTAAGTTTCTATTTGGTACCTTTCTGAAGGTCAAAATCAGAGACACAATAAATAAACAAACACTTTCTGGTAACTGCTTAGATGTAGATAATACCACAGATTGAATATATTTGATAAAAAAAATTGGGTGCTTCTCACATATTCGGTCTTCCCCTATGAGCAAGTGACATTTTGTCCATTTCTCTAAGGGCTCATGTTTCCTAATGGTGGTGAAAATCATTCTGTCAACTGATGCAAGTCACAGATGAAGACGAACATACAAACAGGAAAATTTAAAAATGCATTATGTTCATTTCCACTATTAAACCATTAATCCACATCAAAAGTCTTTGATAAATATTACATTGTTTCTAAAAGTAAGCAAAAATCATATTATCCTCCTTGTTTTTCCTTCTCCCTTTTCTGGAGGTACTAAGGAGCAATGAGATGCCAAGAAGGTAATTAGACTTCGAGAGGAAAGATTCACGGAGCACCTGTTGTGAGGTGGGCAGAGTTCTCTATACACAGAGCGCCCTACTGTCCACAAACCTTCCTCCTTCCCAGCATGAGAAGCCAAAAGGGCAAGTTTTCCTTCTAGCCATGGTGATGGGATAAATTGGCAATCACCTTCCTGCATCCTTCCACTCCCTGCCTCCACCATGACCACCCCTAGGGGATACAACAGTTTATTATAAAGTGGTACATTAGAGCAGCTCCAGCCCACCCAGGAACAAAAAGGAGAACAACCATTGACAACTAAATGGTTTCTCTAAAGACGCAGCGGAGCTCAGGGGCAGAAAATGGTCAAGTAGTGGGCCTGTCATATCAGAAGGGAAAGACCAAAGTCACGGCAATAAAAGAAACATTCTTTCTTTGAGATGAAATTAGGCTCCAGACTCTAAGAAAAGAAATTAATGCTTACCTGTTCACCTTAGCTACAGCTCCCTTAGATGGGGAGACTGGTCTGGGATTGGAGTGCCTCAGTTCATCAATGTCCTGGGCCCATCATTATCTTCCTCCAGATCTACAACACGCAAGAAGAGGAACACCAGCAAAGACTGGTTGAAACGCCAGGCATTACTTAAGTTGCAAATCAGAGGAAGAGTGAACATCCTACTCCTCTTTTGTGGAAGGGTAGACCTTTCTTTGGGAAGGGGATAGGCTGCCTACGGGGTGTCAGGGATGGAGGAGGTACTAGGAGCCAGAGAGCAGAGAGGGATGGGGGACTCTACCCCAGGGAAACACGAGTCATAGACATCTGTGTTAGGTGGTTCTTCCCATTTGTGCCACAAGAGGACAGCTCCATGAGTCATCATCGTTGGTTGTTTCAACCTTTATTCCTCCAGACTCTAACGCCCCTCTCAGAGTTGCCTGACCTTTCAGTAAAAAGCCCTTTCCACCATGGCATTTCCACCCCCAGTTATACGCATGACCACTTCAAACCATTTCTGCATGGAGGCAGTGGCACAGATGCCAGCAGCTCTGGAGGGCACTAGAAAAAAACTCCAGAAGCTAACGACATTATGATGTCACTTCTTTATTGCTTCTAAAGCAATTAAATATTAAAATGTAAATGATCTTCTTCCTTGATATAGTTCATTATTTACTAATCATTGATAGCAGCCTGAGACAACCAGCAAGCAGATGCCAATGTGGCCAAGCCAACTCTACTAGATTTCCCTAACGATGAGTTTCTCATCACAGGTTCCCAGTATTGCAGCCTGTGACAGAAGTGGGTGCCAGTCTTTCAGCAGTAAAGACTTGGGTTGAAGTGATACTCAGTTGTTAGAGAAACATATCTAAATAAGTGAACTATCTTTTAATCAAAACTAATTTAACTACCTTTTTCTGCTTACAATTCATTAACTTAAAAAATGTATTATTATACAAAACATAGAAGTCATTAATTAAAATGCCTACAATCAAATTAGGCTCTGTGGGTCTGGAACCTTTAAAAGATAATGTATAGGAGTTGCCGGGGTAACTCATCAAGTTGTAATTCTGTACCTTCCTTGGCGAGAGCTTAGAAAGGAGAAGACATGCAATTTGGGAGATCCCAGCACTGGAAATCGAGTTAATCTGTGACTTAAGCCCTCGTGATTTTGTGTGCCAGCTATTCACCATGTGGAGGAAGAACAGAGAGTAAGAAGGCACAAAAGATTTCATTTCAAAGCTCCCTAAAATTGCCCTTTCCACTCTAGACCTGCTTCTCAGCAGAGTACGAAATGGGAAGAGAATACAGGGAGATGACACTGTCATGAAATGATAAGCTCGAAGAAGAAAGTGGAATCACTGCTTCTGAATGACAGGGAGCAGGTGCTGCCCCCAAGGGAAGGCTTCTGTGTAACCCTTAGATGAGAACCCACCCTCGGCTCAGTGTCACAGGCCAGTTACCAACCTGGAACAAGGCAAGAGCGACTGGAACCAGACTCACAGCCTGCAGACGTGCTCTCCCTTGCCAGCACCTGTGTACAGTCCGGATCGGGATTTATCGGACACTAAGAAGTCACACCCCTCCAGGGCTGCTGATCACACACGGCTGACCATCGACTCGCATTTCCACCCTCTTGTGAAGCAGGGTGCAATTGATGGAAACTTTTTTATCTTTTTGTGTAATTCTTCACTTTCTCCCTCACGTTATTCAAACTTCATTGAACCAGGGTTCTCTAAGACAGTCTTCCTCTCACACCAGTCTCAATTCCCCTGTTTAAAATACTTGTATGAAAAGTGATGGATATAATATCTATCTACTGGGCAGATAACTCGCCAAATGTGGTCAGGAAATGTGAATGACAACCATAATAATCTCGAGGACATTATCAATGGCAGGGAGCTAAATTACTTAGTTTTTAAAATTCCAAAAGGTTAGCAACAATGGAATCAATCGCGTGGCTGTTGTCAACAGTGCCACTCCCATGTTATATTATTTGCAGTGGAGGCAACTTCTCTCCTGCCTGGGAACACTGGGGATGGGACTCCTATGCAAAGTCAGTGACGTTAGAATTGTGACAAGAGTGGGGCCCAGAGAAGGGTTCTCTTCTTAGATGTTGTTATGTGTGGTGAATGCGACTAGAATGCAGTTACAGGTAACATACTGGCAGATAAAGTAAGTAATTTCTTAATTACCAAGACAATTCCAGTTTTTATTCATTTATTAGGAGCGAATTCACAAGAGGAATTCAACTTCCTAACTTTGCACAGGGGAGTTATTTATGAAATGACTAGTGGGGGCTGAGAAGAGACCTCAATGCTAAGTTAACCAGCCACACTTGAACCAAGGGGTTCAGACAGTCTACTTTTCAACACACACCAGCAGCTACATGCTAATAAGCCAAGGGGTAATGAAAGCTGTGCTACTGTGTAAATGGCATTTGTCAGCTGCTACAAGGAGGCATGAAAAGGTGCAGCCACACAGCTTTGCATGTAATGGATCACTTTCCATCCTGGTTTCCAGAGTTACCTCCAGTCCCCAATGACTACTGCGTTTGATATGGATAGTGGTGATGGTTACACGACCTGGTGAATGGACTAATGCCATGGAATTGTGCACTTAAATACAGGTAAAATGGTAAACTTCATGCCATATATATTTTAACTCAATGAAAAAAATGTGATTATCAAGCTTTTTTTAAAAAAAGAGTGATATGTATATCATATCATGTATATCATATCACACACACGTATATATAATATGTGTTGCGTAGTGTGGTGGGAATTTCCCGAGCAGACAAGAATGTGATGAGTCTTGGCAGACACGTGTGCTGTTTGGCCTAGCATCTGAACACCCATTCTACTTTGGAGGGATCTAAGATGGAAGCTGACGGGTGGCAGGTGTTCCCTCACCTGCTCTCTGGCAGTCAGACATAGACTGATGCAAACATATCCAGTAGCATGTTCATGCCCAGGACTCTAAATCTTGAGGCAGGGACCCAAAGATGCAGCTTCTGCCCGAGACGCTCTGCCATGGAGTTGAGTGGAGAGCAGAGGGGCTGTGAGTGCCAGGGCTGCATCCTGGACCAAATGCAGACAGCTCTGTTGCCTCCTGTCTCCTCTAGTTCCTGCCCATTTGCCTGGTTTCTCCAGCCCTCCTGTTACTTCTGCAATAAAATCCTTCTAGTAAATTCTTCTTCTACTTAAGTTACCCCGTGTTAATTTCCATAGTTTGCAATACTAACACGAAAAGAAAAGTTTCCATTTCTCCCACATTGTCAAATAATACTTGAAGTCAAAGTCAAAATGAGAATTCAATTTTTTTTTAACCAAGTGAGACTCTTTTTTTAAATTTTACTTCAGCTTTATTGACGTATAATTGACATATACAACTGTAATATATTTAAAGTGTACATCATGATGATTTGATCTATATATACATTGTGAAAGGATTCCCCCATCTGGTTACTTGACACATCCATCACCTCACATATTTATCTTTTCTTTTCTTTTTTTTTTTTTTTTGGTGAGCACATTTAAGTTCTCTTCTCGTAGCAAATTCTAATTATACAATACAGCGTTATCAACTATAGTCACCATGTTTTACATTAGATCCTCAGATTTTATTCATCTTATAGTTGAAAGTTTGTACTGTTTTACCAACCTTCCCCCATTTCCTCCACCCCCCAGCCCCTGGCAACCACTTTTCTACTCTCTATTTCTATGATTTTGCCTTTTTTTTTAAGATTCCACACACAAGTGATACCATGCAGTATTTGTCTTTCTTTGTCTGGCTTATTTCATTTAGCATAATGTTCTCTAGGTTCATCTGTGTTGTCACAAATGGCAGGATTTCCTTCTTTCTCATTGCGAAATAATAGTCCATTGTGTATATATATGTATATATACACAATACACACACGCGCGCACACACACACACACTATATATATATATACACACACACACACATGCATACACTATCTCTTCTTTATCCACTCATCTGTTGATGGACACTTAGGTTTTTCCACATCTTAGCTATTGTGAATAATGCTGCAAGGAACATGGGAGCGCAGACGCCTCTTAGATACACTGTTTCCACTTTCATTGGCTATATACCCAGACATGAGATTGCTGGATCATATGGTAGTTTCATTTTTAATTTTTTGAGGAACTTCCATACTGTTTTCCATAGTGGCTGCACCAATTTACATTTCTGCCATCAGTGCACAAAGCGTCCCTTTTCTCCACATCCTCTCCAACACTTGTTATTCCTTGTCTTTTTGATGATTGACATCCTAAAAGGCATGAGGTGATAGCTCATTGTGGTCTTGATTTGCGTTTCCCTGATGATTAGTGATGTTGAGTGTCTTTTCATGTGCCTGTTGGCCCTCTGTCTGTCTTCTTTGGAAACCTGTCTATTCAGGTCCTCTGCTCCCTTTTTAACTGGATCGTCTGTTTTTTTGCTATTGAGTTGAATGCATTCTTTATATATTTTGGATATTAACCCCTTATCAGACATATGATTTGCAAATATTTTCTCCCATTCCATAGGTTGCCTTTTCATTTTGTTGATGGTTTCGAGTGAGAATCCTAACTGAATTTGTAGCCACAAATCTTCCTCTGTTGTCATAAAACTATTCAACCCTGCCAATTTTCAGTCAAGCAGGGCCTCAAATGATTAAGAAATAGTTTCCTTTTCTGTCAAACACAAATTCCCCAGCAGATCAGAGGGACCGATTTCATGTGCTCTGGTTTTTGTTATGGCTGCTTCAAAGTCTGCAGTACAAGCTCCCAAAGAAGAGGCTGCATTTTTTTCCTGAAAACCTTAATAATGAGGGTGGGAGCAGCAAGGGGTTGACTTCAGCCGACCCTGGGTTTATTCTTCTGGAGAGCAAATGAGACAAATGAGCCTTGACCTGACTAGCACCCAGGCCCCAAAAGCCATACCACTGAGCCCAGTGCTAAGGCAGGATCTCATCCCCACTCCAGGATGGTTTCTCTTCTGTCACGGGATCTCTAGTTCTTCCTTTAAGTTTATCAACCTTGATACACAAGAGAGTTCTGAGGAAGCTGTGGAGACCAGAAGTGCAAATTCGGACTGTCTGTGGAGCAGCGACTCAGGCTGCTGGCTGGACGACCTGCTGTTTCTGCTGACTCGTCCTTCTTCACCTCCTCTCCCTTGACTCTGGGTGATTCACCCAGACTTGTCAGAAATGGACTGTACACCAAAGCTTATCTGCTCCCTAACTCTAAGACAAAGTATGCTATAAAAAAGCTACATAGTCTATGAGGAGGACTCTAGCCGGCCTCCCAGAAAGCTGTATCAGAATCACTGAGGGTGTTTTTTCCTCCAAAACTATGGGCACTCACTGCCCCCCTCCTCCAAACATGCACAGTCCCCCATGTGGATAAGTACCCACTCCTTGCTGAGATGACCAGGGCCATGTGCGACAGAACTCCATGAGGCGACCAGTTCCTAACACCGGGGTTTGCATCCAGCATGCCTGCCTCCACGTGCACGTGGTTTCCAGGGCTCCGCAGGCGGTGGAAACCTGGAGGCGGCGTCCCTCGTCCCTCCTGGCTCTGCCGCCTCCGCGCCAGGTGCCCTCACCGCGCCCCAGTCAGCGCCTGCATTCGGGGTGTGCGGAGGCGAGGAGACAACACGGTGGGGGCTTGTTGAGCAGCGTGGAGCGCTCTCCCAACGCAGTCTGTTCTGAGGCTGACGCTGGCCCCGACAGGCCTGGAGAGGGAAGGAGGCTGAGTGTGAGACGGCGACAAGAGAGTTATGCCTTGTTTCATCAAAAAAAGTTTCTATTTCTTACTTCTATTTTCTATACAGAAAAGAGAAAACAAATGGAAATTAAAAACACGAGTGACTTAGAGGTGAGCTAGTTACTCTCTGAGAAGTCTGAAAAGGTGTATGAGGTAAAAATCATCACAAGTTTGTGTGGCAGAGGTGGCCATTTTCTCTCCAAAAGGATTATGAGCACCAGGGTTTATATTTGATTTCCTTGCTTTGTCTTCCCTTGGCCCGATTATTCCACTGGAGAAATTACACGGGTTATTAGAGGGAAAGAAGACAGCACGGCTGTGGAGCAGGTGGTTACCCAGGCGAGCTCGTGGTAAGGGAGAGGAGGCTAGACAGCGATGGCTGACCGAGGTGACCCGTAATTCTGTTAAGGACATGGCACTGTCTTTTGGTGACACACCAACTCTATTTTCAACAACAACTTTATGGGCTTTCCAGACATTAAAATAGCAGTACGAATACTTACCTTAATGCCTACACAGACGTATTGGCATTGTTTGATATTGCTGTAATATTTTTCCTTTGCATAATCAGATTAAGCAACATGAACATGTAACTTCAGAGCTAAAGGCCACTCTCATCCTAGGAAAGACACGAGCAGTAGCAAACAAATTAATTCCTGAGTAAACCAGAAAGAGAGGAGTTAAGGCTTTGATCCAAGACTTATTATTTTCAAAGCATCTCCCAGTTATCCTGAGCCAGTCTCTGGAGACCAGGGCAGATATTGCGCCCCCTTCAGTATCGCTAAGTGGCCCACAGAAGGACACAGGCTCTTGAAGTGGCTGACCTGCCAAGTGAGAAAAAGCACATTGTGCATGCACGGGGAGAACTGGCACTCCATTTTGAAAGAGTTGCCATTGTTTCCCCTTCATGACCTTGAGTAAATGACTTCAGCACCTTTGAGTAGGGTGCTGCCTCTCCTACACTGTAAAAATGGCTATTATGTCTATCAATCATGCAGAGGTGCCACAAGACTTAATTTATTAGTTACTGTTTGTGTTACACTCTGCAGCTCTTAGATGGAAGGTGTTATAGAAATGCAAAGCAGCAATATATTATCTAAACATCTGCCTCCTCAAATAGCTCTCTAGGAAGTACTCATTGCTTCGGCACAAAGGATTTCTCCAAAAATGGATAATTTTGTCCAGGTCTTTCTCAGCCTATAAATCGTTCTGCCCTCTGTTCAGTGCACAGAATCTCTGTGCAGAATACACATGCGTGGCTGTGCCTTCCATCTTGTCCCTGTAGCAGTCACTGCAGACGCTGCTCCCTTGTGGCACGCACTGCAATGACTCGCAGGTCCGCCTTTCCTCACCACGTCTTCCCTCTTCATTCTTCACTCCAAAAAGCTGTTATAATTTGGCTTTTCTTTTGATGCTTAATTTTATACATGGGCATGTTACATCTAACCTGGTGGTTTGGTGTTTTAAAATTTGGCCATAAAACAAGAGAAATCACTAAAAATGTTCTTGAAAATAAAAGAAGAAAAGGCAAAAAAAAATTGACTGGTCCAAGTTTGAACATGTTTTGATGAGATTAAATTAAATGAAGAATTGCTAAAGATTATATTGGAGATTATTCCTGCTAATATTAATATTGTCCATAATTTGTTAAAACTCTGGCAAGTACCCTATGGCAAATGGGTATTTATTCCTATGGAAATTCCATAGTTCCAATACGTATATGCTTGGATTTAGGTAACTTCTCTTCCAAACATAGCTAGAGAAACAAAATGAATAATAGATTATATCCACATATTATTCTCAAAGATTTCCCTCCTCCCATATTTTTACTTCTGCTTTAATTTTGAGAGTATTGTTTTTTCATTGCATATTATTCTTCAACCCTATTCTTTGTGGTTATAGCAGTGTCTTAAAACGTACCCGGGATTGGGCTTTATTTTAATCAGGTATAGTAAAATGACAGACACAGAGACACCTGACTTTGAGAGAAGAGTTTATTACTCACAATTCCCAAGGGGGAGGGGGCATGCCACGCCATGCAGGGCCACATGGGGAAGCACGCAGGTCAGTCAGGAGGCAGGAGTGACAGGAAAAGCTCGGGCCAGAGCCTCTGCTGTGGTCTCTGCGGGAAGGACTGGGAGAGGCTGGGTCAGTAGCTTTGAGCAAGCTTAGGATTGGATCGTCTGAGTAATATCGACAGGCTCTGGGCCATCAGAGTGGTCTCCAGGTGTCCGGTCTCTGGCCCTGGGGTGATTTCAGGCAGGAGGAATGTTGGCTTGCTGTGTGCGAGTTTGATAAAGCAGGCAGCTGGGGATATGGGCTCTCGATTGGTTGGTTCATATATGAAAGGTGTACTCACAGGCAAGTTGTTTGCTATTTCTAAGAATTAGCTTAACTCTGGAAGGGAAGTCCCTCCCAGGTCCGCAAGGTCTCCAAGATGTCAAAACATCATAAGATGCAGAAGATAAAAAAAGCATGATTAATACAGGGAGATCTTCTCTTGATATCTTCCAAGAGAATTTTTAAAATAAGAGTTTGGTTACACGATTCTTTCACTTTTTATTTAGTGATAAAATATATGCTTTATAAGGAAGACAAGTTGTGAAAACAATCATGAAAATAGCTACCATGACGAGCACTTACTGTGCCTAGCAATCGGTGAAACACTACACATACTAACTCATTTGAGGTGTTAAACTATAAGAAAGCTAAGACGAAAAAGGAAAGGTTACCTTCTTGTCCTCATTTATTTGTTGTTTTGTGGTAAATCATCTTAAGGTTAAGTTTTGTGAGAGGCTGATCCAGGGAGCTGTGAAAGAAGTAAATAAGCATTTTCTTCCTTCTTAATGGAGATGAGTCAGTCTCTCGACACTCATTTGTGGTGGTGTAAAGCTGCTCGCGTAAGTGCATAACTTGCCATGTTTGGCGTTAATTGGCCATTTCAATTAATTCTAGCATTGTTTGGAAGCTCAGCTCTGACACACGGCTCTAATTGAAAGTCTCTCCGTATCTAATGTCCTCAGTTTGTGGGTGGGATCTTTAAACTGGCGCCACACAAGCAGTTCTCACTTGGCATCTGTATCACGACTCCCCAGACGATACCCATGGCAGGTATTATTTTGTCTGAGGAAGGATGCAACCTCAGAATCTCTCTCAACACAGTGTTGTAGGAATTCACACCCAATTTTTCTAGGTTGGCATGAAATATGAAGCATATATTTGCCATGTCTATAAAAAAGAATGAAGATTCTGTCTCTACCCATAGTTACAATTAATTTTTAGAGTGTTGTAGATTGAAAGATAATAAATTATTGTTTATTGATTAAAGAAAATCAGATACTTAATTTGACATTTATGTGTTTATAATGGATCTTTGTCTTATGAAATGTACAATGTAAGCTCCTGCTAATTAACCCAGCCCATTTCCCAGGTAGCTTCAGATGGGCATCTATTACTTCAGACTACACATCAGCCCCCAGGTGCCACTTCCCTTGGACCTCAGGACAACTCTTTCCCATGGGGAATTGATTCTATGGGCGTGGTTTGACTTGGTGTGGTGAGATTGGGTTGGAGCTGCTGCTTTACCCTCTTTGCCCAACTTCAGCCTCCCTACTCCTCACCGTGAGCTTTACAGGGAAGGCACTTGATCCTGGCTGGAGAACACCATCCCTCCATCCATATGATTGGCTCCTGCCTGAGCCAATCACAGTCCTTCCTGGGACTTTTCTGCTGGAGCATCAGGGGAGACAGTTTCTGCTGGAGATGCTAGGTGAGGGGGGAATAAGTAAGGGGCTGGTGGTGGCCACATTGCCAGTGTGTAGAAGACCCCATGTGAGCACAGCCCAGAGATGGAGAGAGAAAGATAGAAACTTTGGATCCAACTGAAGCCAGAGGCACCACTGAACCAGCTTCCTAGGTATAAGAGCCCATAAATTCATTTTTTGTCCCCTTTGGCTAGTTTAAATTGAACTTGCAATCAACAGATTCCTAACTAATACAAAAGCATTTTTTAAATATCAAAGGGATAATTTTACTGTATAGTGCAATTTTCTGGTATTCCAACTGTTGGACAGATGCTTAATATTGAAAAGATACATGATTTATATAAAGAGATAGCATTTACTGAGCTTACTATGTGCTAGGCATTGTTCTAAGCACTTTCCATGTAGTGAATCACTTAGTTCTCATAAACTCATTTGAGGTTGGTATTACTAGCATTACTATATACAGAAACAGGGACACTGAACAGTTAAGAAACTTGTCAAAGGTCACAGAGCCTATAAGTGGTAGAGCTGGGATCTGAACCAGGCGGATTGGCTCTTAGCCACTACGCTAATACTTAGAACTTGGCTCTGTCCTCTCAGTGCGAAAGTCCTTCATAATTACGTCTAATAACCAAAGAGAACAAAGCACTGCAGTATCCCTTCTCCTTTCTCTGCCTCATATACCTCCCTGACCCGAAGGTGCCATTCCAACCTTCAAAGGTGAGCAAGAAAATTCCCCTTTATATGAGAATCTGAGAATCACTGCCCTTTAGACTTGAGAAGAAACTTGCAGAAGAAATGCTACCAATAAGCATCAGTCTAAATTGGTACAATACTCCTCCCTGAAAATGCCCATCTTTTCATAAGTATATAAGTCTATTGAAAGGTGTTATTAAACCAGTGATGAATTTAACCCCAAATACATGAGTGAACCACAGTATATAACATAGGATAAATAGTCTAAGAAAGCCAAATGTTATAACATGAGAAAGGGTACTTATACTGCTCAGGGATTGGAATCACAAGCAGGAAAATCTGCTGTGCTCAACTGGGTCAAGTCAGAGGGGTTATGGTTTTGCTGATAGCTAGGGAAGATTCTCCCTGAAGCTGGAGCTCTCGCTGCCCTCTGACCCAGCCCCTGGTAGGACTGTCAAATCCCACTTTTGCCACTTAGCTACTTGATTACCTGATGAAATCCCGCAAGTGCCACAGCTGTTGCTATTTTACCTCCTCGATTTCACGAGCACCAGTGCGTCTCCCCTACCTCTGCTTTGCCTGTTGCTTTTGAAATGAGCACCAGCACGAGAGCAGGAGGGGATGTACCCAAACAGCTCTGTGGGACTGAGGGCAGCTAAGACAAGGAGCAGCTCTTTACTTTGTGATTAGAATAGTACCAACCATAAATGTGCATATATCTCTTCTGAAGAATGCCAAGTATTTTGAAAAAGAGAATCCTGACTCATCACTCGGAAGCACAAGGACACACACTAAAACAGTGGCATGGTTTATAACGTCTAGATGCTCTGCAGTGGGGTGACAAGAGGTTTGCTTTTCAAATAGAGGGGTAATCTATGGAAAGAATACAGTGATCTTCTCTCTAAAGGACATTTTTAGCTCAGGGGATCTTCCTTTCACATGAGTGATAGGTAACAGTGGAGATGGAGGGCAGGGAGGAAGAGGGATGTGCATATGGAGGGAGGTGGTACTGTTTCCATAAGCATTTCCCTTCACTTTTCTTAATGGAAATTGACACACACTCTGGTTTCCTCAAGGTCCTAGATCACATTGACTTTAGCCAAGGAGCAAGCCTGTCAGACGCCTTTACAAGTCCCCAGTTGTATTTGAGCTCTGATTTGGTGCAAGTATTCTCCATGTTCCCGTAGGCTTTGCCTAGCCTGCTGGTGCCATGGCCTCAGAGGAAGGCCAATTGCTGAGCAAGTTCACTGAGGACAATGAGATAGCTTCTGCAGAGTCAGATGTTTGGGATCTTGATATTCCCCAGAGTTGGGTCCACTGGCTCTTCATGCACAAGTGACCAGAGTTACTGACTGAAGCACCTCAGAGTGAAACTGAGCATCTCTCCTGGCCTGAAGCACAAAGCCTAGACCATCTGTTTCCATGCACAGTGGCTCCTTCAGAAGACAGTGGTAGAGGATGCATCTCCACACCAAAATAAATTCTGGTCAACTGCAAGTGAGTCTACAAGCCCCACCGAAATAAAGTTGATTTAACACATCATTGCTGAGTGGCACATTTAAAGTAGAATCATTAAATGCTATGATTTAATGTTTTTGTAAGAAAATATCATTTGAAAGTAAAAGGAGAAAAAAGATTAACTTTTGTATGTGTTTGTCAAATCTTAAGGAGCATCAACTTTCTGAGGAGACAAGAACTTTTTAGATTCCTGAAATAGAAATTACACGGCTGCACACAGCCCCTGCCCTGTGGTTTCAAACACTTCTGCCCCTGTGCAGGGTGTCATGCAGCAGACTAATGCTCCCACCGAGAAGAACCAGCCAGACCACATCAAAGAAATTTTTAAATTCTGTTCAAAAGCATAAGAGCGCTGCTGGTGCCCATGCATCACTACTAGACAGGTCTATATTTTGAAGAGGGTAGAGTCACAGAGAAGTAAGCTGTTGACCTGCAGCTTCCTTTACCCTGGGACATTTGTGGATTCTGGATGTTGAGTAAGAGTCTGAGAACCTGGTCTTTGGACAGAGGACTGATACTGGAGGTCGACAACCAGCAGCTCTTGACAGTCTGTGGTGTTTGCAAGACAGTTAGCAGAGGGTGGCAAATCACTAGCTGTGAGCACGAGCATGCTATGGGCATCCACTAGGATGTTTCATGGAAGGAAGGGAGAACAGTGGCCAATCCTGAGAAGGGAAGTACAGGTCAGATAAGAGAGCTTCCACAGAAATTCACATCCTGAGCTCCTCGGAATGAGGAACAGCTTTCATTAGCAAAGGGTAAGTATTCCAGAGCATTTACATGTGTGATAGGTTAACTACTAAACAAGTTAAACTCCCTGAAAGTATTGATTACAATTTTATTGTAAAGAATGGAAAATAATGTAATATATACATCACCCATACAGGTACATATATAGTAATATATACATAGTCAAATATTTAATTCTTTTTTAATTCATATATTTAACATAAATGATATTTTTACCATACTCAAAACAGTCTTTTTGAAGTTGGAACTTTTCCTTTGCTATCTTCATTCGTCAGTTTAGGAGGAAAAGAAAGGGTTTGATGGGCAGAATCTGATCCTGTTTGGATTATCAGAAGTTCCAAATTAATAGATTGCAAATTTCCTGTGTAGTATGTGGCACGTTAGGCCATTTTTAGACAGCAGGCTCCTGGAGAAGAGAGCTGATGCTGTGAGTATGATGTACAGAGAACACCACCACCGTTAGTTCTCCATAAATTGTTTTTTTCTTTCAAATTCAGGCCTGTAACAAGAATGCAGCTCAAGTTTATCCACTTGGTGCCCGCCTACATTTACATGCTATGCAAGATATCATACTATCGATGTTTTTGTACATGCTCTAATAGGTGACTTTTGTCAGACATGAATATTTGTAAGAATAGATATCATTGTTGGATATTGTTAGTGATTTAACTTCGAAAACATCTATTATTTCTCTATCAAGCTTCTGGTTTGTATTAAAGAGTATTAAGATCAAAGGTGAGCTATGAATCAGTTTTTTTTTTCCCAACCCAAGACAAAAAAATTGATGATAAGGCTGATGTAAGATTATAACTATTTTCCCTAATCCTAGATTTTATATTTTTTCTCATTTGAGTAATTTTACCCATTTAAGCTTACAAAATTTATACCACTCAAATATTGCTTTTATCTACTTACATATTGGGAATATGCATGAGATTTTATTTGATTTTTTGAAAAGTATTGTACACATACCTCCACAATTTGAAAACCATTGATTTAGGCTGATGTCTTTTTTTAAAAAAATTTATTGTGATAAAAACAATTAACATGAGATCTATCCTGTTAACAGATTGAAGTGTAGAATACATTATTGTCAACTATAGTTACAATGTTGTACAGATCTCTAGAGCTTATTCATCTTACTTAACTGAAATGTCATGCTGTTGATTCATAACTCCCATCTCCCCCTCCCTCCCCAGCTCCCAGTAACCACCATTCCAGTCCCTGATTTTATGAATTTGACTATTTTAGATATTTCATATAAATGGAATCATGCAGCACTTGTCTTTCTGTTAGACATTTCACTTAGCATAATGTCCTCAAGGTTCATCCATGTTGTCACATATTGCAGAATTTCCTTCTGTTTTAAGTCTGAATAATATTCCATTGTATGTATATACCACATTTGCCTTATCCATTCATCTGTCAACGGACATTTGGGTTGTTTCCACATCTTAGCTACTGTGAATAGTGCTGCAATGAACATGGGAGTTCTAATATCTCTTTGAGATCTTGATTTCAATTCTTTTGGATATATACCCAGAAGTGGAATTGCTGGATTATATAGTAGTTCTATTTTTGTGTGTGTGTGTGAGGAAGATTAGCCCTGAGCTAACATCTGTTGCCAATCCTCTTCTTTTTGCTGAGGAAGATTGGCCTTGGGCTAACGTCTGTGCCCATCTTCCTCTACTGTATATGTGGGATGCCTGCCACAGCATGGCTTGATAAGCGGTGCATAGGTCCGCACCTGAGATCCTCATCTGCCAACCCCAGGCCGCCGAAGTGGAGCATGCAAACTTAACCACTACACCACTGGGCCAGCTCCTAAGTAGTTCTATTTTTAATGTTTTGAGGAAATTACATATGATTTTCCAGAGGCTGCACCATTTTGCATTCCCACCAACAGTATACCAGGGTTCCAATTTCTCCACATCCTTGTGGACATTTGTCATTGCTTTTTTGATAACAGCCATCCTGACAGGTATGAGATGATATCTCATTGTGGTTTTGATTTGCACTTCCCTGATGATTAGTGATGAAGAGCATTTTGTCACATACCTGTTGGCCATTTGTATATCTTCTTTGCAGAAATGTCTGTTGAAGTCCTCAGCCCATTTTTTTAAAATAATTTTATTGAAGACACATTGGTTTATAACATTCTGTAAATTTCAAGTGTACAACATTATACTTCAGCTTCTGTATAGACTACCTCGTGTTCACCACCAAGAGTCTAGTTTCCATCCATCACCATACATATGTGCCCCTTTACCCCTTTTTCCCTCTCCCCATCCCCCCCAATAACCACCAATCTATTCTTATCTGTGTGTTTGTCTGTTTATCTTCCACATATGAGAGAAATCATACAGTATTTGTCTTTCTCTGTTTGACTTATTTCACTTAGCATAATACCCTCGAGGTCCATCCATGTTGTCAAAAATGGTGCAATTTCATCTTTTTTTAGGGCTGAGTAGTATGCTATTTATGTATATCCCACATCCTCTTTATCCATTCATCTGTTGATGGGAACTTGGGTTGCTTCCAAGTCTTGGCTATTGTGAATAATGCTGCAATGAAGATAGGGGTGCATATTATCTTTTCAAATTAGTGTTGTCATGTTCTTTGGATAAATACCCAGAAGTTGAATAGCTGGATCATATGGTATTTCTATTTTTAATTTTTTGAGAAATTTCCATACTATTTTTGATAGTGGCTGTACCAGTTTGCATTCCCACCAGCAGTGTATGAGCATTCCCATTTCTCCCCTCCGACGCTTGTTATTTCTTGTCTTTTTAATAACAGCCATTCTGACAGGTGTGAAGTGATATCTCATTGTACTTTTGCTTTGCATTGCTCTAATAATTAATGATGTTGAACATCGTTTCCTGGGCCTGTTGGCCATCTGTATATCTTCTTTGGAAAAATGTCTATTCATATCCTCTGCCTATTTTTTGATCAGGTTGTTCATTTTTTTGTTGTTGAGTTATATGGGTTCTTTATATATTTTGGAAATTAACCTCTTGGTATATGACTTGCAAATATTTTCTCTGAGTTGGTGGGTTGTCTTTTTGTTTTGTTCATGGTTTCCTTTGTTGTGCAAAAGCTTTTTAGTCTGATGTAGTCCCATTTGTTTATTTTTTCTTTTGTTTCTCTTGCTTGAGGAGAGATGGTATTCAAAAAGATACTGCCAAGACTGATGTCAAAGAGCGTACTGCCTATGTTTTCTTTTAGGAGTTTTATGATTTCAGGTCTCACATTGAAGTCTTTAATCAATTTTGAGTTAATTTGTGTGTATGGTGTAAGATAATGGTCTACTTTCATTTTTTTGCACGTGGCTGTCCAGTTTTCCCAACGCCATTTGTTGAAGAGACTTCCCTTTCTCCATTGTATCTTCTTAGCTCCTTTGTCAAAGATTAGCTGTTCATAGATGTGTGGGTATACTTCTGGGCTCTCAATTCTGTGGCATTGATCTGTGTGTCTGTTTTTGTGCCAGTACCACGCTGTTTTGGTTACTATAGCTTTGTAGTATATTTTGAAATCAGGGAGTCTGATACTTCCAGCTTTGTTCTTTTTTCTCAGAATTCCTTTGGCTATTCGGGGTCTTTTATTGTTCCATATAAATTTTAAGATTCTTTGTTCTATTTCTGTGAAAAATGTCATTGGGACTTTGATAGGGATTGCATTGAATCTGTAGATTGCTTTAAGTAATATGGACATTTTAACTATGTTTATTCGTACAAGCCATGAGCATGGAATATCTTTCCATATTTTTAATGTCTTCTTCAATTTCATTCAATAATATCTTATAGTTTTCAGTGTATAGGTCTTTCACCTCAGTTAAATTTATTCCTGGGTATTTTATTCTTATTGTGTGATTGAAAATGGGATTGTATTCTTGATTTTTCTTTCTGTTGGTTCATTGTTAGTGTATAGAAATGCAACTGATTTTTGTACATTGATTTCATACCCTGAAACTTTACTGTATTTGTTAATAATTTCTAATAGTTTTTTGGTGGATTCTTTAGGGTTTTCTATATACAGAATAATGTCATCTGCAAATACTGAGTTTTACTTCTTCCTTTCCAATTTGGATCTCTTTTATTTCCTTTTCTTGCCTAATTGCTCTGGCTAGGACTTCCAATACTATGTTGAATAATAGGGGTAAGAGTGGGCATCTTTGTCGTGTTTCTGTTCTCAGAGGAACAGCTTTCAGTTTTTCACCATTGAATGTGATGTTGGCTGTGGGTTTGTCACAAATGGCCTTTATTATGTTGAGATACTTTCCTTCTATACTCATTTTGTTTAGAATTTTTATCATAAATGGATGTTAGATCTTGTCAAATGCTTTCTCTGCATCTATTGAGATGATCATGTGGTTTTTATTCCTCATTTTGTTAATGTGGTGTATGACATTGATTGATTTTCGGATGTTGAACCATCCCTGTGTCCCTGATATAAATCCCACTTGATCATGGTGTATGATCCTTTTACTGTATTGTTGTATTTGATTTGCTAACATTTTGTTGCAGATTTTTGCATCTATGTTCATTAGTGATATTGGCTTGTAATTTTCCTTTTTTGTGTTGTCATTGTCTGGTTTTGCTATCAGGGTAATGTTGATCTCATAAGATGAGTTAGGAAGCATCCTGTACTCTTCAATTCTTTGGAAGAGTTTGAGAAGGATAAGTATTAAATCTTTGAATGTTTGGTAGATTTCACTAGAGAAGCCATCTGGTCCTGGAATTTTGTTTTTTTGGGAGGTTTTTGATTACTGTTTCAATCTCTTTACTTGTGATTGGTCTATTCAGATTCTCTATTTCTTCTTGATTCCATTTTGGGAGATTGTATGATTCTAAGAATTTATCCATTTCTTCTAGGTAATCCAATTTGTTGGCATACAGCTTTTTATAGTATCCTCTTATAATCCTTTGTATTTCTGTGGTATCTGTTGTAATTTCTTCTCTTTTCTTTCTGATTTCATTTATTTGAGCCTTCTCACTTTTTTCCTTAATGAATCTGGGTAAGGGTTTGTCCATTTTGTTTATCTTTTCAGAGAATCAGCTCTTAGTTTCATTGAGCCTTTCTATTGTTTTTTAGTCTCTATTTCATTTATTTCTGCTCTGATTTTTACTATTTCCTTCCTTCTACTAACTTTGTGCTTTGTTCTTCTTTTTCTAGTTCTTTCAGGTATAGCGTTAGATTGTTTATTTGAGATTTTTCTTGTTTCTTGAGGCAGGCCTGTATTGCTCTAAACTTCCCTCTTAGTACCACTTTCGCTGTATACCATAAGTTTTGGTATGTTGTGTTTTCATTTTCATTTGTCTCCAGGTATTTTTTGATTTCTTCATTGATCCAGTAGCTGTTCAGTAGCATGCTGTTTAGTCTCCACATATTTGTGACTTTTCCAGGTTTCTTCTTTTAGTTGATTTCTAGTTTCACACCATTGTGGTCAGAAAAGATGCTTGATATGATTTCAATCTTCTTAAGTTTATTGAGGCTTGTTTTGTTTCCCAACATGTGGTCTATCTTTGAGAATGTTCCATGTGCACTTGAGAAGAATGTGTATTCTGCTGCTTTTAGATGGAATGTTCTCTATATATCTATTAAATCCATCTGGTCTAGTGTTTCATTTAAGGCCACTGTTTCCTTGTTGATTTTCTGTCTGTATGATCTATCCATTGATGTAAGTGGGGTGTTAAAGTCCTCTAGTATTATTGTGTTGCTGTCAATCTCTCCCTTTAGGTCTGTTAACAGTTGCTTTATATACTTTGATGCTCCTATGTTAGGTGCATGTATATTAATAAGTGTTATGTCTTCTTGGTGGAACATCCCTTTTATCATTATATAATGTCCCTCTTTGTCTCTTGATAACTTTTTTGGCTTGAAGTCTCTTTTGTCTGATATAAGTTTGGCTATACCCACTTTCTTGTGCTTGCCATTTTCTTGGATTTTCATCTTCCATCCCTTCACTCTGAGCCTATAGTTGTCTTTAGAGCTGAGATGGATCTCCTGGAGGCTGCATATTGTTGGCTCAATTTTTTAATCCATTCAGCCACTCTATGTCTTTTGATTGGTGAATGCAATCTATTTACAATTAGAGTAAATATTGATACATGAGGGCTTAATAATGCCTTTTTATCTTTTGTTTTCTGGTTGTTCTATATTTCCATTATTTCTTTTTCCTTGTATTTCTGTCTGCCAATTCAGTTTGGTTGTTTTCTGTGATGTTTTTGTCAGTTTCCTCTTTATTTATGATTTTTGACTCGGCTCGGATTTATTTTGTGGTTACCATGAGGTTTGTATAAAAGATCTCATAGATTAGATAGTCCTTTTTCTGCTGATAATATCTTATCTCCATTAGACTCTTCCCCTTCTGTTTTTGTTGTCACAAATTATCCTTATGTTGTGAGTTTGTGACCAAATTGAAATGGTTATAGTTATTTTTGATGCTTTCTTTACCTTTAGCCTTTCTATTATAATTAAGTGTTTACTAACTTATTCTGATATAGAGTTGCAATTTTCTTATTCTGTCTGTATATTTGTCACCTTGCTCAAAGCTTTGTAAACCATGCCTTTTTGTTTCAGGTAGGAGGGCTCCTTTCAACATTTCTTATAAGGCAGGTCTAGTGATGAAGAACTCCCTCAGCTTTTGTTTGTCTGGGAAAGCTTTTATTTCTCCTTCATATCTGAAGGATAACTTTGCTGGATAGAGTATTCTTGGCTGATAGTTTTTGTCTTTCAATATTTTGAACATATCATTCCACTCTCTCCTCGCCTGTAGAGTTTCTGCTGAGACATCTGCTGACAGCCTGATGAGCATTCCTTTGTAAGTTATTTTCTTCTCTCTGGCGCCCCTCAATATTCTTTCTTTGTCATTGACTTTTGACAGTTTTAATATAATATGTCTTGGAGAAGGTCTTTTTCCGTCGAGATAATTAGGGGTTCTATCAGCTTCATATATTTGTATATCTAGTTCCTTACCCAGGTTTGGGAAGTTCTAAGCTATTATTTCTTTGAATAAGCTCTCTACTCCTTTCTCCCTCTCATCTCCTTTTGGGATACCCATTATCCTTATGTTGCTTTTTCTAATTGTCAGATATTTTTCATAGAATTTCTTCATTTTTAAAAAATCTTAGTTCTCTCCTCTTCCACTTGAATCATTTGTAGATTTCTATTTTTGAGCTCATGAATTCTCTCTTCCATATGGTCAGCTCTATTTTCAGTGCTTTCTACTTTATTTTTCATCTCATTAATTGTGTTTTTCATCTCTAGAATTTCTTTTTTTTTTTTTTAAGAGTTTCAATCTCTTTGGTGTAATGCTCTTTCTGTTCATTGATTTTATTCCTGAGTTCATTGAACTGTCTTTCTGTTGTAATTCATTGAGTTTCTTTATGACAGCTATTTTGAATTCTTTGTCAGTTAGATTGCATTCTTCTGTGACTTTAAGTTTGGTTTCTGTAGAGTTGTCATTTTCTTTGTATTCTGCAATGTTACTGTAATTCATGGTATTTAATAAACTGATTCTCTGCTGGCACATTTGTGATAGTAACCACCTTTCTTATTTGGGTAAGGCTTTTGTTACTTTGGTTCTGAGCTACTTCTGGTTGTATTTGAGAGCCTGCACTTTTCACCCTTCACTGCCTCTGCTAAAGGCATGATCAGTGCCTTCCTTCTGCCACTTGTGCCTCTGGGGTTGCTGGTGCCTTGCTGCTTAGATGTTGATGCAGTCACCACTGTGGTCACCAGGCTGCAAGCACTTCTGCTGCTTCTGGGGTCACCTGGTTCTCATGTTCCTCTACTGGCTATCCGTGGGCTCTCCATAAGCTCAAGTGTTGCTGCCCCATGCACCACCTGCGCCACTGTTTCCAGGTTGTCTGGGGGTGCTGGCAGCACCACTGCTGGAAGTGCTCAGTTCATGGATGTCACTGTTGCTGCCAGGGGCCCATGGTCTTGTATGCCGCACCCAATGCTGGTAGAGCTGGTGTCAAGGATGCTGTCACTGGGGGCCAAATCATGGGTTCTGCTATGGTTCCTGAAGCTTCAGGCCACAGGTACCACCTGCCATGGCCAGGGGGGAGCAGGGGCTAAGCCGCAAATGAGTGTCGTTTCTGCTCGTGCAGTCCCTGGTCGCTGGTGTGCACCGGGGCACCCTGATACCCCAGGTCAGGGGTCCCCTTCTCAGCCAGGAGAATATGAATTTTGGATACTGTTCTCACTGCTGGAAAGACTAGTGCCACTGCTGGAAGAGGCAGAGGGGGCTGGGTCAGTGGCTCCACTTTGTGTCCTGAATCCTCAGGACATGTGTGCCAACTGTCACTGCTGCTGGCGGGAAGGAGCTAAGCCGCAAGTGCTGTGTCTGCTCCTGCAGCCTCTGTTCACTGGTTTGTGCACCAGTGTAAGGATTGTGCTTTGGATCACTGTGCTTGGAGGGAGGGAGAGGGCTGCTCCCCAGTTCCACTGCCTCCCAGAGGTCTAGTTCACCCATCTTCAGATATATAGATGCAGGGATCTCTTTGGTGTTCTAGTGTGCTGTGTAGGAAGTCCACTGTTGATCAATGGAAGTCCGACTAGTTGTAACTTAGAGGGGAGAGACAAAGGGAACAAATCACTCCACCATGATGCTGATATCACTCTCTCAGCCCATATTTTAATTGGGTTATTATTTTTTGTTATTGAGTTGTATGAGTTCCTTATATATTTTGGAGATAAACCCCTTATCAGATATATGGTTGCAAATATTATCTCTCAATCTGTAGGTTGCCTTTTCACTCTGTTGATTGTTTCCTTTGCTTGGCATAACTTTTTAGTTTGACATAGTCCCACTTGTTTATTTTTGCTTTTGTTGCCTGTGCTTTTGGTGTCATAGCCATGAAATCATTACCAAGACCAATGTCATGAAGCTTCTCCCCTATGTTTTATTCTAGGAGTTTTACATTTTCAGGTTTCTCATTTAAGTCTTTAATCCATTTTGAGTTGATTTTTGTGTACGGTGTATAAGATACAGGTCCAACTTCATTCTGTTACATGCGGATATTCAGTTTTCCCAACACTAAGTAGTTGAAGAGACTGTCTTTTCCCTATTGTGTATTCTTGGCACCCTTGTTGAAAATTAGTTGACCATGTATGTGTGAATTTATTTCTGGGCTTTTTATTCTGTTCCATTGGTTTATATGTCCTTTTATGCCAGTACTATATTGTTTTGATGATTGTATCTTAAGAATATATTTATTTTGAAATCAGGAAGTGTGATGCTTCCAGTTTTGTTCTTTCTTAGAGTCGATTTGGCTATTTGTGGTCTTTTGTGGTTTCATATGAATTGTAGAAGTGCCTTTTCTATTTCTGTAAAATATGTCTTTGGAATTTTGGAAGGGATTGCAATGAATCTGTAGATTGCTTTGAGTAGTATGAAATTTTAACAATATTGTCTTCCAATCCATTAACATGAGATGTCTTTCCATTTGTTTGTGTCTTATGTAAGTTATTTCATCAAAGTTCTTGGTTTTCAGTTTATAAATCTTTCTCCTCCTTAGTTAAGTGTATTCCTAAGTATTTTATTATTTTTGATACTATTTTAAATGGGATTATTTTCCTAATTTCCTTTTCAGATGGTTCATTGTTAGTGTATAGAAACACAACTGATTTTTGTGTGGTGATTTTGTATCCTGGAACCCTACTGAATTAATTTATTAGTCATAATAGTTTTTTTCATGATGTCTTGGGGTTTTCTATGTATAATATCATGTCATCTGCAAAAAGGGATAATTTTACTTCTTTCTTTCCAATTTGGATGCCTTTTATTTCTTTTTCTTGTCTAATTGCTCTGTCTAGGACTTCCAGTACTATGTTAAATAGAAGTGATGAGAGTGGGCGTCCTTGCCTTGTTCCTGATTTTAGAGGAAAAGCTTTCCGTTTTCCACCATTGAGTATATTAGCTGTGTGCTTTTCATATATGGTCTTTATTATGTTGAGGTATTTTCCTTCCATTCCTTGTTTGTTGAGTTTTTATTGTGAATGGATGTTGAATTTGATCAAATGTTTTTTCTGCATCTATTGAGATGATCATGTGATTTTTATCCTTTATTCTTATAATGTGATATATCACTTAATTGATTTTCATATATTAGACCATTGTTGCATCTCAGGGATAAATCCCACTTGGTTGTGGTGTATGATTCTTTTAATGTGCTGTTGGATTCAGTTAGCTAGTATTTTTTTGAGGATTTTTGCATCTATATTCACCAGAGATATTGGCCTATAGTTTTCTTTTCTTGTGGTGTCTTTGTCTGGCTTTGGTATTAGAATAATGCTGACCTCATAAAATGAACTTGGAAGGGTTACTTATCAATTTTTGGGAAAAGTTTGAGAAAGGTTGGCATTAATTTTCTTTAAATGTTTCATAGAACTCACCAGTGAGGGCATATGGTCCTAGACTTTTCTTTGTTGGGAGGTTTTTGATTACTGATTCAATCTCCTTAGTAGTTTATGGGTCTGTTTAGGCTTTCTATTTCTTTATGACTTTGTTTTGGTAGGTCCTACCTTTCTAGGAATTTATCCATTTCTTCTGGGTTACCCAGTTTCTTGGTGGATAACTGTTCACAGTAGTCTCTTATGATCCTTTTTATTTCTGTGTCATCAGTTGTAATATCTCTTCTTTCATTTCTGATTTTGAGTTTTTTTTTCTAGTCTAGCTAAGAGTTTCTTGATTTTGTTTACCTTTTCAAAAAACCAACTCCTAGTTTTTCTATTTTTTAATTTTCTAATTAGTTTATTTCTGCTCCCTGTTACTTCCTTCCTTCTCCTAACTTTGGGCTTGGTTTGTTCTTTTTCTAGCTTGTTAAGATGTAAAGTTAGGTTGTTTATTTGAGATCTTTCTTCTTTTTTAACGTATGCACTTATTGCTATCAATTTCCCTCTTATTATGTAAGTTTTGATATGTTACTGTTTTGTTTTCATTTGTC
This sequence comes from Diceros bicornis minor, assembly GCF_020826845.1. NCBI lineage: Eukaryota > Metazoa > Chordata > Mammalia > Perissodactyla > Rhinocerotidae > Diceros > Diceros bicornis. The sequence goes on along the minus strand of NC_080763.1, from coordinate 6,288,625 downwards.
TCCAGGTATTTTCTAATTTCCTTTTTAATTTCTCCTTTGACCCAATGGTTGTTCAAGAGTGTGCTGTTTAATCTCCACATTTTTGTGAAGTTTCCAGTTTCCCTTCTGCTATTATTTTCTAGTTTCATTCCATTGTGGTAGGAAAAGATACTTAGTATAATTTCAATCTCTTAAATTTGTTGAGACTTGTTTTGTGACCTGACATGTGATTGATTTAGCCTAATTTCATCATTTCCCATGGGAAAAATAGGCAGAGATATTAAGCAACTTGGCTGAGATCACACAATTAATTAGAGGTCACACAATTACCAGAAATTGACACCTAACTCAATGCTCTTCCCACTGACCACACTGGCTTTGTGTTTTCTAATTTCAGCCATGTTGATTCAGGCACAATTCATCATAAAACCTTTACTTTCTAAAGCAGATTTCATTCTCAAGATTTAGGAATATAAGCAGACAATCAAATCCATTAAAATATATAACTACCATCAATTGGTCCAGGTAAATAAGGAGTTCTCATCCAACGAAAATGTTGGTTGGCTGCAGGGACTTGACATTTGGCTAGTTTATTGAATTTCATAGAATAGATTATAGCATTTTAAATGAGTTTTTACCCTCACTCTATGCAAGCAACTAACAGGAGAACCAGTTAAGCATCCTGATGCTTTCCATCAGCAATACAGGGTGATACTCCAGCTTGATATCCATCCAATCCAAGAGGTGCACTGTTCCAAGCGAATAACCTAATTCTAATAAACAGACTAGGACTTGGAGACTATCAGAAATAAATTAAATGCATTTAAAACTGAGAAACATCTACCAACTGAAAGCGTGGTGCATAACTGTCAACAGTCTTATCCTGAAATATATAGTCACAAGTATATTTGCTATGTATTTCTTTTCATAAAATAATGTTATCATTACATGGTCATCAGCATAAAACATATTAAAATGTTTTAAGTCATAGAGGCTGTGATACAGAGCTGTGCACAAGCAATGATAGTATATTTCTTTAAAGATTAGGGTTTAGAACTACATGAATAGCAATGGGCTATTGGGCTCATGCTCATTTGTTTTATTTAAAATAAAAGTAATTTTGAGAATGTGTGGCAATAAGTTCACAATGGTTAAAGCCTACAAATTATAGCACTCCCCAAGAATTTAAAATATATGGCAAAAAAGGGAGTCTGTGGTCACATAAATTTGGGATGTACTAGATTATTTCCAAAGGTTATAAGTTTATATGGCCTTTTTGTGCAGAACATTTTCTGGGACTTAAGTTTTAAAGGTGACACTTTGGGAAATGTCCTACAGGGGAACAATATAAACCACTATCATTTACTGAGCACTTATTATGCACCATCATGCATGTGTATGTTACCTTCGCATCTATAAGGAGTAGAAGCACCATTATCACTTATATTTTATAGATGAGGAAATACTTGCCCATCCATTTAACCCAATGGCTCTAAATACAGGAACATTTCCAGACTGTATGCAGAAATCAACCTCTGGAATTGAAAAAGGTTCCAAGTTTTATTAGAAATATGTCACTAGATGGTAGGAATCCAAAGCCTGTGAAATATGCTGTGATGACACCCAGTTTGCTGATCCACAGCATTTCCATCATGTTAAATAACAATTTTGAGAACTCAGCAAGCTCCCAGAATTATATATAAATTTCATCTTTAACCCTGAACTTGCACGGCAGAGGCATACAATCGATAGAATTGTTTAGTTGAAGAAGAATTTCTCAAGCATGGAACATGGATAACCTGCAGAGTCCTCTAGATTGTCCAAAGTGTAAACTCCTGGAGAGACCTAGAAACTAGAGCATTATCACTGGCCTCTGTAGATGCGGCTAAGGAAATCTGCATTTTAAGCAAACACCTCAGGGCACTCTGCTGTAAGCTCAAGTTCGAACGTGGAATTAGGCCAGAAAGAGTCCATTATATCTCTTTTAACTAATAAGAATAACCTTAATATTCTTCAACTAGAACCAGTTCAGAAGACAAAAGAAGGAATAGCCCATTTGGGCATTCCAATGCATGTCACATTATTGGCAGTGAGTTCAGGGGAATTCAAAAGTTTGACAACAGTTTTCTCAGGTTTACAGCTTTGGCAGCCATAACCACCAGGGTCTCATTTTGCCAGCCACGGACACATTTTGTGCTGTGGGAGAGAGGACTTCCTTCCGCAGCTGTTGACTGAGAAACCCACTAAAGACGCACAAGTCATAATTTTTCCCTGTGTTCCCAAAGCCACATTTCAAAACTTATATAAAACAGTCTTCATAATTAAATAACTAGAAGTAAGACCAGAATAAAATTAAGTCAAAATTAAAAACTCCCTTACGTTTTAGGAAGTATACCTCCAAATATACAGTGTTTATCTCTGGGTGATGGGATTATCAATAACTTTTATTCTTTATACTTCCCAGGTTTTAAATTTTTTACAGTGGCCCTCTATTGGTTTTTATTTTGATTATGAAAGAGTTTTCATTTACAAAAGTACTTTTTAAAGAAAGTGGATTTTGAGGCCTCAGAAAAGCATTCTTTCATAGCATCAATTCTATTCTTTCAGAAATAGCATTCTATTTTACATTTTCACCCTAATAATGCAAAACAGGCAGTCGAAGGGCTGGTCTGGTGGTGTAGTGGTTAAGTTCGTGCATTCCGCTTCAGTGGTCGGGAATTCACAGGTTCGGATTCCCAGTGTGGACCTACACACCACTCATCAAGCCATGCTGTGGCGGCGTCCCATATAAAGTAGAGGAAGATGGGCACAGATGTTAGCCCAGGGCCAATCTTCCTCAGCAAAAAGAGGAGGGTTGGCATCAGATGTTAGCTCAGGGCTAGTCTTCCTCTCACACACACACACACACACACACACACACACACAGACACACAAATAGCAGTCGACTCTTAAGAACATGAGGTTGTCTTCTAATCTTTTTAGCAGGCTTATGCGTATGTTCTCTTTATCCAATGGCAAGTGCAAGTGTGAGAGAAAGGAATGAGCTAAAAATGTAAGACTTTGGAAAACATCTCAAGGTAAGCAAAAATGAGAGGATCCTGAATATTTTCATCTGAAGGACTAAGAAAGATTATGACACTGCGTTTCAATTCTAAGATGCAAATTTTTCACAATCTAACATCTCTGAATTTAGGATGTATCTTTTTGTTAAATAAGTTTTGAGATATAATTCACATACCATCAGTCACCCTTTTAAAATGTACAATTCAGTGGCTTTTCATGCAACCACCATGACCATATACATTTAGAACATTTTTGTGTAATCATGAAAGTAATCATGTAGTAATCACTCTTTATATCCTCTCTCTCCTCAGCATCTAGCAACCACTAATCTACTTTCTGTCTCTGTGAATTTGCCTCTGACATACAACATGCGACCTTTTGTGTCTGGCTTCTTTCACTTAGCATGTTTTCAAAGTTCATCCATGTCACAGTATGTATCATTACTTCATTTTTATAGCTAAATGATATTCCATTGTATGGATATATTTTGTATTATCCATTCATCAGTTGATGGACTTTTGGGTTGTTTCTACTTTTTTGGCTACTGTGAATGCTGCTGCTATGAAGATTCATGTACAAGTTTTTGTGTGAACATGCTTTCAACTCTCTTGGGTACATACGTAGGAGTGGCAACACTGGGTCACATGGTAACTGTATATTCTTCCCTTTGAGGAACCGTCAAACAGTCCCAAAGCAGCTGCCCCATTTTAAAATACCACCAACAGCATATGAGGGTTCCAATTTTTCAACACTTTGCCAACACTTGTTATTGTATTTCTTTTGACTTTAGTATAAAGTAATACCTCATGGCTTTAACTTGCATTTCTCTAATGGTTAATGATGCTGAGCATCTTTCTGTGTGCTTATTTGTATATTTTCTTCGGAAAAATGTTTTCAAATCTTTTGACCACTTTTTAACTGGATTGTCTTTTTATTGGTGAGTTATGAGAGTTTTTTACATATTCTGGATAAAAGTCCCTTATCAGATATATGATTCCCAAATATTTTCTCCCATTTTGTGGGTTGTCTTTTTACTATCTTGACCATGTCCTTTGATGCACAAAACATTTTAATTTTGATGAAGTCCAATTTACCTATTTTTTCTCTTACTGCTTGTTTTTTGGTGTTGTATTTAAGAAATCATTGACTTATCCAAGATCACAAAGATTTACTCTATATTTTCTTATAAGAGTTCCATAGTTTTAGCTCTTTGATCCATTTTTTGCACTTCATTCTTTTGCATGTGGATATCTAGTTGTTCCCAGCTCCATTAGTTGAAAACACTGTTCTCTCCCTATCAAACAGTCTTGGCATCTTTGTTGAATGGGACGTATCTTACAATTGTAACTGGTTATATTTTTCTATAACGTCTCTTAGAATTTATGGCATCTTAGATTCAATAAAGCACAGAACACAACTTCTGAAATAAAAGCCTATATAAATGTGCATTTTCTTTTTTTTGGAAATAAAAAATTAATTTCCCTCAACAATATTAAGAATCCTTGAATATCAACGTGATGAGAAAAAAAGCTGTCATAAATACATACTTTTTCTTACGAAAGATATTAGTTTAAGGCTTGAAGGCTTACACACAATCTCTCGTTAAAAGCGAACAAAGACTGTCATAAAAGTAGCAATATGTCTATAGCGATCATGAAGAAAATCCATTAATTCTATAAGCCAGGTTAAATTCTCCTGTATGTTAGATTTGACAGTGATGTAATGTTACAAGAAGTAGTAATATAAACACCAATGGAATTTATTTAATTAAAAAACTAAGGAGATTTTCAGAATCTACATTTAAATATGTATTGTGCAGAATATAAAACAATAATAAAGTCAACTGTTTGGGATTAACTAGGAAGTTTGAGAAATGCAAAAATCAAGGATACTTTTGTATCAACTCCCTACTGAATGTCCAGATGAACACCGTGACAACTACAGTTTGAGAAAAGAACTCACAAACATACTGAGATCCATTTAATAGTTTTTGAAGATTTTCCCTGTAAAATGGCTTGTATTTCCACAGATACAATAGTGAAGAAATAAACTTTTCAATTTGACATGAAATATAAAAGAACAGTTTTACAAATATATTCATAAAATTTACTGCTCATAACACTATACATGGTAAATATGACCACCCCCTTAACTTATAGACTATTTAATACAGAGAAGCACTCTGTCATCTCAGCTGAAAAGAAAACAGACTTCCCTTTCCAGTTGTTTAGAAACAGTTAAATAGAACTGGAAAAATATTTGTTTTTCCCCCATCTTCCTCTAGGGATTCTTCACGAGGAGGAAAACTGACTTGAGAGGAAATAAGTTTTACTAAAAAGAAATACTGAAACTTCTTTTGTTTTACTGCTTCAGTAATGCTTACATTCCTTTAACAGATCCTGGAGCATCTCACCGGCCTTTGCCTGGGTCATAAAGAAATGATAACAGACCTGCGGTCTGCGTCCAGCACTGAAGGAGGACCTTCACCCCCCCAGCCCAGGAATGCTGATCAACCCGGGGACAGGAGATCGACAGCCAAGGGAACGGAGCTGGATGTGCCTTAAAATCAAGGTTCTGTGGTTTGTCTATCAGAAATTCCACTGTTACGAGGCAGGATTGCATGAAGGTAACTAGTTTGTAGCCAGCATTAACAATGGTGTGATCATACATCCTTTCATGCAAATCCAAAGAACAGAATGGCTTTAAAAAAGAAAAGAAGTTGATCAAAATCATAGAACTGCAGGTAACAATTCTGTAACCTGTGTTACACTTCAAGGAGAAAACGTGCTCCTCTTAAACTCTCAAAAGTGCCCAAATAACAATACTGAGCTCCCAAATAACAGGAGTTTTTTTTTTCTGTAAGCAAAAATAAAGCATTGAAGCTTTATGAAGAGTTCTCCTCAACTTTCCTAATACAGTATATGTAATAACTTAAAATAATTTCCCTATTATTACTGGAAATAAATTCTACTACAATCACGTGTATGCCATTTCCTGGCATATTTCTGCATCCAGGTTCATTAGTCTCCTTAATGGAGCCCATCATTTTTCCAATGGCTTTCTCCTTTCTTTAAACCTTAACCCTGAAATTCTATAACCAGCTATATCACGTGGCTTCCCTGAGGCACAAAGGTACCAAACTCTATAATTACTACTGAGGAATGATAAATATGCTATTTATATTAAAAGCTTTTAATTCTTTTGGGCCATAGTTGGGGGGGGGGGGGGACAACCCAGAAAACCTAATACTTACTCTGTAGTGTGAACTGTAGCCCTTTTTGCAAAAAGCAGAACCAAATAAGGGAAATGTTAAGAGCTGCAGCATACATGACCCAGCAGCACCGAATATTAATAATAAAAAAATTCCAGACTAGAAAAATATTCAGAGTTGTATCCCATCCACTCTGAATCATTTTTTTTCTGTAGTAAACTGACATAAACAACCGAAAAAAATAATATCTATGGGAATACATCACTGGGGCCTTACTTCTGGAAACCTATTCACAAAAGGCATTTTGGTCAGGCCACGATCAGGGTAACTGGTCGGCATCTTCCTATGTACAACCCTGGGGGAGTGGGACGCACCGTGTAATGGGATGGCAAGCAAGACATAAAAACAGAAGTGACCTTTAGAAGTTACCTTTTCTGAACTTATTACTCTATTTTGGTGAGCTCGAGTTCTTTATTCTCACAAACTAAATTGCTCTCAACTCTGAAAAAGAAATCTCATTAGCCAAAATTATAAGGGGATCTTACTAGAAGTGGCCAAGGTGAGCGTGGTTTCCTTTTTGCAGACTTGCCACCTCTCTGTGGCTCCTTAGGCAGGGTGGGAGGGACCTCACCTGGAAGTCAAATAACAAGATGTGGCGTGGATAGAGGGCGGTTCACTGTTACCCCTTCCAAGAGCTTGGAATTTTATTACCCAAATTTCAACTTACACTTAGCTATCTGAGTTTACTAAAAGTCAGAAACTTTTCAGGTTGGAAGATAACTTTATTTTTGGGCATATTTTGCAAGCAGAATTACTAGATTTATGTATAGTTCTTGAAATGGAAGATTATATCAGAGCATAACTTTCTGGAAAAAAAATTTTTTTGATAGGTAAAATCCAGCTATTCTGTATGCAAGACCCTTTACCTTACAGGATGCTTTTAGGGTATCAAGATTCCTCAAACCGCCTTCTACCCATATAGCAAGAAAAGGGACCGTGTGCCTCCTTTATCATTTTGTGGAGCCCAAAGAATCATAAATGAAAAGACACACTCTATCAGTGAAAGTCAATCATTGGAGTCTCTGGCTAAATCACAGCCATTCGATATATTACTCTAGGCAATTCCATTTTTCTCTTTCATTTTTTGTCTGCAGGTAGAGTAAGCTATACAAGTTGAGTAAGCTATCGATAAGAGGGCTGTTGTTGGATTTTCACACCACTTAAAAATTACCAAAACAAAAATGCCTCATCCTAAACAATTCTCTCCACTAAAAAGTAAAGCTATTTTAAAACTGAGAGGCTGAACTTCTTATATACAAAGTCAAATTAAGCAGCAGTATTCCAGAGTAATACATCTTACTACTTTAAGGAAATGGACATTCAAAATGGGTTATAACAATTGCAAACAGGCAAAATATTTGCCAGGAGGCAAAACATGGATATACCAATTCAAGTATGGATCTAGTATATTAGAATCATAGAAATTATATATGTTTACAAAGGTTAAAAAAGTGTAGCACGAATCTGCAATGGTCAATTTACGAGGATGTTAGCTTAGATAAATATTTGCTGCATGTGGCAGGGATTTATGTCAGCTGAGCCAGCTCTGTCAGTCTCAAGTCCAAGGATCCTGACACTCTGGGAGCAGTGACACTGCTGGTACCCAGCAGAGAAAGAGCATCCAAGAATTATTATTCAAAATGAAACGAACTAACAGAGAGGGATGGCAAAGCTCATATGAAATTCTGATTTAATTATTCCTCAGTAAACACTCATTTGCTCTCTTGAAATCAGGAATTTCAAATTATATCTGCAGATGTACCACTTGGCGTTGTGTATATCTAATGATCACATTTAAATTTAGTTTGATTTGCAAACATTTTCAAAACTTGCAGGGCTCCATAAGCTGCAGGGGAAGGTGACAGATGGCAGAAAGGGAGTAACAAAAACCACTCTATCATTGTGATATGTTGCTTTTAGGCTCACAGAATTTTGGCTTTCTTAAGGAAGAAAAAAAAACTTATGAAAACCCAACAAGTGGTTTTAAAAAGTAAAATCTTATTTTTAATCATTCTTTCTTACACAACTCACTAAGCAAATAAACTTGATATTATGTACCTAGGCCATGTTTACTGCTGCAATAATCACCCTCAGTTAAAGAATTTTTAAAAGTTGCTGCATTTTAATCAACCAAACAGTTCTGGCTATCTATGCAAGATGAGTATCAGGGACAGACCATATCAGGCAGAAAGGCAGACTAAAAAACTACGGAAAATTCTCTGTTTGAAATGCCAAGGTATTCAATGAATGTGTGTATAAAGTAATTAAATTCCACCGAAGTTAAAAAAAGAAAACATGACAACATAAGAATATTCTCTCTCCAAAAAAGAAAAATAAATCAGAAAAAAGCCCCAGATTTCAAAACCACCACTTGTGCCTAAAGGTCTCCTGTCCACCACCAACATTTTGTGGAGCCCCTTTGGTATCAGTCAGATTCTAGCCTGTATCAAGTATTTCCAGACACCGAGTGTCTTCCTCTCAACACCCACACCATGCAGCAAGGAAGGGTGCACATTAAGAGCCAACAACTTTTGAATAAATTTCTTCTACATTTGTAAAATATGATTTAAAGTCTTGTCCAAGTCTACAAAGGAAAAGACTTGTTTAAAATCCCAGGGTTAAAATAAAAGCATGGCATTTTAAATCCAATTATTACAAAGATAGTATGGTTTAATCAAGCAGACTTCAATGACGATGCCACTGTTTGGAGCATGCAACACACCACTGGTATCTGTTAAATTCCTGGCATGTTTCATCATCGTGTCCCCTCTTTTTTCCCAGCCTCAGGTTCCCCTCCCCTTAATAAACAGCATTATAAAAAGGTAAAATCTAGAGTTAGTGGTAAAATCTTCACAGTAACCTGTTAATAAAGTCATAAACGGCTGTCAAGGGCATCAGTCAACTGGACCTTGGAAAATTAATTTGATGCAGTTCTGTTCCCCAGCCAGCTGTGTGGCACAGAAAGGGCAGGCAGCGTGAAATGCGTGAGTTCCATGAGGCAGCGGAATCTGAGACCAGTATTTTGCAGACTTCTCCGAGCACACATGTCCACAAGGGGTGAATGCGTGAGTTGGAGGTCCTGCGTCTACGTAAAACCCGGCCTCGCAGCCAAGCCAGAGAGGGACGTAGGGGCCCACAGTCCTGCACATGGGACACTCCCTCTCGTTGGCCTCCGTGTCGCTCCGGTGGCCCCAGTTGTGGTGGCCGTGCACGTGGCCGCAGCTGAGGTAGGCCCAGGGCTGCTTTTCCTCCACCACCTCCTTCCTGCTGATGCTGGGGAAGGCCAGGGTGTTGAGCCCCACGGGGCACTGCGGCCGGGCGGCGTTGATCTCCTGCCGCAGGGCTTCTATGTGTTTCTGAGTTGGGGCCTGAAAGAGGCCGTCTGCCGTTCTCCAGAGAAGCGTGGCCCCGCACAGGTCGATGAGGGAGCCGTCCTGCAGGACGTTTGTCTCACTTTCCACCTACAACAAGTTTGATAAATATGCCTTAACAGCAAAATTCAGCAAATCACTCTAACATCCTTTCCTCTCGAGATAAACAAAAGCCGTCTTTGAAGTAAACACAGGGAGGCAGTTTATCTCACTACAAACAGGTCTGGGGAATAACTCATCCTCCCTGAGCCTCAGTGTCCTCATCTGGACGTGGCATATAACACACACAGGCCACATGCACAACCTAAGCACAACACACAAGCTTCACATGTGTAATTAACGCAGTGGTTACTTTAACGAACACAAATCTCCTCACGTTTTTTTTTTCCTCCTTAAGTCAATAACACAATTACTCTTTGATCTCATAACAGATAGCAGAGGTCCTACCAGTCCATCCAGGGAAGGCTCATACCCACCTCAACCAGAGCCAATCCAGCACTGCAGTGGTCCAAACGACTCCTGGGGACCCTGAGCTTCAGACAATCTATCTTTTATCCTGCATTCCTAAGGTCTGGAGCAGAGTGCCCACCGTGAGCCCTCATATTCAAAAGGACGGTTGTGCTATGACCACGTGCTGACGAGACTGAGGAACGCTGACAAGCAGCGCAGTTAGACAGGGTCAGCATGTGCTCTGAGCCCTTGGGGCAACAAGACCAACGAAACCTCTTCCCCATCCCGAGAGCCTTGTTCTTTAGAGTGGGAGGCAGACACGCTCGAGGTGGCAGCCAGTGATGGTCACAGAGAGCTGTAAGTGCTGTGCGAGGCCATGTCACCACAGCGGCTGAGAGCACGGACTCTGGAGCCAACTGCTGGGGTTGAATCCTGGCTCCATCACTGACTAGCTCTGTGACCTCGGGCAGTTACTTAAGCTCCCTGTGCCTCAGATTCCCCATCTACAAAATGCAGATAGGGGGATTACGAGGGTTAAATAAGTTAATACAAATAAAGTTCTTAGAACAATAGCTGGCAAGCAGTAAGCACTATGTAAGCATTTGCTACTGTTACTCTGATGATGATAGAAGGTCAAGAAATGGTTTTCAAAAGGGTTTTCCTTGAACGGAGATTTGAAAAAGATGCTGTCAGGAGTCAGTGGGTGCGAGATAAGAGAGCAGAAAGAGGCACGGAAAGGCCACACAGCACGTGCATCGAGGGAACAACACGGGGTGTAACTAGGCTCAATAGACAGCTGAATGGAGCTGGAGGGAGCACAGGGCGTGCTGGGGTGGGACACCAGACCCGGGCTGGAGAGGTCAGCCGGCCTCCTATGCCCCACGGTGGTCAATGCAGAGTTCTAGGCAGCTATAAAAGAACAGATCTGCCCTTCCCAAAGGTCCCTTCTAGAAGCGTGGAGGATGGACTGGATGGGTACAAGACTAGAAGTGGGGAGACAGTGGGAGCTCCCTTTCCAGGCAAAGAGGGCGGGGTCATCTCCACAAAGAGAATGTCAGTGGCAACAGAAAGAGGCACAGCTATCAAACATTGAGGAGTTAGATGCAATAGCCCTTAGCTCTGCATTTAGGAAGAAAAACTTTTACATTTCTGCTTTACTGTCTAGGTAGAATGTGGCTTTCCACGGACAGGGAATCTAGAAGAAATGACAGATTCTGGGGAAAAGACAGTAACTTCAGTTTTGGGAGTGTGGAGTCTGAGGGCCATGCAGAGTGCCTGCCGTGGTGATGCGTAAGAGCTTCGTGCACTGCAGTGTGGGACACAGCTGGCTTGGGAAAGCACACCTGGATTTATCAGCATCTGGGAGAAGCCCCAGGAGCGAATGACACTGCACAGGCAGGGTCCTTAGGAGTCAGAGAGGACCAAGGACAGAGGCAGGGGCATCCCACCGAGGCTGGGGCAGAGGAAAAGAACCATATAAAGGGAGAGAGAGGTACGGGAAGAACAGAAATTTTGTCGTTCTCTGACTCCAAGGGCTTTGCTGCCTCTCCACTGCCCTCAGGATGAAGCCCAAACTTCTTGACAAGCTTCAAGCATCATCTGCGGTGCGGCCGCCCCACTCCCTCCTGCAGGTGCAGCTCCGGCTTCTGTTACGGTGACCCAGGGCTGCCCCGGCAGCGGCACAGAGTTCCAGTCTATGAATGCGTTCAGTTTGACTGCCCCCAGGCACGTGCATGAGTGACCTCAGCCTAGAATTCTCCATCACAGCACAGCCCACCCCCTGAGCAAACTCCTGCTCATCATCCAGGTCTCACTTGGATGTCACTTTGCCCTGAAGATTTGTCTGATGAAAAAAGAAGCCCCTCCCTAATAAGACAGTACCAAATATTAGTAGTTAGAAAAAGTTCAAGTCCCAACTAAAAGATAAGTCTTAATACCGTACAGGACGAACATGGTGACCCCTTTCAAATAAGCTTTTGTAAGCCTGCTGAAGCTCCCCGTGCCCCAGCATGCCCCATGGTCTCCTCCCCTCTCCCTGTGCTCAGCAGCTCCCTTCCAGTGCTGACCACAGGGCGTTCTCAGAGGAGCTCTCATCTCGGCACATAACTGTGTCTGAGAGAATAATCCTGATGTGGTGAGAACCTGGGTTTGGTAGGGCCACGCTGCTGAACACCCCTTCTTTCCTCCTGCAAGGCAGTTCTTGGTAAACAATAACACCTTATCACAAATTTTGAGTCTATGGTCTTTAATTTTCCACATATTCTTGACCCCCATGTCTAAGACAGGTGTCCCTCCAAGGGACTCCTGTACCTTCTGGTACTTTCTCTATGACTGTGGTCAACACACAATATCCTAATGATTTGTTGCTTCGTCTGTGACCTTTTCCAGACGACATGGTTCGAGGGCAGAGCCATGGGCATCCTGTTCACTGCCGGAGCCCCAGCTCCCAGCCCTGGCTCAGTCGTAACAACTAACCAACTATGGACTGTTGCTGTGGACAGCACGGCTCCATCCTTACTTAGTTCCCACAACAACCCTATAAAACACGCACTAGTATTATTCCAATTAAACAGATGTGAAGCCAGGCAGAGAGAGAGCAAGTTACTGATTCAAGGCCACAGAGCTACTAAGTCGTGGCACCAGCACTTGGGCCTCCGGCCTGACTTCAGAACCATCAATATACAGTGGTGCTCAAACAGCAGCCTGTTTTCCCTCGTAACTGTATTTCTTATGTGCTATCTCTATCTGTGCAGTTTTTCTCCAGAATACAGTGTGTGAGAGGCACCATGGTGAAGATACCACTGTGTAGAGGCAAGGGTTTAGATTTTACTTTTTAAATTATACCAAAAAAAAAAAAAAAGGTAAGGAGAAGGCACCAGGAAGGGACAGTGTTGTGGAAGAGACAGTGAAACAGAAGGGCCCTACACATCAGACAGCTGAGTGTCGTGGAGAGAATTAAACCCCACCCACCGCGCACACGTAGGTGACTTCACCTTGCGTAACGCCCCGGCTTCCTCACCTGTGAGTGGCAGCAGCGTCCACGCCGCCTCACAGGGCTGCTTGAGTAACGCCCGGGCGGGAAGGAATGGCAAGCACCTGGGGGAGCCTGCACGCAGCAACACTATGCCTGCTTTTGTCATCGCACTGAGATAGGCAAGCAAATCAACTTCACTGAATTTAATGTTAGACAAAGCCAATATAGTTTAATAGAATACCTCAAATATAATTTGATAAAATACTCAAGCGTCTACTAGAGCAATATCATAAATGTTACTGATATTATCATCAACTAGGTAAAGGAATAGGACACAAAATCCATCCACCTACTTATTTACTCAGGGGGTTAGGCTCCTGAAAAGACATTTCTCCCACATTTACTTCATTATGTTGATCAAGTACAAAGCACCAAGGTTCCCTAATTTGCTGTAATGATGAAAAAACACGGTGATTTGTTGTTAAAAACACACTAGTGTTCTGATTCACATGAAATGCTGAGTGTGGGACTGATCCAGAACCCTCTACCAGCACTGGCTCCACACTGAGGACAGAGGCGTCTACCACGGTCATGACAAACCACTTCTGGACTTCAAGTGGATCACTTTATTCTCCATATTCTTATACTAAATTGCAATGAAGACTACTGCCAGAGACTGTTTCCAAAGTCTAATCTCCAGATACACATAATTGATATCAAATGCTACCAGCAACTGCACAGGACCAAAGAGTCACACGCTGAAACAGAAACACAAAGAATCAGTAGGTTTTCATCTAGGACAGAGGCCAACTGTCCTCCAGGTTAACAAGAGGGGACTGCAGGGAGGACGGGTCCCTTCGTCCCCACAGCATCATTTCCTACAAGCCCGAGATCACACTGACGGAAACCCGGAGCCCTTCGTCACTGGCTGGGTCAGTCAGACACTATCAAACAGTACAGCACAGCTTTACGTCCATCTAAGGAGCTCTTAAAGGGACAGCCTCAAAATGAGTCTAGATTTAATACAACCCATTAATACGAGCTATTTTTGGAGTTGCTTCTTTTCAGGAGCATTGCAAGCTTCTCTGGCACACACAGCTGCCTGAGCTGGTCACTACACAGTCACCAGAGTGGGCAAGAAACTCATCCTGTGCTGTGCCCTCCTGGACAAACAAGCCCTTCCTGGACTCCAGCCTATGCTTTCTATTCACCCAGAGAGGCAGATGCTCTAGTGTGAGCCATCCCCGGTGACAGCCAGATGTGATTCCCCACAAGGCAGCCAGGAGTCCAGACTCTCAATCAGGGGGACTTGAGTTTCAATCCCATCTGCTGCCACCTTCTAACTCTCTGGTGTTGGGCAATACTTAACTTCTCTATGCCACACCTTCCTCATCCATAAAGTGGGACGATTCCCCTTCCCTGCAAGGGCTACGGTGCAGATTCAATGAGCTAATGTCTCTGACATGTTAAGGCAGTGCCTGCACCCAGCAACCATTTCCTGACTTCTTCCTGTTGCTGTTATAACGATTAATAACCAGTTCGGCCAACCGAGGTCAGTTTTGTGTAAAATTATCAGATCATCATACAGAGAGTTATTTGGAAAAAGTACTTTTGCATTCTCTTCCCTATTTATAATCTTTTGAAAAGTGTTTAAACAAAGTTTATTCAATTTGCTTGGCCTTTCTTAGAAAATGCTTCTCAGTTTTACTCAGCTGTGATGCTCCAAGACTGGGCTTGACTGTAAAATGCAGAAGCTATACCTGTAGCTGGATAATGGTGTAAAATAGAAATTAAAAAAAAAATTCCCTAAAATCAAACATCAATAGAGAATAACTAACCAGGTTAGTAAAACCCCATCTTTCTACATCTTAGAAATATATGGTTATCATCTTTCACTCTGAAAAATGTTAGATCACATCCTCTATTCCCTATATTTTTTCTATGGGGGTTTTGAAGAAAACATTTGTTCTCTCTTGTTTTAGCTTCTACCTAACAACTAATTAAAAGTACTGGAGTGGAAAGTTTACTAAGAACCTTTTGGCATTGGGCCACACAGCGATGGTAGGATCAGAGACCCAAAGCTCCCCATTTAAGGTATAACAATTATTCTCCATAGACGAGAGGGTTAAAAAACCAACTGCTTTAGGGCATTTGGGATAAGTAGTAATATTTATAGGAGAATATTCAACATACCAAGTCAATGCACTGTGTGAATTATTTCAAGCAAAAGCTGTAACTATGATTTTAGTGAATTACATAGGGAATTATGTATTAATTTCTTACTACAAACTCAAGTGGGAAAAAAGCTAACTTAATTATCTCCAGAAAGTCTAGTAAATAATTCTGCAATTCATAATTTTCACTGATTAGTCTTGGACCGCTCAGGATTTTTCCAAATTAGTAAAGTTTTATACTAAAAATAAGTTTATTCTTCTTAAAGTGAATTTAAGCAGAATTTTGTGGTGAAGTATATAATAAATTAGGCATGCTCTTAAGGTAGTTATGGAGCAAAAGATCATTTTCTTCCACTGTGGGAAAAGCTTGATCATTAAAGGAAATAAGGCCACATCCCTCTTACTTTCAGGGCTTGCAGAACTCCCCCTCTCCTGGGTCAGGCACACAGCACTCATACCTGCAGAAGGTTCTGAATTTCAGGGGAGGAGCCAGGTTTTGGCAGTTTGGTGCCTTTTCCAGAGTGAAGTCCACTCACCAGCTTTCCCCGCTGCTGGGCTGACCTGGTTTCTCGCAAGGTGTACACGTCTCCGCAGACGGAGATCTCGCGCCAGACCCCGGGCTGGGACTCCTCAGTGAAGCCCCCTCGTGGGTGCATCACCAGCACGCCGTTGGTAGTGAGCCCATCCATGTGGCCGTCGGGGTTTTTCCATTTTGCTGCCTTTTCCTGGAGAGCATACCACAGAACAGAAAAAGCATGCTCATCCTTCAGTGCAAAATGAAGGCATTCTAGAATCTCTCTGAAATACTGGGTAGGGGCAGAGGGGAGGAAAGGGATGAATTTTCATTTTCTATTTAAAGCTAATAATCAGAAGGATAAAATACACAATTAGTCCAACGATATGAAAGAAGTGCTAAAGTGGATGAATGACTGATCACCGGATACACGACATTTGTCTCGGGAGCTTAAATGCCCGGGCCTCTCTCTCAGAGAGTCTTTTTTAAAACCCTGGGTAACTCCAGGAATCTGGTATGTATTCTTCAGTTCTATTCGTGCAGTGCTTTCATCCGATTATTTAAACATGCTTTATATGAACTCATTATCAGGGAAGCATGCAGAGGGGAAAAAACAGAATTTTTATTAAACACACAAAATTCCAAAAAATGTTCAGTCAACAAGTTGTGGCCACTATGTTTTCACACAAATGGGTGTTTCTATCCTCAAAGGTGGGAAGGCACAAGCAACCCGATGCACCGGCAGGACAGACACTCTCGCCCGCCTGCACCACAGCAATTTCTCTCCTTTCTTGGGGACAGAGCCAGATACTGTTCACGTGACTCAGGGGTAAATCCTGGTTCAGACTCAGTCCCGTTGCCGATGACTGGTTTAGGGGAGGACAGGTGACTGAGCACTGGTCAATGAGACAGGGCTGAGTCTCCTGGGAGGCTTCCTGGAAAGGTTTCTCTGCTCTAAAAAGAGACGAGGAAGAAACGGTGCCTGACTGCCCCTTCAGCTGGAAGTTGTCGTGCAGCAGGAGGTGAGTGGCAGTGCAGGAGCCCCCTCCCACCCATGAGAAGACCTCGCCCTGGGGAAGCTGATGCACCAGAGAGGCAGAGAGCGAGACAGCAAGAACCTGATTCCCCGGATGTCAGAGAACCCCCGAATTAACCACCCCCGCAGCTGACCTTCCTTGGCGATTCTTGTAACTGGGAGAATACATTTTTATTATTATTTAGGCCATTTTGAGTGTTTTTTTTTTTTTTCCTGCAAAAATACCCTGATTCAAAAGGAACTATATTAAATCTGCATATCCACTAAAACTTTTGGGTTTCATTTACCTGGAAACCCTACAAAGGCAGAGACTTTTAATCTGTTTTGTTCTCTGTAATATGACATCTATAATACCCAATACAGAACACAGCAAACACCCAATAAAAATGTTTGAATGAACGAATGAATAACTAACATTTTCCTTTGAACCCTAATTTATCTAGATTTGACCATTTATTTTTCCCTCTGAAATAGACCCCCTTAAATCTACCATACATACATTATGTACAACGTTAATATATATACTTCAAAAAAGTAATTACTGTGCAAATCATAATATAGCAAATATAACAAATAATAAGCAATGACTTAACTATTGTCAGATTTTTAATAACAGCTTTTCAAAGTGACCATCTGAAAACTAAAATCTCAAAACCTAACTGGAGGCACTGTGTGAAGCAAATTTTTTGGCCATAATTAAATGTTATACATGATAACAACGGGTGTTTCTCTTGAAACAATGTACTTATTAATAGTACTTACTCCAAGAAATATGTTTTTGGAAGAGTCGAATCCGGCTGCAAATATCCGTGCTGTGTACGGCTCGTTCCGGTCACAGACGATCCTGCAGGCAAACCTGGAGATGGTGCTCTGTGTAATCTGCGCCTCGTCGTTGTTCTGACCGCCCGAAATCGTGTCTGTCACCACGAAGTCGATAGGGCTTTCTGTTGATCGGCCCACCTAAATAAATCAAATATATTTGTGATTCACTTGAAAAAGATCATGTCACCATATTTTGTTCACTCAGGTTCCCTTTAACATTCATTATCTCTGCTCTGAAGGTCAGAATTTAATTAACAATACTTTCCTTTCTGCTCCTTTCTCGTTGAACTAAGGGAGATATTATGGTAACCAACCATCAGATTTTCAGTGTTAAGAGAAAAGCTCAATTTTCTGTTCTCGAGGAAAAGAGACCTTACCCCAAACAGACTTCATCTCTTGGATCAAGTAGAAACATTACTTTGACAGCAAACCTTGTTTTTTTTTGGTATTTCCAGGTGGAAAAAAGCAAGATTTTAAAGGAAGCCAAGAAACAAAGGAGCTCCTGCCCCGACTCTTGCGCAGCTCCAGCGACTGGCTTCCCGCGGACTGAGTCCACCAGTGAACGAGAGCACAGAGGAGGAGAGCCCTAACCAGACAGAAACCACCGGGTGTACATGTGGACGACATAAGGGCCATAACAAAGTTTGGGATGCAGTGAAACGAAAGATTCAAAAAGCTGGTCTTAACATTTCAATTTTGGATTTTAAAAAACTCTCTTGGAAAAGTCTAAAAAGTTGCCAATACTATTATTATATTGGCTTACTTTCCTTGGTAAGTTTAAATGCTGCCAGAAAGAAAACACATTATTAGGAAGATCTTGGAGTTCTGAGAAAGCTTTTCACATTCAATAAATCCAGATAAGACAAGGACTTCTCTGTCCTGTGAACTGGGAAGAGGGACGTATTTGTTTACAAATAACGAGGTCCTCAAGACAGAATATTAAAACGTTTACGGCATGATGTTCTGTAAATCTCTAACTAGAAAACAATGACAAACATATATGCCAGAGACTTCTCAAATTAAAATCATCTACATGTGAACTAAGCATTTCTCACTAAATATGCTATTAATGTTCTCTCCTAACAACAGTGACTTGGATTCTGAAGCTGCCAATGGGAGGAACACACAGAGGCCCCAGATGTGTAGATATAAGGCCCCCAAAGTCAATTTCTCAGGTATCTTTAATCTGATCTCAAAATTCTATCTAGAACATAAGCAATGTAGTACATTTTTTATCCAAATGAATAAAAGTGGGAAAAAACAAATATCTGTCTATCTTGTATCATTTAGCTCTGCTCGCTTCCTGGAACAATATTATTCAATTTCTTTTGTAAATCTCACATTCTCATGCATAGACTATCTTTGTAAAACCAACAGACAACAGACATCTATTTTCTCTTGTTTTTCACACCCTTAATTTCTTGTCCTAATGAAATGTGCCTGGAATAAACTCAATTGCTGGGTTCACTGAAGCTCATCAACTTGAATAGATGTATATTGCCTGAATGTATGCATTTCAGGTTTAGAAAACAAATAACTTGTTAAAAAATGCAACATGAAATCTAAATTACAGATATTATAAAATCATATCATACATTTCATCTTTCTAAAGTTGCAGAATCCTCCCTCTGCCAGATTCATTTAAAAGCCGGGTGTATAATTCAGAAGCTCTACTGATTCAGACCACTCTAATTTTTTTAAAAAAGCTTTTTGTTTTCAGATTTACTCTCTTAGGTACTTTCAAGTATATAATACAGTATTATCAACTATAATCACATGGCATACATTAGACCCCCAGAAGTTATTCATCTTACAGCTAAAAGTTTGCACCCTCTGAACAACAACTCCCCACTTCCCCCACCCCTCAGCCTCAACAACCACCTTTCCTGTCTCTGTTTCTATGATTTACTTTTTTAGATTCCACATAGAAGTGATATCATATAGTATGTCTTTCTCTGACTTAATTTCATTTTAAAAAGCTTTTTTTTTAAATTAGAAAAGTAACAATTACTTATTGAAAAATATTTCACAAATACAGGAAAGTTTAAAGGAGAAAATAGAGGCTACTCCAAACTCAGGAACAAACCCATGTGGAACCTCTATTCCCATGAAGCCTACAAGTGAAATGTAAAAGTTCTAAAATTTCCTGGTCACCCACACAAAACCCTGTGCTCTCACAACGACACAGCCTCTGTCCTAATTTCTGTTGCCTGCCATGGAAGAGGGCAGAGACTTTTCAAGCTCTGTTATAAGCTCAAAGCTAAAACCATGCTCTGGCAGAATGTCACACAACTGCTCCTTGTCTAGAGAAATTACTCTTTTCTAGAAGGGCCACATTCTGAGTTCATCCCAATATATTAAATTAATGTCTTGATGAATTAACTGAAATTGACTGTAAAGCATGACATTTTATTCCAACTGGAACATAGTGCTAGGATCAATTATTCCATGTCATGATACTTATCTGACAGGTCATATAAGATTTGCTTATCAATGCACTTCCATTTAAATCTAACCTGTAGAGTACCAGTATAATTTTACACTTTAGGACACAAACCTCATGTTGCTTTTGCCAGGAAAAAATCTAAGCCACTTTCCTACTGAAAACTTACCCAGTGTGGAAAACTTGGAGCCTGTTCTTTCTTTTGACTATTGGATCAACTCTACATTATTTTAAGGGCAGTCATGCAGACAAGGCAAGATGCTTCTGAATTTCCTCTGATTCTCATGTAGTGCTGATATTCATATAACAGCCATAGGGAGAATTTTACTCCCTACTACTGTCAGTCAGACACAGCATCATTTGGCACTTTAAACTTTATATATATGAGACAAGTTTGGGTTTGCCTGGCTGTCAGTAGAAGTCAGTACGGGTAAGGTGGTACTGAAGTACCTGGAAGGGCCTCCCTCACCTTTCCTGGGCCAATCCTGCCCACATCCCTGCATCTGTAACCTTACTGTCTGGCTTCCCTCATACGACAAGGATGAACTGTCGCTGCTCCTATCCCAGACCAATCTCTCCAGGGAAGCCTGAGGTCCCAATATTCTCCCCTTCTAGGGATTCTGCTCCCGCTATCACCCCCTCTCTCCCGAACCATCGACTTCTCTCTTAATACTGGATCATGCCCTCAGCTCTCAAACACATTCTGGAACCTCTCAAACTCTGTCACTTGGTGGTAAAGGACCAGTTTTTTGTCTGCTTGTTTTTTAAATTTTAGCTTGTCAGGAATACCTTTTAAAAAATACAATAAAAATGAGAATTATAAAAACAATCATCTGCTTAGATGTTGCAGGGGGGCCAAACTGCCATAAAAGTTTCCAAACGCCTCCTCTCAATTCCCACTCCCCTCATTCTGCACTGTGAATAGACATTTTGCTGCTCAGCTGAGCACTGTGTGAGCAGCACTGTTCTAGACTAGTCTCTCATCTTTAAAAACACTTTCCATTGCCTGCAAGCAACCCTCAAGCTACAGCCCCACTTCTCTGACTCACTTAACAGCAATACTTCTTGAAAAGACTGTCACTAGTTACTACCTCCATTTCCTGACTCATCCCCTGAGCTTCCCTCCTCCACCCACTCCAGCAGGGCTGCCCTCCCCAAGGCTCTACTGAAACTACGCTGGCTGAGGTTTCCAGGCTTACAATTAGCCAGCATGTCCTTGGGGCATCCGTACCTAGTATAAAATCACGGAACTCTTCCAGGAGAGTTGGTAAATAGCCCCTTCCTTCCCTTTCCGTTCTCTCCCTAGGTAATCTCATCAAATCCCATTTATTAGCCAAAAAGCCCTGATCTCTCTCCCAAGTTTCAGACTGGCACACCCAATCTCCACTTGATGTCTAATAAGCATCTCAAATCTAACACGATCCAAACAGAACCCAGATCCCCCTTTAACCCCTAGATTCCCTATGTCAATGAATGGCATCCTATCTGCTCAAGCTAAAAATCAACACCCAAGAATCATCCTTGATTCTTTACTTCCCTCCACACCCACGCTGAACCTCATGTAAATCCTTCAACTCTACCTCCAAACACATCTTCAGTCCTTCTCCTTTCCCCACCTTGGTTCCCATTACATCAACTCTTATTTGGATTGCATTACGACTGTAGCCTCCAAACTGGTCTCTCTGATTTCACACTTGCCTCCTAGATTCTTCTCTAGACAGTAACTGGAGATATCTTATAAAAATATAAATTAGATTATACCTCTCCCCTGCTTAAAATCCTCCAACAGCTTCCCAAAACTCCTACAATATCCATCCATGTTGTCACAAATGGCTGGATTTCGTCGTTTCTTATGGCTGAGTAGTATTCCATTGTGTATATATACCACAGCTTCTTTATCCATTTGTCCCTTGATGGGCACTTAGGTTGCTTCCAAGTCTTGGCTATCGTGAATAAGGCTGCAATGAACACAGGGGTGCATGTACCTTTGCAAATTGGTGTTTTCAAGTTCTTTGGATAAATACCCAACAGTGGAATAGCTGGATCATATGCTAGTTCTATCGTTGATTTTTTGAGGAATCTCCATACTGTTTTCCATAGTGGCTGCACCAGTTTGCACTCCCACCAGCAGTGTATGAGAGTTCCCTTCTCTCCACATCCTCTCCAACACATGTTGTTTCCTGTCTTGTTAATTATAGCCATTCTGACAGGAGTGAGGTGATATCTCATTGTAGTTTTGATTTGCATTTCCCTGATAGTTAGTGATTGTGAACATCTTTTCATGTGTCTGCCAGCCATTTGTGACAACATGGATGGACATTGAGGGTATAATGCAAAGTGAAATAAGTCAGAGGGAGAAGGTCAAATACCGTATGATTTCCTTCATTAAGTAGTAGATAATAACAACAATAAACAAACACATAGGGACAGAGATTGGATTGGTCGTTACCAGAGGGGAAGGGGGGAGGGAGGAGGGTGAAAGGGATAGTTCGGTACATGCGTGTGGTGATGGGTTGTAATTAGTATTTTGGTGGTGAACATGATGTAGTCCATGCAGAAATAGAAGTACAATGATGTACACCTGAAATTTTTACAATGTTATAAACCAATGTTATTGCAATAAACAAAAAATTAAAAAAAAAACTTCTACAATAAACCCAAACTGTCTACCTGGCTTACGGGCCCCGCCTCTCTCAGCCTCTGCCTGCCTCTCCAGGCTCAATCTCACTTCACTTCCCTCCTCCATTCTGCTCCAGCCTGGGGCCTGTGTACTCGCTGCTCCCTCTGCCTGGAATGCTTGCTTCTTCGTGGTCTGTCTGCCTCCTCTAGAACCTAGGCTCCACAAGAGGTAAGCCTGGCTGTCCATCCTCAGGACCTAGATGAGCATCTGACACATGGTAGGTGCTCCAGAAATGAAACTGATGAATAGAGGATTACGACAGCGAGCTTGGACTGTGAGACACACACACACACACACACACACACACACACACACACACGGGCAATGTTTTAAGGAATAATAACTATTGAAAAAAAAGTAGATATTTTTTAACACTTTTAACTGTAGATGCTATTTAAGATGCTAATTAATAGATGCTAATTAAGTGTTACCATCTAAAATGACTATCACCCAACTAAATTAAAAAACAACCAAACAAAACCCCCAAACATAAGGCACTGCAGCACCCACCCAGGTTTGAAGACTATGAAACCGAGAAATTAGAGGAAACAAGACCACCGAGCACTGGCTTCGGGACGTGGCCAACTTCCTACCCCCCGATCAGAAGTGGGACTTGGTAAGACACTTCATCTCTTCTTTTGGTTCTTTCATAAACTATTTAATCTTTATATTCTACTTTCACAATAGCTACACTCTTTTCTCTCTCTTTTCCTTACTTATCTCATTCTAGAAAATAATTATAAAAATCTTATTCTGATTATACTAACTCAGACTTTCTCACACTTAATCCATCCCTTAAATTCAGACCTAGTTTTTTTCCCTTGGGCAATAAAATGTCCAAGTTGTGAGCCTGCGGGGTCTGATTCCACCGTGGGAAAGGCAGCACGAGGCCCTTTTTTAGTTCCTTCTGATGTCTGCTTTTAAATGCTCAATTAGCCTAGAAATCACTTTAATAGGTAATGGCTAAAATGAACACTAAGGTCTATACTTGAAAAATATGAATGCTGCAGTGCTTTCTGCTCAGTGATTTCCGTCAGCTGTAGGTTTTGGACACAGAAACATGTTAAAATGAGGAAAAAATTAAAACAAACTTGATTTTTCAGGGCCTTCTAATTGTTGCTTATTCTACTCTGCTTAGAGTGATCTGGCATAATACTCCAATACGTCCAGTTAGTCTGCAAATGGAATTGGATTATTTTAGTAAAAATGATAAACATGTTATGTTTTAAGTCTATAAATTCTTGCTTGAATTATCACGCTTTATTTAAAGAAGTTGAGTTGGTACTTGTAGACCATGTAGAACTCAGGAGATGTAAATCTTAATTCTGCCACTAATGCCTTTTCTGACCCTAGTTTAAGTTACTTTTCCTTTCAAAGACCCAGATTTCTCAGCTATGAAATTAAGGGGTTAGTATAATATAAATCAGTATTTCTCAGAGTGTGGTCTATGAACCTCTGAGGGTCCCTGAGACCTTTTCAAGGAGCCCATGAAGCCAAAATAGCTTCCACAGTAACACGAAGACGCCATCTGCCTTCTCCCTTCTGCTGACGTTTGCTCTGATGGCACTGAAGTGATGACATGCTTCAGCAGGAATCAAAGCAGTGTCACCAAACTGTACCAGTGGTCACTGCATTCTTCATTGCCTTGCAACTGCAGCTAAAAAAGTTAATGTCAATTTCACTTAAGTATGCTGTTGATAAAGCAATAAAAAATTATTAATTTTATTAAATCTTGAGTCTTTTAATATTCTGTGTGATGAAACGGGAATTATGCAGAAGGCACTTAGAAGTTCATAACAGTATAAAGGTTCCTCAAAAAATTAATAATAGGGACCGGTTCAGTGGTTAAGTTCCTGTGCTCTACTTCGGCGGCGTGGGGTTCACCGGTGCGGATCCTGGGCGCAGACTTGCGCACCGCTCATCAAGCCATGCTGAGGCTGCGTCCCACATAGAGCAACTAGAAGGATGTACAACTATGACATGCAACTATCTACTGGGGCTTTGAGGAGGGAAAAAAAAGGAGGAAGATTCGCAACAGATGTCAGCTTAGGGCCAATCTTCCTCAAAAAAAAGATTACAAAAAAAAAAATTAATAATAAAACTACCATGTGATCCAGCAATCCTACTTCTGGGTATTTAAACGAACTGAAAAAAATCAGGATCTTGAAGCGAGGTCTGCCCGCCTCCCCCATGTTCACTGAAGCATTATTCACAATAGCCAAGATATGGAAACAATCCATCAAGGGATGAATAGATAAAGAAAATGTGGCCTATACATACAATGGAATATTATTCAGCTTTAAAAAGGAAGGAAATCCTGCAACATGCAACGACATGGATGAACCTAGAGGACATTATGCTAAGTGAAATATGCCAGTCACAGAAGGACAAAGACTGCACGATTCCAGTTATCTGAGATATCTAAAATAGTCAAACTCATAGAGTAGAACGGTGGCTGTCAGGGGCTGAGGGGAGAGGGAGTGGTTGTCCCAGTGGTATAAAGTGTCAGTTAAGCAAGAAGAAGACATTCTAGAGATCTGCTGTACAACATTGTGGCAATCGTTGACAACACTCTACTGTGCACCTAATTTGTCAACAGGGTAGATTTCATGTTGCGTTCTTACCACAAAAAAAAAACAGTTAATAACAGGTAGCTGAAAAAACCCAGCTAAATCTTTAATTCAACCTGCATTTGCAGAAATGAGAAGGAAGAAAGTGAACAATTTGAGCAGAATGTGACTGTACAATAGTGAAGAATACACTATTTATGTCACAGCATGTCACTAAAGAATACCACATGAAATTACAGGTGCCATCAAAGTAAGTCGTTGGTTTAAAGTGGTAAAAAATGCACCACCAACAACTGAAAATATTCTTGATTCACGTTTTTAGTATTGAGAATCCTCTCTCTCTATGTAAAATAGTAGCAAAAAATCTTATAAATTGAAGCTGTATAATTTTGGAAAGTACTAAAGAAATTATGAAGAAGTCCCATAAAAATATTGACGACAAAGTATATGCATATACTTATTTAAAAGAGATTTTCTTGGCAGAATGAGAAGAAAAGATATTCAGAAGACTATATAATGAAATGTCATGGAGAGTACAACCACTGCTAATATTTTGTCTAAATGTGATGAATCTTACTTTTGAGTTCAAACTGGCACCTAAGTAACTATGTCTATATCTATGACTATGACTCTACCTATCTAGGATTGTTTAGTTTTTTTAAAAATAGTTAACACATTCACATGGTTCAAAAATCAAAAAGTGTGAAATAGCTCCCTGCATACCACCTGCCAGTCCCCTTCCTCACAAAGGCAACTGCTTTATTAACATCTTGTTTATCCTTTTGGGGATTTTTAATGCATATAAGCATTATTTAAATTATTCAACAATACTAAGTTAATAATTAATCTACTATTTAGTATTTAATTTATTAACATTTAACATTAAGTAATCTTAATTGAATATAATACTATCAATGGCTCAATATATTTAATAATATTAATATTTAATTCATTAAATATGTTTGGAGCTCTTTTCGTGTCTGTACATAGAGCTTTTTCTTGTTCTGTTTTACAGCCTTGGACCCCTCAACTGGACAGCAGTACTCGAATTTACTGAACTGGTCCCCTACTAAAGGACATTTAGGTTATTTGCGATCTTTTGCTATTTAGCAATGCTTCAAGCAATAACTTGCTACAAATGTCATTTTGCAGGTTATGTAGGTATCTCTGGGGTAAATCTCTGGGGAGAGAAGAGCTGAGTCAGAGAGGGTAGGCATTTTGTATTTTTCATAGGTATTTCCAAATTACTGCCCCACAGAGGTCACACCAATTCACAGGATATAGGCTAGTGTCTGCTTCCCCCACATCGCTGACAAAACCTTTTGGATTTCTGCCAATCTGATAAGTGAAAAATGATATCTCTGTGTGATTTCAATTCATATTTCTCTTTTTATAAGCAAGGGTCACCTTATTTTTTTATTTTTAAGAGCCATTTAGATCCTCTATTTGATGTCAGTTTCTACGACACCTTTTTGGCACTTGTTTCAACATCATTTATTTAATACTTCAACTCTCCATCTAGAAATGCAAAGGCTCATCATTCCCAATTCATTTGCTTTTTTCCTTTATTAGCCTTAATTTTAATTTTATGTTGTTTCTAAAGTACCATATCTTGGATATATTAATTCTCTTCCTTTTAAATTAATTGATGATTTTTTTTCCTTTATTACTTCCTTCTGCTTTCTTTTGATGTATTTCTGGACTTTCTGTTGCATATCACTAAAACTATTTCTGAACCTATCCTATACTTTCTTAATTACTGTCAATTTCTGAAAGGAACGTTTTGAGATAAATGTTTAGTTCCTTTATTTCCTTCCCTCTAAATAATGAAAGCACTTGAGGCTTTACATTTTCTTCTGAGTACGACGTCAGTCACATCTCATGAGTTTTGCTATATAATGTTTCCATAGTTATTTTTTTTTAAAGCCCATAATTGTAGTTTTGATGTCCTCTTTGATTCAAGTGTTATTTAGGAAGTATTTTGATCATGTTGGCTTTTAAAAGTGGCTGGCTATAAAAATTTTTATTCCTTATTATTAAAAGTTATTAAAGTCTGTTTTTATTGTATTGAGATCTGAGAATGCAGGCTTGATAACTTCTTTTTGTAATTTCAGAATTACATTTTCTCTTAGTCTTTCAAAAACCAAACAGAAATAATTTTTATATTATTCCCACCTCTTTCCCCTTGGACATCACCAAACACTACTGTGCTAGAAGTTCTGATTACATGTCAAAATATAGAATTGAAGGAAAAATGCACTCAAATTTCTATTAAAAAAGAAAGCTGTTACCTGAAACATATCCGTATCTTTGTCATGTGTATACTCGACCACCACAGTCTGATTCCTTGACAGAGTGTATGAAATACTGTGTTGACCTTTGCAGCTTATAGCCTAATAATAAAATAAAAATATAAAAAAATTCATTAAAATTTCATTTCAACAACTTAACCACAATTCTGTTTGTAGTTAAGAGACATCACTCTACCAGCAAAACCCAACACAAGCTGGCATTTTCCTAATGATCAGACCCTGTCCCTGTGCTGTGCCCTGACTTACAGAGGAGCTAACAGTCACAATTCTGGTTTCACCGAATATTCTACCTTAATGTGAACAAAATTTTATTTAAGTCAAATCAAAGTTAATTTAGTAGTCCGCAAGACTTGATTTAATCCTACTCCTGGAAAACCATATATTTTCTCCATGTTACCTTAACTCAGTGATAGAATTTTTAGACTAATGTGATTTATTTAAAGTTTTAAAATTTATTTCACACTACAACAGTAAGTCAATAACATTGTGCTATCGTATTTTTTCCAAGTGATAGAGATAATAAGCATAGTAAGAGAATCATTGAAAAAAACCGTCGATGTTCTAAAAGGATTTCTGTATAATACGTCCTATTCTAACCAAGGATAATCATACATAAACTCTGTTCTACATCTCATTTAAATTTTGCATAAGGAGTTGCTTAGCCCAGATATTTATTGAATTAATAAATAAGGTAGCTAAGTTAGTTTTTTCTATTTCTAGACTAGACTAAAGCTAATTATCTTTTCCAAAGAATCTAGAAACCAGTAATACGATAGAAAATATTGTTATTTTCTCCATAATGCTATATTGGAACACATCTTAAGTTGTAGTCACATAGTTTTAACTTTTCAAATTAACAAAGAAGCTTATTTAAATTGTACTCCAAATTATTTCAATTACATTTTATCCATTCTACTTTAACCTAACTTATCTTCATTTCCATTCTTTTACATTAAGAATAATAAATAAAACTTGAATAAGTCTATCTATTAAACATTTATTGAATAGTGGCACTTAATGAAGACCAAGAAACCATTTGGAAGTAGCTGGACATATATAGCACGTTAATGAAAATGCACTCTGAACCTTTGTATTTGACTAATATAATTGCTTAGAGCAATACATAGTACAACATTCCAAATCAATTTTGAAGTTTACCTGGTTAATCTCATGGTTATTTAATCATCTGCCCTGAGGAACTTCATGATTGAACTGATGTTTTGTTGCACGTGCCTCAACAAAGTACTAGAAATAATAATTTCGATATTTAATATGATTAGGAATGCAAAAAATGCTTCTTAGATTACTCAACTCCATTGACAAATATAATCTTCTTAGATTACTCAACTCCATTGACAAATATAATCTTCAATGTTCATTGGTCTGCATCAGATAAATTCAATGGTATTGATATGTGACATTTTTTGAAAGCCAAATTAATTAAGAACTATTTTCAATTTAAGATAAACGGATGTTTATCTTTACATGTAAACGAAAAAATCCACTTTAAGAAAAATAATTTTATTAAACTCAAACTTATAAAACTAATAATCAAGGGTGATTATTTATAAAATAATTTATTTTAGGGTTCCTTAAAAAGTGTCTATTGTATTTAAAGTATTCAGTTTACAGATACATCAACTCAAACACAACTTTCTCAGCACACACACATTACATAAAATAAGAATGTCCGTAGTTTCACAATTATCTGCAAAATACGGAGCTAACAAGTGTCATAACAGAACACCTTTTAAAAAGTTATACATTTTCATATGATGGTACCTTTTTAAGCACAGTGTTTCTCAAATTTCCACCAAAGTTGCCTTAAATAGAAGAAAGTTACCTGAACCCCTGGAGACATAGGGAGAGTGGCTCTAAACCGAAGTTTCCCATGCTTAAAACATCTTATCTTGAAATTATTATAAATTTTGTGTTCTATTCCATAACATGCTGGCTAGTTTTAACATTTGAACATTTCCAAATTTGCTGGGAAATCGATGCCCCAGGAAGACTTGCTTAGTTCACCCCATGACCTCTACAGCTCTGGGGGCCCCAGACACTTCCATGCCACTCTGGGAGGCACCAGAAACAGTCATTTTATGGGTCTGAAGTTGTTACTGGACCCAATTCTTCTAAGGTGCTTTATTTTAAAACTATCCTTGTGATTCAAACTATTAAAAGCCTATGCAACACATGAAAAAGGCTATTATTGATAGGGAAAGTGGTGCCAACCTGGGAACTGCCCACGAGAGAGGGGAATACAAGTTCCAGGCCATCCCCTGGCTGGCTACCCTCACCCGGGAAGAAAGCGCAGGGACTCAGAGGCCTGGAACCCTGATCCAGGACATCTTGAATGCTGAGCCCATGTAAAGAAAATTTACAATTTCAAACTTCTGCCAGTTTGTTATGTAGCTAAACGTGAATGGCCAGGGCAAATGCTTTTGGGTTAGGAAAACATTTTTTCTGAGACTTTTTGATTAAGGAAGTCCCTGCCAAGGGCTATGCTCTGGATGCCCCTGGATTTGAAGACGGGGAAGTGGGAAAAGAATTCTGCTGGGAGAAACAAGTCCCAGAGGCGGTGAGTGCTCTGCGCCAGCAGGCAATACACCCTCTGCAGCAGGCACGGCCAAGGAACCTCAGAATTCCTGTGATGGCCACTCTAAGACGCTTCCAGTTCTGGTGGTGATTTCCCTGTATTAGTGCTAAGCCAGGAGGGGAGGCCAGTCTGTCAGGGGCCCTGAGTGCTGGTGCCCTGGGGCCCAAACAGGCTGCACCCACAGGGAGAAGCACGGTGATGAGCTGGCCCCAGAAGCCTGGATTTAAGCCAGGACTGGGATTTGGAGCAAACGGTGGCAGTCAAAACCAGGACAGCTCAGGCCACTACTGGGATCCTCAGAAATAAATGGACAGGTGTCACCTCCTTTGATTACATGAATTACATGATCTTGTTTGCAAACTGAAGTCTAGAGTAGAGCCAGATTTAGGTGGTTGGGGCAAGTTAAGAGGAGACTTTAAGCTTGAAATCAATTTGTGCTTTCTTTCTGGCAAGTATAAGGCATTAAGCTTGTTTTTTGTTGGTTAGAAGTATCAATTTTTCAACAATACTTTTTAACATTTAAAATATGACTTTCAGAAATATAGCTTTTAGTAAATTATAGATTCACTGACTTGAGTCAATCATTTCAGGTATTTTGGAATAAAAATTTCGTCAAGGCACCAAGTTGTTTTGAGATCTCTTTCTGAAAAATGGGAAAGGAGAGTAGGTGAGGCCTTCTCTTCACACTCACCGTAATTTAGTTCAAACACAATTACTGTAACACGATATGCTTTTACTACAACAATTCAACTTTGGAAACTAAGCGCTTTAAAATTGTAAGGAAAAACAGCCCACCAGCTTGCCTGGAAGACTACTGATTTCCTGTCTCCACTCTTCTACTGTGATGAGAAGGCAGGTTGCTGACTGCCCCTCACAACACTGTGCCAGCCTCCAGGGCAGGCCTGGCCTTATCTACTCTTCCCTCGCCAGCACCAAGGGAGAGGGCATGATGGGCATTCAATGGCTGTCAGGTGAATGAAGGAACGGCTACACAAACAAGATGAGACTTATAGCTTCTTTCCTCAGGTCTTCCCCTTCTCACCTCTACTTTTCACTAGCAGAGGTATTAAAAGTGACATTCTCAGCTCAAATTTATTACAAGTGTGAATTTTATCAGGTTAAAAATATCACAATGAGGCAATTACAGATTAGACCATTATGATTACAGATCTACAGAATAAAGGATTCCAACTTGATCCAGCTTAAGAAGTTAAGCACTACTCTGCAATTCCAGAGGCCCAAACCAGGCCCTTTGTGAGCCAAGACAGTTTCTTCTCAGCCGAGGATCTGTATTTTCTTAGTTTTACTCTACTTCTGTCTCGGGCTCAGCTCAGCTCACCATCCTGTACCGTTCAGGGGAACAGTTAGAACTGACTGTCCTGGTTCAACTTAAACTAAATGTCAGGGAGTCCTCTGAGCCTCCAGACTAAAGTGAACATGGTTCATAACGTTTACGGGATCTTCTTCCTTTTATAAACCTGCATGCGCGTACATAAAGGCACTCATAAATATATATAGTATATAACGATACCAGGAAGGCAATCCTGCAAGATGCATAACGGGATGGATGCATATCTTCACGGCAGCCAAAGAGCTTTCATTCAAATTGTAAAAGTATAAGGGAAATAATCAAATCTTTTATTTGTTAAGAAGCAGTGGGGTTAGCTCTCAATCTAAAAGGGAAAAAGCTCACTGAGAAACTAACTGGTTTCTAGAAAATATTAATTTATTATAGTTATGATTTTGCCCATTTAATTCAAGCTGTATAAGGGTGCTAAGCTGGCCTTTATCAACTGTGTAGGGACAGAAAACAGCACTCATCACCATGACAGACATCGTTGGTTACCTACCCACCGCCCTTCTCCCTGCTAGCTGAGCTGGCCTCCCATGAAGCAGCCTGAAAATGCCAATACTAGCTCTCTGGTCTCCTCTGAGGCTGCACATGAAGTCTGACCCGATCCTGACCAATGGCACTCAGGAGAAGTTTGGTGTGGAGCTCCTAGGGATAGGAGACATCAAGAGAGATTCTTTACTTTCTCTGTTAATAAGAAAGGAACGTGATGTTTGGAGTTGAGGTGGCCATCTCACAACATGAGAGGAGGCTCAAAAGACTCAAAGCAGCAGACTGAGCCCTGATATCTCTGTGTTGAACCAAATCTGGAACTACCTGTCTCCAGACTTGTGTGAGAAAAATGAGGGTTTTAGGCTGCTTTTGGTTGGGTATTTTGTTACTTGCAGTCTAAAGCATCATTTTTTTCTTCTCCTGAGTTTTCTATTTCAGTCAATAGCACAACCATATTCCCAATCACTCAAACTTAAAAGCTTCATGTCATCTCTGAGCCCTCTCGTGCCACTACAAGTGGCATATACCATTAGCATTATTACCATCATACTTAATCTAATAGCAAATCAAAGCCAGGATCACGGATTTTATTGTATTAAGGCAAAAATCAAATACAAAGTAGAACAAACAATGTATAACATTTCACTTTTTCTTCTCAAAATACAAAGTAGTTGTTGGGCAATCAGTAATTACAAAACTGATTTATTCCCCAAACAAGTTTTAAAAAAATGAGTTTTACTCCTTTATAGCACATAACTTTCTTCTTTGGAGAACATTACATATAATCTAATTCATCTTCCCTTGAATCTGGGCTGCCCTTAATAACCTGCTGGACCAACAGAGCAGCTGAAGCGATATAAGGGACTTCAAGCTAGGTCAGAAGAAGCCTTGCAGCTTCCCCTTGCCACCCTCGAACACTAGCTCTTGGAGTTGTGAGCCGCCCTATAGGAAGCCTAACTACTTGGAGACCATCACACTACAAGAAGCCCAAGCTACAAGGAGAGGCCCTGGAAACTAAAATGCCATGTGGGGAGAGGGAGGCCATGGGAGAACCAAGACTCACATATGCGGAGCCACCTTGGAAATGGATCCTCCAGTTCCAGCTGCCCCAGCCTTTACTGTGTGGATCAGAGACAAACTGTACCCTTCCCAAATTCCTCACCCACGAAATTATGAACAAAATCAAATGCATTTTGCTAGGCCAATAAGTTTTGCAGTAGTTAGCTATACAACAAGACAACTGGACCAACCAGCTTTCAAGATCTACTGGTGCCAGAGCGTTTTGTCTGTTTTGCGTGATGTATCACAGAGGACATTATGGCGAAGTGTGTGTTCACTTTACCTGCACCCCAGGGCACAGGACAGGTAGAGGCTGTACAGTCCCTTCACACAGAGCAGGGGCTGCGTGTCTAATGGAAGTTTCACGTGTGCCTGAATGCATGTTAAGAGGCTGTTTGTGGTCCAAGCAAATATATATTTTTACTGTGATAATATTCAGTTGTTGGATGACCGAGACGTGAAGAAAATTTTATATTAATATTTATAGATGAATATTTAAAAGGAATCTGTAAAGCATTCAAAGCATTTTCAGAGGAAGCAAAAGCCACCAAGTATGTCACATGGACAAATTTTAGTCTTTATACATTTGGAGCAGGAACAGAAGGAACACTAGGAAGACAGGCGAAGAAAATAATTAGTTATGTTAGAAGCTATAAAGCTAAACTTTGGTGGTTTCCCAGGGGGGCCTGCCTTACTAAACTGAGTCAGCCTCAGTTAAGGGAATGCAATATTTATGTGTGTGTGTGAATGTGAGTTTCAAATGAAATGAAATTCTTTCTCTTCAAATCCACATCTAATTTTTCCATTACAATGTCTTAGAAGCAAGTGACTCAAGAGTTTAATAATCCCTCTTGTCTAGACATCCTAGATGCTGACTATCTAGACCGCAGTTACTGCTCCTGGGCCACATGGTGTCTGACTAAATCAAGTGGGTGTGTTCTTGGAAACACCAGCACCCTGCATAGTTTCTCTCCTCTGTGAGTAAGTAGTTTCCTCTGTGAGTTTCCTACAAAACATCTCAGGAAGAAGTCAGAGATGCTCTAATGGCACACTAGATGGGGACAGTCCTAGGAAATGTCCTGGATACTCGGGGAGCCAGCAACCTCTCTGTCTTTTGGGTTCTACCAAGAAACATAATATAAACTTGTGTTCTCAACAGCATTCTAAATATTTTATATCCAAAAATTGGCACTATTTATTTATTTGAGGTCATATTGATATATAACACTATGTAAATTTTAGGTGTACATTAGTATATATCAATTTCTGGATAGACTGCATTGTGTTCACTATCAATAGTGTAGATTTTATCCATTACCATACATATGTGTCCCTTTATCCCTTTCACCCTCCCCGCACCCCCTTCCCATTGGTAACCACTAATCTGTTCTCCTTATCCGTGTTTATCTTCCACATATGAGTGAAATCATGCGGTGTTTGTCTTTCTCCGTGTCTGGCTTATTTCACTTAACATAATATCCTCAAGGTCCATCCATGTTGTTGCAAGTGGGACCATTTTGTCTTTTTTTATGGCTGAGTAGTATTCCATTGTATATATATACCACATCTTCTTTATCCAATCATCCGTTGATGGGCACTTGGGTTGCTTCTACATCTTGGCTATTGTGAATGCTGCTGTGATGAACATAGGGGTGCATGGATCTCTTTGAATTGTTGATTTCATGCTCTTTGGAGAAATATCCAGTAGTGGGACAGCTGGATCATCTGATATTTCTATTTTTAATTTTTTGAGAAATTTCCATACTGTTTTCCATAGTGGCTGCACCAGTTTGCATTCCCACTAGCAGTGTATGAAGGTTCCCTTTTCTCCACATCCTCTCCAACGTTTGCTATTGCTTCTCTTATTAATTATAGCCATTCTGACAGGTGTAAGGTGATATCTCATTATAGTTTTGATTTGCATTTCCCTAATAATTAGTGATGCTGAACATCTTTTCAAGTGCCTGTTGGCCATCTGTATACCTTCTTTGGAAAAATGTCCACTCATATCCTCTGCCCATTTTTTGATTGGGTTGTTTGTTTTTTTTTGTTGTTGAGTTGTATGAGTTATTTATATATTTTGGAAATTAATCCCTTGTCAGATACATGATTTGCAAATATCTTCACCCATTTGGTGGGTTGTCTTTTTATTTTGTTCATGGTTTCCTTTGCCTTGCAGAAGCTTTTTAGTCTGATGTAGTCTCATTTGTTTATTTTTTCTTTTGTTTCCCTTGCCTGAGTAGACGTTGAAACAGTAATCAAAAATATCCCAAAAAACAAAAATCCAGGACCAGATGGCTTCTCTGGTGAATTCTACCAAACAGTCAAAGATTTAATATCTATCCTTCTCAAACTATTCCGAAATATTGAAGAAGATGGGATGCTTCCTACTCATTCTACGAGGCCAACATTACCCTGATACCAAAACCAGACAAGGACAACAACAAAAAAAGGAAAATTACAGGCCAATATTGCTGATGAACATAGATGCAAAAATCTTGAACAAAATATTAGCAAATCAAATACAACAATACATTAAAAGGATCATACACCATGATCAAGTGAGATTTATTCCAGGGATGCAGGGATGGTTCAACATCCAAAAATCAATCAGTGTGATACACCACATTAACAAAACGAGGAATAAAAACCACATGATCATCTCAATAGATGCAGAGAAAGCATCTGACAAGATCTAACATCCATTTATGAGAAAAACTCTGAATAAAATGGGCACAGAAGGAAAGTACCTCAACACAATAAGGGCCACAGCTAACATCATACTTAACGGTGAAAAACTGAAAGCTATTCCTCTGAGAACAGGAATATGACAAGGATGCCCACTCTCGCCACTCTTATTCAACACAGTACAGGAAGTTCTGGCCAGAGCAATTAGGCAAGAAAAACAAATAAAAGGGATCCATATTGGAAAGGAAGAAGTAAAACTCTCAGTTTCTGAATGACACGATTCTATATATAGAAAACCCTAAAGAATCCACCAGAAAGCTAGAAATAATCAACAACTACAGCAAAGTTGCAGGGTACAAAATTAACATACAAAAATCAGTGGCATTTCTATACACTAGTAATGAACTAGCAGAAAGAGAAGTCAAGAATACAATCCCATTTACAATTGCAACAAAAACAATACAATATCTAGGAATAAATTTAACCAAGGAGGTAAAAGACCTATACACTGAAAACTATAACACATTATTGAAAGAAACTGAAGACATAGAGAAATGGAAAGACATTCCATGCTCATGGATTAGAAGAATAAACATAGTTAAAACATCCATATTACCTAAAGCAATCTACAGATTCAATGCAATCCCAATCAGAATCCCAATGACATTCTTCACGGAAATAGAATAGAGAATCCTAAAATTTATATGGAACAACAAAAGACCCTGAATAGCCAAAGCAACTCTGAGAAAAAAGAACAAAGCTGGAGGTATCACAATCCCTGACTTCAAAATATACTACAAAGCTATAATAATTAAAAGAGCACGGTACTGGTACAAAAACAGACACACAGATCAATGGGACAGAATTGAAAGCCCAGATGTAAAACCACATACCTACAGGTAGCTAATCTTTGACAAAGGAGCCAAGAACATACAATGGAAAAAGGGAAGTCTCTTCAATAAATGGTGCTGGGAAAACTGTACAGCCATGTGCAAAAGAATGCAAGTAGACCATGATCTTACATCATACACAAAAATTAACTCAAAATGGATTAAAGACTTGAATGTAAGACTTGAAACCATAAAAATCTTAGAAGAAAATATAGGCAGTACGCTCTTTGACATCGGTCTTAGCAGTATCTTTTAGGCACTCTTTTTATCCACTTTCCGGTTCTCTCTCAGAGGTAATTGTTCCAAGGGTAGGTGAAAATTTGTTGCATCCATGGGAGGAGGTGAGTTCAGAGTCCTATGCTGCCATCTTCCCAGCAAGGATCCTGGAATTCTTTAATAAGGTGTAGTAGAGTAAGTACAAGCTATCTGGCCAATTATCCTGCATGTTTTAGGCAAGTTTATTTTCAACCACTTTCACTGTTAATTCTAATCTGTAAATTAATATTTCAGCTCATCATCCAATTTAAATATATAGCTATGGAAAACTGTTGTAGAAAGGATCTGATAAAATGGAAAAATAACTACATTGACCTCTCACAGCTGTTCTGGTTACTAAATACAAGCATCCCGTGACAGAGTGTATTGCTACAGAAACAACATTTTAAGTGGTATGTAAAAAAAATAATGGAATCTGTTTTATAGTAGGACTGAATGAGGCCAATGAATCGAACCATTTCTGTTCAAAAACAACTTCTGATATTTATGTTTATGGTAGAAATGTGCACATTTATGAGCAAATGAATGAGTTTGCTGTGAGCTGTGCAGCAGCTTGGAAATAACTGCTGAATGATTTTATCACCTGGAGCACAGTGTATACACTGATGCTGGGACAGTGCGGGGAGGGGGGGTTCTAGAGGGCATCAGCATGTATGGGCCCATGATAGCCAGCCCATCAGGTCACTGGCATTGCATTGCCTCACTGCAACATCCACTGATGACCCAGCACACGCCTGAGCATCTGGCAGAAGAACAAATTCATGGCAGATGGTTGTCTCAATGTGACTACCTGATTTATCCTGCTGAGCTCCAAGTTTACATGTACTTTAGGAAAGGAGAATCAGACCACGTGTGGACACTGCAGAGATCAACTTGGCTAGTGAATTCTGATGCTGAGGAAACAACACATGGGACCCCAGGTTTGAATCCTAGTTCAGTCACTCACCAACTGTAACCAAATCACATAAGCTCTCTGAGTCTTCAGTTATTACCTCTACAATTCATCAACAGAGGGAGTCAATGTCAGTAGCACTGCTTTCACTGTATTCAAAGCAAGGAACAATGTGTAGCATGGCGTTGTCTCTCCTCAGATACAAAGCAGTACTTGGAGCACTACTTCACGACCCAAAGGGGTTTACCATCAGTTCCTGGTAGGCCATGACATACGCTTTGGAGAGATCACTCTTCTGTTTAGCTTTAAATATATGGTAGATATTGACTGTACTAATTAGAGATAATCCCGGTATGACAAACATGTTTTTCCAGAACTAATGACTTTTATGCCAGGCTGACAAGTATAATTAGGCAATAAATCCTCAATCAGTCTGGTTCAAATTGCTACAGGGAAGATGAGGTCTCTGCCATCCTTGTCAATTTACGTATAAAATATGTATGAGCACTATTTCTAAAGACAGGAGGTGGCTAGAGGAATTCATAATTTATTTTGCATGAACAAAATATTCTGTCTTTTCAAGGAGCCATAATTCAAACAAGTGCCAGAACCATGGCTACGATTAGAAAGTCACAAAATGCTAACCTGGATTTCATCAAAATCAACAGTGTTTCACACAATAAATAAATCAAAATGATAAGCCTATTTGTTAGAGGCGATGACTTTGAACTTGGCATGGGGCCACTCCCACGTCCATCAGGGATCAGCTCGCTGAGCTATTCCATAAACCTTGGCAGAGAACCTACTGCATGCAGTGCTGGACAGGGCTGGGCAGCAGCAGTCAAGCAATCCAGCAAACACAGGTGCCACAGAGGGTCAGAACGTCTGAGGAGAACATGTTTCTAATTTGGAGTCACTCCTAATTACACTGAAGCTAGATCTGGTCGGTGGTACCAGTCACAAGAGATGCGCGACTCACATATAGTATGAAAAACGTGACACACTGAGGGCTGCAGTTGGAGAGTTGGGCAAGAACACCTTCAAGTGCCTTATGGAGATCTATCCCCAGGAATTCTACTGTAAAGCTCCCTGAGGGCAAGAACTCCTGTGTTTTTAAATTAGCCTTCAATTCAGGCAGGATATTCATGGTTAACAGTACAGACTAGCTGAATTCCCCCTCCACCAATGACTGGCTGTGGGACTCTGGGCAAGTCAGGTAAGTGCTCCGTGACTCAGTTTTGTCATCTCACAAGTGCTGGTCCTGTGTCCAGGAAGGTCATTGCTGTCTGGGGGCAGAGATACTTCAGCTACTTCTACATCCACCCAATTTATCACAAAGGGCTGAACAAGTGAAGCTTCAGATTCAAGTTTGCATAGATTATTTCATTGTACTTTTAAAGCTTATTAAGCTTACTTAATGTGCAATCTCCTCTTTCAGTTATTTTATTTGTCTCATTTCTTTTGGAAAATAGAGGTGAAGTGCAGTTTTTCCACATAGAAATGCTGCGACTAGGACACACGTCTACACACAAACATCTTCACATCATCAATCACATTTTGTGCATTAGTCACCATAAACGACGGTCTATCTATTGCCAGCTGTGACTGTGAAAGAGCACACTTTAATGCAGACCCTGGAGCCATCTCCCCACGCTGGCTCTGCGTGGCGGCTCCCACGAAGCAGGAGTGCAGGAGGAAGGGGCGCGGTCCTCCAAGGACAAGGCAATCTCAACCCCACAAAGCAGATGTCAGAACTGCCAGCTACCCCAGGGCCTAACCCTGCAGCCAGGACCACCCCATGGTCAGCTGCAGAAGGGTGGGGGCCACACTCGTCTGGTAAGAGGTGGAGAAATTGACCTCCAACAAGTGCTTCTTCAAAACACAACATACTTGTGAAACTCCAAGTACTGGAGTGAAAATTAAAACAACGATGAGATTTCTCTTCATTGCACACCTTAAAATTAATAGAGAGAGAGAGAAACCTAACTGCAGTCTCACATAAGAACAGGAGTTGGTCAGCTTTGTGGGGAGATGTTTAATTAGTCAATGGACAATGCTTTCAAGGACGCGTGCGAATCTGTCTGCCCCAACGTCTAACATTTACTTATCTGAACATTTAAGTATTTGTATACATATGAGCTACACATAGTCACAGAAAACAAAGCTAACTGAAAGAATGAACTCTAATAAATATGAATTATAAATAAAAATAAAGCATCTTGCAAAATGACTAAGTTGAAAAAGTAAAATTCATTGTTCAATAATTCCATTTACATACTTTAAAATAATGCATTTACTGGGTAAAACAAGGTATATCTTGTTTCTAACGAGATCTGGATAAAAAATACACAGGTATCCACCGTAAACTGTGTGTTATAGTGAATCCATAGCAAATGCAAGCCCTAATTTGTTGCCATGAGCAGGCAAACCTCCAGATGCTATAAATTGAATCTGACATAAATCAATTTTATACTAAGATACACAAAGACCTGCCATATAATTATTTTAATATGTAGGCCAGTTTATCAGCTGTCAAAATGATCCCTTGAGTACTGAAGAATAAAAAGACTGAAAGTTTATCCTTGCTCAAAATAAAATACCAAACCCTACTGATTACTTATAGTGATAGAAGCAAAAGCGCTCATTTACAAGAAGTAAAAAAATAGGGGAGGTTGTTTTCAAATTTTTCCCTCATTTTACTCGGATTTTTATTTTAAGGCTTGGCATAGATGTAAAATTTGTCCATCTGCTGAAGAATCTCTTTATGGAATAAAACCAGTTTAATAAGGCCACATCATAGTTATATAGAAACATGAAAATATTTACTTTCAAAAGACAATATTTATCTTGGCAGTTGGTATTTTTAAGATGTTGAGCCTGCTGGAATAATGCAAGTTCCAATCCTAATACACAACATTTTGAGTAAGACAATGGCTGCCTTTCCTTGGAAGTACAAGGAAACACACATGTACCTAGCCCGTGTACCTGCCACCACCAGGCAAGCCGTTCGTAATGCTTTTGTAGAAGTTTGTATATATATTTGAATGTCACTCAAGCCTCATTCAACTGAACCTCTGAAAAGGGCCCTTATTATCCATGTGTCCTTGGCCATATTCTGATCTACTTCTTAACCGTAAAGTACTACAACTACCCTCAAGAGTTGTTGGAAAAACTTGATGATGTTTGTAAATTACCCAGAGTACAGTGCCCAACACGTAATAATTACTATTATATTCAGCTATTTTTATTACTAAAACATTCATAATCTCTATCAGATAATTTAATACTTAATTTTATATGGTCCTCCAGGTTCCTGATTGATTTGTAAGGCAAAGTGTATTTTTAATTACATAATATGTGCACAAAGTACCAAATGTTACCAGTGAACAGTGTGCTCCTTCTAATTCGCATCTTCATCACAGAAAAGGCCACTATCACTAGCTGCACGTGTATCCTTGCAGGGAGAATCTATGTCTGTGCTAGCACAGCACATACGTAAGAAATGATGCCACACTGTACAGTTGTGCCCTGCTTCTTTCACTTCACAATAGAACTTGTGGAACGGTCTGTATCACTTGGCTATTAGCACTGTCTCATTCTTTTGGATGTTTGGATGTAGCCCAATTTATCTAATCAATCTCTTTTTAAATTTATTTAATATAAAAATAAAAAAATTTTTCTATTTTACAAGCCAGGCTGGCTGCAAAGAATATCCATGTATTCATTTTGCATGTAGGGGGAAATATCTATAGGATAAATTTCTAGAAATAAAATTCCTGGATCAAATAGTATGTGTCCTTTTAATACTGAAAGTTATCATCAAACTACTTTTCACAGAAGTTATACCAATTTAAATTCTTACCAGATGTATATGAGAGTATGTTTCCCTACCCTCACCAACAAAGGGAGTTAGTAAGTGTTATGGTCTGCCCCGCTTGGCATGTGAAAAATGATGTCATTGTGCTTTTAATTAGCATTTCTACTATCTTGGAGGAAGCTGAACTGTTTTAAAATGCTTAAAAGGCATCTCTTTTTCTTTACAATGAACTGTTTACATCCTTTGCCCATTACTCTTCTGGGTTATTGGTCTTTTTCTTACTGATTTGTAAGTATTCTTTATATTTTAAAGAGATTACCCTCATTGTCTGTGATATGAGTTGCATATTCTCCCACTCATTTGGATTTTAACTGTATTTAAGGTGTTCTTTTGCCATGGAGACTTTTTTAGAAGTTTATACACTGAAATATCAGTATTTTTTTTTATGGTTTTCAGATTTTACTTCATAATTAGCAAGGCTTTCCTCTCTCCCCAATAAAGCTAAGAATTTTCCATTCTTTTCTAGTACATTTACGATTTTACTTTTTACGTTTAAAAATATTATTGAACACTTATCTGAACAGTCACGAATGCTTGTTAAAAAAGATAATAGTTTCTGTTTTCAGCATATAAAGGTCATATTACACGCAAGCCACACAAAATATGTTTCTCTTTTTCCTTGTATTTCCTGTACATATTGTTTAAAAAAAGTGATGCTGTTAATGGATGAATAAGCATAACTCTTAGACCTGCATCGGGTTGCACCCCTTTTCATTATACAGAACCCTTCTCTGACTTAATACTTACTTTTACCCTTAATTCAAACTTAATACTAGGATTGCAACTTCTATTTTTTTTGTTTGCATTTTGTTAGTATGCTCAATAATTTTACCCTCAATCTAAATCACTTTATTTTAGGTGTATCTTATACACAGCCTGTAATTGTATTTTTTTTGCTATGTGATTCAATTCTTTCAATGTATTAAGTTTAGAACACTTACATTTATTGGTAGGTAGAATATATAAGCTATACTTTCTGTTTGTATTGCTATTATTGTCTTTTATTAAAAACAGCTTTCCTGAAGTA
Organism: Diceros bicornis minor; assembly: GCF_020826845.1. Classification (NCBI taxonomy): domain Eukaryota; kingdom Metazoa; phylum Chordata; class Mammalia; order Perissodactyla; family Rhinocerotidae; genus Diceros; species Diceros bicornis. The sequence goes on along the minus strand of NC_080763.1, from coordinate 6,245,818 downwards.
TAACTGAGACACAATAAACCACATCTATTTAAAATGTACAATTTGATAAGCTTTGACACGTTTATATACCTATGATATCATCATCATAATCAAAATTAGGCACATATCTATAACCCACAGAGGCTTCCTCACCATGCCCCTTTGTAATTCCTCCTTCCCTTCCAACCGCTTCCTCAGGCCCAGGCAGCCAATGATATGTTTTCTGTCACTATAGACTAGATTGCATTTTCTAGCATTTTATAGAAATGGAATCTTACACTATGTACTGTTGTTTTGGTCTGACTTCTTTTAATTAACATCTTATTTTGAGATTCACCTATATTGTCGCAGGTATCAATAACAGTTCATTACTTTCATTGCTGAGTAGTATTCCCTAGTAAGATATGCCACAATTTGTTTATCCATTCATCTGCTGATGGACATCAGGTTTGTTCTAGTTACTGGCTATTGCAAATAAAGCTGCTTGAACATTTATGTACAAGTGTTTGTATGAACATGCTTTCATTTTTCCCAGGTAAATACCTAGGAGTGGAATAGCTGGACATATCGTAGATGTATAACTTTTTAAGAAACTGACAAATTGTTTTCCAAATTGGCCATACCATTTTGCATTCCATTTAGCAATGAATGTGAGTTCTATTTGCTCCATCTCCTGTCAACTCTTAGTATTGTCGTCTTTATTTCAGTCATCCTTATCAGTATGTAGTGATATCTCATTGTGGGTTTTTTTTGTGTATGTGAAGAAGATCAGCCCTGAGCTAACACCCATGCCAATCTTCCTCTTTTTGCTGAGAAAGACTGGCCCTGGGCTAACATCTGTGCCCATCTTCCTCTACTTTATACGGGACGCCGCCACAGCATGTCATGACAAGCTGTGCGCCAGTGTGCGTCCGGGATCGAACCTGGGCCGCCAGCAGCGGAGCGCGTGCACGTAACTGCTATGCCACGGGGCCAGCCCCTCATTGTGGTTTTTAATTTGTATTTCCCTAATGACTAAAGACATTGAGAATCTTTTTCTGTGCTAATTTGCCATCTGTATACCTTCTTTGGTGAAGTGTCTGTTCAAATCTTCTGCCCATTTTGAAAAACTAGGTTATTTTCTTGAGTTTTGAAAAGTATATATTCTGAATATAAGTGCTTTATCAAATATATGATTTGTAAATATTTTCTCAGTCTATAGCTCATCTTTTCATTCTCTGAACAATTTCTGTCAAAGAGCATAAGTTCTCAGTTTTTATGTTTAATTTATCAACTTATTCTCTTACAAATCATGATTTGGTTTTGTATCTAAGAAATCTTTGTCTAAACCAAAAATCACTAAGATTTTTCTCCTATATTTCCTTATAAAAGTTATATATTTAGGTCTATGATCCATTTTGAGCTAATTTTTGTACACAGTAAAAGGCATGGATCAAAGTTCATATTTCTGCATATGGCTATCCAAATGGTCCTGCACCATCTGTGTAAAAGGCTATCCTTCTTCAACTGAATTGCCTTAGCACCTTTGTTGAAAATCAGTTGTCCACATATGTGTGGTCTATTTCTGAACTCTATTCTGCTGATCTTTTTATATATCTTTACATCAACACCACACTGTCTTGATTATTGCAGCCTTAAAAAAGTCTTGAAGCTAGTTAGTGTGAGTATTCCAATTCTGTTCTTCTTTTTCAAAGCTGTTTTGGCTTTTTTATGTTTTTGTAACATAAAAAGTTCACATGAAAGTGAACATCAATTTCTAGGGGAAAAAAAAGACTGCTGGAACTTTTATTAGGAGTGTGTTGAATTTGCAAATCAATTTTGGAAGAACTGACACCAATATTGAGTTTTCTGATCTATGAACATGGTATATATTTTTAAAGATATGCTCTATCTCTCAGCAATGTTTTGTAGTTTTCAGTGTACAAGTCTTGCATGTCGTTTTTAGATTCACTCCTAATATACAGCCGATTCTTGTTATCTGCTGTAGTTATGTTCTACAAAGTTGCTGCAAATGCTGAGTTAGTGAATACCTAGGGGAAATACAGGGTTAGGTTCCTGGCAGCCTCTGGTCACAATATTATTTTCAACGGATCAATACAAAAGTTGTTTTATGTGTGTTTCTGTTTCAAGACATCTTGTTTAATATACATTTCTTACAAAACTTGCTTACAGTATGAGAGCTGAAACAAAAAGGCAGAGTGTCGCCATGTTCAATCTCCACTGGCCAAATTTTTCACCAGTTGCTCATGCCCACAAATGACTAGGAAAGTGCCACGAGCATTGATTTTGGGGTTACAAATAAATTTTAGTGAGTAGGCTAATTTGCAAATATGGAATCTGCAAATAATGAGGATCAACTGTATTTTACATTTTTGATATAAGTGGCATTTTTTAAAAATTTCAATTTCGGAGCTTTTGTAGGGTCTTTTATAAAATCTTTCACATTATGGTCAGTGCTTTCTTTGCCTTATGTTCTGGATTTTATATGATTACTTAGAAGGATTCTATTTCTATTCTTGTGGTTACTTTTATGTATACGACATGGCTGCACTCATTTACTCTCCACTAAGAGCAATGATAAATGAGAATATTTTCATTTCCTCTCTGCCATTCTTCCACACACACTTTTAACTGATTTTACAATGTTTATTGCTGTTTTATTTTTACCATTAAATATATCTTTCTGTTTTAAATGATAGTTTTTGCCAGCAATCTATAAAATCTGAGGATATTAGCATGTGTACACTACCTCTCGCCTTTTCTCCTCTTCCTAGATCACTTTTTATTTATTATTTCTACATTGTTAGAATTTATAACATTTACACTCGGTTCTGTGGCAATAACTTTCTGTCTTAGTCCCACAAAGTGAAGTCAATGTTCAGATGCCAGTCTCTTTGCCAAAGTTTCTCCACTCACTTCCTATTTGGCTGAAATATGTCTTCTGGTAATTTCTTCAGTAAGAGCTCCTAAAAATTCTATATCCTGAGTTCTTACATGTCCATCAATATTTGTTTGTTGGCTGCATAGTTATAAGAAATTTGGGGTAAGCAAAGAAATCTTGGGTCACTAGATTATGAAACCGTTGGGCAAAACAATCAGCACACCCAGCTAACCTGTGAACAATCCCCAGGTGAAACGAGGTGCTAGGAAAAAGGGATACAAGGCATTATACACAAAAATGCTTTCCTCTGTGCACATCCTATCTTAAAACTTTTACATTCTGGCTATATCTGGTAAGAATATCATCCAAAGAAATCAAGGATTGGGGCCGGCCCGGTGGCGCACCCAGTTGGGTGTGCGCGCTCCGCTGCAGCGGCCCAGGGTTCGCCAGTTCAGATCCCGGGCGCCCACCGATGCACCGCTTGGCAAGCCATGCTGTGGCGGCATCCCATATAAAGTGGAGGAAGATGGGCACGGATGTTAGCCCAGGGCCGGTCCTCCTCAGCAAAAATAAAAAGAGGAGGATTGGCAGATGTTAGCACAGGGCTGATCTCCCTCACAAAAAAAAAAAAAAAAGAAAAAAAGAAAAGAAATCAAGGATATTATATAACACAAGAATCAAGTGGTGACGACAGCACTAGGACATGACGTGACAGTGGAAAGGAGGTCAGTTCAGGAGGAGGACACTTAGTTTGAGGCTCAATCCCAACACCAGCTAACTGAGTCCTTAGGCATGTTACTAAAACTGTACAGATGCGGTAAAGGAGGAAAGCAGTGGCACAGATATTAAGTGCTGTTTTCCACTATAAGAATACATTCTATGAATGGTGAAGAATTATCTTTATCATCCCATACCCAACCTCAGCTATTATTAAAATTAGTTTATATTCTTTGAAAATTAAGGGCTGAAAGACAAGAATAGGAGGTAAGGAACATCTCAGAGAAAATAGTCTGACATGAACAATGTACAGATAATCCATTTACAGATAATAAAAAAATCAATGAGAAAGTAAAATGGTTTGATATTGAGTACAGCGGGGATTTAGATCTGCTTTGGTTACTAAGTCAATCAGATTATTACTATTGATTAAAAGGTCTACCTATGCAGTAGATAACACCATGTTTACTCCTTTGGTGAGGCTGTGGAACAAAAACTCTGAGAACTGCAGCTAAAAATGACCAGGGTCAATGTTGTGTGATTATCCTCGCTACCTAGCTAAAGGAAGACAAAGGAAAAGACACATTTGCCTTAGGACTCTGCCTGAGGATTGCTGCTTAAAATAAACCAGCCTCGCCTCAATATTTTTAGGGAAGAGAATATAAATAAATTCAGCAAATAAAATAAATGTATTGCTGTCCAGTGGATGAAGCCTGTGCTGAATGGTAACCCCTACAGAGGCCACCTACCAAAGCAACTTTTCAAGAATAAAACTATGTGACCAGAGCAGACAAGTCTCATGTATGGTACCTGGAAAGTCAACACTCTTCAGTCATATATTTATGTGTTAAATTTCATTAGATTAGTAATCTGCATGTATAAAATCCTCTGCTTGGATAAAACTCTAAAAATAAGAAACTCAAAACAGATTTATAAAATAAGATGAACATCTGCACCTTAATAACCAAATTAGTAATAATTTCTGCATATATAGAGCTTTCTCAAGGTAGAGTATTTTCACGTATGTTATTTTACTTAATCATTTGGTGCACACAACAACCATGCTGTGGATACAATTATCCCCATTTTGTAAAATAAAGAAACTGACTTGGAAAGGATAAATGGTTTCCTTAGTGAATGGGCGAGTCTACACTGCACTGCATACTCTCTTCATTATACTTCATTGTCTTTTTACAAAAGAATTTCCAAGTTCGGGGGAGGGGATTTATATAAACTTTCATAACCATTTATAATTTATGAGATCATAGTTTTGGGAATCACCTGGAAAGCAATGTAGTTCAGTCGCCTATCAATTCCTCTTTCCATCCCTGAAAGGAAGAACCGTAAGAGGAGTGCGAGGACAGCCAGGCAAGCGTGGCATCAGGCAAGTGAAATGGATAAGAAGGAGCTACAAGTCATCAAAATTGTCAGCTGGGGGAGAGCAATTAAGCAGGAGAAATCAGGAAGGCCAATGAATTTAAGCCACTGGTGCAATCACAGTATACACTTTAAAGTATTAACACAAGTTGAAATTGAGGCATATTATTCAGAAGTTTCTAGAATCTCCTTAACAGCATACCATCCTTGCCAATACCATCCAGTCCAAAAAAGTGCCAAACGTTAATAACCTGGGAAGCTTTGTGCTGGGTAAAAACCTATTTCCCTGTAGCCAGAACATTCATGGAAAAAATAACATTCCAATCTCCATACAAGAGACCTTCATATATCTAAAGACAGATGGTTTGCACCTCACCTCCAGTATTTCCTTCTGTTAGTGAAATATCTCCTATTTCTTCCAATTTTCATCAAAATAGATGGCTTCAAATCCCTTTACTCTACTGGGTATCCTACTCTGAACACAGATCTGTCCATCTACATTTATTCTGAAGCCTCCATAACAGAACATCGCAATCTACATATGGGCAGACCAGAACAAGCAAACCATTCTGCTTGTATCACTTCAGTGTGAGACTGTGTTAGCTTCTTGAGGTACTCATCATACTATTGACTCCCAAGAGGATTACATCAAACCCTCAAATTTAGCTTATGAAAATCTGTTTTGCGTACTTTACAAATCAGATTTATTCAAGTATATTTTACATTTAACAAAGTTCAACAATTTTAAGTACAAAATTTGACAAATGAATACAGTCATGTAACCATCTCTTCAATCAAGGTACAGAATAGTTGCATCACCCCAAACAGTCGCCTCATGACTCTTGGCAGCCAGTACCCCTCTTCTTTCCCAAGAACACTTGATCTGCTTTCTGTCACTAAAGTTATGTCTTTTCTAAAACATCATATAAATGAAAACTTAATGTGTAGTCTTTTGTATTTGGCTTCTTTAAATTACCAAAATCTTCTGGGATTTATGTATAGGCAGGCTGTTCCTTTTCCTTTATTAGCAGTATGCCATTGGATAATTACCTTGTCTGAGAACAAAAAGTTCGACTTCTTTTTTTTCCCCCTCAAACGACATGCATTTTATTTCTCGTCCTTGCTATACTATACTGCTAGGACCTTCATCACAATGTTAAATAGAACCAGTGAAAGCAAACATTCCTTCCTTGTTCTCAATCTGAGGGAGAAGAGCAATCTTTTACCAGTAAGTACAGTTACCTGTAAATTTTTCATAGACACCCCTTATCAATCAGGAAGTTTCTTCTACTCCCAGTTTTCTGAGAGATTTCATCATGAATGACTGTTTAATTTATCAAATCCTTTTGTGGATCTATTGAGACAATCTATTGAGACAATCATATGGTTTTCTTTTTAGTCAGTAGGTATGATGAATTACATTGATTTCTGAATGATAGCCCACCTTGCATTCCCAGGATAAACAACACAAAAATCTTACAATTTCCTCCCTCCTGCTCTTGATGTTACTGTGAGACATTTTACCTCCATATATGTTATAAACCCCACACATTATTAATGTTGCGTTAACCAGTTAATTATCTTTTAGAGATCAAAAATAAAGAAGTGTCTTTTATATTTGCCCTCATTTTTACCACGCCTGGAGTACTTTGTGTAAATTCAGATTTCCATCTGGTATCTTTTTTCTTCTGCCTGAAAAACTTCAACATTTCTTGTTGTGCTGGTATGCTGACAATCACTATTTTCAGCTTTGTTTGTTTGAAAGACATCTTTTATTTTCTTTTCATTTTTGAAAGATATTTATGCTAGGTACAGAATTCTAGGCGGATAGTCTCCCTTTTTGTCCCCCTCCTTCTGTCTTGCCCTTCCAGTACTTTAAAGATGTTGATCCATTGTCTTTCGGCTTGCAGCAATTCTATGTTTTGTCATTTGTATGTTCCCCTGTACATATTGCCTCTTTTTTCTCTGGATGCCTTCAAGATTTTCTATTTATTATTGCATTTCAGCAATTTGATTGTGATGTGTCTTACTGTGGTATTCCTTATATTTCTGCTCTTTGGGGTTCATTGAGCATTTCAGATCTTAGATTTATCGCTTTCATCAAATTTGGAAAAAGTCTGGCCATTCTTTTCTTTCCTCCCCACTCCCATTTTTCTAAGATGCCCATTAAACATACTTGAGAGCACTCGATATTTTCCACAATTTGCTGTGGCTCTCTCAATTTTTTTCAGTTGTTTTCTTCTCTCTGCCTTAAATTGGATACTTTCTATTGCTATGTTTTCAAGTTCACTGATCTTTTCTTCTTCAGTTTCTAATCCGCTGTTACCTCAACTGGGGTATTTTCTCACTTCAGACATTTAATTTTTCACCTTTGGAAGTTTCAGTTGGGTCTTTTTTGTACTTTAATTTCTCAACATGTTTATGTTTTCCTCTATACTCCTGATCAATGGGATATATTTGTAGTAGTTGCTTTAATAGACTTCTTGTCTATTAATTCCATCTGCAATTTCTGGGTTTGTTTCTATTTAATTGATTTTCTCCCCCTCAGTATAGGTCGTATTTTCTGCTTTTCTGCATTTTTGGTAATTTTTTATTGGATGCTGGACACTGTTAACATTATGGTTTTGGGTGCTGGATTTCGTTAAGGGTGTTGGACTTATTCTGGCAGGCAGTCAAGTTATTTCGGGTCAGTTTTCTCTCTCAAGGCTTGATTTTAAGCTTTGTTAGAACAAGTCCAGAGCAGACTTTGATCTAGGGGTAATTTAGCCTCATTACCTAGGTGATTCTCTTCTGCAGACTCTACCCTATTTCCCTTGTATTATGAGGTCTTTCCAATCTGCAGGTGGAAACATAAACTAACCCCCAGCCCCTTCTGAGCCACAGAAATGGTCTGACCTGCTGCTTCCCAGTGGTTCTTTTCCCACCCTGGAGTCTCACTCCACACATGAGCAAAGCAAGACTCAGCCAAGGGCTCAAGGGGCAGCCCCTGCAGCTATTAGAGCTCTTTCTCCCTGTGAAGCCCCCTTATCTCTGGCATGCTCCTTCACAAATTCTAGCTGCCTCAACTGTAATCTCTAGCTCTTCAGCTCAGTGAGATCACAGGGCTATTTGGTTCCTCATCCCTGTGCTTGGGCCTGGAAACTGCCTTCAGGCTGTAAGATGGGGGGGCTTGCTCCTTACTTCCCTTCTCTAGGGATCACAGCCCTGAACTGCCTGTTGTTCAATGTCTGAAAACAGTTATTAATAATATATTTTGTCCAGTGTTCCATTTGTTTACAGCAGGGGGAAGGAGGGAATTTCTTTAGCAGTTAATTCTTCATGGGTAGAAACAGAAATCTGTTTTGCATACATTTAGAAAATCTCTGGGGTGGAGAGAAAGAGAGGGGGGAGGGAGAGAGACAGAATCCAGTACACTTGAAGTGATGACAATTTTAAACTTAGGCAATTCAACTTCTTGAATTATAACACTCAATAACATTAAACATTAAGTAGTACTGCAATCTAGTTCTCTCTAATCCTATTTTATTTTCTTCTGAGCACTTAATAAAAGCTGACATCTGTTTATTTTACTTGATTACTGTCTTTCTCCTAGCTCACATTAGAAAGTAAGCTCTGAGAGGGTAAGAATTTTTTCTGTGTTGTTCATTGCTTTTATCTCTAGTACCTAGAACAGTCCTTGCCACACACATAGTACACAACCACTTTATGAGACAATTGTGTACATCTATTCTTTGACTTGGTGGGTACCTCTCTCATAGTAGAAAACCCACTTATTTGTTATAAATCTAATTTTGGTTAGATAACATCCTATTTGCCCTCGATGTCTGCTATATATTATTAAAACAGGGCCCTATAAATATGCAGGCAAATATTAAGAAAAAGATAAACACTCAAATTCATATTTTGAAAGGAAAAACAACACTATATTCTTAAATGTTTGTCAAAGTAAATGACATGTAACAATACAAAGCATCCCATGTAGCTCTCCACACATCTGGCACCTTCTAGCAGCATACACCAGTATGAACCTGAAGATGGAAGGCTACATACAGAGGATAAATGTTGTCAAAAGTTGCCACTTTAAAAGGTATGACTTCTGTTAATCAGAGCATACGGGATGAAGGAGGAGAGACCTGTCTGAAATCTACCTATGATAAAATCTTGTGTTATTTAAGAAGTTACAGGCTGGGTTAATGAGTGATTTCATTTATTCTATGTATTACTTACTTCCCAAGAAGTTCTAAAGTTTTTTGCTTTCTAACCACATTTGTGTTAAATAAGAAAAGCAGATTCAGCCTCAACATAAAATCTTTGCTAAAAGATCCAGAGACAAATTGAAGTTTATATATATTTTCAATCAGATTTCAATAAATGTTTTTTGGATACCCCCTTTCTCCAGAATTACACCTGGCTTCTGAGATTTCTAGTTAATTTTTATTTTGAAGTGAATGATATTTTTTGTCTTACCAAACTAACTCCACCACGACTACCAATACACATAAAACGTTACAGGTTAGATCTGTTTTCACAAAAATAACGTTACGACTGTATTTTCTATGACATCTTTCCAAGCTTGTTGACTTGGCCAAGGACAGGACTGGGCTGCAGTAATTTACGTACAACAGGTGCTCCAATAAAGACTTTGCCACATTAACGAATGCAGTGTTGGAATACCTTCGCTTTGGGCAATCTTACTTCAAAACAGGGCTGTGCTACCATTAACTATGGAAATAACGTTAAAGGCCTAAACACCTTTCTTCAAGTCTGGCTACCCTAACAGCACCCTTATTCCTTTGCTATGGCGACTATTTACTTGTCTATAAATTGTCAGCTCCTTACTGTCTCACTAGCACAATGTCGGGCACAGAGAGCACTCAGTGTTTGCCAAACAAATAAATCATTGAACTAGAATACCCTATCCTCTCAAGCATTCTAGATGCCTGAGATATTACCCTGTGTGATTCTCAAATAAAGTTAATTAAAAATTCTCAAAGCTCTACCTCATAATCCATTTATGCCTCACTATGAAAAAACCAGGAGAATAATGGTGCACAAAGCTTGGAGTCTCAACCTGCCATGTCAATCTAGACAGGAAAACAAGATGAATATAAAGTGGACAACTAAAATATCACACATGTGGCTACTCTTGATGTAGCAACCCCCAGAGCTTTAATGACTCTATCTGATATGCTATGCTAGCTTTAAACAAGAAATACATTAAAAATTTTACACCTAATGGTCCCCATCATTTATGCTCAGAGGGCTCTTTCCAAGAGTTGTAGGTGTCAAAAACTTAGGTTTTGCCTAACAACTGCAGAGGCTGCAGGGGAAGGTGGGACTAAAGCAGGACGTGGAGTCAAACGGTGGTCACATTACAAGTCCACTACATATCAGCTCTGAGAACACAGACATGTCACTTAACCTCCCCGCATCACAACTTCTAGGGCTAACGATACCCACCTCAGAGAAGTGTTGCAAGTGTTAAACAGAGTGCCCAGTGGAAACTATTCCTACTTGACCCTAAGTCACTTAACCTGTATACTTTACAATGTTCTCAATCGCGAAGCATCAATAACTACCTACTTACCTTTCACGGTTTTTGTAGGAATAAAGCGAAATAAGAAAAACTTAATTTTTTGATAAAAGTGCTACACAAATATTATGCTATCTTCCTAGTAGGGTAATTCCATTTGCAAATGAAAAGAGGTACACTAAGGTTAAGAAGTACAAACATCAACTTCTGTTTCAGGAAGAGCACCTCTGTAGGTGACCTTTCACAGGCCAGTGCGTCTGTCCCCCACTGTGAGGACTGTGGGCAACTGAGTGTTGGCTACTGATGGTTAGCAACTGAACCCTTTTCTGGGGAAGGTCCCTTGGACTATCTAGTTCAGAAATGGTGGGAGATGATGCTCTTCTCCCATGAGCAGCCTGCAGCCCACAACTGTGAAAAAAAGCCATGCCCCAGCCTCAAGGTAGGGCCACTATGGGGTCCCCTGCTTCAGAGCGCCTGGGAGATCAGGTTGAACCTAGACTTCAGCTAAGAGCACATATTCTTAGCTTCTTCCTTGGCTCTCTACTGCTCCCCTCACTTCCTTACTGTTTTCTTCTGACAGCAATTCCTCAATCAACCATTTATACAGGCTTTGCTTCTGCAGAACCTAATGTAAGAAACCACCAATATCTTCTAGTATTGACTCACCTAGGTAAAGTCTGACAACCATAGCAAATGGAAATGTTGCCAGGCTGGCCCAGGCTTTCATTAAGGCCTACCAGTACATCAGGACAGCGCTCCACAAGTCTAGCCAATGCTGGTAGCTACTGGAAATAAGCCAGAAGCCAAAGTTTGGGCAGAGCACATGGTATCACAGGTAGGGTAGGATACACCCTGCTTAGAGCATCCTCAGAAAGGAAGACAGATTTTCCAAAACCTGCAGGTGAAGGAGACTTTTGTCCCTTGGAGAATACCAGAGCACTCATACCTTACTTCCTACATGAAACACCTCTCTAGTCTGTTCACAGAAGTCAAACAAATCTCCCAGAAATGCTTTCCCTGCCTCAAAAGCATTTAAATGACATCAAGTTTCCCATATCCACAGGGACCGGAACAGCTGTTGACCACAGCAGGCACTCAATGACCTTTGGCTGAATGAGCCAATGCACACATTCTAATGCGATAGAGCAGGAAGGGTCTCACTCCCCGCTGCTGTTTCCAGTCTCCACCCTCTCTGAACTCCTGCAAAACTGAACACACAGGCCCATATGCTGCCCCACATGATGTTTAAGTCTCTGGCGTGTGTCTACGTATTGCCTCTTTCCACGACACACTTGGAGCCCCTGCTGTATGCCTAGCGCCAAGATCAGGACTGAAGCTATCAAGACTCAGTTAGGCATGGTTCTTGTCCCTGAGTTACTCATACAGGTCCTTGCACCTAAGAGATTGCTCCAGAAGGATTTGTTGAATTAAACTGACTGTGGCTTGGAAGAGTTGGATGACGATTCTGGGAGGAAGTGGTCTTTCAGTGGATGCTGAGGTAGCAGGATTTAGAAAGAACGAGGAAAAACGATGTCTTGGGGGAGGGGAAGGCATTCACAGCAATGGAGACAAGACTTGTAAATACGAATAACCAAGCTCTGTGATGAGCGCTGATGGACAAATGTATAATGTAAGTAAATGATGCCAAACAAATAGGGGACAATTAACTGCCTGGGGGACTTGGGCTTACTTTTCTTTCCTCCCACCCCCACAGGTGCCTGGAATAGAGTAAATGCTCAATACTGTTTGAATTTTAGTAGATGTTAATTCCTTAAGCTTAGAATCCTCAAATGTAAATTTCTGCGAAGTAAAAGATACCCATATCAATCTTTTGAATCCAATAAACATTTCTGAGCATCAAATACTCCATCTCCCACAGCCAAGTTGCAGAACTACGACAGGGATGAATTGATGAAAGTACTCAGACCTGCATGGGAAAGGCCCAATAGAAGCATAAATACAGAAGTCAAGGCAGCAATTGGGAGAGAAGGCTGTGCATTTCACCTTTGAATTGACACTTAATCATACTTATGAGGTATTCACTCAGAGGAAGACCCTCTTACAAAGTGGTGTGGTGAGCACAGACAACTAGCACATGACTGTCCTTCCCACAGGCACTTAACAAACTTCTGCAGGTTTGAAACAGCTAAGCCTCAGAATAGTAAGGAGCAGCAACAACGCTCTCAGGTCTCTGTTCCTGGCCCCAGCGAGAGTCATTCTCCTTCCTCTAGTCCTCTAACTGGCCTCCCGCTGTCATCGATGCAAGCCCAAACTCCTGAGCTTGGCATTCGAGCCTCTCTGGGATTTGGCCTCACATGGCCCCTTTGACCCAGTCTCCCAACGTGTGCCAGCCACATGCCTTCCTGCTCTTTCCAAAGCCTCCTGGCTCTTCCACGTCTCTCCACCTCGGCCCACTGCTCAGCCTGGATGCCCCTTTCCACAATCACCCCTTAACAAAATGGCAAGCCCTGCTTAGAGGCCACCTCTTGCGTGAAGGTTTCCATGACTCTCTTGATGATCAGAATCAAGCACTCCCTTTTCTGGGCAGTTATTTTATTTCTCTGTGCCTCAATTCCTTCAACTAAAAAGTGGGAATAATGATCTGTATTCTGTCACTTCAGAGTTCTGAAAAGGTTCAAATGAGATGATGTATGTGATTCTAGTCTCTAAAATCTTAAAAAGTTGAAGAATGAATAAAAATGTACACAAAACTTAATATTCTCAGTTTACTATATTCAATGAAGCCACATATTTAGTTGGCTCATATGACATGTTCACTGCATACTAACAGCACAGTAGACACTGAAAATTATTTTTGTACTCCATTTCACCTTTTTTGGTTAAATCAACCCAATATTCTGAAAATATATTTTAACCGATATTAAATTTGATCTTGCTAAAAAGTTTCCAAATGGAGCATCAACACCGATGCCAGTTAGGTCACAGCTAGCCTAAGAGAATCAAAATAGCACTCATACTTGGTGTGTGTGTGTGTGTGTGCAATAAAACTGAGGGCATTTTTAGACATTTTTCAGACATTTGCCAAACTATAGACATCTGTTGTTTATATTTCAAGTTTCCCCAAATATAGAGTAAAGCATCATCCTTCCAGACTGGGTAGCAAAGACTACTCACGTTCTCAACAAGATTCCATGAAGGCATCTGACAAGGTCTGTCATGACATTGCTGTACATACGATGGAGAAAATAATTCACACCTGGGTGAATGATTATGCCTAAAAGATCAGTTTCAACCTAACCGGAGCTCTCTGGTGGCAACTACAGGTTCTCTCCTAAACTCTGCTGAATTCAACCTTTTTAACCCATAATTTTCAAGACGTCAAGGAGGGTAGCTTGATCACAATAAAAAAATGAAGTAAAACCAAAGACAGTAAATCCACTGGATGACAGAGTCAAATCTATCCAACAGCAATATATCATAAACATAGGACAAATCTACCAACACAAAATGTTTTTAAAGAGACAAATGTAAATTTGTATGAGTAGGCTCGGACAATCAAGTCTCATAAACAAAGATACGTATGTGGACAGACTGTTCCCTACACCATTATTTGTAATAGCATGAAAACAATCTAAATATCCATCAACGAAGAACAGCTCAATAAATTACCTGAATATAGTATACTTTAGCTATAAAAAGAAAAAAACTACAGTAGATTGAAACCAAATGACATGGAAGAATGACTACGATAAATTTTGGGTGACAAAAGCATGTTGAGGATATTATAAAAAGACCGTCCCCATTCTTGTTTGTTTTTAAAGAATTCCACATACTTGTGTGTTTTCTTTTTTAATCTGGAACATCTAGACCATTGCATTTAATTCATTACAATTACTTACACATACTAGTTGTGTTTTATTTACCTTCTTACTCTTTGTTTTCTATTTGTTCTACTTGCGATATATTCCTGTTTTAAGTAACTTTTTAAGCTTTATTTTGTATGCAGCAGTTTCTTTATTATTCTATGATTTCTTTTTATTCTAGATATTTTCTTCTGACCTATTTTTCATCATACTGATTCTCTCTCACCTGTCTCTAAACTGCTGTTAAGCTTATCTGTTCAGTTTTCTTTGTTTTTTGAAAAAAAATAAAAAATTTTATTAGCCTGATGTGGGGAAGACGTATTTTTTTCTATTTTCAGTTTTATTGAGATATAATTGACATATAATATTGTGTAATTTTAAAGTGTACAACATGTTGATTTGATACATATATATATAGTGAAATAATTACCACAATAAGGTTAGTTAATATATCCATCACCTCACATAATTATTTTTTTTGTACTGAGAACATTTTGAGATCTACTCTCTTAGCAACTTTCAAGTATATAATGTTGTTAACTACAGTCACATGCTGTCTATTAGATCCCCAGAACTTATTCATCTTATAACTGGAAGTTTGTACCCTTTGATCAACACCTCCCCTATTTCCCCCACCCCCTGGAAAACACCCTTCTGTTTCTATGAGCTTGGGTTTTTTTTAGATTGCACATATAAGTGATATTATACAGTATTTGTCTTTCTCTGTCTTATTTCACTTTGCATAACACCCTCGAGGTCCATCCATGTTGTTTCCTATTGCAGAATTTCCCTTTTTTATGGCTCAATAATATTCCCTTACATGTATATACCATTTCTTCTTTATCCATTCATCTGTCGATGGACACTTAGGTTGTTTCCACGTCTTCACTATTGTGAATAATGCTGCACTGAACATGGTGGTGCAGATATCTCTTCAAGATTGTGATTTCATTTCCTTTGGATATATACCTAGAAGTTGGATTGCTGCATCATATGGTTGTTCTACTTGTAATCTTTTGTGGAACTTCCACACCGTTTTCCATAGTGGCTGCACCAATTTACATTTCCACCAGCAATGCACAATGGCTCCCTCTTCTCCACATCCTCACCAACACTAGTTATCTCTTGTCTTTATGATAATAGCCATTCTAACAGGTGTGAGGTGATATCTCATTGTGGTTGTGATTTGCATTTCCCTGATATTAGTGATGTTGAGCAACTTTTCACGTACCTGTTGGCCATTTGTATGCCTTCTTTGGGAACATGTCTATTCAGGTCCCTCGCCTATTTTTTAATTGGATTATTAGTTTTTTTGCTATTGGGTTATATGACTTCCTCATATATTCTGGAGATTAACCCCTTATCTGATATGTGGTTTGCAAATGTTTGCTCCCATTTTGTAGGTTGCCTCTTCATTTTGTTGACTGTTTCTTCTGCTGTGCAGCAGCTTTTAGTTTGACATAGTCCCACCTGTTTGCTTTTGTTGCTGTGCTTTGGTGTCATATCCAAAAAACTGTTGCCAAGATCCATGTCAAGGAGCTTTCCCCCATGTTTTCTTCTAGGAGTTTTATGGTTTCAGGTGTCACATTTACGTCTTTAATCCACTTTATGTTATGCTTCTTACATAACAAAAAAATCATTCCAATCAATGCAGGTAGACCACAATTGTCCTGAAGAGCATCTGATGCAGAGAAACAGAGGGCCAGAACAGAGGAGGAGATGGGAAACAGACTGGAAGAAGGGTTGAAAGAAATGGAGCAATTTGCCCTAGAAATGATGTCTTAGTGGAGGATCAGTAGCTGACTTTAAATAATTAAACGACTATTAATTTAGAAGAAAATGTGACTTTTTTTCTGTTTGGCTTTGATGGACAGACCCAAAACCAATATATTAAAGTTACAAGAAAGAGGAATCAGACTCAGGTACAAATATATAAACCTTATAAATAAGAGTCACAGCTGTTGAAAATGGAACTGAGCTGCCCAGCACTGGACCTGCCATCCTTCCCAAGCCATGGCAAGCTTCATGTCCTCTGCTCGCCCCACTAGGGAAAGATCCCAGAGAGAATGTGCCAGGTGTTCTGCAGAGATTTGTGCCTACTGAGGAAAGATGGACTAGATACTCCTCAAGTCCCCTGTCACTGTAAGATTTATAGGATCTATGACATTCAAAGGAGCTATCGAGTTCAAAAAGTCAATTTAGTAAGTACTGATATTTTAATAAGTGAAATTGTCTGGCTATTTTCATTTTTATAGACGAAGAAATAGTTCCCAAAGGAAGAAAATTTGCCTTCACAGATCAAATAATACAGACTGAACACCAGACCAGGAGAATAATTCTCCAACCTCTAAGGCAGTACATCTCAAATTTTGCCAACTATCAGTTCACTTAATGGGCATATGGTACACATGCAGATGACTAATTGTAATCAGAAATTTTTATATACTCATACTTTTGGAATATCAATAAAACATAATATTTTAAAATTAATAATAAGTATTCCACATCAGCACATTCTTGCATCTGGGTTCAATGATGTATTTAACTTAAGCAATAGTCTGGATCCAAATCTAAGCCAATTAATATATTTCAGTTTAAATAAACTAGAACACCATAACCACCTGTGCTCTACAGACAGCTGGGAACAGCTGCAACGTCTTGTTCCAGCAGGTAGTAGAGATATTTGCATTAAGGATGCACCCAGGGATTATGGAGAAACTTCTCATTAAAGGTTTCTCCTGTTATCTACCAGAACCTCAAAAGCAGGGAGATAGAATGTTTCAACTTGGGAGGAAGCGGTGAATGGATTCCATATTCATCTTTGGTGTGCACTTGCCTCAGATTTTTATCTATGCCCAACATGTCACTGCACTTGCCTCAGATTTTTATCTATGCCCAACATGTTTCTGATAAAGCAGCACATGCCAGTAAAGAGTCAAAGTCTTGGAGACCAGCTCGTCAGCAGCAGCAGCCCATTTTTAAAAATTCTCAGTATCTTATTTCTGTCATTGACCAGGAAGAGACAGATTAAATTAGAAAAGATAAAAATACTTAAACAATATGCCACCTGATTATGCCACCTGTTTAAGCCAAGTGATATCACAGAAATGGTTTTTACTCACAACAGGACCATGAACAAATACTTTATTTCACATCTTATTTCAAAAAGATCTCCTTGACAGCTAGCAAAATTCAGCGTAGAAAAGCTGAGATATTCACTTGCTGAACATTTCTTCATACAGCCCAGTGGAAAATACACATTCAATGATGGAACTTGCATCACCCTCTTGGCAGAAAAAGTGGAGCGTGGATAAGCGTTTGCAGAGTGACATCTTCCTGCTCTGTCATTAGGAATGTCAAGGAACCTTCCGATCAACATCAGAGCTCACAATATTAAACGAGAAACTAAAAAATCTCTCTTCCTGAAGCAAAGGTTTTCAATGACAAGTCACTGCACACTTCCCCTGAGGTGTGTTATCAGACGTGTTAAGGGCTGAGTTGCACTCTGCGTATCAGTGATCTCAACAAGCTATAAAGTAAAGCATGATCCCCACATGTGACTGCTCTCTCACAGGGCACACCGCTAACATCGTGGGACATGCAACGGCAGCGTCTGATAAAGGGATTTTGCCAAAAGCTCGTTCCTCCTTCCCTTTGAGTATATTTGCTATCAGCTTTGGGGTTGATGTTGCAAACTTTTCAGCAAATCTGCTTTTGCTACAAGGAATACAACTCTGAATTGATGCCTCTGAGATTTTGTTCTGTTCTGGGGCCCTTAGCAACAAAATTCATCAACTTCACCCTGGAAAACATTATTCTGTTCTTGATCTGGGAAAACTCAACTGGTTTACTAGAAACGCCACTGTCTTTGCATGAGAATGACTCAGAAGTGTTAAGCGTTTCATGCCACTATGTGACAAAGTTTCACAACAGAGAGAGCACTGGATACTATGGACAAATGAATGACCTGCCTAGTAAAATCCAATTTTCAGAGTCACTGTGGTACTTTCTAATCACAATTTTTCTTTTTCTGTCACTTGAGTGAAATTATCAACTTGGCAGATTCACTGGTCCCTGGACATTAAGATTCACATTCTATAATTACAATGGGTTTCTGTTCACTTTATGTTTATAACGTTATTTTGAGCTAGTATTGTATTCCTATCTTTATTGCTCGTTTTATAGTTTAATGAACCACTTCCGAATTACTGATCCATTTTTGTCAACTGGATAACGAAAACAACACAATAGTAACAGCAAAAAATGAAAGGTTAACAAAATAAAAAATAATAAAATAATGTACACTGCATGCTTACTATGTGCCATGCACTAGTTGACAGATTTCCCATCTATTAACCGATTTACTCTTCACAACCACCTTAGGAAGGAGGCAGTGTCATTATCCACATTCTATAGACGGGAAAGTGAGGTGTGACTTCACTCGCTCAAGGTCACAAAGAGCCAGGATCTGGGACCAGGCGATCCAGCTCAAGAGCCTGCACTCTTCCCAGGCTACGTTCCCTCTCAGATAG
The DNA here is from genome assembly GCF_020826845.1 of Diceros bicornis minor. Lineage (NCBI taxonomy): Eukaryota > Metazoa > Chordata > Mammalia > Perissodactyla > Rhinocerotidae > Diceros > Diceros bicornis. Next base: position 6,226,975 of record NC_080763.1, on the reverse strand, counting down.
GAGAGAACACACTCGCAGAGGTCAGGGCCTGGGAGGTAAGCCAAAGCACTGATGCAGTCCTTGTGATCCAACAGCACTCCTTGGAAGGCTGTGTTAGAACACGCCTGCCCTAGGAAGCCCTGGGTAGCTCCTTCAGGGACCTCTCTGCAACAAGCCATCCCACTCCCTCAGACGTGGCGTGTGGCTATAGAAGTCAACAGCCACGGGGTTGGAGACCACACTCCTGATGATGGCTTTCCACCCTGTGCCTTCAGTCACACGGGGTGGAAATTACACAGACTTCCTTGGCGAGTAGGTTCAGTGTTACATGACCTACGAAGTCATTCTTTCTTGATTTTTCAGTTACATGTTAGTTTTGACTTCTTATTTTGTAAGGTGAGCCTTTAGCTTTCTCACACAGACTTGCTAATATAAAATAACTTTATTAAATCGATATTCACTGTTTTCATGGTTATGACTATGTATGTAATGCTCACAGCTGAGTCTGTAGTATACCATGAGAATATTGCCTTTCTTAATAACTGTCGCTCCTGGAATTAATTACACCTTTGTTTAAGTTTCCTTCGTTTTCTATTTGCTTATTATGAATTCATCCCCATACCTTCTGACATGACTATAAAACGTCCCTCTACAGAAACCCTCAGGTAACCTCTCAGTGGTTCCTCCTGACCTTGACAGCCCTCACACAGAGCCCTTCCTTGCAGAGGCCGCTGCAGTCCTTCTCGCTGGGTCGGCTGGCCACTAGGACCACCGCACAGCCGTGGGCCTTCTCACCACCCTGGGAATGCCCTTTGCTTTTCCTCCTGTGTTGGAGCTCTTGTTTTCTGGATCACATGTCTGCCTCTTCATTTTCCTCCCTCATTTTTTTTGACAAGTCTTTTTTATGTTTTTGGGTTTTTTTTGTGTGAAATTTTTGTTGTACATTATTGTTTGTCAGTCACCATATAAGTGCATCCCTCCACCCCTTGTGCCCACCCCCCACTCCCCACCCCCGTAGCCCCTGGTAACCACCAAACAGTTCTATCTGTCCGTGTGTTGGTTTATCTTCCACATATGAGTGAAATCATGCACTGTTCGTCTTTCTCTTTCTGGCTTATTTCACTTAACACAATACACTCCAGGTCCATCCATGTTGTTGCAAATGGGACAATTTTGTTTTTTTATGGCTGAGTAGTACTCCATGGTATATATATACCCCATCTTCTTTATCCAACCATCAATTGAGGGACACTTGGATTGCTTCCATGTCTTGGCTATAGTGAATAATGCTGCGATGAACATAGGGGTGCATAAGCCTCTTTGGACTGTTGATTTCAGGTTCGTTGGGTAGATACCCAGTAGTGGGATAGCTGAATCATAAGTTATTTCTATTTCTAATTTTTTGAGGAATCTCCATACTGTTCTCCATAGAGGCTGCACCAGTTTGCATTTCCGCCAGCAGCAGATTAGGGTTCCCATTTCTCCACAGCCTCTCCAGCATTTGTTGTTTTTTGTTTTGGTGATTATAGCCATTCTAACGGGTGTAAGATGATATCTTAGTGTGGTTTTGATTTGCATTTCCCTGATGATTAGTGATGTTGAGCATCTTTTCATGTGCCTATATCTGTATATCTTCTTTGGAGAAGTGTCTGTTCATTTCCTCTGACCATTTTTTGATTGGGTTGTTTTTTTGTTATTCAGTTGTGTGAGTTCTTTACCTATTATGGAGGTTAATTCCTTGTCAGATATATGGTTTACAAATATTTTTTCCCAGCTGGTGGGTTCCCTATTCATTTTGATCCTGGTTTCATTTGCCTTGTAGAAGCTCTTTAATCTGATGAAGTCCCACTTGCTTATTCTTTCTTTTGTTTCCCTTGTCTGAGTAGACATGGAATTCAAAAAGATCCCTTTATGGCTGATGACAAGTAGTGTACTACCTATATTTTCCTCCAAGAGTTTTATAGTTTCAGGTCTAACCTTCAGGTCTTTGATTCATTTTGAGGTAATTTTTGTGTATGGTGAGAGATGGTCTACTTTCATTCTTTTGCAAGTCGCTGTCCAGTTTTCCCAGCACCATCTCTCGAAGAAACTTTCCTTTCTCCACTGTATGTCCTTAGCTCCTTTGTCAAAGATTAGCTGCCCATAGATATGAGGTATTATTTATGGACTTTTGATTCTGTTCAATTGATCTGTGTGTCTGTTTTTGTACCAGTACCATGCTGTTTTAATTACTAACGCTTTGTAGTATGTTTTGAAGTCAGGGATTGTGATGCCTCCAGCCTTGTTCTTTTTTTTCAGGATTGCTTTAGCTATTCAGGGTCTCTTGTTGCCCCATATGAATGTTAGTATTCTTTGTTCTATTTCTGTGAAGAAGGTCCTCGAGATTCTGATTGGGATTGCATTGAATCTGTAGATTGCTTTAGGCAGTATGGACATTTTAACTATGTTTATTCTTCCAATCCAAGTGCATGGAGTATTTTTCCATTTCTTTGTGTCGTCATTGATTTCACTCAGTAATGTCTTATAGTTTTCATCGTATAGGTATTTCACTTGCTTGGTTAAATTTACTCCTAGATATTTTATTCTTTTTGTTGCAACTGTAAATGGGATTGTCTTCTTGAGTTCTCTTTCTGTTAGCTTGTTGTTGGTATATAGAAATGCAACTGATTTCTGTAAGTTGATTTTGTACCCTGCCACTTGGCTGTAGTTGTTGATTATTTCTAATAGTTTTACAATGGATTCTTTAGGGTTTTCTTTATATAAGATTATGTCATCTGCAAATAGCGAGAGTTTCACTTCTTCGTTGCCTATTTGGATTCCTTTTATTCCTTTTTCTTGCCTAATTGCTATGGCCAGAACCTCCAGCACTGTGTTGAATAAGAGTGGTGAGAGTGGGCACCCTTGTCTTGTTCCTGTTTTCAGAGGGATGGCTTTCACTTTTTCCCCATTGAGTATGATGTTGGCTGTGGGTTTGTCATATGTGGCCTTTGTTATGTGAAGGTACTTTCCTTCTATACCCAATTTATTGAGAGTTTTTATCATAAATGGATGTTGGATCTTGTCAAAAGCCTTCTCTGCATCTATTGAGATGATCATAAGGTTTTTATTCCTCGTTTTAATGTGGTGTATCACACTGATTGATTTACGGATGATGAACCATCCCTGAGTCCCCGGTATAAATCCCACTTGATCATGGTGTATAATCTTTTTAATGTATTGCTGTGTTCGGTTTGCCAATATTTTGTTGAGGATTTTTGCATCTATGTTCATCAGGGATATCGGTCTGTAGTTTTCCTTCTTAGTATTGTCTTTGCCTGGCTTTGGTATCAGGGTGATGTAGGCCTCGTAGAATGTGTTGGGAAGTGTTCCACCTTCCTGTATTTTTTGGAATAGTTTGAGAAGGATAGGTATTAAGTCTTCTTTGAATATTTGGTAAAATTCTCCAGAGAAGCCATCTGGTCCTGGACTTTTATTTTTGGGAGGTTTTTGATGACTGTTTCAATCTCTTTACTTGTGATTGGTCTATTCAGGTTCTCTATTTCTTCTTGATTCAGTTTTGGGAGGTTGTATGAGTCTAAGAATTTATCCATTTCTTCTAGATTGTCCAATTTGTTGGCATATAGTTTTTCATAGTGTTCTCTTATAATCTTTTGTATTTCTGTGGTATCTGTTGTAATTTCACCTTTTTCATTTCTAATTTTATTTATTTGAGGTTTCTCCTTCTTTTCTTGGTGAGTCTGGCTAAGAGTTTGTCAATTTTGTTTATCATCTCAAAGAACCAGCTCTTTGTTTCATTGATCCTTTCTACTGTTTTGTTTTAGTTCAATTTCACTTATTTCGTCTCTGATTCTTATTATTTCCCCCGTTCTGTTGACATTAGGCTTTGTTTGCTCTTTTTCTAATTCTGTTAGGCGTAGTTTGAGGTTGCTCGTTTGGGCTTTTTCTTGTTTGTTAAGGCGGGCCTGTATTGCTATGAGTTTCCTTCTCAGGACTGCTTTTACTGCATCCCCTATGAGTTGGTACAGTGTATTTTCATTTTCATTTGTCTCCAGATATGATTTGATTTCCCCTTTAATTTCATCAATGACCCATTGGTTGTTTAGTAGCATGTTGTTGAGTCTCCAAAGCTGTGTCAAATTCCCAGTTTTTTCCTTGTAGTTGATTTCTAGCTTCACAGCATTATGGTTGGAAAAGATGCTTGTTATGATTTCAATCTTCTTAAATTTATATAAGCATGCCTTGTTTCCCAACATATGGTCTTTTCTTGAGAATGTTCCATGTGCGCTTGAGAACAATGTGTAATCTGCTGTGTTTGGATGGAGTGCTCTATATCTACCTGTTAAGTCCATCTCATCACGTTTTTGGTTTAAGTCCATTATTTCCTTATTGATTTTCTGTCTGGATGATCTGTCCATTGATGAAAGTGGAGTGTTAAGACCCCCTATTATTATTGTGTTGTTGTTAATATCTCCTTTTAGGTTTGTTAATAATTGCTTTATGTACCTTGGTGCTCCTGTGTTGTGTGCATATATATTTAAAAGTGATATGTCTCCTTGGTGGAGTGTCCCTTTTATCATTATATATTGCCCCTCTTTGTCTCTCATTACCTGTTTTATCTTGAAGTCAACTTTGTCTTATATAAGTACGGCAACACCTGCTTTCTTTTGTTTGCCATTAGCTTGCAGTATTGGCTTCCATCCTTTCACTCTGAGCCTGTGTTTGTCTTTAGAGCTGAGATTTGTTTCCTGGAAGCAGCATATTGTCGAGTCCTGTTTCTTAATGCATCCCACCACTCTGTGTCTTTTGATTAGAGAGTTCAGTCCATTTACATTTAGGGTAATTATTGATATATGGGGGCTTCTTGTTGTTATTTTATTGCTCTTTTTCTGGTTCTTTTGCATTTATTTGTTTCTTGTCCTGTGTGTTTCGGACTACCAATTCAGTTTGGTAGTTCTGCATGGGGGTTCTCTTAGTTTTCTCTTTCTTTATCGTGTGTGATTCTGTTCTGATTATTTGGTTAGTGGTTACATAAGGTTTGTATAAAAAATCTCGTGGATGTGATAGTCCATTTTCTGATGGCCCCTTATTCCCTTAGACTAAGTCGATTCGATCCCTTTCCTCTTCTCCTTCTAAGTTATTGTTGTCACGTCTTATTCCTTCTTGTGTTGTGAGTTCGTGTTTAACGTGATGAGGTTATATTTATGCTTGATGCTTACCTTCCCTTGATCTTTGGTTTTATAATTAAGTGTTTGCTCATCTATTTTGATAGAGGACTGCAAGTTTTCTGGTTTTGTTGACTTGTTTTCCTCCTTGTTCAAACCTCTAAGTCCCCTTTCTCTTTTTTTTCTCAGGGATGAGGGCCTTCTTGAGCACTTCTTGTAGTGGGGGTCTTGTGGCAATGAACTTCCTTAACTTTTGTTTATCTGGGATAGTTATTATTTCTCCATCGTATCTGAAGGATATTTTCGCTGGATAGAGTATTCTTGGCTGAAAGTTTTTGTCCTTCAGAGTTTTGAATATATCATTTCACTCTCTCCTAGCCTGCAAAGTTCTGTGGAGAAATCGACTGAGAGCCTGATAGGAAATCCTTTGTATGTTATTTTTTTTGTCTAGTTGCCCTTAATATTTTTCCTTTGTCATTGACTTTTACCAGCTTTACTACTATATGCCTTGGAGAGGGTCTTTTCATGTTGATATATTCAGGAGATCTATTGATTTCATTCACTGGTATTTCCAACTCCTTCCCCAGGTTTGGGAAGTTCTCAGCTATTATTTCTTTGAACAAGTTGTCTGCTCCTTTTTCCCTCTCTTCTCTCTCTGGAATACCTATAATCCCTATGTTGGATTTCCTAATTGAGTCGGATATTTCTCGTAGAGTTTCTTCATTTCTTTTTAGTCTTAGTTCTCTTTCCTCCTCCATCTGGAGCATTTCTGCCTTGCTGTCCTCAATATTGCTAATTCTTTCCTCCATATTGTCAGCTCTGATGCTTAAGGCTTCCAGATTTGTCTTTATCTCCTCTATTGTGTTTTTCATCTCTAAGATTTCTGATTCATTGTTTTTTTTATAGTTTCAATCTCTTTTGTGAAGATACTCCTGATCTCATTGAATTGTCTGTCTGTGCTTTCTTGTATTTCAGTAAGCTTTTTTATGATGGCTATTTTGAATTCTCTGTCATTAAGGTTATACATTTCTCTGCTTTCCGGGTTGACTTCTGGGTGCTTGTCATTCTCCTTTTGGTCTGGAGGTTGAATATATTTTTGCATAGTGCGCCTGTCAGTGTTGGCTTACTTTTCCTCATAGTGAAAATATATGGTCGCAGTTTCCTCTTGCTGCCACTGGGTGGAAGTCAAGGGCTGTGTATTCTGGCCCTCATCAATCTGCGGGCACTCTTGTTGGCCCCTGGCTGATATGAGGCATGGCTGAGTGGAGGCTGCTGGGTGGGGAAGCGTGAGAATAGCTGGAGCTGGAGCATGGGAACAGCTGGGACGGGAGCACAGCTAGGCCGAAGCAGCTGGGACTCAGGTGTGGGTGGGTTGAAGCAGCTGCAGCTGAAGTGCCGCTGGGCCAAAGAAGCAGCAGCTGGAGCACTGCTGGGCTGAAGAAGCTAGAACTGGAGTGCACTGGGCCGAAGAAGGAGGAGCTGGACTGCCGCTGGGCCAAAGAAGCTGGAGCTGGAGCGCTGCTCCTTCCACTGCCTCTGGGGATTCCAGCTCCTCAGTCCTCGGGTGTATGGCTGCCTGGGTGCCTCAGAGGTCCCCTGTGTTGTGTGAATAGCTTCTGTTGGAACATGAATGTCCTTTTCGCTGTGTCTTAGAGGGGGAGAGTTCAATGGGGGAAGCTCACTCCGCCATGATACTGATGTCACTCCTCTTTCCTCCCTCATTTTTGTGGGGCACATCCTCAGCAGGTAAATTTCTTAGTCCTGTATATCTAAGACTGTCTTAGCTCTACTCTCACAATTGATGGTTTGGCTGGGTATAGCACTGTAGGCTGGAACTCATTTCCCCTCATCAATAGCATATCGCTTTATTATTGAGAAGTTAAATGCTATGTGAGTTCTGATCTTTTAAATATAACCTGATTTTCTCATCTTCAGAAATTTTGACTATCTTCCCTTTATCTCTGGTGTTCTGAAATTTCATAACGAAGTGCCTTGGTGTGAGTCATTTTTTATTTTCAATGTAATTCCAACAGAATGTAAACTCCATGATGGCACAGCATCTTGTCTGCCTCCCTCCACTCCTGTACCTCTAGTGTATTTAACAGCACCTGTCACAGAGCAGGTGTGCAATACATCCAGGCAGGAAAAAAGGACAAGGCCTTGCTGGGCCCTTTTAATCTGGAGGCACATGCATTTTCCTGAGTTACTTCTTTGTAACCTTCTCCCCCACTACTTCTTCTGGAACTCACATTAGCTAGGGTATTGAATTCTTTTTTTTTTTTTCTGGTGAGGAAGATTAGCCCTAAGCTAACATCCGTGCCCATCTTTCTCTATTCTGTATGTGGGATACCTCCACAGCATGGCTGACGAGGAGGGTATGTCCATGCCTGGGATCTGAACCCGTGAACTCAGGCCACCCAAACAGAGCATGTGTAACTTTAACCACTTGGCCATGGGGCCAGCCCCAGGGTATTGAATTCCTGAAGTGATTCCCCAATTTTTTTTCTCCTCATTGTTCTACCTTCTGGGAGATTTCTTTCACCTTTACCTTCGCATCATTGAAAGTTGTTTTAACATTTGGTTACCAAATGTTTACTTGTTAGTTCTTTCTTTCTTGTAGGCTTAACTCTGAGTAACCACAAGTTTCATCTGTTTCACTGAAGGGGCCAGAATTTCAAAATTTTGGTATTTGTAAGGTCTTTTTCTCTAGGTCTGGTCAGTTTCCACAGAGAAGAATCCTCAAATCTTCTGGCTGATGTTACTGAAGGTCACCCAGTTACTCAGTGGTCTAGACATGACTCAACCTGCGCTCTGTGCTCTAATTGCTTTTCTAGAGGCCTTCCCACATCACAGGTGCTGACCAGGGATATTTTCTCTCACAGGTACATGGGGGACAGGCGGTGGCTGGCAACCCATGGAGCACTGAACTCAGAATTAGAACACCTGGGATCTAGTCTGGATCCTCTACTTACTGTGTAAACTCAAGTCCTTTCACTTGGCTGAGTCTTGGAGTCTTCATTTGTTACATAGAGATACAACACTGTTGTGTGTGTGTGTGTGTGTGTGTGTGTGTGTGTGTGTACATACACACACATATATGATGCACATAATACTCTGTCCACCTCTCAGAGCTCTTGTGGAAATCAAATGAGAAGAGAAATAAGAACGTGCTCTACAAATATGTTGTTATCAGTACTAATAAGGGCAAGTTGAGAAGTGGAAGTCTGCAGTATACTTAACCAAAGAGAGCATTACGGCGTCCCGGTTTCCTCTTGCATTAAATCAGTGCTTGCCTGTCAGACAAGACCACCAAACTCAAGTGACTCACACGGAGTTAGACAAAGTCAGGTTTTTTCCTGTAAAGGTCATCAAGAATTTTTACAAGCAGATATTCTAAAATATTCTTTTCTTGAGGATTATTTCCCTATTCTCAATTAGAAATTGAGAATACTCTTTCCCTTTCTAGACTATCTAAAACTGAGAAAGGCAACTGTTTTGCAGTGTTGAAACTAGACAGACCAAGATAGACAATAAATATCATTCGTGGTTTAATAACTAATGTTTTCCATTATTTTAACCCTTTTATTGAGATGAATTTATACTTTAATATCTCTAGGTCAATAACAAATGCTAGCATAGAAAATCCTCTCCAAAAAATATGTGATAAGATTTAGAGTTAATTCATGCTTCCAATCAAAATCAATGAAAAAATAATTTTCACCATTAACATAGAGCATGCTTAATTTACTGCTTGAATTGCTCTAATCACTTCAAGGAAGTGTTCAGCTCCCTTCCTAACTTGTTACTCTTCTAACCTCTTTTATCTCTAGGAAAGTATTTTTTTCTAGTTCACTAAACAAATGCTTTCATGTGAACCTTAAAATAACTTTAACCACAAATCCTCTTGGTTAATATCTTTGTCAAATGTCTTCACAGGCCCTGAAACTGTCACTCGTGTGGCTTTTAAACACAGGCTTTATGTCCTTGTACAGTGAGTTTCATGAATCCCCTTAGTCACTGATTAATTAGATGCCAAATTCATTGTCTGAAATTTAGAGCAAATCTTGTCACAAATGTAATCACAATGAGTTTACACAAACCTAGTGAACCCCACTCAAAAGTCAGGAAATCCTAACAGGAAAAATTACTTAAGAGGATAGAGAGACCAAGGTTTTATTTTGAGAAGAGCAAAATCATTGTAGAGATAGATTAAGGACACCGAACACCTTTAACTGTTACTACCACTGCTAGAACAGCCTTCTACAAGTATTTCTGACACGAATGTAAACTATAAATAATAGATTTTTTTGATATATTATATACCAGAAGACTAAAATCAGTAGGAAATCTAATTCACGCAGTCAATATAAAACAGCAACTGACATCAAATGTTGGATAAAATGAGATGTTAAGAACTTTACTTTCTTCCCTTAAATTAAAGATAGTAAATGAAACTCCTCTGTAAAATATCTTTTAAGAGTCACGATAACTGCAAGAGGCTTATTAATTCAACAGACTTAGTTATTGTTAATTATAATGGAAAAACTACCAACTTCTGCTGACAGAGTTGATGGGCAACATATCAAGTCAAGTGCTAGGTTTAAACCAACAACTTAGGAGTTTCTAAGATTCTAGACTATTTTCTATTCAAGTAAATTATTCTTAAGCAAAGATAAATAGAATCATATCAGGGGCTTAATATCCCCATCCCAAAGGCATTAGATAACAGCACATCATTTACCTTTTTAAAATGCATATTATCCATAATTTCAGGATGAACAAGATCTGGCTTAAAACAGATCACATGAAAAAGATCAGGGTGGCGGTAGGAGGGGTGGGGAGTGAGGAGGGAGGCAGCACTGATTATCAGCTCAGTGAATCATAATAAGCCCTGTGACAGAGCTCCTACAGAGCTGCAGAGAGCACGGACAGAAGTATTGGGCAGTCCAGACAGGACACGGTCAGGTCGGGCCGTATTCAGCGTACCTGATGTGGCTGCGAATATGCAATGCCTGTGGAGCTGACAGACCCGACACCAAATGGAGGGAAACCATCAGCAATCCTGACGTGTGGGGATGGAGATCTCACACCATGCCACACGGAAAAGGGAGATTTATCTTGTGCTGCTTCAAGGAGTAGAATATTCATCAAGCGGCAGAAATTAAAGGGAACTAGAATTTAGTTCCATGTAAGAAACAAGGATCTAAAAATGAGAGTTGTCTGACTAGAATGGGATTCTGATCAAGCGTGCACACTGAATATTAACATGGGGTCTGGATGCCTCTCCCACATGACTTCTGTAAAAGAGATGCCAGCCCTGCAGTGGGAAGTGGACAGACTGACGGGATAGAGCCTCAAAGCAATCTTAAGAATCAACTGAGGAGTTCTGTTTCTGGGGGTTTGTCCATGTAGGTACTCTGATCGATCCTCACATTAAGAACTAAATATGTTGGGTAAAACACTAAAAGTAGATAACTAGATATGACCTGGCTGGTTAGTAAGGAATGTTAGACACCAAAGATTAAGTGAAGACAGGAATCACAAGAGGTGAACAAGGGACTACAAGTGGTCTCTGCCTCAGGGGCATCTGCTGGACCAGGTAGACTTCCGCTTGTGTTTCATAGTCTCATAGTGGTGCTGGAGGCAGGATAAAAAAACAAAACAAAACAACCTACCTAGGGCCTGCCCAAAGTGGAGCGTCTAATAGGACATACCAAAGGGCCACCCTCTCAGTGTCCGAGAGAGTTAGAATGGAGCGACACCACAGGACTAGAAAGACAACTGCCTGTCTCAAACCTTGGGGCTAAGAGAAAGGGGGAGATCCCTGCACCTCCAAGAATTCAGAACCCCAAGCCAGCCCTCATACAAGTTTGTGGCCAGAAATAACTTCATGTCCAGACACCCTTTAGCTAAGAGTTGAGTTTCCGGTGGTCCTGGCGGTCGGGAGGGCCTCTAATCACCTGGGAGAAGCCACCATCAACTCTGGCGTCAGCGAGTTCCCAAAACTCTAAGATGTGAACTCACAGTAAGAACTAAAAAAATACACACAAAAGCAAGGCACCATAAGTAAGAGCCAGCACAAACAACAGAGAGAAGAATCAGAACTGTAAAAGCTTTGGCTCTGCATTTATCAAAAACAGAATTGAGACAGAAGGCATGTACAAACACGCATCTCACACACATCGCAAACCTGGCTAAGACTCTGGCTATGCTGAAATCTCATTCACTCATCAAAAGCCTCTTACAGTTAGAGCTTCTGTCAAAATTAATACATTAAGTGTAATTAAAACCTGAGAATAAAAATCTCTTCTTGGTATGCATTAGACTACAGCTTATCTCTGTACAAAGAGCTGTAGCTCGAATAATGCTACGTAAGTACTTGTACATAAATGCCCATGCGCATGTGTTTTAAGTCAACATCAAGTATACTTATTTTGAAACACTAGCATAGTTAAAAGTGGTCAAATTTATAAACTCTAAAAATTTAATTCAATCAATCTCATAAAAGAGTTGACTAAAAAAAATCACAGCCAACACAAAATGTGTTCAAGTCACACATGAACTCTGCAGCAGATACTGCCATTTGGAAACTGTAATGCTCCACTCCAAAGCCCCTTCTCACTTTCATTGCAAAAGCAATAGAGGAAAAGGTGGGAAATGGTCCTGCTGGTATCGGTTCTAAGTCAGAGTCTTCAGCTAATTGAATGTGGGACTAAGTCAAAATTCAACACTGGAAAATTTCACTACAAAATGGAGAAGTTCACCCAGGTTTACAGTAATAAACAAGTATCTATTTTCTGTTTCTTGGACTCTCCGTTATTCAATGCTCTTTCCTTAGCTTCACACTTTAGTGCTAACCTGCATTTATCTAACACGTGTCAGGCAAAATCATCCAAGGACAGCATCACTCTCATTCCACTGGTTTCAATGACCTCATAAAAAGATAACCAATGCCGCTAGAAATTCAGGACCCTGGGATTGCCTCCTATGTTTCCTTCTCTAGAAAGGCTTGTCATGGTCCAAACACTACTAATACTACTATTAGTCTCCAAGTTGATGGTGATGAATCAGAAGGATGAATAAAAGCAGGTTTATTCGACTATCTGTGTGATACAATACACATGGGAACAAATGTTAAACTAGAGCTTCAAAACTTTCAAATGTCAATCAAGTTTAAAAGGTTATCCAGCTACAGCTCCTAATGCAACCTCTTCCCATATTCCACTAAATATCTAGAAAGACAGAAAAAAAGGTTTGTATGTGGGGCGGGGGGTGAAATCCTACCAGCACCAAAACAGAAGCAAAAGCAAAATCCAAGGACTGAGTTAAACTACTAAATCTGACTCCTTGTAATCATAAAGCTAATGAAATTGAGTCAAAAAAAACCCGCAATGAAGAACTAACCCCACCACCCAGAAACAGGGCATGCCTTTGTGCCTGAAAGTATGCAGAACTGCCTCTCCCTTCACTGTCTTCCCCGTGGTTTACAACCAGCTATGGGATGAGCCAACAAGAAAACTGGGCAGACAGCTCTCTTCTTCAAGGGATATGTTTATGTATTAGAAATGCCATAAGAAAATGAAAACATTCATCTTCCATCCTTTCATAATACTGCAAGATTTAGATCTCCATGAACATGACACTCCATGAACAAGTACTACTTATACCACTACTGCCTGAGCGGCCAGGCTTGGACTGCGTGACTCCAGCGGGCCAGGCTCTGCACACAGGTGACCACAGCAGGGCTGGCAGCCTGAGTCTAGGGCAGTTAGTCTACAGGCTGGCCAGTGGCTCTAGCCTGGCTCTAAAAAGTCACCCAAGTGTACACAGACATGCTATCCCTTAGCTGATGAAAAGCTAAGATGAAAGATGAAAAGCTGAAAGAAGGTGCCAGCTGGCAAGGTGAACTAGGGTTTCAGAAGCCTAGGGGGGCCACATCCAGGCTGAGGGCACAAGTGTGGAGAACCTACATAAGCAGAGAGGCAGAAGGAGAAAGGAGACCTGGGCAGAGTCACAAAGAGAATCAGCGAGAACTAGAGAGACCCAGCTGCACCTGAATTCTCCCTCCCACGACCACAGGGATATCTTTACCACGAAGCCCTATGCCCTGCCAATCCCATTTGACCAGCTCTAGTGAGTTTCTCCCGGCATCAAAAGAACCCTAACCACAACACAGCAACCATCCTGGGAATCTCAACCTGTAGCCATCACCAAGGCTAGGATCATCATCACCTGACATACTGATGACATACAGAGTATTCTATTCAAGGAAGGAGAGAGAAGCATCAGGGTAAGCACTTGAAAGGGCCCACGAATACTTCATTCAGTGGATGCAGGAAATTATCAACTGCTGGGCAACAAAAGTAAATATTCATGTTCTCTTTCAGCAAAGACAGGACAGTTTATTTTGGGAAAAGGCCCCTTAGAACACATGATTGTATAAAAAAATCCAAAAGCAGTTTAGTAAGTCTTGTCAAAGTTACCACAGCACTACTGAAGAGATGATCGTGTAATAAATGGATAAATCACATTAAGGTTTCTCAGTCTCCCTTTAAGAACAATACGCATTTTTAAAGATTTCTGTGAAAGCCCCCAAATACGTGGGAGGTATACTCGGACACTATATTTATCATAATAATATTTTTTCCCAAGGTCTTGGTACTACTGCTTCTGGAGCAGGTCACGTCATTCACTACAACGTGAGCCTCCTTTCAGGAAGTTAGAGGAAAGGAATATTAATCACCAAACTTTGAGGTAAAGATAATCACTTTTTTCTGATATCCTTTTCTAAAGCCTTGTCTCAATTTTCTCAGATGTGAAACAAACAAGACACCCTAAGAAAAGGGAGTGAAGTGTGGAAAGGAGAAGGTTTATACGCTAATCTCCATTGGCAAAATCACCCTTCCGATTCTCTGATATCAAACCTGGGCAGCAAAAGGCCCCTGCAAACACTCTGCTTGTCCCCCTTAGACAGATCCCCATTCAGTTCACATGCTCTGCATGCCCCAGACCATCTCCATTCTCCATCGCCTTCTGCACCTTCATTTCCGATGTCCCAACCAGCTGGCAGAAAGCATACCCCTAGGCCTGACCAGGTTTTACTTTTTTTTTTTTTTTTTTTTGTGAGGAGATCAGCCCTGTGCTAACATCCGCCAATCCTCCTCTTTTTTTGCTGAGGAAGACGGCCCTGGGCTAACATCTGTGCCCATCTTCCTCCACTTTATATGGGACGCCGCCACAGCATGGCTTGCCAAGCAGTGCGTCGGTGCGCGCCCGGGGTCCGCACCAGCGAACCCCGGGCCGCCGCAACGGAGCGCGCGCACTTAACCGCTTGCGCCACCGGGCTGGCCCCAGGTTTTACTTTTTAAATCTAAACGCAATGTAAATTTAATAAACTAAATTTTTTAAATCCAGTTTTTCAAAATTTAAGTTTATAATTCTGCATTTTCCTATAATACACAAAGTTATTGATTATTTTAGTCACAATTACAAAAGCAGGATTAACTGTGAATAAAAATGAATAAAGGATATAAAATTTGGGCATGCTTGGAAAAAAAAACAGGATTTTTTAGATATAAAGAACAGAAGTCTAATTTTTCAGGGTTTTTTTTACCAGTCTTTTCCCTTCCAATACGTGTGGATCTACCCATAGATTCCCAGTGATAAATAAATGGCAAGCAATAGGATATATTGGAGCATATGAGGAAGCCATTTGGGGTAAAACTAATTCGGCCTGAGTTTGTTTTTCCAAAAGGGCATGTTGCCTGCATTGTGTATCTGCTTTGCCATGTCCCAAAGAGAGGAGTAAATGCTCTTAAGATAAGAATGCAACTTCCCCCACACTGGCATTTCCTTAAGGATAAGCGTTTCTCCCTAGGCTAGGATTTGATTGCTGCACCCATCCTGTGACCACTCAGCTTGAGACCACAGGCCTGACACCAGCCACACCCATCAAGACAGCAGACCTGCCCCCGCTGTGTCCATCAACAGCTATTCTGGCAGAGCAATCTGGCAGGGCGATCTTGTGGTTATTGTAAGAGGGACATGGCAATCATGTGTGATATATGCTCTTTGAGGGTATATAACCGCTCTGTACACCCCATTTCTTTGGTCCCCTTTCTTCCTTGGGAAGGAAGCCCCCGGGCCACGGTCCTCAAAAGTTGGCTCATAATAAACTCACCCCAATTTTGATTTATAGATTGATTATGGATTATTTACGTTGACACCAGAGTGGCATTAACAAGTGGTTACGTGCTACTGAAAAATGGAGAGCAGTGACCACAGCAGGGTAAGTCACTATGACTAACAAGCATAAAACAATGTCCCTGTCATAAACTGGAAATGTTTAAATACCAATTTTAAATAGAAATGTTGTATTTTACACATAACTATTGTCTTCTCTATCATTTCTTCCAATGAAACAGTTTTATAGGATGGAGGGGCTTCAATGAAAGCAAGGTCATCTTCAATTCAGATCAAATCATTAAAACATTGCAGTATGTGTATTAGTAGTGATAAATTATTTTGGACACCTAGAAGCAATGATGAGGTAACCCTTTGCTTTTTAGTTACATTTCTAGCAATGGCACAGATCCACTGCACAGTTTGGATCTGCACTTCTGGGAGAGTCTTAATTTGATGCTGACGCTGTACAGATTTGCCAGTCTAGCTTCTGAGTCCCTCTGACACACCTCTATCATTTTCCAGCACTTCCTTACTTTTTGGCACAACACGATATTCAGGCTCATCATGTACTTTTCCTCCTCAGGTCCTGGAATCAGTCATTTCTCCAAGGAGCTCTGGTTCCTTTCAGTGGAGAGTGGTAGTCAGCAACCAAGATCTGCATGCTAGGTGTGCCTCAATGCCATTAGAATGTTGCTGCTCCCAACTTCAGTCAGTGAACACAGCTAGAGACTACACATACGTATACAGATACATCTATAATTGTTTCTGTCTGTCTATATTCACTGAAATTCAGGAGTTCCTATCGATATCTCCAAGTCCAATCAAACGCCACAGCATTCATTCTCGTTTTCTCCCTTCCATATTTGTAATTCCCTTCTCAGAAGTGAGAAATCCGGCTCCCCTTATCCTTGATATACTAAGTATTTAATCAACCCCCCATTAGACACTAATTAGATACATTAGATCAATGTATCTAATCTCTCATTGCCACACTGAGTCCCCAATCGCAGCAGGGCACCCCCCTCACTCTACTTGGGCTCGAACACTCTAACCCAGACTAACATTGCCACACCACACACCACCCAGGCCCCTTCTCACCCCTCTCAGGATCTGACACTCCTCACACCAAAGTGGGCCACAGGTGCCAACTCCCACATGGCTGCCCTCCTCAGGCTCTGACACCTGTGCTCTAACAGCTGTGCTGGGCTGCCCTCTCAAGCAGACACCCTCCTCACCCCAGCTGGACCACCATGGTCCACAGCATCCTCCTCCCTGCACAGACGGCTACCCTCCCTGGTCCCACCTAATGGCTTCTGGGCTGAATTGCTCAAGAAGCGGAAGAGGAAGAACTTAGCAATAATCTCAGTATAAAAGAGGAACAGTATAAGAAAAACGCCAAATTGGTGCAACTCTGAAATCTCTGCAGGTAAAATTAAAAAATAAAAGATAGGTAATGACAGGTAGTTATTTTATTTTTATATGAAAGTCACATTCCTGAAAATTTCCACAAATGTTTAGCTTTTATACAGGAATCACACTTTAGAGCAACTTATCACACTGCAGCGAGTTATTTCACAAAGGAAACAAGTCATTTTGTAGTATGAATAATCCCACCTAATGTATCTGGTCTGCAAAATTTGATTTTCACCAAACATGATCTTTTAAAGTGCTGATACTTGAGGTCAAGATATAAAGTTCACTAAATACTTGTCAATGTACTCCAGAATTTCACAACTTATGCCTAAACAAACAAAACACCATTCTATTGTAATATAGAAGCCCCAGAGCATAATCTTTTTTGTTGTTTTTCATTAAAATGAATTAAAGGGTACATTCAGGAAGTTTTTAATAGATCACAGAATGTAATCTTAACACAAGAGTCAATGCATTTACGTCTGGAAGGGGGAGTTAAACTAGGAATTCATAAAGTAATTTTACTGCAAACACATGCAATCAGAATTTTAGGGATATTTAGTTATCCATATATTTATTTAGAAATGTGGTCTGAAATCCATCCAAGTGGGTTAGAAAAGGCATTATCAGATAAAGAACAAAGCACCTCTTTACCCTAAAAATCCTGGAACCCAGGGAGTCTGGCAGACAGCAGGGAGCCATCACAGGTGGAGCAACCTGGTCACCGTGAGGGCGGGCGTGGAAGGCCAAGAGGGAGCACTCGCCTGTCAGGACCAGGGAGCGTGTGCAGGAGCCTGGGGCTGGATCTTGGCTGGGGCAGGAAGGAGCCCCGGAGAGGCAGAGGAAGGAGACAGGTGGGTCAAATCTACACCCAATAAGCAGAGGAAATGAGGGAGACTGGAGTTAATCACAAGTTAATTCGCCTCACCGGACCTGACTTTTGCGGCCCAAGGCAGCTTTTCTAACGTGTACGCGGTCTTCCCCTGCAACCATGAAGAGGGCAGTCAGTTCCTACACTGGCAAACCGAGTGCAGACTAGTTACAAGCATCGATCCTGAAACCAGACTGACTTCAGACCCAGGCTTCACAGTGTATTAGCTGAAAGACCTTGGACAAGGTTTATAACCTCTCTGTGCCTCAGTTTCCACATGACATAGGGATCCTAAACACTGGAATGGGGACCAGAGGAGCAAGGAGCCCCTCCCCACCCAGGTGAGAGCTGGACCACAGAAGAGCAGCTGTGGTGAAATGGTTCAGGGGGCACCCCGAGTCGGAAGGCTTCTCTGGATAGGTTTTCCCCAGTGCCCCTCTTAGGTAGCTTCCGCCTCCTTCAGGACAAGAAAAATAGACCAGAGAAGAACCAAAGCAGACGAAACCTCTCCTGAGAAGGGAATCCTGCTGGAGTCGTGACCACGGCACCTCCTGCTCCTCCTCCACTGCGGCCTTCCTGCCATGTCCGCTGGAGGACAGCCCAGGCCTTCACATTCACACAACCAGCACAGGACCTCACTCAGCATACGTTCAGGTCAGGTCAGTGATGGACCGTACCCACATCACTGAGAGTTCCAGGAGGGGCTCAGCACATCACAAGCCTCGGCCAGGGTCTCTCTCTAAGGCCTGTTCCTCCTCTAGCCCTTAGAGCCTTGAGGTCACTGTCACTCCTCGTAGTTTTACCTTCTCCCACACCCTGTGCTCAGTTTGAGCTCTCAGACACCTAGATTTCTGGAGAAGCCAGCCCCTTGTCCTTGCTTCTACTAGTAGTGACCTGATGCCCAACTCAGCCTGGGTCTCTGGAGTCCCCAAGTTCATGCAGCGGACACTCGGAGTTCTTCGATGGGCCTCGTCCTTTCCCTGTTTCCCAGGTCAGACCTTCGCCCTCTCTGGTCATCTTACCAAACACTGATTACAAACGCCTGTGCACATGTTTATTCACTCTCCACGTACTAAGCACTCCACGTACTAAGCACTCCGCATTGTGGCGGGCTCCGGGGACACACACACTTCTGGATACACAGATGTCTGTAAGTACTGAGACCTCCAAATTAGGCACAGCTGAGGGGGAAACCAATTGGCAGATCAGTGATCATGGAGCAGTGCGACGTCTTCTTATGCGAGTCCGGAGGGACCCAGAGAAGGCAGATGGGGTGGATGGGGGCCCAGATCTTGACATTTTGATTCAACTGTCCTTTACATATACGGACATTTTCATAAGTCTCTCAAGTCCAAGGAAGAAACGATTACCTTCTACAATACAATAAGCCCTGCACATATGTAGCAAAACCTTCTCATTCCACGTATACATATAGAAATTAAGCTATTACACATAAAATATATTCTTAAATTCTGAGTTGCTTTTGTGGGTTATTAATGAAAACAAAATTCAGACAACCTACAGTAGGTGGACCTTATCTGAGCTCAGTTTCTAAAATGAGAGAAAGATACAAAATACATTATATTATGCTGTAGGAATTCTATCCCTACTGAACTTTGAACAGATGACCCTTTTCTCAAGAGCAACAATTTTACCAGCTTAGTTTCAGAGTGAACTATTATTCACGAGTTTTTAGAAAGTCACGAGGGGGCAAGATCGTGGTAGACTTTCCAAGTTAGGAGATTCCAACTTAACCAAAACCTGTGTAGAGCACACCCAGTCACAGGCACCAGCTGGTGAGATATGATATTTGAGACAGATTAAGTAAATGAATGTCACAGCAGGAATCTGCTTTCCCCAGTCTGAATCACAAGTCTCTAGATCTGAAAGCCACATTACATCACTTTACTGAAGTATCCCTATGACAGAAGACAAGGCCCTCTGAATGAAACCAGCCCATTCAAACGAGTAGCTAAAGCCATCAGGTATTATCTGGGATATTTCTGAACCTGTTGTGAGTTCTAAAGCAGAACTTTTAAAGTGCATACACATATTCCTCAATCCCCTTTTTCTCCTTTTAAAAGCCAGATTCCCACATAAGACCGATTTATATTGTCCCATTATTTTGCAGACTATCTATGAAGTCATTTTTTTTCTCAGAAATACACTCGAAAGTATGTTTTTCTCATCATCCTCGTACATTTACATTTGCCAAAATGGGGGATGGGTGGAGGAAAACAGGTATTATATGATACAAACTGGCAAATTAATCTCCTTCTGGAATTTTAGCAAACAGCATTGAATTTTTTTATGAAATTAGAGAAAATGATTTCCAAATATGATGAAAGAATAAAAACTCTGCTGTGATTTCTTTCACCCTTCTGCAACTTTAGAAAGTCACTGCACATGGTATTGAAATCTGCGTCTGGCCCTCCATGAAGTTAATAAGTGATCAAATATTAAGACGGAAAATCATCAAGATGCGTATCCAACTTATAAACAGGCTCTTCTACAGCTCGATTTTCCTTTCTCCACATCCAATCCACAAGTGCTTCCATATGTTGCTTTCCTATTATTAGGACTGCACCTGACTCACCATTTTGGCCTTTCTCTGCACATCTGCAATCCCCAGGATAATACAGGAGTAGAGACCAGGGGACAGCTCTCACCATCTCTGGGCTGAAGAAGACTCAGTGGGAGGGAATCAGTTTTGTTCTAGAGATCCCCACATACGAATCGAATGTCAAAAACCAACGCATTTCACACCATCCTCCAGTGTCTCTAATTCCTTTGCCCCCAAAGCCTTGGGAATCTAAAACTAAGCTCCACCCTCTAAGGATAAGCTCTGTATTCAAGCTCTGCAGTGAGAGACATCAAGACCCCATGACAGGACCTAAGGGTAAGGAAGGAAAGACTCCCCTGGTGGCAGGTGGTGTTAAGACCAGAGTGACTCTCCTGGGTTCTACAGGGGCCTCCCTTCTGGTTTTGACCATAGGCTCTAGAGATGAAGGGGGCCGTGAGCATCAAGGGCCACTGTGAGGACCAAATCACCTTATGTGCCTTGAGAAGAGGCGGGCTGCAGCCATTCTCCCCTACTCCCATTCTGAAATAATACCTTGGATTGTTTACCGGTTCCCAATCTGTCATTTTAACCTGTACCTGTTCTTCTACATTCGCCCTCTGTCTTTTCCCCATGAACATCTTTGCCCCTCCGTAACAGCCCCCCTCCCCCCCAATGTCTCCTGCCATGTAGAGTTAGGCCAGGCTTGCAATGCACAAGGCAGCACAAGGAGCTAAAACGCAGCCTTCACTCAGCTTCCTGAGGCACACACCCTGGTGAAGGGCTGTGTCCACCAGAGAAAGGGAGGCCCTTTTCTATTTTGCACACCACCACCATCCATTCACCAAGGCTTGTACCCCAGGGGCAGCACCTCCCCAGAGAGGGCGCCATTTTCTCACTTGTATGGACTAGGGTCAGCTCTGCTCCTGCTCCCTTATGCCATCACTGTGAACTAGAAAGATAGTTCTCCCATCAAAATGAATTCTTTTTGAATTATCTTTGATAAAAATATTATTCATTTTAAAGCATATTATGTTAGTATGTCTTTTCTCATGGACAAAGAGTTCCTCTTTAAGTCAAACAGAGCTGTTTTAATTCTATTTGGGACTGGTACACAGTCACAGGAAGAGCTCCAGCTAACTATTAGCTGTTATTACTCTTACCTTTTAAAAGGCCCTTCAGTGCTGGCTTTACCTAGCACCTCAAATACTTTTAACAGTGACGTGAGGGAAATCTACCTTAGACAAATTAGGAGAACACAGTCTTTCCTGCTTCTGATCCATATCCAACAAAACGATTGCTGAAATCTGAAAAAAATCTATCACAGCTGCAAAGTGTATTTAATTAAGCTACACATATGCAGACCAAGGGAAAGCACATCTTGTTATGAACATTAAATGAGGTGACAGATAAAAGCGTCTAGCATAATACAGTAGGAGCTCAGTAAACTTTTTTAAAAAGTTAAGGAAAGGAGGCAGAAAAATTCAAAAGCCGTGCAAAACTAAAAAAGGATGGCAGCCTAGGGCCACTGTGCCTGGAGGAAATACACCCCAGCACAGAGTCACCGTTCCTGCAGTCAACAACTTCTTGCTCGGTATCCTCTTTGTGGGAGGGATGATGCAGGAAGCTAACCTTCATTGAGTTCCTCCGGTGGAGGCCACGCTTATCAAGATATGTATGTTAAGCTCATCACAATTCTATTAGCTGAGCACTGTTACCTCTCTTTTTATAAAAAAGGAAACAAGAATGATTGGTCTCAAGGGAGGAAATAACCACTCAAAAGAAGGTTAAAATAAAATTTGAATGCTGACACCATCATCTATTTATAAAACTCATCTATATAGTATTACTCATCCACCAATGGTTTCGGACAGCGGAAGGCTTCCTGCAGTAAAATTTTCCTTTGCTCATCTACACAAATGAAAAATGGAGAATTCTTAAAAATAGTATCTCTGGCACCCCTGGGTTTGTGTTTCAGTCTCGCCCCTCCAGTCGTTAAAGGTCTTGTTATCTCTGCAGTCAGAGGTTTTAGAGAAGATGCTCAGTCCCAATTTGGGATCTGGCAATGAGAAGTCTTCTGTAATTTGTTTTATAAAATGAAATGATTACTCCTGAGCACTGTGGGTAGGTGCAGATTGGGGCACTGAAAAGACGTGTGCCTATCTCCAGCTTTCTGCTTCAACAGTTAGCAGGCAAACCCTTAGCACCTGCTGCGACCACCACAGGTTCAGGGCAAACTGACGCCGGGAAGCCACTTCTCCACATGATCTTCTCTGATCAGCTGCACCCACCATCACTCCTTAACCTGGTCACCGGAGCTGCTCCTTTCAATATCTCAGGGACAGAGCAACGCTCCCCAGGCCCAGATGCTCCTTGGGTAGGCCTTTCCTCTCCTTCTCAGTTGCCTCAATTAAATGTTCCACACGGAGTTGGTTCTTTTTAGGATAGGATATTAAAAGTCTTATGTGTAGCCTCTGAAACGCAACTTCAATGTCCTAGAAAGCACGGCCAGTGTGAGAGTGGGCTTTGTGTCGGGTCTGTTTCTGCTGTTCATGCCACAGACTCGCACAGGGCCTAACTGCCCGTCCGACTTCTAAACTAGATTACGCACGCCTCGTCTCCTTCACAGCGCTCTTATAAGAACAGAATCACGTGTTTCTGAAAACTGCATAAATGTACTATCTGTATAACTTGAACTATGCATCTGTATATACGTTCCAGAAATCCTTACAGGATTCTGGGTTTTAGTCCCCAAAGTTGGCACCATTTGGTGACATTTCATCCTTCCTAGTCCCCATTTTCATGCACGCCTCCTCTAGCTCCTCCTCCTCCTGGTGGCGGCTCTCTACCAATTATTTATGTGGAGAACTGGATTTTCAAGCTATGCTCCTACCCTATCCTCTTCAATCACTGGGCAGATTTCTCCTTCCCCCCTTCTTTCTCCTTTGCATTGTATACTCAAACATTTCCAACCAAAAGAGCTAAAATAATGATTGTTGCATCACATGGTTTTGGCAAAATCAGCATGCAGTATTGGAATCACTTTATACAGTGTTGTCCTTTCACATAAACTGTTATATAAATGCCAAAACACAGGGAGGGTACTGCTTAGATTTTCTGGGTGTTGTCTCCAGGGTGAAAATTTAGACTTTTTTCAGAAGAAAACTACAGATACATGCTGTGTCTTATAACTATGTTGCTTCAAAACTATCATTTTGTTTTCAGTTATTTTTCCCCCAAATACTAGCTTCCAGCCAGATTGTCAGCTGTGTGTAAAACAGTAAAATGCTCCCCTGTCTGTGTGCCTTTGCACAAATGAAATTAATCTGATTTTAAAGCTGCAGAGAGTTAAACCATTATTCCGTGGCATGGCGCACTGGTGACCATGCTCTGTCACGGGGAGTCGGCAGCTGGGACACATCTGTGGCATGCTCTTGTCCAGTGCCATACGAAGAGAGAAGCAAGGCACAAGCTACAGCTACAGGTCTGCAGCCTACAGATAAGAAGCGTGCTGGGGGAAAGAGGAAAGTTCTCAGTGTCTGCTGTTAGCTTGCTGTTCACCTGGACTGCTTGTGACAGAATTCCCATGGCAGGCATTAACAGAGCAATAAAAAGTGTTAGCAGAACACTTACATTATCTGTTCTGCAGTGTGAGTTTTTGCAACCCGAGCTTCTTTAAGGAGACTGTATTCATTAAAGACACTACAAGGGACTCTTTCTGTAAGGATGTCAGCTGCCTCCAATCCACTGTGGAATGAGACAAGATATAAGCGTGTAGAAATAAACAAACGAATCTAACTGAATAAAACAAATGTATGTCATGTCATTTTTTTGTTTACCAACCTAAGTATAATCTTGCTCATCTGATTTTCTTTAAATTGGCTATAGAAATGAAAATGGAATAATCAGTCAGTGAAGAATTGTCTATAAACAACAAATGAGGCCTGGGAGTAGGGCTAAGGAGTCTCTTATGAGCACTTGGCAGCTCAGAGACCCTTGAGTCAACTTAAACAACAAATGAGGCCTGGGAGTAGGCTAAGGAGTCTCTTATGAGCACTTGGCAGCTCAGAGACCCTTGAGTCAACTTCCCTGCTGATCCTGACTGTTCTAGCCTGTTCAAGATTGATGGAGAGGTCTCTGCAGAAGGTGAGATATGACTGTAAGAGCTGAGAACTAAGGGGTAAAACAAATCATCCTGCAGTTACTGGGAGTGGAAAGGATGATAAAAGAATAGAGACCTGAACTTCAAAAACAACTAGAATGTTAAGAGTTGAAAACAGTTTTTACCTTTAGGCAAGTCAACTTTAACAAAAAAAATCTTTGAAGAACTAAGAGACAAGGACACTCAAAACGGCTCGTATGTGAAGATACCTTCACTTCTTAGGAATCTGTTTGCTATTAGAAAAGAAGGTGAAAGTCCAGGCAAAAGCAGCACAAGAATGTTGTCCACTGCTTTAACATGTGCATAGCATCACATGATCACCATGATCCTTATCGTCTTTGAAAACTAAACTCGCATCACATTTAATTTTGACCAAATTTTCAGTGTCTGTGAACCATAGTGCATGCTACAGACACGCCACAATTTCAGACCAACAGCTTTTTGTAGCTTAGTCTGTAATCTTCTTGGCAAATCAAATCCTTTCCCCCTCTCCCTGCTTCTCCCGTCCTCCCTCCCCCACCCCCTCTTCCTCCCTCTCTCTCTCTCTCATATACACACATGTTGTCTTGGATCTGATTTTCTAAACATATTGCCCACAAAGACAAAGCAGAATAAAAATTTCCATCTCTTGGAAAAAATAAAGGAAAGCTTCTGGGAGGTAGAAGAGTAGGCAGCAACAAATTAGCCTTAAAATTTTGCACAAAACATTAACTTCTATACAATAGAAGGTTTCTACACAGTACTCAAATACGTCCAAATTAGCAACAATTAAAGAAGTAACAATGTTGGTTTCAACACCAATCATTTTTATTATCACAAGATCCACCTGGAATAACTTCTCTGCTCTCCAGCCATAAAGGCATAAATAAAAAGAAAATGGGATTCTTGGTTTATATTTTAAACATTAGACTAATTTTACCTGATTAATATCAGAAGAGGAAAAAAAAATACCTAAGTGCAAAAGCAACTAGCTATTAAAAAAACAAACAGATTACATTCTGTGAAAGGAGCTGTCCCAGAAAATAATGAGAGTGCATGGCTACCGAAACGCCAAAGGCAGGGGCAGAGTTAGTCTGATCATTTGTCAGACCACGGGCTCTGGAGTCAGACAAAACAGAGGTCACAGCCCAGCTCTGTCCCTTCTTAGCTGTGTGTATGGAGCAGGTTTCTTCTCTACACTTGCTTTTTTCATCTAAGAAACAGGGATGGCTAGAAGACTACCTGATGTGGTGGCTGGGAGGACTGATAGGAGACACCATGTGAAACGTGCTTAGCGAAGTGCTTGCCTAGCAAATGGCCCTTAATGAACAGTGGTCTTGATCAGCCTGCTGAACATAAGCACGGCACACAGCGTTTGCTCAAGGAGACGCTCAACAGTGATGGGAACCACTGGTAAAGGGTGGGCACATCTACCAAGGAGAAATCGCTCCATCGACCCAATAAGAGAGAACAGAGATGCCTGAGGAAACATTCAAATCTCCAGGTTAGAGGATGATAAAATAAATAAATTGCCTTTGTCTATTACACACGTTTTTGGGTTTTGTTTTTCCTGTAATGAAATACGTGTCTACCTTTCAGTGTGGAGAACAAAAGTGTATCAAATGTTTTGCTTAATACAAATGTCAAAAATGGCACGTGTGAAAGGCTTCCTGATACTGTGAGGGAGGGGAGAGAGTAATCCCTGCCTCGAATGTCATTCAAAAGTGGCAGCCAGTGTAGCCCTGGCCAAGCAAGACGCCTTCCCTTCACAACCCGAGGAGCCCTCCTTCTACCGTAACAACGCAACACTAACCCTGTCTGTACAGGTCCCCGGAGCGGAGGGCTCGCTGGGCTGCACACCCTCCAGCCACACTTACAAGCTGGGTGGATCTGGGCAAACCCCTCACCCTCTTGAGGCCTCAGTTTCTTCCTCTGTGAAAAGGGGAGACACACTGATAATATTTCTGCCTCACAAGACTGTTAACTGCTGTCAAGTGAGACGTGTGTGAAACCAGAAAGCAGCAAAAGAATGTAATGAATTCTATTATTAAAAACAACAACCTTTTGGGAAATACTTTCCTTAATGTATTTAATACATTATTACACCCACAGCGAATGCTTAAAAAAAATTCTAGAATTCAATTGAGATGCTGACAAAGGACTGAATAACTTAGGACATGTTTGGAAATGATTAAATTCTTAAATTATTATATAGGTAAGCAAAATTTTTCATAGGGACATTGTAACATTGCATGCTAATCAGCCCCAGGAGAAGCAATAACTGTCAACAGCTCATGGCAAAGGGCCAACTGTCTGCCAAGTAAGTAAACGCCTAAAGAAACTAAGTTAGCTTTGTCAGAGGACCCAGAACACTGAGCCCTGATGACATGAATCCTGATAGCAATGGAGCTCTAAACATGGCCCCTGCCTTCAGAGTTCTGTTCCTTTCTTCCCTCCGCATTAGATTAAAATGAATGCAGTTACAACTGGTTTATAACTGCGTAGCAGTGTTCACTGAAAAACTACCAACAATTGTATGAAAACTCAGACACTACAACTAAGACAATTATACATTTGAAAAAAATGATACAAATTATGTGAAATATCTGCTTTTAGGAGCAACTATGTTTTTGCAGCATGTTGGGTATGAATATGTGTATTTTACAAAATAGTCCTGCTTGACTATCCAACTACACTAGCTCACACTCCACTGAACAAGTAGTTTAACATCCTGTTATAATAAACTTGGAAATGAATCTAGAGAACAAGCCTGAGCACAGGGTAACTTTATAACTGGCTGATAAGGGAGAAAAAACAAAACAGAAAGGAACCTTAACAAATAATACCAAAACCAAACAGATGCAAAGAGTGTGACTCCAAGACCTTCAACAGCCTCCCCTACCCCACTCAAGAACCTACACACATACACGTAATCCAAACCAAATAAAACATGATTTCATGGGTACATAAAAAGCAAAAGCGTCAGCAACTGTATAGAGGTTTTTTGTTTTTATTTTTCCACGATGCTGATTAAACAGCAAAGCAAAATTAAATGCTACCTTGAAAGCTTAGAGACGACATCTTTGTAAGAGATAAGCCAGATTAAGCAAGTTCTTGAGCAGCATTGACAGGTATTTCCCATATAAAAATAAAATTATGACATTAGCACAAATGTGACATATATTCCACAGCATCATAACAACATGAAATGTGGCTACGAAATAAAACCGCACAATTTCCATAAACCACTGCAGAGCCCTACCCTGCAGTCACACTGGGTATGTCGTAAGCCACTGATGGAGGCTCACGAACATCAGGCACCTAAACTGCACGTCACTGGTGACCGTGACAGGACATCAGGCACCTAAACGCCACACCACTGGTGACAGTCACAGAACATCAGGCACCTCAACTCCACACCACTGGTGACCGTGACAGGACCTGAGGGGGATTAAACCACCGTGAGTTCAATTAAAAATTATATTTACAAAACTGGGCTACATTTCAAGACTCTGATTCTTAAGGTCCAGTTAATTTTGAAAATAAAATGCTCCTTAACTCATGCGTTCTGCTACCAAAATGTGTACTTCAATTAAAATACTACCATTTAACACCAACATGAATTTTCAAGGACTAATGTAAGTTACTTCATTTCTCATCAATTCTTTTAGTCTTGGTTCATGAACTAATGATGTTTTTAAAAAGCTATAAATAAATCTTAAATCTAGAAAACAAGTCGTTTCCTTCTACCCGCCTATTTGAGGAAACCAAAAATCGTGTGAAAAGAACACCCAAGTATATCCACTAACAATGCAGTCAGCAGCGTTTCCCTCAGTGGGTTTGGTTTCTCTGCGTGCTGTTTGGCTTCGGCAACAGCGTGGGAGGGCGTCTGTCCTCAAATGCCCTCTCCCGAAACCCCTTTGTGCTCCATGAAAAGGGTTTCGCCTGCAAGACACATGAGAGGCTATCACTACAGAATTATTTCCTATTGAGTAAATACACTTCTGAGAAGAAAGAGAACAAATTCAATTGCTGAGTCTTAAAATAAATACAACTGATAGAGATCTATGTTGACATCATCTATATCACCAAGTGAGACCATTACACACAATCACAATTGGGCGATGCATGAACAAGACGTGATGGCATCTTGAAGCTGAGCAAAAGGCAGATGTAGAGCAGATGCTAACCACTGACACCTCTTCTTCTCAAAATACCGATCAACTGTGTGTGTGACTATTAACTCCAAAACTGTCAAAATATATGTTTAATTGAAACAGTTACTAAAATTCCCAACACCTCTAAATTTTAAAACAATCAGAAAAAAGAAGACGTTCAAGTAGGGAACTAACTCCATGCAGTCACCCATTCAGGAGCCTACTTATCAAAGCTGGTAGCACAGCACTGCACTGTTCATCTCCTTGGCATTTCTCCCCAGGCTGTGAACCCTGAGGGTAGGACCTGCCTTAACTGACCCATCCATGCCTCCCGCCTAGCTCCCCGACACACCACAGGTGTGAGCACAAGTCTGAAAGGACACCCTCGGTGTGGCATTCAGCACGTTCTCAACATCTCCCCCCAAGACTCCCCTTCCAAGCAACCTTCTCTCCCACTAATCAAACACAGTACTTCAAAACGCTGTTTTTGTGTCCCTCAATGTCTGAGTATCTTACAGATGCAAAATATATATTAAGTGTTCCACCAAAAGAAATTGAATATCCCTCTTCTGAACTTTAGGAGTTGCATGTCCACCAGCCCCTCCAGAGCTGCCCCTGACGCATAACTGCAGCTGACTCCAAGGTCAGGTCCCTCTAGGACATGCGGGCCTGAACCGGCTTCCTGCCAAGAGAACAAACCGACGAGAAACCACTCGATAAAATTCATCCCACTGGACACATTCACGAGGGGGACTGGGAGGAGGAAGAGAGACTAAAAATAAGGATATTCTAGAAAGCCAGCATAATGGGCATGTTATCATTTTCGGATACTCTAAACAATACTCCCACACCCAACAATCCAACTGGTGAGTGCCATCAACATCCAAAAATGATTCAGAGAAAAAGCAGCATCATTTCCTATCCCAAACTCATCCCGGCACCTGTCAAAGGCACAGCACAGGGCTCAATGCCTTCTACCCTCTCACCCTCTTCACTCACACCCAAGCTCCACGCCTCATAGTGGCAGACTCCCGTCTCTGCTGGCTTTCCTGGTCCCTGAGCTAAGGTGAGAAAATAAGACAAATTTTCTAGCTCTGCATCCCAATTAATTTAAGAATATACTTCCCTGTGGGTCCCAATTTGGGATCTATGAGTTTTACTGAATTATAGTGACATTAGCTCAAGCCTTGCAAAGGAGTCCTTAAAAATTACCACTGCATGAGGCACATATTTGTCATTCAGAAAACTGATATAACCCTCAGGAGAAAACCAACTAAATAAATAAACCTGAGCTTTTTGCTGGCATCTTCCTACCCATTATCAGCAACGCTCACCCCGAGCCCCTCTGTTGCTAGTTCAATGCCCCTCTCTCTACTGCTGGTAGAGATGCCCCTGCCATCCAATTCCAAGCCAGGCTCCTAGAAAGGGCACACGCAGCACGCATAGACCAAGAACCTCCTGACTCCGCCTCCCAACCCATCTTTCACCCCCAGCACATCTGGCCATTGGCCTCCACTTTACTTCTTAGCCACGGCTCGTGTCTCCCCTCCATTGAAGGGCAGGAGTGTGCTCAGCCCCGGGGGACATGCCCAGACTGGCCACTGGAACATGTGTTCCTGTCCTGCTCCAGCCTCCAGAACACTTGCAGGTAAGACTACGAGTTATGATGAGTTTTATGGCTCTCCACAACAGCTGCAGACATTTACTGCATGAGCTGGGCAGTGGAGCTGCCACCTGTGGGCCTATGACAGAACACTTCCAAGTCAGAACCTCGTTCCTCCAAAAGCAGATTAATAAGGCAGCTTCAAGGAGCTCCAGCTGTCCTCAGAAAGCCAGTCACCTGCCACCCCTTCCTCATTTCATCTACCATGTTGTCCAACTCCCCTGCAGGCCCTTGGCTAGAACTGCACGGGGTCAAGGTCCCAGGCACAGAGTCTCTCCCCGGGGGGCCAGGGACGAGGGACCCAGCCTGCTAGGGGAGAAGAGGAGGGGATGCCTGAGACAGATGGTGCCTGGTCAGCTAAGCGACTTCGGGTCTTTGATTTCAATGCTCCACAGAATTAAACTTCTACTTCTGGGAAAAGCAGCATGCATGCATTCTGAGGTTTGGTAGCATGAATTTTTCCTCTTAAAAGAAGGAAAAGAAGTGATTTAGCTAGATCTATAGTAAAAAATAAAAAGCCTTTTTAATAGTGTCTCTATCCCACATCCAAGTTGGAATTCAGCCATTTGGCAACCTTACCAGCTGGAAATAACAAATACAAAAATAACACATTTGTTTAATACTTTTATAATAAAATTCTCTAAAACTTGATGTAAGTCAAATGCCTATCTTTCTTATATTCACCATCTACCCACCCAAAATATACTTATTTCTCACTAGATGCCAAGTACTATGATTAGAGCTGAAGATACAGACATCAAAAGAAGATGTTCTGTACTCTAACAAGGTTGGAAAACTTATCTGAAGATATGTACAATACAAAACACGAGATGCTCCATAAGAGATGCACACTAACCCCGCCTGTGGGTGGCAAGGAGAAGAGGTGACAACTTGAGGGCAGGCTTCACAGGTAACAGGCCACAACAACGCTGTGAGATCTCAACTCAGAGGTCTACCCACCAACCACAAAACCCCAATCACCTCAGGACCCCATGATGCCCTTCCCAGTGGCCAGAGGCAGCCAGCCAGCAACTATGCATTTGGTGGCACTCACAGTAACCAACTGGAGTTGCCTCCCAACTGGAAGCTGCCTCTTCCATTACCAAGAAGGAGCACAGTACTCTGCAGAGGTGACGGAGCAAACGCCCAAAGACCTAAGATTTTTATCGTGGCTTCTCAGCTAGTGTTGCAGGATAAAGAATCACAGGTGGGCTAAAAAAAGCTTCCGAATGGCTTAGAAATCTTGCATACAAAATATGCTCCGAAAGTGTGAGCTGCGCCCACACTTGGTAGTTACTTAAGACCAAGGAAATGAGCAATGCTTACCACCAAAAGCATCAATAGTTTATTCAAATTATTATTAATTATCTAGAGAGAAAAAGGTTCATTTTTCACTTAGGTGGAGGGACAAGTCTGAAGATGTCCAGCCAAATAAGACACAAACAGCTGAGTCCTAGCCCCCCTACTTACTGACCATGGGGCTCCATGGTCAGTGCCTGCCTGGCACTCTAAATCCTGCCAACATTGGGGCAACTTCAACATACTTGGTGGCCAGATGAAACCTTAGCCTTTCAATTCTTTGACCTCATTAATTGCAAAGACTTGCACTCTATTCACCAGCTCTCTAGGCCATTCTCTGGGCTTCATCACCCCTTTAAGTCTGGATATCTTAAATTTGAACCAATCTGATCACAAATTCGTGTTTCAACTCTTTCACTTAGTAACTCTACAACATTTGTTTTTGCAATTCATCAAGCCCTCCCTACTGGTCTCTAGCTTTTTTCCCCTCATTTTTTATTTTTATTTAAGAAATACATGCACATAGTCTAAAAAATCCAATCATTTTACAAGGCTTAAAATGCAACACAGAAGCCCCTGCCCCACTCCTTCTTCAAAACTGATTTCCCCATCCCAGAGAAAACACTTTTAACTCTTGTGGCTGTTTCTTCTCTTAATTTTTCCTGTAATTCTAAACAGCACACTTTCCAATTTCACACATTACACTGATGGATCGCTTCCCCTCTTCTTCCTCCTGCGCACCTCTCCCCCCATCAACATACATACTTTTCATCTTTCCAGTAGGGTCACACTACCATTTTTGGTTAGATATTCACTGTAGGCGTTATTCTGACTATGTTAACATTGTTCAAAGCTGAGCCCTGTAGTGAGCTACAGCTAAATTTCCTTTCTTGTTCAACTTGTTTCCCCTGGAGCTTTGCTTAACTTAGCTTTTGATTTGCTGATTTTGTTTATATCTATCATTAATTAATCCCCTGACTCTCCCACAGAAGTATAACTCTCTCTCAATGCAGTCATATGCATAATCCATTGGTTCCAATTTTTTTCTCAGATATTCCCTCTTGTAAACCTTCAGCCTCCTGCTCTAATCTGGATAGCATGTTCTCTGGGTCTGCTCCACAGCTGCCGTCCTGGGATTCTCCTTGTCATCCCTCTTCCTTTCTCTTTCGTTGTATGTCACCCGGATCCCACGCATTCCTCTTTATTTACTCCCTCATTTAGACAGAGCACCATCTCTCATAACTTCACGAGAAAGGGCACAGAGCAGTTAAATTTCTGCATCCTCTCATATCTGAAGATATCCCCATATCTAATTGATAGTTTGACAGGAAACAGACTTTAGGTTGAGAATCATTTTCACTCACAGTTTTGAAGACACTGCTTCACTATGTTGCTGATGCAATAACCACTGTTGTTCCAACTCCTGGGCCTGTATGTGTGATGATTCTTCTCTCTAGAAGCTAGTGGGATTCTTTCTCTCTCTCTGGTATTCTGACTTGCACAATGACAGGCTGTGATGCGGCTCCTTCCCTCCATTGCTGTGTTGGGCACTTAGTGTGAGAGTTCAATCTGGAGACTCACTTCATCTGTTCTGGGACATCGTATCCCATTTTACTCCTTTATTCCTTTGGTAACTCCTATGCTTCCCATTTGCTTTCTCTAAGATTCATACTAACTGAATATTAGAATTCCTAGACTGATCTTCTAACTTTTTTTCTCCTCCTTAATTTCCATCACTTTTGTTTTTCTGTTTACATTCTAGGAGGTATTTTTATTTTCCAAACCTTTGATTTGTTTTCATCTGGCTATTATACTTTTCTCCTCAACATTTTGAAAACACTTCAAAACTACATAAAAAGTTGAAGAAAATAGTACAATGTTTAAAACAAAGTTTAAAAAAACTGTACAACAAATATCTATATATGAATACCCTTCACCTAGATTTACCATTTATTAGCATTTTACTACGTGTGCCCTCTTTTTACGTATTCCTTTTTTCTCTTTTGCCAAAATTTTGAAATGTGCCATTTCACCCCTATATACTTTAGAACGCTTTTAAGAACAGGGACATTCACCCTATGTAACTGCAACACCATTATCACACTCTTCTGCTATGTGACAACCAAACTCTACAAGTGGTCATGTCTTAAGGGTTAGTTGCAATGTGGAATCTGAAATCACACCAATGAGCTTTTCTTAGTGTGTTACATTCAGATTCATTGGTCTAACTTATACTTTGAATAGATCTGTCAATTATGTGTAAGTAGTATATGTACCATGAGTTATGTATGTAACATTCATTGGTCATTTGAGAAATATTGATTTACTGAGTTATGGATCTTCCAAATATTGACATATTATATATATCAAAAAACCACATTTATTAATATCACCACTAAACTCATCAGAAAAGTCTTAAGTATCAGGAACTATCGAGCCTTGATGGCAAATACAAGTTTTCCAAAATCCTAATCTTTGCTTGAAAGCTTGAATTTTAACAGAGGCAACAAAAGCACTTCACAGTTTTCCATTAGAAAATGGGTGCCAAATACCCAGGTCTGAATAACCACGTTTATATGCCATTCTTTCAAGTAAAAACACTGTTTCATTAAAGTGGCCAGTTCAGTGTGCAAGGCAAACACGTGCAGGGTGTTCTTCCCAGAGGTAACTGTCATGCTGTGGCATGTGACAGACAATCTTTCTATCTCCTTCCCATTTCATCATGCATCATAAAAAGACGTGTGTATTCAAGGGTCGAGAATTAATCAAAATCATGCTTACTGCTTCAACAAGTGAAACTGCCTTTTTTTTACCTGCAGGTGCTTTGTGGTGATGAAGGAAAAATGACCACAGTTTGGAGCCACCACTTTGATTAGTGCTACAGTGCCAGCAGTTTTACTCACCCCTGCTCTCACACCGTCAGGGCAAATGTCCACACGGAGGGAAAAGGCAAATGCTACAGTACTCCAACAGCCTCCCTCTCCTTACACCCTCCAGCCAAACGGAAACACACTGATTCCTGGAACAGATCTGCTGTGCCTCTCGCAACAGTCATTTCCTCCCTCCTCCCCCGCCCTCCACTCATTTATTTTTCAAGTCTTGGATGTCACCTCCTCCAGTAAGCCCTCTCCAACTGCCCTGAACTGAACCGGGGTCAAGTTCTGCTGCTCACACTTCCACAGCACCTGTACGCTGTGGTAGCGGAGCTTTAGTCAGGGGCTCCTCAGAGTCCCTTCCCCACTCGTGCCTGCCCCTCTCCTGGCAGGCGCTCAAGAATGATTCCTTCTTTGCTCACCAGACTGACTCCTCAACTGTGAAAGCTCTCTCTATAAACCTGCCTGATGCAACTTGATAACACAGCACTTTGAATGTAGGCACCAAAGCCATGCCTGACATGCAAGAAGTGTCTGGCTTTCATTGCCAAAAGTCCAAAAAAGATGAAAGTTTTATGTTTGCCTTGTGAGTCCCAGTCCTGAATTCCTAACCATCTCCAACGTGCCTGTCATCTGCATAAGGGTTCAGACTCCATCCAGAAAGAAGGCACGATGGCCATCTCCCCAGGACGGCCGAAGGCAACAGGGTCCACTCCTGGTCGGGGCACTGCTCTGCACAACTGGACCTGACCATGCAGGCACCCTCTACCCTCTGGCCAGATAAGAAAGGACTCGCTTGTCTTCAAGTCGTCCCTTGCAGCGCTGGCTGGTGCTGATGCCCTGCAGGGACGGCATTCGAGCCCTTATCAGCCTGTTGCTAGCAGTCGCAACACCCCTTTCCCCCACTGGGTCTAGGTGATACTAAAGCGCAATTGTGCTTTATCCACACTGGGTAATACTGTGTTTCTGAGAAAATACAATCCGCTGAAGGAAAAAGAACCTGCTATAAAACCAGGCCTTGTTCCCAATGTGTCACAGCAATACCACGTCGTAGTGGGACTTCTGATTTTCTTGCTGGGATCTTTTATTAAACTATAAGTTTTGGGAGGGTAGTGGGCATAATAGTCCCAGTACTTACCACAGTACCTGGAACATACTAGGTACTCAAAAAATATCTCGTGAGGCAATTAAATGCAATAATGTACATATAAGGACTGGTACACTGTCAGGGGCCAACAGTGGAAGCTGTTCTGATTTTGATATGACGACAATGACAATATTAGGGTTTACACAGAAATTATTTAGTAATTTTTTGCTCTACTGGCCTTGTTGGCAATGTGCAAAGAATATTATTTATTAGGACCTAGCAATCTTAGCATGTGTCTAAGGGCAATGAGAGATGATGCAGTTCACGAATCTTAAAATCCTATGTTCGCCCTGCTCTTGGGTGGTGTTATGAATTTCTACCATCTTCCCAGGATTTCACTGCGGACTCACAATGCAACATCCATGTGATCCCTGAAAACTAAGGGTTCTTATTTGAAAACTTCTGGAGCACATTTTGATTAGGCACAGCCAACACGCTTTCACACACGGCAAGTCCTTCTCACATCACGTGCAGCAAATCCCTCTGAGAATAGCAGCAAGTTTAACACAAGTTGAACAAGTTTAACACAAGGAGTAGCACTGATCTTGGAACTGCAGAAAACACTTGACCGAGTTTCATATCAAAGGTTAACAGCCAATGTATTAGAGCCATAACCTGAGAGGGAAATTGGTATTACATTGATAAAACACTGAACAGCAGGAAACAGAAAATGTTCAAGGAGGAAGGAGACAAGTCATGGAACGCTGCATGGCCTGGTGATAAACGCCAGGATTTTTATGTTATTTTCAACCAAGTGAAGGGAAACCACTCTGTGCATTCTAGGAATGTAGACCCATTACAAAAACAAAGTGGCCTTTAAAGGAATACTGGAAATAGGGATGCCACATCCAGCCTCACACAGGAAAAGGACCGTTCACTCAACTCTGAAATGACACCTAACTGGAGCGTCTGGTACGACCAGAACAGGGACGTGAACTGGAAGGAAGCTCTGAAAAGGCTTACAAAGTATAATCCATCTGGTGAAGGAGAATGTTGTAAGATGAGGACAAGCAGAAGAGATTCCTGTTTTTTATCAACTAAGAATAACTTTTTAAAAATTTCCTTGAAAGGGAAATGGAAGGGTGATATCCACATTCTAATATAACCATTGTTTTTCTCCGATTAATTCTAGTAACAAGTCACAACTAATCCGTTTCACTCAAGTAAAGAGAAGTTATCTGAGGCAATGACTCTGTAATCCGAAGACTAGAAGGTTCTTGAAGTTACCATTTGTTCTAATTAGGTCACCTTCCTACTGCAATACCCTAGTAAATGAGGTGTTATCACTTCAGTACCCAGCCTTTGCAAAAGAGAGTAAACTTCTGAATAGCTGCCATGCTTCCTGCTGGGAAATATTTGCTCTCAAGCTAGCTGCTATTTGGTAGGTTATCTGTGGTCCTTTCATGCATCAAAATAATGGCTGCTGATTAGTCACAGGAAAAAAAATCCAATTCTCTAATTACCCCCTTAAACACTCATGATACTTAGAATAGCCTTTTATTTCAACTGCACTTAATTAACTGCTCCCCTCCCTCTCTCCACTACTTCCTGACCCCAAGACTCAGCACCAGGCACTGGGCGTCCCCGGACACAGGTGCCCTCCCCCAGCCACCAGAGGCCCTTACAGCACCTCCTCTGAGTGGGGCAGTACTCCACAAGAGCACATGCCACATCCTCAGCTCCACAAGAATGCTATCTGAAGATACAAAAATTTATTTACTTTCAAAACCACTGAATGGTTTTGCTTTTAAATATTCATTTTAATTTTCTATTGAGTCATTACCTGTATCCATGCTTCCCCTTCCTCCCGTTACAGTGGAGGAGGATTTCATGCTGGCTCAGGCCACTCCTCCTGCCGTCTCTAGGATCCTGCCCAATTATCCCCCTGCTGGATTTTCAATCTCCCCTTCTCCAGAGGCTAGTGACTTTTAGCGTGTTCAAGACTCTTCCATATTAAAAAAATATGAATAAGCCCTTCTTTGACTCCATTCCCCCACCAATATCACACTTTCACCTGTTCACAGTCAAACTACACGCATTTCCTACGCTTGCTCTCTGTCGTCACCTCCCACCACCTCACAGTCCATTGGATCTTGTCTGTACTCAGTTCTCCATGTTCCAGTGGAAAAGCATCTGTTAAGGCCCCACAGGACCTCCACGCAAATAAATCTGTGGGGCTTTTCCAGTCTTCTCTTTACAGCCTCAGAGCCTACTGCCCATCCTCTGGTCGTGAACCCCTTCTCCCCCACTCCTCTCCTCCCAACCTCTGGACCCTTCTTCACAGACGCCTCCCTCTCTACCAGGCCCTTCAAATATACCCAGTGTTCTCCTCTTATCAGTTTAAAAGCTCTCCTGAGGGGCGCACAGTCTCTCTTTCTCTAAATACTATCTTTATGCCAACTCCCCAATCTGGCCCAAACCTCACTTTTGAGCTCCAGACCCATACGTCTTACAGCCTTCTGAACACCAGCACTTGTAAGTCTCACAGATGCCTCAAATTCAGCACATCCAAACTAAAATCCTCTTCTCCCATCCTCCTCTCCCCCAAAACAAAAAGACCCCGGCCCTTTTCCAGGATTCAGGCCATCCTTCCATGTCCTCAAGTCAGAAGCTCGGGAGTCATCCTGGCCTTCTTGCTCTCTCTCATGCACCACATCCATCCAATCTGAGGACTGACCCAAGCATCCAATTAATCTACTCTGTGCATATCACTCCAATCTGTCCACTTCTATTTCCACTGTCGCTCTGTCTAAAACATCACATCCTCTTGCCTGGATTGCTGCAACAGCTCCTAACTGACCTCCAGGTACTCACTAACCTTTGCATCTTTGATCACTTCTACAACGCCAAAGCAATCGCCGATGTGGCTGTTGTAAAATGCACGGTTCATCCATCGGTCCCCTGTTGGGAGCCCTCTAATGCCTGCCTGATATTCGGAGCTGACAAGTCCTTTGGGGAGCTCAGCTCCAGCCTCTATACCTCACCCCTCCCAGAAGCAGGAATCGCCATCAGCCTCCCTGGCCACAAAGTCTTTGCACTGGCTCTTGCTTTCTCATTCCACACTTCCTCTATCCTTCTATCCAGTTCCCCATTTAACATAGTTAACTCCTAATCTTTCTTCAGAAGACTCAGCTGAAAAGTCACTTTCTATAGAAGCTGATTCTCTCTACTCTTCAGAGGAGGGTGAGAGCTCCTGTTATATACAGCCATAATCTCTTTCAGAACCAAACCCATAATCAGTCATATGATCTTACACCAGACTGCAAGGTCGACTAGCATGAGGACTGGATCTATCACCAGTACCTGGCACAGTACGGGTTCCCTTAGCAGGTGCCCAATAGATCTTGTTGAATAAACTATAAAGAAAGTAAGTGGCCTCATAAATATCATGTTTTAGCTGTTTCACTGCATTTTGAATCACTTCTTTGTCCTTCATTGTCCAACTCCGAGAAACAAACATTGTTTTTATAATAAATCAAATAATTCCCAGAAAAAAATGTTTACAGATATAGAGGACATCCATATATATACATCTCACACACACACAATTATACATCATACATATATACATACATCAGATAAATGAATATATACTTTATACACACACATATCAAAACATTAAAGATCAGAGATCTGAAACTCACCCAGCATCCCTGTTTTCTCTCAATTAGAAAAAATGCTCTCTTTCCCTTGATCTTCAGCCTGATACTAGGGTCGCCTTTAGCCCTTTTCACTATGCAGAAAACCAGATTATTTATTCACTGGAATGACCCACAAGTCTAGAAAGCCAAAACAGAACTACTAAAATACACATCAAAAATTGACACTGAAGGTTTCAATTTAAGAGGACTCTCTCAATAATTTAAACAACAATTTTAGCTTAGTGATAATTTCACAACAAAAATTGGACTAAGTCTGATACAGTACAATCATCAAATCATTAATCAACAAATGTCACTCATTATTTTATAGTAAAAAGTTTAAATATGCTATTTAATTTTTCTAAGTCAACATACACCGTTCACTTATTTATTCATTCAACACTTTGTTGAACATCTTCTGTATACCAGGCATTGGCCATTAGGATTCAGCATTAAAAGATGAGCAAAACATACACAGTTCCCATCCTCAAGTTCTGTCATGTACAGAAATCAGGTCTTCCACCAAATACTATATTCCAAATCTAATAACACTATTTGTTGTAAGCTACATCACAACTCAATGTACCACTAAAATACAAATAAACAAAAAGAAATGCTGCTAATTAAACTACAACACAATGCTAAGATGTCAAACTTTGTAAAATCATACTCTAATTTCAGAGTTTTTAAAATGCAAAAAAAATATTCCTTAGAATCAATGAAATCTCGTCTTCTAATCTCAAACTCTAACTCTTTTACATTTTTAACAGCAAGTGTGTTTCGATTTCCTTGATTCCTTCCTTGATTTAACAGCAAGTTGTGTTTTGATTTCCTTCGCGGTACAAGTGTTTTACCACAAAGTTAGAGAAAGTTT
Organism: Diceros bicornis minor; assembly: GCF_020826845.1. Lineage (NCBI taxonomy): Eukaryota > Metazoa > Chordata > Mammalia > Perissodactyla > Rhinocerotidae > Diceros > Diceros bicornis. The sequence goes on along the minus strand of NC_080763.1, from coordinate 6,187,010 downwards.
TAATCTCAGAACTGACCTTGAGGGGAAAAGCCATTACATACTACTCAATTTAACAAAAAGCTAGGCCAATTCTCCACCCCAACTGATCATTCTGAAATAGTAAAACCTACAGAAAAGACTAGAGAGTCATAATGATATTCTTCACTTGGATTCATAATTGTTAACATTTTTGCCACATTTGCTTGCCCTCGCTCTCTCTCTCTCTCTGTATATATATATATAGTGCGTGTGTATGTTTTGTGGAGAGAGAGAGAAAGATAAAGAGATATATGTGTACAAACATACTTTTTTGGGCAGAACTATTTCAGAGTAAGTTGCAGACATTATGATACTTCATTCCTAGATATTTTAGCAATTTCCTACATATTCATAATACCATTACCACACCCAAGAAATTAACCTTCATACAATAATTATCTACTTTATTCCATATTAAACTTCTGCAAGTGTTTAAAAATTGCACTTTAACAGCATTTTTAAAAAATCCAGGATCCAAGAAATGATCACACACATTTGGTTGTCCCACCTCTTAATCTCCTTTAATAAAGAACAGCTTCCCTGCTCTTTACTTTTTTTTAATGTTTTGGTCTTCCAAATGACATTTTGAAGAGTCCAGGCCAGGTGTCTTGTAAAATGTCCCATGATCTGGATTTGTCCAGCTGTTTCTTAATGGTCAGATTCAGGTTAAAGATGATGTCAAGAGCATGTCTCAGATGATATGTTGTGTACTTCTCATTGCATCATATCACAAGACACATCCCCCAGAAGACATGGCCACGTCTCTACTCAATTACACTGCAGTTAAGCCCCATACTACAGGGAGCCCCCACCTCTTCCCCATACCCAGATTCCAAGCAGCCTCACATGAGAGCAGACATCATGTATTATCAGACATTTAGGAAAGCCTCTAATGAGAGAGGCAGAGACAGAGCAAGCAGGCTGCTGGCTGTGAGCAGACCTGGAGAGCAACAAGTTCTGAGCAAAGTGCACAAGTGGAGGTTCCAGGAGGACTGTCTCCACTAAGAAAAAGAGAACTGACAGGTAACTGATGAGTCAGATGATGCTAAGGGGAGATTTACACTTCTATGACAGATAGGAGGTATGAAGTCATTCTAGAAAAACTGAAAACTAAGCAAAAAGAAAAAAAAAGCAATTATTAACTAAACGATTATTTTTACATTTCGGGCAAAATTTCCTAAAATAATTTTTTGCTAAAGGGATGATATTCTATCTACTTTTCCTTTCCATTTTTACAATCATCCCCACTGTTATTTGGTAACAATGAGAGAGTATTTCTTCATAAAAATACCTTATATGGTTCCAGTTGGATAATTTTAAGTTGGTTAAGTGTGTGGGCTTTGGAGACTGGTATTGTCACCTATTAGCTGTGTGACATCGGCAAGTTACCTCAAATGTCTCTGTGCCTCAGTTTCTTCATCTATAAAATGGGTTGTGTTCATCTATTCTCATTGGGTTGTGAGAATAAGATGAGTTAACACACACCAAGTGCTTAGAACAATCCCCAGGACATAGTAAATGTTCGATATGCTTTTACAATCATAGTGAACATTATTAGTATTGTAAGGTTAAGAAGGCTGTTTTAACTTCAAAATGACTCAGCAATAAGAATTCAGCTTTTGTAGTAAAAGAGTATGTACTGACTGACCATGGGTTCACAGGATTATTGTAAATAATTAGCTAACCGGATTCTTGGTTAAACATCCCTAACTGCATCACGGTAAACGGCAGTGCAACTGGACTCTCCACTGAAACAGCAGAGACGGTCGGCAGCTCAGAGCACCCCACCACTCCACGGCACGCTGCAGTTTAAACGGATGAGAGCCTACGGGAACTCAACAGTTCCCGTGCAGCCTGACAGCACAATGCAACCGAATTACACAGGGAGAAGCATTTTTTTTTTTCCTTAAAAAATAACATCTATATGGTAGGCCCTTAATAAATGTTGGCTGAATGCATGCAAAATTTGCTGTACACAGGAACATGAACTTTAAAAGCAGAGTGACACTGCTATACTTTTTAAAATCCCTAAACCATTCCTGGCTAACTGTCACCACTGTGCATGTTATTGTCTAAGACTCCAAGATGAAAGACTGTCTTACATTAAATAGAAGGTATCTTGCAAGCCTACTTAAGAAAAATGAAAAAATCTGTCACAGGTTCCAGCTTATCTTTCTCTGCATTTTCTACATTTCTCCTAAGTAATACCCTCATGGAAAAACAACCAGCAAATCTAGAATCATCCTTTGATGGAATGATGCAATGTGAAGAACTGCATGGAAACAGGACTTAGCGCCAGCTTCATTTCACAGCTTCCTCACGGAGGCTCTGAGTGAGTAAATCGTGCATGTGAGTCTCAAGCAGCGAGCAAGTTACAGCCCTCCACATTCACAGGCCAGTGCTCTGCCTTGGGTTTACATTTAAAGAATGAAGCTTCACGTTATTTTATTTGGTGTTTTATGCCTAGATCAGACATATTTTAATATTAAAGATGACTATGTGTACCTTTTTGATGTAAAAAAACAAAGTCTGTGAAATCCAAACATACTTGTGAAATCCTTAGACTGTTTCATTTAATAATGATCACTGATGGCCTCTAAACCAGGCGAAATCTGTTAGCCAGACAATTAGAATGTCTGAAATGCAAATATAAGATAATTAACAAAAATGCCAATAGTTCTGCTAAAGCCTGCTGTGATATTAAAAGCTAGTCTAACAGGAACTTTAATAAGGAGAGAATTGAGTCAGAAACTGAGTTACTCTCTTTCTTTTTAAGAATCATCTTTGCCTGAACTGTAAGCTGTTCACTTACAATCATCACATTCCAAAAATATAAAATCCAATATTTCAACACATAGGAAATATATTTTTGGTTGAACGGTGGTCTTAATGATGATTTCACTATCTTTTAAAGATTTCTTTCCTTCTTAGTCGTCACTTCCAGTTCCAGATTATACCCTACACGGCCACAGGAGAGTGCGGTCGTGAGGTAAGCAGGCTGGAGCCTCCACATCAGCCGCTCCTCATCAGCTGTGTGACCTTGGCGAGGTTACTCAATCACTTTGTACCTCAGATGCCTCATCTGAAAAATGGAGAGGATAAAAGTCCTACCTTGTAAGACTGTTGAGAGGAAAAACAAGGAAATATATGGAAAGCTCTTAGTGTAATATCTGGCTGACAGTAAGCACTCTATATTTGAGTTCTCATTATTATTATGGCATTGTGGTATGGTCATAGGAAAGAAAAATAGCTAGAAGTACATCCTGTTTTCCTCAAGCAACAATAACAACAACTATTTGGGAAATGAATTATCAACTAGATTACAAAGAATATAAATATTTACGTTGAGGCATTGAATTCTGGCTTTAAATCACCACTCCCTGTTTTGTATGAACTCTTCGTTAATCACTTAAACTGCTGACTGCCAGACAACCTCAGCTTGATACAGACTGTTGTCTACCAGGTGAAAATACCAAGTGTTGCCATTCAGGTGAGGTAGATTTCCATACTGAAGGTGAGCTGCAGGTACACTTAATCAACATCAAGGCTGCACAGATTTTTCGAGCACCAGCTGTACACACGGCACAACCACAAAGCTGCAGCACAGCAGAACTGAATCCCTGGACCCCAGTACGCTGAGTGAAATTGAACATAAATGTTGGGGAAACAGCCGAGAGACTGGTTTATCATGTACGTTTCACATATTTTCATTTACCAAAACAACTTTTATCTGTCTGTATAGCCAGTAGGGTTTGGGTTTAATCAGAATAAATGTGTAAAAACTGGAGATTAAACTTAATTGTTGACACCGGGGTTTTCACTCATACTTGCCAGTGATAAATCTCGACTCGCTGCTAACCACACCCTGAGAAATCAGCAGGAAGAACTGTGAAGCATTGAGTGGATTTAATTAGTGTATTATTTTAAATATAATCTTTCATTTTGATGTTCCTGATAATAAACAATGGTTTTCACATAAGTTCAGGAATCTACCTCCTGTAATGGGTTGGACCCTTTCATTCTCATAATTCTCAGTTCTTTAACTGGATTCTGCCTCAGCAGCAACATACGAAGATGTGAAACGATCCAGACTAAACCGTCTCGGGTATAAACACAGAAATGGAACAGAAGGAAATAGCTTCTCTTAGAGCCCAAGCAGAACTGAGACATTCAGTTTCCAAACATGTAAATGTGGAGACATTCAGGACAGTCACAAAAGATGATTCAGAAACATCACGTGATCACTCTCACGAGAAAGGCCTTAAGCAGCAACATAAAAATTTTTGGCTCACAGATGATGGTAATAAAATTGTTTTTGTTTATAGAATTACTGTAAGAGAAAGATATGAGCTAAAATTAATGAAATTTAAGAAATAATAGAAAAAATAAGTGAAGTCAAAACCTGGCTCTTTGAAAAGAGTAAAATAAAAGATAACATCTAAGCAAAAAAAGAAAGGAAACGAGAAATAAAAATATACAATACTAGGAATAGAAAAAGGGATATCATTATAGATATAAATGATTTTTTAAAATGGGTATATTACATATAACTTTATCAGTAAATGCGAGCTAAATCAGTAAATCAGAGCTAAGGGAAGATATTCAAACAAAATACAAAATTACTAAGCTTGATCAATGACTAAGTAGAAAACAAAAACCAATAACTATATGTAGGGATATATAAAAATCAATAGCGGGGCCGGCCCCCTGTCTTAGCAGTTAAGTGCACGTGCTCTGCTACTGGCGGCCCGGGTTCGGATCCCAGGCGCGCACGGATGCACCACTTCTCCGGCCATACTGAGGTGGCGTCCCACATACAGCAACTAGAAGAATGTGCAACTATGACATACAACTATCTGCTGGGGCTTTGGGGAGAAAAAGGGGAAAAAAAGGAGGAGGATTGGCAATAAATGTTAGCTCAGAGCCGGTCTTCCTCAGCAAAAAGAGGAGGATTGGCATGAATGTTAGCTCAGGGCTGATCTTCCTTACAAAAAAAAAAAAAAATCAATAGCATTCTACTTTATGAACAACAAAGAACTCTAAAACCTAACTTTAAAAATAGATATATTTTATGATAGCAATCATAACCATAAGTTACCTAGGACTAAATTTCTTAAAACAGACCAAGATCTCTGGGGATAAACTTTATTAAAAATCATAAAAAGTGACCTAAATAAATGGAAGTCATGTTAATGGATAGGAAGATTCAATTGTACAAGTACAATTGTACAAGTTTTACCCCAAATTAATCTATAAATTACTTGCAATTCCCATCAAAACTTTAACATGTATTTTTTTCTGTGTGTGAGGAAGATCAGCCCTGAGCTAACATCCATGCCAATGCTCCTCTTTTTGCTGAGGAAGACTGGCCCTGAGCTAACATCTGTTGCCAATCCTCCTCCTTTTTTTTTTTTTTTCCCTTTTTCTCCTCAAAGCCCCAGTAGATAGTTGTATGTCACAGCTGCACATCCTGCTAGTTGCTGTATGTGGGATGCCGCCTCAGCATGGCTGGACAAGCAGTGTGTCGGTGCACGCCCAGGATCCGACCCCAGGCCACCAGTAGCGGAGCGTGCACACTTAACCACCAAGCCACGTGGCCGGCCCTCTCTAACATGCCTTTTGATGGGACCTAGAAATTTGATCCTAGAATGCATATGGAAAAGGACCAAGAATAGTCAAGACACTCCTGAAGAACAAGGTGGGTGGGACTTACCTTACCAAACATTAGGATCTAACATAAAGGTGTAGTAATTAAAATAGTGTGGTGTTGGTACAGGGATAAACAGACCAATGGAAGAAAACAGAGAGCTATATATGTGGTTCCACATGTTTACGTAGGAATTTAGTATATGACTGAGAAAGTTAATGGGGAAAGTGCAGAGAAAATTGGTTAGAGACACAGAAAAATAAAATTGGATCTTTACTTAGCTTATAACCTACACAAAATAAATTCCACAGGGCGTAAAGTCCTAAATATGAAAATCAAAACTTTAAAACTTATTAAAAGACAATACCAGAAACAATGTCTATGACATTAGGATAACGAAAGATTATTTAATAAGCCACAAAAAAGGGGGGGCGGAGAGATAGATTTATCTGACTACATTAAAATTTAAAACTTTGAGACTTCTGACTTTCAGCATGATGGAGTGAAGAGGTCATCAAAATCCTCTCCCCAAATCAACTATCAAGTCTGATAACATCCAGTGTTTGTAAGAATGTGGAGAAATAGAAACTCAGATATTGCTGGTAGGAATGTGAAACGCTATGAACATCTGGGAGAACAGTTTGGCAATAGTTAATGGCACCGAGGATGAACACATTATGTCCTGCCAAACAACTCCATTCTAGGTGGTGGTCTGGAGAAACTACTACACGTGTCTGAAAGACGCTGCTCTGCCCCACAGTAAAACAGTGTGTGCCCGCACAGCAAGAGGCAAAGGGATCTGGGGAACAGAACAGAGAGGCAGAGTTCCAAAAAGATTCTATGGAAATTTAATATATGGGAACAGTGGGAAGTCAAGTCAGCAAAGAATGACTTGAATAAAGGGTTGGAGCACAACTGCTTCTAAAAATAACACAGTTGGACCCCTTACCTCACACCATATAGATAACCTCTCATCCCTACAGATTACGTGCTCAAATGCCTTCACCACAGTTCTTGGCTGTCTCTAATTATCCTTCAGTATCCTCTTCATCAAAGTGAAATTCTGTCCATCACTTTTAACCACTCCTGTAAAAAGCCTTCCCTCTCTGTCCTGCTTGTCAGACTCTAACCCAATTTTCTTCTTTCTCCACAGCTGCAGCCAAGCAGCAAAATATTTACACTGGAAAAACAAAGATAGACTAGTGTCCCTTTAAATCAGTCTCACCCATCAAGTAGGCACTCAACACTATTCTAGCCGTTCTGTTTCTCAAGTCAACTTTCTTCTCCACTCTGCCTCCAACCTCTTTCTTCAAACTTCCTCCTACTACTCCATTCCCTTGTATAGTGAGCGGTGAGAACAAAAATCCATCAGACAGGAGCTCCTCATCCTCTGCAGCAAATATGCACACCTTACCTGCAGCTGGGCCCTTTTCCTTCCCTCCCCTTTATCCTGTGACTGCCCTCGACACAGGCAGCTGTATGCACTCTGAGATACATCTCTCTTTCCTTTTCCCAAGGACCTGTTCCTTCAGTTACACCCTCTCCCTCCTCATCACTAATCTTCCACTTCACTGGATCATCTTCATCAGCCCTCCTATCATCCATCATTAAAAGGTGAAAAAGAAACCCTCAAACTATCCCTCCTTCAGTTTTGCTGTTTCCTGTCACTGCACACCTCTCCCAGAGTTGTCACAGGTGGGTTCTTCACGTCCCCATGTCCTGTTCACTCCTCAGCCCACTCCATTCTCCACTTTGCTCCCGCTACTCTGCCAAATCTGCTTTAGCCAACGTAATCACCAATCTGCAAGTTGTCAAATCTAACAATCTTCATCTTCTTGGACCACTCGGTAGCATCTGATGTTGTCAGCTACTCCCTTCTGCTCTAGAGATGCTCCTCTCTTGGCTTCCAGGATGCCAAGCTCTCTTGGTTCTCCTCCCTCTTTGTCAGTCCTTTTCTAAAGGCTGGGTTCTCCAGTGCTCAGCCCTAAATCTTCTGCCCCTCTCCACACTGCTGAGTTCCAAAACTGTATCTCCAACTTGTGTGCTCAACCCTTCCACTCATGGCTCACTGGCACCTTGAACTAAACAGGTCCCAAACCAAACTCTTGAACTTCTCCCTACACCCGCCCTTCTCTGTTGCCTTCACTTCACTTCAGCTATCCATTCAATTTCAATTTATTTCCTCTTAGTGAGTCCTGTTGTTTCTGCCTTAAAAACACGTTCACTTCTCTGTATTTCCACTGCTACCACTTCTGTTGTATTAGTCAGGGTTCTCCAATAGAACCAATAGGATGTATAAATATATATATAGAAACAGTTGGTTTTTTTGTTTTGTTTTGTTTTCTGTTTTGTCTTTGAGGAATTGGCTCATGTGATTATGGAGACTGGCAAGTCCAAAACCTGCAGAGTGGACCAGCAGGCTGGAGACCAGGGAAGAGCTGATGCTTCAGTTCAAGTCTAAAGGCTGTCTGCTGCAGAATTCCCCGTTGCTCAGAAAGGTCAGTCTTTTGTTCTATTCAAGCCTTCAATTGATTAGATGAGGCCCACCAGCATTATAGAGGGCGATCTGTTAGTCAGAGTCTGCTTATTTAAATGTTAATCTCATCTAATTACACTCTCAAAGAAACATCCAAAATAATGTTTTATCACATATCTGGACCCCATAGCCCAACCAAGTTGACATGTAAAATTAACCATCATACTCATCTAAGCCACCTCATCTCTGGCCTAACCTACTGCAGTAGCCTCTCCCTGCTTCCATCCTTACCCTCCAAATCAAAGCAAGGAAACTCTCTTCATTCATAACTTTCTCCCTAAACCCCTCAACAGCTTCCTACAGCACTGAGATTAAAACCAAGGCCCCTTACCAAGACTAGAAAGGTCCGTTACTTCTGGACTCGCATCACGTCCCAGGCTCCAACTCTCGCTAACCCACCCTCGAGTGCCTCAGGGTCTTGGAACAGGCTGCCAGCAACACTTTCCCTGCCTTCCCTTCGCAAGGCTAATTGCTATGTAACCCTTCAAATCTCAGCATAACTTACATTTGTGTCCCTGGCCTGCACAGCGTTCTCCTCACTGTTTCCTTGTCAGCACTGAGCATAGAGGAAAATCACATACTTGTTTGGTTACTTATTTACTGCCTGCCTCTGCCACTATAATCTCCACAGCACAAGAACCACGTCTGTTTTACTCATCCCGGCACAGAGCTCAGGGCCTGGCACACAGGAGATGCTCAATAATAATAATTTAAAAACAACAAAAAATTCAAATGGAAGAAAAATCTAAATATTTTTTATCATTAAAGTATTTGAAAAAATAGGAAAAGATATACAAATCTTGGGATAGATGAGTATTTCTTAAGCACAACAGGAAACTTACAAATCGTAAGTGAAAAAATTCCAGATATGATTACATCAAGGTTAAAAAATCTCAAATATGGGATTAGACACCTTGAACAAAGTTAAATGACAGAGAAAATATATGCAATGTATGTAACAGAGGTTTTACAAATTAAAAAAAAATCAATGTAATTTAGAAACAGATAAGGAATTTAAACATTAGATATTTAATAAATGCCAGGAAATTAACAGGAATTCCAATTTTAACCCATCAGATTAGAAAAAATTAACTGACTTTTTTTAATTAAAAATGAAATATATTTTTTAAAGATTGAAAACAATGATTTAAAAATAGTTCTATCGGTGGCTTTTCAAATAGGCTGTAGTGTGCAATCACAGCGCAGTGGGCTGGACTGCTTTGGCGAGAGAAAGGAATGTGGGAAAGTGAAGATTTTTTCCTTATGCCACATCTGCAATGAATCCACATAGCTTGTTTGAAGTAGAAGATTACACATTTCCAAAGCAAAGATTACCAACCCAGAGACAGTGACATAATTACAGTCTCATCACCAGACAGCAAGATACCAAGGCCTAGAATTTTTCTATGGTTCAAATTTCTCAGTAAACACAGACTCAGAAGTACTTTCTTCAGAAATGAAGGCCAAACACATTAGTTTCAGGATTCATGATGTGCACCAAAAGGGAAAAAAAAATGCTTTGGAAGGAAACAGATACAGTTATTTTAAGGAAGGAAATTACCCCTAAGGAATCTCTTGCTTCTCTCTAGCTTTTAAATTCACTCGGTATTAATTATATTTATAGAATATAACCTCTACAGTCCTGGAAATTATACTTAAAAATCACAGTTAATATTTCAAGCATTTCTGTATTCTATTTTACTCATCTATTAAGATAAGTAAATGCCTAATTCTATCAAAGCTCCCCCCACACCCCCTAGTAATCATAAATTGATATTTTGGAGTCAAATAAAAGATATCTTCTCCCAACTGGGAACGCACTCGTGGAAATGGTACTCTCCTGTCAGGAGCGCCACCCACATTCTGTAGACAACTGCACGTGCAAACCGCAGCTTGTCTCGGTCCTCAGCCTCTAAGAATGGCATCCAAAACTGCCAATGGGACAGATTAGGCTTTTTGACATCTGGTTCACAATTTTCTCCAGCTTTATTGAGATATGACTGACATATAACATTGTTTTAGTTTGATGTAGTACCACTTGTTGTTTTTTGCTTTTGTTGCCTTTGCTTTTGGTGTCAAATCCAAGAAATCATTGCCAAGACCGATGTCAAGGAGCTTACTGCCTATGTTTTCTTCTAGGAGTGTTATGGTTTCAAGTCTTAAATCCATTTTGAGTTGATTCTTGGGTATAGAATAAGATAGGGGACCATATGAGGGGCAGTCCAAGATGGTGGCATAGACAGACCTTGAACTCACCTCCTCCCACGGACACATCAAATCTACAGCTACATATGGAACAATTCCCTCTGGAAAAAACCTGAAAACTAGCTAAATTACTCCACAACAAAGGATAAAAGGACCACATCGAGATGGGTAGGAGAGGCAGAGACACAGTCTCACCAAAAACCCCACCTGGGGCATGGTGACACACGATAGAGAGGGATCCCACAAGTCCAAGCTTCTCTCAGAGGAACAAGGGATTTGTGCCCCACATAAGGCACCCCAACCCTCAGGACCTGCACTGGAGAGATGAGCCCCCAAAACATCTGGCTTAGAAAACCAACCAGGCTTACGTCCCAGGGACACAAAGGGCTACAGGGAACTGAGATTTTCCCTTTAAAGGGCTCAAGGGCAGTCTCATTCACCTGGGACCCAGAGCAAAAACAGCAGTTTGACAAGCACTCAGCCTATACCTGAAGGAGACTCATTTGCTCATCTTAAAGCATGTGCACACAGCTGGGACTCTCTGGAGACGGGGTGCTGGTGAACACCACTTTTGCACTCTCCCTCCACCCTGCTAGCTCAGGAGGGCCAGCTGGCACCATTCCGCCCCCTTGCTAAGGCAGCCTGAGGCCAGTGGTCAAGGAGCACTATCTGGCTGCCTTGCTGACGCTGAAGAGCGTGGGCAGCTGCAGCAATCCCTGCTCCCTGGCTGGGGCAAACAAGCCAGCGGTTATGGCATTCTCCCGTCCCTCGCTGAAGCAGGCAGGCACGCACAGACAAGGCGCACCCCGCTCACCCCCCTAGTGATGGCACTTTCCCCCTTAGTTGAAGCCTGCAACCGTGCCCGCCCCCTATGCTCTCCAGCTGCCCCACACAACCCACCCAGGGGATGCCCCTCAATCCCCTAGCCCTGGTGGCCAAGGGGGCTTCTGTTCCTGGGCTCCACTAGACTGTAACAATCAGAAACACAGTTCTTGGCAGGCTACCATCCCCAAGAGACTGCACAGACAGCAGATAAACACACTCCCAGTCTTCCTGTGAAAAAGGCCTATTTACTTATCCTGGAGCTTCTGCCTGAGGGACAGGCTTCAGGTCTGCCACACACCTACAGGCCACAGAGGCACTCTCAGAGAACACACGCAGGGACACACAATACTTGCACATTCCCTTGGCCTCGCTACAGCTCGACGACAATACCTCCCAGAAAGGAGCTTATTATACCACTCTTCTGGAGCCCTGATTTCTGCAACTGTCGCCCAGCGGACACCTTCAAATCTCCTGGTCTGGAGGCCAGCAGGGTTTACGACTGCAGCCCCACAGGACTGTATATATTGGCATACTTTAAAAGCTGCGGCCTGAGGGTCTGGCTTCCAGTCAGCCTGAAACTAGCTGCTGACTGAGATCCTCCCCTTGGAACACTGACAGGTCTTGCCACACCCTCAACAACGGGGACCTTTATCAAGAATAAATCAGGCTGCTTAGACAACCACATAGGTTCGAGAGACAACCAAGAGCTAGGGCAAGGTTGAACAATAAGGTTCACCTCCCACACAGGGCCACTCCTTCAAGACTGGGAGAGGTGGCTGCTTCACCTAATACACAGAAACAAACACAGCGAGTCAAGCAAAATGAGGAAACAAAGGAATATGTTCCAAACAAAAGAATAAGACAAAAATCTCAGAAAAAGACTTAAATGAAATGGAGGTAAGTAATCTACCTGATAAAGAATTCAAAGTAATGGTGATAAAGATGCTCATCGAACTTGGGAAAAGAATGGATGACCACAGTGAGAACTTCAACAGGAGATAGAAAACATAAGAAAGTACCAAACAGAAGTTAGAGTTGAAGAATACAATAACTGAACCGAAAAATGCACTAGAGGGGTTCAACAGCAGACTAGATCAAGCAGAAGAACTAGTGGTCCAGTTTCATTCTTTTGCATGTAGCTGTCCAGTTTTCCCAACACCATTTACTGTAGAGACTATCCTTTCCCCATTGTATCTTCTTGGCTCTCTTGTTGTAATTAATTGACCATATGTGCATGGGTTTATTTCTGGGATCTCTACTCTGATCCACTGATCTGTGTGTCTGCTTTTATGCCAATACCATACTGTTTTGATTACTATAGCTTCGTAATACAGTTTGAAATCAGGGAGCATGATGTCTCCAGCTTTGTTCTTCTTTCTCATGATTGCTTTGGCTATTTGAGGTCTTTTCTAGCTGCATACAAATTTTAGGATTGCTTTTTCTATTTCTATGAAAAATGCCATTAGAATTTGGATAGGGATTGCACTGAATCTATTGTTGGCTTTGGGTCTGATTCACAGTTAAACAACCAAAAGATCTCTGTGGAACCACTCCAAAATCTAAGAAACGGTTTAATATAAGCTAAAATAGCAAAGGTGGGGAAGTTTCCTCTGACGAGCAGTCTATAATATTTTAATACAGAAGGAGGTGGCATTTAGAGGAAAAGTATCCCACATGTTTCATTAGTGCCAATTTTCATAAGTGAAAATATCTCCACTGCCTCTAAAGCCTTTAGCTAAATTGCTGAAAGGTCTTTCACACAATAATTCTGTTTTATGGCCATTAAAGCGCCCAACTAGCCGCAGAACTGCCTTAGTGAACAGATGCTGTTGAAAACTGCTTCAGCCTCAAAGCAGCTGTGAGGTGAGAATCGATGGCGCCACGGCGTGCCGAGGACAAAAGAGGCCGGGGTGCCTCCCGAGAGTGGCCTACAGGGGAAGGGGAAGGATAGCTCCATCCAGGCGTCTCCACACCCAGGTCCCTCACGGGAAAACAAGGCAATGGTGAACCAGTAAGAAGCAAACATCAAGACACAACACAACACGTCAAACAGTGTGAAGACTGAGACACAAGATTTTTAGAAATATGGTGTTTTTTTTTTTTTTTTAGGGGGAGGTCCCTTTTACAGGGATAGTTACAAGGAATACCAAAAAGGAACTATGTTCATTTTCCAGACTATTTATCTCTGGTTGCATGCGTCATTCCATCTGCATGGATGCCTAAGAACATTTTTACTGAAAGCTATAGAAACACGTGTCAAGGAAAAACAGTACATTAATGAGCATCCAGGTTATAGTTTCAGATTTAATTCTCATCAGCAGAAGTGAACTCTCCTGCATTCATCAGGGCCACCCCTGTCCGCAGGGAGTGCAGGGACGTCTGAATTTCACACAGCTGGCCCTTAGATTCTAATCACAGGACCAATGCTCGGTCCTTATTTTCACATACATAAAGGACAAGATCTTAAACGTGCTAACCCCTTACAATTCCCACTGACTAAACTTTGAACAAGAGAAAGGGGCACTGGTGGAGAAAAGGCAGCTGGAAAGGTATGGGGTCACCTTGGGCAAGATGTCACATTCTGTTCTTCGGACCTGGGGCCTTATCTCATGTATGAAAGAGAAGGATTCCAGGTGCCAACGGGGGGGAGTGATGCACTGAGCAGCAAGATGAAGGAGAGAGCGCTGCATGTTACCTTAAAGGTATTTTAGTACTTCATGGCATCCAACAGGCAGGAAGAGACTATGGCCTGGAATGAAGAGAAAATTATGTGGGTTTCATCCATCCTCCATTCAAGAATCACCACAAATGGTGACACGAGGGACCACCAATGGAGATGGGGAGGAGGGGAGCACGGGGTCGGTGTAGACACAGATTCTGCAGGATCTGGGGGTCACAATGGGGGGTGGTGCCTAGATATTAGGGGAAAGAAAAAGTTAAGCATGATAGGAAGGTTGTCACTTAGACTATGAGGTAGGTGGTGATGGGACCACAATCAAAGACAGGAAGTTCAGAAAAGAGTCGGAGGGCGAAAAGCAGGGTTAGGAGCAGATGCTTAGGACAGGAACAGAGGTACAGTCCTGGCAGGGAGAGAGGCAGACACCAGAAAATGCTCATGGTCAGTGCTCCACATTTCACACAATAAAAGCATCTTACACCCGGTTGTGTTTTCATATGTGCTTTTACCACATTAGACCCCACAAAGTTCAGAAACAATGACTACTTTAACAAAAAAGGGAAAGGTGGTAAAAGACTTTTATCAACTTCTCAAACTGAATTAAGAACTCAACAACAAAAAAACTAACAGAATTAAGAGCCTTAAGCTCAAGCCAACCAAGCAATCCTAAAAAGGGCCTGTAACTCTAGGCCTCAGTTTTTGTACTGGAAAAAGTGACCAGACTGAACTAGAATCTTCCTAATGTAATATTACAGAAAAATGGTATCTTAACTGGGGGCAAATTATACACTCCTTTGTTTTGATAAAAAAGGAAGCTGACTTATGTTCTAAAATCTCATATTAAATTAAAATATTTTTCTCAACTGAAAAACTCCTGTTTCAAAAGTGTGTTTTAAGAGTCAGAAACTCAATAAAATGTTACAAGAATACCTGTCATTAACATATTTGGGATTAACTCCATGGATTTTTTTAACCTATAAACTGAGTGCAATTCAACTGCATGTACCATCAGAGGAGATATTTTGCTGACAAATTATTTTAAGTCTCTTTTGGTAAGTGTGACTACATGTTTGTCTGCAACTGCTTCTCCTCTTCCCTTTCCATTCCCAGATCTTAGAGAAATTGTTTTCCTCCACAAAATCTCTGCTGCTCCTTCTCTCCCATCCAAGCCCCAGATCCAACCAACGCCCTCCCCAGCACTGCTTTTTTTATTCTATGAAATTAGCAACTACTGCCACAATCAAGATTTTGGCAAAATGAATTTGTCCTTGCCAGATTAGACCATGGGTAAAATTCAAGAAAGAGGGAGCTTCTATTGACTAGGGTAGTAGAGAAAACCAGCGTTCCTTCCAGCCCACACTCCCATCCAGAAGCCTCTCACCATTCTCTGCCCTGGGCTGGGGACAGTCTTAACTGTGCCTCCAACCCAGGAAAGAGAGAAGCTCTGAGACCAGAGCTGAGAGCAGCCCTTCCTATTCCAGGCCAAAGACAGATTAACCCCACATCAAAAGTCAACTTGTAAAGCATCGCCTCTATCTCCACAAAGCCTGATTTCGAGCAATGGTTTCTGCTAAGCAGCGCACATTAGTGAAGGAAAGGGAACTTGTCAGAAGAGTCTGATATCAATTTATGCTGCCTGCCAGAGCATGCAGCAATTCGGCTTTTAAAAATGAAGATTAACATCACTAGTCATTAGGGAAATGCAAATTAAAGGTACAATGAGATATCCCTTGAAATCTGTTAGAATGGCTATCATCAAAATTATAATAGATAACAAGTGCTGGTGAGGATGTGGAGAAAAGGGAATCCTGTGTACTATTGGTGGGATGCAAACTGGTACAGCCACTATAACAGTATGGAGGTTCCTCAAAAAATTAAAAATAGAACTACCATATGATCCAGCAATTCCACTTCTGGGAATATAGCCAAATGAAATAAAAACACTAACTCAAAAAGATATCTGCACCCCCATGTTCACAGCAGCATTATTTACAACAGCCAAGACATGGAAACAACCTAAGTGTTCACTGATAAATGAATGGATAAAGAATATGTGGTATATTTATACAATGGAATATTATTCAGCCATAAAGAAACAAGGAAATTCTACCATTTGCAACAACATGGATAGACCTTGATGGCATTATGCTAAATGAAATAAGTCAGACAGAGAAAGACAAGTATTGTATGATCTCACTTATATGTGGAATCTAAAAAAATAAAAATAAAAAAACCCAACCTCATAGAAAAAAAGATCAGACTGGTGGTTACCAGAGGTGGAGGCTGAGGGGAAAGGGAATTGGAGGAAGGGGGTTCACAAGGCACAAACTTCCAGTTGTAAGATAAATAAGTACAAGGGATGTAATGTACAGCATGATGACCATAGCTAACACTGCTGTGTGATATACAGGAAAGCTATTAAGACAGTTCATCCTAAAAGCTCTTATCACAAGGAAAAATTTCTTTTTCCTTTTATCTTCTTTCTTTTCTTTTTATTGTATCTATATGAGAAGATGGATGTTAGCTGAACCTACCATGGTAATCATTTCACAATATATGTAAAACTATCATGCTGTATGCCTTAAATTTATACAGTGATATATGTCAACTATTTCTCAATAAAACTGGCTTTCTCAATTATGATTTCCCCTTAGGTCACCATTCTGTGACATGGTGAAAAAATAAGAAGCAATGCAAGGAAGGAAAGATGTGATATGATACCCAATATTCTTATAAGCAGTAATAATAATCACGGCTAACATTTATTGAGAATTTACAATGTGCCAGGCACCATTCTAAAAGCTAAGAACTTTACATGTATTAACTCACTTATTCCAACCTATGAGTTGAGTAATATTATCTTTCATCACTTGAGAGATGAGAAAACTGAAGGAGAGAGTGTCACTTGGCCAAAGAAGACCTGGCATTCCTTGGGATCCTGCACTCTGAACCAGATTCCATACTGCCTGGAGCTTACGAGTCTAAATCAGTGGTCCTTGACTAGGGTCATCCTGCCCCCCCAGGGGACATTCAGCTATGTCTGAAGACAGTTTGGGTTGTCATAACTAAGGGCAGGGGGTGCTATTGTCATCGAGTGGCTAGAGGCCAGGGATGCTGCTAAACATCCTACAGTGTACAGCACTGCCCCACAACAAAGAACAATCCGGCCAAACTGTCAGTAGTGCCAAGGTTGAGAAACCCTGATCTAAGATAATATCCCTAAACGTCTTAATAATCTTTCTCTCCTTCACCACTGTTCAACGTGACTCAGTGGAGGGAATAATGAAGAGCAAGAAACACCCAACAGAGAAATACATTAGTGTGACAAATGACTAAGTGGAAGAAATTCAGTAAATTGGCGCTAAAAGCTTTATTCAATTTTTCAAAAACAAAAATACCTTCCCATTAAATAAAAATAAAAGTGTTATATTCCAAAGAAAACAAAACAAAGGTAGCAACCAGAGTCAAAACTTCTTTAAAAAACTGATTTTATATCACACCTCAAGTAAAAAGTTCTCAAAATCACAGTTTGGGTTGCCCAATTTTGAAGATTCTAGTGGGGTAGTGACTGCACTAGAGGAATTCTTGTTCTCGTCGAATCTCACAGGCACAGAGGGGGACAAGGACAGAGAGGAGCTCCCCATGGGTACTAGCAACACCCCGCAGGTAAGCAGCTGCTGCACTGAACGTCAGCACTGAAGGACTTCTGCTGCCTTCTCCTTCACCGCACGCCCTCCCCAGTCAACACTTCACAGCAGAGTCAAGGCCTTTGTTGCCAGAAGCTCACTACCCCAACCCCCCAACCATTCCCCACTGCACCTTGCCCCACACCCCACCTCCTGTGACTCACTGCTACAAAGCAGCCACACTTCATTTTCCCACTCAAGGACTCCACCCAGGTGTCGGGTAAAGATTAATTTTCACAAATAAGAAGAAAACACTTCAACCAATTTGACTATCTGGAATGCGAAAAATATGTATTTTCTGAGAAAAGCTTTCATCTGTCTCTGGGCAAAAGTTATTAAACTCCTTTGCACTTTCACGAAATCATGCAAATTAACTGAGAAGCAACCGATTCTAAAAATCATGGGCGACTGTTGTTCATTCCATCAGTCACTGAACATTCTCCTCAGGGGCCCTGTCTGTAGAGGTCAGGCCTGCTCTCAAGGAGCTTACAGTCTGCGGGGAACAGAGACTCACTGGGACAAGCCTAACGCAAGGCAGAGGGAGTGACACCAGACCACAGAGATTTCACAGAGCGGGGGTATCTGGGGACAGTCACTCAACTTTCAGAATAAAGTTTTGAGGATGCTATTTTTTGTGTAATTAAGTAAGGAATTAAATATGAAGGATGCGCTTACATTTTTAAATACTGAAATCCAACTACACAGCCAATGAGAATGAGCCTCTACAGCACTTGAAAAGGGAATCATTCTAAAGTCTTCTCAATTCCCTGATTATGTTTACGTTGATGGTTCAGTTTATGCTGAGCAAAGACTGCACACTGGAGGAGTAGAGAGCGGCTTTCACAAGACCACAGGATTCCACCACGTCTTAATAACCTCCTTGCTCTGTAACTAAAAGAGCAGTTACCAACTCCCAAGAGCCTACCTGGCCAGGAGGTGTGTGTGCTGTCCATCCTGTCTAATCCTCACAGCACTCTGAAAGGGGCCAGACACCCAGAGGAGCTCTGGCGCTTGTCCTATCACACGGCCAACAGAGAGAAGAGCCAAGAGTCCAGTCAGGCTCATCTGACATCTGAGTCAGCCTTCTTCCTGCCTCCTCCACCAGGCAGCCTCTCTATCTCACAAATAGGAAAACTCGGCATGCAGGCCCCTAGCTGTAACAAAGGTATAAGTTTCTCAGGAAAGGAAAAGAACATACCAAAAAATTCAAAGTTTAGTATAAAATTAGAGTTCTTCACCCAAATACTCAATTCTGGAAAATCATTACTGTTTTAGCAGGCTAACCATTTTCTAAGTGAGGATACATCTCTCACTTGTGCAACAAGCAGCTGGGTTTTAAACTGCTGCAAGCTACAAATGTGAATGTTAGCAGCTATCACCAACTTCCACTTGCTTTAATTTCACATCCTAAAGTGAAATAGCTAACTTTTAAAAGTCCCTGTGATAATTTACAAAAACTTAACTGAGGTTTCAGTGTGATTAAAACTTTAAAGCATACTGGATGACAGAACAAATATTCACACAACAGAATACTATATAGCAATGAACAAACTATTATTATATCCAACATGGAATATTTCACTCACAATAATGCTAAATGAAAGAAATCAGAAACGAAAATGTGCATACTATAGATCCAATCTATGTAAAGTACAAAAACAGAGATAATTCATCTATGGTGGTTACTTGGTTACTGCTGGCAGGGGGGCAGTGACTGGGATGGGGAGCAATGGGTTCTTTGGGGCTCTGGCAATGCTGTTTCTTGATCAGGGTACTGTTCAAACGGGTGTGTTCACTTTATGAAAATCCATCAAACTCTACACTTATGACTCGTGTACTTTAAAGAAAGTCTTCTTAAAATGAAAAATGTTAAGATCTGTTTACCAGAATGCCCATTCTTCTGCATTTTAAAGGAACCAAACTTAATAACATTAGTTCAACCTTGCTCATAAAACATATGTATAAATGGTATTTAGAAGTTTAAAAAATGGTATTCTTGGATTTATGATACTAGGTCGCAGAGTAAAATAATAAAAATGATTTTTTTAAACGTCTGTGGAAAAAAAATCACTGATACTCATGTTAACAATTTCAACCAGGCACTATTAAAAAAAACTTTAAGTTTTTCATCTAACTATTCATGTGAAATAAAGGTTTAACTCTACATTGAAATAATACAAAATTTCTCCTTTGTTCAAAAAGCAAGGAATGAAACTAATGTTGGCAGCCTGAGGAATGCACGAGGAAGGAAAACCAACTCAGGCCAGATGCGTTTCACTAAGAACGCCTTATCAAAATGTTCTAATTGGTTAAGTACATTTTCCAGTGAGGAAATACACTGATTTTCAAAGTTAGTGGGTTCAATAATTCCGAAACTACACATTATTAAACCTTTGTTGCTATGATCTAAAGAAAATGATAAATTTAAATTGTAAAGTTAACAGAGGAAACCTATATTTGAATCATGAAGCTGCAGTTTTAATTTTTAATCTGTCAGTCCGTTTTAAAAGTGTCTTAGACAATCCAACTGCCAATAATTAAGTATGGATAATAAGTTTCATCATATCATGAGCCCATTTATAACTTCCTATAACAGATAATTAATACTTTCCAGAGAAACCAATCACTAACACTATTAGCTAACATGGATCCCTCGCTACCACATACCAGGCATATGATATGTTCCAAGCGTTTCCCTTCAAGAGTCACTTCCTGGAGGCAGATGGTGCTACTATCTGCAAACATTTGATGGCTCTCCCTACAGAAAGATTACGGATCCCCAACCTCTGAACTCAGTCAGCCACAAGACTTGCTTTAGCTAGTGAAACGCAAGCATGTCACTTCCAGGCAGAAGCTTTAAGAGCTATATTCTTTCTCTTACCTCCCTTCTTGATCTTTGAAATACAGATCAAGATGCACCCTCCCTCTGTGTCCCTGAATTTCCACAATGAACACAACCCCTGTGCTAATCCATGATGGACATGAAATACGAGTAATGCTTAAGCTGTGCTGTTGTAAACCCACTGAGATGGGGATTTGTGTGTTACCGCAGGATAACCTGGCCCATACTGACTGACACAAATCTCTGTTTCATACAAGTGGAAAGTGAGCCACAGAAAAGTATCTTGCCCAAGAGTCTACAGCTAGTAAATGAGGGAAATTAAGAATTCAGGAAGTCTAAACTCCAAAGCCCATACTTTCATTCAATTCTTGTTTTCATAATTTACAAAACTTAACTATTTCTTCTTAAAACTCTCAATAACAAACATGTGATTCCTAAGATCAGAAGGAGAAAAGATCAGAGATGCACACAAGATGTGCCTGTGGGTTTGCAGAATACCAACACATTAGTTATTGACCCATCAGAACAACCCGCTGTACCAGCACACGAACAAGGCAGGTCACTCCACTTGGTTACTCATTTGACAACTGTGCTGGGCAGGGGGTATGCAGACATGCAAGACAGTCCCTGCCTTGAAGGAGCTTGCGGCCCAGCACAAAACAGTAAGCCAACAACTAATGCAGCGTCAGCGCACTTGTGGAGATATGCACACGTGTCCTGAACTTGAGGAGTTCACAAAAGGACTTCTCACTGAGGCTGGAAGTGAGGAGTGTCAGGGAGAGTTTCTAGGGGGAAATGACATCTGAGCTGTGTTTTAGATGGTTTAGATGGTGAGAGTACAGGGTAGTATACGAGGCTGGAGCATGTTCTAAGAAATGAGAACATCAAAGGTGTGGAGGCGAGGGAAAACACGGCCACCTGGGGAATTTACCTAGAACGTGAGGCTGGAATGCAGACAAGAGAGGGACGGTCCTGCAGGGCTCACCCGGCAGCAGAGTGAGGATCAATAGCAAAGCAAGAAGGAGCTATCAATCTGAGAGTCCTGCGTCCAGGGTCCCTGAGCTCCCACTAACTCTAGCTTTGGTAAGACAACGCCAAAGGTTCCTGAAGCCACTCATTCGCCCCTCACCTGTGACATGGGTGTGATCAATAAAGAGCTTTTAAGTAGGCTTCCTTGTGACTCAGTAGCACAGGACTTCAAAGAGGCTCCAGTGCTTCCTCACAAAAGACAAGGGCAGTTGTGCACTTTAATGTGAAAGGCAAAGGTGTAACAAAACAGGCCACAGCAATTCAAGTCAGTCAATGATACCTCTAGGACTCTCCCTGAAGGCTTGACATCTTTTCAGCCACACAGAACTTATCTTGATGTACCTTTCGTTACTTGCTGTCATAAGCACCACTGCAAACAAACCAGCTACTTAAATTCAAGCCTCCATCACTCTTCCTTTTGTAGAAAGGGCACTCTCTCCAGAGTACCTGATTTCGGACTGGAGAGCTTATCCTAACACTGCTAATAATCCTTAAGTCGACAAAGCAACTTCCATTTTTACTAACAAGTATCATATACATTTATTTTATCATTACAGCAATCCTAGTTCAGAAATAAATGGATTTTCCAAGTCACACTCTTGGGATATGGGAGAATCAGGAGCAGGATCTAGTCTGGTTCCTGTCCTTCAGCACACTTTCCACCTGCTGCCTACAGCAACAGACCGATATTCCTGGGTCCCGGGCAACACACCTGGCTTAGTGACCTGAGACTACTTACCGGCTTCTTGGAACTTCTTCAATTCCTCCCTGTGTAAAAGAGGAATCAGTCTAAATGAAGTTCCTTCCAACTTTGTTTTTAAAAAGAAAAGTTACAGCAAAAGATTCTCTTCCTCCAGGAAAAGACAGGACAGTTGTAAGTGCCTGAATCAGTCATAATTCAAATAAGTTTGAGAAAAGGCATAATTACAAATACAAGTATTCTCCCACACTGACATGTTAAAAGCAACTCTTTAATAAAATTGTGTTTTAAGGACAATACAAATTAAATATGATTTTTCCAACTAATACATGAATCAAATCAATAGTATAATTATTATATATCAGTAATGTAGAGAATTACACTGATAATTAAGTTATTGAGTGCTAGAGTCAGGTATTCCTGCTCCAACACTTGGGATCCAAAACAAGCAAAGGAAGAAAAGAAACAAAAACTTCTTTCCCTGCCTCCCAATTCTTTGATGGCTTCTCCATCCTTCCGTTTCCCCTAACGCAAGGTTGAGGGTGCTCAGTAATACAAGGTACTTGGTATTTAATTTCCCATAAAATAGTATGTCTAAGTTTTCTTGCTGCTGTAACAAATTACCACAAAACTTCGCAGCTACAAACAACATAAATTTATTATCTCACAGATCTGTTGATCAGTAGGCTTGGCTGGTTTCTTTGCCCAAGTATCACAAGGTCAAAATCGATGGGTGGCCAGGACTGTGTTCCTTTATTAGGCTCTAGAGAAGAATCTGCTTCCAGGGACATTCAGGTTGTTGGCAGAATTGAGTTCCATGTGACTATAGGACCGAGGTCCCTGTTTCCCTTCTAGCTGCCTGCGACAACTGTTCTCAGCTTTTAGAGGCTGCCCACAGTCCTTAGCTCATGGGAATGAGCTAAGGGAGGGCAGCAGGTTGAGTCTTGCTCATTCTTCAAACTCCCCTGCCCCTTCTTCCCTCACATCTCTGTGAGTCTTCTACCTCTTTCTGCTGCTTTTAAAAACCCTTGTGATTACACTACTGAGGGCCCACCTCAATAGTCCAAGATAATCTCCCTATTTTAAGTTCCTGAATTCCATCTACACAGTCCCTTCTGCCATGTGAGGTAACATATTCCCAGGTCCCAGAGATTAAGGCATGCGCACCTTTGGGGGGCCATTATTCTGCCAATCACATCATAAATACAGAAAAGAAGACATAAATGTCTCTTGCTATAAAACAATGAATAATTCTGCCCACACGGCACAGCAGAGATTTAGATTAAATATCAATGAACAGAAAAGATGGCAGCAATGACCTTGTGATTATTCTGTACAAACAAAAAAACCCATTAGTTGTTAGTGCTCGAAACAATGAAAAGTATACGTGCTAGAAGAAGGGTTAAAGAAAACAAAAATGTTAAGTGTCAAACTATGTTAATTACAGAAACTAAGAAAAATGTGATATTCTGAATCAACTCTTCAACTTTCATAATTATTCACAGTAGGCACTGTGAATCATATTTTATATTAAAATTTGAAGTATCTTAAAACCTACCTTAAAGACTCTCACACAAATCTGAACAGAGAAATAGAGATAAATAATTATGCTGTTTCAGATGTTCAACCAGTACAAGTCAAGGTGCCTAGCTTAACCACAGCAGTAAAAATCTCAACATTTTATTTAGGTGATTTCAAAGAAAATATACTTAAACAGGAAAGCCTACTGTTGCTAACTTTGTGAACAACAGAAGTCAAAGCTAAAGCGAAAAATAAGAAAGGAAAAGAACAGCTCACAAATTACTAAACTTACACTATTTGCAATGGCAAAACTATCAAAAACTTTAGAAAAACATAAAAGTACTGACTAGCCAAAATCTACAGAAATGTAGTAGTTAATAATAATCAACTCTCAATGTTAAAACTCACACTATGTAAACCAAAGATAATCAACTAATCACATATATATTTATTAAAATTATTCATATCAAGAGTGATAATATTTAAAATTAGAATTATAATAAAAGTTTATATAAATCAAAAATTTTAAAATATTCCCATTTATTCTCTAAATAATATGTACTAAATAGTATAAAACTGTACCCAAGTGATGCAAGTTAGAGTACCATTCATCAAATCATGCTAATAATCTCAAAGTCATCTGTTAATTGTTAGAAATTACTGATGTGATCCTTTATTTGATGTATCTGTCACAAGCTAAGCAATGTCTGAGCTATGATTTCACATAACAACCAAACTCTTCCAATAACTTCCCCCATTGAATGGAAAGAACTGGTGAATTGAAAGTTGATATATAGAGATTTTCCCACAACATAATATTGTTCATGGCAAATCTTCTTTATCGTCTGCTGAACTAATATCAATTAAACCCAATTTTTTTCTATCCCTAATAATATTGAGATTTTTATATTCACTATTTCTATTATCATGTAAGCCATGAAAACCACTTATTGGACTGTCATATTCAATTATCTAGTTTAATTTTATAAATTTTGTTCACCTTCAATCTATGGTGCTTTGAAAACATCAACTGTCCAAATTCCAAGAATCAATAAATTAAAAGGATGTTATTAAAAGTTAATTGTATTCTTCAGATTTGTCACCAAATAAGTGTATTTTCATGTCACGTTGTTGAATAATTTAATAGTTTTTCTCTTGGAATATTTTGCTTTACTTCAAATTTATTTGTTTCTCTAATATTCTCTATCACAGCTCCCTGTATTTGGTTTTATATGTTCTATCACCTATTATTTATCAAATAAATCTATCCATTTTAATAATTGAAAATTTTCTTTCTCCTAAAACCAAAAAAATAAGAATAGTTAGAATAGCATGTAATAAAGCCAAATCTCTAAAAAGTTTAATTATCCAAATGCTATCTCACAATTTCTATTAAAGTGAATATTCAAGTCTCTATATGATTTCCAAATGGAGTTTGCATCAATAATACCACATGCTGCCCATCCAAAGGCAAATAATTTATTACTTCAATTCCAAGTTCTTAGATATATTATTTAACTCTGGCATTTATTTGATATAAGTATAAAAATATCAAGAAAAAATATTAAGTGGTTTATTTGGTTTTTATCATTCTATGGCATCATCTAGATAGAGATAACTAAATACAAAAAGACAGCATCAAACGAAAATATCCAAAAGTTTTCCTAGAATTTCAGCTGAGACAACTTTCTTCTCCTTAGCACTATACTTGCACCATCTGTACAAAATACATAAGGTTTTCATGTAAATATTTTTCATTGAAACCATTTTTCCTGAATGTGACAATCAAGTTTAACATATTTCAGATATTGTTCCTTCTAGCTCCACGAAATCAACAAAAACATCACCTATCTTCAAAGATTTGAATATTGCATTTTAAGTAAATTATTAAACCACTTCTATGTGAAATGGCTGGAGCTTAGTCAATGATGACTGAAATTTTACTGCCCTGATTTGTAAGTTTTCCAAAAGGCTATTTTCTCATCTCAATAGACATGTTTTGCAACAATGAGGATCATAACTCTAAACTACCACGATATATTCATATAAAAACTATTTTTTGAAGTCTTAATAAATACTTTAAGTCAGAAAATTATTTTAAACTATACAATATATTGTGTTAGTATTTCATAAATACCTTCTCCTTTGTTTTAGCAATATCAAAAAAATTTGATAAATGTTTTTGGAAGTTACTATTTCAACTTTTTTGAAAACTGATTCATGTTTATATTTTTTTCCAGCTTTATTGGGATACACTTGAGGTATAATACTTTAAGTTTAATGTATAGAATATGTTGATTTGATACACATATATTGCAAAATGATAACCACCATATCCTTAGCTGACACCTCCATCATGTCACATAATTATCATTTCTCTTTTGTGGTTAGAACATTTAAGATCTACTCTCTTAGCAACTTTCAAGTATATAAAATAGTATTATTAACTATAATCACCATGCTGTACATTAGATTCCTGGAACTTATTCAAATTATAACTGGAGGTTTATACACTTTGACCAACATCTCCCCATTTTCCCCATCCCTTAGTCCCCGGTAACCACCATTCCAGTCTCTGTTTCTGAGTTCAGCTTTTTAGATTCCACATATAAGTGATACACAGTACCTGTCTTCTTCTATCTGACTTATTTCACTTAGCACAATGCCCTCAAGGTCCACCCATGTTGTCATAAATGGCAGGATGTCCTTCTTTCTCATGGCCAAACAATATTCCATTGTATATACATAACCACCACATCTTCTTTATTCATTCAACTGTTGACTGACACTTGGGTTGTTCCCGTATCTTAGCTATTGTGAATAATGGGGCAATGAAGATGTGGGTACAGATATCTCTTCGAGATAATGTTTTCATTTCCTTTGGATATATATCCAGAAGTGGGATTGCTGGATCACATAGCAGTTTTATTTTTAATTTCTGAAGAACCTCCATACTGTTTCCATAGTGGCTGCACTAATTTACGTTCCCACGAACAGTGCACAGGGGTTCCCTTTTCTCCACATCCTCGCCAACACTTGTTATCTCTTGTCTTTATAATATCCATTCTAACTGGCATGAGGTGATATCTCATTGTGCTTCTGATTTGCATTCTCCTGATGATTAGTGATGCAGAACACCTTTTCACGCACCTGTTGGCCATTTGGATGTCTTTGGAAAAATGTCTATTCAGCTCGTTTGCCCATTTTTTAATCAGATTGGTTTTTTTTGGCTATTGAATTGTATGAGTTCTTTATATATTTTGGATATTAACCCCTTATCAGAGATATGATTTGCAAATATTTTCTCCCATGTTGTAGGCTGCCTTTTCATTTTGTTGATGGTTTCCTTAGCTGTGCAGAAGCGTTTTAGTTTGATGTAGTCCCACTTGTTTATTTTTGCTTTTGTTGCCTTTGTTTTTGGTGCCAAATCCAAGAAATCATTGCCAAGAACAATGCCAAGGAGCTTACCCCTTATGTTTTATTCTAGGAGTTTTATGGTTTCAGATCGTACATTCAAATCTTTAATCCATTTTGAGTTGATTTTTGTGTATGGTATAAGATAGGGGTCCAGTTTCATTCTTTTGCATGTGGTTGTCCAGTTTTTCCAACACCATTTATTGAAGAGACTATTTTTTCCCCATTGAGTATTCCTGGTTCCTTTGTCATAAATTGACCACATGTGTGTGGGTTTATTTCTGGGCTCTCTAGCCTGTTCCACTGATCTGTGTGTCTGTTTTTATGCCAATACTATACTGTTTTGATTACTACAGCTTCGTAATATAGTCTGAAATCAAGCAGCATGATGCCTCCAACCTTGTTCTTCTTTCTTAAGATTGCTTTGGATATTTGGGGGTCTTGTGTGGTTCCATACAAATTTTAGGATTGTTTGTTCTATCTCTATGAAAAATACTATGGGAATTTTGATAGGGACTACACTGAACCTGTAGATTGCTTTGGCTAGTACTGACATTTTAACTATTAATTCTTCCAATCCATGAGAACAGAATATCTTCTTATTTATTTGTGTCATCTTCAATTTCTTTCATCAATGTCTTATAGTTTTCAGTGTACAGGTCTTTCACTTCCTTGGTTAAATTTATTCCTAGGTATTTCATATTTATACCTAGGTATTCCTAGGTATAAATTCCTAGGTATTTCATTCTTTTTGATGCAATTGTAAATAGGATTGTTTTCTTAATTTCTCTTTCTGACAGTTTGTTACTGATTTTGTATCCTGCAACTTGACTGAATTCATTTATTAGTTCTAACAGTTTTTTTGTGGACTTTGTATGGTTTTCTATACACAATATCAAGCTATATGCAAATAGAGACAGTTTTACTTCTTCCTTTCCAATTTGGATGCCTCTTCTTTCTTTTTCTTGACTAACTGTTCTGACTAGAACTTCCAGTACTATGTTGAATAAAAGTGGCCAGGGTCTTGTTCCTAATCTTAGAGGAAAATCTTTCAGTTTTTCACAGCTGATTACAATGTTAGCTGTGGGCTTGTCATATATGGCCTTTATTATGTTGAGGTACGTTCACTCTGTACCCAGTTTATTGAGAGTTTTTATCATAAATGGATGCGGAATTTTGTCAAATGATTTTTCTGCATCTATTGATATGCTCATATGATTTTTATTGTTAATGTGGTGTATCCCATTGATTGATTTGCAGATGCTGAACCATCCTGTATCACAGGAATAAATCCCACTTGATCATGGTGTATGATCCTTTTAATGTACTGTTGAATTTGGTTTGTTAATATTTTGTTGAGGACTTTTGCATGTATGTTTATCAGGGATATTTGCATGTAGTCTTCTTTTCTTGTAGTGTCCTTTTCTGGCTTTGGTATCAGGGTAATGCTGGTCTCGTAAAATGAGTTTGGAAGTGTTCCCACCTCTTCACTTTTTTGGAAGAATTTGAGAAAGATTAGTGAAGTCACTTGGTCCTGGACTTTTGTTTGTTGGGAAGTTTTTGATTATTGATTTAATCTCTTTACTAGTAATTGGTCTGTTCAGATTTTCTATTTCTTCATGATTCGAGCTTGGTAGGTTGTATGTTTCTAGGAATTTACCCATTTCTTATAGGTTGACCAATTTGTTGGCATATAATTGTTCATAGTAGTTTCTTATGATCCTTTGAATTTCTGTGGTACGTGTTGTAACGTCTCCTCTTTCATTCCTAATTTTGAGTCCTCTTTTTTTCTTAGTGCATCTAGCAAAGAATTTGTTTGCTAGGTGCACTAAATAAAATGATAAATAAAATGTGTCTATTTTAGTTATCTTTTCAAAAAACCAGCTCTCAGTTTCATTGATTTTTTTCTATTGTCTTTTTGTCTCTATTTCACTTATTTCTGCTCTGATCTTTGTTATTTTCTTCCTTCTACTAATTTTAGGCTTGGTTTGCTCTTCTTTTTCTAGTCCTTGAAGTACAAACTTAGGTTGTTCATGTTTATATTTTTTGTTAAAATAATCAAGTTGTATTTCATTCTAGAAATACAAATTTTTTTTTTTAGGTTTGTATATTCTGGGCTGTAGTTTATTAACCAATATTTCTTTCTTTATTCTGACAGATTCAGAATATTCATGTTTATGATATCTAAAAGGACAAAACTTATCCAAACTTTGTTGCCTCTTCATTTACAATAAAATAAAATTAAATTAATTCTTGAACTTATAAATATCAAAACACCAGACACTACTAACCCAAGAATTATGGTGCAATAACATAAAAAAAAAACCACAGTAAAAACTATTTAAAACTCAGCTGTTTAAAAGCTGTAGCAATTAAAAAGTCTGAGGATAATGATAAACGGATGATTCTCCTAAAGCACAGAAAGCTCCAGCTTCATAATGAACGCACAGTGGAGATACGCCACCCATTGCCACCAAGACCCAGGCTGGACAGACAGACAGACAGTGAGTGCTTTAACAATAGACCCCACTACAGCCTACAAAATTAGCTTGAACTAATGAGTTTACACTGAAATTTATATTAGTTTTACCACTTCTCATAATTACTATTACATTCTTCATTGAGCGATAAGGAAGAGTTTCAATATCTTATCAACCGGTAGAGCCAACAGCTGCAAAGCAGTCCTGGTTGTAACAATCACATTAAATAGCCCCAATTTTTCTCTAAACTGTCACTACAAGACCATTGATATTTTCCATTCTGAAATATGCCAACTGGAACAAAGTGATATTCAGTTACTGTTTAAAAGTAAAAATACCCAAAAAAGGAGATTTCAATAAAGCACAACATAAGACAGGAAAACCATGATGAGGAATTTTCCACAGTAATGTTGCTAAATTTAAACCATGTTGCTAGCAAAATATTCACCTATCAGGCACCATCACCACCACCACCACCACCACCACCACCACACTATTCACTGGTTAAGTAAGAGCAGAATAGTTGCCCCACATCATTAAAAAGTAAATGAACGAACAGAAATCACCTTAAATGCTCGGTCATATTATGCCACTCCCTCTGCTTAACACCCTACAGTGTTTCTCCTTAGAAAAAAGTCCAAAGTCTCCAACCAGGATCACAGGAGCTCCAGATTTCTCTGTTCTCCTGGATAATTCCTCTTTACCTTTCAGCTCACAGCTCACATGCCACTGCCTCAGAGATTCTTCTGTCTACCCAATCTAAACTCTGTGCACCCTTTTCCCACAGCACCTTATTCTTTTCCTTCACTGTGCTTTTCACAATGTGAGATTAAATGTGTAGTCACATGATTACTTATCGTTAGCCTACTCATTAGACGATTAGCTCCATGCAGACATGTTTTGTTCACTGCAGTATATCCAATACCTAGCATGATGCTTGGCCATAAAAAAGTGGATAAACACTTGTGAAATATATGAATGAGTGAATAAATCACTAAATGCCCTATGTCTATGTAACAGAACTGCCAAAAGTAAAACAGGACTTTAGGTTTTGTTAAAAATTATATAACAGGAAAAATACCTTTAAGTACTACTATTCCAAGAGCAAATATGTACACAAATAAAGATTACACAATAGTAGCACATACTTGCCATCCTCATCTGACTAGCTGGGACACTGGCACGCATGGAAGACCCAAAGGTCCCCTTTTCCAGCAGCAGAGGGGTACTCCCTGGTCTGCTCCCAGATTGTGGGGCAGAGGGAAGGAATAACATAGTTGTAAGACCAAGTACTCAAATTCTAACAATGGTAACCACACCCACCCATCTAGGTCTCACTTTTACGATCCAATCAAAGATGACCCTTTCATTACCAATACTGCAGAATCAGAAATTTCAGAGCAGACAAACCACTGCTGACTCAGGTCAAACAACTTCTGCCAAGAACCACCACACACCATGGCATTGTGAGGGGAAATGGAGTGAACAAGAAGGAAGACAAGAAAAACAATCCAGCAGGGCCAGGGAAGGGCCCAGAGCCAGGGACTCACAAAGAGCGGTGCCAAAAGGCACCAGAGAAAGAGAATCTGGGGTGAAGTCAACATATAATTGGAAAAGCCAAGTGGGCTAATAACCGTGGCAAATAAGGACAGGGTAAAGGGCTGGATGTCTTGATGAGATCAGATAAGAAAGTACATGCATACACAAGTAGAAGGAACTGGAGATTATGGTCACTTTCAAGTGAAAGTGGGCTATAAGTTCCACTATACCCGTGGGGAAAGCGGAACAGAAGGGACAGCCTCCAAAACTGAAAGAGTTAAAGCACTGTGAACCATGGATGCTAATGCATGGTTTAATGGGGTCAGGTAAAAACAGAAATTGCAGTAGGTACTGAGTCACTGAAATATGCAGAAAGAGAACTGTAGGTCGGTGAGGTCAGGAGAAGCAAGGGAAGAGGTAGTTTAAATTAACAATGTAGGGCTGAAAAGAAGAGACTGAAATGGAAACAGAATGAAATCATTTCTAGCTCTATGAACTGGAAGAGATGGAAAGAAGAATAAAAAGAGTCTACTGGTGAAAAACCAGGATTCAGTTGTGAGGCAGCAGGAAGAGCATTCGAAGAAAAGGCTCAACATATGACACTTTGTCTAGGGGCCAACAGAGCAGCAGGAGTGGCAGGGCAAAGCTGACCAGGGATGGGAGTTTGAGAGAGAACCAAAGGAGTGAGAGATTTGTGACTAAGGTGCTAGGTTCAGGTAGGACGGAATACTACGTACAAGGCCCTCAGTATACAGGTACCAAGATGAGTAAAATGCCCAAGGGAAAGGCAACATGGCGGTATTCGGTCAGCTCACAATAAATATGTCTGGTCTACTCTTTTCCCTTGGCCATGATTGACTGACCCAGGTTAGGCCTATCAGATTCTCTTTCTTGAAAACTTAAAACCCTTAGAAGAGATAGAAGGTAGCTGGAGACAAGTCACTTTAGAACACCCTTGAGAGAATTTCTGTGTTAACTCTTGTTGATACTCCGGTTCTCCTCTCTCACAAAACCTCGTTACTCAACTTCTCCCAATTCTGAGAGCTGTTCCTACCCTAACTTGTAATAGTTTCTCCATTTCTTCTTTTTTTTAAGACAGAATCATTTCTGTTGCTTATAACCAAAGTATCTTACCTGATTCAACATGGCTCCTGCCTACAGCCAACTCATTCATTTTATAAAGGAGGAAACTCAGGCCCTAAGAATATATTTTTCCCAGGTTACAAGACCAAAACCCAATTTTCCCTACTACTAGCACAGTGGGCGATATTTTTAAACACAGATTTAGACAGACAACTACCAAAAGATTTATAAACTAAATAACTTCAGGTAAAATCTAGGTGTAAAGGTAAAACATAAAAAGCTAAAACTGGAGCAGATGGAGGTAGGTGAGGAATAAGGAAGAGCTATTGATTTTCCATAGTAGCTACTGGAAGATATATTTCATATTCTATCATAACATAAAGCCTGAGTAATCAATGATTTCTACAAAAAAAATTTAAATATCTGAAGCCACTGTATCAACATAAAATCTAAGATAAAAAAAAAAGTACAAAGGCACACAGCCAGAGGCAGCAAAGATAAATGTCAACACAGAGACAAAATTACAAGGACCACGTCTATAATATCAGAATATCTCTGGCACTCATCACACGCTCAAACACATTTGTCTTGGATATCCTTCTCCACCAAAGTCTTTGGGCTACGAAACGTTTCTCATACTTCCTTGACTGTCTGAGATTCTGTTGCTGTTCCACTTCTTCCTCCTCTCAGATTCTTTGCAAGGCTGACTTCCTCTGTCTTCCCCATAAGTGTCCTTCTCTTCCTGAAACTTTTACTTTATTTCCCTTTCTCTAGCCAAAAATTTGGCTGCTAGAGATTAATCTTTCCTGTTTCCTTGGTGTCTGATGTTCTGATCTAACATTCCCTCATCAACACAAGACAATCTTAATGGGTACATTCTAGCAAACTTTTTCCATGGCACTACTTCAGAAACAACACAGGAGCTTTTTTAATAAAAACATTAACAAAGGTGATCTGTTTCTAAGACTGAGTATAAATAGCATATGTGCTTTAACGAAGCTATTTATTTCCTTTTGAACCACGGGTTTTCAGTAAAAATGGGAATCAAGTCTCTTATTTATTCCAGATGGTCCAAACCCATTATGATAAATAAACATGTACAGCCAGTGCCCCATATGAAATACTTCAAGTAAATACAATTATTTTATAGAAAAGGAATCTATGTTATAGATTAAAGAATTTAATTAAAAGAAAATTTGTCATAAATCTAATAAGTAGAATATACCAACCAGAATGGAAACTGTCTTCTCTCCTCTTATATATCAGAAAACAAATGAAATAATCATAAGAAATTAACATTTTACATACTTCAAACTTGAGAGGAAACATGAATAGTAGACTTCTTACAGCACTCAGCTCTGTTTACTTCCAATCTTTTAATAATTACAAAAATTCAAATCCATGTACATGTAGTTTATGTGAAAACACCTACTACTCAATTAAGAGAAGGAAAATAACAACTCTTGATGAGTTGTATAGCAAGATTTAATATAAAAACTCTCTTTAGGATAAAGAACATCATTTATTTTTCAATCACAACTATTCTCAATTGATATATGCTGGTTCCACTATATCCTAAAGCAGTGGCTCATCACGGCGTGAGGGGAGGAGAGGGTTTGCCCACCCCACCCCCAGGGGACATTTGGAAATGTCTGGAGACATTTTTGGTTGGCAGCTGGGGACTGGGGGGTGTGCTACTGGTATCTAGTGGGTCAAAGCCAAGAATGCTCTAAATACACTATGATGCATAGGACAGCTCTTCACAACAAAGAATTATCTGGCCACAAATGGTTAAGAAAGTCTGTTCTACAGAGAAAGAGGACTGAAAGGACAAGCAATAACAAGGAGTAGCTGTGAATGCCCATCTGCAAAGGCCCTCCCAGCTCGCAGGAGCCACCTACCTTGGAGGCCTGCGGAGTGGATATCACGTGGACCATGCTGGGTTTGACGCCGTTAGCCTTCGGCCGCTTATAGAGAGCAAATCTGCTTTTCCTCCGGCCTCTGTCTCCATTAGGTAAAGCACCGTTGTACCTATAAATGGAGATGAAAGAGTTCATTTATTTACAGATTTTAAAAGTTTTAAGAATAAAAGTGAGATAGAATAAGAGAAGAGATAGGAATGGTCATAAAGAATTGCCCACTAAACACCCCACAAAAGGAATGGGCTGCAGAACCGACTTCAGCTGTAATGAAATTCCAATCACTTCCAGAAACTTAATTTGAGTGATCTACAAAGTAATTATAGGCTTCCTATTCTATAAAGTCAGACTCTTCAAATCTTTTGGAAAGAGATAGAGTATAAATAAGCAAATGAGAATTCTGCAGAGGCCGTACTAGTTCTGGCTCAATTCAGCCAGCGTCGTTCTAATGGACCCCTGAGAAACACTCAAGAAATATTTTTAAATGAAGTAGTTAGAAAGTAGCATGCTAATTAAACTTCATCTCTCATTCTCAAATCATGTTAATGTAAGATCTTTATTTGTAAGAAGACCAAATTTAATTACTTGCATTCTTAAAAGTTCTGAATTCTCTACATCCATTCCTACTTCTATTTGAACCCTACACTGTCAGGTTAGCAAAATTAACTTGCAAAAATTAAACATAAAATCTGACTCTGCAAGAAGATTGCCCATAAAAAGGCCCAAAAGTAAAAAGATGAGTTTTAGTCCACAAACTGTCAAATAACTTAAAAAGTCACCTGGAAAACATATAATGTCCTTAAGCAGATTTCCTGCATTAATACCTTAAGCTAATATCAGTGTTTAAAAGAGACACAGGATTGCAGGTAGTGCTTCCATTTTCAACTGTACTTTCTGACTCTGGATGCTCTGACCGCTGTCTCACGTTGCCACACTGACATGAGTATTCCCCACCTCCCCCTTGGCAGAAGATCTTTTCAAGAAGAGAACCCAAAGAAGGGGAAGGAATCATTTAAGACTGACATGGATAATAGTACAGCTCCAAGGCCCCCTCAGAACACCAGTCAGGGGCAGCACACCTGGTGGTCCGCTCCTCTCCTAAAAGTCTTGCCTTTGCCACTTGTCCAGTCACATCCAGAAGAGCATGGTGGCCCAGAAGGCAAAGGGACCTGAGCCTACCGAGGACATCAAAAGTCAGAACAAAAGGGCTTTTGGGTTTGTTTTACATTTCAGTAGCTACAATATGACAATGGATTTAAATTATCACCAGAAGTTATTCCTACTATGTTTTGAATTTTTCCATTTCTATCACAAAGAAAAGTTAGCTACATAAAAATGTCTCTAGAACACAGAGATAGTTTACTTC
The DNA here is from genome assembly GCF_020826845.1 of Diceros bicornis minor. Taxonomy (NCBI): domain Eukaryota; kingdom Metazoa; phylum Chordata; class Mammalia; order Perissodactyla; family Rhinocerotidae; genus Diceros; species Diceros bicornis. The sequence continues at coordinate 6,151,523 of NC_080763.1, read as the reverse complement.
AAGTCTATCCCTCTTCTTTTTCTGAGGCAAGATCATAATAATGTACATTATTTTCTTAAACATATTTTTGATGGCTACTATAATGAACGTATCCATGAGTAAACAATCATTATAAATTCACTTTAATATATTTCCACATCACTTAAATCAAGATGACCATTCTCTATTAAGAGAAAAATATGTGAATCAATTAAAGCCAGGGCTCTAAACAATTTAGAGGACCATTTTCACCACTGTGGCCTAGAGGCAACTGGTAAAAGATCTAGCAAGGTTTCCTGCCCCTCAGGTTTCCCGGCTCTCTGCTGCATCTTTCTCTCCACCATACACTGCTGGTCAAGAGCACCTAACGAGGAAGAGTGTGGCAGAGCTTTTTAGGGGTCTGCCCACAACAACCCTCCCTTCTTGGGAATCTATCCTTTAACTTCCTACAGTGAGCCCTGGCACCGTGTTGGAATGAAATGGCCAGGCCAGCGACCTCCCCATCACCCTGGAGCTGAATGGCCGGAGGTGGACATCTGGCCCAAGATGGTCAATGACAGTCTCGTCCCGGAAAACACAAAACTAGGACTGAGAGACAACCAGCCAATCTCTGCGGATGGCTGGAGCTGTAAAACATCAGCACAGGAGCTGTGGGGACATCACAATCTGTCATGTGACAGAGAAGCAGAGAAGCGAGGACTGGAGCAGATGAACAGAGACAAGCAACAAGAAGCGATGGAAAGAGGATCCTTAAGGGCTTCTACTGGCCGCTTCTACTCTGATCCTTGTTCATGAAATTCTTCTTAGTTTCAGCTAACTCAGGTTGGTTTCTGCTACTTACAACTCCAAAGCCCTATCTAATATGAAGGGAAAAACACAAAAACCAAAAATGTCAGCCTTAACATATGCAGAAACATTTTAATTTAAATTGCCTGAGCATAGCTGCTCAGATATTACAGGTTAAGCAAATGATACACCAGTCTACTTGCAGACTGCCTCCTTACTTAGTATATCTAGATGATGATCAGTGAAAAATCCTACTGGAAATAATGAAGGTAACAGTGGAAAACCAGTGCCATGATGAGACAAGTTTCTAATTAGGTTAAGCTACATGGTCACTCATTCAACATTTATAACTCCAAGTACTAGAGCTACAATGATGAATTTCTGCTTCCCTGTCTTCAGAGCTCTCCTCTTAAAAGCAGAGAAAGGCACAAAGACAAGTGGGATAAAACACTTATGCAACAAGATGCACTAGTCCCACAAAGCACATGGGAAGAGGCATTAGGGAAGGCTTCACGGAGGAGACACCACTCGAACCGTCTTGAAATGTGAACAAGACTAAATGGGGAATGTAGGGCAACAGTATGCACAGAGGCCAGGAGGAGTGTAGGCAGGTCAGTATGTGAGAGCAGAAAGTTCAAGACGAGAGAAGTAGTGGGCTAGGAGGGTAAAAGGTAGGAGGGACCAGATAACAGCCTGGAACTTCATGATAAGGGGCATGGCTTTTTCCCCTAAAGGGAATGGTGAGTTGGTAAGATTTAAGCAAAGGACTAACATGACTGGATATAAAGTAATCGCTGGGGCAGCCCAGTACAGGATGGATATACAGGTTAGAGACAGGAAGATCAGAAGGGAGAACTATCCTAACCATAGGCGGAGTGTAAGTGGGTTGGATGGGGCCTCCCAAAAGATATGTCCATGTCCCAGAACTTGTGAATGTGACCTTATTTTGAAAAAGGTCTTTGCAAATGTAGTCTGGGATCTGGAGATGAGATCATCCTGGATTACTGGGGTGCCCTAAATCCAATGACAAGTGTCTTTATAAAAGACACACAGGGAGAGAGAGGAGATGACCGTGTGAAGATGGAGGCAGAGACCAGAGTCAGACAATCACAAGCCAAGGAACGCCTGGAGCCACCAGAAGCAGGAACAGGCAAGGAAAGTTCCTCCCCTGGGGCCGCTGGAGCCTGGCCGACACCTGGATTCCAGAACTGAGGCCTCCAGAACTGTGAGAGAATAAATTCTGCTGTTTTAAGCCACCAACCACATTTCTCGTAATTTGTTACGATAGGTACAGAAAACTATACCAGCCTAGACCAAAGCAGCGATGGCGGAAATGAGTTGGAGGATTAGACAAAAAATTTAGAGTTGTTTCAATGCTTGGTGAACATCAGCAACTCCAAGGAAGCTTTATAACAATATGCATGCCTAAGTCTCAAGAGATTCTGGTCCAGCAGTTCTGGGACAAGGCTCCAGGCACGCATGTTTCAAAAGTTCCACAGGTGATGCTTGATTGAAGCCAGTTGAGAACCTCGCTTTTAAAGGAAAAAAATCAATAGTACTTCATGGCCTGTCTGGCTGCACAGAGTGAGGGACAGAGAAAGGGAATGTCACAGAGGCTTCTGGTCTAGGCCAGGGTGATGGCATTATTAGAAAAAGGAACAGGAATTACAGGAGCACCCAGGGGGAGACACTTAAGAGACAAGAGACGTTATGGACTTAGGTGCCTTCACCACGCAGGTGTAACACTTAAAATCATAAGAGCAAAGGAGACTGCTCAAGAGAAAGGTGCAGAATAATGAAGTAAAGAAGGACAAACCCTGGGAAATACAACCACTTAAAGAAATAATCCCTCTTAGTTGCAACTAAGCCAGGGGAAGGTTGCATCTCCAAAGACAAGATGAAAGAATTCAACAGTGTTAATCAGGTAAGCGGCCATTAGCAGAACAAGAAGGCACAACCACGATTTGGAAAAGAGTGGGTCATTGGTGACCTCAACCATCTTCAAAACAAACAAGCAAAGCAAAAACAAACAAATCCCTCCAACCTTGAGCCTCACTCTGAGCCTCCACTCCCATTCCCATCTTCTCCCTATGGCCAAGAATCTTGAAAGAGCACTCTACACCCACTGGCCCACCTGCAACACCTGCCGACTCATCACTCCACTGTCACTGGACCTTTGCCTCCAAATCTAAAAGTACATTTGGTCATGTGTCACACACCCACCATCCCAACCACTCTTCCTCCTTAGAGTCTCCCAATGGTTCTCCTATCAAGGAACACAGTGTGGCAAATTAAAGATGGCCAAAAATTCCCATTACTTCTCCCATTGAGAGGTGAATCTAATTCTCCTCTCCCTAAACCCAGGCTGGCCTTAGTGACTTGTTTACCAACAGGAGGTGGAGGAAGTAACATTCTGAGACTTCCAAAGCCAGGTCTAAAAAGTCTTGCAGCTTCTGTCTAGGTCTTGTGGGAGCCTTGAGCCGCCACAGAAGAAACCTGGGACCCACCATGCGGGGGAGGCCACACAGAGGTGCTCCAGTTGGCAGTCGCAGCTGAGCCCAGCCTTCCAACCACCCACTAAGGCACCAGTTGTGTGGGTGAAGCCATCTTGGACCCTCCAAACCAGCCCATCATTCAGCTGACTACCACCAAGTAACCCAGTTGATACCACGTGGAACAGAAGAATGGCCCGGATGAGCAGTGCCCAAACTCCTGGCCCATCATGCAATAAATAAGACAGTTGTTGTTTTAAGCCACTAAGTTTTGGTGTAGTTGGTTACACGGTCATAGATGCCTGGAACAAGCCCCAATCCTTCAGCACAGTCTCCCTCTCCCCGCTTCATGGTGTCTCCTTGTCACCTGACCTAATTCAAGTCAAGCACTGTGATCTCCTCCTTAACACTATCTCCCCCCTCAATCTAACCTCTCCTCTCCCTAGGGAATGTGAAGTCCATCTCGAGCACCTGACACAGGGCATGGGGCACACGGTGGGCACTGAAACCCTCTGAGCCAACAATGTGACAGGAGGACCATCTTTTGTATAGCGGAATAGAGCCCAGGCATAAAGATGCAATTCTGCTTTCAAGGGCAAAATGTTATTCCTTTTTTCCATGAAAAAAGGTCAGGATGTTCCCTGGACTGGCAAGCTTTTCAGCTAGTGAGTTAGTAAAAATAAGATTTCCAAGTGGTGCTGACACACCTGTTCCAGCTGCTGAACAAGGGTACTTCAATTTAAACTCACAAGTTGCAAATCAATCAACGTAATACACCACATTAATAAAATGAAGAACAAAAATCACATGATCATCTCAATAGATGCAGAGAAAGCATTTGACAAGATACAGCATCCATTTATGATAAAAATTCTGAATAAAATGGGGATAGAAGGAAAGTACCTCAACATAATAAAGACCATATATGACAAACCCACAGCTAATATCATCCTCAATGGTGAAAAACTGAAAGCTATCCCTCTAAGAACAGGAACCAGACAAGGATGCCCACTGTCACCAGTCCTATTTAACATAGTATTGGAAGTCCTAGCCAGAGCAATCAGGCAAGAGAAAGAAATAAAAGGGATCCAAATTGGAAAGGAAGAAGTGAAACTGTCACTATTTGCAGATGACATGATTTTATATATAGAAAACCCTAAAGAATCCACCAGAAAACTTTTAGAAGTAATAAACGAATATGGTAAAGTTGCAGGATACAAAATCAACATACAAAAATCAGTTGCATTTCTGTACACTAACAACGAAGTAGAAGAAAGAGAAATCAAGAATACCATCCCATTTACAATTGCAACAAAAAGAATAAAATACCTAGGAATATACTTAACCAAAGAGGTGAAAGATCTGTACACTGAAAACTATAAAACATTTCTGAAAGAAATTGAAGAAGACACAAAGAAATGGAAAGATATTCCGTGCTCTTGGATTGGAAGAATTAACATAGTTAAGATGTCCATACTTCCTAAAGCCATCTATAGATTCAATGCAATCCCTATCAAAGTTCCAACAACATTTTTCACAGAAATAGAACAAAGAATCCTAAAATTTATATGGAACAACAAAAGACCCCGAATAGCTAAAGGAATCCTGAGAAAAAAGAACAAAGCTGGAGGTATCACACTCCCTGATTTCAAAATATACTACAAAGCTACAGTAACCAAAACAGCATGGTACTGGCACAAAAACAGACACACAGATCAATGGAATAGAATCGAAAGCCCTGAAATAAACCCACACATCTATGGACAGTTAATCTTTGACAAAAGAGCCAAGAACATACAATGGGGAAAAGAAAGTCTCTTCAACAAATGGTGTTGGGAAAACTGGATAGCCACATGCAAAAAAATGAAAGTAGACCCTTACCTTACACCATACACAAAAATTAACTCCAAATGGATTAAAGACTTGAATGTAAGACCTGAAACTATGAAACTTCTAGAAGAAAACATAGGCAGTACGCTCTTCGACATAGGTCTTAGCAACATCTTTTCAAACACCACATCTGACCGGGCAAGAGAAACAATAGAAAAAATAAACAAATGGGACTACATCAAACTAAAAAGCTTCTGCACAGCAAAGGAAACCATCAACAAAACGAAAAGACAACCTAACAATTGGGAGAAGATATTTGCAAACCATACATCTGATAAGGGCTTAATCTCCAAAATATATAAAGAACTCATGCATCTCAACAACAAAATTAAAATTAAAATTAAAATTAACAACCCAATTAAAAAATGGGCAAAAGACCTGAACAGACATTTCTCCAAAGAAGATATACAGACGGCCAACAGACACATGAAAAGATGTTCAAAATTACTAACTATCAGGGAAATGCAAATCAAAACTACAATGAGATATCACCTCACGCCCGTCAGAATGGCTATAATTAACAAGACAGGAAACAACATGTGTTGGAGAGGATGTGGAGAGAAGGGAACTCTCATACACTGCTGGTGGGAGTGCAAACTGGTGCAGCCACTATGGAAAACAGTATGGAGATTCCTCAAAAAATCAAGGATAGAACTACCATATGATCCAGCTATTCCACTGTTGGGTATTTATCCAAAGAACTTGAAAACACCAATTTGCAAAGGTACATGCACCCCTGTGTTCATTGCAGCGTTATTCACAATAGCCAAGACTTGGAAGCAACCTAAGTGCCCATCAAGGGATGAATGGATAAAGAAGATGTGGATATATACACAATGGAATACTACTCAGCCATAAGAAATGACGAAATCCAGCCATTTGTGACAATGTGGATGGACATTGAGGGTATAATGCAAAGTGAAATAAGTCAGAGGGAGAAGGTCAAATACCGTATGATTTCCTTCATTAAGTAGTAGATAATAACACCAATAAACAAACACATAGGGTCAGAGAAAAAAAAAAATAAACTCACAAGTTGCCTTTCAATCGTCACATTTTAAAAAAAATTCTGGAGACTTAAAAACAACTTATTTAGTAAATGTGTGATGAAAATTTTACTTTTCATATATGCAGAGCAAATAGTTGGTCTTAATAGTAAAGGTATTTGGAAGCTGCAATGGACAATGAAAAACCTATGTAAGAAACCTCACAAAGTAATAAAGGTTTTTCTTGGTTTAAAATTCAGAGTTCAAATACTACTGTTTTTTTAAATAACATTTGCTGTGCACTTACTATGGGCCAAGAAAGCCTGTGAGGAAGGCGTTACTCCTCCAGTAGAGAGACAAAAGCCTGGCACAGCTGAAGTGCACACACCCCGCAGGGCCAGGGAAGGGCAGGCAGGACCCGGATCCACACTGGTTCTGACTGACTCCGGACGGCACACTCTTTCCAACAGACCACTCTGACGATGCTTAAATTCAAGGCATTTCTTGGCATACAACACAAAGACACATTCTTGAGAAGACGCCTGCCTCCTAAAAATGCATTTGTGGAAAAGAATTTTCCATAGGAAACAACAGCAAGAGAGAGGGTGCTAGGGGCTCCCAGTCACATTCTGGAGGCATCACATTTGATCCTAACCAGCCTGAATTCACAGAGCAGCACATACATGCATGTGGGCTGCAGAAGGGGCGGGGCATCAGCACTGAAGGATCACATTTCAGAGGCAGCCTGGCTTCTCATCACAGACTGAAGGCTCTGCCCTCCCTGGGAGGCAACATCTCTGTCATGTGCACAGATAAGTCACGAGCAATTACTGCAACCAAAGGAGACTGTGCCCTGCAGAAGAACAGGACAGCAACATCAGAGACAAGCGACACAAAGGCAGGGCAGAGTGTGACACATCCCTGCACCGTGACATGTGTCTCAATGCAGCGCACACTAACTCACCACGATAGTGAATGCACTATTGCAATGTGTGTAAGAATATGCACACAACCAACAAGTGCCTGACACTGGCTCTACACCATTGCAGTCCCAACTCCTTATCATTTAACCTACCGTATGGACCTGGACTTGCCCTGCCCGAATGAACTTTATACACCAAGCCCAACAATGTTTATTTCTCTGGGTCTAGGAAATGCTGCATCTTGAGGGTCTCATAAAATAAACAGTAGACTTTGATTTCCAGCCAGAGAACTAATGATGGCAGCACCATGCAGTCCATCCCCTGTGGAGATGACCTGCCGCAGCTTTTCAAACATCAGTTCATTCAGAAAATCTTCCTGGGCTTGGCCTTAAAATGAAACTCTCAATTCCCTATTTCTGGTTGGAAATGGTCTTTGCTCCAAGTAGCTACTTGAGATCTACTGCATATGAAAATACATACATCCATTCAAGAATGCATCAAGTGAAGCGCAAGGGGTGAGTCAGGCCCCAGGGCTGGGTGCTAAGGGGCTAAGGATAGAAAAAGACATCTTATCTCTTGAGAGACGCAGGTGGAGAAGACAGACAAGATAACAGAACTACAAAACAACACTGATAAATGCTAATGAAAGTGACTTAGAAAACACAATGGAAAAAAATAAATCAGAACAGGAAGTTTTGAATTAGGACAAGGCAACATGTCTTGGCATGCCCTACACATGTGATTCCAGTCATGGGACCTTAAGAAGAGTTTTCTACACCAGACCTGTGTGACAACACAGGTCAATCTTCCATTTATCTTACACCACTTGGATTGGATGCTCTTTGAGAAGTTTCCTATTTCTTTGTATACCCACCTTCACCTCTGCATGGTACCTTAAAACTGAAGAGGAGCTCAATAAAACCGTCACCACATAACTGTGGAAATAATACAGTGGTGTAAGGATCAAGCCAGCCCCAGGGGTCAAGTGGTGAAGATTTGGCGTTGTCATCGCCACAGCCTGAGTTGGGGAACCAGACCACGTGTTCCCTGTCAGTTGTCATACTGCGGCAGCTGCCTGTTGCTGTGATGCTGAAAGCTATGCCATGGGTATTTCAAATACCAGCAGAGTCACCCATGGTGGACAGGTTTCAGCGGAGCTTCCAGACTAGACAGGAAGGCGGCCCCGGGCACCCACTTCTGAAAAATTAACTCTATGAATAGCAGCAGAGCATCGTCTGATATAGTATCAGAAAGTGAGAGGATGGCACAAAAAGACCAGGCAGTGTCTGCTCTGCTGTCCACAGGGTCGCTAGGAAGTCAGAATCCACTCGACGGAACTAACAATAAAGTAGGGCTCAAGAGACAGGAATTCTAGCTCTAACGCTTTTCCTAGCTGTGAACTTACCTCAGATGGGCCTGTTTCCTCAGCTACAAAGTTAGCAACACAAAGTTACCAATTCAGTTTAAAAAGAGATTCCCAAACCTCTTTCAAACATTTCAATTCAATATGGACACAGAAGGCATTTCGTCCTACTAAATACAGCACCCTGTTAAAGAAGGGTGAAGGCTGTGGCCGTCACTTAACGACTGGCTTTCATGTGCTGCTGCAGTTCCAAGACTGAAATCTCTATGGCAGGTGAGACGTGGTGATTATACTTAGGTTGCCTTCTCCTTACCTTGAGGTTTTCTAGCTTCCCCATACCAAAATATGCCCCAAGGCGAAACATGAGCAAGTTTTTTCTATCAGGAACACAGTACCACCCCACACTCAGTAGGTTTTAAGCCGTTCTTCCAGGGCTGATCCACCAGTACTCCCGTCCAGCCACCCTGCAGCAAAAGGCAGGCAAGGAGACCTATCCTGGCTCTGCGTCCAACCCCACAGGACTTTGCCCAAGTCCCAGAACTTCCTAGAACCTCACTTTCCTTCCCCATAAAGTAGAAAGGCACAACCTTCTCCAGGGTGGATTTTGGTGCAGAGTGGTGTTGGGAGATAAGGCAAAGTTCTCCAGCTCAGGAGAGGCCCTGACCCCAGCCTCACCTACACTGACCCCTGGGCAATCCCTCCATTCTTTCCTGCATTCACTCAATTCCTGTTGACTCTGGAGGGTCACACTTCCCTACTAGCTTCTTCCTCCAAGAAGGCCACACAAAAGAAAAAAACACACAAAGCAAATCCAGTCTACCTAAAAAACAAAACTGTTTATGAAAAGAACAACATTTATTATCTAATATTTAGCCATTGGCTTCTTTTCTCCTCCCTTTTTCATTTCGAATTGGTACTGTCATTGAATCACAAAAGAAAAAGTTTTTTACTGTACTGACTCTTTGATTTCTGAGCATTGCTGGAGGGCCGACAGCACAGCATTTTTCACTGAATACTTGAAAGTATGCAAAGCGTCAGGAATAGGGAAGGCTCCTTATGTTACTCTTAAATTCTGCCGTTGGCTCCAATAGTCCAAAATATCTCCGATTAAATACATATTAATATAACATTAGTGCTTTATGTCAAAGAATCTATTTTTTGCCCTATAGGTAAAAATTATTTTTAAAGTATTACCCTGGAGTATTTTTGATTCCTAAAAGAAGAGAAACTATCACATGAAGAGAAAAAAATCAAAGTGTAGCAAGAAATGGATTTGATATAAGGTTTATACAATTCAAAAACAATCAGGTAAAGATTTATCATTATATCTTATTCTTGAATTAGTGCCATCTCATACTCCACACTTCTTTTTCTATTTTACCAATCAATAATTTTGAAAAACAGATTAATCCCACTTATTCCTTTTTTATCACTTTGACATTTGCTTATTTTAACCCCTTATCATCTAAATTAAATGGCAGGTGCATAAACTCTATGTGGTAGACTGAAATACTGGTCCTAGTCCTGTGCTCCTCCCCGAAGACTTTTCCTCTGCCATGACTACAGCTCCAGTTAGCTTCCTTCCCTTGACTCTGGGTTGGGCCATGTGACTTGCTTCGGCCAATGGGATGTTAACAATCATGATGCAAGCAGGTGCTTAAAATGTGCTTGGCAGCTGGGATTACCCTCTGGTACCTCTGCCATAGCCATAGGAAGAATAGGTCCCAGGCCACCTGCCAAGAAGATGAGAGACACTTGGAGGAGATCCCAACCACATAAATGCAGCATGAAGCAAAGCCACCTCAACCAACCCATAAACTCATGAGAATAAATGACTGTTGTTTTAAGTCACTGAGTTTGGGGATATTGTGTCAGACAGCGTTATATGGCAAAAATTAACGCCATAAATTTCAAAAGCAAATTAACTTAAGTAGCTTCCTCAGTATCTATAGACTTTTGGCTAAAAACACATAAAATATCAAATACATACCCATCGAAAGTTTTATATATAAAGAACATTCTTTCACTCTGAAGGAAGATGTCTAAAACTAGAAAATTCTAAATGTGCCCCTTTTTAAATTGACTATAAGAAAATGGGACTTCTTTTAAAAAAGCATACTTCTTAAACAAAGAGGAATATGAAATATCAAATTGTACATCTTATTTTTTCTTTTCCATAAGTCATAGGTCAAAATCTGTGGTCCTTCAAATAAGCTATATAATGTGTGAATACAAAAGTCTTAATCTCTAAAAATCAAATTTAGACATAGAAGAATTAGGATAAAATCACTAATTATTTAGCAAAGCACTGATTCTTTTAAATCTGCTTATACACAACTTCTACTATAGTAAGAGGCATCTAAAAGTTGAGCATCTCCAAGGCTGCCTAAAAAGGAAGCATCTTACTCTAGCACTGGGCCCATCATCTCACATGGACTAAGGCATGGGCATTTCAAACAAAGAATTTGATGGTACAAAGAAATCTGATTACTGGCCCAAAGTCTGAGTAAGCCAGAAATCAAAACTAGCATTGGAATCTCTTCCATATCATAACTTATTATAACTGTTTCTAACCACTAAAATAATTACTTCCAATCTCTTTTTTTTAATTTCATGGCATGCCTCTTACTACTCCTAAAAAGAATCACACTAATGTATGCTTTACTTCACTAACGTTTGTTTACTTTAAACTTTTAGAGTACGCACAGGGAATTTTTAGAAGGTCCTAGAAATATGGACTCGCCAGAGCAAGCAAATCCAACTTTTGAACATTACTGGGCTAATTACTCACTAAAGAGATATACAATTGATGCTGTGTGCAATAATTAAGTTCTCAAAACAATTTGTTATAGAGTTTATTGGCTTCATTCAATTACCCAAGACAGAATTTGGGGGGTGAGGGGGGTGATTTCATACCAAATATAAACTTTTTAATGAGCTACAAAGCATAAAGCCTTTCGTAGCTTTACATCATGCATATTGATGCTACAGAGATTCACTCTCTCTCATATAACTTTTCTAAAGAAGACTTTTCTATTTCTAGAATACCTACATAATATAATAGCTGAAACACAAGATTAAAAAATATTAGAAATAAAAATGCATAAAAAATCAAGTTTATTTCACAAAATGGAAGCACTCTCTAAAACCACATTTTATAACAGCATAGTAGTAGGTGAATCAGATCAATTACACAAAAGGGCTTCGGAGCCTCTCTGTAGTAAATGATTTTTTGTAACAACCAACCCTTCAGCGCTACGCAGAAGCATATTATCTAGAAGTTAATTTTGGTTTGGAGCATTAACCCACCAGTTGCAAAAGGAAAAGAAAAAATCTTTATATTCGCCATGAAAATACATTATCATTTACTACAAATAATAAACTACTTTTAATGGATACTAGCAGTCAGTCAACAGCCATGTACATAATCTGAATACAGGGAGTATCTTATCAAGAATCCAAGAATCAGAACGCATTAGAAGTTTTCCCTCAAACTCTCTCAATTTATAAATTCTTGAAATATAAGAAGATTCCTAGGAAATTTCTAGCCATATTCAGAAAGGCAGTTTGAGACCTACAAATGACCTCAGATATATACTGATTCATTGTTTAGATTTGCATTGTCTTATATGGTAGCCACTAGCCACATTCAGCTATTTAAACTTCAATTCAAATTAAATAAAATTAAAAATTCGGTTCTTCACACCAGCCACATTTCAAGTGTTCAGCAGCTGCAGTGGCCAGCAGAGCTACGGAACCTTTCCATCCCCACAAAAGCCGGATTTGACAGTGCCAGTATCGGTGTTCAAGCACGCCAAATCAAGACGCATCCTTAGGTTGCCCAGCCAATTGGTAGTAGGATCCTGAATCCTAGTTCAATTCTGTCCTCAGGATTTCCAGAATTTGGCAGTTTTGGGGCACTGTGTTTCTAAAAGAGTTCCTCGGAATAATACCAGAGTCTAGAAGACATTCTCAAACTCCATCTCTCTGCTTGAAGATGTTTTTCTATCTGGTAATTAAGAAAATGTCCTAATTCCTTTCCAGGGAAAGGAAACATTCTGGTATCAAAAAGTATATTTTGCTTGAGGCCAAAGCATTTTCTCTAGGGACACACTCTGGAATTTGCAATGTAAGTTGTGGCAAAGTGTGATTCACTTACAAAAATTCACTTTATAAACAACTTCTCAATTCAGACTAATACAGATACTGAAAAGGCATTTGACAAAATTCCTCATCCATTCCAAATTAATGGTTTTAAAAGGCAAGAATAAAAAAATATTTCCTTCCCATAATTTTTAAAGGTGAAACAGTAAAAGTGTTTGTATTAAAAATCTGGAACAAAAAAGGACGTGAATTTCATTACAGCCGAAGTCTGTTTTGCAGCCTGTTCCTTTTGTGAGGTGTTTAGTGGGCAATTTCTTATTACCATTTTTACTAAACACTGTTCTAAGCCTAACCAAAAACAGTGAATTAGAAATAAGGGGTTTTAACTGTAGGAAAAAAAGATATAAAACTAGTGTTATTGCTATAATAATTAAAACAATGTATTACTTGAGAACAAAAACCAGAACCAATGGAACAGAAGAGACACTCCTGAAATAGACCCCTGACTACACAAGAAAGTAACAAAAGATGAAGCAAGGACCACCAGTCAATAGGAAACAAGTTGGATTATTCATTCTTGTATGGAAACCAACTAGCTACTTTGAAATATAAAAACTGTTTAGAGCCTCATCTTACAGTCCACCACAAAATAAATTCTAAAATACTCAAAAGATAAATGTGAACAATAGTCATAAAACCAAAAAAGAAAACAAAGTTGATTATTTATCATATCCCTGACTTAGTAATAAAGATAAATAATAAAGATAAATGTAGTGGACAAAATTACCAAGACTGGTACATTTAAATATGCAAACGTCTGCAACTTCTGCATATCAAAAATTATAAAATCACATATCCAACAAAACTAGAAAAAACACTGGCAATAATATGACAAAAGCTTAATATCTTTAATAGGTAAATGTTTCTACAAGTAAAGGAAAAAACACAGACATCCCCATAGATACATAATAGAAAAAGAGCCAAAGAACATGAATAGAAAATTCAGAGAAAAAATAATGGTTAATAAACATTTTTTAAATGTTCAATCTCATCAGTAATTCAAAAAATGCAAATTAAGGCAAGACTTCATTACTTGCCAATAAAATTACCAAGCTGTTGAAATGACACAGCACCCTAGTATACCTCCGGTGAGAATGTTAATTGGTACACTAAAAGTACTCATGTTTTATGACCTAGTAATTCTAACCTGAGGGATCTATCCTCAGGACATAATTCTGAAATGCAAGTCAAGTTTTATGCACAAAGATGTTAACTATGTCATTATTTTTAGTGGCAAAAAACTGCAAATAACCTAAATGTTCAATAATAACGGATTAAGTAGATCATGTAATTCTACATGATGAAAATATATTTACCACAAATTCTTAATAGTAATGAAAAAGGATTATGAAAACCAGAAAATACAAAATGTACGTATGGTATCATCTCTAATATGTTCAAAATATTTAATATTCATAGGAAAAACTGAATATACCAAAATATTAAGTGATTATTGCTAGACTGTACGTGATTTAATTCTTATTTATATTTTTCCATACTTCTAAATGTCTATGTTGAGTATATTTTTTTAAACCATGATTAAACATTTTTTAAAAGCATATATTTCGTTAAATAGGGTGGCCTCATTCTTTTAATTTCTAATGGTATTGATCAATTTATATCTGAAACAAGACCCAGAAATAAAGTCAGGCCTGAGGATGGGAAGAGGATTTAAACCTACACTCAACAGAAGGCAACGATGTGCCTACACAGTGAAACGGCTGCTTTCAGACACTGTTTATGCATGGATTAGCTTGGTTTTTCACAGCAGGGGAAGCTGTTACACTATAGAATACCATGCACCTATCATTCTGGTACTTTTTAAATTTTTTTTTTTTTTTTGTGAGGAAGATCAGCCCTGAGCTAACATCTATTGCCAATCCTCCTCCTTATTTTTTTCCCTTTTTGTCTCCAAAGCCCCAGTAGATAGTTGTACGTCATAGCTGCACATCCTTCTAGTTGCTGTATGTGGGACGCGGCCTCAGCATGGCTGGAGAAGCGGTGCGTTGGTGCGCACCTGGGATCCAACCCAGGCCGCCAGCAGCAGAGCACGCGCACTTAACCGCTAAGCCACCGGGCCGGCCCCATCTGGTACTTTTTAAATGTTAAAAATTCTCCAGTTTTCTACTTCTACTACAAGTACTCTTGACATAGACATACTTAATTCTTTTATATAGAATTGTAGTCAAAATTTTAACTCGTAATTTATCATTAGTGTACAAAAATGGTTTCTAAGGCCCAAAGACATAGACTTTTGAAAATTTTAAATCTGAAAAATCTGTTACTGGATTAATTGCTAGTGGAAGAGAATTCTCAGCACACTAATGAGGCCATGTCAAGCCTTCGTTCCTCTCCCATGTGCCCATCCTCCTGATACTGACTCTCCAGATGAACAGGGCACCAGGCTCTACATCCACACCTTGACTGATGACAAGAGCAGGAATTACAGGCAACACATAGAATTAGCAGCCTGATATGTATTAAAATTTGAGTAGATCAGGATTTTCCATACTGCCAAAACCAGTATATACAGAACCCTGTTTTCCATAATAGTTACAGCAGGACTACTCAAAACAAACCAATAAACCAAAAAGATCATTTTCACATGTGCTTGTCAAGTGAACTAAAGAAAGTTAAGCAGGTTTTCCTGCTCTCATCCTCACAGCTCTTTTTTTATTATTATTTATTTATTTTTTTGGTGAGGAAGATCAGCCCTGAGCTAACATCCAACGCCAATCCTCCTCTTCCTGCCAAGGAAGATTGGCCCTGGGCCAACATCCGTCCCCATCTTCCTCCACTTTACATGGGACACCACCACAGCATGGCTTGACAAGTGGTACATCAGTGCGCGCCTGGACCCTCGGGCCACTGAAGTGGAGCGTGCGCCCCCAACCACTACGCCACCAGGCTGGCCCTCACAGCTCTTAACATGCTAACACACCCTATAAACCTCCAAGTGTAAGATACAGTATGCGGTATTTCCCAAATCTATCTGACCTAATATGCTACTGTCATGCACATGAATAACCATTTCCTGGAATAGTGCTCTAAGCAGCAAAGTTTGGGAACTGCCAATGTGTACATACCATGCGGCTCACTGTTACTGTTACTACAAACACATGGGATAATGTCTTGAAGAAAAAGCAGGAGTTAGAAATAACTGGATTGCATATTGCCCTTCCCATTAATACACCTTTTCTAATCGACATCAACTGGAAATGGATTTCAATATATGAAACTTCACTTTACAGCCATCTTTTAATGACTATATCTACTATAAGGAAGAATGAATGTTATAATTATAAATTAATATAGTTATAAATAGAATGTTTCCTTTAATTTACTTCCTTGGTATATTAATGACAAGCTACAGCAAAAGAGGAGCTAGAAATGAAAAACTGAGAGGTCAAAACCATAAACACAGCTCATAAACCTTTCTCATCCTGACCCAAGGGAGGCCTACACAAGACCCGTGCAAGACAGTAGCCTAAAAGTTCCTGGGACCTACAGTCACTATAATAAAGCTATGGCCACCCAGCAACCTCAGGTAATGAGGCAAGCTAGGGAGCCCCTGTCTCTGGTTTTTCTCCCATGGAAGAGACTGTTCGTTGTCCCCCAATACTCATTCTCCCTTCTTCCTTTTAGTAAAATAATCATCACAATCATTGACATGTATACAATGCTTCCTTTGTGCCAGGCACTGTCCTGAATGCTTTACATGTATTAACTTAACACTATCCTCACCATAACCTTATGAGGTAGGTACTCCTATTACCCCCATTTTAAAGACAAGAAAATAGGCACAGAGAGGTTAATCAACTTCCCCAACGTCTCATAGCTATTCAGTGGCAGAGCTGGGACCCTAACCAGTCCATCTGAGGGAAACCCCCTCAGGTTCCCTTGCAGCTAGGTGTGTCATGTGAGTGTTTGAGACAATGAATAGGATCATAAATGATGTATACAACTTCTGACTCCTCTCCTTAAAGTTGAAACCACTTTCCCTGACCCTTCTCTTCCCTGAGGGCTGGAACACAGTTGGGAGACAGGACAGCTTGTACTGTGTTACTCCCTGAGAGTAACAACGTGAAAAAACCTGGGTTCCTGAATGACCTTGAAGACTACAGCAGCCATGGACTGCTCAATGTTGGGCTATTTCACGAGAAAGGAAACATCTACAGTCACGTGCCATACAACGACGTTTCAGTCAACAACAAACCGCATATATGACGGTGGTCCCATAAGATTAGTACCATAGAGCCTAGGTGTGCAGTAGGCTATACCACCCAGGTTTGTGTAAGTACACTCTACGATGTTCACACAATGACGAAATCACCTAACAACGCATTTCTCAGAACATATCCCCACCATTAAGCGGTACATGACTGTATTAAATTTCAGCTATATTATTTAGGCGTATTTTGGAGTATCTTTGCTAAGAGGAACTTAACCTCATTTTGCTTTAGCCCAAAACTTGCTTTGTTTTCTTAAATAAACTCTATTAGTAATTTGTTTCTTAATAACTTGGCTCTCAGCTTTGGTCCAGATAATAACTCTAATTTATTAAATGCTTACTTGACACTGTTCTAAGCACTTTACATGTATTAACTCCTTTAATCTTCTTAACAAACCTATGTGTGTGTGAGGGGGGGTCTGTTAATATCTTCATCCAACAGAGGAGAAACTGAGGCGGTGGTTAAGAAACCTGTCCACCATCACAGAGCTAGGAGGTGGCAGAGCTGGGGTGAAAACTCAATCACTCTGATTAAGTCCAGCTGAATGGGTACGGTCACTGGTTGAGGTATTATCAAGTTCATGCAACAGGTTTAGCAAGTTCAGTCCCTTGAAAAACACACAACACTTACAATACAGAGTGTGGTTCTAAAACAGGTCTGTGTAAAGCACTAAGGAGCGTCAAGGATGGAGCACCCGGGGCCAGTTCAGTAGGGGGCAAGATAAACCAGGATCAAAGAGAATTCACAGAGGAGACAACTGTACAGCAATGCGTTGGATTGGAAGTAAAAATTCACCAGGTAAATGGGGGAAAGGGACAGAGAGAAAACGAAAGGACTACATATGCAAAGGCTATATGCCATTAAACCCCTGCAATTGCTCCCAGAATTAGCACAGATGCTTCAAAAAGGCTGCACAGGGTCCTGTGAGTGCGTGTGGGCAGACAACACTGCCCCAAAACTGGTCAGCAGCACGCGATTTATCTTCAATCTCATTTTTCACCTTTTCCTTCTAAGCTCCAGCTGTAACCACGGTAAAGTTTCTTGAACCTCTCATTTCCTTAAGATCTTAACACCCAAAGGGCAGAATCATTTAATGTGCTTAGACTTCGGTCTTCTTCTCTGTAAAGTTGCATCAGATTTCTCAGAATCTAGAGTTGAAGGAACTTTGGGCATCACCTAGTCCAGCCTCTCCACTGCTGCCAAGAGTCCATTCTGCTATCTCTGAGACAGAGGGTCAACCAGCCCTCCACTGACGGAATATGGCCACAGGGGAGGTCAGCTCATGGTGGGCCCATGTCTCTGTTAAAAGTTTTCCTTATGTTAAATTAAATTTAGCTTCATCATGTTTACCCAGTATTTGTATCAAGTCTTTTCAAGCTACACAAATGAGTCTGCCCCCTTTCCTACCTGACAGCCTTTCAAATATTTAGAATCATAGAAATAAAAGGTTGTAAGATATTTCCCAAGTACAGTCATGTGTGGCTTAACGACAGGGACCCATTCTGAGAAATGCATCATTAGGGGATTCTGTCATTGCGTGGACATCATAGAGGGTCCTCACACAAACCTAGATGGGTTAGCCTTCTACACACCTAGGCTATTCAGTACTAATCTTATGGGACCACCATCAAATATGTGGTTTGTCATTGACCAAAATGTGACACATGACTGTGCTATAAACACCTCAAAACATATGTAAAAAGATATTTAAACATTCTTATTTCAAGTATCTACCCCTAAAATTCATTAATAAATAAATACTCCATTCAGTATTGTGTCAGATATAGGCTAATCTGAAAAAATTAAAGTGACTACCGAATGTATTCAAAAATGGTTAAAAAAAACTAAAGAGTAATAGATAATGGGATCAATTATGAGATTATATTGGATCAATCAACATAGATGGCATTCATTAAAATACATCTTCATTCTTAAACTGTTTAAATGAATTTCTTTACTTTGGCTATACGTTGGGAAATGGTTTCCTTCAAGCTGGCGTGCTGGCAGTTAACACTGGATCTTAATGTTAACCAGCAAACACCCCTGACAGTTACATAGTGCTTTCTGCCAGGGATATAATCCCCATATTATTTCCTCCTCAAACTGTTTTGCCTTTGAAGAGATCAAAGCACTTCACCTTATTTATCCTTACACCTGCCTTGAGAAGGAAGGTAGCAACTATAATTACAGAGGTCTAAGTTATTAAAGTTTCCTCTTAACAATATGGGTAATGTGTATCCCACAGATTTCTAGAAAAGCCATCAATCTTGTCCGCAATGTAGCTAGGGCCAGCATAGAAAGTAATAGGGAAGGAGGACCTGTTAAATCTCCCACCACCACCAAAAAAGAAAGATGCCAGGAAAAATGTACATTCCATACACCAGAGGAAAGACATAAAATGTCCTTTAAAAATAATAAAAGTACAACAAAATATTTGCATTATCCCCTGAAAGATACTTGAGCTCTTAAACCAAGAACAAAAATATAAAGTATGCAATATTTTAAACAGACATCTTAAAAAAAAAATCGAGAGATCCTAACACCTTCACAGATGCTACAAAGGTATGAGAAGTGATATAATCTGGATAGGAACTGCGGCAATCCACTCCTGAGGGTGAGGTAAAAACTCATCTAGCAGAATGACAAAAAGATTCTTCACAATTGTGATGTCATTTAAAAAAAAAAAGTCAAGGGTGGGCTCCAATCTCCAAGGAAACTGAAGACACACTTGGTGATGGAATATATTCTTAGGTTTCCTCCCTCACAGCACTGTTTTCATGGACTCCATGCCCCCTCAGGTAGGCATCATTTTATAAAGCATAATTTCACATGTGATTATACCCGGTAAGTTGTAGAAATAAGAAAGGACAAAGAATGAACTGCAGTGTGCAGCATCTCCAACCAGAATAAAGCAGAACTATGCATGAAAGAAAGTTAAGCAGGAAAAGGTACATTGTATGCAAAGCCCTCACTTTTCAATAACCATGGATATGTGGTTTAAAGATTATCTAATAGGTTCACACATTTTGGCATCTAACTTCACAATTCTTGTTTCAATTTTATTACAACTCTGGTTTAAATGTTTTATTTACCTTCACAGAAGGATGCGTATATACTAATTATGGGAGGAAAAAAAAGACTTAAACCCTAGTATAAAGGATTTGGGTAAAATATAAGTCCACATTTTCCGAGCATGAGGACTTCTGATTACTGAAACGAGTAATACAAGGAGGTGGTGTCTCGTATGCAGCTCTTCCCAGCAGGGGGGTGTGGGTCTAAAGCTCTGGAGGGACAGAAGCAGAGAGCGTCGACACCTCCTCCCGATGCTCGAGGACGGCTCGCTCTTCCCACAGCCACCTGCCACCCCCACCCACCTCCTCGCAGGCTCCTCAGCTCTCTCATCTGCGAGTTCTCACTGAGTGCACCCCAGGTGCCCCGCACTGTGCTAGATGACAAGGTGACAAACACGTAAGAAAAGGAGCATATGGCCCAGCAGGGGGCAGCACAGCTCACACTGATACAGTGCTCTGGGTCAAGTTCCAACAGAGAGGTCTGTAGAAGTGCTGTGAGGCACAGGAGGAGGGGGCGGGGAGGGACAGGCATCTGGGAAGGTTTTGGGGAGCCTGGGCACCTACACTAAGTCTTGGAAGGATGAACTTAGGTGTTCAGAGTGGACAGGGGCAGGAAGGAGAGTGTCTCCCAGCAACCACAGCAGGATGTGCAAAGGCTGGACACTCCAAAGAGGCAGGGACATCTGAGCAGCCAAGAGCAGTTCCGTGAGGCTGCAGGCCAGAGGCCAACGGGGCAGGCAGGGCCTGCACTGTGAAGGCCCTTATAACACAGAAACTTCATGCTTTATCCCACAGTCAACGCACACACATTTTTACATAAACCCTAACAGGGTCACGTAAATTGCTTTTCACTGCTAACATCTCTCCAGCAGCATAGTGAAGGATGGACTGGAATGGAGAAGTGATGAAAAGGCATTCGAAGGCAACAGACGTGGTGGGGACAGGGAAGAGGAGTCAGATGGGAAGAAAAAAAGAAAAGTTTTAAAAATTTGGTGACCCATACGATGCAGGAGGTAAGGGAAGGATCTAGGCTGACTTCCAAGTTCTGGTTCACGTAGCTTGTAGCGCCAGTTAAACAGAGGGAATCAAGGGGAAGGAGGCAGATTTAAGGGGGAAGAGAGATACTGATCTTGGTGCTAAACTTCATATTATGACCAAAGGTATGAAGTAATCTGTACTTCCTGTCTAATACTATTAAAACATTAAACCTCAACCTGCCTGTTCCTGGGCTGTTTACACATAGAACATTCGGTCTTGTACCAAATCTGATTCCAAGTCAGCCTGTCACACTAATGACGCTGTGGTCAAAATACTCCCCAGGTAATGACATAACAATACTCTAATTTTCCTTTTCAACACACACTCAAACCACACACTTAGAAATATCCACTCATCCTCCTACACATTTCTGGCTTTCCGCTCACTTGCTGAAAGCTGGGCCAGAGTATTCCATCACAAGACAGACAGTTATGGGGGTTTTAGCCCAGTTGGAGATCACTATAGAGGTATTTTTCCATATTTCAGTGTCTGACAAATAGTTCACACAAAACCAGAGCTCATAAAGAGAAAAAATAATATTTATATTAAACAGAAAGAAAGCAATACCCTCAGAATGCCATCCTACACAATTGGTGCTGGTGTAGGAATTTAGAACATCAGTGGGAGACAAAGAAGCAACCCATCCCACCACAGCGACTGTCACATCTTCTCCTTCCCTCTGGCCCACATGAAGTGCTGCTGTACACCATAACCGTAAGTGACAACATCATGGCCTGGCCAATAAGACTATACACTCAGTAAGATGGTACCATGTCCTTGGAAAACAGTTTGGCAGTTTCTTAAAAAGTTAAACATACGCTTATCATAAGACTTTGTAATTCCACTAAGTATCTACCAAAGAAAAACTAAAACCTATGTCCACACAAAGACATGCAAGCAAATGTCCATAACAGCATTGTTCCTAACAGCCAAAAAATGGAAACAATCCAAGTGTCCATCAACTGGTGAGTGGATAAACAAAACATGGTACACCCACACAATGAAATATCATTTGATCATAAAAAGGAATGAAGTAATGATACATGCTACAACACGGATGAAGCTCGAAAACATTATGTTAAACGAAATAAGCCAGACACAAAAGACTACATACTCTATGATCCCATTTATATGAAATTTCTAGAAAAAGCAAAATTATAGGGACAAAAAGCAGATTAGTAGTTGCCCAGAGCTGGCGGGGGAGCAGGAATTCACTGCAAAATGGCATGAGGGAACACTGTGGGGTGAGGAAAGTGTTCTAAAAGGAGATCATGGTGATGAATTTATAAATGCATAAATACATTTACTGAACCAGCAAACTGTACACTGAAATAGGTAAATGGAACAGTATAGAAATTATACTGCAATAAAGCTGTAAAAGAAGAACAGACCACTCATCAACAGAAAAACGAAGACTTTAATCTCAGAGTATTACAACACAAGCAAAATTTCTCTCTCAGCATGTAAACACGAGAATTCCACGATAAGGATTGCTAGAATGCTACCATCAACTTCAAAAGTTCTCCTCTGTAGCATATTCCAACAGTACCAAACCAGGACCTCTACATGCTGTTAGTTCTCTAATTCCTTCTCACCCTTCAAGTTTCACCCTAAACGCTACCACCTTCTCCTACCATCCCAGTGCACCTTGCACATGCCTCCAGTCCAGCACTGAGTCATCATACGAAACTATGTTTGCACATCTCTCTCTTTACAGAACCAATGTTCCTCTAATGGGGAGTCACGGACATTCTTGGGGGTTCATAATATATCAAGAAGCATATCTGCTATCTTCTTTTTCAGCATCCCAGTTTGCTCTGCATTTAGAATCAGGACAGGGCAAACTATTACCACTTTAATTGTCTGGCACTAACAAGAAACCAACAGAGGCAGATCTACTATGCAGATGATGCACTTGGGTCAACAGAAGGCCAAATGAAGTCACACTGCACTCTACAAGAACAAACACTTCAGCAGTTCCAAAAGGGAACTGCTGGTGGGAACTGCTGGTGGGAAGACTGAGTCATCCCACGGCAGGAGAAGCATGCCAAACTCAAAAATCTTGGCCCTTATGAGCCAATGCAATATCTTGTATTGCAAATGGCGCTTTTGTCTTAGCAAAACAATATCATCTACATATTAAATTAATACAGTTAATTTGGATTTCAGTGACTTTGTAGTTTTATATTTCATTGCAAATTGGCTTTGGTTTATCGTGGTAAAACAGACATAAACATAAGGTGTTTATTCCTAGTTAAGTGGTTGTACATACCTAAGTAACATTATTACAAAAGTAATGTTAAGTCAACACTGGGGGTGAAAGATGATTTTTTTTTCCCTTTCAAACAGAACCATGTATTACTGAAGTTAGAAAAACAGTGCACTAGAACATATATGCTTTAATAGCAGAGTCCATATCTTCTCCGCTCTATAGCCCAAACACGGCACAGGAGAAACACTCATAAGATATGGTTGAATAAGTGACAGTTTGCATTACGCTACTACTCCAAAAAGAGCAAAAACGGTAATTGCTACTGTCTGGTAATGCACTCAACTAACCTGTTTTGAAGTTTTAAACTACAGGAAGTTATCCTTTTCTCAAAGATAGAAAAACTGACCAAGCAAAACTTATAGGAGTTGGGGGAGAAAGGAAGGACAGCATGCATTCTGTGAAAGGAATGGATTTCTGTCTTTCGGTGAACTATTTCAATATTAACCCAAAGTAAAGAGAACATTTGTAAAATATTTCCTTGGAATCCAGGATTTAACGCAATGCCCATCTTCTGGTCTCTTTCTACCCTCTTTCAAGCTGGGTCTTCCACCTCATTCTTTTCTCTCAGTGGAAACCCTGGCAGAGGGGAAGCTGGTACTAAAGAAATATTAGGATGGATGGCCTTGTTCACTTTGTTCATTCAACAGCTGTACCAGGCTCAGCACCAAGTTCTGGGGATACAGGGCAAGAATGAACAGGGGACCAGTGAGGACGACAAACGATAAACCAGATTACAAACAACAGGGGAAACTGGAGATTCTGACAAATGCTATTCTCTAGTCACCATTATGCATATAAATTTTACATAGAAAACAATGTTTAAAAACCAAACTGGGATACTGCATCTGTTTCTCACAGAGGAATGGGTTAGCGATTCTGAAACTACTTCATGCACATCCCAGTGTGCCGGTCAGTTTTATGAGTCAATTTGGCTAGACTATAGCCCCCAGCTATGTAACCAAGCTTAATCTAAGTGTTGCTGTGAAGGCATTCTGTAGATGTGACTGAAGTCCACAATCAGGTGCCTTTAAGTAAGGGAGATCATCCTAGATACTCTGGGTGGCCCTGATTCAATCAGTTGAAAGGCCTTAAGAACAGAACTGAGGCTTCCCTGAGGGAGAAGAAATTCCGCCTGTGGGTGGCAGCTTCACCCCACGCCAGAAAGAGCCAGCCCGTCCTTCCTGATGGATGCCCTATGGATTTCAGACTTGCCTAGCCAGCCCCCACAATCACATGAGACAATTCCTTGCGATAAATTTCCTAATATATAACTTCTGGTAGTTCTGGTTCTCCAGTTGAACCCTCAATGATACAACAAGACTGAACAAATAACTAAATATACTGTAGATAATGAGAACCAGGTTTCTCACTGTCTAAGAAAGAAGTTATAAATCAGGAAAGAGGGGTGGCTAGAATGAACTGTGCAGTGTTGGACTGGAATCAGAGGTATCGGTACGAACTAATGGTTTTTAATATATATATTTACACAGACATAAAAATATAGAAGTGATGCAAGCGTAGGTTAGTGTATACACGTTTTTCCTAGCTCTGTCCACAGAGAGGGCCTAGGAGCAATGATATCTCAGCAGCAATGAGCTCACTTAGCCAGATCTCGGTTTCTAAATATCATTATCCAATAAAAGGAACCAAGGCTCCTCGGAAAAGTGGATGATACCAGGGTAGTGGCAGAAACAATACAAGATGAGCCTGAAACTTCTTGTGGCGCCAGAAAACAAGGAAGCGCTCGACAGAGGACAGGACATGCCACAAGGACAAAGCAGCCAACCTAACGGAGCCCCACCCGCCCGAGCCAGCACAACTGAGCGAAAGAACAAATAGTAACACTTCTGGATTACAGCCCTCAAATAAAACAAATATCCAAAACTTGATTTTGATATGAACAACAAATACATAAATGGAGAAGGGGCAGCTCTTCCTTAGAGAAGAATTTCAATTAATGAATGCAAAAGGAATGAAGGAAATACAAAAATAAACATTATGCAAACATCACAGTAATAACTATTGCAGGAAAGATCCACTGATGGATGCTAAAATCAATGGAGGCAAGTTTAAGGAAAAACATGAAAATTAGTCTCCAAGTGTCACCCCGAAGATATTTATAAATTACAAAGGAAACAACAGTTTCTTTACAGAGGAGAAATTATGCAGACATCACCTTAGCCAAGTGACCAAGGTAAGACGTTTCATCTTCACGTTCCCCTGCCGTGCCACACTGAGAAGACCACACTACTTCTGTGGACTTCTTGACAAAACTGCGTAGAGAATATATTAGACCAACCCAAACTGAGAGACAACCTACAAATTAACTGACCAGTACTCATCAAAAGAGTCACCATCAAGCCATCCCACTACTGGGAATCTATCCAACAAACCGGAAATCAACAATCCAAAGAGGTTTGCACCCCCATGTTCACTGCAGCATTATTCACTATAGCCAAGAAGTGGAAGCAACCTAAGTGTCCCTCAACTGGATCAAGAAAATGTGGTATATATATACAATGGAATACTACTCAGCCATAAAAATAAAGACAAAATTGTCCCATTTGCAACAACATGGATGGGCCTGGAGCGTATTATGTTAAGTGAAGTAAGCCAGAAAGAGAAAGACAAACACTGTATGATCTCACTCATATGTGGAATATAAACCAACACATGGACAGAGAAAACTGTATTGTGGTTACCAGGGGCAATGGGGGTAAGAGGTGGGCACAAGGGGTGAAGGGAGACATATATATGGTGACGAACAAACAAAAATGTACAACCCAAAATTTCACAATGTTAAAAACTATTAAAACATCAATAAAAAAAAAAAAGAAAAAGAGTCACCGTCATGAAAGATTGAGGAATTGCTAGAGACTGGAGGTCTAAGGAGACACAGCGACTAATACAATGTGAGATCCTGGACTAGATCTTAGGACAGAAAATAGACATTAGGGGAAACGCAGAGAAGGTCTGCAGTTTAGGTACTAGCATTGCACCAGTGTTGATTTTCTGGTTTTGATCACTGTTCTATGGTTATGAAAGTTGATCACATTAAAGGAAGTGGAGTGAAGGAGGTACATGAACTCTCTGTACTAGTTTTACAATTTTTATGTAAGATTAAAATAATTCAAAATAAAAACCAAAAAAAGACCTGCAGTTCAAAAAAAGATATCTAAATCTGGCCCTATATTTTTAAAATGTTTTAAATATAGTACAGTAGTCTGGATCTTTCTAATTTAAAATAAGAAGACTGTGTACTCCTATTTTTACTAAAAATAAATATTATAAATACCAATCTTTAGTGTTTTTAAGAAAGCATGCCATTATAATCTCATCCTCTTCGTTTAAAATGAAATGAAACTAATCTTGAAAAAGGAAATCAAACTAAGAATTTTGTAAAGGACAAATGTATATGTCATTATCTGTACATGAGTGTGGAAAGAGAAGGGCCTGAAAGACTCATTCATTCATTCATTGCTTGATAAATTTCTACTAAGCCCTGGCAATATTTCAAACACATGCCAGCTCTGGGAATACTAATGTGACCTGGTCCTCATGCTTCGCAGAGCTCACATTCTAGGGTGAGAGACAGACAAACACCAAGTAAATATAAAATAAATGCAAACTAGGATATGGTCTACAAAGGACACAGGATGCTGATGCTGATAGGGAGACTAAGGGGTGGGAGAAAGCAGAACACATAAGCATACGCCAGATCACCAGGCCTTGGAAGCACTGAACAGTTCAGGCAGCATGTGCTGTGATGTGAGTCATGCTGGCCCTCCCAATGCCGTGTGGGTATACCCAGCAGAGGAGCAGGAGGGGATTCGGGGACGGCCAGGGGACACTGCACGGGTGGCAGCTGTTTCCTCTGTGTGGTGGGACCCTGAATGCCTTACTTTCCCCTTCATACATTTCTGTATTTTCCACCTCTTCAACAATGAACACGTTAAAGCTTCCTTAAGAAAAGGCAATTACTTGTAAAAAGAAGTTAGGAAGTATCTCAATTTGCCACTGCTGTATCTGGAGATTTCTAGTAACGTTGCGATTTCCTATTGTAATCCTTTCGTCAACCCGTTGCGATTTCCTATTGTAATCCTTTCGTCTAAGAAGAGTGTGTTCAGGGAAACGACAGAACAGAAAATGATTTCATG
Source organism: Diceros bicornis minor (assembly GCF_020826845.1). Classification (NCBI taxonomy): domain Eukaryota; kingdom Metazoa; phylum Chordata; class Mammalia; order Perissodactyla; family Rhinocerotidae; genus Diceros; species Diceros bicornis. The sequence continues at coordinate 6,124,170 of NC_080763.1, read as the reverse complement.
TTCATATTTGGGAAGAAATGGCTCTATAAGCAACATACTCCAAAAGTTTCTGAAGTCTAAAATCTCTTGGCTAAGAAGCTCAGTTAGCTGAGAAGCTACCACTTCTAAGCATTAAATTCCTAACTCTCTGAAAATTTACTGACCGTAAGACATCCGAGGACCATCACTGGTAAAGGGAGGGAATTCCTGGCATAAGCCCCACATGGTCTCAGACGGCGCAGTGGGTGGGACAAAGCCCCCGTTAGAGATAACAGCATTCAAGGTGTAGCACGCCCCAATTCTGCCCCGCAGATTTTTAAATGGGTAATATATTTATTGCATATTTACTTGAAGAAAGCTTGAGTTTGTTTTAAAGGGTGAGCAAAAATTTAAAAGGCAGAACAGACACCAGGGTCAAGTTCTGCTCATGAGCCCACAGCTACCCCTTATTTCAAAGGCCACCAAAGAGGGATGGACAAGTTCAGGTCATAGTAAATTAGACACCACCACTCATGAAAGAACTCTCCAGAACTGGGAAGACCAGAACTGCGCTGATACCGTGCTGAAGGGCTCTGTGCAGCACACCTGGCACTTGTTTAAGCTCTGTCAATGCCTTCGTACAATGCTACAAAGAAGTTTCATTGTAATAAAATGCTTCAGATCCCCAAATATGGCCCATGAAACAAATTATCTCCTAAAAACTGTGAGGCAAATTCCACCTCAGAAAAATCTTAGACAAGAGAGGACAGGTGTTTATTTCCCTAACTGGCCATTCACAGGTCAGCCAGTCCTCTGCATGTTGCTGATGCGAGAGCACCGAGGCCTCAAGCAAGATTCTGGTCTAACAGCATCTATTCTAATTCAACTTTCCAGATCTACACACATAGTAGACAGAATAATGCCTGAAAAGTGTTAAGCATTTTCATTTTTGAATCAAATTATATATGTAAGTGGAGTGATTACGCTGTGCACCTTACACTTACACAGTGCTGTATGCCAATTATATCTCAGAAAGAAAGAAAAATAAAACAAGAAACAAGTTATACTTTGACCTCATCCATGGGAACCCCAGATTTACAAGGGAATGGTTCACGACTATGCAACTGCCATCCCAGCCTGGTGGTCCAGACCTTGCCACCAGCCTTTTGGGTTCCAACCAAACCACACAAGACTACATTCCTACATCACTGAACTAATGCTCTCTTCAGTTGACAGGACCACTACACAATAAAGTACAAGGGGAAAGAGGACAGAAGCAAACACTCAGCTGCTGCACCAAGTTCCACATGCTCTGGCCAGCACACCTGCCAGGCTCCACACATCTACCCATTCTCTCGGCCTCTAGCCCCCCACGCCAACACTTCCGTGCCTATGGAGCAACTGTCATCTCCTGATAACAAGTGAACCTCCCACTTGTCCACTACACCTCATCGGCTCTAGTTCTTGCATTGTCAACTTCTCCCTGTCTTGTGGTTGAACAAAAATTTCAAACTGAAAACACTACTGAGTCCTTGGCATCAAGTTAAAAACTAAAAATAATTTTAAGCCTTGAAGATTCTCTTTTCCTGCTGTCATTCCATAAGGAGAGGCTGACAAAGATCCACTTAAAGAGGGTTAGTGATCTTGCAGAGGGCTGTGCTGCGTCTGCACATAACCCTTTAACGTAACAGTCTTTACATAAAAACTCAAAAGTAACCCCTTTTCAAAGAAGGAGTCAATTTCAAGATTTGCTTAAACCTAATGTCCTTTTCTTTTTAGATCTTACTGTAAAGGTAAAATTAAAGATACATTATTGTTGTATTTACTGTTGCTTTTACTACTTTTGAAAAATTAATTTGCACCTAACAAGAATATATTCAAATGGGATTCATTTAAAGCAACCATTGGTACTGTTTTAAATCATTTTAAAAGGCTATCTGGGATTGGAGGAAGGAGTTTGTTTGTGTTTTGGGGGTAGGGAGCCATTATCAACTATTCTTTACAAGCCCTAAAAACATTAATGGGGAAGATGCATCAGTTTTGTACAATCACAAACTTTTCAGATATAAGCACACTCAGCCGAGACACCCTGCTCTGAAGGTACACGTCTGAGGCATGATGCACGACTATTACACCCGGGCTGCATTTTCATTTCACTCAGACACACACTAAGATGTTAACAAGGGAGGAAGCAGAGAAGGTGAGAGGAGGAAAGGCCCATTTTCAGACAACTGATCATTCATTTCTGATGAAAGCCAATTTAAGCAGCAACGCAATGCCCCACCAACAAGAAGCTTCAAATACCAAAATCCCAGCTCTCTCATTTAACAACGAAGCTCATTTGCAACACTCCTTCCAAAGAAAGGAGCCTGGTTTTACCAACTAGAAAGCTTGCGAAATTGGGGGGGGGGGGGGAGGCAGCGGGTATAGGATGACTCAGGACTTCGCTGGCCCTAGTGTTTCTGTTCTTCATCTGTGCTAGTGCAATCTCACTGGTTCCCAGAATTATATTTTTAGATAATTAATTACAAAAAAAATTGCAACACGGAAGAACAACAGCAAAAGCAAGCTGAAACATAAAAGGCGGTATATGCATAAAGAAAGGCCCTCAGAGACCTGACTTAAAAGTCAATCTAAGATTTAAAAAATAAACCAAAATATAAACGTACCCAAAGAAGAGGGAAAAAAAGGAAAGGCAAACAATGGCAAAAGAAGGAACGGATACAGGAAAAGGAGTCAGGTTGAATAAGAAATAAACTTTTTTTTTTTTGGTGAGGAACATCAGCCCTGAGTTAACATCCGTTGCCAATCCTCCTCTTTTTTTGCTGAGGAAGACTGGCCCTAGGCTAACATCCATGCCCATCTTCCTCTACTTTATATGGGATGGCGCCACAGCATGGCTTGACAAGCAGTGCATCGGTGCGCGCCCAGGATCCGAACCTGCGAACCCCGGGCCACCGCAGCTGAGCGCGCAGACTTAACCACTGCAACACCATAGCACTAAACAAAAAACTACAGGGTACTCTGCTTAGAAAATTAGCAATTGCATTCAAACTACAGATATATCAATTTTCAATATAGTTTCATCATTAAGACAAACCTTGAAACTACTAAATACAAAGAAAACACAATATTTTTCAGTCCCACTTTGCCCAGCAGCCCCAGGTCTCTCCCCTACCACCCCACCCTCCCTGGCCCATTTGTCTTCCTTCCCTGTCTCTCTCCCGCCCTCCCCCAGGCAGTACCAACCAAGGAAAATGATTGGGTATGTAATGCCCTGCCGTTCAGGGTGTCTGAGAAGCTAGGTATGCAGCAGCTAGATAATTAAGGATTCTGTGGCTTATCCAATGAGTTCACCTCCACCCAGCTGTCCCTGCAACTGTGTCGCCAACATTCAGAAAAATCCCTCCAGCTCCCTGTCGGCAGGATCAGCTTGAATCACTTGCAACGCCCATTCTTTCTCACCACCTCCGCACATGTTCATCAACTTTGTCAGCAGGAAAAAGGGAAAGCCAGGCTGGGAAAAGGCACCTGAGGAAACAAACACACCAACAACACAGGAGAAATAATTGTTTCAACATGAACTAAGTATTTCCATAATCATGCTATGGAGACTTCAAACTAGTTGAATGAATGAACAACAGACATTACTAGACTGACAATATATTGAAAACAATTTGCTGACTGTATCTTTTAGTTATGCCACAAATTAGTTACAGTCAGAAATAAAATAAATGCTATTATTAACTTGGTGGATCAATTCTTTAAAATTTAATATTCCATCATTAGTCACATCTAACAGCAAGATCTCCCTGTTCCTTAAATGTGCCAAATAAATCATTTTACAAAGTTTCTCAAGTCAGAGCTTTACAAATTCAAATTTGGCCAATACTCTATTATATAATATTCCTGTTAAACAGCTGCCATTTCATAGTCTTTCCCTGTACAGATATTATAGAAAATAATAATTCATGAATATTTGTCAGTCTTTGAAAGACAAAAAGAACCACAGAACCACTTGCACTTTGATTTGATTAAAAGGTTGCAGGGCATTCCAGAGACAGGAAATGCTCAAATCCTGGAAAACGCCTTTTGCTTTGAGTTCCACGGTAGGACTAAACTCCAAACATAAGTGCTTTGTGTCAAAACCTACATAAAAATACTGTTTTGGGACTCAGCACTTTTTGCTAACTATATGTACAATTTTCAAAGAATACTCCTGAAGTTACCTTTACCTCCTCATGAAAAATACTCTAAACAAAAACAGCTGGTTCTTGGAGAAAGCAATTTTCTGAGCATTGTACTGCTCTGGTAAGCACGGAATAAACGAAGGCTGCGGTGGGGAGGGGGCGCAGCAAGGGCACGGGCCTGGTCGCTCTGCAGCCTGACACTCGAGAGCCACAGGCCAGCCTCTGGCAGTGGCCATCTGCAGCCAAGGTGGCAGCCACAGGGCTGCCCGCGGGAAACCCGCATCCTGGAGCCTCCCAGAAAGTGTCCAGGTGAAGAAGCGATGGTAGGCTGGGAACTGCAACCAGGGGCAGAGCAGCTCGCTGTCCCCACTTCAGATTGAAATGTCTGGAATCAAGCAACATTCCCGTGAGAATGATCCAAGCATCACTCTTTCTGAACTCACTGCAAAGATGAATCCACGTTTTCCTCCCTAAACAAGGCACACTAGCAACTTCGATCAACTCAGAAGAGTTTAAGATCTTAAATTCCAACCATCAACCTCAAATTGTATCACACAATCTTGTTTTTAAACAACTGATGATCAAATTAGAGATCACACATGAATGTGAGCAGTCATTCTTCACACACTAATGATACTGCTCAACACCCTGAACAGGGAAGCATGCCCAAAGCCACCTTTTCTACACACGTGCCCAGCAGAAGACTCACCCCTGAGACATCCTGGAGTGGCCAGGAACTGGGGCCAGGTGCCCTGGAGGGACCCTGGAGAGTCTGTTGTCCTGCCCAAGGATAGGGACCCAATGGCCCACTATGCTCTGGCAGCTCAGGTTTTCATTTTTTTCCTCCACTTTAACCCAGACATGAAGCAATTATTTGTTACATGGCCCAAAAAGCTCTTTGTTCTCTTATAACCCACTCCAATGGCTGAAAAGAAATTTCTCAAATTTCACTTGAGAAAATCATCTCACTGTGCATACCCAACAGTCTCTCCCAAGGAAAGAGAGGTTACTGTGGGATTCTTACGTGAAGGAGAAGCCATAAACCTCTTTTGGAAAGAGGTTACAGACCCCATCTTAGACTCTTCCCTATAAACCTGATGACCTCACCTCTAGCGCAGCCAGTAAACGAAAACAAGTTTCTACTGGGTGGGTGAAATTCAGTTTGTGATGCTAACACCCAGTCACATTCCCCAGCTGATCTAGGACCAGAGAGCAGGTGGCATGACACCATCATCTCTACCCAGAAGGCAAGGACGGCTGGACGCAGACTAATTCCACACTAGCAGGTACTCCTCCACATGAGTCTCCTCGAGGAAGACGCCACAGGCAAACTGCCAAGTGTCCCTGGAAAGGAATGGTCTCAGAGTGCACACCTACAAGAAGAGGAGGAGGAAGAGGGAGGGAAGGAGAAAGAGGAGAAGACAGAGAAGAAAGACACACATTCAACTTGAGAGTGAGACCACTGGCAGGTGTCCCATATAAATTCCATGCTTTACTCATCAAGTAAAAACACTTCGCACTAAACAAATTACATCAGATGTAACAATTACCAAGATCAGTGGGCTCAAGTAGTCAATTATTATTTTTATTCTTATTTAAACAAAAGGCATCCCTCTAACTGAACAGCCCTGCAGAATGATATATCATATATGACATCTCTAGCTTTGCTTTCTGGACCCAATTCTCCTCAGCTGAAACTCTGATTTTATCTCTTTTTCAACAGCCCAATGCATTAAGAGAAACCACCAGTTTAACAGGTTAAAAATAAAACCTGGCAGTTAGCAGTGATGCTTCTAAATTACATGCTCCACAGAAGCAAATACGTTACTGTGTTGCCACACTATCTAAATCCAGAGCCTCTGGGCATGACCCAAGACACTCCACCACACCACCCAGGAGATACTCAAAAACCCACAAACGCAGAACTGGAACGAACCAATGGAACCCTTGACCAGCAGCAAGACCTTCCCTACAACCACCCTTACAGAGAGCCAAGTTACCTTTAACATGATTTTCACTTTTAAAATTTTATTTATAGGAATACAGTGTTTGAAGAGGATTTCCGAGGATTCCCTTGGGTCCCAGTTTTCTCTACATTTACACTGTTATTCAATGATAACTAACGTTCAGAAGGATCAACAAAGCAAGCCTAACCCATCAAAGAAAGATTCAAGTAGACTCCGCATATTATATTTGGAAAAACAGAATCATGAACTGTAATTTTTTTTTAAAAAAATCCTCCACAGAGATTTCTGCTTAATCATCAGTTAAATCTAAAACTTCGATGGTCCATAAGTATGACACTCCCAAAGCACTCTGTTTAACTGAGATCTTCACTGAGGGTGGTATCTACTGGCTAAATTTTCAGGTTTTTTTTTTTTCTTACCCAGTTACTTCTGGTCCAGAAGAGACAAGAGTTCCAGCTTTTGAAAGATATTCTATCAGAAAATAAATTTCAATTTAATAATGGTCACCACGTGTAGCTAACACATATATAACAGAAAGCCCAAAATGTCAGCTCTTGGAGAAACCTCACTTTAGACAGATCTTCAGTAATAAACTGACTCATCAACCAACATTCCACCAAAATTTCTGGGCTACCATCCCTAAACATTACTTCTCACATTGAGAAAATATCTACAATTTCTTGATCATTTTTTCATTGAGAGCAGGTGCCCATAATACACCAGAAAGAAAATCTACAAGGCAAAATAATCAGCGAAATACTCGCCTTAAGACAGTCTTTTATTATAATCCAGTCAAAACTAAATGAACACATTCATCAAGCCATTTTACAAAACCACAATTCATAAACCATGCGGACTGCAGCTCACCCCCAAAGATTTGTGCACACTGAGAAGCAAACCCCTCCCTTCTACTTATCGGCCAGTCATGAGGCAGCACACGTGCTCACAGAACCAGATTTGTGTATGTTTGATATTTAGAATACAGTTCTGGGGTTGCAGAGACACCACGAAGAACAAGAATCTTGTTAATTCAGTATAATTTATACCACCACATCGCTCTCTGTGTAAGTAATTTTTTTTAATATCACATTTTCCTTTTAATTTGTTATAAATCCCATGAATAACCTGAATTTTAGACATTTCATTATCTATTATAATTCTTATAAGAACTGGAGTAGGAATGGAGAAGGGAGATAAACATTCATTGGAGAATTCTACAAACTGAAGGCAGGGAGGGAAACTGGATTACGGGGAGAGGGGGCAGCAGAGGAAAAGAAAACCGGGGAAGAAAGCAGCTCATATTTCCCTGCTACACACAGTGCTCTCCAGCAAAAGAAACAGAGTTAATGACAAGATTGCTGGTTCCTCGTGATATTGATTTTTAAAAGAAAGAAAAGGAGTGAAAAATAAACTCAAGTTGGCTTCCAGGGTACCCCAGCTGTCTTGCTTCAAATATATAACAAGCTGTACTCAACATGGTATGATGGAGGGAAAAAGTCCACCAATACCAAGTAGGGACATGAAAAAAGAACACGTCGAAATTGGCTGAACAGGAAACATCATATACACATTATAAGCATAAAGCTCTCTAGAAATCAAAGGAAGCACGTTGGAGAGAAGATGATGCTTGCAAACCCAGCGGGCATACAAACACAAAAGCCAGCAGATAAATATCAGGAAAAAATCATGGAAGGAATACTTATCTGTGACTTCAGACTGGAAAGATAAGAAACCAGAGCAACTAATTCTGAGTAAAAATAAAGATTTATCACTGTCAAAAATGTTTGGATTTGTTGACTTTTCTAGGGAGTTTTAATACTACCTGCTAAGATCACTTACAGCTGGAAATACCAGCAGCCTCAGACCACAGCCCTGCACTCGTCCACTTGAACGCCTTCTCTTTCTTAGTTGAAAAGCAAAATTTTAAATTCACCACCATCTCATTTCAGGGCCAAAGAGTCCGCTGTCAATGAGGGTCCGTCATGTTTACGTGCTGAAGAACTTTGCAACTCACCTTGGAAGACGCAAACAGGCAAATACTTTTAGGAAGCTAATAAAAAATATATAAATAAAATAAACACCTATTTAAAAGTAAATAATCTATTCTCAAAAACCAGAGCACGGAGCAAAGAAAAGTGGGGAGGGGCCATCCACATTAGAATGCTCATATTTCCAGGGCAGCATTTCTCCATCCATATCCTTGACCATCCACCAAGTGGCAGGTACTACTCAAGGTGCTGGGACAGAGCACAGGTGAGTGAGACCCAGGCCGAGGGGGCTCCTTAAGGAGGAGATATTTACAAGGCACGGAGAGCTCACTAGAAATAACTGCTCCTGGCTGGAGGAAAAGGCACCATGCTGAACATGACACCTGAGCTAAATCCTAGAAGGTGAGCAAGGAAGTAGCAGGCAGAGGGAACTGCATGTGCAAAAGCACTGAAGAAGAAAAGAGGAAGAAAGTTCTTTGAACACATAATGGAGGCTGGAAAGTAGGCCCCCAGGGCGAGGAAGTAAGTTATCTGGGGCTTGACTGAGCATTTCACGTACAGAATTCAGTATCCTTCAAAGTATCCTTTTCTCTGAGTACCTAAGAAACTTATTTCTAGAAGCCATGCCCTTAGCATACATACTAGTCTTTCAGAGAACTTCTGAAGATCTCAAACAGTGGATAACATTTCTGTATTTCTCCTCCTCCCATATATCCAGTTAGAACAGAGAGAACTTAGAAATCACAGGGCAATTCTTGATGCTGCAAATGCCCCCTCAAAAAAAAAAAAAACAGAATTTGTGTTAGATAACCTATTAACATATCTGCTCTGATAAAGAAAAAATATATTTGGCTTACTTTAAACGTTTTTCTAGCATTAATCAAATTCTCTTAAAATGAAGGTCAGTTAGCTATTACTTTAAAAAGCAGCACATATCCTATGTATATGAAGTATATAAAGTATTTTTGTACATGGACCAATAACAAAGTGAATGTGCAAAATATGAAAATAATATCAGCATCATGGGTGATGTTTCTTCCTTCTTTCAAAATTTTCATTAATATTCTTTATACATCATCTTTTTAGCATACAGCTTTTTAAATTAATTCCATATTACCTGAATATAAACAGTCTGCTTTAAAAAAATTTCTAATTACAAATTTATCAGTAGAGGAAAGCTAAATGATTAGTGTTAATGATTAGCGCTAGCATTCAGAAGTTACAAGAATCTATGACACGTAACTTAAAAGCGGTTTAACTCCAGCAGAAATTTGGGTCAAAGAATTACACAAACAAAATCGGAGAGTAGCAATTCACGGTAACTAACAGGGTGAGTATTCAACTGGATAAAAAACCCAATTAGATCAGAGAAAGAGTCAGTTCAACTGAGCTTTAAGGGCCACGGAGAGCCGTCCTCCTGAGGGCGTGGAGCTCTATTGTCCAAATTTGATCTGAATGGAGGTAACAGGAAAAACAGGGGCAGGCATCCTTCAGGCCCTAAGGAACGGAACATAAAGGGAAGTGTAGGCAGGCAAAGCCACCACGCAGTGAGGAGGGGCGGGCTCCCCACAGGGCTGTCGCCCTCACCATTGTCTGCCCCATCCCAGCCAGTCCAACGGGGAAATCGCCAGCATTTCTATTGTTATAATCACAACTTCAGAACCTAACGCCAAACATTAAGAGTTACACCCTTCAGATTGTTATCAAAAGTTATTACTGATGATGTTATAAGATTTATAGGCTTTGAGAAGTAGAATATACATAAGTTTTAGAATCTGAGACCTAGATTCAAATTCCTGAACTTCAAAATCCTTTACTAACTATGCAGGCTCATAGGAGTCACTCAATCCCCCAGCATCTCCATGTCCCCATTTTTCCAATGGGGATGACATCATGTCCTCTGAGGCCTGCTGAAATGGAGCACCTGGTATATGGCAGGGGCTTGGGTCCCCTTGCAAGCCTCTCATACCATGCAAGGGACCCCAAGTTCTTACCCCCTCCTACAGTCAGTCAATTGTACAGTAGCTGGGAGAACCCAGTAAGGGGAGAGTCCCTCTGCTCAGACGTCATCACTACCTACGAAAGGAGAAGCAACTCTACGCAGCTGCTCCTGAAGACCTGGGTTCTTCTCTTCCACGTGGTCCCCCCCGGAGCTAAAGAAGCCTGTAGGCTTGCCACCACAGCAATTGTGCACTCGGCACAATTGAGGAGCAGTTTTATTTCTCCGACAACGCCGAGTCTGTATGCTTAATTATCTGGGACAGGATTTCCAACTAATAAACCCGAAACATGAGCTCTGACAGTCATGGTGGGGAGACGAGGGCAAGCAAATTACTAAGGTGATGAAGATTTGTGTCTTTTCTCTCTCATCTGGGGAGAAAGCAAGTTGTGTTATTTTTTAATATTTAAAACAGTAGCACATGGGCAGACAACCACTATACGACAATAATTCAATTGAAGGACACTCTAGTGTGCATGAACACTCAGGGTTCACCCTTGTATAGCTGATTACATTATCAGAACCTCCTGATTGAATTACTTCCCTGCAGCGCTTCCAAGTCTCTGCTCTTGCCCACAGAACATCTAATACTGCTTATCAAGATGCTGCATGTGTCCTTTGGCATTTGACCATCTGATATCTGAGGATACCTGTTTGTTAAGAGAGTTTTTTCCGAAACTCTGGGTCGCGGACCCCTCACCGCGTATATAACTGAAAAGGCTTAACTGCCCCCAAGGGAAGGCTGAAGCTGTAAAGCACCAAGCTCCGCCAGCTTCCAAAAGGGTCTAAGTCAACTGCTTCAGCAAAGCCTTGAAGTTGGCATCTGGTCTAAGTTAACATTTAGAGTAAGCAAATAAAAGGCACTCTTCCTGGACTGCTGTTGCCTCCGCTTTTCGGATCAGCTAACCTAGTGCAGCTACAGCACACGCCGTTCTAAGTGCTGCTGGTGAGGAGCTGGAGAGACGCAGCGAAGGTCTCTTCTCTTAATCAATACCAACAGGAGGAACAAGAGACAGGAAAGCAAAAGTCAACATGCAGCGACATTAGTATCCAGCAAAGACTTCCCTGAGAAGAGAAGTGCCTGAAGCCCCTTTTCCAGGCTATAAACAAATACAAATGATAGCTGAAATCATCACCAACAATAGCAAAAGAAAAAAGATTTCAGGGGTGCAGGCCACAACTGAGACTAGAGAGATTTTCTCGAGGAACGAAGACTAACTCAATGAATCGGCTTCAAAACTAGAGAAATGAACTTTGGATTATTTTGGATTACGACAGACATCTTCCTTGAAGCATTAATCTAACTGTACCATATTCAGGTAAGTAAGAAAGCAGACAGGAGGAGGATTCGTGTTTTTATTCCCTAGAGGTCACACATTTGATTTTTTTGGAAAACATACTAGGAACACGATACATAAGTGGGCAAAGCACATCCGTAGGTAATTTCCCCAAAAAAGTTCAAGTGAGTTGTAAACATTAAAAAAAAAATTAACCTTACTAATAACTTCACTGCATGAAGTTTCCTGTCACTGTGTTTAAGGAGACTACTCAGTACGGAAAGGATATGACTAAAAACTAAATAAACAGGGTGCAAAATTGCACACACACAGTAGAGGCAGGATTTACAAACAACGTATTGGCATCAGAAAGGCCTGGGTTCAAATCAGAGCTCTGTCACATAACAGGCAGTTTCAGCGATGCTGGACAAGTTTTTCAACCACCACATGTGGCTCATGTGGCTCATCTATGCAATGATGAGTGATGGTGCCCACCCGCCTCGATCAGAACTTAAGAAGTCATGCACGAGCAGCACTCTGCACTGGACCTGACTTAAGAGTAAGCACTCAATACAGGATACCGAGACACCCACCATCAATCACGACCCCTGCACCGGCTTTCCGTGCACCTCCCCCAAAGAGAGAAGGAACCCAGCCGCTGAGTGGCAACAGCCTAGCTGAATTTCCTCATCCTTGCAGGAAAAAAAAAAAGAAAGGAAAAGCTCAGATCCCGACGCTTCCTCTTCAATGGTGATTTTAAACTGTGGGCTTCTGACCAGGGACCTCCACTGCGATTGAAAAGGAGCCAAGCGCCCTGAAGATGAGGCAGAGGTTGACGCAGCACCAGAGGAGCAGGGCAGCAGGGCGAGCAAGCAGGGCAGTGATCCGAGACCCTGCACCTACCGCAAACATCACGAGACTCTAGACCCGCCGCTCGGCTCGGCTCCGCTCCCCCGGCAACAGGACCCAGTCACCACCAGAGGGGCTGTTGTACGGGCAATGCCAGTCCTACCTGTCCCCACACTTCCGCTGCTGGCACAGCTCAGCGAGAGACAGCCAAGAGCCCGGCTGCACTAACGACCTGGAGGAAGGGCGCCCAATAATCCCCTCCAGGTGATTCACTGGAGGGTCTGCACACCCGGCCTCCTCGGAGGCAGGGCAGGAGGGCCGGGGGCTGCAGGTCCTTCTCGGGCGTTCGGGGACAGCACGGCTCCGGAGGACAACTGGCTGAGCGCCGAAAGGTTCTCTGATCCCTGACTGCTCTGTGGGGTGGGGTTCGACCCAAAAACATTCATCAGTTCCAGCACAAGTTTCCAGAACACACTACTGAGTGAATGAATGATGGCTCTAGCCCACCATCGCCATCTCACAGAGGAGGGCTGGACCCAGCCTGAGCCACTGTCCCTTGGCAGGGAAGGAGACAAAGGTGGGGGCAATGAAGGACAACAGAGAAAATGTTTGGAGATATCAAATAAGATCAGTCCTAGGATTAGTTAGCTCACCTACTCTGAAGGCCGAAACTGTGCGCCACCTCCCCGTAGAGTAACTCCTCGAGATGCCCTCCCGGCTCCGGATCCAGGAGGCCTAAATCCCTACAGCGCCCAGGCCGCCCGTCCTCTCGAGTCTCTCTCCTTACACTGGCCCTCCAGCCCCTTAATCTCCAAACTCACGGACGTCTCGCGGCTCTGAACCTGTAAACGGGCCTTCACACACACTGCTCTCTCCCTCAGGACCCTCAGCCAAGTCCTACCCACCCTGCCATCTCAGCTTAAACAGGATCCTTCCCTCCAAACACAAACAAGTGTTGTCCCCTACAGTACATCCCATAAAGCCCTGTACGTCTTGGCAGCACCCTGCCAGGCTTAATTTGTTTGAAGTCCCTCTTTCCTGATAGACTCTGAGCTCCATGAAGGCAGGGCCCACTCTGGGATTACCCACTGTATCCCCAGCACAAGAATTTGTTGACCAGCTGATCATACTCCAATTTCACCTCATTCCCCAAGTACTTCAGCCTCCAGCCAAATCCCTCAAGGTTCCCATAACCCCACTCTTTTACTACTACTGCTCTATAAAAATCCAGGTCACCCCTCAAAACTCTGCTCACAGGCCACCTCCTCTACGACACCCGTCCCCATCTCTCAGCAAGACACATGCCTCTGACCTTCACCTCATGGGAAGAATCCAGCTTCAGAGCAATCCAGACCTACTTTCAAATCAGGCTCTGCACTGACCAGGTGGGAGACCTCAACTGGAGCCTCACTTCCCAAATAATAAAATCTAATTCCTGGGACTGATGAAGTAAAACACCCACCAGAATCTGGCATACAGAGCACCTGAAATGACAGCTCCCTCCATCCACCCTCCTCTAGACCGGGCGCAGTCTGTTGTTAAGTTCTGTCTTGCCCTTAGAGGGTACGCCCCTGGAGGGCATTTCCTTATGTGGTTCCTAAATGTGAAGTCATCATCCTCATCAAAGTAGCAACAATACGAGAATCATCTCACACTTACTGAGTGTTAATGTTCAGTGTGTGTGTTTAGGTACTACTTAATTTCTAGTATGTACAGTGGATCCCATTTTTATTTAAACATATCCATCCGGAATACACATGCATTAAAATATATCTATCTATATATTTGGTAAGATCTATCTATATATTTGGTATCCCAAAAGTCTTCATGTAGTTTTAAACTTTAAAAACTACAGAATTATAAAAAGCCACGAACTTACAACACCTTCATTTGGAAGTTTATTTAAATTTCTTTTACACTTAGTTTATAAATTTTGAATGCAAAAGTTATAATTTTAAATGTTTCAGTCCCTCTGATTAAAAATGGCAAACGTTAAAATTCCCCAAACAGAATCTGGGGAAGTTTAAGAAGTTAACATTCACTTCAGCTACTGCAGGAATCTTCTCTCTCTCTCTTTTTATAGCAATGTGCTCAATTTGGAGGCGCTCCTGGTGGATCGTACGCCTGAAGGTCTTTCTCTCCACCCTGAGCACCGTGCAGGTGGCTGTCACACTTGCTCTTTCTATAGAGAGCACGCTGGCCCCCCACACTCGCCACGCCAGAGCGATCTTCGGCCTTTGCTTGCTTCTTCCCCAGCATGTAAGTGGTCTCAGTGTGAACGAGACATGTCAAGTGTTTCAGGAACTGTACTACTTCTTACTGCTGACAGTCACAGACAGGTGCAACCGATACAAACGAGCTTTCATCCTGTCAGTTCACGCCCGACTGCAGTGTTAAAACACTCTTCTGGCCCATTCATCGCCCTGCACCTGCAGGATGCTAGTACAGATTACCTCCCCCACTCAAATCTCAGTTAGTTCTATTATTTCATATCAGGGGGCCTTTAACAGCCTGAAAATCTGTGTCATGCATGAGCTGTCCTGGGTTAAAGCAGTTTGTGTTTAAGGCCACCAGAAGCACACTTCTCAGCTAAGCTAGACCATTCTTCAACTGCCGTGCTCTCAATGAATTTCAGGAGACAATATTGATGATGGAGATTAACGAATGCAAAGGGACTCGTAGATGACTTATACATGATAAAGATGTTCCACAAATGCTTTTGTTAGCTAAGATTTTCAGATCATACAGTACTTAATATTTGAAATAACTCATCTAAAAGGCTGAAACTGTGCTTACCAAAATAATCAATAAGCTAAAGGAAACAAAACAACTCAACAAAAACTTAGTGAATTCTTTCACATTAGTCAGATCTGACAACTGAACCCCACTGTGGTAAATGTAGTACTGTGGTGTTGGAGTTGTCTATTGCTGTGTAACAAAACACCCCAAAACACAGTGGCTTAAAACTACAACTGGCACTGACAATTCTTTAATTTGGGCAGAGCCCAATGAAAAAGGCCCATCTCTGCTCCATATGGTGTGCACTGGGGCAGCGTGATGGGCCAAAGGATCCAAGATGGCTTCAGTCACAGCTCAGCTGCCTCAGCTGCGTGGCTGGAATGGCTAGGGGCTGGCCGGGCCTCCTCCCCTCTTGCAAACTCTCACTCACCAGAGCTAGTCTCTCCAGCAGGGGGGTCAGACATCTTTATATGGCAGCTGCCTTCTAAGAGGCTATGGACTATGTTATGGACTGAATTTATATGTTGAAGTCCTAACCCCCAGTACACCTCAGAATGTGACTGTATTTGGAGAGGGTCTTTAAGGTTAAATCAAGTCATATGGGTGGGCCCTAATCCAATATGACTGGGGTCTTTGTAAGAAAAAGAAGGGCCACCAGGGATGGGCACAAACAGAGAAAAAGCTATGTGAGGACACAGCAAGAGACAGCCATCTGCAAGCCAAGCAGAGAGGCCTCAGGAGAAACCAAACCTGCTGACACCTTGATCTTGGACTTTTAGCCTCTAGAACTGTCAGAGAATAAATTTCTGTTGTTTAAGCCACCTAGTCTGTGGTATTTTGTTACGGCCACCCCAGCAAAGTAATACAGGGGACAAAAACGGAAGCTACAACACCCTTAAAGCAACATCCAAGTCACAAACCTTCACTTCTGCGAAGTGGTCACAGACAGGTCAAAGCAAATCACAAAACCAGCCCAGATCCCGAGGAGGGGATTCACCTCCTGATGGGAGGTCCAGCATGCACACACTTAAATATTGCTGGCCATATTTGAAGGCTACAGGGGAAGAATATGGCATGAAGTCAAAACCCTGAGTTCTCCTATCTGATCTCCAACTGCCTGCAAGACCAACTGGGAAAGCTGGGTCATGTGTACCTCAATAACATGGCCTTTAGGTACAGTTCCTTCACTGGATGGCTTAAAAGGCCAACCAACTGAATGCTTATTAAAGGGAAATTGTTCAAGTATGTCAAAAACTAGGAGAAGCATCAACTGCTGACAAACACAGTACAGCTATATGAACTGTGGCTGTCCTGCAGACCTTATACGTAGCTATAGAGCAAGAATACAGATTCCATTCTGAATGCCATCCAAGAGCGTGTGATAAGAAAAGCATCCAAACTATAATGTAATCCCATGTACTACAGCAAGGACCCAGCCTGTGGAATTTTCTGGGATCTGATGTGAAGCATACCCCTTTGTGTCTATGATCCTTGTACAGAAAGGGCCTTTCCTCAAGGTAATCAATCAATCAATCAAGTGCTCCAGAAAACCCTAACTGCTCACCCATCACAAGTTTTGGTTAGAATCCGAGTGTTCCATAACTGTGCAGCAGCAAGCACGACAAGGCTAGGTGTGGACGGAGAGGAGGAGGGGCCTCAGAGGCTCCTGGTAAGGTAGTAAACAGCCGTTTTATACTGACAGCCTAGAAGCCAAACACGCAACTGCCTGCTTTGGCTGGATGCTATTAAACCAGTACTAATTAGAACAGAAGGACAAAGCTTGAAATAATGATTCTTATCCTAGAAACAGATTCTGCATGAGCAGAAAAGCAGGGAACAGTGAAGTGTCTGAGAGTGAGAAGCATTATGTGGATGGCTGGAAATAAAACCTCGGTTGAGAATGACTTGCAATAGTCTTAAACCTGCTATTGAAAATACCCCTGATACATATTTACTAGGTTTGTCATCCAAGAAGCTTCTATGGCATAGTATTTCCAGCCATCATTAACAGGCACTAATGACCACAGCCTTTCAGCGCCACCGCGGTGCACTGCAATGCGGCTCAGAGCAGCTGGTGGAACCCGAACAGATGGCCGGCTTCCCTTCAAGGCAAAACTTTCTGCAGGTGACAAAACGACTGTCAGGTGACTGAAAAAAGAAAAACAAACAAAAGTTGAGACTGGAGTATCTGATGTCAGTGAAGTCTGTGTTTAGTATCACAGGGAGCCTTGAACCGGCCCTTCAGGTTGGGAGGACTGTTTACAAAACTGGAGCTGTGCTACAGAATCCGCGTGTTCCCTCCAAATCAAGAACCCCTGACTGAGCCCGAGACACCTCTGTGTGCTAGAGAAATCCATTCCTCCAAGACACTCGGTGAGTACCTACTATGCACCAGAAAAGGTGTGCCTGGCACTCCAAGACCGGTGGAAGTCGGGGTCCCTGCCCTCAAGGGGCAGACTTGGAGGGAAGACCAGATAGTTGCAATGAACTCGAATGAAATGCCATTACCACTCTGGGCACGTGGCAGGCTGCACAGCAGAATGAACCACGTCCGTGTTGAGGGATGTTGAATATATGTCCTTGTATTTGTTCACACTTCTATTTTCCCTTTGGTAAATTGTGTATATACTTTGCCTCCTTAACTAATAGAATACTCAGAATCCTTTGGCTGTGAGAGCAGAACCCACTCAGGATGGTTAAACAGAAACAAGTCAATAAAAATTGAAAAAGTTGGGGGCTCTCAGAGGACACAGGATTATTTTCTCAGAAAAGCTTTTCCTGGTTATTCCGTCTACAAGGGCTCCCACCACCTTCTCCCTAGCACTTTACGGTGCTAGTCCCCCACCTTGCCCACTCAATCACTTTCTTCCCCCTTTCCTGCTTTATTGTCCTCACAGCACTCTCTGAAGTTAAATTTTGTATCTACCAGTGTGCTGGCCCATCTCTCTCACTAACGGGAAGCTCCACGTGGCAGGCTGCTTGTCTAGACCATTTGCTACTGTACGTGGCACAGGGCCTAGAGCAGAGCTGGTCCTCAGTCCATATTTTTAAGTCACTGAATGAATGGCCAGTCACACACAACTTTGGGCAGGGCGTGCAACTAGGTTTCACGCGGCACAAGAACCAGAATCTGGAACCAAGACAGCTTCTTGCCTGTCTCACGGGCTCCAGCCTCAGCGTCTCCCCAACCCCTGTTGCACCCCTTCTTGCAGAAGTGTTTTCTCCACACTTGTTTCAGAGGTGAAAACCCCGCTACAGTCTCCCATGCCCTTAGGATAAAGTCCAAAATTCTTCCAATAGTTTATGAGCCCTTCATGACCTGCCCCCCATCCTCCTTTCTAACATTATTTCATTCAACCTCTCTTTTCTAACCATATCAGGCTTTCTTCCATTCTTCAAAGGGGCATGCATGCTCACCTCTGGTCTTAGAATACTGTGTATCCTCTTCCTGGATCACTCTCCCTCTCGCCGCCACCTGACCACCCTCTTCTCATCCTGGCACAGGGCTGGGTGACCCTGCTAATGTGTCCCCATCATAGCTTATCTCTATAAATTGCCTTCTATCTCCCCAACTCGACAGTAGGCTCTGCAGAGGCAGGGACCATACCTGTCTTGTTCACCACTGCATCCCTCAGTAGTAGATGCTTAAATATTTGTAGAGTAAATAAACTAACGGTCTATCAGTAATGGCTATTCACTAAGGGGTTGTGACAAGAATAAGATCGCGATTCACAAGGGCAGGGAACCTATCTGCCACGTCCAGCTGTTCCCCTGTGCCTGGAAGAGCGGACTCCCAATAAATATTTGTTGGATGAACCAATTCCTGGCTTGCCTGATGTAACTCCACCTCTTTCTCTCCCACTTGAGAAAACATATCAGAATTCAAGTGGGTGAAAAACGACATTATTAAAGGGCCATCTCAGAATCATTTGAAAGATCCACACTTTATTACTTATCATCAATTACTGGCCATGTACCTCAAAACTGATCATTATTCAGACAGTGGTTGAGAATAGCTGATTTAGACAAAACTAAGAAATACGAAGCATCTTCTGCTCTCATTATTTTATTTTCCAGAAGATGAAGGTGACAATAAGCTCAGTAAAAACTAATCATTCTTACCATCACTTTCCTTTTTATAAAATAGATTCTGTGCAACCCCAGGAGAAACTAATTAAATTAAAAGACACAAAAAATTCCTTTTCAGTTATTTTTCTCCCATACCAATGGGAGAAGTTGCTGTCATCTCTATTCAACAGTCAACCCACTGTCCCAGAGACTTAATTCAGGGCGGCCACTGCTGATCCCAGCACAGCAGACATAAAACCACGGCCCTGATGTGACAATACTGGTCTCCCTCCAACACAGCAACCGGTATGTTTTTGGTTCTTCTGGTCTTTTGTATGTACGTGTTTTATCTTTTGGATAAAATATGTTTGGTAAAGTTGCTGGGACCTGAATCAACTTGGTTTTATTTCTGTTTATACAAAGCATCCCCAAATATTGATCACATGATGAAATACAACCAAAAATGAAAAGTCCGAATGAAGGTTTCAATCTTGGTGTGTTAAAGAGAGAAACAAATAAATCTGAGAAAGCCAGACGAGAAACCACACAGACAGCCACAAACTCCAAGCAAGACTAAAGTTAGTAAAGGAAAATATAGCAACCCAAAGCCAGAAACCTCATGGCCTTACCAGCCTACAGAATTAGACACTCCCTCCACACAAACAGATCGCCCCACACGCTGAGTGACAGCAAAGATTCTATTAAAAAAAAAAAAGTTCAAAGACCTTTTAGTCTATAAAGGATACTAGTGTTTGATGTCTTTGGGCCCAAATTAGAGAGGAGGCTGAGAAAAGGAAAAGTATTGGTTTTTTTCCAAGGTTTCTTATTACTACCAAGGGGTGGGCAAAGTGCCAAGGTCAAGACAGAAACAGCACAGAGAAATCAGGAGCCGCTTGTTTAAAAAATAAAGTCCATAAACTCTTCAAGCAACAGTCCTCCTCGTCTTATCTGATAGAATGCTGCAGCATCTAAGGAAAAAGGCTGCCCTCCCGGATCTCTGGCCTTTTGTAGTTTCCACTAAAATACTTCATTTTTCAGTCATATTTATAAACCTTCATTTGTACAGGTTCTTAACCCTTTTTCGTGCCAAGGATCCCTCTCGCAGTCTGGTAAAGCCTACTGAGCTGTCTCAGAAAAAGGTTTTCAAATGCATAAAATAAAAGATAAACGATTACAAGTGAAATCCATTATACTTAGTTATCAAGATAGTTTTAAATTGTGATACAATAATATATGTACTTCTGTATTAATGTATTAAATAACAAATTCAGCAGCGAGTCTATTTGTTGCCCATACTCAACATTGAGTGAAGTGCTAAATTTCAGTTTGCGTACAGCGCAATGAAAGATGTATTTCTTTTTCCTGTCCAAGTTCAAGGACTCCCTGGATTCCATCTGTGGACCCTAGGTTAACAAGCCTTGGTTGAGAGAGCCAATAAAAATACATTTTGTGAAGCATCAAACGAAAAAGCCTTGCAAAATGGAATGGAGCCAAACTCCATTCCACTGTGAGGTGAGGGGAACTAAAAGTAAGCAGTATTTCTCCAAAAACCATGATGGCCATTAGTCAGCAAGAGAACTGCAGGCTTCACATTGAATCCAGAAAAGGATTTGGCTCCCCTCATGCAGGGGACAAAAACACGGAAGCTTCGAGGAACAACGGCACTGCTGGGATCTGCCCTTTAGTGACAGCAGGGTAGGGATCCAGCTCAATTATGATCCTGAACAACTCTCCTTCCCCCTAGAGCCTTGGTTTCTTCATCAGTAAAATAAAAGGGCTGAACATGTACCTGACTTCTTAGGCTCCTTCCAGTTCTAAAATTCTTTCATCAGGTTATCTCTTCTGATGCTGGCTATTTCAGCCTCCTAAGCTTAATTTCAAAACATCACTGTCTTTCTTAAACTTGGAACAGAAAGTTTTACCAAATTTGAACACCCTCATGTACAACCTAACACCAAGCCTGTTTTGCACATATCTACTTCATGAAAAGCAATCATATCTCTGGTCTTTTCTGCTATTAAAACACAGTTCCCGTTCAAATTCTAGCACCATCACCTCAAGAATACACAAAATCAACCCACGCCGGGCTGCCTAGAATATGTCAACTATACAGTTTCTACATTTCAGCTAAGGAACAGTGTGACAGGGTAGAGACCAGGAAGGCCCTTGACGACTACCTACTAAACTGAGACAGGGTGGGGGACTAAGTCAAACTACAAAGCCAGTCTGCAAGAAAGCAGGAACTCAATGCGGATCTCCTGACTGTACCTTCAGGCTCTCCCCAGCACACTGAACTGCCTCTCAAATCCTGACACACTTCTTCAACTTTGACCTGTTAGCAGGTTCAAAATAAATAGCAAAAAAGACCCAACAGTTAGACCAGTCACTTTCTCTACTTTCAACTATGTAATGGGCACAGCAAAGAGTTGTGGCTGTGATACATTCACTGGTTAGAATCATGAAATCATTAAATTCCACTGATCTGCCAAGAAAGTGATGACCCTACTAAAATCCTAACTACCTGGCAATTCCCTTAATGTTGTGTAACATATCAAAAAGCACAGTATTTGTATATGGATAGACATATACATATATAGCTCCTTACACAGACATATATACACACACACAGAGATACCTACATATATACATATATAGCTCCTCAGTCTACTCTACAGGATTTCTCAGCAACATTTTACTATAAAATTCGAAAGAGAACAAAAAGGACAGTCACACAACAGCTAAAAACAAAAAGCGTTGTATTTTTTAAAAGTTTCTATCAATATCAATATTTGGCATTTTTAGATCTCCAGATTAATTTTACCAACAAGAAAATCTACTAGAAATTCTGTTTACCAATATTTATGTCCTAAATGATCAGACATGCAAAGTTGATATTAATTTTTGATTGTTACTGTTGTTTTAAGAGGAAAGGCACAGTCTCGAATCCTAAGGGTGGGATATGAATTAATAAGGGTCTCTTTAAAGTCTACCTACCTTCTCACTCTTTCCCCTGCATTCTCCAATGTGTTAAAATTGCTAGGGAGTCAGAAACCTACTCTCCAAAAAAAAGAAAGACCACAATTCTTCTCAAGCATTCAGAAACCAGACCGGAGCCTTCTCAGCAGTCTGTTCTCAACTCACATTCCCCTTCCTCAGAGAGACGTTCCCTGATCTCCTGGATAAAGAAAGCAATACCTGCATGGAGCAGACATTCTCCAAATTAACCCACTTCTGTTGAGAACTTGGTAACACCCGAACTTGTCATTCACTATTCATCTGTTTACATCTTTCCTTCTCTTTATGCCTGCCACTGCACACTAAAATGAAAGCTCCTTGTTCATGGCTGGATTCTCAATGCCTAAACAGTGCTGGCACATTGTAGGTGCACAAATAGCTGCTGAGTGTCTGGCCCAAAATATTAAGTGCGTGCCAACCATGTCACCCTCTGTCTCCTAGAAAAGCATCAGGTAAAGGATAGAGCACGTGCAATCAGCAATGTACTTACATAGCCTGCTTTAGGGTAAGCCTGTGATCAGAGGACAATCCAGGGTATAAATCCTTTTCCCAGCTTTGGAATGCCCTGCACTTCCAGCTACCAACACAAAACCTCTCCAGGCCCACTCACACACTGCTTTTCTGAAACATCTCAATAATGATTTCCTCAAAAGGAAGTAACAAATAAAATTCTGGCATAAATTAATCTTCCGAGTCAGGTTCACAATGTTAAACATATTCTGAAGCCAGCCACACAAACAAAACCAAACTCCACAAAATTAGGTTGGGCTGAGGTTACATAAGACAAGCCAAATCTGGCTTTTTTCCTGTCATTCTTTCCTCCTTCCAGTGAACCCTGACATCTGTCTTTGAACTAATGTGTAATTAAGATGCAAGTGAGAAAAGCGCCTATCTGCAAACTGCTTCAAAAGATATAGACACTTCCAACAGTACTCCACTTAATACTACAGCAACAAAGTGAGGAGGGCTAGACTTTGAGCTCTACTATGCCTAGAAGCTTCTCTTAAAAATTCTTCTTTAAAATTACTTTTAAACACGCTTTTCAGAGTTCCCTGAGTTCGTCCACACCCGCGACTCCTCAGACGTGTGCTAAGCCTGCCTATCGGCACCCCCGACCTGGTGCTGAATGCAGGTCTGTCAACAGACAAGGACAAACGCGCGGTTCCCAGGAGTAGCACATCCAGAGTCAAAAATAACCCCTTCTCCTCCAAACCCAAGCTGCTGCCTCTGCCGAGGTCCCCCATTCCGCGCCCCCTCCACCGCCCGCTTCGCCCGCGTTAATCCCGCGGAGCCTCTCCCCCGGATTATTAAAGGGAAACAATAGAAATGTCACAAGGAAACTCGGGAAGTAGAAGAAGTCTCTAATTGCTGCCGTCTAACGACTGCAGATAATTACTATCTTCAAAATGTGGTTTTCACAGCGGAGCGAGAGCCGAGGCGGGCGAGCACCCGCCGCCGGAGGACGTCGGCGAGGCCGCGCCGGCGACGGAGCACGGAGGACATGCGGCCCCGGAGCGGAGCCCGCCGCCGGCCCGCCCGGGTCACAGACAGGTCACTGCCCGGGGGCTGCGGCCGCCCGCCGCAGCCCCGACACAATGTCCTGAGCGCCGCCCGCCGCGCCGCGCTCGGGGGCCGGGGGTCCCGCGGGCCTCCCGGCTTCGCCAAGTGGGGGTCTCCTGCGACACTGCCCGCTGCCTGAGACGGCGGCGCCTCAGCCGGCCCCGACCCGCCCTCCGCGGCCGGGGCGCGCGGGGAAGTCGAGCCCCTCTCCCCGCGGTACGGCCGAGGACTCGGTCCCCGAGCGCCGCGCCCCGCGGGGCGTAGGGTCGCCCAGTCCCCGCCGCCGCCGCGCCGGCCGGCCCAGCTCCGCCAGCTCCCCGGCGCGGAGAGCGCGTCCCGGCGCCCGCCGCAGCCCCGCGCGCTGCCCGGGCACCCGCCTCCGCGCCCGCCGCAGGCGCCCGGCGGTCCCCAGAGAGCGCCCGAGCCGCCCCACCGCCCCGCTCAGGGATGCGGGCGCTCGCCGCCCGCCCCCGAGCTCCCCGGGCCGGGGAGCCGCGGACTCACCCCAGGACCACCAGCTCCCCGTATTTCACCGGCTCCTTATTGGGGGCGCAGTGCTCTTCCTGGCCGGGGGAAAACATGGAGCCCCGCTCGGCCGCCGCCGCCGCCTCCACCGCGATCCCCGCCGAGTCCGCGCCGCCGCTACAATCCCATCCCGAGAAGGGGGTGAGTGCGCCGGGGAAAGGCACGGCGGCGAAGGGGGCGCGGGGCGGCCAGTCCCGCGGCTGCTCCGTCGTGGCTGCGCGGCTGCCCTGCCGGGCTCCCCGGAGCTCCGCGCGCCGCGGCCGCCGCGAGCCGGACTCGGCAACAACTGGGCCCGGGCAGCAGGGGACCTGCCCGCGCCGAGCGCCGCCGCCAGAGCCCCGCGGGAAGGAGGGAGGGAGGGAGGGAGGGGCGGGCGGCGGGGGAGGGGCGGCGGGCCGCGGGGCTGCCGCGGGCGCGGGCAGGTGGGAGCCGCCCCGCCCCCGCCCCGCCCCCGCCCCGCCCCGCCCCCTCGGGCCCCGCGGCCCGCCGGCCCGTGTTATGTAAACATAGAGTAAAAGGGAAAGGAAGTCTTAAAGGAGCAGCTCTGTTTTTCTTTTCCCGCCTCCTTCTCCAAACTCACAGCGCAGGGTCCTCAGCCCTGGCCGCCGGGGCTGCCGCCGCCGAAGGCTGCACAGGACCCCGGAAACGCAGCGGTCGGGGTCCCGAGCCTAGCCTAGTTGTCCCGGGTTTAGTAGATGTAAAAAAAGAACTTCCTCTCCGGGTGTAAGAGCATTTGCTTTCGCGATGTCACTGTGTGGCTGCAGACATCTGGTGGTGTCGCCCACACGCACCTGGGTGTCTCTTCTTCCAAAACCAAGTCCCGCAAAGCTTGAAGACGTCTAGAAACGTGGAGCGCTTTGCTATTTGGTGGTGGATTCGAAGGCGTTTTGAAGGCGCTTGGAGCACCCCGCCATTGTACAGGATGCAGCCACTCGGTTTGTCGTCAGCAGAGTTCCAAATGGTTTAAAAAGAAAAGTTGTTTTCTTTTTTAATCCATACTCTATCCACTTTTCCCATACCTTTTCTCAATCCCCTGAGGAATTTAAGAGGAAATTACCTAGGTGAACTTTTTAGTGAATATAAATGTTCCTTTATTACCAGAATTTAATCAATGCACTATATTTACTTCTTTATGCTTTTCTAAATAGTTACTACTATGGTTTTGAAATATGTTACAGTGTGTATAATAGATTTACTGACTGCTGTTTTTCATCATGCAGGATTTTATTGTTTTACCGTTTATTAAGCACTCATAGCATGCTAGAAACTCTACATATTGTTGCCAGTCGCTGCCTCTCAAGACTGTTAAATATTTAAAGAAATAAATACTGCAAAAGCTACCCTATATATAAACAGTGACTGGTTGGCTGTGACCCTAAGGAAAAGGCTAGAAAAAAAAAATTACATCTGTAACCTTCCATCTCCCGGTTCAACACCCTTTGTCTAACATTCTCTGACAGGTTGTTACTGTAGTGATGTGATGCTTCAGGAAATTTTGCTTCAGCTAGTAACTGATTTTTTTTAATTAAGGTTTTAGGAATAAATTATTTCAGAGTAACTAAAGCCATGCCATTGGTAAGCCACACACACAAAAAAATTTAAACAATTAACTTATTTCAGCTAACTATAGAAATTCTATACTTCAACTGAATACAGCTGTTCTGCATATTTTACATATTCTGTGTATTTTATGTATATATATTCTGTTATAGTTTTAACCAACAGTCCTTCACTGAACTATTAAATGCTTTCTTATCACTAGTGTCTAGGCATGAATTTCTGTCTGAATTTCTGCTTGATTAATATTGTCTTCATCTATCTACTCTATGCTCCTACCTGCTATCTAGGTGTGTGACTGGCGAAGATCTACCAGACTCATGCTGCGGTTAGGCAGCCAACCATTACTATAGTCCCTGGCTCTGTCCTTCTAACTTCTCTAGGCTTGTTCTGTTGCTGCTACTGCTCTCTAGGCTACAATTACCTCCTCCCTCCTCCTCTCTTGGCATGCTGTGCTTTTGTGCATTGCATTACACTGTTCTGGCTCCATTTCCTCCTTGCTGTGCTCTGCATCTGCTCTTAGCAAGATGGAAACAAATATTTATTAACTTCCTACTAAGTTCCAGACACTAGGCTGAGAGTTTCCCATAGGATGTCCCAGTCTTTGAAGGCTGTCCATTCTATCTGCCGATGGTGCCCCTGACTTCCAGAGGGAAATCTCTTTCTACTTTCCCAGCAGGTCTTTAAACGTGTTTATAGTGTTTAGTCAGGTCTGTCTTGATCAGAGTTACTTACAGGAAGTGTTGCTTTGAATGAGTTTTTGTATCAGTGGAGGCCTTTTATCCTAGGTAGCACAGGGCTAGCAGACCACTTTTGTGAATCATTCTGAGCCCTGAACACCTCAGGAATGCATACAGGGGCCAGGAGTGGAAATCCAAATGAGCAAGTGGGCTGACTGAGGACTGTGGCAAATTGGTGAGCCTGTGCCATCTAAAAGGGGCATCTGCCACTCATCTCCAGCTAATTGTTGCCATGTAACAATACCAGCTCACTGTTGCTAAATTTAACTTTTTTAAAGAAAGCCCAAATCCCAATTTTTATGCCAAATCTCCCAATTTTTAACTGTCAGCAACTCATTCAAATTTGTTGGGGTTTTTTTTTTTTTTTAACACAGTGTGGGCCCACCAAAACCATGTCTATTTTCTAGATTGAGCCCAAGGTCCCCAAATTTTCTTTCTCTGACTTCAAGGAAACATGAGTGAAGGTAAAAAATACTTCTCAAATGGGATCAAATGGCGGAGCTGGGAAGGGAGCACAGTGGTGGGGCATAACTTGGTTTTCTCAGAGAATTGGTGGCTTGTATCCCTATAGAAGCCAGCTTGCACCTTTCTCTGCCCATCTCTTATTAGAGTTTTCTGCTCACAACTTAAACCAATTAGAACATTACCCCCACCACCCCCCAGCTAGTATTAGGAATCTGATTGTAGCATGGATTTATCTCTTCTTGAATGTAATTGTTTTAGTTAGTAGCTCCAGGCTGGTGGAACAATCTGGCTGTGCCATCTGCCAACCCACTGAAAGCCAGGGTGGGTTTGGCTGACCTGGCTGCCAGGGCAGACCCTCCCCTCCCTCTCTGCTTGGCTTTTCATTTATGTCTCCCCTAAACCACTCTCCTGAAGAGGATGACACATCCACAGCATCCCAGAGGGACTTGATGCTGTTTCTTGGACAACCAGAGGCCGTATGTTTACTACACAAATAAATAATATAAGGCTGTCTCTTGATTTCTCCTCCTGTTATATCTACCTCTTTCAAGTTAGAATTAAAAGATTTAGTGAAAAAGTTTATGTTTATCTTAACCATACCTTAAATAAAATCAATCAAATACCTTCCAGTATTTCTAGAATGAATGGTCTAATTTTTGGCCACTCTAGCTTCTACTTTACCTGTTTATGTTTGCAAAGACTAAAGAGTAAGAAGATACTTTCAGAAATATATGTTTGGACAAACTGATCATTATTTTGTGAAACCTTAGATCATATTTCATTTTTAAATTATAGCTTTTTTTTCCTGATTGGAAAAGTAACATGAGCTCTTTATCAGAAGTTTGGAAAATGTGAAAAGAAGGATTTTTTTAAATCTTATTTTAAATCATCCATAGTCTCATTATGCAGCAACAACCCTCATAACATTTTTGTGTATTTCCTTCATCTTTTTAATTTTTAATTTTTTTGACATAGTGGTGATAATACTGTATATTATCACTCTATGCCCAGTTTGTTATCCTACCTTTTGTTTCACTTAATATTATATTGTGAGCAGTTTTTTCTTGTCACTAAAACTTCATCAACATTTTTGTTATTTCGTCGTATAAATCGACATTTATTAACTATTCCCTTCTTATGGAACATTGAGAAGATACTAATTGGGGTCTTATAAATAATAAACATATTTATATTTGTTATTACTGTATGCGAACAGATTCCTACAAGTAAAATTATTACATCAAAAGGTATAAACATTTTTAAGACCGTTTGAAGCATATTTCCAAAGAGTTTTTCAAAACGATGTGCCTGCCAATTTATACTGTAACTAGCAGGAAATGAGAGAGCTTGCCTCAGGGAACTCTCACCAGCATTTTTTAAACACTTACTGATGTGACAGGTGATAATTTTTTATTTGCATTTCTTTGCTATTGTAAGGTGCATTCACTTTTTTTTATTGTGGTAAGAAACACATAACATGAGATCTACTCTCAACAGAGTTTTTAGAGTACAGTCCAGTATTGTTAACTTAAGCACAATTTTGTACAGCAGATCTCTAGAACTTTTTCATCTTGCATGACTAACATTTTTTACCCATTGAACAACAACTCCCCATTTCTCCCTCCCCCCGGCCCCCAGCAACAATCATTGTACTTTCTACTTCCAAGAGTTTGATTGCTTTAGATACCTCATATAAGTGGGATCATGCAGTATTTGTCCTTTTGTGATTGGCTAATTTTTTAGCAAATTGTCTTCAGG
This sequence comes from Diceros bicornis minor, assembly GCF_020826845.1. Classification (NCBI taxonomy): domain Eukaryota; kingdom Metazoa; phylum Chordata; class Mammalia; order Perissodactyla; family Rhinocerotidae; genus Diceros; species Diceros bicornis. The sequence continues at coordinate 6,095,515 of NC_080763.1, read as the reverse complement.
ATTCATCCATGTTGCAGCATCTGACAGAATTTCCTTTTCTTTATGGCTGAATAATATTCCATCGTATGTATATACCACATTTTTTTAATCCATTCATCCATCAATGGACCTTCAGGTTATTTTCACCTCTTAGCTGTTGTGAATAATGCTGCAAGTGGGGTTTTTAAATTATATGGTAATTCCATTTTTTAATTTTTTGGGGAACCTCCATTCTGTTTTCCATAGCGGCAGCACCATTTTATATTCCCACCAATAGGGCACAAGGGTGCCAATTTCTCTACATCCTCTCCAACATCTGCTGTTTTCTGGGCTTTTTATCATGAACATCCTAATAGGTATGAGATGATACCGCATTGTGGATGTGATTTGCATTTCCCTTTTCATGTACACGTTGTATTTGCATGTCTCTTTGGAAAAATATATATTCCATTCCTCTGCCCATTTTTTAATTGGGTTATTTGGGTTTTTTTGCTATTGAGTTGCATGAGTTCCTTATATGTTTTGGATATTTACCCCTCATCAGATATATGGTTTGCAAATATTTTCTCTGATTCTGTAGGTTGCCTTTTCACTCTGTTGATTGTTTCCTTCGCCGTGCAGAGCTTTTTAATTTGATGTGGTTCCATTTGTCTATTTTTGCTTTTGTTGCTTGTGTTTTTGGTGTCATATCCAAGAAATCTTTCCAAGACCAATGTCCTGAAGCTTTTCCTCTTTGTTTTCTTCTAGGAGTTTTACAGTTTCAGGTCTTATGTTTAAGTCTTTAATCCATTTTAAGTTCATCTTTGCGTATAGTATAAGATAAAGGTCTGATTTCATTTTTTGTGTGTGAAGATATTCAGTTTTCCCAGCATTATTTATTGAAGAGACTATGCTTTCCCTATTGTGTATTCTTGGTGCTCTTGTCAAAGGTCAGTTGACAGTATACACGTGGATTTGTTTGTGGGCTCTCTGTTCTGTTCCATTGGTTTATATGTGTATCTTTATGCCAGTACCATACTGTTTTCCTTATTATAGTTTGTAATATAGTTCAAAATCAGGAAGTGTGACACCTCCAGCTTTGTTCTTCTTTCTCAAGATTGTTTGGGCTATTTGGGGTCCTTTGTGGTTCCATATGAATTTTAAGTTTGTTTTTTCTATCTCTGTAAAAAATACCATTGGGATTTTGATAGAGATTGCATTGAATCTGTAGATTGCTTGGGATAGTATGGACATTTTTAACAATATTAAGTCTTCCAATCCATGAACACAGGATATCTTTCCATTTATTTTTGTCGTCTTTGATTACTTTCAGCAATGTTTTGTAGTTTTCAGTGTAAAAGTCTTTCACCTCCTTGGTTAAGTTTATTCCTAAGTATTTCATTCTTTTTGGGGCTATTATAAATGGTATTGTTTTCTTAATTTCTTTTTCAGATAGTTCAAAGTTAGTGTGTAGAAATACAACTGATTTTTGTATGGTGATTTTGTATCCTGCAACTTTACTGAATTCGTTTATTAGTTCTAATAGATTTTTTTGTGAAATCTTTAGGGCTTTCTACATGTAAGATCATGTCATCTGTAAACAGAGATAATTTTACTTCTTTTCCAATTTGAATGCCTTTTATTTCTTTTTCTTGCCTAATTGCTCTGGCTGGAACTTCTCATACTATGTTGAATAAAAGTGGTAAGAATGGGCCTCTGTGCCTTATTGCTGATCTTAGAGGAAAAACTTTCAGTTTTTCACCATTCAGCATGATGTCAGCTGTGGGCTTTTCATATATGGTCTTTAGTATGTTGAAACAATTTCCTTTTATTCCTAGTTTGTTGAGTGTTTTTTATCAAGAAGGATGTTGGATTTTGTCAGATGCTTTCTGTATCTATTGAGATCATCATGAGATTTTTGTCCTTCATTCTGTTAGTAAGGTGTATCATGTTGATTGATTTTCATATATTGAACCATCCTTGCATCCTAGGGATAAATCCCACTTGGTCATGATGTATGCCTCTTTTAATGTGCTGTTGGATTGAGTTTGCTAGTATTTTGTTGAGGATTTTTTCATGTATATTCATCAGGGCTATTGGCCTGTAGTTTTCTTTTCTTGTAATGTCTTTTTCTGACTTAGGTATCAGGATAATACTGGCTTCATAAAATGGTTTGGAAGTGTTTCCTCTTCTTCAATTTTTTTGGAAAAGTTTGAGAAGGATTGGTATTCCTTTTTAAGTGTTTAGTAGAATTCACCAATGAGGCTATCTAGTCCTGGAATTTTTTTTGTTGGGAGGTTTTTGGTTACGGATTCAATTTCCTTACTAGTAATAGATCTGTTCATATTTTCTATTTCTTCATGATTCAGTCTTGGTAGGTTATATATTTCTAGGAAATTGTCTATTTCTTTTAACTTATCCAATTTGTTGACATACAATTGTTCATAGTACTCTCATAATCCTTTTTACTTTTGTTGAAGTGGTAGTAATGTCTCCTCTTTCATTTCTGATTTTATTTGTTTGAGTCTTTCTCTTTTTTCTTAGTTAGTCTAGCTAAAGATGTCAATTTTGTTAATCTTTTCAGAAAAAAAAAAATCTTAGGCTTTTGTCAGATGAACCCGTTTTAAACAGGATCCACCTCACTAGGACCTGTACAATTGAAATTTTGAATCTAGTGAAATATTAAATATTTCTGTTATATTTCCAATTTGTTAAGTTTGAACAATCCAATGAGTTCTTTTTTTCTCATTCTTTTAAGGAGGCTTTAATTATTTCAGTAGGTTACCCTACAGATGGTAAGCAATCCAAATAATACAAAAGACTGAAAATTGTCTTAATCCCACTTTCATCCCATAGTTCTCCTCCCTAGTGGAAACCACTGTTATCAATTTCTTGTGTATCTTTCCATTGCTATCCTCTGTGTATGTGTATGTTTGTGTAAGTCATCTCTAAGGAAATACAGAGAAATGGTAGCACACTATATACACTATTGTATACCTAGCTTTTTTTCACTTAACAAGGAGACCAGGAAGGATGACTGCATGATAAGATGGAGTCGTCTGTGTGAGATCTGAGGGATCGACAATATTCTATCCAGAAGGTACAGCAAGTGCAAATGCCCTAAGATAGGAATGAGCTTGGCATATATTAGTTAGGAGCAGAAACAACCCCATGTTGCTGGTGCTTACTGAATGAGCAGGAAAGGGGTGTAAGATAAAGTTGGAGAGGTAGGTAGGAGCCAGATCATACAGGGCATCAAGGTAATGATGTGAACGTTTGATTTGCTTATCTTTGATATTGGAAGTCTCTTTGAGAGTTGGGTATGTTTGTTGAAACAATGAAAAAATAAAATCATCTAACAATTTTACCTACATAGATATCATGAAACCATAAAATGCTTTGCTGAAATCAAGCTACACATTTTAGAAGCTACATGAGAAATGATTTTTTTTTTCCTTGACTTTTAATCAGTAAATCTTTTTTTTTTTTTTTATTGATGTTTTAATGGTTTCTAACATTGTGAAATTTTGGGTTGTACATTTTTGTTTGTCCATCACCCCATATATGACTCCCTTCACCCCTTGTGCCCACCCCCCACCCCCACTGCCCGGGTAACCACAGTCCAGTTTTCTCTGTCCATGTGTTGGTTTATATTCCACATATGAGTGAGATCGTACAGTGTTTGTCTTTCTCTTTCTGGCTTATTTCACTTAACATAATACGCTCCAGGCCCATCCATGTTGTTGCAAATGGGACGATTTTGTCTTTTTTTATGGCTGAGTAGTATTCCATTGTATATATATACCACATTTTCTTAATCCAATCGTCAGTCGAGGGACACTTAGGTTGCTTCCACTTCTTGGCTATGGTGAATAATGCTGCAATGAACATAGGGGTGCATAAGCCTCTTTGGATTGTTGATTTCAGGTGCGTTGGATAGATTCCCAGTAGTGGGATGGCTGGATCATAGGGCATCTCTATTTTTAATTCTTTGAGGAATCTCCATACCGTTTTCCATAGAGGCTGCACCAATTTGCATTCCCACCAGCTGTGTATGAGGGTTCCTGTTTCTCCACATCCTCTCCAACATTTGTTGTTTTTTGTCTTGGTGATTATAGCCATTCTAACGGGCGTGAGGTGGTATCTTAGTGTTGTTTTGATTTGCATTTCCCTGATGATTAGTGATGTTGAGCATCTTTTCATGTGCCTATTGGCCATCTGTATATCTTCCTTGGAGAAGTGTCTGTTCATTTCCTCTGCCCATTTTTTGATCAGGTTGTTTGTTTTTTTGTTGTTCAATTGTGTGAGTTCTTTATATATTATGGAGATCAACCCCTTGTAAGATGTATGTTTTGCAAATATTCTCTCCCAGCTGGTTGGTTGTCTGTTCATCTTGATTCTGGTTTCATTTGTCTTATAAAAGCTCTTTAATCTGATAAAGTCCCACTTGTTTATTTTTTCTTTAGTTTCCCTAGTCTGGGTAGGTATGTCATCCGAAAAGATTCCTTTAAAACCAATGTCAAATAGTGTGTTGCCTATATTTTCTTCTATGAGTTTTATAGTTTCAGGTCTCAGCTTCAGGTCTTTGATCCATTTTGAGTTAATTTTTGTGAATGGCGATAGCACATGGTCCACTTTCATTCTTTTGCATGTGGCTGTCCAGTTTTCCCAACACCATTTATTGAAGAGACTTTCCTTTCTCCATTGCATGTTCTTAGCACCTTTGTCGAAAATTAGCTGTCCGTATATGTGTGGTTTTATTTCTGGGCTTTCAATTCTGTTCCATTGATCTGTGTGTCTGTTTTTGTACCAGTACCATGCTGTTTTGATTACTATTGCTTTGTAGTATGTTTTGAAGTCAGGAATTGTGATGCCTCCTGCTTTGTTCTTTTTCTTTAGGATTTCTTTAGCTATTCGGGGTCTTTTGTTGCCCCATATAAATTTTAGTATTCTTTTTTCTATTTCTGTGAAGAATGTCATTGGGATTCTGATTGGGATTGCATTGAATCTGTAGATTGCTTTAGGTAATATAGACATTTTAACTATGTTTATTCTTCCAATCCACGTGCATGGGATATCTTTCCATTTCTTTATGTCATCGTGGATTTCCCTCAATAATGTCTTGTGGTTCTCATTGTATAGGTCCTTCACCTCCTTGGTAAGATTTATTCCTAGGTATTTTATTCTTTTTGATGCAATTGTAAATGGTATTATCTTTTTGAGCTCTCTTTCTGTTAGTTCATTATTAGCATATAGAAATGCAACTGATTTTTGTAGATTGATTTTGTACCCTGCAACTTTGCTGTAGTTGTTGATTGTTTCTAACAGTTTTCCAACAGATTCTTTAGGGTTTTCTATATATACAATCATGTCATCTGCAAATAGTGAGAGTTTCACTTCTTCGTTACCTATTTGGATTCCTTTTATTCCTTTTTCTTGCCTAATTGCTCTGGCCAAAACCTCCAGTACTATGTTGAACAGGAGTGGTGAGAGTGGGCAGCCCTGCCTCGTTCCTGTTCTCAGAGGAATGGCTTTCAGTCTTTCCCCGTTGAGTATGATGTTAGCTGTGGGTTTGTCATATATGGCCTTTATTATGTTGAGGTACTTTCCTTCTATTCCCATTTTATTGAGAGTTTTTATCATAAATGGATGTTGTATCTTGTCAAATGCCTTCTCTGCGTCTATTGAGACGATCATGTGGTTTTTATTCTTTGTTTTGTTGATGTGATGTATCACGTTGATTGATTTGCGGATGTTGAACCATCCCTGCGTCTCTGGTATAAATCCCACTTGATCATGGTGTATGATCTTTTTAATATATTGTTGTATTCGGTTTGCCAATATTTTGTTGAGGATTTTTGCATCAATGTTCATCAGCGATATTGGCCTGTAATTTTCTTTCTTTGTATTGTCTTTGTCTGGTTTTGGTATCAGGGTGATGTTGGCCTCATAGAATGACTCAGGAAGTGTTCCATCTTCCTCTATTTTTTGGAATAGTTTGAGGAGGATGGGTATTAAATCTTCTTTGAATGTTTGGTAAAATTCACTGGAGAAGCCATCTGGTCCTGGACTTTTATTTTTGGGGAGGTTTTTGATTACTATTTCAATCTCTTTACTTGTTATTGGTCTATTCAGATTCTTCATTTCTTCTTGGTTCAATTTTGGGAGGTTGTATAAGTCTAAGAATTTATCCATTTCTTCTAGATTGTCCAATTTGTTGGCATATAATTTCTCATAGTATTCTCTTATAATCCTCTGTATTTCCGTGGTATCCGTTGTAATTTCTCCTCTATCATTTCTAATTTTATTTACTTGAGCCTTTTCTCTTTTTTTCTTAGTAAGCCTGGCTAAGGGTTTGTCGATTTTGTTTATCTTCTCGAAGAACCAACTCTTTGTTTCATTAATCCTTTCTACTGTTTTTTTGGTCTCAATATCATTTATTTCTGCTCTGATTTTTATTATTTCTCTCCTTCTGCTGGCTTTGGGCTTTGTTTGTTCTTCTTTTTCTAGTTCTGTTAGGTGTAATTTAAGGTTGCCTATTAGGGCTTTTTCTTGTTTGTTAAGGTGGGCTTGTATCGCTATGAGTTTCCCTCTCAGGACCGCTTTTGCTGCATCCCATATGGTTTGATATGGCATGTTATCATTTTCGTTTGTTTCCAGATAGTTTTTGATTTCTCCTTTAATTTCATCAATGATCCATTGGTTGTTCAGTAGCATGTTGTTTAATCTCCACATTTTTGTCACTTTCCCAGTTTTTTTTTCCTGGTTCATTTCCAGTTTCATAGCCTTATGGTCTGAAAAGATGCTTGTTATGATTTAATCTTCTTAAATTTATTGAGGCTTGCTTTGTTTCCCAACATATGGTCTATCCTAGAGAATGTTCCATGCGCGCTTGAGAAGAATGTGTAGTCAGCTGTTTTTGGGTGGAGTGCTCTGTATATGTCTACTAGGTCCATCTCGTCCAGTTTTTCATTTAAGTCTAATATTTCTTTATTAACTTTTTGTCTGGATGATCTATCCATTGCTGTAAGTGGGGTGTTAAGATCCCCTACTATTATTGTGTTGTTGTTGATTTCTCCTTTTAGGTTTGTTAATAGTTGTTTTATGTACATTGGAGCTCCTATGTTGGGTGCATATATATTTATAAGTGATATGTCTTCTTGATGGAGTGTCCCTTTTATCATTATATATTTCCCTTCTTTGTCTTTCTTAACCTGTTTTATCTTGAAGTCTACTTTGTCTGATATGAGTATGGCAACACCTGCTTTCTTTTGTTTGCCATTAGCTTGGAGTATTGTCTTCCATCCTTTCACTCTGAGCCTGTGCTTGTCTTTAGTGCTAAGATGTGTTTCCTGAAGGCAGCATATTGTTGGGTCTTGCTTTTTAATCCATCCTGCCACTCTGTATCTTTTGATTGGAGAGTTCAATCCATTTACATTTAGGGTAATTATTGAAATATGAGGGCTGAATGTTGCTGTTTTGTCACTTATTTTCTGGTTCTTTTGCATTTCCTTTGTTTCTTGTCCCATTTGTTTTGGACTGCCAATTCAGTTTGGTTGTTCTGTCTTATGATTCTTCTAGTTTTCTCTTTGTTTATCATATGTGGTTTTAATTTGATTATTTGTTTAGTGGTTACCTTGAGGTTTGAGCAAAAAATCTTGTGTATGAGATAGTCCATTATCTGATAGCCTCCTATTTCCTTATCTAAGTCACTTCAGTTACTTTCCTCTTTCCCTCCTAAGTTGCTCTTGTTATACCTTATTCTATCTTGTGTTGTGGCTGTGTGTTTACAGTGATGAGGTTAAATTTATTTTTGGTGAATTTCTTCCTTTGATCTTTGAGTTTAGTATTTAAGTGGTTGCTAACCTATTCCGGTAAAGATCTACTATTTCTCTGATTTTGTCTACCTACTTGAGAAATGATTTTTTAATAAAAGAATTCATTTTTACATTCTTAGCCCAAGGCCAGAGTGTCTGCAAACAATGAAGAAAGCTTGTAATAAGGAGACGGTCCTGGAAGAGGGCCTCCTTACTCTCCTTTACCGCTGAGACAGAGACTTAAGGAAAGAGCTTAAGTTGAGGTGGGAGAAAGGCATCTGAAAAGAGTGGAGAAAGGGCTAGCTTAGGAGACAGAGACCTCAGTTCTACATCACTTAATCTCTTTATGCCTGCCTCAATTATCTCATCTGTGAAATAGGAATAATAATTTCCTGCCTATATATCCCACAAGGTTTTTGAGAAAATCAAATGAGATAATGCATGTGACAGTAACCTGTGTACTGCAAAGTATTTAAATACATATAGTGTTGTCATTTTTTTTTTCTTGATGAGGATGATTGGCCCTGAGCCAACATCTGTTGGCAATCTTCCTCTTTTTGCTTGAGGAAGATTGTCCCTGAGCTAACATCCGTGCTAGTCTTCCTCTAATTTGTATGTGGGCCACCGCCACAGGATGGCTTGATGAGTGGTGTGTGGGTCCGCGCCGAGGATCCGAACCCTCGAATCCAGGGCCGCTGAAGCAAAGTGCATGAACTTAACCACTACACCACTGGGCCAGCCAATGTTGTCATTTTTTGAATAAAACTATAGGAAAAATATTTTGTGAGGGAGGATGTGGAAATATTAAATAATAATGAATCATAAATATGTGTTGAAAGCTTCTTATACTTGTTTTTGTGCAGCCCTGTAATAATAAGTCAATTTGATAAATATTTATTTAAGACCTATTATGTTAAGGCACAGTGACAGATACAGCTAGTAGCGCAGCTCCAAATAGGACAGCAGGAAACCGAGAGTCCCAGGGGCTCACTGTGGAGGTAAAATCCTGATCCTGGAATGAGGGCCAGAGAGGGAGAGTGTGGGACTCTGGCTGGCAGAGTCAGCACAATCTGTAGCTTTCCTGCTAGTTGTGAAATGTTCCAGTTGCAGCAACCAAGATCCTGGAATCTAAATAAGAAATGAACCCAAATGAGAAGGCTGCCAAACTGTAAGGTGCTCTACAATAGCATGATTATGAGGGAGTACTAAAAGATCAGCTGATATCAGGAAGTTGGATCTAAACTTTTGATCCAATGTTTCAACCATCTCCAACTTGCTTATGAATGTCCATTTGATCTTAAATTAACTGGATGCATTCATTTTATTCTTACCTTTTTATAATCTTTTAAATTCAGCCATTACAATTGCACATGTGAAGTGACTGGGTGTGTTTAGCTGCAAAATCAACATTCGAAGCAGAGAGACCTAATCTCCATGACCACGTGCCAGTTCACATGAGAAATCCAAGGGCACACTGATACTCCCAGCTCAGCACAGATGGAGCCAACTCCCACAGTCAACAATTAAAGTAGGAACAAGCACAGATAACAGGTAGAAGTTATAACTACTCCCCTAAGCTAAATAATAAGACAAAATGACATTTTCATTCCTTTTAAAAGAGCTTAAACCAAGTTTGCAGCTTAATCACAGTAATGGGGGAGTTAAACACTTTAAGACCCACAAAATCAAAACTGTTAATTAACTAAATATTCACCTGCCTGGTTAGTTTAAGTTCCTCTTAACCTTTCTCTTTGCTTGGTCACTGGTCAATTACATGAGGGGTCTTTCCGCTCTTGTGTTCAGTCCTTATTTTGTGATTAGCTAGTCAATATGCCAGAAAGATCTGCAACTGACCAAAAACAAGCCACAAATACCCAATAGGGCAGTGAAGAATCATAACCAAATGAGCCAAATTTATTTCTTCTATGAAATTATGAATATTTTATTAAATGTTAAGTATGTCCACTTCTACATCCAGACAAACAGATGCTAAAAGCAAATAAAAAAAAATTTTAAATTAAATCCTTTGCCCTCTCCCTCCTGGTGTAGGCATTTTAAAATTCAATCTTTCTAGCGTTTATCACAGACTCTCCATATGTTTGGTACTATACATCATATTCAATAGAGAAGTTTCTTGCACTCTAAAATCTTTTTATAATAAAATCATATGGATGTTAGGTTGAAATGTCTATAGCTCTAAGCATATTTTTTCATTCACAATTAGAGATTTTATTAAGCAACTTTTGAGGATAATGATTGTACCAGCTATCTAATATTGCAAAACAAAACACCCCAAAACCTAGAGTCTTAAAACAAAAGCCAAAAACCACTCTTGGTCCCATCAGCCAGGGTTAAGGGTCAGGGTCATGAAGTTGAAAATAGCTGCCATGGGAGCAAGTTTTGAGGAAGACAGGCTGTGCACTGGGAAAACACCTCCCAATTGTCTACTACAACTATAATTCCAATGGAGAGAAAGCAGGAAAATTTGAGTGTAAACAAAATGGTAAAGTATAGAATGAATTATATTTAGTACTATGTGTGGGATAAACATGAGTCAGAAGAGCACAGCCAAAGAAGATACATGAACCGAAGCCGGCAAGGAGCAGTAGAAGGGGCCAACTAGATAAAAGGAGAGAAGGAAGTTCACCCCAGGTGAGACCGCTGAAAGGTTTCGATATAGCAGGAATAATTTAAACTTGAAAGAGAGAAGTCTGGTTGCAGATTTTGAGACAGGAGGTGATGAAGTCAACATGGCAGGAGAGAAATGGACGTTCAATCACTTGAAATAAGTGAATGGACAGTGAGTTTCCACTATGTGTCGGACCCTGTGCTGAGCCCTGGGCTTGTTTTAATAGGGTTGTTCCAGAGCATCTGAAGGGTATACACCACCAGGAGGGCTGCCAAGGGACTCTACTTCTGCTTGTCACTGCAGAGAGAATGACAGCGACGTCAGAACAGTTCAGTGACCAAAAAAAAAAAAACCGGCAAATTAGAGAAGGGCATCACCTTTAGTGTAAAATTTCACTTTTCATTCTTTAGTTTTCTTTGCCTATAATTGATGATAAAGTGTGGGTAACATTATACTGCCTTCACAGAGGCTTGAGAAATGCAGTTTGGTGTTAGTTTAAAGTGTTAAAACAGAACTAATGTCAAACACGAGCTTTATGGCTGATCATCACATGGCCTTCAATAAGTATCTCTCTCTATGCCTTATTCTTGAAGTGCAGTAGATAATAATAACAAATAACATGAATCAGTGTTTATTATGTGCCAGGCACTTTTATCCAGGCTGTAAAAAAATAACACATGTAATCCTCGCAATGCAATAACCAAATGAGGTGGGTACTGTGATCATAATCCTGCTAATATAGATAACGAAATTGAAGTATAGAGAATTTAAGTGTCTTGACCAAGATTATCAGGAAGGTTAGCAGTAGAACTGGGCTTTAGACTCAAAATATCTGGTTCCAGAATCCACGAAATATGCGATGGTATCTCTTAATTACTTTTTAAATTTTTAAAATTTTAATTTGTACTCATTAGCAATGTTGGCTAATGTCCTTTTATATGTCTGTCATTGTCAGCAGTTTTTGTCATACATACACTTCTAATAAGTAGGGCCATTTAACTAAGTGGATGTACCCCCCGTCCCAAAGTGACAAAAAGCACAGAGCCAAATATGCCTATTCACAATATACTGTGTGGAGGAATCATAACGTGTCCTAGTCGACTTTCCAGTAACAGCTTTAAGCTCTTGAGGCCATTTGAGGACCCAACACTCTCTGTGAGCATGCGCGACAGCCATTACTCCCCTAGTGGAGGCCAGGGACTAGAGGCTCATTCCCGCCTTGCTGCTCTGCTGCCTCAGCACCACACACACATACACACTCTACTTAGGGTGGGTGAGCCATTTGGCCTCCTCATTGTAACAGAGGGACTGACACATCCAGCTTCCACCCCAGCTACCAGAGTGACCACTGTCCATTGGGTGACTAGAAGCTTACTTCAACTCCAGTGTCCTCTGACTTCTCACATTTAGGACAGGAATTCATGGCTTTGCCGACGAACCACTTGCTTGTAGAGGGATTAGAAAGGCATCCCAATCATCCCTCAATCTGCTCTCAATAGACCCTGGACTGGAATGGTCTAGTCACCTTTGAGTAACACAAGTTGGTCATTCTTCTGTTGGTGGGTGTGTCTTCTGTATCTGTGTCCTTAGCCAGTTGCTAAGTTTACGGACATCAGCACAGGTGAGGGAGAGGTCCAAGCACTTTGCTCTGGGAAAGCAGGCCAACATGCAAATGCTTTGCATTGCTGCTAACCCCAAATTTTCTCAAATTTCATTATTGAAAGGATCAATGTCAGTATCATGAATATCAAATTATCAAGTTTCATCTTCTAATGTAAGTTGGCAGCCTTTGGCCTTTCTACATGAACCCAGGATAAGATGGTGTTGAAGTTAGGCCTTTTCAGTTAGAAGAAATGGAGAGCCATTTGTGATTCTTTAAGAAAAGGGAGGTTTTGCTGTAATCTCCACGTGGATTAAAACCGGAACTGGGGCAGCTTTAGGGACCGGTGGGCTGTTCCTCCCTCAGAAGATGTCTGATTTCTTTCTTTTTTTTTTTTTTTTTTGTAAGGAAGATCAGCCCTGTGCTAACATCTGCCAATCCTCCTCTTTTTTTTGCTGGAGAAGACTGGCCCTGGGCAAACCTCCATGCCCATCTTCCTCCACTTTATATGGGATGCGGCCACAGCATGGCTTGACAAGGGGTGCGTCTGTGTACGCCTGGGATCCGAACCGGGGAACCCCAGGCCGCCGCAGCGCAGGGCGCGCACTTAACCACTTGCGCCACTGGGCCAGCCCCAGAAGATGTCTGATTTCTAATGTTTGCTGTCTTTCTCTTTCTCTCTCCAGGCGCATTTCCTCTGCTGACTCATGTTTTCTTCCGTCTTTAACTTTTGCAGAGCACGTTGGAAATCAAGTCTTTTTATGTTGTAATGATTCAGCTTCTGCTCCTAATAATACTTGCTGAAGTCCTTCTCTTGGTGTTTTTCAGTTCACATTCCTGAGAGAAGACATATGATTGGCTCAATATGTTTTTTGAACATCAGATCAGGGGGCGCAAGTCAGCCTTAGACTGGGTGGTCTCTCCTGGTCAGTCAGCTGTGGTGATGAGGAAGAGTCAGAAGGTGGAAAAGATGGCTACCAATGGCTCTTCTCTCTCTCTTTCAAGTAGAGATTGCCTTACTAGAAGCTACTATGGGCTAGCAGGTACCAGAAACATGTCTCGTGTAGATGGGGTATTTGAGGCTGAATTGCAGCAAGCTCTTGGTAACAGAGTATTAACATCATAAATTTTATATAATTAAATTAAAATGGCACCATTTAAAAAAATTTTTTAATGTTCAAATTTATAGTCATTTCTAGTCAGTTTTTATTTTATTCTTTCAGATGTAAGATGACCCTATTTTACAAAGTTAATTCTTCCATAAATTCATATATTACTTTTGAAGAAAGCAGATTTTTAAATAAGTAAATTATCAAAGAAAGGTTCAAGACTACTACAATCTCTTTCATCTTCTTAAGCTTCAAAAGTATCCCAGCTTTTTCAATCTTTTCCCTGGAGCTTGATTTCCACTATCTCCAACCTCACTTTAATTTAGGCCAAACGATCATTACAACTGAAACTGCCAGAAGCAACAAGAAATGTTCGAAGGATTTATCTTTGTTATTTGGCCTCTAACACAGGACCTACAAGGTCAGGATTCATCAAGTTATCATCTAAGCATAATTTGTTGGAAAGAAACAGCAGAATCAGAGATGAAGATGTATTTTAGCAGTAAAAAGTGAGGTAGTATTAGGTACAAAGAATAAGAATGAATTTTCATCATTTTTATTTTAAATGTTCTCATGACAATTAATCTAATCAACATATCTCCTCTTCCAAAGACAGATTTCCATGATAACTTTTGAAGCTTCTTTTTCTAGACATATCCATCATTTCCTCTTGCCCATTTGGAGAACTTTTCCTCCTAACAGCCCTGAAGGGATATGACTCATCCCAGTGGGTAATTGGACCAAGAGTGGGCATGTGGCTCAAGCTAGGCCATTCAAATTCTCTCTCCTAGAAATTTTGGAAATTGAAACACAGAGACTGAATCAATTGACATTTTAGGCTCCAGAGCCAAAAGGTCATATAGAATTAGTAATAGAATTGGCTTTATGGCCAAATTTAAAATGTAGCTAAATAAAAAGTTAAATGCAGCTGAAGTTATGGGAAAGCAGACCCTAAAAGGCCTGTAGAAGAAGCTGATTTCCATAGGGAAGATGGAGTTGATGTGCAAAGAGGTAAAGATGAATATTCTGAGAAACACCAAGAGAAATTATCTGCCTATAGATATTTGAATTCCCATAAGTCCCCAACTGTATCATCAGATTCATAGGATTTCTTCAGACCTTTACAATAAATTCCTCTTTACTTCAACTAGCTTGAGTGTGTTTCTCTTGTAAAGAGATTAAGATAATTTCGTTTCTTATGTGCATACTTTTAATCTAGATGAAGACTGCATTTAGTATGACTCGAAAGAAGGGGATGACCTTCACCCCTTCCAGGGCTTCCTGAAGAAAATTGAAGGTAAACACCAAAGCATGTATGTCTTACGTATTTGCAAAGTACAGCAGTGTCATGCAGAATGGGACTTGATGAGTAACTGCTGTGACCGAGATGAGACTTAATAGAAAAGCTTTTCTTAATAAGAGGGATGATTCAGTCATTGTAATCATTCAGCAAATTACATCGTCTCCACTCTATGTGCTAAGTACTGTGAACAGTTCTAGAGCCCTCAAGGAGATTAGGTGAGTTATAAATAAGGTTCCAGTGGGGCTATGAGTAAATCACAGTTACTATATAACACCCTTCAGTCCACTGAAAGCTAAGGATGATTTCAAATGGAGAGCACTGGGCTGGAGAATTGGGGGGTTTGAACCACATATAAAAATTTCAGCCCTTTCTTGCTTGAGTTTCTCTGACAAGGGACTCCAAGTTTAAACAAAGTCCTGTGAGCAAGTTTCTGAGATAATTCTGAACAAGTCAACAGACATCTACTAAAAATGTACTATATGCTGGGCGCTAAACATACACTAAGATGAAAAGGGCTTGGCTCCTTGTCAAGGAGCTTTTGTACTAGAAAGCGACCTAAGATAAACACATCCAAATGACTTTTATACCTTGATAAGGAATATCATTCACTCATTAGATTACTGTTTGTATTGATGCCTGAATGCTGTGTTGGTGGATTCTGTAACTGTTTGAAACTTTTGTGGCTTCTCCTTGATCTCCTGTCATTAGCTTAAATTCTATTCCATGAAGAACAGATATGATTCCAAATTAACGTCATTATAACTGGGTAAGAGCACTAATAACTGAAAACTCTCAACTTGCTTTGGGGGTAAAGCCTAGGAAAGTCCACCACGTCTTAGCCCTAGAAAGCATAGTGTCAGTGTTTAAGCAATGATATATTTGGTGCCATTTTTTGTTTTTGAAGAAAAGGGCAAACAATATAACCCTCTGAATCTACAGATCATGAGAGACTTAAAACATCAGTTGACAGTACAGGAAGTAAGTCAAAAGAGAGAAATCTGGCACAAGAGCTAAAGCAGCCAGTCACATTAATGGAATAAAGAAGACTATACAAATATCTTTGGATCCCAAACTCAAATTGCCTCTTTCTTGCATGGCAGCCCAAGGAACTCTCTTAGCATCAGTTAAGGGCCCCAGCACAATTGGAGTTGGAGACTTAGAGGGAGAAGCACAAGATGAGACAATATTTAGAAAGCATCTTGCAAAGACGCAGTCCTCCCTAAGTGCTTCATAATCATAATGTTATGGTTGAGTGCCTATCAAATTATAGCTGAAGACCAAGCAAAACACAGACCTTTTCAGAGCAGTTATTACTCACTTAATGGTCTGATAGGGCAAAGGATAAATTCTTGAAAATGTCAGGTATTCAATAAGTCATATTCTCAGAGAGAGAGAAAAAAATCCTCCCAGAATTCAGGCTTATTACCTAAGATAAAAGTCATGGTTCATGTCCAGCAGGAATTTACAAAGACAAACACAAATGTTGCAGTATTAGTCTCCAAAGCTCATCATCAAACCAAGAACCAAACTGTTCTGAATCATTCAGCTATATCCCCAAATGCCATGCTATGGAGAAGCAAAAGACTCTATAGGGAATTATTTCGAAAGGACCTTGACACAGAAACCCTCGAGAGTAGGTAGAGCCGAGCTGGGGAAAGATGGAAAGAGCAGATAAGTAGAATACATAAATTGCTAAATCTGGTTTTGAATCCCAGGGCCACCATTTGCCAGCTCTGTGACTTTGGGCAAGTTACTTAACACCTCTGAACCTCAATTCTCTCTTCTGTAAGATGGCAGTAATAATAATATTGTGAGAGTTAAGAGAAGTAATATGTGGAGCATAATACCTGGCATGTGGTGGGCAATCAATAAAGATCAGTCCCCATTTCCTAGGATGGCCTAGAAATAAATGTCAATTTATAGTTTGCTTTTCATTATACTTTACCTATTTCTCCCATTGGATTGGAGAGGCCAATATAGTGAGTGGTTAAAGCACACAGCAAGTGGAGATGAATTGCCAGGGCTCAAAGCCTGGTTTTGTTGATTTCCAGCTGGGTAACTTTGGGCTAGTTACTTAACCTCTTAGTAATCCAGTTTCCAGAAGGATGAACTGAATTCATGTAGATGCTTGGAACATTATTGGGCACATAGTGAACACTGTAAGATTGAGTTACTCTCATTATTACCATTTTGTTAACTGTACCCTGACAAAATATAAATCCCTTCAAGGAATTTATTCCAATAAGTTTTTCCCCCCGAGTTGTCAACTCATGTCTTGGATAAAAAATATTATTTTTTTGATGAACAGAAAATATGGTTCTTTTCATAATAATTCATGGGAATAACTTGAAAAATAGACATTTTAAATTATATTTTTCTTTTACGAGTGGATGGGCAGGGCCTGGAACTGGTGTTTATGTATTACATGTCAAAAACGTTTGCATGGTTTTCCTCCTCCAACACATGTACAATTTTTTTTTCTAGAACTAGAGTTCCCAAGAAGAAATTCTTTTTTTGTAACTGAAGCAACAAAAGTCTCTCTGGTGTTTCCTAACTCTGAAATAGAAATCATTTGGAAATGTTAAAACAGCTGTATTCAATTATCGCTGAGCAATTTAAATAGCTAGTGGTCTCAGATTCAGAATTATTCACAGCACCTTGTTAAAGTGGTGAAAAAGTCTCTATCAACTAAATTTACATATGTATTTGAATTCCTTTTTAGCCAGCTGTGCCACTCACTTAGTGGCATCTCCGTGGAGAGTCTGGTCTCACATTTTAAAAGTTGGAATTCTTGTAGCTAGGTAGAGACACAAACACTCAAAGATAGGGTTTGCTCTGTGTTAAGTAAGGACACAGAATCCCATTTCTTAAAGGAAGCTTTCCTGAGAACAACCATCTGTCTTTTTTTCTCAGGCTATCCTGACTTCAAACCAGAAGTTGTAGTAAGAGCTGGCCTGAAACGTTTCTGTCTTGTCAGCTTCCACCTTCTGCAGGCAGCTCCGTTCTGTCCCGTCAGTGTCGGAGAGGCTGTGTGCCGATCGTGCAGGACACAGGGGCCGGGGTGCTGAGCAGTGACAGAAATGGACCTGTCATGTGGTCTGAAAATTCTCCAAGCTCACTTCTTAAGTCTTTGAGCCCTTTTTCCTTGTAAGAAACTTCTTTTTGCCTGGACCCCTCCCCAGTACTGTGCAAATGGCTTGTTCCAGTACCCTCTCCCCCCAACCAGGGGCTGCAGCTTACAGTATGAGCTTTACTGTTAAAGACTCCTGGATTTGATTTCTGGATCCTCCACCTTCTAGCTGTATGACTTTGGGCAAGTTACTTCAATTCCCTGGTCATCAGTTTCTTAACTTTAAAAGTGGAGACAACAATATACCTACCTTGCAAGATTCTTGTGAGAATTAAAGAAATAATGCATCACAAGCATCTAAAACAGAGCTTCGAGAATAACTGAATGTTCGCTGCCTATTAGCTATTGTTTAGAATAAATGAATGCATATCACAGACATTAGAACAAAGAAGAGCTTTAGAGTCCAGATCCCTCTTCCTAAGATGCCCTTGGCTTTCAAAGTTATTCCAGGAGTGCTAGGAATAGGCAGAGCTCTCCGAAGTGAATCAAGATACCCCAAGAGATCGCCTGAGGCCCTGATGACAGACTTTGTGGAGGTCGACCCCTCACGGGATGGTGCATTACAGTTTAAGAAGTGCTGTGTGTTAGCTGCAGCATCCAGCATGATTAGACAGTGGGAATGGTTGGTCTAACAGAGAACATCCTCCCACAGGCTCAGGAATCGAGATACACCCTCGCTTTCTGTTTGTCGTAGTGAGGAACTCCGCTGACACTATAGTAACTAAAGGCACCTACATTCCCATCTGCCACAGGAGTTGGCTACCCAATTCAAATGTACACCTGTTCTTTAGGGAGAGCAGTATATCTCATTTCACATTTATGTAAGGGGCCAGACCTAAGATCCAAGTGGCACAAGTGTGCTGAAGCAGCACTAAAGTGATTTTCTGTGCCACACACAGCAGCGAGTGCCAGGGCTCTGGGAATGAAGGCAAGGAAGGTGCTGTTTGTCTTTCTACCCATTCTGCTTTTCTGCCCCTCCCCTCCTTCCTCAGTGCCAGGACAGAGCGTCCCAGCCTCTATCAGGAGCCCCCACGTACCACCAGTGGAACTCCAGTCGCATCTTTCCTCCTCCACAATGTCCCAAGCTCCAAGACGGCTCTCCTTCAGTTCTCAGCGGAGCAACACTTGCATTATTCTTTACAGGAATTTGTTCTCTGGTTAGACTAATTCACAGTAAGCTGTGAATGACCAACTAGTCTTGGGACTTGGAAATCCAGTGCAGTGGGTTGAATTGTGTCCCCCAAAAAGGTATGTCTAAGTCCTAGCCCCCAGTACCTGTACATGTGACCTTATTTGGAAAAAGGGTCTTTGTAGATATAATTAAGTGAAGGATCTTGAGATGAGACCGTCCTGGATTAACTGAGTGGGCCCTAAGTCAAATGATAAGAGTCCTTATAAGAAGTGGAGAAGACAGGGGCACGGAGAAGGACGTCTGAAGACAGAGGCAGAGGTTAGAGCAAAGCAGCCACAAGCCAGAGAAGGCCTGGAGCCGCCAGAGGCTGGAAGAGGGGAGGAGGGATTCCGCCCTAGAGCCTTAGGGAGGAGTGCCGCCTGCTGACACCTTGATTTTGGACTTCTGGCCTCCAGAACCGTGAGAGAATAAATTTCTGTTGTTTGAAGCCACACAGTTTGTGCTAATCTTTTTATGGCAGCCCCAGGAAATGAATATACCCAGTAACGCAGACCACCACAATCCCGGGGGCCCACTGAGCCCGAGTACTTTCCCATACATTATTTCAGTGAATGTTCCCAAGGAGGGCAGAAGTAGAGGCCTGATCTTGCCTTGACAGATGAAGAACCTGAAGTTCAGAAAGGTTCAGTAACCTGCCCTGTCACAGGGCTGGGACTCAAACAGTTCTTCTGTGCCTTTCCATTCCGCCAGTTTCCCTAAGGAACAACTGTTGTTGGTTTGAGTTTTAAAGAGGAGCCTGTGCTTCCAAATGCATGGCTGACTGGTAAGCACTTTTCCTTAGTGCCTTCCACTTCCTTCACTCTGCCGCTCTGTCTCCAGAGTTCAAGGCCCTGAGTCCCAGCTTTCACACTGGCTGACTCAGAGAGAAGAGGGAAGGAGGCGTGGCTGCCTCAAGTAACATCAATTATAAAAACATATTCTTTTTGCAGTGTTTCTACTTCCCTTTCCATGCTCCTTTGTCCAGGCTCAACCAATATCACATCCTAGCCCTTCTCTAATTTTTGAATGAACACCTTAGCAGTGGTATTAATTCCATCATTGTCATCTGTGCTTAAGAGTATTTTTTAATTAAATGATATTATCACATTTTGGTCACAGTTCCCCATCTAATTTTCAATAACAATTATGCTTCCACTTATATATTTCAGTGTGTCTCAGCAATGTTTTTTTTCTGGGGGACTCACTGGGATCCCCTTTAAATTTCCCATGGCAATCAGAAGCTGACATCAACTCACACTCTCATTAACTCACAGAGGCTCTAGGCAGCTAAGATATCAGCAACACCTATCATTTTTTCCTTCTTGTGCTGGTCCTTTTCATCTCCCTCTCTTTGGAGCTGCTCAAGCGTTCCAGCATATCTGTGAGGCTGAGAGGTATTGAAGTTGGCACATATTTATTGAGTGGCTCCCCTGTATATAGCACTGTACTCCAGTTGCTATAGAAATAAGCCAGAAAATCTAACTCTGGATTCTTATGTCTCACATACTCAAATTTAGATGAACTGTGATGTGGCTACAAAAAAATTATGCCATCTTCCATGAGAGGGAAATGCAAGCCTGCAGTTTCATTTGGCGCTTTAAACTGATAAAGCTGTCATGTGAAGACAGAATCATTTGTCTGTTCCATCTTATCTTCTCTGGACTTGAGGGAGCTTAATTTACAGTGAAAACTTAGTCTTGGGTGTTCTAGCTGCTCTGAAACTTAATGGAGTGGGAGAGAAAGACAGAAGAGAGAGGGTCACTAAAGAGTGACATGGCACACTTTCCTAGTGCTGGAGATGACTAACTCCTTCTCTTTTTCTAATATTATATCACGGAAATAGAATTCACTTGCAGACTGGCCGAGACTGACTGCTAAGCCCAAGGAGGGGTAGCACAGGTGAGGCTGTAGTCTGAAATGTGTACTAAGATTCAAGGAAGAAAGTAATAAGGAACCAAAAACAACGACTGAGTGTTGAGAGAGAAATAGGAAGAATGTTCTGTCTCTGATTGCCCTTCTTTTGAGCCAAGCTTTCTTAGTTTTTCTTGAAAAGAAACTGAAAATCAATCCAGTACACACACCACTCTTTAGCTTTCGTTACTGTAAAGCACGGCTTCAATTTGAAAGAGGCATTGCTGAGAATAAAGCCATTGAGAAATGCTAGATGGGATGGGAAGTGGGGAGAGCAGAGAACAGAAAAGGAAGAGCAAAAAAGTTTTAGATCTCATAGAAGTAAGTCTTTAAAATGACATTTTCCCTTTAACCCATGACGAATAGGAAAAACCTGAACTTGAGAAAACACTTGAATAAATTTGAGAGCGAAATTGATCTGCATGAGAACAGTAAGAAAGGACTTCACATATTACTTCTCAGTGATTTGCATCCTAGCATTTAAAGTCACTTGGTTGACGGGTGCAGGCTTTTGAGTACCACAGGTTACATACCTCAACCAAGAAGGTGCGCAAAGGTTACAATCTGAAGGGTTTCACTGCGATTTGGATGGGAGCTTGGAGATATTAACTAAAGAAGTGTAAAGACCATCACAATTATCTCTGCTTCTATTTTCTTTGAAGAAGGAAGAGGATCACGTTGTTTGAGCTTCTAACTGCACAGGAGGAAGGACAGGACAGCTAAGAGTTTGAAAAGACAGTATGAAGAATTTAAGTTGGTTGTTAAACTGAGAGAAAGTTTCTCACAAGAAGCTGGAGGGGTTATTTGAAAGATGTTCACTAACTAACTAAAGCCTTGGCCCTAGCAGCCGTCTTGGCTCTCCCCTCCTGGTCATGTGAGTCTATAAAATAGAGCAGCAATGTTCTACACAGAGGCAGTAAAGATTGTGACTAAGTGCTTTTCCTATGGAATCAAATAGATGGAGGTTCAACTTTCATAGCCACTACTTGACAGCTGATTAAGCCAAGCAAGTTATTTCGCCTTGCCAAATTTTAGTTTCTTCCATTGTAGACTGGGGCAATAAATACAGTGTGCACCACTGGGGGTTCTGTTGAGAACTAAGTGAAATACTGTTATTACATACTGTAATAAATGCTAAGCCTTGTGTCTGGAACATAGCAAATATTCAATAAATATTAGCTAGTATTGTTGCTACCATGATTGTTACTTCAAGAGAAGCAAGATAATAGCCTAAACTACTTCCTTCTTCTTTTCATTCATATTTCGTGCCAGTAGGATATAATAATGGATTTAATATAATAACTAATATAATCATACAGTCACTGTCCTGTTACTACTTCAACTTCTTCAGGAATTGCAAGTGAATGTCTCCTAAAGCTGCCTACACATTTCATGTCCAGGTTGATCTTTAACCTGGTGCTACAATATTAACCTAACCTACCCATTCTGCAACACTTCACTGGACCAATGTCAGCTTGGGCTGCACTCCACCAGGAACACACTACCTTTTCACTGTTAACTTGCAGTTTCTCTCAGGTCTTAGGGCTTTCAAAATTGGATATGGGCAATTTCATTACTAGTGGTCTGTAGAGTCAATTTTAAAATCGTTCATCTTTGTAAACTCAAAGGTGCACCCATCAGCAAAGGTTCTTGCCAAGTTTCATTATTCTGGGCTACAGAGTGAATGGATATACAGGCAAAATCCTTCTCATAGCGATAAGACCATAACGACTCCATTAACGGAGAAATGGTTATCTGCTGCAAGTGGTACACGACTCGCATTCTTACTGGATTTTTTTAAAAAAATGTCGCTGAAAATGAGTTGCTAGGAGTTATTAGAAGCGTCCAGCTAATGAGGGTTATGCATGAAAGCTCCAAGAAAAGCCAGGAAGAGATTAGGTGACACGAGAACAATCAAAAAAAAAAAAAAGTAAGAAATAAAGAAAAGAAAAGGGAAGTGGATATTTCTTTGCTCAGTTTTTTAGGGAAAGGGAGTAAAAATGAAGTTCTTACTTACTGGAATCCATACGTGGGATCTAAGGAAAGCCACACACTGTTTTGTGTGTGTGTGTGTGTTTGTTTTTTTTCTTTACTTTTTTCTGGTTTCTAATCTCAGGTAAATATGACTAAACAGGAAAATGTGAGAAATTGCTGTCTCACTGAAAGATAAACAAGCAAACACACGTAGAAACAAGGAGAAACAAGTTTCCTAGTTCAGAAAGCAATATAAGAACAGGGAGGCTCTCCACGCTTTCTCCAAGAAAAGGCAGTCCCCAGAAAACCAGCGTTTGGAGGCCTGGCTCCCGTACAGCAATAAAAGGTGAACAGAGGCAGATGAAATACAGGGAGGCTACCTTACCCCGCAGAGCTAAGTTTAGATCTTGCTTTCTAAAACATTTTCTGCAGGCTTCAGGGTTGCAGGGAGAATCAGCTTTGCAAAGAAAATAGAGAACTCCTCCTCAAATTTTGGGGGGCTCTTTAAGCAGCCCCACGACAGAAACACCATGGAGGAACATCCCTTGTCCATTAAGCCAAGAAAAATAACTGCCATGATGAGAATAAAAATCTTTGTAGTTCGTTTTCCCCTGAAAAACCAAGTAGGAGTTCCCTGTGAAAGAAAAGCCTTTGCTTAAAATTCAGTCGTCATTATCTTCGAAGCAGATGGGGCCAGAGTCAGCTCAAGCTTCCTTGCGTGCAGACACCAGCCAAATTGACCACTAATTAGCAGTGCACCACACTGTTAAATGGCCTTCTCCTTCCATTTGCAGGCCAGAACCTCGGTAACCTGCAGGGCACCACCTGAGACCATGACTCGACAGTCACCGCCTATAAATAATCCCGCAGCTGCCGCCCCGTCAGTCGCCGTGCACTCAGGGCTAACAAAGGAAGCCAGAGGAGACTTTAGTTTTTCTTTATTTTTCCATTCTATCTCCTCCAAAGGAAATTCCAATTTCTCAAAGGTCATCGGCCAAGTAAATAAAAATATTTTTTTAACTCACCACCTATTTTCTCTACTTAATATTTCTTATGTCTTTCTCACAGAAAGGATATGTGAAGGAGATTTTTCTCTTAAAATAAGGGCAAGGAGCATTTTTTATTTTTACTTTTTTTCCGTGCCCTCGTGTTAATCTTCAAGCGCGCGTGCGTCTCTGCAGCTTGCTTTACAGCATTTGAGAGAGAGAGGATATCCGGTCAACGCCCCGCAGGCAGCAGGACGTGTGTGGCCCGCGGCAGCTGCCCTGTGCTGCTCCTCCGCTCGCCGTCTCCGCTGGCTGCGGGCACTGCCCCATGCATCGGTGGCAGCTGGGCCTGCAGGTTTGCGTCTCAGCTGCAAGGCCCCTGGCCCGTGCCTTTGGCCCCCAGGATACGACTGGCTCTGTCAAGTCCATGAACACAAAACATTTACGTTTTTAAATCTCTTTTTCAGATGCACCACCGTTAAGAAAAACGTTTCAGCAAATCCAAAAGTAGCACAAAGAGGCAGCTGTGCTGGTCAGGGAGCAAATTCAATTGTCCTTCAGACCGTGTTGTGTGTGGGACGCCTGGGAAGGTTTTACACTGAGACTATCTTCACAGCACCGTCCACACTTAAAGCATATTCAAAGTCAAAGTAAGTGATGATATGTTCCATCGGGGATGTCCTAGTACAAGCCTTATGTTACCACCCAAACTCAAATTCCTCGTCACCTCTAACCGGCTCTTGGGATTAAAACCTTGGAATTCTAATATTTTATATTTTTAAGAAGAACAGATAGGTTAACTTCATCTCTGAAAACATGAAGATAAGAATCTTCCAACATTATTATAGTTTTTTTCTTTCTTTATAGTTTTCAAATAAAGAGCAAAAGCAAATATTTAAGATAAATCAGGTAACGATAATAATACTTAACATGTAGGGAGCACTTAATATGGGTCTGAAACTATGCTACGAACTTTATGCCCATTGCCTTCTTTAATCCCCAGGCAATGTTGCCTTAGATACTTAGTATTATCCTCATGTTAGAGGTGATAACAGTGGAGATCAGAGAGATTTAGTAACTCACATAAAGTCACACAGCTTGGGTAGGTCCCTCTGATCTCAGCATCTGAACACTTAACCACGACAGTTGCCTACCTGCCTTTGACAAATGGCAAATAATTGTCTTTCTAGAACTTTTTGAGGAAAAGCTTGCTTAGGATGTGTTTAGCAACCCCATTATAAATAAATAAAGGGCTGTGCTGGCATGCTTCAGCCAATCCCTTCCCACAGGTGTTGTATAAACATGGCCGGAGATGAGTCTCTTGTGGAGAGCAGCTGGTTCTGGCTGTCGGCAACATCGGAATTAGCCAGAGCAGTTGCTTTTGAGACTTCATGGTTAGCCACACTTTCCTGTAGTAGTTCTGGAGACAAAGATCCTTGGACAAAATTTAGCAATCACACAAACCAAAAAAAGCAGAATTTTTAGGCAGGTGAACAGTTTGCGAGGAAAGAATTGTGAATCTCAAAGCTTAGGGTTATTTATGCTTTCCTGTTCTCTACTCTTGCCTTCAAGGGATAGTTTAGCATCATATTAAATCAAAAGGCATCACAATGAAGGGAAGGAAAAGATGAAAGTGTTTTGACACTGCAGACCCTGAGTCCTATTTCCCAATACAAATTATTGTGAGAAAGATCCTGATTTGGACAACAAGAGCTCACTTAGTTATTTTAAGAGATGTGTGGTTTCCCCCAGAATCTTCAGAAGAACTTTCTTGCTGTTTTCCCCTCAATGCTCAGAAAAATAAAGTCCCTGAAATGAGACAAAGGTCAGCCACCAACACGGACTCATCTCTTTCCCATCTTCCTTCAGGCAGCTAAAATCTTCTTTCTTTATTGAAATGTTGCGCTCAGTAGAGGTTTAAACAAATTGTAAGAGACCATTTATTTAACGGTTTGACAGCATAACCAAATCTCCTTGTAGACGGGCTTCCATTATAAGATTCTGTTCTCATATGCCACAGAGGGAAATTCATATTCATAGGAGAGTGGAATCTTGTGTGAAAACCTGTCACGCTGATGGTACAGCCTCCACAGTTAAACTGTTTACTGGGTTTGTAGTGGCACAGCTATATTACCATATTCATGCTGAGTATCCACCATCTCTGCTTGGGAAATCTCGGCATTGAATAAGACAATAGGGCTGGTCCTATGCAAATACTACCAGTGAATGGGGACCGCTTAGCAGAGATGCCTTTTCTTGCCATAAGGAGCATTAGGATTGGAAATGCTGCTTTCTGCCAAGAACTCCGGAGTCATCCTGTCACGAACCATTAATTCAGAGATCAGTCTTCCTGTTGGCTGCTGACCACCAAACCCAGAAAGTTGTGTTTAATTTGCTTTTTGAGTTCTCCCCCTTGAACTGTGCGAGAGTGGTGCCTAACTGCAGTGCCCCGGAAAACGTCGGCACCGAAGCTGGAGAACGATGCAGCACTTCTCACGGCCGTGAGTGGCACCGCGGCTCTGTCCCAGGCAGCTTCACCTGAAAGCAAGGACAAGATGAACATGGCTGACTGCACAGGCTCTTGAGGGGGAGTGGGCATTACTCGGCAAACTCAGAGCTTTCTATAACGAGAGTCAATATGGTCTCCCAAGAGCCTGCTCGTCGGCACAGTAAAAGGAGGTGCTGCTTTCTTGGAAATCGGAGAGCGTATACAGCAGCAACGGCAAGAGTTGATGCCTATATTTTTTCTTATGAAATGTACACATGTGGCCCGCCTCCTCAGCAGTGACTCTCTTGGCTTGAGTCAATGAACCAATTTCAGTTGGGGGATCCATTTCTTACTCACTCCTAGTCTAGGAAGGCTAGACTGGGCTCCACCCCTGGCCTTAGGCTAGAGCTTATACCTGGGCCTAAACCAATCAACATATTGTATTACGCCTGGTTACAGGTTGATTCAGGAGGTTTATACATGAATTGATGGTTGTTTGCTAATACTGGATGTACAAAGGCTTTGCTATTTCTTGTTGTATTCAAACTTGGAAGGATGTAGCCCTGGGAACTGCTGGAAGACACTTTATGACTACATAAGTCTTGAGATTAGACCTGATGTGGAGGAAACTGATGTGAAGAAAGGAAAGTAATCAGTTTATGACGACATCATGTAAGCCTGATCAAGCCAAACCTGAAGCTGATTTCCCTTGGACTCTCCAGTTTTTATTCAAGTTTTTATGTGGGCTGATTTTAGTCACGTTATCTGTCACATACAACCAAAACAATCGTAACTGATTCAGCTTTTTAGAGATACGTTACTTTAAAAAATTCAAAGGACAATTACCCAAGTACTTCATGTATGAGCATAGTCAAATTTGCCCTTCACTGGAGTTTTATATTTTCCTAAAAATATTTTGGGGACAATAACATTCTAAACATATCTTATCAAACTAATAGAGAATAGCAATAATAAATGTTTTGCACTGGCAAAGTGTTTTAGTTTACCAAGAGCTTCAGAAACATTACCTCATTTGCTCCTCATAAACAAAATATGAGCTATATAGGACAAGGTTATGATCTTATCCTACAGGCAAAAGGGTTAGACGAGGTCATGTCAAAAGAATGTAAGAGGAACTGATCTTAGAGATCATATGGCCCAAACTGCTGTATTACAGATGCAGACACTGTAGTTCCAAAACGCCGAGAGACTTACCTAACATCACACAGCTAGTCATTTAATTAATATTTTGGGGAAAACACTTTTTGAACTTGACAGAACAAATTTTCCCATCCGTATCCATAACCATAACCAAGACTGTAACGCAGCGCCTCCCCTCATTGCCCTGAGACGTTACCCCATCACTTTGACGTCATACGTCACTAGGGAGTGATGCTTCCCTGCCTGGTGTATGTGACCATCCTAGTGTTCTTCTTAATGTTAGAGCCACACAATTGGTTCTTCATCGGCGGCAGGAAGCTCTCTGCCTGAAAGCCTGCCGTCAGCACACAGGTAAGAAAATGCTATCCCTGGAGATCTCGTCCTTGATCACCAGGGGTAAAGTTACGACTGGGTGATGTCTTACTCAGGTCTGGCATGAATGTAAATACTCCAGATCACTAGATTTCTGCCACCTTTCCCCCAAATATCTTTTTAAAAATTTGGTGATGATCTCTTAGGCTATTCAAATATATTCAATTAATAAAAACTATTCATTCAGTCTTTCAACAAATACTATGTGCCAGGCACTGTTCTAAGTGCTGGAATAAAGTTGTGAACAAAATCGAGAAAAATTTCTGATCCTGTGGAACATACACTCTAGTGGAGAAGACAATAAACAAGTTAAGTAAAACATATAGTTAGATAGAGATAAGTGTTAAGGAGAGAAAAAAAATGAAGCAGAAAAGTAGGATAGGTTTTCCTGAGATGGTTATATTTGAGTGAAAAAGGAAGTGAGGGATCTGGCCATAGGATATCTGGGAGAGGGGCAATCCAGGCAGAAGGAACAGCAAATGCAAAGGCCCTGGGGCAGAAGCATGTCTTGGGATGTTTAAGTAACAGCAAGGAAGCCAGAGTGGCTTCATTGGGGTGATTGAGAGGGAGGTCAGTAGGAAATGGGTTCAAGAGATAACAGGGCATCATTGTGTAGACTTGGCCTTTATTCTGGAGGAGATGGGAAGCCCTTGGAAGGTTTTGAGCAAGGAGTGTCATGATTGGACTTTATGTTCTAACAGGATATCTCTGGCTGCTGGATTAAGAAGAAACTGCAAGTGGGGCAAGAGAAGAAGCAGGGATACCGTTGCAGTAGTGAAAGATGATGGATAGTTGGACCAGGACAGTAGCAGGTGGGTGATGTGAGGACGTGAATGCTGTATATGTTTTGAGGGTCGAGCCAACAGCATTTGCTGCAAGAACAGATATAGGATATGAGAGAGAGGAAAGAGTCAAGGATGCTTTTCAGATCTTTTGGCTGAAACAAGGGAAGAATGGAGTAGCCATAAACTGAGGACAGGAGAAGTTGGTTTCAGGGAGGATGCTAGGCTCTCATTTTTGGGCATGTTATGTTTGTGGTGCCAATTAGACATCCAGTTGGAGTTGTGAAGTGGGCAGATGGTTTTACGAGTTTAAGGGAAACTTCACCCTAAAGATACAATTTTGGGAGTCATCAGCACACAGACGGTACTTAAAGCCATAAGACTGGAAACATTTACCAAGAGAGTAAATGTAATTAGAAGAGTGACACACCTGAGGGCTGAGCTCTGGGGAAGTCCAACCTTGAGAGTTTGGAGAGATGAAGAAGACCATGACCAGTGAGGTTGGAAGAACACCAGGAGAATCTGGAAGCCAAGAGAAGTGTTTCATGGAGGAAAGGAGCATTGACTCTGTCCAATTAAGGTCAATTAAGATGAAGTCTGAAAAGTTATGTTAGATTCAGTAATACTGTAACTTATTGGCAACCCTGAGCAATGTCACTGGAGGGGTGGGGTCTCCAACATGCCTTGCGTGGGTCCAGAGGAGAGGGAGAGAGAAGCAACTGTAGGTTTCAAGAACAGATGCCTCTTTCAAGAGGCTTTTCTCTAAAGGGAAGGAGAAAAATGGGCTATAACTAGAAGAGGAAGTGGGGTTAGAGAGGATTACTTTTAAGATGACAGATGTAACAGCACATTTGTATATTGATGGAAGGATCCTGGGGAAAGGGAACACTTAAAGGTGCAGGAGATGGGGAGAATGTGGGAGCCAACTTCCTCGGGAAGGACCGAGGCACGAGACCGTGCCTGGATGGAGTCACTGGTCACCAGCAGGAGCAAGGCCAGCTCATCGTAGCGACAGGAGAGAGAGCAGAAGGTTGGTAGATACAAGTGGTAGGTGTAAGATATAGGTTGGTTGCTGGATGTAAGCCAGAGCCTTGCGACAGTTCTCCTCTGCTGGCTCTATTCTCCTGCTGAAGTAATGTGCATTTCAGAGTCCTTCCTCAACATTTTTGCGAAGCTAAGAAATGTCAATGTGGAGGATTTTGTGACTGGGAAACCTAACAAGCATTGTGCTGCTGTTATTAGTTTTGTGCCTAACTTCTCATACTCTGAAGAGTAGAGGGTTCTACTATCATAGGGCCAGGCCTGTCTTTCTAGAAACAAATTCCTGACAAGCAGGCTAGATGGTACTGAGGAAGTCTCATATACCTGATTCCATCCCTCCTAAAAGGAAGAGACACCAGACCTCCCATTATTTGGTTTCACGTGCGCCTGCCTTTTCTCTCTCCCGTGAACTCCTCTCTGTCAGACCTCTTCTCAGATGTTTGGGAGAGCCTGCTATGGAGGCAGCAGTGGTGACCAGCCCACCGAAAAGAGACCCCAGGGGGATTCTGGGCAGATGCCTGCACCTTAGTGGTTCTCCCAGATTTACACTGGACTTGTTCCTGGCCATTTCTTTCTCTGCTTAACAAAAATAAAATAATTTCTGTCATTTTTTTTAAAAAGACCTGCTTAAATCTCTGAGAGAGGACTCTATGGAATGATGTTGGATGTAATGAACATGCTCTTTTCCCCTACTTGGAAGCTGAAATTTTCAGTGTCCGGCCAGGTAGGGAAAGGAGAGGAAACGAGCTTTGTTACCTGCTCTTTCTGACAGCTGTGTGGTAGATATTACGTGCACTTTGCAGATGAGGCTCAGAGAGCATGAGTACCTCGCCTAGCACCCCGCACCACTGCGTGGAGGACCCAGGCATGAACCCAGGCTCTCAGAGCGCAGGCCAGGCTGCTTTCACTGGACTTTGCTCTCTGGTCACCTAGGAAAGGGCAATGCTGTGTCAGTCCGTGAGAGCACGTTTTCCTGCCCGGGCCCTACGCTGGCTCTCCAGGTGATCCAGAAACTCCTGCTTCATGCCTGTTCTGCACGGATGATGCTACAAAGAACCTTTTGTCATACCGCGGGCATTCGGAACACTGCTTTCTGCCCAGGTGGCTTTTAATTTATCAGAAGTCTCTGGTAGATAGATGCCCAAACTATTTGGTTACTGTTTTCTTAGCCAAAAAATCAAGAAGTCTAGGCACTCGGCTGGAATGTGGATCTGCTTTTTTTGTCTTTGGGATTCCTTACTTTCAAAAACAGCTTCCATCTTACCCCATGGCAGTGTTGTTTCCCTGCCCTGCATTCTGTGTCCTAAATATACTTCGTAGACATTCCAAGTGGACATTCACGACTGTTTACAGATCAGCTTTTCCGAGCACAGGAGCTGCAGTGGCATCCTGTTTTCTATTTTCAGAATCCCAGCCCCTATCACTAGCTGTCTTTAGTGGGCAGATGGAGGCCAGCCTAGGAGAACATCCTCAGCTCCTCCACCCCAGCAGCAGATGAACGTAATGCTCATCCTGTCTTCCTTTCTTTTCTCTCAGAGGCAGCAAGCAGTGTCACTCATTGTTCCCACGGTAACCTTTTTATGTGTGTCCTTGGTCCCGCTTCCTCCCATCTCCTTGGGAATCTCCTCTCACTTTTCAAGCTCACATTCAACCTAATGTCTAAGAAGCTCCTTTTTAAAAAAGAGTCTTCCTATTTTCTTAAGTTACCGCCCCATTTCTCAAGTTTCACTGCCACACTTTTTGGGAGAGGCGTCAAACTGGATACGTGTACTTCCTTTTACTCCGACCTGTCCCAACCGTTCTACTGACATCTCTCCGTTGGGATGTCCCCAGGGGGCTCCTAACCACCACGGCAGATGGCGTGGTCCAGGTCTTCCTTCTGTTCAGCATCTGCAGAGTTAAGAGTCAACCCTGGGTACAAGTCCTAACTCCATCACTTCTTAGCCGTGTCAGGAGCTTTAATATAATGCCTGGCACATACTAAATAGTCCACAATGTTAGTTGTTATTCTCCTCATAACTATTATTAGCCATCCCTTCTTTGGGAAATTCTTTTGTCCCTTTGGTTCCCTGCCACTGAACTCTTGGTTCTCCTCTAATCTCTGACGGTTTTCTCTAAGCCCCCTCACTGGCCTCTCTTCTTCCTCTCTTCCTTAAACACGGGCAGTCTCCAAGCTCTGCCTTCCAAGTTTTTCTTTTCCCGCCATGTTCTTTCCCTTGGAGCTCTGACTGCCTCCCACAGCCTCCCTCTCCTTTGGTGCATAGGTACATCTCTAGCCCCCAACCACTGCTGTTCTGATTGGCTGGAGATCTGTCTGCTCCCCCTCTTCTGGTAGAGGCCCATCCTCAATGCCACTTCCTTCAGGAAGCCTTCCAGTCATATACACGCTTGGTCAGAATTCAGCTCTTCCTTGGGAGGCCCCTCTTTATGAAGATTCCCATTTCTGCACTTATTATTATCTGTATTATTACTTTGAACTCTGCTTGGGTGTGCATATTTCTAACTCCCTCATTAGGCTGTAAGCCCCAGAGGGCAGGAACCATGTTTTAATCACCTCTTACCCCCATGTGCTGAGTGGGGTGTATTTCTCATGGCGACTGAACACGTTTGAGTAGACAGCAAGGGCAAGTGGGCTCTAGTGAGTGTTCAGACACCCAAGCAGCTTGCAAACTTGACTCCAAGCTATGGATGGCTCAGGAAAGGCAGGCAGCATGAAAAGGAACTGCGTGGATGGGACAGAGGATTCCAGAACCCAGGCGAGGACTGAGACGGGAGAGCGGAAGGAAGGCCAGGGAGTGCTTAGGCAAACGGGGAGCGCGGAGAGTGAGCAGGGCGGCAGGGTGCAGGTGGTAGGAAGAGGGGCGTCCTATCCCCTGTCCCGCAGCTTTGTGCCTTTACTTCTCTCGTGTGGTGTGTCTGGCCCAGGGAGAAGAAAACCAAACTTCACAAGAGTATTGGAAGCTTATTGTTTATAAAGGTTTAGAAACATCTTGAAACATGAAGTATAAGAAAGAGACAGAGAGATTTTATTGTTTCATATGTAGTGTTTAAATATTAAAGTGAGATAAACATCTTTAAATGTAACTAGAAAATATACCATAAGACTCTCCTGTAGTTTTCCTGATGAAACACTGCAAATAAGATACACTGTCCACATTGACTATAAACGTCTATTGAATCAATTTCTAAATGACCAGATGAAAAGCAGTAATCAATGATATATAGAATACATATTTGCACCTCTTTGCTTTACTTAGCAAAAGAGGGGGAAGCAGTATATTAA
The DNA here is from genome assembly GCF_020826845.1 of Diceros bicornis minor. Classification (NCBI taxonomy): domain Eukaryota; kingdom Metazoa; phylum Chordata; class Mammalia; order Perissodactyla; family Rhinocerotidae; genus Diceros; species Diceros bicornis. The sequence goes on along the minus strand of NC_080763.1, from coordinate 6,062,800 downwards.
ATTCATTTTTAATCTGTTGTCCTTTCTTTCCTGCATTCCTCTTCGCAGTAACAGTATACAATTTATTTAATTAAGCTGAAATCCCACAGGCTGCTCTCCTAATGTGATCATTTAAACACAGGCCAGATGCACACACTATACTTGGACAAGACCTTCTCCACTCTTGAGAGCCCTCCTAGAATGTTCCATGGACTGTTTTAGAATTTTTATTTTTGAAAACTGGCATACGAAACATTTTCTACAACAGAAAAGAAACCAACAACATCTTATTTGCAGCAGAAGAAAACATCGTTGGGATGATGCCTCAAAAACACATTTGGGTGATGGCAGATCACAAGACACTTGGCTCTGGAGTCAAGATATCAGGTTTCAAACAAAAATATAAAGACTGGATATGAATAAACCCTCCTGAAAGCTCACGCTTCTCTAGTGGCTGGGGATTCAGATGGGGGATCAGTAACACTTGCTGATGACTCCAGAGAAACAAGGATCCCATCTGCAAACAGATGAAAAGGAGAAAATTTTCCTTGGGTGCTTTGCTTGAGACGTGTTAGAAACAAAATAGTCTATCACATCTTTCTAACAGCATCGGCTGGTACTCTCTTGCCAACAATTCAATTGGTTTAGAATGTTAAACTTGGAAAGTTGCATCATCTGTCTCAGAAGTCCTCAGGCTTACTCCTGCCTAACTGCCTAGTGGGGAATGGCAACTTGCAAGTCCAGTGACGTCCTAGCGTCAGCGCCCATGCTGTCTTTTTTGTCTTTGCACCACCAGGCGGAAGGCAGTGCAGTCAGGCAGCTATAAATGGCAGCAGGTCTTCTTCCATCTGGTCTCAAACAGACGTATGCCATTGTCCCATCTAGGTCTACCCTCCACTCTGTTCTGCTCCACTCTGTGCAACAGGGGGCCTACCAGTACAGACTGCACCAACTCCTGCACTGGCAGGAGACTGGAGGGTGAGAGGAGAGTGAGGCCTGAGTATTTCTCTCCCTAGCCCCTCCTGCCAGATTGCAATGGCTCTGCTGCTTTACCTCCAAAGGCCACAGCTCCTGTCAAATGCCCTTTCCATACAGCCACTCCTTCTGGGTTCTCCAAACCACTAGTCCCTTCAGGCCTAGGAGTGGCAAAGGTTAGCGAGAGTCCCTGTGTTAAACACCCCTAAAGTTACCGATTTGAGCGTACCGTCCGCTTCTTGCTGGGTCTCCGGCTGAAATGTGCCTAGCCAACAGTGATGGATTATTGATGGCTTCTCCCTATAATGCTGTATTGAAGATTTGAAGACTGACACAGAGATCGCAGTACGAGTGCAGTGATTCCTTGTTCTTGTTGACCTTGGGTGTGGGAGGAAGGAAAAAACAGCAAAAAATCTATATATTTCCTATTCCTGCTGTAGATCTTTATCATTGTGGGTAAAGGCTGGGCCATGAGTAACTTCATTCTAGAGTCAAGTCTTTGATCTTATAATTTAGTCAAGGCTTATTGATGGTTTTCATTTTCGTGTTGCAGATACTCAAATGTTAACACCAATATCAAGAAAGAGAATTATTTATAACTAGGATAACATTTTAAACTTTAAAATCCTATTGTCCTGTAGAACGTACAACTGGAGGATGAGATTTTGAAAAAACACTCCAGTTTGACTCCATTTTCATTCCACAGTCTATCCTTGGTCTGTGTTTTAGTGTTTCTCCTTAAGTCTTCCCATTTATAACAAGAAGACCCTTATTTCTTTAGTAATCAGTTCCCTTAATTTCCCACTTGAAGTTATTTAATCCTCCTTGAGAAAGCAAGTGTGTCCCAGAAACTAGAGCAAAGAATGGGAGCACACTGATCAAATTCTTTTCCTTTAAGTCAAAATTGACTTTTTTTGTGCCTAAACTTGTCTTTTGGCAAAGTGAGAGACAACGAAAGTTAATGTCTCTGCGCTGTAATGGACTGAGTCACACAAAAAACTGACAACACCTCCAGATTCATGGTGATCTCAGCTTTATTACAAAAAGATTTCCTGGTTATGTCATGCAGCCCTGTGCCCTCTAACGGACAGATGCATCAGAAGGTAGTCTCAAAAATAACTCTTTAATATTAAAATATATTTGATTATAAATGAAATAAGAGGAAACGTATTCATCTGGACATGAGATGTAAATATAGATTTTTTTTTTTTAAAAAACAGGAACGTGTTCTTGAACTGTCAGCATCTCTCAGCCAATTGTTTGATGAGTTATGGTCCTAACTGTCAAAACTTTGCCCAGATGATTTATTATTATTATTTTTAACACTGAAACAAAACTTTTACTGTTTCTAAGGCAGAACAGGGATTTGGATCACTGAAATAAAGAGCAGGACTGCGGAGCTTGGTGGATATGATCCACATATCTTTCCCATTCACTATACATCTAGAATTCATCCATTCAAAAACATTGATTAATAAACAGCTAACTGTAGTGCAGCATAAGTATTGTTATTAAGGTTTGGACCACAAGCTGTGGGAGCACAGATAACGCAGCAGTTAGTTTCAGAGCTAGGGGTGGGTAGTAAGGGAGACTCACAGTTACATCGGGCAGTGAAAGATGAGTAAGAGTTCACCAGTTAGGCAAGGGGTGAAGAACGGATTCTAGGCAGAAAGAGCAGCACATGTGAAGGCCCAGGAGTGCGAGAATGCCTGATGTGACCAGGGATGGAGACTGTGCCAGACAGTCAAAAGCTCTGTGTGCCATGCCCAGGAGTCTGGACTTTGTCCCAGGGGCAGTAGGGAGCCTTTAAAAGAGTTTGACCCATAATCACATTTGTACTTTTGAAAGATTACATTGTTTGAAATTTGAATGGATGGGAGGAGGCTTGGAAACCAGGTCAGAGGTCACTGTGAGAGTCAAGGTGAGAGACAGTATGGATTTGAATTAGTGCAATGGCACTGGAAGGGAGAGGAGAGGGATGTATCTGACAGATACCTTAGAGGCACAGATCAATAGGACTTGGGCTTACTGACCAGCTGTGTGTGTAGAGGGGAACTGAGGGAGAGAAATGAGTCAGAGATGAGTTGGAAGTTTCCAACTACTGAACCAGAGGAATATGCTTGTGGGGAGAGAGAATGAATTCAGTTATGGATTCGCACAGTTTGTGGTTGCTGGGGCCATCCAGATGGAGTTATCCAATTGACAGATAAAATATGAGGCTGGAGCTTGGAAACCAAGCCAGAGATGAAGATGTAGACATTGGAGATCCTTATTTCATCAACATCGATGCCATGGGGATGGATGAGATCACGTAGAACAAGAAGAGGAAAGGAAAAGGAAAAAAATAGAGTCCAAAAGGCATGCCCTGTTTTCAACTGCGCAGCATTCACTTATTTTTCTAGTGGTAGTTCTTCGATTATCCTTTGGCCAGCCACCTTTCCCTACTCGGTGTAATTCTGGTGAAGTAAATCTTCATGGTGTCCTATCCACAGTGTGCTTGCCCTCTGCCCCAAGATGGGCAGAGTGTGCATCTCCCTACCTGGACACAGTGATTTGATCAGCAATGTGGCAGTGATGGGTTAGAGCTGTCTGCTTCCAGCTCACAAGTGGCATCACGATGGTAGCTTAAAATCAACAATGGTGGAAGTATTTACACCAGAGAAATGGGTAGACACTACAAATCAGCCCCTACCCCACAGAAGTCAGTTTACCGGCTCACTCCAGGGTGTGGCCGTAAACCCATGCAGACCCATGAATCTCTTCCCAGAGATTTCATATATAGGTCCCAGAGGCTTGTGAACTGTGAGGTGTGACCATGTCAAACTTTCTTTCTGTGTATAGAACCCACCTGAGAAGGAAATCAACTTACACAGGCAGGGAAGGATGAGAGATAGAGAAGATACAGAACCTCAAGCATAGAATTTGTTGCTGTTTTGTTTTTCCAAATTTTTAAAAATTTCTTAAAATTTTAAAAGGTAAGGTACTTATAGAAAATTCCATGTAATATGTGTGTTCAGTTAACAAATAACAAGAAAATAAACACCTGAATGACTACTGCCCAGGTCAATACATAGCATGTTATCAATTCCCCACAAAGCTGCTGTATGATCTCTCCCTCCTCTCCATCTTGACCTTTGTAATAATCATTACTTGGCTTTTAAAAACAGTTTTACAACCTATGTATACATTCTTAAACACAACAGTATCTTCCTTTCTTCCTTCCTTCAGTCTTTTCTTTCTTTCATTCCTTCTTTCTTTATCACTTAGGGGGAAGCCAGAATTTAGGGAAGCATTTTTTCCTTGGGTGGGAAAGTATGCAACAAGTTTATAAGTTGAAATGAAAGAGCCAGTGGAGAAAGATTAAGGATACCAGAGATAGAATAAGTTAGAGCATGGTTGTAGGGAAGATGGAAGGACATGGAACCCAGCATACTGACGGAGGCCTTAGCTTTGGAATTGAGGAGGGAGAGATGCCTCTTTCTGATACAGGAAGGAGGATTGGTGTCTACTCATCAATGCCCTTGACTACTTTAACATATACAGGGTGCAGCTGAAAAATAGTGATCTCCTCCAATTTCGTCTTAGCCCATAAGCTGTGCTCTGAGCCTCTTTAGGATAAGGCTTCGTATCCCTGGACTTTGGAGTTAGTGACCTGGGATCTCCTCACCCTTCCTCCATCAGCCTGGCATCTCTGGGCCCAGCTCTTTGTCTTTGGCCCTGGTTCCTGAAACCTGGTGCTCCTTGACTTTCTCCCTGGCACAGTGCTCTGGCAGTGGCTTTGCCCCATGGAGCCTCGGCCTATGGCCCAGCACCCTTTACTCTGGCCTAGTTGGCACTCTTACTTTCTCTTGTCCCAGTTTTGTCTCTAAGGCAATGAGCCCAGTGGTGGGGTTAGGGTTGGGTGGGGGGGCATGTTTGGCAGAAGGGGAGCAAAGTAGATAGATGTGAAGGTGGGGGTACAGGAAGTGGAGTTGACAAGGTCCACGCCTGTGACATCCTTGCTGAATCTGTATCCTTAGCCTGTGAGACCATGTCCATATCAAGATTTATAGGCCTTCTGAAGGCTGCTTGCCCAAGAATTCTTGAGATCTCAGATTTATTTCCCAGCCTCCTTCCCACTTCTGATAAAGTGTATGTTTTAACTGCCTTGGCTGCATCAAAAACAAAGCATTTCCACAAATTAAACATGTTCTAGATTCCTTGCCTTGTCTCTGAGCTTGCTTTTGAAATACTAATTGGCCAGAGAAATAAGCGCTTTGTGTTTCCAAAAAAAGAGACAGGGGAGACCTAGCTAAAGATAGCTAGCTCGAGGGGGAGATTTTTTTTATTTTTGTAAGAAGCTGCAACTAAATGTCTGTGTATTCCAACAACATTTAGCAAAAGCTGTCTTCTGTCCTTGAAAGTGTGAAAAGCACTGAATGAGAAGTCTCTTCCAGGGCAGGCGACAATGAAAGGCTTTGGGCTTTGGAACTAGAGATGGGAATGTATAAAATCCTCCTCTCTGCAGGAGCAGAAAGCCCAGTTGAATGACTCCCGGCAGTGCCCTGACTGAATTGACAAGGTGGGCCTGGGTGTATGTGCCGTTTTAGCTGAGCTAACACCAAAGCTTTTCGTCTCATCCTAATGGATGGCAAAGGTCGTTCTCTCCTTTCATTTGATGAATGGCTGTGATGCCACCACATTTGTCTTATAACTGCCAGCAGTTCTCGAGTTAGTGATAATGACGTCTTCCTAAGGAGGAAGTCAAATGCTCTAGTGAGTTTCTTGAAGGCCACTGCTTCTGTCCACCTACTTAACATACAGTTTACAGTCAAAGAGGAATCCCGCTGGCCAGAGGCACACAGTAATAGGATATGAATGCAAAAATCTTCCCGAAGATAGCCATCCCTAAATAATGATCATAAAAACTCACAAGCATCTTCTTCCTTTATTAACCCATAGAATAATACTATACTGAGCACAGAACTGAACAAAATGAAAAGGTCAAATTTTTCTCTTTATTTGAAAGAATTCTACAAAACTGGAGTGGTCCCCACCCACCCTTACCGCACACTATTGGGAAGCAGTTCTGCAGCCCCAATAGATAATTGCACAGACAGGTTAGTACTAACCAGTGGCTGTTTACAAATTAATGTAGTGGGTGGGGAATAACAACATATTTTTAAGAAGAAATATAGATCTCAAGAGTGAGGGACCAGGCCATTAAGGAAAGATGTTGGACATTTAGTCCTAGAAGACAGAAAACATAGACCTAATAAAGCAGAAAGCCAAAATTACGGTATCATTCTGCTAGACACCATGAGACTTTTACTCAGTGACCTCCAAACCTGGAATTTATTTTAAATAGGAATTGGAATTCCCACTCACCAGCGGGAAACCGCAAGTTCCTGAGACCAGCAGTGCCTATACTTCTCAGAACATATTTCACAGCAAGTCAGCAGCTCTACCAAAAAGGGAGTCCTGGATTCTCTCTACCAAACTTCAGACACAAAGCGGGACACAGGCCTCCTCCGCCCCTTAGTGCCTTCGTCTCTGAGGGCAGCTCGACAGAATGGCTGAAGAATAAATGAGATGACAGAGGGTTTGTATTTTCGGCTCCGCGGTGTTCCTTAATACGAATGAGTGGTGCACTTGACACTATTTAAATGCAAGAAATTACAGGTGCATTTTTTTCTTCTCACTAATTGATTGATTCATTCTTTGGTTGTTTATCTTTTTAAAAAACCCATAAATTTACTAAGTGTAGTCTACACACTAGATACTGTGCTAGTTGTTAAAAAATCAAAGAGGAATCAAACAAAAACAAAACCATGGAACCAGCCCTTGAAGGACTCTTAGCATCCAGTAGAAAATGACAGATTAAAAAATGATCCAAATAAAATCTTACAGATGCTATTAATGGAAGTATCTACTGGATGTGGGGAAGAAACCCAGGAGAAAATGGTCAGTCAACTGTGTGTGTGTGTGTGTGTGTGTGTGTGTGCACGTGGGTGTGCACATACACATAGGCTGGGGCTGGGGATGCAGGTTGATAAGATGAGTCAAGATGAGTTGGCATCGACCAGGAGACCAGGGTGGAGAAGGGCACTTTAGAGCAGGGACCCTGGAGGCAGAAAGCATCCTGGAACGTGAGAGAGACGAGTGTAAGACTTTTCTCTTGGTTGGGACCTGGAGTGTTGGTGAGCGAATCAAATGACGGGACAAAAAAGTAGTGGGGGCCAGATTTCAGAAGGCCTTCTATGCTACACTAAGATTGGTTCTATACTGCCGTCACAGAAGGGTTGAATCACTCCAGACTGTGAACATAGCAGTGTTCTGGAAGACGCACTCCCACAGCCTGGTAACAGACAGATTGGAGGGCAGGAGGCTGAGGCAGGCAAAACAGCAGGCAGACTGTTGCACGGGTCCATCCAGGTGAGACCCAACTAAGGGAACAGGATGGCACGGGGAGAAGAGGAGGCTCCCGCGAGGAGTGCCAAGGAGGGAGTGACGGAAGGGTGAAGGAGGGAACAGCCCAGCTTAGACTCAGGTTTGGGCTTGGGTGACAGGTGGTGTCTGTGGAGATGGAGACGGAGTGGGGAGGAGTGGACGATGGCAGGTTCCCTCCACTCTTTTGAACCGGAGCTGCCTGTGGGCCATCAGGTGGGAGGTGCCGCAGGCCAGAGGATCTACCGGTCTAGAGCAGGGGTTCTTAAGTGAAAGAGTTTACAGTCTGTGAACTTGGGTGGGAAAAAATTGCGTGTTTGTTTTCACTAACCTCTTAACTAAAATTTTGTATTTCCTTCATGTGTGTAGGCAACAAACCACAGTGGTGTCAGCAGTACTGCTGACTTTATCATTGTTAATATTTAATATTAACAGAAAAGCATACACATTATGGAACACATTTATTTTTAATATTTTAGTAACTGTATTTCAACATGACTTGTTTCATTTGTAATCCTGTATATTTTATGTTAAGTATTTGAAAACACTGAGGAAGCAGTTTACGGGCTACAGCAGGCTACCAAATATATCCACGGACCAAAGAAAGGTCAAGAATCTCTGGTCCAGAGTTTGAAGTCTTCAGGACTGGTCAGTAATTCACGGCCTTCTGCTGAGCAACGATATGCCGAGAAGGATGTGACCTATTCCAGCGGCTCCGTAAATAGACTGGGACCGAGAGGAAATAGTTGACTGCAAAAGAAAACGAGGTTTGTGCTTGTTTGGTTAGGAAGCCTCTGGCTTCCTTCCCAAAATAGTTGACCTTTATAAATCCAGTCTCTCTCTCCAAACGTGCTCTGGGCTGCTTTCATTTATTGCTCGTGGGGAAATTGTGTAGATGAGAGCCAGGAGCCAAAGTGATGTTGTAGACTGACCCCAGAGTAGGATGCTCTGACAATGAGCATCACTCAGCAGAGTTGGAATTGTTTGTAAAAATCAGTTAACGTGAGAGGAATGTAAAGCAAATGGCAGAATTGCATAATTGTCCCTGGGAAGATCTCCTTTCCTGAATCCAATCCTCATATTCAATATAGCATAAAGAACAGTGTGTGCAGCTGGGTGGGGAAGAAACCTGGGGGGACCGGCTCAACTGGCCACAAGGTCAGATGTGGCCACAGGCTTTGTCCTTTCCCTGGAATCAAAGGGCCTTCCTCTGTTCATGGAGTACCTTCTTTTTCAGCCTCCTAAGGCTGAAAAGGACAAGAGGTTGAAATGGAACCCCACCTTCGTGCTAACCCTCTCTCGTTCTCTAGTTCTGCGTCTTGTCACTGCTCTTGGAAGGCAAAACAACGAAAAGTGCTATGTGACTTTCAATCCTTAAAAAAATGTACAAGTCCACTTCGGAGAGTTAAAACTCTGCAAATTGACTTCTAGAAATCTATCCTACAAAAATCTCACTCATGTGCACAAGGTTCTTGATTGAACATTGTTTATGATACTGAAAATTGAATAACACCTAAAAATCTATCAAGAGGCAACTGATTAATTAGTTATGGTTCCTCCATACTTATGGAGTATTTCAAAGTATTTGAAAAGAATACACCAGTATGGATAGATATTCAGGCTACATTTCACTACAGTGAAAAAAAATACATAACAATATACATAGTAGGACCTCATTTAAAAAGAAAGCGTGTATGTTAAATCCTCACGTATGTTTGTAAACATCCAGATAAGGACCTAGAAGATGATGCCTGAACTTGATAGTGCTTCTTTTGTTGGCTGAGATAGGGGAGGAGGAAGATGAGAGTTGCAAAGAAAAATTTTCACTCTTTACCAAATATTTCCATATTGTTTGAAGTACAAAATTGCTTTTGAGATTTAAAATACAACTGAAAGAAAGATCACATCAACCTTCATGTGTAATGAAGTAATCAGTTTTCAATTTTAATTTGTTAAGGAAACTATGCTGTATAAGAAAAAATTCTGTCTCAGTTAAGATTAGGCATAACTGTGAATAACACTGTTTTAGACAAGCAAGAACTATATTTCTTTGGAGGTAGACAATCCAGGGCTAATTAGGCAGGTCTGTTTCCCTGCAACTCCTCCATCTCAGGTGTGTGGCCTCATCTGATTGGTCGAAGACGGGCCTAGGCCCATGTTTGTTGCATCCTGTTCTCAGAAAACCGAGTGGAGGAAAGGATAAATGAGGGAGTCATTTAGGGGCTGAATCAGACCCACCATCCACGTGTATTATCGTAAATCACTGTCCTCTAGGTTCTATGAGACTGCAGTACACAGTGGGAATGTGCATTCTCTATCTGTGAGACTGCACTACACAGTGAGTGTGCACATTCTCTATCTGTGAGAGTGCAGTACACGGTGAGAGTGAACATTCTTGATCTGTGAGAGTGCAGTACACAGTGAGAGTGTGCATTCTATGTCTGTGATAGTGCGGGACACGATGAGAGGCCTCTTTCTTTATCTATGAGAGTGCAATAGACAGTGAGAGTTCACGTTCTCTAACTGTGAGAGTGTAGTACATGGAGAGAGTGCGCATTCTCTGTCTGTGAGAGTGAGGTACAAAGTGAGTGTGTGCATTCTTTATCTGTGAGAGTGCAGTACACAGTGAGCATGCGCATTCTTTATCTGTGAGAGTGCACTACAGAGTGAGTGTGCACATTATCTATGAGAGTGCAGTACACGGTGAACGTGCACATTGTCTATCTGTGAGAGTGCAGTACACGGTGAGTGTGTGCATTCTCTATCACTGAGAGTGCAGTGCACGGTGAGAGTGCACATTCTCTATATATGAGAGTGCAACTGACAGTGACACTGCGCATTATCTATCTGTGAGAGTGCAGTACATGGTGAGAGTGCACATTCTTTTCTGTGAGAGTGCAGTACACGGTGAGAGTGCACATATCTATCTGTGAGAGTGCAGTACACGGTGAGAGTGCACGTTCTCTTCTGTGAGAGTGCAGTACACGGTGAGAGTGCACATATCTATCTGTGAGAGTGCAGTACACGGTGAGAGTGCACGTTCTCTTCTGTGAGAGTGCAGTACAGGGTGAGTGCACATTCTCTATCATTGAGAGTGGAGTACACTGTTATTGTGTGCATTCTTTATGTGTGAGAGTGTGGTACACGGTGAGTGTGCACATTCTTTATCTGTGATCATGCAGTACAGGGTGAGAGTGCAAATTCTCTATCTGTGAGAGTGCAGTACACTTGGAGACTGTGGATTCCCTATCTGTGAGAGTGCAGTACATGGTGAGAGTGCACATTCTCTATCTGTGAGAGTCCAGTACACTGTGACGTTCCACATTCTCTATCTGTGAGAGTGCAGTAAATGATAAGTGTGCATTCGCTATCTCTATTAGTGCAGTACACGGTGAGAGTGCACATTCTCTATCTGTGAGAGTGCGGTACCAGGTGAGAGTGTGTGTTCGCTTTACGTGAGAGTGCAGTACCCAGATTGAGTGCACATTCTCTATTTGTGAGAGTACACTACATGGTGTGAGTGCACATTCTCTATCTGTAAGAGTGCCGTATGTGGTGAGAGTGCACATTCTCTATCTATGAGATTACGGTACATGGTGAGAGTGTGCACTCTCTTTATGTGAGAGTGCAGTACCCTGATCGAGTGCACGTTCTCTATCTGTGAGAATGTAGTACACAGTGAGAGTGCCCATTCTCTGTCTGTGAGCGTCCAGTACAGGGTGAGAGTGTGCATCCTCTGTCTGTGAGAGTGCAGTACACGGTGAGAGTGCACATTCTCTGTATGTCAGTATGCAGTACACGGTGAAACCTTGAGTGCCCTTCGCTGACTAGACTGGGCAGCAGCAGCAGAAGCCCTCTTCTGAGTGATTTCTCTTCTTTTTCTTCCTGCACTCCACTTCCTTCCCTCTTCTCCTTCTGCATTCCTTTTCCTCATTCTCCACGCCCGTGTGCCATAGTTCAGTTCGCCAAGCAGGCACCACTCAGAGCTGAAGAGTCTGCTGCTGCTGAGGTTGCACTGGGGTTTGCTGGATCCCATGGTAGGAGGGCTGGTGTCAGAAACAAAGGCATCTTTTTCTGAGCATCATTTGGAGAATTAGCTCTCAGAGTGAGAGACAGAAAGATACAAAGGAGAAAAGATGCGGCCATTCAGCCAAGTACGGGTTCTACTCCTGGCTGCAGAAAAAGGCAATCCAACGTGTCTGTGTGTGTGTGTGTGTGCATGCACATGTGCACACACTGTTTATGTCAGATTTTTGCTACTTGATCTCCCAACATATCTCTCTCATCCAAACCCCTGAAATGTTTTACCAACACCTCTCTTTTGACGTTTTACTTTCTTTTTTTCCCCACTTTATTGAGATAGAATTGACATATAATGTCATATTAGTTTTAAGCGTACAACAAAATGATTTGATATATGTATATATTTCAAAATGATTACCACAACAAGTTTGGTTAACATCCATCACCTCACATAGTAATAAATTATTTTTCTTGTGATGAGAACTTTGAAGATCTATTCTCTTAGCAACTTTCAAATATATAATACACTATTGTTAACTATAGTTACTATGCTGTATGTTACATCTCCAGAAATTATTCGTCTCATAACTGGAAGTTTGTGCCCTTGACCACCTTCACTGATTCCGCCACCTCCGAACTCCCCACCCACCCACTAATCTGTTCTCTGTATCTATGAGTTTGATTTTTTTAGTTTCCACATATAAGTGAGATTATACAGTATTTGTCTTTCTCTGTCTGATCTATTTCACTTAGCATAATGCCCTCAAGATCCATAGATGTTGTCACAAATGGCAGGATTTCCTTATTTTTTACGGCTGAATAATATTCCATTGTATATATACAACCACATTTTCTTTATCCACTCGCCCATCGATGGACACTTAGGTTGTTTCACGTCTTGGCTACCGTGAATAATGCTTCAATGAACATGGCGGTGCAGATGTCTCTTAGAGATGTGATTTCATTTCCACTGGACATATACCCAGAAGTAGGATTGCTGGATTTTACTTTCTCTTTTATTGTGGTTGTTCATGCATCTATCTTCTCTCTCTTACTAAACCATGAACTTCTTGAGGACAGAGACTATTTGGATGCATCTGTGTATCGTTGGCATCTAGAAAAGAGCCTGGCATGAGGCCAGAGCCCAGTGTCTATTGAAGGAATGAATGCACCAAACATTATTCAAAGCTATAGGAGTGGAGGGGTTGCTAATCTCCCCAAAAAGGCAGATTACAGCTGCACAAAGATATTGTGAGGCCTTTTTGAATACAAAAAAAGGAAGAGGATTTAAACAGGAGGAAAATGTGAAGAATTAAGGTCACATTCTGGCACATGTTTCTGTCTCTTCCCTGGAGTCTCCCTTCATCACTGGAGATGACACTTGTCCCTTCCTTCTAGACTCCTGTTACTCTGCCAGTGTCCCAGGACAGCACTGCACTCTCTGATGGGATTAGTGTGCTCATCGTGACTTCCAGCCATATCATCAAAGCTCTCAGGTCATGGACCTTGCCTTATACTCTCACATCTCCTGATATAGTGCCGGCTACATAGTAGATGCTCAATAAATAATTTTACCTTTAACTGATGATTAAATCTTCGCTGGATAGGTTAAATGTAAAAATGGTTAGAAAAAGATAAATAGGGACACCTAAATGGACCCAGTCTTTGAAGTTAAGTCTTCCTTTCTCTGTTTCCTTTTTCTATAGCACTTACCAGCCTCTAACATACTACATCATGTAACTTATTCTATTTTGAGGCTGTCCCTTTTCCCCCTGGCAGCTGGAGCCTCCTACAGCACTCGCGGGTGTGTGAATTGTTACAATCATTTTGGGAAACTGTTTGGTAGTATGTACCAAGGTTATTAAAGCTTACATATTCCTAACAATTCCACTCCTTAATATATATACTCACAAGAGAAATGAGTACATAAAGTCAAATAAAAGATATATTTAAGAATTTTCATATCAACTTTATTTATAAAAGCCTAAAATGGAAACAAACCAAATATCTGTCAACAGTAGAACGGACAAATAAATATTGGAATATTCCTTCTATGAAATATCACACAGCAATAAAAAGAACAAACTAGTGAGACATGTAACAACATAGGTGATTCTCATAGACATTTTTATTTAGTAAAATAAGCCAAATATAAAAGAGCAACGCAAAGGATTATATACTATATGTTCTCATCTGCATGAATTTGAGAGGCAAAACTAGTCTCTGGTAATTGAAGTCAGAACAGTGGTTACCTCTGCATGGGGGTGGTTACTGATTGAGTAGCAGCATGAAAAGCCTCCTGGGATTTGGGAAATGTTCCACTTCTTTGTCTGGGTGGTGGTCACACTGGTGTGTACATATGACACAACTCGTCTAGCTGTGCCCTTAGTGTTTGTGCACCTTTCTGTATATATGCTGCACTACAATTTTTTAAGTTAGAAAAAAAAGAACACAGGGCAGGGTTTCATTTGTTTTGTTCAACACCACGTCCCCATCACCTGCAGGAGGAGGTGCTCAATGTATTTGCTGAGTGAGTGAAGGCACCAAGTCTGGGTTTGCATCCTATTTAATCATATTTATTTCTATCCAAGTTTTGTTTGTAGCTCTTAGTTAAACAGAGTATGTGAAAACTAAAGTTCAAAGAAGTTAAGTACCTTGCTCAAGATAATCCAGCTAGTTAGGGATGGGAGCTTCCCAGGTCTGTGCTCTTAAACCACTATTTTAATGCTCTACATTCTGCCTCATGAAGGGACAGGTGAGAAATATGGGAAGGGGGGGGTGTGGTCAGGGAAGAGGAAAGCCATATTCTTGTCCAAGAGCCATATAGGTAATTCAGGAGGCAGCCAGGGAAAGGAAAGAGTCAGGTCCAGACTCAGAGGAGCTGCTCTTGGACTCAGGCTGTCCTGTGAGAGTTCTCTGATCCTGGGCCCAGTGACAGTGGCCATAATTACTGTACTAAGGCCATGAGGGGATCTTTGCTGAGGGCCCAGAGCTTAGTGTCTTGGCATCCTTGGGAGTCAGACAAACTAGTTATTCTGGTGGAAGCCAGCCTTGCCCACACTTCACTTTGCGCTAAATAGAACCATAGTACCGCTGATGAGAAAGCTGAGAGGTTCCGAGGAAGTGAGAGGAATTCAGATACCTCTTTGCTGGGCTTTCCTTCCTCTTCCCTCTGCCCAGTCAGTTTCTTTTCTAAGACAGCTTAAGTAAAATGAAGAGACCCTCTACGGTTGCAAGATACAGCAAAGGCTGTTGAGACCTTAGGTCTTGCAGCCCACGTGATTGCCGGTCCTGAGAATGGGTTCTTGAGCCCCTGCAGTGCTCCTTCCTGGGTCCACTGGGACAGATCCAGATGGGAGAAGGAAGCGGTGCTTGAGGGACAGGAGAGGGATTCATAGAGGCTGCAGCCGGGCACCTTCACGATTTCAGTCTCGGCCCCTAAGCAAAATGCTTAAGGGAAGGCCTGGGTTGGATGACCACAGGATCTGGTTATTTGTGTCTCCTGCATCAGAATCTAGAAGCTGCAGTTGGGAAAGAATGCAAGTTAGAAGGAATTCTCCTTGATATTATTTCCCCTCATCCCCCACATTCAATTCTTCATCAATTCCTGTCAATCATACCCTCCAAAATGTATTTTCAATTCCCGCTTCTCTCCATACCCACCTCCACCACCTAGTCTCAACCGTCATTTCTCACCTAGATGGTTGGAATATTTTTCCAAGTGCTCTCTCCTTCCACCCTTACCTTCCCAGTCCACCCCAAATCCACACAGCAACCAATGTGATGACTTCTCTTGTATCTAGAATAAAATCTGGCTTTGTCACCAGGGCCACAGGCCCCAACTGCTGTAAGCGCCTGAGAATTTTCGACTTCATCTCACTCACTCTCCACCACTCTCTCACTCACTCTCCACCACTCTTGCTCGTTAGGCTCCAAATATTCAGGATTTTTGTTTTTTTTTTAATAACAGCTTAATTGAGTTGTAATTCATGTATCATACAATTCACTCATTTAAAGTGTACAATTTAATGGCTTTTAGTATATTCACAGAGTTGTGCAACCAATACCACAATCAATTTTAGAACATTTTATGTTCCAAATCCTGTACCCATTAGCAATCACTCCCCATTTACCTCCAACCTCCTCAGCTCAAGGCAACACTAATCTACTTTCTGTCTTTATAGATTTGTCTGGTCTTATTTTTAGCTCATGAACACACCAAGCTCCTTCCTGCATTAGGCCCTTGCACATGTTATTTCCTCTGCCTGGAAGTCTCTACAGTCCGCTCTTGAGGGCTCCCCACGCCCGTCTCCCCACATCTTGAGTGGCTGCTTCCTCTTCTTTCATGCCTAGATTGAGAAGTGATCTACTCAGGGCTTTCCTGAATACCGTATCTAGAGTCCCAACGTTTTCCTTTATCATAGCTCCTTGTTTGTTTTCTTCTTATACCTCTGCAGGTGGTAATCATCGCTTTACTAACTTTTTATTGCCTGATTCTTTCCAGATGGTTTTAAACATAATGCGGGGAGTGAATATATTTCTCTTGTTCTCTGTTGTATATCTAGTTCCTACTGCAGAGCCGGCACTTAGAAGACCCTCAATAAACATTTGATGAGTGAATGAACAAATGAATGAATGAATATATGGTGCAGTTACCTGGCATTGCCTGGAAATAAGACTTCTTGCCTTGCCTATTTCAAGCAGCACATACTGCAATGCACCATCATGTAACCATCTAGCTTTTCTACTGCTTCAAGACAGGAGTTTTGGAACAAGCTTGTTCTCAAATCATCTTTAACAGCTGGCCTGAACTGGGGTTTTTCCCCCCAAAAAACAAGGTTATTTGGCCCAAAGAAATTTGAACAGAATGACCAATTGCAACATGGTAGCAGAACGCTCCTGTGTGAATGGTGGGATGAGGTGTGGGAGGTTTGACTTTTTCTCCTCTTCAAGATGGCATTATCAATTGCCGCTCTCTTCCCTTAAATATTAACGGCAAGACAATCACTTCCTGTTAATGATTATCTAATTATTAGACAAGACAGCAACCCTGTCCACCAAGTCTCCCTACTGCTATAGAAAGTCCATTTAGTGTTTCCTTGGTGAAAAAGCTGGGTAAGGATCGCCTTCCATCACCATCAGCACTGTCCAAGATTCAGTTATCAGCTCGGGGCAAAACCAGATTGTAAACCAACTGAAGGAAAGGATATTCTCTATTCCCACCCGAGCGGACTGCTGTCCCACCCCCACCACGTGCATGTCCAAGAAGCTTGCAAATAATAGCTCCTCAGGAACATTTACTGAATGAGTGATAACTGGTTAGGTAGTATCTCCCATCTTTCTTTCCTGCTTTCATCATGCCCTCCCGTGCCCCCTTGGACACCGCCCTTGTCAATCCTAAGCTTGCAGGCTGCCCGGATGTCTCAATCACAGAGAAAGTGAATCCGATCGATTAAGCCACACTACGCTGTGTTACGGACCTAAGCAGTGGTGTGCTGGACAGTTTACAGTGGTTTACAAGAGCCAATCCTCTGTGTCTGTTTTCAACCTGCCTTCAGTGACTTCTGGTTGGTATCTTGAAATCAACCATGATGAAATTTACACCAGAGAAATCGGCAAATGCCACAAATCAGGGCCTTTATTTTTTTTTAGAGCCACTTGTTAAATCTTTACCAGTACACCACTGATGAAATTGTTCACATGATTCCCTACCCTGTACCCCCAACTCTTTTCTAAGAGAATTCCGAACCAGGATTAATTCAAAGAATGACTCACCAAGAAAGACTTAGAGGCCATGTATTTACAAAGCAAATACTTTTCCCACTTTCCCGCTCAGGCTGTTTCACAGCTTTCACTGTTAAGCGCTTTTAGACTTTAGCTCTGCTCTTAACAACGTACATCATAGTTTGCCCAAACAGGCTAAAATCAAATTAAAATCTTTTAGCTAACTTCTTTATGTCAGTTTAGAGAACATATAAGACTACCTCATGCAGCCGTTTTCCAGTCCTCAAACTGGACCAGACTCGATGCTTAAAACTGACACTGGTTCATACACATATATGATCACATATATATATAAATATAAATATATCCTGATATACATATATATGTACATATATAGATATATTTTTTTTCCACTCAACCTTTTGCACTTCTGGCTTCTGAGACCAAAACTACCCTAACATTCCATAGGACATTACCTGTCTCCTGGCCTAGTGACTCTGTAGCACAGACTCTTAGAATTTTAGGTCTACCAGAAAAATAAGAGATGATCTGATATGGTAACCAGACTGCACTAAGGATGGCCGCTGGAAGTTAAAACAATTACGACTCTCTAGACCCCACCCAGACACATTCAATCAGCATTTCCTGGGCTGGGATTAGGTATTTCTAGATTTAGAACCTCCCCAGATGATTCTAAGGTGTCATCAGAGAGAACCACAGATCTAATCACCCCTCAATTTTCAGATGAGAAGCCTGAGCCCAGTTCTGAGAGCCGTGCTCACAGTCCCAGGGTGGCTGAGAGAAGGAAGAGCTAGTCTGAGACGACATCTCTGGTGCCCAGACCACAGACCTTTCACAGCCATGCTCCAGACCTCAAGACTTCCCCACCCCTGTTTCATAGGCCCCCAAACATGAGTCCTAGAAACAACGAAGGTTTTCCTATGGCAGGAATCTTAAAAGGGGTGGGAGTCTCACAAGGCCTGACTTCATTCATAAGTCTAATTGATCCTTGATCTTGAGTAAATGATTCCCTTATATTTTCCCAGTATTTCAGTGTTTCTAAAATTAAAGAGAGAGTCCTTGTGCTAAGATATGGTCGTGTATATTATGCAGAGACAGGGACTACTGTGTCTAATCTTTACTGTGTCAAGCAGAAGGCCTGGTCTAGGGCCACATGCCCGTGGATCCATCTATAAATGCTTGACGTGTTAACTGCCTCAGTGGGATGTTTGGAGTCATCTGATGCTGTGATGAATTTGTGGGCTGTGAAGTCATATCCTGGGTTCAAATCCTGGCTTCTCTATTGACCAGCCTGAGACCTTGAGCAAGTTATTTAACTACTCTGTGCTTCAGTTTAAAAGAATCAAAGCATTCTTAAAGTTGCTGTGTGAACAAAAGAGGTAGTGTATATAGAGTGCTGAGGATATTGCCTGGTCCAGAACCACTCAACAAACGCTAGTCGTTATTGCTTTGTTGTATCAGCCTATCTCTGTCTCTTTACTTGAATCCTGCTGGGAGAGGACAGAAGAGAGACAAGAGTGATAAGGGGGCAGGAAGCAGCAGCCTTTGAGAATCTTGAACCAGAATCTCTGCCTTGGACTTAAGTGTGTTGGTAGCTAAGAGGAAGTTACACTGCACCCTCAAGGGTACCCCCAAGGGCAACACGCAAGAGGAGGCCTGGAGCAGTGGGCTCTGGGCTGGCCCCTTCTTCCTCCCTCAGTGAATGGCATTGATTCGCGTTTGTTTTTTTAAGAAGACTATTTTATTAGCACTAAACTTATTTATTTATTTATTTATTTATTTATTTATTTATTTATTTATTTATTTATTTATTTTGCTGAGGAAGACCGGCCCTGAGCTACCATGTATTGCCAATCCTCCTCCTTTTTTTTTCCCTTTTTCTCCCCAAATCCCCGGTAGATAGTTGTATGTCATAGTTTCACATCCTTCTAGTTGCTGTACGTGAGACGCCTGCCTCAGCACCGCAGGACAAGCGGTGCGTCGGTGCACGCCCAGGATCCGAACCCGGGCCGCCAGCAGTGGAGCATGCACACTTAACCGCTAAGCCACGGGGCTGGCCCCTAAATAACTTTTTTAAAAAGTACATTATTCTAACATAGTTAATCATCAGAAAATTCGTCAGCTTATAAAAATGCGATCTATAAAAATCCTTTCAGAAACACAGGTATTACCTGTATTACTTTTCTTCAAAATTGAAATATAATTGACATATAACATTATATTAGCTTTAGGTATACACCATAATGATTCAATATTTGTATATTTTGCAAAATGACCTATCAGCACACATAGTTATACTTTTTTTTTCTTGCGACGAGAAGGTCTACTCTTTCAACAACTTTCAAATGTACACTACGGCATTGTTAACTACAGTCACCATGCTGTACATCAGGCATTGGTTCTTGAGGGCAGCAGCCCCCATAATCCTCCTGTTCTCTCGTCCCTCTAACTGGGCACTGGCCTACAGGACGAGGCTGCCCACTCTGAGGAGTGCTGGGACACACCAGCTCAGCAGCCAGTCACCACCTCCTGCTCCCCTGGGGCTGTTTCTCATCCACCATCCCAGTTCAGCAGAGGGCTCTGCCCAGACCAACAGGAGATGCTATCAGAAACCTGCCCCGACTCATAACACTGACATGGCTTCTGCTCTTCAGATCAGTTGTTTATGAAAACTCCCATGAGTTTGAAGCATTGCCAAGGAAGGAACAGAGAATGATAAACGTCCTGAAGCAAAATGAGATATAGTTCAGAGATGTTGCATTTGCTCTTTTAGACAAACATTTTATGAAAGACATTGGCAAAAGTGTCAAAAGCCTTCGTCTGAGTTTCAAATATCAGCACAGGATATTTCCTTCCAGTCGTCATCAGAGGCAGAATGCATTTCCTCTTAGGGCCCCTTGTGGAGCTCAGTTTTCCTCTTCAACTAGAGCATCTTTCTAAAACTGGCTTTAAGATTGTAGAGTGATGAATTTGATGCAAAGAATTTCCCTACCAGTTGGCCCTATAACAGCCTTTTCAGTTCTCCTTAATAGATGCCCCCCAACCCCACCTCTGTTCTCAGCAATTTCTCCAAGTTTGAATTTCCCAAAACCTTATAACCTAAGGAAATCAGGAAATCTACAAACATCTCAAAATAAGCATTCTCTCTCAGCTGGGAACAATCGGTTTGCCTATCCTGATGATGTGCCTGAACTGGTGATATGGTTCACCATCACCTTCACCTATCATGAAGAACTTACTACAGAATTTTTCTTAGAGGCAAACTTTAATATTATGTGTTTAATTTACAAAAAAAATTATTTGCACATAACATTTTAGGACCATGAAATTTGGAGCAGAAGTTCTTAAGATATGCACCAGCCCCAAATCGTCACTTTAGAGATGAAGAAGTCAAGATCAACAAGATGAAGAGAACCGTCCAAGGTCACAAGACAATTCCTCCAAGGTTAGAAGCAAGGTTAGAATTAGAACCCAGGACTTCTGACTCATGATTGATTATAAATACATACATAAAATAGTTTTATTGAGCAATTACTGTATGCCAAACACTGTGCAAGATACTATAATAAATAAACAAGCCAAAAAGATAAACTCCTGCACTCATGTGTAGTGGGAAAGCAGATCTACAAGCACAATTCAAAACGTTATGAAAAGAAGATAACAGAGGACTTGACCCTGTGTGGGGGTCAGGGACGACTTCCCTGATGAAATGGCATTTGAGCTGAAATCCAAGAGATGGATGAGTAGGAGCTAACTAGATGAAAGAGTGTGGCCTAGGGGAGTAGAAGATTCCAGGTGGAAGGGACTAAGTGTTTTCCAGGACGTATCACTACTTCTTGACCATTGAATCAGGCAAAATGCCATTGTTTCTTCTCTTGCACAGCTACCTTGTTTTTCTCTTTCCTTTGGTTTAGGTGGGTGTAATTTGAGAATATAATGTCCAACTACCAACCCCTCTTTGTGACAAGAATCAGCAAGCCCTCGCTGTGCTTAGGAGGAAGGTAAAACTAGAGTATAGAGTGACTTGTTTGATGTGATTTTAAAAATTATGAAAATATAGAATTGTTTGGAACTCCTCCTAAACTCATCAAAGCATTGGTTTTCAGTTGCCTTTCATACTATTCCAGAACTGGAAAAGATTTGCCTCACTCCAAGTCTCTTGATTTTCACCGAATTCCCATTAAACTCAATCCCTTATTTACACTTTCCCATTTTCTTTTCCTGAAATACAGGGAAAAGAGCATAACTTTGGAAGCATAGACATCGTGATGCCAGATGGGAAATATGAGCTTTAGAATTACTAGAGAGACTTCAATATCCTGCTTTCATCTTAAAAGCAAGGACATCTGAAACGCGTAAGTGAGCTCTGCATGCAGAAGGAGGTGGGAAAGAGTGATTAGGAAAGGAGACACCAGGGAAGTAATGTTGTAGGATGTTTAGTGGTTTTCAGTCCATTCTTCTAGTGTGAACTGCTACAAACTGATTTAAGTGCCTCTCTTGTCTGGTCTTTTCGTCTTTTCTTAACAACACAACCCACCGCACTTTCTAAATTGCAAGGTCTAGATGAGTTAGAAGTTGTAGTGAGACATAAAACGCAAATAAGCAAGTTCGCACATCAACTCCATTCGTGGTTGTGGAGTTCTAGTCCTAAATCCAAATGGGTAGAATGAAGGGCATTGGAGCTATGACAGACAGAGAGCACTTTCTCATCTCGGGAGGGGAAAGCATGGGCAGTCAATGGCCATGTAGATTTATATCCAGTGTTTATCTGTGTTTCTGTGTTTGCATTATACATATGCTCTTGAGTCTTTTAATGTGCTGAATCTCAATGGGAAATTATGATTCACGTGGGTGTTAAGTGCTATAGTTTTAAAAGAGATAGAGCATTCTTTAAGGTTCTTCCTAGTTTGAGTCTTCAAAACGCATGTAAAAATAAATATTGAAAGGATGTAGGACGCAGGCTACAAGGCTACATAGGAACATTGACTTAGGAAATCCTGAACCCACAAGAATAACAGACCACCAGTGACAATATATAAAAGAGCCACACAAGACAATAATATAATTATATAATTAGTCTTTACAGATAATCTCAAAGAATGGGTCTAGCTGAAGGAGTCATCTTCAGCATGGCCACTAACTCCAAGAATGATTAAGCCATATGGCCCGTTACTCTGACTTCACAATCATTCTTCAGTTTCCTCTTCTCTCAGTTCTTACATCTGTCAGCAGTACCAATCTCTCATCTCCTTCAGGATAGAAGCCTGGAGTTAGCTTTTTCCATTCCCCATTGTTAATCATCTGTACACAATCCATCACCAAGTCTGTTTCTTCCTTCACTAATCTCTTGGGTTAGTTCTTTGAGGTTCTTTTTCTTTGTCACTATCCAACTCCATGCCCTCATCACCTCAGCTGGGAGACTGCAATTGACTAGCTAGTCCTTGAGTAACCAACTTCTCTTCTGGGTTTAGAGAATTCTCCATTGTGTGAATCTTGACAGGAGGCTGTGATACTGTGATTTATAATGAGAAATATATATTTGGTCTTTGTCCCTGTTTTTAGCACAGGGCTCCTAAAACCCTTGGAATTTCCTGAGGAGAGCAGTGAAGTTGTCTTTTGTTATGTTAATGAGGTGACTTTTGGAAAGCCCATGGGTAACCAAAGGATGAGGGCTGGTTGCCAGGGAATCCATCCACGTGATTAGAGGATTGCAACTTCCAGTACCGCCCCCTGCCTCCCCCCACCCCCACCTCCACCCCACTGACATCTGGGGAGGGGAGAAGGGCTGGAGACTGCATCAATCGCCAATGGCCAATGATTTCATCAATCGTGCCTATGTAATGAAGCCTCCATTAATACCCAAAGGGACAGGAGTTCGAACAGCTTCCAGGTTGGTGAACACGTGAAAGTTCGGGGAGAATGGCACCCCAGAGAGGGCGTAGAAACTCTGTGCCCTTCCCACATACCTTGCCCTATGCATCTCTTCCATCTGGCTGTTCCTGAGTTATATCCTTTCATAATAAACCAGTAATCTAGTAAGTAAAATGTTTCTTTGAGTCTGTGAGTTGCTCTAATAAATTAAATCTAACCCAAGGAGGGTGTCATGGAAACCTTTGATTTATAGCCGGTTGACCAGAATCACAGGTAACAACCTAGACTTTTAATTTAATTTTATTTTTTATTTATTTTTTTAATTTATTATTTTTTTTGAGGAAGATTGGCCCTGCACTAACATCTGTTGCCAGTCTTCCTCTTTTTTCCTTTTTCTCCCTAAGGCCCCAGTACACAGTTGAGTATCATAGTTGTAGAGCTGTAGCTCTTCTATGTGGGACACCACCTCAGCATGGCTTGATGAGCGGTGAGTAGGTCCACACTCAGGAGCCGAACAGGCGAACTCTAGGCCACCGAAGTGGAACTCGAAAACTTAAACCGCTGGGCCACCGGGCTGGCCTCAGCAATCTAGACTTTTGATTGGCATCGGAAATGGAGGGCAGTCTTGTGGGACTGAGCCCTTAACCTGTGGAATCTGATGCTGTCTGCGGGTAGATAGTGTCAATTGAACTGAATTGTAGGACACACAGCTGGTGTCGGAGAACTTCTTGGTGGTGTGTGGGACCTCCCCCCCATACCACCACCACCTGTTGGAATTGGGTTTAGAATCATTAGAGGCAGAGACTGCTCCCTTCTGTAGAAGCCAAAAAGGGCAGATGATTTGTCTCCCAGCCTCTCTTGCAGCTAGAGCTCAGGTGTCTGCAGTCAGAAGCCCCCCTCCCAGATGCTAAATCTGGGGCTATAATGCACAGGGTGGAAACAGTGGAAAACTCTTTTGCTGCAATGGCAGCAGTGCCAGTGGACATCTTCAGTGCCACGCAGGAGAGCTTAGCCTGCTGGGTCAGCTACAGCTACTGTGCCGGTGCTCAGCCAGACCAGCCCCATGGGGGAGACTCGACTGTGGCTCTGGCTGTGTAGCCCCCTTCAGTTCTGCTGAATTCCTCACCTGGTTTTCTAACTTCCCAGCATTTCTGTGAGTTATACAATCACCCATTTGAAAAATTCCTTGCATGCTTAAGCTAGCAAGAATTGGTTTCTGTTCTGAGAATCTTCAATGATAGTCCAGTCTCTCTATCTGCCCTGGCCCCCAAGCTAGCACCCCTATCACTGCCAAATTCTTCTAAAGACTTCTCCTTTATCATATCATTTACTAATATATGCTAGAGAAGGTACAGTGGATTCTACATGAAGTCAAGCTCCTTAGTTTGTTTCTCAGCGTTCTGATTAATCCACCCTCTCTCAATCTAACAGAACGGCCATTTTCTCTGCTGTCTGTCTAGCCAGCAGTTTTCAAAAATGTTTTTATGAGATCCATAGAAATAAACACAATTAAGAACCAATATACACATACAACCGAAGCAAACACTTCATGAAAAAATACTACACGTTATAAACTCTGATAGTTTCTATTCTGTCCTCTTCCTTTTTTTTCACTTAAAAAAAATGCTGGTTGACACTCAACAAACTGATTTGTAAAACACAGGTTTAGCCTATACTTGTGGTTTTCAGGCCACCCACATTCTGTTACCAGTTTATGACATGGGCAGGAAGTACATAAAGGAATTAACTCAAAACCTTCAGTTAATCCCACTTTTCCTATTAGGGTTTCTTATATTTACACAAAACTTGCAGGAAAAAATTACAAAATTGGCATCCTGACAAAGAAGGCCTATGAAAAATATCGTTCTCAGGACTACTGATTAATATTTGAATACATAATTAAATCAATTACCAAAAAAAAATTTTCTTTTTAAACTTTTATTTGATTTTGTGATTTTGCACATTACTATGGAAGAACAGTTTGATTCCACACTCACAAAGGCATTTTTTGCCCAGAGTTCGTCTCTTGGAAATAGTCCTGCTCTGGTTCAGGGGTTAGGGCATTGGCCACCCCAATTTCACCCAGGATATTTCTCTACAGAAACTAACAAAACACGTGTGTAACAAATTGCTGACATTTTTCAAATGAATGAGGTTGACTTAGATTAGTAAAATCATCAGACTAAAATGATTAGAAAAAAATCAAGTCTACAAGGGTGGGAATGAAGGGTTTAATGATCTACTGAAACCACTAAGGTCTGTTTATTGCAATCCAAAGGTTGATTGGGAGATGGTAATGGGACTGAGGACGGGGGATGGCCTCTAGGAACAGAGTTAGGTGGAAGCTGGCGGAAGACTACAACCCAGGGCTGCTAGGGGCACAGCTGAGGTCCTGCCCCGGGACGTCCTCTTACCAGCTGCTGCCCTTTCACAGCTCACACTCCCTTCCACGAGGTTTCTGATGTCAACGTAGTTAGTCCTTGTGTCTGGTGGCCTGCAGCCTTTGTGTTTTGCAGCCGATTATAACAATCTGCTTACCTTTGTGAATATCTAATAGATAGTAGATGTGCTCCCTTGAGGTTAGAACTACATACTGAAATAAGAAAGGAAAGATTTGTCTTTTCAGTTGGTTCCACAATGGTTCATCTTCCAAAACATCATTGTATTCATCCATCTTTGTGGGCTGGAAAGCTAGCCATATGGAATCAGATACCCAGAGCAGAGTCTCCCCTCAGGAGCTTGGGAGAGCATGAATAATGACCTTCTCCCCCTTCCTCCTATTGGCTGAAATCTCTTAGACTCCTGGCTGTTTCCAATCACCTTGGAGTTTTCTGCAGCTTTCTGCTTCACAGCTTCCTTTCTCTTCCTTTCTCTCTCAAAAGGAGCACAGAAGAGGTGCCATGAGAAAGCCAAGCCAGAAATTCCTTGGTAAACAGAAAAATGCATCCTCTATCCTGCCTCCTGATGGTCCCATTTCTGCTTCTTTTACTTACCCCTCCCAGTCTATCCTCACATTACTTTTCAGAGCTTCAGGCTTTTGTTGCGGTTAAAAGTTGCTGGTATTGGGGAGACTGGCATTTATTTATTTTTTCTTTGTCTAATCCACAGGGACATCTTTGCCTTTCTCTGCACTACCATTTGAGGGTGGGGGTAAAGTAAGAGAAGTCAACTAACGGATCATGGAAAAGAACTCTGGAAATTGGAAGCAAGCAGTAACAAGCATTCCTAATGCTGCCCCTCCCCCCATAGAGTGGGAGGTTATGTAGAATAGAGGTTAAGAACCTGTAGTCAGATGACTTGGGTTTAATCCTGCTCTGCCTCTATCTCCTTATCTGACCTTGACACATTACTTAATCTCCCAAAGCCTCAGTTTCCTTGTTTGCACTACAGTTATTATTATTAGTCCCTGCAAGGACAAAGGTGTGTGTTCTACCCTCTAGGAGCTTGCACTGCAATGAAAAGAGTACTCAAGACACATGTCCTACATCACTGTCATCCCAGTGTTTCACAACTGAAGATGCCATGGCCCTCCAGTCCCTGGTGAGATGTGAGAATGTGGGTCAAGTGCTTTCCTTAACACAATTAGGCATTGTGGGCCAGGGAGCTCACCTTTCCCTCCATGGTTTCTCTCGTCTTTAAAGACAAATGACACCCTTGGCCATCCAGGTTGGTTGATTTCCTGGTGATATGACACTAACCTGAGGTTTCAAAGCAGAGTCTTTTCATGTCAACAGCATGTATGGCACACAACTGGCATGCTATTCAGAAGCAGTGACCCACATGCTGAAAATTGATGCTTCTGGTGGCAGATGAATGGATTTCATTCTCCAGAAAAATTTATCTTTTCAAAGTGAGAGGGAGCTCCCTTTCTTTCTTTCTCTCTTTCTTTCTCTCTCTCTTCTTTCTTTCTTTCTGTCTTTCTTTCTTCTTTCCTTCCTTTTTTTTCTTTCTCTCTTTCTTTTCTTTCTCTCTTTTCTTCTTTCCTTCCTGCCTTCCTTCCTTTCTTCCTTCCTCCCTCCTTCCTCCCTCCTTCCTTCCTTCCTTCATTCCTTCTTTTCTCCCTTCCTCCCTTCCTTCTTTTTCTTTTCTTGGCCTGCTTGCTGCCAGAAATCATTGGATTATTTGGGACATCTTTCTTTATTTTTATTTTAAATAAGCATTGTTGACATCAGCTGAATACTATGGCTTCTGGCAAAGTATCTAGATAGTGTGTTTAATTGGATCCTGACATTGTTAACAACTCATGGGTCCAGTGTTTTCTTCTTTTTTCACAAATCTGGAGGACATCAGAGTAAACTAAAATAATTTCACCATCTGCAAAAGATTTCACAGACAAATAGTACTTAGCTGAGAAATCCCTTGATAAATTTGCCAGTAGAACAATTCTCCTCACTGGTACGAGGGCGGTTTCTAACAGGAATCCTTTGTGCGTTGTAGAAGGCAAACACACATGCATTTTACATGAGCAAATTCTAAACCAACCGGCCAAGATTTTTTTTCAATTACACTTTCCCTAAAATAACCCCCTTAGATCAAGTTCTCAAAGGTTTTCTCTCCATGATTGTGAGCTGCTCTGTAGAGCCCTCACATGGATGGGGAGGGAAGACTGAGAGGCAAAGTTTTCCGTGTAACCACAGTTACTTCTCGCATTGGAAGCTGCCTATTTTTGTGCTCTCTAGAGAGAGAATTGCAGATGATTTCTATGTCTGTCTCAAAATTGATCATGTGTTACCAAGTTCAGACTTCAAAAAAACTCAACAAAAGGAACGCAAAAATAACGCATCATTCTTCTCAGCCCATCAGCCAGTTTGCTCTGCACTTGCGTGTGCTTGCCGTGACATTACTTGTTGGTATTTATGACGAAATACTACAAATTTAAAAGTAGCAAGAGGAGGATACTATGAGGACAGCTGTGTTCTTTGTGTGAATCGATTCAAGGCTCTCATTCATAAATCAGCTAGAAAGTTTGGTTAGTTGCGTTTTTTTAGGTGATAACATCGTCAAGTCTGGGTCTAGTACCTTCCAATTTGTGTTACCATTTAAAGAAATTGTTTATAGTCCAGATTTCCCTCTTTGGGGAGTAAAAAAAAATACTTAATATTGTAAAACTAATCTTAACTTTGTTTTTACTCTTGCATAATTAGTGGCCCTTTTATCAAGGGGAGAAATGCTTTACATAAAATAATATTGAAGTCAATAAATGTAGAAAAGTTATAAAGAAGTGGAAAACAAGAAGACAGAAGTACAGAGGAGATTGAAAAGAAAGGGAGGGAGGGGGTGAGAAGAGAGAGGGGCAGAGAGAGAGGACATTGGTTGTGTGAGCCCTGACAAAGAGCAGGAAAAAAAGAATTTAATGACTGGACTTAATGTCACCACTGGATCTCATCGGTGAGTACAGCATTACAGACACTGAGAGTTTATCCAAAAATCCTTCAAGTTCCGATACAAAGTTTTCAAATGCTTATCCAAACCCAGCGAGCCACATCAGAAAGGCCCGGGTGCAGATTATTCCTAATATAACCCACATGGTAGCTGGGCTCTCCCTACCCCTTGAGATCTAGATAAGTTTGGCGTAAACCCTTATTCTGTGCCTCGTAGAGGTCCAGATCTCTGGACCACTCTATGGCCTATCTATTCATTATCTTAATGCTGTCTTTCAATGAGCAAAAGTTTTAAATTTTGATGAAGTCAAATTTATCAGTTTTTCTTCTGTGGTTCATACATTTTAAGTCCTAACTTACCAGTCTTTGTCTACTCCAAAGAGGAGGTGTTTTTAACATAAGATTTCAGGCAATTTTAAATTGAACGTTGGTCATCCCTGCTGGCCTCCCCTCCAACAAGGTTTCACACTGGCCACTCCGTGCAGAGATGTTTCAGACCGACACCACCCCCTGCCCTCACTCCTACCCAGATGATCCCCCACTCCAAGCCCCGGGCTCCAAATCCTTCTCCCTCTTATACAGAGCCATTCTAACTTCTAGAGCTCCAGGATTAGCTTTGTAATACTGAAGCCTATAAACTGTCCAGCAAGTCAGAAGGGTTTTCCAAACACAGTTGTAATTTTAACAGCATTTTCCTCTTCCTTACATTATCGAATCAGCTCAAACTTCTGGGCCAAGTTTCCCATCAAAATTTTGGGATTTTAGCTAAACTTTGTCTTTTACTGAAATAATATCCAAAGACTTCAACATCTGGAGACCTCAGACACTTGCTCTCTTTACCCATTGTGTCCCTAGTTCTGAGTATGATGTGGTGTGGCTGAATATGAAATGAATAAGCTACTTCTCCTCCTGGTAACACCTTTGTCTTCCGGTCTTAATGACATTCAACAGAATAATTTCATGGTCCAGAGTGTTACTTGGTGACTGTTCCTCTCATTTCTAATTTCTGAGACCATTTCACCCATGTCTACCTGTGGAAGATTCTAGGCATTGCAGGGTTGCTTTATAATATAGGGACTCCATCTCAAGTTGCTATTCTCAAGAGTTGAACTCCAACTTTAATAGATTCTTTAAATCTACCCCCAACCCCAGTCCTTCTCTTTCAAAAGAGTTGGCTCATCTTACCTTCTCCAACTAATTTCTCCCTTCCCTAAACTACTGCTTCACTTATAATTCACTGAGCCTAATTTGAAATATCTGGATAATATCATCCGGCTCACAGAGTTCACGTGATAATCAAACAGAAACGCATGAAAAAATAGTCAATATGCTTGCAATACAGAGTCTCCATTAGACAGGAACCGAGCCCCGCGGCCCCGGGTAAGTAGATTTGGACGCTGCTCCTCCCTTTGACCTTTCCTTTTATAGCCACTAATTCACATGGGGACTGAAAGCCTCCTCAGGAAAACAGAAGACTTGCATGCTGCCCGCTCTTGGGACTCATCACACAGCCACGTCTGACGGACTGGTTTGGCCCCAACGGGAGCCAGAAGAACAACAGAGTCTTTAGAGAGAAGTTATCACAGGGAGGAGCAGTCTGGCCCAACGAGCCAGGATGGAGAGCTGATTTCAGGAATGGCCTAGCAGCTGATACCAGAATCTTCCTGACCTAGTCCAGGTGACAGCACTTTTCATTGTAGAAAAAGGGCTTAGTTGTGCAAAATGGAGTGAGCCGTATATTAAGCAGTGTAGCACTTTGGGGCTCAACAAACCTTACTGACAACCCTCCCTTCTGTTTCCCCATCCCCCTGCCTGGGCAGAACACAGAAGAGCATTCTTCCCTCTTTACCAGAATGGTGACAAGATCTCTTGCCTCAAGGTTCAGTGGCATTATTCCAATTTCCTGAACAATGGGTGCAGTGGATTCCCACCTTCACAGGTGGCTAGAGGGACAGGAGCCAAGTTCTGCCCCTATAGGGGCACCTCTGTGGACCTGCCAGCACCGTGGGCTGCAGATTCCCAGCTCAGGCCCCTGACCACAGTGGCCCTGTGAGTCAGTGAGAGGCTCAGTCATCATTGCTGCAGGGGCCCCTGCATCCAGCTAAACCTCTCAGGATGGTTAAAGTCCATTTTATAGTCCTGGAAATGAAGTATGTTCTTGCTCCTGCACGCAAAAGCAGAGACTCAGAGTCTACACCAAAACCAAGCACACGTTAATCCACCTGCTGTCCTCCCATGAGCAAGTGGCGGGAAGGGGAGGATTCATATAAGATAAAAGGACTTGGCGCAACCTGGTGGTGAAGAGGGTGTTGTTTTGATAGCCTGTGGGTTCCTGGGAAGCTGGGTCCTTCTTCATCCACTCGGGGAGGAAATAGCCAGAGTGCTAAAAGGTCTCAGTCGCTGCAATAGCAGTAGGACAGACCAGGTGACTGTCCCAATTCCTCAGAGTGCTCTGGGCCCTTCCTTTCAGTCATTAAGGCTGGGCTGCTTGTCACATCATAGGTGACCAGAGGAAAATTACTCACCCCTTAAAATCATGGCTACAGCCCTTCCCACTCTTACATTTCAAGCATAGCATTACCACCAACATTCAAAATACTACAGGTTGCATCAGCCATGGACATATAGCCCATAAACAAACTTCAGGCATACCAGGGCACAATCTGACGCCCAAAGAAAGAAAATCTCATTACAGAGCGGCATTTCCTTAGGGAGACTAACCCCGCAAAATGGGAATGTGCTATCTTGGCAGACCAAGATACTCTGTGCTCCCAAAAGGAGCTTCTACCTCATTCTGTGAGGCGTCGGTGAGGCTCTCCGGCTTCCAGACCCAGCGGCAGCACAGCCATTTCAGCTTTGGATGTGTAGATTTCTAACACTGTTATTATGATGGAATTCAAATTATGTGCAATAGGTTGTATTTGGGTATTAATTCCCTTTTGTATTTGTTTTATAAGCTTAAAATATGTCAGAGTTCTCAGAATCCTGTAAAACAATTGTGTACACATCCAACAAGGAACAAATGTTGCTGTTTTAGATTTTACCTCCAGGGTTTTTTTTAAATGTACACAAAATGGGATGTAATGATTAAAGTGGAGGTTCCTGTTTCCCTCTCCAGCACTATTTATTGCCTTTCCTCCCCACCTACAATCAACTTCTCCTGTTGTTTACCCTTCATGTCCATGTTTTTAATCTTATGTCTATTCATATTCATGAACAATGTATAGTACTGCTCTGCGTTTTTAAACTTTTACGCCAAAGCTATCATACCATACACATATTTTGGCAACTTGCTTTTTTTCCTTTATATGTTTTTAGACCTTTCCATGTTGATACATATACGTCTAGTTCATTCACACCTTATGGTCTTACTACACAAAATCCCACGGACCAGAAGCAGCAGGATCACTATGGAGCTTCTTAAAACGGCACCACCTTAAGCCCCACTCCAGACCTAAAGATCCACAGATGGTTCCTTTCCACGTAGAAGTGAGAAAAAAACCCTGTTGTATTGCATTGCATCATATGAGAACTCCACAATTTACTTATGCTATATAATATACAAATACATTATAATATATGTGTAAATATACTTACATTTATTGTTCCCATACAGATGGACATTCAAGTTGTTTCTAATTTTTTGCTCTTAGAACAATGCTGCAACGAATATACTTATGTCTTAAAGTGCACGTGTAATACTTTTTTAGGGTAATTGCCTGAAAGTAGAAATGCAAAGTTGAAGGTATGTTCCTCTGCTCGTCTTCAACTTGATATTGCCAAATTGCTTTCCAAAGAGGTTGTGCAAATTTTATACTCCCTTTCGCCGTGTATAATCCTGTTCTTGACAACACATGATATTGCTTAGACCTTTTTGAATTTTGCAAGTCTGATGAGTGTAAAATTATATCTCATGATTTTTTCTGCTTTTTATAGCTTTATTGAAGTATAATGGACATACACTAAGTTGCATAGAAAGTATACAATTTGATGTTTTGGCATACTTATACTCCTGTGAAACTATCACCATAGCTGAGATGATGAACATATCTGTCACCACCCAACATTTTCTCATGTCTTCCCATAATCTCTCCCTGCTGCTCCTCTCCCCGACCCAGTCTAACTTCCAGGTCACGTGCAGCGTAGGAGCCTTATACCAACCTGCTTCCAGTCACTCCTCCAGGCCATTGTGTATCGTTTGCTCTCATCCATTTCACTTCTACATTTGTTATAAACCTCACAACACGTTGTTATGATTTTGGTTTTAGATGGTCAGTTATCTTTTAATTTTTTTTTTTTTTTTGTGAGGAAGATCAGCCCTGAGCTAACATCCATGCTAATCCTCCTCTTTTTGCTGAGGAAGACCGGCTCTGAGCTAACATCTATTGCCAATCCTCCTCCTTTTTTTTTTTCCCCCAAAGCCCCAGTAGATAATTGTATGTCATAGCTGCACATCCTTCTAGTTGCTGTATGTGGGACACGGCCTCAGCATGGCCGGAGAAGCGGTGCGTCGGTGCGCGCCCGGGATCCGAACCCGGGCCACCAGCTGCGGAGCATGCGCACTTAACCACTAAGCCATCAGGCCGGCCCCTCAGTTATCTTTTAAAACGGTTAAAAATAAAAAGAAAAATTTGTTGTATTTACAAGTGTGCCTCATACCTTTGTGTAGCTTCAGATTTCCATCTGGTGTTTGTTTCCTTCTGCTGGAAGGACGTCCTTTAACATCTCCAGAAATTTGGGCTTCCTGAGGAATTCTCAGCTTTTGTATGTTTGAAAGTCTCTCTTTTACCTTTGTTTTTGATAAATATTTTTGCTGGCTATAGAATTTTATATTTTGTGTTTTTACTTTTAGTATTTCAATAATGTTGCTACACTGTTTCCTGGCTTGTACTGTTTCTGGTGATTAAATCTGCTGTAATTTTTAGTTTTTGGTTTTCTGAAAATAATACGTCTTTTTTGCTCTAGCTACTTTTAAGATTTTCTCTTTATCACTAGTTTTAAGAAATTTGATTATGATGTCCTTAGTGTAGTTTTCTTCATTTTTTTGTGTTTGTGTTTGGGGTTTATTGAGCTTCTTGAAACTGTAGGATTATAATTTGCACCAAATTTGGAAAAATTTTGGTCATTTTCTTCAAGTGTATGTATATATATACATATTTTTTATTCACTCCTCCTTCTTGGACTCCACCTGCATATTAGGCCACCTGAAATAGTCCTACAGCTCACTGATGCTTTGCAGTCTTTTTTCTCTCTGTGTTTCACTTTAGTTAATCTGGTTTCTATTGCTGTATCTTCAGGTTTACTAATCTTTTCTTTGTCAGTGTCTAATCTGCAGTTAATCTCACTCAGTGCAGTTTTCATCTCAGACATAGTTTTCATCTCTAGAAGTTCTATTTCAGTGCTTTTTTTTTTTTTTTTAAATATCTGTCATGTCTCTACTTAACATGCTCCATCTTTCCTCTACATTCTTGATTACATGCATGTAGTTATAATAACTATTTTAATGTTTTTACCTACTACTTCTATTATCTGTGTCATTTCTGGGTTGGTTTAGATTGTTTGATTTTCCTCCTCATTATGGGTCATGTTTTCATGTTTCTTTGCATGCCTGAGAATTTTCATTGGGTCTTAAAACATTGTGAATTTTACTTTATTAAGTGCCAATAATTTTGTATTTCTGTAACTAATTTTGAACTTGTTCTGGAACACAGTTAAGTAAATTGGAAACAGTTTGATCCTCTCAAGACTTGCTTTTTAGCTTTGTTAGGCAGGAGTCTTTTGTTTAGGATAATTTTCCTCATTACTGAGGCCTCTACCTAATGTTCCATGAGTTATGTGAATTAGAAGGTTTTTCCACCTGGCTGGCAAAACTCCAGACTATTTCCAGCACTACATGAGCCCTGAGACTCATTTTCTCTAATCTTTTCTGGTGGTTCTTTCTCCAGCCTCGGGTACTCTCCTCACACGCATTCACTAATCAGTTCTCGGATGAAGACTGGAGAGGACCCCCTTCAGATCTTCAGAGCTCTCTCTCTCTGTGCTACTCTCCTCCCTGGGGTGTTCTCTGCAAACATTAGCTGCCTTGGCCTCCCCCAGACTCTCAGCTCTGTCTTCTCAACTCAGGGAGACCCTCAGGCTCTGCCAGGGATGTTCCTCCAGAAGCCTGGAAACTCTCCAGGAAGGAAGCTTGGTTGATCCTAGGGTTCACCCGCATCTCTCAGGGGCAACTCTGCATGTGTCCAGCGTCAGTGATACTTTATATATTCTGGATATTTGTCCTTTTTAGGCTACATGTATTGCCAATATCTTCTTCCATGTTGTGCCTTATATCTTACCTTAGTTTATGATTTATTGTACCAAGGTTTTCCATTTTAGTGACCAATTTGCCAATATTTTTCTTTATGAGCTGTGCTTTTTGTGTCTATATAAGTGATCCATTTCTCTCCTGAGATCATAAACAGATTTTTTTCTATCTCTTCTTCTAATAGTTTTGAAGTTTTGTTTTATACAGTCACATTTTGGGTATAAATGTTAATGAAATTACATCTGTACTCATTGGCTTAGAATCTAGAGATATCTGAATTACAAATGTATTAACAGTATAATCACAGTCTCGTACAATTTAGCGTTATAATGATCTCTAAAATTTTTGCTTGCTTATTTGGACCAACTACTAAATAGTGAGATTAGTTAGTATAAAATAAATGAGGAAAATATATATTTTATCCTTCACCATAGAACCCCAGTTTTCATACCCTGATTGTGGCTCAGAATTACCCGTGACATTTCTTCAAGATACTGGTATCTGGCCTCCACCCAGTGCTCCTCAGTCAAAATCTCTAGCAATGATGCTCAGGAAGACAGGCTTAAAAAAGCTGCAAGGGTGATTGTGATCTACAAGTTGCTGAGAACAATTTCAATCAAATTATGTGCTCATAGTATTTCCTTTCAGTTAGTTGCCATTAATTGAGCAACTGTTATGTGCTAGAGACTGTGTGAAGTGGTAGAAAATAGATATAACTGAGGCATAAACCTTGTCTATAAGGAGCTCACAGTTTAGGGGAGGATGCTGACCCAGAAACAGAAAGTTTTACATAAATGTAAGTACAATGTCACAAATGCAGGATAATTTGCACGGGGGCAGTGGCAGCAGAAGAGAGGCACTCAACCCTGAGTCAGGGGTGAGAGGGTCGGGGAAAGAATCCTGCCAGAAGTGATACTTGCACTTGGTTGAAAGAATGAGCACTGGATGTCTGGTGACAGGAGGAAAGAGGGAAGATAGTATGGGCAGCGAGGACAAGGAGCAGAGGCGTGGAGAATACATTCCAGGGAGCAAAAAGTCACTTAGCGTTCCTGCATCTTAAAGTCTGGGAGAAAAAAGGCAGAGTATTAAGGCTGGAAAAGTGTGGCAAGAGCCAGATAAAAGAAGCCCCCAAACACCTGAAGGAGATCAGATTCTGACCTGTAGGTCAGGGCTTCTCAGACCTTAGGGTGCGTATGAATCACCTGTGGATCTTGTTAAAAAGTTGATTCTGGTTCATAAGGTCTGGGTGGGGCCAGAGGTTCTACCTTCTCTAACAAGCTTCCAGGTGACGATGCCCATACGGCTGGTCTGTGGAGCATATATTGGGCAGCAAGGCCATGTAAGAAGTCCACAATGAAACAAGACCAACTAATCTGAGGTCGGTGTGCTGAAGAGGCCACGTGTAGGTGCTCAGTTGATGGTGCCAGCGAGCCCAGCCTTTCTGACTTCAGTGAAGCCATCTCAGGTCCTCCAGACCAGCTCATCTGTCATCTAAATACCAACAGGTGACCCCAGCTGATGTGGAGCAGATTGCCCAGGCAAGCCCTCTCTGAATTCATGATCCATGAAATTGTGAGATATCATAAAATGGTGGTTGTTTTAAGCCACTAAATTATTGTGCAACTAAGTTGTGTTGTATAGCAAATAGATAACCATAGCAGAATTTGGTCTAATAGGCACTAGCTGTATATTAGAATCAATCAGGGAGCTTTTTAAAAATACTGATTCCCAAACTCTATCCCCAGAGATGCTGATTCACTTGATCTGAAGTGGGGCTCAGGCATTGATTGTTCTAAAAGCCCCCAAGATATGTCTTATAATAGACTTTATATAGATTTTAATCTGCTGCCAAGTTTGAGGCCTTTGCAATAGGATGAAGAACCATGACAGAGCTTTAAGCAGGGAGCTGATGTGATCATGTCTGTGTTAAACCAGTCATTGTCAACTATATCGAGGATAGATTTGAGGGGTTGAAGACTGGGGCTAGGGGAATCAATAAGGAAGTTGGTGCAGAAATCCTGGCGAGAAATGATGGAGGCTTAAATTGGGACAGTGATAGCAAGGCTGGAGAGGACAGGATGAATGACAAAGATTCAGAAGACAAATAGATTGTTCTAGAAGATTGGATATGGGAGGTGAGGCAAAGGAAGGAGCCCAGCACATAGGTTAGGAAAGCAGCCTGGATGCCTGGGTGGATGATGGTGGCATGCACGGCAATTGGAGGCATAAGAAGAGAGGCAAGTGTAGCAGTGGGGTGAGTTCATTTGGGGATATGCTGACTTTGCATCACCTGGAATGTCTAGGTGGGGCTGTCTGGCAGGCAGCTGGATATATAAATCTGAAGCTCAAGGGAGAGTTGTTAGCTACAGATATTGATTTGAGTGGCATCATCATTCAGATAGTAATTGAAACCAAGAGAATGGATGTGACTGATCTCCCAGGGATGGCTGTAAGGGATACTCAGATGGTCTAGCTTGACTCCCATTCCACTTTCCTTTTATACTGTTTTCCTATTCTGCAAAGATGAAAAGGCCTCAAATGACACTTGGCCTCAAACGTCTGAGATTTGGAAGGCAGATGTGAAGCAGAGGCCACTTCCCTCAGCACTTTCTGCTGGCAAGTAGGGTCCTGTATTCATGAGTGGAGAGGCAATTGTAGTGCCAGATTCAGATGGCCAGAGGGCGGCTTCTTGGATCCCATGTCCCCAACCTCCATTCCACCCCTTTACACCCACACCGATTTTTCCTGTGGCCTCACAGACTGTTAGGATCCTCCATCTTCTTGCTACAACTCTGTATTCATATCCTTAAAGTTAAATAAAATTTTTCTTTTTGCTGTCAACATGTTTTAACACTTTAAAATCACCTAAGCTACTTGATGAAAATTGATGAGAAATTGATGCAAAGTTCCCATCCCCAGATAGTCTGGTCTAACAGGAATAGGGTATGGTCCAGGAATCATTGTTTTTGAACACATTCCAGGTGTTTCTAATACATAGCCAGGCTTAAACCACTGGCTTTTGCTAACATGTGTGTAATCTTGATTACTTTGTGCAAACCACAAAAACTTACTTGTCTGTTGCATCTTCACTCTATGGATCCTGAAGTGTGGCGGCTATCTGGTTTTCAGAGAAGAAACTGAGAGACAGTTATTTACCTTGATTTATACTCTGGCTGAAGTAAAACTTAGGCCAACGGAGGCTTCCTGAATTCTACAGCTGTATTATTCATGTTTATACACCTATGAGCAAGACTTTTGCACTAAGTAGGTGCATAATAAATAATTGTAGAAGGAATATTATTAACCTGAGTATTTTGTAGAAGATGGGTTTCTAAATTTATTAAATCTCCATAAAGCATTTTTATAAGTATCCATTTATATTATAAGTATCAATTGACAAGCTAGATTTGGGTTTGATCTGGACTTAGGGTATGAATATAGCAAATGAATGAGATGAACTAGGAGTTGAATCTTTTTTTCATGCCAACAGCATCTAATCAGGCTAACGTCCTTCAAGTCGGTATTCTGATTAAATGCCCCAATTACCAGTTAATTGCTAGAGACTAGATGCAACTGACTCATTTATCTTACAGGTTCCAAGTTGGAAGCCTAAAACAAACAAGAATAATTCTAGCTCCACAGTTAGTTAAACGCCAGGCTAAACCTGACCAATGTCGCTGTAAAATATGCCTTCAGGCATCAGAACCTTAGCATATAGCACCAAAGAGATCTAACATTAATAGGGTGTTCTGAAAGAGCACAAGCACCGCAGAGAACTAAAATCCAACGGTGCAAACCACATGGATCCACATTTTCCAAGATAAATACTTCACATGACTCCTTAATTAAAGCCATTAATGATCATCAACCTCATGGGGAAAGTGACTCATTCTATTGGTAAAAACACACTTGATTTCATTTTGGTCTATTGTCTTCTAAGCTTACAGATGGACCATCTTTCCTTGTACACACACATACTCATCTGACAACAAAGAAGACAGAAAGCTGTAGATGGCCCTTCTTTGTTGAGTTTTGAAAGATTCAGAAATTTGATGCTGTATCCTGATCTTTCCCAAACAACCCTGCTGCTTTCTCTGAGGAGACACGGCCAGCACACCAGTTCTGTTGACGTTGCCTTGGACGACCAGTGATAAATCATGCAAGGTTTACTCACTTTATTGGCTTGCTCAGAAAAATCAATCCAGGGACTCAAATTTGTTGTTCACCAAAATGCATGGATCAATTAATATGCATTGTTTACTCCTGGGTCTTAATCAGATTTGAAACAAAGACACTGTATTATGACACCTGGAGGTAGTAAGATGTGCACAAGCTCCCAGCATGGAGGAAGAATCTTTCCATTTTCTCATTTTAAGTATAGATCTGATGATGAGGAAGAACATCCTGTGAGTTTCATTGTCCACGTAATTGCCAGACTGACCCTCCCTTTCTCGCCGATGGAGAATCTAGGTAAACTCCATAGGCAAGGGATGGATGAGCTTCTTTTAGCCCGAGGGGAAAAGCATCACAAGGGTTTGGGAGCCTGTTTAATTAAAGCAGCGTAAGCCTTGATAAGGGGCTGTCAGTGAATATTCTGTTTAAAACAGATCTAGGCGACTCTCTTCTTCTAAAAGCCATCCTGGCCACTCCTCATATGTCATCACCAATTTCTGCGTAAGAACCCTGGATAATAAAGACACAGGTAACTGTTCAGCACTGAAGCTTGAGTCCACTGGTAGGGTCTATGTCACCTCCTTCATTAACCAGAACTCTAAAATCAAGTCATATGAATTGTTGTCTCTTTTGTGTGGTGTAGTAGGTGCTGTGGTGTGGCATCTAGATTCCACTTTCAGGATCTGGACACTCCTGCCCACATTTTCCTGGAGTATTGGCTGATGAAGGCTCACAGCTAAGATACTTTCCAGGAATTGCCAGCGGCTGGAGGGAGCTGCATCAAACAATGTCACGCCCCCTCCTTTCCTAGGCTGGTCAGCGTTTGTGTGTGTGTGTTGGTAGTAGTCATGCCAAAGCCTAGACCCTGGCCTCAATTTTGGGTAACTCTCAAGGGCTACCCAAGCTCCAGAGCTCCCTACGGGATCAAGAGAGATCTCTGTTCAGCTTCCTCATAGTTCACCTTCTCTCTCTGCCGGGTTCAGCTTCCCTCACTTCCTTACAGGTACTGCTCCCCAGAGCACCCCCAATAATTCTCCTGCAAACAAATCTCCATCTCAAAGTTCATTTCCAAGGGGACCCAATCCAAGCTACATCTCCAGCATCCTTTGAAAAACTGGGTGTAACTCAGTTCCTGGAAACATTCTAGATCATTTGGATCTGGTATATGCAGACAAAGAATCACCAAGTTGGAAAACCCCATTGATTTGGGTCAAATTAGTGCTTGTCATCCTTTAGACATCACTGAATTGGGCTCATTTAAAATAATATGGTGACTTCTTTGTTAAATGTAGAACCACACCTTCTTTTATTTGGTTTGTAAAATGTTGTACATCTATCTATTATACCTTGCTTAAAGCAGATTGAGTCTCTCAAGTGCTGGACGGAGCAAATTGCTTTCAGCTCTCAGACAGTTTAGGAGCATTCTGTAAAAACTGATACACTTACTATAGAATATTTTCCTCTAAAGCAGACCAACAAAGAGCCTTGTTTAGGAAACACTTTATCAGCTTAGTTCTGATTATTGTGTATGTTTAATCAGTGCTTTATTTTAAAAATTCATTTGTTAGTATATCTCTCTTTTCCTTTCATTTACTTCAAGTTATTATCATATTACTATTGTGACTAGGGATGTCTAAATTAATGCTAAAATATCATAAGTCAAATCAGCATATATATGCCTTCAGCTAAGGCATACTGAAGACCCACTCTGCCCCAAGCTCTTTCTGTGTATAAACTCACATAATTCTTACATGAGACAGGTAGTATTATTATCACTATTTTACAAATGAGAAAACCCATCCAAAGTCACAAACCTGGAAGGAGCAAAGCTAGATTTTGGACCCAAGTAATTTGGCTCCAGAATCTATGCTCTTAGCCACTCCACACTACCATCTCCTCAATATCTAGAAATCTAGGCTTAGAAAAGAAAACAAAGTGTTAAAATATTTTGGGAGTTTATAGAAAAGAAAGATTACTCTTATTTAGGGAACTCAGGAAAGACTTCATAGAAGGGGTGAAGTTTGAAGCAGGTCCAAAAATATAAATAGCATCTACAGGTTATAGCTAAACTCTTTCACCTTTAAACAAGGCCCTATAAAAAAAACCTGACTTACCAGCAATTTCAGCAAAGAGAAAATGGGCAGAAAAGCCAAACCCAAAACAAAAATACATAGCCAACTGCTTTTCTGCATCTGCTAATAAAAATAAGTCATTGTGTGCCAGGTACTGTAAAGGATATAAATGACTTCTGATGTATGATCAATGTCTGCAAGCACTTATAATCCAGTTGGGTAGATGAGACTTGAACTGGAAAGGGTAACAAGGAATGACTATAAAGCTCTATATGGTGAATGCCCAATAAGGGTATAATTGAGTGAGCAGGTAAGAGAGAACTGTCCATTGTCTGCAATCCTGCCCCCCAACCCCGTCCTTAGGATGTATTTCCAAAGGCCCATTAAAAGACAGTTACATGAGACTTGCCAGAGGGGGAGAGTTTACTAGGAAGTATTTGGAGGGGTAGAGGTAGAAATGAGCCAGGATGTAGGAGGAATGGAGAATTGATGGGATTGAGTTTCTCAGGTCCCAGGGCTTTCAAGACATAATCTTTACAGCATTCTGTGGAGACTGACAAACCTAGGAGGAAAATGGCAGAGTGGTGTTCTTAAGGGAAGGCCATGTCTGGTGCTCTAGAGCCCACAGCTTTTTCAGAGACTTCCATTTTCCAGGTGGCATGGGAGGCAGAACTGACTGCTATCAAAGGACCATGTGCATCTGAGCAAGCACAAGGGGCATCTCAGCAGGACCCAGTGAGGAGAAAAGACAGACTATGCTACACTGTGTAAGACCCCTGGGGCCTTTGAGTAATGGGGTGGGGTGGCGAATCCCAATACAAACTGAGATTGATTTATTTTTGTCATCCTGGCCAGTGGCTTCCAAGTCATGTAATTTAACATAGAAAAATAAAATAATGGCATCTTAGTATTGGGATGAAGTCATTACTCAGTGATTTTTTTTTTCTGTCAACCCAGTATTGTAGTGAAGCAAAATTCACACCAGCTTTGGGCAATACAAATACTAAGTTTTATGGGATTATATCAAAATCATCACTGCCTGAGCATGTCAAGAAATTTCATGGAAAAAGATGAGACTTAATAGAATCCTTGAAGATTGAATAAAATTGAGAAAAATAGAAAGGAAGAAGTGGGAAACATTTCAATGGCATGTGCAAAAACATAAAAATGGGACCTACCGTTCCTAGCAGACAGGATAGTTTAGGTACCCTCAAAAAGCACTGAAGGCACAATGATATCTTTGAGATGGCACTGAAGCTCTAAGCAAGAAAGTCCATATCTGTTTCTAATGAGTCCCCAACACTTCTCAATGTGTACTAGACTCATTTAGGCTGGAGCTGAAGAGTCAACTTACCATTGTGCATCAACCCCTCATCCCTCTGAGAAGTTCTCTCCAGATGTCAGT
The DNA here is from genome assembly GCF_020826845.1 of Diceros bicornis minor. Taxonomy (NCBI): domain Eukaryota; kingdom Metazoa; phylum Chordata; class Mammalia; order Perissodactyla; family Rhinocerotidae; genus Diceros; species Diceros bicornis. The sequence continues at coordinate 6,020,446 of NC_080763.1, read as the reverse complement.
GATGGCAGCAGTGGCTGCCCTTCTTCCATTTCCACACCTTGCTGTGCCACATTCTGCAGAAGGAATCGGGGTGAACATGGGCTCCTCCAGTATTCCTCTGCCCTGTCATAGTCCACCATGGTTAAAACCAGAAAACACCTCACGTGAGGCAGAAATGAATTGTGCACCCACCCTGTAATAACAACTGTGGACTGCAGTCCTCATATGTGTGTTCTTTTTGCAAAGTTAAACAGCTTTTCCTTCTCACCAGTTAGTGAAAAATGCTGGAACCGCTCTTTTCCAAACTACCTATTGTTTCCATTAAGGAGTCGTTAACCTGTATCAGCTGGGTGCATAACCTGCAAAACCCAAATTTTCCTATGTATTTTTTTATTTGATAAAGAATGAAGAACCATGGACCTATATTCTATATAAATGCCATTTTAAAATACCATTATGTCTAGTATTTAGCTATAGGAATTGGTGACCATTTATAAAAACCCTGGCATTTAATTTTATCTGTGCTTGTTCAATCAGGAGAAAGTATATGCAGACACATAATGTCCTTTACTTTCTCTTCTCTGTGTCCCCACTCTATCTCCTTCTTCCTCACCCTCATTCCGTCCTCCATCTTCTGATTGCGTGTCCAGGCCCTGGTCCATGGTTTCAGGAGAACAAGGAAAGCAGTCTCTCTATCTCCTTAGAGCATCTTTTCTGGGCACCTCAATAACAATGAATTTGCTCCCTTGCCCTATGTTTTTCTCCTATTTTTTTTTCTTGCTCTTTGTTTCTAATGATAATTGACATTATTTTCTAGGCAAATCATTTTCTGTAGCACAGAGCTACCAGTCCCTGACTTTGTTGAGTAGAAAAACTCTTTCACCCTGATAAATTACACATGGGAAATGTATAGGGAGATATATTGAAGATGGATAGAGAATTTTTTTTTTTTTTTTACTGGGAAAGATTTGCCCAGAGCTAATGTCTGTTGCCAATCTTCCTCTTTTTTTTTTCCCCTCCCCAAAGCCCCGGTACATGGTTGTATATCCTAGTTGTAAGTTGTTGTAGTTCTTCTATGTGAGCCGCTGCCACAGCATGGCAACTGACAGATGGGTGGTGTGGTTCCACCACCGGGAAGTGAACCTGGGCTGCCGAAGCAGTGAGTGCCGAACTTCAACCACCAGGCCATCAGGATAGGCTGGCTCGGATAAAAGATTTTTAACAATGAACAGCTAAGATATAAATTAGTGTCCTGGGATGTTCATCCTTGCTCCTAACAGATGCTAAGTTTAAAGCTACACATGTCAGAATGGGGGCAAAATATCCATGGGGCAAAGGAGATGTTCTTTTTAAGAAAAGCCCATTGGAAATGATCTAGAAATAGTCAGAGAACGATTTTCCATGGGCTTCTTGAAACATAATCAAGAATTATAGAGGGAATGCTAACCTCACAAGTTTCCTCATTTTGGGAGAGATGTCAGATATCCATAAATGGCACGAACAGATAATTCCAACTTTAATCCAATGGTAACTGAATGTTGCAATTAATACCATTTACGTTCCTCTGAAAGTTCCAATTGTGGGGGGCACACCCATACATAAACAACCAGGATGAGCACCATAGCCCAATTCTAGACCCCAGAAGTGTCAGGGACCTCTACAAACTAATATTTACATCAAATAAATGCTAAGGGGTTTATTTGGGATACCAGAGTCCTGGCCAACAGAGTGTTCTCACAGGGACTGAAAGGACAGACATCAAACTACTCCCTTTGTCGCTGCAGATGCTGGACAGAGAGCCGGCTTGAGCGTGAGACTGACCCAGAACTTTTCACTCCTTTCCTTGAATAGAGCCCAAGTACAGCCCTGGAGGAAGGTGGTCGCCCCACCACAAGGAGTGTGCAGCCTGGCTGGGACAGGTAGCCACAGGGAAGCAGAGTGGAGAAAAGAGGAGGCTGAGTCTGAGGGCTTGACAGTCTCAGAGAGAGCGGGACACATTAGGCGGGGCCACATGCAGTCAGCGCCCCCGTCCCCTGTCAGTGACCTGATGAGCCACTCCTCCCAGAAGGAAAGAGGAACAAGGATCCCTCCAAGCAGCTCTGGCTTGGAGAGTGGAGTAGAAGCCCTGTCTCTTTCAGGGGACTCCGATTCCCGAAATAGAAACCCCTACAGAGCAGCAGGTATGGTTTCTTTCTGTATTAGTCTGCTAAGGCTGCTGTAAAACAAAGTACCACCAACTGGGGGGCTTAAACAACAAAAATTTATTATCTCACAGTTCTGGAGGCCAGAAGTCCCAAATCAAAGTGTGAATAGGGTTGGTTCTGTCTGAGGACCACGAAGGAGGGAGCTGTTTCAGGCCATCTTCTCTCTATGACTCTTCACGTTGTCTTCCCTCTATGCATGTGTCCAAATTTCTCCTCTGTATAAGAACACAGTCATATCGGATTAGGCCCCACCCTAATGACCTCATTTTAACTGGATTATCTCTACAAAGACCCCCTCTCCAAATGAGGTCACATTGGGTATGGCTTCTTGCTGGAATCAAGTTCCAGAAAAAGTGAGGTTAATAAATATGGCAGTTCATCAATTTATACAGCACTAGCCAGACAGAGAACTGTCAATACTCCACGGCACAGGTGCACTGTTGGGAAGCACAGCTCATGCTGGAGAGCCCAGCCACGCTCCTCCTGTTCCTGCTATTTCCGAACAAGACCTTGGGAAAGGCACACCTGGCTTCTTGAATGCTTTTGGGCCCTACACCTCAGAGTCTCTGTCTGGAACATGAAGAACGGGCTTGTTTGCACATGTTCCCCATCAGGGTTGTTCAGCAGTCCAGAGCTTCCGTCTCTAAATATTTACAAAGTACTATTTATCAGAATGAAAGAGAATGTTTCTGCTCCACAGTGTTGGGCATATGGTAGCAGCATGAAACAGAAGATAAATCATGCTGGGTAATTCCAACTGGATTTAATGCCAGGAATAATTATTTTTAATCAGATGGAAAGTTCCCTTGGTGATACCAGACCATCATTGGAAAATAATTTTGTCTCTTCTCATTGTCTGATGCTATTTGTATAAACAATCTCCTAGGGGCTTTTGAAATATAACTTTATATCTTTTCTTTTACACTTTCTCATTCTTTCTATTGTTGGGGGAAGAGGGAGAATCTCCCTCTGCCCTTTTCCTTAAGGTTCTTATGGCTGGCCAAATAATTAACAAGACAGGTTAACAGGAGAAAATAATACCAAGTTTAATAACATGTATACATGGGAGAAAGCAGGGACACTGCGTTTCTCAACACAATAGCAGAAATTCTCGTCTTAAATACCATGTTCAGCCAAAGACAAGGAGGATGTTGGGGGTGGGGGTGTCAGTTACAGGAGATTACCACTAAAGCACTGTAAACAAGAGTAAGGTTATTATGCAGTTTTAAGGCCTCACCTTCCACACTGATAAGTTTCTAGAAATGAGGTCATCCCCCCTCTTCCCAATACAGAGAGGGAGATACCTTTACAAATGGAGACTTCCCTTGTAAATGATTGTCTGGCAACTCCTCGCAGGGCCATCCAGAGAATGTGGCCAGAGAGACAGAACTTCCAATAAGATGGGCTTGTTGGTGCCTTTTCTATTGTAACCTCTATCCTACATTATCTTTATAGCCGTCATGATAATAACTCCTTCCTGAAACAGATCTTTTGTTTTAAATTCTTTAGGCAGTTTGGGAGGGGAAACTCAAATATTCTTCCTGAGTTCTCTGAGTCCTTATTGTCTTCAGCTCGAAATAATCCGCATACCAGAGTGGTGCCTCCTGGGGCAGCTTGCCCTGAGCACCATCACTATCTATGGGAATGTTCTATCAGTTCTCTAAATGCTGGCTTTTATTTACAGGATGCCTATAAAATTGCATAAAGCACTTGGGGCATAGCAAATCCTCCCACAACTATGTGGAATTTCAACAAATTTCTTGGTTCTCTGTGCACTTCTTCCCTCCTCCCACCCTCAAAAAGTGGGCAACAAAATATAAGTAATAACCCGGGAGCATCCCAGATCAGGTGCTGTATGGTTGGTGTTTGGTGTGTCCTGGTGGTGTGAGGATGGAGAGAGGTTAGATGTGTTACTGGGGCAATGAGACCCCAGAGCACACCTCACTGCAAGGGCTGAGTGTGTGTGCACACCACCACACCCACCCACACCTCATGAAAGTATGGAAGCACTTCCTAGCCAGCTATGGTCTGGAATTTTTTAAATAACTGGTAATTTAAAAAATACCTGGCTATTTAATTCCATTCACTTGTAGGTGTAAAAAATGTGTGAAGGATACAGCTAAAAATCCTGTTTTCAAGCAATACAAAGAGGAGGTTCGTGTACGTGAGAATTTTATATCAACAGGTGAGTAGGGGGAAGGCCATGTCTCTGAGGTACCCATCCTTTGGTTCTGGCTGCTGAATCTGAGTCTCAAGCAGGGATTTCCCTTCTGGGCTTCCTGCAAAGCTGGGGTGACACGGAGACCCGGGTGCCTCACCAGCAGAGTGCAGGCCAACGTCAGAGCCCCCGGTTGCTCTCCCCAGGTTCCCAAGCTTGCCTGTCAAGCCCCAGTCCTAGACCGAACAGCAGTGTTTTTGCTAACAAACAAAGCTGATTTCCTACAGGTAAGAGGAAGAGCTGCGAGAACAATCCCCTTAAAAGGCAGCAGTAGGGCCTTTGACTACAGGGAGCTTAGGAGTAAGTGTGGGTGACTCCTGGTTCTGGATCCTCTCGTAGGCTCAGCTCCTTGGTTCTGGGAAAATTGGCCTCTCATTTGGCTCCTCCTGCTCCAAACTGTAGGCCAACTGTTGACATCTAGACTCTCCGGGCCACTGAGAAACTAGGTTATTCCTACTGCTCCCCTGGGGTAGACTGACCTGGGCCCCAGGCTGCTGCTGCCACTCCCAGGTCTGCTACTCATCCTCCTGCTACGAGACATCCAACAGGGCGGCCTGACACTGGGAGTCCTGAGACTGTCCCAGGCACCACCAAAGGGAGCTCTGAGGGGGCCAGTGTGAACATCTGTGACCTCCAGGTGCACTCTTACCTATGACTGAACTTCTTGTGATTGTGTCTTCAGCCAACAATCCATTTCAGCATGCGCCTTTGCCACTAGAAGAAAGAGAGGCCTTATCACTTTTCCATTCAGAGCTTTACTATGATGCTCCAGGGGTATAAAAACCTCAGGGTCAGCAAGTAAAAGAAAGTTAGACATTAGCGCAGGCACTGAAAAGTAAATGATGGCTGGGTGACAATTCCTTCTTCAAGTCAGTGATTTCCAGTTCTTTGCTTTTAACAGAAATAAAAGAGGAATTGTCTGTCACCTGATACATCATTAACAATAACTTTGTATAGTAGATCATCATGTGATACTTTTTGGTAAATAGCTCAGCAGAATGAACCCAATGGGGGACCACACTATAGCAAAACTCTATTCCATCTACTTGTTTAGCACTTTTCTTAGATACTTACAGAGGAGTTTACTATATGCCGGGGACAGGTTTTTGCACTTTACATGCATTAACCTGTTCAATCCTCACAACAATGCTGTAAGGTAAGTTTTACTATTATCTCTAAATTACAGATGCAAAAAGAAACTCGGAGAGGCTGATTACTTGTCCAAGGTCACAGAGCTAGTAAGTGACAGACTTGGGACTTGAACTCAGGCAGACTGGCCCCAGAGTCTGTGTGGGTAATGGTTGTGCTATGCTAATATTATTTCTCAGCTTATAGCAATAAAAGCAATAATGTCAATAGAATTGATGCTGAACCCTAACTTATTTTGGCAAGAAGTATATCCATCCACTGATACATGAATGGGTTGAAAATTTTAAAATCCCTGTCCATAGTGAGATAAATTTCCAATAAAATTCTATTTTTTATTTAATTACCAAACTTTAGAACATATTCTTACTTTTTATTAACTTGATATTGCTAATATTTATAATGATGACTAATGCAGAAGATATTTTATCATTTAAAGACTTTGTCACAGAGAATTAAAAAATTAAATTTCTATATACATGCATTTTTTAGTTGCAAAGTATAACAGAGTAATAAATATAAGAGTTTTAAGAAAAAATACTACATTAAGATAAATTTTTGTGGCAAGAAAGTTGAAACAGAAAAGGAATGATATAAAATATCCAATTTTTAAAGCTGGGCTTATGTATTTTTCTCATTTTTTATTTATCTTTGCTATATCTTTGAGACAATATTTTTCTTATACATAACACATATATGTATTTTTTAAAAAGTGGGTAATGTTGAGTATCAGATTACTATGGTATTTAGATTTCTTTGAATTTTTTAAAACGACTTTATTAAGATTTGATTGGCATACAAAATATATTTAATGTACGTATACAACTTGATGAGTTTGGAGATAAGTATACACTTGTGAGACCATCACCACAATCTATGCCATAAACATATCCATCACTTCCAAAAGATTTCCTTTGGCTATTTTTAAAAGAGCAATGCAAAGGTTTATTTTTTAAATGTCAATATTTAAAATATGCTGAAAATTACACCCTTTGCAATGATTTAGTCTTATGATAAAGTTTTGTTCGGGGGGGTTATACACAATCTTTTGCTGTACCATGATGTTTAACATTTTTTAAAAATTATTTTATTGAGGTCATATTGGCTTATAACGTTGTGTAAATTTCAGGTGTACATTACCATATATCAGTAGCTATATAGACTGCACATTGTGCTCACCACCAATAGTCTAGTTTTTATCTGTCACCATACATATGTGCCCCTTTACCCCTTCCACCTTCGACCCATCCCCTTCCCCTCCAGTAACCACTAATCTGTTCTCCTTATCCATGTGTTTGTTTATCTTCCACACATGAGTGAAATCATATGGTGTTTGTCTTTCTCTATCTGCTTATTTTGCTTAACGTAATACCCTCAAGGTCCAACCATGTTGTTGAAAATGGCATGATTTTGTCTTTTTTTATGGCTGAGTAGCAGTCCATTGTGTGTGTGTGTGTATACGTATATACACACACACACACACACACCATATATAGATACCGCATCTTCTTTATCCATTCATCCATTGATGGGCACTTGGGTTGCTTCCATGTCTTGGCTATTGTGAATAATGCTGTTACGATAAAATTTTTTAGATGTCAATATAAAAACATGCAAAGGGTTACATAGTTTTCCAAAATTATTGTAGGTGTTATGTGAACAAAAATGTTCAACGACCACTGCTCTGATCTATGGGCATCTCCCCTCCACTCCTGTGTGTTTTAGTTCTGTCATTCCTAACACATCCTCATTTAATTTCTTAATTTTATCAATATTTATTAAGTGTCAACTATGTGCTAGGGAGGGTATCAACATGCCAATGAACAAGACAGAGACATTACTGATTTTATGAAATGGTGTGATGCTAATTCCTTCTACTCATCCTCGGTGGCTCCTGGGCCTCCTTTTCATATATTATTTTTAGTTGGGGCCTGGATCCCCTGCATATATAAAACATTAAAAATTATTTAAATATGAAATATTTCAAACATACATAAAAGTATAAGGAAACAAAAAACACACACTTGTGTTCTTACCACCCAAATTTAACAAATCTTACCATTTTGCTCAAACTGCTTCGTATTAAACAGTGAAACAAAATAAGAAAGTATTACATACACGGTTGAAGCCACCTAAGTACACCTCCCTAATTCCATATGCTTTCTCCCTCCTCACCTCCTCACAGGTAAACTCTATCCTGAATTGTGTTTCTATTTCTTAAGAAACGTTTATACTTTTACCTCATATAAGCAACATAGAGTTGTATTGTTTTGTATGTTTTCAAACTGGATAAACATATTATCAGAAACAAAACAGATTTTGTACGTATGGAAAATAGATTTTGTACATATCATACAACTTTTTTTGTAGTCAACATTATTTTTTTTGAGATTTATACAGTTTATACACATGATTCTAGTCAAGTCCATTCATTTTTCTTTGCTGTCAATATTTCGTTGTATGACTAAATCACATTTATTTAACCATTCTTCTTTGGTGGACATTTAGGTTGCTTCTCACTTCTCATATCACAAACAATGTGGCAATGAACATTCTTGCACATGCCGCCTGCACACATTTGTGAGAGTTTCTCTGGGGTCTACAATTTCTCTGGGGAAGTGGAATTGCTGGGTTGTAAAGTTTGTACACTTTGAACTTCATTAAGTATTGCTAACTTGCCTTTCAAAGTTGTTATACAAGCTTACACTCCAGCAGGATGTGAGCATTACACCTCTATCCTTTTGGTGGATACCCTTGGATTTTTTAGATGAATACTCATATTACTGTTTTTCTTCTCCTGACACAAGAACCTTAGCAAGTTTTAACTACCCATTAACACTCCCCACATCATGTTATTTTTTTCGTAGAGTTTTAGTTTTACCTTATTTTACAAACACAAAAGATTAATTCTTTTTAAAATAAATAACACATTTGATTCAATTTTCAATCATCAATTTTCCATTCTGTTTCCCTGGGTTCACTTTTCTTTTTGTTGAAGTACATCCTCTAATTGTTCTCTCGGTGAACATCAGTGGGTGATATATCCCATCAGTCGCACGTGTTTAAAAATGTCTTAGTCCCATTCCTGAATGATATTTTAGGTAGGTATAAACTTGTATTTTGATAGTATTTTTCTACTCTCAATGCTTTGAAATTATATCTCCATAGTGTGCTGGTTATTATTTCTGAAAAGTCTAATGTTTCTGAAAAAAAACCTCTGTTAGTCTAATTTTTATTCCCTGGGTTTGGTAGCTTCCTGTTTATCCTTGACATTCTGCTATTTTACTATAACATGTCTAGGACTGGACTTATTTTCATTTATCCTATTGGGTACCTAAAGTGTATGTCTTCTGAAAACTCATGAAATAGTCTCAGCTATTGTCTTTAATTTTTTTAAGTTCATTTTTTATCAAAGTAAAAAAAAAAATACATGACCATAATTTTCCAAGTAAAAAATTTCTGTAAGACATATGATGAAAAACAGCAATTTTCTGCCTCACCTCTCTCCAATCCTGATATTTTTACTCCTTGGGAGCAGCCACTTTCCTCTTTTAAATATTTTAGCTGTTTTTTCTAGAATTTACTTCTATTATTGAAAATAACATTCATATACTACTATTTACTGATTTTTTTTTGTTTTAGATTTATCTATTAACTTCCTAACATGGAGGATAAGAATTTATTCCTCTTAAACCCTGACCCTCAAACACACATTGTGCAATCTCCCTCCTTCTGATATAGTTATAATACATGTTTTGTTAAACCATACCGAGTATTTACATGATTATAACTATTAACATATTATTGAAATGAAAAATTCACTAGAGGTAATCAATAGTAGCGTAGATGACACAGAAGAATGGATCAGCGATCTGGATGACAAAGTAGGGGAAATCACCCAAGCTGAACAGAAAAAAGAAAAAATAATTTAAAAAAACAAGGACAGTCTAAGGGACCTCTGAGACAATATCAAGCATACTAACATTAGCATTATAGGTGTCCCAGAAGGAGAAGAGAGAGACAAAAAGGCAGATGACTTATTTGAAGAAATAATAGCTGAAAACATCCCTAGCCTAGGGAAGGAAACAGACAGGAAGCACAGAGAGCACCAAACAAGATGAACCCAAAGAGGCCCACACCAAGACTCATTATAATTTAAAATGTCAAGAATTAAACATAGGGCTGGTCCCGTGGCTTAGCAGTTTAGTGCACGCGCTCTGCTACTGGCAGCCCAGGTTCAGATCCCGGGCGTGCACCAATGCACCACTTCTCCGGCCGTGCTGAGGCCACATCCCACATACAGCAACTAGAAGGATGTGCAACTAGGACATACAGCTATCTACTGGGGCTTTGGGGAAAAAAAAAAAGCAGGAGGATTGGCAATAGATGTTAGCTCAGAGCCAATCTTCCTCAGCAAAAAGAGGAGGATTAGCACAGATGTTAGCTCAGGGCTGATCTTCCTCACAAAAAAAGAAAAAAGAAAAAAAGAATTAAAGATAAACAGAGATTCTTAAAAGCTGCAAGAGAAAAGCAGCAAGTTATGTATAAGGGAAACCCCGTAAGACTATCAGTTGACTTTTCAGCAAAAACCTTACAGACTCAAAGGGAGTGGCATGATATATTCAAAGCACTAAAAGGAAAAAACCTACAACCAAGAATACTCTACCTGGCAAGGTTATCATTCAGAATGGAAGGAGAGAGAAACAGTTTTCCAGATAAGCAAAAACTACAGGAGTTTATCACCACCAAACCAGCCTTACAAGAAATGTTAAAGGGACTTCTTTAAGTGGAAAAGAAAAGGCCATAAATAAGAAAATTATCAAAGAAAAAATATCACTAGTAAAGGCAATTATATAGTAAAGGTAGTGGATCAACCACTTATAAAGCTAGTATGAAGATCAAAAGACAAAAGTACTAAAATCATATAATATATATCATATAATAAGAGGTTAAGGGATACACTAAATTAAAAGAGGTAATATATGTTAAAAACATTAAAAAGTGAGGGGAGAGTAAAGATGTAGTGCTTTTAGAATGTAGTTGAACTTAAGAGACCATCAACGTAATATAGAGTGCTATATATATAGTTGTTATATATAAACCTCATGGTAACTACAAACCCAAAACCTATAATAAATACACAAAAAGTAAATAGAAAGGGAGTCAAACATAACATTAAAGAAAACAAGGAAAGAGAGCAAGAGAGAAAGAAACAGAGAAGAACTACAAAAACATCCAGAAAACAAGAAACAAAATTGCAATAAGTAGATACCTACCAATAATTACTATAAATGTAAGTGGACTAAATGCTCCAATCAAAAGACACAGGGTGGCTGAATGGATAAAAAAATAAAGGTCCATAACTATACTACCTAAAAGAGACACACTTCAGATCTAAAGACATCCACAGACTGAAAGTGAAGGGATAGAAAAAGATATTCCATGCAAATGGAAATGAAAAGAAATGAAAAGAAAACTGAGGTAGCAATACTTCTATCAATCAGACAAAAAGACTTTAAAACAAAAACCATAATAAAAGAAAAAGAAGGGCATTACATAATGATAAAGGGAACAATCCAACAGGAGGATATAATACTTGTAAATATCTATGCACCCAACATAGGAGCACCTAAATACACAAAGCAAATATTAACAGATGTAAAAGGAGAAATTGACAGTAACACAATAATAGTAGGGGACTTTAACACTCCACATATGTCAATGGATAGATCATCCAGACAGAAGATCAATAAGGAAACACTGGCCTTAAATGACACATTTGACCAGATGTACTTAATAGATATATACAGAACATTCCAGCCCAAAACAGCAGAATGTACATTATTTTCTAATGCACATGGAACATTCTCCAGGACAGACTACATGTTAGGCCACAAAACAAATCTCAATAAATTTAAGAAGATTGAAATCATACTAAGCTTCTTTTCCAATCACAACAGTATGAAACTAGAAATCAACTACAAGAAGAAAGCTGGAAAAGTCAAAAATATGTGGAGAATGAACATATGATATTGAACAACTATCAGGTCAATGAAGAAATCAAAGGAGAAATCAAAAAATACCTGGAGACAGGGGCTGGCCCAGTGACGTAGTGGTTAAGTTCATGTAACCTGCTTTAGCAGCCTGGGGTTCACAGATTTGGATCCCAAGCACAGACCTACGCACTGCTCATCAAGCCATGTTGTGGTGGCATCCTATATACAAAATAGAAGAGGATGGGCACAGATGTTAGCTCAGGGCTAATCTTCCTCAGCAAAAAGAGGAAGATTGGCAACAGATGTTAAGTCAGGGCTGATATTCCTCACCAAAAAAAAAAAAAAAAAAAATACTTGGAGACAAATATGACACACGAAAATCTACGAGATACAGCAAAAGCAGTACCAAAAGGGACATTTATAGCAATACAGGCCTATCTGAAGAAACAATAAAAAATCTCAAATAAAGAATCTAACATTACACCTAAAAGAACTAGAAAGAGAAGAACAAACAAAGCCCAAAATCAGTAGAAGGAAGGAAATAATAAAAATCAGAGCAGAAATAAATGAAATAGAGACTAAAAAGACAATAGAAAAGATCAGTGAAACTAAGGGCTGGTTCTTTGAAAAGATAAAGAAACTTTTAGCTAGACTTACTAAGAAAAATAGAGAGAAACCTCAAGTAAATAAAATCAGAAACAAAAGAGGAGAAATTACAATGTATACCACAGAAATACAAAGGATTATAAGGGAATGCTATGAAAAGCTATATGCCAACAAATTGGATAAGCTAGAAGAAATGGATAAATTCTTAGAATCATACAACTTTCCAAAACTGAATCGAGAGGAAGTAGAGAATCTGAATAGACCAAGTAAAGAGTTTGAAACAGTAATCAAAACCCCCCCAAAAAACAAAAGTCCAGGACCAGATGACTTTCCCAGAGAATTCTACCAAACATTCAAAGAAGATTTAACATCTATCCTTCTAAAACTCTTCCAAAAAATCGAAGGGAGGATACTTCCTAACTCATTTTATGAGGCCAACATTACCCTGATACCAAAACCATACAGAGACAACACAAAAAAAGAAAATTACAGGCCAATATCACTGATGAACATAGATGCAAAAATACTCTACAAAATGTTAGCAAATCAAATACAACAATACATTGAAAGGATCATACATCACAACCAAGTGGGATTTATTCCAGGGACGCAAGGATGGTTCAACATCCACAAATTAATCAACATGATACACCACATTAACAAAATAAAGAATAAGAATCATGCTATCCTCTTGATAGATGCAGAGAAACCATTTGAAAAGAGTCAGCATTCATTTATAATAAAAACTCTCAATAAAATGGATATAGAAGGAAAGTACCACAGCATAATAAAGGCCATATATAACAAACCCACAGCTAACATTATACTCAATGGTAAAAAACTGAAAGCTATCCCTCTAAGAACAGGAACAATATGAGGATGCCCACTCTCACCACTCTTATTCAACATAGAATTGGAAGTCCTAGCCAGTACAATTATGGAAGAAAAAGAAATAAAAGGGATCTAAATTGGAAAGGAAGAAGTAAAACTGTCACTACTGCAGATGACATAATTTTATGTATAGAAAACCCTAAAGGATACACCAAAAAACTATTACAAATAATAAAAGAATACAGTAAAATTGCAGGGTACAAAATCAACATACAAAAATTAGTTGCATTTCTATATAGTAACAATGAAATAGAGAGAGAAATCAAGAATACAATCCCATTTACAATTGCAACAAAAAGAATAAAATAGCTAGGAATAAACTTAACTAAAGAGGTGAAAGACTCATACACTGAAAACTATGAGACATTGTTGAAAGAAATCAAAGAAGACATAAAGAAATGGGAAGATATTCCATGCTCATGGATTGCAAGAATTAACATAGTTAAAATGTCCATATTACCTAAAATGATCTACAGATTTAATACAATCCTTGTCAAAGTCTCAACTAAATTTTCACAGAAATAGAACAAAGAATCCTAAAATTTATATGGAACAACAAAGGAGCCTGAATAGCCAAAGCAAGCCTGAGCAAAAAGATCAAAGCTGGAGGCATCACACTCTGATTTCAAAGTATACTACCAAGCTATAGTAATCAAAACAGCATGGTACTGGCACAGAAACAGACACACAGATCAATGGAACAGAAGTGAGATCCCAGAAATAAACCCACACATCTATGGACAGCTAATTTTTGACAAAGGAGCCAAGAACATATAATGGAGAAAAGAAAGTCTCTTCAACAATTGGTGTTGGGAAAACTGGACAGCCACATGCAAAAGAATGAAAGTAGACTATATCTTACACCATATACAAAAATTAACTCAAAATGGATTAAAGACTTGAATGTAAGACCTGAAACCATAAAACTCCTAGAAGAAAATATAGGCAGTATGCTCTTTGATACTGGTCTTAGCAATATCTTTTTGGAAATGTCTCTTCAGACAAGAGAAACAAACAAACAAACTAAACAAATGGGACAACATCAAACTAAAAATCTTCTGCACGACAAAGGAAACAATCAACAAAATGCAAAGACAACCTATTGATTGGGAGAAGATACTCACAAATCATATATCTGATAACCTTATCAGATGTCCAAAATATATAAAGAACTCATACATCCCAACAAGAAAAAAAACAAGCAACCCGATTAAAAAATAGGCAGAGGATCTGAACAGACATTTTTCCAAAGAAGACATACAGATGGCCAACAGGCACATGGAAAGATGTTCAACATCACTAATTATTGGGGAAATGCAAATCAAAACTACAGTGGGATATTACCTCATGCTGGTCAAAGAGGTTATTATTAAAAAGACAAAAAAATAACAAGTGTTGGAAAAGATGTGGAAAAAAGGAAATCCTCATACACTGCTGGTGGGAATGTAAATTGGTGCAGCTACGATGGAAAAACAGTATGGAGATTCCTCAAAAAATTAAAAATAGAGCTATTAAAAATAAGATCCAGCTATTCCATTTCTGGGTATTTATCCAAAGAACACAAAAACACTAATTTGAATGGATATATGCACCCCAATGTTCATTTCAGCATTATTTACAGTAGCCAAGACTTGGAAACAACTTAGTGCCCACGGACAGATGAATGAATAAAGAAGATAGTGGTATATATATACAATTGAATACTATTCAGCCATAAAAGAAGATGAAATCTTGCCATTTGCAACAACATGGATGGACCTTGAGGGAATTAAGCTAAATGAAATAAGTCAGATGGAGAAAGAAAAATACTGTATGATTTCACTCATATGTGGAAGATTAAACAACAACAACAACAACAAACAAACACATAGATACAGAGAACAGATTGGTGGTTACCAAAGGGGAAAGAGGGTGGAGGGAGGGTGAAAGTAAAGGGGGACATCTGTGTGGTGACAGACGGAAACTAGACTTTTGGTTGTGAACAAGATATAATCTATACAGAAGTCAAAATATTATGACGTATATCTGAAATTTATAATGTTATAAATCAGTGTTAACCTCGCTTAAAAATATATATTTTATTTAGAACTGAGCCATGTGTTATGCTGTGATTACATTTTTTCTTTTAAAATTTTTAATTTTCCCACTTGAACAATTGCTTTGTTCCTTTATTCATTTAGATTTTTATGTACCTAGAATTAAACCTACCGTAAAGCATCTGTAAATATGATCAGATACATCAAGTGGTCTGTAGTTTTATTTATTTCTTAGAGATATCTCTCCTGGATCCCTTCGATTTCCTCTTCCAGTCTGAACTGGTTGCTTCCCAGGTTGTCAGCACAGCTGTCATCCAGGAATCTCCCTTAATCATCCTGGGGATTCCCTTTTTCTCTTTTCTAATTAAATCCCCTATTTCCTGGATCCTACGCCTTCCTTCTTTTTGGTTCATGCTCTGATGTTGATGGAGCATATTCTCAAGTAGCTTTCTGAGTAAAGGTGCAAGGAAGTAAATTTTTTGAGACCATGCATGTCTTAAATGCAGGGTCTTTATTCCACCCTCATACTTGATTGTTTGGCTGGGTATATAATTCTAGATTGGAAACCATTTTCTTAGAATTTGCTGTTGAGCAGTCTAAAGCTTCTTATTCCTGATACTTTGCACTTCCACTTTAAAAAATAGTATTTGAAATATATAAGGATCTCTTCTTAATCTCCAGGGCCCAGAAATTTCAAAATAACACACATTGATATGAGTCTTTTTCTTTTGGGGGTGATTTAGTGAGTTCTTTCAATCTAGTAACATATTTTATTCAGGATTTGGAATTGTACTTGAACTATTTCATCTGTGCCTCTTTTCCCTGATTCCAGAGCCCCTTAGTAAACCTTTTCAAAAGGAAAAACTCCAGTCTTCTTCTAGGAAGTGAGGAGGGGTGGTCACCTGGCTGTACCTGGTGAAAGAGAGGATCGAGGTATCTTACTGCTTCTTATGGACACTTGCAACCAGTTTTCCTTTTAGAGGTAATCAATCCTCAAATTTCTGAACCATTCTTGTATTTTGGGGTGCAAATAATCTTGGTTATTGTTAACGTCTCCCTTTTCAGATTAGATTTAAGTTCCCATCTGCCAAATCTGTTATAATTTATTCATGTACTTTTCAACTTCTGAAATTTTGTATCTGTTTTCTTTTCTCCTATTTATAACTTTGCAGATTTACGGCATTTTAATCATTTTACTGTCATTTTAGTAAAATCTTAACAAGAAACAGCACTAAATCCATCTTTAACTCAAAGTCAAAGGTATTATCTCTTCAAATAATTAGTTTATCATTCTTTCTCTTTTCTTTTTCTAGAACTTCTATTAAATATATGTTGGAGAATTTTAGTTTATCCCATATCCTTTAACTATTTGTTTACAATTTTTAACTCTCTCTCTCTGTGCTGTGTTCTGTATGAATTACCAATTCATTTACGGTGGCTTCATTCATTTCAATCTAGAGTAAACTGCATCTATTAAATTTTTATTTCAATAACTATTTTTTTTAATTTTGAAAATTTCTAATTATTTCTTTTCCCATTCTTGTTTAATTTATCCTTGGTTTTGCTTCATGGTTTAAAGTCTTCAGTCAAACTCGTATAAAAAATTTATTTCCTCTAGAATAAATTCATGTTAAAAATTTAAAAGTTGGCTATCTTTGTTAGCATTAAATTTCTTCATGTGTTTTGGAATTTGGCTCTGCAGGTCAATTTTCAGTGACTGTCTTTCTCTTTCTCCTTCTGTGCTCGATTTTCCTTGTGCAGGAACTGTGGATAGCATTACTTAGCTCCCAGATCTGTTCATATAATAGTAATTCAGTTTTCCTGCCCTGATGTGATATTGGCCATACATGGATCTACCTAGCCAGCCAGTGGCTTATTGTAGCCCCAGTTTGGGAGACTGTTCCTGGGTCTTTCTATCTTCCTTAAACCTGCAGCTTATCAAGAGCCATTGTCCCAAGCAGCAGTCAAAAGTAGCTTTCTCAGACTCCTTTCAGGATCAGGGTAGCTTTACTAATTCAAGCAGGAGCTTTAGGGATCATGCCTGGAGGCCTCTGAGTCCTCATTACCCTGTAAGAGCCAGACTCCTTTGTGCCGCGGTCTGAGTCCAAGAGCCCATAGAGGTCGGTGGTTCCAGCCCCTTTCATTACTTTGCAATTCTTTTCGAAATCTGGTCTTAAGCTATGTTTATCTTCTTTTTGATCCTGGCTATGTCATTTTGGTTTTCTCTCTTTCTTTTTTTACACTATTATACTGAACCATATGAAATTGCCAGTTTGTTGGCAAAATGGTCAAATACTGGCAATTTTCTAGGGTTCATATTAATAAACTCATGTTTGCTACATGTTTCACACATGGGTACATCAAAGCATAAACATATTGTGACATCTTAACTGGAGATCTCTATAACTCTTTGGTCCTTCTTTTGCCAATTAACTCGCCTACTCACCAATCAGTCAACCAGGAAAACAGCCACATACAAGAATCCACACACAGTTCCCTGAAAAGATTTTTCCCCCCCATAAAGTGCCTTTTAGATTTTGGAAGGCTAGAGAGAGGTGGGAGGTGGTGGTGGGAGGTTGATGAACAATAAATGCTTGAGAAAGAACTTTAAGTCTACCCCCTCCAAACAACATTATTCCTCTTTCTGCCATCATCCAAATGTTTAAACCAAATTAAATTTTATTGAGTTTAAGAGTTATGATTATTTTGTTTTTATTTGGCAGAGGGGGATGAACTAGAAAATATGCATAGTAAGAGAGGAAATAACATATTCATATTTTATTTTTATCATTAAAATCTTGACATACCCATTATCAGCAAGCATATGAATACCCTAGTTTATGCAATGAATAAAAAGCCATGGGTAGAGCCGGCCCTGATGGCCTAGTGGTTAAAGTTCTGCATGCTCCTTCAGTGGCCTGGGTTTGGTTCCCAGGCGTGGAACCACACCACTCGTCTGTTAGTAGCCATGCTGTGGTGGTGGCTCACATAGAAGAACTAGAAGGACAACTAGAATCTACAAGTATGTACTGGGGCTTTGGGGAGGGGACAAAAAAAGAGATGAAGATTGGCAACAAATGTTAGCTCAGAGTGAATCTTTCCCAGCCAAAAAAAAAAAAGCCATGGGTAATGGAAATGTCTAGATTTTGTGTGTGTATATTTGGGACTTGATTTTTATGAAAGACAAGGCAGAGAAACCTGGAACACGAAGTTTTTCAAAGAAGTAAGAACCCAAGTGTCCATCATCATGAACAATTCAATAGCTTCCTTTCAGAGGTACTGAGTTTAAGGAGCACTGATCTCTTTCAGTCTTGAAAAACTCAGGATCCCTGAATTCCTGCCCCATTCTGTCACACACACACACACCCCCGCCAAATATCCCTTCTCTCCTCATCTTAGTAATATATTCCCTGATCTTTAGCTGGGCATATTGTCATCCAGTTGAACGACTGCTTTCACTAGGCCATAAAAGTGGTAAAGAGAGAGCATGTGACCAAGTTTTGGCCATAGAGTTCCATGTGACTTCTGGGCAGTCTCTTTAAGGGAGAGGTATATTCTTTGTCCCTACATCCAACTAGCTGCCTGGAGCAAGGATGTGATGGCTGGGGTTCAAGAAGCCATCTCAGACCATGAGGGAGGACACAGCAGAGAGCTGGGAGGGGCCTGGGTCTCTGATGACTTAATAGAGCCCCCAGAGCAGCTCTGGTCTGATTGCTTTCAGACTTCTTTTATTTCAGGTAGACGTAAGCTCCTGTCCTGTTCAAGCCACTGGTACTTCTGCTTTTTCTGTTCTATGTAACCAATTCATAGTGCCTGCAAATTATTCCATTGCTAAAATACGTTATGTATCATGACACATTCATTTTGATGATAAGTCTCAGCACTTAGTATTTTCATGACAAAGTACAAAGGCAGAGAGATTTGTCATTTGATTCATTCCACTCTAGCTCCAAATACTTGAAAAACAGTTGGGTTTCCCTCAAGTTTGCTTGATCATGCAGCAATTTCCAATAACTTTAGCCAGCATGTTTGAAAACTGGTTTTCGTGTCATAACTATCTGGGCCTCTACAGTAAAATAAATCTATTATTTTCAAATGTCAAACTCCCTATGAAAGAGAAGAAATACTTTTAAATCTAGACCCCATTAATTGCTGTGAAATTACCTTATGTGTTACTCACTACAAGTGTGTTCTCCATTTATTGAATAATGACCCCACTCCTGATTCTCTCACAATTCACTGTGTCCCAAGCTAAATCCTCATCATCCTATAGATAAGGCAGATACTTGTCAGGAATTTCTTGATTTAAAATGAGAGAAATTTAACTCAAGCTAATTTTTTAAGAAACATCATTTATTTGTTCATGCCACTGAATAGTCCGTGGATTATAGATCTGCCGGCTTCAGGCATGGCTGGGTCAAGTGGTGTCATCGGAAATCTGTTTCATTACATTCTAAGACCTTGCTCTCCTCTGTGGCAGCAGGATTTCTCTGTGTCGTGGACAAAATGGTTCCCAGCAATTGGAGGTTCCATAGTCTTTAACATTAGCATTACTACCCTAAAATGGGCTGCCTCTGATTTGTCTGGCTTAAGACATGTGCTCACCCCTGAACTAATCCCATGGATGGTGGCATGGAGTGTTCTGACGAACAAGGCCTGGTCCACATGCCACCCTTGTAGCCAGGGGTACTGCGTGAGCAAGCACGAGAAGAGAATGAGAAAAGAAGAGGAATTTTCTCACTAGAACAGACTATACTTAGCAAGAAAGACAATGGGCATCTACTCCAGGGCAAGTCAGGAACTTTAAAGAGAAGAAGGACAAAGAATGTGTTACGTTCAACATCTTTGGATGCATGGTTGGTCACATCCTTTTTATCCTACTATATTTTACAGCTAATTATATTTTATACCAATTAACTTGTAGCGCAGCTAATACTTGTTTATACAGGTTTCTCACTCCTCTAACTTCCCTTCTAAACTTCTTCTGGCTTTTCAACCTAGAGGTGCACCATCAAGAAGACTGAGGCTATGTGGAAATGAGGACTTTAAAATGCTTTGCTTTAAACAGATGGCATGGTTGGTTTTAAAAGCTTTGGTGGTAATGAGGTAGAGAGCGAAACAGCCCTGATATAGGAGGTGCTTTGAGAGATCATGATACTGGATGCTATCCATATGGGAAGAAGCAGTACTGATAACTAGCAGAAAAAGGATCACTGGTGTTTATATCTCAGGAGTTTCAGCTCCAATTCATGCAGGGACATCAGCGTGACCCAGGCAGAGAGAGGAAGCCAAGGCATTGTAGAGCCAAGGGTGGACAAGAAGGATTGTTGGCCAGTCATCCAGATGGCGCACTCAGCCTTGACCAAACGGCATCAACAGCCAAGTGCTTCTGTGGTAAGTGGCATAGGGCAGCAGACGTATGCAAGTCAAGGGGTGACCATATGGAAGTCCCAAGGGTAGGACAGGTCTCCACTCAGCGGTGGTGGTTACTGAGCAATCGGTGTTCTTCCCTCAAGAATAGGTACTGGCAAAAGCTAGGCAAACTCTCCAAAGCTCAAAAAAGTGGCATAACATTTAAAGAAAAACTTCACACCCAGCAGGAAACCTTGGGTATAAATCCAGAAACAAAGGCAATACTAGTGCAATCATGAAGACTGGGGGTGATGGCTTCAATCTGGGCCAGGCAGGTGCCAAATGAATCCCGGATTACGATGACTGGAGGGTGCGTAACTGCTAATACCTTGCTGATTTAGATCACAATGGCTGAGAAAGTGGGTCTGAGTTTTCCAGCTAAAGATATCAGCTGAGAGCCTTACAATGAAGAGGAAAGAGAGAAATTTGAGGCAATTCTCACTGCCTTATAAACTTACACTTATTTTTATATCTTGAAGCACCTACTACAATGCTGGGCATTGTACTCAATACAGACTTATTGAATGAAAGGAGAAATGAAATAAACACACACTTATCATCCCAATGTGACCACACATAAAACTAGGGGTGATAAGTGTAGCCACAGATGGGAAGAACGCTGGCTGAGCCGTCTGGTGATGTGAACTTGATCTGCTTACTGCAGTGTTCTAACCAAAGAAGCCAACCAGCTTCCAGCCCACACCTTCAGGATCCACCAAAACTCTTGTTAATATCAGTCTGCCCTTCTAGCTCCCTGGAAGTGATATGAGTTCCTAGGTCTATGCTCTATTAAACTTTGGAGTTATTGGAGAGGGAATAGTGAGAGCTATTGGAAGTTAAAACATGGGGGTTTTCACTCCTGGAGTAATGACATCTCCAGGCCCAGTACTATCTAGGAAGGGAATTTTGTCCTTTATAAAATTTTTTTTTTTTTTTTGTGAGGAAGACCAGCCCTGAGCTAACATCCGATGCCAATCTTCCTCTTTTTGCTGAGGAAGATCAGCCCTGGGCTAACATCCTGCCCATCTTCCTCCACTTTATATGGGACGGCGCCACAGCGTGGCTTGATGAGCGGTGCATCGGTGCGCACCCAGGATCTGAACCTGCAAACCCCGGGGTGCCGCAGTGGAGCGCACGCACTTACCTGCTGTGCCACGGGGCCGGCCCTGTCCTTTTCTCATTTTTATAGTAGGGTGGCCTGGTGCAATCCCTTAAGATGTTCTCACCCATTGTATCTTTCTGGCTCCAATATAAGGAAAACCCTTTTGCCCCTTATTTGCTTATTTCCTTCTCAAACAGCATGTGGACTTAGGTTACAGAGGAAATCCTGCACGGTGTGTATGGCTACTGGTCATGTGAGATTGCTAAATAGTTTTTGGAACTTCTTGGGAATCAGAAGAAGCAGGCGTTCCCAGGTGATCTTGGGCGTCATTGGGCTGACAGATGTCATGTCCACGTTGTCTTCATGCCCAACTGATTATTGGGAGCCAGGCCAGAGCTTCAAGCTGGTAGTCCAAGGGCACACACAGCCAGAGTGGGCAGTGGGCACGAGGCATAGTCGAATCTGAGCCATGCGGTCAAGGCAGGCAGCGAGCCTGAGAGCTAATCAAAGTTAAACAAGGCAAGGTTCCCTGTGGGGGAAGAAATAGAGTTTGTATCCCTTATAGCAGAGAACATTTAGCTGAGGGAAAAAAGGAAAAAAGTGAATGCATTGAATAACTCTGTGTGCCCATGCGTGCCCTCGACCTTAGGGAAAGCTTGGTTAGAGAACATCATGGAATTCTGTCATCACAGTCTGAGACCTTCTTGATTGGTCACTACCTCCTTCATTCTTGGAGCCCTGTTTGTGAAAGGGACTCTGTTCCCATTGTGTGGAGCTTAGTTTCTCTGGAATCATCTTCAAACACTCCCTCCTTACACACCTAGGAGCTCAAAGTCTTAGTCTCCTGGAACGCTCAAGGCTTCTTCTCTGAATTGGGGCTGGGGAGCGGGGCCAGAGACCACATCTTTAGGAAGGTCATGGTACCAGGGAGGAGGCCTTCTTTGTCCTCCTGACCATTCCTCCCCCACGACCTCTGTTTCTGAGGCAGGGCAAGCGCAGCACTCTGCTGCATTCTGGTGAGATCCGCGGCTGCGAGCCTGGGCAAGTGCTCAAGGTGAGCACTGCTGATCACACCTGTGCCAGTGGTCCAGCTGGCCCTGGCATTTGCACGCAACGTCCTTGGGCCTCTGCCTTGTGCCCGAGCCCTTGGCAGAAGGTGGCAGCTCTGGTCAGACATTCTCTCCTCACCCACATAAATCCTCAGAGGGTTTCCCTCTGTGGGTTTATAAAAGTCCTTTATCTAATTTATGACTCAGAGAATTGAGCTCACTGGCAAGAAGCTTTCTAAGTCGCATTTTGAATAATTTCTCAGCAATTCATTACATAGGAAAACAGGTCCTTTTTGTCCTAATACTTTGCCTAGGAATGCAAGTCCTCTCTGCCAAATTCACTAACAAAATCTGTGTATGGGGGCTGAGCATCTCTGGCCAGTTTCTTAAATGTATTAAAACTTACTGATCATTGAAATGTAAATTTTTACCTTTGGCTGGAAATGATTCATGGGTCTCAGCTTGTAGGAAACAGCAATGTCACTTTCAAATGCCCAGGAAAGCTCCAGACCAAGTGCCTGTTGTGAGAT
Organism: Diceros bicornis minor; assembly: GCF_020826845.1. Classification (NCBI taxonomy): domain Eukaryota; kingdom Metazoa; phylum Chordata; class Mammalia; order Perissodactyla; family Rhinocerotidae; genus Diceros; species Diceros bicornis. Next base: position 5,997,277 of record NC_080763.1, on the reverse strand, counting down.
GAGGCTTAACATGTAACAACCAAGAGACGGCCACATGTCATCTTTCCGATTGGCAGCAGAAGGGATGGCCGATCATGAACATGGTCACAGCTTGAGGGGGATAAAGTTCCCCCCGTTGGCAGTATAGTGACCCAGAGCTCAGCAGAGCCCCACGACAGGACCAGACTGTGCAGGCTCCTGGTCACACCAATTATCATCACTGTAAGAACAGTTCAGGCCTCCACCCCAGGCTGGCCAGTGCAGAGCAGTGGGCAGGGTTCTCCACACAGAGGAAGGGAAGCCGGGGCCAATGACCCCAGAGCAGGGAAGCGGGTGACGTGCAGAGAGACACAGGGAGCCATCTCGAGGAACACTGCTGCTTCATGCAAAGTTGGATATGCTTATTTCTAAATAGGTATATTTTATTTATATTATGTATAGGTATTATATTTATACTATATTATATACTTAAAATGTTTAATATGTTTAAAATAAAATATTAAAATATTTTAAGATATATGTACTTTTTCCAATTTTTTTACTGTGATAACATACACATGACATGGAATTTACCATCGTAATCATTTTTAAGTGTACAGTTCAATGATATTAGGTACATTCATATTGTTGTGTAACCATCACCACCATCCATCTCCAAAATTCTTTTCATCTTGCAAAACTGAAACTCTGTCCCCATTAAACAATAACTGTCCATTCCCTCCTCCCCCTAGACCCTGGCAACTACCATTTTACTTCGTGTCTTTATGATTTTGACTACTCTAATTACCTCATACAAGTGGAATCATACAGTATTTGTCTTTTTGTTTAGCATAATGTCCCCGAAGTTCAGCCATGTTGTAGCATGTATCAGAATTTCCTTCCTTTTTAAAGCTGAATAATATTCCATTGTATGTATAGACCACATTTTGCGTATCTATTCATCAGTCACTGGACACTTGAGTTGCTTCTGCTGCTTTGAACATGGGTTTATATCTTAGTCAGCTTGAGCTGCCATAACAAAATACCATAGACTGGGGGACTTAACAGAAACTTATCTTCTCACAGTTCTGGAGGCTGGAAGTCCAAGATCAGGGTGCCAGCCCAGTCAGGTTCTGGTGAGGGCCCTCCTCCTGGCTTGCTCACATGGCAGAAAGAGAGAGAGAAAAACAGAGAGGAGAATTCAGGCAAACTCTCTGGTGTCTCTTCTTATGAGGGCACTAATCCCATTATGAGGGCCCCACCTTCATGACCTTATCTAACCGTAATTACCTCCCAAGGCCCCAACTCCAAATACCATCATATTGGGTGTTAGAGCTTCAATATATGTATTTTGAAGGGATACAATTCAGTCCACAGCAGTATACAAATATCTCTTTGAGACCCTGCTTTCAATTATTTTGGGCATGTACCCAGAAGTGAAATTACTGGATCGAAAGGTAATTCTATTTTTTATTTTTGAGGAACATCCTCAAAATGGTGTTTTCCACAGCAGCTATACCATTTTACATTCTCACCAACAGTGCACAAGCATTCCAATTCCTCTACTTCCTTGACAACACTTGTGATTTTCTGGTGTTTTTGATAGTAACCATCCTAATGGGTATGAGGTGGTATCTCATTATGGTTTTGATTTGCATTTCCCTAATGATTAATGAAGTTAAGCATCTTTTCATGTGCTTATTGGCCATTCAAAAACATATAATATATATTTTTAATATGTACTTTGTATTTTTTTATAGTACATGTTAATATAGATGCTTGGAAAAAACTGAAAGAAATCATACTACAAGACTATTGATTCTGTTGGCAAGATCAAGGGTAAATTTTTGGTTTCTTTCTTACATTTTTCCATATCTTCTACGTTTCTTTTAATAAGAAGGGTTTTCTCTTATAATATAGTTATCATCATCATCATCATCATCTAACGTTTATTGTTAGATCATTTTGCTCCCGGCACTGTGCTAAGCACTTTACATACATTATTTCAAATAAATTTTATACTCACCATAGAAAACTGGCATCACAATTATTTGTATATGTGTTATTTTGAGAAAAAAAAAAGTTCTATTCAAGAATGTCAGGCCTGTCGAGGCGACTTACCACCAAGTTCATTAGAAATCCCTTTTTGCTCACTTCCGTAGTGCGTTCTGGCCCTGAGTTCTAGGTTAAGACAGGTTGCTCAGCAGATAAGACAAACTTCTTTGCGCTAGTGTTCTTAGCAGCACTCTGTGGAGGTGAATAATTATACCTTCAGTCTGTTTAAACAACGTAACGGATAACTATGGAGGGCCTACTGTGCAACAGGCACTCGGACCCTGGGCTACAGACAGGAATGCTAAGAGAAGAGACGGTCCCCACCCTCAGGGTTTGTCGGAGTCAGACCTGTGAGTGAGCTGCGGTAGCCTCTATAAATGCTCTACAGGGAGGCCGCGGCCGTGGGACCAAGAAGGGAGGATTCTGCCTCAGGGGTTTCTATACCTGGCGGCACCTCAGAATCGTCTGTGGTGTGCAAAATCATAGGCTCTGGAACACCATCCCAGACTTTGAATCCAAATCTCTGGAATGGAGCCCTGGGAATCTGTATTTTAACATAGTTGTCCAGGTGATTCTGATTTGCAGCCAGAATGAGGAATCACTAGTAGATCTGCCTCCTGGACTTGCATGGTACAGCGTAGGTGCTATTGTTGACTGACAGAGTCATCTCCTTTTAGATAAAGAGGAAGGGAGAAGTTTTATAGCGTAAGAGACACTTAAAATGGATGTGGAAGGATGCTTATGAAACTTGGGTTTTATTCCCTCATGAAGCACAGTCCTACAGGGAATACATCTTGCAGAAGTGTTAAAGAAGGCACATCTCCTTGGTACAGCCGCTATTGAAAATATGGCAGTTCTGCAAAAACTTAAAAATAGAAATACCATATGATCCAGCAATCCCTTTCCTGAATATAAAGCTGAAGGAAATGAAATCAGTATCTTGAAGAGATATCTGCACCCCCATGTTCACCGCAGCATTATTCACAATAGCCAAGATATGGAAACAACCTAAATGTCCTTGAATAGATGAATGGATCAAGAAAATGTGGTCAAGGGAATATTATTCAGCCATAAAAAAGAAAGAAATCCTGTCATTTGCAAAAACATGGATGGAACTTGAAGACCTTATGCTAAGTGAAATAAGCCAGAGGAAGACAAGTACTGTATGTTATCACTTATATGTGGAATCTAAAAAATAAAAAGCCAGTTTCATAGAAACAGAATAGAATGGTGTTTGCCAGGTGCTGGGGGAGGGGAAATGGGGAGATGTAGGTCAAAGGGTACAAACTTTCAGTTACATGAAGAGTAAGTTCTGAGGGTCTAATGCACAGCATGGTGACTATAGTTAATAATGTGGTATTGTATACTTGAAAGTTACTGAGGGTAGATCTTAAGCATTCTCACTACACAAAAGAAGAGCTAACTATGTGAAGTGATGGATGTGTTCATTATTCTGGATCTTCGTAATCATTCCACAATGTATGTGTATATCAAATCATCAGATTGTACACTTTAAATATGTGCAATTATATTTGTCAATTATTTCTCAATAAAGTAAGGAAAAAATAAAATAAAATTCTCCAAAGGTTTCTCATCACTCTTAAAATAAAATCCAAACTTCTAAAATAAAAAAAAAGAAGACATGTCTCCCTAGTAATTTTTTTCTCAGCCTAAAACTATTGAAAATATCAGTGATTTTTTCATACAGGAAGTATTTGTATAAGTATTTCTACCACCCAGCATCCAGTTCAGTCCCTACTCATCAAACAATTCAGCTCAATAAATATCTTTTTTTTTTTACCTAGTATGGACTAAGTGCTTTGCCAATCAGTGAGCAAATAAGAAATGACCCATGACCTTAAGGAGAGTAAAAGGGCTTTACAGATAATTAATCAAAGGAGAGAGAGAAGAGGAGTAAGTAATAAATGCATATAGACTGAGAAAAATTTGATCAGACTGCACACAGTTCAATTTACATGAAGCTTGAGGCTGAATTCATATCTTCCCACACTACTGAATTGTTAGTTGTGAAGTGAGACAGAAGCGCTGGTTTCCTACCTAATATTCATCTTGCTCCTCTTTTCCTTGTTACTGGAGACAAAAAAGTGCCTAGCAGGGAAAAAAACCTTACAATTTCCAGCCTCCTTTACATTTAGATCTGGGTGACGTGATGTCAGCAGAAATCATTGATGGAGGCTTCTAATAAAGCCCTTTTTCCCCCATCTGCCCTTCCTGCTGCCTGCAGTTCCGATGTGATGGCTGGAGCTCCGGCAGCCAAGCAAATGAGAGACCTCAGCTCTGACATCTTTGGGCCATTGAACTAAAAACACAGTGTTAACCTCCAGACTTCTCAAAATGTGAGAGAAATAACTCTCTCTATGTGGCAGCTGTGTGTTTAAGCCACTTTAGTCAGGTCTCGGTTCCTAGAAGCCGTAAGCACGACCTAATTGAAATGTGCAACATCTATCTCCCAGAGCCTAGATTATGCATAGAGAATCCAACGGTGGGCTTCAATGTACTTGCACGTGTGGCTTGCAAACTGGAATCCTAAACAGCGTCAAAGAACTAATGAACATTTGACTGAGGGATCTTCTACTTCACTCCTCTCAGGACGAACAAATCATTGTCTTGGCAAAGGTCATGCAGGTACATGGTCAAGTCTGAGACCAAACCTGCAGCCTAGGTCCTCCTGTGCGCTGCATTTCTGCTGCTGTGTGTTGTCATTGAGCCATCCCTGGAGGCTCTTGGCCTCTCCAATTAGTCAAGGATTAGAAAGGCAGTCTTGACATTTATAAATTCTGTTTGATCAGTGGTCATGTCAAAAAGAGATTGCACTGTCGCCATATTTGTGGGATTTGGGGAAAGATTCTGCTGTCATGGAAGACTGGCTAGAACGACAGGCTCCTTTTTCACTCTTAACTGAAAATCTACACCTGCCCTGAAGCTGGCGATTCCATTTCCTTTGCTTTGATAAACTACAAGTGGTTTTAAATTGAGTCATAAATTTCTCCAGGCCTTTTAAAGATCAGCCCCCGCCTTTGATGGCCTCACCTCCCGTGGCAGTGAAATCTGGCTGCAGATGCACACATACCACTTGGTGCACATTTAGGCTGGGAGTTTGAAATTTACAGGCTGTGCCTTGCAGAGTGACCTCGACTTTTTAACAGCCTGAAATGGAACAAGAGAGATTGCAAGTAGGAATGCACCGGGGCTGGCAGGTCTCCAGGCAGACCCAGCTGAGTCTGGAGAAGACCTGAACGCCATATGCTAGAAGTGGACAACTTATCGGTGGCTCCGATAAACCCCTCAAGGTGACCATGTTGGCTACTGGCTTTGGAGTACTGGTCTAAAATGAGTTTTTCTTTTTTAAATAATGATTGTTAACATGTATACTCTACCTTGATTAACTATGTATGAGATACAGGGACTGAATAACTTGAAGTGTAAAGCCACTACGTTCAGTGAGAAATGATTAGCAAAATCTATCTCACTGCTAAGTCCTTGTACATCCCCTTGGCGAGTCGTGTGCAGAAGATCACGGGCGGCTCTGCAGGTCCCCGCATCTATCTCTGCTTCTCTAGAACCAATTTATCAGGTGAGGGACGGCAAAGTGAGCGTGGGAGCATCCCTCTCCTCCTGCCGCCTCCTGCAGCCATACTCCTCCAGGTGGCTCAGAGCATGCTGGGCAGGACTTCACATTTCCAAGTCAGGGCCAACAGTCTATTCCCTGAGGAGGCCTGACTTAAAGCAAAAGAAAACTCCAACTTCGAAGTTTCGCCTGAAGTCAAACCTATCCCCAGGTCTCCCTGCCAGGCAAACACTCGCCATCTCTGATCCCCAGGCCTGGGCTGCCTTACCACACACTGCCTGGCACTCCCGGATTCTCCTTTTCTCTTCTCGTCAGTATTCCCGTTCTCTCCCTCAGTATAACTAACCTCAGGAAACGTGAGAGAGATAATGGTCCTATTAAGTTGATTCTTATTAAAGGGTGCATAATCTGACTTCTCACAATCCCCTGCCACCCCCCTGAATCTTCTTAACTTTTAGAAGTTTGAGTTTTAGACCAGCTCTTCTTCCTAACTGTCTAGTGTTGCATAAGTCATTTTGTGGAGCTTTCGTCAATTCACCTGTATTTTCATTCATTCATTCAAACATTTATTAAGCACCAGTACAACACAGGATTTAAAGGGTGTAGATGGCCTGGGTTCCAATCCCATCTCCAAAACTAACAAGCTGCATAAATTTGGGCAAGTTGTTCAACCCCTCTCTGCCAGTTTTGGCATCTTTAAAGTGGAGAGAAGAGGAGTACCTATCTCAAAGAGGGGTTTATTTATTCAACAAAGACTCCCTTTCTCAGCATGACTCCTTGGAAAAGTGAAGGATGGCCTGGACTCTGTTTTCGGTGAATAGTTACTCTCCTCACTGGCTCCATGGGAGGAGGCTCAGAGAAGACCCCAAGTGGTGGGGAGAGGGACACATGCCTCGGTTAATATCCCTCATGTGTTTCCAAGAATTTGGGATGGAAGACAAGCCTCGTATCAGCAGGCTTCTCCTTTTGCATCCATCCAGCCAGGAAAAGACAACTTTGCTTTTTTCCTGTTTTTAAAAAATGATGCATTATAAGAGGGTTTAAGATGCAAGAAAGCAGTGGATGTAAGTCCCCTTGGGGAAAAGAGCAGGAAGAAAAGGTATCCTGAAAACAGCAGCGTTCTCTGCGCACCAAAGGCCCGAGATACAAATGGACGAGGAATTTATTCCTCACCACAGGTTAGAGAGCAGACGCTTGATATTCCAGAGACTTGGCACTCCGGGATTTATGGACTTAATATAGTTTATGCTCTGGTGGCCTCACTGGTTGGGAAAGTACAAGATTCTATGTTAATAAAATTCAAAGCAGGGATGATAAATCACATCTCACAGGGAACGTGGGTGCCACCTGAGAATCCCACACCCCGCGTGCCACCGAACCCTCTGTCTGGGACACGGGGACAGGGGGCCACAGGCAGCTCCACAGCACTAGACATTTGTTTTACCTCCACCCCCACCTCCCTCAGAGATGCAGCAAGTGTCTCCCAGGAGGGAAACTCAGAGACTGATCTAGGTAAAGAGGAGCAACTTCATGGCTGACCAGATGGAACTGAGGGCTCCCTGGAAATGCAGGAGGAAGACTGCAGCTCTGCTGTGGTATCTACACGGATATGTCATCTTGCTGCCAACTGAAACAGTAGCAGAGAGGAACAAACATTCGTTTCAGCTCCTGGACACTGCCTCACACAGATATGGGAAAGAATTTGGTAAATAATTGGTTATTTGAAATCAGTGTTTTCCTTTCCTTGATAACATCCTAAAGTACTTATTACCTGGCGAGAAAACGATGCAGTTTACCTGGAAGCTTAAGGTGCCCAGAGATGGATGTCATTGAATGTCATCACCGAAGTACATCCCTTAAGCACCCAGTCATTAGAGAAGAAAGGGGAATATGTCTGTGAGTCAGAGGCTGGGAGCATTCCTAAGAAAATATAAGTTTTTATTACCCTTGTGGTATGTAAGGGCAGAGGCGCCAGACCTGGGAGATGGTAGATGAGGGCCCATGGACTCATGGTTCCCAGGCCGGCCCCAGAAGCCTTAAGACTTCTTAAATACAATGCACAGTCAAGGGTGAGAGAAAGGGGGTAATGCAGAAGAGGAGGCTGTGACTCTGCTATTTTTAAACTGCCAATTAGAATGTCTAAAATTACGTGGTGGGAGCTACCACATCCGCTCCAAGTTAATCATCCTTCTGAGCTGAAGTTTGAAATCTTCTATTTTCCAAGCCCCTGATCAGAATATTTAAAAACATCTCTTCTCAGCTGAGTCAGGCCCAAAGTCAAGTGGTGGTTCAGTATGGTTTCTCTTGGGAATGACTTTTCTTGGTTAGACTTGTTAAAACCTGTCTTTTGAAAATTTTTGTTTGTTTGTTTCTGAGGGGAAAAAATATAGGAGAACAAAAGAAATAGAGATTAAAAGACAAAAGAGACAGAAAGAAAAAGATCAGGAAAAAAAGCTTGTATAAATATTTTTTTAAAAATTGACATAGTGATTCAGAGATTCTGTTCGGCCAATCAAATTAACATGAGTAACACAGGCTTGCTCACCACTTGCCCTCGGCCTCCTGTCAGCCCTCCTTTCCCTCCAGGTCTCACTACCAGAGCAGTAAGAATACGATGCTTTGCCCAGGGCGGATGGCTCCGCCTCCTCCGCTGACATCCGACTCTAGGTTGCTCAACTCACCTGAAATGGGAGAGACAGTGCATATCAAAATCCTCATCAAGCCCGCTTAAAAGACCTGACACAGGGTCCAGGCTTCAAGAAGGCTGCATGAACCTTTAAAGTGTGTTGAATCCCAATAATTCCTACACCATTCACACTGCACTCCATCCATACTGCACACTACCCACCTTGGCTGTCTATGCAACCAGTGGCTGGTATAGCCTCTCCTGAAATAAGAGAACAACTCAGAAAGACAATAAGGACTGAAGGAGAAAAATGCAAAAAAAATACGTATGGAAAAGGGGCTTTCAAATGAAAATGAAAATGCAACATGCCAGAATTCATGGGATATAGCTAAAGCCATTCTAAGAGGGAAGTTTATAGCAATACAGGCCTACCTCAACAAACAAGGAGAATCTCAAATAAACAATCTAACAGTGCACCTAAAGGAACTGGAAAAAGAAGAACAAATAAAGCTCAAAATCAGTAGAAGGAGGGAAATAATAAAAATCAGCACAGAAATAAACAAAATAGAGACTAAGAAAAAGAAATAAAAGGGATCCAAACTGGAAAGGAAGAAGTGAAACTGTCACTATTTGCAGATGACATGATTTTATATACAGAAAACCCTAAAGAATCCACCAAAAAACTTTTAGAAATAATAAACGAATACAGCAAAGTTGCAGGATACAAAATCAACATACAAAAATCAGTTGCTTTTCTATACACTAACAACGAAGTAGCAGAAAGAGAAATTAAGAATGCAATCCCACTTACAATTGCAACAAAAAGAATAAAACACCTAGGAATAAACTTAACCAAAGAGGTGAAAGATCTGTACACTAAAAACTATAAAACATTGTTGAAAAAAATTGAAGAAGACACAAAGAAATGGAAAGATATTCCATGCTCTTGGATTGGAAGAATTAACATAGTTAAGATGTCCATACTTCCAAAAGCAATCTATAGATTCAATGCAATCCCTATCAAAGCTCCAACAACATTTTTCACAGAAATAGAACAAAGAATCCTAAAATTTATATGGAACAACAAAAGACCCCGAATAGCCAAAAGAATCCTGAGAAAAAAAGAACAAAACTGGAGGTATCACACTCCCTGATTTCAAAATACTACATTTCAAAATACTATACTACAAAGCTATAGTAACCAAAACAGCATGGTACTGGCACGAAAAACAGACACACAGATCAATGGAACAGAATCGAAGCCCAGAAATAAACCCACACATCTATGGATAGCTAATCTTGTACAAGGGAGCCAAGAACACACAATGGAGAAAGGAAAGTCTGTCAATAAATGATGTTGGGAAAACTGGACAGCCACATGCAAAAGAATGAAAGTAGACCATTATCTTACACCACACACAAAAATTAACTCAAAATGGATTAAAGACTTGGATGTAAGACCTGAAACCAAGAAAATTCTAGAAGAAAACATAGGTAGTACGCTCGTCGACATCGGTCTTAGCAACATATTTTCAAGCACCATATCTTACCCGGCAAGGGAAACAATAGAAAAAATAAACGAATGGGACTACATCAAACTAAAAAGCTTCTGCACAGCAAAGGAAATCATCAACAAAACGAAAAGACAACCTAACGATTGGGAGAAGATATTTGCAAACCATATATCTGATAAGGGATTAATATCCAAAATATATAAAGAACTCGTACAACTCAACAACAAAAAACTAACAACCCAATTAAAAAATGAGCAAAAGATCTGAACAGACATTTCTCCAAAGAAGATATACAGATGGCCAACAGGCACATGAAAAGATGTTCACCATCATTAACTAGCAGGGAAATGCAAATCAAAACTACAATGAGATATCACCTCACGCCCATCAGAATGACTATAATTAACGACAGGAAGTAAGTGGTGGAGAGGATGTGGAGAGAAGGGAACTCTCATACACTGCTGGTGGAGTGCAAACTGGTGCAGACACTATGGAAAACAGTATGGAGATTCCTCAAAAAATTAGGGATAGAACTACCATACGATACAGCTATTCCACTGCTGGATATTTATCCAAAGAACATGAAAACACAAATACATAAAGATACATGCACCCCTGTGTTCATTGCAGCGTTATTCACAATAGCCAAGACTTGGAAGCAAACTAAGTGCCCATCAAGGGACGAATGGATGAAAATGTGGTATATATACACAATGGAATACTACTCAGCCATAAGAAGCGATGAAACCCAGCCATTTGTGACAACATGGATGGACCTTGAGGGTATTATACTAAGTGAAATAAGTCAGAGGGAGAAAGTCAAATACCGTATGATCTCACTTATAAGTAGAAGATAAAAACAACAACAAACAATCACATAGAGACAGAGATTGGATTGGTGGTTACCAGAGGGGAAGGGGGGAGGGAGGAGGGAGAAAGGGGTGATTAGACACATGTGCGTGGTGATGGATTGTAATTAGTCTTTGGGTGGTGAACGTGATGTAATCTATACAGAAATCAAAATATCATGATGTACACTCAAAATTTATACAATGTTATAAACCAATGTTACCACAATAAATAAAAAGATAAAAGAAAAATAAGTAAACAAATAAAAAGGGCTTTCTGGGTAGTGTTTAAGTGGAATTAATTTTATTTAATGGAGGTACTAGTTCTTAGCCCATGTCCAGTCTGTTTTAAGGAAAGCATATTCCATATGGTCATTTAGAAGTTGTATCCTATTTCCCACAATTGGGCATTTATTTCTTTAAATTCTGACAGTTAGGAGGAGAATGTTAATTTGTTTTTCTCAGAAAAGAATATGGAAGATTCTTGAGGACAAACAGAGCAAGGGTTTTCCAAATAATGTGATATGTTGTAGCAGCACCTCTGCAGAGACAGAAAGGGATTCTGCGGCGCCTGCGTGCACGCCTGTTCCCAGTGAGGGTGGTTGGTGAGGAGGCTGCTGTCTCCCTGAGGGCTCCTGCTCCTGCGTGTGCTTAGTTCTGGAAGCCTCCGGCTCAAGTGGTGACCAAAGAAGCTGGAAACGATACCAAGGAAGGGCTGCTGCCACCTTCAGCATCTCTGTCTGGATTAGTCTTCAATGTATTTTCCAATTATTACATTTCCTGGCACAATGTTCCATCCCCTATAATCTCACATTTAACAAAAGGCTGCCTGTACCATAAAAAAAAGAAAATGCTAGTGAACACAAAATTACTTTTTAAATGTGTGCTTATGGCTTCTAAGCACTAAAAAAATGTATGTGTGTGCACAGTGGCACCGCCATGATGGCGTACATCGTGCAGCTGAAGTTGCCTTTAAGGGAGGTCCTTCTGGTCTTTCAATAACTACAACCATTGGGATGAATGCAAGATGATGCAGACTGTACCGCCCTAGGCTCCAAGGTGGAATCATAAGAGATCTTAAAAGATATAAAACAATAGTTGTTCTATTTTATTGTGCAGACCTTGAGTTACACAATCATTAAATAATTGTTCCAAAATTAAACTGACAAAAGAAATCAAGAACAGAGATCCTGTGGAATCCTAGTCTCTAAACTCTATCGTCTAGTCCTCTTCTCATTGAAATACTAGAATATATTTTCTCCCTGCCACAATAAATAATATAAGCTCTCTTCTCTCCTGAAAAGAGTCCGTTCTGGGGATCAGACAGCATGCCTATTTCTTTTTAAATACTGTCCCTCAGTCCTGTGAGGTCTGATGAAATGATTTCACAGGCTGAGTTCAATAATCGGAGTTGCCTAGTTCCCGACCATTTGTTTGCCAGCCATAATGAGTGTCACTATTTTAAGGGAATGACTGATTCACTGAAGGAGCTAGAAAAGGGCTGTGAGGACCAGCAAACAGGAATCCTATTCAGAAGATGCGAGGTGAGAAAGGTCACGCTGCCCAGCCTCCCAGGCTCTCGGGGCGCGCCCCCCACCCCACATCTACTCACTCAGGATTGGCAAATCCACAGTCAGGTCGCAACACTTGAGGCTTGCAAACTGCATAAGAAATTCGAATGCTAGGAATCCCCAGGCCTGGTTTCCAGCGGTTGTTTTGTTTTTGTCTTTTACCAGTCAAGTGTCCTCAGCAAGCTGCTTCATCTTTCTGAGGCTGCAGTTTCCTCATCTGTCAAAAAGATACCTAGCAGGACCTCGGTGACATTCCATGGTTCCTACTAGGGAAGTTAGTTAGAGTTATTCTAATGAAAGCCTACCATGATCACCTAGAGGCCCCAGGGGAGAACCCAGGAGCTGCAAGGTGTTACTTTATGTATTCAGAAGAAAGGGGAAGGTCTATACTAAAACGTAGATTCTGCGTCTGTACTTACAAACTTAAATGTAACACAGTCATGCTCTGCATAATGACGTTTCAGTCAATGGGCCGCATATATGACAGTGGTCCCATAAGCTTAGTACTATAGAGCCTAGGGGTGTGGTAGGCTATACCATCTAGGTTGTGTACACTCTGTGATGTTCACACAATGATGAAATCGCCAGTGACGCATTTCTCAGAACATGTCCTCGTCGTTAAGCAACACACGACTATGGTGGCAATAACATATGAAACTAGGAAAAGGAAACCAATAAGGAGTGGGCACACAACACTTACAGTTTTATAAAGATAGAAAAATGGGTCCTGATGTCTAAGAATTCATTAAAATATCTACAGAGCATCTACCATGTGCTCCACTCTGTAGAAGGTGCTGGAAAAAGGACAAGACACACCCCTCAAGGTGCTCCATTTCCTAGGGGTCGCAGAGTGCTGGGGGCCCCGAGGAGGCATGCCAAATTCTGTCAAAGAAGATGACATGAAGGTGAAATGTGGGCAGAGCCTCAAAAGCAAGCAGGAGTTAGCCAGACAGAGCCAAGAATAAGATTCTGGGAAAATGCCATGGGCCCGGGACAGCCTGGAGAGAGCAGGCAGCTGTGAAGGGTCTGGAGTGGCCAGAGCACGGCTTATTGGAGGTGAGGCAGGAAGGGGCAAGGGAGGGGGCTGAAGACGGGAGCGGGGAGTGGTTCTGAGGAGCAGAGGCAGCCAGGCCCGGGGGGCTGGCATCTACCCCATAGCTCTGCTATACCATCTAGTAGGAGTATAGCTCTGCTATACCATCTTGGCAGGATGATCCTTTGATCTGAGAAGGACCCAGTGCCCCACCTCCCCCAATATATTCCACCACCTCTGGTGGGGCAGGAGTGGAAGGGAGAAGATACTGAAAAGCAAGAGATGACACAAAAACACTTGGTCATTATTGTTTTCATTCTTTTATTTAAAAATAATTCTGAAGCATTTACAGTGAGTCAGAACTCGGCAGGTCCTGGGGAGACATCTGGAGTACAGCGCTGGTCTTCTGACCAGGCTCCGGACTCTTCTTCTTTCCTTTCCAATTCATTTTCCACGCAGACACTAGGGTAATTTTTCTAAACATGTGAGAGAACACTCCACACCCTGTGTTTCAGCCTTTCCCAGAAAAAAAGGTCCAAACCCTTGACCATGGCATAAAGGCCCTGTGTGGTCTGGTTCCTCAGTCATCTCGCACCAAGTTCTCCTTTCAGTGCCACTCTCTCAGGACACTTGACTACCTTCAGTATTCGAAATAAGCCAGGCTGTTTCACGCCTCCAGGCCTTTGTTCTTGCTAGTCCCTCTGTCTGGAATGTGAACACTCCCCCGGGGGTCTACTCATTCAGTACAGTTCAGCTCCAGGGTCACGAGGTACAGAGCCGGCAGATACGGAAGAGTACCTGGCAGTGGGACCTACAGAGGTAGTGGACCACAGGGGCAGAGGGTGAGGAGCCTTGGCTGCTAGACCAAGAATCCTGTTTATCAGGGGTAAGCACAGAGGTAAGTCAGCAGTGACAGCCTCAGGCTGAGGTTGGGACTCAGGACTTTAGTTGCTTTTAGGCTGTCAGAAGCTATTGATTTGACAAGAGCTGAGGTTCTGGAACTTTGGTGTGCAACCTAGGAGATTACTAAAAATACAAGTATCTCTCTAGAGTGGCTGAAATTAAAGACTGACAATACCAAGTGTTGGTGAGGATATAGAGTAACCGGAACTCTCAAACAGTGCTGATGGGAATCCAAAAATGGTGCGGCCATTTTGGAGAACAATCTGGCAGTTTCTTATAAAACGAAACATACACTTATCAAATGACCCAGCAATTCCACACAAAGACTTTGCGTGATTGCTCATAACAGCTTTATTCTCAATAGCTAAAACTCTGGAACAACATAAATGTCCATCAAAAAGTGAATGGATAAATAAATTGTGGAATAGCCACACAGTGGAATATCACTTACCAGTTAAAAGGAATGAATCAATGATATATGCAACAAGATGGATGAATCTCAAAACATAATGCTGAGAGAAATAAGCCAGACACAAAATAATATATGATAGATGATAATGTATGATTCCATTTTTACGAAATTCTAGAAAAAACACTAATTACAGTGACAGCAGATCAACGGATGCCTGGGGCCGGGAGTTTAGCGGGTAGGGGCATTGAGTGCAAAGGGCATCAGGAAACATTTACACGTGATGGAAATGTTCCATACCTTGATTGTGGTGGTAGGTACAGGGGTATACGCTTTCATCAAAACTGATTGAATTTCATACTTAAAATGAATCTATTTTATTGTTTGTAAATTATATCTCAATAAAGTTGACAAAAAATAAATGATCCAGGCCCTATCACAGAACTCCTGAATCGAAGTCTCTGTAGGCTGGGCCCAAGGCATCACTGTGTTTAACAAGCCCAGCTGGTGATTCTGGTTTGCATTAAGTTTGCAAATCATCTCCTTACCATTTTACTGAGCTGCTGAAAATACCACCACCATGGTCCCTCAGCTCTCTCTTCATCAACCGTGGCTTTTGGAGAGAGCAGTGGTGTCACAGTCCCTCAGAGGAGACTATATTAAACTAGAAGGAACCTCGTAACGTCACGTAGACCAATCTGCTGACTCTGGCCAATCCCAGATACAAATCTGCTCCCTGGGTTCTGCCTAGTCCTACTTGCATGCAAGAGAGATTCCACAGTCCCCTTGAAATGGTCTCTTAAGTGGGCTTCACCTCTGAGTCCTCTGTAGGTGATGCTTCCCAAGGGCAGCCCCAAACCAAATTTCCCCCAGTGAGCAGACAAGCACCTTCTCCCCCAACACTCCCATGTGAGCCAAGAAATTCTGCTGTCAGGTCTGTACCAAAAGCAGTGCAGAGTGTCTGAAGTTGGGTCCTTTACGTGTCTACTCACCTCTCCATGGAAATTAAGATAGTCATGCATCACACATACTTACATGCAACTGTGCCTGATTTAAAAAAAGTCTCAACTGATAGTTAAGTTGTAGAAAGTTATAGCTTTTAACTAAAATAAATATGTCACTTTGGGAAAGGATGAGTAATTCTGTGTCTGTAATCTTTGTCAGGATGGGTTCAGGAGTTTAGAGTGGAATGCAATACGTGACACTCCCTGTGATAAAATGCCTCTTTATGTCAGTAACTAGCACTCCAGGGTTGCTGCAGCCCATTTAACTGTGTAAGAGGGCGTACTAGATGCTTAGCATACTGTAATTCAGAAAGCAATGCATATGGGTTAGATTAAATTACCACCCAAACACTACTATACATTATGGCCGAGGGTAGCAGTGGATATTATATTGTCTTCGGTAGTGGAAATTTTACCTTCCTGGAGGCTGACTGACTCGTCTTGGTCATGATTGCTGCTCCTCAGGCACCTGCATTAATACAACAGATCACTGGTTAAACAGAGCCAGCGTCACAAAGCGATGCTGCACGAAGAACAGCTTGAATTACAACATCTCCCGACAACGTCGAAGACAGTGCAATCCCTAAGTCAGAGGGACTTTTTACAGGATTATTGGGAAGATTATTTTTGTCACTGTTGCTTTTATTTTTGTTTATGTCTTTAAAATTTTTGTTCAGTTTTAAAGCAGCCTGATAGGATCCTTTCATTAAGTAAACCTGGAGCAGAGCAGGTCAACATCTCTAAATAATGTAAGACAAGATTACATGCACTACACAACGCTCAGAAAAATGGATGATGGAAGAAAATATCCTATCGGTGCATCTCGGAAATATCCAGCTTTAGAGCAAAAGGGAAAGGCTTTGGCGCCTCAAGAAAGTAGGTGAGAATATCTGTCACCTCCCAGCAGCAGTGTCTGGAGCTGAGATTGAAAGAGCTTCTTCTGGAGTCACAGTGGTGGTGGCATTTGTAGTGGACACTATGGTACCATCTGTTGTGAAGATGGTGGAAAGGATGTACATGAAGCCCTTCGTACAGTTCTCAGGGTATCATAAGTATTAAGCACTTAACTAATAAAGGGCAATTACCACCATTATCTTTTTTTCACCATCAATCCTATTTTAGAAATCGAGAAACTGAGGATTCCAGTAGCGTGCTCAGGGTCATAAAGTAGTTGTGTCATAACAGGATTCTCACTCATGTCGGAGTGACTCTAAATCCATTGTTTTAACCAATCGCTAGCACCTTCTGGGTATGCAGCTGCATGAGCCTGCTGAGAAAATTATTTCCCCCAATACAGAATTACTCTCCTTGGTCCAGGTAAATACCCGAGATTTTTGGAAACAACTCAGAAGTCTGTATTTATCTATTGCTGGGTATCTAGTTAGGGCGCTTGAACTGAGTGAAGGAGGCTCACAGGCTGATGGGTACATGGTGGGAGGGACAGGACTGTCTCAGCCTAAGGGAATGGCTTTGTGTACATCCTCACTGGAAGGATCCTGGCTCCTGTCCCTTCTCCATGCTTCTTGTTCTGAATCTGAGGTAGCTTTCCCAGATACGGGAGCACGCTGACATCCAGCTTGCTGAGATTTGTCCTACAGATCTAGTGAATTTAGGATACATATCAAGTTGTTTTCATGACTTGTTTCACCATTTCTCCCAAGAAATTCTATAAGGCATCTAAATTCAAGTATATTTAATGTTGTTTTTTCATAAGGAAAGACATTTCAGCCCTGAGTGATGACAGTCAGCTCACCTACAGTGGAGGACACAAATCCATCTGTACTCGGAACGTATTGCAGAAACCAGACGCCAAACATGTTCATGGGCAGCATGGAGACAGGTTCTGTTGCTAGGGCACCCACTGATGCATAAACAGATAAGGGCTCCACAAAATCTTCTTTATAAAGGTGATGTGTCTTTGGTTGACTGGCCAACTATGGCTTCCTTCAAAGTCATTAAACATCAGACCAGGCTCAAGATTTATTAAGAGATCTTGCTGCCTGATAGTCTGTGTGGGGATATTCTTATAGCAGTCACTGCAGTCATGTTAGGCCACTGGGCAAGTTTCCAGCAACCCAGGTGTTGAGAGAAACTGAAATCAAATTTAATATAATTCAACTACAATAAGAATACAATAGGAAACAGAATAGAGAACTCCAGATACCAATGATTTCCTCATAGACAATTTTACATAACTGACATTATAGAAGAATTGCCTTAGGAACTCAGGAATCTAGGAAAGAAAATTTTTGCTCCACATGAAAGCACTGTTGGCTCATCACCATCATTATCCCAGCCAAGATTTATTGACCACTTCCCATACAAGAGGCACTGTGCTAAGCACTTTATCTCATTTAGTCCCAAAAACTCTATAAAATAGGTACAATTATTATCTTTCATTTTATAGTGGGGCTCCTGAGGTTTAAAACAGGTAACTTGCCTATGCTTACATAGTTAACAAGTGGCAAAGCTAATAATCAACTCAAGCCATCTGTTTCAGAGTCCATGTGCTCTCTGTAATGGCAGGCATCGTGCTCAGTACTTTTCATGAATTCAGTGCAGAAAGAAGTCCAACAAGGTGGCACCAGCATGTATTGGACACAAACTTTGTGCGGTTTCCCAGTTCCCTTGACCCCTGCTTCTTTCCAAGGACATCTCTCAGACTCTGTCACTGCTGACACCTTTGCTGGCGCCTTTGCCCAGCGCCCCTGGCTGAGTGGAGTCCGCATCATGCATGTTGTGCCTTCTCTTCTCTGAATTCCTTCCACTTCCACCCTGGGATAAAATGCCACACTGCAGACCATCGGATCTGGATTTCCGAGCAGTCACCAAAGGGCTAGACGATACAACCCAGAAGTTGGGAAGAAGTCGTTGCCAATGAGGTAAACCTTGACCAACAGAAGATGAGACAGGAGGGGATCGCATGAATAGGCTCCTCTCCTTTCTCCCCTCCATGACTGGCTCCGAGACATGGCTGCTGATCACAAACTCCATCATGAATGCCCCTGTTGAACAACTTACTGTAAAGTGGCCAGCACAGCAGTACGTTGCATCACGTGCTTCCTCATCTTTCCCCGCCTCCCTTCTCGTTTCCCTCTGCCTGCGTGGCTCTAGGTTTGTGCTTCTCAAATAAACCTCCAGCACTTGAATCCTTGCCCTGGGCTCTGCTTTCTACAGGCCTAGGACTAAGATATACTATTATCCTAATTTTGCATCTAAAAAAACTGGGTTTCAGAGAAGTTAAGTGACTTGCCACAGATAACACAACCGGTAAGGCAGAACCAGTATTTGAACCCAGTACTAGTAAACTCAAAAGCCTAGTGTTGAGGGAATCAATGACCAGAAACTGGGTAGTTGTACTGTTCTCAGCACACCAGAGTCTAGTAAGGTGATATTCACCCAGCCCTCAATCATGCACGTGCACGGAGACCACCACACACTCACACACACGCATACCCTCCAGTGAAAATTCAAGTTGGAGGCACAGTGCTCCTTTTTTTACTTCACTCATAACTTCTTAATTGCTCTTAATGTTAATTATAAACTTTTTTATGATATATTATATCTTATGATACATTTCCAGTTTGATTAAGTAAATATTTGTTAAAGACCATCTACATGCAATCAACTGGGCAAGCCACTTCATAGTTTTCTGAATCTGAGGCCACTTACTTTTAAACTGGGCAGGGGAGAGCAACAGTTCCACTAGCCTGGAGCTTACCCTCCCCTACCAGGAAAAGCCCCTTCCCTGGGGCTCCACATGAACTAGACAGAGGTCTTTCTCTGGATTCAAGAGCACCCATCCTCAACCCTAATCAGGACACACACAGGGATGTCTAATATTATCTCAAGAGACACAGAACATTTTCTCCAAAATGTCTAAGCAAGTTAACCTCAATGTGTATATGTGTGTGTGTGTGTGTGTGTGTGTGTGTGTGTATATATATATATATATTTAATTTATTTATTTATTTATTTTGTGAGGAAGATCAGCCCTGAGCTAACATCCATTGCCTAATCCTCCTCCTTTTTTTCCCCCAAAGCCCCCCAGTAGATAGTTGTACGTCATAGTTGCACATCCTTCTAGTTGCTGTATGTGGGACACGGCCTCAGCATGGCCGCAGAAGCAGCGCATCTCGTGCCCAGGCTCCGAACCCGGCCGCCAGCAGCGGAGAGCGCGTGCTTAACCGTCAAGCCACGGGCCGGCCCTTTTTTTTTTTTTTTTTAAGAAACAAATGTATGCCATCCATCACTTTTAGTTAGAAGAAGCATTAGATAAAATCAAACCAGATAAAATGGGATGACTAAATCCTCAAATGGTGGGCATTATGCCTTTAAAGCCTCTAGGAAGTCACCAAATCTTGTATCTGGCCTGTGAATATAAAAATTAATTAAACCAGTTCCTTGGGGAAACTTATTAGAAGCAACGCTTAAGGATTAGGCTTCAAAAAGTCAGCTCCTTGAGAATACAAAAGGGTGTTCGTGGTCCTTCCGTTGTCAGAGCCTTTTGAAATATTGTGAAACCAGGAGCGTCGGCTTATCTCTGCATGAGGTGAAGGCACAAAAGGTGGAGGGACTGAATTTCCCGCCCAGGGACAAAGAAGGAATCCTCCCCCGCGTTTGCCGGCCCTCCTCCCTCAGCCAGGGGCCCCAGGGTACGCCCACCCATATTTTACCCTCTGGAGACAGGTCTAAGTGCCAAGAGGCGCTGCTCGAGGTGTTCCAAACCGTGCTCGACAGACTTCTCTTACCACTTCCTTCGCAGCTTTCACCGCGAACACAGTCATCACTATAAACATCCTTTTTCACCTTTGTGTCCTCTTCTTCTAGGAAAGGCCAGGCCGAATTCCTATAGCGCTCCCCTTCTAAATGGGACGTCCAAGGGCTGACGATGATCTAAATACATCCCCTCTAAAATAGTGTCTTAGTTTGAATGTTCCCCTGGGGACCCCACGCGACACCGTGTGGGACACACCTCAGAGTCACGCCGCTGGAGGACAGAGAGCCGGGGCTCTGTCCGCTGACTCCCGCGGCAGCACGAGCTCCGCGGCGCTCCCCGTGGACGCCTGGAGGCGGCAGCAGGAGGAAGCCCCCGGCAGAGAAGCGCTGCGGCCGCTGGGGGAGGGGAGCTGCCGGCGCGCTGGGAACTGCGCCCCCCGCGGCTGCAGGCGGACTTGGGTTGGCTGGGGATCCGGGACGGGGCAACCACTCTTCACCTGCTCCCACCTCTCTTCTCAGATGTGCTTCAGCAGTTCTTGACCGAGTTGCCTTAGGGAAGAATCGCACCTCTGGCCCTTGCTAGTTATGCAACCAAAGGCTGCCTTAGCCTCTCCAGGTCTCAGGTCCTTAAAATGGAGATGGCACTGGCGTCCACTTGCTATGGCCTTGCGGAGACTGAAATATGACGGCGCAGTGAAGCTCAGCCCAGCGCCCCGCGAGGCGCTCAATAAGCTGTCGGCTGTCGCGTCAGTTTGGTTTGTCTTACTTTTTGTTTGTTTTTAATAAGAAATAATACTGGAATAAGAATTTTGAGACCTCGGTTTCAGCCCTAGCTCTGCTACTAGCTGGTTGTGTGATCTTGAGACAGTCCCTTAATAGTTCTGAATTTGAGTTCCCTCAACTGTTAAATAAAGGGGTTGGAATAAATTAGTGTTTGGAAAAAAAAAAAGATTTTTAGTCCAGGAATCTTGAATTTAAACTCAAACATCTAAAATATCAAAGTGTGGAGACTGGAAATTCAAAGAGGAGTTGGAGCCCTGGCAGTTCAGCGGTTTTGGGAGGGCTCCTTCTGTGAGGACAGACTTTGAGGAGCCCCTGTGCTCTGAGAAACACAGTTTAAAAATCACCAACTTAATACTGAGTTCCTTGAATCTCAGTTACAAGTAACAGAATATCCAACACGAACAGGGTTAAGCAGAAAAGGTGCATATGTTGACTTGAGAAATGGAAATAAAAACCCCATCTAGATTGCCTTCAATCACGGCTGGGTCTAGGGGCCACGTAGTGCCATCAGGACCCCATTTCTCTGCACCCCTCAGCTCCACGCCCTTCTCTGCTGGCTCGATCTCGGGCAGGCTTGCCCTCTTGGTGGCAGGAAGACTGCCCGCAGCTCTCCATCTACCTCCTATCCTAGGAGCGCGAGAGAAAAAGTTTCTGCCAAGAGGTATTTAGTCCTGGGACTGACTCTTATTGGCCCAAAAAAGGGTGAGAGATGCTCATATCTGAACCAATCACTGCAACAGGACAAGGAACATGCTCATTCTTTGGCTTGGACCACAGGCCCTCTCCCAACTGGGAAGAACTTAGGGGGCAGAGGTGCTATTGCCAGCAGAGGGGGGATGGTTCTCACGTGGCAAAAACAACAAATGAGTCTCTCCTACTCAACCTTTAACGTGTCTCCTCTGCTGACTCCTTCTTGGCTTGCGGATTTTATGAAAACCTCTGAATTTCCCCATCCAGGCTGCATCATCCCTTGCTGTCGCATCCATATCCCTTAACTGAATAACTAATGGGTCAATAAGTCTGTGTGAAGCATTCACTCTGAATTCTGTGGGAAAAATAAAAATACAGACCCTTACCTTTAAGGGTTTATAATCTAACTGGGTAGAAAAACAGAACTACCCTGGTTGTACGGGTTCTGCAAGCAGTGCAAGTTAATAAAGGGAGAGATCATCATATAAACAGTTCCACATAGACTAAAATGATGGTCAAACCTAACAAGATGAAATTCAACAAGGATAAACATAAGGCCCTATACTTAGTCCAGGGGCCCTAGGCAGCCGTTGAAGGTTTTTAAGCAGGGAAGTGATAGGGTCAAAGCAGTGGTTTAGGAAGAATTATTCCACAATATGTCTGGATGAGTCAGAACAGAAAAAGATGGGAAGGTGGGGGCCAGTTTAGGGTCCATTGCAATAGTGTTTGTACAACATGAGCTTGCAAAGACTAGATCTGAGATACTAGTGGGAATGAAAAGAAAATGCATATTGGAAATGAACTGGTTGGAGGAGACGCAGAAGGGTGAGTTAAGAAAGAAAATTGTCAATGGTAACTCTGAAGATTCGAGGCTAGAAGACTGGGGAATGGTGCCCTCAGAAGTAAGAAGGCTGGAGGAAGGATCCCTGACTGGGTGGTCAGGGCAGGAGGGCAAGTGCAGCAGGAAATAAGCTATTTTAGACGCCATGCTCATGATGCTGGAGAGACGTGCAGGTGGACATCTTTAAAGAGCAGTTGAAAATTTTGTTCAGCGTCAGGAAAGAGAAGTTCAACAGAAGATTGAGATTAGGGAGTCAACTTCCTAGAGGTAGGAGCAGATGAAATTAACGCCATCTACCTATCAAAACAATAGAGCATCTGAGAAGAAACCCAGACATTTTGGCTCCTCCATTTGCTGGCCAAGTGGCCATGACCTCAGTCTCCTAATTCGTACCTTGAAGTGAAACAATAATAAAAGCCACATTGGCTTTGGGCATGCAGTCCACACAGTCGGCTTTCTCCTCTTACACATTCTATAACAAGATGCAGTTTTCTGATCAACCATTCTGACTTCCATCACTGCCTGGAAATGATTTTGTACCATTAGCTGCCTGACCCCAAGTGTGCCTCAGTCTCTCACGGGACATGCCCAGGCCTCTACATATTGACCCGCATCTCTATTTCAGCTAGACCACAATAAATGTGACTTGTGCGTAACACAGTTCACATATTGTCTTAACATTGTTTGATAATTTTCAGCCCCCACATACTCCCCATTGCCTATTACCCTGCCTCAGAGGTGTTTCTACAGCTCTGAAACATCTGAAAAAAACTTTCTTCTCCCATCTGGCCAAATTTCTACCAAATTTGTCTTTGAACCAAGTTTAAGTTTTCTAAATATTTTATTCTTCAACTTTCTATCATAAAATCCTCAATATGCATGTCCTATCTGTTGTTTCTGCCCATAAGAAGGACAATGAATGCCCATTGTCCCCTTTATCATTAAGACAGAGCATCTATTTGACAGTCCTTTCTCACATTAGAATTTGAAACTGAGAGATTCAAGTTATTTGGACAGAAACATTTCCCCCTGCTGCATAGCAATGGGCTGGTAGCCAAGCAGGGCCTAAGGGCATATCTCCAAATGGCAGATGGCAAATAACTGGCTTTGTATAAGTAACTCAACCTGATGATTACATCTCATAATTCCAGGCCTGATGCTGGAGGCTCTGCCAGTGCAGAGAGCACTCCTACCACCATTTCCAACTATGAAGCATCCTTGACAGGAAGTATGCTTTCATTTAAAAAATTATATTTGTGTATATGTATACATGTGTATGTAGAGGTTAAGGTGTACTGTACTGTCCTACGCAAGCTGTCATTAACTCTTGCTGCTTCATAAGTATTGCTTTTAATAAATCATTATTACTATATTTATATACATGTCCAGCCTCTGAGCCAAAAGTATAATCCTTGGAAGATAAGTGGCACCTACTTATGTAAAGCAACATCATTATATAGTTACTATTTACTGAGTATTTTTTATATGGCAGATACTGAAATTACTCTCTTAATTTTCACAGTAATCCCATGAGAAGTGTATTATTATCCTCACATTACAGGTAAGGAAAGTTAAATAACACGCTCAATGCTATACAGTTAGCAAAGGTGGGCTGGGAATTTGAATTTGCGTTTCCTGGGCATGGTCTCTTTTCTATCTTGACTATCATTAGGGATCAGTAAGTATTTGCTAAATGAGTGAATGAGTGAGGGAATCTAAGACCCATACCTTTAACCTCTATGTTCTACCGGACCAATTTATGGCCACAATAACAAGTCCAACGCCTTGGACATTGCATATGTTCCCTAGAGGTAGATAACTGACAATGATATAAAATTAAGAACTTCTTCCAAAATGAAACACCAGAATGGATAAATAAACTGTGATACATCCAGACAATGGAATATTATTCAGCGCTAGAAAGAAATGAGCTATCAAGCCATGAAAAGACACGGAGGAAACTTAAAAGCATGTTACTAAGAGAAAGAAGCCAATCTAAAAAGGCTGCATACTGTATGATTCCAACTATGTGACATCGTGAGAAAGGCTAAACTGTGGAGACAGTAAAAACATCAGTGGCTGCCAAGGGATGGGAGGTGGAGAAGGACGAATAGGCGCAGCACAGAGGATTTTTAGGGCAGTGAAAACACACTGTATACCATAACGATGGATACATGTCATGATAACATTTGTCGGAACACAGAATGTACAACACCAAGAGTGAATCCTAAAGTAAACTATGGACTTTAGATGATCATGATGTGTTAATGTAAGTTCATCAATTGTAACAAATGTACACTCTGGTGAGGATGTTGATAACAGGGATCCTGTGCGTGTATATGGGAACTCTCTGTACTTTCCTCTCAATTTTGCTGTGAACTTAAAATTGTTCTAAAAAAATTGTCTTTAAAAAAAAGTAACACCAAGGAAACAAAATCCACAGAGTTGCACAAATAGACCAAGGTAATCTGTGCATAGAGAATATCTGCACTGTGCTCTGGTCATCCTCATAACCACTGTTCACCACCATGATTCCTCAGGTCAAAATCTGGACTCAGACAGGCCACGCTTAGCAGAGACTGGCCCAAAGAGGTAGATCAGATTGACTTTGGACCATTCATTTCACATTAGGATTATGGCCTTAGGGAATTAAAACTAATTTGCAGAAGATTTACTGGAAGTGAGGCATGGTGCTTGGTCCTAGGGTTGAGTTCCAACCTTCCTGCCCATTGTCTGGCTCTAGAGTACGCTCCTGCAATATCTGGATACATGACTGCTATTTTCCTTCCCTGAGATCTTGTTGATGGCCCAACAGGCTGATGAATACACAATATCCACGCATCATATTCCTTGACATTACAAAGCTATAGAAGCAGCATATCGCTGATATTTGGCTAGGGACCATTGCTCTCTGCTACTCAAATGTGTGGCAACATTTCTCCTAAGTTAGATTAAATGACTACAAGGAATGCAAGTTCATTCGCATTTGGCTCTCCTCCATCTTTTTTTTCAATAGTTACCTCAGGTTAACTCGTCTCTCTTTCTATCAAGTGAATTTTTCTTTCTATTAGAGGTTATCTCTTGAGTTCACTGTCGAGTCCATTTTAATTTTTGCATTCCCTTATGAGATATTCATTCGAAATGAATTGCTATCCTGTCAGTTAAATAGCTCTGCTTCTGGCAAGGGAATTGTATTTCTTTAATGGCTTTATTCCTCTAAACATATTCTTTTTAGAGGTCTCCATTATCCCCTGGTCCTTGGAGGGAACTACTGGCAATCGTAGAAAGGGCTCTTTGCTGCCTAGAGGCTTGAGAAACAAATCTGAAATATTTTAAAACTAAAAGGGCTCCTGAACTGATGTGTGTCCCCGATTGACGTTACTGGGCGCTGAGCACCAAACACAGCACAGAAAGGCCATTCTTCTTCCCAGCAGGCAGGGTGCCAATGCGTTTTTTCTGCATTTAAAAATGGACAGAGGTTTGCAGTAATTGAATGAAATAATGTACAATGATTTAAAATATTGTTCATTCAAAGAGAGATTAGACTTTAATTAAATGGTGTCATTTAATATACCGTCCAGCAGATACTATAATTGGTTTCTTCAGCAGAGAACACGGTAATACCTAAGCTTTACTGAAGTGATAATGGTACTAATTTAGCCCAGTGGATACATAAACAGCTTGGCTGCTTCTGACACCCGCAGTGAACAAGATGTGAGCTTTGATCATGATGGCTGCACAACTCTTTTTTTTGTTTGTTTTTCTTTTTGTGAGGAAGATCAGCCCTGAGCTAACATCCATGCTAATCCTCCTCTTTTTGCTGAGGAAGACCATCCCTGAGCTAACATCTATTGCCAATCCTCCTCCTTTTTTTCCCTTTTTCTCCCCAAAGCCCCAGCAGATACTTGTATGTTATAGTTGCACATCCTTCTAGTTGCTGTATGTGGGATGCTGCCTCAGCATGGCCGGACAAACAGTGCGTCAGTGTGCGCCCGGGATCTGAACCCAGGCAGCCAGTAGCGGAGCGCGCACATTTAACCGCTAAGCCACGGAGCCGGCCCCCTGGCTGCACAACTCTTAATCAGTCATTTCTTTCTGAAATGAAATTGCTTGTCACCCAGACTGAGCAAACCATGTGTATATTAAGCAGGTGTGATATCCGGGATTTTCAGGGGTATTAAGCTGTTCATTTCTACGGATACAATAAGGTAGGTTTATCTTCAAAGCAGTTATGAAATTATATTTCAGGGAGAATGGCATTTATTATTTTAAAACTTGGTATAAATGCAAACTAGCACACTCTAGTTCTTTCAGAGAGGGCAGACAATCTTCTGGCACAACAACAGTTGTGTATTTTAACTCCTGTCTTCTGTTGGTCATTTACAAGGACGTTTTCATTTCCAGGCTTGGCTCCTGTTTCCCGGTGGCTCATTCCCGAAATGTGATACAATAAGGTCCTATTCTCCTCAAGCCATTCTGCCCGATAATTGTGAACAAAGCCAGAAGCGCGGGTGGGGTGGGGCGGGATGGGGAGAACTTAACTGAATCTAAAAGAAAAAAAAATTGCCTTCTAGGGTCTAAAGCCCCAGACAAATTACAAAGTAACCAGAGATTAGATTAAATTCCTTTGCTAAATTCTTTGTTTTCAAAAATATTGCACTGTACCTAGGGATGGAAAACTTTCATTTCCCTCTTTGCAAATGACCGTCAACATGTTTATTTTGGAAAAGAATGGAAACATTGATTATAGCAAAGAGCTAGCTGGGTCACAATGTCAGAAAAACAGGCTGGCTCTATCACTGGGTGGGGGACAGAACTAGCAGTGACGGGATGGGGTCCCTGGGGTGTAACTCCACCTTTGCAGACTTTCCAATTGATTATCAGGAATTTGGTACCGCACTTTAGAACTCCTCCCAGCCCCGTTAGAACTCAGGGAGTTCTCGGGTTTGTCCTCAGAAAATGAGAAATGTAACTGGGAACACAGGAATGATCTGTAAATGGCATTCCAAAAACCCCAAAATTAGGATACTCCCTGCAAACTCAAGAAAGCTGGCAACCCAAGCTGAGCTGTATAAATGCTACCTTGGAGTCTGCTTGGGTCCCCACAGTTAAAGGACAAACCTCATACCAACACAACTGCTCATCAAAATACAACTCTCAAGGACCATCATGGTCCCTGGAGACCATCAGCACTCCTGCCATCCTTGAGTTGTCTTCCTCACAAAGCAAACCACATTCGCTGGACTGAAAAACAACCACAAAAAAGCGACTGTGCTCTGGACAATTAGAGCCTCCACTTTTCTTCCCTTCAATTACTCTTTAAATCAGGGCCCCCCAGCTGCACCCAGAACACCATTCTGGAAGGCCCTCACTGACGCCTAACTGCCCAATCCAATGACCTGTTTTCAGTCATTGTCCTTCTTGAGCTTTCTGGGGCAATTCAAATGGTTATGCACTGCCTCCTTGGACACTCTCCTCCACTGGCTACAGCAACCGTATGTTAGCCCCTTCCTCCTTTCTCTCCGACTGCTACAGTAATCGTTCTAGAATGTGGATATGCTCAAGTTTTCCCCTCCATTTAAATCTTTGGCTTCCAGTTTCTACAGGATACAAAACACACTCGATGGCATGGCATACAAACGCTTCAAAGATGGCCTCAAACATCTTGACTTTTCTTGTCTTGTTTCTTGAAACTTCCTCACTGATCTCTCTCTCTCTCTCTCTCTCTCTCTCTCTCACACACACACACACACACACACACACACACACAGAATTTCTGGTGATTGTCTCAGCACTCCATGCTTTTCCATGTCTCTGTGTCTTGGCCCATTTCCTTTCCTTTTCTCCTTCTCTTTCTTCCTCACCTGATGGGACCCAAGTCATCTCCCAAATCCAGACCTGAAACCTCCTCCTGGCCCTCCTGGCCCACGGGACTGGAAACTCCACGTGGCAAAGACTGCTCGAGCAGAGGCGGCGCGTCGCAGGCGTGCAACATACTCTGTGTTTGCTACAATGAGTTAGGTTGACGTTCCCAAATATTAGGCACACCATCCTTCAAGTTCCCACTGAATTTCCCACATATATATATATATATATATTTTTTTTTTTTTTTTTGGTGAGGAAGATTTACCCTGAGCTAACATCTGTGCCAGTCTTCCTCTATTTTGTATGTGGGTCACCACATCACCATGGCTGACGAGTGGTGTAGGTCCCCACTAGGGATCCAAATCTGCAAACCTGGGCCACCGAAGTGGAGCACGTGGAACTTTAACCATGGGGCTGGCCCCTACATGTCTTAAACATCATAATTTTTATGTCATGCCTTAATTATCTGGATAGAAATCACACCTACCAAAAATGAGTTTTTCTAGGTCAGGACCCTTATTCTAGCCATGTGCTTGACACATAATAGGCACTCAAGAACTGTTTGCTGGATGAAGGAAGAGAATGTGGAAAGTGGCCACACAAGCATCAAGAGGTGGATTTCCCTCAGAACACCTATGCTGTCTTCCTTTCTCAGAGTGGCATTCCCACAACTTTACCAGCTCTGGGCAGGGGTCTTTTCAATTCTGTCTCCCGGATTCCTGCTGTGACCCAACAGTCACAAAGCAGGCAAGGACTGATTTGGCACTTCACCCACAGCCGGACTCCCAGCCTCCCTCAGGGATAAAGAAGCCTGTTCTAATCTAATCAAAGGGCTGCTTCATGACCTTCGTTTGCCTGGATTCTCAGCATTCTCCTGCCTCCTCCCTTAGACACCCACCAGGAAATAACAGCAGCCTCCCAAGCCGGCAAGATAAACCCACTGGGATTACAGCCATCCCCCACAGTTGAGCCAACTGCCTCTCGAAATGCCCATACATTTTGTACTAAACACAGTGTATCAAATCAGAAATAAAACTCAAGTTGTTGGGGTAATGGTTTTCCCAGGCCTGAGGTTGAGACAAGACCACTGATCCGTCTCTTCAAGAATGTCACCAGTTTGCTGCTTGCCGCAGACACTGGTCAGTGATTATGTGGCACATGAAGCACTTTTATTCGTCCTGAAACCTATTGTCCAATAAACTGAGAAAGGGAATTCAGTAAGCAGTTTAAACTAGATCTAAATTAAAGGGCAGTTTTCTCAGTCATATTTGCAAAGAAGTTCAATTCAACTGAAAGCAGTAATCATTTTAAGCCCTGTTGGTTTGGGCTTAAAACCCAAACTAATGGGCATGATTTTGAAGCAGCTCCATTTACATCTTCTGTTCATAGGTAGCAGAGGGAAATCTTGCCTGCAACACCCAGATACAACATTTTCTCCTTGACAATGTGTTTAAATTTAATTCTTTGAAAAATTGTGTGAAACAGTTTTGGTCATAATTATATGTTCAGCTTTTCCTTGAGAGGACTTGTTAGACTAGATGATGAGTCATATTCATTGCCAAGATGCTAGAAAAAAATCTTTGAGTACCATCTGGAAAACCAGTCGGTTGTAGATATCATTCACGTCAGTTTATTCTTAGCAGAGCTGGGAATAGAACTCAGGACGTTTGGCTTGCACTCCAGTGCCTTTCCACCTCATCTGCTTAGCTCTGTGCCGGGAGGAACTCCAGTCCAGAGCTGGGTCATGGGAAAGCAGTTTAGCGGGCTCTGGCTAGTTCACCAGGTATTTGCAGAATGCGTTACTGTGCTGGGGAACGCTAGAAGAGCAAATTAATCTCCTGCTCCGGGAAGCGGGTTTCTCTAAGTGTGCATGCAGTTGTTAATGCCAAGAGGAAACAAGTAAAGGTTACAGAAATCCTGCAAGCATTTCTCTCAAGTCTGGGGCCTGACCCAGTCCACCAGGGCTTCTAGAACAACTTCCACTTTGAACAATCCACAGTCCTTTTTCCAAACAGTAGGTCCAAAGAGAAGTACATAAAAACAATCCTTTCAGAGGGCCTTCCTCAGGTGACCTCAGTCTCAAGTTCATTCTCACGACCACCTGCAAAACTTGCAACTCCCTGGCCCAGAGGAGCTGTTCTTATAGGCAGCCCTTTTCCAGGTGCACTTTCCTAAATAAACTTTCTGCATTTTGTCTTTTCCTCTCTTCAGTCAATGTAATAATAATGACAATAATAATAGTAGTAGTTATCATTATTGTTTACATCAAAACACTTATTTCCAGTTGTCCTCTTGGTAATGAGCAGATAATTAGTACCACCCTCCTCTCCCTTCATGGTAAATCAGGCTGGGGACGAAGCTCAGGCCAGAGGCCTTCAGGCAGTCAGGTCCCCTCTTCATGCTGTTCCGTGCTGGTTTCCAGCTGCTCTTCCTCACAGGAGGTGCGGGCAGAGTCTTTTGACAGCTGTTTCTAGCGGGGGATCTCCCATCAACAGCAGGACCTCCCACCTTTCCTGTCTCCCACTCCAGTGTGTCACCTGGGAAAGTTCCAGCTGCCCCAGTCAGTGGCTTCTCTTGCCTCCTGGAATAGGTCTGTAACTTCCTAGTGGCTTGAAAGCTTCATTTACAGTCTCAATAACACCTTTGGAGAGTGGCTCCTCAGAGAGTCCACTCAGAGTCTTCTAGAAGTAGCTACAAAGCTGATCAGCCCATTAAACAAACATTAAGAGAGAGAAAAAAATGTAATGACATTTATAAAGAGGTATAGGCTACACAGCATTTCTACGTGCATTATTTATTTTCATTTTCACAAAAATCATATGAGATAGGTGGTATTATTTTATAGATGAAGATCATGGCAAAAAGCACCAAATTCTTCTTGTGTTCCTCTACCCTCACTTTCACTTTTGGAAAGCATAAGGAAACCCAATTACTCTGCTCTTGTCAGCCCATCTACGATTCCCCATTGTCTGCAGAATAAAATCCTAATTCCTTAACCTAGGGCACAAGGCCATATGCAATATGATTAAAGCCTTCTTTACCCATTTTGTTTCCCAGTTCCCTCCTACGTGTGTGCTATGATCCAGCCAAGATGAATTACTGAGTGCCTCATCCTCACCCATCCCTGAGAGACATGATGATGCTATGAGAAAAGCATTAGATTTGGATACAGACAGATTTTTTTCAGATCCCCAACTCTACCGTTAACCAGCTATTTGATCTTGAGAAAGTAACTTAAGGTCTCTGAGCCTCAGTTTTTAAAAATCAATTTATTCATTTAAAATATATTTGTTGGTGAACAAATAGACATGATCCTTGCTGTTCTGGAGCTCCTCCTCTGGTTATAGTGGAGGGATGGGAGATGGGAGCTCAACCTTGGTGCTAGTCAAGTGAGAGAAGCGTAGTCAAAAGGAAGGTGCAGAACAGGGAACTGAAAGACATTTGCAGGGACTGAAGGATGGATGTGGGATGGGAGAATGATCCAAGATGGGGCTGAGGAAGGAAGCAGAGGCCAGATCATTAAGGCTCTGTAAGCTTTGTTCAAGATTCCTTTATTCTAAGGGAATTGAAGAACATTCACAGGGTTTTAATCAGGGGAAGAATGTGACCAAATCTGCATTCTACAATGATCCCTCTGGTGCCGTGTGGAGAATGGGTTGAATGAGGATGAGATGGGAGGGCAAGACCAGAAGTAGCAAGACCAGCTGGCAGAAGGTGTTTCAATGGTGCACGTGAGATGGTGGTGGCCTGGACCAAGGTGGTGGCAGCCAGGGTCCAGGAAAGTGGGTGGACTCCAGAGATATTTAGAGGATGGAATCAACAAGTCTCAATGAGGCTGAGGGGCAGAGGGAGAGGAGTCAAGAATCACGAGCTGGAGTCAGGCTTGGGCAACAGAACAGTTGCCAATAGTGATGTCTCTTACCGGGAAAGACATACAGGAAGTGAGACAGCTGGGAGGAGGGAGAAGGAAGTACTGAGTTCAGTTTGAAAATTTTAGGTCTTATGTGCTTATGAAACAAACAACAGTACCATCCAATAGAGTTCTTATAAGAATTAAATGAGATGACTTATGCAACATTCCTTGCACCTAGTGGATACCCATTGTTATGGACTGAATGTTTGTGTCCTCCCAAATTCATATGTTAAAAACCCTAATCCCCAATGTGATGGTATTTGGAGATGGGGTGTTGGGAGATGATTAGGTTTAGATGAGGTCATGACAGTGTTACTCTCATGATGGGATTAGTGCCCTTATAAGAAGAGGAAGAGATACCAGAGTTCTCTCTCTCCACATGCTTGCACTGAGGAAATGTCGTGTGAGTACACTGCGGAGGCACTGCTACTAGCCAGCACGAGTCTCACTGAGGTCAGTATCTGCCAGCGCCTTGATTTTGGACTTCTCAGCCTCCAGATCTGTGAGAATTAAATGTCTGTTGTTTAAACCACCAAGTCTATGGCATTTTGTTACAGCAGCCTAAGCAGACTAAGACACCCACTAAAGTATAGTTTTCTTTTCTATTTCTCAAACCATTCCCTTTGCTTGGAATGCCCTCTCCCTCATTTCCACAAGTTCAGATTCAACCCATATTGCAAAAACTGTCTCAAAAGTCACCTTCTCCCTGAAGCCTTCTCTGATCTTCCCAGGTAGAGGCTTTCCCTGTTCTGACCTCCCAGAGCATGCATTCTACCTTGGATTGTAGTTGTGTGCACCTGTATCCTATTGCTCCTATAGCTATGGACATTTCATTAATGATAGGACCATGCCTGATTGACTTCTGAGCCCCGAATTAGCACCTAGCAATAATTATTTACGTAATAATAAACAACAAAATAACTATTATTTATATAATATATTATACCATATACAATGTATGGTATATTATAATAAAATTACAATAGTGTTAATTTAATAATTTAGGGAGCCAATGCATTCATTACTGAATGAAGATGGATATTTTGCCAGCCCATTTCTCTTCTGTAGTCAGCAAAGAGAGATAGGGAAAGAGCATAGGTTTCTGAGTAAAGCTGATTTGAATAAATAGTTCTTTCACTTCCTAATTGTGTGACTTCAAATAAGTTACTTAATATCTTTGAACCTCAGTTTCTGTATATGGAAAATGGTAATAAAAATACCTGGCTCTTGAGGTAATCATGAAAATAGATGAAATACGGTAAGTGAAGTACCTGATACAATATTTGGCACCTGATCAATAAATTCTGGCTCCTTCCCATTCCCACCACTGGCATTCACTAAAGATCATGGCGGAATGGAGAACCAGAAAATAGGGATAAAACAATATTTATATGTTTCAATTTTTTTCAGATATCATATCCATCTGGTATTCTCATTTATAATATAAATTTCCAGTATGCCTGCTGTTCTTATTAAGGCCACAATATTTCATTGTATGGCCTGTTTTCATTTCTCATTACATTGTATGCTTTGTTTCCTATTCCTTTGCCCTATCTGCAAACCTGTATGTTATCACACTCACAAACAGGAAACAAGGGCCTTTGCTTTGATCAGAGTCTGACAGAAATCGTTGGTAAAAAGCTGAACTGCCTGTTGTCTGAAGAATCTTATAAGAATGGGAGATAATGAAGAAGAAAACAGGAAAAATATTGACTGAATACAACCACAGAAGTCAGAATGCCACCCTAGTTGGTACTTAAAAGAAACAGCAAAATGTTTAAAATTGGAAGTTTAAACATGCAAAGGCTCAGAAATGAAGAGTAATTTTTGAAAACACCTGCATTTGAGGATAAAAGGGTTCAGCTTCTTGTCATTAATATCCAATTTGGCTTTATATTTTTCAGGATCAATCACATAATTAAAAACATATCTGATAACTGATGATAGCATAAAAGCACTTGTTTATATTATACCGTATTAAGTGGTGTTAAAAAAGAGCTCAAAGTGAAAACAAGAATTACGGCCATGAAAGAAAAGCAGACATATCATTTATGAGTTTTCCCTGTGTATGCTCTGAAAAGGCAAGATAATTCATTTTCCATGTAAAACTTCCTTGAGATTGAGAAGAAAGTTACTTCCAGCATTTTCTGAATAATCAATCAAGGTATAGAATTGGAACTAGCCAGCTCCCTCCGCAGTGGATCAACCTCTGTTTACATCTGCTCTTGTCAAAACAGATTTAATACCAAACAGGAAGGCAAGAGCATAGGCACTCTTACAGTAAGCGGAGTTCTGTGCACTGAGGGTTAAGCCTCAGCTCTGCCCTTACTGTGTGAATGGAGAGAATATGATCTTCTCTACTTGTGTGGATTACACAAGCTAACACATGGCCCGGAGTTCCTCTGATATGAATGATAGCCTTCATAGCTTGAGAGGGAATAACTTTAAAATTGCTGAAATGATCAGGCAATGCTCCCTGAGGAGAAAAGCCCTAGAATTTGTCTTTAGCCCCAGGTCACCCCATTCCTGGTTCACTCCTCACTCTGTCTGCTGCCCTTTGAGGTCCCAGCATGCCTTGGGGCTGAGCCCACGTGGGTCATGACTCTGCAGTGTATTATCTGAAGAAGGTCTAGAGTTTTAATGCTATTACTTTCTTCTAAGACAACATTAGAACAAAATTTTAATGAAATGGTGCTCATCAGCTTTCTTTCCTAGTTGATGTTTTCCTTTGGGATTTTTATGGTCTTAAGAGAACAGAGTCTATGTTCATTTCACTTACCATGCACTCATCAATGCTATTTTAATAAAGATAATAATTTAAAAACTTACACCTGTCCCTAGGGATCTTTAGTTTAATTTGCAGGATCTGGGTGGACCAGTATCTGAGCTTCTATTGGGAACTATCACTGATGGCCTCAGGGGGCAGCAGAGGTGGTTTAGGGAGCTGTTGGGGATAGCCGGAGCTCCTTTCACTCACTAGGTCTGTCTTCTCTGCAGGGTTCTGAAGAAAGAAGCTGGGGGTCAGCTGACCTGCAGTCCTCCTCAGGCCGTCACTCCAAGAAGCAGGAGGCTCACTGGCGCTCAGACTCACAAGCACGATGTGGGCAAAGGAAGAGCGGGCTGAGCAGGTAAGCACCTCTTCCTTGGATGTTGTCACTCTGGGAGGCCAACCTGAACCCATGGGCCTCTTGGACAGCCAATCCTGTTGCCAGTTTCATTTTGAATCCAACAACAGGCTATCAGTTTACAGACATCTTTAAGCCTGGCCAGGAAATAATAGCTCACGTTTTCTCAACAAGAAGGAATCACGGGTTTGGAAAGGAGCACCAGAGGATACGTGGCCCCATTGTCTGCCTTCCACATCTCTTCCTAGACGAACAAGAATCTACCCTGCGGGAACTGGCCCAGTGGCATAGTGGTTAAGTTCACGCCCTCTGCTTTGGCGGCCTGGGGTTCGCAGGTTCGGATCCTGGGCGTGGACCTATGCACTGCTCATCAAGCCATGCTGTGGCAGGAATCCCACATAAAGTAGAGGAAGATGGGCATTGATGTTAGCCTAGGGCCAATCTTCCTCAGCAAAAAAGAGGGGGATTGGCAACAGGTGCTAGCGCAGGGCTAGTCTTCCTCACAAGAAAAAAGAATCTACCCTATGGCGAGAGACAGAGAGAGCAAATGTTTTTGCAGGAACCCAGCACCATCCACAAGTGTTCACTGAGCACCTACTATGAGCTTGGGAAATAACTGTTACTTTACCATCTGTTTAAAATTTTTCATGAAGGAACTTCAGCTCCTTGTTTTCTCTTCTAGATTAGCATAAAGGAATTTCTAAACTAGAAAAATCCTAGAAATTAAATTCAAATCCTTCTTTTTAAGAGGAGGAGATAGAGTCCAGGAGCCCAAGTGACTTTCCCAATGTCACAAAAGCAGCCGTGACAGAGGTGGGTTCCCACCTCAGGTCTCCTGGCTCACCGTCAGTGCCCTCTGCCTGCCAGAACCTTCTTGCAGGGTAGCATGAACATAATCAAGTCCTCAGAGAGACACACTGAAGCATCCAAATGTTATTTTTCAATTAATCAGTAAGCATTTACAGAGTGTATGGGGTGCCCGTTAGGACTTCTGTGGGGGCCCCAAGCACTCCAGCCCTTGTGGGCCCACTCCTCCATAAAAAATGATTAAAAATTGTATTTAACAACTGCATTGGTATAAAGACGAATATATTAATATTATATAGTAAAACATTTTCTTTGACCCAAAAGTTTAGTTTTTTTGCTCTGATTTTAAAAGAAATGAAAACATTTTTTGTGGACTCCTAAAAGTCTTATGGGCCCTGAGTACAGCACCTCCTGTGCTGGGGATAAGTTGGTCCTGCACGTGCCGAATGCAAGGCATGGAATATGATCCTGGAAGGGAGACTGAAGAAATGTGAAGACATATTCTCCCCCTCAACCAACACACAAGATAGCTGGGGAGAGAAGGTATGGAATGCACTTTGTTCTGTGAGGAGCAGGTCCTCTCCAGGCACAGCAAAGATCAGCATTTACTCAAATAAAAACTGTGGTAGTCACAGATCATTTCCTACATCAATGTATCCCCACTAAGGAAATCCAGACATAAACATTTGAGTTGAGTCATGTGTGTCAATTCTCCTGCCCTCTTTTGCCCAACCATCTCTAACAACAGCCAACCATTCCAGGGAATGAGATAATAAACCCGTCTTCAGCGGGATAATATCTTCTCTTGCTCCATCATCAGCTAGATGATTGGAATCATCTTTCTTAATCAAAAGCCATTGGTAGAAGCTATCTCTACTAAATACTCTCAACATCACTTCCTGTAAGAGAGCTTAAAGGTTATAAAATATTTAAGAAGCAAGGCATGACAAAGTGCTTATTACGCTGGGCCGTTCATTCAGCTCTCTCTCCTGGTGTGAGAGGAGGTGCTGAAGGCCAGTCCATTCCCTGCTTCCCTGGAGCGTGAGCGTGGATGCTGAATGCTGCCTTATCGGGAAAAGAATTTTATTACCAATGTTGGTTAAAAATAATTACTAAATGGAAAAGTATCAGCACAGATGATTACTATGAAAACAAACTGCCCCCCAACAATGACAAGTCTCTGGATCTCTAACCTCTGGGTATTCTCTAATGTAGTCTCGTTATACCGGCAGACAACTAATTGGAGCAAGGCCTTCTTAAGCAGAGCAAGCTCTGCAGGCCACTGACACCACCCGTTCCTACTTTTCAGTGGAGAAAGAACTGATGGCCACAATAACTGGAGAGGAGCTAAATAGAAACATAAAAACGAACTGTGCAATACTACTCACACAAAAATAAACTTTTAACAGAAGTAAAAGCTACAGATACAGGTTGATTAATACTAGGAGAACAATAATGAAAAACCACAACCGTCTCAAAGCAACACTCATTCTGTACTGAAAAGGACCCATTCTTTCTTAAAATTTTCAAGAATTCCAATTATCTATAGGGTTGTGTGCCTAATAACAGCTTTTCAAAATAATCAAGACATTTTAGTTGAATAATATTATGCCTTAGTCAACTCTCCTAATGTGTGCATTTATAAATATCAAATTTCAATAAGCCTTAATAATTCATTTTATAGAATACTAGACAGTGGCCCTTAGTTGTAAGTAAAAATAAAAATACAAAATTATATTCTATTTGCATATATGATCCAAAGGAAAGTCTTGTACGTTTGAATTGGTTCTCCCCTCACCCTTAAGAACTACCAGTGGGCTATCCTTAGAGAAACACTGCTCTGCTGAGACATGCCTGACACATAGTGGTGCTCAAGAAGACATGAACGTTTGATCCTAATAGTTCCTGCCGTTACCTCCAAACTCCCTTCTCTTTAGTGGGATAGTGAATCATTGCCTCTCTAAGACACATGTCGCCTGGATAGGATGCAGAGTCAAAGAGCCAGGATAAGGAGCCACATTCCTTGCTCTTTAAAAGTGCTTCCCAGAAACACCCTCAACTCTTTTGTAGGTTAGCTAAAATTATTTTTTTTAATGTTTTAAAAAATGAGTGTTTGAAGGCTTTAAGAAATCATACCAAAAATGGAAAATGTGGAGTAGAATGTGAGTGGGTAATTAGGTGGTAGCTCATGTCCTGACAGACGATTCCAGAGAAAAAGCCAAACAAAGCCTGCCAAAATGTTCAGCTTTCTGTGTGAACCACTGTAGACAGGGAGAGCTGTACGGAATGTTCTATAGCATATGTCCAGTCAGTATGTTTGCTCCACCCTACTTGTTGCCAAGTTGCAAATGTTTACAATAATCAACCTTTGCCACCTCTTTGGACAGCTCTGCAATGCATTCCAAAAGGAGCACTCTTCTCTGTCCTCCTTAGCCACACCCACCAGGCTTCACCGGGGAAGGAGGTCTATGACCTCTGGAATTCCATACCAGCATATGTGTTAAGAAATCTCTCTTTTCTAGACTACTATTCAAGTGGTTGTACAAACAATGCCAAACACTAGGTTTTCAGCCTTTGAGAAGTACATGCAGTATAAGACATAATATTAATGAAACAAGCATCTTACTAAGTGTTAAGTTGCTATGTACAGGAATATTTTTTATGAGTTGTTTCATTGAACATTGATTAAGTACATACTACATGAGCTTCAGATACAAGTATAAATGAAACACGTTCCTTGATCAAAAGAATTTACACCCTGATGGTGGAAACACAACTGCAAAGAACCTTTACTCTTATAAAAGGAAGATACAGTGGTGTAGCAGATTTGTACTGTGTCAGCTGAGTTTTGCTTGACCTATGTTTCTCAGAATTCCCTTTGCTCCACAGTTCCAAGTTAGCATGGACCACAAGAGCTATTTTATGGGAAATTTGGAAGATAGAAAAGTGAAATAACCATATTCTTACTACACTTGGAGGGTTAGATCAGGGCAAGGGGTGCTGTGGTATCTCCTTATGTGGCTTCTTATCTGCTAGTTTACCTGGTTGGGGATGGGGACAGGCAGTGGCCGGGGTCACAGCAATTCTAATTCCTGCTGCATCCTCCTCCAGCTCCTCTGACTCCTGGACAAGGTATGTGTGAAGCATCATGACAAAGTACAGCGGTTTCTTCTGCAGTGGACACCTACAGCAGCAAAGTTGGAGGCCTCAAGGTGGCAAAAGACCAACACAGGTTCCAATTCCTCCTCGTAGGTCTCATTCAGTTTCCAATTTGTCCTTCTTCGCCATCTTCCCTTTCCATCTGCCTGCTCTGAAGGCAGACACGACAAGCTCCCTTAGGCTGTTTCACCAACTATCTAGCTCCCACAATCGTGTGAAGTCAAATCCCTATAATAAGTCATATATATCCTATTGGTTCTTCCAGGGGGTATCAAGAAATATTCCCTAGCCAGGTGGTATTTGAGTCAAAGGTCTTCCAAGATGAAGAAGAGTTCCCCAACACAGAAAGCAGGAGGAAGACTTTGCAGGCATAGGAAATAGCACATGCAAGGGCTTGAAGACATTCAAGAGCCTCACATATTCAGGATACCATGACCACCAAGTTTATGGGAGAGGGTCCTGGGAGACAAAACTGAAAAGAGAGGCTGAGGTAGGTCTTTAGGACAATGTGGACTGTGCTAAGTCTGAATGAAATCCAGTAGCCAATCAGGAACTACAGAACGATTGTAGACAGATACTGCATGGATGTGTGTGTGTGTGCCCACGCATGTGTAAAATGATCAGATTTGTATTTTTTTTTTTTTTTTTTTTTTGTGAGGAGATCAGCCCTGAGCTAACATCCGCCAATCCTCCTCTTTTTTTGCTGAGGAAGACGGCCCTGGGCTAACATCGGTGCCTATCTTCCTCCACTTTATATGGGACGCCGCCACAGCATGGCTTACCAAGCAGTACTTCGGTGCGCGCCCGGGATCCGAACCAGCGAACCCCGGGCCGCCGCAGCGGAGCGCGCGCACTTAGCCGCTTGCGCCACCCGGCCGGCCCCCAGATTTGTATTTTAAAGATAACTCTGGCAGCTGCGTGAAGGATGAATTAGAAAGGATAGGACAAGCCTGGAGCCTGGGAGTTTGGTTAGGCACCTGTTGCAATACCAATTAGCAGAAGATAAAGGATGGTGGAAGTTGGGGAGAGTCACGTGTCCTGTAGTGTCTGTAATTTCATTTTATATATACAATTACATGAGGCATAAATTCAATCACCGTGGAGATGCTAAGGATCATCCTTTTAAAAGTGTCCTTTGCATCGAGTTAAAGCACACTGATTCTAAGTACCAGTTAGGGACACTTACTAGGAACTCTAACTAGTTCAGAGGTTGGAAGGACTCAAGTTTGGTTTGACTCAACGGCTCAACCATGTCACCAAAATTTGGTGACTTTTTGTCTCTCTGCTCTGCCTTTCAAGAGGATTAAAACACATTCACACACACACACACACACACACACACACACACACACACAACCCCTCCACAACAACAAAAACAGCAATAAACAGAAAACATGTGTTAAACGTTTACTTTGTACCAGGAACTGTTTCAAGTCCTTTAAACGTGTAGACTAGGTTTCATCCTGAGGCAAGGGGGCTAACAGCAAAAATCAGAACCGCACCATTCCTTGACCACAGGCAGCAGGAAATGAAAGTTTCTCCCTGCAACTTCCAAACAGTAGTCACCCCAAACCCATTGCTGTGGTAAGGGCAACGAGATTATACTCACTGACTAATCAAATCTCATTCTGAATCTGGGGGTGGTGTCAATGCCGTCTGACAAAAAATTTGGAATTCCATTAGAAGTGAAATGGGGGACTGGGAAGTCAACTCACAACATCCCCTATGCTCTGCTTTAGTGTTGGTCAAGGATCCAAGTCCTGGATCTGGGCTCTTCCTTCATGTGTTCTGCTGGTAATTCCTGTCATCTTCACAGAAGTGGCTATTTAGTCCCACATATCAATACTAAAGGGACAGAAGACAAAGTCTTCTTATTACTAAAATTTTCTTATTTTTCCATTGTATCATAGGCACAAGTTTCATGTCCCAGTAGGATTTGTAAGCTCATTGAAGATATGGACCTTGTCATATTATCTTGTGTTACCTAAAGCCAATATATAATGAGCATTAATAAATGCTTTCTAACCTGAATTGTAATCATGGAATCTAAAACATCTATATAAGGCCATAATGCTGACATTTATCAGTTAATTATGACCATTTTTGCTTCAGGTATTTTTTTTTTCTCTTGGTGAGGAAGATCGGCCCTGAGATAACATCTGCCAATCCTCCTCTTTTTGCTGAGGAAGACTGGCCCTGAGCTAACATCTGTGCCCATCTTCCTCTACTTTATATGGGACACTGCCACAGCATGGCTTGACAGGCAGTGTGTCAGTGCACACCCGGGATCTGAACCGGCAAACCCTGGGCCACCACAGTGGAGCACACGCACCTAACCACTTGTGCCACCGGGCCGGACCCGCTTCAGGTATTTTGAAGCTCTGTTATTTGGCATATATACATTTATGATTATTATGTTTTCTTGATGAACTGACCTTTTATAATTTGGAAATTTCCCTTTTTATCTATTTTTCTGATATTAATATAGCCACTCTAGGCTTCTTATGCTTGCATGGTGTATCTGCTTTCCAGCCATTTATTCTCAAACTATCCTGTTATTTATTTATTTGTTTGTTTGTTTGTTTATTTATTTATTTATTTATTTTGAGGAAGAATGGCCCTCCACTAACATCTGTTGCCAATTTTCCTCTTTTCTCTTTTTTCTCCCCAAATCCCCAGTACACAGTTGTAGAGTTGTAGCTCTTCTACGTGTGACGCCGCCTCAGCATGACTTGATGGGAGGTGAGTAGGTCTGTACCCAGGATCTGAACCGGCAATCCCCAGGCCACTGAAGCAGGATGCGTGAACTCAACCGCTACGCCACCAGGCTGGCCCCTCCTGTTCTTATTTTTACAGTGCAACTTTCATAGACAGCATATGGTTGGGTCTTGGTTTTTAAAATCCATATTGATAATTTCTGCCTTTGAACTGCAGTGTTTAACTCATTAATATTGAACGCAGTTATTCATATGTTTTGGTTTAGGCTTATCATTTTTTATTATTTATTATATTTTATTATTTGTTTTCCTCTGTTTTTCTTTGTTCTTCTGCTCTCTCTTTCCTGACATCTTTGGAATTATTTTAACATGTTTCAGAATTCCATTTTAATTTATTTATTGGCACTTTGCATTATTTGTCAATATTTGCTGTAGTGATTACAATATAGATCTTTAACTTTTCATTCTAGTCGGAGTTATTATTGTATGACTTTATGTGAAATGCAGGAGCCTTGCAACTGTGTACTTCTATTTATCCCACTACTCCCATCCCTATTCCTTTACTCTATATTCTATTCCTTTATTCCATAGTTGTTATGTGAACTCCATCTACATATATTATAAACCCTACAGTAAACATTATAAATTTTGCTTTAAACAGTTCTCTTTATTTTAAAGAAATTAAGAGATAAATTAGTCTTTTACATTTACCCATATATTTACTATCTTACATGTTCTTCATTCCTTCCTGAAGATCCAAGTTTCCCTGCACATCATTTCCTTTTATCTTGGGGAGAACTTCTTTCAGCATCTCTTGTAGTGCAGAACTGCTGATGATGAATTCTCTTAGTTTTCTTTTATCCAAAAATACCTTTATTGTGTATTCATTCTAGAAGAATATTTTTGCTGCATGTGAAATTCAGTGTTGACAGGTTTTTTTCTTTTCTTTTTTTTTAAGCATGCCAAAGATATTGTTCCACTGTCTTCTGACCTGCATAGTTTCTGAAAAAGAAGTTTGCAGTCATGTAAATCATTATTCCCCTTTATGTAATGTATTGGTTTTCCCTGCTGCTTTTAAGATTTTGTATTTATATTTGGATTTCAACTATTTGACTAAGGTGTGTCTAAGCATGGTTTTCTTCATCTACATCCTGTTTGGGGATCACTGAGTTTCTTGAGTCTGTGAATTTATGTCTTTCACCTATTTTGAGTTTTTGGCTATTATTTCTTGAAACATTTTTTCTGCCCCATTTTTCTCTCTCTTCTTCTAGGACCCCAATTACTTATGTTAGACCGTTTGCTATTATTCCACGTCCCTGAGGATCTGCTCATACTTTCCATCTTTTTTTCTCTCTCTTCAACTGTCTTCAAGTTCATTGACTCTCTCCATCATGTCTGTCCTGCTCTTAAGTCCATCCAGGACTTTTGTTTGTTTGTTTTAGCTATTATAATTTTCAATTCTAGAATTTTCATTTGATTTAAAAAACATTTCTATTTCTTTGCTGAGTTTTTCTTTCTCATTTATTACAAATGTAATTTCCATTACCTTATAGTGCATAGCTATAATAGCTCCTTGTCTGAGAATTCCAACATCTAGGTCATCTTGAGGTAGATTTCCATTGATTATCTTTTTTCTTGAGACTGGGTAAAACTTTGCACATCAAGCAATTTTAAAGGATATTCTGGACATTGTAAATGTTATGTTGTGGAGGCTTTGGATTCTTTTGTTAAATTTATTCTTACTATTTTTGATGCTATTTTGAATGGGATTACTTCTTTAATTTCATTTTCATATTTTTCATTGAGAGTATATAAAAATACAACTGATTTTTTGTATTAATCTCATATCCTGCAAACTCGTAATTAGTTTTAATAGTTGTTTTGCAGATTTCCTAGGATGTTCTGTATACAGGATTATGTTGTCTACGAATAGACAGTTTTACTTCTTCCTCTCCAATTGTTTGTCTTCAATTTCGTTTTCTTATTGCACTGACTAGAACCTCCAGTATGATCTTGAATAGTGGTGAGAGTGGACATCCTTGCCTTGTTCGTGATCTGAAGGGAAAGCATTCAGTCTTTTACTACTAAGTATGATGTTGGTTGTAGTTTTTTTTGTAGATACCACTTATCAGATTGAGAGAGTTAGAATCTCTTTTGGAATAAAGAAGTTCAGGCATCAGAAAAGGACCAGGGCAAAACACAAACCAAAGTGGAATCTGTAAAGAATCTAGAATATCATCTCTGGTAGGAGCTAGCAGCAACAGTGGCCAATGACTCTATGTGGTAAAATGAAATGGTATAAGATATTGCTCCCTTCTTTGCTTTCCATATCTGAGTAGGAGAAAGCTGCCAGAAAGTTCCCACCCTGGAGGCCTCTTTCTGGGCCAGCCTCTAGTGCTGTTAGTGCTGATGGCATCATCTGATGACTTTAGGAAGTGGGTGAATGAGATGCACGGATGAGGCAAACAAC
This sequence comes from Diceros bicornis minor, assembly GCF_020826845.1. NCBI lineage: Eukaryota > Metazoa > Chordata > Mammalia > Perissodactyla > Rhinocerotidae > Diceros > Diceros bicornis. The sequence goes on along the minus strand of NC_080763.1, from coordinate 5,952,678 downwards.
AGAGAAGAGAGTTGGCTTATCAAGAGGGATAAGTCTTCGGTACTAGCAGATGGAATTCCTATGGAATGCAGACGAGTTTGTCAATAACACCATGCATTTTCAGATGCCACCACAGTAACTGCTTGAATAATGTAAAGTGTCCTTTATTAATTTTCTATATCCTCTTTACCCCCATTGCTAGGAAGAACCAAAGAATCTGACTGTCTTATGACATCTCCCTCTGGAATCAGGCAGAATTTAGGAAAAACGGCCTGACATTAGGAGACTTAGAGCAGTCTAATATCATGGAGCATTTGCAACAGTATGTGGGCATCTGAGGTTTTTCACTACTTAAGTTGTGAGTTAGATAACCCTATTCAGAGATATACTTCACACTAGAAATAAGCAATATATTGGATAGAAAAAAGTATTACTTATATTAGCTAGCAACTTGATTTCAAAAAGTGATCTCATCCCAGACTTTTTGAAGAAAAGATTCTTTTCTACATGGTACTATATTAGTAATACCATCCTGATAACATTTTCATTTAAAGATTTAGGATTTGGCTTATTCATGGAGAAAAGGAGATCCTCTCCCACTTTTTGGCATCCAGTGATAGTCTTCTAAAGTATTTTCCTCTCAGATATAAATCACCTTTGACAACAGGTTTCTGGATGTAAAGTTGCAGTATCAGATTTCTTTAAATATCTCACATTATGTGAGAGTTGAAAGGGAGTTTAGAGATTAAGTGATACACTACTTCATAAGTTACAGACATGGAGGAGCCCTCTATTTCCCAAGTTCCAGTATTACTGGATGCTAGTTGTTCATAGGTCTACATCAAAGAGGAAGAGAGTACTAGAAAGAACATGAATTAGGCATTCCTAGGATGGGATTCCAACTCTGCCACTTACTAACTAGATTTTGGGCAAGTTACTTTACCTTTATGAATCTCAATTTTCTCACGAAGATTCTAGTGAAGATTAAAATAGATGATGTTTGTAAAGCATCTGGCACAGAGCAGGCCTTCTCTTTGTCACCCTTTCCATCATGAGCACTGTCATCCTTTGGATGCTACCCGTGTGGTGGCATCTGATGGTTCCAATGGAGAATAACTGTAAGCTGATCAGAAGGTCTATGCTTGGACACAAACCAAGGAAATTGTGCTTTGAGGATTCTTGTGTAACCCGTGTCCACTGCACACTTGCTTTTGACCTTTGTTTTCGTCTACAATTTGAAACTACTGTAAGTCGTATTTTCAGTGTCCTTCTCCTCTTCCCACTCGCCTCTCTTCTTATATCAATGTCTGCCCCCAGCACACCTATATTGTATTTCTTAGAAATATTAAATTTAGTACCCACAATCTACCAATATAGTTGATGGTTTTAAATCACTTTTTGAAAGCTATGCTTCAGCAAGAGGCAAGTCTAGAGAATTTAATTCAGTATGTCTTCTAAAGCACATTCAAAGTTACTTTAAATGTCTTGCCTAAAATCTTTTAGGAACAAAGTAGAGTATAAATAAATAAAAAATAAGTACCTATTGCTCTAAGTAGGTCAAGAAAATCAGACAAAGATCCTTACTGTTCTGAAGACGTCTACTGGGACTCACATGAACAGGTGGATCAAGGTCCCTTACATAACAACTCCCCTGAGGATGTGTGGGTGCAAAATACTTCCACCACTGAGCCGCTGAGTCATAGGACCCAAAAGATGGGGGATTCTTGAGGTCTTTTAGTCCAGTCTCCTACCCAAGCCCTCTGGCATATTCTTTATAGATGAGTAACAATGGTGATAAAAATGTCAAACACTTATTGGAGTTTACTATGTGTTGTACAGTAGTAATTTATTTAATACTCATAATAACCTTATGAAGTAGGTAGTAGTATATCCCCATTTTACAGATGAGGAAAACTAAAGACAGAGGCGTAGATGACCGTCCAACCTCTGCTTGAATTTCACTGCCTCACAGTTCCATTATACAAGGGCTACACCTGTAGAAAGTTCCCTTTATAAAAGTTAATACCAAAGTTTTTCCTCCCTAACAACTCCAACTCATTTTCATTCAATCTGAGCCATTTCTTCTTCCTCTCAGATGATAGGAATTCCCAACCCAAACTCAGCATGCACTTTTAATCTATTGCCCTCCCTGGGAGAAGGCAATGTTTTCCAGAAAGCATCCTTTGGCATTACTCTAAAGGTTATTGCCTGAATTATGAATTTATCTTTGCCCTTTGCTTCAAGGAAGGCCCCAGTTACCACATTACTTCTTCCTATGGTCCTGGAGCTCCAGCCAGGCAATAATTCAGGTCTCCTTAACAAGCAGGCAGTGGTTCTGTTGTCCAGGGGACAGCACTCAATAAACATGCTGTGGCGCAAACCTCCCCAACCTCCACCTACCTCTGAGACTAATTACCTTGCTAACTGCAGAGGCTGCACAGCCTTGCTAATGAGCTGCTGGACGCCGGCATTTTTTGCTCTCAGGAGAAAAGCCACAACGTGGCAGCAGGGATGGGAGCCTCAGGAAGCTCGAATCAGCTTTTCTCTGTGACTCAGCTCCAGAAATTCTCAAAATACCACTTAGCAGGGAGACGGACTTAGACTCAAATTCCTCCTGGTCCTGAACACGTCCATTAATTAGCATTCAGAGAAATAAAGAGAAATGAAGATTTAAAGGTCACTGCATTAGCACTTCACCCCCATTTCTGAACAGCTATTTGTGTATACTAATTTTCCACCCATTCCTTCTATTAGTCACTGTCTCTAAGGAGAACTTGGCCAAAGCACATTAGCAGACATGCTTCCTGGTGGCAATACTCTCCTCTGTACAGAAAATCAAAGAAATCACTGTTTATTTGCTCAACTTAACATTTGCATGTAAAAGAGAGTCATGGTGGCTGTTAAACTTTTTAGCTCCCACTGAAAAGAACCCAGACAGAATTTCTTGTGTTTCTACAAACCTGATAAGTGTCAGCCTTCTTTTTTTTTTTTTTTTTTGACACTAAAATCTGGCCAGCTATGGCTTCTCTCTCTAGAAGAATCTCTTTTTACAAAAAAACCCATTAGTGACAGACTTTTCCTGTGTGAGCTGAGGAAAAGTCGTCACAGTCTTTCAATTGCTGAGAACACAATATGTTATTTAGATTCTAAGCCCGTCAGAGGCCATGAGGAAGTTGTGGCTTCATGAAGCAGTTTGGAGTTCAGTAGCTTCTGGTCAGCATTCCTGCACCACCCCCAGTCCTCCCCCCGACCCCACCGTCTGCAATAACCTGAACGCTCTTCCCTCAAAAGAGCTCCTTTCCTGTGAATACTTAGCATCGTTTTGGTTCTTCCCACACTATTCTGCTCTCCTAGAACCAAAGAGCACTGATCCCTGGGTAGATGAGAGGAGGACAAGTTCCCCAGCAGAGCCCCCAAATTCCCACAAGCTTAGAGAAGAGAAAACAGCTGTAGTCTCCTTCAGGAGGTCTTCAAATGGACTTGCGCTGCTTCTTCAACCCCTGCCCTTCATGGGAGACAGCTTACACTTTATTGTGGAAAGACTTTCTCAGAGAAAATCCCTCCCAGGTGCTCGCTTTACAAGGAGACCTCTCAGAGTCTGAGGGGTTGGGGAGCCGCAGCACCAACCACTCTGACCAGTGAGAGTGGCCTTGAGCTGTGGTGGCCAACACAGCGTATTGGTCTTCACTGCACATTCACACTGTATTTCTTCAGCAGTACGCACTCACATACATCAAGTACAGGATGTTCCTAAAGCTGTTGGGAAGAGGAGATAATGTCCTGACAATTCATCTCTGAGATCATTTTTTCTTTTCAGCAAGCAGCCAAATGTCATTCCAAACCAGCGGCTGTAAAGGTCATATGGGAACTTTGTTGCCATCTTTGAATAATTTCTTATGCATAAGAGGAAAATATGTTGGAACAGGGAAAGGAATTAATGCTTCTTCATAGGTGTCAATCTGAAAGGCATGAGTCCTTCCCATGCATGGTGATGGCACCTCCTCCTTCCCTCCCTCCCCACTCACATGTTGGCATCACCCATTTAATGCCAAGGTTTGTTATTATTCAGGTCATAAGAGCATTATTGATTCCCTGGCTTTATAGAGCAGAGTGATACCCAATGAACTCTTGTTATTATAAATATAACAAGCAAGAAACTGGCCTCTCTTGCTATGCAATTCCAAGTGTTATTGATCCCATCACTTCTATCTAATGATACACATCCAGGAACAATAAATCTCAAAAAATGATTTAAAGCAGAAATCAAATGCATGTTTTCTTAGTATTCATATGCTGGTCAGGCTCTCTCATCTGAGGAAGGTGTGAATGAAGCATTCCATTTTGACTGTGCATCAGGAGAAGCTCCCAGGACGTACATAGCCCCTTTCACAGTAAAAAATAAAGAAGTTTAGGACCCAACAGAGAGAGAATGACTCCATTGCTGTGCACGTAGGGTTTCAAGGACTTCTAAAAAGGTGGCTATACAATTTGGTCAATGGTCATTAAGAACAGACTGACCCTGACTCTAGTTCAGCCCAGTTCCCTGATGCCCGTAGAGCAGCAGGCAGTGGGGCCCTCACTTGGAAGAGAAGAGACAGTACCTGGAGGGACATTTAAGGTCACCAGAATATAGTCAGCCCAACACAGAAGAAAGTGGAAGTAGCTGTGGCTCAATTTCTTTCATCAAAAAGACAGGCTTACAGGGCAGGCACTTAACGGGACCACATCTACAAGTAAATAGCAGGACCCGATTAACTAATGTTTGGGCGAAAGAATTATGATGGACAATGAGATGCCTCTGATCCTCGGTTGGCACTCTAAGCTTTACCTGGCAGAAGGATCCATCACCAGGTGCAAGCAGTGCATCCTCCGAGTCCTTACGTGGCCTGACCTTCCCCAGACCCAACCTGCCTCTGGGTAGAGCTGAGGTCGTAGTAACAGTGATCCTTCACGTGTTCACAGGCTCTTCCCTGCTTTCCTGCGAAGCTCCCTCCTGCTGGCACTGCACATGCTCTGCCCAGAGCTGGAGCTCCCCTGGAGCCTGCTGCCACCGCTCACTGCACCACCAGCAGCACCCCGACCCTCCACGATGCCACGGCTATTTGGTGGGTTACGGCAAAGTGAGGTAGAATTCTCCGTTCCCGTTTCAGTAACACTTCTACAGCCACACTTTCCAATAGCTCAATATTTATAGTTTTAGCAGAACAGCTTTTCAAATTCTTACCAACCATTCCCTCTCTGCTCAGGTTCCAGGACATATCAGAATCCAGCAACACACAACAGATACATTGTCCTTAGAGTCACTGCACTCCTCTGATAACTAAGGCTCTGTTACCAGGTCAATTCAGCATGCCTGGCTCCTTCTTCCCTTTGGATAAGTTCTCTCCAAGGGGGCTCCTTAGCTCACATGCACAGAAGGTTGGGCCATGTCATCCCACAGGTAGCCAGTCATGCCCAGGTAAATCGGAACACTTGCAGTGGGCAGATATCAGGCTGGGGTAGGGCTCTCTCTTATCTTCCCGTAGGAAAGCTATCCCCCATGCTCACAGAGGATGTCTACAGGGGCATTAGGCTCTGGGCAGGGGGCCAACACACAAAGTAGGATCATCTCTGTCATATTTATTTGCTTCATCTGACCTGCCACATCTATCGCCATCAGAGAGGTGCCAAGGGAAACAATACATTTCTAATTCCAGAGAAGTGGAGTATAGTAGTTGAGTCAGAAATTTAAAAGCTTCCTTAACTCTCCTAAAGGCAAGGATCAAACCAGGGCTTGGTTGATGGAATGATGGGGAGCAATTTCCACCTTTTCTGTGAGGTATTTCAAGTCCTTCTATTGCCCCTCAGGCTCGCCTGCTTACAGGAGCCACTCAGGAAACATTTGCTGAACAAAACGGAGTTCTATTTCATTCCCCTTGTGGAAGAGGAAAAGAGATAAGGGAGAGAAGTGAAAGGATTCTTGTTTATCTTATCCCATCTCAAGTCCTGAATCAAATCCACCATTCTCCTATCCTCTAAATGTAGACCAACATTTCCACTGGCAGGTCTTCATATCCTGCTGAACACTGGAAGGATGAATGCCCAGAACAGCTCTAGGTGACTTGAAAAAATAATTGAAAATGTTTTCTGTAGTTCTCATACTTTGAGTTGATGCTTAAAATAGAAAACAAATATGTTATAGTTACCAAGAATTCTAGGCTTCAAATTCTACGTTTAGCATTTATCTCACTCACACAAGGCTAGTAGGTAGCAGGAATTTTTTCTTCCTGTCTTAGAGACAAGACATATGGGACCATTTACTCAGTCACTCACTCGCTCTTTCACTCATCCAACCATTCTTCTGTCCATCCATCCATCCATCCTTTTACTCCTTCCATCTCAAACCCAAATTACATCCATTTTTTCACCTGTGTATTACAAAAAGAAGTGCCAAAATCACATGAGCAGGGGAAGGTACAAGTTTACAATCTTTCTCCTGGCCCATTCCTCACCATCCGAATCAGTCAGGATTCAACCAGGAAAAACAGTCACTAGGAGATTATAATTAAGAGATTTATTGGAAGGAACTGCTTATGCGATTGGGGGTCTGGCTAGCCAAGCCCCTAGATCCCCCCGAAATCCATATGGCAGGCCATCAGGAGGTGCAGGCTGGAATTCTCAGGCGCTGGATGAAGCTACGTCCCAAGAAGAATTTCTTCTTCAAGGAAGTTTCAGCTCTGCTCTCAAGGCCTTGCAACTGATTGATCAAGATCACCTGATTATCTAGGATAATCTCACCCATTTAAGGTTAACTGATTATGGACTTTAATCACAGCTACAAAACACTTTCACAACATCACCTAGATTGGTGTTGGACTGAATAACTGGGGACTGTAGCCTAGCCAAGTTCACACATAAAACTAACCATCACACCATCCGAAAGACAACACGTCCAACCCACTAGTCCCAATTCCTACTGTATTCTTTCTTTACTTCACTTCAGCCACTCAGAATTACAATTACACTTTGGAACACATCATTATTGGCAATTGTTCAAATTCTAAGATCTATAAATATGAAATACCTCTGACTGTATTTAACATTTCCTCCTCCCTCACTCCAGCTGAGAGTATTCTTCATGCCCATCATGTCTCAACTGCGACCCTGTAACACACCCCTAATCCACCAACACACTTTCAGCCTGCCTCACATGCCACCTGGTCAGTGATGCTCTAGTAGCACAGGCATCCCTCCTCCGACACTCCCTCCTGACTTAGCTGACATTTCAATCCCCACGGCTGGGAAATGCTCATTGTTCTTTCTCTCTCTCTCTCAAAAGTCACTGAATCAGGTCAGTGATGGAAGCCACAATAAATTTGTGTTCTTCACCCTAAGCCAGCTCTCACTGCTGCTTGGGTTTTTTTATTTTTATTATTATTATTTTTTTTAATATTTTTTAATTTAGTTTTTTATTATTTTTTGTGTGTGTGAGGAAGATCAGCCCTGAGCTAACATCTGTTGCCAATCCTCCTCTTTTTGCTTTGGAAGACTGGCCCTGGGCTAACCTCCGTCCCATCTTCCTCCATTTTATGTGGGACACCACCACAGCATGGCTTGACAAGCAGTGTTTTGGTGTGCACCCAGGATCTGGGCCCCGGGCAGCCACAGCGGAGCGCGCGCACTTAACCTCTACACTACGCCACCGGGCCAGCCCTGCTGCTTGGGTTTTTACTTGCCTCCAACTGATTCCCTCTGTTGTTGCTCCAATATTTTAAATCTTTCCTACTCTCTTCAAGCCTCCAGGCTTCCCTTCTCTGCAGGTGATCTGGTGTCCAAATGGACTGAAGCTGCATAACAAGAACTTTCCCTTCTTTCTCGTCTACTTCTAAATATCTCGGTTTCTTCTCCTGCCCTCTGCTCCTTCCCTCCCATCACAGAGATGGCCCTTTCATGCTCCTTTCTGAGGCTAACTCCTCTATTTGTACTAGCCATCCCAAGCCTCCCAACTCTTCTCGAATCTTGTCTCTTATTTTATCAGCCCTCTCTCATATCCTCAAGTTCTTTCTCTCTTCATTGCTTTTCTCTCCCTCATTAAAAACATGTGCAGCATTCTTCTGTTCTAAAACAAAACTTAACAGAACAAAATCCCTCTCTATACCCCCACTTCTTCCCAAAGTTAAATCTTCTCATCAGCTGCCTTCCTTTCCCTCCCAACGTCCTCAAAAGGCCCGAATCTGTCCACTTTCCTTCTACCTGTGGCTCCTGCCCCCTTACCCTTACTCCTCTGCCTCTCTTGACCTCTCCTCGTCTGTCTTTTCTTAGCAGCAATTCTCCTTTGTTGCACATTTACAGATAACATGCACTTATATCTTTCAAACTGGATATTCATACGCCCAAAGCTTCACCAGGATGCAGTAGGAGGATGTGAAAACACAAGATAACCAGGGTGCATTGAACTGGAGAAAATACATTAAAAATTAACAACAGGGACGCTTTATGGAGAATGCAAAACTGGCTATGATGTTGAATATGAAACCACAAGTCTTCCAAGAGATAGCCACACCCTCCAGACCCCAGATGTATATCATTCACTGTCCTCTGGGGATGCTGTGCTGGAAAAACTTCAGAATCACTGAACACATTACCTCATTTGACCACTATGGCAAACCTATTATCAGAATGTAACAGTTATTACTCAGTTTTGCAGGCAAGAAAGCTGAGGGCAGGGTAAGTTCCTCGATTAACTAGTGGTTTCAGTTATCTAGTGCTGCATAACAAACCACTCCGACCTCAGTGGTTTGAAACAACCAATTTATTATTTCAAACGATTGTCTGGGTGGACCAGGGCTCAGCTGGACAGCGCTTTTTTTGGCCCCACTTGGGATTTCTCATGAAGCTGTATCATGGGGGCTGGAATGTCTTAGAGGGCTGGCTCACATATCTGCCACCTGGCTGGGGACAGCTAAAAGCCTGGGCTCAGCTGGGATGCTGAGATGGCTGGGTCTATCTCTCCCCATGTAGTGTTAGAGCCTCTCCCTGTCTATATGGGTTCTCCAGCAGGGTAATTGGATTTCTTACATGGTGGTTCAGAGCTCCCCAAAGAGCTAAAGCCTTCTTAAGTCTTACGTCCAGAATGGGCACAGTATCACTTCTGCCATATTCCATCGGTTAGAGCAAGTCACAGGCCCAGATCATGTTCAAGGGAAGGGAAGCGTGGCTTACCGGGGACCACCAGTGTAACCAGCCACTGCACTTGTCTGAGTGAGAAGCTGGGACTGGGACCCAGTTCTTTAGCTCTAAGTTTGGTGAATCTTGTTCTTGTTCCACTGTCCCTCCTTGTTGTTATTCTTACCTCCAACTGAGGTTCCGTCCTCTGCCTCTCCCTCTCACTCTTCTTTATTAGCCTCCTCCCAATTCAGGAATTCAGCAGCTCACTTGCATGGGAATGAGGCTTGTGCCTTCTCTCTGACTTCTCCCATTTCCAGTGGTCTGCTGGATTAAGATGTCCAACCAGTCCTTCAGACTGAACATGCCCGGGCTGGGATCCCTGCTCTTCCCATCTGTGCTTGCTCGCCTCCTGTGTTCCCTATTTTTGATCCTGGAATCGGCTCCTCCTAATCACCCAGGATTGAAGTCTCCAAATACCTTTGGCACCACCCTCTCCCACAGCCCGCCCACAATCCAGGTGCCAAAGACTCTCCTTCTGACATCCTCCTCATCTTTCAATCCGTGCCATTCTCATTATTCCGACTTCATTCCCAAGCCTTATAAACCCTTGCCTAGACTGTTTTAAAAATTATAATTTTAAGCACATGAATGGTTTAAAACTAGAGCAGGAAATAAAGCATCTGAATAAACCAATCACAAGTAAAGAGATTGAAACTGTAATCAAAAACCTCCCAAAAAATAAAAGTCCGGGACCATATGGCTTCTCTGGAGAATTTTACCAAACATTCAAGGAAGATTTAATACCTATCCTTCTCAAACTATTCCAAAAAATAGAGGAAGATGGAACACTTCCTAACACATTCTACAAGGCCAACACCACTTGGATCCCAAAGCCAGACAAGGACAAGACAGAGAAGGAAAATTACAGGCAGATATCCCTGATGAACATAGCTGCAAAAATCCTCAACAAAATATTGAAAAACCGAATATAGCAATACATTAGAAAGATCATACACCATGACCAAGTGGGATTTGTACCAGGGACACAGGGATGGTTCAAAATCGGCAAAGCAATCAATGTGATACACCACATTAACAAAACGAGGAATAAAAACCACATTATCATTTCAATAGATGCAGAGAAAGCATTTGACAAGATCCAACACCCATTTATGATAAAAACTCTCAACAAAATGGGTATAGAAGGAAAGTGCATCAACATAATAAAGGCCATATATGACAAACCCACAGCCAACATGATACTCAACGGGGAAAAACTGAAAGCTATGCCTCTGAGAACAGGAACAGGACAAGGGTGCCCATTCTCAACACTCTTATTCAACATAGTAATGCAGGTCCTGGCCAGAGCAATTAGGCAAGAAAAAGGAATAAAAGGAATCCAAATAGGCAGCAATGAAGAAGTGAAACTCTCGCTGTGTGTAGATGACATGATTTTATATATAGAAAACCCTAAAGAATCCATCAGAAAACTGTTAGAAATCATCAACAACTACAGCAAAGTTGCAGGGTACAAAATCAACTTACAAAAATCAGTTGCACTTCTATACTCTAATAAAGAAATAACAAAAAGAGAACTCAAGAATACAATCCCATTTACAATCACAACAAACAGAATAAAATACCTAGGAATAAATTTAACCAAGGAGGTGAAAGAACTATAGAATGAAAACTATAAGACATCATTGAAAGAAATCGATGATGACATAGAGAAATGGAAAGATATCCCACATACATGGATTGGAAGAATAAACATAGTTAAAATGTCCATACAACCTAAAGCAATCTACAGATTCAATGCAATCCCAATCAGAATCCCAATGACATTCTTCATGAAAATAGAGCAAAGAATCCTAAAATTCATATGGGGCAACAAAAGACCCCAAATAGCTAAAGCAATCCTGAGAAAAAAGGACAGAGCTGGAGGCATCATAATCCCTGACTTCAAAACATACTACAAAGCTGTAATAATTAAAACAACATGGTACTGGCACAAAAACAGACATACAGATCAGTGGAACAGAACTGAAAGTCCATAAATAAAGCCACACATATATGGACGGCTAATCTTTGACAAAGGAGCTAAGAACATAGAATGGAGAAAGGAAAGTCTCTTCAATAAATGGTGCTGGGAAAACTGGACAGCCACATGCGAAAGAATGAAAGTAGACCATTATCTTTCACCATACACAAAATTTAATGCAAAATGGATCAAAGACTTGAAGGTAAGACCTGAAACTATAAAAATTCTAGGAGAAAATACAGACAGAACACTCTTTCATATCAGTCTTAGAGGGATCTTTTTGAATTCCATGTCTACTCGGGCAAGGGAAACAAAAGAAAAAATAAACAAGTGGGATTTCATCAAACTAAAGATCTTCTGCAAGGCAAAGGAAACCAGGATCAAAATGAAAAGACAACCCACCAGCTGGGAGAAGATATTTGCAAATCATATATGCAACAAGGGCTTAATTTCCATAATATATAAAGAACTCACACAACAGAACAACAAAAAAACAAATAACCCGATCAAAAAATGGGCAGAGGATATGAACAGACAATTTTCCAAGGAAGATATACAGATGGCCAACAGGCACATGAAGAAATGCTCAACATCACTAATCATCAGGGAAATGCAAATCAAAACTATAGTAAGATATCACCTTATACCCATTAGAATGGCTATAATCACTAAGACAAAAAATAACAAATGTTGGAGAGGATGTGGAGAAAAGGGAACCCTCTTTCACTGCTGGTGGGAATGCAAACTAACACAGCCTCCAAGGAAAACAGTATGGAGATTGCTCAAAAAATTAAAAATAGAAATACCTGATGACCCAGCTATCCCACTTCTGGATATTTATCCAAAGAACTTGAAATCAACAAACCAAAGAGGCTTATGCACCCCTATGTTCACTGCAGCATTATTCACTATAACCAAGAAGTGGAAGCAACCCAAGTGTCCATCGACAGATGACTGGATAAAGAAGACGTGGTATATATATACAACAGGATACTACTTAGCCATAAAAAAAGACAAAATCATCCCATTTGCAACAACATAGGTGGACCTGGAGGGTATTACGTTAAGTGAAATAAGCCAGACAGAGAAAGACAAACGCCACGAGACTTCACTCATATGTGGAATATAAACCAACACATGGACAGAGAGAACAGTTTGGTGGTTACCAGAGGCAAGGGATTTGGAGGGTGGGCACAGGGGTGAAGTGGCGCATTTATATGGTGACTGACAAACAATAATGTAGAACTGGAATCTCACAATGTTATAAACTATTATGACGTCAATAAAAAAAATTTAAAAAACTAGAGTGTAAAATCAGCCATAACCCAGAAATCCCGCTACCCTCACACAATTACAATCTTAATTTGGTTTATTTTTCAAATGCATTTTTAAGAGAATTATATTATACATATTATTGACTGCTTTCTTGACTCATATTATTTTTCAATTTTGCTACACAGTCTTCATAACCATAAGATTTTAATGACTGCACAACTTTCCTTCCCATGAATGTATCCTGGTTTACTTAATAATTTCTCTATTATTGGATCTTTTTCTCAGCATTACCTCTTTTTTGCTATTATAAGTTACTTGGCGATGAATAAACAACTTCCTTTATGTAGCTTCTTAATGTTTGAGGTGGAAGACTCAGTTCTTGACACGTATTGTCAATTACTTTCCAAATCAGTTGAACTATTTAATATACAGTTTTGTACAACATACATGAATATGCAGTTTTCCTATCCCTCAATTCAAACTAAGTATTATCATCAAAGTTTTGCTAATTTAATTAGCAAAAGTGATATCATTATTTCAGTTTGCATTTCCTTGAATAATAGTGAGACCAGCCTGTTTGCTACATCTGTTTACCAATTATAATTTTTTCTTTTAGGAATTATAAGTCTGTGTCTTTTGTCTGTTATTCTTTGAAATCTTGTTATATTTCTTATCAATTTTATAGTACTTTAAATAATAACAATATTAAAATTTTGTTATATTTGCTATAAACATTTCTTACCTCTTTTTTGGTATTCCATATACAGTCTATTTCTTCTTCAATCATCTGTACACTTTTTAGTAAGTTTTTTTTTTAAGTCACAGCCCTGACTGTGACAATTTCCTCCTAAAAATAAAACAAAGCAACCAGCTAATAAAAAAAGTCAGTAGTTCCCTACTGTTTAATACAGCAGTTCCCATTTCTTTGTCGTTCAGGACCTCCATAACAGATGGCAGTCACGTGCCTGTCACACCGTCATTGCACATATAGGGTTATGCACAACTTTTCACATATTTGTTATAATTTCACCCCTTTCTCTCATTTTTAAAAAAGCATATCAAGATTTTCTACTTTTCTGCTGAGATTGCCTAGTTTTTCATTAGTTATAAGCAATTTTCTTTTACCTGGTTAACCATAGTTATGATGGCTGCTTTGAAGTTCTTTTCTGACAGTTCCAGTGTCTACATTGTCTTGGAGTTGGCATCTGTTGATTGTTCTTTCCCTTAGGAACGGCTCATACTTTGCTGACTCTTCACAAGTTACGTGATTATGGATTGTGTCCTTGACAAGTTAGTACCATGTTATGGGGACTCTCAATTCTGTTGTATTCCTCCAAAGAGCGTTCTTTTTTTTTTTTGCTTTAGAAGGTGATTAACTTGGTTAGACTTAAAATGCAAAATGCAAGCTTGCTTGCCCTGGTGGTGGCTCTGCATGTGTGGTTCACTGTCTGCCAGAGTCTTGAGCAAAGTTCATACACAGATTTTGACGATCCCTTCTCTGCTTCTCCCGTTTCTGGAGTCCTTCCATCACTCTCCAGTGGCCCTAGTTGCCCAAGCCTCCTTCATCTAAATCCTCTTCCTGGAGAGACACAGGCTTTCTATTGAAGTTTCCTCCTGCCAACATCATGACTGCCCTTAGGGTAGAACTGGTGCTGGTCCTTGGCAGTCACTTCTTCCAAACTTTGACCCCCCTCTCTGCTTTCCTACACTCTCCAGTGCCCTTAGAGAGACTTTGTTGTTGTTCAGACTTCACAGTTGTGTCTGTCAGAGGGTCAGGCCATTGAGGAGAAATTTTCCCTCCCATACTGGAAGCAGAAGTCTTGCAGCCCATGCACTTGTTAAGTGCAGTAGAAGGTTCATAAAAATATACACACTATTTGTTCAAAATGAACACAGAGGCATTTTAATTTTGGAAATCACTGTTTTGCTCATAATTTTTGTTTAATCATGGCTGCAGAAGTACAAGAAATTACATGCATACCAGCATTTCTTTATATCAATCACCTACACACACTCTTTCAATAAACATATACAACTTTTGTAATTCTTTTCTTCTGTTTGTTCTGATTATATCCATTGAAATGTAATATTTATCTGTTACATATACATAATATATATTAATATTTAATATACATGAGTATATATTAGGTGTATATTTTTTGTATTTTAAATATATGTTTTTCTGTGAAAATATTGACAAAAACCTCTCCCTTGTAGTTTACCACCTATACTACAAGGACTCTGTCCCTTGTGGTTCATCACCATCAGATCAATTTTATAAATATTCTCATGTAGCTCTCCAGTAATTCTTGTTTCTTTTCTCCAGAACAAGTAAACCTACTAAATCGATTTATGCTGACTCTGATAAATATTTTGCACCTACCTCATAACTACCTTATAATATTGTTGATATAGTACCCAGGTTTTGTTGTTGTTGTTTGTTTTTTTAATTTTTTTTGAACTCCTATACTAAAAGGTATTTTGTAAATTCCATGAGATACAGTATGTTCCAGTGGGAAGCTGGGAACCAGGGCTCATTAATAGACTTCTTCATACATTTCCAAAGGCAGGTGGAACTTTCCTGTGCTGGTTTAGGCAAGGTCAATGGAATCTTGGTGCCTGGTAGGAGTGGGAGAATCTAGCTCCTTCTTCATCAAACATCTAAGAACGTTGGCAGTATCACTAGTATCCTATGTTCTGAAATGAACATAAAAACCGTGATAAGGACATAAGAACTTTGATAAGAGCATGAGAAGTGGCAATGGCACTGGTTTCCTTCATCTCGCATATTGGCCACTGCTTGGTACACCTGGTAAAATAAGCCTTGCAGCAGGTCCCAGGAGAGCAGTATTCTCTACCTTCAGACCTAAAGTCCATTTTCACTGGTGAGTTTTCCATATAGAGAAGGAGTACATACACCTTTTACAGGCAAGCAATATTTACCCCACTGGGACTGCTTTTTCCATCTGCAACCATAAGAATCATAGACACTAATGTATAATACTTGTATTTGTGACAGAATCTCCATGTGGAGGCCTCTCTGAAGAGTAAACAGAGTAAACATGTACCTGTGCTCAGTGCCATATTCTCAGCTCAGCTTCTGAGAATTGGCAAAGCCAACCCACTTGCTGTCCTGTATCTGCACTGCTCTGGGGCTCACCACTGAGCCTTTGCTTGGTCATCCTCACAGCCTCTTTCTTCCTCTTTTACCATCACATCAATTCCACACTTCAACTCACATCTGAAAACTGATCCCCTTCAGGAAGCTTCCACAGCAACTTCTTCTTGATCTTTGTTTCAGAAGATAGATTACTAGGTCAGTGCTGCATTATTTTGTGCTTGTTTTCATCTTACTTGCTGGTTTTTACTCATTTCCCTGGCTAAACAAGATTATTGAGCACATGACTACCATTGCTCACATAATCTCTCATGTGGCCTGAAATTTATTTAATACTCCAGATTGGTAGATTGAAAAGAAAAGATTTTTTTTTTTAATGTTTTTATTATATAGCCAATATCGTTGCATTATGGAGAAATGATAAGATATAGAAAACAATAAAATTACCCATAATTCCACCTGCAAGCAACAGTAGCTATTAGCATGTTGTTACATATCCTTCTAGAGATCATTCTATATAACTATATAGATTGACATAGAGGGGGATATGGACATAAACCTAAATATAGACATAGACATAGATAGATATGGATATATTACAAAATGTACAGCTTGTTTTCTAGTCATCTTTGAAAAAACTGACTAGATTGTGAATGGTTATGAAGGTAATTACTTGGGAAAAATACCACTTGGATACTCTATGTTAATATTATACTTTACTAGTTTTTAGGTTAAATTTCAAAAGACTGTTTTCCTTTGCCTAGAAGAGTGGAAAGGAATAGTGCCAATTCACTGGAAACAAGGACTTTCCTGGATATAAGGAAGGTTAAATATAAACATGGGTTCCTGGGGGGTGTTATGTAATCTTCTCTAGATATCTTAGTAGAAACAGTAACAAAACCACATAGATTCTAATACATAAGGCACGAGGTAAATATGGTCTTCTCTGAAGTCAAGAGTAAAATGGCAAAACAACCCACCCCCCGCCCCCCGCCTGGGTTGCCACAGAAAATTCTGCTTCTATGTATCTGGCAAGATGGGCTGAGTCCTGAGTGGCAAAACTGGTTCTAACACTGTTGTTAACGAGCCCTGTGACCACAGGGAAGTCAGTTCACCTCGCTGAGCAGCAACAACCTGAGTTTTAGAATAAGGGTAAGGAAGAGGAGATCCTTGACGAGAGGATACAGTGCCTCAGCTGCGGTCACGACTCCTTTGCTTCTAAATAAGAGGGAGGGACCGGCTTCTTGTTGCTTTCTATACTTTTTTCCTTCCTTTTGAGACTTTATAAATAGAAACTACTCTTTAAGAAACCATATTTTTTTTTTTTTGGAGTAGTATCACTTGAGAGTTATTAGCTTCTTGGAGATTGGCAAAGACTTTCTTACAAAATAGACACGTGCTCTCACCCCACAGCCTTATCCTCACGCAAAGCTTTTATATGATCATATACCATCTCCTGGGTTTGGCTGGACCAGAAAATACAACACAGGGTGAGAACAAGAACAAGCAATTTCAGAACTTTTGAAGCTCAAGCAGTAGGAAAAAATAATGCAAACTATTAGAAAAATTGGACTGGGGAGAAACAAACGTCAGCATTGTCTGCCCTGTACTGTCTCCTTGTGGTATAATGTTATCCCTGGGGGAAAAAGGCTTCACAGCACAGAGTAGCCATCCCAATATTAAGAGAGCTCATCACTTCCACACAAAAAGGCAAATGCACTCTTTTATAACCTGGCATTCTTTGTAAAAGATTTTATTAAATAGCATTGTAACATATTTATTCAGATATAGTTTTAATTTTTATAGCCATTTGGGCAGAACAGAGAAATGGGAGGAAAGAGGAATTGATAAGATGAAGAATAAAGTGTATCCAGGCATGTTCTCTCAAACTTGAGAGCCTGAGCATCAGTTTTCTCAACTATAAAATGTGGATAGTAATTCTAAGTGAAGTGTCATGATGTTCCAATTGTATAACTGATCTGGAAAGGCTGATAAATCAAAAAGCATTATATCATTAAAAGCATACAAAAGATGAAAATCCCCTCGTCTGTACACTGAGCATGCATGATGTCCTTCCACAGCACCTGTACATACCTACTTTATCGTATTTTCTACATTTTACCATCAATCTAGATCTCTTTTCTGTGCTTCAGAATATTCATCCAATTGTCTACTTGACATGTCCATGGGGATATCTCAAAGTAACTCCCAACTCTACAGGTCCAAAGGTAAACTGTTCTTCTCAAACCTGTCCTCTTTCAGCACTCCTTAACTCAGAGAATGCTGCCACGCTTCATCCAACTACTCAAGCCCGAAACTTGGGAGTTATCATCGACATCTCCCTCTCACTCATGCTCTATATCCAATCCATCACCAGGTTCCATTAATTAATTAACAGTTCCATTTCAGTACTGCCTGAAACATCCCTTGAGTTTGCCTACTTGTCTCCCTCTTCATCACTACCTCAACCACCATCTTGGTTCAAGCTAACCTCATTTCTTGTCTCCTCACTGCTCTCCCTGTACCCTCATTCTTAGCTCGTCCTCCTCTCAGCCATCTGTTTACCTACTATTTATCAGAGTAATTTTTTTAAAACACAGATCTGATCATATTACCCTTCTGCTTAAATGGCTTCACTAGCTTCCCATCACTCTTAGGAAAAAGCTATGGAGGCCTTCACAGGCCAGCCACCACCCACTGGTCCAGCCTTATCTTGCTTGTTCCATACTAGGCACACTAATTTTGTCTCTGTTCTTGAATTTGCCATATTCCCTCCTGCTACAGACATTTGTGTGTATTGCAGTCTCTACCTGGAACCTCTTCCCTCAACTTTTCACCTGGTTAACTTAGGTGTTTCCTTCTCTTCCTTGATATACCTGACTAGGGCAAATCCCCCCACCATACGTTCATGAAGCATCATGTATGCCAACTTCAGGGCCCTTTCACAATTGTAATTTCAGTTACTTCTGTGAAGCTGGCTCCCCCACTAGACCATAAATTCCATGAGGGCAAGTAACATGTCTGTTTGGCTGTATCCCCAGTACCTGACTTATATTAGATGCTAGATAAATATCTTTTGAATGAATGAGTGAATGAGTGATGATAAAATTACTCTTTATTTCTATTTTGTTTTCCCGAAGAACAATGAGTTCCTAAGAAAGGAAATACATCTAATTCATCTTAGTGCCTTCAGTGTCTAGCACCACTGGCCTAATATGTAATAAATATTAAATGTTTGTTGAAGGAATAAATGAATTCCAAGATTGAGGTAATACAGTATAATGGAAAGAACAGAGTCAGACGGACCTTAATTTGAGTACCTCCTCTTTCCTTCCCTAGTGATGAGACCAGGCACAAGTTACCTCGCCTTTCAGAAACTCAGTTTCCTCATCTATATACCTATCTTACAGTCTGTCTTAGGGAAGCAGCTACTCCATCGAGAGAGCCTGCACAGAACCTAGTAAATAGTAATCACACAAACTCTTGCCAGTGTTCCTTTTCCTCTCTCAGAGTACATGTCCCACCCACCTCAATACATCTGAGAGATTATGGGATGAGTAGCCGCCTTTTTCTTTGAGCAGGTCATCCTATGACCCTGGGTCTGACATGTATTAGTGTGAAGCTCATTCATTAATTCAGCCATTCATTCTTGAGCTCATTCAGTTTACGTTGACTCATTAAGAGCTTACTATGTACCAAGCACTGTATTGTTGTCAGTGATGCACAAAACAGCTCTCCGGATGCTTAGAGTCTACTGGAGGAGTCAGCCATCAAAGACATACGTACATGAATAACTATTTTCAATGCTAGGGGGATTCAGTCTTCAGTCAGGATTCGGTCAAGGCTTTCTTGAGGAGAGACACTAGGAATGAGAAGTAAGGAGGACCTAGTCTTGGCAAGGATGACTTTCCCAAGGAAGAGATGTTGAAGCTGAGAGGAGGAGGATGGAAAGGGGTTAGGCAGGAGAGGGTACGGAACTATCTCTAGGTAGAGGGGCCAAAAAGTACAAAGATCCTGAATCCAGAGGGAACTAGGCTATTTGAGAATCTGAAAGAAGGTCGACGTGTCTGGAGGGTGCCAATGTCTGAGGAGCCCAGAAAGGTGGGCAGATGCCAGGTCCTGCAGGCCCCTGCAAGCCATGCAAGTGTCATTCACCTGCTGTGGCCAGAAAGTCAGACAAAAGTATGAAAGGAATTCAAGGCAAATTCAATATGAAGGAATGCAGAATCCAGTCCTGTGGTCAAGGAAATTTGTTAGCTTTTGGGTCAGAGTGTAGAAAACATCTGTTTAAATTAGGTGATAAAAGTTGACAGAGGTCATGAGTGAACTAGGTGAGAGTATAACTTGAACCCAGGAAATGCTGGTTAGGAAACCAATGCCATCTAAGGGGTGTGGCCTCAGAGTCCCCTGTGGATGCACCAGCTATAAAAAGGGTCCAATACATCCACTGTGGCTTGGAGAGAATAATCCTGGACACATGTAGCCCCCAGACCTCTCCAGCTCTAAATTTATGCAAATTAACAAATGCATTGGTGGCCTGACTGAAATGAAAAAATGCTCCAGGAAGATTTAGAATTAAATTAGAAGTGATAAAGCAAATCAAACCTATAGTTTGGTTTAGGAATAATCTCTGTGCTATAACTTAACACATAATGTTTAAAAGGTTTCTGACATTTTAGACTTGTGATTTTAAGTTTAAACATAAAAGAAAATTAACTAAATTTGTAAATAGTATTGAAAATTTAAGAGAATTTGGTTGCTTAGATTTGCTAGAGCTGTTCAAATACTTGGAAATTTCCTGCTTGTTAGTGTAGACATTCAAAGATCTCAAAAATAAAGTCAAATAAGTAAATGTATAAATGAGTTTAAAATGTTTAAGATAACGTAATTAATTCAACTTGTATGTGGGACCAACGTGTAAGGCAGTTTAATTTGTATAGTTTGAGCTCTTCAAACATTAGTCAAAGAAAAAGTGAAAGTGGTTATTCTTACCAAATTTACAAACAGGATAGCAAGATTTGTAATCTGAACTCAAAGACCTAAGGAAAAAAATGTATTTTTGACTTTGCAAATTTAACAAATAGAATATTATTTTAAAACCAAGTAACGGTAAATAGTCTGTTCCACACTCAGAGAGGTCTTGAACCTTCACCAAGAAGACAAAAACAAAAACAGGAAACATTCACGTTGACGTTCAGAACTTGAGACTCTCGTGCAACCGCCGGTGACTCACTGTAGCGCCCAGATTTCTTGATATGTGTATACTACTGGGCCCTCTCTGAAGTAGAGACTGACTGTGAATACATTTTAAGCTGTGCTGGCCAAATCAATTTTTGGCTGGATTCGAGTCAGGATCTGAAACGAGTTCTCTGGAAGCTCATTCATTTCTCTCCTTTTGGGGTTTCCCTCATATCTTAGTAAACTTGACAGTCTCATTATGTCTTAACGAAGGGGGAATGGAACTCTTCAACGGTCAGCCAGGTTAGAGAGGTGAGTTGGGTATGAGGGCAACTGGCCGGACTGGCTCAGGGCCCAGAGAGACCCAGAGAGCTGAGGGAGGCACAGACCGGGACCCCAAGAGGGGAGAGTGAGTGGTACCGTTGACTGCTGACACAAGGTATAAGTATGCCACCTCACGACATGACATGCTAGGATGAGGGGGAGGCTGGGCGAAGAAGTAGGTGCTGGGCAGGGAGGCAGGACCCTCCAGACACCTAGGAGCAGGCTAATGAGCCTCCACATGAGAGTTTCTGAGAGCGACACTGAAAGGCTGGAGGGCAGGTCAATGGCCAGTTACTGCAGAGCTGTGAAGACAGTTTCCAGGGCCCCCTGGCCTGGGGGGTGGAAGCTCCCCAAGTCAGTCCTGTCGGGCCAGACCTAAGACAGGGCTAGAGCTGAGTCAGAGAGCAAGGCTGGAGGCAGGCTTCTTTTCTGTGTTCCACCAAGTATTTTCAAAAATTTAAATCGTTGGAACTTTTCAAAAAATAAAATCTTAATTATAAATCAATATGTAACAGATAAAGGAATGCTGCCTACTTTGAAGAGGAGATAGGAGGAGGAGCATTGGGTTCCCCTTTATCTATTGGAGATGGGAGGGGTCCAGTTAGCCTCCTTTTAATCACTGAGGATGGGAGGGAGGCACCCTTAGCTTCTCTCTCAACCATTGGGGAGTGGCGGGGTGGGGGGGGAGACTCAACTTTTCCTTCAGTCTTTACCCCATCTCCGAGGGAAACTCAGAGAAATCTGAGTTAGCAAACTCTTGCCTCTGATCATTTGTCCTTCATCTTGTCCAAGAAAAAAGCAAATGTGAATGTTGTCTTATCAAGAGGACCTTGCAATGTTGGCCACACTTGAAGCCAAACAAGAAAATAAAAAATCTGCAAGATAGTTATCAGGCTTGAAAGTAAATAAGGAAGAAAGACATATTGCCCACATTTTCCCTGGCATAAAATTAGGGTGTAGAATTATGCAATGGCAGCTGACGTGTAACCAGCCTCGGGCTTTGACTGCACATGATGGTTACCATTGAGTCAGAATGTTCTGAGCTGTTGTGGATCTGAAGCTGTGCAACAGTGAGCTGGAGTTACAGAAAGTCCCTGTGACAGGGTAAAGATCACGGGCTGAGTGCAAAGTCTAACAAGCACTAAGTTCTGGGCTATGTATCTACCACATAATGTAAATAATTACAATAAAGAGGTGTAGCAAAGGCCGCTTGTTATTTATTGGTGGGAATACAAATTGGTCCTATTTTCTTTTAGAAATTTGGCAATGTAATCATCATCTTAAGCGTGCATACTCATCAACACAGCAATTCCACTTCCAGGAATGTATCCTGTAGAAATACTCAGCAGATGTATGCATGTATAGATATACAAGGATTTTTTTTGCAGCACAGTTTTTAACAGGAAAAGGAAAAAAAAAGGAAATGCTAAAATAACCATGAATAGAGAGCTTATCAAATATATTATGATCTGTACTCAGTATGGAACACAACACAGCTTTTAAAAGGAGACATTTCTATAGATATTGACATGAAAGTATATATGTGCAGTAAGCAAAAGAGAATTTCAGGCAGTCTGTGGAGTATAAGTCCACTGGTGTGTAAAAATCTCAAAACTATGCATCTACATAAGCTGTATTGACAGCTGGAGCCAGAGTTATTGGCTTTGCCACAGAAAAAGATCAACACCAGACTTTAAATGTTCCCCCCTTGGGAGCAGGTGTGCAGGAAGAACTTAACTTTCTACTCTTCAGTGTTACTTGAAATACTTTCAACAAGAACACAGTGAAGTGGATGTGAAAAACACAAGGGAATGACAGAGTCACGATTTGCAGCCAGGTTGGCTGACTCCACTGTCCAAATTTTCTGCTCTACGCCGCAAACCAAAGCATGCCACTCTCTGTAAAATTACATGTCCAGCTCCCACTCATCCACCGACACCTTAGGATTGCTGCCAGCTGCCACCACTCCTGCTGCGGGAGGCTCCAGCCGAGACTTCAGTCACTGCTTCCTCCCCTTAGAGCGACGACCTGCCATTTTAGAACCCCTGAGACGGAGGATGGAACTTGCTATTTGAGTCCCAGGACACTTGTGACCAGGAATTTCCCCCTCTTTTATTAATCAAAAATAAAGACCCCTGTTAGAAAGCTAAACATAAGCACATGTGAAGCAAACCTCAGAACAGAGCGTGTGCTTAGAACAAACTACCCAAGCAGCCAACTCCCAGACCTGGTTAACCACGCCGTCCCCTCCTACACATCTACTCCCCTTCCTGTTGCTGCAGTTAGGTGCAGGAGGGCCAGGGTCTTCTCTATCTACTTGGGTGCTGTGAAAACTCTCCTGGGATGATACTGGGTGATGCAGGCCTTGCTGGTCTCCTGACCCTGGGGCGTGGCTTTCTGAGACACCCCCAGACTTGGCCTGCTAAGCTTCTCTCACTAGGGGAGCCAGCTACAGTGGAAAGGCCCCTGTGCCTTTTCACCTCTCTCTCAAGTCGGGCTTTTGCCCACAGCAGCCAGACCCGCTTTTCTTAGTGCTGGTTGCAAGTCCCCTCACAGACCCTGCCGCTCCGGGCCCAGACACCCTCTGGTTCATGTTGGCTACCAACAGGAGGAAATTTTCTGCTTCACCTTACAGTTCTGTTTTTACTCTTTCTGTTCAGGAAATATCTGCTCTTGACCCCTTCCTTTTAACTTTTCAGACGTCCATATTTTTGGGCTATGATCAAATTCACAGGGACGAGACGTATTTGTCTGGGTCTTACCTCCACCCACTGCTGTGGGACCTCCATATCTTCCCACTTCACCCCTAATGATCTCCATCATTCTTCTTCCAGGAGCCGGACCTCCCTCACAGTCCGCATGGCGGCCCCACATCGCCATCAACAGCGTTCTCCTGCACTCAGCCGGGGAGGAGGCTGGGCCCGACTCAATGCACAAGCGGGGCTGGGGCCTTCAGGACACCGACCTTTCTCTGCCTGAAAGTGTTTAATAAGGATCCACCCAACCCCCATCCCTTGCCATCCCACCAGTATAAAACCAACAACCTTTTATTTAAAATCTTTGTCTCCTAAACCTTTCAGTAGGATTCTGTGAGGAGTCCCAAGGGCCATGCATCTGAGATTTGAAGAACATATTCAATATTAGAATTTAGGGCTCTTTTTCTGGTTTAGGTTTATGTTTACTTCTTCAAACAAGTGTTTGCAATACCAGCCCTAGCAACTGTCAGTTTAAAGCCTTGGTCTCCTCTTTTCATAGGAAGGAAATCACACGGGTGGCTCCATGTTTATTCCCCTGCTCTTCACAAGATAGACAGCTCTTTGCAGATGGTTCCCTAACTCAGAAAAGCTAGAAGGAAGAAAATCCTGGAGTCTGTCTCCAGAATGGCCCGGACTGATACGATAATCGCGCTTACCCTACCCACTCTCTCCCCGAGGTTGCGGGGAGGGAGGAGTGCTCGGTGCAGTGGGTAAGGCCCAACTGTGTAGGCAGTGGTGGGCCAAGCCTGTGCGAATGTGTTTGGGGAGATCGTTGGACACAAGCCTCTACCTTGGTCTGGTCTTTGCACATTTCTCAAATGTTCTGGTCATGTCCTGCAGATGTTTGCTCATTGTACCCTGTCTCATTCCAAATTCCATCTCTTAAGCGCCTAAGCTTCCTGCATGGCTCTGTTTGGAGGTATCCATTGGTTACAAAAGAAAAGTAAATGCAGGACAATACTGCAGCCTCCTCCCTCCTCCCCACACTCTGACGGCCCCTGACCCTTCTCTTTTTTGGTTTCCAAAGCACTTGTCTTCTGATATACCATAAACTGTCTTTATTTATTATGTTTATTGTTTATCATTTATCTCTTCCTGTGGAATGTAAACTTCAAAAGGGCAGGCATCTTTGTTTTGTTTACTGACATATCCCATGTGCCTGTTAGAGGTCTGGTATAGAGTAGGTGGTCAAAAATTATTTGTTGAATTAAATTGAAGTTGAAACAGTGCCAGCGTTCAAAGTTCCCTTCTTTGATCTCTGAACTCTCTGATTTTCAAAGTTTTTCTAGCTTGTGGGTCAGGCCCATTAGTGCCAGCTTGTTGGTACTCTCCTTGGAGGCGACCATTCTCCCTGCTGCCAACTGCCACGATACTGATCCATGTTTGTACACAGCTCCTCCTAGGCACAAAGACAGTCTTCCACCCAAGGGCCCACGAGCAAGCTCCAGCAACCCAGCTCAGACGTGAAATCTTAGGCTTGGCAGCTTTGCATCTGGCACCTGGCAACCAGACATGGTGAGCTGTCCCCAGCTCTTTTCAGCCATTTCCAAGCACTCCTGGGAATGCCATGAAACTACTCTGAACTTATCTGAGCACGTGCTTTTTCATTTGACCTGACTTGGAAGGGAAAGAGCAAGCCCTGGTGTTCTGCTCACCATCAGCTGCTTTTCATTAGAGCAAACATTCAGCCATACCCATGTGTCTGGCCCAGCCCTGCCCGGAGAAGCAGGCACAAAGGCTGGGCCAGTGGCCAGCAGGGCCAGAAGTGGGCCCCAGATTCAGGCTCTCTGCCAGACAGAAGAGAAGAGGACTGCAGATTATCACCGAGGACATAGAAGAATTGAAAACCAGATGAGTGAGGGCACTTGTCCAACATCATATGGCAAACAGGGATGCAGCTCCCCTCCCTTCACTGCCCTACCTCTTGGCTGTTAAGTGTCTTCTCTTACCCTTCCCCCAAGAGGCAGGGTCACCACACCTGCCCTGTGCGAGTAGGGCTCAGGCATGGAGGATCTTTGAGACATTTCTTGCTTACTATCTTTTTTCATGCATCTCAACTGGTTCTTTACTGGAAGACAACTGACTTCAATGATACAGCATGCATCTGCACCCCAGGCCGCCATTCTCCCTCATCCATTTTACTCATCTCTTTCCTCCTGAGCACCTAACCCAGTTCCTTGCATTTAATAGGTACTCAATAGACAGCCATTGAATAAAGAAATCAATCAATAAATGAGTTTGTTTCATCCCCTTAGCTCTATAGGTGTGGGACAAAGTTTCTTTCCATGATTATGGTAGTCTAAGCACCAACCTAGCAAGAGAATCACCCAACTGACCAAACCTCACTTCTGGGAGCAAATCTCCACAGTGAATATTTTAGGTGATTTGGTGTTCTTATGCAAAAGCAGGGAGGAGACAGCATGAAGCAGGCCTGGCTACTGAATGTCGGGCCCTCTGGAATTGATGGCCCAAGTCGGAATTTCCTGCAGGGAAGATGGGACCAGGACTAAAGGGGCAAGTGTGAGATAGAAGAGTGGAAGTATTTCTGCCCTGTGTTTTTCAACATCAGAGCTGGGCAGTGATTGTCAATTCCCCACTAGCTATGCTAATGTGTCAGCAAGGATGCAGATAAGTGAAAGCATTTGCAATATGAAAATATTTTTTAGGTTAATTTCTGGGAGACAATGTGCCAGAATGGAAATAGCATAGGCCTTGTGGTCAAATCAATGTGTTTCATATCCCTGCTCCACCATCTACCAGCTGTAAGACTTAGGACAGTTTACTTAATTTTCTTTACTCATTTGTAAAAAGAGGGAAAGTAAATAGCTTGCATGAATAATGTGAACATGAAAGGAAAATAAAAAGTGTCTGCATACATGTGTGTGTGTATTTTAACACAGTTCCAAAAACACTGAAAGTACTCAATGTTAGTATAAGACTAATTCAAATTTTTTCATTCGTTCACCCAATAATTGATTTTAAGCACCTATGTGGCTAAGTAGCAGGTACTCTGTTCAAATTTTATTTTAAAATATCCTATATTAAGAAATATTCACTTTGGAGAGAGAAGTCAAGATGGCAGCATAGGCAGACTCTGAACTCACCTCCTCCCATGGACACAGCCAATTTACAACTACTCGTGGAAAAATTACCCCTGAGACAGAACTGAAAACTGGATAAGAGGAACTCCTGCAACAAATGACTATCCTAATTGAGGTGGAAGAGGCAGAAACTCCCTTCTGGAGAGAAAAAACACCACCTTCACAAGCCGCCAGCTTCACGGCCATCCGGGGAGCAGCCCACAGGTCTGCAGCCCTCCCTGGAGGAGCGGGGCCCTGAGCCGGGGAGCGCCCCCACTGTGGGCATTGTGTGGACCCAGCACAATTGAGACGAGTGGCATAACATCTGACTTTGCCTGCTACTAAAACATTGGGGAGTACCCCCAGAAAAGCTGGTTCACAAAGAAATTAAAACCGGTTCTTAAAGAGCCCACGCGCAAACTTACCCATTTCAGAAAGCAACCTAAAATCACCAGAAAGAAAGGTGCACAGTGCTTTGGTGAAAAGAGACTCACCTGATAGGCCCTGAGTGCATCTCGGTGAGAGGTGAGACCTCTCCAGGGACTGGGACATTGGCAGCGGCCATTGTTGTGGCCTGGTGCGGGCGTGCTGACACAGACGCCATTGGAGTTCTCGCTGGGGCCTGCTAGCCCAGGTCTGCTCCACCCCCTAGAGCACCGATTTAATCCAGCTCAGCCAGGGCAGGCAGCCCACCCTAGAGACTGGCCCCACCCAACAACAAGCCCTCAGGCAACTTGTGGGCCTGCATATATTGGTGACTGGATTCTCTGCAGCCTGGCAACTGAGCCGACTTCAGTGGGGCAGGGCGTGCACAAGGAGCGGGTGGAGAGTGTGGGGCTGTGGTGGAGTGTGTGGGGCTCCTGCTGTGGGGAGACGGGATCCACTTCAGGAGGTTGGGGTGCACACACAGGGCAGGACTGTGTTGAGTGTGTGTCTGGACCTGTGGGCAGCAGGGCTTGTCAGCTACAGAAGACTTGTGCTTCTCAAAGACCCACATAGGGGGTTTGCCCCACCTTCCAAAGCCTGAAACAATTGGGTGCTCCCGTGCCTGAGGCCAGCCCCACACAGCTACAATCCTCAGAGAACTGACGAGAGACCTAAAGGCTGGAGGCTTATAGCAATTGTAAGCCCCTGAGCCTAACAACCTGCCACACTGGGGGCCTACTCACTTAAAAGAAATACTGCAACACAAATGTGGTATTAGAACTTGCAGCCAACTGTGCTGGGGCTCCCCACACCTGATAAAGAGACGGAAGGGCCCACAACAACTGCAAGCAGCTGAGCATTACAACAGCTGGCCAGGAGCATAACTCGGCCTCCCTGGGCACCTACAGGGAGAGCAAATAGGCCACAACAGAAGGACACACGTAGCCCACATAGGGGTCACCCATGGAACATTGAGAACTGAGGGAAGCACACTGCAGGCCTCCTAAGGCATCAATTATATAAGGTCACCTATCCAACAGCAAGAGACGTAGCTGACCTACCTAATACGTAGACACAAGCACAGGGATAGAGGCAAAATGAGGAGGCAAAGGAATACATTCCAAGTAAGGGAACAGGACAAAACCCCAGAAAAGGAACTCAGTGAAACAGAAATAAGCAACCTACCCAACAGAGAGTTCAAACAAAGAGTCTTAAGGATGCTCACTGATCTGGGGAGAAGAATAGAAGAACTCAGTGAGAATGTCAACAAAGAAATGGAAGATATAAAAAAGAACCAATCAGAAATTAAGAATACAATACGGGAAATGAAAAATTCACTAGAGGGACTCAAAAGCAGAGTAGAGGATACAGAAGAATGGATCTGTGAGCTGGATGAAAGACTAGAAGAAATTACTCAAGCTGAACAAGTAAGAGAGAAAAGAATTAAAAAGAGTGAGGACCGTGTAAGGGAGCTCTGGGACAACATCAAGTGCACTAACATCCATGTTATAGGTGTCCCAGAAGGAGAAGAGCGAGACAAAGGGGCAGAGAATCTATTTCAAGAAATAATAGATGAAAACTTCCCTGACCTAAGGAAGGAAACAGACAACCAGGTACAGGAAGCACAGAGAGCCCCAAACAAGATAAACCCAAAGAGGCCCACACCAAGACACATCATAATCAAAATGTCCAGAATTAAAGATAAAGAGAGAATCCTAAAAGCAGCAAGAGAAGAAAGTCAAGTTGCATATAAAGGAAACCCCATAAGGCTATCAGCTGACTTCTCAGCAGAAACCCTACAGGCTAGAAGAGAGCGGCACGATATATTTAAAGTGCTAAAAGGAAAAAACTTACAGCCAAGAATACTCTACCCAGCAAGGTTATCATTCAAAATGAAAGGAGAGATCAAAAATTTCCCAGACAAGCAAAAATTAAAGGAGTTTGTCACCAAGAAACCAGTGCTACAAGAAATGTTAAAGGGACTGATTTAAGGGGAAAAGAGAAGACCACAAATAGGAAAAATTATCTATTTCCATGATAAGAGGGTAATGGATACAAATGCACAAAAAAGGGGTTAGATATGATATGAAAAACATAAAGTGAGGGAGGAGGGGAGTTAAAGAGTAGAGCTTTCAGACAGAGACCATCAATTCTGTATAGAAGAAGAAAGGAACAGAGAAGGACTACTAAAACACTGAGAAAAAAAAAGTTAAAAAGTGGCAGTAAGTACATACTTATCAATAGCTACTTTAAACGTCAACGGACTAAATGCTCCAATTAAAAGGCATAGGGTGGCTGATTGGATAAAACAACAAGACCCATATATATGCTGCATATAAGAGACACACTTCAGACCTAAAGACACTCACAAACTAAAAGTGAAGGGATGGAAAAAGATACTCCACGCAAATGGCAATGAAAAGAAAGCTGGGGTAGCAGTACTCATATGAGACAAAATACACTTTAAAACAAAAACTGTAAAAAGAGACACAGAAGGGCATTACATAATGATCAAGGGAACAATCCAACAAGAGGATATAACACTTGTAAATATCTATGCACCCGATGTAGGTGCACCTAAATATATAAAACAATTATTAACAGACATAAAAACAGAAATAGACAGTAACACAATAATAGTAGGGGACTTTAACACTCCACTTACACCAACGGATAGATCATCCAAACAGAAGCTCAATAAGGAAACATTGGCCTTAAATGACACACTAGAACAAATGTACCTAGTAGATATATACAGAGCATTCCATCCAAAAACCAAAGAATACATGTTCTTTTTAAATGCACATGGAACATTCTCCAGGATTGATCACATATTAGGCCACAAAACAATTCTCCATAAATTTAAGAAAATTGAAATAATACCAAGCACCTTTTCTGACCACAACGATATGAAACTAGAAATCTACTATAGGAAGAAAATCAGAAAAGCC
Organism: Diceros bicornis minor; assembly: GCF_020826845.1. Lineage (NCBI taxonomy): Eukaryota > Metazoa > Chordata > Mammalia > Perissodactyla > Rhinocerotidae > Diceros > Diceros bicornis. The sequence continues at coordinate 5,922,403 of NC_080763.1, read as the reverse complement.
ACAAATATGTGGAGATTAAACAAAATGCTACTGAACAACGACTGGGTCAACGAAGAAATCAAAGAAGAAATCAAAAAATACCTGGAGACAAATGAAAATGAAAATACGACATGCCAGAATTTATGGGATACAGCAAAAGCAGTTCTAAGAGAGAAGTTTATAGCAATGCAGGCCTATCTCAACAAACAAGAAAAATCTCAAATAAACAATCTAACAATGCACCTAAAGGAACTGGAAAAAGAAGAACAAACAAAGCCCCAAATCAGTAGAATAAGGGAAATAATAAAAATCAGAGCAGAAATAAATGAAATAGAGACAAAAACAAAATAGAAAAAATTAATAATACCAAGAGCTGGTTCTTTGAAAAGATAAACAAAATTGACAAACCTTTAGCTAGACTCACCAAGAAAAAAAGAGAGAAGGCACAAATAAGTAAAATCAGAAATGAAAGAGGAGAAATTACAACAGACATCTCAGAAATACAAAAGACTATAAGAGAATACTATGAAAAGCCATATGCCAACCAATTCGACAATCTGGAAGAAATGGATAAATTCTTAGAATCATACAACCTTCCAAAACTGGATCAAGAAGAAGTAGAGAATTTGAATAGACCAATCACCAGTAAGGAGATCGAAACAGTAATCAGAAACCTCCCCAAAAATAAAAGTCCAGGACCAGATGGCTTCCCTGGTGAATTCTACCAAACATTCAAAGATGACTTAATACCTATCCTTCTCAAACTCTTCCAAAAAATTGAGGAGGGGAGGAAGCTCCCTAACTCATTCTATGAAGCCGGCATTACCCTGATACCAAAACCAGACAAGGACAACACAAAAAAAGAAAATTACAGGCCAATATCACTGATGAACATCGATGCAAAAATCCTCAACAAAATACTAGCAAATCACATACAATAATACGTTAAAAAGATTATACACCATGATCAAGTGGGATTTATTCCAGGTATGCAGGGATGGTTCAACATTTGCAAATCAATCAATGTAATACAACACATTAATAAAATGAAGAATAAAAATCACACGATCAGTGACGTCAGCATCATGGCGGAGTGAGCTTTCCCGTGAATTCTTCCCCCACAAGATACAACAAAAGCAACAGCCACAGACCAACAACGGAATCCCAGACAGTGAAAACCTAGAGCGGAGGGATCCACACTGCCGCACATCTGAGAGCGGAACGTGCTGGGCCCCCGGAGGAAGTGGGGAGAGGTAAGAACTCCGCTCCCTCCCCATCAGATCAGCGATCCCGGTCCACACGGCTCCCAGAGAGGGGGGAGGGGCGGCCCTCGGCGGGAAACTGTAGCTCTTCAGGCTCTCTCAGCCAGTGGGAAACTCCCGCACAGAGGGCTCAAGGGGGCCACAGGGCTACCATCAACATCTGAGCACCCCAGAGAGCGGATAAAGAGGGGCAAACGAGAAGCCTCCCATGTCAGGGACCCAGAGGGCAAAAGAGAGAGCTCCCCCCTCCCCGCAACCCGGAGTCTGCAGCTCGACCAGACCTAGCGATCCGAGGCAGACCTGAACAAACTGGACTGGATCCGTGGATCGCAGTGGGGAAAAAAAAAAAAAAAAACAAAAAAAAACTGCGGATCGCAGCAGGAAAACTGGGACAGCGCGCAGGGGGCTTAGACTACACAGCCCTTTACCACCAGACAGTGGCGGCAGGTGGAAATTGCAACCAGAGACTTCCAGGATGAGGAAAAACAAAACCAACACAGGAACCACAATGCAAAAATATACGAAATCACCAGACCAGAAACAAAATGAGAAGCACCCAGAAATCAACCCCGAAGACACAGAAATCCATAAACTAAATGACAGAGATTTCAAAATAGCTATCATAAAAACACTCAACGAAATACGAGACAACACAGACAAACAATTCAATGAGATTAGGAGTTTCTTCACAAAAGAGATTGAAATCATAAAGAAAAACCAATCAGTGCTGATGGAGATGAAGAACACAATGGAGGAGATAAAGGAGAATCTGGAATCTTTAAAGAACAGAGCTGACAATATGGAGGAAAGAATTAGTACTTTAGAGGATAGGAATACAGATATACTCCAGATGGAAGAAGAGAGAGAACTAAGACTAAAAAGAAATGAAGAAAGACTCCGAGAAATATCGGACTCTATTAGAAAATGTAACATAAGAATTATAGGTATTCCTGAGGGAGAGGAGAGGGAAAGAGGAACAGAGAGCCTATTCAAGGAAATAATAGCTGAAAATTTCCCAAATCTGGGGAAGGAGCAGGAAATACCAGTAAGCGAAGCCAACAGGACTCCTATATATATTAACAGACAAAGGCCTTCACCACGACACCTAGTGGTAAGGCTAGCCAGGATCAACGACAAAGAAACAATATTAAGGGCAGCTAGACAAAAACAAAAAATAACGTACAAAGGAACTCCCATCAGGCTCTCAGCGGATTTCTCAACAGAAACTTTTCAGGCTAGAAGAGACTGGAATGATATATTCAAAATACTAAAAGACAAAAACTTTTGCCCAGAATACTCTATCCAGCAAAAATATCCTTCAAATATGATGGAGAAATAGTAACTCTCCCAGATAAACAAAAGCTAAGGGAGTTCATGGCCACGAGACCCCCACTACAAGAAATACTCAAGAAGGCCCTCAGGCCTGAAAAAAAGAAGAGAAAGGGAACACAAAGCTTGGAGTAAGGAGAAAAGTAGGTAGACAAAATCAGAGAAATAGTAGATCTTTACCGGAATAGGTTAGCAACCACTTAAATACTAAACTCAAAGATCAAAGGAAGAAATTCACCAAAAATAAATTTAACCACATCACTGTAAACACACAGCCACAACACAAGACAGAATAAGGTATAACAAGAGCAACTTAGAAGGGGAAGAGGAAAGTGACTGAATTGACTTAGTATAAGGAAATAGGAGGCTATCAGATAATGGACTATCTCATACACAAGATTTTTTGCCCAAACCTCAAGGTAACCACTAAACAAATAATCAAATTAAAACCACATATGATAAACAAAGAGAAAACTAGAAGAATCATAAGACAGAACAACCAAACTGAATTGGCAGTCCAAAACAAATGGGACAAGAAACAAAGGAAATGCAAAAGAACCAGAAAATAAGTGACAAAACAGCAACATTCAGCCCTCATATTTCAGTAATTACCCTAAATGTAAATGGATTGAACTCTCCAATCAAAAGATACAGAGTGGCAGGATGGATTAAAAAGCAAGACCCAACAATATGCTGCCTTCAGGAAACACATCTTAGCACTAAAGACAAGCACAGGCTCAGAGTGAAAGGATGGAAGACAATACTCCAAGCTAATGGCAAACAAAAGAAAGCAGGTGTTGCCATACTCATATCAGACAAAGTAGACTTCAAGATAAAACAGGTTAAGAAAGACAAAGAAGGGAAATATATAATGATAAAAGGGACACTCCATCAAGAAGACATATCACTTATAAATATATATGCACCCAACATAGGAGCACCAATGTACATAAAACAACTATTAACAAACCTAAAAGGAGAAATCAACAACAACACAATAATAGTAGGGGATCTTAACACCCCACTTACAGCAATGGATAGATCATCCAGACAAAAAGTTAATAAAGAAATATTAGACTTAAATGAAAAACTGGACGAGATGGACCTAGTAGACATATACAGAGCACTCCACCCAAAAACAGCTGACTACACATTCTTCTCAAGCACGCATGGAACATTCTCTAGGATAGACCATATGTTGGGAAACAAAGCAAGCCTCAATAAATTTAAGAATATTGAAATCATAACAAGCATCTTTTCAGACCATAAGGCTATGAAACTGGAAATGAACCAGGAAAAAAAAACTGGGAAAATGACAAAAATGTGGAGATTAAACAACATGCTACTGAACAACCTATGGATCATTGATGAAATTAAAGGAGAAATCAAAAACTATCTGGAAACAAACGAAAATGATAACATGCCATATCAAACCATATGGGATGCAGCAAAAGCAGTCCTGAGAGGGAAACTCATAGCGATACAAGCCCACCTTAACAAACAAGAAAAAGCCCTAATAGGCAACCTTAAATTACACCTAACAGAACTAGGAAAAGAAGAACAAACAAAGCCCAAAGCCAGCAGAAGGAGAGAAATAATAAAAATCAGAGCAGAAACAAATGATATTGAGACCAAAAAAACAGTAGAAAGGATTAATGAAACAAAGAGTTGGTTCTTCAAGAAGATAAACAAAATCGACAAACCCTTAGCCAGGCTTACTAAGAAAAAAAGAGAAAAGGCTCGAGTAAATAAAATTAGAAATGAAAGAGGAGAAATTACAACAGATACCATGGAAATACAGAGGATTATAAGAGAATACTATGAGAAATTATATGCCAACAAATTGGACAATCTAGAAGAAATGGATAAATTCTTAGACTTATACAACCTCCCAAAATTGAACCAAGAAGAAATGGAGAATCTGAATAGACCAATCACAAGTAAAGAGATTGAAATAGTAATCAAAAACCTCCCCAAAAATAAAAGTCCAGGACCAGATGGCTTCTCCAGTGAATTTTACCAAACATTCAAAGAAGATTTAATACCCATCCTCCTCAAACTATTCCAAAAATAGAGGAAGATGGAACACTTCCTGAATCATTCTATGAGGCCAACATCACCCTGATACCAAAACCAGACAAAGACAATACAAAGAAAGAAAATTACAGGCCAATATCGCTGATGAACATTGATGCAAAAATCCTCAACAAAATATTGGCAAACCGAATACAACAATATATTAAAAAGATCATACACCATGATCAAGTGGGATTTATACCAGAGACGCAGGGATGGTTCAACATCCGCAAATCAATCAACGTGATACATCACATCAACAAAACAAAGAATAAAAACCACATGATCGTCTCAATAGACGCAGAGAAGGCATTTGACAAGATACAACATCCATTTATGATAAAAACTCTCAATAAAATGGGAATAGAAGGAAAGTACCTCAACATAATAAAGGCCATATATGACAAACCCACAGCTAACGTCATACTCAACGGGGAAAGACTGAAAGCCATTGCTCTGAGAACAGGAACGAGGCAGGGCTGCCCACTCTCACCACTCCTGTTCAACATAGTACTGGAGGTTTTGGCCAGAGCAATTAGGCAAGAAAAAGGAATAAAAGGAATCCAAATAGGTAACGAAGAAGTGAAACTCTCACTATTTGCAGATGACATGATTGTATATATAGAAAACCCTAAAGAATCTGTTGGAAAACTGTTAGAAACAATCAACAACTACAGCAAAGTTGCAGGGTACAAAATCAATCTACAAAAATCAGTTGCATTTCTGTATGCTGATAATGAACTAACAGAAAGAGAGCTCAAAAAGATAATACCATTTACAATTGCATCAAAAAGAATAAAATACCTAGGAATAAATCTTACCAAGGAGGTGAAGGACCTATACAATGAGAACTACAAGACATTATTGAGGGAAATCCACGATGACATAAAGAAATGGAAAGATATCCCATGCACGTGGATTGGAAGAATAAACATAGTTAAAATGTCTATATTACCTAAAGCAATCTACAGATTCAATGCAATCCCAATCAGAATCCCAATGACATTCTTCACAGAAATAGAAAAAAGAATACTAAAATTTATATGGGGCAACAAAAGACCCCGAATAGCTAAAGAAATCCTAAAGAAAAAGAACAAAGCAGGAGGCATCACAATTCCTGACTTCAAAACATACTACAAAGCAATAGTAATCAAAACAGCATGGTACTGGTACAAAAACAGACACACAGATCAATGGAACAGAATTGAAAGCCCAGAAATAAAACCACACATATACGGACAGCTAATTTTCGACAAAGGTGCTAAGAACATGCAATGGAGAAAGGAAAGTCTCTTCAATAAATGGTGTTGGGAAAACTGGACAGCCACATGCAAAAGAATGAAAGTGGACCATGTGCTATCGCCATTCACAAAAATTAACTCAAAATGGATCAAAGACCTGAAGCTGAGACCTGAAACTATAAAACTCATAGAAGAAAATATAGGCAACACACTATTTGACATTGGTCATAAAGGAATCTTTTCGGATGACATGCCTACCCAGACTAGGGAAACTAAAGAAAAAATAAACAAGTGGGACTTTATCAGATTAAAGAGCTTTTATAAGACAAATGAAACCAGAATCAAGATGAACAAACAACCAACCAGCTGGGAGAGAATATTTGCAAAACATACATCTGACAAGGGGTTGATCTCCATAATATATAAAGAACTCACACAATTGAACAACAAAAAAACAAACAACCCGATCAAAAAATGGGCAGAGGAAATGAAGAGACACTTCTCCAAGGAAGATATACAGATGGCCAATAGGCACATGAAAAGATGCTCAACATCACTAATCATCAGGGAAATGCAAATCAAAACAACACTAAGATACCACCTCACGCCCGTTAGAATGGCTATAATCACCAAGACAAAAAACAACAAATGTTGGAGAGGATGTGGAGAAACAGGAACCCTCATACACAGCTGGTGCGAATGCAAATTGGTGCAGCCTCTATGGAAAACGGTATGGAGATTCCTTAAAGACTTAAAAATAGAGATGCCCTATGATCCAGCCATCCCACTACTGGGAATCTATCCAACGCACCTGAAATCAACAATCCAAAGAGGCTTATGCACCCCTATGTTCATCACAGCATTATTCACCATAGCCAAGAAGTGGAAGCAACCTAAGTGTCCCTCGACTGACGATTGGATTAAGAAAATGTGGTATATATATACAATGGAATACTACTCAGCCATAAAAAAAGACAAAATCGTCCTATTTGCAACAACATGGATGGGCCTGGAGCGTATTATGTTAAGTGAAATAAGCCAGAAAGAGAAAGACAAACACTGTATGATCTCACTCATATGTGGAATATAAACCAACACATGGACAGAGAAAACTGGACTGTGGTTACCCGGGCAGTGGGGGTGGGGGGTGGGCACAAGGGGTGAAGGGAGTCATATATGGGGTGATGGACAAACAAAAATGTACAACCCAAAATGTCACAATGTTAGAAACCATTAAAACATCAATAAAAAAAAATAATAAATAAATAAATAAAATCACACGATCATCTCAATAGATACAGAGAAAGCATTTGACAAGATACAGCACCCATTTATGATAAAAACTCTGATTAAAATGGGTATAGAAGGAAAGTATCTCAACATAATAAAGGCCATATATGACAAACCCATAGCTAATATCATCTTCAATGGTGAAAAACTGAAAGCTATCCCTCTAAGAATAGGAACCAGACAAGGATGCCCACTGTCACCACTCCTATTTAACATAGTACTGGAAGTCCTAGCCAGAGCAATCAGGCAAGAAAAAGAAATGAAAGGGATCCAAATTGGAAAGGAAGAACTGAAACTGTCACTATTTGCAGATGACATGATTTTATATACAGAAAACCCTAAAGAATCCACCAGAAAACTTCTAGAAGTAATAAACGAATATGGTAAAGTTGCAGGATACAAAATCAACATACAAAAATCAGTTGCTTTTCTATACACTAACAATGAAGTAGCAGAAAGAGAAATTAAGAATACCATCCCATTTACAATTGCAACAAAAAGAATAAAATACCTAAGAATAAACTTAACCAAAGAGGTGAAAGATCTGTACACGGAAAACTATAAAACATTGCTGAAAGAAATTGAAGAAGACACAAAGAAATGGAAAGATATTCCGTGCACTTGGATTGGAAGAATTAACATAGTTAAGATGTCCATACTTCCTAAAGCAATCTACAGCTTCAATGCAATCCCTATCAAAGTTCCAACAACATTTTTCACAGAAATAGAACAAAGAATCCTAAAATTTATATGGAACAACAAAAGACCCCGAATAGCTAAAGGAATCCTGAGAAAAAAGAACAAAGCCGGAGGTATCACACTCCCTGATTTCAAAATATACTACAAAGCTATAGTAACCAAAACAGCATGGTACTGGCACAAGAACAGACACACAGATCAACGGAATAGAATTGAAAGCCCAGAAATAAATCCACGCATCTATGGACAGCTAATCTTTGACAAAGGAGCCAAGAACATACAATGGAGAAAAGAAAGTCTCTTCAACAAATGGTGTTGGGAAAACTGGAAAGCCACATGCAAAAAAATAAAAGTAGACCATTACCTTACACCATACACAAAAATTAACTCCAAATGGATTAAAGACTTGAATGTAAGACCTGAAACTATGAAACTTCTAGAAGAAAACATAGGCAGTACGCTCATCGACATCAGTCTTAGCAACATATTTTCAAGTACCATGTCTGGCCGAGCAAGAGAAACAATAGAAAAAATAAACAAATGGGACTACATCAAACTAAAAAGCTTCTGCACAGCAAAGGAAACCATCAACAAAACAAAATGACAACCTAACAATTGGGAGAAGATATTTGCACACCATACATCTAATAAGGGCTTAATCTCCAAAATACATAAAGAACTCATGCATCTCAACAACAAAAAAACTAACAACCCAATTAAAAAATGGGCAAAAGACCTGAACAGACATTTCTCCAAAGAAGATACACAGATGGCCAACAGACACATGAAAAGATGTTCAACATCATTAACTATCAGGGAAATGCAAATCAAAACTAGAACGAGATATCACCTCACACCCATCAGAATGGCTATAATTAACAAGACAGGAAACAACATATGTTGGAGAGGATGTGGAGAGAAGGGAACTCTCATACACTGCTGGTGGGAGTGCAAACTGGTGCAGCCACTGTGGAAAACAGTATGGAGATTCCTCAAAAAATCAAGGATAGAACTACCATATGATCCAGCTATTCCACTGCTGGGTATTTATCCAAAGAACTTGAAAACACCAATGCATAAAGATACATGCACCTCTGTGTTCATTGCAGCGTTATTCACAATAGCCAAGACTCAGACGCAACCTAAGTGCCCATCAAAGGATGAATGGATGAAGAAGATGTATATATACACAACGGAATACTCCTCAGCCATAAGAAATAATGAAATCCAGCCATTTGTGACAACATGGATGGACATTGAAGGTATTATGCAAAGTGAAACAAGTCAGAGGGAGAAGGGCAAATATCGTATGATTTCCTTCATTAAGTAGTAGATAATAACAACAATAAACAAACACATAGAGACAGAGATGTTTGGATTGGTGGTTACCAGATGGGAAGGGTGGAGGGAGGAGGGCAAGAGGGATAATTCGGCACATGTGTGTGCTGATGGGTTGTAATTAGTATTTGGGTGGTGAACATGATGTGATCTATGTAGAAATAGAAGTGTAATGATGTACACCTGAAATTTATACAATGTTATAAACCAATATTACTGCACTAAACAAAAAATTTTAAAAAAAAGAAAAGAAAAAGAAAAATTCACTTTGAAAAAGTTACAAGAAGTAGCAGAGGCATTTTATAAAAGTTGCTGGTGAGCTGTAATCATTGATAAGTCACCAAAAGTAGTCTTGGTATGCAAATTTGCTTGACCCAGCTCTCAGCTTGATAATTATTAATGAGCAACAGCTCACTCTGACTGAGTACCTGGGAAATCACTGTCTTCTGATTAGAGAGAACATGGTCTTGAAAAAATTATCTTCTTAAACCCACAGATAACATCATACTCAATAGCGAAAAGCTGACTGCTTTTCCTCTAAGATCAGGAACAAGACAGGGATGCCTTCTCTTGTCACTTTTATTCAACATTGTATTGGAAGTCCTAGCCACAGCAATTAGGCAAGAAAAAGAAATAAAAGTTATCCAAATTGGAAAGAAGGAAGTAAAACTCTCACTATTTGCAGATGACATGATACTATATCCAGAAAACCATAAAGTCTCCACCCAAAACCTATCAGAACTAATAAATGAATTTGGTAAAGTTGCAAAATACAAAATTAATATACAGAAATCAGTTGCATTTATATACACTAATAATGAGCTATCAGAAAGAGAAATTAAGAAAACAATCCTATTTACAACTGCACCAAAAAGAACAAAATACTTAGGAATAAATTTAACCAAAGAGGTAAAAGACTTGTACTCTGAAAACTATAAGACATTGATAAAAGAAAAATTGAAGATAACATAAATAAATGGAAAGATATATTGTGCTCATGGATTGGAAGAATTAATATTGTTAAAATGTCTTACTACCCAAAGCCATCTACAGATTCAATGCAATCTTCATCAAAATACCAATGATGTTTTTCACAGAACTATAACAAAGAATCCTAAAATTTGTATGGAACCACAAAGGACCATGAATAGCCAAAGAAATTTTGAGAAAGAAGAATAAAGCTAAAAGTATCATGCTCTCTGATTGCAAACTATACAACAAACCTATAGTAATCAAAACAGTATGGTATTGGCATGAAAGCAGACACATAGATCAATGGAATAGAATAGAGAGCCCAGAAATAAACTCACACATATATGGTCAATTAACCTATGACAAAGGAGGCAAGATGTACAATGGGGAAAAGAAAGTCTCTCCAACAAACGATGTTGGGAAAACTGGACAGCTACATGCAAAAAGAATGAAAATGGCCACATAGGCATTCAGCTCTTTGACATTGGCCTTAGCAATATGTTTTTGGACCAATCGCCTCAGGCAAGGGCAACAAAAGCAAAAATAAACAAGTGGGACTACATCAAACTAAAAAGCTTCTGCACAGCAAAGGAAACCATCAATAAAACAAAAAGGCAACCTACTGAATGGGAGAAGATATTTGCAAATCATACATCCAATAAAAGTTTAAAATCCAAAATATATGAAGAACTTACAAAACTTAATATCAAAAAGCAAACAATCTGGTTAAAAAAATAGGCTGAGGACTTGAATAGACATTTTTCCAAAAAGGACATGCAGATGGCCAACAAGCACATGAAAAGCTGCTAAACATAGCTAATCATCAGAGAAATGTAAATCAAAACCACATGAGATACTACCTCACTTGTCAGAGTGGCTATTATTAAAAAGATAACAAATAACAAGTGTTGGCAAGGATATGGAGAAAAGGGTACCCTTGTATACTGTTCGTGGGAATGTAATTTGGTGCAGCAACTATGGAAAAATTAAAAATCCTCCAAAAATTAAAAATAGAACTCCATATGATCCAGCAATTCCACTTCTGGGTGTTTATCCAAAGAAAATGAAAACACTAATTCAAAGAAATATATGTGCCCCTATTTTCATTTCAGCATTATTTACAATAACCAAGATATGGAAGCATCCTAAGTGTCCATCGATAGATGAATGGATCAAGAAGATATGGTTTATATATACAATGGAATATTACACAGCCATAAAAAAGAATGAAATCTTGCCATTTGCGACGACATGGATGGACTTAAAGGGTATTATGCTCAGTGAAATACGTCAGACAGATAAAGACAAATACTGTATGATTTCACTTATATGTGAAATCTAAAAAACAAAATAAATGAATAAATGAAACAAAACAGAAACAGACTCATAGATACAGGAAACAAACTGGTGGTTACCAGAGAGGGAAGAGATTGGGGGGGGGGTTGAAATAGGTAAAGAGGACTAACAGGTATAAATTTCCAGGTATAGAATGAATGAGTCATGGGGATGTAATGTACAGCATAGGGAGTTTAGTCAATAATTTTGTAATAACTTTGTATGGTGACAGATGGTAAGTAGACATTACTTATTATCGTAGGTAGATTATTTCATAATGTATATAAATATCGAATCACTATGATGTACACCTGAAACTAATAGAATATTGTATGTCAACTATACTTCAATTAAAAAATAGTTTTTCTAAAAATAAAAGACTTATCTTCTTAACAAAGGGATAGCTGTGTGTTTTCCCCTCTTTTGCATCTGTTATGTGTAAGAGAGATTGTGGGAAGGTTAGAGAAAGTGCCCCAGATCTTTAGGTCAGGTGCATCCACCTTTTTAAAATTCACGTGCTTCACACTTGGAAGTCCATGTGTGAGGGCTTCAGTGCTTTTTTGACTAAAAATAATCATGAGTCAACTAAAAATAATCAAATATTTGTAAATCTCAAATATTAAGTAAATCTACACAGAGGTTTTATTTCAAGTTATTTTATTTTAGTCCATCATCTTTTATGATGCCCCAATGTAGAGTAATTAAAATCAAATAGTTCAGAATTATATAATTAACTACATTCAGCTTTAATTATAGTTATTAATTAACCCAAATCTGCTAACATGATGTCTGATGAGAGTCGGTTACAAATGATGGCAGCCAAGTGGGGTCCTTACTGGATTTGTGTCAGCTAAAGAAGTTTAAGAAAATTCTGACTAATGAATTGTGGCCTGTGGGCCATATGTTGGATGTCCAGATTACTGGTGATCTGGACTGCTTGGAAGGGAGATTAAGATTGCCTTACAAATACCTCCAATAGCTCGGGCCAGGTTGACAAATAATGGGCACAAATGTTGCCTCCTTGATTTTTTGTCCCAGCACACATGACCAGTTGATCACTATGCTCTCTCCTGCTAAGCCTAAACTCAGTTCCAGAATATTTTTTAAGATAGTCATCACCTGTTGTATTAGTTATCTATTGCTGCATAAGAAATTACAACAAACTTAGCAGCTTAAATCAACATACATTTATTATCTCACAGTTTCTGTGGGTCAGGAGTCTGGGCGTGGTTTAGCTAGATTCTCTGCTTCAAGATCTCTCACAGAGCTGCACTCCAGGTGTCGGCCAGGGCTGGGGTCTCATCTGAGGCTCAACTCGGGAAGGATTTGCTTCCACGTTCATGTGGTTGTTGGCAGAATCCAGTGCTTCACAAGCTGCCAGGCTGAGGACCTCAGTTTCCTGCTGGTTGTTGGCTGGAGACTTACCTCAGTTCCTGCCACATGGCCCTGTTCGTAGGCAGCTCACAACATGGCAGTTTGTTTCTTGAAAGCCAACAAGAAATAGAGTCTCCTAGCAAGACAGACATGACCATTTTATGTAATTAAGTACAGCTTGTTACCTTTGCTGTTCTCTATTGGTTGGAAGCAAGTCACCTGTCCTGCCCAGAGTCAATAGAAGAGGACTATACAAGGGTGTGAATACCAGGAAGAAGAGGATCATGAGGGTTACCTTAGACTGTCCATCACATTGTTATTTCAGAGTTAGCAGGAGGGTGACACATTTTTTACCTGCCTTGGTTTAGGCAGTTAGATTGCCTGTGATGGGAAGCTTTGAATATCTGAACCAAAACAGCTTAAAAGCATTTGAAGGTCATGTTAAGCCATTTCTGGGAGAATATGACTCCAAGGATTTTTGTTTTGTTACAAAGGAGCATTGTAATCAAATTCTAAGTGTTCAAACCAAAAAATATTAGAGAAGACTTGCATATTCAGCAATATGGCAGACAAGTCGTCCAGTACAGAATATCTAAGAACATAGGATAAAAATACATGAAAACTTCTTTTAAGGACATGGCTGCGTCTATTAAAAAAAATAAGAAAAATCCTCAGAAATTTGAATAAATGAGAATACACAATTCTAAAAGACAAGAGAGCACTAAAGGACTTGTATGTGGCTTCTGCTAATTCCCGATGGCCTAAAACCTAGGTTTTAATGGGCTAAAGATTTGGTGGGAAACAGAAAATCCTGGGCCCCAGCACGCTGGAAGGTTGGATTGGAGCCTACCCTCTTTACCCAATAAAGCCAGGACATCGAAAAGACCAGACCCTCAGAGGTAAACTGTGGGGGAGGAACCATCTTTCATGAGGAAATGATAGAAATTATTACTTGTTTTGGGCTTGACTACTAGCAGAGAAGAAAATATGGGAAATTATGGGAAAATTGCCTGAGAATTCCTAACCACCATGAGCATCCCTCTTCAAGATTTGCGGCAAGAATTTGCACTAGTACTTCCAAAAAATCTCAAGCTGAAAATTTAGTTTAAAATTATCTTGGGAAATAGCTCCTCCAGGCCTTTGGTAGAAAGAGACCTAATCCTCTCAGAAGGAATGCATTTAAATCCAAGCTTCAAACAATTCCCACAGATAAAGTTCCAATGAGCTCACAATAATCATAACCACAACAACAAAATCACAAAACACACAAGAAAACAAGCTGGTGTGAGCTAGAATCTGCAGAAACAAACAAACAAACAAACAAACCCAGAAATTACAAAAGTAGACATGCAAAGATGGCAAATACAGAAATTATAAGATATAGAATATAAAATACATACATTTGAAATGTTTACAGATAGAAAAGAAGAATGAAACATGATGCTTAGGAATAAGAGATTATTATATTTGATTAGGCAAAATTGAAAAAATACAGCTGCTAGAAACTCAAGGAGCATAACTGACATTAGAAACTTGGTAGGTGATTTAAAAAGCAGATTAGATACAGCTAAAGTGAGAATTCATGAATTGGAAAATAGATTTGAAAAAAATTGCATAACAATCAGCCCAAATGGAAAACTATATACTAGATAAGTAGTAACAAAATCCGGAATAGCTATATTTATAGTACACAAGTAAATTTTTAAGGCAAAAATAATTACTAGAGACAAAAAGGGTCACTGTATATGAATAAATGTTCAATTTGGAAGGAAAATACAATTCTAAACTTGAGTGTTCCTAATCAGATAGACTCAAAATATGTCAATTAAAAATTGATAGAACTACAAACAGAAATCTACAAGTTCACTATCATATTTAAAAATGTTATTGTATCTTTCTCAATAATGTATAAACCAAAAACCTTAAAGATGTAAACAGCACTATTAAAAGCTTGATTTAATGGACATAATCAGTATATGGTACCCAACAAATACATTCTTTCTACACATTTTTTCCAAACACACACGGAACAGTGTGGCAGAGACAGGCAGAAGACCTGTAACCATTCTGCTTCTGAGTTTTTACCAGGGTACATGGCCATTCCAAGTTAGGAACTACATTTCCCAGCTTCCTTTGAAAGTAGGTGTGGCCACCTGACTACGTTTTGGTCAATAGAATATGAGCAGCAGTGATATGTGCACTGAAGGGAGGGCACCTGTTCTTGCCCTTTCCTCTTCCTTTCTGTCTGGAACACAGTTGGGAGGGTAACCTGCGCAAAGAGAAAAAAACAAGAATGTTCAAAGCAGCACAATTTGTAATAGCCTAAAACTGGTAACACCCCAAATATCCATCATCAGGGAAAAGAACAAGTAAATTGGGAAAATCCATACAATGGAAAATTATTCTGGAGTAAAAATGGATGACAACAGTTACACTTGTCAACACAGCATGGAATGAAACAAACAGGACACAGAGGAATATATATAGTCTGATTCCAGCTATATCAAAGAAAGATAACTAAATAATATATTTTAAGGAGTGTACTTCAAATGTAGTAAAAACTAAAGAAAACCAAGAGAATGATAAATTCAAAATTCAGCAGATCGGATACTTCTTCATGGGAGAGCGGGGAAATGCAATGAAGGAGGGAAACACAGAGGGCTACAGATGGACTAGCACCATCTTATTTTCAGGGATTACACGGGTTAATTTTATTACAAATCTTTAAATTGTGTGTATATATATATACATTGTATATTCTCTATTGTGTATGTAACATGGTTCATATTAAAAAGTGAATTTAGAAGAGATGATTGGTAGGAAACTACCAAATTGTACCTAGACATTTATATCTTTAAAAGCCTGCAACAGTTATGACATCTATTATTTAAGGTTTAACTGATTTAGTAAGCATTTATGATATAAAATAAGAATGGAGAGAAAATTGTTATGAGTGGTCTTTGATGAGCCTCGTCATTGGGAGCATGCAAAGAACAAGGAAGCATTAGTGGCAGTGTACTCTAATTGCAGGATAGACACCCTGAATAATTCCTGGAGCTCAACATTTGCAACCAGTCATTCTGTAGTTGTAGCAAGGATCACCTTCTCCCATTAATCTTTGGCTAGGAAGAGTAACAAGTCACAAAAGCTAATGATTTATGGTCAGCCTCATCTCTGCCCATACTCACCTGCTTCTGGAGGTGTTAACTAGACCCCCTACATTAGCTCCTCTGAGCTGATCCCACGTTAAGCTTTCTTTTCCCTTCTGAATGCAGTTCCTCTAAAAGACTGAAGTTTTTTTACTTAAAGAATCACACCTCACAAGGCACTCTTTGTGCCTTTCTTTTAAAAATCAACATTAACTTTTCTAAAAGTCTTAAACTGCTATTACTCTGTTGCCAACCATACAGTATTACTGTAAAGAAGCAGAAGTTCCTTCCCTCTGAAGATCCAGGAGTAACCATCTACAAAACTTCCTGAGTAAATTACCAATTCTTAGCAGACAGAGAAAAACAGGTGTTCAGAATCCTCTCGGCTGTCTTCTGGGACACTAGCCTACTCTCCATGGCAGTTCAAACCCCTCCAGCGAGCCGCCTTGGGGGGGTCCCCGCCCCTTGGCCGCCCCCCCCCAGCCCCACCCCACCCCACCCCACGCCCGCCCCCACCCCGGCAGCCTGACTCCTCTCTCAGAGGCGGCCCCTATTCCGGCGCGCAGGCCTCTGCACGCCAGTTCTTCAGGTGGAGTCAGTCTGTGGCTGCTGTAGGGCTGGTTCCACCTAGAGGACTGAGTCTTAGAGCCCTGCACGGGGTCACCCTGTCATTGAGGTAGGACATCTGGGACTTTGCAGCTTCCTTGAAATACCAAAATTTTCAAGAAGCTTTTGAAAAAGAAAATGCAGGTTGGGAGGAATCACCCCAAGGCTGAGAAAGCCACCATGTGTTTACAACATATGGAAATTATTACTCAAATATGTGGTAGGGGCAGTGAAGAGGGTGTATACCCCCATAGTCCCGTTTATTCACGAAGGACGCAGTTGGGTCTCCTGAGAAGACCTCGGGTCCGGGCCAGGCAGGGTTAACCCAGGATCCCATGTAAGAGATCAGTCTTCCCAGGGAAACGCTGCCGGCCCTAGAGTGCCCCTAGCCCCCTGGTCTGTTTTCCACTTGCAGGTCAGAAGACAGACTTCCCAAGGCTGCCTCTGGTCCCCCTATGGTCCCCTCTGGTGTGCGGGAGGAGCCCGGCCAGCCCCTCCTCACCCCTGGGCTGTGAGCCCTCGGAGCAGCGCTGGCCTTCGTCTCACTGGCACCCTCGTGGGCCGCCTGGCCTGTGCATCCCGCAGGCCTCCTACGCCGCCCGTGAAGGATTCCAAGTGCAACCTCGGGGCGGGCACATCTGGTCCGACAGCCTTCCTCCCGCACCGCGGCATTTTCCTTCCAACAGACGAATGCTTGAGGATCCACATGCAGGGCTCCTCTCATTTCACAGAGAGCAGGGGCACAGGGAAACCAGGCCTCCTGTCACCCAGAGGCGGAGGGGTATTCCTACAAAGCGCATAGTCCTTTTGGAGTAAAGTAGGTGTTCCTTAGCCTTGCGGGGTAGTGGGGGCGGAGAGGTGACAAGATTATCTGCGGGTGGAAATTAAAAATTCTCTGCAGCTGAATGCTGGGGGAGACGCTCTGTAGCCATCAGATGTTCAAAGTGTTCATCACTTAAAGTTGAAGACCCCCTGGTGAGCATTCGGGCTTCAGAGTCAGGGGGACCAGACTTTGAATCTCTGCTCTGTCACTCAGTGGCTTTCTGACCTTGGAAATAGTACTTCCACTAAGGGCCTCAGTATTCTCATCTGACAACAGGTTTAAATACATACCTCAAAGATTTGTCTTTGAGTATTAATGGAGTATTATTGGAGTACTATAATGGAGTAATATAATGGTGAGTATTAATGGAGACCATGTCTGTAGAAGCACGGTGCCTGGCATACACTAAGCCTTCAATACAGGTTAGGTGTTATTATTAGCACTACCCTGAGTGAGACGGGAGAAAAGAAAATTTGTAAACCACAGATGCATCTTGTTCTTGGCATCCAAGTTTGGATACCTACAGAGCCCGCTGTGGGCAGGTTGTGAAGGGGGTGACTGCTCATGGGAGCCCAGCCCTCTGTGTCCTGACCCTTCTCAGGCAGGCCTGTCCCCTGTGGGTGCCTTCTGACCAGCGCCAGCCCAGAATCTCCACATGGGGAGGATCTGTGCTCTCCAGTATGCTTGGAAATGGGCTGGGGCTTGAAGCGATATTTACACATCATTCATTTGGGAAAATGACATTTGACCATATTGAAGAATATGAGGGCTTTGGGGGAGGAGCAGTGATAGTGATTATGTGGGCCCCCCAAAGTCCCCCCTGACCCAGGCACCCACTGTCTGCTCACTGCCTTAGACACGGTTCCGCGGTTTTCTAAGAACTGCCGCTCCCAGTCCCTCATCAGAACGCACCTCTCGCCTGTCCTTAAATTCTGCTCTGTGTAGCTAATCTGAAAATGTAATCCACCCTGGTGTTTTAATGGCTGCTCGGATGTTATTCTTGTCAGAGGGGACACAGCAGAGGGAACTAAAGGAGCCTATGGTGGAAACTGTAGGCACAGTTGTGAGCCAAGGGAGAGAGAGTTTACAGGCAGGCAGAGTGGAGTCAGCCTGGCACTTGGTTGTTTACTGGACAGCACATTATTTTCCAGGAAAGAGTCATAGAAGGCTTGAGGCTGTGGCCAGGGAGATTGACCAGAGAAAAAAAAAAGAGCAAAAACCATGAAATGATGTGAAAGGACTTCTGAAGGTGTAGGGTGATTTAAAAATGCAAAGTAAAAAAGGAAATGATGGCAACCCTGCTATAGGAATTGCAGCTTGCCACTCTCCTTAAACAGAAAACCAGTGTTCCGGGACCAACAAATATTCCTCTACGGACACAATACTTGAGGGGAAAATTTCTCCACCCTTCCTTCAAAGTAAAATTGTAAATGTACTCACAATGTCACTTAGCTCAGTTTTGCTTTTCATATATTTCAGCATAAAATCCTAGTGGAATCTTAGACCCTTGGATGTGAATATTCTAATGTGTCATTCTTTTTTTGTTGTTGTTGTTAGGAAGATTGGCTGTGACCTAATATCTGTTGCCAATCCTCCTCTTTTTGCTGAGGAAGATTGGCCCTGAGCTAATATCTGTGCCCATCTTCCTCTATTTTGTATATAGGACGCCACCACACATGGCTTGATAAGGGTGTGTAAGTCCGCACCAGAGATCCGAACCTGCAAACCCCGAGCGCATGAACTTAACCACTATGCCACCACCCAGCCCCTAATGTGTCTTCTTAAAGGACTTTTGGAAATCAGTCAAGGAAAGTTTCAGCAACTAGGAAGGAGCCCACATAAGCCAACATATAAACTTCCCCTTAATAAGAAAAAGAGGTTTTTACAAAATAGATGTAACTGTAATTAAGGCCAAATTTGAGGAAACTTCATGAATTGACAACAGGGCAGAAACTGACAATTGTCCCCTAAGGCTCATGCTCCTTCCTTCTGTAGGAATAAAATCCATAATTTTTAACTAGCGCATAGCCACATGGTTAAGTTCTGGCCCAGCCGAAAGGATCAGGAGTGGCCTGTGCTCCCGCAGGCGTTGCTGAAAAGGGGAGGAGCAGCCACTCCATTCGCCCTCTTCTGCCTCCACTGTCTGGACTGCAAACGTGGTGCGAGCCAGACTGGATGCTGTGCAAGAGGGACAACCTAGGAATGGCGAAGTAGCGAGACTGAAGAAGCCTGGGTCCCTGATACAGAGGAGCTACCCGGCCAGCCTGGACGGCCCACCCTGAACTGTTGAGGAGAGGGACTCCCATCTCCTTTCAGCCCCTGTAGTTGGGGGTCTCTGTTACAGCCTCCAGACCTATAAATTAGCTAGTATAATCCATTAGAAATTATTGAGAGGAGTAGAGTCTGCAGAAGGAAATTATCTAGTTTTTCTTCTTGGGAAAAACTTAATGAGAATGAAAGCTTGGCATTTTGTATTACTACACAATTTCCTAGAATCTAACACCTTGGGAATTGAATTTAAATATCTACTACTCCCCACTGCAGTAGCACCTCCAGTTAGCTTCTCCAGTCTAGAGGAGCTCTTTTCAAAACCAACTATTCTTTTCCCGCACATAAAACTATTCACGAATAAACACATTATTATAAAGGCCAAACTTAGAAGCAACAAGAAGAGAAAGGTTGAGGAAAGAAGATATGAAGAAAATAAAGGTGTCCAATAAAATCCAATAAAAGTTGGATTACATGGTAACAGCAGCACAAAAATATCAATTTACTCCTTTTCGTTTTTTACCAATTCCTTGCAAACTGAAATCACCACATCAGGCTTTATCAGTTGAATCTCAGTGAGCCTCCACGTGCTTTCCAAAATTAAAGATAGCTGATAACCATAGACCTTTTCCCCTCCATTCCGTGCTCATCGGTGACAGGGCTGAAGGTCTCTGACCTCCCAGGACATACATGGATCCTAAAGACGGAAATGGATAGAGTTGCCTGGGTGCCAAATACCAGTGACCTGGCTCCAGGTGACGGTGACCCATCTGCACAATTTTATTTTGATTCCCAGATAATAGCCTTTAGAATAGGCTGTTGATGCTCTTGCAGAACTCGGAAGTTGTGGGCTCCATTGCTAAGTCATAGAAAATACAATTTTTGAACTATCAGGGACCTTAAAAATCATCATTCATTTCTTCAAAAAAACGTTTATTGAGCACCTACGATATGCCCAGCCCTGTGATACACACTGGGGATATAAGGATAAATAAAACATGGCTGCAAACCTGAAGGAGTTCATGGTTCAGTAAAGAAAAAAATCACTTAAAGAATCATGTTGCGTATGATGGAGGGCTTTAATAAGGGGTGAATGACAGAGTGCTATGGAAGTCTTCAGGGAAGAGGTGACATTTGAGCTAGGTTTTGCAGAGTGCCATGGAGATTTTTCAGATAGATAAGAGGGAAAGAAGCGTATTCCTGAAAGAGCGAATGGAACATGGGAAAGTTGGGAAGTAGTGAATGCATATGGTGGGTCCAGGTAATCCATGGCTGTTCATGGTGGAAATGATGGTGGAGAAAGGTTGAGATGGATTTTGAAGCCCAATTTTGAAGGACCTGACGAACTAGACTAAGTAATAAGTTCTTATTTCCTAGACAGAGCCAGGCCTAGACATATGGGCTCCTTGGGTGGACTAACAATTGGATGTCTCTTCAAACCAGTAGTCTTTAAATATTTTTTCAACATCCCAGTTATTCAGTGGGGTTGGGAGTGGAACTAAAAATCTATTAATAAAAACTGCATAAAACAAATAAACAAAACAGATACCTATACTAATCCATTTTTACCAGCCAAAGAAGAGTTTAAATTCTGGAACGAACTCAGTTAAATGGTTCTCACTTTTCTATAGTTTTTTTTTTTTCTTTCTTCAGTTTTCTTCCGGCCTTTTCTAAATCAGACATCTCCTTGGGAACCAGATTAAGGTTTTAAAATTTCAGTGATAAAATAAATCACTCTTATGTGGTAAACAATACCTTGACATGCATATTTGGTTTCTAAATTTCAGCTGCCAGCCAACTTTCCACTGATTGAAACCTTGCATACATAGAGCTAAGCACTTATCAGAGGAAGGGCAGCCAGGGAGGATTGTTTTTAAGTTTTCCAGTGTGGGCTACCATCCATTGCAATGAGAATGGAATCAAGTTACTATTTCCCAGCCTTGTAAGGACTTGAATATGGAAACCTGAATTATCTGGCACCATTTTAGTAACTAAGAGACGGAATTCCTGGGTGGTTCCTAGGTTAGCCCGTCTCTTATCAGACTTTGTGTCTGGACCAATAGTTTTATAATTTTATTTATTTATTTCTTCCCCCAAAGCCCTAGTAGATAGTTGTATGTCATAGCTGCACGTCCCTCCAGTTGCTGCATGTGGGACACGGCCTCAGCATGGCCGGAGAAGCGGTGCGTTGGTGCGCGCCTGGGATCCGAACCGGGGCTGCCGGCAGCGGAGCGCGCGCACTTAACCGCTAAGCCACGGGGCCGGCCCTGGACCGATAGTTTTAATACTTTACTTTTTGATGAACCCTTCTGTCAGATGAAATCTGGTGGAAAACCAAAATATAAAACAAAGACAGAGGTGCCCTAACTGGGGGAGAGGAGTACCTAAGACCTTTCTTGTTATAATCAGTGGTTCCTGGGCATAAACCCCAGGATTCTGTGGTTCCAAGGAATGGGGAGCTAATGGAGGTATTAAGCAGGAGTGACATTATCACATTTGTGCAGCATCCTCTTTTTGCAAAGGAGGAAACTAGACTCCAGATGAAGCTCAAACCATTGGTAATAAATTTGTGGTCATTGGAGAGGACAAAATTAGTTAATTAGTGGATACCATCACCTTTAATAACTATCTGTCAGACTCTGAATGTAAACACATACACACACACACACACACACACACACACACACACACACGGGATAGCACACCCTATCCCTACAGATCTCACCATGAATGCATTAACCTCTCTAATGTGGCTGCTTCAGAAAGGGACAGCAGCTTGCAGTGGCGTGGGGTGAAGCTCATGTCCTGGGACAGCTGGTCCTGAAGCAGCAGAGCAGCCTTTTCCTGCTGGGAGAATCACTCCTGCACACCTGCTTTACCAGGAATCTCTGTCGACGTGAATCAAGGCAAGGCGAGAAGCACATATTTGCTTGTGTGTATGTGCAGTTGCAACGACAAAAGCCTAGGCAAGGTGAATACCTTGGTGACTTCTCAGCGGGCCACCAGAGCCTCAGAGCCAGCAGAAATCTCAGACTGTGGCTCCTGCATATGCCAAACCAGCCATCTCAGCAGCTGCTGCTCCTATCAGGAATTCCCTCCGGGCGATGTTCATCCCTTTGTTCCAGTCAGCTTGTGTCTCAGTTCTGAAGCTTGAGTCAGGGATCAGGCTTACATACCATGCCTAGAAAATAGTCCCACAAAGACTTTTACATTGGAGATGAGTATATACAAATTTATGTGTGTATTTAATGTAGGCAGTGCAAGGAGTCTGGTACCTAAAATTTCACCGTTAAAATATTTGTGAAAATCCATTTGGGCCTTCCTCCCAAGGACTTTCTCCAGGTCAGCCAAAACAACAGACCATCTTTATCTAGAATTTTGGATTTTAATCTTCAGCTACCCAGTTTGTAGGTCCTGAATGCCTTTCAAAATTTGATGAAAGCTACAACACTCTCCCAGAAAAATGCACAGAATTTTGCACACAATTTCAGAGGCTTCACGGATCCCCGGAGCTATATATGAAAACGCTTCCCTAGGCTGACAAGCATTTTCTTTCTCCAATTTTGAGAAGATTGCTTGGCCAAGAAGGAAAGGAGCGTGACATTACCAGCTACTCTCAAGTCGATCTTGATTAGTCTGTTCAGTAAGCTGGCCAGGTTAACAGTCCTATTCCTTCAGCCACACTCATCGGGATATTTAGGTTCCAGTGGAAAATAGAATAGAAGGCTATAAGGTGTATTTGCTGCCTCTCATCTCCTCCATTTTCTCCCCGGGTTTCTCTTCCTCCATCACCATGCTAAATGTTGGTCCCTGATCACATCACACTCATTTTTAAGACACTTTAGTGACTTACCGTCTCCATAAGACAAAGTCCAAGTTCCTTGACATGCTTTCAAGGTCATCCATCTTCCTCTGGCTTATTTCCCTCCATTCTTTGCCTCCCGTGTGGTGTCAGCCACCCAGAAGTCCACCTCGTGCTTCTGCCATCTCAAGCCCTGTGTCTTTGCTCATGCTGCCCCCCGCTTAGAATGCTCCTCTCCCTTCACCTGGCTGATCTCTATCCATCAGTTCACTCAGCTGCCACCTCCTCCAGGGAGACTTTGCTGACTCCTCTGATTATCCTTTGTCGCCATGAGCTTCTTTCCCCCATCACGGCACATGTCAGTTTTTCAATTGCCACTCCTAAGTCTGTCTTCCCCACAAGACAGACGAGCTTCCCAGGAGCACAGCTGGGGCTTGTTCACGTTTCTATCACCAGTGCCTGCTGCATGGCAGGTACTTGGTAAACATTTGAGGAAGGAGGGAAGGAAAGGTCCTTTGAACACATCCATTATATCCTCTAACAGGACAAGTTCACCATGCAAGTCTACTCCTGTAGGACAATGTTAAATCACAAGATGAGAGGAAGTGGGATCATAATTAGCATGAGGACCTGAAAAGAAGCACATCACTCAGGCGGTTTCGGGGAGAGCCTGGTGTGCTATACTCACCATCTTTCATTATAACATCGTGGCAAAGGACCCGAAAGTTGGAGGGTGGTTCTCAGCCTTAGCTGCACATTAGAATCACCAGGAGCTTCAAAAAATACTGATCCCTGAGTCACACCCCCAGAGATTGTGAGTGAATTGTTCTGGGGAAGAGCCTAGACATCAGGAGTTTTGAAAGCTCCCCAGGTGAGACTCCAATGTGAAGCCATGGCAGAGGTCCACTGCTGTAGGGTTGGACATGGGTTGAAGTCTAGCTCTGGTACTAAAGCAGCTGTGAACATTCTGGCAAGTCATCTAACCTCCCCGAACCTCAGATTCCTCTTCATTTGGATAGAGTGAGGATTAAACGAGATAGTGACTACCAGGTGGTCAGCCTGGCACACAGTAAGTAAGCACGCAGTAAGTGTTAGTCGGTGTCATTATGGTCCTCCCAAAGGGAAGCTCTAAGTGATGGAAGAGGTGGTGACCATACAGAGCACCAGTTCCTACAGGACTGGCTGGCTGGGATGACACTTGGTTGTTCAAGCATTCTGGAGCCTATAGGATAATCAGACAAAGCAATCAACACCCCTTGGTTAACGAGATAAGATTACTGTAGGCAAATTAGCCAAAAATCTATTACAGCTGTTTGTCAGTGAGGCCTCATAACTAACACAGAAGTTTATGAACTTAATAAAGTACTAAGAGTTTTTTCAGCCCCAACCTCACTGAGTCTGGCCAATGTCAGCAGCTCAGCAGTCACTCAAGTATAGTTCAAGAATCCTCAGGAGGCTGGTAACATTAGCAGAGATGCTCAACTGCAGGGAGCACAAAAATCACTGCAGCCGTGTTCAAGTATAGAACCTGGGCTTCAGCCCCAAGGATCAGGGTTTGGGGGTCTTTAGCCTACACCCCATAATCCCCACGAGCACCATAATCCACCCCAAATTTTGTAAACACAGTAACGTACATTGATATGATAAGGGCAACTGAAATTTCATTATTCTTCTATAAAGTGTGAATCTGTAGAAAGCATTGCTCTTTGTAAAAATCAATTTGATTGGGATATGATTTATATACAATAAAATATACCCATTGTAAGTGCAAGTTTTGATAGGTTTTGACAATTTTATATGCCCATGTAACCACAACCACGATCATTTCCAAGCATAAACATTTCCGTCACCTCCCAAATCCCCCTCCATTCCCTCTCTGAGTCAATCCCCACCCCACATCCCAGACATGAGCATCCACTGATCTCCTTCCTGTCGCTATGGACTAGACTGTCTTTTCTAGAGTTTTTAAAGCATATAATCAAGCAGTGTGTATTCTTTTGTGTCTGGCTTCTTTCTGCTCAGCACAATGTCTGTGAAATTTATCCTTGTTCTGTGTATCACTAGTTTCTTCCTTTTTATTATTGATTGCTGTCCATTGTAAAGATAGACCACAATTTTTTTATCCATGCCCCTGTTGATGGGCATGTGGTTGTTTTCAGTTTGGGCTTTTATTCAGTTACGTACATTCTAAGTTAAATGTGCATTTACTACTGAAAAAGTTTCAAGACAAGACTCGTTGCCTCTTACCAAGCAGATTGCTATCCTAAGCCTCTCCCGTATGACAATTCTAGAGTTGCCTTCTCCAGAGGTTCTGATTAGGTTTGAGGGGCAGCTCAGGAATCTACATCTTAATAACTATGTCTGGGTATGCTGACCCCAAACTACACCATAGCAAATACGCTCCCAAGGTTTAGGGCACTGGCCGACCCCAGGTACAACCCATTTCTGGTCACAAGGATCTGCATCTTTCTTTTGCAAGAGAGCTAAGTAAGGACCCTCTCTCCGAGTCCTCAGGGATCCCCAGGCTCCTGTAATCAAATGGCCAAATCAAAGACGGGGAGAAGGCCAGGACACTGCTTCCCAAATTGGAATCCTCAGATCAGCAAGCTCGCTGCTGTGGAAAGATCCTCAGGGAGTCAGAGGTCGCAGTGAAGGTCTCTCTTACACCCTCCATCCCCAGCCCTTTCAAGACTCAACTTTTCATCTCATTAAGGAGTCAGACATGAGGTAAAGGGGATGCTGCTGCTGCCTGAAGCGAGAACTGTGACAACGACCTGAAGAACGACACTACCAAAGGGAAGGTCGTGACAGAATTCCTGAGAGACGGCCTAAGGCAGAGCACAGACGGCCAAGATTCTATCTGAAGACAATGAGGCTCAGTGCCTCGAGGCTGGTCAGCTGGGAAAGGATCCTTTAACAAAGATCAAAGGCAAAGGGGAGCATTCCACAGGAGGTGAACACCAGAGACAGCAGGCAGGGCGGCCGGGGTTGTGGAGCCAGAGTCGAGCTCAGCAACTCACGCCTCTTCTGACCACCTCGTAGAGCATGGTGGTTGACCGTTGACCAAAGGATTCTCATTTCTCCTCCGAGAAAAGCATCATTTTATTTAGCCTTTTCTCTCCAAACCACTTTGTTGTTAGTTTCGCTCCTTTATATTTTTTCTTTTTGGTAACACTATGAACCTGTAAGATACAACAACATTTGAAGTGCATCCCTGTGTTTCCACAAGCACAGATTTGAGAAAACCATAGGCTTTTCCTCCTCCCTCCCTGCCTCCCTCCCTCTCTCTGTGGCCAAGTCTCACGGCCCATACCTGGCATTCTGCACAACATGAGTGTGCCAGAGGTCAAAACGATAAAATATTATGTCATGTCAACCTAGTCCACGTGTGAAAACTTGCCAGCCTCTCCTGGACTGTTAATAGAAGTGTTTTCAGTTTCTTCAACAGTTTTATACAGTTTTATTTGGAGTTTTTCTCTTATTTATTTATCCATCCACTCAACAAATATTTAATGAGGACCCGGTAGGTGCCATGCACTGTCCTGGATGGTGAGGATGTCAACTTTAAATAAGATCAGTTCTTTTTTCCATGAGCTTACAGTCCAGTGGGAGAAACAGACATTGAAGCAGACAAATTACAAGGTGGTGCTCTAGCGCAGGAAGAGGGATGGGAGACAGGCAGGGGAGCAGGAGCAGGATGCTGGAGGAGTGGGAGACTCTGCAGTTTATTTAAAAAGCTGCGCTGCCATCGGTCACCTCTGTTCATGCGAGATCACAGCGGATGTAGTGGAGTGGAGGGAAGGACTGCAGGGCACGGGTGCTGAGAAGACCTTTCATAGCGTATCACCATATGCATGCTGGGACCTCGGTTTCGACCAAAATAAAACCTGTTGTTCTTTTTAGCTCTTCTCACTTGAAAGTCAAGATTGTCCTCCTTCTTCAGGACACTGTCAAGTAAATCTGGAGATGTGTGAAGCTGGGGTGTTAGAGATAAAATTACTCATGGAAGAAACAGGCATGTCAAGGAAAATAACATGTGCTGTCTGAGAATCTCTTGAAGTTTGGCCAGAAGCTCTTACCAATCCTTCATGCTGGCCGAATGCCTGATTTCTGGGGAGTTCACACACATTATAGACATTCCCCCAGGGTCGTCATGGAAACTCTTCAATGAAGGTGGACAGCCAGAGACGTTGTAAAAGTGGGAGGGAAACAATCAGGAGGAATATATGTTGGGGTTACCCTGGGTTCTTTGTGGAGCCCCTTCTCCCTGTTTTTTGTATTCACCCATCACCTCCTAGGGCTTCCACCGCATCTGACCCTGGGGGCCCCCAGATCTGCATATCCAGCCCCTTACCTCTCCCTTCAGCTCTCAAGCTCTGTATCTACCTGGGACAGCCAAGCTTAGCATCTCCTGCCTCCAGACCTGTGGATGGGAAAGAACATATGGCACATGTGGAGGAACGCATGGAGAAATCTACACTGTAATGCAGATAGAGACCAGGATTCTGATCTCTTTTCCAGCAATTTTTTTTGAAATCAGATCTGATAGCAAGTAACAAAGTGGATTAGTTTGACTTTCAGTTTTTTCTATTTCCTTTTCTCCTTGAAAAGTCCCAATATCAGGAAGACAGAAAAACAACGAGCCGCGAGAAACCCAAATGCTGTGTGGCAGAAACTGTCACTTGCCTCCAATAGCCACCCTCCTCTTTTTCCTTAGTCCTTAATCCAGAACCTTGATTTTATTTGGTCCAGCAATACACAGCTGAAAGGCATTTCCCAGCCTGCTTTGCTGTTAGCTGTAGCCATGTGACTAAGTTCTGATCAGTGACATGTGACTGGCAATATCATATGGGATTTCCAAGAAGGCTGTTTAAAGTCACTTAAAGTTCTCTGACACTGCTGGGAAAGGAGCCCTTTGTTCTTTCCCTCCTTCCTCCTTTCTGTTGCCTGGGATATAGACATAATGGCTAGAGCTTCAGCAGCCTTCTTCTTCTAAGAAGACCTTGGTGATAAAAACCATGTGCTGAAGAGAGTGGAGCCTGGCTCTCTAATGACTTCATGGAGCTGCCATACAAACCCTAGCTGCTTTCTTCCAAACTTCTTGTAAGGGGAAGAATTTAAGTCACCGCACACTTAAGCTACTATAGTCAAGTCTCTGTTACAACAAAACCTAATCCTTACTGATACATTAAATGATTAGGAGTTAATTGTAATATCTAATAATTAGGAGTTAGCTGTTATATCAGCAGTTAAAACTTGGGAGAGACCTACAGCAGTTTGGTAAGTGTGATGACAATCAAACATCAGCCCTTGCCGCTCTCCACACTACTGTGGCCATGCTGATGTGCAGCAGTGCCATCAGCAGGGTGAAGGAAGTGAAGGTTGGGTTGAAGGGCAGTTGCATGGCCTGATGAAACTCAAATGCCCTGGTAGCTAATGTTCTTCTTGGGCTTGTTTAATTGCTTTGCTCCAGGCCTACATTCAGCCCCAGAACGCTCAGGCTCCCCAGGCTGCATTGGACTGGATCAGATATAAGCTGTGTGACCCAAGTGAGCGTCAAGCAAACCACCCCCACAGTAAC
Organism: Diceros bicornis minor; assembly: GCF_020826845.1. Taxonomy (NCBI): domain Eukaryota; kingdom Metazoa; phylum Chordata; class Mammalia; order Perissodactyla; family Rhinocerotidae; genus Diceros; species Diceros bicornis. The sequence continues at coordinate 5,893,279 of NC_080763.1, read as the reverse complement.
AGCTCTGCTCCAATTCACCTTCTTAGGAAGCTGGTGACAAACCCACTCACAGAAAGGATCAAGCCTGGAAGAGGGAAGAAGCCTCATTTAGTGAGGAAAACAAGTTACTTTCTGCCCTTCCAGCCCACCTAGATGTCCATGCATATCTCCACCAAACCCAAGACCCAGCCCAATCACCAGGATGATAAACAGGTGAGCGGTGGAGCTCACACTTTCACCAATGGCGCTTCCCCTCCACCACAGCCTCGATGGTCCGTTGGGTCAAGCAGGACTCAAGGCAGTAACCTCCACCATCAGAGACGCGGGCAGACCTCTCGCCTAGAATCAGTCCTGCCCTGGCACCCCTGACTGTGGCCGTCCTCCAGAGAGACTCTGAGAGCCTTGTCCAGGGGTGCAGACAGCACAGGTTTCCACACAGGGTCAGTGGAGAGAGGCTCTGCCTCTCCCTCGTGTTTCTTCCAGCTCTCGACATGAGCGCAGCAGGCCCCACATCAAGGACTTCTCGGGAGAGCTGTGAGCATGGTGTAATTCCCAGCAGTGCAGAGTAAAGCCACTGTCATCGGGCACCTCTTTCACACCGCAGTCTTACACTCTGTCGTTTCTTAATTAAAAACAGGGCTTTAGAATCTGAAAGGAATTAGCCAGATTTTTAACACCTTATCAAAGGCGACCTGGCTCAGCATGGTGTATCGGAAAGAGCCCTGTTACGAACCACCAGAGGCTTGGGTTCAAGTGCTGCCGTTCTACTATTAACCACTGGATCTTGGGCGAGCCCAGGGCCTCGAGTTTTACTCTTTTTCTATTTTTTGTTTTTTGTGACTTCTGTGTACCAAGCGTTCATCAAGGTGCTGAGAATTCAGGAGCAAACAAAACAGATCAAAAATCCCTGCCTTTATGGGGTTTATGTTGGAGGGCACTGGAGGTGTGGGAAGAGATAGACCTTAAACACAGAATGACACACGTGCATAGATGTTTGCAGACTTTGATAAACATTATGAAAGGAAAGTACATGGTTCACAGAGGGGGAACCACCTAATTCAGATTGAGGGAGACATAATGTTTCAGCCCAAGCCTGAGGAATGGGCAAGAGTTAGCCAGGTGAAGGATGGGGGAAGAGGGTCCCCAAAATAGGGACTAGACAGGCAGTGGATCTATGAGTTCCCACTTCTCTTCCACTCCTCCAAAATTAGATAATTATTATTATTCTTGTAAGAGTCAAGTGATCTGTATACACATATGTAATGTATGTGTGATGTAAAGTATATGTATGATAGTCACAAGTGACCTGTATATACGTATGTAATGTATGCGTGATGTATTGTATATGTATGATAGTCACATCAAGTGACCTGTATATACGTACATAATGTATATGTAATATATATATGTATGTAATAGTAATATCAAGTGACCTGCGAGAGCCGGTTGGCCAAGAGCAAGTGAGTCACTGAGCCTCTCAGGGGCCACTGATGGGATGTAAGCCAGTCATCAAAAAACAGACAAGAGGACTCCCACGGTGTAAATGCCCGCCAAGGGCCAGACCATGCCCCAAACCCTCCACCTCAGCCGCAACCCCTGTCATCCTGTACAGCCAGGGCTCTTAGGTTCCCCTGAGGGGAAAAGGGGCGCGGAGGTAGTTAACCTGAATTCACTGGGCCTGAACTGAGAATCCTGAGAACGCTGCAGTGACCGAGCCTGTCTGGCACGGACTAAGCAGTTTTCCCCAGGGGCTTGAGATGGGACTCGTTTCGCCGCGGGAGAGTAAGGGTCTGGGTTTGTTTTGCACACCGGCCTGAACCCTGTGAAGGGCCTGTACCCTGTGAAGGGCCTGTGGGGGGGGTGTGCATGCTACAAACGGAGAGAGCCAGCGGAGGGAGGAGCGGTCGGGCGTCCCGGAGAGCGGGCGGGGACAGGCCCGGGCACCGCCGTGCCTTGGCGGCGCCCGCACACCCCCCGAGCCCACGGCCTGGCGCTCCCTTTCAGACCCTCCCCCCGCGCTCCCTGGGCCAGGCCTGGCCGGAGACTGTCCCCCAGGATCCCGCGCGCGTTAACGAGCGGGGTCCGCCCCGCCCAGGGCACGTTCCCCGGCCCCCCGACCCGCGTGAGCTCCCGCGCCCCCCATGCGCCGTCGCGGGCGCGGCCTGGGCTCGCCCCGCCCCCGGAGGGAGGGGCAGGCGGCGCTGACGGCGCAGGGGGCGGGCGCGCATGAGGGCCTCGGCCGGGCGGGGCAGGCTGCGCGCGGGCCCCGGGTCTAGAGCAGCGCCCGGGCGGAGCCCGCCGCCCGAAACCCAGGCCCGGCCCGCGCGGCGATTTAGAGCCGGTCCGCCGTTTGCTTGTTCGGAGGACTTGGGTTTCTCTTTTCTTCGGGCAGACAGGGAGCTTGCAGACAGGACCGCGGAACCGCACCGAGAGCTGACAGTCGAAACTCCACCATCTCCCCGGGGTCGGGGAGGGGCTCTGCCTTCGCACACAGCCCGGTGGAAAGAGCACTGGCCCTGGAGCCAGAGAGGCCTGGCCTCGCGTCCAGCTCCCACTGTGTCCCCTGGAACAAACTACTTCACGTGTGTCCCAGATCCGGGAGAAGACGGACTGCACGGGTGTGTGCGGAGATTAGCGACAGTGCCTGGGAAAGAGCCTAAAGCAAGACCTAGCTGTGTTTTTCTCTCCGCCACCTATTGTTCTGACACTGCGCGTATTGCAACTTGTAACTATTGTATTAGTTTGTTTTGACTTCATGCTTCCCATTGTTTTTGTCGTTGTGTATACCCCTCACCAGACTGTAACATCCATGAGAGCACAGACCGAGGCTGTCTTGCTCACCTGCGGGTAAAGCAAATATTCCTGAGCTAGCAAGCAAAGCTGAGTGGTTTTCCTGGGAAAGTCATTGCAGCATTTACAGCCAAAACTACTGACAAAGGAGCTTGTGGGAACAAATGAACTCAGGCCATCCCTGGAAACGTTGTGGTGTTTGGCTCAGGAGATACTAAATCGCACCCCCAGGAGCCACTTTAGAATTAGAGACAATCCACCAGCTTCCTCCTGGAGGACAGAGGGGCCATGGCGGCTCCGCCCCCGCCCCACCTCCCAGGAGCTGCAGCGGGGCGTCTGGTCCTGGGGGCAGGCTGCGTGGAGAGCGGAGCTTCCGGTAATTGCAATGCTGTTTCTTGAAGAGAGGGAAGGAAAAGCATTTCAGTAATAAGCAAAGGAGAGGGAAAATCAATAAGATTGTGTGTAATGAATTTTTGTTTCCTGAAATAGCCTGGCAGGAGCCTTGCCAGGAAGAGTTAGGACTAATCAGTGACAAGATGAGAGACACAAACCCAGGAACACTATTCAGCTCCTCAGGCTCCCTGGCAGAAGGTCAGCGTAAGGAATTACCGAGAGCCCAGCCTGTGGTCCAGAAAGACAATCTCTGAGCCAGTCTGGACCCAGGTAACAAGAGCATCTCAGTATCTATTTGGGAAGCAACCTGTGCTTCTCTGGCTGGCTTGGAATTTGAGGGGGGAGCTGATGAGGTTGGACAAACTGTAATGCTTTTTGAACCCTTCATGTCAAATAAATGCCCCTCATTAATATTACACATATTCTACAGTTGGGACAACATAATGGTAATGAGCAGACTTCAACTCTGCTATTTACTACTCATTAACTGTGTGATCTTGGGGAGATTACTTAACATCTCTGAGCCTCTGTGTGTCTTCTCTAAAATAGGACGCTAGCAGCACCCCTGTTGTGAAGCTATTGTGAAGATTGAGATAACATATGGACCTGCGCCCAGTGCCTGCCGCAGGTGAACACACTCGACAGACCATAGGTGTTAACGGTTATCGTTACTGTCCACTAATCCCACTGTGCTGAGTCCTGGTGAAGATCGCTGGGTCTTTTGCTGGACTGTTGGCCCTCCAGAGGCAAGAACCAGGTTTTCACCCCAGAACACCCTGTACCTGGCAGAACCAAGAGATGGTGGCTCAATGAAGCTGTTGAACTAAAACCTAGAAATAAGGACAAGGCGTTTCTCACTTTCATTTTCTCCCTCGAACATCACAGTGTTGTGAGTGTGAGTGTGTGTGTGTGTGTGTGCTTGTGCATAAAGTCACCTGAAAAATGGAGGGAATTCTCTCACCGGGATTTGAAGGGTCTAACAACTCACTCACTGATGACAGAGCACTTAGCTTTGTATTAGCACTTCTTAAAACCACTCTGAAGTATTTTCACTTCTTGCCATAATTATTTGCAACACAGTGAAGTGGTTCTGAACCACACTATCGTCACGTTGCTAATTCCTGTAACTACATTTTTAAAATCAATTTTATTGAGGCACAATTGACATATAATAAAATAGACACACTCTATCAGTTTACAGAGTTTTGATAATTATCTACACTCGTGGATCTACCACCTGAATCAAGATGTAGAAATTTTCCAAACATTCCCTTGCGCCCCTTCCTAGTCAATCCTACCTCCACCTCCAGTCCCAAACAACCACTGTCACATCTATTGAAGATTAGATTTGCCCTTTCTAGAATTTTATTTCAATGGAAACATGCCATATGTAGTCTTTGTTCTGGCCTCTTCTGATCAACATAATGTTTTTGATATTCATCCACTTTGTTGCGTGTATCAATAGTTCATTCTTTTCTATTGCTAAGCAGTATTCCATTGTATGACTATACTACCTTTTTTAAAAACCCATCCATCTACTGATGAACATTTTGGGTTGTTTCCAGTTCTTTACTATTATGAATCACGCTGCTATGAATGTTCACATACAAGTCTGGGCCCGCTGTCACTTCTCTTAGGTAAACACCTGGCAGTGGTACTGCTGGGTCGTGTGACAAGTGAATGTTCAGCTTTCTAAGATACTGCCCAACTGCTTCACTGGCAATAAGAGTTCCTGAGGCTCCACATATTATCTGACAACTTGGAGTTGTTTTAAATGTAACTACGTTTTACATTTTCCTTTTAAATGAGTCATTTCTATTTTACTTGGACCTTTCTAGAAATTTCTTCTTCTCTCACCTTCTCCCTCCAATTTTTAGAACCTCTACCCTCCCATTTAGTGTCTCTGAAGGGCAGAGGTAAAGTTAAAGTGTTTATTATTAGATTCCAGAACTTGTTTTAAATACATTTTTTTAAGTGCTCATATAGAAACAACATATGTGTCTGTCAAAGGATGAATGGATAAAGATGTGGTATATATACACAATGGACTACTATTCAGCCATGAGAAAGAAGGAAATCCTGCCATTTGTGACAACATGGATGGATCTTGAGGGCATTATGTTAAAATGAGGTAAGTCAGACAGAGAAAGACAAATACTGTATGCTATCACTTACACGTGAAATCTAAAAGAGCCAAACTCACAGCAACAGAGAGTAGAATGGTGGTTACCAGGGGTTAGGGGGTGGGGGACCTGGGGAGACATTGGTCAAATGGTGCAAACTTACAACTAGAAGATGAGTAAGTTCTGAGGATCTAATGCACAGCATAGTGATTATAGTCAACAAGACTGTGTTACATACTTCCAAGTGGCTAAGAGACTAGGTTTTAAATGTTCTTACCACAAAAAAATGATCATTATGTGATAGAGGTGTTAGCTAACACTACAGTGGTAATCATATTGAAATATATAAATGTAACAAATCAACACGTTGTACACATTAAACTTACGCAGTGTTATATGTCAATTATACCTCAATTAAAATAAAATAAAAACTGTTCAAAAGATGTCAGGAGCTCATCTGCTAGAGAAAGTTCTCCCACATGAGGATTCCTCTTGTTTACTTCACTACAACCCACACATGCAAATATGTACACTTAGAATTTCCTTTTCTTTGGGCAAATGTGGCTCTGGAATAATTTATTTACAGCAGACAAAGGAAAGAAAAAAAAACAACAACAGCTTCCTTTAGACACTAAACTATTAAGTTTCCAGGACCTTCTTTTTTTGTGTGAGGAAGATTAGCCCTGAGCCAACATCTGTTGCCAATCCTCCTCTTTTTGCTGAGGAAGACTGGCCCTGGGCTAACATCCGTGCCCATCTTCTTCCGCTTTATATGGGATGCCGCCACAGCATGGCTTGATGAGTGGCGAGTAAGTCTGCGCCCGGAATCCGAACCTGCAAACCCCCGGCCACCGAAGCCGAGCACGCGAACTTAACCACACGCCACTGGGCTGGCCACCAGGACCTTCTTGTCAACAACTGCTCAGAAGGTGGAATTGTCTGGCCCCCCTCTGTAGTTCTTCCCTCTGGGCTTGTTACCAGTCACACTCAAGCCCCGTGTGGCCTCCACATCGTTATGCCAGTCGCCGATTTCACAGCAGCTGACCACTGCACCTGTTAAACAGACCCATCACTGCATAAAACATAAATTGTCTGGGCTATGTTTCATTTAATGCCATCAATTGCTGCCTTAGAAAATAAAATCTCAATCTGTAGCAGAATGAAGAAAGCACACAAGGTATTTCATTACAAAGATTTTGACTCAGGAAAAAAAATCATGTACTTTAAATTTCCAAAATTTCAACATAACCAAGCTCTTTCTAGGATAAAAAAATAAATAAACAAACAACAAATCTTTGTGATAGAAATGCCAAGATCTTTTTTATAGATGTGTAAATGATTTCTTAAGAAAGGCAAGTAATGGAGCCTCTCAGACTTCAAAGTTCCTGAACACGTTTGAATGTCAGGTTATATTCCTTGAGTAGCTTACAATTATTTTCCAAACCTCAAGTATAAGAAAATGTAAACTCTTTTTTTGCCCAATACTTTTCCAGTTTTAAAACTAAGTAATCTAAGGAAGATGTTTGTGCCACTATTCCTTTCTACTAAAGTCATTAACTGTTGTGTGCCACCAACCCTGTGATACCTTTGGAAGCCATTTGTAAGGGCTTTTCTGAGCTCTTTTTCTTAGAAATACAACATTTTTATTTTAAGAGTAAATTAACTTGAACATCAGAAGTTTCCAGTTCAGGTGGAAACCCTGAACCCAGGAGGTTTGGGTGAGTTATGAAGTTGGCAAAATGCGTCCTCTGCCCTCCCCAGTGATCAGCGCAGCTTCCGGCGATAGAAACGCAGCCGTCAGAGGCTGCAGGAGCAGAAAGTGGCCGGCCAGCGACAGGCCGATGACCAATAATGCCATCAGCCACTTCTTAAGGTTTGGGGGACAGAGGCCCAGGGCTCCTCAACACCCCAGTACCTGAACAAACACAAACACCTCCACCACAAAAACACTACACACCCAGGTGCAGAACTGCTCATAAATGTGAAAAGTTTTTTGCATTTAAAGGAAGGTGTGGTAAGAAAATCATGTGGATAGTACAACCATATAATTACCAAGAGGATGCAAGACTTACTTATTAAAGAAAAAATGATACATGTATGCTACGCATTCATTAAAATCCATCTCCTAGAAGCATGCTTGACACATGGCCGAGCTTTCTTAAGTGGGATTCAGGGACCACATGTTCCAGAATCATAGGAGGAGCTCACTAAAATGAAGATTCTTGAGCTCCACCTCAAACCTCCAGCTCCACAGGTGAATCTTATGCACACTAAAGTTTGGGAACCACTTCAATAAATGGATGTTCCCAAGGTTATTTTGGTAGCTGGAATAATGGCTCCCAAAGATGTACACGTCCTAATTCCAGAATTCATAACTATATTACCTTATACGGCAAAAGAGACTTTGCAGATGTGATTAAGGTTATGGACCTTGAAACGGGGAGCAGAGCCTGGACTATCCAGGTAGACCCAATCTAACCACATGAGTCCTTAAATGCAGAAACATTCCCAGCTGCAGTCAGGGAGACGCACCGTGCGAGGGCCTCAATCACCGTTGCTGGCTTTGAAGATGGGGAAGGGTGCCAGGAACTGAGACATGTGAGAAGCTGGGAATGGCCCTCAGTGTATGGTGGCAAGAAATGAGGACCTTGGTCCTACGACCACAAGGAGCTGAATTCTGCTAACGACTTGAGGAGCAAGGAAAGGAATCTCAGCTAGCTCTCCAGAAAGAACACCCTGCGGACACCTTGATTCTAGCCCTGTGCGACTTAAACTTTCTGACTGAGGAAACCACGGGGTCAGAAACCACAGGGTCAGAAATGTGTGTGGCTGTGAGGCACTAAGTCTGTGGGAATTTGTCATGGTAACAATGGGAAAGTACTACAGTTATGAAACTCCAAACATAATATCTATACTGGAAAATACACCAGAATGCTAATAGCAGTTATCTTTAGGGATTGGCATTGAGTCTCTTTATGTTTCTCTTTGTGCTTTCATTTTTCAAAAGTTTGCATAACAAATATATATTACTTTTATAATCAGGAAAAGTTACTCATAAAATTAAGTTAAAAAAGCATGAAGATGAGAAACAAAACCTAACACGACTCAGTGAGCACGGTGTGCTGGCCTTGGCCGGGAAGGCCTTGAACTTGGAGCCCTCAGCGCATTCAGCGCCCTGCTCGAGGCCCTTGGGCATCCGTGTGGGAACCCCAGCTCACTCGTCTTCTCTTTTATTCCAGAGACACCATGAGGGACTCGATTACAACACCTGTTCTTCATGGGAAAGCAGCCCAGACAACTGGGCTCATTTAGAAAAGCCCAAGTTGCTACAACTGGTATTCTGTCCAACTGGATGAACACAATCAAAGTGTGTAGCCAAAAGTTTCCGTAATTGCTGTTGCTAGAATATATTAATTACTCAGACAGAGGGATAGCATTTAAGTTCATGGAATTTGTTGTTGACTATGCCAAGCAGCAGAGAAAAAATACCAAGTAGATTCAAATCTCGTTTGAAGGAGGGAGAACTATTTATTTGCAACACAAAGTGTAATGTGAAAGTAAAGAAAAATTTTTATTAGAGCTATTGAATCCTACAGAGTGTATGAAGTCAAAATAGTACCAGGAGGAAGTGTTGCTACCTGTTTGCTGAACCAGATCCCTCAAGGCAAACCTGAGCATCAACAATGTCTGCCCTACAATGGTGATAAGCCAGAATGACACTTTGCTAATTTAAGTGAGAAATCCGTTTTGTATGGAGACTGTCATACATCATTCCATGTGACTAGCTCATGGCATAGTGAGATGCATGGGCACCTGAGCCAGACAGATCCGGGTGCAAGTGCTGGCCCCTGCATTTAGTTGCTGGGTGACCTTAATCCCAAGTTTTAAGCCTTACTTACCTCTTCTGTAGGAAAAGTGATAACAATACTTTACTGAGGTGTTTTGCATTAAGTTAGATAACGCAGACAAAGCAATTGGAATCTTGTCTGACATGCGGTGAGAGCACATTAAGTGTTAGCCATTATTATCCCATTTTACAGATGAAGCTCAAAAAGGCAAAGTAATTTGCCCAAAGTCCCAGAGACAGAACATGGATGCCAATCCAAGTGACCTGGCTCCTCATATACAGTTCATAGATAATGAGAGAAAAGATAGTAAGAAGTTCCATGTTATTAGAAAAAGACTCAAATGCATTCTCATTTCTCAGGATTCTCATCAATCCTGACCAATGTTAGGGGAGGCAAGAGAAGTCTCTCCTCTGGAATTTGAAACTGCCTGAATTAAGGGCTGTCATAGTCAGTTGTGCAAGTTGTGCACTGCATAACTCTAGAGGGTGCCTTTCACCTAGACAGCAGCTTTAAGGGTACCTTACTCATGAACTGCAGAACCATTGTTATGCACTGGGACTAAGAGGTCACTGGGAGCGGGGAGCTAAATTTCAGAAAGTATTGTCAGAAATGTGTGTAGATATAATGAAAACTTTCTATGATTTCCAGAAGCACAGGGAACAGTACTCAATACCATTGCCACCTCTTTTTACAATGCTAAACAGTTCTCCCTTGGGAAAAGACAAAGCACTTTTATAAAGAGCCGGTCTAACACCAGTTGTTACTTTGGCAGTGCTTACTCACAACAGGATCCACTACTAACAGTTCAAAATGGCTCGTGGGCCGAAAGCCTGCAATAGGACCCTGAGGCACAAAAGAAACGCTGCGAGTGGGGAAGTGATTTAAGGACTCCTTCTCGGAAGCGCTGACACGCCGTCACCGCTGTCCGCGCGCCCACAGCTGGGGCCGAGGCCACCTCCTCGCGCAGCCGCCCGCGCCCTGGGCGCTCCCCGCCGCGGGGCCCTGAGCCGGAGGCGACAAGAAACGGGCAATGATGGAAGGACTTGATCACCTCCTGAGGAGGCCCCTCTGTTAACAGACCCCACTTTTGCAGAAAATTCAGTTGAGAAACTAAATTTTTGTCAAAAAGGAATCAGAGGAACTTGCCCGTCCCAGGTCTGAAGCTGAAAAGCTTCTCCCCCACCACGGGAGCACGAGGCGGCCAGGCCTGGAGAAAATTCCCGAGACTCCCCGGGATTCTCAGGAAATTGGGTATGTCCCAGCCCTGTCCGAGGAGACAAGTTCTCTTCCACACTTGGAATAAGGCATGAAGTGAGCCGGCCCCAAAAGTCTTCTCGGGATTGCGCTCGGTGACGTTTACTTTCAGAACCATCACCAGAGCTGCGTTCTTTCCGCTGAGTCTCTTCCCAGAGGGGACGGAGGAAGCTGCGGGCGTCAGGTTCTGGCATCCTGAAGTCTGTCACCGTGCAGACAGCGCACAGGGATCTCCACGCTGTGCTCAGCAGCCTCTCCCCTAATCTGCGGACCCACTGCTATTTCTAAAATATATCTAACAAAAATATTTTTAACATAATAATTAGTAATTATAATAACAGCAATGACAACCTGTATCTTTGTGACAGACACTGCTAGGATACACACACACACATTCACACTGCTAGAATATGTATGCGTATATGTATATATGTATGCTAAAAAAGCTTTATATATATACACACATACACATAAAATCTCCATGAGTCCTCACAATAAGTCTACCATGTTAGTTCTCTTATCCCAGTTCAACTCAACTGATGGTGGATCTGCGTTTCGGTCACTCCCAGTGTCACACAACTACTAAGCAGCAGCGTGTGGATCAGCTCTCAGGTCTGTAGAGAGCCCAAACCCCTGCTCTCTACACCGTCTTCCCCGGGAAAGCCACAAAGCTGCCTCCTCTCCAGTTGGGTTCTGGACGTGTCTTTTAAAATGCATGCAATCCCTTTCCGGCCTTCCAGCCTCCCAAATAATAAGTAAGCAAATAATGGGATTGTCTCCCAGGGTGAGATTTCATCCTAGCAATGAAGTGTGCACACCTAGGGCTTTGACTTAATTCTCTCGGACTAAGCTGATGAAGCGCCAAGCAGTTTAGAATCTTTTATCAGTTTATTAGATTAGATCATTAGATTTCAGAGAGGAAATGAATGGAAGGCTGACCAGCTAAAATCGCCCAATCCAGCTGCATGGAAGATTCCTTGGGGCTAGCTTTCAGGATGTAAACACTCAATAATACATTCAAAGCGTGACTCTCTCAACAATAGGGATCAAAATTCAATACTGAAATAACTTTTCTGATGCCAGGAAACACAGTGACAGGCCCCTGTCTTGAAACATTGTGCTTTTGCTTTAATGAAACTGTAGATGATCGATTCTCAGACTCGGGATCACTGTCCTAATGGATACGGTCTTGAGTTGTGTTACTACTACAGCCATTAACTCGTGCGACTAAAAGCAATGACTTCACCTCCTTGTGACTTATCTCCCTTGAACCTTTCTCTCAGAATGTAGAAAAATGAGGACATTCAGTTAAGAAAACATTTGTGTCCACACGTAAAAGAGACAATAAAAATGGAATGTGTAACTGCTTCTTATGCTTCTTGGTGGTTTCCCGGGGTCAGGATTCCCTGGGCAGAGCCATCTTAGTAATATCTCACCAGACACAAAATAGCACTGGTGTGCATATCACGCTCCATCCTGAGACATTCTCTCTGTCTCTGTACCAATTCTTGCGGTACTACAAACATTTCCACATTACTCACATGCAGAGCTCTCCCAAGCCTCTAATTTCCAGCCCTAATTTCTCATTCTCTCCTGAGTTTTATGTCTCCAGTTATCCATAAGGTATCTCTACTTGGATATAAAGAGTTAATGAGCCAAGCACTGCTTGATCACCCTCCTCTCCCAATTTTTCCTTCCGTCACTGGTCCTACACTCTCCAGGCTCAGAAATTCATTCTTCTTTGCTTCTCACATCAGATCAGTCACCATGTCTTGCTCATTTTCTTTGCTATCAATATCTTCCTTTTTATTTCTTTAGTTCCACTCTTAATCCAGGACTCATCGCCTTATCTCTAATTTTTTGGCAATTACCTTCCATCTTATCCTGATTCCTCTGATCTCTCTCTACTGTTATTTCACACACAGCTGCTAGCTCAGTCAAACAGAACTTCTCTGTCGTCTGGTATGTGAGCTCTGACTTCCACCAGGGGACCTTGGCCTTTTATCTGTTCTCCCTGCTCCATCAGCCTCACGAGCTTCTTCTGCCTGTTACACCCCTAACATGGGCCTGTCATCCAGTCAAGCTCATGTGTGTTCTGGCTCCTATACACGGCTTGCTTGTTGCTATTATTGGTGTTGCAAAGAATTAATTGAATGAATGAGTGGATGGATATGTTGAACGGGTGCATATGTCCACAGCTTAACTCTCCTCTGCTAACACTGTCCCTCACCACCATAATCAAAGCAAAATATATTCATAAAGGCTTTAGAAATCGGTCTCCTTCACAGCTTGCTGCTCCTCAGAATTGGTGTATTCTTCTGTGGGTTCAGGCCTCGGATGTGTGATCTGCAGTGTCACATGTATTTGTGTTCTCCTGCCTTGAGGCCAAGATTGCTAGCCATTCACCAAACCCAGTTCCTCTTCCAGTATGTAACTGGGCATGCAACTGGACTATGTTTCCCAGCCTCCTTTGCAGTTACCTAGGTGTGGCCATGGAATTAATGGACAGTGGAATGTAGGTGGAAGTGATACGGGCCTCTTCCAGGGTGTGGAGGCATAAGACCAGGCTGTACCTTTTCCATGCTTTCTTTTCTGTTTCCCCTGGAGTGGCGAAAGGCACAAAGCAAGTGACCTTGGGAGTCAGGCGTTGAAGATGGAAAAGGCGCCACCAGCCTGAGACCCTAAGTCTTGAGGAGAGTCGGCCATTCACCGGGAACATTTCCCTGGATGAGTATATGAGAGAGAAATAAACTTCTGTATTTCTGGGGCCACTGGATTTTTGCTGGATCTTGTTACAGCAGCTCAGCCCTCCCTAAATGTTTGCTCCTCAACTGGATCGCCCGTGCCGTGATCAGCAGCAGTGGCATGAGTGGTCGGAGCTACAGCTGCTGTGAATCAGAGCTGCAGAAATGCCTCAGGTGGGACCAGACAGTCCAGCAGAAGGTGCCAGGGAAGGTGGGCTAGGCTGAGCTTTGGGACTCATCATGAATGTGGATGCGCGCTGAATCGTGCACAAGGAGGAGGACATTTTTGGAGAATTAACGTGTGGTTAGTGCTAGGGACAGAGGAGGCAGAAGCTGGGAGACTGTATTAAACAACACTGGGATCGCTCTCACTGGGTTTGATTCTGCTGGTAAGTCTGTGAGGAACACTGGGCTCTGTTCTAGAAGAGCTGAGGCTTTTCTTCTAATCTTACCTGGTAAACCTTTAGGAGTCTTATTTCTGCAGGTTCCTGGTTACTCCCTTATCTGTGCCATCTGCCAGGGACAACACAATGTTGCGTTGAAGTAGAGTCTCCTGAGTCCCCACAATAACCTTCCTCAGTTCTCTCCCCTGGGTCCGAGTATGGGCTGGAGTCTTGACAGCTAGGCTTTCGACCAGGGCCTAAACTCCATTCCCATTGCCAAGGACAGCTCAGGCCAGGCTAAGTGGCAGAAGGCTGAAGAAGCTCTGTCCTGGGCTTCCGGATTAGACCCCCTTCCAGGAGATGGAGTATGCACAGGAAGATCTTAGAGGCTGGTGAAGGGGTGCGCTGAAGAAGCATCTTGGCACCGAGTGTGCCAAGGCAGGGGAGAAGACAATGGAGGTAGGAGGAGTCTTTATGGCACTCAGGAGCTGAAATTTGTAGACTTCAGGTTCATTCATTCATTCATTAGATAAACAATTATAGAACACCTAAGTTCTAGGAACTATGAATGTAGAATTTTGATGCTATGGAAGAGTCTAAAGAAGCAGTATACTCTTTTTTTTAAAAAAAATCAAATGGAAACCAAGAGCGGGGTATACGGCTATATCTCCCCACCACAAGGTCTTCCTTTGTTGAAATTGTTGAAATTTCATACAAGTGTTTGGACTGGGCCACTCTGAGGTCCCCATCTTGAACAGTCCGTGGCTAGGAAGGGCATGAGGTGGGAGAAGGAAGAAGTATAGGTAAAAGCCATGATCTGTGGGTAAGGGGCATGCCCAACCAGGATGTCCAGGTGTAATTATCAGCATAAGAGTCTCTAATGTGGCAGCTGGTAGGGCAGCAGATCAGAGAACTGAGAATTGCTCTTGAATGAAGAGTCTTGTACTGCAGCAACATAATCAGCAACATGAAATGCAGACTGGGCTGATGGACAGAATCATTTCCTGGTCAAAAGGCCAGGGTGTCTTGAATCCTCAGACTCAAGCTGGAATTCCAGTGTTAATGACAAGGCCGTGGCCCTCAGGAGCTAGGGAGACATTTTGTTTGAAAGTTAAGAGAGGAGATGAAAAGGGGCCATCACATGTGACCAGATCCAGCACAAAGAGATGTCTGGCTCCCTCCATCTGTCACTGGGTCTTAAGAGAAGCCTTACTTTCCAGCAATGTTCCTGCAAGATCAAGTCATTCAGCTCTGTAACCAGCTCATGTCAGGTTAGGAATTCATGCCCACACTAACATTAGAAGCTCTATATCCACTGTGAAGAGAAATCTTGGATCCCCAAATCTGTATGACCAAAGTCAATGATGCTTTCTTCATGTCTAGAAAAGCGTGCTCTTGGAAAAGGAATCATTAAACTCAACGACACTAGAGAAAGTGACTTTGATAATATGATATGGTGTTCATTCTAGGGATATTTATTCTTTAACCAGCCATGAGAAGTCTTTAGCCCAAAGAACAAATCAACCAGGTTGGAGAAGTACTGGGAGATGGAGAACAGAAACCTAATTACCAGGTTCCTCTTTCGTCAGGTGGATATGTAGGGAGGTGTTGGGGTGAGGGTTGACAGGAGTTTATGTATTGAGAAAGCAGTGAAGTAGACGTTAAGGACAAGGGTCTGTTCCCGCCTTCAAGAGGAAGTACCTGTAGGATGATGGCGAAGCCATTGAGCCTTTCTGTGACATACTACTTACTTTTAGATAAAATCAGAGTAACAATAGTCTCGACTCTTACATGGGAGTTATGAAGATCAAATGAGGTGATAGATGTGGACATTTGTACTAAATATGTACAAATACAAAACATTATTGTGCTAATGTTGCCAACAATGGGAGTGTGTGTGTGTATGAGTTTGTTAAACAGTGATGTGGAAAGTAACAAAATACCACCCAATAATTCTCAGCATGGACTCCCCAAGCAGCCTAAAGTAACTCTTCCCACCAAGGAAACAAAACACACACACGCGCACGCGCGCACACACACACACACACACTGTGACACAGAATATGCATGTAGGGGGGGACTCAGGTTAGAGAAAGAGTGGCCTGGGCACAGGTCAAGGCTCACCCAGGGTAAATGAGTAAAATAGTCAGGCAGGGATTTCTAGAGTTTATGTTGGTGATTCTTAAAAAAATAGCCTCCCACAGAAATGACTGATAAAAGCTTGCTACTTAAAATAAACTTTAGAAAGCAGAAATTAGGACTCATCTACAAATATTAGCAAATGCCCTAAAACAAGGATGCTAATTCCAGGGCAGATAGCCTGGTGGAGGTGTGGTGGAAACTAGGAGTAGGAAATAAACAGTTTTGTGGGCTAAAATCAAGTGTAATTAAGGAAGAGGTCCCTCACCGGTTTCGCCAGCTGACTGCTGGGGAGAGAATGGCCACAGCTGTGCCTCCAGTGGTGTGAGACGAGCAGCATTCGAAGCCTGCACGGGTGTGGCCAGTGCCAAGTCAGGGCATCGACAGCCAGGACCGGGCTGGAGAAGGGATCTGAAAGGAGGGGGCAGCTGAGATGCCCTGAGGTGGCCGGGAAGAAACTTCCCTTCAGGAGTACCTATGAGTTTACTCCTCCCCCACTGGCGGCTGGCTGGGGTCCCAGGAATTTCCCTGGGAGGGGCTGCCCAGACACTACAGAGACCTTCATTCCCAGCGCACTCCAGGCTGGTGTGGCCTCAGCAGAGCTGCTTGTGTGTATAAGAGAACAATCCTCCATTGTGGAGTTTAAGAAAATAAAAAGCAAGTGAGTGGCTTGCTTTCCATAGCCTGCTCGCACCCTGCACGTGCTTCCCAACTTTAAAAGCAACTGGAAGGCGAAAAGCTTAATCATAGTTAAACATTTAAACAGAGTTTCAAATGGATTGCTTTTGTTCCTTGGAATCTGTGTGGCCAGCTTCTTTCTTTAGCCCTTGATATTTAGCTAGAGACAAGCAACCACAGAAATCACAAAGGACAGTTTCCAGAGAGCAATACGTGGCGGGCCGCAATATGTTTACTTATGAATTAGCCTTTAATCAACAGATTTAATATTAATTAATAATTCATAAGCTGCTCCTTGCATAGAAATGACATAATTATGTCTCTGATTCAACCCGAAGTGTCCACTGCAGAATGTGTAAAATGTTAATTAGTAGTGAAATGCAGTTAGGAAAAGAAATTATTTTAATTATGTAATAAGGCTCATTACAATGGGTAATCAACAAAGCTGCCAAATTAGTCCTCTGGTGGCATTTTTCTATATATAGCAAATAAACTTTTGTTCGTAGAAAACGTGTGTTTGAACAGACAGATTTTGAATTGCTTTCAAGAAGGGAGCAGCCATAAGTCCCAGAAACAGTCAAATGACCTTGTCATCTTTCAGTTCCGTGAGGCAATAAAAATGCCTCAGATACAGGAAGAAAAAGTCCCAAGAGTGCCTCCCATGGCTGAACAAACACTCAAAACTTCTACTGGGTTTGAACCAATATGATGTTGTCTTTTGGAGACCTCAGTGGTTCCTGACAGAGTTCAGGTAGCAGGAGCATTATTATCAACAGGGTATTAACGTAGCACCTATTGCATATAGAACACCAAAGAAATAGAAAATGTGGTCCATGCCTTTTATTGATAAAACCTCAAAAACTGAGTCTCCATCCATCCCACGTGTGTGAACTTCATGACCAAGGACTCATCCAACACATATTCATGAATAAAGATGTGACTCCATCCATCACTCATTCATCATTTACTCATTCATTCATTCTTCAAAAGCATATTGATTGCTTTCCATGTTCAGGCCCCATGGCAGGAGCACAAAGATGACCAAGGGGCTCCTGGGAGTGGTTTGAGTAGATTTGGGCTTTGGAAATCAGACTATCCTGGACTCCCATATGCTGTAGCCCCATCCTCACCATACCACAGCCATGTGAACTTGGGCAAATAACTTCTCTGAGGCTAAGTTTCCTCATCTACATGGGGATGATCTTACGTACTTTGTGAGGCTCTTTAAAGGTTCCCATGGATTAATAATGTAAATACTTAGCCCCATGCATGGCATAAGGCAGTGCCCAAAGACTGCCTCTTCCCTCATCCTTCACATCTGTGGTGGCGATCTGTCAGCCTCAGCTGAATGTAATACACATAATATAGAGACAGTGGATTTTAAGGACTTGTCTATGGTACTTAATTCAAATTAACTAACGTTTGCGTTAAGTGCTGCACTGGGTGCAGGGAACGTAGGGAAAGAGATCTAACCCCTCCTGCCTGGAGTGTCAAACCTACTCCCCATGCCTTGGGCCCTGCACTCACACTTTCTGCCCATCCTGCTGGTCCTCATCCCACCTATGACTTTGCCTCTATTACGTCCTGGGCTGTGATCAGCTCTCTAGTCCTGAATGCATCTCTCTGGCCACATTCATCCCTACTCTCCGCAAACTCCCAGGTCCTGAACTCTGCTGCCCCTCAGAGCCCCTGCTCGGGCCTGCAGAGGCCAGACCCATAAAGCCCCTGTAGAGCTCAGGTCAGGTTGTCCTCACCCCGACAAAGAGAATGGAAATTCACCCCAGCCCCCTCCTTACCATGGTCCTTTCCATCAGGAAGCAGACACAGCTCTGCAGGCCCTGGTGCTCCAGCTGGGGCAGGAAGTATAACACTTTGGTCAGCCAACTCCAGGTCAGCCTCTAAGGGTCCCCTGCCAGCTTGCTCCCACCAAATCAGTGCCCAGTTAGCCTGGAAGGGTTGCAGAGCTTTTGGGCCCACCTCCAGGTGAGTGCAGAGTTCCAGCAACTGAGCAGAGGAAATTGGAGGGGTCTTGGGCACCTTCCAATATTCAGTGGCTCAGAGTGCTTGGCTCACAGAGAGTGCTTAATACATGTGGAACGTACAAATAAGTGAATCTGATATGCAGGCCACCCGTTGCATACAAGCCTAGCCCAAATCAGGGAACTACCAGAGCTAATCACCCAGCTTAAGTAGACTTTCTGAGACCCACTCTGCCAGGAGACTGCCAACTGTCAGATTTCATGGCTCTAGCAGAGGCACTGATCCATCTTTGGGCTTGGGCATACGAGTTCATTCTGACAAATGCCTGGAACCTGAACTGACATGAGAAGAGGCTGCCATAGTGGACATGTTCCAGGACAGACGAGGGATCTGTCCAGGAGGAGCATGCCCAGGATGAAATGTGTGAGTCCTGGCCTGGAGTAAACAACCAACGCTGCTGAGATCTCCTTGCTATGGTCTCCTGCTGCCAGGATATGCCTAGTTTAAAAAGGAGGGTCAGGGCCTGCACATAAAAATCAGGAGGTAGCACCAGCCCAGGGCAAGGTCAGAAATACTCTAAGGTGTGTTGTTAAGCCTCAGCCACTTCTTCTACTTGCCCTCCTCACCCAGAAATTGCTTTAGAAAAAGATTTAATAAGAAGTAAAGGACAGACTAGATAGACAGACGGACGGACGGAGGGATGGATGGATGGGGAGAGAGAGAAAGACAGAGAGAGAGAGGCACTATAGACTTGGGGAAATAAATATGGATAATCAGTTACCCCTGCCTTAAAAAAATTCTTTCCAAGACACAAAACCTGCTGTAGAACCAAAGTTGAGTTAAATAATTTAGAGGTAATGTTGATAGCATTCAGACAATTGAGACAGGAGGTGATACTACAGTTTTTGACTCATAAAACCATTTTCCTATCACTCAAATTCAGTTTAAATCTACACAACAGCTGCTGGTGGTGTTATGTTATTCCCTAGAGGCACCTCCTCCTGAAGACAGAAATTTAAATAACTGCATCAAATCCTGGTGGCCTTTGGCCATCAGCAATGACCCTGAGGCTAATCAAATTCCATTTTCTATGTGTAATCCAGAAGTGCTAGATATGTTTGGGTGGGCTCCTCCTGGAGCTACATTCATTTTTAAGCTATAAAACCATAGCAACATGCAGCCAACTGTTCTGGGGCTCCCCACATCCAATAAAGAGACTGAAGGGCCCACAACAACTACAGGCAGCTGAGCATTACAACAGCTGGCCAGGAGGACAGCTCAGCCTCCCCGGGAACCTATGGGAAGAGCAACCCCGCCATGGCAGAAGGATACACGTAGCCCACATAAGGATCACTCCTGGAACATTCAGAACTGGCGACGAGAGGGAAGCACACTGCAAGGCCTCATAAGGCATCACTTATATAAAGTCATCTCTCCAAGATCAGGAGACATAGCTGACCTACCTAATACATTACACAAGTACAGGGAAAGAGGCAAAATGAGGAGGCAAAGGAATACATTCCAAGTAAGAGAACAGGACAAAACTCCAGAAAAGGAACTAAATGAAACAGAAATGAGCAACCTACCCAACAGAGAGTTCAAACAAAGAATATTAAGGACGCTCACTGATCTTGGGAGAAGAATGGATGAACTCAGTGAGAACGTGAACAAAGAAATCGAAGATATAAAAAACAACCAATCAGAAGTGAAGAATACAATACTGGCAATGAAAAATTCTAGAGGGACTCAAAAGCAGAGTAGAGGATACAGACAAACAGATCAGCAAGCTGGACAAAAGACTAGAAGAAATCACCCAAGCTGAACAGATAAAAGAAAAAAGAATTAAAAAGAGTACAGTCTAAGGGACCTCTGGGACAACATCAAGTGCACTAACATCCATGTTATAGCTCTCCCAGAAAGAGAAGAGCGAGACGAAGGGGCAGAGAATCTATTTGAAGAAATAATAGCTGAAAACTTCCCTAACCTAAGGAAAGAAACAAGACATCCAGGTACAGGGAGCACAGAGAGCACCAACCAAGATAAACCCAAAGAGGTCTACACAAAGGCACATCATAATTAAAATGTCCAGAATGAAAGATAAAGGGAGAATCCTAAAAGCTGCAAGAGAAAGACAACAAGTTACACACAAAGGAAATGCCACAAGGCTATCAGCTGACTTCTCAGCAGAAATCTTACAAGCTAGAAGAGAGTGGCACGATATATTTAAAGTGCTAAAAGGAAAAAACCTACAGCCAAGAATACTCTACCTGGCAAGGTTATCATTCAGAATGGAAGGAGAGATAAAGAGTTTCCCAGACAAGCAAAAATTAAAGAAGTTTATCACCAAGAAACAAGTCCTACAAGAAATGCTAAAGGTGGAAAGAGAAGACCACCAATAGGAAAAATTATCTATTTCCATGATAAGAGGGTAACGGACACAAATGCACAAAAAAGAGGTTAGATATGATATCAAAAACATAACGTAAGGGAGGAGGGGAGTTAAAGAGTAGAGCTTTCAGACAGAGGTCAAACTAAAGAGACCATCAACTTAATATAGATTGCTATATATGTAGGTTACTGTGTATGGACCCCATGGTAATCACAAACCAGAAACCTATAATAAATACACAAAAAACTAAGAGAAAGGAGACAAAATATAATACTACAGAAAGCCATTAAACCACAAGGGAAGAGAGCAAGAGAAGAAGAAAGGAACGAGAAGAACTACTAAAACACCAAGAAAAAAAGTTTAAAAATGGCAGTAAGCACATACTTATCAATAGCTACTTTAAATGTCAATGGACTAAATGCTCCAATTAAAAGGCATAGGGGGCTGATTGGATAAAAAAACAAGAGCTATATATACGCTGCATACAAGAGACACACTTCAAACCTAAAGACACTCACAAACTGAAAGTGAAGGGATGGAAAAAGATACTCCACGCAAATGGCAATGAAAAGAAAGCTGGGGTAGCAATACTCATATCACAGAAAATAGACTTTAAAACAAAAACTGTAACAAGAGATAAGGAAGGGCACTACATAATGATCAAGGGAACAATCCAACAAGAGGATATAACACTTGTAAATATGTATGCGCCCAACATAGGAGCACCTAAATATATAAAGCAATTAATAACAGACACAAAAGGAGAAATAGACAGTAACACAATAATAGTAGGGGACTTTAACACTCCACTTACACCAGTGAATAGATCATCCAAACACAAGAACAATAAGAAAACATTGGCCTTAAATGACACACTAGAACAGATGGACCTAGTAGATATATACAGAACATTCCATCCAAAAACCAAAGAGTACACATTCTTTTCAAATGCACATGGAACATTCTCCAGGATTGATCAGATATTAGGCCAAAAAACAAATCTACTTACATTTAAGAAGATTGAAATAATGCCAAGCATCTTTTCTGACCACAATGGTATGAAACTAGAAATCAACTATAGGAAGAAAATCAGAAAAGCCACAAATAGGTGGAGATTAAACAAAATGCTACTGAACAACGATTGAGTCAATGAAGAAATCAAAGAAGAAATAAAAAAATACCTGGAGACAAATGAAAATGAAAATACTACATGCCAGAAATTATGGGATACAGCATAAGCTGTTCTAAGAGGGAAGTTTATAGCAATGCAGGCCTATCTCAACAAACAAGAAAAATCTCAAATAAACAATCTAACAGTGCACCTAAAGGAACTGGAAAAAGAAGAATAAACAAAGCCCAAAATCAGTAGAAGAAGTGAAATAATAAAAATCAGAGCAGAAATAAATGAAATAGAGACTAAAAAAAAATAGAAAAAATCAATAAACCAAGAGCTGGTTCTTTGAAAAGATAAACAAAATTGACAAACCTTTAGCTAGACTCACCAAGAAAAAAAGAGAGAAGGCTCAAATAAGTAAAATGAGAAATGAAAGAGGAGAAATTACAACAGACACCTCAGAAATACAAAAGATTATAAGAGAATACTATGAAAAGCTATATGCCAACAAATTCGACAATCTAGAAGAAATGGATAAATTCTTAGAATCATACAACCTTCCAAAACTGGACCAAGAAGAAGTAGAGATTTGAATAGACCAATCACCATTAGGAGATCAAAACAGCAATCAAAAACCTCCCCAAAAATAAAAGTCCAGGACCAGACAGCTTCCCTGGTGAATTCTACCAAACATTCAAAGACAACTTAATACATATCCTTCTCAAACTCTTTCAAAAATTGAAGAGAAGGAGAAGCTTCCTAACTCATTCTACAAAGCAAGCATTACCCTGATACCAAAACCAGACAAGGACAACACAAAAAAAAAGAAAATTACAGGCCAATATCACTGATGAACATCGATGCAAAAATCCTCAACAAAATACTAGCAAATCACATACAACAATACATTAAAAAGATTATGCATGGGCCTGCCGGGTTGCACAGTGGTTAAGTGCTCGTCCTCTGCTTTGGCAGCCTGGGGTTCACAGGTTCAGATCCCAGGCACACACCGACGCACTGATTGTCAGGCCATGCTGTGGCAGCATCCCATATAAAGTAGAGGAAGATGGGCACGGATGTTAGCCCAGGGCCAGTCTTCCTCAGCAAAAAAAGAGGAGGACTGTCATCGGATGTTAGCTCAGGGCTGATCTTCCTCACAAAAAAAAAAAAAAAAAAAACATTATACACCATGATTAGGTGGGATTTATTCCAGGGATGCAGGGATGTTCAACATTCACAAATCAATCAATGTGATACACCACATTAATAAAATGAAGAATAAAAATCACATGATCATCTCAATAGATGCAGAGAAAGCATTTGACAAGATACAGCAGCCATTTATGATAAAAACTCTGAACAAAATGGGTATAAAAGGAAAGAGCCTCAACATAATAAAGGCCATATATGACAAACCCACAGCAAATATCATCCTCAATGGTGAAAAACTGAAAGCTATCCCTCTAAGAACAGAAACCAGACAAGGAAGCCTACTCTCACCACTCCTATTTAACATAGTACTGGAAGTCCTAGCCAGAGCAATCAGGCAAGAAAAAGAAATAAAAGGGATCCCAATTGGAAAGGAAGAAGTGAAACTATCACTGTTTGCAGATGACATGATTTTATATACAGAAAACCGTGAAGAATCCACCAAAAAACTTTCAGAAGTAATAAATGAACATGGTAAAGTTGCAGGATACAAAATCAACATACAAAAATCAGTTGTATTTCTATACACTAACAATGAAGTAGCAGAAAGAGAAATTAAGAATACAATCCCATTTACAATTGCAACAAAAAGAATAAAATACCTAGGAATAAACTTACCCAAAGAGGTGAAAGATCTGTACATGGAAAACTATAAAACATTGCTGAAAGAAATTGAAGAAGACACAAAGAAATGGAAAGATATTCCATGCTCTTGGATTGGAAGAATTAACATAGTTAAGATGCCCATACTTCCTAAAGCAATCTATAGATTCAATGCAATCCCTATCAAAGTTCCAACAACATTTTTCACAGAAATAGAACAAAGAATCCTAAAATTTATATGGAACAACAAAAGACCCAGAATAGGTAAAGGAATCCTGAGAAAAAAGAACAAAGCTGGAGGTATCGCACTCCCTGATTTCAAAATATACTACAACGCTACAGTAACCAAAACAGCATGGTACTGGCACAAAAATAGACATACAGATCAATGGAATAGAATCAAAAGCCCAGAAATTAACCCACACATCTGTGGACAGCTAATTTTTGACAAAAGAGCCAAGAACATACACTGAAGAAAGTCTCATCAACAAATGGTGTTGGGAAAACTGGACAGCCACGTGCAAAAAAATTAAAGTAGACCATTATCTTACACCATATTCAAAAACTAACTCAGAAATGATTAAACACTTGAATCTAAGACCTGAAACCATGAAACTTCTAGAAGAAAACATAGGCAGTACGCTCTTCAACATTGATCTTAGCAACATATTTTCAAGCACCATGTCTCACCAGGCAAGAGAAACAATAGAAAAAATAAACAAATGGGACTACATCAAACTAAAAATCTTCTGCACAGCAAAGGAAACCATCAACAAAACGAAAAGACAATCTAACAATTGGGAGAAGATATTTGCAAACCATATATCCAATAAGGGGTTAATCTCCAAAATA
The DNA here is from genome assembly GCF_020826845.1 of Diceros bicornis minor. NCBI lineage: Eukaryota > Metazoa > Chordata > Mammalia > Perissodactyla > Rhinocerotidae > Diceros > Diceros bicornis. Next base: position 5,868,801 of record NC_080763.1, on the reverse strand, counting down.
TATAAAGAACACATACATCCCAACAACAAGAAAACTAACAACTCAATTTAAAAATGGGCAAAAGATCTGAACAGACATTTCTCCAAAGAAGATATACAGATGGCCAACAGGCATGAAAAGATGTTCAACATCATTAACTAGCAGGGAAATGCAAATCAAAACTACAATGAGATATCACCTCACACTCATCAGAATGGCTATAATTAACAAGACAGGAAACCATAAGTGTTGGAGGGGATGTGGAGAGAAGGGAACTCTCATACACTGCTGGTGGGAGTGCAAACTGGTGCAGCCACTATGAAAAACAGTATGGAGATTCCTCAAAAAATTAAGCATAGAACTGTCATACGATCCAGCCATTCCACTGCTGGGTATTTATCCAAAGAACATGAAAACACCAATGCGTAAAGATACATGCACCCTGTGTTCATTGCAGCGTTATTCACAATAGCCAAGACTTGGAAGCAACCTAAGTGCCCATCAGGGTGCGAATGGATGAAGACGATGTGGTATATATATGCGATGGAATATTCCTCAGCCATAAGAAATGATGAAATCCAGCCATTTGTGACAACATGGATGGACATTGAGGGTATTACGCAAAGTGAAATAAGTCAGAGGGAGAAGGTCAAATACCGTATGATCTCACTCACAAGTAGTAGATAAAAACAACAACAAACAAACACGTAGAGACAGAGATTGGATTGGTGATTACCAGAGGGGAAGGAGGGAGGGAGGAGGAAAGGAGTGATTAGGCACATGTGTATGATGATGGGTTGTAATTAGTATTTGGGTGGTGAACATGAGAACATGATGTAATCTATGCAGAAATAGAAGTATAATGATGTACACCTGAAATTTATACAATGTTATAAACCAATGTTACCTCAATAAAAAAATAAATTAAAAAAAAAGAAAAAATGAAAGAAGGTTTCTGAGTAGTATAAGAGCAATTAATTCCCACTAACTGATCAGATAAATTTTATAAACATTTATAAACTTTTAAAGAAGTATAGTCTGATTGTATTTCTCATGACAGATAATAAAAAAGCCTGAAGAGGCAGGGCTGCCCACTCTCATCCCTCCTGTTCAACATAGTACTGGAGGTTTTGGCCAGAGCAATTAGGCAAGAAAAAGGAATAAAAGGAATCCAAATAGGTAACGAAGAAGTGAAACTCTCACTGTTTGCAGATGACATGATTGTATATATAGAAAACCCTAAAGAATCTGTTGGAAAACTATTAGAAACAATCAACAACTACAGCAAAGTTGCAGGGTACAAAATCAATCTACAAAAATCAGTTGCATTTCTGTATGCTGATAATGAACTAACAGAAAGAGAGCTCAAAAAGATAATACCATTTACAATTGCATCAAAAAGAATAAAATACCTAGGAATAAATCTTACCAAGGAGGTGAAGGACCTATACAATGAGAACCACAAGACATTATTGAGGGAAATCCACGATGACATAAAGAAATGGAAAGATATCCCATGCACGTGGATTGGAAGAATAAACATAGTGAAAATGTCTATATTACCTAAAGCAATCTACAGATTCAATGCAATCCCAATCAGAATCCCAATGACATTCTTCACAGAAATAGAAAAAAGAATACTAAAATTTATATGGGGCAACAAAAGACCCCGAATAGCTAAAGAAATCCTAAGAAAAAAGAACAAAGCAGGAGGCATCACAATCCCTGACTTCAGAACATACTACAAAGCAATAATAATCAAAACAGCATGGTACTGGTACAAAAACAGACACACAGATCAATGGAACAGAATTGAAAGCCCAGAAATGAAACCACACATATACGGACAGCTAATTTTTGACAAAGGTGCTAAGAACATGCAATGGAGAAAGGAAAGTCTCTTCAATAAATGGTGTTGGGAAAACTGGACAGCCACATGCAAAAGAATGAAAGTGGACCATGTGCTATCGCCATTCACAAAAATTAACTCAAAATGGATCAAAGACCTGAAGGTGAGACCTGAAACTATAAAACTCATAGAAGAAAATATAGGCAACACACTATTTGACATTGGTCATAAAGGAATCTTTTCGGATGACATGCCTACCCAGACTAGGGAAACTAAAGAAAAAATAAACAAGTGGGACTTTATAAGATTAAAGAGCTTCTACAAGACAAACGAAACCAGAATCAAGATGAACAGACAACCTACCAGCTGGGAGAGAATATTTGCAAAACATACATCTGACAAGGGGTTGATCTCCATAATATATAAAGAACTCACACAACTGAACAACAAAAAAACAAACAACCTGATCCAAAAATGGGCAGAGGAAATGAAAAGACACTTCTACAAAGAAGATATACAGATGGCCAATAGGCACATGAAAAGATGTTCAACATCATTAACCATCAGGAAAATGCAAATCTAAACAACACTAAGATATCACCTCACGCCCGTTAGAATGGCTATAATCACCAAGACAAAAAACAACAAATGTTGGAGAGGATGTGGAGAAACAGGAACCCTCATACACAGCTGGTGGGAATGCAAACGGGTGCAGCCTCTATGGAAAACGGTATGGAGATTCCTTAAAGACTTAAAAATAGAGATGCCCTATGACCCAGCCATCCCATTACTGGGAATCTATCCAACGAACCTGAAATCAACAATCCAAAGAGGCTTATGCACCCCTATGTTCATTGCAGCATTATTCACCATAGCCAATAAGTGTAAGCAACCTAAGTGTCCCTCGACTGAGACAATTGGATTAAGAAAATGTGGTATATATATACAATGGAATACTACTCAGCCATAAAAAAAGACAAAATTGTCCCATTTGCAACAACGTGGATGGGCCTGGAGCGTATTATGTTAAGCGAAATAAGCCAGAAAGAGAAAGACAAACACTGTATGATCTCACTCATATGTGGAATATAAACCAACACATGGACAGAGAAAACTGTACTGTGGTTACCAGGGGCAGTGGGGGTGGGGGGTGGGCACAAGGGGTGAAGGGAGTCATATATATGGTGATGGACAAACAAAAATGCACAACCCAAAATTTCACAATGTTAAAAACCATTAAAACATCAATTAAAAAAAAAAAAAAAAAGCCTGAAGAAAAAACTGCAAAGACTGAAGAAAAAAAAACCATAGCAACCATTTCTATAAAATTTGGATAATTCCAGTGTATAAAAACTTGCTGTTGGTTTTCATTAGGATCACACTATGAAACTAGCTATAAAATGTTAAATGAGCAGCAACAGGACAGACTCCTCCCCAACAGCCTCCTCAACGTTCCCCCCGAGTCACCGCAGGTGCTGAGTTCCAGTCATGCACATGGGGACATTTTTGCTGTCCCTCTGTAATCACTAGAGCCATATGAACTTGGGGCGCTAGTTGGCTCTGTAACTCAGATGTTAGCTGGGGGTTCATAGCCACTTCAATCTAGATAAGATGGATTCACACTCTTTTACCAAAACCCAAAACTCTCTCCTCAAGAATTCCTCCGCCTCCCACAGGCTTATACTGTTATACTATCCTTGACCTCCAATTCCCTGGATCTCCTGAAATTTTGCTTTCTAATCTGCATCCCTTGATCTCCACTTCCGAATTGATCCAAAATTGGTACTCACTGTCCGAAATCCCCACCTTCAAAAGAAGTTCAAATAGTTAGACTTATTATTAGCAACTAAGATTTGTCGAGTGCTCACTATATATCAGACACTATTCAAAGCACCTATGTATATTGTCTCGTTTCATCCTCCCAACAACCCTTTGAAAAATATCCAGAACTGTTGCCTGTAGCAGAATTAAGATTTGGGGATCGCAGGGAAGTGACATCACATTCCGTACAAAAGAAAAACAACATAAAATTGTGCCGGTCAGTCGGGCTGCCCTGGTCTTCCGTTTCTCACAGGCTTTCTCTATCCCCCGGAGCAACCCCATCTGCACCTCCACCTTGTTTGCTTCTATTCTCTCCCATCCCAAACTTTCTTCTCACTTATTTTGTCTGGGATTTGTCTAGGAATATCTTTCTTACGCAGGGAAATTCTGCTTCTTCAGAGCACCTAGTCCCAAATTCACACATACAAAGTGATGCAGTGCTCAGCAGAGCAAGGCGATTTGCCCTCCACAGTAGGACTTTCCTTGGAAGTCAGCTGGGTTATGACCAGCAGGTGTGGTCGATGTTACTATTGTGGTTCTTATCGCTCTTGTTACACCTGTAACCCCCAAGAAACCACACCAAACATCAGGAGCAGAACTGGAACCCTTTGTGGACACTTTTAATATTTTAAATTTAGTTATTTTGCACAGATAGTGCATTTTCATGTTCTAAATTCAAAGAGTTCAAAAGGATATATAGAGTGAGAAGTCTCCCTTCCATCCTGGTCCCCTAGCCACCGAGTTCCCTCCCCTTGAGGGAAACCAATTTTATCAATATTTTGTGTATATTCCAGGGATATTTTAGGCATCTACAAATCCATCCTTTTAGATTTCATCCTTCCTCTTTTTATTACAATGGTCGTAAAATGGTGGCATGCCACGTCACTGTCGGGCACTTTGCTTTTCTCACTCACTATAGCTCTGGGTGGTCATTCCACATCAGTACATAGAGTTCTTTGTTCTTTGTTACACACGCATAGTATTCTCTCGAGTTCCATAATGTGTATAACCAGTCCCAAAAGGAAGGACATTTAGGTTGATTCCAATGTTCTGCTACTATAAATTATAGTGCAGTAACTTATACATCATCTCACATTATCTCATGTGCAAGGGAAAATGGCTTTTGAAAAAAAATCATAAGAGAAGTGCTATAAGGGGGAACAGAATCAGCCCGCAAAGCTAAATAGACGTAGCACATCTCTTACATCTCACAAAGCAGAAATGACATCGGAGCATGTCCCTCCTCTCCCTTCTCTCCCCAGCTTCTTCGCTCATCTCTGGCTTCTCTTCAGTCTCAGGGAAGGCTGTCTGTGTCAGTGATGTCTTTTTCCATGAGTTATCCTCCTCCCTTTTGCTTGCTGCCTCAATCCTTCTCTCCGAACTTGTTCCTTGCCCTCAGCCTACAAATATGCTGTCTGCCAAGTCAAAAACTAAGCACCAACACTTCCCTGACTGTTATCTCGTTGTCCAGTCTGCGTTTTTAAAGAGAATAGTTGTTGAGCACTTGTTATGTGTCGAGCACTATTCTAAGCTCTTTACAAGGATTAACTCATTTAATACCTGACAGTGCTACAAGGAAGATGTGGTATTATCTTGCCCGTTTTTTACAAACAAGGAAATAGGCACTCCAGGGGGAGTTAAGTGACTTGCCGAAGTTCACAGAGCTAGTACATGGTGGAGCCAGGGTTTGAACACACAAGCTTGATCACTACACTTGCCCTTTGCCCCACACTTCTCAACAGAGCTGTCTCCACAGTGGCTCTGCTTCTCACCCCTGACTCGCTCCTTCACGCGCCAGTCTCCCTTAACCAACTTCCACCCTTGCTATTCCACTGAAACTACCCTGGAAAGCCGCCAGTGACTCCCTAAGCATCAAACTTAAAGAATCTTATTTTACAAACGTTGTTTTCTAGTCATTGTGCCATGCAAATAAAAAAATACAAAGGGAACAAGACACAATTCTTACACTCAAGGAGCTAACAGTTTAGTAGAAGATGTAAAAGGTAATCACGATAAAATGTGATCTGTGTAAGAACATAAACATGCACAAGATTCAGAAGACTGTTTACCCCCCCGAGTGGTCCACTCAAGCTTTGTGAAGGAGATGGCAACTGAACAGCATTTTGAAGGGTGAATAAGAATTTTCCAAGCAGGTGAAGATAGAGAGAGTGTTCCAGAAAGACTGCGAAGGACAGATACTCTTTGAAAGATTCTGGTTCAGTGCTGTGGGGAATAAGCCTCAGCTGAGTCTAAGAAGAGGCTGGAAGGAGGAGAGTGGGGGTGCTGATAGAGGATATGGCAGGAGAAGAAGCTGGAGAGGAGAGAAGGGCCGTAAACGTCCTGCTATGGAACTTGGACATCACACTCACTAGCGAAGGAGCCGGCACTTCCCTCAAGTCCTCCCTATTGAACTCAAGCTCCCTTGAAACTCTTGTGCCTGTTACAAGCCTAGTTCATGCCCCTTTATAAAAATATCCTAACTGGTTTCTCCATCTCTATGGTCTCTCCACCCTACATACCACCAGCAGGACTATGCCACGACCCTACTCAGTTACTGCTATGATTTCCCACTGTTTTGTGAACCTGCTTTAACGCAAATCTGGCATTCTAGACCCTCCATGATCTGAATCCAAGTCCCTTCTACCCTATCCTCAACCTGCCCCTCTGCCCACTTCCACTCCAGTTAAACTGGTCTCCCAGCTCCTTGTCCACTCGCAGAGCATTTCCGCTTAAGATGCCCTCCCCAAGCTCATTTCCCCATATTTCCTCCAGGAATCCTTCTTCCTGGACCCCTGCCCCTCCAGAAGCAAGTCCTCGTCTAGACTCCTGTAGTGTTTTATCTGTTCCTCTCTTTTGGCTATTTGGCAGTATAGATCAACACTTGACAAGTATTCTTTAGGATCTACTATGTACCAAGTACTGTGCTAGGTGCTGAATGCACAGAGGTGACCAAAATAGGATGAAGGGCAATTTTGCCTCCCTCCAGGGGATATTTAGCATGTCTAGATATATTTTCGGTTGCAACAACTGTGGGGAGAGGAGTGTTACTGGCGTCTAGTGCCTAGAGGCCATGGACGCTGCTAAACAGCCAACAAGGCATACAGCAGCCTCCTACAACAAAGAATTATCTGGGCCCAAATGTCAGTAGTGATGAGGTTGAGAGAAAGCACCTTGGGGTGGGAGGTCTGTTTATGTTTAGCTTAGTATCTTCCAAAACACTCAACATAGTGCCTTGATACATACTAGCTCCTAAATATTTGTAGGAATAAAAATGGTACCCTTAGGATGTAGGAAAGGGATAAGTTTTAATTAGGAAAAGCAGTAAGAAATATTAGTTAATTTCAGAGGGGAAATCATAGCCTAAACTTCTTTGCAATGGGTATGGTAAATTAATTAGTGTTTTATGCTTCATTGTTGTGTTTGCTTCATTTTAATATTTATCAAAATAATCCACCAACTTACATAACTCATTGGGAAAGGAAGAATTAATTAGGCAATTTCAAGATGCAGAAATACATTAATATCATCAAAATATATATGGTGATAGGGGAACACATTAAGGGACATAAATCAAAGCTAATATAGCAGAGCAAACTCACCAGTGGAAAATAGGCTTGCAATGTCTAGAACTGTTCTTTTGTATTTAATAATGTGACAGATTCTTGGCACAATCTTTCTCTTCGTTATAGGGCTATTCATTTCATCACATGCACCTTGCATGAACTTGCTTTATTGCATTTGTGAGTATAATGTGAAGGGTCATTAGTGGTCACTGCCATGGCAATCACTTGGCATCCACAGCTTTTGAAATGGTTCCTGTGCACACAGCGAAGACAAACATCTGGCAACAGGCGGGACTCAGGATGTGCTTACAGAGGCCTGCCCATAGACGTACATTTCAGGGTCAGGCTAATTGGAAGCTCCAGCCAAGCCCAGGCTTTCCACATACATGCGGGATTTTCCTGCCCAGCTGTCCAAGGAAGAGTTTACTCAAAGGCATTCATCCCTAAAATTCCAGCGTTGGAAGCACACTGAGAGCTGACCTCATCTGCCCCTTTCGTTTTACAGAGAGTGAAAATGAGGCAGAGGCATTGATGTCGGTTACCGAAGGCAGAGGGCTAGCCGGCGGACACCCCGGCCTGGAGGCCTCCCGACCCCACCACGTCTCGCTGCAGTCCTTACCGTGACATTCTTCTGAGTTTAAACCCATCTCCTTCTAGTGAGTGGACACATTTAATATACCTATTGCTAGTCACTTGTCTCTTTATTCATGTGTTATTTGATTTCAAATACATTTTATAGTTCAAAGAGGCCTTGTACATATACTTTTAACCAAATATGGATGTGTGCGTGTATTGTTCATTTGTCAATGTCTAATGGTCATTGTCCGTGCAGCAGCCAGTGTCTAACCAGAAAGTGAAAAGTATTGCAGATATTTCAGAGGGGATTTAATACAGATGATTGGCTACAAAGGTGGTGGAGGGATTGGGGAGCCCAAAACACAAAATATTCAAAGGTCAGTAACTGTAAAAGGCCCCTCAGGAGCAAAGGAGACAGGCTCACGTTCGCTGTCACCGTCGGAACCTGGCTGCTGAGCAAGAACTAGGAGAGGCTATTGCTGCTTTCATCGCTGCTCCTGCTGCCCACAGCTGGAAAATAAAATCGCTTCTCCCTTTCTCTGATCTTTTAGTCTCCCATCAGTACCTCCCATTGGCAGACTCTAATAAGCCAGCTGGCTAAAAAGTCTGGGAAATGTAGTTTACAGGCTTCCTGCCCCAGAGGTAGAGAGATAGGTAAAGAAGAGTGAGTGTGGACCTGAGTGACCAGACAGCATCTGGCACACCCACCAGTCGGAAATCCTTTGCATGTCTTGTGCAAGAGCACCTCCACGTGTATTTAAAAATGCATCCTCTGTTGCTCCCATATCTGCCAACCTCCATCATCTTTTGTTCCCATTTTCTTTCCTTCCTTCCTTCTTCACATATTATGTGCTAAAGCAGTGTGCTTGACACTGGGGATGCAGAGTGACCAGACGGTGTTCCTACCCCCATGAGGGTTATATTGTGGCAGAAGTTAAGATAAACAGATGTTTTGAGCTCTCCCTAATTCTTTCCTTTTCTTGTTTTTGTTTTTGCTTTCCCTTTCCTAACTTTCTTGGGTTAGGAAACTAACTTACTTACCTGACATACAGATGCTACTGAACATTCATGCTTTAGAACACTGTTTACACTTCTACAGTGGATGTAAATCATTAGTCTAATAGCATGCCATCCAAGATGAAGAGGGGATAGTAGTTAACGAGTGTGTGTGATTTCCAGAAGTATGTTTGAATTTCATAGTCTTACCCTTCACAGCTGAGACTGAGATTCACTCAAGGCTTTCTGTGTTTTCATTGTAATCAGTTTGAGGAGTATTAATAAATAATGGACTTTGTCAAAACAGAACCACAGTTTATAGATTTTTCTTATAGATCTTCCCTGAAAAATGCATAAAAACCAATTTGTTCACTGATTGAACTAAATTTATTGATGGTTAGCAGTGTGTTTGTGCTTGGTGCTGAGAACACAGAGGGAAACAAGAAAGAGTCGCTGTCCTCAAGGAGCTTGGATCCTGGCGGGGGAGGCCAACAAGAGAATTAACAGCGACAGCCCAGGGCACCAAGCACCTAATGATGGGATAAGAACACTGGGAAGGGGCACTGTGTCAGCCTGAGGGCCCAGGGAAGGTTCCAATAGAAGTGAGGCTTTAGATGAATCTGGAGGGTGCACACGAGTGAAGTGCAGAAGGGAGGAGGAGGAGAAGGCCTTCGACACTTGGGCATGTAGCACGGGAGGGTCATGAGACAGGAGTGACGGGAGGTGCAGGAACGACTTCCATGAAGGACGAAATGAGACGACACAATGGTTGTTAGCAGGAGTGGGGTTATGCAAGGATTTAAATACTGTGCAAAAGGCTTTATTCTGAAGGAAGTGACGCACCCACCAGCTTTAGAGGAGAGAATAAGACAATTCTGGGAGCATCATGGAGGGTGTATCAGAAGTGATCAAGACTGAGACAGGGGGACCAGTGGAAGACATTGTGGTACCAAGATGAGAAATGACAAGGACCTAAACTTGCGACTGGAGGGGGAAATGAAGAGCAGAGGGCAGGGACAAGAAATAGATGGCTAGAGAGGCAATAAAATACATTTAGGAAAGGAATGCAGTGAAAGCAGGAAAAGGATCGAAAATTATTACCAGGATGCTGATTTGGGTGACCAGTAGGCCAGTGGTCCAATGACCAAGGTAGGGAAATACAGGAGCAAGACAAGTTCGGGGACATGTGGTGGGGCAGTGGGAGATGGCTGGGGGAGGAAAGGGGTTCAATTTTTAACATGTTGAATTTCAAATGCTTAAGAACCATCCAGGTGAAAAGGCGAGTGTTTGGTGGGAAATATGGATATGGAGCTCAATAGACAGACCTGAGCTGTCTACATAGCGTTGGGAGTTATCTGCTTTATATTGAAGCCATAGATGTGCAAGAAATCACACAGGGAGCAGAGAAGGAGGGCAAGGATAAATTGCTTGAGAATCTCATATTTAAAGGACTTACAGAATAAAAGAAACTCACAAAGAAAACTGCGAAAGAATGGTTAGAACTGCAGGAGGAAGAAAATCTGTGTGCTCTGCCTCATCTCATGAACCTGCATCCTCCAAGTTGCTTTTGTGGGAAGCTAGGGGACCATCCTTCCACTTCTAATTCTTCATTGAGTTCTATGAATCTTCAAAATATACTGCAAATCTGTGTGCGACTCACTACACCACTGGTAGCATCTAGGTCCTCGTTCAAGCCGCCATCTGCTCTCCACTGGATGATGTGCTCACCTCCCCACTCATCCCTATTCCCCCTCTTGCCCAGCTGTAATCCTGGCCTGTTTTGTTCAGCACAACAGTAGCTTGTTGAAAGAATGGCTGATCAAATGAATGAGTGTGGCACTGCCTAACGATACAAAGAAATCAAGAAAACTATTCTTTGCATTAGGCGTTCTGGAAGACACTGGTGACAGCTGTTCTCCTGGAGGAGTGGAAGGCATCAGAAGTCATGTATTTAGTTTCCTGTGATGTTAAGGACAGTGATTATTCTCTGTGATCAGAGGTCACTTCCCTGTCTTTAGGCAGAAGAGCTGAAATTAAACTATTTCTTAAGGTTGAGAATACATCATTCAGTACCCCCATTGAAGATGGGGAATTTTGGCTGGATGGACAAGAATGCCCATTATGCCCACTGTCTCATGCTTTTAAGGAAATCATAGCTTTAACTGTCCAAGTTTGAATCTTCTTATGATTCTTCTTCAACCTCCCACTAAAATGCTGACATACCATAAATCTCAAGCCCTTAATGAGACCCAGTACCAAATCCCCAGGGGCTCCTAACATTCTACTTCTGTGTCACGTCTTAGCAACTTTCGGGACGTCAGGTAAGGAATTCTGTGCCTTCTGCATTTGGACTAAATTGAGGAATAGTAGTTTTCACAACAGAAAGTTTGTCTCCCCCGGTAAATGTCTACCAAACCATTCCTGCCGCCTATCTGCAACCTTTATGAGCTGTGGAGTGAGTGTGTTTTAAGCAAAAAAAAAAAAAAAAAAAAAAATCCTCTAACAGAATTTCTCATGAGCCAATTGCCAGAGTTGGCAGAGAGAGAGTGGAAGTGAGCTGGTGAGGAGGGAGGGGTGGCACTCTGCCCTAGGACTCTGGCCTCATTAGCGCTCAGCAGCGCAGACCTAATGGAAGTCTTGAAGTCTTGTTGGGAGGATCTCTGGGATTCCCAGGTCCAGAGAACGCCTGCAGAAGAAGATGAGTAAACAGACGTGTGCACAGGGCCTGGAGTCGTCGGGCCCAGGCGACAGCTGCAGCCCCATATTTATTGCTCTGCTGCGGTCTCCCATTATGGATGTCCCCTGAAGCCTCTACTATTGGGCATAATTTTTCAGATAGAAATTTAGTAACTCAATTGGCATCCACCTGGGCCCCATGGAAAGTGGGAATAAAGCTTGTTTTCCCTTAAAGTGACAACCCGGTGATAAATAGCTCTCCTGTCTCTCCCTCTGTTGTAATACTCACCGGCTGGCCCTGCTGGGTATGAAAACTGTTTCCAGGAGCACCACACTAGGGAGAGGCGTGTATCACCACTGTTCTCCCAACTGAGCTCAAAACAAAGGGTAGGCACAGAGCTGGATTTGGTGCCTGGTGAAGGTTGATGATACTAGATTTTCCTCCAGGTCTTTCCACCCCAGAAGAAAACTCAAAGACTGCCAACATACAATTTAACCCTCCCTCCCAGCTGCCCTGCGAAGTAGGTAATTAGTCAGGACTGTCCAAGTCAGAACAGTGCAGGAAACACCACGTGGGGAGGGACCGAGAGAGGAGCACAGGGGAAGATACTGCCTTTCCAGCAGGTGCTGAGGACAGTCCTCAAGCAGAATTTAGCAAAGAAATGGGTTCACAGCAAGCAGTTCTGGTTCTCCACACTGGAGATAGACGGCAGCCATTCTCCCAAGATCTTGAATTTGCTCCAGACCAACTTTCAAAGGCCACAGAGATTCTCACAGGAGATCAGAAGGAGGGCCCCAGAGGCCTGGGCAGGTGCCTTAAAAGCAGCCCCGTGCAGAAGCTGCCAGAAGAAATGGGTGCTTCCTGCTCCTTCCTGATATCCCTGTGACCCAGGATTCCCAGGTCTCAGGAGCCTGGGCTTCAAAGGGGGGCCACTTGAATGGTACTAACAAACCGAGAAGGTGCCTCCCTGGCTTGTCCCAACTCAGTGTTGGGAAACCTTCGATTTCTGCTTCCTGCCAAGTCCCTCCCTCTTAAGTCTCGATCGTGAGTCAGGGAGAGGGATGGTCTCTGCTCAGGCACGAGTGCAGGCCCTCCTCGGGTCTGCTCCATGGTTCAACCTTGATCCGCTTCAGAGTTATCCGGGGAGCTCTTAAGGAAATAAACGTTCAGGCCCCATCTCCAGACCCACTGAAGGTGGCACCCAGGAATTTTAAATCATTTTAAAAAGAGACTCAGATGATTCCGGTGCAGCTATCCACAGGCTAGCTTTCAAATCACAGTCCTGTAAAGAGGAAGACTTCCAGACCTGAAATCAAATTTCTGCTCTGCTACCAACTGACTACATACTTAGATGAGCTCTTCTCACATCTCCAGACCTTAATTTCCTCGTCTCTACGGTATGGGTAATCTATTGACGTTTTTAAAGCAGTGGTTTTTATTTGTATTTTCTTGCTACCTTCTAAGCCCAAGCATTTTTCATGAGCCTTAGTGACCCAGAGAAGAGGAAGGTGGGGCCTGGGGGGTCACTGCCCTTTTACTACAAGGAGAGCCAGGGCTGGGGATAGTGGTCTTCAAACTTTCAGAAACTTCTCACTTTCCAAGGCACTGCAGGTCTGGAGAGTTACAAGGAAATCAGTGTGATGTCTGCTGCACTCCACCCCCCCAGGCTGCAGAGAAAGGAGCCGCCTCAAATCCTACAGGGACGCATGTTCCTAAGGTGTACAACCCTCCGGGCAACACACGCAAGGATGCTGAAATACTGGTGTCTGCAAAGCCTACGTGACTTCCCACAACAACCCTCCATCCGTTTCATTGAGAGACGTTTCCAGCACAATTGTTTTTATGGTTAATAATTAACCATAAAAATATGTAATGTGTGTGTGTATATATTGCCTTGGTCAATTGTGTACTAATAATAATTCTAATGAGAATTTAATCCATACTACATTTTCTAACAGTGCTGTGGTGACCAAAATAAAATTAACAATTTAAAATTTTCAATGTACATTCATATTTTTGTTGAAGAGAAGAATGATAGGATGATTAATAAAAGACTTTCAAGCATAAAAATATATCACAATAGGGATAAAGTCCTGGAAGAGAAGTAAAATGGAAATACAATTTCAAGTAGAAAAAAAACATTTTAAAACTTCCAACTATTAAAAAGTAGTTTTTTCATGTCGTTTTTGAACTGTGGGTATTAAATCACTTTGTTATTTAGATTCCACTGGGTAAATTTCAAAGAGTGCTATAAGAGCTTTATTCTAAAATGTCGATATTTACAATATGCCAGAAATTACGTCCTTTGCAGCTATTTAATTTATATGAAAAACATCTGATATCAACTTGAAAAAGAGGTCATAACTTTCCAGAAGTTTTTGAGGGGGCACACAGAAAGAGTTTGAAGACCCTGGGCTACATCAGAGGGTCGGAGAAAATGCAGAGGTGAAGTGGGTGGAAGCCATGGCCCTTTCCAGCCTTGGGGATCACGGTCAGTGAGAGCCACAGAGAGTGGGGAGTCAGTACAACGTCCTCCCAGACAGGTGGGCCGAGGCTGCTCCTCAGGCTCCCATGGCCTGTGCATGGCCTCCAGGGATCCAGAAGTTTCCATGAGCCCCAGCACAGACATGAAGGTGCTCAGTGATCACCTCATGCAGACTTCAGAACAGCACAGATGACCAGACCCCGCCAGCGTGAGACACATGTCACCTGGGAAGACCAGATGGGTCCATTCACCTTTCCTGCTTGCCAGCCTTTGGAGCAGAGCAGTGAGTGTCCAGAAGTCCCGTCCCCTGACTGTAGAACCCTGGTGGGTCCTGCCAACACCCAGGATGATCTTCAGGGAGAAAGGGAAGTGAGGAGCATGGCAAGAGTGTGTGGTCATCGAGGGAGAGGGGGTCATCCAGAAGAGCCCAATTACAGCAGCCCTGACAGGGATTTAGCTTAGAAGACTCTGACTCTTTAAACAGGAAAGAGTCTATAAACCAAAAGCGACTGAGGGGTTGTTAATTGGCAAGACTCAGTTCTGTGCTACCCACCGGGGGGGGGGCTCATCGGAGAGAATAGTCTATGTTGTCTTTGTGCCCTGAGTGCTGTGTGAGGAAATCTGCCGTCCTAGTACACCTGTAAACCGGGCGATGAGTGTTACCCTGCAGGGTTCCTGTAAGAGTCAGAGAGACTGTGCATCAAGTCACCCAGCACATATGTGCCCTGCGAAGGGAAACAGTTACTGTTATTATACAGTCTGTCAGCCTTCACTGCTGCCCATGAGGCAATGAAAAGATGCCCGGACTGTGGTCTCTGGGGCCGGCATCAAGCTGTCCCCACCTCAGTGTGACGCCGACCCTCTCTGGGCACTGAAGCCCACTCCTTATAGAGGCAGGAAGATGCTTCTCCTGCCTCGTTCTGTACCTGGGCTGGGTGCCTGGGTGCTGCTCTGGGCCGCAATATCTGACAGAGCCAGAGAGAAACGGCTCTGAGAAAACACCCTCCCGCTCTTCTCAGAATCGGCCCTCTGCTGACTGGGGCACCGACACGAGCAGGCCTGACTCTTCCTCAGCACAGGGCCGCCCCAGGGAGGGCCCTTCCTCCCCGCAAACAGGCCCTCTGGGAGCCCACGCCCAGCCCGCTGATGAAGCCGCATCCCGGAGGCTGCCAACTGCCAGCCTGGAAGCAGACTCACCGCTGAACCACTGAAATGGAAGCTTCCAGGGGCTCCCCAGACCCTGCGCCTGATGTCGTGTTCTTTCTCTCAAAGAGGGCCACCCCAATTGTAAACAGTTCTGACTCCATGAAACCCGGACCTGCCCGGTCCCGACGTTACTCTTCCTCTCTCCTAGTGGTTAAAAGAAGGAACTGGGCCTCACGCGCTGCACTGGTGAGACAGCCCCAAGCCCGTCGGTGAGCAAAGCACCTCCGCAGACGAAAAGGCGCTTTCAGGTAGTTTGCCCCCGTGTTCGCTCAGATAATGACTTCATCGGTCAAACATTAATTAAGCACCCACCAAGTGCAGGCTCCTGGTGCAGGCCAGGAGGACCTTACAGGCGAGCAGGGCTGTGTGGCTAATGAAACCCACCTGCACGTTGCCTGAGCAATCTGCACACTCCTCCCCCTGGGACAGGTGGTCACCCAGAGCCACTAGCATGGCCACCCTGCTGTGTCAGCTCCCCAAGATCCATCAACTAAAAGGTTAACCTGACACAGCAGGAGATGGGGGCCAGCCTGGTTGTTAATGTTTTAATGTCACCCCTCCTTCCAACTAGTATTTTCCACCAAGTCCTTCAGTTTGGTTGGTCTTCGTTAGGGGCCAATAAACAGACCCAGAAGTAGTGACCATTATGACCATGATGCCATCTATACAGAAAGCTCAGATGAGTCTGGATGACCCACAGAATGTTCTCCACCACACACGTAGTCCTACGCAGGCAGATCTTGCTTGAAGGAAAATCTAATGCTAAAACTTGGGTCAAAACAAAAGGCCAACTGGGAATTCTAATTCCTGTTACAGGATTAATGAGATATAAGATTCATTTGAACAACAGCTCTCTCCTAGTGCATTTAAAATGTGTTTCCATGTGTAATAATTAATTTATACACAATTGCTCAGGAACATGTCCATTGGGTAAATTGAGTTCAAGCATTCATTCATTCATTCAGCAAACACTACTGAGCATCTACTATGTGCCAGGCACTGTTCTTGGTGCTGGGGACATAGTAGTGAATAAAACAGTTGGCTGACATTCTGTGGGGTAGACAAATAACAAGCAAATACACAGTATCTTAGGTGGGGATAAGGGCTGTATACAAAATAAAGCAGCGTCACGGGGTGTAGGTGTAACTGGGTAAGAAGTGGGCTGCTGTCTTTATAGGGAAGGCCACTTTGCTAGGCGATGTTTGAGCTGAGAAGATCCAGGCAGAGGAAAGAAAAGGGTAAATGCCTTGAAGTCAGAGTGGGCTTGGTGTGTCTGAGGAACAGCAGAGGAGGCTGTGTGGCTGGGGCCAGATGCAGCTGTAGATGAGCCAGCAAGGGGTGTGTGGAAGGGTATGAGGCTGGAGAGCAAGCCAGGACTTATGTGTGAACTGCCTGAAGCAGGCATCTGTTCTTTTTTTTTTTTTTTTATTTTTCCCCCAAAGCCCCAGTAGATAGTTGTATGTCATAGCTGCACATCCTTCTAGTTGCTGTATGTGGGACGCAGCCTCAGCATGGCCGGAGAAGCGGTGTGTTGGTGCGCGCCCAGGATCCGAACCCGGGCCACCAGCAGCAAAGAGCGAGCACTTAACCACTAAGCCATGGGCTGGCCCAGCAGGCATCTGTTCTTAAATAGCTCTTGATATAGTCAGCACATCATCAGGACCCAGAATCTCCTTGACTCGTCTAGAAAATTCAATCATAAAATGCTAAACCAAGTTTAGGAACTCTAAACCCATTTTAGATTAAAAAACAATTTCCCTCCGATATCCTGTAACTTTACACCAGGATATTCAAGGCAAGCTGCACACGATACACAATGACTCCTTCTCAGTGAATAAATGTGCTGTCGGCTCCCCAGGCCAGGAGAGGAAAGGATGGTGCTCTCACATGCTTAATTCCACTCTGCTTTTGATTAGGTCTTGTGCTGCACCCCAGCTCCCGGAAGACTCTCTGATACACCCGCTGCTGACAGCTTGGTACGCAGTATTCATTGGAAAGCTTATCCTCTGACGCTGACCTCCAAACTCCCCGTAATAGATGTGAAGGAGCTAGGAAGCAAATCAAACCAGCCTGGTGCCATTCCTTACTCAAAGAGCAGTATTCTTCAAATTTTCAGCTCTTCCTCTGATGACTTACTCAGACTTTACCCTACACTTCAGGAAATTAAAATAATATCAACAACTTTCACGAGCATCTCTGAGGAATTCAGTTCCTAGTGTATGGGAAGGGCCAGTGTCTCAGGATTCCATGGAATGTCTGCCACAATAACGTCAAAGAAGGATTGTTTCTTACATGAGGAAGGTATAGGTCACGTAGCGTGCTTTGCTGTAGGAAGTTATCAGGTAGCATCTCAGCAACAGATAAAGACTGGTTATAGAAACCGCCCAAGTAGGCAATCCATCTCTCAAAAGGATTTTGGCTTCCTATCCAAGCAAAAGAATAATCTGGGGTGAATTTAGTAAATGATGACCGAACTCCCAAAAGTTACTAACAAGTTTTTGTTTTGTTTTTTAAAATGAAAAGAGCTTCTACAAAAAACAAAAACATTTTCATTTTAGAAACATATTAAGGCAATCCAGAAAAGCATGAAAGAGGAAGTGAAAAACAAAAAACGTCACCTGATATCACCACCCAGAGAGAACCCATGTTCACATTTTGGTGGACAATTTCTGAGACTTCCTTTTATGCACGAGTACACACATACACAATTTTACATAAACAGAATCAAAGCAGACTTAAAGATTTGGGACCTGCTTTTTTCACTCTCACATATCATGGACAGCTTTCTAGATTATTAAATATAGACCTAAATCATTATTTTAAGTAGGTGTATAACATTCCATTACACAAATTGTGGGTGTCACAAAATTATTTAGCTACATTCATGCATACGAAGAAGTATGGCTTCTTTATGGGTCATGAGTGGACTCATTCATCAGCTAGGGGAGAAAAAATAATTTAGTCCAATTCCGTAATCTCAGTACAATCCCATAATGTAACCATCCCCGAAAGATAATACTCTTTTCTAGGCAAAAATGCTCAATCTCATATTCTTCTCTCTCCCACAGCTTCTTTCTAAGAAGGTGTCTGGCTGTATGGCAGGAAAGGGTACAGATTACGTAACATTATGGTGACAAGGGAGAGGGATTCTCAGATGCATCTCTCTTGGGGCCTTCTGGACCCTAGCTAGGACTTGTAGTGTTGTGGCAGGTCTTACATGCTCTCTGAACTGAGGCTGCTGAGGTGCAGCTGGCCATCTTGTTTTCGTTCATGCAATGAGCAAAACCCACCCACGATAGCACCCACTATATACCACTACGGTCAGGGCCATCTCCAGAAAGGTGTGGGGCTCCCAAGCAACTCAACCAATGTTAGGGCTGCCCAAGGTAACACACTTGAAAGGAGGCTATACTGTTGACATCTTCCATTGCACCCTTGGGATACTGTTAAAGACAGAAATTTTGCAAACCTGGGGTGGCTGCCCAGTTATCCCATCCAAAGGACAGGGCTGCTGTGGTCTCAGCTAATTGACCCTGGTCTCAAAGGTCCCAACTCTGGCAGCCTCTTCAACCTGCCCCAATCCCTGCTCATTCATTGGGGCTCTCAGCACCCCCCTAGCTCCTTAAGGTGGCAGTGGCTGACACTTCCTTGGCCCAGAACCCTCTTGACAGCAGTGCCTGTGAGCAGTAAAACACTGTCCAGTTGGGTTCACAATTCCCTTAGGAGATTCAGGTGCCCATCACCCGCCTCCCCGTCCTTTGTGGAGTCCAGAGTCCCTCATCCTTGGAGTCTTTCTCTCTGCTCTGTGTGCCCATGGTACAGAGTCCCTATTGTTCACTATACTCCCCCATCAAAGCACCGAGCACGCTTTCTCTTCTCACTGCAAGTCCACGAGGGTGGAGATCACGTCTGCTGTGTTCCACGCACAGGGCCTCAGACGTTATAGATGCTCAAGGCACATTTGAGGAATGGACAAACAAAGGAACAGATGAAGGAATGAATATATAATGAGGTTTCTGCACCAGGGCTGCCCCAGGAGGGGCCTAGAGTTGGACTTCTGTAATCCCAGGAATGCCGCTTCTATCTTCTGGGTCTGTCAGAACCTAGATAGGATCCCTGGGCAGGATCTCATTCCTACCCTGACGTAAGCTTCCCTGTGTCTGGTCACTAGATTGGATACTAAAGAGCAGGCAACGTGAAGAGGCGGGGCATTCAGAAATACGCTGTTTTCTGACACCTGGAGAGAGAGAGAGAGCGCTACCCGCTGTCAGGAGACCTGCTGTGCCCCATCTATGCCCCGCTCTCGCACTGCAGTGTCTTACACTTATTAAGAGGTGAGAATTTCCCCTTCATGATTTATCAAACCACTCTAATAAGTACATTTTATGGTCTGGGTCCTATCCTTTCATGAGGCTCATTATTTTAAACCAGTTTTATAGCAATGAGGAAATAAAATGTGCCACAAATTGTTTATCACTAAACAATCGCTAAACGATTAGCAGTTTTGTTTAAGCACCGCTTCTAAATCCACAGGAAGAAAGTTGTTTGTGCTAAATAAGATGTTGCTACAATGGGATAAGTGTCCAAAAGGTAAGTTCACGTTAATTTTAATCCACTGAGATAAACTATAAAAGTCTCTTATTTTCATTTAAAAATACTGCTTTTTTGCCAACTTCTGAAAAAGAGTTTCTAGATTTTTATTGTCATTGTTTATTTATTTGTTTCCCTGATTTAAAAAAAAAACAAGTTACTGACATTTTTCTGTGAGTTAAAGATGTAAATATAGTAGGCTCTAGACAGCCAATAAATCCAGGAGGGAAATCAGGATTTTCCTTGTACTATGAATAAGTTACCTAGGAAAGTTTACTAATTGTCTTGCTTTATGACAACTGCCTCTGCTCAGGATGTATTTATTGAAAAATCCCTTAAACTACCTCAAAGTTATACTTCTAAAGCAAAAATATTATTTATTTCTAGCTTTCTGCTAGAGTAAAACACTGCCACCTTTTTGCTGGATGAGGTGGGGAGGTGCCATCCTGCCATGCTGTTATCTCCAACCCGGGGCAAAATCAGCTCCAAAGCCACTGTCCCTCGTAGGCCTCATTCATCTGAGCTGGTCAGCCCTATGTGCTCTCTGGTCTAGTCCCCATGGTGTCGGCTCACACTGCCTCATGGCCACCACCTTTAAAGCCATCTCCGTCAGAAAGTCTGGGTTGAGGTTCACCTTCTCTTCCATTTAGATTGGCCCTCAGTCTTGCTCTGATAAAACCTCATCCTGGAGATATACTCTCCAGCACAGTGCCAACTACACTGTATTGCTAACAACACTGTATTGTACACTTAAAATTTTCTAAGTGAGTAAATCTTACATTAAGAGCTCTAACCACACACACATAAACACAAAACAATAATAATAATAATAATAAAGGGGGCTAGAGGAAACTTTGGGAGGTAATGGTTGTGTCTATGGCCTTGAATGTGGTGATGGTTTCATGGGTGTATACTTATCTCCAAATTCATCAAATTGTATACATTAAATACTTACAGCTTTTTACATGTTAATCATACATCAGTAAAGTGGTTAAAAACAATTTTTTAATTAAGAAAAAACTCTGATCCACATGTGTCTCTCAGCTGATGACCCACATGGCTGGCTGCTAGGATAGGGCTCCATTTTTCTCCCACCAAGATCACCACTCCTGCTCACAGTCTCTGTACGAATCAGCATTCTATTCACCCAAGAATAAAAGATAATCAACAGGCATCATACTGTAAAATTCTATTTCCAGGTTTATAAACTCACGTTGTGAGAGACAGGTACATCCAGAACTGATATGATTAAAGTAGTGCCTTGAAAACACATCACTAAAACCAAAGCTGATAACTTACTTTACAGCTGGTCAAGATCAATCTCTTCAAACTAATAACGAAAGCAAACAAATAGTGGCATCAGGAAGCCAAGAACAGGTATTTGGGGAAAGGATCTAGATCTTGGAGTTCTGAAAGTTTCCCGCCCACGAGTTCAGGCGTTCTGGCCACATCACAGGTGGTGTTCCACAGCCACAATGGAATCACGGAGCTACGTGGTTCGTGTCTAGTAACTTCAAGGTTCAGTGGGGATGTCTGCATTTACCCAAACACCTCTGAAATAACTATATAAGGATGTAATCACAATTTTCCACTTACAACATTGTTGGCGATGCTGTTTTGGTGTATCTCAAAGTTTCTGGAACAGCAGTTTGAGACAATGTGATTTGATTGTGTGAAATTTTCCAGTGGGAGTGCATAAGCGTGTAATTCATGTTTTTAAACACGTTATGAAATGCACATCGTCTATTTAGCTTTCTATCAATTCTCCTAACTCCTATATTTTCATGCCTTTGATTTTTATTAAAGTGATTTTCTTTTTTCAGCATGATTTTCCTTTTTCCTAACTTCAAACAAAGTAATTATTTCTATGACTTTATTTTCTACTAACCCTTGAAAAGATATTACCCCAGCAGGCCCCGTCTTTCTTTGGTGTTATTTTTCTGCAACAATTCTTGGAAGTGGCGTCCCATGTCATAACTGCCAGAATTTACTGGCTATTTACTCTATGCCAGGCACTGCACCATCTCATTTAATTTACTGAAAACACAGTTGTAAATTCTCCTGTTACTTTTGCTTGGTAGAAATCGTTCAAGACCCGTTTATTAGTGTGAGAATTAGCAGCAGCTTTGGTGCCTGGAGTAGACAAGCCACTCTGTATTCAAGCCTGGGGGCAGAACGGGGCCGCCGGGTCCAGCTGGCCATGGAAAGCATCTGGAGGATTTCATTTAATGTCTTTAGAAATATTTCTCACTGGGCTAATTTAAGGAAAATGGCTTGTCACAGATGATATCTGACTCTAACAGCAGCTAAAATGCTTTCCGAATAAATATTGTAAAATATTGTAAAACGAAACAGGTGTAAAGCCACAGTCAGAAAATCAGCAGCCAAGGAGCGCTGCAGGGATTATGGGCCAACTTTCCAATAGACGGCAGATCCCTGGGAGGTAGCAGGGATCCGTGTTAGTGGGATATTTCCCCCAATGCTGACAAAAAATTCATCATTTATTCAAACATTCGTTTGATAAATATTGATATACTATATAGAGGCACTCTGCTGGGCCTCAGCAGGACACGAACATTAATGCACTTCGGCCTTAAGGAGTTGCAGGCCGGTGGGAATGAGAGGACCTGATAGGATCTGCAGGAAGCACTGCCACCCCATGTACACGCAGAACGCGCCCCCACTGCCTGTGGAGAAAATCCAAGTCCCCGAGTTGAAGGAGGTGCCAAAGGGCGGTGAGTCTGCGTCGGCTGAAGAGAAAAGACCTGCAGAGGCTGCTGAAAGAGAACAAGGAGGTGGATGCTGCTGGCAGGACGCAGCTCCCCTACCCGCTGGAGAAACCACCAGGGTTTAGAGACAGGCAGGTTGAGAGCTGAGCCCAGGCTGGGTGGCCTGTCGGACTGTCTGCTCTGTGGAGGAGATGGAGCAGACGGGTGGCAGGCAGCCGAGGAAAGCCATTACCAAGGGGCACACCTTCCAGGCTGGTCGGCTGGCTTCTGCTTGCCTCTAAGATGCTGTGTGAGCTGTGTGCCGGGCCAATCCTGAGAGAGGAGGGAGCAGCATCTCCAGGATCCAATGTAGAGCTCGGAGGGGCCGAAAGGTAGTGTATTCAGCAGAGCTCCAGGGAAGTGGGAGCTGTGGGGCTGAGCTGAGGAGCCACCCACCTCAAGGCTTATACGTCTGCACAGAGAAGGGAGGGCCAAGGGCGTGAAGAAGCGAACAGCCCTTAGGGGAGAGAATGGGCCCTGTGATTCTCCTGCACTCCCAATACATGCGTAAGGAGGATGATGATAAGAATAATAACAATGTACTGAGTGCTTACTATGTGCCAAACATTTTCCTAGGTGCTTTACACCTGTTGTCTCATTTAACCTTCATAACAACTGTAGGAGACAAGTACTACTACTATCCCCATTTGACAAATGATAAACCCGAACACAAGACAGGTGCGAGACCCTCCCCAAGCTCCCACTGCTAACCCCCAGCACAGCCAGATTTCAAACCCAGGCTGCCTGCCCTGGACCCACACTTCTAATCACTCAGCAATTCTGACGCCTTAAGAAGGTCATGCTTCAGAGAAATGAAAATCTATGCAGTCACAACACCAGCCCAGCATCGGTCCACACAGGTATCTATGCTGCATTTCCAGAGTGGATGACTGGGATAGCTCAGACACATACAGGCAGGAGGCGGCTTTGGGTTCTCAGCAGTTTGTTTGTTTAGAAAGTCTTCCTTCCCTTTGACCTGGAAGTAGAGCAGGAGAAGCCCACGCTGAGGGTGTGCAGATGTCAGCAGGTCCTAATAGCCAGTGGAATAGCAGGGTAAGTGTCAAACCACTCCTGTGAAGCTCTCTGTGTGAATGCTGATGGACATTTTGTTACAATTAATGTGGGGGTCAGGACCTGTCCATATTCAGAGCATGAGGTTCCAACACCCAACTTCTCCTAAAATTCGAATAATCATTGCTAAGGGTAGAATTACGCAAATGTGCTTTTCCAGTAATTCTCTTATATCTTGAATTGGAGTTAAAAGATAAGGAAAATAAAATGTGACTCCTGGATTTCAGGCTTTTTTGGTGAGGGAAAGAGAAGCAAGGAGGATAATAAAGGGATATAAAAAAAGATTTATGTTCACACAAAAACCTGTACATGAATATTCATAGTAGCTCTATTCTTAATAGCCAAAAACTGGAAACAACTTAGATGTCCTTCAGTAGGTGAAGAATTAAAGAAACCGGTACATCCATACCGTGGACTACTACTCATCCATATCAAAGAATGAACTATTGGTACATGCCAAAAATAATTGTACTTTCTGCTCACTAAATTCCATTCCTATAGGGCCGACCACCTATACTTTCTTTCATATACTTTTAAGAACACTGGGACAAAAGGACGCAGCAACCCCATGACAGCAGGGAAATGAAGTCCCTGGGCAGTTTGTGTTAGGGCGGCTGTCACGAGTGTCACATTAAACTAAGTATAAGCAGTGGTGTGCTGGAGCCAGCGTGTACCATTCATGGGAGCCAACAGGGCACATCTCTTCCCCACTCCATGTTTAGTGACATCACTAAAATCAGCCATGGTGGGAGTATTTACATCATGGAAATCAACAAACCAGAGGTCGCCCCCAACCCTGAGAGCTGGTCATTAGAACTTTACCAGCACACCACTGTGGGTAAGTCACCTGGGTAAGCTATTCTAGAAGGCTGCACAGGTGAGCAGTGGGAATAATCCAAGAGAGAGAAGTCTAAATCAGCTCATATATCCCTCACTGTATCACCACCCTGACAATCAGTTCTGAACCAGATACATTTCTCAAACCAGAAATAAGACTTGAGTGGAAAAACCCGGGAGGTCTGAATAAAGAAAATATTTGTATTTCTATAAACAAAGTCTTTTAACATTTTTCAGGGAACATGAAAAATAGACCAGTTCCTGAGATCCTGGGAAAATAAAATGGCACCCCACACAGTGAGAGAGGTTGCTAAAGGGGAAAAAACGTGGGCAAGGTCAGATTAGACCACCTGCAGGTGCCTTGTATCCATCTTGAGGGAAGGAGATTCAGAGCCTACCAAAATCATTGCCTGAGTGCCTTACAAAAATTTTTAATGATCAAAAACCTATATCTTAAAAAAGCTGGGAACTGGGAGGAGGTATGTATGGCTGTAAAACGGCAACATGAGGGATCCTTGTGATGATAGAAATGTTCTTTATCTTGACTGTATCAGTGAAGATATCCTGGTTGTGATAATGTCCTATAGTTTTGCAAGGTGTTGCCATTTGGAGAAATGGAGTAAAAAGTACAAGGATCTCTCTGTATTATTTCTTACCAATGTATACGAATATTCAATTATCTGAAAATGAAAAAGCTAACTTTTTTAAAACCTGTGTCTCTTGAACTTAGTTGCTTTCTTTTTACATTTTATCTGTATTTTTTGCTTATAATTTTTTGTAAGTTCCTTTGAAAATATTAGCCTATTTATATATTTAAAGAGACTTTAAAAATGTTTGATCATTTGGCACAGTAATTCCAAGCCCAGAAATATATCCTGAGAAAAAATCCAAAATGCAAAGATGTTCATTGTAATATTATTTATTAGCCCAAAAGCCTGAAATCAACTTTATGTCCAACATGTAAGGAGGGATTAAATAAAATATCATATCCAAACAATTAAATATTCTGCAACCATAAAAGATAATGTTAACAAAAAAAAATTTGATGACATAATAAGATGAAAATTTTTAATATAATGTTAAGGGACAAAATGAAGACGGAAAATTGTACATTCAATTATTGATTTCAATAATCTACATGATATGGATAAAATGAGGGAAATACCCTAATGTTAGCAATAATACTCTCTAGGTGACAGATTGTGGGGGAGTTTTAGTCTCCTCTCACATATTCTTTTTGGTTTTCCACAACGAGCTTACCACTGTTATGATCTTGGACTAGTTGTTATACTTTCTAAACCTCGGTGTCCTCATTCATAAAATGGAGATAATAACAGTACCTTCCTTATATTTGGTTTTACATCTACAGTGCTTAGCAAACTATCCAACAGGCAATAAATGACAAATAAATGTTACTTATTTGACACACATGTATGTACAGTACTTAGAATGTACCAGGCACTATTCTAAGATCATTCCAAATATTAACTCAGTCCTCATAAGACTCTGAGTTAAGTACTATTATTACTGAATGAGGAAACTGAGGCACAAATAAATTAAGTGATTTACCCAAAGTTATACAGCTAATAAATAGCAAGCTGGAGTTTGAACCCAGATAGTTTGGCTCCAAAGTCTGTGCGATTAATCATTGCACTATTTACCATTGTCAGTTATTCTTATTATGGCATAGAAGTGAAACTATGAGTCAGATGCTAAAATAATATAAAATGCAGAATTTTTCTAGAGATACATTGTTGATGACAACCAACACGGGGAATGGCAGAGCAGATACATTGCTAGAAGTACTTATGGAATTTAGAGTCATATAGTTTAAACTGGATATCAGTTCCCCCAATTCTAATCTATATGGCCTTGCATGAATTACTTAATCCCTCCGGGCATAAATTACATAGTCTGTGAAATAAGATGTTAAAAGTACCTACATTTCAGACTCATTGAGAGGATTATTGAAGATAATACATGTAAAGTAACTCTATATGATACCCACTCAATAAATGCTAGTTTCTTTTCTCCTTGATAACATCTAAAACACTGTTTTTAAATAGAGCAGAACATATTCAGGTGGTCACATCAAAATATATGCCTCCTGATAAATGGACCATCTCCTGATTATCACCAGCAAAATAAAATTGATGCATGGCATCTAAGTGGCTTAATGGACCATCTCTACTACATAACCCAAAGCTTCTGGAAAACACAGAACTTAAAGATTGTGTAGTTGTAGCATCTCTTGGAGCTTGAATACCCAGCATAAACAGCAAGTGAGTGATTCTTGGTAACACTGTTTACTTGATAAATACAGCAGACACTATAAAATATCCACAGGCAGAGTCCTAGGACTTAACATCAAAAGCAAATATACACCGTCCACTCTTTATGGAGCTTTATGATCCAATAAAAATGGAAACAACAGACCATTGCATCAACATACAATCCCAATATAACAAGAGGCTCAAGAGACACTGGAATACACCATCTGGAGCAAACGAAAGGGAGAATGATCCAGTGTGACTAAATTATCTTTAGTAGAGCCAAACTAGTAGTGTGGTATTACGTATAGCTGGGGACAGATCATCAGGGAACCTTAACTAAGATGACTTTGAGCACGACATTTAAGCCCCTTTAATTCTCAGTTTTATTCAGCTATAAAATGAAAAAAGAATTACATAACTTTGCAGCATTGTTATAGAGATTATAGATTAAATATGGAAAGGGTACATATCAGGTGCCCACTAAATCACAACTGCTATTATTATTATTATTATTATTGTTCAATTAAAATAAATGGAAACTCCTTAAACATCAATAAACAATATTCCCCTATGACAAGATTTCAAAAAATGTCACCAAGATCACCTTCTTCAAAAACAAAAATCAGAATTAAGGGGCTGGCCCGGTGGCGCAAGCGGTTAAGTGCACGCATTCCACTGCGGCGGCCCGGGGTTTGCCAGTTTGGATCTTGGGCGTGCACTGACGCACCGCTTGGCAAGCCATGCCGTGGCAGTGTGCCATAAAAAGTAGAGGAAGATGGACATGGATGTTAGCCCGGTGCCAGTCTTCCTCAGCAAAAAAAAAAAAAAATCAGAATTAAGATGGAGTACTAAAGATATTCAAGTAACCCAAAAGAAGCAGAAAAGGGAAAATAAAGGAACAAAAGATATGGAGAACAAACAAAAAATAAATAATAAAATGGTGCACCTAAATCCAAACATATCAACAATTATACTAACTGTAAATGGCCTAGACATAGCAATTGAAATATGGAGATTATTAGAAGGGAAAAACAAAACTACCCGACTACAGTCATGTGCCACATAGTGATGTTTCGGTCAACGACACACACATATACAACGGCAGTCCCATAAGATTAGTACCATACAGCCTAGGTGTGTAGCAGGCTATACCATCTAGGTGTGTGAAAGTATACTCTATGACGTTCGAAAAACAATGAAATCGCCTAATGACACATTTCTCAGAACATATCTGTGTCATTAAGTGATGCATGACTGTATATGCTGTCTATAAGAAATTCACTTCAAACATAACAATATAGTTACGTTAAAAATAAAAGGGTGAAAAATGGCATACCATGTGAACACTAATAAAAAGAAAAAAAGATGAAATGGCTTTATTAATATAATACGAAGTAACTTCAGGGCAAAGAAAATGACCAGAGATAAAGAGGGACATTACACTAATGAAAAAAAAAAGAGAGATGAACTGGCTATATTAGTATCACATGAATTAACTTCAGAGCAAAGAAAATTATCAGAGATAAAGAGGGACATTATACAGTCATGAATTGCTTAACAACAAGGCTAGATTCTGAGAAATGTGTCATTAAGCAACTTCATTGTTGTGCGAACATCATGGAGTGTACTCACACAAACCTAGATGGTATAGCCTACTACACACCTAGGCTATGTGGTACTAATCTAAGGGGACCACCATTGTACATGCAGTCCATCGTTGACCAAAACGTTGTTTTACAGCGCATGACTACATGATGATAAAAGAGTTAATTCACCAAGAAGATATACATTCCTTAATGTGTATGCAATTAACAGTACAGCGTCAAAATATTTGAAGCAGAAACTGACAAAACTGAAAGAAGAAATAGAAAAAAACACAATTACGCTTGGAGACTTGAACACTCCTCTCTAGGTAATAGATAAAATTAGTAGATGAAAGTCAGGAAAGACAAAGAAGCACTGAGCAACACCACCAACCAACTGGACCTAATTATATTTAGAAAACACCCTTCTCAATACAGCAAAATACACATTTTTTTTCAAGCGCACATAGAACATTCACCATTTATTTAGAATTAAACCTTTACAAACTTAAAAGAATTGAAATCATGCACATATGTTCTCTGATCATAATAGAATTAAACTAGATATCAGTAACAGAAAGATAATAGAAAAATCCCCCAAACTCTTAGAAATTAAACAGCACGCTTGTAAATAATCCATGGTTCAAAGAGGAAGTTTCAAGGGAAATATTTTTTAAAATTTAAACTGAATGAAAATGAAAATAAAACACATCAAAATTTGTAGGATGCCTCTAAAGCAGTGCTAGAGGGTAATTTATAGCAATAAATGCTTGTATTAGAAGAAAAGAAAGGTTTCAAATAGACAATCTGAGGTTCCACCTTAAATAACTAGAAAAGAATAGCAAAATAAAGCCAAAGCAAGCCACAGGAAGGAAATAATAAAGAGCAATAATCCATGAAATTGAAACAAAAGAACAGTAGGAAAAATCAGTGAGACAAGTAGCTAATTCTTTGAAAAGACCAATAGAACTCTAGCAAGACTGACAAAGAAAATAGAGAAAACACAAATTACCAATACCAAGAATGAAAGAGAGGATATCAGCACAGACCATATGGACATCAAAAAGATAATAAGGGAATACTACAAACAACTCTAAACACATAAAATTGACAACTGAGATGAAATGGCCAAATGCCTCAAAAAACACAAACTAACCAAAATCACCCAAGATGAAATAGATAACCTGAACAGTTCTGTAAGTGTTAAGGAATTGAATTAATAGTTAAATATTTTCCAAAAAAAAAAAATCTTTATGCCAAGATGTCTTCCCTGGTGAATTCTACCAAATATTGAAAAAAGAAATCATGCAAATTCTATAAATCTCTTTCAGAAAATAGAAGAGCAGAGAACACTTCTCAACTCATTTTATGAGGCCAAAGGTCATTACCCTGATACAAAACCAGACACAACCAATGAGAGTCCAAGAAAGAAAATTAAAGACCAATAGGTGTAAAAATCCTCAAAAAAAATCATTAAATTGAATCCAGCAATACATAAAAAGAATAATACACCACAACCAAGTGGGGTTTACCAGGGGAATGTAAGGCTGGTTCATATTTAAAACTCAATCATGTAATCTACCATATTAACGTCCTAAAGGAGAAATACCACATGACCATATCCATTAATGCAGAAAAAGCATTTGAAAAAATCGACATCCATTATAATAAAAACTTTCAGCAAACTAAGAATACAAGGAAACTTCCTTAACCTGATAAGACATCTACAAAAAACCTACAGCTAATATCACGCTTCGGGTAAGCTGAATGTTTTATTCCTGATGTTGGAAACAAGGCAAAGATGTCCACTCTCACCAGTCCTATTCAATGTCAGGAAGTCTTAGCCAGTGCAATTAGCAAGAAATAGAAATAAAAGACATACTAAATAGAAAAGAAGAAATAAAACTGCCCCTATTCATAGATGACACAATTGTCTACATAGAAAAACCTAAGTAATATGAAAAAGAAATTAATAAATGAGCTAGTAAGGCCTCAGGATACAAGGTCACCTCACAAAAATCAATCATATTTCTATATACTACAATGAACATTGAAAACCAAAATATAAAAATACAGTACCATTTGCAATAGCTCCAAAAATGAAATATTTAGGTATAAATTTAGCAAAATATAGAAGATCTATATGTTGAAAACTAAAAACACACTGATAAAAAAATTAAAGACCTAAATAAAAGAAGAGACATACCATGTGTTATAGATAGAATGTTTGTGTCCCCCTAAAATTCATATGTTGAAGCCCTAACCTCCAATGGAGATAGTGCCTTTAAGGAAGTCAAATTAAATGAGGTCATACGGGTGGGCCATGATCTAATAGGATAAGTGTCCCGATAAGAAGAGACTCCAAGAGCTTTCTCTATCTCTGTCTCTCTCTCTCTCTCTCTCCTTCCACACATACAAAGAAGAGGTCATGTGAGCACACGGTGAGAAGGCAGCCTATCTATAATCCAAGGGGGGAGCCCTTACCAGACACTGACCCTGCTGGCACCTTGATCTTAGACTTCCAGTCTCCAGAATTGCAAGAAAATAAATTTCTATTGCTTAAGCTATCCAGTCTACAGTATTTTGTTACAGCAGGCTGAGCTGACTAACACACCACATTTATGGATTGAAAGACTCAACAAAGTAAAGATGTTAATTCCACCCAGATTGATCTACAGATTTAATACCATTACAAACAAAATACCAACAGGATTTTTTATAGAAAAGCTAATACTCAAATTTATATGGAAAGGCAAAGCAACTAGAATAGTCAAAACAACTGTTAAAAATGAGAATAAAGTTAGAAGAACCACACTACCTAAACTTAAGATTTACTAAAAGCTACAGTAATCAAGATAATATAGTATTATTGGTCAAAGAGTAGACACATAGATCAATGGAACAAAATAGATGGTCAATAAATAAATTCTTACAAATATAGTCAACTGATTTTTGACAAAGGTAAAAGCAATTCAATGGAGAAAGAATAGTCTTTTCAACAATGGGGTTGGAACAATTGGACATCCTTAAGTAAAAATATGAATCTTAACCTAAACTTCATAACTTATTAAAAAATTATAATGGATCACAATTTTAAATGTAAAAATAAAACCCTCAAACTTTTAGGAGAAAACCTTTGTGACCTGGGGTTAGACAAAGAGTTATTAGACAAAAACCAAAAGCACAACCCACAAAAGAAAAAATTAATAAATTAGACTTCACCAAAGTATCACCTTTTGGGGCTGGCCCAGTGGCACAATGATTAAGTTCGTGCACTCCGCTTTGACAGCCAGGGGTTCGCGGGTTCGGATCCCAAGTGCAGACCTACGCACTGCTCACCAAGCCATGCTGTGGCAGCATCCCACATACAAAAAAAAATAGAGGAAGATGAGCACAGATGTTAGCTCAGGGCCAATCTTCCTCAGCAAAAAAAAAACTATCACCTTTTGCTCTGTGAAAGATACTATTTGAAAAATTAAAAGATAAGCCGCAGATTGGGAGAAAATATTTGCAAGTCACATATCCAGCAAAAGACTTATATCCTGAGTATATAAAGAACTCTCAAAATTCAACAGTAAGAAAATGAAACAATTTAAAAATGGGCAAAAGACTTGAATAGACACTTCACTTAAAAAGGATATATGGTTATCAAACGAATATATGTTCAACATCATTAGGCATCACAAAAACGCAAATTAATACTACAATTAGATATCTCTACACACACATTAGAGTGACTAAAATTAAAAATACTGACAATACTAAGTGCTGACAAGGATGTGGATCAACGAAAGCACTCACATTTCTGTGAGAATGCAAAATGGTAGAGCTCTTCTAGAAAACATTTTGGCAGTTTCTTATAAAGTTATTTACCATATGATCCAGAAATCCCAGCCCTAGGTATGCACTACAGTGAAATGAAAACTTATGTTCAGACAAAAACCTGTACACAAATGTTAATGTTAATTCTATTCATAATTGCTCAAAACCGGAAACAACCCAACCATCCCTCAGTAGGTGAAAAGATAAACTGTGATATATCTATCCAATAGCATACTACTCAGCAATTAGGAGGAACAAACTGCTGATGTGTACAACAAATTGGATGAATCTCAAAGGCATTATGCTAAGTGAAAGAAGCCAGTGTCACCAGGTTATGTTCTGTACAACTCCATTTAAATGACATTCTCAAAAAGACAGAACTATACTGATGGAGAACACATCAGAGGTTGTCAGGGCTGGGGTGGGGGAGGCTGTGACCAACAAGGAGGAGCACAGCAGAATGTTTTTGGGTGGTGCAACCAACTGTACCCTGACTGTGGTACACAAATTTTTACATGTATTAAAATCCATAGAACGATACACCCAAAAAAGTCGATTTTACTGTCTAGTAATCGAAGAAATAATTTTTTAAAAACAGAAGTAAGAACATTAAATTGGTAGCATCCTTTTGACCAAAACCCTTTGGGTGTGGTGACTGTATTACATGGCACTGCAGTGAGTGTCCAGAATCAACCCGCAGATGTGGATACAGCATGACAACGTGGACATAGATCTGACTGAGCTGTATGTACCGGGTAGGGTGAAAAACAGATCACAATCGTTACTTGATACTTGATTACCTTAGAGAGTTTTATAGCAGAAGTCTAGTTTATCATAAGTAAGATTGGCTATCTAGAGACATTTACAAGGCTATTCTTTGATGATATGACTGGCCCAATCAAATTGGATTTTATGATCAATATTCTTCATAATAAAGAGACTGAAGCCAGCTTGGCTAAAAGAGTCAGTCTTCTTCCATCTACTAAATTTTATTTGCTATGTCTTATTCTCCAAGAACTGCCTGTTTATTAATAGACATCTATAACACAAATGGTCAGAAACTCCCTGTCCGGATATCAACAACAGCCCACTGTCTCCATTAGTACTTTTACTATGCCACTATTTAATTGCACTTGAGAGCTTATGTTTGCCAGTTTTTTCTAAATATGGTGCTTTCAAGCTTTATACAGAATATAATACTTGGACACTTAATACTTTGCTTTTTCTTCCTTGAAAACCAGTGACAGGTGTGGGAAAAAAATCTTTGATCAGGGTGAAAGCAAATGGATGTTGAAGAGGCTCTATAGTAGTATCATTTCCAGAGACATTCACTCATTCGTTTTCTCATTCATTCATTCAACAAATATTCACAGAGTGCCACTGTGTGATAGGCACTATGCTGATGAACACAACACACAAGGTCCCTGCTCATAGAGCTTGCAATCCAATGTGGGGAGAAGGAGACAGAAATATCAAGTAAATAGCTAAATAAATAAGGTATTCACAGATTATGACAGGCAGTAGGAAGGAAAGTCCAGGCGAGGTGATAGAGAATAACTGAGAGAGCCCACCTAAGAGGGGATGGTCAGAAAAGACCCACTAGCAAGGTAAGATTTGAGCCAAGACCTGAAGGGTGAGAATGAGGTGGCTGTGAGGAAGTGAAGGAATGGGATTCCTAACTGGTGAATGAGATGCCTGGAGGCAGGAGAGGGTTCAGAGCAACTGAGTACCAGAAAGGCCAGTGTGGCCAGGGGCAGTGAGTGAGAGGGAAGCAAGGTGTGGGAGGATGCCCGAAAAATGCAGTGGCCAAACCAGGCATAGCCCTATAGATCAAAGTTAAGAGTTCAAAGTTTATTCTAAGAGAAATAGAAAGCTACTAAAGAATTTTAAGCAGCAGGGCCAGCCTAATGGCATAGTGGTTAAGTCTGCATGTCTGCCTTGGCAGCCCGGGGTTCACGGGTTCAGATCCCGGGCGTGGACATACGCCACTCATCAAGGCATTCTGTGGCAGCGTCCCATATAAAGTAGAGGAAGATGGGCACAGATGTTAGCCCAGGGCCAGTCTTCCTCAACAAAAAGAGGAGGATGGGCAACAGATGTTAGCTCAGGTCTAATCCCCCTCACCGGGGGGAAAAAAAAAAAAAGAATTTTAAGTAAGAAAGTGACATAGGTGCTTTATGGGTTTTTTTTTAAATCTCTCTAGTTGTTATCTAAAGAATGGGTTGAAAGGGAGGAAGAGTGGACCCAAAGACACCAGTTAGGAGGCAACTGTAGAAATTCAGATAAAAGATAATGATGACTTGGGCCTAGGTGGTAATAATGCAGACAGGGAGAAGTGGAGAGACTTTAAACCTATTTTGGACATAGAATCAACAAGATTTGTTGATTGATTGGACATGGAGAGGGTTGAAGGAAAGGGGAAAATCCAGCATAACTCCTACACATTTGGCTTGAGCAGCTGAGAGTTTGGTGGTGCCATTTATTGAGAGGATAATACTGGAGGAAGATTAAGTTTGTGAGAGAACACAAACTATTTTGAACACATTAAGTCTGAGAGTTCAGTTAGATATTCAAATGGGAAGAAACGGTAGATAACTGGATATATGAGTAAGGAGCTCAGGGGATAGGTCTAAGTTAGACTTAGCCAGGAAATATATTAAAACCTTGGGGAAAAGTTCAGGACTGAACTCCAAGCTGTGCCAACATTTGGAAATTAGGTAGAGGAGGAGTAACCAGGAAACGAGGTTGAGAAAGAATGGCCAGTGATGTTGAAGGAAAACCAGGAGAGTTCAGTGCTTCAGAAGTCGAGAGATGGAAGTGTGGTAGATGGAGAGGATGGTCAACCAGCCAACAACTGGGATGGTTCATGCTGCTCAAAGGTCAAATCGGATGAGGGTAGAGAACAGCCCTTAAGACTGGCTACATGGAAGACATTGACACCCTCAAGGAGAGCAGTTTTAGTGGAGTGCTCGGGCAGAAACTCAACTAGAGTTAAAGTACAAATGAGAAGTAAAGGTACAGAGACAGTGTGTTCAGGTAATGCATTCAAAAAGTTCAGCTATTCAGGAGGCAGATAAGTGGGGTCAAGGGAAAGTTTTTCAATATGGCAGATCTTAGAAACTATTTATATGCTGATGAAAATTGTCAGCCAAGAGAAACTGGTGGCGTAGGAAAGGGTAGATGCAAAGGAAAGAGCAGAGTCGTGGAGAAAGAGGCAGGTGATCTCTGACAGGAGGGAAAGCAGAGATGGGTACCTGTGCCTAGTTAATCCTGGTAAGGTCATCATTAGGATACGGTGCCCTTAACTGGGCTCCCCAGATTAAAGATTGTGTCCAAGACCCAGTGCAGAGAGCCTTAGCTCTTCCACCGCAGGGCTCCCCTGCCACTGTGCGATCGTGAGGGCAGCTGGCCCAACAACCCCAGCGTGCCTCCCCCACAGGGAACTGGGTGAGGAGAGAAGCCACATTCAGGAAAATCTGTAACTGTTGTTGTCCCACTGTGTTTCCTGTGTCATGCAATGGATGAGTAAACTGAATTTATGTTATTAATAATGTAGTGCCGTCCAAGTTATTTTCTCTCGACCTAAAATTGTTCATGGAAACTTACAGGAGACCACAATTTAGCCTGTAAAAATATACGCCACCAATGAAATCTATCAGCAATATAAGAAGACTTATGAGAGTAAGAGTGCCCTATTTCAAATATGTTGGTAGTATATCACGGGCTGGCTTGGCTATGAAGTACGCTGAGACCACTGTGATGGACACACTGAAACTGGGACAGAAGTCTCTCAACACAGACAGGATAACCAGGAAAAGAGGCCACAGCTTCCTGGGCACCCGGTGCCCCGTAGATAACTAAAGGATTATCCCTTCAGGTAGCGGGTTAAACCCAGGCATCACTTTCTGGTGGGCGTTCGCTCTGACAGAACTCAAAGCCAGCTCTCCTCGCCTATGCTCAACTCCAGGGCGGGACTACACACACAGGGTGAAAGCCGCAGTGTCCTCAGCTGATCAAGGGCACAGCAGGCAGGAGCTGACATAAGCTGAGAGCACAGGGGCCAGGATCCAGGGCTGTAGGAACCAATCACTTCCACCAAATCCTGTGAGATCTGGGTAGTGAACACTGGCAATGAATGTAAGCTTGCTGGGCAATCCTGCTGACTCCAGAGACTTCTTTTTACTCTTCGCCCTTCAGCCACAAGTAAGCTCTCATAAGAATGTGTGTTTGTTTTTTGTGTGTTTTTTTGAGGAAGATCAGCCCTGAGCTAACATCCGATACCAATCTTCCTCTTTTTGCTGAGGAAGATCTGTCCTGGGCTAACATCTGTGCCCATCTTCCTCTACTTTACATGGGACGCCGCCACAGCATGGCCTGACAAGCGGTGTGTATGTCCGTGGCCAGGATCCGAACTTGTGAACCCCCGGCCGCAGAAGTGGAGCATGTGAACTTAACCGCTGCGCCACCAGGCAGCCCCAAGAATATGCTTTTACTACGTGAATTTGGAGGGGTTTTCTTTTTTTTTTTTTTTTTTGGAGACCTGGGTGGCCTTTTCTATCAAACTGCAAATAAGCGTTCTTACTTTACCATAAAAATTTATACACACACACACACTCAAACTGGCAAATGTCCTAAAACTAGGCCAGACTTATTCTAATTTAGGGTGTAGGAATAGAGCAGGAAGCTATCATGTAATCATATCTTTTGACTCATAAACCTTACCAAATCTCTTAGAGAGAGTCATCAAGAAATTTCTGTAATCACACGAGGATGCCTCCAGAGGCACAGCCATGATGGCACGCACACAATTATGAATCACTTAGCAGAGTCAGCTCTCTATGAACACAAACATGAAACCCAAGATTAAACACTGTTCTGCATCCGGGAAATCCTAAATGCCGCTGGACATCTTCCACTGGCTTCAGAGCTGAAGCTACCGCTGAACGCGTCCTCTAAGGCACCACACAGCTCACACATGAACTTCTAAATGCTCTTGGGGACCTCAGTGTGACATCAAGCTCCATCCCTAACTGCAAGGAGCTAAGAACAACTCTCTCTCTTTGCAGAACCTGCTACAGATCTCACATTTTCCTTCTTGAGTGTTTTCTCAATTTTCCTTAGGGTTATTTTCATATTTCATTAGTGGGTGGTACATGGTTCTTCTTGGTAAATCACTTATTTGGAATTGATGTCCCAAAAGCTTTTTTTCCTTCCCTGGCAATTTCTCAATGGCTATTCCTCTCCAAGAGTTCTTGTCAATTTCTCTCTCACGTAAACTGAAGACCTACTGAGAGATAAAGAAGAACCATTTTCTCTTGGCTAAATCTTGAACTTATCACATGGGTTACACATGTGTCCTTAAATAAAGTTTGCTCAATTTCACCTGTCATTTTACTGTACTAGGGGTAACTTCTGTTCAACTTTCCTGGACTTTTGATGCAGGTGAAGGAAGATATGATGATGAGATAAGAACGGGAGAGAAAACTTTGAGAAACAGTTTATCCACTGTTCGTTTCCCCGAGGAAGGCAGAAACAATGACTGAGACCAGGAGCTGAAGACAGAGACTCACAGGTCATAGCAAAGCAATGATTAAATTTAAGGAGAGGAGTGGAAATCGGGACATGTGTGCTGACCATGGTCCTGAGAAATATTTGCCTAGTGGGGCCTTGTTGCTTCTTCTAATTCTGAGATACTGGTGACTCTTGTACAACTATCTTCAGGACTTCTGAACAAGGTGAGGCAAGAAGTGGTGGTGGGAGAGAATGGAGGGAGGCAAGAGAAAAAGATTGAACAGAGGCTTTTGGAGAGGCATAGTTATTAACTGATTCCCAGGGAGAAAAAAAGACTCTCTGGACAATATTTTCAGTTAATTGTAATTACCAAGAAAGAAACCACCAACCACACTTAAAAATCAAACATTTGAGGGTGACTAAGAAATTTTGTACCAGAAGATGCAAAGCTGTGAAGGGAAGATATAAACAAACAAGAATGATCAGGAGATGAGCAGAACATCAGCAGGGTAGAATTGCGATGTCCTTGTGCATTGAGTTATACCAACATTCTCCTCTCATCCCTCTACATTATCTCCTTGGGGGATCTTACCCATTCTCGTGGCTTCAATACCATCTAATGCTGATGACTCCAACTTTATATTTCCACCTGTGATCTCTCCTTTGAGCTCCAAAACTTAATATCTAACTTCCTATTTCCTATCTCTACTTGCATGATTCATAAGATTGAATCCCCCTATCAACGTGTCCATGGGGAGAGGGAAATTGGCAGTACAGAAAAAAAATGCTTCAATAGGATAAATACAGTATCAGACAGTGTAAACCACACACTAACATTCACAACAAAGGAAAAAATCTAACTGGGTAGGAAACTTGGAAATAAGCCCCCTAATAAACATGGGGGCTTATTAGGAGAAGATAGTGACTGAGGAGATGGAACCTCAAACAGAGGCATTTCCTGCTCATGGCAACTATAAATAGAAGCAATTCTTTTCTGAATACTCTGTAGAAAGAATCGTTGGCCAGGCATCTGTCTTCCCAGTGTTATCTGCACCCACGAATAGGAACATTGTCAAACAATGATAATAAATAAGATTCTCAAATCCAGAAACTCCAAGACTGAAGGAAACCCACATTTACTTATAAATCTGGAAAAGTAATGATCATGGAGTCGTCAGGGTCCAGAGCCTCAGAATTCCAGAACCAAAGCTTGAAGGATGATATCTTAGAGGAAGGAAAAGTAAATATGACTTTACGCAGTGGGTAGTAAACTTATGAAATTCTTAGCTCTAGAGGGAACAGAGGCCAAAAACATAAATCAGATTGAGAGTTATTTGGATCCTTTCCTTGGTAGGGACACCATAGCATATTAGCAAGAGACTCTTATTTTAGGGGAATATAACTAGCTTTGTAAGCCTGAAGTCCTGGAAAGATATGTAAATACTATCTTGGTGTCACTTTCTGCATAAAGTCACCTCCCAGAAAAGCCAGGACCTCCCAATCCTCAGATAAATGCAGAGGTAAGACAAGACTGCCCACAGGTTACAGAACATGGAGCTGATAGAGATCTGAATGTTAACATCTTAGACTAAAATTAGAACTGAGATAACCCAAATGCCACATATGCAATAACAGAATGTCATTTAGTGGCAAAATCAGAACAAGTAAGTTCAGAAAAGAAGAAGGAGGGGGAGACTGGGGAGATGTCTCAAGACACAAACATAGGAGTTTGTCTAGGGGCAAGGACTTGGCCATGGGTGAGGAGCAGGCTGTTATGGGCACAAAGGCATGGTATATTCCTTCAGAGACAGTACCTGCAAATGGACCAGTAACCTTTCCATGTACTTTTGGGACCTTGGAACATGAAATGCAACACACACACACACACACACCTTATAACATCCTCTAGAAACATATTCTAGTATGAAGAGTGGAGTAGGGCATGAGAGGACACATACACACACACACACACACACACACACACACACACACATTCCCATAAAGTTTTTATTAGGGCCAAAAGCCAAGAAAGGAGGAGGGAAAGGATCCTTTGAAGCAAGGGCTGAACAAAGTTTTTCACAATATGTCATGCACATGAGAATTTAATGAGTCACAAATTCCAGTGGGTACTTTTTCCCTCAATTTTCCAGTTTGTTCTATTTTGCAAATATTTGTACTCAAATGATAATCTGACTTTTGTTGTACAGCCACACTGACTGCCTCATGAAGAGCTTTGAGTCAGAAGACATCTGCTAAATTGAGATTTACAAAGAACTTAATAAATACAAACACAAATGGACGAGCTCTGAATATTATATTCTGAGCATTCTCTTCCTTATGTTCTTGCAAATTATACACCAGCATGCAAAGCATCTCAAAAGAGCGATGCGTAGGGGCCGGCCCGGTGGCGCAAGCGGTTAAGTGCGCGCGCTCCGCTGCGGCGGCCCGGGGTTCCCTGGTTCGGATCCCGGGCGCGCACCGACGCACTGCTTGGTAAGCCATGCTGTGGCGGCATCCCATATAAAGTGGAGGAAGATGGGCACCGATGTTAGCCCAGGGCCGTCTTCCTCAGCAAAAAAAGAGGAGGATTGGCGGATGTTAGCTCAGGGCTGATCTCCTCACAAAAAAAAAAAAAAAAAAAAAAAAAGAGCGATGCGTAAATCCCCTTAGAATCTCTTCCCTCTGAGCACCTTGGAGATGTTCTTTCATCCAGAGCCGTTAATTAGGGAGGTTCAACACTGCCTTCCTCATATGCAGGCTTTGTCTCTACAGGCTATTGATGCGGAATGTGGGGAAAGACTAAGCCAGTGCATTTGAGGGTTATGACAATTGATGACCAACATCAAAGAGCCGTAATATATTCCAGACACGGACTTCAGTCAAGTCTAGCAGCGGACAGGATACACTACAGTACAAGCCAAAAACCTTGAGGACATCATATTCCTGGGGAGCAGGCTGTTCTATGATGTTCAGGCTCATAAGTGAATCAGATTTGGCCTCATTGCTTTGCTTTTGAAACCGTTACTTGGCACGGTCACAGTGACAAACCAATGGCCTGAAATGCAATTAGCTTTATGCATCCTTGTTAAGCAACAGCCTGCTGGCCCCTGGCGCCGCATGTGCGATGCAGTTAACAGGGCACGCCTAGCTGTCAAGCAGGTCCCGGCTCAGATGAGATAAGGTACTCACTTTAAATAAGGCATTGCTTTGCAGACTCCAAAAACTATATATACATATATATTTAAAAAACACATTTCCTGCCAAATTAAAGAGAAGTTTTATAACATGATACAAACACAGTGTTGAAGAGGTTATGGGCTTCCTCTGGAACTGTGTAATACTTTAATATTATTTATTATTTACCTCCTGCAATTAGAAAGGCAGAGACGGTCAGAAAGGCATAGCCTGTAAATTGGTTTCTGTAGCCTTTGATAAAAAACTGTTTGCATTACATCGTTTTAGTGGCTCTTGAATTCTGACTGAGGGCATTATTTGGCTCTCCAAAACTGACGGCATCTCCTTAGGGGATAAAGCCATAATATGGAAAACTTTGCACTCCCTGCCCTTCCCTTGTAAATTCAAGTCCTAGCAATAGGAGAGATGTCAGTCTTGCCATCTGCCTGCAAATGCATGACTGTAATAATGACAATGACCAATTCCTCAACAAGAGTGCTTTACTGATTCAGAGGAGCCAGGGTCCACTTATTTCAAATGAAATAAGTGTCCAGTGGTCCCACGCTCCGCCCTGAGTCCTACTTCTCCCAGCTGGCTCCCAGTCACCCACAGTGAAATCCTAGTAGTTTCCTGGATGTGCAGCAATGGCATATAAATTTCTTTCCACAATAAACTGGCCTCTGAGATAGTGGGTGCTGATCATTGTAGGGCTTTGGTTTTGCAGTGTGGGATATGCATGTTTGGGGCCTGTGGTAGATCAGTTGCGTTAATGGCCCCAATTAAAGGCCTCCCTATATCCACACTCTTTGTTTGTAACTTCCTTGGCCTGTCCACTGTTATTCTGGACTGGACCATCTGACTTCCTTTGGCCAGTGGGACAGTAGCAAACCTGACACTTACAGAGGCTTTACGAAGTGTTTGAGTATTTCTGCTTCCTCTCTTGTTTCTCTGCGATTGTCATGAGAACATGTGCAGGCTAGCCTGAGAACATGCCTGAGCTAGCCTGCCCAGGGGTACATGGGACATGTGCCTGTGACAGACCTGTGGAGGAGACCTCAGCAATCCCAGCTGCAGCCACCTAGACCAGGCAGTCTTCTTCTGACTCACCAGCTGAATGGATGCGTGAATGAGCCTGGCTAACCATAGACTCATGGGAAATAACAAACGGCTGTTGTTTTAAGCCAGCAAGTCTGGGATATCTTGTTACACAGTATTATGTTGGCCATGGGGAACTGATACAGGGCCAGAGCTGAATCTTTTAGGCAACAGAGGAGAATTTGAGTGCTACCGTCAGTCATCTCGCTTCTCTATTCTTCCCCATGCAGCCCCTCCTTCACATACGCATTGAACCAAACTTGAAGAGTCAGTTTGAAAGAGCACTGAATGATTAGTCTGTCGGGGGGACCCACTATTTTGGGAGGCATCACAGACAAGAGATGAAGTGAGAGCTTGGGAGCGGGGTGCTTATGAACAGGCCTAGGTGGCTGGGCACAAGGACAGAGGGGGCTCAAGAGCCCAAAATACAGACTAGTCATAAAGCTGGGCGCCCAACTGCTGGCTGGCCCTGGGGCTCAGCGAGCGTGACCGTGCAGGCTCCACCTCACCACCATCCTCCCTGAAGGAAACCTTAAAGAATCTCAGACGGCATCTCAAAGCTCATCTTGTCTAGGCACTCCTTCTGATATGTGATACATGGGAGTCATCACCTGCCTGGTTTGTCATAAGCTGAACAAATGACTGTGTCTGGGAGTGATGTTAAACGACTGATGAGCACTGGGGATACTTAGACACGCCTGAGAATTAGAAAAGGCCTCGGCAAGTTCAAGGTTCCTGCCTGGAACCCCCTCACTTTGCTCTGCTAGCCAGTCACAAAACCCAAGGCAGACCTTAGATTTCTCTAAAGCTTCAATCCACACGTTAAAGCCAGAATCTGAAGAAAACACAAACTGAATTTAATTAAACAGGACTTCACAAAGTCTCAAGTCAAATATCAACTAGGTGCTTGGTTTTATGCCCTCTGCTGGACGCTATGGTTTTACGAAATAAAAGGCACACAAGTCCTCCCCCTTCAAAATTCTTATAATTTGGTAAAGATGAACATACTGGAAATACCAGCATATTAATAAGGAGCATACAATTGTGGTAATCATTTTTGTGTCCACAAGTGTCCAGATTCTCCTCCTTCCATACACAAGGAAGGACTGTACCCCCTGGAAGGGAAGTGCAGCCATGTCACTTGTTTTGGGCAATGGAAAGTGATGTGTCATTTCTTCAGTGAAGGCATTTAATTACTGGTGCTTAACTCCAACCTCCCTTCCCTGTGGCATTCATCATGGAAGGACACGTCGGGATAGAGCCTCTGCCATCCTGGATCCCTCAGTGACCATGGCAGACAGAGGCTCCCTGTTAACCTACACAGGAGATTTAGCATGAATGAGAAATATACTTTGTTATGCAAAACCACAGAGATTCAGAGGTTGTTTGTTACTCAAGGGTAACTTTGCCTATCCTGACTGATACAATAATCAACGTCTAAAATTTTGACACCTTAACTGTAAGCATAACAGAGACAAAAAAGTGTAGAAATCAATGTGGACTAGAGTAGTCTGGAAAGCTAGTTATGTCATAAAGGGTAATGCAAGGGACAGAAAGGAGTGGGAAGAGAAGTAAAGACAGGGAAAAAAACTCAAAAGCATAAAAATAAGAATGTACCTATTTTTGTCTTTG
Organism: Diceros bicornis minor; assembly: GCF_020826845.1. Taxonomy (NCBI): domain Eukaryota; kingdom Metazoa; phylum Chordata; class Mammalia; order Perissodactyla; family Rhinocerotidae; genus Diceros; species Diceros bicornis. The sequence goes on along the minus strand of NC_080763.1, from coordinate 5,825,293 downwards.
TTATGGGACTTAATGTCATCACTGTGAACTTGTTGGGTTCCTTGAGGGGAAAGATCTGGGCTCCACGTCTTGGTCCCCTCAGAGCCTGGCAACAATGGGTTCCCAAGTAATGTTTGTTGAATGAATTAGCAGAGTGTGTTGAGGTCAATGGGATAACAAAGCCGAGTCAATCAGGAGGTGAAAGAAAATTAGATCTGACCAGCAAATAGCACCACTTTAAATACCAGGGACAATAAATGTAGCAGGAGGGTCAGTGTTGAGAAAATCATCTTGTAAAGACTTCAGTTTCCTCATCCATGAAATGGGGCAGATGACCCCAAAGGCTTGCTCCAGTCCTCACCGCCAGGATGTTATTGTTTGGGTCTTTTTGATCTAAGAGTTGGATTGCTTTCCCCTTTTAAACTTTAGTCATTATAGTGGTCTCTCAGGCCACTGGACTTTTCATAACATTACTGTTCTTTTAAAAGCTTCAAGTTCCTATAAAATGTTGCACCAGCATTAAGCCAGGGGTTCTTTAAAATGGAATAACATGACATTTTTGAAAAAAATATTCAGCATGTGGAAAGTTCAAACCAGGCCCAAATTGCTTCAATGCATGTGTAATGTACAAACAATTTCATTTTTGCTCATAAATTCTATTCTTAGTGAAGTTATTGGGCGGGCATGGAGGATGAGGAGTGAATGATGACCTCTATTTTGGCAGTGGATGCAAATAATTAGCTACATCTGTGGTGATTAAAATTTTTATAACTATGGTGTATTCAAGCGTGTCTTTGGTAATTAAAAAAATTTAAAGAAAGAAAAAATATATTTCCTCAGAAATTTTCCAAAGATGTGCTTTGAAAATCCCTCTCCTATCATTTTTTTTCTTAAATATATTTATGTTTCACTGCTGATTTCTGGTTTGTTTCATTGTATAACCCTTTCCACACCTCACACCACTTTTTAAATACACATGAGGACTGAACTCAGGAGCACCCTGCCACTTACTTTTCAGACCACCCGAGGCAGGGGCCAGGGTCCTTGGGAGCACAGCCCTTGGGCCAAAAGCTAAGTGCTTTACAGGCAGGGCAGGCCCCGGGAGCTTGAGACACATGTCCCTTCAACATTTCATTCCCTGGAGCCTCATCCTGCTCTGGTGGCCAGCTCTGCCGACGGGAAAACTCAGACTAGGGTTTACTGTCTGCAGTGTCTTTGACTAGGCCTGGGACAGCCTTCATCCTAGGTAATATAATTAAGCTATAATTAAGCAATAACGATGGAGACTATGCTTATTAGGTACTTGTACACTCAGGATGGCATTAGCAGTAAGGCCCACCAAGAGGGCCTTCAGTCTCCCAGGAAGGAGATTAATTCACGATAAAAACACACACTGGGACCTTCCTTGCTTTGGAAATTTTTTTAAAACAATAATCTTTATTATGAAGAAGATGATAAGATAGGTAGGGGGAGGAGGACTTTTGAACAACAATTTCAGATGTGATGCATTCAGATTAATGGGCTCTGCTAGACTGTTCCATGGCCAGTCAATGCCCCACTAATCTGACTATCTTTACAACAAAAACAGGAGATACTCAAGACAAGGTTCTCCTATTGTGGAAACGATCTAAATACATATCCCAAAAGCTAATCTTGGAGGGGCTCAATATGGGGATGAGGGAGGAAGGGAATTCATCTGGTCTAGCTACACGTGGTCAGGTTGAACGATCTCCCTGTTATTTGTACTTTCTTGAGAGCGCTCAGGGAAAACACGTCATAGATTCTTCCCCCCGGTTTCAACAAGCTTATTGACTCATCTGTCCAATTGCACAGACAGCGCATGCTGGCAGCCTCCTAGGGGACATGCGAAGGGCGCGTGTGGGATGTGCTCACCCAGGTCTGATGGGTGTCTCTGATACCGCTGCTCCTCACTTCCAGAGAGGCCTCTCAGACACAATAAGGTGGTAGGAAAGCGACCAATACACAAGCTCCCAGATATTTTCTCCCACACGAAGCCCAAAATTCTCCACAAAGGCATCTCCACACAACTGCCACAGCCCCCCATATAACACATTTTACTGTATGTGCACCTATAAAATCAAGGAGTTTTAGGTACGTAAAGCAAGGAATTCAGCTGGAACACCCCAGGGAAGAATTCCTCCATTTCCCTCTTTATTTTAACACCACATTGGGGCTCCCGTGATGTGAGGGTTGGTTATTAGTCTTTTACAATTACCTCTAAATATCTCATGGATCCATCTGCTCCTTTCCACCTTTATAGCCGCCAGCTTACTCTAAGCTATCATAACTTCTCACCTGGACTATTGCAATAGCCTGAAATCTGCCCTTCTAGCAGCCTCCACACTGCATTCAGAGCAATCTGGTTTTCTTTTTTACTGAGATGAAGTTCACATAACATAAAATTAACTATTTTAAAGTCTACAATACATTAGCATTTAGTTTATTCACAATGTTGTGTATGCACCACCTACATCGAGTTCCAAAACGTTTTCATCATCCCAACAGGAAATTCCATACCCATTAAGCAATCACTCCCCATCCCCCTTCCTTCCCCAACTCCTAACGATCACTAATCTGCTTTCTGTCTCTATGGATTTACCTATTCTGGACATTTCATATAAACAGAATCATGAAATATTTTTGTGTCTACAAAATTTCCTTTTGTGTCTATTTCTTTCACTTAGCATAATGTTTTCGATCTTCATCCATGTTGTAGCATGTATCAGTACCTCATTCCTGTTTATGGCTGAGTAAAATTCCATTGTGTGTATATACCATGATTTGTTTATCCAGTCATCTGTTGATGAACTTTTGGTTGGTTTGTACTTTGGATTAGTGTGAATAGAGCTGCTATGAACACTCATGTACAAATCCGGAGTAATCTTACACACATACACATATGCACGTCTGATCATGACCTTACCACCTTAACAGAAGATGGGGAAAAAATTGTAAGGGCCAAAGGGACCTGAGGCTGAAACAACCTGTCAATTCTGGTGGTGGGCACAAGTCCATCAAAGCAGCTGGGTGGCATTAGGAAAAGAAACTTTTAGTTTTCTAAACAGTTCTGTGAAGCAGATAGAAGTGTGGCCAGCCTAGAGCTGTTGAGCCTCCACATTTCAAGGGGGAGGGAGGAGAGAAACTTAGCCCTCCCCAAACCAGGATCTTCCAGCCCAGACCATTATGAGCTGCCACTTCGCAGACATGGGGGATTTCCCTTCTCACTCTTCAGGGCTCTCACCCATCAAATGAACACAAACCAACCAGTAGGACAGGGTCAGACATTCATCTTGACTCAGATTCCAGTTCCTGCTTTCAGACCTGTCATAATAGCTATAAGCTGTATAGAAACCAAAAGTGGAGAGAGGCCTCCGCTCCAGTGAATTTTTAGAGGCAAATTTGCCCAGCGTCCTAACTATATGCCAATGTGATGAACACTTTTATGCTAATATCAAGCCAGACCAGTTGCAGGCATTTTGTTAATTAGAAAGCCTCATTTTTCAACTCTTATCAGTATGTAAATTAGATTTTGACTCTCTGGCCACCTGTTCCAAAGGCACAAGGCCCCCCAAATTCAATTAACATAATTCTCATTCCAGTGTGACACTTCAGGTGGTGAGGGCTGAGCATCCAGCTGGGGTCCTCCACTCCTGGCAGAACCAGAAAATGCTAGGTATCCCTAAGGTAAAAGCCACCAGAAACCAAACCACAGGGATATGAACCAGAGGATGCAAGTATTTCCTTGCTGGAAGTTCTTTAGAAATCCCTAATGCCAACCCCCTTCTTTGACAAATCAGGAAACCAAAGCTCCAACTGCAGAGGCAGGAGGGTTCTGATGAGGATGTTCAGCATGGGCTATCTGAACAGCAGGTGAAAGCCTGGAGTCCATGTTGGAGGCAGCTTCTGACATAGGTCCAACTGTAAAATCAGAGAAATGATCTTTTTTCTACCCTTTTCCTCTCCCTGGCACCTCACCCTCCAGCTACCTGGAAATCTACACCATCATGTCCCATCTCTACCTACTCTCTCAAATACTGCCTTAGAACCCAAATTTCTCTTTTCCTTCCTTTTCCCTCTTCTCTCTATGTTATTGATTTTTTACTTTGATGATCTGTTGAATGCAATGGACTCTCTCAGAAAAAAAAAATGCGTGTATGCACACAATTTTGCATTAAATTTAAGAGAGTTTTCAGACCTCCAGAAGCCTGATCCACCTATCCCAATTTAAGAATTCTTGTTTTCCACCTTTCTCCCACTAAGCAATCATGGGGGGAAGCAGTCATAAAATTTACATTTTGCACTGAAAAGAATTGCCCAACCCAGTTCCCCCCAAGCAGAGCCTGACACCAAGACTTAAAAGCAAGAACTTGATTTGGAAGTGTGGTCCCAGGGAGACGGATGGGGGAGGCATGCAGAATGCATTATGGAGTCAGCCAGCCTGAAAGAGGTGGGGTATGAACGGCCCTGGACAGCACAACCTGCAAGCCTACCAGACAGCTGAGGAATCCCAAGCTGAGGCATCAATAAAGAAGCACTGAGGCGGGTGCAGGAGATGGGCCTGAGGTGAGGCCCTCGTTGTACCTGCATGAAGCTGGTCTGAGCTCTCTCTGAGCTGTTCCCACAGCAGTGGCCAGAATAAGACACAGGTGAGGCTAAGAGGATCTTAAGTGATGTTTACAAGGTATCTGCAATAGGGATCTTAGAGATTGTCTAAATCACCTTTCTCAAATATCTGGTAAACTAACGCACACTTATCTGTCAGTGACTGATAAGAATTCTGGTTTCGCAGAAACTTCCTGAAACAATCTAAATATTCAAAACTACTAAATTGATTAAATATACTAAGGTAGTGGCCTTCAAAGTGTAGTCCCTTATTTGCAGCATCAGCATCACCTGGGAACTTGTTAGAAATGCATATTCTTAGGAAGTGCCTCAGGCCCACTCAATCAGAAACTCTGGGGTGGGTCCAGTAACATGCTTTAACAAGCCCTCCAGGTGATTCTGATGCAGGCTAAAATTTGAGAACCACTGTACTAAGGTATATCCATATATATTTCGCAGAATACTATGAAACCACTAAAACTGTTCTTGTAGATGAGCATTTAATGATAGGGAAAACTGTGCCCTATACATAGTGGGGGTTCTATAAATATTGGTTAAATGAATAATAGCTAACACATATAATCCTTATTATCTGCCAGGCTCTATTTCACAGCCTTACATATATTAACTTATTTAATCCTCAGATCAATGCTATGAGGTGTAAACTAGTATTATTCCAATTTTATAGAGAAGGAAACTTCATGAACAGGTTAAGGGACATGCTCAAGGTCATTCAGCTATTAAGTAGTGGATGTGAAATTCAGAAGTCTGAGCTACAGTCTCTGCTCTTAATCATGGATGGATGGATGGATGGATGGATGGATGGATGGATGGATGGATGGATGGATAGATGGGTGGGTGAATGGGTGAGTGAGTGAAAGGATGGATGGATGGCTAGATGGTGGGTGAATGGGTGAATGGGTGAAAGGATGGATGGATGGATGGATGTTGATTCTCCTTGGCAACGTATAGTTTTTTCCGTAAAACCACACTACAACTGGGCATTTTGTGCCACAGGTATTTCATAAATACACAAAACTGTACAATCACTAGGTTTTATCTTCAATCACAGAAGCAGCTCTTTGGAAGTCAATCATTACCTCCCATGTGAGGTGAATCTCATTTTCCAGCTACCAGTTAGTACTGATTTTTCCTGGTGCTCTAAGAGTCCCTTGTCTTTAAAAAATAGCGGCATTTTATTCCCAGAGAACAATGGCTTCTTTATGGCATAACCATGCTGTTAGCCAAGACTGAGGGGCAGTCTCAACCCTCGTTTTAATAACGGAAATACATTTACGTGGTACACTAACTAGGGCAAACCCAGTCTGGGGCAGCCGGTTCTGTTTCTCATTCTTTTTCCCTTTCTTTCTGCATCATTGTTTCCTTCCTTCCCTCTTTCCTTCCTTCCTTCCTTTCTTCTTTCTCTCCCTTCTCTCTTCCTTCCTTCCTTCTGAGGTAATTCCTGAAAAAAAAAATTAATTCAAGTTCAGATAATGTGTTTGGTTTTTTAATAACTTATTGCACTCAATACAAATGCCTTTTACTTTGGCAAAGTACTTTGTCCTTTTAAAGAATGACTTTCCTGTGTATTATCCCTTTTGAGCCTAGTAAAAACCCCATGACATAAAACCAAATATATCATTATTTTGCAGATTAGAAGACTGGAATTGCCAGTCCTCCTCCCAAAAAAGAATTCCACTGCCCTGTTCCTTTTCTCCAAAAAAAGAATTCCACTGCCCTGTTCCTTTTCTCCAAAAAGAGGAGAAACCCAGCCCCCAGATCTCTTTGAGTCCATTGGTTGGTTGTCTGTCCTTGGGCTGAAGTATCACGTTAACACACTAGGTAGCAGCACACTGCCCAGAGGAGACCTGTCCACTGAGCCAGGTAGGCAGGAGGACAAAAGGCTGGCTGGCTGGTGGTGGAGTCTGTCCCCTTCAGCAGCTTCTTCCTCTGCTGGGTGGGGTTGTCCTGTGTTTATTTTTTCTGCAGAGCCTCAAGCAAATACACCAAGGTGGTGACCAAACAGCGGCTCACACAGAGGCAATGACAGTCATGAGGCTGGGAGAGATGTTGGAGATGCTGGCAAAGGTCAGGGGGCAGACGGGATAGGTGACTGTCAGAGAACTCATGGGGCAGGCAGATGTGCAGCACGTAGGCAGGCTGAGTGGAGCCAGAGTTGGGGATGTTGACGATCTCTGTGGACTGCTTGGTCTGCAGACAGGTGATGAAGGCAGCCTTGAGGGACTTGGTCTGGCTCATGACACCCTCTTGGTCATGGCTACAGGGCAGAGCCAGTGACAGACAGTAATCTGTCTACACTGTCATTCTTTGGGCAACCCCTTCCAGCCATGAGGCCTCCAGCTACATCATCCAGGGACTCCCAGGGGGGCCTCCTTCAGAGAAGGGCAGAGGCCTATAGGCCAGGGCATTGTTGCCTCTCTACACCTTCTGCCAATTTGTTTAGAGACAGGATTATTCTTTCATTCGATTCACTCAACAAATATTTATTCAACACCTACATGTGCCAGACACTATTCTAGATGCTTGGGATATATCCATGAACAAAACAGACAAAGATCTCTGAGGTGGAGGAGCCTGTATTCCAGAAGGGAAGACACACAACAGACATGATAAATAAGCAGGTGTGTAGTATGTTAGAAGATGATAAGGGACATGGAAAACGAAAGTGAAGCAGAGAGTAAGAAGGACAGGAGTGTTCGAAGGGATAAATGGGTAGTCACAAAAGGCCTCGTTGAGATGGAGAGTTTTGAGCAAAGACCGGAAGAGGAGGCGGGAAAGTGAGCCGTGCTGCTGTCTGAGGAGGAGTCCGGGCAGCCACAATAGCTTACATGAGAACCTCCCCTCCTAACGTCTGGTTCAGAGCCTTCGGCACCTCACCACGTGGAATCCGACATGGGGAAGGGAAACGGAACAAATGGGCCTTTGACAGAAACTCTATTACGAGTAAAGCAGGCACTCTGTGGGAACACCTGATTCGCTGGTGAGGGTTTAACGACCATCACTCCAGAAAGGCCTGTGACGTGTGTCAGTTTCCATGGTGTAAATACTTTCACCATGGCTGATTTCCAGCTACCAAAATGGGGTCATGAACCCAGAGTTGGAGCAGGCTCCGACACACTGGTCCTCGCCTTCTTCTAGGGAAAAGGCCAAAAACTAAATTAGGCCCCGTGCTCCAGGACCGCTCATCACTCGTCCCTTCCCTAATATTTCTTTATTCAGAGGTGAGACCTTCTTTCTCCTACCTTCACACTCAGCACCAAAACTCAAATCAAGAACATCTCTTTTCTTTTCTTTTCTGTTCTATAGGAAAATTTCTGGAGAAGGACCTAAATGGAGAAAGAAAAATCCACAGAGACAGAGATGCAAAACAAGGAGTCAAGAGGCAAATGCTGAGATGAGGGGCAAGGAAAACCGAGCCCCCAACACACAGCTCACGTGGGTGAAATATCAAGAACTTATCTGGAAGCCTGTGAGCTGCAGCATGAGAAGAAAAAAAAATAGAAGAAAAAATAAGAAAATACACTTGAGAGCAAATGTACTTTTTACTTGAGGAAATGATGTGACTCTATCCAAAATGGAAATGTGAGTACAGCTGTTCCTCCTGAGCTGGTTTTACCAAAAAAAAAAAAAAAGGAAATCTTTACAAAGGATTGGGGGTGAGGTTAGGAAAGGTAGGCCTGAGTTTAGAACCAGGTTTGCGAATTTGTTTTAATCACAGCCTTTCATAGTAACAAAGCCAACTACGCTACATGAAGCCACCCGCTCCTCATGCATTCTTCAGCAAAATCAACCAGGACAAAGGATGAGATTAAAGGTCTAATTAAAACAAGCAAGAGGATTTTGAGTCTGCCCCTGCGCCTGCCCCTGCCCCTGCCCCAGGAAGCTCTGAATATGAACAAAGGTTCTTGGGAGGGGAGGCTCAGACCTGCAGACAGGTGTGCTTTGCCATCTAACCCACAGGCAGGGGACTCTGGAATAGGCCCACATCCTTTAGTTAGATTGTCCCAATCCACTTAGTGAAATAATCCCTTTGAGATTCATTCAACTTTGTATCCACCAGGCAACACTGAATTGAATCTATCTTGGACGGCTATTGCAGGTTATAGCTATTAAAAGTATTCTTAAGTCTTTGTCTCTGCAATTCCTTTCCAATTTGGTTCAAATAGAACCAACTCTGCCCAGTCTTCTGGATGCAATATTCAAGGTATTCTCTCTGTGCACTGGGAGGAGGGGAGAAACGAGAGAGACCCTGCAAATGTTTTAGAGGCTTTCTTCCCAAGGGGTGCTGATTTTCTTTATTTCCTGTATGAAACATTTCCTACCTGATGACCCCATTGAGTTCGTGTGAAGACGGAGCTTTAAGTAAAACTTAAAGCACTTTGAGCTTTGATCAAAGAAGTTTTGATAAGTGCGTTATGATTAGTTGCTGTCTTAATGGACATCTACCGTTTTGTCTTCTGAGGAATGTACCTTTCACTGAAATCTAAACATGATTGAATGAGAGCAAAGTGAATGAGTCACTGTCTAGAACACCTGACCCCAGTAAGAACAATCATGGCAGCACACCCCACCAGCCATATGGAAAGAGTATAAGTTTTGAGGCACCATATTGCATAAAGGTCTTTAGAAATAAAAGAAGTCTCCACTGCACAGGATGTTCTGTGTGGAACCAGCCAGGTTAGAGCTCTAGTCTGAATGCACAGAATACTTCTCGTACACAACCCCACATCTTCTCTGCCTCACCTCTTACTCATCCACAGCTGCTGCGACCAGTTCTGCTAGGTTCAAATAGCTCATGCAGGTACGACCTGACAGCAGCACCCTACACAAGCTTCTCACATCCTCCTCTGGGGCTTCTCTGACCAGGAAGCCTGGGCTCGGACAAGAACAACCCAGAAGTGCAGGAGAATTAACACTCGTGCCGCAGCACCTGACCCCAGGGGAGATAAGCCAGTGGACAGATGCTTCCTCCTTTCCTTCTCCAGGTGGATGGTCCTGTGAGACAGAGCACCCAGTCACCTCTGGCAGTGGCCATTCATAGCTCAGTGATCTGGGGGAAGTTACTGAACATCTCTAGGCCTCTATTATTCCTTCAAAAAATGGAGTGTTTACTATTAGTAAGTAATTACTATTAGTAAATAATTACCATTATAGTAAGTAGTTATTACTTACCTGGAAGATCTGCTTTAAAGCCACCTACCTGACACTTGGTGAGCCACTATGAATATCAGCTGTAACCCTTTATAACTTACTTGCCAACAGGAAGTAAATAGATCCTTCGATCCAAGTCTTCCTTATAATCAACTGGAATGCCTAAAAGCTCGTGCTCACTTTATGCTATTTCAGACTCTTAATGATGATCATGATCTCTCACACTTTGTCTTTCTCTTGTCTAAATAATTTCTGCTTCTGTCTTTCCTCAAAGCTCTCACTTTCCAACCTCTACGTGACGATGGTAAGCAAAACGTTTCCAAATTCCTCACGTTCTTCTAAGAATGAGAGGCAGTGTTTAGCGGAAGAGCAGAAAAAGCTCTGGACGGAGAATCAGGAGTCCTGGGCTCTGGGCCTGACCTGCCCGTGTCAGCCTCAGTGACTGCGGCCGAGAGCCTGCACCTCTCAGTTCAGTGCCCCCCCAAGTGTAAAGGAGGCGGCCAATGAGCCGTTTCCCACCTACCTTCTTGTCCTAACTTATAGCAATGTCTGAGCTGGATAGCATAGGTTGGCGAGCTGGTCTCAGGTCAGTCATTTAAACCTTGGCACCACCATGTGCCTCTCATCCCCAGCTTGCCCACTCCTCATTTCTAAGCCGTGGGTGGCCACGCCAAAACAACATCTGACAGGCGTTCACATGACTCCCATGAATGCATGCAAAATGGTGTGGAGGAAGACTGTTCAGTAGTATGAGACATGCATATCAAAGTTTATACGGAGTACGATCTTATATAAAAGGAAAAGTGTATGTGTATAGGGGAGAGGTACATGTATAGAAAAATGTTTTAAAGAGCATACACCATGGCAAGATTATGAGTGATATTTTTTTCCTTGTGATTGCTGAATTTTCTAAGTGTCCTACAATTAGCATGTATTAGTTTTGGGAATAAAATTTAAATAGGATTATGAATTGAACCTGCTCTGCCCATAGGCCAGACAGGCAGCCTCTGACAGTGTGGCCTCAACCCCAAGCATTTCTCTGAGCAGCAGCTCCCTTGTAGCCTTTCCCCCTCAGCCCCAATTCCTACCATTCATCTTACTCCCTCTGTATTGAACACAAACAAAGCAGTGTCTCGAGAAGGCCCCTGCTAAATGCCCACTTGTTCTTTTGAAGAAAGGCAGGAGTCCTGGGAGCCTTGTCTGGCCCTTCCCATTGGTACACAGGAGCTGGTTTCCTTCTCAATTAGTTCAACCTCACTTTGAATGGCAGTAACAGGTGACTCTTCAATGGCCTGAGGGTACCCTCCAGCAACAATGGGGGTCATGGACCAGAAAGGGTAGGCCCTAGTGGTGGGCTGTCCACAACCAGCCTCTGGGTAAAGGGATAAGGAGGGGAGAGAAAAAGAGAAGTGAGAGATAGTGAGAAAGAGATGTGCTCCCAAAAAATCACTAGGAGGGAAAAACCGCCGCCAAATGAACTTAGAAAGGGATGAAAAACTACAACTTCTAGAGCTGGATCTAATCCACTTACTAGCTACTGTTCCTTAAGAAAAGTTACTCAATCTCTTCCAATCTTGGCTTACTTAACAGTAAAATGGGAAGAGAAAACCTATTTTGCTAGGCTATTTTGAAGATTGAAGGAGAAAATGCCTCTGAAGGACCTTTACGACCAGGACATAAAGCCCCCAAACCGATAGAGGAAAAAATTGATAAATTTATCTCTATTAAAAATCAGCATTTTCTGCTGGGCAAAAGGAACATGAATAAAGCAAAAGTCAAACAGCAACATGGAAAAACATTTGCAACATATATGATAGACCATATCATATATGAGCCAGTAAGTAAAAGACCAACAACTTCATTTTTTAAGTGAATGAGAGATACGAAAAGAAAAATAAAAATTACCACTATGCATAAGAAAAAATGCTTAACTTCATTCATAATTTTAATCACTTCCACCTCAGATTGGTAAAAAAAATTAATAACAGCTCTATTGAGATAAAATTCACATACCATAAAATTCCCCCATTTAAAGTGGGTAATTCAGGGGTTTTTAGGATATTCACAGAGTTGTGCAGCTGTCATTGTACACCTTTCTGAGCCTCAGTAAGCCTGGGGGTGATTACGGTACTGTCCTCATGGAGTTGTAGGAGTAGAGTTAGGAATATTACTTGTAGAGGGCTTGGCATAGGCCTGACCAACAGGAAGCCCTCGGGCAGCAGAAGTCGTGGCCACTACCTAGGGTCACACAGAGAATCAGGGGTGAAGCTGTTGGTGGCCTGAGACTCCCTGTGCCCAGTAGGGCTTTTCCCCCTCCCCTGGCCATATAGATACTTCCAGGCAGTGACTGAGGAGGTATCAGTGGGGAGAAGTAATGGCTGCAATTGTTTAAAGAGCCCTGAGATTGTTACTCAGCCCAACCACCCCCATCAGCTAAGCCAGTGATTCTCCAAGTTAAGACTGGACACCCGCTGGCACTTTCAGGAATGTGACCCTACATATGTATTATCATAAATACGCAAAGATATGTCTAACATAACGTTAAAATGAAAATTTTGGCAGAGACAAGAAGATTCAATTAGACATTGCTTTCCAAAATAGAATATTAAACAAGATAAAGCAATTTTCAAAGTAGGTGGCTGATAACCAGCTAATCAACTCATAAGCCCGTCATGCACATTAAGAATATAAAAGCAGTTTAAAACTGGAAGATTCTGTTGAATGATTTCAGGAAAGAGCTGTTGCTCTTTTGAGTCTCTTCTCCTACTAAGGGTTCGGATGGACACCACTTGTCCTTCATCTCAGAGGGCTCAATCCGTCCCCTCTGCAGCTAGGGGATACAGTGGGCAGGCTTCTGGCACAGCTCACCTCCTTACACAAACCCTAAGTCCACCATCCTATTCGGGGAGAGGATCTGCTGGGAAAACCTTCCTACGCAACTATGAGATGTGCCAAGAGGGAAAGACGGCCAAGATATAGTAACTGAAGAAAAAGGGAGATTCAAAAGTGTGTTTAGAGCATAAGCATGTTTTCTAAAGGTTAACATACACACGCTTATTTGTGCACAGAAAGTTTGTAGAAGAGTGCATTAGAAGTTATTAATGATGTTTACAATTGGGAAGTGAAAATGTAAAAGAGAAGTGGAGAGAGTGGAGAGGAAAGAGACTTTCAATTTACATCCTTCTATAGTATTCCCATTTGTCAGCGTGAATATGTATTACATATTTTTTAGAGTTTTGTATAAAGTTTTTGATTCTAGCAATAAATACTTAATAAATCACATAAAAAGGTGATAAATTCTTCAATATAAAGAATTATTAAGCCACGATAGGAGAATGACTGTAAGATAGAAAGAGAACTCTGAAGGGCTGAGGGAGAGTACCAAGAAAGGACGATCTTGGAAGAGGCTGAGCTTCAGACCACAATGGAGGAGGTACAGCTGCAGTCTGTTGGATGGCAGAGGAGTTTGCTGGGTTGCCTTAAGAGAACAGGCAAGGTACCATGTGGATGGGAGGCCTAGAGGGCACAGTGTCCATGTTGGGAGGGCTGTGGGAAGGTGGTCACCAAAGTGGGCCAAGACACAAAATTGCCAAGGGACCACCTGTTCTGGGCTCATGGTTGGAGCACCACACTAGATGTCCTCACACCCACCCCATGGTCAACTGTTCAGCAGCCCGAACCAGCCAGAAGAACCTTCCTTCTGCAGTGTCCCTCTAGTGTCCTCTAATGAGAAAGCTTAACTGTATGCTTACTGTAAGGAGAAATGAGTAAAGGAATTCCATCCATTATTGCAGAGCAGATATTGAAGGGTAAAGGGTGAACATGGGGTTGTTAGGCAATAAATTGAAACCTGGCATAATGACCTTCATGGTAGAGGCAAGTCAGATTGGAATAGATGGAGCAATGATTGGCATACAGATGCCTGCAAATAGCTCTGCTCAGCTCCCAGCTAAGCAGGCTGCCTGTATGATGAGGAAGTCTGAGAGAGGACTTTGAGATTCAAATCAGGAACAGCAGAGAACAGATTTCCTATAATGGCAGAGTGGCATGCAGAGCCAACTGTTTCCTGCCTCCTGGGCCTCTGTCAGTATTATTTCTGTGTATAGACTTTGATGGGCAACAAAATATAAGAATGGCAAGAAACTTGATCATGAGCTTTGCTATGATGCAGCCTCAGATGCAGCCAGACCTGCATAGTCATCATAGCTACCTCCTCCAATTCTCTCTCAACAATCTGCTCACTTCACTTGGGGGATGTTTTTCTCTGACTGTCCTGAAATTCATACCATTCCATGTGAGTTGTTTGCGTATGGATTTTCAGTCATTTTGCCCTTAATTACACTCTTTCCAAACAGCTGATAGCCTATAATTCCTTTGAAAAGTATCCATTTACAGTCAGAGATTTATCAAATGTAGCATTTCTTCTACCTACATATTTCTCCCACTCATGGGTAGGGAGACCATGTAATTTATCATCCAAATGGGACACTTAGGAGAGTGAAGTTGGGAGCTAAAAATAATTAACAATCATTAATCGATCAACAAACATTAACCAGGACTATCTGGGAAAACCAAAATGTATGGTCACTCTACTCAAAAATCTGTAGAACTTCTTCCATGGGGCTATCTCAGGGTCCAAAAAGGAAAATTACTTTTAAAACTTGCCAAGTTCTTCATTTTCTGGCTGGCAAACACACAGAGGATAGATGTGGGTAAAAATCTGGAAAGACAAATACAGCCAAATTTAAATCATTATAATGTACATCTTCTCTAATCCCAATGTAGGCAAGGGGATTTGCATTTGAATCCATCTGCTTTTCCAATCAGTATAAGAAATCTTCCCTTCTCCAAGCACAAAAGCAGAAACACCTCTCACTGGTGTACTGTGATTATTACAATTCTGTAACGTCCTTTAAATTTTTTAACTAGTTCCAGATCCATATAGAACAAACAAAAATGAATATTTTTAGCAAAAAAACACCAGTGGTAGCTGCTATATTTTTGGTGATTTTCTGGGTCAGGATGCTTCCTGTTTGCATGAATCACAGAGTTGAATGAGCAAAATAAAATAATAAGCAAGTCTGTCCGAATTTAGAAAGGATAATCCACAGGACCTCACACGGGGGCGAGTTGGAGGCTTATCTCAGCTTCCCGCCCTCAGGGGCCTTGACAGCCTGCTCTTCTTCAGTTTTCCAGGTGCAGTAACTGTACTTACAGAGCATGTCTTCACATTCCGCTCTGCGCTGGAGTCAAGGCTGGTCCCCAACAAACTACAGTGGAGCAGAGAGCTTGCGCCAATGAGGACAGGACCCACTTGGCAGCCCTTCAGGGCCACAGGGAGAGCTGTGGTCCGTGGGTCTGGCTAGAAGCTCTTTAGTCCTCTACAAACTTCTCTCAGTCCTGTAGAGACTCTAGTGAGGTACACGGAGAGAGGCAGAGGGACATACAACATCCTGACCTTATTTGTTTGTTTGTTTGTGGGGAGCACAGCCATTTCTCTTCATTTGGAAGACTCGTATCAAAGATATTGTCTAGATAGTTCCTTATTGCTAGAGAGCCTAAAACGTGGGGGGTTTTCAGGATGAATTCCTTATTCTACTACCTCTTCCTATTCTCTTTCTTGGAAGGTAGCACCAAAAATTCTCAGTGCCCAAGGGACCATTTTGGTTGTAGATACTTAAAGGATCCTGTCTATGGAAGATTAGAAGGATAAGTGGCTGTCAAACCACGGGCATCTATCCAAGGAGATGCCTTCCCATGTGCTAAAGGCTCTGTGCACCCTCAAATATTCCA
This sequence comes from Diceros bicornis minor, assembly GCF_020826845.1. Taxonomy (NCBI): domain Eukaryota; kingdom Metazoa; phylum Chordata; class Mammalia; order Perissodactyla; family Rhinocerotidae; genus Diceros; species Diceros bicornis. The sequence goes on along the minus strand of NC_080763.1, from coordinate 5,809,726 downwards.
TCAGTGCTTGCAGAAAAGCATGCTGTTCCCTTCACCAAGGAGGCCATGACTCCACTGGAAAGTCAAGGCAAGTGACTGACATTTGTGCTAGACCCCCATGTGATAAAACAAACAATGACAAATTCCCAGGGCAACCTTCTCCTGAATGGAAATCTAAGGAATGAAGCATCCATCATTTGAAACAGTGTTATAAGTGTTCACAGAACACTAGTCCTCCAAGAGGCTTCCACGGCCATATACATTCAGGAAATTCTGCTCATCTCAACCGCCTCTGGGTGATTCATCATGCAGGTCATATATTAAACGCACTGAGAAATCCTACAGTTAAAAGAAATCTGTCTATGTTTAACCTAGCATATCCCAAATCTATTTTACCACTGAACCCTGGTTTTACTTGTCACCTATCAATTTCCCAGAGGACATTTTAGGAAGCGTTTTAAGAAAAAAGGGGGGGGGGCGTGAATATGAGAAGCATTATTCTTCATGACAAGGCCTCACATGATAATATCCTTCTGGGAATTAGAAACAGGTATCCTGCTAGAAGAACCAGTTTTAAAAATTTGGTCCTTCTTCAGGCTGATACAACTCTGCACCAGGGCAAATAGCTTTGCCAATGGCTGGATTTTGCACCCCCTTGGCCAAACATCTTTGTGCAGGGTACAACCTGCACCACCGTGCATGGAGGTCCTACTTGATCCTATACGAATCCACAACACGTTCCCTGTCCTTCCCATCACCAAAAACATGAGGACTAGGAGAGCCCACCCCACTGAAACCCTGACCCCTGCCCAGATTGCAGAACATTTGTAAGAACATCTTAAGACTTGAGCATAAGGGAAAATCCAGGCTTATACTGGGGCTGGTGTGAACATAACAGTTTTCTGGACCTACTTCTCAAGTACCTGAGGTAGGTGAGGTTTGGTTAATGTTCTTCATGTCCCCTCCACCCCCATGTATGTCCTTCACTTTTCTCAGGGCATTTGTTCTTCAAAGCAACTCACACCACTCTCTCTGTCTCTTCTGAGACAGCTGTTCCATCTGAGCAACCTGGGATAACACTGGCTGAACGTGCCATGCATCTCTACCCTCACAGCACAGAATTCTGGCTCAGGATCTAGAGAGTGAGCTTTGCCTTGGCCATGCAATCTACACACGCCATCAGGAGTATCTTTCTTAATGTATGAAATGCGTTGTTTGTGGGTGGCTGCAAACTCCCATTCTGCACTGCTTGCCTCTCTGTGACCAGTACCACGGCAGTTCAGAAGGGTTGGTCCCATTAATCACAGGGAAGAGAAGAGTTAGAGAAGGAGAAGAAACAAGGCATGTGGCATGTGGGATTCATTCAGAGCCAAGATGCCTGCTAATTATGGTTTGGGAGCGCTCTCTCTCGCCTACCTGCAGGATTAATTTGCCCTTCTGTTATTGTTATTATTTGTTCTGGGAGATTCTCCTTTTACTAGAACACCTGGCACTATAGTTTCATACCCTGGGCTTTCCTGGAAACACTCTCAGGGAGGAGTCTGAACCTTCGCTTCTGGAACTGGCCTGGGCCTGAAATGTGTGAGCTGTAATCTCAGCCCACACCACGTTCTCTCCCTTGTTTCCTTTGCAAAACATCATTGCAATCAGCCCCACTGTTTTTCAGTGAGGCGCTGGCCCCAAGCCCAGAGGCGGCTGCACAGGCCTTGTTCTGCCAGGGAGTGGAGATAGTGCGGGCCTGATACAAAGCCCTCTCAGTACATCTCTGGGTGCTCCCTGCAGCACTGCCCAGCTTTCCGGATGAGGTCAGAGTGCACCGAGCAGGGAGCAGGCTGGGAGTGCACCAGCTCCCACCCTGGTCCTAGTCTCATTGTTACCCATTTGGCTGAGATGATAAGGTGCAAAGGCCCCTTGGCCCCCTAATTCCTACAGGGCAGCCACAGGGCCCCTTTGAGTCTCGAAAGACCCTGATCCAACGATGAACGATAACTAGGAGGCTCTGGAAGGGGCCCTCCTGCCCCTCCCTTCTCTCATGGAGTCTCTCTCCTCTCCTTTCTGTTCTTGCCTCGGCTGTTTTATTCCTTTTGCTATTTGTCTGCAGAACTTCTTTTCTCCTACACCTTCGGAGTATGGCTCCTTGTCCTTCAGACTGCAGCTTAAATGTCACCTCCTCCAAGAAGCCTTCCCCAATCTCCCAGGTTCAAGTGGCCACCCAGGGGCTCCGCCATATCAGCCTCCATTAACTCTCTGCCTGGCACAGATCACGATCTGAGAGTTGTTCCTAGATTTGCTTCTTGGGTTTCTACCTGACTCTACCTGCTGGGAGGGGGACAGGGACGTCGCCTGCCTTGTTCACCCAGAACAAGCACCTGGCACATCTGGGGTGCTGAATAAATCTTTGTTGAAAGCATGGAGTGCGTGGATGAGCCCCACTCCTTACTAGTTGTGTGGAACTTGGGAAAGTTATTCAACCTGTCTGTGCCTTGGTTTCTTATCTTAAAAATAGAAATAATTATAGTGCCTAATTTCTGGGATTGGTAAAGGATTAGACGAGACAATCCTTGTACAGTCCTTAGCAGAGGGCCTGGCACAGAGTGAGCACCCCACAAACATGAGCTATTATCATTATCAACATGTTAACCCACTAGCTCTTGGTCACCTCCCAATAGGCACTAGTTTCCCAGCTTGGCCAGGCCCTGACAGAATGGAGAGGAGTCCAGACCACAGAGAAGGACAGGTACAGGGGAGCCACCATGGGAAGGTGTACAGAAGGAAGAAATGTCACAGTAAAGTAACACTTTCTCTCTCAAATAAGAACTACTCTTTCCAGAAGTGTTCTTTCCTTCCTGCTTCCACTTCCCTCTGTCCCTGCCGACCCTGACTGAGCCAGGCCCTATACCTGTCACCCAGCAGCAGGGGCCAGAGGGCAGAGCGACACTCTGTAGACAGGGCAGCATAGGGATCCACCCCGGCCGGCTCCACTCCCTTGCCAGAGGCTAGGGTACAAGCAATGATTTCCTCCTAGATGTGCCACCCGAAAACAAGGCAGGCAAATATGTGCAGTAAATCCTATTCTTTAATCTCAGCTATGACAAGAAGAGGAGAAAGGCAGTCTCCTGTTCAGTGTGGGCTCAAGGCTATAACACCGTTAATACTCTACACACCGGGGACACAAAGCCGCTGTGCCCTGGAATCTGGCATTTCCTAGGAGATAGTTTATCTGGCTACCCAAAGGGAATGGGGACACTGATTTTCACAAGGAAAAGGGACCAGAGATGATCTCTGTCATACTCTCTCCCCACACCCCACCCCAGCAGAGAGGGCACTGCAAGCGCCTCACCTTCCCAAAGCTGCCAGCTGCTCTGAAGCTCCCACCAACACCCAGCAGTGCTCTTAGCTCTGATCCGCAGATACCATTTGGTATTTCAGTGAACGGTGTGGGGGCGTCCTGGTGGCCCCTGACGCCCAGCACTCGTCCTTTATTACTGCCAAGGCAAACGCTGTGTTTAGTAATGCCATAATTTCTCCAGGTCAATCTGATTTCCCCATCCAGTTGTGATTCTTACTTTGTTTACACTGTGGCGCTGTCCTTTCCCACTCTGGGGAAGATAAACCCCCAGCTGGGCAAACATCCACCTACCTGCCAACAGAGGAGAGAGGAGGAGGCCGCGCGCCTCAGCAAGTTCTCGCAGCTCAGCCACCATAACCAAAGTTATTATAGACCGCCATCTCCTCCACCTTCCAGACACTCTAGCTCTGGCAGGAAAAGACACAGACGTTTGTCAGGTCTTATTTAGGTTTCCTCATAAGCCTGAGACCAGGATTTGGGTGCAAGGGTATATTTGGAAGTGACCAGAACGCGCAATGACAGAGCTTAAAATTGAGACAGGGAAGGGAGGCAAGCAAGTTAAGGGGCATAAATTATAAGAAACTTACAGCTGCAGACACTGGGGCTCCATCCCCCTGGCACCTCTGAGAGACTATGTAGAACCCACCTCAGATTGATCACTGAGGGTGAGGAAGCTGGGGGATGTACCTACAACTCCTGTCTCTCATTGGCTGAGGGCTGTTCCTGGGGTGTTAACTCCCCAGCACTGACCCCAGGAAGCACAGCCAGAGAATGTTCTCAGGCAGAGAGCCCATTGGGCCTGCACAGGATCTGTCTGTGGGTGATGTTCAGGGTGGGCCAAGGGGATTTGAGCTGGGCTAGACAACTCTGCTACATCAAGCTTTCTAATGACTGGTAATGAGCTTCCTAGAATAATGCCCCATGGGTAGAGGCATTTTAGAACATCTGTTTCAGATTTGTCTCAACTTCCTAGAAATCCTTTCAACAACCCTTAAATAGACATGGTTATATAAATCAGCCTTTCTATGATTCCTCTGAAAGAAAGGTTCAGGAACATGAAACAAAGCCTTCCCCACTAGTGGCCTGAGTCCTGTCCTCCCTGGAATTGAAATCAGGGCCCACAGAGTTCTGAATAGACACTTTGCTTTGGACGCTTTGGGAGGAGGTCAAATCTCACCAGTTTTCCATGGAGACCAAGCAGGAAAAGAGATAGAGTAGCCTGCTTTAGAAAGCTTTGAAGGTCAGATTAAAAGCACAGCAGGGAGACACACACCCTTCCCCCATTACAAGGTAGAGTGAGCTCAGGAACTGATGGAATACACTGGATCCTAATGAGAAAACAGAATCTCTCCTCCCAGGTGCCTCTCCACCCAGCCGTCTGGACATGCCCACTCTCATGAGCCCTGGGCAGGAGCAGGCTGACTGAACAACAGAACCATATCAGGGAAATTTTTCCTGGAATTCAGCCATGGAAAAATTCACCCAGCTACCCTTTGATACCTTGATCCATGGAGCTCCCACCCCCCTCAGGCGCTCCATAACCCCTATAGGGTCTTTGGATAATATTCTACTTCAACTGAATACCACATTGATCTTTGCCAACAAAGAAGAATTTTCCAGAGGCATTGCTGCCTCGGTTACATTCTCAAAAGTGTCAGGCAATTCGGCATGGAAGGGTCCAAGAATGAAGGAAAAGTCTCCTTACTCCTGGGCTGTAGCCCAAGTGGAGGATCAACCCTTTATCAAAGAGATGCAAGAAGCTCAAGGATTTTTCTACAACTTACAGCCTAGAATAAAAATGCCTACAATCAGCTCACCCAGGTGATGGTGAGAGGGTCACAGGAGGGACAACCAAGAAGGTGGGCTGTTCTGTGTTCTGGTTGACTCTCTTCTAAGTAATTTTGTGGTCTCAGATGAATCATTTGACTCATCCAGACCTGGAAAACAATGGATCAGTCAAGGATAGCTAATAGTCAGCTCCTAGAACAGTGCCCCTGCACCCAGAATTGAGACTCGGTAACTAAAACAGTGTCCTTGCCCCTAGGACAGTGCCATGCACACAACGGGCACTCAGTATTGGTGGCTGAATGAATGGATGTGGTAAACGTGTCACTGCTCTTGACCTCGGCACTCCAGGCAGACATTGCTAAGCAATTGTGATAGTTTTTCATACTCAGACTGGACACAAAATGCTTCTCATCATAACTCTCCAGACAGGCACAACCAATCTGTTGGCGCTCACATGTGAAATGATACCTATTTGCCATATCTGCATAAACTCTAGGATTTTTCCACATTTAATTTTTGTAGTAAGGCAAATACTAAAAGGTAGACTATTTATCACTCAGAGAAGGTAAATCTAAACTTGACTGATTATTTTAATCTTGTCTGTGTAAGAATCTGGATTTTTATCATCCTGACTAGGGCAGGACATGCATTTGCTCAGTGAAGCCATAAGATCAGGCTACTTGGAGACGTTGCAGGCAAACACACATTTCTAGCCATCAGATTTCTCGCCCCAACCATGTAGAACAAATCCGGCTCTGAGGCATATTCCCACCCAAGCATTTAGACACCTCTGAGCAGTGCTAACTCTGGAAGTGTCCAGTGTCTGGGATCTGGTTTATCATCTGCATGTCATGCTCTCCCACCAACATCACACATGTGAAATATTGTATTAGACGGGGTACTCCAGAGAAACAGAGCCAAAAGGAGATTAGAGAGAGAGAGAGATTTGTTAGATGGAACTGGCTCACGTGACTGTGGAGCTGAGAAGCTCCGGGATATGCTGTCTGCAAGCTGGAGGCCTGGGAAAGCCAGCCGTGCAGTTTAAAAGCCTGAGAGCTGGAGAGCCAATGGTGTAGATTCCAGTCAGACTCTGAAGGCCTGAGAACCAGGCGCACCGAGGGAAGGAAAAAGATTCACGTTCCAGCTCCACAGTCACGCAGAGGGAGAACAAGTCGTCCTTTCCTCCACGTTTTTGTTCTATTCAGGCCCTCAGTGGATGGGATGATGCCACCCACACTGGGGAGGATGATCTGCTTTACACGGTCTACCGATTCAAATGCTAACCTCTTCCAGAAAGACCTCACAGACACACCCAGAGATAATGTATAACCAGACATCCAGGCATCTTGTGATCTAATCAAGTCAACACATCAAATTAACTATCTCAAATATCTAGGACAGCAATGAAAGGAAAAAGAAGTCAGGGAAAGACAACAGAGAGTGAGATGGGGGAGTGGATTTTCAGCACAGCAAGCTTCAAAGTGTTTTGCCCCCTCTGCCTGAGCTGCCTGGAAATACTTGGTAACACTAATCTGTGATCCCTTTTGGGAAGCCTGAAAGATTTGTCTCAGGCACAGGGATTGAAACTCACCCAACGCCTTTCAGAACATCATCAAAAGAATCCCGAGGGTGTGAACCTGCTGATCTTTCAACCCAGGGCTGCTGACCTTCTCGTGGGTAACTGAAGACTAGAATTCTTCTGCACGGACCATGACCCTTCTCTGTCACTGTGAGCTGCCACTGGCACTGCACCCGTGCCTGGTGACTCACCTGAAGTCTGCACTGATTGTCACGTGCTGAATTAACTGTTTTCCTGTAAATGAGCACAAATGCAGCGGGTCACTCCCCTACTGCACGTGCAAAGCATTGAGGCACACTGTTCCCTCTGGCGAAAAACTCACTTTTGAATGTGTTCATCTACTGTTCCTTGTCTCTCAAGACTTGAACCTGGAGAAATAAATCTTCTAGAAATCTCTGAGCATCAAAAGGAATGGATGAGGTTTGAATTCTTAGCAAGTGGCTTTAGTTGTTGGGGCAGTAGTTAATTTGCCCCAATAATTGCCAGGAGACCTTAACTGTTACTCCTGCTGGCTTCAGTTAAAATCCCCAGGACAGCAAATTAGTAAATTGGTGGATTTAGCAAGACCCTAGGGATCTAAGAATCAGAGGAGCTGCTATGGAAGGAAGGGCAGGGGGCCTTCAGTTAATGGCTCCCTGGGTGCTGAAAGGTCACACCCTCAGGAACTGTCCCCTAGGGAAGCAAATGCGATTCTTGGTGCCCTACGGCTTAACATAGAACCACGTTTTCTTGACTAAGCTAAGTCTCCTCTGGAAAGGAAACATATGAGACAAAACGCTACCTTGCCCAATCTGTTTAAGTAAAGATACTCTTAGCAAAAGAAAATTCTGTCAGCACCAATTTGACCACCGAATTGCTCCTATCTGGCAGACAGAGCTTACTGCCCACCAAAGATTTTGCTCCCCTCCACAGTGTAAAGTTGTTTTGGGGAAGTAGCTGCCCAGCCAGGGCTACTCAGGGATTTAAAAATCAAAGAACTAGTCATAAATGTAGAGAGTCTTCAATGAATGCTCACCTAGTTCAAGAAATTGTTCCTCTTGCAAAAGAGGGCCCATCAAGGAATGTGGGTGGAATGCATGAGGTTAAAAAGCAGACGTGCCTTCTCTACTCCCCCATTTGCTGGCTGGATATTGATGGCAGGAAACACTGGGAGCCACGTATTGAAAATAGCAGAGCCTCTGTCAGCCTGGACCCCTGAATGTCTGCGGGAAGTAGAGCCACCCCACTTTCAGCCAACCAGAAGAAAGACCTATGAAGTAAAATTGCTGTATTAAATCACTGGAGTTTGTTTGTTATAGCAGCTGGGGTGTTCTAACTAACCCGCTGTCCTTGATTAGAAGAGAATGAGCCAGCCATCACTCTCACAGCAAACAGCACACTTCCTCCCAACATTCCACCCTGCAAGCTCCAAACAGCCCCAGAATTCAAGATTATTTTCACAATCACCTTGATCAATATTTGCTTTGGCTTCCAGGAACGTGCTCTACCTGCAACCTGCCACCCAAAATGAGATGGGTCAGCCCACCGAAGGAGAGGGAGCTTTATTAGTTTGGGTTTGCATAGCTTCTCTTTGTAAGACTGCCAACTTGCCAGACACCTTTGTCTTCCACCTTAGCATGCATCCTGTAATCCTTAGACATTAGTTATGTCAAATATGCATGCACTCAGCTCCATCAGGCTGCAGGCGATAGTGTCTGAGTTACCTGAGTGTGTAGGCAAAAAGTCCATCTCCAAACAGGCTTAGTGCGGACTCTTAACCACCCCTTCCCTCACTGTCCAATAAAGCCCCGTGTAGATTCCCAACCCTAGCTTCAAGCTCACAGCTTTGTACCTTACACACTGACTTCTCAGGAGGCAGAAGGCTCAACAGAGGTGTCTTGCTGAGAAAATTCATGAGGGGAAAACCCCTTCCTAACTATGCAGTTGCACCTAGAAGCTCTGCTGAGCAGTGATGGTGTGATTGCCCCACACAGGCAGTGACATGCAGGAGCCCATTTGCCCCTCTTGACAGAACTGATCGGGTGCATCTCTGCCCAACTCCATGTCCAGCGATGTCACAATGGTAGCTTGAAGTCAGCCCTGGGGAAAGTATTTACGCCACAGAAACTGGCACACACTACACATCAGAGCTTTTTGATGTCTCAGGAAACCAAGTGTTGAACACTCACCAGCACACCTGTGTGAAGGGGAAGGCTGCAGAACTGCCCAGCAATCAAGAACCAGTGGTGTGAGTTATGTCTGGCTACCTCTTTCCTTCTCTGAAAGGACAGGGACATGGCACCAATCTCCAGAGCAGTGACAAGGCCCCGTTGGCTATGGTCAGTGACATTTGTAAGGCCTTTGTTCTGGATTTGATGAGAAAGGAGACCAAGGGAGAGTGATCTTCCATGGCACCTCACGCACACAACCACGCTGAACCTCTACAGGCAAATGGGCTGCAGGAGGCAGACTCATCATTTCAGATGCCACAAGACGATCCTATCTCAGTAATCAGATTCTAATTACTTGCTCTGCCACTCACCTGGGCACTTTGCTGGTCTTCTAAGGTAGGAGGAGGAATTGAAGTGGGCTAAGCTCATTGTCAGGCTGTCAAGCCCGGTGCTGGGCATTTTACACAGGTTAATGCAATTGACCTTCACACAGTCCTGTGTCTTAGATATTAGTATACCCACTTTTCAAGGGAAGGAAATAAGGCTCCAGGAGGTCAGAACAGTAACTTGCCTAAGGTCACGCAGTGGTAAGGAGTCTGGATACCAATCTGGGTGTGTCTGACTCCAATGTCCACATTATTTGCCTTCTACCACATCGCCAACGAGCCGTGTTGTACTTATCTGTGGCACTGTAATAAAAGAAACAGCCACTCCTGCCTTATGGGAAATTAATGACAAATCTGTACTGTTTTAAATAACAGCTTTGTTGAGATAAATTCCCATACGATAGAATTCACCCTTTGAAGTGTACAATTCAGTGGTTTTTAGTATCTTCACAGAATTGTGCAACTGTTACCACTAATTCCAGAACATTTTCATCACCCCCAAAAAGAAACTCCACGCCCATTAGCAGTCACTCCCTGTTCCTTCCTCCCTGCAGGCCCTGGAAACCACTAATCTACTTGCTGTCTCTATGGATTTGCCTAATCTGGACATTTCATATAAAAGGAATCACACAATATGTGGCCTTTTGTGTCTGGCTTCTTTCACTTAGCATAATATTGACAGATCTGCTTTCAAGTTCGTGGAGTTCTACAGGTGAATTCCACTAAGTTGAAAGGCAAGTTTTTATTTGAACACCAGCAAACAACAGAGGCAAGGCAACGTATGGGAAGTGCTGGCATCAGCGTGGTTTTCAGTCAATTCTACTACGTTTATTGAGTTCCTATTATATGCCAGACACGAAATAGACAAGATCCTTGTCATCATAGAGCTTACGTTATGATGGGGAGAAAGAGACCAAAAAGTAATAATAAAAATAAAATAATAATAGCATATTAGAGTACCTTAATTACAGTGTGTGAAAAAGATAGAGTAGATGTGGGGGATCATGGACACTGGAGGAGGCCTTTGAGTAGCCTCCAGGATACATTTCTACATTAGGCATCTCTCTCTCCGTCTGTGTCTCTATCTCTCTGTGTCTCTCTATCTCCCTCTCTCTCTCTCTGTGTCTCTGTTTCTCTCTCCCTCTCTCTGTCTCACTCTCCCCTCCCCTCTCTCCTCTCCCTCCCCCCGTTTTTCCTCTCTCTCTCTCCCACCTTCTCTCTCCCTCCCTCTCTCTCTCTCTCTCCCTCTCTCTCTCTCTCTGTGTCTCCCTAAACGCCCAGCTGTGACCCAGGCACCGTCCTGACGCCTCTGTGTCTCAGATATCTGATGTCAGCTCCCCCAGAGCCTCCTGCCACTGCCCACCTCTGGAGGTTAGTGGGCATCTTTCCCACCACGAGTAATAGACCAGCAGGCAGCAACTCTGCTCACTCTGTGACAGGTCCATCTGCCCCCAGGTCAGGCTGTCTCCTTCCTCTCTGAAATCCTGAGCTCAGAAGAAGAGAAGGAAGAAGTTCCTCCTCCCCTCATCTCTTCCCGCCAGAGCAGCAGCAGAAACGCCATCACCCCGGGGCCAAGGGGAGAAGTGCCCTGCTCATCCTCCGCACGCCCCCTCACCCTGCCCCACATTTCATGCATTTGTCAATGAGCTGCAGGGTTTCTTGCTAAATACTTCAAGGCATAATATTTGCCTTGGTCTGAAGCTTCCTGGAGCCTGGTGAGGTTTCCCCTAGCCTCCACATCCCACTGTTTCACAAGCAAATTATTGTCTACTCCGGCTTTCCTGCTGCTACTGCTGCTGTTTCTAAAACACTAAACTTTTTTTTAATCTTGCATTTATTCTTATAAATATAACTAGAAACATTCCAACTTTTCCTCCCAGTTAACTTCACCATCTCAAATACCAACAAGTGTTACTAGGCCATAAGAATCCACACCTAAGGGCCGGCCCGGTGGCGCAAGCGGTTAAGTGTGCGCGCTCCGCTGCGGCGGCCCGGGGTTCGCTGGTTCGGATCCCGGGCGCGCACCGACGCACTGCTTGGTAAGCCATGCTGTGGCGGCGTCCCATATAAAGTGGAGGAAGATGGGCACCGATGTTAGCCCAGGGCTGTCTTCCTCAGCAAAAAAAAAAGAGGAGGATTGGCGGATGTTAGCTCAGGGCTGATCTCCTCACAAAAAAAAAAAAAAAAAAAAAAAAAAAAGAATCCACACCTACGAGTATGGACGGTACCTACAGAAATCCCAGTTTTCTTCCACCAAGAAATAGACTGCTTCTCCCACCAGCAGTACATACTGCTGTATATATAATTCATCATGATTTGTAAATAGCTTTTTCTTATTATGAAAGTTCTACATGTCATTAGTGAGAATATAGAAAATACAGACAGGAAAAGCAAAGTCACCCCTGTATGGGTGGTGTCTAGGATGGCCCCCAGTGACCTTTCCTTCTAGTATTCATTCCTTATGATATCCCCTCCCCTTGCCTGTGGGCTGGACCTAGTGACTCACTTCTAATGAACAGACACCAAATCTCGGAAGTGATACCCACAACTTTTTCTGGAAATTTGGATTTCTGGAGGAAAGGTTCCCACCGTTCCCTGATAAGAAGGGCTCACTTGCCTAAACTGTTTGTGCAAACAATATGGCTTACGCTGAATACCAGCCTTCCTTCTGGGAATCTGGAATTTTGATACCTGCTAGGCAGAGGGTGCCTACATGACCAGCCCCCAGTAAAAACCCTGAGTCTTCAATGAGGGTCTCTGCTAGACAACATTTCACACATGTTAGCACCACTCACTGCCGGGGGAATTCAGTGTGTCCTGCGTGCCTCCTGGAGGAGGACTCTTGGAGGCTGGTGCCTGGTTTCCTCTAGACTTCACCTCATGCACATTTTCCCTTTGCTGATTTTGCTTTGTATCCTTCCACAGTCATAAATAATAGCCTGTATGCTAGGATTATACAGAATACGACTATGTGCTGAGTCCTGTGAGCCCTCCCAGAGAATCATAAAACCTGGGAGTGGGTCTTGGGGACCCCTGACACATAAGGCTACCAAGACCATGACTTCTCTCGCGTGCACATCCTTCCCCAGTTGAGCCTTGAGAAGACGAAGGCCCAGCCACCACTTTGACTGAAGCTGCTGAGAGACCCTAAGTCGGAGGACACCTAACTAAGCTGCACGTGGATTCCTGACCCACAGAAATGGTGCGATAATAAACATCTGTTGCTCTACGCTGCTAAGTTTTAGGGTAATTTGCTACACAGCAGTAGATAGATAACAAATATACCCTTCACCTGGAGATCATTATTGTTTATATTTTAGGGTATGCCTCTTCAAGGATTTTCCTACACCCACATATATGCAGAATAAGTGTTCTAGTTGAAACTGAATTTTTTTTTTTTTTTGGAAACACTCTATAAAAGGCAAATGCATAGGGCAGAGGCACAATATTTCCTTTTATTACTACAAGAAATTTTTGCATTCCAGAATGATAGCTCGTATTTCTTTTTGAGCCAAATTGTCCCTTTGTTCTGGGGAGTAGGCCATTTGGTCATGCAATCATCAGATCCCATTCTGAAGTAGGGAGGTTTCAGACACTAAGTTAAGTCACTCAGCATAATAATGTAAATGTTATTATCCTCAGGGGGGGTGGAACTAATTTCTACAAATTATGTTTCCTTTTAGGAAAGCAATTTTCCCCTCTCCAGAAGGGTTGGCAGCGAGCACTCCTGGGAGGGGAGATAAGCTTGACACTCTTGAGAGGGAAGTAATAAGCTAGTCCTTGCAAGATGGTGACTAGCAGGCAGAGAAGGAGAGAAACAACCAACAGCGGACACCTGGGTGAGTCTGAAGCAAGCATCAGTTTTCTGGGAGCAAGTATCTAGTCTCTAATGTGAAGTTTTCCTTTCTTGGTTTTGCCATTCCCATATATTACACCCAAGCACTCAGGACAGTTTCATTAAGCATCATGGCTCAGCCTCATCCGTGTTTGGAGAATTGAGGGAATCAGTTGTTGTCCATGTTTTTGCAAAGCTTCATGATGAAAGAGCCTGGAGAAGCTGGCTTCAAGAGGGCAAGAGGTGACCCACAAAGGAGCAAAGTGCCAGGCTAAGGTGACAAGAGGCAGGGAAGGAGAATCTTCTAGAAGCAAGAACCTCTTGCAGTGAGGCTGGATGCGGGCTAGAGCCACAGGATATGAATAGTAAAGGCAAGTGTAGTCTCTGGAGGCTAGAGGAGGCTGGAAAGTCAAAGTTACACGTTTATTTTTTATAACAAATTGCAATCAAACTGAACATACTGTCTATAGCCTGCTTAATTCCCTTAGCAATATATTGTGTCTCAAAAATTCTTCTACAGTGCAATTTGTACTGGCTGCTAAGCATTCCATTGATGTGAAAAGCATAATTTATTTTACCAATTTCCTATTATTGGACATGTAGGTCATTTACAAATTTTCACTATTATAAACAATGCTTCAATGAACATCTTTGTACTAAATCTCTGTTCAAAACTATAATGATATCTTTAGAATACATTGCTAGTAATGGAATTGTTAGATCAAAGGATCTACACATTTTATGAGTTTTTGATGCATTTTTCCAAATTGCTTTCCTGAAAAGTTATACTCAACTCCTGCCAACAGAGGCTGACAGTGTACTTTGCTCCACCACTTAACCAAAACTGGATATTATCTTTTTATTATTTTTATATCATGATATACATGCATGTTCTTATACTTGCTTGAACACACTATAAGAGAGATATGGTTGAAAACTACCCTTTTGCCTGGTTCTTATGTGCAGCTCAAGTACAAGCAATGAACGTCATTCTAGGCAGCCCTCAGGACTACTGGAGCAGGCAAACAGGAAGGCCCCTCCTGGCAGCTCCTTGTCATATACTGCTCACCTCAGCAGCCGTCTCTGAGATGAGTACAAATGTAGGTTATATTGACTACAAAAGCTCTTTTCTTCTGCATCTAACATTTGCAACTTATCCATACCTAGGTTAAAAAAAGTTTTTCTTTTGCCAAGAAATAATGCTAAAAATAGATGAAACATCTATAAGTCTTAGAGAACTGAAAAAAGGAAAGAAAATGCTTTTCTAGCTATGGGGAGTGACTACTGCTATTGACAAGTAGAGAAACACTCTTTGTAAAACAAGGCTTTTTTAACCAAAGAACCAAAATGGAAATGTTCCATTTTTATCTCATTGTCCCATCTGAGATTGTGTCCTCTGCTCTTTTCCCATTCAACCACTATAAAGTCTTACCCAATTAGCAGTTTAATTTGAGAACCTTTAGATAACATATCAATTCTGTAAAATGTATTGAACGGATATTAAGTGCTCTGTGGGAATAGAGAAGGGGAGATCAGGGTGACAAAGAATGAGGAACAGTCACTGGCTCCATCCTCAGGAATTCCCCACCTAGTGCAGAGTCAACACACACACACACACACACACACACACACACACAGCCAACAACAACCCCTGCCCTAGTGAACAAGCTGAACAGAAGTGTGAGAAACCTTGTGAGCGAGAGCAGAGGGGAGCGATAGAGTGACTGAGAAGACAGACAGACCCAGGGAGGAGATGGACTGACCCCACCTGGGAGAGAAGAGAAGGGTTGCAGAAGGAGGAGAATGGACCATGACAAGGAGCTCTGAGAGCCGGAGAAAATAGCTAGAGCCAAGGAACTGAGTGTGTAAATGAATGCATGGGGCATAGAGGACACGGCAGAGACAAGGTTGAAAAGAAGGTTAAAGGCTACATATTGCATGATTCCAACTACATAGCATTCTGGAAAAAGCAAAATCTGTGGGGGCAGGAGATATATGGGAAATCTCTGTACATTCCTGTCAACTTTGCTGTGAATCTAAACCTACTCTAAAAAAGTTAAATCTTTAAAAAAAAAATGTTGGGGGCTGAAACTTAAGGCCTTGCATGCAGTGCTAAGGAATGTGAACCTGACTCTATAGACCAGTGTTCTCCAAACTTTTGACCATACCCTCTATTCATTGGAAAAGTCTCTGAGTATACACTCTAATGCAGGTATGCACATTTATTTACTTACAAATTATGTACCTGACCTGCTATGCTAGTGTGTCATACTATTTGTATATTATGAAAGATATAGGAAAATGTAAACTAAAAAGGATGAGATTATCATATTTAAATATCTTGCTAATTGTGATGGCTTCTTACTAGCAGAAGCACATTCTCAAAGCACACTGTACACTTAGTTAACAAAAATTGTATGTAAAATTTACATTTCAAAAAGTCTTCTTGATAACTTTGAGTTTGTATAGCCAACTACTTGCTGGAGCTCCTTAGAGGACTGGTAAAATAATGACCTCATTTTTTGACATGTTGAGTTGGAGACACCACTCTGTGGTGCATCCACAAGGAAACGTCTAAAAGGAAAGTGGTAATATGGATCTAGAGCAGTGTACTGGGCTGAAGAATGTCCCCTCAAAATTCTTATTCACCTGGAACCTCGAAATGTGCCCTTATTTGGAAATAGGGTCTTTGTAGATACAATTAGTCAAGTTAATGTGAGGTCATACTGGATTAAGGTGGGCTCTAATACAATGACTGGTGTCCTTACAAAAAGAGAGAAATTTGGACACAGACATACAGAGAGGAGAAGTCCATGGGAAGACAGAGGCAGAGACTGGAGTGATGCGTCTACAAACCAAAAACACCAAGGATTACTGGCAACCACCAGAAGCCAGAATAGGCGTGGAAGGATTTCTCCCGTAGAGCCTTCAGAGGGAGCATGGTTCTGCCAAAACAATGGGATTTCAGACTTCTGGCCCCTAGAACTGTTAAAGGATAAGTTTCTATTATTTTAAGCCACCCAGTTTGTGGTACTTGGTTACAGCAGCCCTAGGAAACCAATACAGGCAGATTCCTAATTAGGGATCAGTTTTAAGAGCTGAAGTTGCAGGAGACAGTGCACCTTCAAGAAGATTCAGAGAGTAGGGGAAAGATCCAAACCAGAATGAGGGCAAAGAGAATGTGAGAAGCAAGTTGAGAAGCCAAAGTAAACACTGGACAAGGAATCAGGAAATGAGAAGGAACCTTTGGTTTGAAGAGGGAGATAGTCAGGGTTGGTGGTGGGACAGAGAGCAATGTCATGAAGCCAAAGCAGGTAAATTTTGAAGAGGGTTCTGGTAGTCAGTGGAGACAGATGCCCCCAAAATATTTAACAAGATGAGAAATGGAACTCTTACAAGGCAAGTGATCAACAAACATTTTTAACCACCAAAATCCAAAGAAAAAAAACTTTGAATACCAAAGTTATTGATTCCAAGATACATTAAGTGAAAAAATTAAGTTCCAAGACCGTATAGAGAATATCAGATAGAATATACACCAAACTATTAAAATGATGATCACTGGGGGGGACTTTCACATTCTGCATCACATATTCTGAACTATTTTCTTTTTTACCAACAAGGATTTATCAATTTTAATCAGAAAAAGATAAAGACTTAAAAAAAGAACAGAATACAAACCAGCACGTGCGGTGTCTCATCTTCATAAGATGACTTACCTCTCTGTGGGTATATGGATAAAAAGAGATCTTAAAAGCCAAAATGCTACAACCATTCGATCCCAGAAATTTTTACTTCCTTTTTTCTGCATATGTTGTCCTTTTCTCTTTTGTTTTACTCTTTTAAATTGAGCAAATATGATTTTCTCCAAAAATAAGGTCATTGGCATTAAAGTCTAAGACCTCCTCTTCTCTGGTTACTTTTTTCTCCACCTGAGTCAACAGCACCAAATGGACAAACAAGTTCACCTTTGATGCTCTTAATACTTTTCCTCTGTTAAAGCTCTTAATTTATTCCAAAAGGACCCAAGCAAGGCAAAAGAGATATCCATGTAATACAAGCACATTCCAGATGTTGTCACTCTAGCAAAGGTCATCCTAAAATTACATGACCTCTAACTGTGCAAGGCAGGCAAAAAAAGTCCCGTCTCCTTCTCTCACTCGCAATTCCACTTGGCTTCCTCTCTCCCTAACACTATTTGGAAGTATTTCTCTCCTACCCCCTTGGAACATGAGGTAATTTTGTACCAATAACTATATTTTCTGCAGTTTGTTTAATTTTTTCCCTACTTGAAAATCTTGCACACACCGAAGCATAGATGTCTTTGTTTCTTCAGCTACATTCCATTCTTTTTATTACATCCAATTTTCTCCCTAAAGAAAACTGTGCTTAAATAAAGGCAGTAGCCACATTTTTATACTTTTTGGACCTGTTTTCACAAGAGATTCTACAAATCTTTCCCGAAGTCCTTCCCTCCCTAAGGGAAGTCCTCACACAGCAGGCGGACAAGCTTGAGGAAGGCAGCATGTGGAAGGAGATGCTGAGCCCTCAGGTTGAGAGAGGGTGCAGGACAGCAGAGCAGGTTCCCATACAGCACCCGTTCAGGTTGGACCTCACCTCTCCTTTGTTATTGTGAAAAATTCCTTGTTAATTGTTAAAATTGGTATGTTTTCCTCTAAGGTGCTTTTCTGAGGGGAAGAAAAGCAAACTTTTAATCTTGTGCCACCTCCTATAATGCCCTGAGAAGAGAACGACATCATCTCTTGTGGTATTCTTGCCAAAAATGAAAAACCTGAATTCAGTCAGGAGGAGACTTCAGACAACTTCAAACTGGTGGACACGCTACAGAATAACTAGCCAGCACTCTTCAAAAGCATCAGTCACGAAAGACAAAGACAGACTGAGGAACCACTCCAGGCGCAAGGAGGCTAAGGAAACACGGTAACTAAATGTACTATGGGGTCCTGGATTGGATCCTAGACCAGAAAAAGGACATTAGTGAGACAATGGGAGACAGTTGAATGACTTAATTTGAAATTAAATTCTAATTTGCGGATTAATTACCAGTATCTTATCAGTGTTGGTCTCGGTTTTGATCACTGTACTGTGGTTGCACGCGTTCAATCTGTGAAGCAGCAGAGCAAAGGGTATAGGGGATCTTTGTACTATTTTTGCAACTCCTTTTGTAAACCTGAAATTATTTCAAAGCAAAAAGTTAAAAAATATTAATAATGTAAACATTTATTAAGTGAGAGATGACTGTCTTCCTCCTCCATGCCCCTTCCTTCCTTCTTCAAGGTACCACGTCTCGCTGGCTATCCCCTGGCTTCTCAGGGCCACGTGCTGGTCTCCAAACAGGATTCCCTGGCTTGGAACCATCCTCACCCTCTTGCTCATCAAAAGGAATCTATGCCCAGTCCCCTTCCTTCAGGGACCTGTGAGGTTGACGGGAGCTGACCTGATGAACCCGTGTGAGCTAGGTGCTAACGGTTAATCGGAGCTCTCTGCATGCACCTGTGAAATCACTTGACCCACCAGGCACAGGTGAGAGCCCCGCGTGCACGGTTTGCAGAACCAGAGGACTGACGTTTGAATGAGGGGTAGGTGGCACCCTGTTCAGACTAGACGAAAGGCCACCAAAATCATAAGTTTTACGTCTAGCCCAAGGCAGAAGTGCTCACACTTGGCTGTGGAACAGAATCTCCCAGGGGGCTTGCGAAACTTCTGACTCCTACGCTCCACTCCGGGCTACTGAGGCAGAAGGGCCTCGAGAGGGCATAGGAAACTGTGTTTTCACAATTCTTCTGAAGATTCTGATCAATAGGCCTCAAGAGAGAGGGCTACAATCACAGGAACAGGGCATCTTGGGGATTCCTCAGGACAGAATAGGGTAGAGAGAGGAAGCAAAAAAATGATGAAAGAAACAGATTCCACATCACGTTTTGAGTGTCCCATGTGAGCCAGGCCTGTGAGACACACCCCCATGCTGGTCTCAGTGAAGCTTCACAAAATCTTGGGAGGAGGGGTAAGGATCTGTGCCCATTTTATAGATGGCAAAACTGAGGTCTCAGTGGATTTCAGCAACTTGCTCAAAGTGTCTAAGTTAAAGGTTCTTGGTTTTTGGCTTTTATTTTTCCTGCCAAGTAACTCTTTTAAGAATGAACGTAGAAGACAAGCTTTAGGGGTACTTTTACTATCCCCCAAGAGCTGTGGAGAACAAGATAGTATGGGAGCTGCTCCCACCTTTTCCCAAGGACACTGTCCCTGTAAGTCTTACTGGAACCAGCAACTCCAGCGAGCCGTCTGTCTTCAGAACTCTCTGGGCCAGTGTGGGTGCCAGCCTTCACGTCCATGTTCCCTCACCTCCAGGGGACCCAGGTTGGCCTTCCTGAGAGCTCTTCCATCATGCTGAATTTGGTGACAGCACAGGGTGAGCCCGTGGTTGTGCAGCTCAGCAAACCTCCAGCAGCTAGCTCCCTTCTCATGGGTCACCAGTCTTTGCACTTGACATGGAAGAAGGGAAAGCATCTCGTTCCCCAGGGGGAGACACCAGCTCCTCACCACACACGTGACCTGAGTGCTAGGAGGACCACCCCTCCTCTCGCTGCCTCCCAGTCCTCTTCCCACAAGCCGTGGGGCGGGGCCCACAGGAGGGCAGTGGGGGGTGGCAGGCGCCATCCTGCAGGTGCTTGATAAGCCTGGCATGGAGTGTCTGGCCAAACCCTCAGGACTCGGTGCTGAGCTTCTGGTTTCAGACTTGGACCTCAGCCACCGTTTGAGACCACAGCACAGCTTCCAGCCTATAAATGAGGGAATGAGCTTTGGCATCAGACAAAACTGGGTTCAAACCCTGGCTCGTCCACTTACTATGTAAGTTGCTTCACTTTTCCAACCATAAATTGTTATCCCTTCTGTTTGGCTGCTAGGAAACCCTGAGGCAGATTGACGGCCACCTCTAATAACTCTCCTAGTGTGCTGAGTATTTCTGGGGGGCTTAGTACTCCTTCCAATCTTTGCCTCCACTCCACTCCTCCGCATCAAGGTTTTATTGTTTTCCTCTCGAATCGTAAGCACTTCTGTTAACTATCTCAGATCTTTCAAAGAACAGCAGGGGGAGAAATAATCAACTTAGCTCATGGAGACTATGTTTCCTCATCTGGGAAGATGTTGATAAGAATTCCCACTTCACTGGATGGTAGGGAGGATAGATTAAGTCACCCTGCACAGTGCCCCAGCAGAGGGCCTGGAGTAGGGCGGGGAGAGGCTCGCAGGGGCTGGGTCCCTCTCCTACCAACCTTACCTCCTTCCATGCCAAGGCTGAGGACCTCAGGGACTCAGATGGCATTTCATGGAGAAACGTTTCTCAGTGATTGCTTTTTCCAAAACAGACCGTTAGGATGTGAGGTTGTTGGACAATATTGGGCCAATCATGCATGAAAGATAGGTGCATGGTGGGAGAGAGGCGAGGGAGGGGAGGATAGTGCTGGCACTATGGACCCAGCGTGAGCCCTGTGTGGGTGGACAACTGCCAAGTATATATCTCCCCATTTAATCATGCCACAAAAGCAGTCACAAATCTTACCTCCTCTTGTTTATTGATGAGGTCCCCCACCCTGTTTTCAATACTAGTTAACCTTTTTGCCATCAGCCTGTGGTCACAAGGCCCAAAATTCCTTCCACTGCATGTCACAAGGCCCGGGAAAGCATGTTGCCCTGGAATTTTCGGAGCTGGCCCTCATATTCTTTCCAGAAGGTGCCCTGGTAATGATGGGGAGGGAGGTGATAGGGAAGAATTTTGGCTGGATTTTGCTTATAAGCAAATTGAGGCTGCGCTGATGGGGGTCCGAGGGCAGGAAGGAACGGGGAGACAGGTGCCACCTCTGGTCCTGTGCCCACGGCGTCGTTTGGGAGTCAGAAGGTTTCCTGTATTCCTTTCCTCATAAAGCTGCACAAGCCTTGGAATGAAAACCACACCCCCCCCCAGCTTTGAGCCGACAGGCATTGTCCAAAAACACGGTGGCCTGGATGTCACCCACGAGGCCTTTCCATCACATCCAACCACGTCAGTCAGCCCAGCTTCGGTGGGGAGGGGTAGGATAAGTGTTTCTTTCATCTGGAATAGAGCTAAGATTTTTTTCTTTTGTGATGTGATCTTCTGACTCTTGTGTGCTACAAGAACAAACTAGACAGGGACTCTGTGACGTGGGGAAGAAGAGGCCACCAAGGCCCCTAAAGATGCACTGCAGCTGGCAGTGGTTTTCCCATTTGTCATCAAGGCCAGTCTGGGCTTCGTGGTAGAAAAACATTCCGCCCATTTAAAGAATTATTACTTAATCATGTCAGCAGATTGGGGCTTTATACATGTGTAGGGTCACTTCTGGGTGATCCTAAACTGTCTGGACATGGAAAGGAAGCCAAAACACATGTTAGCACTAAGGACTGGCCATCCAGGGGACAGCCTTATAGGAGCACACTCGATGTAACCGACAAGGAGAATTCTTAGGCAGATGTGGGCTGTAACACCAACGGGGTCCTGGTGACATTATAAAACTTAAGACAGGCTCCAATGGCTTGTGGAGTCAGCAGATGGGCCAAAGAGAATTATGGCATGTCATGCAAAGCCCAGCAGGGCAGCAGTTTGTTACTGCCCTTAGCCATGGGGAGCCCAACAGCTGAGGTTTTTAAAAATCACACTCACCTAGGCCTCGAATTTTGCACATAATTTTTTTAGCACTTGGCATTTATAAAACCATGAGGCAGCTTAACATTCCTATGGGCCCTGCTTTCAAGTGAGGAAAACTGAAATGCCAAAAAGAGCAAGCCACTTTGGTGGGCTTACCTCACCACCTCCCAATCCTGGTTCTGTGCTTGCAGTATGGGAAGCTCTGAGTCCTTGGAAAAATCTAAGAGCAATGAAGATAAGCAAAGGGCAAGCTTATGGGACAGGAAAGACAACCTGCAAAAGAGATATTGAATCATTACAGAAGCAAGATGAGACTAACTCATCCAGCGGATGTACAAGTGCTGCCAATGTGAGGAAGAATGCCCTTGTGGCAAGGCTGTTAGTCCCAAGCAGGTGGCCGAGAGAGTCAGAAAGTCCTTTGAGAAAGAGACAGGCAAACTCCACTTTCTGGAGTGGTTGAAGCTCAGAACCCCCGAGTGTAGAAACTGTTCATGCCACCTTTTCAAGACTCTTATGAGTCCATGGTTAATGATTTTAGCTTAAGGTTCTCTGCCTAAAAAAGGCAGTAAACAAATAAAACAGCCTTACAAAAAAAGTCATGGCAATAGCCAAAAGAGGGAAACAACCCAAATGTTCATCAACAAATGAATGGATAAACAAATTGTGGTATATCCATACAATGGAATATTATTTGGCCATAAAAAGGAATAAAGTGGGGCCGGCCCGGTGGCACAAGCGGTTAAGTGCGCGCGCTCCGCTGCGGCGGCCCGGGGTTCGCTGGTTCGGATCCCGGGCGCGCACCGACGCACTGCTTGGTAAGCCATGCTGTGGCGGCGTCCCATATAAAGTGGAGGAAGATGGGCACAGATGTTAGCCCAGGGCCGTCTTCCTCAGCAAAAAAAAGAGGAGGGTTGGCGGATGTTAGCTCAGGGCTGATCTCCTCACAAAAAAAAAAAAAAAAAAAAAAAAAGGAATAAAGTGCTGAAATATGCTACAATATGGATGAACCTTGAAAATAATTATGTTAAGTGTAAGAAACCAAACATGAAAGGCCACATATTGTATGATTCCATTTATATGAAATATCCAGATTTGGCAAGTCCATAGAGATAGAAACCAGCTTAGTGGTTGCCGGGGCCTAGGAGGTCAGGGGTGGAGAGGAGAATGGACAGTGACTGCGTAATGGGCGCAGGGTTTCTGTTGAGGGTAATGAAAATGTTTTGGAACTAGATGGAGGTAATGATTGCACAACATTGTGAATGTATAAATGCCACTAAACTGTACAGTTTAAAATGGTTAATTGTGTTACGTGTTCATTTTCTGAAAACTTATAGCATCACTCAGATGGATGCTCTCCATGCTCTTGTCACTGCTAGAGCAGATGAGGGAGGTGTGAGGGAAGCAGGAGCAATTCATGTAACTGAAGACACGTAAATGCATCAGAGCGCAGGCTTTGGGGAAGAAGAGAGCTCAGTAAATACTTCCTAGGCTCTGCAGTCCAGAAGAGGGCCCTGGGAATATCCCATGAAAACACTTTTAGCAGGTCTGCCCTTGCTGGAGAAGGGAAACATATTTTTACCAAAGTTCCAGACCCTTTCTTGGCGGCCCAGCCAAAGAAGGGGTGGGCCTGGCTCTCAGTTCCCGAGCACCAATTAGCTAGACAGAGACCTCATTTACAAACACCACTGAAGAAGGAAAAGACCACAGTGGAGCAGAGCCCAGCAGCTTCAAATGCAGCTCCAGGCCCCTTCTCAAATTCCTGATGTGGGGAGCGCAGCACTGCCTGAATTGGGCCTCCCCCCCTTTACATAGCTGAGTTCAGTAGAGCCAGCCTCCTTCCAGCCCACCAAACGATTTCTCTTACTGGGTCAGGTGCAGTCCCTGCATTAGGCGCCTCCTTCCGCTGTCTGCCCCACAAGCCATGAGCGCCCATTGGAAAGTTCCAGCAAGCGGCGATGGTGACTGAAAAATTATTACCTTAAGTTCAAAATAATCCTATCTTAGGGTGCTTTATGATCTTTATTTGATACCTTAAACACTTTTCTTAAGAAGACTTTATGCAGAAAATGTCGTGCTCTTGTTTTCTTAGAAGTGAGCTTTCCTTTGAAACAAAAGTTGGAATAAACAGATTCTGTTTCTTTAAGAGAAGAATGTTGCATAACAGCATTTATAGCTCTAAAAAATATTTTAAATACTTAAAAATTTTAACATATATGTTATTCCAAAATGTCTGAAATGAATAAACTGACTTTTCTATGTGTTCTCCGTGGCCGAGGCTGGGGAAAGAAATGTTTAAATGATGACTATAAACGTTTGAAAAATCAATTTTATGACTCCACTAGACTAAATTTCATAAATGATTAGAGTTACTTAATAATTTTCTTGAGTATGGAGTTTAGTGACTACACAACGTTATTGCTTCTTAGATGTCTGTCTCAGGGCTTCCATATATCTGCCCATGGAGCAGCTGTGGTTTTCTACTGCTGTTACAGCAACGAAGGTGGTAGATACATGAATGGATGGATGATGATGATGATGATGACAAGGATGATATTTTTAGTTTTTTATGTTCTTTAAAGTTTCTAGCTCTTGCCCTTTTCCAACTGCTTTTTTTTTTTTATTCTCTAACATTTAAAGAACACAAGTTCTCTTTAGACTGAATTAAATGCTAAATGCACACAAGAAAGTAGGGTAGCTGAGGTTGTCATGGTCAGGTCAACCCAGCCACTTTACCTCATGTGGCAGACACCACTGACTCCTGTTATGGGTTGAACTGTGTCCCCCAAAATTTACATGTTGAAGTCCTAGCCCTCAGTACATCAGAATGTAACCTTATTTGGGTGGGAATAGGGTCAGTGCAGATGTAATTAGTTAAAATGAGGCCGTACTGGAGCAGGGTGGGCCCCTAATCCACTGTGACTGGTGTCCTTATAACAGAGGGTAATTTGAACAAAGACATGCACACAGGGAGGGCGCCGTGTGAAGATGAAGGCAGAGATCAGGGTGTTGCTCCTACATGCCAAGGAACACCAAAGATTGCTGGCAAACTACCAAAACCTGGGGGAGACGCCTGGAACAGATTCTTCCTCACAAACCTCAGAAGGAGCCAACCCTACCAACACTTTGATCTTGGACTTCTAGCCTCCAGAATTGCTAGACAATAAATTTTATTATTTAAGCTACACAGTTTGTAATATTTTGTTACAACAGCCCTAGAAACTTATTACAACTGCCTAGCCCACAGTCAGTCCTCTCTCCTTTCTTAGTTTGTTGCATTTTGAGATCATATATGCAGCTACAGGTTCAGAAAAGGGAGCCTTCTCTAGACCCAGGCTCCCGGGAAAGGAGCCACGGTACGTCTAAACCAAGATGGCAACCCCACAGGCATTGGCTAGTGACCTGTTTGAGGTAAGCTCGTGACTTGGTTCTAGTCAAAAAGAGCTAAAGTAAATCTTCTCAGAAGGATTTTACTCCTAGATGAAAAAGGGAGAGAAGGAGAAAAAGAAAGGGAGAGAAGAAAGAGAGAGAGATGGCACAGTGGGGAAGAGAGGGAGTTGGGGGAAGGAGAGAGAGGGAGGAAGGAGAGAGACAGAAGGCAGGGAGAGAGAGAGAACTTTCTCCTTCCTTCTTGGAGCACTGTTGGAACCTCAGAGCTGTGATGACCATCTTGTGATCTTGACAAAAAGGCCAAAAGAATTAAAGAATCACTAACTCAGAGGGTGGACCTGCTGAACAAACTCGGAGACAGCTGACCACCGACTCCTTGTTAAGAGCACATTTTCCTGCGCTTTAAGCTCCTCTTAGTCCAGTTGCCTGGGGATTTGCAGAGGAAGGCAGCCTACCGGATGCTCCTTGATGTCATGTGTTCCGCAGGCTTTGAAAGAGCATCCCATGGCTTCTCTTCAGGCCACACTATCAAGTGCCCAAAGGAGCAACAGAATTAGAGCTGCAAAACGAGAGATTCTCAGTATCTTAGATTAGCTTAGATTTTAAAATATATTCTTCTGTATCTACGTTTGTACTGTTTTGCTACGTTTGCTCCTACTCACTACTGCACACATTTGTGCTATTATAGAAAGTATAACTCATTTAGAGACCCAACAAAATCTGCCAGCTATGAAATGCCTTCTGCGCTCCTCAGTGGTGGGGAGGAGGCGAGGGGGGTGTGTTTAAGTATCCCCAGCCTTTGAGTGTGAAGCATTGTCCTCCCTGCAGAATCTTCTTAGGAGGCTTTTGTGCGTAGTTGCTTCGCTTTATCAACACCCCTCTCCGTGGCAGGCATCAGCAGGTACTAAAAACTGCCCACTTGATGCGTCCCTGTGCTTTTGCTCTTTCGTTACTTTATGACGATGTCAGTCTGATGTCTCACTTTCAGGTGAATGTCAGCTCTGGCTCCAGCCCTTGGAAAATCTGGCTTGGTTCAGGGACTCCCTGGAATGGGACAACGTCCTATCCCTCAAGGAGTTTATAATCCACGGAGAAAAAAACATCTACAACGTATGGAGTGTATGTTATATACCGTGAACTGTGCTGAGAAGTTTAAATACATCATCTCGTTTATGCACCTAAGCCCATGTAACTAACCTCATTCAAAGTCTTGTGTCAAACACACCGCACAGGTGCCTAGAAAGGTCACCTAAGCCAGACTAATAGGCACAAGGCACCCTGGCCACTTAGTAAATCTGTACACCTTGAGAGCAAGACCAAAGGGTGTGGTCCGGTCATGCCTCTCTCAGGTGGCTCCAGAGGGACAGCAAGAATCTGACATGCAGCAAAGCGGCCTCCGCAATGGTGAGAAAGCAGAAGGCTGGGGAGTGGCACCCAGAGAGGTTGCCTGGGCAACCACGAGGGAGGGAGCCGTTATGGGTGTCCTCAGAGGAGGCCCGGGCCTGGACGGAAAGGGGAAGGAACCTAAGCTGCTTTGGAGAACTTTTCCTGTAAAGTTCTGAGATGCCATCTCCCCCAGAGCGGTTTCTTTCCCCAACGTGGAGGTCAAAGGGCACTGCATCCAACTCCATCAGGATATTTGTTGAAGTACAAATTCCTACCCCCTTCCTCTGACCTACCAAGTCATAACTGGGGAGGCTGGAGCCTGGAATGACTCTATTAATGAATCATATTGGTGAACCTTACGAAGGCTAGATTGAGAACCACTGCCCTCACCAAGCTAAACATTTATTCATTCAACAAACATTTGTTGTATACCTCCATGTGCTAAGCCCAGTGCTGGGAGATGAGTAAGACAAACTACCCTCATTACCACAAACTATAAGAAAGAGAATCAGGAATACATCTATTTCTGGAAGACTCTGTATTTCCAAGGTCACCAAAGTATCCAAGAAAAACTATTCTACTAATTATGGCTTAATCAACAGAATGAAGAACTGGGAACCTCATGGGCTCAGATTTGAACAGTGAAGAGGTCTGAATAAGTAGATCTGGAGGGCTATTCTTTTTTTTTTTTTTTAATTTTATTTATTTATTTTCCCCCCAAAGCCCCAGTAGATAGTTGTATGTCATAGTTGCACATCCTTCTAGTTGCTGTATGTGGGACGCGGCCTCAGCATGGCCAGAGAAGCGGTGCGTCGGTGCGCGCCCAGGATCCGAACCCGGGCCGCCAGCAGCAGAGCGCGTGCACTTAACCGCTACGCCACGGGGCGGGCCCATGGAGAGCTATTCTCAGCTTCATTAAAAGATGCCCCTGCTGCAAACAGTTTTGTCTTTTTCTCTCCTATAAAAGTGTGAAAACAAAGAAATATCTAGGAAATGCAATTGGGAAAATAAGACTGTTTTAAAAAGTCATTTGCAGAAATGGACAAAAACAAAAGAAATTCTGTGACAGAATCTGTCCCTGTGTTCTAAATCCCTACCCATTTTCCCTCTGACTTCTTCCTCAAAGGTAATATTGCGAGGCCAGGACAGAGTCGGCCTCGCTGTCAGCGGTTCTGGCATCAGCCCGGATCACACACTCCAGCAAACAAGCAGCGTCCAGGCAGGCACAAATGAGGCCCATGAGGTGGCCTGCACAGTTGGGAATAAGTCTGGCTAATCCAGTAAAAAGAAATATCTAACCCAAAACATATGCGTTTAGATATAGCTCTACAAAGCCAACGCTAATTAATCCTCCTGCTCATATAAAACGCAAAGGAATTAACAATATTGCCAAGTCTCACGAAGTCTTGTAATTGCACTGCAGTTCTTTCCAAACCGCAGGCATCTGCCCCGTATGTGGCCACACACCCTCCCTACACCAGCAGGGATCTGCCCTGCATGCAAAGCACCTTGCCCGCAGCCTCACAACGGTGTGTTGTTGAAGCCTGGTACACGTCCCCCACAAACTGCTCGGAACCAGCAAGGTGAGTCCTGTTTACCTTTATAAAAGATCAACTACTGAACGTTGACAGTACTCCAGGAACCCATCAGAGTCCCCTCTGGCGTTCACCTTCCTGGGAAGTTATTTTTGTTTGTTTTTCATGCTAGGAAAGGAATTGACTTGGATTAACACTGTGGGCTCTGGGCACCTTGCCGTCGATTCAGGAAAGGTCATTAAGTACGTTCTTGAGTTAGAATGAAGTAGGCTTTCCTTTTGGTTCAAAGGCTGAAAATGAAAAGCAAGAGAAAGTAGGGTTCCCTTTAGATACAAATTCTGGGATAGAATCCTGGACATACTGGATGGATGATGCTGGTGAGGCATGCAGACTGCTGCCACTGAGGGTGAAGAGGGGTCCTGGGAAGCCGCCAGCCCTGTCTATCACCCCCGCTCAGGCAAGGCGCTTCGGGATCTCATCAGGACGTGAGTTCTGGGGGCATCCTGTTTCCAGCCCATCTTGACCCTGATGCTGGTGTCCATCTTCCCCAGCTGGGAGCTTCCACATGGTTCCCAGCTCCCAGAGACGGGATTGTTCTGCGAGAGGACAAGGAGCCAAACCTTTCTGGGAGGCCCGAGGTGAAAAAGCTCTGACTCGTGATCACGTCAGCTCTGCGGATTATCAGGTTAATGGATAGAATGAACAGTTATTGAGCACCTACATATGTAAGGCAGTGCTGTTGTAGGGACCTTGAGAGGCATGAACGAAGCAAAGATTCTGTTCTCAGGGAGCTTACATTTGGGGGATGAGGAGGAAGGAGGGCAAAGGGCACGTGAATAAATGCATATTGTCATTAGGTTGAGGGTGGGAGGGTGACGCTGATGATACTTGAGCTTTCCAAGTTGCTCATTATATTTGGAAGCTTTGTCAACAGTATGATATTTCTGACTTCTTTCCTGGAACAAGAGCTAGTTACGACCCCTTCAAGGCTTTGGGATTTCATATTCTGCAGTGAAGATTCTGTTTGGAAACATACAAAGTTAAAGTTCACGAGACTTGAACGTCCCGATGCTCCCCTCTCCAGACCACCACAATGTAGTTGAACTCGGGAGGTGATGGATTAGACTACACAGAGCCCACTGTCTTCTTCAAATCTACCTCCCCTGCCATTATTCCTCTGGTCCCACCCCTGCCCCCAACCCAGACTATTTCGTACGATAACTTAAAGGGGAAAACCACATTAATATGAAACCTTGTCTTGGTCAAAGCCACTGTGTACAATAGTGTTTAATTTAGTCGATATAAATGGTGACCTTGGAGCTGTGCAACTGTACACGCATCCCCCAAAATAGCCAGCTGGTTCTCATGCCATTCCAGGTTATGGTCTCCATACGTGGAGCTGTGCAGAGCTGGTGAGCTCCCCGCAGTTTAGAAATCCCTCAGCCTGAGGAAGTCAGATGAGAATAGCTCTAGGACACCTCAGATGTCCAGACCTGGGCTGCCCTCAGGGGCTGGAACTCAACTAGGCCTGTTGAAATTTTCTCAGATTACCTGAGTTAAATTCTTTGAATTACTCCATTCTTCTGAGAATTCTTCCTTGACTTTCCTGTCTAAGTAGCTCCCTCTGTTTTTCACTAGTTTATACCACCCCTGTTTGGTTTCCTTTATACTTATCAACATCTCTAAATAATATATGTGACTATTTACCTGAGTGTTTTCCATCTGATGGTGCTCAGCGCAAGCTACCCCAGGAGGCACCACTCTGGTATGCGGATTATTTCAAGCTGAAGACCATAAGAACTCAGAGAACTCAGGGAGAATATTTGAGTTTCCCCTCCCAAACTGCCTAAAGAATTTAAAACAAAAGATCTGTTTCAGGAAGGAGTTATTATCATGATGGCTGTAAAGATAATGTAGGATAGAGGTTACAACAGGAAAAGCACAAAGCCCCTTTTATCAAAAACTCTCTCTCTCCCTGACCACATTATCTATAGATGACCCTGAGAAGAGTTGTCAGGCAAACATTTGCATTTCTATCTCCATGTGAGTTGCCTTCTTGCCCTCTGAGGTCCCAGACCACTACCCACCCCCAACATCTTCCTCGCCTTTAGCTACAATACTTAAGCGGGCAGCTTAGACTGAGGGACGAGTTGCTCATTTCTGAGTTTTTCCCATGTATACATGTTATTAAACTTGGTATTATTTTCTCCTGCTAACCTGTCTTGTTAATTATTTGGCCAGCCATAAGAACCTTAAGGAAAAGGGCAGAGGGAGATTCTCCCTCTCTCCCGACACATCCTTTCCCTCCAGACCCGATGGCAAGCTCCACCTCTGTCTTGTTCACTGCTGTATTCTCAGCTGAGAACAGTTCCAGATGTGTGATAGGTATTCAATGAATATTTTTCTAATTAATAAATGACTGACAGGAAAGGACAAAGCATGTACACCATAAGGGTCTAGTTTCCCTTCATTCAAACATGGACCAGCAGAAATAGCAAATTATGAGGACAAATAGTCATATAGTATGCACAGAGAGGTTAAATAAGTCTTCAGATGTATACGTAGTTTTGTATCTAGACTCTACTTAAGCCTTTTCCTCCTTTTCATCTAATTAAAGAATTGAACTGAATAGCCTCTGAGATCCCATTCAGCTCTAACATAGCATGACTGATGACATACTTTTGGAGAGACCAGTCCATTTCCCGTCTCTGATCTCTGTTCTCTAAACCAGAAGCAGGGCTAGTACTGCCAGCAATCAAAAGGAGGAATGGTTTGTTTCTAAGATAACTGAAAACAGATCAACACGGGCATTATTTTTGAGAAGCTTCTATTCCTTGGTGGGACTAGCTCTGACTTAGAGAAGCACATTATCATTTCTTTATAATGCCTAAAGGCAGGTTGTGGTTCAGCTTAAGTATGTGTCCCTGGAGATGTCTAACTATAAGTGAGCTCAGAATTGATTGTCTACATCATGTTCTCCCAATAATTGTCCTTGGATGGGTCATTGTTCACGGACAACAGATGCCCCGAAGCGCTTTTCTCTCTCCCTGTCCCCTGAGCATGCAACCTCTCTCCCTACTTGTAGTAACCTAGAGAATGGGAGAAAATATTTGCAAACCATATATCAGATAAGAGGTTAATATCCAAAGTATATAAAGAACTCATTGAAACAGAGAGTAGAATGGCAGTTACTCCAGGGGCTGGAGGTTGGGGAAACCGGGGAGATGTTTTTTAAGGGTGCATTTTCTGTTTGGGCCACTCAGCATACATTTCCTCTACCTCTTGGAAAGAGAAGTTTGATTTTCATTCAAATATCTACCTCCACCATGTACATTGGGGAAAACTGACCCTACTCCCAGCTCCATGGATGAACCTTGACTGGCTTTAACCACAGACCTGTTGTGTGTGCTTAGAGTGGCTGGGGACATTCCTGTTTATATCATCCTACAGTTCCAGTAAGAGGAGGAGGTGTCTTCCCTGGTGAGTTACTGTAGCTCCATCCCTGACAGCCACATCTCAGTTGTGAGTTCTTCCGGGAATTCTGCAACATTCAAAACAAAGGTCTAGAGACCAGTCCTGGAACCCTTGGATGGTCAGTTTGGTAGTAACGTCTGGATCTGGTCTCCAGAGCTGTGGGCAAAAATCAGGCAGTGACAATTCCTAGAAGAGCACAAAAATAAAACAAATACCAAAAAACACCCCTATCTTACACCACTCATAAAAATTAACTCGAAATGGATTCAAGACTTAAACATAAGACCTGATACCAAAAACTCCTAGAAGAAAACATAGGGAAGAAGCTCCTCGACACTGGTCTTGGCAATGACTTTTTGGATATGACACCACAAGCATAAGCAACAAAAGCAAAAATCAACAAGTGGGACGACATCAAACTAAAAAGCTTCTGCCCAGTGAAAGAAACAATCAACAAAATGAAAAGATAACCTACAAAGTGGGAGAAAATATTTGCAAACCATATATCAGATAAGAGATTAATATCCAAAATATATAAAGAATTCATACAACTCAATAACAAAAAACAAACAATCTAATTAAAAATGAGCAGAGGAACTGAATAGACATTTTTCCAAAGAAGACATCCAAATGACCAACAGGTATATGAAAAGATGCTCAACATCACTAATCATTAGGGAAATGCAAATGAAAACCACAGTGAGCTATTACCTCGCATCTGTGGTGATGTCCATCATCAAGAAGACAAGAGATAACAAGTGTTGGCAAGGATGTGGAGAAAAGAGAACTCTTGTACACTGCTGATAGGAACATAAATTGGTGCAGCCACTATGGAAAACAATATGGAGGTTCCTCAAAAAATAAAACATAGAACTGCCATATGATCCAGCAATCCCACTTCTGGGTATATATCCAAAGGAAATGAATATAGGATATTGAAAAGTTATCTGTACTCGCATGTCATTGCAGCACTACCCACAATAGTCAAGATATGGAAACAACATAAATGTCCGCCAATGGATAAATGGATAAAGATGTGGTGTATACATACAGTGGAATATTATTCAGCCATGAGACAGAAGGAAATCTTGCCATTTGTGACAACATGGATGGAACTTGAGGACATTATGCTCAGTCAGAGAAAGACAAATATTGTATGATATGACTTATATGTGGAATCTAAAAAAAAACTGAACTCATTGAAACAGAGAATAGAATGGTAGTTACGAGGGGCTGGACGTTGAGGGGATTGGGGAGATGTTTTTTAAGGATGCAAACTTGCAACTAGAAGATAAGTAAGTTCTGGGGATCTTACGCACAGCATAGTGATCATAGTCGACAGTACTGTATTATATACTTCCAAGTTGCTAAGAGACTAGATCTTAACTGCTCTCACCACAAAAAAGAAGTGATAATTACATGATGTGATAAAGGTGTTAGCTAACACTACGGTAATCATATTGCAATACATAAATGCATCAAATCAACATGTTAAACTTATACAATGTTATATGTCAATTATGTCTCAATTAAAAAAAGGAAAGAAATACTAACCCCCCCAAAAAAAACAACCACCTCACAAAGTCAGAAAGACAAGATCAGCCAAAGCCAAAAAGGCACTGAAACTAGCATGTACAGGGAGAGCAGAGAGCTTTTCCCTCCACTCCCCACCCCCACACCTGTGTCAAGTGCCCAGTCCTAGATTCCCATTGTCTTCACTTCTGTCAGTATTTACCCAGTGTTTCGCACACGCAGAACTTTTCCTCCATTCCTTCAGTTCCTAAGGACTTTAGACTCATCATTGACTCCTCTCTTTCCCTCATCGCACACAAATAATCCATCAATAAATCCTGTTGGCTTTATTTTAAATATATGTTCCAAATAAAACCATTTCTCACTAACTCACCACGACATCCTAGTCCAAGCCACTATCTTACCTGAACTAATGTAATACCCTCTTAAATAGTGTCCCTGAATCCACTCGTAGCCCTCTTTATTCTTTATTTAAAATAATTCAAAGTAATTATTTTAAAACTCAGGTCAGATTCCTATTACTTCTCTGCTCAAAGTCCTCGAAGGTGCTCAACCCTGAAAGTAAAGTTGAAAGTCTTCACCACAGCTTCATAAGACTTTTCGTCCCGACCTCACTCTCCCCTTTTGCCCTTTCTGCTCCAATCATGCTGGTCTTGTCGCTTGAAGCCTAGAATGCTCTTCTCCCAAATATATTTAAAAAGTGGCTTGCTCCCTCACTTCATTTAGATCTCTGCTTAAACACCACCTCCTCTGAGAGGAGGCCCCTGACCAGTTTATCTAAAAAGGTAATTTCTTGCCTTTCTATCCTCTTACCTGCTTCATTTTCCTTCAAAATACTTATCACTTGTTTGTTGTCTGTCTCCTACCATTAGCATGTAATTCCAGTGAAGACTGGAATCAATGTCAAACTCCCCCTTTTCCCAGTAACAGTAGAAGTGTCAAAGGGATGAATGGTCCAAGACCACAGGGCCAGGAAACTATGAGTTTTATTACTACCTCGACCTTCTTAAATTTGGTCAAGTGATTGAACCTCTGCCTGTGTTTCCTCCCTGTAGGGCCAATGTGATCAAATGTACTTCACAAAATGAAAAGATAAAGCCCTGTCTTCCTGGCTTCATAATTCAAGGTCTGGCACAGCATCTATTATTATTTCATCCATCCCCAAGATCTAATGAATTATGAAAATATGCTTTGAAGCTTAGAATAGTTTTATTTTTGACCCTTTATTTTCTTTTTCTTTTTATATGTTAACTCACCATTTGCATTTCTTCTCCCGTGAAATACCTATTTGTGTCTTTTGTCCATTCTTCTAAATTTCGTTAGGTGTCTTTCTGATGTTGAAATATAGTTCTTTACTTGTCTATAATATCTTTTTTTGGCCTAAACTTATGAAAAAAACAATTTAATGTAAAACTCTATCTCGGCAATTATTTTCTTTCGGCACTTTGTGTATCTCATGCCCTTGTTTTCTGGATCCCATTGTTTCCGCTGAGAATTCCATTTACTGTCTTATAGTTGTTCCTTTAGAGGTAATGTATCTTTTTCCTCTGGCTACTTTAAAATTTTTTCTTTGTTTCTGATTTTCATCGGTTTTATCATAATGCCTAGGCATGGTTTTCGTTGTATTTATCCTGCTTGGATTTACAGCAAATTTTTGAATTTATGGCTTAATGTCTTTCATCAGTTTTGGAAAATTCTTGACCATTATCTCTTCAAATATTCTTCTACCCTATTCTGTCCCTGCTTATGGAATTCAGATGTTAGATCTGTTCACCATGTTCCACATATCTCTTATACTTGTTTATGTATTTTCCATCTGTTTTCCTCCACACTCCAGATGGATATTTCTACTCAAGTACTGTACAGCTCACTAATCCTCTCTTTACCTGTGTCTTATTTGCTGTTAAACTCATCTACTCAGTTCTTAATTTCAAGTGTAGGGTTTTTTTATTCCTAAAATTTCCATTTGATGCTTTTCTATGTAGATTCTTATTCTCAGTGAAATTCTTCATTTTGTTATCTATTTTCTTGAATAATTAACCAGTTATTTAAAAGTCAATGTGTGATAATTCC
Organism: Diceros bicornis minor; assembly: GCF_020826845.1. NCBI lineage: Eukaryota > Metazoa > Chordata > Mammalia > Perissodactyla > Rhinocerotidae > Diceros > Diceros bicornis. The sequence continues at coordinate 5,774,589 of NC_080763.1, read as the reverse complement.
TATGTCTGGGTCACTTTTTGGTCTGTTTTTCTAGAGTCTATTTTTTTTCTCTTGGTATGATTTATCATTTTTTATTGAATGCTGAATATTGTGCATGAAAACCTGTAAAGTCTCTACATTACATCCCTCCAGAGAAGATACTTCCTATTCTCTGCCAGACACTGTGAAAGCACATAACCTCAACCCAGTGAGGATCCAATCTTGTTCAAGATTTGTTTTCAGTCTTCATTAGGCTTGCTGTATTTCTGGTTCTCCCCCACTCCTAGGGATTAGCCCTCCCAGGGGTCCCAGTTGAGAATCTAGGATGTTTCCTAAGCTTCCTCCTTCCTAATGGGCCCTGAACTCAAACTTTTGTCTCCGCAGCACTGCCTAAGATTCCGTTCTGTTTCGGCAGCTTTCCAGTTGTTTACCCTACAGATATTAATCAGCAAATGTCTTAAAGAGAAAGCCAGTACAGTATCTGATCCACTTCTCTCCAGGTTCTTGGACCCTTAACTCCTGGTTGTCTTGCAAATCTAGAGTCTAATTTTTGTCTCTCCAGCTTTATGGGATTACTAAAAGCTCAGAAGTCTTCTCTGACACTTAGGAGCCAAACCTCTGCCCAGATTCTCAGCATCTTGCCTATATCTAAATTCATAAAATATCCCAAGGAGAAAGTAGCATGTGAAAAATGGGCTTATTTCAATGAGCCTTTCTTCTTTCCAGAATCTGGCCCTTCATATCATAGCAGGCTTGGCATCTCTCTGATGCTTTCAAACAAATATTCTTTTGTACTTTATCCAGATTTTGTAGGTGTTCCTGACAGGAGCAATGGTCTGGTACAAGTGAAGGGCTTATCATAGCCAGAAACCTAATACATGTGTATGAAAAGTCAATTTTTAAAAACCAAAACAGTTTTCAGTAAAAACATCGTGTTTTCCCTCCAATAAAATAATTTCTTAACGAACATAGGCTGACTGGATATAAATAATCGCATTTTTCATGTAGAACACAGGGAAACTCCTCACTGGCAGATGTATGTGGTGGGGCAGGTTGGAGGGCTGCTATGTAAGAAACGAGCTATATCAGAAAATTGCATCAGAACGACTCATATCTATTGAAACCAAACTACTGCTCCAAAGCTTCCATTGAAGATAGCATCTTCTTTTCTGAGGAATTTATGCGGGCTGATTGTCCTGTTCTTGCGTTTAGTTAACAGCCTCATCTTTTGTTTTTCTTCAAAGACATTCCATCTCAGCTTCGAGAGTAACACCTTTGCTTCCACTCAAGCCCTCTGCCACTTGGATTCGCTGCTTTTCAAATTGCTTGGGTCCTTTTAAAACACATTAAGGTGCAGTGCCTTTCAAAGCCAGGAACAATGTGGCCACCCAACCTCATGGATATGCTTTCTAGGCATCCTGAACCTGAACATGTTTGGTAAGACTAGGGGGTGACGGCTAGCATCAGTACAGGACAGACGATCAGGCTCTGCCCCCATGGGGCGAGGAGCACAGGGACATTTTTGCTTATATCTCACAGCTCAGTTTCTCCTTGTAGCTTTGCCTGAGATCCCTTCACAAGCTCCGTGATAGGAACCGGAGATGGGGCATCTAGCAGAAACTAGTCTGTGGTGAGTGTTCATTCTTTCATTTACGAATAATCTAATTTTACTGCCTGTTAAATATTCATTGGGCCACAGGTCACCAAAGAGAGAAAACCAGTGTCCCAGATGAGAATCTTGACTGGATATCTGTTAAATAGTGTGGGAGCTATTGAATGATTTGCATACTGGTTCCCTAACAGGTACACCCTTACCATCTCATTCTAGGATAAACTTCTATGGCCTACTCCATCCACTTCAAGGTTAAAACTCTAATGATTAAAACAGAAAATACCCATTACCCACTTGCTCCTCTCTCAACCAAAAACCAGCATTTGGAAGTATTGTCTTAGAGCTAAGGAGTCCCGACATGGTCACTTAGCCGAAAAACGCTGAGTGACTTGCCCAAAGCCACCCCGTACGTTAGGGGCAGGGCCTAGCCTAGAAGCATTCAAGCCCTCTGGTGAAGTGTCCTTTCCTCTGAACCCAAGTCCACTGACTTATCCAGAAACGGTTACAGGAGACAGAGACTCTCCTTCACTGGGCAATGCTTGTTCAGCACCTGCTGTGTGCCAGCCTCTGTGCCGGAGGTAGGGACACAGGGGGGACTCAGTGGAGCCACACTACAGACAAATAACCTGCCAGCAAGCATTTGCGATGGCAGTAAGTGCTATGAAGGAAATAAAACAGGATGTATTGAATGGAGTGAAGGAATGGGGCCTCATGTGGCGATCAGGGAAGGTCTCCCTGTGGAGGCAGCATTGAAGCTGAGATGTGAACACAAGAAAGAGCCAGTCAGGCAAATATCTGGGGGGCAAAACATTCCAGACAGAGGATATCAAGTGCAAAATCCTAAGGCAGGAAAGAAGGCACAGCAGGGAGATGTAGCACATACAGGGAGAGGGTTAGGGGATCCTCAGACAGCTAGAAGTCAACAGTGTCGAGTCTTGTAGGCCGTCAACAAGACTCCGTGTGTTCCTCAGTGTCTCTCCACCTGCTCCCTCTCTAAATCCCATATACATGCAGTTGTGGTCAGAATTTATTCCTAAGTGCTCATTAATTAAAAGACAATACCAATGTCCTAGAACGTTGTCACCAGGTAATAGCTTCCAACAATGCTAGAAACACATTTGTTTTCCCAAGCCAAAGCAATTGATCCTCCCGGCAATATTCAAGGGCACTGACAGCAGTTGCATGAGGCCCTGTGATTAATGCAGATTTAGTCGGTTTATCTGATGGATATCAGTGCAGAGCTGTGACAGTGCCCCTGTGGACCCCAACATATTCATTGGTGTACACAACAGAACAATTGTGTGGCTGAGGCCAATCAAGGACTGGACCAGTTCATCCCAGAGGCATTAAACTGTTAGGAATAAGCTGCCTTCTGACCAGCTCAAGTCACAGTGACTATTTATTAATTTTGCCAATGAATAAAGCTTATCCAAATTCATTGGCTCCAATTAGTTGACCCAGATCCCACACTGCATAACTAACACCACATTGCGTTGGAATATTTCTGAACTGACATGTGGCAGGCAGAGAGATTCTAAATGAGTTCATCACCACCAGGGTTCTGACAAAAAAGAAAATCCAATTAATGCATAACAATGGATTGGCCAAACAGCCACCTGCTGTCTTCCTGCCCAGTACATTGTCATTCATCTCTGGAAATTGTGTCCAGTTGGTTATGACAAGGAGGTTCTGCAAATACCCCACTGTGTGTAAGAACAGGAAATCTTAACTCCAACACCTTAGCCACTTTCCATTTTGGGTAATTATATTCTGCATGTCAAGAATTTCCTCTACGTTATGCCTTCAGAAACACGACTATATGGGGTCTCAGTGCCCCCAATCTCAAGGCCTCATCCCAGAAGGAACTTTACTCATTGTAGCGTTAATTAGAAAAGTTTTGACACACAAATACACACGTATACACACAATCAGAGCCCAGTATGTTTTTCCCATACACATGACAATTTTACGCCTACCTTTAGAAAAGTATGAGCATATTAAATAAAACAATGCTCAATTGGAAGAAAGAAATGTTTAATTCTGTTCACTATTGGGTATTAATGGAAGAGGTTTATTGGCTCTCTATCACAAGAGAGCTTGTTATGACACAAGCTTTGCCTGGAGTGCAGCACAAATAGGGAAATGGCCCCATTTCCTGGGCTTTTTGTGGGGAGGGTGGAGAAAGGGAAGCTGTAACGCTGTGGGGACCAGGCACCTGGAGCCAAGAGCAAATTGGGGAGGTAGAGGTGGCCTAACCAGCTGCTGTTTTAAAGACCTGAGTGGCTCATTTTAAAAAACTATATATATTGTGTGTGTGTATATATATAATGTATTTATGTATAGTATATGTATAGTATATGTATATAGTATATATACACACACACGTATATACATTACACATACGTATACATAATATATATATGTACTCAGCGTGGAACAGCCCCTCCCCAGGCACCCCCAAACCCCCTCATCCAGCGGGCTAACACTTTGCATCTTCTCCTGGGCCTTTTTCCCTTTTGGAATAGAGCTTTGACGACTTCCTTCAGTCGCATGACTTTGGAGACGTTGACTCTACCACCCACATGTTATGATGGCTTTGCCATGGGTCCTGATTTGGAGTTCTGAAAATATAGCACTCATGTAGCTCTGGAAGCTCATTGTAGTCAATTTTATCGGCAAAGAAAGATTAGTAGGGCAGGAAGTAGACATGTTGTGTGATTCACATTCTTCATGCCCCCACCTTTCCCCCAAGAGATGTCCAGGTTACTAAAAGTTATTGCTTCATCTTTAGAATCCAGGTGCTCCAGCAAGGTAACATTTAAAACACCTGAGCACACTGTATCATCTTAATGATTCCACATCTTATTTGTCTAACAACATGGTAACACGAATAGTGCAACGCTTTAGTCAAAGCCTCGGAGAGGTTAGTGTGGGGGAAGAGGGAGAATAATAATTAACAAGACAGGTTAGCAGGAGAAAATAATACCAAGTTTAATAACATGTATACATGGGAGAAACCAGGGACACTGCATTTCTCAACACAATAGCAGAAATTCTCGTCTTAAATACCATGTTCAGCCAATGACAAAGGAGGATGTTGGGGGTTGGGGGCGTCAGTTACAGGAGATGACTGCTAAAGCACAGTAAACCAGAGTAAGGATATTATGCAGATTTAAGGCCTCACCTTCCACATTGATAAGTTTCTAGAAATGAGGTCATCCCCCCTCTTCCCAATACAGAGAGGGAGATATCTTTACAAATGGAAATTTCCCTTGTAAATGTAAATGTCTGTCTGGCAACTCTTGCAGGGCCATCCAGAGAATGTGGCCAGAGAGACAGAACTTCTGATAAGATGGGCTTGTTGGTGCCTTTTCTATTGTAACATCTTTTTACATTATATTACAGCCATCAGATAGAAGATCTGTTCCAGGAAGGAGTTACTATGTCAAATTCTTTAGGCAGTTAGTGGGGGAGGTCAAATGTCCATCAGAGAAAATAATCAAGATAAAGAGATATATTTCAAGGTGGCCAAATCTTGATCTCCCACATTAGTAAAGATCAATCTCTATCGTGGCTTGGCGTTTGGAGTTTTCTTTTTTGTTCCTTTTTCTTTCACACGCTCTCTTTTTAACATCCGTTTCATCTAACTTCCCTGAAGTTTTGAGTGTACCCTGAAAGATAAAATGGAGTCAGGGAACCTGCAAGAAGAGGCTTTCTCCAGTGCAAAGAGGCTCTCCTGGGCCAATGGGGGCCCGGAGAGAAGCACAGCCTCCCTGGGTCATGACGCAGCCTTGGGAGTCTTAAGGAATGACGTTAGGTGATAAAGAGAAATCTACAGGGAAAACTTCTGTAAACAGAAAAACAAAAAATCCCCATATACCCTGGCAAGTGAGTGCGATAAATCTGAAGCACAATTGGCACTAGAAGTTCAATAAGCAAGCAGACATCATGGGGAAAGAGACACAGACAGGAGATGGGAGCCTGCAGCAGTGCAGAAGCCGCCTGGGGAGGTGGTCCAAGACAGGGGCAAAAGACAGGCTGGAACACGTGGCAGAGATACATGATTGACCCTGGGGCCAGTACAATGTTTTTGTGTGAAATGCAACTTCCCAGGTTTCAAGAAGCCAAACTGCTTTCTTTACTTGGTTAGGTAAAGTAACACTAGACTAGGTCTTGCAGTCGGAATTGCACAGAGGGCTCAGGGATAGAAGATGCTAGCTGCGTAAGTAATTATCTGTTACAGAACCTGATTCATGATTATGTTCAGAAGATGTTAGCAATCACGCTCAGGGAAAAGATTACAAGGGCTTCAAAGGGATCCCTCTGGGCCACGTGACCGTGCTGTGGCTGAGGAGCCTGCTGTAATGCAAATGCTTGTTGTCATGGTGACAGGATCGCACCGTACAAAAGCCCCCTATTTTGGCACAATGCGCTTTTACTTCAAGACAGGCTTTATAAGTAATCAAATATGAGAAGTAATATCCCATATGATCTTATCTATCCATCGCTCTGTGAGGACCTAAAGTTGCAAAAGTGAATCTATTCCTAGGAAAGGTTTGGAACAGAATGGAAGAATCTGAGAGGCCCCTAGAATCCTCATGCCCCCCACCCCCACACACCCCAAGTCTCCCATTTTCCGACATTCAAGTTCTTGCTTGTGTCATTTTCCTTGCACTAAGACATGTCATCATTGGGTTTTTGCTTATGTCTTCTGTTCCATTCATAGTAAAGGAGAGGGCATTTTAAATATTTTGTGATGCCTTTGAGATAAGTGTGCACCCAGAATGAGTGATGATTTATGGGGGTCAAGTAATAAAGAACAGGAATTTCATTTATTTTCTTGCCTATTTACCTCCCAGGGGAAGAGACAGCTGGTAAATCATTTTGGTGAGTTAGTAAATTGGGGGGGCCTTCGTTTGCTAGGCCCCCGAAAAATCACATGATGGAAAAGGATCCAGAGGGTCCCTCCTTCGCCCACCCCTCTTCTGAGTGGGATTGCTTGCAGTGGGTATCAGGAAGAAAGTTGTTGATTCTTCCTTTTAGAAACTCTAGTTTAAAAAACAAAAAAATTTGAGCTTGTCTCCATTGTTCCAGTGCCTTTGTATCCTCTTATTCTCTAAGCACTTCCTTACATCTAAACTAAATCCCTCCTACTTTTCCAAATTTACCTATTCATATAATTATTTCTCTTTTGTTCATGTATAGATTTACCTGGATGCAAGCACAGACGTTCTTAGTACTCCTCAGTTCAAGAACTGGATTTCTTTAGGAGTTCTGGTCAGTTCCTAAAGGAACCTCAGTGAATCTCTATTTTCTCCTCTTTAAAATAGGAAGAACACCCCTCGCCTTCAAACAGCCAGCTGACATGACATGGACATTTCTTTGCTTTTTATATGAAGCTAATCAAAACTAGTTCACTCATGTCCTGAGAGGTCAGCGCTCATGCAAGGCGACATCGTTATTTTTGTGATTAAATAAGGAAGGATAAAAGTTTGTATTATTTTTTCAGAACTGTATGGTCCCATAACATTCCATAAATACCCATTGTCTCCCTGTCCTTGTTCTATTTCTTCTGTGATATGACCCTCAAGCTAAAACAATAAGGAGAAATGTTGCTCAGGAAAAGTGGCAACTTCCTGCCTATATCTCTTGCAGGTCATCTGCCAGATGTGTGTGTGTGTGTGTTTAATGGGCCAACAGAGGGCTTTTAAATTTTTTAAATTAGTTGCCAACACTTTATAAATGGGAAATTTGAATTACAAATCTGGATTTCAGGCTATACTTTAAAAATGTGAAGATTTAGCAACAATTGCGTGTGTGGCCATAAGTGAAGATATGTAGTGGTTACCCCTTAATGGGGCCTTCACTCTCTGTTTTTCTCTTGTCCTTACCAGTCCCTATTGCATACATGCTGCCACTTAATTCATGTTACCCACCTGGCCCCTTTTTTGCAACTAGTACTTCATTCTAACTTCGGATAAGACTATATACCCAGTTGAAATCAACTTTGAAATCTCAATTGAAATCAACAGTTGAAATCTCTTTTTCTTTGGCTGTGAAATTTGGGGGCTGCTTATTCTCAAAGGAACGTATCCGGACGGGACTTGAATAATCAGCACTGCCACATGCCCCCTCCCCCCTGGCTCCTAGCAGAGGGACGAATCTCACAGCATCTCCAATATGGAGGATTAGTATGGGGGGGCAGGTACTTCCTCTCTTTGAAGTCCTCTCTGACCCCTCTGTCTACCCCAGGCTGAGAATCTATTTCTCAGCAGCTGAGAGAGGACAAGACCCTTGAGTCAATCAAATCTCCTCAGAGCATCCTCCGAGGTCCTCCCCCATCTTTTCTCTCTGTCTTTTGAAAAGCACGTGGCTTGTGGAGGAAGAGCACTAGGCCTGCAGAGGTCTTGGGAAACTAGAGTTGTGAGAACTGATGTAGGAAATTGACCAAATCATTAAAGAGTTTAGGGAGGAGAGGACTCCTACTTCTGACCTTCCAGAAACATCCAGCAGGCCCTCAAGAAACACTGGTTGACTAACAAAAGACAAGCAACAAGCAGCAAACGCTTGTGCAGGACACAGCCGGGCAAGAGAGTTTCTGCTTCCCAATACAAGTACTTAATATTTGTTGTCTGCCATAGACCAGGCTCCATGATGAGCGTTTCTTGTGATTACTTTCATTTCCTCCTACAATGGCTTAAAGATGCCAGTGATTTTTTTGCCCTCCTGCTCTACAAACAGAGCTGGTCTTATGATTTGCTGCAGAAGTGACGCTGGGTAGCTTCTGAGACTTAAACACTGGAATGCTCCCTCTTGGAACCTAGCCACTATGCCATGTTGTGAGAACACCAAGCCACATGGAGAGGCCACGTGGAAGACAACCGGGGTGCTCCAGTGACAGCCCCAGATGAGCTTCCATCCGATAGCCAGCACCAACTGGCAGCCAATGAGTGACAGAGGAAATCATCTTGGATGTAGCCCAGTCCAGCCTATAGATGACTGCAGCCCCAGACAACACCACTGGAACAAAAGACCTGCCCAGCTGTTGTTGTTTGAAGCTACTAAATTTGGAGGTAGTTTATAGTAGGTAATCAGAACTCCTTATGATAACAGTATAGGGTGCATGCTGTTATTATCCTATTTCACAGATGGGGAAACTGAGACACAGAGAGACAAAGTAACTTACCGTGTTCCCAATGCTGGTAGAGTCAGGTTTCAAATTCACATCTGTCTGATTCCAAAGCCCATGTTCCTAACCTCCATCTTATACTATCTCAAAGAGCTTGTGATTTACTGGAGAGCCACAAAAAATAAGATTAGAAGACTCAAGCACATGCACAACCCTTCATGGTGAGTCTTGGTAATCACTCAGGAGCTGGGGGGTCAGTATTGTCTCCGACAATACTGGAAGGAAAGAGAGAAAAAAGCTTTGCCTGGTTAAAAAAAAGAAACAGGGAGTTAACTCCCTCCAATTCTGATCACACCAAACTTCCCTGCTACTCCAAGACATGGGTCGGCAAACTATGGCTGGGGAGCCAAATCCCAGCCACTGCCTGTGCTGTGTCTGAATGTTTATGTCCCTCCAAATTCATATGCTGAAACCCTAATCCCCGTTGTGATAGTATCTGGAGGTGGGGCCTTCGGGAGGTGATCAGAGTTAGATTAGGTCAGGACAGTGGGGCTTTATAAACAGAGGAAGAGATGCAAGATCTCTCTCCCTCACTCCCTCATGTAAGGATACAATGAGAAGGCTGCTATCTGCAGACCAGGAAGAGGACCCTCACTGAGAACTGAATCAGCTGGCATCTTGATCTTGGACTTCCCAGCCAGCAGAACTGTGAGAAATAAGCATTTGTTGTTTAAGCCACCCAGTCAATGGTATTTTGTTATAGCAGCCCAAACTGACTAAGACAACCTGTTTTCATAAATAAAGTTTTACGGGAACACGGCCCCATCCTATTTCCTAAGACTACTTTCCCATTATATGGCAGAACTGAGTAGTTGGGACAGAGAGAGTAGCACCCACAGAGACTGAAATGAAGTTTGCCAATCCCTACTCTAAAACAATGGTTATCAAACTCTAGCATGTATCAGAATCACTTGGAAGGCTTGTTAAGACGTATTCTGGGGCCCAATGCTCCGAGTTCCTGATTCAGCAGGTCTGGGATGGGGCCTGACAATTTGCCTTTCTGACAAGTTTCCAGGTGTAGTAGGCAACCTTTTCGATGGTGTGCAATCATCCCCACCTCCTGGTGGTCAGGCCTTTGTGTAATTCCCTCCCCTGAGTGTAGGCTGGATTTACTGATTTGCTTCTAACATATAGATTATGGCAGAAGTGACGGGATGCCAATTCCAACTTTAGGTTATATAAAGACTGCGGCTTCCCTCTTAGCTGATCCGTCACTCTCTCTTAGATTGTCTGTCCTGGGAGAAGCCAGCTGTCAGGTTATGAAACAGCCCTGTAAAGAGACTCGTGGGGTGAGAGACTGAGGCCCAATAGAAACAACACGAGTGAGCTAGATTTCTCCCCCGAATGGAGTCAAGCCTTCAGATGGGACCACAGCCTCTGCTGACAGCTTGACTGCAACCTCAGGGGAGATCTGGAGCCTGGGGCTCCCAGCTAAGCCACACCCGTATTCCTGACCCACAGAAACTGTGAGACAATACGTTTTCGTTGTTTTAAGCCACTAAGTTTTTGGGTAATTTGTTAAGAAACAATATGTAACTAACACATCAGTTGATGCTGAGGCTGCTGGTTTAAAGATCATACTTTGAAAACCTTGGCTGTAATGGAACAACTTCTTCTTGAGTCTTCTGACTTGATTACTCAGGGAAATGCTGGTCCTTAATATTTCTGAATTCTAGAATTTTATACGAGCATCCTTCCATACTCTTTTCAAAAGACAGATGGCAGAAACAAGTTTGACACTTCCGGCCCAGTCACCAAAGAGCCCCCCCTCGTGGAATGATGAACGTAAGGTGCCGTGGGTGGGCTGGTCCTCCCTCCTGCTTCCCACAGCTATCGGAGGTTGTCAGGAGATTGGAGTTCTCTATTTCAAGGAAAGACATGGACAATTCCTGCTAATGTTAAAAGGACAGCAGCAATCAGGGTCCCAGAAAAACTGGGAAAGTGAATAAAGTGCTCCTCTCCCTTATTCCGTCCTGGTGAGCAGCCTCAGCGGCCCGGCCTGTGCCTCACTCTTCCTCTGGACTGAGTTCCCCGTATCCACTGGAAGCTGCCGTACGTACATTCCACATTCAAATGCACAGTCCACACTCACACATATATTCCATGTTCATACGTATATTCCACATTCATGGGCACATTCCACGTTCAAATGTACATTCCATATTCAAGTGTTCATTCCACTTTCATGTGTATGTTCCTTGGTCATACATACATTCCACATTCATATGTACGTTCCACATTCATATGTATGTTCTACACTCATATGTACATTCCACATCTATGTGAACGTTCCACAAGGGCAGAGATCTTCTCCTATTGTGCTCACTGCTACGTACTAGCACCTGAACTTGTGACCAGCTTGTAGAAGGCACTCAGTAAATATTTGTTGAATTTAAGTTTTAATACCTCTGAGTGGGACCCAAGGGTATTGGCCCCCTATGGGCCAGAGCATGCCTCTTCCATTCCCCTCCACTCCTCCTAGCATCAGTCTGCACATCCCTGGGAGTCTGGAAGGATTGGGGGCACCCCCAATCAGCCTAGCCAGGTCCCTCACACTGTGGAGATGCAGGGCTGGCACACGTGCACTGCTCACAGACCATCCCATACTCCACCACGTTCAAGGAAGAGGAGCACTCTAGTCCACTGCAAGGTAACAGGTATGCAAGACTCTGCAGGCCACCTCAGTAGAGCTCCAAGCCCGAAGTCTCAGACATGGACCATCTCGGTTCAAGAGACACCCAATGGCTGGAAACACAGGGGAGTTCTTTGTGACTGGGGCCAAAGTGTGTGGTGCCCGGAACCAGAACATATAAAATGGCATTTTTTGTGCATACAGCAACTGGCCTAGGGCCTCATTCTACCAGCTTCAAAGGGAAATAAATCCTGTTTGTTTAACAGGCACGGTGAAAGAATGTCCTGGCACAACGCCTGACACCCAGCGAGCACTTGATAAGTATTTATTGAATGAATGAGAAAGATCTTGAGCCCAGCAATATATTTCTTGGCTGCAAGTGGGGAACAGTAAAAATCAGATTTGTGGAGCTGTGTGCCACCTCACCACCCTATGACCACCACACAGAAAAGAGCAGAAAGGGGAGCCAAGAGAGGTGTCAGTAGAGCAGTAGGAAGAAGCCACTTTTACTTTGTGACTTGAGTCAAAACCCTTAACCTCTCTGGGCCATAACTGCTTCCCTTGTAAAACAGAAAGTCTGGGCTTGCTGATCCTGTGCCAAGGTCCTGTGGCTCTGCTCTACTCCAAGGCCCTGTCCCTCCAACTTAATGACATGGTCTGCCTGCAGAAGGAGTGCGGCCTGCTTTCGTCAGGGCAGAAACAAGGAGGAGGAGCCATTGTCATTCAAATCACGGAGCTGACCTGTCTCTCAACCTCTGCTCTGGGTGAGGATCCCAGGTACTCACTGTCTGAACAGAGCAGATCTTCTCAGAGCCAGTTTCTAAGAGCTGGGAAGAGGCTGAAGGAGAAGTTTCTGTGAAAATGTGCCTCCTCTTCAGGTCTTTACTGTTCATGCTCACCGCCATGGCAGACCCCTCTCCAAGTTCAGGGGAGGAAAAAGGGCAGCAAGGTTTCTCCCTGTGCATCTCCTCCTTGATCTGCCGCTGCCAGGGGAGCAGCTAGGACTAGAGGAGTCGCTTTCCTGCGGGGGGGAGGAGGTAGAGGAGACGAAGAGGGGGAGCAGGTCCAGGGGAGCGGGCGCTTTTGCCTCTCGCTCTATGCCTTTCTTTCCAGTTTTGCAGACAGTGAAACAGGTCCTTCTGAAAAGAGCAAAAGGAAGAGGTGGAAAAAGAAGTTTTTAAGTGAAAAAAATTATTAAATTATTTTTTGTGAAAATAAAGCACTTATTTCCAGTATCTGTAGTATTTGTGGTCAACACCAAAAACCTTGTTGAAAAGAAGGCAAACAAATCAAAATCTCTGACAGGAAATTGCAGAGATATTAATAAATGTCATTTGACAAAAGAATTCCATGCTCAAATTAGTTTGAGGGATGATTCATTGCAGGACTTCTCAGAGCCTTTAATGTACACATGAGTGTTGTGACTTGAAAGAGAGAGTTTTTCCTCTGGAGAGTAGAGTTTCCAGAAGACATTTTGGGAAACACTGGCTTAGGAGTGATAACTCACTTCTCTTATTTGAAGGCAGACCATGAAAATAAAAAAATATATATCCTCTCTGGTTTCAGAAGGCAAAACAATATCAATGCATGTTTATAAGTCACTCCTTTGGGAGAGTGGAATTTATAATTTAGTTTTAATGTTGAACCTGTTGATGCAAATAATCCATAACCAATCTATAAATCAAAATTGGGTGAGTTTATTATGAGCCAACCCTGAGGACCATATAGCCTGGGAGAGTCCATTCACAAAAAAATGCAGCACTCCAAAGAAGTGGGGTGTACAGAGTGGTTATATACCATCAAAGAGTGTGTATCCCATATGATCGCAATGTCCCTTTACAATAGTCATGAGATTGACCTGTCCAGCACAACGATTGATGGACATAGCAGGTATTGGGTCTGCTGTCTCCATGGGGGTGGCGGGTAGCAGGTCTGTTGTCTTGAGCTGAGTGGTCACAGGATGAGCACAGCAATCAAATCCTAGCCTAGGGAGAAATGCTTATCCTTAAGGAAATGCCAGTGTGGGGGAAGTTGCATCCATATCTTAAGGGCGTTTGTTCTTGTCTTTGGGACACAATTGCTTCAAGTACAATGCATGTTCAGAGGCCACAGGCCCTTTTTGGAAAAACAAGGTCAGGCTGAATTAGTTTTACACCAAATGGCTCCCTCATATGCTCCAATATATCCTATTGTTTGTCATTTATTTATCAAACATTTGCATAGAAGTTAGAGGACAAAAGATCCCAGCCTGATAGAGTGAAGCACTTGCTAACAATAGCAGCTGTTCCCACATGAAGACATCTATCTTCAGGGAGACTGAATGACCTGACTCTGGAACAATAACAATAGCCACCCCAGATGGAGTGTTTGCTCTTTGCTGACTCTATGCTAACTATCATTATCTATATAGATACTAGGTAGATGTCTATACAGATATGTTATGTGTGTATGAATTTGTATTTACATTTATATCCATTTTTTAATTTAATCTTTACACCCCTATGTGAGGAGATACTATCATTATCCCTGTTTTGTAGATAAGAAAACTAAGGCTCCAGAATATTACGTAACCTGCCCAAGGCCACACACAGAGGAGAAGGCTCAGCAGGGACTCACAGGCAGGCATCACTGGTCACCAGCTACCACACTGGCTCTGGAAATCCCTGGACAACAGCTGTGACTCCAGTCAGGACAGGACACTGGAGAAGGGGTTTCGGTGTAGAAAAGTTGTGTTGTACATGACTTACAGCGTCCTTCCAAACAGATATGACTCTGGTTTCCATCAGCCTACATAGACTACTAATAGTAGTATTTATAAAAAATTGATTCCATTTTTAAACATGTTAGTGGCTGCTATGTGCCTAGCATTGTAAAGAATGCAACTGGTCAGAGATAGGCAAGTAAAAAATACCAAAGACAGGATCTGCCCTTGAGAAGCTATGGTCCCATGAGAGACAAGATAACGCTTAGGAAACCATGAGATGACAGAGCCTGCACTGGCTGCATTTCTAGCTAGTGGACCAGGCCTCAGTTGCTGGGATGCCCAGAGGACCCAGGTCCGTGTGGGCTGTAGGGGCCCCACACACAGTGTGGCTGCCTACCTGACACGATTTCACAAGGACCCCATAATGGATGTTGATCATGTTGGCTGCCTAGCTTCTGAAGTTTCTGCCTATGTTTGTGTAAATATTGGTGAGAGGCAGCAGATGCCAGGTACTTGTGCATGGTCACACCTCCAATTGCCAGCTCCTGAGGCTCGTTGCCTGAGGGCTTTCTCTGGCTCCCAGAGCCCACTTTGCAAACGCGGGACATAGGATGAGCAGGGAGTACCGGGGAATGTGCGCTTCACCTCCTACCCAGCAGCCCTCAGCCAACTGTCTGGAGTTGATGGGTAAATATCCTAGCTCCCTTGCCTGTCAGTGGCATAACTCTGAGGCTCATGGTCTACACTGTCTCCCAGAACTTGCCAGCAGGGTTAAACTCTAGTTGTTCACGAGAGTAACTTGCTTGATTACACGCCTTTTATGGCTTCATTCCCTCCCTGTCTGATTTTCTCACTCCCCTACCAAGATTTCCTTGGATTTTCCTCCCACTTGCACACAAATCCTTGTTTTGGGATTGCTTCTGGGGGATGCCCACCTGGACTTGGACTCCCAGCCCTTGGCAACCAGGGCATACAACTTCAGTCCATATGACCTCAATGCTTCCCTGGAGCAAGGAAGAATTAGGGGCAGTCTAGAATTCCTTCTGAAGCCACCAGTGAGGGCCTCCTGTGTCCAGCAAGGTGGTAGCACTGGTACTGGCTGCAGAACCAGCAGGAAGCCTCAGGGGCAAGCAGTGATTTCCTCACGGGACTGTTCCCAGGGCATAACTTTGCAATCCACCCGATGTGTCACGATAAATTTATTTTCTGCTTATGTTATCTTGAGTTGGATTATTCTGTCTGCATCCATGGAGCCAACTAAATATAGGCCTTGATTCTTGCACAATGGTGCCTTGACTTGGTCCCCATAAGGAGCCAAGAATTTTAGAGTTGGAATTTTATTCCTGGAATTTTAGCGTTGGGAAGGACATTTGAGGCCACTTGTATTTTTTCTTCACAGATGAGAAAATTGGGGCCCAGCAACAGTAAGGGACTTCCTTAAGGTCCCCAAGGGAGGTAGAGGCAAGAGACAGTTTTTTTACCATAATGGGTGAGAGCCAGGCTCTTTGAAGGCACCTGTCTGGGTTTGAGGTCCCAGCTGCTGCTTGTGTGATTTTGGGAAAGTTATTTAAGCTCTCTAAGCCACCACTTTCTCATCAACACAAAGTTATGAGCAAGGTGATCTACATAAAGCATTTAGCAAGGCATCCATTAGGATGCTTTCAGCCCTAGATAACAGAAGTCCCCACTAAAAGTATCATTAAAAAAATACAGAGTTATAATAAGAAGTTCAGAATTGAAGCTGTTCCAAGGCTGGTTGGGCAGTTTTTTACATCATCAAGGACTCATGCTCTCCATCATTCTGCATCTGCAATGTGTCTCTCTGATGGATGCAAGATGGCAGAAGATGCTCCAAGCAGTACTACCTTATGCAACAACAACCAGCAGGAGAGCAGCAGGGTAGATTCTCCCCTGAAAGACTCTTTACGTTAAAGAAGAAAACCTTCCCCAGAAGCCCCATTATGTCTCATTGGCCAGGTTTGCATTGCATTCCCTGGCAACAGGAATCCAGGTAGCATGATTGGCTTAGACCAAAGCAACGTGCACCTCTTGGTACCAGGGTACAGTGACCTTTCTGGAACAAAAAGGGGAGGAGCCAACCGGACAACAGGGCTCTGCCAGCAAGAAGGAGAGGATGGTGTGGAATGACTGATGGGTTAGGAAGCTACAATGCTGACCACAGTTGCTGGGTACACAGAAGGTGCTGGATAAATGCTAACAGTTTTATTGTGATTCACAGTTCTAGCTGCTATACAATTGCAACTGTATCTTTGGTTTAAAGCTATCTGTCCTCAAAAGGCAAAATTATCTAGTAATATAAGTAACACTCTGTCTTAGCAGTCATTTTGTTTGTTTATTTGTTTGTTTTGGCTTTTCTTGAAGACTTTGTTTTTTTAGAGCAGTTTTAGGTTCATGGCAAAATTGAGAGGAGGGTACAGAGACTTCCCTTATACCCTTGCCCTCACACATGCACAGCCTTCCCATTATGAACATCACCCACCAGAGCATACATCTGTTACCAAAGATGAACCTACACAGACACATCATCATCACCCAGAGTCCATAGTTTACATTAGGGCTCACTCTTGGTGTTGTACATTCTGTGGGTTTGGATAAATGTTCATGACATGTATCCACCGTTATAGTTTCATACAGAGTATTTTCACTGCCCTAAAAATTCTCTGTGTTCACCTATTTATTCCTCTCCTCCCCGCAAACCCTTGGCAACTAGTGATCTTTTTCTGTCTCCACAGTTGTGCCTTTTCCAGAGTGTCATAAAGTTGGAGCATACAGTCCCTAGCCTTTTCAGATTGGCGTCTTTCACTTAGTAATATGTTAACAGTCACTTTTTACTTTACTATGTAGGAAAATTTTGTAAAGGGGAAAGTGGCTGTGGAGCTGGGGGAATAAACGGCAGAACAGAGGAAGAAGGGCCTGTGGAACTGGAGAGCACACGCTTCACAGACATCCTGATTTTGCCCAGGGCCTGCTCCGAGCTGGGCTTTCAAGAATGGATTCTACACATGCACAGTTCCTCGTGAAATCCAAATTCCCACTTGTACTAAAGAGACTTTCAAGCAAAGAGCAAGTCAGCAAAAAAATCCTGTCAGACCCTCTTCCAATAGCTGTGCCTTGACGCGCATTTCCAGAGCAGGGCCTGTCTACACAGCTCGTCTACCCCAAAGCAGCAGCATGGCAGACGATCAGGGCGGGACGTGGCCCATCCAGACTTTCCCAGGTTCTGTCACGAATGCAAATATCAGCCCTAAGTGAGCACCTTTCATCTTTCAATTCCTTCACCTGGAAAACGGAGTGTTACCTTACTGCTCACCTCAGCCCCTGAGCTGACGGGATCTTTTCGCCTTAGTGGTCTCTGTTCCCCTGTGACTCCCAACTCAGAGTCTCCCCATAGAGGGAATCTGAGTGGCCTTACTCACCAGCCAGTCTATGAATGAGGGCATCCCCCTCAGGTGAGGTGTGGCCCTCAACCTGTCAGCGGGGTTCAGGCAGTGCAGGGTCATGCCACTCTTGCCTGTGTGACAGGGCCTGTGAGTAGGGGCAGATTCCCCCTCTCTGTGAAGGGGATATGGGGGAAGGGGGAGAGGAAGCCAGACCAAAGTATATAGAGGTGTGGGGGGCGGGGGGCATTTACTCAGGGGTGTTCAGCCAGGAGAACCAGAGAAAGGTTCCAAGTTTCCTCTGGCCTTCTCCAAGAGACTCCGGGGGCAGCAAGCATGAATTTAGATCTAAGGGACAGTGTTTTTCAGGGTCCCAGAATCAGCCTGCCTCCTCCCTGCCTGTTCACACTCCTTCCTTTCAGGATATTCTGCTAATCAACAAAGAGAAAACACAATAATGAAGGTGGGATGCTGCAGAGGTCACAGAAGATCACTGAGGTCTCACCATGGGAGCCCTAGTCTGAGGCTCCTGCCTCCCTGCTGATTTGGCAAATGAAGATCTCCCTGGACTTTTCCCTCCACTTTTATTGCTTAGACTGGAACTCAAACTTCTCTCCCTTGAGCCCTAGAATTATGGAGACAGAAAAGTGCACGACTTCAAAGAGCACGTCTCCTCATTTCAGTGCAGAACCAAGACCCAAGGAAGCTGGTGACGTGCCTATTTGCTGGAACTTGTCTCAGAAGTAAGTGTGTGGCCTGGCTACTGTAGGGGAAGAGGGAGAATGCCCCCACCACCACCCTTTCCCTTCAGGTTCTTATGGCTGGCCAAATAATAAAAAGGCAGGAAAACCAAACAAAGTTTAATGACATGTATACATGGGAGAGACACAGGGAAACTGAGCAACTCAGCCATCTGGCCGAGGTTGTCATCTTAAATAGCACCTTCAGGTACGGGCAAAGGAGGGTGTTGGGGGTAGTGGTTTGGGACTTCAAAGCGGAGGAACGCAACTCCATGGAGATGGAAAAGCAAATGTTTGTTAGACAACTGTTTACTGGGCCACCTATGGAGGATGTGGCCTGAGAGACAGAATTTTGATAAGATGGGCTTGTTGGTACCTTTCTTATCACACCTATTTTATATCATACCATAGTTATCTCGTTATATTAGCTCCTTCCTGGAGTAGGCCTTCTATCTTAAATTCTTTTAGGCAATTTGGGGGAAAGCCAAATGTTCTTCTTGCATCTTCTGAGCCTTTATTGTCTTCAGCTCGAAATAATCCACATACCAGAGTGGCACATCTTGGGGAGACCTGCCCTGAACCCCATCACTATCCATGTATCCTGGTACCTGTGGGACCTCTCCATAGCTGCCCAAAGGGGTCTCAGAGTCACACTGGCCATGTGGGTGACAAGAGTCTTCCCAGACACCGGACATGGGCAGCCTGGAGGGTCCCTGAGCTTCCATGTCCTCACAGCTGGTGTAGATAGGAGCAGCATCAACCTGGCTCCATGAGGAACATCTGGGGGTATCCAGAGAAAGCGAGGAGCGAGCGGCGCACTTCACTTAGCTAGCCTGCAATCTGAGACATTCAAGCAAGTCACTCTGCCCATCATGTGACGTGATATTGATATTACTTATGAAAGGTTACCAGCCAAAATCACTAGTCATGAAAAATGAATCAAGCCAGGTTAAAAAGTTACAAAAGTGAAGACTTAACCCCCCGAAGACCAATTCTTGGGCAAAATCTGTCCCGAAGCTGAATGACAGAACCCAGACCCTTAGCCCTGGCCCTTCCCCTTGGTTTTCTCTGGAACAGGCAGCCCTGGCTCTTGAGGGAAGCGATCTGGGTACAATAGCTGATTCCTTTGCTTACTAGCTGTGTGGTCACTTGTCCGAGGCTCCCCTCCCTCATCTACGTGATCCGGGATGCTGTGAGAAGTTAATGAGATGATGCCTATAAGGGGCCCAGCTCTGGACCAGCACAGAGTAGGTGCTAATGAAACAGTCATGAACATAGTTATCATCATTGTTTGGCCACGATGTGTCCAGATCTAACCATGACCCTCACGGAGCCCGGCAAGCTATCGCAGCAGATGAGAGCCAGGCTATGGTTGGACAGAGCCACCTGGACTTCACATCCCAGGGCCAGCACAGAGCTAGCACTGGACACCGGTTTGTCTAAAGCAGGGTTTCTCCACCTCGATGCTATTGACATTTTGGACTGGATAATTCTTTGTTGAGGAGGCCTGTCCTGTGCCTTGTAGGATGGCTAACAGGATCCCTGGCCTCTACCCGCTGGATGCCAGTAGCATCCTCCCCTAGTTGTGTCAACTAAAAATCTTTCTAGGCGGTGCTGAATGTGCCCTGAGGGGCAAAATCATCCCTGGTTGATACCGCTGGTCTGGTGAAATGTCTGTAATGGTTTTCTTAGGCAGGGTCAAAGAAGCCACCCAGAGTTTCCAGTTACAAATCACCTGCCAAGGGTTACCTTTTTCTGGTAAACCACCGAAAAACATTCGTCTCGTCTATTTTATAAGCACTGCTTTCCAAGGGAAGAGAATGAACTAGGGAAATACTTTGGTGAGCCCGCAACATTTGTACTTATTTACTAGGCTGCTTCACGCTAATACATCTGTGACTACTCATTTCTGCTTGATAAAATGGGGGGGGGGGGGGTTCTAAACCTTAGGCACAGACCAGATGTTCACAAGAACCCCCTGCCCCTGGTTAAGAATTTTGGCTGGGCAGTAGCCTCCATAAGGGCCGGCAGATATACACAAGAGCATTTTTCCAAGGGTATTTATCCCTTTCCACTTCAGCATAACCAAGGCATTGTTCCAATTCCAGGGGCTGCATCCCCAGGGGGCCCTTTAAAAAGAAAATAGCTTAAAAAGACAAATGAGTAAAAGATTGAATGGAAACTCTCCTTCTCATGTCACCTTCTGTTGGCCCATGTGACTCTGACTTACTAAATATATAGGCTCTGCGTCCCCACCCCGCCACCAACCTCCCTGTAAAAATATGTATACACATGTAGCAGGCTGTGATTGAGACACACCCTGGCCAGGAACATGTTTTACTGGTCCCCCTGGTGGCTCGCTGTTGGCCCCTCAGATAGCCTTCTCCAGGAATCCACTGGGAGAACCATCTGAGCCCCTGCTGTGGCCCAGTGCCTCGAAAATGTGCAGAAACTGGTTCTTTCCAGGTGCCGGGAACTAAAGTGACTCCTCAGGGAATGGAGAGAGGCAACCAGACATCAGCCAGGTGGAGACGTGGAAGAGTGCCCTGAGATCTGGCAGGCAGGACCCGGGGGGAGGGGGTGAGAGAGCCAGGGAGAGGGCAAGGTGGCCAGGGAAGGAGGCTGGGAGAGGGCAATTCCTGAGCACTTGTTATGCACCTCTCCATAAGACCTTCCTTCAGACATAACCTCCTGACTTGTCACCACAGAAGGGAGCCATCAGCAATAAACTCAGCTGAGACTAAAGCCAGGCTGTCCTGCTGCAAAGCCCATGTGCATTGCCAGACCTGGGGCTCCCAGCCCTGACTGAACAGGTAAATCACCTGAAAAGCTTTAGAAAAATACGATGTCTATGGGGCCGGCCCGGTGGCGCAAGCGGTTAAGTGCGCGCGCTCCGCTGCGGCGGCCTGGGGTTCGCTGGTTCGGATCCCGGGCGCGCACCGACGCACTGCTTGGTAAGCCATGCTGTGGCGGCGTCCCATATAAAGTGGAGGAAGATGGGCACAGATGTTAGCCCAGGGCCGTCTTCCTCAGCAAAAAAAGAGGAGGATTGGCGGATGTTAGCTCAGGGCTGATCTCCTCACCAAAAAAAAAAAAAAAAAAAAAAAAAAAATACGATGTCTAGGCCCCAGGCTCCACCGGTTAAGCCAAACTCCTGGCAGTAAAGCTGGCATGTTGTTTTGGGAAAAGCCCCCAGGTGATTTTAGTGAACATCCAGGGGCCAGAACCACTGCCCCACACAGGAACAGAGGAGGAAGGTGTGGACAGAAGGATGACGTTGTCCGTGTCTGGTTACCCACCTCAGAGCTGCGCTGTGCTGTAAGGGGTCCTCCCCCCAGACCCCCCACCCCAATCAGTGAGCACTAGGAGAGGTCAGGCAGTTTTAATGTGTGCTAAATAAAATGCCTTGGGAAGATAAGCCCAGAAACCCTGCATGTTGCATGATATATTCCAGTAGAAACAGCTTTCGTATAATGGGCTTTTTCGTATAGTCTGGACCATCATCTCTCTTTACTCCTATAGAGCAGTGATTCTCTGGCAAGGGCAGTCTTGCCCCTCAGGTGATGCTGGTGTGGGAGATCAAAATTGGCCACCCTGAAATATGTCTCTTTACCTTGATTATTTTCTCTGACGGACATTTGACCTCCCCCAAACTGCCTAAAGAAATTAACATAGAAGATCTGTTTCAGGAAAGAGCCACTATCATATGATGGCTGTAATAGAATGTAAAATAGATGTTACAATAGGAAAGGCACCAACAAGCCCATCTTATCAAAAATTCTGTCTCTCCCAGGCCACATTCTCTAGGTGGCCCTGCAAAAAGTTGCCAGACAAACATTTACATTATAAGGGAAATCTCCATTTGTAAATGTATCTCCCTCTCTGTGTTGGGAAGAGTGGGGGATGGCCTTATCTGCAGAAACTCTTAACAGCACGGAAGGAGAGGACTTAAATCTGCGTACCCTTGATTACTGTAATTTCTGTCTCCCTCCCCACCCCCAACATCCTCCTTTGTCTTTAGCTGAAGATAGTATTTAAGATGAGAATCTCTGCCATTTTGTTGAGAAACTCAGTTTTCCTGGTTTCTCCCGTGTATACATGTTATTAAACTTGGTATTATTCTCTCCTGGTAACCTGTCTTTTAATTATTTGGCCAGCCATAAGAACCTTAAGGGAAAGGGCAGAGGGGGATTTTCCCTCTTCCCCGACACTAGGCAATGTCTGAAAGCATCATTGCTTCTCACCACTTGGGCAGATGGGGAGGTGCTACTGGCATCTAGTGGTAGGAGGCTGGTGATGCGGCTGAACATCTTACAATGCACAGGATGGCCCCTTGCCATGAAGTATCATCCAGCCCCAAATGACAATAGTGCTGAAGTTGAAACATCCCGCTGTAAAGAAGCAATAGTTTCCACTAAGTAGACACAAAGCCTTGAATACAGCCCTCCTCCAGGTCAGAAGCCTGTTGCTGCCCAGGCATGTTTCAAAAAATCACAGTCTTAGAGCAGAAAGAGACTTCAGAGATAAGGAGCCCAGCTGAGACCCAGTTGGGTTTTTAGGACAATCCTAGAACAAAGCTACACAATGTTTACCAAACCACATTATAGTGCTTTGCCTGCTTGACTGCTCACCCAGGTCGTCCATTTGTAGCAAATTAACTAAAAATGGTATTTCTTCTGCAAATTCTTCTTCTTTGATTTAGCAAATACTTGTTGGTTGTGCAGTGTGTTCAGGGCACAGTGCCTAATATCCTTGCAGAAATTGTTACCCACCCTGGAAAAGCCCTCTTTGTGTTCAAGCCCAAAACAAGCTCCAGACGAGATGGAAGGCTCAGAACCCAGCAAGATGGCCCCCAGCTGGGTTTTATTGTTTTCTGACTCATTGGGTAACCTGGCAAGCTGGGATCAGGTGCGCAAAGAACTGAAGGAGACCCATCCAAGAATCAGGTCCATGGGGGCTGCACAGGGGGGAGGCTCATCGCAGCCTGAACCCCAGGGCAGACGGCCAGCATTCCTCCCAGGCTGCCGGAAGCTGCCCTCTGCCCTCAGCCCAGCCGTGCTCCCAGCTTCTCCCACTGGGGCAAAGTGACAGGAGCAGACTACCAGCCACCCAGTGCATGTCCCTCCCCCACCCACCTCTTCCCTGAGCTGCCACACTGTTATTGACAAGAATAAGTGCTCTTGTAACTTGCCACAGAAATGGAAACTGCTCAGGAGAAGAAACTGGGAACATTTTGTACTCCAGCGTCACAAAAGATTTAAAAGTCGTTCTCCCTACTGGAGGTCTCATTTACACTGGGCAGAATCAACAACAAAATAAAAACCTGTCGAATGGATTGTGCAATGAAGGGAAATGCTGCAGAGGCAAAACGAGTGGGGCGGGGAGGAAAGGGAGAGGCAGCAGCGGGAAGCCACTGTGGAAGAAGCCGAGGTCCGAGCACTGGGGTGCTGGGCGCTGCGTGGTGCTGGAGGAGGGATGCGAAGGGGCCTCCCCTCCTGCCCGGCTCCCCAAGATGCCCCCAGCGTCTGCGGACCTCTCCTGTCCATGCCAAGGAACACAGCTCCTCGCAGCTCTGCCCACCCCACAGGACCCCGGGCACGGCTGTGTGACTGAAACCGACCCGAGACAATTGTCCCTCTCACGAGGGGAGAGCCAGCCAAAGCTGCTCGTATGGCGGGGCCTGTGTCCACAGAGGAAGCTCCCAGTATTTCACCTGAAAGTTGAAATATTCTTGTTCCTCATTCTTCAGAACTCTAGCTGAAAGTTATTTCCCCAGGGAAGCCTCCTCTAATCCCCCAGATTCATTCTTTCACTCAACAAATATTTATTGAATGAATAATATTTATTGAGCGACCCCCAAGGGTTTGGTACCCTTCGTGTAATCTCTCACAATGAAGCCCTTCTCCTATTTAACAATAATGATGGTAATTAATTAACTACATAATTATTTCTAAGGGTCTGTTTCTGCCGCCAACCCACTGCCTTTCAAGAATATTGAGCTGCGTGAGAACGGGAGCCAAATCTGTCCTGCGAGCTGCTACACTCCACCCTCGGGGGCTCCAGTGCCAGGACACGCTGAGCGAATGAGACCAGTGAAGGGGCACACTGTGAGGGCCAGCGCTGTCCCGTAGAAATGCTGGCCACAAAGACAAGCCACACGTGTAACTTGAAATGTTCTAGAAGCCACATTTTAAAAGTATAAAGAAACGGATGAAATTAATTTTAGCAATATATTTTATGTAACCCAATATATCTAAAATATTATCACTTCAACATTTAATTAACACAAAATAATTACAAAAGTGATATTTGTATTCTTTTCTTCATGCCAAGTCCTCAGAGTCCAGCATGCATTTCACTCTCACAGCGTAGGTCAGTGGGGACCAGCCTCGCATCGGGGTCTCGGCACCTACATGTGGTTACCACACCGGACTGTGCAAGTCGAGGTTCCACTAGGGCCTCACCAGTGTGCTTGTTTTCTGGTCAAGTAGGAGGGAAATTATGCTCTGCTATACCAAGAGACAATACAGCCGTCATGCTGGTGGTCTCTTGCGGTAGACTACCTGGTTCAAAGCCTGACTCTACCACTTACTCTGTGTGCAACCCTGGGCAGGTTATGTAACCTCTCTGTGCCTCAGTTTTCCCTCCTATAAAGCAGAGTAATAACAGTATCTACATTATGGGAGGTATGTCAGGAACAATGAGGTAAGACCCACAAAGCTCTTAGAACAATGCCTGTTGCATAGTAAGTGCTTGATCATGTTAGCCATTTAGTTTTTCACTATATGTTATATCATGTGCAGATATTTATGCTCCACTTCTGCCACAAGAGAAGGGAAGCAGCTCTGGTCACAACACATTCTGCTGGTAAGACAAAAGAAAAACCAGGACCCATTGTAGAACTGCGTTCTGAGCATATTCTTCCATAGACACTGCAAGATAAATCTTAGCAAAAGAGATTGATTATGGACATGCACATTGTACAGGCTAGAAAAAACTTTTCAACGCCCACAGAGAAGGGAGTTTAGACTCTGCCATGGCTCACATTATCATTGGTGAGGATGGGAAGTACTGGTTTAAACAAAAACCTTCTGCAACTTTGTACAGGTTGCTTAATGCATTTCTCTCATCTGTTAGGTTCAAGTTGCGTTGTACAGAACACGCGAGTTATCTCTTTTCTAGTCCAGCACAGAAAGCAAATGACATTTACATGGTGATTTCCCGTCTGGAGCATAAGTCTGTTCATGAAAGCTGAGCACTCAGCGGGTTCCAACTCCGCGGAGATGCCTTCCCCGCTCCCGATTGCTGTCATCATGGCCTCAGAGCAGGTGGACGCCATGTTTGAAACGAGGTAATGATACAGTACCTACCATGCAGCAATGTTGTGAAATTTAATTGAAATAATGTAAGTGACAGTGCTTGACCCAAAGTAGGTACTCGATAAATGTCTCCTTGGGGAAACACAGTCTGATGTCTGTGCCATATTAATGATGCCACGATCTCATTAAAAATATCTTCTTTATATTGAACTAAAAATGTGTCCTAATTCTGCCCTTTGAGACTATACAGAATGAGTCTAATTCCTCTTCCAAAAAGCCCTCAAATACATGCGGGTGACCTTTCCTGCCCTCCTCACCACTCTTTCTCTCTTCTAGCCAAATACTCTCAATTTCCTCCAACAAGAGTTTGTTATCTTCAAAGTAACTAGGCATCTGGGCTCTAGTGTGTCCCAAGACACGTCTCAGCACCAATAACAGGCCTGTGGCCCTGAGGCTCCCAAACTTGGTCTTGTGGGATATGGATAAAGTTAACCTCACCGTTAGCCTACTGCTTTCTTCATTATATAAAATTCTAGGAACTTCCTTCCCCCCGAACACTGACTGCAGATGCTGTTTTGTTTGAATGAGCCTGTTTTAGGACTAATACACTCTTCAAGGTTGAAATCCAGTTCTAAACCTTTGAAGTGACATTTACTGTGGTCTTGGGAAAGTTCCAGTGGAGGTGAGAAGTGACAGCTGAGGGTGATTCATCGGATACAGCTCAGTTTTCATTTAGGGGCAAACTCACATGCAGTCAGCCAGGCTCAGGCAGCCGCCAGCTCGGTCAGCTTGTGATTTCTCCTGTAAATGGAAACCAGCACTGGATAGTGACCATTTCTTCAACTGCTAGGATGAGCCGTCAGCTTCTGTTCTCTGCTTCAACCTAACATCTTAAGCGGCTAGTTAGAGGAGAGTCATGTTAACAAAAACACTTCAGAACTAATTATACTCTTAAAGGGCCTCTTAGAAATGGCACTGCTTGTTGAGCATGTTCACAGTACACCTTGCCTGTGTCGCCTCCTCCAGCGCTGAGTCGAAGGCTGTGAGAATACAGCAGACTCTTCAGTATGGTGGCCACCGGCCACCTGTGACCACTGAGCATTTGAAGTCTGGCTGGTTTGAATTGAAATGTGCCATAAGTGCAAAATGATGCACACAGGATTTCAAAGATTTAGTACAAAAAATTGTGAAGTATTTTATTAATACTCTTTTATATTGATTTTAGGTTGAAACGATCATATTTTAGATATATTACATTAAACTAAATAATTATTAGAATTAATTTCACCTCTTTCTTTTCATTTTTTTTTAATGTGGCTACTAGAAAATTTAAAATTACATTTGTAATTAGCATTTGTGTCTTCCATTACATTTCTATTGAAGAGCACTAGTCTGGAAGGCAAGGGGGAAGCTGGAAATCCCACATTTCTCTGGCTCTTCCTGGGTTCAGACTCAGGAACAAAGGGGCCTTCGTCAGAAGCTATCACTGCTTTAACTGTGTCTTTATTGGTCGGACTAGAGCAGTGGTCCTCAAACTTCAGTGAACATAAGTGCTATGGACTGAACTGTGTCCCTCCAAAATTCATATGTTGAAGCCCTAACCCGCCATGTGACTGTGTTGAAGATAAGGTCTTTGAGGAGGTGATGAAGATTAAATGAGGTCAAAGGGGTGGGGACCTTATCCAATAGAACTCATGCCCTTAGAAGATGAGGAAGAAACCCCAGAGCCCTGTCTCTGCCATGTGAGGACATGTGGAGAAGGAGGCCATCTCTAAGCCAGGAAGAAGAGCCCTCACCAAACAATGAACCCTGATGATCTGGGACTTTCCAGACTCCAGAACTGTGAGAAAATACATTTCTGTTGTGTAAGCCCCTGTCTGTGGTCTTTTGTTATGCAGCTTAAGCTGACTAAGACAATAAGCATCACCTGGGAAGCTTGTTAGTAACACAGGTTCCTGGGTCCTATTGTTGAAAGGTGCTGATTCTGTTGATCTGGGATAGGCTTGGAAATCTGCCTTTTTTTAAACAAGCACTTTAGGCGTGCTATCTCCATGAACCATGCTTGGAGGTACCCAGGACTCAAAGAAACATAATTATCTAGACTCCTTTTGGCGCTGTTGCAGCCCAAGTTGGGGGCCATGAACTGAATCCCTAGTTCAACTGCTCCAGCAGAGGTAGCCAAATTAGTGTGATTGTGAGCGTCCCCTTTCGGTAAAGTGTTTTTGAGCATGCAACTGGCCAAACGTATACTTATTGATAAATTACATATGCCCATCTGTAAGTCATATACTGAATATTAGTAAAGTTTATTTTTACATAAAAATAAATAAAGGTAAGAAATTATGTTATTTTCTTCCTGGATCCCAATGGATCATCTTGAGCCTTTTGAAGGCCTCTCACTGAACAAGTTATAACACTTCATATTTCTTTGCCTTTGCACAGGCTGTTCCCATTCCGCCTTCTCTACACTTAGAAAATGCCTGTCCGCTCCTCAGGATTCAGCTCATAAACCTCATCTGTGCAGTCTTCCTTCTCCTCCACCTCCCACAGGCAAAGACAATGGCTCAGCCCCTCTTTGCAGCACCTCTATTGACTTATCACACTGAGTTGCAAATATTTATTTAAGCTGTCCGCTCCCCGAGGGCTTGGACTGTGCTTATTTATCACTGTTCTGCCTGTGCCTTGAACACAGTTCCTGGCACACAGTATGTCTTGTTTTAAATGTTTGTAAAGAGCAAACCACTGAATGAAAGTGCAGTTAATCACAACTTGAAGCAAGTCCTTGCCCTTCTCGGTGGAAGCAGTCACTGCAGTCACGAGACATCATCCGCATAGAGGAGAGCAGTGCAAACGCTGTCTAGAGACTTACTGGGTTCTAAGTTTGGGATTACAAAAGCACATATAATTCACACGGAGCTGAGGGGGAGAGCAGAGTGAACAGCCAGCCACTCACAGCAAACGGAGCAGAGGAGGTTTGGGGGTGTTGCTTTTTCACTGCTCTTTTTAATTATGTGATTGTCTTAAGGTCAGGATCCTTCTGGCAAAGTCATAATGAATAGTTGTGAAGATCTCAGTGCACCTTTCTGGGCAGGACAAAGATGGATGGGGAACAAGAGGGCTTTTTAAAGCACTATAATTTGTGACCTACAGCCAGGTCTGCACTGCACAAGAGACGGAGTCACCTGGTCCAAGCTCCAGAAATTTCCGGGCTAAAAGTATCACCTATTGGAAACATAAACCTGGCTTGGGGTATGCGACAACATGTGCCTCCTGCTAGGAAGTGTAAACAGCCTTATTACTTAGAAGCTGGTCTTCCCCTTTTCTTTACAGGCATCTCGTTGTCTCTGTCCCCAGGCTGCTCCTGGGGTGAGTCATAACCGGCACCAGGAGGCCCTGGCTGGAAGAATTCTCCGGGTGCCCTCTCATATGTGCTGGGACCCCGGCTGACGAGATAAATGCTTTGTCACTTCCCTGTTCACACAAAAGCTTTCCCTCTCAGCAGGAACTTGAAAGAAACGAAGTTGTACATAATCGGTCTATCTTCTTAGACCCACTTAAAAGGACTGACCTGTGATATATTGAAAAGTAAAATACATATCTGTTTACGAATCACTTTTCAAGGTGATTAGTAAGCAACATCGGGCAAGTAGAAAGCTTTCCAGACTGTTCCTCTGAGAGTTGGGTGGCCAGATTTAGCAAATAAAATATAGGACGCCCAGTTAAATTTGAATTTCAGATAGACAATGAATACTTGTTGGTATAAGCATGTCCCAAATATTGCCTGCGCTCTGCTTTTTATCTGGCAACCCCTCCTGGAAGGGAAAGGTTCTGCGTGACTCTCATGGGGAGAATTGCTCTCCGTCCTTTTGGAAGTGTTTCCTGTTAGCTGAGAGACATCTATTAGTAAAAACGTAAGTCTGAGAGTTGAGATAGCCAAGTTCTCTTCTAGTTCACTCTCTCACTACTGATTCATCAATGTTTCATCTCAAGTATTTTTGCACATCTGCTCTGTGCCAGGTGCTGCGTTAATTGCTGGGGAAATAAAGATGCTGGAGGATAGCCTGGTCCTCGACTTCTTGGAGCTTATCAGGGAGCTGTGGGACCCGGAACCCCTCTGCACCTCATTTTGCCACCCATAGAATGACATGGTTGACCCCCTTGGGACTATGTCTCCCAAAGTGTGTTCTTTGCTAACAGATGTTGCATCAAAGAAATTTCTGATGGTCAAAAATTTAGGAAATATTGAGTCTAACAGAATTAATTGTATTCTACTGTGAACCTTCTCTACATTTTAATGTGCTCATAATCCACGTGATCTCTAAATGAGATCACCTCAATGCCTCACCTCAGAACTCTCCCTTCAAGGAAACTCTCCGGGCGCTTGTGTTCTGTGGAACACACTTTGGGAAACGCTGCCCTAAGCTGATGCCTAAAATCCTTAATGTATCTGGATTCTGCGATTTTGTACTTGCTTTCTTTCCCTTCTCTGCCGAAAATCTCCTTCATCCTTAAAGATCCAGCCCAAATTTTCCCTCCTCTGTGAAGCCTTCCCCACTCCCCCCACCCAGCACACACACACACAGCACAGAGCAGGGACGACACCTATCCGGCTCACTTCTACATCCTGGCACCTAGCACTAGGCCCGGCCCATGTAGTAAGTGTGGCAATAAACCTGTTTTTCACACATGAATGAATGAAGTAACACACACTGCCCACAGAGTTCCTGCATCTTCTATCTTCTCATAGCAATTTTTTTGTTATGATACAATTATTTCTTTAATATCTACTTTATATTTATACTGGGAATATTTTGAGGACAGCAAAGAAACATTATTAGTTTTTCCATCCCTAGTAAATGAGTGCAGTCTCTGCACACAATGTTGCTCTTAATAAACAATAATAAATAACAGTACTGACTGCATCACGCTCTACACCTGGCACTCTCCTGAAGTATTTTATTTAATCCTCACGACAATCTCATGAAGGCTGTCGTGGAGGATCCTAGAGACTGGCTTGGGCAATATCCAGGCTGAAGACTGAGTTTCTAGATTCCTGTGGAGCTCGCTCAGGTGTTGTATGTAAATCAGGTTTCACTGATTATGAGCACTGCATGAGTTGGGGAAGGTAGAAATGAGGCGGAGGCCACTTCCTGTCCCCTGCAGCTGTTTCAGTTTGGCAGGCAGGGTGCGGAGATGAGACTCTTCCATGGCAGGCAGCGTTGTGGTCCTTCTCCAGCCCCCTGGGCAACTGTAGTGTCGGCTCCTGAAAACAACAGTTCCCACGGTGGCTTCAGAGGAACTGGCTCCCCTGGGGGGTTGGTTTTGTGATGGGGAATCACTCTGGGAGGTCCAGACAATGATGATGGCTCCTCCAGCCCTGCCAACAATCGTTTAAGTAGATAACTCCCTGTATTAAATCCATTTCTGTTTAAAATACTTGGAAGGGTTTCCATTTCTTGTGCTAAATACAGAAATTGCTATCATGATCTCCACTCTCCAGAAGAGAAAACTCAGGTGTAGAAAGATCAGTTCCCTAAGATCCCAGGCTATTACGTGGCAGAGACAACATCTGAATTCGAAGGCCAGGTCTCTCTGCTAATCCCTCTCAGCAAGACCACACGGCAGGAGGAGGAGAGGGTAGGGCTGCCATCAGAACTCGAGAAGAAAAAACTGGCTGCTCTTATCAGTCAAATACGTGAAACTACTAGCAAAATGTGTGCAAAGATTAAGCTACAAGCTTGTTTCTCAGACCGTTATTTAAAATACAAAATATTCAGAAACAGCCTCAGTGTCCAGTAATAGGAACTGGCTCCACGAGTCACTGCATGTCCACGTGACGCACTATGACACAGACTGCACACACAATGTGGTGTGAAGCAGTAACAAAACAATGTGATATACAGCTCTATGTGAACAAATCTGAAAACCTAGATGAAATGAAAAAATTTCTAGGAAAAAGTTTATCAAAATTCACCAAAGAAGTGATATAGGAAAAAAATGATTGATAACTTTGATAGAAATTGTAAAATTTGCAAATAATTGCCCCTGAAAAAAAAGACCTGCTGTTGATGTCTCCACGGATGAATTCCCTTAAATTTTCAAGGAACTGATAACTCCAGGGCTCCCCAAACCTGTTCCAGAACATAGGGAAAGAAGTCAAGCTTTCCAATTCTTTTCAAAGGACTCATGCTCTTCATCATTCTGCATCTGCAGGGTGTCTCCCTGATGGATGCAAGATGGCGGAAGACGTCCAAGCACCATTACATTAGGCAACAAAAACCAATTCCTTTCAAAACCTAATAAAACCTTAATAAGGAGAATCCAACAATACATTAAAGGAGTAATAAAGCAAGCAAGTTTTATTCCAAAAATTCAAAAATAATTCATTATTAAGAAATCTATTCATTTGTGTTCCCACATTGATAAGTCAAAGGAGAAAACCCCATCCCCTCAGGACTAAGTTCTCAGTCTGGCCAGGCAGATAAGCATACCCCCACCACGGCCTTAATAAGGACCAAGGAGTTGAGGTCTGACTCTTCCCAGAGGCATGTTTTCTTTGTAATGTAGTGGCTTTCTAAAGACCAAATATCTTACCTGACAGAAGGGTCCCGGATGGAGGGAATTTCAGGTAATAGTGGCAGACACATGCTACTCAAAAAGGAATTTCTGTCCTAGCTGAGCCTTTCAAAATGTTATAGTTACAGCTTCTACCTATCTGTAAAGGCTGTCCTGCATTTGTTGTTGTTGTTGTTCATTTATTAATATTACATCTTGTGCCTGCTTCCAAAATGGAAGTAACTTGAAATAAAAAGAATAAAAATCACCAAAAGTAAACGTCATATGAGGACTGAGTTTCCTAGAAGCCAAGGCAGAAAACAACATATAGCACATCACATACCTCCCACTGCTCAGTAAACACTTCTCAGAAGAAAAAATGTTCTCTCTGGTGTTAAATTCCAAAACACACACAAACACACACACACACACGCACACAAGCATGCACATCCAGATGCTCCTTCAGAACTATCCTTTAAGAACTAACTTTCAGAACAAAATTATTTGATAAGAATTCTGCAGCAGAGATAAAAGACTGCCCATAAATGGAAGTCTTTTATTGGGAGATACCTCTTTGGGGAGGAGGGTGCTGGCATAGTGCAAAGGCAAAAGCAGAAGGAAGATAAAAAAAACTAGCTCAGCTTGGCCATAAATGTGAAAGTAGGCTTAATTAGTTCATATGTGAAAAACCCTGTAGGGCCTGAATAAAGGTTCCGCACAAAGTATTCTTCATTATATTATTCATCAGTGTAAATGTGTGGCTTGTTTTCAGTTCTTCTGGATTGAAGCTAGTGAGACATGATGATAAAGTTCCAAGACAACGTTAAATTACCAGCGCCTCTTACTGGAAAGCAGCATTTTTCTATTCAGGGTGACGTACAGCCGTTTTTCTTATTCATTGCTGATGCAACATCAGGCTGTGAACTTCTGCAAGGCTGAAAATAATTCATGCAACCAATTTTCTTTAACAAACTAATCATCTCTCCCCTTCAGGAAGTACAAGATATGGCACACTGGTGATGATTATGAAAAATAATAGTATTTATAAGAACCCACTGGGTTCCAGGCTCTCTTCAGCATAGCTAAGGAAACTTAACTGTGTCTAATGATCTTTCCACTACTATTCTCATGAAGACAGGCAGGGAGGGCCTGCCACATCATTTAAGGGGAGAAGTTCTCAAACATTTTGTTCTCAGAATCCCTTTACACTTTTACCAAAATAATTAAGTACCCCAAAGAGCTATTGTTTAGATGTATTATAAGTATGGATATTTTCCATATTAGAAATTAAAACTGAAAAAATTTTAGGGGCCAGCCCCGCGGCGTAGCAGTTAAGTGCACACGCTCTGCTGCTGGTGGCCCGGCTTCAGATCCCAGGCGCGCACCAATGCACCGCTTGTCGTGCCATGCTGTGGCGGCGTCCCATATAAAGTGGAGGAAGATGGGCACAGATGTTAGCCCAGGGCTGGTCTTCCTCAGCAAAAAGAGGAGGATTGGCATGGATGTTAGCTCAGGGCTGATCTTCCTCACAAAAAAAAAAAAAATTTTTTAAATATGTATTTGTTAATCCTTTTTAAAAAATCTATTACATTTAACATTTTTATAAAACACAACTATATTTTCCAAAACACAAACATTAGTAAGGAGTGGTATTGTTTTACATTTTTGCAAATCTCTTTAATGCCCAGCTTTATGGAAGATAACTGGCTTCTCATGTTCGCTTCTGTATTCGATCTGCTCCAATATCACATATCACGTAGCCTCTGGAAACCCCACTGTATGCTCATGAGAGAGTGAGAGTGAAAAAGACAAATAACAACTTAGTTTCATTATTAAGACAGTTTTGACCTCACAGACCCCTGAGAGCATCTCCAGGACTGCTGGGGTCCCTCAACACATTTTGAGAATTGCTGATTTTGGATAAGACTGACTCCCAAAAAAGCAAAATTAAGGGGCCGGCCCGGCGGCGTAGCAGGTAAGTTTGTGCATTCTGCTTCGGTGGCCCGGGGTTCACCACTTTGGATCCTGGGTGTGGACCTACTCACTGCTCATCGAGCCATGCTGAGGCAGTGTTCCACATAGAAGAGCTACAACTCTACAACTATGATATACAACTGCGTACTGGGACTTTGGGGAGAAAAAAGAAAAAGAGGAAGATTGGCAACAGATGTTAGCGCAGGGCCAACCTTCCTCCAAAAAAAACAAAACAAAACAAAATTAAGTTTACTATTTAGTGAAGAAATCACTAGAATTCAAAGCATAAGTTCCGTTCTATCTATCTATCTACATATATATATATACATATATATATATGTAGAGCTAAATAGAAGTGGAAAATGGTGTCTACTTTAAGGGACTTAAAATGTATTTTGTAGTAGAGTAGTGGCATATATTCCATTACTGTTCAAAATATCTGCTGCTCCTCTTACCAGCTTCTCCTAAATGGGCCCTCCCAATAGAGACTCCCTCTATGGTAAGATTGTACTCTTCCCACCTGACTGAGTTCAAGTTGGGCCATCTGACTCACTTTGGCCAATGAAATATGAGTGGAACTGACATGTGCTACTTCTGTGCAGAAGCTTTATGGCCCATTGGCACGATCCCTCCATCCTTCGTCTCCTCTCCCATGAGACACACAATGTCCCAGGAAGGAGCTGCTTCTTCAGCCTCGGTCCTGAAATGAAGGCCACATGGAGCAGAGTGACAGTCAATCCATGAAGTACACATAACAGAGTGGTAGTCCACTGAGATTTTTGGAGTTGTTTGTTACTGTAGCATGACTTAGCCTACAGTGACTGAAACAGGTGGGACCAGATAAATACAGAAAACTTTACACATTAAAGAAACTACCATAATAACTATTGTCACATATTAAAGAATATAAAGCAAAGACTGATTCATGTCAGCGTCCTCAATTTTTTCAGCAAATATTTAATTAAATGTAACAAGCATTATGGAGTCGGGCCCGATGCTAGACATTGACTATTCAGGGATGAGTAAGATACAGTCTCAGCATGGAAGGAGGTGGTGGGAAGCATGGCGTTGACATTAGACCTAGATTGGAAGCCTAGTTCTGCTATTCACAGCTGCATGACCTTGGGTAAGTTCCTCTGAGACTTACTATTCTCATCTGTAAAATGGGGATAATAATACTTACTTGAGATGATTGTGAGAATTAAATGATATTATTATGTAAAGTACATAGCAGATAGCATGTCGTAGTGTGTATCTTCAATGAAGACTACTTTCCTTCCTCCTTTGTCTCCCCGTCTTCTACCCCCTACTCCCAGATGAGGGTCGTGGGATTCTAAGCTTAGCTCTATCTACTGGGTTTCTCAGTTACTTTTCTAAATTTCAGTCTTTCTAAAAATAAAAAATTGTATATATACAATACATACACACACACACAAATATATTCATTTAATCTGTCACTTAACTAATACTTATTATATACTATTATTATCCCCACTTTACAAACAAGAAACCTCAAGCAGTGAGAGGTTGAATAACTTCCCCAAAGTCATATGTCACAACATACATATTCACCGCATTTTTTTTAATGGCTGACCATATTCAACAGTATTGATATATTACAATTTACTTAACCATTCCCTTTTTGATGAACATTTTCAAGTTGTGTTTACCATCACAACAAAGAAATATTCTTATACAAACACCTTTTTATACATATGTCACTACACTTGTAGGATAAATTCTTAGAATTGGATTACTAGGTCAAAGAGTATAGAAATTTAAATTCTGATAGATACTGTGAAATTGCCTTTCAGAAAGTCCTTGCCGATTTCTACTCCTGCCCTCGGGGACTGAACATGCCCTTTCCCCAGAGCCTCATCTACACTATCCCCCTGAACTCCAGCAGCTTGTGCCTCTCAGATCAGTGTTCACAAACATGTTCCCAGGCACACTCTCACTGGGCACCGTCTAGGAAAGGCTGCTGCACAGACAGCACCCTTCTCTTTCATCCGTGGTGGGTTCATGCCTTCTTTCTCTGCTTTCACACACAGTGCATTTGGGGAGTCTGGCTAGAAATAGGCTTTGTTTTGCCCTGAACTACACAAGAATAATTCATCTACCTGAAAGGTAACTTGTATATTGATCCAGAGACATTGCAGGAGTGTAGCTTTTTCATTGATTATTTGATAATGGGTCATTTCATTTCTATCTACTTCTGACTTCTCTGTGTAACTTGCATAAAAAAACCAGGTGACCCAGAGCACATAATTCATCTCAGTAGAAAGCATTTTGCCTGCCAATTCACATTAGCTCAAACAGCGACCCAGCAAACCTCCGAGTCATTCAGAACAATACATTCCCAAGATGGCTCTTCTCACCTGCCTTATTCTTGTTTAATATTTGGACAAGCAACTAAAGGAGCATTTAGTTTGAAGCAAATTGCATCTCATATTTACTTGGAATGAGGCAAAAGCAAATCTGAGACATCTGTCAATGGAGTTAGCTCACATTGACAAGAGCACTTGTAATCGCTTCCATTTTGTGGACTTAGCCAATTTACAACTACAGTTGTTGAATTAACAATGAGCAGCTGGGACTTGCAGAGCCTTCAATACCCAGAGCTCCACTGGGGGCTGCTGGCATGATATTTAAATATTTATTGATGATAATTGGGTGACAGACAGGGATGCGCTCAGCCAGAAATAAACTCAATCTACTTGCACAAGCATCCTGG
Organism: Diceros bicornis minor; assembly: GCF_020826845.1. NCBI lineage: Eukaryota > Metazoa > Chordata > Mammalia > Perissodactyla > Rhinocerotidae > Diceros > Diceros bicornis. Next base: position 5,737,753 of record NC_080763.1, on the reverse strand, counting down.
CCAAGACACCTCCTCGGGCCACACAGATGCAGTACCAAGAGAAATGGGAGTGAAAAGAACCTGAAAGATATGTGAAAACTAGGAAATTGAGTTCAATGAATACTTTGTAAGTTAAAGATAAACTCCTTAAACAGCATTATTTTTAACCCAATTGTCAAGAAAGAGAAGAGAATTTGGAATTCAACACTTTGCTTTCCTGGTTTCTGAATTTTCCCTTCTTTTTCAAAATATATTTGAGTGCTAGGGCCGCCCAGTGGCGTAGCGGTTAAGTGCGCACACTCCGCTGCTGGGGACCCGGGTTCAATCCCAGGCGCACACTGATGCACTGCTTGTCAGGCCATGCTGTGGTGGCATCCCACATAAAGTGGAGGAAGAGGGGCACAGATGTTAGCCCAGGGCCGGTCTTCCTCAGCAAAAAGAGGAGGATTGACATGGATGTTAGCTCAGGGCTTATCTTCCTCACCAAAAAAAATATATATATATTTGAGTGCTACTGGGCACTACGCATTTGACATTTATAGAGATTAAACAGAGGCCCAAGGCAAGGAATGGAAGAGACGGAAGGTAGAGAAAGAAAAGCAAGGGAGGGAAAAGGAATTGATCAGAAAGAAAACACTGAAAACATTATAATAAAAGATCCTTTTCAACCAGTGACCTGCGTCGTTAGCACTTAGAAACATTTAATCATTATGCCCCTCAGGGTGATTCAGCCTGCTGCCTCTACCTGACAAATAGGAAAATTACAGACATAATTTAGCTCTCAGTGTAAATCACCTTATTAGAGCACTTATCAGTCAAGATATGCCAGGGTGTGCTGCCATAACAAAGAACCCCAAAGTTTTAATGACTGAAAACCACAATGGTTTATTTCATGCTCACACTACAAGTCCATTTCAGGCTGCCAGGGCATTCTGCTCATCACAGTCACCAAAGGACACAAGACAATCGCTTCCAGAAGGAGAATCTTGCAGTGGCAATTAAATGTTCTGGCCTGAAAATAAATAGCGCTAATGACTACCACAGAGGCCAGGCTTAAGACAGGTCTGGCTTTGAATCCCTTCTCTGCTTCTCACTAACCATCTGAACTTGAACATGTCACTTAAACTCTTAGGGGCTCAGATTCCTTATCTGAAAAATGGGAATAATACAATTTACTCATGAAATTGCTACGAAGAATAAATGAGATAAATATGTATAACTTAGCACAGACTTGGGGCTCAATAAATGATAGGCTTTTCTTTTTTACCATGCTACCACACTTCCAAAGAGCCCAGTGGGTTCCCACAGATGTGTACTTTTGCTTACTTGCGCCACATTACACAAAATTCTTTAAATATGTATTAAACCACAATACATGTCTCAAGGTTCTCACTGCCACATACTATGGTTTCTAACAGTTCAATTTTGTACATGAGCAAAGGTCATCTGAAGGTGATTGAAGAATTGAGCCAAAGCTCTTTCATAGTCAGGAGGGTACAACATCCTACTTTGTGTCTCTGACTTCCACAGTCCTCCATCTCCTTGATGTGCCCTACCTTTTGTGCTTGGAGGCGAGAAGGGAGAACAAGATACTGCACCCCAGGAGAGCATCTTTGGCAGCAAGCTTTAAGACACGATCACATAAGTCAAAAGGTTTTACCATCACCGTTCATATGCAGTGATCACTCGTCACAACTCTATTTCCCATAATAACTCAGGAAAATTAGAGATCAAAAATGATTCCGGTTATAAGAACCATAATAATGGCTAACATTTATGAAGAACCTACCCTGTGCCGGGTCTTCTTCTGCAACCAGTTGGAGGATTCTATCATTTAATCCTCACACCAGCACTAGGAGGTGCCCTAGTCTGCAGGTGGGAGAACTAGGGCACATGAGGTGAAGAATCTTGCCCAAGGCGTCCTAAACAGTGAGTGGCAGAGTCAGGAGTCAAGCCCAGGTGATTTTACATTGAAGCCCGTGTTCTTAGCATCCTCATGACAGCTCTAATTAATATAGAGTCATTATTTTGAAATCTTGCTTACCAGAAAAGGGGAATGGTGGCTGAGGCAATTGCTCCACGGGTTCAAGGGCTTTCTTCAATCAGACGTGTTGTTTTTACTTCTGTCCGTGATTACACTCAGCATCTCCCTAGTACCAATTAACCAACAGACAAGTTCTTGAACATGTAAAGAAGGAGCAAAAGAAAAGGGGCAGATCAGAGCAGAGAGAAGGTGATCAACTGATATTTACTGAGTGAGTGAGGGGCAAAGTCATCATCACTAATTGCAGAAAACTCAAATCGATGCTCTTCCTGTGGTAAACAGCATCCCTGTCATAAATGAAGTTTATTATTTCCACTTTGTCAGCCCTGTAGTGCAAGATAGGTATGCCAGACTCTGAATATTGAACCTCATTGCACCACTGCCTTTTTAGAAACCAAGGAAGATAGTTTTGGGAGCAAAGTGTTTTAGGGAAGTGTCATAGGATGGAGAAAGGAGCCGGAACTCATGCCTATCTCCAGGGAGAAGGGGAGACCCCATGGACGGGGCAGGCAAGCTCCAGGCCTGACAGGGACTATTTCAGTGTTATGGGACCAATACATTGGAGAGAAAATTTAGTACCTATTGTTTTAATACTTACCTAAAGGAAATTTTTTAATTCCATATCTATGAATTTTTAGGGAGGACCAAGTGGTTTGAGCTAACCCCAAGATGTTACTGCTAATGCTCTGTCAAACAAAACAAACTTTTTGCCAGATGAAGACAACAACATTAAATGTAATTCTGTGTGTTTTAAAAGGCATAACCAATTAGCAATCATTCAGTCATGAACTAACAGAACTAATTTCTCAGAAATATTTGGAAATTAATGGGATGTGATTTATCAGACTAAGCCCATAAGCTATTTCCAAGTCCTTGTTCCTTATTTCATTCACACAACAAAGTGGGCTGCAACTAACACTTTCTGTGATCACAGTGTGTGATCACTATTGCTAAGTGGAGGCCGCTGGGGTAACAGTGGTGGCCAAGGTAGGTTAGTATCACATACAAGGTCTTGTCAGTCAATGACCCTCAGATCACACACTTCCACCTGCTGTCCACATTTCCTTAGCTGTACTTACTGAGAAAGACTCAGCCCCAGCAAGTTGGTGAATGGCCCATGGAATGCTCTAGCAACGGGGATCAGAAACATATGGGCACCGGAAACTTGTGGAGGTGGTAGAGGTCAATCCAAATTCATAAGCCCTAAAACAACTATGTAGCAGTCACCACAGTTATCAACGACCTTCAAGTCAAATGGAACAGACCAGCTTCACTGCACCAACAGAGTCAACGTAACCCAAAAAGAAGCACTTTGGCTTTTTGACTATCAAGGAGGCTTGATTCAGAAATGATGGAAGAACCTCTTCTGCTTGAGTCCTGAGCAGACTTGTAGCTCACAGGACTACAAGTGGTCTTCCTCACACTTTTGTGTTTTTCTGGGCTAGGTTAAGGTGGCCAGGTTGGAAATGGGCACTCAACACCAACACCATACACATATCTACGTGCCTGTTATAGGACTTATGTTGTTACTTCCCTCTAGGCAGGAACTAACTCTATCAAATGGCTTGTATAGGAGTCATAGCACCCGTACCATCAATACCCAAAAATGCTTTTGTCAAACCTATGACATGTGTAGTCTTTAATGTGATCATGGTCATGCCAATAAGTACCAAAATATATCAGTTCACATTTCCTACACAGTAGTTTTCACTATTCCATAGAGTGCCAGGGTTTCATGGAGGGGCTCATGGACTGCTGCCAAGAAAGGAAGAGGGAAAAGACAGTCAAGAGGCTGGAGCATCTATCCCGTCTCCACAAGAAGGCTTTTGCTTTATCTGTTTAATACATCAGGGCTATGGCTTTTCACTCGAGGAGGGGTCTGTTTCTTTAAAAAGTTTGAAAACCACCATTCTAGGAGATGCCCAAATTATCAGAAAAATAAAATCAGTATTTAGTGTGCCTCATCAAAGAGAAGCAGCTATGTATATAGCAGTGTCCTAGGTTTCCAGAGTAAGGTATTTTCCTTTCTTGACAGTGAACATTAGTTACCCCTCAGCACTCCAGGAAGAACCCTCAACCCTGAGAGCCTCAATAGCCTAATAGGGCCCCTACTCAACTCCCCTGGAAAAAAAGCCATGTAAGGGAAGGAGAAGAGATATGAACAAAACAAGTAGAAAAACAGTAGAACTATGCCACCATGGAAATGCTATCTTGTTGCCTTGCTTCATGAGAATTTACCCAGCAGTCTTTACAGCAAAGGTCAGACCCAGCTATTGCAAGTTCCACGCAGACTGAAGGAAATTGAGAGACAAAAGAAGCTGAGTAGAGGCCGTGTCTGCATTCAGAAGGCCTGTGGTGACCTATCAACACACAGTCCTGCTGAGTCTATAGAGACAGAGAAACTAGACCCCGGGCTGAATCATCTGTAGTCAATTCCAGATGCACCTCCTGACAAAACAGTAGTCAGACACCCTGGCACCAAAGATACGACAAAGAAAGTGCTGGGAAAAGATCTCTGCTTACAGGTCTGTGATCCCAAAAGGACCCTATAGCAAAAAGTCTTTGACTCCAAATGAATCAGACTGTTTTCATCCTGGTTGTCCCTATGACACACACAGCCTGAAGTGAGATGGGACTGTGCTGTCCTGATGCTCATCCATCGAGCAACACATGGTATCCAGGGTAGAAGAGCAGGAAGCTCGTCCTGGGAGAACCCAAATCCCAGGATCTAAAGGAGTCATGTTGACCCTAGAAGCCCCTGTGTGGGGACCCTTCTGTCTATGAGGCCTCCTTACCTAGTCTGTCTCCTGGGGACCGGACAAGGGTAGGGAGTCTCACTAGCCAGGGAAGAGAAGGGGAGACAGAGTTGATGGTGGGTGGAGGAAGAGACCCAAAGCTTGGGCAGCAGGGTCTCAGAACTCTCAGCCTGCTTCTGGCTCCTGGACCAGAGCAGCTCCTCCAGGCAGAAACTCTGACGCTCCTCTTTGGATGTCCTGGGACATCTCCATGACTTACCTTTACTGAAGTTTCCTGACTTCGTCTCTAACACTTTTCCACTGATGAGCTCCTTTCTGAGCAGACTTGGATAACTACCGCTTCTGAGGCAATAGCCCCAAGAAACCATATGCCCAAATGGAGCTTCTTTGAAGAGCCCAGGGAGGCTGAGTTTAAGTGACTTTTCCTCCCAGCAGTGACTCCAGGAGAAGCTCCAATCTCAGTTTGTGGGCATAGTTCCCACAGTGTACTCACTGCCTCAGGGCTGTCCACTGGAAGATTTGTGAGGTGGCAAATGACAGAACTACATGGATTGTGCACTGCTGGGTTGCTTGCTCTGATCCTCAAAGACCTTCCTCCATCTTATGTCCAATCTGACCTAGCCTAAGGAACTCTGAAGTCATGAAACTAATCCTTTCTCTCCCCAAATAAGGCAGCTTCTTTTATACTGATACTACCAAGGCAGCCTTCGTTATTAGCTTGGAATGGAGGTTCAGCAGCTTTGCTAAGGGGTGGCTTTGCTCAGGTATTTTCATTAGGATATCTGCAGAAGCACTGGGGGATATGTTATGAACCCTAAAGACTTAAACTGGATTTTGAGAGATTCACTAGCTCGTGAATTCTTAGGTTATGTCATTGTTGCGTGAGAGCCAATAGAAAGGGTCCGAAATATGTGTCTCTAGTGACCACGTGGTTCCTCACAGTCAGACTACTCTACAGGCAGGGGCCAACAGATGACCAAGTGATGAGCTAAAGGAGGGGGTGTTGTCATAGGAAACAGGACTTCTCACTCAGCATTTTCTTAGTCCAATGGGGAAAAAAGCTCCAGTTCTTATTTCTCTGTTTGCCAGTAAGATTCTCAGCTGTCTAGAATTCATCCGTGAAGAGTCCACAGGAATTTGGCAGTCACATCAGAGCAAGGGAATTTGTTCAGAGTGATTCGAATGGAAAGTTATAGCAGTAACTTTCTAATATCGCTAATTCACAACAGAGATTTGCAGTCCTTGGGGGCTGAGCCATCATTTAGCTTATTAGGAAGGAAAGACATCTGGCTCAGTCAGAGGAATCTGGATCATCTCAGTACAATAAGGTTTGAAGACTGAAAGCATACCTACCAGTGCACAGACAAAGGAGAGAAGATGGGGCCAGCAAGGCAGGACCAGGTAAACAGCAAGGAAATGAAAGATGGTGGCAAATGTCATAGTCTTCGGTTCTGTATTCCCCATCCCAATCAAACTTGCCAAGGAGATACTGGAGATCAGGCTCCCTCAGCAGAGCTCACATCTCCCACACAGCCACTGGGCTCTGCTTCTTGGACAGTCTGGTCTATGAACAGAATCATCTTCCCTTAAAATCAAATGTTGTAGAACAGTGAGCTAGAGGAAAAGTTCAGAAGGAACTTCACTTTGAACTCTAAAACCCATGCTAGATTATTCTTAGCCTAGATTCCTTAGGCAAGGATTAATGGCTAATGCTTTAGTCGGGAAATGCAACGCCAGGGCAGTGAAAGTGAGAGACAGGAGGGTGACTCAGGCAAGAATGGGAAGTAAATGCAGGTTGATGTCTTACTGTGCTGTCCACTGCTTCCCAACAAGTCTTAAAGAGTGCAGCCATTGCCCAATGGGTGTACCTGCTTGGCCACACAGGACATCTCTAGTCAGGCTATAAAGAGAAAAAATGTACCTCAGGACCATCCACCGAAGGGAAGAATGGAGAGGGAATTTATCTACCCATCTCTAGTCTCACTGGCCAAAATGTGGCCCATTTAACTTCCCTGCATGTCTGAGTTGCCCCTGCCCCACAGGAAGCCAGATCCTCCACCCTGTGGCATGATGCTCACTCACGTCCAGAAGTGCTGGGAGAGGCAGAGACTCTAGGCATCAGAAACCAGAGACTTGCCTGAGTCGATCTGCTCTGCAACAGCAGAGACGGAGTAAGCAGCTGCGTCTAGGAGGCAGGTGAGGCCAAGGGAAGGAGGGGACACCTGAGATGGGTCAAATAAAATGACACGATATTTCATTAAAGGAAGTTATTACCCCTTGCTCCTAATTTTCAACATGGCTGTCATCAATTCTGAATCCATCACTGGAATTGGCAAAATCTGGAGGTTAGGAAACCTGATGTGAAGCAAGGGGCTCCCTGCCCTTCTGCCTCTCTAAGTGACCTTCTGGAAGGGAAGACAAAGAATGCTTTCTTTGCACCTGCTCCCTGAGACAGGCTTTCCACTCTCCATCCACAAACATATTGACCAGAGGAAATCAGGTTTGGCCCATTGGGCAACTGTGGGACTCCTCTCTAGTTCTTGGTTTGATGATACATATCAAGAAGCCGAGAAGAATTATGCATCCCCTTTTCCGTATATTGAGGCAGCATAGCATTAGGCTGAGGGTTCTAGGTTGGGCTCTGGAGTCAGACAGCCTAGTGTAACTGGGGCCACCACTTCCCGGTTGTGTAAGCTCCCTCTCTCTGTTCTCTCATATGTGAAATTGGGTATAAAATTAGAAGCTCCTCACAAAGCTGATGTGAGGGTGAAATGAGACATTCCCTGGCGAGTGCCCAAACAGTGCCTGGTACCTAGAAGTCATGAGATATTACCTATTATTATTAATAAATAGAAATTCTCTTGCCCATTATTATACTTCATTTTTTGTCCTAGCTGCCAAAAAGTTGGGAGGTAAATTGCACTGCGTTTGACCTCGTTTAGAAGCTTGTCTCTTCCTCCTGATTTCCTGCTCTATTGTGTTTGCATTGTCCTGCAAATGTCGTTTATAATACGCTGCATCCTTTACCTCCTTCCCCATCACGCTTTCCTCCTTTAACCAGCCCCATCCCATTCCCATTTTTCAGAATAAAGAAACTGGCAGGCGGCTTCTGTCCTGCACGCCACGCCCTTTCTAGGGTAGGTGCCTGGCTGAGCGCTGACCCTTCAATGTTTCATGTCTGGAAAGGGCTGCTCCCTCCACTAAAAGGTGAACGCAGCAAGGCGGGATCCAGTTGTCTCCACCTGGAGTGCTGGGGGCAGCAGAGCGCTGAGGAGGAGGAGCTGGAGCAAGGGTCCTCCAGAATAGACAATCACTCCTCAGACGCTGCAGCCTCTGAGGACCAGCTCCTGGCACGCCGGCCCAGCCAGTGGGTACCAGCCAACACTCTCCTGGGGACAGAGGGGCACCTCACCCGGTTTTCTCCTGCCCGAACGTGCATTCTGTTTCCTAGAACAGTGAGTCTCTCAGGTACAGGACAGTTCACTACTCGAGATTTAAAACTCAAAGCCTTGGGATACAAACAGAACTGCGGCTTCCTCGAGGCTTCCTCAAGCTACAGATTTCATAACTTCCTTAGGTCCCCAAAGGTCGCGCTCACCTGCGCGATTCCTTCTCGACTACCGAGAGGCCCCCGGCCTTGCGGGGAGAGGCCGCACGAGGCGCGGGGGGGAGGCCGGGGCTCCCTGCGCGCGGCCGCTCCTCGCCCGGCCGCTGTCGAGTCTGAGCCCCGGCGGCCGGGAGAGCACCCGGGCGGCTGGCGGGGACGGCGGCCCACCGGAGCCTCGACGGGCTTCTCCTGCGAGCACCTTGGGCCCCGGGCCGGGCCTTCGCTGTCAGCTCACGGCTGGGGCCCCTGAGTGCCGACGGGGAGGGAGCCCTGGAAAGGTGGAGGAAGCGCCCCTGCAGATCGCCGGGAGCCCTCCTTGTCTGTGTCAGGAATCCCAGTGGATCAGGAGGACTGGGCTAAAACACAGGGCCTGTCCTCACAGGCCTGGGAAACCTTTTCATCCAAAACGAAGCAAACAAAGCCAATTCCGACGCCGTCCGCTCTTGGTAACACCACAACAATGCCTGGCGTTTGTTCAGACCCCAGCTAAACCCCACAGACTAGGTACAGCCATTTAAATTTCAGAGCCTGACTCAGACTGTCAAGCTATCACATTAATTTTATATAAATCAATTTAATTTCTGTATCTGAGCCCCCATTCTGCTGATGGTAGCAAACTTAATCTTGTCCAATTTAAATAAATGTCCTTGCACAGCGTGTCTTCCCAGCCCCACTGTGGGCCTCTCTTTGCCCCTCCTTGCCCTTCCAGGGGGTACAAGACCTTTGTGTATTCTCTTTGCACTAAGATGGGACATCAGGGCTCCATGAGGTTGCCTCAGAGCCCCCTGGCTGTCCCCCAGTCACCTGTCACCTCTCCACCTCTGTGGGACACTGTGGTGCACTGTGGGACTGCACCCTGGGGAGGGAAGCACAAGTCATCCATGCTCTGGGGTCTCCCAGACTTCTCTGGGGTTTCTGTCCACATCCCCCCCACCTGGGGCTTGGCTCTGACAGTATGATCCTCTCTCTGAAATACTCCTGGCATCAGATTCAATTTATCTCCTAACTCAAAAAACAAAACCAAAGAAACTTCTCCAAAGCCAAGAAAAAGCTTGTATTTGGCAGGAAAGACTGTCCTTACATAATTACTCATTCTTCCCAAATCTATTGTTGGATAGGTTACGCTTCTTCAGGGTTTTTGACCTTTAGAACTTGTGGGAGAAGAGGGAGAATCCCCCTCTGCCCTTTCCCTTAAGGTTCTTATGGCTTGCCAAATAATTAACAAGACAGGTTAGCTGGAGAAAATAATACCAAGTTTAATAACGTGTATACGTGGGAGAAAGCAGGGACACTTGAGTTTCTCAACACAATTGCAGAGATTCTCGTCTTAAATACCATCTTCAGCTAAAGACAAAAGAGGATGTTGGGAGTGGGAGGAGTCAGTTACAGGAGATTACCACTAAAGCACAGTAAACCAGAGTAAGTATATTATGCAGATTTAAGGCCTCACCTTCCACACTGATAAGTTTCTAGAAATGAGGTCATCCCCCCTCTTCCCAATACAGAGAGGGAGATACCTTTACAAATGGAGATTTCCCTTATAAGTGTAAATGTCTGTCTGGCAACTCCTTGCAGGGCCATCTAGAGAATGTGGCCAGAGAGAGAGAATTTCTGATAAGATGGGCTTGTTGATGCCTTTCCTATTGTAACACCTATTTTACATTATATTACAGCCATCAGATAGTAACTCCTTCCTGGAACAGATCTTCTATGTCAAATTCTTTAGGCAGTTAGTGGGGGAGGTCAAATGTCCGTCAGAGAAAACAATCAAGGTAAAGAGATATATTTCAGGGTGGCCAAATCTTGATCTCCCACAAACTCAAATAACAATAACACTAATAGTAACAATAGTAATAATGATAATACTTTTTTAAATAGCAACAAATTTTCTCCTCTTGGCAAGGAACTACAGGCTTCACTGCCCATGGTCTAGTCCAAGGAGCCACAGGATCCATGTGACCCATTTATGAGCCTCCCTTGTTCTAGGCATCTGCCCTGGGTATGGAGCTAGAAAGAGCAAAGAAAGGAAATGCTGTGTTTTTCAAATAAGCAAACTTTTAGAACCCAAAGGAAGTAAAAATGTCTTCCCCAAACCAGTGCTATACAAGCACTTGTCCAACAAAAGCAGAAGTGCCCCCTCATCAAAGGCCGTGGCTCTCCTGCAATTGTCCCAAAGGGAAACACCAGCTAATAGCGGTGGCCTTCCAACCACCATGTCTGGATTATTTTCCCTCTCTTTGTGAGATCCCTCTAACTGAAAAATAAAGGGAAGAAAATTAAGAGAGAAGATCAGAAAAGGAGCAAGTAAGGATCACAGGACTATTTACCAGCCCATAAAATTTGGAGACTTTTAGAAAAACATAGATTATTTTTCTGAAATACACATGCATAAAAAATTAATGTTTTATTTCATTTTATTCCTAATTTCATTTTAATTTTCCTTTATTACACAAATTATGATTTCTTACATTAATATAATACTATTACAGTCCATATTCAAATTTACTCAGTTGTCCTAATAGGGTCCTTTAGAGTCTGATTTTCCCCCACTATCCGGGATCCCATCCAGGGTCACACATTGCATTTAGTTGAAATGTCTTGTTAATCTCCTTTAATCTGGGATAGTTCCCAGACATTTTATCTTTTATGACATTGAATTTTTTAAGAATCCAGGCCACTTGTTTCACAGAATGTCCCCAAATTTGGATTTGTTTGATTGTTTCTTCTTGATGAGATTCAGGCTCAACATTTTTGGCAAGAATCCCACACAGGCGGTAGTCTCCTCATGTGTCGAAGTCGGCCATGATGTCGACTTGTCCATTATTGGTGATGCTGTTTGCCAGATTTCTCCATCATAAAAGTACCTTTTTCCCTTTGTAATTAGTAAGTAATCTGGAGGTTGACAGTCTGAGACTGTGTGAATATGCTCTTCCCCAACAACCCTTCACCCGATGGTTTTAGCATCCATTAATCATTCTTATCTGAATTAATTATTACTATGGTGGTTGAAAAATGATGGTTTTACAGTTCTATCACTCTTCTGTATTTATTACAGAAGAATTGGCATTCTACAAAGAAGGGCTTTTCCTCCCTCCCCCCCACCTCCCATTTTATTTAGTATAAATGTAGACTGGTAGATTCTTTTTTAATGCAATGTGTTATTATCCATTACTATCATTATTAATTTTGATGCTCAAGTTGTCCCAAATTTGGCTAGTGGAGCCTTGTTAAGCAAGTCCCATGTCCTTTTGACATGTCCCCTTAGATTTTGAACACATTATAATGATATTGAAAATGAAAGACAGAGACTGAAGGAAATGTGGAAGAAGGAAGGAGAACCATGAAAGACTGGGTGAGACAATAGTTATGGTGACAGTGGTGACGTTTTTCAACTAAAACAGAGATCTCATCTTCAGCCAGAGTTTCCCATTATCCACCACTGGGATTCAGACATTTTCAGGAGCCATAGGGACAGGTCTGACAACAGCCTATGTGCATGGGAAGTCTCTCAAGAAGAATTCAAGATTTGTCCCCTGGTGAGTTCAAAAATTTTATGTCTGGCAAACAGCCTGTTTTCAGAAGGGTGCAGAAAGGTAGGCCTCACCCTAAGGGGAGGGGGAATCCAGCACAACTGATTGGTCCCTGGTTGTCAAAGGAGAATAGAGGTTCTCAAGATCAAAGTGTGGGGGCTACTATGTGAACCCACCCCCAGCCAGTCCTGAATGTGACAGAGAGGCAACGGAGATGACTGTAAGCTCTATCACGTCGGGAAGCTCAAACACTGCCTAGAGGCCCCTCTAGCAGGTGGTAACACAAAGGAAGAGAGCCCTCTTCCCTTTGGCGACAGAGCCACGTGTAGCTTTGGTTCCAGGGAAGCCACAGCAGGATCTACTATGGCTGGGGCATCATCTGCACCTGGCAGAACAGAGCAGATGCCACAGGTGGAGACTTCTTCACGAGTGTCTGGGACTGACCCCAGACATACAGCACATGGAAGAGAAGATGAAATATTTGGATAATTCTGCAGGAACAGCAGAGGCAAGAGCCAGACTAATATGGGTTACAAAATAAATAGCGCTGTACTTGGATGGTAAACCCGGAAATTATAATTACCCCTGATACAAACGCTCAGTGGGATTCTGCTATGGCTCAACGTCAACCAGCTAGTAAGTGGTATTCACAGGGCTTGAACTTCTAGTCCAACTTTCCACCTAGCAGAAGGATATGAACAATTCTAGAAGAATGGAAAGAGAAGAGAACAAGTCACTACAGGAAGAAAAATGGGCGTAAGAATGACCTAGAAATAGCCATAGAATGGTCTGTATACAATACAAACGGGCCAGCCCGAGAGAGCACCATTAAAGGGATGGGAAGAGACAGAAACATGCCTTACTAGCTGCCTCAGCGACCAGCAAACATGGTCTGCAGCTGAACGAAGTGGAGAGAATGGAGGAGAAACCGACCCTTAACGAAACCAGAGCTGACAACAATGGAGACAGGAGGCAAGAAGCCAGAGAACAATGAGCAAGAGTCCATGCTTAGTCTTAAGTGTCTTCCATTGATTCGTTGGGCGATACCCACTATTCAAAAGGATTCATGATAAACTAAGATGCCGTCGTGGAAACAGTTCACCCAAAGTACAAGATCGAACCTTGCCGAGAATGGCAGCCAGTCCCTAATACAAACCTTTGCTTTTCTATTTAAACCCCTGAGCATCATTTACAAGAAAAACACCCTCGCCTTCCAAGACTCAGCTGGCTTCTCCGCATGGTCTGCTGCCTCCCCCTGGCGACCGCACACGTGGCGTGCACGGAGAGCCCCCGGAGCGCCGGCGCGCTAACGGGCCGGGGGGGAAGAATCCTGCTCTCGGGCTTGCGCGGCTGCGCGCCCCTGAGCGCCCCCCGGCGTAGCCGCTGCGATGCGGGCCGCGCCGCCCTGGCGCCCCGGCGCCTCTCGCTGGCCTTGCTCTGGAGCCTGCTGACCAAAGCCGGGCAGGGACGGCGGCGTCGCAGTCGCGCCCGCCCCTGCAGCCCGGCGCCGCCGGGCCTCGCTGCGTCCTTTCTGGCCGGCGGCTGGACGTCGGCCGCCGTCTCCGCGCGTGGCAGCAGCGCGGTGGGGCCCGAGGAGTCCCGCGTGCACTGCTGAGCCTCGAGCCGGGAGGCGGCGCCTGCGCGGCGCGGGGTGCTCGCTGCCGCCCCGCGCTGGGAGCGGCGTCTCGGAGGAGGGGCTCCCGCGTCCCGAGACGCCCGTTTGTGGTTTCCGAACCTGCTGCGATGCCTTTCTTCCTTGCCTCTAACTGGGAGACATGTTGCTATAACTACTTAAATCTACTTTATTTTCTTCAGTTTTCCTTCTCTCTCAGTTCTCGCTCCCTTTTTGGCCTGGCTCCTGGCCTGTCGCACAGTTCACTTCTGCAGGAGAGGAACCCTGGCGCGGCAAGAGGCCCCTCCCGCCTCCGGCAGCTGCCGTCTCCAGCCTGGGGCCCCGCGCAAACCCACGGAAGGCCTTTCCGGGCGCTCCCGCGGCTGCTGTGACAGTCTGTCTGTCCCGCCGGGCGCCCAGGGGCGACCAGAAGAGCACGCTCAGACCAGGCCTCGTTCAGAACGGATTCTCTTCCTCCAGGCCTTGATCCCCTGCCGGAGAAGGAGGAGCCAGTGGTCACGAAGAAGGGCAGAAGGATCCGTAGGGAGCCCTTTAAGACTCTAAATCAGACTTATTATCTACTGAGCAAGCTTATGAAGCGCGCGCGCGCGCGCACACACACACACACACACACAGGCTCAGGACAATGACAGGCTCGTGAGACCTGCTTGGGGATGGTGGGAAGTAATGCCAGTAGTCGGCTACTAAAAATAGCTCGGGCACCTGGACCAAGCAGACTCCAGAATGAAAGGCAAACAGCTTGTTCCTGAGCAAACGCCTTTGACAGACAGGAGCCACCAGCAGCCCTCATGACAGGCGTTGGCCCCCGTCTCTGCTTCATGGAGGAGTCAAGAATCAAAGGTCCCTTGAGGTCTCATGAGACGACAAATGGGGAGAAAGTAAAAAGGGGAATCAGGGACTACAGAAACTGCGTGATCCTGACGCCTCCTTCCTACTGCTGAAAGCGAGAGCCCCCTTGCCGCCTCCAGGATGCGCAGTAGGAGGATACTTGCCAAAATTCGGACTCTGGGATGCGAGACATCAGCCACACAACCGAGCCTGGGCATGCTTCTCTGCAGTGAGGGCAGCGATTTTGTACTCGGGTCCCTGAAAAGGCAAGCAGAAGACTCCATGGCAGTCTCAGTTCCTTCAAAACCTCCAGGCAGCCCCACCAGCCCACGCCCGCAGTCTCTCAGACCTGTGAGAAACCAAGGGTCCATCCTGCAGACCCACCCCCAGGAGCCAGGGACACTTGGGAATCAGAGACCATCATATCTGCACTCAACACATGTCTATGAGACTGAACTAAAGGGTTCCATTCATAGGTATTGAGAAACCCTAAGATGCCTCCACATGTTAGCCGATGATGGATTACGGATGCAGGACCAAGAGGTGACACCTTGTGCTCCGGGAGACACTCACTGAGCACCTTCTAAGTGTCAGGCATGGTGTCATATGCTTGACCCTTGTTTATCGTTCAGTCCTCACAATGATCCTATGAAGAAGGTGCTAGAATCCCTGCTTAACAGGTGCGAAGACTGGGGCTCTAAAGTTTAGATCACTTACCCACGGTCTCACAGCTTGAAGGACAGAATAAGGATTTGCAACCAAAGCCTGGTTACTTGGAAGTGATCTGATTACAATGCTGACATCCTAAGAGGCAGCAAACGTTGCTGTTGGTGAGAATTGTCGGCTAAAAAGACAGCATACCCAGTCAGGACAAGCTGGGCCAGGCAGCAGTTGACAGGCAGGCTGAGGCACCTGGGAGCCCAGGCTGGACAAAAAATCTTGACTGCAGTTGTCAGGTGGGGCACCATCCTATTCCAGAACTTTCTGAAGCCAGCCAAAAGAACCAGACAAACCACATTCACCCAAGAGAACCGAGCTAAGAGTGTAGGCTCTACGTCGCACTCCCCGGGCAAAAGCTGGATTGGGCCTCTCGGTAGCTGTGTGATCTTGGACGAGTCAATGAATCTCTCTGAGTCTCACTTTTCTCATCTGTACAATAAGACAGTAGTAGAGTTGACTTCCTTTAGTGTGAGAGTTGAATGACATGACATACTTCAGCACAGCAGCTGGAACACAGCAATCATTCAATAAATGTTCACGATGATTATTACTATCATTACAGTTGACAATCAGAATTAGACACAACAAAAGATAAATAATCTACAGTGGGGTGGACTCTGATGCATATTAACTTCCAGTCTCTCCTTGCCAGGAATTGATGGAGTTTTCGCCAGGTGTGGCCGAGGACAGGTCTCCTTTCTTTGGTTTTGCATTTGATGCAGACTCTGTTCTGTGTGACACAGGCCCTGCTCCTTTCCCTCCTCACCCTGTGCTGGGGCACTGGGCAGCAGACGCCCACATGAGCAGTAGAGCACTCACAGGGGCTGTGATGGGCGTCTGGGGGTAGCACCCTGGGGTCCGAACAGCAGCACTTCGCCCTGTGCCTCGCTCCTGTCCTGGAACCAGCGTCCTCAATACTAAATGCAAGAATAACTAATATTTGCTCCAAGTCCACGTATAACTGTAGATATAGGCTCTCTCTACTGCAATTTGAAGGGAAAGGTACTTTCTGGCTTGACCACCACTTGTGGCTGCATATGTGCAAGGCAATGCAATGTATGCATTAGGGTTCTCAGAGAAACAGAAGCAGCAGGGTGTGTGTGTGTGTGTGTGTGTGTGTGTGTGGCGAGAGAGAGAAAGATTTATTGTAAGGAATTGGCTCACATGATTATGGAGGCTGACAAGTCTCAAGATCTGCAGGGTGAGCCAGCAAGCTGGAGACCCAGGAGAGTCAATGGTGTAGTTCTTGTCTCTAGCAGGCTTGAGACCCAGGCAGAGCTGATATTTCAATGCAATTCTGAAGGCAGGAAAATCCAGTGTCCCAGCTCAAAGGCAGTCAGGCAGGAGGGGTTCCCTCTTACTCTGGGGAGTGTCAGTCTTTTTGTTATAGTCAGGCCTTCACCTGATTAGATGTGGCCCACCCACATTGGGGACGGCAATCTGCTTTTCTTAGTCTGCTGATTCAAATATTAATCTCATCCAAAAACACCCTCACAGACACACTCAGAATAATGTTTGCTCAAATATCTGTGCACCCCCTGGTCCAATCAAGTTGACAAAAAATTAACCATCCCATGAAGTGTCTCCTCTGTAAGGTATAGCTGTGTCTCTCCCTGGTTCCTCCATCTTCTGCCCATGACTTAGTCACGATAAAGAGCTCAGACTCTGCTCTTTCTGGCAGCAAGTGACCTTTCCGTCTGAGTATAAGCTAAGACGTGCCTCCTGCACACACAGGCAGACTCGTCACCTTGAACGCCCTGAGCAGCGCTGTCAGAGCTGCAGCGGAGAGACGAGGAGTAGCCGTCTTGGGGGCCAGACTGGTTTGAATCCTGGTTCTACCTCTTCCTGGTCGGTGGAGCTTGGAAGTGTTAATCTCTTCAATCCTCAGGTTCCTCATCCTTAAAATGGGCGTAATAGTATCCCACTCTTGCAGGGAACCAAGAAGATTAAAGCAATATGTGTAAAATACTTGACCCTCCCAGGCGGGCCATCAGTGGGGCTTCTGTCATTGTCCCCAAGCAACCTCATAACAGGCCCCGGTTGCAGCAGCTCGAGTGTGGTTTCTGCCCCGCCTAACCACGCCGGAGCCTCCACCGCCTGGAGGCCGACGGCCCGCGCACGTGCCTCCTGTGTGCTTCTCGCTGCCGGGCCTCTCTGTTTCAGAAACTTGTTAGGCACAGCCCTCCTGAGACTCTCCTGTGCCCCAGAACGGCTCACAATTCTTCACATTAAAAATGAGTGTCCTCAACTCTTCCTTTCTGAGCCCAAGCTCCTGCAACATGTTAAAACAATAATCAAAGCAGCATAACCAGTTGACACACATCTTGAATAAAAGCAGGCTCCTTAATCCCATTCCTCGTGAGCGCATTAAATTACTTTCAGTCCCACTTCAAACAGAGTCCTTCTTCCCAGGGGCCGAGATGAGGCAGTGTTTAGCATCCTACAGTCACGCTGGGAGCTCCCTGCTCGTTCCTCCCGGACTCCCCGCCCACCACCCTCCCTCTCCTCTCTCTCAACAACCTCCCGCCCCAGGAGTGATGACAATGACAACTGATAGCACGTGGGGAACACTTACAATGTCCCAGGCACTGTTACAGTAATTCACACGCACTAAGTCATTTACTTGCCGCCGCAAGCCTAGGAGTGCATATTAGTGTTAGCCCAATGTTTCAGAGGAGGCGCCTAAGGCAGCAACAAGTCTGAGGAACCCGACCAGAAAACCAGCAGACGCCCACGCCCACCTCGCACTGAGGAGCTCTCGGCCATCCTTGAGCCCTTCCCCCTCCCTCTTTCCCCAAGCCCGTCGCAGGCGCTGTGCCTTCTGCCTCCTCCATAACTGCTGAGCCACCCCCTTCTCACATCTGCGTGGGCCTGCGTTAGCTCAGGCTCTCATCGCCTCCTGCCCGTGTTCTCCCGACTACAGTCTCTGCTGCTCTCACTGCCACTCGTGTCTCCTCGCCTGCACCGTCCCCCACACGACCTCAGTGCTCAGTCGGTCCTTCACTCATTTAACAAGCTCTAAGCCACTCTTATGTACCAGGCCCCCTACTAGCTTTTGGGGTCACCAAAATGGGAAGATACTCCCTCACCCCAAGGAGCTCACAGTATTGGGAAGATCAGACAGACAAATCAAAAATAATCAATACTCAGTGATAATCGAATGGAAGACTGCAACACCAGAGGGAATTCAGAGGAATGACTACTAGATTCTGCCCAGTGTAGTGTAACAGTTAGTGATTTTGGCTGCAAATTACTTTAGTGGTTTAAACAAAATTGGTTTTCATTTTTTTGCGTTTTTTTACATACTCAGAAGTCTGGAGGTGAGAAGCTGCGGGGGTGGGTCAGGGTTTCAATGATGTCAGGGTCTACTCTCCTGCAGTTCCTTTGGCTTGCCCTTCATGGCCACAAGATGGCTGCTACATCTTCCACAATGTGTCTGCGTTCAAGGCAGCAAAAAGAGGAAAAGCAAAAGGACTAGGCCAGCTCGTGTGTTCCTTTTCCTTTTCTTTTGTTTTTTTTCAATCAAGAGAGCTTTTGCTTCCCCAGAAGCCTCTCCTGTAAACTTCGACTTATAGTTCAGATCCCGGATCTGGGTTACATGCCACCCTTAGCTGCAAGTGAGTATTTGGCTTTTCAGCCCCCAGTGGGAGGCAGCAAAGGAGAAGGAGGTGGGGCATGGCTTTTGGGTCACATAGTCAGGAAGGTTTCATAGCAAACATGATGCTTGCTGTGATCTGAATGTGTCCCCCAATTCATCTGTTTAAACCTACACCCCAAGGTGATGGCATTAGGAGGTGGGGCCTTTGTGAGGTGATTAAGTCCTGAGGGAGGAGCCCTCATGAAGGGGATTGGTGCCTCATAAAAGAGGCCCGAGGGAGCTCCCTGCCCCTTCCTCCATGAGGACACAGCAAGAAGTCTGCGACCCAGGAGTGGGCCTCACGCCACCATGCTGGCACCCCGATCTCAGACTTACAGCCTCCAGAACTGTGAGAAATAAATTCCTGTTGTTTATAAGCCACCCAGCCTCTGGTATTTGGTTATAGCGGCCGGAGCTAAGACATACTGAAGCCAAGTCTTAACTCCTTACTCACAATACACAAATGAATGTCATGACTGATGCACTGGTTCTCACTCAGAAATGCTTTATGAATGAAATTCTGTGTACAGGACCATCATGCCACCATTTTCAAGTACCTGCTTGGCAACGGGAGGGGGGACCATCCAAACAAAGGTGGGAGCACACCTAACATTTCCATCACCCGCTCCTCCACCTCCTGCCCCGCCCTCCTCACTCTGCCACCCGCACCCTGCACCCCCGTCTTGCCTGGACCTCCCACCTCAGGCCTTCGCTGAGGCGTCGTGTCCTCCTGAGAGCTGTCCCTGACCTGACTCGGTGCCTCTCCCACTGAATTTTCCATAATCTGAAACCCCCGTGGGCTCTTGAGATCTGTGGAGACACCATCACATCTCTGATTCTCTGCTGTGTCCCAGCCTCAGACCTTCTGCCTGGTTCCTAGAAGACGTACGATAAAAACCTATTGAATGAATGAAAGTCACACATCCTCCATAAACACACTGTAGCATACCCATATCTTTAGGGAAGGGCCTTTATTCCTAGCCAAAAAGCAAGCCAGAAAGCAAACAAACAAAAACCACCCTGGAAGGGAAGCCAAGAAGGAATGGGCTTAAACTTGATATGGCCCAATATCAAGATGCTACTTCCTGTTGAGATCTGTAGCTAACCCTAACATTGGAACCCAAATTAGAAAGAATAAGAAAGACAAACCAGTCAATTGGGCTGAGAGATGGTGCTCAAAGAACCTAAACTGGCTTCCTGGCAACAAGGGCCAGTCCCCTGCCACAGACACCCCTTAGCACACGTGCCAGCCCTTCTCAGGTGTCTGAGAGGGCTGATCTAGCTTACCACGGGTGGAAGAGGTCGGCAATACTGAGGACCCACGTGTGCCAGGCACTTCCCACGTCATCTCGTTTTTCTCACCACAGCCCTCTGGCTATGCCGTGTGTGGGAACTTGCTAAAGGACTGTAATACTCAGTGGTAACTAATAAACCTCAGTGGCCAACCTTAAGAGCAGATTGTCTCACCACACAGCATGCTGTGGGTCAGGCGCCCTCCTGCACAGCTCTCCTCCAAGCACGGACTCTGGGATCTGAGCTCCTGGGTGTGGCTCTGCCAACCTGAGTCCTTCATACCAGCCATGGAGATCTCTCGCCTGCACTTCCCTCGAGGGCAAGAACATCTCTAGCCCAACTTGCTGCTGAACCCCCTCAACTCACAGCCGTCTGGTGGTACCTTCCGCTTTCGTCTGCTGAGGACTTTTCACCCTCCAGATGGTCCTTTTGGACAGAGTCCAAGACAATCCCACTGGCTTCCTCCCTCCCATAGCTCATGTCTGTCCGTGGCAGACATCCACATAATGGATTTGTTCTGAAAACTGTGGGTACTGCAGGCTGTCCAGCACGGCCCCTCCCCCTAACCTACCATCAAAGCAGCCATCTCTCAGCCTTTGGATTTTCCAGGAGGGGTCGTTACCAGTCCACGTTGTTTTCCAAATACAGAGGATGCATTACAAGCTCTCGAGATGGTCCCACTGAAGCCTCTCCCTCTTGAGGGAGATGGCGGATCCCCGTGTCACCCCCTTGGTGGGGTTAGGACTCACAGCACGATAATAGCAATCTCTGAAAATTTCCCTTGTCCTCAGCTGATTCTAACTCTGAAACCATTATGCCATCAGCATGGATGCAGGAATTCACAGCAGCACTACGGTTTCCCCATCTCCATTTTCAGGGCCCTGCATATTTTGGAGTCCCACCCTGCTTTGCAATTGGTCTCTATGTACATAAGCTTCCACTTTAATATACTATCACACAGATCTGGAGGTCTCTGCCAAACATCTGTGAGGGATATGGGGTAACAGAATTTAATATATTCACAAAAGAGATGTAGATATGACAGACCATAGAGAAAGGAATAAAATCAATAGATATTATAAATGAAAAAAAAGACTGTCAATAGGCTAAAGCCTCCATGAGGGCAAGTGACAGGAGCAGTGTGGTTTAGGGGCTGAGGGATCTGGAATAACAGGAGGTCGTATCAGAGGGCAGAATAGTGGGGAATAACAACAAGGTTCAAGGTGCAGTCACAGGAGTGAAAGAGACAAAGGTCTCTGGAGCTGCAGTGGCCTGAATAATACCCCCCAAAAGACAGTCCTGATCCCTGGAACCCGTGAATATGTTATGTTACGTGGAAAGAGGAACATGCAGATGTGATTCAGTTACGGATCTTGAGATGGGGAGAGCATCCTAGATTACCCAGGTGATCCCGGATAAGAAAGAGGCGAGAAGGCGGCCAAAGGAGGACTCAGAAGATGTGACAACAGAGGCAAGATGTTGGAGTGACACAAGGAATGCAGGAGGCCTCAGAAGCTAGAAAAGGCAAAGGAATGGATGCTGCTCTAGAGCCTCCAGAAGGAACCAATCCTGCTAACACCTTGACTTTAGTCCAGTGAAATTGATTCTGGACGTCTGGCTCCCAAAACTGTAAGAGAATAAATCTGTGTTGTTTTAAGCCACTAAATTTGTGGTAATTTGTTACAGCAGCCATAAGAAACTCTACAGGAGTCAAGGTCCGAGAATTGAGAGCCTAGAACCCTGGGTGGAGATCACATGGAAGTTCAAATCACCTGTGACGGCCCAGAGAGGAAAGTCCCCAACGAGGAGGAGTGCCGAGGAGGGCATGGCTGATGGCAGAGAGGAGAGGCAGTATTTCTCGATAGCGTGAGATTCAAGGGAGCAGACGTTTCTTAAAGAATGGAGGAGGGGTATCAGTCTTCTGAGGGAAAGGGTTTCCAGAGGGAGAAATGGGAAGTTTCAGGTGAGAAGAAAGCAAGGAGATTGAGTCAGTAGTGAGACAGCACAGGGCAGCATGAGGATGAGAACCTGGGATTTGATGGGGAAATTTTAATGTAACTTGAACAGGAAAATTTGAACAAAAATTGAGAAAGGAAAGTTTAATATAAAGAGTGATTAACTATACCAGGGGATGACCTTTAATGAGGTCAAGTCACTCTAGAGAATACCTTGGGCTGAGAGAGCACCTGGAAGAGGACAGACGTGGAGGGGCATGGAGGGCAGGCCTCACTGGAGGTGTGGGTGCCGCTCCGTGACGGCAGAGAAGGCCACTGGGCTGGCCCCAGCCAGAGCTGGTCTACGCCACTGAACAGGCAGGAACACCCATCCAGAGCACAGAAGACATGAAATCGCAGCCAGGAGTGGTTCTATCAGTGTCCTATTGCTGCTGTAACAAATTACTACCAACCTAGTGGTTTAAAACAACACAAATTTATTCTCTTACAGTCCTGGAGGGCAGAAATCCAACATGGATCCTACTGGTATAAAAATCAAGGTGTTGACAGGACTGTGTTCCTTCTGGAGGTTCTAGGAGAGAATCCTTTTCCTTGCCTTGTCAGTTTCTGGAAAGTCTAGTCCTCGTGTGACCAAATACTCCACTTGGGCCTTGGAAAGCTCTATCAAGACTCCAGAGAAGAGACTCTCACAGCAATAACCTTCCAAAGTAAATCAGTAGCAAAATGAACCATGCATCTACCACACAGCATGATACCTGGAAAAGAGCACTCAATAAATGTTTGTAATTATTATGATTTCCATTATTTGTGTATTATTATTATCATTCATAAAATGCCCCCAAGTAAATGACTAATTAGTTGCTGTATAGGGGCATCAGCCATAATCCAGTTAAAAAGTTGAGTGAGATAAGCTAAGTGTGTATTCTAGGGTGCTGGGTGACATATTCTAAGGTGATGAAATGGTTCAGTCACTCCTAAGCCACTCTGAGAGTGACTGGAGAGTGGGGCCAGTTGTCTGTTAAGGCTACTCACAATATTAACACCAGTTGCTCAGTACATATGAGAAAGTTTTATATTTTCTATGCAAGTGGGGTGGGAAATGCAGTTAGTTTATTCAAAATAGGTCAAGTTATGGCCAAAAAGTTACCAAGATTGGTTGTCAGAAAAAAGCTCTGTTGCATCTGACTGGACATGTTTGTCTAACAGAAGACCAAGTCTGTAGAGACTGTCCCC
Organism: Diceros bicornis minor; assembly: GCF_020826845.1. Classification (NCBI taxonomy): domain Eukaryota; kingdom Metazoa; phylum Chordata; class Mammalia; order Perissodactyla; family Rhinocerotidae; genus Diceros; species Diceros bicornis. The sequence continues at coordinate 5,714,538 of NC_080763.1, read as the reverse complement.
TAAGGGAGCATCAAGGCAAAGACTCTGAATCTCCACACCTGAGTCTCTGTACTGTCCTCACACTGCTGAGTGCAGAAATCAGCCTGTTCTTGTCACAAAACGGAGAAAAACTTATGTTTTTCTCATCTCATTTTATTCCAACTGATTCTTCCTTCAAGGAAATAAAAATCATATCATTGGTCAGTGAGAGAATAGCATTCCTGCATATTCAGGCTTGGGGGGGAGCACGTAAAGAAATTCACCAAAGAGGAAAAAAGCTAAGCTTAAGACAACCTTGTTTTTAAAAAATACTCCTCATGTGGCATAACCAGGAAATATCAAGAAACACGAAGAAAACCACCAATCAGCACTTTACTTTTTTTAGGCTTATTTGGGGAGAATTCAGTTTTCAAGGTGGCGGGCACACGCTGCAATCTCTCTCTTCCTCCCCAAATTTGTAAAAATTATAGAAATGATATAAAATAATTAGTAAATATTTAGCAATGTTTGAAAACAAGAACTCTTATTTGACAAGAACCCGTGAAGAAACTGCAAAAGAAGAAAAGCAAATTGAAAACCATAAAGCATGATTTTTGTGGTCCCCAAGCCCGCAACATCAGCATCATTTGGAACAACTTCAAAATGCAAATTCCTGAGCTCCACCCCAGACCTAATGAACCGGAAGCACAATTTGGGAACCGTGGGAATGTATCAATAAACAAATCTGAATTTAACAAATAGAAAATATCCATTCTTTTCGATTGCTTGGGCTATTTACAAATATTGAGCATACACTTGGCAACAAAGGAATTGTTGAGGAACATGCACTGTTGCATTTGGGTTAGAATTTACTAGAGCCACATTTCTGTTTTACTTGCACAGCTAGCAAGGAGAAAAATGAGATGCACAAGGCTGAAGAGCTTGCACGTTTTACGTGGTGATGGAATTATCAACACAACGCATCAACGTAAGTGAACTTCCATTTCCTATGACTATAATCTATGGGTTAAATCAACAACCCACATTTTAGACATTTTGACATGAATCCTGCATTCAGCAGATACATAGAAACTTTGTACTTGGCATTGAATGAAATCCCAACACCTCTGTATTGAGTAGCTCAGGAAGAACCTGCTCCTAACTCAGAAACTCATACCTGCTTGCTTCTTCATTGCAAAAGCAGGGGACGGTGCTCTGGGTGAAGGAGCATGAAACCTCCCCACCTGTTCGACTGCTTCCTGGTTCCTGAGATCACCAGAAGAGAAACGTCCCCAACTCTTTCTCATTTTCCAACTGAAGAGGGCAATAATCAGAAGTAGTTTGAATTTTCAAACTACTTCACATAATAAAATCATTTCCTGCCGAAGCTTAGCATTCTTGCTGATAACCTTTTATTCTAAACTGAGACTACATTTTTTTTCTTTTTTGGTTTATAATTTTTCTTTCTTCTGAAGTCTCCACAAATTCAGGAAATTGGTGTCATGCAGGTCATGTTCACTGACCCAAATGCAATAATATTAGAAAACAGCATATAAAAATCCATGATGTAAAAAACACAAACACGCACTCCAAAAAGTCTCTCAGCTTAAAGGAATTCAAAATGAAAGTTACATAAAATATTTATAAATTGGTGACAACTTAAATGTCCCTTAGCAGAGGAATGTACAAAATACCCACAGTTAAAAATGAATGAATAAAAGCTGCATGTATAGATTTTAAAGCTAATATTGAACAAATAAAGCAAACGGCAGAACGATTTACATAATGTTTGAAAACATGCAAAACACTACCACATGTTGTTTCTGGATACACGCATGTGTATTAACTGTATAACAACATAAAATTAAATAACACACATCACCTTCAGCACAGTGGCTACCTCTGGAGAGGGAGGGATGGGATCAGGGAGGGATATGTAAGATGCTTCAACTGTGCCTAATGTTTTCTTTCTTTTATTAAAAAAAACTCAAGTGAATATGACAAAATGTTAATATTTGATATTGAGTGGGGTACATAGGTTTTTTTCTGTTTTTTCCATGATTTTCTTTATGGTTGAAATATTTATGATTCTTTTAAAAATTAAAACCTGAAAGACAAAATCACTATCAAAATCTGTGGGATACAAAGAAGTCCAGAGGAAAACTTACAGCCTCAAATAAATTTATTAGAAAACAAGAAGAACTGAAAGTACATGAATTAGATTTAAAGACAAGAAGTTGGTGGAGCCAGCCCTGATGGCCTGGTGGCCACAGCTCAGCGCGCTCACTGCTTCAGCTACTCAGATTCATTTCCCGTCGTGGACCACACCACCGGGGGCGGCTCACACAGAAGAACTAGAAGGCCTTACAACTAGCATATCCAACTATGTTATGGGGCTTTGGGGAGGAAAAAAAGAGGAAGTCTGAAACCCTATCAATGAACTTTTTGCACTCTGATACATTAAAATTCATTAGTTTATCTTGCTCTTTGAATGGATCTTTTACCTAGGCATGATTTTGTAATATTGTGCATTGGTCACTTGGAAAATATTGGTTCTCTGAGTTATCCAGATCTTCCAAATGTTGACACATTTCATTATACATACCAAAAAAAATCACACTCATTAATATCACTACCGATCTCATCAGAAAAGATATTCTTAAGTGACTCTGATATTGTTTTTACTGGGAGTGAGCAGTGGTGAAAATACAGTAACTCCTAACACAGTTTGGAGCTACTGCTTTGATTCTTGCTGAAGCACCATCGGCGAGAAAGGCAAATAACATTCTAGTATTGTGAAAGGATAGTTTGGACATTGCAGACTCCTGGAAAGGGCCTCAGAGATGCCCAAGGGCTCCGCAGACCACATTTTTGAGAACCACTGAGGTTGACGACCCTTTGGAAAGTATAATCAGGAGAAAATGAGAAGGCACATTAACATCGGGAACAAAAATCAGGGTAAAAGAAACTACACAGTAATTTTTTAAATTATAGGACTATATATATAATTATGCACACATATATATATGAATATATATATGAGTGAATCTGAATAACGGAATCAAGCCAGAAAGCTTAAGTTGAAAGTTGGAATCCTGGTTCCTCTACTTAGTAGCTGAGACCTTGGACAATTTAATTATCCTCTCTGTGCCTGTTTCCTTCTCTATAAAATGGAGATGATGATAAAAGCACTCCCTCAATAAATTCTGATGAGGATTAAATAAGCTAATGTAAGTAAAGTGCTTTAAAAATCTCTGGCATGTGATACGTTGTAAAAGTGGTATGTGTTAGCTGTCTTATAGAATGCCATCAACGAATATGAAATGGCCCAATTTTCGAGGAACGCATAAATGACAAAACTTGAGTCAAGAAGAAAAAGAAAAATCTATCAACCAGTTGGCAGAACAGCCTGGACTTGGTCTCGTTTTCCCATCTGTGGTCTTCAACCACACTCTGTGGCACTGCCCCCTTCACTTAAGCACATCCTAAGCAGACCTTCATAGCTGTCCTGTAACTTCAGTTAATCTGAGTCCAGTCCAGCTCAGTTTAATAACCCATCTCCAACCTCCCCGCTGCTCAGGCTTGACTACTGCCCTTAGTGGCAGCAACAAGGAGTCTGTTCTTGAACTCCTCCTTTGCCCTCCCTTCTCCGGGGATGCCGATGATGAATGGGGTCAAAGGATAAACATCTCTTTACTCCACTGAGGGTGCAACTGCAGCCGTGTTCTGTGGTCACTGCTTCTCCTATACACGTTAGCTGGGGCAGGTCCACGTGTGGCAGGTGCCTGTCAGCAGTTTGCAATGGGATGCAAGACATGGAAAATCTGGCCTTGGCTCAAACTCTCTGTGGGCAATACAGCTACCGCCCACAGGTGCACCCCCTACGACCTCTTGCTGCTAGGGTGAACATTTGCAAGGCGCTCAGGCCTGGATGCTTTACAGTCACTGACCTCCAGGTACAGCCTGCTTCACAAGCATCCCCCCACTCCTCCCTTCCACGTCTCTCCATTCTCTTTCGGGGGATCAACAAGTCTGCTCCCAACTCCACTGGTCCTTCTTCACTCCCTGCAGGCTCTCCCCGGTCTGAGAAACAGTCTTGGGGCTTCCTGCCTCAACTGGCTGCAGTGGTGGCAAGGGAAGCCACTAGAGACTGAGGACACAGGACTCCCTCTCTTTTGATGCTCCCTTCTTCTCCCAGTGACCTGCTTAGATGCACTGGGCAAGGGTGGACAGCTGGGGATGGATGAGCCCAGTAGGCTAGTCTGGCCTTGCATCATCCAGGGCAACTAAGGACCTGGGAACACTGAACCTAGAGGGGAATGGACTCGAGATCACAGAGAAATCATGGCATATCTGAAGAATAACCGAATGGCAGTGAGATAAGCTTCTGTGTGATTCTGGAGTAAGGAAGTAGGACAAATTGATGTAAGGAACAGGAATATAACTTTTAATATAATAATTTAGTAACCATCAACAATTCTAACTGTCCCAAATTGAAACAGGCAATGTTGTGAACTTCCTGCCACTTCAAAGGCAAAAAGATGAATGTGTCTTTATTTGGTTGGGATGTTGAGGGAGGGGCAAAAATCAAAAATTATTTTATTTTTTTAAGATTCAAACATACAAGGAGGTTGAAAAATACTACAATTACACAACTGTTCTGAGAAACTAAGCTCTAAAGGGAGAGGAGAGTAGCAAGAAGAGGTTATAAGGTAGAAGGTGGAGTTCCTGTTTGCTTTCAAAAGAGACATGAGTATCTTTACAGGCAATAATAGCAAAGGAAAAAGAGAGAGATGACGATGATACAATATCTGGCACTCAGATTAATATCCCAGCGGTTTGCTGAAGCAGCCAGGTAAGGCCTGGGACGGCCCAAGCCCCCAGGCCGGTCATCACCGGCCATGGGCAGCCTCATCAGTTTTTCTCAATATGCTTTAGAAATACTATTTGGTGCATGTGCTGTGAGGTGAAAAGGCTGGGAGGCACCACTTTAGATAATCCTCAAGCTATAAAAATAAATTTCATCCATTCATTCATTTAAATATTTGAGCACAATTAAGTGTCAGGCACTTTCTCAGGGTTGGGGATAAAGCAAAGAAGAAAAGAGAGAATTCCTGTCCTCATGGAACTTACTTTCTGGGGGGCATGGGGAGTAAACAAGTATATACAGTGGAAGACTATAAATGTTACAGACAAAAACGGGGGGGGGGTGACAGGGAGGCAGGGGGATACTGGATGGTCAAGGAAGACCTGATGAGAAAGGTGACATTTAAGCAAATTTCAAGATGGTGAGGGAGCAAGCCAAGAGAATAGAACGTGGGAAGGCCCCACGGTAGGAGCACGACTGAAACAGCAAGGAGGCCCCGTATGGCCTACCAGATACTTTAATACTCAATGGCACAAGATGTTTGTCAGTGGTTATGGAGCATCCTAAGGGCTCAGTGTTTTCATCCAATTATTTAGGGAAAAAAAAACTTTCTTCAACAACAAAAAAGATAACACGTGTAAACTGTGTAACAGTGCCTGACAAGAAGGAAACTAAAAGTTAATTATTATTACGTAAAGTAGAGCTCCTCTACCTGAAATGGGGCTGGTAAGTCCGAAACCCAAAATACTTGCCTCATCCTTTCTGCAACCCACAGCACTTCTGGACACAGGTTACACGCACAGAACCACAGGGAAGACCCAGGGCTCCAGATAGAGAAGCTATATGAGCAACAATACCTATCTTACCTTGTGCAAAGGTGGCAATTAATAGTTGTGTTCTAAATTATGTTGATTTGTAGTGTTAATGAAATCTGTTCAAACTCAATGAAAATTAGAACAAGTTTGAATAAGCATCCCTTTATTTGCTGACACCATTACAAAATCCGATTACATTAGCAACAAAAAAGTGTTTTCTTGAGTTGATATCGGAGGCAGTTACTCCCCAAAATGTTAAGTAAAACAGTGTACAACATCAGTATTAAAATGTTAAATTTTACATTGTCTTTACCACTTTTGATCTTCTGAATAATTTTACTGCGTAAAATAAAAGATTACATGTTTATTTTATCTTCAGGAATGTAAAGGTCTAATTATTCAAACAGTTTTATTATAAAACTAAACTCTGAAGGTGTCTACAGAGTTGGCTTTTTTTTCTCTTTAAATCAGTAGTCTAACAAGGATTAGAAAAGACAAAACTCTGTTCAGTGTTTCTGACAAAGTAGAAAGGGTGAAAACATAAATAAGGCTTTAATTTGGCAAAATATAATACAATGCCTTCTGTTATCCTTGAATGAACAGTTTCCCAATTACTTCACTCTGTAAAAGATCAGAAAGAAAGATATTCATTTTAAAACAAAGAAACAAGGGCAATCAGAAGACATCTGTCAAACACCAAAAGTACATATTCCATTTGATCTAGCATGGCCCTTTCAACGAGGACCAAAGCAAATAATACTAATGATAATCAAAAACAAGAGAAAAATCTCAGGATTCAGAAGAAGCTTTCAGGTGAATTTTAAAATATGTGAGCCAAAACCTCAGCCCAAACTGAGAATAATGTAGAAATTTTTAAATCCTATTATAAAACACTTAAGAGAACAACACTGGGAATCCATTTTTTATTAGTTCTACTCAAGAGAATGTAAAGCTAATAAGGTGAGTGAGTAGCATTGAACAGAGACTGAAATTTACAACTTGCCACACATGAATTTAAGTTTTAGACAGAGATTTTCTGAGGTCATATGAAGCTTTCCAAGTCAAATAAAATAACTAAAGAAATTAAACTTCAAAAGCCATTTGAGAGACTAAAAAGACTTAACCAAATGCAACATGTGAATTTTGATTGGATCCTGGTTGGGGAAAATTAGCTAAAAAGATCTTTTGGGTGTAACTGGAGAAACCTGAATCCAGGTTTAATACTGGATAATGTTATAGAATTACTGCTTTATTGTTTTGGATGTGATAATGGTACTATGGATTTCTAAGTGAATGTCTTTGCTCTTAGGACATGCACACTCAAGTGCTTAGGGATAAAATGTCATGATAGCTGAAAAGTTACTTCATGAAAAGTTACTTTCAAATGGTTTGACATCAACAAAATACGTATATGCATACACAGAGATGAAGCAGGTAAAGGTGGGTGCGTTGTATTATTCTTTCAACTTTTCCTTATGTGTGAAATTCTTCAAAATAAAAACTTGAGTGGAAAAGAAGCAATTAGTTAGAAAGCAAAGTTATCATTGGCTATCACGTTCTCTAATTAAAATAAGATTAACAGCTGATCAGAAAGTTTACATAACCCACTGGTACATTAAACTATGAAGCGCTATGTAAACACATTACAGAAAATGAAAACCTGGGGGCCGGCCTGGTGGTGCAAGCAGTTAAGTGTGCGCGCTCCGCTGCGGCGGCCCGGGGTTCGCCGGTTCGGATCCCGGGTGCGCACCAACACACCCAGGTGCTTGTTAAGCCATGCTGTGGTGGCGTCCCATGTAACGTAGAGGAAGATGGGCACAGATGTTAGCCCAGGGCCAGTCTTCCTCAGCAAAAAGAGGAGGATAGGCATTGGATGCTAGCTCAGGGCTGGTCTTCCTCACACACACAAAAAAAGAAAATGAAAACCTGATCCACATGACAGTCAAGTGTAAAGTGTAGAAATAAAAGCTAGTTTTTATCTGGAACATTAACTCTTATCACTTCAATAGCACTACAAAAGAATCTTCTTTCAGAAACAAGAGATAACTGCACCATAAGAGACTACTCATCAAAGGGAGGAGGGAGAGTACATACATACAAACACATCCACAACACTGCACCTCTATTTTTTTCTGGATAACAGCAAGAGCCTCTCCAACTCACTACTGACAAACCAAATACCAACTTTAGGAAAAAGGCAGAACTGACTGAAGAAACTATAAGAGGCCAGCAACAAGGGATCAGACAGAATGAGGAGAAAAGAAAGCAGTGACAAAAAGCATCAGAGAGGAGAGTACCTGGATTAGGGAGAAGAAAAGTCCTGACTAAGAGCACAGGTGCTGGACACAGACCACCTTGATTTAACTCCCAGTTCAACCAGTTACTAGCTAGTGAACTTGGGCAAGTTAAACCTCTTTGGGTCTGTTCTAAAACAGGAATAAAAAAATTATTAAGAATAACAATACCTACCTACCTACCTACCTAGTGCACTGGGTTGCTGTGAAGATTAAATAAACGACCACATGTTAGAAGCATGCTCATGCTTAGAGGCATACTCATGAGTGTCAGCTATTAAAATCATCATCCTCCCTACACAGGATCCTGCAAACTAGCTCCAAGGTAAGGGAACCTGGCTGTTACGATCTGAAGGTTTGTGTCCCCTCAAAATTCCTATGTTAAGATTCTACACCCCAATGTAATGGTATTTGGAAGTGGGGCCTTTGGAAGACTCCACTGTCCTGAATGGGATTAGTGCCCTTATAAAGGGGACCTCAGAGAGCTCCCTCACCCCTTCTGCTATGTGAGAACAGTGGGAAGACGGCCGTCTTTAAACCAGGAAGCAGGTCTCACCAGACAGAGTCTGCTGGGCCCTGACCTTGGAGCCCAGCCTCCAGAACTCTGAGAAATAAATGTCTGTTGTTTAAGCCCCCCAGTCTATGGGACTTTTGTTATAATGGCCGAAACAGACTGAGACACTGGGGTAATGAAGTTTTCTGACATGGTCACATATATGGAACATAAGGAGAAGCAGATATCTGGGAACAAAGAATTATCCCATAAAATACTAATGTTGCCAGTCCAAAGCCACAAAAAATTACCTTAATTAAAAAAAAAGGGCGGGGGGAGGAGGGGATGACAGCTTTCTTTTTTTGAGGGGGAAGAGGGTTAGGAGATGGATAGGAAGACTTCCAAAAGAAAAGAAAGGTTAAGGTTTTACAAATTAAAGATGTAAGATAAACACCCCTACCCTTAGAGCTCAGAGCAATGCTAAGTACTATGTACTAGGATTTAGAAAACTAAATTATTGTACACCATCTCTCTCATTTTTGTCTTTTAAAAACAGCTTTTCCCTTACTGAATATCTTACAGAGTTATCTTAAACAATTCATATGTACTTGTAATATATACTAAAAAGAAGTAACTTTCCTGACATCAGATATTAACCTATTACCTACATTCTGATGATTAAGAAATTAAATTTCCAATTTAATCATCCAGTAGTAGTTTTAAAAGAGTTCACAAGAGGGAGAATATATTGAGCAAAAATGATGGCTCAAGTTAAAAACCTGAGGGTAACACAAACACTGAGAGGGCATAAAGAGGAGCTGCAGGAACCCACGGATCCGTGGGAGGGTTATCACTGTCAGCACTGACAGAGTTCTGGAGGGACGAGCGCTCAGGCATCTGGTGGACTTCTGTCTTCACACCATCCATTCTACCCCTCATGATATACTGCTGACGCTCACCACCGTGTCACTTGCCAAATTTGGACTAATGTTCATCAGCTTACAAAAGAATGCTGAGTGATCGCTTAGGGGAGCTGCCTGCCAAACAACAGTCCAGTTTGAGCTGTGTTGCCAGGCTATATGTATTTTAACAAATTACTACAATTTGATAAATCAGAAAGAAAAAAATATGAAAAATAAAAGTGTTGTTACCAATGATCAGTATATGTCTCAAATTTACTATGATTAAGGCAAATGTGGAAACAGCAAACATAAAAATGATTCATAAGGCTTAACATGAGCAGACCACATGTTTGAGAAGAAAAAGCATTAAAGGACACCTCTGAGATGCTGGACAAATACTACTGATGAGGTCTAAAGGCAAGCAGTAATAGGCGACCTCATAATCTTTTAAGCTCTCAGAAAGAAAGCCCTTCCCTTATAACACAAAGGCCTATGGACCGACTTCACCATACTTAACATATTTCCTAAGTATTTCAGTATCTTATAATGCAAAAGGAAGGCCTGTATTAGATCTAGCAATTAGAAAATCACTAATCACCTCAGCAAAAAATGGTTTCACTAGAATTGCAGGAAGAGAAGTGCTTCCAGGGTAGTAGAGCCCTTAACAGCAAGTAAAGAAGTAGATACTGTGTGAAGAGTTTCTTATTTTAAGATTCTTTGTCAGACCGTCACGTAAAAAAATTAGAACGGTAACCTGAAGGAAGTACAAAGTTAAAATAAGATATTTGAGCATGTTTTCAAGACTGAACAGAAGGATTGTGTGAAAGAAGATAGTAGGGCTGAAAACATGGGAGCAGATCTTCCCCATGAAGCAGGAAGCAAGGCTATTTTCTAAGCTGGGGAAGGGAGATAACGTGGCAGAAGTTTAACTCCAGGCAACTGAGAGGTGAGCTTATCAAAGACAGAAGATTAAAGTATAATTATTTTTGCTGACAGGTTAAAAGAATAAGCTGGGTTTATGTGGAAAGTCTTCTTAGAAGTAACTGGTCTGAAACAGCATTTTAAAGGCGAGTGTATGCTAAGGCAGGCCAGAGGATGATCGCTCTATGAAGGTGAGATAGAATGCCCCGTAACCCAAATGGCGACCTGTTCGAATTCTTCCAGGACCCCTAACCATCCTGAGGCCTTCGTACAGCCCAAAGAGGCTGAAATATGAGTTCTGAAAGGACTCTTCAGCAATGAGTTGTCCCTCTGTGCTGCACAGGCCACTCCACTGATCTCTAGGACACCATGATTATTTTAGAACAAACAGCTTCAAAAGAAGAATATCTGAAGTATTCAGTGCATATCAGAATATCCTAATTACCCAAAGCAGTATGACTTAAGTCATTCTTAAAACAAGTAAAACCCAGGAATTAATCAATCAATGTGCATTCACCAGCTGAAATACAAGTCATTTTTAAATGCCAACAAATCTGACCTTTCCCAGGTAATACGAGCAATAAAATTTCATAATATGGTTTGGTTAATAATAGATTTATTTATCTTCAATTAAGACTCTCACTTCAAGAGTTAAAAATAGATTTGACTACCTATAAGCAAACTTAAATAAAGCTTCCAATTTAAAGAAATTGTGATGACTTGATTTTCAGTTTAGCATCTTACCTGAGTAAAAACATTACAGTCACTTTATTTTACCAAGTCGTTTAAAAAAAAAAAACACAGATCCTTCACCGGAACTAAGATCAGGATAAACTAAAGAGGCAGATGCAATGAACAAAACCTAAGTAAACAAGTTACAAGAGAGTCTGCTTCATAAAAAGGTCAATAAAAGGTATTTTTTCCCCCTCCAAGCTACAAGACCAAAATACGTACAAGATGGAACTAAAACTCCAAGAAAGCTAAAGCTATCACCTGGAGGTCGTGAGAGAGACAGAGGGAACACGTCCACCAGGGCAAGGAGAGCTCCTGTATCTACGGCAAACGCACACCACACGTGCATCAGCACACGCTGTGTCAATTCCCACAGGCAGACAGTCATACTTGAGTTCTCCTCACCTGCTACCTGGTGGTGTTCCTTCTCCTTCGTGAGCTGCTGGTTTACTGCCTGAAGCAACTGCTGCAACTGTGTCACGGTCTGATTTAGACTTACAGACACTGTCTCCTTCTCAGAAGACTCCTAAAAAGAAGATGAAAGTGACGAAGACCTCCAAACACAAGGAAAGGGCATTTGCAGCCAAAAAGAGAAAAAAAATTTTTTTTTCGCAAGGAACATCAGCCCTGAGCTAACATCTGCCAATTCCCTTCTTTTTGCTGAGGAAGACTGGCCCTGGGCTAACATCTGTGCCCATCTTCCTCCACTTTATATGGGACGCTGCCACAGCATGGCGCGACAAGCGGTGCGTCGGTGCGCGTCCAGGATCCGAACCGGCAAACCCCGGGCAGCCGCAGCAGAGCACGCACACTTAACCGCTTGCACCACTGGGCCGGCCCCTGAGAAAATATATTATTGTTATTTTAAACACAAACATGAAAAAGCTGAAAAATGGCATGAAAATCGACGACAAAAACCACGTAGAGAAATAGTGTTTGCTACCTAGTGGTGCGAATTAGTCTGCACCAAAGAAAGCTATGTTATAAATGTTGTCACTAGGCAACAAAGAGAAAAATCTACAATCTATGAATATTAGATATAAATTCATTTCTCCTTTCAGAAAAAAATGTGCTGGGCACCAAATGAGAGCACATTCATAACAGTAAAAATAACAATCAGCCTATACTGAGCTCTTACTAAGTGCTAGGCACTGTTGTAAGTGCTACCCACTATTCTAAGTGTTTATATAGTAACTCATTTTTTCCTTTCAACAATCCTACAAGATAGGTACTATTATCATTGCCTTTTACAGATGTGGCAACTAAAGCACAGAGAGGTTAAGGAATTTGTCCAAAGTCACACAGCTACTAAGTAGTAGGGCCAGGATTCGAAGATAGGCTAACAGAGTCTACGCTTAAGCAGTATACTATAATCGCTCTCAAAACAAACCTTTAAATGAACATAATTTCTCACTAAGCTAAAATGAAAACAAACATTAATAAAAACATTGCATTTCAGATAGGATATCTCAAAGAAAAGATGACTTTCAGTCAAATGCAACATAACTGATGGAAGCACATTATAAAGGCATTTTTTAAGTCAGAGATGAATCTTGTTTCTTCACATAATTTACAAGGTAATTAGCCTAGAGATATGGGGTTAAAGAAAATGCCTACCATTTCTGGGGAAACATCACTATTCTCAATAACAGTCGTGTCTCCAGCAGCTTTTACTATCTTTGACTGGATAAGATCCAGTGACTGCTGAGCCTGTAAGGAAAGCACATGGCAGCCTCTAAATACGACAACTGATCAATACACACACACAAGACAGAAATGAGTGATGTTTCTTACATATTTTATACAGGATTAAAGCTCTTCTCAAAATACAATGTAAAGCCAATCCATTCAATTTTTTCTCCAAAATGAAAATAGCTTCCTCTTCCACCAGATTATAAAGACACACTGTTTTAAAAAGTTCAAACAATACAGAAAATGTATAAAGAAATTAAAAACAGAAATAACCACAGTTGATGCTTAGGTTAACGTTAGTCTAGATCAGGGGTCAGCCAAATCTGGCCACAGCCTGTTTCTGTACAGCTCACAAGCTAAGAATGGTTTTTTCATTTTTAAAGAGTTATGTTAAACAAACAAACAAAGAGTATGTGAGAGAAGCCATTATGTGGCCCACAATGCAACAGTGCGTGGGTTTTTTGACCCCTGGTCTAGATTCCTTTTCTCAATATATATATGCTAACAGAAAATTGGAAAAAAATTTTATATAAATGGCCTTTTAACATACATGCTGTTTTATACCTGTCTGTTTTACAAAGTATTTTAACTTTTTTCATGTCAATAAATATTTATGTGCATTTCCAATCAAGTGTTGCATGGTACTTCTATTATACAGATATGGGGCAGTCCACTGTCACCTACTGTTCCCATTTTAGCCATCATAAGTAACATGGCATTATCCATATCTTTGAGCACCTATTTAATATCCTTAAAGTACCTCCTGAGAAACTAAATTGCTAGGCTAAAACTGCATGTTTTATATTTTGATCCAGAGGTCAAAAATTAAAATCACATATCAAAGTAAACTAGATTGCTCAGCCTTGACAATGTATCACGGATCTAAGTTTGAGCTCTAAAACAAACTTCCCAAGTTCACATTTTATCTACTGGTAATGATAACACCAAAATAATTTGAAGCAATTCTGGATTCCTAGACTTTTGCATAAACAATTTTAAACTATAATCATACAGAACTAACAAAAATCTTTCAACTTTTAAAAAAGCGATGTATTTGTTTTGCTAATGACTATCTCCTAAAACATACTCATAACTCTAAAGCAGCTGTGATATAAGCATATGTGAATTACACTATTAAAATATCTCAAAACAGAATTACAAATAACGTGTCAACCTAATACAAAGAATAAGAAATGTAATCCTAAAAATTGCTCATTTATACATAAGATTAAGAAAAATGTATGTCTACAAAGAAATAAATGAACAAATTTCTGAAACATCAGATGTCTATATATCTTTTAGATCCATAAAGATCAAAAGAAACATGCTTTGTAAATGACTACATAAGCAAATACCAATAAAAAAATACATGGATGTAACCAAATTTTTAAAAAAGAATAACTTCAATTAAATTTAATCTATACTTTATAAAGCAATCAATTATATAAATGTGATGAAATGATAAAGCAAATTAATAATGCGAAAACAACCCAAGAAAGGTTTAATTGCAAAAATGTAACTATATAGGAAATAGATTAAATTTATTAACAAATGACTATAATGATGCAAAAGAACACATCCAGAATTAGCACTATATTTGCTGAAAATTCAAGGCACAACACAGCATGATTATATGGCATCTTCAGGACAAGCACTGTCTTACCTTATGCAAGTCACCAGCTACCTTCTGTCTTTCACTTTGTTCAGTTCTAAGTTTTGTGAGTGTTTCATTTAACTGTGTCTTTAACTGTAAAAATAAAGGAACACCACAATTAATTTGCACCTTCTTTGATTATGCTGAGACCTCTAGGATTGAAGAATAGATGAGAAACAATGGGATCACTAACAGTTATTATGCACAGTAGATTAGCCAATATGCTGCACCAGATATAAAGAAAAGCTAAGCAGTAGAGGTTCCCATCTGTAAAGCTAAACATAAGAAAAGCTATGGAAACGAACTCGAGTTTAGAGTAGAAAACTGCGAATGTGAAACAAAAACCATCAAATTCCAGTAAAGTGCCTTTTAAAAGTATTACTATACACTATTCATAGAGTAATTCATTCATATTTAAATTATTCCAAATTAAAAGGCAAGTAATCAGAAATTTTACTAATTAGTTTTTAAAGGCTTTCTTGACCTATATAGTTAAGAAGAGTCAATTGTGTAATATTCTAAAACACACTGAACAGAAAATTACAAATCCAGTAAAATGAAAACTTCAAAAATTTAATCTTTAAGATGTCACTAAAGAGATCAGTGCAAGACAACACTGACTTAATTATACCAACAAGAAATGTCTTAAGATATACTTCTCAATAACCAACTTCTCAAAACAGTTATAAAGCTCTATACAACTCTAGTGCCAATATATAATGCCTCTACTCTTGATAATTGTTCTGATTAAATATGAATAAGGAAAATGAACTACACTGACAAAAAATAACTTTCTTATTAAACTCATCAGGTTGATTTTTGCCTCCCACCCATAGGCATAACATTCCAAACAGTTCTGGAGACCCAAAGGGGAATATAACACACCGACACCTCAAACTGGAGGGAGAATTAGTGGGACACATTCCATTTGGGAATTTTATTTTGGGAACTCAACTTAAATACTCAAATCCTTCAGTTTTTGCTCCTTTACCTAACTCTGATTTAATATGTCAAGAGGTTATTCCTTTAGCCCAAGAACACACAAAGTGTGTAAAGGCAAACAAAATTATGTTAATTTATCTTAAAATGTGACCACAGTTATCCTGATCAAACAAACAGAAAGACTAAAATAAAGATTACAAACTCAAGGCAAAAAAACAAAAACAAAAAACACTCAAAACGGCCTCTTGCCAGGAGCCAAGGGGCAAAAAAGAAGCTGAAGGGAGACTCAACCATAATCCTGTGGGTTTGATGTTACTGTTGGAGGCAGCCACCAGGCACTGAAGTTAAAAGTAAAATCTCCAACAACCATAGCTCGAAATGATTTTTTTAAAATACATTCTAGAGTAAGGCTTATAGTTGTGGTGTATCACAGTCCTGATCTGTGCAATGTACAGCAAACATACGTATAAACCTAGTCTTACATTGCAGTGGGAATGAGTCAATGAAGGTAAAATGAAGGTAAATAAAACAAAAATTTTACTTCAAAGACAAAGAGCGGTGTGTGGGTGGGTGTGTAGGGCTCTATGTGTACATTTCCAGTCCTCTGAAAACTGATTCCCATAAACTACCACCCTAACACAGAAAACCAACCACAAATGAATGAGTTATGAGGTTTTCTTTGGCACATACAGCATTACTTAATAAGGAAATTCCAAATCTGGCAGGGTTAACTAGGGGTAAGGAGAAAACTTACTGTAATCTTCCCAGAGTTTATTCAGGTACTTTAAGAAAATCTAATCACATGCTATAACAATTTTTAAGTCATGGAAAGACATAATGATTGTTGTTTGAAACATACGACAAGACAGTCATATCTATCTAACAACTAAGCCTGTCACAATTAGTATAAATTTCTAGAAAATTTAAGAATGGGAATACAGTGTGCTCTATGCCTTTATAAGATATTTAGCTAATTTTACTCATCTTCAAGTCTATAGTTTTAGGATTACTGTGCTCTAAATGTTATGTTAATGATAAAGAATTTCACAAGCTTTTTGTTTTCTACAATCTATAGAAAGACCAGTTCAAAGAAGAAGCTGGATTAGCTTATTGCCCTTGAATAAAGAGTATGTATCTTTAATCTTCAATAATCTCCTTCCAGGTTAGAAACAAGAGGTCTCGTTAATTATGGTAACTCTGAGAAGAGAATCTTCACAACTCAACCAATCTTTACTGTGTGTTTCATTTCTTTATTCACTGAAAATAATACTATTCAAAAAATGCGGTTTTATAAAACACAGAAAATTTTTTTGAAAAAGAGTTGCAAGCCAAACATGCCATTGTTAGGAGCTAAGAAAAGAAGGATCATCATAGGAGTCAAGAAAAGAAAGCCCATCTTAGGAGTCATCAGAATATGAAGATTATCTTAAACTTACAAAACGCCAAGCTAAAGATGTTAGCAAGGAGAAAAAGTCTGGATGGTCTCTCCACATGTCAACACAAGTGTTTTCAGAGCCTACTTAATACCCAGTGGAGAACAAGCTTCTTACCAAATTTAGCTCTTCATTCTGTCTTACTGCTTCAGAATATGAATCATCAAGTTTTTTCTGCAATTCAGTCAACAGATCTTTCAGCTGCAATGAAGTTTAGAGTTTAAGATTGATCTCCTTATGATATCCCATGTTTTGTATGCTACTCGGAAGCTCTGCCACAAACAACTTATACTGAAATATTTTATCACTCTGTTGCAAAGTTAATTTAAATTGAGAAGCAAGGTTGAAAAAATTCTATTGTAAGTACCTCTCTGACTTCTGTAACATAGGTAGATCGCTCAATTTCTGCCTTCTCTAGTTCCATTTCCAAATGCTCTCGTTCTCTTCTCAGCTAGCAATGCAACAAAGAAGGAAAAGTTAACAAACCATTTAAGATTTCCTTTCATGATGCTTCCCCACAATGAAAAGTTAGGACACTTAGAAATATAAAACTATTTCATCTCCAACACTACCCAAGATATTCTTAAAAGCATACCCCTGCATCATTAAATAAAAGAAACTTTAAAACACAGATCTTAAGACAACCCTTAATGCTAAAAATGAGTCCATAGGTTACAAGTCAAACGATGAAATAACATACATTTTCAATATCTTTATTTTCTCTTCTTAATCGCTCTAGCTCTTGTTCCAAAGGTGTGAATGACAATTGCATCTGAAATGTGAAACAATTATATGACCAAGTTAGCCACCAAGAATATACAGACTTCTATCTTATAGAATTTTAATCAGACACTTCAGAGGTTTTAAAATGCACCTCATTTAAAGCCATACTGAATTTTAACAGACCTTAAAAATGAGAGTCACATTTAACTGGATTTAAATTGTGGTCAAAACCTATCCTATTTGCATGATATTAGGCCCAGCTAAAAGTGCTTAATTTTTTTAACAATTAATCTTCAAACGTATTAACACAGAGTACCATCAGCATCCCTAAATTCTGCACAAGTTGGCCCAGGAAAACAAGTGAATAACAGATGGCACCCTTTACCATACCCAAGTAAACAGGAGAAAAATTAAGGTTCCACAAGAACATTCAGGTCCCATGAACAGAAGGAAGATTTATTAACTTTTTCTTGAATACTGTATCATGGCTCACTTATCAATGCTGTAGAACTTACTCAGAACCCCAAATGCTCTGCCTTTAATGTTATCACACAGTAAGTAGTTCTATAACTTTCAAAGCACTTTACATCATTACCCTTTAGTCGTACTCTAAACCAGTGATAATCAAACTTGAGTGGGCATCAGAATCACTTGGGGAGCTCTTTAAAACACAGATTGCTGGCCCTACAGTTTCAAATTCAGTAAGTCCGGGGTGGGGCCCAAGAATTAGTTCCCAGGTGATGCTGATGCTACTGGTCCAGAGCCCACATTTGAGTATCACTGCTCTAAGTTTATCTTTTTTAAATACCTGTTTAATAGTCTTTTGTGATTCATCGACCTTAACTTTCCATTTATTTTCTTCTTGCTCCACACTTCTCTGTAGCTTCTGTAAAATTCCTTCCTATGGACAAAAGTACAGTTGTTTTGAAAAATTCATGTTCTAATGCCAAGATAAACTATTTAAACCACTAAGGAATAAATTAATGATTTAAAAATAAAACCAAAACGTAGATTAAAAATCATTTCCTACTGTTTCTGCTAGGACGGATTTATATTTTTCACACTCTAGCTGTAACAATGTGTGCATTTCATCGGCTTCTTTCAACTTGTGCTCTAGAACCTGCAAAGAATGAAATAAAGAAAAATTCTCTAGTTTTACCAGCACGTTTTGTGCTTCAGATTTGTTTCAGTACTTAATAGTATGACAAATGGTTTCTAACTGTTTTATAATGAAACACTACATTTCAACCTTCTTAAATAGCAATGAGGTTCAAGGACCTTTTTGGTCATTTGGTTTTTGCTAATAAAACTCCCTGAGTCTGCTTATTACAAAATATATTACACAACTTTATAATAAAGGGGCTTGTCTCTCTTAAGTAGGATGGTAAAATCAAAGCAGGCCCACATGTGAAGTAAGGTCACAATGCCTATGCTACACACATGGGAAAGGGGGCTTTATTCATGCCACTTGAGATTCAAAAACCTTAATCTCTCAAATTTCAGTAGCCAAGGATAAAAATGCACCTAGGTTCTGAACACTCCTAATGATGTATTTGGAGATGCTTTAGCAAACCAGTCAGTTTCTGCCTACCTACCTCAACTGATCTTTACTTTTTAAACCCAGGCTAAAAAGAGAGTAAGAGGTAGTTAAACATTCAGTTTTAGAAATGATTAAGATACAGAGTTAAAGAAATGGCAAATATTAGCTTTGTACACAGATCAAATTCAAGGAAGACTTACAGCATTTCCACCAAAATTTACACAAAAAGAAATCACCTTACCCTTTCTCAAAAGATCATTATTCTACTCATAACATATCCTTTATCTTTCCCAAGCTCACAAAGACAAATTCTGCTTTACTTCTTTTTAAAATATAGGTTAAAATAGAGTAGAGGGCCAGCCCCATGGCTTAGCGGTTGAGTGCGCGCGCTCCGCTGCTGGCGGCCCGGGTTCGGATCCCGGGCGCGCACCGACGCACCGCTTCTCCGGCCATGCTGAGGCCGCGTCCCACATACAGCAACTAGAAGCATGTGCAGCTATGACTTACAACTATCTACTGGGGCTTTGGGGGAAAAAAATAAATAAATAAAATTAAAAAAAAAAAAATAGAGTAGATACTTCACTTATTGAACTAACCTTAACCTCCTCTGCACTTGAAGTTTCAGCCACACATTCTTTTGCCTTCTTTTCAAATCCACGCAACCATTCACTATAACTCTGTGGAGAAGAAAAGTCAAAATAACCAATTTCCAAAAATATCCAAATGAAATAAGTAAAAAATTTTAAATAACCAAATTAGATGATTATAAAAGAAACTTACACAGACAAAAACACCACCCCTTTGGAAATTTCAAAGAAGAATATAACTGTTGCATAAGTTGTACATAACCCAGCCTTGAAAATAAACACTAAAAATATACCTAGGTACAACCATCAAAATCAAAACTTATTTACCCTGACCAAGGATATTTGCAACTGAATTCTGAACTTATAGATAGAAGATCTGGGCTCAAATCCAGCCTCTACCACTTAACTAGTGCCAGGACTAATAGATTCAACCTTTAAAATGCAGAAAACATAGAATGAATACTTTTTCAAAACTTGTTTTCAGGTAAACCAGTTCTCAAAAACTATCTTAAGTATATAACTGAAGTTCAACTGAAGATACTCTATTCAAAGGATTTTAAATTCTATGAAGGTGCTCCAGGGGTTCTGAAAATACTTCGAAATAAATATGTATTATGAAGTGTCTTTAAAATCATAATGAAAAATGATAAGAATATACAAACATTTACTTGTTTAAAACCAACAAAAACTCTATCTGTGCTGACAGGCTAGCTGATGCAAACACAAAGCATATTATTTATAGTTTTAGTCATTACTCTAAATTATTCTAGATTTTTGATGGTTATTGTCTGAATTTTAAACTCTGATAAAGAATATTTTTTAGATTCTTTAAATCAAATTTCTTCTTATTCCTCTTTTAAGTCTTTGGTTTAGTCTAACCCAAGAAAAAAGAACACACATGAAATTTCTATTGACTGCTCTAATTTAAGGCTTTCCTTATGTGGCTGAATCAGGATTCTCTATATTCTATTAAAGAAGAATAAAATATAAAATTGGATGCTGAGATCACCCCATGGTACAATACCACAGTACAAGACCCCATAGTACAAATCAGTCAAAAAAGCCTCTGCATTAAAAAAAAAATTACATTCTCATATTATAAATTTGAATCAAGACTAAATGTATACTATTAAAATCCTATTTAGTTTCAAATACTGAGCTTCAATATAAATTAAAGTCAGATGAGAAACTGATTTAGTTGCTTAAAGTTTGTAAACCTCCCTCCAGGTCATATAGTTTAGATCTCTCCTATGCTGATTTGCTTAGCAAAAAAGCAACAGAAAACAGTAAAAAAATTTACTTCACGTATAAATTCTTTTATATCTACTGACTATATTAACTTATTTTAACATTAAATTTAATTTAGTATTGCTTTATTATCTTAAGATAAATAGATTATCCTTCATATTTTTAAAAACCTGAAATGCTAGACCCTAAGTAGTACACAGAAAGTTTAATACATTTCTTAAATATACAGACAACATGCAGAAATATTCAACTTTTAACAAGTGAGTGAACAAAAGCCAAATACCATCATCCATGTCTCATGGTGATCTACAAATATTTATAATGTCAAAAAGATTTGCTTGTTAAGGATGGGTAACATTGCTGTTAAGAATGAATTGGTTACATTAAAAAAAATTTTTAATGCTGGTGATCTTACACAATCTTTAAAGAATAGAAATAATAAATCATTAACTCTCTTGGTTCATAAAATACTGCCAAATAAACAAACCCTGACATTTTATTTCCATTAAGTAATAAAATATAAAATAGGAATAAATAAAGAAATAAAAACAGGTTATGGCCACAAAGGAAAAAATATGAAATATATGAATAGCAACGCCTTCTCTAGGTTCCTAGAACTGACAATGTATCCATACGTTTGCCCAGCACAAGTTACTTCATCACTTCAACCCACAGTGGTAGATATCTACTAAATTGATCACCCTGAATGTATCCTCAACAATTACTATGGAAACAAAAGAATGTTTGCTTCTTGGGCATGTTAAACGTAGACTACATGTAGATATAATCTAAGAGAGCAAAACTCAGACTACACATAGTACAGGCTGTTAAGTTTATTTACAAGCCCCCCCCCCCCCCCGGCCCCAGTGCCCACAGAAAGAAGAGCCTTGTAGAAATAGTTAATTCCAAGTTTGGGGTAGGAAATGTACATATTAAATCAGGAACACCTGGTCACATCACAAAGTAAAGAAACTACCCAAGTTTAGCAGTGTTGTGCCAAAAGGATTTGGTAGCCATCCTAAATAAGCTCCAACGGGCCAAAGAAAGACAAGCCGACATTACAGACCTCCTGATGGAAGTACACAACACTGCCCAGGGAGTAGCCTCGCCGCCACCCCCTCCTACCCCCACCCCAAGTACTGAGACTGAATCTAATCAGGCCTCTACTGACTACCAATTTATGGGATACACAAAGCACAGAAGAACATACTAACGCTACAGGGATGCAGTCACCTAAATCCAGACTGGGAAACCACATATGAAACCACCAGTTCAAAAAAAAAGAGGGGGGAAGGTTTGCTGACAAAAAGGGAACTCGTGGAATAAAAAAGATCTAAGAGATATCTTAAACCAATTACATGTTGATCTTATTATAGTTTGTTTTAGTCAGGACCCAAATAAGTAGGTTTTATTCCATTAAAATAGACAATTTATATGACAACTGGACAAATACAAGTATTGACTAGATGTATGAAACTAAGGATTTTTTTAAATGTAGTAATAGTTTTTTTAAAGGAATTCTTATCTCTTAAAAATAGGTACTGAAATATTTACAGATGAAATACTCTGATGTTTGACTTCCTTCAAAATAATCTAGGAAGTGCACGGTAGGAGGTAAAAAAAGATGGTATATCAATGCATGCCATATATTGATAACTGCTGAAGTGGGATATTGGGTACACTGGGCTCAATATGCTATTCTATTTTTGAGTATGTATACAATTTTCCATTAAATTAAAAAAAACACCCATGCCACCATTTTGGGAAACTACAAACACACTCACTGGCTTTCTCTGCCCTCAAATATTCACTGTATTAATTCTCTGAATCAAAGCAACTTTTCTCTTCCACTTAAAACACATACAACCTCAAGTAAAGCAAGTTGTTGTGTATCATCTTCAAGACCTTTGCTTGAAGAAGTTAACAGATGACCAAAATCTTAAGTTTTGAAATGAAAGGAGCCTGGTTCATATTATTAAATATATTTAATTAAAAAATAAAGCGTCCTAAAACTAAGAAGCAATCACTTTAAGTTCTACTTTGAATAAAGCCATTAGGAACATTATCGGTTTATTAACCATTGAGAAATATTTCTTTCTCAAACACGATGTTTATGATGTTCTAAATAACATGTCTTATATGTAAATTTTGTAGAATATAACAAAAGTAACAGCTGAATAAACATAAATGAGTTTTGAACCAAGTTATTGATCTTAACCACTCAAAAGCACCCTAGGTTAAAAATGGAAAGGATAAGGAATCAGTGCACTACTGAAACCAAGTGCAGACTGCAAATGCTGCCTATTCACAACTTCCTTGAATAATGATACAGATGTCATGTTTACAAAAATAATAAATTAATCTTACCAAATTTGAAGAAACAGACACCTTTGGAAATAATTTTTTGAGAACTTCTTTAGCTTCCAACTCAACAGCTTCCACATGTTGTTGTCTTTCCTAAAGCAGAAGATGAACTAAATCAAACTTACAAGATTACAGAATTAAAAAAAAAACAAACTACAGTCTTTTAAGCTCTAAGGGAGGAAAAAGTCATAGTATTTTAAAAATTCATTTTAATACTGGCGAATGTTAAAATTTCCCATTTTAAAATATCAAAATGCATTCATAAGAAAAAATCTGCAAAATCTCTAAAGCATCCTAAATAACAAATACTGTCTTATATTAATCAAGCCAAGGCAATATCTGACAATATGAACATTGTCCTTGCCATTAGAAATCAAGTGATTTGCTCCTCCAGAAACAATTCAAAAAAGAAATAAACAAAAACAGAAAACACTTCCTACAGCTAAAACAAACTACATGCAAAAAATAGGCATCTGGGCAACACAACTGAGGCTTACTGGCTGGCAAATCTCTCTACAAAAAATGCATCACTGATGGACTATAATGCCAAGGAATTAAAATGGCCACTTTCATATTTCCAGCTTCAAGGTCAGGTGAAGCTACTAATGCTAAACAAAGCAAAAAAAAAAAAATATATATCATCAAAATTTGATGAGTGGTAAACATGGGAGAAGGAGGAAAGAGAAAGGACAGCCTGATGGCATATTACCTCCCCAATGCCAAGCATCAATAAGACTAATTCTGACACTTGTGTATGGACTCTGTCAGCTGTAAATTTAAAGGTATTACAAATGCATGTCTAAATTTGGTGATTTTAACTCCAAATCTAATGGATATCAATTATTAACTCAAAACCATGGTTTGTCAAAATTAGGGTAATGACTTGATCACACACAAAATAAAAATCTAATATCCAAACTAGCTCTACAAGATAAAAAAAATGACACCTATAAAAATGCACATCTAAACTAGACCAAGAAAATCATCTCAAAACACTTGTAAAGTTCAACAAGTGACAAGAAGGCAAGCAAGCTAGCAAGATCTCAACCCTGTTTCCCCCATCATTTAAATGTGATCTTTGAAATCTATCACAGACTTAAGATGCACATATTTCAATTTAAGAAAATCTAATAACACAAAAATCTAAAGTTATACAATAAAAAGCTAGAGATTAATCATTCTGTTCACACTTCAGGACTAGTGGCAGGATTTAAAAAATAGACTTTTTTTTTTTTTTCCTGAGGAAGACTCGCCCTGAGCTAACACCCACTGCCAATCTTCCTCTTTTTGTATGTGGGTCACCACCACAGCATGGCCACTGACAGATGAGTGGTGTAGGTACGTGCTGGGAACCAAACCCAGGCCACCAAAGCAGAGAGTGCTGAACTTAACCACTAGGCCACTGGGGCTGGCCCAAAAATAGATGTTTTAATGGAGTATTTTCAGTAATTCAATAAAGTCCACTATTTTCCAGGAATACACCCACATAACTGCATAAAATAAGGAATACTCATTCAAGGAAAGTGGTTAACTGGTAATTCAGAGACAATTAAGAGGTTAACTTTTATCATCTGACCATAGAAGGGGTAGAGAAATCTTTAAAAAGATTTTTAAAAATCAGTTAGGAAAAGAGACACTGGAACAGCAGCTTTTTTGAAAACTGCCCAAGGGAAAAAGAATCTCACAAAAGGAAGTAAGCTTCTAACTTGTAACCAAGAGGCACAAAGATGAGAAGTTACTTTTATTCTATACTAACAATTTTAGCTAAATTTTTCATTTGACATAGGTAATTTGGTGGTGGATAGTAATTTCCATTCCAATTCAAAACCTGGAAAAGATCTAATAGTGAAAATTGATTATAATATCCTTACTATCTTTATCTAAGTATAATATATATGAAGTACCTTTCATATGAACCTGTCATTCATAGTAGCTCCTCAAGAATATTTACTCCTTACAGCACAACTTGTGGTCCTGGGTCAATAAACATCACTTTCTACCTACGCTGAGGACTGTCTCAATTTCATTAAAACAGAGAGAGACTGTAAATTCTATTCTCTGTAGATCACTAGCTATGCAAGAAGCCATCACGCACTTGGTGATGAGTTTTGAAATATCGATAAATTCTTATACTCATGTTTTGGAATCATAATATGCAAGAATACCTTTGACAAATGGCATATACCTTCTTGCAGGAATGGCACGATATTAAGAGATTAGCACTTCCTAAATACCCAGACTCATTAACAAAATAAAAGCTAAAAGGTAGCTCTTAACAGTGAAAAACAAAGTTATAGAAACTATACCAGAACCCCTACTGCTAACAGAACTGACTGCAATCACTTACAACGACACAATAATGCCCAAGCTGGCCTCAATTTCGCTGGTCCCAGTATCTGCCAGCTGTCTCAAATTCAGGTTTTTGTGACAATTAGGGCCAGGTGAATAGGTATGTAAGTAAATACAAATCCATTACACTCAAGGAAATGTAACTACAAACATATACAAGATCAAAAAATTTATAAAAACTCTATTTTGCACAAAAAAAAAAAAAAAGTCCTTCAAATGTCACTAAGACTTGCATTTAAAATTCCATAGATTACTATCGGACACAAAATGCTATAGAATGCGGAATACAATGCTGAATTAATGAACTTTATTTACCCATCTGCAAAATTCAGCACTCCAGCTCCACATTTATTCTCAGCAGGAATTGTCAAAATGTTTGGCTGAATTGGCACAGTCACTTCTCTTGATCATTAAAAATAACTTCTTCTCAATTACAATTCGTAAGAAATCTTTAAACCCATGGAACAACTTGAACTCAGGGAGAATATCCTTTATGGTTTGAAGGTACAAGGGGATCTGTTTCAGGAGTACTTTACATACTCGCGTCACGAGAACTATCCCTTATGCTAATATTCCATACTAAACATAACACATGCACCATTACTGTCCAGCTGCCTCAAAACCTGAAGTTTAATTTTAATTCCACCTCTTCTAAGGAACCATCTCCAAGAACACATCCAGAATTGATCCTTTCCCTGGACTTTTTAAAACTTATTTTCCACCTTGTCTGAGTTATCTTGGTGTGCCCCAAAGAACCTAGGAGAGTTCACCGTGCATTCTAAGTACACCCTACGTATTCAAATGTGTTTGTTAATTCAGCTAGATTGTTTGGCTCCGGGTTTTCATCCAAGTTCTCCTAACCACCCCAAGAGGCACGCTCTGGCTGACAAGAGCTTACATAGACAGCACAGGTCTCCTGAGCCTCTTCAGCTTCAAGCAGTCATCACCAAAGCTCAAACGATCAGGTAATCACAATAAACCAGCATGCCCAAAATTAAAGCTTCCAAGAGTAGATGAAAAAAGCAGAGATGACAGAGATGACAAATGTGGATGATAAGGAGATTTTATATTTAAATTGCAGTAAAATTCAATGCTTTAGTCGGATTCTAAGACAAGCTGCAGATTTTCTCTGTTCAGTGGACTATTTCTAGGAGTTAGCTTTACAACCTTGGAAGTCTTGTTCACTTTGTCCTGCAGCATTTTTTCAGTTGATGCCAATGCTTCCATTGCTTCCCAGTTTTTCTCCCGAAGGTCCTAATCATTTTTAGAAAAAATGATTTCAGTTTATCCATATTGAAAGATTTTTGCTTTTTACTTCATCAGTATTTTGCACTGCATTTAAATGCTGGTTACTGCAAAATTATTTCAATGGGAAAATATGTATATTAGCAAAAAAATAAAAAGCAATGTTTAGAAGTTTGAATGAGAAAGTAAAGATGCCCACTTCCCGTGTTTTAGTATATACACCAAATATGTCAGCTTTAAAGTAATTACTGTGCACATGTAACAAAGAGGAAAGCATTCAAAAGTAAATACACAAACCAAGATTACAAATATGATTTCCAGTACACGGATTTTTAGAGGATTGAGGACACAGCAAATACACAAGCACTGCAAACGCTTTACACGTGATTTTTAAACAAGGCCTAGGATCACTTGTGGAACTTTTCCCCTGCAGCATAGCATTTTTTCTCTAAATAGGTTTTATTGAATTAACACATTTCAAGTCTATCTAGGAATGACATGGTAACTCACTGTGCTTCTCTACCTGTCTTGGCATGGTCAAATGTATGCCACAAAGCAACCTGACAGGAATTGTAGGAGCTACTTGATTGAGGCAAACAGGGAGGCTGGAAAGCCATAAAACACATTCTCTTGGAAGAGAAACAGGTCACTGGAAACTGAGCTCTGAAAAGATCTATTTTAACAGTATTTCACTAGCAAATACGAATAAGGACAATCGGCTGTATTTCAATCTTTCTTCAGATTTAGAAATCTAAACAGATTAAAAACAAAAAATGAAAAGCCAATAATCACCACTTCTTGAATGCTTACTTATGCGCCAAACAGTGTACTTGGCACTTCACATAAATTCTCATTAATCTTCACAACAACCCCAAGAAGTATCTATTCCCGTTTTATCGATGGAAAACCCATAGCTCAAGCAGGTTAAGATATTTGGCCA
This sequence comes from Diceros bicornis minor, assembly GCF_020826845.1. NCBI lineage: Eukaryota > Metazoa > Chordata > Mammalia > Perissodactyla > Rhinocerotidae > Diceros > Diceros bicornis. The sequence goes on along the minus strand of NC_080763.1, from coordinate 5,686,839 downwards.
AGTATACACAGCAAATGAAGTGGCAGAATGAATGGACTGACGCCGCAATCTGCTGGTCTCCAGCCTCCCGGCTCCCTTCACACACTTCAGTGCCTCCAGCACTGCTGCTGCCACATTAGACTGGCACTACTACGTCCTCCTTGTCTGAGAATCCTGATAATAAAGCCGGTACCATGTTAGCAGCATACTGGCAAGTTCACCTCAGGTTTTGTGGCCAAGTGCAATGCTGTTAGTAATGTTACACAAACACACAAAGGGCAATTCACATACCTAATTTTGACAAACTCAGGGGTGCAGGAACATGTCAACTTGTTAAATTAACAAATTAACGCAAACTTCAAAAAATTTAACTTTCATTAAAAAACACATATCAATTTACTAGCAATATCCCCTTAGATATCAATAATATTTTTAACCCTGCTCAAGTCAGCAATCATACTTGGGTGTCAAAAATTCCTTCTCTAGCAAGAATGTCTGGATTCTATTTACAAGTGTCACCTTCTGGTCAGAGAGAATTTAAGAAATTCACCTAAATTCACTATTTGTCTATTCAGTAAAAGTACTAGAATTTATATTTCTTAGAGCACTATCCCTACCCATTCTAGCATAAATGTATTCAGGTTCTTAGCCCTCTATCATGCTTAATTACCAAAATTTGAACCACCTCTCAGTTAAAAAAGAGAGGTTCCAGAAGGCTTTGAAAGACATTTAATTATTGAAAATACTGGGTTTGAATACCGGCAGACTTTTAGTTTACAAAACGGCTAACGCAATCAAAATAAGAGGAAATACCTTTGATTTTAAAATACTGAGCTGAAAGAATAATTTTTTCAAATAAAAGTTCAACAGAAAGTCAATTGTATTTTAGTAAAGAAATCTGAAGCTGTAATAATTATAGCTTCAATATTTAAAATAATACTTAGAAGTGTACAAATTGGTCCTTTCATTCATTAAAAAAATCTGCTCTCCAATAAAATGATTACCCCAATAAACCTCCCCCAAAAGCTACACACAAAATAGTATTTTCTTACAAAGATTAAGAAGAAATCTAAAGCAAAAGCAGATTAAAAAAAAATTCTGAACCATGATACTTCAGTGAAGTAATAAAAAGAAAAGCTTTATTCTGATAAAGACTTGCTTACATTGTTTTTCTTCCTCTGGTGTTCAACAGCATCCATCAAAGAATCTAACTCTTTCTGGAGACGAGTTATTTCTTTCTCTCTTTCTGAAATTCTAAATCAGAACATGAATACATACAGCAATATTTTAGGTAAACAGTAAATATAATATGTTATAACAAAATAAAAACAGCAAGTAGATGATGCTTTGAAAAATGCATTAACTTAATAGGCAAACTCTTTAAGCTTAGCTACTATTACCACAGAAAGCCTAGCTATGAATTCTTATTTTCAGAAATGACTTTTTAAATAAATTTTCACAATATGACATGCTGACATTTGAGCTAAAGATAAATCTTCCTGTAAGAAACAGTTCATGAATACATGAACCGCGGTAGTTGTAGTTATTTCTATTTTTGTCTGAGGCAGTAAAGTAGCTATTTTCAGAAGAGTGAAAACTGATGTAAAAGCACTCCCTTAAATGTATTATTTTTTTTCCAGAAGGTAATGAAATCAGTTATGACTCTCTTCAAGTGGCTAACCCAAAACAATAGTATGATATTAATATGAGGTGGGTGTCCTCTTATGATTTTCGTAACAGTCTCAGGATGCATGTTCTTCTGGTTCTGTCTAATGAGCTAGTTATTTCCCAGAAATGCAGAAAGCAATGGCGGCAAAGATTCACAATTCGATTCTGTTATAGTTGAGAGTGGCTTAGGTAGAAAGTTAAATTACAAACAGCTCTCCCCTAAGAATCAGGCTCTAGATAAGGAGTTGGCAAACTAGGGCTCTGGGCCAGACCCACAGTCAGTTTTCGTACGGCCCTCGAGCCCAGAGCTGATTTTATGCTTCTAAAAGATTGTTAAAACAAAACATTAAAAAAAAAAGTATGAAACAGAGACCTATGTGCCCACAAAGCCTAAAATATTCACTATCAGGCCATTTATAGAAAAAGTTTCTTGACCCTTGTTACATAGTCCAACTCAAGACTCAATTTAACAGTAAATAATTCTGAACTAGTAAACCACCAACTCTATAAACAAGATGGAAGAACATTTAGATTACTTGCATCACCTAATATACTTAACATAGTTGACAGTTAACATCTTGAAACATACCCACTTATCTGAAATGACCTTAAAGGCAGCCTCTTAGAGAAAAATAAACAGGCCAACAATATAATAAAAATGTGTCAGTAAAAAAAAAGTCTCCTTAAAAGAGAGCAACCATAAAGATTATGACATTTTTTAAAAATGCAGATGCTAAACCAAAATTTGCATCATTCAATTCCACAACACAAAAAGGATAATTGAGAAAATTTAAGGTAAATCAGTAAAGCCTTCAACGTATAGTTTAATTTGATTAGATGTTTTCTGAAGGCCTGAAAAATCAAAATTTCCCTCAACAAAATATTCAAAGAAATCCAAATACCATGAAATACCACGAAAAGGTACATTAGCTCAATCAAAGGCACAGCTAACCTCTACTGACGGGAAGTTCAAGAAATCTAACAAGAACTGTAAAAATTAGGTTGACCATTTGCAGTTACATTAAATTGCTTCTCTGAGAGCTGTTTAACACATAAAAACTGTTAACCACTTCCCAAACTGTGAATCCAAATTATTACTTACATTTTTAATAGTTCTTCATGAGGGGGAAAAGAAGATGCCTATTAAAAATGAGTTAAATGTTATTTCAAAATAAAGTTTTCCACGAGACTTCAAAAAATTAAAACTCTTCTCAGATATAAATTAAGATAACACCAAAGGTAAAAAAGACCATATATTCTATATGCCTGTCACCAAGTAATTCTAATAAAAACATATAAATTTATAAAATATACTGAGTGCTAAATCAAAATCTTCATTGTCACTACATACTCAAACTCTTCATTTAGCAAGTATTTATCAATTTCCTACTATGTGCAAAGCACTGAATTAATACCTTAAATTTTCATACTGTATAATTCAATCTGACTACATTAAGCTTTCAAAAGTCAAAAAAATATCATAAATGCAGTCAAAAGAAAAACTAGGAAAAGTTGGTTAACTTGCATACAACAAAAAGCGAATTTTACATATGTAAAGGTACACAGCCCTTTACATATGGTCTTTATTCCTTGATGACTACAATTTCCCAAACTAAACTAGTAAAGCTTCTTGTCGACAAGGACTCCTATTCTCTTGCCTCTCAAAATACTTCCTAGTTTATCCATATACATTCATAAAATAAACTAATTTAAAGAATATTTTGGTAACATTTTTTAAAAAAACACATTTTTATTTTATATTTACCAAGCAGAATTATACTTTAAAAAGTATTTTAAATAATGGTAAACTACTCACATTTCTTAGTTTCTCTTCAATTACTGATGTTTTGTTTGGGGAAAGGGCAGGTAGGATATACAGATATGTTTAAACTGACCTCTATAGGATTTTTCTATATGAGGAAGAGTCACCCTGAGCTAACATCTGTTGGCAATCTTCCTTTTATTTTTTTTTTGCTTGAGGAAGATTAGCCCTGAGCTAACACCTGTGCCAGTCTTCCTCTATTTTGTATGTGGGATGCCTCCACAGCATGGCTGATAAGTGGAGCAGGCCTGCGCCCGGGATTCAAATAATCCACAAACCCAGGCTGCCAAAGCAGAGCACGCAGAACTTTTAACCACTTGGCCATGGGGCCAGCCCCTAAAGGATTTTAATTGACTTGCGAAGAAAATCATTCTAGGGGATCTGAAAACATAGAAAAAAGACACATAGAGCTGGAATACAGACACTGATATTATTTGTGTACACTTTATAAATTATAGATTATTTTATCTTGGAAATGGCATAACAAATTGCTTTGTTTTCTGGAAATTTGATACACATTTATAAATAAAACAACATCTACTTTATTCTCAGTGAAAAGGCAAAATGGTAAGAATACTTACAGACAGTCACAGGTTATCTACCACATAAACAAAAGGCAAGCCATCTACTAGTACCCACCTGTTGGTAGTTTTGTTGAAGTTGCTCAATTTGAGATTTAAACAACTTGTTTTCATCTTCTATCTCCTATTTAAACAAAAATTAAACATGAATACCTGGACAGAGTTTATTTTCCATATAAACTTGTGCAACATATCACACAAGCCAGGAAAATTCTAAAATATAATAATTTTAAAAGGGTGGAGGGGCCGGCTCCATGATGTAGTGGTTAAGTTCGGAGTGCTCTGCTTTGGCAGCCAGGGTTCACGGGTTCGGATCCCGGCTGCAGACCCATACCACTCATCAGCCACGCTGAGGCAGCAACCCACATACAAAATAGAGGAAGACTGGCACAGATGTTAGCTCAGAGCTAATATTCCTCAAGCAAAGAAAGAGGAAGATTGGCAACAGACATTAGCTCAGGGCCAGTCCTCCTCACAAAAAAGGGGGGTAGGCAGTGTAATAAACCCTACATTAAAACACATTACAAAATTAAAATCATTAAATTATTCAGACCAGCCTGGGAGTGGGTACATCTCGATGAAAGAAAATAGGATCCAGAAACAGACCCAGATAGCTATAAGAATTTAGTATAGAGTGACATTTGAAATGAGTAGGGTAAGTTCTAGTGGTATTTTTGGCTGGATATTTCTCTGTTGTGGGTGGCTATCCCACATACTGCAGGATGTTTAGCAGTACCCATAGCCTCCATCCACTAGAGGCAGTAGCACCCCTCCACCAGCTGTGACAACCAAAAATGTCTCCAGATACTGCAAGATGTCCCCTGGTGGGCAGAACCACTGCAGTGAAGTGATAATGGATTATTTAATAATATGGCTAGCCTTCCTTTTTTTTCTTTTTTCTTTTTTTTTTGTGAGGAAGATCAGCCCTGAGCTAACAACCACGCCAATCCTCCTCTTTTTGCTGAGGAAGATTGGCCCTAGGCTAACATCTGTGCCCATCTTCCTCCACTTTATATGGGACGCCACCACAGCATGGCCTGACAAGCAGTGCATTGGTGCGTGCCCAGGATCTGAACCTGGGCTACCAGCATCAGAGGGCGCACACTTAACCACTACGCCACAGGGCCAGCCCCATAGCCTTCTTTTTTTAAAGGTTGAAATGTTATTCTCATAACTTACTCAAATAAATAACATATGAATTAAACATCTAAACAAAAAAATAAATTATAAACATTAGAAGAAAATGTGAAAATATTTTCATGATCACAAAGTAGGAGGTATCTTTCAAGACTTAAACTCCAAAATTACTTATATGTGAGTACATAAAAGTTTTAAACTTCCAAAAGAGGGGAAAAAACACAAAGTCAAAAGAAAAACTTAAGAAAAGGAATCACCTCACATATGACAAAAGGCTCATTTCCCTTATTACGTAAAGAGGACCAACCTTATAAATTAGTAAGAAAAACTCAACCCAGAGGAACAAATGTGGGAAAAATTAAAGGCTAATTCATTCACAGATGAAATCCAATTTATATACAATCAAATGCAAATTAAAACAATCCAACCATCTTTCAAGCATAATATCAAATGTTTCATCTGTGTCAGTGTTAAAGAGGATGAAAAGGAAATGGTCCCCTGTTGGCAAGAATGTAAATTGGTAAAGACAATTTTGGAGGGCAATTTAGCATTACTGAACAAAATTAAAAATGAATGTACATAGGAGGGAGAGGGGATGTGACAGAACCAAGCCCTGGAGCACAAAATGTGACCAAGAGTAGTCTGAAACAGCATAGGCCTCTAAAATTTGCTACCACTTCAAATCAACGTTCTCTAAGTACTTTCAATATTAACTACCGGAAAGTTAGGAGATACTGATTTTCTATTTTATCTCTTTCAAAAGAGGGGAAAAAAGTTTGCATGAACCTTTGACCCAAAATTTCACTTCTAGGAATCTTAAATACAGATATATCAGCAAAACTATGAAAATATGTGTGCAAGGATATTCACTGTAGAATTGCTGTAACAGGAAATACAACTCTAAATAATCTAGGTATCCATAAACTAGGATTGGTTATGTAAATGATGATACAACCATACAACAGAATACCATGAAGCTATTTTAAAAGTTAAAGACAGAGGCTGGCCCCATGGCCTAGTGGTTAAGTTCAGCACGCTCTGCTTCATCAGCCCAGGTTCAGATCCTGGGCGCAGACCTACACTGCTCGTCTGCAGCCATGCTGTGGCAGCGACCCACATACAAAATAGAGGAAGACTGGCAGAGATGTTAGCTCAGGGCAAATCTTCCTCAGAAAAAATTTAAAAAAATTAAAGATAGAAACGTGCTTATGTGGAAAGATCTCAAAAACATTATTAATTGGTCCAGGGGGGAGAGCAAAATACAGAAGTGTGTATGGTTAAATACAGTATGTTTGAAAAAACAATTAAGGGGCCTGCCCAGTCATGCAGCAGTTAAGTTTGCGCATTCTGCTTCGGCAGCACAGGGTTCGCTGGTTCGGATTCTGGGCACGGACCTACTCACAACTCATCAAGCCAGGCTGAGGCGGCGTCCCACACAGAAGAACTAGGAGGACCTACAACTAGGATAATACAACTATGTACTGGGGCTTCGGGGAGAAAAAAGAAAAAGAGAAAGATTGGCAGATGTTAGCTCAGGGCCAATCTCCCTCAAAAAAAAGATTACGTATACACACACACATTTTATGCATGGGCAATTTCTCAAAAGATATACAAACACTTGACAGCAGTTCTCTCTGAAGAATGAGACCCAGTATATGGGTGGGAGAGAGAGTCAATCTGGATTCTATTTTTTTTTTTGTAGTAGTTAAAATTGTTTTAAAACATGCAAAAACAATAATTCACACAATAATTTTAAGTAATCATATTCACCTGTAACAACTTTGTTTTGCTAGAAAGATCACTCTCCCTCTCTTTTAGCATAGTTTCTACTCTCTTCATTTCATTTTCCTTTTCTTTCAACCTAGAATTTTTACAAAGACCATATGTTTAGTTATATACATAAAAAAGGACAACCAGACTGCAATATCCCTAAGGAAACAAAGATAGCAGAAACAATGCCTATCAGCTCTTTCTCCCCAAATTACACCAACTTATAAATTTGTTTTAAAAGACAGTACTTCCAGAATCATTCAACTCAAAATCAATTACATCCCAAGACTGCTACCGTTTATTTCATACTTAACATTTCTTAAGCAAGTATGGCTTTATCTAGGAGGAAAATCTAAAATAAAAGCCGTATTAATTGACACTGGAACTTACAATATGCCCAACCCTTTGTGCTGAATAGATGCTACCTATAATTTAATCTGGTTCTCCCTTACCTAACATAGATGTAAGTCTTACTATATCTAGTCCAAGTGAATCCCAATTGCCCTTGTCATCCTAAGCAACAGACCTCTAGCATAACACTTAGCACTATTAAAATGATCTGTTTAACTATCCATTTCCTCAGGGCAGGAACCCATTTTAGCCATTTCAGTATTCCCAGTGCCAGAGGGCATATAAGAGGATCTCAAATATTTGCTGAGTTGAATACTGTTTTTATCCCACCTTAATCTAGAAAGAATTTCAAGATGTTTATAGGTCTACATGAAAAATAACAAAAGAGCATACGTGAAGAGTGGGATTAAAAAATGAAAAAAGAACAGCAAACCTTAAATACATTTTGCTAAGTGAAAAAAGCCAATCTGAAAAGGCTACATACTATATAATTCCAACTATACAACATTCTGGAAAAGGCAAAATTATGGAGACAGTAAAAAGATCAGTGGTTGTCAGGGATTTGGGGGAGGGGGCGGTTGGAGGGAGGGATGAAAAGGTGGAACACAGGAGATTTTTAGGACAGTGAAACTAACTTTTATGATACTGTAATAATGGATATATGTCATTATCCATTCATCAAAACCCATAAAATGTACAACACAAAGAGTGAGCCCTAATGGAAACTATGGACTTTAGTTAATAACAATATATTGATATTGGTTCATCAGTGGTAACAAACGTACCATACTAATGCAAGATGTAATAATGGAAATGGGAGAAGGGGGTACATAGGAACTCTACTATTCTCTCAATTTTTCCTGTAAACCTAAAACTGCTCCCCAACCAAAAAATTCTATTAATTAAAAAAAGAAGAATATGAGGTAGAAATAAATCTAAATCACATACTTTAATGATCTATATAATTACTACAGATAGGCCACAAACGTGTCTTTAAGCTTTCTATTAGCAAATGAGACAAAAGGACCTTGAAGTTACACAATGTCCACAAGATAAACAATTAGTAGTACAAATGAGCAATCTTAGTGCCAAGAACAGAGACATCACTTTTGTCTTCATAAAGACAATGACCTAATAAATATCCTCAATATCTTACTTTTAAAAACACAGTTTCAAAGGGCCACTTCTTAAACATCAATAAAGACTGATGGCATCACATCAAAGCAAAATCTCTTAGAAGTAATTCTACAGGAGCCAAAGAGATGAAGTCCACATACTGTTCTCACCACTGTAGAATGATATAGCTTAAGAGAAAAGACTTTATAGGATAAAAAATTGCTCTAGAATGAACATCTACAAAGACTGATATCTCCTATGGGTAGGATCAGATGATCAGATTCAGTATTTTTACTATTCAGCATAGCATAACTGATATGACAACATTCACTATTTTCCCCAATAAGCAAATTGCTTTTACAGAAAGATTCAATATTCATCATCAAGATTACAGCTAAGATTATCTTCTGGTTAATTCAGAGATGTTATTCTTTCAAATACTAAAAGGATTTAATTTTGAAATAAATTTAACCTCTTTACAATAATTGCATACTTTAAAAAATAAATAAATAAAACCAGTTTATATTAGCAGAAAGAATATTTCAGAAAATGGGTTGGAAGAGTTTAGAAAGCATAAAGTCTCCAAGTAACTGAAAGCACTTAAAGGGCCTCTGTTTTATTACACTAAACAGAGACTTAGCTTATTTGTCTCTGTATAATTCCTACTTAACAAGAAAGTTAATTTAGAAGAAACTCATCATAATATTCAAGCACATTCTGGAAAATAATAAGTTCCTCTTTAAAATGCTAGCTAAAAACTTACACAGTCTCCAGTTCTTCAAATCGTGATGCAGAACATGCCTAAAACACAGATTCACAGTTTTAATTTTAACACCAAATGATCAGGAACTACAACGTATATACAGAGAATTACTCACCAATAAAATAAAAACATAATTATATATGGTAAATTTAAGATTGGGCCATTTATAAAAGAAAGACAGAATTTTCTTTAACTTAATTTTTAATATCCATTTCTTAGAGGATTACAGATCAATATACCAATTAAACACAGACACAGGATGAGCTTAAGAGTCCATCTGAAAAAGTAAAGATAGGAAATGCTTTTCAGCTTAGGCTGACAAATCAGACAGTAATAGACCTGACAGGGATAAAAGTTAACTTATTCTATCAACAACAACAACAAAATATGGTACAATAATAATTTTTTTTTTTTTTTTTTAAAGTCAACCACGATGGGTGTACTTCGAAAGATTTTATTTCATTATTTTTTTGTGTGTGTGAGGAGATCAGCCCTGAGCTAACATCCGCCAATCCTCCTGTTTTTTTTTTGCTGAGGAAGACGGCCCTGGGCTAACATGGGTGCCCATCTTCCTCCACTTTATATGGGACGCCGCCACAGCATGGCTTACCAAGCAGTGCGTCGGTGCGCGCCTGGGATCCGAACCAGCGAACCCCAGGCCACCGCAGCGGAGCGCGCGCACTTAACCGCTTGCGCCACCGGGCCGGCCCCGAGAACAGTTTTTTTTTTTCTTTTTTGTGAGGAGATCAGCCCTGTGCTAACATCCGCCAATCCTCCTCTTTTTTTGCTGAGGAAGACGGCCCTGGGCTAACATCTGTGCCCATCTTCCTCCACTTTATATGGGACGCCGCCACAGCATGGCTTGCCAAGCAGTGCTGGCTTGCCAAGCAGTGCGTCGGTGCACGCCCGGGATCCGAACCAGCGAACCCCGGGCCGCCGCAGCAGAGCACGCGCACTTAACCGCTTGCGCCACCGGGCCGGCCCTGGTACAATAATAATTTTTATAGAAAAGTAACTCAAAGAACATATTGACTTCTTTACTTTCTGGTCAAATAAAGATTTCCCCTTTTTTATGTAATTATACTGGTACTGTTTATACTATACCTCTTTCCAGTTATATTGTGCTACCTCCTGAACATGAGCTTTTAAAGATTCATTTTCTTCTTGAAGATCCTGAAAAAAATATATAGGTGTGAATTAAACTGATATTCAAGTACAAAACAGGTGTTTACTTTTGTTTTTAACTTCTCACCTGTAACCATTTCCCTCTACTGGTTAAGTCTTTCTCCTTCTCTTCTAAAACAGTCTTCATGGCATTCATCTGTTCCTCCTTTCCTTTTAATCTGACAATAAGTTAATAAGAACTATCAATGACAATGTTACATGACCATTCAAAGCACAAACACTGAAAGCTGGAAAAGTGTATTTTAGGTGGTACTCACAGCCCAAACTGATTAAAACAAACTAAAATATAAATATTTTAAGTATAAAGGCATACAAGATTTTGGAGATATAAAAATTAAGAAGTATAGGATGAGTAAAGAAAACAGTTCCATCTATCACTGAAGATCCAGATATTGAATAAATTAAAGGAACTCTCCTCTCATGCCATATCACCCTGTTTAAGGCAATACCAGCAAATTCAGACAGCTTATCACAACTGGTTTGGGTATGAAATATATAGTCAGTTTCACAGTGGCCATTAAAATGGGCAAAGAGCAACATCTCAGTTTAAGTTCATATTCAGATTATAAATCACGAAAAATAAAACTTCCATTCTATCCCCCTTCCCATAAAAAAAACTATAGTTAAATCCTAATGAAAACCTTAAAAACCCTTGGCCTTTTTGTGACATAATTTGATTTTCTCTAAAATATTACTTGAAACCACATAAAAAGAAACTATGATTTTCATTATATTGTACTTAACTTGTGGAAAAGAGATATTAAAAGTAAATGAGAGAAACGGTACTTACAAGTTCTGAAGCTCTTGAACTTGAGAAGTGACAGATAACTGAAATACAAAGAAAAAAGCAGGAAAAAAAGCAATTCATAATCCTTTCAATTTACCTTATTAAGCTTTATGATAAACTTTCAAATGTGTACACTTCAAATTACAAAGATCCCAGTTGAATTATTCATGCCAAAATGAGATGTGTTTTGATTTCACCTTCTCTTGACTCTAATGACAGTAAGAAATTAAAAAGATAAGAGGAGGGGAGTGGCAAGGAATATAGTTATGAATAGTAAGTCTAAATAACGTGATCCTTTTAAAATTGTGAGAATTCAAATATTAACTGTCCACATACCTCCCTACCACATCAGAGCTCTTTTCCTTTCCAGTCTTCAAGGCCAACTACTCTACATTGTCCTTCTTTAATTGCCTTTTCTTATCATACACAGTTCAATAGTACCTTTTATCCCCCATTGTCTTCTCATAGTCCCTTCAGTTTGTGGCTCAGATGTCAGTTCCTTAAGAGGAGACTCCTGAACTCTCAGTCTATATTAGAAGAGTCTGATCTTCTCATCACACCCTGTCTCCTTCCACACATTATCTCCAACCACTAACGCAACACTGTGACAAGTACGAGGAACTCTATGTATACTGCTGAACGAATTTGCTGGACGAATGAGTCACGTCCTCCATGCAATCTCACCGTTTTTTCAATTACACCTTATCAGATTAAATTCACCAAAACCCATCTATTTCCAGCAGCCACAACTACCTCTGAAATCCCCCAATGAAATTCTCACTTTGTTCTACAGGAAAAGGTTGAGCAATATATACTCTATAACAAAACATTTTGGTCCATGCAGTTTAAAAAAAAAAAAAAGGTTAACAAAAGATCTACCAAAGTGTTTTGTTTTTTTTAAGTCGGCAAACTAAAATAAAAACTTAATACAGGAAACTTTCTAGAAAAGAATCTTTAACAGTTAAAAGATACATTGATTAAAATATCAAGAACACTTTCTCAAATCAGGCAAAAAAATAAAAATCACATAACCCAATATACTTACAGCACACTACTAAAAGTTTTTTTCTGAGTAACAAGAAAAAAACCAAACAGCTCATAAATACACATACACTAACAAATCTGTCATGCTATGGCTCTGGGATTTTTACCTGTTGAGCCTTTTCAAGCTGGATATTTCCTATTTCTTCTTTTAGAGCCTCTATTTCCTGTTTCAAATCCTTGACAATGACAAAACAGACAAGATTGGACAATGGAAACACAGAAATTGACATAAAATGCAATGTACAGACAAACACATGAAATTAAATGATATTCACTAAAGCTGGTAAACAAAAAAAACAAAACACACAGTTTTCTCTCTCCCAATACCTGAATAGTTTTCTCCTTATTTGCAACTTTGAGAAGTTCAGCTTCCAGAAGCTCTTCCACAGACTTGATCTTTCCATCTTTTTCATGGATCCTTAGATAAAGAAATGCAGTATTAAACTTGAACAGAAATCATCAAGACCCACCAACTAAGATATAAAAATAGCACCAAATCATGAATAGGCTCACCAAATCAACTCTTCTCATTTGGTAAAATACCAATATATCATATCTTGCAGACAGAAAGGGAAAAAAACTTAAAGCTCTTCCTAAATGAGAATTAATCAGTAACTACCAGATGGCTGAAGCCTATGCACACAAGAAGCAGCTGGTGACATGCTTCAAAAGTACACAGGGAGGCGGCCGGCCCTGTGGCTTAGCGGTTAAGTGCGCACACTCCGCTACTGGTGGCCCAGGTTCGGATCCCGGGCGCACACCGACACACCGCTTCTCCAGCCATGCTGAGGCGGTGTCCCACATACAGCAACTAGAAGGATGTGCAACTATGACATACAACTATCTACTGGGGCCTTGGGGAGAAAAACGGAAAAAAAGGAGGAGGATTGGCATGGATGTTAGCTCAGGGCTGATCTTCCTCACAAAAAAAAAAAAGAACCTTAAGGTAAAGGGCAGAGAGGGATTCTCTCTCTGCCCTGACAACCCTGAGGTGGGTCCGTAAAAGTATATGGGGAATATAAGATTTGTACCCTGAAGGACACTAGGGAGAATCGAGTTCCTCTCAACAATATTGGCTTCTAGGGCTCTGACAGCTGTGGCAGAACTTATACACAATTACGGCATCAAACTTTCAGACACCTCAAGAAGAGGATACAGGCAAGGAACTGATCTCTCTAGCCAACCTAACCTGTCCTTCAATAGTTCCTACTGCAGAAACAGAAAATTAACAATTTGATGCCATAAGAAAAATAAACGGAATCAATTACAGAAATAGATTATTTAACAATCACATTGCACTGGGAAAGCACAGCCAAGTTCCTTTATTCCATCAATGAAAAATCCTAGAGTGAAGGTTAAACTAACATACATCAGCTGCCTCAATCACACAATAAAACAAGATTTAAGAGCACTAAGAAAATGGACCAAAAGAGAAAGACTATTTTAATAACGTCATCACTTACACTTTCTTAAGTTCTTCAACCAGAGATGCAAAAGAAACCTGGAAATAGGAACGTATCCTACTTAGTAATTTGCTCAAAACATAAATCAATCAGAAATAGAAACATATGTTATCCTTAAATTTTCCACTACACCAAAATCCAAATGGGAAAAGTAAACTCAGAAATTAATTCTTCCTAGTTTTTTTAATGTCATAATTATGAAAATAAAAAAGCACTTTGAAAGTAAGCAGCTTTAAAGCTACTTATGGTAAATGCAAGCCAAAAAAAAAAAATCAATAGATAGATGTTAAAATTATTGAATTAATAATTCTAACCAGATAAAGAAAAAATACAACTAGGAAACTGCCTAATTTCAGGCAGCCTTTTACTATTATTTAGAGTCTTACTTTCTATTTGTATACTCAAAACCTTTCATCACTGTAGTAAGAAGCAACGACATCCTATCTACAGTACTCTACCCAGTAGCTGGCATATGGTCAGCATTCAGTCAATTGCAGCCTCTATTACTGATAGTCAAGTCAATAATCATTCACAGATTAAAACTATAATTGACAAATTTCACGTTGCAGAAGGGAGGAACAGACAAACGACAGACTTGCTATGTTTGAATGTAACAGGTTTGTCCATTGTTTAGAAGAGAACAATTGCAGGATCTACTAAATACATTACCTGATCATTCTGCTTAGCCTTTAAGTCTTGAACTTCTTTCGTGAGAGATGAATTTTCTGTTCTTATTGCCTTTTCCAAAGACATATAAGCACAATATACTTTTATTTTCTGAAAAAACAGCTAGCTTCAGAATACACTAGCTTCTCATTTTTCTTTTAGCTGCTTCCTTTCCACTCTGGAAGATTCAGAAATCTCACTTGTTCCCCACGTCTATAATTTTATAACTTTTAGAGCTAGCCAAATGGATTTTTAATTCAATTATTTCCACAAGTATCTCTATTTATGTTTCCACAACATCAAAACCACATAGTATACCACTGGTCATGTCACTTCTCTCCCTAAGCTCAAAGACATCTTTTAACTTATTTCTTCCACCAACTCCTATCCTAATCAAGTTAGTTAAGGCTAAAGATCATCATAAAAGAGAACTGCAGTCTCTCCTTTCTCTGGCCTCCAATACTATTTCACGAATTTACAAAGTCTGCTAGTTACCATTTGGCTATAATCCGGGCAGGGGTGGAAGTGAGGAAGCAGGTATTACAAACCATAACAACAGTATCTAATTCATTAAGGCAGTGAAGGCTACAATCAACTATGTATTTTTGTATTTCTAATAAAATCTTAACTATAATGAAAAAAGTTATATAACTTCATAAAACGTAGGTAACTAACATTAAAGTTTAAAAGCTATGGGAAAAATCTTACACAAATTACAGTGAAACCCCTTCATGTTCACTGAATAACCACAAAGAAAATAAATCTACAAAATGCTTTACATTCAGTTCCTCCTCCTTAGTGGCCACCTGAATAAGTCCAGTTTCAAGTAATTCTTCCACAGTCTTCAACTTCTCATCTTTTTCTTGAATGCTGAAATTGTAAATGTAAAACATATGTATGAACTATACTTCAAGGTACATGATATCACTCCTAAATATTTTACATGGATCAACTCCTGCATCCATCATTCCTTATAAACTTTTCATTCTAGAAAAGTTTCTGAGGATTTTTGATCATGGTCTAAGGGTACCTTCCTTTTTACCAATAAGTAAAATGCGCTAAATTAACACACGCTTACATGCTAGCCTAAACAAATAAATCAGTGCCACACGATACCCACAAACCTACTGTAACCGCAAACCAAATCAATCAATAGTATACCACTCTCTTCCACTATGAAGTACAAAGAGAATTTTCAGAATCTAGATTAATATAGTCAATAATTCTATTATCTCAAATTTGGTAGAAATGGGTCATTAAAATATAAAAAGAAAATTTTAAACTCTTACCATTTTTCCATTTGTTCCACAACATCTTTATTAGGCTAAAATAAAAATCACCAAAAAATAAAGTTTAATTTTACCAAGTTTGCACGAGATGAAACTAGTTTAGAAATAGAATTCTATGAAAATTGTTCAGTTTTAATTAGATCCGACATTTAGGAAGATGATCCATATCTGAAGACTGCTAATAATTAAAGAATCCCTTAATTCAGAAAACACAAGACAGAAGAGAAGCAGCTACACAAAAGACAGAAAAAGATGAAGTATAAGATGGGCTGGCAAAATGAATTATTACCTTATGAATAATTTTTTAATTGCTATAAAAGACAATCTTAAGGAAAAGAGGAGAATTTGCCTTACTTCCTTTACATTAATTCAATTCTTCAAATATAAAAAATCCAAGGCTCTAAAGCCTTACAGACCAGGAAACATGCTTTGTTCTTTCTTTTTATAAATCGATTTTTTTTTAACTTTTAAAACTAAGGTATAACATTTATATAGGCAAGTGCATAAACCCTGTGTACAACTTACTGAATTTTTAGCATGAAGATATTATGTAACCACCACCCAGACCAATATATATGGAATATTTTGAAACTGATTGTAAATTGCAGAAGCAACACATGAACACATTCTCCTTGTAAGGCATTAAAATATGACATGTAAGCTGACCCATGTCTTTGATCCTTCCCTTCAACCGGCCCCCCACATACACAAAAGTCCCCAGTGTTATCATTTATTGTGTGTCCAAAAGCGGGGCTTACCCGTCAGAATTCCCAAGCCTTCAGACAGCTAAGCAGCCTGAAAAAACAGCTTTGAGGTCTTTTTCTTTGAACATTCTCTTCCACTCATCTCATACCCTACCTGCTCTCTCCTAATTTTGCTAGTTTCTTAATTTTTTACAATTTTATTACAACTATTTTTCACAAATACTATTAATTTTACCATTGCCAAACCCAAGCCCTAAGATTCCACTTCTTACATATTTCTAAAGTGAATCCCCTTTTCTTCAATGCCTTAAGTTAGGTCCTCAACTCCACTCATCTCCAATATCACAATATCCTAATTCTTCTCCCTGCCTCTAGTCCATAAGAATGATTTTGTGAGGAGTACAGGAAAAATTTCCCATTGGGAAAAAATTTTCCTACCATCAGAAAGGAGATAAGAGCTGTCAAAAGTATACTAAATTAGGTTTATAAACTGAAAAATAAATCATGCAATGTTTATAAATCTTTCATCAAGATGGCTTTTATCCATCTCTATTTTTGATAAAGACTCAACACAAAATTTGTAACTATGTATGCAATGGACTTATTGTGGTGATCATTTTACAACATAACATGTCGCATCATTATGCTGTACATCTGAAACTACTATAATGTTACATGTCAATAAAAGAAAAAAGATAACACTGTTAAGTCCAAGTTATCTGCATCTTAGTCATTTAGTTGTAGTATTCCTTTAGACCTACCTACTTCTCCCCGACAAATTCAAACACCTCATTTGTCACCAGAGTGATCTGTCTAAAATTCTAGACAGAACGCGTGTTCATTCTTGCAGTACTCTTCAGTGGTTTCCCCACAAGCTAGATCAAGTTCATGGTCCTTAATATAGCGTAAAAGCCCTTCACAATTAGGCTCTGGTGAATCTTTCCCTACTCCTTACATTTTATAATTTGCACTTCTGCAATACGCCAACATGCTCTGAATATGTCAATTTTGCCACACACTGCCATGACTTTTAACACTGTATCCCCTCAGCTTGGATTGCCCCTTAGCTGTTGGGCAAATTCATGGCCCTTTTTCAAAATCAGGTTTAGCTGAGCCCTCTCAGTGGCACCTCTTCACCTTCACTCTCCTTCTGATAGAATTATCTCTTCCTCTAAATCTGTACACACAGTTCAAGAACTTGATTCATCACACTTCTCTGTGCTACACATCTATCTTCACACTAAGCCATATCCTTGAGGGCAGGAACCAAGTCTCATTCATCTCTGTAGCCTCAGCATGTAGCATAGTACCTAGCATATACTCAAATTAGTAAATATTTAATGAACTCTATTTCCTTTAACAAGGTTACAGTTTAACAAGTACTCTTGGTCAATTGCTCACTGAATACTCAATTGCACAAAACTGACCCAGCTTACTATCTATCCAACATCTTTACTATATACATTATTAGTCTAATCCAATCCAATTTTTTTCTCCCAAGATAATTTTCAAAACTACATCTTATACAATAATGAATTCTTCTACAATAAAAGGCAACCAGACAGCAGGGCAAAGAGAAAAAACTTCCTACTTCTGTAGTTTTTACATAATAATCTTGATCATGGAATCTTAAAAATCTACCAGAATAAGAAAAAGAAGTCATACTGCTTCTTTGCTAAAAAGTCAAGATGTTCAAAAAAAAAAATAGGATACCTCAGAACTCTTCCCCTAAGGAAGTATTATTTTATTCTGAATAAATGAGATCTTAGTACCTGACTTATTTACATCATCTATCCCCAGGGCTACCTCCAAATGGAGCCTGCCCTCCTTTAAAAGCTACCTTACCTGGTATCTGTGGCCTTTCTGCTTCCTACACCTGAAGAAACAACAACTTGGCACCATGATTGGTTTCTGCTTCAGTAAGCTCAATCTTTTCCTCCAGGATAAAAATCCAGGGGGCAAAAGGACTGGATTTCTTTACATAACTCAACTGTTCATCTCTCAACTGCCATTTGGAATACTGACTGCCAGGCAGGAAGAGGTTAAAGAAAGGCGGAAATGAAAGAAGTTAAAACTATACTAATCTTTCTCTCTTCTTTCACTAGCAATAGCAATAACAATGACCAGAGAAAAAGCCAGAGAGATGGTTCTTTGGTCTGCCAAGATGAGAAAGATAAGTCACAACTACAAGCACAAACATAACATCACAGTCATATGCTTTCTACTATTAAAAAAAAAAAAGAGAGCTTTCAGAACAAGAAAAAAAATTCTAAGACCTACCAAAGAGTAAATCTTAAATTAGCACCAAATGAGTTTCTCCTCTTATTAAATAATTCTTTTAAATAAATTTAAAAAATGAGGCTATGAAATTTTGTTCCGTGGACTGTTCTTCAGAAAACCAGTCTTGATAAAAAAATCCAGCTCATGCTAAAATTTGTTATTTTAACAAAATAACTAAAAGTACACAGAAACCTTATAGTTAGAAGGCTGACTCAATAAGGTAGGAATTAGAGGATTTTTTTTTTCTATTATCTCCACACATGTGATAGGGAATTTTACATAAGATATTAGAATGGCAATTCTTAGGGCATCATGTTATCTTTAAGGAAAATAAAAATTTAAGGCTAGTGGTTTTACTCTTGTCTAATGATGGAGAATACCATTTTTAGTACAGAACAAAAGTTAAAAGATTTTTAAAGACTCAGGTTTTCTGTTTAAACCTAAGTAAGAGTTACACCTTCAATACTGGAATTTTAGGACAGTTTCACAAGTTTCTACGCATTTGTTTTACCTCCCATGAAGTTAATTTTAGAAAGTTTAAAACTTTATATGTTGAAAATAGGTATTCCAGAATCTCTGATAACCAACTCACAAAAACTACATTCTGTTTTTCTGGGTAAGGATTAATACAACCAAAAAATATTGATCATATTTTATCTAATTCAAGTCATCAATGTTGTATCTCACAATTGGTAAAATTAAAAATGCTGCCCACTAAACCCTAACCAGAGACTGTAAGAGACAGCCAGACTTTAGAGATGACAAATTGAGGGGGAGAAAAGTCTTACAATTGATGAAATATCATACCTTTTATAAAACATACCACAACAGAGAGAAATAAGAAAAAGATTTAAGAACAAGACTTCAATACCATTTTAGGATTATAGTGACATGAAGTCACGTCCCCACACTAAATATCACCCGTTCAGCATTTTCTCCTCTATTACCTTTAGTTTGCTAGGTTAAAGCATATACAAAGTAATAAAGATTATGCAAAGCACTTAATATCGTTAAGTGGATTATTTCTCAACAAGTAAACATATGTTAACAAAATACTTCCAAAGTATTTGGCATATCTACTTACACCAATTCAATACCTGCAAAAATGTGAATTTTAAAATAAAAAAGAAAGCATGCATCTGGCTAAAGGAAGTGGTATCACTTG
The DNA here is from genome assembly GCF_020826845.1 of Diceros bicornis minor. Taxonomy (NCBI): domain Eukaryota; kingdom Metazoa; phylum Chordata; class Mammalia; order Perissodactyla; family Rhinocerotidae; genus Diceros; species Diceros bicornis. Next base: position 5,667,069 of record NC_080763.1, on the reverse strand, counting down.
CAGTAACTTACATTTCAGCTTCTAATAAAACTACGTTCCAAAAATTTAAGAGTTTTAGAGAAACATGCAAAGCTTCCATTCATTCTAATGTGTCCTCTAATATCAAGAGTTTCTAGAATATTTTTAAAAACTGGAATTTGAAGAGTTGTGCAGGAGAGAAGAGTATGAAGGCAACTCTTAGGATTTAGCTGCGGAATGGACATCGCCTGGGGCTCTCATCTAAGGAGCCATGCTTATTCAGGCTGCTATAGTTTTGACGGCTTGCTATAAACATAGAAAAAAGAATGACGGCAGTAGGGGGTGGAGATGAAATGGAAAAAATACAAATTCTAAGGGAAAGGAATTAAGGTTTAAGAAACCTGCTGCACGTAAAGCATGGAGCTAAGCACTATACATAAACTTCCCCATGTAAACTTAACGAGCTGATGATGTAAAGAAAATCTCAGTGTGAAAGACTTGGAATGAGGTCTCAGAAAGGGTGAGCAATTTGATCAACATCACTCTGCCTTCAAGCGCTGGTAGTAGGTTTCACACCCATTCTCTTTTTAAGAAACCATGCTGCTTACAGAAAAAAAGTAAGGTTCCAAAAGTCTAAGGACTTTTATCCTGAGAGCCAAATATATCAAAATGCCTTAAAGAAATCTTTTTTATATATCCTATTACACTTTTTTTTGGGGGGGGGGGAGTGCTTATAAACAGGTTAGCATTAGCTTCCTCTCAGGGAAGAAAAATTATATTTTCTTTAATTTAGATACTTGATAAGCACAGGATGAATAGAAATGCAATTAAAAGACATATCTACACTAAAGCAAAATTGCTCAAAATCAAAGAGTTGGTTACTATTTAAGAAGAACCAAATCTTGTTATACATTGGATATTTCTACCTTGTAATTCACAAAAAGCGTTACCTGTTCAGAAATAAGAGTCTGTAGCTTCTGAACTTCTAATTGTAATGCTTTGTTTTGGTCATTTAGAATCTGGAAGAAAGAATATCAATTTACTGTTTTAAGAAAAGGTAACAAAGCAGTCATTTGAAAGGTTTTTGAAAAAATCAAACCCATCTTATTGTTTTAAGTAGTCATAAAGTGACAAGTGAATTATATATTGATGTAAGAAGGCAAATCTCATGTGGCTCCACCTTCTAGTCTCAATGAACTTATTTCCAGAGTATAGGAATACAGTAGTAGTATAAAGTACATGTACAATGATCTCTAAAACCATAGTTTCTACTGAGCCCCCTAATTCATTCATGTGGTTTATCCCCAAACAGTGTGAACACTGTGCTTGGAACTGTTTCATGTGTATTTCAAAGAGTTGAGCAGTTTGTGCCAATGGATTCTGGAAAACTCTGCTTTCATAAGTGAGTACTTACAGGGTTCCTATTAAATAAAAGCAAAAAAGAAACAAATGCAAATCTTACTGCACACGGAGGTGAACCGTGGCAATCAAAATGCTTTATAATACTCAAGCTGGCTGGCTATGACCAGAAACTAGCACTGCATTAATAACAGAGGTAGAGAAAACCATCACAAACTACCAAATGAAAACTGTAGAGAAAAAGTTAGGGCAAAACAAATTTCAAAAGTCTATTATAAGAACAGATATGTTAAGATAATCTAGGCAAAAAAGTCTATGATAAAATTCATTGTTTATATAAGCCCTCAAACTACAGAAACATTGTTTCAGAGAGATTGCATGTAAAAAGTAGTATTTCTAGATTCACTTCAACTAAAAACTATACAAGGCTATTCAGATAGCGGAGTTGACAAACTTAATCACACACCTTAAATTCTTCCATTTTGTTTGAAATTCCACATTGTAGCTGCTCTTCAAGCAATCTTATTTTATCTTCCTTAATATGAATACTATGAGAAAAAAACATCAATTAAAATACTTTATATATTCAGAAAGTTTACATAAATCTATCAGTTAAAACTATCAGCACAACTATCAGTTACAAGCAGCAATATTTTCTGCAATTATACTTGAACATAAACGTATGAATGGCTCTATGTACAGCAATACTTTAATCACCTTTTTTGCATCTTCTCCAGTTCACGTGCAGCAGCAGCCTGTGTGTGCAATGAGATGAGAATCATCATTTCTCAGGAAGCACTCAAAATTATTCTTTCACTTATTTTTACATATATTAAAAAGTTACATTTTCATATATATGAAGTAAACAAAGTTAAAGCAATAGCATACATTTCTGTAATACTTTTTGCTGTCCAATGTTTTGTACTTCTCACTGATCAACTTTTATCCTAATAAAAGATATATCTTTTTTTGATTAAATGGCAGAAGGCTAAAACAAATCAGCACAACTCATTTCTCTGGCATCTCAAAAGTGATCAATTCAGTGGATCAAACATTAATTTCAACATGAAAATAATACCACCTAGGTGGGTTGTGAGAGTCATGGTCAAATAGAAGAGGCTTTTAACAACATACCATACAGCCGAACACAAGTAACCATTATATTTACTATCTACATGAGTAAAATTAGGGCTTGCAATACCAATGTAAATAAGTATAGACAAACTGAAATTCTGAGATAAATGCTCAAAAGTAATAAAGATCTACCTGTTCATTTGCCAAGGCCTGTAATTTCTGCACTTCAGCTTTTAATAAGAAATTCATATTCTGCATATCCTAGAACAAGAAGGAAAAACAGTGTTAGGAACATTTAATATAATTGACTTTGAAGTTTGTAAAGCAACTCTTCTACCTAAGAAAAGATCTCAAAGACAATGTCTCAAATTATAATTTCTTAAATCAGGACGAGAAACCATCAATTCCTATTATTTAGCATATTTCCCAAATTATTGTGAACTATGTCATGTGACACAACCATTTTGAAATTTTCCTCTTAGAGAGCTAAAGACGATTTTGTAATTTAGAAAAGAGACAGACGCTTTTCAAACGAATTCTAGAGCATTTTCCATTCTTCATAGACACTTGCACTGATTACAAGATCAAGGTAATTCAATGCCTGTAAAATACTGCAGCCATTTATAAAAATTACTGTACCTTAAGTTCCTCCTCTTTACTTGTTAAATGATCATGTTCATTTGCTAAAGAATCTTCAGTCTGTTTTATCTGCTTATCTTTTTCTGCAATCCTTGAACAAAAAATACATTTGTACATTCAATGAACACTTAGAAGCCAAGTCACAAACCAAAGGATTAAAAGCCTTGAATATGATCATCTTTACCTAAGTAGTTTCTCATGTAACTGAATCTTCCATTTCTATAGCCCCTTTCAGTTTAGTAGTAACTGTCATATGCATTACTACAACTCCTTAAAATATATACCCCTATTTTAAAACTTGAGGTCAAATAAGTAATTTGTTTAAGCTCACAAGCCTGGCAATGTCAAAATCAGATTTCAGGTCTTCTGAATTCAAGTGACCCATGTCTATGCAAATTATACAGCACACAAAAACAACAGAACTTTGTTTGGGGCAAAGCACCATATAGTTACATACAGAGTAGGTACAACTACTTATTAGACACAAAAACTAACTTCTTTCCACTAATTTCATTTTATTTACTTATTTACTTATTTACTTATTTATTTATTTATTTTTGAGAGGAAGATCAACCCTGAGCTAACATCCATGCCAATCCTCCTCCTTTTTCTTCCCCCCCCCAAGCCCCAGTAGATAGTTGTATGTCATAGTTGCACAGCCTTCTAGTTGCTGTATGTGGGACGCGGCCTCAGCATGGCCAGAGAAGCTGTGTGTCGGTGTGCGCCCGGGATCCGAACCCAGGCCACCAGTAGCGGAGCGTGAGCACCTAACCGCCAAGCCACGGGGCCGGCCCCTTCCACTAATTTCAAATCACAATGATCTCTTCCACATAATTGCCAAAATCCAAATGAAAAAAGTTTCCCCAACTCTTTCTGTGATGAAGACATAAAAACACAGACTGTATAATTGTTAGGAACTCAACTTACTGAAGGGGGAAAAAAGAGCAAAAGTTGCTACAAATCTGGTTGAGAATATTCTCTGGACAAGTTAGAATATAAAGTTAATCCTAAGTGTTCAATCTAACAAGTATCAGTTAGTGGTGACTAAGCAATTATAAGAGAAGTGTAGAAAGGCAGGCTTACACTTTATGTAATTCTTCTGCTAGAACTGAAGCAGAGGTCTAAGAAAGAAAAACAGGGTCAACATAAACGCATTTAAGAGAAAGTTTAAAAGTTGTACAAAAATCATTACAACAGAGCTTTAAAAATTAAAAGAAATTAATGTATATGAAGTTGTTAAGGCAGTATCTGGTTCATGATGAGTGTTCAATAAATAGTAACTATTATTCTGAAAGCAAATTTTGATCACCAACAGCCAACATTAGGGAATTACACATCATAAGACATTTCAAATAAAACAAGGGACAGGCCTGGAAACCAAGTAACTGACAAGCAACAAATACACAGGAAAAATAGCCACACAGGCCATTTTCATCCCAGTGCTTCTTTTCCTTAGTAACAACTTCCAATAATGAAATGTACACTTCATAATTAAGTTAACAATTAAGTCATTTGGTAACACCTCCTTTTTAAAAGGTACTTACAGCATTCTCTAAGTATTTAATTCTTGATAAATTTCTAGAGCTACTTCTCAGCTAATAACTTAAGATCTCAATTCAACTTGAGTTGACAATTTACATATATATACACATACACACAAACACCCTTTCCTATATTAAATCATTCTTTCTCAATTAATTTTAGACTATAGTTCTACAAAGAAAGCAATTATGAAAAAAACATTTGCAATCTCAAAGTTTTGGAAGTTTGAACTTGCCTGAACCTTAAGAATAAGTTTTTCATGTTAAAACTACTTTTTACACAGAAAAGTGAGTTCTAGGCTAATACTTCTTCTACAAAAAGTAAGAATTTTAAAGTTGAAGAATTGAAATTCACAGTATGTATATTATAGAAATAAATACTTGGAAGTTTCTTCTTTTTTCTTAATGTTGTATTATTGATATTCTAAAGGTTATCTATTTATATCTATCTATATCTATCTATCATGTTACATAACAATGTTGCCAAGGAATAACAGGTCAACCCCACTTGCAAAACTTTGAAGGTTTCCCCATTCACTAAATGGAAGTATAAATTTTAAAATGATCCTTTTGCATATATATAATCTGAGAGCTATGGTTCACATATTGCCATCACCTGAGAGTATATACTGTTTTCCCTTATGGCTAGTCAATATTTAGTGAATACCTTTAATACATAAACCACTCTTCTTGACACCACTTGGCCAATTCCTCCTGTTTTGTGACAGGATTGTGGATATTTTTTACCCCTATGGTAAAAACTCTCTAACCCACCTCCCCATTAGTTGGATTTGGATTTCTTTCTTAGTGTTTTCCCACAGCACTGTACATACTTTTCAGAATGCTTTGCACTCAGGATCATCACTGTTGATTCACTGACTAGTCTCCCAACTACTAATCCAGTGGTTGGCACTCAATAGGCACTCAGATGATTTTTTACATGGCTAGGAAGCTATTAATAATGATAAGCAATAAGAAAGTACCATTACCTGGGCTGCTATCTGTGAATGGAATTGTTGAATTTGAGCTTTCAAAGCCTCGTTCTGCTCCAAAATATCCTTTCATGAACAGCGACCAAAAACAAGAGGGGGACAAAAGTGTGCTATTAACAAATATAGCAATGTATATGAACAAAATGAGTTACAGGTACATCTGTTTATCTTTAAAAAGGCATTCTTAGATTCCAAAAGGCATACTTTTATCCCACACTGACTAGGCATTCTATTCCAATAGTTAATCCATAAGCTAGACATTAGGACTATGTTGTGCTGTTCCTCATCTAATACAGGAAGCATGAGACTGTAGGTGAGGACATCTTCAAGCACATATCCAATGCACCATACTGTGACTACTGCTGAAAGATTAAGGTATAATTATTCATCACCACCCCAGAATTAGCATAAGATAGACTATGCTTTCTCTTCTACAGGCATATCCAACCAGTGCCCATCTTGATTTTTTAAAAAAAGGGGAAATTAGGTACCTGAACCTGCATCTGCAGAGACTCCTCTTTGTTCACCCTTTTTTGCTCTGATTCCATTAACTGCAGTAGTCTTTGCTCCAACTGTTGTTTTGATACTAAGGTATCTGTAAGCTTACTGTGCAGACTCTGTACTTCATTTTCTTTGGCCACAAATTTGCTCTGTAAATCTGTAACAAAACACTGCATTTTACACAGGACTCTTCCTTTGCCTGGTTGCTGCTACTCATCTCTAGTGGAGGCATTACCTCCTCCAGAAAACCCCCCTTGAATCTCTCCTCTGCTTCCCCTCCCACATACAGCTCCCCTGAGCAGCCCATGCTTACCTTTATCACAGCACCTGACACACTGTACTAATCTGTCTCCTTTCCCAGAGAGTGTGCTTTCTGAGATCAGAGATTGCCTTTTCTCTACATCCAGAGCTGTGCCGAAGACTTGGCACACAGTACACACTCAAATGTGTTAACTAAATGATACATGGATGCTTAAAACTGTGACATCATTTCTTGGAAACATTCTTTATTTCCCCAAAGATACTTTAGTAAGTTATCTAGTGAATTTCTTATAAATTCCCTCTACTCTCCTACCTGGAAAACAGAAAGATGCTGAAGGCTAACAAACATCCTGGTGTAAGAGAAAGTAAAACTTTTCTGTCTGCTTTTCTTCTTAGCAATGACCCCAAAACAACAAAGCAAATGAGAAACATAAACTATCTTTGATGCAATCAGAAAATAAATGTAACTCCAAATCACAAGAAATTAAAATAAAATGGAGAGATGATCACTAACTTGGCAGAGTCGAGGAAGTCCAAAACGGCGCGGGGGGGGGGGGGGGGGGTATGGACCACCATCACCAAGCATAGAGAGGCAAATATACAGAAAAAGAGGAAAATGTGCAAGTCTGTGTGTGCATGCACATGTGTATCATATATGTTTTAAGAAAAGATGTTCGGGCCGGCCCCATGGCTTAGCGGTTGAGTGCGCACGCTCCGCTGCTGGCGGCCCGGGTTCAGACCCCGGGTGCGCACCGACGCATCGCTTCTCCGGCCATGCTGAGGCCGCATCCCACATACAGCAACTAGAAGGTTGTGCAGCTATGACATACAACTATCTACTGGGGCTTTGAGGGGAAAAAATAAATAAATAGAATCTTTTAAAAAAGAAAAGATGTTCCTTCTATAATATGACACTAATAGAATTGAACACAACTCAAAAAAGAACTCCTGAAAATTAAACTATATGTTTATATACGGTAATATCCAGGATTAGAACTCAGAAGAGCCTAATACTTTTTATCAGCAACAATAAAAGTTAAAACACTAAATTAATGCCTTCAAAATTCTGTTGGAAAAATTATTTCCAACCTAGAATTCTCCATGCAGTCAAACTACCAATCAAGCATGAAGGTAGAAAGAATAAAAACATTTTCAGATAAGCAAAGCCTCAACAAATGTACTTCAAGGCACACTCTTGCGAAGCTACTAAAAGATACGCTATAAATGAAGGAGGAAAGCAAAAAAGATGGCAGTGACATAGGATCTGGAAAACAGGGTAGAGAGACTAAAGAAAATCTCAGGAAGACAGCTATGGAGACAACGTAGAAAGCAACAAGTACTGGAGCAGGAAAACTGAGGACTTCAGAAGGATATCCCCAGGAAAAATGAACAGATTCTCTAGCATCTAACAGGTTGAGAGGCTGGGGGAAGGAAGAGAGTTAAGGGGAGTTTAACCATAGGTAAAACTTTAAACAATAAACTAAAGATCAAGCAAGTTAAAAACATAAAGCAATAATTAAAGAACATTGTTCACAAAGAGAATTGCAGTTTTAATATTTATCTTGGCTCAGCATTGAGTTACACAGTCATAATGATGTAAACAATGAATATTGATATAATCAAAGAGTATGCAAAACCACATCAGAAGAATGAGGGGAGCTGGGAGGAACAGTATGGGAGTATTCAGCCCTCATTTCCTGTAATAGAGAGATAACAGATGCCTATCAGGAAACAGCAGTGTAAGTATGAAAAATATGCTTCTTTAGAAATATTACAAAAACACTAAAAGCAAAAGTGACTGTTCTGGTCAGAGTGAGCTTTTACTGTTTATAGTTATACAGTTGATGGACAGTTACATATAGTTTATAGTTACAATTCTTTTGGCAAAATTCATGTGTGCTTTGTGGATGAAATATAAAATATTAATTTTAAAAGTAAGCTAATGTATCTTAACTTTATATATAAAGAAAAAGGGCTTCAAATATTTTGGGTCTATTTAGATATTGAACCAAAGGGAAATACCTAGAGGGGGTAAAAGAAATCAGAGGAAACCAAAGGTCTAAGAGCAACACTCTGTATGATCTCTCCTAGGGTGTGGAAATGTATTCTACTAGCTCATCACCTCTTCCGTGGGAGCAAGGGAGTAGTGGAGACAGTAATAATACACACAATACAAGCTCCATTATCTCCCAGATGGATTCATCACATTAAGAATAAGTAGTGAAAGTTAGTACTAAGTAGCAGTTTTAAGTAAATGACTTGGAAGGGTAATACTCGCACTGTTTTTCTCTTCACAATATAGGAAGTGAGTCTTTCCTTAGAAACAAAAAATAGAACGAAGAGGGGCCAGCTCAGTGGCATAGCGGTTAAGTGCGCGCGCTCAGCTTCAGCAGCCCAGGGTTCGCAGGTTCGGATCCCAGGCACACACCGACACACCGTTTGTCAAGCCATGCCATGGCAGTGTCCCATATAAAGTAGAGGAAGATGGGCATGAATGTTAGCCCAGGGCAATCTTCCTCAGCAAAAAAGAGAGGGGTTGGCATCGGATGTTAGCTCAGGGCTGATCTTCCTCACTAACTAACTAAATTAATTAATTAAATAAAATAAATAAATAAAACGAAGAGTTGATAACTATAGAAAGGAAACACACACAACCAGGTTCCCACTACCCTATTATGGACAATAATTTTATCTGCAACTTAACACTTCGAGAGGGCTAGGAGAGAGCTTATTTTTAAAAACCTAAGAGATGTTAAAGAAATAGATACTCTGTAAGTGTAAAAGCTATTTTTATTGAATGCCAAATTATACTTTCTTCACATATGGAGAAGGGGGAAACCCTACCCAAAATTATATACTAAATTTATGTGAATACCTCGTCCTCTTACCTTGCTGTGCTGCCTCATGCTCTGCTGTTCTCTTCCTGATATAGCTCTGAACTTCTTCCCACCTTCTTTCAGCTTCTTGTAGTTGAACCTGGAGAAAGGATAATTCAGCAAAAACACAGGATTTCAAGTAAAAGAACAAAAAAAGCGGCATCCTTTACCTTTTACTGTTGTGTCATAAAACTGCTTATTCCAACAACCAGTCTCCTATATTTTAATAAGATAGGCAGATATGCCCAGCCTGATAATGCACACAGATATTATCAGCCACAGCCATTCTACCCTCCAATATACAAGATTTACAGATTGGAGATTATTTCAGAAACTCAATATTTGTACTGGTGGATCAATGTAGCCACTACTATGTATATATCTAATCCACTCAGCTATGATCTGTTTTCCATCAATCTTCCTTCAGCTGACAGGCTTTCAAAAGACAGGATGGTATCTTTATTGCTAAATCTCCTAAGCACCTACAATTCATATTTTGAGGTACAGCACAACATTTCAATTATGACTATAATCTTTAGTGTCATTTATCTACTTACCCATATCCATAGAGAACAAACTTCTATATTTATAAATGCCAGCCATAAACACACCAGCAAGACAAATAGTAAATAAAAGAAAGGACAATTATATCAATCTCCCACAGGGACCCAAGAAAACTTCAAGAAAACAAAAATCACACTATTTTCCATATTCAATTATTCTCAAAGCCCTTTTAACCCCTACTACTCTGGAACTGGTATCAAGGTATGATTATATCAATGACCTAGACAGGAATCTGTCTAATACATTTAACTTACACAACCTGAACTACACCTTCAACAAATCCTCTCCCCAGTAAAAGGAGGAACACACAATTCTACTCATCATTCTACTCAATGTGCATATGCTATAAAGTACAAGAGAAATGAATCTACTCTCTCAATTAGCCTGAGCAATCCCATGCATCTTTTCTCAGTACGAGCATCTCATGGTACCAAGTGCCATTCCGGTGTCTTCACAAACAATGTGTGATTTTTGCACACTATGGCTCAAGTGAGAGTAACTGGAGCAGTCCTTGGTCTTGTGCTCAAGCAAAGGAAAAGCATCTATTCCAGTAATGGAAGAAAGATAGGCTCTACTGAACTTACTGAGAAATCCAAGTCATGGATGATAAGTGATGCTGAAGGTAATTTTAACCACATGATTTTTGCCTTACACATGTAGACCCGAATCTCTATTTATTAGCTGAAATTCTGTTTATACCTGTCAATCAGCTAATTTCATTTTTCGTATCTTCAAACAGTCTTTAACTTCAAACTCAAGCCCATATTCAATTCTTTCATTACCGCACAGACTTCTATATAGGCCAGGCACTAAGACCACAGGTCCCATTAAGCCTCAAACCTCATTTCTCAAACTTATATACAAATTTAGGTCACTAAATATCTACATTATTTATGAAATGATAAATAAAGGTGGAAATTCGTCACCTTCAACTGAGTAACTGCTTGCTCAGCATTCTTCTTGTGGACTTCCTCCTGCTGCAGCTTTCCTGTTTTCTCAGTCAGCTCATTCACCAACCTAGCATAATCCTGGCGCAGTTTATTTAGTTCAGCAGACTGCCTAAAAACAGCAACTGGGTTAGGAACTCTCCATTATTACAAACACATAAAGAGTAGATAAACAAAATATATTTTCTATTAGTTTTGCTGAGTTAGTAACTCCACTTACAGCCAACTGAAAAGGAGTGCTATTATAGTAACTATGTACTAATAACGAACTTTGGTTGAGTATAATCTCTGAATCATTCTGATAATTACACCAATTCTAAAACCACTATAAAACAACCAAGAAAAATGGATGACCACCCACTCATTAGCATGAATCAACAGTATCACCCTCAAATTGGTGTCTGAAATTTTATTAAAATCAACCAGGCAGTGTTTACTCTATGTAAGCATGCTACCAGTCTTCTCTAGGGCACTGTTTCTCAAAGTATGGCCCAAAGCCAACTACGTCACTATCACAAGGAATGTGTCTTAATATGCAGATTCCTGGGCTCCACAACAGAGCCATTGAATCATAATCTTTTAGTGGTAGGACTCAAGAATATGCTTTTTAACTAACACGCCAGATGCTCTTGAGAATAATTAAGTTTGAGAACTACTATTAAAGGGAATAGATGGCTTAAAACTTGTAAATTCAGTCTCATAAATTTGTAGACTATGCCACTGGTGGCACTAGTATTTATCATAAAGTTTAGCTGAAGAGGTTCTTCACACAGCAAGAGAATTGTTTTTCAAAATTAACTCATTTTAGAAAAATGTATAAAACAAAAGTCTAACCAATCACTATCAAATACCACTTTGATGATTCATGAAAATACTCTGCCATTTAATGAAAATTCTCTGCCATTCAATTAAAAATAAAGCATTTGGAAACATACTTGCTTTCCAGTTGGTTTGTAGTGTTGCTGACAGCATCTCTCAGTATGCCATTTTCCTGCTTCAAGTGAGCTATCTCTGCCTCCATCTGCTCACGAATTTGCTGAAACTAAAATTATTTTACACACACATGTAAGATTTAGAAAATGATTGCTAAAGCTAAAAGTTTCTTTTAAAAGAAACTTTATGATAAGAATGTAAAAAGCATCAATAGAACGAAGTTTCAACCACCTTTCTCAAATAAATATAAACAAATTAAAGGATAAACTACATTTTGATAGTGATGAATGCGAAGTAAATACAAGCTGCCACAGCATTCAAGAGCACAAGTAGATGCTAGGTGCTATCATATTTGAAATGCAAAATAAATACACAGAGATGTTGTTTTAGAACTAAAAGATGATTTAGAACTTCTTTCCTATCCAAAGGACTCATAGAATTAAGACTGTCTTGATCCTAGAATATGTCAATTTTATGTTAGCAATATTTTTAATGAAAGATTTTAGTAATCAAAAGTTTAAAAACTGACAATACATTCAATACATATATAGTAAGTTACAAATTGAGCCACAACCCAATAGATGGCAAATTCATTACACAAAAATGTACTTGCTAAAATATTCTGGCCTCTAATTTTTTTTCAGAATTACAGAATCAAAAGATAAAGAACCCCAAGTCTTATATTCCTATAAGGATATGTCTTACTTTAGTATGTGAAATAATCTTAATAATTTTTAGTAAATCTATGCAATTAAGAGAAATTAAAGTATATGTTTCTATTTTTCAGAGAACTTACCATATGAAATCTATATCCTGGCCTCTATAAGCAATCAAGTAAAAAAAAAAATGATGAATCACTTCAACACCTTTCACCCTCAAAAGACGTTGCTACAAGTACTTAACTAATTTTCAAATTAATAGTAAGTAGGAATTAAGAAGAAAAGATCACTTGAGGCTAGGAAAATCAGGTCTTCAATAACCTGATTAACAGGAAAGAATACTTCAAATAGCTGGGGGTTGGGAAGATGGAGGATTGGGCCAAATGAAAACATAGAAGCTTGAGGGTAAGAACCTGACAATAGATTCATTCACTTCTTTTTTGCTATTAGTGGCATTTCCATGGAAAACACTGAGACTTTAACAGTAGTGAAGAAAACTTAAAATTTTTCAGCAGACTAGCAATGTGATTAAAGTAATATTTTACAAACAATCTGGTACTAATTACATGTTAGAATGGAAATGAGAGACCTATTAAGGTGCTATAATTATGATACTATGAAACAATAAACTAAGGTGACATCTAAGAATTGAATGCACGAGTAACTAGAAATAAAGTATCTTTAAGATTTCAGAACAAACTGTAGACTGGGCAAGGGAGAGAGAAACCAAAGGGTTCAAGCCTAAAGATAATAATGCCTCAAAATATTAGAAGATAAAAACAACCTGACCAAAACGAAAGCAAGAGTTTGATTTTAGACATATGTTAAATGTGAGGTGATGACACGAGCTTCCACATTGAAGCATCAGCCAGCAGTGGAAATAATTTCAAAACATCACCTGTCTAGAAGTTCAATTAGGCGGAATATTATAAGCCCACTTGACAAGCAGACCCAAACCATGCTCTTCAATAGCCTTTTTATCTCCAAAATAAAAAGAAGAAAGAAAACAACAACAAAATCACTGGTCCAGACCTAACTGGAATCATGAAAATGGATGATACGTGTAAAAGACGGACAGTAAGAACTGAAGTTTCTAAAATGTTGAAAGGAGACAGGTAAAAGTAAAAACGAGAGACAGAAGGTCACTTCAGCCAAAACCTTAGGAGTTATCCTTCATTATCACTTCTCTCTTCCTCTCTCATCCGCTCTATTACCAAGTGCCCTATCTCTCAAAATCTTCCCCTCACTGTCAACATCTGATCTCAGGCCCTCCTTCTCTCACGTGGATTCCTGCAAAGCCTTCTAACTATCCTTTGTTCCACTCTCCACAGTGCTACCAGAGTACTAATGAAAAATATTGGTTGCTCAAACTCCTTCACTGGCTCCCCAGGTTTCACGTATACAAGGCCCTTTAAGATAGGGCCTCTATTTACTTCTCTAGATCGTCTCTTCTTCATTCCAGCCCTGATTCCCAAATATGACAACTCTCACTGCATTTCTTACAAACTGTTATCACTAGACAACCTGTATCGGAAACACAAGCAAACTCACTAAAAAGCTCAATCCTGGGCCCCAAAACAGACTCACTGAACCATCATTTCTAGAAATGGGACTAAGGAATCACACCACGTAATAACTCTTATACCTAGTGCCCATTCCTTCACTCCCTTACCTGACAAAGCCTAATTGTTTCAAAAGATTCAACACAGTCCACATATCATTTCTAACAAGTCTTCCCTATCAGTCCTTCTCTTCCCCACCTCTCATCTCCATTGTTCCAAAGCACCCAACGCTTACCTCTATGTTAATGGAGTTTTTACTTGTCAGGTTCCAGCGTCCCCACCTCTTCCCCAACTAGAAAAGTTGCTTACTTAAGGACAGGGAGCCAGTTTAGCCATTGTACCATGGCCCAGCACACAGTCTTGCACATATTAGGCACTTAAAAGTTTGCTAATTAAATGAATGCAAACATTTCATTTTGTTTTCAAAGAATAAAAATATACCTTCATCTGCATCTGTTGAGTCTCCTGATAACTGACATGTATTTTGTTTTGAAATACGTTATGTTCCTTTTCTAATGTTCCGATCCGATCTTTCATCCTTGCTATGACGACACTGCTCCTTTCTTTCTCTGTCATCATTTCCTAGAAGAGTAGACCAGAAAAGAAATTATGAAAAACTTGTTATTAAAAAAAAAACAGCACTGGGGCCTGCCCAATGGCATAGCAGTTAAGTTCGCATGCTCTGCTTCGGCAGCCCGGGATTCGCAGGTTCAGATCCCGGGCACGGACCGATGCACTGCTTGTCAACCCACGCTGTGGCGGCGGCCCATATAAAGTAGAGGAAGATGGGCATGGATGTTAGCCCAGGGCCGATCTTCCTCAGCAAAAAAAGAAGAGGACTGGCAACAGACATTATCTCAGGGCTAATCTTCCTCACCGAAAAAAAAAAAAAAAGTACTATAAGACTGTAATAATAAAACATTTTTAACATCAGCAAAAATGTCAGTAAACCAATCATGAATTCTGAAGTAAGTATTTGCTTAGAAAGCAAGATCAAACACAGTGTCTTCTGCATCTTACCTGCTCTTTCCACCTTCATAAACACTTTGCTGTTCTGTTTACTCATATTTCAAATGCACTTCCTGGTCTAAGAGTTACAGAGTTGAACTTGGAATAAATCCTACTTTCTAATTATTCTAAGAAAGAACACTGTCAAAGCAAAATCGTCAGTTGTCTATTACACACAGGCACTAGCTCTCTTTCAGGGTACAGAAAAAGGCCTAAAAAAGAATAGACTGGAAGACAAAAAAAAGAAGTCTCTTTCCTAGGGGAAGAGATAAGGATAAGATATATTTACAGCAGAATGGAAATCTGGAATAAAGGAAAGTAAAAATCAGACCTTTACTTTTTTTAAAAAATCATAGCAGAGTTTTAGTATGTTCCCAAATCAAATCTTAAAAGAGTGAGTTCATTTGGTGTCACAAGCATTATGAACTCCTAGAAAAAATATCAATGATCAAAGTACAAGAAAGCCTGCAAAGTTTTCTACAGGTATGATCAGTCCATGCCCCTTGCTCTAGGAAACTGTTTGGCAAAATTTAAGATTTTTATGTAATTGATGGTTGCCCACATGAGTTGGTTCATTTACATTTGCGAATTGTGATACTGATGTCTACAATACATTTAGGAAAAAAGCATACACATCTTAAGTGTACAGCTCGATGAATAACCACAAAGTAACCTTTTGTAATTTTTAAAACACAGTCAGAAATTTTTAAGGTATGGCCACATAAAACTATACTAAAGTTTCTAAACTTAAGAAAACATACTTATTTTAGTAACAATTTTGACTAATCTTAATCCAACCAAGTTTTTCCATTGACTTTTTTTATTTACATCAAATTCACATAAAGGTTTTGATTTTATATTCACATGAGGCCATTCTCATAATGTCATCAAGTAGCGATGTGAACAATGCAGAAATAAAGCTCATTTAATCTACTGTATTTACTTCCCAAAAGGAGAAACAAGCACTTCGGGGGAATAAGACCACATTTTCTAGAGGATTTCAATTATGTTCTCAGTCTACATAATTTTTTTTTTTGGAGATATAATTGACACAGAACATTAGTTTCAAGTGTACAACACAGTGATTCAATGTTTGCATATATTGCAAAATGATCACCGCAATAAGTCTAATTAACATCCATCACCACACAGTTACAAATTTCTTTTTCTTGGGATGAGAACTTTTAAGATCTACTCTCTTAGCAACTTTCAAATATACAACACAGTATTATTAATTATAGTCACCATGCTATACATTACATCCCCAGGACTTATTTATTTTATAGCTGGAAGTTTATATGATTTGACATGATTTTTTAAATGTCTTTTTTTTTTTTTTTTTTTTTACTTCCCAGAGTAAAATTTCTGGGGTTTGAAGCACTCATTGATTAAAAATTATAAAGATTTATCAAAACCTTCATAAATAAATTACTTATGCAAGAGTTTCATATTTATCCTATAAATTGGATTAAAACAAGATCACACCGAGTTTTCTGCTTCTATAAAGAATAATTCTAAGTCAGATCCAATTGAAACATTCTCCCAAAATCCAAACGCTTGTTATTCTAAAATCAGGATATCTATCAGCACTATTATTTTAAATTCATAATTCAACTGTAGACTATAATAACATGAAAGAGCAAAGGCCCACCACCACCAAAATTCTAAAAGAAAATGACTTTTACTGGCTATAAATTTATTACACAAAAAATTAAATCAGGAATTATGGACAATTTCCAAGTCCTTCATTGCCTCTGATTCAGAAAGTATATCCCTTCAATACAAGACTTTCTTCACCTGGGTTAACTGCTTACACCGATCCTTCATAGCAGCAGCCTCTTCCTTCACAGCAGCAAGCAACTTGTCTTTTTCTTGAAGCTGATGTACAAGTGCAGTCAATTCTCCTTTACTTGACTACCATTGAGAAATCAACACAGAATTAGTAATAGTTACATGGGCTTATGAAAATGAAGTCTCTAATATCAAGTGTTCTTAGGCCAACGCAGAGTTCGCTATTACATATGAAGTAGAACGACTGCCAAAAATACTGGTCAGTGAAATATCACTCAGAAAAGTCATGTATCAGTATATATTCTGATGCATATGATAGGATACATATCAATCAAGAAACAAATTTTTACAAAGAATTATAGTACTTCCAGCTTTAATCCCAGAGTCAAAACAGCAATCTCCCCTTCTCCTCCTAAAAGATCAAGAGGAGTACAAAATCAAAACGCAAACTGAACCAAAAGGAAACACTTACATGCAAAGTGAAAGCATAACATCAGGAAAGACTGCCAAAAGTAGTGGAGATCAAACAGAGGTGCTCAAGAACCCTGCCAGAATGTACCCCAGACCACAGAGGTGCCATGGGTGCATCGTTCTCTAAAGTTAACAGGCATATCCTGAAAAGTAAAACCAACAATCCTTCTTCTGACATCAGGAACGAGCAAATCCAGAAGGTAAGAATTTTCTTGGAAGTAGGTCTCAAGAAGCAGAAGTAGGAATAAAGAAGAAATCATACCGACAAACTTTACTCAAAGAAAGCAGCTAGCAAGTGAGGCAGAGTCGAGAGAGAGATTCTCTACAGTGAGACTCTTTATAGTCAAGTCTTTTTTCTGGGAAGAAAGGCTGAAAGAACTCATTTGCACACATAGCCCAAGGAGAACACCAGTTAGCCTGGGCCCTTCATTATCAATCTCCAGGCACAGACATGAGCCAAGAGGAACACCCTTCATTCGAAGAAGAGTACTGATCAAAGAGAAATTGTTGTGGGACTATGCAAGATACAAGAAAAAAGGAAGGAAAATAATAAGAAAAAACAAATGGAAAGTGAGGAAAAACCACCAGAGAAAGATCGTCAAAGAGCAGACAAAGATCATGATTAAAAAATATCACCATGTACAACTATGACATACAACTATCTACTGGGGCTTTGGGGAGGGAAAAAAAAAAGGCAAAAAGGAGGAAGATAGGCAACAGATGTTAGCTCAGGGCCAATCTTCCTAAAAAATAAACCATGATTTTTAAAAATCTAATATAGCAGTCATTTCTGGAAAAATAAGAGCCAAGAACAGAGCTCAGAAGAAAGAGCTTCAGAGAAAAGATAAGACCACAGAATGTGATGAAATATGAGCTGGCAAAACCCAAAGTAGAAGTAAAAGTAACACCATCTCAGAAATACAACCCAATCAGAAGCAGCAGCCAGAAAAAGACATGCTGCTGAAAATACAGTGAGAGACATAGAGTCCAGGGTGGAGAGAATTAAATAAAAAGAAGTAGAAATAAACCAAAAGCTTTATTTTTTTTTAGAACTAAAATATGAGAGATAAACACAACAGGCAAAGAAGATCCAACATATGCTTAATTGATACCCATTATTTTAAGGGACACTGAATCTCATGATTCAAAAGACACGCTTTATCCAAAAGAATATTGATAGAGGAGTCAATGCCCCAGCTATATTATCGTAAAATTACTGCTGAACTTCAAAGCTGAATCCCCCGGTGTCTGTACAGGGGGGTGGACACTGGAAAAGTCCAATAAATAATAAACACTTGGTTAATGGCCCCAAAAATGTTTTTATTGTGAGAGTGTAGTTTGATAAAAATATATGAAAAGCGTGCAAAATTCAGGCTGGTCTCAGACCTCTATCCAGCGACATGAATGTAGACAACAGCAATACCCCACCAAATTATCATTCAAGTATAAAGACAATTAAGAAGCATTTTAACTTGCCAGAATTTGGGAAATAAGATTTCCAAGAGCCCTTCTTGAAAAAATTCCAAGGAAAACAACTTCAGCCAACCAAGAGATGAATACAGAAGCTATAGCAAAAGAGCTAGTATTAAGCTTTGAACCCACCATTAAACTGTAGAATTATGACTAAACAAAATGAAAATTATAGTCACAAAACAAACATTAAATATGATAAGAATCTGATAAATGTTATAATAAACAAAAGTTGAGAAAGAAGAGAGAAGGTAGGGAAAAATTTAAGTTATATAGCATGGGGCCAAAATAGTTAATAAAGTTGAAAAATCACATAATTGAGGCAAGCATATTTAAAGACCAACACTAAGAAATTAATAATCAACTAAAACAATCAAATAAATCTTAAACATTTTCTCACTAGTAATCAGATAAACAGTCAACATTTTTGAGCAATTACTATATGCTAGGAACTCCAAGCGCTTACTATGTATTATCTAATTCTCAAAACGTGATTATCATTCCCTTTTTAGGGATGGGGAAATTGAGGCCTTAAGGTTAAGTAACTTATCTAAGGCCACAAAGCTCAAAGTGGCAGAGTCCAGATTTGAATCCAGGAAACCTGACTCTAGAGCCCGGAATCTTAACCTACACTCTAAAATATAAAATACCCGTATCTCATAGCTTAAACACAAAGGAATGTGCACACACACACACACAACATAACATCTCCTCTCTAACTCTGCAACCCCTTTAGCTTTTACTCTATTTTGCCCTTCCCATCTAAGCTTATGCAAAGTCGACACTGTCACCTTTCCTATTCATTTGTCATTTATTTATAGTCTATTACTCCAATGAAACTACTTTTACTAAGGATGTCAAATCCAGTTTTTCAATCCTGATCCCTTTCTCTCTCTAAAGCATGTCATTGTTGACTTCCCCCCCGACCCCTGAACTCTCTATCCTCCCTAAGCATCTGTGATTCCACTGTCTCCTGGTGTTTCCCCACCTTCTGCTCCTCCTTCAGTATTCTTTGTGGTGGATTTCCTTGCTCTTTAAATGCTGGTGATTCTCAGGGTTCATTCTTGAACGTCTTAGCACGCCTCACATCCTCTCTGGTCTAATATACGTCCACCATACATATTGGCGATAGTGGATTACTTTCCTAAATCACTCCCATTGCAATCTTCTTTCAACTCCAGAGAAACATACATTCAACTATGAAATGATTATACCCACTTAAATGATCCAAAGGATGCCTAAAACAACTTCCTAAAATTTTTCACAATGCTCGACTCTCTCTTCCCCTGCAAAGTATTCACAAATACCCACTGTCACCACAATCTATCCAGTTACTTAAAAGCAAAAACAAGGCTTCATTCTAGACTCCTCTTTGGCCACCATGGCTAACTGGTTAGCAAGTCCTCTAACTCCTCTATCTCTAGTCTATGCCTGTGCTAGTGCTCCTGCATTTATTTTTCCCCTTTCTCTGGAGTGGTCTTTATTAGGTGTGGGATTCATTTACATCTGGAACCTTGAAATTTATTCAAGGTTATTAAAGGTCTGACCAAGACTCAGTTTCGGTAACAAGAAAAGGGAGAAATTAAACTTCCCTAGTCTTTCCCAGAATACAGAGGACCTACAAAGGCACTGAGTTCTTGCAGATGAGAATAGAACCACTCCTTGAGAAATCTAGAAGATTTTAATTCAAAGCCAAAAGGTTCCAAGGAAAAGTTTCAAAACACTCACTCTATTTCAAAACACTACCTTTAACAGTCCCCAACTTCCTCCTTGGTCTGCCTAAAAGAGCTAGCAGGGGGACTGTGATTTACCACCCAGTCACTGGAGTTCAAAGCTCTCTTAGACAATAAAATGACTACTCTTGCCCCCATAAGCCACCACCAACATCCTTAGTCAGAAGAGAAATACTTAAAGCAATTATTTTTAATTTTAACAAGCAATAATTTCCAACAGTTAGGTAGTAACATAGTAACTTCAGCTGGAGGCTTTTCCCTGCTAGGAGCTTTTCCCAATTCCCACAAATAGCTAAAACTCTTTTATGATATATACTTACCCAATTAAAACAAAGTAAATCAAAGGACAAATTCTTCAACCAAAAATTTCAAGAAAATTCCTTGCAACAGAATAATCTGACTTTGTATCCAAAGTCACATAGACTTATCACACACACTCTGATTACCCTCAAACACCCTGTTTACTCTAGGTCATTGCTGGCGCCACATGAAGACTGTCCAACAAGCATACTACGTTGTAAAATACCATAGATTTGTAAAAGATGTTGTCAATAGGTTACTTGGTGGTATGAACAGACTTATAATGCTATGATAAATGCTATGACAAAACAATCCAGACAGTTATGAGAAAGAATAACAGGGAGAACAATTTAGAATGGGAATTCAGACAAGCCTGATGATATTTAAGTGGACATATTAAAGAAGAATTAACCAAGGGGGATTGGCGGGGAGGACGAGGGTTTGGGACAGTCCAGACAGATTAAGAAATGGTTTAGTATGCTCTAGAGAAACCAGAAAGACCTAGTATGGGTGACTGTAGTGAGGGGATGGGGAAAATGCTATGAGATAAGGCTGTAAAGACAGAGGTATTGGTCTACTAAGAAATCTGGATTATGTTCTAAATGCAAAAAGAAAGGCACCAAAGGGTTTTTAAAGCAGTGATATAACCTGATTTACCTCTGTAAAGGTCACCTTATAGATGTGTGGAAAAAACAGATTAGAGGGCTAAGAAGGAAAGCAGAAACATCAACTAGGACACAACCAAAGGTAATGAGGTGAGGGGTGATGGCTTGGACTAGGGTAGTCTTTATTTTAAGAAAAACAGAAGCCACTAAAGGTTTTAAAGCAGATAAGTGGTTAGGTGGGTGGGTGCATGTGTGTTTGGAAAAAGAACAGTTAAGTCCACCATCTAATATTGAATACTAGACATGATGTCATCTTATCTCACACAAGTAACACTTGAAAACTTGTCACCTTTCCCAGTATGACACAGTACACATGATAATATAGTGAACATGACTCAAGAGAAATTAAATATTAATTCCATGGATTGTTTTTGTTTTTTTACAAATTTTAGTCAGTCACAGCAGTGATTCTATCATCCAAATCATTTATTTTAGAGGGGTAATACTGCACACGCTTACACACACACGCACACACACACTAAACAACAACAGATTCCCAGGTTCTTCAAATGGTGCTATCTTCAGTCACAAAAACATTCCATATATGTTATCCAGAAATCACCTGACCTTGCCTTCACCACTTGCAATCAAAGCAAAGCGAGGCACACCTTAGCCAAGTGCCAAATGACTATAGTATCATATAAATCATCTTACTCAATATAAGCAATTCACTTTTGTCAAAACCTCAGACGACTCAGAAATCTGACTAAATAAGTGTATCGATTGGTACAGATACATGAAATAACTTCTGAAGGCATTCCAGAACTCTTAAATGTGACTATGTGCTTTGAGGTGTGAAGAATAGGAATAGATAATAATTTATGACTCTAGCAGAAGTCTTGCTTGGTGAACTTCTAATCACTGCTCCCAAATATGCCTATAATCAAAAATATGCTTACTTTCTTTAAAGCATCCTGTATCACACCAGACTTCTCCTTTAGCAGGTCTACAACACAAAGGGCCTCATTTTCAGAAAACATCATAGTCTTCAAGGACAGAAGAAAATCTTTAAATTTCACTTCAGCATTTTCTTTAAAAAAAAAAAAAAGAAGTTGGCATTTAAAAGACACAAGTAATAACTTCAGCAAAGGTAAGCATCAAGAATTCTTGATCCAGAAAGTCAATAACCAAGAGAAAAGAGATTTACATTTCAAGTCAAACAACGATAAATGCTCCAGTCAAGAGAGAAAAAAAAGTTTATCATCGTTAATATAATATGGAATAATTACATTAACTAAAAATTTGCTCAAGCTACAGAATACTAAAGTGCCAGTATGCTTAAAAAAAAAATCATTCAAATGTCTAGTATATGCTAGTATCTATCCTAGATATATTCACATTCTCATTTAACCTTAATACTCGTGACATATAAACCAAATTTTACAGATGAGAAAATAAGCTCGAAGATAATTGTAGACAGAAAGCTGATTTTACAAAGATCAAATATATACAAGTAATTCTGACATTTAAAAAAATCCATGCATCAAACCTCTCCTGATTCACCCCAATTCAACTGCTCTGGGGCTCTTATATTAGCACCAACTTCCCCTTCTTAAAAGCAACTGCCACCCAGCAGACCCAAAGGGGCCCAGGGCTGTTAATACTTCAGCTACATTATAAATTTAAAAAGGCAACTGTGTGCATGTGTAGGGACAAGGAGTATATGGGAACTCTCTGTACTTTCCACTTAATTTTGCTGTAAGCCTAAAAGTGCTCTAAAAAAAATAAAAGTCAATTAAAAATAATAATAAAAGGTGGTTGTGAATTAACACAGAAACATCGCAGGAGGCAATAGTAGAAGGGAAAAGATCACCAGATATCAAAATAGCCGCGGGACCTAGGCAAGTCAAATTCCAGTGTCCAACTCTACAAAGCTGAGGAGGTCGGGCTAGAAAACTACCAATAAATCTTTCACCACAAGGATTCTATTAGTTTTCTGCAATCCATTATTTCTATGAGAAAATGCACCTGACTCCATCAGAACTCAAAAATGTGTTTCTTCAATACAACAGGTTGTTGCATTCTGCATGTTACCTTTGTCTGTTTCAGTCTTCAATTTTTTAGCCCCCGTTTTCTGGATTCCTTCTACTTGGCCAGGTTTAATCAGATCAATAATCTCTCTCTTATCCACCACAGGATTTGAGTCAGCATTATCCATCAAAGGAATATAAGTAGCTGCTTGAATAAGGGGTTCATCCACCAAGACTGCAATTTAAATTCAACAAAATTTTAATTAGGGTTTTTTATAACAGAGTAATTAAACAACATGTAAGCACACTTTAATGATAAATGTAGTTATTTTCAAATCTCTAATACCAGCTCAATTTGGCTTTAAACTCCAATTTTATCATTTAACAAATCAAAACACTCTTCTAATTAAGCAGTACCAGTTTAATGTTATTTTATAGTAAATTAAATCATCTAAAAGTGTGTAGCATATCTCTTCAAATAGTATCTGAAAATTTCTTATTATAATCCTTTACATTTCAGTTAGTTCTCACTTTTATCCTGTTTTAACTAAGAATCCATTCACGTTTAATTAGTGCTTAAGGAAAACTATTAATTTTTAGTTATGTTGGCATGTTTCTGAATTCTTATTGCAATTGATAATTTTTAATTCAGTTCCTTTCACTTGCTAGGTACAAAAATCAGTGAT
This sequence comes from Diceros bicornis minor, assembly GCF_020826845.1. Classification (NCBI taxonomy): domain Eukaryota; kingdom Metazoa; phylum Chordata; class Mammalia; order Perissodactyla; family Rhinocerotidae; genus Diceros; species Diceros bicornis. The sequence continues at coordinate 5,643,109 of NC_080763.1, read as the reverse complement.
TGTTCCTTGCAAATATCATCTCATTTCTAACAGTTATGCCTCTAATTTCCAGGCCACTTCTTACAACACTGGTTAAAATTTCCAGAACAACATTAAAAGTGGAGTAAGGAAGCCTCCTTACCTTGTTCCTAATCTTAATGAGAAGAACTCTAAGAGTCTGAACATTAAAGTCTGATGTCTGTTGGTTAGAGATACAAACTTCCACACCCACCTGGGAATCTCTCTATATTCCTTTTATAAAAACCTTTTCAGCATGTATAGTTCTTTTATTTAAAATTTACAATAAATATTTAATCTTATCAAATATTTCTGGGTAATATTTTTCTATACCTGATTGCTTGATATGTCATAATTTTATTACAAAAAATAGAACTTCATCTTTTCCTTTTCCAATTTTACTATTTTCTAGCACTAGTTGATACCACAACCCAATACTACTTGAAAATCACTGTTGAATCTATATAATTTTCATAGCTAAGTCTTCCCCGGACAATTCTGAACATATAAAAATTGCTCCATCACTTTTAATTGGATGCTTCCCATACATACATGCAATTAAAAATTGTTTAGGAAATAATTAGGAATGCAGGATAATGACAGATCTAGCTAATGTCCTCAAGCACAATCTTTAAGTGCTATTAAGAAGTACAAATATTTCAGGAATATTTTTCTTCTATAGAGACTGTATGCTATTTACATTATTTTCAAAACTCAGTTAAGAATATTTATAAATGCTTTGTCCTTTTTAAATTTCAGATAAATCTCTTCATCCCAAACTTATAGCCTGCCCATCTGTCAGAGCACCATGGGGCTCAAGAGAACTCTGGACTCGCATCAGTATTATGGTTGTCCAAGTACACATCAGGCTGGAAATTAAAGAGCACATGAGGTCTTCAGGGTCCTTGTCCTAGTGTACTTCTCTAGAATTAGTATTTATAAAATACATAGATACGCATTTCACCGTTTTCCGTCTTTTGCTTCTTTGACGAAACTTTCTTCTTTCCTGATCCACTTTCTTGTTTAGTCTCTTGATGGAGGGGCAATGATTCTTGCTTTTTTGAAGGTGCCATAAGAGGTTCCACCTTTTTATCCTGATCATCTTTATTAAAAATAAAAAAATCATCATAGCAAACAATGAACACACCAGAAAAGATTCAATTATTAATGAATAATTCCCAGACTGCTTTACCACTCAAATTTTAAACTCTGATATACAACTCGCTCACTAATAACTTATCATTCTAGCTTTCTTACTCTGCTACACCTGCTCTTTAACTTCAAGACTTCTAGTCCTTGCTCCTTCTTTTATATCCTATTTCTCAGCCACTCCTAGCCCTACTCAGCCTACAGGCATGGTCAAATCTCTATCATCTTAAAAAACAAAACCCTTCCCACCACTGTAATTCCTAGCCTCCCACACCCATTTCCTTCTTACATTGACAAAAGAATAGACTGTACTTCCTTTTCTACCAGTCATTTCTCAACTAATTGCAATCTGATTTTTATCTCCTCCACTACATCCATGAAAAGATTTACTCAGGTCCCTAGTGTCCCAAACGCCATACTCTACCAGTAATATCCTTTAACCTTTAACTTCTATTCAGCATTTCATACTATTGGTCTCTATCTCCTTAAAATTCTCTCAACTCCATTATGCTAAGTGAAATAAGCCAGCCACAAAGGGGCAAATACTGTACGATTCCACTTATATGAGGTACCCAGAGTAGTCGAATTCATAGCAACAGAAAGTAGAATGCTGGTTGCCAGGGGCTGGGGGGAAGGAGGCATGGGGAATTAGTGTTTAATGGGTACAGAGTTTCAGGAGGGAAGATGAAAAAGTTCTTGAGATGGCTGGTGGTGATGCCTGCACAAGAATGTGAATGTACATAATACACTTAAAAATGGTTAAGATGGTAAATTTTATGTATATTTTACCACAATAAAATAAATAAAATTTAAAATTCTCTCCTATCAGCTCCCATAATTCTTTTCTTACACTTGGAATGCAGCCTCCTTTGTGAGCTGCTCCTACTGAACACCTCACATGCTGATATTCCTCAGAGTTGTGTCTTCAATTTAAATACTTCCATTGGACGATCTTATCTACACCCATGACTTCAACTACTATCTTCATGCTTAAGGCTTCTGAATCTATATTCTAGCCTTAGGTCTCCATACTTACATATCCTACTACAGCCTGAATTGCATCCTATGAAAGCAGCCCCCATAGGCACCCAAAACACAGACTGAAAGCATTCTCCTCGACATACACATCCACTCTCTCTCCAGTTTTCCGTATCTTAGTGCTACCAACTACCTACCAATCAGGGGTTGGCACACTTTTTCTACAAAGGGCCAAATAGTAAATACTTTAGGCTTTGACAGACTCATAACTATTCATCTGCTGCTGCAGTGTGAAAGCCAGCCACAGATGTATGTTAACAAATGAGCGTGGCTGCATTCAAAAAAGCTTTATTTATGGACACAGAGGTCTGAATTTCATATAATTTCCACATTTAACAAAATATTATTATTCTTTTGATTTTTTTCAAACCATAAAATGTAAAAGTCATTCTTGGCTCATGGACCATAGAAAACAGGAAGCAGGCCACATTTGGCTCATAGGCTGATGTCTGCCAACCCCGACCTAACTTAGAACTTGGGAAATCAGCCATGATCCTGCCTTCTCTTTTATCTGCCATACCCTATCCAATAAGGTTAGTCATGTCATTTTTTACTTTGTAGACCTCTCTACTTTCTATTTCTTCTGTCACTACCGTAGTTCAGTCCTCCAACTTAACTTGGGAAAAAATAACCTCTTAACTAGTCCGCCTACATCAAATACTACACCATAAAACTTGTCCTCCGAAGTTCTGCCAAAGACATCTTCTAAAATATAAACCTGACCATGTAAATTAACCTGCCTGAAAATCGTCAACAATGGCTAAACTATACCATCCCAGCTCCTCAGCACTGTATACAAAAACCACAATGATCAAGCGACTGCAGATCTTTCTAGCTTTGCTTCCTAACTACTCCCTACCTCTCTCTTCATGTTTCAGCAATGCACCGTACCCTTATGCCTTTACACGATATTCTGCTAATGTGAATGAGACCCCACTACTTGCTTAGTGAAGTGATTCATCCCGGAAGACGCAGCTCCGACACTGCCTCCTCTGTAAAGCTTTTCAGCCCTGGGCCTCCTAAGTAGTAGTTGTTTTGGCCACTGTCCTTCTTCCATACTTTGTACATCTCTTACATAAGTTGCATTTTATTATTGGCTTACATGTCCTTCTCCCCCACTATGAAGTGCTTACTCCTATTTCTCTAGTATCATAGCTGGCAAAAAAATATTTAAAATCCAAGATAACTAATTTAACACTGCACAAGATACCTGAACAACTTAATGGTACACACAAGTCCTTTCATACAGAGTAAACTGCAGTTTCACACATCACCACGCCATTTCTCATGTCCTTTCCATTTGCACCAATTAACCCCCTCCTTGGAATACCCTAGCCCATCCTTCCCCAGCCACCCAAGAAAACCAGCTAGTACCTATTCATCCTTTAAGATTAATTTCAAGCATTACATGCTCTATGTGGCCCACCTTACAACTCCTACACTAGTTTAGACATACCTAGATCATTATACTAAACTTTTTGTATTATAGTAATCTATTTTACGTTTGTGGCTACACCTAGCACATGACTACCTTGAAAATGCACTATTCATCTCTGCAGTTTTAGTACCTAATATAACAACTAGAATAACACAGATGGTAACTGTTCCCAAAATGAATCAATCAAGGGTGAAAAACGATATCTGATATATCTTTTCATCTTTGACTCCTACCACACTGATTAGAAAGTACTGGTTGAAATAAGTGTAAAAGTTTCTAACTGCTTAGTGGTTTTAGTCAAATAGTTGGGTTTTATACATTTCTATTAAAGGTTTTTTCCATACCTGTTACATAAAGCTTAGTTTTAAATGCTGTTTTGTGTTCAATACTAATTACCCCTATCAGCAACTATAGTTAATGAAAGCAAACACACAGTGAAAATGATAATGATCTCAGACTCAGTATTTAACATTTTGTATGCACACCTATCTGAATTTCAAGCTCTAAAGTTTTTAAAACAAACACAATCATATGATAAAGCTGAACAGATTATAATACCGCTTCCATTCTTAGACTTCTTCTGCCCTGATTTCTTCTTTGAGGCAGCTGCTTCAGAGGGTGGGCTGGGCTGTTTAGTAACTGGGACAGGCTCTACGTTTTTGCCTGGAATCTTCGACACATCACTTTCTTTGGCGACCTGCTCTTCTAGTATAGGCTTGTGTTTCTTTTCCTTTTTCTTTCTTTCTCTAACACTACTTGAAGTTTCTACCACATTCAGTGGAACAGGTACAACTTGCTCATCTTCTACAGCCAAGGCATCAGATAATTTAAAGTCCCGGGGTACACTCTCAGAATCGGATTCATGGAGATTCCCATTCTGGATTTCCTTCTTTTTATTCTTTTTCTTTTCTGCTTTCTTTTTATCTGTTTTGGTAGGAATAAGCTTTTGTTCTCTTTTCTGTTTTGCAAGAACTTCATCATATAATGTTTCTTTCATGAAAAGCCAGAAGAAGAGGAAAATTACTGTAATAACTACTGAAGGAATAAGGACAATAAAATATGTTGACTCATAAAACTCCATGGTGCTTTTTGTTAATGTGACCTTTAAACCTAAATGTGAAAGAAAAAAAAAACCTGAGTCAGTCTTATAAAAATTAAACACACAAAACCTCTGCTCTTTCAAGTGGTGTTTCAGATCTAACCTGATCTACAAATCTAAGGAAGTTAGTTGTTTAAATCATATACCTGATTACTTTGCCATTTACAATTCAAATATAGTAGAAAAGAAGAATATGTAGTAACTAGAAAAGTTACTACATGTGTTACACAGAAGAGGTGTAACACATCCTACTATTTTTAAATCATGTGAAAAGATAGGAGGAAAAAAACTTAAGACATCCATTACTTTTTTCCTCAAATATCCACTTTTGACACTTACTTTTTTCCTTCTACTGTACAATGTTGATGAATACTACTATATGTGGAAATAAAGAGGCATTAACTATTACCAACACACTGGATATTCATTAATGGCAAAGAAAATAGAGGTGGTTCATTCCCTCATTTAAAGATTTAAGCCCCTTCACAAATTTCTAGCACCTTTATTCCAGTGACTGACAGCCTCATGATTTGGTGGGATACATCAAGGATATGAAAATAAAGTCGAAACCAAAATGTTAGGATGTATCATTTGGCATTAAAATAAATTACAAATTAGATGCTTTTCTTGATTTTTTTCAAGGCAGCCCTTACTGCAAACAAGTTATATTGCAATAACAAAGCTGGCCATCACCATGCTTTCCAAATGCTAAAAGAGGCTTTGCCTCATCAATAGCATATCAGCCTTACTCTTAGATTAACCCAATAACTACAGAAACTAAGGGTGTGATTTGACTACCCGATTTGCCTTGAATATAGGCATTATATCCCTCATCTGAAGGGTAGTCTCAGCTAAAATTAAACCTCAAAGTAAGAATGATTCTGATGTTTAGATTCGAGATATCAATATTCCTATAAACACGTATAAGCCACATAAAAGTGGCTTGTATTCTTATAACTCATCTCAAATTCGTTGTGGAAAAAAGCAAAGTGTGTAATGCAGATGAAATCAACCCCCAGGACTTGCTTAAGATAAAGCTAAACAAAGTTAAGTCAACTTTTGCACTTTAATATACAAATAAATCTGAGAATTTTACAAGTTTTTAAATTATCGGTCTGAAGTCTTAAAACCAGGTAATGATTAAAGAAACCAAATTCCCCCTAAACAGAGGAATCATTATTCTAAGAATTATTCTAGAACTTAGAAAACTTCTGCTTTAAAGTTGGATAAATCTGAGTTTATTGAATATAAGACTTCACCAGAACAATTTTAATAGGACTCATGAATTTTCCAAAACAAAATAAAGCTAGTCACAGCTGTCTGTGTTAACTGCCAAGATAGACAGACTTAGGAATCTTATATTGATAACATAATAAACTTAAGCTTATTAAACTTAACTTTGTATTTTGACTAATTTATATATCACTTTAAAATGTGGCTTATACTTTATTCAAGTTATACCAGCAATAACCTAAGTCTGAAAATAGCGAGAAATGGGACCTGTGAACAAAGTTGTTTATCATGCACACTATTAACCTTTGTGACTGAAACAGTACTTGATAACATTTCCCACTTCTATAAGCAGTTTTTTAAATGGTATTAACACAACCTTGGACTTACTAAGACAAGATTTTAACAAGTTGAAGGGGAAAAGATGCTAACAAAATACTAAAAGAAACTTTATACTTCCTTGATAATTCATGAACTATCCAGGTTTTTAATTAATTAGACATATTTTACTGTGCCTATGCGTTACTGGTCAACCAGGAATGCTTTTAAACAGCAGAGACCAAGTTTTACTTTTGTTTTTTGTTTGTTTTAACATTAACATCCATAGGCTACACAGCCTGTTCAGCTCGGAAGTTGAGAGAAAAAAAAGGACAAAACAATGAGTTAGAACTCTTCAGATTTTTGCTTTAGGGAAGAAAAGAGGCTAAGGCACTTCGTAGCAGCCACAGACACTGAAAAAACGTCAAGTCAAAGTTAGAGAGGGCTTGACGAACAGCAAGCTGCAGCCATATGCAGCCTCGGTCCTCCAGGGTCATGATGATTTTCTAGCTCCCTTTTCCAGGTCCCATATAAGCCTGGAGAAATCATGGTTCCCATCTTTGGATTTTCATGAGATCCCCTTCTCACAATTCAATTCCCCTTCATTTGAGCTCTCTTTCTGCATCTGGAGGAGCCTAACCAGAAGACCAAGACAAATTTAAAGTCAAGAAAATGTTTGGGGGGCACGCCTGGTGACACAAGCGGTTAAGTGGGCACGCTCCGGTGCGGCAGCCCGGGGTTCGCCGGTTCAGATCCCAGGCGCGCACTGACGCACTGCCTGGCAAGCCATGCTGTGGCGGCGTCCCATATAAAGTGGAGGAAGATAGGCACGGATGTTAGCCCAGGACCGGTCTTCCTCAGCAAAAAAAGAGGAGGATAGGTATCGGATGTTAGCTCAGGGCTGGTCTTCCTCACAAAAAAAAAAAAAAGAAAGAAAATGTTTGCACTCCTTTAACCCAATAATCCTGATTCTTTATCCCAAGAAATTTGCAAGGAAAAGCATATATAAAGATTTTCAGAGCAACATTACATAGAATACGAAAAACTGAAAGAGACAGAAAATATCCAACATCAGAATGGGTTAACTTAGCAAATATCAACTCAATAAAATATTGCAGGCCAGCCCGGTGGCTTAGCGGTTAAGCGCGCGTGCTCCACTACTGGCGGCCCGGGTTCGGATCCCAGGCACGCACCGACGCACTGCTTCTCCAGCCATGCTGAGGCCGTGTCCCACATACAGCAACTAGAAGGATGTGCAACTACGACATACAGCTATCTACTGGGGTTTTGGGGAAGTAAAAAAGGAGGAGGATTGGCAATAGATGTTAGCTCAGAACCGGTCTTCCTCAGTAAAAAGAGGAGGATTAGCACGGATGTTAGCTCAGGGCTGATTTCCCTCACAAAAAAAATAAATAAATAAATAAAATAAAATATTGCTACTACAACTCTAAGTACTAAGACTTTTTGTTAAATTCAATACTGCTAAATAGTCAAAATCATAATTTTACTTGTATGATCAAAGCATTTTATGTATAACAGGTTATTAAGATGAAGGTACAAATTAAGAAGTTGTACCAAAATTATGGGTACAGTCTCACTTGCCTTACTATTTTAGTTTTAAACTTTTGTTAGTTTAAGAGAAATTCATAAAATGTTCAATTCCTTGCTTATTTTAAAAAATGGCAAAATGAATAAGTACTACAATATGAATTAATATACCAGTTTCACATTATACCCATGAGTGTAACAGTAATATAAGGAGGGAAAAAAGGCAGCAAAAGGGGACTAGAAATGAAATCCAGGGAAGAAAACAGGGGGAAGGGCAAAGACAGGCAGAAATATTTAAAAAAGGCGGGGAGGGCAGGGGAAAAATAAAAGGAAGGGGAAGGAGACAAAGTCAATTTAGCTCAAGGTGATAGCAATCAGGTCATGAAAATTTTCTAAGTCCACAGGCTGCAATTCAATGTATGTTCGCTGAGTTGATAAAACATGGAGACAAGTAAAGGCTCAGGTATTGAGATGACAGTTAGCAAAACCAAGGTTAATGATCTCTCCCATATTATCACATTCCCTCTGTAATGACCTTTTAACCTAATCACACCTTGACCTTAATAGATTCCACTATGAATGTAATTAACAGCCAGTGGTGGTACAGATTTCTCTGTCAAGGGAACCAGGAGTAAGATACCCATGGGATCATAAGAAATCAAGCCCAAACTATTCTCAACCTACATTCTATACCAGTGGCTTTTATCTTTTACTCAGACATAAATCCTTCAAGAAACTGATGAAAGATACCAACCCTCAAAACAAACAATAAAGTGTACACACTCACTAAGGCATACACATAATTTCAGGTTTCTGGACTCCCTGAAGGGTATGGATGGATCTCAGGTTAAAAATCCTGCTCTAGAATAAGAGATGAGTTTTCATCCCTGCCCTACCCCTAAAGAACTCAAAATTAAAGGAAAAAACGTTAACAGAACGGAAAAACAATATTAAGTTCTATGTTTCATCTGAGTATGTATTATGTTAATAGTTTTAAGATTCTATTTACTTGTCTTCCTATAACTTACATTTGTTCTTACAAAAATTGAACTATATCACTGAGTTAAATTTTGTACACTTCTCAGAAGGCTCAACAACCTGTTTATATTAATATAACAAATAATGTGAAACCTAAAATTTTAAATGATATAAAAATAAAATCAAGAGCAATTCTTACAATTTCAATCGAATTGCTTAATCAAAAAGGATAAAACTATATACATAACAATAAACCCACTATTTATAACAGTAAAGCAATGAAATTATATAAGTGTGGAACATTTACAGAAACATCGTACATTTAAACATCACATCATTTAAAATAATTAAAAGTGGGCCAGCCTGGTGGCATAGCGGTTAAGTTCGCGCAATCCACTTCAGCAGCCCAGGGTTCCCAGGTTCAGATCCCAGGTGCGGACCTACGTACTGCTCATCAAGCCATGCTGTGGCGGCATCCCATATACAAAGTAGAGGAAGACTGGGCACTGATGTTAGCCCAGGGCCAGTCTTCCTCAGCAAAAAGAGGATTGGCAACGTATGTTAGCTCAGGGCTAATCTTCCTCACCAAAAAAAAAAAAAAAAAAAAAAAGCGTGGGGCCGGCGCCGTGGCTTAGCGGTTAAGTGTGCATGCTCCGCTACTGGCGGCCAGGGTTCAATCCCGGGCACGCACTGACACACCGCTTGTCCGGCCATGCTGAGGTGGCGTCCCACATACAGCAAGTAGAAGGATGTGCAACTATGACATACAACTATCTACTGGGGCTTTGGGGAGAAAAAGGGAAAAAAAGGAGGAGGATTGGCAATAGATGTTAGCTCAGGGCCGGTCTTCCTCAGCAAAAAGAGGAGGATTGGCATGGATGTTAGCTCAGGGCTAATCTTCCTCACAAAAAAAAAAAAAAGATTTAAACACATCCACGGTGTGATATTGTGATTTATAAAAAATATATATTTGGTCTTCAACTCTGTTCCTGGCATAGATCTCCTAAGAACCTTGGAATGTCCTGTGATAAGAGCAATAAAGGTATCTTTAAAAAAAAAAAAGTGTAATGTAGCAAAATACATTACATAACAAAAAGCTAAAAATTATTTATGTTCAGCACAATTATATACATACATAGTCTGAGACTACAGGAAAATGAGAATCATTACATTTTTTAGAGAGTGAAATTATAAATACATTTAATGTATAGCTAATTATTCGACTTTATAAAATTCTTCTACATTAAAACAAAAATTTAAGTAACCACCCCAAATGTACAATATTACACTTTTAAAAGTTTCCATAAATATAAAAGAATTGCTTATATATTACAGGGAGGGAAAACTGAAGCAATCTGATCAGTATACTATTGAATTTCAAGTAAAAGTAAAAATTTTGAATTCTATTTTCTAACTACCATGGTGTTTCAGTTACTCTTGCTTCTGCCATCATTTTCTTCAAACTAAAAGATTATTTAAACAAATGACACCAAAAAAACTCATTTTATAAATTCTTCTGTTCTTCACCTGATAAAATTATGTCAATTGGGGTAACTCAAAAGAACCATTAGGAAAAATATAACAAAAATTCAAGACTAAAATCTCAATTCAAAGTCAGCTTTTTTCCACTGACATACACCAAACAAGTAAGCAGGCACATTTGTATAGAACAACCACTTGAGGGAAAGGTAGTTTTCAACCCAGGAACACTTAATTTCATAAAAGTTCCTGTATAAAGCAATAATGTCTGGACAATTAAACAAACAGACCTTTAAAAGATATACAGGCTCTCAGAGCAGCCTACGAGAGCTTCATTTAATGTACAATACAGTTAAACTATTACTACAAGTAGCTGTAAAGACTAAGCTGAAAGCTCCTATTATAGGTTCTTTGTAAAAGTAGTGTTCACAAGTAAAAAAGTCTATCTGTAACCTGATCACACTGAATCTAAATAGTGTGCATTCCAAACATGCCACTATTCTACCATGTTTCCCTCCCTTTAAATTCACATCTATGTTGTTTTTCAAATGTACAAGGTAACCTTTTTAAGAAAAATAGTTTATTTATGGGAAGTATTCTAAAGTGACAAAAAGTCTATTACTGGTGGACAAGTATCATTTAATCAGATTTCCATTCCACAACAGAAGTATCTATAATATTTTCTGAACTCTTTTTGCTAAAATTAAGATTAGGCATTGTGTTGTTGCTAACCATCAAATAAAGTATGCATGTTATATTCCAGATATATCCCAAGCAAAAATAAATTTTTGCAATATAATAAAGCACTAAATTTTTTTTGACCAAAGCAGTAGAGTGGTGGTGATCACAACCTGATTGAAATGAATTCAAAAGTGAGAAGAACTCCAGCACGTGTGGACAACTCTTTGGAGAAGATTTCCTGTGAAGGGATGAGGGAAATGAAATGGAAGCTGGAGGGGAATACGAGGTTGACAGTTTGGTTTTTAAAGATAGGAGAAATTACAGCACGGTAATATGCTGACAAAGATGATCCAGTAGAAAGGGAAAGACTGATGATGCAGCAGAGTGAAGGGCAATGTTTTCAAATGGCAAGAGGGAACAGAACTTGGTGTACAAGTACAGAGACTGGCCTTAGGTGGAAGCACAAACATCTACAGAAACATAAGGAAGACAGGCCCAGGCAGAGAGGTAGACATGGTGTAGACATTGTGAAAACTCTCTTCCTAATGCTATTTTCTTAATGAAATGGGAAACAATGTTATTAGTTCAGAGTAAGGGTGAAAAAGGTGGTGTTGGAGGTGCTACAAAACACATTATAATTATTATATTCTTAATTTTTTATTCTTTATAAATTGTGTTCATTTTGATTCTCCAATTAAATTTAAATATTTGAATGGAGAATACAGGATGCTTAGCAGTGCTGTACAAATAGATTTGCTGACTTTAAATGAATTTATGATCTAGCTGAGGTTAGTATCTATAAACTAGAGCATAAAAACCTAACCTGAGCCTCAATGTGGTCCTACTCTTCCAGTTCAAGTACCATGCCTAGAGCTAGTTCTCATTCTCCTAAATCCTAAAGCACTTATTCTCTATGTGCACATTCACAGAACTCTACGAGATAGAAGACAATCTCAAAAATTACAGAGAGGCAGCAATATACTGCAGTGTGATAAAGATAAAAGAATAGACAATAACAGAACTCAAAATCTAAAACAGATCCAAATAGATTAAAAAATTTAGTTTATCGTAAATTATTTCAAATCAGTAGAGGGAAGGCTGGATCATTCAAATCAAATAAAGACATCTAGATTAAAGTTTTAAACATAAGAAAACATATAAAGTACTTGAAAAAACAAGAAAATAAATAGACTCATCTTATTTTATACAGTTGTATATGTTTAAAAGTTTACAAGTGTATTACATCTGCAAATAAGAATTTTTAAAAACTTGATTCTCCAAATCAGTAAGAAAAAGACACCAATGAGAAAAACAGACAAAGCACTAATCATTTCCCAAAACGGCTATAAAATATAAAAACTTATTTAAATTTCCATTGTGTAGTCAGTCATTACACCAAAAGTATAACGGCCCCAGAGTCCACAATATAATTATAAAATTATCTTTTAAAACAAAGGAAAGAGGATCCAAAGTAACCAAAAGACAAGATAATCTAGTAAATCAAACTAGATGTGAGTCGCCTGACATGGGAACTCCATTTACAATAGCTTTTCTAAAATTAACTTCACAGACTACACTGAAATCTCAAAGCTGTGGGGCAATATCTCCTTTTAAGCTGCAATACATAGTTATTTTTATGACTCACATCTTACTAACACACCCCCTTAAGTTCTTTCAGCAATACCCATTCTCAAGTACCGCTACCCCAATCTGAAACAAATCCAACTAATGCCAGAGATGAGTAATAAAATTTAATTTCTCCATTAGGTATCATATCACAACACATGAAACTTCTATTTTTGTACCCAAACTTACTTTTTTCCTTTAATATAAGAATAGATAAATCAGTTTGAACAGCTTCTCCAAGAAATTAAAAAGGATCTACATAGCTGGTAGCTGCTGAAAGTTACACCAATATCTTTCAGACTTTTGCTTACGCATCAAGCCCAAACTAGCTTACTTTCTTAGGAAAAGACATTGCTCATTTAAAAACACCCCCACAGGAGATAATCTGGTTAAAAGTTTATTCCGTAAAGAAATCTAACATGATAATTTAATTAAACAAATTAAAAGCTTTAATACCAAAAACTTAACACATTTTAAATCCTCAGTATTTAAAATCAATACAGAAAATCTTTTCCAAAGAACATAAATTATCAAAACTGTTCAAAGATTAACATTAGAACACAAAATTCATACCAATAACGTAACTGTAAAACAGCTATACCATATACAGAAGACGTTCTCCTCCTAAAATCTACAATCTTGACCTAACTTTCCTTTTTCACAAAATTTCTGAGTTGGAAAGAGCCATCTAAACCAACCAGCCACCCAGAGACTGGACCCAGCTCAATGGTCAGTGAGCCTATGCTTGAAAACCAAGGATGAGCACTTCCCATAAGCCCCTTTCATATCTTTAGAAAAATGTTAGAACATTCTTCCTAGTTTTGATCCAAAAATGTTATCTCCTTGTAACTTCTCCCTGTGGCCCTCTATCTGCCCTAACCTCACCAAATCTGTCCAATCCTATTACCATAAGGTAGTCTTAATAACTGATGTCTAGTATCAACTAAATTTACTAGCAAACAGAAAAGCTACTTAGAATCTGTCCTCCTTTAGGAAAGTTTGGCTAGGATGTTAAACATAATATACTAATAAAATAACCTATAGGTGCATCACCTTAGGTCACTCAACAATGAAAGTACTAAAATGATAAAACGTTACATTTATTCTTGCCTATTTCCAGAAAAGACTTAATACTTTAAAACATCATTTCACAAACTCAACATGAAATGTAAATAACAAGAAAAGAAAGTCAAATACTATCCAAAAAGACTCTAGAGAACTATTGAAGAAGCTTAAGCTTCACTTATGAAACAAGAATTTTCAAAACTTGCCCAAGAACAGTCAAATAAACACAATAGAAGTGGCCCTGAATACATACGAAAAATTTAGTATATAATCAACAAGCCATTTCAAATTAATAAGTAAAAAATATAGATTATTTAATAAGTAGCACTGGCACAAACGACAGCCATTTTGGCAGGAAGTTAAGCCCCTACTTGAATTACATATGGATCAGGGTTTTAAAGGTTAAAAAATTAAACCAAGGGGCCTGGCCCGGTGGCCAAGTGGTTGAAGTTCCGCACACTCCACTTCAGCAGCCTGGTTTCACGGGTTCAGATCCCGGGCACAGACCTACTCCACTCACCAGCCATGCTGCGGCGGTGTCCCACATATAAAATGGAGGAAGACTGGCACAGATGTTAGCTCAGGGGTAGTCTTCCTCAGGCAAAAAAAAAGAGGAAGGAAGATTGGCAACAGATGTTAGCTCAGGGCAAATCTTCCTCAGCAAAAAAAAAAAAAAAAAAAAAATTAAACCAGAACTAGAAGACACAATGCATTGCTTTGCATTTTAAAAATAATCCTCTTTCATAAAAGGCTTTTCTATGTCTCATGTAAAACCCAGAGCCATAAAGGAAAAGACTAGGAAATCTGACTAGAAAACATTATAAAGATTTTATGGCAAAAAATAAGTAACAAACTAAAAAAAATAACAAAGGTCTGCTTGCCTTAACTTGCAAATATCACTTAAAATGTGGGAAAAAGATGAACCCAAGAGAAAAATGGTTAAAGGACATGCTTAAAGGTTCCCAGAAGAAAAAGATATCCAATAAACATATTTTTTTTAAACACAACCTCAGTCACATTAAAGAAATGCAAATTAAAACAATATGCTACCTCTTTTCCACTTAGGTTCACAGGGCTGAAAGATGTGGGAATGACAGAATACAAATGCGCATGAGGAAATTTTGGAGGTGATACATATGTTCACTATCTTGATTGCAGTGATAGTTTCACGGGTGTACACATGTCAAAATTTATCATACTGTATACTTTAAACATGTGCAGTTTATTCTATGTCATTATATCTCAATAAAACTGTCTAAAAAAAATCAGGCATCGGCCAAGGAGTATGAAAACCAGTATTCTCACACAGTGTTAGTTTGATTATAACTAGTGAAATCTCCTTAGACAGAAATTTGGAAAAATCTTAAAGTACAAAAATACTGCATACTCTTCAGAGAAAAATAGTTTATTTTACAGATATTGTCACACAAATACAAAGATATACTCAAGCATGTTCACTGTTAGCAATGTAACTTTATGAAACTACAAAGAACATATGTCCAGCATTAGGGAAATAACTAAATAAGCTTGCAGTAGCGCTCCACATGGAATATAGGAAGACATTCAAAAACTATTGCAAATGAACCAAACACACATAAAAAGCAAGTTGCAGAACAGTATAGAGAGAAAATTCTGTTTTATGTGACAGAGTCATGCTTTTACATGCTTTAAAACTCCTGGAAGGACACAGTATAAACCATTAACTCTATGGTGACTTCTGAGGACCTTTCTGATAACTTTTCACTTTATATCCTTCAGAATGTCTATGTTTTCCCACCATGCACAATATTCCTTTTATAATTTAAATTTATTAAATTTTTAAGTTATAAATTAAATCATGACTTAAAAACTAATTTGAGGAATTCATTTTTAGCAATATGAGTGAAAACTCTTCCAACTGAATATAACAAAACTTGTTTTGCTTTAAAATGGGCAAGTTTTGGGGCCGCCCCAGTGGCGTAGTGGTTAAGTGCATGCGCTCCACTTCCATGGCCCGGGGTTGGCAGGTTCGGATCCTGGGCACACACTGACACACCACTTGTCAAGCCATGCTATGGTGGCGTCCCATATAAAGCAGAGGAATATGGGCACGGATGTTAGCCCAGGGGCAGCCTTCCTCAGCAAAAAAAAAAAAAAAAGGAGGACTGGCATCAGATGTTAGCTCAGGGCTGATCTTCCTCACAAAAAAATAAATAAATAAAATGGGCAAGTTTTCTGGAAATTAAGGGAAATCCTGGGGCAGGGGAAATATCAAATAGGAACTGAAAGTGTTAACAGCCATTTAAGGCTAAGACAGAAGGCTCTGGGCTGCAAGTTGGGGAAGTGGAAATGAGACAGGTACATAAAACTGAGATTTTTAAAAAGCAATTAGATACAAACAGGGATTATATGCCCAAGAATTCCAGATAGTGAGAGACTATAAAAAATATTTTTTCAGCTATTAGAAGGATAAAAGAAATCTGACACCTGGAAAAAGAATAAAACACTCACATAAAAGACCATAGAGATTAGAAAGAAGTAAAGAGGGGCCGGCCCGGTGGCGCAGGCGGTTAAGTGCGCGCGCTCTGCTGCGCTGGGCCGGGTTCCCCGGTTCGGATCCCGGCGCGCACCGACGCACCGCTTGTCAGGCCATGCTGTGGCAGGCATCGCATATAAAGTAGAGGAAGATGGGCATGGATGTTAGCCCAGGGCCGGTCTTCCTCAGCAAAAAGAGGAGGATTGGCAGATGTTAGCTCAGGGCCGATCTTCCTCACAACAAAATAAAAAAGTAAAAATAAAAAAAGAAAGAAGTAAAGAAACTGTAAATTGTGTGTGAGCATTCACACACCTATGTGAATACACAGACATGTCAACATTAAAAACTAAATGGACTGATAATGATGCATAGTTGAAGAATTATCAAAGATAGATCTGATAAAAACTGGCAATGCAGCACAAAAGAATATGTTAGAGAAAATATGAAAAAAAACTAATAGACATGAAGGAGAGATGAGAAGGTCCCATAGTTAAATGGGAATTCAAGGAGAGAAAAGAACCAAGAAAGGTAGTATTTGATAAGATAATGGCCGAAAATTTTCAAAACCAGTTGAAAGATATAAACCTTCCAATTCCAGAAGGGCAACAAAATTTGGACAGAATTTAAAAAAAGGAATTATACATAAACATATGTGTAGTAAAACTGTATATAACAAAAGATGCAAAGCAGGTCTTAAAAGCAACATAGAAAAACCTACCTATAAAGGAATAAAATTAGACATTATTTAAAGTCTAATTTTTTATAAATAATTGTTTTCTCAGCCATAGAAGCCAAAGGTTAATGGAATAAAATCTCCACAGAAACAATGACCATGAACATAGAATTCCAGATCCAGCTAAACACTGGAATACTCAGTTTTCAGAAGCAGTAAGTCTGTCAGCTATGTGTAACAAACACAACTGATTCTTCACTTAGCAAACAATCAAAAATGCTTTATCTGAAATTTAATAATCCAGATCGTAGTTTTTGTAAATGAGCAATACTCCTTCCTGCCAGAATATGACTGAGAATATTACAAAACTCTTTCAACAGGGATAACAGCTCACCTTTTTCCTAATAAACTTTTCAGGAAGCCAGTGGAAAAAGTACTAGCAAAGAATTTTCTCTTTCTGGCCCTTCAATTACAGTGTTCAGAGCTTCCACGGACAAAGCCATAAAAAATTAGGACAAACCTTGACAGGACTTTACAATCAAGTACACCAATTAAATCATAGTAAAAGCCTGATTATTTCTTCCAAGACCGTACAATCTATTCCGCAGTCTACATTTCAATTTCTACACTTCTACAGCCTACATGTCAATTTTTATTTTAATATCATTCCACAATCAAATTCCCACCTCTAAGAGAAAGCAAAAAGACATACAAAAGTCTAAATACATAAAAAGTCTACACAAACAACAAAATTGTGAACAAATAGCAAATCTTACACACAAACTGCAAGTACATACAAATTAAGGAACTAACATAGGGCAAGGAAACTGCTTATATTATTTTCATTTTCATATTTTTCTGGAACATGACTTCCGTTAATAAATTTATTATTAACCCGTGGTAAAGTTAAAGAATCTTTAAAAATTAAGAAATATTGGGGGCTGGCCCAGTGGCATAGTGGTTAGTTCACGCACTCTGCTTCAGCGGCCCTGGGTTCACAGGTTCGGATCCCAGGTAGGGACCTACGCACTGCTTATCAAGCCATGCTATGGCAGGCATCCCACATGCAAAGCAGAGAAAGATGGGCACAGATGTTAGCCCAGGGCCAATTTTCCTCAGTAAAAAGAGGAGGACTGGCAACAGATGTTAGCTCAGGGCTAATCTTCCTCATCAAAGAGAAAAGAAAAGAAATATTCCCATGCAGTGAAATTAAGCAACATTTGCTTTTATATTCACAATCTTATACCTTTCTGTGAAATTGTACCTTGAGAACTATGGTTTTAAAAAACGTTCACTGAAGATTTTTTTTATTTATTATTCAAGGTTTACTTTATACCATTGAAAGTTTAACATACCAAATGAGTGACTCTCCTACTGATCCGTATGTTCTCTCCCACCTACTATCTGTGAGCCCAACACAGCACTCAACGAATACCACTGTCAAATTTTAATTGACTAAAAGGCAACCAGCACAAATATAGGAAAAAAAAAAAGGTCTACTTCATAATATAACTTCAAAATATAAATAACTTTATACATGTAGCATCCCTTTCTTTGGATTTTCTTTCAAAATAAACCTTCATAAATACAGTATACATCAATCCTATTTGTGTCCATCAGTACTCTGAAACACAAAATCAAGGACTTTTTATCACGACATGGACTTGATTATAATGTTCTTAAAGCTGCAAAAGGAAAATATAACAGAAAATTTTTTAAAAGTTCAGATAAAATTACCATGAATTGGAAATAAGTACAACTTCTGTATTTTAATAATTAATAAATAAATAAAATAATAATAAATAATAAAATAATAAATAATAAAAAAAAAAGTTTTGTTTGCTGTTGACTCTATTCTTTTGACATCACTCCCAATAAGCAACCTAAGCAAAAAACAGTGAGAGAAGTTATCTTGCTAAGAACAACCTCCAAGAAAAAAAGTAAGTGTCTGGGATTTCACCAACTGAATTCCCACATTCTTTAAGTTGGTTTATAAATTATCTAGTTAACATACTGAAACACTGTAGACAGGGAACCTTCAAAATTTGTGACTGCAAAGACTCCCTTCCAGACAACAGAAATACGACTTAAGAGGTTCAAAGGTGATCAGTTATGAGAAATCTAAAATACAGCCACAAGAAAACAATGCCATTCATAATAGCACCAAAAAACAATAAAATACTTAGGAATAAATGTAACCAAGGAAGTGAAAGATCTGTACAGTGAAAATTATAAGACACTGATGAAAGAAACTGAAGAAGACACAAATAAATGGAAAGATATCACATGTTCACAGATGGGAAGAATTAATATTGTTAAAATGCCCATATTACCCAAAGCCATACAGCTATAGATTCAACGCAGTCTCTATCAAAATTCCAATGGCATATTTTTACGGAAATACAAAAAACAATCCTAAAATTCGTATTGAAGCACAAAAGACTCCAAATAGCCAAAGTGATCAGAGCTGGAAGCATCATCACACTTGTGATTTCAAACTACACTACAAAGCTATAGTACGTATATCATAGTATAGTATATCAAAACAGTACAGTAGTGGCATAAAAATAGACACATAGGGGCCGGCCCGGTGGCGCAAGCGGTTAAGTGCGCGCGCTCCGCTGCGGCGGCCCGGGATTCGCTGGTTCGGATCCCGGGCGCGCACCGACGCACTGCTTGGTAAGCCATGCTGTGGCGGCGTCCCATATAAAGTGGAGGAAGATAGGCACCGATGTTAGCCCAGGGCCGTCTTCCTCAGCAAAAAAGGAGGAGGATTGGCGGATGTTAGCTCAGGGCTGATCTCCTCACAAAAAAAAAAAAAAAAAAATAGACACATAAACCAATGGAACACAATCAAGAGTCCAGAAATAAACCCCACATATATGGTAAACTAATAATTGACAAGGGAGTTAAGAATACCCAATGGATAAAGGATAGTCTCTTCAACAAAAGGTGTTGGCAAAACTGGATATTTACATGCAAACGAATGAAACTGGACCCCTATCTTACAACACTCACAAAAATTAACTCGAAATGGATTAAAGACTTAAATGTTAAGACCTGAACCGTACAACTCATAGAAGAAAACATAGGGAAAAAGTTCCTTGACATTGGTCTTGGCAAGGATTTTTTGGATATGGCACCAAAAGCACAGCAACAAAAGCAAAAATAAACAAATGGGTCTACATGAAACTTAAAAAGCTTCTGCACAGTAAAAGAAACAACAAAATGAAAAGGTAACCCATGGAACGGGAGAAAATATTTGCAAACCATATATCGGATAAGGAGTTAATATCCAAAATATATAAGGAACTCATACAATTCAATAGCAAAAAAACCAATAATCCAATTAAAAAATGGGCTGGACGTCATTCCAAAAGACATACAAATGGCCAACAGGTACATGAAAAGGCGCTCAATATCACTAATCATCAGGAAAATGAAAATCAAAACCACAATGAGATATCACCTCATACCTGTCAGAATGGCTATTATCAAGAAGACAAGAGATAACAAATGCTGGCAAGGATGTGGAGAAAAAGGAACTCTTGCGCACTGCTGGTGGAAACATAAATTGGTACAGCCACTGTGTAAAACAGTATGGAGATTCCTCAAAAAATTAAAAACAGAACTACCATATAATCCAGCAATCCCACTTCTGTGTATATATCCAATGGAAATGAAATCACTATCTCATAGAGATATCTGCACCCCCATGTTCACTGCAGCATTATTTACAACAGCCAAGACATGGAAACAACCTAAGTGTTAGTCAACAGATGAATGGATAAAGAAAATGTAGTATGTATATGTACAGTGGAATATTATTCAGCCACAAAAAAAGAAGGAAATCCTGCCATTTACGACAACATGGATGGACCTTGAGGCATTATGCTAAGTGAAATAAGTCAGATAAAGAAAGACAAACACCAGATGATCTCTTCCACCATATATGGAAGATTAAAAAACCAAACTCATAGATACAGAGAGTAGATCAACGGCTGCAAAGGGGAGGCAGGGGGAATTCATGAAGGTGGTCAAAGATACAAACTTTCAATTATAAGATGAATAAATTCTGGAGATGTAATTTACAGCATGGTGACTACAGTTAACAATAGTGTATTATATACTTGGAAGTTGCTAATACAATAAATCTTAAAAGTTCTCATCACACACAAAAAAAGAGTAACTATGCAAGGTGATGGATGTGTTAACTAACCTTACTGTGGTAACCATTTTGCAATATACCAAATCGTCACATTGTACACCTTAAATTTACACAACGTTACATGTCAATTATATCTCAATAAGGCCGGAAAAAAATAAAATGCAGCCACAAGTAGAGGCCCCTATCCTATGGCCATTTGCTCTGGACACTGCTTAGAAACCACCTTTACACAACAACCTCAAGAACCATGCAACTATAGATACTGCCTTCAAGAGACAGTACACAGCTGCCACAATCCTACATTTCAAGATCCATGAAAGGCTTCTGTTCTCCCCACTATTAGAAGATGCCTGAAGAGTTAAAAAAAAAAAAAGTAAAAGCTGTCATGTACTAAAAATAGCAGAGAGTAGGCAAGCTAAAAAGTGGTGAATTTACTGTGGGTAAATCCAGACAACATGGCTAACTGAAAAACTTAGGAGCATCAAAAGTTATTTACTATAAACAAGTCATTCCAATGCCTCTCTTTTTTTTATATATATAAAAGGCTTACTAAATCAGGAAAACCCCAAACATATTATAGGAATGTCTGACTTTGACAGAACACTTGATAAAGTAGACAAGCTATCCTTGGAGACAAGATAGATAAGTACCAAACATGGCTGAATAGTAGTAGAAATCAGGGAATAATTTAAAAGGTTCAATGATCATATCCCAAAGTTGCCAATTAATGGTTTAGAAAGTATCTTAATCCTGTATCAAAGGCTCTGTTCTTTGCCTGACCTTACTAATATTTTAATCAATTACTAGGATAATGCTAAGACAAGCTTGCCAGCTTGTAATGATGTGTTGAACACAAGGATATCTCGAAAGAGGAGAACAAAGGACAAACCAACTAAATAATGTTTCATAAAATAAGATTTTTATTTTATCCTTTGTTACTAAACTCTTTCAGTTCCCTAGCTGGAACAGCAGGAATTCCAATAGCGAGTCAGATAAGTAGGCATACTATGCTACCTCAGTCTACTGACTTACCTCACATAATGAATTGTCCAGTTAACCGGTTTTCAGCAAAATGGCACTTGAAAAGTACTACTTTTCAAACAATGGCCTTTTTTGGTGTTAGTGATTGTTCACCTAAAACATACACACAATAAATATTCTATAAAGAATGAAATTTCAACATTATAATTTCAGCCAAAGACACACTCAATGATTTATTTAACACAATGGTTTCCAGTTGGAATACATCAGATGTATTGATGCAATGCACACGTTTGGAGGAACCCAGAACATTTTGCTTTGTGTACATATGCCAAGCAAGAGGGATGCAGAGCTAGAACCTCCTACCTCTCTTCAGTCTTTTCTGCCTGTGTTCTATTTCCACACTGCTTAAGGGACTCGTGTTTGGCCTTTACTTCCCGCTAAAGGTACTTACCTGTGCCACAATTTGACTTTTAAGTGCAGACTAAATGCAAGATAACTCTGAGCTTCGAAAGGTTGAAACTAGTGAAGAAGATGGTACAAAAAGAACAGACTGTCCAAATAACGACACTCTACCAACCACCACCAAGTTTTCTCTTCCTTTGACAAGTAGAATATGCCTTCATTTTATACTACATTTTAATGTTCAAAGTGTATTTATTTATTTTCAAATTGTTGTTTATACTTAAATAAACTCTTCATTGCTAGATTATATTTTTTTTTAAATGTACCCTTTATTTTTTTTTTTTTTTTTTTTTTTTTGTGAGATCAGCCCTGTGCTAACATCTGCCAATTCTCCTCTTTTTTTTCTGAGAAAGACTGGCCCTGTGCTAACATCCATACCCATCTTCCTCCACTGTATATGGGACGCCACCACAGCATGGCTTGCCAAGCAGTGCATTGGTGCACGCCCGGGATCCGAACCGGCGAACCCTGGGCCACCGCAGCGGAGTGCACGCACTTAAGCCCTTGTGCTACCGGGCTGGCCCCTAGATTATATTTTCTTATGTGGAAAATTGGTTGGTTGAGATGGAACACAGCATAATTTCCCATGAAAATTAATGGAAATACGTTTTCATGTAACAGCTTTTCACTTAGCAGCAGGCTTTTCAAGAATAAATTCAAATCATTAAAGAAAGGATAGGTACATTTGGTTCCTGAGTTTGAGACAACAAGCAAGAGTTCAGATAGCAAGGGATACCAGTCGCACCTCAAAAAAGAAAACATTATTCAGTCTGAGTTGGACTAGCAAAGGATACCTGTACTCCCAAAAAGACTAAAGAAACATAGGATAAGAGAGATCAGCAAGCAGGAACAAGAATCACACTTTAAGGCTTAAGGAATTTAATTTTATAATCATAACAAATTAGTGTGATACTAAAATCAGATTTGTTCTATAGAGTTGAATAAAACCCAACAAGAGGTCAGATTTGAGCAAAGGAAGGGAACAGATGACTAAACTAGAGCACTCAGAATACAGTGAGCTAAGCTTCAAAAAACAAATAAGATTATAATAGGTAGAAATGAAGATGAAGACGTCCAATAAGGATGCTTGTATTCTAAACATTTAAAATGACAGGTGAAATATAAAAGATTATCAAAAAAAAAAGATAGCTGAACTGAAAACTAAGATAAACATCTCCCTGAGTCAGAAACAATAAAAATTCAAAATAGTAATCTATACCTAAAATGGAGTGTAGGGAAGAAAAAAAGGGGAAGATGGCTGGATACTGGCTCTATAGTAGGCAAAAGGTCAGAAGTTCAGCTCCTACAGGGAACAGCAAGGGAACAGAATCAGGTTTGCTTCTCGACGCCAAGGGCTGGGGATAGGAATAGTATTTGTACAGCTCAGGCGGACGGGAAGGAGGAGGAAAAGTGAAAAGGAGGGGAGAGGAGGAGAAAGAAGATGTATGAAAAATAATCAGCTTGCAAACCTATTACCTAGAGCTATAGCTTCTGCTCTGAGCCTAGAGAGGAAAGTGGACAAAATACCCAGTCTCACAGCAAATTTAAAATTAACAATAAGACCTTAACATCAAATATCAAGCCAGTATTCACATTTCCCCAACTGCTTTGTAAATATTTTTTGTTATTCTGTGTTATTTATTTCTTGTCTCTTTTCATTTATCACCCCTTTTTATTATTCAGTTTCTTGCAATTCTTAGGATTTGGGGTTGGAAAAACCAGATAGTTGGTCCTGTCCAGATTCCCAGTATGAACTTTGTTGATGGTATCCTTGTAGTGTTTAAGAAGTTTTTTTTGTCTTTTCTACTTCCTATAAATTGGTAGTTAAATTTAACAGCTAGATCAGATGCAGAATTAAGACTTTAGCGCAAGAGTAAGGCACAGACAGCGCGGCATACTTCTAAAAAGATGTACCTAATGTCTGGATGTCTTGCTCTTTGTGACATTAGTAGAGCAAGATTGGTGATCTTTGCCTAAACGTTATTCATTAGGGGAAGCAAGATGATGATACTCTAAGTCTATCACTCTTCATTAGGTAGAATACATCTGTAGAAAGAAACTTCTCTCATGACCTATTTGATTACTCTGAGATACAAATCATAAGAAAAATAGGATAAATGCTTACTTCTATTTATTTAGCAGTTGTCAAAATGAGTTGCTCCAACAGCAGCTCATCAGGGTTTTTTTTTTAACGTTTTACTATCATTACAAACTCACAGATTAAACATATTTGATTTATTTCAATTCATTAGTTATTATCTTTATTGATTTCAAATTGTCCCCTTTTTGGCCAATGAGATCTCACTCAAGACAGCTCCTGGGCTGTTCTGACACTACCCTCATAGTTTTTGGTCGCTCTATTGCTTTCTGATAAGATGCTCTAGGCTGTGGCAAACAGACTCTAGGGTGCCCCCCCAGTCCCTGCCTCCTGGTGTTCTCACCCTTGTGCAATCTCCTCCCATTAAGTGTGAGTGGAACCTGTGACTTGCTTCTAATCAATAAAATATGGCAAAGGTGACAGGATATAAGTGATCACATGTACATGATTATGTTACATAAGACTGTAACCCTTGTTACTAGGACACTCTCTTACTGGCTTTGAAGAAGCAAACTGCCACGCTGTAAGCTGCCTAAGGAAAGGGTCACACGTCAAGTTCTTAAGAACTTTCTGTTGGGCCACCTTCAAGGAACTGAAGGCTGCCAACAACCATGTGAACTCAGAAGCAGATCTTTCCCCAGCTGAGCCTCAGATAAGACCCCAGCCCTAGTCAACACCATAATAGCAGCTTTGTGAAACCCTGTACAAGAGGACCCAGCTAAGCAGTGCCCAGACTCCTAATGCACGGAAACCGTGGTAAAATAAACGTGTGTTGTTTTAAGCCCCTAAGCTTGTGGTAATATTGTTACACAGAAATAGATAATTAATATGCAGGCTCATCCCATACATTTCCTGCCTTAGAGTTGAAAATGCCCATTTTGAGCTCTAGTGACTTTTATTGTGAAAAGGTATTTAAAGACCACAATGTGGGCACCAGGATTGCTTTTCACTACTGGATTGGTCATTGTTTCTAGGCCTTTTTAGTCAACAGGGCCAGAAAATGCAAATATTTTTAATAAGCTAAATTTCTGCATGAATGCATACAGATGCTTCTACCCAAATTTAGTACCATGGCGTTTTTACTTAATTTCACTGACCTTAAAAACCACATCTGCTTTCAACCATGCCAAAAATCTCAGTTTTCAACAATACCAACATAATCACTCATTTCCTTCAGTTCACAATACATATATTACACAGTATTGGAATAACAACATACATATTACCACCAAGATTATGATTATAGTAGTTCAAGAATTGTTTTCCTTTTTTGTCATCCTTCCTCCACTCTCTGCCCAAGGTATATGCCAACGGGGATAAACAGTCAAGTTATCGTGTTTTAAAGTCACTTGGCATAGTTTCACTCTGGTGTCCACCAAGTGAATACACATAAGATTCATTTGTTTTATTTATGATTTTTAGGGATTTTTTTAAATTTTTGTTTAATAATTACGTAAAATATTTACATGGCTCCAAAGTCAAGTCTAAAGAAAAAGAAAAATTCAAACACAGATTGTACCCCTGTGCTCTTCTATACTGTGCTTCTCTCCCCTATAAGTAACCAGCATTTTTTAGATTTCACTCAATACTCTTGTACTTTTAATATGAGCAATATATATACACACATTCTCATCTCCCTTAGTATATGATTGCATATTATAAATACTTCTCTCCACTTTGGTTTTTTTACTGTTCCATAACAGACCTAGTTTGCAACTAGAGGCACAATGGGCCAGGTAGAAAAAGTTGAAAAACAAATAAATAATTCTCGGGGCGGGGGGGGGGGGGAATGATCTCTGAGGGAGAAAAGGTAAAAAAAAAAAAAGCTGAAAATAAGCTTAACAAATAATCCAAAACACAAGAAGAAATTTGATGAGAAAAAAAAAAATCAACAGACACGTGAATTCACACCTGATGATACCAGTTTTATGAACAGTCTGACAAAGACTTTTAAATTTGAACACGTTGAAGATGTCAGAGCAATAAGGGAGTCTTTTTATAAAGTAGCAAAAAGGTTATAAAACAAAAACAGAACTGAAACAGACAAGCGTACATGAAAAAGCAATTCCAAATCTAAGAAATGAAAATTGTAGATACTGGCATATAGATTCAATAGACCGAATAAACCCTAGAATGGACAAAGTAAAAGAAAAATTGGTAAATTGCTACACAGTACTGAATTCACCTAGTAGGAGGCATAGAAAAATAAAGAGAAAAAAATTGAAAGAGCGATTAAGATACACAAAGGATAAACTTAAGGGACTTCAACATAGGTTTATCAAGAGAAGAAAAGTGAGAATAGAATAACAGAAGCAATATTTAAAGAGCTGAGAATTTCCAAAACTGAAGAGAGATCTATCCTCGGATTATATGTATACTGAGTACTAACTGGGTATACAGAAGTTCATCCACGCTCATAGTGCACACTGTGGTGAAACTGCAAACTACCAAGCACAAAGAGCTGCTGCTTTAAGGAAATAATTAACCAGACTGTTTCACAACAAATGTCCATAACAACTTAAGAAAACCACATGCAAACAGTGGCATCACTTTGAGAAGTTTACAAATCTCTTAGAATGTCATGCGGGGTGGGGGGGGAGTGGAGACTTCAAAGTTTACTGAATAACTCTATCCATATTTTAACATTCTTACATAATTACATTCTTATGACTCTAAAAGCAAGGTGTGGACAGTGCATAAAAGTAATAACTCAAAGAATCATTTCAAAGCATCTACTAAATTCCCACATTTCAGTTCTTAAAAAAACAAACTGAAATGCTAAACAGTGGAATTATGGAGAAAAGAAAACAGCAGCATAAAAGGGAAGAAAAAAAAATCAATCCCAGATAAAGAATTCTGAAAAAACTTTTTAAGTTTATAAAATTTTTTAAGACAACATGCAAGAATATCTTTATAACCCTGAGATAGGGAAGAGTTTCTTAAACAAGACACAAAGTATAAATCATAACATGAAAATACTGATAAATTCAACTAAATTAAAATTTTTAACTTTTATTAACAAAGACCATAAGAAAGTGAGAAGACAAGCCACAAAGTGGAAGAAGACATCTGTAATACACAATCAGCAAAGAATGAGTATTCAGAACATATAAAGAACTGCTATCAATCAAAAAGAAAAACCACCCAACAGAAAAAGGAACAGCTACTCCAGAAAAAGGAAAAAATGGCTAGCAAACATTTGGAAAGATGTTTCCTCTCTGTAAGCAGAAATGCAAAACCTACAAGATATCAATTCATACCAAATAGGCTGTCTGACTTTATTATGTGCCAATATCAAGTATAGGGAAGAATGTGGAGCATCACATGTATACACTAGTGAGGGGAATAACCTAGTACAATTACGTTGGAAAACAATTTGGCACTACCTAGTAAAGCTGAAAACATACCTCTCCTACAACTCAGCAATTTCACACCCAACTAGATATAAGGTCCAAAACAATTTATTCAAACTGCAAATCTCAACTCATTTGTGGGTACCAAAAATCAACTTAGTGGGCCTTGGTTAGCATTCTCCTTTTTAATGAAATGGACTAACATCACACAGGTTGTTTTTTTTCAAGAAACTTTTTTGTTATATATGTGTACATCTGACAATGTATTGAGTCTCATAATGTAAAATTTATTTCTTACCATAAGTGGTAATGAAAAAGTTTTAAAAAACACTATCCTAAAGACACGTATGTGTGCAAGTGCACCAAGAGACCAGACCTATGCAAGGTGGTCATAGCAGCACTGTTTATAACAGCAAAAGAAAACTGGAAACAACCCAAATGCCCATCAACAGGTAATAACTAATCGGAAAATATTCATACAATGAAATCCCGTGCAAGAGTGAAAGTGAATGAATTAGAGCTATATACAACATGGTGGAAGAATACCAGGACCATAAAATTGAGGGGGGAAAGTTGCAAATAAACTCTTAAAGAAGAATCCCATTTATAGAGTTCAAAAACAAATAGAAAAAAAATAGTTTACGGATACAAACAGGTGTGGCAAAACTAAAACAAAAAAGCAAATGTAACAGATAGTGATTACTTCTGGGGGGAGGAGTACATAAAGAAATTAAAAGTTAGGATAATATTCTTGAACCGGGTACTAAGTACACAGCTGTTCACTGTGTCTTTATTCTTTATCTTACACATATTTTACATGTAGCTAATTTCAAAAGAAAAAAATTGTTAAATAAAGCCGAGTGAAAGGTACACAGGTATTTGATACACAGATATTCATGTTATATTTAATCTTTAAACTGTATAGATACATTCTATATTCTCTTGTACACCTGATCATTTGATATTTGTTTTTAACCTTTGACAAAAGAATAAAAAGACAATTAAGTAGGAAGAGGTAAATGTAAATTAAAAACAGACAAGCAAACAGGTATACATTTCCCTGCTTCTTAAATTAATACAATTATGACAGTGCTGAATATCTCTAGAAAGTTATACTTTGGAACAAATTTTTCCAAAAAGAAAATAAAAGCAAATATTTTAAAATAAGAAACTTCTAAAATTTTTACAGAAAATATCCAGGGTTTCTTGACTTAACACAAAGCTACCTTAAGAAATCAGAAAGAGCAAACAAGAGGAGTAACTAAAACTTCTCTTTACACCAAAAGTAGTATGTTATTTTAGATGCTGCTGGGACTTTTTGCTTAAATGAAGGTTACATAAAAATGAAAGGATACGGAATATAATTACTCACCTATTTATGCCAGGTAAACAATGCTAGAAGAGTAGACCAGAATACATCCTTACTCATTTTACAATTAATTTATATTATAAAGCATTTCTTTTCTCCCCTATGCCCAAGAGACAAAGTAATTGCATGGGCTATATTTTACGCATGATTCCAAAGCTAATCTTAAATATATATTTTATTTGAAAAGTGTTCCAAAAACTTCAAGCTCAGAAATACTTCCTTCAAGTTAAAACTCAGTGTGAACCTCCTCCCCCCCAAAAAAACAAAGAGCAAAAGAAATAAGCTACTTTTACAAAGGATCCAATTTAAACTTAAAATTACAGTTAATATCTAGGTCAAATTGGAAGCCATTTAAGAAATTATTCCCATTCACCCAGCAACTAGTGTACCAACCACAAGGATTACACATCACAGTACCTGACAACTGCACCCAGAAATGAAAGTACCAAATGATATGAGACAAGCTTGAGAAATTCACTTCACAGAAATCATGTTGTTCAGCCAATCTCAGACATGCAGGTTACAAAAATTATGTAAAATAATTATGGAGCACATTTCAAATAAACATGTCTTCCCAATAAACTAAGCAAATACAGGTCAGAAGCACATAAATGAATTCAACCTGTGTGTGGACATTAAAGATTTAAGGAAACATCTTGAAGGTTAGCAACACAGCATTCAGAACACTGGGGAGCTGTCAATGTACAACTTAGTTTGTTCAAATTTATTTCAAAGATAATTAGACCTAAACAAATGCAATCACTGGGCCGGCCCCGTGGCTTAGCGGTTAAGTGCACGCGCTCCGCTACTGGCGGCCCGGGTTCGGACCCTGGCGCGCACCGATGCACCGCTTCTCTGGCCATGCTGAGGCCGCATCCCACATACAGCAACTAGAAGGATGTGCAACTATGACATACAACTATCTACTGGGGCTTTGGGGGGGAAAAACAAAAAGGAGGAGGATTGGCAATAGATGTTAGCTCAGAGCTGGTCTTCCTCAGCAAAAAGAGGAGGATTAGCACGGATGTTCGTTCAGGGCTGATCTTCCTCACAAAAAAAAAAAAAAAAACACATGCAATCACTAAATTATTTATTTGTGTACATATTTCACTCAGAACACTTATGTTACTGACCAACAAGATTAAGTGGTACCAAGCACAGAAGTATCTTTGCTGAAATTTGTGCATTAAATTTTATTTTCCATTCCAACCCCAAGAGTAAACCTGAAACCCTTATTCTTCAAGTCTCACTTTACATGGCATTCCATGTAAATCAATTAGCCAAGCTACTGGAGAAGGAGGACGGCACAAATGACAAGTAAAGCAAAAGGTTCAATGAGTCCCAATCACTTTCAAACATCAGGCAATTCATTCATTCATCAAATTGAGCACTACCTAAGCTCCAGAAATATACTCCACAGCAGTGAACAAGACAAAATTCCCACCTCATAGTGCTTATGTTCTTATAGGTGAGACAGATACCAAGCATATAAATAAATAAGCATGTATTATAATGTTAAGTGACTGATAGCGCAATGAAGAAAATCAAGGCTGAGACAAAGAACAGAGAGGATATGCATTTTAAGTAGGGTGACCAGGGTTGGCCTTTCTGAGATAACCACTGAGCAAAGCCTACACGATCACATGGCAGTAATTCATAATGCACATACATAGGACTCAAGACTGAAAAAATTTATTGGAAACTAAGAGAATCATAGTCTACCTATTGTTTCCTATATATATCATTTTACAGCATTTGGTTTTAAGTAGCTTCTACTATTTTCTCCACTTGGAAGACTTTTAGTCCTCAAATTAAATCACTAACTTTAAGAGTTAATCCTCTAACTCCAGTGGAAAAAAATCTTTATAACCTTAATGCAGCTTTCTAACACCTAACATCAGAATTGCACACAGACAGTGCTTTATTTTTTTCAGAAAGCATTCTTACAAAACAGCTCAATGAGTGAGAATGGACTCTAGAGTTAGAATACCTCAGTTCAAATTCAGGTTCCCACTCTTATTTGCTCTATGTCTTTGGACAAATTATTTATCCCCCCTCCCTAGTTTCCACCAAATAGTACCTATCTCGTACGGTTGCTGACAGGATTAAATATAATACTGTACATAAAGTGTTTATAGAGCCTTACAGCAAATAAGCACTCTGTTAGCTGTCACCAATGCAGCAACTCCGTACTAAGATAATATAAGCAAGGCAATGTGCCTCAGGCAGGTTAAGGTAGGTAAGTTCACACATACAGTAAGTGGTACTAACTAACAAAGTCAAATTCAAACCCAAGCTCTTCAGACCCTCTAACATCCACACTCTTTCCACTACACCACACATGATATAAAGTTAGCAATCAGAAACTTGCATAAAACCTTAGAATTAATAAGGTCTAAGACCTGTAGGTCTCCTAACTACTGACCTCCAGCTTATTACACCAGACCAGACTGTTTCCACGGCAACTTAAATGTCTCATGTGCAAAAATAAATAATAATTGTCCCACATTTTCCACTGAGAATATAGCATAACATCAGGTCTCTTGATAGACAATATAATTACTGAAAATCATATAAGTTCTGATAACTAACTATAGGGGTTACTCAAAGTTAAAATAAAGAAATGTGGAATGACTTTCTCCTCCAGTAACAGTAGGTAGCTAGGATCCTACGGCCCCTATTCAGTATGGAAGCTATCTTAAAGGACCTCTCACTGGATTAAATGACATTTCTCCCCTTGGTAAAAATACATGGCCAGTGTCTACAGAAAGCTAAATGCTTCTGGCTAGGCGTCTACTCTCCTGTATACTCGCTTATTTCTATAAATCTCTATTAAATATGAGAATAAAGACAAAAGCTGTTATTTCTATGAAAACTAAGTTAAATCCTTTGAAAGGTCTGGATAAAGGATTTGAAAAATCTAGAAAGATTTTGAACTTGGAAAGTTTCCCAGTGCCTACATTTTCATTCCACTTTAAAGAAACCAATACTAGAAATCACAGACAATGCTTTTAGGGTATAATTTATAGGAAAAAAAGAATCAAGAAACCCCTACTCAAAGAGATGGATCCAAACAAAAGACAGGTAAATAAAAGTAAAAGTAAATGTTTTAAGTTAAAATAAAACACTAAAAGTGCACAGATATTCTGAGTTCTTACTTTAACCAACTCTGAACTACCTAAACAATGGTCCTAAACAATGGTCCTAATCACATGGGGCGGGTAAAAAGATCTCCACCACATTCTAACATCACTCCTCCCACCAAGGAGTTCCCAAAGGCTCCCTGCCACTTTCTTCTGCTCTCTGTTCCTAGGAAAGGAGCAAACTGAAAACTACATGTGTCCAAGAATGAGGTATCCATTACAGTAAGGAACTGCAGAATAAGAATTTAATTAATTTGTAATGAACAAATCTTTAATAAATCTTTATTGAGCACCTATGTGCCAAGCATTGCCCTAAACCCTTAGGATCCATCAATAAACAAAACAGACAAAAAGCCTTGCCCTCGTAGAGGTTATAGTGTGTGTTTGGGGACAGAGAGAGGAGATGATAAACAGAATCAACAAGGAAATTAGTTTGTCAGAAGGTGACAAGTGCTATGGAGAAAAGAGAACAGGATATGAGGATCATAAGTAAGGGAGTACAGCTTCAAATAAAATAGTCAGGCAGACCTCTTTGAAAAACATTTGAAGAGTAAAGACTTGAAGGAGACAAGCGAGTCAGCCATGCAGATATCTTAGGGAAAAAGTGGTCCAAGGAGGGGCAACAGCCCGTGTAAAGGCAGCCTGTGGGGCTGGAGGGAAATAAGCAGGAGCAGAGTAGGAGCTAACCTTAAGAAAAGTAAGGGGCGAGTAGGGGTACCCACATTCTGTAAGGCCTTGTAGGCCCTAAGGACTTCGGCTTTTTCTCTGCACATGGGAAGTCACTGCAGGGTTCTGAAGAGATGAGTGATATGATCTGGCTGCTGTGTTGAAAAAGACTGTAGGGAGACTGTAGGGTAGAAGCAGGGAGACCAGTTAGGAGGCTAATTGCAGAAATGTAGGCAAGAGATAAGAATGGCTTAGACCAGCCTAGTGAGCAGCAGAGGTGGTAAGAAGTGACCTGATTCTGGATATATTTTCAAGATAAGATAAAGCCAAGAATGTCAAGTGTGAAAGAGATAAGTCAGGGATGACTCCAACATTTTTTCTGCCTAAATGTTGCATGGAGCTACCATCAAATGAGATGAATCAGATGGCACTTGAAGCAGCTTTAAAGAAGAACATGGAAGTTTAGTTTGACTTAACTACCTCACAACCAAGTGGAAACGGAGAACAGGCTGTTTAGAATGCAGGAGGGTAGTCTGGGCTGGAGATATAAGCATATGGGTATTCCAAGCCATGACACTGGATGACATCAGCAGGGAAATTAAAGAGAAAAGTGAACCAAAGACTGAGCACTTGAACTTCAAGAGTAAGGGCAAATCATAAAAACAGAATGAGCAAAGCAGCTGGTGAAGAGAGAAACCCAAAAAGGAATGTCCTGGAAGGAGGTGAGTATAAATAATTAAGTTCCACTTAGTGTACAAATCACTTTGCTGAAACCAGATTTAAGTTAAGGCTAAAAGTTCTTAATCAGCCTGCAGGAGTTAAGGAAATATGTAAAATACTAAATCGTATTTTTAAAAGGAGTTGAACATTTCTTATGCATCAGAAATACTATATTTCCTATTAGTTTCTACTTAAACCATTCTTAGTACTAAAAGTATATTTTGCCTACTTTATCTTTTTAACACAAAACCAATCAAAAGCCTATACCATTAAAAAGAGAAAGAAAGCTTAAAAGGTTTACGCTGCCATCATCTCTCTCAAACACCGAAAAAACTCAAGAGCTCGGTACACAAACGGTTATAAACTGTCCTTACTTTTCTTTTTCTAGAACTCAGACACAGATGGTTAAGTTAATCAAACTCCTTAGTTCATGGCACTTCAAGTTTTTCCCCTTTCTGTTTAATGTTCTGTTTACAGAAAAAATAGCTTATATTCTTATCTAAACCAACGTCTTCCCTGTGATTTGCATATAAACTACATTTTTAAGATCAGAACACCCAAAGTCATGTTCACAAAAACTGAAAGAGGAAGCAATGAAACTCAACTCTATGCTTAAGAGTAATCATTAATGTCACTTCTAAAGAAACAACTACTTGCTTCCAGCCTCTAAATATACTGTGGATCTACCTTCAAAATAAGAAAAACATAAACAGTACACAGCACAAGCAGCTAATAAGACATTATCCTCAAATATTTGAATGTTCTTGTAAAGCACGGTCTTTCTACATTTCCTCATTGCATATTAGGTCAGATTCCTGAGAAACCCAAAACCTTCCTGAAATCATTACGTTAACAATTTTTTTTTTTTTTTACAAAGTATTGTGAGATCTTTTAGATTAAAACTTCCTTTGCCATAAAAAAAATAATAAGGATGCAATTAAAAATACATCTTCCACACATTTCAGGTAAAATTCAAGTGAAGAACTTACCAAAAGTTAACAATTTTAACAGCGGTCCTTTAGAACTTAAGCCTCAAAAAAGCCTTCACTTCTTAGGCCCTTCAGAAAAGCCATATTGACAGTTATTAAACATCTAATTATTAAATTGTTCTCCCTACTAAAAACACATTAAAGCCTATAAACTAGAAGGAGGCTTGGGATGAGAGACCCAACAAAACACTTGCATCAAGCAGAAGAGACTACTGATATTAAGGAAAGATACAGAAAAGACTAAAGTGGAAACAAAATCATAAATTAATGGCTCATCATAATGTTGGCCCTGAGTCATCAAAAAAGGGTTAAACAATACCCAGTATCCTTTATAATTTTAAAGCGATTAATACATTTAAGAAAAATCTTCAGGGCCGGCCCCCTGGCTTAGCAGTTAAGTGCACGCCCTCCGCTACTGGCAGCCCGGGGTTCGGCTCCCGGGCGCGCACCAACGCAGCGCTTATCCAGCCATGCTGAGGCCTCATCCCACATACAGCAACTAGAAGGATGTGCAGCTATCGACATACAACTATCTACTGGGGCTTTGGGGGGGGGGGGGAAGAGGAGGAGGATTGGTGATACATGTTAGCTCAGAGCCAGTCTTCCTCAGCAAAAAGAGAAGGATTAGCATGGATGTTAACTCAGAGCTGATCTTCCTCACAAAAAAATAAATAAAACTGTTTAAAAAAAATTTTTTTTCATTAGGCTTTGTAATATTTTAACTTTCAGTATGAGTATGAAGCTCAGACAGGTAAATAGAACACCTCATTCTCTAAGCACACCTGACAGAGATACACACTGTTATGACTGCTGATGCTGCAAAATTAAGAGAACTTTCTACCTCAGTGTTGGGGTAGGAGGGGTGACTTTTTCTTAGAACCTACAAATAAGCCAACCTTGTTACTTCTTGTTAGATCCATGAACTCAAGAGGGGAGAGGGAGCCTTGTCTATCAGAGAATACATTAAATATGAAAGTCTATAGCAAGGTATGTCTACCCAAAATACAGATAAACTCAAGAGTACTTCAGTGTTATTCTTAGGACAATCATCCCAGTCTCATCAGCAATGGTTTTACCCAAACTGGAGACTGCTGCCATGTGCCTGCTAGGTGATGTAGGGAGAACAAGCGCCACCTAATTTGGCAAGTATTCAAACTTTAAGGCAATTCTTACACAATTCAGAGTGTTTTGTTTGCCCCAAGGTGTTTATCTTTAGCAGGCTATGGGTATCTACATTTTTCAAGGCTTTCCTCAAAGCACCTGAAAAAAACTTACAACTTTGAACAGTTAACTTCAACTGTAAGTTTTAAGCGGTGCTTATTCAGACCCCTGCTAGGGATCCTTTTCCCCTATACGCCCCATTACGAATGTAGATTCCTCCCTCCTCCCAGAAGAAACGGCTAGGATTAAACAGCCTGCTCTTTAACCTAAGCAAGGCGTAGCTGGCGAGGCTGGAATGTGCTCCGGTCTGGGGCTGCCCACCTCTGGTGCACACGTGCTCCTTCGCCACCAACGTGCGGGGCTGCACACCCCATACCTGGTGTCGGATTGCAGCACGACTGCCCTCGGCTGCCAGCTTGGTTCTCTGCCGAGATCCCAACGCCAGAAGGGGGAGGGGGCCTGGGAAGGAAGACACACCCCTCAGGAGAGGAAAGGGTAACTTCCCCGGGTCGAGGGCGGGCCACAGATCTTCCCAAACTCGCCCTTCGCGCGACTTTCCCATACCCAACTGCCCGCCGCCGCGACCAAGGGACACGCACAGGGCGGGGGCGCCCGGAAGGGGGCGAGGCCGGTCCCGGGGGCTCCGGACGGGCGGCGCGGACTGAAATTCCAGCATGGCGCACGCATGGCCCAGCGCGCCAGGGCCGCCGCGGAGCCCGCGCCCTCCGTCCGCCCGCCCGCCCTGCCGGGGCCCCCCCCGAGCCGGCTAAAAATAGGCGCCTCAGTCACCGCGGGGCCCTCTCCGGCCACCCTCGCCCTCGGGAGACGGCCCCGGCGCCGCGGCAGAGCGGGGTCGGGCCCTGGGCGGCCGGCGAGGCCGAGCGCCCCTCCGAGCCCGCCCGCCGCGCCGGCCCGGCGCCCGAGGCCTACCCGGCGGGCGGTGTCCGGGCCCCGGGCCCCGGGCCGCGCCCCCGCCGACCGGCCCTCCGCCCCCGGGCCCCCGCGGCCGGCGCCGCCCTCCCCCCGCGGCCGGCGCCCGGCCCGGCGCGGCCTGCTCGCCCTTACTTGGCGCGGCCGGGGAGGGAGACCGGGAAGACGCGGCGGCGCCGGCACTACCACCCGGGCCGCCGCTCCGAGGCGCCGCCGCCGCCGCCGCCGCCGCCGCCGCCGCCGCCGCTCAGGTGCCGTCGCGCCGCCCGGCAGGAAACGGGCGGCTTCGGGGCGGGGCGGCCCGGCACGTCCCGGCGTCGGGGCGGCGAGCCCGGAGACCGGCCCCTTAAAGGGACAGGCGGCGGCCCGCGCGCTCCGGTCAGCCCCGGCGTCCTGCGGGCTCAGGAGGCGGGGGCTTGCTGCCGAGGTCAAGTCCGGCCGCTGGGTGGAGGTGGGAGCTCGGGCGGGAGGCCCAGCGGAATTCCCGTCGTTCATGAGTCCTGCTCTCTCTCCTTCTCCCAAAGCTGGCTTCGTCTTGCAGGGCCTTCCCACTGAAGCACCACCTGCCCACGCACACTGGATGTTTTTATTTTTTTAACCTTAAGTAAATGGTACTAAATTTCACCTTGCCAATTCCCGATTTCGCCCCAGAAATCACTGGAAAACGGAATCTTCCGTTACTCTGTCTCCAGAGCTTCTCTGTGAATTTTCCTTCAGGCAACCCTGGCTTCAAATGGAAAGAGGAATTAAAAACCGACCCAAATAAGTTGTGTGCAAATATTATGAAGCTGTTGTGTCCGCCAGCTGGTGGCCGTTCATTAGGCCAGGGTAAAAATAACTAGAAATTGCAGCAGAAAGGAGACGTTGGCCAGAATTCCTGCTTACTGGTTTGCTCTTTGCTAAAAGGATGGCAGCGATCTTCCTGGTCCACTGGCAAATGAGATGTGTTGATTATCATTACTTATTGCTTATCCATCTCCCACAAAATGCCAGGCACTGCTCAGAACGTACACAAAACACTCCAAGCTCTCCTCAAACGTTATGAGAGCTCAGAATGATTCAAATGCTTTTAGAGTGTGGATAGAGACACATGAAGTAGGTCTCATCACGAACACCTCCCTCTACATCCTGATAAACGGGGAACAGGAGCAATCTTTAAGGAATGAACATCAGGACAGTTCCTAC
The DNA here is from genome assembly GCF_020826845.1 of Diceros bicornis minor. Taxonomy (NCBI): domain Eukaryota; kingdom Metazoa; phylum Chordata; class Mammalia; order Perissodactyla; family Rhinocerotidae; genus Diceros; species Diceros bicornis. Next base: position 5,605,047 of record NC_080763.1, on the reverse strand, counting down.
ACCAACAGAGAATTTCTTTTATATGCGCTGCCTAAAAGCATACTCCACACTTGTATTCTAATTACTTTTGTCTCAGCTTTGTAGAGCACTTCCAAAGTACAAGTGAAAACTGAACACTGTGGTAGCCTCAAAAGTTGAGGATTCTGCCCGTCTTCAGCCACTATGCTCTCAAAGATGTATTCTGTCTTATTTTAACAGAAGCATCCTCTTTTCTCCTTTTTCAGTAGGGTTCTCTGCCCCTTTAGCGGCTCCAGTGCTCTCAGAGCAATCTATCTCTAAACCAGTGGCTTCTCTTGAGCATGTATGTGCTGGAGGATCCAGCTTTATTGAAGAGCTAAGCTTTTAGTCTCAATACAAAGGGGGAAATGTATCACTTCTATAAGGGAGTTTAAGGATTCTTGATTAGCTTACAAAAAAATGTCTAATTTCCTCTGGTTAGTACTGAAGCAGGTTTTAAGTTAGAATAAAAGTTTCTATCATTTTCCTGACTTCAGTAAAACCACAGTGTCATTTTAGAGACAGTAATATTTAGGTACGCTTGTAAGTAAGACAATAAGTGGCGTTTAGGGACATGTTTTCCCTAAATATCCTGTTGCTTATAGTCAGGGCTCTCTTATTTGTGTTCCATAATTTGAAACAAAGAAGCATAAATGTATCAGCTATTTCAGCTTTTCTGGGTGATTGAACTTTGACTTTTTGAAAGGGAAGTGGTTGGATGGCTCATTCTTTACAAGATTTCTCTTTATTCACATCAAAACAAAAAGATTTACTAGAAATGTTATGCATGGCAAGCCCTGTTAGGAATTAAGACCAACCCTCTAAGTTTTGAAGTATAATATTGTTAAGTATAATTAACACATATAATTATCCTAAGATACAATTAACCTTGGTTGCTGCTTACTACCCCCCAATGTCACTGAAACCAGCAATTAACTTGCTAAAAAGGATTAGCACTCCCAGCATCTGAGGTACCTCTAGTTGTAACACCTAAGAAATTACATTTTATTGAAAACTGTAAAGTATAAGGCTGTTACCTAGAGTACTCATCTCTTTTTTTGTTTTGTTTTTTTAATTTAAAAAAGTGCAATTTACTAGAGATTACCTCCTGACTTTTACTGTGTAACAATTCTCCTTTTTGGAGAATTTTGGAAAAGCTTTAAAGACACAGCGTACACATCTCTCCAGCAGACAGAGAAGGCTGGCTATTCCTGTTTTGTCTAGGGAAGACTTCCCAGAGTGGTGAGTTATGCAGAGGTTTGGGTAATACGTGCATAACAGATTACATCTCCTACTCCCCTGGATCAGGGTGGCAGAGATGAAAGCATAATGGAAGCAGTTCACAGAACTGAAAGTAAAGGGAAGTGTCCAGATCCACCTTCTCCACTCAAGTAATGGAATGGGGAAGAAGTTCACTGAAACATCTGCAGCTGCAGATCTAGACGTAATCAACTCTTCTAGCAAAGTATCTGACACGTAACGGTGCTTAACAGAGTTCTGCATGGTGCCCCTCTGACATGTGGTCTCTTCAAGCAAATGGAATTCGAGTGCTTTCATGACACATTAAAAGTGACCACAAATTATTTGCCACTCTGCATAGAGAGGTGGAATCTCTCTGCCCTCCTCTTGAATCTCAGAGAGCCCTGTGACTGCTGTGACCAACAGAACCAACCAAAAGTAACACTCCCAAGTTCTGGGCCCAGGCTGTACGAGACAGGCAGTTCTACTTCCTGCCTCTTAGAACCACTGCTCTTAGAGCCCTGAGGTGCCAGGTGAGAAATCCCACTACCTCGCTGGAGAGACCATGAGGAGAGGCCCTGAGACTACATGGGGAGGAAGATGGACCCAGCTGGGCCCAGCCTTCCAACTGTCCCCACAAAGCTGCCAGGGATATGAATGAAGCCTTCTAGAACCCCAGACCATCCACATCACAAGCTAAATACCACCAACTGACCCCAGTCAGTGCCACATGGAGCAGAAGAATCACCCAGCCAAGCCCTGCTTGAATTTCTGACCACAGAGAATTGTGAGCCTAACGATATAATTTTTGTGATTTTGTTGGATGGTTTGTTATGCAGTAATTAACAGAACAGCTTTCTTCCACTTCTAAATAGCTGCAAGAAATCTTTGAGTCTTGTTTATGCAGAAGGGAGTTTCCACTTTGCCCATACAATCCCACCAGGTCACTGGGGCTCTTAAGGGAAATTTGGGCAGGAATGGGTAGAGAGGTAAAGCTACTTTGTAGCATAATTTAGTATTATTGAAACTACTTGCCTGTCTCCCATCTTCAAAAGTGGTCCAATGATTGGGAACTGGTGGTTTAACTGAGGAAAGAGGAACCAGTATTTATTGTGCATATGCACTGTCCGGGTGTTTAATGTACATTAGCTCACATAACTGTCAAAACAACTCTGTAGTATAGTACTAGGCTTACACTGAATAACTAACTAGCTCAAGGACACAGAACTCAAAAACCAGCACCTGAACCCAGATCTGTTTGATTCCAATTCCCACGTCTGTGCTTCTGCGCTAGGTTGACCGCCAAGCTATAAACCTTTAGGTATACAAACAATTAAAACATGAGTTTTCATTTATACATAAGTTTCACTTACTCATGATAGCTTTTTGTCATTAGCATAAATAATGAGCAGATATATAACAATAAATTAAATCAGCAATATTAAATTGGCTGCCAGCCAGCATCATGTAAACTCTTCTTTTATTTTTTTTTTTTGTGAGGAGGATCAGCCCTGAGCTAACATCTGTGCCAATCCTCCTCTTTTTGCTGAGGAAGACTGGCCCTGAGCTAACATCCATGCCGATCTTCCTCCACTTTATGTGGGACGCCACCACAGCATGGCCTGACAAGCAGTGGGTCAGTGCGCATCCCGGATCCGAATCTGGGCCGCCAGCAGTAGAGCGCATGCACTTAACCACTACGCCACAAGGGCAGCCCTCTTTGATTCTTGGTTCCATGATTTTACACACTTCCTTACAAGGATTTTTGTTAAATATTGAATTTGCGGTCACAGGACCTGGTTTTGCTCCCCACCTCTGCTCCTTTCTAGCAGTGTGACTTTGGACAAGTCACTTCACTTCTCAGAGCTTTAGTTTCCTCTCTGATTAACCGAGGATAAGAGTACTTAGCTCTAAGAGTTAGTGTGAGAGTTAAATGAGATCATGTATTTTAAAGTATTTTTAGGGGCCAGCCCGGTGGCGCAAGCGGTTAAGTTGCACCCACTCTGCCACGGTGGCCCAGGGTTCACCGGTTCTAATCCCCAGCGCGCACTGACACACTGCTTGTTGAGCCATGCTGTGGCGGCGTCCCATATAAAGTAGAGGAAGATGGGCACGGATGTTAGCTCAGGGCCAATCTTCCTCAGCAAAAAAAAAAAAAATTTTAAACTGTAAAATGGTGTGTAACTATATTGTTATAACTAACCATCTTATTACAGGTTCTTACTCTATATAAATATTAAATAAGGCATATTTAACCTAAATTATAGGGCCGGCCCCGTGGCTTGGCGGTTGGGTGCGCGCGCTCCGCTGCTGGCGGCCCGGGTTCAGATCCCGGGCGAGCACCGACGCGCCGCTTCTCCGGCCATGCTGAGGCCGTGTCCCACATACAGCAACTAGAATGGATGTGCAACTACGACATACAACTATCTACCAGGGCTTTGAGGGAAAAATAAATAAATAAAATCTTTAACCTAAATTATATCTGAATAATAACTACCATCTTAGCTACTTTTCATATACTGTGTATAATCCTAACAACATTTGAGTGAGATATAATTACGCCCATTTTACAGTTGAGAAAGCAGGCTCAGAAAATCAAGTAACTTGCATGAGGTCAAATGGCTAGTAAGTGGCAGAGCTGAGACTGAAGCTCCAAAATCCAAGCTTTTCCACTCTGCCCGACTGCCCCCACATGCCAGCAGGCTAGTTTATAACCTGCTTATACAGCATGAAAAAGGGAGAGTTGAGGGGCTGGCTCAGTGGCATAGTGGTTAAGTTCATGCACTCCACTTAGTTGGCCCAGGGTTCATAGGTTCGGATCCTGAGCGTGGACCTACACACTGCTCGTCAAGCCATGCTGTCGCAGGTGTCCCACATATAAAGTAGAGGAAGATGGGCACGGATGTTAGCCCAGGGCCAATCTTCCTCACCAAAAAGAGGAGGATTGGCAACAGATGTTAGCTCAGGGCTAATCTCCCTCACCAAAAAGGAAAGGGGGGGAGTGGGGGCCATTGACATCTTTCCTGTCACTTCAGGCTAAACCACTCTTAGCCCCACCAGATAGATAGAAATCGTTCTTATCTCTAAAAACTTTGCATATAATTCAACATCATTCCTCAACAACTACTTCAGTGTTTAATATTTACTGTCCATTACTGTTGTGTAATTCTTCTATTGTTCTAACCTCAACCTTGGACACATTTCTAATTGCAGGGTCATTGCAAATTAAAAAAAAACTTGGCAAATAGGGCCGGCCCCGTGGCTTAGCGGTTAAGTGCGTGCACTCTGCTGCTGGCGGCTCGGGTTCGGCTCCCGGGCGCGCACCAACGCACCGCTCCTCCGGCCATGCTGAGGCCACGTCCCACATACTAGAAGGATGTGCAGCAATGACATACAACTATCTACTGGGGCTTTGGAGGGGGATAAATAAATAAATAAATAAACTTGGCAAATAAAATAAATAGAAGTACAAAAATATATATCACTTGTAGTCACATCTGGAGATAATCACAGGTAACATTTTAAAATTTCTTCCACTTTTCAAAATCTGTGCACATTTTTACTATCATTATGATTGTAAATACCAAATGAAGTAACATATGCAAAAATTTTAGATGATGTCCTGTTTCTTAGCATCTATTCTTTCTGACTTTAAGAGTAACTCATGAAGTTGGCAGGACAATTACATATTTAAACAAACAGAACAAAGAAGTGTGATTAGTTATCCTTGATTGGATCCTCATGCAAAAAATGTTATGAAAGATATTTTGTGTACAAATTGGGGCTATTCAAATATGGACTGGGTATGGATAATATTAAAGGACAATTGTTACTTTTCTTGGGTGCAATAATATATGTGGTTGCAACATGTAATTATGTAGAATATCCTTTTTTTCAGAAACACCTATTGAAGTATTTAGGAGTATAAAATCACAATATCTATAACATACTTTCAAATGATTCAGCAAAAATATATATGGACAAAGGTAATATGAAAAAATGTCAGTAACTGTTGAGTCTGAGAGATAGGTGTACAGGGGTACATTGCACTGTTTTTCAACTTTTCTGTATGTTTGAAATTTTTCACAATAGAATGCTGAGGAAAAAATCCAAAAGAAATGTATAGTTATTGTAGAAAAGTTGCAGAAAACAGAAAAATGTAAGGACAAAAATCAGTATGGTTTTAAACCTTTTCTTGTGTCTTTTGTGATGGTCACATTTCTTGTAAATACTTGAAGAGTTTACTAAAATCAACCTTGCAGTCTTCCTTTCTCTCCTCCAGTTGTTCCCAGGTCTTCTTTTCCAGCTCTCTCCTCATCTCTGGGGTCCTCTCTGAACAGTCTTCATGGCTCTTTTTAATAGTGGATGCTGCACGTTTACTAATAAGAGACCTAAATAGTGCCCAGGGTAAAAGAAGACTAATTCGTAGTTCTTTAGTCCTCATAGGACAAGTTTTGTTTGTTTGGCAGGTTAGATCAGTTGATTGTTGTTAGCTGTTCAGAGAGGCCCAAATCAAAAATGTGGTCAACGTGCGGGCTGCTTAGTGTCACGTGAGGAAAACAACCCTCTTCCACCTCTGCTGCCTCAACAAGTTTCCCCTCCTCAGCCACGTTGCAGGAATGAGCCGTGGCCTGAGGGATCAGGCACAAGAACGTGGATACTTCAGCGTGAACCACCACCACTGCTGCCTAAATAATTCTCAAGACTATGACTTGGTGAGGGCAGATCAGCAGCAACAACTCAAACCAAGTCAGCAATATTTGCAACATGCACACATCACGTTCGGTGTTTGAATATAAAACATGCATTTAAAAAATTTTTGTCCTCCAGAATGGTGCTGGCTTTTTAAACCACATTTCCATTTGTTGGCTCACATTCAGCTCCTCATGATAACTCTTAGATCCCAGCCAGTCCTTGCCCAGTGTTTTCCCTCCCCATAGTATGACAACCCTGTAATTAACCTTTCCCAGGCTTTGTTCCGTTTATTTCTGACCACATCTCCAATTTACCAATTTCCTTTGATCTGGGTCAATAATTTTTAAAAGCCACCTTTTGGTACTTCCATAAATTGTTTTGGAAATTTTATATTTATGAGAAGAGGTAAACAGATTGCAAGCTCCATTACAAATCATTATTCTGTGAAGGCTGTAGAATAATTCCTCTGGATGCCAACTCTCATGACACAGCACTCTGGACGTCAGCCCTCTTGGCCTCCTCAGGGGCCTCACTCCATCAGCAAGGCCCTTTCTGTCTGTATCTTCCACTTGCCCTCTTTATCAGCCATTGGTGCATTCAGAGCTCTCTCCACTTAAATGAAGGCGAAAAACGTTTCTTCAAACTGCAGACCACTCCGTCTACCCCATCCACTGCAAAGCCAGGTTTTTGGTTGGTTGGTTGGTTGCTTGGTTGCTTGGTTGGTTGGTTGATTAGTTAAGAGGCAACTTAATTGACTATATTCTCACTACCCATTCACTCATTCTTCATACTGCAGTATCCTGCTTCGGCACCCACAACAAGATTCTGAAACACTTCTCGTCAAAGTCACCCGTGAACTCCCTGCTGCTACCTCCTCTCTGTCACAACACCACTGATGCCTTCTTGAAATGCTTCTCTTTCTTTAACTTCAGTGACCTCACCCACACAGCTCTTCTGCCCCTCTTTTCCTTATCTCTAGCCTGAAGTGCCTTCTCTGTCTGTCACTTTTGTGTTGATGTTCCCCAGGGCTCCAGCCTTGTCCCTTTGTTTTCTCACTTCGCAGTCGCACCTGGTCTTATATTACAATCTGTGTTCCCAACTGAAGGCCCAGTTGCTGCATTTTGCAAGCCCTGCCACTAAGTAAAAGGCATCTGTATTAGTCAGCACTCTCCAGAGAACTGGAACCAGTAGGATGTATATACATTGAGAGAGAGGGCGAGATTTATTTTAAGGAAGTGGTGATTACCTAATTCACGTGATTGTAGAGGCTGGCAAGTCCAAACTTTTGCAGGTGGGCAGGCAAGCTGGAGACCCAGGGAAAAGTCAGTGTTGCCGTTCAAGTCCCAAGGCCGTCGACTGGCAGAATTCCCTCCTCTTCTGAGGAGGTCAGGTTTTCTCTATTAAGGCCTTCTACTGACTGGATGAGACTCATTATTATGAAGTCTTGTTATTATTACGGAGGATAATCTGCTTTACCCAAAGTCTGCTGATTTAAATGTTAATGTCATCTGAATACTTTCACAGAAACATCTAGAATAATGTTTAGCCAAATATCTGGGTACTGTGGCCTAGTCAAGTTGACACATAAAATTAACCATCACAGTATCTTGGGATTCTGGAGGCAGCTTATACCATATTTGGGTGTGCCACTTTAGCTTATTTACTGAGTAACCTATTAGGCTGCTAATTTTGAATGGGGCCCAGAACAAGCAAGAGCGCTGTAGCAAGCCCACAGCTGTGCACCCTATCATCAATTAAGACTTGTGACCCAGCAGATACAACAATGCTGGAGGTATCTGTAGAAGATGAGAAAACTGTGTAAAGCCTTTGGCAAGTCTCAATAGGAGAATCACAGTGCAGACTTCCAGGTTTTGTCATATACTGATGCCATCGTGCCTTAATCGAGATCAGGTACCTGACCATGGTACACTAAGTGACCAGGTGCCCTGAGCTGCCCATTATGAATTGAGTGTAATCTGACCCATCAACCCATAAATTTGGGTGTGGGAAAGGATGTTTATCATAAAAAAGATAAGGTTTATGCAAGCTCTAGCTTCAGCACGTTCTGAAGGCACGAGTGAATTTACAGGTGGCTCACACTTCCACGCCTTCTACTCCAATGCCACCTCTCCTTCACTCACACCTATGGTCTCGTAAGAAATTCCACTTGATCAAGGAAGGAAAAATTTGAGCCTGGTTTAGAGATGCAACTACACAACCTGTGGGCACCACCTGAGAGTAAACTGCTGCAGAATCACAACCCCATTTGGGGGTTGCCCTGAAGGTATATGAGGAGAATAAACCTTCCCAGTGGGCAGAAAGTCAAGCCATACATCTGGTATACACTTTGCCTGGAAAGAGAGATCCCCATGTATTTAGGTCTACACACATTCATGGGCTGGAGGTCAGGGAGGGACTTAGAAGGTATAAGTTTGGAGAACTGATAAGAAAGAGGTTTGGGAAAGAGGCATGTGGATGTGCCCACTTAACAATGGACATAGAATGTAAGAATATTCTTTCCCATGTGAATGCTCATCTAGGGCATAAGATTGCAGTTCTGTATAATCAGGTGGGCAAAATGAGCCACGATGGGTATACCAACCTCTTGCCTCGGCCAACCTGCAATCTGTTCAGTGAGATCATGAATAAAGTGGCCATAGTAGCAGAGATGGAGGTTATGCAGGAGTTCAAGCACATGGACTTCTCATCAAGACTGATTTAGCTACCACCAGTACTAAGTGCCCAGCCTACCAACAGCAGAAACCTACACTGAACAGCACAATACCCTGGGGGGAACAGCAGCCATCAGATGGAAGGTGATTTTATGAAATACCTTCCATCATGAAGAGAGCAGTGATTGGTCCTCACTGGAATAATGACTCATTCCAGATATTGATTTGCCTTCCCTGCATGCAAAGCTCCTGCCATCACCACCATCTGTGTACTTACTAAATGCCTATTCACTGTCACAGAATCCCACACAATATTGTTTTGACAAAGGAACTCATTTCACAGCAAAAAGAGTGAGGCAATGAGCTAAGACCCAAAGGATTCACTAGAAGTAGTTAAAATTACAGAATGATTAGAACGGCTATCAAAGATGCAGTTTTCGGGCCGGCCAGGTGGTGCAAGCAGTTAAGTGTGCGCGCTTCACTGCGGCAGCCTGGGGTCCGCTGGTTCGGATCCCGGCTGCGCACTGACACACTGCTTGGCAAGCCATGCTGTGGCGGCGTCCCATATAAAGTGGAGGAAGATGGGCACAGATGTTAGCCCAGGGCCAGTCTTCCTCAGCATAAAAAAAAAGAGGAGGATTGGCAGATGTTAGCACAGGGCTGATCACCTCACAAAAAAAAAAAAGACCCAGTTTTGATGATAAATGAGAGACAGAGAGAATGCCTTGCGACATTAGGGTGCTCTTCTACATGATGCTTACATACTCCAAATCAGCTACCAATATAGATGGCTCCTTTTTTTGCCCCACTGGCAGAGGATATAGGTGCAGAAACCAAGGGGAAGAAGTGAGAGTGGTTCTTCTCATTATTATACCTAATCATCTGCTTACAAAATTTTGCTTCTGATCTCTGCACGTTTAGAGGTTTGATTCCCAAAGGAGGAAGGCTTCTACCAGGAGACACAACATGGTTTTATTTGAACTGAAAGTTGAGGTTTCCATCTGGCTGTTTTGTGTTTTCTCAAGTCACTGAACAAGAAGAGGGATACACTCTCCTGATTGGAGTGATGGATCTGTACTACCAAGGGGATCTGACCTCTGCTTAGTTCTCTCATAACTAGGATGACCAACTTGTACCAATTTGTCTGAGATTTTCCCAGTTTTATCACTCAAAGTCTCACATCCCAGGAAATCCAGGGTCAACCAGGCCACCCAACTAACCTCCCTGAGACAATGAAGGCATTCAGTAAATTTGCTTTAGAGTGGATCTTGTTTATGTCAGACTAAAAGGAAAGCCCTGGATGTCGCACAATTAGCTCATTTATACTCTACTCACATTTCCCATATTTTCTAGGGCACAGATGTAATACTTCAATCTTTATCTTTTTTGTGAATTCTCATTCAACTAATTTTTTCAGCACTGTGGAAAATTTATGTTAGATCTGGAAGAGATCATAGAAATCATCTAATCCAAATCCAAATATTTTATGTTTATTTGCAATACTCTGTTATTTAAACTTCATTATTTTTGTTTTAGTTTATGATTTGTCATGTTCACAAGCATTCATTTCCTTAACTGACCAAAAATTACACTTGCACATTTAATCCAGTGAGTAATTTATTTTTTGCTTGTATAATGCTTATGAGCTCTGACTTTCAAAATCTAGAAAAAGTTCAGTGTTCTTTAGCATCTCATCAAAAAACACTACTCAATGAGGGCTTGTTGATGAGGGACCCTGGTCTTCTAAGTATTGAATATCAGTCTGATTTTCTATTGTGTCTAGATAATGACATCAGTGATTGTCAAAAGATCTCTTTCCAGATGGACTTGGCTTACAGCACCAATCACAGAGTACAACTCAAGATTAAGATTTATTTCATTCCAGGTCAGAAATAAGTGAGATAAAACCCTGCCACAAATGTCCATTGATGCTACTCTCAACCAAATAATGGAATAAATAGATTGCTAGTCTTGTGTTATGGTCTTATGAATCAGATCTTCTAATTTTTCAAAGACAACAATTAAGAAGAGCAGAATTTGGGCCGGCCCCGTGGCTTAGCGGTTAAGTGCACGTGCTCCGCTGCTGGCGGCCCGGGGTTCCGATCCCAGGTGCGCACCGACGCACCGCTTCTCCCGCCATGCTGGGGCCGCATCCCACATACAGCAACTAGGGGGCTGTGCAACTATGACATACAACTATCTACTGGGGCTTTGGGGGAAAAAAGAAAGAAAAAAAGGAAGGAAGGAAGGAAAGAAAGAAAGAAGGAAAGAAGGAAAGAAGAGCAGAATTTGCAGAAACAGTGAACTGTGAATTTAAATACTAACCAAGAAATATTCATCTTGCTTAGAAACTCATGCCAGGGTTTGTCATGCCACCTCCTGTGTAATTGCCAGGAGAGAAAGGAGATTTCTACTGTCAGCTAATGGCCAAAGAAAGAAAAAATGTTTTACCACTATTTTCTTCTTTGACTTTAAAATTCATTCTTTTATAACTTTATTTACTTCTCCTGAGCACATTGGGACTGTTATGGGAGATCCGAATTCCCATCGGTTGAACAGGAACCCGGATTACAGAAGCACAAGGGCCAAGAGCAGCCACTCCTCCTAGCTCCCAGCTGACGATAGAGGGTGTGATGTCAAGACTAGTAAAGGCCGGATCTGAGCATTAAGGCTCCACCGAGAAGTTCTGTCAATACCTTTGTCAAAAGTTATTTAGTACGGAGAAAAGAGAAATAACAGATATCTCTGAAAGAGAAAAGAATGTTTCAGTGAAAAGGAAGAGTTCAAATCAACAGCTGAAGCATTACACAAAGCTTCAGATTTGAATGATCGTAAACCTTTTTCTAGTTTCTTTTCATAAATCTTGGAGTTAATCGTGTCCCAACAGTGGTAGGAGTCTACTGTAGGTGGTAAAAACTTCTCAAATGGCTTCAGAGCAGAAATCAAATCCAGGTTAGAGCTGTAAGATCCTTCATGAAGAAGTCAAGGAGATTTAAGGTGGTGTCTCATAGATCCTTGAAGATAGACAGAAGGCCTTCTAAAGATTTTAAGAGTGTATCTTGGAGACTTTTCTCTGTTTAAACAGCGGGACTTCTAAAAATCTAAGGCCATTGTCCCACAGCAGCTTCACAGGGAGTCCAAGGTAGATAAAAGCTTATTTCAAAGAGATTTGTGGGCTTGGCTTTTATATAATGGAATGGATTATAAATTGACACTCAGGAAGTATACAAAGTTTTTAAAGTAATTATATCAGCATGATCTGAAAAAGACAGAGACATATGGTACCTGTTATACCTTTACCAGCGTTTCTCAAAGTATAGTTCACTAATTACCTGTGATCCACATCAGACCCCCTGGTCTGAATTTTTGAGGGGGAGGGGAAGAGGGAGGCATATCCAGGAACCAATATTTTTAATAGATAATACTTATGAATGTTCGAGTTTGATATCCACCTCAAACAGACCTACTTACCCATCCCTACTGTATTTCTCCGTGCGGCACTGCCTTCCATTCCCTCATGTTGGAATAGCACTGCCTTCGCTTCCTCACGGAATATCCCTGGTTTAAATTGCCTGTGTTCTGTCCTTTCGGTAAATAGCGGTGGCTCAATTGGGCAGGGGAAATGTGATGCCTGTCTTACATTATACACACACAAAGATTAATTGGAAATAGATTGCAGCCCTAAATATAAAAAGTAAAATAATGCTTTTAGAAGAAAACAGAGGAGAATATCTTCATAATGTTGAGGTAGACAAAAATTCATTAAAGACAAAAAGTATAAGCATAAAAGATTAAAAATTGCACTTCATTAAAATTAAGAACTTCTTTTCATCAAAACACACCATTAAGAGAGTGAAATGTAAGGTAGAGCCCAGGAGAAGGTATTTGCCATACATATATCCAATGAAGTAATTGTATCCAGGATATGTAAAGAACTCCTACAACTGTAAAAGGAAAAAACATACATCTTATTTTCTTAATGGGCCAAAGACTTGAATAGGCACTTACAAATGAGATTATCCAAATGGCCAATAAACATATAGAAATGAGTCAAATATCACTAATCATCAGAAAATTGCAAATTAAAACCACATTGAATGGCAAATAAGTATAAAAGGAGTTCAGTGTAATTAAATAATTAGGGAATTGCAAATTTAAAACACAATTAGAGGGCCGGCCCCGTGGCTTAGCGGTTAAGTGCGTGCGCTCCGCTACTGGTGGCCCGGGTTCGGATCCCAGGCGCGCACCAACGCACCGCTTCTCTGGCCATGCTGAGGCCGAGTCCCACATACAGCAACTAGAAGGATGTGCAGCTATGACATACAACTATCTACTGGGGCTTTGGGGGAAAAAAAGGAGGAGGACTGGCAATAGATGTTAGCTCAGAGCCGGTCTTCCTCAGCAAAAAGAGGAGGATTAGCATGGATGTTAGCTCAGGGCTGATTGTCCTCACAAAATAAATAAATAAATAAATAAAAATTAAAAAACAAAACACAATTAGATCCCACTATACACCTACTAAAATTGCTAAAATTAAAAATTCTATCACTACTCAGGGCTGGCCAGGATGCTGAGCAGCTGAAACTCGTGCACAGTGCTGATGAGCATGCAATGTGGTGCAGCTACTTTGGAAAACAGCTTGGCAGTTTCTTGTGAAAGTAAGTGGACACTTACCATGTGTATCAGTTTGCTAGGGCTCCCGTAATAAAATACCACAGACTGATTGGCTTAAGCAACAGAAATTAATTTTCTCACAGCTCTGGAGGCTAGAAGTCCAAGGTCAAGGTGTCGGCAGGCTTGGTTTCTTCTGGGCCTCTCTCTCTGGCTTGCAGACGGCTGCCTTCTCCCTTCATCCTCACATGGCCTTTCTTCTGTGCACTTGTGCCCTTAGTGTCTCTCACGTGTCCTGATCTAATAAGGACACCAGTCAGATTGGATTAGGGTTCACTCTAATGACCCCATTTTAACTTAACTACATCATCATGAACTTACACAATAAACATATGTGTGGTCAAAATAACAAACAAAAATGAAAAAAAAAAAAAAGAATAGTGAATACCACTATGCCTCCACCAGAATAACTAAAAGACTGACAACACTAAGTGTTGGCAAGGATGTGGAACAACTGAAAGAACTGCCTTACATTGATGGTGGGAGTATAAATTGGTACAAACACTTTGAGAAACTTGTAGCAATTTAAAGCTAAAGATATGTGTACTCTACGACCCAGAAATTCTACTCCAGTAGATATACCCAACAGAAATGAGTGTATCCACCAAAAGACATGCACAAGAAGGTTCATTGGAAAAACTGGAAATAACCTATATGTCCATCAACAGTAGACTGGATTAAAAAATAATGTTGTGTATTTATATAATGAAATACTATGCAGCAATAAAAAACCAAACTACTGCTACATGAAACCACAGAGATGAATCTCATAGACATGACATTGAGTAAAAGAAGCCTGACATAAGAGAGTACATACTATATCATTCCATTTATATGAAGTTCAAGAACAGGTGAAACTAATTTATAGTGATACTGGTCAGAATAGCATATGATTAGAAGACTTAATATTGTTAAAATGTTCATACTACCCAAAGACATCTACAGAGTCAATGCTATCCCCATCAAAATCCCAATGGCGTTTTTCGCTGAAATAGAAAGAACAATACTAAAATGCATATGGAACCACAAAAGACCCAAAGTAGTGAAAGTGATCCTTAGAAAGAACAAAGATGGAGGTATTACGCTTAGTGATTTCAAATTATATTACAAACCTACAGTAATTAAAATAGTATAGTACTGGCATAAAGACAGATGTATAGACCAACGAAATAGAATTGAAGGCCTGGAAATAAACCCACACATATATGGTCAATTGATCTTTGACAAGAGTGCCAGGAATACACAATGGGGAAAGGATAGTCTCTTCAATAAATGGTGCTGGGAAAATTGGATATCCACATGCAAAAAAAATGAAATTGGACCCCTACCTTACAGCATATTATAGCATAATCAAAATGGATTAAAGACTTAAATGTAAGACCTGATACTGTAAAACTCCTAAAAAAAAAACATAGGGAAAAAGCTCCTTGACACTAGTCTTGGTAATGATTTCTTGGATACGACACCAAAAGTATAGTCAACAAAAGCAAAAATAGACAGGTGGGAATACATCAAACTAAAAGCTTCTGCACAGCAAAGGAAACAATCAACAGACTGAAAAGGCAGCCTACAGAATGGGAGAAAATATTTGCAAACTACACATCTGATAAGTGGTTAATTTTTAAACATCCATTTTTAAGTCTCATTTGAGGCTTACAATGAAAAGTCACAGGCCCATAAAATGTCTTCCCCTCGCAAGTTGTACAAGTGCATCCGGGACAACTTGGAGCCCACAGAGCATGGACTCAAGATTACTCTGACTGCTCAGGATTGTGTTCCTGCTGGATGGAATCTCCTGGCACCCAGGGGGCCCAGAGCTCTGACCCTGGCTGAGATACAAGAACTAAAAGCACAGTGAGAAAGGAGAAAAATAACAGAGGGAGCCCTTGACTTTGAGGTGCGAAATAAAGGGGAGCCAACAGTACTCTGCTTCTGCACACAAGCACCTCAGCGCATCCCAGAATTGCCGTTTCAAACATTAAACAGGAACCTTTGTTCAGAGATGGGCTCGACGTGCCCATTAGATCTCAGCTTGAAGCCTCTTCTGCCTGTTCCTCCCTCGGCAGAAGTCTCATAATGCATGGCCCTGGGCCCACCTACAGCCCTGTATCGTGCTTCTTTATCATATTGAAGAATGATGCTGAACAACAGTGATACTACCCAAGAGCGTGAGTGTGGTTGGAAAGATTAAGGAAAGGTTCGTATCTGGTTTGTGGCTTTAGTCACTGCTTGCCTCTCTGCCTCTCAAGCTGCCCATTTCAATTCAAATTAAGCAGTGTTTCTCAGACTGTGTGTGCCAACACGCTGTATGTGCGACTGCTGCCTTCCATCCATCACAGCCTAACTTACCCTACTCCAAGTTCCAGGTCAGCATTTCCTGATTGCATTCCTTGTCCCCATCATGCTTCGAGCTGCCCTACTTCTAGCTATTCATCACCCAGCAATTGTTGCTGTTAGCTGTCTTTCTCACATGACCAGCCCTACAAAATGTGCCAGACAGGAATGCCAGTGGGCTGGCTGCAAGCCAGGGTGTTGCCCAGTATTTGTCAGTGATCTTAAGTATCATAAATAAATGCCACTGGAGAAATCTGTGCTGAAGCTAAATGCAATACCCAAGGACATCGAAGGCCTAGCTCTTTCTCTGCGAAGTTAGAAAGCGTCCTTGATTCCATGCTTGGGCTGCAATATGGACTAGCGCTTAAGCATACAGGTTTTTAATGCAGACTGCAGGGATCTGCCACAAACTTGTGAAGATACTTTAGCTCTGCTCAGTTACATAGCTCTTAGGGTCATTGTGAGAACTGAATGCGTTAATTTATGTAAAGCAATTAGAACAACGCCTGCCCCATTAAGAGTCCTATAAGTGTTTGCTATTGCTATTTTTCTGCTTGCTCTGCTTAGTGTGCTTGGGTTGACCACTTCAGATCATTTGTTTATTCCTTCAATCAGTATTTACTGCGTGTCTATGATTTTCCAGGCACTGTGGACAGTGATCCATTTCTGTTATGGTAAGCCTTAGCATGGTCATCTGGAAACCCCTTTGCACTCACTGCTGTGGTACTATGGAAGCAATAAGACCCCAGAGAAAAAGAACGATGACCAGTGCA
Organism: Diceros bicornis minor; assembly: GCF_020826845.1. Classification (NCBI taxonomy): domain Eukaryota; kingdom Metazoa; phylum Chordata; class Mammalia; order Perissodactyla; family Rhinocerotidae; genus Diceros; species Diceros bicornis. The sequence continues at coordinate 5,588,666 of NC_080763.1, read as the reverse complement.
CCTAGGCAGGCAGATCCCTAGGCATCCTCTCTTGTTCCCATGCTCCGAGAACAGCCAAGGAAGAATAGAGGCAGACAGAGGACTTGGAAGACACAGTGTCAACTTGACCAGATGCTTGCCCCCTCCCTCAACTCCCCAATCACGCTAGAACTTTGACAGTTCCAGCTTTGGAGGGAAGACAGGGGTAGATGAAGAGGGAGGTGTAGAAGAATCCAGCAAATGGCTAAGGTTACCTTTCTAGCCAATGGGGCCAGATGAAGCTTCAAAATAGAATTAAATTGATTTAGAGAAAATTACCAGGGTAAAGCATGTGAAATTGCTGATACTTGATAATTTTTGGCTTACAAACATCAATTTCATATGGTTCAATCTATAAAATGTTTAATATTTCTTGAGCCCTCTGAGTTTGTAAAAAAACAGTCATACCTGCCACACCTGTTCGTTGTTTTAGAAAAGCTAAAGGTATAAGAAATCTTCATCATGCCACTCAGGCCTTAAATTGAAAAATGAAGACAAATTTAAGCTACCTGTGTTGGGAATTTGATAAATGAGATCTCAGAAGCCCAGACAACAACTGACTCGTGGAAGGCTTACTTATGCTACCCTATAAACCAACATCAGCTGGTTGGATTTTCTTTCTTTAGTCCACTTTCTAACTGGGTCCTGTAATACTCCTTCACAAAATAGGTTTATTAAAAAGCTCAGGAAGGTTTGGGGTCTCCAGAACTTCTCAAGAATCAAGGTAAATGGTGGGCTGTATTCCTTGCCAATTTTTTATCCTTATGAAATCTTAGGTACTATATCCTTATCTGGTTGGAGCTAGAGTATAGATTACACATTTTTTAAAGGGTGACTCTCTGCATTACCAGGACTATAGACATTCCATCTAAAATGAATGCCAAAATGTCTCACTCATCTTAAAAACAGGTGTGTACCCAATGTCCTAGCAAATTCTCCACTAGAAATTTACCTGAAGCATATAGTTAAAGATAGACATAAAGATTTAGGTACAAATGTTGTATCAGTGCGAGAATAACTGACATACTCAAACTAGGGTAATTCCAACAGGGTTAATTTACAAAGGTGTGGAGGAGTTGTAGGAAAACAATAAGGAATGGGGCAGGTGCCCAGGGCTAGCAGCAGCAGCAGAGCTGTCACAACCCCTAGACCCAGAAGAAAAGGATAAGAGAAGGACTCGTTATGAGAACTGGGAAGGGAGGATTGTGTAGGGTTGGCCACCTTGAGAATAATGACTGTCAGTGAAGGAGCACAACCAGCTCTGGGAGACCTCACGAGGACGGAGCAGGAGACTGACGCCCTGGTCTCACTCCTGTCCTCTCCTCCAGTCTCCTGCTGGGCTCTATGGAGGCTGAACCCGACTGGAAGCCAGAGGGCAAAAGAAGCAGTTCATGAACTCCCTAAAGGAGAGTAGAGCTGAGAGATGGGTGGAGAAGAGTAGGGAGTGGGTCTGGAGGAATAAACAAGAGCTATCTGGTATAAAGACGTTCATTGCAGCACTGTTTATAATAACATAAGTCTGGAAATAACCTAAATGGCCCAAACTGGGAGGAAATTTTAACAATTTAAGGTATATACACCAAGTGAATGCTATGCAACCGTTACAAATACGATGGAGAAAAGCTCACAAAATGACCTGTATAATGTGATTTACCTTTTGTTTTAAAAAATTATATGTGGATATAGATATGCATTTTTATGTGTATAAATACACATACAATACACGCACACACATTCATAGAAAAATAAAGGCTTAAAGTATGTACACCAAGATGTAAATGGGAGTTATTACAGGGAGAGTAGGGTTACAGGTAATTTTACCTAGGTTGTTTTTTTTTTTCTTTGAGCAGGGAAAGTTTAATATAAAGAATTATTAACTAGAGTGGGGGTTGGAGAAACGAGGAGTCAGTTAGTAGGAAACAAGAACTCTAAAGAATATAGGACGGGCAGATACCGGGAGCAGCCATAACCCGTAGGTCTGAGATAGAAGGCCCAAGGAACCCTCCACTTCAACCCCCTCACCCCCTGGGGCTGAGATCCAGGCCTATTTGCAGAGAGTGTGGCCACAGGATGGCAGGAAAGTTGCTGTTATGTTGAAACTTGCTCAAATCCTCCCTTTAGGGTGCTGGGGAAAGCTATTCACAGGGAGGTGTCTCACCGGAAGCATTCTGCTGCAAAGTGCCCAGAGGTCGGGTCGGGGTATTGGGAGAAGCTGCTGGCCACAGGAGCCTGCCAAGGCAGTGCACTGGAACCGGGGAGAGAAATCCCTTCCATCTAAGTGAAATTCCACCTCCCTGTACCGATAAAGTTTAACAGGTGTCACCTGGCAAAGGAAAAAATATATAAAGGGCCCATCTCCATTTATGCAGGGCAGAAAATGAAGTATGTATTTGAAGGCGAAAAGCAATAAATTGATAACTGGCATACACTCCAAAACCTACCAGCTAGGGGTACTGCATATGAACACACACAGATATGCATGTGGTTTTGTAACCTTCTATTTTCTTGCAATAGATGCTGTGGGCGTCTTTCCATGTCAATAAATATAGATCTACATCAACATTTTTCATTGTTGAATGGTATATGCACTTTGTTTTATATTACTGATTCCCTTTAGGTGACCATTTAAATTGTATCTTACTTTTATTATTATGAACAATGCTGTGTTGAATTACTTTAAATGATTATTTTCTCATAAAAAATTGCTAGAAGTTGAATTGTTGTGTTAGCAGTTCATTCATAAGGGTACCTGTTTGGTGCATTATTTATTTGATTTAGCAAAAAGAAGCATTTTTTATTTTATGCATTTCTCAAGAACGCATGAAAAAAAATGCCGCTTAAGACATTTGATATAGAATCCAAGTCAAATAAGGTCAGATACCAATGTGGTTCTGGGAAGAATTTCTCTGAGAGCCACGTAGCCTGGCCAAGGAAGCTAAATGAGCAAGATGGCACCTACTCTGGCTTTTCATTAAAATAGCATATAGGATTTTTTTAAATCAATAAACTTTATATTTTAGAGCGGTTTTAGGTTCACAGCAAAATTGAGCAAAAATACAGGGAGTTCCCATATGCTCCGTGTCCCTACACACAAACAACCTCCTCCACTATCAACATCCCTCACCAGAGTGGTACATTTATTACAATCAATGTACCTACATTGACACGTCATTATCACTCAAAGTTCACAGTTTACATTAGGGTTCACTCTTGGTATTGTAGATTCTATGGGTTTTGACAACTGTATAATGACATGTATTCACCAATGTAGTATCATACAGAATAGTTTCACTGCCCTAAAAATACTCTGTGTTCTGTCTATTCATCCCTCTCTCCCCTTAACCCTTGGCAATCACTAATCTTTTTCTTGTCTCTATAGTTTTGCCTTTTCGAGGATGTCATATAGTTAGAATCACACAATAGGTAGCCTTTTCAGATCAGTTTCTTTCGCTTAGTAATATGCATTCAAGTTTCCTCTGTGTCTTTTCATGGCATGAGAGCTCATTTCTTTTTAGCAGTCAATATTCCATTGTTTGAATGTACCAGTTTATTTATCCACTCACCTGTTAAAGAACATCTTCGTTGCTTCCAAGTTTAGGCAATCACAAATAAGGCTGCTACAAACATCCATGAGCAGGTTTTTGTGTGGATGTAAGTTGTCAATTCATTTTGGTAAATACCAAGGAGTTCTACTGCTAGATCTTATGGTAAGACTATGTTTAGTTTTGTAAGAAACTGCCAAACTGTCTTCCAAAGTGGCTGAGCCATTCTGCATTCCCACCAGCAACGAATGAGAGTTCCTGTTGCTCCACATCCTCACCAGCATTTGGTGCTGTCAGTGTTTTGGATTTTGGCCATTCCATAGGTGTGTAGTGATATCTCATTATTGTTTTAATTTGCAATTCCCTAATGACATATGATGTTAAACATCTTTTCATGTCCTTACTTGCCATCTGTATATCTTCATTGGTGAGATGTCTGTTAGGATCTTTTGCCCAATTATTAATAAGGTTTTTTTTTTTCTTATTGTTGAGTTTTAAGAGTTCTTCATATATTTTGGATAACAGGCCTTTATCAGATGTATCTTTGGCAAATATTTTCTCCTGGTCTATGGCTTGTCTTCTCATGTTCTTGACAGTGTCTTTCGTAAAGCAGATGTTAATTTTATTGAAATACAGCTTATCAATTATTTCTTTCATGGATCGTGCCTTTGGTGTTGTATCTAAAGTCATAATCACCCATTATCATCTATGTTTTCTATGTTATCTTCTAGGAGTTTCAGAGTTTTGCATTTTACATTTGGGAATGATCCATTTTGAGTTAATTTTTGTAAAGGATGAAAGGTCTGTGTCTAGATTCATTTTTTCGCATATAGATTTCTAGTTGTTCCAGCACCATTTGTTGAAAAGACTATCTTTGATCCATTGTATTGCCTTTGCTCCTTTGTCAGAGATTAGTTGATTATATTTATGTGGCTCTATTTCTAGGCTCTCTGTTCTATTCCATTAATCTATTTTCTATTATTTTTCCAACACACATTGTCTTGATTACTGTAGCTTTATCATAAGTCTTAAAGTTGGATGGTGTTGATCCTCCAACTATGTTCTTCTCCTTCAATGTTTTGTTGCCTATTCTGGGTCTTTGGCTCTCCACATAAACTTTAGAATCAGTTTGTCAATATCCACAAAATAACTTGCTGGGATTTTGATTTGGATTGCATTGAATCTACAGATCATGTTGGAAAGAACTGAGAGCTTGACAATATTGAGTCTTCCTATCCATGAACATGGAATGCCTCTCCATGTATTTAGTTCTTCTTTAATATTTTTCATCAGACTTTTGTAATCTTGCTCATATAGATCCTGTATATATTTTGTTAGATTTATACCTAAGTATTTCATTTTGGGGAGTATGTGATTTCATTTGGGGGCTTGTGTACGTGATAATGTGTTTTCAATTTCAAATTACACTGTTCATTGCTCAGATATAGGAAAGTGATTGACTTTTGTATATTAACCTTGTATCCAGCCACTTTGCTATAATCGCTTATTTTTGTTGCAGGAGTTTTTTGTTAATTAAAATTTCCAGCAGAATAAAACAGGGTTGTGTCACTCCTATTCTCCAGAAAACCCTTCTCCCAACCTTATTAATTATACTTTGGGATCATCTGGATAACCCTAATCAATCTTCAAGTCTCATTAAATATCTCCTCTTTATAGAATCCTTCCCTAGTCCCTAGATCAGTTTTAGAAACCCCTCTTTATGTTCTTATAGATCCTTGTTCTTCCCTTATCATAATACTAATGCTTTACTTTGATTACTCATTAAAATTCTGCCTGCCTGACTGGAATGTAAAGTTTGTTGAGGTCAAGGACCTTGGGTACCCTATTCATCACTGAGATATAGTATAGACTCTCAATAAACGTTTGTTGAATGAATGAATGATTGTACTCCCCTTCTAATCACCACTAAAAAACTGAAGGATATGTATTATCCTATATTTATCACACAGTGTTGAATCAGGAAACTGAAACCACTTGGAGTATTTAAAGCAGAGGGAATTTACCATAGCGAATGGATAACACAGGAGATGGAAGAGGCTAAGAAGACTATCAGGGAATAGAAGTTACCCAGATGTTAGCAACAGCAGGAATGTCTTAGGACCCTCAGGTTGGAGGGACAATAGAAAGAATTGATATTACCAGAACCCAGGGGCCACAATTCTGTAGGTCAGAAGTCCAAGTACAGTGTGACTCAGCTGAATCCTCTGTTTAGAGTCTCACAAGGCTGAAATCAAGGGGTTGGCAGGACTGCATTCGCTTGCGGAGGCTCTGGGGATAAATCTGCTTCCGTGCTCATTCAGGTGGTTGGCACAATCCAGCTTCATGCAGGTGTAGGACTGAGGTCCCCGTTTCCTTGCTGGGTGTCAAACAGGGGTTATTCTTAACCTCTAGAGGCTGCCGACATTCCTTGTCTCATGGCCCTCTTCCTCCATCTTCAAAGCCAGCAATGGTAGATCAAGTCTTTCTCTTACACTTCAAATCTCTCAGATCTCCCATTCTGCCTTGTCTCTCCTGTTCCCAGCCAGAGAAAGTTCTCTATTTTTAAGGGCTCATGTGATTAGAGTGAGTCCACTTGGACAATCTAGGATAATCTCTCCATCTCAAGGTCCGTCACCTTAATCACACCTACAAAGTCTCTTTCGCCATGTAACATTTAACATTTTTGCAAGTTCTGGGGATTAGAGCATGGGCATCTTTAGAGGATCATTATTCTGCTTACCACAGCCTCCCATTGGCCAAACTCAGCTAGAATCTAATTGATACAGGGCCTGGAAAACAGGCCTGCAGAGCAGAAGAATGAGGAATAGATCTGGGGGCAAGCAGATTTAGGATCACCACATTTTAAGATAACATTTTTTCTTCTCAAACTAAGACTCGTTTAACAGATAATTGGCCAGCTTTGTAAGTGCAGTCAAAAATAATGAATTAATCCCATTTACTGTAGAAAACAAAACAAAAAAACAGCGATAACACATCCAGCAATGAAATTAATTAAAATATAATGCAATTGTCAGTTGGCTTCCGTTATCCATCCAGCCCTGCTTCTCAAATGGGGACCAGTTAAAATAGGAAGGTTAGGGCTAGGTCAGGCAGGGAAACGGCAGACGATTCTAGTCTTAAAGTGCAGAGGTTGAGAATAAATCCCTGAGTCTACAGTATATTCTTGGCCCAATCCCTCTGGATTAGGCCATTAAGATAATTAGCAACTAACCCAGAGATTCCTGGAATCTTTGCTATTATTCCAGGAGACTTAGCCAGCCACAGTACCCAGAATTGTTTCCAGCAATATTTGTGTCAATAAACTGCCACCAGGTGATATCAAAGTTCAGCAGGGGCCAGGATAGATTAAAATGGCACAGTCGTACTCCTACAACTCTCAGCTACCTTGTCGTGCATTGCTTGCCCTCAATCATTATATGATCCACACAATAACCAGACTGTGCGTTTTATATAGCTTAAATTTTTGGACTCTCTCCTGTCCCCAAGGTACAGAGCGGGTATTTACAGTGTTGCAAAACTCAAATGTTCACTTTTGGTAAACATTCTCCAACATTTTCTTGTTTCTTATTAACAACTCTGTATGGCAACAATGCTTAAAAGGACACTTCAACTTTGAACTTTGTGAATGCAACAGAAGAACTGTTGACAATGTTGATGATGCTAACGCGTGGAATGAGAGCACTATCCTCAAGCATAATTGCACACTACACATTACCAATGTGACAGGGAGGAGTTCTGCTACAAACACCCGATTCCTCTCCCAGTCAAAATGCTTAGCAAGGTTCGTATGACTGAGAATAGTCTCTGCTCTGGTTCGCCTTTTCATTTTGTGCTGTCCAAATTCTACCGTACCTCTTCTGTCTTGTCCCACTCAGGTCTGCAATAGGCTATCACTTTCTTATGTCTTTGGGTTTTTGGAGAAATTCTCAGTCTTTGTTTTATGCGGTGGTTTAAAATTCACCTTAAGGACAGTGCTGGAAGAAACTTGTTCCCTCCAATGCACCCTAAAAATGCAGACCTCTATTACCAAGTCCCCAGGAACGATGCTTCTCTCTATTCTCCTGGCTCAGGAGCTTTCTCTTCTCTCTAGTGTGAATTCTTTGTTTTCTCTCTGCAGCATAAGAATATGCTCGCAGTTCTGTTCTTTCGTGTTCTTGTATAGCCAGCCACCAAAGGTTTAACTTCTCCTTTGGTGGAAAGAGAAATTTTCAGATTGATGTCTAAGCTGAAAACCAATGCCACTTAGGGCAGGGACTTGTGTTATGCCATCTTTAAAGTTTAACACTTTGACATTTTTCCTGGCTGCTAAAGCTTGAGTTATTTTTTTAATTTTATTTTTAAATTTACATACAGTAAAATGTATTCTCTTTGGTGTACAGTTCTATGAGTTTTGACAAATAAATAGTGTGTATAACCACCACCACAATCAAGATTCAGAACAGTCCCACCATCCCAAAAGACTCCTTTAGGCTCCCCCTTTGTAATCAACCCCTTCCAACCCCTAGGAACCACCGATCTGTTCTCTGTCCCTATAGTTGTGCCTTTCCAAGAATGTTATATAAATGAAATCGTACAGTGTACGTATAGCCTTTTGAGTCTGGTTTCTTTCACTAAGCATAATGCATTGGAGAGTTGTTCATGTGGTTGTATATATCAATACTTCATTGTTTTTTATCGCTGAGTAATATTCTATTGTATGTGGTATTAGTTTCCTATGGCTGCTATAATGAAATAACAAATTATCACAAACTTGGTGGCTTAAAGCAACAGAAATGTACTCTCTCACAGTTCTGGAGGCCAGAAGTCCAAAATCAGTATCACTGGGCAAAAATCCAAGTGTTGACTGGGCCTCTGGAGGCTTTAGGGGAGAATCCTTTCCCTGCCTCTTCCAGCCTCTGGTGGCTGCCGGCATTCCTTGGCTTATAGCCACATTACTCCAATCTCTGCCTTTGTGATCACAGTTCCTCTTCTTGTGCCTGTCTGGAGTCAGTTCTCTCTTTGCTTTCCTCTTATAAGGATACACGTGAATCTCCTCATCTCAAGATCTTTAATCCATCTGCAGTCCTTTTTTTGCCATGTAAAGGTAACATTCACAGGTCCCAGGTATTAGGACGTGGATATCCTCCAGAGTGGTATGTTCTAAGAAATGCATCATTAGGTGATTTTGATGTCATGCAAACATCATAGAGTGTACTTACACAAACCTGGATGGTACAGTCTTCTACTATACCATAGTATGCTACTATACTATGTATGGTACTAGTCTTACGGGACCACCATCGTAAATGCATTCCGTCATTATGTGGCACATGACTGTATTCAGCCTTCCACATACAGATACGCCACAGATTATTTATCTATTCACCCATTGAAAGACATTTAGGTTGTTTCCAGTTTGGATCAATTGTGAATAAAGCTGCTACAAATATCTGTATGAAGGTTTTTCGGGGAACATGTTTTCATTTCTCATGGGTAAATACCCAAGAGTGGGATTGCTGAGTCAAATAGTAGTATATGTTCAACTTTATGAGAAAGTATCAAACTGTTTCCAGAGTGATTGTACCATTTTGCATTCCCACCAGCAGTATATGAGAGTTTCAATTCCTCCACATCCTTGTCAACACTTGGTATTGTCATTTGTTCTGATTTTAGCCATTCTAGGAGGTATGTAGTGGTATTTCCTTGTGGTTTTAATTTGCATTTCCCTAATGACAGTGATGTTGAGCATTTTTTCATGTGTTGAAATTTTAATGTTGCATCATTTCATGCCCTCTCTCAGTTGGCTACATTTTCACTTAGCTCTCTAAATATGCTATAGTAATGATTTAGAAATAATTAACCACTTTCCAGGCAAAAATCTTACAATTATTAACTTCTCATGAAATTAGAGCTATTGAGTAACTTTCAATGTAGAAGAATTCTAACTATCAAAATGAGTCAACACAATATTTATAAAATATACCCAGGGTGCATGGTTAGTATGAGATGATTAGTAAATGTGGTAAACAGTATGTCTACAATAGACATGTGTTCTTCATTTTTATGAACCTGTTTGGATTGATAATCTATATGCACTGTAATAATTCAGGGAATGTTCCCTTTGAAAATGTGGTGTCACATGATACATCTACCTCAAGAAGTCCATATAATTAGGTCTTCAGGGCATGCATGGACATGAAATCTAACATACTAACTTTGCTTAGGAACAAGACTATTAACCATGAAAATACTTCCTCTGAAACTGCCAGAAACTCCGAATATCATCAGGGTCTGCTGAGGCACCTGGATAATAATAAGAGCCATTTGAATAAAAATTCATCTTCTGTCAAATGCCAAAACTTTCATAGACTAGTTCATGCATAAAGTATGCCTTCATGCTTTGAATAGCTTCAGGATAAATTTCCTATGCCAAAGAAATAAGAGAGACAACACAACTACTTCAGGAGGCTTGGAAGACAGGGGAAGTGAAGATCTTAGTATAAAAGACTCAAGTGTAGAATTTTATTCTTTTTAAAAAATCAGAATATTTTAGTTAGTAAAAATAGTAGCAGAAGTGGCGTTCCATTACCCTTGTGACATATGTTAATAAAAATAATAATTATGGTAACCATCTGTTATTACATGTTTACACTATTCTCTGCCAGACACTATTCTAAATACTTGAAATAAATTAACTCATTACCCCTAAGAGTAGGTACTCTTACTACCCCCATTTTACAGATGAGGAAACTGAGAGACAAAGAGATTAAGTAACTTGCCCAAAGGCCCAGTGGAGGATCAGTAGTCAAAGGGAGGCAGACAGGCTCCACCACATCAGGTGACAGCTACCACCCAGGAGTTGTTCCAGTGGCTCCTGGGCGTGGCTGATGGCCAGCCTGGCCTGGGGAGCTTTTTGAAATTATGATTCCCAGGCCCCAGGGCCCGGGTCAATCGGTCTGGAATCTGCACTGCTTTGGTAGTTTCCCCAGGTGAGTCTCAGCATTAGCTGGGTTACCAACATCAGGCTAGTTTCCCATTGGTGATTTGACAATGCCTATGTGCTGGTTCTCAACCACCCTATAGAGACTCATAGATTTCCCAAGGATCATTATCAAGTTCCTCCTCGTGGTGATGCGAGGTTAAGACACCACATATTCCAGATCTTACACATGTACTTTGTTGGAGGTAGGCTCCGATTTCTTTTCAAAGTTTCAAATACAATGAGTAAAAGTCAGGATTTCTCATTTCTGAGCTCATCTTTCATTAAAATTTATTTTAATTGCTATCCATATTATATATCTATATTTATTCCTATGGTAAGACTTATAATCTCATTATTTATTTTCTTGGTTTCCCCCAAATGCTGGTGATGACCAAATGTATATTTCTACCCCAGACTTTGAACTCCTGGCCTGAATATCAAATGGCATACCGGATGTTTCTTCCCGGAAGAGCCTCTGATTGAGCATGTCTGAAACTGATCTCCACACACCACATCCCACCAAACCTGCTGCTTCTCCTAAATTCCCTTTCTTGGCCATTGGCCCCAACACCCACTCAGGAACGCAAGCCAGATACTGGGAGTCACTTAGACTCTATTCTCTCCCCTACTGCCCATGACCCAACAGTCACCTACTTGCTGTTTCTCATAGCTTCCTCATTCCCGCTGCCCCTGCATCAATCTATGTCCCCAACACCCCTTGCCTGGACATCGCAACGGTCTTCCAGCTCCATGTCTCTGGACTACACTACTGCCAGAGGGCTGCTTTCTTTTCTTTCTTTCTTTTTGTTGAAGAAAGTGTACACTTTTAGATCCAAACTTAACGTTTTTAAAAATGTCATAGGTCAACTATACAGCTGAGTATAGAGAATAATATAACAAACAACTGTGTTCTGAATACTAGTTTTATCAAAATTTAACATTGTCATATCTGCCATTTTATTTAAAGAAATGAAGATATATGGATAGATACAGATATTTAAGCCCATCTTGACTAGCCTGGCCCTCATCCCCAAGTCTCTCCTTCCCCAGCACACTCTCATGAATTTACTATTATCAATCTCATGTATGTTTTATGCTTTCTCTAGATATTTATGAATCGATAAACAATTTAAAGCGTTGCTTTGTAGGTTTTTAAACTTGACTAAAGTGACGTCATATTGTATATACCCTCTGCAACTTGCTTTCTTCATTCAATTTTCTTTTTTCTTCCTGTGGACACGTTCCCCTAATTCATTCATTTTAACTACCATACGGTATTCCGTTATGTGACTATACCATGATTTGTTTATTTATTCCCTGTTGAAGGACGCTTGGGATTTTTTGCTAAGGCAAACAGTACAGCATTGCTCTCTTTGAGCAGATGTTCCAGAGTTTCTCTAGGCTGTATTCTCAAGAGTGGCATCACCTTCCTGGTCTCCCGCCAGGGAGACATAGAGTTTCCTGTCTTCCTTTCTCTAATCTACACTGCTGCCGGAGTAATTTTGATGAAATGCAAATCTGATCCTATCACTCCCTCGCCCAAGTCCCAAACCTGCCATTCCTTAGTAAGACGTTCTGTGCTCTGGCCCCGCCTCCTTCGCCAGCCTCCCCTCGCACTCCCCACACCAGCCCCACCCACGCTCCGTTCCCTCAGAATCGCCCCCGCTTCCCGCGCTGGGCCACAAGCTGTGGTCGATGTGCATCTTGTCTCCTACCACTTTGCACACTCTTCTTTCTCTCCAGGACTGCCCCCAGACCCCTTCATCCTTCTTACCAGGAAACACCTGATTGTTTTTCAAGGGTCACCTACTCACTGAAACCTTTCCTCACCTGCCAGAGGTCACTGGTTTGAATCCCAGCTCCACCACTTACTTTCTTGGACAAATCTTGAAACTTCTCTGAGTTCAGTTTTCTCATCTACAAACTGAAGATAATAATAACGCCTACCTCATTTGCCTATCATGAGGGTTAAATTTGTTTACTGATATTGACTTTGATTATTGAATTTGATCCTTGATATAGAGCATTTCATTCAGTACTTGACAATAAGTGTTAGCTCTTGTTCATTTATCTATTATTTCATTAGAATTATTTCTTTTTGTTGCTGTTAGTTATTTCTTTGCATATTTACCTCCCTCTACTAGCAGGCTAGGACCATATCTACTTCACCTTTATGTCACCAGCACAGGGACTGGCATAGAGAAGGCACATCATAAATGCTGAGTGAATACATGGATGATTCTTTGGGCTCTCAGAGCTGCTGGTTAAAAAAAAAAAAAAAATTTTTAATACTTTGTCGTAGATGGTATCATATTTCCATAGAAAAATGCAACCTCTGGTGACACAATTTTTGTTTCCCTTTTACCATCAAAGCTTTCTTACAATAGCTTCCTGCCTCATTTCTTTAGGTTGGTAATGATGTACGGAAGCCGATCGGTAAATAGTACTAAAAAATTTATTTTGCCACTTGGTTGTTGCCTAGGCAAAGAAGTTGCTTTAAAAAAAAAAACCAAAAGCATCGTGGTTGATTTGGTTTCCTTGCTTGCTTACAATCTTGTTGAGGCATGAATTAATACAGAGAATTTCAATGAAAAGGCAGAGACACTCTCTGAAATGTGAAGATCTATGATGTGGGTTCACCAGTAGAAGATGCAAATGAAATTGCTTCTGACCTGGAAGGGAGAGTGACTGGAAAAGAGGAATGGGGACAGGGAGATGACATTCTCTTAGCCTTCTTTCCTCTGTCTCAGTCTTCTTCAGCACTTGGAAACCAGGGACCACACCTCAGGACGGGGTCCTGCAGGGCTCCTCAAACATGCTGGGCCACCAACCACACTGGCTTCTGCCTGTGGTTTCTGCTCGGCCACCCTGCCCTGGCCAGGCTGCTTGTCTTCCTGCAGTAGCGGCCTTCCCTCAACCCCTGGGCAGTGCAAGCCCAGAGACTGCTGCCGGCTGCCTGCCTCAAGCTGGTGTCTGCTCTCTGCATCCGCCCTCAACCCCCAGCAGCAGTCCTGCCTCAGAGGGACAGCTGTCCTGAAGCAGAACGCCACTCTGACTTCGGAAATACAAATCTAACTGGATGTCCTGTATTTTTATTTGGTAACTGTGGTAACCCTAAACAGAGGGAGATCTCTTAATCCCAGAAATGGTAAATCCTACCCCAACCCCAGGGTGGCCCCAGTTCTAAATCTGTTGTGATCTTCTTACTCTCCTTGGTTAATGATTGGTCTGATGATGGTTTATTACCTAGTGACGATTAATGAAATGAAAAGCCTTATGAGAAGAAAAGCCTCATGAGAAAGCCCTATGCTCTTCACTCTTCTTCCTGCTTTGAAAACAAAAATCAGAGGTACAATAGTCATCTTTTCACTAGGAGGCAACAAACACGAGGAAAAAGAATCGTCCAGTCCAGTGGTCCTCAAAGTGTGGTCCAAGGACCCCAGGGGGTCCCTCATGCCCTTTCAGGGAGTTCTTGAGGTCATCTCTTCTCCAGCTGCATATCTGTGTGAGGCCAGATTTCCTTCATACACTTCAACCGGATGACCATGGCCCAACAGATTGACTGCAGAAGGAGATATGAGAATCTAGTTGTTCTTTATTAAGCCGGAGATTAAAGAGATTTACAAGACAATGCTAATCTTCTTGCCGACTTTCTTTTTGTTTTGAAAGTATAGTTATTTTTCACAAAAATATGTTAATATGCAATGGGCTTATTATTATTTTCAAATGAATTCATAAATAATGTTTTAAGTTTATAAGTTCTCTAACATGGTAAATATCAATAGATATAACCTACACAAACAAAAGCTCTTTGGGGAGGTCCTCAATAATTTTTAAGAATGTAAGGAGGTTCTGGGCCCAAAAGTTTGAGGCCCACTGACCTAGACAATGGTCCTGACAACTTAAGATGCTAAACCGATGTCAGTAGCCACAGCTTCTGGACTTCTTGTAATGAGAAAAATTAACGCCTATTTGTTTGACTCCTCTGATAAGATTTTCTATTACTGGCAGCAGATCACAACCTCAAATGATTTTTGAGTAGTCATTGATGAGGCATTATTTAAAATTGATCAACTGAAAAGATAGTTTTAATCACACATGGTTGTTAACTAGTAATAAAATGAAGTAATAAAATGATAAGGTCATAACCATGTGAAATATTATTTATAGAAAGAACAGGGTAAATAGAAATCTTTCAAAGGCACACAAGGGTAACTTTAGAAAATTTGCCTCGTGATTTTTGCTGATAGTCTCCCTACCTCTAGAGAGTTATCTCCTGAATAAATATTCAGTACTTGTATTAAATACAGAATAATTACGAACAAAATATGCATTCTGTACTCCCTACCTAAGGAGTTTACCTTGAAGACTTTTAAGACCTTCTTTAGATTCGTTGATATTGAGTCTTCTTAATTACAAAGTATTATAGTATCTTTGTGCTCATTTTTCCATTGCATTTGACTTCCTGATCTCCTTATTTATGACACATAATAATTGCCTTATTCTTGTAAAATACCTGTGACTTCTCTTAAGCTCTTATCCTTTGCACCTGCACTTTTGTTCCCTGAGCATCCATTCACATAATATTAGCAATGAGGCTTGTGTTACCCAAACAGTTATAGGAAATATTCTCAATCCTTCCTCGTTTTAAGAACAAAGGCATAACTTCCTGTCAGCTCAACAACAGGAAAAAAAAGGCAAATATCTCTGGTGCTCTTTCAGTCAGCAATATTAGAGCTAAAATAAGATATAAATTTGGTTCCGATTTTCATGGAAACTACTAATTAGGGTATTTGGGCATGGAGGGAAGAAACAAGTCTTGCATTCAGAGTTGCTATGCTTTTAAAACATATCTAACAGTATGAAATTCTGCTTTAAGCCACTAAACAGATGAAAGTAACGCACTGTCGATCTGTTTTTAAAGCTCCATGTTTGTTCGGGAAGAAGCATACAACTACTGTATTCAAATCCTTTAGATGCTTACAGGCAAAATGTGCCAAATCTGGCACTAAATGAAAAATTGTCAATGAGCTTTTTCTAGTCAGAGAGCCCTGTAGCTTTCAAGAACTAGTTTAAAAAGAAGAGTCAACTGCTGTCTTCACTTTTGCATCCTAAAATAATTTTCATAGACAACTCACACATCGACCCATATACTCATAATAAATCTTGGGAAAGCTGGGTTTTTAAAAAATTCATTCATTTTTTTAAATTGTGGGAAAATACACATAGCATAAAATGTACTATCTTAACCATTTTGGAGGGTACAGTTCAGTAGTGTTAAGTATATTCATATTGTTGTGCAACCCATCTCCAGAATTGTTTCATCTTGCAAAACTGACACTTTATACCTATTGAACAAGAACTCCCCATTTTACCCTTCCCCCAAGCTCCTGGCAACCACCATTCTGCTTGCTGTGAGTCTGACTATTCTAGATACCTCATATAAGTGAAATCATACCTTATTTATCATTTCGTGATTGATTTATTTCACTGAGCATAATGTCCTCAAGGTTCACCCATGTGTCAGAATTTCTTTCCTTTTTAAGTACTTCAATCTTCTATTGTATTATTGTAAAGACCTATTTTAGGCATTTTGATATAAATGAGAAGAGAAAAATTCATTGTTTTGAAATGAAGAGAGTTTTTCTTAATCAACATCATCTAAACTGTGTATCTGTATACAGTCACACATACACAGATGGTGTGTATATCAACATTATAATTGCCACTATAGGATAATGAAGTAAAGAGATATTCAGAGGCAACTTTTAATACTTCAAATAATGGGAGAATTTACTATTTGGAGAGGAGAGACACTAAACACCTGTGGCATCCCGACACAGACAGGTCCCATTGCCTCCCCAAAGGGCAGTAAAAGAGCGTGCTTTTTCTGTCCATATGTGGCCAACAGAGAATGGAGGTCCACTAGGTAGCCCTAGCTCTCCCTAGGAACTTCCTTTTCTATAAAGTTTATATGGTGGGTGGGTGGCCCCAGGGTTCCAACACAGCTATCAAGGCACACCTATGTTTTCGGGATGATGCCAAAACTTAACAGAGATTCATAACTTTGTGTATATTAGCCCATTAGCATGTTCAGGATGTGAAAAAGAAAATTCATCAGTTGTTCAGTTATGAATTATTAGATTAGATTCTATAAAATTGACAATATTTTACTGTTTTGATCTATAAAAACAGCCATTTCACATCGTCCAACCTAATAAAATCCTACTTCTTTTTTTCTTCATCTATCAGAGAATTAATGTAAATGCATTCTTCTTTTAAAACAAAAAGCATAACTAAGCAGTTAAGAGAGCAAGCAGCAGATTCAGAAAGCTCTGCCCCTGAACCCTGACTGTCTCTTTGTGGATGTGTGCACTTGGGTGGTTTCTTAACGTTTCTGGGCATCCTCGACTGGAAAATGCAGGTAGGAACACCACTCTCAGAGAGTTGCTGCGAGGTGGAAATGAGCGGAGATGCTGAAAGTGCTTAGCAGAGAGCCTGGCACTTCGTGAGCTCTCAATTAAAGCCAGCTCTCACTATTATCACAGCTAAAAACGGGAAAGGTTCACACATGATGGCTTCTGTAAGGGAAAGTAATTTCAAATATGATGGTTGGACTCAATTCCCCTACTCCTAGTCAAGAGACCCTGAAATCATAGCACAGCACGGCAAGGACTACGATCCTCGTGGCTAATTTCCAGGGCGGATCCTAGCACTTGCTGCTCTCCTTTCTGGAGTGCGTGTCCTCCAGAGACGGCGCGCTGGAATGGCCTGTCAGTGCTGATTTTATAGATTCTGTGAGAGAACGCCATGGAACGTGAGGACTAAATGACTCTCAGTTGTGAATTTCCAGCTTTCTGCCTCTCTGGAAATGAGCTGGCTTCCGATTGCTCCATTGACTGTGTACCAGCCAATGCAAAATGAAATGCTCATGTTGTAATTTAAAAAGTAAGCATATCCCAGAGGATCCTCATGCAGGGTGCATGTCAGTGTGTAAGGAAGAATCTGTGAGGCCAGTCACAGGAACAGTATAGAATACGTAACCTATTCCTCATGGCTCAAAGGCCTCAAGCCTTCTCAAAGGTCAGAGCTTGTTAAACAAGGGAATGAAGAGGCACAGCTCTAACTGCACTGGTGTGCAGTTAGCTGTTTCATTTGCATTATGGGGCATGGGTATGTTTTCTCCCTGAGGCCCTCTGTGGCACTCACACTGGTATATGCCAGGATTAGGAGGCTGTGTGCCACGGTGAGTTGGGGGAAGGGTCTCAGCACTTACTAGCTGAGTGACCTTGCGTGAGTTATTTGACCTTCCTCTGCCTCTACTTCCTTAGCTGTAGATTGGAGATGATAATGGAACCTGTCTCATTATTGGTTGTTGGTGAGATGAAATGAATACATACAAAACACTTAGAAAAGTGCCTGACAAACAGTAAGCATATTATAAGTGTGAACTACTATTGTTACTTTTTTTCACTTACACTTTTAATATGGAGATAGTCAGATCCAGCTGTATTAATGTAATTTTCTAATCTTCTTTTGTGGTAAACTATATATAACGTAAAATTGACTATCTTAACCATTTTTAAGTGTATAGTTCTGTGGCATTAAGTATATTCACGTTGTTGTGTGGCCATCACGTCCATCCACCTTCAAAACTTGTTCATCATCCCAAACTGAAACTCTGTCCCCATTAAGCAATAACTCCTCATTCTTCCCTTTCCCCAGCCCCTGGAAACCACTATTCTGGTTTTTGTCTCTATGAATTTGACTACTCTAGGTACCTCCTATAAGCGAATCATACAGTATTTGTCCTTTTGTGACTGGCTTATTTCACTTAGCATAATGTCATCCATGTTGTAGCATGTGTCAGAGTTTCATTCCTTTTTAAGGCTGAATAATATTCTATTGTATGTATTTACCACATTTTGTTTATCCATGCATCCTTCAATAGACATTTGGGATAATTCCACCTTTTGGCTATTGGGAATACTGCTGCTATGAACATTGATGTACACATATCTGTTTGAGTCCCTGTTGTCAATTTTTTGGGCTATAAACCCAGAAGTCTAATTCCTGGGTCATATGGTAAATTCTATGTTTAACTTTTGAGAAACCGCCGTACTGTTTTCCATAGTGGCCATGCAATTTTACATTCCCACGAACAACGTATGAGGGTTCCAATTTCTCCACATCCTTGGAACAATTATATTTTCTTCTTCTTTTAAATTTTTGTAACAGCCATCCTAATGGGTGTGAAGTGGTATCTCATTGTAGTTTTGATTTGCATTTCCCTAATGATTAGTGATGTTGAGCCTCTTTTCACGTGCTTATTGGCCATTCGAATAATCTTCTTTGGTGTAACGTAATTTTTAGATATACATTTCCTAATTATTAACCCTAAATAATATTAATGAGACTTAATCAATTTATTAGCATGTAATGAGTGTCTTCTACTATGCCTCATACACCGTATGTATGCCTAGCATAGACAAGTAGCAAGCCCAGTAAGGTGCGTGTTTTATTTTTCCCTCAGCCAGTTAGGATAGCTGAGGTGACCATGGGAAGGAAGTCTCCTGAGTGGAGGAAGTAAGATGGGGAATCTTCTTAGGTAGAATCTTCTTTCAGGTAGAGACTGAAAGTTGTTCTCTTCCTCCTGAAACTCCTCCAGCTGCCATAGCACTTGCAGAAGGCAATTGATGGCCAGCATTCAGGGGCATTTCCTGGCAGCTGTAGCAAGGATTTTGCAGAATTAGAATCACATATATTACAACAAGAGCCATAAAAATACAGTTCTTGGATACTCTGTACTTTAGATCTGCACTCTGAGCAATTTCAGACAGGAGAACAAAGGATTCCTTGCAATGAGGGTTTCTGCTCTGACACTAGGAAGTGATGCGATCACCACTTGGTATAGGATAGGTCTGAAGACAGGAACAGGAAGAACTGAAGGCAAGAAGACAAGAGAATGGTCCAGAACCCAGGCAGACACATTCCCCTTAGCCACAGCTGCCTTAAGGCCTCACCAACATCTGAAGCATACAGGACCCCAGAGTCATTTACTCACGAATTCATTCATGAAACACAGACACACAGCCTACTACATGCTGAATGCTGCTTTAGGCTCACAGTGGTGAACAAAGCAAAGTCTCTGTGATCTTAGCTCTTATGATGTTGGAAGAGGTAGAAAATAAATGATCAAAAACACAATGTTTGAGCTGGAGATAAGTACTATGCAGAAAATAAAAACATTAAAGAGGCACATTTGATTGTACCTGTAAATTGTTATAACTCTCTACATAGTATATCGTTATATCTAAGCTTTATCTGTACATAGTTCATTGCATTGTGTGGATTCAATCATCTCAACTAATCTTCCTCTTATCTTTCAAAGCTCTAAGTAAAGAATATTTACAAATATTATTGAAGAGAGTTATCTGAACCCGGAGCACCAGCCTATGCCAAGCGTGTGTGAGCCAAGCAAGGAACTCTCTCAGAATGGAGACTGATATGGAAAATAATCAAGCAGAAGATGTACTGTTAAGTGAAAAAGGAACAAGTTGAAAATAAAAGAGTCAGGAGAATAAGACAAGCCACAGACTGGGAGGAAATATTGCAAAAGACACATCTGATAAAGAACTGTTATCCAAAATATATAAAGAACTCTTAAAACTCAACAATAAGAAAACAAACAGCCTGATTGAAAAATGGGCGAAAGACCTTAACAGACGCCTCACCAAAGAAGATGTACAGATGGCAAGTAAGCACATGAAAAGATGCTCAACGTCATGTCATCAGAGAAATGCAAATTAAAACAACGAGATAGCACTACTGTGTTAGTCTCTCCTCTTGTGTGTCTCTTTTACTCCCACACCACTGCCACACTCACAACACTTCTGACATCACATATGTGGGGGTTTTCCCCCACCAAGCATTCTCTGCGACACCAGTTGGGCATTTTACAATTTAACTCAATTCTGACACTATCTACCTGGAGACAGCATCAGATCCTACAGGTTAAGGGCTCAGTCCCACAAGACTGTCCCCACTTCAGATGCCAATCACAAGTCCAGGTTGTTACCTGTGCTTCTGACCAATCAGTTATAAATCAGAGGTTCCCATCAAACCCTTTTCTGGTTCAATTAATTTTCTAGAGTGGCTCACAGAATTTGGGGAAAGAGTTTACTTACTGTTTACCAGTTTATTATAAAAGGATATGATAAAAGATACAGACAAACATCCAGTTGAGAGAGATTCATACAGCAAGGTATGTGGGAGGGGTGCAGAGCTTCCATGCCCTCTCCAGGCACCACTCTCCCAGCACCCAGACTTCACCAACCTGTAAACTCTCTGAACTTCATATTTTTGGAATTTTATGGAGGCTTCATCACGTAGGCATAATCAATCATTAACTCCATTTCCAGCCCTTCTCCTCTCTCTGGAGAATGGGAGGTGGGGCTGAAAATTCCAAGCTTCTAATCATGGCTTGGTCTTTCTGGTGACCAGCTCTCATCCAGGAGCCCACCCAGAGTCACCTCAGAACAAAAGACACTGCTATCACCCAGAAATTCCAAGGGATTTAGGAGCTCCGTGTCAGGAACCAGGGTCAAAGACCAAATATTAGAACAAAAGATTCTTCTAGTGCTCTTATTGCTTAGGAAATTACAAAGGTTTTAGGAGCTCTGTGCCAGGAACTGGGGGCAGAAACCAATATACATATTTGCTATTATCTCACAACTACACACCTATTAGAACGGCCAAAATCCAAAACACTGACAACATCAAATACTGGCGAGGATGTGGAGCAACAGGAACTCTCCTTCACTGCTCGTGGGAATGCAAAATGTTTCAACCACTTTGGGAGACAGTTTGAGAGTTTCTTACAAAACTAAACATACTCTTACCCTAAGATCCAGCAATTGCACTCCTTGGTATTTACCCAAATGAATTGAAAACTTATGTCCACACAAAAACTTGCACATGCATATTTATAGCAGCTTTATTCATAATTGCCCAAACTTGGAAGCAACCAAGATGGATAAATAAACCTGTATATCCAGACAATGGAATATTATTGAATGTTAAAAAGAAATGAGCTATCAAGCCATGAAAATATATGGAGGAAACTTAAATGCATATTACTAAGTGAAAGAAGCCAATCTGAAAAGACTGCATACTCCATAACTCCAACCATATGACATCCTGAAAAAGGCTAAACTGTGGAGACAGTAAAAAGATCTGTGGGACCAGGGGGAGAGAGGGATGAATAGTCAGAACATAGAGGATTTTTAAGGAAGTAAAACTATTCCGTATGATACGACATTGATGAATACGTATCATTATACATTTGTCAAAACCCGTAGAATGTACAACACCAAGAGTGAACCCTAACTACATCAAACTAAAAAGCTTCTGCACAGCAAAGGAAACCATCAACAAAACGAAAAGACAACCTAACAATTGGGAGAAGATATTTGCAAACCATACATCTGATAAGGGCTTAATCTCCAAAATATATAAAGAACTCATGCATCTCAACAACAAAAAAACTACCAACCCAATTAAAAAATGGGCAAAAGACCTGAACAGACATTTCTCCAAAGAAGATATACAGATGGCCAACAGACACATGAAAAGATGTTCAAAATCACTAACTATCAGGGAAATGCAAATCAAAACTACAATGAGATATCACCTCACGCCCGTCAGAATGGCTATAATTAACAAGACAGGAAACAACATGTGTTGGAGAGGATGTGGAGAGAAGGGAACTCTCATACACTGCTGGTGGGAGTGCAAACTGGTGCAGCCACTATGGAAAACAGTGTGGAGATTCCTCAAAAAATCAACGATAGAACTACCATATGATCCAGCTATTCCACTGTTGGGTATTTATCCAAAGAACTTGAAAACACCAATTTGTAAAGGTACATGCACCCCTGTGTTCATTGCAGCCTTATTCACGATAGCCAAGACTTGGAAGCAACCTAAGTGCCCATCAAGGGACGAATGGATAAAGAAGCTGTGGTATATATACACAATGGAATACTACTCAGCCATAAGAAACGACGAAATCCAGCCATTTGTGACAACATGGATGGACATTGAGGGTATAATGCAAAGTGAAATAAGTCAGAGGGAGAAGGTCAAATACCGTATGATTTCCTTCATTAAGTAGTAGATAATAACAACAATAAACAAACACATAGGGACAGAGATTGGATTGGTGGTTACCAGAGGGGAAGGGGGGAGGGAGGAGGGTGAAAGGGATAATTCGGTACATGTGTGTGGTGATGGGTTGTAATTAGTATTTTGGTGGTGAACATGATGTAGTCCATGCAGAGATAGAAGTACAATGATGTACACCTGAAATTTTTGCAATGTTATAAACCAATGTTACTGCAATAAACAAAAAATTAAAAAAAAAAAAAGAGTGAACCCTAGTGTAAACTGTGGACTTTGGGTGATTATGTTTTGTCAATGTAGGTTCATTAATTGTAACAAATGTTCCACTCTAGTGGGGGATGTTGGTAGTCCGGGAGGTTGTGCATGTGTGGGGACAGGGGGTATACGGGAACTCTCTGTACTTTCCACTCAATTTTGCTGTGAACCTAAAACTGTTCTAAAAATTAAAGTTTATTAATTAAACAACAAGAACAACACAGTGCCTGAATTCCTGGCCAGTATAAGTAGAACATTTGAGATCTTCAGATAAAAGCACTCTTGAATATACTGATGAGGAACTCAGAAAGAGACGCAAATAATAGTGTGTTTGATTGATTAGTAATGATGATCAAACAATAATTAACATCCATTGCCACTCTGTACACCAGGCACTGCTCTAAAAGCTTGACATTAAGTCCTCGCCAACAACCGGATGCAGCAGATAACTCACACGTCAATCGTCTAAAGTAAAATTCCATTTAAAATCATGTACTGAGATGGAGTAGCACACCGTGTTAGTGACCATGCAGGGAAACAGACACTGCCGGACCCAGTTGGCACCACCTTCTCAGAAGGCTGTTGGACACTATCTGACCAAACTTTCACACCCTTTGTTTCATCAATTCTAGTTCTGAGAATGTTATCTTACAGATATACTCACACTTAGTTACAAAGGATATATGTATAAGGATATTCACTGTAGTACTATTTATAGTAGACAAAAGTATACACAACTATCAGAGTGGCTAAGATAAAAACAACTGACAATACCAAATGCAGGCAAGCATATGTATATTGCTGGTGGGAAAACAAAATGGTATAGTCACTTTAGAAAACAGATTGGCAATTGCTTATTAAGTCAAACATAAACTTACCATACAACCCAGTAATCCCACTCCTAGGCGTTTACCCAAGAGAAATAAAAACTTATGTTCACACAAAAGCCAGTATGCAATAATAGCAGATTTATCTATAATTTCCCCAAACTGGAAACAACCCAGTGTCTTATGACTGGTGCATGGATGGACAAACCATGATATACCCATACAATGGAATACAACTCAATAATAAAGAGGAACCAACCACCAATACACCCAACACCATGGATGAATCTCCATTGCATTGTGCTCAGTGAAAGAAACCCAACTCAGAAGGCCATATCCTGTATGATTCCATTCCTATGACACTTGGAAAAGGCAAAATATTGGGACAGAAAGCAGATTAGTGGTTGCCAGGGGCTGAGGATGAGTGAAGGGGACTGTCCACAAAGGTGCGCTAGGGAGCTTTTGGAGTGATGGAGCTGTTCTCATCTTGATTATGGTTATGTGACTATAGATGTCTACCAAAATTCATAGAGTTGTACACATAAAAGAGTGAACTTCACTGCATGTATACCTCTCAACTTGACTTGAAAAAAATACTGGAAATATCAATATCATCAGTGAGGGGTTATGTAAATTATGGTACAGCCCTAAATAAAATACTGTGGTCATTCTAAAGAAGAGGGAGTTCTACACATATACATAAATAATTATCATCAAGATGTATATATAGAAATTTTTAAAAGCATGGTCCAGTAGACAGTGTGTAGTATGTCACCGATGGTTTAAAGAAAGGGAAATACTAAGTATTTGTTTGCATATACGTGGGATACCTCTGAAAAGATATACAGGAAAGTACACACAAAAATTGCCTTTAAGGAGGAGGACTGGACGACTATAGGTCAGTGGGCAGAGAGAGACTTACTTTTCAATCTATAGACTAATTTTCAATTTAAATTTTTAGCTATGTGCATGTATCACTGTGCACCACCAGCTGTGTGCAGGTGCAGCCTGATAGGCCTCCTCTTGGCTGCATTGAGTATCTCTTTCTTGTTGTCCTGGGGCCTGTCTGGGGCACACTCCACAGGCTGCCTGGAGGAGTCCTCTCAGCCATGCTGGCATGCTTAATTCTGGAAATGTGAGGGAGTGATCACCTCCCTAGACGCATGGGAGCCGGTGGGTAATCCGTGTCTCAGGTGGACACTTCTGAGGCAGATTCTATGTAGTTCCTTAGAGGGTCTCCAGCGGGACTGAGCTCCGGTTGCCCAAAGTGGGAACCGGTTCAATAACTCACCACTGCCTTGGTTCTGCCTCCTTCCCTGTGTCACTCTTTGCAGTTCCCCCACCCCAGCTGCCTGGAATTCTTCCACATAAACGACTTTACACGTGAAATAAGTAAATAAATAATATGCATGGTAGAATTCCATGTTTGTTTTTAGATTGATTATAAGTCATTAATGTTCGCATGTATAGAGAGAAGAAACTTAACAGACCAGGCGGTCTTGCCATGTGGTTCAGATGGAAGGCTCTGACGGCAGAGTGGCTGGTTTGAATCCCAGCTCTGCCATCTTTTCACTGTGATCATGAGCAGGTTAACCCCTCTAGGCTTCCGTTTCTTTATCTGTAAAATGGGAAGGGCAATAGTATTTCCCTCATATGGTTGTCTGAGGGTTAGACCCGACACTGCGTGTTAATCAGCTAGAGTTGAATAAACAAGCACTTAAATAAATAAGCAAACAAACAGATGTTAATATTACTTTCCATTCTCTTAACAACAATCTTCATTAAGGGGATTATATATTTCTGCAATATAGAAATTTTATATCATGAATATGTATTTCTTTTATAATTAAAAAAAGTGAAAGCAGAGGAGCTATGCGGAGTGTTCTCTTGGGTTTGGGTCTTCCCTCTGTTCTAACCTTTGTTGCTCAAAAAATGGTCTGAAGAGGAGCCGCAGCTTTTCCTGGGAGCTTGTTAGAAATGCAGAATTTACAACCCAGCCCAGACATCCTAATCGGAGTCTGCTTGTGAACAGGCCCCCAGGTGATTTGATGCTCGGCAACAGCAACCTTCGAGGAGCCCTCTCTGCAGCCCTATGACCACAAAAAGTCAAACCAGGATTTTCCTACATGAAATCTACATTATCTTAAAAAATATTTGAGATGGAATAATATCTTATTTAGTTCTATTTTTTTAACATTAGGGCTGGGTTTAGAGCCCCATAATTGTCTTCAAATAAAATGTCAAACTCAAATAACAACTTTGAAATTAGAAATATTATCATTGTTTAGATCTATATATTTTTAACTCTCTTTCAATATTGTCTTTCCAAACTTTTATTTTTCTGAATGAATTGACCTTTAAGAAATTCTAAAATGTATTTTGTTTGGTGATCATTTTAAGATCATTGTATAGAACTTCTCAGAATTTAAAGGTTCTTAAAAGTCAATAATCATCTCAATAAAATTTTTATTTCCTTGTTACATAAAATCGTGTTTAGGGGCCGGCCCGGTGGCGCAAGCGGTTAAGTGCGCGCGCTCCGCTGCGGCGGCCCGGGCTTCGCTGGTTCGGATCCCGGGCGCGCACTGACGCGCTGCTTGGTAAGCCATGCTGTGGCGGCGTCCCATATAAAGTGGAGGAGGATAGGCACAGATGTTAGCCCAGGGCCGTCTTCCTCAGCAAAAAAAGAGGAGGATTGGCGGATGTTAGCTCAGGGCTGATCTCCTCACAAAAAAAAAAAAAAAAAAAAAAAAAAAAATCGTGTTTAGTACAGAATGCATGATGAGGAACTATTTTTGTTTTCATAATGTATTTGAATGTGTACGTGTGTTTTTATGTGGGTATATGGTATAGACGTTACGAAAAAGTCTTGCAAAATACGTGTTTTAAACTTGGCCCCCAAATTCTTTGATATTTCTCCCATTGAATGAGAGGTCTATGTCTCCTTCCCCTCAAATCTGAGCAAGGTTGTGACTGTTTTGACCAAGAGAGTACGGTGGAAGTGACACTATGTGGATTCCAAAGTTAATTCATACAACATCATGGAGCTTGTGCCTGGTTCTCTTGGAATGCTCACTCTCTGGAAGTTTGCTCTTGGGAAAACTCTTCTCAGAACCCGACTGCCACGCTGTGAGAAGCCCAATCACGTGCACATGGGGAGGCCGAATTTAGGTGCTAGACTCCGGACAAGAATCCCAGCCAGGCCCAGTGTTCAGGTCAGCCCAGCACAATCAGCAGACCTGTGAGTGTAGAAGCTACCAGAAGATTCCAGGCACAGCTAGTGAGTCACCAGCAGTTCTCTTCCCAGCCGAGTCCCCTGACACCACAGAGCAGAGACAAGTCCCTCCGTGGTCCCCTGTCTGAATTCTTGACACAGAATCTGGGCACATCATAAAATGTTTTATGCCACTAAGTCTGGGGTGGTGTGTTACACAGCAATGGATAATTATGCACAAAATAAACAACTAAACCATAGGTAATTGAATGCCAAAGTAGTAATAATGGGTTTTATAAATTTTTAATTTATATTTCCAATTTCTCTGTAATGACTATATGTTATATACAGGCCAAACAATGTTTTGCAAAGAATCTCAAGAATAAATACAAAAATACTCTTTAGGCCTCCTCTCTCTAAGACTGGTTTCCTGGTCCTCATCCAAGTTCTCTAACCAAGAGAAACTCTGAAACTCCAAACTAAGAATGGAAAAGAGCTAAAATCAATCTGTGAATTACATAAATGATCATGAAATTATTATTCTTGCCCACATTAAATTTATTTTCTTTTAAGAACCCAAATGATAAAATTTATTTCTTCACAAATTTTGAAAAATACCTAACGGTTGTTGAGATGGGTGACTTCTACTACTTACTCAGCAAGAAGAGAATTACAAAGGTATATTTGGCATAGGAAATACCACCAATTAATTATACAAACAAGTTGAAACTAGCTCGAATTATGCTAAGAGGGTGCACAAGCTTGTAAACTGACTTTAATTGCTATCCAAACTATCCAAAGGGGGAATTAGTGTAGCAGGTTTGGAGCAAGAGCTTAGTAGATTTTTTTATATTTAAAAATAACTTACACTTGTTAAGTACTTAACACCTTAAAGAGCACTTTCACATATGCTATCACATTTAAGACTCACAGCAACTCCAGGTGCATGTATTATAAGCGACATTTTAGAGACTTTAGAAACTGGGAGTCGCCCAAGGTCATATAGCAAGTAAATGGCAGTAGACATCATCAGACTCTAGTAATAATCTGACTCGAAGGAGGAAAGTGCTTTTCATCAGATTCTCATGTAAGTGCTTTCTTCTTTCCACAGCATCTCCAGATGCAAGAATTCACCCAAATTGAAGGACACATCTCCTGTGCCTCAGATGTGTAGGCTGAAATTAAAACCCCATGTATTGTATGTCAGTCAGGGTCTCAGTCACAAGCATATGAAACTACTTTGGCTGATTTAATCAAGAAAGGAAATCTATTGAAAGATATTGGGCATCTCATGGAAACTTTGGGTGGCCGTGAACCAGACCAAGCTCCCTATTGAGTGGTTCAGGGATGACAGCACTGGAGCTGCTCCTGGGCGCAGCCACTGCAACTTGCACCCTCATCCCACTGACACTGGACACTGGACACTGTTGCCAGAGACCTCCTGTGTGCCTCCAGACAGCTGCCGGACAGCATTCTGCCAGGCTCCCTCTTCACACCACTATTTTCATCTCGATGTCTAGGGCGTGCGCCCTGGTGGATTGCTGCTATGCCTCCATCGTGGCTGCAAGAGAGACTCAGAAAGTGCATTTCTGGTATTTTCAGTTTCTAGAGGGAAAGCCTGACTCTGCCTCGCAAGGTTGTGGATTCCCCTGTCACAGAAGGCTCATAGGATCGACAGACAAAAAGAATCGATGGCCTCTGCCTCTGATGAGGACCTCTGGCCCCCTCAGCAGGAATTTGAAGTTGGTATGGATTTTGCACCTAAGCAAACCTGCTGACACCTTGTTTGTGCCAATGGGACCAGATAAATTAATGGCTAAGTGATTTCATCTTCACTAGACAAATAATAACATATCACTTTTTAAACATCTACCATCTGTCAGGCATCATCAGGGGCAGGTTTGCCACAAAGCTAATGAAGGATAACCTTCAGGGCTCTCACTGACAAAGGCCCTTTCCAAGGTCTTGCACTTAATTTTGTTTTTGGAATTTGGTACTTTTTTCCTTAAAAGGGGGCTGCAAATGATATAAGCTTCTACCTTACAAAGCCTGGATCCACCTCCAAGCACTCTATTAGGTACTTTATATACATTAGCTCCAATTTTCACAACTACATAAGGTAGGTAATAAAGGGTAAACCTTAACTTATAAGCATTTGTGATCAACTGCACACACGCCTACACCCGCATTCTCTCTTATTTTTTTTTTTTTTGCTGAGGAAGGTTGGCCCTGAGCTAACATCTGTGCCCATCTTCCTCTACTTTATATGGGACACCGCCACATCACGGCTTGATAAGCAGTGAATCAGTGCATGCCCGGGATCAGAACCTGCAAACCCCAGGCCACCGAAGCAGAGCACACGCATTTAACTGCTTGTGCCACCAGGCTAGCCCATCCACATTCTCTTTTTTTTTTTTTATTTTATTTATTTATTTATTTTCCCCCAAAGCCCCAGCAGATGGTTGCATGTTGCATGTCACAGCCGCACATCCTTCTAGTTGCTGCACGTGGGACGCGGCCCCAGCGTGGCCGGAGAAGCAGAGTGTCGGTGTGCGCCTGGGATCTGCACCCAGGCTGCCAGCCGCGGAGCACGCACACTCAACCGCCAAGCCACGGGGCCGGCCCCACATTCTCTTTTTTAAAAAGAGTGTTTCCTTTGTTTGCTGAGGCTGCCCAGCTCACTTATATTTCCCAGCCTCTCTTGCAGTTATGTGAATCAGTTAGCCCTTGCTACATAACAAATAACCCTAAAATTTGGTGGCTTAAACCAATGTGGCATACGTGGAGATGCACCATTCAAATTGTACTTCAAGTGAGGACTCCCTGCTTGACAGCAAGAGGTAGAGTTAGCTGATAGCTCTCAAACTGAGGTCATTCTCATCTCACATAGCATGTAGCCAATGACTGAGCAAGACCGTGGCCAAAGGTCCAACCATTTCCATCCAATGCAGAGCTTCTCTAATGGGCAATCTTTGCTTTGGAACTCCTCATTGGGCTGATAGAGACTTGTCAGGAACACTGTGCTCTGATGGCCCCCCTAGCCAAACCCTGCTTTCTTCTCTTTTCCTTTCACAGGTATTTTGTATTCCTGACTCCATCTCAGCAACTGCTTCCCAGAGAACCCAAATTGCAAAAAGTAACCATTTATTTAGTCCATAATTCTTGGGTCATCAGTTTGGGCTGGGCTCAGCTGGAATGGCTCATCTCTGCTCCACATGGTCTCTCATCCTTCAGCAGCTGCTGGACTTGTTCACATGGACTTGTTCACTTGTTCACATGGCAGCTGGAAAGAACTCCAAGAGAGAAAGTAGAAGGCTCCTTAAAGCCTAGGCTCTGAACTGCCACAATACCACCTCTGCCACAGTCTTCTAGCAAAAATAAATCACAAGTCCAAGCCAGATTCAAGAGGAAGAGAAACAAACTCTACCTCTCAATCACAGGAGCTGCACGATCACACCAAAAAGAGCTTAGATACTGTCGGGGGAAGAGGGAGAATCTCCCTCTGCCCTTTTCCTTAAGGTTCTTATGGCTGGCCAAATAATCAACAAGACAGGTTAGCAGGAGAAAATAATACCAAGTTTAATAACATGTATACATGGGAGAAGCTCAGAAATGAGCAACTCGTCCCTCTGTCTAAGCTGCTTGCTTAAGTATTGCAGCTAAAGGCGAGGAGCGTGTTGGGGGTGGGTAGTGGCCTGGAACTTCAGAGGGCAGAAGGACAATTCTTTTCAGGGTCATCTATTGATAATTTGGTCAGGGAGGGATAGAGTTTTTTGATAAAAGGGGCTTGGTGCCCCTCCCATTGCAACATCTATTTTACATTATCTTTATAGCCATCATGATAGAAGATCTGTTCCAGGAATGAGCCACCATGCCAGATTCTCTAGGCAGTTAGTAGGGGAGGTCAAATATCCTTATTGTCTTCAGCTCAAAATAATCCGCATACCAGAGTGGTGCTTCCTGGGGCAGCTTGCCCTGAGCACCATCAATACAAAGCAGAGGGAAGGATTGTGGTCAATGTGCAAACTGCCACATCAGGTGTAGTCAAGTGATTAAGTTGTCACCAACAGAATGTTAGCAGAAGTGAAATGTGTATTTATGAGCCTGGGTCTTCAGACACAGAGCTCTGCCTCCTCCACATTCTCTTCCCCCTTCCCTTCATCTGACTTTATTATGCACATGATATCAACGCAGAGCAACACTTTAGAAAGAACCTGGGTTCTTGAATAACAAGGGAGAAGAGCTGCTCTGCTGAATAGGGTCATTTACATCCTAACTGTTAGGAGGGAGAGAGTGAGAGAGAGAGAGAGAGAACTTCTTTTTTCTTCAGATCACTGCATTTGGGGCTCTCTGTTATAGTATCTTGTCATTACCTTAATTAATGCATATGAAAATTGATATAGTCACTGAAATCTGGAGAAAGTAAAAATGTTTAAGAGCAGTTTTAGAGAACCTCGCTGTGTGTTGTGCAATGTAATCCCCTTATTTTTTCCTGAGCAATTTCCAGTCAAGGTCTTCATTGCTTTTCAATGTGGATTTTGGCTTATTTTTTCCCAGAAATGTCAGTATACTGAGCTGAATCTTAAGAAAGCATGGGGCAATCAACAAGGACTACTTGCATGAGGATTACAGAGTTATTACTTCATTTTCAGACAGGGACACTGAATTATATAGCAAATGACTGTTGAAAACAGTATTCCAATCCTGACTTATCAGATCCCAAACCCATTTCCCACCTAAACAGTTATTAGGTTTATTTTCCCTTATGAGTATAGTAGAGGTTTTATTCTCTGCATTGTCATCTTTAGAGTGGGTAGAGAAACCTCCCGTTCTATCCAGTGGCAGGTGGTGGTCCATAGGGATGCATTACAGAAATGTGGCCAGGACTCCAAAACTAATCTCTTCAGAGAAAGAGAAGCAAGAGAGTTCAGCCAAGTCATCCTCTTGCCGAAATTACTCTTTAGATGAAATTATGACTCATTTGGAATCTTTATTAATTAATTTAATGAGGGAGCAGCCAGGCTGAAGCCATCTACACAGAACGATAAAGATGACTCATGCATCAGCCAGAAATCAGAAGAGGAATAGAAGCAGGTTTCAAATTGGCAAAATGCTGCAGCACTTGCAGTCTTTTGCCAGGGGCTTTGTTTCTGGCCAAAACTGTAACACACTTAACAGTATTTGCATATGCCTTTGAGCAATATATGTGTATATATGTGCACACACAAAGGATTACATGGAAAATATAACATTTTATAACTGTACTACTAGCTCAAGATTTAGTATCTTATAATTTTCTGCAACTGAGTAGGAAGAGAAAAAAGTCTAATGCCTGGCACTAAATTTTGCTTTCTAGTTCCAAATAACAGTTTTAAATCTCAGAGCTAAAACATCAACAGATTCAAAAAGAAATTTATATACATAATTAACTATATAACTGATTACACTTGCCTGAATATACACTTGATTAGTGTTCATTGAGTACAAGTTTCCAAGCAATAATACATTTGGTGAATTGAAACAGAAATAAATAATGATAAGAAATTTACTGACAGCTAAATTAAAATAAGATTTTGCAAACATCTTTATGTAACTCAAAACTATATTCATGGAAGTAATTGCTTTGCATATTTCATGTAAAACATTCCAAGTAATAATGCTGCCAGAATTATTTCCCATAGGCAAATACTGAAAGTTAGTTGCTCTTAACCAAAACTTGAAGCTGGGAGAAGCCTCGAACAATATCTAATCCAGCTCGTCATGTTAAAGGTGAAGAAATTGAAACCCAGAGAGGATGATTAGTGAGCTCAAGATTATTATTATTTTTTTTGCCAACTGTTATGATCCATCCCTCTATCCTTAGTGCTTTTATTTAAGTATTTTCTTGGTCAAGTACTAAAATAAAGAGGAGAAATGAACTCTAGAGGCAAAAATGATTTCAGAATAATAGATAAAACTATTTCCCTCTTTCATTAAAGAGTATTTAATACAGCATTCTTTCCACATACAAGTTTTTATCTCTGCCTGGCACATAGTGGATTCTCAATATTATTTGAATGCGTAAATTCTTCCAGGCTAAAGAAAAAGGCAAAGAGAAGCACATTCACCAGGCATGTGGGTTCATTATGGAAAGTCTTTCTCTCCACTTCACCCGGCCAGTACCCCCCTCCCTCAAGTGTCAGTCTAAACGTCACTTCCCTAAGAAAGCCTTCGCAGCCTTCAATCTCCAATCACAAAACCAGGATAATTGTAGCTGTACTTGTTCTTCACAGCCTCCATCAGAATTGCATCTTTAATTACGTGTATATATATGCATTGAATGTGTCTCTTTCCCACTAACTCAAAAGTTTCTTATCAAGGATTTTGTCCTTCTTCACCACTGTATCTCTGATACCTAGCACCAGTATTACCCCATAATAAGTTCTCTATAAACATCTCCTGAATGTATAAATAAATGAATGAGTGAATGAACAAATGAAGAAGGAAACGATACTGTGGCAAAATCACATTTGGCTAGCCAGACCTACAGGAAAATATATAATTTGTCTTTCCTTGAGTTGTTTAAAAGGAACTAGGAAAGGAAATAAAGAAGCCAATCATGACAGACATCTGAAACTCAGCTTCGAGATCAGAGGCAAATACAGACAAATTGTAGCAAGGAAATAAAGTGGTTCTAAAGAAACATACTCAGGGAAAAATAGCTCTGGCAGAATGTTTAAAAATATACCTGTGTTTCCCACAACAAACAGGAGCAGATTACCTTTCAGTAAGCCCAACAGTGCTGGGGCAGCAGTAGTATCTTGCACATGAACATCACTGGATGAATGAAAAGATAGTCTTAGGTGGGCTTTTCTTCATCCTTCTGTGTTGGCAACTGTTATGTAAAGATCAAGGAGAGGGTTGAGTAGTCTTACCAAAATTTTAAAATGAGATTCAAAAGCTTTAAGACAAACTGTTGTTGAAAAACCTCCATAGCTACTCAATTGACTTATTGGACAACCAACAAAAACGAACTCAAGCTCCTGGCTGTGTCTATCATGGTAAGTGAGGCGAGAAGTTAGAACCAGCTTTTCAAAATGAAGCCAAAGCTTCAAAAGCAAAAAGGAGATCTAAACCAAAAATTAAAGGCTGTGACATTAAACAAAGAAAAACAACTGGCTATGCTTTCACGAAATACAAAGATAAACAAAAGGAAGTGGCCTCCAGTGGTTTATATACACTGTTTAACACACATCTTGAAGCAGAAGCATCAAGCTCCGGAGAGGAAACATGTACCAAATGAAGCTTTTATCATCAAAGCCCAAAGCAGGCTCATTACAGTAAGGTCTCTAGACACAAGGATAAAAGAGAGAATCTCCAGAGAAGCAGGGTCTGGGGACTCCATATGTCATCAAAATGAGTACATCAGAGGAGACATGAAAAAACAAAGATACCGATGGCAGTGAGAACCTCTGAGGAAGGTAATATAATGGAAAAAGTCTGGCTCTCGTGCTGAAGGTACTTGCTATGGTGAAATTAAGAGAGAAGAGAAAGAAAAACAAAAACAGAACTGGTGACGAGGTAAAACAAAGCATAATGTAGATGAATACTCACTATGGCTGTTTTCTGGTTTGGATGATTCCTCCAGTGCCTCTGGCTTAAATTTTATGAAACCCTCTCGAATAAAGATCTTGATTTAGAAACATTACATTTTCTTCATAGTAGAGAGT
Organism: Diceros bicornis minor; assembly: GCF_020826845.1. Classification (NCBI taxonomy): domain Eukaryota; kingdom Metazoa; phylum Chordata; class Mammalia; order Perissodactyla; family Rhinocerotidae; genus Diceros; species Diceros bicornis. Next base: position 5,553,939 of record NC_080763.1, on the reverse strand, counting down.
CTATTTGTGTGTTCTTCCCAATGCTTTGTAAACCATCAAGCATTTACTGACATACTACAGACAGCCAAAAATATCATCTTCTAAAAAGGTAATTTACCTTTTCTTAAGATTCACACTTAGAAGCCCTATTCCTAATACTTGGATTCAGAAAATAGAACGGTATCCAAAGGTAAACCGATAGTTTCACTAGGAGAAATGGTTTCGGAATGTTAAATGCTAAGGCTGGAATAATAGTGGTGTAGACCAGTGCTTCTCGAACTATCTGTCGTATGGGACCAGGTTTTTTCCTAATCTGTTGCAGATTGATACTTTGGCAAAATACAATAAAAATGAATCACTTTACTAAAAAATGAAATTAAAGAACAGAGACATACTAACCATGAGAGAAACATCAGACAAATCTCAATTAAGGGACATTCTACAAAATATCTAACCAGTACCCCTCAAAACTGTCAAGACCATCAAAAACAAGGGGAGCCTAAGGAGACACGACAACCAAATGTAGTGTGGTGTCCTGGATGGGATCCTGGAATAAAAAAAGGACGTTAGGTAAAAACTAAGGAAATCTGAATAAAATATGAACACTATTATATGTATGTATCAATGTTGGTTCATTAATTATAAAAAATGTACCATACTAATGTAAGATGTTACTAATAGGGGAAACTGGGTATGGGGTATATGGGAACGCGCCACACTACTTCACAATGTTTCTGTAAATCTAAAATTTAAAAAAAACAAACACATACAAAGTACAAACCCCCAAAATTTTAAATTATTACATTCAACAGACATAAAATTATTCTGTCAAATCTCTAAACACTATAAAAAGTTTCTAAATTCTTACTCTCAATTTCTGTACTTGTCTCATTATAGACTGGTAAGGAACAGTTCATGGACTGGCACTAGCCCAGGGACCACGCTTTGAGTAGCACTGGTCTAGACTGAAATATTGTGGTCAAGTTTTCATTGGGTTTACAGCCAATGAGAAAAAGTAGGATAATGAATTGAGTTTTCCATGAAGCTAATTTAGTTGATGTAAAAGACCATCTCACATTCTGAGATTATCTCCCTTCCACATATTTAGGCGTGTGTGTGTGTGTGTGTGTGTGTATGTGTGTGTGAGTGTGTAAACCAATGCAGAGAGTAGGTGGTAGTTGGTTTTGTTTGGATGCTTTTGCCTACAAATTCTTGAAGAGTGGCTTAAACAATAAAAATATTTATCATTTTTCACACAAGAAGCCTGCACTTTTAAAGGGGTTCCAAGGTTGAGAAATTCAGGTGTTGTGGTTCCAACAAGCTTCCTTTCTTCTTCACACTGGGCCCTCCTCAGTGTGTTGCCTTGTCCTCTTAAGCTGGCTTTCCTCATGGTCCCAAGATGGATGCCACAGTTTCAGTTGTCCCATGAATATGCAAAAAAGAAAGTTTGCCAGTGGTGATTTACCGTGAAATTAAAGAAGCATAAGCTTTGGAACTCTTCTCTTTCACAGGCTTTTTCTTTTCTTTTTTTTTTTTTTTTTAATAATTTTTTAATTTATTTATTTTTCCCCCAAAGCCCCAGTAGATAGTTGTATGTCACAGTTGCACATCCTTCCAGTTGCTGTATGTGGGACGCGGCCTCAGCATGGCCGGAGAAGCCATAGGTCGGTGCGTGCCCGGGATCCGAACCCGGGCCGCCAGCAGCAGAGCACGCGCACTTAACCGCTAAGCCACAGGGCCGGCCCTCACAGGCTTTTTCTAAGGCTCTGGAGAAGACCTTAGCAACCCATTCACCTGGTTGTGTGTTTTTGTAAACTGTAGAAAATCAAGACAATTTTATACCTTTTTTCTTAAAAAAGGCCCCCAAATTGTAAAAACTTTAAGCCCCACAACCTGGATCCTGCCCTGAAGAGCACTTTTTCTTCATGTATCTCTTTTTAAGAGTAGAAAAACCTTTCCCAGAGCTCCTGCATCATGTCTCACTGGCTGAAACGAAGTCCAGGTGCACTCCTAAATAGATCACCGGCAAGGGGTTGGGATTGCATCATTGGCTTACACTAATCAAGATTCGCCCCCTGCTGCACGGGGGGAGCCCAGTTTAACCTGAATCCCCTGGCTACTATGTACCTGAACAAAAGTGGAATTCTGACAATAAGGAGGAAGAGCATGAGATTTTAATATGCTACTGGTGGTGTCTGTCACAGAGAGCTTTTTTCCTTAATTTTTATTTGCAAAACCAAAAGTTGGTAACCCCATGTTCATCCCCCAATTTTTTTTAAAACTTTACTGGTCGGTGAAATTTAAAAATCTGGGAACTTTTAAGAAAATCAATGAAAAGAATGAGCATAATTAATAACTTTTAAAGAAGGCTTTAAAAGTTATTAATTATGTGTTAGGTCTGGTTACCTAGAAGTAGAGCCTGAGATGGGACTGGCGCGTCATTTACTGAGCAGTGGTCCTGGGAGAAGGCTGCAAGGCAGAAGGGTAAACAGGATAGGACAGGATAAAAAGCTAAGCAGAGCCATAGTTTCAGCTGGAGTCTAGCTTCACCCTGATCCCAGGGGGAGTTTGGAATGTGTCTTGCATCACAGAGTTAGTCCCCTCTTAAGGCAAAGGGCTTTGTTCCCATACCAGTCAGTTCTTGGTTGGGTGAGGGGGAGTGGCTAACGGCCTCCGTGCCAGCGCTAGGTGAGGTGGTTCTCTCTGGACAAGAGCAATTCTCTGGAGAAGGGTGCAGCCATGAATGGTTTGCAGCCAACACACAGCTCTGGGGGATGGGTCAGACAGCCCAGTAAAGAGGATCCGGGTGGGACTCCAGCAATGTCTAATACATATCTTTCTATCCAGCGGTTTTCTGGTGATCTATTTCAGAGAAAAAAGCGATGAAACAGTTTGTTCACATATATACCTAGTATACTGAACAAGCTGGACTCATGAGCTGTAATCATAAAGCAACTTAATTTTGCCTTTCATCATCCCTTCAAATGTATTACACGGAGCTAGTTCTTCCTACGCCTCTGAATGAAACTCAAGCAGTCTCATGACTTTTCTGATCACTTTTAGGGGAAAAAATCCCTACCACGACTTGAAATATGAAAATAACCTTTAGTCAAAGTGGAATGTTTGGGCTCATACATTCCCCTCTTGTCCTGCTTACTAACCATGGTTTCTAACTCCTTAGGCAGGATGGGGAGTGGGTAGGAGAAAAAGGTAAGTAAGGCAGGAAACTTCTCCTTGACTAACCTAAGATGACCTTGAAGACTTTGGTCCTGGCATATGTTTCAAGCTGACTCTTTCTTTTGTGGATAACTTCCATCGTTTCTTCAGAGACTTCCCAATCAGAGATCTTTTACTTGCAGTTTCCTTGATGTGAGCAATCGTATCTCAAGTCTGTCTGGTCTGTCTGTCCGTCTTACTCCTTCTATGGCCCTTGGAAACTTGGTGATTTCTTCAGAGTCTCTGCCTGGCCCTGATCACCCCTCCAGGAAGCTCTATCAGACAGCATGTGGGTAAGTACCCACACCTCTCTCTCTTACATCTGGGTCTTGGGAAATATTTAAGACAGTCTTGGCCCCACTAGACTTTTATTTGCATGTCAGCAGCTAGCCAGCCCCACTCTTATCCTTTAGATTTCTGGAACAGGGCATGTTGCACTGCGCTTGAGTGAGGGGCATCCACCCACTAGCTCTACTTTTGGGTGGCAGGTGGGGAACCCACATCATAGCTCTCTCAAATCCTTTTTCTCTGAACCTGTCTACACTCTCGGGGTGGGTGAAGGGTTTAAGAGCCTTAACTCTGTGCAGTCTTCCACTATTAAAATTTAAACTAATCAAAATTAAATAAAATTGAAAATTCAGCCACAGTAGCCATAAACCAAGTGCTCAATAGCTACATGTTGCTAGTAGCTACTGTATTGGAAAGCACAGATATAGAACATTTCCATCATTGTAGAAAGTTCTATCGATTCTTGAACACCTACTTTAAAGTTTCTGCATGGTGATCTGTCTTAGAACTTTTGGTATCTGAAACTTATCATACCTTAAAACCTCAAGCAAAACCTAATAAACTGTTACACATACATTTAAAAATGTGAGAGGTATTAATATAATTAAATATGATTTTCCTATGAATCTCATTTCATGCATGATAATCATTACATTCCTAAAATTGTAAATATGTTACAAGAAATACTTCAATTAGTTTGCTTCAGCTTACATTCAATTAATGTGGTATAACTTAGAGAGCATATTTTCATATCATTTAACGGTGCTTATATTTGTTGAGTTTGTATTTTTTGAAATTACTCTTTGGTATATTTTATGTCCAATTCACAAAAATTAAACAATACTTTAAAAGTGGGTCACTGAAGTGTAAATATAGTCATGAAAGCAATAATATAAACACTATAATTGAGAACAACAACACAAATGGAAAAAGTGACCAGGCATCTAGAGCGAACATAGAATGTGAGTCTTTTCATGCTGGAACAAGTAAATCTGTGGAGATACTGATTTCCCACAAGTAACCAAAGATGAAAAGTTTGAAGAGGAAAGATGATGAATCTTCGAAATCGAGTGTTATTCATTCATCAATCTATTCTCTTCTAGTTCTCAGCTTGTTGTCTGCTTCAGTGTTTTCAAATAGTAGCAGGAATCCTTTGTAATATTCAAACAAAGCATCATGACGACTCAGATGAACCAATCATCTGTTCTACTCCAAAACAGACAGAAAATGGTGTTCTCCAAATGAAAGTGATGAAATTTGCTGCTAGACTGAAACAATGCCTATCACTCATTCTTATGGGTCTTATTAAAAGTAGGTACATGTCATGGTATTGCTGAACAATAGTTGCAAAGCAAATGATAAGCATCATAATCAGACAGAAGACAGAAAAAGCCATTGGCAAAATCAGTTGCATTTCTGTACACTAACAACGAAGTAGCAGAAAGAGAAATTAAGAATACCATCCCATTTACAATTGCAACAAAAAGAATAAAATACCTAGGAATAAACTTAACCAAAGAGGTGAAAGATCTGTACACTGAAAACTATAAAACATTTCTGAAAGAAATTGAAGAAGACACAAAGAAATGGAAAGATATTCCGTGCTCTTGGATTGGAAGAATTAACATAGTTAAGATGTCCATACTTCCTAAAGCCATCTATAGATTCAATGCAATCTCTATCAAAGTTCCAACAAGATTTTTCACAGAAATAGAACAAAGAATCCTAAAATTTATATGGAACAACAAAAGACCCCGAATAGCTAAAGGAATCCTGAGAAAAAAGAACAAAGCTGGAGGTATCACACTCCCTGATTTCAAAATATACTACAAAGCTATAGTAACCAAAACAGCATGGTACTGGCACAAAAACAGACACACAGATCAATGGAATAGAATCGAAAGCCCAGAAATAAACCCACACATCTATGGACAGCTAATCTTTGACAAAGGAGCCAAGAACATACAATGGGGAAAAGAAAGTCTCTTCAACAAATGGTGTTGGGAAAACTGGATAGCCATATGCAAAAAAATGAAAGTAGACCCTTACCTTACACCATACACAAAAATTAACTCCAAATGGATTAAAGACTTGAATGTAAGACCTGAAACTGTGAAACTACTAGAAGAAAACATAGGCAGTACGCTCTTCGACATCAGTTGTAGCAACATCTTCTCAAACACCACGTCTGACGGGGCAAGAGAAACAATAGAAAAAATAAACAAATGGGACTACATCAAACTAAAAAGTTTCTGCACAGCAAAGGAAACCATCAACAAAACGAAAAGACAACCTAACAATTGGGAGAAGATATTTGCAAACCATACATCTGATAAGGGCTTAATCTCCAAAATATATAAAGAACTCATGCATCTTACCAACAAAAAAACTACCAACCCAATTAAAAAATGGGCAAAGGACCTGAACAGACATTTCTCCAAAGAATATATACAGATGGCCAATAGACACATGAAAAGATGTTCAAAATCATTAACTATCAGGGAAATGCAAATAAAACTACAATGAGATATCACCTGACGCCCGTCAGAATGGCTATAATTAACAAGACAGGAAACAACATGTGTTGGAGAGGATGTGGAGAGAAGGGAACTCTCATACACTGCTGGTGGGAGTGCAAACTGGTGCAGCCACTGTGGAAAACAGTATGGAGATTCCTCAAAAAATCAAGGATAGAACTACCATATGATCCAGCCATCCCACTGCTGGGTATTTACCCAAAGAACTTGAAAACACCAATTTGTAAAGGTACATGCACCCATGTGTTCATTGCAGCGTTATTCACAATAGCCAAGACTCGGACGCAACCTAAGTGCCCATCAAGGGACGAATGGATAAAGAAGATGTGGTATATATACACAATGGAATACTACTCAGCCATAAGAAACGATGAAATCCAGCCATTTGTGACATCATGGACAGACATTGAGGGTATAATGCAAAGTGAAATAAGTCAGAGGGAGAAGGTCAAATACCGCATGATTTCCTTCATTAAGTAGTAGATAATAACAACAATAAACAAACACATAGGGACAGAGATTGGATTGGTGGTTACCGGAGGGGAAGGGGGGAGGGAGGAGGGTGAAAGGGATAATTCGGTACATGTGTGTGGTGATGGGTTGTAATTAGTATTTTGGTGGTGAACATGATGTAATCTATGCAGAAATAGAAGTACAATGACGTACACCTGAAATTTTTGCAATGTTATAAACCAATGTTACTGCAATAAACAAAAAATTAAAAAAAAAAAAAAAAAGAAAAAGCCATTGGCAAAATCCTTCAATGAAGGACTGTTGCAGAATCTAACAACAGCTGCACACGAGGTGGAACAGCGGTTCTCGTCAGTCGTGCGCACCAGTGCTGCACAGGAGGAGGAAGCAGCTGACGAGCGTCAGGGCGTAGATCAGCTCTTGGCATACTGTGACATAGATGTGAGGGAGGAGTTCTAGATGACTCTGTTCTCCTTATCCCTGAAACTCTGTGCTAATCATTCGCTTGGTTACCCAAGGTTCGTGAGTCATAACCTTAACAGGAAAAAGTGTGCTGTGCTCAGCACTGACAAAGCACCAGGCAGGGTTGTAACAAGAATGATAGTCAAACAAAAGAGGCTGCGCCTGAATGCCAATCCACACTGTACTTTGTTCAGAGAAAACAGTAGGCAGTGCACACACACACACACACACACACACACACACACACACACCCATCCTGTGGGTTCTGTTTCTTTGGAGAACCCTGAGTAATACAAGCCCCTTTGGTGACCTCTGGGAAGGCAGAGCCCATGCCCTGTGGTATGGCGTTTGTCCAGGTCCAGAAGTGACAGGAGGATACAGAACTCCCAGCTCCTGGGTGGTTGGCCTACATGCTGGATGGCAGCATGAGGAATGACCCAGCACACCCAGTGGGAGGCTAGTCAGGCCTGAGAAACAGAACCCCCCGGGCTCCAGTGGAGTGGGGTGGCTTTGGTTGTCTCTAAGGTGGCATAAGTGGTGAAGGGTTCAGGATGTGGCATCCAAGGGAATCTCAGAGGTACGCAGAGTATGTCTGCAACTGATCTGAAGCTAACTGCAGGCACCAATACCCTAGATTTTGAATGTTGAGGGTAAAATATCAGCATGTCTTCAGAAGACTGAATTGTGTACAATTGACTCAATCACTAAGACCTTAAATTTTCACTAACTCTTGATGATTCTTCAGACATCTGAGAGATAAATCAGGGATGTATTATTTGGCATATTTTAAATCACATTCAAAAGCTGCAATAGTGAATCAACCACTTCCAGAATCTACGGTGACCAAAGAATGAATTAAGAATCCATTGACCCTCTCTCCTAACCCAACGCGGTCAAGCTTCACCGTCCGAGTGCGGTCTGCTGCAGTCTTGGCGTCTGACGGAGCCCTGACAATGCTCTTCCATTTCCGCACATCAGACTGCCCCAAACTTAGCGGCTTAAAACAATAACAGTCATTTATTTGCTTGTAATTCTGCAATTTGGACAGGGCTTGGCTGAAACAACTTGTCTCTGAGCCAGTGGTGTGGGCCAGGATGGTTGGACTGGGGGCTGGACTCTCTGAGACGGCCTTATTCACACGGCCGCAGTTGGTTCTGGCTCTTGGCTGGAGGCACAGCTGGGGCTGTCCCTGGGACAGTTCTCCTCCACATGGCCAGCTTGAACTTACTCAGAGCACAATGGCTGGGTTCCAAGAAGGAGCATTTCAAAGGGGCAAAACCAGAAGCTGCAAGGCTTCTTAAGACCTAGGGCCACATTCTTCTGTACAAAGCAAGTCATAGGCCCAGATTTAGTGTGGTAGGCAGTATTCCAAGATGCCACCATGATCTCTGCCCTCTGGTATTGCTCCCATGATGATGTAACATAGCAAAAGGGATTTTGTTACATAGCAAAAGGGATTTGAAGATATAATTAAGATTAATAATCAATTGACCTGAAGATAGAGTTAATGATCTATCTTATCCAGGTGGGCCTGACCTAACTACATGAACCCTTTAAAAGCAGAGAGTTTTCTCTGGCTGATAACAGAAAGGCAAGTCAGCACGAGGGAGAGTCAGTGAGAGGGAAGTTCTCCATTGCTAAGATGGAGAACACATGACAAGGACCTGAGCATAGCCTTTAGGAGCTAAGAGTGGTCCCTGGACAACAGCTGGCAAGACAATGGGGACTTCACTCCTACAACCAGAAGGATGTGAATTCTGGCAACAATCCAAGGGAGCTTGGAAGTGGATCTTTCCATAGTCAACCTTCAAGATAAAGACACAGCTGGCCAACACCTTGATTTCAGCCTTGTGAGACCCTGAGCAGAGGACCCAGCTAAAATGTGCTGGACTAGTGACACAAGGAGACTGTGAGATAATAAACGCGTGTTGTTTTAAGCCAAAGTTTATGATAATTTGTTACACAGCAAGAGAAAGCTAATACATAGGGGATAGAGGATAGAGCAGATTCCACCTCCTGATGAGAAAGGTAACAAAGGCTTACTGCTAATGGCTGTAGGTTGGAGGATGTTGTTGTTTGAAAATATGGGGTCCACATCAATCCAAATAATAGCTAGAATTATCTGAAAGAAAAACCAATACCTGCTGCTGTTGTTAGACACCTATGGTTGTGAGTTCAGGTTTTCTAACTGAGTAGAAATCAATAGTAAGAAAAGAAACCAACATAACATACAGCTCAAGGTCTCCATTATCAAGCTGGCTTGACAAAGATTGCATACAACGTCACCCCTCTTACAAATCTGAAATGATCATCATAAATTTTTTTTTTTTTTTTTTTTTTGTGAGGAGATCAGCCCTGTGCTAACATCTGCCAATCCTCCTCTTTTTTTGCTGAGGAGGACCGGCCCTGGGCTAACATCCGTGCCCATCTTCCTCCACTTTATATGGGATGCTGCCACAGCATGGCTTGCCAAGCGGTGCATTGGTGCGCACCTGGGATCCAAACTGGCGAACCCCAGGCCGCCGCAGCGGAGCACATGCACTTAACCGCTTGCGCCACCAGGCCGGCCCCGATCATCATAAATTTTGAATACTACTTTTTATTAGTGAGCAACCTTTTAAATTTTTTCACCTAAAAAGCCCACGAGTGGGCTGATAAGGAGTCCAATGATGCCTAATGTGTGAGAAAGTCTGCCTTGTGTGTGTCTGTGAAATAATCATGGAGAAAATGGTCTCATCTGGCATTATGAGTTATAAGATTTAAATACCAACTCACTGTTGAGGGTCCTTAAAGCAAGAAGCATACTAATAGCTAAGATATTTCACAGAGACTTGATACAGGTTCACAGGAAGGTTATAAGTACATTAAAGGCAATTAGAGACACAGCCATCACCATATGTCCCAGTTTATTCTCCCAGAGATCCCAAAGGGTATTTATATATCAAAATCTAAAAACCCTTCCCCCAAATAAATAAGGTCAATAGATAATCAATAGAAATTAAAATAAAAAATTCAAAGATCTGTTTATCCCTATACTACACAGAAAATTGCCTTTGGGGATGGGGTTATGATAATAATAACGGTCAGCGTGCATTGAGTGTTTACTGAGTTCTAAACAGCATGCTAAGCACCTAATTTCTTTCTAACCTTATTACTACTGTCTTAGTCTTTGTCCGTTCAGGCTGCTTTCATAGAAATTCCGTAGACTGCTTAGGTTACAAAAGAGAAATTTAGTTCTCACGGTTCTGGAGGCTGGAAGTCTGAGATGTGGGTGCCAGCATGGCCGAGTTCTGGTGAAAGGCTTCTTCCAGGTCGCAGGCTGCCAACTTCTAGTTGCATCAGGAGAGCAGAGAGAAGCAAGCTCTCTCTGGACTCTTAGGAGGGCACTAATCCCATCCATGAGGGTTCCACCCTCATGACTTCATCTCATCCTAACTACCGTGAAATACCATCCCACTGGGGCATAAGGGGGAGGAGAGGGCAGGAGGGTTTCAACATACGAATATTGGGGGGACACAAACATTCAGTCTGTAATAAGCACCCTGCAAGATAGGAATCACTGTTCCTGGTTAACAGATGGGAAAATTGAGCAAAAACAGTTGAATAAATTGCCCCAATACCTGATAGTTTTATAGGTCCAAATCGAGTGTGTCTAATTCCAAAGCCATTCCTTTAGCATAATGCCACACAGGAAAGTGTCTGTGGACTGTTGGAAACAGAGGGTCTCAAGGAGAGGCTGGAAGCAATGCCCCCGGGAATTCCCCCCCACGGGAAGTAAAAGATAAACTCAGAGAAGGGAGAAAACAGACAAATCAAGAAGAATTCTGCAACTGTGATCCACGGACACCTAGCACAAAGATCACTTGTTTGATCAGGAAAGAAAAGGAAGAAGAGTTTGCATTGAATGTTTGTTGGAACCTGTCTTCAAAATCATCTGGATAATTTTGATTTCTTTATGAGAATCCCATTGAAGTTACCAATTCCCTGTGTTTAAAGGAATACTCAGGGTTGGGTTTTGTTTTTTTTTTTTCTTTTTTTAGTTAATTTTGGTAAATTACATTTTTTCTAGGCATTTGTTCTTCTTATTTATTTTAAAATTTATTGTCATGAAGTTGTTCTCTTAATTTCCTTCTAATCTCTGCTACTCCTTGTGTTATGTCCCAGTTATTCCCAACATAGTGTTTTTGTGTCCTTTCTTTTTTTTTTTAACTAATCTTCCAGAGGTATGTTAATTTGTTTAGTTATTTTGCTTTTTGATCCTTTGTTACCTTTGTTCTCTATTTCATTAATGTCTACATTATTATTTCCACACTTCTACTACTCTTGGGTTTATTCTGTTGTTACTTTTATAACTTTTTAATTAGTTGCTTAGCTCATTAATTGTCAGTCTTTTGGCTTTTCTAACTTATCCATTTAAGGCTATATTTCTCTCTATGCATTGCTATAGCTGAATCTCCAAAATTTTTATATCCAGCATTTGTTTTTATTTCTTAGTTCTATGCATTTTAAATTTTCCATTATGATTTCTTCTTTGACCTATGAATTATTTAGAAGCTTATTTTAAAATTTGCTAGCATATAGGATTTTCTTGGTCATCTTTTTACAAATTGATTTGAATTTTTTAACTGCATTGTGGTCAGAAATTGTGGTTACTGTTCTTTAAAATGTATTGACACTTGAACTGTGGACTATTAAGTAATCAAATTTCATAACGTTCTGTGTGGCATGAAAAGAATATGCATCCTCCAGTTGTTATATGGGCTTCTATATATGTCCGTTAGACCGAGCTTGTTAATTGTCTTATTCAAAATTTATTTATCCTTACTGATATCTTCATCTACTTAACCTATTCATTCCTGGGTAAGTGAGCTAAAATCTCCCACTATAATGGGGGATTTATCTATTTCTTTTTGTAGTTCTATCAATTTTTGATTCATATAATGTGAAGCTATATTATTAAGTGCATTCAAATTTAGAATTGTTATATACATCCTTCTAGTTCATTTGTCTGTGTGTGTAATATATATTATATATACATGCATGTACATATATGTGCATATACTTATATACACACACACACAAATACACACATATGCTTGCAGAAGCCAGCTTCCAAGATAGCCCCTATGTACCCTAGATTCTGGTATTCACATCCGTGTGTAGTCCCTTCCCACATTGTACCAGGGTTGGTCTGTGTGACCAATAGAATACAGCAGAAGTGATGGTATATCACTTCTGAAATTGAATAGTAAAAGAATGTGGCTTCCATTTTGGGTGCTCTCTTGTGCTTGCTCTCACTTTCTCTCTCTCTCTCTCATCGCGTTCTCTGGGGGGAACAAGCTCCATGTGTTAACAGCCCTGTGGAGAGGCCCATGTGGTGGGGAACTGAAGCCTCCAGTCAGTAGTCAACAAGGATCTGAGACCCCCCAGAAAACATGATAGTGGGCTTGGGAGGGGATTCTCCAGCCCCACTTGAGCCTTGAGATGACCACAACCTCATGAAAGACCCTGATCTAGAACTTCCCAGGTAAGCCACTCCTCAATTCCTAATCCCATCTTTAATGAAACAGGGAAATACTACAATTCCCAACAACCACCATGAAGAATATTTGACAAACAGTTTCAAATTTGAGCAGAAATGATGGTGAACACTGAGAGCCTTGGACCTCAGGCAGGGTATATGTATTTCTGAGAATAGGTGACAGTTCCTAAGTGTCTTTGATTACAGCACCAAGACTGATGGACATGGGGAATCCGTGGGAGAAGCAGTAGGTGCCCCTAGGGAGACACCAATTCTGCACTGTAAAGTGCAGAGAATGAGAGACCCTGACAGCAATAACTTGTATTGTCTATAACCTGGTCTAGTAGCTGAGAGAGTTTAAGGGATTTTCCAGACGTAGTTTAAGGGATTTTACTATACACCACACTAACCTCCTGAATGCCAAACATGAAGAGTACATGAACGCTTAGGAAAGAGTAAGTAGTAGTTATAGAAAGCTGAACGTTTCCCAACTTCACTCTTCACCTCCTCCCCAATAATCTCCCCTTGTTGACATCAGAAATAAACTATCCAGACACTATGCACATATACTGCAGGAAGAAAGAAAAGTGTAAAGACATGTAACTGAACTATGGACAAAGGATATACACAAAAGAGGAATTATCCAAGAAAACAGAGGAAGAGTTCAAAAAATAATAGGGGTAAAAGGCAAGCCAGCAGAGCTCAGGGAAAAGAATGCTGGAATAGAAATAGAAAGTCATTACCAAAAACACTACATGAGAAATAAAAGTGGAAAAACACACTCAAAAACATAGTAAAGGACATAAATGACAGGCTTTTTCAAAGCCCCAGAAAGAGATGGAAAGTGGCAATGATACAAAAAAAGTGACAGATGATAGATATAGAAGTCACAGTAGCTGTAACAGACACATAATTGATGTTCCTGAAGGATAGAAGCAAACAAATGAATTATTAATTTTTTTACAAAAAAATGATAGAAGAACATTATTTCAAAATAAAGATTTGAACCTTCAGGACAAAAAGCCATAACATGACCCAGGAAAAATTGAGGCAGAATGCCCAAAATCAAACTATATCCTAATGAAGGAAAAACGACCGATCTAGACAAAGAAAAGTAAAAGTTACATACAAAGCAAAAAAGGAAAAGTTACACACAACAGAGAAAAATCTGGTAGCCCTCAGACTTTGCCACAAAAATCATCTATTCCAGAAGACAGTAGAATAATGCCTAGAGAGTTCTATAGGAAAGTGTGACCTAGGAATTTATATTCAGCAAATTTGCTCTTCATATGTAAAGGCAAAAGACAAACTCCAGCATGAGAGAACTCAAACAAAACAGCACCTATGAGCTCTTCTTGAAAAAGAAAAAAAAAAAAACTCTTTGATGATAAAATCCAGTCATCTGCGGAGGCGTAGAAGAAAAACAACGGATTCAGAAATGGAGGAGCCTGGTGAAAGACTGGTGGTGAGTATAGGCTCTGGCAACAGACAGCTGGGCGTGAATCCCATCTCCGTGCGACCTTGAACAAGTTATTGAAGCTCTCTATACTGTCTCTTCGTTGTAAAATGGGGACAATAGTCAAACTTAAGTCTTAAGATTTTCTAAGACTTCATTTGGCCTCTGTATGTAATGCGCTTAAAACAGTGCCTGGTACAGAAAAAGAGCTAAGAGCTGTATATGCGTAAGCTAGTATTTCATTTTAGGAACAAGGGTAAACAACCGTGAGGGCTGCTGCTGCAAGTCAGAGTTGAGGGTACCTCACAGGATTGCTGGGAAGGTGCAAACACAACCTCAACAGCTTCATGGCAAAGAACATCCAAAATAACGCTATAAGACTGGTCTGGTGAGGGCACGCCTGTTGCCACTGCCAAGCACCGGGAACTGCAGCTCACGACCCCACACCCCCGGCCCTGGACACTGAGGCCACCACCAGCACGGCTGCCCTGGTGCTCCTGAACCTTGACCCTGCTGCAATGGCCACCAGACAGGGCACCTGATTGGTGGGCCTCCCTCACAGGTCCACACCCAAGGTGCAAGGGAAACTGGGAAGCAAGCATCTGCACTCAGCTCTGTAGTGGCAGGTGGGCTCTGCCTCCGACTCAGATTCATGTGGAGGGGAATTTCCCAAGCACAACAAGAGGATTTGGATGCTGGGCAACCTAACAGAATGACATGTCTCCGCTACAGTAACATAAGGCAACACAACTTACAGAGATTAGGAGCACGGCCCCTACGCACAGAAGGCCAAGCGCAAATGCTCTGCAACTGTGGCCAAGTGAATGAAGCTTCAGAGCCGCAGCGTCATCTGTAAATGGAAGTAATAATAGTACCACTCTCATAGTGCTGTCGTGAGGGTTAAATGAGTTAATTCATTAAAGGAGTTAATTCAAGTGCTCAGTAAATGCTAGATATTAAAGTAATTCTTCTTACATTCCACTCCTTCACTGCTCAATACCAACACATGCTTTTCTTCACATACTTATAATCCCAAAAGTGCTCTCACCTGATAAAATTAAATTATCCTTATGCAAACAAAAATATACTCACCCCTTCTTTAAAGTCTCAAAGCCTAAACAGTGTCTATATCCAGCTTTAAGTCCAGGATATCTGGGAGATGTCTGCTTCTCTCTTGATAGTCTATAATACAGAGATTAAAATTTAAAGTGAACTACCACCAATCTGCCCCCCATATGACCATGCAAGGACAGCAGAAGGAAGAAGAGGGAATGAAGAAGACATCAGCACATCCATGACGCAGCAGAGAAGAAAACACATGTTGCTGAGATTGTTCTTATTTCTGCAATGTTGTAGAGATACAATAGTGGTGGTTTTTTTTGTGTGCGTGTGAGGAAGATCAGCCCTGAGCTAACATCCATGCCAATCCTCCTCTTTTTGCTGAGGAAGACTGGCCCTGGGCTAACATCCGTGCCCGTCGTCCTCCACTTTATATGGGACGCTGCCACAGCATGGCTTGACAAGCTGTGCGTCAGTGCACGCTGGGGATCCGAACCCCAGGCCGCCAGCAGCGGAGTGTGCCCACTTAACCACTACACCATGAGGCTGGCCCCATAGTGAGTATTTATGGCTTATTTTTCCACCACCCATTCCATGGGGAAGAGGGAGAATCCCCCTCTGCCCTTTCCCCCAAGGTTCTTATGGCTGGCCAAATAATTAGAAAACTGGTTAGCAGGAGAAAATAATACCAAGTTTAATAACATGCATACATGGGAGAAACCAGGGAAACTGAGTTTCTCAACACAATAGCGGCAATTCTCATCTTAAATACCATCTTCAGCCAAAGACAAAGGAGGATGTTGGGGGTGGGGGGAGTCAGTTATGGGAGATTACCAGAAAAGCACAGTAAACAAGAGTAAGGTTATTATGCAGATTTAAAGCCTCACCTTCCACATTGATAAGTTTCTAGAGATGAAATCACCCCCTGCTCTTCCTGATGCCAGCCCTGATATCTATTCCCCTGCATTGAACCCAGCATATACGGGGTTAAAACCAAAAAGCACTCATTCCCCCTTCCCTGCTTCTCTAAGTCACTTTCACATGTAGATATGGGTTGTTTTATCCTTTGTGTCCCTGAATTCCACAAGACAAATGGAGGTAATAAATTGTTAAAAGCCCAGGTAGCTACAAACGGAAACTCTGGCTAATTACCAGTTCTTGAGGTTTGTTACAGGGAGACTGAGATCTCAAAATTATCAAGAAGCTGAAGCTCCCCAACTCCTGGTTCCTGGCACCAAATCCACCATTTATCACAGGGACAGACAAACAGAGGACACCTGCAGCTTCCCTAACTCAGCTAAACGCAGGCTGATGGAAGGACACCAAACTGCAAAGCCACAGCTCCCCCTCCCCCACCTAAAACATTGTAAACTTTGTAATTGTTAATTGGCATCAGCTGCCATCCACTCCCCAAGGCCAAATTTCAGGTGATGCGAGAAGATTGATTGATGGAGCCCTAAATCTCCTGCTGTAGATAGAGATAATAGCCGGCTTGGCACCAGAGGGCTGGGATCCCTCCTCCAACAAATAATCACAATCACAAAGGATACATTCTTTCCCACAGACTCTCCTTTAAAAACCCCAACTCCTAATGCCTCAGGAGGACTGTGGGTTTTGGGGCATGAGCCCACTGCAGCCTCATTTTGCTGGCAAAATTAAACCATTTCTCTTTTCCTCGATCCCTGGTCATTGTGTTCATTGATTCGGCTACAGTGACAGAGTCCCAGCTTTTCCATCTACATTCCCAATACAGAGAGGGAGATACTTTTACATATGGAGAGTTCCCTTATAAATGTAAATGTTTGTCTGACAAGTCTTTTCAGGGCCACCTAGAGAATGTGGCTGGGGAGAGACAGAATTTTGATAAGGGGGGCTTGTTGGTACCTTTCCTACTGTAACATCTATTTTACATTATATTACAGCCATCATATGATAGTGCCTTCTTCCTGGAAGAGGTCTTCTATGTTAATTCTTTAGGCAGTTTGGGGGAGGTCAAATGTCCGTCAGAGAAAATAATCAAGGTAAAGAGATATATTTCAGGGTGGCCAATTTTTGATCTCCCACACTTTCCAACAGCATCTCAGCTGGGCAGGACTTTTTACCTGATGAAGTGAACCAAACCTTAATTTCTGCAGGATCTGAGCCTTTTGTGATCCAGTTTCTATCCAGTTACTGTGCTATTCCACTCACTTTTACCATTGGCAGTGGAGGTGGCAGTAGAGAAGGCAGCCCAGCGGTCCCCTTGAGTCCCACCCATGTTCCTTCTCCCCCTCAGTGTGAGCCATGTTCCTGATTGGGCTCTCTGGAAGAAGATACTGAGGTGGACTTTGGGCTGCAAGGTATTTGTTAGGGATCACACCTGTGACATAAGGGGAGAAGAAGCAGAATTGAGCAGAAGAATCGAACTGTGGTGCAAGCCTGGCAGAGCCTCAGCCAGACTGGCAGGGAGCAGCACTGACCGTCACTGTGGCCCATGTCGCTCAGTCACTGGCTACCCCAGGAAGGGTGTGGCCCAGCTGAGGCAGCTCTCTGCAGCTGAGAAGAACCTGATAGCTGGAAGTGCTGACTGCACTGCCTGTAGCTGGGCGGCAAGTCCTTCCTTCAAAGGGATCTGGGTGGCTCATTTCCATGTTTTCCACAGGCAACAATCCCATTTCCCCTTAGGAGCCAGGCACAATCATCCCATCAACATTGTAAACTCTTTTTTTATCTGCTCATCCAATGGCATGTGGAAACTTCACTTTCCAATCCTGTAGAACCAAAGTGGTGTCCGCTGGTGGAAGCATCCCTTCCCTGGATGTGGAGCAAAGCACATAACTTTGAAGATGGGTGATAAAAATTTTGCAAGTGGGTCATTGAGCGTAGTGGTCAGGAGTGCCTACTTCACCCCCTTTATCATTTGGAGCATACAGCTCAAAATATTGTAGTTTTTAGGAAAACAGAGATTGATGTATTTATGTTACAGACGTGCTCCTAGAAAAAGAAATCTCTATGTAAGTCCAATTGTGGCAAATTGAATTGTATTTTAAATGCATTCAGAGAGCTCATAATGTAAAGGAAATTGCTCTGCAAAAAGAAAATTATTTTTATTAATCAAATAGTCAATTTTTCACCCTTTAACTTCCTTTTCCCACCTGCTCTCCACCTCCAGCAAAATTAGTATATTTTATCAATTAACTTGTTTTATATTGAGTTTTAAAAGTAATACACATCTGCGCTGTTAGCAACAATTTAATACCCCATAATGTTTCCTAGAAATAGTGGTTTCTTATTCCTAATGAGATAACTAGGGTCTATGAAATTATCCCAGCAGGAGGTAATAGAAATGTGAATATAAAACCTTTCTATTAACAAATGAGGAAAGTTAAATAAATGAAATGGTCCTAAGCACTTATTCTCATTAAGAAAAATTCAGAATAGCCTAAAGAGTTAACTGGAGATACGTGCATGACTATAGTTCAGTACCATGGAAGATGGAATGTTTCAAGGCTTCTAGGAGTAAAATGAGTAAATGTTTCTAAATCATTGTGATTTGATTTTAATTTTAATATGTTGTGGTTCTTAACAGACTCTTTAAATTCCTCTTAATTTTACCAAGACTTTATAAGTCTTTGCATAGTACTACATAACGAACGTTCTGTAGTACTGTTCGTTAATTCAGCACTTTCTGTGTCAGACCAAGGGGTTATAAAATACTGTGCTTCCCCCAAGGAGCTCACAATCTCGTGGTATACAGAAAAGTAAATCAAAAATTACCGTTGTGTCCTAACAGAGGTAGGCACAGATTGCCTAAAAGAGAGGCAGGAAAAGTGGCACATGGCCATGTCACTCAAGCTAAGAAGTAAGATGTAATGAGCCGAGAACATGCTTCATTTGCTCTTTCCTGATCTTTCAGTTGTAAGACTGCTCCTTCAGCTTGCCCCATGGGAAGATAAGGATCAGCCTTCTTCCACCACTAGCACATGCACTGCCCCTCCCATTCTGCCACTCCTCTGAGAGACTCCTCTCATAATTTTGGTTAGATCGATTTCAATATTTACATTACAGTTACAACATAAATGCTATTCATAGTTGAGCCCGTTTGGCAAATCATGATAACTTTTCCTTTCTTTCATTAATTAATTATCTTTTTCTTTTCATTTGCTGGGTTTCTAGCCACAAACTCTCTGTTTAGGTCTCTAAATTTCCACTCCAAATTTTTGATATATTGAATTTTGTATTGATTTTATCTTCTCCATCTGTCCTGGAGTCTTATAACCTGCTCCAAATCCAACCTGGTTGCCCTCCACACTGGACTGCAGCAGGCCACAGGCTAGGATTTCCCTTCACTCAAATGCTGAGGATTACCTTTTCTCCTTCCTGCGTTTACTATCCTGTTTCCTTGTCTCTTAGTTGACTCCCTCATGTTGGGAGGCACATCTCCCTATACCTCAAGATACAGTGCTGGTGGGAATGCAAATGGTACCTCTATAGAGAGAAATTTGACAATATCTAGCCAAATTACAAATATGTTTAACCTTTGGCCCAGTAATTCCACTTCTAAGAATCTGTACCAAACCTACATCGGCAGAAAGACAAAATGACATCTGTATGAAACTCTTCATTGAAGTACTATTTGTAGTAGCAAAAAACTGGACTCAGTCTATATGTCCATCTGCAGAACACTGATAAATGAAGCACTACTCAGCTAAAAGAAATGAAGAAGATCTGGATGTACTGCTGTGGAGTGATCCTCAGGACATATTGTTAAGTGAAGATATCAGGTTATGAAACGTTGACAATATTGCTACTTTTTGTTCCTGGAAATGCTCTATATCTTGATCTGGGTGGTAACTACTTGGGGCGTATAAATATGTAAAACTTCATTGAGCTGTGCATTTAAGACTAGTGCATATTACCATATGTATGTTAAATCTCAGTTTAAAAATTTAAAAAATAGATGGGAGCAGATTGAGTAAAGAGTGGGAGAGGGGGAAATGGAAACAGTGAGACCTCGGGCCACGAAGTGGAAGCACTACCTGGAACAGAATGTAACGTCGAGGGAGAGTTTTTCTCTCCCTCCTTTCTTCTATCTTTTCTTCCTTCCTTCTTTCCTTCCTTTTCATAATGGGAAAGACTTAAGCATATGTAAAAGCTGATGGCTGATGAGAAAGACCAGTAGAAAAGTAAGATTGACTTTATATAAGAAAAAGAAAATATAATCAATAGTGCAAGGTCCTTGGAAAGTTGGGAGGGTGTGGGAATCAAAGTGCAAATAGAGAGGGATTGTTCTTCCATGGAGGAGAAACATTTCCACCATCCCAGCAGGGGAAAAGGAGGCTAGAATGGGGCAGCGATGGGAGGTCTGTAGGATTGGGAACCCCAGGCACAACTGTGCTCTGCAAAGGAGCTAGGTAGGTGGTGGGGCATGCAGTGGGAGTGGAGGGAGGTGGCTGTAGAATCCAGAAGGTAGAAAGGGTTTGAAATAGTATCAGAGGGAGTGGGAGAGTAAGAAGTGAGCTGAACAGGACATGTAGCAGGGTTGTCAGATACTAAGGGCCTGTTTGAAGTTAATGATTGTGTAGCTTTCTCCAGTGGGGTCAGAGGAGCAGCAGGTTGGATCCATCCACTGTTGGGTTCTGCCACATTGGTATAACTAAGAGATAAGGGGGTTTAGATAACTAGCCAAGCACTTTACTAAAATGATGAATCATTCAGTCCAAGGTGGGTAAACACGGAAGTAAGGAAAGCAGAGGGCCAGTTTATTAGAGGTAAAAAGAAGTCTCAAAGGATTGGTGCTCCAGTGAGGGTGAAAAGTGGTTTAATGGTTGAAAGCTGTGAGTCAATATTTCCCAAAGTGTGTTCTGAAGAATATTACCAGATAAATGGCTCCTGCACTAACAATGTATCATTAAGATTCTGAGACATCTTACATCACAGAAACCTGTTTACTGGGTTTAACCAAGCGCTCCCTGAACCCTTGAATTACTAAATCTTTTTTAGTGTAACATCTATTAACATTTTTATAAACTAGTGTTCTTCTAAACATCATTTAGCAACTCTGCTTTGTATGTCACATGTTGAAACTCTTACCTCAATAGGATGAAGTGAACGATTATCACAGCACGTGATCATTATTTTTATATCTGCTTTAATGTATTTCAATATGAAAAGATTATCTTCCTATTAAAAGCATGTATAAGGGGACCAGCCCTGTGGCGTGTGGTGTAGTGGTTAAGTTTGGTGTGCTCCACTTCAGCGGCCTGGGTTTCTGGGTTCGGATCCCGGATGTGGACCTATACCACTCATCAGCCATGCTGAGGTGGAGACCCACATATAAAGTGGAGGAAGATTGGCACAGATGTTAGCTCAGGGCTGATCTACCTCAGCAAAAAAAAAAAAAAAAAAAAAGCATGTATAAGAGTACAACATATTTTTAAAAGGTTAAAGGGGGTGTAGTTCATAGGGTTAATACTGCTGGGTTTACATTATTCTGCTATGAAGGTAAATAAAAGAAAACACTATTGTGCTGGATAATTAGAGTCTGGATTTAACCGCTAAGATGATTATCGTAGTCTGCATTAATATACCTCATTTTGACCATTAAGCAGCATTCTGTTAAAACTAATTACATCCCAGCTGAAGAAAAGACATTGTATAATAAAGGTTCAGATGTTAATTTGATATTACATCAAATGTGTATTTCTATTCTTTAAACCTCATAATGACATTTCTACCATATATAGTAAGAAGAATAAAGAATAGCCATTAAAATTTGATAAATAGAAAAGGTCTCCATTTTCTTTCACTTCATTTCTCAGACATTTGAGAACAATAAAAATGTAGATATTTGATGTAAACGGAATTAACGTTTTTGCTGCCCATCCCTAAGGGAGGACTATACTTGCCCACCTCCTTGCCATTAGTCTTGGCCAGTGAAATGTGAGTGGAAGTGACATGAGTTATAAGCAGAAGCTTGAAGAGCCAGTTCATGGTTCACCATGACCTGGTTCCTTCTGCCACAAGACCAGCAATGCTCCAGACAGAGGCTGCTCTGTCAGCCTGACTCCCTGGATAAAGGTGACACAGAGCAGAGCTTCAGCAGATCCTAAAAAGACACACGGCATGAGGAAGAAATTCCAAGATTTGAGGGTCATTTGTTACCACAGCATAACCCAGTTTAAACTGATTGATACAGAAATCACATTCTCCACACTCTATTCATTTCCCCAACTGGCAACTGTTAATGAACAGAAATAGAAGTAATCACCAGAAGCATCAAAGTCCCTCCAGAGAATGTCTAGAACAGTGGTGGCAAATTGGCTTTCTCTGTCCCGTCAACTCTGATGGACTCATAACGATGGCTGGAATCAACTCTGTAGAGGATTCTGAGCCATGTTCTTCCCACCAGGGAAAAGTGCCATATTTATTAGTATGTCTTCCAGTAGAAGAAGGTATAATAAGCTGTCCGTCCCTGGCCTATGAGGCACAACCTATGCTCACTATAATTTTTGGTTTTTCTCATCTGTGCAGGAGGCATTATTTTTTTTAATGCATCCAGAAATAAACAGAAGCTAGTTTACTAAAATATTTAGATCAATAAATAATTTCATTTTATTTACTGATGGAGGGAGAAAAAAATGTTTCTATCAGAGCTGATTACAGAAAACCGTCCTTGTTAGAAACAGCTTAAGTGGACTTTTTAGTTATTAGGATGGCCCACTAGCCCAAGTCTGGATGGTTTGCAAACAGAGGAAAACAGTTTAACGGTTTTGCATCAGAAATGCACAGTAATTTTTGGAGTTGTTGCTGAATGAACCAGGAAGAAGCTGGGAGAGGTCCAAGAAGAGGGTCAGAAGGGGTCCAGCAACATGGCAGGAGGCTGGGGGAAAAGATGACTCCAGGAGGCTCCCCAGAGGATGGAATGGCTGAGCGACTTCGAAAACTGAGAGAGTTCAATACTCAGTTGCCAGTGTTTTGCCCTTCTATCCTGTAACATAACCCCCCGACCCTAACACACACACACACACACACACACACACACTCCATTGCCCAAATCTTCAGTAAAGTCTGCAGCACACACACAGCCGTGCATAGTGGCACCCTGGGGACTGAGAGTTTGTAAGGAGTGCAGTAAGTAGATACTATATGCAAAAGGAGCAGGGCCTTCAGGAGGCAGAACACAGAGTGGAGACCAAGAAAGCAGTAGAAGCAGAGACCAGTGGCAGAGGGGGCACAGGCTTCTTCCATGTGCCCTGCCAGCAAGAATTTTCAGAGCAATCTGGAAAGTCCGTGGGCTACTTACTGCATAAGGGATGGGGATTTGAGAAAATTTTTACTAAATCATATTTGAAAAATTGATTTTAAAATCATAAAAAACTTTTACTAAATCAGATGAGCAGAGCAAGCCGGGGAAGTTAGAAACATCTAGTGGCTCACAACTGGCTCACACAGTCGTGATGTCAATTGGGTGTCTCTGGTCCAGACTGTCCGTGGGTAGTATACAAGTCATGCGTAACTGAAGGAAAGTAGCTCCCTGCACCGTCCCTGAAAAAGAGCAGCCCCTGCAACCGTCCAGGCTGCTCTGTCCTTGGCTGATGCTCCCTATCCCCTGTGCAGCGATAACGAGTTTGCTGCTTTGCGGGCTTTAGAGGGAAGGAGAGAGACGGACTTGGTTTAATGCCTTCTGACTCATAAGACACAGAGGCCCTGGCTGCCCTGATGTGATGTGTGCACTTGAATCCGGAACGATTTCCGTCTCCTCTCCAGCACAGAGAGATTGCTGAGGAAAGCCAGCTAAGCATCCAGAGACAGAGACCTAAGACTCCAGTCTCTGCCGCCAGGGAGGAGGTGGAAAGAAAGGAGGAGCAGGTCCATTTCCTCCTAGCTCTCCCCATTTAGCTCCTCTACAAGTAAGCTGCTGCTAAAAAGCGTTAGAGCCGCCACCGATTCCGATCAGACAGGAACTACACCGAGCACACCCAGCCTTGGCGAAAGGCTGCTTATCCTCCGTTAGGCATTAACTGGTTGCGAAGGCGAACCAACAGCCCTCCACTCCTCAAGGAGTGTGCAATCCTGAAGGGCGTGTCCACAAGGAAATATAGGACAAGGTTAAATGAAATACAGGCCCAACGGGGCCAAAGTGACATGGTACCAGCACACAGAAGAAAACTGTGTCTTAGCTGTGTTTTGGGAGATCAAGGAGGGCTCCACACAGAAGGCGGCACGTGAAGGGTGGGAAGAAGTTCCGGGGCGGAGAATCTGGAAGTGATATTCCCAGCTGAGGGAACTGAAGGAGCAATGATAACTTAGTGCTTTTTCAGAGCCTGGAAGTATAGTTTGGAAGCTGAAGATGGAGAGGTTTGATTTTTTGTTGGTTTTTTTTTTTTTAATTCCATACTCCGGAACTTGCACTTTATTCTACACACATTAGGGAAAGCAATGCAGATTTTGCAAGGTAATCTGTGTTCTATAAATGTATCTGCAATTTATGGACTCAATCAATAATTAATGCCATCATCGTATGCCCAGCACTCTGCCAGCCACGATGGGGCCAAAAGGAAGACTGCACTCCTTCCTCTAAGAAGCTACAATCAATTAAAGAGCTAATGCACAGACCCAGAATCAGAAAGGGAGCTGGGGAAGAGCACCATGTAGGCAAACTGGCTGCAAGAATTCAGAAAAGGAAAGCCGAACAGAAGAGGTTTAATGGAGGAAGTGAGCTGGGACTGAGCCATGAACAACGTTTAGGATTGAAACCGCAGGGAGAAGTACATTCCGGGATTGAGCAGGAGGAAGGCGGGATAAAAGCAGCATGGACAAAGGCTGGTAGGGCAGCGGGCTTGGGGTCCTGAGGATATTGGCCTGCATTTGGAAACTAGAGAGTGTGAACAGAAGCCCCAGTATCCCAGGTTTTGCAGGCAGTACCACCCATGACACTGTATCAAAGCCATTTCCTTTCCTCAAACCAATGTAGAGATCAAGGCTACAAAAGAGGACCCATTTTTTTTCACTATTTCCAATACAACCAAACCTAGAGATGCAACCAGAAAACTGCAAACTGCAACCTGATGCTGAAACACACTTTTGTTCCTTTGGGAAACTGCACAAGTCCATCAGTCTGGAAAGTCCTCAAACGTTCTTGAAGCTGATGTCCAGAAAGTGCTAGGTCAGTGCCTGGGCCCTGGGAGGATCCACGGGAGAAATGATCATACAAAATCATGGCACAAAGTCAAAAGCAAGCATGCACCAGGCAAATCCTGCACATCTGCCAAAAACGGAGTTCTACCGCTTTAGTAGCACTGACAAAAAAGGATCTCCTGTGTAGGAGGCAGTGCGTATCTGGGAAAGTCTCAAGGTTGAATCCTGGCAGCACCACTAGCTGTGTGACCTAATTGCTTTGAGCTTCAGTTTCCTTATCTGTAAAATGAGGATAATAGCACCTGCGTCATAGTTCTGACACGAAGATGAAAAGAGATAACATGTGCAGAGCACCTCACCTCATAACTGGCCTTGAGTAAGCCCTGGGTAAACACTGGCTCCTCTTCTGTTCCTCCCACTGGTCTCATACCATAAAGCCAGATCAGGAGGGTTGGTGTGATTTTGGGAAACCAACCAAAGGAATATGATGCTAATGAGGCTTGAAGCTTCAGACCACATTGAAGGTCTCTAGGGCACTGGTGATGTCTAACTTCTGACACGGCTCTAAGAGTTGCATCTGTTCCAGATGTCTCAGCTTGATCAATGCCGCCTCTACACCACACTTAACATCAAACATTAAGCCTGGATCTATAATAGACTGCTGGAGTGAGGCCAGCGCAGCAGCCCTGAAACCCCGCCTCCTGCCCGAGCTCAGGCAGGACGGGAGCCAAGAAGAGGTGACTGGGTGGACTGAAACAGTCTCCAAAGGTTTAGCTCATGTAAGAGGAACAGCGGCAGAGAGGGCAAAAGAAGATTCAGGAAAAGAAAGTTGTCAGTGTAGAACACGGCTTGACTGCCAGGAAGCCAGAACAAGTTAATAATCCAACTTGACAGGCAGCCAAAAGACTCGGGGTAGCTCATTTAAAGTGTGGGTGTTATGCAGCCCAGGAGACACAACGCATAAACAATAGTAGGTAAGAATCGAATCAAGCTCCTTCGAAAGTCAGATTGAGAATCTATCGATCACCAAGTCTCTTGGATTCCGACAAGACGCCTTCCCTCTGTCCTTCTCTTCATTCCACAGCCCTTGCCCTGATTCAGGCCCATATGACCTCCCGCCAGCTCAGGGACACCTGAATTTTCTAAATACACGACTCTCATCAAGTTCCTCATTGCTCATCAAATAAAATCTAGATTTCCTAACCTGACCTTCAAAGCCCTCCATCATGTGACCTCCACCTTCAGCGCCTGTTCCCTTTCAGGATGCTCATGCTTCAGCCAAACTGAAATAGATACACAGAAACCTCTGTATTTTTCCGCTTCAGTGTCTTTGCTTGAGCTGTTGTTTCCCAGTGAGTCTCACATACCCTTTGGATTCATTTTCCAGGACTTCCATAACAAATTGCCACAAACTGGGTGGCTTAAAACAACAGAAATTTATTCCTTCACAGTCCCGGAAGCCACAAGTCCAAAATCAAGGTATTGGCAGGGTTGGTACTTTCAGGAGGCTCTGAGCGTAATCCGTCCCACGCCTCTCTCCTAGCTCCTGATGGCTGCCCGCATCCGTGGCATCCTTTGGCTTAGGGCTGCCTTCATCTTCACATGGTCTTCTTCTCTTCATGTGCCTGTGTCTCAAATCTCCCTCTGTCTTTCTTTTATAAGGACACCTATCACTGGATTCAGGGCCCACCCTAAGTCAAGGATGATCTCATCTTGAGCTTCTTGACTTAATTACAACTGGCAATAACTCTTTTTCCAAATAAGGTCACATTCACAGGTTTTGGGAGGACGTGTCTTTTGAAGGGGCCACAGTTCAATGCCTATACCCTTCAAGACTGTGCTCTATCACTGCCTCCTCTGTGAAGTATACCCGAATGTCTATCCACAGGAAGTAATCTTTCCCTCCTATAAATGGCCAAGACATTTGCCTGAATTCTACTTGGTGTTGTTGTGTATTTGCATGTAGGGCTTATCTTTGAGTGAGATGCCTAACTTCACAGGCCTCAGCAAATGGAAGTTTGTTTCGTCATCTTTAAAACTGAGATGATAATTCCATTTACTTACAGCATTGTTTTGATAAAAAGAAGTTTTAAGGGACTTAAAACAGTGCCTGGACATAGTAAGTCATCAATAAGTGCTATCATTATCATCATTATTGTGGTTGTTGTCATCTTCCCCACTATAGTGTAAGCTCCCTAAAGACAGGCACCTCTATATCCTCCATGGTATCTAAGGAGTGTCTTGCACAGACTAATAGATGAGTGACCACATGGGGGAAAAATGACAGATAAGTTGTCTTGAAATAAAATAGCACAGAGACATGTTCAGAAATGTTATGAAGGAGTGAGTCTTCTATACAACTCTCCAGCAGCAGGGAAGAGCTCAGGCCTTCCCCAGAGGTGGAGAGTCTCTTCTTAGTCACTCCTAAGACATTTCTGCCAACAGTTATTCCCTTTGACTTACAAGAAGCACAGCCTGGAGATTTTCCCCTCAGTGGCCCTTCTGAGTAAGTACAGCATATCCAAAGGAGAATTCATTTTCATAAAGAACATCATTTACAGATTTGTCATCATGGTAATTATATTATATTATCCACATTGTACCTCTTGGCACTGACTTGACTCTGAAATAGAAAGGAAAAAAGGGGTGGGGGAGGGGGCTGACTCCTGGCTTAAGGGAAGAGTGACTCAGTGGCCCTAGGGAGCCTTCTCTCGGGAACAGGGTAGGTATGCTGCTTCACCTCAGCCTCAGCCTCCTCTTCAAGGCTGTGCCCCTCAAGGGCCTCTCAAGGGTTTGGAAGCCTTTAGTGCTACTGCTGGTTCTTCTCCACACACGCCATAATCTCCCCCACAGAATCCCATGGGCTATTTTGTAAAATTGCCTTCTAAAAGGCCAAGGCTCTTGACGGATGGTTCTGTCTTTTGTTTTAGAATACTCTGAAGTTTTCTAGAAGATTTTCACTATTAGAAATGAGGGCTGGAAGTCACTGCCACCTGGCTGCAGATAATATTCCTAGCAACCACCATTGACTGGGTGCTCGTTATGTGCCAGGCACTGTAGAAAGTGCTCTGCTGATTACATCATGTAATCCTTCCCACAGCTCTAGGAAAGCCTAGGATCAGCTCCATTTCACAGGGGAGAAAGTTACAGATATTAAATAACTTACCTAAAGTCACAATCCTTGTGTGCAATTAAGCAAAGACTCAGATTGAAGTAAACTCCCAAGTTCAGGCTCTTAACCACTGTACTCCACTGCCTCCTACCGGGCATCCGCACAGCGGGAAAGGCAGACTTGCTCTCTCGACAACTGCAGAAGGGAGGGCCACTTGATATCGAAGTAGTGAATGAAAATAATGGTCTTCTTATTGCATTTCCCGGGTGAGAAACATGTTTACCTTCACGAGTAAATAGCTGCAATCTCAGAAGTTTACCTGATTTTGCACAATAAATGTAAACATGTTTCAAGTTTCCAGAGAATGCGTATCAGAATTAAATTTTTAAGCGTTAATTTTTGGGGGAAAAGGCGGTGTTGGAGAGTCATTCCCAACTTGACTCTAATTGTCCAGCATGCAAGTGCAGGCGTGTACAAAGATTCATATTTAGAGAGGTGTGTACAAGGTAGGCTTCAGTGAGAAGACAGAAGCTGGAATCCTCACCCGTACTTCCCCAAGCACATCTCCTGAAGCCCAACCTGCTGTGCACGGCAGGGGCAGGCAGCTGTCCCTGGGTCAGACTTCCCTGGACGCGTTCAGTTGGGGAACAGGAAAGCAGTTCTCTCCCGCCCAGAATCAGCGCTGATTGATTCCATTCTGTTTCCACGGAACCGTTGCCAAAACTACGCTCGTGTGTCCATAGAGAAAGAAAGTAATAGAGATTGGTCAAAACACAGAAAGGAATTTGTGAAATTTTAATTCTCATCTCTAGTTTTACATGAAATTAAGCCATTTTCCTGGGAAAATTAAAATACAGCAAGTCTTCTTTCCGTCCAGGGTACACGGCCCGTGAGAAGGAGAGCCGCAGCGTCGTCGGGAGGACCGCGGGGCCCCCACCTCGGGAGCCTCCGCGGGCTGCGCGGCCGGAAGGCCCTCCGGGCAGCGCTTCAGCGCCCCTTGGTTAGGCCGCCACACACGCTCCTTCCCAGAGGCTGGCGTTTCTGCTCCGCATCCACCGAAAGGGGGAAGAATGAGTTGTGGGATATTTTTATTTCAAATGATTACTGAGAGGACAAGAATTCATCAAATTTTGATCTAGAGAAGACCTTCAAGCGATGCTCACATCTACCTCCATATTCTTGTGTATAAAAATCCCTGTCAGGAAACTGACAGCTCAGTGTAGAGATTAATCGCAGTGAATGTCCACGGCTCCTGAGAGGAAGAGAAGGCTGTATGTAGCAGAATTGCCACCAGATTAAAAAATGTTCTCTCCTAACATGGTCTCAAGAAACCTAATCACATTTACGCAAATTCTTGCTTTTCAGCTTTTTCCTGGGCAGCAGAATTGCCCCTCACAGATAACACCCATTGAGGTAGTATGAATGTGGACTACTCTGCAAGCACTCTCGGTTGGTTCAGCCACTATAAACTGAATCTTTTTGTATAAATATGTGCAAATATATTTGCATTGATTGGTACAGGGACTAATTCTATCCATTTTTGGAAGTACCCCCTGGTCCTCTGGCAGAGAAAAATATCCAATTTTTTTTTTTTTTTTGATGAGGAAGATTTGCCTTGAGCTAACATCTGTGCCAATCTTCCTCTATTTTGTATGTGGGTCGCTGCCACAGCATGGCTGACAAGTGGCGTAGGTCCACACCTGGGATCTGAATCCACGAACCCAGGCTGCCAAAGCAGAGCACGCCAAACTTAACCACTATGCCACAGGGCCCGCCCCAAGAAGTATCCACTTTTTATTTTAACATCTCGGGAAGCATAGATCCCTTTGTACTCTGCCTCCAAAATCTGTTTGCTCCCCAAACCAGAAGATATTCCCTTCATGGAGAGGAAAGAGCATCCCCTAGTGAAACAATGTTTCCCAACATTGCTTCAACACTGAAGTTCCATCTATTTTTCTTGCCAGAGAATCTACCCCCCCAACAGCCGTGTGATTGCATTTTAGATGCTTGGGCCCAGTGCCTAGGGCCTATGAGCTTTTCAGAGGCCAATAAAATTGTTTGAGAGCTGAGAAAAATCTACTGGCTCCAAATTTTTGTTGTTGCTGTTGTTGGGAAAGATTCACCCTGAGCTAATATCTGTTGTCAATCTTCCTCTCTCTCTCTCTCTTTTTTTTTTTTCCCCCTCCCCAAAGCCCCAGTACGTGGTTGTATGTCCTAGTTCTAAGTTGTTCTAGTTCTTCTATGTGAACCGCGGCCCCAGCATGGTTACTGACAGATAGGTGGTGTGGTTCCATGCCTGGGAACCAACCCCAGGCTTTGGAAGTGGATCACACCAAACTTGAACCACTAGGCCATCAGGGCTGGTTCTCCAAAATTTTTTTAAGTTCCAAAACTAAAATTAGTAAATTTGATTAAATGTTTACAAAATGTGACATATCAACTAGTCACATGCAATTCAACTCTTAAATAGTTATATATAAATTACATTTAATGTGGAATGTGGGTTCATTTTAATATTTTCTATGATGAGGGACAGGGCCTCTTAAAATAAGAGTTAAAGGCCAATTTTCCATAAAGTTGACCTCTCTTAAATACTCTTCACAACCATTGACATGGTCCATCTGTTTTGACATTACTTTCTTAAAGACGTTGAAGACAATACTGTATATGTGCCAAGTGCTTGGTAAATGTTTACACTTACTCCCATTCAACTCATTTAATCTTTATAATAGTAAATTTAAAAAGACTGAATTAGGAATTTTGGATAAGGTAGTCTTTCTGTTTTTTCATTTTTTTGCCAAAGTACAAAATATTACAAATTCTGAAGCAAAAAGAAAAAGAAAAATCAGAATCAAAACAGATTAACAAGCACAGTTCAAATGAAAACAAACTACTAATTTGAAATGGCATATATAGACTTTGATGGTGAACAATACATAGCATGTGGCTCCAGAATCAGACACTCTGAAAAGGAGCTGTGTGACCTGGGACAAGTTACTTGGTCTCTCTATGCCTCAGTATCCTCAACTGTAAAATGGGGATAAAAGAGTATTTACCTCACCGGGTTGTTGTGATATTTAAATGAGTTCATATATATATGAAATACTTAGAATAGTGCTTGGCACACAGGAAGAGTTCAATGAATGCTAGCAATTAATTATTATTCAATGAAACCATATCAATCTTTGATTCTTAGAAATACAGTCATGTGCTACATAATGACATTTCAGTCAATGAGGAACCGCAAATACAACGGTGGTCCCATAAGATTATAATGGAGCTGAAACAGTCCTATCGCTTAGTGACCTTGTGGCCGTCGCACCGTCGTAGTGCAACTCATTACTCATGTGTCTGTGGTGAGGCTGTGTAAACAAACCTACTGTGCTGCCAGTCACATAAAGTACAGCACATACAGTCATGTACAGTACATAATGCTTGATAATGATAAACCACTATGTTACTGGCTTATGTATTTACTATACTATTTATCATTATTTTAGAGTGTATTATTTCTGCTTACAAAAAATAAGTTTACTGTAAAACAGTATGCCGTGTTACACCGGCAGCAGCCTCATACATCTGTTTACCGTGTCTCTCGATTGCATCATTTTCTCCTGTGCTTGATGTAATCTCGTGTTGTTTTGTTCATTGTGGCCCCTAAGCACACAAAATCCAACTGCTAATATTGCCAATAAGAGGCCACATGGAGTGACTGACCTGGAAACGAAGTTAAAAGTGATTAAGGACTACAAAGGTGGAAAATCAGTGATGGTTATTGCTTGCCAGTCAGGCATGTCCCATTCCACCACAGCTACAATCTCGAAGAACAAGAACAAAGTGATGGAAGCTGTTAAAGGATCTGCTTCATTAAAGGCAACAAGACCAACAAAAATTTGAGAAGGGCCTATATCAGATTTGGAGAAACTTCTAATGACCAGACACAGAAGCGTATCCCTCTCAGTGCCATGATGATCATGGCCAAAGCAAAAAGTTTGCTTGCGATGTCAAAAGAAAAGGCTGGACCCGACTATGATGTTGAATTTACTGCTAGCTCTGGGTGATTTAAAGGATTCAAGAATCTTTATTGATTACATAATGTGAAAGTGAGTGGTGAGTCTGCGAGTGCTGATGTGAAGGCAGCTGAAGAATTTTGAGAAACTCTAGATAAGCTGATTGTGGGGGAACATTACTTGCCAGAGCAAATATTCATTATAGGTAAAACCTCCCTATTCTGGAAACAGATGCAGGAAAGGACTTTCATCCTTAAGGAGGCCAAGTCAATGCCAGGCCTCAAGGCTTTTAAGGACAGGATTAACAGTCCTGCTTGGGGGCAATGTTGCAGGTTACAAATTGAAACCCTTTGTGATCTGGCACAGGGAGAACCCCAGGGCCCTCAAGCATATCAATGGGCACACACTGCCAGTGTCTACAGGAGCAGTAAGAAGTCACAGATGACCCAGCTCCTCTTCCAAGATGCCCTCCTGAATTGCTGTGCCAGCAAAATGGAGAACTAGTGTTTGGAGAATAACATACCTTCAAGATTTTGCTTATTGTTGACAATGCTACCAGACATTTTCCTTTTATTGGTGAACTTCATCCCAATATCAAAGCAGTGTTTCTCAGTTCAAACACCCCCTCTTTGATGCAGCCAATAGATCAAAAAGTTACAGCAGCTTTTAAGGCCTGCTACCTGAGGGGGACCTTTGCCAGAATATTGCTGCAACTGAGGAGACACTGATCCAATTCTGGAAGGATTGCAACATCTACGACTGCATCAAGAACCTTGCTTGGGCTAGAAGTGGTGTCACCAAGGACTGTGTGAATGGTATCTGGAAGAAGACGCTCAAGAGGTTCATCCATGACTTGGGTGGATTTGCCAAGGATGAGAAGGTTGCAAAAATCATCAGGGCTGTGGTTGAGATGGCAAACAACTTTAGCTTGGGTGTGGGTGAGGATGACACTGAGGAGCTCCTAGAGGTGGTTCCTGAGGAACTGACTAATGAGGAGTTGTTGGAACTGGAACAGGAACGCATAGCTGAAGAAGAGGCAAGAGAAAAGGAAACTGCAGGAGAAGATAAAGAACTCCCAAGAAAATTCACAGTGAAGGGTTTAGCAGAAGCCTTTGTAGACCTCAACAAGCACCTTAAAAAGTTTGAAAACATGGACCCTGATACCAAAAGATTTTCATTAACAGACGGGAATGTTCATGGTGCATTATCTGCTTACAAGCAAATCTATGATGGAAAAAAGAAATAAACCAAAGAAACCACCATCGACATATTTCTGAAAAGAGTGACACCTCCTCAAGAAGAGCCTCAGGCAAGTCCTTCAGAAGATAATCCAGAAGAAGGCATGGCTGTTTTAGGAGATGACAGCTCCATGCGTGTTACTGCCCCTGAAGACCTTCCAGTGGGACAAGATGTGGAGGTGGAAGACAGTGATGATCCTGACCCTGTGTAGGCCTAGGCTAATGTGTGTGTTTGCATCTTAGTTAACAAAAAAAAGTTAAAAATTAAAAAAATAAATATTTAAAAATATAAAAAAGTTTATAGGAGTGACGTCAGCATCATGGTGGAGTGAGCTTTCCCGTGAATTCTTCCCCCACAAAATACAACAAAAGTAACAGCCACAGACCAACAACGGAATCCCAGACAGTCAAAAGCTGGAGCGGAGGGATCCACACTGCCGCACATCTGAGAGCGGAACGTGCTGGGCCCCCGGAGAAAGTGGGGAGAGGTAAGGAGAACTCCGCTCCCTCCCCATCAGATCAGCGATCCGGTCCGCGCGGCTCCCAGAGAGGGGGGAGGGGCGGCCCTCGGCGGGAAACTGTAGCTCTTTGGGCGCTCTCAACCAGTGGGAAACTCCCGCACAGAGGGCTCAGAGGAGCCACAGGGCTACCATCAACATCTGAGCACCCCAGAGAGCGGATAAAGAGGGGCAAACGAGAAGCCTCCCACGTCAGGGACCCAGAGGGCAAAAGAGAGAGCTCCCCCCTCCCCGCAACCCGGAGTCTGCAGCTCGACCAGATCTAGCGGTCCGAGGCAGACCTGAATAAACTGGACTGGACCCGTGGATCGCAGTGGGGAAAAGAAACAAAACAAAACAAAACAAAACTGCGGATCGCAGCAGAAAAACTGGGGCAGAGCGCAGGGGGCTTAGACTACACAGCCCTTTACCACCACACAGTGGCGGCAGGTGGAAATTGCAACCAGAGACTTCCAGGATGAGGAAAATCAAAACCAACACAGGAACCACAATGCAAAAATATATGAAATCACCAGACCAGAAACAAAATGACAAGCACCCAGAAATCAACCCCGAAGACACAGAAATCCATAAACTAAATGACAGAGATTTCAAAATAGCTATCATAAAAACACTCAACGAAATACGAGACAACACAGACAAACAATTAAATGAGATTAGGAGTTTCTTCACAAAAGAGATTGAAATCATAAAGAAAAACCTATCAGGGCTGATGGAGATGAAGAACACAATGGAGGAGATAAAGGAGAATCTGGAATCTTTAAAGAACAGAGCTGACAATATGGAGGAAAGAATTAGTACTTTAGAGGATAGGAATACAGATATACTCCAGATGGAAGAAGAGAGAGAACTAAGACTAAAAAGAAATGAAGAAAGACTCCGAGAAATATCGGACTCTATTAGAAAATGTAACATAAGAATTATAGGTATTCCTGAGGGAGAGGAGAGGGAAAGAGGAACAGAGAGCCTATTCAAGGAAATAATAGCTGAAAATTTCCCAAATCTGGGGAAGGAGCAGGAAATACCAGTAAGCGAAGCCAACAGGACTCCTATATATATTAACAGACAAAGGCCTTCACCACGACACCTAGTGGTAAGGCTAGCCAGGGTCAACGACAAAGAAACAATATTAAGGGCAGCTAGACAAAAACAAAAAATAACGTACAAAGGAACTCCCATCAGGCTCTCAGCGGATTTCTCAACAGAAACTTTTCAGGCTAGAAGAGACTGGAATGATATATTCAAAATACTAAAAGACAAAAACTTTCAGCCAAGAATACTCTATCCAGCAAAAATATCCTTCAAATATGATGGAGAAATAGTAACTCTCCCAGATAAACAAAAGCTAAGGGAGTTCATGGCCACGAGACCCCCACTACAAGAAATACTCAAGAAGGCCCTCAGGCCTGAAAACAAGAAGAGAAAGGGAACACAAAGCTTGGAGTAAGGAGAAAAGTAGGTAGACAAAATCAGAGAAATAGTAGATCTTTACCGGAATAGGTTAGCAACCACTTAAATACTAAACTCAAAGATCAAAGGAAGAAATTCACCAAAAATAAATTTAACCTCATCACTGTAAACACACAGCCACAACACAAGATAGAATAAGGTATAACAAGAGCAACTTAGAAGGGGAAGAGGAAAGTGACTGAATTGACTTAGTATAAGGAAATAGGAAGCTATCAGATAATGGACTATCTCATACAGAAGATTTTTCGCCCAAACCTCAAGGTAACCACTAAACAAATAATCAAATTAAAACCACATATGATAAACAAAGAGAAAACTAGAAGAATCATAAGACAGAACAACCAAAGTGAATTGGCAGTCCAAAACAAATGGGACAAGAAACAAAGGAAATGCAAAAGAACCAGAAAATAAGTGACAAAACAGCAACATTCAACCCTCATATTTCAATAATTACCCTAAATGTAAATGGATTGAACTCTCCAATCAAAAGATACAGAGTGGCAGGATGGATTAAAAAGCAAGACCCAACAATATGCTGCCTTCAGGAAACACATCTTAGCACTAAAGACAAGCACAGGCTCAGAGTGAAAGGATGGAAGACAATACTCCAAGCTAATGGCAAACAAAAGAAAGCAGGTGTTGCCATACTCATATCAGACAAAGTAGACTTCAAGATAAAACAGGTTAAGAAAGACAAAGAAGGGAAATATATAATGATAAAAGGGACACTCCATCAAGAAGACATATCACTTATAAATATATATGCACCCAACATAGGAGCACCAATGTACATAAAACAACTATTAACAAACCTAAAAGGAGAAATCAACAACAACACAATAATAGTAGGGGATCTTAACACCCCACTTACAGCAATGGATAGATCATCCAGACAAAAAGTTAATAAAGAAATATTAGACTTAAATGAAAAACTGGACGAGATGGACCTAGTAGACATATACAGAGCACTCCACCCAAAAACAGCTGACTACACATTCTTCTCAAGCGCGCATGGAACATTCTCTAGGATAGACCATATGTTGGGAAACAAAGCAAGCCTCAATAAATTTAAGAAGATTGAAATCATAACAAGCATCTTTTCAGACCATAAGGCTATGAAACTGGAAATGAACCAGGAAAAAAAAACTGGGAAAGTGACAAAAATGTGGAGATTAAACAACATGCTACTGAACAACCAATGGATCATTGATGAAATTAAAGGAGAAATCAAAAACTATCTGGAAACAAACGAAAATGATAACATGCCATATCAAACCATATGGGACGCAGCAAAAGCGGTCCTGAGAGGGAAACTCATAGCGATACAAGCCCACCTTAACAAACAAGAAAAAGCCCTAATAGGCAACCTTAAATTACACCTAACAGAACTAGAAAAAGAAGAACAAACAAAGCCCAAAGCCAGCAGAAGGAGAGAAATAATAAAAATCAGAGCAGAAACAAATGATATTGAGACCAAAAAAACAGTAGAAAGGATTAATGAAACAAAGAGTTGGTTCTTCAAGAAGATAAACAAAATTGACAAACCCTTAGCCAGGCTAACTAAGAAAAAAAGAGAAAAGGCTCAAGTAAATAAAATTAGAAATGAAAGAGGAGAAATTACAACGGATACCATGGAAATACAGAGGATTATAAGAGAATACTATGAGAAATTATATGCCAACAAATTGGACAATCTAGAAGAAATGGATAAATTCTTAGACTTATACAACCTCCCAAAATTGAACCAAGAAGAAATGGAGAATTTGAATAGACCAATCACAAGTAAAGAGATTGAAATAGTAATCAAAAACCTCCCAAAAAATAAAAGTCCAGGACCAGATGGCTTCTCCAGTGAATTTTACCTAACATTCAAAGAAGATTTAATACCCATCCTCCTCAAACTATTCCAAAAAATAGAGGAAGATGGAACACTTCCTGAATCATTCTATGAGGCCAACATCACCCTGATACCGAAACCAGACAAAGACAATACAAAGAAAGAAAATTACAGGCCAATATCGCTGATGAACATTGATGCAAAAATCCTCAACAAAATATTGGCAAACCGAATACAACAATATATTAAAAAGATCATACACCATGATCAAGTGGGATTTATACCAGAGACGCAGGGATGGTTCAACATCCGCAAATCAATCAACGTGATACATCACATCAACAAAACAAAGAAGAAAAACCACATGATCATCTCAATAGACGCAGAGAAGGCATTTGACAAGATACAACATCCATTTATGATAAAAACTCTCAATAAAATGGGAATAGAAGGAAAGTACCTCAACATAATAAAGGCCATATATGACAAACCCACAGCTAACATCATACTCAACGGGGAAAGACTGAAAGCCATTCCTCTGAGAACAGGAACGAGGCAGGGCTGCCCACTCTCACCACTCCTGTTCAACATAGTACTGGAGGTTTTGGCCAGAGCAATTAGGCAAGAAAAAGGAATAAAAGGAATCCAAATAGGTAACGAAGAAGTGAAACTCTCACTATTTGCAGATGACATGATTGTATATATAGAAAACCCTAAAGAATCTGTTGGAAAACTGTTAGAAACAATCAACAACTACAGCAAAGTTGCAGGGTACAAAATCAATCTACAAAAATCAGTTGCATTTCTATATGCTAATAATGAACTAACAGAAAGAGAGCTCAAAAAGATAATACCATTTACAATTGCATCAAAAAGAATAAAATACCTAGGAATAAATCTTACCAAGGAGGTGAAGGACCTATACAATGAGAACTACAAGACATTATTGAGGGAAATCTACGATGACATAAAGAAATGGAAAGATATCCCATGCACGTGGATTGGAAGAATAAACATAGTTAAAATGTCTATATTACCTAAAGCAATCTACAGATTCAATGCAATCCCAATCAGAATCCCAATGACATTCTTCACAGAAATAGAAAAAAGAATACTAAAATTTATATGGGGCAACAAAAGACCCCGAATAGCTAAAGAAATCCTAAAGAAAAAGAACAAAGCAGGAGGCATCACAATTCCTGACTTCAAAACATACTACAAAGCAATAGTAATCAAAACAGCATGGTACTGGTACAAAAACAGACACACAGATCAATGGAACAGAATTGAAAGCCCAGAAATAAAACCACACATATACGGACAGCTAATTTTCGACAAAGGTGCTAAGGACATGCAATGGAGAAAGGAAAGTCTCTTCAATAAATGGTGTTGGGAAAACTGGACAGCCACATGCAAAAGAATGAAAGTGGACCATGTGCTATCGCCATTCACAAAAATTAACTCAAAATGGATCAAAGACCTGAAGGTGAGACCTGAAACTATAAAACTCATAGAAGAAAATATAGGCAACACACTATTTGACATTGGGTTTAAAGGAATCTTTTCGGATGACATGCCTACCCAGACTAGGGAAACTAAAGAAAAAATAAACAAGTGGGACTTTATCAGACTAAAGAGCTTTTATAAGACAAATGAAATCAGAATCAAGATGAACAAACAACCAACCAGCTGGGAGAGAATATTTGCAAAACATACATCTGACAAGGGGTTGATCTCCATAATATATAAAGAACTCACACAATTGAACAACAAAAAAACAAACAACCCGATCAAAAAATGGGCAGAGGAAATGAAGAGACACTTCTCCAAGGAAGATATACAGATGGCCAATAGGCACATGAAAAGATGCTCAACATCACTAATCATCAGGGAAATGCAAATCAAAACAACACTAAGATACCACCTCACGCCCGTTAGAATGGCTATAATCACCAAGACAAAAAACAACAAATGTTGGAGAGGATGTGGAGAAACAGGAACCCTCATACACAGCTGGTGGGAATGCAAATTGGTGCAGCCTCTATGGAAAACGGTATGGAGATTCCTCAAAGAATTAAAAATAGAGATGCCCTATGATCCAGCCATCCCACTACTGGGAATCTATCCAACGCACCTGAAATCAACAATCCAAAGAGGCTTATGCACCCCTATGTTCATTGCAGCATTATTCACCATAGCCAAGAAGTGGAAGCAACCTAAGTGTCCCTCGACTGACGATTGGATTAAGAAAATGTGGTATATATATACAATGGAATACTACTCAGCCATAAAAAAAGACAAAATCGTCCCATTTGCAACAACATGGATGGGCCTGGAGCGTATTATGTTAAGTGAAATAAGCCAGAAAGAGAAAGACAAACACTGTATGATCTCACTCATATGTGGAATATAAACCAACACATGGACAGAGAAAACCGGACTGTGGTTACCCGGGCAGTGGGGGTGGGGGGTGGGCACAAGGGGTGAAGGGAGTCATATATGGGGTGATGGACAAACAAAAATGTACAACCCAAAATTTCACAATGTTAGAAACCATTAAAATATCAATAAAAATCAAAAAAAAAAAAAAGTTTATAGAATAAGGCTATAAAGTATTTTTGTACAGCTGTACAATGTGTGTTTTAAGCTAAGTGTTATTACAAGAGTCAAAAAGTCAAAAAAATTACAAAGTTTATAAAGTAAAAAAGTTACAGTAAGTTAAGGTTAATTTATTATTGAAGAAACATTTTTTAAATAAATTTAGTGTAGCCTAAGTGTGCAGTGTTTATAAAGTGCACAGCAGTGGACAGTGATGTCCTGGCCTCCACACTCATGCACTCCTCCAGGGCAGCTTCCAGTCCTGTGGGTTCCAGTCATGGTGAGTGCCCTGTACAGGTGCATTATTTTTAATCTTTTATACCATATTTTTACTGTACCTTTTCTACGCTTAGATATGTTTAGATACACAATACCATTCTGTTACAGTTGCCTACAGTATTCAGTACAGTAACATGCTGTACAGGTTTGTAGCCTAGGAGCAATAGGCTAGGCCATGTAGCCTAGGTGTGTAGTAGGCTGTACCATGTAGGTATAAGCACACTCTATGACGTTCACACAATGACGAAATCACCTAACGATGCACTTCTCAGAACACATCCCCATTGTTAAGTGACACATGACTGTAGAAAAATTTAAGATTTTGGATAAATTAACTCTCAACAAAACACAACTGAAAACATCCACAAAAACAGTCACTCATCTTTTATTTTGAAACTTTTTATTTGGAAATAATTTCAAACTTTAAAAAGTTACAAAAATAAAAGTAGTACAAGGAACACTCATATACCCTTTACCCAAATTTGCTTATGGTTAACATTTTATTCATTTGCTGTATCATTTGTACTGCAGATCACTGCAAATCTGTGTCCCTATCTCTTATTCATAATTCACGATGTATTTATTTTCTATTTCTAAGTAACAGATTATCACAAGTTAGGATCTTAAGACAACCCCGATTTACAAGCTCACAGTTCTACAGGTCAGAAGTCTGGACACAGCACGACTAGGTTCTCTGCTCAGGGCCTACAAGGCTGAAATGAAGG
This sequence comes from Diceros bicornis minor, assembly GCF_020826845.1. NCBI lineage: Eukaryota > Metazoa > Chordata > Mammalia > Perissodactyla > Rhinocerotidae > Diceros > Diceros bicornis. Next base: position 5,513,044 of record NC_080763.1, on the reverse strand, counting down.
TATTGGCCAGGCTGAGCTCCTTTCTGGGGCCCCTTTCTTTGTTGTTGGCCAAATTCAGCTCCTCGCAGCTACAGGACTGAGGTCTCCTTTTCCTCGCTGGCTGTCAAATGGAGTCACTCTCAGCTCCTACAGGTCAACCACTTTCCTTGCAACATGGCTCCACCCACTTCCAAAGCCAGCGATGGAGAATCTCACTCACGGTAAGTCCTTCTCATGCTTTGAATCTTCCTCCCAAGGAAGAGCCCAGTTTCTTTTAAGGGCTCACCTGATTAGCTCAGGCTCACCCAGGATAAATCTCTCTCTCTTTCTTAAAGTTGACTGATTTGGGACCTTAATTAGATCTGCAAAATCCCTTTAGAGCAGCACCTAGATTCATGTTTGAATAACTGGGAGAAGCTGTGTATGCATCAGAGGGCAGGAATTTGGGGGACCCTCTCAGAATTCTGCCTACCACATATGAGACAATTAATAAGTCTATGTATTAGTCTGCTAGGGCTGCCATGGCAAAATACCACAGACCGAACGGCTTAAACAACAGAAATCTATTTTTCTCACCATTCTGGAGGCTGGAAGTTCAAGATGGAGGCGTCAGCAGGTTGGTTCCTCCTGAGGCCACTCTCTAGGGCCTGCAGATGGCCACCTTCTCACTGTGTCCTCACAGGGCATTTTTCTCTATGCATATACATCTTTGGTGTCTCCCTCTCTCTTCTCATAAGGACACCAGTCATATTGGACTAGGGCTTCAGCACATGAATTTGGGGGAAGAGGTGGACACAATTCAGTCCATAATAGTCTAATAACACTACTAAGAGCTACCAGGCAGGTACCGTGCTAAATATTCTCTGTAGGCTATCTCATTTAACATAATTATATATCATTATAAACCATTACATAAGATTCTGGCTTTATCAAGATGTTTCCTATTTTCTTGATTAGAAATTCTATATGATTCCTATTGTGATCTGATGGTCAGAGCCATCTCCATCCATCTCTACTATAATGTGCTCCCTGTGCTCCCTTCTGAGAACAGTTTCACTCACCAATCAAGTTGTATTGATCATCTATGAGCTTGGTACAGAGACACAAAGATAAGTCATCAAAATTCCCGCTCTCAGTATTGTCTAGTAGGAAAGACATTTTATGAGTGTCTCCATGTACATTTTGAAATATCTTACAGAAAAAGTATCAATTACATTTATTGAACCATTCTGCATATTTAAGTTCTTAGGAAAGCTGAGGCACTGAAAATTACAATAATGATTTCAAGAAAGAGGAAGCTCTCTGAATATTTGGTTTTGCATTATCTTCTTGAGCTGCCTCAACCCTAACTGTGCAGCAACACACTCCTTTGAATGTGGCATTAGCCGGAATTCTCTGTGATTGGAGAAAAACCACCTGGGATTTGAAGGCGAGAAGTAATCATACCATAAAAGTACTACACCTGACTAGGTCAGGTGCCTCATATTCCACTCTCCCTGCTCAGGATTAGAAAAAAAAATTTCACTTAAAAGAAAAAAAATCCTTTATTTTCTCACTGTCCGACGCGTTCACTTTTTACGCTACTAACACGAGACCTTCTCTCCCAGGAAGCAAAGGCAGCATTGGCAGCTACCGAAGGAAATCTCCAGATCTGCAGGTCGAGGGGCTTCTCTGCTGCGGGCGGGGCGCGGTGACGGCAACCTGGTGAGGAGCCCTCCCTCCCGCCTTCTTGCACGCCCCCCTCTGCTCCCTTCCCCCCTCCCCCTGTCCCCTCCCAGCCCCAGCCCTCCCCTTCCTAGTGGCCCGTGGGCCTGGCGCTGAGTTCTCCATCTCCCTCCTTGGCTCATCACTTCACCTGCGCCGTCTGCAGGAGCGTGGAGGGCCGGGGCTGAGGCTCCAGGCGGGGACCCGCGGCGCGCGCCCGGCCCCGCCCGCCTCGCCCCGCGGGGCTGCGGGGCTGATAAATGGCTTCTTGGCCCCGCACGCCCGGTCGGGCTCCGCGGCAGCCCGACTCGCCGGAGTGCTTCCCCGGGCTCCGCTCCCAGCCCTGCCCGCAGTGGGACCTCTGCGCATGGAGGAGGAGGCGTACCTGGAGCTCTGCCTGGACCAGCGCGCCGCCCAGGTGAGTCGGGGAGTGCAGCCACTGTCCCCAAGTCAGGACCCGCGTCCCTGCCCTGCTGCTGAGCGCCAAGTCCTGCGCCCTAAGGGCTTTGCCTGTGTTAGCTCTTATAAAACTGCTAGCGACCTTAAGAGGTGGGCGTGATTATCCCCGTCTTTCAGTTGGAAAGTAGAAGCTTCCAGAGATGGAATAGCTTGCCCAATGTTGCCAACCGGATACTCGAACCCCTTGTAGTGTGAATCCAGCATGTGAACGGGAGGCACCTGTGGCTTCTTTCAGTTTGTGATTCTTAAGTTTTGTTTTTTTATAATTTGAAAAATCTTTAGAGTGAAGTATTGTAGAAAAGAGAGGAAGGAGTCTTCCAGAGAAAAGCAAGAGAGCAACGTATTTGGGGGTGGGGGCAGACTTTTAAATAGACGAGGATTAGTGCCGAGGTAGTGTCAGGGAGGGGGAAACTCCCCCCTTCTACCTTCTTGTGCTCTTGTGGCTGGACTAATAATAAAATTGACACAAGACCAGATGAATAGGAGAAAAACCCAATTTAACTACATGTCCATGAGAGACTCGTGAAAATGATGCTCAGAGTGAACAGAGCAGGCAGTGGGTATATCCTTCACACAAAGAAACAAGTTCGTGAGGAATGACAGGACAATGAAACTTAGGTCTGAGGTACATAATTAGGACTTTGAGCAGAGTTTGGGCATGAGGTAGTAAATTGGCAAGATCTGTTTATACAGACTTCTCCGCCCTGAATTCCCTCCCTCAGGGGATGAGGATGCCGGGAGAGCACCTTTCACACGGGAGATTTATTTCCTGCTTTCAGGGGAAACAGAGACAGGACATGCCATTTCTGCTTCTCAAGTAACTTTAATTCCAAATAGTCAGCATGCTATTGTGGGATATTTTGAGGCAGCCTGGCCTGGGCCCCAGCAGTTCCCTCCTCAGAAACTTCCCTGGAAGTTTCACATATTAAAAATTGAGGCCGTAGATTGTTCCATTATTTCATTGAATTGATCCGTTCATTAATGTCAGTTCAATTAAACAGTTGTATCTCATTTTATGAGGCAGTGATGCAGGTGGGCTCCCAAAATTAGGTCTATGGTGCAAGCAATCAGGTACTTAATAAGAGGCATTTCTATGGAAACAAAGAAAAGCTCAAACCATTAGGTTTGAGCAAATTGTAAACCAGTTTCTGAGCCTAGGGGACAGCCAGTCAAGAAGATGTCTAGAGTTCAGGGTCGAAGCATCTTTTGCAGGTTGAAATATCTCTGATGTTATTGGGTGTTCAGGTAAACTTGCTGAGTGGCTTACTCAGCAACAGGCACAAAGGTTGTGTAAACACGGGCTGTTGTGGCCATCTCGCAAGTTTATATCAAGTTGTTCAGCTTCAGTTTGCAGGGCTTCAGGGAACGGGCAGCTTTAGTTCTTAATGATTCCAAGTCAAAAGTGGGAGAAAAATTGGAAATGTTAGTTTGGAGAGTTGTAGCCAAATATTTGAGGAAATGAGAATTGAGGATCCACTCCGGTTTTTGGGTAAATAACAAAACTTCAAAGAAAATTAACAGCACTAGAATCTAATATCTACAAGTGTGTGTTATGGTTTCTATGGAAACATACTTTTTCTCTCTAAAATCACCCTTATTTTAATCAAAAAGTCAAATTAAGACTAATTTGTTTGCAAAATAAGTTTAGTTTCAATAAACTTGGCTTAGTTATTTACATAAGTACAGCAAGAAGAGTGATTGATCATATAGGCTCTTTTAAATTTGCTTTGCTGGAATTTTTTGTTTTTAGCTGAGGAAGATTGGCCCTGAGCTAACATCTGTGCCGGTCTGCCTCTATTTTGTATGTGGGTTGCCACCTTAGCATTGCTGACAAGTGGTGTAGGTCCACGCTTGGGAAGCAAACCCAGGCCGCTGAAGCAGAACGCACCGAACTAAACCACTAGGCCATGGGGCCGGCCCCTGGAACTTTTCGTAAGGAATTTCCAGATTGAATCTCTAATAGCCTCTTGAGGCTGAGAAGCCAAGCCAAATATTCCACCTGCAATACCTGTACATTTGGGTGAATTCCTCTTTTCCTGAGGCTGCCAACATATCTTGAGGTTCTTTTTTTTTTTTTTTGTGAGGAAGATCAGCCCTGAGCTAACATCCGTGCTAATCCTCCTCTTTTTGCTGAGGAAGACCGGCTCTGAGCTAACATCTATTGCCAATCCTCCTCCTTTTTGTTTTTCCCCAAAGCCCCAGTAGATAGTTGTACATCATAGTTGCACATCCTTCTAGTTGCTGTATGTGGGACGCGGCCTCAGCATGGCCGGAGAAGCGGTGGTCGGTGCGCACCCGGGATCCGAACCTGGGCCGCCAGTAGCGGAGCGCGCACACTTAACTGCTAAGCCACGGGGCCGACCCATATCTTGAGGTTCTTACACCTGATTAGGCTGTCAGGAACCCTGGAAGTAAGGTACCAGGCTGCGGTTTTGTTTCCCCCACAAGGGGCTTTGTTAGCTTCATGAAGGCAACCTTGATTCCTTAAAGCTGTTTGGTCATATCTGGTTTACACATGCCTCTTTCAAGCGTGACATTCCAGTCAAAGCCTTGGTAATGTAACCAATGTTTCCAATTGTGTGCTGTTATAGGGAGAACAGATTATTATTGAACTTATGCAAATAAATATATTGTTATGAAAATAAGAATGCTCACTGAGAGTTTCTGAATTCTAGAGGGATCAGGTAGGTAGAAAAAGTAATTGTTTCAATTCTGCTTACAAAGGTATAATTCACCAAATTGCTGTAAGTCATAGATAGCTTAAGAGAAAACAAAATTTTCTTATAGGTGACATTCTGGCTGGGGAATATAAATATTGAACGACTAACTTTACAACTAATGCATTAATAATAATCATGAGAATGTTCTGCAGAGAAGCACATGGTGCTATGAAAGAGTATAACAGGGGTTGGCCCCGTGGCTTAGCAGTTAAGTGCTCGCGCTCCGCTACTGGTGGCCTGGGTTCGGATTCCAGGCGCACACCGGCGGCCTGCTTATCTGGCCATGCTGAGGCGGTGTCCCACATACAGCAACTAGCAGGATGTGCAACTGTGACATACACCTATCTACTGGAGCTTTGGGGAGAAAAAGGGGGGGAAGAAAAAGGAGGATTGGCAATAGGTGTTAGCTCAGGGCCAGTCTTCCTCAGCAAAAAGAGGAGGATTGGCATGGATGTTAGCTCAGGGCTGATCTTCCTCACACACACACCAAAAAAGTATAACAGTGTGGGGGAGCTAACCTAGTGAGGGGTGGGGAGGTCAAGGAGGGCTTCCCTGAGGAAGTGACATCTGAGCTGAGATATGAAGAATGAGGAGGAGTGAGCCACTTTGGGAGAGGGAGAGAGGAGAAGGGGCTGTTGAGAAAGAGCATCTGGAAAAACAAAAGACTTAAATAATAATAATATAATATTTCAGACAAAAAGTCACAAATTATAATCATCCTCATCAGTGCATTTAGTCCAATGTAATTCTTGTTCTGCTTGAATCCAGTGTTTCCATTAGTTCTCTCAACTTTGCCTGATGATTGAGGGTGATATGAACAGTGATAATTCAAGTAGTTTGCAAGGTTTTTGTTAAGGCTAGTATGATTTGCCCAGTGAAGTGGGTGTCTCGATCACTGGAGATTGTGGAAGGTACACCCTGAGTGGGAAACACATTTTCTAAGTTTTCTTTGCAACTGTGAGGTCATCAGCTTTGTGACAAGAGAAGGCTTCAAACCATCCAGAAAACATACATACAACAAGAACGTACTGACAACTCATACTAAGTGGCATTGAATGAAGCCCAGCTGCAGATGCTTAAAAGACCTGGCGGAGGAGTTCTGAGGCCTCTGGGGACAGAAATAGTTGTTCCTATAGTGGGAGAAGGAATGTAAAAACTGAAAAATGGGGTTTTCCAGGAAGCTGGAAAGAACCAAGTGGCCATCTTGGGTTTCCCATAGTCCTGACTATCTAATTTATAGCTATTGTTTACCCATCTTAATTTCTCTGATTCAGCAGACTGTTGCCATGTTACAAGGACAGCAGGGTGGCAAAAGTCTGGCAATGAGGGGTCAATTTTTTTGCAGAAGCTGAATGGACTTCATCCACATGTGTCATAACCTTTATAGATTCTGTTTTTGCTGCCTTTGCATGCAAGTCAGCTAAGGTGCCTTTTTTGGTTTTTTTGAGGAAGATTGGCCCTGCCCTAACATCTGTTGCCAATCTTCCTCTTTTTCTTTTTTCTCCCCAAAGCCTCAGTACATAGTTGTGTATCATAGTTGTAGAGTTGTAGCTCTTCTATATGGGACGCCGCCTCAGCATGGCCTGATGAGCCACGAGTAGGTCCACGCCCAGGGTCCGAACCCGTGAACCCCGAGCCAGCAAAGTGGAACACTCGAACTTAACCACTACACCACTGGGCCAGCCCCCTACGGTGCTTTTCTGATATTTAGATCAGTCCTTTTAGTTAAGCCTTAATTTTGATGACACACAACATTTTATACCAGGACATAGTAGACTACTAGGAATCTGGAACTCTTATAAAATATACAGATACAACATAAAGGCTTAATGTTATTTCTTATTTGACAATGCTGCCCATGTAATTTAACATCATACAAGCCTAATTAGTTTGATATCCCTCTGTTTATAAGGAGATGTTATAAATGTTATATACATAGATGTTATATACAAATCTTTTGAGATGTTTCAGGGATCCTCTGAAAAATCCCAAAGTTAGCTGGAGGTCAAAAAAACTTCATTTAGAATCTGATTTTGGGAAGTTAGTCAAAAAATATCACAGAGGTTTTAAAACACTTGCCTAAATAGGATCACAGATTATTATGAAATTTAATATTTAATTATTTAACAAAAACGACAAAAAGATTTCAAAGACAAACATAGGTTACATTGCTGCACAACCTTAGCTCTTTTTAATAGAAAAGACTCAGCTTTTAACATAAAGCACAGGAAACAGTTCTGATGAAACACAAAAAGGTACGGAAGAACCATTCATAATCTCTTATCAGGAGCAGATCAATATTCTAGGAATACTTTGTTCTTTTAAAAGAGGAAAAGAAAATTAAGTTCCAGTTTTATATAAGTACACTATTGATATTAAAGCTTATTTTAAAAATTCTTAAAATAATTTAATTTTAGTTAACTTGACCACACAAGGTAAGATTTTCCTCTTGCTCTTTTTTTATAAGGAAACAAGAAAATTTAAAAATTTTAATTTCATACCAGATTACTTTTGATATTAAAACTCATTCATGTAATTAAATTCATTCTAATTTTAGTTAGCACTGCCCACACATAAAAGCCATTTCCAAAGATTTCTTTTCTATAAACCTTCCATAACTTTCTATGTCCATTTTAGTTTGTCCCTTGTTTTTTTATTCAGAAATAACCAGCTTTATTTTGGGACAAGATTTTTTTTTTCCCCCCTCAACAAAAATGCATCTCCATTCCTCATATCTTTTTTTTTTTTTACCAAAAACATAAATATTATTATCCTTGCATACAGAGATTTTCTTTATTTTTAGTAGCTTTAATTACATATATCAATTAGAATTCTTAACCTTAGAAACCTTAATTTCTAGTGGAAACTAAGAAGTAAGCAATTGTAAACTGTATGTTATGCCCATATTCTTTAGATTGGCAATTTTATGAATACATTTTATAATTTGTAGAAACATTTTTCTCATAGTGCAATTTTCCAATAAAGCACAAAACATGTTTTTTAATGGACCCAATTTGTCTTTTAGTTTTTCTGTAATAAGAAGCCAAAAGTAGATAAACCTCTGTTCAGTAAATAATGTTTTACTATTTTATCTTACCTGGAAATGATCTAGATATTCAATGAACTTTTCATCATTCAACCTTACCTAGTAAAACTCTAAAGTTTTAAGCCATCAAAAAGACTTGAATTTATTTTTAAGTACACATGCCATAAAATATAATTATTGCATCTCAAAATTCTTAGTGAATTAACATCTGTGTAATTCATTTGTTCTTAACAATCATACTTAGATTATTCCTGAAAATTTCATGAGACATTAAAGCAGTTAGCCATCATCTCAAGTTATTTGTTGACAAATTTTGTAACAGAGATAATGTGAACTTATTTGACTAACAACCCAAGGTAGAATAAAAGTTGCTTGTAATGCTGATAACTGAAGACATGCCTGTTAGCCAACAAACTGAAACGAACTTTCATTTACCAAAGATTATTTTATATCATGTTAACTTGGAAAACATTTGGGTTAGTTTCTATTATATTTAGAAATAATTTATATAAGCACTTAAAGTTACTTAGAGCTCTTTAGAAATTAATTTTGATAATACCATTGGGAGGTAGAAAAATGCCATATCTATAACATACATATAGAGACAAACACAAACAGATCTTATAGCTTTTATTTTAAAATTTCAGCCATGACTTAGGTACAATACAAAACTCATTAGTTTATAAATGTCTCTAGCAGATGGAACAAATTAAGGTTACCTACTTAAAAGGGTTTTTTAACATTTGTGGGCAAGACTTTTTTTTGTGTGTGTGTGAGGAAGATCAGCCCTGAGCTAACATCCATCGCCAATCCTCCTCCCTTTTTTTTCCCCAAAGCCCCAGCAGATAGTTGTATGTCATAGTTGCACATCTTTCTAGTTGCTGTATGTGGGACGCAGCCTCAGCATGGCCCGAGAAGCGGTGCGTCGGTGCGCGCCCGGGATCTGAACACGGGCTGCCAGTAGCGGAGCTTGGGCACGCAACCGCTAAGCCACGGGGCTGGCCCTGGGGAAGACTTAAGATTTTTATTTGCCTTAGACAAGGAGGCTGTGAATTAGACTTGGGGTGAAAGAGCCTCTCTAGCAGCCTGCATTTAAAATGAAACATTTTTCCCTCTTTTTAACTTCAGACTTGACTGATTAAGCTAGCCAATTGCCTAGATCTCAGGCAATTGTGGGCTGGTATCTTCTGGGGTGTTTACATTCAAAGACGTGGTAAAATTGACAACTTTAAAGGACAGAGAGGAAAAAAATGCAAGTTGTTTTTTCCTAGGAGTTTCAGGGTAATTTTTCCTTCAGTCTTAGGAGTTGGAGCTGATCTAAATAACAGTTCCCAGAAAGGTTACAAGCGTTTTGAGATAAATTGGGGAGGTTTTGGGATTGGTGGAAGGGAATGGGTGGAATCGGAGCTGGCTTTAGAGCTGCATTTTCAGTTTTGCAAAGATTTGTAAGATGAGGACGGTTGCTCTCATTTCCTCAGAAATTGGGTTGTAACTTAAATGATATTATAGGTTGATCTACTCATCCAGTTACATTATCCCTAATTTGTTTCTTTTCCTCTGGGTACATAGTTTGATTTTAACTTAGGGAAGAAGGCCTATAAAAAAAAAAATTGGTATCAGGCTCTAAATATCAGCTTTCAATTTGGCCAATTTTTGACCATAGAACTACTGAAAAAAAATCCTTCTAAATATCTTGTCGGTTTTCAGCTGGGACAAAGAGTTAATATTTCTGGCAGCGTTAAACAACTCCATGGACCTAAGAGGTGTCCCTAAAGTTTATTACCTTCCAAAGATGCAGCACCATTCCCAAAGATAACCAAAAGAAAGGACTGACAGCCTGCTTGTCCCAGGCAGGCAGAAAGTTAAGTCAAGCAGACAGGAAACGAGACCAGCAGGAAGGCAGTAGTTACCCCTGGGAGAGAAAGAGTCAATAACCAGTGGGTCTGGATTAGAAAGGAAGGGACAACATGAAATTTTATTCTCGTCTCTTGATGGGGCTTTACAGAGTGGCCATTGAGTAGAGGTAAAAGGGCTGTTGTCCAGGGGGCATGAATTCCCTGCGAAGGGGTTCTAGGATAAATCTGCAAAGGATATTGCGCAGGAAGGCCTGAAGCTGGCAGAACCTAATAGTAGAGCTCAGCAAAGCGAGCTTTACTGCCTGTCCCAGGTGCTTCTGTTAAAGTCATTTTCTGGCCTTCAGTATTTACATAAGTAACCTGTATACTCCTGGAGATTAGGCTGGGTGCTGTCTGTAAATCGGGAAGGAAAAGGAAGCTAAAACAGGCAAGTGGGGCCGGATTTTAAGAAAGAGCCTTGGGCCGGCCCCGTGGCTTAGCGGTTAAGTGCGCATGCTCCGCTACTGGCGTCCTGGGTTTGGAACCCGGGCGTGCACCGGTGCACCGCTTCTCCGGCCATGCTGAGGCTGCGCCTCACATACAGCAACTAGGAGGATGTGCAACTATGACATACAACTATTTACTGGGGCTTTGGGGGGAAAACAAAAAAAAAAGGAGGAGGATTGGCAATAGATGTTAGCTCAGAGCCGGTCTTCCTCAGCAAAAAGAGGAGGATTAGCATGGATGTTAGCTCGGGGCTGATCTTCCTCACACACACAAAAAAGAGCCTTTATGTTGGATTTTTGTAGTAAGTCTAAATTTTTTGTTCTCTCATCTTGTTAGGGAGCCCCTAATTCTAACTGTTAAATTATATAATTTTCCTTTATCTTCTTAAGTGCTGGACAATTGTACTTCCAATGTCCTGATTTTTATTTATTTATTTTTATTTTTTTTTTACAATAGCTGCAAATGTCTGAAGGCAAATAAGGGGTCTGAGTGGGCTTTGATTTTTGTTCTGTCTTTCCTTCATATTAAGGGAGTCTCAATGGCTAGCCATTATACCAATATGAGTGCTCTCTGAAAAAATTTTTTTTCCAACTTAGTTTTTCTAGTTTAAAGGATCCATTGTCTGGCCATTGATGAGTAGGATTAGGATCTTAGCAGTGACCCAAACCAATAAGCCTTTTTATGGCTTAACCATGGACACAAGAGGTGTCCCTGAAGGAGAGTACAAAGGATGTTGTCCTCACCAGATCCAAAAAGTTCACTGCCAGAGTTAGCCTAGGAACTACGAGGTGCCCTGTTCTAAGTAGCTGTTCCAAAATACAGGAAAGTACATTTTCCCCTTTTTGAACAGAAGAGGATGTTGAGAGTCCCTGAGCTCAGACCCACAGCCTGCTTGGCTGCCTGCCAGATGCATGTGCGTCCTCCGGCTGTGGAGGCCAAGGCCCATCTCTGGAGGAGAGGAGCAGCAAAATCAAGAGTACTCGTCCAAGAAACTAGTTTCACAAATATTTTCTCCTGCTAATCTAAATCTACAGACAGAGGGCCGGCCCCGTGGCTTAGTGGTTGAGCGCGTGCGCTCTGCTGCTGGCGGCCCGGGTTCGGATCCCGGGCGCGCACCGACGCACCGCTTCTCCGGCCATGCTGAGGCCGCGTCCCACATACAGCAACTAGAAGGATGTGCAACTATGACATACAACTATCTACTGGGGCTTTAGGGGGGAAAGGAAAATTAAATCTACAGACAGAAAAACTCGCACCACTTTCGTTCCCATCAGATTCTGCAGACAGAGATCTGGGAGGCTAACAAGGTGAGAAGGCTTACTTTTTTGCCAGCTGGTGTAGATGTCCCGGATCTCTTAGCTGCAGCAAGCCTCAGGGAGAAAGCAGTTTCCCAGCCAGTGAGTCTCCTGGCTGGCTCACCAAAACTGTCAGGGTGGGGGAAGTTCCCCCCCTCTACCCTTCTTGTGTTCTTATGGCTAGACTAGTAATAAAATTGACACAAGACCAGATTAACAGGAGAAAAACCCATTTTAATAGGTACGTATTGGAGATAATAGAACAATGATGCTCGGCGAGTGAACAAAGCAGGCAGTATATATATATTTTACACAAAGAAACAATAAAGCTGTGAGGCATGACAGGACAAAGAAACTAAGGTTTGAGGTATGTAATTTGTGAGGAATTTAAGCAGAGTTTAGGTTTGAGGTAGTAAATTAGCAAGATTTGTTTATATAAGTTTCTCAGCCCTGAATTCGTAGCTCTGGTGATAAGGATGCGGGGAGAGCACCTTTCGTGTGGGAGTCGGAGGGAACAGAGACAGGAGGGTCAGAGTGCCCTCTTTGCTTTTCAAGTAACTTTAATTCAAAATAATCAATATGCTATTGTGGGATGTTTTGGGGTAGCCTGCCCTGGGCCCCAACAGTAGAAATAGTGAAATCCCATAGCATTTAACATAGCACAGGGGAGCCCACACAGGAGAGGTTCTGGAAAGATGAGTTGATGGTTCTGCAAAAATAGTTTAACAAAAAGTTTCTTCAGGTACAAGGCCAAGGATGCAGTGACTCCCCTAGACGCACATTCCCCTGAGGTGTGTTCCTACAGGTGAACTCAAAAGGGGGGCTGTCAAGGTTCTGTCGCCATAAAACATCTCCCTTCAATATCTTGTTGCCATTGCCTTCAATTCCTTGTTGAAGTTTAATTTCCCTGGGTGAGAGCTTTGTCCCCTGCTGTAACAGGGAAAAAGAGGGGAGACACTAATTGTTGCAGATATTAGTGCTTTAGTGTAAATTGGCAGCTGAGATCCTTTCCAGCTAGGACAGGAGAAGCCAAGGAAACAATGGAGAGGAATCAGGGCCATTGTCCCCACCTCACTTTTCTTAGGGCCATACTGTGGGGGGAGAGGGGGAAATGGAGGCTAATTACATAGTTCAAAACAAAATCTTATTTCAAGAGAAGAACTACACTCTTCTAAGTGTTTTCTTTGAACAGTTAGTCACCCCTGCCATCTGCCAGACTTCTAGTAACAACAGTGCAAAAGGATCTAGCCATTTTATCTTAGCTGAAGCAGCTTTGTCACTGAGAAGATGCAACACAAGGCATTCTTGACTGTTCAGTTGTCAGAAGAAAGATCTTCTAAGGGATGAGGTCATCCTGCAGGCAGTGCTCAACCTAGAATTGAGCCCTGCAACTCAGGCGCAGCAGGTGGTAATATATGTACGAAGGTAATTGATTTTTTTTTTTTTGTAACCAAGCCCATGACTTGTACATCTGCTGCTTCCCTCAGTTGATGGTAATGGCAGCTGAGCAGCCTGCCCTGGACTGGAAATACGATACGTTGAGTTAAACTGTTCTTGCCATTTAAATTTCAATAATGTGTTTCCTATTGTGAATTTGTGTAACTAGAATATTTTCTTATCTCTTCTTTGACTAGAAGAAATAATGATGGGTCTTGAGTGGAATCTTGATTAGCACACAAGACTATATCTTCAACTTCCTTCACTTATTGTTCTTCTCTTTAAAATATGAATTTAAAACTCTACAATCTTTAAATCAACTAAAGTTGATAATCAACTTAAGGAGTACAGTAAATCTATTCTCTTCAAAGTACACACAATTTAGACCACTGTGGCTCTATGGAGAGAGTTACAAAAGAGAGAGAGTTACAAAAGTTACTGATGCCACAGAGAGTTACAAAATTGGGTTCAGAGAGGCAGCTTACTACAGAACAACTAAAGTAGGACAAACATTTTATAAAAAAAAGCTTTTTTCCTGCATTTTAAGGTATGCCTTCCTATTTCTTTTAAGTGTGCTTTTCTGCTATAGCAGAGCTTCAGTGATGCTTTGTGGGAAGAGGCAGGGCATGACTAGAAGCTGCCTTGAACTGCCTCTCACCCTGCCACCTCGCCTGCCACCATAGTGTATCCCTTTGGTGTGACGTGGTGTTCTGTTTGTTGTGTTTTGTCTGTCTGTTTTGGGAACGGTCTAGGGTGACCTCACCCTGCCTGGGTCACCCCAACTCAGCCCAACTGTGCCTGATGATGTGTTCACACTTCATCCATCCAATCCAGAGATTGTGTTTAGTTCACTTTTTAAAGAAGTCGAAGAAACATCTGGCAGTTTCTCATCTGTGAATCTTAGCTTCCCATCAGGTGAACTTATCCAAGAAAATAAAGACCAGACTGTCATTAGAAACAAACATGAAATTGAAGACAGTTGTGAAACTCAAAGTCAGCCGTTACCCAGTGAACAGGACGTTGGCCTGGACTTACACAGCAGCAGTTGGTCAAATTCCCATTCACGTGGTGATGCTGGTGATCCTGGTGACGCTGAGTCAGTCCAGCCCTCTCTTGAGAAATCAAACTCCTTGCCTCTGGCATCCATAACTCCCATGACATCAATGACCTCTGTTTCAGAGTGTTCTGGAATTGTGCCTCAACTACAGTAAGTTATTGGATTTTTTTTAAAGGAGTGATGCTTCTGGTTACACATTTTATATTCCTGAATGTGATGACAACTAATTTCAGAATAATAGTGTAAGAAATAGAATTTCAGATTTCATTATTCTTGGTTTTATCAGTTCTTAGTGGATTATAGCTTTAGACAGTTTGGTTATCTGTAAAACGAAGCACTAACTCTTGATCTCTTAAGAGGCAGTTAAGAGTATACACGTTCTTGAAGAATTGTATTTATACTAAAGCACTGTAGTTGCTGAAAATTGTGGTTTGGGTTGGATAAACACAATATAAAGATGTAAAATTGAATTCGATTTGCAAATTGGCATTGTGCTTTGTGTTTTTGAGGCATAATTTTGAAAAAGATTTAAAACTTAATTTTAATCAGCTAGTCATGAAATTTTAGGAAGAGCTGTTTTAGTACTTCACTTTGGGATTTTTACATTTTACTAGGGACCGTGTTACTATGTATGTCACATTTAGAATAATTCTCCTCCTAGGAGGTCTCTAATAAACAACCTAAGGAATGAGGAAGTTAACGTTTTAATTCTTTTTTACTTTTTATATCTGATATAGTTTTCTAAATTGACTTATTTCTTTAGGAATGTAGTTTCCACTGTAAACGTGGCTTGTAAACTGGATCTGAGGAAAATAGCTTTGCATGCAAGAAATGTAGAGTATAATCCAAAGGTAAGATTTCTCAGTATGCCTTTCAACAATTAGCTTCTATTTAGATTTACTTGCCTTCATGCGATCATGATATTGACTTATTCCTTTGTTTTCATTTTTGAAAAAGGAAAAACTTGTTAGTGAAAAGCTTTTGGCAACTCGAAAGGTTAATTGCCTCATTCTGTTTTGAAGTTTTGAAAAATACTCGCACTCTCCGTGCTGAATAAAGCAGTGACTGAGCAGCTCCTAAAATGAAGATCTTTCCCTTGTCATCCAAAAAGAATTTTCCATATGACAATTTTCAGCCTGACTATGGAGACACTAACTTTCTTAAAATGTTGTCATGTTTCTGGAAATAATTTTTTTTAAATGTTGTCCCACCTAGCTGACACTTTTTTCTATTTACAGTTTCTCTTATTTGAGAAAGCTAAATTGTTTAGTGTAAAGGTCAAGCTTATACTTACTAATATAAGAGTCAGGGATTTTTTTTCCCCTCAATTTAATAAAATTGAGTCTGTCTTGCGTCTTGCCAAGGCTAGGCATCCCATTTTCAATGGCCTATTTACCTAGGAAGTAGATTTGGTAATTTGATCAACATTTAATGATTTGGTGGGCTCTGTGCTTAGGAATACAAAGATGAGTAAGGCATGGTCCTTCCTGGGAAAAGTTGACTGTCTTGGGTGGTGGAGAATTTACGGAGTTAGATAAGAAAGATCATATTAGTAGCCACCCAGAGGACCTTGCCAGTATCACCTGTTTTTGGGTTAAGTATTTGTTTTTCCTGATGTGGTAGTGTTGTTACTGACATCTGAATTTAAATAGTACCTGAACGTTACCCAAATGCAGTGTGGCTTTCCTTTTCATATTTCGTGTAGCTGCCTATGATGAGAACAGGAACACAGTGATGAGCTAAGATTCTAATGGCTGCAGCAATGATTGACCACACTATGGAGCAATCTGCATTTTTAAGTTTATTTTATTCTACATCATCCTCAGCTCTCCCCTCATTTTATTTCGGTGTACAGGGTATGTCCAAACTTGAACTTGACAGCCAAAGAAATTCTGGCTCAGCACTTAACGTACCTTAAGAATTTAACAAAGTGAGTACCGGGTGAGAATGCTACCTTTTTAGTAAACACCTGGAAAACATTAATAGGACTTGACCAACTCTGTGTAGGTTCTTTTACTGTCTGTCAACACTTCAACTCTGAAATTGGCAGTCTGGCCTTGGAGTGATCTATGGTCCTGTGGAGTAACTTTGAGTCTTGTAGTCTTGCAGAGTCCCCACCCCAGTTTCCATCCCAGCTTTATGGAGGCAAGAAGGGAAGGGAAAGGAAGTGTCTGTGTAGGCCAAGTAGGAGGAGGAGGTCATTTAGTGACATGTCAATGTGGCGGGCCAGTAGTTCTCAGCCCTTTCCTGCATCAGCACCACCTGGAGGGCTTGCCGATGCCGATGCTGCTGGTCTGAGGACCACACTTGGAAAACTATGGCGGGCAAGAACTTAACAAATCAACTTTTTGTCATTCATCGTCAGCATGACTATCAATATATGTATTCTATATCTTGGCTGCTTTTTAGTACATTCTACATTCTAGAGTCTTGGTGAGCTTGTAACTTACTTGATACTTTCTCTTTGAAAGAGAAAGGAAGTATTTCAAAGTAAAAAGCACCGAGTCGGACTAGTGGTGGTTTTAAATCTCAACTTTACTATTTCCCGTGTAGTGTGAGAAGTTCAATAACTGCTTGGTTTCCCTGTGCACTAAATGGGAATAATAATGGACTCAACTTAGTCCTGGCATGAGGATAAATGAGAGAAAACCCGTAAAGCCCTTAGCTTAGGGCCTGAAATGTAAAGACACTCATATTTTAGCTTTACTGTTATTATTCTTGCCTGTTTTTTCTAAGTATATTTTAGAATCATGATCCTTTTTGTTAGTTAATCTTGATGTGGGGGAATGGACCCAGACACTTTTTAGTTTTCCCATCCAGTTTCAGTTTATTCAAGACCATTTTCTTGTCCAGCTCAGCTTTTCAGCTAGAATAGTGTTAACTCCTGGCAGCGGCTAATTGTCTTTTTGGCTTCTGTGTGCAGAGATTTGCTGCTGTCATAATGAGGATCCGCGAGCCCAGGACAACAGCCCTCATATTTAGCTCTGGAAAAATAGTCTGTACAGGAGCCAGAAGGTACGAGGAACCAGCCTCCACCACTACCAGACAAATAATTCAGTATGTAAAACAAGGCAAGATAGCATTAATGTTCTAAAACACATAGTAGAAGCAAAATATTTTTCTTTGCTGAAGAGTTAAATTCATGAAATGCCAAATTTTGGGTTAAAAACATTCAGCCTTATAATACTTATATCCTACTTTACAGTTCCCCCCTGTTAAACTGAGGAGGCTTCACTAAGCTGTTACAACTTGTTTTTAAGGTGCATTAAAAAAAAAAGAGCTACAGGGCCAGCCCCGTGGCTTAGCGGTTAAGTGCGTGCGCTCCGATGCAGGCTGCCCTGGTTCGGATCCCGGGCGCGCACAGACGCGCTGCTTCTCCAGCCATGCTGAGGCCGCGTCCCACATACAGCAACTAGAAGAATGTGCAACTATGACATACAACTATCGCCTGGGGCTTTAGGGGAAAAATAAATTAAAAAAAAAAAATTAAAAAAAAAAGAGCTACAGTAGGGATAAAGCCTCTTATGAACCTGGGGAAGTAGTTTTTGCGTATTTTCCTTATTGCAGATAAATAGATAAAACTTTTTGAAGGAGGGAAATTAGACGTTTCTTGACTATTAGTTTGAGCAGTAGCTCAGGAGGCATCTCGTAGGAGGCACCTCTTTCCCGGCTCTCCTGCAGAGGGAGCCCGTGCTGATGTAGGTCCCTGCACCTAACACGGCAGAGGAAGAGCTGCTCCTGCCTCGAGGTGTCACAAGATGAGAAGCCAACTGTCCTCCTGAAAGGTTACACCATTTCCTCTTGCCCTAGAGCTGTGCTGCGTGTTCATTTTCTCTGAACACTGGGTGTTAATATTTTTTATATTTGTCAACTTAATTAGCAAAAAAGTTACGTTGTTTTAATTACCTATCTTTGATTTACTAGTGACTCGAACTTTTCATAAGCACATACACTGCCTACTGTGTCTTTTTGCCTAATAATCTATGGAGATACTTGTCTTTTAGTATTTTTCATCATTTTGTCTTGTAAATATTTTTTTCCCAGATTAATGTTAATAGTGTTTTATGGGTTTTTTTACACAATTAAAATTTTTTGTGTATCCTCTATTTTTTCCTTTATGGTTGCTACATTTGGCTTCACCGCTTAGGAAGGTGTTCTCCATGCATAACGTTACATAAACATTGACCTCCATATATTTTTCTGGCCTTTTTTAGGTCCTGCTTTGTATTGAAGAAAGGAAGTTGGTGTTTTGATTCATCTAGAGCTTTCTCTAGATGATGGAAAAGTGCTATATCTGTGCTGTCCATTGTGGTAGCACTAGTCATGTGTGACTACTGAGCACAAATAGAGCTAATACCACAGAGGAACTGAATATTTCATTTTAATTAAATTTAAATAGCCACATGTGGCCAGTGGCTATAATATTGGGCAGAGCAGGTCTAGAATTTTATTTCGATGTAAGAGAAATAATTTTTTTTCAAATGGCCAGTCAATGCCCCGATACATTTATTGAAGAATCTATTCTTACTCCATTTTTTCCCCGACCTGTTTTTACATATTAATTTCTTTACATGTGTCAGAGTAAATTTCTGGGCTCTTCTGTTGGTCTGTGTATCCTTTGACCTAGAAATCTCCATTTTTAAGTCATTATTGGACAACTCTGCAAGATATCTGCAGGGATGTTCATTTCAGCATTGTTTAAAATGGGGAAAACAAATATCTAGTAACAGATTTTTGATTAGATCATAAAATAAAATTGTGTTTAGCCATTAAAACACACACTGAGTTGGAAGGATGGTCACATCATGTTAAGTTTGGAGGGGGCAGGCAATTAAATTGTAGGTTTATGATCCAACTTTCACTTCAAAATATGCTCATATTACATACACATTCATGGGTATCCTTCCCTATCTGAATTTGTTTCCTAAGATCTGATACTGAAGCTGGGATAGTGAGTTCAGATAATAAGCGATAACAAGTACTTGGTTCTTGTTTTGGAGAGGTGTGAAAGTTTGGTTAGTGTAAGAGATGTTAGAATTATCTCAATTTACCCAAACCTATTCTCTTTAGGTGTAACAACCAGAGTTTGCATAGCGAGGGATACCTGTGTTTGCATAGGAAAAGTACAGAAGGGTCAAATTTATCAGTGGGTATCACCACTGGTGGTGACATTTCAAGGTTCTTAATCTGTTTTCTAATGTCTGTACAAGAGCATGTACGTAGACTTGGTTATTTGTTTGAATGGGAATTTCTGTGTGATAGTCACAGCTAATACCCCAAGAAACTACAGGGCTATGCAAACTCTTGAAATTTGACCTTATAAACACTAGCACTATGGGAAATGTAATGGGTCATTTAGGTGAAATGTTTTTCAAAATAGAAACAGTTTATTTCATTGCTAACTTGGGGACATGGTCTGGCCGGGGACATTTCCGGAGTTAGAAATGGATGAGGAGATGCAACGTGAAGTGAGGTGAAGTACGTGAAGTAATGAAGATGCGTAAGAGGGGGCAGTGTTGAGAAGGATCTAGATAGGGAAGGGAATCAGCTGCTTCCTTTGGTCCAGGCAAACAACAATTTCAATCTGGCTTACTGGTCAGCTGCTTCTGATTTTCAACTTAAAGATGGGGATAACCCGTGAGAGAGGGCCGAGTTCACATGATTTCCCTGCCCTGTTTGGCAGCCCCTATTACTCATTGTTTTGTTTTGGCAGTGACCATTGAAAAGTATTGAATGAAAAATAAACCTCAAATCTCAGGACTTCACATTCTCTGACATGGATTAGGGCGGGAGTAGGACAAACACTTCGAACATGGCAACAAAGTCAGAAGAATTTCTTTCTTTCACGTATTGGATATGAGTTGAATGACAATTGTGTGAGAAAGCCTGAGCAAAATTGGGCAGGTTTTGAAGTATATTTTAATTTTGGGTTTTTTTTTACAATTTGTCCCATGAACACCCAAGTCCTGACATCCTGTCTATGCTACTCAGTTGGCACATATCTTACTTCCTCATGGTGAGTTTTTCTGTATGCGTGTGTCCTGATTTCTCTTGCTACTGTTCTCATCTAAATGACACACACTTTAGACCAGA
Source organism: Diceros bicornis minor (assembly GCF_020826845.1). NCBI lineage: Eukaryota > Metazoa > Chordata > Mammalia > Perissodactyla > Rhinocerotidae > Diceros > Diceros bicornis. Next base: position 5,492,912 of record NC_080763.1, on the reverse strand, counting down.
CGCATCAATCGTTGCGTCTTGATTGCGCATCAATCGTTGGAGGGCTTGTTAAAACACAGATGGCTGGGCCCCATCCCCAGAGTGCCTGCACATCTAAGGTGGGACCTGGGACTTTGCATTTCTAACAAGTTCTCAGGTGGTGATGCTGCTGCTGGTCTGAGCACACACTTGGAGAACCAGTGGAATAGTTAATTTTATCTATTAGCACTTAAGTAAAAGAAAAAAATACGTTGTATATGAGAGATGACAAAACAAATCTGTTTATGATTCAGTTCAACAACTGTATGTTGTACAAGGTGCTAGGGACAAAAGTAGAGGAGGAAGGTCCTTGTCCTCCAAGTCTACACCTTAGTGTACACTGAAAGATAAGCATGGTACAGATGCTCAGCATGCAATCAGAAGTGTGTGAATACAGCCCAAGTAGTACAGAGGACATAGTGATGAAGACTTCTTTAAATACTTTTGCCCCTCCCCAGTGAAGAGCAGTCTCAACTTGCAGCGAGAAAGTTTGCTCGTGTGATACAGAAGCTTGGGTTCCCTGCCAGATTCCTCAATTTTAAAATTCAGAACCTGGTTGGAAGCTGTGATGTGAGATTTCCCATCAGGCTGGAAGGTTTGGTGCTAACCCATCAGCAGTTCAGTAGGTATGATTGTTATATAGCTTAACTTTGAGTTTACCAAGATAATTAAAGTTGTATTATGGGCTGCTTATATTATGTATCTTTCAGAGAAAATGTAATTTTTTTAAAGGCACAGCAGGTGAAAGGGTTAAAATGTTATGCCTAAGTCCTCATTGATGACCATATGTGTCCAATCGTTTGAAATAGTGGTTCTCAAAATTAAATTGCATAGTAATACACCTGGACAGCTTGTTAAACAATTCCTGCCTAGGCTGCATCACCGATGACTTGGCTTGAATTTGCATTTCTCACAAGCTCGCAGGTGATGCCAATGCTGCTGGCCAGAGGCCCACAGTTGAGACCCACTGATGTATAGATTTCTAACACAGGCACACCTGGCTTGGGGGTAGTGGCAGTGGTGGGAAAGAAGGGGTGTGAGATGGGGTAGGCGAGTTTGAAGGAGCCGACAGCTGGTGAGAAGAGAAATGGTTGGAGAGAAGATGACAAAGAATGGCCGCAGCACATTCTGTGAAGGCAATTCTATGTAGTTTTTGTCCTGCTGAGTTTGTTTGAGGGTTTTCTTTTTGTCTGTGTAGCTGTAGCCCCACCACAATTTCTTCTTTAGCATATTTATGTTCCTTGGGGGAGTAGCTCCAGCCTGCCTGGCTTCTCCAAATGTCGCTTCCCGCCCCAACAGCCAGCGCTCCTTGTCTTCCTCCGTCAGCTGCGGTGGTGCTCAGGCCCTTGGAGCGCAGTGATGGAGGTTGACTGATCAACACCAAATCTCACCACGCCTTGGGATATACACTTGGGCCAAGGTGCTTGAACTGGCTTAGAATCACAGATGCTCTTAAATTCTCTTGATCTAGCTTGAACTTAACTCCTTTCACTCAACACTTTTCCTTCTCTTTGCCTTTGAGCAATCATTCTGTTTAATGGAGTGGATAGGGAATCGTAGCTGTGCTTTAACACATGATCTGAACGGAAGTTTAAAATTGTTTTGTCTTTTCCTAACTTTTTAAAAATTTTAGTTCATTCTGAGATTCAGCTTTTATGATATTCTTCATGCAGTGTTTATTTTCCCCTTGATTGTATGTTTTTTTCCTCTGCATCAATTTTTTTTCGACATATGCTTATTGAGTGCCCATCAAGTAACCATTGAGTTCATTCAGTAGGAAGCCCCCCATGCGAGACATATTGCCTCTTTAGGTATCTCTCTCTCTGTTAAATCATGGCATAATTTGTAGATTCGTTGTAAAACCTTTAAGACTCTCGACACATGAGCCATCTCATCTTCAGATTCTCAACCATGGGCCTCCATCTATCTTTCTCTGAACCAACTTTTTCTGAACATATGAGAGATCTCTGCCTGAAATCTAAGGTACATGGCAATACTAGACTTAGCATTCCCCTGTCCGGCCATTTAGGGCTCTAAAATGATGTGTGAATTCCTCCCAAGTGTCATTTCATTTCTTTTTCACCAACATTGTCTTCTTTGCAGATCAGATTTAAATCAACAGTAGGAGGGCCTCTTGTCACTACTTCTGCTTTCTAGAAGATATACTTGCCAGTAGGGCAAGATGAGAATTCATCAGATACACTGCTTTTAGCCACTTGGTGTGGGCCCATCACGGGTCGTTCTTCTGAGCCAATTTTATGATCTCATCCACCTTTTTAAATTTGGCCAGAAAGCTTTCTTTGTGTTCTCACAGCTGTCTCATTCTAGTCTCTTTCTTGCCTCCCACAAATGCTCTCCATTTTGGCCTCCATCCTTAGGTTATGGATTACAACTCCGGTGTAGGAATTCGTGACATGAGGGTGTTAAAGCACCTCTTTCTCAACAAGTTTTATCTTTAAAGTGAGGCCTCTCTTTAATTGTCTGTAGCCCTGTGGGGGCCATGGCACACATCAGCTATAATTATCAGGTCAAGTTTGCCTTATGTTAAAACCTCAAGTTCATTTAATTTCCCAGGTTTTACAAATGTGTATTATCAGCATCTGATAATATAAATATCTTCTTTGTTACTGGGCATCTTCTCCATCAATTTGCCATGCCATAATTGTCTTCAGTTTTCCCTGAGCATTTTTCTCCCTTCTCTTCAAGTTTAAAATCAAAGATACCCTGATAATAAATATTTCTTAAATGAGTAAAATCTATGTGGCTACTGTATAGCAGATGTGACAGTGACAGTCAAGACAGCCATGGTCCCATGCCCTCATGGAATTCACTGTCTAAAAGACAGACAAGCCAAAAGCAATAATGAAATATGGTAAGTATGAAGGTGAACACCCCTTGGAGTGCTACGGTACCATCAAGCAGGATAGATACTTAATGTAATGGGGGAGGTGTGGAGGTCAAGGAAGACTTCTTCAGGGAAGTGACATGTAAGCTGAGACTTGAACGATGAGTCAAAGTTGGGTTGGCCAAGAGACTGGCAGGTGTTTGTTATTCTCCATCCTCGTGAAGTGTTCTCCATCCCTAACCAAAACTTCCCTTTTTTTTTCCCCCTGCTTCAAACTGCTTTTGAAATGAGACAGAGAAGAAATAAAATGAAGTAAATCTCTAATCAGGAGATTATGCTGGTACCATAAAACCATGGTTCTGGAAGCCAAATGCCGTTCACCATCATTTACATACTTTTGTTTTCTCTTTTCCCTCTTAGAGTCCTAAGATTCAGTTGGAAGATCAAATGGAAACATTCCTTCTGTGCCTCCAGCCTTCACTTTCTTGGCTCAAACCTCATAGTTCCCAGAGGGGTTTTCCAGCGCTCCAGCTAGTATTGTGTCTCCCCAGTGTCAGGAAGTGGCTAGTGGGTAGAAGTCTTGACTTGATAGAGTGATGTCCCAGAAAGACAGGTCCACCTACAGCGATCTCCATGTGCTTGAGAACGGGAGCCTCACCATTGTGATGCATCTCTCGGGTGCCAATAAGAGGTTTTACATCTGCTGTTGCATGGGTCTTATTCATTGCAGAATGGAATGGAGTTTTTCCCTGTGGTCTGGATTCACCCTTTAAGGGCAGAGATTCATGTGTATTAGTGTTACATTTCTCAGATGACTTCTTTTTCTTATCTGTTCTTCATTAGCTTTTTTTTTTTTTTTTTTTTGAGAATAGTTTTATTTTATCAGCTTCCTCTTACCTCCTGACTTCTTTTTTGTAGGCTCCTCATGCCTGTCTAGTTCTCTCTCCCCTTCTCATGGTCGAGTGTGGTAGAAGCAGTTTTTAACCCTGTCATCTTTTGTTCCATGGAGAAGCCAGCTTCCATTTAGTAGTAAATATGAGTTACTACTTATAGGAACAAATTCTGAATTTTTAAAACTTGGGATAATTTAGTTTTCTTTATACAGTACCTGTCCAAAGACAAATAAGTGGTCTAGAAAATTGTTTAGGTTGTATCTGCTAAAAATCTTTAGCAGTTTATAAATGCATACAAAATGTGCTTATTATTGGGGAACTTGGAAAATTTAGAAAATGTGTTTATGTATTTTTACTGATAGACTTTTTTGAAAGATGCAGCCCATTTAACCAACAAGATCTTAATACATTAAATCTCATGGCTGGGGCCAGCCCCGTGGCTTAGTGGTTAAGTGCTCGTGCTCTGCTACTGGCGGCCCGGGTTCAGATCCCGGGCGCGCACTGACACACCGTTTGTCTGGCTATGCTGAGGCCGCGTCCCGCATGCAGCAACTAGAAGGATGTGCAACTATGACATACAACTATCTACTGGGGCTTTGGGGGAAAAAAGGAGGAGGATTGGCAATACATGTTAGCTCAGGGCTGGTCTTCCTCAGCAAAAAGAGGAGAATTGGCATGGATGTTAGCTCAGGCCTGATCTTCCTCACACACAACAAAAAATATCATGCCCAAGTTTCTAATAGCTTAGGATGACTTGCACTTGAAAAAAATCTTATAATCACAAGTGAATTTTCTTTTGACTGCCACAAGAAACTACCCAGGACACTCAAGACTACTTTTATCAAGATGGCCAGAAGGTTTTTGGTAAAATAGCTTTTTAAAGCTGCTCTAATATGCAGCTTTACTATATTGGGTCTTGAATATTATGGGAGAGTAGGTGGATAGTGCTCTTTTTAACTTTTTCCTTTTACGTCTTAACAGTTATGAACCTGAACTGTTTCCTGGCCTTATTTATAGGATGGTAAACTCACGAGTGGTGTTGCTTATCTTCGCATCGGGAAAAGTTGTGTTGACAGGTAAGTTCAAGATTATTTTCTCACTTTGATAAAATTCAACAGCTGTGTGTGTGCTTTGCTTTTCCTTTTAAATAGCTTGTTCACCATTATAAAGTAATTCTTGCTGTTATAGAATACCTGGAAAAAATGAAAAGTAGAAAGGAATATAACATCACACATCAGTCCTAGTACCCAAAACAAGGTAACTTTTTTCGTGTTTTTTATGTCATTTTGATATGTACATTCATCATTCATCTTTACATACTTTTTATCAACCAATATGACATGTAGCTTAACTCATTCTTACAAACTCTTCATGAAGGTTTTTAACAGCTGCACAATGTTCTAGCAGAAGGGTCAGTAAACCTTTTTCTTTTTTCTTTTTTTTTTTTTTGTGAGGAAGTTCGGCCCTGAGCTAACATCTGCCAATCCTCCTCTTTTTGCTGAGGAAGACTGGCCCTGGGCTAACATGCATGCCCATCTTCCTCCACTTTATATGGGATGCCACCACAGCATGGCTTGACAAGTGGTGCATCACTGTGCGCCCGGGATCCGAACTGGCAAACCCCAGGCTGCCGCAGCAGTGCGCGCGTGCTTAACCGCCTGCACCACCGGGCCGGCCCCTCAGTAAACCTTTTTCTGTAAAGGGCCAAATACTAAACATTTTAGGTTTTGCAGGTCATAGGGTCTCTGCAACAACTGAACTCTGCCATTGTAGTGTGAAAATAGCTATAGACATTGCATAAAGGAAAGGGCTCTGAAATGTGAATTTAATATAGGTCACATAATTTACTTGTAATCATGTAATCTTCTCTCCCTGCCCCTGCCCAACCATTTAAAATATAAAAATCATTCGTAGCTCACAGGCTACAAAAATAGGCAGCCGACTGGATTTGGCCAGCTGGCCTAAGTTTCCTGACCTCTATCCTAACATGTTATTGCATCCAACTTATTCTCCCATTGTTAGGTGTTTAAATGTCCCTTCTTTGTTTGCTGCTTACATGACACAAACCTTTGGCTGTTTTCATGTGTAGAGAATTATTTTATCAGTGTGGATGCTCAGAAATGGAACTTTTGTTCAAAGATATGACCATTTAAGATTTTTAGTACAAATTACCAAATTGTTAAAGGCATATACAATACAGTTCTCCTATATCATCCATTCCTACCAGCAATGTATCTGTGTCTTTTGCAACCCTCAGCAACATTCAAACAAAATGGTACAAAAGAAAATTTTAACTGTGTGAGTGAGATGGTCTCACTGCTTAACCTCACTGTAATCAGAAATTGACCACTGTTCAACAAATCCAAGAAATAGTATTTTATCTTTTGTAAATAGTGTACATAACTTACTCCTTTTGCCTCCTTAGTTTTCATTAGTTCTTTTTCCTCTAAGGATTTGTATGAGTTCACCATAATATTAAAAATAATTACTCTTTTTACAAAGAGGAAGATTGGCAACAGATGATAGCTCAGGGTGGATCTTCCTCAGCAAAAATAATAATAATAATTACTCTTTGTTACATTTGTGACTTTTTCCCGTTGCCTTATTTTTATGTTAAAGCAGGGTTTTAAAAGTTCTTGAGGTAAAGGGTCGAGACTCTTTTCCATACCATTCTACTGAAGTCTAATGTTGTTTGAGTTTTTACACATTTTACTCTTCTGTACCAAGATGAATGCCTGGTTTATATGGCATGAGCCACACTGATTATGCCCCACCCCCATGTAGCCAGCCAGCCATCTTGACACGACATATTCTTCTCATGATTAATTTGTGACGGCTCCTGTTGACCTTGACTTTATGTGTAGGTCTGTTCTCCAGATCTGTCTGTGCTCCAGGATTATGCTGTGATAATCCTCTTGTGTCTCTCCTGTTGTGGAATAAATGTGCTGTGATGCTCATGGTCTCTCTATCTGACAGGACTGGTTTCCCCTCATTGCTTCTCTCTTTGTTTCTTAGCTCCTCACAAATATTTATTCTTCCAAATAAACTTTAGAATTTTATAAAATCTTGCCCCATCTAGAAAAAATTGAGATTTTGGCATTACCTGAGTTAATTTGAGAAAAATTGATAGTTATCATTCAGCATCCAAAAACGTGGAATGTCTGTTCTTAAGTCTTTTAGAACTCTCAGTAAAGTTTTATAGTTTGTTTTCTTTCTAAGAAATAACTAATGTGTCTTCAAAGTACGGAAGCATGTTGGGGATTCCAGAACATTTTGAATACAACAAAGCTACAGTTCTTCAGAGGCCACCAGTTTAGAGGCTCGAATGATTAAGAGCCCCTAGTGACTAACAAAGTTTACTTCTACGTCCTGAAGGAAGGCAGAAAAGCCTGCCACTAAATTGAATAGTTATAGATATTGGAGGCAAATATATGCCCTACTTAAGAAAACAGACTTGTCAAGACATTTGGAAGGATACTCTCTACTACCTGCTGTGTGTCATTACAAATCAGTCTTATTAGAAGTGCAAATTGCCAGTACAGGCTAAGTTGCTATTATAGGTACACAAAAACAAGTTTCTTTAAATATCCTTAATTCAAACTAGCTTTCCCACTTACCCCAAATTAAAAGGAAAAAAAATACTTTCATGTACACATTTGCTGGAAGTTTCAAATCACAAAAGTAAAGAATTGTCAACACTCAATACTGAAGACCGTACAATACACTTCCCTTAAAATTGATTAATGCGTTCAGCACACAGAATAGGCGAAGCTAAATTTCTTTATTCTTGCAAGATGTAGATCATCACTTTTGTGGAGGAGGGGAATGAGACATTAACTGAAGTCCAGATTTCTGCTTGTATTGTGAAGTAAAAGCCAGTCAATGTCTTACTACTGAAATATGAGTAATTATTATCTATTGAGGTTTTCCCTTGTTTATACTGTATTGTCTTCAAGTACTTTTACCTAGAACTATGTGGTTTAGGTTACTTTTGCTCCAAACGCAGAGACAAATGCTCCTTATTCCTTATCCTTAGGCACCTAGACTCTTTTCACCTGCAAAGGGCTTAAGAACTCACGGGCCCAATTTTGAGTGTAAATCTGGGGAAAGAGATCAAGGAGGCCTCCTTTGAGCCTTACCTCTAGAGCTTCAGCTGGGGATGGTCATGTCCAGTATCTAGTGGAGTCCTAGAGGCTCACGTTGTCGACTCCAACATGGCAAGACTCTGCAGAGCTATTTTGAAAGCAAAGTCCCAACAAGGGTAAATAATTTTTGCCTAGAAAACCTTAGAGGATTGTAATTACAAATGCCGTTTGATTTTCACTATATTAAATAACGGATCCGGGCTCTTCCCTAGGTTGGAACTGTAGAACACCAATATACATAATACAAAAGTGGCAATTTGAAAACATCGTTATCATGTACCATTTGCAGGGTCTTTGAAAACAATTTATCCATGTGAAATTCTTACTCCTCTGAGGTGCCAAAGCTTCAGCCACCATGTCCAAGGCTACATCTGAATGTACTAATTATAGTTAAGTGAGCCAAGGACCTATCCTACCTTGTCATGGTCCCTGACAGCAAAAAGCAGTGGGACCTGGGCCAAGCTTCACACTGTTGTCCCAGGACCGTGCTGCTTTTCTATGGCTTGCATGACATTTAGGACCCGTGTCTTTCCCCCAAACCACAGTAAAATTAATAGTATAGCCAGGATCTGCTGGAATAATATACAATTAACAGCAGATATGTTAATTTTCACTTCTAAGGTCAGACATAATAGAGTTAACATGTTTTGGGCACTCACGTGCCAGGCACTGTGATGAGAGCTTTTATGTGGGTTCTAGTTAACTCAGTGAGGTTGTACTTAATACCTGTTTCCTCACCTGTAAAATGGGGACGGTGGAGAGGTTAAGTAACCTTAGTAATATCACAGCTGCGTGTGCTGCAGCACAGGTGGTAACTTGAGCAGCCTGGCTCCAGAGCCCACCATCTTCACCTACCTGCCCTGTCCCCAGCTCTTTAGACACCTGTGAAAACATCTGTGTGGTCTGTTGGGCATCTTTTCCCTAATCCTCCTTGTCAGCTGAAGGAGTGATACATACTCTCTTAGTAGGGAGAGGCAGCAGGTGTGCTGGCTAAGAGGCTGGGCTCTGGAAACCAGTTGTCCAGTTTGAAGCCAGGCTTTCCCACGTAGGCTGTATGAATTTGGGTGAGTTGAAGTTCTCCACCTTGGTTTCCACATACGCAAAAGGCAGGTGGCCACAGAAGCTACCTGCTCAGTGTTGTGAGGAGGCAGAAAAACCGTGCCAGGTATATGGTAGCCGTGGTATAAATGTTATTACCTAGGTGAAAGCACACTCTTTGTATCTCCTTCCTACCATTGAAAAAGACTGGAAATTTGCCGTGATGCCTTGCCCTAAGATGAGAATATGAAGTGTAAAGAGGGTTTAATAAAATGCTTCACATGTACTTATTTTTCTCCAGCATAAAGGACTAAGAAGCTGGGTCTGGGTCTTGGTTACTGAGGGTCACTCTCAATCAGCTAGACATCAGTGGTTCTTGGAAACGACTAGGTCAGAGGGCAGCATAAAAATGACCAGACTTCTTAGTGAGTGGGCCAGAGAGAGAGAGTAGACTATCCCTGTCGGTCTTATCAGGGATCCCCCACAATAGCAAATCTGTATATACTGCAAAATGTGTACCTTGAGGGGTTTCATGCTGTTTTTTTTTTTTTTTTTTGAAATTGTAAGATTTTCACTTGTGTGCACACACATATGGTATCACTTGGGAAAATATGATGTGTAGTTGTGACTTGGTGTAAGAATAGAATTGGCAAATCCAAGTAGTATTGGAAATTAATATTTGGGCTGGCTAAGGGGTAGGGATGAGCTTACAAACCTTATTGACAGATGATAGATATTTAATAAACTTTAGGTGCCTACCAGGTACGCATAATGTTTTAGGTGCTGAGGATGAAAAGTGAATAGAACACATTCCCCATCTGGCAAGAATCGAGCCCTAGTGAAGGAGACAGACATAAACAGGTTATGTGATCCTGGCTCTTACAGAACCAGATGCTCAGCCATGTGTACTTGGACCAGCCATCCCAACACCCTCGTCCTGAAGTACATTTTCTAGGGCAATGAAAACGGCTTAGGTTTTGTAAAATGTTATGATTTACAAAGGACTTTTTACAAACATTTGCTCACGTAACCCTTATAGCACACCCATGAGAAGGCTATTGTCCTTATTTTACAGGTAAGAAACAAACGCAGACATTAAGCAATTTGCCTGTGATTTCAAACCTAGTTAGCGGTAGAGCTGGCACTTGAGCTAGTATGGTTTGGTCTCAAAGCCAGTCCTTTCCCCAATGCGGCAGCCACAGAATTTCCACCTCTGTCACCATGGAATGGTGTTGATCCCCCAAAGGGTTGGTCATTATTACCTGAAGGAAAGGACTGATATATTTTGCTTAAAAGGCAAGGGTCATCTAATCCAAGTCTGGTGCTGAAAATTGGGATGTTTGCTTATAGATTGATTATTAATAGGACTATAAGGGAACCTAAATTGGCCCCAAAGTTTTGATGTCAATATTTCAGTGAAGAAATATTTGACTAAGTCCCCTCATTGTAATACCCTGTTACAAATCCTGTCAATGTTTATTTGATGCCTTTTGGTGTAAAGGAAGGAACTGGATACATGAGGTCTTCTCCCATAGCTGCTACTCGTGATTCAGGGAAACTTCAACTTCTTGGGCCTCATTTTCCCACATAAGAAATGAAGAAATTGTACTAGATAATTTCCCTAAAGCCCTTTTGTGTCTAAACTTGTTTTTCTTTGGTATAAAATGATAACTTTCAGTGTCTGTTTCCTCTTGGGCAGTGGGTGTTTTCTGTCCTCCAGGAGATGCCAGAATGCTATACTCATCTTTTTTTTTTTTCCCCCGTGAGGAAGATTAGCCCTGAGCTAACATCCGATGCTGATCCTCCTCTTTTTGCTGAGGAAGACTGGCCCTGGGCTAACATCCGTGCCCATCTTCCTCTACTTTATATGTGACGCCGCCACAGCACGGCTTGACAAGCAGTGCATCGGTGCCTGCGAACTCCGGGGCGCCAGAGCGGAGCGCGTGCGCTTAACCGCTACGCCACCAGGGCAGCCTGGAATGCTATACTCTTTGGGGCTTGAATGTAATGCTTTTAGGTATGATTTATTTTAAGTGTTATGAAAAAACTAAAGTACATAGTTACCCAAAATGCTGGATCTAGACACTTTGTTCCTCAATTCAAGATAAAAAGAACCTTGGTGTGGGGGGAGTGGAGGGGATGTGTGTGTTTGCTATACCTACTCTCCTTCACTGTATCCTGAGAAAGCTGTTGCCTTCAAACATATCCGGAAGCTGAAAAAGTCTATCAAACCAGAGGCAGAGAGTTTTTTATAATGGTGTTTTACTTCTTCCCCAACTAACTGGTTTCTACAAAACCAGTCTCTTTAGAAACTAAAATTTTAGTGCTATAACTAAAATCGGCCAAGATTTGAGAGGTTGTTCCTACTCCAAAGGTACAGAGTTTTGTTATCTATGTCAGTAACTTGCCCTCCTCCCCACCCCATCTTTAGGGGTGGACACTCACAGATAGTAAACCTTTTGGCAATGAAGAAGTAATTTTTGCCATTACCTCTCAAAAATATTTTAAGCTTATAAGTTTAAAATATTAATCTTTGTTAAAAGCTTAAAAGCTTCATCTTTGTATCTTTAAAAAAATTTTTTTAATGAGGTGAAATTCACATAACATAAACTTAACCACTTGAAAGTGCACAATTCAGTGGCATTTAGTACATTCACAGTGTCGTGCAACCACCACCTCTATCTAGTGCCAAAACATTTCCAGTACCCTAAAATAAAATCCCATCTCATTAAACAGATTCTCCCTATTCCTCCCTCCCCCAGCCCCTGGCAACCACCCATCTGCATTCTGTGTCTATGGATTTACTTATTCTGGATATTTCATAGAAATGGAATCATATCGCTTATGATCTTTGGTGTTAGGCTTCTTTCACTTAGCATAATGTTTTTGAGGCTCATCCACACTGTAGTATGTATCAGTACTTCATTCCTTTTTAAGGCTGAATAATATTCCATTGTAGGTATACATCACAAATTTGTTTATCCATTCATCTGTTGATAGACACAGAGTTGTTTTCACTTTGGGGCTATTGTGAATAGTGCTGCAATGAATATGCGTCTACGTGTGTCCTATTTATCTGAGTACCTGTTTTCAATTTGGGGGGTATATACCCAGGAGTGGAATTGCTGGGTCATATGGTAATTCTTATTTTAATGTTTTTGAGGAACTGCCAAAGTGTTTTCCCCAGTGGCTGAACCATTTTTCTTTCCCACCAGCAGTATGTGAGGGTTCCAATTTCTCTTTATCTTTGCCAACACTAGCTATTTTCCATTTTTTCAATTATTATTATAGCTCATTCTTGATTCTGAATCTTCATTTCTACCTGCTTCTCGAATCTGGTGATCTTCCTTTTGGTAATTCCCTCCCATTAGTCCTATAATTAAACCAGATAACCACTTCTCACATGTTATTTCTGCCCTCATACTGAGCCTTCCTCCTCTCTAACTTGATAGCTTTCAAGGAAGAGACTTGATCAACTTGAGCTATTTTCTTTTTCTCTTCATGCTAATAGTTTTTATATTCATTAATCTCCTTGCCTCCTGCCCAATGTCAGATAATAGTTTGTTGATTAGCTGACAGCTCCATATAAACATAAGTACTACCAGTCTGTAACCCTTAGCACAATGTGCCTGCATAGCTTTGAAGGTGCAAGTAGTTTAGTGGTGGGTGGTGGTGAGAGATGAGGGAGGGACTGACTGATAATCTCTCTCAAGGGTGAGGACTGTGTCTATTTCATGTTTTTATCCTCATAAAAGGGTAGGAGGATCTATCGTAGGGCAGTAATGCTATCAAGATCCCTTGAAACTTAAGACTGGAAAGGTGACACTGGTACAATTTTTCCCTCTAATAATCCCTTCCCATACATTGAAATTTAAAACTTTAAAATACCTCTAGTTTGTCTCATTCTGTTAGTCAGTATTAGGGAATTGAGATGTTAACTAGAAATGAGTAGATTAAAGGAGGTCCCTTTTGCTGGTAAAGTGCCCACCGGTGCTGATGAAGGTCATGTTCTGTGGTCACGTTCATGGCACACTGAGAGAACATTCCATATTTTATACCGAGCCCTGTGAGGCTAGAAAATGAACTGACATGCCCACAGAGCGGAAGTGCTGGAAAACGCTGCCCTAGGGTCTGTGTGTGGGGACATGGCTATAGTCACTGACTTCCTTACTAGCAATAAATGTCACTTCTCAGGTATGCCTAAAGAGATGTCATCACAGTAAAAGTAATTGGAGATGACAATGAAATCGTAGTTTTAAGAAAATTTTGGTATTTTTATATTAAAGATTATGTAAACCTGAATTTCTTTATAGGTGCCAAAGAACGTTCTGAGATCTATGAAGCATTTGAAAAGATCTATCCTATTTTAAAGAATTTTGAAAAAGCCTGAGTATATCATTCCACATCTCACAGTATATTGGTCTGAATATGTATATAAGCCCAGCACAGAAACAGCTGGACTGTAGATGTTCCATGTACATTTTGAGTTTACTTATTAAAGAGTGATTCTTTGTGAGCAACCATGCCTAAGAAACGAAGAAACTTTGTTTTCAAAATGAGTCTGTTACTTTAAAAAGTGAACAAGTAAACGTATTTCAGAATTTGAGAGTTAGGTCCTTGCTAGAATGAGATTGTAGCATCATTAAAATTTAATGCTCTGCTCTTGTTCAAGATGTAGTACATTAATATGTGTTCTCTGAAAATACATAGCAATATATAGAAATTTCAAATAACTGCATAATATAGATAATATGTGTAATATCCTCTAACAGGATAGAAATTTGTCTGTTTTTTGCCTTTAAAAATATTAAGTAGTGGGGCCGGCCTGGTGGCGTAGCAGTCAAGTTCGCATGCTCAGCTTCTGCGGCGGCCCGGGGTTCGTGGGTTCCGATCCTGGGTGTGGACTTACGCACCGCTCATCAAGCCATGCTGAGGCTGCGTCCCACATGGAGCAACTAGAAGAATGTACAACTATGAAATGCAACTATCTACTGGGGCTTTGGGGAGGGGGGAGAAAAGGGAAAAAGGAGGAAGATTGGCAAGAGATGTTAGCTCAGGGCCAATCTTCCTCAAAATTTTCAATAAATTCTTCAGTTTGTTTAAAAAAAAAAGTAGATGATCTTGGCCATTAGCTACAGGCACTGTGAAGGATCCTATCAGAATACAAATGAAACATGAAAATCCGAAACCTTAAGAAAAATTAAATATCTTTTTGTTTGAAATGATCAGAAAATTCTTTCTCTCACTTATACATCTTAAACTTTCAGGAAACGTTCAGTTTTAGTGTAAGCTCTATTTTGAAAATAGCTTAGGGTCTTTTTGCTTTTTTCATACTTTCATAATCCTGTGTAATGGTATTAAAATAGACGGGATAAGACTAAGAGGATGGAGTAAAGGGTTCAGATTCAAGACCTAATTAGGTTGTGGAATCATCAACATTTGATCAAGACGTGGAGGTTAATGGGGAGGTGCGGGGCTCACATGACTCATGGCTCTTGTTCCCAAGTGGTCAGTGATTGTCTTTCACCAAGAGGAGGAAACAGGTTTATGTGGACAGTGAGTTCAGTTTCCAACATGCTGAGTTGGTGGTGGCCAGGGTACATCACTTTACACCTAGGAGGCAGTTATGGACCTTGGGGTATGGAACTTGGGAGAGAAGTCCCAGCTCAGCTCGAGAGAGAATTGAGGGCACTCATCAATTGACAGTCAGCTTAAAAAGCAAATTTGCCTGTTATTTTATCTCAATATTTGGGAACAGCCAAAAGAATTGCAATTTGGGATGTGCATGCTATGGCAAACCATAGGCAAATCTAGAAAACAGGGAAGCTGCCTTCATAGAGGAACAAGGGAGAGTAGGGGGGCCTATTCTAAAGGAAAGTCCATTGGGGGAAAGGAGCAGTTCAGGGTGGTAATGGCTTCTCATTGGCTGAGCTATTGCCAGGTGGAGAGAAATCTTCCTTCAGCAGTAAAGTAGTTTTATTTCCTGCAGAAGATGCAAGCCTGCCTCTCAGCTGCCCTCTCTTCCTGTTGGGGGAAATGGACGATGTGTAATAGGGCATGAGAACTCCCTGTACAGGTCTTCACAACTCCAATTTAGTTAAGGTTTCTTTTAATTTCCATAACAGCCTACCAAAATAATCCTTGAGAATCACAATTTGACCTATATGCTCACTTTTCTTTTTTCCTTCTGTAGTTTAGAGGCATATTCAACACTAATTACTCGGAATTAATCCTCTAACATCCTATTTACCCTTACAGAGGGGAAAAAAAAAAGAATGGAGGAATCTACTTTTTAGGTTAAATTCTACCTTGTTCAAATTTTGTCTCAGAGCATTGCCCAGAGTAGGGGAGGAATGTTGGATATTAATTTAAAATTCACTTTTCAGAAAGCTACAACTTGGATTCCCAGGTCCTTCACGCTTGTTTCCACTGGTTAGCTATTTTCGGTAAGGTACTATCAGATTACTATTAAACATATTTACTTATTAATCGTCACGACGTCAGGTAGGTACTGTAATTATCTCCATTTAACGGATAAAAACACAGGCACAGAGAGATTAGGAATTTGTCCCAAATCACACAGCTATTAAGGAGATGGGTAGGCCAAAATTCAAACTCGCTCCAAGACCCAGCCCCCTCACCCAACTTTATTGGCTGTGGTTTGAGCCAAATTTAAAAGCATCCTAGCGAATTAAAGAAATTCCCTTATTTTGTTCCCAATCCGTTTCCCCAGAATCCTTAGGGCATCGTATTACTATTTCTTGCACAAGTTCGGGGCGTTAACTTGTAGCCTTGGCAGGATCTAGCGGAGGATGACGTTTGTCTGGCTGACCCCGCCCTCTAACATAACTCGCCCCCCTTCGGGCCCGCCGCCCCCAGCAGTCCGGAAGAGCACTGGGCCGGGCTGCGGGAGGCCGGGCCAGGGGCTGGCTGGAGCCCGGCCGCCCGCCCAGGCCCCGCCTCCTCGCCCAGGATGCATCTGGTTGAAAACAAAATCCCACGTGACTGGCTCTGCTCTCAGGCCATCATGGCGTCTCCCAGTGGGAAGGCAGCCCGCGAACCCGAGGCTCCTAGCGGCGGGCCGCGGCCCCTCGCCCGGAACCTCGTGGATTGCGTCGACGATGCAGAGGGGCTCTACGTGGCGGTCGAGCGGTGTCCGCTGTGCAACACCACCCGCCGCCGGCTGACCTGCGCCAAGTGCGTCCAGAACGGCGATTTCGTCTACTTCGACGGCCGCGACCGCGAGAGGTAGGGCAGCCGCCACTTCCCTATTGTTTCTTCGCCGGCTGTCTCCTGTAGCCGTGCGACTGGAGGCGGGAGCCGAGGCCCCGGGTTCGGGCCCCGGAGTGCGGCGAGAGGAGGGGGAGGTCGGGAAGCTAGCTGCTTTGCACCGGCGCTTTGCTCCCAGGGGACGGTGACGGGGTTGGGCGTGGGAGCCAAATGAGGGAAGGTCGCCGTTTCCCCATAACTCACCGAGAGGAGTCAGCGCACGGTGCTCCTGGGTACTAGGGAAAAGGCATAGATGGTGACTCTGGAGAAGTCTTCACCTATTGCTGCCATAGAGTTGGATTCTCGGTTCTTTGCCGCACTCCCATTCAAAAGCTTAGTTTAACCTTTCTCAGTCTTCGAAAGCACATTCATTCACTAGAGGAGAGACCAGAAGAGAATCAAATGACTGGTTAAGAGAGATTCAAGCCCTGTTAGCCTGTGTCACAGATGGACCTTGTTATCAGACAGGCTCACTCTAATGTGTGAGCTAGGACTAGCTAGTTGCTCCATTTTCCCTCTGCCTCCAAAGATTGTTTTGGATCCTAAGGAGTCTGGGGATGTGTTCTAGCTTTGTTTTAAAATACTGGGAGCTGCAAGCTCTTACTTAAGAGAATTGAATTTAGGACTGTGTTTTGGCCTTGTTTTGACATCTAAACAGAGAGCTACAAGTCCTTGGTTAAGATAATTGAAAAATTAGTGTGATTAGCTGTAGGGTCTCTCACTCGCAACATTTGTTTTAATCAGTTAGTGTCAGTGATAGTAGAATAGCTAACTCTTTGAGTGCAAAAGTTCAGGGATTAATGAGCCAGCCCTGATGGCCTAGCAGTTCAAGTTCGTGGCGCTTGGTTCGGTTCTGGGCGCGGAACCACACCACTTGTCTGTCAGTAGCCATGCTCTGGGGGCAAACATAGAAGAACTAGGACTTAGAACTAGAATATACAACTCTGTATTGGGGCTCTGGGGAGGAAAAAAAGAGAGAACAAGATTGGCAACCGATGTTAAATCAGAGCGAATCTTTTCCAGCCAAAAAAAAAAAGTAGTTAAGGTATTAATTCATTTATGACAACCCAATAAATTATTATCCCCAACTTACTGCTGAGGAAACTGCACAGTAAGTACCTTGCCCTAGGTCACACAGACAATAAATGTAGGGGCCAGAATTAAAATCCAGGCAGCCGAAACCCATGTACCATGCACTTAACCGCTGGATTGTACAAACTCTATATTTGGAAATGTTTTGAGTTCTAGTGTTCCTCTGATCATGAATGGAGTTAATTTCTTTCTCTTTTGAGATTAGTATGAGGTAAGCTTTTTGCTGTGTCTCCTTGAGGCACTCAATGACTTTAGAAACTGCTGGTGTAATAAGTGATAGCTTTAAAAAATTAAACCAGTTGTTTTATTATAAGAATACTAAGTATGAGATGGAAATTTCTTTTTTTTTTTAAAGATTTTATTTATTTATTTTTTCCCCCCAAAGCCCCAGTAGATAGTTGTATGTCATAGCTGCACATCCTTCTAGTTGCTGTATGTGGGACTCGGCCTCAGGATGGACGGAGAAGTGGTGCCTCGGTGCGCGCCCGGGATCCGAACCCGGGCCGCCAGCATCGGAGCGCGTGCACTTAACCACCAAGCCACGGGGCCGGCCCGAGATGGAAATTTCTAACTGATGGATTTTATCGGGGCTTCAGTTCTGGACCCTCTTCTGTATCTATACTTTTCACTAGATCCATCCCTGTGATTTAAATACCATCTAGATGCTGAAGACTGCCAGACTGGTATCTGCAACCCAGACTTCTCTGAAATCTAGAAAACAGCTGTCTACTCAACATCTGTATTTAAATTTGTAATAAGTATCTCCATCTTAATATGGCAAACTGAACTCATGATTTCCCATGATAAATCTGTTCCTCCCGTGCTCATCCCAAGCCAGTAAATAGTAACCTCATTTTTCTTTGGTACAGGCCAAAAAACCTTCTAGTCTTCCTTGACTCCTCTCTTTATCCACGTTGCAACCAGAGTTAACACCGCTCCTCCACTCCTCTGTTCAGTCTTCCAGGGGTTTCCTGTTACTCAAAGTAAAAAAGCCAAAGTCCTTAACCAGTGTTCTATATTGTCTGTTCCTCTTCTGATGGCCTATTATTGTTTCGCTTACGTACTCGGCTGTACCGTCCTGGCCTCCTTTTAGTCCTCAAACATACCAAGAACACTCCTGCCTCAGGGCCATTGCAATCTTACTCAGACTGCCAGGAACTCTTTGCTCCCAGAAATCTTCAGGGAGCCTCCTTTGTTTCCTTTAGGCCTCTGCTCATACATGAAGTAAACTCTTTTTGACCATTCAATTAAAATAGTAATCTCCTTTCCCAATTAACCTGCTTTATTGTCTTCCATAGCACTTATCACCATCTTTTGGTTTACATATTAGTTTCTCTAACTGCCCCCTCTCCAATAATGTAAGGTCTGTGAGAGCAAGACTATCAGTTTTGTACTTTTACTGTATCATCACGTGGTAGAAGCTTAATGAAGATTTCTTGAATGATTAAATGAATCTATCCCCCTTCCCAAACTTAGTCTGATCCCTAACCATTTCATTATTATCCATCATGATCCATTTGTTAGTAAAGCCAGAAACCTGGGAGTTATCCTAGACTTTTCCTTCTTTCTTATTTCTTGTATCTAAATCATTGGCAAGTATAATTTGATCTGCTCCAAAACAGATCTCGAATCTGTCTCCTAGTCCAGACCACCATCATTTGTCTCCTGGCTACTTACTGGTTTCCTCTCTTTTACCCATACATCTCCCCCCTACCCTCCCTCTGGCCTCCACACAGCAGCCACAGGAGAAATGTAAATCAGATAAAGTCACTGTTCTGCTTAAACCTTTCGATGGCTTTCCACTGCGTTTAAAATAAAATCCAAGCTCCTCGTTATGGCATATAAAGTCCACTGTGATCTGGCTACTGCTTGCTTCTCTAACTTTGGCTGTAAGGTTGAGTTTAAAACGTGGGCTTTGGGTTCATGCTGCATTGAATTCAGTATAAGCTCCACCACTTGCTATGTGATTTTGAACAGGTTTCTTAACCTCTCCTGTGCTTATTTCATTTTGAAAACGACGGGGTATCTAACTTCGTAGGTTTCTAGTAGTGATAAGAGCATGCATTAGAGTACTTAGCATGAGATCTAGCGTATATTAGGCACTCAAAAAATAAACTCACGCCGTTTGCCCTCATATTCCCTGCTCCGTTGCCAGGGGCCTTCTCTCAAATCCTCAAACACGTGAAACTTTGCCGCCACTTAGCCTTTTCCCTTGCTGTTCCGTCTGCCTGGAACACTGTTCCTCGTGATTGACAAGGAAATGATTGTCTTTCATGTCTCAACTTAAATGTCACTTCCTCAGGGAGGCCTTCCCTGACCTCCACTAAGGTAGGTTCCCACTTGTGTTTTCTATCACAGTACTCAGTTGCTTCACGGTACTGAGCATGATATGTACTGCTGTTTATTTGAGGAAGATATCTGCATCCAGAATGTAGATGCACGAAGGCGTGAATTCTGGTTTTGGTCAGTCCGTGCTTAGTGCAGCGGCAGTGGGTCGCACATAGTAGGCATATTGTTGAAGGAATGGCAAAGGCAATGCAATTTTAAAAAATGAGATACAAATTCTCTGCTGAATCTGAGCATTAAGGTGAATTTTCAGAAGAGGGGTGTGTTATAGTGTATTTCTTTTTCTGACCAAGCAGAAAGATAAAGAGCAATTACCAGAACCGTTCAAAATTTAGAAATAAAAGTGAAATTTTAGAGTCAGGGATGACAGGACTGCCACAGTGGTCTGCTCAGCCAGCTTCACTTCACTTTGCAGCTTTCCCTTTTCTGAACTGTGTTTTCCTTAAGAAAGGGAGTCTGTTTTCCTTCGTTCCCAGAACAGTGCCCAATATCTAGTAGGATGTGAGAATCTCTTGAGACCCAGAACCACTGTCCCAATAGCCAGATCATTTTTTTTTGTGAGGAAGACCGGCTCTGAGCTAACATCTATTGCCAATCCTCCTCCTTTTTTTTCCCCCAAAGCCCCAATAGATAGCTGTATGTCACAGTTGCACATCCTGCTAGTTGCTGTATGTGGCACGCGGCCTCAGCATGGCCGGAGAAGCGGTGCGTCAGTGCGCGCCTGGGATCTGAACCTGGGCCGCCGGTAGCGGAGCACGCGCACTTAACTGCTAAGCCATGGGGCCGGCCCCAACCAGATCATTTTTAATGAGCTCTCTTTGGGTACAGTTATCTGCATGAAATGTTCTGGCCAGTTACAGAGGAGAAAGGCAGGTCTCTGCTCTCAGAGATTCACACTGACTACTAATAAGCCTTAAATTGCGTGGGTCAAAGGTTGATCGTCAGATACTCTACTATCTTCAGTATTGATGAAAAATTTTGTATTCTGTGCTTTGCTTTCAGACTCTTTTTCCTTTTCCTTTGAAAAGCCCCTCACTGTGAGAAACCACTTGGAAATAAAATATGGATGCTTACAGCACAGTTTAAAAAGTCTTCTTTAGCCTCTGATTCTTTTTAGTAAATTAGCTGTGCCTACGTGATCTTGAGTGTGATGATGTGTCTCAAAGTTCTTGTAAGTGTATTTTTTCAAGTGTCATTAATAGACTTGCTGAATATACAGGTTTTAATGGTTTAGCAGTTCAAGGAAATTAGATATTAAAGAACAAATCTATCATAATAATTAGTTCCTTTGACTCTTAAGAAGGGAACATGTCTGTGTAATATTGTGGACAGTGTGAACTTAACAGATGGGTGGATGGAAACATGCTGAGCTCCTCGCCTTGTTGCTGCTGTTCAGTGGGAAGACGTCGGTGTCCTCATCACCTTGTCCCTTCATCCTCCCCCACCTTGGCTCCCTCCTAAAACAATACCCACTTTCTTCTCTGTTTTCTCATCTATATCTTTTAACTTGTGTGCTTCTTTAAGAATGAAGAGGAATAATGTTAAGCAGTGCTCTCAACACAGTCGCCTCTGGATCTTGTACTGATGAACATTTTAAAATCACAGGTCTTTTAACAGGAATATAATTTTCTGGGTTATACATTTATCTGACACCAAAAATAGCAGGGTTACCCTATAGATAACTGACAAGTTGAAGTAATCTTTCCACTCAAAACTGGAAAGAAATTGGTTACCAGCTTATGATAGATGTGGGAATAAGATGGGAAACAGAATCTGACACTATAGCATCCAGGAAAATCTGCTGCTGGTTTAGGAACCAGTTATTTTACGGAGTGGATCAAAAAGAAAGACACACACACAGGGCTGGCCTGAGGGTGTAGTGGTTAAGTTCGGCATGTTCCGCTTTGGCCGCCTGGGTTCGTATCCCAGGCAGGGACCTACACTACTTGTCAGCCACGCTGTGGGGCTGACCCACGTATAAAGTAGAGGAAGGTTGGCACAGATGTTAGCTCATGGCTAATCTTCCTCAAGAAAAAAAACGAGGAAGATTCGCAACAGATGTTAGCTCAGGGTGGCTCTTCTTGAGCAAAAAAAAAAAAGACACTTTATAAGCATATGGATATTGCTTTTGTAAGGAATGATGCAGGATTACCTTCACTGTGAGTTTTAAGAATATGTGGATACACTTCTACCAGGAAACAGAAATATGGGCGCTGAACAAATTGAGAGATGGGATAAAGGATGAGCAAGAAATTTTAGATGTTACTGAAGATTTCAAGGGGAAGACACAGCCAATATCCAAAAAATTATCCTTTAGACATTTCTGTTCCCCCTCCAGTATCTTTTTGGTTGTCACTCACTGTAGACTATAAAAATCTATTGTCTTGAGAATTCAGTTCTAGACCCACATTTGTATACCTCACTCAGCAGAACAAAAGCTCTACAGCGGGCTGGACTCCCCATCTTTCGACAAGAGTTTATCAGCTTTACTGCCATTTGATTGTCTTTCAAGAAGAGTCTCAACTCCCATCCCATGCAGCTTATTAATTGTATTTACACCAGCACATGTGGATCTAAGAAAATATGGCTTTTGTTTTTAATCAGTATCACTTGCTACTGTTATCATTATACCTTTTAGAATTTATGAAAGGCTTTCACATTAATTATCTCCTTTGTTCCCCACCACAAACCTGTAAGTTATTAACCTATTTTATTTTATTTTTATTTGTTTATTTATTTCCCCCAAAGCCCCAGTAGATAGTTGTATGTCATAGATGCACATCCTTCTAGTTGCTGTACGTGGGACACGGCCTCAGCATGGTCGGAGAAGTGGTGCCTCAGTGCACGCCCAGGATCCGAACCTGGGCCGCCAGCAGCAGAGCGTGCGCACTTAACCGCTAAGCCATGGGGCCGGCCCTAACCTATTTTCAAAAGGAGGAAACTCAGAGTAGTTGTGCCTTACTTACTCCTGGGCTATGCTAATTCTTAAATTCACTTCCAGATCTGAACTATATTTTTATGTGTATAGTTCAGTTTAATACATTAGTAAGATTAAATCCAAAATTATTCATTGCAGTGAACAAAAGGGAAACTAGTGTATATTATTTGCTAAGTGCCTGTATCTGATGCTTTCACATTTATCTTATTTAATTTCTGTAACCAAGAAGGATAAGCATTATTCCCATTTTACAATGGAAACTAAACAATGCTTTGTTTCTATTTTCTATTAATGACTTAACCTTAATTCCTGCCAGTGGATATGTTTTTACTATATTTTATCATATTCTAACACAAGTTAAAAGAACCATTCCAATAAGGACCATGTTTTTTTTCATATTGCATTTGTCCATAAACGTCATTCCCTTGTATGCCTAAGGAATTTAAGGAAGAAAAGTTTGATTGCTAATAATTCTTACCATGTTGGTATCCTAATTCAAAAAATATTTAGCTCTGGGGAGTCACTGCTTTAAGAGTACAGAGTTTCAATTTGGGAAGATGATAGTCTTAATGAGGGATAGTGGTGATGGTTGCACAAGTGAGTGTATTTAATGTCACTGGCCTGTACGCTTAAAATCTTAGGTGTAGGGGCCAGCCCCATGGCTTGGCAGTTGGGTGTGCGTGCTCCACTGCTGGCGGCCTGGGTTCAGATCCCGGGTGCGCACCGATGCACTGCTGGTCTGACCATGCAGAGGCGGCGTCCCACATACAGCAACTAGAAGGATGTGCAGCTATGGCATACAACTATCTACTGGGGCTTTGGAGAGAAAACGGGAAAAAAAAGGAGGAGGATTGGCAATAGATGTTAGCTCAGGGCTGATCTTCCTCAGCAAAAAGAGGAGGATTAACATGGATGTTAGCTCAGGGCTGATCTTCTCACAAAAAAAAAAAAAAATCTTAAGTGTAAATTTTATGTGTCATGTATATTTTTATCACAATAAAAAATGAAGGACAAAATGTAGGAATCAGGGAACAGAAAAGATAAGTCATGGGCCGGCCCCATGCCTTGATGGTTGAGTGCGTGCACTCCACTGCTGGTGGCCAGGGTTTGGATCCCGGGTGCACACTGACGCACTGCTTCTCCGGCCATGCTGAGGCCGCATCCCACATACAGCAACTAGAAGGATGTGCATCTATGACATACGACTATCTACTGAGGCTTTGGGGGAAAAAAAAAAGGAGGAGGATTGGCAATAGATGTTAGCTCAGAGCCGGTCTTCCTCAGCAAAAAGAGGAGGATTAGCCTGGATGTTAGCTCAGGGCTGCTCTTCCTCACAAAAAAAAATAAATAAATAAAAGATAAGTCATATCAAAATCAAGTACCAAAACAGGAATAAATCATTCCTTGTATGTGATTACTTTAAACATGAATGCATTAAACACTCCTTTTAAAAAGCTAGAGATTGACAAAATGGATTAAAAAATAAAAACGTCATACATCAAAAAAAAAAATGTTTAGTTCTTTAACCATCTCTACTTAAGTAAGGGAGCTTGCTGTGCTCTCTTTCCCTGTGCTCTCACTTACTTGCTTGAGAAGCCTCACTGCCTGATTTCTAGGGACTGTGGAGCTTTTCTTAGGCGAGGGCTGGGGAGGAGTGCCTTGTCATGACATGTAGAGGTGGGGTTGTGCTTGGGCTTGGGCTTGTGCTGTCGTGTAGTGTGCTGTTACACGCGAGGCATCTGTCCTTAGCATGCTAGCTCTCTACCCCTGGGTGTGCTTTTTACTATGCTAGTGGGGCTAGGGTCACCTTCAGTGGACTCCTGGGTGCTAGGGCGCATGCGTAAGCCCAGGAAAGTCTGGAGGCTGTGGGATGTGGGTGTTGGTGGTCTCTATCTGATTTTCTTAGCTTGCCAATTGGTTAGGGGCCTTATCTTGTTAGGCCGGGGGCTTTGCAGGTGACCCTGTCTCGTTGGGCTGGTTCCTGTCTCAGTATGGCACAGATTTGTGTGAATGGTCCCACCTGTGGATAGATCCACTTGGTTGTCCATGATTGTCTGTGGCCGTGGCACAGCATGGCGTGATGAGGCTCACACTCTTAACCGATACCTCATTAGCAACACTCTCCTATCCCTGTTATCCCACTTGGTGTGTGTTGAAATGCTTTGGTGCAGGACAAATTAACTTTTTACCTTGTGAAATAGCAGAATTTCGTCTGCCTATAATGCCTTCCTTTGCTTAACAGGGCCAACTCTAACCCATCCTCAAGTCTCATCCCAGACAGGCATGACTCCCGGAAAGCTCCCTCTGAAGCCTGAGCTGGGCTATGTGCCATCTCTTGTACCACCCAGGTGCTGTGTGACCACCTACTCCTTGTTCTCATCAGTCTGTATCTCAGGGGGACTGTTTGAAAGTCAATCTAAAGGAGTACTTTTTAGGGAAAGTAAACAATATAAGTATGGAGAAATCTGGTAAATAATATAGTAGGCATTTTTAAATTGTGAGAGAAAATAGAAATATGTCGTAAAAGCCATGGTGCATGGTACAGGCTCAC
The DNA here is from genome assembly GCF_020826845.1 of Diceros bicornis minor. Taxonomy (NCBI): domain Eukaryota; kingdom Metazoa; phylum Chordata; class Mammalia; order Perissodactyla; family Rhinocerotidae; genus Diceros; species Diceros bicornis. The sequence goes on along the minus strand of NC_080763.1, from coordinate 5,467,777 downwards.
TGGCCGATTCCTTTCAGAAAACAACATGAAACTAGAGTCATTAAACAACAAAATAATTGATAAATGTCTGCATAAAAGTTTGGAAAATTTTGTAGAGCAGAAACATAAGTAGTCAGAAAGCAGATTGAGAAAAAATAATTTGAAGATGTATGAAAGAAAAATGGCTCATTTCCCTAATAAATAACCTTTAAAGGAAAAAAAAAACTATAGAAAAATGAACAAAAGACATAGGTGAATAAGAAAAAAAAGTAGCCAGTGAGATAGGAAAGGACATTTACATTTCTAATAATGAGCTAAAGAAAGGCAAATGCGTGCATTATGGACTGTCTGGGAGGAAGGGGTAGGAAGCCAATAGGTTAGCAAAGACTAGAAACAAATGTGCAGTGTTTGGGGAGAGGGTGAGAAAACAGATTCTGTTACTCCCTGTTGGCAGGGTTGTAAAATATATGAAGTGATTCAGAGGAAATTTAAAGATAACTGCCAGAATTTTGCATGTAAATATTTGATCCAGCAGTTTATTTTATTTATAGGAATTTCTCATAGAGAAACCTAAAAGCTTGTAAAGATTTATGCACTAGGATATTCATTTATAGCATTACTGATAATAGTGAAAGTTTGGAAGTGATGGCAATGTTCATCGATAGGAGTTCATCAATAAGTAAATTGCATGATGTCCATTCAGTGAAATTCTTTGTACCTATTAAAAAGAATGGGATAATTGATAGGTTCTGACATGGAAAAAGATACAAGATATCTTATGTAATAAACCCAACTTGAAAGACAGTACATAAAATAGTCCTTCTCTCTTCCTTTTTTTTAAGGTAAAATATGTATCATTAAGTCTAGTTTGAATATGATGACTGTCTATTAATCTTTCCACTTCTTGGAAACCATGTTGAGAAAGCACAGAACTGTGGAATGAATTTTTAATCTATGTCCTTGAGTGGTGGTGGTATCACACAAAGGGCACGACCTGCTCGCCGTGAGACAAAAGCCAATTGTCAAGAGGCAAGATGGTGGCAGAGAAAGGGCATTTTATTACAGCTTGCTAGCAAGAGGGAAGATGGCCAACTAATGTCCGAAAGAACCATCTTAAGGGGGGTGCAGAATCTTGAAGCAGTTATATAGGCCAGTGGGCTACAGGTAAGGGGGTTAGGAATGTTGACCCTCTGGTGTTACAGAGTGGGAGTGGCCACACCAGATAAACTCTGTCTGGGGGTCATCACATTCCTAAGGAACTCAAAAGAACAAAGTTATTGTCTTATTGCAAGGGTCGTAAAATCTACAGAGCATACCCTGGAGGGTGCATATCCAGCTGCATTAGTTAGAGATCATTCATCAGTTACAGAATGGTTTCTTTTCTACAATATGGCTTCCCTCACGTCAGCCTTGTGTTGAGCTGGTGTCGGTGGGGTGGAGAATGCAGAGAACGGATGAGTGTGCTGATGAGCAGCTGAAACGCTGACCCAGCCACGTTCCTTGATGTCGTCTGCTAGTTAGGTTTGTTAACACCACCTATTTTAACCTCTTTCATGAAGAAGAACAATATTCATGAAGTGTTGGATACAGTAGGAATTGTTATCTTCTGCTGTCATCTGTGTGTGTATGTTTTGATTGTTTTTTTAGCAAAGCCCAGGAGAATCAGCCAGCTCGATATTAAGCTGGACAGAGTTGTTTGTGATCCCAATTTGTTTCAGTGCAAAGTGGCATTTTTATGACAGATCTGGAAGGAGGACTTTTATTGCCTCTAAAAGCAAGATTTTATCCTCCCTGTCCTTTGTTTGCACTGTTTGATGAGTCTTGTGAGTTTGTCATCTCCTTCAGGTTATCAGAACATGAGTCACCACATTGCCTCAGTGAGGTAGAAGTAAATACCGTATTAGTTTCTCGTTTTTGTTACAAGGAAATGGAAGCATGTAACAGTTCAGTAATATGTCCAAGAATAGACAGTCAGCTGCAGAAGCATATATAATTAGATTTCTTAATGTTCTGGAAGATGCTTTATTGTAAGTTACAGGCACACAGTAAATGCCTAATAAATTAATTGATGAACCTATGGGTTTGTCTACATTTCACATTAGTTCCTGAGTTTTCTAATATTGTTTCATGCAGTTACCACCTTACTAGCCATTGCAGTGCTACCCAGTAGAACTTTCTGCAGTGATGTTCTGTATCTGCGCTGTCCAGTAAGGTAGCTGCCCTTATGCGGCTATTCAAATGTGGTTAGTGCAGCTGAGGAACCGAGTTTTTCATTTAATTTTAATTTAATCATGTTGTAAGTATATAATTATGTCATATATAATATTGCCTGATGTTCTTTTTTGTTTAATATATATTGTACATTTTCAGCGACTGATTGTTAAATGGTAGCATCACAATTAGACCATTTTATCCCTTCTGTTTAGAAGTAGATGCCTTTGGGGATGTTTCAAACGTGGGGTTATAGAAATAGTACTTTAGAGAGACTTCTATGTCTGGATCATCTTAATTTAAGGAAGAGGTTTTTAGGGCTGTTAAATTGTTTTCATTTAGGCTGGGAATTCAGGAGACAGCCAAAAGTCTAATCTTGGACCCCATATCATGTACTGTAGCATGTGGCATTATCGTTGTTTCCTTGAAAATAGTTAGTGAGCCACTGTTAGCTCATTTCAAAATCAGTTGCATGATGTTAGTCATACAATTTTTTTTTTACTCAAATTCTTATTAAGCAACAAGCCACATTTTAAGTACTCAGTAGCCACATGTGACTGATGGCTACCATATTGAACAGCATAGATCTAGATCTGAATGACACTGTTAGCCAGCTACAGCTAGTTGACATTTATAGAACACTGTACCCAACAGCTATAGAATACACACTCTTTAAGCGCATGTGGAACTTTTCACCAAGGCACACCGTATGCAAGGCCATAAGGCGGTCTCAAATCAAAAGACTGAAATCTCATAGAAAATTCTGTGACCACATCAGAATTAAAGGAGAAAACAATAACAGTAAGTTACCTAGAAAAGCCCATATATCTGGAAATGAAACAATGCTCTTTTAAATAACTTATGGGTCAAAGAAGAAATTTTATGGAAAATTAGACATTTCAAACTAAATGGTAATGAAAATACACCACGTCGGGCCGTCCCGGTGACACAAGCGGTTAAGTGCGCATGCTCTGCTGCAGCGGCCCAGGGTTCGCCAGTTCGGATCCCGGGTGTGCATCAATGCACTGCTTGGCGACCCATGCTGTGGCGGCGTCCCATATAAAGTGGAGGAAGATGGACACAGGTGTTAGCCCAAGGCCAGTCTTCCTCAGCAAAAAAAGAGGAGGATTGGCAGATGTTAGCACAGGGCTGATCTCCTCTCACACACACACAAAAAAAATACACCACATCAAAAATTTTAAGGTTTAGCTAAAGCAATACTTAGGGGGAAATTTATAACTTTATATGGTTATATTTAAAAGAGAGAGGCTTTGGGGCTGGCCCGGTGGCATAGTGGTTAAGTTCGCATGCTCTGCTTTGGCGGCCTGGGGTTCGCAGGTTTGGATCCCGGGTGCAGACCTACTCACCGCTCATCAAGCCATGCTGTAGCGGCGTCCTGCATACAAAGGAGAGGAAGATGGGCACAGATGTTAGCTCAGGGCTAATCTTCCTCAGCAAAAAGAGGAGGAGTAGCAATGGATGTTAGCTCAGAGCCAGTCTTCTTCACAAAAAATTAAAAAGAAAAAAAAGAGAGAGGCTTAAAATTGATGATCTAAGTTTCTACCTTAAGCTGCAAAAAAAAAAAAAAAGGAAAACTAAACCTTAAATAAAATCGTGGTAAGAAAATAATAAGGAAATACAGGTAGAAGACTGACAAACTGAAAACGAACTGCAATGTGATATCCCTTCCTTCTGATAACTTTTACTAAGTAACTAACACCCGTAATGACTAGTAATAAAATTAGTGAGGAAAAAAAAAGTGTACTTTAAAAATTATAAGGAACCAATTTATAGGTGTGAGCTGGATTAAATTGAGTTAATTAAAATTATTTTCAGAAGAGAAGCCTCAATTTCCTTGAATTCAAATTCGCTTTAGTGCTCTGATGTGCATGTTTTGGAAGATAATTTAACTTAGCGGGGAAAAGCCTATAGACATATTTTATAAGCTCATGAAAGAATTTTAAAGCTGAGAATTTGAACTTAGTTTTGAAATAACCAGATGGTAATCAGCTGTGTGCCTCCCATTGAGAAGATGTATATTTACTTTCAGGACAGCGACATTTCCAGATGAGTCTCCAGAAGTGATTGACTCGCAGGAACTTGCATAATCTCGTTGAACTGAAAAAAATGAACATTTAAATAAAACATTGATTTTTTTTCTTATAGGTTTATAGACAAGAAGGAAAGGTTAAACCAACTTAAGAACAAGCAAGAAGAATTTCAAAAAGAGTGAGTTTTCATTTTGCTTTTTAATTTGTGGTTACCACATGGTTTAATTCAGTGCTATGATATGTAGATATATGGATTGCTACCTTAATGAATTTAGGATACAGTCTCAAAGAGCGGTGCATCTGGGAGAAGCAAAATAGGAAAGGGTATCAGGTTTCTAGAAAATATTGGGATCAGACCCAGTGCCTGGTAGACAGTAGGTACTCAGTGACAGGATGGATGGATCAAACTCCTGGCCCTGATAATTGGTGTGTGGCAAATGGGCCCAGGACAGTGGGCATATTGGGCTTGAATTAGTGGTGGTGGCTTCTATAGGACATCCCTGCCTCCGTTTACCTCTCTTCTGTATCAGTGTTTTGCAAAGTGTGGTCTGCAGATTATCTACATCAGAATTCATTAACTGTGAGGTAATGGTTAAAAATGCAGATTCTTGGAATCCTATCCCCAGATATTCTGTTTCAGCAGGTCTGGGGGGAGGCCCAGGAATCTGAGGTATTAACAAGCATCTCTGATGAATCTGTCACCCTCTGGATTTAAGAATTGTCCTATAGAACTTTCTGTCCCAAACTGACACAGTCACTGTTCTCCAGACACCCCCCAGGTCTGATGAACACATTTGAGCAGATTAAATCTTCTGAGATGCCCTTCGTTAAAGAAACCTGCTTAGATTTATTTATTATTTAGCTCAGTCATTTCTGTAACTTACGCGATCACATAAACTTTTGTTTTTACCCATAGAGCACTTTATTCCGTAGAACAAATTTTTGCAGATGCTGGCTTGTGCCATTTCTTTGGAAACCGATCATAGCATTTTAGATCATGAATTCTCTTGTAACTGTTGTTATTATTAATTGTGACTGATGAAGATATTGATTATGACTGAGGACAAAGGCTCCAAGGCCAGCTGTTAAGGAAGTTTATTGTGAAGGTTTATAGAAAGGCTCTGGGCAGTATTAAAACTGCAAAAGGAAGGAGGTGAGAAAAAAGGTGTAGAGAACAGGAAATTTGGAAAACATTTTTAAATGCTTAAGTCCCACTTTGGTATTTGGAGCCATTTCTAAGAACTTTTTAAGAAGTTGTTGATATTTTGTTTTTGAGCCTCACAAACTTATTTTAAGAGCCTATTTTCTATGTCTCTTCTCCATACAGAGTGTTAAAAGCTCTGGAAGGAAAATGGATAGCAGATCAGTTGGTAAGCTATAAGAAGAACTTAAATAATGTTCTTTGTGCTAGAGATTACATGTTTTTAAGTTGGTAGAGCTTAAAAAATCATTTTGAATTTAAATTTGTTTTTGATCATTTTTTGGCACTCCTCCATTTGAATATATTTGTAGTGTGGGCTTCTCAAATATTTCATCTAGATCTGAAAAACAGGGTATTGGCAATTAATTACGGAACCATCATAAAGGCTAATTATGAAGTCTGGTATTAACATAGAAATAAAAGAACAATGGGCTATCCTTTGTGTGTTTATTTACTCATAAACACACACTCTAAATGGATTAATAATTAAATGTGAAAAGTAAATTCATAAAAATATTTTTAAAGAAATGGGTATTTATGTAATCTGGAGTTAGCAGACCTTTATAAGCCATAGAGTTTAAAAGTTCTGTATGTTTAAGATGCTGCGCAAAATGAACATAAACTAGGAAAAAAATGAGTACAACATATGAAAATAAGGAGTTTGATTTATAGCACTTTTGCTGTTGGTGGGAGTATACACTGACATATTGTTTGGGGGATAACTTGGTGGTGGTTTGTTGGGTTTTTTTTTAACGCACATGTGGCATATCTGGCAGTTTTTCTCCTAAGAAAATGCAGGTTAATGCAGAGATTTATGGGCAAAGAAGCTGGTTGTCTGCAGCATGGTAGTGAAGTTAATATGTAAATAATGTAAATAGTCATCAGGCAGGATGAGGTAAATAATTATGATGCTGTGTAGCTGTTAAAGAGAATGTGGTTAATCTACATGTATTGATGTGGAGTGATGTCCAAAATATATTTTTTAACGAAAAACAAAAAGTAGGCTACAGTAAAGTATGATTTCATTTGTGTAAGAATGTATTTTAAATATAAATATACCCTAAAAAATCTGAAAAGATGCACATCAAACTTTAATTGAGATTACCCCTGACGAATGGGAAGGAGTCAGGCTAACACTTTTTTCTCTTCTGTGGTGTGTAATTTTTCTTACAATAATAAACATCATTCATAATTTTTAAATAATACTTACAGAGTATATGTGATATAAGTGAATTCTCCTCATGCTCTGAATGTTATAGAAACAAAACATGTTGTATGGAAAAAGAGCATAAAAGGCTATTTATGAAGAATCTCATCCCCATTTTTCTCAATTCCGTGTATTATTTTCTAGTTTTTCTTTCAAAAACTTCAACATTGATTCTTAAAGACTAATACCTTTTGAAAGTGAAGATGTCTCATTGCAGTTCATTCCTGAACCCATCAGTCTCCATGAATGTCTCTCTCAACTCCCCTGGAGAGGCTGGAGTTTCACCCACCAGAACATCTCTGTAATCTGCTATCTCGTACCATCAGACAACTTAGACAAGTGTTAAACACCATAAATATTTGAACATTGTTTAAGCTTTTGATTGTCCATATTTATGGCGGCATTAAAGAATAGATAATCATACTTTTTAACTAACTACTACTAGGTCACATTTTTACTGATCCTTTATTCACCTTGGGGGAAGCTGTACCTAAACCCCAGTAATGTAAAGAGGCAATTTCACGTTTCATATAATTTTATCAGGCTTTTCCAGAAATCTTACGTGAGTTATGTACTTTTTTTTTTAAACTTCTGTTTTATTGCAGTTTTTATTATGTTGTGAGTAATATTTGCTTATTGTATCAGTGAGATAATACAGTGATGTTGATGGTCTCCTCCATATCTAGCACTGAGAGTCTAGAGCGGTGCGTCTGTAGGACTTTCTGTGATGATGCAAATGTTCTCTGTCTACACTGACCAATGTGGTAGCCATTAGCCACATATGGTGTTAAACACTTGACATGTGGGTCGTGTGAGTAAGGAACTGGATTTTTTTATTTTATGTAATTTTAATTGACTTTTAACAGCCGCATGTGACCATAGCTATATATTTGACAGAGCATGTTGAGAGAATATCCCTTCAACATTTTTCTCTGTGCTAATTAACACATATAATAAAACAACTATGTGGATTTCTCTTTCTCTCTTAATTTCCTAGGAACTTCTGCACTGAACCAGAATAGCATTTTTTCCTTTTTGTAATCTACCATAGTTACAAAGCCATAATAAATATAATTATATTGGTTTTTTCTTCATTATGTTTTCTAAGATATACCTGAAAATAAGTAGTGATACCAGGTGGATAATCATATTAATCATAAGAGACCACCGTTTCTGATATTTATTGCGTACGTTTTTTAAGAGATGGAAAATAATGTCCTGCAAGATGAGGATTGAGCAGCTGAAACAAACAATATGTAAAGGAAATGAAGAAATGAAGAAAAGTAAGTAATTTGCCGCCCACTCTCCTGCCCTAATAAAGGGCTCGTGTGGCATTTCGTGGGATTGATAACTAGAGAGAGGAAAGAGCAAGAGGAGGGGTGGGAGGCAACAGCAACCTGGAAAAGCTGACTGCTTGCCTTCCTCTCCTTGTAAAATGTTTGTATCAGGAATTTTTATGTAAAAACCTGTAAATAATCTGCTACCCTCACTCAATTAAAAAAGTTAGGGAATGGATGTTTCCCATCTGCTTTAGCTAACAGGAAGCTCAGCATCTAACCTGGTACTTACTTAACAATAGTTATTAGTTCGTTTCAGAAGTAAAGAATATTGGCTTTTGGGCCTGTCCGGTGGTGCAGCGGTTAAGTGCACGCACTCCGCTTTGGCGGCCCGGGGTTCGCAGGTTCGGATCCCGGTCGCGCACCGACGCACCACTTGTCAAGCACCGCTGTGGCAGTGTCCCATATAAAGTGGAGGAAGATGGGCACGGATGTTAGCCCAGGGCCAATCTTCCTCAGCAAAAAAAACAAAAGAGGAGGATTGGCATCGGATGTTAACTCAGGGCTGGTCTTCCTCACAAAAAAAACAAAAAAAGAATATTGGCTTTTTCTCCCCTAGTGAGTTTTATACGTATTTTAATCTGTATTATATCTTACATTATATTTGTACAATTCATACTTTATCATAGGTGGTTGTCAAAATTTGAGTCCTCTTAGAAATCCTGTATCCTTAGAAATATTCTATGTATTTCTGAAGATCAATGTTTAAAGTTCAGAATGAGTCACCATCATACTTTGTGAATCCCTTTCTTGCGTACTCATTGCTTTCAGAAGCAAGTATTTTATAGTGGATGTAAAAGCTTCCTTTGAAGATGGTTGTCCTAATCAAGTGCTCACGTGAAGTTTCACAGGATTAATACGCTAAAGGAGCAGGGCAGCACGTGAGGAGGCGCTCAGAGCTAGAGAGCCGATTATCCGCCGAGCGTCGCCTGTGTCCTGCAGAGGCTCTGCTTCAGGCAGTGTCGGGACTCGTGACTGCGCATTGGTGTGCCTGCCCTGTCTCCCCATCCCCCTGTGTTCCCCCCGGGGGTTGCCACCAGTCATCTGTGAGCCTCAGGAAATGGCTGGATTGACTGAGCCTGCAGTTTCTCTGATATGCAAGTTTATAACTTTGACCAGCTCTTTTTAACAGATTCCTAACCCCAAAAAACAAAAGCAACAACCACAGCAAATAAAAGATATGGTCCTAAAGTAGTGGACCCTATAATGGTGGTTTCCATCCCTGGCAAATCGTGAGAGTCCCCTGGTGAGCTTTTTGAAATCTAGAGCAAATCCTGGGACCCACCCTGGATGTAGGAAATTAAAATCTCACGCGTGGAGACTGGGTCAGTGGTTCTTAAACTGTCTGTAGTAAAAGACCAGTTTTTTCTCTTTAATTTCCAGTCTGTCATAAACTGATACTGATACTTTTATAGAATACAATAAAATTTATTACTAGAAAAATGATTGCATACTTGGACGTCCTGGCAATATCAAATTACCATGTCACAGAAAAAAGTTTCTCAACTTACTCTGTATTTCTGTCCTCCTCTTGTCTGACGGGTAAAAGTTTGCAGATGGCCCGGATCCATAGGCCACACTTTGAGTAGCCCTGCTCTGGGTGGTTCTCATGACCTGCTGGGGTTGGGAACCACTGCTCTTTAGAACATAAAAATGCAATCTCGTTGCTACCCTCTAGACTAGACTCACAAAATTTTGCAAACCATTTTAAGAGAATTAATGGATTCCAGAAGCTATGCATGGACTCAGGTCCACAGATTAAGAGCCTCCTACCCATAAATAGTCTTTCTTCTTTTTTTAACTTTGTTGTTGAAATATCACATATTCAGAAAAGGGCCTAAATTATAAACTGTAGAGCTTGATGAATATTTCTCCAGACTCTTTGGACTTAAGATGTCATGATACAGAATAATACAGATATATTATACAGCATAGCTGGGGAAGTTGGATTCAGGGTTGAGCTGATCTGTGCTGCAGTTACTTACCCAAACAAGCAAGAGTAGGTTACAGAAATGACATCAGTGTATTTTCATGTTTAGGGGGAGATGGGTGGAGAGAAGGACAAACTAAACTCTGTGTGCTGAGTCTGCACTAGTGCAGATTGGGCGACTGATGATTTCCTGCCTCTATGAGGGGTCATGATATTAAATTGGAAACTGTCCTCAGAGAACCTGACCACCATGTGACCTAGGGCCATGGCTAGAGAGATTCACTTGGGCGCTTGCAAAGGGCTCAGTAGAGATCGTGAAAATGAATGAGCTTGCCAGAAAGTAAGTGTGTGATGAAACGAGAGACTTAACCTTCAGGACATTCACATTAAGCAGGAATGGTAAAGAGATGCATCTAAGGAGAAATAAAACTATAAGAAACCTTATGTCTGCAATGAAATACCTGGGTTCGGTGGTCCTCAGTCAAAGAGGATGACTTATTACATGCTTGTTATATTTTAGTCGGGAGACAACAGGGCTTTGGTTGGACCTGGTATAAGGAACTAAGCTGCGAGCCATAGGTTGGGTGTACACATTACCATAGAGTTCCGAGGAGCAAGAGGTCTAGGGAGTGTTTATGAAGGGGGGTTTTGCTGACTGAGCATAGTTGGAGTGTTTGGAGAATAGGAGCAAATAGCACTCCTAGAGAGACGTTGATTTGAAGAACAAGATGGGGATGAGTGTTTAGGGAATAATAACTGGTTCAGCATTCATCCATCCACACACAGATTTATTTAAGTAGTTCCACCTTGTGGAAAGGATTTGAAGCATCTAGTAATTGAGTGAGGCTGGCGTGCAGGCTGTGCAGAGGGAACTGTGCAATATATACCAGTTCCAGGGTGGCCTTGAGACTGAGGAGTTTGGTCTGTATTTGATTGGCAGTGGAGAACCGCTGAGCATTGGCTATAGTTTATGAAGACTGAAGGAGTGAAAGAGGATGTGAAGGCATGGAGTGGAGCCAAGCTGGAGATAGGCAGAGTTTTGGTGAGAATTAACTAGGATTGTGATAGTGGGAGTGAGAAGAAAGCCCTAGATATAAAGAACTGTAGGACAGCTCATGGAATTGACTATCAGGAGATTGATTTAGGCACTGGACAGGTCAAAAATAATCGTGAAGTAGGGAACCTAGCTTAAAGTGTATCAACAGGTGAGGCTGGCCCCATGGCCTAGTGGTTAAGTACGGCATGCTCCACTTCGGCGGCCTGGGTTTGGTTCCCTGGCAAGGACCTACACCACTCATTGGCGGCCATGCTGTGGTGGCAACCCACATTCAAAATAGAGGAAGGTTGGCGCAGATGTTGGCTCAGAGCTAATCTTGCTCAAGCGAAAAGAGGAAGATTGGCAACAGATGTTAGCTCAGGGTGACTCTTCCTCAGCCAAAAAAAACAAAAACAAAATATATCACGAGGAAGCTTTCCTGGAAAAATAATGAGCTTGATTTTGAACTTGTTTGAACCTCCTAAGTTTTTCCTAGGTGTCTGTCTGAGATTTTACTACTTGTTTTTGCTACCCTAGCAAAGTTTAGCTACAACCTAACAACCCTAGTAGGTCTTGGGATCCAGAACCTGAACGAGCTCCACAAGAAGGACAGAAATCAGACAGGATGAGTGTCTGTCTCCTTTCTTGGTTGTGTGGCAATGCTTTTCTTGCTCTTGCAGTGCCTAAAATGCTGGTGTGTGAGAAGTGCTCATCGGATAGGTGCTCCCATCCCCTGGGGGCTGCTGCATTCCATTGTAACTTTTCAGAGCTCTTGGTCTAGTTCTCTGCTGCATGACCACCTGCTGTGAGATTAACCCTTGGTCTCTGAATGTAACCCAAGGCACACTTGAAAGGTTTCTTAGGAAAATCAGGTAGCCAGTAAGTTTTTTGAACTTGAATTAGATCTCTTTTCTGCCCAACATGGCCATTCTTCGGTGTTTACCGTAAGAAAGTCAGGTACTCTGCTAAATTTTAACTTGATAGTCATTGAGTGAGTCTTGCTAATGAGGATTACAAGTGGAGATTTAGAGTCATTTTAGTGGTGGTCCCCTTTGCTTTATGTGTAATATCTACTTGAACTAAACTCGCAGTTTCCACTTACTGAACATTATCTAGTTAATTTTGTTGAGGTTTTGCTTTCTCTGAGTTTAGATTTTAGGAAGACACTTAATGCTTGTGGGCTGGGGTTCTGCAGTTCCCAGGAGCTATTTATGGAGATAATTGTTGAGTGTGATTTATCCACTTTAGATTCTGAAAGCCTTCTCAAAACCAAGGAAAAGAATCAGAAGCTTAACACTCGAGCACAACGGCATCAAGAGAAAAAGGAGAAGATTCAGAGGCACAATCGCAAACTTGGTGACTTGGTAGGAAAAAAAACCATTGACTTAAGAAGTCATTATGAGTGTCTGGCAAATCTTCGGCGATCTCATATATTAGAGCTCACCTCTGTCATTTTTCCAATCGAGGAAGTAAAGACTGGTGTGAGGTACAGTAAGCAAGTGTTTTGACTCAAGTTCCAAAGATCAAGTGTTTTTCAAATATGTTAGCACCTTGTTTATTGGTCGTCATTCTGGGGTCATTGGTTTTCCTGGTAATGAAACTGAAGTCTTATCTGCTTCAGCAAACAGTATACACTGCACGAAGTTGGGGCTGTGGCCAGGGTGAAGGGTGGTGGCCCTTGGAGAAGTGCAGCCCAGGCTGTGTCCTTCTACAGAGCTTCCAAATGAGATGCTGAGTCACACTCCTGATCAAGAGCCATCTGATGGCTGATGCTGGCTGCAGTCACAGTCGGACTGTTGATTAGTTGTATGCTGTGAGGCAGGTTCTTGAACCTTAAACCTCGAAGTCTTACTTCCTTGTCTGTTATATGGGGACATAATAATGCCTACTTCACAGAGAAATCATGAGCTGAAATGGAAGGATACACCTGGTGCTGGGTTCTCTTACTTGGTGGGCGTGACTTGTTGACTTAGCCATTTCCTGGTAAGGAGCCGCTGTCAAGCACTGGATGCTGGGAGTGAGTCGTGGGCTGTAGTGCATGGATACCCTCAGGAGTCGAGGGGATGGACAAGACAGTAGTTCCCCCTGCCTGTCCATCAGAGTCCCTCAGGAACTTTTGAAAAATACAGGTTCCAGAGGACACACCTCCAGCCTCCCAGTCCATCTCGTAATTCTTTTATTTTAAACTTCTCCAAATGATGCTAATGATCATCTGGGTTTGGAAACTGTCCCTGAAGAGTTTCCTTTGCTTTGTCACTCACTGTCAGGCTGTTCCAGTGAGGATTTTCCTGTCTCTCTTCATTGCCCTCACTTTCCAGCACCTTTCCCTGGAGTTGGACAGTCAGCGGACTGTTGCTGGTTAGGACTACTGCTAGTCTTTGCTGCCTCGACTTGAGTCTGTCCTTTTGTCTGTTGCCAGAATTAGCTTCCTAAAAGCTTAAAGGTCTGACTCTTGCTTCTGGCTTGAAAGCCTGCTCTCTGCCTCTTACCAAGTAATTTGTCATTAGTAATAGGTGGCAAACAGAAAAATAAAAAGGCAGATTCAAAGTAGAGCAGAATAGAAAGTTCAGAAATAGATCCTAAAGTGGCATTTTAGATCAGTGGGGAAAAGTTGGATTATCCAAAATTTGGTGTAAAGACAGCTGGCTAGGCCTTTGGGGAGAAAAAAGACGGCAAAACAGAAACATGCCAGGGCCGGCCCCATGGCTTAGTGGTTAAGTGCGCGTGCTCCGCTACTGGCGGCCCGGGTTCGGATACTGGGCGCGCACCGACGCACCACTTCTCCAGCCATGCTGAGGCCACAACCCACATACAGCAACTGGAAGGATGTGCAACTTTGACATAAACTGTCTACTGGGGCTTTGGGGAAAAAAAGGAAAGGAGGGAGATTGGTAATAGATGTTAGCTCAGAGCCAGTCTTCCTCGGCAGAAAGAGGAGGATTAGCACGGATGTTAGCTCAGGGCTGATCTTCCTCACAAAAAAAAAAGAAAAAAAAAGAAACATGCCAGATTAAATTCTGTTGGGCCAAGGTATCAACATTAAAACAAATTACAGTAAACAAAGACTCAGACACAGATTTTAGGAGACTGACAGCTGAATGCAAAGTCGCAGAAAAGAAAACACAGAGAAAAACTTTAATATATTAGTGTATATTATTATACACCATTAATTCTTTTTTAAGCTAATAGTTTTGAAGTTATTCCTATAGTGAGATTTCTTGTTTGTTAACATTTCTCAAACTCCCTTGAGTGGGAGAAGGAAGAAATAGAGGTACAGCTTAGAACTGGCCGTAGTACCCTCACCCCCAGTCTTCTTGGTGATAGCCCAGGAAGAGTTATCTGACATGCATGTGGTGGCAAAGGGAAAAAAGGACTGAGAACCACTGGCCAAGAGAACAAAATCTAAACACTGCAGCACAGAAGGCCTTACCCAGTCTGCCTGTTTCCTGCCTACTCTTCCAGCACCATCTCCTGGCACTTCCCTCATGCGTCCTCCACACAACCGCACTGATAGCCTTTGCTCCCCACACACGCTGTGTTCTTCCCTCCACTGTGCGTTTGTACCTGCTAGGACTTCTCATTCGCATTCCACTCTCTAGGCCAGCAGTTCTAAGTGTGGTCTGTGGGCCTCTGCGGGTCCCTGAGACTCAGGGGGTCTGTGCGGTCAAAACTATTTTTATAATAATACTAACACTTTATCTTCCTTTTTCACCGTGTTGACATTTGCACTGGTGGGTCCAAAGCCATGGTGGGTAAAACCTCTGGCACCTCGACAGATTTTTGGCAGTGACGCCAAACTGTATTAATAGTCATTGTATTCCACCATGTACTTGCAGTTTGAAAAGAAGCCAGTTTCACATCAAGACGAAGCAGTAGAAATTATTAATTTTATTTAAAGTTTATTAAGTCTTGACCCTTGCATACACATCTTTTTAATGTACCATATGATGAAATAGGAAGTATGCAGAAAGTACTTTTGCCACATACTGAAGTGCCATGGTTGGCTCAAGGTAATGTAAAAGGGGTCTTGAGACTAAATAGTTTGAGAAGCTAATACTTGAGGCTCTAGCCCATGGTGCTATCTATCTTCCTCACACCGGGGTGCACTTCTGTGCCACAGCTGGTTTGATTTTCATCTCTGACAGAATTGCATATCTGTGTATTCCAATTAAATTCTTGTCCTTCTGTGTATCTTTCCAATGTTCTGCAAATCTGGCAAGTATATTGCATGCTCTTCAAAACCAAGTCTCTTGAAATCCATACACATCTTCTGGTTTTTAGAGATCCCGCAGATGTGTCTTCAGAGAATGACAGTGCCATGACCTCCAGCACTGTGAGCAAGCTTGCTGAAGCCCGGAGGACAACTTACCTGTCAGGGAGATGGGTCTGTGACGATCACAATGGGGACACCAGCATTAGCATTACAGGGCCTTGGATTAGCCTTCCCAACAACGGGGACTACTCTGCCTACTACAATTGGGTGGAAGAGAAGAAAACCACACAGGGGCCTGGTAAGAGGCAAAACAGTCTTTGAAAACTTTTATAATTATATGTATTTTTTTAATAAGAATTTTATTTTATTTTATTTTTGAGGAAGATTGGCCCTGCACTAACATCTGTTGCCAGTCTTCCTCTTTTTTTTTTTTCTCCCCAAAGCCCCAGTACATAGTTGTATGTCATAGTTGTAGATTTGTAGCTCTTCTCTATGGGACACCGCCTCAGCATGGCCTGATGAGCAGTGACTAGGTAGGTGCCCAGGATCTGCACCTGCGAACCCCGGGCCACCCAAGCGGAATGCACGAACTTAACTGCTATGCCACTGGGCCGGCCCTGTATGTATTGTTTAATTGAGATAAAATTTGCATAACAAAATGAACCATTTTAAAGTGAACAATTCAGTGGCACTTAGTACATTCACAGTGTTTTGCAGCTATCGCCTCTGTCTGGTTCCAGGGCACGAAGCAGTCACTTCCTCTTCTGCCCTCCTCCTGGCCCTTGGTAACCACTAACCTGCTTTCTGTATCTATAGATGTGTCTATTCTGGACATTTCATATAAATGGGATCATACAATACGTGGTGTTTTGTGTCTGGCTTTTTTCACTTAATGTTTTCAAGGTTCAAACACATTGTAGCGTGTATCAGCATTTCATTCTTTTTATGACTAAATATTCTGTTGTATAGATATACCACATTTTGTTTATCCATCAGTTTATGGACTGAAAATATATATTTTTTAGATATTTCACCTCTTGGGGGTCGATACTGCTTTATTTGTATAAAAAGACCTCAGTGTTTAAAGAAGTGTATTTAGCCTATTGAGTCCCATTTCTATAGTTTGTAATTTTGTAAAGAGCTTGTTTTAGCAGTCCTAAATGGAGGTTGAAATATCCTAATAGGAAAACCCTTTAAAACACCTGTAGCTGGGCCGGCCCCGTGGCTTAGCGGTTAAGTGCGCCTCCGCTGCTGGCGGCCCAGGTTTGGATCCCGGGCGCGCACTGACGCACCACTTCTCCGGCCATGCTGAGGCCGCATCCCACATACAGCAACTAGAAGGATGTGCAGCTATGACATACAACTATCTCCTGGGGCTTTGGGGGGAAAATAAATAAATAAATAAAATCTTTAAAAAAACAAAAAACAAAAAAACACACCTGTAGCTTCTCTTTGGTGGAGAAGGATTGTTCATTTAGTCCTTCAGCAGATATTGAGTGAGTATGTGCTTTTCTGTGGTGCACTGTGCTGGTGCTGGTGATACACAGGTGAGGTCACCAGAACAGGCGTAGCCCTTTGCCTTTCTGTGGAGAGGCTGGGAAGCAGGTGATGATCCAGGCCCCGTACCCTGAGTGCACGCCCTGGGCAGAACCAGCACTGCCACGGGGCAGGGCTACAGAGGAAGGGACTGCTTTTCCAGAGGGTAGTCAGGGGGGCCTCTCTGAGGAGGTGACATTGAAGTTGGGCATTAATTGTTCTGATAAATACTACATTATCAGGTCCAAGCAGTTCAGACTCTAATTTCATTTATGCTGGGCCTATTTAAGCCCATTTGCTTAGGTTACATTCCACTCAGCAAAAACCGTAAACAATGAAGCATTAATGTCTGGCCATGGACCTTTTATTAGTAAGGAGTAAAACGTAGCCATCAGTAATGTAATGACAGAATTACAAATCATAAAATCTAAGTTCATTAATATTTTTGTTGAAATGAAAGTTGTTTTGTGTGTGGTTGTTGTTTTTATACTTTAGACATGGAGCATAATAACCCTGCTTACACGATCAGTGCTGCATTGTGCTACGCGACTCAGCTGGTCAACATTGTGTCTCACATACTTGACGTAAATCTTCCCAAAAAGCTGTGCAACAGGCAAGTCATTGAAATGGTGATGTTATCTTTGTCATGGATCTTGCATGTTCCTATTGTGTTTTTTATTCTAATTAAACTAAAACTAAGAATTTAAGTATTACCAAGACAGAAAACGTCTGACTGTGAAATATTGAGATTAATTTCAAAAGCATTAGCTAATGTGCAGATTTGTTTCATTATCTTACAACTGCATGTGAAGTCTTTGAGAAGACCACAGAGAATTCTCCGACTTGAAAAAATAATTGAAGGAAAAACCAGGTATTCAGAAGTTACGCTCATGTGTAAGAACTGGGTAAACTGTAACACTTGAATATTTTTTTGATTTTTTAAAAATAAAAAACATTTATAATTCAAAAAAATGTAAAGGTTTACAGTTTATCCAGTTCCTACTAAGACCTTCCTACCTCCCTCTAGTTATCCTTGCATTTCAAGTAAATATAAATATGTATTATTACCATCTCCCTCCCCTTTTAAACATAAAAGTTACCGTGTTATACTAAGGTGTTGTGTACCTTGCTTTTTAAGTTTATTTGTTTAACAAATATTTATTGAGCACCTACTGTGTGCCAGGCACTGTTCTAGCACTGAGTAGTAGTGAGAACAGAATCCCTGCCCTCTTGGCACTTACATTTTAATGGAGGGACAAATAATAAACAGTATGTCAGATGGTGATGAGTGCTGTGGAGAACATTAAAGCAGGTGAGAGGGAGTGTGGAGGCCGGGGAGGGCTTGTTTGAGTGGGCAGGTATGTGATCACGTGAGAACCTGAGGGAGGGAGGGAGCAAGCAACGTGGGCCCTGAGGGGAAGATACTTCGGGCAGAGAGGATGGCGAGTGCCAAGCCCTGGGGAGAGTGAGCTTCCAGCAGAGAGGAGAGCGGAGAGCAGCAAGGAGGGGAGAGTGCTCATTGCGTGGGGCCATTGTGAGCCTTCAGCTCTCGTTCTGCATCAAGTGGACCGTTGCAGAGTTTTCCTTTGTAAATGTGCCAAGATCTTACCAGTCCCCTATTTGTACTTTAAGGAACAATCTTGTATATTCATCATTTCATTAGTGTGCAAAGTATTTGCGTAGGATAAGTTTTCAGAAGTGGCGTTGCTTGGTCAAAGGGAATATGCAGTTGTGATTTTTATAGATGCAGTGAAACTGCTCTCCATGAGGGCAGGAATTCATTCCTAGAAAGTTTCTGTTCGGTGCAATTTATTAAGAGGCAAGGGGCAATGGGGTATGTCTTATACTGAACTGGTGGTATAAAGTATACTCTTCAGAACAAACATTTTAACATGAACGTTAGAATTTCCTCCAAAAAATACAACTTTACAAATTATATGTTTGCTTTACAGTGAATTTTGTGGGGAAAATCTCAGCAGACAGAAATTTACTCGAGCAGTGAAGAAGCTAAATGCAAATATTCTTTACCTATGCTTCTCTCAGGTATGGAAAATGTGCTGTGGGCTGATTTTTAATTTGTTACATGGTTGAAAATATTAATCAATGTTTTGCTTTTTCTAGCATGTAAATTTAGACCAATTACAACCACTGCATACCCTCAGGAATCTAATGTACCTGGTCAGTCCGAACTCTGAACACCTAGGCAGGTAAGAAGGATGTTGGTTGCTTTTCTCTAAGTAGTACTGTTGTGAGTACTTGTAAGTCGATTTGTTGGCAGGGCACAGGGGCCTGGTCTCCAGCCCCAGACTCTCCAAAAAGGACAAAAATAATGCAGTCCTGCACAGAAGGAAACGATGGCTAATCATATTTGAACCGTTATGGTCCTTACATAATCACTTCTCAGAGCAAATTAATATCAAACATTCTTAACACCTAAAACAGATGAGAAGAACGCAGATGTTCCTGGTGTGGGCCCTTCTTATGCCTTCCCTGAAGACCAAAAGCCGTTTCTTTGAATCCACGTCTGTTTCTTCTCTAGCCCTGCCTAGTGTCTACTCTGTTTCTTGTGCATCTTCTCTTGTGCCTACTCATTCCTTCCCGTCATGACAGTTCTTCACAGTTTTCTTTTTGTCATGGAGTCAGTCTGGCTGCCATTTGTTGGAGATAAAGGGTACTGGAAGTTAATGGGATGAACTAGTTTGAAATCCATTAGCTTAAAAATAGGAGTCAGTAACAAAAAAGACTAACCAGGACTGGTCTCTGAGATCTTTTTAGTCTCTCAGGCCATAAAAGTGTGACATTGATGAGGCTGATCTCGGGTACCACTCAAGCACCCCCTCTCTGGGTGCTTATCTTTTTTCCTTGCTCTTAGCAGTCTGTCCCTGCATTTCTGTGGATATGACTTGGTTAATAATGTACTTGCACTTTTGAAAGAGAACAAAGAAGAATAAAAGATGGGAAAGTTCTTTTGGGACTCCCTTCCCCATCATCCTTCTGCTGTGACACTGGAACCAAGGCTCAAGGGGAGTCCCCTCCACTACCAGGGTGCCTGGCTTCCTCCACGTTTCGGGGAACTTTCCGTGGTAATCTGCCCTTAACCATTGTCATGTTTCTCCCTCATCATCTCCCCTCCCCCCCAAACAGTAGTTATCTTTTCTGGAACACAGACTCCTTTGGATAAAGCTGTGAACTCTCTCCAGGAAATTGCACATACACCCAGAATTTTGTGCCATTTTTTAGGAACTTCACGGCCCTTACCCTAAATCCCATTCATTAGTTCACAAGCCACAGAAACCTGTTAGAAATCTATGCCAGTTTTAGTGGTTGATTTCTGTGGGTTTGCTTGCCATCCTCTCTGTCCCTTATTTGTAAAGAGTTCAACATTAGGAAATATATCCTTAATAATAAGAGCCAATATTTGTTGACACTGAGCTAACTACTTGATGTGTGTTAACTCATAGGTAGGATGATTATTCTCACTTTCCAGGGGGTTTCTAAGGCTTAGCATGGTTAGTGACTCTGCCCATGGTCACAGAGCCGCTGAAGGTGGTGGAGCCAGGGCCCCGCACACATCTGGCTGACTCCCAAGTAGTAGGTATTCATGCTTTTAACCAGTGCACAGTACTCCATCATGTTAACAGATTAAAGAAGAAAAACATAGGATCAACCTGATAGATGCCAGAAAAACAATGAATGAAATTCAGTTCCTGTTAATAATTATAGAAAACTATTAGTAAATTAAAAATAGATTACGGGGGCCAGCCCTGCAGCGTAGCGGTTAAGTGCGCGCGCTCCGCTGCTGGCGGCCTGAGTTCGGATCCTGGGCGCGCACCGATGCACTGCTCATCAAGCCGTGCTGTGGCGGTGTCCCATATAAAGTGGAGAAAGATGGGCACGGATGTTAGCCCAGGGCCAGTCTTCCTCAGCAAAAAGAGGAGGATTGGCATGGATGTTAGCTCATGGCTGATCTTCCTCACCAAAAAAAAAAAAAACATAGATTACAGAGCCAGCCCTGACGGCCTAGTGGTTCAAGTTCGGCGCTCTCACCACCTCAGCACTCAGTTCAGTTCCGGGCGTGGAACCACACCACTTGTCCTTTGGTAGCCATGCTCTGGTGGCTCATGTAAAAGAACTAGAAGGACTTACAACTAGAATATACAACTGTGTACTGGGGCTTCGGGGAGAAAAAAAAAATTGAATGCCTTAAAAAAATCTAAAAAAAAAATAGGTTCTGAATAAAGGATATCTACTATAAACCTACAGCAAAAACTATCCTTAGTGACGTGTTACTTACATAGATATTTAATAGAAGCATTCTACAGTCAGGAAAAAACAAGGATGCCTACCATCATTGCTATGTTAACATTGGTCTGGAGGCCGAGCCAAGGCAAAACATTTTCACAAAGAAGTAAGGTGTATTTATATTGGAAAGAAAGAATAAATTGTCATTATTGTAGATGGTATGATTATATGTAGATGAATATCCAGGAGAATAAAAAATTATTAGAAATGATAGTTCAGTATGGTGACTTAGATACAAGATCAACATACAAAAAGCAGTTGCTTTCTTATATGCCAACAACAACTAGTTAGAAAATGTAGTGGAAAAGAGGTTTGTTTTGGGGCCGGCCTGGTGGCGTAGCAGTTAAGTTCTCAAGTTCCGCTTCGGCGGCCCGGGGTTTGCCGGTTCGGATCCTGGGCGCAGACCTATGCACCGCTCATCAAGCCATGCTGACGCTGCATCCCACATAGAGCAGCTAGAAGGATGTACAACTATGACATGCAACTATCTACTGGGACTTTGGAAAGAAAAAAGGAAAAAAGGAGGAAGACTGGCAACAGATGTTAGCTCAGGGCCAGTCTTCCTCAAAAAAAAAAAAAAAGAAAAGAGGTCCCTTTGACTGTAGGAATAAAAACTATAAATTACAGTAGTCCCCCCTTATCCGTGGGGGATCCCATGGATATCCCAAGACCCCCAGTGGATACCTGAAACTGCAGACAGTATCAAACCATATATATACTATGTTTTTTCTTACACAGATGTACCTATGATGAGTCTAGTTTGTAAATTAGGCACAGTAAGAGATCAACAATAATAATAAAATAGAACAATTATAACAATATACTGTAATAAAAGCGAAGATCATAGCAACCTCGGCATACGATTTTTTTTCTTCCTTATTAAGTCTAGAACTTGCACCTTTTCACTTAAAGGAAGCACTTTACGGCTTCCCTTTGGCAGATCTGAATTGCCAGCATCACTGCTTGTGGGCTTTGGGGCCATTATTAAGTAAAATAAGGGTGACTTGAACACAAGCACTGGGATACTGTGACAGTCAATCTGATGACAAGATGGCTACTAAGTAAGTAATGGACAGGTAGTGTATATAGCATGGATACACTGGACAGAGGGATGAGTCACGTCCCGGGTGGGATGGAGTGGGAGGTGTGAGATTTAAAACTTCTGAATTATTTCTGGAATTTTCCATTTAATGTTTTCAGACCTCGGGTTGACTACAGGTAACTGAAACTTCGTAGAGCAAAACCATGGTAAGGGGGGACTACTGTATATAGCAATAATCCTTACAAAATATATGCAAACCTATATAAAGAAAATTAAGAAACTTTTTAATTACTCAACATGTATTTCTTGAGTGTCTGCCAGGCACTGTACTGTATGAAGTGCAGGACTGAATGAAAGAAGGCGTGAGGTAGTGAAGACCCTTATGATTTTCTAGGATGGGAAGGCTCAGCATTGTAAAATGCCGCTTTTCCCCGAAAGGAAACCTGATCAGAATTTCAACAGATATTTCATGGAACTTTGACAAGCTGATTCTAAAGTTCAACTAGAAACACAGTCTGCAAGGAAATTTTGAAAAAGAATGATAGGGGATAAGCTTGGCCTCTTTTAAAACACAGTATGAAGTTAATTGAAACAGGGTGCTGTTAGCATGCAAACAGGTGGGGCAATTAGAGGACGAGAAGAGAGGCCAGCAACAGACCCTTGTCTCTGTGGGAACATCGTGTATGCGTTAGAGGTGGCATGCTGGATTGCGTAGTAATAGCAGCTCAGTTGTGGTGGGCCAGTTGGGTATTCATGTGGGGAAAAAGTTGGATTCATACCACATTGCATATACAAAAATAAATTCCAGATGATGTAAAAGACCTTTAAAAAAATAAATAGGAGAAAAGACAGTGTGTTATAATCATAGGGTGGGGAGGGAATTCCAAAACAAACCACAAAACCCAAAAACCATAAAGGAGAAAGGGGTTACGCATTTTACTGTCTAAATGTCTCTGGTAAAAGATATAAACAAAGTTAAAAAACAAGGAATAGATATGTTTTGCAATCTAAAGAACAGACAATGGATTAAAATCTAGACTACTTAAAGAAATCTTTCAGATCAATAAAAGAAAGACAAACAACCTAATAGAAGAACAGACCAAGGATTCAAACAGGTATTTCACACAACAGAAATAAAAGTAGTCAGTATTCAAATGAAGCAAATCTTTAGCCTGAATCAAGAAGAAAGAAATGCAATTCAAAACAGGTTTCCATTTTTCAGCCATCAGTTTGGCAAAAATGGAAAGAATAGATGATATCCAGTGTTGGTAGTGGTTTTGGAAAATAGACAGTCTTATTATACTAGGGGTGGATTTCCTTGGAGGATCTGAAGTTTTCTATGGGCTTGCCCTCCTGGAGTCAGCTATCCATTTAGAGGGCTTCTGTATGACAGAAGTACACATACACGGCCAGGCTGGTGTCACATCCGAGTTCCTGGTCTGTGAGCCGAGAGGTCCAAGCTTCAGAAGTCTCCTTCTCACACCTGCCTCTCAGAATCAAGGCTGAGAGAGATTGTGAATGGAACCTGGGTGGGACTTGCTGTTCCTGCTGAGGATCCCATCCTGAATTCAACAAAAGTTTTTTTTCTTTGAAATAAATTCAAACTTACAGAAAAGTTGCAAAAAATAAAAATAGTACAAAGACACACAAACCCTTTACCCAGGTTCCCCTTTGTTAGTATTTTACCCCACTTGCTTGATCGTTTGTGCAGTCTCTATCTTTGTCTCAGTAAATACATGCATACACACAAATATTTTTTTTTCCTGAACCTTATGAGAATGAGTTACATACATCTGGCTCTTGACCCCTATATACTTCAACGTGTATTTCCTAAAAGTAGGGATATTTTCTTATTTAACCACAGTACAATTATCAACATCAGCAAATTTAACATTGCTACGATAATCTGCCCATATGCCCATTTTGTCAGTGGACCAAATAATGTCCTTTATGGCATTTTTCCTCTTCTAGTACATGATCCAGTGTTCATTTAGTTGCTGTGTCTCTTTAACCTCCTTTAAATCTGAAACGTTTTCACAGCCTACTTTGTCTTTTATGACATTAACAATTGTCCTTTTTGTAAACAGTACTTTTATTTTGAGTTTGTTTCCTTGCACTGAGATCCAGGTTCTGCATTCTAGGCTGGAGCACTGCCTAGCTGGGAGTGTCTCCTGGATGTCCCTTTAGAGCCCACAGTGGCCATCTCACAGGTGTTGTGACTTTGATCACCCATTCAGGATGCTCTCCTGATCTCCTCCACTGTGTAATTCCTATAGTTTTCCTTCCTTATAACTAACAAGCAGTCTGTGGAGACGCTGTGAGGCCATGCAGTTACCCTTCTCATCAGAATTTCCCCCTGGATTTAGTATCTGTTGATCATTCTTACCTGAGCCAGTCTTTACCATGATGGCACCTACATTAACACATCATTATCATCCAGAGTCTATGGTTTACACTAGGTTCACTCTTTATGTTCTACATTAGAGCAGATGATATTTTTCAAATAAGATATTTTGCAAAAGAGACTTAAAAAGCCAAAAAGATCATTTTGTTGCCTTGATCAATAATAACTCCCTGCAGCAGCATGGGAAAATGAGTACTCTGGCTTCAGGGTCTTGAATAAAAATATACCAATTATTCAGCTGAACTGAAAATTAGAGGAATTATTTTGTAATCTTGATTCCCCACAGACGTTAAGCAAAAAAGACTTAATTTGTTTTGCAGGTTAATTCAGTGTGATATGTGTGTGGCTCTCGGGGTATGCTGGGCAGATAATAGATCTCTAAGCTAGAAGTGATGGGAGAGAGGCATTGAGTGGAGGAATGTCCTCACCTGTGGGTTCTCAGAAATGTAGGTTACTCGTTGGAACTCAGATTGTTCCAACTGGCCACTTTGGGAATCATGCACTAGTTTATTTTTCATTTGAAGTACCTAATTGAGCAGGTGCTCCATGCCAAGTGGACTCTGCCCTATGGGATTCCAAGCAGAGAACTGGAGTCTAGGTGGCTTCCAGCAGGTAGCTCGCTGCTTTGAGGAGGTGTTATTTCCCCCTGGGTATCTATCACTGCTGCCTCTCTCCTGGGAAAACCCTTAAAGAGGGGATCTGGGGACAATGACAGTCTCATGCTGAGAAAGACCCAAAGAGTAGATGAGGTGGCATCACAGAGGAACAGAACAGAAACAGGCTGGGCCTCTGAGCTAGCAGGAAGGAAGGAAGGAGAGCTGATCTGGGCCTGCAAGGGAGTCTGGGGGAATCAGGAGGCCTACCCTGGTGGTAGGTGCCGAGGCCTCTTGGACAGTAAAGCTCAACAGAACAGAATCAGAAAGCCTTGTGTTTAGGAAAGGAGGGAGCCCAGCTAAGGTACTTAAACTGTGAACACTTTTAGTAAGCAAACACCACGAGGAGAGAGGCAGCTACTGGGCAAGCTGAGGCAGGCGGGGCTGACTGGAGATGGGACTGGCTGGGAAGTGATGGTGGTACAGTGAGGACCTGGGCTGGGGGACATGTTGAAGATGGAATGGGGACGGACTTGGTGAGCATGAGGGAAGAGGGGGCAGTTCCAGCTGGCTTCTGTTTGGGGCCTGGTTGACTGGCTCAGACATCTGAGAAGATGAGTCTGAGAGGTTAGCAACCCTCAGACAGCTCTGGCACGCAAGCGGATGTTTGGGAGTAGAGCTAGGAGGAGAGGGATCTGAAAAGGCTTTGGAGTAGATCTGTTGGCCGAGGAAACGATAAAGGGAAGGGAGAAAAGAAATGCACTGTAAGGGGAACTTCAAGGAAGCAGAAAAGGGGTACTCAGAGCTAAGATGCTGGTTGCAGTGCTTATTGGTTTGTTGGAGAAATTTTCAGGGGAAGATAGAAAGACGGGAGCACTTCCCTCCCAGTTTTCTCCCTTCACATAAGGACTTCTGGGCAGGGTGGAGGCCTGGTAAACTTGAGAGGCCCTAGTCTGAGGGGCTCTTTGAAATGTGAATTGCTCACTGGAGGCCAAGGGGAAACCCTGTGGCACATCTTCCAATTTAATTAAGACTTGTAAATATCTAAAACCTGCCTGGAACAGAAATGTTAGCTAGTAACTACTGCTGTGTCCAGCTAGGAAGCAGGGGTGACTTGGGGGAATGAAGGCCACTTGACCCTGGAAGAAGCGAATCAGAAGGGGCAGGTCTGGTGAGGTGCACTGGAGGCCAGCGCTAGGCTTTATCATTATAAAGGCTAAAGGATTTTGGAGTATAGACTAAAATGGCAGGCTGTACAATTCTAGGATATTTCTCATTTCTATCTGTTATTTTTGCTAATCTGTCATTTTCCCCAAAGTAATTATCAGTGAAACTCTTAAATGAGCAGAGGCATTGTGTCCTTATCCTGGAGACAACAGCGGAGAGATAGGGGCTGCCGAGGGGCTTGGTCCCACCCTATAGCTGGCTGTGGGGACATCCCCTGGAGGGCAGTAGGTGGGGTGATTGCCCACCTGAGGGAAATGCAGCCTGGCTGCCCTGAGGCGGGAGCTGATGGGCACTGGAAAGGGGGCAAGGGAAAAGCAGAAGGCCTGAGTGGGATTTGCTGACAGGGTTTCACAGCGGCACTGAGGAGCTGTCACAGGGGCTGAGGCCTGAGAAAGGTCATTAGATTTGGAGGTAAGGACCTCATTAGGGACCTTGGGAAATAAAAATAGTTTTTTCCTGAAATACAGTGCAGAAATATGCGCTATTCCAGATGAATGTGTTCTAAATAGTTATGTATCATTCTGTGTTATAAATGTGTCCCTAGAAAATTATGTGATGATATCTTAAAATGTGTGCAGGAGCCTGCTGTCAACACCAATCCAAGGAAGCTCTGCTAACATGCACACAACCGTATCGTTTAACCCTTTTGAGTCTTAAGAATTTCATAATTGAAGGCTTCCATAAGGCAGAGAACATCTGTACAGTTTTTTTGTGTACCATTCATTACTTGTTCCACTGATAGGCCAGAGTGTACATCACGTGACTGGAAGGCATTGCGACCACAGCTCTTTACAATAGGACATCATACTTGGCACCAGCATGGATGGTCTCAGTGGATGGGCTTTTTTCCATCTGGGGTCTTCACAAATAAAGTAGATAGGATTGAAGACAAGTGTCGGATCGTGATTTTATTCATTAGTAGGTGTCAGTTATTTAGGTAAAGAAAAACACAGTTATAGACCAACAGTGGGCACAGTGCAGACTAGGGAACGGGTGCAGTGACGGCCCTGGGTCCCCGTCCCGTCAGATCTTATGTCACCTATTGTCGCGTGTTGTAAGAGTGGTGGTTGTCTTGAAGAGGCCCCTCGCTGTCTGCACACAGGTCAGGACCCTTTGAAGTGCGAGCAGACCTTGAGGAGTCCATGGAATTTGTGGATCCCGGAGCTGCTGGAGAATCAGATGAGAGTGGAGACGAGCGCATGAGTGACGAGGAGACCGACCTGGGCACGGACTGGGAGAACCTGCCGAGCCCCCGGTTTTGTGATATCCCTTCCCAGCCTGTGGAAGTCTCCCAGAGCCAGAGCACCCAGGTGTCACCGCCCGTCGCGAGCAGCAGTGCGGGCGGGATGATCTCCTCTGCCGCAGCCTCGGTGACCTCCTGGTTTAAAGCTTACACTGGACACCGTTAAAAAGCATGGACCAAAACATGCCAAATTTGCCGCAAGAAAGTTCTTCCACTAGGCTCCGGTACACTTGATGTGTTTAGTTAAGATAGTGCCTGGAACAAAAGAGGTTCAAGTTTTTTTTTTTTTCCAAGCAGGGAGACAAGCATTTCTATTTGTCAAATAGCCAGTGGTGGTGGCCGACATGCTTATGATAATTAATAGAACGGAAGGGTCAAAGGTCCTTCTACCTAGACTGGTGGTGGGGGAAGGACCTGTGCATGTGGCCAGTTCTGTTGAGGCAGAAATCCATTTGGGCTCCCCAGTCACAGCCCACAGGCCACATGGACGGGCTGAGGTGTCAGTCCTGGTGATGCTGCGACTGTTCCTAAACACTTTACATTTTAGAGGGTGAATCACAAGGAAATTGATGAGTAGGGCTTGAAAGATAAAAACTGTAATATGAGTTTGTTTTTATGCCTTGGTTTTTTGTACAGAGAACCAGCAGGCAATTTGAAATACTTGATTTCTTTATAGTTTGGTCATGTTTGGTTTTTAGGTCAAAGATTTTGGTTTTGTTTGGAAGGGGTAGTGTTTTTTGCAGGGGGGAGGGAAGGGGAGTTTAAAAATTACTTCACTTTGCTGCTCTGTCATAGCTCGTCAGACATTCCTGTTTTTCTTTCTCCCCACACACCAAAGAAACTAAGGTCTTTTTTTCCTTAGGACCCACATCCGTGAACAGAAGAAATCCTGGCTGCAATAATGGTCTAGAGATTTTAAAACTGTGTTCTTCTGAGGGGAATTAAGTTCATTCTTACCTCGATTATTGAATTCCTACCATCCAAGCTGTGTGCATTTTGAAATTGAACTTATTTTCTATGAGTGAAAAATAAGTTATTAAAGGTCATTCCCTTATGTAAACTAAATGCCTGCCTGGGCACAGGTTAAAGCCACTTAATTAAGTGGTCTTTGGTCATTCTTCTGGTGTCCAGTTTCTTTTCTAAGGGATTTAGTAAGTGGCAGGTTTTTCCCAGGAAAACCATCCTGCTTATTTGTTTCCTAGAGGTCATTGTAGCTCTAAGGACACTACCTTCGCTCAGAAATGCAGAGCAGGTGATCCCAGCTGATACTGCTCTTCTCTGTCCTAGGGAAAGCTCAGATGGAAAGAGTTATTCCTCACCAAGAGCTCATTTTCAGCTAATGTGTCTTGTCATTCTCTTACTGACAATCGTATAAGAAAACTGTAGAGAGGCATTATGTACAAATATGTAAGTAGTTTTTTATTTTTAATAACTGCAAAAAAAAAAAATCCTATGTAACAACTACAAAAAGAAGCCCTATGAAGAGTTCCTGACAGGCATTATTACCGTATCTTGTTAGTGTGATTAGCACGATCGTGCCTCAGATACATCAGCTGGAAGTTGGCCCTGCCCCCGCCTCTCTTCTCATTGTGATGATTACAGTTGATACTTGGCCTCCAAATCCGAGCTGCTATATCTACAGCTTGTGCTGTTAGTATATTCAGTGGCGGGTAGAGTTTTGGGTAGACTTGCAGAAGAAGGGTGTTTGTTCCTCTCCGGGAGTCCCATGTTCCCGACTACATGCCTTTTCACCAGAGGGAAGGAAGTGGGCTTTCCCCGGTGGGCTCTCACATAGCTGGCGTCTGTTTCAAGTGCTCAGCTTCGTGACTGCTGGGCTCGCACTGCACCCTCCGGGTCTGTAGTTCATAGGGAGTGGGTAGGGTGGACTCGAACAAATGCCAAATGAACTTAAAATCCCATGAGAGAAGAGTTGGCTAGGCACTTCAGCCCTCAAAAAGAACAGCTTAGTCTCAAGAATCAGAAGACTAGGATTTGGGGCTCGCTGCTGAAAGATGCACAATAGTCATGGTTTTTCTCAAGTAAGCCTCTTGTGAAGCCATGATGTGAGATGAAGCTAAAGAATAGAATCCAGAGATCACAAACTCATATCTAGAGTAATTCAACAAAACTTAAAGGATATGGAAAAGTTAGGGATTGATAGGGTATATTTTTTTGTTGTTAATATCAACTAGAGGCACTTTACTTAGGGTTAAATGATCAAACCCTTTAGTGGATTTGAACACCCAACATGCTGGCTTACACTGCTGACATATTTTGGTTTTCATTATTTTGCACTGGATCCACCCTGTAAATATTCTTACATATGCATTTGAACCACTGTTTTTTTCTACTCTCTTTGCTGCTCATTAAAATCTTTCATGTAGGTGCCAGAACCATATATAAACAGCTTTTGTAAAAATTGAAACTGGTATTTTTTTTTTAAACAAAAAGCCATAGAACTTGGTTATGTTTTCCATATTAAAATGATTTGTTGAAACAAGGTAATACTAATAAAAATCCACAGGCACCAAATATGCTGTTAAAAGGATCTGTTAAAGATTTTTTTTATAATGGAATATAACTAAGAAAAGTTTTACACATCAGTGAGTTAAGGGGAAAACGGTATATCAGCAGTGGGTATAGCAGACAGGTTTCATTTCAGGATTCGAGTCTCAATAATTTGGGAATGACCATTCAGTGGCATGCTGTTGAAAGAACCACAGTACCCTCGTGGTGTCATGTTGCAGGAATTTCCTACTGCTATGCGACTTCCAAACCAGTTTGAGTCATACAAATGTTCTCTAAAGTCTTATCATATTATTGCAATAAATCTTTTAACAGTACTTTGCTAACATGTATGTCTTTTTCAAGCTCTGATTATTGATTTCTGCTGATACATTGAAGGTAGCGAGAATGAGATCTAACCCTATTTTATACAAATTATAGGACAATTTTTTTTAGAATTTTTTTGCCAGGTAGGGAAAAAATGCCTGTTGGTACTTTTTTAAAATTATAGATCATGGTGGTATTAACGATAATGGTCCATCTTTAGTAAGCTGGGAAACTGGTTGCTCACCAGTTACATACTTTCTCTAAAGATGCATTTTTCTTCGGTAGCCATCACATGATGCTTGTGCCCTGTAGTGGCTTGGTGTCTTGCAGTAGCCCCCTGGGGTGGCAGGAATGGGGTCTCTAGGTTGCCCATATGGAACCTGCCCAGACTTTCTTCAGGATAAGAGAGAAAGAGAAATGTTAGCGGTTAGAGGGGATCTGTCAAGCTGAGAGGAGAACCAAGGAGTTTTGGAGAATCCCTCTTTTTTTTTTTTTTTTTTTTGGTAACTAGTCTCTCCCGGATGGATAATCAGTACCTTTCAGGTTAGATTATTATGGAGAGGGGCCACTTGCAGGTGGACAGGGGATACCAAGAGTGACTACCGTGGAACAGCCAGGCCAACTTGGAGAAATACCGAGAAACCGTTGCCAGGTCATCCTCCTCCTCTACGTGCAGTGGAAGACTGGCCAGCAGCAGGAGGAAACAGGCAAGGAAATGGAAGGGTTCTGAATAGGGCGTGTGCTTCCGTGTTGGTGTTTTCCAGTCTCTTCGGGCAACAGTTAAAAACAGGATCCCATCCAGTGTACACATGGAGATCCCCAGCCCTGGAGTTACATCATGGTTGACGCAGGACGCAGGTTGAAGCAGATGGGAAGAAACGGGGATAAATTTGTCCCTCGTGGTTGGGGAGGTCACTTTAAAGTGGCATCAACAAAATGTGCCAGGAAATTAGAAACTGGGCTCTTAGGCAAGTCATCTGAACCTCCGCTATGAAACGCTCAGTGAGAGAAAGCCGCCACCAGCACCTGTCCTAAGGACTGGGGAGAAAATCCCCTGGAAAGAGGGAGGGGTCACCATCGGCTTCGAGTGCCATACATGAAGAGGAGTTTGTTTTTTTTTAACCAGAAGCCAGCAGTGAGCCAGTCTTTTCTGGACGAGAAGGGATGGCACAACATCAAGCAGCACATCAGTGGCTTTTGTGCTGTGCTTTTTGTAGGAAGGAGTGAGAGAGAGTCTCTGGTGGGGAAATGCTGACGGAGAGTTTGAATGGTCCCCTTTGAAAAGTGAGAAATAGGCAGGAGGGATTTGACAGCACTAGGTCAGTGGGGAAAAATGGGCTGGAGCCAGGTGAGGGACAGCAGCTCAAAGCCATGAAGGGTCCTGCGGCTGAGGCATTGATAATCCATATCAGATTGTTACCTCCTCCTCGGGATGTGGCTTTTTAGCATTTCCTGTATGTCTCCAGAAGACACCTGGATTTTGAAGAAAGGGTTTTCCTGCCCTTCCCAGGAGCAGCTTCTTCCCCTAAATTTAAAAACATTATCTGGAAGACTTTCTAGAGCATAAGCAAGTATGTGGCTCTCGATTTGGGTAAGACAGTGCTGCGTGGTTTGGAAGTAGGAGATGGAAGACACACCTCCCAATCCAAGGCTGGTTAATGAAGGACAGACAGAAGCAGAGCATATCTTGTGTGTCAGCAGTTTAATACAGTTGGCCCATGGTATCCACAGGGGATTGGTTCCAGGACCCCCCACAGATACCAAACTCCATGGGTGCTCAAGTCCCTTATATAAAATGGCATAGTACAATGAAGACAGTCGGCCCTCCGTATCTGAGGGTTTCACATCTGTGGATTCAATTCAGTTTCTCCATATCTGCGAAATTTCCATCTGGGTGGTTGAATGTGCAGATGTGAAACCCGTGGATATGGAAGGCCAACTGTAGGTGCCTTCCAAGTAGGAGGGAGCATATCTAGCATCCACCCTCAGAGGGAAGTACATCTGTTTTCTGGTTCAGAGGCATTGATACTGGCTTAAGTTGGCAGTTCTGCTTACCCTCTTGAGGGCCTTTAAGAAAAGGCCTGCTAAGAGCTGGAGAGCTCCTACAGAGGTCTCGGAGAACACTATGCCCAAGACCTTTTAGCTCCTAAATTTCTCCAGAGCCTTGCTACTCATGATGTGATCCTTGGACCTGCAGCACCGGCATCACTTGGCAGCCTGTTAGAAATGCAGGATCCTGGGCGCCACCTCAGACCCACTGAATCAGAATCTTCATTTCAATAAATCATATGTACATTACTATTTAAGCAGCACTGATCTAGAGCAGTGCTGTCCAATGGAAATAATGTAACCCACACGTGTGATTTTAGAGTTTCTGGTAGTCTCATTAAAAAAGGTAACATTTATGTATTTTAACTCAGGATATCCAAAAATATTATTTCAACAGGTAATGAATATGAAAAAAATTAAGATATGGGGGGTGTTGCAGGAGGCTTCTATTTGTATTCTTGCCCTGGGCCACAAAAATGTTAGGGAGGGCTCGCCCCTATATCTGCACCCTTATAATAAACCCTCCTAGAATTCACTCACTGTGGGTGTGCCAGCAGTTTCTTGTTGAGACCCTGTGCAATACAGAGCCTCTGTAGAGCACAGATTGGAAACAAGTTGAGGGGCCTGAAGCCAAGACTACCGGCCATGGAGAATGGAAAAGTCATGGGAGCTGGTCCCAGCTTGGGTGCTGGGGCAGCCAGGTCACCATCTCTGCTCAGAAGGAGAGTCAATCAGGGCTGGAGTGGAAGGAGAATTGTTCATGGCAGGCCACGCACCCTGCAGCAGAATCGCGCCCAGCTGCCTACGCAGACAAGGCCTGGTGAGGACAGGCAGCCGAGAAGCCAATGGCTCAGGCCCAGAATAGAGAAGGCTGGGTGGGCCAGGCCTGGCTTCATCCCTCCCCCCGCCACACTGCAAACACTCAGTTATGCAAATGGGACATTGAACCTCATAATGGACATGAGAACTGAACAAATACAACCTTGTTCTACATTTTACTGATTGTTCGGCAACGAATTGATTTTGAATTTGCTTTTTGAAGAACTGCATCAACCTCTTTAAACTACTTAATAGACATCTGAAAATACCAGTTTGTAAAGCAACTGTTTGATTCTTTGTTGGAGGGGGTACAGAAAGGAGAGAAATAATATAAATAGCACAGGTGATTCTGCCCTAATTTACTGGGAGATAGGATCTGCTAGTCCTGAAGTCTCAGTTTCTGCACCCTGCTCATCACTCAGCAAGAGCACCTCCTCTGACAGGACCTACACACTCACCCACTGTACATGGTGTAGAGCATCCTCTACTGGGTGATGGACACAGGATTTCCAAGAGTGATTTCAACTGAATGCCATTTCCCCCCCTAAATGCTAAACTTAGAACCTAATCCCTGCTGTTTTATCATTCCAAAGAGAAAAGCCAAACGTTTAGTAGAATCTTCTAATTTTCAACTTTTATAGCCCACCTTAATCCCAAAAGAATTGAGACAAAGTGTCCCCAGACTAATTTGTTCTGAGGCCTCTTCTCTGCTAAGTAAAGAATGGATGAGGGGCCTTTGGCCTGGGGGGAAGGAGAGTTGTTTGCTTTCTAAATAGATTCACATCACAGCTCTCAAGGGTTGTTTCAGTGTAAAGTTGCCATCTCTCTGCTCCTACCACCCGCCCCCCTTCCAGCTACCAACTCTAGTGGCTCTGCTCCTCTGCAATAACACTAAGGTCAAACCAACCACCTAGAATAAGGGTGCTGCCTAACTGTGGTCTTGCTAAACTCAGTTAGGTATAAATACACTGGCAGTCACCCAAGGGTGGATCACCACAGTAATGTTGGTTCTTGCCATGAGGTTGTGCAAACACCAGCTATGGCCACAAGCTTAGGAATGGCGTGCATGTCACTAGATGGGGTTGCACGTTTCCCACACAGGTACTTGGACCAGCTCACAGAGACTGCACCACTAGCTTATTTGAAGCCAAAAGAAAAGCAGGAATAGAAGCTGAGATTGCCCGAGAGCCAGGCGCTGTGTCCAGGAGAGAATGCATTTAAACACAGCATGGTACCTGAAAGACAGTAGGAGCTACATAACATCAGCTCCCATAGGTGCAGTCTGCGGTATACAGTAGGCAGGGTCTTGGTGCAGGCTGGCTTTATTCTGTTTTTGAGGCAAGCTGTGGGATGAAGGAGAGGACAACTAGCCAGTCTGTTGAGTGAAGAAGGAATGAAGGCAATTGAAGCTGTGGAAAACGCCTTGGAATACCCACATAATAAAAAATAAAAACTGGTCCAAGCTAGTCCAAAAAGTTTGGCAAGGAGGCCAAGTTAGAAGGCGTGGTTGGACAGAGCCCAGGAAGGGAACTCCTCGATCACGCGAAATGAAACCATCAGCCCACAGCCTCCTGCAGTCAGAAAGCCCGAAGCAGCCTGCTCCAGGGGAACCACTGACGACAGAGCCCAGGTCACACCAGATGCACAACTGACAGCTACCCAGCACAACTCACAGGGCTGCTATGGGCGCATCCCTAGCCACGAGTGCTCCCATGGAACCAGCTGTGGCCAGAGGAAAACAAACATCATCCTTGATCCCTTTATCCCCCCTTCAGTTTTCTCGTACTAGATGGAAAATTACAGTTTAAGCCAGAGCAGTCACAACCTGCCAACACCCCTCACATTAAGATGGTCGCTAGAGAGGAAAAGAAACATTTTATGGAGTGTGGACTGGGTGAGGCACTGGGGGGGGGGGATGGCGTGACCAGCTGCCCTCTGAGCCCAGGACGCTGCGGGGAGCGAGATCCACATACAAGAGGAGGCGCTTGGCGGAGGCAAGCACAGGGTGCTGAAGGGTGCCCAGCCGAACAAGGTGGCTGTCAACATTGACAGCACAGAGCTGTCCAAGTGCTAAGCAGGGTGTGTGGTCAATTTTGAACGATCCTTTCACCATGGCCATTTTAACGCCATTTTGACAAGACCTGAAAATAATTTTTAGCTGTTTTCCCATTTCCATTTTGTCCCTGCCTTGGTTATCTGGTCTCATCCAGTGGGCAGGGGACAAAACCAAACTGCCCCAGAGGCGGGGGTGGGGGGGGGGGGTGCGCTCTGACTCGTCCAGATTTCTCTGGTGCTGTTTTTTTTCTTTCAAATGGCGAAGTGAGGGGTGGGAGAGAAAAACTGGGCCAGGCGTATTAGAGCCTCTGAGCAAAAGCTGAAGGGGGAAGTTTTCTCTATTTGTGTCCCCACAGGGCGGGGCGGGGCGGGGGTGGGGAGGCGGCTAGGGTTCTGGTGCCCACATGGTCATTTCCTTTCCTACACGTCTAAGAGTCTAGGACTCGACAGCAGTGCAGGAAGGCAGGTGGTGCTGCTCTGTTGCAGGCAATAGAAGGGGCCGGCTTCCCCAGCTTGGCACTAGGGGGCTCTGAAGCACGGCGTCTTTCTCCTCAGGGGAGAGCGCCACTCGTCTAGAAAGGAAGACCAGGGAGAGAGGTGCCCTCTGAGGCCGCCTGCTAAAATCCTCTACCATTTACATGGACAGCACTGGGAGCTGGGTCCTGCCACATAGTTCAAGAGGGGTCATCGCTGATGTCTGAGGACCCCAAGAACTGCACGCCAAGATGGAGTGGGGGCATTCCTACTGTACCCTCTGCTCTTGGTCACTTCAGCCCCTCACAGAGTCACAGTTTTGCGTCCCACGTGAAAACCAGATCCGGAATGGCTGAAGGGAAAACCAACCAAGGGAGTCGTTTGTTTATCCTGTGTGTCGACCCTGGGCAAACGCAGGACTGCCAGCCAGTCACCGTGACAGCTAACGTTTTCTGGGCACTTGCCCCACGGCAAGCTGTCCTCCCAGGCCTGCATGTGCTTATCTCCTTGAATCCTACATCCGGAATCACAAGAGCCCCATCAGGAAGGCACGCTGAGCCTGCCCCAGGGAGGAGGACGGGCACCGTCAGCTTCAGCCCGGGCTCCGCTGCACCCCAGCGGGGCCGAGGCACGAGGAAGGACACTGAGACCTTGAAGGAAAAGCAAGCTGTTCTCGGCCTCTCGGTTCTGTGTCCCAGACCATGAATGAGCCTGCGGGCGCCAGCCAGTCTGCACGTCAGAGGTACCGTCATGTGCCTGACGGGGGCAGACTTGCTCAGCACTGAGACACTTTCCAGCGTTAGTACGGCCTTTTCAGGGAGGAGCAGCTCCTGCCTAAGGATAAGGGCAGAAGCAGCCGAGGCGTATTCCAGTCTGGAAGCCGCTCCGTGGCCACCCCACCACCACAGCCACGGAGAACTTGGTCCACCCGGCTCGCCTTGCCCCACTCTGCTTAGCAGCACTGGCCAAACATAGTTTTCAGGCCCTCACAGCAGCTTTCTGGGGCCCAGTACCTTCCAACCCAACATTACATGACCACAGGCCTGAATATATCCTCAATGACTTCTGATCGATTAACTAATTATGCCTGGACAAGTTGTAAGAATATCTTAGATAATACACCTCATCCAACAGGAAATACAGTGGGTGTCAGGCAGACAAGAAGTTCAAAATAAGTGTTAAAGGGTTGCAAAAATGTAAGCTCACAATGTT
This sequence comes from Diceros bicornis minor, assembly GCF_020826845.1. Classification (NCBI taxonomy): domain Eukaryota; kingdom Metazoa; phylum Chordata; class Mammalia; order Perissodactyla; family Rhinocerotidae; genus Diceros; species Diceros bicornis. The sequence continues at coordinate 5,430,824 of NC_080763.1, read as the reverse complement.
AAATGAAGATGGTCTCATTTTGGTAGCAAAAAAAACTTTCTCCCTCACCCCCTAACAATTCAAAAAATTTTTAATTCTTTGACTCAGTTCACAACATCCTTCTTCAATATTACCTCAAAAAAGGAGGAAAAAAAATTTGCAAAACTCAGGTCCCATTTAATATGCATGTTTTTATTGAGGTTTAAAAAAATTTGTAACCAGACAAAGAATAAAATAGAGAAGAATGTTATAATCTGACTATATAATATTCTCTCATTCTTGGGGGATCACTAAAATATAACAAAGGATTGTTCTCTATGCTAATTCTAAGGTTGTCCAGTTAAAACATTATTTGGTATCTTTTCAACACATTAACTTCTTAACTATATTTAGAGTTTCTTCTCAGAAACATTCATATATTATACAGGAAACATTCATAGTTTATTTGGAAAACATTCATATTTTATACAGGATGTACAAATTTGAGACAATAAAAAAAACACACAACTATAGCCGCAACACTATCCTAGCTGCGTTGTGGTGATTTTGTTTAGTCAGCCGTCCACTATATACAACTGGATTTTAATAGTGTCATTTACAGAGGGGCCAAAAGCACTCATCTCAGGTAAAGGCGCTCGGGTTCACTGTGCACTTTCATCGCCCTATGAAAACACAACCATTATATACACTGTAAACACCACAGGGCAGGAAATCACCTCCAACCACAAACATCAGTCTCACAGATCAGCATACGAGGTCTAGGGTAAGGTGCCTGACTTTTCCTTTGTAAGCAGACTTTTCATCCAAAAGGGCTGCTCTTCTTTTCACAGGGCACTGTGGTGCCAGTGCTCTGAAACATTTTTGGAACCCCTTTTGGGGGACTGCCTGCATAGTCTTTTATGAACTCTTGTGGATGTCCTTATGGGGGCAAGTCTTTGTCCTTTGAGGATGGATTTGATTTGGGAAAACAGACTTAGTTATTCACAGCCCAGTGACTCAAACTGTGGGATTCCACCCTGGATCAAATGTGAGGCGCCACTATAGATAACGAGACCAATTTTCTTGTACAGCTTGTAAATTAAGAGTTTAAAAAAATGCCTCAGCAATGGCAGTCCTGAGGGAGTAGGTGCAGATTCTCCTAGAGAGGCAACATTCACTTGAATGGGATCTCCGGGTGGTGGTTTGCAGTTTTAAAACTCAGTCCTTTTGGTGCCTCTCACAGAGACTTTAGTACTCCTCTTCGGTTTCAGTCCCTTTGGCTTTCTTGTGGATTGCCCGATTGAAGCTGTGGCAAGCAGGGACCCAGTGATTGTCGTGAAGCCCCAGCTTACAGCCAGGGAAGCCCTTCTGAGAGCGGTGGCAGCACATCCAGTACCCTGGCCCATAGGGCAATGCCTGGCAATAGGGCTTGGGGTGCCACCGGCACAGGGACACATCCCCTTTCACATATTTTTTCTTGCACTGCTTGCAAGGATCTTCTCTGTAGCGTGGATCTCGAACCCAGCGAGAATCTGCTGGCCTGATGTTGTAGTATTCAATGATAAACTTGAAATAGCAGCAGGTACATTTAAGAGCCACTAAACTCTTGGTGGGAAGTAACCTGAAGATTTTCACCATAATGTGGTGGGGCAGAAAGGCCATGTACTGCTGAGGCTCCAGAAGCTGCTGGATTTTAAACCTGGTCTCTAGAAAGTCATGAGATACCTGCTTCTTCCAACTGGATGCCTCGAGCACTGTTAATGTACTTTGCACTGGAGAGGCTAGCGGGAGAAATGACTCAGCTGAAACCCTCTTCTCCTCAGATGCACTGCCACCCTCAGCAGCATCTTCAAGCTGGCTGGCCTCGGGGGACTCACTTGTGCCTTCATTCAGCTGTGAACAGTCCAATTGGTGCTGCCCGGGTGGCAAGAAGAACAACATCCCTGGAATTGGGTCTTCACAGGACTTTAAAGGAGAAGGCTGGTCTTTCTCTACCTTGGACACAGTGATACTAATGCACAAAGATTCTTTTCTTCTCTGGTCAGGACTCTGGCTAGAAGGCGGCACAAGCTCTCTACTCATACAATCAATGGCATCTGCGGGCAATTCAATGGCTTGAGGACAGGTGTGAGGGAAAGGTGACCGAGCAAGCTCCTCTGTCATTTCCACATCAAATCTATTGCTGTTTTTCATGGCAGTTTGCTGATCTGGCTCTAAATCTGCACTGCCCGTGTGGAAAGGCACCCCTGCTGGCAGTGAGGGACAGCCCCGAGGAGCCCTGGCCCAGGCCCGGTCCCCCTTAGGAGAACCATGGTCAGCTCCTGCGGCGCCACAATCGACAGACACAGACACCACAAGATTCACCTGAGTGCCAGCTGCCTCCACAGCACCTTTGTGTGTTTTGCTTTCATTAGCCTGAGTGCCATTTGCAAGCAACACACGGCCCACGTTGCGCCGGAAGCTGTTATTCCTGGAGAGGGTTCCAGGCTCACGCTGGCTCTGCCGCTTCAGGCACTCAGACTCCAGCCTGGCTACCATGTCGAGGACACGAACTGGCTCACTCTGTGGTTCACCAACCTCAGGATTTCCCCTTTCCCTGGGTTCCCCACATTCTCCTGGGGCAGAGAAGGGCTCCGTGGCTGGGGGCACACCTCTGGATTGCCCAGAAAACCTCCCCACAGCAGACGAGCTAGTGCAGGTTTTCGAACAACTGGCTAGCAGAGCACTGGCTCTTTGCTCGAGGAAGGCAACCATCTGTATGACCGACAGAGGCCTCCCAGCAGAGAAGCCGTCCACACTGTCACTCACATAATGCACAGAACAGTGCTCGATGCCGCATGCAAAAGGCTCAGGCTGGCAGCACCTGCTGCTGACTTCCCTCATCCTTTCCAAGTGTATCTTGGCTTTTTTAAGATCCCCTGATTTCTTCCTTCTTTTAGTAGCTCTCCCATCAATATCCCAGGAGCTCTTTATTTTCATAGATCCTATCCTATTGCTACACTGGTGGGCTGCAAAGAATGCAATTTTCTCCTTGGTATTTCCCGGTTTCACAACAGCCCCGATATCAAGTGGCCCTTCCCCCTCTTCGGCCTGGTGGATCGTTGCAGATGGTGCATTGTTCTTGGTTTTAACATTCAAGCTGCTCTCTATAGGACTCTTCCCACTCATACTGCACGGAGCATTTGGAGCAAGGATCCCAGAAGGCTTTCGAGATGATGCTTTCCCAAGAGAGGTTGAAGGAAAGACACTAGGTTTCATGCAGCCAGCTTTGCATGTTTCATCAGTTATAGCCTCCTGGGGGCTCAGAGGAGTTCTCAGAGTTTCCTTGCTGATTTCCAGAGGTCCTGCTTTCTTCTGGAGTTTCCAATATGGCTTTAGGTGCATAACAGAGGCTCTACAGGAAAGAAATACACATTCAATTAAGATACTGATTTTGTTTTTAGAAAAGCTTTTTTTAAACTTACACTCAGATGGTTCTAGCAAGTAACAGAAACATTTTCTATCAGTTCACTAAATCTGCACCAACTCTCATTTCAGCTGGTTTTAATGTACAGATCAAGAATAACAAAAGCAAAATAACTACTTTCATTGGGTAGTTGAATAGGCCAGAAAATAAACTGGTGAATTTCAGACTAAGTGAATTTCAGAAACTGACATTAGTTAACATTCTATATATAAAATTAGTCCTTTAAATGTAAAGAAATTTGAACTTACTGAAAACATCCCAGTAAGTACAAGGCACATTACAGAAGAAAGTATAAAAGGAACCCACCCAGAATCCCTAGTAGATTAACATTATTTCTTTCTAAGTCATCACGACTAGCATTTTATCGATGGCACAACAGTCTATGAAACTTGTCATGATGCTTTCTAAGCCCCCCATGCTGTTGACTATTTAGAGGTTTATAATTTCTCACTTGTTTGCATATGTACTTTGCCTATCGATTAGTCTTGATTTTCTAAACAATCTATTTGTATAAGCTCTTAACTGTCAAATTTTCTGCAAATATCTTAAGTCAAATACAGAACCTATAATCTTTATTAATTGTAAAAACCATTTTGAACTAGTTCAGTGAAATAGTGCCTTGCTTTGTTCCCTGGCCAGGGATGGAGATGGGAGACATTTTAGAAACTGACAGAAAGACGATTATGTAGAGATCTGTGTTCTAGTCCTTGCCACATCACTGATTAACTACACAGAGTGATTCTACCTTGGACAAGTCACGTCCTCTCGGGGCCTGAGTTGAAGTGTTAACTGAGGAGTTGGAATACTAGATTATCTAATGATCTCGTCGATTTATACATCAAAATAGCCCACTGCTACACAGAACACTCTGGATTGAGGAAAAAGTGTTTTGTAGGGATGACTGGTCTCCTACAAAATAAACCTAGAAACCAAAATACACATCTGCAGTCACAGGCTGATGGGAGTGAAGTGCGAGCCCACAGGTCTAAGCACCCAGAGCTGACCTACTCATCGCTCCCGGGACACCCGTTAAAGACACATGGGTAACACTTACTGAGGGCCTGCAATATGGCAGCCTCTATGGCAACTGCTTTCAACATCAGTTTTAATCGTCAAGAATGAAAGTGATCATCTAGAACAAGTTCACCTTTCATTTCAGTTTTTAATCCCTTAATTCCTACAGTCCAGTCTCAGCCAGAAGAAATATGGATATGAATATCTTCTAGCTAGGCAAAGAGAAATCTTGCAGTTAAGGTACACAAAGTATCTTTTTTTTTGCAGCGGAAGATTTACCCCAAGCTAATATCTGTTGCCAATCTTCCTCTTTTTTCCCTCCCCCCACCCCCCACAGCCCCAGTACATAGTTGTAAGCACAGCACGGCCACCAACAGTGGGGTTCCACGCCCAGTAGCAGAATGTGGGCTGCCAAAGTGGAGCACCCTGAACTTTAACTGCTAGGCCATCATGGCTGGCTCAAGGCACACAAAGTATCTTTTAAAAGATATCCCTGGGGCCGGCCCTGTGGTGCAGCAGTTAAGTTCGCGTGCTCCGCTGCCGGCGGCCCGGGGTTCGGATCCTGAGCACACACCGACGCACTGCTTCTCCGGCCATGCTGAGGCAGCGTCCCACATAAAGTGGAGGAAGATGGGCATGCATGTTAGCTCAGGGCCAGTCTTCCTCAGCAAAAAAAAAAAAAAAAAAAAGAGGAAGACTGGCATGGATGTTAACTCAGGGCTGATCTTCCTCACAAAAAATAAATAAATAAATAAAAGATATCCCTGAAATAGATCAGATTGATTTGTTTCTGATCTTTAGCAATTTATATCTTAAATCTGTAGAGATCTTCCCCTTTTCTGTATTGTGGCATTTTCAATAGCTTTCTAACATTATATTCTGTATTTTAGCCTTACAAAAAGAGCCACCCAGAATTCTTCAAGAACAAGAGGAAGATACAAGAATACAATAGAGAAATGAATGAAAGAGGCACATCTAGTGCCGTCTCTCTGTCAACGATTTTCTGGTTTTTCATATCCCTTCAACCCCTAAGTGAAATGGAAAAAATGGAGGTTGTTGAAAAATCCAATAAATTCTCACACAATGATCTCATTGTAGAGTGTCTGTGAATAAACTTAAATTTCAGAAACGTGTGCCATTCTGCATTGCACAATATGTTCTCTTTGCCTTCCTCCCACACACATTATTTTAGGTGCTATTATTGACAGACTGGACATTAGGAAGAAACTAATGTAACTACAGAAGGCTTTTGTTTGCATTTATTAACCTGTAAAGTCGGCTCAACTGACACTACTAACAGACAAGGTTTGAGCAGGATTAAAACAGAAGATGATCCCAGGGAAGAGAAGTGAGAGAAGGTACAACAGGGAAGGAGAAAAGCCAACAAGGTCATTCGATGCAATCTGGGTGACTGCTGGAGTGTGGGGGACTATCTGTGGGACCCCTGAAGGAAGCAGAGCATTTAGGCATGGGCTCGAGTCCCCCACTGGTTGAAGGATCCCTCGGATATTAACCTCTCCCCTTCCTTTGCTGGGCTTGAAAGCCGAGGCAGAAAATAGGAAAGTGCTAGCAAAACTTAGAGTGAAAAATTGCAAAAATCTGAGTTTTGGCTGAAATGAGTGATGGACCCTGAGGATATGATGCAGGGCACTAGGGGCATCTGCTACAAAAATCCATAAAATAGAAATGTTACATTTCTCAAAGATTATACCACATGGTGGCACTTTTCCCACCCCCACCTCACCCCCTCAAACACAGGCCCTGCAGAAAGCTCCAGCCAGGTTCCCATGGTTGCCAAGCTCTTCATCACAACTGTAATTTTAAAAGTTCACCATAATCAAGTCCTGCTTTCTTGCAGTTGGATAAAATGCAGGGTTATAGCACATACCTACACGAGTGTTCCTTAGATGCTCAGAAGTGTCCTGGTAAAAAATTAAGATCCCTGGGCCCACTGAACCAGAATTTCTGAGACTGGAACAAGAACGTTTTTAACCTTACGTGTAATTTGGAAGGAACTTTCAAGGTCATGTGTTAGATCTGATGCAAAAGTGTCAGTGGGTTCTGGATTTGGGCTGGGCTGCTGGGCTAGCAATAGGGTAAGGCGGAACTGCCTGACTAAAGCCAAGCCGACAGTCAATACCGAAGCACCTGTTTTAACAGTTGGATCAAGAGAGACCCACTTTCTTACTTGTTATTCTCTTTAGAGCACAAAAAAGTCAATGGCCTTTTTACTGCCAAAGTTCCTCTTCAACTCCTCAGTTTCTTTGACACTGCTTTCCCAGCTCTCTTCTTCCCAGCCCTTAAGCATCAGTGTTCCACAGAGTTCTTTCTTCTTCTAGATCATTATTACTCTTAAGCTATATATCTAAGTGATCTCTTGTAGTTGTAACGACCACAGACTGATGACTCTCCAGGGGCGTGCTCTCCCAAACTTCATATCCTACTGCCTGCCTAGTAGACATACTCACCTGGATGTCAAAAAGAATCTCAAACATCAACATGACTAGTTAATGACAGCATCAAGTACCTAGTCAACCAAGCCAGAAAGCTCAGTCAGATTCCTCCTCCCTGACCCCCACCCTATCCAATCACCAAATCACTAAAATGTTCCCTCTTCTTCATCCCTGGCACAACTGCCCTGGTTTAAGCAGCCATCTTGTCTCTGCTACACTGTTTTTATCTATAGGGAAGCCTAATCTCTTATCAGTGCAATGCAAGGCCATGGGGCCCACCCCAGCCAACCTATCAGCTTCATTCCTGCTTTGTTTGCCCTACCACCCTTCACATTTTGGAAGCTTGTTCACAGAACCACTACCACAGGACCAGGTAGATGAACGCCAATCACATCACTTAAGATACAAATTTTAAGGCAGCCGGAACCATAAGACTAACAGAACAGCTTCAAATTTTTTTCATACTAACCGCCACCCATTTCCTTCCACCCATTTATTATCAGAAATCTACTGAACACTCTGGGCTGGATATTACTGGTACAATTAGGAATAAGACAGAAAAGTGAATTGGCAATTACAATAGAACGTGATATGTGTTCTAAGGATAGTACAGGTGCTGGGGATGGCCGGGGGGCAGAGAAGGAAAGAGTGTGTGAAGGGAGGAGAGGGGACCACCAGCACCAAGCTCAGTCTTGAGGGTGTAGAAACAGGTCAGAGAAGCCCTGATTTTCTAAGCTAAGCCCTGAAGGAAGATAAAGTCCTAAGAGGTTCAAAAGTAGATGAGGCCTTTGGGAACTGAGGTAGGTGAGAAATAATCAGAGTCCAAGCTCAGGCGCTATGAGTGAAGAGGTGACAAGTAAATGGATTAGTAAAGAAGAGCTGGCAGGATTTTAACTACTAATTATCAATGGAGGCTGAGGAAGAGGGGTCACAGGTGGGTCCTCATCTTCCGGCTTCAGTAACTGGATGAAGAGAGGTACCTTTCAGTGAGAGGGTGACAGAGGCGGCTGAGCAGAATTGGAGCAGGGGACGAAGAGGTAAGTTCAGTTTTAAGAAATGTGTGCAAGACAGAGATATCTAGGAGGCTACGTGACATAGGTCTGACCAAGACAAATAGGAGGAAAGGAACAACACAGTTGTCATAGAAATTCAACGAGGAAAGTGTTTTCCGGATAGAGATTACAGGTGTCTTTTTCCAAAATTTTCATGATGAACATATATTACATATATTGCTGTTATAATAAAAAATGTACATAAAAAGGAGCAGTCGCTTTAAGACCCTATAGCAAGGTCAAATCAAGAACTGTGTCCAGTTAGCAGTGGAGACCCTGGTGAGGCTGCTGTGAGGCACGAAGTGGGTGAGGAAGGCAGAGCCAGAAGTTCAGGGTGAAGCAGTGACTAAAGGTGAGAAAGTGACTGACGGGGAAGAAGATCTTTGTACATACCTGTCACCTTACATCCTTTCCAGGAATCAGGTGAGATATAACAGTGAATCGATAAAAACTTGAACAACTTTCCTCCAATAAAGGCCAAAATCTTGCTTTCGAATAATTCCAATATCCCTTTTAGACTGTACCTTCTGATTTCAGCTCAAAAAAGCTGGACAAACTCCCACCTAAACATAGTGCACAATCCCAAAATGACGCCATGGAAGAGAATTTAACTTTGCTTAGGAAAAAAAGTGCTTGGATAAACGGCAAGGTCTGGACAGCCACGCTATCTCTAGTGTGTGGAGGGAGAACCAGCTCCATCAGCCATCCAATGGCAATATGGGGTTAGAACAGGGGAAAGGACGAGATTTCTCCTAGTGCTAATAGGAAGCCTCACATCAAAGGCAGACACCTGTTTTCTAACTTGTCACTCTTAAGTCTATGGCCTTGACTCTCAAAACAGGTTAGAAGACAAGACACTTCCTGTTTCTTTCCGCTTCATTAAAGGTACAGGAATGCTAATTCCAAAAAGGAGGCATCATTTATTAGCATAATAAGAGCTACTCTTTATTTACAAAAGGTCAGAGGAATAAAAATAGAATAGTCCCTGAAAGACCCCTCCCATGATACCTTTAGAGGGGAAAAAAGTATAAAGTAAATAAATTCAGTTTCTTTAAAAATGTAAAAGCTTCCAGAGAACATCTTTTTTTGTGTGTGTGTGAGGAAGACCATCCCTGAGCTAACATCCATTGCCAATCCTCCTCCTTTTTTCCCCTTTTTCTTCCCAAAGCCCCAGTAGATAGTTGTATGTCATAGTTGCACATCCTTCTAGTTGCTGTATGTGGGACGCGGCCTCAGCATGGCCGGACAAGCGGTGCATCGGTGCGCGCCGGGGATGGGAACCCGGGCCGCCAGCAGCGGACCGCGTGCACTCAACCGCTAAGCCCCGGGGCCGGCCCCCAGAGAACATCTTTTGACCACCTTCTTCACTGGACCATTACAGAAACTGCAGCAAAGTACTGCATGTATACATAATGACATCTTTGTTTTTTGCAAATGAGGTAACAGAGCTAAAATGACTTTTGAAGCCCCACAGGTAGACAGTGATAGAATTAAGATAAGAATTAGATAAGAGTCTCCTGGATCTATACCTCCCTTGCTACAAAAAAAAGAAAAAAGCATATAAAAATTCTAGGTTCAATTATGACATAAAATTGAATAGATGCTGTCCGAACTATTTAAAGAGCTTTTATCTTTCAAATTGGGTCAGTTTTTTTTAAGTGTCACGTAAAACCTCTACACTACGTGACACTACACTACACCTCTACAACCTTCTACACTAGAACTGTGATGAATTAAAGCAGACATATCATATCACATAAGAAGCCATACTGTCACGGACTAGGTGCCCCGAGGAACTCAAGGGTGGGTTTGGAGGCATTTAACTGTTTTTCCAAACTGTTTTTTCCCCTATGTTACATTAAGGAGATGCAACTTCCAACCACCCTGAACCAGACCAACCTTCACCACAAGAGCTGCACCCATGACTTTTGCCTCATTTTTAATGCTAAGATCTCTCCAGAAGGAGCTTAGGCCCTATCACCATAACCTGCAGTGTATGTGGAAGCGTGTTTTCCAACTGAGCCTGTGCAAGAGAATACCCGCCTCTCCCTTTTGAATATTCATTCCCTATCCAAAATAAAGGTCCTTGCTTCGCTTTGTTCGGGATTGCCATGACTTTGGAAATGATTCCTCATTGTCTCCTATTTGCTGCAAATACACTTTACTTTGTGAGACAACTTCCACTGCTGTAGAGTCTTATTTAACTCGCCAAGAGGCGAACCCACTTGGTTCAGTGATAATACTAATCTAAAAGTATGGAGAAACTGCTTCCATGGCTATTGAAATGGGAAAAGTGCCAAGACCAGGAGGGTATGAATACAGGCAGAGGCATAAGGAAACACTCCATGAGCTCCTAAGCACTGACAACGCATCTAGCTCCCACAGAGCACCTTAACAAAAAACAGAACAGACTCAGTCAGAAAGGACAGTATTTCTCAAACTGAGCTCCAAAATATGGGGGGCTGACTTGTCTGGGGAGGGAGTTCACTCCCATTTTTTTTTTTTAAGGTAACATTGATTTATAACATTATATAAATTTTAGGTGCACATCGTTATATTTCGATTTCTGTCTAGACTACATCATGTTCACCACTTTTTAAGGAATATTCTCTAAAGCCATTTCATGAGAACTTTGAACTCAGCCTCAGGAAGGTTGGATGGTTAGTAGTACACAATGTAATGGAAACTCCTTTACTGTCTGTGAGTAGCAACTGCGAACAGCCTCTGGAAACACACACGCGTGGCTTTCAAGAACTCACTGCTCACAGCTTTCATCCTTCTTAGAATTCACAGTGGCATTTAAACACAGCACATACCTGCTTCACAGTTATCTATAATATAGATTCTCTATCATAATTAAAGACCAAAAAAGCTAAATTCCAGAAAATAAATGTTTATGATAAGCTTAATAGGACAACAAAGTATCTAAAGCATACTGAAAAGGAATATTACAAGTTAGGCAAGTAGCCACTACTTTGCTCTTCTGTTATGATCACAACAGAAGTGACACCTAACACAGTCTAACAGTATTGCAAAGTACTGAATGAGTGATATCATGCAAGTTGACACGGGTCCCCCTCCCCACTTCTCTTGCGGTAGGGAGGAAAGGGGAGGGCCTGGAGGCAGAACACTTGTTCTGGCAGTTATGAATTATTAAATAACAGTTGGGGATAGAGACAAATTGATATATTATGTTTTGTTAAATTTACCATGTTCACCTAAGTTAACCCAGTAAACAGTAGCTCACAAAGTTATTTCCTGTTGCTCCTGTGCCATAATGCCAAACACTCACAAAACGCTGGCATATCTACCGCTACTAGAGCTGATGAGACAGCTACTATTTGGCAGCCCCTGCCAGAATGAACATCAAAATCCAGATGAAAGCTAATAAAAAGTTTAGTCTCCCAAAAATCATTAATGTATTTTGAAAACTACATTGAGTGTTACCAAGAAAATTTTGCCTCCACAGATTCAGATATTCAGCATTTCTGTGAAAACCCTCTTGCTTATTTTTCCTATTCTAATACTTCTTACAGAAAACAAAGGAAAAGAAAACCTCTACTCTTTCACATAGCAAACTGTTACTTCCTTGAGTGAGCTGATGCTTTTCTTTTTTACTTTGAAACGAATCATTCTTCCATATATATTTTTATATAAATTTATATATTTTTAAGGCAATAGCAATTTTTGAAATCACTCACACATGTAGTCCTTTCAAAGAACTGATCAGAGCTTTAACATTTGCCCTATTTGACCAAAATGTAACTTAGAAATAAGGATATCATCTCTTCTATGGAATAAATGTTAAAGATTCTAAGGCTAGCCATGAACACAGTTCAAAAATCCATGAGGTGCCAAATAACATTTGATATGAAAAATAAGAGAACAGCTACTAATTCTAGAGTGTAAATGTCACACCACACCGTGCTTATCTGCCAATGTACACTCACCCCTGGGTTTGGCGTGCATCTTAAGCCAAGTACCTAACACAGCCAGCTGAGCATAAGCTGGCCCATTAACACCATTATAGGTAACTGAATTTTAAAATGGCTTATCAAAAGGACAAAAAAGAAGGTGAAAAAGTAAAAATTCAGGGTAACAAATATTAAGGCACCAAGCAAAACAGTTTGCTTGCAGTATCAAAGCAGACCAAAGCGCTGACAAATTAGGACACTTGTCAGCAATCCTGGTAGGAGTGGAAGGGGCAGGGGAATTACTTCAGAAATAGGACCCATGGTGTTTACCAAAGAAATAAAGCCCAAATCACAGTCTTGACTGCCCAGCTGTTTAGTAATCACTCCTCCTCCTACCACATTCCTCTAGGGTCTGCTGAACCAAGACTGAAGTAGCAGTCTGTGTACTGCTGGTCAAGGTACACTTTATCAAGAATTACCACTTGTAAAGGAATGAGGTTTATCATAGGTCAATAGAAAACTGAAAAAGTTGCTTGCTTTGGGGCCCGTTTTTAGAGCTTACCAAAGCCAGTTTAAATACTGGTGTTAAAAATGAGTATTTCCACAGGGTAATGTGAGAAACCTACACTACAGAAAACCAGTCTTTAGGCACTGAGGAGCCCAAACTGTCATGTTACTGGACAAAAATCACATACTGGGATTTATGTACTTGTATAAGACCTCTCATAGAAAACTATTCCTTGAGTACACAGAGGGTCTATCTTCATCTGTGTAACCCCACAGCCATCCCATTCTGCAGAATTTGACTAAACCTGGAATTCTTAAAGCCAAATAGGAAAGGTCATGGTTTATAACAAGGTGTACAGAACTCTCAATGTCAGGATAAACTTTGGGCCTTTAGAACTAGCTCCAGAATCCAAAAAGGAGTCAAGGGGTTAAAAGAGCCCTTGTTAAGTCCTATGCTCTGGAAATTCCTGGATGTGAGTATGCATTTGCCTAATATGGTTGTAATCATATTGTACATACAATGTTGTACTTTTTATTACATGGCCTTCAAACCCATCAACTCTAAATGTGTAAGTCCCAGAATTAATTAAACCATTCCCTCCAACTCTGGACATTATAACGTAACATCTTGATGGATACAATCTCTTATGCATTTAAGGGTATGTCCTGAGAAGACTCCCAGAAGTGGAATTCTTGAGTCAGAGTGTGAGTAGAAGACACAAATAAATGAGAATAATCTGGTTTTATTCTAGAATAATAATAGCTCTGTCAGCTCTAAAATATTTACTGTGTGCCAGGCAGGCACTGTTCTAAGCTCACAGTCCCCCCAAAAGCTAAGAAGTACATACTCTTATTATCTCCAACTGTAGACGAAGAAACCAAAGCAGAGGATGGTTAAGGAAGTTGCCAAGATCATGCAGCAAGCACATCAAAGAGCCTGGATGTGCCTGCCGTCAGGAGCCAAAGGCCACACTCCTGCCTACCACACTACACAACAGGGAACATACGATGGGGTACTCCTTAGCAAGCTTATTCGCAGTGTCATAAATGAAGACCAAGAAGTCAAACTGTGAAAGGAAGCAGAATTCCGCCGATGGGTTCAATTTTGGATGCCTTGAGTTTGATACCTTACTTAAAATTGATCTATTCGTTTACCAAATAATTAACTTCCCTTTAAGTGTCAGGTGCTGTGGTAGGCCCTGGGGCTTCAGCAAGAACAAAAGTGATGGAATTCCTGCCCTGGTGGCAAACCTGAGAAACATACATCGATCCCTTAGCCTTCATTCATTTCCAAATCTAAAAGTTTCCAATGAATTGAATCAAGTTAGCAATCATTAGAAACATTCAAATTTTATTTTTGGCAAAGAAAAACTTCAAAAATTGAGTGTAAGTATGACAGTCTGCAACAGATGCCTGAGGACAGATGACATTATCAGAGAATAAGGCTGAGCTGGAATGACTGTACCAAACACATGCATGATTTATAATACTTATTTACAAAAATTAGTTCTATAAGATGAGAAATGCTAGAGAATAGAAGAGAATGACACTAAAATATAACTATAGGGCCGGCCCTGTGGCTTAGCGGTTAAGTGTGCGCGCTGCGCTACTGGCGGCCCGAGTTCGGATGCTGGGGGCGCACCGACATACCGCTTCTCCGGCCATGCTGAGGCCGCGTCCCACATACAGCAACTAGAAGGATGTGCAACTATGACATACAACTATCTACTGGGGCTTTGGGGAAAAAAAGGAGGAAGATTGGCAATAGATGTTAGCTCAGAGCCAGTCTTCCTCAGCAAAAAGAGGAGGATTAGCATGGATGTTAGCTCAGGGCTGATCTTCCTCACACACACAAAAATATATATATATATATAACTATAGGCAAATTGGAAACTGTAAAATGATAAATCAATAAAGAATAAGACCAATAAGAATAGGAATTAGTATTAAAATCTGTTATATCTAGATTTCCTAGGTCCTCCCATCTCTTTCTGGTACTAGACTGTGTGAAGCTATATACAACACTTCATCATTTCCCCACAAATGCACTGGGCCAAGAGAAACAGTTACTTTGCTGTACCTGTAACTGTCACTCACACTACTTCATCATGAGTGTATTAGTTTGTTAGGCTGCCAGACAAAATGCCACAGATGAGGTGACTTGAACAACAGAAAAGTTAGTTCTCACAGTTCCAGAGGCTGGTAGTCCAAGATCAAGGTGTCAGCCGGTTTGGTTTTTTCTGAGGCCTTTCTCCCTGGCTTGCAGTTGACCACCTTCTGTGTCCTCACATGGTCTTTCCACTGCGCACACATGTCCCTGGTGTCTCTCTTTCATATTCAAATTTCCTCTTCTTCTAAGGACGCCAGCTAGATTACATTTGGGCCCACTCTATCCGCCTCACTTTAACTTAATCACCTCTTTGAAGGTCGTCTCTCCAAATTCAGTCCCTTTCCGAGGTACTGGGGCTTAGGGCTTCAATGCATGAAGGAGGGGAGGGCACACAATTCAGCCCACAACAAGGGTGTAAATGTAAGAACTCACAGGTTAAAGTCTGATGTTTTAAGATCACATAAAAGAAAAATAAGAAAGCTATTTTAATTTGATCTCTACATAATCCAAGTTGGCTCAAGAGAACACATCAAATGATTCAGGAGCTCACTGCTCCAATAATAAACAGCTGGACAATCTTTTAACTTTCTACAAAATATGTCTGGAAGGGAAAAAAATGTTACCATTCTTATTAATTAACATCTCATTGATACAGAATACAGTGGTTATTAACCTCTTCTGCAGTCACTAAGCCCTTTGAAGTTCTGGTGAAAGCAAATAGCCCCTCCTCAGGAAAGCCAGGTGTCTACAAAGTGTGGCATGCTCGCATCGTCTCGGGAGATTCACATGCCACCTCCCTGAAGCTCATCAGCAGCCGTGTCTCAGGTTCCAGAGCACTGGCCTGAAGGGCCCCTTATTATCTAAATCAAGAACAAGTCTGTCCAAAAATGGAACAAAATACTTGAAACTGAGATTATCTTGAAAAATACAGGATTATGTATCCTGTATAAAAATACAGGATTATGTAACTAGTAGTTAGTGGTAACATGGTTACCTCCAGTCCTTTTGGGAAGTAGCTAAATTATTAACCAAATAATATCAGAATAAATTTTAATCCTACTAGCCAACACTAAAGGTGGGGAGAGGATAGAAGAGGGAAGAAATATTATTTCAGAAAATCTAAACTACGAAAACCTATTGCAATTCAGCACAAAATCTTAGAATAAAAAAAGAGACTAACCATGGGTAGAAATCACTAGCAGATTTCTTGTTAACTGAAAGAAGGTCCATTATTTTCTACTTACCAAACTCATAGCCAACAAAGATAATGTTACATTGTGAAATTTTTTTTTTTAATTTAAAGATTTATTTATTTATTTTCTCCCCAAAGCCCCAGTAGATAGTTGTATGTCATAGTTGCACAGCCTTCTAGTTGCTGTATGTGGGGCACCGCCTCAGCATGGCCGGAGAAGCGGTGCGTCGGTGCGCGCCCGGGATCCGAACCCGGGCCGCCAGCATCAGAGAGCGCGCACTTAACCGCTAAGCCACAGGGCTGGCCCACGTTGTGAAATTTTAAAACCTGGCTTGTATTCTACTCTCTCTATGCAAAGGTACTCCCTGACTCCTCAAAAAGCAGCTCTGGATATGTTCCGACAGTTGGGTAAAAGAGAAACTTACGTGGGATTCCACTATTCCACTGGGGGAACTCTGTGGACAACTACACTAAGATGTAAGTTCCCAAGAACAGGGACCCTTGTCTGCCTGGTTTTCCACTGATGCCCTGCAGCCTCACACAAAAATGTTTGTTGAATTGGAATGAATGATATATTCTAGACGAGACACCAGAACTTGGAAAACAGGGTGCGATGTAACATCCATCTCTCTGTATAAGCACCTCCACTGGATCACTGCAGCTCTGTTGGATCTAATAAGGTATTAGCAGCAAGATGAAGCCCCAGAAAAAACTGTTATTCATTAAAGAGATTTATTATACCATTATCTTCTAAAGAGTTACATAAAAAAAAAAACTTGCTGAAGAAGGATCTGACAAACTGCTAAAAAACTTAAATTTTACTTCCTGATCTATTACTTTCATTTCCCTTCTATGTCCATTTACACAATCAAAAGCCCAGGTTCAGGCCGGCCCCACGGCTTCGTGGTTAAGCACGCGTGCTCCGCTGCTGGCGGCCCGGGTTCGGATCCTAGGCGCGCACCGATACACTGCTTCTCCAGCCACGCTGAGGCCGCGTCCCACATACAGCAACTAGAAGGATGTGCAGCTATGACATACAACTATCTACTGGGGCTTTGGGGGGAAAAATAAATAAATAAAATTATTAAAAAAAAAAAAAAAGCCCAGGTTCATCTGGAAAGTGGACACACAAACTCCTCCTAAGAAAAGTGAAAATCAGGTTTATTCCACTGAAGATGTAACTGAAGAATAAATACAACGGTACTTATTAGCTTTGAGTAGTAAGAGAGTCGACTCGGCTCCAGAGCACTGGGCTTGACCCAGATCTGAAGAGAGTCAAGAAGAAAGGGAGTGAGAATGTAGGAGGGGACAGAAGTTAATTATCTGACTGCTTTTAGATTTACTGAAGACAGTCTCCCCTACTGACCCACTAGATACTTGGAGGAGCTTCACTGAGCTGCTCAAACCACCAGGCCTTAGACTACTTTCTCATCCACCAGCTTCAGCTGCTTGCTTTACATGAAATACCAATGAGCTGACTGGTTTTTTCCTAAACAAATTAATTCTTTCCAGAAACAAACAAGAATATTGTCATATTATAACTATTAATAGAGGACTATTTGGAAGGTCCTCAAAGACACCAAGTGGGCCCCAGACCCCTTTGGATAATACTCAAATGTAAAATGCAACAGCTATGAAATGGGACTGACTGTAAACTAGAAAATTGAACAAAATCAGATTCTCTTCTAAGCCTCCCTGCTACAATTTTATTTGAAAACTGCACGATTTTGAAACCAAAGTCTTCAATAAGTAATACCAGAGCTAACTGTACTAAGCAGATATATTTTAGACTTTATCACTCCAGATTCCAAATCAAGCCTAGAAATGATTTTTAGAAAATTAAGCACATAAGCTCATTAAAAAAAACTTACATAAGCAAGACTTTAAAACAGCAATTTATAGTATTACACAAGTAGGGAAGTACACATTAATTAGAGTGCATATTTATCCCTGACAATTATTTCTAGCTGAGAAATCACCACCAGTAAGCAAGACGCTCGAAGACAACTTCCTAACTAGATGAACTAGGTGGGTCTGAAGTCATTCTGCAGTGATCAGCTATGCCATGTAGTCTTTTGCCCATCTCAACACCAAATCATGTACTATATTTTAATCACTGCTACAAAGTCAGAGAGAGAATACTAATTCAAAATAAAATACACTTGAGGCTGGCCCCATGGTGTAGCAGTTAAGTGCGCGCACTCCCCTGCTGGCGGCCCAGGGTTCGGATCCCAGGGAGTGCACCAGTGCACCGCTTGCCAGGCCATGGTATGGCGGCGTCCCACGTAAAGTGGAGGAAGATGGGCACTGATGTTAGCCCAGGGCCAGTCTTCCTCAGCAAAAAAAAGAGGAGGATTGGCATGGATGTTAGCTCAGGGCTGATCTTCCTCACACACACAAAAAAATAAATAAAATAAAAGAAAATCACCCTTAAAAAAAAAAATAAAATAAAATACACTTAAAGTCATTAAATGCCTTAAAGAAAATTTTATTTTCTGATAGGTTTTGATTCAAAATACATGGAAGGAATGATAGATATCAACATTTTCCAACTTTTACTGAGTTAATGGATCTAGGCACTGATCATTAGTAGCTGCTAACATAACAAAATTGAAAGACAACCAGATATTATAAGCTCCTGATGGGGGGGAAAAAGACACTTAAAAAAAAAAACTGACTCTAATCTGGTCAATCCTTTACAGCCAGCTACCAATTTACAGGAAACAAAGGAGACAGAGAAATATGTTCAACACCTGAGGGTTACAAAACAGCAGAATCTAGATTTCAGGAAAACTCCAGAACAAAATAAGGCTGGTTTCTTCAAGCAGATTCCAAGTTAGAGAGAGAGAGACAGAAAGAGATAAAGAGACAGAGACAGAGATGGGGGAGCCTACATATTAAGACTTAAGAAACCAACCAACCAAATATGTGGGTCCTGAGTCAAATAGACATTCTGTAAAAATTAATATGTGTATGTATATATGTATTTTTAAATTCTCATCTCTTAGATATACATCCTAAAATCCTTTTAGATTAAATGATATGATGTCTGAGATTTCCTTCAGAACAGTATGGGAGAGAAGAAATGGTTGGGAGCATAGATCAAACAAGATTGGCCATGAGATGATAAATTGTTGAAGATGGGTAATGGCTAAGTGGGGGTTTATCACTACTGTTTCTATATTTTTGTATAAAGTTAAATTTTCCCATAATTACTGGTCTTTAAAAAGGAGAAATAAATGGAAGCATTTGGAAAACAACGGATGAATAAGCCTAGAAATGTTCATTATGTGCACAGTGTGGAGCTGCCTACCATGCTGATTTGGAGTGAGGAAACCGTGGGATTCAGCGGTTCCCTGGGTAAGGCAGCTCTGCAGAGCTCGCTGTAATTCCCTCTCCACCCAGTCCCACAATGATTGATGTATCACTTCTTCCTGGTTCAGACACCGGCCACCAACCAACATAAGTTCTTGCCCTACTCCACACCCATTACTGAAAACTGAACAGGAAATACATCAGAAAGCAACAAAAAAGATAAAATGAAAAGAAAGGGAGACAAACACACAGGCAGTCAAATAAAAAAGAACTGAAAGATAACAGTAGTCAGGACCAATCAATCCATTTCTTAATTAAACAGATGGGCTTTCAGTCCCTCCTTCTGTAACCTAAATGAGCAGTCTAATTCATACGTGAATCTGCCTTGTATAAGTGCACTTGACTTTTACAGCTTTAAGGAAAGATAAATTAAACGTTTAAATAAATGTATAGGAAATTTTGCTAAAGATATCTCACTGTAAATCCTTTTATAACAATAGTCACCCCCCACATTCACTCAGGAGGAAGGGGGAAATGACAGTATTAATATTAAAATATTAATATTATTAATAATGTAGCCATTGATATTTATTGAGCACTTAAGCTGTACACTATTCTAAAGAGCTTGATTATGTATGTATATGTATTAATTTCATTTTTGGGACAACTCTGAGATATATACAATTATTATTATGATGATGATGCCCATTTCACAAATCTGAAAACTGACCATTTAAAATGTAATTAATATTTTAAATGATTGATTATACAAGCAGCAGTTCATCTTAGAATACTAAGTGATGGGTCAATTTTTAAAATGTGCTTTAGTGTCTATACACACACATATTTATATAACAATTAAGTCAGAAGAGTCAAATGATTTGTCCAGAAGTGGCCAAATCAGCTGTACAGAGGTTCCTTATTACAACTATAGTATATTTATAATTGTATTTTCTAAACCCTCAAATCAGAGGGGTTCTCCATTCTTTAAAGGGAAAAATAAGTCACAGACCAAAGTCACTTGAAGTTCATTTTAATAGAAATGTTTCTCTTCACCCAGGAAATGATCAAAGACCCAAAGATAATTGAACGTACACAGATCCAAGCTGAACAAAAAGCCAAAAGGAAAGCATTCCACACCATCAGTTCCTCAAGGGCAGGGTCCCCGTCTGATATTGTATAGATCCCCCTCAGGACCAAGCACAGAACACTACGCAGAAGAGGAGCTCCATAACAAGTCAATGCCAGGAATGCCAGGAACTATTCCAGAATAGCATCCTAGTCTCCCACATCTTCATCAATCCAGCCTCCAAATAAAGCGGGAAATAATGCTAAGAAACTCCTTTGAGTAAAAAACACCTGCGCTTAACTGTCGTGCAGTCTACTAGCAAATCCACCTAACTGGCTGGGTGGGAAACCCAATGTGACAAGGCAATCGCCCCCCTCCAGGGACCGTTTCTTAAGAAGCTCAGTTCCCTAAATCCCACCCTACCGCCCACAAGGAAAAGTCCGTTCCTCCACATGACTTCCTTATTTCTCTACAAAGCCTCAACATCCTCACAGTCATCAAAGGATGATAACTTAGCACAGTGGTTCTCGATCCTTTTTGGGTTCTGGGCCCTTTTCAGAATCTTAGAAAAGGTCTGAGGGTTCTCTGCCTCAGGAAAACACCAGAGTACACACATAATTTTTTGGTTTTTTTGAGGAAGATTGGCCCTGAGCTAACATCTGTTGCCAATCTTCCTCTTTTGCTTTTTTCTCCCAAAAGCCCCAATACACAGTTGTATATCCTAGTTGTAGGTCCTTCTAGTTCTTCTACGTGGGATGCCACCTCAGCATGGCCTGATGATTGGTGGGTAGGTCCTGGCCCAAGATCAGATCCTGCAAACCCCAGGCCTCCAAAGCGGAATGCGAGAACTCAACCACTATGCCACCAGGCTGGCCCCCAGAGAAACAATTTTGCACAGAACTTTGGGCTAGTGACTAATAGCTCCTGCCTTAGTCCCTCCTTCTATTTTTCCCTTCACCTTTGTAGTGGCTATTTGACCTTTCTTCTCTACCTTTTTACATCTTTGTCATTCTTTACCCACCGGAACTACTGAAACCATTTACCCAATTGGGCCCCTCCCTGCCCAGATCTCATCCGCTGCCCCACCCCAACCCATCAAGATTATGGAATTGCTACTACATGCCTCCTTTGAATTCCCAGAACTGCGCCTCCTTGAGACCCCACGGTCTAGCATGTCTTCATCTCCTCTCCTATACTGTACACTCCTGAAAAGTGGAGTAATCTGACTCCTTGCTGTATCTCTCACACAGCATGCAGCAAAGTGCCTCATACTTGGCAAGCGTTCATTAGAGTGAATCAATGTCAAACCTAAGGACTTAAAAGAAACCAGCCAATCAGCAAGAATCTCTTAAAGGGAATATTACGAGTGTCTGACTAATCAACACCTGGGCAGCAACAGGAAGTCAATGCAAGCAAGCACCTCTCCACCCATCGTTTCCTGATCTAGTGCCCTGCTCTCTCCCAGATGGGAGGTGGACGAGGTGGCAGCAAGGGGGACGCTCTCCAGGCCATGGGCACTTGTAATCTCGGTTCCTATTCTGCAAAGCAAAAAGGAGTTTGGCTGGAGTAGCAGCTTTTTTCCAGCACTCTAGTTACCTAAAACATTCCTACGCAATATCAGATTTTAAAGAAAATGCTACTCACCAACCATGTGCAAACAAACACTTTCACAATAAAATTATTTAACTTAATACTGTCAGTGTTTAAAATACTGTCAGTTTAACAGTAAAAACAACTTTCCTGTTGCTAGTAACCTCCAGGTTACTATGCAGGCTTTCGGCTATGAGTTAGGCAAACTCCCTCTCATTTTCAAAGCTCCAAACCACATCCTTTAAATACTAAAGCACACAGACACTAAGTCCCAAAAAGAAACACCGTCAGGTCTCCCCATGATTCTTAACTATATTAAACACAGCTGTCTAGGGTCATGTTTACATAGATTAAAAAAAAGCCAAACCAACATCAGCACTAACAAAATTTCTGATAAACAGACTCCTACACACCGAAACTAGAAAGGAAGAGGACACCAAGGAGTTTAAAAATATTTCTATCTTTAAGGGCCATAAAAACATAAACTATGTCCTATAACCATGTTTTGGTTATTTCTGTAAAACAGTTTTATATATATATTTTTTAAAGCCACAATGCTTTATTAATTACTTCAATAGAAAACTAACTTCCCTGGGTTCTAAATTAATTATAAAGTATGCAGAGTTCATACCCAGAACTCCTAGGTACTTCAATTATTAACAAACCAAACCATGAAGGAGAACCTCATACCCAAGATCAGATTTTAGTGCTGGGTTAATAGAGGGCGAAACTATACATACCAAACAGCAAAGCCAAACTTGATTAGAGGTAGAAATGGGACAAAGCTCCCTCACCCCAAATTTCTAGTAATAAGCCTATTCCTCTCTTTCCTACTGCCCATCTTATAGAAAAACACTATCAGTACAAATAAAGTAACTAATCATAATTCACAAACTACTGGAATTTGTGACTTCTGGGTTCAACTCTTCCTTTCCATCCTCAAAGCAGGATCCTACTCCCTAGGCAAGGTGGCCCTGTAGCTAACAAACCACAGCCCACTGGAAAAAGAAAACAAACATCTTCCCTAAACATAACAGCACCTGAGCTGCAAGGAGTGTTTTGTATCTACAAAGCACTTTCACAAACATTTCATTGGGCCCTCTTCCTGTTCCTCAGCTCACGTGCATCATGGGGCCTTTGTACCAGCTGCTCCTTCTTTTCTCGCCATCTCTGCATGCCTATCCTATCCCACTGTGGTCCTCAGGTCACCACCAACCTCATATCCCTCAACGTTTCTGTACCTCACAATCTGCAACCACTGTGCCAAAAAGGAGATAAAAGCTCAGAAAGTGAAGCATGCTCAAGATCACAGTAGTGATCTAGCCATTACTTCAAAGGTCAACATTTTCTAATACATTAAAAATTCAAAACACACCACATTTTAAGTTATAAAACATATAAAGAGGTACATACCATGTTGTCTCCATGCAAACATTCTACATTGTCTTAGTTCAGGAACTGACACTTAGCCTCTCTTGTATTAAACAATGCTTCCCTCCCAGTTTTAGAAAGCCAAGTAAAAGACAACCTGAGAAAGAGCTTTATATCCAAAAGCCTTCTCCAGTGATTCGCAGAGAACTAACACTACCGAGACAAGCCAGAAGCTAAGCTGCAGCACCTGGGCCCTCACGGAGAGGCGACAGCGCGAGACCCAGGCTCACACACAAGGAGACCGTTGAAGTCAGTCCATTCAGTGCTGCACATAACCATGCCCGCAGGGAGAGTAACATTTACTGTGATTTTTTTTTCTACTATGAGTGGAATGTACAGGTGAGAAAAATATTAAACACCCAAGGATAATCAAATAGGATGTTCCTCAGTTCCCGAATTCACTTGGAAAATGATTAAGTAACACACACAGATATGCTCCAGTGTGCTTGAAACCCTGATTTAATGAAGGCAAACTGAAAGCCAAACAAGGTGTGAACAAAAGTTTCAGCAGTGATTCAGATGGAGAAAAGTAGAGGGTGAGTTATCACAGTATCTTTAAAACATGACAAACAAAAGAATCTGCCAAGTGAATGCCAGCATTTATATCGCATGCATCAATTTAGTTTTCCAAACTTTATTCAAACTAATATCAAAATAATACTGAAGTATTGTATACATTATGTATTTATTTTCTCTTTAGTTGCATAAGATCTAGAAGCATACAGGGTTTACTAGTTTTGTTTATACATATTTAACTACATTATAAGGGCCGGCCCCATGCCTTAGCGGTTAAGTGCGCGCGCTCCGCTGCTGGCAGCCCGGGGTTCAGATCCTGGGCGCG
Source organism: Diceros bicornis minor (assembly GCF_020826845.1). NCBI lineage: Eukaryota > Metazoa > Chordata > Mammalia > Perissodactyla > Rhinocerotidae > Diceros > Diceros bicornis. The sequence goes on along the minus strand of NC_080763.1, from coordinate 5,406,912 downwards.
CACCGACACACCGCTTCTCTGGCCATGCTGAGGCAGCGTCCCACATACAGCAACTAGAAGGATGTGCAGCTATGACATACAACTATCTACTGGGGCTTGGGGGGGAAAAAATAAATAAATAAAATTATAAAAAAAAAACAACATTATAATATAATTCTATCTATCTTGAAGGGCCTCAATAAATTTCTTCCCTTGTATTGGATTCATGATACTAAAATTTACAAAATACTGCTCCAGACCAGAAATTATTCAGTGCAGGAGAGGATGAGAGCAGCATAGGAAAAACTATTCCTATATTTATAGTAGGAGTGTATACCAGAGATTTGGTTAACACTACAAAGAAGGTGGAGATCTCTAGGGCCCCCTCATCCAGATCTGTAACACTAGAGTTGCACTCAAATTGCAATTATGGTGCGGAGCCTAAAGAAGCCCCTTAACCTTGGGAATTTTCACCAATCCTTAACCTTGGTGAATTTTCTTCCATTTCACATCACAAGAATAAGACGATTTCCAGTCTCTAATTTGAACATCTAAGCAATCATTTCTGCTTCTATTCAAATCTCACATTGGGATTCACTCACTATTTATTGAGCATCTATTATGTTCCAGGCACTGTTCCAGAGATTGAGGATACAGCAGTGAACAAAGTACAGAAATTCCTGTCCTCACCAAACAGATGCTCTAGGAGGGAGACAGACTAATAAAGCGTGGGGTACATAAGAGGTCTCTATGGAAAGAAAGGGAAGCAGGGAGTGTATCTGTCATACACAAATGATGTATTTAGGCATAAGATTTCAGAAAGCTATTTTACAGTCAACCATATCTGAAACAAACAAAAAAACTTTTTTTTTTTTGGTGAGGAAGATTGGCCCTGATACCACGTGTTGCCAATCTTCCTCTTTCTGCTTGAGGAAGAGCGGCCCTGAGCTAACATCTGTGCCCATCTTCCTCTATTGTGTAAATGGGATGCTGCCACAGCATGGCTTGATGAGTGGTCTAAGTCCACACCCAGGATCCGAATACTGGCCACCAAAGGGGAGCGCTCCGAACTTTAACCACTACGCCACTGCACTGGTCCCCCGAAATTATTTTTTTAAATAAAATCCATTAGAAAGAATATGAGTTGGGCCGGCCCTGTGGCTTAGCAGTTAAGTGTGCGCGCTCCACTACTGGCGGCCCAGGTTCAGATCCCGGGCGCGCACCAACACACCACTTCTCCGGCCATGCTGAGGCCGGTCCCACATACAGCAACTAGAAGGATGTGCAGCTATGACATACAACTATCTACTGGGGCTTGGGGAAAAAAAAGGAGGAGGATTGGCAATAGATGTTAGCTCAGAGCCAGTCTTCCTCAGCAAAAAGAAGAGGATTAGCATGGATGTTAGCTCAGGGCTGATCTTCCTCACAAAAAAAAAAAAAAAAGAAAGAAAGAAAGAATATGAGTGCCCATTTATATGACAAATCCAGAAGTGGGATGAGAACATCAGGATAACACACAGAAGCAAAATGGCACAAGAGCAAGTTCTTTTTGGAACTGAATCTAATCCTGGTGTGTGCTCAAACCATTCCTGAAATACTCTAAATAGATCTGAAACAAATTTTAGAAGAACATTTACAGAGACAAAAAAAAATACAAAAATCAGTTGCATTTCTATACACTAACAACGAAGTAGCAGAAAGAGAAATTAAGAATACCATCCATTTACAATTGCAACAAAAAGAATAAAATGCCTAGGAATAAACTTTACCAAAGAGGTGAAAGATCTGTACACCGAAAACTATAAAACATTCCTGAAAGAAACTGAAGAAGACACAAAGAAATGGAAAGATATTCCGTGCTCTTGGATTGGAAGAATTAACATAGTTAAGATGTCCATACTTCCTAAAGCCATCTATAGATTCAATGCAATCCCTATCAAAGTTCCAACAAGATTTTTCACAGAAATAGAACAAAGAATCCTAAAATTTATATGGAACAACAAAAGACCCCGAATAGCTAAAGGAATCCTGAGAAAAAAGAACAAAGCTGGAGGTATCACACTCCCTGATTTCAAAATATACTACAAAGCTATAGTAACCAAAACAGCATGGTACTGGCACAAAAACAGACACACAGATCAATGGAATAGAATCGAAAGCCCAGAAATAAACCCACATATCTGTGGACAGCTAATCTTTGACAAAGGAGCCAACAACATACAATGGGGAAAAGAAAGTCTCTTCAACAAATGGTATTGGGAAAACTGGATAGCCACATGCAAAAAAATGAAAGTAGACCCTTACCTTACACCATACACAAAAATTAACTCCAAATGGATTAAAGACTTGAATGTAAGACCAGAAACGGTGAAACTTCTAGAAGAAAACAGAGGCAGTACGCTCTTCGACATTGGTCTTAGCAACATCTTTTCAAACACCACATCTGACCGGGCAAGAGAAACAATAGAAAAAATAAACAAATGAGACTACATCAAACTAAAAAGCTTCTGCACAGCAAAGGAAACCATCAACAAAACGAAAAGACAACCTAACAATTGGGAGAAGATATTTGCAAACCATACATCTGATAAGGGCTTAATCTCCAAAATATATAAAGAACTCATGCATCTCAACAACAAAAAAACTACCAACCCAATTAAAAAATGGGCAAAAGACCTGAACGGACATTTCTCCAAAGAAGATATACAGATGGCCAACAGACACATGAAAAGATGTTCAAAATCATTAACTATCAGGGAAATGCAAATCAAAACTACAATGAGGTATCACCTGACGCCCGTCAGAATGGCTATAATTAACAAGACAGGAAACAACATGTGTTGGAGAGGATGTGGAGAGAAGGGAACTCTCATACACTGCTGGTGGGAGTGCAAACTGGTGCAGCCACTATGGAAAACAGTATGGAGATTCCTCAAAAAATCAACGATAGAACTACCATATGATCCAGCTATTCCACTGTTGGGTATTTATCCAAACAACTTGAAAACACCAATTTGTAAAGGTACATGCACCCCTGTGTTCATTGCAGCATTATTCACAATAGCCAAGACTTGGAAGCAACCTAAGTACCCATCAAGGGACGAATGGATAAAGAAGATGTGGTATATATACACAATGGAATACTACTCAGCCATAAGAAACGATGAAATCCAGCCATTTGTGACAACATGGATGGACATTGAGGGTATAATGCAAAGTGAAATAAGTCAGAGGGAGAAGGTCAAATACCATATGATTTCCTTCATTAAGTAGTAGATAATAACAACAATAAACAAACACATAGGGACAGAGATTGGATTGGTGGTTACCAGAGGGGAAGGGGGGAGGGAGGACAGTGAAAGGGATAATTTGGTACAAGTGTGTGGTTGGTGATGGGTTGTAATTAGTATTTTGGTGGTGAACATGATGTAATCTATGCAGAAATAGAAGTATAATGATGTACACCTGAAATTTTTACAATGTTATAAACCAATGTTACTGCAATAAACAAAAAATTAAAAAAATAAAAAATAAAAAAATAATGATGATAAAAATAAATACATAGAAAGAAAAAAAAATTGGTAGATTATTCACTGTTAGCATAAGTGTACAATATTTCCTAAGTTTTCAATACTAAAACTAAATTTGGAGGGAAAGAGAAAAATGACATGGCTATTGGATGCCGCTCAGCTCTAAATTTCTTGCATGAGTACAGGAAACACACAAATCAAAACTACAGATAAATGCCTTTCACAGGCTCCCATTTAGGAAGATAGAGAAGGGGAGGGAAGAACATCAGTAGATAAAGGAACAAAAAACAGGCAAATCAAAAGGAAAAAAATTATCTTTGACTAAACTTAACATGAAAACAAAGGCTAGCTGTGAGGTGAAGAAAAATGGCACTGAAATTAACATTTTTCCTAGCATGGAACTAGGAAAATAGAACAGCTCAAGAGGCTAAGAGGAAATCTCCTTAAAATACTACAAGTTTTATCAGAAAAATCAAATTATTGTGAAATTTTCTTTCTTTTTTTTTTTTTTTTTTGTGAGGAAGACCAGCCCTGAGCTCACATCCATGCCAATCCTCCTCTTTTTTTGCTGAGGAAGACTGGCCCTGGGCTAACATCCGTGCCCATCTTCCTCAACTTTATATGGGATGCCGCCATAGCATGGCTTGACAAGTGGTGCGTTCGTGCATGCCCGGGATCCAAACCAGTGAACCCCGGGCCGCTGCAGCGGAGCGCACACACTTACCTGCTTGCGCCACCGGGTCGGCCCCTGAAATTTTCTTGATGTTCTTAAAAAAGGACTTTAATCCCAAAATGCCCTTTAAAAAAGAAAGTTACACAGGTATTTTAATTCTGTCCCACCATCACATTTCTACCCATATTCCTACAAATCCCAGAAACAAAGAAAATTCCGTGACTCTCCAAAATAATATTGAATAGAAAGTTAAACCTTTAGAAAGAGAGTGATTCAAAAGTATCAAGAAACATAAAACTTGGTTAAACATCTTTTAAGATCATCCAATCCTGTTATTTCATGCTCAGAAGAACCCCATGTGATATTTTTTTCCTCCTTACCATTGGAGTTATAAATCCTGAGAACTATACAGGAATCTTCTGATGACCACCTAGCCATGACTTCATACACTGATGCAAGCCCGGAAACCCAGCTTTATCCCTGAACTCTCAGCTGACAAGGCTCCCAAGGCTAGCTCATGATATAAATTAGTGTGTCAATTTATTAAGTCATAATGGGGATCAAAATTCCAATTTCAAAAATTGGAATACCTGATTCCTCCATTCATATTGTCCCCTCTCTCCTAGTATCAAAATAATTAAACCAGAGGATTTGGGTTACACATGAAAAAAGAATAATCTAAGGAAGAAGAATCATCTTAGGAAGAATTCAACCAAGCTATGCAGAATCTTGATGTACAGTTTTTGACAGACAACTAATTATACCCCCTTACAAACCTAAGTACTCACTCAAGGCAGGAAGACTCAGCCTCCTCCTCCATCCTCTCCCAAAAGGAAGAACAAGCACAGCCTGATATTCTTGTATTTAAGTTCCTCCTTAAGGCCTAATCAAATTGATTCCATAGTTTCTTCAGCTGATGTTAACTAAGTGGATTTTTTAACTTCGTAGGTGTTCATAATCTTCTAGTTTGAACTAATTTCCTTGACTGTTCTAAATCTGTCTAGCCACTCATTTACTAGATTATGTTCCTTCTAAAGATGTTTGATGGCATCCACTACTACCCAACTCTTCCTAATTTTCTGAAAGTCATCTTATCTCCAAGTTGAACAGTACACTCACTTTAAAGAAAGGAGCCTACTTAACCATTCATTCTTGCAACAAATGTTACTCCATGGAATTAATTTTAAACACTTCTAAGGTTTAAGTATGGGATACTATAATAGAGAAAGAATTCAAAATATGCATGAATTTTAGAAATAAATTGCTTTTTAAAGACATTTTGCACAAATCTCCCTGGGCTCCTTCCAGGACCTCCAGGCAGCAGTTCTCTAGCTCTCAGGGCAGATTCTGTACCCCACCCCCTCCTAGGACTTCTAATTAAATTCCTGGGGAGGGGGAGGGAGCATTAATGAGCCTTATCAGGAAGATACTTCACTATCCTCAGGCAAAAAGTAAAGCCCATCTGGATTTGTTTCAGGAGTCTTTGTAATGTGACTGAACCTCAATTCAGGGGATTTTACTTCCACTACAAACTATCTCAGCTGTATCTTGTGAATGCTGAGGCTGTTTAGACACACCTTGAGCAGGACCGCTGTCTAATCTACGGAGAGGTATATGGATTGTCTTAGATCCTTCTGAAAAGCAATGGACCAGCATCCTGCCCCACTTCAAGAATGAGTTGGCTACTGTTACTATGGTGATGAGCACCATAGGAACAGAGATAATTTGCCACTTCACTGAAAATTCAAAGCATTCTGTAGCTTTGTATTATCAGGTATGAGGTGGGAGGAGCAGCAGAACCAATTATGGAGTATATTTAAAAGGAGTGTGTTTTTTGACTCCGAATAAAGATTTTAAATTGTTTAGCTCACAGGAAAAAATGAAGGGAATAAGAGGACTGAAGAAAATAAACATGCTGGACTATATTCTAACATGTACAGCTCTACACCATCACTGAACTTGGCACTACAGATTTTCCAGAACACAGCTTCTCAGATTGGTTTTCAGACTGGTCACATACAAAGCACAGTAGTTTTGTGTATGTGTGACCAACAGTCTGGATGGGAAGAAAAATCCACCGAAGTAACTAGGAATCAACCAACGCAAATACTAGTGCAAGCCCAACGCTCCTAAAACATTGATAGTTTAAAGGAAAGACGTACCATGTCAATAAATTCTTAAAAGGAAATAATAATATTCAGCACCTATTCCTGATTTAGAAAATATTCTTAGCAAACTAGGAATAGAGGAAAACTTTACCTTAATAAAAAGAATCTGCCAGAAACTTAGAGGAAACAGCATACACAATAGCAAAATATAAAAAACATTCCCACCCTGGAGCTAGGAGTAAAATCAAGATGTCAGGGGCCGGCCCGGTGGCGCAAGCGGTTAAGTGCACGCACTCCGCTGTGGTGGCCCGGGCTTCGCCAGTTCGGATCCCAGGCATGCACTGACACACCACTTGTAGAGCCATGCTGTGGCGGCGTCCCATATAAAGTAGAGGAAGATGGGCATGGATGTTAGCCCAGGGCCAGTCTTCCTCAGCAAAAAGAGGAGGATTGGCAGATGTTAGCTCAGGGCTGATCTTCCTCACACACACACAAAAAAATCAAGATGTCAGCCATTGTATTTCATAAAAAGATTAAAATATTCAAAGGAAAGAGACAAAAATCTGCCATTATTTGCAAACTACACATTATCTGGGGCTTTCAAGTTAAATAAATTAAATCAATTAAATTAATCAATACGTTAAAAATTATTTGGTCTAATAGTAAGTTCACAAACTTAACCAGATAAAAGATCAAAATTAAAAATAAAACAAAAAAATGTTAAATGAAGAATTACCACATGACCCAACAATTCAACCCCTAGGTATATACCCCAAACAACTGAAAACAGGTACTCAAACAAATACTTGTACACACAAGTTTACAGCAGCACTATTTAAAATAGCCAAAAGGTGAAAACAAACCAGATGTCCATCAGCGGATGAATGGATAAACAAAGAATCCAGACACAAAAGATCACATATTGTATGATTCCATCTGTAGGAAGCGTCCAGAATAGGTAAATCTATAGAGACAGAAAGTAGATTCGTGGTTGCCTAGGGCCAGTTGTGTGTGGCAGGGGCAGGCGGGCAGTGGAGCAATGGGGAGTGACTGCTCATGGGCATGGAGTTTCTTTTAGGGGTGATGAAAATGTCCTAGAATTAGAGGTGATGGGTGCACAACTGTGACTATAGTCATGCACTGCATAACTATGTTTCTGTTAAATGATGGACCGCTTATGGAATGGTGGTCCCATAAGATTAGTACCATACAGCCTAAGTGTGTAGTAGGCTATCCTGTAGGGGAAGAAGACTATCTTCTACCCACTCTGGGTCCTTTCTGGCTGGGCTGCAAATTAAATTGACAGAATAACAGGAGAAAATCAAACAAAGCTTTATAACATGTATACATGGGAGAGACCGAGGAAAAACTGGGTAACTCACCAAAATGGCAGAGGTTCTCATCTTAAATAGCATCTTCAGCTAAAGACAAAGAAGGATGTTGGGGGGTGGGGTGAGTCAGCTATGGGAGATTACCAGAAAAGCACAATAAACAAGAGTAAGGTTAATATGCAGATTTAAGTCCTTGCCTTCCACACTGATAAGAGTTTCTAGAGATAAGATCATCCCCCCTTCTTCCTGGTACAGAGAGGGAGATACATTTATAAGGGTAGTGTCCATTTATAAAGATAAATGTCTCTTACAAAGGATAACTTCTACTTTTACTTGATTTTCAGAGCTTTGATAAGAATGAGCTCAGCAAGGACCTCCCAATCTATTCATACCTAGAGTTATCTATAGTGATGGCCTGTCCTGGGAACAGGCCTTCTATCTCAAATTCTTTTAGGCAGTTAGTGGGGAGGGAGGTCAAAGTTTCTTTCAGTTTTTTGTTCTTAAAAATAATCAAGGCAGGGGCCGGCCTGGTGGCGCAAGCTGTCAAGTGCACGCACGTGTGCTCTGCTGCAACGGCCTGGGGCTTGCTGGTAGGGATCCCAGGCGCACACCCCCGGTACGATTCCGGGCGTGCACCAACGCACCACTTGGCAAGCCATGCTGTGGCAGCGTCCCATATAAAGTGGAGGAAGATGGGCACGGATGTTAGCCCAGGGCCAGTCTTCCTCAGCAAAAAAGAAGACGATTGGCAGATGTTAGCTCAGGGCCGATCTTCCTCACACACACAAAAGATAATAATAATCAAGGCAAAGAGACACATTTTGGGGTGGCCAATTCTGATCCCCCACAATACCATCTAGGTTTGTGTAAGTACACTACGTGATGTTCGCACAATGACAAAAATCACCTAACAATGCATTTCTCAGGATATATTCCTGTCGTTAAGTGATGCATGCCTGTATTACTAAACACCAGGGAACAATAAACTTTAAAAACGTGAATTTTATGGTATGTGATTTATATCTAAATAGAAAAAGTAAATGGAAGAGAACAGTCAATAAGATTTGAGGTGGGAAAAACAAAACTCCAGGGCCGGCCCCATGGCTTAGCGGTTAAGTGTGCGCACTCCGCTCCTGGTGGCCCGGGTTCGGATCCCAGGCGCGCACCGACGCACCGCTTGTCCGCCCATGCTGAGGCCACGTCCCACAGACAGCAACTAGAAGGATGTGCAACTATGACGTACAACTGTCTACTGGGGTTTTGGGGGAACAAAAAGGAGGAGGATTGGCAATAGATGTTAGCTCAGATCCGGTGTTCCTCAGCAAAAAGAGAAGGATTAGCATGGATGTTAGCTCAGGGCTGATCTTCCTCACAAAAAAAAAAAAAAAGAAAAGAAAAACAAAACTCCATAAACATACGTTAAAACTATAGTAATTAAGACAGTATGGCAGTAGAGCATAAATAGATTAAGTAGTTCATGAAAACAGCATCCCAAATGATTAAAGAGGCATAGCAAGTAATGGGAAAAGCAAGATGTGTGAATAAATTGAGAAAACTGAATATCTGAGTGAAAAGATAGATGCTTACTTCATCATCAACAAAAACTTAGCGCCAGACTGAGTAAAATGTAAAATTCAGTACTGTCAAATATGAGAGAATGATTTTAAAATCTTAGTGGGAACTCCTCCTTTCTAAACAAAAAACACAAAATACTGACATATCTGACTAAATACAAATTTGAAACATATATTTGGAAAAAAGACACCATAAAGTTAAAAGACAAACAAAAGATTAGGAAAATAATATTTCCAATATACACAAAGGATTAATTTCCATGATACTAAATAGTTAACCCAAGCCAATGGAGGGTGAGGAGGAGAGAAGGACAATATTGTAGCATAATGCTGCTGTTGTAAAACAAAACTGAAAAGACTGTAGGTAGTTTGCAAATATATAGATGATATTATATAATGCCCAGCAAACTGGATATTTTGAGAGGAGAGATAGGGACATATAAATTTTTACATCTATTTTCAATGTTGTTTGAATTTCTGACCACAGTAGATATGTTAATTTTATAATATCAAAAACAATTTTAGAAGGAAAAAAAGTCTGAGAGGCAAAACTTTAAGTAGCTGACAGCCACTGAAGGATTTTTAAAGGAGAAGTAGCATGGCTGGTGAGTATTTCTGACAGATCCCTGGAGCAGCTTTATAGAGAATGTGTAGGAGAGGCACCAGTTTGGAAACAGGTTATTGATTCATTTCTCCACTGAACAAATGCTGAACACCTACAGGTGTTTGGCGCTGAGCTAATCACTGGGACCAGTTAGAAATGTTCCAAGTGGTCTCAGCAAAAGGTCATGTAGACCTAGTGTGGGCAATGGAGCAAGGGAGAAGGGCAAGGGGAGACACCTATTCTTTTTTTTTTTTCTAAGTGGGGGGAAGAGGATGTATGTAAGGCTCTTGCCATTTTAAGGCATCTGTGGATAATATCCTTCTGAAGTTCCTTACATTACAAGAGGACTAGGTATTCCTGATAAGTATAATTCACTTTTTGACAACTCACTGAAGAGAAAAAGCAAAATGCCCATATTAGCCTTGCTCTTACAAGTAAGAGTTTATTTTCAAGATTCTTTGACTTTGGAAAGTCCATGTCCTAAAAATCTCTGAATGAAGAAATTTCAAAGCCACCGTTGGTCATTTTCTCTGTGTCCATTTTTTTATTCTTTGGTTTTGTGAAAAGACGAATAAAAAAAGGATACAATATTAATAGTTAACCCAAAGGAAAAACATGTTAGTGAATCATATTAGAGATATTTTTAATTATGATTTAATCCACATGGGTTTCTTTTTACAGTTGGCACATTCCCATTTTATCACAGCCATCTGCTATTTCAACAGTGAGCCAGTTTTTTTTTTCTTTTTGTGTGTGTGTGTGTGAGGTAGATCAGCCCTGAGCTAACATCCATGCCAATCCTCCTCTTTTTCCTGAGGAAGACCGGCCCTGGGCTAACATCCGTGCCCATCTTCCTCCACTTCACACGGGACGCCGTCACAGCATGGCCTGACAAGCAGTGCGTCGGTGCGCGCCAGGGATCCGAACCCGGGCTACCAGCAGCGGAGCGTGCGCACTTAACCGCTACGCCACGGGGCCGGCCCCAGGAAGCCAGTTTTAACAAAAGTTTTAATAAAGACCATGACTGTACATAAAAACTTTTAAACTTTCTCACCTTAAAACTTAATTTTTTAAAAGTGTCCCCTACGTGAAAGGAGGCAGAAAAAAGAACCTCCTGATAAGTTTGGCAAAAAATTCACCCTACCATTTAGCTTAGGGCATTTCAAAAATGTGAGGGCTGTGGCAGCAGCTCCTGGTTATACCACTACCTTAGGGCTAAGTACCTTGACAAAGTCAACTGCCAGAGTGAGCTGTTCTTAAGCCTACCATAACGCTACCATAATTCTCCCCAAACCACGCCGACAAGATCCTGCATTACAGAGTTCCTATTTCAAATGCATGCTGTGCGCAATGCCAAGGCAAATGCAGGCAGGTTTCTGAGGAAGACATTATGGCAAGCATGACAGTCACAGGACCTAGATATCTCAAGACAGTCCAATTTCATAGTATTTTATTGTTTTCACATAAGGTAATTTGTTAAATACAGTCATGCCTCGCTTAACAAGAGGGATACATTCTGAGAAATGCGTCATGAGACGATTTCATCCTGTGCGAACATCATCGAGTATCCTTACACAAACCTAGATGGTATAGCCTACTACACACTTAGTCTATATGGTACTAATCTTATTGGACCATTATCCCATAAGCAGTCCATCGCTTAACGGAAACATCGTTGTGCAGCACATAACCGTGTGTGAATCAAGGTGATTTAATAATTGTACTCATGAAAGATTTTTTTTATATGAATAAAGTTGAAACTCAGAAAAAAATCTTTTTAAACTCTCTACAGAATTTTGGACCTGAGCATATAATCATATGGAAAAACCTGGCCTAATCTCCTCCACCCATCCTAAGAGAAGCATTTCTTCCTGGAAATTACAGAGGACTTAAAAAATAAAAACAAAAAAAAACAGCCATTGGCCCATGCAAAGAGTGTGACCTGGATCTTGTCCTATAAACCGAAGGGTGGAAACAAAAAAAACAACTTTCAAATTAAAACACAAAAGATGGTAAGGGAAGGAGGCGAGACTGGAGAGAGGAGCAACAAGCATAGTTGCCAGAAACCCTTTTTGTAGAAATGTTTAATTTAGCAATTGGATACTGCTGTACACTGGATCTTTAGAAATAATTACCACTTTCACAACTTGGAACAAGAAGGTTCACTTCGACATCTACTCTATTTCACACATACAGTGTCAAATATTTTATTCCTTTTATATATCCTGTCAGATATTTATTCATTTTAGCCACAGCTGTCACTGTCTTGAGCCACAAAAGTCTTTTTTGTAAATATATGCATTCCTCAATGGAGGAATCCAGGAGTTTTGTAAGTGTCTGAGACGTCTGCATCTCCCTTCTTAGAGATCACTTGCAATTTCTTCTACTTGAGTTGCCACCCTTCTATCCTATGACCTTTCTACTCTGGCCTTAACCAAAAGGTAACCATCAATATAGTATGGAATTAAGGGTAATGAGAGTCTAACCAACCCAATCCCATCAGATCTAATGAGGAGAAGGGGGCAATGAATTTGAGCAAAAGAGGTTATGAGTGGAGACAAAATCACCAGATTGGAAGACTCACTAGATGATGGAGCAATAAATGCCTGCTTCAGAGTGGATGAGGTGACCAGATCACCAGATCCAGCTACTGATGGGCAGGTAGAATTGCTACAGAATCTGGCACAATGAGGTACTATTGTTCCAGTTCTCCTCAAGACCAAACTAGGACCTGAAACTGTTTTACATCTTTCCTTATGTCCCCATGATACCAGCCCTGATATCAGTTCCCCTACATCAAACCCAGAATATATGGGGTTAAAAACCCAAAAGCACTCATTCCCTTTCGCTGCTTCTCTAAGGTACCTTCACATGTATATATTGGTTGTTTTACAAATTGTTAAAAACCCAGATGGCTTCACACTGAAGTTTTGGCTAGTTACCAGTTCTTGAGGTTTGTTACAGGGAAACTGATATCAAGGAGCTAAAGCTTCTCAGACCTCCACTCCTTGGCTTTCTGGCGCCAGAATCCACCATCCACCACAGAGACAGAGATGGTTGAAGGACAACCACCTGCGATTCCCTTATCTCGCCCTCCTCCTCCCTGCCAGCAGGCTCACAAGGCCAAACGCAGGCTGATGGGAAAGCCAGGCTGATGGGAAAGCGCTGACCAGCAAGGCCACCGGCTCCCCCTCCCTACAAGCAGCTACATTCCTCACAACCTTTAAAACCCCTTGCCTCCCATCTTTCAGGGAGACAGGACGAATTTGAGAGCTCTCATCTCCCAGCTGACGTCACCAGAAATAAAAACTCTTTCCTTACCATAAGCCTGGCATTCCAGTTTTATTTGGCCCCTCTTGTGTGGTGGGTAAAGAACCTGGGTATGTATCTGGTAACACCCACACATCCATATAAAAACCTAATAACAGGTCATCTGGTTCAAACCTTCTCACAGATAGTTATTTCTTCCTTTATGGAAATAAAAAATATTCTAGAATCAACAGAACTTTTTCCTAACTGCATTTATATATGACTTGCAAACCACTAGGGGATTGGCTAAGCTTATTTAGAACTCCTTTAAGTTGTTGAGGCTATATTTTTTTCAAGAATTAGATCCCAGACTTCTGGGTAAGGATGGTAGACTAAAGACACAGCTATTTGTTGATCTTTCCCCAAACACAAAGGAATTTTTTTCTTTTTTTTAGGATATAAACCCAAAGGGACGAATAGAACTGGAGATTACAGCCACAAATTTTTGAAAGCTGGAAAATGAATGGGTAAGAGGTAAAGTAGTCAAAGACCCAAGAAAACTGAATCCTAATGTAAGCTTCAGGGAACACTCCCCTAAAAGGCTCAGCAGGGATAAAGTGAGTAGGATTAACAGAAAATCTTCTTGAAACACAATTCCCAGATCACCTCTCTTGGTCTTTCAGACAGGCAAACAAATGCCCTTCCCTCACCCTTGCAAAAGCCTGAAGGTAATCTAAGGAGGGTTAAAACAGGGTTACATGGACCAGGGAATCAATAGGTACGGTAAAGACAGTTTAAGTTAACATGTACAAGATCCCAGTCCATAGTGTGTTAGTAAATAAATGTTTAACAACTAGCTGAGAAAGGGGGAAGGACGAGGGTAGTTATTTGTAATATTTGCTGATTCTTGTGGTGTAAATACTCTTAGCTGCTTCAAGTTACCAAATGATGTTGAAGCCAGGTACCTGAGGGGTACTGTAGATATTAAACCAATTTGCTGTTTTTCCTGTTTAACTTGAGGGGTGTCTCAGGGGTCTCGAGGATTTGTCAGCTTGTTTTGCAGAAGAAAGAGAATGCCTTTGGGGAGGTTGCAATCAACGAACGAAGGGCCTGGGCAGCCCTCAGCAGCCGTTGAAGCCCAGAAGTCAGATTGCCCAGGGGCTTATCGGGAGTGACCCTTTTGTTTCCCGAAAGCTCCTCCTGCCAAGCCCCTTAGCTCTATAAACCCCCTGCTTTCTGTTCTTAGGGAGGTGAATCTGAGGGAACCCAGGCTCCCACCTACTCGTTTTGGCCAATTCGAACAAATCTTTCTCTGTTTCTAAGCATCGCTGTCTCAGTGTTTGGCTGCCTGTGCCTCGGGCATACAAACTTTAGATTAAGAGGTTCGGTATCAATGTCACTGAATGCAGAGCTCAGAAGAGATGCACAGTATGCTTTTATTATGTAATATTTCCACCATATAGATAGAATAGATGTAAATAGGTTCAAGAGCATCCATAATATCAAAATGTAATAAAATAATTAGGAAGTGGTGAGTTTTTAGTATTTATTAATTTGATTTTTAATATAACATTTAATTGTAAGTTTGTATAATCTCTAATAATTGTTGTATTTAGGAACTGGCTTGCAAATTTTCATTTAACAATTGACTCTGATGTGCCAGTACAAGCCACTGACCCCAGCCCCCACTATCAATACCCTTCCGCTAAAGGCTGACACTCAGGCCTTCACTTCCAGGGGAAAATTAGAATAAGAGACTTCCCTGGGGAATCTGACCAGCGATAAGTCTAGGAGGAAAAAATATAAAGATCCTGACAAATTCCCAAACTAAATTTGTTCAGCCAGATCATCCTACAGTGAAGCTCACAACTGATAAGTCCTACTTGCATATTCAGAGCTTCCAATCAGCTTTCTAGGATCTCACTCTTAAATATTAGCAAACAGCCAAGAACTGTTAGATATCTCAAACATACAAGTCAGATAGAAACAGAAAAAGCAAGCTGGAAGAGAAACTAGGTTCAGCTTCATAGGGGTGTGACCTGGGCAGTCACACAACACCCTGCCTTAGAAGAGCTCCATGTTAGGTTTAATGCTCTGCTGTTGCTGTCTTGGAATTCTTTAATAAATGATGAACAAGAGGTCCCACATTTTCACTCTGCAAATGATGTAGCTGGTCCTGATAGAGACTATGCAGGCAAAAGAAAACTCTGGGGAAAAACACACTATTAATATTTTCAGAAACATAAGAGAAAATATTACAAACATTAAGCAAGAACAGTATGCTTTAAAAAAAAGACTAAAAAGAGAGTTAGAAAGTGAGAGTAAGCTCAAGCTTTCTTGGTAATTAAAAATGTAATAATTGAAATGAAAAACTGAATAGAATAGCCTAAGAACATTGGAAGATCAGTCCAGGAAGTCCAATATCTGAATAACAAGAGTTCAAGAGAAAACTGAGGGGGAAAAAAAAGGGAGAAAGTCATCAACAAAATAGTTCCCAGACTGAAAGGGTTCATTAAGTACTCAGCAGAAAAGATGGGCCCAAACTCACACTGTGGCACATTATTGTGCAATTTCAAACACTGAGAAACAAAGAAAAGAATTGACCACATAAATAATCAGGATCCTGATGGCTTTGGGCTTCAAGAGCAATGGAAGAAACTAAAAAACAACGAAGCCCTACCTTTAAAATTTCAAAGGAAAAATTTCAAACTAGAATTCTATACCAGCCAGTCAATCAATTAAGAATAAGGGCAGAGGGGCGGGCCCGGTGGCATAGTGGTTAAGTTCGCATGCTCTGCTTTGGTGGTCGAGGGTTCGCAGGTTCGGATCCCAGGCACAGACGTACACACGACTCATCAAGCCATGCTGTGGCAGCGTCCTATATAAAGGAGAGGAAGATAGGCACGGATGTTTGCCCAGGGCCAATCTTCCTCAGCAAAAAAGAGGAGGACTGGCAAGAGATGTTAGCTCAGGGCTAATCTTCCTCACAAAAAAAAAAAGAAGAAGAAGAAGGACAGAAGAAGACATTCTCAGCCATTCAAGGTCTCAATGTGTAACTCCCATGAACCTTTCTCTTGCAGCTACTGCAGAATACGTTCTGCCAAAATAAGAGTATAAACCAAGAAACAGGAAAGGTATGAGATCTAGAAAACAAGAAATCCAACATAAAGAAGAAAATAGCATCCCCAAGATGCTGGTGAAGGAAAGTCCCAGCATAAGAGCCTTGCATAAAAACAGTGGGCAACCAGTCCAGATGGGAGCACATCTTCAGGAATATGGAAGCTAACACAATACCTGAACTGTCAGAACTTCCTAAAAGGAAATTTGGACAAGTTACAATTTGAACTATATTAGGGGGAAGTTAATATAAAAGTAAACAACTACAAAGAAAAATATAAACGTCAGGGAAAACCAAAAGTTGTGGAGAAAAGTAAAAGTGTTCACAGATTACTACATGGCTTACCTGTGAACAGCACGTTCAGTTTTAACTGTGTAAACACTGAACACTGATCTAAGCAAAGTTATGCCCACCTATAAACACCTATGCTAGGATGGGAGAACAAAAAGGGTACCTGGGGATGTAGAAAAGGAACTAAATCCTCATATGCCATAATAGGAAATCAAGAAATCAGAGTATAAGAATGTTGTTAAGAATGACAGAGTTCAGAACTTGCTACCCCAAAATATGGCACTTTAGCATACTGAATATTTTTTTTTAATAAAGATTTTATTTATTTATTTATTTATTTTCCCCCCAAAGCCCCAGTAGATAGTTCTATGTCATAGCTGCACATCCTTCTAGTTGCTGTATGTGGGACGCAGCCTCAGCATGGCCGGAGAAGTGGTGCGTCGGTGCGCACCCGGGATCCGAACCCGGGCCGCCAGCAGCAGAGCGCGCGCACTTAACCGCTAAGCCATGGGGCCGGCCCCATACTGAATATTTTAACCTGAAGAAATTTGAGAAATGGCAGATGCAGGAAGGACTCTCTGACCTTCCCTTCTCTGAAGCAGGTCCTAAGAGCCTCATATGACAGGAGGAAAGGAGCATGCTCATCTCTGAAGACAGAGGCACCAAGAGAGAAATCCAAAGGAATTGCCCTTGCTAAGTTTCCCCAGTTTACTACCCTTTGCTCATACTCTTACATTCCATCACGTTTTTCCATGACTTTCTACTCTTCATCAAATCCAGCATAAAAGTGCTCAGTCTTAATCGCTTCTTTAGGTCATTTCCTTACTCCCATGTCACATAAAATTTACATTAAATAAATTTGTATGCTTTTCTCTTGTTAATCTATCTTTTGTCAGTCCAGTTTACAAGGCCCCAGCTGGAGAAACTAGGAGGGTAGTAGAAAAAAGAATTTTTCCTCCCCTACATGAACACAGAGGTAAATGCAAAAAGAATCAGCCATAAGAAATTAAAGAGTGTGCCTCTAGGGAGAGAGGTGGGAGGAGAACTGTTGCTTTTCAAGACACAGCTTAGAGAGCTATTGAATCTGGATTACAAATTTTCTCAACAGGGAATTTTCCTCCTTTCATTTGTTGTATTTCCAACTTTTCTACAACAAAAATTTATTACTTGGATGATAATAACTTAATAATCATCTTACTATTGTGTGATCTTCAAAATCATCTGTATCTCTAACTATTTTTTAAGATGTTCCTATGTCATATCATACCCAATCTGGCCCAGCTCAGGAAAGGAGTAGCCCACCCTGCAGGAGTTTCCTTGATGATTTACACCAGGTGACTCCACATCTCACGCTGGGTTTCCCTCTGCAAGCCTACATTCTTTCAAAACACTATAAAGAGGCTTTCCATTTAACCCTGTGAGAAATTCAAATAATAAACACAACAAACTCTACAATGTGCCTTTATGGGGGCAACAAATTCAATTTCTTTCATACCTTTATTGTTCCTGACACTACAGTCAAAGCTTTCACTATATATAAATTGCAATATGCAATACACTATTTTAACACAATTGGATAGCATTTGTTTTTATTCTGTCTTTATACAGTTGTCAGGCTAATTCTCACCTAGCTAGAAAAGTTATTATGGTCAGAGTTTACAAAACACAGTTCAGATAAGTAAATGCTGTCACATCCTCTGTTCACCCCAGAATGAATGCTGATGACGGTGACGGTCATCATAGGATGTTTAAGAAGGAATCTGCTTGGCACAGAGAACTGAGCCAATCTGCAGACGGCTGTAGTCCAGCCAAGGCAGCTACGTGTGTTTTCCTTATTCCCTTGAGTGATTTGATTTGTTTGGATTTGGTATAGAATCATTTCCGGATTTAAGGAAAATGAAACAAGGTTTTACATCTTGTTATGTTGGCAGGCAGGTGCCATGAAGAAACTCTAATCTAAAAAAGATTCATTTTGCACTTAAAATTGAGGTGGGATTAGACATACCTGAAGCCATGGCCTACATTTCTCATCTTCTTTCTGCCTAATCATGGCAGAGATGATCTTGTCTTCATTATTAATTAGTAAACCCTGGCACGGTAATGTGGCCTGCAGGATCAGGAACACTCCTCACACACACCCTAACTCTAGTAAAATATCCCCTTGGCATAAAATACTACTTACATTTTTCTCAAACTGGCAACAAAAACAAGCTGCTATCTGAAGACACTATTTTTTTTCTCGAAGTCAAATTAAACTTTGCCAAGGTGCACACAGAACATACTTCCAGATTAGTGGCTGTAAACCAGCTTAATCTTAAGCAACACTCAAAACTTTATGTTCACACTAGAGAGCTTTAGGTAAATAATACTAATCTCTTCCGGCTTCTAGATAGCTCACAGACTTCAGGAAAGGTCATCTGGTTTCTTGCCACCTCCATCCATCCCCATCTCACCCTCCCCAAAAAAGCAGCTTGAGTCTTTTGTTTTGTTTTTGAAACAGCTTGCTTTTTCCACCCTGAGTTTTACCAAACTATTTCAGGGTTCTGACAATTGTGCCAGTGACTAAGTCTCCTCTTGGGAACAGCTGCCTCATTATCACTATTAAAAACAGTCACACCTAATACTGACTGATAAGGATCTGGAAACTCATTGTAACTTCCCACCCTACCCAATCTAAAGATAAACGCATTACAAATGGAATAACAGACTCCCGGTAGGACAGACCTCCAGCAATCTTGAGTTCCAAGTAAGCTACTGAGTTTTGTGTCTATTCCTAATTCTTTCTAACAGGAAGAATTTGTTACTATTTCCTTCTCATAACCAATTAATACATAAGTTACTAAGAGCCAAGCAAGCAAAAAAGAAAAAAGGCAGAAAACCCCCACAAAACACCAAAACACTCACGCACAAAAACTCAGCAGCAAATGAATGAAACTGGCAAACAGCCATTGATGATTAAGTAGCTAGTAACAAAAGTTTTTTTTCTTTTTTGCAATTAGTGATTACAGCTTTTAGTTGTTCCCCCACCCATTGTTAAGTGTGCTGTTTAGGTAATATGCTATCTGACTCCCACTAGGTTTCTATAGATAACATCTCCTTGGAGCCTGGGTCACCATGGTAATGGGTGTTTGATCTTTTTTCAGGAATTAGAACCCTCTGTCCACCCACCAACCCATCAACTGGGCCCATGCAGATGTCCGATAAGCGACCTTTTGATGTCAAGAGGTTGGCACTCCACCCTCAGCTCATGCTAACACCGCCATTTTGTGAACACCCGTCCTATGAAGAGGCATGAAGTCTGACTATGCTTGTGCAGAGCACCAATTACCTCACCTCTCCTCACCTCCAATCATCTATCTCCACATTTCAGACCACCTTGCCCCCTACCCCATAAATATCCCTGAGTCCCTGTTTTCCAGGAAGTGGATTTGAGACTCATCCTCTCACTTCCTCACTTGATGGCCTTGTGATTAAACCCTCTCTCTGCTGCAATCTCGTCTCGGTGTTTGGCTTTCTGGGCGACAGGCAAAAACGAACCCGGTTCGGTAACACTAATGTTTTTAAGATAATGAAGCCTTCCAACTGATCTTCTGTTTCAGAACTACTTTCTGCAGGACATGTGTTGGGTAACTTTTGTTCTTGGCAAGCTAGTCCTCCTGCTTGGAAAAGCATCAGCAGACAACCTCAAATAACAGGTCTTTTCCTACATCCCTCAAGTGGAACAACCTCTTAGAAACTTAATTCTTGCAAAAACGATACCCACAATAGAGATAATCATAAATTCACTTCTATCATCACCATTTTGTTTCTATCTAGCTCTTTCAGTGTTAGTAGAAAGTCACCTAATCATAATCCATCACTCTGGAAACCTGAGAGAGCTATACAGAGATGACTCCCCCATGCACACACAGCACCCCAAAAAGCACTGTCCAGGAAAGTTCTTTCATATCAACCAGAATCAACCTGGGCCATTTTGCAGTCACTGCGGAGAACATGCAGCTCAGGGTGTTTAACCGTTTTTGTGCCATAAACTCCTTTGGCAGAATGCGTAGAGTACAGACTCTTTCTCAGAATTTTTTTTAAAGCAAAAATACACACAAAGAAAACCAATTACATTAAAATATAGTTATCAAAAATATTTTTAAAAACTCATATAGTATTCAACACACATTTCTTTAATATATAAAATAACAAGCTCTAATGACAAGTCTATTAATTACCATAATTTCCAAATTATGATCAACATAAAGGATATTTTCAAGATATCTGCAACAAGTGCAATGTGATATAAAAATATCTGTGATTCCAACTGACGACAAAGTCACAGGGACCACTAATTTGCTGTGCTTTAAAGGAAATAGTAAATTGCAGTTAGAGATTAATGAAAAGAAGTATCTCACGATTTTCTGATTCAAGTCCATGGACCCCTGAAGCTTGTAAAGCATAATCATTCTGGAGCATTTAGAGAGGCATTTACAGATCACACTTGGCTCAACCTCTTCATTTTAAAGATAAGGGAGGAACTAAGGAGGAATTGACGATACTGCTTGCTTGCAGTTTCTTCATTCCAATTCACTGGGTTCTGTCTAGAGTAAACTACGTTTTCTTCTGAAAACCTGAACCTTACATCTAGCGATACTTAGCACTTACTTCAAGCTTGCACCTCAGTGTCATCGTCTGTAAAATGAAGATACTAACCCAACTACAGAAGAACCTTAATGTGAAAATCAAATTTAAAAATCCATGTTAAAGTACTTCAGCAGAACCTTTAAAGGGAAGGCTCTTTATTATCAATGAATTCCATGAGAAATGAAAGACAAGTTATTCTTGTTCCTTAGTATACCTTAAGCAACATCAAATTCTGATCTATTTAAGACATTAAATATTTTATGCTTTCAAGCAGGTCTTCCAAAGGACAAACTGACCTGAGAATTAAGCCACTTCAAGTGGATGTTTAGAACAAAAAGTACTGGTTTTGGAGTCACACTATATTACAAGCGATGTGCTTGTATTTCTAGGCAAAATGCTTGTTTTCTCTGATCCTCCATTTCTGAATGAGTAAAACAGGAATAAATGCTAACAACCATATGAAGGTCATTTAAGTGTCAGTCTCCTTGTCTTAAAGAGGTCAATGAGGAATATGTGATTCAAAGATAACCTCATAAAGCAATAAGGAAGCTTTTCTGATTTCTGCATTATGGATATTTACTTTCTCCTCCTACATCATTTGATACATTTATTTAAAATAGAATAAAATATGGCACAAATAATATCCTTCCTTCATGGTCAACACAGAATTGCTCACCAATCTAAAACAGAGCCATTCAAACAGTCAGCAATTTTTTTCCATAGACGTTCCTTATTTAAAGAGAAATTACACAGTAAAGATAGTATTACTTGCATTGAAAAAGGAAAAGGATTAAAACCAAAGGCATCCCCAAATTTCTAAACCAGACAGAAGTTAACAAACACTGGAGGATAAGAGTCACACAAAATAATCTAAGTGTATAAGTATTCAAACATGCAAGTAAAAAAATGCCAAGAGAGGCAAGGCCACTCAACTTCTTCCCACACATTTTGTTTTGCTTGCCTCCACGAAAAGAATTCAAAGTAGTCAACTGTAGACATGTCAAAGTTGTCGTGACAAATATGCAAACATTTTGGCTGACTAGGAACAATATGCAGAAAATACAGTAGGTAGTCCAGGGAACACAAAGGCTCATAGCACAAAGCAGATTTGTTAAACACAAGGGGTGGAAAAAAGAACCATTATCTGTCATGCCCTTCTGTCGCACCCTTTTGTTTGTAGTCATAACTGCAAGCTGTTTTAAAGACAACGGCAATGTTATTAAGGATACCTTCATGCTGTGCCAAAGCACATACACACAGCAATTCAGAACAATCAGTCTTACTTTCATGGGAGCAAAGGCTGCAGCCAAATGAAATGGGTGGATACCCTATTAAACAATCTTGAAATTAGCTAATAGGATATAGGAAAAAATGATCCTAATGCAGATGCTAAATTCTCTTCCTCCTTTATACAATTAAATTTTTACTATTTGAAAAGCACTAGGGGGCCGGCCTGGTGGCATAGTGATTAAGTTCCCCCACTCTGCCACTCCGCTTCAGCAGCCCAGGGTTTGCAGGTTCGGATCCCGGGAGCAGATCTACACACTGCTCACCAAGCCAGGCTGCGGCAGCGTCCCATATACAAAATAGAGGAAGATTAGCACAGATGTTAGCTCAGGGCTACATATGTAAGTAGGCCTTTAGCTGGAATGTAAAGTTTACTTGATAAAACACTGAGCTACTCTACTACTAGACCAAATAGGTTTAAAATGTGGCATTTTCCCTGTCATTGAGGCATGTCCATATTTTATTCAATGTATTCAGTCTAAATTAATTACATTAGTTAATGCTTTGTTAATTGGCTTCAAGGCAAAAATTAGAACAGGGATGAAAAAGAGCTCTAACGATGCTATGACTTTATAATCACATCAATGTACACAGACATGGTACTTAGTAGTAAGATGGAGGAAAAAAGGGGAATAAAATTCAGGTCTTCAGAGAAATCACACTCTTGAACAGATTCAGTGAAAATTCCTATAAGACAATTTTAATAGCTGGCTTTTAAGGTTCATATTTTTGAAACATTTTTTTCAGATGCAATTCTAAGGCATTAATTAGAACATATACTTTAGGTTACTCAATTGCTAGTCTGAGAGAAATCTATTGCTCAAACTAAACTGAAAAAGGAGGTGAAAGGGGAGTGTCTTCTCAGACAGGCTGTTTTTAAAAGAACCCCAAACGGTTTAAGCTCTTCTTGGGCAGTTCCTCGGTAGGTTCAGCATCTACTGCCCTAGTTTGCTCTAAGAATAGGAACGGTTCATGATAATTTCCAACAAAAAGCACAAAAACAAAGTAGGTAAAACCTCTATTTTTAATAAATTCTTTTTTAAAAAATATTTTGAGGGCCGGCTCCGAGGCTTAGCGGTTAAGTGCGCATGCTCCGCTGCTGGCAGCCCAGGTTCGGATCCCGGGCGCGCACTGACGCACCACTTCTCCAGCCATGCTGAGGCCGCATCCCATACACAGCAACTAGAAGGATGTGCAGCTATGACATACAACTATCTACTGGGGCTTTGGGGGAAAAAATAAATAAATAAATAAATAAAATTATTAAAAAAATAAAATAAAATATTTTGAAACACCAACCAGTCTCACACAGAGCTCCAAACCTAGAAAGATAATTACAATAAAAATGGGTTGGCCACCTAAATTATTTGCAATTTATAGTGACTTTAGGCAAAATCATTTATCATCACTAAGACTAAGCCCATACTTTTAAATTTATCCAGCCAATTAGGTGCGAATGAGGCAAGAAGGTTAGCACTTGCCCAAAGCACTGCAAAAAGCAAAACAGAGGTACCTCTCATGTCTCAAAATGGCATTCCCAAAAAAATGCCCAAAGCAAATTTTTGTATATTGGCTTCTATTTTCTTCTTCATCTCTACAAGATGGACTATGTAATCCCTTTTTTTGGAGCAGGGGGAGGGATGCGGTCATATATTAATAAAGAAAAACATGTACAATGCTGCAGACCTTTTCTACATTATATATTATTATAAATAATAAATTATTTTTAAAACAAAATAAGAAAACGTAAATGAGAAAATTCAATCTTTTTTACGTATTTGGAACCTACTTAAAGGTGAAAAGAAAACACAGCTGAATTGAACAGAACACAGAAGGCTAATAAATCATTCGTTTCAATCAAACCCCCACCTCACCCCCGCTACTTTGAAGTACAGGAACTCTGCTGTTCTCTGGACTTTTTGTGTGTGTGTGTGAGGAAGATCAGCCCTGAGCTCACATCCAAGCCAA
Organism: Diceros bicornis minor; assembly: GCF_020826845.1. Classification (NCBI taxonomy): domain Eukaryota; kingdom Metazoa; phylum Chordata; class Mammalia; order Perissodactyla; family Rhinocerotidae; genus Diceros; species Diceros bicornis. The sequence continues at coordinate 5,382,571 of NC_080763.1, read as the reverse complement.
TCCTCCTCTTTTTGCCAAGGGAGACTGGCCCTGGGCTAACATCCGTGCCCATCTTCCTCTATTTTATATGGGACACCGCCACGGCATGGCTTGACAAGCAGTGCGTTGGTGTGTGCCCGGGATCCAAGCCTGCGAACCTCGGGCCTCCGAAGCGGAGCGCTGGCACTTAACTGCTGCGCCAACGGGCCAGCCCTGTTCTCTGGACTTTTGTGGAAGCTGCAGTTTGGGTATTTTGTTTTGTTGCTTTTGTTTTGCAATTAACTGACTGCTATGAATCAAAGAAAAATAATATGAAAACATAAAATTATTCAAGTTCACAATAAAATAAAGTAGTGAGTGAGTATGGGGAGATTGAAATACAAAATAATTCACTGAAAGATTCCACCCCCCAAAAATGACTTAAGAGTATGTCTAATTAGTACCCAAATTTAAATATTCTGAAAGATATTTTCATGGATGAGAATGACAGTGATGGTGTTAATGAGATAGGGGCTGGTGTTTCAAGTATTAGAGATAATTTGCTATTCCCAACATAAAAAGCACAGCACTCAATGCTGGCAGATTTTTTTAAGTTTTTAACGATAAAATGAGGTTTCCATAGTAAAAGCTAAAACCACAAGCATAAACACAGAGCCAATTTCATTAGAAGTGAGACATATACTAACTCACATTTAGCAATTTCATCACTTTAGCAGCAGACATGTCACTGTAACTTAAGCAACAAATCTAAATACTATTCTTTCCCTTGTGTATCCCTACAAGGTATCAGACTGCTTCATTCATTTTCTGATGTAAAATCCTAAATTTGTTTTAATACATATACTTTCTTTATAAATATCCATTCCTGAGGCCTTCCTAAATCCACATTTAAAAAAAAAAGTTAGATGAGGTGGTATTTCCCTCCATGATTTAGCTTAATCCTAAGAATTTTCCTCCAGGATGCTGTCCAAAGTAAGTCTAGCAATGTACCTACATTTGGTTAATGCTCTAGTTTCTGATACTTCCCATATTCAAATTACTTTATAACATCAACCCACTAAAAAACAAAAAACAAAAAACTGACTCCTCATCTGGTACAAAATCACTCATTATCAAAGTGCCAATTCTCCCTCCTGAGGAGATTAAGTATGCACTTTTATAGGGACAAGTCTACATTATTCTTGAAAGAAAGTCATGGTAGCTGAACTGAATATATGTCAAAGCCCTCATTTCAGATGCCACCCTAACTCCAAATCTAGTATTACAGGAGGGGGGAACATAATCTGCCAGAGGAAAACCCCACAATGTCCTCTTTACTGGTGGAAATAACTAGGAAAGAGTCTCTGTCTTTGAACACCTTCTGGGGGTGGTATCAGATTTCCAGAAAGTGGCATGAAATTTTTGTTTATCACAAGGAAACACAGAAGTTTAGAAACAAGGGTCTTGCTCATTGGTTTATTCTTTAAGAATCAGCAATGAAGAACAGAGTAATAAACAAAACTCTCTAAGTCTAAAAGTAAATGCATTAAACACTCAGCTACAAAACCCAATTTTGTAAAGCTAAACAGACAAGTTTTGAGAACTAAGGAAGGCAATCATAATAAACACACTTATTTAAAGTCTCTTAAACCTAATCTGCAGTATTAATTCATCTCCTGGCAACACTAACAAAATATAATATTTCAATTCCTAGCTTTAAAAAAAACTAGAAAAAGTGTTTCAAGTTGAGTGTTTTAATACGTTTTGATAATAGCTCCTTCAAGTCTGTACTTCCAAAATCACTAACAATCAGTATTGAACACTGAGAATTTTCCAAGCCTTAAACGAGGCCCAAGGACAAATAATGAATAAGACAAACACCATCCCAGCCCTCCTGTGGTGCTGACATTCTAATAGGGAAGACAGAAAAACAGTTACATACCATGTAAGAGCCAGAACTATAAAACTCTTAGAAGAAACATAGGCATAAATCTTCATGACCTTGGATTAGGCAATAATTTCTTAGGTATGACACCAACAGTACAAGCAACTAAAGAAAAAATAGACTCCACCAAAATTAAAAACTTAATTTTAACTATCAAGAAAATGAAAAACACAACCTCCCACAATGGGAGAAAATCTTTGCAAATCATATATCTGAGAAGTGATTTGTATAATGAATTCCTATAACTCAATAATACAAAGACAAAAATAACCCAACTTTTAGAAATGGGGAAAAGATATGAATAGACATTTCTCCAAAGAAGATATGCTAATGGGTAATAAACACATGAAAAGATGCTCAACTTCATTAGCCATCAGGGAAATGCAAATCAAAACCACAGTGAGATACAACCTCACACTCACAAGGATGGCTAGAATCAGAGAGATGGTAAGTGCTGGCAAGGATATGGACAAATGGGAACCCTCGGGTACTGGTGTTGGAAATGTAAATATGCAGCAGCTTTGGAAAACAGTTCGGCAGTTCCTCAGTTAAACAGTTATCATTATGATCCAGCAACTCCACTCCTAGGTACGTACTCAAGAGAAACGAAGACATATGCCCATACAAAAAGTTGTACATAGAGGAGTGACATCAGTATCATGGCAGAGTGAGCTTCCCCCATCGAACTCTCCCCCTCTAAGACACAACAAAAAGGACATTCATATTCCAACAGAAGCTATTCACACAACACAGGGGACGTCTGAGGCACCCAGGCAGCCGTACACCCGAGGACTGAGGAGCTGGAATCCCCAGAGGATGTGGAAGGAGGTAAGAAGAGCTGCCTTCCTTCCCCAAGGACTGCGACCCAGAGACTAAGACCACACGGCTCTCAGAGGAGGGGGAGGGGCAGCTTGCCATGTGAAAACCGGCGCTCTCCCAGACCCCTCACAGCCTGAGGGGATCCCCCCACCGAGGGAGCAGAACTGTTCCAAGGGTAGTTTCAACAAGCTAGCCCCTCAGAAGAGCAGAGAGTGAGGTGAGAGACCTCTGAGATTGGGGAGGAGAAAGTAAGTGCCCCTCCCCCAGTCACCTGCCCACCCACCCAGCATTTCAGCACAGCAGTGCTTCAGCTCGGCCCCGCCCCCAAAGACAGTGGCCCCAGGTGCCCAGGCCCCACGAGCAGCAGCAGCAGGACTACACCTCGCCCCCAGAGGCAGTGGCCCCCAGGTGCCCAGGCCCCACCAGCAGTGGGGCATGCCCCTGCTCCTGCACCAGAGGCAGCAGCAGCTCAGGCCCCACCCACCACAGCCCCAGCTGCTCTGGCTGGACCACACCATGGCCCCAGCTGCCCCATGCCATGGCCCCAGCTGCCCCATGCCACGGCACCAGCTCGTTGGGCTCAACTGTGTCCCAGCCCCAGCTGCACCAGCTTGACTGTGCCCCCCCAGCTCTTTCAGCTTGACCTCCAGCTGCTTCAGCTTGGCTGTGCTCAGGCTTCAGCTGACTTGGTGCCAGCAACTTTGGCCCAGCCTCACTCCAGTTCCAGCAACTTCGGCCCAGCCGCACTCCAATTCCAACTTCTTGGGCCCAGCAGTGCTCCAGCTCCTGGTTCTTCAGCCTAGCCGCACTTCAGCGGCAGCTGCTTCAACCCACCACACCTGAGCCCCAGCTGCTTTGGCCTAGCTGTGCTCCAGCCCCAGCTGTTCCCATGCTTCACCCTCCCAGCTGCCTCTGCTCAGTCACACTTCAGATCAGCTGTGCTTTATAGCTCAGCCACACCTCAGCTCAGCTGGGGGCAGACCAGAGCACCTGCAGATCAATGTAGGCCAGAATACACAGCCCTTGACCCCCACCCAGCGGCGGCAAGAGGAAACTGAGATTGTATATTTTCACTATGAGGAAAAATAAGCCAACACCCACAGGCACTATGCAAAAATATATTAAATCGCCAGACCAGAAGGAGAATGACAAGCACCCAGAAGTCAAGCGGGAAAGCATCGAAATGTACGACCTTAATGACAGAGAATTCAAAATAGCTATCATAAAAAAGCTTACTGAAATACAAGAAAACACAGATAGACAATTCAATGAAATCAAGTTTCTTCACATAAGAGATTGAAACTATAAATAAAAATCAATCAGAAATCTTAGAGATGAAAAACACAATAGTGGGCCGGCCCCATGGCTTAGTGGTTAAGCACGTGCGCTCCGCTACAGGCAGCCCAGGTTCGGATGCCAGGCACACACCGACGCACCGCTTCTCTGGCCATGCTGAGGCTGCATTCCACATACAGCAACTAGAAGGATGTGCAACTATGACGTACAACTATCTACTGGGGCTTTGGGAGAAAAATAAATAAATAAATAAAATTATAAGAAAAAAGAAAAACACAATAGAGGAGATAAAGACAAATCTGGAAGCCTTAAGCATCAGGGCTGACAATATGGAGGAAAGAATTAACAATATTGAGGACAGCAATGCAGAAATGCTCCAGATGGAGGAGGAAAGAGAACTAAGACTAAGAAGAAATAAAGAAACTCTCCGAGAAATATCCAACTCAATTAGGAAATCCAACATAAGGATTATAGGTATTCCAGACGGAGAAGAGAGGGAAAAAGGAGCAGAGAACTTGTTCAAAGAAATAATAGCTGAGAACTTCCCAAACCTGGGGAAGGAGCTGGAAATACCAGTGAATGAAATAAATAGTTCTCCTAAATAGATCAACATGAAAAGACCCTCTCCAAGGCATATATACAGCAGTAAAGCCGGCAAAAGTTGACGACAAACAAAAATATTAAGGGCAGCTAGACAAAAAAAAATAACACACAAAAGATTTCCTATCAGACTCTCAGCCGATTTCTGGACAGAAACTTTACAGGCTAGGAGAGTGTAGAATGATATATTCGAAGTTCTGAAGGACAAAAACTTTCAGCCAAGAATACTCTATCCACTGAAAATATCCTTTGGATATGATGGAGAAATAATAACTATCCCAGATAAACAAAAGCTAAGGGAGTACACTACAAGAAATGCTCAAGAAGGCCCTCATCTCTAAGAAAAAAAACAGAAAGGAGATTCAAAGTTTTGAACAAGGAGAAAAACAGGTCAACAAAACCAGAAAAATTGCAGTCCTCTATGAAAATAGATTAGCAAACACTTAATTATAAAACCAAAGATCAAGGGAAGGTAAGCACCAAGCATAAATATAACCTTATCATATTAAAGAAGAACTCACAACACAAGAAGGAATAAGATGTGACAACAATAACTTAGAAGGGGAAGAGGAAAGGGATCGAATTGACTTAGTCTAAGGGAATAAGGGGCCATCAAAAAATGCACTATCACATCAATGAGATCTTCTATACAAACCTCATGGTAACCACTAACCAAATAATCAGAACAGAGTCACATACTATAAAGAAGGAGAAAACTAAGAGAAACCCCATACAGAACTGCCAAACTGAATTGGTAGTCCAAAACACACAGGACGAGAAAGAAAAGAAATGCAAAAGAACCAGAAAAAGAGTGATAAAATAACAACAAGCCCCCATATATCAATAATTACCCTAAATATGAATGGACTGAACTCTCCAATCAAAAAACAGAGTGGTGGGATGGTTTAAAAAACAAGACCCAACAATATGCTGCCTCCAGGAAACACGTCTCAGCTCTAAAGACAAACACAGGCTGAGAGTGAAAGGATGGAAGACAATATTCCAAGCTAATGGCAAACAAAAGAAAGCAGGTGTTGCCATACGTATATCAGACAAAGTTGACTTCAAGATAAAACAGGTAATGAGAGACAAATAGGGGCAATATATAATGATAAAAGGGACACTCCACCAAGAAGACATATCACTTTTAAATATATATGCACCCAATACAGGAGCACCAAGGTACATAAAGCAACTATTAACAAACCTAAAAGGAGATATTAACAACAACACAATAATAGTAGGGGATCTTAACACCCCACTCTCATCAATGGGCAGATCATCCAGACAGAAAATCAATAAGGAAATAAGGGACTTAAACGAAAAACTTGATGAGATGGACTTAACCAGATAGATATAGAGCACTCCATCCAAACACAGCAGATTACAAATTCTTCTCAAGCGTGCATGGAACATTTACAAGAATAGCCCATATGTTGGGAAACAAGGCATGCTTATATAAATTTAAGAAGATTGAAATCATAACAAGCATCTTTTCTGACCATAATGCCATGAAGCTAGAAATCACCTACTCGGAAAAAAACGGGAAAGTGACAAAGCTGTGGGGACGCAACAACATGCCACTAAACAACCAATGGATCACTGATGAAATAAAGGAGAAATCAAATCATATCTGGAGACAAATGAAAATGAAATACACCATAGCAACTCATATGGGATGCAGCAAAAGCAGTCCTGAGAAGGAAACTCATAGCAATACAGGCCCACCTTAACAAACAAGAAAAAGCCCAAATAAGCAACCTCAAACTACACCTAACAGAATTAGAAAAAGAAGAACAAACAAAGCCTAAAGTCAGCAGAAGGAGGGAAATAGTAAAATCAGAGCAGAAATAAATGAAATTGAAATCAAGACAAACATTAGAAAGGATCAATGAAATAAAGAGCTGATTCTTTGAGAAGATAAACAAAATTGACAAGCCCTTAGCCAGACTCACCAAGAAAAAAAAGAGAGAAGGCTCAAATAAATAAAACTAGAATTGAAAAAGGAGAAATTACAACAGATACCACAGAAATACAAAAGATTATAAGAGAATACTATGAAAAACTATATGCCAACAAATTGGACAATCTAGAAGAAATGGATAAATTCTTAGACACATACAACATCCCAAAATTGAATCAAGAAGAAATAGAGAACCTGAATAGACCAATCACAAGTAAAGAGATTGAAACAGTAACCAAAAACCTCCCAAAAAATAAAAGTCCAGGACTAGATGGCTTCTCTGGAGAATTTTTACCAACCATTCAAAGAAGCCTTAACACCTATCCTTCTCAAAGGATTCCAAAAAACAGAGGAAGATAGAACACTTCCCGACATTCTACGAGGCCAACATCACCCTGATACCAAAGCCAGGCAAAGGCAATACTAAGAAGGAAAACTACAGACCAATATCCCTGATGAACATAGATGCAAAAATCCTCAACAAAATATTGGCAAACCGAATACAGCAATACATTAAAAAGATCATACACCATGATCAAGTGGGATTTATACCAGGGACACATGGATGGTTCAACATCTGCAAATCAATCAATGTGATACACCACATTAACAAAACGAGGAATAAAAACCATAAGATCATCTCAATAGATGCAGAGAAAGCTTATGACAACATCCAACATCCATTTATGATAAAAACTCTCAACAAAATGGGTATAGAAGGAAAGTACCTTTACCTAAAAAAGGCCATATATGTCAAACCCACAGCCAACATCATACTCGATGGGGAAAAACTGAAAGCCATCCCTCTGAAAACAGGAACAAGACAAGGGTGCCCACTCTCAACACTCTTATTCAACACAGTACTGGACGTTCTGGCCATAGCAATTAGGCAAGAAAAAGGAATAAAAGGAATCCAAATAGGCAACGAAGAAGTGAAACTCTTGCTGTTTGCAGACGACATGATCTTATATCTAGAAAACCCTAAAGAATACATTAGAAAACTATTAGAAATAATCAACAACTACAGCCAAGTGGCAGGGTACAAAATCAACTTACAGAAATCAGTTGCATTTCTATCTACCAACAATGAACTAACAGAAAGAGAACTCAAGAAGACAATCCCATTTACAATTGCAACAAAAATAATAAAATATCCAGGAGTCAATTTAACCAAGGAAGTGAAATACCTATACAATGAAAACTATAAGACATTATTGAGCAAAATCAATGATGACATAAAGAAATGGAAAAATATTCCATGCACTTGGATTGGGAGAATAAACATACTTAAAATGTGCATACTACCTAAAGCAATCTACAGATTCAATGCAATCCCAATCAGAATCCCAAGGACATTCTTCACAGAAATAGAAGAAAGAATACTAACATTCATATGGGGCAACAAAAGACCCCGTATAGCTAAAGCAATCCTGAAAAAGAAGAACAAAGCTGGAGGCATCACAATCCCTGACTTCAAAACATACTACAAAGCAATAGTAATTAAAACAGCATGGTACTGGTACAAAAACAGACACACAGATCGATGGAACAGAATTGAAAGCCCAGAAATAAAACCTCATATCTACGGGCAGCTAATCTTTGACAAAGGAGCTAAGGATACACAGTGGAGAAAGGAAAGTCTCTTCAATAAATGGTGCTGGGAAAACTGGACAGCCACTTGCAAAATGAAAGTAGACCATCTTCTTTCGCCATACACAAAAATTAATTCAAAATGGATCAAAGACCTGAAGGTGAGACCTGAAACTATAAAACTCCTGGAGGAAAATATAGGTAGTACACTACTCGTCATCGGCCATAAAGGGATCTCTTCCAATTCCATGTCTACTCAGACAAGGGAAATAGAAGAAAAAATAAACAAGTGGGACTTCATCAGATTAAAGAGCTTCTACAAGGCAAATGAAACCAGGATCAAAATGAATAGGCAACCCACCAGCCGGGAACAAAGTTTTGCAAACCATATATCTGACAAGGGATTAATCTCCATAATATATAAAGAACTCACACAACTGAACAACAAAAAAACAAACAACCCGATCAAAAAACGGGCAGAGGAAATGAAGAGACACTTGTCCAAAGAAGATATACAGATGGCCAATAGGCACATGAAAAGATACTCAACATCACTAATGATCAGGGAAATGCAAACCAAAACTACACTAAGATCATCTTATACCCATTAGAATGGCTATAATCACCAAGACAAAAAGCAACAAATGCTGGAGAGGCTGTGGAGAAATGGGAACCCTAATCCACTGCTGGTGGGAATGCAAACTGGTGCAGCCTCTATGGAAAACAGTATGGAGATTCCTCAAAAAATTAAAAATAGAAATACCTTATGATCCAGCTATCCCACTACTGGGTATCTACCCAATGAACCTGAAATCAACAATCCAAAGAGGCTTATGAACCCCTACGTTCATTGCAGCATTATTCACTATAGCCAAGACATGGAAGCAACCCAAGTGTCCCTCGACTGATGACTGGATAAAGAAGATGTGGTATATATATACCATGGAATACTACTCAGCCATAAAAAAAGACAAAATCGTCCCATTTGCAACAACATGGATGGACCTGGAGGGTATTACGTTAAGTGAAATAAGCCAGAAAGAGAAAGACAAACAGTGCATGATTTCACTCATATGTGGAAGATAAACCAACACACGGACAGATAGAACTGTTTGGTGGTTACCAGGGGCAAGGGAGTGGGGGTGGGGACAAGCGGTGGAGGGATGCATTTATATGGTGACTGACAAACAATAGTGTTCAACAAAAATTTCACAAAAAAAAAAAGAAAAAAAAAACTTGTACACAGATGTTCATAACAGCATCATTCATAATAGCCAAAAAGTGGGAAACAACCTAAATGTCCATCAATTGATGAATGAATAAATTGCGTATGTCTACATAATGAAATATCTCATCCAGCCGTAAAAAGGAAAGAAGTACTGATATATACTACAACACGGATAAACGCTGAAAATAGTATGCTAAGTGCAAGAAGCCAGACGCAAAAGACCACATCACGTATGATTCCATTTATATGAAATGTCCAGAATAAGCAAATTTAGAGAGAGAGAAAGTAGATTTTGTGGTTGCCAGTGCTGGGAGGGGTGTGGGGAATGTGGAGTGACTGCTAATGAGTAGAGGGATCCTTCCTGGTATCTTCCTGATAGCAAGTGGTACTCTCATGACTTGAGTAAAATGTTCTGAAATTGATTTTGGTGATGGTTGCACAACTTTGTGACTAGCACTGAACAGTACATTTTAAATGGGTTTATTGTGTGGTATGTGAATTATAGTCCAATAAAGCTGTTAACTGAAAGAATAATAATAATGTTTTCAAAGCACTGTGAAGAAGTACAGGGTATTAAGGAAACATATAAAAGGAACCCCAACTTAATCTAGGGAATCCGAGGAGAGCTAAGCGAAGACGTGGATGCATAAGCATTTTAAAGCATAAGCGCATGGCAGGTCTGAACAGCTACTAGTAGCTAAGAGGATTCAAAAGTGGCTGGAGTAGAGTGATAAGGTGGGAGAGATAGTAATAACACAGCTTTACATTCACCAAACGTTTACCTATGCGCAGGCACAGCTTACTCCAAACTCTTAAGTATATTATTATATTGAATCCTAATAATTCTTTGAGGTACGGATGGTTATTATCCCCATTTTACAGATAAGGAAACTGAGGCACAGTGAAGGAAAGTAACTTGCCCAAGGTCACAGCAAGTGGTACTGTCATGACTTGAACCAAAGCATTCTGGCTCCAGAGTCCCACACTCTAACACTTCACCATCCACCCTTTCCTGGAAATGCCTATCAGTTACAACAGACATAGTTGTGTATATTCAATCCTGTACAGTAACCAGATACATTATGCACTTATACACAAGTTTCTTTGGTTGAGTACCAGAGGAAGCACTTAACTTGGGTTTAGAAACCATGTTTTATAATACTTATACTTGACCTTTAAACTCTGGAATCACACTCGGCAAGGCAGGTTGATCCCTTATTAGCAGCTCCAAGAATTGAGACTTCCTGAAAGACATTTCCCATCTCACACTTAACTTGGGAGGTGCATTTACTCATTATATTAGTAAAATTATCACTATTTCAGTTGTCTGTATATGCATATATCTGGAGATATACAGATATAGAGACCCTCAACCAGAACAGTGGAATGTGCTTAGAACTTGTATTTGTGTAAAAAGTGGATCGCGCTTAGGTTCCTAGCGTGAACATCTACGAGGATGACAGTGCCTCTTCCTGAGCCTGGGAAAAGACAGGAGGAAAATCTGGAGTCCAAAAATGTGGACAAGTTGAGCTGCCGCAACTATGAGGCACCAAAGTCAGAATCAATAACAGGCAGTGGGATCTAAGGATCTGGTCCTCAGAAAACTGGACGAAGGAGGTAAATCTGGAAGTCTGGGCACCTAGCGTGGTAGCTCAAGCCACCATAACAGACTAAACGCCTAAGGAGAGGGCGTAGACAGAGAAAAGGTCTTAAAACACTGGTTTTCAAATTTCAGCAAGCATGCCAATCACCTGGAGGCCTTGTTAAAACAGATGGCTGGGTCCCATCCCCAGAGATTCTGATTCTGTAGGTCTGGGCAGGGCCTGAGGAGTTTCATTTCTAACAAGTTCCCAGTTGATGCTGATGTTGCTGGTCTGGGCAACCACACTTGGAGAACCAATGGCCTAGAGTAAGCCCTACAGAACTCTAACAGTTGAAGTAGAGGATAGGGGGGCCGGCCCCGTGGCTTAGCGGTTAAGGGCACGCGCTCCGCTGCTGGCGGCCCGGGGTTCGGATCCCGGGCGCACAGCGACGCACCGCTTCTCTGGCCATGCTGAGGCCGCATCCCACATACAGCAACTAGAAGGATGTGCAGCTATGACCTACAACTATCTACTGGGGCTTTGGGGGAAAAAAAAATAAATAAAATTAAAAAAAATAATTAAAAAAAATGAAGTAGAGGATAGGAACTTACAAAAGAGACCAAGAGGAGCCCAGAGTAAGATAAGAGAAATACAACCCTAATTAAACGATTTTTACCAAGGCCACCAGCAACCTCCTAAAATAATCTCGTGGAAACTTATGACTCCTTAAAACTCACTGAATTCTACTAGCAACAAGTATCTACTGAGCACCTACCAAACGCCAGGCACATCTGTCCCCTGTAACCTGCCCTGTCTTCTCCCTTGGCTTCTGAAATACCACTCACTCTCTCACTGCTGCTGCTGAACACTTAGACCTCCCTTCTCTTGTTCCTCCCCCTTCCACCCACTCAAAACATTTCAAGGTTCCCCGGGGATTCCAGGTCTTCTCTTCATCACGCAAGCTCTCCCAGGGCAATTTCACCTAATCCCATTACTTTGAATGCCATCTAGCTGCCAATAATTCTCCCACACCTCACCTGTAGAACCAACTTTGCCGCTGGGCTTCAGATCCTATTTCCAACTGCCAATCCAAACATTTACACACTAAGCCTCTTTCTTTCCATATTTTCTCTTCAAAAAGCACAACCATCCACCCAGAGACCCAAGCCAGAAATCTGTGAATCTTCCTGAAGCAACTGTTGTCAAGCTTAGCTGCATATTAGAACCTCCTGGGGAGCTAAAACAAGAATAACACCTCATTCACAGGTGTAATGGTCCTTAACACACATGCATGCCAAGTGTTGAGCAAAAATGCTGCGAGCACTCAAGAAAAGGGAGCTACCTTTATAAACACTTCAAATTTCAGCTCTTCTGAGGTCTTTTCTGACATTTCTGATCAGAACCAACACTTCTTAAGCTATTTCATTAACAAAAAAAACACTGTTTCTAAGTCCCTCTAAGGTAAACTTATAAAACTTGTGTTGAAATTCATATTCCCACTTTTTCCAAATAGCCTTTGGTATAGATCCTTACAGCTAGTTTATAAAGGGAATAGTAAAAGTTGTTAAATAGATACATCATTGTAATCATGAAGATTTCTAGCTGAAATTTGGCCCATGGATCAGAGACAACACAAATCACTGAGTGCAGTCCATTGTTGACGTAACTATTCAGACTGGTGAGCCATAAACGCAAAAAAAGAGACACCAATGTATTCAAACGAGCTCATCCGAGAAGCCCGTTATACAATATGATGTTACTTAAAAGCATTTACAAATGAGACATTCAACTTAGTGATATCAAGGCACTCTGGCACCTCCCCTCTTTTTGTATTTTGAGTATTTTCAAAAGAGAATGATGAAGATTTAAAACAGCCGCTATCTTCCAAAGTATAATGCTTTGTTTGTGCTCCTTGCCCAGGGATGTTAGCAAATCTATCTACTTTTTCTTGAAAAGATGTACAGAGATGGGCAAATGGTGAGTCTGTAAGTTCATTTAAGGCTGTAAAATTCTGCCACTTTTACCCAAGATGGCCAGTTTCTTCTAACTTTGGCACAACAGGATAGCTCACAAATAGCCTGGAATACGTCAGAAAACCAAAGAATAAAAGCTACCCAAAATTGCATTTGGGATGAAGGGTGAGGGGTGTTTTTAACTGGTAGTTGTTTGTTTATTTTAGCTAAACAAATTGGCAGTATATTTGGGTATGAATTAGAATTAAGTTATATATTTCAAAAATAAAATGTACATGGAAACACCACTAGAGTATATAAACACACTAAAACACCATCCTTTTCAACAAACCTGACCGCCTGGTAAGTGGAGAGGGACTTAAGTTGTTCCCTGAAATGGGATCAGTGGAAATAAGCTTTATTTGCTTTTATAGTGCAGCTATAGGGGTATCTGGATGGTGAGAAGCAGAGGAAGTTTGCACCACCCTTTTTAAAAGACCTCTCTCGTATGTATGAAGTAACTATATTTCCACATAGGAGGGAAACACAGATTTTGGTCAGGGCTATGAAAATCTAATAATGTGGGTGAGGAATCAGGAAAAAAGAAATTTAAAAGCTTTTTTCCAGTTTTATTGTTCTGGATTTGGGAAAATCTTTAATTTTTACACTTTATGAGTAAACAAAATGTGTATATAATCTAAAGGTTACGTGTTTCCAATATGATATTTGAGTCCTTTTTATAACCCATCCCCTAACAGGTCACACAGCCTGAACCTCCCCAGTGGTAGGGAAGTCATTCCACCAACAAACACTGTTCAACTTCTGAGAGCTTTGCCAAAGGACTGACAGCATGCTTGTCAAACTTTAACACCCACACACAAAAGGAGGAAGTTTATTTAATACCAACATAGTATTTGACACTAGTACACTCGGGGTTGCAAGTTCACGGCGGTGTATGAAGTACATCTCAGGTGTCTTTCAGCAGGTCGCCAACCCAGCTGACACAATCAAGAACCTTCTCCAGAGTCCACCTGGGTTCCCGCTAGGGAAAGAACTGTAGGAGCTGCAACAGCAACCAAGCAAAAACGTACTAGTTCAATTCAGTTATAAACATATTTACTATTACAACTGGATCTCCAAACAAATTGCTGAAATTTAAGGAACTGAGAATTGTTTTGTTTTTGTTGTTCTCCTCTGTCACATCCAAAAGAGTGATACTCTACGGTATCAGAACAACCAGGCCACTGTGTGTACCTTCATGATTGCACAATGTCCTTGACTGTTGCTTATACTCCACTCTGCTCAACATGATTGTTTTCAGAGTTCATTCCAGAACAGGAACATCAAACTATCTTTGCTTAAATTAAGGAACATTGGGAGCAAACACTGGTGGCCAAGATTTATTTGCCTCAGAATCTCTTCACAAGCTCTGACAACTCTTAGCCTCTTTACTACTTCCATTATTCACCAGAAAAAGGAAACAGATCTAGACCAAATCACAGGCAAGTCCCTTAGACTTTGACGTATTTGCCCAAAGACCAGAAAGAACCTTGCCAAAGAAGGAAAAACAATTTCTTAGACTTTCCTCAATTCTCCTCTAAGCCTAGGAAACACCATACAATTTGTTTCCCACATCTAATAAGTAACCACTCACCACTACGTTCTAATTATAAATCCCGTTCTAGCCAGAGTATTCAGATCAACTGCTAGCTATGAGAAAAATAACTGCTTTATAAAGGAAGTCCCTTGAGAAGTCTCCTCTATCCCTATACTTTCCCCCAAACAAGACACTACAGAATCACTTGATGTGAGCAAGGGCATTTCAATTTCTATCCTACTAACTAGCCTAACATCATACAAACTTCCTACACAACCAAGCAGAAGCAAACTCACAAATGGTCACTACCCCAGGTCCAAAGGTCTGATTCTAGCTGATAAACAGAAATAAATTCCAAAAGTCATCTCTATTTGCTCAGGTCTAGGTCCTGCTGATCTGACCTAGAGGCTCAGTGGGAATACTCTCAGCAGTAAACTGTTTTGAGGCCTCATGAAAGCAGCAGCCAGAAATTGCTCCTTTACTTTTGTTCTCATTAGACTTCCTGCATGTGACTTTGCAACCAGCTTACCCTTCCTTGCTGCTGGAGCTACATCTACGTCTTTTGGCCAGTCTGCTCGCTTGGTCCCCAGCTCCACAGGGCCCCCTCTGCTCTGTCTGCCTAGTAATCCAATCACTGTTCTTCCTGTACTCCTAGAACTGATCTAATGCCTATCTTCTGAACTGTTCTGTCTGCCAGACAGCGACAGGGGCAGGGTGGGGGGATGATAACAAGAAATAGTGGACTATGGGTACATGTGGCATGACTCACCTGTTCTGACCAGCTGTTCCATAACCTATCCTGACCAAATGGCTCAGACTGCACACCCTCGTTCACTCTGACAGATCTGTTCTTGACCCAACCTAGACCTTTAGACTGGGTATGGCTTCCCTGACCACCACCTTGTAGCTAAAACTTTCCACTGGAGACAGAAGAGTCTCACAATGCATTATGGCCATGCTTATAGAAAAGGAAACTAACGTTCAAGGGTGTCTCCCATACGTGGTACTGTGCTAGGTGCTTTCTCACTCAAAGCCCACCAAAGGTCATTGATACAACTACTGCCCTCATTTTGCAGACGAGGAAACTGTGGAACTCCACTACCTTCGTGTTTAAGAAAATAAAGTAACTGTAGCAGATACTGCACAATGGTGATAAAGAAGATTCTTTTCAATGTTTCCCTTAACAGGGCTGCTTTTCATGTTGTCCATCACGAGAGAGTAGTCCACTGCTGCAGCAAGGAATCTGGCTTACAACCTCTTATTAGTCATCAGCTCACCTTACAAATTCTGCTTCACCAAAAGCAAAAGCCCACACCTGAAGTGGTGACTGGCATCATATACTTGTATAGTATTTAAATCAAATTCTAAAATTTACAAAATAATAACTTTTGTATCTTCAGAATTACAAGAATATGCAGTAAGCTGAATGGTGATATAACAGATTAACAAATACAGAAGATCTGAGAACATGTTAAACTAAGCCACAGGGAGGTAATCATTAAAATCCAGACTCTGAGAAACTCTGAAGGACAAAAAGCCTGGTTTCTTTAATGATGACAAGGGAGAGAAAAAAAAAGAGGTAGTGAGGGATTTAACCTCTAGATTAAAAGGGACTTAAAGGTCATTACTAACCAACTGTAAGGCAGGAACCTTATATGGATCCTGATTCAAATTATGACATTTGAGACAACTGGAAATTTAAACACTGGGTATTTGAAGATATTAAAGAACTGGGGGGGTATTTTATACATACACATGTATGTACATATTTTTAAAGAGTCCTTATCTTTTAAAGATGCACTAGACTACAAATGAAATGATATCTGGGATTTACTTGAAAACAATCCAGGAGAAAGAAGTGGGAGAATAGATGACACAGAACTGGGCATGAGTTGGTAATTGTTGAAGCTGGGTGATAGGTGCCTGGGGGTTTGGTTCATTACACAGATTTCATCTACTTTTATATGTTTGAAATTTTCCATAACACGAAGAAGTCAAGCATTTGCAAAATACAAATACTTTTATGTAAATGAAGAAAAACAAGTCACTTAAAAATGATACTACTAACTTGAAAAATCAATCCATCAATTTTGTTAGGTAGGATAATGGCAATGGTCATGGGGAAAAAATGTCTTTTTAAAAGACACATATTGCATATTTAGGGCTAAAATGACACAGTCTAGAATTTGCTGTAAATTTTTTTTTTAAATGGAGACAAGAAAAAGTATGGCACAATGCTGAAACCAACTGGTAAATATATAGGGGTTCATTGACTCTACTTTTGTTTGTGTTTCCATTTTAAAAAGTAAATAATAAAAATAACAGTAACAATAATAGAGTCCAAAGATCTCTTCCACTATGTGGGAGAGCGGGAAAAAACGATAAACAATCCAAACTAAAACCCCCTAGTTCAAATAAGGGTCAAGTTTGGGGGATACAGAGGAACCACTACACAAGAGTTTTGCTCTTATTTAACTCAACTGAATTTTACAAACAGTCAGCAGAGAGTCTGGTGAGGAAAGTCTTACAGTTTTCCACCATAATGGGGACATACTCGAAGCAAAAAAAGATTCTTTCCTCCTGCCAGTCCTGCCCTGGACATCCACATATAAAGAAACTTGCAACGTTTCTGGAGTCCAAGAAGTAGGCCCGTCAGTGCGTGCTCTGTATGGGAACAAAGGTCCCCTAACATCCTGAGCACATACGATCCTGATTGTTAGTAACAGGGTTTCTGGGTGTGAAAATAGAATGTCTTCATTCCTAGTTTTCTAGTGTGATCCAAGACTACTTTTCTTATCAGGTTACCTTCAGTGAGATCCTTTTTTGTGGGGAAGAGGAGGACCTTTCAAAGACTTCTAAGAAACATTTGCACATACACATTTCAGCACTTCAAGTAATGATCCAAGTGTTCTTTGAGGTTCTAAAGAGGAAAACACCATCTAAAATTACCTAATCCTACCCAAAATTTCTGCTGTGGGCATTCACCACCAGATCTAAGTCACATAATTATTATTACTGGTAGAGAGAAAAAGAAAATTAACACCTTCTGAGAATTTACTACATGCCAGGCAGTTAATATGTATTTTTAACTAAATCCCCTAATAGGTGAGTACTATTACTGTCCAAATACTACAGATGAGAACAGTGGGGCACTGAGAGGTTAACTAATTAGGTTACCTAAGTGGCAGAACCACCTTTGAACCCAAGCAGTCTGGCTCTAACATCTGGACTGCTCTCTGCTACACTACTCTATACCATAAAACTTTTTACTCTGAAACACGGGAAGGATGACGATTTGAACATTTCTAAATCCTAGATCATTGACCCTCTTCACAATCCTAGTTATCTTTGAGATTTTACATTATTAAAAATAAAAACTGGCAGTCCTTCTTTAATGAAACGAAACTGTCTGACGAGAATCAACGGCAGCTATGGTAGGCATTGGCACCGCTCACCACGAATAATAGGGCCCCCTAACTGCTCAACCTAATGCAAAGCTCACCAGCTGACAGACCCTTCTAGGAACAGAGATCCTAATCAGTTTTATATTGCTTCATTCTCCCATTTGATTGGTTAAATCGGAATCTAACATCCGTAACATGAAACAGACAAGGAAACAAAAAGTTAAAGAAATGTGACAAAGGAAAACAGAATTCCTAAAACAGAACGGATCTTGATAAAGCCCTCTAATTGAGATGCTGAGAAATTGTCAAGATATTGCATCCATAGACAGGAGGCTGTGAAAAGGCAAAAAAAGAAAAAAAATGAGAAAAGACTCTTGTAAATTAAAAAAAAAAAAGCAGTACAGTATAAGGTTTGAAGTTGTGGAGGTGAAATCTAGAAAGTAAACAAAAACAGAAACAAAAGATTATCACAGGAGATACAGCATCAGTCCAGGAGGTCAGCATTTGATTAACAAGAATTCCAGAATGAAAAGAAAAAAACAAATTGGAGATGAAGTTTTCCACAACTAAAAGATTAATAAGGGGCCAGCCCTGTGGCATAGCAGTTAAGTGCACATGCTCCGCCGCTGGCAGCAGGGGTTCAGATCCCAGGTGCGCGCTGAGACACTGCTTATCAAGCCATGCTGTGGCGGCATCCCATATAAAGTGGAGGAAGATGGGCACAGATGTTAGCCCAAGGCCAGTCTCCCTCAGCAAAAAGAGGAGGATTGGCATGGATGTTAGCTCAGGGCTGATCTTCCTCATAAAAAAAAAAAAAAGATTAATAAGATAATAGATTTATAAAAGTCTTCCAATTAATAGGACCCACTCAGCACTCAAGTGCATAGAGACCCACACCAAGACACATCATTGAGAAAGTCCAGACAACAAAGAAAAACCACACTAAAAGCTTTCACAGAAAAGGCAGCTCATTTACAAAGGAACAAGAATCAAACTGGCCTAAGACTTCTCATCAGTAATGAAGGATACTGGCCAATAATCGAGCAATGCCTTTATAGTTCTGACAGAAAATTATGCTCAGCCTAGAATTCTACTCCCAGCCACGCTAACATTCCAGTTTAAGAATAGAATAAAAACATTTTCAGACAGAATTACTCAAAATCTACCTTCCACACATCTTACCTTAGTATGCACCCCAGAAAACAAGGCAATAAACCAAGAAAGAGGACTATATGGGAAACAGGAACATGATGAAGGCAAGTCACAGGCTGTCAGCTGAGCAGTAGTTGTAAATAAAGCTCACAGATTAGAGCAGGAGGATAGAGGGACATCAGGGGGGAGGTAACTACAAAAAAGGAGCTAGTAGAAATTCGATACTGTCTTTAAAAAGAAAGGTTATAAAAGCAAATAATACCCCCCCAAAAAAGAATACAACTGAGAACTCTGACATGGGGAGGTAATGGCATCCTGTTTTATCTTCGGAGAACTACCTTCTCCCCACCCCCAATGCACATGATTCAAATGAGGCTGACTCCACACCCATCTCCAAGAGTGGGCATATGACCAGGCTCTAACTATGCTAATCTATTCTCTCCACCTTGCCAGAGTGACTTGTTCAGAAATAAACACACAGCCTAGAATCAGTTCTGGTGGGGGGAGGGGTGAATGAGGAGGATCTTGAACATAAAGCTAAGAGGAGGAAAGCAGACCGATCATAGCGAGAGACCAATTCTTCAAAGCAAGGTTTGAGCACCTGGATCCAACTCTGCTCTATCCTCCTGGACACTCAGTTCCGGGAACCAATTTCCTTCTCACTTAAGTCACAATTAAGCTGGTTTTCTACCACTTACAAGGATCCCGACCTAAAATACTCCCCTTCCAAAGCAAGAAGTTGAAGATACCACCTATTGTGAGCAAAATAAATACTTAATATTTACCAGGGTGACTAGAGAACTAAAAATAATGATATAACTGTATCAGAAAGAAGGTGGGGGGCCAGACCCGTGGCTTAGTGGTTAAGTGTGTGCGCTCTGCTACTGGCGGCCCAGGTTCGGATCCCGGGTGCACTGAGGCCGAATCCAACATACAGCAACTAGAAGGACGTGCAACTATGACATATAACTATCTACTGGGCTTTGGGGAGAAAAAGGGGAAAAAAAAAAGGGAGGAGGATTGGCAATAGATGTTAGCTCAGGGCCAGTCTTCCTCAGCAAAAAGAGGAAGACTGGCATGGATGTTAGCTCAGGGCTGATCTTCCTCACAAAAAAAAAAAAAATTGACAAATCATGAAATAGAAGTATAAGCACATTAGTATGGGGGATTATCCCCAGAAGAATCAAACACAGAAACAACAGAAGTGGTGAAGTGGTTTCCCTGGAGGGGAAACTAAGGAGGGGAGGGATGGGACAAGGGGATTACTGCTTTCATCATAAGCTCTTCTGAACCATTAATTTTTCCCCCCACTATGAACATGCATTTGAGAAAGAAGCCTTTGCTGGCTATTTTGAAAGGGAAAAAAGAAATATTAAATAAAAAACTTTTTTCAGTCTTTTCATCCCACTAAAATTGGATGAGAGCATCAAGAAAAGTAGCTAATTAAGTATGATGTTCTCATCACAGTTCTAGAAACCTAGAAGAGAAACACTCACCAATGATCATCTCAAGCCAGAAAAAAGTCTCAATGGAGCTCCAAAAAAAGCACCTCATGTCTTGCTTTGGAGAATCTTTTTTTATTAAAATGATTCTACTAGCTATGTACACAACAGTGTCCTACAACCTTCTACACAAAGCACATTACTGGCTTCAGCATATAAATATGTATCCTTAAGCATAATTTCCTGCAATTATAAATTCTAATTTACCCCCCTAAATCACCACTGTTTTAAAAGTCAAATTAAAATTAATTTACGATACTGGAGGTAACCACGTATGGTCTGAGGCTCCTTAGGACAGAGGAGAAATAGTTTTATGGCAGAGGGAATAAAACACGCCATCTTACAAGAAAAAAATACACAAATAGCTAATTAAGGTTCAAAAAGTAATTCACATTAAAGAATCAGAATTTTCTAATCAAAACTTGAGACTATACAGCCATAAAAAAAGACAAAATCGTCCCATTTGCAACAACATGGATGGGCCTGGAGCGTATTATGTTAAGTGAAATAAGCCAGAAAGACAAACACCGTATGATCTCACTCATATGTGGAATATAAACCAACATATGGACAGAGAAAACTGTACTGTGGTTACCAGGGGCGGTGGGGGGTGGGCACAAGGGGTGAAGGGAGTCATATACAGGGTGATGGACAAACAAAAATGCACAACCCAAAATTTCACAATGTTAAAAATCATTAAAACATCAATAAAAAAAAAACGATTTCAAAAAAAAAAGTTGCCCAGTTTAATTGCAAATCTTTTAAGAATAGTTTCCCCATGGTTATTTATTCTAATATTCAATAAAATTGTTCTTAACATAAAAAAAATAAATAAATAAAAACTTGAGATTATAAACTATTTTGGTGTGGTAGGCAGGGGATGATGTTTCTATTAGCCTAATTTTATACAAATTTTAGGGAAGTTTTTCTCTCAAAAATCCAGAAGAACAGCAAAACCTACCCACTGTCTACCCCTCTTCACTAAATTATACCTCCTATGCAGCCACAGTATAACCTTTGCCTTCCTGCTGAATCTCATTTTCAGGCAAGATGAAGGAGGAGCACACAAATTCTGCCCCAGAGATAAGCTGAATTGTTCTTGAGCTAAACTAAGTCCAAGTAATAGAAGGTCTGGCTTTATGTAAAGTACACTGTGTTTAAATTAGCATTGGCTAACTTGAACATAACCCCGCTGCTTCAGTGCAGAGGCCTCATTCAATCCACCTGTCACGGAAAGCTGGAGCAAACAACAGATGACGATCTCTGCGACATCAGAGTTCCACTAGGCTGTTTTTGATTCCTTTTTCTCTTCCAGGCGCTCTTCCTGAGGGAGGCAGTTTGTGCAGTGAAGTTCCTCTACAGCGCAGACGGCTTGGATTTGAATCCCAGCTCCAACACGCTTACTGGCTAGACAAGCAGCTTAACCCCCTTTTCTGCAAGAAAAAGGGGAGAGGAACACATTCCTCATAGAGTCGTTATAAAGACTTAAAGAGATAATATACATAAAGTGTTTTGCATGAGGCCTAATCGAAAGGAAGGAAGGCAGGCAAAGGAAGCTACTAATACCGTCACCCCTCATTTTGTGGAAAGCCACCTGCAGTAGGAAAGAGATGTTCCACCTGCACACTGTGCAACACAAGGAGACTCTTTCTCATTAACTAAACCACCCCTGAAGGCTCTGAGAAGCTACTCCACCAAAAAGATGCTAAAGGCTGGAAGCAGATGACGTATTTCAGCGAGTCAAACTCGGCCCCTTTTCCACAAGAGAACACATAGAGACTCCTTAAACGTGGCACACGTTTGTTTGCCTTGGCATCATTATCGCACACAGTGGTCTCCAAAAGAAAAGTTTTTAAATAATGGAAGTAATACTTTCATTTAAAATGTAAATAATTTTATAGCTGACTTTCACATGTTACATTCTTTCCTACCTTCATTCACTCCACAAATGTTTGTTGAGCATCTAGGAGGCACTTGGAATACCACGAACAAACAGTCAGTAGCCCTCAAGGAACTAACATTCTGGTGGTGAGAGAGACAATAAATAATCATCATGATAAGTAACTTACATGAGATATGTGTCAATAAGGTAACTGCTATGGGGGAAAAACAGACTAGGGAGAGGGAACTTGGAAGTGCAGCGGGAGAGGGGCCGTGGCCATTTTAAAGAGGGCGGTCTGCATGGGCTTCCCTGAGAAGGGGATACATAAGGGAGAATCGGAGGAGATGAGGAGTCAGGGACGAAGATTTGCAGTGTTCTAGGCACAGGGACCAGCGGATGCGAATCCTAAGGCAAGCGCAAGCCTACCTGCTTGATTAACCACCGCCACAACCTAACACTAAGCAAAAATGTCGGCTACTGCGACTAGTCTCTTAACCATGTCTCCTTTCCCCGAAAGAATCTGTGCTAGCAAAACCAAAACAAAGAAATCTATTTATAAACATCCATTCAATAAACGTTTACTGAACACCATGTGCTAGGCACCACTTTCCATGCAAAGGACACAGAAAAGAACACGACAGGCATCACTTTCTATTCTAAACTGTGAAGACCTCAGGAAGGGGCTTGAGGTTAACGACAAAGCCCATTCAATAAGTATACGAAATACTTCTTTCCTGTTCTTTGGCTTATTGGGCCTTCATTGCTTAAAAAAAAAATAGCAGAGATTTACAGAAATGACCTCCAGATTAAGTGGGATGATACTATACTGAAAGTATCTCAAAGTCTCTATCTTTACAGCATAGATATCAGCCCCTTATTAAGTTTCTTCACTAAACAGACGATCACTTCAAAAGTACTAACAATGACATTACATTAAAATCTTCTCCCCCCTGCCCCTGAAGGGGCAAAACCTTGCTACCCAGAGTCCAATCATTTTTCTGCCACTTTCCCAAGATTCACTTCAGTTAGAGGAAACACGCAGTCTACCCAGGACAAGGCACTGCGCCGTGTGCCCTGGCAGCTGAGTAAGGAGTCTCTGCTCTCCAGGCCCTCCCCATGCGGGGTGGGAAACACGCATATACATCCTTGTTTCTGCTGTTTCCTACTGCAAAAATAAGTACAGCTCATAATACCACCTGGTTGCACAGAAAATTACTATGAATTTTTCCCTCAAGTCCCAACCAAAAGCTTAAACTTACAGAGTTAAAAACATTTTAAAAACACTTATTATTCTATAAAAAGTACAATTTAGCAGAATATATTTTATATAACTCATCTGAGCCCACTCAGAAACTGGAAAGTAAAAGGTTAGAAAGTTAAGACCATAACAAGAAATATTATATTAAAGAAACCAAATGAAATATATTTGTCGATTACTTTCTTTATCCCCCTTAGGTTAAAGGGTACTTTAAGATTAGCTGAAAACACGTTTCTACGTGTTAAGGAATGTACATAAGAGAAGACAGAGGACAAAAAAAAAAAATTAACGCATTTTAACCTCATGCCCTAATCTACTTTTTAATTAAGAGAGCAACTCCTAAAAAACATATTACTCCTTGTCTTCCTGTCTGTTTACTGTGAAGTATTTATGGGTAGAAGGGTTTCTCTTCTAACTTTAACCATCGATCTCCTCTTAGGACTGGCCTAAATAAAACTAAAACATGCTATCATATGCTTCACCCAACTTAGCACTACATTAGCTGGCTGCGGGGTCCATGTTTTCAGAGGAAGTGCTTTCTCTCTCTACCTAAATGTCCTGTCACGCATATTAGAGCTATCCTCTGTCACAGTGTTCTACAGACGAGATTAGCAAATATAAAAACTGTGTCAGCAACGAGGTGAAAAAATAGGTGTACTCTCAAACTGCAAATATTCTTTGACCCAGCAGTTCCACTTCTAGGAATTTATCCCACAAGACGACCTATGAACAAGGTTCTTCACTGCAGCATTGTTTCTAATAGAAAGAGATAGCCACGACTCCATTTCTCAACCTCCCTTGCATTCAGATGCGGCCGTGACACTAAGTTCTGGCTAAGCAAACATGATTTAAGTGTTGTCAAGTAGCGGCTTCTAGAAATCTTCCCGTAAAAAGGCCGGCATGTAACCTTTGCCCCTTCTCGCATCCTGCAGCTTGGAAATGAGCTGCAATAGCTGGAGATCCAGCTAGGTCGGAGGGCGAGGGCAACACAGGCTGGAGCAGTAACAGCACAGAAAGGGCCAGGCAGTCAGAAGACAATGGGGAGGAAGGAAGCTAGACTAGAGGGTGCTCTCTCGTGACTGCAGCATTTTTTGTACACATACAACTGTCAAAACTCATCCAACCGTCCACTTAATATCTGTACATTTTACTGTATTCAGGATGCCTCAAGACGAGAGAGAGAGAGTAACCCCACAAGCGCTATACCAGCCCTAGACCACCTATCTGACCTTTTGTAAAAGAAAGAAAAACTTTGTGGTTTAACCCACTGCTGGTTTAGGTTTTCTATCACTAATACACTCGTCATATACCGATATATAAAGAACCACAAAATGAAGTAAACAAGGCAAGGCAACAGTACGTAGAATATGCTATCGTTTACGTTTTTGCTAAGGTAGGAAGAATAGAATTGGTTGCCTCCAGTGAGAGGAAACCTCTGAGAGACAAAACACAGAAGAAAACATCACTTTTTGCACATTTTGCATTTTAAACCAAGTGAACACATTACCCACTCAAAAGATAAATGTTCTTTAATCCTATTAAATATTTTAATTTTTTTGAAATTTTGGAATATGAAGATTCTAAGGCTTTGAAGACGTATATTGACTTTAGTTTCAAGATGATCCCACAGGGAACTAACTATAAGAACCACTAGATGCAAAAAGTGACAAAACAATAAAAAAATATTGGAAGTGGGGAGGGGAAGGAGAGTGCTAAGAACTCTTCTTTCGAGGGAAAAAGGCAAGAAAACATTTTAACCAAAAAGAGAAGCATTGGAGTCATTCTACTGCTGGATATACACACTATATGTCTTTTAATTTCTCATTATCTGCTTTTAATGAAGAACAAACAAAAGCAGCTAGCTAAATCAAAAAGGCCAATGAAGCTTTTCTCTGATTAGCTGAAGGACTCATACAAAAGGTTCTTTCTTGCTGGAGTACTACAGATTATGAAGAGTTACAATAGGAACATGCAAGTCTGTGAATCAGATTGCAAATTGAAATAAAATGAGGATTACTGAGAAATTTATTAAATCGACCTTAGATGGTTTTCTTTTCTCAACACTATTTTAAAATTTGCATTTGTAAATCCTGTTACCTTTATCACGATATAAACAATCTAACAAAAGAAAGAGTTACTCAAAATCTATCTACTCTTAAATAGACCATTTAATTTTGTATCAGTTGCCCAAGTCTTGGCCTACACACATATATGTATTTTTGTGTATGACTAGTGTATATATTTTATGTTCCGTTTTTACACACTTATTTCTATGTAATGATAACTAAATTGCACAAAATAAAAAATGTTCACTTTAGAAATATCCATAAAGTTTTGGATTTTCCTTTTTAAAAGGTAACTCAGTAAGAAAGCTTTATTTCTCACACAAATTCCAGAAGATGACTATCCAGATCCTAGGGCAGAGGCCACCAACCATGATCCACCTCGATTACAAACCTCTGAGGTGATAAATACAAATATTTAAACCAAGAAAGGAGACAACATTTACATCCTCTGGCTGGTAATAGTATAAATATCAAATTGTTTCTAACAGGGTTGGGGGGTTACATACAAAGTTACTGACCCTTTAGAAATTCCTAGTAACTAGTGTGGAAATTTCCTTTGGGGCCTCTGAGACATAGTAGGCATGGACAATAATCAGGAACCCCTTCAAAGTAAATGCTCCTGAGGGCAAAGACTACATTTTCCGTCACAGTTCTTGAGTTATCCTATAAAGTGGAATTTTGGCAATATATACCAAATGAACACTCAAATGCAGAAGGCTCAAAGTAGGCACACAATTAACATTTGGTGAATTAACTGAACACTAACAATTTAGAAACAAATACATTGCACTGGGAAATAAAATTAAACTTTATTTCTCTGAATAAGATGTCTACAATATAAGCATACAATACAAATGGCAAATTTCTTAAAGAAAACTGAATAATTACACTAAGATTCACTAATGAAGGTTTGACATGGTTTTCTTCTGAAGGAGAAAAACTAGGTTTGTACCTACCAAGAACATTATTTGAATTCATATTGAATCTTCAAGAATGGTATTTTTGTTACTTTAATAAACTAATAAAACTAACATGCTTTGCAAGTAGAAAGGTGGGAAGTTACGCTCGTTATTTTTTAAAAGGTAAAGATTAACTTTCTCCTAACTTCTAAATTATCAATTTGGAAGGCAAAAAAATGGACTAATCAAATTAATTTTGTATAGTATTCTCCAAGAATACCAAATCTACAGCATAAATACAACGACAGAGGTTACTCAAATTTGATTCTAACAAATTTTTACTTGATTCTACATGAAACAAAGATTAGTAACTGTCAGACCAGTCATTAAGGGACTTACTCAAGAAGCCAAAATCTTAAGACTTTTAACAGGAATTCTCACTGGATTACATGACTATGGTCAAAAGGTAACATGTATTTATTTATTTTTTTTAATAATTTTATTTATTTTTTCCCCCAAAGCCCCAGCAGATAGTTGTATGCCATAGCTGCACATCCTTCTAGTTGCTGTACGTGGGACACGGCCTCAGCATGGCCAGAGAAGCGGTGCGTCAGTGCGCGCCCGGGATCCGAACCTGGGCCGCCAGCAGCTGAGCACACGCACTTAACCGCGGGGCCGGCCCGCTAACATGTATTTAAATTAGAGCCATTAAACAAGAGAAAGATTCAACAAGTGTTTAGTAAAGGAGATGCTTGCAAACACTGGGGACACGTGAAAAGACCTTTAATAAAATGAAACCATAATATTTAAGTCCAACAAATGAGTTGGCAAGCAGATTTTAATCTCCAAAACTAATTATATCTTTTAAAGAGGCATGCTCCCCTTCTTTTATGTCCCTTAAAAGCAGGGGAAATCCGTGAGACATTCATAAAGGAACAATTCTTAAAAGAAGCTTTACAACTCCACATTCTCTACTAAAATAGGATAATTAGAGTTCAAGCAGTATAGACAAAGCAGATTCACAAAATAAAACAAGATAACATCTACAGTAAGATTCAAGTAATTTTTGGTGATATACCCAAGAATATTTTTAGGTAATTGAGAACATTTGTAATACAGAGACTAAGCCCCTAGGTCAAATAAAGAAAGGAGAAAATAACTCATTTTTTAGATTCAGAAATAAAACAGTAATTAACATGGCTAAAGTTTTCACTTAAATTTCAAGACCATCAATTTTTTTAAAAAAGCAGTACTTCTAAAATGTTTTATACTGTAATTTTTAAGTGTAAAAATATTTTTTACTATACAGTCTTAAAAATATATGCAACTAGAATATAAAGTTATGTTTTAATTTGAGGAAAAGGTACCAACTCCTGCTAATAAAAGGAAAATGTGAACTTTCCAGAAAAGTCAGTATTTATTTGGACTTTAATAACCAATTTTATTAATGATATTTGCCAGAAAGGGAGGAAAAACCCACAAGGTGTTAAACAATAATAAGACAAAAGAATAAATTCTTAAATAAAGACTGCTACTTGTCAAAGAATACATAAGATCCATAAAATAATGCTAAGAGAAAAAGTGACTGAAGTTAACTAATACACTTAGCATAATGACTGACACATAAAACATACTTCACTTTTTTAAGCAAATTAATAATAATAAACAGGCTTTGAAATTCCACAAGTTAAAAATGTTGGCATAGGGCCAGCCCCAGTGGCCTAGTGGTTAAGTTCAGCTCACTGTGCTTCAGCAGCTGGGGTTCGGTTCCCAGGCACAGACCTACACCACTTCCTCCATCAGTGCCCGTGCTGTGGTGGCGGTGCACACACAAAAAGAGGAAGATTGGCAGCAGATGTTACCTCGGGGTAAATCTTCCTCAGCAAAAAAAAAAAAAAGTTTGGTGTATATGTATTTTATCAAGTTAGCCATATAACATGTTAAATAAAACACAGGCAAAGAAAAGGTCAAAGGAAAGAAAGGATTCCTAAAGCATACAGCTGTATGTCCTTCTTTGGACTTATTTTCAGGATCCATTTTCAGAGTCCTCTTAGTTGTATCCCAAATGATCTAAACTATTGTGATGATGGTAGAGCTCCTCACCTAGGAGAAGACTCCCTCAACCAGAGAATTCCATCCCCAGGGCTAGAGCAACTGGTGTGTAGAAAGTACCGAATCCTCCAGAGAATCACCCTGATGACTGAACTCGAGATAAAATCTCTTGCCCTACTTTGGAAACTAGTTTGCCTCTCCTGGTTCCTGGACAATAAAGCAAATGTGTCCTCTGAGACTTCTTATCAAACTCAAATTTCACCTTCAGAAACTCCAGCTAATCAATAATTCCCTAGAGTAGTTCTAAGAGTGATTTTACAGCTTCAAATAGACTACAACAAAATTAGATTTCTTAATTTTCAAGAGGCAGATGAACACCGTACTACACGAACTCCTACAACTGCATCTGCTAAAAGCTAAGTTAACCAGCAGAGTACAAAACAAAACAGAATTTCAAGAAAATTTAAAGCTGCAAATTTAAATAACCCAGGTATGTCCTTAAAGATAAGGAAAAAAAGCCAAGCCTTTAATTATGTGTCTACAATTTGGGGGCATAAGATATGAAGCCCAGAATTTAGTAGGGGAGATAAGCCCAGCACGCATGAAACAATCAGAGAGCAGTCAACAACGTATGTAATGAAGTGCTCAAGCGCTGAGCGGCTGAGTACTCGATGCACGCCGTAGGAGGTGGGGAAATGGAAAGACTGCAGAGGGACTGGAGAGTCCAAGGGGGTTTACAGGCACAGGCTTCTTCTAACGGACGATTCTACCTGGAGAAACGGAAAGGGGAGGACTGAGGAAACTGCGTAATCGAGCACCACATTCGCTGCAGGCAGGCCCAGAGACACGGAGGGAGAGGGATGGGGCGGACCATCTTACCGAAAGTCTTAAAAGCTACTTTTAAAGGCGATGCCACAGAACCCTAGCGCAAGAGAGTAACATCCCAGTGGAATTTTGTCCAATTAACCTGGTAACTGTACTAAAAGACTGAAGGGAGTCAATCACGGATCTAAGAAGACTGTCACAGAGACGAAGGCAGAAACCTAAACTCAGAATGATCATTGGTCTAGATCTGTGCTGTCTAATACAGAAGCCACCAGCCACACGTGGCTTTTGAGCACCAGAAATATCACCTCTGAACTGAGGTGAGATTTAACTGTAAAATGCACATCGAATTTCAAAGACTTTATATGAAAAAAAGAATGTAAGCTATCTCAATATGAACTCATGATGTTTGGGATATATTGTGTTAAATAACACTAAAAGTATTTTCAGCTGTTTCTTTTTACTGTTTTTAATGTGGCTAACTAGAAAATTTTAAATTACATTTAACTTACATATTTCTATTGAACAGCACTGCTCTATGGTCATCCCAACTTTTCTGACTCTCCCAGTCATCATAATTTAAAATAATTTCAGGGGCTGGCCCAGCGGTTAAGTGCGCGTGCTCCGCTTTGACGGCCCAGGGTTCGCAGGTTTGGATTCCCAGCACTGACCTATGCACCGCTCATCAAGCTACGCTGTGGCGGCGTCCCATATAAAGTAGAGGAAGATGGGCATGGATACTAGCCCAGGATCAGTCTTCCTCAGCAAAAAGGAGCAAGACTGGCAACAGATGTTAGCTCAGGGCTAATCTTCCTGGAAAAAAAAAAAAAAGCAATTTCAACACGTACCCATAAGTATGTAAATATCTGTTTTACATATATACATGTACCACTGTACTAATATATTTTATATACAGAATAAAACATACACAAAAATAACTGCTATAAGGACGAAAAATAAACAAGTTATTCTAACATTTTTCTTCTTGCAATCCAATAAACCATCCCACACACTCTGCTTTGGAGGCCTAGGATGTTAGCAGAGAGACTGATCCAGAAAAGACAAATCCAAATGAAAGATTCACTCAAATTTGATGACTGGTTGACTATGGGAACAAAGGAGAGGGGAGGGACTAAGGATGACATGACGAATTACTACTGCCCTCTACTCAGCATCCAGTACCCCCTGAATTTCCCTTGGGAATCCACTCCTCTCCCATCGTGCTCTTTAGGTAGCAATGACCCCAGCTCCACTGGTAGGCCCAGGCTGGCTAACCAATTAGCACATCCTTATCTAGCCTCAGTGGTTGGTTCAGAAATGTCAACATAACCCAAAGTCAATGAGAGAAAGATGACATTTGCTAAGGCTTCTGGGAAGAGAAACTCTCTTCTAGCAATGGTTCTTAAGCTGAGGCTCACAGATCCCCCCTTGGCCCCAGGAGTTTAGTTATAAAATTCAGGGGGTCTATAAACTCAGATGAGGGGGACAAAAATTACATCTTTACTTTCACTAACCTCTGACTGAAATTCAGTACTTCCTTCTATTGTGAATTCAGTCCACAGATTACTATAATATTAGCAATACTGTCACTTTTCCACCAGTAGAAATCACAGACATTTTTCTATCACATGACCATTGGTTGCAGACAAACCTCCAAACAGTGATAATGCTCATCACTACTTGGAAATTATTAGGCCCACAGTAAATCTTATTATTTAATAAAGAAGCACATATTATCGTATAATTTTTAACAATATTTTGATGACTGTATTTTAGTATAACTGGTTTTCTTTGTAGTTTTACTCTGAAAGGGGGTCCTATAGGCTTCACACTGCCAAAGGGGTCTACAGAGCAAAAATATCCCTGCCCTACCGCTTCTGCGGAAGCATGGTCCTTCCCCTCCTCCAGACTTGAGAGCATGAGGACATGGGACTTGAGCTGCTGACAAACATGCTGTGACCAAAAAGAGACCAAGGCCACCGAAGCAGAGCTCAGGAAACAAAGGAAAGAAGAGAAACAGGAGGTTCTGACCACATAAGTACAAGCGGACCAAGCTTCACCTTTGGACTTTTCAGTCCTGCAAGCAATACACACAATAGAAAATACCTAAATGGTACAGATGATTTCAATAGTTTCTATCTCAGGAAACCAGAATAATACTCATGCCCTTGCATGGAAACAGCAAAGTTAGAAAAGGCTTAACGTTGTCACGTTGAGAGAATCTGGGGAATATGAGTTTAGTTTTTCACAAACTGAGTGTACTGAAGACTCATCAATACTCACTCCGGTCTATTCTCACATGGACTTCTGTTTGATAGAGGCTGGGCAATTAAAAACTACATTTTCCAGATGACCCTGAAGCTAAGGTTTCAATGTGACCTAAGTGTGGCCAAGCAGACATACGTGCATAAGATACGCAGGACAGAAAGCAACACGTAATGACGGTTCTGCACAAAGTTAAACTTCTACCAAGTATGGTGGCAGCAGGTTTCTGATTCGACAACATGGTTGTGGTGACAGCAGCCCCCTTAGCCGGCAAGTTCCGCAGTATCATTCTGGGGTTTGTTTCCAGACGCTGATCTAATCTGTTCATTCAGCCCACTCAAAATTTACATATCTTTCTTTCCCAATAAATCCCGTTTGCTACAGCTGCTTAGAGCAAATGCTCTTGCTACACATTCTTGAACAATAAGTATACAGTAAACAGGGACACACAAAAAGGAGCATCCTATTAGCAGTTAGAAACCTAACAAGAGTTGACAGCTTATGGATACAGATGGAGGCATGACCTGGAAAGAATTATAATTGAGAAGCCCAGGTTACAAGGAGCACAATAAAGAGTCAAGAACAGAGCTTTAGGTAGTTTGGATCTGGAAGAGAAAGAACTGCCAGCAAAGCTGAGAAATCAGGAGAAATCGGAGATAGGCACAGAACCAAGAGAAAAGAGCTCAAAAAATGAAGAGGTAGGGGCCGGGTGACAATGGTTGAGTTCGCGTGTTCCACTTCGGCAGCCAGGGGTTTGGCAGTTCAGATCCTGGGCATGGACCTGCTCAACACTCATCAAGTCATGCTGAGGTGGTGTCCCACGTGGAGGAACTAGAGGGACCTACAACTAGGATATACA
Source organism: Diceros bicornis minor (assembly GCF_020826845.1). Taxonomy (NCBI): domain Eukaryota; kingdom Metazoa; phylum Chordata; class Mammalia; order Perissodactyla; family Rhinocerotidae; genus Diceros; species Diceros bicornis. The sequence goes on along the minus strand of NC_080763.1, from coordinate 5,349,876 downwards.
ACTATGTGCTGGGGCTTTGGGGCGAAAAAAGAGGAAGACTGGCAACAGATGTTAGCTCAGGGCCTGTCTTCCTCAAAAAAAAAACACAAAAAACAAAAAAAAGAAGAAATCTTCTACACAATTATCAAAGATGACAAATAGGATAAGAATTAAACCAAAAGATCTGTTTTTCACATTTTCCTTCCTCAAAAATTGTCACTGAGGGGCCAGCCCAGTAGTGCAGTGGTTAAGTTTGTGCACTCTGCTTTTGCGGCCCAGGGTTCTCAGGTTCACATCCTGGGTGCAGACCTACACACTGCTCATCAAGCCATGCTGTGGCGGTGTCCCACATACAAAACAGAGGAAGACTGGCACAGATGTTAGCTCAGGGCGAATCTTCCTTAAGGAAAAAGAGGAAGATTGGCAATGGATGTTAGCTCAGGGCCAATCTTCTCACCAAAAAACAAAATTGTCACTGAGTACAGAATAATTCTCATATTCCCTCCAAAACTGGGTCCCAATCACCCCTATCTGCTGTTCCTTTATACCATAACTTCTAATCACACAGTCTATTCCAAAAAAAAAAACACCTCTACTCTGGATAAAATTGGGCCTAAAATAAAGGCCCAATTCAAGACTCACACCTGGGAAGCCTTCTCTGGCAGTCGCAGTTGTCTCCTCTGAATTCATGTACCATTTATTTCTTTTCAGACACCTAACTAAAACCCAAACTAAATTATAAGCCTAAACAGAGCAAAGGCTGTGTTCTTCATTTCTTTGTATTCTGAACACCTAGCATAATGCCACTCAAATATGCTGCTAACAAAGCAGGCCCTTTGAACAGGTACTTTCAGAAGAAACTGGTAGAAGTAAGATTGCAGGAGATTAAAAAGTTAATTAAATTGACTTGGAAGGTGCATGAAGGAACGTTCTGTAGTGATGGCTATGTTCTATATCTTGGCAGGATTATGGGTTACACAGACGTATGAACCTGTCCAAACTAAGGGAATGTGATGTATAGATTTGTACATTTTACTGTATATAAATTTGACCTAAAAAACAAGTAAACAAATAGTTCATAACAGGCATGCTGAAATGTTTAGGGGTATAAAGTATATTTACTTTGAAGTATAGGTTGAAATACTTTGAACAAAAATATAAGATGGAGTGATAAATGGATAGAGGGAGAGAGGGAGGGTAGGGTGGAGGGATAAACACATAAGCAAATAAAACAAAATATGAAGTATAGAATCTAGGTTGTAGGTATTTAGGTATTCAATGTACAAACAATTCTCAACTTTTCTGTGACTGAAATTTTTCATGATAAAATATTAGGGAAAGAAAACAAAGAGTAGAAATCAAGGCTGAGAGGATCACATATTTCAGAAGTGTGTCGATTAGAGAGAAGGAATGACTTTAGAGAAGAAAAAGGTACACATATGGCCCTGAGAGTGAGCTGTCTGGATCTCCCTCTTCTCACTTCAGACTGCCTGCACACTAGCTCTGGCTTTGAGCGCTCGCTCGGGCCTCAAAGAAAGTGCTCACTCACGAAGCCCCATTCATTCTAGGACAATCCAAATCTGTGGAGTCTAGACTCTAGGTCTGTCTTGGGCTATGATAATCTGTTCCCCATTCTTTTTATCTGAGTTTCTAACACCTCCTTAAACTGACCTTTAGATGAGCCTCTAATGCCAATGTGGATAACATAAATGGTTCACCCTCTTGGTCCAATTCTGCTCCCTCAGACGCACGGCCCTCCATGGCAAGGGAATGTTAAAACAAAGGTCCAGGGTCCTTGCGGCAAGGACAGTTCACCTGGGTGTCACAGTCCCTGACTGAGTACTTGGCACAGAGGTACTCAGAAAATGTTTCCTGGATGAATGGAACCCTTTGCCTGATAATACTGTAAATCACCACACATATCTAGCACTTAGTTTCACATTTATACCTACCTTGTGCTGAGGGTAGGAAACGTATGCACTAGAATTCTGAAGCCGAATATTTAAAAAGGGAAGATCTGGAGCCTCTTCTGTGGAGAGCTAACTAGAAGATGGAATTGGAAACCAAAGGTTGACAAACTCTTTCAACTAACATTAAGGAACACCTACATCTGAAACATTACTGCTTTCCTAGATAATACAGGAGGTTCATCAGCTTCAAAATACCATAAGCATGAACTAAAGGCGAGAAGATAAATTATGCAAAGATAAGGATTGACAGAAATTCAATTTCCAGATGACCTAAATGCATTTGGAGTTAATCTGCTCTTTTTCGTTGTTGCTTTCAAAGGCCTGCAGATCATGCACTTGCTGAATTTTGCCTTTCTCACACATGACCTAACAAGGAAGGCATTCACTGTACCACAGGAGCTTCCCCCAAGTATCTGGTTCTCAACAGCTGCAAATCTTGGAAGCTAACACTAAATGATGTCTCTAATGACTAGTATGTTCTCTCCTCAACAAGTATTACAACAGGATACCGGTTTACTAGAAGATCAAAACTATCCAAATTAAACTGGCTGAGCAAAAATTCAAGTTTAGAAAATAAAGTAGAAAATTTGTATAAGAATTTAAACTCTACATTAACAGAATAACTGATCCAATAAACATACCCTAATGAACTTCTAAAATATAGCACTTTCATTCTTCATATTTGCTTGTATCTGTCAGAAAGATGCCACATCACTAATGACCGGCAGATTTAGTCCCTTCAAATGCTGTAACTGGATAAAATATTTTAAAATAATAATAAACCCGATCTCAAATAAATTTCCATTTATAAAAAGTAAAAACTGCTTCCTAGACCCAAAACGTCAAGGCCTGGGTGAAAAACATCCTGCCAAAGGTAGAAACAAACTGCAAAAACATTTCCGAAGAGTTCTGGCTTGTTCAACAGTTGTACAGCTACACACGAGCTGGCTTTTTATACCTGTCACTGTTCCTCAGTCACATCAGAATACACCAACATTTATTCTCCACCTCTTAGCTCATTTTCCATAAGGAAAAACAAAAATTTCATAACTGCTAAACCCGACAGAGGGGGAAAAAATGCACCGCCAAGGAGGAGCTGTTTTGATTATCATCATTTATATGTCTTTCTAACTCCCATTTTAGTTTGACTTGCATCTCTTCCCATTTACACTAATACACTTAACTTACACAGAGCCAGGGAGCCTGCCCCAGAAAGGCTACTTGGAAAAGACACATGCAAGTGTCCTTTTTGTACCTCCTTCAGTTGCATTACACAGTATCTTGCCATGATCCTTTCATCTTAAAGAGTAGGTGGATTGACACCCTCAGGATCAGCAGTTTCACATTAATTCAGTACCTACCAGTCTTGAGGATCCAAAGGCTCAAATTTTGTCCTTAGAGCCTTCACTCAACATGGTCACCAAACAATTCCTAATTTCTTAAAAAAAAATAATAATAATAACAACTTTCAGTTGTACACACAATGCTGTTGAATTTCCAAAGTATGCTGAGGATCAAAATGAGTTACAGAAAAGCCTTGTTTTGTGATCTTCCAGTCAAATCTAACAGTAATTAACAAGGAAAGTAAATTTTTGCTTTCATTTCCTGTGTTAATGGGCATAACATAACTTCCATCTGCAGGCTGATGCAAAATCCAAGGAGAGAATACCTCATGGATCACCCCTAAAGAGCAAATGGAGAGGAGGAAGTATTAACAAGCGAAACCTACCACTACAAATCAAGGTCAGTGAGGAAGGATGGAGGACACTCCTATCCAGGCTTCCTGCTGAACACATTGACTTGTAATTATGCTTCCATTTTAAGCCATCTAAGCAATCTTTCAAACTAGATTCTATTTAAATGATTCTAAAAAAGAAGAAGAAATGATGAGTGAAATACTGACACCCTGGAATACCTGAAGAGGGTCAGTCACGCGAGTGACTAGCTGCTCCTCCAGCCTGAACTCGTGAAAGCTTTGGAAGAAAAACAATATTCATAGACGAGGCACTTCTTAAAAATTCTGTAGTTTCATATTTGAAAGCACCACTGATAAAATGTGAGTTACTTGTGCAGACAAGCAGTCCTGGGACATGTTATATTGCTCTAGCCCAGTCTTAGGAAGAAAACAAGAAAAAGGCTAGTTGCTGAGCTCCCGCTGTAGGAAACCCTCAGTTATCCGTGGTCGCAAGGGACAGGAACAGCCCGGATAAATGACATCCTCAGGTAATTACTATATACGAAGAATATTGGATTTATTCAAACCTCCCCCGCTCTTTACAACAGAAACATTTCATTTAAGATCCGCTCTCCCTCTTCCCGGTCGCTCTCACAAAAACGTGAACAAGCACACAGAGGATCTCAAAATTGTCTTGCCAAAAAGAGTAAGGCAAACTGAATCCTCAGCACTTAAACTGGTTCTATTTTTTCAGCAATTACGATCACAAACCATCAAACTATGAGTTTAGCTTAATGAAGGGCATTTACATTAAACACTTCCCCCTAAAACCTCTTGATTTATATCTTTCTAAATCAAACGTATCTTATAAGGAACCGTACTAACAATGCTTGTTTGAAATGAAGTTCCGGAACCTGACAACTACTGCATTACAACTGTAAAATGCTGATCTCGAACAACTTTCGATTCGGATCCGCCGCGATCCCGGCGTTGACACTAGGCTGAACTTCCTCGTTCTCCCTCGGGTCCTCGGCCCTTCCGCCGCCCGGGTCCGCGGGCCTGCAGTGACATCACAGCCCTCTTCGGGAGCCCCTGACGTCACAGACACGCGGACCCACGGCACGACAAGCTCCTCGCGGACGGGGGCCGGAGCCGGGGGCCGGAGGAGCGGCCGAGCCTGCACCCCGCCCGGTCCCGGGAAGGTGAAGGGCCGGCGCCGGCCCACCTGCGCCGGGACAGGGACGGCAGCGCGGCCGAGCCGGCGGGGCGACCCCCGGGGCCGGACTTCCTCGCCGGTCGCAGGTCGCGGAGGCGGGAGCGCCGGTCCGTGCCTCCTCACGGCCTATCCGCGATCGCCGCGGCTCTAGCCCGGCCGGGGCCCGCGGGGCGCTCCGCGTCCGGCCGTGCGCGGGCGGAGGCCCCGGCTCCCTGCCCCGGGCGCGCCCCCGCCCCGCCGCCGCCTGTTCCCGGGGGCGCAGGGCGGTGCGAGGGGCGGGAGGGCCACGGTGGCCGCCGCCGCACCCCGCCCGCGCGCCCGGCGCCACGCCGCCCCGCCCGACCCACCTGCGCTCCAGCCCCGGCCGGGGCCTGGCCGGGCTGCGCACCACGACGCGGCGGCGGGAGGCCTGGCTCGCTCCCCGCGGCTGAGGCGGATCGAGCGACCGGCGCGGCGAAGCCCAACGCTCGGCCCGAAACCCATTTGTTTGGCTAAAACGCCGTGACGTCACGCGCCGGCCCAATCGACGGTTGGCCGGGGGAGGGGCCGGGACCAGGCGTTGCAGCGCCCCCTGCCGGGCATTCTGCGGTCCTGCGGCCGCTGGGGACGGGGAGGGTGGGCGACGTAAAATCGGAGAACCCGCTGAAGTCTGCGGGCGCCCCAGTGGTGGAGGAGAGGGAAGCTGGAGCACGACCTGGAGAGAAGGGACTCAAACCCTCAGGCTGCCCGGAGGGGGAGTAACCCCAGGGCTCAACGGATAGGACAAGTTTATGAATACTCAGGGGTGGATCTGGAGCTGTCAATGGTACTGGCTTACTGTTCGATATCCTAGTAGACCTGGTTCCAGCTTTAGTTCTGCTACTAGCGTGGAAGGCTGGGCTTCAGAGTTGTCATTTGTAAATCAAGGGGTTGGGAGTGTCCCTTCTGACTGTCATTCTTTTCTATGCAAATCATGGCAGGAATACGTGTCAGCAAGTGAACTTGGAGATGGACAGTCTCAGACTGTGGTCTGTAGAAGCTTAAGGGATTGTAAGTGATGAATATAAAAGAGGTTTTCAGGGGCTGGGCCCCATGGCTTAGCGGTTAAGTGCGGGCGCTCCGCTACTGGCAGCCCGGGTTCGGATCCCGGGCGCGCACCGACGCACCACTTCGCTGGCCATGAGGCTGCGTCCCACATACAGCAACTAGAGGGTTGTGCAACTATGACATACAACTATCTACTGGGGCTTTGGGGGAAAAAAAAGGAGGAAGCTTGGCAATAGATGTTAGCTCAGTGCGGGTCTTCCTCAGCAAAAAGAGGAGGATTAGCATGGATGTTAGCTCAGGGCTGATCTTCTTCACAAATAAATAAATAAATAAAAGAAGTTTTTAATACTTTATTAATTTATTTAAACTTTCAAATCAGAGTGACAGTGAGAAATCTTTTTATCTTCATCCTTTAAAATGATAATTGCTTTCATTGTAAAAAAAAGCTACATCATAAAACAGGAGGACAATAAAGAAATATCCTTCACCCTAACCCAGACACTCAGCATTTGGTATATTTTCTTTTAGACCTTTTGTCCTATGCATTTTTATTTACAATGTTGTGATCATAGTGTGTGCACAATTTTGCACCCTGTTTTTTTGCTTTATAAGTATTTCTCATATTTCTACATAAGCTTCATAAGCACTTTAACAGCTGCATAAAATTATATTAAGTGGACATATGAAGTTTAAAATTCTGTATTCCTGGACATAATTTATTTTCTTCTCTTTTTGCCATTATAAAGAAATCATAGGCCATTTTCATGAATGTAGATTTTTGAAGATAAATACTCAGAAATTGAATTACTAGGTGAAAGAGTATAACACTTACTAATACAAACTGCCAAAATGACTTAAAAGGTTGAACCACATTACACTTAAATCAGCAGCTTTGATTTTAACCAGTCCTTAAAAAAGCAGTTTTGTCCAATTATAAAACTACTTTTGTAAAATATATATTATATATAATTTAATATAATATTAAATACCAAAAAGTAAAAAAAAAAAAATGAATAAATATTTCCCATAATCTCACCACCCAGAAATAACCACTTAACATCTCCATCTACACCTTTATCTATACACATATTTTTAATAAAAATTGCGGAGGGGCTCATATTGTACATATTGGAGTCACACTGTATGTCTTATTTAATATCTGATCAATATTAGCTCAACGTATCATGATCATTTGAAACTTCTTCATCGTATTTGACTCAAAAGTTCTAAACCTTCAATCCATCCTTTCAGGTTGATCTCAAACACTGTCCTCCTTAAAACCTCTTGATTCTTTAGAGAAATCAAAAAATTGATTCCTCATTTTTCCCCTCTTCCCTTGTGGCCCTTATCTTATTCCACACACATCTTCTATGTGTATATTTACTACCCCCTGCTAGATTCTAAACTGCTAGAGGACAAGGATTATATCCTAGTATCCACCAAAGGGTCTTGCACTTGATATTGCTTAAATATTTAGTGAATAATTATAACCATGTTAATGATCTGCATTTTTCTCACGATGGTAGATGAGTATGATCTCCATTTTATAATGGTGTTTACTGCAGTTCATTAATATCCAACATTTATTGCATTTACAGTGTATGATCCAGACTCTATGCTAAGTGTTTTATATATGTTGTTTCATTTAATCAGGAAAACACCTCTACAAGGTGAGTACTGTTATTATTACAGATGAGGAAACACAGGCTTGACGAGTTAAACTGTTTGACCAAGATCGCACAGGTAGCATAGAGCCAAACTTGGCAAAGACTCCAGAGCTCTTACCACGTCACTGGATTGTTATTGAGATTTCAGATGGTCGAAGACGCTGAAACTACAAAACACAACACAGATATCACTGAACTGAAATGACAATAGTTTCCATGTGGATAGCACACCTTCATTCTCAAGTCCCATTAGAGTCTGTGTGGTCTAATGCAGTGTTTTCCAAACTGTCTGTGGTTAAGGACCAGTAGTTTTGTTTTGTTTTGTTTGTTTAGTATTTAATACATTGTGAACTAATTATTTTGTAAATTGTAATAAAACTACTAGAAAAATCAAATTAATTTTTAAAAGACAAAATAAAAGCCTAACTTCTTCTTTTTTTTTTTTTTGTGAGGAAGATCAGCCCTGAGCTAACATCCATGCTAATCCTCCTCTTTTTGCTGAGGAAGACCAGCTCTGAGCTAACATCTATTGCCAATCCTCCTCCTTTTTTTTAACCCCCAAAGCCCCAGCAGATAGTTATATGTCATAGTTGCACATCCTTCTAGTTGCTGTATGTGGGATGCGGCCTCAGCATGGCGGGAGCAGCGGTGCGTCGTTATGCGCCCGGGGTTCCAAACCAGGGCTGCCAGTAGCGGAGCGTGTGCGCTTACCCGCTAAGCCACCCGGCCGGGCCAAAAGCCTAACCTCTTGATCATTAAACTTAGCACACGTAAAATTACTTCGTCAAATTGCTGACAAAGTTTCTAAAGCTCTTATTCTCAGTTTCTGTTCTTATCGTAGACTGGCTCTAAGGCTGGCCAATGGGCCGCACTTTGAACAGCACTAGTCCAGGAGAGAGAAGATTAGACTTAGAGACTGTGAAGTCGCTTTAGACAAGTCCCTCCCTTGATTCGTTTTCTCCATTTGTACAATGGGAATGGTCCCCAAGAAGCGAAGCCAATAGAGCCGGTGCAGTGCCTCAGGCCACAGGCCCTGTGACAGGCCTCAGGAGGGAGCTCTACGGGTGGGCGTTGGGGTAGCACAGTGAGGTCATGGGACTGATAAGGTGCTGAAAGAGGGACAAGATTAAGGTGGCCTGCGGTGGCACAGTGGTAGGAAAGGTCTAAATATCTGTACTATATAACTTTGGTTATTCCATCAATGATTAGAACTTAGTCATCCCAAACCAGCAAACATCATTGTAAATTAAAATCCAGTGCAATGGGCTTGTTTGTGTAGACTTGGTTTCATTTCTGCTCTCTGCTCAGAAAAAACTAAGAACCTTATTCCTGTGGGAGATCAAGATTTGGCCACTCTGAAATATATCTCTTTACCTTGATTGTTTTCTCTGAGGGACATTTGACCTCCCCCACTAACTGCCTAAAGAATTTGACATGGTGGCTCCTTCCTGGAACAGATCTTCTATCATGATGGCTGTAAAGATAATGTAGGATAGAGGTTACAACAGGAAAGGCACCAAGCCTCTTTTATCAAAAACTCTGTCTCTCCCTGACCACATTATCTATAGATGACCCTGAAAAGAATTGTCTTCCTGCCCTCTGAAGTCCCAGGCCACTACCCACCCCCAACACGCTCCTCGCCTTTAGCTGCAATACTTAAGCAAGCAGCTTAGACAGAGGGACGAGTTGCTCATTTCTGAGTTTCTCCCATGTATACATGTTATTAAACTTCGTATTATTTTCTCCTGCTAACCTGTCTTGTTGATTATTTGGCCAGCCATAAGAACCTTAAGGAAAAGGGCAGAGGGAGATTCTCTCTCTTCCCCTGACATTCCTTTTTTTTAAAGATTTTATTTATTTATTTTTCCCCCAAAGCCCCAGTAGATAGTTGTATGTCATAGCTGCACATCCTTCTAGTTGCTGTATGTGGGACGCGGCCTCAGCATGGCCGGAGAAGTGGTGCGTCGGTGCGCGCCCAGGGTCCGAACCCTGGCCGCCAGCAGCGGAGCGTGCGCACTTAATTGCTAAGCGACGGGGTGGGCCCCTAAGAACCTTATTCCTTAATAAGCTCACTCTACCTCCGTAGGACAAGCACCCGCCATCTCATCCTCCTCCCCACCCCCAAACTCTTCATCCTTAACCAAGCCACTTGCTCCACTGCAGGAGAAAGGAAAGCAAGAGGCAGGCTCCATTAGACTTTGCATCTAGGCCCATCTTTACTGCAGAACTAGGCCACTGGGTATGACAGTGCCTTTCCCTACCTACTTAACTGTATTAATGTGAAGCTCAAATAAGAAAAAAGGTGTGAAAGTGCTTTCAAAAATGTGAAGTTTATGAAGGTAAGGTGTGCACTTAAATACGCCTGGAATATAGTTATTGGAGCATGCTTGAAGCGCTGAGCTTATGCGCAGGTCGTGCACGTACGAGACATGGTGACAGTGGGAGACGGTAGAGGCTACTCAGCCGTGAGCAGTAACTCCATTCACAGTAAGTGGAGGAGTAACTCAAGACGGGAGAAGGCCCAGGGCAGCGAACTGCCAACATACGTGAGCATGCCTTTAACTGAGGTGTGGATGGGTAAAAAGTGGAAAAAGTATAGAAACCAGAAAAATACCAGGAAATCATAGCTCTTATCCTTCTTTTTGCATCTTGTGCCCCTATGAAAATCTGATAAAAGCTAAAAACCAAGAGTCTCTCTTCTCAGGAAAAAAAAGCACACACGGATATATGCACAGATAATTTTGATAATTTTAACTTCTTCAAAAAAGCCCCTTAGATCAACTTGCTCTATGGTAACACACACGCTTATAAAGAGGAGAGACACTCTAGGGTGTAGAGCAATGACCTCCTCCAGGGAGACACCGTGGCCAAAACTAATCAAGGCCCCAGGTCCTCCTCTCCCTGTGATATTCCCCTTAGAAGATCCCATTGTTGTCAGTGCCCTTGGACCTTTCAGCAACATTTAAATGATGCTTTGTACAACACCAACACAATGGTCCGTGCAATTTCCATATGTATCCCACTTCTTGATAACATACAAAAGATGCAACCTTTCCGGAAATCTTCACATTCTTATCCTCACAATTAACACTTGCATAGATTTGATACCCAGCCACAAGCATCTCCAAGTTCCTCCTTAATGTCTGACTTTTTACCAGAAATCTAGGCGTAAACAACAACCTGCATTCCTGATGTTCCCATACCTTAAATCTCTGTGTAGTCTATGAAATCCAAATGCAGTTCAGCAGGAAACATTTTGTTAGCTCCTTTATCAAACCAGGCAATCTCTGTTCCATCTCAAGGCCTTTGGGCCTATTCATCCCTCAACCTGGAAGGTTCCTTCTCCCCTCAGCACCTGGTTTGTCAGCTTAAAGTCTCCTCAGAGCACTAGAGGTGCCAGAATTTATGTTCAGGAGGGAATTTAGGGCCGGCCCCGTGGCGTAGCAGTTGAGTGAGCGGTTGAGTGTGCGTGCTGTGCTGCTGGCAGCTCGGGTTGGGATCCTAGGCGCGCACCGACGCACCGCTTCTCCGGCCATGCTGAGGCCACGTCTCACATACAGCAACTAGAAGGATGTGCAGCTATGACATACAACTATCTACTGGGGCTTTGGGGGAAAAAAATAAATAAATAAATAAAATTATAAAGTCAGTCCACCTAAAAAAAAAAAAAAAAGAGAGAATTTAGAGGGAGTGGGAGGTGAGCTAGGGAACTTGACAAAGTACATTTGCCTTGCAAGTCCAATTTTTACTTAGATTTTATTTTCATGTAGGGTGATATGCGGAGGTGGCTAAACCCTCTTCAAGCCAGGACTTCCCTAGCCATCCTCTCTAGTCTCTCCCAAATTATTCTCTTTCACAAAACTGTTTCACAAAACTTCATAACACTAATTACACTAGTTTTTTTTTCTTATAACCCCCTGTAGAGGGAAAACTTCAAAAGGATGGGGACTGAGTTTTATTCATTGCTATATCCTAATGCCAAGACCCGTGCTTGACATTTAGAAGTTACTCCATAAGTAATGACTGAATGATTTCTTTTTAAATGCTAGAAATATTTTTTGCAAGGACAGCAGTAATCTGTATTAAGAATAGTTTAACCCCTGCAGTTATGAGGGATGGAAGTTTTTGAAAGGGAGGCAGAAAAGATAGAGGGATCTTCCTGTTCCTAGAAGAATCTTCCTAGTGGGACTTTCCCCAGGAGATGTTCTCTCAACATGTAGTGGAGTAAGACCAAAAGTAATAGTCCAGATAAGGCTGCAGACTCTCTGGCCTGTAGCCTCTGATGTGGGAACACCAAGTTTAAGGCTAGAGGTGGGGGCTCCTTCTTGAACCAGGAGAACATCTATGCTTAAGAGACTGGAAGCCCTAAGAAACAGAAGGGAAGGGGCTTGCCTGGCGGCATAGCGGTTAAGTGCGCGCGCTCCGCTTCAGTGGCCTGGGGTTTGCAGGTTCGGATCCTGGACACACACTGATGCACTGCTTGTCAGGCCATGCTATGGTGGCGTCCCATACAAAGTGGAGGAAGATGGGCACGGATGTTAGCCCAGGGCCAGGCTTCCTCGGCAACAAAAAAAAAAAAAGGAGGATTGGCATCGGACGTTATCTCAGGGCTGATCTTCCTCACCAAAAAAAATAAAATAAAATAAAAAAGAAACAGAAGAGAGAAAAATCACAAAAGGAGAACTGAGATTTGCATATCCCACTAATTATCGTAGCACCGAAGGACTTAAACCCACCCGAGAACTGTGCTGCATTCCAAGTACAAAATACAACAGGCAAAAGGAAAGCAGCTCATGACACACACACCTACACCCCATCCCCAAGCCCGCCCACCCTTCCTCCTGCTCTGAGCATAAAACTGGAACTCTTTATTGTAGCCCATTATAATCAGACACGTCCCCTTCCTCAGTCTCTCTCCATTCTCCCCCTTGTCCTGGCTGAAACGTTACCTCCTCAGAGAGCTTTCTCTAACTCTCCAATGTAGAATTTCAGCCTTGTCACTTTCCTTCATAGTACCCACACCTGGCACATAATAGGCACCCATAAATATTTGTTGAATTCATGAAAATAGCCATACTTTTTCTCACCAAATGGTTTAATCCAGGATACAAACGTTCATCACCAATGGATGACTAATAAAAGTAACAAGAGGAGAAAGTCCTATACATTAGAAATAGGACCTGAATAAAGGCAGAATGCAAGGTATTGCTGCAAGATTTTGACCCAAAGCAGGAACACCTGAACCATGCAGATCCCAACCAACCAAAGCACCAGTCATGGTTTTGGTGCTTCAACACAAATTACCCTTGATTAAAGTTTCTGAGTCACCAATTGATTATAAAGATATTTATGTCATCCACTTGTCATTTAGACAGGAAGTAGCATTCATTGGGTAATACCAGGTAACTCATTCTATCTTTCATATTTTTAATAAGGCCCTGGTCTGTTTGTTGAAAAATGGCAAGAAAGAAAATGGGGACAAGCGAGGTCACTGCCCACTGGCTGTCTATCAAATAAAAATTCCCTTTGTCTTCTTTGATGATGTAATCCGGATCTCGGGTACGCTCTCTGTGCTTCAGGGAAGGTAGGCCCAGACCCATAGGGTGAATAATGATTGATCTAAGCCAGTGGTTCTCATGGGGTGATTGATTTTGTCCCCCAGGAGACATTCAGCAGTGTTTGGAGACATTTCTGATTGTCACAACCTGGGGGGAAGTGCTATTGTCATCTAGTAGGGGGAGGCCAGGGATGCTGCTCAACCTCCTACAATGTACAGTTCAGCCCCCCAAACAAAGAATCATCCCCCCAAAAAAGCCAACAGTGCCAAGGTTGACAAACCCTGCTCTAAGGTAGTTGGTGTGGCCTCAGTCTCTTTGTCAGTGATTGGTTCAGACACAGGTATGTGATGCAAATCTAGCTAACAAAACAAAACAAAATGCAATGGGAAGTTTACTGAGATACTTCTGGGAAAGGTTTTCCTTACCCTTGGGCCAGCCCTGGTGGCCTAGCAGTTAAGTTCAGTACACTCTGCTTTGGTGGCCTGGGTTCGGTTCCCAGGTGCGGAAGTATACTGCTCTGTTAGAGGCCATGCTGTGCTGGCGGCCCACATACAAACAAAAAAAAATAGAGGAAGATTGGCATGGATGTTAGCTCAGGGAAAATCTTCCTCAGCAAAAAAAAAAAGAAAAAAAGAAAGAAAGAAAAGAAAAAGACATTTGAGGCCAGATGGTGTAGTGGTTAAGTTGGCACACTCTGCTTCAGCGGCCTAGTGTTCACAGGTTTGGATCCCAGGCACAGATCTATGCACTGCTCATCAAGCCATGCTGTGGTGGCATCCCATATACAAAAAGTGGAGGAAGATGTGCATGGATGTTAGCTCAGGGCCAATCTTCCTCAGCAAAAAGAGGAAGACTGGCAATAGATGTTAGCTTATGGCCAATCTCCCTCACCAAAAAAAAAAAAAAGAAAAAGACATTCATTTCCTGTTGAAATGCATTACTTTCCTAAATAAAATTGTATTTACCAACAAAGAGAGAGAAACACACGAGAAGAAACAGTCCCTCATCTGCTGGATGTCATGTCTGCATGTGACATCTGGTCCTAGGACTGCCATCTCGGGACCTTCAGAGGGTTAGCCGACGACAGCGTGAGAGGAGGGCAAAACAGAAAGATGGGAGTAACCTGCATCCTTGATGACATTGGGGGAGATCAGAACTGGCCACTTCAAAATATGTCTCTTTACGCTGATTACTATCTCTGATGGACATTTGACCTCCCCCACTAACTACCTAAACAAATTTAACTCTGGGTATGGACAGACTGGCAGGGTCCTTGCTAAGCCCATTCTTATCAAAGTTCTGTTTAACAACCATTTACATTTGTAAAGGTGTCTCCTTCTCTGTACTGGGAAGTGGGGGGATGACCTTATCTCTGGAAACTCTTCTCAGTACGGAAGGAGAGGACTTAGATCGCATACTCTTGATTGTTGTGCTTTCTGCTCATCTCCCATAGCTGTCTCCTCCCCCACCCCCAACATCCTCCTTTGTCTACCCGAATATGCTATTTAAGGTGAAAAACCTCTGCCATTTGTGGAGAAACTCAGTTTCCCTAGTTTCTTCCATGTTTACATGTTATTAAACTTTGATTTTTCTCCTGCTATTCGTTCTCATTTCAACTTAATTTGTAGCCCAGCCAGGAAGGACCCAGAGTGGGTAGAGGATAGTCTTCCTCCCCTTCAACATCAGTGAACTTCTGATTTAACCAATCCTTGAGACTTCTTGTTATATGAGATAATAAATTATATTACTACTTAAGTCATTTATAGGACTTTCTAAAAAATTTAGAAAGTAGCTGAAAACATTCTGATACGTATTTTATATAATACGTATATTTTGTGGGGGAGGTTGTAGGATGGGAAATAAAATGGGGGTAAGACACTAACCGACTCCTTTGGGGGCATGCTCTACAATAATCTAACAATAAAATAATTTTGTTTTACTGTGCTTCCAGAATAAGCTTAAACTAATGATACTAGAAGTTGATAAAATCAGTGGGAAAAGAGTCTATTAACGCACATGTTTGTGTTCTCTAAAGAAATGGGTAGGAACTCATGTGACACTTTGAAATCTTTAAGAAAATGACATTTTCCAACCATTGAGATTTAATTTGGGGGAGCCTGCAGCATTAGCACGAGACTAGTCATCTGTTCGTATTCTTTCTCAGCTCCAGCACACCTAATTCACAGGCACCGGCTGTAGCAAAGGAGGGGCTGACCGGCTAAAGTAATCTAGTTACATTAGCTGCTAAAATGGTCCAGAGAATGGATTTTTCTCAGAAGTGAGCCACTTTTCCTTCAAGAGGTATAAAATGAATAAAACTTGTATTCTTCATTTTTTTATGTCTTTGCCATTGCTCTTACATTTGGGTGGCTATCAAGCTGCCCAGAGAAGAGGCAAGCATTGTGGTTTATAAAACATGTTATCCACCTCCTACAACATTGTCAGCCCTATGACTCCTTCCCTGAAACCCTAAACAAAGTCAGTCATTCCCACGATCTATGATCTCCTGGTACTTTGTTCCCCTTTCGCTGTTTCACTTAAAACATTTTGATGTAATTTATCTGTGTATAGAGCTTGCCTTCTCCCTCTGTGATCTCCTTAAAGACATACACTACTGATTTGTTGAATCAGTGAATGGATGAATGATCTATGGGAACAATTTCATTAACTATATCAAAATATTCAGAGGTAAAAATATCTTTTCATTAAGTGCAATGATATTTAAATTGCCAAACTTGTCAATTTTACATAAATGAAACTAAATTAAAGAGCATGCCCCTCTCTGAGGGTCACAGCTTTGTGAACCTTCCCTGAGCAGCTATCTAGTGTTCATAACCAGAGTGCTGCGGGAGAGAATCTTGCTGGCCTTTCCACAGGCTCACGATTGCCTCAGTGCCTTCTCAAAGGTAAAGCAACTTTCATGTTCTCTCCAGAGAGTCTGATGCCACAAATTAACACACTGGTCCTTATCCTGAATTGGACTATAATTTGTACGCTGTTGTCAAAGACAAATTACATGATTCTTCCTAAAGAAAGAAATTAAATTCCTTATTAAATTACATTTTAGTGAGTTGGCAGCAACGGTTGTTTTCCAAGCACGATTTTGGGCTGGCCCCCAGTGGCTTAGCAATTAAGTGCTCGTGCTCCGCTACTGGCGCCTGGGTTCGGATCCCAGGCGTGCACCGATGCACCGCTTCTCCAGCCATGCCGAGGCCGCGTCCCACACACAACAACTAGAAGGATGTGCAACTATAACACAACTATCTACTGGGGCTTTGGGGGAAAAAAAAGGAGGAGGATTGGCAATAGATGTTAGCTCAGAGCCGGTCTTCCTCAGTAAAAAGAGGAGGATTAGCACGGATGTTAGCTCAGGGTTGATCTTCCTCACACATACACACACAAAAAGCACGATTTAATATTCATTTAGGCAGCAGTTGAACCTGCCAATTTAAAATTTTATTTCAGCCTGAGCTCCCCCTGTTTTTTTTCCCTGTCATTCTCATAAAACTGTCAGTCAAGTTTAAATCCAGAGCAGGACTGACAAATAACTATCGAAGAAGGAGGAGAAGGAGAAGAAGAAAAGAAGAGGAATAAGAAGGAGACTCTTCTCAAATACCTAAGAAAAAGTAAACTATTTATATATAGGTTATTTGCCCCTATTTACTGGGGAAAGAAAGAAGAAAAAGGGATCTGGACAAATGGGGGATAGATGATCACACGGGAATATAGTCACACAAGGGCATAAGAAGCAGCATTTAAAATGAATCCTGTAGAGCTTTGTGTATCAAGATGGATAATTCTCAGAAAACATTTGGTTCAGTGATAAAAGCAAGTTGCAGGTGGATACACACTATAAGCTCCCATTTACACAACTCTTAAAAGCAGCAAACAAAACACACACAACAATGCTAAGTATTGCTTATGGACAGCTACAATTGCAAGAAAAGTATAAAGACACAGGTGAGAAGGGCCCAAAACAACCTCAGAATAATAGTTACTTCTGGGGAGAAAGAGAGAAGAAACTACTAGAACGAGGCACAAAGAAGGACTTCAGGGCCGGCCCCGTGGCTTAGCGGTTAAGTGCGTGCGCTCCGCTACTGGCGGCCCGGGTTCGGATCCCGGGTGCGCACCGATGCACTGCTTCTCCGGCCATGCTGAGGCGGCATCCCACATACAGCAACTAGAAGGATGTGCAACTATGGCATACAACTATCTACTGGGGCTTTGGAGGAAAATAAATAAATAATTAAAAAAAAAAAAAGAAGGACTTCAGTCACATTGATAACATTTTATTTACTTAAGAAAGAAAATATCTGAACCAAATATAGCCGGTTCACTGTTAATATTTTTAAAACTCTAAATGGTGAATATATAGGTATCTGTAAAATTACTCCGAAATTTTTCACATCTTAGATGTATTTCGTAAATGTTAACAAATAGATGCAAAATTTTCACTTGAAAATTTTAGAAGATGTTGTGATGTGAAGAATATCCTTGGGAAGAAAACCAGTTAACTTATTTATTACCTGTAGGTAATACTGATGCAGAACAAACAACCTCGGGTTCATTCCTGTTTTCTCCTCTTATCCCAAAGCGTTTATGAAACATAGACACTACTGGCTAAACATGTAAAAGTCTTCTGTACAAAGATGATAGTTCTTTGTTAAGCGGAGGATGTGGAGCCAAATTTCTGTATCTACTGGCCCCGGCATTACTGCTCTATTTTTCCAGTGAGAAGACACTATCAAACCTGAGGCATTTATAAGCCACCTGGAATTTGAGCTCTAGGGGCAAATGCTGTGGTAACACTGTTAAAAGCATCCATGGAATCGGCAGTGAGACAGAATATCAAAGTTCTCTTCTCATCCCTAAATCATCCTCCTATCAGCTTCTTTTCTGGTTGGTTCCATACCTTCCAGAGCTGTACACAAAGAAAGCACAGAAAATATGGCTAGTCCATTACAAAGCAGTACCATTCAATGACTAAGCACAGTGGAGGATGTAGGGAGCCAAGACATAGGTAAGGAGAAACCCACACAATTCCGCCATGTGCCTTTGTGGAGCTGTGGCAAAGACATTGTCTATGGTCACCCCACCCATTGCCCAAACCCTTGACCCCTATGCTTCACGCAAAATAAATTTCAAACATATGGTTAGGGCTGATGAAGCCTCAGTAAGCTCTAAGCAAAAAGCTGAACAATCATTACAAGCTTTTACTTTTGTCTAAAAGATTTAGAGTTCTTATTAAAAAAAGAAAAAGAAAATGCACTACTTATTTAAAATGAGTTGGTGCCAGCGACTTATGTCAAAAGCAGCATCCAACATAAAGAAATCATTCTGTGATAATACTAAACAGCTACTGGGAAGGAGAGCTAGTGACACCCAAGTATACTCAGCAGGGATTTCCAGCTGAGAAAAGCCTGTGGCTCTCCCCAAGGCATTCATTCTACAACATTTTCACACAAGTGTTCTTTACTCACCTCCGGGGAGAGAGATCCTAGTAGATGAGAACTCAGAACTCGATGGGAGATTTGTTTTTCCTTAAAGAAGTATTAAGGAAACATCACCTAAAGGCATCTTCCACAATAAACAGATCAAAGGCTGACTGAAAGTGTTTACAGGCAGTGGTTCTGAACCTTCACTACTCATTAGAATCTTCTAGGAAGCTTTTGAAAAGTATGATGCCTAGGCACCACCCCAGACCAACTGAATCAGAATCTCAGGGCAGAGGAGCCCAGGTATTTGTGATTCTGATGCACAAGAAGGTTAAGATTTACTACCATCGGGCCAGGGATGTGCTGGTAAACTGGCTCTCGGGGAGGGGCTGGGTTATTCCAGGGACCTCTGATTTACCTGGCGTGTGCTTTTTTCTCCGTGTAAATACTCCCACCAGGGCCAGTTTCAAGCTACTAATGTGAAGACGCTGAATGCGTAGCTGGGAAGAGACGTGCATAATCGGCCCACACAAGCTTCTGCGTGCTAGCGCCAGCACACCACCCGTAGGGGCCTGTGATGATGAAGTCACGGTAAGGGGTGAGAAAGCAATATATTGCGTCCTCCGGCTTTTACATACCACAGAACCTTGGGTCAGAGTTGAAGTTTTCTCAGTTTAAAGAACATAATGAGAAACCAACATTAGATTAAACAATGACTTTTCTACCATTTCATCAGTTTTTGTTTGTACCACTCTATTTTTAAAACCAAAATTTAGGGGCTAGCCCTGTGGCGTAGTGGTTAAGTGTGTGCACTCCGCTGCTGGCTGTGGTGCCAGATCCCAGGCGCGCACTGAGGCACCGCTTGTCAGGCTATGCTGTGGCGGTGTCCCATATAAAATGGAGCAAGATGGGCACTAGATGTTAGCCCAGGGCCAGTCTTCCTCAGCAAAAAGAGGAGGATTGGCATGGATGTTAGCTCAAGGCCGATCTTCCTCACAAAAAAAAATTCAGGGGCCCGCCGGTGGCGCAAGCAGTTAAGTGCACCTGCTCCGCTGCGGGGGCCCGAGGTTCGCTGGTTCGGATCCCAGGTGCGCACCAACGCACCTCTTGGCAAGCCATGCTGTGGCGCTGTCCCACATAAAGTGGAGGAAGATAGGCACAGATGTTAGCCCAGGGCCAGTCTTCCTCAGCAAAAAAAAAAGAGGAGGATTGGCAGATGTTAGCATAGGGCTGATCTTCCTCACACACACACAAAAAAACCAAAACTTATTTTAAAATATCAGTCTCATAAATAGAATTATCTTTTTCCACTTCACTAATAATATTTGAAATTAGCTTGTTTTTGAAATAAAAATTTATTTAGACATATCAGTCTTATAACTAGAGGAAAGTCAGTCTTTGGTAAGAGAAATAAACTTTGAATTTCAAACGTCTGTGGTTGTGAGAATTCTCATACAAGACTGTTACAACAGCTCATGTTATGGGAGATTTGTTAAACAGAAACAACTGAAAGGTTATCCTTACACCATTAAGAAATAGAAGGAAAAGAAACAATTCACTTGTGAAAGTCATTTTTAAATAAACCACATTTATAAAACACTATCCTGTGAGTTACAATCCTATCAAGCTTTTATCTGAGCGAGTGTCTAGTCACTTAACTATGGCAGAGAAACTAAATGAGAGAAAATTCAAAATGACTTTGTAAGAGAGACAAAAAAAATGCTGTCTCTGGATCAATAGAAGAGACTTGTTAAACAGCAATGCAAAAATACAATACGCTGTCTAGAAATC
Source organism: Diceros bicornis minor (assembly GCF_020826845.1). Taxonomy (NCBI): domain Eukaryota; kingdom Metazoa; phylum Chordata; class Mammalia; order Perissodactyla; family Rhinocerotidae; genus Diceros; species Diceros bicornis. The sequence continues at coordinate 5,329,559 of NC_080763.1, read as the reverse complement.
AAATAAAGATGGAAACAATTTACTAAGACTCACATTTATGTAGTGTACATTTAGAAAACCTATCTAAGAATTATAGTTGTATTAAGTTTCCATTTGAACTATTGTAGTCAAACAATAAAACCAAAAGAGAAAAAATAAAAAATTATTTTAGAAGGCAAAAACTCATGTTTCTGAATTATTTTAATGAACTTATTAACAAAAAAGAATACTGTTTAGTATCTACAAATAAAATAAAATGGAAGCAATTAATTTTCAAGATTCACATTTTAAAAATCTGCCATTGTAAAACATTATCCTGAGAATTTATAATCCTATCAAGCTTCCATTTGAGCCATTGTATAATTACTTAGTAGCAATAAAACTAAAAGAAAAAAAATCTAATTTACTTCGGCAGAGAGAAAAAAAGTAACTTGCTTGCTCTTGGATCTTCAGTAGACTCTGTGAAGGCGGGATCAGCTTGGCAGGTGATATACTTTGTTTTCAGGCTATGTGGACAGAGACGGAATCTAGCCCTGGTGTACAGACTCCTCTTGTTGCCAGTGGAGGATGCGCTGGGTCAGGAATTGCCCCAGAGGAGGGTAGAAAGGATTCCTGGGGAGCTTTGCCCTCACTTTCCAGAATAAGGGAAGAATAGGGAGACCTACTTCTCTGTCCCCTCTGCAATATCTGACCCTAGACAAGAGGACAAGACAAGAACTGCCTGGGTCACAGGCTCCCAGTTGAGGTGGGAAGCTGAACCAAGAAAAGACTCCGAGTGTCGGTCAGCGTGAGGAGCACCAGGACAAGCCGTCTTGCTCCTGTAGAGGATCCACGTCAAGATGAAGTAGGCCTGAGGGAGGGATCCTCTTCTGGGACCCTGACCCCATGGGGGTGGCATCTGGTGCATATAGGACACTGGATCCTGGATCTCCACACCATCACAATCTTTCTCGGGGAGTTGGTCATCCAGAGGATTCCCTAGTGATCCTCTTGGGCCTCTGCCAAATATCCCATTTGGAATGTCGGGAACATAAGGATCTTTTTCCAAACGTCTCAATGCATGCATTTTCTCTCCTTAAATTATCACAGTTTCTCTCAGCCAACAGAGCTCTCAACCCATTACCATGAGCCTTTCTTTCATGGGGAGGAAGCTAACTTTCTTTTGAATTTTTCTGAAAGAGTTTTGGTTTCTGTTTTACAGGTGTTCAGTTCTTCGTGCATGGTGGATCTTCACATCTGCTTTGGAAAGATTCCCCTCTATCTTCACAGGCTAAATTCTCTCCAAGTCGGTTATCTGGTGAAGACTCATTTCTTTCATTGATGCAGTTCAGAAAGAAGTCGGAGTTTCTGCCAGAGCTTTGGCCTCTCCCTTTCCATGTTTTCTAACTGCATGACTCTCATTTGGAGACTTTCAATGTGACCTTTAAGTGCATCAATTAACTTTGCCTACCTCAGTTAATTTAGTGGACTTTTGGTTTCTTTTTTCCTCAAGAGCCTTTAAATAAGTATTTAACTCAGCTATGTCAACCCATTTCTTCCAAACCTCTTTTATTTGTCTCCTAGGAGGCGGCCACTTTCTAATGCACTTGTTAGATCCAGTTCCAAGTTCCCAGCATCTGCGTTGTCCTCTCCAAGAGCGGCAGCCCGACCTCCCCCCTGTAGCACGTGCTTACCAGAGGCTCGCTCCGACTTAACCGTTTAGAACTTGTTCCATGCGCACTTTAGCATTTTATAAGGTTTTTGCTGTTGGATTCATTTCTTCACTTTCTTTCTATTCTTCAGTTTCTTGTGAATACAGCTTTAAGCTTCCCTGAAAATCAGAATTTTCATTCCATGCATCTTTCAGTGCTTCTGAAATTGGTTTTCATTCTTGTCATGTATTTTGAAGGCTTTTTTAGTTGGAGTCACTTGAAATTTTACGTGTTTTGATGTGTCTTCAAAAGACTGCCTCTTTCTTATAATATCAATCATCACCTCAACTGGTTTAAATGGTTAGATTTCTCTTCCTTCAGGCCTTTTCTCAAACTTTTTATTTTAAGCCCAAGAAAAGAGTTGGAAATTTCCAGCTCTTTATTAATGGCTTCCAGTTTTTATATTTCTGATCAATTGTCCTCAAGTGTGGCACCCATTAAAGTTGATTCAAGGCCCCTCAATTCTTTTTTTCTTCCTTTCCTGAATTGGATCCTTGATTTTGCTACGAAGGATATTACTGGGACAATTGATGAAATTTATTGGAGTCTCAGGAATAGGTAGTATTATCAATGTTAATTTCCTGGTTTTGATGGTTATATTGTGATTATGTAGGAGAACGTCCTACATACACTCCCTAAAGTCCTGTCCTCAGTGTAGAGCCTGGTCCTTGGCCACGGGGGATCCAGGCCTTGTCCAGCTCAATGAGCAGCTCGGTCTTGTTGACAATGAAACTGTGGGTCAGCTGGGAATTGGTAGTTTTAACTGGGCCGGGATGAGTAGGTCTGCTGACGTCAGCTGGCCTTGCCCACGTGTCTCAAGGTTACCCGGGGGTCCGCTGATCTGGGTAGCGCTCTTGAGCTTGGCTGGGCTTGCTCAAGCGTCTTTGGGTCAGCTGATGCAGGCTGGGCTGGGCTCTACTAGCTCAATGTATCTCCGGGTCAGCTGGGAGTCAGCTGACATAGACTGCACCCAGCTGTGCATGGGCTCTGCCCTACCTGCATTTCTTCTTCCTCCTAGAACAGCAGGAAAGCCCAGTCATGTCTTCCCTTGGCAATGGCAGATGCACAAGAGAGCCTTTGCACTTTAAAAAGGTTTCCCTGGCTGTGAGGTGTCAACAGCTGTGTAAATGGCCTTTTCTTTTTTCTTTCCATGAAGTCCTCACCCTCAGGGAGACTAAAGGCTGTTTGAAACCGGGATGTACAGTCAGAGCAGATGTGGACGCCCATTTCTTCTTTTGTTTCTACGGTCCGCTTCCCCAGCTTCAGAACCACACCATCTGTGCCGGGAGCTGCACCTGCAAAATGCACAGCCTGCACTCACCCTCTCACCCCACGTAACTCCACTCTGAAACAAAGTCTGAAATCTGATCAGCAGAGCCAACATCACATGTCTGCACCCTAAGAAGAAGGAAAGCTAGAAACGGGAGATGGTTCTACATCGAGAGGGCAGGATTTCCAGCGTGAGGACCTATGATTACAGGGAGAGAATGTTCAGAAGACTCGAGGCAGCCGTGGATGACAGATGCTCATTATAGCTGCCGTACTTGTACCATGTGACCTGGCCCACCAGATTTGAGCTCCTAAAGGGACCCGTGTCTGGTTAATTTGTGTATCATCCCAAAGCATCTAGTACTTACGGAAAGCTCAGGACACATTTGTTGAAAGTTGTAGGGAGCGGATAAGGGGTAAGAGCTACGGGATTCAGCATCAAGAACAACCGCTGTTATAACCCCAGTGTGCTAGGTATTCTAGGTTCGTCCCCTCACACAGAGTCATTATCTGCTCTTCTCTGCCCTGCTTCTGCGTCTGGGAAGGATGACCTCCAAGGACTGCATGCCCTGTACTCCCTTATCCTGTGGTTTTCTGCTGAGAATGGCCAAAGAGAAGCACTGCTCCTGACGATAGGAAAGATGGAGAGAGATGGGAATTCATTCCCTACCATCCTGCACGCTTCTGGCAGGGGCTGTGTTATTCAATGGCCATAGCTGCTGCCAGGTAGTGACCTTCCACAGTTCCAGCTCCCCAGGCCTCTGGTGACACTTCTCATTCCCCTTGCCTCTTCAGGCCTCTGGTGGTAACAGTTTTCAGCTGTTAGTCCCTGGGTACTTCACTAGCCTTTGCTGGGTCCCCTAACCCTGCCCACATCTCCAAAAATTGTCCTTTTTTAAAGTCTTCAGGTAAACCCATTGAGTGTGCCATTTATTTCCAGCCAGCACCCTGACTGGTACAGTATATTCAGATTCTAGAAAGGAGGAGATAATACTGTACTTGTCCCCAAGTAGTCTTACCACTTGGAGACAGGTCAAGTTCACACAGTCTGAAAGAATGCATAAAACAGCCTTTTACTTCTAGCACTGCAGATACAGGAGTGACTCCTGTTTTCTTCTATCAGTTTCTGCTCCCCAAAATTCTCTCACTGGGGCCAGACCTCAACGTCTCGTTTCCCCACCCCCTTATCAGAGAAGCCTCCTCCCCCGTAGCTACAGAGGTTGTGTTTTGTTTTTAAATCTCCCTTTCTCCTGGCTCCAGGGGCCCATTGCTTCTTGTGCCAATTGTCAGTCTTCTTTTTGTTTTTTTGCAAGGAAGATCAGCCCTGAGCTAACATCTATGCCAATCCTCCTCTTTTTGCTGAGGAAGACCGGCCTTGAGGTAACATCCATTGCCAATCCTCCTCCTTTTTTTCCCTTTTTCTCCCCAAAGCCCCAGTAGGTAGTTATATGTCATAGTTGCACATCCTTCTAGTTGCTGTATGTGGGACGCGGCCTCAGCATGGCCGGATAAGCGGTGCGTAGGTGCGCGCCTGGGATCCGAACCCGGGCCGCCAGTAGCAGAGCACGGGCACTTAACAGCTAAGCCACGGGGCCAGCCCCCCAGTTGTCAGTGTTTTGATCCAGGCAGATTCCTTACCAGATGGAGTTGAGGTTTCCAACCCTGGAGGCTCAAGATGGGAAGAGAGAAAAGAGGCCTGCTTAGTGGTCTGCCCTCCGGTTGTGGTGTCTGTAAAACAATTAGAGCGTTCTGGGTAAGGCTAAACATCCTGTGGGTGTTTCCTGCATTTGCCGGAAGTTTTTCTAGAAAGCTAGCTGCCTTCTATTAGGCTGGCCTGACAAGTAGCTGACTCTGGGAGAGAAAGGGAGAAAGTGGAGGGGAGGGGGACCTTCATCCTACCGCCTAGGAAACTCCTTATTTGAGGAAGCAGCACTGGAGCTGAGCTTTAAAGGAGAAATAAGATTAAACCACAGATAAAGAAGACGGCATTTCAGAAAGCGGGAAGGATGTGAGTGAAGGAGACGGGAACGTCGCAGTTGGGAAGAAATGGTACACCACTGTGCTGGTTGATGTAAGCAGTTAGAGGAGATGGGTCTGGAGATCCGAGTAAAGAACCAGTTTGGGAGGCCTTAAATGCCAGGAAAAACGTTTTAAGGAGTCTTTAAAGGTTCTTACCAAGACAATATTTCAGAATTCACATATAAAATGGATTCGAGGGGTAGAGACAGGATAACAAGTTAGAAAGTAAATGCAGGGGCCAGCCCGGTGGCATAGCGGTTAACTTCACACGCTTTGCTTCTGCGGCCCGGGGTTCGCAGGTTCGGATCCCTAGTGTGGACTTATGTACCGCTCGTCAAGCCGTGCATCCATGTGGTGGCATCTCACATACAAAATAGAGGAAGACGGGCACAGATGTTAGCTCAAGGCCAATCTTCCTCAGTAAAAAGAGGAGGACTGGCAATGGACATTAGCTCAGAGCCAGTCTTCCTCACATACACACACAAAAAGAAAGTAAAGGCAGTTATCCAGATGTGAGATTGTGAAAGTCTGTGCCAGGGTAGTGGTCCTTAAAAACATCACAAAGGACGAAACTACACTTTGGTTATAGGGTAAATGTGGTAGAAAAGCAAAAGTAGAAGATAAGGATGACTTCAAACTTTTAAAATTGAGACATTGAGAGAATGATGTTGCACAGGCAAAGATAGAAAAGCTTCTTAGAGCTAGTTGTAGGTGAAAGATTAGTTAGGTTTTAGATATACTGCATTTAGGCAGCTGCCAGGCCTCCTAGTGGACGTGGAAATGGAGGTGTAAAACACAAAGAGAGGGTTGGAGACGTGAATTGGAAAGGTCATTATTTGAAGTCATAAGAGTGAGCAGCAGCTCTGAGAAAATTTCATATTAAATCAGAGAGTGGAGGACTAAGCCTTAGAATATACCCACCTTTAAGGAGCTAGAGGAGAAACCAGAGAAAATAGAATCAGTACAGAAACAATCTGAGAAATGGGCAAAGAAAAAGATGGAGAAATGAGGCAGCATAAGAAAACCAAGAAGTGTCTCCAGAAAGGATAAGTTCTACATTTGAATTTTAACACGGACACCTCAACCTTTCCAAAAGTATCCTTGAAGATTTTGAAAATAAAAGTAGAGAATGAGCAACGGGGTAAACAGAGTAAAAAATTAGGAGCTCCTGTCAAAAATACTTCCCTGGGAAAGTTGATCTACATTATTGGATATCGATATAATCCTGAAGCCATCGTTAGGCAAATTAGTTAAGATGTCTTTGGATGCAAATAACAGAAGACCCACTTCGAATTAGCTTAAACAATATAACTGAACATTTGTTGGCTCACTTTCCTGAAAAGACTACAAGTTGGGCAGGCTTCAGATTGGTCCAGTCTGAGGGAAAACACCATTTTCCCACAATTCTCCTGGTTCTACCTTCCTTCACAAACCAGCTGTATCCTCAGCCCGGTTTCTCTAAGGCTACAAGCTTCCGTGTTTACATCTAGGGTAACATCCTTCTGTGGGGAGAGGGCACCTCTTCCAAACCTCGCGCCGTTTGCATCACACCTGAACCGACCACTGGGCCAAGGGACGGCCATCAGCTGATTGGCTTAGGCGCTCATCACTGCACCCATCACTACTGCTGCATGCTGAAATTACCCGGATTGGCAGGTAATCAGTCAGGGCGCCCTCTAGATGTGGGGTGTGTGGTCAATCTCACCCCCATGCCAGGCTAAGTCCTAAAGGGTGAAGGCTTAAATGATTGTTGGGAAGATAACTAGAATTCCACAGATGGGTACTGAATTAGGATGTGAGTGGGCAAGTCAAATATCAATGGCTTAAACAAAGTAGAAGTTCTCTATCTCTGCTAAAAGTCTGGAGCTTTGGGGTACAGGATTGGTACAGTGGCCCTGCTCCACAAAATCCTTGGGCCGTAGGAATCTCCCTGTAGCTCACCACGCGGATGACGTTCCTAGGGTGCAGCCCTAATTCTCATTATCCAAGGAAAGATCTTTGCTCCAGGCAGCAGGATGGAGGAAGGGACAAAGAAAAAGGGGCAAATGGGTACATTTAAAAGAAGGTTCCTAGAAGCTGTCACCCATGGCTACCCTTATCACATGGCCACACCTACCTGCCAACTAGGCTAGGAAATGAACTTTATTCTGGGTGACCATTTTCCCAGCTAACCACTCTATTACTGTGGAGTGAGGGGGAAATAAACACAGGGGACAAGCTCTCTCCGCTACTGTGAAGAAATAAGATCTGTTAGAGGTGAGTGAATGATCCCAGGCTAGATGACTAACTAGTAGATTACTTGGCAAAGTAGTTATCCATGTGTAATCTGGCATACAGGACAGGGGTGAGAGGAGAGAAAATCCCAATTCAGAGGAATGAAATAGTGAAAAGGAAACAATAAGTTATGAACTGTGTTTACATCCCATTTTGGCCACCTAATAGTTGGGCAATCTTTAACAAGTTGCATAATCTCTATGAGGTTGTGCTCTTATCTGTAAAACGGAGATAATATCATCTACTCCACAGCTGGGAAATGATTAATTGGGATAATAGTTGTTAAGTGCTTTGTAAGCAATAATGCTCATACAGATAAAAGTTACTGTTATTGATTATAATAAAGCTTACAATAATATGGCTAATATTTTATTTTATTTTTATTTATTTATTTTTTTTAAGATTTTATTTATTTATTTTGTTTCCCCCCAAATCCCCAGTAGATAGTTGTATGTCATAGCTGCACATCCTTCTAGTTGCTGCATGTGGGACGTGGCGTCAGCATGGCCGGAGAAGCGGCGCATCGGTGCGCGCCTAGGATCCGAACCCGAGCTGCCAGCAGCGGAGCGCGCGCACTTAACCGCTAAGCCACGGGGCCGGCCTGATGGCTAATATTTTAGAAACACATTTTTTGAGTTAAAAATGAGATGTGAGACTTTCATTAGCTTTTTTTGTGTGTGTGTTAGGAAGATCAGCCCTGAGCTAACATCCGTGCCCATTTTCCTCCACTTTATGTGGGACACCACCACAGCATGGCTTGACAAGTAGTACATGGGTGCGGGCCCAGGATCTGAACCTGGGCCGCCAGCAGCAGAGCGCATGCACTTAACTGCTACACCATGGGGCAGGCCCCCTCATTAGCTTTTTAAGATCAATTTTTTTAATACAAGATGTCATTTTTGTGGTTAATTGAATTTTTAAAAATTCTCACAATATTTTTTCCTGCTGGCCCAGTCTCATTTATCAAGTTGTTTGATGTGTACCCAGAAAGCAATTGAGCAAATGTTCTCACTGTGTCATAACAAACCCACAAACACAAAGCCAGAAATTTCAGATAAGAAAACTCGGGTTACAATATTTATGACATTAATTTCTACAATAAAATGAATTTTTCCAATGATAATAAATTATATAAATGGAGTCCCAAATTTCATATATATTCTCTTTTGCATAAAGAAGAGGAATGAGTTGGAAAGGAAGTATCTCATCTGCTTCGTATGATGCAATTCACAAGTTATGGTGGGAAGAACAATGGGCTGGCTGACTGGGGGAGGCTGCTTCGGGGGGTATCTTGGTCTTGGGAGATCGGTTACATACAGGAAGAGTCAGTAAGGATACTGAGATAATGAGAGCTAGAAGGGAATTACCAAGGTGGAAAGGAAGAAAACTAGACCTGGAAGAAGTGATCCCCTAGTCCAAAGGAGCATACTTAGCACCACCACGGTAGCTTCCGAATAGCGTCCTCCACTGAAAGGATCCAGAACTCCTTGGAGAAATGGTTGAATTCAGAGCTGGGACAGGAAAAGTACGATATGTTTCTGGAACAGCTTGTTGAGCATGAAAGCAAGAAAGGACTCAAAAAATGATGGGAACATGTTAGAAGGACAAGAGCCAGACTGAAGGCTTCTATTATTAAATCTGGCACAATTTAAACATAAAATGAATAATGATAGCAACAGATTATGACCAGTTGAATAAAGTAGGAATCCATGAGTCCATCCTGATGTAAGTATATGTGAATAAGTGGATAAATGGGGAAGCATAGAAAGCTTTACTATATAGTACAATGCCAACTAATAAATGTGGAAGGAATGATGGAATTAGAATATCACCATTTGTAAACCATTATAGTAATAATTGATTCAGATGCTAAAACTATGGGTGAAAATGTGATGAGGAACAAGATATTTACATAATACCAGAGTAGCTGTCCACAAAATACCTGCTAATTTTACAATGAAGAAATTTGGCAGAAATCATCTTAATGAAATGATAAAAGTCAATGCTGATAGAAATGGGACAAATTAATATTTGTTAATTTGCCTCCTGATAATGCACTGGGAAGAACATAGCATCCTGTTGCGGTTCGTCTCCACAGAGATGAATAACCTGAATCTGGTCACAATAAATATAAGGCAAACTCAAGTCGAGGGACATTTTACATAGTAACTGGCCTATTCTCTTTTAAAAAGTCAAAGTCATAAAAGACGTGGAAAAACTGAGGAACTGCTCCAAGGAGACTAAAGATACATAAAACTAAATACAACACATGATCCTCTAGTGGACCCTGGCTTAGAAAGGAAAGAGTGATTATACGGTACATTATGAGTGAAATTTGAATGCAGTAAATAGATTGGATCCTAGTTTTGTATCAACTTTAATTTTCTGATTTTAATAATTTTACTGGCTTTTGCTATATATACAAAATAATTGAGAGAGAAAGAGAGATAAGAGAGAGAGAATAATAAGACAAATATGGTAAAATAATTATTTAGGGAATCTTGGTAAAGGGTAAACTAAAATCCTTTGTATTGTTCTTGTAATTTTCTGTAAGGTTGAAATTATTTTAGAATAGTTATTTTGAAAAAACATCTCGTATGATATATAGATAATCAAATGTCAGTCCATGGAACGTTATAGTGGGCTTCTAGGAAGTGACAACACAGTTTTTGGATCTTCTCAAATCCCTACATATCAACAGAGAAATTGGAAAGCAAAATTAAAAACCCGTGGGTAAAGTTTAAAACAAAACGAGATGATAAGGTATCCGCACAAACCACAGAATATAAGCAGGTGGGGACAAATCACCAACAAGCACAAGACCATGATATTAGAGTCTATGTAAGAGAGAGGAGAAGGAATCAACGGGATAGTTGATGTACCTGAGAACAAGGGGAATCCAAAAGAGAAACAGATATCTGCTGGCAGAGTTAGCCAATCTGAGAATAGCAACTGAAACTGGGAGGGGTTTTGCCCATTCCAACAGCAGGTGAGGGCAAGGGATCCCTGGTAAGACCTGAAGGGGGGGACCGTCTCACCCCTGGGAATTCTCAGTACTGCCCCCCCACACACTCCCTTCCAGGACACAGCCCTGAGGAGAAACTACTGGCCTTGGAACCAAAACTGATCATGATAGCGACAACATAGATGAAGTAAAGAGAAGATTCAGATAAAAAGTGGCTGAGAGGGGGTGGGCCCTGTGGCGTAGCCATTAAGTTCGCACACTCAGCAGCTGGCGGCCCCGGTTTGGATCCCTGGCATGTACTGACCCACTGCTGGTCAGGCCATGCTGTGGTAGCGGTCCATATAAAGTGGAGGAAGATAGGCACAGATGTTAGCCCAGGGCCAGCCTTCCTCAGCAAAAAGAGGAGGATTGGCATGGATGTTAGCTCAGAGCTGATCTTCCTCACACACACACAAAAAAAAGTGGCTGAGAGAAAAAATTAAAAATAGAAATACAATATGACCAAGCTATCCCACTACTGGGTATCCATCCAACGAACCTGAAATCAACCATCCAAAGAGGCTTATGCACCCCTATGTTCATCGCAGCATTATTCACCATAGCCAAGAAGTGGAAGCAATCCAGGTGTCCCTCAACTGATGATTGGATAAAGATGTGGCATATAAATACAATAGAATACTACTCAACCATATAAAAAGACAAAATTGTCCCATTTGCAAGAACATGGATGGACCTGGAGGGTATTATGTTAAGGGAAATAAGCCAGAGAGAGACAGACAAACACTGCATGACTTCACTCATAAGTGGAAGATAAACTAACACATGGACAGAGAGAACTGTTTGGTGGTTACCAGGGGTAAGGGGGTTGGAGGTGGGCACAAGGGGGGAAGTGATACATTTATATGGTGACTGACAAACAATAGTGTACGACTAAAATTTCACAATGTTATAAACTATTACGACATCAATAAAAATTTTTGAAAAACAAAGTGGCTGAGAGGAACAGGGTCAGGAAGTCTCAGAAAGCAAACAGTCACATTTGTTGAACTTGGTCAAACATTTCACAAAAACAAGAAGCACCACTGTTAAGTGAGAAAAGCTGTCTGAACCAAACCTCCTTCTAAAAGTTCAGGAAAACTAATTTTACTTAGGAACTAGCAATAGAAAAGTATCAAGGTCACATCCCAAAGTTACTACAGGAAAAAAAAGAATAAGAAGCAGAATAACATCGCTACCAAGAAAGTGAAGGCACACCTGAGGGACATACTCAAGAAACAGATCAAGGCTGCAGCGTACTGTTTCAGAACGAACTTGAATGTATTAAGAAAGTGATACAAAACATGAGAAAACAACATAAATCAGAATTAGGACAATTCATAAATTAGGTGACATAAATTAGCTAATAATGTCCAAAGGAGAATTTGAAAAGAAAAAATCATCTTAGAAATAAACACTAAACTAGAAGGAATAAGATCAAAACACACCCACACACACACACACGATAGATGCTGCCTTACGAAAAATAGAGGATGAAAAGAGGACAATTGTAACACTCAAAAAATTTAATATCTTTAAAATAAGAAAAGAGACAAAAAGGGATTCAGAAGTGGCCAATATTAAAGATACCCAAGGAAGACCCAGCTTACAGACAAAGAGAGTTCTGGAAGAAGAAAACCAATGGAAGGAACAAGACAAATGTAATTTAAGAAAAGTTTTCTGAAATCAAAAAGGACTTGAAATAGCACCTCGAGTGTCTGAGAATACTGATCAGAATAATCAACACCAAGAAATAGTCTAATAAAATGACTGGACTTTAAAGAAAAGAAAGTCTTTGGGTAACTCGGCAAAAAGAGCATGTGACTTATAAAGGAGAGATAAATAGGTTATCAAACTTTTAACAGCAGCCCATTACGCCAGAAGAAAACTGAGTAGAGGCTGTTTTTAAGAGACCCAGGAAAATAAAATATTAGCCAAACATTCTATATCCTGCCAAACTGATCTTCAAGTATAAAAGGCACAGAGAAATTATTATTGGTAAAACTCAAAGAATACTGTTCCTATGTGCTTTTCCTAAGAAATCTACTAAAGAGTGAGTTTCAGACAACCAAAACGACTGGAGAGATATTAATATAAGGACGAGAAGTGATCGTTAAATATACAGTTGTTTGGAGAACTAAAACAAATGAGAGTTAAAGGGGGTGGGGTGGGGAGGAATTATAGTATATAATGACTAAATGATCTAACAATGTAGATAGTATATGATATAAATATGCTATGACCATTTTTAAAATGGGAAGAGAATAGAGATAGCATATGCAAATTTTAACTGTTCTTTAGTAATTGGCAGTAATATTAATCATCAGTAGTAGTATTAGTATTGTTATTCTGGGACTGTTGTTGGTATCATGAGGGAAAAAGTAAATGAAAATTATGAGTATTCTAACTCTTATCCCCCGTTACTTTGATAACCAGGGTTCTTGGTATGGAAGAAAGGAGATACAGATGTAATATAGAAGAGGTTAAGTAAAAACCATGTAGTTCTGAATTTAAACTAGAAATATTCAGGTAATATATATTCTACTAAAGGGGCTTAAAATAACACCTATGTTGTGGTCTTGAAATATTTCCCATTCAAAAAAACTAGGGTCCTTGGAAAAATGGCTGATTCCACGGTTGGAGGTCTGGGGCAGAAAACAGAACGTCTTGACATACTGGACAGCAAGGAAGCTATTGAAAACTATTAGGATCATGTCCAAGGGGCCAATTTGAAGAGTACCCACAGCCAAAGATGGGACAGCTGGAGCTTCAATGAGGATAAGAATTGCAATGGATTGAAATCTCACAAATATATTTAGGTCTGTGAGTTCATTACAATATTTTACAAATCTCATTGATAACTTTTTAAAGATGACAGGGAATCAATTTGTTGCATCAAAAACTGGGGAAGTAAAAGGGACACTTCAAGCATTTTTCCTACTTTTTCTGTATAAACTGTTCCATTGGATGACCAAAGAGTAGATGCAGGGAAGCATCTCATTATACAATTATTCAAAGTCACACATGAAAGCCAAATGGTAGAAACAGAATATCATCTAACCCTCAACGAATTAATGAATGTAAACATTGAGTATCAATGGCTGCTAACATTAAAAAGAAAAAAAAGAGTGAAAACCAGACTTCCTGAAAAAAGAACACAAAGAGATCAAACCTGAGCCTGATGCAGCCTCTGGATCCAGCTGCCAATTTCTAGGAAACACAGAAGGCACAGGAACATGTTGAACTCTATCACGAGTGTGCAATCAGCAAAATCCAGCCTGTAGAACACTCTCTGTGTCAAACAGACTGAGTTCTACAGCAGGTAAAGCGTAAGGAAACGATGGAGGGAGAACCTGTAGATGAAATGACACCTAAAGGACATAACAAGGTGTTTGTTTTTAACGGGCACGACTAAACTGCAGTGTAGAGAAATACAAGAGAGAGATTGTTCTGCAAGTCGGGATGTGGTGATTTTGGAGGAAGAGAGAGTGCTGTGAATTGTATGGGGCATAAGCAGGGGCTTCTGAGATGACTACAAAAGTTCTGTTTTTTGACCTGGGTGGTGACTACAGGGTATTCATCTTATAACTATTGACTAAGATCTACATTTGTTTTGTTCAGTTTTCTCTTTCTATGCTTTATTTTACAATTAAAAAATTATTTTTAAAGTTATGGTGCCTTAGAGAGATAAATCAACCTGGAAATGGTAAGAAAAAAAAGTATGTCCAATAGACCTTTGTTATAATATGGTTATTTTTATTATGTATTTGGGCTAGTACAGGTCCATTTATGTCTTCCAAAACTTAACCATATAAAATAAAAGCTAAAACTGAGGTAGAATCAAAGAACATATTTGAAAAACAGAAAAAACAAAACAAAGAGCTCTTACAATTTAGTATTTTATAAAGCTGGCTTCTTTGGAACATTCCTTCCACAAGACGCTAACAAATGCTATCCCAAAAATGCAAAAAAAAAAAAATTTAAATGGTCAAATAAGTCAGGGAAATAGAGTTAAACAGACATTTTTATCATCTGATACCTTAGGGGCTTTAAAGCTAGCGTGTAACTTGAAACATTAAGAAGGGATTATAGTTGCATTATTTCTCACACTTATTTGACCATAGCTTTTTTTCTTTTCTTTTCTAAAGACACAAATATAGCAATTATTAAAGAGAGTTGTGCCTATCTTTAACAGCAGCAAATAAGGGATTTTATTGTGTTTATCATTTTATAATAGCCTCTGCTCAGTGAGATCAGGGACATAGTTCTGTTTATAACTCTATCCCCAGTACCTAAAACAGTGCCTGATACACAGTAGATGCTCAAAAACTACTTGGTGAATGAATGAATGATTTCGCAGCATGGAAAGCAGATACGGTTAAAGAACTTTTTGTAGAAAATCAAAATCAAATTCCCTTGTAGATTTTGTAGGAAATCAGAGAGTAACAGCCTGATTAACAGAGAGCATCTGCCGCCATCTTTGTGGCCTACTGTGTATCTTTCACATCACTGTGCTCCCACCAGTAAGTCTGCAGGGATGATTATTTAAGGAAAGCTGTAATAGCCAAGTGCTAAATTCTATTACATCTGTGAGTAACATATAAATTAACTGCTTCTAGAAATTTGCCTAAACTTTCATTTTATTGTCTAAACATTTGCCTTTGAACCTTACAGGTCTGGGGCAGCAGTAAATATCATGGTTAATTGAGATCACAGGCTTTGGAGTTAGGCAGTGACACCCCACTCTACTTATTTCCTTCTATTCTCATAGGAGGCAATTTTAATACCATGACGCACTATGACATCATGCTAGAAAAGGAACCAGAGATCGTCAGTTGAATTAACTCATGAACCAGAGGCTTTGCCACAGTGACTGTATTTCTACAGTGTCCCACTCTTCCATTTATTTCAGTTTGGCGTTTTGACAGAAAAAATGATCTCATGTGTCCAGGCTTGAACTAAAAGTAGAGTGCTAATTTCATTTCTAGTGCTACCTCTGATAAACCTTATTGTCACGGGAAAAGTATTTAAGTGCATTTATTTCTTCATCTATAGCAATGACAAAATTCTGGTCTTCAGGGAAGCAGATAAGATGAAAAAAAATAGCACATTATCAACATATTAAGGAGGCAGCAGGGTCTGGTGGAAAGTGCAGTGGGCTGAAAGAAAATTTGGATTCTAGTTCTGAAATGTCGCTAGATGGTGGGGAGTCCTGTACACATTACTCAACCTCTGTGAGTTAGAATCTAGCTGCCAAGTGATCTCTACGTTCCCTTCCAACTTTTAAAAAAGTCTAAGATTCTGATCATTACTCTGGGGATTACTATTGCAAATGTCTAAACTTTTCTGTAAATTGTTCCTTCTGTTGCCTCATGCTGGGATCTTTGAGGGGCCAATAACTGCCACCCCTCTTTCCTACCCTAATTCTGAACCAGTTTAGAAGTAATATAGAG
Source organism: Diceros bicornis minor (assembly GCF_020826845.1). Classification (NCBI taxonomy): domain Eukaryota; kingdom Metazoa; phylum Chordata; class Mammalia; order Perissodactyla; family Rhinocerotidae; genus Diceros; species Diceros bicornis. The sequence continues at coordinate 5,313,873 of NC_080763.1, read as the reverse complement.
TATAAGGCATGCGGGACTGGGAGGAGGCAAAATATCACCTTTTAATATCACCTTATTAATAAAGACTAGAGCCAATAATACGGCATATACCTGTGGGTAAGAGGGCTTCTTAAAACTGAAACCCAGGCGCTGGCCCCGTGGCATAGTGGTTAAACTCGTGTGCTCCACTTCAGTGGCCCAGGGTTCACAGGTTTGGATCCAGGGCATGGACTTATGCACTGCTCATCAAGCCACGCTGTGGCAGGCATCCCACGTATAAAATAGAGGAAGATGGGTACAGATGTTAGCTCAGGGCCAATCTTCCTCAGCAAAAAGAGGAAGATTGACAATAGACGTTAGCTCAGGGCTAACCTTCCTCACAAAACAAAAAAAAAACTGAACCCCACACTTAGAAGACAGTCTGACCCATCCAGGCCCAGACATTGGACTATCCCAGACCTCCCTACATGGAATCAGGTATAAGTAAAATTTTTAGAATAAAAGAACAAAGGAAAGTGTGGGCTCCCCAAAGAAAGTTTTTCATAGATATCTTTTACTAAGTTGAGGAAGTTCCCCGCTATGCCTGGTTTATTGGTTGCTTCTATCATAAAGCAGTGTTGAATTTTATCAAATGCTTTTTCTGCATCTATTGAAATAATTATGTGGTTTTTGTCCTTTATTCTATTGATATTTTCTTTGCAGGTATTAAACCAACTTTGCATTCCTGGGATAAATCTCTTTCAGTTATGGTGTATAATCCTTTTTATATGTTGCTGGATTCAGTTTGCTAGTATTTTGCTAAGGATTTTTTTTTTTTTTGTGTGAGAAAGATCAGCCCTGAGCTAACATCCGTGCTAATCCTCTTTTTGTTGAGGAAGACTGGCTCTGAGCTAACATCTATTGCCAATCCTCCTCCTTTTTCTCCCCAAAGCCCCAGTAGATAGCTGTATGTCATAGCTGCACATCCTTCTAGTTGCTGTATGTGGGACGCAGCCTCAGCATGGCCGGACAAGCGGTGCGTCGGTGCGCGCCCAGGATCCGAAACCGGGCCGCCAGCAGCGGAGCGCGCGCACTTAACCCCTAAGCCACGGGGCCGGCCCTTGTTAAGGATTTTTATGTCTATATTCATAAGAGATGTTGTTCTCTAATTTTCTTTTCTTGTGGTGTCTTTGGTTTTGGCATGGTAACACTGGCCTCATAGACTACATTGGGAAGTGTTCTCTCCTCTTCTATATTTTAGAGAGTTTGTGCAGAATTGGTATTAATTCTTCTCTAAATGTTTGATACAATTCACCAGTGAAACCAGCTGGGCCTGTACTAAGCCTGCTTTTAAAAGTCTTCTGATTGATTAAGTCAGACCTACCCAGGCTAATCTCCTTTTGACTAACTTAAAGTTAACAATTAGGAATTTTAATTATGACTACAAAAATATCTTCACAGTAGCACCTAAATTATGTTTGATTGAATAACTGGGAGAAGGTGTGTATATGCTACAAAATGGCTGCTGCCTCCCTTCCCTCCTCTATCTCATGCAAGAGAAGGTCTCTTATCATCTACCCTAACATTCAGCACACTAGAAATTCTGGGGACGGAAGTTCAGCCTAGCCAAGTTGACACATCACAAAGCCATCAGTTTCCAAACCCCTAACTGCATCAGAATCATCCATAACTTGCTACAAATACAGGTTTTTGGAGGACCACATTCCAACCTACTGAATTAGAATCTCTAGAAACCTTTTTTTTTAAGTCCATGGAGGATTTTGATGCAGCCAATGCATGGACCAAGATTTTAGAATCAGTGCCTAATAACAAGTATAATAAGGCAAGTTATAAGTAATATATACTTAATCCACGCTATGGCCATGCACCAGGCTGAGCACTTTATATTAATTATCTCTTTTTTGTGAGGAAGATCAGCCCGGAGCTAACATCTGTGCCAATCCTCCTCTTTTTTCGGAGGAAGACTGGCCCTGAGCTAACATCTGTGCCCATCTTCCTCCACTTTATGTGGGACGCCGCCACAGCATGCCCTGACAAGCAGTGCGTTGGTGCACACCTGGGATCCGAACTCGGGCCGTCAGCGGCAGAGCGCACACACTTAACCGCTACGCCACGGGGCCGGCCCCTAATTATCTCTTTTAACCTTCATAACAGCCCTATGGTATAGGTACTATTACTATTCCTGTTTTATATATGAGGGAACTGACGTTTACATAGGTCAAGTCATGTGCTCAAGGTCACGGGGTAGAACTTGAGCTCACAAAACAGGTGAATGGCTTCTCAGCCTCTAGCCGTAACCATCAATTACATATGGAGGACCAAGGAACATGTTAAATGACACCATGGGAATTCAATCAGAAAAATCCAGAATGTGGGAAATTCTGGACTTGGGGTTTCTTTTGACAGTTAAATTACAAAGAATAAAAGAGAGGGAAGAGAGACTTGTAGATCAGCACTGTCCTATAGTACTTTGTGCACTCGTGGAATGTTCTATATCTGCACTATCCATGTGACTATCTGGCACTTAAAATGTGGCTATTGCAACAGAGGAATTGAATTTTTAATTTTATTTAATTTTAATTAATTAATGTTTAAATTTAAATAGATGCATGTGGCTAGTGGCTACCATGTTAAACAGTGCAGTTGTAGATTAGACTAAAAAGACAGATTGGGCTGGCCCCGTGGTTTAGTGGTTAAGTGCGTGCGCTCCGCTGCTCGCGGCCCAGGTTTGGATCCCGGGTGCGCACCGACATACCGCTTCTCCAGCCATGCTGAGGCTGCGTCCCACATACATCAACTAGAAGGATGTGCAGCTATGACGTACAACTATCTATTGGGGCTTTGGGGGGAAAAAATAAATAAAATCTTAAAAAAATAAATAAATAAAAAGACAGATCAGCGAAATGCTATGTGTAGACCTTATTTAAATCCTGAGTTCAAACAAAATAATTGTAAAAAAACGTTATGAGACAATTGGGGAAATGGACACTGACTAGATATTGGTTAAATTTTTAAAGTAGAATAATGGCTTTATAGTTATGCTTTTAGAAAAGGGACTTTACCTTTTAGAGATACATACTAAAATGTTTAAGGTGGGACGTGATATGATATCTAGAATTTGCTGTATGATATTCCTTTTGGGGCGAGAGAGGGCACTGGGTGGAGTATAGATAAACATCACCGACTGTGAATGAATGATTGTTGAAGCTGGGTGAGGGGTACATGACAGTACAACTGTCTTCTCTCAACCTTAGAATACGTTTGAAATTTTCAACAATTACAAGTTGTAAAAAGGTATTTGTGTAGTGCTTTTCCATGTATTATCTTATTTAATTGTCATAACTTAACGAAGTTTACAGATGGAGAATCTGAGGCTCAGAGAGATTAGGTAACACGCCTGAGGTCACACAGCTAGTTAAAGGCCTAGACTCAAATCCAAGCAATATACCTCCAAATCCCATGTTATTCTATCACTGCATACTCTGTATGATAAGCTGTATAATTATCATGGGTTGCTTAATGGAGAATAAAGCAAGGAGGATGAGGGAAACAGATTAAACACCATTGCTCTCATTCAGAATGATGAATTTATGGCATGTGCTTCTCTAATTAGGAAGAGATGAATACCAACCACCAGCTGCCACGAGTTTATTAGTGAGCACAGAGAGAAGCATGCCGCTAAACAAGATTGATCTATAAGTTCCCGCTGTGAAAGAGAGAGGCTTTATTAACTTGTTGTCTCTATACCATCAATGATGACAATAAAAGCAATTTAAGACATTAAGTTCATTGACTGCAATTGCTCTTCTGAGGACTCAAATGTTATATTATGCTTTCTTTCCTTTAAAACATAGTCACTATGTGTTGAGAAAAAAAACTTTCTCAGGGTAATATCTAAAACAGAGACAAATAAGTAACTCATATTTGGATCTTGTTAATATATCAATGTCAAATTAAATGATTTTTGTCTTTAATCTCTTGACTGCCTCACAGGCCTTGTGCCTATCGGCATATGATAATATGTTAACATTTCATACATAGAAGATTTCACAGCAGAGGCACAGCTTGGCCAATGCTTTTAGGCAATATTTTTACTCCTTGACAATTATAATACAGTGAAGCATCTCTCTAAGCTAATAAATTATCCACTTAGTGTCTAGTAGGAACTACAAACAAGAGATACGAATATACTAATTACTATTATTTTTTTTTCTGAGGAAGATCAGCCCGGAGCTAACATCCATGCTAATCCTCCTCTTTTTGCTGAGGAAGACCGGCACTGAGCTAACATCTATTGCCAATCCTCCTCTTTTTTTTCCCCCAAAGCCCCAGTAGATAGTTGTATGTCATAGTTGCACATCCTTCTAGTTGCTGTATGTAGGACGTGGCCTCAGCATGGCCCGAGAAGCGGTGCATTGGTGCGCGCCCGGGGGCCAGTAGCGGAGCGCGCGCACTCAACCGCTAAGCCATGGGCCGGCCCTGAATATACTAATTATTACTCTGTATATCTAGATCTTTGTCTAGGCTTCACCACTTTTTGGTACTAGCCTATGATAGTAGTCACTCAGCAGTTGAGTGAATAATTACACGTAGCTTCATCTTCCCTAAAAAGATTTGTAAATGTTTGCCTAGTCCTGTCGGAATGTAATAAATGGGACAAACAAATAATGGGCTAACAATGATGGGATTCAGGAAAAGGGTTATGATTGGAATCTTGAAGCAATGAAACTAAATGTCCTCTAGAATTTATTCCGCGGCTGAGACAGTAATGGCCTAGAAGCACTGAGCCTTCCTGCTCAGAACAAAGGCCCGCTTCCCAAGCAGCTGCTCTACACCCAACATCTCCATCCTCTAAAGCAGCAGCCTCTTCCCGCCTCAGGCCTGAGTCCACCCGGCTCACCTGAGAACTGAAGTCGAAGGAATGCACGAGCCAGGAACCAGGGAGTGAGACAGAAGGCAAATGGCAAGCACAGATTTCTGGAACAGTGAGTTCCAGTAATTAAATGACCAAAAGGTCACACAGAAATGAGAGATGTGGCCACACAATTTGTAACCACGAGTGCCTTGGAGTTTGCTGCAGAGAGAATGGGATTATGAAGACTTTACCCTACGGGTCTGAGAAGGCTTGGTAAACTCCGGATGTCTTTCCATGTGCTTTGAGTGTAGACTTGTTTTCTTCACATGCTTATTAAATATTCAGGTCTGGCCAAAAGCGTTTAAAGACCCTGCCGCCTTCTAAAAATCGTGAAATATTGAAAAACAAAATGACTTTCCTTATGCAGGACTTAAACTTTTCTAAAGTAGTTGGGCTCTTTTCAAAGGAAATTTCACACATAACTTGGAGAAATGCACATCTTGAGGCAAAGATTCTTCATTTAGGAACGTTTAGATGGTGAAAGAAAGTAAGCCCCACACCCACACCCAGAGATAGTGTAATAAACTGCTGTTAGATCTTATACTGTTATTAAATAATATGTTTTACAAAAAAGATTGAACAAGTAAAATAAGAAAATACCTCTGATTGTTCCAGAAGTAAAAATATTATCAGTTTACATCAAAAAGCTGTTCCTGATTAAAACTGGACATCCACATGCAAAAGAATGAAAGTGGACCATGTGCTATCGCCATACACAAAAATTAACTCAAAATGGATCAAAGACCTGAAGGTGAGACCTGAAACTATAAAACTCATAGAAGAAAATATAGGCAACACACTATTTGACATTGGGTTTAAAGGAATCTTTTCGGATGACATGCCTACCCAGACTAGGGAAACTAAAGAAAAAATAAACAAGTGGGACTTTATCAGACTAAAGAGCTTTTATAAGACAAATGAAATCAGAATCAAGATGAACAAACAACCAACCAGCTGGGAGAGAATATTTGCAAAACATACATCTGACAAGGGGTTGATCTCCATAATATATAAAGAACTCACACAATTGAACAACAAAAAAACAAACAACCCGATCAAAAAATGGGCAGAGGAAATGAACAGACACTTCTCCAAGGAAGATATACAGATGGCCAATAGGCACATGAAAAGATGCTCAACATCACTAATCATCAGGGAAATGCAAATCAAAACAACACTAAGATACCACCTCACGCCCGTTAGAATGGCTATAATCACCAAGACAAAAAACAACAAATGTTGGAGAGGATGTGGAGAAACAGGAACCCTCATACACAGCTGGTGGGAATGCAAATTGGTGCAGCCTCTATGGAAAACGGTATGGAGATTCCTCAAAGAATTAAAAATAGAGATGCCCTATGATCCAGCCATCCCACTACTGGGAATCTATCCAACGCACCTGAAATCAACAATCCAAAGAGGCTTATGCACCCCTATGTTCATTGCAGCATTATTCACCATAGCCAAGAAGTGGAAGCAACCTAAGTGTCCCTCGACTGACGATTGGATTAAGAAAATGTGGTATATATATACAATGGAATACTACTCAGCCATAAAAAAAGACAAAATCGTCCCATTTGCAACAACATGGATGGGCCTGGAGCGTATTATGTTAAGTGAAATAAGCCAGAAAGAGAAAGACAAACACTGTATGATCTCACTCATATGTGGAATATAAACAAACACATGGACAGAGAAAACTGGACTGTGGTTACCCGGGAAGTGGGGGTGGGGGGTGGGCACAAGGGGTGAAGGGAGTCATATATGGGGTGAAGGACAAACAAAAATGTACAACCCAAAATCTCACAATGTTAGAAACCATTAAAATATCAATAAAAATGTAAAAAAAAAAAAAAAAAAAAAAAAAGCTGTTCCTGATTGACCACACCTCCTACATTCCTTGTTCACTCTAGTTTATTGCTTATTTATACAGGACAGCTCTGCAGATGTCACATCTGGTTATCCTACAGGTTTGGAGGTTTAGTTTATTTTTAGCTGGGATGGCATTACAAAGTTTAATGCCTTGGATAAGCTTAACATTGCAAACGTTTTTAGCCTGAACTTTGTTACATCTAGGACTTTCCTGAATTGAAGATTGACCCGATAACGAAGAGAAAGTGAATGTTATTCAAAAGAAGTAGGACAAGGAAGATAGAGAGAAAGAAACATCAGTACCCGAACCCTCCGGATCAACTCTTCACCCTGGCCCTGATACAGCTATTAATGCTGCATTAGATAACCCAATTCTGGGCAGTGAGCAAAAACCTTTCAATGAGAAATGTCTGGCTATTACGTACAGTGTTTAGCGCAGTTTCCCACTCACAGTTTTCTGAATTTAATTTAATTTACTGTTATCTTCCCTTAACATTTGGCAGGCAAAGTGTTGTACAGTCTGGATAGAATCCTGCTGCAGGGTTACCGGATTTCTGGACTATTAGCGCTACTCTCTGTTAATTTCATCATTGTGAAACAAAATGAACAACCTCAAAACTATATTTGCAAGTTAAGCTGCAATAACCATTTACTACCAGAACTAAACATGACCAAAAAACCTTTAAATATCACACACACACACACACACACACACACACACAGAGGGGCTAGAAGCCTTAAGGCAATAGTTTGATAAATTATACTATTATCAAAATCATACAACTCCAAAACGTATACCAGAGACAGAAAGGATATGGGTAAACAGGAGTCCTTGTGTACTGTGGGGACAACATAAGCCTTCTGACACAGCCGTGTTGCAGAGCGCTTGGGCAACATCCAGTAAGGAGGTGTGCAGGACTCACAAGCCAACAGGTTCACTTGTGGGCAGACACCCGCCAGAGAAACCCTCAGACACGTGCACAGGAGAAATGTTCGGTGCAGCATTGTTTTCACTAAAGGAAAAGAAAGGAATAGTCTAAATGTTCACTAATTTTAAAATAGAAAAATAAATTCACAAAAGAGAATACTATTCAGTAGTTAGAATGAATAAACTCAATCTACATGTATCAGCATGGATAAATTTTGAAGTCATACTGAATAACCACAATGAATTGCAGAATGATATGCTCAGTATGATGTAATTTATATAAACTTTATAATTTTACAAAATTATATATGTACATGTTTTAAAGAAACATAGATCTGTGAAAAAGTATAAAACCATGGAAGTGTACTGTTTAATGTGCTTGTCAAAATCACAGGAGACTCTCTTGTTTAGGCCAAGCCTAATTTGGGTCCTTTTAAAAATAAGCAATGAGGTAGAAGTTTCAGAATATCAAAAGACTAGAGATTATTCAAAGATTTTTTTAACTGTCTTTTAATTCTTTCTGCTAAAATGTTCACACATGACCACACTGGTTTCATCACTCTACTTATGAAATGTCTTCATTTTTCATATGTTTGAGCGGATATGAACACCTCCAACCCCCATGATCACCACCTTTTATAGAGGCAGACATGAGGGCTTTGACCCCAACTAAAGCCTGCTTCAAAGTGGGCAGAAAGAGGTTATGGCCTTTTTATTTTTTATTTTATTTTTATAATTTTATTTATTTATTTTTTTCCCCCAAAGTGCCAGTAGATAGTTGCATGTCGTAGTTGCACATCCTCCTAGTTGCTGTATGTGGGACGCGGCCTCAGCATGGCTGGACAAATGGTGCGTCGGTGCGCGCCTGGGATCCGAACCCGGGCCGCCAGTAGCGGAGCGCGCGCACTCAACCGCTAAGCCACGGGCCGGCCCGGTTATGGCCTTTTTAAAATTAACCTCTCCTGGCGTCAAAATAAGTTATACTATAATATATAACATGTCCAATCACAAGTCAATGACCTCATCCGAGGCAAGTTTGATGGGCAGGTGCTTCACTGTTCTTGATTAGCAACATTGGTTGAAGGCTGGCACAGTCTGTGAACAGCTTCTCACGGGAACTTGGCAAGCCTTACCATTGCAGTGATGTGAAATTGGTCTCTCTTGGAAAGATGCTTGCAGATCCTGGTAAGACTTACTTGAGAACAAATGTTGACACTCAATTTGTTGTTGCTGAAAGACAAGGGGAAATATTTCAACCTTTGGTGCGTAGCAGGGATTTTCAGGTCTGCAAAGGGCCTCCACAAACCCGTGCACATCACCTTCAAGGTGGTGGTTACTGTGAGGAGACGTGGAGAAGAACGGGAGCAGGGAGAGAAGAAAAGAAGCTTCAACTGTAGCTGGAACATTTTACTCTTAAAAAAATGGGTGAAGCAAATATTGCAAAATGGTCATATTTTAAAACTGGATGGTGGGCATGTAGGTGCTCCTTATATAATTCTCTCCTGCTTTCTCTACACTTGAAATGTTATACTTTAAAAAAAGATAAAGAAACAAAACAATGCTGAAGGATGAACAACAAATTTGGAAAAATATATTCAAAACACGTATGAGAAAAGGGTCTATTTTCCTAACATGTAAAGACAAATCAATAAGGAAAAGATAAATGACCCAACAGAAAAATCGGCAAAGGATATGAATGGGGAATTTATAGGAAAATACCTAATGGATTTACAAAATATATAGCCTAAATATATATGGGTCTCTCTCCATGTGTGTCTGTGTGTGTGTGTATACACTCATTAAACAAATGCAAATTGAAAAAACAATACTGCTTTTTGCTATCATATTGGCAAAATTTCATAAATTTGACAAAACTCAGTGTTAGCAATGGTAAGAAGAAACATTCTCATGTGTTTCTGAGAAGAAGTGAATTGGTAATCATTCTGAAGGGCAAAATTTTAAATGTACATTCCCTTTGAGAGAGCACTTCCACTTTTAGGATTATTTTCTGTTGGATATAGTTGCATAAATGCACAAAGATATATGTATAAAGGTATTATTTATCATAGTAGAAAATTGAGGAAAAGAATAAATTTGCACCAATGGAAGACAGATTAAATTGATGATGATACATCCAATATACAGAATACTTTGTATCGACAAGCGAAGATGTCCACAATACGACATAAGTGTAGAAAGAGCCAGTGGTAGAACCACGTATACAATACAATTCTATTTGCGTGAAAGGCATACATGATACCTGCACGTGCAAACAAATGTCTGAAAGCAACGCAACAGTGCTTATCTCTAGGGGATGAAACTGGAGGTTGGGAATAGGAAAGAAACCTTTATTTCCTCAGACTTTTATTGCATCAGTTAGAACTCTATGCTGCAAATGACAGAAAACTGAAACGCAAACTGCCCTAAGAAGTCAGTGAATTTATTGGCTTAATGTAACTGAAAAATCTGTGGAGAGTTTCAGTTCATCTTGAATCGGGGCTCCACGATGTCACGAGGATGCTTTTTCCGGATGTCCACTTCATCTTTTGCGTTATGTGAATGACGCCCTCTGGGGGTGTGCACCTGAAAGCCCTGATCATCTCGATGGCTCCCCTCAAGTTAGCAACATAGTGACCATTACCAAAGGCAAGAGGGAATGCTTCTCTTTTCCAGAAGCCTCTACTCACTGGCTCTCGAGGGTTTATCAGTTCTAATTGGATTATATACCCATCCTTGAATCAAACATCATCAGTCGTGGCAATGGGCTTGTGGATCAATTCTACCCAGACCAAATAACCTAAAATGGAGTCTGGATGGTTTCCCAAAAGAAAAAGGGATGCTGGGCAGCAAAGAGCAGATATCCACTATTTCTAGATGATGTTTTACCAAGGGCGTGTAATTATCTATCTATCTGTCTGTCTATCTATCTATCTATCTATCTATCTATCTATCTATCTATCTATCTACAGTCCACTAGGGCCTAGATTTTGAGCTCCATAGGAAGGGACTATGTCCGTGTCATTCATTATCCTGTCCTTTGGGTCTAAGATGGGTTCCTGGCACATGGTAGGTGGTCAGAGAATACTTGTAAAATAAAAACAAAACAAAACAACCTGCCTTGCAACTTCACTCAATAATTGGCTACAAGTTAGAAAGACATTAGTCACAGAATGAGCATCCTCAAGACTCTCTTTCACAATATTTCCGTCCAAAGTGATCAGAAGAGAAACTGATGTAGTGAGAGATACACAATTTTTAGGAGAAACACTGATGGCCCTTTTAAACATTTGCTGATATTGCTTTCTGTTGATAGAAATTATTTGATACATTATATGAATCCATTACTCCTGAACTATCGCAATAATGGTTGAACTCAGCAAATTCAATTACTCTGTTGTTCAGATAGCTTAGAGTCAGGCTAATTTATCTTAAGACTTTTCTTCTTCCTTCTCTTCCCTTTCTTTGACCTTCCTTTGGGTATTCCACTCACTGGGCCACTGAGAACTGCTTCTGCCTGCGCAATTTGCCACGTATGTAGAGTTGCCGGTTAAAATACAGGATGCTCAGTAACGTGAATTTCAGATAAACAACATAAACAACAAATTATTTTTCAGTATGAGTATGTCCCAGATATTGCATGGGACCAGATATTACATGGGGACATACTTATCTAAAAGATTATTCATTGTTTATCAGAAATTCACATGTAACTGAGCATCTGGTATTTTTATTTGCTTTAATTTCTTATTTTTATTTGCTAAACCTGGCAACTGTACACATAATGTCAGGTACCTGTGACTACTTTCAATTTGCCAAGCCCTGGGTTTTCTGGACTATAAAATACCTGATTATTGGATTTTTAATCTGGCTCTTTTACACTTAAAGAGCAGTTCTAAAGTAAACCCCTGTGTCACCACCACCCAGGGTAAGAAATATAGCAGAACGATGCCGGTACCTTAGAGCCAGCTGTGTTCCTTTCCTCGGATGGCATCCTCCTCCCTCCCCACAAGGGGTAACCACTATCCTGACTTTTATAATCGTTCTCTGGCATTTCTTTAGGGTTGCCACCTATATATGCATCCATAAACAATATAGCTTCTTTTGACTGTTTTTGATAGTTTCTTTGTGACTCGTTTCTTTCACCCAACCTTGTGCTTGTGAGGCTTATCCATGTTGATGCACGTAGCTGTGCTTCCTTGATTCTCATTGCTGTACAGTGTTCCAAAATGTGATCATACCCGTGGTTTATCCATCCGTTGCACTGTTGTGCTGTTGCTGGTGCAGTTTCAACTTAAACTGACAATTTAGAATGTTTTAAATGTATTGCAGTAAGCTTAAAATAACTATCATAAAATAGTTTCATACTGTTTATGGAAATTTCTAATACTTAGTACTGCCTCTGAAATTTTTTGTTGCTATATTTAACAATCAGGCAAAGTTTAAAGAGGCTTATATAAACTGGTTCTCATTTATAGTCACAAATATTTTTATCGTGGTATAATATATGTATAGTAAAATGCTCAAATCTTAAATATGTACCTTGATGAATTTTTACATATGTGTATACCTATGTAACCACCACCCAGATCAAGATATAGAAGATTTCCAGCATCTTTTTTCTTGTCTTTTTTTGTGAGAATTTCTTTTTTTTATTGTGAAATCTTTGTTGTACATTATTGTTTGTTGGTCACCATATAAGTGCATCTCTCCACCCCTTATGCCCATCCCCCATCCCCTTGCCCCTGGTAACCACCAAGCAGTTCTATCTGTCCGTGTGTTGGTTTATCTTCCACATATGGGTGAAATCACGCACTGTTTGTCTTTCTCTTTCTGGCTTATTTCGCTTAACTTAATACCCTCCAGGTCCATCCACGTTGTTGCAAATGGGATGATTTTGTCTTTTTTTATGGGTGAATAGTAGTCCATGGTATATATATACCACATCTTCTTCATCCAATCATCAGTTGAGGGACACTTGGGTTGCTTCCATGTCTTGGCTATAGTGAATAATGCTGCAATGAACATAGGGGTGCATAAGCCTCTTTGGATTCTTGATTTCAGGTTCATTGGGTAGATACCCAGTAGTGGGATAGCTGGATCATAAGGTATTTCTATTTTTAATTTTTTGAGGAATCTCCATTCTGTTTTCCATATAGGCTGCACCAGTTTGCATTCCCACCAGCAGTGGATTAGGGTTCCCATTTCTCCACAGCCTCTCCAGCATTTGTTGCTTTTTGTCTTGGTGATTATAGCCATTCTAACGGGTGTAAGATGATATCTTAGTGTGGTTTTGATTTGCATTTCCCTGACGATTAGTGATGTTGAGCATCTTTTCACGTGCCTATTGGCCATCTGTATATCTTCTTTGGACAAGTGTCTCTTCATTTCCTCTGCCCATTTTTGATTGAGTTGTTTGTTTTTTGTTGTTCAGTTGTGTGAGTTCTTTATATATTATGGAGATTAATCCCTTGTCAGATATATGGTTTGCAAAAATTTGTTCCCGGTTGGTGGGTTGCCTATTCATTTTGATCCTGGTTTCATTTGCCTTGTAGAAGCTCTTTAATCTGGTGAAGTCCCACTTGTTTATTTTTTCTTCTGTTTCCCTTGTCTGAATAGACATGAAATTGGAAAAGATCCCTTTATGGCTGATGATGAGTAGTGTACTACCTATATTTTCCTCCAGGAGTTTTATAGTTTCAGGTCTCTCCTTCAGGTCTTTGATCCATTTTGAGTTAATTTTTGTGTATGGCAAAAGAAGATGGTCTACTTTCATTCTTTTGTAAGTGGCTGTCCAGTTTTCCCAGCACCATTTATTGAAGAGACTTTCCTTTCTCCACTGTATGTCCTTAGCTCCTTTGTCAAAGATTAGCTGCCCCTAGATAAGAGGTTTTATTTCTGGACTTTCAATTCTGTTCCATTGATCTATGTGTCTGTTTTTGTACCAGTACCATGCTGTTTTAACTGCTATCGCTTTGTTGTATGTTTTGAAGTCAGGGATTGTGATTCCTACAGCCTTGTTCTTCTTTTTCAGGATTGCTTTAGCTATTTGGGGTCTTTTGTTGCCCCATATGAATGTTAGTATTCTTTGTTCTATTTCTGTGAAGAATGTCCTTGGGATTCTGATTGGGATTGCATTGAATCTGCAGATTGCTTTAGGTAGTACGGACATTTTGACTATGTTTATTCTTCCAATGCAAGTGCATGGAATATTTTTCCATTTCTTTATGTCGTCATTGATTTTGCTCAATAATGTCTTATAGTTTTCATTGTATAGGTATTTCACTTCCTTGGTTAAATTTAGTCCTAGATATTTTATTATTTTTATTGCAATTGTAAATGGGATTGTCTTCTTGAGTTCTCTTTCTGTTAGTTCATTGTTGGTAGATAGAAATGCAACTGATTTCTGTAAGTTGATTTTGTACCCTGCCACTTGGCTATAGTTATTGATTATTTCTAATAGTTTTCTAATGGATTCTTTAGGGTTTTCTAGATATAAGATCATGTCATCTGCAAACAGCGAGAGTTTCACTTCTTCGTTGCCTATTTGGATTCCTTTTATTCCTTTTTCTTGCCTAATTGCTGTGGCCAGAACGTCCAGTACTGTGTTGAATAAGAGTGTTGAGAGTGGGCACCCTTGTCTTGTTCCTGTTTTCAGAGGGATGGCTTTCAGTTTTTCCCCATCGAGTATGATGTTGGCTGTGGGTTTGACATATATGGCCTTTTTTAGGTAAAGGTACTTTCCTTCTATACCCATTTTGTTGAGAGTTTTTATCATAAATGGATATTGGATCTTGTCAAAAGCTTTCTCTGCATCTATTGAGATGATCATATGGTTTTTATTCCTCATTTTCTTAATGTGGTGTATTACATTGATTGATTTGCAGATGTTGAACCATCCATGTGTCCCTGGTATAAATCCCACTTGATCATGGTGTATGATCTTTTTAATGTATTGCTGTATTCGGTTTGCCAATATTTTGTTGAGGATTTTTGCATCTATGTTCATCAGGGATATTGGTCTGTAGTTTTCCTTCTTAGTATTGTCTTTGCCTGGCTTCGGTATCAGGGTGATGTTGACCTCGTAGAATGTGTTGGGAAATGTTCCATCTTCCTCTATTTTTTGGAATAGTTTGAGAAGGATAGGTGTTAAGTCTTCTTTGAATATTTGGTAAAATTCTCCAGAGAAGCCATCTGGTGCTGGACTTTTATTTTTAGGGACAGTTTTGATTACTGTTTCAATCTCTTTACTTGTGATTGGTCTATTCAGGTTCTCTATCTCTTGATTCAGTTTTGGGAGGTTGTATGAGTCTAGGAATTTATCCATTTCTTCTAGATTGTCCAATTTATTGGCATATAGTTTTTCATAGTATTCTCTTATAATCTTTTGTATTTCTGTGGTATCTGTTGTAATTTCTCCTTTTTCAATTCTAGTTTTATTTATTTGAGCCTTCTCTCTTTTTTTTCTTGGTGAGTCTGGCTAAGGGCTTGTCAATTTTATTTATCTTCTCAAAGAATCAGCTCTTTATTTCATTGATCCTTTCTAATGTTTGTCTTGATTTCAATTTCATTTATTTCTGCTCTGATTTTACTATTTCCCTCCTTCTGCTGACTTTAGGCTTTGTTTGTTCTTCTTTTTCTAATTCTGTTAGGTGTAGTTTGAGGTTGCTTATTTGGGCTTTTTCTTGTTTGTTAATGTGGGCCTGTATTGCTATGAGTTTCCTTCTCAGGACTGCTTTTGCTGCATCCCATATGAGTTGGTACAGTATATTTTCATTTTCATTTGTCTCCAGATATGATTTGATTTCTCCTTTAATTTCATCAATGATCCATTGGTTGTTTAGTAGCATGTTGTTAAGTCTTCACAGCTTTGTCACTTTCCCAGTTTTTTCCTTGTAGTTGATTTCTAGCTTCATGGCATTATGGTCAGAAAAGATGCTTGTTATGATTTCAATCTTCTTAAATTTATATAAGCATGCCTTGTTTCCCAACACATGGGCTATTCTTGTAAATGTTCCATGCGCACTTGAGAAGAATGTGTAATCTTCTGTATTTGGATGGAGTGTTCTATATCTATCTGGTTAAGTCCATCTCATCAAGTTTTTCATTTAAGTCCCTTATTTCCTTATTGATTTTCTGTCAGGATGATCTGCCCATTGATGAGAGTGGGGTGTTAAGATCCCCTACTATTATTGTGTTGTTGTTAATATCTCCTTTTAGGTTTGTTAATAGTTGCTTTATGTACCTTGGTGCTCCTGTATTGGGTGCATATATATTTAAAAGTGATATGTCTTCTTGGTGGAGTGTCCCTTTTATCATTATATATTGCCCCTATTTGTCTCTCATTACCTGTTTTATCTTGAAGTCAACTTTGTCTGATATACGTATGGCAATACCTGCTTTCTTTTGTTTGCCATTAGCTTGGAGTATTGTCTTCCATCCTTTCACTCTCAGCCTGTGTTTGTCTTTAGAGCTGAGATATGTTTCCTGGAGGCCGCATATTGTTGGATCTTGTTTTTTAATCCATCCCACCACTCTGTGTCTTTTGATTGGAGAGTTCAGTCCATTTACATTTTGGGTAATTATTGATATATGGGGGCTTGTTGTTATTTTATCACTCTTTTTCTGGTTCCTTTGCATTTCTTTTGTTTCTTGTCCCGTGTGTTTTGGACTATGAATTCAGTTTTGTAGTTCTGTGTGGGGTTTCTCTTAGTTTTCTCCTTCTTTATAGTGTGTGACTCTGTTCTGATTATTTGGTTAGTGGTTACCACGAGGTTTGTATAGAATATCTCGTTGATGTGATAGTGCATTTTTTGATGGCCTCTTATTCCCTTAGACTAAGTCAATTCAATCCCTTTCCTCTTCCCCTTCTAAGTTATTGTTGTCGCATCTTATTCCTTCTTGTGTTGTGAGTTCTTGTTTAACATGATGAAGTTATATTTATGCTTGGTGCTTACCTTCCCTTGATCTTTGGTTTTATAATTAAGTGTTTGCTGATCTATTTTGATAGAGGACTGCAATTTTTCTGGTTTTGTTGACCTATTTTCCTCCTTGTTCAAAACTTTGAATCCCCTTTCTCTTTTTTTTCTCAGAGATGAGGGCCTTCTTGAGCACTTCTTGTGGTGTACTCCCTTGGCTTTTGTTTATCTGAGATAGTTATTATTTCTCCATCATATCAGAAGGATATTTTCACTGGATAGAGTATTCTTGGCTGAAAGTTTTTGTCCTTCAGAATTTTGAATGTATCATTCCACTCTCTCCTAGCCTGTAGATTTTCTGTCAAGAAATCAGCTGAGAGCCTGATAGGAAATCCTTTGTATGTTATTTTTTCCCGTCTAGCTGCCCTTAATATTTTTTCTTTGTCATTGACTTTTGCCAGTTTTACTACTATATGCCTCAGAGAGGATCTTTTCATGTTGATATATTTAGGAGATCTATTTATTTCATTCTCTGGTATTTCCAGCTCCTTCTCCGGGTTTGGGAAGTTCTCAGCTATTATTTCTTTGAACAAGTTCTCTGCTCCTTTTTCCCTCTCTTCTCTCTCTGGAATACCTATAATCCTTATGTTGGATTTCCTAATTGATTTGGATATTTCTCGGAGAGTTTCTTCATTTCTTTTTAGTCTTAGTTCTCTTTCCTCCTGCATCTGGAACATTTCTGCATTGCTGTCCTCAATATTGTTAATTCTTTCCTCCATATTGTCAGCCCTGATGCTTAAGGCTTCCAGATTTGTCTTTATTTCCTTTATTGGGTTTTTCATCTCTAAGATTTCTGATTTTTTTTTTTATAGTTTTAATCTCTTTTGTGAAGATACTCCTGATCTCATTGAATTGTCTGTCTGTGTTTTCTTGTATTTCGTTAAGCTTTTTTATGATGGCTATTTTGAATTCTCTGTCATTAAGGTTATACATTTCTGTGTTTCTGGGGTGACTTCTGGGTGCTTGTCATTTTCCTTTTGGTTTGTAGATTTAATATATTTTTGCATAGTGTCTGTCAGTGTTGGCTTACTTTTCCTCAGAGTGAAAATATATGGTCACAGTTTCCTGTTGCTGCCACTGGGTTGGGGTCAAGGGCTGTATATTCTGGCCCGCCTCAATCCGTGGGCACTCTCATTGGCTCCTGGCTGATCTGAGGCGTGGCTGAGTGGAGGCTGCTGGGGGGAAGCGTGGGAACAGCTGGAGCTGGAGCATGGGAACAGCTGGGACTGGAGCGCAGCTAGGCTGAAGCGGCTGGGGCTTGGGTGCGGGTGGGTTGAAGCAGCTGCAGCTGAAGTGCTACTGGGCCGAAGAAGCTGGGGCCAGAGTGCTGCTGGGCTGAAGAAGCAGGAGCTGGAGCGCTGCCAGGCCAAAGAAGACAGAGCTGGAGCGCTGCTGGGCCAAAGAAGCTGGAACTGGAGTGTGCTGGGCTAAAGGAGGAGTTAGAGCACTGCTGGGCCAAAGAAGCTAGAGCTGAAGCACCACTGGGCCAAAGAAACTGGAACTGGAGTGTGGTGGGCCAAAGTTGCAGGTGCCAAGTCAGCTGGAGCCTGAGCACAGGCCAAGTCAAAGCAGCTGGAGCTAGAGGGAGGAAGGATGGTCAAGCTGAAGGAGCTGGGGCTGTGGCGTGGTGGGGCCTGAGCTGTCATTGTCTCTGTTGTGGGGGTGCAGGCTCGCCCCACTGCTGGTAGGGCCCGGACACCTGGGGGTGGGGGGGGGTCTGCTTGTGGGGGAGGGGTGTGGTCACACTGCCCCTGCTGGTGGGGCCCGGGAGCCTGGGGGCTGCTGCCTCTGGGGACTGGGCTGAGCTGAAGCACCGCTGTGCTGAAGCGCTGGTTGGGTGGGCCGGGTGAGGGAGGGGCACTTACTTTCGCCTCCCCGATCTCAGAGGTTTCTCGCCTCGCTGTTGGTTTATGCTCCCCGAGGGGCTAGCTTGTTGAAACTACCCTCGAAACAGTTCCACTCCCTCCATAGGGGGATCCCCTCAGGCTGTGAGGGGTCTTGGAGAGCACCGGTTTTCAGGTGGTGAGCCACCCCTCCCCCTCCTCTGAGAGCCACATGGTCTCAGTCTCAGGATCACAGTCCTTGGGGAAGGAAGGGACCTCCTCTTACCTCCTTCCACTTACTCTGGGGATTCCAGCAGCTCAGTCCTCGGGTGTATGGCTGCCTGGATGACTCAGATGTCCCCTGTGTTATGCGAATAGCTTCTGTTGAAATATGAATGTCCTTTTTGTTGTGTCTTAGGTGGGGAGAGTTCAATGGGGGAAGCTCACTCCTCCATGATGCTGACATTACCTCCAGCATCCTTTTAATATGACTGTCTTGCAGCTCTTTTTATTTCCTGTTGGTACTTACAAGATAGCTGTCTGTCTAAATTTTTGGACATGCCCAATGCAAGTCTGTGTGATGTTGGTTTTGGGGCTTTCAGGTGCCACCACATGGTGAGTCTGCACATTGCAACTTGGTTCCTTTAAAGAAGGGCTCAAGCAATTATATTTCCAAAATGAAAAGTGATAACACAGATTCTGATGTGGCTAACAAAGCAGATGAACTAATGTTTCTATTAAAAAAGAAAATATATTTATCTTCCAAAAGGGGTATTTAAGATCAGGCAGATAATAACGTCACATGTATTTATAGTTAAATTGAATATATAACTTTCTGCTTGTATATTTAGCATATAAAGAAAAAAATGACTTATTGCAAATATTATCAGCCACTAGCTGTAAAATGTCTTGAAGCTGGTAATGTATAGAAAGTATAAGAATAAAATTACATGCAAGTAATTTATTCAAACCTTTAAACTTATTGATATATTTTTTATTATTGTACTGTATTCTGACTACTAATTACTGTGATTCCCTTTGGAATTATGCCATTCTATAATGGCCACGTAACAGTAATGCCTCTTAAAATATACTCTGAAATTTTTGAATTACTAGAGATATGTTGTTCAAATAGATCTCTCCAGTATTTTACATTTTCAGGATGGGGAGAAAAGAGAACTCAAGCACTGAGAGTTTTAGCAAATATTAAGGAAAAATGTACAGATGTTAAATGAAATGATTTTGTGTGCACATGCAATACATGTTGAAGAATAAGAGAGGGAAGGAAAAAATGGATGGACACTAAACAATGTTTTATTCCTATAAATGTGGAGCTTATAATTAAGAATCTCTTGCAGGAAGGATTTCAGGTCCAGGTATAGACTGTGACACATGATTTATCCCACACCCTTTCACCTCCCACTGAAATTCGAAGACAGATATTTTTTAAAAGCACAAAACTAGAGGGCTGCCCGGTGGTGCAGCAGTTAGGTGCACACGCTCTGCTTCGACGGCCCGGGGCTTGCAGGTTCTGAGGTTCGGATCCTGGGCGAGCACCGATGCACTGCCTGTTGAGCCATGCTGTGACGGCGTCCCATATAAAGTTGAGGAAGATGGGCACGGATGTTAGCCCAGGGCCAATCTTCCTCGGCAAATCGAGGAGGATTGGCATCAGATGTGAGCTCAGGGCTGGTCTTCCTCACACACACAAAAAAAAAGCACAAAACTATATCAGTAGAAAACGATTAAGGTATCATCAGTGTACCAGAAAATTTGAGGACTACCTGGAAAATAAAAAGCAAATGGGTTGGAATTTCCTGAAAAAATCAAAAGAGAAGAAATTGCATCTCAGGACACGGAAGGCAAGTCAGGTTCTTTCTAGGGAGGCTCAGATAAGCGCCAGGCTCAGCATCAGCAAACTCAGAGGGAGCAGTTGGCTGCGGAGCAACCATCAGTGGAGTTGGTTAAAGATGCTTCCTGGGAGAGTATTTGGGCCTGAGAGAAAAATCAAAGCCAGACTTGTAGTAATGTCAGAATTTGGGCCAAAAAAGCATTAAAACAAGGTACTTTATAATATGAAAGGGGAGATTTGCAATGAAGATATAAAATCTATGCACCAAATAACATAGCATCGAAATTGATAAAACAATAACTATTGGAGATACAAGGAGAAATAGAAACACATTAGAGATAGAGACTTCAATTCACCTCCCTTAATCTATTTTAGAACAAGTAGACAAAAGTAAGAATATAGAAGAAAGAGGAATATTGTCTTCCAAGGTCTAGGGGAAGATTTTCTTGAATCTAGCCTTATTGTTAATTAAGCATGAGGATAAAATAAAGACATCTGGAAATAAAAAAGTTACCATTCATGCTTCCTACATGAAAACAATTACTTGAGGAAGTTCTTCAGCACAAAAATAGGAAACCAAGACATCAGGTTGTACATAATGGTGGCAACTAAGTAGAACCAGAAAAAATAAAAGAAAACTTAAGCTGCAAAGTTTTAATGTCATACCATTCAGTTTCCTTCTAAATTAGCCCAATTACAATGTTTGATTTACAGTGAATAATACTTATGTAATCATAATATCATACATGCTGTCTGTTGGTTTTCACTTTTGGGTATCAAACAATGTCCAAAGCACAGGAGATTTAATAATTATATTACAGAGTAGCAAGTAAATGTCATAAACCTTGACAATTTAAAGATTACGCGGCAGCATATTTATCTCAGCCAACAAATTCAAGTATATAAGAAATATCTCTTGGACTGGCCTGGTGGTGTAGTGTTTAAGTCCGCACACTCTGCTGTGGGTGGCCTGGGGTTTGCAGGTTCGGATCCTGGGCACAGACCTACACACCGCTCATCAAGCCATGCTGTGGCAGCATCCACATGCAAAATAGAGGAGGACTGGCACAGATGGGAGCTCAGGGACAATCTTCCTCAAAAAAAAATCACTTTATTTTCTACACTTAATTTAATTTCTGCCTCTGGGAAATATTCTCTTTGTCCCTCTACCACCCCCATAAGACCTGCTTGATGGGAAACATAACCACAGATATTCTTGGGGTTTCTCTGCCCTTCCTGGGTCCTATCAAGGTATACAGCTGCCAAACCATCAGAGAGAAGGGGGACCGTCTGGGCATTAGTAGTCTGTACACCCAGGTAACTGAGAGCCTCCAGGAATGATTGTTTCCAATGCAGCAGATCTCTGCTCCTTTGGGGCCCCACGTGTGGCATGGGAGCCTTAGCTGAGGTTGGGGACCCTGTGCTAGGGTCCTGTTTTCCCCAAATATCTGACACCACTATCTCTTCTGAGGCTTGCCCCCTCCTCGGGCTCCACCATGGAGCAGTGTTTGTTTCCCATGTAGCTTCTCACCACCACTCCAACCCTGGAGGATCTCCGTGGGGGAAGCCTCTCCCTGCCCCCTGCGTCTCCAGGGCACTGTGCTTCCTCCTGAACATCCTGTGCTCCTCACTGAGCTTAGGTGTATGGAAAACAAAAACAGGCAAACATTTTACAGGCTAACTCTACTTCCCACCCCCCCAGCCTTTACCTCTCCTGAAGTGATAACATTCACAGCCTGTTACTTGCTTGAATGGAGAAATGGAAAAGGGAAAATATAAATTAATATCATACAATATTATTCAGACACATTAATGTAACTAAGAAAAATGGGGAGGCAGCTAGACAGAAGAGAAGTAGACAGAAGGGTAGCATTCTTGCCTTTCATTGTGGATACTCAACCCATACTAAATTTGATAAATCAAGAATTAAACATTTATATATGTTATTTGGAGTAGATAAGGCAACCACTAGAAAATAAAAATATAAGCAATAAAATCCTGAGGTGGAAGGGTAGTTAGATCATGATAAATTCTTAATCTCTCACAGTGGAATATCAATAGATTCTGTATAAATTTGATAAAACTTGAAATGAAGAAATATGATACTAAACTAAAAACTGTTAACAGGGGTGATTTCTGGGAAATGAATTAGGGGCTGGAGAGGAGAGGAGATAGCTGGGAAGAGGAGGGAGAGTTTTCTCATTTTAAGCTTTTTTATTTTAATTTTTTAAATTATGTGCATGCAATTCTTTTCTAATAAAAATTAGATTAATTAAAAATAAATAAATAAGAGTATTTTAACACACTGCCTCATCAATATTTATAAGATTTATTTAATAAAGAACTCACACATTAAAATATGCCTATGGGCACTAGGCCTTTACTAAAAATTCACTATTAAATTCCTTCCCATATTAGGAAGACCTGCTAAAAAACCCACACTAAAAAACAAAACCCCTTAGCTTTATACAGATAAACAAATAATTTAGCCAAAAAGAAATACTTGGGAAACAACTAGAAGGAAACAGTAACAAAGATTAACAAGAGTGACAAAGCAATATTAATGAGTACACCATCTTTCAAAAGAAGAAATCATTTAAAATATTTCATTATCAGAGTCACCAAATAAATCACGTCCTCTGATACGGTAAAACCATTTTTAACAATATATTCCAGCACTCTGTTAAATTAAATCACAGTTCCTATATATATTCTCTACCAATACACACAACTATATATTTATTCATGAAATCTAAGCTCCGTGTAACAAGCACACAGAAATCCTGAAGAGAGAATGTAGGACAGCACAGTCAACACACCGACTCAGCACACTCATCACAGTGCACTTCCCTTCAGGAACTGGGCAAGTTCCTTCACCTCCAGCTTGCGTGTTTCTCCTCAGTCGTTATTTACTTATCCACTGGATGCTAGCTTCTGGCCAAAGAATTTACCACGGGTCCTCTGTCTTTCAGATACCAGACTTCCATCTGACATACTAATGGCAAGCATTTCCCCACTCCATTGATTTTCTTTTTATCTTTGTTTTCTTTGGTGCAAATGTTTCTTATTTTACATATATATCGTTTTTTGAATTTTTCTATTTTGCCACCAATAATTTCCTTTAATGTTTCTGTAATTTCTAAATTACTCAGTAATTCTCCCATCTGGGATTCTCTCCTAAGAAATTATCAGAAACTTGGACACACTGCAAGGGATCACACTTAGATGGAGATGGCAGTGGTGGGGAGGGACAGGCAGGGGTGTAAATGTGTAAATTTTCCATGGTTTGACAGGCATTTTTACTTCTTTCAGTTTTTAAAAATACACCACTCATCTCTTCCGTTGTAAAGAACAGGAAAATAAATAATGTTGTGAGATAAAAGAGAAGCTTGAACAAAAATTGTCATTTTAACAGATGTTAATTAAAGGATCATGTATAATAGGAAAATTAAAAATAGCTTAAATAGGTAATAAGAAGAGAATGATTAATTTGTAATGTATAGCATATATAAAATATAATAAATTATGCAGCAACTAATTAAAACATTTTATTTTAAAGAAAGATGTGGGTTTTTAAATAACTGAATATTTGAACATTTAATTAGATCATCAGGGACATATAGTCAGATTGAGCTATTTGCAGGAATTTTTAAGCTATTATTTACTGTATAACAGCCATTACTATAATGCTAGTGGAAATTAAAACACCAGAAAGGTTCACACGATCTTGCCAGATCACCCAGCTCCTTCCAGGCTTTGTCAATACGTGCGCGTAACTTGTAAACCATTGTAACCTGTGAACTCTGTGTTTATACATTTTCAGAGATGATTTTGGAGGTGTGTGCTTAAATCTTACAGAGATTTTAAAAAAGTGTCTTCAGTCATATTGTTTGAGTTCTACAGCACCATAAAAATGAAATATTTGTCACTTTATATAAAATATCTACATAATAAAAATGTCAATCAACATATTTATTGCATTTCTGCTATGTTTTCTCAGTTTCTGAGGGAAGAATCATTAACAGCTTTTTTTTTTTTTCTGGTGAGGAAGATTGGCCTGGCTAACATCAGTGCCCATCCTCCTCTATTTTGTATGTGGGTCGCTGCCACAGTATGGCTTGATGAGCGGTGCATATGTCCACCCACGGGATCCGAACCTGGGAACCCAGGCGGCAGAAGCACAGCCCTCGACCTCAACCGCTATGCCACTGGGCCAGGCCCCATCAACACCTTTTAATGACGTAAGAAAGTAGCAATAAGTGGATGAAAAAAGAAAGGTTTGAATGAATTCTACTTTGTCTCAAAATGGACATTTAAGGGGGAAAATGCTGATCCAAAGCAATGGCTGACAGTGTTGTGAATTAAGTGAAATCCTACCCATCCTTTAAACAAGTAAGATTGATTGGGAAACATCTCAATGTTTGTTTTCTAGAAAGACTCCACCAGTTTATACCTGTGGCCAACTAACGCTAAATTTGTCATTCTTGCTAACTTTTTATAGCAATACCTCTCGCTCTTGATTTCTCAATATTTTAATTAAAAATGCACATAATTTCTATTGGTAGATCCAAGGATATTGTTATTATTATTGTGCTCATTGTTAGTATTTTAAAGTACCATTTATTGAAAATCTATTAGTTGCCATGTAGTGTAATATAATTTATCTTAAAATTCCATGAGGAAAAGATTGTCATCAAACTGAGGCTCAGCAAGGATTAAGTCTCTTGCCCAAGGGCATATGTGGCCTTCAACCTACAGATTTAAAAAAGTGGCAGGGTAGGCCGCGTCAGGGCCGTCGGGGCGCGGGGAGCAGGCGACCGTCAGCATCCAGGAGCACACGGCCAGCGCCGCGTGCCCGGCCCATCCGGCCCGTCAAGCAGATCTCCGACCACCTGCCCGCTGCCTGCCCCCGGACGCCCCGCGCGCCGCGCCCACGGGGATGTCGACCGGCTCTTCGCAGCCTCCGGCCCGGCCCGCCCGGCCGCGTGGCCGCCTGCACCGCCCCGAGCGCGCTGGACCTCAGGCCGCTCTGCGATCGGGAGAGCAGCGCCCTCCCCCTCCCCCCACTTCCCCCTCCCCCCTCCCCCTCCCTCCACTTCCCCCTCCCCCTCCCCTCCCCTCCACTTCCCCCTCCCCCTCCCCTCCCCTCCACTTCCCCCTCCCCCCTCCCCTCCACTTCCCCCTCCCCCCTCCCCTCCACTTCCCCCTCCAGCCTCCCCCTTCCCCCCTCCCCCCTCCCCTCCCTCCACTTCCCCCTCCCCCTCCCCTCCCCCTCCCCTCCACTTCCCCCTCCCCTCCCCTCCACTTCCCCCTCCCCTCTCCCCTCCACTTCCCCCTCCCCCCTCCCCTCCACTTCCCCCTCCCCCCTCCCCCCCCCCGCACCCGCAGAGGCGGCGCCTGCCGGGAGTCGCGCGTGCGCACAACGGCTGCTCGGCCCCCACGTGAGGACGCGCTGAAGCCAGGTGTGGACGAGAAATCCTAACACGAGATGGCGGGGAAGAAGACGACTCAGAACCCGGAGTTCAGCCAGGAGTTCTGTTCCGAGGTTAAGCACGGGGACCTGGCCAGGAAGACCCCGGAGGTCACCATCTGGGATTCCTACACTGGAAGATCCAGCGATTGCACTGGCGGCGTGGTTCTGGCGTCGACGCCGAGGGCGAGCGCCTGCAGCGCTGTTTGACGGCCTGAAGAACAAGGACGAGCGGATCGAGCGAACTCCCGGGGCGTGCTCAGCGAGCCCCCGGCGCTCACCTGCCCTCAGCTGGCCTAGCACGGGCCTGGCCCTGGGCTGCCTCGGCTGCCGCCAAGGGTATGGCCCGCATGTTGGGGGAGATCCAGGACACCGGCTGGGACACAGAGCCGCTGTAGCCCCCGCTTGGAGGCCGTGGCAGGCCCAGCCACTCCGAAGGACAATGAGGGCAGAGAGCCGGGCCTGCCTTCAGCCCCCAGGGCCCCAGAGGGCCGGCGGTGGAGGAGAGGACCTTGGCCTCGCACCCGCCTGGGGTAGGGGATCGGCCGTCCAGGGGCCCAAGACCTGCTAGAGGTCAGCAGCAAGTCACAGGGGACCCCTGGCTGAGAGAACAGGAGTGCGGGGGCGCCCTGGCAGGCCAGTGGGCACTCCTGAGAGGGACAGTAGGGAGGGGGTGAAGGGGCGAGGAGATTGCTGGCAGAGGCAGGACAGAGCGCTGAAGAAAGTTTATTCCCAAAAGGAGGTTCTGACTCCACCCTTCATCTCTGGCATTACTGGGCAGGTGGGAAAAAGTTGACATGAGAGCCAGGAGTCTGGTGAAGTTCCTAGAGGCTCCCAAGAACATGGGCAACTGGCAGGTGCTTCACTTGATGATTCCCCGAGCCCCTGGGGATGAAGCTGACCCAGGGCCGGCCCTCAGGGAGGTCCTGTCTAGTCAGGAGGCTGGAAAGAACCCATTAGAATGGGAATGAGGAATGCCAGGCCAGCCTGGCCTGCCTGCGACGGCTGTGGATTCTGCTGACTCTGCCGGGTGGGCAGGGAGGGCTTTCCAGAGGCGGCGATGCTTCAGCAAGGCCTTGAAGGGTGAGAGGAGTTTCCAGGCAGACAAAGGGGAAGGGCCCTGCAGGCTGTGGGACTGGTCTGCAAAGGCCTGGAGGGAAGAGAGTGGTGACTGGGCCTGGGGTGCTGTGCAGGACCCAGGGTCTCTCTCTGGGAGCCTGGCTTGTTAGGACAAGAGTGGGGCCCAGGGGTGACAGCACGCAGCCCCACTCCTGTCTCACCCCTGGCTGCCCTGCCAGCCTGGGCTCGTCGTTGTGGGGGAAGTGGCCGGAGCACCATGGTGAAACTGATGTTGGTGCAGGGTCAAGTTCAGTCCTCCACCCAGTTCTCCCACCTTCCATCTTTTTCTCCTCCAGAGGAACTGGAGGATGGAGCCTGCCTCTCCGTCTGCCCAGCTTACGCATCAGGTCAGCTCAAGAAGAGATAAGGTCCCTTTTTTTTGCATGAAAAGTAAAAAGTCCTCCTTGTCTTCACCTTCCTCTTCCCTGCCCCCGCCCCCACCTGGGCCCTTCCGGGGTCACGGCTGAGTAGTGGGGGCCCCAGCTGGCTGCCCATGCATCCTGGCCCTAGGTGGCCCTCTCAGGAGTACTGGGCAGCAGTCCAGGGCCTCGTTTCTGGGAAGGCCTGTGACGCTGGCTCCGCCCTCCAGGGGCTGAGAGACACCCTGCCTGGTGGGCCTGTCTGCACCCGAGGCAGGGTCCCCAGGGATGGGTTGAAGGCATCGGAATCTTGGGGCCCAAGTCTGAAGCCCTAAACTTCTCCTGCCCACTAAGGGGCCTTCAAGAATGCTGGATAAACAAATGCAGAACCAAGGAATTTCTGTGTTCAACCCAGCACTGCGCTGCTGGGAAACGGAGGCCCAGAGACGGAAAGGGACTTGCCGAAGGCCTTCCAGCCCTACCACAGCTGGGGCGGACCAGGCCCCATGGCCCCTGCCCCATCACCCGCCCAGAGCTCTGGACACCACACTTTGGGGGAAATAGGGTGCTGGGCTCACACAAGAGGTCCTGCTAGCTGCCCACCTGGGGCTCACCCCTGCCTGCCACCCACCCACACCGATGCTAGTAGCAGGGGTCGTGGAGCTGCAGACCTTCTGCTACAGACACAAAGCACATCACCATCTGAGGCCTGGAGTGATGATTCGAATCCCACCAGTGCCATCAGCCCTCCCAGTTTGCAGGGAAAACAGGCCCCCACACAGTACCTGGCAAACTTTGCTGGTCATGGAGCTTTGGCTTGGTGTGTGTCAGTTTTATGTGCACTGTCTTGATGAATCTTCACAACTCTGTGAGGTGGGTTTGATTGTCATCCCAATTTGACAGATGAGGAAACTGAGATCCAGAGAGGCTGAGTACGGTAGTTTACCAACATCACACAGCTGGGAAAGGGCGAACCAGGACTCAGACCTGACTGCCACATCCTCTGGTTGTCTGGGGGACGGTACGCCCCAGTCCCCTTCCTCCTGGGCTGTTGAGGGCTCAGCAGAGATACTCAAGTAAAGACTCGTCAAGCTCTGGTGCGTGAGGGAGGTGTGGGGCCCCGGCACCACCTGCTGTCTCATCCTTTAGATGGCTTTGAAATCATTCGTGCCACTTAGGGCTTCCCCAGAGGTCCCCGCAGCCTGGGCCAGAACTTAGCTGTTCCTTCCCAGCCTCTGAGCCTGTGGCCCAGGCCCTGCTCCTCAAGGGGGCTGACAAGGGCTCGTCTTTTCCCCACGCAGCTGGAATGGGGGAACTTCGGGGGGTCTAAGAGAGGAGATGGTCTGTTTTGAGGGGCCTCGTATCTGGGTGAGCTCAGGGTATCTTCTTAGTGTTGCCTTTTGGAGGGCCTCTTTCAGAGAGGAGCCTCACAGCCTCCCTGTGAAGATGTGGAAATGCTGAATGGCAAAGCTAGAAGGGGCTGTGAGTCTCACCTAATACAATTTCCTGACTAGACACATGGGGAAACTGAGGCCCAGCAAGTGGAAGGGGCCTATCCAGGGCCCAGCTGGGACAAGAACCCAGGACTCCTGGCGCCCAGTCTGGGGCACTCTACTGCCGCAGGCTGTGCAAGTGTAGACTTGGTCCTGAAAGGTGGTCCCAGCTCACCGCAGGGACAGTCGGGTGGGGAGATGGGGCTTCTGGACGGCTGGCCCAGGTGGAGGATGGGGCGCTTGGGCAGGAGACCCCCAAGGGAGTGACAGAACCTTCCCCAGGACCCTGGCACTGTTCTGGACTCCTTGCAGACTGTATCTTGGTTAAAGAAAAAGCTCCTTGAGAAGCTGCAGTATCAGCTCTGTCTTTGACCCCAAACTGGTATCTTTCCTCTGGTCCATCAGCCCCACAAAAACGGGAAATTTGATGCTGAAAAAAAAAATGTCATTCCAAAGTCAGGTGTCAGTAACCAGGGCGTCCCTATGCGCTGTATTCACCTCCACCCCCTCCTGCCTCCCGGGTCTCCGCGCCCCCACTGCCACCACAAGCCAATCCCCGACGGCGGTCCTCCAACCCTGAGGCGGTAATCTCCTGACCTCTAGTGGCGAGGCGACGAGCTGCACCCTCCTGGCCCGTGCACGACCTGCCCTTTGTTCCTTCTCCACCGGAGAGAACTTCCCGGTGCTTGGGCTCTGGCTGTCGTCGACGCAGACTCTCGTGCACTGGTTATCACCGTTTTGCTACCGTGCGACGGCTGCAGAAACCGTCCTGAAACTGCAGCCCCACACACAATTTTTTCACTTTCGTCTGACCTACCGGAAGATGTCCTTTTTAAATCTTGTTAATAGTTATAATGACATATAATCCAAAGTAAACGGAAATGGTCATTGCCATCAAAAAAGAAAAAAAAAGTGTCAGGTAGAGATTTAAACCCAAGTCAAAGCCCACAGTCTTTCTGCACTACCCTATACTCATCTCAGGAACCTGCTAATCCAAGGCTTGGTTTACATGGACTCTGGAGCCACTAGGCATTAAAAGTTCATTGGGCACATAAAGTGAGAGCATCTTTATTTTTTTGCAGGGGAAGATTCGCCCTAAGCTAACATCTGTTGCCAATCTTCCTTTTTATCCTCCCAAAGTCCCCAGTATGTAGTTGTGTATAGTTTTAAGTTCTTCTGGTCCTTCTATGTGAGCCACCACTACAGCATGGCTACTGACAGGTGAGTGGTGTGGTTCTGTGCCCGGGAACTGAACCCAGGCTGACGAAGGGGAGCGTGCCGACCTTTAACCACTAGGCCATCAAGCTGGCTCCAGAGAGCATCTTTAAAAATGTGGGAAAAAAGAACAGATTTTTGAAATGGAGAATCCCTTATTAGTAATTCTTTCATCCTTTAATTCCACAGGAGAATTTAGAGCCTCTTTCACCTTCCTTTCAGCTTTAACTATTATAGGCAAATTGATTAATTAATTAATTAAGGCCCACTCCCCACCCAACCCTGACTGCCTTCCTTGCCAGAAACGGGGCAGGTCTGGAGAACACAGGAGTGCCCACAGGATTGGATCCCCATTCTAGCTCTTCCCTCTTGTGGTCAGCTAACAGACTACCATTTTTTGAAGTGCTTGCTTCATGCCAGCTGCTATGCTAAGCTCTTTAGACAGGGTATTTCATTTAATCTCACAACAACCTTATGTCTATGCAAAATAACCAATAACCATTGTATAGATAAGAGAGATAAGGTGAGTTTTACTTGAGGCAAGTTGAGGATTATAACGTGGGAAGGCAGTTTCCACAAAGGAAGAAAGCGTTCTGGAGAAGCATGGTTTTCGGTACAGTTTTATAGCTTTTTAGAACAAAGAACATACATTAAACATGCCCAGGATATGTATTCATCAAAATTTCAAAGAGGTATTCAGTTGCAAATGAGCAAGCAGACATGACCCTGATGTCTGGGAAAGGGAACTTTTCAGGAATACTGATACAGGCCTTACCAATACTGGCATTGTAGGAGGGGAAGTATGCATTCTTATCACCAAAGAATGCATTCTTTAGTAGTTAAAGCAGACGTGTACAATGTATGTATGATAAGGAATAAGTCAGGCTTCTTTAGTTCAAGCCAAATCAGTTCTGAACCCGAATAGCTACCCCATATACCTCAATATGTGAACATCTCTTGTCACTTATGCAGCAGGCGTTGGTATGATTGGCATCAATGAAGTTTGGGAACAGAAATTGAGCAGCTCCAGGGCTAGAGCCCAGGTTGATCAGACTCTAAAACTACTCTCCATTACATTACAAATTTTCTTAAATCAATGAATGATTTCTCTTGCTCCTTTTTGGTAATCTAATTTCAAGATTTCAAGACTCTTCTCAAGATGTCTACAGATAAAGCCCATCAGATGGAGACCACCAGGAACACATGAAGCTGGGTGCCTGAGGGTTACTGTAAATATTCAGTTCTTTTGACCTTGTTCCTAACACAGACATAGATGAAAAGAAGTTAATCTTGTCAATTTGCTGTTTTCTTGTTTAACTGGAGGGGTGACTCATGGGTCACAAGGATTTATGAGCTTGTTTGGCAGAAGAAAAAGAACACCTTCATTTTTATTATTTTTTAATTTAATTTAATTTAATTTATCATTATTATTATTATTATTATTATTATTTTTTTTTTTTTTGGTGAGGAGGATTGGCCCTGAGCGAACATCTGTGCCAATCTTCCTCTATTTTGCATGTGGGATGCTGCCACCACATGCCTTGATGAGCGATGTACAGGTCCATGCCCAGGACCCAAACCTGTGAACCCCAGGCTGCCGAAGCAGAGCACGTGAACTTAACCACCGTGACACCAGGTGGGCCCCAAGAATGCCTTCAAGGAAGTTAAGATCACCAGATAACCAGCCTCCAGCTGCCATTGATGCCCAGAAGTCTGTTTGCCTAAGGGCTTATCTGGAGTGAAAGGAGCACAGATTTCCCCTTTGTTTCTCCAAAACTGCTCCTGCCAAGCCCCTTAGCTCAATAAAACCCCCTGCTTTCCTCTCTTGTGAAGGCCGATTTGAGAGAAACTATCCTCCTGCTTTCTCATTTTGGCCAATTTGGATAAATCCTTCTCTGCCCCTAAGCACCGACGTCTCAGTGTTTGGCTTACTGCGCATCAGGCACAGGAGCTTGAGATTAAGAGGTTTGGTATTGCACACTTGCAGTTAAATGAAGTTTGGTTTATTTACTTGCTGTGCAAGGGAGAACATGAGGGCTCTCAGGAGAACCTTGGGGAGTCTGGGCATGAGTGACCTGGGAGGGGCTTGCCTCAAGGTGTGGGCCTGTGCTGAATGATTCTGGGGAGTGACCAGGGGAAGCAAGGATCACCTGTGGATTGGGGCTGCCATGAAGCAGGGACAGTTGAGCAATTGAGGTTTCTCTGTAATTGTTCTGGAGGCAACAGGAACAAAGCAGAGCAAGGGATGTCACTGGTAACAAAGCAGGAATCACTCCAAAGGAGAGAGGCTGTATAGCCTGAGGAGAAACACTGTTTACATGGCCTTGGCCTCCTCCCATTGGAAACATTATTTTAGGTTCTGTTAGGAATATTCTAGTCTGATTACCTGTTTCCTTGGAAATACAATCTAGAAACCTCTTATCTGAAACTCTGGGTTGGAAATTGAGCTGCTTCCCTGTGTCAAAGTAACTCACAGGTCTCAGATCTTGAGTAGGAGTGAGACATTCCATTCTCACTGATAGTTCAAATGGCCAAGTTTCTCATAATCTATGACAGCATTTTCCAATTGAAATGTAACGTGAGCCACAAGTACAATTACAATTTTTCTAATAGTCACATTAGAAAGAAACAAGTGAAATTAATTTTAGTAATATAACTCAATATATCTAAAATATTGTTATTTCAACACAGAATCAACATAAAGAAATATTAAATTAGACATTTCACTTTCTTTTTTCATACCAAATCTCCAAAATCCAGTATAGTAGATCTCAATTTGGACTTTAGACTTTCATTGGAATATTTGATTTGTATTTAGACTTCATAAAATTTCCAGTTGAAAAAGTAAATTCAAATACCCAAGTTGTTCTAGACGTACTTAAGAGTTTTTCAATAACTGAATCAAGTACCAGTTTGTAAATTCAAATTTAAACTACTTAAGATTAAGTAAAATTAACAAGTCAGGGGGCCGGCCCCGTGGCTTAGTGGTTAAGTGCACGCGCTCCGCTACTGGCGGCCCGGGTTCGGATCCCGGGCGTGCACCAGCACACCACTTCTCCGGCCATGCTGAGGCCGCGTCCCACATACAGCAACTAGAAGGATGTGCAACTACGACATACAACTATCTACTGGGGCTTTGGGGGAAAAAAAAGAGGAGGATTGGCAGTAGATGTTAGCTCAGAGCCAGTCTTCCTCAGCAAAAAAAGAGAAGGATTAGCACGGATGTTAACTCAGGGCTGATCTTCCTCACAAAAAAAAAAAAAAACAATTAACAAGCCAGTTCCTCAGTCACACTACATTTGAGGTGCTCAATGGCCACACGTGGCTGGTGGCAGCCATGTTGGACAGCTCAGGTCAGTGATTCTAGGGAACAAGTTTTCTCACCACCATGCCCTTTGTGGTAACTAACAAAAGCAGATTTTACACCTTCACATTATCCTTAGTTCTTTTTTCTCCTAGCCCATCTTTTCTGTAATCACAAATTCTCTGCCACACTAAATAAACTCTCAATTTTCTTCGATTCCAATTTTCCTCTTCAGCTGCAGAGCAGGCCGAGCTCCCCAAAATCTAAGCTCAGGGCTGCTGACCAGCCCAGTTCTCTCCCCTTTGCAGGGATTCTATCATCACTGCGAAATGGGGTCATCATCTTCTACTGCTTCCAAGTACATCCCTAATGGCACAAAGAAATTATAAAGAAGTCTTTCAAAGCTCTTCCCTGAAATTAGATGCCATTACAGGTAAGACACACCACAGGTTCCTTCAGACAGAAATGATTAGAAGTGGCCCGGGGCCGGCCCTGTGGCGTAGCAGTTAAGTGCGTGCCCTCCGCTGCTGGCTGCTGGGGTTCCGATCCCGGGCTCGCACAGATGCACCACTTGTCAGGCCACGCTGTGGCGGTGTCCCATATAAAGTGGAGGAAGATGGGCACATTTGTTAGCCCAGGGCCAGTCTTCCTCAGCAAAAGAGGAGGATTGGCATGGATGTTAGCTCAGGGCTGATCTTCCTCACGGAAAAAAAAAAAAAGAAGTGGCCCGAGTCAGCATTAAAGAGTTTTGGCAGACTCTAGGCAGCCCTCCTCGTATCTACATTAGTCTGTTAGCATAGGGCCTATCTCTCCAGCTCACAGAGCCCGGCATGCTTGTGCCTCAGGAAGATCTCGCTTGTGCCTCAGGAAGATCTTGCAGAGGGAAAAGTACACCCACATTCGTGTTTCAGTTCTGCCTTTGACTAATTATGAATCGTTGGGTACACAATTTTAATCAGCATGTTTTCTGAGGTGTTCACTGATACTTGCTTCAGTATTGTGTTAACATCTTCAATTTTCAGAGTAAAAGGAGTCAAAGAAAAATAATATGATCTTTTTTTTTTCCTGAGGAAGACTGGCCTTGAGCTAACATCTGTTGCCAATCTTCCAGTTTTTGCTTGAGGAAGACTCACCCTGAGCTAACATCTGTGCCAATCTTCCTCTATTTTGTATGTGGGTTGCCGCCACAGCCTGGCCACTGACGAGTGGTGTAGGTCCGTGCCCAGGAACCAAACCTGGGCTGTCAAAGGGGAGTGCACAGAATTTAAGCACTAGGCCACCGGGCCTGCCACTATGATCATTTTGAGAGGCAGCCTGGTGTTCTACAAAGAGCATAAACATTGAAGCCAGAGAGGTGTGAATTCAAATCTGTAGCCAAGTAGTCATGACCTTAAGAAGTGCTATCCCTTTAAGATGTGTTTTCAAGTGGGGACTTGGAGTCAAAAACCAGCCACTGTAGCAGTCTTGCTGACTCTGTAATGCTCTGCTTCCCTAGATCAGGACTGGATTGAGATGCAGGTATCAGATTCATTCTGGAGAAGTTTTGTGTAAAGTTACATCTTATACAGCATGTGTCCCCATGGGAGGGTGTGTGTGTGAAACAGGCTTCAAATGCAAGCCTAAGGATTTTTACACTCACTGCAAGGAGCATCTGACTCATCGATGCACTTCCTAAGTCATTTCATTTCCACATTCACACTACAAGAAAACGTCATCAAATAGTCTCTGCGAATGCTCTTTACATGCTCATTGAAATATATTAGCTTATAGCACTCCTTTTGCTACTATTTTATTGAGCAATTTTTATTGACTGTAAAATGTCAATATTTTATGATTAAAACCATTTAAGTTCATTGTAGAAAAATTAGGAAAATATGTAACCAAAGAAGAAAATGAAAATGATCTATTACTACACTCTCTAGATCTAAGAATAATTAGAATTTTAATATTTCCTTCAAATATTTTTTCTTCGTCCACTTTCTGTGTGTGATCTGGGGCAGGTTACTTTAAGGCAAGTTACTTAGCCCTCTGTGTCTCAGTTTCCTAGCCCTACCTACCTCAGAAGGTTTTTACGAGGATTCAATGGGTAGAGCACTTTCAGAACAGTGCCTGGCACGTAGCAAGAGCTTATTCACTACTAGCAATTATTATAAATAGACATTAATATTTTTATTTTCCAAAACTGGATTAAAACTATAGTTTTATATTCTGCTTCTTTAAAACTTATCATTACTTTGATAGTACTTTCCCATGTCGTTCATTTTCTTCCTTATATGAATTTTTGTGTGTGTATGAGAGGAAGATTGGCCCTGAGCTAACATCTGTGCCAATCTTCCTCCACCTTTCCTGTGGGATACCTCCACAGGGCGGCTCGACAGGTCCATGCCCACGATCCGAACCCACAAACCCCTGGTCACTAAACCTTAACCACTATGCCACGGGGCCGGCCCCCTTATGTGAATATATTTAAAAGCAGCATTGATAAATCTATTGCTCCAGATAGCAGCAGACTCCTCTTCTTGGAAGAATTGTTTGGGGATTTTTATGGAGGACACAATTCACCAGTATCCAACTGAGACTGTACTCGTCTAAAAGATGTTTTTTTATAAAATATAAGAGACTACTATGGTTTAAAAGACTGAAAATAGCACAATGTTCAGAGGTTATTAGTGTTCATTAAAATTTCACTGATTTGAGTTTAGTCATTAATAGTAGGCATTCAATAAGCAGTTGCTGGTTAGCTGATTAAGTGATGGTTTCGATAAAAGTAGTTGATTAATGCTGAAAGACGTCACCACAGCTCCTCTGAATTTAACACAAGATTTTTTTTTACAAGTTCACCATTAGAAGAACTATTTGAGAGCAAGAACTGTATCCTATTCATTTGTATTGTCCTCAATACAAATATAATGTAGTACTTGGTACTTAGGGCTCAATGAATGTTGAATTAAGCTCCACAAAACAATTAAAAATTAGATGACCAGGGCCGGCCCATGGCTTAGCGGTTAAGTGCGAGCGCTCCGCTACTGGCAGCCCGGGTTTGGAACCCTGGGCGCGCACCGACACACCACTTCTCTGGCCATGCTGAGGCCACATCCCACATACAGCAACTAGAAGGATGTGCAACTATGACATACAACTATCTACTGGGGCTTGGGGGGGGCAAGAAAAAGGAGGAGGCTTGGCAATAGATGTTAGCTCAGAGCTGGTCTTCCTCAGCAAAAAGAGGAGGATTACCATGGATGTTAGCTCAGGGCTGATCTTCCTCACAAAATAAATAAATAAATAAAATAAAAATTAGATGACCAGTTGTCTAAATTTGATAGGATCTATAACTGATTAAAAAATAGGTAAATCAATAAATACAAATTAATGCTACAATTTGGTTAATTGTAGGTTGTTGGGTTCCTCCCTGTCCCCCCCTCACCCCGGCCACTCTTTACGGTTTGATGATACCCTTTTAGAGTATTAAAACTGGTGGTGTGATCGGAGTAGAGGAGCAATTGCCCCGCTTGCCAAACTATGTGAACACATGGAGATCTTGTAATCTCCAAATCTCCAGGTAACCACTGAACATGTCTGAAATTTACGGTTATTGTGATAATAATGTAACACATTTGTAGTTGCAAAGTAACAGCATCCTACTATTAAACATTGTGAAGAAAAGAGGAAAGAAAAAAGTCTTCTCTATCTCCACTTTGACATGGCTATTACGATTTTGGTGTATGCCTGTTTACTTTTTTCAACAGTGAATAAGCATTGTACATTTCATTCAACACTAACAGTATGTCATATGCATTTTTCTGTGTTGTTATTTAGCTTTTACAGTTATGTTTTAGTGATTACATAATATGCCATCATGTAGATGAGACTATTTACTAAACCATTCCCCCATCACTGACATTTAAATTGCTTCCAGTTTTGCATTGTCAGGAAACTGGTGAACATCTTTAGGCATATGATTTTATGATAAATCATCAGATATGGCATTTTGGGGTCAAAAAGGCTCTGAAGATTTTTTAGCTCTTGGTGCATACTGCCAAAGTGGTTTCCAAAATGATTATATTAACTTAGAGTGCCATCAGCTCTGTAAAGATAATTCACCATCCACACACCTGAATTCATTGTTATAAATATGATTTTGGCATAATTTCCCTGCCACAAAGAAAATCACGAATTTATTTATAGCATTTCTTCTACACATGTGTGTTCATTTACCCTAAAATACAATAATAATAGAATTTTTATGTACTTTTAAGTGGCACTATGACCCACAGCCTCTTTCTTGACAGTTTTTTGTTTCAGAGTTTCTATTATTACGATAGCTGCTGACATTAATTTTCAATACTGAGATGCTATTCTGATTTTAGGTCATCGTTATTTTAGGTTAGAATGTATCATAAACATGGCACAAAGTTGATAGAAAGGACAATAATTTTACAAACTTGTACTAATAAGTACAAAAAAAAATGTTTCTTTAACTGGGAAGAATGTGTCCTTCTAATGGCAAAAATCTCATTTTTTGCCAATTCCACTATGTAGTTGAACCTAGAAGTGCTTAAATATAACATAGATAAGTAAAATTCCATAGAAATTTAATAACTCACTTTGCTCCAGAGGTTCTCTCTATTTCCTTCTATCTCTGTCTTGTTGGTTGAAACTACTAGCACGATTTACGATTTTGTTAAAAGGAACAATTACCCCCAGACAATCACTGTTAGGAAACATATATTTCCAAAGACCCTACATCAGAAGAACATAATTAGTAATTTTGGAAAAATAGTGTTGTGGGCCAGCCCAGTGGCATAGTGGTTAAGTTCGCATGCTCTGCTTCGGGGACCGGGGTGTGCAGGTTTGCCTCCCCAGTATGGACCAATGCACTGCTTATCAAGCCATGCTGTGGCCACATCCCGTACAAAGTAGAGCAAGATGGGCATGGATGTTAGCCCAGGGCCAATCTGCCTCAGCAAAAAGAGGAGGATTTGCAACGGATGTTAGCTCAGGGCTAATCTTCCTCACCAAAAAAAAAAAGAAAAGAAAAATAGCATAAGTAGACTATATTATTTATAAACATCATTTCCATTTTTTTCCAATTAAAAATATTTTAACAACAACAGCAGGTTTTATCTTTACAGAGCTTTACAGTTTTCAGAACATTTTCACATGCACTGTTTCCATTTCATCCTATCAACTCTATCAAGTACGTATGTAGATAGATATTATCATTACCATGATTTGTATATGGGAAAACTAAGGTTCAGAGCCACCATTTGCCCGAAGATAAACATCCAATAAGTGTTATGGCTAAGACTGAAATCCAGCTTCAACTCTTTGCCAGGAATTTTTCATTTTACTGTAATAAAACGAGATGACACTATACACCTGAACCTCTCTCCCCTGACTATATATGTGCATTTTTCTCAATTAAATATGGAGGTTGTTTTCTTGTGTCAAAACATGATTATCCTGTTGAAGTTTGAAAGAGTAAAGCCACATTTCCATTTAGACAGCCTTCTCTGAATGAGATCATCCCACATACCTTACGAAGAAGTAGCTCTTCAATCAGGAAAACAGAACTGTGCAGGCCAGCTCTAGGAAGGCAGACAGGTCTTGTCTAGACCTGTGGGAACAGACTCTGGGTGGTGGGCTTAATAGATATGCCCAAAATATGACGGGAGGCAAGAAGGTGAAGAGGGAAAAATTATGCAAGATTTCTTTATTTCTGGGTTCCCTTGGGTCTGCACCAGGTCTGTAGCAAATCAGATTATCTTCGCGCTTCTCACAGGAAAACACCTAATCACAGGATAATTAATTATGAGGCTTCCTCCTGGAGCATCTACCTCCACTGAAGATTTTGGGAATAAAATACAACTTTATTTATTTATTTATTATTATTTTTTTTATGAGGAAGATCAGCCCTGAGCTAACATCCATGCTAATCCTCCTCTTTTTGCTGAGGAAGACCGGCTCTGAGCTAACATCCATCGCCAATCCTCCTCCTTTTTTTTTTCCCCCAAAGCCCCAGTAGATAGTTGTATGTCATAGCTGCACATCCTTCTAGTTGCTGTATGTGGGACGCGGCCTCAGCATGGCCGGAGAAGTGGTGCGTCGGTGCGCTCCTGGGATCCAAACCCGGGCCGCCAGTAGTGCAGCGCGCGCACTTAACCGCTAAGCCACGGGGCTGGCCCTACAACTTTAATATTAAAATAAATTCCATATAGACTTCACATGTTATGAAGAAAAATGCATGACTATAGTTTTTAAGGAAAAACATGCGAGTTCGACTAACTTTAGAATGTGATGGACCACTTTGCTGCCTCAGATCACTGAAGATACCACGAACTCTTCTACCCTTAGGTCTCCTCAATGGAAGACGTTTAAGAAATACAGCACGACAGGTATTTTCCTTTTATAATCCCCTAGCGCTTAAAAAACTCCTGTTTGAAATAAAGCAGGCTTGTTTCAGTTACAAGGAATCAATGGACCAACCATGTGGACTAAAGACTCCTAAGGGATGATCTATTTCAGGGAGATTAAGTAGGTGCTGCAAAGACCAGCTGCCACCACCTATAGTGGGAACCTTAGAGGCTCTAGGTGCTATCTTTAGTGAGGAAGATCGCACTCTTTATGCATGCTTTCCTTCCTATATTGAATTTTACAATGAACCGAGTTGGAGGAAGAACCTCTTAGCTAGAACTTATTGTCTATAAACCCATTTGGGCCTAGTGTTTCCTTTATGGGAAGATTTGTAACCACGGTTTTAACTTCTTTAATTAGTTGCAGGACTATTTAAGCTTTTTATTGAATTTATCCATTAATTTAAGTTTTTAAAATTGGCATATTGCTCTTGATGGTATTCTCTTATCTTTTTAATTCTTTATCTGTAATGATGGCTCTGTTGTGGATTGCCAAAAATGGCTCCCAATGAATCATTCCTCCCTGTGCACACTCCCCTTTGAATGTGACTTTGCTACTCGTCCTATCAGGATTCAAGCCCCTTGAATCTGGGCTGGCCCTGGGATTTGCTTTGACCTATAGAATGAGGTAGAAGTGACAATCTGGGTCTTCCAAATCCAGGTCGTATGAGGTCT
Source organism: Diceros bicornis minor (assembly GCF_020826845.1). NCBI lineage: Eukaryota > Metazoa > Chordata > Mammalia > Perissodactyla > Rhinocerotidae > Diceros > Diceros bicornis. The sequence goes on along the minus strand of NC_080763.1, from coordinate 5,273,478 downwards.
TCCACTTATGCCAAGAAGAAACCCAGCTACCATGTAAAGAAGTCCAAGCTAGTCTGCTGGAGAGAGACCAAAGGGAGAATCTGCTGGAAAATGAGAGACTAACCATGTAGAGAGAATGGCCCCACTCGATGGTCAGCAACATGGCCCCACAAAGATGAATGAGACCATCTTGGATCCTCTGACTCTCATGGGAGAATGAGATGAGAGAATTAGAAAAGAGATCTCTACCCAACCCAGCCAGTGCCTGGCCTTTCAAGCCAATCCAGCTGAGAACACAGACATGAGGCAGAGATGAATTGTCCCACTGACATCTGCCCAAATTCCTGACCCATTGAATCAAGAGCAAAAAAATGATTGTTGTTTTACTTTATAAATTTTGGGATAATTTCTTACACTGCAATGGATAACCAATATAGTCTGATTTGTGTATTCTCATTCATGATATTATGTCTTCTTTTTTTGATCAATCTTGCTAGAGTTTCCTCTATTTTAATTATTTCAAAGAATGAAGTTTTAACTTTGTTGATTTTCCTATGGTATCTTCACTTTCTATTTCACGGCTTTCTCTTCTTTCTTTTATTATCTCTTTCTATTTTCTTTGACTTTACTTGGTTATTATTTTTCTAATTTCTTAAGAGAGACACATATCTCACTAATTTTAAGACTTTCTTCTTTTCTAATATAAGCACTTAAAATTTCTTTCAAAGCGCCTCTTTTGCCATATCCCACAAGTTTTGATTTGCTTTTTCATTATCTTTTAGTTTTAGACATTTGAATTTTCCATCATAAGTTCTTCTTAAACCCAGAAGTTATTAAACAGGGATTTTAAATTAACGTTTTTGCTCTAAATTTCTCACTTTATTGGGTCTATGAAGTTTGTTGAAGCTTTCTCCATGGCCTAGAGTGTGACCATTTGTCACTCTTCCACATGCGCTGAAGGACAACACGTATTCTCTGTTGAGTGTTCCTTTGGTCAAGTTGGTCAGTCGTTTTGTTAAGACTCTCTATATATCATTGATAAATTGTGTCTGTTTGGTCAATCAATACTGAGAGAGGTGTGTTCAATCACAATAATGGTGGATTTACCAATTTTTTTCTGTAGTTCTGTAAATTTTTGCTTCATCAATTGTGAGGGTATTTTGTTAGATGCATACATGTTTCAAATCACTAGCTTTGTGAATAGAATCTTTTATCATTGCACCATGACCCTCTCCATTCCTAACAATGTACCGGCTTTCTTTTGGAAAACTGCTTGGCAATCTCTTCTTAAATTAGGCATACCCAGAATGACTCAGAAATACCACACCTATATTTCCCCAAGAGAAAATAAAAACATGCCTACAAAGAAGACTTGTACAAGAATGTTTATAGCAACTGTTGACCTTAAGCAAACAGACACCCAGTTATTTCTCCAGCAAAAACAGGTTTATTCAGGACCAACAAAGAATTGCAATTCCAAGTCTACAACCATGGTGAGCCACATGCAAGTCCCTAGCAGCAAGGGGAGGAGAAACTCTTTTATGGAAGGAAGAGGAAGTTAGGAGGGCTATTAAAAACAAAGAGTCCAGAGGTGGAGTAGCATCTCACTGGCTGAGTTGTGACAGTCTCTCATTGGCTGAGCTTCCTGGTCAAGAAGAGGAAGTCTGTCTTCTTCCTGTTGGGCTCCGCTATGGAGGTAGGGTGTGAGAGCTCCTCCTTTTGGCCCCTGGACTCCAATTTTTTTTTTTTTAATAATTTTATTTTATTTTTTCCCCCCAAAGCCTCAGTAGATAGTTGTATGTCATAGCTGCACATCCTTCTAGTTGCTGTACGTGGGCTGCGGCCTCAGCATGGCCAGAGAAGCGGTCCATCGGTGCGTGCCCAGGATCCGAACCGCCCGCCGCCAGCAGCAGAGGAGCGGGAGCACTTAACTGCTAAGCCACGGGCCGCCTGCCCATGGACTCCAATTTATTGAGGTTTCTGTTTATACATTTCCACACATGTTTATTCACAATAGCTAAAAACTGAAACAATCCAAATGTCCATCAACGGGTGAGTGGATAAACCAAGTATTCAGCGGGATACTTTTCAGCAATAAAAACAGCAAACTCCTGATTCACGCAACAGTAGGGATGGATCTGGAAAACATTATGCTTAGCGAAAGAAGGCCCACCCGGAAAGAGTACCTACGTCCTTTATTTTTATGGTGATGGAAATCAGAGCAGGGGCAGCCTGCCTAAGGGGTGGGTGAATGGAAAGGGGATGAGGGAACTCTTGGGTCATGGAAATGCTCTGTATCCCAATTGGGTGGTGGTTACCCAGCTGTTTATGTTTAGAAAACTCATCAAATCCTATACTAAAAAAAAAGTCCTGGGGCAAGCCGGGCAGCACAAGGGGTTAACTGCATGCGCTCCACTGCAGTGGTGGGGGGGGGGGCGACGATCCCCCGTGCTCAGCGAGGCACCACTTGTCATGCCATTCTGTGGCCGTGTCCCATATAAAATAGAGGAAGATGGGTATGGATGTTAGCCCAGGGCCAGTCTTCCTCAGCAAAAAAAACAAAAAAAAGAGGAGGATTGGCAGATGTTAGCTCAGGTCCAATCTTCCTCAAAAAAAAAAAAGTCCTTTTCACTGTATTTAAATATTATCTCAATAAAAAAATGGACGAGGAAAAAAAAAGACTGGCGACGTTGGAAAGTAACACTCAACGATGTAAGGAGAAATGTGGCATGGTAAACCCCTTTTAAAAAACGTTAAGTGAAGAAAACATTCCAACACGCTCCGCTGGATGTGACTAAACAAGGACGTTAAAAAGCCCTGCAAACTCCAGTCCCTTCTCCTCCGTCTGATCGCATTCATCCTCCCTCGGATGCTCGGGGCCCTGGGAGCTCCGGCGCGCCCCCGGAGACCGCGTGGCCTGAGCCGCGCCCCTGGCGGCCCTCGCCCCGCTCCAGAGCGCTCCGCCCCTCACCCATAATCGCGTCGCGGACCCGCCCATTGCTTCCGCTCACACCCCGCCTTTGAAGCGTCCGTTCACCTTTCAATCAATTCGAGTAGCGCAAGAAACGAACCAATCGCAAACCTCGTCGGAGGGAAGGGGCGGGCCCCTTTCCCGGAGGTGTTGCTCAGAAGTTCTCCAATCAGAGGCTGAGTGCGGGAAGTTTGAATTCTGCCGGGGCTCGGTTGTGGGCGTCCTGCTTCGGAGGCGGCGGCGGTCCTCCAGACCCGGAGCGTTCCTTTACTTTTGGTTTGGTTGACGTTTCACAGTAGAAGCTGCCTCAGGTAGGTGGGTGCTGGCAGCTGGAGGAAGGGCGCTGGCTCGCCTCCTTCTAGAAGGTCTAGAAGGGTCTGAGGTCCGGCGGCGGCGAGCTTGACGCCGCTCGGGGGAGGCTCCCCTAGGACCCGGTTACCTGTCCTTCCCGGAGCTGATGACTCAGTCCTCCAGAAGAGTAAATGTTTGTTGCCATGATCTATGTAGCAGTCAGCGTTTCACCCCCGGGCCGTGATTGGCCTTTGGGACAATACTTAGCATGGTTGGCCCTGACATTAACTCCGGTAGCTGCTCCCAGAGCCTGTGACAACTCACACCGCCCTGGTTGAGAACCTCTAGGCAAGCAAGACTAAGGTATTCTAGACTTTCAAGCTGGAAGAAGCTCCAGTCAGCTAAAAAAGGGAATTTAGATGTACCGTATGTGAAGAGCCAGGTTGCCTGGCTTGAGATCCCAGCTCCACCACCTGTTCGGTGTGCTAACGTGGGCGGTTAATTTCCCTCACCTGTATAACAGCGATAATACTAACCACCTGTTAGAGTTTAGGTGATAATTAAATATGCCTTTAGTATTAACTCTCACTCTTGTGCATGCTCGCTCTTTCTCTCTCTTTGCTGTGTATAGAGCTATGTGGTACTTTAAAATAACTTTTTTCTTTGATTGGTTAGCAAATTAATAATTTCTTTAATTAGCAAATTAATACTTGCAGGAGGTGGCAAATCAAGTAGTAGAAGAGAGTGCTTGATGAAAAGCACAGTCCTTTGTTACTTCTCCTGGGCTCTTAAAGGAGAATGTTATTAGCATCCAGGTCAGACGAATTCTCATTTTTTATATACTCTGTTGATTGCTTAAAATAAGGTAACATTTTAATTTGTTGCATTTCTTGTACAGATTTTTCTTTTATCTGGAGTCTTCTAGTGGATGTCTCAGTTATTCTTGTTGTTGAAGAGTATGGTGTGCTTATAACTTTTTTAACTTCCTAATGGTAGACCCTCCCCTTTTTCTTTCTTTTTTTTCTTTTAAGCTGGCAAGACTTCTGGAGACTCAATCCTCTTCAGTTAGGCTTGCTTGTTTTCTATACCCGCTGCATAGGTGACCCCCTTAGACTTCCTGTTTTCCTTTATTCTTTTCCTCATTTGGATCCAGGATTTCTTAGAACATATGACATCCTGTTTCTTGTCCTTTTCCCTTGTTTTGCTTGAATACATTCTCAAGAATCTTTCTAAGAAAAGGGTATGTGCTAAGTAAACTGTATGATTTCTAACATGGTTGAAAATAATTTTATTCTGCCCTCACAAGGGCAAACTGATATGGTTATCCTTCTATATCACCATGCTAATTCTTCTGAAAACCCATCTTTTTCTCAATTGTGTATATCCAAACTGCCTGCTTATCATCCCTATCTGTCTAATAGGCATCTCGTGTGTTTTTGTTTGTTTTGTGTTTTGTCTTGGGAAAAAATTCCAGGCTGCCTGCATTCATCACCAGGGGAAGATTAGGAAATGATTCTGTATACTGTCCTTCACTTCCTTCCCTATTCTCACCTTTACCTCGCACTCGTTGTTTTGTAATGTTCTGTACAGTAAGCCTAGAGGCTCTTGTTTATGCTATGGACCGTAGTATCCTGGGCTTCACTTCATCTGTAAAGCAAGGCCCTATATAGGACCCCAAAGTAGGTGGTGGTGTCTTATTTTTTGATAACTTTCTTCCCACTCTTCAGTGTCACATATTTATTCCATTTAGTACTTAAAAATTTTTATTTCATAAGGCTTTGAGGTGGGACAGGAGATAAACTGGAATCTTAATTTTTTAAATAGTAGGAAAATCTATATAAGTTGGTCTATCTTTCTTTTCCCTGACAGGATGGCTTCGTCACATTTTGCCGGTCAACAAAGAAAGGATTTAAGTATTGACATGATTAGAACTAAAATTGCTCATGGGAAATCTTTATCTCAGAAAGCAAACAGACATAAGGAATATGAACAAAAAAGACACTTTGGTTTGAAAGATGTCAACATTCCAACTTTGGAAGGTAGAAATCTCGAATTAGATGAGATGTCTGAAGAGTTAATTCCGGAAAAGATCAGTGTCAAGCCAAGTAAGTAAAGATCTTTTGTAATTTTAAGTGCTTTGAAGAGTGAATGAAAGTTGGCTCAATACCTGAGGTTAAAAAAAATCTTGACCAGGGGCTGGCCGGGTGGTGTAGTGGTTAGGTTTGCACACTCCACTTTGGTGGCCCGGTGTTCGTGGGCTTGGATCCTGGGCATGGACCTACATACTGCTCATCAAGCCGTGCTCTGGCGGCATTCTGCATGCAAAAAAGAGGAAGATTGGCAACAGATATTAGCTCAGGGCCAATTTTCTTCACCCAAAAAAACCAACCTTGACCAGAAGAATGGAGTTTTGAAATACCATTCTAAATAACTTGGTGTTTTCTACAACTAAATACTATCTATTTAAGGTAAAGGCTGTGAATGTTCCTAAGTAGGCTAAAGCCATTCACCTGTGGAGTATTATACCTCTTTATTATCTATATTGCCTTATAGGAATCCTAAAGTTCTCACTTCTGGAGTTTGAATAAGATAACTGTTGATGAGATAAATTGGGGACGTTAAAATAGAAGTTTTATAGAGAAAGAAATGAGATGTCAAATTGTTTAACTGTTCACTGCTTCAATTTTGTCACTTTCCAGGACCAGTGTAATATGCAGCATGTACAAGACATTCAACGTAGTCAAGCTTAATGGATTCTGTAAAAGGGGGTTGAGCTGAGATATTTCTTCCAGATTTATCATTTTTGTGATTCTGAAGGAAAGCAAGAGAAAAGAATTTGACGAGAGTGTCTTAGGGTTGTTTTTATTTTTGAGATGAGGTGATCAGTGCATGTTTGAAGGTCAAAGGAAATGGGTTGGTAGCTTCGGGAGAGAAAGTAAAGAATAACATCTCTTAGGAATTGGGAGGAAATGAAAACGGGGCCGTAGAATGGTACTGGATGACCTTTAAAGGAAGAGCTAGGGCCGGCCTGTGGCTTAGCGGTTAAGTGAGCGCGCTCCACTACTGGCGGCCCAGGTTCGGATCCGGGCGCGCACCGACGCACCACTTCTCCGGCCATGCTGACGCCGCATCCCAGATACAGCAACTAGAAGGATGTGCAACTATGACATACAACTGTCTACTGGGGCTTTGGGGAAAAAAGGAGGAGGCTTGGCAATAGACGTTAGCTCAGAGCCGGTCTTCCTCAGCAAAAAGAGGAGCATTAGCATGGATGTTAGCTCAGGGCTGATCTTCCTCAAGAAAAAAAAAAAAGACATTTTTTGTCTGAGAAGAGGTGATATTATTGCCTCCTACGTTGGCTCCTTGTTTCTACTCTAGCCTTCTCAAATATTGCATCCCTTGACCAAAATCTCTCAAATAAAAGTCTAACTCTGTCAATATGCTATTAAAATATCCTTTATTTTCCATTTGCAAAGGTCTAGAGCTGGGAGTAGGCCTAGCATGTTCCAGAGAGAGCAAGTAGGTGAGCACAGCTAGAGAAGAAGGGGCGGGGGCGGGACACGACACTGGACAGTTCCCGTAGAGCCTGAGGGCCATCTTTATAAAGAGATTAGCTTTTACTCTGAGATGAGAAGCCATTATTGGATTAATGTGTTTATATAATCTGATTTATGTTTTAAATTCATCACTTATAGATTGTAGGGTGACAAGCATGGCCTTGGGGAGACCAGTTAGGAGCCTACTGCAATAGTTTAGTTGATGGTTGATCACAGTCATAACAGCAATGGTGGGTGGTTGCATTCTGGATATATTTTGAAGTTTGAACCAAAAGGATTTCCTAATGGAGTGGATGTAGGTTGATAAAGAGAAGTCAGGATGATTCCAAGGTTTTTGGCCTGAGCAACCAAAAATATGGAGTGGCCATTTACTAAACTGTAAAAGACAGAGAGAGGAACCATTTTGGGGGGAGTAGTAAGATTAAGAGTTCACTTTTGGATGTGTTAAATTTGAGATGCCTATTAGACTTATAAGAGATGTTGAAAAGGTAGTTGGTTATACAAAGTGAATTCATCAGAGAAGTCCAAGCTGGAGATATAAAGTCAGGGGTTGTCACCTGATACATGGTGTTTGAAGCTATAAGACCAGATGTGATTACCCAGAGTTTTGCTGTGGAAAAAGGAGAGAAGAGGAGTAAGCACTCCAACATTTAGACGGTGAGGACATGAGGGGAAACTAGCAAAGACCTGAGGAGCAATGCAAAGTAAAGTAAGAGGACAACCAGAAGAGTGTGGTGTCTTAGAAACCAAGTGAAGCAAGCATATCACAGAGGACAGACTGATTATGCGGTGCTGCTTGTGAGGTCAAGTAATATTAGAAGTGAGAATTTGAACTTCACTCTGGGGGTCGCTGGTGATCTTGATGTGTAGTTTTGGTGGAGTGAGGTTCAGGGAGTGAAAGCCGGATTGGAATGGGTTCAAGAGAGAATGGTTGGGGCCGCCCCATGGCATAGCGGTTAAGTGTGTGCGCTCCGCTGCTGGTGACCCGAGTTCGGATCCCAGGCGTGCACTGATGCACTGCTTGTCAGGGCATGCTGTGGTGGCGTCCCACATAAAGTGGAAGAAGATGGGCACAGATATTAGCTCAGGGCCAGTCTTCCTCAGCAAAAAGAGGAGGATTGGCATGGATGTTAGCTCAGGGCTGATCTTCCTCACAAAGAGAGAAAAAAAAAAGAGAATGGCAGCACCACCTAGGATGTTTTCTTGCCCCAAAGTTTGAACTTGAGTCTAATCAAACCCTTAGATATTTTCAATTTATAGAAAATATGAGGGCTAGAGGAATGAATAAGAAATATGAGAAACCAAACAGACAAATGTAGAGTGCAGGACATTCTATAGGACAACTGACTAGCTTTTGTCAACAAGATAATGGCCTGGAAAAAAGGGTGAGGAGAAGGATCTGTTTTAGATGAAGAGACTTAAAAGACATCCAGATACAATGTGTGGATCTTGCTTCATTCCTGGTTTGAACAAACCAATGGTTAAAAAAAGAAAGACCTATTTAAAACAAACAGAGAAGTCTAAATCTGGTCGCTGTAGTAGATGATAACATGGAATTACTGCTGACTTTTTAGGTGTGATAATGGTATTGTGGTTATGAAAGAAAGTGTCTTTATTTTTAGAGGTGTATACTGAAATATTTATGGATAAAATTTTGTGAGTAGAATTTATTTTCAGATAACTTCAAGTGAAAAAAGTCACGTGCAGCAAAATGTTGATAAGTGTTGAATTTGGGTTGTAGGTATATGGGCGTCCATTATATTCTACTTTGTGTATTTGAAGTTTTTCATAATTTTATAAAAAGTGAGGGGGACAAAAGGAGAACTGGACATAGGGATGTGGGGACCTCTCTTGAACAGTTTTGCCTTAAATGGAAATGGAGAAATGAGGCAAGCAGCTAGATGAGGATGTTGGTTGGGAGGAATTACTGCATGTTTGTAACTTTATGATGGCAACACCCCAGTATAAAGAGAGAAATAGGGGAGTGCGAGGGTAAATTGCTGGAAGAATGTCCTTGAGTAGGTGAGAAGGAATAGAATCTGGAGCTAGGTGGAGGGGTTGGCCTTATGTAGGAGCTCTCTCAGCCCATCTAGAGGGGAAGGCAAAGTCTGTGGGCCCAGATGCCCGGGTGGGAGCTTTGAACGCAGATGGGAGAGGAGCTGTTTCAGGTTTGAGGAGAGGATAATGTGTGAAATAATAATTCCAGAGAGAGAGAGAGTGATGAAATAGGGAAGTGTAGGGTCCAACTGAGGTTTGTAGTCATGAAGAGTGAGAGATGAGGTAGCATGCCTTTCCAGCCACATTCAGGTGAGCATTGCAGGTGGGAAGTAAGCAGAGAGTGGCATTTAATCAGAGTTGGAATTTTGCCAGGGTACAACTCTAAGAGAGGAGTCAAAAAGTTGAAGTAGTGATTCTGATGATGAATCATGGAATCTAAATTGGATAAGAATAAACTTGAGAACACAAGGAAGGTGAGACACAGTAAAAAGATGAGTGTAGATCAGTAAAGGGTAGGTACTGGTGGGGCCAAACAGTTGTTAGAAAGATAAGATATGGTTGTCAGAGTGGATTGCTTGAAATTTGGCTTATGAAGTAGGGACAGTTCTTATTAGTAATGATGAGGTCTCAAGTGCCTAGTTGCCTCACAAATGAATACAGGTGTGACAAGACATTGGTCCTCTTAGCCCTTGAAGTTTCTGGCAGGGCCTGGGTTGGTCAGAGCTCTCTCTCTGACTGGATGCATTCGATCACAAGCAGCCTCTGTTTGCTCTGGTGTATTGGGTAAATGTTATTTTTTATGTATGCCATGGAATGAAAATGGTTGAAATATTGGTACGAGTGTGACCAGGGGAATGGGTAGCTGAGGTATAGTAAAAGCAAGATCATTGGAGAAAAGGAAACCTAAGAATTGAGAGGCAGGGAATTGGAGGGGTCATCAAGATTTATACAAAAATAGTGATGGAGGCAGCAACAGTGAGCTGGGAGCTAAAGCCTTCGAGGAATGAGGGGGAAACCTGGAGGGTCTACAGATGACTAATTGGGGTACTGTCTAGTATGATCTGATGACATGAAATATAAAGCTGGACTCTTGTAGTGAAGAGGAAGAAATAACTGAGAAGCAGTGACGAGGACACCTCCCCACTTTGGGCCCAGTGATATTACCAGTGTGGGAGAAGAAAAGAGTCAACCACTTGAGAGGACAGCTCGGGAAGCAGTGTCTTCAGGGGAGGGCCAGGTTTCAGTTAGATCAAGAGATGAAGGGGACATTCAGGGAAGTCGAGGATACAGGCGTTTTGTTGATGTTGATGTTGACTACTTCGTCATCTGAGCTCTTGCATGTTCTGTTCTTTGCCTGGATTATTGTTTTAAACAACTTTTTGAGGTATAATTTACATACCATAAAATCCACCCATTTAGGTAAATGCTTTTTTTAGTAAATTTACTGAGTTGTGCACTTAATCTCCCTGGATTATTTTTAACCCTCACCCAGTGGGCAAACGTATACTCATTCTTCAGAAACCTTCACAGGTAGTCTCTCTTCTGAGAAGCCTTTCTGGATCTCCCCAGACAGGTTTATACTGCTTCTCTATGGTGTGCATTCTCATGCTATTTATTCCATGGTAAACCAAATTGAAACTGTTCATCTCCTGCATGATATTGTGAGCCCTTAGAGGGCAGAAATTCTCTTACTTATTCTTACTGCCTAAAAATGTCTGGCACATAGTAGCCACTCATATTTTTCAAACCAGTTTAAATAAACATGAAACCTAAGTTTGAGAATCATAGGTGGGAGCTAAAGAAACTGACAAACAGCCTTAATATCAAAGGAAAAGTTGTATTAGTTACCCCAAAACTTAGTGGCTTAGAACAACAAACATTTATGATTTCACACAATTGTGTGGGTCAGGAATTTGGGTGCGGCTCAGCCAGCTGGTGATGCAGGTTGCAGTCGAGGTGCCATCCAGGGACACATCTGAAGGCTGAACTGAAGCTGCAGGAGCTGCTCCCAGATGGCTCACTCGCATGACTGGCAAGCTGCTGCTGGCTTTTGGCAGGAGGCCTTAGCTCTGTCATGTGGCCGTCTCCATAGGCTGCTGGAGTCTCCTTAAGCCTCCACATGGCCGCTGACTTCCCCCAGTGCAAGTGATCCAAGAGAGAGCAGGGCCAAAGATGTGCTGTCTTGAATGAGCTAGTCTTAGAAGCCACACCCCACCATTCCCACACTTTCCTCAGCCCTATTCAGTGTGGAGGGGCAACACAGGGCATGGCTACCAGGAGGTGAGAATCACTGGAGGTCAGATGGAGGCTGGTGATCATAGAAGTTAATTAATTTAAAACTGAGGTAATGCATGCTTCATACATAGCAAGCAATTAATTAATATGCGAACAAAAGAAGGCAAAAGGAAGAGAAACTTTAAAAGAATAGGGGTTGAAATAACTTCTGGTTAGAGTGCTAAGGAATTAACAAGAATTTACTGAAAGCGTTTTTAACAGCAGTTGAAGTGAGACAATGATATTTTAGACATTTGTGTAACTTTTTATCTGAAATGTTTTATATACTGTTTTTCCTGCCACTTAGGGTCACTGAAATCTCTTCTAAGTGATCAACGAAGACAAATGCTCCAGAAATACAAGGAAGAAAAACAACTTAAAAAATTGAAAGAAGACAGAGAGAAAGCTGAACGAGGAGTATTTAAAGTGGGTCTTTATAGACCTGATAAGCCTTATTTTCTTTTATCCATACCACAGTACCAGTCAAAAAAGGTAAATTTATTATCCTGACTTGATGTACAGGAATAGTTCCTTTTAACGGGAATTTTCTTTAAGACATGACACTTGATCTTAGGCAAAAGGCCGAGAAGCAATTCTTTGAGAGTTTAAATGACTAAAATAACCCTTTCCCCATAGTCCCTTTATTCACTTAACTAGTTGGTAGGAGGTGGGAATGACATAAGAGTAGCTCAGAAGATGAAGATCAGGTCTCTCCATGTAGCTATAGGTAGGTTGACATGGGATGAAACTAGGAAAGCAGGTGGGGCCAGACTGAACAGTGAACGCTGTGCCCAAGAATTGGGCATTTGTCCTGTTGGATATGGAGAGTCAAGGGAGGCTTATAAATGAGGTTGTACCATTATCAAAATAATAATCCAGGAAAAGCTTGCGATTATAGTCTGGAAAGGGGCGAATTTATAGGTAGGAAGACCAGCTGTGAGATTGTCGTGATAGAATAGGTGAGAAAGGATAAGTGGACTGAGGCAGAGGGTTTAAAAGGAAGAAATAGGGGTAAGACATCTTAGGAGATAAATTTGATAGGTGACCAAGTAGACAGTGAGGGGTGAAGGAAATTGAAGAGTCAGAGATAAGATGATTCTGAAGATAAATTAGTTTGAGCAACCATATAAATTGTGCTGCTGCTAAAAGAGATGTGGAAGGCAAGAAAAGGAATGTGCCTAAGTGGGTGCTTATTAATAACACTTTTTTTTTAAGCTTGTTTGGGCCACCTGGGTAACAGACAGTTGGGAATAAAAATTTGAAAATCAGGATGGAGATCCATGCTGAGGTGTGGATTCAGGATATGCTATTGGGAGTATGGCTGGGTGTTTAAGCTGTAGGACTAAATGAGACCACCCAATAAAGACATATAAATTATGAAAGTGAGGTCTGGAGAACACCTTCAGGTGGGCAAGAGTCAGGGACCAGTGGTAGGTCAGGGTGGCAGGAGAACTAGAACAGGACAGAAGCTGAAGGAGGGGTGATCTAAAGAAGAGAATGATCGATGAGTCAAGAGGGATGAAGTTTGAACACAGGCAGTTGGATTTGTAAATTAGGTAGTCACTGGTGATCTGCTGTTTTTAAGATATGGTCTCTCGTTGGCTGTGTATTCACTCCTGATCTAAATAAGAATTGAATAACAAAAGCTCGAGACATTGCCTGTTTTTTTTTGCTTCCTGAATCTCATTGATTTATTTGACAGACCTTTGATTACTCTTAGGATAATGTGGAAGAGACCAAAATTAGTAGAATACAGCTCAAGGTGGAAAGATACGGATACATATGGTCTATATATGTTAGAGGAGGGTGAGATTGTACGTGTTTGGAGGAACATCAGAGAAGACCTCTTGGAAGGAGTGAGATTTAATCTGGCTTCTCAACACTATGTAGGATACCAATCATTGGTCTAAAGTCTAAACAGCTATTTACAAACTGTTATATGTAGGGGGAAAAGACACACATCGTTGCATTAAATAATAAGATTCACCAATAGTTGTTTTTTATTCTACATAGACAGTAGCCACTGCTGAATTTTGTTCCTTTCGTGCAATCTGGAGAAAAGCCTCATTTCTTTAGCACTAAATTTTCCCTAGGATTTGGAGAAGCAAATGGGTCCTAATCTAGAGGAGAAGTCTGGTTGTGCCTCTTAAGGAACTTTAGAGTTCTTAAATATCTTACCACTTCTAATCAGTCCTTCTCTTGCTAGATTTCTTCCCCACTTTGTGATCAGGTCTCCATTTTCTTATTGACAGTGGACACATGCCTAATCATTAGATTTGAAGGCAAATTGTCAAAGCTAGGAAAGTAAGCTGTGCAGTATCTTTTCATAAGTAGAAAAGTCCTAACACTCTAGTCTGTTCATTTGCCCCCTCCAAATAATGTCCAGCTGCTCATATTAATGAGGATTCTAATACCTGGAAAATATAGTCTGAGATTTCTTCTCTCTCCTCCCTGAGACACATGAGTAAGTTTTGAAGCTATTAAGCATAATTTAAACCAGAACCAGAAAAAATAGTAATTTAAGTTAGCAAGTATTCTTTTTGCCATAAATGATTGAGGGTTAAATGATTAAGGGTAAAATTTAACTTTATTTTTTTGTTTGTTTGTTTTTTCGTTTTTGTTTTTTTGTGAGGAAGATCAGCCCTGAGCTAACATCTGCCAATCCTCCTCTTTTTGCTGAGGAAGACTGGCCCTGGGCTAACATCCATGCCCATCTTCCTCCACTTTATATGAGACGCCGACACAGCATGGCTTGCCAAGTGGTGCGTCCGTGCACGCCCGGGATCCGAACCGGCGAACCCCGGGCCGCCGCAGCAGAACTCGTGCACTTAACTGCTTGTGCCACCAGGCCAGCCCCAAATTTACCTTTAAAATGGAAACTTTATTTCATGATGAGACATGAAAGTAAATTTTGCCAGTTCATTTTTCTTCAAACTTGATCTTATCTTCCTTTTCTATAACTTGATCTTGATGGCTGCTCCATCTTGCATGGATGACAAAGTCAGAGGCCAAAGACCAGATGGAGCTGACTAGGGTGTAGTTACAGTTGGTCATAATTGTTACTACAATGACAAATTGTACTTTTTTTCTCAGAGTAAGCAAATTCATTTTAAATCTAATATCAGCTTCAAGCATAGTGATTATTTTACTAGAGTTAATAGTACCAAAATCCCCGTTATTTTTATGGTAACAGAGCAGTTTTGGCTAGGTGCTAAGGAAACACTCACTCAAAATATTCATTGCCCAAACATCCCTTATGACACCTATACCAACTCTGTGTGTCACACTCTTTGTTTGTTTACTGGGCTTCTTTTGTGCCTCCATGTCACTATAAAATGCTGATAGGGATATAAAGCACATAGGGTGGGGTGATAAACTTATGGGTCTTCAGAACACCATTATGGATAAACTTTTTAGGAGGCTTACTAAAATAAAGTGAAGTGGGCAAGGAGGGGAATAGTATGCCTCTTTACCAGGTGAGAAAGCTACGTTGCATGTATTCGATAAATTTTGAGTCACTACCATGTTCCTCTAGGCTCTAGGATATAGTAGTGAATAAAACAAAATTCCTTGTTTTCCTGGAGCTTACATGTGAGATAAGCAATAAAAAAAGACAAATATATGGTATGCTGATGGTCATAATTATTATGGAGGAGGTAAAAACCAAGAGAAGGGAGATGGGGAGAATGGAAGTCGGTGCAGGGTGGGCTTCTGATGGGGCCGCGCTGAGATGGTGGCATTTTGAAGGAAGTCTTCAAGGAAGTGGGAGAGTGAACTATGGGAAGAGTTTTCTATCCAGGAGAAGAGTGTTCTACACAAAATTCAAAAGTCTTGAAGTGAAACACGCTGGTATGTTTAAGGACTCTCAGATTATAGTCTGCTATTTTTAATAGCTCAGGCCATTAGCATTTTCCAAATTCTAGGATTCTAAAAAAGCTTGCAAGGAAATTTATATAATGGAAAACTTTTTTCTTCATCTCATTTTATTTGCAGTGGTGGATTTTTTGCTGGATCATTTACAATAGCCAGATTTCAGATGAGGGGTCAATTTACAGATTAAAAGTGTGGTCGTTTGATTCATTATGCAATGAAATCACATAGCACCTAATCTTTTAAATAGGTTGGTCATGGGAGTGATGTTCGAGCAGCCCAATCTGGGCAAAGACAAACTTCCGAAAAGAAAGTGGACGGTGAGAGAAAAGGTAGGAATATTAGCCAGTATGCTAAGTTCTGATGCTGCCACAACAACAACTTAGTAATTACAAAAAGCATCTAATTTGCTTGTCCCCGCAGCCGGGCAGGCCGCAGCGCCCGCGTCCGCGCGAGTGACGAGGTCAACGACCGCAGCGGCAAAGCGCCCCGGAGCAGCCTCGCCCTCCTGCGCCGGCGCCGCGGCGGCAGCCACGCGCGGTGAGACCGGCTCTTGATCGGTGGCGGACGCAGAATGTTGGGGGCCCTCGGGTGTCCTGTGCTCGGTTGTTAAAATCATCGTGTGTTCTTGGAGTAGGAGAGGAGGGAACGGGAGAGTCCACTTCCTGAAGACAGGTTCTGTGCCCCGCCATCCAGTTGGCACACTGAGGGCGCTCAAACGGTGAAGCATCTGAGTTGGTGTGAGCGGTGCTTCGAAGTGAAAATTAACGGCCCCAATAAGTTACAGTCAGTCCATTTGGTGGAATACGATGTAACCATTTAAGAATAACGTTGTGAAAGAACAGTTCATGACATGGTTCAGAATATATTAAGTGGGCAAAGAAAACAGGTCAAATTCTGAACAGTATGATCACAATTCTAAAATATGTATGTGAATATGTGAACAGAGGAAAAAACTGGGAAAACACCCTAAAGTGTCAACAGTGATGGTTTCTGAATAATATCATCTTGGGTGATTTTTTTGGATTGTTGTTTCTGAGCTTTTCTTTACCTAGTTTTCTATAAAAAAAATATGCATTTACTGTTCAGAGATAAAAGGTAAAATACCTTTTGTTTTGAAAACAGGTGGCCTGTACTTGGCAGGAAAGTTCATCTGTTTTTATCCTATTTAAAACTGACTTTTAATCATAAAATCCTTTGAGACATACATTCCTATTCTTGCCTTTTTTCCTTTCCCAAATTACCTAGTACTTTTAATGCAGAATTTTCTATTTAGTCAAAATGGATCTATTTCATTTTTATTTTAGATAGCGGGACAGAAAGAAAGGCAGCAAATCAAGGAAGACCTGCCAAAAAGATAGAAAAAAAACCTGGAAAGGTAGAGTATAATCATCTATTTATTTCTAGATACTTTGAAAATCTCATTGCTACTTTCATGAAGCTGAAATTAAACACACAGAACTGCTTCAAGAGGTTGACCTACATGTGTGTGAAAACCTCTTGAACCATAAAGAGGCATCAAGAGGATTTCCTGTTATTGTTTTTTCAGGTGTCTTGTCCCCAGAGGTTTATAAGTAGAGAAAGTGTAATTTGGCTAACAGAAGAGAGAGAAATAAAAACACAGCTGATGGAAGCCTTCAGATGAGAATTAGCGAAGAGATAGTGTGGAGCAGGGTGAAATACATTGACTTTGGATTCAGTTAGGCCTCAGTTTGCATATTGTCTCGCTTCTGATTAGTATATAATCTTGGGCAAGTTATGAGTTTGTTTTCCCACCTGTAACATATTGTACCTACATAGAGTAGTTTTAAGAATTAAATAACATAATGTTTCTGATAGCATCTAGCATAGTGCCTGGTAGAGTCTTCAAAGAAGAGCCACAATTTTGAGGACCCAATCTCTTGATTTATAATCCATGCCACAATTCCTTAGCCTTAAAAAAAAAAGTTATGCCAAAGTGTAAGAAACCTGGCTAGATT
Organism: Diceros bicornis minor; assembly: GCF_020826845.1. Taxonomy (NCBI): domain Eukaryota; kingdom Metazoa; phylum Chordata; class Mammalia; order Perissodactyla; family Rhinocerotidae; genus Diceros; species Diceros bicornis. Next base: position 5,256,559 of record NC_080763.1, on the reverse strand, counting down.
GTTACTAAAAATCAGACATAGATCCTCCAAGGAAGGCAGTACAGGGTGAATCTTCGACAGACAAGCAGCTAGACCTTGTAGCTCCTCCCTTGCGGTTGGTTTTCTCTTTAAGGATTATAACTAGTTTCTACTTTTCCTGCCACATGGGCCTGAGGGACAGGGTTACTCTTAAACTCTTGTCCAGGTAGAAATACTCTGCTTTCAATTCATATCTCATTAAAAATCAGAAACATAGAAACCTCTAAAAATTGTGTTTAAATGAGTGGGTTAAATGGGCGAAGGTGGTGAAAAGGTACAAACTTGCAGTTATAAAATAAGTCAGTCCTGGGGATGTAATGTACTGCATAGTGACTACAGTTAACAATATTGTGTTGTGTATTTGGAAGTTGCTAAGAGAGTAGGTCACAAAAGTTCTCATCCCAAGAAAAAAAATTTGTGACTGTGTGTGGTGATGGATGTTAACTAGACTTACTGTGGTGAACATTTCGCAACGTACAAATATTGAATCATTATGTTGTATACCTGAAACTAATGTAATGTTATATGCCAATTATATTGCAATAAAAAAATACAAGTAACAAATTGACTTGAAAAAGAATATATGCTTCACATTTTACATGGTTAATCTCACTGTGTCACATTGGAAAATATTTTTGCTCTAAGGCTGGCCCAGTGGCGTAGTGGTTAAGTTTTTGAGCTCCGCTTCCGTGGCCCAGGGTTCACAGGTTCGGATCCCGGGTGCGGACCAACACACCACTTATCAAGCCATGCTGTGGCAGGCATCCCACATAAAATGCAGGAAGATAGGCGCAGATTTCAGCTCAGGGCCAATATTCCTCAGCAGAAAGAGGAGGATTGGCAACAGATGTTAGCTCAGGGCTAATCTTCCTCACACATGAAAAACTATTTTTGCTCATATGATAAAGTTCTTTACAATAATCCAAGGTTATTTAAAAAAAAGGATTTGGTCCTTGACAATACTAGTCATCCAATAAACATTGGATTTCTAATTCTCAAACCATTGTAATTATCAACATAATTTAAGTAAAAAGATATGTATTTGTTAGGTGAGTAAATTTTTCCATAGTTTTCATATATTTTAACTTGTTGTAATACCTAAAACCTATTATTTGGTTTTTGTAATAAGCACTGGTTCTCGCTCTCTCTGGACCATAGCGATGGTTTATGTCGCTGGTGTTATGATTCCATGTATACATTTAATTCTATTTGTTTTTGTCTTTAAATTGTGTACATGGGACATACCTCTTAACTTTCACATTTTCAGGCCTAAAACATTGGTCGAATATATCCCCAGAAGAGAGGTTCTCACTCTGCTCTGTTTATTCACATCTAGGTCGTTTCTTTTAAAGCTGATAGTGAAGAAAATACTTTGGAGTCACAAACCAGTGAGACAAGTGGAATGGATAAAAATGGAGTCTTATCGAAAAAGGAAAAGTTACCCAAGACAAATACTGCAAAAATGAAAGGAAGGCAGTCGTTCGCCCCTGAAGATTTTGTGTTTCACCCACCAGATGGTCTGAAGACCTATCGATTAACGCCTGTGACTCCCAGAAGTACGAATTCTTTGACACCCAGATACACCTGGAGTCCTTTAAAAACAGAAATGTAAGAATGTAATGTCGATTAAGAATTCCTTGCTAAGATGGATAACAAATGCCTTTCTTAGATTTGCTTTTTAAGTTATTTAGTTAGTAAACTATGTTCATTATAAATCATGAAAATATGATCTTTCAAAAAAATTCTTCAGAAGCCTACAATAATGTATTTGAAAGGTTTGATATTTTCTGTGCATTGTTATTATTTTCATGATTCAACTTGTGTTTTTTTGCTTTTAATAAGTGACTTTATTATAACACATTTTTAGAAATAAATTTTTAGAAAGGAGAAATTGCTATACTGTAGCTCAGACCTGGTTTGGATTTTTTTGTTTGTGTTTTTTTACTGAGTATTACTTTAGAAAAACTACCTCTAAAGACAAAATGATTAACTTGTAAAGTGGGGAGAAAAAAATCAGTTTGAATCTTTGAAAGAAATGGCAAGGTCGTTTTTGCAAAGTCTGGCTGGTGGCATATTTACTAGAAACTGCTCAGCAGCATCTGAGACTCCTCAGTGTTCACATCCAGTAAGAGATCTACAGATCTGTGGATCTCATCACAATTAGTAAAGGTGGACATTCCCACTGTAGGTGTTTACATTTTTTCCCCTCCAGAATAGACACATTAAAAAAAATAGAAACACATTTCTATTTTATCCCAGATTTGTAAAAAGCACCATAATTTTGAAATCCTTCAATTAGATAAGTGGGGTTCATGTTTCATGAAGTATATTTTTGGTATTGTTTTTAGTGATAAGACTCAAGAAGCAACAAAAGAAGTTTTGGCACGGAAATGTGAAACTTCCTCTGCCCGGACAGTACATCAAGATTCAAGTAAATTACAGTGTCCTTTGGGTTCTCTAACAGCTGGGGATACAGGTGTGGTATTTCAACGAAATTTTTACTTTTCTGGATTGTGATTTATCAGAGATTGTTTAGAGCCCTTTTTGCCATATAGCCCACCATATAGTTCAGGGATTTGACCTCAGGGTCAGAAGAGATGGAAACGCATGGGGAGGGGATATCTGGAGACAGAGCTGGAATGAGGAAGACAGACTGAGAAGGGGGAACGTAAATGTAAATTTGAAGAGGTGAAGAATATTGAGAGACACTTTGGAGGACATCTGATGAATGAAATCATTGAGGCAGAAATAAAATTTTTAAATTCAACATTGAAAAAATTGAAGGATTTAACAAATTTGTCTTGTGGGGGATGTCATTTTTAGGAGTTGCTGCTTTGAAATTTATATGTAATGTTTTCTTTAATCTATAGAGTATATCTTAAATAGAAATGAAACTACTACTAAAAATGTAGATGGCCTTCCAATAAAAGAAGTCCCATCACTTGAAGTAAATGAAGATCAGAAATCCCAGTCACAACATAACGTGCTGTATTTCAGGTTCGTGCATTTGTTCCTAGCGTAAGAATTTTGTATTAATGTCTATATATTTAAAACCAAAATCAAACTATTTTTAGCCTTAATATAATATGTAGATGAATTAGGAGGAAACTGACTTTAGGTGATTTTTATTTACCTTTTAAATTTTGGGTTTTTTTTCAATAGCTATAGTACATTCATGTGGTTCCTAATTTAAAAGGTAGAAAAAGGTACAAGTGAGAAGTCTTTTTCCCAACTCTGCTCCCAACCCCCTAGTTCGAACCTTCCACAGAGGCAAGTGTTGTTCATTTCTTGTGAATACTTCCAGAGATAGATAAACATATTTTTCTTTTTTTATGTAAACAATAGCATACTAACCTGTTTTCTTCTAATAGTAAATGCAGGAGATATTCCATTGTAGTACTTTAAAGAACTTGCTCATGTTGTTTTGTGTGTGTGTGTTTTTCAATGGCCACATTGTATCCAATTATGTGGCTAGACCACAGTTTACTTAATAGATCCCTGTTGCTGGTTATTTACATTGGGTTCAGTCTATTACTATTACAGTCAAGCCTGCAAAGAACAACCTTGTATGCTTTTCAATTCTCTCCTGTGCAAATATATAAAGACCTCAATTTACATTCCCTCCAGCAAAGTATGGGAGTTCCTATTTTCTCATACCTTTTTTCCCCCACAAAGAAACTAAGTTAATGTTAATTTTATAAAGGAAGGTTAGAGGGAGATGGTGGGAGGCTCCTTCGCCCACTAAATCCTGAGATAGGATTATGTTTCTCCAACTATGAAGACTGAAAATTAACATCCTGTTTGGGGAACCTCAGCCGTGTCACCTAAATGCCTTGGACACAGATCAGAGGACTGCATTTGGAGAAAGGCCCCAACACTCCACGTCACACAGGAAATGATTACATACTATTATTCTTGGGTGAATGTAGCAAGGAAATTCTCATTCCTTTTCCAATGCAGTATTAACAATTTTTTTGAGCTTTGCCAATCAAATAGATGAGAAATATAGTCCATTGTGTTGTTTGAGATATTAAGATAATGAGCAATTTACCCAACTAAATAACGTCAGGTCTAAGCTGGGTCTCATTTCTCATAATTAAGTTGTTCTCTCTTATGCCATTAGATTTAAACAGCTAAATTTTTCTTCTAGGAAGCAAAAACTATCCTGTTTCTCCTGCTGGGGTGCTTTTTATAAAGAAACAGGTTAAATTTCCCTTAGGCCGGGGTTTCTCAACCGGCACTTCTGACATTTTAGATTGGATAATTCTGGCAGTGGGGCCGTCCTCTGCAGTGTAGGATGTTTTGTGGCATCCCAGGCCAGTAGCACTCCTCTAGTTCGTGACAATCACAAATGCTCTCGACATTGCCAGATGTCCCCTGGGGGCAAAATTGACCCGTGCGGAGAACCACTGCCTTTGGACAAGCAAAGCCTGGTAACTAGAATCTGGGAGGCCCTAACACAGTAATTCCAGACTCACAGGTTTTAGCTTCAACTGACTCTTGGCAGTTGGGTTGTCTTAGTTCCATGGACAATAACAGAGAACTAATAACAGGACTCAGGCATGTCTGGTTCTTTCTGTTCAGCCTCTGAAAAATAAGAACAGAAAGAACGAGAAATATTAGCTTGAAAAGTGGCTCTTGGCATTAACCCTCCACGTTAGTTTTAGGTGCAGAGGGACGGACATGTGTAGGGTATCAACTTGTGTTTATGGATTATAATATATCACAGTTCATAGAATAATTAAGCATCAACTCTGGAAAATTACTATTGTATAAGTGTCATATTGCTAATACTTATATATTAGTATGAGAAACATTTGTAAAACTGAAATGTGTGTCATAATTTTAGAAATATTCTTCGGTCAGAAACCGAAGAATTAACCTCTCACTGCCTTGAGTGGGAAAGGAAGCTTGAATTGGACATTCCAGATGAAGGTGAGGGAACATTTATATTTTTTTGTCTTAGCTTTGTTTATTTTAATATGGTTACATTTATCTGAAACACAAAAATCTAGCGTTGTCCAACTTTATAGTTTCTTTATTCAAAATAGCAAGACTTTTTCATATCTCAACATATGCTCGCTAATATCTCTGCTAAAGTGGTACATGACTTAAAAGAAGTAATTAGATTATTAGCTGTCATTCCTGAAAGTTAGACATTTGCCTATTTTATTATTAGATTTTTTTATGGCTTTTTGAATGACATCTATATCTAGTATTGTTTAATTATACAAAAATATTTTCTGAATGAAAATTACCTAAATAAATATGGAATAGATTTTCTGAAAAGTTCTTTAATCTTATTTGGGAAGCTGTTTAGAAAAAATCATTTGTGTGCTGTGTGAAGTCCTTAGATACTGATGTACAGTGAGTTATTTGAGGTTGAATTCTTATAAAATACAAGGAGAGTAGAATGCTGTTTACTATGTAGCACCATGTATGAGAATGAATATTGCTAATTTTTACTGGGAATAGAAGGAGATAGTGCTCAATATTTGTATGACATAGTTTTGCAGTAGATGTTTTTTGTTGTGCTTTAAGGTAAGCGTTTGATTCTGTAAGCCCTAGGATATTTGGGGTGAGGTCGTTTTATCACTGCTTGGCTTGCAACCAAGGTCCTGTTTGGTTCTTTAACTTTTAAAAATCTCATATTTCCTTTAGCCAAAGGTCTTATTCGCATCGCTGTTGGTCAAACAAGACTCCTTATGAAAGAAAGGTTCAAACAGTTTGAAGGACTGGTGGACGATTGTGAATATAAACGAAGTGAAAAGGATACCACCTGCGCCGATCTAGATGGCTTTTGGGATATGGTTCGCTTTCAGGTATGTGGTCAAGTGTTTGGAATGGATTAACTTTTGAGTCTCATGTTTTTGAAAATGAAGTAATGGTAGTAAAACGGAGGTAACAGTAGCTGCTTAGGCACCTGTGATATTAAAGGAGATATTAGCCCCTTTATAAACTATAAAGCACTGTCTACATTTTGTGACTGATGTCCCCTCCTCCCTCATATTGTCTGGGTAATTTCTATATGGGTTGGAAATTGAGATTCTGTTCAACTGTTGGCTGGTCTGCAGTGATTCCACGTGTGAGAAAATGACTACACTGAGTCTTCAGCAGTTGGGTCCATCCAGCAGTTACTGTTCTTACCGAGTGCCAGGCATTGTATGAGGAGCTGATAGATAAGGCACACTCTCTACCCCAGAGGAGTTTCTGGTTTTATTAGTCAGACATAACACGTAATTCCAATCTAGTGTAGAAACTGCTGTGATAGATGGAATTACTAGGAAGGTCAGTAAAGGTGTGGGAGGAGATGACACTTTCTAGCTTTTTGAGCAAATTTTAGAAATAAGCATATAAAATACTATTTCAAGGGCCGGCCCCGTGGCTTAGTGGTTAAGTGCGTGCGCTCCGCTGCTGGTGGCCTGGGTTCAGATCCTGGGCGCGCACCGATGCACGGCTTCACCGGCCATGCTGAGGCCACGTCCCGCATGCAGCAGCTAGAGGGATGTGCAGCTGTGACATACAACTATCTACTGGGGCTTTGGGGGGGGGAAATACTATTTCAAGAACCAGTAACTAATAATCATTAGACATTTGAGGAAAGCCTGAAACTTGAAAGGAAGAGGCCAAAGCAAACAGGAAGAAAGCCATTTGGGTGGAGGAAATGGGGCTAATACACGAAGAAAAGAACTTTAAAAGCAAGTGTTAGGGGCCGGCCCGGTGGCGCAAGCAGTTAAGTGCCCGTGCTCCACTGCGGTGGCTAGGGGGGTCTGCCGGTTCGGATCCCGGGCGTGCACCCGCAGCCATGCTGTGGCCGCATCCCATATAAAGTGGAGGAAGATGGGCATGGAGGTTAGCCCAGGGCCAGTCTTCCTCAGCAAAAAAAGAGGAGGACTGGCAGATGTTAGCACAGGGCTGATCTTCCTCACACAAAAAAAAGCAAGTATAAGCAAGTATTAATATTCTCAAAGAAACCAGACATTTTTTCTGCCAAATAAGAACAGCTATTAAAACAAACATTCAGAGAATAGCAAAAATAGCTCTTTGAAGTTAAAAACTATGAGAGCAGAAATGTAAGATTGAATAGAAAGATGTAATGTGAAGTTGAGATCTCCCATAAAATAGAGCAAAAAGAGAGAGATAAAATAGGAGAGACTAGATAAGAAAATTAAGTGGACAGTCTAGGAAGTATAATATCCTAATAATAGGAATTCCGGAAAAAGAGAACAGAAAACATAGTGGAGAGGAAATGATCAATGAAATAGTTTAAAATTTTTTCCCAGAACTGGGGAACCTGAATTCCAGATTGAAGTGCCTAACACTGTGAATCAGAGAAGACGCACACCAATGCACAATTAAATATGATTGTGCAACTCTTGGGATGAAGATAAAAATCTAGAAACTTCCAGAGAGCAAAAACAAGTTTCATACAAAGGGTCAAGAATCAGAATAGCCCTGGGTTTCGCAAGAGCAACATCGAAAGCTGGGAGAACAGTGCCCTCCAACTTCTCAGGGAAAATCACTCTCAGCCTGGCGTTCTAGACCAACCAATCAAGTGTGAGGATGGAAAGGCGTTTTTCAGACACACACAGTCTCAAAGGTTACCTCCCATGCACCCTGTCTCAGGAAACTGAGGATGGACCTCACAGACATGAGGGAGTAAGCCAAGAAAGGGGGAGGGGTTGGGGCTGATCCCCAGAAAGCGTCTAAGGGAATTGCGGCCGAGGTGCGTGAAGAAGGTGGGCAGCAAGAGCAGGAAGTGGTGGTTCAGACACGAGCCGGGGAAGGGGCGCTGCAAGAGCCTGTCTCTGGGAGGCTGAGCTGAATAGAAGACCTGATTGGTCTGTTTTTCTATTTGTATTAAGAGGAGATTTACACTTACTATGCAGAGTTTAGAGGTGACTTGATGATAGACACATGAAGAAACTGAGCAAACAAAAAGCAAAACAATTATTAAGTCCAGAGAGAAAAGTGAAGAAACACAATTTCTCAGAAATTATATGGCCCAGATGTGAATAGTGTTTATGTAGTCTTAATATAAGCATTACTTTATGACCAGTTGTCATAGTAATGAGTTGGTTCACTAGCATCCTTCAATGGTGACCAATTAATTTTATGTTTTTTTAATTTTTTTCCCCCCCAAAGCCCCAGTAGATAGTTGTATGTCATAGTTGCACATCCTTCTAGTTGTTGTATGTGGGACGCGGCCTCAGCATGGCTGGAGAAGCGGTGTGTCGGTGCGCGCCCGGGATCCAAACCCAGGCCACCAGCAGGGGAGCACGCGCACTTAACTGATAAGCCACGGGGCTAGCCCTATTTTGTGTTTTTTTAGTATCATTATTAATTCATGGATTTAAAGATATTTGTATTTGCATTGTTTACAGTTATTATCTTTATTGATGCTCGTTTCCCAGCTTTGGCCAGTGGGAGCCTCTTCAAGTTGGTTCCTGGGGCCTTTATTTATTTATTTTAAAGAGCTATATTGAGGTATCATCTACAGATTATACAATTTGCCTGTTCTAAGTGTAAAATTCAATGACTTTTAGTAAATTTACAGAGTTGTGCCACCATCACCACAATCCAAATTTAGAAAATTTTTATCACCACAAAAAGAACCTTCTTACCCGTTTTCGGTCAATTCCCATTCCCACTCCCAGCCCCAAGCAACCACTAATCTACTTACTATCTCTGTAGATTTTCCTTTTCTGGACATTTCATACTAAACAGAATCATATAATATCTGGCCTTTTGTATCTGGCTTCTTTCACTTAGCGTGATGTTTTTGCAGTTCCTCCGTGTTGTAGCGTGTATCTGTATTTTGCTCCTTTTCATGACTGAGTAGTGTTTCATTGTATGGATATATCACTCTTTGTTCACCAGTTGATGGACATATAGATTGTTTCCACTATTTGATGATTATGAATAATCTATGAATACTCACTTAAATCTTCTCGTGGACATGTTTTCGTTTCTCTTGGGTAGGTATTGCTGGGTCATATGGTAAATTTATGTTTAACTTTTTGAGCAACTGCCCCCCTGTTTTCCAAAGTGATGACACCATTTTACAGTCCCACTAGCATGTGTGAGAGTTCCTGTTGCTCCACATCATCACGAGCGCTTGTTACTGTCTTTTCTAGTGTAGCCATCCTACTGGGTGTGAAGTGTCTTATTGTGGTTTTGATTTGGGTTTTTCCGTAGTGAGTAATGATCAGCATCTTATCTTGTGCTTATTAGCCGTTCAAGTGTCTTCTTTGGTGAAATGTCTATTCAAATCTTTTGCCCATTTTTAATTGGGTTTGTCTTTTTATTATTGAGTTGTAAGTGTTCTTTGTATATTCTAGATACAAGTCCTTTATCAGAAATATTTGCAAATATTTTCTCCCAGTTTGTGGCTTGTTTTTAATTTTCTTAATGGTATTTTTTGAAATGCAAACATTTTTAATTTTGATGAAGTTCAATTTATCAATTTTATTATTTATTTTTATTGTGGTAACATTGGTTTATAACATTGTATAAATTTCAGGTGTATATCATTATACTTCTATTTCTGCATGGATTACATCATGTTCACCACCCAAAGACTAATTACAATCCATCACCACACACATATGCCTAATCATCCTTTTTGCACCCCTCCCTCCCCCCTTTCCCTCTGGTGACCACCAATCCAATCTCTGTCTCTGTGTGTTTATTGTTGTTTTTATCTTCTACTTATGAGTGAGATCATACAATATTTGACCTTCTCCCTCTGACTTATTTCACTTAGCATAATACCCTCAATGTCCGTCCATGTTGTCACAAATGGCTGGATTTCATCATTTCTTATGGCTGAGTAGTATTCCATTGTGTATATATACCACTTCTTTTTCATCCATTGGTCCATTCACTTAGGTTGCTTCCAAGTCTTGGCTATTGTGAACACATGGGTGCATATATCTTTACACATTGGTGTTTTCATGTTCTTTGGATAAATACCCAGCAGTGGAATAGCTGGATCATATGGGAGTTCTATCTTTAATTTTTTGAGGAATCTCCGTACTGTTTTCCATAGTGGCTGCAGCAGTTTGCACTCCCACCAGCAGTGTATGAGAGTTCCCTTCTCTCCACATCCTCTCCAACACTTGTTGTTTCCTGTCTTGTTAATTATAGCCATTCTGACGGGCGTGAGGTGATATCTCATTGTAGTTTTGATTTGCATTTCCCTGATAGTTAATGATTTTGAACATCTTTTCATGTGTCTGTTGGCCACCTGTATATCTTCTTTGGAGAAATGTCTGTTTAGGTGTTTTGCCCATTTTTTAATTGGGCTGTTAGTTTTTTCGTTGTTGAGCTGTGAGTTCCTTATATATTTTGGAGATTAACCCCTTATCAGATATATGGTTTGCAAATATCTTCTGCCAGTTGTTAGGTTGTCTTTTTGTTCTGTTGACGGTTTCCTTTGCTGTGCAGAAGATTTTTAGCTTGATGTAGTCCCATTTGTTTGTTTTTTCTATTGTTTCTCTTGCCTGGTGAGACATGGTGCTTGAAAATATGTTGCTAAGACCGATGTCGAAGAGCATACTTCCTATGTTTTCTTCTAAAAGTTTCACTGTTTCAGGTCTTACATTCAAGTCTTTAATCCATTTTGAGTTAATTTTTCTATATGGTGTAAGATAATGGTCTACTTTCATTTTTTTTCATGTGGCTGTCCAGTTTTCCCAACGCCGTTTGTTGAGGTCACTTTCCTTTCTCCATTGTACGTCTTGGCTCCTTTGTCGAAAATTAGCTGTCCATAGATGTGTGGGTTCATTTCTAGGCTCTCAATTCTGTTCCATTGATCTGTGTGTCTGTTTTTGTGGCAGTACTGTGCTGTTTTGATGACTTTAGCTTTGTAGTATATTTTGAAATCAGGGAGTGTGATAACTTCCAGCTTTGTTCTTTTTTCTCAGGATTCCTTTGGCTGTTCGGTGTCTTTTGTCGTTCCATATAAATTTTAGGGTTCTTTGTTCTATTTCTGAGAAAAGTGTTGTTGGAACTTTGATAGGGATTGCATTGAATCTATAGATTGCTTTAGGAAGCATGGACATCTTAACTATGTTAATTATGCCAATCCAAGAGCACGGAATATCTCTCCATTTCTTTGTGTCATCTTCAATTTCTTTCAGCAATGTTTTATAGTTTTCAGTGTACAGATCTTTCACGTCTTTGGTTAAGTTTATTCCTAGGTATTTTATTCTTTTTGTTGCAGTTGTAAATGGGATTGTATTCTTTTTTTTTTTTTTTTTTTTTTTTTTGTGAGGGAGACCGGCTCTGAGCTAACATCTATTGCCAATCCTCCTCCTTTTTTTCCCCAAAGCCCCAGTAGATAGTTGTATGTCATAGTTGCACATCCTTCTAGTTGCTGTATGTGGGACGTGGCCTCAGCATGGCCGGAGAAGTGTGGTGTGTCTGTGTGCGCCCGGGATCCAAACCTGGGCCGCCGGTAGCGGAGCACGTGCACTTAAACACTAAGCCCCGGGGCCGGCCCCTGGGATTGTATTCTTAATTTCTCTTTCTGCTGCTTCCTTGTTAGTGTATATCAATTTTTTTTTAAGGTTGTGATTTTAGCATCATTTCTAAGAACTCTTTTTGCCTAACCACAGGTCACAAAGATTTTCTTTTATGTTTTCTTCTAAAAGTGTGATAGTTTTAGCTCTTAACAGTTAGGTCTGTGATCCATTGGGAGTTCTTTTTTTGTTTAAATTAAGTTGTGATTAATGTTTTTTTTTTTTTCTGCTGGGAAAGATTCGCCCTGAGCTAAGATCTATTTCCAATCTTCTGTTTTTTTCCTCCCCAAAGCCCCAGTACAGAGTTGTATATTCTAGTTGTAAGTCCTTCTAGTTCTTTTATGTGAGCCACCGCCACAGCATGGCTACTGACAGACAAGTGGTGTGGTTCTGCGCTCAGGAACCGGACCTGGGCCGCTGAAGCAGAGCACGCCGAACTTTAACCTCTAGCCATCAGGGCTGGTGCTGGAGTTCTTTTTGTGTGTTGTGTAGGTAAGAGTCTAAATTCATCTTTTTTCTTGCAGATATCCGATTTTCCCAGTACTGTTTGTTGAAAAAACTATCCTTTCCTCATTTAATTGCGTTGGTGCTTTTGTTGAAAATCAGTTGGTCATAAGTGTAATCCTGAGTCTTTTTGACATTTAAATTTTTTTTGAGAGGGAGAGATTGAGAGTACCTATTTGTATAAATGCATAGCAAGGGGACTCAAAACATATTTGCCAAACTGTTGACAGTGGTTACCACTTTGGAGGAGACTGGAGATACCATAAGGATGGCAATGTACGATTCCTGCTAGTAAGTATACTCTGAATCCTTTAAAATGAGATTGTGTCTGGGTCGACCTGGTGGTGTAGTGGTTAAGTTTGGCGCACTCTGCTTCAGCAGCCCAGGGTTCTCACGTTTGGATCCTGGGTGTGGACCTACACCACTTGTCAAGCCATGCTGTGGTGGCATCCCACATACAAAATACAGGAAGATTGGCACAGATGTTAGCTCAGGGCCACTCTTCCTCACCAAAAAAAATAAATAAATAAAAATAAAATGAGATGGTATCAAGAGAAAGGGAAGGCAAGCTACAGACTGGGAGAAAACTGTGCAAAAGACATCTGATAAAGGACTGTTCTCTAAAATATACCAAGAACTCTTAAAACTCAACAATGAGAAACAAACAACCTGATTAAAAAATGGGCAGGGGCCAGCCCGGTGGCACAAGCAGTTAAGTGCGCGGACTCTGCTGCGGCAGCCTGGGGTTTGGCGGTTTGGATCCCAGGCGCGCACCGACACACCGCTTGTCAAGCCATGCTATGGCAGCGTCCCATATAAAGTAGAGGAAGATGGGCATGGATGTTAGCCCAGGGCCAGTCTTCCTCAGCAAAAAAAAAGAGGAGGATTGGCAGATGTTAGCTCAGGGCTGATCTTCCTCACACACACACACAAAAAAGAAAATGGGCGAAAGACCTGAACAGACACTTCACCAAAGAAGATAGATAGATGGCAATAAGCATATGAAAAGATAAAATGCTCAACATCATATGTCATTAGGGAATTGCCAATTAAAACTATGGTGAGATACCACTACACACCTATTAGAAAGGCAAAAATCCAAACCACTGACAGCACCAGATGCTGGTGAGGATGTGGAGCAACAGGAACTCTCATTGGTTGCTGGTGGGAATGCAGAATGGTGCAGCCACTCTGGAAGACAGTTTGGCTGTTTCTTACAAAACTAAACATACTCTTACCATAGGATCCAGCAACCACGCTCCTTGCTATTTACCCAAATGAGTTGAAAACATATGTCCACATAAAAATGTATACACAGATGTTTATAGCAGCTTTATTCATAATTCCCAAGACTTGGAAGCAATGAATATGTTCCTCAGTAGGATAATGGATAAATAAACTGAAAAAAAAAAAAATTAGATTGTGTTCACATTGTATAATTTAGAATATCTCTCCTACCTTGTTAGTGATCAAAAATAATTTAGGAGAGTTATTCATATATGACATCCCTTATGTGGATTTTTGAGGTTTATAAGACCAGAAATAACAATGAATGATTTTACCATAAGAATTCTTGATTTGAATACTAAATTGAGAATGACTTAGTCTAATTTTATCTCACCAGTCCAAGTCACTGTCAATTGTTTTTGAAGCTTCAGTTCGTTAGTTTGTATATTTAATATGATTAGCATTAATCTGATAAACTTGTGCTTTATTTATTAACAGATACAGGATATACACCAAAAATTCAACAATTTGACCAAACTTGAGGTGTGTGGATGGGAGAACGATAATAATACAAGCAAAAAAGTCTTTCAGGTAAATTTGAGGGTTTCTTTTTTTTTTTTTTTTTTTTTTTTAAAGATTTTATTTATTTATTTTTTTCCCCCAAAGCCCCAGTAGCTAGTTGTATGTCATAGCTGCACATCCTTCTAGTTGCTGTATGTGGGACGCAGCCTCAGCATGGCTGGAGAAGCGGTGCCTCGGTGCGCGCCCGGGATCCGAACCCCGGCCGCCAGCAGCAGAGCACGCGCGCTTAACTGCTAAGCCACCGGGCCGGCCCTAAATTTGTGTGTTTCTAATAGAGACTCTTTTACTTTAATGAATTTAAGCTTTAGAAACATTTATCTTCAGATTGTTCATCATTTCACAAAATGTTTCATATATTACTTAAATGTCCTGATTGTCTTTGAAGAAAGAGTAAGGAAATGATCAACACAAAATTCAGGATGGTTATTTCTGGAGGGAGGGAGGGAGGGGCTAGGATTGCATTTGGTTACCCTGAAAGCTTCTGAGTTGCTAAATAGTGGATATGTGTGTGTGTTTTATTCTTTAAACTGTGCTTTTACTTTTTTTTTGGTAATAATAATAGCAGCAGTATATAATTTATATAATGGTTAGTATGTGCCAAATATGGTTCCCAGTACTTTACACATATTAACTCATTTAATGTGAGGTGGGTGCTGTTATCCCCAGGTGGGGAATCTGAGGCCCAGGAAGATTAAATCCCTTGCCCATGGTGGAGCTGAGTTTCTCATTCCAGAATCCATGTTCTTAACCCATAGGCTATGCCATCTCTCTGTTTCATATACTCTCTTGTGTGATATATTTCAACATGAAAGAATTTTTTAAGTAGAAAAGAAGAACGATGACTCCTAGAATATCTTTCTTCCCTATATTTTATCATGTAAAATTTCCTATTTTCTCTGTAAAATTGGCCTTGTTAACATGATAGATTCCATTCTTATCTATTTGTAGTAATTTTTTTTCCTAGAAATATTTTAACTCCAAATTTTTGGTTCAGATGGATACTTCTCAAACCACTTTGGAGCCTTGCCAGTTTTTCTTTTAGGTTTTAGAAAAATGCCTGTTGTTATAAAACCAGGTTTCTAAATTGGCAGGAATGTTATTGTAAGATTGCTATTGTAAGATTGTTTTACTAATGAAGTCTCATGACAAGGACCCTGAGGACAGTGATGAAATTGAGTGAGTGAGTTTCAGATTCATGAAGCGGGAAGGATGCTCGAACATTTTGAAGCTGCTGTGGGCATTTCTTACTGAGTGCTTAGTCCTGGAAACATAATATCATCAGTGACGCAGACAGTGGCTGTATCAGTATCTCGTTTTATCAGAGCCTTGTAATTCTGCCCCTTATCACCAGGTGTCTCTCTCCTACTTTATTTTATAGGCCACTCTTAAGATTATTGAACAAATAAAATCAAACTAATCTTTTACCTATACTTTGGTACCATTCCCCCAGACCTCTTATTCATTGACCTCTCATTCCATCAGTTAGCCTTGTTTTCTCTCTTTTCCATCAGTTTTTAGACATGTTGAAGGGTCTTATCTTTGTTTACATTTAAAAAAAAACAAAAAACAAAAAAAACAGCTAACCCTGTGATGTCCACCTCTCCCTTCAGTTATCTGTGCCCCGTTGCCATCCTTCTCCCCAGTCACGGACAAGCCTCCTGAGAAAGTCGTCTAGACTGTCTTTACTATTTTGATTCTCCCTTACCTCCCCAACTCACTGCAGTTCAGCCTCCCCCCTCTCCTCACCTCTAGAACAGTTGTCACCAAGGTTATTGATCCACTAGTTGTGAGGTTATTAGACACTTATGAATTATAAAATCTAACCCCTCTGCAGTATTAAAGACAGTCTACTTGCTCTTTTGTGGAATTACTTCCTACTGATTTTCCTCCTCTGCGCCCATTCTCTAATTATGTTTGCAAGTTTCTGTTTTTCCATTTATCCCTTCAATTTTTTGTGATATTCAGACTTCCTACCTCAACTCTTGTCTCTCCTTCCATATTCTTCCTGTGCAATCTTACCCACCCTGCGATGATTCCCAAATCTGTATTTCAAACCACACTTATTGCCAAGCCCTAGTTCTATATATCCTGACTTAGTATACCTTAAAATCTATATATCCCAAACTGAAATCATCTCCACACACCCCGGTGTTTCCCTGTCTCAGAGAATGGCATTACCATCCCACCAGGTGTCCAAGATAGAAACCTGAGTATCTTCTTTGGTTCTTTCCTTTCTCTATTTCCCCGTCTCCACCCCACACACACCCAGTACGCTAAGTCCTCTCGATTCTACCTCTTAAATATCTCTTCACTTTTTTCCACTTCTTCCTCAATTTAGCTACCATCATCTTCTCCCAGGATCACTGCAGTAGTCTCCTTCCTAATTGGCTTGTAACCCTCCAGTCCATTCTCCAGGCTGGAGCCAGAGTGGTCTTTCTAAAACCCAAATCCAGTAATGTTAATCTCCTGATTAAAACTCATCAGTAGTCTCTATTCCTTTGTCCTCTGTATAAACGCAGCTCCTGACAACGGTTACATGCGAGGGACTTTATAATCTGGCTGGTGCTCATCTCTTGTCAACTCCTTTATGCCTTCCTTCACTTCTGGTTTGGCAAACAAGCTGTTCTCTCTTCCTAGCCCTTTCCTCACCCCAACCGTTAGCCTGGCTCACTGTGATTTCAGCTTAGGTGCTGCTTCCTGTAAGCCTTTCTTGACACCTCTGAAGAATGATTTAGGTGTTATTCTTGTCTGCTGCTACAGCCCTCTGAATTCCCCTCTAACATGGCGTTTATCCTCATCTAGCTCATCCACTGCGAAGCCATGAGCTCCTCGAGGGCAGGGACTTTGTCCTTTCGCTTTGCCCCCAGCATTTGTAGCACATACTAGGAACTTGATAAGTATAAGCTTAATGTGTGAAATATTTTATGTATGCTTGATTTGTTTTTCACGTAGGATGGTAACAAGTCGCTTTGGTAAGTGTCATAATTTCTCTTCGCAGAAACAAGTTGTGTCGGGTCTAGCAAGTAAACCGAAACAGGACGATGGCGGGAGAATGGCAGCTAGAAATCGCCTCGCTGCTGCAAAAAAGGCGATGAGAGAGAGGGGTCAGCGGAAAGAGCAGGCTGAGGCAGCAGCCTCTGCAGCGCCCAAGGAAGTTGATCAAATAGTATTTGACGGTGGATTTTTCAGAATTGAAAGTCCTGTTAAGTCATTCTCAGGTTAGTTTTTCTGCTGAGACTACTGATGAAAAATATTTGGGTTGGATGGGAGCTTGTATAGGAGGGGAAAAGGAGTTTTCACATGAAGGGATATAAATTGTCATGATTTCTGGAAAATAGACCACATCCTCACTCCCAAACGCTTGCAAATTTCGTTTTGATGGATGTGATTAGATTACTTGAAGTGTGACATATCTTCTAAAGTTGCTTTTCTGTGTTTCCTAAGTGACGTCACATCTGTTATTACCCCTTAACCCCACTGTCCTGTGAGGTAGGTCACAGGATCCCAGAAGGGAACGGGGTGATGAGCATGAGAAGTGAGGTGATTTCCTTCAGGCTGGATTAGAATTTCAGATACAAAGGAAACTTGGGCATCAAACCATCACACTTCTCTAGCTGTGCTTAAAAATGATGCTTATGGAAAGTGAGTTTGGTTTTATTTTCCTTTGTATCAAAACTCTTGCTCAGATCTTTTTTTTGTTGAAGATTCCCCTGAGCTAACATCCGTGCCCATCTTCCTCTACTTTGCATATGGGACGCCGCCACAGCATGGCTGGATGAGTGGTGTTACGTCCGTGCCCAGATCCAAACCTGCGAACCCCAGGCTGCTGAAGCAGAGCACATGAACTTAACCACTACGCCACGGGGCTCGCCCCTGCTCAGATCTTTTTGAAACACAGTAAATGTACTAATTTACTAATTTCAAAATATTCCAGTGAAACCAGTTGAGGTAGACTTATTTAAAATCAACAACAGATGCTAATCCACTTTGGGTATAAGTAGCGTTTTACATTAGCCCTAACTATTTGGGATCCTTCATTGTTTGTAAAGACTCAGAATTAGAAAAATTCCCTGAAGTCTTTTTAGTTCTCCTCCTTTTCAACACACATCCTCAAACCTTTCTTCAAAATGACCAGTTTTTCTTCCCTAATGCCTACTCCTACCTACTTTGTTGCGATTGTCCTGCACTAGGAAATGGCTCCTGGGTTTTTGTTATAATACAATGTGTGACAGTTTAACCTCCTATCTTCCTCTGCTCCTCTGTGGTGCTCTTCTGGCTGGAGCCTAAAGCAAAATAAACCTAAGCGTGGCCAGACGTTCAATGTTCTCCAGCTATGTTCTTCATCTAGCATCTTTTGGGTACCTTTAATATTACAAGCATGAGAATTGTTTGTAGAAGATTCTTTTTATATTGAAATTAAGGATGAGAATTTTACTAAGACATTTAACTACATTAAAAAAAAGTTATAGCAAAAGATGATCTATATTTTTGTCTTAGCATTTGATATATGGAACTTTTCATATCTTTCAAAGCTTTGCCCATTTCTAACAACCCTTGACTGTGAGAATATTCTTTAAAAAGTTAATTATTCTTTTTTTTTCCAGCAGTATTTGATAATAAAAATCTCACTACTGAACGCCATCTTCTTGATTCAGTAAGTTTTCCAACTTAATTTGAAAAGTTCCCTTATATTCTAGATTTGTTTTATAAAATGAATATTACTCACTTTTCAATTTAAGTGCAGTTTAAAATTTACATCTTGTTAGTGTTTTTTTGCTCTGAAATCTATGTTATTCATTTTTATCAAAATGGGAACAAAATTTCATGTTTATATACTTTAAAATATAGTATGCTTTAGCATTAACCTCTGAAGATTTATTTCCTCATATGACTTATGTATCAGATTTGTTGTGACAAATTGAATAGTTGAGTATCTAATATGTGGCTTGGATTATGCTAGGTATTTCTAAGTGATACAAGAAAGTATAAGGCAAGGTTTCTGCCCATCTGAAGCATATAGCTGGGGAGATGATGTCTATCCTAGCTTTAGTCATCATTGGTTATTTTCATTCTAATTTGTTTAGATTACTATATTTATGTTCTGTTTTATTTGGAAGCCCCTGGTCTTTACTTTCGGTGTCCTCTTGCCTCTAACTCGAGTTCCAAGATTAGCCGTCTGTGAAGCCTTCCTGTAAGACTCTCATCCCTCCCGTGTTAACTCACGTACAGGTCCGGGTGCACACAGGCACACAATGCATACGATGGACCCATTTAATCTCTTATTAAGAGAACAATATAAATATATTCCTAAAACATATTATAATTTCAGGAATCTATTTCCCTTATTAACTATCAGTTCCTCTTCGGGCAGAGCTGTCTGATTCACGGTCAGGGATGCTGGCGCCGGCGCGAGGGGAGTAGCGGTCCCTTGCCTACTAAGTGTTTGCAGGATTGGTTTTCAGCCCTTCCCCCAGATGTTGTTATTTCAGTGATCTGGAGCAGACCTTCGTCAGGTGGTTTTAATGTGTAGCCCAGTTGACAACTCTGGTTTACAGCCTTACCCGGAAATTTTCCAGGGCCAATTGCTAATACGGGTCAGGGAATGGCCTTGGTTTGCTAATCTTTGATTTCAGAATATAAAAAATTCATTAAGGCAAGTGTAGGATCAAACGGCAGCAATTGTTATTAACCTCATGAAGCCTGGCAAATGCTTGGCTTCCTAAAGCCACTAATTCCTTAGGGACTTCTGTGTATTGGCTTTCAAAGGAGCCTTCTTGGCATTTAGGCTTCCGGGCAGCCCTGGGTCTCCGGAGCAGAACGAAGTGTGTCACTGTTACCGCACTCTGATCCTTCTTGGTTTCAGCCTTCTTTAATCATTGGCTGAGACCTAAGGGTCAGGGATTTCTGCATAAGGCCAATTTATATAAACCTGATGTAATCCTGTTCCTAGATTTGAATTCTGAATGATTGGTTCTGATAATATATGATCTTATAAGTAAATCTGGAAATTAATGAATCATAATATTCTGCTTTTGATATATTAGTAATATGATTAAAAGTACTTCACAGTTATCTATACATTATCTTGTTGATAAATCTTAGTACCTTATAATTTAGTCTCCCTGTGAATTCTTTTCTACTGTGAATATTAGAATTTTGATTTTTTTTGATATATTTTTTATAGATCCCCCTGTCTATTTCAGACCCAAATTATTACTTTCTCTGAGGCATCCTTTGAACCTGGACTAGGGCTTGAGGGGGAACAGACAAAAGGATCCTACAGCTTCACACTAGTAAAAGGCATATTAAATGCGGTTATATGGATTAGGATTTGTGGAATCCACATAGGTGGCTTAAGAAATGGCCTCAGTTTTATTCATCCTGCATGTGCTGCTGAAGTCCATTTACATGACTAACGGCATGTATTTCTAATATCCCTAATTTTTAGGCATATATTTCTAATACACCTTTTCAATGAAAAAAACTAAAGTTTTGAAATTGTGTCTGCTGGAAAGTAGCATAATCCTTATGTTATTAATTTTATTGTTATGTACAAAAATGTTATTTATGTTATTAATTAATCCACTATTAACTTGCAATGTTGAAGACTAATTTTAGTGAAACTCTTGAGTGTTGCTTTAGTGACTTCTCTGAATTTATTCTCTAGCCACGCCTGAAGTGCAGTAATCCATCCACTCAGGTGGAGAGGAGGCAGCAGGAACGTGCCAGACACATTTCCTTTGCTGGGGACTTGATTGCCTTTTCACCTTGAAGGCCTCTCAATAGCAGGCAGCCAGAAGAATTGTGAATTAAAGAAAAAAAGCCAAACATTTTCTTCATATTACCCATGCTGTGGTGTATTCATAGGATACTGAAAAGTTGAAGAATATGGATTTGTGTTCGCTTATATTTAATTCACTATATAAGCATCATGTAATGTCTTAATATTCAGTGTTCACTAAAGTGTGTTTTAGATATGATACTGTTTTTCAGGGGAAGTGGGGATATTTTGTACTTTATGCAGAATAAAAAATGCACTGTGCTTAGCCTCTCTTGTTTAAAATGTTTAAGCTTAAAGCTAAGTATACTTAACAGCTTACAAACATTCTTGTTTAATCAACATATGTTAAACTTGGATAGTAATATTTACATCCTTTCATACTTTATTCTTAGTTTGAACTCTTAAATTCGTTGATGTTGAATAGCTTTGCATATTGCGTTTTCCAGGGTAAATGAGTTTCTTTAGATGAGCTTTCTGGATTCTGAAGTCAGTTTACATGCTGCTGTTTCAAATGGTTAAATTATTAGGGGTGCCCATTAAATTTTTGCCTTTTTCATTTTCCCCTTGACGTAACTGACAGCCTTTGAAGGAAATGCCTTCTTCCTTTGAAGAGAATTATATCGATCACAATGTGTTTGGAATGTTCTTTTATAAAACTCTTACCTATGAGATGGTAGAAGACAGGACTGTCAGGATAACAGAGCGCCAAGAAGACTCAGAGTGGCTAAAGCTTGTGACCAGACCTGGGTCCAGTTGTTTCTGTCAGCAAATGAGTTGAGGGTTGGAGGTAGTGACCAAACAAGCAGCAACTTTATGGATAACCCCTTAAGATTAGGGGTTTGCAAATAAGAAAAGAAAATGCATCTACTTTTGTTGTCAGAGGAAGGTGTGTTGGTCTTGTGGGAGAGAGAGTATTTATTATCCATGTCCATGACATGTCCATGTCAGCAGTTGCGAGGCTATGTGAAGTGCTGGCTTAGGAGAATGTTCTCAGAATGCTTAGTCTTACCAAAGATAAAAGTGGCTTGTATTCATTAAGTCTGTTAGTGAATAATTCAAGCAAGACACGCAGAACAAAGAAATATGTATAGAAGTTAGGGTTTACTAAGGGCCCAAAGCCACAAACATGTACAAGAGGTTGGTACAAAGGAACCAAAGACTTAGGATCTATGTGAAACGATATGTAATGTAACAAAATAATATCTGCCCTCAAGGATAAAGTAGAGGAGAATAAGACAATGTCCGTAAACATGATTTTTTTTCTTTGGTAGGTTTAATAAATGTACAATTGAATCGTTTGGAAAGCTTTTGGCTGCTAAGTAGTAGTAAAATGAACTCAAACTGGCTTCACGATAAGGAAACTTATTTCACGAGTCACCAGGGTGATTCTAAGCACTTTCTAATCAACAGCTCAGTGATGGCATCAAGGTCCAACACTCGGTTCATAGTTCTCTTGGTCATCCTTGGGGTCAGCTTCTCCGAGGCTGGGTCCTTCTGGGGTCATAAGAAGGCTGCTGGTGGTAACAGAGCTATGTCTTTCCTTTTGGTCTGGTTAGGCTAACTGATGCTGATCCCTATCTGCAGATAATAAGAGTCGGGAGAGGATGGGAAACGAGTAAAGGGGAAGGCCACCATCAGTGTCTCCCACGACTAGACAGAGTGTTCCGGGGCTACTGGACTCTGGGATTATGAGGTATTAGAAAAACCTTTACAGACAAAATGGAAGAAAACTGCTTGAGTAGAAGGATAGCCTTTGCAAAATCGAAAAAAATGGCATATCCATTTATTGAAGACCTACTGCGTGACAACCCCTTTGCAAACAATATTTAACGATCACAGTAACCCTACAAAAGATGTCTTATACTGCCCATTTTATGGACAAAGGAACCAAGGCTCAGAGGATGTAAGTGATTCTGTGTAAGCTTAGTTCCCTCTTCTCCAAAGCTTCCGCTCTTCCCTTTAATCATAGGAGTAGGACAGTCAAGACCAGAACGTGAGGTTAAAGAACTGATGGTTTTCAAAGCGGCTGTGATGTGCTGCCCAGTCCCTCTAAAGGACTGAGGAACTGCCTCCAGGTATCTGAAGCACAGAGAGCGCTCAGCCATCATCCCATGAGAACTGCCTGAGGTCAAGACAGACACCTCACCCAAGTCTCCGCCCTGTTTCCCAGGTGGCCTGTATTCATTGACTGAAGTGAGGCTAGAAGGACCTGTCGCCCTCTGGACTACCCTAAAGGATCATCCCAAATTCAGAACCCCTGTAGAGTGGGCTGAGGCATCCATGCTCAACTTCTCCCTCTGCCCAATCCTGTACCTTCTCGTCCCTACAGCTGTTGATCTCGAGAGCACTCCCTCATAAACCTCTTGCATTCTAATCTCTTTGCTTCCCAGGGAACCCGACCTGTGACAATGACCAATTTAAAGTATTTGAGAAGATGGTATTGTGGAAACAATTGATACAGTAATATTTTGGTCTTCTATAAAATCAAGTGGTGTGACCACAACCTAGTTTTGAAATTTTATTATTCTTTGGGCTTGCTGGTAATAAGGAAGGGTGGAAAGGCATGGTTAAGAAGGTTTACAATGGGAACTATGACATTTTTGAAGCTGATGTACATTTAATTAAGAAATGACTTTTTGGGCCGGCCCCATGGCTTAGCGGTTAAGTGTGCGTGCTCTGCTACTGGCGGCCTGGGTTTGGATCCCGGGCGCGCACTGACACACCGCTTGTCCGGCCATGCTGTGGCTGTGTCCCACATACAGCAACTAGCAGGATGTGCAGCTATGACATACAACTATCTACTGGGGCTTCGGGGAGAAAAAGGGGGGGAAAAAAAAGGAGGAGGATTGGCAATAGATGATAGCTCAGGGCCGGTCTTCCTCAGCAAAAAGGAGGATTGGCATGGATGTTAGCTCAGAGCTGATCTTCCTCACAAAAACAAAACAAACAAAAAAAAATGACTTTTTTTCCCCTCTACAAATTTGGAGATTTCATAAAAGCTAAGAAAACCTACAAAGAGATAAGTCTCATATTGGTATCCAATACTGATTTGAAAGCAGTGAAGTATAATTTAGAGACATGAAATAGGGTTTAAAAGGAGTCAAAAGAGATATATCAGCATGCGAACAGTAATTGCCTATGGGTCACGGGTCATCTATGGGTGAACTCGTTCTGCTTTTCTCATTTCCTGAATAGATTTTATTTCCTTCAGTAAGAAAATGGGAGAATGATTTTCTTGTAGCATCTCCTGGTTTTTATGAAACCCAGCAAGAGAGAGGTTAATTTTGGGGTAGTATTTACTCCTATTTCCTGTCTTAAAAAATATTTTAGCAAGTATAGAAAACTTTGGGAGACTAACACAGCATTAATATTGCTACATATTTCTTTTTCCATTTTGCATTATCGAGAATAAAGTGCCCCAATTAAATGACATATAAAGACAGAATATTAGAATATTTATTAAGTGGATGATTTATAAGAAAGACATTGATGAATAAAGGTAAAATTTTTCACTCATGTTGAACATGAAAACTTTGTGTAAAGTTTACATTCAATTTCATTTTTTAAAAAAGTATCTGCCTCTCTAAGATTATATCATAGTGTGCGAAGCACTGGTGAGATTTATGTCACCGGAAATTCCCAGTTTGCTGATTTCCCTGAGATTTCTCATCCGATGATTGTACTGCAACAAGTGAGCATCATTGACTGCAACCTTGAAGTGGTCAGCTTCAACCAGGACTTGTATCTGAAATGGCACATACACAGAACTGTTAGAAACGCCCATTAATTTCAAAACCAGTCTGGCCTGAGCTCAGGATGCCCAACATATCATCTTTATGATCATTTGTGGAACTGATTCAAGTCCAGAAAGTAACTTTACAGCAAAAATAAACCCTACATTATTCAAAGATTTACACAAAATGATAAAATTGTTAGAAAAATATATAGTTGAAGCCGTAAAGGAAAAGATTAATAAAAACATAAAATTTACATAAAAACTACATAAAAACAAAATTTTTCTATGGCCTACAACAGCTAAAAGTGAAAAATAAACAGTGCAGTAGGAATCCCCTAATAGAGTGGCAAATGTTCTGAAGATTGATGGTAAGCAGTTTTGGCGAGAGTAGGGAAGACATCCCCTTCCAGTAGTTAGTGGATGTGTTAATCCTTTGGAAGCAGGACTTGGGCGATATCTAAATTTTAAACACCTATGTTCTTTGAATAAAATTGTTCTTCTAGGGGGGCCGGCCCGGTGGCGCAAGCAGTTAAGTGTGCGTGCTCTGCTGTAGCGGTCCGGGGTTTGCCGGTTCGGATCCCGGGCGCGCACCGACGCACTGCTTGGCAAGCCATGCTGTGGCGGCGTCCCATATAAAGTGGAGGAAGATGGGCATGGATGCTAGCCCAGGGCCAGTCTTCCTCAGCAAAAAAAGAGGAGGATTGGCAGATGTTAGCTCAGGGCTGATCTTCCTCACATACACACACAAAAAAATTGTTCTTCTAGGAAGCAAAGGTTTATAAGGATAGTTATTACAGTATTTTAGTAAAATAAATAACCTTCCCAGGTTTTATTTGGAATATTTCCATACTCCAAATTTTCATCCATAGGGTACTGGTTGAATTATCACGTGTCTAAACAATGAAATGCTGTTGAGTAACAGTGTTCTGATGTGAAAAGGTGTCCACCAGATGGCAAAACATGGTCCCTATGTGTCCCTGCCCTTGAGAAGCTAACAGTCTAGCTGTTTTACTGCCCGCTCCACAGTGGACCATAACCAGCATGGTGGACCTAATAAATATTTGTTGAAGTAGTGCTTAAAAAGTGTGTTGTGGGGCCGGCCCGGTGGCGCAAGCGGTTAAGTGCGCGCGCTCCGCTGCGGCGGCCCGGGGTTCGCTGGTTCGGATCCCGGGCGCGCACCGACGCACTGCTTGGCAAGCCATGCTGTGGCGGCATCCCATATAAAGTGGAGGAAGATGGGCACAGATGTTAGCCCAGGGCCGTCTTCCTCAGCAAAAAAAAAAAAAAAGAGGAGGATTGGCGGATGTTAGCACAGGGCTGATCTCCTCACAAAAAAAAAAAAAAAGAAAAAAAAAAAAAAAGTGTGTTGTATGTCATAGACAATACTGGAAAGATATTCACCAAGTTGCAACCTTTGTGAGGATGGGGGAAGGGGTAAAGGATGGAGGACTTTTTAGTTAATTTAAAAATCTATAAATTTTTTTCATAAAACAAGCACGTATTGATTTTAGAATTAAAAAATATTTAGTTTTGATTGCCATGCCAACTGTGTTGTTTTAAGGAACTAAGTCTCAGTCCAACCGTACCACAAAGACTTTCTGCCTTTTTTGGTAAAGATGATATTTTTCTCATTTCCAGAAAAGCTGGAACTCAGAGTGGTGGTAACAGGCACCACAGCCGCTCCTGGCCGTGTTCCAGCCTGGCCCCCTGGGATGGGGAGGAGATGTACCAGTTAGGCGTCCCAGGACAGCTGAGGAAAATTCCTTTCAAGCGCATTGTGGTTTAGAGTGATTCCCCAGGAGCAGCATACATTATCAATATAAAATAGTAGCAATAACTTACTTTGAATGGTTTACCACTTTCAAATGGGAAAACCATCTGTCTTTCTTCCCTTCCCCAGACATTATCCAGCTTTGTATTGCAAACAATGACTCTCCTGTTCTGCTCATTGAAGCGTGGGTTAAAGTGGAAGGCGACATCATTCCTTCTCTTGAAATCTAAAGCAAATCTGTTTTAAGCCAAAGACCAGAGTTAGTAAAATGAGTCAAGTTGTGCATTTGCATCAAGTGAAGAACATATACTTTTCTAAACAGCAAATCGTTTTATAAAATGCAGGAAAATTTTCTAACCGGGAAGCAAACTGGAAAGGACACTAGGCCAAGTATTGCATGTCATGCCGTAGTATCTAAAAGTAAGCAAGACAGTGTGTTGAGCTCTTTTGCCTCATTGTCTTGGTCACGTCGTTCCACTCAGCTGTAATTCCCTCTTTACTGCCTCTACTCACCAACACTCTTCAAGGTTTTCTTATAGAGGTTTAGGGCCACTTTGAGGGGGCTTTATGCTTTACATTGCAGATAGTAATGGTTGCCTCCTTCCTGCCCTGCCAGGTTGCTTTTAACACCTATTAAAGGCAAACCAGTCACACAAATAAGAGCTATCAAGTACCTGGCTTCCTCGTAGTTAACCAAAAGCCTAGTCCTGAAACAGCAAGAACAAGATAACGTAGCTAATGTTCCGTATCCTGTTGCTAAGTTGTAAAGTCGTGACAAAAATGTGTTAAACATTCCATGATGTGAAGTGGAATTAATGAAAGTGCTGGCTTAACTTTTTTTTTTAACAATTTTATTTATTTATTTTTTGTGAGGAAAATTAGCCCTGAGCTAACATCTGATGCCAATCCTCCTCTTTTTTTTTGCTGAGGAAGATTGGCCTGGGCTAACATCTGTGCCCATCTTCCTCTACTTTATACAGGACGCCATCACAGCATGGCTCAACAAGCGGTGCAGCGGTGCACGCCCGGGATCCGAACCTGCAAACCCCGGGCCACCACAGCGGAGCGCGCGCACTTAACTGCTGCGCCACCGGGCCAGCCCCTGGCTTACCTTTTTGACCCCATTCCTGCTACTTGGATGTTAAGGCAAACACAAGTCCTGACTGTTGGAGTACTAGCCCTTGCCCTCAGTTTCTCAGTGAACTCCATAGATCTAGCACTAGCACGAGAATCAGCAGGTGCTCTTGTTTTAAAGCAAAGTCTGCACTCTAGACCTATTAGCAATGATTCCCTGGGTATTTTGGTTCACCCAGTAACGGGCACATACAACCCATTACGTGATTATATCGGGTGAATGTTCCAATGATTAAATTCACGGGGAAAGGACCAAGATAGTCAAATGGCCATAGAATTTGTATTTGACTAAATATCCAAAGGCTATATTTCCTCTGCAGTGAAAAGCAAGATGTCATCTCTCCCACCCTCAGCATTCTTTTTCTCATGTAATTTTTCACAAAGAATTTGCAGGACCAAGCAATAATCTTTTCAGTTTACTAGCACCTTAACCATTTCAACCAAAATTGGTTTTGATCTGCCACAGTGTCAGTCTACATCTCTAGTGTTACTGGAGCTAGTTTCCAGTGCAATAACCCTAAATAAGGCAACGATATATATATATACCAGTGTGGTTCTGTGCGATAGGGGTTGTGGGAGGAGGAGAGCAGATATTAACACACCGTGAGCGCTGTGTGCGCAGGATAAGGTATGCTGGGTTCTATGTTATGTTGGGAGGAAAGATGGATAAGGACATAGGCAGAGGATATATATGTTTTGTAATTTGCTGTGAGACAAGCTTCATTGTGCAGGGAAGAACTGGGCTTACAGAAGCTGCATAGGCCATGTGGAAGGAAGAGTTGGCTTAGGGTAGTGACCATCATGGATAACCAGAGGAGGCTGGCTGGAGGTTGGAGTGAATGGGCTATTTGAGGGTAAAATGATCAGATCAGAAGCTGAGTCTATCTCCTGGTAACAGAGGAGGTGGCTCCCTTTGATTCACCAGGAACAGACACTCATAGAGTCTGTGTGTGGATTACTGAAGAAACCTGTGTACATAGCTTGAATTTGTACCTTTTGTGTACTGTCTACAAGACCCAGAAAGATGAATTAATGGCTGCAGGAGCATTAGTGGTACCACTAACCTCGGGGATGGGCATACTGGACAGTGTCAGGATACCCTCAGCCTTCTTGTTCTACACGTAAGTAGAACCAGTGGTGATAACCAGGGCCAGGCGTCCCAGGGCAGCCATGAATCAGCATGGATTTTCCTAAGTTAGCTTGAAGGCTTACCCCATCCTAGCTCACCTCAATCAAACCAGTTCCAACGGCAAACGTTGATTTATTTTGAGGAAGTCTTTGAACCTGTAGAATCTGTTCAAATCTTTTAAGTAAATAGTATCTACTCAGAAGGCTGGGGTTCCCCATCCTGCCCTTGTCATCTGTAGACCAGGCCGACACCACAGGAATCTGTGACTCTGCTGTTGCACCCACTATGAAGACGGAAATGACAGCCGAGCTCGCAAGGTCTGCGACTGCACTGTGACCTGCACAACTGCAGCGAGATTTCTACGACTATGAGCACAGAGTGGTATAATAGCCAAGCTCTCAGATCAACTCAGAACCATGTCCAGTGGGATCTTTTTGATTTTGAGCCTGAGTTTTGATGGGTGTGTAGACATAAAGTGCATGCTTGGGTTTTTAGACAATATGTGGCTCAGAGATGGAGGGATGGCCACACATTACATTACAAAAGCTCTACTTTTCCTTGAATTCTAAGGCTTTCACTGCCAGGAAGAACCAACAGAATGGGTTTTTCTGCTCTTCCTCTTTGTCCTCAAAAATTACAACTCTATTTTATCCTGGTTCTGGAAAACAAAATTTAGTGAGGGAAATGTTGTCCCCTTATTGGGAACACGGACTGATTTATGCAATAATCTCATACTATGGTATAGCCAAGATTCTAAATGTGTAGTTTTAAAAATTCTATTAAAATTCAACATAGATCATCCTTTATTGAAAAACCAATCAACAAATATGTCAGACTTGCTAATCTTGCTGTTTACCTGTTTGCGTTGGGCTTTACTGTGCCCAGAATTGTTATCAGCATGCGAGGCATGACTCCTCCAGGCAAAGGCAGGTCATAAGGCACAGTCTGGGAATAAAAAATATATATGTATCAATAAAGAGTCATGTTTCCTTGGGGAAAGAAAGAAAAGGATGTTGCTAAAGTTCAATCACTATTAATATGGGTGACTAATACATAACCCTAATGCAAGCCATCTTTCCAGACTCTCAGTCCCCCTTGCCCAGGGCCTGAAGAGATAAGGCTGCCTACGTGCACAACTTATAATTGGTGCCAAAGGCAGAACATAGCCCCTTTTGGAGCACTGTATCTCTCCTTACTAGGGCCATCCCAATCTATAACTCATTCACTTAGACTGTTTTTTAGGAAGGCTTAAGCCAGACCTCACAGTCAGCATTAACATTTTGTGCCACTCTTAAGACTCCTTGTCACATAACATACTTCATGGTAGTTGTTCTGCTCCCAGACGGCAGGCATTGTGTCATGTTCTAGGGCTTCTGAGTTCTCATACTGTCTACTCACGTGACACCAGCAGAGTGCTTTGAATGTGGCAGATATTTGATATTCGCGGAACGGACACTTTCCAGTTAGTACCTTCCCTAGTTCATTCTGCAAATATTTATTGACCCTCTGTGTTCCAGGTGCTGTGAATACTCCCAGAGCTCTCTTTGGCCTCTTCTCTTTTCCCTTTATAATTTCCCCCTGGGTTCAACTATCACCCAAGTCTTTTCTCTCTAGCCCTGATCTGTGCTAGTCCTGTACTTCCTCCTGCCGTGATTTGCTCCCGGTGCCGCAAATCCAACAGGCGGGAACTGGAATTGTCTCCCCCGTCTCGCCCCCTTCAGGTCTCCTTCCTGAGTTCCCAGTTTGGACTGACCCTTGGCTGGTGCTCTAGTTGTCCAGCATTGAAAAGCCAGAGTCGTCTCTGACTCCTACGACTTCCCCACTAGATCCTGGGGTTCTTCCTCTGCAAGCTCTCCCACATCTGCATCTTCCTTTCCACAGCCTCCGTGTCCCACTCTGTCTGCACCTGACTAACCTGTGCTCTAGGCCCTGCTCAACGCCACCCACACCCCCAACGCTTTCTTTGCGCTGATGCTACCCGTGCCGTCTTCTCCATAGTCCTGAAAGGGTCTGACCCACACTGTTATGGAACTCTTTCCTCGTGTCTGCATCTACCTCCCAACTAGGCTAGACATCTGAAAGGGAAGGATCTGTCTGAGACGTGTCTGGCGCCTCCCAGAGTTAGGTTTTACACTTAGAATTCATTTACTAAAGTGTGTTTTAATATAAATGAAAATTCAATCCTTAGATCGCAAAATAATCTTTAGAACGTTTTTTAAAACTAGATCGCCTTGGTTCCCCCACATGTTCCCTCCATGACCCTGGGCAAGTTATAGAACTCTGGATTGCTCCATCCCCACCGTGGAAGATGGGGATAATAATACCATCTTAGGGGGTGGTTATAGGATACCTGAGCTCATCCGTGTAGAAGCACACTGCTGGCATGTGTTATGTACTCAGTGTTTATTAATAATAATGGCCAAAACTTCCCCCATTACTATGATTTTAACTTGATTTATACTAAAGCTGCTTTACAGATGCCTTCAAAAGATGCATTTGCTTCTCTTTATACTAACAGTACACATACTAAACTCAGTACAAACAACTATTTTTTCTATTGGACCAACATACACCATGGCTGGTCCTTGAAAAAGTGGCTTTAAGCCATGAGTTTAAAGCTTCAGTCTCCCTGAAGCCCTCTGCAGGTCAGTGCCAGAGCCAGCCCCCAGCCAGAGCACTGCAAAGTGCTGGCACCACCAGTCCAGGCAATTGCTGCATTCTTCATTAGCTTTGTCCTGCTCTCAATCAAGTATATGGAATGACTAACTCCATCCTACCAGTGGTCCGGCAGGAACGCCATAGGGGCCGGCAGCAGGGTAGGCTCCAGGAGCATGTGGTGGTCCAGGAGGCGGGTAGGCCCCAGGCCCACCTGGTGGTCCAGGAGGTGGGTAGGCCCCAGGCCCACCTGGTTGCCCAGGGTAGGCTCCTGATGCATTTGGTCCAGGATAAGCAGGTGTTGTTGAGCCAGGGTAGGGGCCAGGAGGTGCCTGTCCAGGGTAGGCCCCAGGATAGGAGGCCCCTGGGTAGCCCCCTGCCCCAGCAGGCTGGTTTCCCCATGGACCAGGCCATCCTTGAGGGTTTGGGTTTCCAGACCCAGGTAAGGCATCATTAAGCTGAAAAGAGAGACATAAACAATTACAGAATGAAAAACATTCACAAAAACAGAATTTTTAGGAAAAGAGAAATATGTGATCTAAGAAGTAGAGGGATATGGTGAAGATATGAAATTCACATCAAAAAACTTTTTCCACTGATAAATAGTTTTGAGTTCCTAAGATTAAAATTAGACTTTGGGATTACACATGCTTTATCACTTCATTCTCAGCTCTCATCAACTCAGATCATGGAGGGTTGCATTTTCATAATTTGCTAAAGTAGGGAGCGAGCTGTCCTCTGTAAAAGCACATACTTTCTAGCACATGTTATGTACAATCACAGACAGCAGGACGCTCAGCCTGCACCACATTTCCTGTTGCTCAGTTTATTTCTCGGCTCCTTCCGGTGGCCTCCACCTGCTTCTGTCCCAGGTGAAGGGGTTACCACTGTTAGTGAGTCCCAGGCCTCTCTCGGCCTGGCTTCCTTCCTGAATCTGTGGCTAGAAAACAAAACTCCAGCTAACAAGCCCTGACTGGAAACGTGAGGCCAGCGGAAGCCACATGGTGGGAGAGCTAGCAGGAAAGTCTCGTGGTAAAAAAAAACAAACCTCAACCTATGTGGAATGTATATTAGGGCAGGAAAACAGACATCAAACGCTTACCGAAAAACCGTCTGCCATTTTCCTGAGAGGAGAAAAAAAAAAGATGTTATCACATGATCCTAAAAGATTTCACCGGTTTCCATATAAATTTAACATCACAAATAGTTCATTGTGCAGTTCTAGTCAACCTACAGGCATTCTTCTAACCCAAGCCAGTCCATTCCCCAAATACGCCTATATCAATAGTGTGGAACCACAAGAGTGTCTTGTCAAAGGGCAGCAGGCACTCCAGCTGGATCACCGAGCCCCATTTAGCTCATAACTTTAAACTCTAACCACACGAGCCTGTGTTCCAAATCCTGGGAGTAACAGGCCATACAACGCAGGAAGGAGGAGAATAAGGAAGAAAACATTCTGCCCCATCCCTCAGTAACAAATAACAAATGTCTTGCATTTATCTTTGGTCCTCCTTCACCTGCCTTCCTGTGCTCTTTTCCACCACGTCTTATTTTTTTCTTATTTTTATTTATTTTTCGTGTGTGTGAGGAGATCAGCCCTGAGCTAACATCTGCCAATCCCCCTCTTTTTTTGCTGAGGAAGACTGGCCCTGGGCTAACATCTGTGCCCATCTTCCTCCACTTTATATGGGACGCTGCCACAGCATGGCTCAACGAGCAGTGCGTCGGTGCGCGCCCGGGATCCGAACCGGCGAACTGCCGGCCGCTGCAGCAGAGCGCATGCACTTAACTGCTTGCGCCGCCGGGACGGCCGCTCCACCACCTCTTACAAAGGGTTCAGCGTGTTGATATCGCCACCTCCCCTCCCAGCCCCACAAACTGGTCCATGTCTGGGTTTTAGGAGGAAAGCAGAGTTGGTCTATTCCCGCTGAGATTTGAAAGACATGCCACCCACCCCCGCAAGAAGTAATTGCTGCCGATTATTTATTCCTTCATTTGCACACATTTACGCCTGCTCTGGGCCAGGCACTGTGCAGGCTCCTATCTGCGTGTGAGGAGGGACAGGTCAAGATCCACACGGTCCAAGGGCCCACAGGCCCCAGGGACCACAAGTGATCAATGCTGTGAGTCAGACCGCATGTCGTGGAAAGTGACAACTGGATCAATTACTTCTAAAAGGGAAGTGCTGTTTGAGCTAAGATTTAGAGGAAAGCTGAGATTGGGATGTGGAGAAATGAAGAAGAAAAGTGGGCATAAGGTGCTTGTTTTTTGTTTTTTTTTTTTTGAAGATACTTGTTACTGCAAATGAACTCTATGGCAGTATAACAAATAAGGTTAAAAACAAAAAGTCAGGCAATGTGGAGAAAATATTTTGGGGTAGGATGCTACCAAAAAGGGTTGGCCTTGCCCAAAGCTGCCTCATGGGGTGGCCTTGAGACATCACTCTTGCTTTCTCCTGCTGCTCCCCCTGTGCCAAGTCCCTAACCGCACACACGATGTTTCACACCTGCTCCCATGGGAGACACTCCAGCAGTGAGGGGAGGGGGCTGCTTCAGACTCCCGAGGCTGGGTGAGTTTTCTCAGCTCATGATCACCTGTGCTATGGCCAAAATTCCCTGGACCTTAAACAATCAGAATCTCTTTTTCCTTGAGTTACTCACTTGTGAAATTTACTCAATTATGTTAAGAAATGACATTTTCCCAAGGGATCCAATAAATGGCAACTACCGGATAGGTCCTAAAAATGTAAAACATTAGATTTTTTGGTAGAAACTCAAACAGGTAGAGCTCCTTCTAGGACTTAATGTGTGCTTCATTTACACACACCAGATATTTTATCCTACTCTGCTGTGACTTAGATCACAGTTAAATATTACTTTCCACTAATTTCTTTTTGCACATCTCTTTTTTAACTTGGGCATTCTCAAACATATTTGGAAGCAGTTAGGTTATCACTGTGCCCATCTTCCCAGGTGGGAAACTGCTGGCAACTTGACTGGGAAGTCACAGGGACTCTTCCGGGCTCATATTCACTGTATTTCCTATAGTATTTGACCTTTTCAAGCAAGAGTCCGGTGCTCCTCTGCTTGTGCTTCCTCCCCCCAAAGGCTGACACGCCCAGAGAATGTGCTGCGGCCGCAGAGGAACTTGAGAGCAGAGCAGTTACAGAAAAGGAAGAGGAAAGACATTTCTTCAATCAAGACAGTAAAAGCCTCACTCATTGTGGACACCAGTAGGAAACAATCTCGACCTTCACACGGGGCAGAGAGCTGGGTTCCTTTGACTAGACAAACTCTTCTTCCACCCCTGGGCAGCATACCCAAGACCCAGCAAGAACTTGATGAGTGTTCTGACTTGTTTTAAACACAAACACCCCACTGTGTAGGGCTGCTTCCCAGCCTCAGCACCACTGACGTTTCAGGCCGGACACTTTGTTGTGGGCGCTGTCCTGTGCGTTACAGGATGTTGAGCAGCATCCCTGATTTCAACACAGAAGGTGCCTGTAGCCCGACAGCCCTGCCTCAATTGCGACAATCAAAAATGTTTTAAGACCTTGCCAAATATCCCTGGAGGAGGGGGAGAGGGCAAAACACCGCCTGGTGAGAACCCTGGTCTCAGCTGCCGTGCGTCCCCACGTGAATGCGCACACAGGTGGGCACATGCACAAGGAGTGCCGATTGTCAACCCTAGCTAACTCTGCCCCACAGCCTCATCAAGGGTCCCAGCAACATGACTCAGAGCAGACTAAGATGTGTTTAAAAGCTGATTACACCCAGACTCACGTAAAGACAGCATTTCCAAAATTCAACATTTATTCTTTTCAAAGTCTCTGCTCGAGTTTATTCAGTTTATTTTCCAACCCGAGCAAAACAATTTGAGAAACAAAGCAGATTTCACTTTATTTCCACTGTGTTTCACACAACACCTCGGATGACACTTTGGACTGTGTTGTGACACATTAGACAAGCCCCTTAGAATATGAACACCCTGCATTTGTGTGGTGCTTTTCAGTTTACAGAGCACTTTGACATACCTGTTTTGATTCTGATATGATTTCATCAGACTGACAGGGGAGAGTTAATATGCCCACTCTAGAGAGGAGAAAACCGAGACACAGAGAGCTAACGTGGTGGCCCTAAGTCGTTGTGTCATTGGTGGGCCAAGGACCAGGGCCCAAGCATCCTGACTCCTACTCCAGGCTCATTTTACACCAATAGAAAACCTCACACTTTGAAATTTTAAAGTAAAATTCTTTGAAAGTGTTAATTACTTCATTTAGAAATTAATCGCCTGGCTTATTCATTCAGAACTACATATATGCAATTGTAAACAAATTAAAAAAGAGATCATGTTTTTGTCAGAAAACTAGCTGGATGACACACAGTGTGCAGTGATATTGAAGACAAGGGTGCCATTTTGCACAGTCACTGTGCTAATTACAACCACATTTAAACCAATAAAATGTATTTTTCCAAAAATTGGGTATGCACTGTTTTGATTAGGTCAACTCCCGACCATCAGATCTCTTTTTTGAAAAGGGTTATAACCAATGCTCTTTTGAAATCAAGGTTAGCAACTTTAGAACTTAAAAAAAATCTATTTGGATAAATAACTGCCTTACTTGCCTGGAAAATTTCTTTCTTTCTTTCTTTCTTTTAGATGAGTAGCTTATGCAGAGAGAGACAATCAAATGTAAAAAATTTCCACACTCTACGGATACTATAGATATGTGAACTCTGTCCTGGCATTTCCAGAATCAGAGACTTTTGAAGAGCCAGAAAAGAAACATTACATCAAAGACAAAGAAAAATAGAGGAAATAAAATACTACCTGGGTCTTCACATTTGGAAAAACCTACAGGAAGAAAGTAGTTCCAGTATCACTTTGGAATATGGAATTTAAACACGAGGCAGAATGTAGACCATTTTAATCGGCTGTTAATTGTAGCTTTTCCCCTTGATAAAGAGTGGCTGTCCAGTGTACTATGTTATTCTAGGGCCCACCTAGCAATTAATCCAGTTCCCCAGCTTCCCAGGAGCACTTGTGAAATTTCTGCTCACAAAGGGCCCTGACCTTTATCCGAGCTGTAGGGTAAGCAGATCCTGAAGGTATTTCCGGAGAACCCCAAGGCACTGCCCACACTGCTCTCCAAAGGACACAGGAGACGCCGTCTGCTCCCTGGCCCTGCTGAAACACGGAGCGGGGCTTGAGGAAAGTCCACTTCCCAAAGCCAAATTCAGTGATGCTGAGTTGGAATAAAGGAAACTGGTCCTTTACTAGGATTTCTTTCTCATTATAATTCCTCAGCATCAAGGAAGGTAAAGCTACTTTGTGCCTCTCAGTTACTGATTTTTTCCCCAGGGAAAAGCTGAACATCAGTCAAGAGAGAACACGTGATACTTAGCAGCAAATTGGAAGTAGACAGCAAGCACTGCCCTGGCAGGCACACTCCTCAGCATCTCCTGAGAAGAACCAGTTCTGGCACCAAATAGCACGTTCCCAAGTGACCCTCAGCAGGAGGCCCCGTCCCAAACCACTGCAGGAAAGAGGCCATGTTTCAGATCAGTCACCCTGAGTCTCAGGTACATTAAGGTGACAAGCCAGTTGGTATTAAGGTCAACATGAGGTTCTCAAGTTATACTATATGAATATAGGTCTCCGCTGCAGTCAGTATTTAGAGTCTGGCTGACGAGGGTTCTAGGGAAATAGGTACGTAAATTATAGGTGAGACCAACATTGGCCTTCTGACCTCAGTAGCCATAAGTGAAAAGTCTTCATAACGAACCTATGAATATTTGTAGCACAGTGAGATATCAATAAGGACCCCTCAACAGAGCAAGACTTGCCTATCCCATTCAAATAACTAGCTTTGGGGTCAGTCTGTCAGGCAGTACTCCCCCTCTTCTGCTACTTATGTAACCTGGTGAGGCATCTTCCTAATACTTCTAAGCTCAAAACATTCAAGGACCATCATCAAACTTTTCCCCAGAATTTGGAGTAAGTGCTGATTCTGAGTACAACCCCCAAATGTTATGAATTTGGGAAGCAGCTCCCATCTCCCAAAGATCAAGGATGAGGCACAACCATCCAAGGGATCAAGACTGGACTCTAGGGATTCAAAGTCAATGTCTGAAGAGGAGACTGTTGTGAAAAAATTAATTTTTAGTATTAAGTTTTAACTTTTATGGAAACACAATTTCCCCATACAAAAGGTAAACTTTATAAACTTGAGGCAAATGAGTCAGAATTTTGGAAGTTGGTGAAAATTCTCTCATGCTCTGTGCCCAAGTGGTCAATTTTTATTGCTATCATTTTCTTCAGAATTAACTGAGACTGTCTTCCATTCTTTCCCAGAATTCTAGAAACAGACTGGGTCACGGAGGTCCAACTGTCCTCATTGTCCAGCAACCCAACTCCCAGGAGTCACCTTACAAATATTCCTATACAGTGTCTGGACTAGGAATCGCTAACTTGAAGGGGCCGGCCTGAAAGCCAAAGTCACAGCCTCCACCCCTGTGTTCCCGACTCCCTGGCATTGAGCTCCTGCTCCTCAGAGTGGGTGCATTGTAGTGTTTTATTTGAGCAACTGATAATTCAGAATAAATCCTGGAGCACGGTTTAACAGCACCCCCCCGCCCCCCCCGCAAACCCCCTAGAGCTCTGCACACTCGGATCAACATTCCCTCACACTCTAGACATCCTCCGCTCAGATCTGGGATCCTTAAACCCAAATTAGCCAGTCTGGGCAGAGACGAGTCACTGATTTGCAAAAGCTTAGGGTCTGCGGTCTTTGCCAAGCCGGACACATGCCCACCGAGGCCTTGGGGCAGCACCATTCTCGTGGGATCGGCATCCAGCGAGCGGCTGCAGGCCCTGACGCTGCCGGCCGGGCCTGGGAGGAGAACTCGTCGGCGCCCCACGGCAAGACCAAGGGGCGGGGCAGCCAGGTCACGGGTCAAAGGAGCGCCCTGTAGAGGCCTTGGCGGAACCCCCGTGTCCTGGGGAAGGGGACCTGGCTCCTAACACCCAGCTGTAGCGGCCGCTGGGTCGGACGAGCGCGCCCACCCACCGCCCACCGGCGGCGGCCGAGCGGCGGAGGCGGGGCGCGGCCGGGGCTCCCGGTGGCGCAGAGGGGCCCTGTGCCCGCGGCCGCAGACCCCCGCCCGCCCCACGACGTGCGTGAGGTTCCGTAAGGCGTCGCTAACTTTCCCCGGGTCTCAGACTCCTCTCTCGGGGGCTCAAGGGCTCTGGACCCCTGCCCTGAAGGCGCCCACCGCCCTGCCCCCGGCTCTCCGCGCGCGCCCGCCCCCCTGACCCCAAGAGACCAAGCCCCCTCCTCAGGCGCCGCAGAGCCCCCCAGAGAAGGCCGCGCTCCGAGCCGCGCCCGGGCGCCTCGCCCTGCAGGGGGGGAGCCGCCCGTGCCCGGCCCCAGCCCCGACCCCGTGCCCGGCCCCGGCCCGGCGCCCCGCGCCCCTCACCCCGCCCTGGCACTCGCTGGCTCGCTCGCTCCGGGCGGCTCCTGCGAGGTGCTGCGGTCCCGGACGGGGCGGCGGCTCCGCGCCTCTAATACCCCGCCCGGCCCGGCCCGGCCCGCCTCTCCCGGGGCGGGGCCGCCCCCGCACCCCGGCCCCTCCCCGCCGGACAGCCGGGCGCCGCGGCTCCGCGCGCGGGGCAGGCGCTCCTGGCGGGGAGGGGGGACGCCGGGGGTGTGTCGCGTTCTCCGCCCTCTCTCCAGGTTCCCCTGCTGACTCCTCGGACGGAGACAGGCGAGTCCGCGAAGGTTTCCGTGCGCGCTTCTTGAGGGAGCTTTGCTTGCTCGCTTTAACCGTGCTTACCGATTTTCTGCTCGAATCGCAGGCACTCGCATCCCTTCTGCATTTACTTGACCTAAACCCTCTCTCGGCACCGAAGCCTCCCCAAGAAGCGCCCAGTGACCTGTGAAGTTTCTGAGATGCCGGCTGAGGGGCTCCCCTGTTCTGGGCCTCGCGTGCCTTCCCCTTTTGAATTGAGATGTAGGTTCACAACGCTCAGACTCAGAGCCCTGCATTGTTTTGCTGTCTGCTCTCCACCGCATCCTCAGCACCCGCCCAGTGCTGAGTGCCTACTAGGTTCTCAGTAACTGTTTGTTTCATGAACGAATGAACGAAATAATGAATTACTTCCTAGAAAATCTGTCTGTTTTCTCAAAGATTGGAGAGAATCCTGATGAAGAAAGGAATAATTAAATACAAAAGCACCTCTGGTAAAGGCAGGAATAAGACCAAGCTACATTTCTAAGAAAGGTTGTTACGACAAATAGCGATGCTTGCGAGAAAGGTGATATTTATTTGGTATCATTTAACTGGGTAATAGGTGAGTGAAATGGTTAAAGGTGTCTAAGACGGGTTCTTAAAATATATCCACTGGGGCTGGCCCCATGGCGTTAAGTTCGCGCGTTCAGCTTCGGGGCCGGGGTTCGCTGGTTGGGATCCTGGGCGCGGACCTACTCACCGCTCATGAGGCCATGCTAAGGCGGCGTCCCATATAGAAAAACTAGGAGGACCTACAACTAGAATATACAACTAGGTATTGGGGCTTTGGGGAGAAAAAAGAAAAAGAGGAAGATTGGCAACAGATGTTAGTGCAGGGCCAATCTTCCTCCAAAAAAAAAATAATAATAATACAAGATCGTGGGGTGATGGAGATGTTCATTATGTCGATTGTGGTGATGGTGTCAGGGGCATAGACATGCATCAAAACTCACCAAATGGTACCTCAATAAAGCGGAAAAAAACGAAGAAATACAGATAAAAAGGAAAGAAAGCAATCATCATTTCAAAAAATATATGCGTATATATATCCACTCATTGGGCGGCCTGGTGGTGTAGTGGTTAAGTTCAGGTGCTTGGCTTCCATGGCCCGGGGTTCGCAGGTTCGGATCCCCCAGGCGGAGCTGCTCACCGCTTATCAAGCCATGCTGTAGGAGGCGTCCCACATATCACGTAGAGGAAGATGGGCACAGATGTTAGCCCAGGGCCAGTCTTCCTCACCAAAAAGAGGAGGATTGGCAGCAGATGTTAGCTCAGGGCTAATCTTCCTCACCAAAAAAAAAAAATCCACTCACAAAAGCTAACTCAAAACAAGTTAAAGACTTAATTAAGACATGAAAACCTAAAATTCTTTTTGGAAAACATAGGGAAAAAGCTCCTTTTTTTGTGTGTGTGAGGAAGATCAGCCCTGAGCTTACATCCATGCTAATCCTCCTCTTTTTTTTTTGCTGAGGAAGACCGGCTGTGAGCTAACATCTATTGCCAATCCTCCTCCTTTTTTCTCCGCAAAGCCCCAGTAGATAGCTGTATGTCGTAATTGCACATCCTTCTAGTTGCCGTATGTGGGACACGGCCTCAGCATGGCCCGAGAAGCGGTGCGTCAGTGCGAGCCCGGGATCCAAACCCCGGCCGCCAGTAGCGGAGTGCGTGCACTTAACCGCCAAGCCACCGGGCTGGCCCTGGAAAAAAAGCTCCTTGACATGAGTCTTGTCAATGATTTTTTGGATATGACACCAAAGCACAAGCAACAAAACCAAAAATAAACAAGTGGGACTACATCAAACTAAAAAGCTTCTGCCAAGCAAAGGAAACCGTCAACAGAGTGAAAAGGCAACCTACCGAATGGGAGAAAATATTTGCAAACCATATGTTTGATAAGAGGTTAATCTGTAAAATATATAAGGAACTCATAACTCAATGGCAAAAAAAATCAGATAATCCAATTAAAAAATGGGCAAAGGATTCAAACAGACATTTTTCCAAAGAAGACATACAAATGGCCAACAGATACTGAAAAGGTGCTCAACATCACTAATCATCAGGGAAATGCAAATCAAAACCACAATGAGCTATCACCTCACACCAATGGCTAATATCATAAAGACAAGAGATAACAAGTGTTGGCCCAGATGTGGAGAAAAGGGAACCCTTGTGCACTGTTGGTGGGAATGTAAATTGGTATAGCCACTATGGAAACAGTATGGAGGTTCCTCAAAAAATTAAAAATAGAACTACCATATGATCCAGCAATCCCACTTCTGGGTACATAGCCAAAGGAAATGAAATCACTCTCTTGAAGATCCCCATGTTCATTTCAGCGTTGTTCACAATAGCCAAGACATGGAAATAACCTATGTGTCTGGTGATAGATGAATGGATAAAGAAAATGTCACACACACATGCAAACACACACTGGAATATTATTCAGCCCTGAGAAAGAAAGAAATCTTGCCATTTTCAACACCATGGATGGATCTTGAGGGCTTTATGCTAAGTGAGATAAGTCAGACAGAGAAAGACAAATACTGCATGGTATCACTCATATGTGGAATCTAAAAAAGCCAAACTCAGAAACAGAGTAGAATGGCAGTTAGCAGGGGCTGGGGGTGGGGGAAAAGGGGGATGTTGGTCAAAGGTACC
Organism: Diceros bicornis minor; assembly: GCF_020826845.1. Lineage (NCBI taxonomy): Eukaryota > Metazoa > Chordata > Mammalia > Perissodactyla > Rhinocerotidae > Diceros > Diceros bicornis. The sequence goes on along the minus strand of NC_080763.1, from coordinate 5,215,049 downwards.
AACTTCCAGTTACCAGATGAGTAGTTCTGGGGATCTAGTGTACAGCATGGTTAACAATACTGTATTTGTGTTGGAAAGTTACTAAGAGAATAGTCTTAAATGTTCTCATCACACACAAAAAAATGGTAAGTATGTGAGGTGATGGATGTGTTAACGTTATTATGGTAATCATTTATCAAAAAAATGAAGGTTATCAAAAAATGAAGTCAGATCACAATAGCGGCTGCTCCTTACTGAGCACTTGTTATGCACCTTGTGCTTTGCCTAGTGCTTTCCAAGCATATACAGGGGTGGGTGTTTTTATCCCCATTTTAGAGGTGGGCAGACTAAGGCACAGAGAATTAGATATGGCCAGGATCACAACACTGATTCAGCTGAAAGTGTGTCAGGGTCTGAGAAATAAGTGTTTGGAACTGGGATATTTGCCATTCAACAGATTGAGGCAAAGAATAAAATGAGAGAGAGAGAGGGAAAGAAAGGAAAAGGACAGGAAGGGATGAGAGGGGAGGGAACAGGAGAAGGGGGGAGGGAAGGAAGAAAGAAAATGCTACCAGCAACAGGACTCCAAAACTTGGTAGATTTAGAAGTTGGAAGGGGTCATTCAGAAACGGGAAGAATGGTCGACCGCAAGATGAAATGACCTCTGAGAGAACGGAGGAGCGGGTGCTCTTTGATTCCAGCGTTGCAGTTTGAGGAGCAGTTTCCTCTCACACGGTTCTGTGTCCGGCTGATAGCGTATGTGAGAACGCCTCTGGGCCTGCCTGACCTATGTCTGGGAGCTTTTGGCTTTTGGGCTAGAGGAGGAAGCGATTTGGTTCTAGAGAATGAAGTGAGGACAAAGGACTAAGGAGGGGATGTCATCCCCATCCAGCCTCTTTTGCTGGGTTGGAGTCCCGGGGAGGGAGGAACGGGGCCAGAAGCTGGCAGGCCTGTCTTGGTGAGAGCTCTGAGAGAAGTTGCATCAAGGCCTACGTGACAAATACAGCCCTTGGGTGTGAGGCAGCGTTCTTCCCCTCCTGCACACACCCTAGGGCTGTGCTGGCTCTTTGCAGATTTCCAGGGCAGACTCCTGGGACAGACATTAGCGTTCTCGCCAGGGATAAAGACTGGCAGTGTGACTGGGAGTTCCTCAGGTAGATGATGGACATTTCCCAGGGGCCGGTCAGCTGCTGCAGCAGACACCCTGGTTTGTTATCACGAGAGGGGTCCGCCTAGACCAGGGGGTGGGGCGCACTGGCAGGAAAGGGCTGGGGAGGGACCCTGCACACACAAGAACAGGACTGTGGGGAGCCTAGAAACAACCTCAGTGGGACAAAGGAGGCTAGAACCGGCCAACTGGTGGTTGTGATGTAACATGGTGATACAGGTCCACGTGTTCTGTGTTTTGGGCAATGACTTCACACAGAAAACCAAAATGGAAATTGGAAATGGGGTATTGTGGTATAATGTCACTGACACACTGTGAGTGAAGGGTGGAAATTAATGAAAAGTCAAATTACATTTTACTAGGAAATATTGCGACTAAGAAAATTGAAGGAAGCGGACATTTTTTTTTTTTTTGTGAGGAACATCAGCCCTGAGCTAACATCCATGCTAATCCTCCTCTTTTTGCTGAGGAAGATTGGCTCTGAGCTAACATCTATTGCCAATCCTCCTCCTTTCCCCGCCCCCCTCAAAGCCCCAGTAGATAGCTGTATGTCATAGCTGCACATCCTTCTAGTTGCTGTATGTGGGACGCGGCCTCAGCATGGCCGGAGAAGCGGTGCGTCGGTGCGCGCCCGGGATCCGAACCCAGGCCGCCAGCAGCGGAGCGTGCGCACTTAACCGCTAAGCCATGGGGCCGGCCCCGAAGGAAGCAGACATTTAAATTTGGAGTTTAACTTGGACCTTTTCTCCTATTACCCTCCTCCGCACTCACCCCATCAGGGCCACAAGGGCCCCTCGCTATTCCTCCTTGCACACAAGACTCGCTCTGGACTTGGCAACCTTGCACAGGCTGTGCCTTATATCTGAAACCTTCTTCTCCCATTATCTCCTATCTCTCACCTCCTTCAAGTCTTTGCTCAATGTCATCTTCTCTGTGAGTCTACTATTTTACCACCCTATTCAAAATCACAGCCTGAACCTTCCCCAGCTCCTCATGCTGCTGATCCCCTTTGACCCTGCTCTACTTTTTCTTTTTTTCCATAGTATGTGTCAATTTCCAGCATGCTGTAGACTTTCCCCGTTTCTGTGTATTGTTTGTTCCCCTGCCTGTCTTCCACTCCCCTCCCTGAATGCACAGTTCTTTGCTGTGCTGTTCGCTGATGGATCCGTGGCACGCAGTAAGCACTAGGTATTTGCTAAGTGGATCAATTCACAGCGTGGGTGCTGGGGAAGAATCCTGTGGCTGTTTGATTTTAACGCTTTCAATGCTCTTCCCTCTGGTTAACTAATGCCCCTTAAAATGATAAAAAATTTAAGAGTGAAGAATTCAATTAATATTTTTCTATGCTTATGAAATACACACAGAAAAAAATTTTTTAATGTCTACTCCCCAGGGAACTGACTAAAGATCGATGTCTTATTTTGGATAAATAGACCTAGTCTCTAAGCAACTTCATTATGAAGTAATTATCAGCCACCTCTTTAATACATTTTGCACAGGAAATTCAAATTATGTATTCTCTCCTTTTAACTTCGTCTTACCTTTTTGTTGGAAGAAATAGATAAGCATTATTCGTCTTATTTTTACTGTCAGGGAAAGTGATTTACTTCTCCAAACTCAGCCATGTCCAGGAACAGAAGCCAGAAGTCCTGCCTCGTACAACTCATCTAGAAAAACACTGAGCAAAGAATCCTTGCAGGAACTGGCTTATGTAAACTAGAGAGAAGGCCAGGTATAATCTGTTCCTAAATAATTCCTCTACCCCCTAAAATCACCAAATCATTACTAAATTGTGTAAAGATAAATGATTTCATTCAGTTTTCCACCACAGGAGGGAAATGTGCACAGGAGGGCCTCCCTTGAGGGGTGGAGACGGTCTCTTGGCAACCTCTAGGGTAAATTGGATGGTGCCTTAGTGGCTAGTACTGTTCTTGCATTGTTGTCCCCTCTAGGCTTGCACATACAAGTCGCTGTGTGGCTGGGGACTAATTATGAAAATACAACCTCTTCTCTGAAGAGGGAACTTGGCAACCAATTTACTTGACTGGATCATCCATAGTAAAGGACTAATCTGTGGGTATTATAAAGGAGTGAGCCACAGGAATGGCCTTTGTCTCTTAAGAAAATGCTGTAAATCTTCAGACTTTGAGTCAGGAGGCCACATAGTCAGGTGTGGCACTGCTGCCCTTAGAGGGGTGGCTGTTGATAATAAGAAAAAGGAATGGCCAGCTGGGTTATTATGGAGACACTGGATGAGTCACCTTTTTGCCTGTCTTTCTGGTAATTTTTGGTCACTTCAGGGACAGATAAAGCTCATGCCCTTGCTACTTAGTGGGCTCACTTACACCTAATCATGTGATCAGACATCTTTTTGGCTTCACTTCCTTATGTGCACATCCCCATGTAACCAAAGGTTACAAGGTACCAACTTCATGCCCCTTAAAGCTAACGAAAGCTATGATCAGGGTGTGCCCGGGAATTTATAATTTGTACACATGCAGTAAATGGCTCATTAGTACCCAACCCAAAGCCTATATAAACTCTTCCAAGATAAGTGTAAAAAGCAATCTAAGAAAATTGATTAAAATATCATAGAGTAACTTCTATGTACAGATTACTGTGCTATTTAAAATGAAGGACAAGGCCAGTATTAGCCCTCAAGCAGTAGGTTGGCTGATTTCTATGAATACAGGAGTTTGGGGACCGTGATTAAAACAACCAGGACCCTAGGAAAGGCATCTCACCAGGAGGGGGAAGAGGAACTTTGACAAAGCTGGTGGCATGCCAGAAGGTCCAGAGGGCATCTGGATGAGGGGAGCTTCAGTCAGAGTGAGCCAGGAGAGAGCAGGAGATGAAGATGAGAGCAAAGAGGGAGTCTCCCAGGACAAGTAACCAAGAGAAAGAAGAAATACACTGGAGAAGAGAGCAGAGCCAACTTTTTTTCCAGAGCCAAATTTTTAACAGGAAAATAGAATTGGAAAGGGAGGATAGAGAGAGGAGAATAGGGGAACTATGGAAATATAAAAGGTGTGAGTGAGCATGGAACAAACCAGAAAAGAGATGAGAAACTAGCCCTACAGTGGGCCAAATAAGGAAAGACTGTCTAACAAAAGATGAAGCTCTTACGATATATAAACAAAAATATGCTGAGGGAGAGTCTTACAGACAGCAGAATACAGGGACAGCCAGAAAAGGAAAAACAAACATATCTTTCCAGTTCTCACATTTGGACCCTGAGGAACCCACGGCAAATCTGGCAATTCTGCGTCCACATAGTGTCCATACTTCCAGGCGACAAGGGAGAAGTTGAGTCAGGCGGTGGGACATTTGGTCTATCTGATGCCAACAACTGGATTCTAAGCTGGAAAGATGCGGAACATGTGGCTGGCAGACTGAGGGATCGAAGGAGATGCTGGGTATCTTGGGGACACAATTTATGCTTTCAAGACAGAGAAATTCCCAAACCCAGAACAAAATGGTTGTGCCTGTCTGCTATGTCAATTCCCAGGATCTACACACACTCCCTTCATTTCAGAGGTGTTCAGTGGGGGGCCTAACATATGCCTCAGCCATTTCTCAAAATCTGCCCCTTCCAGCTCAGATGAACAGGGTCATCAAAACCCGTCAATAAATGAAATGGGAGGGGCAGTGACATGCTAGATGCTGGTGTGCAAGGTCCCCCCCGCCATACTTCAACTAGAGCCCCTCAGGTGCAGTGGAGGCCATAAACTGTTTAGAAGGGTGACTGTCTTCTTGGATGGGGAAGCCAGCAGCACCAGAAAGAAAAAGGTCTCCCTGGTGCCACAGCACATGGAAAGGTCCTTCCCTGGCCACCTCACCCCTTCCTTGTCTGTCCCTTGAGCCTGCCCTGGGCCTGCCTTCTGCACCAGCCACCACCAAAACCCACATTCCAACCACAGCCACTTCTCCATGTCTGCAGGGCTTCTGGCATAACCATCAGGCCCTGTCACAGCCGCTGCCATTACTGCTGATGGGGCCCAGATCCAGGGTCTGTGCACTCAACCACTCTGCAAACTGCCACTTTGAGGAAACATAAAACAAGGGAAAGAGACAGAGATTATTAGTCTGCTAGGGCTGCCGTAAGAAAGCACCACAGGCTGGGTGACCTGAACAACAGATGCTTACTCTCTCACAGTTCTGGAGGCTGGAAGTCTGAGACCTAAGTGTTGGCAGGCCTGGTTTCTTCCGAGCCTCTCTCTCCTTGGCTTGCCGGTGGCTGTCCTCTCCCTGCATCCTCACGTGGTCTTTCCTCTGTACACGTCTTTGTCCAAATCTCTTCTTATGAGGATACCAGTCATATGGGATTAGGGCCCACCCCAATGACCCAATTTTAACTTAACCACCTCTTTAAAGACCTTATCTCCAAATATAGTCACATTCTGAGGTACTGGGGGTTAGGACTTCAACATATGAATTTTGTGGGGGGAACACCGTTCAACCCATAACAGAGAATGGGAAGAGGTGGGGCCCGGATGACTGTTATTTTAGCTAGTGTGGTCAGGAACCGTTCTCCCAAGGAGGTGATATTTGGGCTGAGACCTAAATAATGAGAAGGGGGCAGCCATGTATGGATCTGAGGAAACAGGCAACAACAAGAGCAACACCGAGAGTGGCAACAGAGACAAGGGACAGAACAGACGTGTGTTCCTGCCCACGTCTCTCAGAATCCCCTCCCTGCCATTCTTGCAGGGTGGCTCTCAGCAGCCATGTTGGCACCTCATGACCTCTCACCCCGGCTGGAGTTTATAGAATCAGGAGGGAACTGTTGAAACAAGCTGAGCATTTGCATTCTCTCACCTGGGAGCTTGGATCTGGGCCCCTGAGGACCGTCAGTCAGTTGGTACGTGAGGCTGCATCTGTACCATGTAAACTTGGGAACCACATGAGAGGTTCTGCCACATGAAGTGAAGAGCAGAGAAAGCTGGTCCACAGAGATGAATCAGGAAGCTTCAGGGAGAGAAGAGAGAAGAGACGGAGGTTCTGAAGCATTTACATTCCTGGTTCTAGGACCTGTCGGAGGCCTAGTCTCATTCCTGCAATTGGATTTTCTTTGTCACTCTTACCTGTCCCTCCCTTTTTTAAATCCTTTCTCTGTTTTGGCTTGCTGAGGCTGGTTTCTGTCACTTGCCACTAAAGAACCCTAACACAGAATGTAGGCCCTCATGTGGCCTCACTGGAGCCCACATGACTTGCGGAAGGCTGGGTCCTCTTCGTGTGCTGCTGGAGGCTAGGGCCACAGAGAACTGGCTTCAGTGTTGTTGCCACGCTACTGCTCTGTGACTCATGTCCTAGGCTTTCCCCACTGACCCCACACTGCCCATCCACGACTTAGGGGCCCAGGAGACACCCTGCTCCCGGGAAGTCTTTTCTGGGAACTTGGGGTTGGGCTGCTCCTTCTCTGCTAGGCAGCCTGTCCACTGTCAGCTGAGGCTTGCTCAGATCCACGATTTTCTGGTCTTCATCCCCAACAAATCCTTATAAGTCTGGCCTTCACCTTGCTGCATTCTCCAGGACTGTCATTCTGCTTCCCACCCATCCCTCAGCAGATTCTATCCTCATCTTTTCTCTACCCCAAAATCACACTCCCCCCCCCCCCCAAGAACACAGGCTTGTTTTATGTGGACTTTTACTAAAACTGGAACAGTTAAAATGCTCTCTGGCTTCATCTTCTCCAACCTGCCAGTCTGTCAGTTTAGGCAGGGCAGAGGGGAGGATGTCAACCGGAAAGTGTGTCTGCCGCTGTTGATAAGCATCGCCTCCGTGGAGCCACAGTGCTCTCAGTGCAAACAGGACCAACAGGCTCCTGCTCAGAGATCCTTCCAGATCTGCACACTGGCAACATGCTGTGCATGTTTTCAACGCACCTGCTGGTCAGCAGCCACGAACTCCTCTGTGGGACGAACTGGGGAGATCTGGTGAGTGCAGAAAATAGGAGAACATGGAGGAAGATTTTCCCTTCTCTGCACTTTTGAAGGGCATGCCATCTGCTCTGAACCCACAAGGGCAGAACCAAGGGCATAAACCTTGAAGAGAAGCTAAGAGGCATGTAGTTACGCCTGGCTGTTTACTATAAACTGTGGAAGTCTATTGCCTATAAAACCACATTCTAAATCACACCCAGAGTGTGAGGCAGCAAATGGTGGGAGGTATTTTGCAGAAGAGGGCTAATGCTTTCTAATCCACGTTGTAAATCAAAGTTCTCTAAATGGCTTGTTATCAGCTGCATTCTCCAGGACTGTCATTCTGCTTCCCACCCATCCCTCAGCCGGTTCCATCCTCATCTTTCCTCTCCCCCAGTGCAATAGTATTAGCTACAATGATATTCATGGTCTTTGGACCCTCCAAGCTACTTGTGTGTGGTCCCATCGAGAGTAAAGGTCAAGGGTCTTACAATCAAATAGGGAGCTTCTGTTTGTTTGTTCTATATCTAGCATACAGTTGAAGGCAGGGGAGGACTTAGGCCATGAAAACTGCAGTTCATGTTTCTAGAGATGAGAATGAGCCCTACAACATTTAAATTAATAAAAGCCCTTCCTTGGGGGGCAAAGAAAAAGTCAGAGCTGGTTAGCTGATTCCTGGTGATGAACTGGTACAAGATCAAGAAGAAATTTACCTACTACTGGTATAGTATTCCGGAGATAAACTGTTATTTATTGTCTCCCTTGGAGATAAACAAACAGTTTCAACTATAATCATTATCACTACCCAGTGCTCATTCTGCCTCTGGTGCCAATTCATTCATGCATTCATCATGTCATCATTTACACATATTCATGTCTACTGTATTTTTCCTAGACACTGTGGTGGAAGTAGAGGACCTAAAAGTAAGTAAGACGCACTCTCTGCACTCAAGGAGCTCCCAACTCTTAGGTTGGATGCACCATAAACGACTCACTGCAGTACAGTGTGACAACTGCTGAGTGGGGTATGTGACACACGCTATGGGAGGACAGAGCAGGAACAATTTACTCTTCCTGGAGTGGGGAAGGTGGGGCAGGGCTGGTGGAAACAGTCTGACCAAAGTCCATGGGGTGAGCATGCCAGGCGTGGTAGCAATGAGAGGAGCCAACGTTTACACTGGGTTTACTACATGCCGGGAGCCCTTCCGGGCCTTCTCTACCTTTTAACTCATTAATCCCCACAACAACTCTACGACCTAGGGATGATTGTTCTCTTCATTTTGCTGATGAGGAAACTGAGGCACATAGAGTCAAAAAACTTGCTCAGAGTCACCAAACTATTAAGTGGCAGAGTGGGGAGGCCTTGGTCTCCCTGTGAAGCACAGTGCTGTACTGCCTGATCTGGGAGCACACGGGGCATAAGGCAGTAGACAGGTGGGCTGTAGTCAGATTCTTTTTTTTTAATTTATTTTTCCCCCCAAAGCCCCAGTAGATAGTTGTATGTCATAGCTGTACATCCTTCTAGTTGCTGTATGTGGGACTCGGCCTCAGCACGGCCAGAGAAGCGGTGTGTCGGTGCATGCCCAGGATCCGAACCTGGGCTGCCAGCAGCGGAGCACACGCACTTAACTGCTAAGCCACGAGGCTGACCCTGTAGTCAGATTCTGAATGGGCTTTAATGCCATATGCTTTATCCTAGCATGAGAGAGCCTTTTGAAACACACATGATTAGACAGATCTTTGCTTTAGAGGGATAAAGCAAGGTCTGGATGAATGACGAATTGGAGGAGGAGAGAGAGAGAGAGACAGAAAGGAAGCCACCCATAAGAGGCTATTGTAATACTGTTCTGAGAGAGTATCCAGAGCAGTGGCCATGGGAACAGGAAGGAGTCACCTCTATTTGTTCACCAGGGCAGACTTAGAGCTGGCTGGCAAATACTTGGCATGTGTACCACCACCCAAAGCAGAACTGATAAATGATCACAGCACTTTTTCTTGGTGAAGTCAGAGGCTACCTCAGAATCCTTCTCAACCCAGTGCTTCAGGCAGCCAACATAATCAGTTGGAGTTGATACATTAGATGAAACCCATCTGCCATTCCTCATCAGGATAGATATTGTAGGGGTGGACACCAACAGGACTCAATAGCAGATAGAATGCCCGAATGAAGAAAGAAGTGTGGTCACAGATAACTTGGAGGGTTCCCACGTGGGTACTTGAATGGAAAGTAATGTTCTTGATTGTGATAGAGAACAGAGAAGTAGTTGGGAGGGAAAACCATGAGTTTTGCTTTGCATATCCTCAGATCTGAAGTCCCACAAGGCACCCAGGAGTAAAGATGGAGATGAAATATGGGTCTGAGCGCAGGAGAGATTCAGCTGGAGCTATGATTGGAGAGAGTGCTGTTGAAGCCTGGAGAGTGAAGGCCGTCTCCCAGGACGGACAGAAGACAGAAAAGGGCTGAGGACAGAAGCCCAGGAATGCCCGTCCCCCAGCGGTGTAAGGAGAGGGAAGAGAGCACTGCCTGATGGGGAAAGAGCATTACAGGAGGGAGGGAGTAGGGGCGAGGACGTCCTCTAGAAGGACGCACTAGAAGTTGTGTGATGAGGATTTCCAAAGCTCCGTAATTAATCATGCATGTGGTACTTCCTTTACAATTTTCCCTTCTTTTAAGAGGTAACACCCAAGGTAAACACAGAGTAACTAACTCTGCTTTCTAGCATTTCTCTGGTGGGTAGAAGCTTTCCAAAATAAATATGTTTAGAGGTGCACTACTTTTTCAAATGTAAGTGTGATCAGGTCTGGGAAAAAAGTGTTCCTTCCATTCGTGTCTTTGTTTCCCCTTGGGTTTAAAAAAATTTTTTAATGTTTTCCCTTTGGCATAGCCTGTGAGGAAACAAAATTACAAATCTGTTTGCCAAAAAACACGATAGCGGCAGCTATATCATCATATTTGTACCTCTTTAAAATTAAAATGAGATTGACATGAAAAAATATTTTTATTCCTTTCATGATATTGTAGGTTCTATGTGATTCCTTCTGCTCTTTCTCATCTGCTTATCTTCTTTTTCTGAAGGGTAGGCACTTTTACACATCAGTAACTTCCAGGTCACCGAGTTCTTCAGACAGCTCTCTCTAACCGCGTCACTCCCCGTTCCTCACCATCTCCTTATATTTTCAACTGTCAGTGAACTCCGAGGCAGGAATCAGACCAACCGCCCAAGGACACAGAACAGGCCCCAAGGCCTCGGATTGCCCACTTCTAGGAGAGGTGGAATCCCTGCTCTTCATGGGGATTTTAAGGGTTGAGTGCTAACTCCGTAATTCTCTCAGAACAGATTTGAAATTCTTAGAGGAAAGGTCTGAGTAACGAACATCCAATGAGGTTTTGACTCAGAGGTCACTTGCCCTTGTAGGAGCCCCCAGCTCGGGTCTCCTCAAAGCTGGAGAAGCAGCTTCACCCATTCCAAAGAAATGGGTCTCTCTGAACGTTGTTCCCTAAAGCCAAAATCTTGTAGAGTAGGTGTGTTAGTGTTTTGGATTAAGTCCCTTTGGCTGTTTTTTAAAAGAGGGTGCTGGCAGTTCCTCATGTTATTAAAATGGAAACCAAATCATGTGCCTCTGTGTTTGGACATCAGAGCACCTCCTATTCTGGCTCAGTGGGCTTAGAGGCATCTGTCACGTGCCCAAGCAAAAGAGTCTCTCTGGGGAAACCCTTTCTTTCCTGTTGCTACAGGTGAGCAGGTGAGCATGTCCAAGCATTCAGAAATAAGGAGTTCTCACAATTTTAGTGCATGTGGGGAAATCATAGATAGAACCCAAGCCAGGTAGCATGGTTTATTGGCTGAGTTTGCAGTAAAGGCTCTCACAATCCAAGAGACTTGCTTCGAACAAGGACAGAGTCTTGCATCCCGCGGGCAGATCAAAGCTCCAGGCTCGATTTGAAGTTGAAAGGAGCCTCTGGTTGAATAGAAGCAGTGGATAGTCTGGCATTAGACAAAGCCATAATGAGCTGTGGTTCAGTCTTTGGGCATCAGGGCCTGATAGCAGACAAGGAGGGAGCCGTGGGTAGGGTTGGGGGGCAAGAGATCCAGGCCCCATATTCATAAAGAGCCTCAAATTTGGACTTCTGAGCTATCTGCAAATGAAGTTATAATTCAAACACAAAGTTTTACTAACAGGAGGGAAAGACGACAATATTCATCGTACAACTTTAATTTTAAAAACACAAACATTAAAATATACTATGATTTTTGAATCCTGTTTAGCCATTTGTACTTGTTTTAAATACACTAGAAGCCACAAAAGTAGAATTGGCCTGCCTCTCTTCTGCTTCCCTGCTAGCAGAGGGGCTTTTAGTAAGTGTTGACTGAATAACTAGGAGCCAGGGATTCCAAATAATACCTGTTTGTGGAAAGTTTACCGAGAGAAACTGTTCTATTCCCTTTTCCTGGCAGTCAAACATCCCTGTTTACCCCCAGGAGTGCACTGCTCCAGAGGCCGCAGTCAGCTTCTTCCTCTCTCGGGGCCGCTGGAACTTCGGGGGGGACCCGCACAGACCCCAGCAGCTGCAGCACGCGACTCCGCTCCCTCCCCGCGCACGAGGCGGCTCCTTGCGCGGCCCCACCCATCTGTTGAGCGGCTTGGGGCGGTAGGGCCCAGGATGTTTACGCTACACCTGGAAGAGAGCACGTGAGATGAGACATGAGTGCTGTTCGCCCCTCTGCACCAGGGGAAAGAATCTCACGATGTACAGCTCACGGTTCACCACAGAGCTGAGTCGAGCTCTCGCTGCTCCCCAAGGCCTCCGGGGTGAAGGAGAACAGTAACGCTCAATTCGCCCTTGGCTGTTCACGCATCATCAGTCGTTGAAGCTGCACCTCAGACCTTTCATCTAGAAATACCTTTCGGTTAATGAATTCACAGAATCAGTATAATCAGCACAGTGCTTTGGTGTTCAGGCTCTTGCAGTTAAACAGCATAAGGCCCACGAATCACCAGTGAAGACAGACAACAGGCAGTGATACGTGTGGGGTGATAGGAAGGATAATCCCTTCTCAATTCAATCCAACAAATATTCACGTAGGCTTACTCTGCATAAATACGTGCTAGGGCCCAGGAGGAGAGAGAACTTGCTTCTTGTTCTCAGATACCCTGGCGGCAGTTTAGTGTCATTCAGACTTCAGACTCTGGAGTCAGATAGACCAGCGTGAGAAAGTGCGTGGCAGAGAAACGATCACATACAGGACCTAAGTAAAGGGTGATTCTTTCTCTTTTCCACCAGAAGCTTTGCTCTCACCAGCCCTCTCAAGGACTGGCCTCTTGCTCCCAAGTCCTGGCTCTCAGCTGTGTCCCTGCACTATGTTCCAGAGCGGGCAGAAGCAGGTACCTTCTTGGCCCTCTGCTCGAGTCTACTCCTTATACCTGGACACGATGTTCCTTCTGCTCTCCAGGACAGCCCATCTGTGGCCAAGACAACCTCCCTGGTGCTGCCTGCCTGGATTTCTAGGATGTATCCCTGGTCTGGCTTGGCCTGATACCAACATCATTCAGGCTACGTCAATTTTACTATGGAAATAACCTCTGATGTCCCCAGCTCCAGGCAAATTAGTCTTTTTTTTTTTTTGAGGAAGATTGGCTGAGCCAACGTCTGTTGCCAATGTTCCTCTTTTTTGTTTTTTTTTTCTTTTTTCTCCCCAAAGCCCCAGTACATAGTTGTATATCCCAGTTGTAGGTCGTTCTAGTTCTTCTATGTGGGACTCCGCCTCAGCATGACTTTATGAGCGGTGCGTATGTCTGCACCCAGGATCCGAACCAGTGAACCTCGGCTGCCGAAGTGGAACGTGTGAACTTAACTGCTGTGCCACTGGGCTGGTCCCCAAATCAGTCTTCTTAAACCTCACCTTTGACCATGTCACACCTGCTCAGAAACTATCAACGATTTCCTGTGACCTCTAAATTCAGATGAAATCCCAGCCTGAGGCTCTCGGTTTGCCATGGTCTAGCTAGCCCACCTCTTTAGTTCCATCTCTTTCTTCTCACCGGCGTGTAACCTTAGTGGCTCCACCCTTAGTGAACTAATTGCATTCCTTGAGTACGTTCTGACCTTTCCTGCCTGTATCCTTTGCTCTTGTTGAAATTTGATGGGATTTCAGCATGAGAGATAGAGGGAGATTGAGGAAGATGGCTAAAGGGAACATGAACCAAGACATGGACATGGGAGTGTTAGGGAGACCAGAGAGGAGATATGTTTGGTTTCTGTATATTGAAAACTTACAATCCCAGAATCATAGCTCTTGTAGAGGAAACTAAATGGATCATCTTGTCTCCAACCCCTTCAGGCTGGGGAAATATTTTCATTCCCATCCTATATATTAGACTACTAAGGCCCAGAGAGTTTAAATGACAAATGGAGGTAAGGAGAGAAATGTTTAGACAGACAAATTGGGGTCATCCTTAGAAGGCTTTACCGCCAGGTGAAACAACTTGTACTAAATTCACTCAACAAAGGGGACAGTTGAAAGCTTTCACTGGGGTAGTGACATAATTAGAACTATGGTGGGGTGGTCTTTTCAAACTGTGTATTAATGGGCCACAAAGTCAATTTCGTGGATCATTAATGAAAAAATATCAGAGTGCAGTATTGCTTTGTGAGTTGTGAAGTAAAATATATTTCTTCTTGTGAGTCATGGCCAAAAAAGTTTGAAAGCCCCAGCTTTAGGAAGATGAATCAGGTGGCAAATCATAGGCTGAATGAGGAATTCAGAGAAGGAGCCTGGAGGCAGGGAGTCGGTCAGGATGCTCTTGTCATAGCCCAGGTGGGCAGTAAGAAGGATCTGAAAGGGAAGGAGAAGCCTGGGCAGGGAAAGGAGGGGGAGGACGTGAGGGATTCTGTGGGGTAAGAGTCTCAGGGGGTGTGGACTTCTGGGGGCTCAGGGAGGGGAAGAACCAGTTAAGGATGACTAAAAGTCACACTCCAGTGTGACTTATATTTCAGTAAAAACTATAGTATACATTTGCAGATATTAGATCCTAGTTTTGTTGTCTTTTGAGGTTTTTGTTTTATATCTGTTGATGGGACTGGGTCCTGATTTCTTCTAGTCTCCTGAAATATCTGGCTACAGATGTCCAAACTAACGTTTTTGATTTTTTCCATCATTTTCATTTGAAATCACTAAAAACTGAACCTGCCCTTTTTCCTAAAGCCTTACAAACTGAAGCTGATAGACTTGATATAAACTTAAGAGATTACCCGATGACATCATCAGAGACATTTTAAACTGCAAAAAGACGCTTTGATGCTGACATCTAAAAATCTTCTTAACTGGCTGTCCTCTAAACTCAGAAACTGCTTTACAACTTGCTCCAACCATTAACCTTGTTTTCTTTTGTTTACATAGAAATGCTTCTATTAAATACTTGATTGCTTGCTTCCACAATATAGGCGTAACCTTGAGAGCCCACCTGCATCACCACCTTCCAAAAAGAACTTAATTGAACTGATCTATTATCAGGACTAAGAAATGTGTTCAGTGAGATGAAACAATCTACCAACTCAGCTTCTGGACTATAAAACTTCTTTAGGTTTCAAAAAGACTGTGAAACTTTTAGTTTCAAAGGCGGGACTGTGAGAGATCAAGATTTGGCCGCTCTGAAATATACCTCTTTACCTTGATTGTTTTCTCTGAGGGACATTTGACCTCCCCCACTAACTGCCTAAAGAATTTGACATGGTGGCTCCTTCCTGGAACAGATCTTCTGTCATGATGGCTGTAAAGATAATGTAAGATAGAGGTTACAATAGGAAAGGCACCAAGCCTCTTTTATCAAAAACTCTGTCTCTCCCTGACCACATTATCTATAGATGACCCTGAAAAGAATTGTCTTCCTGCCCTCTGAAGTCCCAGGCCACTACCCGCCCCCAACACGCTCCTCGCCTTTAGCTGCAATACTTAAGCAAGCAGCTTAGACAGAGGGACGAGTTGCTCATTTCTGAGTTTCTCCCATGTATATATGTTATTAAACTTGGTATTATTTTCTCCTGCTAACCTGTCTTGTTAATTATTTGGCCAGTCATAAGAACCTTAAGGAAAAGGGCAGAGGGAGATTCTCCCTCTTCCCCCACAAGATCATGTAGGTAAAGCCCTTGGCGCAGGGTAGGGGCTCAGTAAATGTTTGCCTGTGGTGATGGTGAGGGTAGAAATAATAGCAGCAGTAGAAGTAACGATGGTGACAAACCAAAAAGCAGTTGTGTACTTGTTTCAGGGATGGGAGAGGAGAAGAGAAGTTGGGAAATGGTGCCCTATAAGCTTGGGACCCAGAGGAGTCTGAGAGGAAGAGCTCCTACTGTGATTAACCTCTGAGCACGTCATCATCCCAGTTGGTTCCCTTAAGCCCGCCCACAGCCCTGGACAGCCTCCCTTCCTTCAGATCTCTGCACTGGAACCATCTCAGTGGATTCTGTTTCCCGCCGGGACCCTGACTGATCCAGTGCCCGATGGTGGTTGTGTGTCTTGCCATCAGTCCTTTGTGCTAGTTCTCAAACTAGCCCCTTCTCCCAACTCTCCCCCTTGGCTGTGGGCACCAGCAGTTTCCCAAGTCACTGGGCACTGGATCAGTCAGGGTCCCAGCGGGAAACAGAATCCACTGAGATGGTTCCAGTGCAGAGATCTGAAGGAAGGGAGGCTGTCCAGGGCTGTGGGCGGGCTTAAGGGAACCAACTGGGATGATGACGTGCTCAGAGGTTAATCACAGTAGGAGCTCTTCCTCTCAGACTCCTCTGGGTCCCAAGCTTATAGGGCACCATTTCCCAACTTCTCTTCTCCTCTCCCATCCCTGAAACAAGTACACAACTGCTTTTTGGTTTGTCACCATCGTTACTTCTACTGCTGCTATTATTTCTACCCTCACCATCACCACAGGCAAACATTTACTGAGCCCCTACCCTGCGCCAAGGGCTTTACCTACATGATCTTGTGGGGGAAGAGGGAGAATCTCCCTCTGCCCTTTTCCTTAAGGTTCTTATGACTGGCCAAATAGTCAACAAGACAGGTTAGCAGGAGAAAATAATACCAAGTTTAACAACATGTATACATGGGAGAAGCTCAGAAATGAGCAACTCGTCCCTCTATCTAAGCTGCTTGCTTAAGTATTGCAGCTAAAGGCGAGGAGCGTGTTGGGGGCGGGTAGTGGCCTGGGACTTCAGAGGGCAGGAAGACAATTCTTTTCAGGGTCATCTATAGATAATGTGGTCAGGGAGAGACAGAGTTTTTGATAAAAGAGGCTTGGTGCCTTTCCTATTGTAACCTCTATCTTACATTATCTTTACAGCCATCATGACAGAAGATCTGTTCCAGGAAGGAGCCACCATGTCAAATTCTTTAGGCAGTTAGTGGGGGAGGTCAAATGTCCCTCAGAGAAAACAATCAAGGTAAAGAGGTATATTTCAGAGCGGCCAAATCTTGATCTCTCACAGTCCCGCCTTTGAAACTAAAAGTTTCACAGTCTTTTTGAAACCTAAAGAAGTTTTATAGTCCAGAAGCTGAGTTGGTAGATTGTTTCATCTCACTGAACACATTTCTTAGTCCTGATAATAGATCAGTTCAATTAAGTTCTTTTTGGAAGGTGGTGATGCAGGTGGGCTCTCAAGGTTACGCCTATATTGTGGAAGCAAGCAATCAAGTATTTAATAGAAGCATTTCTATGTAAACAAAAGAAAACAAGGTTAATGGTTGGAGCAAGTTGTAAAGCAGTTTCTGAGTTTAGAGGACAGCCAGTTAAGAAGATTTTTAGATGTCAGCATCAAAGCGTCTTTTTGCAGTTTAAAATGTCTCTGATGATGTCATCGGGTAATCTCTTAAGTTTATATCAAGTCTATCAGCTTCAGTTTGTAAGGTTTTAGGAAAAAGGGCAGGTTCAGTTTTTAGTGATTTCAAATGAAAATGATGGAAAAAATCAAAAACGTTAGTTTGGACATCTGTAGCCAGATATTTCAGGAGACTAGAAGAAATCAGGACCCAGTCCCATCAACAGATATAAAACAAAAACCTCAAAAGACAACAAAACTAGGATCTAATATCTGCAAATGTATACTATAGTTTTTACTGAAATATAATTTTTCTCTCTAAAATCACCCTCATTTTTATTGATAGCCAAATTAAAACTAACTAGTTTGCAAAATAAGTCTAGTTCCAATAAAGTTGGCCCAATTATTTACATAAGTACAGCAAGAATAGCAGTTGATCACATAGGCTCTTTTAAATCTGCTTTGCTGGAACTTTTTATAAGGAATCTCACATTGAACTTCAAAGGCCTCTCAAGGCCAGGAAAGCCAAGCCAAGGATTTTGTCATCAGACTTTGCCTGTAATACCTACAGATTTGGGTGAATTTTTCTCTTCTGAGGTTCCCCCAGAATATTTCGAAGTTCCTTGTGCCTGCCAGATAAGTGACATTCTTTACTTATCCTGGTAAGTGCTGCTTGGAACACAAGGTACCAGGCCAATATTTCTACGTGGCTTTATTTCATAAAGTCTAATCTTCATTCTTCAAAAGCTGTATGGTTATATCGCAAATATGATGTTCTAGTCACAGCCTTGGTAATATAACCAGTGTTTCCAATTCTGTCCTGTTATAAGGAGAACAGATTCTTATTGAACTTATGCAAATAACTATATTGCCATGAAAACAACAATACTCACTCACTAAGAGTTTTTAAATTCTGGAGGGATCAGGTAGAGAGAAAAAGAGAAATATTTTAATTTTGCTTACAAAAGTATCATTTACTAAATTGCTATAAATCATAGCTAGCTCAGGAGAAAAGAGAAAAAGTTTTCCTTAAATCTGAAAAAAACAAAACATTAAAAATTCAGCAATACTTTAAATGAAAAATCATAAAAATTATAATCATCCTTATCAGTTCATTCAGTCCTGTGTAATCCATTTTTGATCCCACTCTTTTTGTTAGCAGCTTTATGAAGTCATCAGTTTCTCCATCGGATTTCTGTAATTTTTTTTACCAAGTTCAGTTTTATGATCAGAAAGTTTATCAGAAGCCTGTACTCCAGTGTAAATGTCAGAGTCCCTTCCATGATTTTTTCTGAAGTTGAAACATTTTGCAAAAGCATTAGAGCAAAGAAATAAGTCTGTAAACAACAAGACCTCAAAATGGCAATTGACAGAGAAATTTCGTTAATTTTGTGACATACACACCTTAAAATAATAACCAGAATTATGACTGATAACTAGAACAGATCAGAATTTCAGTAATGTTATACAATTTTAAAACACCTATGTCAATAACATTTGCCCACATAATACCACCTAAGCAGACATCATCACTTGTCTGACAATGCTTTCTATGTAATTTAACGTACTGAATCAGCCTAATAAGTTTAGTATCTTTCTCCTTATAGGAAGAGAGCAAATTTCTTTGAGAAGTTTTAGGGCCCTTTGAAAATTCCCAAAGTAAAAAAAAGACTTTTTATTTAAGATATGAATTTTGGGGGAGCTTGTCAAAAATATAAACAGTCAAGTCAATGCAAACAGAGCACTAACAGTCCAAAAAGCCTTAATAGAGAGACCTCAGTCTTTTGAACACAGGAAATTATTTTAACAAAACATAGATTTTCTGTCTTTTAGGTAGACTTACTCAAAGGTAAAGAAAAATCTTTTGTAACCTCTTTATCAAGTTTAAGCAAATTATCCTTTTAAGAGACAGAAGACCAAATTTTAATTTTGCACCAGCTTACTTCTGCTATTAAAACTCATTTACTTAATTAAATTTATTTCAATCTTAGCCAACTTGACCATGGAAAAACTCCTTTTCCAGAATTTCTCTTTCACAAACCTTCTATAACTTTCTTTTTACATTCAGAATTTGTCCCATGTCTTTCTTTTCCCTCCTAATACTTGAGGACAAATTTATCTTTCTTAATCAATCAAACAAAATATTTTCATTCTTTGTATCTTTTTTATACATCTTACTTTCCTTGTACACAGACATATTTTTCTTAATATTTAGTAGCTTCAATCACATATACTAATTAGAAATTTTAACCTTTAGAAACCTTAATTTGTAAGTAAAAACTAAGTAAACAATTATAAACTTTCTTTTACATTAGTATCTTGTGGCTTGGAAAATTTATAAACACTTTATAATTTCTAGAAATATGTTACTTTATAGTACAATCTTTTAATAAAACACGTTTACCAATAGACCCAAAACACCTTTTAGTTTTCCTGTAATGAAAAGCCAAAAGTAGACAAATGTACATTTAGCAATCAATGTCTAATATCTTATCTTATTTGGAAATGATGATACTCAGTGAATTTTTACCATAAAATTTAGCAAAACTCTAAAGTTTTAAGTTACCAAAAAGGGTTTGGAAGCTGTAACCACCATAACACATAATTATTGTTTAAAGTTCATCCAATATTCATCTTTTTCACAACTATTTAGTTACTTATTCCCAATAATTATTTAGATTGCCTACAAGACTTCATAAGACATTAGATAAAATTAGCCATCATTTAAATTACTATTTTTGTTAACCAGTTCTGTAATAGAAATAACATCAGTTTTTCGTACAAAATTTCATGTAAATTTCATCACCTCTTATACCTTTAGACATTGTTTTTATTAAGATTTTTATTGGTCTTTTAATTTTGGACAAGGGAAGCATTCCCAGTCAGACATTTTAAAACATACTCAGGCAAAGTTGATGTAACCTCTTTATATAAAATTAGCTTAAACATTCTAACCTTTATAATCTTATCGACACTTACACTTTTACATGCTCTCAATTTAATTGTAACCTGAGTCAAGGTCTTAAGGCTAGTCAAATTTTTCCCTTCCTTTTTCTGGCCTTTTCTTAGGTACCAATTAAATAATTATGTGAGAGCTCTCAAAACATTTTTTTCCCCCAATTTAGAAGTTTTTCTAATTCAAAGGATCCGTCGTCTGGCCATTGATGAGTAGGATCTTCATTTGTATATTTATTCCAATAGTGACTCGATCCAATAAGCCTTTTTAAGGAAAGACCCGGAGGTAACTTTCCATGCTTAGAATAAATCTACCATGGACGCAAGAGGCGTCCCTGGTGAGGGCGCAGATGATGTAGCCCCCATGATCCACAGAATTCACTCCCAAAGATATTCAGAGAACGTAAAGACCTTTGTTGCACAGGCGGTAAGGATGGTGTCTCCGGTCTCCCACAATAGTGTGGGACGCCTCCAGTCACAGACCCGCTAATCTGTGACACCGGGCAGGCGATACTGGAATGGGATTTTTCCAGCACTAACAAGCAACGAAGGTTAAGACGACAAAAGCCCTTATGGACTGGGCCCTTTATGACAAACTCCCCTGAGAGCTTGGCACAGCCGGACAAAGAGACAGTTCGGAACCCCAGTCTTCTCGACTGGCCACCAAGGGGCACCCCGGTAAATGCACCTTCCGTATGGTGGAGACCAAGGAGAAGATTTTCACTGGTCACAAAGCCAAGTTTTTTCAGGACACAGAACAAGACAGAGACTACTCTGGGAGGAAAAGGGATCAAGATCAAAACCAAGAGTACTCTACCAAATTTAAACCAAGAGTCACTAAAAGCACAAGAAACTAGTTTCCCAAATATTTTCTCCTGCTAATCTAAATTTAGAAAGAGAAAAAAATTCTCACCGCTTGCTTCCACCGGACCCCGCAGATAGAGATTCCGGGAGCCTGACGTGGTATGAAGTCTTACCTTTTGCCGGCTTTCGTCAGGCGTTCCCGTATCTCACCATCTGCAGTAGTCCAGGGAGAAGGTAGTTCTTCCAGCCAGAGAAGGCAACTTGCCAGTCAGTTAGGGTCCCTTCGTGGTTGCCAAAACTGTGGGGGAAGAGGGAGAGTCTCCTCTGCCCTTTTCCTTAAGGTTTTTATGGCTGGCCAAATAGTCAACAAGACAGGTTAGCAGGAGAAAATAATACCAAGTTTAACAACATGTATACATGGGAGAAGCTCAGAAATGAGCAACTCGTCCCTCTATCTAAGCTGCTTGCTTAAGTATTGCAGCTAAAGGCGAGGAGCGTGTTGGGGGCGGGTAGTGGCCTGGGACTTCAGAGGGCAGGAAGACAATTCTTTTCAGGGTCATCTATAGATAATGTGGTCAGGGAGAGACAGAGTTTTTGATAAAAGAGGCTTGGTGCCTTTCCTATTGTAACCTCTATCTTACATTATCTTTACAGCCATCATGACAGAAGATCTGTTCCAGGAAGGAGCCACCATGTCAAATTCTTTAGGCAGTTAGTGGGGGAGGTCAGATGTCCCTCAGAGAAAACAATCAAGGTAAAGAGATATATTTCAGAGTGGCCAAATCTTGATCTCCCACAATCTCAGCTAATCATCTTTACGCCAGGAGTCAGTCCTATCACTGTGCTTTACAGATAAACAAATAGAAACGCAGGGACATTTAAAAACATGGCTAAGTTCACACAGTTAGTAAGTGGCAGAGCTGTGTCAACGCAAATAATCTGTAACCAATCTATAAATCAAAATTGGGGTGAGTTTATTATGAGCCAAATTTGAGGACCATATGGCCCAGGGGCCTCCCTTCCCCAAGGAAAGAAGGGCACCAAAGAAGTGTGGTGTACAGGGCGGTTATATACCGTGAAAGAGCATGTATCACACGATTGGAACGTCCCTTTTACAACAGTCACGAGATTGCCTAGCCTGCCTAGCCGGCACAGTGATTCACACAGCAGTTGATGAACACAGCAGGTAGCAGGTCTGTGACCTCCAGCTGGGTGGTCACAGCACATCAGCAATCAATCCCTAGCCTAAGCAGAGAGGCTTATCCTTAAGGAAATGCTGATGTGGAGGAAGTTACTTTATCTAAAGGGCATTTGTTCTTGTCTTTGTGACATAGTAAATGCTTAAAGCAGATGTACAATGCATGTTCACAGGCCACCTCTGGCCCTTTTGGAAAAACAAGGTCAGGCCAAATTAGTTTTACACCAAATGGCTCCCTCGTATGCTCCGATATCTCTTACTGCTTGCCACTTGTTTATCAGCTGGAATACGAAGCCAAGCAGTCTGATTTCTTGGCGACTGTTAGTCACCGCAGTGCACTGCTGATTACTGAGAAATAGAAGACAACAGAGGCAGCAAATGGCAGGGCAGCTGACCACAGCAAAACTTAGAGTAAGTCACTGGGGATGTCAGCCCTTGACACAGTGGGACCAGACACCTCGTGGTCCTGCTTCCCTAATGCCTTATCAGAAGCTCTAGTGGGGCTTGTTGGTCTAGGTTTTGTCTAGAAAAATCATCCTCCCACTCACCCACCGCCTACAGGGTTGGATGCTGGAGTCACGCTGTCCAGTTTCAGCCTGGGGGGTGGATTGGGCCACCCTGGTTGCCTGACTGTGGGCTGTGCAGTCTCTTTCAGAACCTCCTCCTCAGTTTTCACTCTGCTTAGGGCCTCTTGGTTGCCCCTTGGCCCTTCCACTCGGCAATTGCTTGAATCTAATCCAGGTTGAGAGCTCAGTGATTCTTCTTGGGGCCTCAGGGCCCTGCACTGACTGTACAGTTGCCCCTTCTGCTCTCCTCTCCTCTCCCACTTCCCACCTTGGACATCCTGCCTCTTTCCAGGGCCTAGCTCACTTCCCTGTTCAATGTGCCTGAGGTATATATGACCTACATACCTCAGGCACAAGTGTTAAGGTTGGTTCTATCCTAAGTCCAACTTCAGACAGTCCAAGCAACTTTCTGAACCTCATTTTTCCAGCAGCTAAGTGGCCCCAGCCAACATCCCAGGACCTGTCTGCTTTCCACCTGTACTTCCATCAGCCCTGGGCTGGCCACCATCCTGTACATCAGCCTCTTCTGGATCTCTCTCTCGGCCCTCTTCTCACGTCCAAAGGCCCCCATGTCATGCTCAGGATTAAGCAAGGCTTCCCCAGCTCATGCCCGAAGCCCTGTGTTCTCTCCCAGCTGCTTTCTGATGACTCACTAGCCTCATGCCCATGCCCCACCCCCTGGCTTTATGGCAGGGACCGACTTTTGAGAATGGTCTCACTTTTTTTGTGTGTGTGTGAGGAAGACTGGCCCTGGGCTAACATCTTCCTCTACTTTATATGGGATGGTGCCCAGCATGACCCGATAAGTGGTGTGACAGTCCATGCCTGGGATCTGAACCTGCGAACCCTAGGCCACTGAAGCAGAGCACAAACTTAACCACTACACCACCGGGCCGGTCCTCACCTTTTTTTTTTAAGAATAAAAAAGTACTTCTCATCCACAAGGAACAAGAACGACAATCCCCAATGCTGTTAATAACATATGCACGCACACACACACAACATACACACCAAAGGGGCTTTTTAAACCAGGCTTACAAGGAAAGGTACAGGTAAGGCTCTGCCGGTGAAGTTGGTGGGATGTTAAATGCTTTGTTTCCATTGCTCCCACAAATAGAGAAAGTGCTTCAGACTGGGTAGGAAAAGAACAAGGGCCATCCAGAAGAATGTCAGCCTAAGATAAATCACATGTCAAGAAGAGAAAATCCAGCTACCTTGAGGGCCATCAAATCTCTAGGCCCAGACAAATTATGTCCCAGGATGTGAGGTGCAAACCTTTTAGTAGTGTAACTTTTTCAGACAAATCTTATATGAACTCTAATTTTATTTTATTTTATTATTTACTTTTTTGAGGAAGATTGGCCCTGTGCTAACATCTGTTGCCAGTCTTCCCCTTTTTTCTCCCCAAAGCCCCAGTACATAGTTGTGTATCACAGTTGTAGAGCTGTAGCTCCTCTATGTGGGACGCTGCCTCAGGATGGCGTGATGAGCGGCGTAGGTCTGTGCCCAGGATCCTCACCCATGAACTCCAGGCAGCTGAAGCAGAACGTGCAAACTTAACTGCTGTGCCACCGGGCCAGCCCCATGAACTCTAATTTTAAAATATTTTAAAAATAATTTATGTGTATACATTTTAATTTAAAACATCTATCATTCACTTATAAAGTTAATTTATAAGAGAAAATTACTGTTTTGATGAATACCAAAATTTGCAATAGTTAATATAGGTGTAACCATTGCAATCTTATATGAAGCTCAGCATTTAATTTACTTCTATACATTATTTTAGTAGCAAAAAGTAAACAAATATTTTTTTAAAAAACAGCTTGCCTTGTCATCTGTCTACTGTTTAAACTGATCCAGAAACTTGAAAAAGGAATACCAAAACATTTAATTTCCAAATCGAATCATCAAGACTATTAAATTTCTTATCCTAGATACAAAGTCAGCAATGAAATGCCCAACACTTTTTATAAGTAGTAGACCACGTGGCAGGTTACACACTCATGTGTGAGAGCCCAGCGAGGCCTCACAAGAGCACGGACCAAAGAGATGCTTCTGCGGACTGCGTGCTGTGTTCATGGCACAGACCTAAAAGGCCAGCGTGGACCCATGACCTTCCCAGTAGACGGCACATGACTACCTAGTCCATGGTGACAGTCAGAACAGTGATGGGGGGCCTTGAAAGGGGCACAAGGAAACTTTCTGGAGTGCTGGGCGTTATGTATATCTTGATACGAGTGGTGGTTATATGGAGTATATATATGTGAAAATTCATGAGCAGCATACCTAAGATTGGTGCATTTTACTGTAGATAAATTATACTTCAAAGTCCTGTTAGCAGAGAGAGAAAGAAAGAGAGAGGGAGGGAGAGAGAGAAAGGGAAAGAGAGAACGGGGGAGGGCCCAAGAAGCTTTATTCCAAGATTTGCTCAAAAATGTGTCAGCAAAAGTTTACGTGCCAGTGCTTTCTACTGGGTTATAATTTGGTAGCTAACACAGTGTGTGTTTGTATTTTTAATTATAGTTTAAAAAATAGTTTTAAATATATTTAAAAAATGAAATCCAAGTATATTTAAATATGAAATTCAAACCAAATATATTTAAAATATGAGACTCAAATCAAATGTATTTAAAATATAAAAATCAAATCGAATATATTTAAAAGATGAAAGTCAAATCACTAGTGACCTTACAGTCACTCCTGGCAATCTGTGAAAAACCGTGGAAGATCTCAGAAGCGCTGGGTGACTGGAAATGACCAAAGCAGAGTATGCATGGTCATGTGGAAAGTGTCAACCTGGGTTCAATTTCCAACTCTGCGGGTCACCTCAGGTCTGGCAGTCAGTCCTCTATCAAATATACAGCCCAGTTTCCTCATCTGTAAAATGCGTATAATGCCATCTGCCTCAGAGTTGTTGGGGGATTAAGTGAGAACATAGCCAAAGTGTCCAGCGTATTAACTGGCCCTCAACAAGTGTTACTTCTCGTCTCTTCTGCATCCTGTAATGCAGCAAAACACCTTGGATTTAGAGGGAATCTGACTACCTTCAGAAAGGCATGCCTTTTGATTTGCTTTTCCAGAGGCAGAGATGAACTTGCATCTCACCAACCATAACCACATCTGGCTCTCCTTGCTGTCAATGACACATTTGCAAGACTGCACCCAGGCCCTGGACAGAAACATTCAACGCAAGCGGAGGTGCTGGTCATCCATACTTTAGAGAGAAAATGACCAGAATGTGAGTGGCGCAGACCAGCCATTCCATATGCTGGCTTCACAACTGCAGGAGCGCAACAGAAATCTGTCAAAGGATGGGAGGAACTTGTCTTGTCTTCCTGGGTTTCCCCTTTCTTTTCTTTTCTGTCTCTCCTCAGCCCAGCTCAGGAAGTGGGAGAAAAATAACCAAAGGCAAGAAGGCCAAAGGTGTCTCCCATACTTTGATCATGAGTGAACACAAGCGTCTCAGAGCTTGTTAAATGCTGGGCTCTCGATGTCCTGTTGGGGAGGTGGTGTGCACACTGGAGATGGGTGTGGCCACTACACCAGTGAGTTAGTCTCAGCATTCTTTGCTACATGTGGGCTCCCAACATGCGATCTATTGGAAGCATTTACTCGTAAGGATGAACATTCAGTTTGGTCTCAGGGCCAGGTGTCTCCCTTCAGATCACTGCCTGAAAGATATGGTTTTGAGCTACGAGGAGAACAAGTTGGTCTGCCTCGACTTGTCTTTTTTTTTTTCTTTCCGGTGAGGAAGATCAGCCCTGAGCTAACATCTGTTGCCAATCTTCCTCTACTTTATAGGTGATGCCACCACAGCATGGCTTGATAAGCAGTGCGTATGTCTGTACCCAGGATCCAAACCTGCGAACCTCTGGGCCGCCGAAGCAGAGTGAGCGCACTTAACTGCTATGCCACTGGGCTGGCGCCAGCCTCGCCTTATCTATGTGAACCTCCAGGTTCCAGCAAACTGCCTCTCGGAATCTATCCATTCCTAATAAACCGGATTTTCATCTCCCAGTTTCAGAGATCTGAACCAATTATGCCCTGGAAGCAGATCTCAGTTTCAAAGCACTTCTCTCTGCCTGGGTCCTTGGGGGTTTGAAGGGCTACATTCCGCTGTGGTCAATTCTGTCCAGCTAGGAGCTGAAGCCCAAGAGCGGTTCGAGCTGGAGACCAGAGCTGGTGAGAGACGTGCTGAGTCTCCCCGTGAGAGGTGGCTTCTCAAACCGTTTTCATAAATCAGGTTTCGTGTCCTCCCTCTGCTGGAGCCTTCAAACCTCAGAAGGCATTTGCTTCTCAAGGGGCCCCTTCTTCTGCTCTCTCGGGTCAGCCATGGGCTACCCTGACTCGTGTGGTCCTGACTGACCCCAGTCTGAAGCTGTGGCTCCACTCACCTTTTACTCCACTAGCACAGAGCTGGTGGAGGCCTTTGTGCACTGGTCTTGACCAAGTTTTACAGAAGCCACAGTCTAGATCTGTGCTGCCTGTGCTCTGTTTGCTTGTTCTGTTGCAAGAATGTGACCCAACAGCCTCCACACCCTGATGACTCAGCCCAGCTCGAGTGAGCTGTGTTTTCCAGGCCTTCCTGGGCCAGCACCGTCCAGGCTGCCAAACTGCCCTGTGCGAGCCGGGATGGGAGGTAGAAAACGCTCCCCACAGGTGGCAGAGGGAAAGGGAAGGAGAATTTTGGTTTGTTCCACTCCTCAAAACTGCAATCACTCTTGACCCTTCCCAGGCACAGCCTAGGAGGTGTCAATTAGAGGTTAGGAAGAACTTACATAGTGGGATCGACTTTGAAGGGAACTGGCAGAGTGGCTTCCGTTTACTTTGAGAAAAAGACAGTTGATAGCCACCTAGAGGCTATGTGAAGAAGCCTGTCTTTTAGCTAATTGGTCTTTGATTTGTGGAGCATTCAATTTGCTGGGAAAAAAAAATCTGTTAAGTTTCTGGGGTCAAAACGGAGGAAATCATATAATCAGCAATTCAGAGATTCTCAGAATCTCTGGCCAAAAAAAGAGATGGCAGAAAAAAAGATAACGTGTGCTCTAGAGCTGTGGCAGAAGGCCAAGCATTGGGTAATGACCACAGAAGAGATATTAACGAATTACGTTTAAATGTATGCTTCTCTTTGGAAAGGAACTGCTTAGGGAAACTGCATGCCTTAATTATACTCTTACTAAACAGGAAAACTTTTTTTTTTTTTTTTTGGTGAGATCAGCCCTGTGCTAACATCTGCAATCCTCCTCTTTTTTGCTGAGGAAGACTGGCCCTGGGCTAACATCTGTGCCCATCTTCCTCCACTTTATATAGGACACCGCCACAGCATGGCCTGACAAGCAGTGCGTTGGTGCACGCACGGGATCTGAACCGGCGAACCCCAGGCCGCTGCAGTGGAGCGCACACACGTAACCGCTTGCGCCACTGGGCCAGCCCCGGAAACAGGAAAACTTGAACTGCTTTTACCTTAAACTCTTTTAACCTTAAACTCTTTTACCGGATTTTTTAAATTGAGCCATGTTTGCAAAAATGCAAACACATTTCTATTTCTTGATGTGCTGTAACAAAAACAGAAGACTTAAAAAATAATTAGTATTATGAAAAGAGATGAAATCTGAGTACAATGCACACATTTACCAATGATTCTTCTCCGTTTGTTGCATGTTGTTTATGAAGCATCTGAAACATAACAGCCATGAGGACGTGACGGGCTCTTCCAAGACCTGCACCCCAGTTTGTGGTCTAGTCTCTGACAGAATTTACATGATAGACCTTCGAGCCCTCTAGGCCCGCCCTGCAGGGTGGCTCCCCTCCCCTCCTGCAGGCCCTGGAATGGCCATGCTGTGGGTTGGCTCTGGCCCCAGCAGGAAGCACAGGCCTCCTGGCTGCTTGTTCCCAAGTGTTGCTGGCTCCTGACCACACCCACAGGTTTGTTTGCTTTATTTTGTTTTGGAGAAGATCTTTTTATTTTGATATAATTTCAATTTTACAGAAAAATGACAAGAACAGTAATTTACAAGAACAGTAAACTACAAGAACAAGGAACTCCTATAACTTTTGATCCATTTGTTTGCATGTCTGCCTTATTTGTTTTATCATTCTTTTTCTCTCTCCCATTTAAGCGTAAATTGGAGGGCCGGCCTGGTGGCGTTAAGTTCTCGAGCTCTGCTTCGGCGGCCTGGGGTTTGCAGGTTCGAATCCTGGCTGCGGAACTATGCACCGCGCATCTAGCAATGTGTGGCGGGGTCCTACATACAAAATGGAGGAAGATGGGCACAGATGTTAGCTCAGGGCCAATCTTCCTCACCAAAAAAAAAAAAAAAAGGAGTAAGTTGGAGATGTGTTGCCCCTTTACTCCTAAATACTCCAGGGTGCGTTTTCCAAGAAGACATTCTCTTACATAACCACAGTACAGTTAACACAATCAGAAAATTAAGATTAATACAATACTACTATCTATTCCATCAATTGCCCCAAAAATGTCCTTACTTTTTTTCTCCCCTGAGTCCAGGATCAAATCCAAGATCATGTACGGCATCTGCTTGTCAGGTCTATTTATTTTCCTTTATTCTGGAACATTTGGTCAGCTTTCTTTGTGTTTCTTGACCCTAACATTTTAAAAGAGTACAGGCCAGTTATTTTGTAGAATGTCTTTCAATTTGAGTTTGTCTCATGTTTCCTCATAATTAGATTCAGATTATGCATTTTTGGCAGAAATATCACTCAATTGATGGTGTGTCCTTCTTCAAGCATCCTAATTGGAGGAACATGATATTGAATACTAGTTTATACTAATATAGTGATATTAGGTTTGATGACTTGATTAAGTGGTATCTGCCACTGTGGAGTTATTATTTTTTCCTTTGTATGATTACAAAGTACTAATTTAGGAGGGGGCATACTTGACAACTCTGCAGTCATCCTATTTTTTATAAAATTTTACCCATCAGTTTTAGCATCCATTGATGACTTTTTACCTCCAACATTCTTTTTATATTAGTTGACATTCTACTGTGATGAAGAGGTTTCTCTTCGCCTCCATTTATTATTTATTTAATTTATTCATTCATTCATTCATTCATATCAATATGGAGTCTTATTTTATGCAACATGGTATAATCCACTACAAATATTATTTATTTTGATGCTCAAATTCTCCCAGATTTGGCCAGTGGGAGCCCCTTCAGGCTGGCTTCTGAGTCCTTTCAACATATTCCATGATTCTTTGAGCACTTCCTTACTTTTTGGCACAACAAGATATTCCAGGCTCATCCTCTACTTTCCCTGCCCCAGCCTTGGAATAAACCATTTCTCAAGGATCCTGGTTCCTTTAGTGGGGAATGGTATTTAGAAACCAAGATCTGGGTGCTAAATATGCTCATTTTTACTGGTGTGTCATTGCTTCTAGGCACTCTTAGCAGACAGAATTAGGTAATGTTACACACACACACATGCACACAGATAGATATAGAGTCATGGATATATGTTAGGAATATATTAGAGACATATATATATTAGACATAGATATATAGTTATACTGATAACTCCAATTCCAGTGCAACACCTTTTCCATATTTGTATTTTCTTTCCCCAACACTGAGAAATCTGGTTCCCATTAACATCAAGCTCAAGATTACACAGATTATAGTTTTAGAATTGCCTAATCCATAGCACTGCTAAAAGTAAACCTCATAAGAGTTCAATTTGTTGATAATTTTTTAAGGAAGAATTTACATACATTGAAATGCACAAACCCTAAGTATACAATTCAATGACTTTTGACAAATGGATACACCAGTGTAACCCACACTTCTTTCAAGATACAGGACATTCATCTTTGTATCTTCTCAGGAAGTCCCCTCGTGTTTCCTCCCAGGCAGTGCCCCTACCAGCAGAGGCAACCACTGTTCCCATGTCTTACTTAGTCTGTAGACAACAATTAGCTCCCTGGTTTTGAACCTCCATCTTCATCCTGTGCCCCACCCTGTGCTCTCCCTCTCTGAAGCTCGTGCCGCCTCGAGGTCTGGCCTTAGATTGTGTTATGTCTACTCTTCCACTGCAGTCCCAGATTTGATTTCCAGTTCTGCCTCCAGTCTTTCCTGATCCCTGGTGCCAGTGAGTCTGCTCCTCCCTTGGGCTAGATGTTGATTTTTTTCCTGCACTAGTCTGCATTCCTCTTTCTTCCTGAGCTTCTGATCCAGCCCCAAAGGAAATCTGCCCTGGAATGTGCTGCCAGGATAACACAATTTACCAATGACCGTTTCATAAAAAGGCACAGCTCCTCAAGATTTAGCAACATCACCCTGTCTGGCCCTGCCTGATGCCTGGATTCCCAGCCACACCTGCTCCTCCATCCCTAAATCTTGCTGCCTTACTCCAGTTGGGTGACTGTCACACCCCTCCCTTCCCAGTGATAGCCAGAGCCAGCAGCTTAGAGGGTACCTTGTGAGCATGCCTATGAAAGACAGAAACCATGTATCTTGTGGGCGTTTACTAAATGTGAAACCACTCAGCCCACCACCAAGACGTGGCAAGTGGCCAGAATTGGGGGCACATGTAGAGAAGACGGATGTGCCCCTATGCACACTGTAAATGCTTAATGAATAACTGCTTTTCAGTAGTGCTCAGTCTAGCCAGAGCTCTATGGCAAAGGGTAGAAACTAAGGTGAGGCCTCAGAACCAGGAAGTCATACCCACATTAATATTTAGAAAATATGGGGTTATAAAAGCTTATTTTCCAGGCTTCCTAATGAAAAGGGTTAGTGTGATTCAATCACAAGAGCATCTGAAAAGGCTCTTTGATATGCAGGTGCTTAGCTCTACTCTTCTTGTCCGTCACTGGTCATATTAGCAGTTTAACACGCAGTTGCTTGTTCTGTCTTTTGTGTGCTTGGATTCCCCAGACAAGGCTAAAAGCTCCTTGCGGGAGGTGACTTTGTCGTGCATTTTTCTGTTTTCCTCTGGGCTCAGCACCAGCTCCATGTCAGGTGACAGGAGGTGTTCAGTGATACTTATGAATTGAATAGATTCTTCTTAGTCACCTCAAAGAGTCTTCTTTCCCTTGTATCCCAGCTCCTAGTGCAGTACTAAGCACAGAGTAGGCACTCAAATTGGCTGAATAAATCATAAACTAATTCCATGAACTCGCTGTTGAATCAGTGGTACTCCTCTCAGGAGCCTGCATTTTAGAACAGGACAGCAACGAATGGGCAACGCCTGATAACCCAAGTGGAATCAACCGAATAGTGGGATTACAGGCAACAGGGGGCCTGGGTGAGAAGGACGTTTATGAGCTGCCCCTCCAGTCGTGCCACATCGCTATGGTCCTTTTCCCCTGAGGTCCTCAGAGTGGTGGGCCATAAAGGGATCATTATGTTCTGCTGGTGGACACCTTCTGGTGTCTGCTTTTCCTGAGTTTTCTCTCTCCTATTCAATTTTCATTTATTTCCTTTGGCCCAATAACAAATCGACTGTAGCACCTTTTTCTAAAGAGCCCTGTAGACACCAGCATCTCTTGCCAGAATCTCCTAGTGGCAAACCTTCTAAGCTTTCTGCTTTTATCCCTCTAGCAGGACTCTGGAGGTTGACACTAGCAGGCAGACCCTAGGAACTCTGTAGGGCTGGATCCCCTCCTTGACAGGCCACATACATTCCAGGATTTGGTTCCAACTCCTTAGCCTCCTTCATTTGCTCAGGAGCCCAGCTGTGTAGGATCTGCCTCTGCTGTGCCTCCCACAGCTGTCCTGACCCAGTTCAAGCCTTCACTCTTACCTAGATTATTTTAACCATCTACTTCCTCATGAGTCTACCTGCTGCTAGTTGTAGTAAGATGTAAAGCTATTTGGCCATGAGATCAAATTTATGATTTGCCTCCAAGTGGGGCCACCACTAGGCCCACTGGTCCCTGTATGCAGGGACAAGGCGAGGGAAACATAGACCATTTAAGTAGCCCATATGGAATTTCATTCGGATGAGCTGGGAGGGCTCTTTTGGATCCAAGGCTAATGGTTCTCTCTCAGCCTTGGCTTCAATTAGAACTAGCTGGGGAGGGCGGCCAGCCCTGTAGCTGAGTGGTTAAAGTTCCACTCACTCCACTGCGGTGGTGGGTTCGCAGGTGCGGTTCGGATCCTGGGCGCAGACTTACTCCACTCAGCAGCCATGCTGTGGAGGCATCCCACATACAAAATTAAGGAGAAGATGGGCACAGATGTTAGCTCAGGGCTAATCTTCCTCAAGCAAAAAAAAAAAAAAATCTTACCACACACTCAAAAAAGAATCATCTGGGGAAATAAAAAAAAATGTTGATGTCCAGGCCCCACCCCCTGAGCTTCTGGTTTAATTAGACTGGGAGGAGGCCTGCACATGTTTATTCTTTCTTCTGAAATGAACTTTTATAGAAGTACAAAAGTATTTTGTCCAAAAAAAGTTACAAGTCCATCATTCATACATTTTTACTTATTGTTACAGATTTCCATTACAATTTTAATAGTTGCAAAATGTTCCATGAATGACACATTATTTAACCATTCACCTGCCATTTGCCGAACACTTGGTTTGTTTCCAGTTTTTAGCTATTATACAAGGAAACATAATGAGAGCAACCTGCACATAAATTTTCCTTGAGGTGTTTTGTATTTCATTACGAGAAATTCCCAGGAGTTTTATTACTGGACAAAATAGTATGAAAATAGTTTAGACTCCTGATATTGTCCAATTGCTTTTCTAAAGGCTTTTTGTTTTTGTGAGGAAGATCAGCCCTGAGCTAACATCTGATGCTGATCCTCCTCTTTTTTGCCGAGGAAGATTGGCCCTGAGCTCACATCTGTGCCCATCTCCCTCTACTTTATATGGGACACCACCACAGCACGGCTTAACAAGCGGTGCATTGGTGCACGCCTGGGATCCGAACCGGCAAACCCTGGGCCGCCGAAGCGGAGCGTGCACACTTAACCACTTGCGCCACCGGGCCGGCCCCTTCTAAAGGCTCTTAACCAACTTACACTCATTCCAGAATGGATGAAAACTTCTATTTTACTCAGCATCAATCATTTCCTAACATAACAAACATTTATTCTGTATTTCAAAGTATATGTTTATATTTGAGGCTTATATTTTTTAAGAGCTCCCCAGGCAATTCTAAGGTAAAGCCTGGCTGGAGAAAAGCAGTAGGTTATACTAAACGTCAGCCAAGGGCTGTGGTCCCTTCTCCTCAGCCTCTGGAGATCTTGTGCTCTGACAGCAAAGGCCCAGGAAAAGAACCCCAAAGAAACGGGCACCAAGGGAATGAGGAGGTTTCTTCCTAAGGTCTAGCGCCAAACTGGCCTGAGCCATCCTCCCTAGGCCTTCCTAGGGAGGGGCCCTTCTCCTCCAGGTGCCTAGTGTTGGAAGTGACTCAAAGGGAAGCAAGAGCACATGACCCCACAGAGGGAAAACAAGACAAAAAGGACCTGTAATGCATAATCAGGATCTTGGAGCCTGCTCCCCAGCTCTCGGAGAGTCTGCTTCCCAGCCCTTGGTCCTGCCTCACAGAAGCCTCTGGCTGTGCTAACCACCCCGTCAAAGGTGCCTCCTCTATACCCTATCTCCATAGACTTTGTTTTTTAAATTACAAAAGAACTTTTGGTACATCAGAAACAAATATGGCAAACTTGGAAAGCTCCCACTCACCTCTCTACTTCCTCTCCCTTCCCCAGAGGGAGGGGAATCTGATAATAGTTTAGTGTATATCTTTCGAGATATTTTCTGTGCATTTACCAATGCTAGTGTGTGTGAGACTGTGTGTGCATGCATATAGGATATTTTAAATACATAAATGGAACCAGGCTATGTATAGTTTCCTCCAGCTTGCCTTTATTATTTAACTTTATAGCATAGACCACTTTCTGTGTTAGTTAATATAGAGCTACTTCACTCTTTTTCATGGCTGCATTATAACCCACAGTACATGACAATATCATATAATTTAACACTTGTTATTGCTGGATGCTTTGGTTGCTTCCTGTTTTTCTCTACAACAATGCTGCAATGAACCCCTTTGTGTATATGTCTTTGTGCCATCCCCCTGGCTTTGAGTATTGCCACTGCCAGAAAACTCCTGGTGCTGGGCTTCAACTATGCATGGCCCACGGTATCTCCACTATCTCCAAGACTCATTTAGACTCTCGAAGAACACTACTCTGGCTCAGTGCTGGCTTCTGCTCCCATCCTGTTGTTCTGCTGTGGTGGTCACAGCACGCATACCTCATGTATGGCGCAGCAGCCAGAGTTCCGACAACCCCGCCATGTCACAGAAAGGTGCAAAAAGTACAGCTAGTGTCTCTCTGACTGTTGGGAGAAAAGAAACAGGGTCAACTTTTCCAAGTGTAATCCAGCTGGAAAAAGTGTGACAGTGGGTATCTATCAAAGAGGTTTTCAAGATTCTCACTTTTTTGCCCCCGGAATGGGGTGTGGGACTGAAACAACAGAGTCACTGTCATAGAAGATACAAGGAGCTGAAGTGGTGGTAGAAGTTCTCCAAAGCAGCAAGCAGAAGCGAATGAGTATGGTGTGCGCGTGCACGCACGCGTGTGTTTAGCTTAGCCCTGAACCAAATGTCCTTGGCCCGAGGATGGAGATAGCCAACTCTTGATTTAACATGTTGTTGTACTTTTGTCCTTTAAGATTTTCAAGCACTCTGGTCGTGCAAGAAGCAATTAGGGCTAATGAGAAGCAGGCTGTACTCTGGAAAACAGGAAATCTGGTTCCATTTACGACTTCACCAGGGCCAGCCGTGGAATCTTGAGCAGGTCATTTGTTGCCTGGTGCTTCGGGTCTCTCTTGTCCACAGATGCCACCCGAACCTTTGGGATGCAGGGGTTGTTTCCTGTTTTTCCTGCAAAATAGTGCTAGTGTCATTGGCTGTTAAAATGGGACAGGCAGGTGAGCTTTGTCATTTGGATGAGATGTTTGCTGGATTTGGCTTATCCTGCTTGGATGCTTCCTTCTTCTTTACTTTGTGGACACACAGAAAGAATGTAAGTTTGTAGCACTGGAGGCAGGGGAGGAACTTCCTGTGTGGCAGCCCTTCTGAAATGTATTCTTGCACGCACAAATGCAAAGGCAGATGTTGACCTGCTCTCTCAACCCTTCAGAAACTCTCTGGGGAATGGTGGTGTGGTCACAGTCAGAGTAAGGCAACCAGCAAATCTGCTTTAATCAGGGATGAGCTACATTGGACAGTACTAAAGTTTGCTCATTGAAAGTAAGTTATTTAGACAAATAAGGATTTTAAAACTTTTTTACTGAAGTATAACATACATACAGAAAAGTGCATGCATCATAAACATACAGCTTGGTGAATTTGTACAAAGTGAACACCTCTGTGTTACCCAGATACCACTACCTAGGTCAAGAAGTAGAACATTAGTGGCACCCCAGAAGACCCCTGTATCTCCCCTCCCAGTTACTAGTCCTTTGAGGTATAACCATTAACTTTACTTTCAATACTTGAAACTAATTTTGCCCGTTTTTGAACTTCGTATATATTTGTGAAATTTATCCACATTTTGCCTAATCTTGTTCATTTATTCTCATTAATACACAGTATTCCATGATAGAAATATACCACAGTTTACTTATCCACCTATGTTGACAGGATCTGGGGTTGTTTTCCATTTTTTGGCTATTTCAAATTATGCTGCTACGAACAGTTTTGCACATACCTTTCGGTGCTCATGTGCATGCATTTCTGTTGCGTACATTCCTATAGGTGGAGTTGCTGGGTCACAGTGTTTGCATACACTCAGCTTTAATGGACCTTGGAAACAGCAGTGAATGAGAGTTAGGAATGCATTTTTGATAGGGGAAGAGCACAGAGCTAAGATCAGGCCCTAGGCTTCTGGTCCCCTCCCAGGCTTGGATTACAGGGGAGCCAGAGCAAACCACTGACCCTCTGTGTTTCCTCAACTGTAAACTGGAAATCATTAGCACCTGCTCTGTTACTCGCTGTGGGATGGGAAAGCGCCCTGCAAAGTCTCAAGCTGCACAAAGGTAAGTTGTCATTGACATGGAAGCAGAGAGGGGGCTGGCCCGGTGGCACAGTGGTTAAGTTCGCACGCTCCGCTTCGGAGGCGTGGGGTTCACAGAGGGGTTCACAGGCCCAGATCCCGGGCGTGGACCTATACATGGCTCATCAAGCCATGCTGTGGTGGCGTCCCATATAGAGAGTAGAGGAAGATGGGCACGGGTGTTAGCGCGGGGCCAATCATCCTCAGCAACAAGAGGAAGATTTGCAGTGGATGTTAGCTCATGGCCAATCTCCCTCAGCAAAAAGAAAAGAAAAGAAAAAAAAAAATGTAAGCAGAGGAGGGAGCTTTTTAATTGTTAATGAGAACTAAAGAATAACTATACTTATGTGAATTTCCACTTCCAATGAAGAATCCAGAGATTACATTAACTGCTCTGCTAGACAGAGTTGTATTGCCAAAGGGGCCTGTGGTATTACCCTCTTAAGCCTAGAAATAGTGAGGCTCCCAAGCCTGTCTTTGAATCTCACCAGAAGGTTCCTCAACTGCCTGGAGCCCCAGGGGACCTCCCAACTCTATCTTTCAATCGCCAAATGCCCCAGCTTCCTCCTTTCCCCCCCATCAGTCTGAGTTGGCCTCATCTAGAAAAACTGTTTGGTTTGGCTCTGACTCGACCAGGTATAAAGCACCAGGAAAGCCAAAGGACACGATCATTGCACATCTTCTTGCATGAATGGATGTGAAGTTTGAGTATTGTCAATGAGGTCACTTTGAAACCAAAAGTTCACAGGCATTTATTCTACGAAAGTTAAATCTAAGCTAAATCAAGGGCTGTAAAAAATAATTGAAAGTGGTGTCAAAGTCTCTTCCATCCTATTGGTTCCCATGCAGATAATTACACAAGTAGGAGGCAGTGCCCTCTTCTAGCCAAAGCCACACTGGCATGGCTGTGGCTATAGGGATTCCAACTCTTGGGACTGGTTTTTCCCTTGGGAGCAGGCTCCTCTTGGGGTTGGTCTTGAGTAAATCACATTTGGGATCCACCCTTCCTTTCCTCTTCAAAAAAAACAAGTCAAAACTGTGATGGTCCATTTTATGTGTGATTAACATTGAAATCAGCAGATATTTTTACCTTCCATAATGTGGGTGGGCCTTATCCTTAAAAGTAAAAACTGAGGTTTCCTGAAGAAATTCTGCTCCATGCCTGCAACATAGAAGCCCTGCCTGAGGTTCCAGCCTGCAGATTTCGAATTCGAGATAGCAACATCCGCTCTTCCCTGAATTTCTAGCCTGCCAGCCTGCTCTACAAATTCCAGACTTGTCAGTCCCCACAATCGCGTGAAACAATTCCTTAACATAAGTCGTGTGTGTGTGTGTGTGTGTGTGTGTCTCCTATTGGTTCTGTTTCTCTGAAGAAACCTGACTAATACAAAACCTAGCTCCAAAACCCATTTTCTATCAGGGACATCTCATTTGAATGAACATAAAGGGACATGAAGTATAGCAGTGGACTTTCTGAGTTCAGGTTTAAGTCCCAGTCCCATCTCACTTACTAGCTACTTAATCATACTTAGCCTTGGTTTCTTCACTTGTATAAAGGAGAAAATAGTAATATTTACTGAACATGCCATTGTGAAGATTAAATGAGAAAACGTGCTTAGAATAATGCCTGGCTCAGAGTAAGTACTTGATAAATGCCAATGGTTATTATTATTATTATTAAGGGTATTGAGGAAAGTTGTCAAAGAAGGGTGAATTACAGAGCAGGGTACATGGAAGGTAGCTATCCTCGGTCACTCCCTGCCCCTTGTCTCCCCAAAGCTGTCATGTGCAGGTGATCTCTGCTTTTCACCACCCCTTCCTAGGGGACATTATAGAGCCATTTCTTGTAAAACGTCCTGTTTCTTCCCATAGGAACCCAATCAAGATTAAAAATTGGATTCCAAATTAAGGACTAAGTCATACATGAAACCATTCTTTTTTTATATTTGTGTTTCATTCAGCGATTCACTAGAAGGACCCACAAGACTTAATAGCAGGTCATATACTCACTGAGATTTACTATAGCAAAGGATACAGAGCAAAAGCAGTGGGAAAAAGATATGCATCAATGGAGTCCAGAGAGGTTCAACACAGGCTTCTAATGTCCCTCCTGGTCTGAGGCCACGCAGGAGTACTCTCTCTCTCACGATTAACTATGGGGACATGTGTGGAATGTCTTTGCCCACGGAAGCCTGTTTGAGGCTCAGAGTCCAAGGCTTCTATGGAGATCTGGTCACATGGGTATATTCTGCTATGCAACCAGCCATGGCAACCAAAACCCAGGACCCTCACAATGAATCCAGATGCACATTATTGATCTTGATGTTTGTACAAAGCAACCTGACAAGCAGGTATGGCATAGTCCATTGCTCTAGTGTATATAACAATACCATCAATCACTAACATAAAGAACACTCTAGGGGCCACATTCCCTAGAGTGGGAATGTGGAAACATTGGTGGGTCCCCTGGAAACACGTGAGGAGTAAGCAACCAGACCTGCTGTGTTAACTCTTCCCTCACCTAAAATGCCTATAATTAACCTGTATTATTTTATAATCAGAAAACTAGCTATTAATATAAAGGCATCCAAAGTTAATGATTTTCTTTTTTAGTGATTTAATGATGCTGCTTTGTAATCTCAGTACATTTCCCTGTAATCAGCAGAGCTGCTGAAAGAAGTCAAGTCACCCTACTAGACACTTAATGGATGCCCATCAGAACCTTCACACTCTTTGGGAAAACCATAAAAACAGGCCAGGACAGAGCATGTGAGACCTAGGAGGAACCACACCACCACCTAGTCAACTTCCCCATCTTAGAGATGAGCAAGTGGGAATACTGAGCAGTGAAAGGACTCACCCAAGGTTCTAACTCTTAGGTCTTTCAATTAAAAACCTCTCCTGGAACTCCTAAAATGTGTCAAGGCAATGTCTGTTCAGTTGCTTCTGTCTTTAATGTGGGCAGAAACTGGAGGAGCCCTGACTGGTGGAGCTGCCTGAACCAAGTGTGCATGGTCCAATCTCTTGTAGTCTAGGTAGAGGCTTCCCATCGTTCCTTATCTCCGCCCTTCTCCAGCACAGCCTGACAGAAGCACCAGACCCTGTCTAGAGCATTGCCCATGATATTGGGTCAATGGTCCAGTTTGGAACCCAGTAAGAGATTAATTTCATCTTCACTAAAATTTCCCTTCTCTTTCCTTCATTTACTCTCTTGTATGTTGGGGGTGGTGTCTGCCTCTCCACTGGACTGTAAATTCCTTGACGGCCTCCTGGAACCAGGTCATACAGTGGTTATGATTGTTGGGTAATGAAGTCAAATGGTCCAGGGTTTGAATTCTGGTTTAGCATCTCACTGGCATGTGTGATTTGACTGAATTACTTAGTGGAAATACTAATAACACCTCCCTCACAAGGTTACTGGGTGGATGAAAGGAAGCAGTAACTTTTAACTAGTATAGAATTTGGCATGCAAGAAATGTTCAATAAATATT
Source organism: Diceros bicornis minor (assembly GCF_020826845.1). Classification (NCBI taxonomy): domain Eukaryota; kingdom Metazoa; phylum Chordata; class Mammalia; order Perissodactyla; family Rhinocerotidae; genus Diceros; species Diceros bicornis. Next base: position 5,175,117 of record NC_080763.1, on the reverse strand, counting down.
AGCTATTATTTTTTAAATACTCCATTTATTTTGGAAAACTGTACTCTCTGATCTTTTTAAGTTTTATTGACGTAATTGACATACAATATACACTGTACATGTTTATAGTATACAGTGTCATAAGTTTTGACATGTACATACCTGTGAAACCATCACCATAATCGTTAATGAACATATCCATAACCCTCCAAAATTTACATCCTTTCATAATCCCTTTCCCTGTCTATAGGCTATCACTATTTACTCTCTCTACATGTTAGCTCTATAATCTAGAATATTATATAAATGGAATCATATAGTATGCACTCTTTTTCGGCTTCTTTCACTCAGCATTATTCTGAGATTCATCCACGTTGTTGAGTGTATCAATTGCTCAGTAGATATACCACAATTTGTTTACCCATTCACCTACTGATGGACATTTGGGTGGTTTCCAGTTTTGAGGTATCAGAAATAAAACTTCCATTAACATTTGTGTACAAGTCTTTGTATGGATATATACTTACATTTCTCCTAGGAGTAGAATGGGTGGGTCATAAGTTAGGTATATGTTTAAATTTTTAAGAAACTGCCAAATTGTTTTCCAAGTGGTTGTACCATTTTGCATTCTCATCAGCAGCATATGAGAGTTCCAGTTGCTCCACATCCTTGATGATAATACCCTCAGGTACTCTTGCCATAGAAACACCGTTACGCAAAGAGTTTCTGTAGTTCAAAATACGTGGGAAATATTGGGTTTCTTCTCTATAGCACTTGTTAGCACATTAAGGCACTGATGTGGTGGAACCTTTCTATGAGTGGATATCACATGCAGTGTCCTCAAACTTACTGACCCACGGAATCCTTTATTCGAGGTGCATCTCTAGCAATTAATGTTCTACAGAACACATCTTAGGAAATGCTGCCTTGGAGATTGCTCTGTGCAAGGCCTTAAAGAGGGCCGAGAAACTCAGATGTTTACTATAGCAGCCATGGACTAGGCAGTTGATCTGAAATTCTCTTGTGTACCTTATAAAGTATAAACATTCTGCTTTTCTGGGTTAGAAAGAAAAGTAGGACAAGAAGCCAGATAGGGAAATTGAAGTTTCTTGGGGTATGAGCTGACCAAATTATTCAATCAAGGGTTTCTCTAATTTCCCTTTTGGAGTAAATCCAGGGATGATGCCCCATCCCCCAATCGGCACAGTGTCAACACTGATTCTTCCACAAATAGCTTACAGACTGCTGCATAATCAGGTGCTTTGAAAGATATTAAGATTATAAAAAGGAGACTTTCTCTTCCACCAGGCTAGGAAAACATGCCTAATGGGACCTCAGGGAGCCCCATTCTGTGCAAAGGATCTCCCCGGTATGGTTACCCTGGAGGGTTCAGGGGATTCTAAAGACCTGAAACTGAGTTTATAGAGCCCTCTGCATTTGTTGATGGGAGGACACCTAATTTAATCTAGTAGACAAAAGAGAGGAAAAATAGAGCTGATCATAGGTCTCCTACCCTAGTGTGTTCCATTTCACATCCTCTGCCTCACACCATCAACATGTAGGCAGGGGCACCTCCTCCTGGCCCATTTCTTCCCGCACACAAGGAATGCCTTTTTCTTGTACTGTCTTCCTGACACCCTTCCCCCAATTTATCTCCTGCCTAAATCCTGCTCATCCTTCAGACTGCAGCGCAAATGCTTCCTCTGATGAGCTTTACTTGACTCCTACATACTAGGCTATACTTTTTTCCCCATCACTTACCATAAATGTAATTAATATTATTTAATGATTCTCTTTCCCTAGCTTGTGAGCTGTGTGAAGGCAGAAACTGTTTGAACACTTCACCACTGAATTCCCAGTACACAGCACAGAGTAAGTGCTCAATAAATACCAGCTGAATGATTGAAAAATCTAGGTGCTGATATATTTTTGCTCATTTAACTTAGAGCTGTTCTGTCTTCTCAATGCCCTTTGTCCAAGGCTCAGATCCTCCCCTACTCGTTCCAAGAAATGTCTCTCTTACCTATTCCCTGATCAGAGTAGTAGTTGACATCACTGTATACAGGCCAAAGTCTCTCATGTAATCTGGAGCAAAGGAGCCTGGGAAAAGCAGCACTCTCCTTTTAAACACGAGTGTTCAGAGTTCCTAGTGGGCCTGAGACTCTATATAATGCATAGCTCATGTGTACTCCCAAAACCCAGCAGGAAGGAATGGTGCAGCTGTGAGCAGCCGTGAAACAAGTTGTGTTCGCAGGTATGCGGCTGGCGTCATTGGGAATAATACATGGAAAGCTGTTTCAGGGTGGAGCCCTGCTCTGGAATGCTGGGAACACGGCTACTCTGCGGTGGAATAGTTACACATGAGCTGCTTCCCCAGAGTACTTGCCTGCCTTTCATCTCTCCCAGAAACTCATTCACACACTCATGCCCGGGGCTTGCGATTTCCCTAACTCACTCCAAGTCAACTGCTCTCAAATGGGGTATGCATGGGATTAGGAAACTATGGCCAGGGACAAAATAGCCGGAGGTGAGGACAGTCTCCCTCTAGTACTCTTTCTCTGAGACAGGACATTTTCTGAAGTGCAAAGTACTCTGCAGCACTAATGGAGACCTACATTGCAAAGGACAAAGAACACAGCTTTGCACTTGACAGAGCTGAATTTTACCCTTGGCTTGAAGTTGTGAGGACTCAATGAGATAATGTGATTAAAGGCTTTAGGACACTGTATGGTACATCGTTAGTGCTCCAAACATGGTAGCTCTTTAACCATTAGGTTAGGTGCTCCTTGGGTGTCCTCAGAGTAATCTGTGCCTCCTGCATTAGCAACATCACACTGGATAAAAAGGGTCACTTTTCTCTTTCCTCTGCTAAAATATAACACCCTTGCAGGCCCAACACCGAGAAAAATGCCTTTCAGATCTCATGGTAAGCTCACATTTGTTGGATGCACACTAGTGCTTCACATGGGTTACTTCATTTAATTCTCAAAACCCTATGGAGTTAGGAATTTTTAACTGCATTTTATAGCTGAAGAAATGGAGGCACCAAAAGGTGAAGTAACTCACCCAATGCGATATATCTGGTGAGTGGTGGAGCCAGTATTTAAATATAGCCAGTCAGGTTCCAGAAGCCGTGCTCTTCACCACTGTACCACATCACCTCAGTCCTCACTCTCATTGCTTTACTCATTTTTCTCCACTTACCCTAATATCACCATGGAACCTATCGGCCGTATTGTCTCCTCCTGTGCTTGCAGGGCTACTCCTAGTCTGATTCTCTGTCCTGGCCCAACACAACGCCTCACATGATCAAAGGTTTGACAGCAACATCGCCATCTGAATAGTGCTGGGTTTGGCATGCTGGGTTTATGTCCCAATTATGCTCTTTCACAGAAGATCTATTGGTGCCATTGTCAGACTGGGCACTAGACTGAGTGGACTAGCGGGCAGACCCTTAACACCTTTGTGTATTCTTCTTTTTTTTGGTGTGGAAGATCAGCCCTGAGCTAACATCTGCCAATCCTCCTCTTTTTGCTGAGGAAGACTGGCCCTGGGCTAACATCCGTGCCCATCTTCCTCTACTTTATATGAGACGCCGCCACAGCATGGCCTGACAAGCAGTGCATCGGTGCGTGCCTGGGATCCGAACCCGGGCCGCCAGCAGCGGAGCGCATGCACTTAACCACTACGCCACGGGGCCAGCTCCTTTTTGTGTATTCTTTTTTTTATTTTTTATATCTTTTTTTTTTTTTTGTGAGGAGATCAGCCCTGAGCTAACATCCGCCAATCCTCCTCTTTTTTTTTTGCTGAGGAAGACGGCCCTGGGCTAACATCTGTGCCCATCTTCCTCCACTTTATATGGGACGCCGCCACAGCATGGCTTACCAAGCAGTGCGTCGGTGCGCGCCCGGGATCCGAACCAGCGAACCCCGGGCCGCCGCTGCGGAGCGCGCGCACTTAACCGCTTGCGCCACCGGGCCGGCCCCCCTTTTTGTGTATTCTTAATGACAACCGTTTGTTTCCTAAAGTCATTGACATGTTCAGTTATTAGCATAAAGGGAAAACATTGACTGGGCCTGTCTGGTTCTACTGGCACAGGCCTCGGGAATCAGTCACCACTGAAGAGAGGCCTGTCGACTTTGATCAGAGACAGCCTGGGTGAAACTGGGGTTGCCTTTCAGTATTAGGTGCTCAAGCTTCACATGCTTTTAAAAAACATGTCATTGTACATACAAAAGAGTATTACATATCTTTGGAGTTAAATAAATAGAATGAATACTCCTATAGCCACTACCTACTCAACAGACTTACCAGACTCGATTAAGTCCTCCATGACCCTCCCCAGCTGCAACCCTCCCAGCCTTCCCCCGGGGTAATGCTAACATGCTTTACATTACACAAAGAGTACGACTGTTTGAGAGCAAGAATTTTCTGATGGATATGTCAGATGTGATTCCTGAGTACTTCGTTATTAAAGGTGCTAGCAGCAAATGGATATTCAAACTTGGGGTATTCTGAGGTTTCACTTTCTATTCAAACTGATGTTTTCCACTCTGAGCTGTTTCTGATTCTAACTTCACAACCACTGCAGCATAACACTGTGCTGAAAACAGATGTGTCACTAAATTGCAATCAATATGCAAAATTAATTTTTGCCACAGTTGAGGACATGGACTTTTATGGCAATGGCTGTCAGAATGCTAAGCTGAGTGGGTGCTGCAGGTGGTGCAGAGCAGGATTCAAACTGCTGGAGGGCAGAGCGAGTACCCCACTGAGCCAGCACCAAGGAAAAATCGCTTCCTGCAGCCTGCAAGAACTTTGCTGAGTAACTATACGAGAGAACTTGGTTGCGGGAGTAGACATTCTACTCAATCAGCCTGATGAATACAGTGTGATAATCCCTGAAGCATTTGATCCTTACAGGAGACCTACAAATTCCAGTATTAAAAAAATGTGCCCCAAACACCAAAAAACTGAGAACTATCACTCCAACCAAGAGATATTTCTGAAGCAGTTTAACAAGTTTTCATCATTTATCCCCTGCCACTAATGTACCTATGAAACAGGTACATCCTCACTCTTCCCTCCCCTCTAGTTCATGTGAACTAGAAACATTCATGTCAGCCCAGGGCTGGAGGAAATAAAATACAGTTCTACTACAGATTTGGTAATGTTTGTATGCAGCAGCTAAAAGACCCCAAAATTGGACATAATTTTTTGTGCTACTCAGTTTATGAGAGAATTAAGATAGGAAAAAACTTGAAGCTTTAAGGGAAATTGCTTTCAGAATTGGGGAAAAAAAGACACATTTAGGCCAAGAGGCAGAAATCCCTGGAGAAATGCCCAGAAAAGTAGGAAACCTTATTCCCATCTCTCCTTCTCTATCTAGCTTCTCTATCCTAAAAAACGCCTGGCTTCCTGTTCTACGACTGGAATGTGCTCTCTTCTGGCTTTTGGGATTTGCTGAAGACAATGTGGCTGCAATTAAGTGACTTGGACATTTTTCTTCACCTTTAAAAGATGCAGTGTAAGTAATAACCTTTGATTCACATATATTATTTAGGGTAACTTCTAAAACATGTTTTTTAGAACAAGTTTTTTCTTTCAAGAAATAAAACACAGAAAATCTTCACTTGTATTCTTTTTTGTTATAGTTAGGATAACCATATAATTTATCCTTAAAACCAGGACACTTTTGAGAATGTAAAGAGGGTGCTATTAATAATTATGCCTGGACAGGGGCTGGCCTAGTGGTGTAGTGGTTAAGTTTGCGCACTCTGCTGTGGTGGCCAGGGGTTCAGGAGCCTGAATCCTGGGCATGGACAACAACACTGCTCATCAAGCCATGCTGTGGCGGTATCCCACATACAAAACGGAGGAAGATGGGCACAGACGTTAGCTCAGGGCCACTCTTCCTCACACACACACAAAAATAAATAAATAGATAAATTTATGCCTGGACAACAACAAACCAGCATTGTTCCAGGCAAACTGAGATGTCTGACAACTTGCAGTGCAACTTGATGTTCAATAAATACTAACATATTATCACATTGTGTAACTTTAAAGCCCTCAAGCTCGACAATCTGATAAAAAGGAACATTAACAGAGATACCATACATTAGATGTGTATTCTTTTAGTTATGCTAATACACCAAACAGATTCCTTTGTCTGGAAGGAAGGAAGAATGTTCCCTTTTTTCCCCTCATGGTACTTGGAGCAATATTATGTTTTACAGATGAGATAAATGAGCACAGCAAGCTAGTTAACTGTACCCAATCACACTGCAGAGCTGAGCTCAAAGCTAAAAACTCTGCCCCCTGAAGCCCCAGCAACTGTGTTGCTCACTGAACCATGAAGGGCTGCCTTCCAGAATCTAATCAGATTTCTATTACAGATTCACTAGAGGTGTAGACTTATTACCATCTTTCAGATAAGAAATCTCATGAAGTTTGTAAACAGGCTTTTCCTAGTTCACATTAATCCTCTTCACTCCATTTCTATAAAACCCCCAAGTATACGTCCTGATCATTAGTCATGTAGTTGGGTCTTTTTTTGTAAAGATTTCTTGGGCATTCAAGAAGGGATCCAGGTACTCATTAAGTCTAGTACTTGGGATTTTTGTGTGTTGCAGTAACTAAGCAAAAGTCAAGATGTTTTAACTTAGCACGTCCTGTACTGGGAAGTTTAAAAAAAGAACTGTTGAGCCCTACTTGGCAAAACCTCCCTTGGACTCTCCCACCCTCCCTACAGTTCCTGTACATCTTGGCAGCTCTCTCACTACTAACAGAGACCTCTTCTGTCTCAGCCACTCTGTCAGCCTTGTCTAGGCCTTTCTCACTGTAGAGCAGTTGGATACTCAGTGTCTTCAAATAATCAGTAGGACTGATAACTACTGGTTTGATCATCCAGTACCTTTTATAACAGTTCTCACATTCATATCTTAAACCTACTCTTAACTGCTACACCTTTAAACATTATTTGCCCTTGTTTATGAAAATATAACTCTCTAAGCTCTCAGTTAGCAGTTTAAGAACTATGCTTATTCACCAAACTATAAGGATATGCATTTCAAACATAAACACTAGCTTTTTAAAGTGAATATCCAGTGAAACTCATTCAATGACATAAAATGTGTGAAAGGTCTGCTACACAACATTCAATAAATGTTACATGGATTTGACTTTCCAGGTATACAATTTTGAAAGCACAACTACAGTACTAAGGCAACCATGACAGCCACGTGTAATACGCAGAACCTAGAAAGCACCATTCTGTAGTATAGTGATTTACAGCAGAAACTTTGATTATTAGCCACACCCAGGATTCTCAGTTCCATAACATACAACCTTTGTGATCTCTATAACCTCAGCTTTAGTTTTATCATTTATAAAATAGGGATAGGAATGTGCTGTCTTAGAGGCTTGACTGAGATAGTGCATGTAAACTCTTTAGTACTGTCAACTACTTATTTCTGTCTCCTTCTAGGCTGTACGTATCTCAAAGGAAAGGGTGTTAAGAACTTAACAACCTAAAATATGTAAAGTGTACATAAGAGCTACCTTATTAGCTCCCAGGAAATGAAGCTGAGTCAGAAGTAGGATAAAACTATGAAGCTCCATTGAACTTGGCCTCTTCAACTAAAAAGTTAACAGTTGAGTGTTATCTTAGGAGAGTTTTCCCAGTTTTGCAACCTACTCAGTAGCGTCTTAAGAGGACAATAAAAAGCCAGGAAGTCTGGTGGAAGAGAAAAGGCAGGGGCCTGGACTGGTGATCAAGGAACTGCATAAAAAGGGTGCCAGATGCCTGAGCAAGACGACCTACCAGACAAACTCTCCGTCTTGATGACTGAAGAGCTGGTGCCATCACTGATGTAGTGCGACCTTAGGAATTTACTTAACCTCTTTTAAAGGTTTCCTTATCCCTAAATGAGGTTATCTTTTTAATCTACCTATCTGTAAGGAATGCTAGTGTAAATGACCATTTAAAAAAATGAGGCCTAACATCAAACATGACAACAAAAACTTAACGAAACGTTAAATTTCCTCTTTCCTTATGTGACACTAACACTTTAAGCATGGCTTAGAATTCTAGATGGCCTGAGATTCTATTATGCTTGTGAATCTGTGATTATGATTTTAGCCAATCTCAACTAGGAGACATGGTCACATAATAGTTTTTAAAATTCATAAGTAGCAAAACTTATTGTCCCCCCAAACCTATCTGTAAGCGCTGTGAAGCAAATTGTGTCCTCCCCAAATTCATATGAAGTCCTCTTCCCTAATGTGATGGTATCTGGGGCCTCTGGGAGGTAATTAATTTAGATGAGCTCATGAAGGTGGGGCCCTCACCTTTAGTGCCCTTATAAGGAGAGACAAGAGAGCCTGCTTCCTATCCACTGTACGAGGACACAGCAAAAAGGGAGCCATCTGCAAGTCAGGAGGTGCCCTCACTGTGAATTGAACTGGCCAGCACCTTGATCTTGGACTTCCCAGCTCCAGGACTGTGAGAAACACATTCCTCTTGTTTAAGCCACACAGTCTATGATATATTGTCATGGTAGCCCAAGCTGACTAATATACAGTAAGTAAAATACATAAAGTGGAAGGGTGGAATTGCTCTATTGAAAGCCGGGAGCAGAGAGTGACTAAGCTCTACTTCTTTGGTCACCTCCTCAGCCCTGGAACCCCAGAGCACTGCAAAGCACAGTATGAAAATAAATGGTTTTAATACACCAACATAAAAACCTGCCCAAATAAGAATAATGTTCAAATGCTATAGGAACAAACTGAGGCATGGCCAAAATTCTCTTCTGGTACTAGAATTCTATTGCACTGTCTTATTTAAAATAAGTGAGCTAACTGCTGGGATTCTATTTTGCTTTAGAGATCTGTTGCATAAGGATTGGCGCTAAGTTTTTTTGTGAGGAAGATCAGTTCTGAGCTAACATCTGTTGCTAATCCTCCTCCTTTTGCTGAGGAAGACAGGCCCCAGGCTAACATCCGTGCCCATCTTCCTCTACTTTATATGGGATGCTGCCACAGCATGGCTTGACAAGGGGTGCGTCAGTGCGTGCCCGGGATCCGAAGCCCAGGCCACTGCAGCGGAGCGCGCGCACTTAACCGCTACCCCACCAGGCCGGCCCCTGGCGCTAAGTTTTAATATGGTGGTTAAAAAACAGAACCTGCTTGGGTCAGGTACCAAGAGAAGAATATATTTGTTAAGGCAACGCCATTTTACAATGGGAAAAAACCCAGCCCTGCTCCAGAATGGTCTTACATTTCACTACCTATTTCATAGCTCCATTTTAGGTAGGTACTATTAGGGGATATGAAATAAGACATCAAAGGCAATTTAAAAATTTACAGTTGCATTTTGTCCAATTGTAAGGCAAAAAGCAGAAATCCCTTTCAAAAGTAAAATGTACTACAAATTGTTCACTAATTCATAGACCCCCTCTAACTGGAGTTGAAGAAAGGCTGGCAAACCCCCTGTGGAAAGGAAATGGCAAACTACACTAAGGGCAGAGCAGTTATGGCAACAGTAGAACTATCATCTTTCATAAAAGAAAGCAGGGGTGGTGGCAGCAGGGGCAGAGAGGGAAAGTCCTCTAACTTTGTATATACAGATAATCTGGTTACAAAGAACAGCCTAGCCTTAAAGGGAGAAGAGGAAATCCTCACAAAGGACACCGTGTCGCTGAAAGTGGTTTGTGGAGAAAGGGTTATTCCCAGGCAGCCTATTTAAGTGCCTAGTGAACTCAGGTCCCACACAAAGGGGTATCTCAGGCCCTCTTTTTCTTTCTTTATGACAACAAATTTGCAGTTAATTAGGCTCTGGATTTGCTCAAGGAAGAATAAAATACATGGAAAAACTGTGAAACCATGAAAATACATTTTTAAAAAAAGTTTTCAGGTGTAATACACAAAAGCAAACAAATTTAGCTTAAAAAAATCAAGTATCACATCCATAGACTATTCCTAATTATGATTACTTCTTAAACCAATATTTGTCTTTGTTTACAAATACAGCAGCAGGTGATAGAAAACCTAACCTCTCAAACAGATTGCTTACAGTTCATAATATAAACAAATGTATAAGCCTCAAATCACATTTTAGGCAGTTTAACTTAAAATGCATAGATAATTACATACATTAAATTTGTCATTATTAAGCAAATGAAAAAAATCACAACATCAAGGAAAAAAATACAAAAAACCTTTATAGAGCATGTATAAGAAGTCAAGTTTACTTCATGGCTACAAATCAGTATCTGCTAATGAGCGACAGGCAGTGAAAAGTGCCTTATCCAGGGGAAAGGAAAAAAGAATGACATTCCATTACTCCGCGTGCTTGAAGAGCACTGACAAAACTTCAATCTTGAAAAACATTAATTTCTTACTTAAAAAAAAAGGTATACTATACTTTGCACTTTAAAATGCCCAAAGCTGGTCTTTAATTTCCACCAGCAACAAGACTAAAATATGTTTATCTAGGTAAACTAATAATGGGTATAGTAACGAATTTTGTCATGCCACCTCCTAAGCTGTGAACCTCTCAAGGACAGGCATTCTCTTTCATCTCTGTATCTCTGGCATCGGGCAAAGTACCTGGATCACGGACATTTAAGTGTCTGTTGAATGAATGCAGTTCTGAGATGTTTTCTATAGCCAGAAGCTTGCATGGCAGTTGTTTAATACTGATTATTTTATTGGCAAGTTTTGTTTTACTTGGCAGAATGCTGAAAATAAAAATAGTGTCTGTCTTCAATACTAAATATTCCTTTATTAAGATTAAATTATAATCTTCCCTGAAAGCCACCCACCACTTTCTATGCAAAGTACAGTATATCAGTGTGATCCATCTGAATTTAACCTGATGCTTTTCAAAAATTTAACACTTGAAGGTCTGTGCTTAGGTTTATAACCCTGGCATTTTATAAAGCTGGCACTAGATTATTCAGGGTGAGGAAGGAAGACATTGGCACTCACCATTTAGAAGAGTAGGCCACTGATTGATATGCAAACCAGGCATAGCATTTTAACTGAAACTTTGAGTAGAGCTATGTTCATCTACACAAATAGTTTCAAAAGCTGTACATTTGAGAATAGGTAGCACTAATTATTTGTGAGGTAAAACTGACTTCTTTCCTAGAAAATATTCCAATATTCCACTGCAGTTGTGTGACTGACCAAGACCAGAAATTCCTCCCTTTTCTTCTCTGCTCTTTTATTATTCTCTGCTGAAAACAATAAACAATAAAACAGACAAAGAAGGAACGAGGCCCTTGGGTAATTAAAACATGTATTGTCTATTCCTGAATAATCAATAATTACTTTACACAAAACAGGGCTGTGGAGTCAGAGCTGTAAACAGCCATCTTCAAAACCATGAAAAGGTGTCAGGCCAAGTCCAGTATAGATAAGCCAAGGCATTTTAAGCACTCCTTTAAGGAGCCATGATTCTTGAGAAGTGAGTGTGTGAATGACGACCTAAGGTCTATATTTTAATTTTTCGTTGTCATTTTTAGGTTCAACATTTCAAAATCTAAGATTCTAACTCCAGAAATACTATTCCTCAACACATCTCAACTATCTCCATCAAATTATTTTAATATTCTTGCTCTGAAAGACCAAATGCCAGTGTATTCCTAAGACCAAAGATAGTAACAAGCAGTCTCTTTCATAAACTGATCTCAGACTATGAAGACTTGTATTGAACGCAACCTTATTCCCATGTAAAGAGGAAAAAACCTTCCTAGATGCTTTCCCCCATTGAAACAACTTCAATTTTCTTAACTCTACCCTGAACCTAAAAATATTTTTTGCCTTAGTATCCATAAGAACTGAGATCCTTCCCTCCCAATTTAAAAAATGACAGTCTACAGAATTAAAAAGAATAATAAAAGCAAATTCTATTCCCTTTCATTTCCACTCCTACGTTTAAAAAAAAAAAATCCCCAATACCAGTTGGAAAGTCCTTGAAAAGCAAAGATTAAAAAGGCAGTACTATCTAGGCACACTAGGCAGAATGGGTCACTAGCAAAGTTAATATACCTATTGGGAGTAGTAATTCCAAATCTTGTGTTCATGGTCCTCCAAATCCTTTAGCAAAAGATTTTCTTTGATAATCAAGGGACTTCACAATTACAGATTCCCAAACGCTGCCTCTTCTTCTTTTAGTCAAACATCATCCTCTGTAGTGTTAGATTAAACACTGCATCTAAAGCAAGAGTTGTCAACTTATCCCAATGTAGGACAACCAAAATAACCATAAGGAGAGAGATCTTTGCTGCCGTCTCACTTTTCCTAACATCTTACCCCTTCAGAGCTAGCTGATATGATGATACTGACTGGTAATTTAAGCTATGAGACCTTCTAAGGCTATCTGCCTTGTAACTTGGAGGCTACTTTGACAATAGATTCCAAGAGTGTTGTAGATAGCTGCCACTTGTCCTTGCAAGAAAGTGAAAGAAAAAAAGACCACTTGTACCACTACGTAAGAGTGGTCTAACAACATTCTCCAGTCTAAAAATACCAAAACAATCTATCACCTACTTAAAAGGGAGGCTTAAACACTGAATGTTCCTCTCAAAGGTGACCATCTTGCTTTCTTAAAAGGAGGTAGCTATCAAACCATTAAATTGGCAGCATTTGACATTCTTGACATTTTAACTGTAAGAGAAATAAACTACTAAATATCTTATTTCTACGCAAAAACAAGAGCTTCACCATAAATCTCTCCTATGCTGATCAAGAAATTCACAATACATTTTTGTAACTCAATGGATACATTCAAAGTTTCAAAATGTTATTTGACAACTAACATGGTCAATTCTATTCCAAATCTAAAAATCTGATTTCAAGATAAGATGCCAAAAAGCTACTTGGGCTATTTTGGTGGTTACAAGCAACACTTATTTAAGTAACAGTCATACTGCTTTAAACTCAATTACAGGGATCTACACTTTATTATCATTATTTTCAGTGTTAGAGCTGAGGATAATTTTTAAGGATGGCACTCAATTCTACCTATTTCCTGTCAGCAAATACAGAACTGAACTGTGAGCCATAAGCACTTTACAAACAGAAATCAGTAAACTATGCAAGAGACAATGACAGTCTAACCAGACTCTGAAAGACAAATACATATTCTGATCGCACTTGTACAAAGAGAAGTCATGTCTGTGTGACTAAGGTTCTCTAAACACAACTGCTGTATGTGTTTACAACAGACCCCAAGAGTGTATCAGTCTTCCATATCGGGCAGGAATTAAGGGATGTGCTCCTTTGAAAGAACTAAGGGAGGGGGGGCTACAGGGAGGAAGAGTGTTTCGTGTGAATGCAAATTACTTGTCACTATGAAGCAATTCCCAGGGTTTCCTCTAGTTTGAGGTTCAAGACTAAGGAGAGAATTATTTCCTTCCTTGAGCTCTTCCCAAAGCACTATGGACATCTCATAACCTATTCTAAAGCAATACCAAGAGATCACCAATTCTCTAAGAACATAATTTACATACATGTTGGCCTGCATTAAAAAGAAAAAAGTTTCCACAAAAGGCAGATTTTAGAGTTGTATGACCCATCTGGCTAAAAATAAATCAGGTGGAACTCAAAATGAAGGAAAAGTCTTTACTAAAAGCTTGAGGATAAAAATGAACACCGCCTAACTAACTCAACAATAATTACTGGCAGTTTTAAAACGTATACCCAAAAAATAACCTCAAAAGGACCAGGTTTATTTATCCTAAAGGTTAGCTCAAGATATTGAGAAGCTATCATTTTAGCTCAAGATATTGAGAAGCTATCATTTGTTTAAATTATGACAATGTGATTGTTTTCAAAGTGTTTATTCAGGGGAAAAAGTGATTATAGAAAAATACTTGAAATAATGTGCCAATGAGATTGCAGATTCTAACAATAATCCACAGCATCTTAGTTTTTAAGTGTGTAGTTTCATAATTTAAACAAATTCTATCAAAGAGCTATTCAACATAATCACTTCAACTCTCCATAAAAACTGAATAAAAATCACATTTGAATGATTTACATTTTTGATTGTATCCATCTGATACATCCAAGTACAAGAGGCAGATATCTTCTCTGAGAGGTGCAAGAGTTGTTCATTCATGAATGCCCTCTAAGAATAGTGAAACAGCAATTTTTATATATGCATGCATGTGCATATATATGTACTTCAAAAAGCAAAGCGTCATCTCTTCATCCATTGTTAACCTTAATGGTAAGACTGCAATAGAAAAAAGAAAAAGTAAACTTCTAGGTTTTGTAAATGGAGTTTATTAACTCCTTTCTGTGGCTTAAAATAAACTTATTGCATCATAAATCCAAACAGCAAGTCATCTCACTCATTTTGGCATACAATTTAAAAAAATAAATTTTTAAGAGAATATATATAGCAAGAAGTTACACTAATGAAAGGAAGCTTTGGGGGCACTTTATTAAGATTTTCTTCCTTTACAGTTGGGGTGGATGTTTGATTAACCTAGTTGGAGAGCTGATTAGTTATTTTGTTAAGAGTAAACAGATTGTTCCCCCTTCAAGGAGAATCTTGACTCTGCATTTGGACACTCACTTGGCTTACTTCATGGGGGAAGCAGAGTGCTTTTCAATTTGGTCATATGTCCAAGAAGGCCTTAACTAAGACGTCAGCTCTACTCCAGCTTGGCGGACAGCAAAGTATAAAGCATTACACAATGCATAACAGTGGTAGAACCTTGAGCTCAATGCTGCTAAGGATCTAAAAAACTTCGGCTGAGAAACACTCAGTTTTGCATGCAAGATGGGCAATGTTACATATTCACTGCTCTGGATTCTCTCAAAGTCTACCTCAATATCCAGCCAGACAGGCAGGGATTGCTCTTATTGAACTGTGCTTTCGTGTGATGCTAAAAAACATTACTGAGAAATGTTAAAAAAAAGTTAAGTCCAATTAAATGTTATCTCTGAGTTTACCTCAAGGATGCTGTTGAGGACACTGCTACATTACAAGGTCTTTGGGGATTTGGGGGAAATTTTTCTTTCCATTTTTAGTACTGGGAATACTTGTGTTTTCATCCTTTTAAATGTTTTACCTGAAGTGTGAAATTTACTCTTGATATACACACACACCTTCTCTTAAAGTTTTAAAAGCTTTCCAATCTTCCATCCAAGACTGGAGACAAATAATCTTTCAGGTGTGCTTATGTGATTATTAGTGCATGTTAAATAACAAATTAAACACTCACCTGGGGGCCACCAGGCATTGGTGGAGCACCAGAAGGTCCTGAAGGCACTTGAAAAGGATTATTGGGAGTGGGATAGAGTCCTGGTGTGGGATATGATCCTGCAGGGGCAGGATATGGTGCTGGTGGTCCCCAGGCTCCCGGTGGAACAGTGCCCCATGGAACAGGTGGTGCTGCCCCTGGTGCCTGGGGAAGAGGAGGAGTGGGATATGGCCCTGGAGATGGATATGGCATATTAGGGGTAGGATACTGCCCTCCCATTCCTGGTGCCCAAGGTCCAGAAGACATGGATCCCCATGGACCTAAATGACCAGTGGCAGCTGGATCTGTGGGTGCACCATATGGTCTTGGAAGCTCTGGAAAGGGGATATTTGGTGTAGGATATGGCCCTGTGGGGCCTGGGCCTGGTACAGTTGGGGCTGGATAAGGACCACCAGGTGGGGGGCATGACGGTCCAGATGGAGGAAATGGTGCTGGGGGTCCTGGAGGTGGTCCAGTGGGAGGCACAGAGGGATACATTCCTGTTGGTGCTGGTCCAAAAGGCACAGTGGAGGGTGTCGCACTTGATGGGAGTCCAGATGGCACAGAAGGTGGAGCACTTGGGTTACTCCAAGGGTTGGAACCTGGCCAGCTTTGAGGAGGTTGGCCAGGTTTTGTATTGCTCACAGCAGAGTTTTTGGCAGGGGAGTGTTCAGGTAGTGCATCTGCCAACTGGAATACAAAACAAGCATGTCTTTACCAATCTTATTCAGGGACAAGTCATGCCAAACGTGATTATAAACTCATAAAAGATAGTAAGCTACTGGGTCAAGGATTACAAACCTCTGTAACATCTTCAAAAGCCGAGCTCTTCAGTTTAAAAACAATTCATTTAATACAAAACTTCAGGGGTTACTTCGAATTATCAACTTTACAATGCACATTCCTCAGAGAAGTTCATGTTTTCTCAATACAACTAATCAACATATTGTGGATCTGAATACTTGGCTTTACCTCAAACAAGTTACATACCCTCTCCAAGCTTTAGCTTTCTCATTTTCAAAAAACAGTTTAGGGTTAACTTGAGGCTTAAATGAGATAATTCACTTGATACACTTAACACAGTGCCTGGTATATAATTTTCAATAAACGGTGGCTATTATTAATATCAGGTTAAAAGAGAACAACAGAAGAAATACTTTTTAAATTTTTTACTTACGGATTCATAAGAAATAAATACTAAAGAAGTGTTTTCAAACATGTTTTATCTAAGTAAATTAAGGCAAATCACCTATCACAATCACATCCCCCTCCCTCCTCAATCCAAGAATCACAAGCAGCACCTCTTTTAAATTAAAAGACTTATGGTCCACAGTTAGGACTATATTCTCCTAAGAGCCAAAAAACTTACAAAGGATAAATGCATCAACTTACCGAAAATTCATCAGACATTTTCCTAAAAAGAAAGAAGGAATATTTCAAAACCATTGTTTACCATTTCTTATATATTCTTTTTTTGAGGAAGACTGGTCCCCAAAGCCACAGCAGATAGCTGTATGTCATAGTTGTACATCCTTCTAGTTGCTCTAGGTGGGACACGGCCTCAGCATGGCTTGATGAGCGTTGCTGCGTAGGTCCGGGCCCAGGATCCAAACCGGCAAACACTGGGCCACCAAAGCGGGGCATGCAAACCTAACCACTGCGCAACGGGGCTGGCCCCTCTTATATATTCTTTTAGGAACTTTCTATGCATACATTACTTTTACTTAAATGGAATCTTAATCATTCATACAGAGTGTTTTTCTTTATATAGAAAAAATTTCCATAATAGTTCATACAGCTCTATTAACTTCATCCCTTTTTACATACAAAAGTGATCCATAATTTAGCTTACACTCTCATTTTGGTGGCAGGTTAGGTTTGTTTGCATTTTGGGTTGTTTGAAACAATGATACAGTAAACATGTCTGAACACATATCTTTGCTCACTTGTGAATCCATCACCAGGAAAATACTAGAAACAAAATTTACAGTGAACAGGGAAGGTTATCTAAAATCCATCTCAAAAGTCCATGCCAATTTTAAAGTCCCTTGCCTATTTACACTGTCTGCTTTTCCTTCTAGTTCCTCTTCTATCACTTGCTATTATGAATTTATAAATCATTTTCAATTATGATAGATTAAAAACTAGCATCTTGTTTTAACTTCTTTACTTGTTTCAACTTTTGACTTTAAGGAGAAAGTAGACCATCTTTTTAATTTAATATCCCATTGGTACTTCTTTTTCTGTGAATTTGCTCATGTCCCTGGACCACTTTTACCAATTTTTTAAACTGAAGTATAATTAACACTCAATAAAATGCATGGACCTTGAAGTATTCAGGTCAACAAGCTCTAACTGTCTAAGCCTCTCTTAACTACCCAAGATATAGAACATTAACCTCACTCCAGAAGGTTTATTCATGCTCCTTTTTAATCAACCTCCCCCAACAATCACTTTCTAGTTTTTGCTTATTCTTTGACTTCATACAACTAGAAGAAGACAGTATGTAACTTTTTGTCATTGATCATTGTACTACTTAGTAGTACTTTTTTTAATGCTTTGTAAGACAGTACGCAAATTAGCTCTGTTCTGTCTGTTACATATGAGACAAAAAATTTTATCCCAAGTTCCTTTTATTTTTAAATCTTTTAAATGGTATTTTTTGGCACTACAAAAGTTTTTAATTTCGTGTAGTCAAATTTATCAATCTTTCTGAACCACATATGGCTTGTTTTACAAAGGCCTTGTCTAATCCAAGGTTAAAAAAAAAACTCACCTACGCTTTCTTATAGTATTTTCACGGTTTAACTTGCTATTACCACCCTCCATTTACAGCTGGAGAAAAGGAAGCTTAGCAAGTTAACTTGTTTAAGGTTACAGACCTAGTGACAAATAGAAAAGGGGTTCAAACCCAGGCACAGTCTGAGCCCAGAGCTGAGGCTCTTAATTAGAGCCAGGCTATAGAACCTCCATCATTTCCCACAGGTATTGTGGACTCTATTCTTTTCTACTTATCTGTGCCATAAAATTCCATTTTAATTATGGTGGTTTTATATTTTTAATATTTTAACATCAGTTGCCCTACTACTACTTTTCTTTTTTCAGATTTTCCCAAACACTCTCACATACACCTTTTCCAGATGATTTTGTAAAAAAATTAAAAAAAAAATCTGTTGGTGTTCTGGTTGGAATTGTATTAAATTTACAGATAAATTTAGGGGCCATCTGATAGATTTAAAATGTTAAATCTTCTCATTCAAGAACAAGGTATGTCTTCCTAGTGCCGTCATTCAGTATCACTCAGAAGTTTTGAAAAATCAGGTCTCCTACACATTTCTTGTGAGATAGATTTCTAACTAATAAACTTTTTCTTGTGGTTGTAAACTGGCTCTTTCCTTTCATTGTATTACTTTTGTAAGCAGCAACATTACTGAATTATTTTATTCCTAAAAGCTTATCAGTTGATTCTTTGGGATTTCCAGGTATTTTTTGGTATTTGCAAAAAATAATAATACCTTCTCTTCCCAGTATTTACATCTCTTTTCTCTTTTGCATCAACTAGGACTTAACAATGAAATGTTAAATAGTGATAGTGAGCACAGCAGTCTTGTTCCCAAGTCTCCCGGGAATGCATCTAATGTTTAAGTACGATTCTCTCTCGTGTGTGTGTGTGTGTGTGTGTGTGTGTGTGTGTGTGTGTGTGTGTATGAGTGTATGTGTGAGGAAGCTTGGCCATGAGCTAACATCCATTGCCAACCTTCCTCTTTTCGCTGAGGAAGATCAGCCCTGAGCTAACATCTGTGCCCATCTTCCTCCATTTCGTATACAGGATGCCGCCACAGCATGGCTTGACGAGTGGTGCGTAGGTCCATGCCCGGGATCCGAACCTGCAAACCCTGGGCCACCAAAGCGGACTGTGTGAACTTAACCACTATGCCACTGGGCTGGCCCTACAATTCTCATTTTTAATTTGAGATTTTAAAAAATTACATTAAGGAAGTTTCTATTCATGTCTATGTTGCTAGATTTATTTGTTCTTATTTTGCTAGTTAAAAAAAAAAGTCAGGGCCAGCCCCGTGGCTTAGCAGTTAAGTGCGCACACTCCGCTGCTGGCGGCCCGGGTTCGGATCCCGGGCACACACCGACGCACCGCTTCTCTGGCCATGCTGAGGCCGCGTCCCACATATAGCAACTAGAAGAATGTGCAGCTATGACATACAACTATCTACTGGGGCTTTGGTGGAAAAAAAAAAAAATAAATAAAATTATTAAAAAAAAAGAGAAGACAATGAATTTCCTCAGATGATCTTTGGCATCTAATGAGATGATCTTAGTTTTTCTCCCTTATGCATTCACACAGTTAATTAAATGAATAGATTGCTTAACATTGAGCCATCCTTGCATTCCTGGAGTTTTATTTTTAAGTATGATTTGGTTATCACGAGGAAGGATGGAGAAAAAGAACATGAAGACCACTAAGTCACAACTGCTATATCCTTGTTTTTCATTCAGAATATCAAAAAACATTTAAATATACAGCAAATACAATTACCCATTCATTCCCATGTTAAGGTTTGTTTTATATTAAAACATCACATCACAAAACAGTCAATTCTTAGGACTAACACCTGAAGAAACCTTATCAGTGCACAAGTTTAAAGTCTACATAAGACATGCTTTTCAAAGAGGGTGAGCCTTTCTGAAACAGAAAATGGTTCTGTATCAAAGTTCACATTAATTATGGAGCAGAGAACCTAACAAATCAACCCATTCAATTTCATATGGTCTTGCTGTTCAGGTTTTCAGAATTATTCTTTTCTTAGTTTTTGAAAAACATATATACATAATATACAGTTAACTAGTCATAGAACAACATTAAAATATAAATTATTCCACAAGTTAATAATATTAAACCGATTTACAACTCTGGCTTTCCAAATCAATTCTGGCAAACAGAGGAATTACTAGAATATTATGATTATAAAGATTTTTAAAGATTTTATTTATTTATTTTCCCCTCAAAGCCCCAATAGATAATTGTT
Source organism: Diceros bicornis minor (assembly GCF_020826845.1). Taxonomy (NCBI): domain Eukaryota; kingdom Metazoa; phylum Chordata; class Mammalia; order Perissodactyla; family Rhinocerotidae; genus Diceros; species Diceros bicornis. The sequence continues at coordinate 5,154,833 of NC_080763.1, read as the reverse complement.
ATGTCATAGCTGCACATCCTTCTAGTTGCTGTATGTGGGACGAGGCCTCAGCATGGCAAGAGAAGCGGTGTGTCGGTGCACATCAGGGATCCGAACCCAGGCCGCCAGCAGCGGAGCGCGAGCACTTAACCGCTACGCCACGGGGCCGGCCCGAGAATATTATGATTAAAATAATGAAGCCCTGACCAAAGGGATTAGAAATAGTCACTCCCTGTTCTCCAGCACTGCGTAGCAAAGTGACCTAATCCTCATGCCTAGAATAAACAGTGTTCATGTTCACTGAAAACATTCCAATTTACTTTAGGGGGATACTTTCATCATAAAAAGGTAAAAAATAGATTTTGACATTAGTGTTTCAATATGATAAAAACTACAGAATATAAAAATATCTAGATTTTCTAAAAGGCTATTCCAAAACATCTGAAGTATGCTAGTTATTAAGATGAGCTCAGTGTAATCCGAAATTAGCCACAAACACACACAAAAAGGTTTATAATCAAGAAAGGTTTTTGTTTTTTCTTTTTGGAATAATCTAAAGATATTACTTCTAAAACTTTCCAGTATCACTTTATGGCAGGATCTACACATCATCTGAAAAATAATCATTGTATTTTCTGAGCAGTAAGAATAGTAATTTTAAAACAGAGCACAAAATTTCTTTTGACATACACTAGAAAAGTAAAACAACATTTTGATAATGCCTATGGCCTTTGGAATAAAAATGATAATTCAATCACAGGGAGGTTTAAGAAAGATGAACTTCATAAATTACTAGTGACTACTGCACAAGGAATATTTCAAAGGGCCAGCAAATTCTGATGGCACACTATGGGACTACATGGTTATGAAACCCAGACATCAATCCTTTTGACTGAGTCTTTTGACAATGGCAAGTTTCTTAACCAGAGACCATTTTTTCATCTGCAAAACGATTATAAAATAAAAATTCCTGACTACTTCACAGATAATTAAAAGCAACGTATTTAATAATCTATAGAGTGCTATAGACACGTAAGATGTTTATTAAGAGAAACTAGGGGAAATCAGTTTTGCACTGATCTGTTTAGTAGGGAGGGAGGATGATAATATATTGTACTGAAGATATAAATTTTGAACTAGAATATATGATAGTTTTTAGTATTGGCTCTTTTAGCAGATACCTTCTATCTGGGCAACTCAAGAAATTGCAGATTTGAAACCTTCTGAACATTTAAAATTTTTAAAAACAATTAAAAGAACACATTTTTTCAACAACCTCATGTCAGCCATATTTCCCACACTTATTCAGATACTTATTGGAACATATGTGCTAGGCACTGTGCTGGGTTTTGGGGTAATGAATAGTATTGCATGGAATAAATGCTTAAGGACTTTACAGTCTGGTAGAGAACTACCATTTAAAAACAGTAACTACATTACCTGGGGTAAGCACAGGGCACTAAGGCAGTTCCTCAAAGGCTCCTAAAGGAATCAAGGCAGGGAGTATCAGGGGAAGAATCCGGAGCAGTGGTTAGCAGTCTGGGAGAACAATGGGGTAAGAGCTGGGAACAGGGGATGGTTGGGAGGGTCCTAGAAAAGGAGAGCAGTTTGTGCAAAAGCAAAATCTGCAGGAAGTTAAGCAGTTCAGATTAGCTGGAATATAGAAAGGAGAGGGATACGCAAGTCTTAGCAGAGAGCCTTTAGACTAAGGTTTAAACGTCTCTATCAGTCAGTTCACCTCAATGAACCTCCGTTTCTTCAACTATAAAGAACAAGCCAGTGATATGACAGACTAAATGGGACTCGTAAATCAAGTGCCTATAATAGCAGTGCTTAGAAAATAATGGGTGGGCAACATAGATATTCTCTTGTCTTCGTTTTTATGTGGGCATATTGCAGATGGTTAAGAGTGAACGCTGTAAACTGCAGCTCTTCACCGGCTGGCTCTGGGTAAGATGAACTCTCCAAACCTCAGAGATGTAAGTGGACAGGAATAGAATCCACCTCACAGATACGCTGAGACTTACATAATAAACAAATCTCTTGGTCACTGTCTGACACAGCAAAACTCAACAAATGTTAGCTCTTACAATCGCTGTTATAGGTCCACAAACCTTTATCGGCAGTTGTCAATTCAGAAACCTGAAAACGAAAGAAACGTTCCCAAGTTTGGTATAAAACTTACTTGGTGGCAAAACCTGACCTGAAGCGCTTTATAGTTTTCATTAATTCACACCTATGGCTGCACAAACGTTAATACTGGATTAGGGGCCTGACTCTGCTGGGGGTGTCACCTCTCATCTATGCACCTTATTGCCTTTCTACAATTGAAAGATAAAATCCAAAGATTTCCGAATTCCAAAACACACAGGCCTCAAGAATTTCGGTTAAGGGATAGGTCTCCGCTCCTCCTGGAGAGAGGAAAAGAACACTCCAATATACGCAACTTAGGTTTCCGAGACAAACTAGTTTTGAATAGGCGATGCAGAGACGCCAGTAGCAAGAAAACTTCTCTTCTTCCTGCCCAAGGAACACCACCGAACAAAGACTTCTGAAAGAGTTCGGAAGGCCACCTCCGCCCGAAGCGAGACTTCGTTTTCAAAACCGGCCTTTACAACCACCAGCTGTACGAGTGTGTATTTCTTTAGCAGCAGTGCTAAACAAGACGTTTTTCTACGGCCAGCTGAGTATGCTTCAACATCAGAATCTTCATCCATTAAAGGCACTACTCTGGGTTTTCAAAGAGGAAAACGGTTCAGCTATTTATAAGCTACCATGCATGATACGCGCTCCTAAACCCGACAACAGAGAATATTACAGAACTCCGCACTCGCCCAGGCTCCGTCACGGGTATTCATCGAATGTATCTGCTAGTAACTTGAGCAAGGACGCAAACGTTGTCACATGGCGGATGATGTTAAACAAGGGTCGAAGATTCCCCCAAGAATCTGTTCAGGCCTCTCCCTCCCTTCCCATTAGACATTGATAAACAGGGAAAGGGCCGGGGCCAAGGCCCGCGAGGCCCTCAGCCCTTTGGGGCCAGCGCAACAAAGGGAGACCGGGCTCAGCCGGAGCGAACCGGCCTCCAAGCGGGTCGCCCCGCCAGGCGGGTGGGGGAGGGGCCGTGTCCGCTCCCCGCCCCGCCCCCAGCCAGGCCTGACGTCAGGCGCCGAGAGACCCGCCCGGCGCGACGTCGCCGCCTCCGACGCCTTCTCCCTGGGGGACCGTCGGGGGGCCGCCCACGGCCCGGGAGAAGACACCGGGGAGAAGCGCTTGGCCCCGCGCCGCAGAGGCGGCTCAAGGACCTCGGTTACCACGCCCGCCTCCCGCTCGGGCACGCTCCCTCACCCCCTCCACGACCCCCGCCAGCGCCGAGGCAGCCTCACCCGGCAAGATCCGAGCCCGCAGCAGGTCTCGAGGCGGCGAAGAGGCCGAAGTACCGGGCGCGGAAGAACGGGGCGCAGCCTGACTGACGGCAGCGGCACCAGCAGCGCGCGCCTCCTCCTGGCGCCGGAACAGGAAACGGCGGGCGTGCCGCCCCCGCCCGTTCCCCGCGCCCCGCCCCCCGGGGCCGGGCCGCGCGCGCCCCCCGCAGGCCCCTGGCGGCGCTGCGGCTGCTGCGCGCGCTCGGCCCGGGGGAATGTTTCCTCACGGTGGGCGAGGGAAAGCTCCCCAGTCCTCCGGAGTTCTGAGGCGGTGGCGCTCTAGGCAGCCTGGGGGAAGTTGCTAACTTGTTTCCTGGAGTGGCTCAGGGGCAGGTTCTGGATTCCCTAAGCTCAGCGGTTTTCACAGGCAGGCCTCGAAGCTGGCTGGGTGTGGATGTGGGCCAACTGGGGAACGCGGTCCCTTGGGCCAAAATTGGGGAGAGCTAAACAATACGGGAAAGGAAAGACGTTTGTAAATGGCTTGACATATTGATATTAACTAAAGGAACAGCTGTCTTTGCAGACTTGTCCTGATCAGTGCCTCTTCTCCCCACATTTCGTTTTTGAATAGACCTTTAAGCACCTACTTTGCTAGGTCTGAAAGATGATTGTCACAGGGCCCAGCCGTCAAGGAACCTGCTAGCCAGTAATGAAGATGTCATAATTACGTGTATGGTGTGAAAAATATATACATATAATAGTACATATATTTTATATGTAAAAATATATTAAAGGTATGCAATATTCTTATAACATTTTGCTTCTGTGTGCAAGCCGTTAGTGGATCAGTGGGTGGACATTTTACTATAAACTTAAATGAAGAGTAATCTCTGGGCATGCTCCACAGCACACATAATTCTCATGCCGAAAAATGAGCAATAGAGGAACTTCAAATACCTAAGCCTGGGGAAGACATATTTTTGGATAGGGGCGATGGTCTATGGAAAATGATGCCACCAGTGTGAACGACCTACCCTGCGCTCATAAGAGGCATTGAATCAGCGGTGCCTTGTGGAGCTACAGGAAGCCTGTGGCAACAGGAAAGGTCAGTACAACAGTGCTAACTTTATTTAAAATTTGGTATTTTGCTCAGTAGAGTTTTTTTTGCATTCTGATTTTTAAATGTTGCACCAAAATATTACTTTTCGTTACTGAGCTTTTCAGTCAAAAAAATTTTGTGCCCAAGTTGAGTGCCGCACTCACCTCACCCTAGTCCCAGTCAGGTGTATCAGTGATACAGCCTCCAGCTTTTCCCATGCTCCCAGCCGATAACTGAGCATGGTGGGAGTTCTAGAGCTAGGCCTTTCCTGTCCCAGGTGGGCTCCTACAGGTAACCTTTGCTTGGGAACTAAATCCCCACCTAGCTTTTTCAGAACTGCACTGCAGCCTAAAGCCCACCCTACCCAATCCTTCCATTTCTTTCATAGATGTCAGCCATGCAATGTGGTATGAAGACTTGCCAACTTTCTCCTGCTCCCTTCCCCTTTATCCTTCATAGGTGTCCCCCCTCCCCATAAATCTCTTGCACATTTAATTACATCTTGGCACCTGCCTCTGGAAGAACCAAACGGACACACTAAAACTGAAAGGAGTGTATTATACATTAGAAAATATGTAAAATATAGAGTTTTAAATTTTTCTTTCTCAGATTCTAAATTGAACGTGTGAGGTTAAGGCTATACATTTTTAAAACAAAATACAAAGTCTTTGGATTTTATATATGAAGTTTTAATTATGAAGAAATGAAAATTTATTCAGATCAATTTATTTGAACTCACATCCGAGAAGAAACATTCAACTTCAGGATTAGAAATAAAAATGGAAAAAGTCTACTTTGTGGGTAAGAGGTGGATCATACAAACCTGACTGTTGAGAGCTCTAACAGCTTTGTGATGTCACTGCTTAAACTCTGTATATTCAAGTATGTATCAGATTCATACTTGCTTTATACAGAATTTATCCAATTCTAGCAAAGTCAGCATAATTTAAGTAAACCTCCTTGAGTTTTACACTGTCAAGTCTGAAAGCTTAGATTTGATTATAACCACAGCAAAAGCGATTATCTTTACTTCCTGCAAATGTAATTAACTTTTAAAATAAGTTAGGCAAACATCAATTTTACATAAACCTTATTAAGGGTAGGAGGAAATTGCAACTGTTCATCTAATTGCAGACTCTAAACCATAAATTCAAATTGTACTGTTATCTCTATTGTCAAATCAAGCCAAGAAAGCCTATTACAAACTAAAAGAGTGAATGTGAATCTGCAGGGTCCACTAAGGAGATGCTTTGAAAACCTATCATCACATTAGTACTTAACAGCTGTACAGAAATTATTTTCAAGTATGCTTCAAGGGTCACCTCTTAACTGAAGAATTATCCTTCAGGAAGTTAAGTGACAAGTATTATTACCTACATTTCATATGCTAGGAAATGAAGGCAAAGATTGAGGATTGAGTAATCTATTCAAAATTAAAAAGTAAATCAAAAATAGACCCTGGCTTTATTTGAAATAGGACTCATGTGCCCTAAATCCCTTCCCATTGGGTTATATCCATTAGTTTACATTTCTACTTAGAAGCCAATCAGTTTCAAAGTTACATCCATTTTGTGTCCAATATCTTAATGTATTAGAATAGTACAGACAGACTCTTGTAGTGTTGCTCATTTCTGCTCCTTTCTCGTAGGCCATTAAAAAAGAAAAGAAAAAACTTCTGTGCTTTGTGTTCCTTCTTTAGAAATAAAAATGAATGTAAAACTGATTATGTTAAACCAAAATTGTAAAGATTTTTTTTTCCAAAGTAGGAATAATAATCTGCTTGACTTAAAATATTTTATTCATTTGGACATTAAATTATCTAACACACAGGCTATTTTTACATTTAAACACTGTTTTCCTTGTGTTGTCTCCAGGAATGTCTCATAATTAAGCCTACTCTCCTGTGAGATTTGCTCTACCAAAATCTATATATGACCTATTTGACTGATTGATTATAACTAAAAGTGACAAAAAATTTTTAATGAAAACTGAGTATATTTGTAAGTTAGGTCTCAAGGTTTTTGTTTCACAGGAAGGAAGCTCTCTATTACGTGGATCTATAATATGATCCAAACTTCAGAGAGACAGGAAGCTGATAACTTGATTTATGTTCTTAATGGCTTTGGCACATGAATAAATGATAATGGTTTGTGTTTTTCTTATAAAAAGAAATGGAATTTGTATAATGATATGAGTTCTATTTGCCATATTTGCTCTGCTTTTTAAAGGATTTCTAATTACTAAGAGATTCTTTATATTATTTATAATAAGTCAAAACTTTAACTGAAAGCAATTCTTTGACCACAGTTTGCCATTAGCTGAAATTCAGGAAAAGAACACAGGTCTGAACACCAAATCAATAAATCTAGCCACAGGCTGACTTTTAAAAGCTTCCTTTAATCTTCTTCCTAGTAGGTCTTCCTTTAAATTAAACCATTCCCTCTATGAATTATTTAAGTGAATGGCATGGGTATAGAAAGATCACATATGATTCTTCATATAAAAATGCTCATGGAACCTAAAAAAAATCCATTCAGCATATTTCAGGAATTATAAATCAAGATGCTGTAGCTTAAAAAAAAGGGTGGGAAGGGGTATGGCCTGAAAAGCTTCAGAGAGAAATAGAAAAGTCAAGTTTATTTCCTGATTAGTGCAGGATGATTCCCAAAGCTCAGTTAAGTGTGTAGTCCAGACTAGCTATTAGCGATTAAGTAGTTCTCTTTCACTGTCAAGGCTTTTCCCTGAGGTAATGCCTAAATTCTTAATTTTTAATATTCTATCTTGTTTCTTTTAGCCCCATCATCTCTCACCAGTAAGCTCTACACATTTCCACCATGTTGAATGCTTTCTCAACTCTGGAATTTACACTTTTCAAATGCTCACAGCATCCAACTTAGAGTTACAAAATTTTTATTTAGATATATTTCTATCTTACCACATTGTTCATCTCAAAACTTACTTATTTTACTTACATATTCCAATAACTACATTTTTTAAATGAGTTAGTTTCTAAATGGATGCTCTTACTGAGAAAGGGGTTAGCCTTTCTAAATTCCAATCCCTTAATGCTTTAAAAAATTAATTTATTATTACTCTTTTCTTTTTCCTTCATGGTAAATAATTCTCAAGACTTGATATTTCCACTTTCCAGATTTCTTTTCACTGTAGCAAATACCAAAGGAAAAATACAAACCATTTCAGAGTAAATGAGTCTCTTCCCTGTTCTCATTTATTAGATCATCCACTTCAAGGCTATATATATGGCAGTATTTTGAAAATGTAAATAGCTATTAATACCTTAAAGTTGAAAAAATAAGAAAGCCAGAGAAAATATATCATAAGTGACCAGTTTGAATATATGAAAAGCTACTTAGATCTTGATTTTCATATAAACACTAATTTTTACCATTATAAAAGATAACATAATTATATTTCATTTTTCTTTATAAAATTACCCTTTAACAGAATATTTGTTAGCTAGTCATCCCTTAGGTTTTTCTGTACTGATAAAAAGTTATTTTTAAAAGAAAAATATTTAAAGTAATTGTTTCACAGAAACAGAAAGTCTCATTATCAAATTCTGATAAAAAACTATAATCATGGGTAGAGTCTCACCATACTATTAATTTTCTTTCACCAAAGATGGATATTTAGGAAGTGTTATATTGGTAAATAAGATCAGCTTCTCAGTGATCTACAAAAGCGCCACAATAAAGATGAGGTAGTATGAGACTTTTCTACTTTTGTAAAGGGAAATATCATCTTCAGAAGAGATATTTATCCTGACATTGGTGTTATGATATCCTGAGCCTCATCACTGCTAAGAGAGGTGCCATATTAGTAGCTAACCCTCACTGGAACCAAGACAATGTTGAGATCACTGAGACAAAAAAGGGCATCTTTATGTTAACAGCAGAACTTCAGAAAGGGAAATGTTACTTCAACATAAAAGCAATGACACTTAAGAAACATCTGTTCTAACTTGGAAATTTGAGTCAAATTTCTTTCAATCTGGGTAGAAGCAGCTTCCTACTAGAGCTAAACTATCATCAAGAAATCAATTCCTACGATATTTAAAATGCCAATTTGTACAAAGGGGTAGATAGTTCACCAGAAGAAACGACTGTCTAGGAAATTTATTATTCATCGATTCTTTAAAAAAGAGCAGTAGCATAGGCTATCACTCCATGTATCTTTATTATATTGGGATATTGATGTTTCTAAAAACATTTCCCTGCTCTTGGGATAGTAAATTTAAAATATTACACCTGGTGCCCAGTACTCTTCAGTATGGCATAAGCCATGTAGCTCCCAATATGTTTTCCTTTTTTTGAAGCCACAATAAAGACATGTTAATTCTGAAGACAGGGATAATTATTTGAAACCTGAAGATCAAAAACAGTATTAAGCTTCCTGAATACTGAGCTCCATATTTACTTCTTGAATCTTTATTCAAGCTTAATTTAAAATAATGAAAAACTACTTAGGTACTCTTTAGTTACCAATGGAAATTTGTCGTTGTTTATAAACTGTAGCATCTCCCCAAAGTAACAGGCTCAGAGTTTCTATAAAAGGGCTAAGTAGAAGCAACAATTCATAAGTAAATACAGAAAAACCTCACAATTGCTTTAGTACTTTAGTAACTACTAGTTACTAATAGCGTTATCATTATTTTTATAGCTTCCAGTGAGAAAAGAACAATATTTATGTTCTGAAGATGGTAACTCTTCCACGTTGAGAAAGATCTATTCCAGGAATAACAAATGACCGCGCCACATTGTGGAAGAATAAATTCACCTCCAAAATGTCATGTTCTCATTTGATTCTTACCGACCAGATTAACTGAATTTAGTAATCCTGCTTATAGTTAATATTTAAAATGAAAACACATCAAGTTTGATTTTAAGCAATTTTGTTACCTTTAACATCCCTATTATTAAATTACAAAAGTCAAGTACTTTAGTATGGATTGTGAATTACAACACACTCAGCTTTACCAAAAAATTTTAAAACAACTCTGAGAAGGGGAAACTATATTTTATGTATAGGAATACCAATGGCATAGGTTAAAGCATTTTACATGTAGAAAAGGACATTATTTTTAAAGAAAGTATGAAATACAGATTACTTGACTGTTTGCAATGCCTACCAAATGTCAAATGTCCATGGATCATATGCAAATTACAAATAAGAAAAGAAAAAAAATTAAGTATACAATCTACATGGTAAAAACAAAAACCAAACACCTCGTCAAAAATATCCATTAACCCCTAATGTGTAACCTTAAACAATTAGTGTATCATAAGAAAAATAAACTGATTTGGAAGTAAAATTTAGGGTAGAGGTTTATTTTGGAGTCTTAACTGCCCTTGTAGAAAAATTCAAAGTGGCATAATAAGAAAAATAAAATATTAAATGAAAATATGTATATAATCATTCCCAAGTTCCTACTCTATTCCTAGCATTGTTGTTCTGGTGCATCAATCCTGAGTACTCTAACTTTTGATTTATAGTGATATTCCTTCAGATATAATTTCATAGAAGAAGGAATTGGAAGGGCATCAATGCCATCATAAGTTGTACAGTTACAAATAACTGTTCTGCATATATGCTGCAGGGAAAAGGGGAAAGTCCGAATTAAAGGAGTGGATAAAAGTGGTTCAAAGAACATACAGGCACTTGGGTCCTTATAATGTTCTAGGAGCCCAGTAATGTCAGGAGAATGGAAGACACAAGGATCATGTGCATCAAAGCTAAAGTTGTGATTCCACTGTTCAATTCTAGCATGAAGAGAACGACTATAACGTCTAAAACTAACAGAGAATAAATAGTCTTCCTGTGCTGAGTCTCGAAGTAAAAAGGTACCCTCTGGTTTTCCTTCTAGTAGAGCTTCAGCTGCATATTTATCCATAACTCCCCAGTAACATGGATTGTTATTGATCTGAAGGAGGTCTGGTACAAGACAGTGGACATAATCAATCTGGGTGTGATACTTAGGAGGTGTTTCCAACTGCAGGATTTCTTCATCCATTTCCCATTTGGGTTTGTTTCTTTTCCTGGAACTTGTGCAAAGTGTTATAATTTCATCATCTGAATCCGTATCACTATCTTCTATACTGTTATTTGAAACCAGGTTCATCACAGAGCCAGTCATAGGACCATCTCTACATGAAGCATTGTTGGTGGTTATGACACAGGGCTGAACAATAGTATGTGGGAAACAGTTTACCTCTTCTTCCACGTTTCTTCGTTTTAGCTGACCATCCCTCAATTCACTCTGAGACAAGTCTGTGCTTACCCATTCATCTGATTTGGGATTTATAGGGGCAGTGTGTTGTTTAATAAAATGCCACCTAAAAGCTAAATCTGATCGAGGTGGGAAAGGACACTTATCTAACATGAGTTCACTGATATGAATTTTTCTTTTAGATGAAAGCCCTGAAGAGTGCCGACTACTACAATTCTTTATTGGAAAACACTGCCCCACAGCATCTTGCAGTTTCTGTTTAAGAGATCGACCTAAAAATCGATGCCCACAGGAATGATCTAAATCCAACTCGATAGATGAACAGCTGTGCTTTCTTTCTTGGCTCCTTAAAGGAACTTCAGTTTTCTCCATAGCATTCACTGTTTCAGCATCTGAACAGCTTTCACTCTTTTTTGACCAAGATAACTTCTTTCCACTCCACACATAACCGTCCTTTCTGTCAGCACTTCTACTCCGACTAGTTTTGGGCCTTACATCTACATTTTTACTATTATTTTCACTATTTTCTGCCATTTTAACAAATTATCCACAAATTCCAGTATTATGAATATTGCTTTTTCAGTTTTTCTGGCAGGAAGTTTCTTCTGGGCACTTTCTGGATGTGTCTAAAGAAAAAAAAAATCATTAATTATTTGTCTTTCACATTGTATAGTTTATATATTAAGCCCCAATTAGACACAAGATGAAAAAGCATAATTAGTACATGAAAAAGATAGAGTAGTGGATACGTTGAGAGGGAGTTCCAACATATTTTGTTCCCACTTAAATAATTTACTTTACTATATACTAATAATTTCATAGTGTGATGGAGTCAAGAATCTGAGTTCCTTTTCCACAGCTAATTTTCAATGTGGATCAGAAAAAGCCAAGTCTCCTCTCTCAGCTAAAATATATGCTCAAAATGTGAATAATTTCTAGTCTTGAAATATATCCTATGCCCATCTCTCCTCCCTTTATTTTTATTTCACAGCAAACCAGTGAATTCTTTGTAAGAGACAGTGAGAAATCTATGAGCTGGTGGTTGAGGACTACTACTTTATATAGTTTCTTCGCTGCCCTCTCCCTGTTTTCTTTCCTATTGATTAAAAATAGGAACAGTTTTAAGTTATAAAAGCTGTTAAGAATTTATTAAATAAATAATTACCACTTAACAGTAGGAATGCCATGCAAGCACTTCCTCATTTCAATAACTGGTCAACTTCACTAACAGTCTAGGCAGTTTTTAGAAAATATAGAATTGAATAAAAATTTGTTATTTTATACAAATACACATACACATACACACACACTTCCTTGTATTCTTCTTGATAATTTTGAAAAACAAGCAGATAAATTTCTATAGGGCAATGCATTTCCTATGAAATTGGCTAGATATACTAGAATTTACTATGTAAAATATTGAGTTTTATTAAGACTAATAGCAATGATTGGTCGTAGATGGAATTTACTTTATTCTCAGGTGGAATAAGATTTAAGCCCAGAATTAGGGGGAGGGGTTCTATGACCTCAAATATTTTGGAAATGAAAGTTGAATTTTGTGACTGAGAAAATCAGTTGCATTCAACATTCTGATTACAATTCAGTTTCTGATTATGTCAGAGGAACATTAACAATCCTACCAGTCAACTAAATGTTTAGAGCCACTTGAATCCATTTTCAACCAGCAGGGTTTGAAACAAGCATCTGCAGTGGCAAATATGATTGGCAAGTGCTTCAAAGTGTAAACTAATGATACAGACTTGCCATATAAAGTACTCCATTTCTTTCTTTTTCTTTTTTTTTTATAATTTTATTTATTTATTTTTGTCCCCCAAAGCCCCAGTAGATAGTTGTACGTCATAGCTGCACATCCTTCTAGTTGCTGTATGTGGGACACGGCCTCAGCATGGCCGGAGAAGCGGTGCATCGGTGCGCGCCCGGGATCCAAAGCTGGACCGCCAGCAGCGGAGCGCACGCACTTAACCGCTAAGCCGAGGGGCCGGCCCTAAAGTACTCCATTTCCAAACACTGGATAGCATCTGGTGATTATACTTATTATTTTGATTTAGTGAGCTCACTTGTATATAATCACTTAAAATCCACAGGGAAAAATATTTTTAATATAATTTTAAAAGAAATATCATCATTTAGTACACCAAAATTACACTTAACAGTATGCTTTGGTTGTTCATTGACTAAATTTCCCTGAACAAAAATAAACAAGCAAAAGCAACAAAGTAGACTGAAGAAAATGAAGAGTCATTCATTAGACTCTGTCTAAGAGCTTACACTTTATTTTTCAAGATAAAAAAATAATAAAGGAGCCCCAAGCAGATATTTTTTGTTAATACTACATAATTTCAACTTTTTAATTTAGCATGATAATGTGAAAAATATATCATCTAAGGTTTGAAGTGCCTGGTGCTTTTACTTAACTAAAAAAAATATCAAAATAGCAGTTTATAAGCCGTATGACCAACTTTACTCCACTGGATGTGAGCTCCCTCATCTTGTCTCCTTGCTACCTCTAACTTGTGTCATTTTTCCTTCATTTCTACAACAGAGCTACTAAGCTCTCTACCTCTGTTCTTGATGACATTCCCACCTTTACCGGGGCCTGCTTCAGTTTCTCTCTGCCTTCAAAAACAACCAAATTTCCTATAAAATCTTTCATAGGCTCTAATGCTTCCTTTAGTTGTAACTGCTACTTTCCATTACTAAATTTCTTAATGATTACTGTACCTTGATTTCCCCACAAAATGAAAACCTTTCTGGGTTTTTTCCTACTTACAAAAGAAGTAATGGACCAGCCCTGTGGCTTAGCGGTTGAGTGCACGTGCTCCGCTACTGGCAGCCCGGGTTCGGATCCTGGGCGCCCATGGACGCACTGCTTCTCCGGCCATGCTGAGGCTGCGTCCCACATACAGCAACTAGAAGGATGTGCAGCTATGACATACCACTATCTACTGGGGCTTTGGGGAAAAAAGGAGGAGGATTGGCAATAGATGTTAGCTCAGAGCCAGTCTTCCTCAGCAAAAAGAGGAGGATTAGCACAGATGTTAGCACAGGGTAATCTTCCTCACAAAAAAAAAATAATAAATAATAAAAAATAAAAGAAGTAACTATAAGGTTTGAAAATGGCTGAGTGAAAATCTTTTTGCTCCATCCTTCTCTCAGAAGTCAGCCCAAAACAAGGAAAAGTGAGAAATAAAAACACAAACCTCATCTTCAATGAAATTAGCAGATAGCCATAACCTGAGTCACAAAATGAGGACAATGAATGGAGGGGCAATAACTGACTCAGCAGTGGAGAGGCGCGTGACATCAGGCACAAAGGTGACACGGATGAGAAGAAAGGCAACAGAGGAGGCAAAGTCCAGGACCCAGAGGCACAAGGTGCTATAGAAAGTATGGGTGGAGAACAGGGTGGAAAATGGGGAGGCAGGTTGAAAATTTACATAAGAGCAGTTAGATCTCTCCGGTTCTCACTCCACATTTAGAGGAGATGGCATATTTATTACCTGGAGAAACTGAACCACAGAGGTTCAGGACTTTGGACGCTAGACATAGCGAGGGTAGAGGGGAGGCTTGGGACTAAAATCAGAATAAAACTTCCCTCCTCCTTTCTTCCATCCAGCTCCCAGAACTCTAGCAGCCAGACTTATACCTCCTAACAGGAGACTGGAAAATACTTTGCTGGAGAAACAGAATGGCATAAGAGAAAAGGCCTATAGATGCCGATATCTGGGAATCCGCCAATAAAAAGCTGGAACACCAGCCAAGCATGCACGGAAGCTCACTAGGCCACAAGCCCCGCCTACTCACATACAGTTTTCAGGCAGTATCGCTATAGCAATGTGCTTCATTGGCTCTAGAATATGAATGAATACTCACAGGTCATCAGACTTTTGAGGAAAGCCTCCAAACATAAATGACAAAGACTAAAACATAAAGAACTTGAAGAAAAAAGTAATCATGAAAGGAGCAGAAAATAAAATTGATTTCTTCCAAGTTAAGAGAAGATATTACATCTATGAATGAGTAAGAGGAGGTGAGGACAGAGAATAAGAAAGTTTTGGAAATTAAAAATACAACTGCAGAAATAAAATATTCATTCAATAGGAAAGTTGGAGGATGAGTTGAGGAAATAACAGGAAATAGGGAAAAAATGGTTAAATAGACAGAAAAGATAATAAAATTAGAGGATCAATACAGATATTTCTCAGAAAATAACAACAAAATGGAGGGGGGAAATTATCAAAGAAACTATATTAGAAAATTTCCCAGAACTGAAGGACATGAACCTCCATATTGAAAGAGCCCAACGAGTTCCCAGCACAATGTGGGGAAAAAAAAATACACACCAAGTTATATTCTAAAATTTTAGAACCCTAGAGATAAAGAGGAGATACTAAAGCCTTCCTACCTTATGGGCAACAATACTGTATTGTATGCTCAAAAATTTGTGAAGAGGGTAAACCTCATGCTAAGTGAATAAAATAATACTATAAGATAATAAAACAAAATGTAAGTAAATAAATAAATACAAGTAACCAAGCTAAAAAAAATAAAAATAAAAGTCTTCCTGAGGGAAAAAAGTCACAATCAAAGGACTGTAAATAAAATGGCACTTGGTTTTTCAACAGTAAAATTGGAAGCTAGAGGCTAGTTTCCAACCTTGAAGAGATAACCAGCCAAATCATCAATCAAATAGGCAGATCAAATAAAGAAATTTTCAGACGTGCAAAGTTATCAACAATTTTACCGCATACTGATTGATGTGCTCTTCTAAAATTACGATGTAAACCCAAAACAAAGGACGCAATGCTGGAAACAAGATATTTAACACAGGAGAGAGGAAATGTGAATTCTTGAGATGATGAAGGGAGGTCTCCAGACAACAGGGTATCCAGAGCTGCTAGAGAGCAACTTGTCCATATAACCACACAAGGACATAAGGCTCCAAGGTGGAACATCTTGAGGAAAAAAAATAGAATTGACTTTTGGAAAATTCAACTGAGAAGATAAGAAAGCAATGGAAAAAGAATTAAGTAATTATTGATTACAGAAAAATTCACACACACAAGAAAGAAAATAGAATTCTAAAACACCTGACTCTGCAGTGAACGATATTTACATATTCACCAAAATTGTGATATAATTGTAATAACAGAATGGAAAGAGAGGAAAATCCTCATATATCATAAGAAGAACTCAACTGAAAATGTCTAATAATCGATGAACCAAGAAAGAGAAGTATAAGCATGTTATTTAAAAATATCAGGAAAACAGTTAAAAGATTTGAAAGTAGATGCCTTTGGGATAGGTAGGAGGGGACTGCAGTGTTTCTTATCTAAGATTTTCAGCTTAATTTAATTTTTAACCTAGGTGCATAGATCATTTTGATGAACATAAATAAAAATAAAAGTAATTCATACTGTGAAAAATTCAAAGTAGGCATAAAGTTGTGAAGAGAAAGTATCCATAATCCTACCACCTAGTAACCATTTTCAGTATCTTTATACATGTATATGACAAGGATGCAGTTCCACAGCACAGTGACAGCAGGCATTAGAAATATGGTTTGAGTCTAGTTTATTTTGTACTAGCCGTATGACCTTGAAACCTCAGTTTCCTCATCTCTAAAATGTAGGTTTTGATGTTATCTATTACATTGGGCTGTTGGGGATTAAATGAAATAATGCAGGTAAAGTACTCAGCTCAGATCCTAAATGTATTAAGTACTCAATAAATGTTAACATATATTTTTTTAAAAAAAGAAACAGATATTAGATATGTTGTTTTATTAAAGCACCTAAGCCACTTTTATACAAATAGTTCATAATGAAGAAATCACTGAATATCTCTGTCTCTAGCCCAATGCTAACTACAAAGTTTATAAGCAAATATAATTTTCAGGAGGATAACTAATGTTTCAAAGTGAAAATGGATCAATATGCCAAATATAGCTGAAACTCAACAGACTATGATGCTATAGAACAATTTAACATCTTCCCCTGAAGAACTAATTTCCAGCCATCCTGTATACAAGTTTACATGCTAACATAACAGGTTTACTTAGGCAAAGCTTACCAACGTGTAAATAATAGGTACCAGTCAATCAAGTATCTCTGAATTTTAGGTTAACTGTTCTTACATGTGCTAATGCTGCAGGTGTCCATAAAATACAGGGGAAAATATCATCACCCTAGATGAATTTTCCATACATTTACCTGTACTTAAAGAGGTAATGCACAGAAAATCTTCTTCTGACTGGTTATCTTCTTCTATCTCAGAATTATAGCCTCATATAAATTTCACATAGCTATTCTTTTGCTAGAAAACTGAGTTCATGCTTCAGAAGTCTCACTTTTGAAACTGTTATGGCAAAAAACTGATTTGGCAAAACATAGCATATCAATATACAGGCCAGAATGTCACTTAATGTTGTGGTCTTAGAAGTAGAAAGAAAATTTAACTTCTATTTATATTTGTCTAAAAATTAAAAAACTTAAAATTATTATTATTGAATTTATGGTTGATAGTGTTCCAATCATTCACTGTCAGATGCTTACTTGTCTGATGGTGTGCTGTTCCTGAGGGAAGAGGGGGAGTTCCAAAAAGCTGAGGACTTAATGGCAACCGTCTCCATTTCTTTATTCACTTTCAGTGTACCACAACTGCTTACATGTTGCTGGAATCGACTTGTGGATTATATTATCTTAAATAAAGAATCTTTACAATACTTTTTAAATAGACACGATCGTGAAAAATTTATAACACAGAAGGTTTGCTAGTTATCTGAGGGCAAGGTACTTAAAAAAGTTGTTGAACTTTTCAGATGAGTTATGCAGTTTTCTTTTACAAAATGACAAGTGTTCTAAATTTGATGACCTTTACTGGGCTAACAAGTGGCCCTCAGAAGCTACTTAGTAGATATATTAAGAAAGAAAGGCAAAACAAAACATTTAACTAGTCTCTTCATGGTATAGGTAACATTTTAATAATTACTGAGAAAGTATTTGCTTAAAAAAACTTATGCTATGGAGAAATCTTTTTAGGAAAAAGAGTCAGAATTTCCTTCACTATTATATGATTTTGTTATAAAAAAGGATACAAATACATCATATATATAAATCTCACATCTTTACACTTAAAAACATGGAAAAAGAATTTTTTAATCTCTCCCAGAAGTTTCATTAAACCAAAATTTAAAAATAAAAAATTCAATCACATTGCTCTCAATAAAAATAACATTATTGGTCCGGCCCCCTGGCTTAGCGGTTAAGTGCGTGTTCTCAGATACTGGCGGCCCGGGTTCAGATCCCAGGCGCGCACCAGCGCACCGCTTCTCCGGCCATGCTGAGGCCACATCCCACACACAGCAACTAGAAGGATGTGCAACTATGACATACAACTATCTACTGGGGCTTTGGGTGGAAAAAAAAAGGAGGAGGATTGGCAAAAGATGTTAGCCCAGGGCCAGTCTTCCTCACAGATCGGCCCTGAGCTAACATCTGCCAATCCTCCTCTTTTTGCCGAGGAAGACTGGCCCTGGGCTAACATCCATGCCCATCTTCCTCCACTTTATATGGGACGCCGCCACAGCATGGCCTGACAAGCGGTGCGTTGGTGCGCACCCGGGATCCAAACCGGCGAACTCCGGGCCGCTGCAGTGGAGCGTGTGCACTTAACCGCTTGCGCCACCGGGCTGGCCCCACATTATTAATTTTTAGTGAGAAGAAAATTATTTTTGTTATATTTATTTATTTATTTTTTGTGAGGAAGATTAGCCCTGAGCTATAACATCTGTTACCAATCGTCCTCTTTTTGCTGAGGAAGACTGGCCCTAAGCTAACATCCCTGCCCATCTTCCTCTATTTTATATATGGGACACCTGGCACAGCAACACTTGATGAGCAGTGCATAGGTCTGCACCCGGGATCTGAGCCCGTGAACCCCCGGCCGCCAAAGTGGAGCACGTGAACTTAACCACTATGCCACCAGGCCAGCCCCTTATTGTATTTTTATTATTACTTTTTTTGAGGAAGATTAGCTCTGAGCTAACATCTGTTGCCAATCCTCCTCTTTTTGCTGAGGAAGATTGGCCCTGGGCTAACATCCGTGCCCATCTTCCTCTACTTTATATGGGATGCCACCACAGCATGGCTTGACAAGTGGTGTTGGTCCGAGCCCGGGATCCGAACCTGCGAACTCCGGGCTGCCAAAGCAGAGTGCGCGAA
Organism: Diceros bicornis minor; assembly: GCF_020826845.1. Taxonomy (NCBI): domain Eukaryota; kingdom Metazoa; phylum Chordata; class Mammalia; order Perissodactyla; family Rhinocerotidae; genus Diceros; species Diceros bicornis. The sequence goes on along the minus strand of NC_080763.1, from coordinate 5,135,900 downwards.
CTTAACTGCTACGCCACCAGGCCAGCACCCCCTTATTGTATTTTTAAAGACTAAAGATAAGTTTTAAAAAAGTGCCTTGGTGTCTTGCTTATACGTGTAAAATCTGAATGTAAAAAAAAGTGTAGGGCCCTGAATCTGAATGAGTCCTTTCGAATAGCATATCATTAATACATTTTTTTTAATTGAGGTAAAACTGACATACAACATTATTAGTTTCAGATATTCTTGGAATTTTATGCAAACTTTGTATAAATGAGGTAGAAGACATAAAATGATGATAAGGTGGCTTTACTACCACTTTTATGTAGTATAGAAATCAAAGATGATACTTTGAAAGTACTGACAAATCAAAGACCTTTGTTGGAAGCTGCAAAGAAGCTTTTTTTTTTTTTTTCTTTAAAGAGGGTGAAAGAATCACTTGGGAGAAGGTTGCTTTGGCTCTTGACTCAATAATTAATTTTTTATGAAGGCAGCTAAGTTACATTGCCCGGGAGAGTACACGGTGACATCTTTTTTTTTTTTAATTATTATTTCTTAATGAGCCAGAGGCAAATGTCTAAAAAGCAAGTTTATATAAAACCCTTTTTCAAGAAAACAAGTTCCCAGATTCAGTAGCCATTTGGTCCCAGGTTCTACCACCAATTGCAGTGACAGTGATAACAGAATGCTCAACATGGCCATTCTACACTTTTTAACAAAAGATTTAAATAACATTTAGTTAGTTCTACTGAATAAGGCCAGGAAGGTAATTTTAATTCAAGATTTCTATAGAAAACTGTTAAAAAGCCAATAATTAAAGGGTTAAATTTCATTTATCTGGAAAGTTCATTTATATTCTCTCTGAGGCTGAATAAGAGAGAATTACTGTGGGCTGGCCCCGTGGCTTAGCGGTTAAGTGCTCGAGCTCCGCTACTGGCAGCCCGGGTTCAGTTCCCGGGCGCGCACCGATGCACCGCTTCTCTGGCGATGCTGAGGCCGCATCCCACATACAGCAACTAGAAGGATGTGCAACTATGACATAAAACTATCTACTGGGGCTTTAGGGAAAAAAAAGGAGGAGGATTGGCAATAGATGTCAGCTCAGAGCCGGTCTTCCTCAGCAAAAAGAGGAGGATTAGCATGGATGTTAGCTCAGGGCTGATCTTCCTCACACGAAAAAAAAAAAAAAGAGAGAGAATTACTGTATATATTAATTATTCATTGAACTACCATATCTACAATGGTGATGTATCCCTAAGACCAGAATTCATGTAAATACTAAATTAAAATCAATTTGATCCTATAAAGAATAATTTACTATACTACATAAAGAATTCATGAATAAATTATTATTCTGGTAGTAATTCTGCCATGGGAATTTCCTTACCGAATCCATGATTCCAAAGTTTACCCGCCATTATGTGCCCAAAACTCCTTGAAAGTATTCTGATCGTACTCTGTGATATTTGAATTGGATTCTGTGGGTCATAGTCCTTGATATTTGATCATAGTATGATATTTGAGTTGGATTCTGTGGAAACATTTAGGCCCCACAAATGGAATATATTGGATAGTAGACACCAGATGAATTCCTCAGAATGTTAAGGAAAAGATACGAAAAAGAGTTTGTTCATGTGAGAAAAATCTCTCAAGCAAAAATATTTTTTCTCATTACAAAAGCAATAGAGGTTCATTTTCCAGTAAATATTTTAAAGTATCACCTTTTTTCAAGCTACCAAGCTAGGGCTTATGGAACTTAACTGGATAAAAAGGAACCACTGATTAGTACCACTATACTCGCCTTCCCTTCTCCCCACTTTCTCCACTTACTTTCCTAATTATCCTTTGCTTATGCCAGTGTTCCCCAATCTGTATTCCTATAGACACTAGTTCTAAAAGATGTTAATATGTATTTTAGAGAAATAGGAGTTTCCTTGTCATACAAGTTTGGGAAATGCTTCCCTTCTGAAAGACTACAATGCATTTTTAGCAAAAGGTTCCAAGAGGTCCTTTAGTTAAGAGACCTGCTTAAGCCACAGTTTCCTATATTTAATTTACCACAAATCGTTTTTGTGGAACAAATTTTGGGGAAACATTAACTTGGGCTATCTTCAAATGAGTGTACATTCCCTGAGCACACTAGCTAAAGATAAAGAGAAATGTCTAGGAACCTGTCACTGAAGAAGGTTAATCTAGAGTGAAGAGAGAACAGAAAACTAAGAGCTGGTAGTACATGGACTTCTAGAAGTGGAAGGAGCTTAACAGAATCTTAGAAACCAGAATGTTTAAGATATATTACTGAAACTCTTTAGGTAATAAATTGGATTGTACAGATGTATTTTTTCCTTCCAACAACTTTTTAATTATAAAAATAATGTATGCTCATTATAAAATATATGGAATATTTAGAAAAGTTTTAAAAAATGAAAAGAAACGTATAATTCAGTTACCTAGAGGCAATCAATTTAGACATTTTGGCCTATTTTCTTGTGGTCAATTTAGTCGAAAGAGAAAAAATTTTTTTTTTTAAAGATTTTATTTATTTATCTTTTCCCCCCAAAGCCCCAGTAGATAGTTGTATGTCATAGCTGCACAACCTTCTAGTTGCTGTATGTGGAACGCGGCCTCAGCATGGCCAGAGAAGTGGTGCGTCGGTGCACGCCCAGGATCTGAACCCGGGCTGCCAGCAGTGGAGCGCGCGCACTTAACCGCTAAGCCACGGGGCCGGCCCAAAAGAGAAAATTTTAAAATTTTAAAGATCTATGAAAATTTAACAATCTACAGTTTTTCACTATACCATATTTAAAAATGAAGCATGGTGCAGATGAAATAACATGAGCTGCTAAACTGTCAAACACAAGCTAAAATTCAGACTGTCACTTACTACTCACCTGATTTTTAAAATCTCACTTAGCTTCAGTTTTCCCATTGTAAAATCTGGATAATGCCAGCTACTCATGTTTTTACTGCCAGGATTAAAATGTATGAAAATAGCATACATGGAGCTTAATGAAAATATATAACAGCTGCCTTTTCATGTAGAAGAAAGTAATTTCTAAAAATGAGAGGTAGGAAAGTGGCAAAATTAAGAAAAGGAAGAAAGGAAACAAAGGCTACATATAAGGCAAGAAAATCTGCATGCAAATATACCTCAAAACTCTGACGCTGCGGAGGCTTCAGCCTTTCTGAAATATTATAACACACTCCTGATATTAAACATGCTCTTTTTAAAAAGTTTTAAATTCTTTAAAAATATTATGGGTGTAAATAACCAAACTTTTAATTATAAAAAGTGTGTCGTTTTTGCAAGCTAACTTAGTAAATAAATAGATTTCAACAGAAATAGTGGGCAAAAGAAATTTTTTTTTTTTTTGTCAGGAGGACTAGCCCTGAGTTAACATCCGATGCCAATTCTCCCCTTTTTTTCTTGAGGAAGATCGGCCCTGAGCTAACATCTGTGCCCATCTTCCTCTACTTTATATGGGACGCCGCCACAGCATGGCTTAACAGGCGGTGTATCCATGCGCGCCTAGGATCCGAACCTGCGAAGCCCAGGCCGCTAAAGCGGGGCACGTGCACTTAACCACTGCACCACCGGGCCAGGCCCAAAAGAAATTTTTTTTTTAACTGACTATAGATTATTCTTTTCATTGCTTTATGTATGCTTACACTTAAGCTTGGGAACAAGTTTTACCTACAAACTAGTATAAGGCGACACTAGACTTAAAATCACTATTATGTTCTGATATGTTTTACTAAATTCTAAGTTTTATGGCAACAGTTATGATTTAGAGAGGCAGCATAGTAAGACTACTTTGGATTAGAAAGTAAAAGACCTGGGTTCTATTTCTAGCTCTGACATTTGGTAGGAGTGTGACCTTGGACAAATCACAACCTTTCTGAGTCTCGGTTTTTTCACGATAAAACAATGATTATATCTGTCTTGCTGTGGTAAGGATCCACTGTTAATGTAACAACACAAGAATCAAATACTGGCTGTCTTTAAGGCAGGGGAGGGCCGGCCCCATGGCTTAGCAGTTGAGTGCACGCGCTCTGCTACTGGCAGCCTGGGTTTGGATCCCAGGCGTGCACCAACAATGCACCGCTTCTCGGGTCATGCTGAGGCCGCATCCCACATACAGCAACTAGAAGGATGTGCAACTATGACATAAAACTATCTACTGGGGCTTTGGGGAAAAAAAAGGAGGAGAATTGGCAATAGATGTTAGTTCAGAGCCGGTCTTCCTCAGCAAAAAGAGGATTAGCATGGATGTTAGCTCAGGGCTGATCTTCCTCACACACACACAAAAAAATTTAAGGCAGGGGAACTAAGTAGCTGGGAGTAGGACTTTTACTGTAGTCCCTTTTATACTTTAGGAAGTTTATACATGTGCACATATTATTTATCCTAAAAATAAATTAAATGGGCTGGTAAGTTTCAGAGATATAAAAATCTTCAGATTTCTAAACTGCTTTCAATGTTATTTTTTCCATACTCTCTTCTCTTCAGTTATTGTTACACTCTCTTCCAGCCTTATCTTTCACAGGATTAGTGATTTTTACATCAAGTACACATTTTATTGCAAAGGCATTTTTAAAACTCCTTCCAAAAGGCAATATTGATATGCCTCTTGGATAAACTGACTCTCTAAGATTGTGATATTATTATTATTTATATAGATAATACTCACCACCATCAGTAGAATGATAATATACTCATGTTCTCTCACCCTATTGCCCTGGAGACCAACAATATTCGTGAGCCTAAGCATGCTATGAGTGGTCACAGCAGAGCACAATTAACTAACCTTCACTGCAATTGAATCTGCAACCTTGGCATCATTTTCAGTGAGTTCATTCAGCTAGCCACTCCTACAAGACATGCACTATTATTGATAAATAAATCCATTTTCAAAATTTTGACAGCCACATCAGTGACAAACAGCTACACTGGTTTCTTTTTTAAAAGCTATGTGATCTTAAATAACCAGACAATTTTGCTAACATTTAAGTTATACACATTTCATTACCACACTGTCATTTTGTACATATTGTCTGAACGTCTGTTTCCCTCAACAAGACCATGAACTCACTGAAGACAATAAAATTCGTAAGCATTTGATTGAAATTCGTAAGCATTTGATTGAAACAGGATGGAACTGTGAAAACATAACACTAACAAAAATAAGAATACATCTTTTAATATTTGAAACATTTTACTGGATGATTTAAACCAACTCCATTTTAAATGAAACCACTATAAGCTCACCCAAAGTACCCAGTAAATAACATGAGACATCAATAATAATTAGTTTTCTACATCCATGAGTATTTCCTATACCCTTTAACAATTCAATGGAGGTAGGTATTACCTACATTTGAGAGATGAGGAATCTGACAATCAGAAAAAGTAAAGAAGTATATTCAAGGTCACACAATGAGAAACTGGCAGAGTCAAAATTAAAACCTAAGGCTGTTCAACTCTAAGGCCCAAGCTCTTTCCTTACATGTGAACTTTATAAAGAAAATTTTTCTTTAACCTGTGTATCAAATGGCTTGACTGCTAAGGCAGAGTGAAAGGTCAGAAGAGTGGACACCATTCACAGTTTTAAAGTCACATGGTACTATAGATATTATAGTTAAGGTATTTTATAGCTCTTGTTCCAATTTGCAGATTCTTCTTATGCTGAGCTCTGGAGAGTACTACATTGAAATCTCATCGTGATTTATTCTATATATAGGGGCAAGTATTATCAGAGTTCATCTTGAACCCCATAGTCTGTCCAACGATATTTACTTTGATTAAAAAAAAACATTAGGGGCCGGCCTGGTGGCGCAAGCGGTTAAGTGCGCGTGCTCCGCTGCGGCGGCCCGGGGTTCGCTGGTTCGGATCCCGGGCGCGCACCGACGCACTGCTTGGTAAGCCATGCTGTGGCGGCGTCCCATATAAAGTGGAGGAAGATAGGCACAGATGTTAGCCCAGGGCCGTCTTCCTTAGCAAAAAAAGAGGAGAATTGGCGGATGTTAGCTCAGGGCTGATCTCCTCACAAAACAAAAAAAACAAAACAAAAAAAAACATTATACGGCCGCCCCCTGGCTTAGCAGTTGGGTGCTCGCACTCCGCTGCTGGCGGCCCTGGGTTCGGATCCCAGGCGCGCACCGACGCACTGCTTCTCTGGCCATGCTGAGGCCGCATCCCACAGGCAGCAACTGGAAGGATGTGCAATTACGACATACAACTATTTACTGGGGCTTTGGGGGAAAAATAAATAAATAAAATTTAAAAAAATTATAAATCAATGTACCTAAAAAACGAATGATCTCCAAATAAGATTAAGTCACTCAGAAAGAATCGTCTCAGGTATCTTTTGCTCTTGTGGGAAATCAACAATAGGTTGGTTATTATTCCACAAATCCCAAGTTCTGTTTCTGCCAATCGCTCTTCCTCTTCATTCACATACCAAACTTCAGCGTCCAGCAAGCCTATTTGGAGCCCTAGTATTCAAAACAACCCCTCACACAATGCCACCACGGTAAGAACAATACCACGGTTTGTCTAACTGTGCTTCATTGTGCGTTGGCAACTTTTCGCAATGGAATGAGATTGAAAAACAATGGGGGAAATCCATACAACAGAAAAATGTCTCACATGCCACAAACGAGGTCTGATTGAGACTAGAAGTTGGCTGCCACACAAAAAAATTATCATCGTGAAGGTTTTCATCAGAGACCGGTCTACCAACATGGAGAACATGAAGACACAAGCAAGGCATAAACTTATTGGCACAGATTGCAAGGACCGAAGTACTCAACAATCACCTTAGTTCTAGCTCTTCTTTTAGATCTAAATAAGCACTTCAGTGAACTTTAGGTGGGGTCTGAACAGAGAAATCCAGGATACTTTCTTCTGAAGGGATCTATGTAAAGAGTCCCAAAGAATAAGCATAAATGTAGACGCCATATCTCCAGGGACCGCGAACTGAGATTGTTCTCCTCCCCTTTATCTCTATAGAAATGACAAGATGAGGGCGGGAAGGATGCCAAGATCACAGGCTTGAGAAGGGTCTCGCCTTCCTCTCCTCCAGAGAAGATGCCCAAAGGTCTCCTCCAGCCGGGCCGCAAGGAAAGGCTGGACCATCCAGGGACCCGGATATAACCATAACCCTGCACGTGAAGAAAGCCTGGAAGGAAGGAGCAAGGTTAGGGAGCAACCACCCTTCCCCCGCTCACCTCCCGAAGCGCAGTTTCACTGGGGCTGCCCGAGGCACTGCCGCCATCACCATCGCCATCACTCTGGGCGCTCGCTGAGGCGGAGAAGGGAGGCCCAGCCGCTCCTGCACCTCATGTATGTCCTACAAGGCGGATGCCTTTCTGCATGTCCGCTCCCCTCGGCGCTGGGATCTCGTCTCAGACGTCCCGGTCACCGCCTCCACCTGCTCCCCAGGCGCTGCCACCACTTCCGTGTCCGGCTCCCTCCCTTTCTTCCTCACTCCCCCAGCCACCAGCGTTTTTCCTGGCAGCCGGCGCGCAGCTGACGCCACCACCCCGCGACCTCGGTCGAGACCTGCGCTGGCGTGGGTGGGCCGGCGCAGGCGCACTGTGGCCAACACGCCCGAGCGCGGGAAGCCGTCCTGCGCGGGCGCTCGCTCCTCGCCTTTTCTCGGTCGCGGAGGCTCGGTCGCGTCGGTGAGCCCGGGTCCGTGCCGCCCATCGAGGAGAAGCGTGTCCTCGCCCCGGCTTTTTGTCTGACAGAGCCTCGGCTGTATCCTGTTGGTGCCACTCGGGTAGAACGGGGCTGCCGAGAGCGTGCCCGGGAGAAAAGAACCTTCCTTTTTCCGCTTCAGCCCCGGCTTTCCTCTCCTTTCAAATAATACTGGCTTTTATAAACCATTTCAGTGAAGGAAAAGATGCCTGCCACGCAGAAGCCGATGAGATATGGACATACAGAGGGCCACACAGATGTCTGTTTCGATGATTCTGGGAGGTAAGATACTTTGAGAAACAGAAAGAACGTTTCAGGTGTTAATATTAGAACATTTATTGTTATACATCAGGTAAGCAGTCGGCCTAAAATGACGCATCCAGATAGAGAGAAAGAAGGCTGAAATATAAAATGGCACGTATATTTTCCTTAGAGTTATTGTTGGATTCAGACCGTCTTGGTAGTTTTAGTATATTAAAAAAGTTAAAATCTTACTTCCAGAGGAGTTGGAATTCGTGAGCTTTCCCCACGTTTTCCCTTTGTTCACTGCCGCTCTGCGTGTTGCGTTATTGTTCTGTGGGATCACCAGCTGCCTGCTTGTCATGTTTAGCGGCTGTTCTGTCTTTTTGGTATTTTATTCTCCTTTGGCTTTTGTGATGCTATTTCCTTTTTCGTTATTGTTTTTAACTTTCTGATGACTTTTTTTCTAACTTATTATCTCTGCTTGATTCCTAAATGGTGATATTTTCCCAGGGTTACTCTGGTCCCTTTTAACTTTCTAAATCCCATTCCTATGCAGTACTGTCCAATTGTGTGGCTTCCACTATTATTCCTACGTTGATTCATTCATTGAAAAAATATTTGTGTGTCTACTCTGCTGGGGGCTAGAGGTACAGCAGTGCAAACAAAGCACAATCATTTCCCTCGTTGACGTTAAGGTCTTTTTAGATTGACGTTGAGCACAAATTAATCACAAAAATAAATGTACATTTAGAATTACACTTAGAAATATGAAGTGATATATGCAGTGATAAGCATATATGAGGGGAATTGGATCTAGTTTGAGGAGGCAGAGAAGGCATCTCTGAGGAAGTGTTTCTTGAGATGAGATCTGAAGATTGAGTAGGCATTAAGAAGTATAAAGAGATGGATGGTGGTGGCAGTGGAGTGGGGTGGTGGCATTGCAGGCAGAGGGAACACTATGTGCAAAGTTCCAGTGGGAGTAGGGACCATGGTATGCTCAAAAGACTGAAATTGAAAGCTCGTGATGCTAAAATGCAGCGTGATGCAGAGATTGACGAGAGACAAATCTATGAAGGTAGGCAATGGGCATCCTATCCAATGCCCTCTGGGCTTTATTAAGGAATCTTGTTTTTATTCTAGAAGCAGTAGGAAGGTATTAAATATTTGAAACAGAGATGTAAGCAGACTCTCATTTTTGAGAAGATGCGTGGAGGATGAATTGAAAAGCAGCAGGAGTGGATGCAGAGAGACTATTAGGAGGTATCTGCATTAGTCTGGTTGACTGTGATAGAAGCTTGGACTAGAGTAGACAGGGGTGTGGAGAAAAGAGGATACATTCAGGAAATATTTTAAAAGGTAAAATCAGTAGGATGGATCAGACATTAAGGATGAAAGAAAGGGAGGTGTCTGGGATAACATCTGCGTTTCTGGATGTTACATTTGGGGAAATGATGGTGCCATTCACAGATATCTGAAACACTTGGAGAGGAGCATATTTCAGAGATATAAGAGAGGGTGGAGATTATGAGTTTGCATTTGGACATGGTTAGTGTAGGATTTCTTTGAGACATCCAACTAAAGATGTAGACTGGGTTGGATAAATGTGTCTAAAGCTCAGAGAAGAAATGTGAGCTAGAGGTAGAAATCTACATCTTTAGCTGATGCCTCCTGGAATTTAGGCTTGAGGTCCTGGCTGGAAATCTAAATGTGGGAGTTGTCAATATAGAGATGATATTTAATGCTGTGAACTTGGGTGAAATCACGTAGGGAGGAAGGGCCAGTGGCGTAGTGGTTAAGTTCTCACACTTTGCCTCACGGGTTCGCATCCCGGGCGTGGACCTACACACCACTCGTCAAGCCATGCTGTGGTGGCGTCCTGTATACAAAATAGAGGAAGATTGACAACCGATGTTAGCTCAAGGCCACTCTTCCTCACCAAAAAAAAAGAGTATAAAATGAAAATGTAAGTGATAAGGATGATTGAAGTTGAGATTATGAAGCAACTGCAGTATTGGTAAAGACAAAATCTAGGCTATGGCCATGGGAATCTGAGATGGGGTAGAGGAAAAGAGAGTTTCAGAAAGTTTCATCTGCATCAATATTGAATATACTAAGAATTATGATAAAAGAATAGTGTTGTAGAGAATAACAATGAGTCTTGTGCTAAAAATCCTTAGGAAACGTGGGGGATTTCTTTTTAGGAATCTGTAGGTGTTCCAATAGCAGTTTCATCCTTTTTTTTTTTTAAGAGAGAGTTGGTTGAGGCAATAAAATGGAAGTGGTAATGAAGTGCAAGGAGGGCCCACCTCCAGGCCCCAGAGGGATGTAGAAATGAAATCAGTCACCACTTAAGAGGGCTAACAAGGAAGCAGTCTCCAGATGAATGTTCAGAAAAAAAGCTGAGAATGTACAGATTTTGCTGGTGCCAGACCATGAATCTCATGAGGCCCAGTGGGAGGGTTAGGGAGGGGTGGTCAGATTAGGAAAAGAATATTGCTCTGTGAGGATGGAGAATCCAGATGGTGAGAAATGGCTTGGTAATCATTGGCTTCTTGTAGTTATGTCATGAAGAGGATAAAGGCAGAATAGAATGAGTCCTTATGCTCAGAAATTTACAGTGGATTTTTTAATTTATCATCTAAACCAGGACACCTTTGAGAATGGGAGAGGATTTCAAAGGAGTTAAAATTACAATTTTTTGAATTTATTGATTGGCAAATTCTGTTTTGGTAGATCTATAACATTTCTAGTCAAAAACTATTTCAAAACACTTTTTCCTAAAAAACATATTTGTGACATTAAAACATTAAAAAAACTTTCTTTACATTGATTATCTAAACGTTAAACATACAACCTAAACATTAACATAAGTAGAATAGTCATTCTTGGTATTCATGTACTTTAATCAGTTTTTTAGCCTGTCTCTAAACTGGTATTGCTGATATTTTTCTGAAAAAATATTTTTTTTTGATATAGTCTTTATTTTTCCTATAAAATTGGCTGCAGTCTTGTTCAGAGTTGCATTTTATTGTTAATAAATTTGAAGTGAGACCTTCAGATAATTCTTTTCTTTAGACCATAATATTTTTCAGTAAGAAAATACTCTGTTTTGGTTCTCACGTACCTGGTAAGCTCAGAGCAAATTCTACTAAATGGAAGCGTCTCAATTTTTAAAAATTTGTTTTGATTGAAATGGGTAAATATTTCATTTTTAGTATTTTTACAGGTTCTGTCTTTTTACCTGCATTCAGAGTACCCTTTTTCAGTAATAAAGTCTTCAATATTTTTTTTTAAACTTTATTTATTTATTTTCCCCCCCAAAGCCCCAGTAGATAGTTGTATGTCATAGTTCCACATCCTTCTAGTTGCTGTATATGGGACTCGGCCTCAGCATGGCCGGAGAAGCGGTGTGTCGGTGGGCGCCCGGGATCCGAACCCGGGCCGCCAGCAGCAGAGCGCGCGCACTTAACCGCTAAGCCACGGGGTTGGCCCTAGTCTTCAATATTTTTAAAGACAAAATTCATCAAGTAAGTTGTCTCTATGATTCCTTTGAATGTTTTACAAATTTTAAGCCTACTCAATTTCATTTCATTTTGGCACAGAACATAAATTGATACAATTAAAAATAAGAATTCCATCAAAAGGTTCTTCCTACAAGTCAAGATATTCCAAGGGCGATTACAGAATTTCAAAATTAAATCATTTCACCGTTTCAGTTTTTAATGTACAGTTCAATTCTTCTTTGCTTTTGTAGGGATAAATTTCCATGTCTTCCTGTGTATAAAAAGCTTTGTTTTCATTAATTGTATTTTACTAAAAGCATCAAAGGCTTAAGTTGAATGCTTTGATTATAGATTTCTGATTTTGAACAAAATGCAACTAAGATTTAGAGAACTTGTTTTCAGTAATAATAACACCATCATTATAGGACACTTAGATTTTATAAAGTCGCTCTTCAAAGTCTCAAATATTTAAAAAATCTAATTGATGATAAGCAGCAGAGAAAGCATCTCATGCGATTTTGAAGTATTTTTGTGTATTTAACATCAGTTTATTACAAAAACTTGGTTATTCAATTATTTTGAGTATAAGTAAAATTACCTAAAATCTGACAACTGTGGCTTCTGTTTTGGTTGGTACTTATTGGAACTTATCACAGTTCATTTGGGCACAATATGAATTCTAATTCTAATTCCAAGTATTTTTGTGTTTCATAGATTTCTTAATTTAGTAAGAACATTGTTTTTACTACAGTGCTGTGTTCTACCAAAATGTGTATTATTACTGTAAAAATTAAGAATTTTATCTTTAGCATTGAACTTTTCAAATGAAGTTAGATAGAATTCCCAATAATGTCAGCTGTTTCACTTTCCACAGAATGATCTTCCAGAAGCTTTGCTTTGTTTCCATGAACTGAAGGGAAAACTAAACCATTAAATCATCCACCAAACCATTATTGGAATTAATCTGACTGATTTTCTATTTAAAACCTCTGATGACATTGATATGAAACCGGTATCATTTAACTGTTTGAAAAGTTCTTTTACTAATGGAGACAACGTATTAACAGCTATCACTTCACTTTTCATACTTGCACTAGAAAATTTAGAATGAAAAAGAAAATTAATTTAGAACAACTGTCACTTGTTTTAATGCTGCACTGTCCAATACACTAGCCGCTAGCCATGTGTAGCTATTTAGCTGTAAATTCATTAAAATTAACTGAATTAAAAATTCAGTTCCTCAGTCACACTAGCCACATTTTAATTGCTTGGTAGCCAGGTGTAGATCATTTCCATCATCTCAGAAAGTTATATTGGACAGCGCTGAATTCTTTGAAAAGGCAGGTTTGACAAGATGCAGACTCCCTTTCTGCAGCTGCAGAAGCATGCTCTTCAGGCAGTCTCAAGATAACCACTAACTTATGAAGTAGATGATGCTTCTTCAGGAGTTCTGTCTTCTGACTTTCCTGTGATTGGTGTTATCACTACAGCCCTCATTGTAAATATCAACTAACATTTTGTTCAAGTTACATTTTCATTATCAAACTTCTTGAGAAGCAGGAATTTAGTAGTTTTTTGTTAAACGTGTACTTGATGTGTTTTTTTCCAGCTCATTGCTACTGAAAGGGTGTGTATTTTTTTGCAAAATTTAAAAAGCATAGCCAATAATAAAATTAATATGTAGTTTATTCCTACAGTAAATGACAAAAACACTGTAGGAAGAATGTTCAGACTACTCTAAAAGCTCTTCAGGGGACAGCTTAACTCTATTTCTTGCATATATATCTCATTAATTCCACTGTGTTTCACTATAATTTCCCACTGGCACCACCAACTGGCACCTGCAACTTTCTACATCTCCCTCAGTGCACCTGGCTAATACACCAAAGAGTCAGTAGGCACAGCAAGATGAAATACTTCTGCCATCACCACTGGAGACGGAAAGAAATTGCTCTCCCTAGGGGCTCATGTCTGACTTCACTTTGGTGTTTATCAGTTAACACCTGTTGTCTTTGAAAGGAGGTGTTAGTTATGCTGCGTCAAGAAAGGATTGGAAAGGGGAAGATGGGTTATCACTGGTTGTCTTCCAGCTTTACCTATGTGTTAAAAGTGAGAACTCTATTCATTGCACGTATTACACTACTAAACAAGATGGTGGCAGAAGCTGGCGGTGCAAAGAGGTCTGTCAAAACTGCCCTACCAATTTTGATGCAACTAATACTAATTTGTTTTTTTTTTTTTTAAACTTTATTTATTTATTTATCCCCCCAAAGCCCCAGTAGATAGTTGTATGTCATAGTTGCACATCCCTCCAGTCGCTGCATGTGGGACTTGGCCCCAGCATGGCCGGAGAAGCGGTGCGTCGGTGCACACCTGGGATCCGAACCCAGTCCGCTAGCATCGGAGCACGTGCACTTAACCACTAAGCCACCGGGCCGGCCCCAATACTAATTTGTTTTAAAGTGAGAAATCGAGGACAAATGCCAAACCAGCTGGATCAGGAATGTCCTGGGCAAACTGAGACTTATGGTCCTTCTATTTATTTTCTATAGAAGGGGGTCCAAGCTCCTTACTCTGGTGTTAAGGAGATTTAGGTATTTAGGATGACCTCAATCTACATTTTCTTTCTCTATTTCGTGGACTCTCTGCTCCAGGTAAACTCTCTCATGCTTTACTGACTTCATATTTTGGTTCATGTGGTTTCGTCTGTTTGAGACTGCCCTCTTCACTAATCTCAGCATATCCGGTCCTCCTTGTCCTTTGACTTTCCGGCATAAATACCACTCTTCTGGTTTTCCAAGTGGTAATTAGTCTTTTTCTTCTGAACATCCATAGTTCTTTATATGGCTTCTCTTTGTCGTTTACCATGTTATTTTTGTATTTTATTTGCTTTTGTATGTGTCTAGATAGGAAACATACTGAATGAAAATAAAAGCACCCAGAAGAGAAGAGGTTTAAAACAAGATTTGAGAGATGCAGATAGCCGTCTAAATAATAAGCTTTGGATAATTGAGCTCTTGCATCCATCCATTTATTCATTCAACAAACATTTGTCAAGGCTTCTATATGTCAGAAACTACTTTGGCTAGAGACACAATGGTGAGCAAGGTAGACCTGGTCCCTGCTGTTACAGAGATTACGTACTCATCTTTCTTACGTTATTACAAATAAATAAAAAATTTTATGCCGGGGAGGAACTGTAGAGAACATTAAACTCATGTTTTATTTTACAGGATAGGAGATTAGCGGTCCTTGTTATTGAGGTTTATGTATGTAAAATGAGAAAACATTGGCTAATATCTTGATTTTATTGAAAAAAGATAAAGTGGCATTCCAGAAAAATTAATAGGCTGAAACTGGGTGACTTTTTAATTAATGTGTTTCTTTCACAGTTGTATTGTGACTTGTGGAAGTGATGGTGATGTGAGGATTTGGGAAGACTTGGATGATGATGATCCTAAGTCCATTAATGTTGGAGAAAAGGCATATTCATGTGCTTTGAAGGTATTAAAAACAATTATAGCAGCTGATGTGAAATGGTACTGTTATGTGATTGTTATGCTTAGATGAAAAATATTTTTATACAAGTTTTGAATATAGATGTACCTTTTTGTTTCTCTTATGAAATAAAATGTATAATAATACCATAACTTGCCCAAAATTTTTACAGGCAAAATCTGAATGGTTTATAAAAGGTGATTAATGATGAGCTAATTAAAATATATGTAAGAAATTGTACTTTTCCTTTAAAGAAGGAGGTTTAAATGTTCCTTTTTTTTCCTTTGAAGAAAACTCAGTGGCGTTTCAGGTTTTTAGCTTACTAATTCAGATAACTTGAGGAATCGTTATAGAAAAGAGAAAGGTTTTGTTAACTTTTTCAAGATACATATATATTTCATGTTTCTAATGTTTTATGTGAGGTTAGTATGGGTATGAGATGTAGGTTACTTGGAGAATGAAGACATGTTTTCAGAAGGACTTTGCAAACTAAGGGTCTAAAAGCCACTCAGCTTCTTATTTGTGATAAATTTTGTTTAATTCTTCTTTTTTGGTGAGGAAGATTGGCCCTGAACTAACACCTGTGGCCAGTCTTCCTCTTTTTGCTTGAGGAAGAGTGACCCTGAGCTAACATCTGTGCCCATCTTCCTCTACTTTGTATCTGGGATGCCTCCACAGCATGGCTTGATGAGCAGTGTAGGTCTGCGCCTGGGATCCGAACCTGCGTACCCAGGCTGCCGAAGTAGAGAGTGCAAACTTAACCACTATGCCACTGGACCGGCCCCTGTTTGTGATAAATTTTAAGTTGAGTGTGTTATATTTGGAGAGAAAAAAATCTTTCTGCAGAATTCATACTTTTTTCAAACTCAGACTCATTAAGGTAGATGAGATGGTCTTTAGACACATTCTTTTTTAAATGGTCATATATAATGGGAAATACATTCCAAGAAGAAAAAATATAAATGACCAACATACATTAAATACAAGCTAAATATCGCTAATAAGCAAAGAAGTGCAAATTAAACAATTGGATTTTTTTTCCTATAAGATTGGCAAGGATGAAAAATGTTGCTAATCCCAGTAATATTGAGGGCTTGGAGAAATAAGTATTTGTAAAGGAAAAACACTCTCCTCCTATGTTTTTCCTTTACTCTAACTACTACCGTGCTCACAACACTTCTGACACCAGCCGTGTTGATTTTTTTCCCGATTTTTCCCATCAAGCAATTCCCTACAACACCAGCTGGGTGTCCTACAATGCTGTTCAATTCTGACACTAACCAGAGTTAGCGCAGACCCTACAGGTTAATGGCTCAGTCCTATGAGACTATCTCCCACTTCAGATACCACTCACAAGTAGTAGGCCCCCAGGTTACCCACAACTTCTGCCCAACTTGGCTACAAATTGGAGGTTCCCATGACCCCTTCCTTGGATTCTGTCATTTGCTAGAACAGATCACAGAACTCAGGAAACACTTACTTATGTTTACCAGTTTATGGATACAGATGAACAGCCAGATGAAGAGATACATATGATGAGATCTGGGAGAGTCCTAAGTGCAGGAGCTTCTGCCTCTGTGGAGCTGGGATGTGCCACCCTCCTGGTACATGAATGTGTTCAACCTGGAAGCTCCTCAAACCCCATACTATTGGGATTTTTATGGAGGCTTCATCACATGGGCATGATCGATTGTTAACTCCATTTCCAGCCCCTCTCCCCTTCCTGGAGGATGGGGGTGTGGGGCTGAATGTTGCAAGCTTTAACCATGGCTTGATCTTTCTGGTGACTAGCCCCCATCCTGAAGCTATCCAGGAGCCTAAGAAGAGTGTGCCTCATTAGAACAAAAGACACTGCTGTCACCCAGGAAATTCCAAGGAATTTGGGAGCTCTGTGTCAGGAACCAGAGTCAAAGACCAAATATTAGAACAAAAGATGCTCCTAGTGCTCTTCTCACTTAGGAAATGACAAGGGTCTCAGGAGCCCTGTGCCTGGAACTGGAGACAGAGACCAATTGATATTTTCTATTATTTCACAGTATTATCATACACATTTGCTAGAAGTATAACTGAGGAACTTTTTTTTTAGAGTCAATTGATATGACATATCAACATTAGAATGCACACAGTCATTTCTGGCTGTTTACTCTAAGGAAGTACTTATACACTTTCAAGTTTATGTGGACAAGGATATTAATAAAAACATTGTTATTAATACCAAAAGTTAGAAGCAATTGAGATGTCCCTTAATAGAGAATTCATTTTATAAATTTTAGTAGAGCCATGTAATGTAATACTATGTAGCCACTGAAAAATGGGGGAGTGCTATATATCTTCATCCAAAAAAATGTTTACAATAAGTTGAAAAATGAAAGAGTGAATTGCAGAGCAGTCTGTAAAGTGTAGTCTTATGTTTGTTAAAATAAAGGATATATATACATATATATTTGCAATTTGCATGTATATAAAAGAAGGTTAAAAAGACATAACTCCAAAATGTTAATGGAAATTACTTTGTAAGAGTAGGGAAACTCACTCTCTGCTCCGGACACTTTTGTATTGTTATTTTTTCTTCTACAATAAGTATGTACTGCTTTTGTATGTAAAAAAGTCTATAAAGAAGTAAAAAGTAAAAGTGGTCTTGTAGTAGTTTCCTAGGGCTACTGTAACAAAGTATCACCAACTTGGTGGCTTGGAGCAACACAAAATTACTGTCTTACACTTCAGAAGGCAAAAAGTCTGAAATCAAGGTGTTGGCAGGGTTGGCTCCTTCTAGAGGCTCTGAGGGAGAATGCTTCTGGTGGTTGCCAGTAATCCTGGTTGTTCCTTGGCTTGGAGAAACATCAGTTTCCAGTCTCTGCCTCTATCTTCGCATCACCTTCTTCTCTGTGTCTTTTGTGTCTCAAATCTCCCTCTCCTTTTTCTTACAAGGACACCAGTCATTGGATTTAAATCCTTAACTTATATCTGCAAAGACCCTATTTCCAAATAAAGTCACGTTCACAGGTACTTGGGCTTAGGCCTTAGACATGTCTTTTGGAGGCCACTATTCAACCTACTACTAGTCCCATAGTCAGTGCTAAAATGTTTTCTTTGGCTTTAGGAATGGAGTTCATGGTACTTCAATGAAATGACATTACCAAATAGCAGTGCAAAGTTGACAGTTTTACAGTATATTTCATTTAAAACATAATTGCCTATAAACACATACTTTCCATTTTTGGATTCAGTGGTACAGGAAAGTACAGTTAGATGTTTTATTTGAGAACAAAGTGGAGAAAATATCAACCTCCAAAATAGTGAAACTAGGATGAATCAACATATTTGTGGATAATCATAGTTAATGTTTGCATAGTATTTTACATTGTCAAGGCCTTTTAACAAAAATATGCAGAGGTATGTGGAATGATCTCCACTTTATTCTTGGGAAAACCAAAGCTCAGAGGAGGATCAAATGACATAATCAGTAAGGAGTACAATGGGCTAGAGCTCCATCATCCTGTGCTGGGTTCCCTTCCTCACAACCCACCAGGGAGGAGAGTGGTCTGACTAAATCCTGACCAGAGCCCTGATCCTTTGGGCAGGTTCTTTTTTTTTTTTAATTTTATTAGTTGACAAAGTACTGATAGTGATTGGGTTTTCCATAGATTTGTTGGAAAATGACTTCAAAGCAGGTACTTTATTCAGGTCTCCCTGGTGAGTGAGTACAGTTATATACTTTAATATTTACACATGAATGGAGGGCTAGTTAATGTGTTATTGAAGAATTACCAAAATTCTTTATTAGCGCTAACCTAGGATGCTTAGTCAGTATTCTACTAAGAAACCTCTGCAAGAACAGCACAGTCGTGTTGCCAGATTCCTGTACATGTACCCACATGAATAGTTGGTGTTTGTGCAGTTTTGCCAAAGAACACTTAGCATCATCAGTGTTGTTTTAAGTTGGTTATAGCTTTTTGTTGATTCTCTTCTTGTTTTCACATTTAAATTATTCTTAGCTTCAACTTTATAAATCTAGTTTATTGTGGATTGTTTAGTTACTTACTTACTGTAGTTACAATGTAGGCATAAACAGTATTTTTCACCAGTTTTCCAGTAATCGAACTTGAAGATAAGTATATATTACAGTTCAAATATGAATCATCTTTACTGTTATTTGAACAGATGTATACATCCTCCCAAATTTTGCTATATGGTAACATGTTATTGTTATCACCAAGTGCTTTTTCCACTAGAGGGGGAGCAGGTGCTATAGATAGGCTGAGGGTCCTAAATGTGCAAGAGACCTGTGGCTGAGACCTATTGCTATAGGGTAGAGTATATTCATTAACAGACTTGAGTAGTTTGTTTTTCTTGGCAGTTATCATTTAATCTAAATTAATAAATGGACCATATGATTTATCAGAGCTTGTATGAGGTTGGTAGACTTTGATTTAGTCTGTTAGGACTTAATCCCTCCTGGAAAAGTAATAAAATTAAAGCGCTGGGGCAAATCTTTGACCTTTTATGATTCTTAGCTAAAAGCTCTGTATAGCAATGGTATCTGCTGATCATTTTCAGAGCCTAAAACTTTCTATTTATTTAGTGTTTTTAAAAAGGATCTTTTACACTTTACCCTACTCCAAAAGACGTATAATAATTTTATTGTGGAAACTACAGTGTGGCCCTTGTGGCCATGCCTTCTGATGTGCAGTTTCTTCCCGGAGACTAGCTAATTTCTCTGAAAAGCTCTCTTGAGTCTCCTTTTTTGTGACACTTGGGAATCCATAAAAATACTATTTAAATATTTTTCTCACCAGATGTAAAAGAAAAACCAGAGGCTAAAAGTTTGGCTGATGGAGGGGGAAGTAAGTTTTCTAAAGATAGCAAATAAATTTTTCGTACTGTTCTATGTTTCAGGAAAGTTGTACATTGATAATTTCTCTCTTGGCATGAACTATATTTATAAGGTTGTTTTTTTTTTTTAAGGATTTTTAACTGTGGAGAGACTCCCAATTGATTTGCATTTGTTTTGCCAATGTTTCTTACGTTTATTTTTCTTTTAGAATGGAAAATTGGTCACTGCAGTATCTAACAATACTATTCAAGTCCACACATTTCCTGAAGGAGTTCCAGATGGTATATTGACACGCTTCACCACGAATGCAAACCATGTGGTCTTTAATGGAGATGGTGCAAAAATCGCTGCTGGATCTAGGTAAGGCTGTTAGATATCAGAAGAGGAGATAATGTTAGAACAGAATGGCCTCATTCATTGGTTTCACGGTAACATTTTCAAGATTCTGCCTTTTTTTTTTTTTGTCACTTAATTTTTATATTCAAGTCTCTTATCTAGTAAAGGACAAACTTGTGCTTCCTTGTGATTTGAGATATATTGCTTTGCAAACAGCCTATTCAGTAAGTGCTGAAAAAGATTGGAGAAAGATGATAGTTTGATACAAAATTTAAGAAATTATTTTAGGCAGAATCTTGCCTGTACAATCAGGATTTTTGCTGTTTCTCTTGAAGTTTTTTTGTCATAGGAAAAAAATGTAATTGGTGAGTTGCTGAGGTGGAGTAAAAGACATAGTACTTTTAAAAATGGTTGTGACTAATTACATTAGCAAATAATAGAATCTTAAGATGTAACTAAGGAAGCCACTCAGGAGGTATTTGTATTTTAACATAATGGGAAATCTTGGCTTGTGTTTTTAGCATTTTTATAGAGCAAAACTTAAAGGTCATTAATTTGGGTGCCAAATTTCACTGATTGCTATAAAAAAAGGCATTTATTCTAGTGAATTTGAAATATTTGGGTCATAGCTTTTAGGAGGGGCATTTGCACTGGCATTTATTCATTCATGTACGTTACTCTTACTGTTCATAGTGATTTTCTAGTCAAAGTTGTGGATGTGATGGATTGCAGCCAACAGAAAACATTTCGAGGACATGATGCGCCTGTTTTAAGTCTTTCCTTTGATCCTAAGGACATCTTTCTGGTAATCAATTTTTCCCTCTCTCTTTGCATTTTTCTTGAATATGTTTAAAATTGTAAGAGAATTAGCAAAAAATTTCACACAGTTGATAAAAGGCTCTGATTTATCAATTGAACCAGTTTCCATACGGTATTATGGCTGTAACTGTAGAGAAATCTATTGTTTTATTCCTGTAGGCATCAGCTAGTTGTGATGGATCTGTTAGAGTGTGGCAAATTTCAGATCAGGTAAGCTCATCAATTTGAATTTAAAACTTTCTGCCCATTTCCATTACATATTGTATTATTTGGCCAAATTAATAATTCTTTTTCTTTATAGTTTGTTTCTTTTGGGTAGCGTTAAATGCATGTTTTGTGATCAAATTCCGTAATAATCTAACGCAAAAGTAAATATGTTGAAGACTAATTGCTTTTGTACTCAATCACAGGGGAGGTTATAGATTTATATTTCATTTTTAGGTTTTATAAATCAACAGGTGAAATGCAGTCATTATATATTTTACAAACTAACTACCATGTGTTGGGCCCCAGATGTTGGGGATGCAAAAATAAAATAAGGCATGGGCCACACTTGATTGGGAAATTCGCATGAGCAACTTATTCAAACCTAGCCTGATAAAAGTTTTAAAGGAGATATGAAGAAAGTGGTCTCTGGATTGGCAGAGGGAACAATTAATTCTTTCTGAGGTGATCAGAGAGGCCTTGGCATTTCTAGAGATGATGTGGCTAATGAGAGAAATATTCCCCCCAGGTATGCCTCAGTAGCCACAGTTCCTTCCCCTCGTTCTTGAACTATTTAGAAGGATTGACTTTCACACCTTAACATTTTTTAATAGATTTCTGAAGTTTATTTTCGTAGACACTTTAAGGTTTTAATATATTGTTTTTTGTATGTGTGTATGGACATTCATTCACTGAGCATATTGTTTGCTTATTCTACATGGGAAATAGTCTAATTATTTAAGACTTGTGCTCTTTTTACTTCTGAAGAACTTAGAGTAATTTAGGTAAATCAAATATTATAATTAGATTAAAGTGAATTAAGTTGTTTTTTTCTGAGCTACATATCAGTTTGAAGAAACCACCTATTAGATGTATTCAGTCCTACATATTTTTGGGAAGAATTTTCATAAAGGGAAATAAATTTTCTTATTTTTTAAAATCAGACATGTGCTATTAGTTGGCCACTGCTACAAAAATGCAATGATGTGATAAATGCAAAATCAATGTGCAGACTTGCTTGGCAGCCAAAAAGTGGGAAGGTAAGTGACTCTTAATTTTCAACCTTTGTTTTAATTATTTGTTCCAGTCCTTGTTAACTTTGAAGGTAAGAACAGTCTTTTAAATTGTAACTATTTCATTTGGATTATAAATTTTAGAGCCCCAAGCCAACTAATTGATATTGAAATGCTTTAAGAAACATTTCAACTTTTTAAAAATTCTTTTTAAAGAGTACGTTTGGCATGAATGAATTAATTTTATATTCTTGTTTACATCTATATTTAATGGAACAACTCTGGAAACAGTTTTGTTATGTCCACCCTTACCACTAGTATTTAACATTTTGGATGTTAGACAATACAAAAGATGTGAAAGGTTTGAAAGGAGGAAGGAGAATGCTTGTTATTTGCAAATGAAATGCTTGTATACAAGGAAATTCCAAGAAAATCAACTGGGGGAAATTATTATTAATAATAAGAAAATTCAATAAGGTAGCTGGAAGCAAAATTAACATTCAGAACCAGGGCCGGGCCCGTGGCTTAGTGGTTAAGTGCACGCACTCCGCTACTGGCGGCCCAGGTTCAGATCCCGGGCGCACACAGACACACCGCTTCTCTGGCCATGCTGAGGCCGCGTCCCACATACAGCAACGAGAAGGATATGCAACTATGACATACAACTGTCTACTGGGGCTTCGGGGGAAAAAAAAACAAAAACAAAAACAAATGGAGAAGGTCATCTGACCTGACCAAGGGTCTGTGCCTCTGTCTGTATGTACAAGCATGCTCTTCCTGCCAATCTGTAGCTCTCTGGAAATGCTCTCCCTCTACCACAACTGCTTTGAGTGACAAAGCAGCACTGAACACTCTAAAAAAAAAAACAAAAAAAAAATATTCAGAACCAATAACAATTATATATGCAAACAGTAGCCATTTAGAACATATGGTGGGAGAAAATAATGCACTTACTGTGAAATCAAAAAAGATAAAATAACTAGGGGTAAACTTACTAAGAAATGTGAAAGATCTATATAAAGAAAACTTTACCATTCTATCAAGAGGAGTAAAAGAAGATGTTGTTAAATAGAAAAATATATCCCATTCTTAGAGAGGAATTTTCAATATAAATAAAGATGTCAGTTCTTCCCTAAATTAATCTATAGTTTTGACAACATTCAAATATAAAATATCAATAAGATTTTTGGGGAGACCAAATAGAGCTAATTTCCATATGGAAAACTACAAGTCTTGAAAAAGAAAAGTGATGGAGTCTAATCCAGTCAAATATAACATACTGTGATGCTGTAGGAATTACAAATTGCTACTGACTCATGAATAAACAGAGAAATAGATTCAGTATATATATGGGAATTTAGTGTATGGTAAAGATGGAGAAAAGGAGATTTAGTAAATATATTGGCAAAGGGTGTGGATACCAGGAGATGAGAATCATTGAGAACCATCTTGGAGGCTTCCTGCCACATGGAGAATCTTTATATAGGTATTTGCTGTAATATTCTTTGAACTTCTCTGTATGTGTGAAATTTTTCAGAAAAGATTATAAACTTGACAATGTAAAAAGTATTCTTGTATGATAAAAATATTTCAGAAACAGGACAAATGACAACTGGGAAAAAAGTTTGAAACAATATGACAAAGAGCTAATTTTCTTATATACAAAGAATTCTTACAAATCACTAAGACCCCAATAGAAAGATGGGCAAGGACATGAGCAGACAATGTACAGAAAAATATGTACAGATGGCTTTTAACATAGAAAAATATATGCAACCTTTCGTACTAAAAAATACAAATTGAAAGTATAGTGATGAGTCTATTTTTCATTTATGAGATGGTCAAAGATTAAAAGTTTGATTCTATACTATGTGGAAGAGTGTTTGGCCATTTTTATCAGAATAAAAGATCAACAGTACTACTTCTAGGCATATATCCTGTAAGCATATTCATACAGATTCACTACAGGATATGTATAATGAAATTGTTGCCCCATTGTTTATAGTAACATAAGATTGGAAACATCCTAAATGTTCATTAATAGGGAACTAGTTAAATAAATTGTGCTATTTCTGAAAGTAGAATAGTCTGCAACTGTTAGAATGAGGTGTATCTGTATGCCCTCACATGAAATGATCTTCAGATATATTGTTAAGTAAAAAACATCAAGCTGTAGAAGAGTGGATATAGATAGAATGTTACTGTTTATTAATTGTGTGTGTGTGTGTGTGCTTGTGTATATGTACCTATGCATTCTTGTATAGTCTGTGCTTGTATTTGCCTTCAAGAAGTAGAAATAGAATATAGGGACGGGAGGGAGACTTTTTTCTCAATATATGCCCTTTTGTGTCATGAGAACTTTTAAGGGTGTACATTATGCATTAAAGCAATAGTTGGGGAATCCAGCATGTATTTTTTTCTTTTTATAAAAAACATTAATCTAATTAATTTAAAATTAATAAAATTAGCATAGTTTTACTGTTCATAAATAATACACCTTTTTTCTTTTTTTGATAAACATGGAGAGGATATACTATTTGTATGTTTTCTACTAATCTGTTTCTTAGGAAGAATACATAGGAAGATAAATTTCCTTTTCTTAAGATATTAAAAGCATTCTGGCTCTATTTCTTTTCTTCCAGCAAATGAGATGAGTATTTAGATTCAAAGGGCTTAAATTCCTTAAGAAGTAGTGTTAAAAATACTAGTAACTACTAGTAATGCTGTTTTTCAGTACAGCAGTAGGGTGATCATTACCCATTCTTTGCTGATTTTAAGTAAATTTCTGAGCTTTGTTAGTTGTCAGTTAAAATACAAACTTGCTTTTATGTTTTGTAAGCTTATTTGAATGAATTTTCTGCTTTTTTTCTCTTCAGATTTAATTTAATGTAAACTTTGGTTTAAATCATTTATCTTTCCTAATAGTTGCTGGCAGTTCCTGTGGATAAATCTGTTAAGCTATATAGAAGAGAAACTTGGAGTAATCAGTTTGATCTTTCAGATAATTTCATCTGTCAGGTAGGTTTTGTAAGTGACACTTTCACTAGACCAAAGGGAATATTTAATGCAGACTTTGCTTAAATACACTTGCAGTTAAATATTGTTGGAAATGGAGAACAACTCCAGACTGTTGTGTATGTATCCACTTTCTGCCCCCTCAGCCTTTCTTTGTTTAGCCAATAATTGCAGTAGGTAGGTCTTTGCTAGGTCCCATCTGACCTTTCTGCGTTGTGAAATTTGATAAGAAAATCTTTGAATTTATAAGAAGTCAAATTTAATCCTAGCGTAGTATTAGAATAAGTTATTCTCACGTTATCAGTAATTAGCCTTTATTGTTAAATGAGTTTCGCTGAAACTTGTGATCATAGACTCTGGAATTGTAGAGCAAGAAAGGTTGTTGGTCTGTATTCATTCTCTCACTTGCTCGCTCCCTCTCTCTCTCTTCCTCTCACACACACTAGTTTTGCAGTTAGGGAAATAGAGACACCCATTAGGTCAGCAATGGCTTACTAAAGTTCGCATCACTTACTAGTTCTCTTCATCTTGATGGTGGCTGCTAAGAGGATACCTTGTGTTGTCTCTCCTTCCCAGATAATAACATTTTTTAGATTTTGCTGTAAAAATTATGCCAGTATAATTTTCTCATGATAAAGTAATAGCCGCTATTGATAGCTAAATATTATTGAAAAATAAAGTTAAAAAATGAGCAAACTATCTTGCTATTTATATATCAGATCTAATGAGAAGTTACGTAGAATACATAGAATAGGGGTTGTAAAACTTTGAATTTGGTAGTATGAGTATTTAGTTTCAAATTATACAAAATTGTTACTTATTAATTGTTTTTCTTTATAGACCCTCAATATAGTAACCTGGTCTCCTTGTGGGCAGTATTTAGCTGCAGGGAGTATTAATGGTTTAATTATAGTTTGGAATGTGGAAACCAAAGATTGCATGGAAAGGTATGATTCAATATATCTTTTGTCTCTTTTTTGCTTATTTCTATCATATTTTTGTTTCTCTTATCGTGAAACATTTCAAATTTGTAATTATTAGATTGTCAAAATGCAAACATATAGCTTTTAGTTTATAAAAAGTCATTTAACCTTTTCTAATAAATTTACCTAAAGAAATGTATAGTTTATATTTTTCTTTAGAATGTTTTAAGAACTTACTTTTTAATATTTAGGGTGAAACATGAGAAGGGTTATGCAATTTGTGGCCTGGCGTGGCATCCTACTTGTGGCCAAATAGCTTATACTGATGCAGAAGGAAATCTCGGGCTCCTGGAGAATGTTTGTGACCCCAATGGAAAGACATCAAGCAGTAAGGTAATAAGCAATATGATAGGACATTGTCTTCAAAGTCTTTCTGTGGTCATATGGATTTGGAAAACACCACAAACTATATTACTTTCTTGGGAAGTTACAAGTCACGTTACTATATGAGATGCTCAGTAATGATCAATAGTAAAGAAAACTGTTTAAATTTGTTCAATCTGATGTTTCAACCTGTACAATATTTTACTAAGAAACTTTTTTACCTCCATATAATGCCTCTTAATATTTCTTGGCTTTCCAAGGATTACCTTTGTGAAATGCTATTTTACTATCCTGCTGTTCTGGGGATTGTTTGTTAAATAAATGTTTTGTAGATAAAAATTAGAGTTAATAACTGTAATTTAGTTTAGCCTATAATCTTCTGCTCTGAATTAGCCTTAACTCTTAGGGCTGCCCACATACCTCTTACGCTGAGCCATTCAGCCTTACTGAACTGCTTTACAGAGGCCACCGTGTCTTATCCCTCCTTGCTTTTGTTCGTGATTTCCCTCCCAGGCAGATATCCCCATTCATATTTCAAGTCTTGGTTTAGACTTCCAGTTAAAGATTGCAGACTCTTTACATGCATTTATTTCTGCTCAGATACCTCATACCTGAAACCCCCACTAAAACTACACTAAAGGAATTTTTAAAAACGCATAGTCCCGTAAGGTTAAAGAAGACAGTTGAAGGGATGATCGTAACAAAATTTTGGAGGCTGGAAAATAGAAAGATGATTGGAACTAACTTTAGTTCTCAAAAAGTTGAATCCTAAGACCTCAGTATGGAAAAACTGAGGTGCGATTCAGTTTGCCTGACTGAGACCCGAAAGATTCAGAATTTGGTAGCACTAGGTATTTCTAAAAGTGAGGCTTAAAACAGGAGGGTTGGTTTAATAAACAAGTAGATCCCTCCAGTCTCAACATCAGTGAGCACAGCTAGGAACTCACTTCCCTCATCCCCATATACATTCTGGCAGAAAACTGGAGATTTATTCTCTAGAAAAGGTAAAATAGAGATCTTTGGTCCCGGGACACTGAGTACAGTTGAGTGGCATTGGGTGAAGGGGGAATACTGTCCTGAAAAGGATTAAATGAAAGTATATGTTTCAATGTTGAAATTCCGAGGTCTCTCTTCATACTTCATACCCAGAGCATTGATTGTCAGCCAGTCTAATGCTTTTCAGGCAGAAAATTGGAAGAATTATCTTTGGGAAATCTATCCAAGAAAAAAAAACCTAAAGAGAGAGAAGATTCTTAACTCCAGGAAAAACAAAAAGTTGTAAAATAAAGAAAAAGTGATCACAATGTATTACATCTGTAAAACGAGGATAGAAATAATGCCTACCACCTAGGGTTATTGTGAGGATTAAATGAATTATGTGCAAAGAGTTAAAACAGTCTTTAGCACAGTTTTTAAGTGTTGCTAGTATTATTTTTATTCAGCCATAAATAGCATTTACAGGGTCATAATCATCTAAATACTGTATATTGATCCAACCAATATGAGAATATATCTATATTGGGAAGATTGGGGTAGGAGAATAGTGTGCGTGTATACATGGGCTAGGGGGGGTTGAAAAATGGCACCAAATCCTCATCTTCCCTAATAGAGGGAAGTTAATAGGATCTATTAAATAGATAATGATTAAAACTGAAAAATCAAAAAATAGCATTAGAATATTATTTATGACTATGGAGGAAGATATCAAAAGAAATAACTAAAAGAGCAGATGCTGTGCAGGAGACTGTTTTCATTTTTGTAATAAGACTTGTAACACTGTTTGATTAATTTATAGTCACGTGTAACATTGCTAAAAACAAAACATAAGTGGAGAAATAATTTTTAGTTCAAAGGTCACCTCTCATAAAACTTTTAATCCTTCTATCCAGAATTGCCTGCTTTCTCCTAAATATGAGGCAAAACCCTGATTTTTCCAATAAGAAAATCCAAAAAAATTTTTTTGACCAAACTGAGTGCCTGAACTTTTAGGACTATAGATAAAATAGTTAAATATCTTATAGCGTTTAGTTATTAATTTAATTACTTGTATCAAATCATATGTTTATATGAATTTAGAGATATTTTTTTCTGTTCCTTCACTTTATTAAACATCAGTTTTTCAGAACACAATTGTATGTACTTCCATCTAAAAGTTTTGTGATATAGTCCCTTTTGAATCCATTAATGATGTTCTTATTAGAATTTTATACCATGTTTTACTTTATACAATTATATATTTATATGATTTTTAAATATAATTTTATATAATTATATATGTGTGTTATATATACTTTTATATATTTATTTACTTTATATAATTGTATATAGATGTATACTATAAGTTTCCATTGGCTAAACATCTGTACAGTTTTCATTCATCCTAGGAGTAGCTTGTAATCTCTACAATGTTATCTGCTTACTGTTTCACTTTTTAAAGTGATTGCAAAAACTTTACACTAGATCCAATACATGCAATGGTATGTTTATATTCCTAGGATTCGATGATTAACTCTGTTGAATTTCTTTGCCTTCTTTGTTTTTCTATTCATTCTGTTTACTTCTATAAGCATCAAAAAAACTAGCTTTAGCTGAGATCATTTAAAGCAAATATATCTTATCTAAGTGTATCTTGTTCAAAATAAAAGTAAATGAGAGGACTTCTTTTCTGAGGAATGACTTTTGAGAAGTAAAATCTTGCCTTATATTTGGGTATATAGTATTTCTTTATCTGTCCTACACTCCTGCCCCATCTGTACACTATAAGGCATTTAAAGTATGGACTAGGTCTTAATATAAATATAAATACAATTCTTGTAAATACATTTGCTAAGTATTCTTATCAGGGCATTTGCTTACTTAGTAGAGTTTTTAGGTGCATATTAAAAGATTGACTTTTGAATGATTGAGTTTATCCAAATAGTTCACTAATACTTTCTAATTTGTATTAATTTGTTC
Source organism: Diceros bicornis minor (assembly GCF_020826845.1). Classification (NCBI taxonomy): domain Eukaryota; kingdom Metazoa; phylum Chordata; class Mammalia; order Perissodactyla; family Rhinocerotidae; genus Diceros; species Diceros bicornis. The sequence continues at coordinate 5,106,492 of NC_080763.1, read as the reverse complement.
AAGGCATCTAGCAGAGTGGAAAAGGATTACAATGATCTTTTTGATGGAGATGATACAAGTAATGCTGGTGATTTTCTAAATGACAATGCAGTCGAGACTCCCTCTTTTTCAAAAGGGATTATAAATGATGATGAGGATGATGATGACCTCATGCTGGCTTCAGGTCGTCCTAGACAGCGAAGTCACATCCTAGAAGACGATGAAAACTCAGCTGGTATGAACTGATTCTGTGGGTGTGATGATCCATCCTGTTGATTAATATTTTCAATTTTTTGTTAAAACTATTATTTAAAGTCATTATTGAATTTGTAGAATGTGCTAAAGCAGTACATAGAGGGAAATTTATAACAGTAAATACTTAGGTTAATAAAGGTTTCAAATCAATGATCTAAGTTTGTGGTTTAGCAAACTGGAAAAAGAAGAGGAAATTAAACTCCAAGCAAGCAGAAGAAAGGAAATAATAAAGAGCAGAATTCAATGAAATTAACATCAAAAAAAACTATTTAAAAAGTCAGTGAAACCAAAGGCTGTTCTTTGCAAAGATAATAAAATTGATAATAAAATTGATAAATCTCTGTCCTGACTGATCAAGAAAGAAAGAAAAGACACAAATGACTAATACAAGTAATGAAAGAGGGGTCATCACCATAGATCCTATAGTCCTCCACTACCAATATGGTAGCCACTAGCTGCCTGTGGTTATTGAGCACTGGAAATGTAGCTAGTTCAAATTAAGGTGTGTGATGTAAGTGTAAAATGCAACCAGATTTTGAAGGTAGTATGAAAAAAAGAATGTAAAATATCTTAGCCATTTTTTACATTGAGTAGTACATGTTGAAATGATAATATTTTAAATGCAATATATTATTAAAATTAATTACCCGTTTCTTTTTACTTTTTAAAATATGGTTACTAGAAAATTTAAAATTATATATGTAACTCACATTATATTTCTGTAAGACAGCACTGCTATTAATATTATAAGGGTAATAGGAGAATATTATGAACAACTTTGTGACCATAAATTCAACAACTTAGATGAAATAGACAAATTCTTTGAAAGACACAAACTATGAAGCTGACTCAAGAAGAAATAGAAAGCCTGAATAGTACTGTATCTGTTAAAGAAATTGAGATTGTAATTAAAAACCTTCAAATGAAGTGCCTGTTACAACAACTTAAATGCTAAAGTAACACATTTCAACATTCACAAGTAAAATGTCAATGTACTGTGATAAATCATATAGGGTTTATAGAACAGCGGTCTTCAAATATTTTGGTCTCAAGAGCTCATTATACTCTTAAACATTTTTGAGGACCCCAAAGAGCATTCTTTTATAGAGTTATATCTATTGTTATTTATCATGTTAGAATTTAAAACTGAGAAATTTCAAAAATATTTATTCACTTTAAAATAACATTAATAAACTCATTATATATAAACATAAATAACATTTTTTATGAAAAACAAAAATAATTTAGTTAGTGGCATTATTTTACCTTTTCTGCAAATCTCTTTAATGTCTGGCATAGGAGAAAGCTAGATTCTCTCATCTGCTTCTGGATTCAGTCTACTGCTGTATATTATTTTTGCTGGAAGTATATGAAGAAAATTCAGCCTCACACAAATATGTAGTTTGAAAAGGGAGAAGTATTTTATTTTATTTTATTTTTATTTATTTATTTTTTTGGTGAGGGAGATCAGCCCTGAGCTAACATCCATGCTAATCCTCCTCTTTTTGCTGAGGAAGACCGGCTCTGAGCTAACATCTATTGCCAATCCTCCTTCTTTTTTTTCTTCCCCAAAGCCCCAGTAGATAGTTGTATGTCATAGCTGCACATCCTTCTAGTTGCTGTATGTGGGACGTGGCCTCAGCATGGCCAGAGATGCGGTGCGTCGGTGCGTGCCCAGGATCTGAACCCGGGCCGCCAGTAGCGGAGCGCGCGCACTTAACTGCTAAGCCACGGGGCCGGCCCGGGACAAGTATTTTAATAGCCTATTCAAATAAGTGGATATTCTTCTTTGATACTGCACCAAAACTCAACAAATAGCTTCTTGAAGATTACTTGCAATGTGGAATCTGAAAACTTTTCAACTCTATTACATTAAAGTCCATTGGTCTAACTTGAACTTTGAATGGATTTTTTGCCATGTTTGATTTTGTAAAATATGCATTGGTAATTTGGAAAATACTGGTTCACTGAGGTTTGCAGATCTTCCTAACGTTGATGTATTATCCAAAATTGTATTTGTTACTATCATCACCAATTTCATCAGAAGTTTTTAGATATTAGGAAGCAGTCAAGCTCATGGTGGCAAATATAAGTTTTCTAATATTCTGATTTTCACTGGAAAGCTCAAGTTTTATCATTGGCAACAAATTCTGTCAGTTGTTTTTCTTAAATGACAGGCTCACTTCATTCATATTCAAGAAAATGTTTGCCACATACCCAAGTCTGCATAACCATAGTTTGTCTGGCATTCTTTCAAGTAAAAATGGTGTTCTGTGAAAAAATCCTTTAGTTCAGCTTACAACTCAATTGCACAAATGGTTTTTTTGAGACAACCATCCCACTTCTTTATGCATGCTTCCCATTTTAGCATAGAGAACATTTTTTTAAAAAATTTATGCAAGGATCGAGATTTAATAAAATTAGTATTTTCAGTGCAATTCAATGGTGGCCAGCAATGCATTGACTACTAAAACAGATTGGTACCCCTGCCTTGATTCATGCTAATGCACCAACAGTTTTACTCTCCGTTGTTTCGGCATCATCACTGCAAATGTTAACACAGTGAAAGAGGCCAATAGCATGTTAATATTATTAAATATGAGTGGAAAAGGTTATTAGATTTCATAATGCTTTTCTTTTTCCAGGTCATTGGTATTTATAATTCTCTAATTATAATCCTTGGTATTCTAGATGTTACAATCCTAAAAACTGGTTCTAGGCTTCTCAAAGAGGAGGAGGAAGATGATCAGGCAGGCGGCATTCACAATCTACCACTTGTAATATCTCAGAGGCCGTTTTATGATGGACCTACGCCAACTCCCCGGCAAAAGCCTTTCCAGTCAGGTTCCACACCCTTGCACCTCACTCACAGATTCATGGTAAGCCTTGGGTCTACACTTAACTTTTAAATAGTTTTATCTCACTTTTTATCTCATTGTAGTTAATTTTGTTTGGTAAAAAATATTTTTAAAAACCTTAATTAACTGGCCTGTAGCACTTTGGCTAATTATAATTTTGTGGTTGATTTATTTTATGGTTAACCCACAGTCTTATTTCAACCTTATTATTATTATTTTTTGTGTGTGTGTGAGGAAAATCAGCCCTGAGCTAACATCCATGCTAATCCTCCTCTTTTTGCTGAGGAAGACTGGCTCTGAGCTAACATCTATTGCCAATCCTCCTCCTTTTTTTTTTCCCCAAAGCCCTGGTCGATAGTTCTATGTCGTAGTTGCACATCCTTCTAGTTGCTGTATGTGGGACGCGGCCTCAGTATGGCCAGAGAAGCGGTGTGTCAGTGCGCACCTGGGATCCGAACCCGGGCCGCTGGTAGCGGAGGGCGAGCATTTAACCGCTAAGCCACGGGGCCGGCCCTCAACCTTATTATTGAAAATTGTGTTAAATAAAATTCTGCTTTGCAAAATGATATATAATAAACATAAGTAAATGTGACTGTATGTCTTTCAATTTTCTTGGCTATACTTCCAAACCTTATTTCTCGTATTATATTAGTTTTATATAGAAGATTATACTGATTCCAAAACATTAGTTAGAAGGTATTTTTTAGAACACAGCTCCTGGGGCCGCCCCTGTGGCCTAGCGGTTAAGTGCATGCACTCCGCTGCTGGTGGCCCAGGTTCGGATCCCAGGCGTGCACCGACGCACCACTTGTCAGGCCATGCTGTGGTGGCGTCCCATATAAAGTGGAGGAAGATGAGCACAGATGTTAGCTCAGGGCCAGTCTTCCTCACAAAAGAAAAAAAAAATGAGCAAGGACAATTCACAAATGACTAATAAATGTGAAAAATATTTATTAAAAAAAAAAAAAAGAACACAGCTCCTAATATAGTATATTAGAAGGTGATAGATGCTATGAAAAAAAAAAAACGATTTGCCCCTTTTCCCCACCCCACCTCACTGGAATGTTAGCTCCCCAAGGATAGAGATTTTTCTGTTTTGTTTACTGATAGCACTTAGAACAAGATATGGCACAGTTGGCATTAAATAGATATTTCCTGAATGGATGAATGACTATATTAGCTTTTTGTCTTAAGTTTGAGAGCTAAAAAAGTTTGATATTTCTGTTTGTTGGTTATTTGAGGTTTTCCACTGAGGACTTTGCCTGTTGTCCTTTTTGAAAGATATAGGCCTGGCATAAATTTGTATGTAAATATTAAAGACAATGTTTTATTTTAATAAAACTTTGTGGACAGTAATCATCAAGTAATGTCTTAATTGTTTCTATTATTGTAAACTATTTTATTTATAGTTATATTTGTAGTAGAGAAAAGGCAATGCTAGGGCCTAGTGTGAGCCTATAGTGTACATCAGTCGAAGGTAAGTTCTCTAAAATGGTATCAATTTATTTTCCCTTAAAATGTATGTGTTTATTCCTATAATATAAACCAGTTAGGTGGAACAGAAAAATATGCTGTCATTTATATCCATTTGTTGTTGTTAGTGCCGTCGAGTCGATTCTGGACTCCTAGCAACCCTGTGGACAGCAGAGTGGAACCCTGCCTGGTCTTTTTGTGCCATCCTCTCACCTCCTGGCACTATATCAGACAATGCTCCACTGCTCTTCATAGGGTTAATTTTTTAGAAGCGCGTGGCCCGGTCCTTCTTCCTAGACTGTCTTAGTCTGGAAGTCCGCTGAAACCTGTCCACCTTGGGTGACCCTGTTGGTATTTGAAATACTGGTGGTGTAGCTTTCAGTATCACAGCAACAGGCAGCTGCCACAGTATGACAGCCCTCAGACAGGTGGTGTGATTCCCTGATTAGGAAACAAACTTAGGCCTTAGTGGTGAGAGCAGTGAATCTTTTTTTTTTTTTATAATTTTATTTATTTATTTTTCCCCCAAAGCCCCAGTAGATAGTTGTATGTCATAGTTGCACATCCTTCTAGTTGCTGTATGTGGGACGCAGCCTCAGCATGGCCTGAGAAGCGGTGCGTTGGTGCGCGCCCGGGACCTGAACCCGGGCCACCAGCAGCGGAGCGCGTGCACTTAACCGCTAAGCCACGGGGCCGGCCCAGAGCAGTGAATCTTAATGACAAGACCCCTACGGTGGGCTATTTACATCTCAATTTTTGAAATGTTTCCTTTGAGGAATTTAATGGTTTGGTTGTTCAAAGGCCAATTGTAAAGTATTTTTTAAATGACAGTAATGTGATTTTTAATTTTAAAAAATATTAAATGAAATATTTCATTTCCTTATATATATATATATTATATAGATACCATCTTCTCATGAAGAAAAGAATGATTGTAGCTCTGGTGTTACTACTGTTACCTGAAACTATTTAGAAGTAGAAGAGCCGTGGTTGCTCCTGTAACTTAAACCTTGATACATACTGAGATATAATATTTGTCAATTGGTACTACTTTAGCTTACTGATTGTAGGTGCTTCATTTGTTCTCAGACTTGTGTTTAACCTTACATGTTTGCAGGTGTGGAACTCTATTGGAATTATTCGCTGCTATAATGATGAGCAAGACAATGCCATAGATGTGGAGTTCCATGATACTTCCATACACCATGCAACACACTTATCAAACACTTTGAATTATACAGTAGCAGATCTTTCCCATGAAGCTATTTTATTGGCATGTGAAAGCACCGATGAACTAGCAAGGTAAATTCAAGATTGTTAAGATGAATTTGTCACTGTTGAACTGTTAGATATAATTGTTGAAATTCAATACAAAAAGTTAATAAAAATATTTTATCTTTTGTAGTATGGAATTTCAGAAAGAAGAGCTTAGTGCAAATACCAGCCCACCTATAATACCTCAGAACTTATGTCCCCTCATTACATTCTCTAACTATATGTCAAAATGATGTGACATGATTTATAATGCAAGAGAAATGGGACTGTTTTTACATTGTTATTGTTTTTTATTGGTGGTATAAGAGTAATACATATTAATTGTAAACAAACAAACTTAAGTACAGGATGTTTAGAAGGTGAAATTTCCCCCCAGAATTCTACTGTCAGATATAACTACTGTTAACAATTTGGTCTGTTTTCTTCTAGATTTCTTTTTGTATGAACCCCCCCCCTTTTAAAATTTACTTATTGAGGTATAATTTATATACAATAAAATGCGCCCATTTTAAGTGTATAGTTTGATGAGTTTGACAAATGTATATATACTCAGGTAACCACTATCACAACAAAAATATTTTTTATCACTCAAAAACGTTCCCTCATATCCCTATGCCGTTAATCCAATCCCAGCCTTGGACAATTACTGATGTGGGTTTTTTTTTGTCACTATACATTAGATTTGAAACTTCTCTTTAAAAAAAAAGAGGAAAAACACACCAAAAAATGTTATCAGTACTATTCATTGGTTTGATTTTTTTTACTTAATATGTTTTGTACCTCTTAGATATTTTGATAGGTAGGTAGATAGACAGACAGACGAATAATCACGATGGAAAAGCAGTGGATGCAGAATCCGTATTTTTTTTAAAGAAGAAAAAATACTTTACTCAGCTTTTTGTTATTCCAGCCAGATTGCCCTCTTCTAATCTCTTTTCTTCAGCTGATCATATTGCTTACACACTTGATTATAGAGTTTACTAACTCCCAGGTGATTTGAAATTCAAATCCTTCTGATTGGATATATTAGTTCCTTGCTCAAAGTGTGGTCCACAAACTAGGGGCATGGGTGACCTGGAGCTTGTCGAAAATGTAGAATCAGACCCCACCTCAGACCTTTTGAATCAGAATCTGCATTTTAACAAGATCCTCAGGTGATTGAGTATGTATTAAAGTCTAAGAAACACTGTATTAGGTCATTTTAACATTTTAATTGGTTTCCTAATTTACACATTGTAAAATGAACTCAATACTTCATAATTGAATTAAATCAGTTTGCTAAAATAAATCACTGTTGACACAGTGCCTCTAACTCATAATATCTTACATAATTAGAACATTTATTTCTGTCTATAATTTTTTTTTTTGCCAGGGAAGATTTGCTCAGAGCTAGCATCCGTTGCCAATCTTCCTCTATTTTTGCTTGAGGGAGATTGTCTCTGAGCTAACATCTGTGCCAGTCTTCCTCTATTTTGTATGTGCGTCACTGCCACAGCACGGCTGACGAATGGTGTAGGTCCACACCCGGGATCCAAACCTGAGAACCTGTGCTGCTGAAGCAGAACACGTGAACTTGGTGGCTAAGCCATGGGGCCAGCCCCTCCATGTGTAATTTTGATCTCAAAATTGGTCTTGCTCTTTGTCTTCCTAGATATATTATTTCACAGCTTTATACAATGTTACCTTTTCATTTTAAAATTGAATTTAAAATTACTGTTCAGAAAGTCAGTTCTGTCTCTGATTCTGAATGCTATGGTATCTGCGTTTTGAAGCTTAAGTTTAATAATACTTACACTTGCATATATGTTTGCAAAGAAAAAAGACTGGACACATAAATTGTAAGCAACGGTTGGTAATCTCGCTGGTGGGATTGTGTGTGATTTTTTTTCTTTTTCTCTTTTTATTCTTCCATACTAAATTTTTTTTGGCAATGAGAGAACTGTTGCCTAACATTTTGATGCTTCCTTCCTTTTTAAAAATTTGGTTGTGGGGGCCAGCCCCGTGGCGTAGCGGTTAAGTACACGCACTCCGCTGGTGGCCGCCCGGGTTTGGATCCCAGGAGCCACCGATGCACTGCTTGTCAGGCCATGCTGTGGCGGCGTCCCATATAAAGTAGAGGAAGATGGGCACGGATGTTAGCCCAGGGCCAGACTTCCTCAGCAAAAAGAGGAGGATTGGCATGGATGTTAGCTCAGGGCTGATCTTCCTCACCAAAAAAAAAAAATTTTTTTTATTAGGTTGTGATGCTTACATGTATTTACAACCTAGGAACGTACTCTGCAGATTTGGCCTGCTTTTTTCATTTAATGTTGTGTTGTGAGCATTTCCCTGTCTCTTTAAATATTCTTCAATAACGTGACTGTTAGTGGTGTTAATATATTCATTTTAAGTATATTTTATAATTACTTTCGTAAAGCCATTTCTTGTAGTATTTGTGTATAACAGAAAAATAAACTATTTGGTTTTGTTACTAGGTGTCATGATTAGTTACATATATAAAATATCAAATACGAAAGTTTGATTGTTTCTGTCTTGTTTTGATTGTCAGCAAACTTCACTGCCTGCACTTCAGTTCTTGGGATTCAAGCAAGGAGTGGATCGTAGACATGCCGCAGAATGAGGATATTGAAGCCATATGTCTTGGTCAGGGATGGGCTGCTGCCGCCACTAGTGCCTTGCTCCTCCGATTGTTCACTATTGGAGGTGTTCAGAAAGAGGTTTTCAGTCTTCCTGGGCCTGTGGTGTCAATGGCAGGACATGGAGAACAGCTTTTCATTGTTTATCATAGAGGTAGGTTTTTTCTTGTCTTGTATAATTTTACCATGACCTGAAGTAAAATGGAAATTACGTGAGCTTTTTTTCCTCCCTCTTTTTTTGTCTTGGATTATATACCTCCTTTTGCAGTTATTATAGCATTTGAATCAGTGTAATCTTTGAATATACAGAATTTTGTTGTATTTACTAGTAGCGATGAAAATTAAAACATTTTGTTTATAGAAGAACTGTGTTAGAGAAAGAATTTCAAGGTAGAGTTTGGTTAATTACTTCCATGTCTGTATCTTATAAGAATTTTCAGGGTTTAAATGCCTCAAAAAATAAACTAACTCCTGGTGTGAAGGACCAAAATAGCTTTGAATATGACTTTTTGAAAAGTTGCTGCCTTCTTTTCGTCACCTCATATTCTCTCTTCAGTCTCCACCACTATGCTCAGACTAGTTTTGTCAAGGTTACAATGATCTCTTTATGCTTATTTTTTAATGATTCCACTGGAAATACTTTCTTCTCTTGGCTTCTGTGACATCACTTTCCTGATTTTTTCCTCTCTGATAACTGCCTCAGCTCTTTTGCTGGCTCCTCCTCCTCTGCCAGCCTCTTAGCTGAAGTCTTCCAGGACTTAGTCACAGCCCCTCTTCTCTACTGCTCTCTCTAGGTCAGGAACTTTCAGTCTTTTGACTGGTTAGCCATAGTAAGAAGTTCATTCTACATTGCTATCCTGTACATCTCAGCAAATGTAACTGAAACGAAGTCTCATGGACAATATTTCCTGTATGCTTTCATTTTTCTTTAAATGCTGGTTGCAAATCTAAATTGATTTCTTGACTCATAGGTCAAAACATGCAGTTTGAGAAACTATCCTGGGAAATCTTATCAAGGCCCATGGCTTTAAATACATCTATGTGTCCGTGACTTCTAAATTAATATCACCAGCCCTGCTCTCTTCTTGTGTCGCCAGACTTACATATCCAGTTGTCCACTTGAAATCTCTATGTAGAGTTTTGATATGCATCTCAAACTTAACTTGGTCACAATAAAACTTTTGACTTTTTTTTTCCCTCCAAACTTGCTTCTTAGTTTCCCCGTATCGGTAAATGGCATACTATCAATCCAGCTGCTCAAGTCAGGAATGTAAGAGTTATCCTTGATTCTTCTCTTTCTCTTACCTCCCACATCAACTCTGTCAGTAAGGTCATGTCATCATGTCAGTTCTATAGAATAACACATTCCAAATCTGGCTGTTCATCTCCTCCACTAAAAGCCCAGTTCAACCCAGATGTTATCTCTTGGGCTACTGCAGTATCCTCCTAACTAGTCTTTCAACTTCAATTCTTACCTTCCACAACCCATTCTCCACATAGCAGCCTGGGTGATCTTTTAAAAACATAAATCAGATCACATTCCTCTTCTGCTCAAATTCCTCTGATGACTTCCCATTGCTTTTAGATTAAAAATCAAACTCCTTATCACAGCTGGCAGGGTCCTACATGATCTGACATTTGCCTGCCTCTGCAACCTCATCTCTTGCCACTTTTTCTCTTGTTACTCGTTCTGGCCATACTGGCTTCTTTGTGTTCTTCAAACTCAGCAAGCTTGTTCCCACCTTAGGCTCTTTTCCTTAGTTGTTCCCTCCCTCTGCTGTAGTGCTCCTTCCCCTAACATTTGGATGGTTGCCTCCAACTTGCAATTCATGTCTCAGCTTAAATTTTACTTTCTCAAAGAGGCCACCTCTGACTATCCAATCTCAAGTAACCACTCAGTCTAGCGCTCTGTATCACATTATTTTAACTCTGATAACACTTAGCATTTTTTGTTCTTTTTCTTTCTTCTTTTTTGTTTTTTTTTTATTAATTTGTTTGTCTTCTCCTACCTACATGTGAATTTCAAGAGAACAGTGACTTTGTCTTGTTTACCATTGTAGTCCCAGTGCCTGGCACATAGTTAGCTCTCTGTAAATATTTCTTAAGTGAACGAATTAGGACTTATAACCACTTTCTAGTAATAGTCCATGTAACATAGTATTCTGCTTCTAATACCTGAATGGTGCCTCAGTTGAGTGAGTTATCCATAAAAAGTAGTGCTTGTTAATCTAAGAATTAATCACAAAATCAATTCAATTCACAGGAAATAATTTAGACTGCATTATAGCTAAATAATCTTTGATACCTGATTTATATTTACATTTTCTCACTAGGTACAGGATTTGATGGGGATCAGTGCCTTGGAGTTCAACTGCTAGAGCTGGGGAAAGAGAAAAAACAAATTTTTTATGGTGATTCTCTTCCTCTTACAAGGAAGTCCTACCTTGTATGGGTTGGATTTTCAGCTGAAGGCAAGATAAATTCATTTATTTATATTAAAGACATTTTTTAAGAAGAAAATGGGGGCCGGCCTGGTGGCACAAGCGGTTAAGTGTGGGTGCTGCGCTGCGGTGGCCTGGGGTTCGCCGGTTCGGATCCTGGGTGCGCACCCACAGCCATGCTGTGGCGGCATCCCATATAAAGTGGAGGAAGATGGGCATGGATGTTAGCGCAGGGCCAGTCTTCCTCAGCAAAAAAAAAAAAAAAAAAGAGGAGGATTGGCCGATGTTAGCATAGGGCTGATCTCCTCCCAAAAAAAAAAAAAGAAGAAGAAGAAAATGGTTTCACTGTTTTATCCTGATAATTTCTTTGAAGATAAGTTATCTATATAATATGTTTAAAATTTTTTATTTTATTATGTTGGCAAAACTGGAAATTGGAATTATTAGGCAAGGTAGCCATTGTTTTATGTACTAGATCTTTTTTTGTTCATGGGAATTCTCATTAGAAAACTTACAAAGAAGGAAATATATTTTTCTGAAAGTTTTATAGATAGTAAGGAGGAGATACAAATGGTACAATTGTGGCTTTTGTAGTAGATTCTACTTAAAAATCAGGAATTTTCTATTGCTACACTGTCTACTACAGTAGCCACTAGCCACATGTGGCTGTTGAGCACTTGAAATATGGCTAATCTGAATTGAGATGTGCTGTAAGTATAAAATACTCTCCAGATTTTGAAGACTTAGTATGAAAAAAAGAATGAAAAAAAATCTCATTAAGGGGCCGGGCTGGTGGCGTAGCGGTTAAGTTCACGTGCTCCACTTTGGCGGCCCAGGGTTTGCTGGTTCAGATCCTGGGCGCAGACCTATATACCACTCATCAAGCCATCCTGTGGTGGCGTATATCAAGTAGAGGAAGATTGGCGACAGATGTTAGCTCAGGGGCAATCTCCCTCACCAAAAAAAAAAAAAAATCTCATTAATAATTCTTTTCATTGATTACATGTTAAAATGGTTATTTTTTGGATGTATTAGATTTAATGAAATATATTATTAGAATTAACTTCACTTTATTCCCCCTTTTCTCATGTAGCATTAGGAAATTAAAAATTACATTTGTGGCTTACATGACATTTCTGTTGGACAGTCCTGTTGTAGATTGATTTAATAGTGGCTTCTGAAAGATGATTTGAAGGATACAGAGGAGTATCTTATTTTAAGGCACCTGTTAACCCTGTCTGCTGGCTTAAATATTTCTGTTATTGGAGATTTGTGCCCTTCAATTACATCGTTGGAAACTCCAGTTTGTCTTTAAAACATCAGCCATTTCTGGGTGTGTTTTCCATTGGGGTATTATTAGTCATTAAAGCTTTAATAATGTGACCATTGATAACTCCCATTTGTATAGCTTTATTTTTTCCAATTACCAATCAGATCTAGACTCTGAGGAAACTGCTGTTTGCAGAGTGAGAGGGCTGTGAAGTCACAGATAAGAAAAGGGGTAATTAGGGAATTTGCTGTATGCTTCCCAAGATGGGAGCAGAGTAGGTGGGAACTAGGGATGCTTACTTGTTTCCTAGGTAAGAATTGCTTACCTGGGAGTTGGGGAGCAGCACAGCGACAAGGCAAAGAAAGAGAGGGAGGAAGAGGAGTACTGAAGACAGAATTCTCTGCGTCATCACCTTGCGTCAGGTTCTGGGCGTTTTTCCAAATCTCTCTTAACCAGGGAGGCTTCGGATTCAAATTTAATTTTTTTACTGAAATTGGCTTCTAAAAATATTGCTATATTCCAGCAGGTGGCATAGTTTTTACTGAAACTGTCAGTTTTTTCCTCTTATTTTGGTAAATTTCAGACATATCATATGCAATTTTTTCCCCTTTCTATAGTTAGGTCTTAACTGTATGTAGTTAATGATTTTTTGTGGGAAATAATCTTGAATTATTTGCCCTTTTGTTTTGGTTTTTGCTTTTGAATTGGAAGTTGAATCATTGGTATGTATTTTTAAAATAGGATTTAACAAATACGTAACTGTGTTTCCAAGCGACTTGTTTTTTTCTTGCTGTATAGGTACCCCCTGTTATGTGGATTCAGAAGGCATTGTTCGAATGCTTAACAGAGGGCTTGGTAATACATGGACTCCAGTATGTAACACTAGAGAACACTGCAAAGGAAAATCTGATCACTACTGGGTGGTTGGTATCCATGAAAATCCCCAGCAACTGAGGTGGGCTATTAGAAAATGCTTAAAGTGTATTTTTTGTCTTTCACCTTAGTTCATTTACTTGCTTTCCATATTCACTAAATTAGAATTTGTTTATATTCACTTGAAAGTTTTCAACCAATTTCTTGACTTGGAACTTATTGAACAAAACAGAAATTGTTAGTGTGACTGTAGCATCATTTCAGCCAGACAGGGAGGAGAGTTCTGGTTAAACATGGCATTTCATCTTTTATTACAGCCTTTTATTTTTAACTATGAATAGAATTGAATGTATGTAATTCCGCTGCTTTTTGAGATTTTTAGCTTAATTATTGTAGTCGGGGAGAGGGCTAGTAGAAATTTAGTGGTTGACTGCAAGTGTAGAATTCTCAGTCCATATAGTCTCTGTTCGGTATTGTGTTGAAGATTTTCCTCTTTTTTTGACACCTGATATCTTCTCGATCTAAAAGATTGTCAGTGACGTTATGTAGGTACTTAGTGAACAAAGAGGTCTCTGCTTTCATAGAGCTTACAGTCTGGGGAGACAGATAACAGAAACAAGTAAATATTAATTACTACTTGGGATAAATGCCAGTAATTAATCTGAGCAGGCCCATGATGAAGAATCACAGAAGGGCACGTTCTAGGTGGAGTGATCACAAAAAACTCCTATGGAGGTAGCATTTAAAATGAGACCTGAGGGCCAAAGAGTCTGCCATGGAAGAATGAAGTGAAAAGCAATCCATGCAGAGTAAACAGTGAAGGGGAGGAAGACTATCCTCTACCCTCTCTGGGTCCTTTCTGGCTGGGCTACAAATTAAATTAACATGAGACCAAATAGCAGGAGAAAATCAAACAAAGCTTTATAACATGTATACATGGGAGAGACCTGGGGAAACTGAGTATCTCAACAAAATGGTGGAGGTTCCCTCTTCTTAAATAGATTTAGGTAAAGACAAAGGAGGATGTTGGGGGTGGGGGGAGTCAGTTATGGGAGATTGCCAGAAAAGCACAGTAAGGTTATTATGCAGTCTCACCTTCTGCATCTTCCCGGTACAGAGAGGGAGATACCTTTACAAATGGAGATTTCCCCTACAAATGTAAGTGTCTCTTACAAAGAATAACTGCAACTTCTACTTGGAATGGGCTTAGCAAGGACCCTCCCAGTCTATCCATGCCCAGAGTTAAATTCTTTTAGGCAGTTAGTGGTGGGGGGAGGTCAAAGTTTCTTTCAGAAAAAATAATCAAGGTAAAGAGTCATATTTTGAGGTGGCCAATTCTGATCTCCCACAACAGGATGTACAAAGGCCTGAGGTCAGAAAGCACTTGGTATATTTGAGCAATTGAAAGGATCTAAATGTGGCTAGAGTATAAGGAACAAGGGATGGTGGGGGGCATAAGTCCAAGATGATATCAGAAAGTTAAGCACAGGCTGCATTATAAGATAGAGGATAGAGAGTCTGGATTTTATTCGAAGTGCATCAGGAAGCCATTCAAGGGTTTTATCGAGGGGCTGGCCCCGTGACTTGGTGGTTAAGTGCGTGCGGTCCGCTACTGGTGGCCCGGGTTCGGATCCCAGGGGCACACCAACGCACTGCTTGTCCGGACGTGCTGAGGTGGCATCCCACATACAGCAACTAGAAGGATGTGCAACTATGACATACAACTATCTACTGGGGCTTTGGGGAGAAAAAGGGAAAACAAAGGAGGAGGATTGGCAACAGATGTTAACACAGGGCCAGTCTTCCTCAGCAAAAAGAGGAGGATTGGCATGGATGTTAGCTCAGGGCTGATCTTCCTCACAAAAAAAGGGGGGGGTGGTATTTATCCAGGGGAATGATGTAATCTGATTTGTGCTGTAAAAAGAGATATATGTATAGTAAATGGATTGGCAGGGGTAAAACTGAAAGTAGGGAGACCAGTTTTCATCCAGGGGATTTATCCCCTCTTCAAGCGATGTTTGGAAATGTGGGGTATTGTTTTTAGCTGTCACGGTGATTAGGGATTACTCTGGCATTTAGAGAGCTAGGCCTGGGTTGTTAAACATTTTGCAGTGTGCAGGATGGTCCCTCCCCAAATGCTATCAGTGCCTCCATTGAGAAACACTGAGGAAGATTTTGCAGTCATCTAGCTGAGCTATAACTATGGCTGGAGCTATTGTGCGGGTGGAAATGAAGAGAAGCAGATTCAAGATAGAAACAGTAGGATTTGTTGTTAGATCAGGGATTGAGAGTGAGAGAGAAGAATCAATAATGACACCCATGTTTCTAGTTAAAGCAACTAGATGGATAGTCAAACCATTTATAGAGATAAGGGAGATGAAAATGAATTCTCTCTTGGGTGTGCTAAAGTTTGAAATGCCTGCAAAATATCCAAATAGAGCTATCAAGAAGGTATTGGAATATAAAATTTGAATTTAGAGGAAGAATTTTGGCTAGAGATATAAATTTTGGAATCACCAGAATATAGATGGTATTTAAAGTCCTAGTAATAAATGAGATGACTTAGAAGAAAAAAGGTCTCAGAACGTAAACCTAAGAAATTCCAACATTTAGAGGTCATGTCTTGGAGTAGGAGCTTTTGAATGAGACAAAAGGAGGATTAGCTAAGCAAGTAAGAGAAAATCACCTGAAGAGCGTCATATCACAGAAGCTAGAACTGAAGACTGTTTCAAGAAAGAGGCAGTAGTCAGAAAGGGAAATAAAAACTGCTCTCAAATATATGAAAAGATGATTGATATCACTCAAAATAAGATAAATACAAATCAAAACTGAAAAGAAAATTCTCTTTTTACCTATCAAATGGGAAAAATCTGAAAATTTGATAACACTCTTAGTTGGTGAGGCTGTGGGGAAATAATCACATTCATACATTGCTGATGAGAGTATAAATTGGTTACAGTCTCTATGGAAGGCAATTTTTCAAAAACTACCAGAGTTAAAAATGCGTATGCCCTTTGATCCAATAATTCTACTTTTATTTTTTATTATTTTTATTTTATTTTATTTTTTAAATTAATTATTTTTTGTGTGTATGAGGAAGATCAGCCCTGAGCTAACGTCTCACAATCCTCCTCTTTTTGCTGAGGAAGACTGGCCCTGGGCTAACATGCATGCCCATCTTCCTCCACTTTATATGGGATGCAGCCACAGCATGGCTTGACAAGTGGTGTGTCGGTGCGCGCCGGGGATCCAAACTGGCGAGCCCTGGGCCACCGCAGCAGACCACGTGCACTTAACCGCTTGCGCCACCGGGCTGGCCCAATAATTCTACTTTTAAGATTTGTCCTACTGATATACTAGTACTTGCTATTTAAAGTATGATCCGTGGACCAGCAGCATCAGCATCACCAGGGAGTTTATTAGAAATGCTGAATCTCAGATCAGACCTACTGAATCAGAACCTGCACTTTAACAAGATCTTCAGGTGATTCATATGCATATTAAAGTTTAGGAAGCACTGCTGCTAGCAAATATGGGAAATGATACATGTAAAAGATATCCTGCATTGTAGGATTGTTAATATTAGCAAAAGATTGGAAACTTAAATTTCCATTAGTAGAAGAATAGAGAAATAAATTCTGTACATCTATACACTAGAATACTATGTAATTTTTTTAGAAGGGTGAAGCAAATCATATATATGATAAGGGACATGTATCCAGAATATATAAAGAAACTCTTACAACTCAAGAAAAGACAACTCAATTAAAAAACAGGCAAAGGATTTGAATAGACATTTCTCCAGAGAAGATATATGCATGGCCAATAAGCATATGAAAAGATATTCAGCATTATTAGTCATTAGAGAAATGCAAATCAAAACCAAAGAGATACTGCTTCAGACACACTAGGATGGCTATAATCCAAAAACAGACAATAACAAGTGTTGGTGAGGATGCAGAGAAATTAGAACCTTCAGACTTCACTGCGTGGAAATGTAAAATGGTATAGTTTAGCAGTTCCTCAAAAGGTTAAACATAGAGTTACTGTATGACCCAGCTATTCCACTCCTAGGTATATAACCAAGAGAATTGAAAACATCCATACAAAAACTTGTACTTGACTGTTCATAGTAGATTTATTCCTAATAGCTAAAAAGTGGAAACAATGCAAATGTCCATTAACTGATGAATGGATAAAAGTAAAATGTGGTATATCCATACAGTGGAATATTATTGGGTTATAAAAAGGAATGAAATACTGATACATGCTACAACATGGATGAACCTTGAAAACATGCTAAATGAAGGAAGCCGGACACAAATGGCTACGTATTATATGATTTCCTTTATATGAAATATACAGAATAGGCAAAGCTATAGAGACAGAAACTAGATTAGTGGTTGCCAGGGGCTTGCAGGGGAGAGGGCTGTGGAGAATAGGGAGTGACTAGTAGTGGGTGTGAGGTTTCTCTTTGGGGTGATGAAAATGTTTTGTTTTTTGTTTGTTTTGCTGAGGAAGAGTCACCCTGAGCTAACATCTGTTGCCAATCTTCCTCTTTTTGTATGTGAGCCCCCACCACAGCATGGCCACTGACAGATGAGTGGTGTAGGTCGGTGCCCAGGAACTGAACCCCGGGCAGCTGAAGCAGAGCACGCTGAACTTAACCACTAGGCCACAGGGACTGGCCCCGAAAATGTTTCGGATTTAGATAGTGGTGATACAAGCACATCTTTGACTATACTAAAAATTGCATTGTATACTCTGGTGTGATATGGCCGTGGTACATTCTAGGTGAACTTTGGTATATGAATTATATCATTTTTTTTTTTTGATGTTTTACTAGTTTTTAACATTGTGAAATTTTGGGTTGTACATTTTTGTTTGTCCATCACCATATATATGACTCCCTTCACCCCTTGTGCCCACCCCCCACCCCCACTGCCCCTGGTAACCACCATACAGTTTTCTCTGTCCATGTGTTGGTTTATATTCCACATATGAGTGAGATCATACAGTGGTTGTCTTTCTCTTTCTGGCTTATTTCACTTAACATAATACGCTCCAGGCCCATCCATGTTGTTGCAAATGGGATGATTTTGTCTTTTTTTATGGCTGAGTAGTATTCCATTGTATATATATACCACATTTTCTTAATCCAATCGTCAGTTGAGGAACACTTAGGTTGCTTCCACTTCTTGGCTATGGTGAATAGTGCTGCAATGAACATAGGGGTGCATAAGCCTCTTTGGATTGTTGATTTCAGGTTCGTTGGATACATTCCCCGTAGTGGGATGGCTGGGTCATAGGGCATCTCTATTTTTAATTCTTTGAGGAATCTCCATACCGTTTTCCACAGAGGCTGCACCAGTTTGCATTCCCAGCAGCTGTGTATGAGGGTTCCTGTTTCTCCACATCCTCTCCAACATTTGTTGCTTTTTGTCTTGGTGATTATAGCCATTCTAACGGGAGTGAGGTGATATCTTAGTGTTGTTTTGATTTGCATTTCCCTGATGATTAGTGATGTTGAACATCTTTTCATGTGCCTATTGGCCATCTGTATATCTTCTTTGGAGAAGTGTCTGTTCATTTCCTCTGCCCATTTTTTGATCGGGTTGTTTGTTTTTTTGTTGTTCAGTTGTGTGAGTTCTTTATATATTATGGAGATCAACCCCTTGTCAGATATATGTTTTGCAAATATTCTCTCCCAGCTGGTGGGTTGTCTGTTCATCTTGATTCTGGTTTCGTTTGTCTTGTAGAAGTTCTTTAATCTGATAAAGTCCCACTTGTTTATTTTTTCTTTAGTTTCCCTAGTCTGGGTAGGCATGTCATCCAAAAAGATTCCTTTATGACCAATGTCAAATAGTGTGTTGCCTATATTTTCTTCTATGAGTTTTATAGTTTCAGGTCTCACCTTCAGGTCTTTGATCCATTTTGAGTTAATTTTTGTGAATGGCGATAGCAGATGGTCCACTTTCATTCTTTTGCATGTGGCTGTCCAGTTTTCCCAACACCGTTTATTGAAGAGACTTTCCTTTCTCCGTTGTATGTTCTTAGCACCTTTGTCGAAAATTAGCTGTCCGTATATGTGTGGTTTTATTTCTGGGCTTTCAATTTTGTTCCATTGATCTGTGTGTCTGTTTTTGTACCAGTACCTTGCTGTTTTGATTACTATTGCTTTGTAGTATGTTTTGAAGTCAAGGATTGTGATGCCTCCTGCTTTGTTCTTTTTTCTTAGGATTGCTTTAGCTATTCGGGGTCTTTTGTTGCCCCATATAAATTTTAGTATTCTTTTTTCTATTTCTGTGAAAAATGTCATTGGGATTCTGATTGGGGTTGCATTGAATCTGTAGATTGCTTTAGGTAATATAGACATTTTAACTATGTTTATTCTTCCAATCCGTGTGCATGGGATATCTTTCCATTTCTTTATGTCATCATGGATTTCTTTCAATAATGTCTTATAGTTCTCATTGTATAGGTCATTCACCTCCTTGGTAAGATTTATTCCTAGGTATTTTATTCTTTTTGATGCAATTGTAAATGGTATTATCTTTTTGAGCTCTCTTTCTGTTAGTTCATTATTAGCATACAGAAATGCAACTGATTTTTGTAGATTGATTTTGTACCCTGCAACTTTGCTGTAGTTGTTGATTATTTCTAATAGTTTTCCAACAGATTCTTTAGCGTTCTCTCTATATAAAATCATGTCATCTGCAAATAGTGCGAATTTCACTTCTTCGTTACCTATTTGGATTCCTTTTATTCCTTTTTCTTGCCTAATTGCTCTGGCCAAAATCTCCAGTACTATGTTGAACAGGAGTGATGAGAGTGGGCAGCCCTGCCTCGTTCCTGTTCTCAGAGGAATAGCTTTCAGTCTTTCCCCATTGAGTATGATGTTGGCTGTGGGTTTGTCATAAATAGCCTTTATTATGTTGAGGTACTTTCCTTCTATTCCCATTTTGTTGAGAGTTGTTATCATAAATGGATGTTGTATCTTGTCAAATGCCTCCTCTGAGTCTATTGAGATGACCATGTGGTTTTTATTCTGTTTTGTTGATGTAATGTATCACATGGATTGATTTGCGCATGTTGAACCATCCCTGTGTCCCTGGTATAAATCCCACTTGATCATGGTGTATGATCTTTTCAATGTATTGCTGTATTCGGTTTGCCAATATTTTGTTGAGGATTTTTGATCTATGTTCATCAGCGATATTGGCCTGTAATTTTCTTTCTTTGTATTGTCTTTTTCTGGCTTTGGTATCAGGGTGATGTTGGCCTCGTAGAATGATTTAGGAAGTGTTCCATCGTCCTCTATTTTTTGGAATAGTTTGAGAAGGATGGGTATTAAATCTTCTTTGAATGTTTGGTAAAATTCACTGGAGAAGCCATCTGGTCCTGGACTTTTAGTTTGGGGGAGGTTTTTTGATTACTATTTCAATCTGTTTACTTGTGATTGGTGTATTCAGATTCTCCATTTCTTCTTGGTTCAGTTTTGGGAGGTTGTATGAGTCTAAGAATTTATCCATTTCTTCTAGATTGTCCAATTTGTTGGCATATAATTTCTCATAGTATTCTCTTAAAATCCTCTGTATTTCCCTGGTATCCGTTGTAATTTCTCCTCTTTCATTTCTAATTTTATTTACTTGAGCCTTTTCTCTTTTTTTCTTAGTAAGCCTGGCTAAGGGTTTGTTGATTTTGTTTATCTTCTCAAAGAACCCACTCTTTGTTTCATTAATCCTTTCTACTGTTTTTTGGGTCTCAATTTCATTTATTTCTGCTCTGATTTTTATTATTTCTCTCCTTCTGCTGACTTGGGGCTTTGTTTGTTCTGCTTTTTCTAGTTCTGTTAGGTGTGATTTAAGGTTGCTTATTTGGGCTTTTTCTTGTTTGTTAAGGTGGGCTTGTATCGCTATGAGTTTCCCTCTCAGGACCGCTTTTGCTGCATCCCATATGGTTTGGTATGGCATATTTTCATTTTCGTTTGTTTCCAGATAGTTTTTGATTTCTCCTTTAATTTCATCAATGATCCATTGGTTGTTCAGTAGCATGTTGTTTAATCTCCACATTTTTGTCACTTTCCCAGTTTTTTTTTCATGGTTCATTTCCAGTTTCATAGCATTATGATCTGAAAAGATGTTTGTTATGATTTCAATCTTCTTAAATTTATTGAGGCTTGCTTTGTTTCCCAACATATGGTCTATCCTTGAGAATGTTCCATGCGCACTTGAGAAGAGTGTGTAGTCAGCTGTGTTTGGATGGAGTGCTCTGTATATGTCTACTAGGTCCATCTCGTCCAGTTTTTCATTTAAGTCTACTATTTCTTTATTGACTTTTTGTCTGGATGATCTATCCATTGATGTAAGTGGGGTATTAAGATCCCCTACTATTATTGTGTGGTTGTTAATGTCTCCTTTTAGGTTTGTTAATAGTTGCTTTATGTACATTGGTGCTCCTATGTTGGGTGCATATATATTTATAAGTGATATGTCTTCTTGGTGGAGTGTCCCTTTTATCATTATATATTTCCCTTCTTTGTCTTTCTTAACCTGTTTTATCTTGAAGTCTACTTTGTCTGATATGAGTATGGCAACACCTGCTTTCTTTTGTTTGCCATTAGC
This sequence comes from Diceros bicornis minor, assembly GCF_020826845.1. Classification (NCBI taxonomy): domain Eukaryota; kingdom Metazoa; phylum Chordata; class Mammalia; order Perissodactyla; family Rhinocerotidae; genus Diceros; species Diceros bicornis. The sequence continues at coordinate 5,084,808 of NC_080763.1, read as the reverse complement.
TTGGAGTATTGTCTTCCATCCTTTCACTCTGAGCCTGTGCTTGTCTTTAGTGCTGAGATGTGTTTCCTGGAGGCAGCATATTGTTGGGTCTTGCTTTTTAATCCATCCTGCCACTCTGTATCTTTTGATTGGAGAGTTCAATCCATTTACATTTAGGGTAATCATTGATATATGAGGGCTTAATGTTGCTGTTTTGTCACTTATTTTCTGGTTCTTTTGCGTTTCCTTTGTTTCTTGTCCCATTTGTTTCGGACTGCCAATTCAGTTTGGTTGTTCTGTCTTATAACTCTTCTAGTTTTCTCTTTGTTTATCATATGTGGTTTTGTTTTGATTATTTGTTTAGTGGTTACCTTGAGGTTTGGGTAAAAAATCTTGTGTATGAGATATTCCATTATCTGATGGCCTCCTATTTCCTTATACTAAGTCAATTCAATCACTTTCCTCTTCCCCTTCTAAGTCGTTCTTGTTATATACCTTATTCTATCTTGTGTTGTGGCTGTGTGTTTACAGTGATGAGGTTAAATTTATTTTTGATGAGTTTCTTCCTTTGATCTTTGAATTTAGTATTTAAGTGGTTGCTAACCTATTCCGGTAAAGATCTACTATTTTTCTGAGTTTATCTACCTATTTTTCTCCTTGCTCCAAGCTTTGTATTCCCTTTCTCTTCTTTTTTTCAGGCCTGAGGGCCTTCTTGAGTATTTCTTGTAGTGGGGGTCTCGTGGCCATGAACTCCCTTAGCTTTTGTTTATCTGGGAGAGTTACTATTTCTCCATCATATTTGAAGGATATTTTTGCTGGATAGAGTATTCTTGCCTGAAAGTTTTTCTTTCAGTATTTTGAATATATCATTCCAGTCTCTCCTAGCCTGTAAAGTTTCTGTTGAGAAATCTGCTGAGAGCCTGATGGGAGTTCCTTTGTACGTTATTTTTTGTTTTTGTCTAGCTGCCCTTAATATTGTTTCTTTGTCGTTGACCCTGGCTAGCCTTACCACTAGGTGTCGTGGAGAGGCCCTTTGTCTGTTAATATATTTAGGTGACCTGTTGGCTTCGCTTACTGGTATTTCCTGCTCCTTCCCCAGATTTGGGAAATTCTCAGCTATTATTTCCTTGAATAGGCTCTCTGTTCCTCTTTCCCTCTCCTCTCCCTCAGGAATACCTATAATTCTTATGTTACATTTCCTAATAGAGTCACATATTTCTCGGAGACTTTCTTCATTTCTTTTTAGTCTTAGTTCTCTCTCCTCTTCCATCTGGAGCATATCTGTATTCCTATCCTCTAAAGTGCTAATTCTTTCCTCCATATTGTCAGCTCTGTTCTTTAAAGATTCCAGATTCTCCTTTATCTCCTCCATTGTGTTCTTCATCTCCATCAGTACTGATTGGTTTTTCTTTATGATTTCAATCTCTTTTGTGAAGAAACTCCTAATCTCATTGAATTGTTTGTCTGTGTTGTCTCGTATTTCGTGGAGTGTTTTTATGATAGCTATTTTGAAATCTCTGTCATTTAGATTATGGATTTCTGTGTCTTCGGGGTTGATTTCTGGGTGCTTGTCATTTTGTTTCTGGTCTGGTGATTTCATATATCTTTGCATTGTGGTTCCTGTGTTGGTTTTAATAATTTTATTTATTTATTTATTTTTTCCCCCCAAAGCCCCAGTAGATAGTTGTATGTCATAGTTGCACATTCTTCTGGTTGCTGTATGTGGGATGCGGCCTCAGCATGGCCGGAGAAGTGGTGCGTCGGTGGGAACCCGGGATCTGAACCCGGGCTGCCAGCAGTGGAGCGCGTGCACTTAACCGCTAAGCCACGGGGCTGGCCCTTTTTTAAATAATTTTTTATTTATTTCCTGTGTTGGTTTTGTTTTTCCTCATCCTGGAAATCTCTGGTTGCAATTTCCACCCGCTGCCACTGTGTGGTGGTAAAGGGCTGTGTAGTCTAAGTCCCCTGCGCTCTGCTGCGATCTGCAGGTCGGGTCGTTTGATCTGGTCTGTCGGGATCGGTTGCTCTGGTCTGGTTGGCTGAGCTGCAGGGTCCCGTTTGCAGGGAGGAGGCGTTCTCTCTTTTGCCCTCTGGGTCCCTGGCGTGGGGGACCTCTTGTTCGCCCCTTGTATCCGCTCTCTGGGGTGCTCAGATGTTGATGGTAGCCCTGTGGCTCTTCTGAGTCCTCCGTGTGGGAGTTTCCCACTGGCTGAGAGAGCCGAAGAGCTACGGTTTCCCCGCAGAGGGCCACCCCTCCCCCCTCTCTGGGAGCCGCAGGGACCGGGATCGCTGATCTGATGGGGAGGGAGAGGAGTTCTCCTTACCTCTCCCCACTTCCTCCTGGCGGAGCACGTTCCGCTCTCAGATGTGCGGCAGTGTGGATCTTTCCGATCTAGCTTTTCACTGTCTGGGATTCCGTTGTTGGTCTGTGACTGTTCCTTTTGTTGTATCTTATGGGGTAAGAGTTCACGGCAAAGCTCACTCCGCCATGACACTGACGTCACTCCCTGAATTATATCTTAATAAAACTTATTAAAAAGTTTTAATGTAATGATGTGGAAAGATCTGCAAGATGTGTTAAGTGAAATGAATACCATTTGTATAAAAGGGAGAGAGAATGAGAATACTGCATAATTGTATTTGTTTGTATATATGCCAAAGAATTCCTGGAAGAGTAAAAAGGAAACTAAGAATAGTAGTCACCTGGCAGAGGGAACTCAGTGGATAATATAGGAAACTTCCTCTATATTCTTTTTTATACTTTTTATGCGTGTAAATATATTACTTGTTCAGAAATTAAATAAGTTAAATTGTTTTTTTTAATGAAAGAGGCAATTCAATAACCTGAATAAGATAAGGCTAGAAGTCAGATTTAAGACTTCTTAACTTGGCTACGTGGAAGTTACTGGTAACCCTTATAAAAGTGATTTTAGTGATATGATAAATTCCAGATTGTGGTGGGCTGAGAACATGGGAGGTAAAGAAATGAAAGTATAATATGTAGATAACTCTTCAAGAAGTTTGGCTGTGAAGAGGAGCAGAGATATGGGGAGGTATCTAAAGGAAGATGAGAAGTCAAACAAGATATTATTTACCGTGGGTGATTGTAGAGCATTTTTGTAGTCTTTTGGCAATAAATTCAGTAAGGAGGGTGAGATTGACAATGTAAGAAAAGAAGACAACCAAAGGAATGAAATTCTCAAAAAAGATGGTAGATTTTAGACCACCTGTCTAAAACGGGAAGATACGAGATTTTATCAGTTATAGAGAGAGGGAGGAAGATACACACAAATGCAGATAGATTTGGTAGTTGAAAGGTGACAGGAATTCCTGTCTGATGAAGCAAGGTCAAGGGTATTTTTAAGGCACTGGTTGGCAGTGTGGGATGTTTGAGAAGAGAAGACATAGTCTTCTAAGAAAATACAAAATTGAACTTAGTAGAGAACTGTAGAGGAATTGCTGGTTATTATGTCTCTGTCTTGGGTTTTCAAAATCTCCAAATATTCCATTATTGACATGTTTAGTATCAGGAGTATATTAGTTAACTGTTTTTAACAGTTCTTAGGCTGTATGTCCATTTCCATGAATCAAGTTATTTAGTAATTTGAATGAAAGAATTCACGTTTTATCTTAATAAGAGGTTAAGTTTTGAACCTATAAGGATCTTTTACTATTCCATCTAATGTTTATTCAAGTAAGATGATTCATTTTGCTAGTGAATGTCATTATCTTAAGGAGGTATGTGAAATTATTTATTTGCAATGAATAATTTTGTTTTTTCATTTAATTTTAATATTATAAATACTTTATCAAGTTTAATTTTTACACCCCCTAGTCATTTATACCACCAGCCTTCTTTTCTTATCTGCTTTTCAGTTAAGGTCTGCAAAGAGTTTTAACTCTCATTAAAGGACATGATAATTACAGCTAGTAACGTTTAACTGTTAAATTCAACATGGGATAAAGAAATAATGGACTCTAAATTATAGCTCTTAGACTTGGAAGGATTTTAGAAATTGTCTAGGCCAGTGGCTCTTGACATTTTAAAGTATAAGAACCCTTTTAAATGTCAAAACATTTCATGACCTCTAAATGATAGTAGCTTCTACATTTAGTATCAGTTGATAGAGAAAATCTAAAATAACAGAAAACTTCTATAGACCTAAAAATTATATTTTATTTTTTATTTTTTTTGTGAGGAAGATCAGCCCTGAGCTAACATCCATGCTAATCCTCCTCTTTTTGCTGAGGAAGACCGGCCCTAAGCTAACATCTATTGCCAATCCTCCTCCTTTTTTTCCCTTTTTCTCTCCAAAGCCCCAGTAGATAGTTGTATGTCATAGTTGCACATCCTTCTAGTTGGTGTATGTGGGATGCCGCCCCAGCATGGCCAGACAAGTGGTGCGTTGGTGCACGCCTGGGATCTGAACCCCGGGCTGCCAGTAGCGGAGCACGTGCACTTAACCGCTAAGCCACGGGGCCAGCCCCTAAAAATTATATTTTAACATAAATTTGTATTTATAAATTACAGCATCTACATGCATGTGAAAACTCTAGTACTAAAGTGGAAACTTTTAAAATTTGTTCTACAGACACTTCATGGTGCCTGTGTGAATGAATGGACACTTTGCCTTAGCAGCCCTACAGTGATAAAAGAATGGGAACCACCAGTTTCTTCTGGCCCAGTTCCTGTGCTCTCTGCCTTCACTCCCAGTCCTTCTCCCCAATTTTTACAGATGAGAAAACTGAGGTCCAAAAAGGTTAAGTAACTTATTTGAGATGACACAGCTAGTTAGTGGCAGAAAAGTTACAATATTTTCTGTACATATTGGAGTATAGGAACAATGGGAGTTGAGTTGATAAGTGGACTGAAAGAATAAACACTTCTCCCTTAAGAACCAGCTTATTCTAGGAGAATAATGGAATTACTGAGGAGAGTCTCATCCAGCAGACATTTGAAACACCGAGAAGATATGCTGAAAAATCTGTTAATAAAAACGTATATACCATGATAAATTGATCAGAATGTTTTTAATTTTTTCCTTGCTTTATTTTGGAAGAATAAACTTGAATCAGAAGACTTTTGCAAGATTGGAAGCTACCATTTTGCAGTATGGCTTACAGCACTTTTCATACCAGCTTTCCTTATATTTAGACACATTTAGAGATGATTAATTTTCTTCCTATAGATAGAGATACATAAAAGGTCAGAGAAGAAAATTCTACGACCACTTTTAGTAGCCAGTAGCCTGCTGCTGTGTTTAATGAGACTTACCTATCTTTGCTCTCAAGAACTTCACCCTTGATAGGTGACTTGAAACCTCTAATGCCTCTGTTTGCTCTTAGTGTCTGTGGTAAGGATGATGAACCACTTGCTCCCTGGGAAGGCAGTGTTGCCTAGTGGTCCACAGCTCAAGCTCTGCAATCACACTGCCTGTGGTGGTGTCCTGACTAAAATGCTCACTTGTGTGGCCCTGGCCATGACACTTAGACTCTCGGTGCCCCTGTTTCCTCGTCTCTAAAACCAGGATGAAACTAGTACCCTTCTCACAGAATTGCTGTGAAGATGAAGTGCGTTAATATGTAGCATGTGCTTAGAAAAGTGCCTGGCTCTTAGTGAGTCTTCCTTGAATGCCAGCTCTTAATAATAACAGCAGTTTTCTTAAAGAAAATAAAAAAACAATTTACTTAAAGGCATTTAGCCATGTATTTCATGGTTAATGATACCTGTTTCTTTATTCTTTTCGTTTTAAATGCTTTTTTTAAACTCAGATTTAGCAATATTTACGCTTTCTTTTTGTTCAGGAGTACATTTTGCTAAAAATAATGTTTAAAAAATTTATTTGAGTCTGTACAAAACACCTGCCTTTAATTATGAATATAAGTAAGTACTGAGCTGTAGAGGTACCACTCCTACCTCCGTTTGAAATGAACTTCAGTTTAGCAAAACTGTCTTTATGGTTTCCTTAAAGGACTTTTTATGTGATCACTACTGGTTAATACATAACTGAGAGTTGACTAATTTTGTGTGCTAGTTTAATTTGCATTCTAGAAACATCAGCCTTCCTTCTTTTTCTCTTTAGTGTTTAAAAGCTCTGTCTTGAGTTAAACATACTTGAAAACAACATTTTTTTTTGAGTTGTGTTCATTTAACCAATATTTGTTATAGTGCTGACTGTACGTGCTGCCTTACGCAAAGATAAATAAGGCCAGCAGCCTGACAATTGGCTTGTAAAATCAGAGTCCCCTCGGACACGGGAGGTCCTGTCCAGCCAGAAGACAGCGCAAAACTCGCTGGGGGGGAAGGCCAGTCTGGACACTGGCCCCAGTTTTCTCCAGTTTGATATTTTTCAACTCTTCCTTTAATATAATAGAAGAACAAATTTTGTGATTTGAAGAGGAATTGAAGTAATTTTGTCTCATTAGTAAACTGTGGTTTATTTTTTTGACATTTTTTCCTCCAAATGGTTTAGCCACATAGTTTCCGGGAAACTCATTCATTGTAGGCAAAACTCACCAAATTAACGGTCAAATGAATTTGTTTTTTCCTCTTCTTCTTCCATGAAAGGGATATTTACAGAGAAAAGATCTTTTTTTTTTTTTTTTAATTTTATTTATTTATTTTTTTCCCCTAAAGCGCCAGTAGATAGTTGTATGTCATAGCTGCACATCCTTCTAGTTGCTGTATGTGGGACGCGGCCTCAGCATGGCCGGAGAAGTGGTGCATCAGTGCGCGCCCGGGATCCGAACCCGGGCCGCCAGCGGTGGAGCGCGTGCACTTAACCGCTAAGCCACGGGGCCGGCCCCATGAAAAGATCTTTTTAATTCAAGTCTTTACAATGAATGTATTTGCAAAAAGTATTTGAGCTGCAAAATGTTTTTAAACAAGAAAATGTTAATCACTTTATAGAAAAGAGAATGTTAAGGCAATTAAGATTATTCCCAATGTTGTTCTTAATTTTGTTAATGTACATATATGTGTGTAATGGGACTCATCCTTTCTGAATGCACATGTTCTGTCTTGTCCATTTTGTGTGACTAGTAAACCAGTGGTTTTTGTGAATAGGTGCATGACAGAATTGCCATAAGAGATTTTTCAGACACCAGTTCACACTGCCACCTCATATTGTGTGGTGAAAACCACTGATTTATATGAAGTCGTAAAAGGGGAGGGGGAAGAAAGAATGAGATTGTATGTTCAGAAATATTGAAACTCTAAAAACATGTTTGTATTTTTATTGTATAGTCACAAAAAGAAGGAAAGGTGTATTCAAATCTTACTAGGAAGGGGGCCTATGTAGTTTGAAAAAGATTTCTGGGTATTGCCCCCTTTTTTTTTGATTACTCTAGTGGGCATTTGATAATGCTAGAAGATATTTAGGGAAAAAATGTCAAACCCAAGGGCCTTATTTCTGCTTGACATTTCCCTTCAAGAGCTTAAGGCCCTGAAGGCTGTGCTGTAAATTAAACGCCCATGACACTTACAGTGCGCAGTCATGCTTCCCGGGATTTCCTTGTAAATAATTCGGAGTACATAAGTTAAGAATATTCTGTGTATAGATTATTCTGTGATCAGTGAATGCTTTTCAGTTAATAAATTGCAGCAGTACTCATCCTGATGGGCATCTTTGAATGCCTTACATATCCTAGTCAGAAAGGTTAGACAAAGTCCTTTCCCTCTGAGCTATTACCATATGAGGCAACCTCTGATTTAGCAGAGAAGGTATACATTATAACCTTTTTGATGATACTGGATTTTTTGCTCCACTCTCACCAATATCTAATAATAAACACTTTTCTGTATTGGACATTCCACCATTTTTTTGTCTGTTTGACGCTTTCTACCAACAGTACTGAGTATTCCCAAATGATGAATGAAAGTGAATATGCTTCATTAGCATTTTATCTTAGGGTGATCTGTTTTAGAACATGGATCCCATGACAAGTGTTTATGGCACAATTTCTATTTTTTACAAGTGGCCAGTTTGCTAAAGAAACACAGAAGAGAGCTGATTTTACTTTTAGCCTTTGCTATTTAATAAAGCTGATGTAAGGAGGGATTTTTTAAATTCTTGAAATGCATGGAGGGATAGTGTTAATACCTGATCAAGGCTAAAGCATTTTTTTTTTTTTTTTTTTTTGTGAGGAGATCAGCCCTGTGCTAATATCTGCCAATCCTCCTCTTTTTTAGCCGAGGAAGACTGGCCCTGGGCTAACATCTGTGCCCATCTTCCTCCACTTTATATGGGACACTACCACAGCATGGCTTGCCAAGCAGTACGTCGGTGCATGCCCAGGATCCGAATCGGCGAACCCCTGGCCGCCGCAGTGGAGCACGCGCACTTAACCGCTTGCACCACCGGGCCGGCCCCTAAAGCACTTTTTTAAAAGAGGAATTTGTTGTATTTTATTAAGCCAAATATTGGAATAATATCATGATTCCAAGTTACTGACTTTTGGAAAATATTTATATTTTAGCAGTTTTATGACATTTTAGGAAGTTTTTATGGTGCGACTTTTTCTTTACTGACAGGTGCATTCCTTGTAAAGGTTCTCGGTTTCCTCCCACCCTTCCACGCCCTGCTGTAGCTATATTGTCCTTTAAGCTTCCTTACTGTCAGATTGCAACAGAGAAAGGACAAATGGAGGTATGTGGAAATCTTGCCTTGACACTCTGAATTTCATAGTACACTGCCTGTGACGCAGGCATTGAAAAATTATCCTGATGACCAGTGTTGAGTACTCCTTACTTGATAATTAAATAAATAGCAGTAGGAGGACTGCTTATGATCACCAGGGCAGCTGAGTGCCATCGCTGCTTCCAGGGACCTTCTGTGAGGTAAACGGGTATGACCGTCAAGGCCTCACGAGAGTAAGGCACCCCCTCTTGGGGTGGAGCAAGTGCCTGAGAGAGTTGCTCCCACCAGTTTTGTGCCGTAGGCACCTGGCTTGCCTCACCCCACTCCTAGCCCTGCATCATCAAAAGTCATTTGAAATCTAGCAACTAGTTATTAAACAAGGAGCAGATTGGCTTCTAAAAAACTAGTTTACCAAGTTCTCTAAGCTTTAACTATAATAGCTAGGAAACTGTTTAAAATGCTAAATTTCCCTCCCTTTTTTTTTAAAGATAGAAGATGAAATCAAGCCATTGTATCACATTAGAATTTGAATTGTAAAATAAGCTATAGAATGGAGTTTATCAGAAAATAGCATATTCAGAAACTGATATCTTAAGATAAACATTTAACACTTAGCTGGTATTAAGCTGATAGTTGACTCTAAGCAATTTTTTCCATTTCTGTAGGAACAATTTTGGCGTTCAGTTATGTTTCACAATCACCTTGATTATTTAGCTAAAAATGGTTATGAATATGAAGAGAGTACTAAAAATCAAGCAATAAAAGAACAACAGGAACTTTTAATGAAAATGCTTGCGGTAAGTAAAATAAATACACTGAAAAAATTAAATGCTTTTCTGTAGGTTGAATTTCTTAAAGGTATGTGAATTAACACTGAGTTCCCCAACCTAGAGTTCCTAAGTTGTATCCTGTCGTGTTTTTCTCCCTGAAAGTTCTGTTTCTCAGTTGATGTTGCAGTTAAAATATTTAGAACATTGCCTTGTATTTAAGATCCTAGGAGGAAATAAACTGTTCTGGTGCCGCCTCACTTTTTGCTTTTGCCCACCACACAGTTTTAACAGACCTTCCAGGTGGTTCTGATGCTCACTAAAGTTTAGAACCATGGCTGTAGCTCTTGCTCTGGTCGTGTGCAACAAATAAACTTTGAGGGCTTTTAAACCTCCGAGGCTGGGCAGTCTTAACTTTGATAAGGCTTTTAGGTAGGCTTGCCTTTTGTCATCCTCTTAGACAACTATGTGTGGTAAGTTTGTCTATAGCCGGTGACTAGGTTTGGTGCCTTGGAATTTAAGTAGTTTTATCTTTGGAGATAAATGAACTTTTTGAAACATAAGGTTTATATGTTTGTGTCCTCACTCCAGGTTGGTTTATGGAGAGGAAAATCCTATAATTTCTTCTCTGCTCATATTGCACTAGACTGTAAGCCCCTTGAGGACAGAGACCGTGCAGGCTCTGTCTAATACATAGTAGACCTCAGTATTTCTTAAGAGAGTAAATGGTCCAGACTTTTCGTTTTCAAGTTGAGGAAGAGGGTTCTGAGGGAAAAGTGATATCTAAGACCACATAGCTAACTGTAGCTCCAGTCTCCAGAAGGTGGTATTCACTACTGTCCTCTCTATGCACCACTGCCTTGAGTTTAGTATTAAAGAAATTTAATTAGTTTATGTAGAGTAAGTTTTGTTCCTTTTGTAAAGTGTCATTTGTGATTTAGGAACTAGTAACCTTTCTACTTCCTACAAGACATGTAAGGAAAAATATGTGTAATTTATTTAGCATTTAGCCTTTGAGGAACTTTTCCTCTGGAGCAGTGTTTCTCAGCAGGGCACTAATAGCTTTGGGGCCTCGTCAGTTCTTCTTTAGCGTTTCTGGCCCCCTGGCAAATGACTGTAGTTCAGTCTAGTTACTGTGAGAACCACATTACAGTCATACATCACTTAACGTCACGGATACATTCTGAGAAATGCATCATTAGGTGATTTCAGTTAACATGATGTTGTTATGTTGATGTTTTGTGACCATCATAGAGTGTACTTACACAAACCGAGATAGTATAGCCTACTACACACCTAGGCTATATGGTACTAATCATATGGGACCACCATTGTATATGCGGTCCCTCATTGACCGAAACGTTGTTATGTGGTGCATGACTGTATTCCCTTTCACCTCCAAATGCCGCCTGAGGCACAGTACTACCTTGATTGAGAAGTACTGCTTAGATAAGTGATACTAGAAAACTTGAGGACATGCAAGTGAATAGCTAAAGCTTCTGTGCTGACGGATCAGACATGGGATGTCTAAGTAACAAAATAATCCTTCTACCCTATGAATTATGAGACCCTTAGTAGTCTGCGAAGTATGTATTTTCCTCACACTGTACTTGAGTTGCCTCACTTTGAGTTATCAAAATTCATATTAGAAGAAAAACAGTGTTTTCTAAGAGATGTTAACTGAATGCCATTTGTTTTATATTGTTAAGTATAAAAAATAGAGCAAGAAAAAGGAAGTTGTTTTTTTGGAAGTTGTATAACTGTTTCTAGTAGTTGGAGATCATAGACGATCACTCTTAAAAATTAATGGATAAATCTACTTGCCACCACCGAAATTCACGTAGTAGCATTTGTGTGCCAATTCTGGGCAAAGTAATAACAAATAAATCATTTACAATTTATTCCTTCTTTAAATTTGCTACCCTACTTGGCGAGGGCAGGAAAACAAATTTAAGAGAACCACATTTGAATTTTAAATGAATCTCTTACTCTCCTTGCAGTTAACGACTTGAAATGATATGCCATATTTCATTGACTCTATGCTGCTATTGATTGTAAAATGCACCATTATTTTATTTATTTAAGCCACTGAGACAGAAAAAAATGCTGCCAATTAAACTCTGACCCATGATTAATTGTAAGACACTCCCCAATTTCAGAGATGATAAAATGTGTAAAAATGTGCATCTTAGAATCAATGAGATCCAATATCTAGAAAACTGTTTTCTCAGTTTTACTGTATTTACTACTGTATCATTCTTTTATTTTTAAAAAGTTTTGCTTAACGTGGTTTGATACATTTTTCTTTCTTCTTGAGTTAGCTTTCTTGTAAACTGGAGCGGGAATTTCGTTGTGTGGAACTTGCTGATCTAATGACTCAAAATGCTGTGAATTTAGCCATTAAATATGCTTCTCGTTCTCGGAGATTAATATTGGCCCAACGACTTAGTGAACTGGCTGCAGACAAGGCAGCAGAATTGGCAGCCACCCAGGTAGAACAGGAAGAAGAGGAAGAGGATTTCAGAAAAAAGCTGAATGCTGGGTAAGAAATATTCAGTTGTTTGAGTTTTTCTTTATCCTCTTGAATATTAAGTTGATCTTTGCCTAGCTCTTTATTGAATAATATTACTGCATTTTAGTTATAGTAATACTGCTACAGAGTGGAGCCAGCCAAGGCTCAGAAATCAAGTTGAAGAAGATGCAGAGGACACTGGAGAAGCTGATGATATAGAAGAAAAACCAGAAATACATAAACATGGTAAGAGGCATGAATCTTTAAGGCAATTTAAAGTTGAGAAATGTCATTTGTGTGTTTTTGCCCATTTTACTTGGCTGAGGAAAATTGAATACCCATACTTTTTCAAGACATCTTTGCTATCTGATTGTTGATTATAGAAGATGACGTTATATTCCCACTTACCTTATATTGTTTTATCTTAATTATTCTATAGGACAGAACCCATTTTCCAAAAGTGCAAATTCCTCTGATGTTCCAGCTCTTAAGTCAGGTAAGAAATGTTTGTGATTCTGTAATATCAAGGAAATTTTGCAAGTAGACTTTAAAATGATACATCTACTCAATACACTTTACCCTTTAGAGCTTTTGGTTTTTTGTTTTTATCAGAGATGTTGTTTGTGAAACTGTGGCATTTAACAAATATTTATTAAATGCCTATTGAGTGTCAGGTATTTGACTAGATGGGGAATACAGAAGTCAAGCAGACATGCATGGTTAATCCCTGCATAAACCTTATAATACCAGTTGACTTTTTAAACTATGTACATATATTACTTTGATTAAAAACATTACCTTTAAAAACATATACAGAGGGGTGGGCCGAGTGCATAGAAGTTAAGTTTGCATGATCCGCTTCAGCGGCCCGGGGGTTCATGGGTTCAGATCCTGGGCACAGACTGACACACCACTTATCAAGCTGTGCTATGGTGGCGTCCCATATAAAGTAGAGGAAGATGGGCATGGATGTTAGCCCAGGGCCAATCTTCCTCAGCAAAAAGAGGAGGATTGGCAACAGATGTTAGGTCAGGGCTAATCTTCCTCACAAAAAAAACCCCCCAAAAACAGAAAACCATGTACAGAATATTAAAAGAGCATATAACAGGTGGCTGTAATCTAGTCAGTGAGGGGGATGGGTTGGGACCCCAAGGAGGTCTCATGGAGTGTTTAAAACAAAGACCTGAAGGATGAATAAGAGTCAGCTAAGCAAAGGTGGCGGGGGGGGGCAGAAGCAGAGGAAAAGTATGTGGGCTTAAGGAACAGCATGTATGCAGAGTATGAGTGTGGTGTGAAGAGCACAGAGAGCAAAGAAAAAGTGGTACTGAATAGTTCTGGAGTGGTGGGCAGATCCATGTGGGCCATAGTAAGGATTTTGATCTTTATTCTAAGGTCTCTGGGAAGCTGTTGTAGGTTTTTAGGCGGGGGCATAGCATGGCACACTGTGCAAAGGAGGAATGCATATAAGGAGACTACTGAGGCAGTCCAAATGAGAGTGAATAGTGGATTGGACTAGGGTGGTGGTGATGGTAGAAAGAATGGGAGGAATTGAAGAGGTGTTTCAGAAGATGATGTGGAGAGTGTGCAAGTTTAGGGTGTGGAAAATGACTCTTGGTTTCTGGCTTGAGTACTTGAGTGAATGATAGTGCCATTTACTGAGAAAACACTAGAAATACAGAGTTGGATAGGAGGATGATGGATTTCTATTGGATATTTGGGTCAGGAGCTCAGGAAAGTAGTATCTCTGGGATAGAGATATAAAGTGAAAATCGTTGGCATAAGTATAGCAATTTAAACCATGGGCATGGGTGAGTGAACATTAGGGGAGGATGTAAAGTGAGAAGAACAATGAGCTTAGGCCTAGGGAATCCCCAACATTTAAACATTGGGTAGAGGAGGAGGAGCCATTGAAAGAGAATGAGACCAGAGAGGAAAGAGGTAAACCAGACAATGTGGTATCCCAGAAGTCGAGGAAGGAGACAGCATTGAGAAGAAAGGAACACTCAGCTATGTGGAATGCTGTTGAGAGGTACAGTAAGATGATGACTGAAAAGTATCCACCAGGTTTGGCCACACAGAGTTTATTTAGTCCTTAGCAAGAACAGATTCTGTAGGGTAGTAGGGCTAGAAGCCATATTATATTGGATGTTGGAATGTATGAGCAGTGAAGAAATGGGAATAGCTGTGTAGACAGCTTTTGAGAAATTTGGCTATAGGGGAGGTGAGAGAAAATGGTGACTGGAGGGAATGTGGGGTAGAGAGGGTTTGTTTTTTTTGTTTGTTTAAGTGGGAAACTTGAGCAGCCAATAAAGAGGAAAAAGTCAAAGATGGTGTAGCCATTGATAGGACAAGTTTCTTGACAAAGCAGGAGGGGGTGGGATCTACAGCACAAGTAGAGGAATTATTAACCTTAGCTAAAAGAAGACACCGTTCCTCCATGGTAACAGGAGAAAGGACAGATCTATACATGTTGGGTTTGTGTATTTCATAGTGGCAGGTTGGGATAGTGTTCATCGAATAGCTTTTATTTTGTCTTGGAAATAGGAAGGAGGTCATATATAGTTGTTAATAGTTTTAAAGTTGCAAAGTACATTTATTTTCATATAATATAGATAAAATATTTCATCTATTATTATAAAAGTCAGAAGTCTTCCATGCTTTACCACTAAGTGAGGGTTTCTTTCTTATGAAAGGTGCAGTTACCTCTAACAGCCAAGGACGAGTAAACCCCTTTAAGGTAAACTCTTTTCAGTGATATTTTCTATTACTTAAATACATTTCCATACAGAGAAAATATTTCCCAACCACCGAATGACCCTCCTCAGACTTGGAGGCATTAAAGACTGAAGCAGGTCTTGGTGAAAACAAAGACGAAAGCAGCACTGGTTCACGCTTAGGCTAAGAGCTGTGTTTTCTCCTTATCTTCTAAGTACCTATCGTTTTGAAAGATATTCCCTTTTTTTCTTGGGAATGTGTGTTTGAGAACATGTGCATCAATCTTAATTTGGATCGTACCAAATGTATTCAGTTCTAAAGATGAGACTGCAATACAAGCTTAACAGAAATTTAAAGGAAAAATAAATCTATTGGGGTTTTTTTCCTTCTTTCAATGTAAAATGCTAATGCAGGTTTGCTCTTTAGGTGTCAGCCAATTCCAAAGAGCCAGCCATTTCAGTGAATTCATCACGTTCAACTCATATTTTAGACAATATAAACAAATCATCCAGGAAATCTGTACTTAATCGAGCTACCAATAATGAAAAGTCTCCAGTTATAAAGCCTCTGGTTCCAAAGGCAAAGTCTAAGCAGGTACCGTTCACTGCCCACATCTGCGCTACGCAGCATGCGGTCTGTCTGTCTGATTTTGGTTTTGTTCACTTTCCAGGTGGGCAGGAGGCTCCAGTTGTTGGTAACTGATTGTCTGCGAGGGCATTGGTTCCTAATTCTGGTTTTGCTTCAGAACCACTTATAAAAAATATATATACCCAGACCCCAGGGACTCAGGCATCTATTTTTTTTTAATTTCCCAGATGGTTCTGATGCGTGTCCCTGTGTAATGACACCGAGTATGCTACCTGGTTCTAACCTTTCCTTGTTCTGCATTCTGATCTTGCCTCCCAGCTTTCTTCTCCGATTTGTCATCAGTAAGATAGATCTATTGTTTACCTTTTCCATTTCATGTAACTTTATTTAGAAAACGTGGAATTTGAAGTATAGTTTTTTTTTGAGTTTTGTGTGTATATGCATGTTTGTTTTCAACTGAGAACCTTAGGACTTCACATGTTGGTATAAGAATTCTAAATAACTGTGAATATTTTTCATTTTTCAAAACTTGCTTGAACATATAGAATCATACTAGATTTTATTGCGGTATTCATTATGTTTGTTTTTATAGGCATCTGCAGCATCCTATTTCCAGAAAAGAACTTCCCAAGCTGATAAGACTGAGGAAGTGAAAGAAGAAAATCCTAAAAATCCATCATCTGAAACCCCAGCGATGTGTCCTCAGAACACTGAAAACCCAAGGTCAGTACATGGAGACATTTAGTGTTCTCAAGGTTCGGCGTCCCAGTAAAAGGCATGCAGAGCAGCAGTACTGTCTGCAGTTCTGTTAGTTATTGTTATAAGTAATGCATTGGCACTGTTAGTGGGCATTCTGAACACTTGTAACTTTGAGGAAGCCACAAATATTGATTAAGGTCTATTTATATTACTTATTAAAGTGTGCTTTGATAAATTGTGTATGTGTTTTAAATTATAGATAGATTTATTGGAGCATTATATTTTATAGTTCATTTCTTGTTTGTCTTTAAATAGATAATAGAGTTGCATGGGTGACACACAGTCAAAGGATACAAAAAGATGTGATGAAGAGTAAATCTCTTTCCTGTCCACCCAGTTCCCCTCCCCACAAATAGTCACTGCAGTAAGATTCTTACTAGCCTTCCGGAATTACTCTATTCATATACAACACTTATATTTGTCTATTTCTTTAGTTTTACAGAAATGGGAGTATACACATTGTTCTCTACCTTGCTTTTTTTCACTTAGCTCTTGCAGATCGTTTCCTATCACTATATAAAAAGTTTCTTCAATCTTTTCACATCCATTGAGTGGATATACCATAACTCATTTAACTCTCTAGTGGTGGACAAAAAGTGCTTGCTGGTCTTTTGCTAGTACAAATAGGACTGCAATGAATAACTGTATATGAATGTCACTTCTCACATATACATACAGCTATAAGATGTTTCCTGTACGGTTCAAGTTAATGTGCACTTGTAATTCCAATAGATATTGCCAAACTTTTCTGCATTGATGTCTCATTTTGTACACCTCCAGCGATATGAGAGTTTCTGTTTGTCCATATCCTGTTTGTCCACCAATGTAATATGTCACCAAATTTCTTGATCTCTGTTATGCTGGATTTATTTAAAATGCATTAGTGAAATTGAAAAAGTCACCGTGTCATTTTTAGCATTATGTATCTCGTTTAACCAGTATCTCATGTTAACCAGTTTATTTTGAGGGTGTAGGTATGGTTTTTATTTTTTCTGTTTTGTTCTGATTTTAATTTAGATATTTAAAAAGTGAAAATTTTATTTGATTCAATTTTTTCTACTATCAACTGGCTCTACAGAAAAAAAGTGCTCAGTAAATATGTTTGCATTAAAAATGTTTGCATTAAACCTTTACTTGTGACCTAAAGACAATTTGTGTCAGAAGTGAAATCTAATAAAATTGACAAGTGTGCTGTGTCCATGCTTTACATAATGATGATACAAGAAAGGACCCACACTCCCAGGTCAGCTGTGAGAGCAGGGGTGAGGGGATGGGTAAGGAGCTTGAGAGAAGTTGTGAGATTTCAAATAGCTGGTTTGGGAAGCGGAGAAAGAGCCTACAAGATACGTGGAAGAATTTTCATGGGCCAGGGGGCTAAGTGACATTGGAAACCTTGAGCCTGTCGCCATTCACAAAAGAGTTGAAAGTGCAGAGTTCACAGTTGCTGCACTTGGAGAATACAAATGTCAGTAAACCCTTTGAATTGACCTTACAAAGGATTTTTCAGGTCATTATTTCTGCAATCTCCAGGCAGTTTTAAGCAATATGTAATATGATTATTAACAAGTGTAATTAATTGTCTCTCTTACTTTGTGTAGGTATGCAAAACCTAATGGTTAATTACTAACCAAAAGAATCATAAAGCACTTTAAACCATCTTAAGTATGAAATTTTTTCACATAATTGCTGTTTTAGGCCAAAGACTGGGTTCCAGATGTGGCTGGAAGAAAACAGAAGTAATATTTTGTCTGACAATCCTAACTTTTCGGATGAAGCAGACATAATAAAAGAAGCAATGATTCGATTTAGAGCATTGTCAACTGAAGAAAGGAAGGTACGGATAATTATGTTGAGATTGAGATCTTAGTGAATTCCCAGGTACTAAAAATTCTTGTAGAAAATGCCTTTTTCTGATTTTGAAAATTGAATACATTTCAGTAAACTCTTGGTGGAGAGAAAATTAAATAATTGAAATGTCAGCTTTGAACATATGGATATATAATAATTATTATTTAGTGCTGATGATTAATTTTTTTTATCAGATATACTGTTTACATCCTTATAAGTTCCTGCATTTTGTAAGTTAGGGGAATACTCCAAGAAAAAGTGCATTACTTATAAATCAAAAGCAAATAAAGTTAATAAGTAAAAATAAAATTAGTTCACGTTTTTGGACTACTACTTTAGGGTCCTTGTAAGCAGAATTTTTAAAAATGCTATTTACTTATACATTAAATACTAAATGAGAATATTGCTTTTGGGAAAAAAAGCTGGTTGTTCTGTTCCAGCCTTTCACGTGAAAATTAGGACAGGTGGCTCGTGCCTATTGTTCCTCATGTAAATTTCTGCCACGTGAAGGAAGGCTAGGAGCAGCTTTCTGTTGCAAGGCGAAGGAACGTGTGTGGTGTATCAGTTAAAGTCTTATACTTCATTTCCCCAGGGATGGCAGTGTGCAGCGTGGGCACCTAGTGACAGATACTCACTTTGATGAACTGGGTTTTATGTATAAAGGTGTTGCAAAATGAGGAAGCTAGAAATTGCTCTTACCACCTATAGCTTCATTTAGAATCTCATCAGGAACTTTGTGTTTCTCATTTTTTATGAGTATTTATAGAAAGATAAAAATTCTAAAGAATTAGATAAAATGGCATCTGAGTGAATAAGACCTTATGCAGCAGAAGAGGAAGCGACTTGGCAAAAGTTATGATTGTGTTTTTGAGTGCTTAAAAATGTAATCAGTATTTTTAAGGTAAACCTTAAACATTTACTTAAATCCAGTCTGTTAATTTGAGAAATTCTACAGCTCAAAGATCCTTTTTCTACAATAAATAAATGGGTGGGGAAATAAAGCAGGAGGAGGAGGAACTATTATAGATTAAAAGAGATTTAAGAGACAGCTGAAAAGAGTGAATTTTGTTAGGTTCCTGCATAGTGAATAGAAGCCAATCCCAAAAGAATATGTACTGAACGTAACGTTCCTGAAATAATAGAGTGATAGGGATGCAGAACAGAGTACTGATTGCCAGCAGTTGGGGCCTGGGTGAGGAGTATGTGTATGGGAGGGTGGGCAACGTGAGCGTCCTTGTGGTGATGGAACTGTTCTGTATCTTGAATGTGGTGGTAAATACACAAACCTACAGTAGAATTAAATACACACACACACACACACACACACACACACACACACAAATGAGTAGAAGTAAAAAGGGAGATTGTATCGATGTCAATATCCTGGTTGTGATATTGCACTTCTGTTTTGCAAGGTGCTACCATTGGGAGACACTAGGAAAAGGGTGCACGGGATCTTTCTGTGTTATTTCCTACAACGGCACGTGAATCTACAATAATGTCAAAGTAAAAAGTTTTATTTAGGGGCCGGCCTGGTGGCGTAGTGGTTAAGTCGCGAGCTCTGCTTCGGCAGCCTGGGGTTCACACGTTCGGATCCTGGGCACAGACCTGTGCACCGCTCATCAAGCCATGCTGTGATAGCATCCCACATACAAAATAGAGGAAGATGGGCATGGTTGTTAGCTCAGGGACACTCTTGTTCACCCAAAAAAAGAAAACAACGACTTTTATTTAAAAAAAAGTGCCTGCAGTTTTAGTATTTTGCACTTAATATAGTTAAATACAAGCAGAGTTTAGATTGAAATGTAGTAGAGTGTAAATTTTTTAACATGCTCTGCAATTAAGAGTAAGAGATTGTTGACAGTGAGAACCATTAATGATTAGCTTAACACTTGAAGTGCTAGTTACGCTGCTTTGTATGCTAGAATGTCACCTGGAAAAGTAAAGAAGTCATTTCTTTCCTATTTTTTATTATTGCCTAAAAATCGTTTCTCCTCCAATGTTTTTACAAAGGCGTGGGCTACCAAGGGCAGAGGAGAAACTGCAGGTGATGGAGCCGGAGCAAAGAAGCGGAAATGTGCGGTTGAGGAGGGTAATGAAACTGAACCAGAAAGGAAAAGCAAGGAGAGTCTGAAGTCGCCCAAAAAGCAAAGACCTTTAGATCTTTCTACGAATCAGAGACTGTCAGCTTTTGCATTTAAGCAGGAATAGAGTAAGGAAGTGACCTTAGGAAAGTAATGGATTTTTTACTCATCTTTGATAAATCTGGACTGTTATTTTTTAATCTTTGGGAAACTCATTATATATTTTTAAAAGAATTTAAAGACAACTGTTTGTCTTTATCAGATAATGTATTAATTATATTGGTGTAAGTAACAGGGCAGGTGTAAAAACTATCATCTCTGCAGATTGCTCTGCCCCCAAATGGAGGGCCATTCAGAAGCATTGTGATTGTGGTCACTGACTTGAGGCCACCAGCATGTCCCAGTGGAAGTCAGTTTGATTTTGTTTCTTACCTTCAAAGTCATCAAAGCCAAGGTCTTAAAACCTCTGAGCATTGAAGTACCTTCTAGAAGTTTCCTTGTTTGGTTTATGTCCTGTACTGGGAAGTACCGTAGTGGTCCTCTTCCCCAGTGTGCTACCATAGGCTGCTCTCTATGTCTAGACTGGACCTAGGGGACCATGTTTTTTAATATGGGCCCTAAACATGTAAATAATTTTGTAGATGAGACTTTTTCTTTTGTGTGTTTTGGAAATTTCTTCATATATGGCTTTCAGTTGTCTATGGCCTATTTTTTTTTTTAAATAAATGAAACTTCAACATTTCCATGTTTGGCTTGATATGGTCTTAACATTGTATTATCTTATAGTACTTATCACCATAATTTCCACCACCGCCTTCATCCTGCTACACATTATACACACAGAGGAGAAGAATTGAAGATATTGTTTTAATAGTATTGCAGCCCAAGGCATAATGTGCTCCTGGTCAGATACTCTGGTTATCAGCATCGGCAGTACTTTTCTGAGCAAGTCTCTGAAGCCTTGATAAGAGAGTAGTCAAGAGTTAGGGAAAATGTTTAACTCCTCTTTATTTTGGACAAACAAGATTTAATTAAGCATTTCATGCATTTTGGTTATTATTCTAAGCAGAGCTTAATACAAATGCAGCCACTTAATGAGGTATCTGATACCTTGGAATGCATGTTTGTAGACATATATTTTGTTTTTATTTCCTCAACTTGCTTATTGTATATAGTATATAATACTTAAAAGTACAGGGGCTGGGGACATAGTAGTAAAATAAAATCAGATGGCTCAAAGTTGAGGATGGTTTTATAGGTTGGAAGAAACAGAATATGTTGAAAATTTTGATGTGTAGGAGCCAAAGGATACTCCTTATCTCATGATGATTAAGGTTAGGAAGGAATATATTTCTGATTTTTTAATTGGTAGTTGGTATTGAGAGACATTATAGCACAGTGGTTAGGAGCACAGATTTGAAAGCCAGACTACCTGGTTTGAAGACCCGCTGCAGTACCTACCAGCTGAATAACCTTGGGGAAGTTCTAGCCTTTGTTCACTCATCTGTAAAATGAGTATAACAGTAGTACCTACTTCTTAGGGTTGTTATATGAGAATTAAATGAGATAAAAGCACTTAGTTCCTAGCACATAGTAATGTTTTATATAAATGTCAGCTCTTATTATCATTGTGCTATTGGCTATTTTATCTTGCTTTGTACTGTATGAATTAATTTTGATTTTAAGATCCTGACATAAGTTTATTTATACCTTGGAATGCATGTTTGTAGACATATACTTTGTTTTTATTTCCTCAACTTGCTTTTTGTACATAGTGTATAATACTTAAGTATATAATCTTTGAGTGTTGTATTTCAGATCCATAGGAATCTGATACTACCAAGGATTTGCAAAAGGCTTTTTTAATCCCCTGCTTTTATTTGGTTGAGGGAAGGTTTTTTAGTGACCCGATTTAACTTACAAATGAGAACTTTGAAACCAAGAAAGATTATCATTATTCCTTTGCTATATAAGATTAAATCTCTTTTTTAAAAATTTTTTTCAGAAAATTGGGACTTAATGGTAGGAAAATGGAATTGGGAATAAATTAACATATTAACCACCATCATGATATCAATAATATTGCCTATTCTGAGCTTATGTTCTCTAGAAAGTTGTCATATGCCCAATTTTGTTCTCCAACAGCAAAAACTTCTCAAAAAGATTATTTTATGGCTTTACACTCATCGAAAGGGCATCATCTAATTATTCCGGAGAGCTAGTGAGTGAGTGCGGGGTTATACCTGCCAACTCCAGGGACTGTGGTCATCTACAGCCTTTCCTATCACTGCAGCAGCCTGTGGTGAGCCCCTGTCACTAACATGGAACAGATCCCTTTAGACAAAAGGATGAGGCCCATCCACATAGAAAGCATCTTGATCAGTGACTGGTTGTTTTATGGGCCTTTTTTGGTTTTCCAATTGTTTTATTATAAGAAGTATATAATTTTTCCCCAGGTTTTTATTTTGAAAATTTTCAAACTTACAGAAAATTTCAAATAATACCGTGAACATATTTATACCCTTTATCTAGATTGACTTGCTGTTGACATTTTGCCTTGTATGCTTTATAGACAGGGTATTTCCTGAACTATTTGAAATATGCATCATGACACTTCACCCATCAGTACTTGAACATGTGTCCCCTAAGAACAAAGACATTCTTCTACATAACCACAATATCATTATGCCAAAGAAACTTAACAGAAGAATTTTATTGCCTAACATGTATTCATATTAAAATTTCCCCTAAGTGCCATTTAGCCTACTCTCCCTCACCCTTCTCCCCTCATCTAGGATCAGTCAAGAATCTTGCATTGCATTTAACTATTAGAAGTACACACTTTTAATACAGGAAAGAATGAGGAAGAACATCACCCTAACTTGAATACCCAGAGGTAACCACTATTAATATTTTGTGTGTGTCATTAGGCTGTTTTCTGTGCATGTGTTTTTTTCCCACATAGGTGTGCAATCCAAATTTGTGCTCCATAGAGGTATAAAAAAAGAAAAGTCAACTCAAACGTGAAATTTAAAGTGTGGCCTTTTGCTGGTAGTGGTCCTATGGTTGATACCAACTTCTACCTACTCTGAAACTGTATCAGCAAAAAGAGGAGGATTGGCATCAGATGTTAGCTCAGGGCTAGTCCTCCTCAAAAACAAAAAAAGGGAATAATGCTATTGTTCTTTTAATCATAAATTGTATTTCATTTACTAGATCTCTGTCTTCTGTTTTCTCCTGGTATATTTCTCTGTTGGAATTTTTGTGTCTCTACTGTAATTGTGGATACTTGTTGATCTCACCAGAGACCCAGGTTTTTGAGGGCAGAAACCATGTTGGTGGGATGACTGGCATAGTCAATACAGTACAAACTTGGGGGCTTGATAGCCTTAGGGTTTATATCCTACCTGTACCACTGGAGCTTTGTGGCTCTGGGAACAACTCAACCTCTCTGACCTGTTCCCTGTGGTCCTTGTAATAAAGATGCTAGTAATTTTCTGCCCAGACCTCCTCAGAGAACTTTATAGGCCACATCCCCAGAAGGATAGTCACATATCACTTGCCATCACTTCCCCAGTCCATAGCTGCACTAGAAGTACATAACTGACCCCAATATTCAGGGGTCCAGTCTCTCTCCCAGAAATTTGGAATTTGGGCACAGAAGCAGAATCAGTTAGTTCAAGGAACTGAGCTACATAGGCATGTGGAAGCGAGTGCCATAGCCATAGATGGGGAATGTTCAAGTTGTGGGGAAGCAGAGAAATGAAGGAGCAGAAGAAACCCATCTAGTGAAAGTGGAAAAGTGGGGGAAGAATTAAAAACAGAGAAAAAATTATCATGTCACCATTATCTCAGCTGCTTTTGTGGCTCTGATAACAAAAACCCTAGAGAAAGAAGGATGGAGAGCTGGCACTTTAATTGTTAAAGAATAGTGTGGAGCAGATGAATGACATAAAATGTTTTGCCCGGGGTTGGAACCTGACCTCCCCATAGTGTTCCTCTCCAGGACAGCTGGATTGGAATTGATACAGATGGTTCTTCTAAAGAGGGAGGAGTATTAATGTGGTTCAATGAGATAGAGACACTTCATGACATCATTTGTCCCTCAAATTAAATGTTATAGCAGCTGATTAAAAATAGTAGTTGGGCATATCTAGAATATATAAAGAACTCTTAAACTTAGCATTAAAAACAAAACAAAGCATATAATCCAATTAGAAAATGAGCAAAAGACATAAACAGACATTTCACTAAGAGGATATACAGATGGTAAATAAACACCTGAAAAGGTGTTCAATATCATTAGCCATTAGAGAAATGGAAATTAAAACTACAATGAGATAGGGCCGGCCCCGTGGCTTAGCGGTTGGGTGCGCGCGCTCCGCTACTGGCGGCCTGGGTTCGGATCCTGGGCGCGCACTGATGCACCGCTTCTCCAGCCATGCTGAGGCCACGTCCCACATACAGCAACTAGAAGGATGTGCAGCTATGATATGCAACTATCTACTGGGGCTTTGGGGGGGGGGAATAAATAAGTAAAATCTTTAAAAAAAAAAAAACTGCAATGAGATATCACTACACACCTATCAGAACAGCTAAAATAGAAAATAGTGACAACACCAAAGGCAAGTGAGGATGCAGAGAAACTGGATCACTCATATATTGCTGGTGGGAATGTAAGATGGTACAGCCACTCTAGATAGTTGAGCAGTTTCTTTCAAAACTAAAATGGACTTACTATATGACCAGCAGTTGCCCTCTTAGGCACATATCCCAGAGAAATGAAAACTTGTTTTCACACAGGAACTTGTACATGACTGTTCACAGCAGCTTTATTAATAGCCCCAAACTGGAAACTACCCAGTATCCCTTAGTGGCTAAATGGTTAAACAAACTATGGCACATTCATACCATGGAATACTACTCAGCAATAAAAAGGAACAAGCTATTGATACATGCAACAATTTGGATTAACCTCAAGGAACTTATGCTGAATGAAAAGAAGCCAATCTCAAAAGGATATTTTGATTCCATTCCACTGCATGATTTCATTTATATAACATTCATGAAATAATGTAATTATGGAGATGGAGAAGAGATTAGTGGTTGCCAGGGTTAAAGATGGAGAGGGGAGGAGTATGGCTGTACAGGGGTGACGAGAGCAAGTCTTGTGGTGATGGTACAGGTGAGCGTCTTGATCAGGGTGATGGTTTTACAAGGCTTTACATGTGATAAAATTGCATCAAGTTATACACACAAGTAAGTCTGTACTGGTAAAATCTGAAGGAATTGTATGGATTGTTCCAATGTCAATTTCTTGGTTTTGGTACTCTACTATAGTTATGTAAGATGTTCACATTAGGGGAAGCTAGAGGGAAAATAGCTGAGGATGTCCTACAACTGGCAATGAAAAACCCTAATGTGTATATTTGTAGCTAATGGGAAAACATTTATATTCTTGACTCCCAACAGGTTTATAAGCTCTTCAAGAGCAGACATATCTGTATCTGTGTTTCTGTATCTTTAGAGCCTGGCACAGTGCCTCTCCTAAACAAGGTAATCAATATGTCTCTCTTGTTGACACTGATAAAGGATTGTGAGCCCACAACTGGATAATCTGAGTGATCTTTGTCAAGATACCAAGAAAAATATTCATCTTGAATATTGAAGTCATTTTGAAGTTATTTTATGGTTAATTCACAGAAGAATAAAGGGGTAGTTTGAAAAAAACTTTATTAGAAATGTTAAAAAGAATTTAAACTTAGCAAACCTCTTCGTTTCAAATAAATATTGGTGCACAAACAATAAAAAAAGGTTAAAGAATACCATCATACATCCTTTTAGCAAAACAAGATAGTCCAGGTTCTTGTCACAAAATATTGCGTGATAAGATGCTCCTTTTGAATGAACGACTAACTGGATGAAAATACCACATTTCCTTTTTGTCCTTAGAAATATACAGGTCACTTATTGATTCCTGAGTTTGAGAAAATTCATCTACAGTGTCACCATCTGAAAACTCGTAATTTCAGATTTCATTTATATGATCAATTCCACCATCATTTTTAGAGTCTAGAGTGCTGCTATATGTCTCTTTGCATTTATCTTCTGATTCATCTAATAATTTTGAAACAACTTCCTCTGTCAGTTCTCTTTGCCACTTGGAAAATGAAAAATTATGAATTCTCAATTTGTTCTATGAAATCTTAAAGCAAACTATAATAGTTCCTCCAGTCTTCCTTTATACCTTCTTGAAAAATGATGCAATAAGAAAACTGAAGGATAAAAAATTTTTTTAACCATTGCATCATCCTTTTAGTTGATTACATTATTTTTCCATTTTCTTGTAATTTAATTCTTTTTTCAAATATAGCTGGGAAAAATTGAAGAGTATGATAAAAGAATTCCTTAAATGATGAAATAGCAAAACCTGAAGCAAGAAAAATAAAATCAGTAAGATCTCTTGATGTATTTTAGATTTATAAAAGTGTCAATGGACCCATATGGTAATCACCAAGATAGAATGAATTTTATTCAATTTTTTTTTTAAAGTAAATTTTCTCTTTGTTCTTTGGAAGACTTCTAAGAAAGAACTAAAGTCACAAAATAATACTTCTTACAAATAGAACTGCTCCAAAAAAGAAAATGAAAAACTGATCCAATGGAGCCTGATGGCATACTGCAGGTGAATGAGGAGTTATTGCTAATTTGTTTTGGATAACAAGGTTACAGAGACAGACGTTGTTGGTTGCCCATTTAACACCCATTCCCCTCTTTTTATTTAGTTTAATGGAGCCCTCATTTTATCTTTCTTTATTTGGTGAGGAAGATTTGCCCTGAGCTAACATCTGCGCCACTCATCCTCTACTTTGTATGTGGGTTACCACCACAGCGTGGCTCACAAGTGGTGTAGGTCCCAGCCCAGATCCAAACCCACAAACCTGGGCCACTGAAGTGGAGCACATGAAACTTAACCGCTGTACCACAAGGCCGGCCCCCCTCCTTTTGTTTTTTAACAGCAACAAGGTAATTGATTTAAGCTATTTCTCTTTGCCGCAATTGGTCTATGGGTGGCCATGTTCTACCCAGTAAAATAAGAAGAAATTTCCAGGAGGGATTCCAAGAAAGTTTTCCTTGCTGACAAAGAAAGACAAGTGAGAGGAGGAGGTGATCTTGACCTCATCTTCCTGGCTGTGTTTAAACACGTTATGCTTGCCGACCCGGTGGCGCAAGCGGTTAAGTGTGCGAGCTCCGCTGCGGCGGCCCGGGGTTCATCAGTGCGGATCCCAGGCGCGCACAGACGCACTGCTTGGCAAGCCATGCTGTGGCAGCGTCCCATATAAAGTGGAGGAAGATGGGCACGGATGTTAGCCCAGGGCCAGTCTTCCTCAGTAAAAGAGGAGGAGGATTGGCAGATGTTAGCACAGGGCTGATCTTCTCACACACAAAAAAAACACGTTATGCTCAAAGCTGCGGCAGCTCTCTATGCCTGAGAGTGGAGACACTGACAACGTCCCGAGAATGACTAAGGAGAAAGTTAGGAAGAGCCTGGGTCCTTGATGACATTACCAAGTCCCTGGGCCATGCCTGCAGTGCCACCTTCAGACTTCTGGTTATATGAAACAGCAAATGTCTGCATTGTTTAAGCCAGTGGTTCTCAACCTTGGCGGCACACGGGAATCCCTCTCAATGCCTAGGCCACACTCCAGACCAATGAAGCCAGATCTCACCAGGTGGGAGCCAGGTTTCCCAGGGGATTCCAATGTGCAGCTGATTTTGAGAACCACCAGTTTAAGCCACTTTTAGTTGGGTGTTCAGTTTCTGGCAGAAAAAAAAAACTACATGGTACAGTTTTTATTGAAAACATATTTATTTTCAGCCAGATAAAACTCAGATTTCCAAAATGGTGAGAAGATCAGAACAGTTTGTTTTCTCATCAGCTTTGGTTCATCCATCTGTGAAACATTCATAACATTGCAGTTAATTTCCACAAATACTTGGATGACTGGCAAGGACAAATGTACAGTAGCAGTTGTGATGCTAAAAATAAAAATACACCCAGAACAACAAAAAAACATGGTTTTGCACGTCTCTGCTAAACTGTTCCATTCCCTTTGTCTTTATTGTAATTTCCAATTTGCTAAAAATGCTGGTATTTCTGGCAGAATGGTGGCCTCCAGTCTTAGAGCAGCAGCTTCTCTGAGTTTTCCAGGTGTAATCAACCAAAGGGCATAAGGAGACTCCCTCATGAGGAATTGTTCCATCAAAGTCATACACATCTGTCATCCCCTCTCACCTCTGTGCTCTTGAGAGGAGAGCTGTAAAACACAAACAAGAAAACAAAACAAAGACAAGGCATGGCAAAATTTTCTGTTTCTCTAGTGTTTTAAGACCCATGTCTGAAAACTATCAGATTGCTTGCTGAATTAGTGACCACACAAAATTTTTTTCTTTTGCCTCTAGAGATCCCATTAAATAATGGAAATAAAAGTAATGGAAAAGAGATGAAAAATGAAAAGTAAGTAAATCCACAAAATTGATGATGAAGTGAAAGGAGTGAGGGACACCCGTGCATGAGAGAATTCAATGAGTTTAGGAAGACCAAAAAAAAAAAAGAGGGGGGATGCCCAGTGAAGCAAGGCAGGAAACTACAGTTTAGAACAATTATTTTCTTAGTTGGCCTACAAAGCACCAAGGAATCTGGTTAAATTGCAGATTATGATTCAGTAGGTCTAGGGTGGGGCATGAGGTTCAACAGCTCTAACAAGCTTCCAGGTGATGCCACTGAGGCTGTTCTGGTCTGTGGACCACGTGTTGAGTAAGTAGCAAGATAGAACACATGAGGAGGTGCTATGACCCAGGGGAGGCATGGTCTGCCCTGTGGAACCTGAGACAGACTTCAGACTGGGCAGGAGCCAAGGAGATTAAGCGCAGGTCTGTATTTCAAGGGTTGAAAACCCATTACCACAGGGTCCAGACAGGTAAAGGGAAGAGAGCTAGTATTGTTGCACCACAGCGCACTGCTGTAGAATTCGAATCCAGAGTTACCCAATCTTGTAATTTTTCAATAGAAGACAGAAATCTAGAATTTATCTGAAATCTCCTGAGTTTGTTTCATTCTTGGTAACTAATTAAAATGGGGAAGGCTGCTCTAAGGAAAGTGAGCACATCTTCTAGGGAGAACCAGAGCAGCACATTCTGGCATTTCAGGGGTTCCTGCATGCTCACAAAGCCTGAGAAGGAAGGAGTAAACCACAGAGACAAAACATGGATGGCAGGACAATGATTAAGCAGTATCGAGAACTTGGAAAAACACGAAGATTTGGTTCAGGGATTGGTGGAGGTAAGAGGTAGAATTCCCATTTTGATTTGACATGGGGAACATTCTGCACTAAGTGACAGGTGGTCATGACCTTGGCCCTGTGGAGAAGGGCTCCTAGCATGCTGCTTCTCTGCAGTGACCCGTGGTCACATCATCATGGAAATGTAAATTCTGACTAGTTTTCCATTTTGTAAGATGAACTCATAGAAAAATTGTAGACATCTGAATGGTGGTTATAGAACAGAACGAAAATGTTGTAAATTGACGGCCTTGAGAAGAAGGGAACGGGGTAAGGAATTAGAATGCTAGTATCCTCTGCTTACACAGTGGGAGGCCAGCTCGCTTTCTACGGTGGCTGGAACAAAAGTTGAGACTTAAGTATGTTGACTGAAGATACTGAAGTGACAGGGCAAGAACTAAGAATAGTGATATCACTATGGGACAGAGGGAGTAAATGGGCTAAATTCTTATCTTTCATAGTAGGAAGTTAAAACTAAATGTCCCAAGATGATTCGTAAGAAATAGCAGTAGAAGCATATTATTTAGAGACGTATAGGTTGCCACTGGAAGAAGCCAAAGCAAAAAGGGCAGTTGAGAGATAGTGCCACTGAGGAGCAGAGCTGGGGGTGGGGCTCTTGCTCTCCATTATCAGCTCATCTTCTCTATTTGATTTTTTGACTGTGTGTATCACTTTGATTAATTAGAAATGTGTGTGTGTATATATATATTAATGTGTTTTAAAACACATGCTCAGTTGTAGATTACAGGAGACAAGTACATACCATAGAGGGCATCCCGTTTCACTTGAAGGAAGTGGTTGTGAAGAAAACGTACTGTACTGAGTGACTGAAAACAGTGAGAGAGAATGAGGAAGCCAGCGTGGTAAAGCCTTAACGTTTAGGGGATCTCATTGAAGGGTATATGGGAATTCTTCATACTATTTGGTAAATTTTCTTTAAATCTGAAATTATTTCAAAAGAAAATGTTAAAAAACAGAGAACACTGAAAAATCTAGTAGTTTTTCTTCCTCTTCTCCATACAAGGCATTTCAGAATCTTCGAAAAATAGCTTACAGTAAATTCCAAACGTGGGCTCCATTGCATAATTTTGTTTGGAATAACATCTAGACATGTGAAGGCTAAAGAAAAATAACATGTCCCGCTCTTTGCAGGAAAGCATCTTGTGTAGTCTGAGTAGAGGTTCAAGATTTGCTTGACGACTGAGAGAGCAGGCCAGCGAGGCGTGCCTGGAGGCGCTGAGCTGACCAGTGCGGCCACTGCATCACTGTGTTGTGGTCTGACTCTGCCAGAGAGAAAGCGTGGCAGTGCCCGACAAAGGCAAGCTGGCCCTGCTGGGTCGGGAGATAACATTTTCTATTGATTTTACATGACCTATTTCTTTAGGCTGCCCCCTACACACTGGACAAGATCATAACCTAATTTGATACCTGTTAGGAAAAGCCCGGTAGGTACTTCCTTTTCCGTTTACTTTGACTGGAAGTGAATCTTGTTTCAAACATACGCTTCATTTATCGACAGCATTTATCGACTGTGTAGCATGTGAGAAGCACTGATCTCACATCTTCTTGAACTGGGTTCTATTATCCCCATTTTTCAGATAAAGAGGCTGAGTTTAGAGGCTAAATAACTTATGCAAGGTCACATCACTTATAATATCCTTGTACTTTAGATTTTTATCCAAGTACAGAATTAGGAAAAGTACCTTAAAAGCAGAGTAATTTACTTATCTATCCCTGGTACAAACTGGAGACCCTGGAGAAGGTCATGTTAAAGTGATTGGCCCTGGGTGATTGGCAATGATGAAGGGCTCTATTGTTAATGAGATTTTATCAGATTAACTGTGGAATAAGCCGTTTTTTAAAAAGTACCTATGAAAATGTTGTTGTAACATGGAAAAATTCATATAATACAATGGTAAAAAGAAAAAAGCAGGTTGCCAATGAAGAACAATGTAAAATAAAAACAACCATTTGTACATAGGAAAACTGTTAAAAAGAAATACAGCAAATTGATAACATTGTGGTGAGATTATGAGAGATTTTAATTTTATCAAAAACAATTGTTTTCAAATAAAAACCTGTAAATCCTTTTTAAAAATATGATATACTTGTTTAGCAATCACAAAAATCTACTTAATGAATATCAAAGTAAATGATTTGCATGCAGGGATTCAAACAACATAATTTTTTTAAAAAAATTGGATGTGGAAGGATAAAGGGAATTTAAAGTGAAGAATATTTACAGTTAAAACATGGAACATTCATATGCTATTTGCTAAATGGTTTGGCAATAACTTGACTGTTGTTTTGCCTTAAAGGTACCTGCCAGCCTGCTCTTGGTGGAAAGAAAGAGAAAATGTCAGGGTACACCGTTGTTCAGGAAAATCACATTATTTCCTAGGTCTCTCCTTTTTTTTTTTTTTAATTTAAATTTATTTATTTATTTATTTTTCCCCCAAAGCTCCAGTAGATAGTTGTATGTCATAGCTGCACATCCCTCCAGTTGCTGTATGTGGAACACGGTCTCAGCATGGCCGGAGAAGCGGTGCATCGGTGCGTCCCCTGGACCGAACCAGGGCCGCCAGAAGCTGAGCGCACACACTCAACCTCTAAGCCACGGGGCCGGCCCCCTAGGTCTCTCCTAATCATCAACAGTAGTTGTTGAGGATTCACTGAGGGATTGCTCCCTTTCCTTCAGGTCAGAAAACCCTGGGAATACATCTGTTCTGCTGTTTACATGGCACAAAGTACCCACCCAACTGCCTTCAGAGAGACAGAGGTGGCCTCAGCTGACGGCTCTTTGCTCAGTGTTGTAAAATCCCGAGAGAAAGACAGTATCAACATAACATTTTCCCATTTCCCTTGAGCAGGCATGATCCTAATATTTGTGGAAGATTGCAAAGAGCCACTTGATGCAGGAGCCAGGTGACCATAAATGACAGAGGAAATTCACCTGAATTGGTTCAAGACGTGTGTTGCCGGGAAACTATGTCCAGGGGCAAATAATTGTATTGATTCCCGGGAAATGGTGACACTAAGTGAACAGACAGGTGCAGCCACACAAACACCATTTAGGCTTTTCTTTTTCCCTTAGAAAGATGAAAAACATGGTTTTATTTTGTTTTAAAGCTGATGAAAGATTTGGAGGAAAAAGAAGAATAAGGAACAATTATTTGCTATAATCATCATAATAATTATTACTTATGGTACATTCACAATGTCCTTTGCATACATTATTTCTAATTTTCAAAGCAACTTTTCCCTTTTTGCAAGTAAAGAAATTGCAGCCCAGAGAGGTCGAGTATTTCCCATACGTCACACAGTAAAGGGCAGAGTTAGGATTTGGAATCCAGGTCTGTCAGACTTCAGCCTGGACTATTTTCACCATAGCTGCCAGAAGATCATTTCCTTGTGGTCAGAGGAAAATATTAAAATAAAATAAACAGCAACAAGAAATTTCTTTGTGGGCCTAGAAGGATGTTGGACTCGGCTTTAGATTCTGTTTGTGGGAATTGGATGTATGTTTCCCAGCGAACATTTTTTCTGATGTTTTCCTAATGTATACCGGGGGAAACATTTTGGGTCTCAATTAGATTTCAAGTGTGTAGAGGACAGGACTACATCTCTGTTGTGTCCATGATATTGCAAAACGGGAGCGAATGAGAGTAACGAGGCCTCCAGAGCTGGAGCCAGCTGGGCATCACATGCTAGTTCTGTAACCTTGGGGGGCCCCTGGGCAATCTGAGCCTCATCCTCATATGTGGGGATCGTGGTGCCATGCAGCAGAGGTGTTTAAGGGGTCTGAATTTTATTCCACAATCCTGGAGGTAAGAGTCACATTATTTTTCTACATCAAATTTAACCTAACTTTATCCCCTATTTCTCAAGGTGGGGTACCCTTTTCTTGGAGAACTACACCATAACAGGCAGTTAGGGGGCTGCTTCTGGGGAGTATGGAACACAGAGAAAGGTCTTTATTATTCAGTCCAGCTCATTGCAACTGAGATGCTCATTGTCCACGCCTGGTGGGTCCCCTACGGCAGGCAGCTCCATTCCTCCTCTGCAGCTCAGATCACACTCTGCCTCACTGCCATTTCCAGGGCCACAGCTCTTGGCGGCCAGTCTTGAGGTGGCCAGGAATAGCACTGCTCAGGAATGGTTCTACCACCCGGGGAAACTGTCCCCAAATTCCTCTTCTACCCTCCAGGGCAGGGTTTCCCAGTGCATGGTGGGCCTGTAATACTGCAGCATGACATGATTTCAGAGGCGCACGGAGACAAGCATTTTTTTATTTTAAGAATTATATATTTAATGTGTGTTAATAATTTGAGCTAATATATTAAGCCCATGATATATAGCTTTCTTTTAAAAGAACTTTAGGGCCGGCCCCGTGGCTTAGCAGTTAAGTGAGCGCGCTCCGCTGCTGGCAGCCCGGGTTCGCAGCCCGGGCGCACACCGACGCACCGCTTCTCCGGCCATGCTGAGGCCACGTCCCACATACAGCAACTAGAAGGATGTGCAGCTACGACATACAACTACGTACTGGGGCTTTAGGGGGGGAATAAATAAATAAATAAAATTATAAAAATAAAATAAAAGAACTTTAAGTAAAAATGTGAGTCAATATTAAGTGAACAATAGTAATACCACCAGTAATGGCAAAAATCTTGAAGGGCTGCAGGGATGCTTCAGGTTTGGGAAACATTTGTCTAGGCGCAGAGCTGTCCGATAGACGTATCATGTGAGCCACAAATGCAAGCCGCCTATGCACAGGCATACCCCGCTCTATTGCACTTTGCTTTATTGTGCTTCACAGCTTCTGTGTTTTTTACAAATTGAAGGTTTGTGGCAAACCTGTGTCAAGCAGGTCTATTGGCACCATTTTTCCAACAGCATTTGCTCACTTCATGTCTCTGTGTCACATTTTGGTAATTCTTGCAATATTTCAAACTTTATTACTATATTTTTTGTTGTCGTTGTTTGTTTGTTTTTTGTGAGGAAGATCAGCCCTGAGCTAACATCTGCCAATCCTCCTCTTTTTGCTGAGGAAGACTGGCCCTGGGCTAACATCCGTGCCCATCTTCCTCCACTTTACATGGGACACCGCCACAGCATGGCCTGACAAGCAGTGAGTTGGTGCGTGCCCGGGATCCGAACCGGGGCCACCAGCAGCGGAGTGCGTGCACTTAACCGCTATGCCACAGGGCCAGCCCCATATTATTATATTTGTATGGTGATCTGTGATCAGTGATCTTGGATGTTAGTATTGTAATTGTTTTGGGGCTCCAAAAACCACGCTCATATAAGACAGCAAACTTAACTGATAAATGTGTGTATCTCTGTCCCTCCCCTAGGGCCTCCCTAGTCCCTGAGACACAACAACATTGAAATTAGGCCAATTAATAACCCTACAATGGCCTCTAAGTGTTCAAGTGAAAGGAAGAGTCACACATCTCTCACTTTAAATCAACAGCTAGAAATGATTAAGCTTAGTGAGGAAGGCTTATCGAAAGCTGAGATAGGCTGAAAGCTAAGTCTCTTACACCAAACAGTTAGCCAAGTTGTGAGTGCAAAGGAAAATTTCTTGAAGGAAATGAAAAGTGCTACTCCAGTGAACACACAAATGATAAGAAAGTGCAACAGGCTTATTGCTGATATGGAGAAAGTTTCAGTGGTCTGGAAAGAAGATCAAACCAGCCACAACATTCCCTTAAGCCAAGGCCTAATCTAGAGCAAGGCCCTAGCTCTCTTCAACTCTGTGACGGCTGAGAGAGGAGAGGAAGCTGCAGAAGAAAAGTTTGAAGCTAGCAGAGGTCGGTTCATGAGGTTTAAGGAAAGAAGCCGTCTCCGTAACATAAAAGTGCCAGGTGAAGCAGCAAGTGCTGATGTAGAAGCTGCAGCAAGCTACCCAGAAGATCTAGCGAGGGTAATTAATGAAGGTGCTACACTAAACAAAAGATTTTCAATGTAGGTGAAACAGCCTTCTATTAAAAGAAGATGCCGTCTAGGACTTTCATAGCTAGAGAGAAGTCAATGCTTCAGAGCTTCAAAGGACAGGCTGACTCTCTTGTTATGGGCTAACACAGCTGGTGACTTTAAGTTGAAGCCAATGCTCATTTACCATTCCGAAAATCCTAGGACCCTTAAGAGTTACGCTAAATCTACTCTGCTTTTGCTCTATAAATGGAAAAACAAAGCCTGGATGACAGCACATCTGTTTACAACATGGTTTACTGAATATTTTAAGCCCAATATTGAGATCTACTGCTCACAAAAAAAGATTTATTTCAAAATATTACTGCTCATTGACAATGCATCTGGTCACCCAAGGGTGATCTCTGATGGAGATGTGCACTGAGATTAGTATTGTTTTCATGCCTGCTGACACAACATCCATTCTGTAGCACATGGATCAAGGAGTAATTTTGACTTTCAAGTCTTGTTATTTAAGAGATACATTTCTTTCTTTCTTTCTTTTTTTTTTTGTGAGGAAGATTGGCCCTGAGCTAATATCCATGCCCATCTTCCTCCACTTTTTGTGGGACGCTGCCACAGCATGGCCTGACAAGAGGTGCGTCAGTGCGCGCCCAGGATCCAAGCCCGGGCCGCCGGCAGTGGAGTGTGCGCACTTAACCGCTACGCCACGGGGCCGGCCCTTAAGAGATTTCTTAACACTGTAGCTGCCATAGATAGTGACTGCTATGATGGATTTGAGCTAAGAACAGTATTTCTCACATTCCCATGTGGGCTGTGAATGACATGTTGTAGAAGCACAAACTGTTGGAGCTTTTAAAGTTGGGCTTCATTCTTACTGATTTCTCAATTACACGTCTTTCAACAGGTTTTAACATCTAAAATAGACAACAAATAACTCATTCACCTAGAGCACCTAGAATCTTTCAGGCACAGTACTAGGCCCTTACGTGTGTTATTTCTCTCAACTTTAGCAAAATTCGAAAATACTTATATACAGAAATGTGCCCAAAACATCAATGTAAAGCTCACTGGACTATTACAAAGTGAATACCTGTTTCACCACCTCCTGAGTCGTGCCCACACCCCAGGAGGCTGCACCATGCCTTCTCCCAATCAAGACCCTCTGCTCTCCTCAAAGATAGCCAATATCCTAATTTCTAACATCTCAGATTAGTTTTCCCTGTTTGTGGAACGTATATCAATGGAATCATATATGATAATATATGTTATTTTTTATTTTTTTGTGTGTGAGGAAGATCAGCCCTGAGCTAACATCCAATGCCAATTCTCCTTTATTTGCTGAGGAAGACTGGCCCTGGGCTAACATCCATGCCCATCTTCCTCTACTTTATATGGGACGCCACCACAACATGGCTTGATAAGTGGTGCGTAGGTCCATGCCCGGGATCCGAACATGCGAACCCCGGGCGGCTGAAGTGGAGCGTGTGAACTTCACTGCTACACCACCTGGCTGGCCTCTATATATGTTATATTTTTAAAAATAATTTCAGCAACTTTGCAAGGAGGATATCGTTAGTCTCATTTCCAGAAGATGAAAATGAAGTACAGAGTGGTTAGGGACCTGCCCAAGGTTACATAGCTTCTAATAAAGTGGCTAAACTGGATTCCGCGTAGGCCTGTTTAAATGCCAGACTGTGTTCTTTCTTCACACCATTGCCAAAATCAGAACTGGTGCCTTTCAGAGGCTCTTCACAAAGGACCCCTGTCCTTTCAGTTTCTGCCACTGCTCACAGATTTCCTGTGAAGACGGGATTAGCCTGGGCTCAGCTGGGGCCTTCTCCCTTGGTTGAAGGAGTGTGGTGAGGGGACATAGGGTGAGCATCCAGTTTCTCTGCCTTCTGGTCATTTCTTGGCTTGTGTCTGATTCTTATTCAGGTGGATACCATTCCCCAGCCTGGTCACAAAAGGGCCTGTTCTCGTTCATGGTATGAATCTATTTAAGGTTGGTGATTATAACAAAGGCTGAGAACATTTTTATACTCCCCTCAGAGTTTTTGGTTGTATGAGGTAGAGCCTGGAGCTTTTAAAATAGCCTCAGAAATAGGGAGACTCATGAGAACTAGATGGTACTTGAATGATTGATGCTTCGAATATACTGTTTAAACACATGCGCCTATCATGTTAACATTCTGGAAAGTCTGACTGATCTTTCAATTAGACTATGTCTCCCAAGCCCATTCACAAATTTTACAACTTCCTACGCTTATATAATTCTGTGCAGATTTCAGTAGGAATATATATATACACACACACACATACACAGTCACAGTTTGGAAATATGTTTCATTTGTTTAAATAATAATTAATATTGTGTATATAATAAAAGTGAGAAGAGCAGATTTTGGCAGGTGGAAGAAGCCAGAAGAAAAGCAACAGGTCGAGAAAAGCCAGGGAGTTAAGAGAATGAGGATGAGGCTCCTTGGAGAGGAAAGTTGACACCATGTTCCTTTTAGATTCTCCACAACGTTGCAAATAGACTGGCGCACCTGATGCTGTGAGACCAGGACTTACTGCTGCTGCTAGGATGCGCCCCCCTCTCCAGCCTCGGGGAAGCCGCCTCACATGCAGGTGCGGAAACTGCAGACAGCTCCGTCCAGAGGCTGAAGCTGGGGCTGCTTCTCCGTTGGAAACAGAGGGGCACTGAGGCTTTCCTGCTCAAATATGCCTCTCTACCAGCCTAAAAATCAAGCATTTTTGTCTCTAGGTTTCCTCACGAATATGTTAAGTGTGATACCTGAGCAGGACTGCACATTGACTCAGAGTTTTTTCTGGGACATGGTAGGTGTAAACAAACACATATGACGTTAGTATTAACTATCATATTCCTTAGATTTAGAAAAGCAATTTATATTATGCAGATGGAGTGTAGAGAAATTATTAGGGCTTTGGATCGTTAAATTAATTAAACCAGGAGGCCCTTAGACCAAGTGGTTTTAAAGCCTCAGCAGCCTAAGTAAGCAGACCAAATCCTAAGCCTGAAATGCCTCCAGGTTAAGAAATCAAAACCTAAGCATGACCAACATAGACAGCCAACCAGTCTCTCCCAAATACGGCAACTGCTCACGCTGTAGCCACTCAGATCACTTCCCTGCTTACCTTCCGCCTCCTGTCTTCCCCTGGCTCCTTTCAGTGGAGCACTCCTAACCACTTCCCCTGTCGTGCTGTCTCATTGCAATTGGGTTTTGCTCAAATAAACTCTTAAAAATTTAATATGCCTCAGTTTATCTTTTAACAGAATAAACTCAATTCATACACTTTTGGTCAGGAGTTTCCTTTGTGGACCAAGCTTTTCCATGGATAGTAAATGATATAGAACTTCAACAAATAGCTAAAAGTTTGCTGTGGAAGCTTCGGGATTTTGAGATAATATATGTAGTAGAGGGAAAATGTTAGTTTGAATTAATACCGAATTCTTTTGGGGGAGAATATTGACTATGATAAGCGAACTATCTTTTGGGAGTAGAAATTACATGATCATCAGGGCTGAGCTGGGCTGAGGCCTGGAGCGGTAGATGAACGGATTCACATGAGGAATGGACAGGAACATGGCGGTGGAGGTGGTGGACGAAGAGCTCGCCTTGAGAAGAGAGGAAGTTGTTGAGGGACTCAGCATCTGGTAGGAGACAGGAGCCCATGTTGGGGTGAAGTGGAATATTGCCAAAGGTTGTCTGATATTTAATTTTCAATTATCTACAATGATGTCTGTATATTTTGTACTATGTTAGGGAATTCTTACTCAACCTATCATTGTAGTTGTGGGTGTATGACTGCTAATACAGTAGCATTATCACTAAAAATTTGACATGTTAATTATATCCATTGTGATTAGGTTGAACTTCATATAACCCAAACCCCTAAATAGCCATGGTATAAATATACAAAAGATTAGTTTCCTCCCTTGTAAAAGTCCTGAGGTAGACAGTCCAGGACTCCTGTGGTTGCTCTATAGTTATCAGGGGCCAGGTTCCTCCTATCTTTCTGATCTGCCATCATTAATGCACACAATCTCAAAGTTGCCTCATGGTCCAAGATGGCTGTAGGAGTGCCAGTCATCACCTCTGAATTCCAGGAAAAGAAATAGGAAATGGCAAAAGGGCTTGCCCCAGCTGCCTGTCCCTTTTTAGTCTTCCCATCCATCTAACAAATTCTGTTTGCATTGCTTTAGCCAGAACTACTGCAACATGTTCCTGGGTGGGAGAAAGATTCACATAAAAATTTCACAAAAATATAGGAAATCTTGAATAATTAGCATCCATTTCCTGGATTTGTTTTGTACTAAACCTCTGTTCAGATATAAGCCCCATTATAAAGGAAAGACTGAGAGGGAGTGAAGCTGGGCACCTGAGGGTTACTGTAAATATTCAATGAGAACAGGATTACCCTTCAGCCTTGTTCCCAACACAGACACAGATGAAAAGAAGTCAATCGTGTCAATTTGCTGTTTTCTTCTTTAACCTCGGGGGTGACTCAAGGGTCACAAGGATTTATGAGCTTGTTTTACAGAAGAAAGAGAATGCCTTTAAGGAAGGTTCAATCACCAGATAACCAGCGGCCAGGTGCTGTTGTCGCCCAG
This sequence comes from Diceros bicornis minor, assembly GCF_020826845.1. NCBI lineage: Eukaryota > Metazoa > Chordata > Mammalia > Perissodactyla > Rhinocerotidae > Diceros > Diceros bicornis. The sequence goes on along the minus strand of NC_080763.1, from coordinate 5,045,006 downwards.
TAGTCTGATTGCCCAAGGGCTTACCTGGAGTGAAAGGAACACGGATTTCCCCTTTGTTTCTCTGGAACTCCTCCTTCCAAGCCTCCTTAGCTCTATAAAACCCCCTGCTTTCCTCTCTTCTCAAGGCGGATTTGAGAGAAGCTACCCTCCTGCCTTCTTGTTTTGGCCAATTCGAACAAACCTTTCTCCATCTCCAAGCACGATGTCTCGGTGATTGGCTCACTGCGCACTGGGCACACGAACTTGAGATTAAGAGGTCTGGTATCAGAAGGGTATAAAAGGAAGGGTAAGAATCAACTACTTAGCAACTTCTCTGCTGGGTGAATACCTAATCATCTTCAAGATGCAGCTCGAACGTCCCTTCCTCGGAAGCCCTTTCCTAACTCCTCCAGCACTTCAACTACCTCCTCCTCTGTACTCCCAAATAATTCACACCTGCCTCTTTAATTGTGTTTATTACACAGTATTGCACTTAGATGGCACATCTGTCTCTTTGAGTGGATGAGAAGGTCTGATCCTATTATTCTTTGTACTTCTCCAACACCTAGCATTATACTTGGCACATAATGGGCAGTCAGCACACGTCAATTAAGAATGAAAGTAAGAAGGAAAGTGGAAAGGCAGTTGCAGATAGAAACTCAAAAGCTCTGAGAACAGGAACAGGATGACATGTTTTAAATATAGCTAGCATGGTCAGCCGTCCCAGCTTGCTCAGGACTGAGGGGTTTTCTGTGACTTGGGCCCTCACTGCTAAAACTGGGGAGGTCCCAGGCAGACTGAAATGGTTGTCACCCTACACTAAACCCTGGTTGTCAAGTCTGGAGACTTGAACACTGAATCAAACAAGAAAAAACTAGAGACTCAGAGGGAATGGCAAGATCATTTCTCTACCAGTGGTAAATGGAGTCCTTGACGGCTGCAGGAAGGACTCTGGAGGCTTTGAGACTAGAAGTCATCAGGGAGTGGTCTGACTCCAGGAAACATTCAGAGCCGTTTTTATTCAAACGTGGGATTTCCCCTATTCAGTCCAGCATTAGACAACAATGACTGATGTCAGCTAGAGGTTGGCGAGTCAGGTAAATCAGGCAGGATACTCACGTGATGATACAAGCGACGTTTGCATTTCTGTAGGTCTGTCCCTGAAGTCTAAATTGTATACCTCAGTTGAGTTGATTAGGATATAAGCTCTGCTGCCAATAACAGAGGTCCAAGATACCAGTGGCTTAAATGACAGAGGTGTTTACTTCTCTCTCAAGTATAAGACCAGACTGACGTGGCGGCTCTGCTCTATAAAATCACTAAGGCTCCAGGCTCCATCAGTCCAGTTCCCACCATCTCTAGGAGAGTGCTTTGTCCATGCAGTCCGTTCAGCCCCTGTGTTCCCATTCCCGGCCACAGAAGTGAGACGCAACCTGAAAGTTGCATACACCCTTCTGTTCACATCCCACTGACCAGAGCTCGGTGGCCTCATCTAAGTGTGAGGGTGGCTGAAAAGCGTCTTCATTCAGGGCGACCCTGTGTCCAGCTTAATATTAGGATTCTATTACTTAAGACGAAGGGGAAAATGGATATAGAAACATCTAGAATTCTCTGCCACACTAGTCAATACAGTAATCAGCAAATGTTTATGCCTCACTGTTATAATAAAAAAGTTATAATTTTGTTTTTTAAAAAGCATCAAATATAAATTAATCATTCCTATAGAGCGCCTGCTTCCATGGGACCATGAGGCCTGAACCCAGGAATCACCTTTTCACAGCTGGGAAGAAGAAGAAATGCAGCATGCCAAAGCAAATATTGTGAAAACTCAAACTCATAAGCCAATAGCAACTATCATAGAACCCAAAGATAGGGGTGAGGATGATGATGAAGAACAGAGACGAATATACTAAAGCAACATTGAAGTGTGGCAGTTAAGAGCTAGAACACCTGCATTCATCCTGGTTCTGCCCTCACTAATTCTAATTGTGTGATCTTGGACCTAGCTTATCCACAGCCTCTGCACCTACAAAACCATTATAATGATAGTTTCCCACCTACAGAACTATCATAATAATAACCCTGTGTTATAGGGTTGTGGTGAGGAATCAATCAGTTAATAAAGTTCTTAGAACAGTGCCTGGCACATGGAAGGCATTAAAACATGTTAGCTACCATTACTGTCTTATGGTTTTGTCTAGGGCTAGCTATCAGAAAGTCCAACGTAATTATTTTTTTATTTTTATTTTTTGATGAGGAAGACTAGCCCTGAGCTAACATCTGTTGCCAATCCTCCTCTTTTTGCTGAGGAAGATTGGCCCTGGGCTCACACCCGTGCCCATCTTCCTCTATCTTATGTGGGATGCCTGCCACAGCATAGCTTGATAAGCGGTGTGTAGGTCCTCGCCTGGGATCCAGACCTGTGAACCCCAGGCTGCCGAAGCGGAGCGCGTGAACTTAACCACTACGCCACTGGGCTGGCCCCCCAAAGTAATTATTTTATCAATATGTAAATTATTTACTTTCCTGTAGCAAAGTTAATAAATGGGCAGATAAGTAACAGTAAAATGAACAAAAGCAAAGTTCTTATCTATGTACATTCTGAAGTGAGACAAGGATAGGACAAGATTTTCCTGTTTAGTTATTCAACAAATTCCTATTAAATAGTTCCCATATGCTGGGCATCATGCAAGGTGCTTGGAAGTATTCCTCTCATTTATGTGCCTTAAATAGAATGCATTCTATAATGTAACACGCAAAGAAAATATAAGGATCATTTTTCTTACCCAATAAGAAGTCTGGAGGTGGCAGAGCTGCTCTAAAATTCTATCAACCAACCAGGTTCCATCTCTCTCCCTGCTCTGCCATCATAGCGATGACTGAGGTACAGCAAACAACACTGGGCCCGAATGAGGGCCACTAGCTTTGCAGGCTCCAACAGGTGGATCTTTAAATCCTTCTGGCCAAATACTTCGTTTCCCATTTTTCTTGCAGCATTCCACTTACAGGTACCAAATTTTATATCAGTTAGGAATTCTGTTTGGCTGCTAATGACAAGGAGTCAAACACTGGTGGCTCAATACAGTGTTTCATTTTTCTCAAGTACTGGGAAGCCTGGAGAGAGGTGGTCCAGGGATGGAGGCTTTGCTATGTCATCAGGGACTCAAGATCTTCTTATCTTTCTGCTCAGTTATCCTGAGCACATGCTGTGGTCTCCTGGCTCAGGATGGCTATGCCACTTCTAGTATGGCCTCTGCTTCCTGGGAAAGAGAAAGAATGTGAAGGGAATACGGCACCTATCAGCTCTGCCCCCTTTTAAAGGCCTTTCCCAGAAGTACCACCCTGCAACTGATAACTCATTGGACAGAACTATGTCACATGACCATTGTAGCCATAGCGATCTTGGCAGATGTGTATTTTTTGCCAGTCTAGGCACACTGCCTCTCTGAACTAAGTAGGAGATCTTTCAGTAAAAAAAGAAAGGGAGAAAGAATATTGGGTAGGCATCCAGCAGTGACTGCCAGAAACCAACAATCCATCCAGTATAGTGCTTCATCGCCCTATACACCCCTCTCTGATGGGAGATCATGGCTGGCCTCTAATGTGTCACCCTGCAAAGGACCAACCATGGTATTGAAAACATTAGATCATTACAGATTCACGTGTATCTTCCTAGACACCTCTTCTGGTAATAAAGATATTTCCAATTTATATAGAATTCTTCCCTGGTTATTTAACACATTAGTGGGATTTAAAAATGTATTAAAATTGCTTTGGATCCATCACTGTCATGAACGACGTTGGGAAATATTTGCCAGAAGCCAAACATTTGAACAGCTTTAGCCATGGCATCAGAAAAACTGCAGTTACATTCGGGAAAGAACTGCTTGATGTGTGACATTAAAATGCAATTCCCCAGGCAACTGAGAGGGAGACACATTCAATAACAACAGAGCTGCCATGAATCGCTAAGATTTTTTTCAGAATTTGCAACACCTTTTATTTATTTTTCATTGACAGTTAAATTACCACTTGAAAGCATCTGCTGACTAGAAAACAAATCCTCAGCTCTGGATAAACGAGGCATCCTCCAGAAATAACTATCACACTAGTTGAGGGGGGAGATCGGGGAGAAGGCATGAGCCATGAAATGTGCAGCGGGAGGGACAGCCTTGCCCCAGACATGGCTGTGTTGGAGATTGGGCTCTTTGCAGATTCTCGTTGGTCAGTGTTCAGATCCTCTTCGTCTCAGATGACAGAGCGCCACCCCCGTGTTCTGATCATACATGAGTTCGACAACCTCTCTCGTTGAATTGTGCCATTTCACAAAGCCTGGTTGGGAACTCAACATATAGGCATTTAATAGGAAATGTTATTTAGCAAAATGCATCATCTGAGGTATAATTCCACAATCAGAGGTACTTCCACAATCAGAGGTTGCACAAAGTATATAAAAGAAATACCAGGACAGCCCTGGTGGCCTAGTGGTTAAGTTTGGCGTGCTCCGCTTTGGCAGCCCGGGTTTGGTTCCCAGGCGACAACCTACACCACTTGTCTGTCAGTGGCCATGCCGTGGCGGTGGGTCACATACAAAAAAATGAGAAAGATTGGCAACAGATGTTAGCTTAGGGCGAATCTTCCTCAGGAAAACAAAAGAACACCAAACTCACAGTATTTACAATACAGTTTTACCTCACTTAACACAATCTATTACTGAAAAACTTGAAACAAAACATATCCTTATTGACTTACATTATAATTCCAGAAATATTTTATTTCAACATCAGATTAATTTTCAGTTAATGATAAGAGAGAACACTTTAAGTTTCTCTGGTCTGTACTTAAACTCCCTTGAGTAAATCAGCACTTAAATACTCATCTTTTCAAGGGATCATTCTATGATTAAAATATTCTTTTTGTATTATAAACATCTTTTCTATTAATAATGGCTAACATTTACTGCTCAGTTGTTATGTGTCTAGTACTGTTGCTAAGCTCTCTACCTAGATTATCTCAAACCCTCACAACAAGCCTAGAGGAAGATCCTATTATTATAATCTTCATTTTACAGATGAGGAAACTGAGGCTTAGAGAAGTTAGGAAACCTGCTCATGGTCACCAAGCTGGTAACTGATGGAGCCAAGGCATGAACTCAGAGAGTGTGACACTGCAGGTTGTTTCTTTCTTTGTTTTAATTGAGATATAATTGACATATAACACTGTAGTAGTTTTAGGTGTACACATAATGAATTGATATATTTGTATACTGTGACATGATCACCACAATAAGTCTAGTTAACATCCATCACCACACAGAGTTACAAATTACTTTTTCTTGTGATGAGAACTTTTAAAATCTACTCTCTTCGCAACTTTCAAATATATAACACAGTATCATTAACTCTAGTCACCATGCTGTACATTACATCCCCATGATTTATCTTTAAACTGGAATTTGTACCTTTTGGCCACCTTCACCCATTTTGCCAATCCTCCACCCCCCCGCCTCTGGCAACCACCAATCTGTTCTCTGTGTCTATGAGGTTGGGTTTTTTTTTTTTTTTAAGATTCCAAATATAAGTGAGATTTTACATACTGTCGTTCTTTGTCTGACTTATTTCCCTTAGGATAATGCCTCCAAGGTTCATCTGTGTTGTTTTGCACACAGGTAATTTCTTAACCACCACATGACATGGCCCTTATTTTTTCTAATTTGTGAGCTTACATAGTTTTACTTTTTAAGTGGCAATAAAATCTCTAGAATTTTTCCAAAATCACTGAAAAAAAAGCACATTTGTCTTAGAGGTAGCAACATCAAAGAACTTGTTGAATTGATGAATGTAAGCTCTTTGAGGTCAGAGATTTTTTTGTTTCTTTTGTTCACTCTTGTGTTATCTGTGTCTCCCACAGAGCCTGGCACAGAGTAGACGTTCACTAAAGATTTGTTGAATGAATGAATGATATCTGATTCTGATGGCATCATGGGGCCAATCCTCCTCCATGGCAATGGATGCCCTCTGAAGTTTACTAACTCTGCTAGAACAGATGACAAGCTTAATTTTTGTTAATCTCTAAAAACCATAAATATTTTGCATATTGTAGGTTATACATTGAAAATGGCCTCCTAACATACACCTGACTCAGGAATTGACTGAAATCCTAGAGAGAATCAGCTCAAGGTGAAAACATTTGAACAATTACATGAAACTTTAAATTCCTCCTTCTTGGCTCAGATTCTCAACCTTAAGGTTCACATCTGATTTTGGATCCAGTACAGAATGGGGGAAATTGTCTCTAGAGGGTCTTCTGTCTGTGCCTATTGACATGAACAAGGTTAGGCAGAACATGGGTGAAAGAGGCTTATTGCCTTTACAGTGGGTGTGCAGGTGGTCCTGAGCCAGGGCAGTAACTGAGGGAAGCGATCCCAGGACAGAAGCCCCACTCCCATGCCGCATCATTACGCAGACTGAAGAATGCTTCACATCCAGCTCTTCCTACGAACTCTGCATCCTTAGTGCAACTTAGGGTGGTGACAGCATGCATTGCATGACTTTTTTTTATAGCTAACTAGGAAACAAAGTTGGATTTTACCCTCTCTGACCATATTTCCTGTGCTGCAATTAATATGTAGAACACCCAGAGAAGAAACATAGCTCAGTCAGCCTGCCCAGAGCGGCATTTACCTGACTGCCGACTCAGGGCATCAAAATTCAGTCTTCAGTTGGGGTTCCACATGGCTTATTCTATACTCAGGACTTTAACGTGATTTATAACTGAGCCTACCCTACAGAATGAGAACCACATACAGTTTATTGGCTTGGTAACTATGAATGCCATGCAGTGGCATGGCAGTTCTTCATTAAAAGGTGGTTGAGAGGCCAGCCCAGTGGCATAGTGGTTAAGTTCACACTCTCCGCTTCAGCGGTCCAGGGTTGGCAGGTTCGGATCCCGGGCACAGGCCTATGCACCGCTCATCAAGCCATACTGTGGTGTCATCCCATATACAAAATAGAGGAAGATTAGCACAGATGTTAGCTCAGGGCTTATCTTCCTCAGCAAAAAGAGGAAGATAGGCAACGGATGTTAGCTCAGGGGCAATCTTCCTCACCAAAAAAAAAAAAAAGCTGGTTGAAACCCTTTGCCAAACAGCATCATATCAGAAATGTTATTTATTTTTTTATTTTTTGTGAGGAAGATCAGCCCTGAGCTAACATCCATGCTAATCCTCCTCTTTTTGCTGAGGAAGACCGGCTCTGAGCTAACATCTATTGCCAATCCTCCTCCTTTTTTTTTCTCCCCAAAGCCCCAGCAAATAGTTGTATATCACAGCTGCACATCCTTCTAGTTGCTGGGACGCGGCCTCAGCATGGCCGGAGAAGCGGTGCGTCGGTGCGCGCCCGGGATCTGAACCCGGGCCGCCAGCAGCGGGGCGCGCGCACTCCACTGCCAAGCCATGGGCCGGCCCCCAGAAATGTTATTTTTAATAGAAACACTTACATTCATTTTATTTGAATTTAATAGAAGAAAAAGGATCTGAAGTAAATTTGAAGGAATTGATTTTGAAAAATCTGTATTAGGGTTCTCCAGAGAAACAGAACCAAAAGGATATATAAAGATATAAATATATATATGAGGAGATTTATTATAGGAATTGGATCACATGGTTACAGAGGCTGAGAAGTCCCACCATCTCCTACCTGCAGGCTGGAGGACCGGGAAAGCCGATGGTGTAATTCAGTCTGAGTCCAAACACCTGAGAAGTGGGTGGGGGTGTGGTTGGAAAAGTGGGAGAGGCTGATGGCATAAGCCCTGATTTGAGTCAGAAAGCCCAAGAACCAAGACCTGGATGTCCGATGCTGGAAGGCGGAAGAAGGTGGACGTCTCAGGTTAAGCAGAGAGAGGGAAGGTGCCCTTCCTCCGCCTTTTTGTTCTGTTCAGGCCCTCAATAAATTGGGTGATGCCCACCTGCTTTGGGGAGGGCAATTTTTTTTTACTCAGTTCACCAATTCAAATACTAATCTTCCAGAAACACCCTCAGAGATGCACCCAGAAATAATGTTTTACCAGCTATCTAGGCATCCATTAGCCCAGTCAAGTTGACACATAAAATTAACCATCACAATAAGTATTTGTTTTTTCATCACCAGTGATATTTCTTTAACAATCCCACTAAAGTTAAAAAAAGAAATTATAGGGGCCGGCCAGGTGGCGTAGTGGTTAGGTTCACATGCTCTGCTTTGGTGGCCCAGCGTTCTTGGGTTTGGATGCCAGGCGCGGATCTATACATCGCTCATCAAGTCATGCTGTGGTGGCATCCCACATACAAAATAGATGAAGATGGGCACGGATGTTAGCTCAGCGACAATCTTCCTCAAGCACAAAGAGGAGGATTGGCAACAGATGTTAGCTCAGGGCCGATCTTCCTCACCAAAAAAAAAAAAGAAAGAAAGAAAGAAATTATAAAAACCATGAAGAGGTTTGAGTTGTTGTTTGATTTTTTTACTACTATGTTTCAGTTTAAATAATATTATTGACTCCTTTTTATGAAAGATGAAGACTGTGCCCATCTCTCTTTCCCTAATTCTTGGTTTTGGTTAATTGTATTATTATTCTTATACTGTCCAGGTTAATACTGTTCACGTTCTGTTCCGTAACAATGATTCTTAAAGTTATTTATTATTGGCTTTGTACTTAGTATTGTTTTTATATTTAAATGTTTAAAATTGGTTTTATAAGTTTACTGTAGCGCCTTCATTCTTGAGTTATTTTGATTATGTCTTAATTACCAGGATCTCATATCAAGTGGTTTTCTCAATAAGGACTTACAGGAGTTGTGTTTTCTGAGTTCATACATGTTTGAGATGGTATACCCTTAAACTTGAATGCTTTCCTGCATGGGTATAACTTACTTTCCTTAAATCTATAAAATTGCCTCCTTCAAAAAATTTGTTTTTTTGGCAATGAATGTTGCTGGGGAAAAATTGAATGCTATGTCCTTACTCCTAACCCCTTTTAGGCAATTCATTGTTTTGTTTTTTGCCTGGATGCTTGAAAAAAATCTATCCTTGAGCCTGTCTTTATCCTTGAAGTTTATCTAACTTGGGGTTAAGCATTCTGTCTCAAATTTTTCTAGAACATATTGTTCTAGAAAACTCTACATATATTTTGCAAACTATATTTTTAATTTTTAAGAGAAAGATTCTTTTTTATTGAGATATAATTCATACACCATAAAACCCATCCTTTTAAAGTATACAGTTCAGTAGTTTTTAGTATATTCACAAAGTTGTACAACCATCACCACTATCTAATTCCAGAAAATTTTCATTACCCCCAAAAGAAACCCCATACCTATCAGTGGTCACTCCCTATTCCCCATTCCCCCCAGGCCCTGGCAACTGCTAATCTACTTTTTGTCTCTATGCATTTGTTTGTTCTGGACATTTCATATAACAGAATCACACAACATGTGGACTTTTGTGTCTGACTTTTTTTACTTAGTATAATGTTTTCAAGGTTCATCCATGTCATAGGATATATCAGTGCTTCATTTTTATGGCTGAATAATATTCCAGCATATGTACACATCATACCTTATTTATCCATTCATCAGTTGATATATTTGGGTTGTTTCCACTTTTTGGCTACTATGAATAATGGTGCTCTGAACATTCATGTCCAGGTTTTTGTGTGGACATGTGTTTTCATTACTCTTGGGTTTATACTTGCTGTGGAATTGCTGGGTCATATGGTAAATCTATGGTTAACCTCTTAAGGAACTGCCAGACTGTTTTCTAAGGCCGGTGAACTATTTTATATTCCTACCAGCAGTGTATGAGGATTTTCATTTTTTCCCATCCTCAGAAACACTTGTTATTATCTATCTTTTTGATTATAGCCATCCTAGTAGGTATGTGGTAGTATTCACTCACACCCTGATTTGCATTTCCCTGATGGCTAATGACGTTGAGCATCTTTTCATGTGCTTATTGGCCATGTGTATATCTTTGGAGAAATATCTATTCATATCCTTTGCCCATTTTTAAATTAGGTTAATGATGTTTTTATTATTGAGTTGTAAGAGTTCTTTATATATTCTAGATACGAGGCCCATGCCAGATAGATGATTTGCAAATATTTTCTTCCATTCTGTGGGCTGTCTTTTCCCTTTCTTGATAGTGTCTTTTTTTTTTTTTTGTGAGGAAGATCAGCCCTGAGCTAACATCCGCCAATCCTCCTCTTTTTTTTTTTTTTTTTGCTGAGGAAGACGGCCCTGGGCTAACATCTGTGCCTATCTTCCTCCACTTTATATGGGACGCCGCCACAGCATGGCTTACCAAGCAGTGCGTCGGTGCGTGCCCGGGATCCGAACCAGCGAACCCTGGGCCGCCGCAGTGGAGCGCGCGCACTTAACCGCTTGCGCCACCGGGCCGGCCCCTCTTGATAGTGTCTTTTGAAGCTCAAAAGTTTTTAATTTTGGTGAAGTCTAATTTATCTTTTTTGTTGTTGTTGTCGTTGCTTCCATTTTTGGTGTTATTTCTAAGGAATCTAATTACCTAATTCAAAGTCACGAAGATTTATGCCTATCGTTTGTTCTAAGACACTTATAATTTTTCCTCTTACATTTAGCTCTTGGATCTATTTTGAGTTAATTTTTGTATGCAGTATGAAATAGAGATCCAACTTCTTTCTTTTGCATGTAGATGTTCAGTTGTCCTAGTCTCATTTGTTAAAAAGACTTTTCTTTATCCCATTGAATTGCCTTGGCACCCTTGTTGAAAGTCAATTGGGGGGCCGGCCCTGTGGCGTAGCAGTTAAGTGCGTGCCCTCTGCTGCTGGCGGCCGGGGTTTGGATCCCGGGCGCACACAGACGCATCGCTTGTCAGGCCATGCTGTGGCGGCGTCCCACATAAAGTGGAGGAAGATGGGCACGGATGCTAGCTCAGGGCCAGTCTTCCTCAGCAAAGAGAGGAGGATTGGCATGGACGTTAGCTCAGGGCTGATCTTCCTCACAAAAAAAAAAGAAAATCAATTGGACATAAATATAAGAGCTTAACTCTGGGGGAGAAATATGCTTATATCTTTGACTATATCCTCTCATTTGTTGGGTTCTCTACCTCAGGCACTCTAAAATTATTCTTATGCTAGATCATCTTTGTCTTCTCTAGTAGCTTTCATCCTCGTTTTTTATTTTGCATTCATTCTTGTGCCATTCTTCACGTCAGTAATTAAATTTTCAACAGTGTCTATTTTGTACATGGTTCTTTCTAATTAATTCCACAACAATGATTGTCCTCAATTTCCTTAGATCTGTAACTACTTTTTCAATTCTATTATTTTCTTATCTTGGTTTTTGTCTCATTGAATTCATGTTTTCATTAAGTTGTTCTGTAGCATAAAACATTTGTGAGGAACTTTCTTCTGTTCCATGAGTTTTGTTTTCTTCTCAGCTGCATTCTTTGTCTTTACATCTTCTACATGCTGTATCATTTCTCCCCTTTGTTTAATCTTGTTTTGTTTGGCTGTTGTATGTTTGCAGTTGCCATGCTGTTTCTCTGCCTCCTGTCCACGCCTGAGTCTACTGAGGGTGACTGCTTTGTGTTTCCCATTATAGCAGAAGCCCATTTGTTTTCCTGACTCGGCTACAGTTTACAGCTTGAGGAGTTGGAGATGTATCCTTTCTCCAGCGAGAGGCTGTGAAGGTTGGGACAACACTCAGCTGTGGTAGACGGTACTCTCCATTAATATCCCTCTTTTTAGCATCTGCTTGTTCTTCTGAGATGGTATTAAAGATTCTTTACCACAGACATGTGACTATTTGGGGTCTGTCTATTCTCCCCTTGTGTGGTACCTTTGGGCTTTGGATAGTTTCTCAATACAGTGTGGAGCCCTCAAGGCTTCCCTTTCATCTCAGAGAATCAGCTCAGTGTTCATATTCTCCTATTTTCTCTCCAAAAGTTGTTCCATTGCTCTTCAGTCAGAAAAGAAAGGTAAGGGCCTCCATTCAATTTGCTTTTCCCTATATTTGAGGGATTTACCGAGATATTGCAGGATTTCAGCAACTCCACAGTCCTGCTTCTGGAAGTTAGGAGTGGGATAAGGACACTTGCTTATGTACCTTTCCACCTTGATCCAGAATCTCCTCCAAAGTTTGAATAACAAATGTAGAACCTTCATCAAGTGCACTTAAAGAAATTTGCTTTTTTCCCATTACCATTGCCAAATGTTACCCTTGGTAAGTGACTGCATATTTCTGTAGCCCTGTCGTGTTCAGTCTTTGCACTGTGTATCTCACTCATCTGCTTCTCTGTTCTGCTACTGCCCCAGAAACGGGAGAATTAAAAAAAAATTCCCTGGCATTTTGGTGGAAAGCAATTCTCAGGTTGGGTCCAAGGTGAAAATGGGTCCCTTACTGGGTTAGAAACATGGATGCTGTTACAGTTCCTGGCTGTGAATGCTCATAGGTTTGCTGTTGAACCATTTTATGCTAATAAATTCTGTGGGACATATCCCCCCTCTTTTAGTTTATTCCTCCTTTTCCTTGCATTTCTACTTATAACCGCCCCTGCCAACTACCTACTCTGTTCATATAATGTTGGCAATTTTAAAGCTTCCTTATATTACCTTTGGGCAACTGGCTGAAAGGCACTGCCTCCATTTTACAAGTAAATATATCACAGAACAAATCCAGAGACCTTATTCTGGTAATTGACCATAAAAGTGCTGATGCCTCAGTGGCAGTGCTTATAAGAAAATGTTAATTTTCAGGGTAAAAATTTCATTAGAAATGGTATTTAGGGAATATGATTTTTGTTAATGTTTATAAATGTTTTTAAAGAAAGGCAGAAGGTTGCCACTAAAAAAACAATCTTATGGAAACCACGTCCATCGATTCCCTCTGTTTTTAATGTACCTCACTTGGTATCTTTGTTTTCATTTGTTAAATACAAGGCCATCCTTTAATGTGCCTCTAACTATGCTTGAAACAGTTGGAGACCCAGTGAATAATTCTGATCAGGAAGTATCAGCAGACAGTGGGCAGTGCAGTTAGAGGGAAAAAATATTGCAGGACCTTGCTGATGGGAAAAAAAATACCCTTCAAGACAATAACTATTAGGAAAGTAACAAAGAAGCTTTCTAAGGGATGTTCATATTTCTATAATTTATGTAATTTGGTATTTAATGTACATAGAAATTCAATAACTATTCTTTAAAAACCCATTGACGTGAATATTTCTTCTATTTTAGATTAAAGGTGCCTAGGAGGCCAGACAATTTCCATATTTCTTTCCTCAATGTTTAGAATAGGGCTATGCCTGGAGCAGACATCCAATAAATACTAATTACTAATTGTACTGACTGAGCTAATTTACTAGTATAGAATCATTCCAGGGGCTCCCCTCTTGATTTGTCTGATACTAAGCCTAACAATACCTATTTATATGTCAGAAAAATCAGCATTAGAAACTCTCTGGAGCGAATCAAAAGATATTAATTTGATACGTTTGTTTTTTTGTGTGTGTGTGAGGAAGATTGGCTCTGAGCTAACATCTGCCAATCCTCCTCTTTTTGCTGAGGAAGACTGGCCCTGGGCTAACATCCATGCCCATCTTCCTCCATTTTATATGGGACGCCGCCACAGCATGGCCTGACAAGCGGTGCCTCGGTGCGCGCCCGGGATCCGAAGCGGCGAACCCCGGGCCACCCGCCGCAGCGGAGCGCGCGCACTTAACCGCCTGCGCCACCGGGCCGGCCCCTGCTACATGTTTTAAAACTCACCTTTGGCATTATAACAATTCAAGTGAGGAAAAAAGTCTATTATTTAATCTTAAAGAAAACAGTCAAAGTAGATGCCACTGGCTGAGTCCAGTTGATCAATAACATTTCACAATCTGTACCTACCTGTGGGGAAAGCAGCTGAGCACGTCACTCTAAAACGATCGAGCACCAAATTTCCACAATTGCTTTTCCACAAAACGCAAATGGGTTTTAAATGAAAGCCCTAACTTTTCTTCGCTTGCAAATCAATTTCTCCAGGGTCAAAGTTCTGGCCAGCACAAATACCACTCCCTTAGATATAGGGACTCACATAGGGCCACTTGGAGTAACACTGGAGGATTCTCGTAGATGGCAGGTGCGTTGGACATATTTTTAACTAACGAAGCAAAAGTTTCAAGTCATATTATTCTGTTGCCTTAAGGGTTGATTGCCTTACCACCGGCTTAACCCGGTCTCTTCGCGGCGAGGCCACCTGTTTGCTCCTCTTGCACAGGACGAGGGAACGGGAGCACGGCTGAGGCAGCGCCCTCTTTGCACCAAGAGGAGAGGGCTGCCCGGGCGCCCAGACTGCGCCTCCCTCCGGATTCGGTTCATCCCGCAACAACCCAGGGGTCCTCCGCACTGCTCCCGGCGGGCGCGAGAGGGCCTGGAGCCGCGTCCGCGGCACCAGCCCGGCCAGCGACCTCTCGGCAGCGCCCCGCCGAGCCCGCCGCGCTCCCGGCAGCGCCGCCCGCTCCCGGGCGCCCGGGGGGCGGGGCGAGGGGCGGGGCGAGCGCGTGACGCGGCGGCTCCGGCCAATGGGAGCGCCCCCCGGCGCCGGCCGAGCCGCCGGCCATAAAAAGGAGGCGCTGGCGCGCGCTCCAGCCCCCGGCTGTCCCTGCTCGGTGAGTGGCTGCCTGGGCGCCTACCTTCGTCAAGTGACTCCGGCTACAGCCTGTTCCCTGCGGCCGCCGGCGAACTTACTTGCAGCCCCTGAAGCGCCCCAGCGTCTCTCCCGGGCGGCAGCGGCGGGCCCATGGAGAAAGGTCCGGTGCGGGCCCCGGCCAAGCCGCGGGGCGCCAGGTGCAGCAATGGGTTCCCCGAGGGGGAGCCGCGGCCCGGGCCGAGCCGGCCGGCCGAGAAGCCGCCGCGGCCGGAGACCAAGAGCGCCCAGCCGGCGGACGGCTGGAAGGGCGAGCGGCCCCGCAGCGAGGAGGACAACGAGCTGAACCTGCCCAACCTGGCGGCCGCCTACTCGTCCATCCTGCGCTCGCTGGGCGAGGACCCCCAGCGGCAGGGGCTGCTCAAGACGCCCTGGAGGGCGGCCACGGCCATGCAGTTCTTCACCAAGGGCTACCAGGAGACCATCTCAGGTCAGTGCTCCCGCCGGGGCGCGGGGAGGTGGCCGCGGGAAGCGCGCGTCGGCTCCGGGAAGTTTCCGGAGTTGCCTCACTCTTGGCACAGGGGGCGGAGTGCTGTCACCTTGCGGGCTCCGCCGCCCCGCAAGGCGAGGCCCTGCGTGGGGCGCATTTCGGGTGCCCCGGGCGGCCGCGGCGTCTCCACCCGAGGGGTCCTCCCCGGGGCTTGCGTTGGCGCCGCGGTCACTGAGCGCCCTGCGGGCGTTGCCTGCAGCCGGTCTCATCCGAGCGCCCGGGACCGGATGGTGGGGGCGTGTGCTGGACCCTGAATGCCGGTGATAAGGATCACTTGGGTGCTTGTGGAAGTGACGGCTTCCTCGGTCGTCCTTTCCCTTGAGATCTCGTTTTTTTGTAGGTCTGGGGTGAAGCCTTGGTTTCGTGTGCTTCAAGCTCCCGGGGTGATCCTTCTCCCAACCGCGGGGACCCGCACTCTCGCTGACTTACTAGGGGACCTGAGTCTTCAGAGAGTTGCAATTCTCTTTTGTCCACATCAAGTTCACTCCAGCTCAGGGCTTTTTCAGAGTTTGGCACAATTCTGGGCACGGGCTTCCCCGGAGTTTGGGGTGTGAAGTTTCTTGGGCTAGTTTGCTGCTTAGAGCCTTCTTGCCCTATTCCCCCCCACTCCAAAAAACCCAAAAGCAATAAAGTGACTTCTTGGGAGTCGGGGAGGTTCGCTGGGCCCTGGAACCCGGAGTTGAGTCCCTCTCTCACCCGCGCCCGGTCTCCCCCCACCCCTGTCCCCGCCCCATCCAGATAAGCTGGGCTGGCCCAGTGCTGTTGGCGCCTGAGACAGGTCTGGCTTTCCCCCGGGAGGCAAGGGAATAGTCAGTGTGGGGGCGGGGGTGGAGGGGGAGTGGAAAATGACTGAGGACTTTGCTGGGTGAGCACGTTGGTCTTTAAAGAAAGAAAGAAAGAAAGAAAAGCTTCTGCCTTGTACAGCTGGGACCAAGGACGTTGTTTTCCAGTTTACATCTGTGTCACTTGGTGACGTTTATTTCTTGGGCATAAGAAGCCTTCTGGACCATCACCATTTCTCAAAGAATAACAGTGTTGCTTCCCAAGGTAACCTCCCTGCCCCTGGTATTTCTCTGATAGAATGTCTGGCGACTCCCTGGGTAGATCTAGGGAAGAACAAAGTTATTTTTGCCCAGTCTTCCACACCCCAAAGGAAGGGTGGGTAATCAGAGTGGGAGAGGGGTGGGGCCCAGAAAGGAAATGATGCTACATCCTAAGTAAAACCAAGAAATAGACCTTTAGTTCTGTGTCCAAGTTCACTTTCTACCCCTCGATGGTAAAAGTTTGGAGCCTCAAAAGCAGAATTTCGAAATGCAAAGACTGAAGAATAGACATTCTTCATTTGGTGAATATTCTGTCATTTGGTGATATTCCACAATGTAATAAAGGAACATCCTTTTAGGGCCTCCCTCATTCTGCCTCTTAAGGACACAGAAAGTGGTCTCCACAGCACTGGTCAGGCTTTGGGAATCTTGCCTTAACAGAATTCACAGGAGAGAGAGGGATTTCTGACCTGAGACGGGTCACAGAATTACCTACAGTGGCTCACAAGGTTTACTTAAGAAATGGTTAGCAGACATTAGTCTCATGAACCGTAGGACTAATGACTCCAAGGAACACTTCATTCTACTCTTGAAAGCTCTTCTTGTCAAGTGTTACCTTATTATTTGAAAAGTCCGTGGACCTAGAGACAGAAAGCAGGTTAGGGGTTGCCGGGACCCAGAGAGGAGGGTGGAATGGGGAATGACTGCTTAATGGGTATGGGGTTTCCTTTTGGGGTGATGAAAATGTTCTGGAACTAGACAGTGGTGATGGTTGCACAACATTGTGAATGTACTAAATGCCACTGAGTGTACTAACTTGTACACTTTAAAATGGTTAAAATGATGAATTTTATGTATATTTTTCTGTAATAAAAAGTCCATGGACTGTTTAAGAAATATTAATAGCCATTAATTGAATAGTGTTTATGCGCTAAGTGCTTTATGTGGATGGTCTTGGTTAATCCTCAGTTTTGAGGTCAACACTGTTTTCTTACCCCATCACAAAGAACCTGAGGCAGAGAGGTTGACAGCTTATAAGGGTAAAGCTGGGGTTTGCATACAGGTGGCCTGAATGCAGAACTCTGAGCTATTTCCTTATATTGCTACTTAAAGAGATATATCAGTGTATTTAATCTACTCAGTATTTTAAACTGTGAGTTGTGATCTAATAGTTGGGGCACTAGCATAAAAAAAATGTGGAGTAGAATGGAGAAGATCAGTCGACCACACGTAGCAAGGGTAAATGTTCTGAGGAACTTCTGTGTAGGTTTTATGGATACAATTTTTTTGGTGTGTTCTGGCTCCAGATGTAAAATGTATTTTTTACTGTAAGTTGTGGTCAAAAGTTTGAAAGCCTCTATCTAGAGGATCACACTTTAGGGACTTATCTACATTGATTTCCTAGAGGTACATAGTTAAAGAGAAGACAGAGAGGAGAGGACGACAAGGATGCTGCTGAACTTAAAGGAATGAACCTGAAATGTTGGTGGTCCAGGCCTTGGACTCACCTGGGTGGGAGAGAGAGGGAAGGATACTTTAAATCTGTAGAAAATATAGAAGAGAGTAATAGAGAAAACAATCTTGCACAATTTTTATTTCTTTAGAGAGCATAAGTCAGTAACCACTATAGATTGTTTTCGATAGAAACAAACTTCTTTGAAACTGTCACTTTTCTAGGCTTGTAAAGAAGATAGTTTATATCTTTTATATCTCTGTATATTAATTCCTGGTTAATATTGTTGACTTAAGTGTTGTAAAATATAAAATAAGTTGGTCCTTTACATTCCCCCAATTATTATTTTTTTCAGTTCCTCCTGAGTGGATTGATGCTCACTTATGGTGTTCTGGGAATTGGTCAGTTCTCACTGCACTGCAGCTTCTCTCTGTGACCCTTGCCTGGTGCACCTTTCCCTCCTTTCTAAGGTGCCCCTCCCCATAGGGCGTCTGGGGTCACCTGTGATGGGGCTGTGTCAGGGTTGGGCGAGTCTGCTGGTTACTGTTGACCACTGGGCTGCAGCTTGTCGGCCAGGAGGGAGGGCTGGAGGAGACACCGTCACCTCTCCCAGGAACTGCTGTCCTTTGAATCTAGCATCATAGGGGGATTCCTAGACCAGCTCATCTTTAGCTATTGCTGTCTCTTTTCAGCTTAACCACATCCTGGTTCTCTTACATCTTCAAGGTTTTACCTCGATGAGGTCTCCTTTCTATGTAAGGAGACTTTCCTGTATTTCTGCTCTTCTTTTATTCAGAACCTTAGTTAAATTGAAGGGTCTACTGTTCCCTGAGATCCTTGGTATTCATGTCCCTGTGTCTGACCCTTCCCATTTTCTGGCCTCTCCTGGGTGTAAATGGGAGCAACCTCTTAGTGTTGTCTACCAAAGGTTAAATGTCTATAACTTGTCCCATCAATTGATCTTTTTATGAGTTTATGGGAATACACAAGAGTCTTGACTCTTCTGTCACATTTCTAGTTAAAGTAGGTTTTAGCTTGTCTTATCCAGGCTGCCAAGACAGCTTTCATAAGTCATGTTGACAGTGTCCCAGATTTTGGGAAGTGTGTGAGCTTGTATATAATGCCACATGAGGAGATCATGGACTCCTTGACTGTCTTCCCACTGGGATTGAGGAGTCATGTCCCTGCCTCAGCCATTTTCACTGCAAGATGATATCTATTCTCTGAGATAATGCAAGGCAGTTAGATACTTTATTTATGCAAAAGAGTCTTAGCCACTTCATACTGAAATGTGCTTGCACTCACAAAAAGTTTTCTTTTTGAATTGCAAGCCTCTCTTATTTACCAAGTCAGACTGCTATGGTGAACTAAGAATTGTAACAATTTCTAAGGTGTGAAGTGGAAAAAAGTCAAATTATTTACTATTTCCTACCATATTGTGGGTGAAAGGTGAATTTATGTCCCAAGTTTTACAGTATATTATAGAAACGTTAATTCATCTAGAGGTGCTGTTTTGGATGTGGGTAGTTCATTTAAATCTTGATTCACTAATAACTTTTGTTTTAGTTTATTTTGTTAATGAATACTTATGTAGGACTTAGTTCTGTTTATTGCCAGAAAGAGTACTGTGAATAAAGACGGAAATATAACAAGGCTGTGAAGTATTATATGACTGGAATTTGGGAGTAGTCAAAGTTGATTAAAGCTATTAAGAATTTATTGAGAATGGGGGCCGGCCCGTGGCTTGGCAGCTAAGTGCGCGCGCTCCACTACTGGCGGCCCGGGTTCGGATCCTGGGCGCGCACCAATGCACCGCTTCTCCGGCCATGCTGAGGCCGCGTGCCACATACAGCAACTAGAAGGATGTGCAGCTATGACATACAACTATCTACTGGGGCTTTGGGGGAAAAAAGAAGGAGGAGGAGGATTGGCAATAGATGTTAGCTCAGAGCCGGTCTTCCTCAGCAAAAAGAGGAGGATTAGCATGGATGTTAGCTCAGGGCTGATCTTCCTCACACACACACAAAAAAATTTATTGAGAATGGAGGAGAAAAGCTAGTCCTAATAGTTTCTTTTAAAAATGTATTATCTATAAACAATTTTTGAGGCATGGGAGGAAAAGTCCCTATATATAACTTTGAAATACCAAACAAAGCCATTGAATTGGTATTTTATAAGTTTCGTTAGGCTGCCCTAACAAAGTACCACAAACCGGACTGTTTGAACAACAGAAATCTATTGTTTCACAGTTCTGGAGGTTAGAAGTCCAAAATCAAAGTATTGGCAGAACCATATTCCTTTGAAAGTTGTAGAGGGAGGTGTTCCTTCCCTCTTCCCAGCTTCCGATGGTAGCTGTCAGTCTTTGGTGTACCTTAGCTTGCAGCTGCTTTACACCCATCTCAGCCTCTGTCAGTATCCAGGTTTCCCCCTTAGGAAGGACACCAGTCACATAGGATTGAGTCCACTTTACTCTGGTATGCCTCTTCTTTTTTTTTTTTTTTTTTAATTTATTTTTTTCCCCCCAAAGCCCCAGTAGATAGTTGTATGTCATAGATGCACATCCTTCTAGTTGCTGTACATGGGACGCGATCTCAGCATGGCCAGACAAGCGGTACGTCAGTACGCACCCGGGATCCGAACCCGGGCCGCCAGCAGCGGAGCGCGTGCACTTAACCACCAAGCCACGGGGCTGGCCCTGGTATGCCTCTTCTTAAGTTAGCTAATTACATCTGCAATGACTCTGTTTCCAAATAAGGTCACATTGTGAGGTACTGGGCTTTAGGACTTCAACATATCTTTTTGGAGAGGGAGCACAATTCAACCTATACCAGTGTTAAATACTATTATTGATAAGACTGGGAACTTTACAATTTCATTTAACAAATTCACTGAGTGCTAGGCCCTGCACTGAATGCTGGGAACACAGGGTAAGCAAAACCAGGTATGGTTCCTGCCCTCATGGAACTTCCAATCTAGCGGACAAAAACGTATATTCATCAGAATCACATGGATGAATGTATGATTATAGATTGAGAAACGTGATGGTCAAAAGGACACAGCTCAATGCGAGCATTTAGCAACGGAACTTGATCTGTGCTGGGAGATGGGGAGCGTAATGTTCCAGCTGATGTCTGAATAACACTCCTGATTCCTGACTCGGTGCTGAGTGCTGTTGTGAGTTCTTGACATATATCGCCTCATTTGATCTTCACAATACCCTCTGGAGTAGGTAATATTCTCCCCATTTTGTAGAAGAGGAAACTGAGGCACAGAGAGAACTTGCCCAAGATCGTGTCTTGAAAGTAGCTGCACTGGGAGGTTGAGAGAAAGTAAGGATCACCATTACCTCTGGCAGTCTGTTTAATTTTAATCATCATATTTTACTGATTTATTTGAATCCCCTCCCCTTGTCCTACCCTTTTTGTATTTTCTCTGCTGTTTTCTTTGTCCAGCTCTAGAAACTCTTCCATGCTTGAGCATTCTGTTGGCAGTATACTTCTGTAATTTGAGTCCAGTATTTGGTTGAGTCAGACTGCAGTATTAAAATTTGCCAGGAGAGGGCAACTATCTAATCTTTGATGAATCCTAGATTATGAATCCTGGATTATATGCACAATTCTTAATTGCAGGTGATGCAAGTGAATATGTTCCCTACAGTTATACATTCTGTATTGAGTTGATGGCAATTAGATTGGGGGATAATTTGGATTGGCATGATCAAAGAGTATCTGAACTGAGGTCAATATGTTATACTTAAGGCCGAGAGGACATTCGTTCTGTAGAATTTTGTCCTGTTATAACCATAGCAGTTTTTTAGACCCTTTTAGAAAAGAAGGACTATCTGTATTCATCTTTGATCTCTAACAAATTGCCCACCCAGCACGTGTGAATAACTTGGTGAATGAATTAATTTCTTAGAGACAAAGACCCCTTCTTAACTCTTGTCTTTCTCTTCCCACAGTGCTCTGTGTGTAGGAGCTCAATAAAGGCTGGCTGTTTTATACACTAAAGACAAACACAGGGGATTTAGCATTAAGGAAAAAGCCACAAAAGTTATTCCTGCCAGACCTCCTGAACACCCTAGGCCAGAGGTCATCCTTTAGACATCCTTGTATCCTTGCACCTGTGGAAACCCACCTTCTCTATCCAGCCAGCATATTATTCCAAGGTATCATCTGAAGTGACTGGCCTGTTTCCCTGGCACATCAAAATTCTCATGAGGAAGAATTTCTAGAAAATCTATCAGGATTGCAATCAGTTTTTAAACTGTTGTAGAAATGTTCAAATGTACACAAAATTAGGCCAGTATGACAAGCTTCTGTGTGCCTGTCACACAGCCTCAACCGTTAGCGTGATCAGATCTGTCGAGCTTCATCCCGCCTGCCTCACACACCTTCCCTGCTGAGTTATTTTAAATCAGGTCCTAGATATGTCACTCCATTGGTAAATACTTCCTTATGTCTCTAAAATATAAAGACTAAAAAAAATATTATCACACTTGAAATTAACAGTAATTCCTTAATACCAAATATCTAACCAGTGTTGACATTGCTCTGATTTTCTCACAGGTGCCTCTTTACAAATTGATTTGTTGAATAAGGATTGAAACAACATTCATATGTTTTATTTGATAAATGTCTTAAAGTTTCTTTTAATTTGTTAGTTTGCTATTCCTTTTTATCCCCTAACAATTTGTTGAAAAAACAGGGTCATTTGTCCTATAGAATTTCCCACATTCTGGATTTTGCTCATTATTTTCTCATAATTTAGTTTAACATATTCCTTTACCCCTGTATTGCTTATATACTAGTGGTTAGATTTTGAGGCTTGCTTCTCCCCCTCGTCCACCTAAAAAAATAACATAAATTTAGTCAAGAATACTTCATAGGTGGTGGCACATGCTTCCATCAGGAAGCAGCTCAATATTAGTTGTCCATCTTTTTGTGATGTTAAAATTGATCATCTTTAGGTGTTATCAGCCCATTTGTCCATTACAAAGTTCTCCACCAGCCTTTCACCTACTGGTTTTAGTAGCCATTGATGATTGCCTAGATCCAGTATTTCTTAGAAGTTGAAAAATAATGATGTTTGGTTCTTTAATTCCTTCTGAATTTGTTAACTTGAGTTCTTCTATAGAGAAGTATATAGGAACTCTTTAGGCTATCTTTGCAACTATTTGGCAAGTTTAAAACTATTTAAAATAAATAGTTTTTATTTTATAAATAAATTTATAAATTTTATATTTATATATATTTATATATTTTATATATAAAATTTATATATTTTATATATAAAATTTATAAATTTTATAAATTAATTTATAAATAACAAACTGGGAAGAAATATTTACAACTCGTATCATAGACAACAGGATAATCACACTAATATAAAAAGTGATGCTGGAAATTAATGTGAGAGAAAGGCCAAAAACACAATTGAAAAATTGGCAAGACGTGGAAACAGGCAGTTCGCAGAAAGGAAATACAAATGACTCTTAAGCACATGGAAAGATGCTTGACTTTGTAGACCTTAAAAATAAAACAGCCAGTTATTTTACCAGCAAAATGAGTTTACTCAGGAAAAACCAAAGAATTGAATTTGAGACCCACATGCTATGACAAAAGTTATAGGCAAGTCCAACGATCAAAGGAGAGGAATATTATTTTATAGGGAAAAAGGAGGAAATTGGGAGGGGTTGTTTTCAACAAAACTCCATTGGAGAAAAGCAAGAGTTCAGGGTGGTAATGGTTTCTCATTGGTTAAATTGCTGTTTTGGTTAGATTTCTGTTTGGGATGCAATGTATGTTTCTTCCTGTCATTGACAGTTCTTTGCTATTCTTTCTGTTGGGTCTGTAATTGACTGTCTTTCCTATAATTGACCTCCAGTGGTTCTGCGTGGGAGCTCTGCCTTCAGGCCTCCTGACTCCGTTTTAAATGAGGTTTCCCTTTATTAATTTTCACAACCTAGCCCTCAAGAAAAATGCAATCAGACCACCCCAAGACACATTTTTTCTTTATTAGAGTGGCAAAAGTCCAGAAATTTGATACTGTATTATGTTATTGAAGTGATAGGGAAACAAATATTATTGTTGAGAGTGTAACTATCCTTATGGAGGATAATTTGGTAACATCCATCAAATACAAACGTATATATCCTACTTGAAAATCCTGCCTCTGGGAATTGATCTTGCATAGATACTTGCATACACGAAATGATATATGCTCAAGGTTAGTCCCTGCAGCCTGGTATGGAAGCACCCTAAATGTCTAGTCCCTTAGAATGGCTGAATGATGCAGAGGAATTGTATTTTGTAGGAAAAAGGTGGGTGGGGGGAGATAATAAAATATTGTTTATATAAGCATGAAGAATTGGGGGAGGCACAAGCAGTCCCGTGTTAATTAGGGCTGTGAACTGGGCAGATGGCAGACAGGAGTAGAAGCAAGACTTCTCTCTCTATTTTCAGGTTTTTATTTTGAAGTATGTGCATGTATTTTCAAATAGATAAATTTAAAATATTGTGACAAATTTGTTTCAAATCTAGGAGTAAAAGAAATACAACTTTTCCTAATGGCTAGCTAATAAGAAAAATCTGGTTAGTGAAAACGTTTATCCTGAAATCAGAGGAAAATAGATGTATGTATTTGCAGACTTGGTCTTCATTGTGATATTTATTACATATAGAAAGAGCCTGAGTTTGACTGTGACCTTGTCCCTTAACTATCTGTATAATTAATGGCATTTCTCTAAACTCAATTGTCATCTTTCCGTTTTTATAAAAGGTGGTAATGTCACCAACTAATTGTCCAGAGTTGCTCACGGGAAGTTTCAGCAGCATTTGATGGGTCCTCAAAGTTGTTTTGCAGGAGGATGAATAGCCACTAACCAGCTTAAGCCGGTCCAAACCACACCACAAGAGTGACGCCTGGGCAGACAAATGGAAAAGTGTGCAAGAGTAACTTTTGCTTCAGTTTAATGCTAAGATCTCCACCCTAGGAGGAGCCTAAGTCTTACTAGGATAACATGCGATGTATGTGAAAGTATGATTTAAAATTACACCTGCACGAGCTTATACCTGCCTCTACATGTAATGACAGAACTTCCCTTTTGAATATTCCTGCTATACCACAAATAAAAGGCACCCACTTTCCTTGTTTGAGGAGCTACAGCTTTGTGAAATTATTCCCTGTGGTCTCCTTTTGTTGGTTGCATGCTGAAAATAAAATTTTGCTTTGTGTGACAACTACTTCTGGTGAAGACTTTGATTTCAACTCACCAGGGGTGGACCCACTTTGGTCTGGTGACAGTAATACCTGCTTTGCCTGGGCTCTTAGAAGAATTAAGAAGGTGTGCAAAAAGCATCTCATGCTTAGTGTATACCTTCTTTTGTGGTGAAGAAGAACTGTGGGATTGGGTTAATTGGGAAGTGTTTTAAGAATGTGGGACACTTTGGAGCCCTGAGCCTCCATGTAAAAAGTCCAGTTACTCTGAGGCTGCCATGTTGTGAGGAAGCTCTGCCACATGGGGAGGCCACATGGGTGTTCTGGCTGATGGCTCTAGCTGAGGTCCCACCCAATGGCTGGCATCAAACACTAGATAGGTGAGTAAAGACTCCTCTGGGTGATTCCAGCCCCCTGCTGACCAGTCGTCTCCACTGAGGCCCCAGACATTGTGGAGTAGAGACCAGTCATCTCCTCTGTGCCCTGTCTGAATTCCTGACTCACAGAATCCAGGGACATAATAAAATAGTTGTACGCCACTAAATTCTGGGGTGTTTTTGTTATTCACTAAAAGCAACTAGAACAGATTTTGAGATGAAGGTGGTTAGAATTTGCATTTGTACAGAGGGAAAGGGAGTGACTTAAACAGGCCGACTTAAACATGCCGAGACGATGGCATGATAGTTTAAGGCTAGAGATTTAAATTTGTGAATTATCAGTATAAGGCTGACAGTTGAAGCTAGGAGAGTACCTAAGCTCCTCAAAGGGAGTTGGAGGAGGAGATGAGTGGCCTAAACTTTAGGAGATATTGTCATTCAGATAGTAAGAAGAGTGAGAGAAGAACCAGCAGAGACAGCCCTAAAGGGAAGTATCAGGCAAGAGATCCGAGTGTGTAAGTGTTGGCAGAAAATGGTTTTAAAAGGAACAAGGACCAAAAGGAAGAGGTCATGAGACATAGTAGACTTGAGCCAGATGGCCTGGCTTCAAATCCTGTTATTGACCAGCTGTGCCTCAATTGCCTCATCTGTAAAACAGGGCTGTTAATAGTACTCATCCATCTTGTAGGGTTATTGTGAGGGGTAAATGAGTTGGTGCACGTCAACTGCTGAGAGAAATCTGTGATGTACATGAAGTGCTGTGGACATTTGTTTGTGTTAGCAGTGAGGACTGAGATTTGATTTGAAGGTGATGTTAGTAGTTTCAATAGCTTAATGTGGTCAGGAGCCAGATTGTAGGACTTTAGGAAGTAATTTGACAAATTATAGAAAACAAATTTTTTGAAGTGTTTTTTCCTGACTGGCAGGATCAAGTGAGTTTCCCTTTAGTGTGTATCAGTGCAGCAAAGTGCTGGGTGCTGGATGCTGGTGAACGAAAGCCTTGGGTGTGGAAGAGAGGAGCATAGGAACCAAACCCTGGGAGGGGAGGCCAGGTCGTGTGCTCATGATCTCATGTGATGCTCCTGCACCTTGGAGGTCACGCTCATTTTAAAGAGGTGGAAATGGAGGAGGCTCAGGTTAAGTCACTTGCCAGAGGCCACGGAGCAGAGCCCAGGTGTCTGTGACTACAACAGTCATGTTCTAATCAACCTCATGCCCCTCAGGTGTGAAGTGCCTATGTTACAATTTCACATGAAGATCCGTTTAATATGTGAGAATGGTGATTCATCAAAATTCTACTTTCTGTCCTGAATTTTAGAAAAGAGAAAACCAAGTAGTTTTAGTTTTGAGGCATTTCTTAATATCCTGACTTAAAGATATTTCATGAATATCATGACTAATTGCAAAAGTTTTAGCTAAATTACATTAAATTTTTTTTTTTTTGAGGAAGATTAGCCCTGAGCTAACATCCGATGCTAATCCTCCTCTTTTTGCTGAGGAAGATTGGCCCTGGGCTAACATCCGTGCCCATCTTCCTCTATTTTATATGGGATGCCACCACAGCATGGCTTGACAAGTGGTGCATCCGTATGCACCCGGGATCTGAACCTGTGAAGCCCAGGCCGCTGCAGTGGAGTGTGCGCACTTAACCACTATGCCACGAGGCAGGCCCCTACATTCAATTCTAAGGTGGATTAATAACTAACAAACTTTTCCCCACTTAATCTTTTTTTTTTTTTTTTTTGCTGAGGAAGATTCACCCTGAGCTAACATCTGTGCCAGTCTTCCTCTGTTTTGTATGTGGGTCATCACCACAGCATGGCTGATGAGTGGAGTAGGTCCGCGCCTGGGATCCGAACCCATGAACCCAGGCCGCTGAAGCGGAGTGTGGGGAACTTTAACCACTACACCATGGGGCTGGCCCCCTTCCCACTTAATCTTTTGAGGGAGATATTTGAAAACCAAAATTTTATATATTTTGTCTAAAGCACGTTTAATTGTATTGTGGTCATTTGTACTTTATAAATGTGAGTTTGTTTTGATGGTTATACTGTTTGGAAACTTTTCAGTTCTGTTTTAAATATTTTTTTTAGGGCATATAGTGGTTGTTAAATTCTTAATATTTCCTTTCATTTAAAGTAATTTTATCTATAACTGCAATGGTATATAAATATCAGATACAAATTTATCTTAACTCCTTTTTGAACAATTAGGCAAACATAATATAACATAATTATGTTCCATCTGTACTTAACATATCCAAATTGTGTTCCCTACTGTATATTTGTAACTGTGTTGAAGTGCATACCCTTGAATGTTGTGTATATATTTTTTTATTTCCTTCTTATTGTGGTAAAATATATATAATGTGAAATTTACCATTTTAGCCATTTTTAAGTGTATAGTTCAGTGGCCTTAAGTACATTCACAATGTTGTGCAACCATCATCACTATCCATCTCCAGAACTTTTTCATCTTCCCAAACTGAAACTCTAGTCATTAACCAATAACTCTCTAGTCTCCTTTCCTCCCAGCCCTTTGTAATCCTATTCTACTTTGTGTATGCATTTGAGTAGTCTAGGTGCCTCATATGAGTAGAATCATACAATATTTGTCCTTCTGTGTCTGGTTTATTTCACTTAGCATAGTGTCTTCAAGGTTCATGTTAAGAACATCATTTTAAAATTAGAAAAGACCATTTGGACCTTTTTTGAGCTAGTAACTCATTCTGGAGAATGTTGTATATTCTTAAATGTATAAGTATTTTATTTCCTTTATTTAAGAAATCTTTAGAATTGAAGATACATTAACTGTGTGTGTGTATTTGTTAAATACCAGCTCTATGAATGACCCTGTGCTAACTGTTAAAGGGGAAGCAAAAACAGTTGGCCTGTTATTGGTCCTTAAGGAGCCGGTGCTCTGTGCTAGCAGGGACCAGACACTGAGTTCCTGGGGAGAGGAGCAAATGGGAGTCTGTGTGGTTAGAAGGAAGGTGAGTGCTTCTGGCGAAGAGACTTGGAACCACAGATGACTGGAGGAAGAAGCTTTTGAGCTGAATCTAGAAGGAAATTCATTTTGAGTATTCTTTTTCTTTCTTTTTTTTTTTTTGTGAGGAAGGTCAGCCCTGAGCTAACATCCATGCTAATCCTCCTCTTTTTGCTGAGGAAGACTGGCTCTGAGCTAACATCTATTGCCAATCCTCCTTCTTTTTTTTCCCCAAAGCCCCAGTAGATAGTTGTATGTCATAGTTGCACCTCCTTCTAGTTGCTGTACGTGGAACGCGGCCTCAGCATGGCCAGAGAAGCGGTGTGTCGGTACGCACCCGGGATCCGAACCCGGGCCACCAGTAGCGGAGTGCGCGCACTTAACCACTAAGCCACGGAGCCGGCCCTGAGTATTATTTTTTTTAAACAGAAATAGTCTATGCTGGTTTAGAGAAGATTATACTCTAATTGTTTTGGAATAAAAAGAATACACTAATATTCATAGTTGTCTGTACCATAGAGTTAAAATTAAATTAAGCTTTCAAAGCAATTAGGTTTATTTTAAACTTTTTAAAGATCGGCATGGAAGGCCACAGGGCTGGCTCCTTTTTCTGATTTTTTTTTTTTTTTTTTTTTGCGAGGAGGATCAGCCCTGAGCTAACATCCGATGCCAATCCTCCTCTTTTTGCTGATGAAGATTGGCTCTGGGCTAACATCTGTGCCCATCTTTCATCTACTTTATATGCGACACCATGGCTGGAAAAGTGGTGCGTCAGCGCACGCCTGGGATCTGAACCTGTGAGCCCCGGGTCGCTGAAGCAGAGTGCGGGCACTTAACTGCTGCGCCACCAGGCCAGCCCCTCTCGGATGTTTTTAAAGTCCGTTTTGGCCAGTCAACCCTTCTAATTAACTTTATCTAAACACACATTGCTACCTGTTCTAGTCTTTATAATCTGGTTGTTCATTTTATCTGCAATTCTTCCTTCTCATTAGTCCCCTTGGTTACTCATGCTCCATGTCCTGACTCTTGGACTTCCTGAGTGTCTCTGGACTCATCTTCTCTTCCCTTGTTCTCTTAGTCATCTCTCACTTGAAGTACAGTGTCTTCTTAACTGGCCACCTGGCCTCCTCGCTTGTCCTGCTCCTGTCCACTAGTGCCAGCATGACTTTACTGAATCAAAGACAACTCTTTCTTCTGGAAACACTTGATTGATTTTTCTCTTCTCTTTCCTCACCATGGCTGTGAGGCTTTGTTGTGTTCCAGCCTCTTGCCTGCATTTTTTTCTTGTCTTCCATCTCCTCGTGAGGGACAGTTTAGTACTTTAGTTTAGTGTTAGTTATCTGTCTTGAAAAACTGTCACTGGACCAAAGTGAGTCCTCTCCTTGGCTAGTTAATCAAAGTACACCAGAAGTAGTTGTCACACAAAGCATAATTTTATTTGCAGCAATGAAGCAAAGAAAATGGAGACCATAGGAAATAATTTCACAAAGCTATGGCTCTCCAAGCGTGGGAAGCGGGTGCCTTTTATTTGGGGTAGGAGATGAATATGCCAGAAGGAAGTTTTGTCATTCCATGTAGAGGCGGGCACGGCTGGCACATGCACAGTTCAGACACGTGCCTCCACATACATTGTGGGTGATGTTAATAGGACTTGAGCTCCTCCCTTGGCAGTGTTTCTAATATTATAACGAGGTAAAGGTTTCTTTTGTACACTTTTCCATTTTTTCTGCACAGGTGTCATTCCTGCCACGTGGTTTGGACTGGTCTGAGACAGTTCAAGCCAGTGGATAGCTGCTCATCCTCCTGAAAAACAACTTTGAGGAACTATTGAATGCTGATGGCACTTGTTAAGCAGCTCTTTAAGCTGCCAAGCAACAAGCAACTCTCTCTTTTTTTTTTTTTGTGAGGAAGGTCAGCCGGGAGCTAACATCTGCCAATCCTCCTTTTTTTTTAAAGATTTTATTTATTTTTATTTTTTCCCCCCAAAGCCCCAGTAGATAGTTGTATGTCATAGTTGCACATCCTTCTAGTTGCTGTGTGTGGGACGCGGCCTCAGCATGGCTGGAGAGGCGGTGCGTCAGTGCGCGCCCAGGATCTGAACCCTGGCTGCCAGCAGCGGAGCGCGCGCACTTAACCACTAAGCCACGGGGCCGGCCCCTCCTTTTTTTTTTTTTTTTTTTTGCTGAGGAAGACTGGCCCTGGGCTAACATCCGTGCCCATCTTCCTCCACTTTTATATGGGATGCTGCCACAGCATGGCTTGACAGGCGGTGCATTGGTGCGCACCCGGGATCCGAACCCCGGGCTGCCGCAGCGGAGCACACGCACTTAACTGCTATGCCCCTGGGCTGGCCCCAACAAGCAACTCTTTAATCCTAAGTAACTCTTTAAGCAACTTAGGGCAGGTAGTGGATGACAAAATCCCTCCTCTAGTTTTATCCTGCCCCCCATTCTTAAGGGGCATGGGTGAAGGTCTGTCTTCTGTAACTACTTCCTGCTGAGCATGGGCATTATTATAGGGATTAGCAGAGGAGCGTAATTTTTCCCCAGCTAGTCTAAGATGGGTTTGTGGGTCACCAAGCATAGTCCCAAACTATTGGTATCCCTGTGTAACAACCATCTGTAATTTTATAGCCTCAATGCACTTAGTCACAAAATGTACTAAATAATTAAGTATGTAGGGTCCAAACAGTAAAAGGAGGAGGATGGCTACCAAGGGGCCCAAGCACGGGAGGAACCAAGTTAGACTGGGAAGGCTTGTTTGGCTTTATGTCAGCAAGATGTGTTTGTTAAGGCACAGACTCTGTCCTGGTTTGCCAAAAGGTCTAAAGAGTTAATGGGCTTTTGTAATATCTTAAAGTCTTGAAGTCCTGATTTGCTAGCCACCATGGCCACTGTGGCAGTGACTTCTTTGATAGCGACTATATTGTAAATGGCACCTCCCATTAATGCCACCAGTGACCCAATTAGGGTGATTATCCCTGCCACTGTTAGGCCCATCAGAATCAGAATAGGGTAGCTGGGTTTAGGGTATGACAGGGTTTTAAAGAAATTTGAGAGGAATCGAGCAGTATAACCAAAGCTGTCCCTTAGTTTCTAGTAGGTGAGAGACTTGATAGGAGGGTCCGCGTTTCATAGGTTGGCCCACAGTCAGTTTTTCTGCCTGCTTGATTAATAGGCAGATGGCAGCTACAGCTCTCAAGTATGGGGGCCATCCTTTTCCCACAGTATCTAGTTGTATTGAGAAATAGGCTACCACTCTTTTTAAGGGTCCCAACATTTGGGTTAATACTCCAAGAGCTATTCCTTGTCTTTTCTGAATGTATAGATCAGATGGTTTATTCATATCTGGTAAGGCCAGTGCAGGTGCCTCCATTAATAAGTTTTTAAGCTTATTAAAAGCTTGGTCACACAATTTGTCGCATTCAAAGGGGTCTGTTTCTGGCCCCTGTAATTTGTCATCGAGAGGCTTAGCAATCAGCTCAAAATTAGGGATCCATATGTGGCAGAAGCCAGCCATCCCCAAGAATCCTCGTAGCTGCCTACATGTTCTTGGTGGAGGAAGTTGATATATTATCATTTTCCTTTCTTGAGGGAGGCTGCGCTGCCCCTGTGAAATAATAAACCCCAGATACTTTACAGTTTCTTTAGCTATCTGTGCTTTTCGCTTAGATACTTTGTATCCCTTACTGGCTAAGAAGTTTAACATGGTTGCAGTGTTTTCATCAGAGATTTTCTTAGAAGGACTGGCTGTTAGGATGCCATTCACATACTGTAACACAGTGCTCTGTTTTAATTTTAATTCCCTTAAATCTCGGCCCAGGATTTCCCTGAAAGTTGTAGGGGAGTTTTTAAATCCTTGGGGTAAAATAGTCTAGCAGTACTGTTGTTTCTGGTGGGAGTCTGGGTCCTTCCAGTCAAAGGCAAAAATCCCCTGGCGCTCAGGGTCCAATGGGATGCAAAAGAAAGCATCCTTTAGCCTAGCGCTGTAGAAAACTGGCTGTCCCAGGAAGATTAGCTGTCAGGGTGTAAGGATTAGGTACTACAGGATGTATGTCTTGGACTGCTTCATTAACAGCCCTATGGTCTTGGACAAATCTGTATTCCCCTGTTCCCAGTTTTTTAATGGGGAAGTGTTAGTGTTTCTAAAATGGGAGTGTTACGTGGGGATCTACAAGGTCTGATCAATCCTTGTTCTGAAAGTCTGTTAATTACAGAAAGGATTCCTTTTATGGCTTCTGGCTTTAGAGGTGTTGTTTTCCGGGAGGCCAGTAGTCTGTCTGTTTTAACTCCACCTTTACAGGTCTGGTGCTGGCTGCTGGTCCCATTTGTCCCTGTGTCCATACTTCTGAGTAGACTGGGCTCAAAATGTTTTGGGGAATTTTTTTCCTTTTCACATTGTGGTGTGTCTTATAATAAGGCCATGAACTCAACTCCCCAGTCTCTGGGAACGTGGATTTCTATTTTGTCTTGTTTCCAGTTTATTGAGGCCCCTAGTTTTGGTAATAGGTCCCTCCCGAGGAGAGGAACAGGGCACTCTGGCATATACAGAAAAGAATGTCTTAATGTTTTTGATCCTGTTTCACAGGTCAAGGGCTCCAGAAACCTCTTGGTCTCTCCTCCACCTGATACTCCTTTTATATCACACTTTCTTTTTTGAAAGGTTTCCTTTTTGGGTATTCAACAGCAAGAATGTGGCTCCAGGATCTAGTGAAAATTCAACATGCTCTCCTCCCACTGCTAAGGTCACCTGGGGCTCCTCAGAGGAGATGAGGATCTGGTTCCCTGGAGCCAACCAGGGAGCCCCATGGCCCCGTCACATCTCATCTGTAGTCATGGGAAGTTGCCATGGCTTGGTCTTGTCCGATCCCTTCCCTCTCTGGGGAAGGTTCGGACAGTTCCCCTGCCAGGGCCCTTCCTGCTTGCAGTATGCATGCTGATTAGGCCCCAACTTCATTAGTGGCCTTTTGATCCCACAGTGGGGGCCGATGTCATTCACCCATAGCATCTTCTTCCTTTCCCTCAGGTTACCTTGAGCAGACTGGAGGGCCACTGTGAGCAGAGCTACTTGTCTTTGTATGTTTTTATCATCCTTCTTCTCTTCTGCTTCATCCCAGTTGTTGAACACCCTATAGGCTGTCTCTGTTAACTGTGCAGAACTGGTATTAGGCCTTATTGTTAATTTTTGGAGTTTCCTACGGATCTCTGGAGCACTTTAAGATATGAAATAGGTATCAAGAACCACTTATATTAATAACATTTACCCACACAATATAACTTAAGAAGGTTTATCATTTATTTGATAATGTTTTCCATGTAATTTAATGCACCAAGTAAGTCTAACTGGTTTAATATCTTCCTCTTTATAGAAAGAGAGAACAAGTTATTTTTAGAAGTCTCAGGGCCCCATCGGAAACCCCCTAAAAGAAAGACTTTACTTAGGATTTGAACCTTAGGAAAATTTGTCAAAAATATCACAAGGTTTTAAAATACTTGGTCAGATAGAAAATAATGTTTAGTTATCTGTTTCATCAAGGTGACAACAGAAAATGTCACAGGTGAACAGAGAGAGTGAAACAGTTTGAAAAAAGAAAACCCTAATAGAGAGATCTCAGTCTCCTGGAGCCCATGAAATTATTTTAACAAAACATAGATTTCTTTTTCTTTTAGGTAGATTCACTCAAAGGTAAAGAGAAAAACCTTTTGGAATCTCTTTGTCAAGAGTAGACCAAAAGTTTAAGAAAGTTATCCTTTTAAGAGAAAGAGAAAGCCGGGCCGGCCCCGTGGCTTAGTGGTTAAGTGCGCGCGCTCCGCTGCTGGCGGCCCGAGTTCGGATCCCGGGTGCGCGCCGACGCGCCGCTTCTCCGGCCATGCTGAGGCCGCGTCCCACGTGCAGCAACTAGAAGGATGTGCAACTGTGACATGCAACTATCTACTGGGGCTTTGGGGGAATAAATAAATAAATAAAATTAAAAAAAAAAAAGAGAGAAAGAGAAAGCCAAACTTTAAAAAATTTTTTAACTTACTTTTGATATTGAAACTCATTAATTTAATTGAATTTATTTTAGTCTTAGTCAACTTGACCATGCACAAAACCCTTTCTTTTCCTCAGGGTTTTACTTCTACAAACCTTCTGTCACTTGCTTTTTTTACATTTAGAATTTGTCCCATTGTCACCAACTAGGTGCCTTGGAAAACTCAAAGGTGGGTTTGGAAACAATTAACTGTTTTTCCAAGTTGTTTCTTTTCCCTTTGTATGTTAAGGAGATGTAACCACCAGCCATCCTGAAACTGACCAAGCGAGACATTCAAGGGAGATGTAACCACCAGCCATCCTAAAACTGATCAAAGTTCACCACAGGAGCTATGCCCATGACCTTTGCCTTATTTTTAATGCAAAGATCTCTCCAGGAGGAGCTTAGCCTCATTATGCAGAAGCATGTTCTCCAGCTGAGCCTGTGCTAGTGACTACCCACTTCTCCCTTTTGAATATTCATTCCCCAACCAAATAAAAGTTCCTGCTTCCCTTTGTTCGGGGATGCCATGACTTTGGAAATGATTCCTCATGGCCTTCTATTTGCTACAAATACACTTTACTTTGTGAGACAACTTCCACTGCTGTAGGGTCTTATTTAACTCACCAGGAGGCGAGCCCACTTGGTTTGGTAACACCATGACTTCCTTCCTTTTTTCTTTTCTAGTACTTTAGGACAAATTTATTTTTATTAACAAAACAAACAAAAAATATCTCTAGTCTTTATGCCTCTTTTACTGAAACCTTACATTTTATTTACCTTAAATACAAAGATGTTTTCTTTATTAACTCTTAGTAGTTTTAATTACATATATGAATCAGAATTTTTAACCCTTACTGACCTTAATTTTTAGTGAAAACTAAGAAGTAAACAATTATAAGCTGTTGTTTACATTAGCATTCTGTGGCTTAGTAAATTTATAAATACTTTTTATAATTTCTAGAAACATGTTACTTCATAGTATACTTTTTAAATAAAACATAAGATATATTTAGTAATAGACCTAAACATCTTTTGGTTTCTCTGTAATAAGAAGCCAAAAGTAGATAAACTTACTTAGACATGGGTTTGCTAATAATGTTTCAATATTTGTTTCTATTTGAAAATGACCTAGATATTTAATGAATTTTCTTATCATTTAATTTTACCTAGTGAAACTTTCAAGTTTCAAGTTACCAAAGAGATTTTGAAAGTTATTTTAAATATATCTGTCATAAAATATAATTATTGTTAAAAGTTTATCCATAAACTATTATTTCACTTATATCTAAACCATTTTTTTTCTGTTTTTTTATTGTGAAATTTTTGTTGTACATTATTGTTTATCAGTCACCATCTAAGTGCATCCCTCCACCCCTTGTGCCCACCCCCCACCCCCCTAGCCCCTGGTAACCACCAAACAGTTCTATCTGTGCGTGTGTTGGGTTATCTTCCACATATGAGTGAAATCATGCCCTGTTTGTCTTTCTTTTTCTAGCTTATTTCACTTAACATAATACCCTCCAGGTCCATCCATGTTGTTGCAAATGGGACGATTTTGTCTTTCTTTACTAAACCATGTGTTTTTAACAATCGTGTTTAGATTACTCACAAAAACTTTGTGACACTAAAGCAGTTAGCCATAATCTTAAGTTGCTTTAAGTACATACAGCAGAACACATAATTATTGTTACAAAGTTCTCCCAAAAACTTTTACCTTTTTTCACATCTGTTTAGTTTACCTGTTTCCAATAATTATTTAGAGTGTCTAAAAACTTGATGAGACATCAGACAAAATCAGCTATTATTCTAAGTTATTATTCTTGCCGACAAGTTTTGTAACGGAGATAATATGAGTTCATTTGATTTATATAGGCTGTATGTTTACATCATGTTGATAACTATATTGATAACTCTGAGAACACGTCTATTTTAATTAAACCAACAAACTTAAACAAGTTTTTATTTACTAAAGATCATTTTATGTCGTGCTAACTTGAAGGACATCTGGGCTAGTTTTTATTACATTTAGAAATAGTTTATATAAATGCTTATTTTAAGTCAATTAAATAGAGCTCTCTTTAGGAATTAGATCATCCGGACACACATACATAGACACATAAACAGTTACAAACAGAGATCTTTAAAATTTCAGCCATGTTTCAGGCACAAAATTCAAAAGAATGCTGGATCCAAATTGTGACCTGTTCAGATGGCTAAATATTTTGTTAAAGATTTTTTTTCTTTTTGCTGTAAAGATCCTCTTTTATGGCTGGCTTTAAATTCATTTTATCTTTTAGAAGCTTCTGTATTTTAATCAAAGAATGCATTCCATTGTGAGAGGTTTTGAATCCTCTTTTTTAAGGTGGACTTATCTGAAACAAAGGTTCTCCGAAATGGCCATTACAGTTTTAACGTATCTCAAAAGGTTACTTATTTCCACTTGTTTAATTTTACATTTGGAATTTTGGGAAAGTTGAAGTAGCAGAGCTCAGCAGAGAGGAGGGAGGAGCAGCAGATTTGGTTTTGTTTCCCTAGCACGGTCTCTCTGGTGCTGCTGTTTTTATTTAATAATTTTTTCTTAAAGAGGCAGTACCGGATTCCTGATCTTTAGAAGCCTCAAAAATTAAAATATGCCTCCTATTGGTTGTTAATTTTTTATAACCGACTTTTTCCAGTTGCGTATGCAAATATACCAGTTTGGGTAAACAGAAATGGCACCATTTTGGCCATTTTAAACTGAGATTTCCTTTAGAATGTTTAATTAACATTGCCTGAAGGGTGGATTTATATGATCTCAGAATTCCCACAATATAATTTAAAATATAATTAGGCAAAAGAGATGCAATAATTTTACATAAAGTCCATCATTCCTGGGCGGTCCTGTTGAAAAAGGTTAGCACAAGAACAAAAACAAATACCCGTCAGATCCAATATCCAGTAAAGGAAAAATCAGACTGAGTGCTTGGAGGGCAAGTACCTTGGCGCCGTTGTGCATAGGTTTTGTTTCTTACCAAAGACATCTTCCCAAGTTCCGAGCCTAGTTTCTTCCACCACCGAAAGCAAAAACGATGCTTGAAGGTGGAGGATTAAGGAGACTCCAGGAAGATCTAATCTGGGAGAGAAGTCGATGGAAATTCCGTAGCAGAAAGTATGAGGGGACGAGGAACAGGGGGCATCAAGTTCCCCCCAAGGACCGCTGGTAAAGAAATTGAGGAGCAAAAAGAGATCCGAGAGGCCTAGAAGCCGGTTTGTTAAGGAAATGGAGAGGGATACCGACATAAAGTTTCTATTACTTTAAGGCAAAGCTTCTGTTAGGCGTCCCCAACCAGCACCCCCACAGATCACAGACATTCAAAACTCAGCCTTTTACCACAGTTGCAAGGCGAAACTCAGAGACAGACTCTGTAACTTCAGAGAGAATTAACCCCAACCATGGGAGTTCAGCTCCTCCTGTCATAGACACCACACAAACCTACAGACTCAGTGACTCCTGGGGGACTCGAACCCACCCCTTGTCACTTTCACAACACAAACGGGCCCTCAGAAGGGGCTGAAGACTTGAAAGTCCCAGCAGTGACAAGCTCAGATGGGTGTCAAACTCTCACTGCCCAGTGACTAGTCAGCAGGGATTGCTCCTGTTCCCCAGAGCCGAGCATCAGTTCTTCTGGAGTGGCAGGGTCGTGCAGCCCTTTTAACCAGGGGGAATTGAACTCCCCTGAGCCAGGCTACCTCTGGATAGGGACTCAAACCTCAAAGCCAGGCTCCAAGAAGTAAATCCTGGGACTCAAACCCAAGGCTAGGGTGGCCTTAAACCTAAGGTTCAGGCAGCCTGACTTTGTGAGACAACTTAAAGAACCTTGTGGTGCCATGGGGTTGGTGTCACTTTCACCGAGAGATCCTTGGAGCAAAATGCTCAGTGCGGCCACTGGGTCTCCCGATGGGGAAGTGACATCAAGCCAGCAGCACTGACACCGAGAAGGAAGTCCTTCCCCAAGAGGCTCACCACTCAGCCTCTAGTAGTGTGAACGAGTTAGCCCGGGATGAGCTACTGCCCTACTGCTCCGTCTGCTGGAAACCGGGTGGTTGGAACATAGAGCCCTGAGGGACGGGCTTCCCATCTAGGTCGCCAAATTTGTCCCTGGACCAAAGTGAGTCCTTCTTGGTGAGTTAGTCAAATGACACCAGAAGTAGTTGTCACACAAAGAAATTTTGTTGACTGTAATTTGTTGTTTACAGTTGATTTACTGTAACTGTCGTTTGATGAACTTGCTAAGGAGAGGACTCACTTTGGTCTGTTGACAGAACTAGTCTCTCCTTCTCACACTGAAGCTGGGAGCTGCAGCCGAAGTCCTCACTGAGGCTGTGCTTCTGCAGTCTGCGGCCCTATTAGCTGCTCTCTTCTGCTCATTTTTCTTCACTGTCTGTTTTGTTTTTGTTTGCTAACCATGAGGCTCCCCCCACCCCCAAATTTATCAACAGCTGTTGCCTGTCTCAAGGTCTGTGAAAAAACAACCAGGTTTAGGTGAGGAGGTTGGCTGTTGCTGAGTTCTGGGTTGAATTTTTTGAGGTCCGGTTGGTCCAGTGCTGCTTCAGTGAAGTGCTTGATGTGTGAGGCATGATGTGTTTTATGTACACACATTAGCTTTTATTTGTTTTAAGTAGGAATCAGAGTCCAGTTCAACAGAGGCCGTTGACAAACGTCCCAAACAAGGACTTTCTCACTAAAATAACTTAAAATACAATTGTATCTATTGTATAATTTATGCGCTTGTGGTAAGACGTTCATGAGCAGTGATGAAGGTGCTGTGTGCCAGAGTTCAACTGAGAGGCTGTCAACTCAGTGAAGACTTTGCCAAACTCCAGATTACTTTAAGGGAGAGCTGCTGCAGATCATACTTGTCTACCTGACCACCCTTTCAAAATGGAAGTGCTTCTTACAGGTGTGCCACTCTGATTGCTCTCAGCTGCAAGGAGTAGTTAGGTGACAGCCTCCAGCTGTTAGTGCCTTCAGGATTTGCTGCAGTCCAGGCCGTGTTCATCCCATGCTTTTATCTTTATTTTAATATCCATCTCTTTCTTCCTTCCCAGCCCCCCTCCACGGCAATAAACTCAGCTTTTTAAGGGTGATGCCCTTTACAAGTGAAGAAGTTTATACGAGGGAGATGCAAATCTTTCAGCTTATTTAGTGTGTTAGAAACTCTGTTCACTAATATAATCCCAAGGTCCATTTGGTGTTTCTTAACATATTTTAGTGTGTCAACAAAGACTCATCCTGATATAATGGGAAAAACAACTAGTCTGGACCCCCACTGGGTCCCCACTAACTATTTTATGACCCTAGACAAGTTACTTGACTATTCTGGGTCTGGTCTACAGGGAGAGGCAGTTGGACTAGGAGTTGAATTGTCACACTGAGGTCTCTGTAGTATGGGTGCACCTGTCTGTATTGCTCACTCTGTTGACTTCCAGCAGCTGACAGGTGAGGTCCTGGCAAAGACCTCAGGCTTCTTCCCATGCTAGAGGTGCTGTTTTCCTTTGAAATATTCAAGCCACGCAGGTAGTTTCTGTGGTAACAAGTCTCTCTCTTTTTTTTCTCATCACGCAGATTTTTGAAAAGGTTCTTCATCTGTATGCTCTTGAGTCTGTGGTCTTCCGACCTATAGCCCCTTTGATTGGACAAAGCCTTTATTTAAAGACTTCCCCTCAAGGAGGAGTATTAGAGACACTCCCACAAGAAGAATAAGCAGTGCTTGTCATATCAGCACTGAGGTTTTAGTCTGTTATTAAGGCTTCACACCAGTTAGAAGAGGAGTTGTTGGATCACTTGGTAGAACAGTAATACCAAGAAAACTAATATTCTCTGTTAGGAGCATCACATTTTATTTTACTTTTACTTTTTATTATGTAAAATTTTCAAACACACAAGTAGACAAATTGTATGAAGGACAGCTATATACTTCCTACCTAGATTCAAAATTAACATTTTGCCGTGTTGGCATGGTCTCTTCTTTTACTGAGAACAAATCAGAGATACGTATTTAGAGGTGAAATGTCTCCCTAGAAAATGTTTTTCTTCTTGACCACTTAAACCCTATTCTTAGTAAAATTAACTGTTAATTCCTTAATATCATTTAATACTTAATGTATATTCAAATTTCCCCAGTTGTCTCAAATGTCTTTTACTCATGACTTAATTCAAGTCAGGACCCATTCAAGATCCTACATCCGCACCTGATTGTTGGATTTTAATCTAGAAGAGTTCTTGCTGCTCCTTTTCTGCCCGTGGCACTGATGTATCAGAGGTCGGCAGTTGTCCTGTGGGTTGCTCCACCTTTGGGGTTTGTCTGATGGTTTTTCTCCCTGTCTTCGTTTGACTTGTTTCTCTATCCCTCATATTCCTGGAAACTGGAAGTTAGGCCTAAAGACTTCATTAAATTCAGGGAAAACATTTTTAGTAGGAATGCTGTTTTCTTCGTGTGGTATCACAACCAAGAGACACAAAATATTTGAATCTGGAAGATTTAAAGACTCTAGTTGGTTTGAAAAGTGATTTTTTACTGGTTTCTTAGGATAAACTTCTATAGAGAAATTCCTTTTTTAAAAAATACCTTTTTATTAGTTTGAAGATTTAATGGATTCTCCTTTCCCCTGAAACTGTTTCAGTTTGATTTCAGAAAGTAAAGGTCAAAGTAGCATTAAATTACTGCATTTCCCCTCATATAAACCAAATAAATAGTTGGTATAACAGTATTTTGTGACCGACGTGCCCCAGCTCTGGGCTCCCGCAGCCTCTGGTATCAGGATGCTCTGGGCTGGCCATTAGCTTGACCCTCTCCTCTCCTTCAACTCCCTTGTTTATAACTAATTTTACTTATAAAAAAATCAGATTTGCTCTCTTCATTTCTTTTGCTGTTGTTGACTTCGGGCCTCGTCACTTCGCTCATGGCTGACCATGAACTGCGACAACTCCTGAGTTGGGTTTCCTGCCCCTGGGCTCTCCCCCTTCAGTCCAGCCTTCAGTTCAGAACCTTCTAGGCCAGGCAGACTTCTGGTGGCTGGTGATCAGGGCTCATCTGGAAATCAGAGGATAGGGGTCAAAATCCAGCTCCTGCACTAATTAGTTGGCTGTACTGCAGCAGGTAACTTAGTGTTTCCAAATAGAGCATCAGTTTCCTCATCTGTAAAATGGGGATGATAATTGTTTTGACTAATGCAGAGTGTGGCAGGGCTTGAAAGAGGACATGAACTGAGTGTAAAATTTAATTTGAAAAATGCCCTAAAATAGAAGGGAGTCTGGTTTCTGCCCAATGCATAGACCCACTCAGGCAGTCCACTTTACCTCCTGTTGTTTCTCACTGTGTATTTCATCTCATGTGGTAACTCTCTTCCTTACCCTTCTAGAAAACCCTCCCTCTTCCTTTTCTCCTATCTATCTTTAAGGTCTGGGTCAAATCTTCAATATAGCTGTATTTTTTCTCCCAGCCCATAACCTTTCCTTTATGTAAACTATTGCTTTTGTGGTTTAGCTTCTAGTTATTCTCTAAATATTTTTACACATGGGACTCTTATTTCCTCAGATCCTAAGTTTCTTGAGGTCACAGTGTGATGTATTTGTGTTACCACACCAAGTCCGTTTTTGCCCGCCACCCAGCAAGCCAGTCACCGAGACGACGAGATTGCAGAGAGAGGGAGTGTTTATTAATCACAAGGCAGCCAAGTGTGGAAACGGGAGAATGAATCTCAAATCCGCTTCCTCAAAATAGGGACTCAGGGATATTTATGGGATAGGCAGCAAGGTGGTCTGAAATGATTGGAGGTGAGGAGAGATGAGGTGATTGATGATCTGCGCAAGTGTAGGCAGGCTTCATGCCTCTTCACAGGACGAATGTTCACAGAATGGCAGTGTTAGCATGCCCTGAGCGTGGAGTTCCAACCACTTGACGTCAAAAGGTCGCTTATCGGACATATGTCTTCGTGGGCCCAGTTGATGGGTTGGTGGTCTCAACCAGCCTGAAGTGGACAAAGGGTTCCAGTTCCTGAAAAAAATAGCTCAAACACCCATTACCACGGTGACCCAGGCTCCAAGGAGATGTCATCCATAGGAACCTAGTGGGAGTCAGATAGCATATTGCCTAAACAGCACGGTTAATAATGGGTAAGTTTATCATGCAGATTTAAGTCCTCGCTTTCCGTTCTGATAAGTTTCTAGGTAAGGCCATACCCCCCTTCTTCCTGGTACAGGGAAGAAGATACTTTTACAGATGGAGATTTTCTCCACAAATTTAAATGTCTCTTATAAAGGGTAAGCAGAACTAAGAATGGGCTTAGCAAGGACCGTCCCAGATACCCAGTGATGTCTATGGTGATGGCCTGTTCTGGGGGCAGGCCTCCCATCCCAAACTCTTTTGTTCAGTTAGTGGGGGTGGGGGCCAAAGTGTCTTTCAGGCAGAGACATATTTTGAGGTGACCAATTCCGATCCCCCATAGTTACTAGCTGCTTAATCATCAATGGCTAACTGTTTGCCAGCTTCATTTGCTACCAGCTTAGGAACTAGTACAGGACCTTCTATGAAAACTTGATTGTGTTATCCTCGAAACAGATTTCTAGTGAGTTGGCTGTAGGACCTAACTGGTTTCTTAAATGGCTGATGTTTTCCTAGGATATGGGTACAACTTTCTTATGTGAGGTCCTCCTTCCTTTCCTTTTCTCTGGACCACG
Organism: Diceros bicornis minor; assembly: GCF_020826845.1. Classification (NCBI taxonomy): domain Eukaryota; kingdom Metazoa; phylum Chordata; class Mammalia; order Perissodactyla; family Rhinocerotidae; genus Diceros; species Diceros bicornis. The sequence goes on along the minus strand of NC_080763.1, from coordinate 5,002,025 downwards.
TGGTCACTTCTGCTGCGTGCTCTAGGTAAAGTTGGCTCCAGCTTCTTTCCCTTGTCTCCCCTCCTTGTCATCTGTCCTCAACCTCTGTCTCTGTTCCAAGCCTCCTTTCCCTGCAGCTGGTGTGCAAAGCTCACAGTGTTCCCCAGGAACTGTCGCCCTCTGACTTGGTGACTGTAGTGAGGGTTTGTGGTGAGGAATTATATTGCCCGTTGTTCAGCCTTGCTATACTGCAAGTAAGGCCAGTAGTGGGTCCATTTTCAACCCTCATCCTCTCTCACCCCTCACAAGCCTGACCAGTCGTTAGAATTGCTTGGGTTTTTAAAACACATAATCCTGGGTTCACCCCCAGCCCCAGTGAATCCGACTTTCTCAGAGTGGCTTGGGAAGCTATATTTTCCAAAGCTACCTATGATTGACCATATTTGAGAATCACTGTTCTAAAAGATGATCTCTTATCTTTTAATCATTTGTCGCTAATCATGGTCGCTTGCACACCCTGCTGGTACTTATCTGTCAGATCGTGTTACAGATGGGTCCACAACATCCGTCTGTATGAAATCTCATGGCGTAAGTGAATGTAGGATGAGAAGAGATGAGCCTGTTAAAGCTTTTGAAGCAAATGGATAGGTTATGAGATTGGCGTGTCCTTTATTTAGAACTGCTGTGAACCAGACCTTTCTACTACCATCTGTTTCGTAAATTCCATTTTCAGTTTAACAGCTGGATTGTGAAGATACACAAAATTATCCAATTAAAAAACTAAATTTGGGGGTGAGCACAAGGGGTGAAGGGAGACATGTATGTGGTGATGGGCAAACAAAAGTGTACAACCAAAAATTTTACAATGTTCTAAACTATTAAAACATCAATAAAAAAAAACACAACTAAATTTGGCAAATGTGTGTCTTTTTTTTTTTTTTTTGATGACTCCTGGAATACGCTGTGTTCCTTTCCTTCTAAGGCTCTAATTTTGGTCTACCAGAAATTTTTAGAGTAGTAAACTGAGACCAGAATGAGAGTTCTTTGGCTTGGATAACTTTGAGAGTTAATAATGTATATGATTGGCAGCCTTTGGTTTTATCCATGAATAAATCTGAATAGTTTAAAACAGGTGCCTTTCTCTACCTCAGTACAGAAAGCCTCTGGCCACCACCATGCACATCTCAAAAGCTGACCAGTGGGGGTGGGAGTGTAACTCTGTTGTAATTTGGCATTAAGTTCCAACACCCCCAGAGCTGTGCAAGTTGGGAACCTGGGAGTTATGTTAAGCTCCTCTTCCAAAACCATCCTCCTACCTGTGAGGGCCTTGAAGCCCAGGTCACAGTCTGCACAAAGCTTGAACTAGAACTCAGGTCTCTGGACTCTTTTAATTCATTCCTTCTGTTTTACCATTTTACTTGTGAACAACTGTGCATATGGTTCTGTAACAGCCAGTTCAGTAATCGCATCTGGGTGGAGAAATTATATGTGCTTTCATTTTCTCATTTCAGTATTTCTATATCTTATAAATAAACTACAATCAACATTACTGTAGCGATCAGGAAAAAAGTCTTAGTTAATAAAAATAGCTTTATTTTTATTAAATATAATAGACGTAGTGTTCACAACAAGGCCAGCTGAGAGGATGGGGATAGCTCACCTGTACTGTATTTGCTGAATTAAACATGCATATCAATACTATTTTGAGGGCAGCCAGTACATTTATTTCACTGGCCTTGGGTATATATATATTTTTCCAGCTTTGTTGAGATTTTATTGACATATAGCACTGTGTAAGTTTAAGGTGTACAACGTGTTGATTTGATAGACTATATATTGCAATACGATTACCACTGTAGCATTAGCTGACGCCTCCATCACATCACATAATCACCATTTCTTTTTTGTGGTGAGAACATTTAAGATCTACTCTCTTAGCAACTTTCAAGTATGTAATACAGTATTTTAACTATAATTAAAAGCTGTACATTAATCCCCCAGAACTTATTTCTCTTCTAACTGGAGGTTTGTATTCTTTGACCAACATCTCCCCATCCCCACCCCCCCCAATCCCTTGGTAACCACCATTCTACTCTCTGTTTCTACGAGTTCAGCTTTTTAGATTCCGCATGTAAGTGATACGGTATTATCTTTTTCTGTCTGTCTTATTTCACTGAGCATAATGCCCTTAAGGTCTCTCCATGTTGCCTTGGCTATATTTTAATTGTGTAAAAGCAACATGAGAATTTATTTCTGCCAAGGATGACGGAAATGATAATCTCCAAAATAACCAAACATTCCCTTTCTTTGCAATACATTGGATTTTTCCTGCTGACAAACTTGCAGTTTATGAAATAAGTTCATGGAGGGCATCCAGGCCGTGCAGCAGCTCTGCCTACGCCAGCAGGCGGTCTGAACGGTTGTCTAAAGTCATCTTAGTTTCTGCCATTGTGTCAGTCTGTGAATGTTTGGGTTAATGCTCATTTCGGCCAAGTTTTACAAATGTTAGGTCTGTCTTATTAAGTGCAAAAAGCTGTGAATGTTGGAAGTGCTAACAAGAGGTGTACTGTCGATGGAAATGAAGCAGAGATAGTGCTTTTCTTCCTCTTTTAATTTAACATTGCTCTTACTTTTAGGACAAATTTTTCAAATAGGAAGTAGAAAGCAAAAAGTTTTAATGTCACGCTGAGGGCAAAAGCCTTTGTTTGAATTGCAGAGTGTGCTTTAGGGAGCTTTCTGAAGGAGTTTGCAGCATTGCATGGAGCAGGCTGTGTCTTCCCTGTGTAATCCTCCTCCAGCCCCAGGCCCCAGCCCCTGGTGCAAAGGTAATATCAGTTTATTGACTTTTTTTTTTTTTTCCGGGAAAATAATAGCACCATGTGCGTAAACACCTCAATTAAAAAAAACTTTTTATTAATGAAATGTCTAAAATAGACAAGAAAAGTATAAAGAACTAGTTTAACCAGTATCCATCCAGTTTTAACAAATCTTAACACTTATGCTATAATTGCTTTAAAAAATGCAGATATGGTTTAAGCTTCATAGTTATCTCTTTCTGATCTTGTTACCCTCCCTCCACAGAGTTAACCACTATCCTGAATTCTATCTCTTAGTTTCATGCCTGTTTTTCTACTTTGATTTTATATGTATGTCCACAACAATATGTAACAATATGTAATATTGTTTCTGCCTCATTTAAATGGATAGTACTGTACATATCTGCTGCTTCTGACACTTGCTTTTTTCACTGAACATTGTTTCAGGAATTTATAAATGCTGCTCAGATTCACTCACTTGCACTGCTGGGTTGTATTTTATTGTATGACTCTACCCAAACTGTGTAATTGTTCTTCTGATGCACCTCTCAATTCCCAGCTTTTGCTGTTATGGGTAATGCTGCAATGAGAATTCTTATGTTCCCTTGGCCACATGAGTTTCTTTGGAGTCCCTTAGTTTTAAAATCTATTTTAAGGAGGTAAATCACAGGGTAAAGACTGACATTAATTGGCTAAAATGGAGGATATGTGTTTAACTCGGGCTCTGTGCATGGTATACGGGCACTGCATGGAGATTTCAAAGCCTTAAGCTACAGCACTTACCCTCAAGGGTGGGAGAAGTCAGCATGGGGATGGCTGCCCCAGGAGGCACAGTGCAAGAGTGCTGTATGCTGCTAGAGGCTGCTCTGATGTGACAGGGCTTGGGCCAGTGATTGAGACTTTTCTCCACTAATCAGGGTCAGCTTATCTTTGTTAGCACCTTGAGTTGATTTCATTCCAGTCAAGAGCAAAGATGCTTGATGGCTTTTTAGGTCTTGCTTTCTCTCAATTCTAAACCAGGAGGCAGACCCCCTTCTCTCTGTCTTATTGCTTAGGATGGAAGCACACTCAGTGTTCTGAGTTTTCTTCCTTTGTCTTTCAACAGTGTCCTCCCAGGAAGACGCATCAGATGTAGAATTCTGGCCTCCTCAGAGATCTCTAGTTTTTGGTGCTGATCACCAGACATCCTAGATAGCGCTAATTCCTGTTATCACTCATTCAAAAGGAACTCCATTAGATAGAATTTTCCTTTTGTGGGAAATCTCTCCCAGGAATTTCCTTTTACCTTTTCCCCCCCCTTTTACTCTAGCATAAACAGGTCTATGTCCTTAAATATATATCTATATGTTTGAGTAGCAGCATTTTGAAGGTGTGAAGATTCTCTGTAGCAGCACAAAACTTGGAATACTGCAAAGCTGGGGCTCTCAGAGTGTGGTTCTCAGAGCAGGAGCATATTAGCATCTTCTGGGAACTAGTTAGAAATGTGAATTCTCAGGGCCACCCAGACCCACTAGAGTAGAAGCTCTGGGGGTTGGGTCCAGCAATTTGTGGTTTTTCTTTGATTGAAGTATAATTGACATAGAACGTTATATTAGTTTCGGGTGTACAACATAATGATTTGATATTTGTATATATTGTGAGATGATCACCACAGTAAGTCTAGTTAACTTCCGTCACCACACATAGTTACAAAATTTTTTTTCTTGTGATAAGAACTTTTAAAATCTACTCTCTTAGCAACTTTCAAATGTGCATTACAGTATTAATAACTGTAGTCACCATGCTGTACATTACATCCCCAGGACTTATTTATCTTGTAACTGGAAGTTTGTACCTTTTGACTCCCTTCACTCATTTTGTGCACCCCCCACACCCCTGCCTCTGGCAACCACCAATCTGTTCTCGGTATCTATGAGCTTGTTTTGTTTTTTGTTTCCTTTTAGATTCTACATATAAGTGAAATCATATGGTATTTGTCTTTCTCTGACTTATTTCACTTAGCATAATGCCCTCAAGGTCCATCCATTTTGTCCCAAATGGCAAGATTTCATTCTTTTTAATGGCTGAATGATATTCCATTGTGTGTGTGTGTGTGTGTGTGTGTGTGTGTGTGTGTGTGTGTGTGTATCACATTTTCTTTATCCACTTGTCCATCGATGGACATTTAGGGTGTTTCCATATCTTGGCTATTGTAAATAATGCTGCAGTGAACATGGGGGTCCATATATCTTTTCAAGTTGGTGTTTTCATTTTCTTCAGATAAATACCCAGAAGTTGAATTGCGGGATCGTATGGTACTTCTATTTTTAATGCTTTGAGGAGCCTCCATGCTGTTTTCCACAGTTGCGGCCCCAGTTTACATCCCACCAACAGTGCAACAAGGGTTCCCTCAGCGATTTCTGTTTTAGCAAGCCCACTGGGGAGTCTGAGAACCCCTGCTTCAAAGGGTGCTGAAATAGGTCCCTGGGGTCATGTTCTGGGCCTGCCTTCTGTACTTTCAGGAAGGGACTGAATATTTGAGGGATGGCTGCCCAGTAGGGGTATTTGTTGTCATTGCTGATTAATGATTAATTAATGACACTAGAAAGGTGTACTTTAGAATTGACATTATATGGTGTTGTTATAGACAAACCTTTAACTTTTGGAGGCTGCTTTGGTTTCCTTTGTTGGTTATGACCAACAGTAGGAAATAGAATGCCGTAAATCCTCGTTTCCAGGGTCGCCTTCTTGCTGCTGATAACAGGCAGGAAATTAAAAGAATCAGTGATGGTGGTTTGTTCTTATTAGCCACAGATGGTAGTTTTCAGATATGTTGGAGCAAAATGTAAATAAATATAGCAGGGAAAGTTCATTATTGAAGAAAAATGATTTGGCTAGGTCAAGTTTATAGTCTGGGTTCATTTTAATGAAGTGGGATATAGGCAACATATAGTGTTCCATCACCACACAAGGCATTAAGATGTGTGAAGGACACTAGTTTTTTTTCTTTTTGGTTTAATTTTGAGTATGTAAAACAATTACGTGGTTTCAAAGTCAAAACTATATAATAAATTATATTCACAGTTGTCTTACTTCTGTCCGTATCCCTTCTCTCCTATTCTCTTAGTCCTTTATGGGTAATCATTTTTATTAGCTATTTGATAAATTCTTCTGTTTCTTTTTGAAAATAAGCATACATATGTGTGTATATATTTGTTTCCCCTTTTCACTTTTTTTACACAAAAGGTTGCATATTATATGACTTTTTTTTTTTTTTTTTTTTGGTGAGGAAGATCAGCGCTGAGCTAACATCCGTGCCAATCCTTCTCTTTTTGCTGAGGAAGACTGACCCTGAGCTAACAGCTGTGCCCATCTTCCTCCACTTTATATGGGAGGCTGCCACAGCATGGCCTGACATGCTGTGCGTCGGTGCGCACCCGCGATCCAAACCCGGGCTGCCAGCAGCGGAGCGCATGCACTTAACCGCTACGCCAACCGGGGCCGGCCCCATGACAGTTTTTAAAAAATAAATATTTTTAAAAGTTAGCCCTATTAAGGTGTAACTTAGATTTAATAAAATTCACCAACTTTACGTGTACAGTTTGAGTTTTGACAAATACTTGCAGTTGTGTAGCCATCAGTACAGTGAAGGTATAGACTCTATCACCCAAAAAAGTTTCTTCCCACCCTCTTGCAGCCAGTCCTCTCTCTCACCTCTCTGGTCCCTGGTAAACCACTTGTCTGCTTTCTGTCATGATATTTGCCTTTCCTAGAGTCTCATACATAGTTTTATGTGTGTGTATATGTGACTTCTTTCACTTAGTAGAATTCTTCGGAGATTCAACCATGTTAGTACATGTATCAGTAGTTATTCCGTTTTCTTGCTGAGTAGTGCTCCATTATTTATACATTCCAGTTGATGGACATTATCCTGTTGCTCTTTTTTTAGCTTTTTATTTTGAGATAATTTTAGATTTAGAAAAATACAGAGATAGTACAGAGAGTTGCTATATACCCTTTCCCCAGCTTCCTCTAATGTGAACATCTCTCACAGCTGTGGTACAGTTATCAATACTTAAGAAATTAATGTTGTTAATACTAGTAGCGAAACTACAGACTTTATTCGGATTTTAGTTTTTCCATTGCATTTAGTTGTCATGTTTCTTTAGTCTCCTCTAAGCTGTGACAGTTCCTCAGTCTTTCCATGTCTTTTTTAAAGAATACTTGTTCAGGTATTTTGTAGAATTTCCCTCAATTTGTCTGGTGATTAGACTGCAGTTATAGATTTTTGGAAAAGAATACCACAGAGGTGGTGTGCCCTTCTGGTCCTATGATATCAGGAGCTACGTGGCATCAATGTCTTATTACTGGTAAAGTTAACCTTGATCACTTGGTTGAGGTAGTGTCTGCCAGGTTTCTCCACTGTAAAGTTACTATATTTCCTTTTCTGTAGTCTGTTTCTTAGAAGAAAATTATTACTTTTTAAATCCTGATATACATCAGTGTGCGTGGGGCGCACAGTTTAGCAATTTCCTCAATCTTAATTATAATAATAGTAATAATAACAATTACCACTTACTCCGCCTGCATAGTTCTAAACACAGGTGGATTATCTCATTTAATCCTCACAATACTCTGTGAAGGAGGTGTTTTTTTTCATACCCGTTTTATAGCTGAGAAGATAGAGGCACAGAGTGCTTTGCCCAAGGTCCAACAGCTAATTAGTGATAGAGCCAGATGCTAACTTAGACTAACTCTAGGGCCCAGCTTTTAACACATGCCGTGTGGTTGTTGTCAGAGCTTAGAATGGAGATGCTCTCATTCTTTGCCAGGGAAAATGAATGAATGCTTCCTACATTTGACAATTCTCTTTTGTTCTTTAGGAAATATTTTTTTTGTTTTTACTTTCAGGAAGATTCCTAAAAGATTTTAGTAAGCTCTGCATGGCAGTAATATGACATTAAAATCATGGAGAAATCCAGGATACTTTGGGAAGCACTGAGAATTTATTTTTGGCCTTCTTTCAGAAATATGACTGAAGGTTAGGGCAGGGTATTCAGAATAGAAAACTGCTTTTGGAGAAGGAGCATTTACGTCAAGAATGGCACTGAGCCTTCTCCTCCCTGGGTTTTATCAGCCTCTCCTAACAGGGGTGTCCTTTTTGTCTGTGAGTCTAAACTCCTCAGGTTCACCTTTGTTGACCCCACTAATGATTTTTCTACTATACAGTCAAAGGTGTCTCTGAATAGCCTGACTCAGGGGATGATAACTGTGGTTAAATGATGACTCAGTATCTGTGAGCCTCTATTCTAGTAGCAGCGGAGCCACTGAGGGTCAGACTGTGTGGGTGGACGTGTGTACTTCTTCTCTGTGACTCACTCAGCAGCCTGTCTTTCTGAGGGGAAATAGCTGTAGGTGGCTGCAAAGCTCTATTCATCTCCTCCCTTCTCAGTCTCATCATACTATGTAGGTTGGGTATCCCCAAATTCTTGAAATCATGCAACTAGTTATCTTAAATGTATCTAGTCTGCCAAGCTGTCCAGAAATCAGTGCAGTTTTTTAAAAATAAAGCTTTTTTGTTTCTAAATGTCTGTTGTATGCCTGGCTACGTGTGCCACAGTCCACAGGTTAAAGAAGGTGGTGCTCATCACCCAGAGCCAACCTGGACAGGTGTCCACATAAAAACTGTAGCGTTTATTTCCTTAGGACGGGAAGAAGGCAACTGTTTAGAAGAGGTCTGATGTTGCATGCAATAACGCGAAAATTTTATAAGGGTAGAAAATTACTTGGGGGATTGGTAACAGGTTGAGTTTACAGGTGTCTGGATCTGGCCTGAGAAGTCAGAGGGCTAAGGATTAGTTTTTTTCTCAGATACGTTTCGATACATATCCATTATAGAGAAGGTATTAGGTACAAGAAAATATAAGGAAGAAAGGGAAAGCAGCCCATTTCTCCCACCAGAAATAGCCACTCCTTTGTTTTGCATAATTTCTCTCTCCCTCTCTCATGCTGCAAATATGTTTGTAATCCTGCATTTTTATGTAATACTATATCATAAGGATTTTTTTCTATCATTTAAAGAAAAGACTTTGATAATTTGGTGGGAGAAAAATAACTACTTTTAATTTGCATTCCCTTAATATTTTAGTTAGGATTAATGTTCTTTCTTATGTCGAATGTCAACGTGTATTTACCCATGGAGATTGTTAGCTCTTCTACTCTGTATCTTTCTGTAAATTTGGAAATGTTACTAAAGCAAGCCTCTTATTTCAGATGTCCTAAACGATGCTATATTTGATGAAGATCATGATGAGATGGTAATTGTGAAGGACATAGATATGTTTTCCATGTGTGAACATCATCTAGTTCCATTTGTTGGAAAGGTAAGGTTTTCTTTGTTGTTTCCTAACAATTTACAAAAGCACAACCAAGTTTTAAAACTAGGATAATTATATTTAAAATTGTCACCCGCTAATACCTAATATCCCAGATATTTAGAATTACACATAAATGTTTACTCTCTATCAACTTGACTAATAGCTCGAAATTAACAAAACAAAAACTAAGTAGCAGAAGGCCCTGGGGCCAGCGTTTCATAGTAAATACCATGTTCATAGATTAAAGTAATGAGATTAAAGTCGCGTCTTTTTTTCTAAGTAGCTGCCTTGGGCTCTGAAGACCTTTGCCGTTTATTTTGACTAAATAATGTTTGATCCAAGATATACTTTTGTGTAAGACAACATGAGCAGTAATGATTGCAGAATTTCTTGTGGTGGAGGTTATAGTATTAGTGGATTTAGTTTGTTTCCAACTCTTTCTTTGTTAGGAAAAATGAACCTAATGCAAGCTAGATAATATTCTCTGGCTTGTTGTAGTTAAATATACTTGTGAGAACAAGTAGGTGTGAGACCAAGAGCTGTCCTGTTCTCTTCCCCTTCTCCCATATCATAGTTTTATTTTATTTTGGCTTTTTATTAATAATTTTCAAACAGGACACTAATAGGAAATAGTGTTATAAACCCATCACCTTAATTTAATGTTAACATTTGCTTCACATTTTTTTGTTCAAGTATTTTATTTTTTATGGAAGTAAAACATAGAAAAATGTACAAATCATAAGGGTATTCCTTACCACCCCACAGATCAAGAACTAGAACATTATTAGTATCCTAGAAGCTCACCTCATGCCCGTTCTTAATCCCTAACCCATTCCCTGTCCCCATAGGTAACCAGTATATTGATTTCTAACACTATAGGTTAGTTTTGCTTGTTTTTCAACTATATATAAATAGAAAGAATCTACAGCATGTTCTCTTTTGTGTCTGGCTTCTTTTGTTCCACATTGTAAGAGTCATTGATGTTATTGCCTGTCACTGTAGTTTGTTTATTTTTCATTGCCGTGTATTATTCCATTGTACACACATACCACAATTTATCTATTCTGTTCTTGGTGGATATTTGTGTTGTTTTCTTTCTCTCTGTTTCGTTTGTTTGTTTATTTTGTTTTGCTATTACAAACAGTACTGCTACTAGCATTCTTACGGTGCACATATGTATGCATTTGTATTAGAGGTGTACCTAGGAGTGGAATTGTAGGGTCATGGGGTATACCCATGTTTGATTTATTTGGATACTGACCTTTAGTTTTCCAAAGTGGTTGTACCAATTTACACTTCATATACTCTCATATGAGTCCCAGTCACTTCACATCCCCTCCAACACTTGGCACTTTCAGTCTTAACTTAAAAGTTCAGCTTCTGATGTGTGTATAGTCTATCTCCTTCTTAAACCTTTTAGTATAGAAAATTTCAAACATATATATGAATAAAAAGACTGATATAATAAAGTTCCATGTTCCCATCAACCAGCTTCAGCAGTTAGCAGTAAAGGACCAATTTTGTGATAGTCCAGTCCCCACTGGACTATTTGGAAGCAAATCCTAGATATCATATATTTTTTCCATAATTTCTTCCAGAATGTCTCTCTGAGAAGGATTTTTTTAGAAACATAACTTCGATTTGATTATCAGCCTAAAAAGTTAGCAGTAGATCCTTCAACATGTTAAAGAATATAAAGTATGTTATAGACAGCATGACTTTTCATCAGTAATTAATATGCATCTCTAAAATAATATTTTCTTATCCACAGTAGCACTACCATAAACAAAATTATCAGTAATTCCCAAATAGCATCTAATAACTAACCCATATTTACATTTCTCCATCTGTCTCAACTCTTAGCGTCAGCTTGTTTAAATCAGAATCCAAATAAAGGCCACACATTTTCATTTGCATTGCATTGGTTGTTATGTCTCTTAAGTCTTTGATTCTAAAATAGGCCGGCCCTGTGGCTTGGTGGTTAAGTGCGTGCGCTGCGATGCTGGTGGCCCGGGTTCGGATCCCGGGTGCGCATCGAGGCACCACTTCTCCGTCCATCCTGAGGCCGAGTCCCACAGCAACTAGAAGGATGTGCAGCTGCGACACACAGCTATCCACTGGGGCTTTGGGGGGAAAAAATAAAAATAAAATAAAATAAAAATCTAAAATAGTCTCCTCCCATCCCCCAGTGGCATTCTCTTATTAAAGAGACTGGGCCAGTTGTCTTGTAGAGTGGCCCACCTTCTGGACTTCTTCCACTCAACTCCTGGATTTCCTATAAATTAGATTAGATCTAAAACTTTCTAAGGTTAAGGCTAAACATTTTTGATAAGAATAATTATCAAATTATGGGGGTGCTTGAGGACTCCGTATTTCGCTACGTGAGGAGGCGTGCGCTGCCCGGCAGTCCCACAGTTAAGGGTGCTGGGCTTGTGACAGCAGGGCTCAGGGTTCTTAAGAATGAGGAAACCTTTGAACTCATCACTACTTTTTATTGTAAGTGACAAAATTAGGCCCAGAAAGCCTGTGACTTGCCTAAGAGGCCCTCAGGAGTTAGCGACTTGGCTGGGGCCAGAGCCAGGAGCTTGATCCTGTACTCAGCTTCTCACCACTATATCCTTTTCCTTTCTGCTATGGTTACCTCTGTGTTTGTGTCCTTGCTAACTCTGTTTTTAAATGTATTATTCAGTGATAATTTCCTAAAATGGACATTTAAATGACTTAGGATCTTCAGGAAGACCAAAAATAGTACAAACAATAAACAGATTATAGCTCTGCATGTAAATATAAAAATTTCAGGTGGTACAGAAGACTTTGGTTCTATGGGAAAGTATTAACTCTGATTTTTCTGTGAAGTACCCAACGTTCAGGCGCTACTTTACTTTCTCCTCTGCTGACCCAGGAAGGCAGTGAGTTGGTGTTCTCAAACTCCCAAAGCATAGTGCTAGCAGATGGAAGATCACTAATTACTACTAGATCAATTATGCAAGTGTACAGTAATTATTAGGTGAACAAATGCAACCAGTGCTGGCAAACCATGATGCAAATGAATCTGTAATTTTATATTAGGTTAATTGATTGCCTACACATGACCATTTACTTTATTAGCCTTTTTGGAGAACTGGTATTTTCTCTTACTTAATGCTTGGCTTAAAGAGAGGTAACATTTATGTATTAGATATTAATCAGTGCCTTTTAAGATTATAGAAATGGCTTTGCCTTATAGTAGGTCCTATAAGAACTTAAGTCTGAAGATCCAGGTTCTTGTTGAGTCACATTTGTAGCTGTACCCCTTTTCTCCTGTCAGGAGAACGGTGCTCTCCAGCAGCTTAGAAATGGGGCCACCACACATGACAAGGGACATGAAGACCCTCTTTATGTGCAACAGGGCTCTGCAACAGGGTGGGATTTTTAAAGCCACCATGATGTGTGGAATGGCAATATTTATACTTACAGTTTCAGCCATTTAAAGGAAGTTTTCCTGGCTACATTTTAATATTGCTGCAGAATAATTTGCACTTTCTTGAGAATGTTTCCCCTCAACAGAGGGAAGACTTTCAGAATTGTATTGGGAGTTTAACTTTACCAGGAAATACCACAACTATACTTTAAATTTGTCATTTTATTAATAGAATCATTCTTATATATTTTCTTTTTACTGCATTTATGTAAATTTTTAAATGCTTATATAATTGCTTCATTTTATAAGTCTTAAAGCTTCTAGATGTTTTAAAGATACATTTTCATTGTGTTGAATTACATATTAAGTATGCTGTATAATGTTTACTTATGTCCTTATTTTGTCACAAAGAAGCACTGTGTTTTCACTTAGCTCACGATTTCTATCTCGTCTCTGAAGGTCCATATCGGTTATCTTCCTAACAAGCAAGTCCTTGGCCTCAGCAAACTTGCAAGGTAAGTATGACTGTGTGGTGAATAGGAAAACAGGTTTCTAGGACCTGCCCCTATACGGTGAGAATCTCACCAGCCTTTCTCTCTTGACCAGTGCAGATCTAACTTGGAAGTCATGTTACAACTTAAAATTTATAGTCTCAGAGACAAATAGACTTAGCGGACCTGAAACACAATGACCTTTTTGCTCATTGCCCCTTTGCCTGCTCTCCTCTCCCACCTCCTCCGTCTTCCTCCACCAACACATCCTCAAGTCTTAGCTCACACCTTTCTCTGTAGACCTTCCCTGACTGGAGAGGACCCAAGAGTGCGTTCAGTCCAGCCCCCGTCCTTGAAGGGCAGTTTAGCAGCAGTGAGAGGTGGGAGAGGACACTGGGCAGGGGTCTGACTGCACTGCACTGTTTTCAGACTTTTAATCAAACCGCCATCTGGGGCCTCAACTCTGCCTTCTGCTGTACCTGGGTACCTCCAGGCATTTCTCGGGAGTCCTGCAGGGCCAGTCAGGTCAGTTCTGGTTTCTTTGCCTCTGCAGACACAAGACTGTGCCTTCTTTGGCTTTCTGAGCTCTATCCTGAGAGAGGGCTTACTCCTCTCTCGCCTGTTTTCCCTTTCTGCCGCAGTTGTATTTTCTGTTCTTTATCCTGTGGGTTCATGACTTTTAAAAAATTCCTTTGCTACCATTTTTATTTGGGTTTTAGGAAGGAGAGGTGATATACAAGCATGGTCATCTATGTTTAACTGGACGTCAATTTGAGAGTTAGTGTTCCTATATCTCTCATAGGCCCAGCCACCAATACTTTATTGCTTCTAAATATCCTTTTTTGTAATTTCTTTATATGGAGTTAGTGAGTCTTGGGTGATGGGGAAATACTGGGAGGTGTGTGTGTGTGTGTGTGTTGAGAGAGAGTTGAGAATAAAATGAAGGAATAGGCAATAAACATACAGTCACGTGTCTCCCACCTTTTTTAAATAAAAAGCTAAGTTTGGATAACTTGATTGAAGTTATAGTGACCATATCAAAATTGGAATAAATGAATCTTTGTGACCAACTGATTATTCTGTGGCTCTGATGTTTTCCTGCTTCTTCTCCACTTGGACACTGGGATTCATGGCAATCCTGAAATGGTGGTCCAGATCCTTTTCAATTCTGTGTTGGAGTCTGCAAAAACCACTCCAGCAATCTGACAGCTGCTCTCCACAGCTGTTCTTTTTACTTTGTTTTCACTTCCTCTTTCTTACTCATTTCCTCTAGGGATTAAAGAGAAAGTAGGTAGAAGAGAGAAATCTAACTTCCCTGGTTTCTGACCTCATTCCTGCTAAGCAACCTTGCCACCAGACAGAGTATTTGGTACCATGGAAGGATGTTATTATGTCGTAGCTGTAATTGCTTCACTGCAGTAAGGTACTTAACACAAATCTGGAAATATTTTGCTGCCTTTTAGTGATCTATACCCAGTGGCAGTGCCAAGAGGTGGCTGAAAAAGGGTACTGGTGGTGACGGGGGTAATTAATCCTACTATAATTTCTATTAGCAACCCCCTCCCCAGTAACTTACTCCCAAATAATAAAATCATGTCAACTGTAAATAAAAGTGTCTTTACTAAAATCGTGTATTCTTACCATTTTGTAATGCATGGTCTAAGTGAAATCAGCGTCTTTGCTGTGCAGACGTAGCGGTAGGCCCAGTCTCCTTGTGCCCTCCCTTCCAGCAAGATCGCCAACCCTACTCCTTTCCCGTATAGAAATTCTAGCACTGCTGATGCCTGTAACAGACTGTCCATATGTGAAAGGTGTGTAGTGGGTAGTTTTCACTTATAAAAAAGCTCGGCAGACCACATTAGGCCCTGGTCTTAATGTCAGCAGCCTTCTCAAGAAGACCACACTGTATAAACCAAGAGTAACACCTTATGGAAACAGATTCTAGAGTGATCCAGTGAGATCTTGGAATAAATGGTAACTTGGGGAGAGTAATCTTTGGTTTTTTCCTTTACTAGTGAAAGGAGAAGATCTCAAATAATTAAGCTTTTACGAAACAATGCAAAGGAGTTGATTATTAACATGGGGATTTGTCCTTTCACTAATAGGATTAAAGCTTAAGAAACAAATGGAACACTAAACCAAAGAACCTAGTGTATGTTCCTTTCAGATAGTTTGTAAAAAATTTGAATAAAGGGTCTATTAAATGGAAAAGAAGACTAAGATTTTATCCAACTGTTTATTCCTTATAAGAAGTAGGAATATTTAGGGAATCAAGAGTTAATAAAGAAAACTGAATGTCTTAGCAAAACTTCCCTGCTCATTGTAATCTTATATGTGAAGTTTGTTATATGCTTGCCTTTAAACGAATGACCTTTTTGTGCCGGGGAAGTCAAATATCAAATAGTAAAGCCTTAAGTAACAAGAAAATGCCAGAAGTGAGTTGATCTGGTTTAACTCTAGTAGAATTCTAGAGTAAACTTAAGTTTGAATAGAAGTTCCTTTTGTTGCTGATAAACCATTGAACATGTATTAGTTTTCTTGCCTTAGAATAATTGAGTGAACATAATTAAATCTTGAATATATAGGGCCGGCCTGGTGGTGCAAGTGGTTAAGTGCGCGAGCTCTGCTGCGGTGGCGTGAGGTTCGCCGGTTCGGATCCTGGACGCACACTGATGCACTGCTTGTCAGGCCATGCTGTGGCGGTGTCCCATATAAAGTGGAGGAAGATGGGCATGGATGTTAGCCCAGGGCCAGTGTTCCTCAGCAAAAAGAGGAGAATTGGCAGATGTTAGCACAAGGCTGATCTCCTCACAAAAAAAAAAAAAAAAATCTTGAATATAGAATTGTTAGTGCCTTGGGGTAGCCAAAGTGAGTCTATTTATTGAGGACTTACCGTGAGGGTAAGCTATTGTGGCTGCTAGAGAAAAGTAGGACACAGCCACTGCCTTCAAGGAGGGGGACAGTACAAGGCAGAAGTCGCCACAGAAATGCCTGGTTTAGAACTCCCAGTTCAGAGGAGCCAAAGATGGCTGTGGCCTGGCAGGGTTGGAGACACCCAGAGGTGGAGGCCTGAGAGAATTCTAAATGGAAGAGAAGTTCCTCTAGGTGTGGTTAATGCATAAGCAAAGGCAAATAAGAGGGTAGGAAAGGCATGTTCCAGTGGATAGGGAGCAGGTTGATGGACAGAAATAAGAGATTTGGGCAGGGGTGACTGGGAGATTGTTAAAAAGGTAGAGTGGGCATTACGTTACAGAGGAAACATTCTTTTTTCCTCTTTCTCTCTATTATAAAAGTAACATACTTACCAGTTAAACTTAAATGCAAATGAGTGAGTAAACAGAGAGCTTTTCTTTCCTAGTTCCATTCCCCACAGTTAAAACTGGAGATCCTTTCACTATCCTTCTGGAAAATTTCTCTGCAAACATAGACATATAGGTCTTTAAAACTAGCAAAACAAAGCAAAAAAAGAGAGATCATACCCTACATTCTGTACTACAACTTGTTTCTTTTCTTTTTAATTTAAAATATCCTGAAATCCCTTGGATACTTTTTAGTCCAAAAAGTCCAAATTCCTTTTAATGACTATATAGTATTTCTTTGATTAATATAATCCATTTAACCAATGTTTAATATCGATAACAATAGTCTACAGTTTGAGACTATCATCATAAAAGGAAAAGAAGAATACTTTGGTGAACATATTTTTATGTATTTGTGTACTTTGAGTTTACCTGTAAGAGAAATTGCCAGAGTAAAATTTACTGGGTTAAGGAGGGTTGAATTTTTGATATTATCAACTTGCTCTCCAAAAAAGATCATACCAATTTATATTCTTAAAAAGAGATAAAGGGTGTGTATTTCTCTACACTTTTGCCAACATTGGGTTTCATCATACTGTTTAATCTCTGCCAAACTGGTAAGTGAAAAATGCTACCTGTTGTTTTAATTTGCATTTCTTTAATGCAAGAGTGAGGTTGAATCTCTTCAGAAACTTCCTGTTCTTAGCCCGTGCTAATTTTCCCGTTGGGTTGTCTGTCTTAGGACTGATTCATCAGAGCTCTCTGAATGTTACAGCCGTTTGGTCAGGTGCTGTGAACAGTTTCTGCCAGCTTGTCATTTGTGTTTTGATTTTGTTTTATAGTATTGTTTTTCCATAAAGAGGTTTAAACCTTTATGTAGTTATAAACTCATGTTTTGGGAGTTATTTTTATGGCCTTATTTTTATATTTACATCTTTGTTCTGTCTGGAATGTATTTCGGGGCAAGGAGGGAGGAGGAATCCATCCATCGCTGATGTTTGCTCACCGACCTCCTGCAGCACCCCCTTCCCTCCTGTTACCATGCTGCCTCTTGCTGGCCTTCTGCCACTCTGCTGGGCCTTTCTTATGTTCCTCCTGGTTTATATGTTAAACTCCTAACTCCTCCTTGCCTCTAATCTCTTTGGGTCCTTAAATCTGCCCTCATGTGCTGCTAGGATCTTCTTTCTAAAGCGTGGATTTGATGATGCTGCTCCTGCATAGAGCCCCGTGGCGTTTAAGCTGACTTTAGCTGACAAGTCTCACTGTGATCCGGCTCCCTTTCTTGCTGCTCTTTGCCTTTTGCTCTAGCCACACTTGAGAATTTGCAGCCTGGTGTCAACTCATGCTTGTCAAGTCAAGTCATATGAAGGCATCGAAAATAGTCTTAAGATTTGCAAGGGTTAAATTATACCATCCATGTGTTCTTCTTGCAAAAATGTCACCAGATTACTTTTCCAGTTGCCAGAGGAGGAAGACCAGGAGAGAAAGCATAAAGCAAAAGAGAAAACAGAGGACCTAGCACAGATGTTATAAGGCCAGTAAGTGGGCTATTTAAATAAGATGTCCATTGGGTTAAATGTAGTACTTAACCATGTCCCCTTTATTTTAGTAATCAAAACAGTATGGTACTGGCATATAAACAGACACGTAGACCAGAGGAACAGAGTAGAGAGCTCAGAAGTAAACCCACGCACATATGGTCAATTAATTTACGACAAAGGAGCCAAGAAGGGAAAGGATAGTCTCTGCAATAAGTGGTGTTAGGAAAACTGGACCCCTATCTTACACCATATACAAAAATCCACTCAAAAGGGATTGAAGACTTGAACATCAGATCTGAAACCATAAAACTCCTAGAAGAAAACATAGGGGGTAAGCTCCTTGACATCGGTCTTGGTGATGATTTTTTGGATTTGACACTGAAAGCAAAGGCAACAGAAGCAAAAATAAACAAGTGGGACTACATCAAATTAAAAAGTTTATGCCTAGCAAAGGAAACCATCAACAGAATGAAAAGGCAGCCTACTGAATGGGAGAAAATATTTGCAAATTATATATCCGATAAGGGGTTAATATCTAAAATATATAAAGAATTCTTATAACTCAATGGTGAAGAAACAGACAATCCAATCAAAAAATGGGCAGAGAAACTAAATAGACGTTTCTCCAAAAAAAGACGTACAGATGGCCAACAGGTGGATGAAAAGGTGCTTGACATCACTAATCATCAGGGAAATGCAAATCAAAACCACAATGAGATATCACCTCACACCTGTCAGAATGGCTATTATCAAAAAGGCAAGAGATATGAGTTGGCATGGATGCGGAGAAAAGGGAACCCTTGTGCACTGTTGGTGGGAATGTAAATTGCATAGAGGTGCAGCCTCTATGGGAGACAGTATGGAGGTTCCTCAAAAAATTAAAAATAGAACTACCATATGATCCAGGAATCCTACTTCTGGATGTCTATCCAAAGGAAATGAAGGCAGGATATCCAAGAGATATCTACTCTCCCATGTTCATTGTTTTCACGAACAAAAACAAAACAAAACAAAATGAGAGGCTATAGATGTGTTAATTAACTAGTTGGAGGAATCTTTTCACAATGTATTTGTATATCAAATCACCATGATATACGCTTTCAAAATCTTATAATTCTTATGTCAGTTATACCTCAATAAAGCTGAAATTTTTAAAAAGCTGCACTTTGGAATTAAATTTGTAGCCATAAATACTTTCATCATTAAATAAGAAACACTGACAACAAAATGAATTAAGCATTTTTTTTAAAAGGAAAAGAATTATAAAGCAAGCTTAAAGAACAAATAAGAAAGAAGACAAAATAAAGTTATTAGTTTAGAAAAATCAAAAAATAGAAATCATAAATCTCAGTTGAAAATCTTGTGTCATAGATTGCTTGGAAGTCTGAGAGGATACATACTTACATCTAGGAATGAGAGGCTATGTAACTAAAAATATGCTTTAAAATCTTTAAATCTTTATGAATAAGTTAAAAAAAAGATGGAGAGAGAAGGGAATGACCCGAGAGTTAGAAAATTTGGATAAACTAGTAGCCATTAGAAAAAGTCAAATTAATGTTGGGAGTAGCGTGGGAGGGAAGGGGCTGGGCCGAGTCAATTTAATAGACGTTATCTCAATTTCCAAGTAACCACTAATTCCCATGTTGTATAAATAATTCCAGAGCTTGGAAAAACCTGAAAAGCTATCCAAGTAATTTGATGAAGCTGACTATCCCTGATAACAAAGCCTGATAAAGCTAGCTTTGAAAAACATTATAGACTGATCTCACTTACGAATGTAGTTGTAAAACTCCTACATGTCAAACAGCCTTCTCTGACAGGCTGCGAGTGCTGCTTTCATCTCACCTCAGGGAGGTTTGCTCCGAGAATACAGAAGTTATGGAGCCAATGCCATGTTCTGTCCTCCCAGGTCTTACACGCCCTTAATTGAAATTCCACGAAATGACAGAGGCAGTGGGGTAGGTTCAGTATTAGAGAAGGTAACGGCTGAAAAGATTTCCAGAGCACACTCTAAATATCAGTCTTCAAATTCAGGAAGCCTAATAAATTCCAAAGAGGACAAATAAAATGAAATCCCTACCTAGACACAACATAGAAAATGCAGAGTACATATACTCAAATATCATAAAAGCAGCCACACAGAAAAATACTACCTACAAGGTAACAGCAAGTAGACTGATGATTGATTTGCCAGCAGCAATATTGAAAGGGAGATAAATATCAACGTCAAACTAGCCTGTTCCCAAAAAATACCTCTCAATAAATCATCTTCAAGCATGAGGGCAAAACAAAGATTTTTTTTTTTTAATTTCAGGGAAGCTATATGATTATCTTGAATGCTGAGAAGACAAATTCAACATCTACTCCTTACTTGAAAAAGAAAACTGAATAAGCCAGGAATAAGCACTTCTAAACTCTCTGAGCATAGGGACACTGTTCACCACATAATCATGCCATAATAGGCACTCAGTAACGGTCTGCGTGAACGACCCTCCTGTGGCAGATGAGTGGTGCTCTACCAGAAACAGGCAGGCACTGTGGGTGACGGTAAGATGTTCCAGGCACTGCTATTAATGTGTGGTGCACAGTATGGATGCCCAGTATCGCCACTGTCGTCTGATACTGTACCTGAAATTTTACTCGAGAAAAAGAAATGATGATTGTGAGAAGTCATTACTAATTTTTAAATCAATGGCATATCCTACTTATAAGAGAAATTAATCACCTGGAAAACTGTCAGAAGTAGTATATACAGAAATTTGACCTAGTAAGAAAGAAGACATATTTCCTATCTAGGAGCTTAAAAGCCATCCTTTCTCAGCTTTTTGTTCAAGATGAAAAAATATATATAATTATATCCCCTCAATGTTGTATATCTACTGGGAACACAAAGAAGAATCAGGGTGGCTCCTGTCTTCAGGCTGAGTGGTAGATAAGGCGGTGGACCTGTTCCTCACTTTAGGGCTATAACATGCATCAAGGAGCAAGTTGTCAGTTCCATCTGAGCGGCTTACTGGGGAAAGAGCCATAAAATGCCTCATAGGCGAGCTGATCCTTAAATTGAGTCCAATTTCGCGACTAAAAGGCCAAATTTTAAAGAAAAGATCCTTAAAGTGAATTGTTTTCCTCAAATGGGTAATTCACGTGACCATCTTTACATTTCACAACTAGAGTGCAAGATGTTGAAAGGGGAGAATTCATCACTGACAGATTGTGTAAAAAGCTAACATTGGAAGGCTTTTGTTTTGGGGGTTGATGGTGCTGAGTGCTTATATGGACCTGTGTCACAAAGAGATGTCTCAAGAAGTCTGTTCAGTTTTAATCTGATTATCCTAATAGGTTTAGTTGGTATAGTAGTTGATGATGGTCTGCTGTTAATTAACAAGTAGGCTTTTTATTTTTAACTTGAACTTTAAGTTCTGATTAAACAATATGATTAATTAGAACACTTGAGACTTGGCCTAAAATTGATGACTTGGGAGCTTTAAAATTCCCTCTACTTCTATTCTTCCTAAGTGAGCATTACCCGTAATTCTCTCCCTCTTCAGGGACGTGGGGAAGCACTATTCTGTGTTGTGGTGGTGGTCTCCTTTAGACCCTCCCTCTTCTCATTGCCCTGTAGTTTTTGTGTCTTTCTGTCCTCCCCTTATAAGCATTAATCCCCTACCCACACCCTACAATTGCTTCAATAAAGTCCTTTTAGTCTTTAGAGGAAGCTTTACCAATTTCACTTGACATTCATGATTAACTAAAACAATTCTTTCTTTTCTAGGATTGTAGAAATCTATAGTAGAAGATTACAAGGTAAACTTTTAAACTATTTCATTTACAGAAAAACATTTTTTCTTAAGAAAGAGGTATTTTTTGTTATTACAAGTGTAATACATATGACTTATAAAAATTAAAACCTCATAGGAACATAAAACAGAAAGAGAAAGTTTCAAGTCTCCAGAATAAATCTTCATTGTATTTGCACATTCCTTCACGTGGTTGTGCATATAACGACATTTTAAAATCGCTTTATTTTTATCGTATTTTAAAAGGGGCTTCATTTTCTTTTTTTCCTACTTTGTTTTCACGTAATGAGCCTTAACCATTGTTCCCACATACCTGTCACTGCCCCGTCGTTCTGCTGACTGTTTGGCATCCCACTGTCTGGCTGTGCTGCTGCTTGATGTGACCAATACCTGCTCTGATAGATATTTGGGGATTTTGTCAGTTTTCAAATAGATGCAGTGCTGCAGTGAACACTCTTGTATGTTTTCAAAGAAGAGTTGTTTATTCAGCACAGGAACTGCATTATTTTGGTTAAATATTTGATTTTCAACATTGCTCTAAGTATAATGCAGGAATTGGGCTGTAGCCCCTTTGTTAATCCACTTGTGAGCTATTGATTCCTTTACTGTGCTCTGCCTTCATGGAGGTGTGTGTTATCAATACTCTGTGGGTCTTGCTGCACACCTGAGACGGTCACCCTTCTAATCTGTTCCCTCCAGTGGTGCTGGAGAGCACCAGGGTTCCTGAGCTCTCTCCAGCACCTGTGCTGCAGGTGAGGGGATTGAACAGGGGTCTCCTGTGGCCCAGGCAGCAGACACAGCAAACTGGTGAAAGCTGGTGTGTCTTGGCTCGTAAACCTCATAGAAATCTGCTTTTTAGATTTCAAATATTCTAGAGACAACAAAAGCTTCCAGCTATCTGTTTGTGTCAGACCCTTAACCTGAGCTCCTTGTCACATCCACAGTTCAAGAGCGCCTTACGAAACAGATTGCTGTGGCAATCACAGAAGCTTTGTGCCCTGCTGGGGTTGGGGTCGTGGTTGAAGCAACGTAAGTCTGTATTTGCCTTTAATGATGTCAATGTGGTGCGTGAAAAGGATACTTAGTGCTGCTCGGTTTTTCTAGCACCAGGTGATGCCACACAATTGACACTGTCATGTTGTCTATCTCTGCTTTTACCTCTTTCATTTACTATGTTGCCAGTATAGGAACCAGGGTATGGGAGACGGGTTTTATTTTGTTTTTGGTGGGGGTTGTAGACGTGTAGGGAGTCATAGCTTAAGTGTAGTGATTTGTACAATCAGTATCATTTTATGTTTTCCTTTGATTTTTTCTTTAGCTCTTTGTTGCTCTAAGCAGTTTTCCTAATATTTTGTTACATGTTTAGAAATAGAGCTAAGAATGGTACAAAGGGCAGCTGAAGACACTTCGAGGTGCCGTGAATCATGAGAAGTGCACGTGTTTTGCGGGCAGAGTTTCCATCCATTCTTCTGGTGTGGCACGAGCTCTGTCCCGTATGTGCTGGCAGCTTCCCCAGGGGGCTCAGACTCACTGTGGTCAGTGCTCTCTGGATCCTGAGACCAGCGTACTTCAGCATTTCTCTGAACACCTAAGCTAGCGCAGTGCTGTCTTGGTCTTGAAGATGGGTCAAGTGAGAATTCTGAATTTCTTTTTATCTAGTTGTTGCATTTCTGTAGACCCCATTGTATTATTTTCACCTAGGAAGAAAATTCCATCTTTTCCCCTTCTGTTGGATGCATTAAGGACGTGACCACTGATAAGAATAAAAGCTATAAGACTAAGAAACTTAAAAAGTTTTAGATCAAATTTGTCTAAGAAGTGATATTTCAACACACTTGGCAATGTGAACTCAGTTTAATTAGATTTAATTTTTTGGCCTGCTTTTTATTTTACAAACCAAGCCAGCAACTGTCTACTCCTTTAAACCACCTTTGTTGTCCTGTTTTTTAGACACATGTGCATGGTAATGCGAGGGGTACAGAAAATGAACAGCAAAACTGTGACCAGCACGATGTTGGGTGTGTTCCGGGAAGATCCGAAGACTCGGGAGGAGTTTCTGACCCTCATTAAGAGCTGAACGTCAGCGTGTGCCGTGGGGTCTGCCGATTGTGTTCGTCTGGGGTTAATTGTGCATTCCATTTTCAGTTGTTACAGACTTGAACTTTATTCCTTGTCACTAATTGTGTTTAATAATTATTTATAGCAAGTTAAGTAAAAATAATTAATAAAAGGGTGAGCCCTCTTCTTTCTTCTTGCCACCTTTTAGTGGCAGCATTCAAGCAGACTGCCAATAGTGTAAGTTACATGCACAGAACCTCTGCCATTCAGATCCCCTGAGCGTGCTGGGAAGGGAGAATTCATGTATTCTGTTTAAATAGTATGCTAATTTGGTTCATAAGCATAGGAGTGTTGGGAATGGGAGAGAACTATGACCAATGTACTGTTTTTTCCCCTCCCCAAACAAAAATGGTGTAGTGCTTATGATAGTTTATGTGCAGTGTGCAGCATTGCTCTGCAAAGTCCTAGTCCAGCAGGCTCCACTTTAATCATGTTTATTAAACCACCAGTGACGCTTTAGTTTTTATATATTTATTTTTTAACTATCCAATTGTAATGTTAGTCACCAAGGGAAGGTGGTGGAATATGGATGTTTTTGATTTTAC
Organism: Diceros bicornis minor; assembly: GCF_020826845.1. NCBI lineage: Eukaryota > Metazoa > Chordata > Mammalia > Perissodactyla > Rhinocerotidae > Diceros > Diceros bicornis. Next base: position 4,977,683 of record NC_080763.1, on the reverse strand, counting down.
TGTGAGTCAAAAAGGCACATTTCTACCTTCTATTCTTTTTAAAATTCTAGTGCAGGGAGTTAGTTCCTGGAGTTGTTTACGAGTGTATTCTCATGTCGACATACAGAGATTTAGACATTTAAGTCTCTGTGCCTTGATGAGAATATCACACCATTTAGAGTGTAGATACTTTTGCCTTTTTTAAAAAGCCGTTATTTTATAAGACTTAGTACCGACACTGCAAATACCCAGTCTTCAGTTTTAACTCTAGAAGTTTCTTGGGAGCTTACTTTATGTATTCCTTATAGATGTCTCAAAACTTTTTTTTTTTTGTCTTATCAAATATTTTTCTAAGTATTTCCAGAAACTGTTGCGAGGGTCCATCATTTTCAGGTCTGCAGAACCGGTCTGCAGAACCATAGCTTCCATGAACATGAAAGAATGCAGAATGAACTAATTGTGGACCGCATTTAGGAGCGATGACCAATGTCTGAGGAAAGCTGTGTTGTTGGTGTCTGTGAAAATGCACCCTAATTTTCTAGAATTATGGAAAATAGCAGAAGCCCCCTCCTGGTTTCCCTTGTGGTCCATGTGAGTCTTGTCTTCAGTGTAACTGTTCAAGTGGTATAGATCTTTTAGTCCAGGAAGCTGTTGCCTTATTAATGATTATATTAAAATTTCTTCCACATTTGGCAATGTGGGCCAAATTAAAATAAACAAAACCACCAACTCCCCTGCAAAAACACAAACACAGTTATTCCCTGCGTAAGTGTCTCATTTGGTTGACATAGTGCTCTTCAAATTTATCCCATTACCTTAAGAAGAATTAACTACAGTACTTGCTTTAACTTTGGGAGCCCTTTCTCTGCCACTTTGATGCCATTTGACTTATGATGGGGCAAGGTGCCAGAAGGGCTTTTTTTAAAAAAATTCTTCCCGGGGCCGGCCCCATGGCGTAGCGGTTAAGTGCACGTGCTCCACTGCTGGTGGCCCGGGTTCAGATCCCGGGCTCGCACGGATGCACCGCTTCTCAGGCCATGTTGTGGCGGCGTCCCACATAAAGTGGAGGAAGATGGGCATGGATGTTAGCCCAGGGCCAGTCTTCCTCAGCAAAAAGAGGAGGATTGGCATGGATGTTAGCTCAGAGCTGATTTTCGTCACACACACACAAAAAAATTCTTCCCTACTTCTATTTCCTATATTTTTCTATATTTAGAGTTTCTGAAGTACAGTGGTAATTGATTTTGAGTTCCTTTTAAAATCTCACCTGATATAAACATTATCGTGCTTAATATTTAGACATTTAGAGATAGAATTGAGCATTCAACTCATGTTTGGTATTTTAAAGTAAAAACAGGTGTGACTCGGAGGGCCAAAGAAATCGTCAGCTATAAATTCATCTTTCTGAGATCAATTGTATGCCTTTGTAATGAATATTTGTTCTAACGTTCCCTAGAAATGTTCTCATAATGGTCTGTGTATCCACACGCTGTTGTCTTATTGGTAAACGCAAAGTAATTACCTTCTGTGTTTACTCTGGTCTGTAGTACTTCAAGATTACCTTTTCATATCTATGACCTTGAGTTCTTTCTGGGGATTTTTAAGAATTTGATGCATTTAAATACACTGTTCAATGAAATTGTTTGAATTTTTTGTGTGTGTGTGTGTTACTAAAGTTGGTTCTATTTAAATTATTAAAGTGTCATAACTTTGTTCTTGTGAAAGTAGTTTTTTTTGAACCACTAGTGTAGATATACCAACAAATTCGCTCATTTTAATTGTATTCTGTTTTAGCAAAGATACTCTTCCTAAGGGTTTCTCTCAGCCATCAAGCTATTAGAATATTAGTTTACCCCAAGGCTGTTTCCCTTTGGTGTTTGGTTTGGGTGTTACTGGCCTCACCTTCCTGCAGTAATGGGAAGGAGAGACCTGGGGTAGGAGTGGGGAATCTGAGTGGTCCTCGTGTCCCTGTTGTCCTAAACCTAAATTTGGGTACCTGCAGCCTCCTGAGAACTGGCACTGCTTTTTGTGTGGGAGCATCTGGGGCAGGAAGAGAGGGCTGGGGCAGGGAATGGAAGAAAGTTTCCCTTCCTTTTCTAGGGAGCAGCCTGCCGTGGGCAAAACTTCCAAGTAGGTGCAAAGGTTTTGCTGCCTCTTTTCTGTCAGTGCCTGATGACCTCATCCTTCCATCGTTTGGCGTGGTCTTCTCCCTGTTCCCTGCTCCTCCTGGGCAGACGCCCCTGCCCTCACTGGTTGTCAGCGTGTCCAGGTGCTGGAACACTGGAGTGGCCTGCTGCACCTTGAAGGACCCTGTAGACTGTTGGGTGGTGATTCTAATCCCCCAGACTAAGAATACTTACTGGCATAAGACATTCCTAAAACCACAACTCACAGGTGTCAGAACAGTGAGCTGCTCAACCAAGACCAGGTTGCTGCTTCATAGTTTTTTCACTGAAGATTTGCTGGCCAAGTTCCCTGTTTTGTCACTTAGTGGAACAGCAGTTTTGGACACCAAAGGTTTTAGAGAAGGCGTTCCATCAACGCAGGACCCCTAGATTCACTGTGATGGTCCTGGGTCTTCCTGCTGTTGGAGGGGGAGAAAGAGTCCAGTAGATGAATTCAAGGGCGAAGTGTAAATACCCCAACACTCCCAGAGGCACTTTATGTTTAGTCTTTATTATGGAGAAGAAATAACCAACAGTAGGTGGTGCATGAGTCCGTGACCCCTATATACCCATCACCCAGATTCAATAAATTTCAACTCATGGCCAACTTGATTCCTCCATACCTCCTGTTCCCACTGGATTATTTCAAAGCAAATCCGAGACATCATTTCATCCATAAATATTTCAGATTATCTAAAAGAAGAGGAATCATGTTAAAATAACAAAATACCATATGTTATCACACAAAAAATCAATGCTTTAATATCAGATATCTAGTCAGCATTCCATTTTCCCCTTTTGTCTCATAATTTTTTTTATAGTTTATTTGAATCAAGGTAAAAATGAGGTCCATACATTGCAACTGGTTGAGCTGGGCTTTTTTTATTGTGGTAAAAAACGTATAAAATTTACCATCTTAACCGTTTTTAACTGTACAGTACAATAATAATTTTATGTACATTGTTGTGTAACAGATCTCTTGAACTCTTTGGTCTTGTAAAACTGAAACCCTATATTCATTGAACAACTCCCCTTTTTCCCTTCACCCCAGCCCCTGGTAACCACATTCTACTTTTCTGTTTCAAAGAATTTGACTACTTTTGATACCTCATATAAGTAGAATCATGCAATATTTGTCTTTTTATGACTAGCTTATGTCACTTAGCATAATGTCCTTAAGTTTCATCCATGAAATAGCATATGACAGAGTTTCCTTATTTTTAAAGGTTGAAAAATATTTCATTGTATATACTACATTTTCTTTATCCATCCCTTGTCAATGGACATTTAGGTTACTTCCACCTCTTGCATCCTGTGAATAACACTGCAATGAACGTGGTTGTGCACATATCTCAAGATCCTGTTTTCAGTTCTTTTGGATGTACACTCAGAGGTGGAATTGCTGGATCATATGGTAATTCTTCTTAAAAATTTTTTGAGAAACCTCCATACTGTTTTCCATAGTGGCTGTGCCATTTTACATTCCCACCAATAGTGCACAAGGGTTCCAATTTCTCCACATCCTTACCAACACTTTTTATTTTCCAGTTTTTTGATAGTGGCCATCCTAACAGGCATGAGGTGATATCTCATTGTGGTTTTGATTTGCATTTCCCTGAGATTAGTGATGTTGAGCATCTTTTCATGTGCAGATTGACCATTTGTATATCTTCTTTGGAGAAATGTCTGTTAAGTCCTTTGCCCATTTTTTTTGGTGAGGAAGATTGGCCCTGAGCTAATATCTGCAGCCAACCTTCCCCTTTTTACTTGAGGAAGACTGTCCCTGAGCTAACATCTGTGCCACTCCTCCTCTATTTTGCACGTGGGATGCCTCCACAGCATGGCTTGAAGAGCAGTGTGTAAGTCTGTGCCTGGGATCCAAACCCACAAACCCCAGGCCCTGAAGTGGAGCGTGTGAACCTAACCACTACACCACTAGGCTGGCCCCCTTTGCCCATTTTTTAATCACGTTATTTGTTTTTTTGTTGAGTTGTAGGAATTCTTTATACATTAAGCCTTTATCAGATAAATAGTTTGCAAATATTTTCTCCCATTTTGTAGGTTGCTTTTTCACTCTGTTGATTGTTTCCTTGCTATGCAGAAGTTTTTAAGTTTCATATAGTCCCATTTGTCTATTTTTGCTTCTGTTATTCTAGGAGTTTTATAGTTTCAGTTCTTATGTTTAGGTCTTTTATCCATCTTGAGTTAATTTTTGTATATGGTGTAAGTTAAGGGTCCAACTTCATTCGTTTCCATGTGGTTATACAGTTTTCCCAACATCATTTGTTGAAGAGACCGCCCCATTGTGTAGCCTTGGCGCCTTTGTCAAAGGTCATTTGATCATATACATGAGCACTGGTTTCTGGGCTCTCTATTCTGTTCCATTGGTTTATATGTCTGACGTTATGCCAGTACTACATTGTTTTCTTTACTGTAGCTTTGTAATATGTTTTGATATCAGAAAATGTGAGGCCTCCAGCTTTTTCTTTTTCGAGATTGTTTTGGCTATTAGGGTCCTTTGAGATTCCATATGAATTTTAGGATGGTTTTTTTCTATTTCTGCAAAACTGCCATTGGGATTTTGATAGGGATTGCATTGAACGCTTTGGGTAGGATGACTATCTTAACAGTATTAAGTCTTCCAATCCATGAACACAGGATATCTTTCCATTGATTTGTGTTTTCTGTAATTTCTTTCATCAATGTTTTGTAGTTTTCAGTGTACAACTCTTTCACCTCCTTAGTTAAATTTATTCCTAAATATTTTACTCTTTTTTTTAAATAGACCTTTGCTTTTTTAGAGCAGTTTTAGGTTCACAGTAAAATTGAGTAAAAGATACAGAAGATTTCCCATATACTCATGCATAGACTCCCTCGTTATCAACATCCTCACCAGAGTGGGTACATTTGTCACAACTGATGAACCTAGATTGACACATCATAATCACCCAAAGTCTATAGTTTACATTAAGTTTCACTCTTGGTGTTGTACATTCTATAGATTTGGACAAATGTATAATGACATGTATCCATCATGATAGCATCATACAGAGTAGCTTGACTGCCCTAAAAATCCTCTGTGCTCCACTTATTCATCACCTATTTTATTCTTTTTGATGCTACTGTAAATGGAATTGTTTTTTGAATTTCCGCTTTGGATTGTTCATTGGTTGCTAAGTTTCTTAAGTCTCTTTAAGGCTATAGATTCACCTCTCACTCCCTCTCTCCCATTTTTTCCTACAATTTTTTTGGTCATTTGCTTTTGGAGAAGCCTTATGTGTACCCCAAGGAATGTCAACTGCCGGAATGTGTGTGGCTATCTGAATGAAGTGAAACTACAGCTAAGCAGAGGAAAAAAGTGTTGTTCTCTGCTATGACACTTCTCCATGTCCTTAAACTCCTACTCCCTAGGCAGCCCCAGTCAGCCTGTTACTGCTGAGCCTCTAACTTGGACATAGCTCTTCTTTGTTTTATAACTCAGAGTCACCATCCTAGGTATGGAACAGAGTTCATTCCTTTTTTGGAGGGGTTTGTCCTTTCTAAACAGGCTTCAGTTTTAAAACATCTGCCACATGGTTTCCTTGGCTTCAGCATGGCGGGTTCCTTGGCTGCCAAGATTTTGGTTAAAGTGGAAGGGTTATTATAGGACTGGAAATAGTGAATCCTACAAGACATGACATCACTTTGAGGGCCTATCCCTGGGGAATTCCAAGGTTTGGGTTGACGATAGGAGTGCTCTAGTGTCTTGCTTCTTCAGTTACATTCCATGGCCCTCTGAGTAAGAATCCCAGGCTCCCGCTGACCTGGGGTGGGGAGGGAAGTGATACACCAGGTCTTGTATTTGAGCAGCTTCTTTTATCCTCTCCCTAGTGGTGTAGTGATGACTTGCTTACAAGTCCTGTTGGGATAACTCCTAGCGCATGCATTACACAGCCTTAGTACATCCATCCATGTTTCCTCTTATTTCTACATTCTCCTGTTTGATTGGAGCAATGTGTCCACAACTCTGACCTTTTGAGAAATCCTTTAACTTCTGGAACTGACTGTGCTGCCCAGAGAGACGTGGGTTGACTGTTGGTCGGCGCTGAGAAGGCTGTGTTGAGGGAGTTGGGGAAGAAATGCCTGGGCGTGTATGAAAATGTCCTCTGAGGCTGTCGCACTTAAGCTTTGTTGATTTTCTCCTGATTTTAGGATGAATTTCTTCTTCTCCCTCCTTTTTCTGGATCTTTTCATGTTTGAAAATGTGCTGAAGGAATAGACAAATGAGACAGTTTTCTTTCTAATTTGTCTTTTTGTGGGGGTTCCCATTATACGTGTGATGATACTAATTTTTACAGTCGTATTCTATCTTGACTGATAAATTTCTTTGTGGAGATTTTTCTGTCTGAAAGGCCATTTCACATCTAAAACCAAGGGATAAACTGAATAGGAAACAGAAAAGCTAGTAAATAAAAATCAGTTTAAAACTACTAGCAGGGACCACAGAATTATTTCATATTGGTCATTTGGAAAGTACCTTTAACCAAGGACAACTAGTCTCAGAGGAAAATTTCTTAATTCTCATTTCTGGGTATTTCTGAAAGTTGATTCGCCTGTGAGCAAGGAGTGTGAGAGCTGGAAGTGCTGATCCAAATCTTACCTGACCTTCTCTTGCTTAGCAGTTGTCAAAATCACCTTGTAATGAAGAGGGGAGTGCCTTCTTATGTCAATGCTTGAATATTTTGTTAGCAGAATTTCCATATAAATTTAATATTTAAAAAATAATTACAAAATAAAGTGTCTTGCACTTAAGGTATAGATGGGTCAACAATGAATTCTCATGGCCTTTTAAACTTGAACATAAAAAAGAAGATTAAAATCAAGGTGAAACCCCAAGTCCTGAGAACTGATAATTTATGTTTCCTGCATTTTAGTTCTTTGGGAGTGGAAGAGAAATCTTCCAGATTTAACGCATGTGTGTGTTTGTACCCAATGTTAAATCTGGAAAAGTTGCTATAAGGTGCTAACTTCTTTTTATGGGGTATATTAAACTTTTAATAGTACTTTAAACAAGTATTGTTTTCTCAGCAGCTTTCTTAAATAAAGAACATTTCCATTTTGTCAGTGAGCAAATGGGGCTGAGGGAGGATTAAATGACTTGCACTACTGCCACTGGGTTAAGGAGCAGAGGCTCCTGTCCTGACTCTCTCTCTCTGTCAGTCTGTCTGTTACCCAGCGGGCCCAGGCCATTAGATCAACTCCAGCTCACCACTGCAGCTGTTTAATCTTTTCTGGGTGACCTCTGCAACTCCGAGCCCCCACTCTTTTGAATTGGAATCAGATTTTTGAAGATGTGTGCAGTCGGCTTTGCAAGTGTGAACCGGCCACCTGCAGCTCCATCTGATCACAGTCTTTTTTTTTTTTTTTTTTTGTAAGGAGGACTAGCCCTCAGCTAACATTCGATGCCAATCCTCCTCTTTTTGCTGAGGAAGACTGGCCCTGAGCTAACATCCGTGCCCATCTTCCTCCACTTTATATGGGACGCCGCTACAGCATGGCTTGACCAGCAGTGTGTCAGTGCACACCCGGGATCTGAACCTACCGACCCCGGGCCACCGAAGCGGAGCGCTGTGCACTTAACTGCTGCGCCACTGGGCCGGCCCTGATCACACAATCTTAAATGCTCACATTTTTTAAAAAATTATTTTTTAAACTGGTAATACATGTACTTAGCACAAAATTCAAACAGCATGAACGGTTATTAAGGAAGAGCTTACCTCCACCTCTGCCCTTGCGGGAGCCAGACAACTGCTATCATCAGGGACATTTTATGAAATGCTCTATTTACTACTATTGCAAAATGAAAGCCCTCCTCTCCTCCATCTAGGCTGACTGGATGTGCTTCCTCGTGGACACTGTATGGCTCTAAAGTGGTGAGTGGTTTTCGTAACTATCAGAATGTAAGTTCCATTATGATTATTATTTCTAGTGTTCTTTTTAAGTCAATGTTAGACGCTCTCTTGGTAAATTTTTTAGCGAAAACTTCTGCCAAAAAAATGTGTCCACTTTACAGGACTCTGACCACCCTACCAAAAGAAAAGTGCTGCTGGCCAGCTGGATGTCCTAGAGCACAGGCTCTTGTGAAATTTGGTTTAGTTTCACTTTTCACCTTTTTTGAATAGGTAATACATTCATTTGCATAAAAAGTAAAACACATGGAAAGATATTCATCGAAAAGTCTCTCTTTCTGTCCCCAGCCACACCCAGTTCCCCTTCCCAAAGGCAGTGGTTTTTGTTTTGCTTTGTTTTGTTTTTTTGCTGAGGAAGATTGTCCCTGAGCTAACATCTGTGCCAGTCTTCCTCTATTTGGTATGTGGGTTGCTGCCACAGCATGGCCACTGACAAGTGGTGTAGGTCCACCCTAGGAACTGAACCTGGGCTGCCGAAGCAGAATGTGCCAAACCTTCCACTAGGCCACGGGGCTGGCCCCCAAAGTCACTGTTTTTTTTTTTTTTTTTTACCACCTCCTTATGTATAGTTCCCAAAATATTTAAGGCATATACAAGCAAATTCACATACACACAAAATTATTTATATATTCTATATAATATATATCTTTTTACTTATTTAAATCAGGGATTCTTGACCATGGGAGCCCAACAGAATTGCCTGGGGAACTTTTAGACAATTCATGTGCCTGCACCCTATGAAGACCTATTCAGTATTTGTAATTGTATTTTGACAAAAATTGTCCTTGGTTATTCTGGTAGGCTCCCTCCAGTTGAGAACCCCTAGCCTAAGATACAACCCTTCAAACCTGTGGACCCATCAGGAAGCCAGTGGGCGCAACCCCAGGCCATCAGGCAGGAGAACAGCTGCGTGGACCACTCTGGACAATTGGTTCTATCCTCCACTGCGTAGGGCATCTGCAACCACTCAGTTGATAAGTCTAAAGGTAAATTGCCCCTTAAAGGGGACTGTCTCCAGCTTAACCTAATCAGTGCTGCAATTACCTGTGTATAAATAACTTAGTTCTCTGGTCTGATTTTTCTAACCATATCCTACTTTTTTCCCTCTGATTTTTATAGTTGTTCATCATAGAAAACAGAAAATGTAGTAAGGCATAAGGAAAAAGATTAGGTACCCATAATTACATAACCGAGAAATAACTACTATTAACATTTGTTTACTTATCTTTTAAATTGTGCATATAATATATAGATGCTTCTGGAGTATTTAAAGCAAATCCATCCAGACATTATATCATTTTATCTGTATTTACTTCAGTGTGTATCACTAATGAATAAAGGGTAAGGAAGGACTTTACACACACACACGCACACACACACACACACAATTATTATACCCAACAAAAATTTACAGTGATGACTTAATATCATACCTATTCTGCATTGACCTTTTCCGAGATTGTCTCAAATTTCTTTTTAGAGTTCATTGTTAACACTTTGATATATACTCTGCCAGTCTTTGCCCCCTCCTTCTCCCCATGTAACTGTCTATAATACTTTGGATCCTGTAAAGTACACATAGCCTTTCCCTCTTTTATCTTGATATCTTATACTGATATATCTTATCTTATAGTTTTTTTGTGTGTGTGTGTGTGAGGAAGATCAGCCCTGAGCTAACATCCACGCCAATCCTCCTCTTTTTGCTGAGGAAGACCGGCTCTGAGCTAACATCTCTTGCCAGTCCTCCTCCTTTTTTTCCCCAAAGCCCCAGTAGATAGTTGCATGTCATAGTTGCACATCCTTCTAGTTGCTGTATGTAGGACACTGCCTCAGCATGGCCAGAGAAGCAGTGCGTTGGTGCACACCCGGGATCTGAACCTGGGCCGCCAGTAGTGGAGCACGTGCACTTAACCGCTAAGCCACGGGGCCAGCTCCCTTATAGTTTTGTTCAAATGGTTACATGACGTTCCATGGTAGAAATGTCATAATGTATTGTCATTTTCATAATGATGGAGTTTTAGGTTGTTTCCAGTTTTTTATTATTATAAATAATGCTACAGTAAACATCTCTGTTTCCCAAGGATAGGGTTCTAGATATGAATTTACTGGAACAAAAAAGTCACCCCCTTTCTTTCTTCCCCTCCCCTAAGTAACAAGAATGGATGACCTCAGATGGGCAATGCGCTCTCTCCACCCCTGCAATGTATAGATGTCCTCTTATATTTAACTGTCTTATAGCTAAAATTTTTTATAGCACACAAGATAATTCCTTCTTTTACCTAAGGGTACTTCTGCACCTCGTTTATCTTGGCAGGTTCACATTTTAAACAGGAAATTTTATTGAGACAATGTAGGTTTACATGCAGATATAAGAAACACCACACAGAGATCCCTTTTATACTTTGTGAGGTTTCCCCCAATGCTAACATTTAGCAAAACTATCATGTAATATCATAACCAGTATATTGACTTGGATATGATTCACTAATCTGATTCAGATTTCCCCAGTTTTGTGCTCATGTGTGTGTATTGTGTTATACAATATTATCACACGTGGTTTGGTGTATCCACCACCACAGTCAAGGTATTGGCCAGTTCCAACACAACAAGCATCCACTGTATTGCTTTATTATAATCACCACCCCCCCCTTCACATTTTAAAAAGATGTTTGAGATCTGAGTTCTGCCTTCTGATATTCCTGTAGTCTTTTTCCCTTTCTAATGACAGTACAAGAAACCACAGGTCTTCTTGTTAAAATAATTAAAAAAAGCTCTTCAATAAGTGGTGTTGGGAAAACTGGACAGCCACATGCAAAAGAATGAAAGTAGACCATTGTCTTTCATCATATGCAAAAATTAACTCAAAATGAATGAAAGACTTGAAGGTAAGATATGAAATCATAAAACTGCTGGAAGAAAATATAAGCAGTACACTCTTTGACATTGGTCTTAGAAGGGTCTTCTCGAATACCATGTCTACTCAGGCAAGGGAAGCAACAGAAAAAATACACAAGTGGGACTTCCTCAGACTAAATAGCTTCTGCAAGGCAAAGGAAACCATGAAAGAAACGAAAAGACAACCCACCAACTGGGAGAAAATATTTGCAAATGATATATCTGACAAGGGGTGAATCTCCAAAATATATAAAGAACTCATACAACTCAACAACAAAAAAACAAAGAACCAGATCAAAAAATGGGCAGAGGATATGAACAGACATTTTTCCAAAGAAGATATACAGATGGCCAACAGGCACATGAAAAGATATTCAACATCACTAATCATTAGGGAAATGCAAATCAAAACTACAATGAGATATCACCTTTCACCTGTTAGAATGGCTATAATTACCAACACCAAAAACAACAAATGTTGGAGAGGATGTGCAGAAAAGGGAACCCTCATACACTGCTGGTGGGAATGCAAACTGGTGCAGCCACTATGGAAAACAGTATGGAAATTTCTCAAAAAACTAAGAACAGAAATATCATATGACCCAGCTATCCCACTATTTGGTATTTATCTAAAGAACCGGAAATCAACAATTCAGAGAGACTTATGCACCCCTATGTTCATTGCAGCATTAGTCACAATAGTCAAGATGTGGATGCAACCCAAGTGCCCATCAACTGATGAATGGATAAAGAAGATGTGGTATATATACACAAGGGAATACTACTCAGCCATAAAAAAAGACAAAATTGTCCCATTTGCGACAACATGGATGGACCTTGAGGGTATTATGTTAAGCAAAATAAGCCAGAGAGAGAAAGACAAACACCGTATGATTTCACTCATATGTGAAAGATAAACAAAGAGATGAACAAAGAGAACAGATAAATGGTTCCCAGAGGGGGAGGGGGTGGGCACAAGGGGTGAAGGGGCACGTATGTATGGTGACTGACAAATAATAATGTACAAATGAAATTTCACAATGTTATAAACTATTATGACCTCAATAAAAGATTTTTAAAAAGACTAGGACTTTGTAAAAAAGACCTTGAATTATGTATGGCTTTACTGAGACTAGCTAGTAAATAAATGAGAATGATTTGTGATTGGTGTATCAATTGCTTGTAAACAAAAGGGTATGTTTTGAGGCTATTTGAAGACAAATTATTCTCTGGAGGAGCTTTAAGCACACACACACAAAAATACTCTTGATAAATATTCCAAATTTCTTCCTGATGAGGTATTACCAGCACTGAGTATCATTTAAAAAATGTAATATATTACTAGGTGGACAATATTTTCACTGTCCTTCCTTTCTGTTAAAGTCTTTTAATACATTTATTATCAAATTAGGTCTCAAAGAGTATTGCCAGTATTCTCCTAGAGGATATGGGGCAGATGTTTCTTTCATTTCTCTGGTTGTCCAATACTTCAAAACATTATTTTCAGCAAAAATCAAATCACTGAAGTGGCCAAATACAGTAAGTATACAGACTTCTATCTCTAACAAAGCTGTTAGACTTCCTGACTTGATGGAAACACTCCTCGTGGGCTTGAGGCAATGGTATTTTGCTTAATGTTGTTTATGGGCTAAGGGCAGACTGGAAGCCTTGCTAAAATTATTTCCAAAAAGGATTTGATCTAAATCAAAGGATACTTACCTTTTCTAAGTACAGTTTTTGTGTGTGTGTGTGTGCGTGTGAGGAAGACTAGCCCTGAGTTAACATCTGATGCCAATCCTCCCCTTTTTTTTTCTTGGGAAAGATTGGCCCTGGGCTAACATCTGTGCCCATCTTCCTCTGCTTTATATGGGATGCCACCACAGCATGGCTTACAAGCGGTGTGTCGGTGCGCGCCCGGGATCAGAACCTGCGAACCCTGGGCCTCCTAAGCGGAGTGTGTGCACTTAACTGCTGCGTGACCAGGCAGGCCCCCTAAGTTTAATGAAAAATAATTTTATTCTCTTCAGTGGAGGTAATCTCTGGGTGGAGGGGCTTCTCAATCTCTCTGAGAAATGGGCATATTCTTTCTGTTTGTTATTGGTCAGGGTTCTCCAAGTCATCATGGCATGCACTGTGGCAGCCTGTCTCCTTTTGTGGGGTCAGAATTCCTACTGGTCTACAGCGAATCGGTGTGGATCTACCTTTTATCATAAGCTATCGTTTCTGCTAAAGGCAGAGCATTCCTGAACTTGGAATTCAGATATAAACAACAATGTAGGAATGAACTTGGAATAGAGAGGTTCTAAAGAACAGTGTGAGGGGTAGAGTGATAGATGACAGGTGGCATTAGAAGGGATTGTCCTCAGGCAAATGTAGCATGGGGAGTTACTTGGGCAAGAAATGCAATTTACGATAAATCATTCCCCAGTTAGCCTGGAAAAATTAACACACACAATGCGTAGAAGATGCAATTTAGTTTTAGCTATGTAGTGGTGCACATTTTAGGTCTAGAAATCATATATGGAGTATAAGCAAAGAAGATCAGATTCTGAAAAACCCTATATATATTTGCTATTTAAAACAATGATAAATAAATATCTTTTGCCCAACAAGTCTACTTTTGGGAATTTGTCCGCCACATGTACCTGTATATGTGTGAAAGTGACATTTGTGTACCAAGTTATTCATTGCAGCATAGTTTATAATAAGAAGCCCTTGTTTACAAGTCAGCTCTAAACCCAAAGTATGTGAAATGATCACTTGATGTTTGGGTTGTGATTTTGAGTCCTTCCACCTAGAAGTAGATCAGATTCTGATCCACAGTCCACTTTTGTCTCTTGGGCTCACACTGAGCAAAGTTCTGAGGTTGAGCAGGACACTTGCTTGCTTCTTGAGAACCCTTCAAGGCATTAGTTAGCATCTCATTCTTCTTTTTTAAAATTTTATTGAGGTCATATTGGTTTGTAACGTATAATTTCAGGTGTACATTATTGTATATCAGTTTCTGTATAGACTACATTGTTCTTACCACCAATAATCTAGTTTTTATCCGTCACCATACATATGTGCCCCTTTATCCCTTTTGCCCACCCCACAACCCGCTTCATCTCTGATAACCACTAATCTGTTCTCTTTATCCATGTGTTTGTTTATCTTTCACATATGAGTGAAATCATGTGGTGTTTATCTTTCTCTGTCTGGGTTATTTCGCTTAAAATAATACCCTCAAGGTCCATCTGTGTTGCTGAAAATGGATGATTTTGTCTTTTCTTTATGGCTGAGTAGTATTCCATTGCATATATATACCGCATCTTCTTTATCCATTCATCCGTTGACGGGCACTTGGGTTGCTTCTACATCTTGGCTATTGTGAGTGCCGCTGCGATGAACATAGGGGTGCATGGATCTCTTTGTATTGTTGATTTCATGTTCTTTGGATAAATACAAAGTAGTAGGATAGCTGGATTGTATGGTATTTCTATTTTTAATTTTTTGAGAAATCTCCATACTGTTTTTCATAGAGGCTACACCAGTTTACATTCCCACCAGCAGTGTATGAGGGTTCCATTGTCTCCACATCCTCTCCAATACTTGTTATTTCTCGTCTTGTTAATTATAGCCATTCTGACAGGTGTGAGGTGATATCTCATTGTAGTTTTGATTTGCATTTCCCTAATAATTAGTGATGTTGAACATCTTTTCACATCTGTTTATCTTCTTTGGAAAAACGTCTGTTCATATCCTCTACCTATTTTTCCATCTGATTGTTTGTTTTTTTTGTTGTTGAGTTGTATGAGTTCTTTATATATTTTGGAGATTAACCCCTTGTCAGATATATCATTTGCAAATATTTTGTCCCAGTTGGTGGGTTGTCTTTTCGTTTCTTTCATGGTTTCCTTTGCCTTGCAGAAGGTTTTTAGTCTGATGTAGTCCCATTTGTTTATTTTTTCTTTTGTTTCCCTTGCCTGTGTAGACAGGGTATTCGAAAAGATGCCGCTAAGACCGATGTCAAAGAGTGTACTGCCTGTATTCTCTTCTAGGAGTTTTATGATTTCAGGATTTACATTCAAGTCTTTAATCCATTTTGAGTTAATTTTTGTGTATGGTGTAAGATAATGGTCTACTTTCATTCTTTTGCATGTGGCTGTCCAGTTTTCCCAACACTGTTTATTGAAGAGACTTTCCTTTCTCCATTGTGTGTTCTTGGATCCTTTGTTGAGGATTAGCTGTCCATAGATTCATGGTTTTATTTCTGGGCTTTCAATTCTGTTCCATTGATCTGTCTGTTTTTGTGCCAGTACTATGCTGTTTTAATTATGATAACTTTGTAGTATATTTTGAAGTCAGGAATTGTGATGCCTCCAGCTATGTTCTTTTTTCTCAAGATTGCTTTGGCTATTCAGGGTCTTTTGTTGTTCCATATAAATTTTAGGATTCTTTGTTCTATTTCCATGAAGAATGTCATTGGGATTCTGATTGGGATTGCACTGAATCTATAGATTACTTTAGGTAGTATGGATGTTTTAATATTTAATATTAAATATTTAATATGTTTATTCTTCCAATCCATGAGCATGGAATATCTTTCCATTTCTTTATGTCATCTTTGATTTCTTTCAATATTGTCTTATAGTTTTCAGTGTATAGGTCTTTCACCTTCTTGGTTAGGTTTATTCCTAGATATTTTATTCTTTTTGTTGTGATTGTAAATGGGATTGTATTCTTCACTTCTCTTTCTGCTAGTTTATTATTAGTGTATAGAAATGCAATGGATTTTTGTAAGTTGATTTTGTACCCTGCAACTTTGCTGTAGTTTTTGATTATTTCTACTAGTTTTCTGATGGATTCTTTAGGGTTTTCTATAAATAGAATCATGTCATCTGCAAACAGTGAGAGTTTTACTTCTTCTTTTCCAATTTGCATATCTTTTATTTCTTTTTCTTGCCTAATTGCTCTGACCAAAACCTCCAGTACTATGTTGAATAGGAGTGGCAAGAGTGGGCACCCTTGTCTTGTTCCTGTTCTCAGAGGGATGGCTTTCAGTTTTTTACCGTTAAGTATGATGTTGGCTGTGGGTTTGTCATATATGGCCATAATTATATTGAGGTCCTTTCCTTCTATACCCATTTTATTGAGAGTTTTTATCATAAATGGATGTTGGATTTTGTCAAATCTTTTCTCTGCATCTATTGCGATGATCATATGATTTTTATTCCTCATTTTATTAATTTGGTGTATCACATTGATTGATTTGTGAATGTTGATCCATCCTTGCATCTCTGGTATAAATCCCACTTGATCATGGTGTATGATCCTTTTAATGTATTGCTCTATTTGATTTGCCAATATTTTGTTGAGGATTCTTGCATCTATGTTCATCAGCGATATTGGCCCGTAATTTTCCTTCTTTGTGTTATCCTTTTCTGGCTTTGGTAGCAGGGTAATGTTGGCTTCATAGAATGAGTTAGGAAGTGTTCTGTCTTCTTCAATATTTTGGAATAGTTTGAGAAGGATAGGTATTAAATCTTCTTTGAATATTTGGTAGAATTCTCCAGAGAAGCCATCTAGTCCTGGACTTTTGTTTTTGGGGAGGTTTTGTTACTGTTTCAATCTCTCTACTTGTGATTGATCTATTCAGATGATCTATTTCTTCTTGATTCAGTTTTGGGACGGTGTATGAGTCTAAGAATTTATCCATTTCTTCTAGGTTGTCTAGTTTCTTGGCATATAGTTTTTCATAGTATTCTCTTATAATCCTTTGTATTTCTGTAGTGTCTGTTGTAATTTCTCCTCTTTCATTTTTAATTTGATTTATTTGAGCCTTCTCTCTTTTTTTCTTAGTGAGTCTGGCTCAGGGTTTGTCAATTTTGTTTATCTTCTCAAAGAACCAGCTCTTAGTTTCATTGATCCTTTCTATTATCTTTTTGGCCTCTATTCCATTTATTTCTGCTCTAATTTTTATTATTTCCCCCCTTCTGCTGACTTTGAGCTTCGTTTGCTCTTTTGTTTCTAGTTCTATTGGGTGTAGTTTAAGATTACTTATTTGAAATTTTTCTTCTTCGTTGAAATTTTTCTTCTTCTTCTAGACCTATATTGCTATAAATTTCCCTCTTTTCACCACTTTTGCGGCATCCCATAAGAGTTGGTATGTTGTATTTTTATTTGTCTCTAGGTATTTTTTGATTTATCCTTTGATCTCTCCATTGATCCAATGGTTGTTTAGTCTCCACATATTTGTGACTTTCCCAGCCTTTTTCTTGTAGTTGATTTCCAGTTTCATAGCATTGTGGTTGGAAAAGATGCTTGATATGATTTCAATCTTCTTAAATTTATTGAGGCTTGCCTTGTTTCCCAACATATGGTCTATCTTTGAGAATGTTCCATGTGCACTTGAAAAGAATGTGTATTCTGCTGTTTTTGGATGGAATTTTCTAGATATATTTATTAAGTCCATCTGCTCAAGTGTTTCATTTAAGGCCACTGTTTCCTTGTTGACTTTCTGTTTGGATGATCGATCCATTAATGTAAGTGGGGTGTTGAGGTCCCCTACTATTATTGTGTTGCTGTCAATTTTTCCCTTTAGGTCTGTTAGTAGCTGCTTTTTATATAGTTTGAGCTCCTGTGTTAAGTGCATATATACTCATAAGTGTTATATCCTCATGGTGGAATGTCCCTTTTATCATTATATACTGCCCCTCTTTGTCTCTTATTTTCTTTTTTATCCTAAAGTCTGCTTTGTCTGGTATAAGTATGGCAACATCTACTTTCTTTTGCTTGCCATTTGCTTCGAGTATCGTCTTCCGTCCCTTCACTCTGAGCCTATGTTTGTCTGTAGTGCTGAGATGTGTTTCCTGGAGGCTGCATATTGTTGGGTCTTGTTTTTTAATCCATCCAGCCACTCTGTGTCTTTTGATTGGAGAACTCAGTCCATTTACATTTAGAGTGATTATTTATATATGAGGGCTTAATTCTGCCATTTTATCTCCTGCTTTCTGGGTGTTCTATATTTCCATTGTTTCTTTTCCCTTGTATTTCTGGCTAGCATTTCAGTTTGGTGGTTTTCCATGATGGTTTTCTCAGTATTCTCTTTATTTATGCTTTGTGGCTCCGCTCTCATTTTTTGTTTAGTTGTTACCATGAGGTTTGTATAAAAGATCTCATAGATGAGGTAGTCCATTTTCTGATAGCCTCTTATCTCCATTAGCCTAAGCAAGTTCCATCCTTCTCTTCCCCTTATGAGTTATTGTTGTCACAAATTCTTCTTTTCTGTGTTGTGAGTTTGTGACTCAATTGAAGTGTTTATAGCTATTTTTGATGCTTTCCTTCCCTTTGTCTTTTATGTTATAATTAAGTGTTTACTAATGTGTTCTGATATAGAGCTGCAATTTTCTGATTCTATCTGTATTTTTATCTCCTGCTCAATGTTTTGTGAACTTTCCTTTTTAGTTTCAGATTGGAGGGCTCCTTTCAACATTTCTTGTAAGGCAGGCCTAGTGGTGATGAACTCCCTCAGCTTTTGTTTTTCTGGGAAAGCTTTTATTTCTCCATCATATCTGAAGGATAGTTTCGCTGGATAGAGCATTCTTGGCTGAAAGTTTTTATCTTTCAGTATTTTAAATATATCATTCCATTCTCTCCTAGCCTGTAAGGTTTCTGCTGAGAAATCTACTGAAATCTTTCAGTAGGTAGGGCTTTTTTGGGTTATTTTCTTCTGCCTTGCTGCCCTTAATATTTTTTCTTTGTCATTGATTTTTGCCAGTTTTACATTATATGCCTTGGAGAAGGTCTTTTTGTGTTGATGTAGTTAGGAGTTCTATTGGCTTCATGTACTTGTAATTCCAGCTCCTTCACCAGGTTTGGGAAGTTCTCAGCTATTATTTCTTTGAATAAGCTCTCTGCTCCTTTCTCCCTGTCTTCTCCCTCTGGAATACCTATAATCCTTATGTCACTTTTCCTAATTAAGTCAGATATTTATTGAAGAATTTCTTCATTTTTTAAAAATCTCAGTTCTCTCTCCTCCTGCACCTGCAGCATTTCTATATTTCTATCCTCTAAATCACTAATTCTGTACTCCATAACATCAGCTCTACTTTTTATGGATTCTAGATTATTTTGTGTCTGTGTGTGAGGAAGGTCAGCTCTGAGCTAACATCTGATGCCAATCTTCCTCTTTTTTTTTTTCCTGAGAAAGATTGGCCCTGAGCTAACATCCGTGCCCATCTTCCTCTACTTTATATGGGACGCCGCCGCAGCATGGCTTGACAAGCAGTGCATCGATGAGTACCCGGGATCCTAACCTGTGAACCCTGGGCTGCCACAGCAGAGTGCACGCACTTAACCACTTGCACCACCGGGCCGTCCCATCTAGATTATCTTTTATCTTGTTAATTGTGTTCTTCATATCCAGAATTTCTGTTTGGTTGTTTTTTTTTTAGAATTTCAGTCTCTTTGGTGAAGTATTCCTTCTGCTAATTCCTTTTTTTCCCGAGCTCATTGAACTGTCTTTCTGTGTTTTCTTGTAACTCATTGAGTTTCTTTACAACAAATATTTTGAATTCTGTCATTTAGATTGTAAATTTCTGTGACTTCAGGATCAGTTTCTGGGGACTTGTCATTTTCCTTCTGCTTTGAAGTGTTAATGTAGTTCTTCATGGTGTTTGATGAAGTGATACTTTGCCAGCACATTTGTGGTAGTATCAGGTTGCAGATTCCACCTACTACTGCTGTGGGAGGCAGGAACTGTGTTTTCTGATCCCGCCCCATGTGCTGGAATTGTGCCGATACGGCTGCTCTGCATTTGTGAACTGGCTGCAGCTGCTTGGCAGGTCATGCACACACATGCAGGCGGGGCTTCTGTGCTCTGCCAGTGGATCACTCTGGTGCACCACTGAGCTCGGCAGGACACTGGCCAAGCTGGTGTGCTAGGCAGGAGGAGAGGGGTGCTTTCTTTTGTGCTAGTGGACAGGCTCTGCCCTTGGTGGTTTGGCTGAGCTGCTGTGCTTGATGGGGCTCCTTCATGGGGGCTGAGCTCTGGGGCTCGATGGGGAGTGTTCTCACAGGCAGGGTCACCATGGCATGGTGGGCACTCTTGTGGGTCGGGCTACCACTCCTAAAGTGTTCTCACGCCGGCCCAGCTGCCCCTGCCTCCTCTTACAGTTGTGCTGCCTACTGTCTGAGGACCCACAACCTAGATTGCTGCCACAGGGCAGGGGGAGGGGTCCGCTCACCTAGTTTCACTGTTTCCCTGGCATCCAGTTCCACCACATTCAGATGTATGGCTGTGTGGATCTCCCAGACATCCTATTGTGATGTGTAGGGAATCCTCTGTTGGTTAATGAATGTCCATGTAGTTGTAACTTAGAGGGGAGAGACAAAGGGAATAACTCACTCCACCATGATGCTGACATCACTCTCCTCTGTATATCTTCTTTGGGAAAATGTCTGTTCAGACACTTTGCCCATTTTTTAATTGGATTGTTTGTTTTTTTGTTGTTGAGTTGTATAAATTATTTATATATTTTGGATATTAACCCCTTGTTGGATATATGATTTACAAATATATTCTCCCAATTGTTAGGTTGTCTTTTCCTTTCATTGATGGTTTCCTTTGCTGTGCAGAAGCTTTTTAGTTTGATGTAGTCACATTTGTTTATGTTTTCTTTTGTTTCCCTTGCCTGAGGAGACATGATATTCAAAAAGACACTGCTAAGCCCAGTGTCATAAAATGTACGGGAGTTTTATAGTTTCAGGCCTTACATTCAAGTCTTTAATCCATTTTGAGTTAATTTTGGTCTGTGGTGTAAGATAATGGTCTACTTTCATTTTTTTTTTGCATGTGGCCTTCCAGTTTTCCTTTTATTGAAGAGAATTTCTCCATTGTATGTTCTTGGTTCCTTTGTCAAAGATTAGCTGTCCATAGGTGTATGGGTTTATTTCTGCATTCTCAATTCTGTTACATTCATCTGTGTGTCTGTTTCTGTGCCAGTAACATGCTGTTTTGATTACTATAGCTTTGTAGTATATTTTGAAATCAGGGATCCTGACACCTCCAGCTTTGTTCTTTTTTCTCAAGATTGCTGTGGCTACTTGGGGGCTTTTGTTGTTCCATATAAATTTTAGGACTCTTTGTTCTGTTTCCGTGAAGAATGTCATTGGGACTTTGATGAGGATTGCACTGGATCTGTAGATTGCTTTAGGAAGTATGGACATTTTAACCATGTTTATTCTTCCAATCCATGAGCACGGAATATCTTTCCATTTCTTTGTGTCTTCTTCGATTTCTTTCGACAACGTTTTATAGTCTTCAGAGTGCAGATCTTTCACCTCTTTGGTTAAATTTATTCCTAGGTATTTTATTCTTTTAGTTGTGATTGTAAATAGGATTGTATTCTTGATTTCTCTTTCTGCTATTTCTTTCTTAGTGTACAAAAATGTAACTGATTTTTGTATGCTGATTTTGTATCCTGCAACTTTACTGTATTTGTTTATTATTTATAATAGTTTTTTGTGGATTCTGTAGGGTTTTCTATATATAATATCATGTCATCACAAATAGTGACAGCTTTACTACTTCATTTCCAATTTGGATCCCTTTTATTTCTTTTTCTTGCGTGATTGCTCTGGCTAGGACTTCCAATGCTGTGTTAAATAAAAATGGTGAAAGTGGGCATCCTTTTCTTGTTCCTGTTCTTAGAGGGATAGCTTTCAGTTTTTCACCATTGATTATGATATTATCTGTGGGTTTGTCGTAGGGTCTTTATTACGTTGAGGTACTTTCCTTCTATAGCCATTTTATTCAGAGTTTTTTTTTTTTTTCATAAATGGATGCTTTATCTTGTAAAATGCTTTCTCTACATCTATTGAGATGATCATGTGATTTTTATTCTTCATTTTGTTAATGTAGTGTATCACATTGATTGATTTGCAGATGTTGCACCATCCTTGCATCCCTAGAATAAATCCCACTTGATCATGGTGTATGATCCTTTTAATGTATTTTTGTATTCGATTTGCTAACATTTTGTTGAGGATTATTCATCTATGTCCATCAGTGATATTGGCCTGTAATTTTCTTTTTTTATGTTGTCCTTGTCTAGTGCTGGTATCAGAGTAATGTTGGCCTCATAGAATGAGTTAGGCAGTGTCCCTGTCCAAATTTTTTGGAATAGTTTGAGAAGGATAGGCATTAAATCTTCTTTGAATGTTTGGTAGAATTCACTGGGGAAGCTCTCTGGTCCTGGACTTTTGTTTTTGGGGAGGTTTCTGGCTACTCTTTCAATCTCTCTACTTGTGATTGGTCTATTCAGATTCTCTATTTCTTATTGGTTCAGTTTTGGGAGGTTCTATGAGTCTAAGAATTTATCCATTTCTTCTAGATTATCCAATTGGTTGGTGTATAGCTTTTTGTAGTATTCTCTTATAATCTTTTGTATTTCTGAGGTGTCTGCTGTAATTTCTCCTCTTTCATTTCTGATTTTACTTATTTGAGCCTTCTCTCTTTTTTTCTTGGTGAGCCTAGCTAAAGGTTTGTCAATCTGCTTTATCTTTTCAAAGAACCAACTCTTAGTTTTATTGATCTTGTCTATTGTCTTTTCCTCTCTATTTCATTTATTTCTGCTCTAATTTTTATAATTTCCTTCCTTCTACTGATTTTGTGCCTTGTTTGTTCTTCTTTTTCTAGTTCCTTTAGGTATTTTGTTGGATTGTTAATTTGAGATTTTTCTTGTTTGTTGAGGTAGGCCTGTATTACCATAAACTTCCCTCTTAGTACCACTTTTCCTGTATCACATAAATTTTGGTATGTTGTATTTTCATTTTCATTTTCATTTGTCTCCAGGTATTTTTTGACTTCTCCTTTGATTTCTTCATTGATTCAATAGTTGTTCAGTAGCATTTTGTTTAATTTCCACATATTTGTGACTTTTCCAGTTTTCTTCTTGTAGTTGATTTCCAATTTCATACCATTGTGGTCAGAAAAGTTGCTTGGTATTATTTAAATCTTCTTGAATTTATTGAGATTTGTTTTGTGGCCTAATATGTGATCTATCCTGGAGAATGTTCCATGTGCATTCAAAAAGAATGTGAATTATGAATTTTCTGGGTGGAATGTTCTGTATATATCTACTAAGTCTATCTGGTCTAATGTGTCATTTAAGGTCAATATTTCCTTGTTGATATTCTGTCTGGATGATCTATCCATTGATGTAAGTGGAATATTAAAGTCCCTTATTATTGTGTTATTGTCAATTTCTCCTTTTATGTCTGTTAATATTTCCTTTATATATTTAGGTGCTCCTGTGTTGGGCACATAGATATGTACAAGTATTATGTCTTCTTGTTGGATTGTTCCCTTTATCATTATGTATTGCCCTTTTTTGTCTCTTGTTAAAATTTTTGTTTTAAAATCTATTTTGTCTGATATAAGTATTGCTACCCCAGCTTTCTTTTCATTTCCATTTGCATGGAATATCTTTTTCCATCCCTTCACTTGCAGTTTGGGAATGTCTTTAGTCTGAAGTGTGTCTCTTGTATGCAGCATATATGAGTCTTGTTTTTTTATCCATTCATCCACTCTGTCTTTTGATTGGAGCATTTAGTCCACTTACATTTAAAGTAACTATTGATAAGTACCTACTTATTGCCATTTTGTTACTTTTTTTCTGGATTTTTTTGTAGTTCTTCCCTGTTCCTTTCTTCTTCTCTTGCTCTCTTCCCTTGTGGTTTGATGGCTTTCTGTAGTATTATGTTTGGATTCCTTTCTCTTTATTTTTTGTGTATTTATTGTAGTTTTTGGTTTGTGGTTACCATGGGGTTCGTATATAACAACGTATGTAAATAGCAATCTATATTAAGTTGATGATCTCTTAAGTTTGACCTCTTATTAAAAGCCCTACACTTTTACTTTCCCCCTGCCATGTTTTGTGTTTTTGATGTCATATTTTACCTGTTTTATTTTTGTGTATCCCTTAACCTCTTATCATAGATATAGATGATTTTAGTACTTTTGTCTTTTGACCTTTATACTAGCTTTATAAGTTGTTTATCTACTACCTTACCTCTATATTTGCCTTTACCAGTGATATCTTTTCTTTGATAATTTTCTTATTCCTATTTGTGGTCTTTTCTTTTCTACTTAAATAACTCCCTTTAACATTTCTTGTAAGGCCGGCTTAGTGGTGATGAACTCCTTTAGCTTTTGCTTGTTTGGAAAGCTCTTTGTCTCTTCTTCCATTCTGAATGATAACTTTGCTGGGTAGAGTAATCTTAGTTGTAGGTTTTTTCTTTTCAGCACTTTGAGTATATCTTTCCACTCCCTTCTAATCTGTAAGGTTCCTGCTGAGAAGTCACCTGATAGCCTTATGAGGTTTCTTTTGTACGTAACTTGTTGCTTTTCTCTTGCAGCTTTTAGGAGTCTCTCTTTATCTTTAATTCTTGACAGCTTAATTATAATGTGTCTTGGTGTAGGCCTCTTTGGATTTATCTTCTTTGGTGCTCTGTGCTTCCTGTACTTGGATGTCTGTTTCTTCCTCAGGTTAGGGAAGTTTTCAGCTATTATTTCTTCAAAGGAGTTCTCTGCACCTTTGTCTCTCTCTTCACCTTCTGGGACACATATAATATGGATGTTAGTATGCTTGATGTTGTCCCAGAGATCCCTTAGACCATCCTCGTTCTTTTCAATTCTTTTTTCCTTTTTCTGATCAGCTTGGGTGATTTCTTCTTCTTTATCATCTAGCTCTCTGATCCGTTCTATGTCATCTCCTCTGCTGCTGATTCCTTCTAGTGAATTTTTCATTTCCATTATTGTATTCTTCAGCTCTGATTGGTTCTTCTTGCTAGTTTCTAATTCTTTGTTGAAATTCTCACTGTGTTTGTCTATTCTTCTCCCTAGATCAGTGAGCATCCTTATGACTATTAGTTTGTACTCTTTATCTGGTAGATTGTTGATCCCTGTTTCATTTTGTTCTTTTTCTGAGGATTTGTCCTGTTCCCTTATTTGGAACATATTCCTTTCTCTCCTCAGTTTGCCTACTTCTCTGTGCTTATTTCTATGTATTAGATAGATTGGCTGTGTCTCCTGAACTTGGAAATGTGACCTTCTGTAAGAGATGCCCTATGGGGCCCAGCAGCTTGCTCCCCTCTCATCACCCATGCCAAATGCTCCAGGGGTGTCCCCTGTATGAGCTACATGTGACCTTCTGTTGTGGTGGAGTTGCCATTGCTGTGGGTGCATGGTAGGCTAGGCTGGCCCCTGGGCTTGCTGGTTGTGAGGCTTGGCCACACGTGGCTGCTAAGGGCACTTTATTGCTCAGGCAAAGCCCATGGCATGGCTTGCTGCAGGTTTGGTAGCACACAACTACTGCAGTTTTGCTGGTAAGTGAGTCAGGCCCCTGGTGTGACCAGTTTCTATGCCCTGGGGCACACAAATGCTGCAGGCCCCCAGTGCGGCTCCCTGTGGTGCTCAGCTGTCTCTATTGTTGTGGGTGGTTGGTGGGGCAGGCTTCAGGTGAGGCTTGCTGCATGGAATGCCTGGCTATTGTTAGCTAGCTTTTGGGCAGGGAAGATCTCTGACAAGAACTGGTTGATAGGTGGGACAGGCCCCAGGTGCAGCAGCACACAACAGTTTCAGGCACTGGAAAGTGGGGCAGATCCCCTGTGTGGCTGTTTGTGATGGCTGGCAGCACAAGTCTGTCACGGGCCTGCAAGGCTGCTGTGGGTCCACACAGCTGGCTATCATGGGCTTGCTGGTGGGCGGTGCTGATCCCTGGAGTGGACTGCCTACTGCCTGGCTGTACTCTATTACCTCAAGTGCTCTAGTGGGTGGGGTAGACCTCTGTGCTGTCAGACTAGACGGAAGATTCCAATGGTGCCTGCCAGCATCTGTTTCAGCACGACTGAACTTGATTACAATAATGGCTGCCTCCACTGTCTCAGTCCCTGGTGAGTGGGCCCTGCTGCCTCCTGCCTCTCCAAGAGGGATAACTTCTTAGCTTAGCAAGTGAGTGTCATTTACCAATGGACTATGCACTTTTATATCTTGTGTTTTTGAGCTGGTTTCTGGATTGAGTGAGTCTGTGTGTGGGCCCTTTAAGAGGAGGTTTTTCTTTCCCTTAAGTTCCATAGTTTTCCTGCACATATTCCCCATTGGTTTTCAAAGCCAGCAAAGCCAGGTATTATAGGATCTCATTTCTCTTGTGCTGGATCTAAGGGCCAGGGTGCCTAATGTGGAGCTCAAAACCCCTGCTCCTTTGGGAAAAGCTCCATACCTTTGATATCACTCCTGGCCATGAAGCCCCACAGCTAAGCTATGATTTTTTCCTCAGCGGGACTGTTTCTCTGCCTCTTCCACTTTTGTCTGTGTTGTCCCTTTTGTGGAGGGTCTTTTTATCCAGTTTCTAGATCTCTCTCAGAGGAAATTGTTCCACAGGTAGTGGTAGATTTGTTGTGTCCATGGGAGGAGGAGAATCCAGGACCGTCCCATGCCACCATCTTCCCTATTCCTAGCGTCTCATTCTAAGTAGCACGTGGACTGGGAGTCATGGCGTTCTTGATTCTCTTTGCTTTTAGAGATTGGAGCAGGGAGGTTAGGAGGAGTTTGCTCTTTGATGAAGTGTCCTATAAGCAGATGAAGTGAGGGATGCAGAACTGCCCCCTTTACCCTTTTATTCTTCCTCTTTTCCCTTAGGATTGGAAAGCAAAGGCCCAAACTCTACCTTATGTAAAAGCCATGGGAGCTATTATGACTTGGAAGGGAAGTTCAGACTTGAGCTCTTGTAATTCTGAACAGACTGTTTATTTTTAAAGCAACATCTGTGTTTAATAATATGTTTTATAGACATGTAATTGCTTTGATAATTTGCAGTGTACTGAGTTTGGGGAAGATCATTATTGGAGACCTAGAACTTCTGATTGGCACACAGATTTTCCCTTCTTAGGTTTTAAATACGTGGAAGAAAACAAAAAGAAGTGTAAGTTGGAAATGTAACCATGGACTACTACTCGTCTCTGTGATGAGAAATCTTTACATAGTCATGTAAACTCTGATTACTGAGGTAACTAGAAATTGAGAGATAACCTCTATCTTGGGAGGAAGAAGTATGAAATAAATCCTCATCTCTCATGACACAGTTTAGATAACATCTAAATTAACAATCAAGAAAGAGCAATTAAGCACAATTTTTAGTTAAGTAACTACAAGGAGAAACAGCAAAATGACTTTTAAGTGGGGGTGGGTGGGGAGACTCTTTCTTAAATTATAAGCCTTCTGTCACTATTTGACTTTTTAAAACATCAAGTACCTGTACTTACTTTGTTAAAAGTTAAAAATATATCTATGTCTTCATTTACATATATGGAGCCAAGAGTGTAAGTGTGAGTATAGTGTCTATAATGATTATTTGAAATATCTTTGAATGTTACAACTAAAGCCATGTTTTGGGAAAAAAGGATGAAAGTGAAGTAGTGAATTCTTGGATGAAATAAAGGAATAATTGCTCTCATCTAAATTTATTTGGCCTGAATTTTTGCATCTTTATTTCTCTGTATTTCACACGCCTTCTGGTGTGCTAGATCAGGGGTTAACAAACTTTTTCTGCAAAGGCCCTGATAGTAAATATTTTAGAGATTTGGCACATCACATGGTTTCTGTTGCAACTACTCAACTTTGCCATTGTGGTGTGAAGCCCACCATAGACAATATGTAAATGAAGAAGTGTGGCTATGTTCCAAAATAACTTTACTTATGGACACTGAAATTTGAATCTCATATAATTTTTTTATTGTGAAATTTTTGTTGTACATTATTGTTTATCAGTCACCATATAAATGCATCCCTCACCCCTTGTGCCCCCCACCCCCCTAGCTCCTGGTAACCACCAAACAGTTCTATCTGTCCGTATGTTGGTTTATCTTCCACATATGAGTGAAATCATGCACTGTTTGTCTTTCTCTTTCTGGCTTATTTCACTTAACATAATACCCTCCAGGTCCATCCATGTTGTTGCAAATGGGACAATTTTGTCTTTTTTTATGACTGAGTAGTATTCCATGGTATATATATATACCACATCTTCTTTATCCAGTCATCAGTCGAGAGACACTTGGGTTGCTTCCATGTCTTGGCTATAGTGAATAATGCTGCGATGAACATAGGGGTGCATAAGCCTCTTTGGGATTGTTGATTTCAGGTTCGTTGGGTAGATACCCAGTAGTGGGATAGCTGGATCACAAGGTATTTCTATTTTTAATTTTTTGAGGAATCTCCATACTGTTTTCCATAGAGGCTGCACCAGTTCACATTCCCCCCAGCAGTGGATTAGGGTTCCCATTTCTCCACAGCCTCTCCAGCATTTGTTGCTTTTTGTCTTGGTGATTATAGCCATTCTAACAGGTGTAAGATGATATCTCAGTGTGGTTTTGATGTGCATTTCCCTGATTATTAGTGATGTTGATCATCTTTTCATGTGCCTATTGGCCATCTGTATATCTTCCTTGGAAAAGTGTCTGTTCATTTCCTCTGCCCATTTTTTTTCCCCCAAAGCCTCAGTAGACAGTCGCACGTCATAGATGCACTTCCTTCCAGCCACTGTACGTGGGACGTGGCCTCAGCATGGCCAGAGAAGCGGTGCGTCGGTACGCGCCCGGGATCCGAATCCGGGCCGCCAGCAGCGGAGCACGCACACTTAACCGCTAAGCCATGGGGCCGGCCCATCCTCTGCCCATTTTTTGATTGAATTGTTTGTTTTTTTTGTTATTCAGTTGTGTGAGTTCTTTATATATTATGGAGATTAATCCCTTGTCAAATATATGGTTTTGAAATATTTTTTCCCAGCTGGTGGGTGCCATATTCATTTTTATCCTGGTTTCATTTGCCTCATAGAAGCTCTTTAATCTGATGAAGTCCCACTTGTTTATTTTTTCTTTTGTTTTCCTTGTCTGAGTAGACATGGAATTCAAAAAGATCCCTTTATGGCTGATGACGAGTAGTGTACTACCTATATTTTCCTCCAGGAGTTTTATAGTTTCAGGTTTCACTTTCAGGTCTTTGATCCATTTTGAGTTAATTTTTGTGTATGGTGAAAGGAGATGGTCTACTTTCATTCTTTTGCAAGTGGCTGTCCAGTTTTCCCAGCACCATTTATTGAAGGGACTTTCCTTTCTCCACTGTATGTCCTTAGCTTCTTTGTCAAAGATTAGCTGCCCGTAGATATGAGGTTTTATTTCGGCTTTTCAATTCTATCCCATTGATCTGTGTGTCTGTGTGTATACCAGTACCATGCTGTTTTAATTGCTATCACTTTGTAGTATGTTTTGAAGTCAGGGATTGTGATGCCTCCAGCCTTGTTCTTCTTTTTCAGGATTGCTTTAGCTATACGGGGTCTTTTGTTGCCCCATGTGAATGCTGGTATTCTTTGTTCTATTTCTGTGAAGAATGTCCTTGGCATTCTGATTGGGATTGCATTGAATCTGTAGATTGCTTTAGGTAGTATGGATATTTTAACAATGTTTATTCTTCCAATCCAAGTGCATGGAATCTTTTTCCATTTCTTTATGTCATCATTGATTTCACTCAGTAATGTCTTATAGTTTTCATTGTATAGGTCTTTCACTTCCTTGGCTAAATTTACTTCTAGATATTTTATTCTTTTTGTTGCAATTGTAAATGTGATTGTCTTCTTGAGTTCTCTTTCCGTTAGTTCGTTGATGGTATATAGAAATGCAACTGACTTCTGTAAGTTGATTTTGTACCCTGCCACTTGGCTGTAGTTGTTGATTATTTTTAATAGTTTTCCAATTGATACTTTAGGGTTTTCTAGATATAAAATCATGTCATCTGCAAACAGCGAGAGTTTCACTTCTTCGTTGCCTATTTGGATTCCTTTTATTCCTTTTTCTTGCCTAATTGTTCTGGCCAGAACGTCCAGTATTGTGTTGAATAAGAGTGTTGAGAGTGGGCACCCTTGTCTTGCTCCTGTTTTCGGAGGGACGGCTTTCAGTTTTTCCCCATTGAGTATGATGTTGGCTGTGGGTTTGTCATATATGGCCTTTATTATGTTAAGGTACTTTCCTTCTATACCCATTTTGTTGAGAGTTTTTATCATAAATGGATGTTGGATCTTGTCAAAAGCCTTCTCTGCATCTATTGAGATGATCATATGGTTTTTATTCCTCGTTTTGTTAATGTGGTGTATCACATTGATTGATTTGCGGATGTTGAACCATCCGTGTGTCCCTGGTATAAATCCCACTTGATCATGGTGTATGATCTTTTTAATGTATTGCTGGATTCGGTTTGCCAATATTTTGTTGAGGATTTTTGCATCTATGTTCATCAGGGATATTGGTCTGTAGTTTTCCTTCTTAGTATTGTCTTTGCCTGGCTTTGATATCAGGGTGATGTTGGCCTTGTAGAATGTGTTGGGAAGTGTTCCATCTTCCTCTATTTTTTGGAATAGTTGGAGAAGGATAGGTATTAAGTCTTCTTTGAATGTTTGGTAAAATTCTCCAGAGAAGCCATCTGGTCCTGGACTTTTATTTTTTGGGAGATTTTTGATTACTGTTTCAATCTCTTTACTTGTGATTGGTCTATTCAGGTTCTCTATTTCTTCTTGAGTCAGTTTTGAAGGTTGTATGAGTCTAGGAATTTATCCATTTCTTCTAGATTGTCCAATTTATTGGCGTGTAGTTTTTCATAGTATTCTCTTATAATATTTTGTATTTCTGTGGTATCTGTTGTAATTTCTTCTTTTTCATTTCTAATTTTATTTATTTGAGCCTTCTCTCTTTTTTCTTGGTGAGTCTGCCTAAGGGTTTGTCAATTTTGTTTATCTTCTCAAAGAACCAGCTCTTTATTTCATTGATCCTTTCTACTGTTTTTTAAATTTCAATTTCATTTATTTCTGCTCTGATTTTACTATTTCCCTCCTTCTGCTGACTTTAGGCTTTGTTTGTTCTTCTTTTTCTAATTCTGTTAGGCATAGTTTGAGGTTGCTTATTTGGGCTTTTTCTTGTTTGTTAAGGTGGGCCTGTATTGCTATGTGTTTCCCTCTCAGGACCGCTTTTGCTGCATCTCATATGAGTTGGTACGGTGTATTTTCATTTCAATTTGTCTCCAGATATGCTTTGGTTTCTCCTTTAATTTCATCAATGATCCATTTGTTGTTTAGTAGCATGTTGTTGAGTCCCCACAGCTTTGTCACTTTCCTGGTTTTTTCCTTGTAGTTGATTTCTAACTTCATGGCATTATGGTCTGAAAAGATGCTTGTTATGATTTCAATCTTCTTAAATTTATATAAGCATGCCTTGTTTCCCAACATATGGTCTATTCTTTTTTTTTTTAAATTTTTTGTTTATTGCAGTAACATTGGTTTATAACATTGTATAAATTTCAGGTGTACATCATTATACTTCTATTTCTGCATAGATTACATCATGTTCACCACCCAAATACTAATTACAACCCATCACCACACACATGTACCAAATTACCCCTTTCGCCCTCCTCCCTTCCCCCTTCCCCTCTGGTAACCACCAATCCAATCTCTGTCTCTATGTGTTTGTTTATTGTTGTTATTATCTACGACTTAATGAAGGAAATCATATGATATTTGACCTTCTCCCTCTGACTTATTTCACTTTGCATAATACCCTCAACGTCCATCCATGTTGTTTGCTTACCTCCCCTTGATCTTTGGTTTTATATTTAAGTGTTTGCTAATCTATTTTGATAGAGGACTGCAATTTTTCTGGTTTTGTCGACCTTTTTTCCTCCTTGTTCAAAACTTTGAATCTCCTTTCTCGTTTTTTCTCAGGGATGAGGGCCTTCTTGAGCACTTCTTGTAGTGGGGGTCTTGTGGCAATGAACTCCCTTAGCTTTTGTTTATCTGGGATAGTTATTATTTCTCCATCATATCGGAAGGATATTTTTGCTGGATAGAGTATTCTTGGCTGAAAGTTTTTGTCCTTCAGAATTTTGAATATATTGTTCCACTCTCTCCTAGCCTGTAAAATTTCTGTCGAGAAATCGGCTGAGATCCTGATAGGAAATCCTTTGTATGTTATTTTTTTTTGTCTTGCTGCCCTTAATATTTTTTCTTTGTCATTTACTTTTACCAGCTTTTCTACTATATGCCTTGGAGAGGGTCTTATCATTTTGATATATTTAGGAGATCTATTTATTTCATTCACTGGTATTTCCAGCTCCTTCCCCAGGTTTGGGAAGTTATCAGCTATTATTTCTTTGAACAAGTTCTCTGCTCTTTTTTCCCTCTCTTCTCCCTCTGGAATACCTATAATCCTTATGTTTGATTTCCTAATTGAGTTGGATATTTCTCGGAGAGTTTCTTCATTTCTTTTTAGTCTTAGTTCTCTTTCCTCTTCCATCTGGAGCATTTCTGCATTGCTGTCCTCAATATTGCTAATTCTTTCCTCCATATTGTCAGCTCTGATGCTTAAGGCTTCCAGATTTGTCTTTATCTCCTCTATTGTGTTTTTCATCTCTAAGATTTCTGATTTTTTTTTTCACAGTTTCAATCTCTTTTGTGAAGAAACTCCTGATTTCATTGAATTGTCTGTCTGTGTTTTCTTGTATTTCATTAAGCTTTTTTATGATGGCTATTTTGAATTCTCTGTCCTTAAGGTTATACATTTCTGTACTTTCTGGGTTGACGTCTGGGTGCTTGTCATTTTCCTTTTGGTCTGGAGATTTAATATATTTTTGCATGGTGCCTGTGGGTGTTGGCTTATTTTTCCTCATAGTGAAAATATATGGTTGCAGTTTCCTCTTGCTGCCGCTGGGTGGGGGTCAAGGGCTGTGTATTCTGGCCCGCATCAATCCACAGGCACTCTCATCAGCCCCTGGCTGGTTTGAGGCATGGCTGAATGGAGGCTGCTGGGGGTGAAGCGTGGGAACAGCTGGAACTGGAGTGTGGCTGGGCCAAAGAATCTGGAACTGGAGTGCGCTGGGCCAAAGAATCTGGAACTGGAGTGTGCTGGGCCAAAGAAGCTGGAACTGGAGTGTGCTGGGCCAAAGAAGCTGGAACCCCTTCCACTTCCTCTGGGGATTCCAGCACCTTCATCCTCAGGTGTGTGGCTGCCTGGGTGCCTCAGATGTCCCCTGTGTTGTGTGAATATCTTCTGTTGGAATATGAATGTCCTTTTTGTTGTATCTTAGAGCGGGAGAGTTCAGTGGGGGAAGCTCACTCCACCACGATGCTGACGTCACTCTGAATCTCATATAATTTTTGTGTGTCATGAAATATTGTTTTGATTTTTTTTTCAATAATTCAAAAATGTAAAAATGATTCTTAACTCATGGACCTGACAAAAGCAGGTGGTGGGCAGGATTTGGCCAGCAGACCGTAATTTGTGGAACCCTGCTCTAGATCTAACACATTTGTGTGATTCCCTTCCATGCATAGCAAAGAGCTGTGGCCATCTGGGCTGCAAAGAGGAATTTACATGGAGTAGGTAAGCATCATATCTTCAGCATTCGCAACTATGGAAATGATCTTGTAAAGGGCTTTAAAGCCCTCATGGGCTCTAAAGAGTTAAACTGTTTCTCCTCTCCCTCTCCCCTATTCTCGTTTATTTTTACTGTTTAATAATAGAAACATCCCTGTGAATGAAGCTATATTTCAGTGAATACTTCATCGTTGGAAATTTCATTACTTGAGATAGAAATAATGAGGTCATAGATATAGACACTTGGGTTCTCTTTGTTCCAGAAGAGCTGGATTGGGGCACCTTGGCTCCAGCAGCTTCTGAGGGGTTGGGCATAAAGGGGGCTTCATGGATGTCAGACCCTGTGTCTACTCTCAGGTGAGCTGACCAGGTGAGTCCTGGGCGTGAGGTCCTGCCTGCCCTGAGAAGCCTGCCCTGAAGACAGCACCACAGCCCCCCCCCTTGTCTCCAATAGTTGCCATTGATAGGGAGGGCACAGATCTTCCCTTGCATGACTTTGTTCCCTTCAGTTTAACTGTGTTGCGCACTGGAATGTAAAGATGACTGAGACTGCCCTACCCTTAAGTCTAGTGAGGGCTACCTGTAGAAAAGTATTTGAAGCACATTGGATAAAGAGCTCTAATATATGTGGAGGGCACAAGGGAGAGGGGAGTAGTGGAGAAAGAGGGTCAAAGAGGTAGGCAGAGGCCAGGTCACTGAAGACCCTGCCTATGCCCTCCCCAGGAACTGATCCTGAAGCTGTGGAAAGCTGGTGGAGGGATTTCAAGCAGAGAAGTGTGAGTTGTAATCAGAGCTGGAGGACAGACAGCTTAGGGGGCTGTTGCTTCAATTCCAGGGATATAATGAGGCCTGAACTAGATCAGAGGCAGTGGAGGCTGAGAAGAGGCAACAGCAGAGAGATTTAGGGGGTAGAAACTGAAGAGTTTGTCTGTGAATGACTGAAGACAATTAATGCAGGATGATCCCCAGTTTGGGGGCTTGGGTGTCTGGGACTCGCAGCAGCACTGTTCACCAAGGTAGTGATAACAAGGGAAATGGGCATCGGGGGTACTCGGGTGGGGATAGATGGGCAGTGGGGCCTTCAGTTAGACATGTTCATTGAGATCCCTGTGGGACACCCAAGTGCAGATGTCTAGTGATTAAAGTTCAGGAGTGAGATCTGGCCTGGAGGCAGAGATGTGAAAGTCAAGTATAGACAAATTGCTGCTCAAGTTGTGCCTGGAGCAGAGGTCAGCCAGGGAGAGGGGACAGAATGAGGAGTTTGGAGAAATGAGAACTTCCCGAAGACTATCCACAATTAGGACTCAGGGAACCATGAGAGACAGGCGTGCCCAATGTCAAGGATGGTGTTTCCAGAAAGAGAGAATGTGAGGAGATCAAGGTGGATGTGTCTACAAATCCGTATCTGTGAGGATGTTGATTCTGGAGTTGTTCACAATATTAAAGAGTTGAAATAACTTAAATATCCAACAACAGGGACTAAAACATGGATGATCATAGGATAGAATACCATGCAGCTGTTAAAATAAGAAAAATTTATATATATATATATATATATATATAACACTGGGGGAAAATACATCAAAATGTTTGAGTAATAGAAAATACTCTTTTAGTGTTCATTTATTATTTATTTAGAAATCATTTATGTTTTCTTATTTGCCTTCTCTCTTTTCCAAACTGTATGCAATGAACTTGTATTACATTGGTAAGTGGGCAGGACAATCCTGGAGAAGAGCCCATTGGGTTTAGTAATGTGGAGATCCTTAGCCTGATGGTGTGCAAGCTGCCTGAGGAGTGAATGGGAGGAGAGGAAGGAGAACCTGCAGGTTTAGAGTCCTCTTTGAGAAGGAGTCTGTCAAGGGAACGTGAGAAAGGGGGGCCATATCTACACTGGATAAGGAGCTGAGGGAATTACTTTCTCAGGTGGGATATCTTTGATCAAGTTTCTGTATGAAAGAAAAGAATCAGACTCTGGGGAGAGGTTGTGGGTTCTAGGTATGTGAGGGGTTATTGATGGGTAGGGGCCAAAAGAGAAGGAAGGATGAGGGTCTAGGGTGTATTTTAGGGATGACCTGTGGGCAAGATATGGGAAAGAGGATGGAAAGAATGCAGAGAAAATCAGTGATGCATGGGGAGGGGAGGGGCCCAGGACAGAGCAGCGTGCCTGCTAGAGCATTTTCCGGTGAGGTGCCTTCATGTCTGGGATTTGCTTTTAAATTCTCTCTTGGGGGTGGAGTGAGGGCGGGGGTAGGAGGAAGGGGTTGGGATAGATGAAGCAAGGCCAGCAAATTGTTGATATTGTTAGAGCTGGCTAATGGAGGTTCGCTATACGATTCTGAATACTTTTGTGAACTTTCAAAAATTTCCAAGATTAATTTAAAAAGGACCCTATTCTTACTTGAAGATACCAGCTGATCTGCCCTCCTACCTGTGGCTGTGAGCCCCACTGCTTCTGTTTGCCTACCCCACAGCCCAAACCACAGACCCTTTGGCTTCCCAGCTGCCTTATTCTTGTCTCAGCCCCTCTGGGGAAGCTGCTTAGGGCAAGTCCTTGCTACAAGTGGATGGCCGTTTCTGCAGCAAGGGTTCAGTGGCCAGAAAAATCACCCTGGAGAAGAACAGAATCTTGAATGCAGAACCCCCAAATAATCCTGGGCCTATAGCATTAAAACACACAATAAACATGGTTAGTGGGCTGTGGTTCTGCTCCGAAGGCCCCTGCTTCCCCTGTATTGTGGTGCCCAGAGGTTCTGTGGGCCAAGGGGTCTCTGGGCTGGAACTCAACAGTAGAACAATAATTTGGGAACACATAATCACTTTTGTGCTTTGCTCAGTTGTCTAATTCCCAGCCCCAGGAGCCGGGCACCACTCTTAGAGACTTTCTTCTCCTCATGGGATTATGGTGCCCAGAATACAAACTTCTGGGCTTTTTTGAAATGGTGCTTTTAAGGATTTTGGCACATAATGAACGTTCAGTAAATGCTAGGTCATCATCATCATCCCAAGATGCCTGGAATAGAGCTACAAACATCATAACATTTTAGGGCTGACCTGATATCAGAGGTCATTCCCTCCAAGTCACTCATTTTGTAGATGAAGAAACTCAGTGACTAGTCCCAGGTCACATAGCTGTTAGTGGCAAGGGAGATGACAAACTTTTCTCCTTGAACATCCCAGAGTGAGGATCTAAATTTGCTTGTAAACTTCTCAAAGCCTGGGCCCAACTGGAGGCTGACAAGGTAAAAGAAATATTGTCCAGGATGCCAAGGCAATTTAAAAGGAGATCAAGCCTATTGCTTAGCCTTCTTTAAAACTGTAAAGAGGACCCCGTTCCATAAATCACAGAGACAGTGATAAAACCTCTTGCCTCGTCTACCACTTCCATCATTCCTCCAACTGCCCAGAGCATCCCTCTCCAGCATTCAAGCTCTCCCTCCCTCCCCTTTGGGAGGGAGAAAGAAGAAAGAAAGACCAGAAGAAAGACCCTCCCTCTTTGGGAGGGGGAGGCAGAAGAGAAGTTACCTGGCAGTTGCAGGTTTGGTTTTGGCAGGCTGGCAGAGGAGGCAAAGCTGCAGACACTCCCATGACAATATCTTGTGGCATCCACAGGAGGGTAGCTGGGGGGGAGAGGATAGTGATGGTGAGTGGGGCATATATGCCAAAGTGGGACCTTTTCAACAAACATTCAAGGAAATACATTGACTTGAGAGCTCTGAGACAATAAGGAAAAGATGTTGAAAGAGCAAGACTCTAGGGGATACAAGGAAGGTAGTCAAATGGAGATGCCTTTTTCATGTGCTTGGTCCCTCAGCAAATGACAGATGGTTCAGCTGCATCCCCAGCCATGGCTTAGACCTGGGCTACACCTCTGTACACCCTCTTAGATCCTCTTCCCTTAGTTTAGTGTCAGAACTGCTAGGTGAAGCTTCCCCTCCCATGCGTGTGTATGTCTTATTGATTTCTTGACTATGCTTCCTTCCTGAGTAAGCTGCAGCTTAGGGAGGGTCATCTTGGCATCCTGGCTTACCCTCTTGTGCTGGGGTGTTTAGGGGCCAAGGAAGGATGAGTATCCAGGCCCTCACTGGTGGCTAATCAGGGTGGGCCCTGCCCTAGTGGGAGGTGTGTCTGGATCCTGCAGAGAGTTGACTGCGCCCTACTGGGTGCAGGAGAGCCACTGAGGTCCGTGGAGGGAGCCTGCGCCAATTATTGCGGCTCTGTCCAGACTTTCCGGAGGATCTGGATGGAGTAGGATTCATTCAGCCTATATTTCTCTGTTCCTGTCTATGTGAAAGAAATATTAAGGACTGAACCATATCCACCTTCCTGGGATATATGAGCTTTCAAATAAATATAATAATAAAAATAAGGCCAACAAGTAAATACACAAATTCTCTAGATAAATGAAGAAAACCCTTTTATCTAGTCTTGTCATTATGGATTAAAATGTCCCACCGTCACACAAAACCTGCCACGTCTCGTCCAGACTAACTGTAAGATTCATTGCCGTCATGATTGAGCTGTTGCTCCTTCCATCCAGGGCGAGATGCTCACAGATCACAAGTTACTATTCCACACAGCAGGTGGGCAAGAGCGATGACTGTCTCCTTGTAGTTTTCAGCCAGTAATCAATCCACATCTTACTGAGCTCGTATGGTTAAGGAGGGCCATGGTGGAGTAGTGG
Organism: Diceros bicornis minor; assembly: GCF_020826845.1. Lineage (NCBI taxonomy): Eukaryota > Metazoa > Chordata > Mammalia > Perissodactyla > Rhinocerotidae > Diceros > Diceros bicornis. The sequence continues at coordinate 4,939,554 of NC_080763.1, read as the reverse complement.
AGGTGATAACAGCTAGTGGGGAGGCCTCCTGTCCCCCAGGTGCATACAGAGTGAAGAGAAGGCGAGGCCAAGGTGTGTGTAGCAATCTGTGAATGGAGCCATCTTTCAAAAGCCCATTGTGTGGACTGTTCATTTCTTCATTCATTCAACAAATATTTAATGAATTTTTCCTATGTACCAGGCATGTTTCTAGACACCAGAGACAGAGCAGAGAAGAAACCAATTCCCTACTTTTATGGAAGGTACATTCTGGTACGAAAGAGAGCACAAACAGATAAATGTATGGCATGTTGTAGTACTGCTAAGTGATAAGGACAAGGGGAGGGAGAGTGATGGGGGACTGCTAGTTTGGATAAGTGGTCCAGGAAGATCTAACTAGGTGGCAATTGAACACAGCGAGGAGAGGGCGAGAGCCAAGAGGATCCCTGGGGGAGAGACTCTGAGGGAGCAAGAGTGTCCGAGCCTGAGGTGGGAGCACATTTGGTGTGTTTGAGCAACAGCAGGGAGGAAGCAGTGTGTCTGCAGTGCCGGGGATGCAAAAGAGAGAGGTCGGAGGTGGGGCCCGTCTGAAGGGCCTTGTGGGACATTTACTGAGTGAGATGGCAGCCACTGGAGGTGTTGAGCAGAGAAGTGGCAGGATCTGACTTAGATGTTAAGGAGCACCTGGGCTGTTCCGGTGAGACTGGAGCAAGGGGGCAAGTGGGGTGTAGCTGGTGGCTCATGATATCCAGTAAAAGACGATGGTGGCTTGGGACAGGGGGGTCATGGTGGGGATGTGAGAGGGGGAGGGATTCTGGATACATTGTAAAGTAGAGCCAACAGGGTCTGTTGACAGATTGCACGTGAGGTGTGAGAGAAGAGAAGGAGCCAAGGACAATACCCAGACTCTTAGCCTGAGCAACTGGAAGAACGGAGCTACCGTGGAGGCTCTAGAAGGGATACAGCTGGAGGGAGGGACCATCAAAGGGTTGGGACATCAATGGCTCATGGAACAAAGATAAAACACTGGAGTGTATTGGTGAATATGCCTACTTGTTCCAATGGGGAAGTGGTTGCAAACTCGTAGCCCATGGGCTGAATCTGGCTGGCAGACATGTTTGGTTTGGTTCTCACAGTATCTATTAAACAACTGAATTAGTTGCTGATGTCTAAAACTCAAGGGATTTTATATAAAAGTCTGGATTTCCTCCTTCGTTTAGAAAAGTGGAAGATCTGGCAATGGATGTCAGGGCTGGTTGGCCCTGCGTGACAGCCAGCCCCTTTGGCAGGGCTGCCCTGCTCCCTGTCGTCTGACAGCTGCACTACCCTCTCTGTGCCCTGTCTTCTTGTGTCAAAAGAGGAATAATGAATGGTAGGACCTACCTCCCCGGGTTGTTGGGAAAATTAGCGGAGATAACTCATCTAAAGCAACTAGAATAGCGTCTGCTAAGTATTCAAGATATTAGCCATTGCTGTTGTTGTTGTTGTTATTATCATCTGTCTATCTGGTCTTGCAGGGCTTGGAGTTTGCATCTCTTGCAACGAGGATTCCATAAAGCTGGCGGGTGATTCTAACAGGGTGTGACAGATGAGTGAAGCTTCTCGTAATAAATGATGGCCCCAAACCAGAGAGTGAGAGGGAGGAAACACAGCTCCCAGACACTTAGAAAACTGTGTCTACCCGAGTGGTATCAGCCCCACAGATCAGAACTCAGCGCAGCGCCCTGGATCACCCAGTGACTCATCTAATAGCCCGTGAGTTTGCCCAGCTTGCAGCACCACAAATTACATTTGCAGCCTCCTTATCAGGCAAGCTAGGAAATTAAACCTAAACGGCTCTGGTGTTGCTAAGTAATGTGGCTGCGCACAGACTCCCGAGGCTGAGACCATCACAGCGCCATTAAAGCATCATTTCCCCCTGTGGCTAATAAGGTTTGAAACCTTCAAAGGAAACCTGCTGTTCTTTTTTAAGGTCAGGAAACAGGATAACTTGGTTATAAGCAGGTTATTTCCTTTCCTTGTGTGTGTGTGTGTATGCACGTGGGCATGTGCATGTGTTCGTGCGTGGGTCTATGACGGAAATCTACAGCCTCGTGGTGGCTCGCAGAAGTGAGAGCAAGGGGAGATCAGAGACAGTGATCTCACGCTCCTGGACCCTCAGCCCTGCGCCCTGAGGGCGGGTCAGATCTGCCTCTGCGTCCGGCACCTGGCCCTCAGGAGGTGTTTGCTAGATGACCGTTGGCTTCCCTCTGCCCGGGGATGTTCCTTAGAGATATGCTGCACCAGGGCATGCCGGCGTTCCTGGCGATTTCTCCCTCAGGGCACTTTTTTCTTCGGGGAGCTTCTGTCTTTCTACAATAGGGCCTTCAAGCCACAAGAGGGGCTCCTGGCCCAAGGGATGCTTGGGAAGCTGAGCTGGACTGAGAAGTGAGCTTCTCCTTCCCCTTTCTCTCTAGTCAGGCCATGTGTCCATTTCAGGCTTTGGCTCCTCACAGACCCATCAAGTTTAGAGCTCAAAGAGTGAGGCTGTAGCTCTAGGGCCCCGTTAGTTATGTAGGTAGGGACTTAGCATGTGTGTCGTCACCCCAGTGTAGCTCTTCTGTAACCCCCCAGCTGTGCTGGGTCGTGAAGCATGTTCAATGAATCCAAGCCATGCAGTCAGGGGCTTGGGGCATCTGGAGCCCACTGGCCCTCCCCAGCTCCCATCTCTGAAAGGACTCCCTCCATCTTCTCTGATCTGTGATCCTGGGACAGGGTGGGGGGCGAAATCCCTCCTCTCTAGTATTAGTATCTTTAATCACATCTTCTCCACAATGCTGAGGATTATTTTTTTAAGCCTCATTCAGGTGGGTTGGGCCTCATGTCACTTCTGGTTGATAAGAAGAGTGGGGGACTTGGAGGCCAGGTGAAGGGCGATGCCTGCAGTATGGTGGGTGTTTGTCCTGTCCAGGCCTGGGACCAGACCCGAGCTCCATCCTCTGGTAGCTCTTGATAATCTGGCCAAGTCAGTCCTGATCTTCACTAAACAGAAGAATGTGGGAGAGAATTCCTTCTGGCATTTGTTGTGTGATCTGAGACATGGCTGTGCCCAGAGGGGACAAAGACTTTCAGTTAGGGGACATCTCCAAGTCAGATTTTTCTTAAGAGTGCATTCGTCTTGTTGGCCTGCTGCAGGCTTGGACCCATCCCCTGGGGAAGAGCTAGCTCTGCTAGAACCAGAGTGACCTCTGGGGCTAGCTGGACTGGCCGCTGGTCTCGCTGTGTTTCCGAATCCCCAGGTACCACCTGCACAGGAAACACTTGACCAAGCAGGGGTCAGATTTCAGTCCAATCTTTTGTTTCAACAAATAGTTGAGTTTAGGTATTGACATTTAGTGGTTAACCACCAACACATCCCATTTGTAGCGCTTTGGAAAGCTTGTGGAGCTGTGAGCCTCAACTCTTCCATGCGAGTGTGCCAAGACTTAGGTCTTATAGGTTAGTTTTCATATAACTATTTTTGCCAAGTGTTTTCACTACTAATTGGCTGCTTGATAAGTTAAATCAAGAGCTGCATTATTTCTATCCCTTTCCCACTATTTCCACTGAAGGAAATGCTGGCCATATTTAAACAGCATCCATTTCATTTTTCTGGAAGGCTGTCACTTGCTTGGTTGAATATATGTGTTTCCTTGAATGGTTCCTTTATGACTCCTGTTAGTCCTGCTGCCGAAAAGACTTCCAAAGTGTGAGTTGGCTCCAAGCTGAGTATCTCCACAGCTCTGCTGACTTCCTTCTGCTTGATTGGCGGGTCGCTAAGCACATACATCCGCATGTTTGAGTGCTTGCCCATTTCTGAGACCCTCAACTCCAGCGGAATTTCCTGGGCTGGTATAGAGACAAGAGGAAGGGGAAGGGAGACCACCGTCCCCACTGGCAGGATCCCAGGGCAGGGCAAGAACAGCCACAGGGCATCCTGATTCTCCGAAGGCCCGGCAGGAACCACTTCCCCCTCAGGATAGTGGCATGTTTGTGGAGCAGCCTTCTGTTCTTGGGACAGTCCAACCTCATTCAGAATGTTTTCATCTCTACCACTGTTGAAATATCCTGGCCAAGTCTAGAGTACCCACCTGACCTTCCTTTCCTTCAAAGTGAAGACTGGTAAGAACCCTAGAGATGGTGAGGCACCTTTAACAGTGACAGCCTTTTACAAAATTCTGATCATAAACTGGTGCATATTCATGGTGGAAAATGCTGAAGATATAGAAAAGCACTATAAAGAAGACAAAAATCACCCATAACCCACTGTTAACCCATAGATAACCACTACTAACCTTCTGAAACATCTATTTCAGGATATATATATTTATATATTTCAGGATATATATATACTCATATTTGCATATGCATATATGTATAATTTTTAAAAATGGGATCATACTATTTTGCAACCTGCTTTTCCAATTTAACATTTTATTATAAACATTTTCCCATGTGATTAAATTACTCTGCATCATCATTTTGATTGCCTGTCACTCATGATATGAGCACATGCTGGTTTATTTACCCAATCCCTATTATGTGAACTTTAGGTTAATTCCAATTTTTTTTTGTCATTATAATTATTGCTGTAATGAATATCCTTGAGATTTCCTCTTTATGTTAAAGTTTGGCACATTTTTAAAGACTTTGATATTGCTAAATTATTCTCCTGAAAGTACATATTTCTGATCAGCTGTATATAAACGCTTTTTATTGCAATTTAAAATATACTTGTCGGGCCGGCCCTGTGGCTTGGCGGTTGAGTGTGAGCGCTCCACTGCTGGCGGCCTGGGTTCGGGTCCCGGGCGCGCACCATCGCACCGCTTCTCCCGCCATGCTGAGGCCGCGTCCCACGTACCGCAACTAGAAGGATGTGCAGCTATGACATACAACTATCTACTGGGGCTTTGGGGGGAACATAAATAAATAAATAAAATCTTTAAAATATGCTTGTCAATTTTATAGGTGAAAAGTGAGCCTCTCCTTGTTAATTTTTTTTTTTTTTTTTTTTTTTTGTCAAGAGATCAGCCCTGTGCTAACATCTGCCAATCCTCCTCTTTTGTTGCCGAGGAAGACTCGCCCTGGGCTAACATCCGTGCCCATCTTCCTCCACCTTATATGGGATGCCGCCACGGCATGGCTTGCCAAGCAGTGCGTCGGTGTGCGCCCGGGATCCGAACTGGTGAACCCCAGGGCCACCACAGCGGAGCAAGCGCACTTAACTGTTTGCGCCACCGGGCCGGCCCCCTCTCCTTGTTAATTTTAATATCTTGGATTATGAGAGGTTGACGCTCTCCTTGCTGGTCACCAGCTGGCAGGGATATCCTGGGCTCCCTTGCTTCAGACGACGGAGTTTAAGTGTCGTTAGTTATCACTTAGGAAGACGAAATTGGGGCACGCTGCCAGAGAGCTGAGGGCAGTTACAGTAGTTGCCATTAGCCTTCAGAGCCTAAAACCAATCTTCCTAAGTGTCTGCTTTCACTCATCCCTGAGTGGGCCTTATGATGGGAGGGGGTCTGCTCCTCCAGGCCTTCTGCAGGGCAGACCTGGATGGAGCGTGACGTGGGACAGCAGAGGCCTGGGTGGCCTCAGGATGTAGACAGGGGCCTGACCAACTGATGGACGATTTTCTCCACCTCCAGTCTGTCCTCTTTCTCTTCCCTTCATTCGTGCAGATAATCATATATCAAATATCTTTCATTGCGTTTGTGGTGTCTGTTCCCTTAAATTATGGGGTAACGAGAGTGTTTAACACCAGTGTTGATATTTTGAGTCTGATGTTGGTGGATAATCTGCCAAGCAGGTGGTTTAGGACCAGCTGTGTATGGATCCCAGGCTTGCATCGTTTCTAGGGATGCAGGTCCGCAGGACGAGGTGCGGAGAGAGGTCAGAGCAGAGAAGCCCAATCTGGGAGGTGGTCATTATGGGCAGGGGACACTCTCTGAATTAGATCTGTAATCTGTCATATGTAATATGGAATGCGTTGGGAGAACCGGCAATGCTGGGGGTGTATGGCTGGGCTTTGAGGAAAAGTTGATGCTCCATGCTCCTTTCATGACAAAATGATTTTACAGAAATGACTTTAGTGCAACTCATTCCAATTAGAAGGTCCAGGGATGAATCTGAAAGACAAAATCATGAGGTGTTTGCCAGTTTCGATAACTGAGTTTATGAGGAGGAAAGCAATCGCTGGGGAAGGCCTGGGGGGCGGGGAAGCCCGAGGGGCTGCTGGCTTCCCTCAGGAAGCAGATGGTGTGAACTCTCCTGTGAAGTCTGGGCTAGAATGGTCCTCCAGCATCCCAACCCAGCAGGTGCTCCCAGGAGAGCCACAGAGGCCTGAGAGAAACTGCATGGTTACCTGGAATGTGGGAAAGAGAGTGGAGGTTTATGTATAATCTCCTGTCCTCAGAATCCAGTATAGTCATGAATAAGCTCCGAGAGGCACCCGGCAGAAGAACTCAACAGGAGCACTTGGCGTTTCTGAGGCACTGGAAACTGACAGGAATTCAAATTGCATCTTCCACTTGGGGTTTTGAATCTGAAGTAACTTGGCCCAAAGGTGACAAAAAGGGCCCTGGCAGGCGACACAATGCCAGGGGATGGAGACTTTCACAGTGGAGAAAACAGGTTTGGCATAGGTGAGCTCTAGCTCTTCTGAGGCGATGATCCTGGACTCTCGGTGCTCTTGGAGAGGTAGAGGCTGAGAATTCAGAGCCTCGTGACAGGGCGTGTGTCAGCCCTCCCTGCTGCCAAGGGTCATGGGGTCTCGGGTGCTGAGTGCACAGAGGAGAGAATTTGGGAGAGTCGGGGCACACACAGTTGGCTGCCGTGGAGGGAACTGCTTCTTGGAAGAATCTGGAGGCATTTGGTTTGGTGGAACTTAGCAGTGTGCCAGCATTTATTATTAATCACAGTGAAACTGCTTTGTGTTTGTCATAGTGCTTTCTTGTAGATCTGACTTGAATTTCATAACATAAAATATTTTCCACAGGTTTGTTGAATTTCAATTTTCCAGTCAGTATTTGAACAGCCACTCACCTCATGGGAGGGGCAGTTTTATAACAGGTGTGTGGAGGAAGCTAAGTGTGTTCTACAGCCATGGGTGCCCATGTTTGAGGAGTCAGGCATGGACCCCCGTCTTGAGGGGGCGCTGTGAAACAACGGTGGGCTGCGGACTGCAGAGTGAAGGCCATAGTCAGACCACAGTAGCTCCCACTCCATCCCGGAGGCAGCGAGGCCTTGTTTTCTGTCCCAGGATCTCTGTGTAACTGGCCTGGGAGACCCTTTTACCTGAGAGCTATTGTCTTTGCTGCATGATTTTTGACAGGTTATTTAAGCTCTTCAGGCCTTAGTACTCACTTGTAAAATGAGATGATAGTAAGAGTATCCATCTCAAGGAATTGTAGGAAGATTGAGTTAATACCTTAAAAAAAAAGAACACTTAGAGTAGGGAGTTAGCACTCAATGCATATTATTATGATGAGCACAGTAGTAATGATCATGCATATTGCATTTCACAGGTGGAGGAAGCCTAGACTGGTTAGAGAGTTTCCCTGTCTCCCAGCAAGTTTCCCAGAATCCTCGCTTTACACCTTTGTGGCCTTGCCAGGGACATGGTGAAGAGCATAATGGGAAAGGCTATTGTCCTATCCACTTCTGGAAGGGGCTGATGGAAAAATAACCAAGCCTGTGAGTTTATGAAATGACGTTCAAAATGGGAAACTTGACCTTGAGAATGTCTTTAATCTCTTCAACTACATTGAAGGCAGCAGAGAAGTGACTTCTCACATGGGACGCCAAGAATTGAAAGAGTGAGTGTTACCGTCTAACTCTTGGCCCTGCCACTTATCAGCTGTGTCGCCTTGGGTCAGCTACTTAACCTCTCAGAGCTTCAGTTTCCTCATTTGCAAAATGGGAATAATACTTGACAGGGTTGTTGGAATTACTAAATCAGATGATATCTGTAGAGTTCTTAGTGAGTTAAGTTCTTGGAACCAGGTGAGGGCTCAATAAAAGCCCATTACCATGCCTATTATTATGTTTATTATAAGTGCTTATTATCACAGCTTACAGTTTACAACTCAGGGAACAGGTTACTTTTACCGCAGAGCTTGTCCTGTGATGGTGCTCTTCCTCATCTTGAAAGACAGGAACACTCACGCGAATTCCCCCAGCTGGCTGGACCTGACCTCTGAGCTTGGCAGTTGTCCATGTGAAGAAGGTGGGTACTGTCCTCCTGGTTCCACGAGGGCTGGGTCCAAGTTGTCCTGCCTCTGCATGTGTCAGGAATCGGGAATGGCTCACGGCTCCTATTGGATGGTCAGGACTTTTGAGGTGTCCAGGCTCAAACCTCCTCGTCGTTGACTCCTTCCGCTGGGCAAATACACAGGAGGAGAATGGCGGGATTATATGGTGGTGTATGCTTAACTTTTTAAGAAACTGCCAACTGTTTTCCAACATGGTCCAAACTTTCACATTCTCACCAGTTCCAGTCGTGCAGTCTCCGCAGTTGCGCATCTGTTCTTCCCCATATGTCAGAGTCAGTTTTTCTCAAACTTTAAAAAATATTTTTATTAAGAAGCAGGACCTTAAAAATAAAAAAGGTCATGCCTAGACCCCCAATAAATAAAGCAGATAAAGAGATAGATGCTTTGGTTGAAGGGTTGGGGAGGTGCGTGGAGCCTGCAGCCCTGAGGCCCCTCTGCCTGCGGGGGCCCGGGGAACAGAGTGAAGAGCCCGCCCCAGGTTACAAGCAGGAGTCAGGTTTAGTTGGATTTAACTTTCAGTTGAGCTCTGGGCTTGCCCGAGTAGCAGGGAGCCTGTCCAGGCCTGGGCTGCCACACTTCTCTGCCAGCCACGCTGAAGGCCCTCAGAGGCCATCAGGCTGGCGCACGAGGTGGGCCCCTCAGAGGTGGGCCAGACGCAGCAGCCTGGCTGCGGGCTGGTGACGCTTGGTGGCTGGGAAAGGTCTGTCAGGATATAGATTCCGCCTTTCCACCACCACGGCGTGTCGGTTAAACTCACTCCGTCTCCAAGACAGATATCAGAAGCTGTGCGACCCCAGATGCCAGGAACAAAGAAACAAATCGGGAACATTGTGCTCAAGAAAGATTTTAATAAAGATTGGACTGGCTCTGTGCACAGACTCTGCCCCTTATTGTGATCTGGACAGTGATGCAGGGCGAGAACCAGCAGGCTGAGCGTGAGACGAGTCATGTTCCTGGCACTGACCGGGCGAGTGTAGCCTAGATGGTGGCTGACGACAGACAGAGGAGCCTTTGCAGGGGCTTCAGGGCACCTTCCACCCTCAGCGGGTCAGGTCGCCCACCCCGGCACCCTCAGCCTCCCAGCCACGACCGGCTCAGAGCCCAACGCTGAGGTTCCTCAGTGAACCTGTGGGAACCTGATGAGGGCAGACGCCTGGCCCTCCGCCTTCACCCGGACCCGGGCCAGGACCTGAGGAGCTGCGTTTTCACCAAGCTCTCTGCGTGCTCCTTCCTCCTCCTCCTGCTTTCTATTATGGAAAAATTTAAACATGTACAAAAGTAGATAGGATAGTATCATGAACCCCTAGGTACCCACAGCCCAGCTTCCACAGTTACCAAGATGGACAGTGCTGTTTCATTTCTACCCCCACTCTTGCCCCCATCTGATTTGAATCAAATCCCAGACGTCATATTATTTCATCCATAGACAGGTCAGTATGTATGGCTAGGAGATAAGGGCTTTTTTTTAGACATAACCACAGTATCATTATCCCTCCTAAAAAATGAGCAGTGGTTTCTGGGTGTCTCTTATGCCGAGTCGAGTGTGAGGACCATGGTCTGCTGCTCTCTGGTCCAATTGGGAGGTCACTTCCTCTGGTAGCAGGATCCTCCCTGACACATGTTGCAGGAGGGGTGCATTTTTAAAGAAAGCTGGCAGGAGCTCTACTTCTGGAAATCCACATTCACAAGAGAAAAACAGCACAAAGCTGGGCTGAAAACTTGTGTTGCAAAAGAGTCCCTGGCTTTCAGGCCCAGGAATCTTGTAATCTTGTAGCAGAAGCCTTCTATTTGTTTTTCAAAGGAATTTTGCATTTTAACCTGAAGGGTGGCAGGGAGCTGCTGCTGAGTTCCCTGTGAAGAGTCTCTGGGGGGTACAGTGTGATGGCACTCTGCGGCTCCCTGACATGACTCTAGGTTTCAAATGTCCAGTCAGAAAGCCCGGTTTGACTTGTGGCTCTGCAGGCGACAGGCTGTGTGTGTGGTTTCTTTGCCTGTGTTAGAAAGATGACGGCACTTGCCCCACTCAGCTCGCGTGGGTGTTTGCTTGAAACACTGATGATACCTCCGTGACTGCTGTCGGTGCCGGGAGGGTGTGGTGAGGCTGGTCGCAGGCCCCCTGCCCGGCTGTGCTCACCGCCTGCCTAGGAGCCCGTCCAGGCGGCTCTCCGGGCGCCCCCTGCACCCCAGACCCCTGGGCACGGTTTCTTCCTGGTGCTGAGCAGGAGCAAGCTGGGCTTCCCTGACACCTAGAACCCCCGTAACCGAGCAAAAAGAGGCTTGTTCTGCTCACTGCAATCCAGTGTCAATCAATTGGAAACGAGTCGGTGGTTGAGAAAGGAAAATTTATAGGATTAGCCAGCATAATTGGAAGATGGTGGACTAGTGTCCTAAAGAGCCATCTTAAAGTCACACAGAATCTTGAGGCAGTTATATAGGGGAAATGGGCAGGGAAGGAAGGGGGTTAGGGATGTCGATCATCTGGTGTGACGAAGTTCAAGGCCCCTCATTATCTCTTTCTTCTGTCATCCATGCTGGGTACCAACACAGAGTTTTTCTTTCTGGAGGTCATCATCTTCCTGGGGAACTCAGAGAACAAAGTTATCCTTATCACAGCTGGGAGATATACGTGAGCAAGAGTCATAGAACTAGCAGATCATGTAATTTGCACAAGTGAGAGGTGCTTAATCATCCAGGCTACGTGCAGGCTAGAGTGCATTCTCAGAGACTAGTGAATCAGGATCAGTTACAATGTTGCTTCCTTTCCCTAAGATGGCTTCCCTCACGCTAACCTAAGATCTAACTGTTACACCCCCATGGCTGGCGGGCAGTGCAGGCTCTGCTAGGACTCTTGCCCCAGTTGACCCCTTCTGGAACCCTCTACAGCCTGTGGTGCGGATCCCCTGGCTGCCTGTCTCTGTCCCTTGCTGGTGAAGGCGCTGTTGCCCACACATTCCAGTCCCCTCAGAAGAGAGTGCTTTGGCCTTGGCTAACCAGCTGTCCCTGGATCCCAGTGGGGGACAGGGAAAGAGGAGAGGGAGCTTTGCAGTGGAGGAGGCTGCATGAGGGGGCAGTGAGACGCCAGGCTCTTCTCTCATCATCTCTCCTCAGAGGCGCATGCTGCTCTGTAGGAAGTGTCCAGCAAGATGGGCTCATCGTGTGGAACCCAGTGTGGTGGGGCCAAGGTCTCAAAGGCTCCCTGATCACAGAGTCCCTTCCTCTCAGCAGAGGCCAGAGTGTGTACAGATCCTTGGAGAGTGACCAAAAGAGGGGCTGGTGGCTTTGAAGGCTTGGGAACAGAGGGCACTTCTCTGCCTCTTTTAGATGCTTGGGGATGCTGAGGTGTGTCTGCCGAGGGCCTGGGCTGCCCAGGAGCTACTGCTTACTGGCTGGCTGGACAGTCCATCCCTGGAGCCAGGAAGACTCCTTCCTCACCAAAGCCTGGGCCTCCGAGGCAGCTCTAGAGCACCTGCTGGCACAGCTCCAGCAAAGGCATGGTGATGCTGAGGGTTTGTGGAGGAGGGGCATACCGTAGGGAGCAGGCCCTGGCTTTGGAGCCAGGAGGTTCTGGGCTCCATTCCCTGCCAATGGCAGGAGAGGGAGGGCAGTCGGTACAACCATAATAGAGGGAAGTTTGGTGACATTTCTCAAATCACCAACGCACGTGTCATTTGACCCAGCAATTCCACTTGTGCAAAAGGACACACAGACAAGGGAGTTCATCATAGTGTGTCTGTAACAGCAGGAGACTGGCAGTACCAAAATTCCCATCAGGAGCGGGCAAGAAGATGACCTGTGCTGTTCTGTACAATAGACTCTTAGAAGGAAGGAGCAGCGCTGTGCATGGACTGCCACAGAGCCATCCTCAGTGACATTGTTGGGTGAAAAGGCAAGGCTGAGATTCGTGTATAGTGCGCTGCCTTTTGTGTTTCTTAAAAAAAGACGACTCCAGGGGCTGGCCCGGTGGCGCAAGCGGTTAAGTGCACACGTTCTGCTGTGGCGGCCCGGGGTTCGCCGGTTTGGATCCCGGGCGCGCACCGTCGCACCGCTTGTTAAGCCATGCTGTGGCGGTGTCCCATATAAAGTGGAGGAAGATGGGCATGGATGTTAGCCCAGGGCCAGTCTTCCTCAGCAAAAAAAGAGGAGGATTGGCATTGGATGTTAGCTCAGGGCTGGTCCTCCTCACAAAAAAAAAAAATAAATAAAATAAAAAAAAATAAAAAAAGACGACTCCATTTATATGCACGGAATATGTACTGACAAGTTGCAAGAAACTAAAAACCGAGTTTGTCCCTGGGGTGGTGACTTGGGGGGACAGTGGTGAGAGGGAGATGTGTTTTTACTGTAAACTCCTTTGTAAAATTTGAGTTTTGTACCATTTTGTATTTAAAATAAATGAAGTAAATTTAAATAAAATCCTGGCATTGATGGGCTATGTGACTTTGGGCAAGTCATTTACCTGCTCTGAGCCTCATCTGTGAGATCAGAGATGACTCGGAGAGCGGCGAGAACCAGTGGGTGAGCAGTGCCGGTGCGGGACTGGACATATCCCGGATTCGGAGAACGGAGCGTGCGTGATTGTTCATTGATTTCGTTTGTAACCATCCGGGTGCCAGAGTGGGGAGAGCACCCCCAGGCAGGAAGAGACAGTGATCTGGGAGACTGAGTCACGCGAGCGCACGGACGGCCTCTTGCTCGTCGTCGTCGTCCGGGCCGCGGCCCCCGAGCGGGCGCAGCCCCGGGGCTGACGGAAGCTGCCTCCCGGGGAGCGCCTGCCCGGGGCAACCGCGCGAGTCGCTGAGACGACACTGTCCGCCAGAGGGCGTCGGCTGCTGCGCGGCTTCCTCTCGCGTTTCTGGAAACGCGGCGTGGGCTGCCAGGACACGACGGGAGATCTGCCAGGGAAAATGTTTACGGTGACCTTTTCTTCCTTGCTATGGCCACTGAGTACATCGCTTATTGGTTCGTTAGGCCTGAGGGATTCCTAGTCACCAAAGGTGCGGCAGGAACTGGCGTAACAGCCCTGGGGATGGTGTGTGTTTGCGTGTGTGTGCATGGGCTTACATGGTGTGCCTGTGTACATGTGTGCACGCACATGTGCATGACTGTGGAGAGTACGCATGTATATGTCAGGGTGTGTGTGTGCGTGTGCGTGCATGGGCTTACATGGTGTGCCTGTGTACATGTGTGCACGCACATGTGCATGACTGTGGAGAGTACGCATGTATATGTCAGGGTGTGTGTGTGCGTGTGCGTGCATGGGCTTGCATGGTGTGCCTGTGTACATGTGTGCACGCACATGTGCATGACTGTGGAGAGTACGCATGTATATGTCAGGGTGTGTGTGTGCATGTGCGTGCATGGGCTTGCATGGTGTGCCTGTGTACATGTGTGCACGCACATGTGCATGACTGTGGAGAGTACGCATGTATATGTCAGGGTGTGTGTGTGCGTGTGCGTGCATGGGCTTACATGGTGTGCCTGTGTACATGTGTGCACGCACATGTGCATGACTGTGGAGAGTACGCATGTATATGTCAGGGTGTGTGTGTGCGTGTGCGTGCATGGGCTTGCATGGTGTGCCTGTGTACATGTGTGCACGCACATGTGCATGACTGTGGAGAGTACGCATGTATATGTCAGGGTGTGTGTGTGCGTGTGCGTGCATGGGCTTGCATGGTGTGCCTGTGTACATGTGTGCACGCACATGTGCATGACTGTGGAGAGTACGCATGTATATGTCAGGGTGTGTGTGTGCGTGTGCGTGCATGGGCTTGCATGGTGTGCCTGTGTACATGTGTGCACGCACATGTGCATGACTGTGGAGAGTACGCATGTATATGTCAGGGTGTGTGTGTGCGTGTGCGTGCATGGGCTTACATGGTGTGCCTGTGTACATGTGTGCACGCACATGTGCATGACTGTGGAGAGTATGCATGTATATGTCAGGGTGTGTGTGTGCGTGTGCGTGCATGGGCTTACATGGTGTGCCTGTGTACATGTGTGCACGCACATGTGCATGACTGTGGAGAGTACGCATGTATATGTCAGGGTGTGTGTGTGCGTGTGCATGCATGGGCTTGCATGGTGTGCCTGCGTACATGCGTGCACGCACATGTGCATGACTGTGGAGAGTACGCATGTATATGTCAGGGTGTGTGTGTGCGTGTGCATGCATGGGCTTGCATGGTGTGCCTGTGTACGTGCGTGTGTGCACATGTGCATGAGTGTGGGTTATACGCCTGTGTATGTCAGGGTGTGTGTGTGCATGTGCGTGCATGGGCATGTGTGGTGTATGTGCACATGCAAGTGTGTGCAGGACCCTGGGGTGTGAGTTCCAGGTCAGTTGGCCTCTGCCTGGAAGGTGACTCTGCCCTGATATGGACCGAGCTGCCCCAGGCTTCTCTGCCCTGAGCAGTCACGCTATAGGCCCCGTACCTGCCATTTGCAGAATGTTCTACATTCCCAAACTCCTCCAGCCGCCCTGGACCACTGCCTCTCCCTGGTCCCATTCCTTCGTCATTTCTCACCTCCCTGTGGCTGCACTAACAACCTTTCCCCAGACAGGAGAAGGAAGGAATCCCCAAGAGAATTCCATGTCCCAAGTTCATCACTCTCTAAATGCTCTTCCCTGCAGGATGACGTCCCCCAGCCCCCACTGGCCAGGACACTGGACAGGTTGTGTCACTGCCCTCTACCTCCACGTCCCCACCCACAGTGAACACCGGGGCTGCGGGACACTTTATCTCAGCAGCCGCTCGGTGGCGTCCTGGGCGCTCCCGGCTCCTGACTCTTAGATCAAGTCTCCAGGTCTCTAGCGACACTTGTGGATTCTGAGGGGCATGGAGAAATGGTCTATCCGCAGGGTGCCTGGGCTTGCGGGTGCTTCCAGGCTGGAGAGAGTGCTGGGAACGGCCCCACGTGCTGACTTTGTAGCTATGACTCTTGCCATTGGCTGATGAGGGTGGGCTGAGCATTTAGAGTTTGAAATAATGACAATAATGACATTAGGCACTCCACTCTGGGGCATGTCCTGTGTCAGGCACCGTACTAGGGGCTTTGCCTACATCAACTCAGTTAACCCCCTGAATATAGAGGATGAAGTACCTCACTGGGTATTTAATGCCCTCCCTGGATATTACCTCTATTTCACGGATGGGGAAATCAAGGCACAGAGAGGAGAAGTAATTTACCCAAGGACTCAGAGCTGGTAAGTGGCCTAGCTGGGACCTGAACTCAGGAAATTGTGCTCTGAACCCCAGGGGTTGGGAGCCAGTCTGTTCAGGCTTGCGGCACTTCAAGGTACCCAGATGGGGAGAAATCCCATTTTAAAGGTGAAGGAAGCTAGATTCCAGAATGGTCACCGTGCCTCCAGTTTCCTCAGATCTTCTCCAGAGTCTTGGTCCAGGAATGCCCCATTGAGAATACATATGAAAAGCAAAGCACCTTGAAGATGTGCCCGAGTTGGGGTGTGGGGCACATCTGGGGAGTGGTTGGCCCTTTCCTGCTCAGGAGCCAGGGTCCTTGGGCAGTTTCTCTAAAGGTGCATCTGAGACCCGGGGAAGCAGCAGAGACCTTCTGCACCTCTGTCAGCAGGAGAGGGGACTCGCCTGTCCCCCTGGGGCCTCCACTGGCTGCAGGGAGGGGTCTGGCACACCCGGTGCAAGCTGGCGGGAGGCCGCTGCAGGCACTTCTGCTACCCGAGCACCTGTTCCTTTTTATTTTATTGTTTGAGTCAGGTTTGCCAGCTTCCTGCTGGTGCTCTACTGAACTCAGCCTTTGAATGGGAGACTGAGTCAGAGCAGCCTCAAACATGCCCTGATGGTGAAAACTGCTGCTTGTGAAAGCACCTTTCACAGCATTCAATTCCCCTACTTCTGAGTCTTTGAACTTGGAGTGATCCACAGGTTGCAGCGCAGCTGGAGATGCGTGATAAAAGAAATCGGCCTGCTCAGAGTCCGTGGGGAGCTGACAGAGGAGGAGACTTTGGCAAAGGGGAGGCGAGGCCTGGTTCTGAGACCCTGGCAATTCCAGTGTGCTGTAGATGGGATAGGAGGTCACCCGGCCATCCAGGACACCACCTCATCTCATGACGCTGCTTCAAGTTCCTCCAGAATTTTTTTTTTTTGGTGAGGAAGGTTCGCCCCAAGCTAACATCTGTTGCCCATCTTCCTCTATTTTTGTATGTGGGACGCCACCACAGCATGGCTTGATAAGCGGTGCATGGGTCCGTGCCTGGGATCTGAACCTGCGAACCCTGGGCCACCAGGGTGGAGAGTGCAAACCCAACCACTGTGCCACGGGGCCAGCCCCTCCTCCAGACTTTGAGGGCCTAAAGAGTGGCGGTGAACCAAGATAAAGTGACTAGAGTTTGTCTTTGGAATGGGCCCACGTTCCAACAATGGGGATGGACGTTGGCCAGACAGGGACCCTAGGACCTTCCCCATCTGGGCACAGGAGAGGACTGCACTTCCCAGCTCCCTTGAAGTTAGGTGGGGCTGTGCGACTTGCTTTGACCTACGAAGTGTGAGCAGAAGTGACACGCTTCACTTTTGGTGGAAGCCACGTTTTTCCCACTGTTGTGGCAAATATCAATGCTCCAGTTGGTGATGGTTGTGCCAGCCTGGGTTCCAGAGTGAGCTGTGTGGAGCAGAGGCCCCAGCTGACCCGATGGACGGGCAGCCCAGTGAGAAATAAGTCTTTGTGGTTTTAAGCCACAAATTTGGGACGTGGTTCTGAGCCTGGTGAAACCGCACTACCTGTTTTGTCTGGCTTAGAGGACCCCAGTAGGGAGGGCACCCAAGGGCTGTGATGGCTCAGGTGTTTGTTCTCAGTGCTCTAAGGAGTTGATGGAAGCAGCTGCCTTTTACCTTTATCTATCAAAGAGGCAGAAACATGTAACATCACAGACCAGTTCAGTAAAAGTGGAGAAGCAGGTCCCCTTAATGAGTGGTTCTCACACTTGGCTGCACATTAGAATCACCTGGGAGCTTAAAATCCCCATGCCCAGGCCATGCCCCAGACTCACCAGGTGAGAGTCTCTGGGGGTGGGCCAGCATCAGCACTGGTGAGGTCCCCACGTGATCAACGTGCCGCCAGGCCGAGAGCCACAGCCCAGAGGGCTCCTCCTCCATATTTCAACCAACTTCTCGAGGTGGCCATTGTGTAGAATTCTACTGCCTACATGTGACCTTGTGTGGTCACATCTTTCCAACAGATGTTGGAAAGAAAAGGCCTGGAGACTGCAGTCTCCTCAGTGTGAGTGCTCATGCGGGGGGTCTCAGAGCCTAAGATAGCCAGCCATGGTCCCTTCCAGCAGTATATGGGGGTAGACAGACCTGGATTTGAGCCTCTGCCCCGCCTGTCTCCCTAACAGTTCTGTGACCTGGGACAAGCTGCTTGACATCTCTGAGCCTCTGTTTCCCTATCTGCAAAGTGGGGATAATTTAATACCAACCTTCCTGGCTTACCACAATAGTCTCTGCGTAACTGCTAGCTATTTATTATTTCTCCCCGTGACTTATCTTGAATGATGAGGTAGGTCAAGTAACATAAACTCCATCTGCTGCCCTTACCCCCAGCCCACTCTTTCCCTGGTAAATGGGACCCCAGCTTCCCAGCTGCCCAAGCCAGAAGCCTGGGAGGCGTGCCGGCCTCTTCATGCTCTCCCTTAATCCTCAAGTCCAGTCCAGTGGATGGACTTAGCTTAGATCCCCGCTAAGAATCTCATCTATCTTTCCAGTCCTCCTCGTCCTACTGCCACTCCCTTGAGCTTGTGAGTTGTCTGAACTAACACGGTAGCCCCTGGGGGTCTCCTCAGCTCCACCGTGGCTCTCGGCTAATCCAGTTCCCAGAACATAGCCAGAGTCATCTTTCTAAAATATAAATGTCCCTACCAGATATTAAAACACATTTTTAAGTTATAATAATTAAAACAATGGGGGTGCTGGTGCATGAATAGACAAACATATCAATGGAAAGAAAAATAGGAAGTCCAGCAATAGACCTAAATACACAGAGGAAGTTGGTATATTAAAAAAGTGGCATTTCATGGGGCCGGCCTGGTGGCGTAGCAGTTAAGTTCGCGTGCTCCGCTTCAGCAGCCCAGGGTTAGCAGTTTCGGATCCCAGGCACGGACCTATGCACCGCTTAGCAAGCCATGCTGTGGCGGCGTCCCATATAAAGTAGAGGAAGATGGGCATGGGTGTTAGCCCAGGCACAATCTTCCTCAGCAAAAAGAGGAGGATTGGCATTGGATGTTAGCTCAGGGCTGATCTTCCTTACACACACACACACAAAAGTTGCATTTCAAATCAGTGGAGCAAAGATAGATTTTTTTTTTTTTTTTTGTGAGGAGATCAGCCCTGTGCTAACATCCGCCAATCCTCCTCTTTTTTTTTGCCGAGGAAGACTGCCCTGGGCTAACATCTGTGCCCATCCTCCTCCACTTTATATGGGTCGCCGCCACAGCATGGCTCGCCAAAGCAGTGCTTCGGTGTGCGCCCGGGATCCGAACCAGCGAACCCCGGGCCGCTGCAGCGGAGCACGCGCACCCAACCGCTTGTGCCACCGGGCCGGCCCCAGATAGATTATTTAACAAACAGCATAGGTACGGCTGTGGAGCCGTCTTTTCATAGAGATAAAATTGAATCTATACCTCATACTTTACACAAGGAATGATTCAAAGATATAAACGTGAAAAAGCGAATCCATAAAAGTACTAGAGGAAAACGTAGTATCTCCAAAGTGGAGAGGGCCTTTTAAAATATGATTCAAAACCCAGAAACCAAAAAAGAAAAGATCCAGAAATTCAACTACATTAACAAAATTCTCTATGGCCAACAATTACCATATGCAAAATCAAGACAAACTGGGAAAAATATTTGTAACTCATATCACAGACCAAGGTTAATTTCTTCTACAAATTATTAGGAAAATACCAAGAACCCAGTAGTGAAATGGGCAAATACATGGTCAGACAGTTCAAAGGAAACGACAAATGACCACTAAGCATGTAAAAATCTGTCCAGCTGCACTCAAATATGACAAACGCAAGTGAAAAGGACATGTAGTATTTTTCACTTACTAGATTGGAAAATATCAAAAATTGGGGGATCTAGGAATTGCTGAGAGTATAGGAGATAAAGCACCATCATCCACTGCTGCTGGAAGGTAACTCTATGGAGGGCAACTCGGGAAAAATTAGCAAAACAACTTGTGATACCTGTGAGGGCTGGTGTCATGTGTCCACCGGACAAGGCTGCATACCCAGTCTTTAATCCAACACTAGGTGTTGTGGTGAAGGTGTTTTGTAGATGTGGCTGACATCTACAGTCAGCTGACGTCAAGTAAAAGAGACAACCCTTGATGATGCAGGTGGGCCTCACCCAATCAGTGTGACGGTCTTAAGAGCAAAAACTGAGGTTTCTGGGAGGAGGAGAAATTCTGCCTCAAGACTGCAGCATCAGCTTGTGCCTGAGGTTCCAGCCTGCTGACTGGCCCTGCAGATTTCAGACTTGTCAGCCCCACAATTGAGTAATTCCTTCAAATAAGTCTCTCTCTCACATCTCTATCTCTGTCTGTCTCTATCTCTGTCTCTGCCTCTATCTTTGTCCCTGTCTCTATCTCTGTCTGTCTCTATCTCTGTCTCTGCCTCTATCTCTGTCCCTGTCTCTATCTCTGTCTGTCTCTATTTCTGTCTCTGTCTTTATCTCTATCACTGTCTCTGTGTCTCTATCTCTGTCTCTGTCTTGCCTCTGTCTCTATCTCTGCCTCTGTGTGTCTGTCTCTGTCTTGTCTCTGTCTCTATCTCTGCCTCTGTGTCTCTGTCTCTGTCTCTGTCTTGTCTCTGTCTCTGTCTGTCTCTATCTCTATCTCTGCATCTACATTGACACCTTCCTGGTGTTTCTCTGGAGGAGCCTGACTGATATGCTCCTCTTTCATCCAGCAATGCCACTTGCCCGCTTGGGGACCCTGGCACACATGTGCAGGGAGCCACGTACAGCTCTGTCCTCGTGGGCCTTGTTTGTGCTAGAGGAGTGAGGCAGCGTGAGTGTCCGGCAGTTCATAGACAAGAAGCCCGTTCATCCACAGAGCGGAGCATTGCCCAACCATCAGGAAGTACGAGGCAGTGACTGAGAACAGTTTCCAAAACTGATTTAAGTGAGAAAAGAAAAATACCACACGATGACGAGCAGTGTGAGGAGTGCGCTCTCTTGTACGTAAGAAGGGAGAAAATATATCAGTGTTTGTAAAAGTATAAAATATCTTCTGGTGGGCACACAAGAAACTACCACTGATGGCCTCCAGGGAGGGGATGGGAGGAGCCTTCTCACTTGTGCTCTTGTGTCTCACAGAACAAAGCACCTTCTCTGGGTCACATTGCTCGCAGGCAAGGGCAGCCATTGTCCTTAACGTGGAGTCCACATTCTTTGTCATGTTCATGAGGTCCTCTGTGACCACCGCTGCCTCCATGCTGTCCCCGCCCCACACTCACCGCTCTCCTGTCTCTGCATTCTCCATTCCGGTCGCATATTGACTTATTTCGGTTCCTGCAACTCACACACTCTCTCTTGCCCCCAAATCTGGAATGCCCCTGACGCTCTCTCCAGGAGTCCCTGCTTTTTGTGGGTGTTGTTCACTTTCTGCCGAGGGAGTGGGGTGGCCTGGCTGCTGTTTGCCTGCCCCTGCTATGAGCGCGGCTTCCCCAGGGAGCCAACAACAAGGCCGAGCTCTGCCTGCTGGCTTCCCCTGGGCTCTGGGGGCTGGGAGGAGGGCACCGGCCCCTGCCCTCCTTCCTGCCCTCCTGTGGACCCCTGACCCCTGGGCTCATATCATTCAGGCTGAGAGACTAAAAGGACCCCAGGGGGCCTGCTGGGGCATCTCTGGTTTTCTCAGGTGGGCTTAGGGAAGAGGCCTCACTGTAGCTGGACTTTACCTGCTGTTTCTGGAAGGAACTTGGTGTTTGTGTCCTGCAAGGTAGCCTCTGTCTCTCGACATCCAGCTGGTCAGCAGCTGGCCCTCAGGAACTCCTGCTACACAAGGAAGACAGCAAACCTGGGGCCTGCCCGCCGAAGCCTTTTTTTGGGGAGACGAGTTGGATATGCACACTTTAGAAGCACTGGAGCATCGCAGTGACTGCAGGTAAATGAGGGCGTGGATTCTGTCTTAGGAGAGCAGGTGGAGCAGCCAGGAGATGGAGCCATCCAGACCCCGCCGCACAGGGACGGGAGAAGTGTGGAGGGCCTGCTCTCTGCCCTGGGACTGGATATGTGCATCTGGCGACAGATGGAGGGAGACGATTTGTCATATGTGTATTGTATTTCTCTCATCCACAATTTGCTGTCTCATCCACATAGTCCATCTTGGATGAGTAACAGGGTCACAGGTCGATGCCAAAAAGGACTCAGTCAGGTACAGGTACAAGATCTCCATGTCTGGCCTTTTCCCAGTGAACAGATCTGGGATCAGCATAACAGAAAGCAGAGTGGCGAGGTCCAATTGGACAGGTTTAATTTTGGGGTTTCATAGGTTCACCTAACCTCACTCCTCAGCCTGTTAGAATTTTTATGGCATGGAAAACTGAAACTACCTCCCAAGGACGTTGGTGCAAACAGGGACACCCAGTCCTGGCTGTGATCCCCACAGGGGGTTTAACTGGAACCTCTCAGCCATCTCGAGTTCCAACAGCTCTAGTGGGACCGTCTCACTCACCAAAGCTCCAATTTTGTTTCTCCTGGATGGGACTTAAAAAAATAAAACCTCAAGAAACTGTGGAACACTGTATTTAAAAACAGACACGCTGAGTCAAGTGTAAACACAAAGCTGTCTTTTTATAAAGGCTGAGCTTTGTAACATTGCCAAAATTTTTCTCCGTTGGCTTTAAAAATTGAAGTAGAAACCACTTGAGGGAAAAATATTCCATGGAGGGAATTCTCAGACATTGAATCCACAGGTTTACGTCACAGAGGAGTCAACGTCTGTGCACTAGGGCCCCACAGGCAAGGCTGGTTGGAGGGAGCCACTGGGCCAGGTGGGCGCCGGGAGGACACAGCGGAAGATCATTCGCTCCAGTGGAGCTCCTCAGGGATAACTGCGATGTGGTGCTTAAGTTTTGCCCAGGTTTCCCATTTCCCAGTCACTCAAGTTTCCTGCTCCCCCTACCTGTGTGTCAGATGTGTGGACAGACACACGCACGCAGAGGAGCCACCCTCTGCTCTCAGTCCATCCGGGCCAGAAACTGAGAGTGGGGAGCGTGGAGGCCACAGTCTCAGGGGCGTTTTGGAAACAGCGCTCTATTGCTTGACCCATTTCCAAAGGCCGACCAGTCCATTACCTTCTGGACCCCCCTCTGCCAATATGTCCCCTTTCTCAACTATATTGTTTTCAGTTCTTCGAAATCACTAGTGAACCAAGCACATGCCATTCTTGGGCTGACTTCTAGGCATTCCTCAGACCTGATGGTCACTTCCCTACTGCACTGTGGGCATTGTTGGTCTGGGTGAATGGAGACGTTGGCATCAGGATTTCCCTCGTCTCATCCTGGGGTCAATCTCCCGGAAGGATTTTGCAGGCTGACCCCAGAGCTTAGGGAGCCAGAACAGGGCTACTTTATAGCAATGTGACAGAATCATTTTGTCTGTTGAATCTAGTACAGTATTGGGAGCTTGTAATTTTTTTCTTTTATTTTTATTGCATTTAACAAAAGAATTGGACTATGTGGATTGGAAATAAATAGCCTGCACTGCAACTGAAATTCACAGATGGTTTGAGAAGCACTGAGTCAGCAAGGGCATTCTAGAGCTGCTGTTGAGCATCCAGAGGCTGAAGCGCCCAGGGAAGGGGGTTTTCAAGTATTATGATGTGTGGATGGAAAATAGAAAATGGAAGTGCTTGCAGGAGCCTGTGGGACGCTATCTGGGAGACTGGTGCTGGGGTGTGGCGTGCTAGCAATGCCCACTGGGAAAGGAGAAACAGACACAGTGAGGGCTGCCTCTCTGTGCTTCTGGGTGGGCCAGATCCACCCCGCCCATTCCACATCTTTCTAGAGAAGGATGGGGTTCTAGTTTTGGATGAGATTTTTCACTGCCCCCAAGCCATCCCCTCAACCTCCAGGGACAATGGGTCTTGGGCTGATTGGGAGGCAGGGCCACTGACAGATGTAGTGACTGTCAGAGGGACCCAGCCAAGGTCTTTCACAAAAGTTTGGATCCTTTCTGTATTGCCCCCTTGGAACCTTTCTCATCAGCATCGAGAGCATGAGTCGATGGCACGCATCTGTGCCCCTTCTGGACTCCTGGCTCAAACCCATTGCAGCCTCTTCCAAGCCAGTGTGCTATATAGGTGTAATAAATGAAATTAAATCTCTTTTTGGGAGAGGACTGTTGGGGGAATCCTAAAAGCTTTACTACACAAGTAACCTTCTCTCCAGGACTGGACATTCTACTACAAAGTTTGCTGGCAAAGAGCGACACCTTTGCTGATGAAAATTGCTAACAGCCTGGTTTCAGGCCCTGTGTGGGCCAGTTATGTTCCCTCTGCCTTCACCTCACCGCGCTCACACTCATCCACAGTCCACACATTTCAAAGGCGAGACTCGACGTTTCTCTTGTACACTTACCCCCTCCCTTTAGAGTACTCTGAGTCACACCCTGAGATGTAGCTCATTTGGGTTAAGAGAATTTAACTTTAGGAGGAATTTCATTTAACATCTCAGCTTGCAAGGCATTTCTTCATGTTTCCAGGGACCATTCTGGACTTTGCATGTCTTTTGAACAGCTTGAGCCTGATGAAAAGAGAGTTGTTATGTGGTGGTTGTTACACTGTCAAGTTGTAGTTGCCTCAGAGAAATCTTGGGGTTCCTAGGTTTGGTAGCAATAACCTCTATATCCTATGTTTTCTTTTGTCTCCTCCTTTTTTTTTTTTTTTTTTTGATTACAGGTTAAACCTTGAGTACCATAGGCTGAAAAACAAACCAAACTCAAGGCTCAGAGAAGTTAAGTAACTTGCCCAACATCACACAGCCAGAGAATGCTGGAGCCAGAATTCAAGCCCAGGTTAGTCTCTCCAGCCATATGCCTGACTAACATTATTTAGAATTCATATTAATATATTTACATATCACACTGGAATTAGAATATTAGGATGAGATTCAAGCCATGTGTAGTTGAAAGCCAAGGCTCCGAGGAGGCTGCTTTTTTACGCCGTGGTTAAGGAATGAAATATGATTTCAGAGGTATTGAGGGTGGAGACCAAGCTATAAACCATATCATCTGCAAGTTAGAGTTTGTATTTAGAAACATGCCCCTAAGTCAGGCGACACATTTATTGGCTACTCTGGGCACAGATCAAACTGCATACATTTTTATATCTCTTGCCCTTTTTGTTAAAAAGCTCACAGTTGAAGACACAGGTTGCATAGAACGGTCAGGTGGGACTCATTTACAGAGATGTCATGCTCATTAGTTCTTGCTGGCTTACTTCTAAGACTCAATTCTTGTTTTCTAATCCCTTATATTGACAAAAAGAATGAAAGACACACACACCACACCAGTGTTACAAAACCTTGTATTAATCATTTCCCTTCACTTTCAATATAACGTTGATATGAAATATAGCCATGAATCTTAGTTACATGGGAGGAAATGAGTAATAAATACATTGTAGCAAGTTTAAACCACAAGGGTGTTTCACTGGTAACAACATTTGAAAACTGTACACTTGCAAAGAACAGCATCTTCAAACATTAGTATTTCTGTATATCAGTAAAGCTTTTACATGTAACAAACATGCTATTTCCATATATGACAAATTTTAAAAATATGCATTGCTTGGCAACAGGAACTAGGCAAAAATAGTTCTTTGTTCACTAACTTTATACAGGAAAACAGGACAAAAGGCATGCATGTACAACAGGGATGCCTGCATGGGGCATGCAACGAAAGGAAGCTTTTTAAAAGTCAGCTTACAGTAGGCATAAATACACGAGGATTATATATTAATAAGGGAGGAAGTCTTCTCTTTGACATTATTAACATTCCTGTTTTCTTCCTATTCCTCCCAGAGGAATACACATTCACCTTTAAGTAAAGATAAAGGAATTACAAAAAAATAAAACTCACGTTGCAAACATCTCTGATGACTTGTGAAAAAAAAAAAAAACAACATTAGTGTTATCACAGCCCCATGTGCAAACTCTCCTTCCCCAGGTCCTTCCTATGGCAGGCACACCGGGCGCCGCGGGCAGGTTGCTTCCTTGCACCCAGGCTGGCGCGGCCTCTGCAGACATCTCCAGAGGGCCGGCGAGACGGGGCCTGCTTCTGCTCCCCTTCTGGTTGCATGCCCAGGCATCCAGCTCAGCTCGGCCCCCCAGCCCAGGCTCACGGTGAGATCCGGGTCTGGTGGGGAAATACACATCTACAAACCTTGCCCTGGAAGTAGCTACAAGAGGTGCAGAAGAACAAGGACCCGGAGAAGGCTCCCGTTCTGTAAAAGGCAGCCAACGACACCTCAAAAGAAAACGCTGTTTCCCTCAGTGTCTCTTCGAATGGATGGGAGAGGGCGCCCAGCTCTGGCTCCAATCCTGAGCACCAAAAAGGAACTGTCGGTATGCGGGACTTGAGCGCTTGGTGCAACAGACCCCCTCTGCAGGCAGACCCAGCAGTGTCTGTTTCGCTTGCTGGCCCTCATTTAAAAAGTGAAACTTAAAAAGCACGTGGGAAAAAAAAACATATCAGCAGCAATGTTTCATTTCTTGCACACAGTTCACGTGTGTCTTCCTACTGTTTCCGGTAAGAAACCACTATGAATAAAAAGCACCAATAAAACATCATACATGATAACAATATTGTAGAACACTCTGTCCCTGGGACAGTGTAGAGATGCCAAATACACACTGCTTAAATCAGAACAAGGGGAAAAAACATGTAGTGAAATAGATTTTACTCTGAGATTTTTAACATTTACTATTTACTTAATATAAAACAGTTGCATGTGGGGGTCAACGGGTAAATACAAAAAAAGGCACTGCTGCTTTATTACTCAGTATCTGACTTCACAGCCTTATGCATGCAACTGTTTGATTCTTTTATAAATAAAATTCTTTTGCTTTAGGATTTTTAAATTGAGCTGTATACCTGCAGTCAACACAGGACTCAAAACAAGGTGGGGAGCGGCTCCTAAAATTTATCGGAACAGTCAACTTAAAAAAAAAATAAAACACTAGTAGCAAAACACAACTAAGTAGATAAATCTATACATGGTCAATGAAAAATAAGCTTTTCTTTTTTAAAAAAAAAGAATTATATTGTTATTAATAACAGACTTTATCATGGTTACCAGCCATAGCAAGTTAATAAGTAACATATCCAAAATAATATCTCTAATAATCAGATAACCATTGTTTCTATATTCAGTGAAGGAATAAATAGAAATTCAGATTTGCAAATACTTTAAGGTATTCTTCCTTTTAAAGGATTCATGCTAACAGATTGTGTCCACAATCTGTTTTCTGAACAACCCGAGTCTTTATGGATACATCTATTTTGCAGCAGATCTGAAGGTTTTCTCCTTTCTCTATAAGATATGTAATAGCATTGTTTTTTCTTCTCTTTATTAACTTTCTTAGCATACAAAAAACACCTTCGCAAACCCTCTGCTCTTACCTTTGGCCTTCCACCTCTTTGCCCTGTGCTTCCCACCTCACAGTGATCATCCATCCCAACACAGTCCCCAAGTGACACTAAGCTGGTTTAGAAAAGGGGTGTGGACGGCGAATGTTAATGGCACTTGATTCAAACAAATCAACTAAAAAATGCTGCCTCCTTCTGTATAGGGATTCGCATCTTTAGAATGCAGTCACCCAAGGAGAGGTCTCTTGTTTTTATGCAATACATGACACTGTGGGTTCAAGCCTTCTTTGCTTGCTACATGCTCTCTACAGTTAAGATGCTCCCACCTTTTTAGACCTTAAAAAAACTTCAAAAGCCTTGTTACAATGTCCAGTGCTGCATTGGGTGTACATTTTTAATCCTGAAGGTAAAAGAAAGTTGTTTGGATTTCATTAAGGCCTTTTTTTCTTCTCCCCAAAGCCCCAGTACATAGTTGCATATCCTAGTTGCAGATTCTTCTAGTTCTTCTATGGGGGGCGCTGTCTCAGCATGGCTTGATAAGCGGTGAGTAGGTCCACGCACAGGATCCGAACTGGTGAACCCTGAACTGGCGAACCTCGCACTGCCGAAGCAGAAGGTACGAACCCAACCGCTATACCACCAGGCCGGCCCCCTCATTAAGGCCTTTTAAATCTGTATTTACTTCATTAACTTAAAAAAAAACATAAATGTGCAGTGATTTTCATGGTCTGATCTCTTCAATTTCAACTCTGTCTTCGCTAAATACAAAAATGGCACCAGACTCACCCATTGAATAAACAGGCCTTATACCATCTCCTTGCTCTTGCCTCTGGCTGAGCATTCACACCATCTTTCACACAACCCAATTTTCCAGTGCAGAGCACAACTCCCCTTTGATTTCCTCTAATAGCCTCCGTTGCATCTAATTCCGAAACACAGTCTTTCTTGCCCTTAAGAAATAGAACCGTTACTTTGTGGTAGCATAGGCTGTGAGTCTCTCACCACGTAACCTTCTGTGTGGATGGATAGACACAGCCAGTCCCTGACTATACATGTGGACGGAACCGTCCTTTCCATCACGAAGTTGACCCTTCACGCATCTTCTTTCACTGCCCACCTGGGCCACGCGTCTCCCCGCAGCTCTCTCTGCCACTTGCTGACTGACGTTTATGCACGGTTGCTGGGCCCTGCTCTCCTCCTTGTCCTCAGCAGGGAGCCAGCCAAGGGGGTGCAGCCCCAGGCTCAGGTTCCTGCAGAACTGCACTGTAAGCATGTTCTGAGCTCCTCATCTGGGTATTAAGGCCTCTGGCAAGGGAAAAACGTGGGTCCTTGCCTCTTCTCCTCCAGTGGTCCTTGTCCCAGCTGGGTGTGGGGGGCGAGGCCGGGGTTGCTGGGATGACACCCATGGAGGGTGAGGAGGAGAGGTCCCTGGGTGAGAAGCAAATCCAGCACAGAAAGGGGCTGCAGCATTCTTCTAGGACCTCTAGGTGACCTGTGAGCAAACCCTAACTGACCACATGGTGCTGTCTCCTTGTGCCCATCCAGCCACATCTTTGTCCTTCAAGTCCACCCACATGCTCCCCCCACAGGTGAAAGCCGGTTGGCCTGTGCCTCTCCGGGAAGCAGAGCTTGGCAGCCATTTGAAAAGACAACCCTGCTGCTAGTATAAAAATAGAGGAAAAAGTGAATTCATATCAACAAATCCTTTACAAAAACCATAGTAGGAAGAGAAGTTCTATCCAAACTCTTTACGAATTATGTACCCTTTAAAATCGTTATGTAAACAATACACAAATCAAAGTTTATCTGAAATTGTGTCAGGGGCACTTTCTCTTTTCTCCCCACTTGCCACGTGGCCTCTCATCCAGGCAGGGGCCTCGGGGACCCCAATCAGGGGACAGAAAAGGGGAGCCACCGTCTTGCTTTGGTCGCACGTATCCATGACTTCCTCCCTCACCTGACTGCGAGGAGCAGGACGGGTTCCAGAAGGCTCCAGGGCTGGGCTCTGCCTCCCTGCGGTGTCTCACCTCCTTCATGGCTGTACTCTTTTTCTCCTCCTTTTCATCCAGGAAGCCACTTGCATACTCTCCACCCCACCCCAGTCTCAGGTTTCCTTAGAGACCCCTCCCCACCCCCACACCAAGCCATCCCATGACAGAAACAAATGACAAAATAACCAAGCCCAGGGCTACTGATATGTTTACAAGGACGACCTACGCTCTCACAAAATCAAAATGGGAGAGGGACCAGGGGAAAAAAGGCTGCAAAGTATTTGGAGGATTCTGTGCAGCCCTGCAGATGGCTGACACTGGACCCGCAGCAGTCGATTTCACGGCCAGCGCGGTCGCTCTCATCTTCAGCTTCTAGATTGTGGAGGTCCGGTCAACCCCGTCTGTGAGGGAAAGAAGTACACCATGGGCACGGGTGAGTAAAAAGCTCCGTTCATGCCTACCTACCCCAATGCCATGCAGTTGGCCTCCCAGTCTCTGAGGACAGACAAGGGCTAAATTCATTCATTCATTCATTCACTCATTCACTCATACCCCTACCCACTCATCTGGCGGATAGCTATTTTTGCCAGGAGCCATAATGAGTCTGGGAACCAAGATTTAAAGACCTAATCCTTACCCACTAGGTACTCACATCCTAGTGAGGACACAGACGTGTTAACCCACAATGACAGAGGAGTGAGAATCCTATAATGGAGTGTGTAGCAGGCACAGCAGGAACGTGGAGGAAGGAATGTTTCAGTTGCCTCCGGAAGTCAAGGACAGTTTCACGGAGAAAGAAAAAGCCTTTTGTAAGATGGTGCTGTCGGAGAAGAGAGGAGCAGGCAGGAGAGGACGAGGGTGGGGAGTGCACACATCTCATGGATAGGCGTGATGATGGTCATCAATGGTGGGGCTGGGGGTGGGATGGAGGTTTAGGATGGAGAGGATGGGGGGATGGAGGAGTGGTAGGAGATGTGGTCGAAGAGCTGGGGGGTCTGCACTGGACATGCAGGTGGACCTGTCTAGCTCATATCCCTTTCTTTGGGAGCATCTCCCTCTCACCCCGAGTCCCCGCTGAAAGACTGGGGATGAGGTGGCCATGACTCTGGCCCCTGGTTACAGCTGAGCAGACCAGGGGGATGCATCTGACCCAAACCGATCCAGATTCTTTGTCTCAAGAATTTTGGAGGCAGAGATACCATAGTTAGATGTTGTGGGTGCTTGGAACTGAAAGATATCGCGCAAGTGGGAAAGTGCTGAGGCCACCCACAGTACGCCATGTCTATGTTATGGAAAGTCAGTGAAAGCAGGCTATAGAGAAAGTGGGGGACATGCATATCAGAGGCCATGAGTAAGACAGACAGCAGGGGGAGCCGATGGCTGCTTACACAGGGGACTATAGGAGAGTCCTCAGAATCAGACTCTTAAGGGTCCTGTGCACTATGGACAGGCACGTGGACATGGGTAACCGGGGAATTATAAGCAGTAGAGTAACCAGCTCTGATTTTAGGGTGGTTTCTCTGGCGGCTGTGTCACATGACCTAAAGAAGGCTAAGGCTGGTGGCAGGAGGACACCTGCAGTGGTCCATGCTGGAGCTGACACGGGCTTATCCAGTGAGCAGGAAGGGGCATGGATTAGCCATCGTAGGAGGGAGAAACGACTGTGTTCAGCGGCTACTAAATGAAGGCCAGGGAGGGATGCAGGATGCCTCCTTGTTTCGCTGATATCCAGGTGTGAGCAGAAGTGTCCTGGTCTAAGCCTTGATGTCACAAAGCTGCTCTCCCAGACGGAGCATCTCGATTTAGTAGGCAGAACT
Source organism: Diceros bicornis minor (assembly GCF_020826845.1). Classification (NCBI taxonomy): domain Eukaryota; kingdom Metazoa; phylum Chordata; class Mammalia; order Perissodactyla; family Rhinocerotidae; genus Diceros; species Diceros bicornis. The sequence goes on along the minus strand of NC_080763.1, from coordinate 4,908,853 downwards.
ACGGGGTGGGAGGGGAGTGGCGGGGGGCTGCAGGGAAAGCGGGGGCCTAAGTGACGTGGAGCCGTGCAGAGCCCACTGTGGGGGTTTCTTGGCCTCCTCATGGGTTGTATCCAGCTGGTGTCTCTCCAGCAGGGACTTGGAGGAGAAATGTTTCCTTAATTGAGATTTTTATTGAGATCATCGTAGATTCACAGGAAGTTGTAAGAAATAGCAGCAGGTTTCCCCCAGCGTGACATTTTGTAAAACTAGAACCTTACCACCAAGACACTGACATTCATGCAGTCCCCCATCTTAGTGAGATTTCCCCAGTCTTACTTGTGTGCGTGTGTGTTGTGTGTAAAGTTCTACAACCATTTTTGGAACGATTTTAAAGTAGGGAAGCAAATGGCCCCTGAGTGTGGTGTCTGTGGTATCAGGTCATCAATCCTGGAGGCCCAGATGTGAGCCTTCAGTCACTGTCCTCTCCCTGCCCTCTGTGGGTCCACCTGAGCCTCCCGCAGGGGCTCTGCAGTGGTAACTGCTCGTGGCAGAACAGTGGGTGTGTATGAGTGTGCACATGCATGTGTGTGCATGAGGGATTTTAGAGGTCACTCCCTCGTCTGTAAAAGTGCAGTGCACACTTGTGCTGGCACTCACTGGCCCACTCATTAATGCCGACCCTTCACAGCTGTGGAAGTGAGGAGCTGGAAACATGAAAATCTCAACTAACCCAACCCCAAGTTGCATTTTCACAGAATCCTAACTCCATACCTCATCCTCCAAGGGTGATGGTATTCATCTGCAGGGAAATGACCAACAGGTAAGTCCAGACTCATCATTTACAGTTGTGCAAGTTGTGCACTGCACAACTCCAGAGGGTGCCATTCACATGCAACCATCATGGGTTTTATAGTTATGACAAATTTCAAACAAATTGCAGAACAGCATCTTGAGAAAGTGAAGCCTTTTTCTAATTAGCACAAAGTCCCCATATTGGCTAGAAGTGGGGCTTTAAGTCCCAAGAAGGAGTGAGAAAAGGGAGGAGGAATGGTAAGGGAGTCATGTGACACATGAACCCCAGAACAACAGAGAGTGGACTGTGCATTCCTCTTTATGGTATGAGTCACCACAGACTCCGTCTGCTGGGAGGAGCCTCGCTTTTGTAGCCATGGGTCTTTCTGCCCAGATAACCCTCTGCGGGAGGAAGATCATGGCCAGGCTTGGGTATGATCACTCAGGTGGTCCCGGTTCAGGCCAGGCTTCCTGTATACCCGGGACCACTAGTCAGGAGCAAGCCCAACAGAGCCAGAAGAAAGCCTTGAATAAAAGACTCACAAACCAAGACGGCAGAGGCAACCCACTCCCTGGGCTTCCTCATGGGTTCTGTCAAAGGGGCTGGGCAGGGGGAAGAAAGGATGGAAAGGGAGGCCAAAGAGAACAGTAGCCTAGACGGCACTAGGAGGGCAGCAGTAGTGGAGGAGACTAGCGGAACAGAGACTGCGAGAGCCTGGAGCCCTGGACCAGCCGCCTTAGAATGGCCCTCCTGGGATGTGGTGACCTGGGAACTTGGACGCCCTCCCTGTCCTGTCCTCAGACACGGGCCTCTTTTACTCTGCTTTCCTCTCCCTAGTCATTTGTCCTCCTGTAAAATGGCTTAATTCATTGGCATTCTGTCCCCAGCAAGGTCATCTTCCCGGGCACCTGGAAGGCGTCAGCCAGCAAAGAGGTGCTGTCATAGTGGAGGGCACATGGTCACCGTGCCCAGTGGGGCCACCTGGAACCTCATGTGCATTCTCTGCTGAGGAAATTGCTTACGAGGCTTCCCACCAGAGAGGATGACTGGGAAAAACACAGCAGTAAAAAGGCTTAGGAGATTAACACGATGAAAACATTAGCAAGAAAACATCAGTTCACAGAGGTTTTCTGTAAAAATAGAAGAATGAGCTGAAAAATGAAGTCTTTTCAATGAAAACCTCCCTTTAATAATGCTCTTGCATTTGGTACTCCTGCTACTGATGAAGACGACGTTAGTACTTGGCAGTTGGATCAGAGCTTCCAGCACGCCAATGATCTGAGCTGTCTCAAGCCCTGGGGAAGGCCAGTCCACCGCAGTGACTCGCAGAGACGTGAGAGGCCCTGCCCCGCCAGCCCCTGCAGTGCACTGAGCTGGGCTTCATGACTCAGGGTCTGGGGGTTCCCTTTTTAAAAAATTGAGATATAATTCGTATACACAAATTTCACTCTTTTAAAGTGTAGAATTCAGTGGTTTTTAGTATATTTACAGAGTTGTGCAACCATCACCACTATCTAATTCCGGAATATTTTTCATCAACCTAAAAAGAACTCTGGTGCCCATTAGCAGTCTCTCTCCACTCTCACCGCCTGCAGCCCCTGATAACCACTAATCTATACTTTCTGTCTCTATAGATTTGCTTACTCTGGATGTTTCATAAATTCATAAATGGGATCATACACTGTGTGGTCTTTTGTGTCTGGCTTCTTTCACTTACTATAACGTTTCCAAGGTTCATCCATGTTGTAGCATGTATCAGTATTTCATTCCTTTTTAAGGCTGAATGAAATTTCACTGCATGGTTATCCTACATTTTGTTGTTCCATATTCATCCGTAGACGGATCTTTGGGTAGTTTCCCATTACTCATCGGGGTTATTGGTGCGCTGACCCAATCTCCTCAGTTGGCTGGAGAAGAGGAGCTGGTGGCACCTCCCCCCAGAGGTACTAAGGATGGACCAATGATGCTGGGAAGCTTTTAGGATCTGAATGGCCAAGGGAGAGAGCAGTGTTTGCAAATGGGGTTCCTGGCACCCGGGGAGGTCACAGAAGAAGCGTGCATTCCCCCGTCAGTCTGGTTTGGTTCGCAGCCCCAGGAGGCCCTCCGCTGTCCCCTTCTGTCTCAGGCGGAGGCCTTCTCTGGGTGTGGAGCCTCACGGGCGCGGGGGGGGGGGGGTGGGAGCAGTCCCGGCCCTCCACTCCGCTCACTGAAGAGCACTGACCCCGTCTCAGGCTTGCTTTCAGAAGAAGACTGTGTCACAGAGGCTACAGATCTAAAGATCCCTGGTTGGGAAGACAGGCCTCGGAGCAGCAGCTGGCGGCAGCCCTTCTCCCCACCACCGCCGGAGAGCACACAGTCGGCCCATGTCCGTGTGGGTGAGCACAGCCAGCCAGGGGAGGGCCAGCAGGAAGGGTCACAGGAGGCCTCTCTGGATCCCTGTGACTCAGAGCCTCCCGGAGGTGGGCAGGAAGGGCGGACATCTCTCCTCTGCCTGCCAAACATCCCCAGGGCTGGCGCTAAGTCCAGCCCGGAGAGATGCACCGGCGTGGACGCCCTCCCGGGGCTGGTGTGACGACTGCTTCAGACTAAACAGACGGCAGCCGGCCCAGTGGCTCCTGGGAGCGCCTCCCGGGCTGCAGCCCTGCACACCAGACGCGGCCAACGAGACCTCCCTGCCATCCTACGAGGGGCACTTCAGCCCCTCCACTTCCAGCCATCGTGGAAGCCATTTGGAACAGGGAGATATAAAAACAAGTGGGGATTTTTGCTTCAAAAATTCTATTTTTAGAGCAAGTTAGGATAAGCCTGGACCCGCCTGGGAGATCTAGTGCCCAGAAGGAAAGAATCCAGTGCTGTGGGGGATGTTCCCACTACGAGCCACGACTTGTGTTCCTGCCTCCCCGGGCCTCTGGCCATTCTGCTGGTGGGTTGGGAGTCCAGTGTGCACGGGGTACCTGTGCATCTCCCAGAAGAGGAGGAGGGGCTGGGCTGTGGGCCACTCGGTGTGGGGTGGCTGGACGAGGGTCCCCCAGCACCTGAGGCCACTCTCTCTCTCGTCCCCTGCCCACCCCTCCTGTGCCCCGCCCACTGCCCCCAGCTGCTGCCAGAGTGTGGACGGAAGATGGCTGGCAGTCCTCCAGGTGTGCCTGGCCAGGCCGGGGGTACACTCACCTCCCAGGGCGTGCTCGGTCATACTGAGGCACAGGGACTCCAGCCTGTTGTTGATGTCAGGGTCAGGCATGGGCAGCTGGAACTCTGCAGGGGACAAAGGTTATGTTGGTGAGAGGGACTCTAAGAACAAGGAGAAAGTCTGCCTGGTGCCACCTGGCTCTACCTGCCAGGGGGAATGGCTGGTGTGCCTCCCTGGGAGGGCTCAGGGGACTGTCGGGCCAGCACAGAGGGCTACATTCAGCTTCAACCACCCTCGGAGGTCTGGTAGACACACAGAGGCTGCTGTGAACACGGGCAGCTGGAAGAAAACCGGTGACTAAAACTAGCTGGTCACAGTCACGGGCCGTCAGTCCTCTGCTCAGAACCCTCCAGCAGCTTCCAATCCAAGCAAAAGCCACCCTGCCACGGTCTGCCGTGGTCTGGCCCCTTGCTACCTCTCTGTCCCTATCCCTGTCCAGCTGTGCCCTTCCTTCACTCTGTCCCCGGCCCTCTGCTACCCCATGGCCTTTGCACTGCTGCTCCCTCTGCCTAGAATGTTGGTCCCTGGACGTTCCATTGGCTCACTGTCTCCCTGCCTTCATGTCTCTGGCTCTACTGTCTCCTTAGGAAAGACTTTCTGTTCACTGTATATGAACAGAACCTCTCCTCCATGCTTTTCCTCTGCTTTATCTTTCTTCATAGCCGTCACCAACACCAATATATTATGTATTTATTTGCTGTCTCCCCTCTTTGAATGTTTGCTCCATTGGAGCAGGACGTGGCTCTGCTCCTGGTGCCTAGAATCGGGCCTGGCTCAGACCCATGGCATGTGAGTGCCTCTTCTGAGTCCAAGCCTGTGTCGGGTGCCCAGTTCCTAAGTGGGGCTCAGAGAGGCTGAGTGACTGTCAAGGTCAGCCGGCTAGCAGGGAGCTGAGACAAGAACCCACGGGGGTCTGCCTCCAGGGCCGATGCTCCCCGCATGCCCGCAGCGACGGCGGGAGCCTGTCAACCCTCAGCCCCAGGCGCTCAGAAGGAAAGGCGAGGTGTCTGCTCTGTGCCTCCCACCGCCCAGGACAATGCTGTGTGCGTTCTAACCACAGCCCCCTGCAGCCCCTTCTACCATCTGGACCCTCCCCACCTCTCCAGGCTCCAGGCCCTCCTCCTCTGACCGGGACGCAGCCCCTGGAGCCTCCTCTTCTGTTCTGCTGGGGCCCCCACTGTCAGTACCTCCTCGCCTCTCACCCTGCGGAGCTCCTCCATGTCCTTAACAGCTTGGAAGTGCCTTGCAGACAGCAACAATGCTTTCGCATACCTCTGAATCTCCCATAATACCCAGCCACGGCCTTCTGCACCTCACACTTGTCTACTGAGTGATGAAAAAGATGGAGTGAGAAATGGGAGGAACTCTGACAGCTAAGAGTTGTGAACTCCTATGGGGGAGGCAGAAGAAACCTCAGCACTGAGTGCCCGGCAGTCTCATTGTCACCACTGCCTTGGTGGCGACCTTGGGAAGCCGCTCTCTTCCTGGGCCTCAGCTCTTCTCCCTGTCATGCAGGGAAAGGGCCATGGCCCAGACTCAGGCCGTTTCCTCGCTCCTTCACATCTCCCCAGGGGGCACTGGGGCCAGAGCGAGGAGGGAATTAAAAATGCGGTTGGTGGTTTGGTGGGATAAGAAGTTGAAACCAATGGCTAAACCACAGTATTTGTTTTCCTTGGTTAGATATACGTTTAGATTTTCTCTGCAATCCATGCTCCCCCATACAGCTAATTCAGAGGCAAATGTCGTTTCCAGTATTCAAAATTCTCAAAGGGAAGGTTGGCAAATGGATCAATATGAAAAGCGCTGGGGAGCAGACAGGGTTCTTTCCGACACAAGTTCCAGCGTGGACGGATCTGGAAGACAACTGTGCCAACTCACGAGTTGACAAAGGCCAATCCGGCCTCCAGGAGGCTGGGGGCCAGGCAGAACGGAAGGGTCACTCCCACCCCACCCACTGTTTCCCTCAGAGTAGGGTTGGAGCAATTAGACAATCCAGAGGGAAGAGTATTTCAGTATTTTCATCCATTCATGTGAAAATCATATGCATGCAAAAATTAGCAGCCTTCAGGGTGTGAAATCTATAAAATAGAAACACAATTTTATATATAGCCAGTTAGCAAATATGGAAAAAAAAAACCCTCGGCAATTATAGCCATCCATATGCTCATTGTAAAATTTGCTTTACTCTCTAGCACTCCCCTTTAAACAAACACTGTGGAGAGATTTGGATAAATAAAGATGCTCGCCATTTGGAGAGAAGTGCTTCAGCTGTAGGATTTCTTGCCAACACGCAGCAAAATGCCATTTTCTAGGCTAAGGAGTGCATGTTCCAAGAAGGGGGCTGAGGCACTCAGGGCTCTCTACTCCAGAATCTCCAAACCCTCGTGGCTGCTCTTTTAGAGTGCAAGTTGGCATGCTTGCTTTCCATCCTCCAGCTCTTCTCTCTGGGGCCCTGGGGAGTCGTAACCCCCACCACTCTCAGAGTGGCTGAGAAATTCGAAGTCGTGGTAGAAGCCCATCTGTTCACACTCCAGAGTTTCCTAATAGTGTGACTTTTTAATTGTGTATTTGATAAAAACAGATCTGTGGCCTCTCCTCCACATACAAGGCAGAGGGAGACCAGCTGGGTGGATAACAGCTTCCACCTCAGCCCAGAAGCCCTCAGCCATGTGTGGCTTGGTGGGTAGAGCTCTTAAAGCCCCAGAGAGGCATCTGGGCAGCTCCTGCCCTCGGGCCCAAATGAACCTCCAGGCCAGCTCTTGCTATGGCGACTGCTGACCGTAGGGCCCACTGCGTCCATCCAGGAACCCAGCTGTAACTGGCCAGGTAGACGTGGTCTCGAGTCTTCATTAAGGCAACAAGGAAAGACTCTAACTGAGCCTTCTCCGCTGTTGCTTCAAATGGGCCTGTTTCCTTAGCTCAGATGACATCTGTGAATACTAGAAATTCTTCCCCTGACTGCCAGACCATTCCAGTATTTAGTGAGAACCCCCAGTTCTGGGGTGCCCAGGGTCTAGGCTGACTGGGCGCTTATTAATTGCAGCTTTTCAGAAGTCCCACAAGTGCAGAGCCTAGTGCTCAGACTCAGGTCAAGATGATTCTGGAAGGAGCGGCTGCCTATCCCTAATGAGGTGCTGCTGCAGAGTCCACCTGTGGGCCCCCACATGGCTTTTCCTTGGCAGAAGGCGGCCATCCCAGCTGCGTCTCTCATCTGTGGCCCCTCAGGTGCAATTCTGCAGCTCTCTCCAAGCCGCGGAGGCTGAGGTGATGAGGTCAGTGTCTTCAGGACTTCAGAATAAGAAAACGCCAGGGTGTTCTAGGAAAAACCTTCAGAATCCCACTTTGCCAGAGAGACTGAGGCTACTCTGCTGAATAACTAGGAAGGCTCTGAGTCTGTTAAGTGAGAAGCGGGGTTGTGGAAGGACAGAAGTCAGGAAAGCTGGGCTGACGAGGAAGGGACGGAGGACAGAGCAGTGGGAGCCAGGGCTCTGTGCCAAGGGGAGTCAGGAAGGAAGGGACCAAGGCAAGATGGGAGCCAAGAAGGAAGGGGAGGTGGTAACAAAAGGAGCCACCAGTGTAGGCAGGGAAATGGTCAGGCGAGATGGTCAGGCGGGCACAGAGGACCATGAATGATGAGTCAAACCCCTGCGTCTGCCATAGGGAACGCAGCCTTTCTCTGGCAGCCTCATTCCTAATCTACGGAAGCAAGTGCTATGGAAATCCTCCGGGACCCACAATTTCACGAAAAGTGATGAGGAGAATTTGTACAAGACAATACCGTACCATCTTGCCCCAAGCTGGTCTCTCTGAGTTTGTCTCTCAGAAGCAGAGGGGCCCGGGCCCAGCTGAGTTCTTGGCTGTGAGAGAACTGATTCATTGAGCAGCCTCCCTCCCCACTATCTGCCGGGCCTAGGCAGGGCTGTTTGCCATGCCTTTCCAGAAGGCAGGGAGCAAACGTTTATCAAGCACTTCTCGCGGGTCCCTATTTCAGTCAGTGCCTCTGCACGGCAGCCCTTCCACTCCCCTAATGGGCCCAGTGCACTGATGGCACTCTTCTTCTCTCCACTCTTTTTAAGAGCAGTTCTCAGGAAGGAATCTGAAACTCACACTACGGAGGAAATGAATGATAACAGCGTCATGCACTGTGCTCCCAGGTATGCAGCATTCTAACAGTAGAATTCCCATCGTGAGCCGGTGCACAGGGGAGGTTTGCTGTGGTGAATAGGCATGTCACACCATGAAATGCTGTCACGTAAGGCAGTGCCTTATCCACCTCACATCTGAGCCGTCTGGCGCAAACTAGGTTTTGTGTAAGGGAAGGATGCTTTTCCCCATAATGCAGCGCTGTGAGGCTACCAGCCTACCCTTCCCTGTGCTTTCCCTTTGAAGCCTGCTTACAGCCAGGCCCCTCCAGGTGGCGAGGAGCCTCTAGGACCTCCTAGTGCCCCCCCGGGGCCACTGTGAGAGCCTCTCTGACTGGATCCCAAGCGTGGCTGAGCCCAGGTCAACAGGAACAGATCTGCTTCCAAGACAAGGCATCATTCTGCAAGCAGTGTCCAAACTAATGTCCAGTTAGGAAACACCCCGCCTCTCAAAGGAACATGACAGTTGGTGCTGGGCGCCACCCTTGTCTTGAGCTCAAGTCACTGTGCTGGTGAGTGTATCAGACCCTGTCCCCCTGGCTCTGGGAGGACCAGCTTAGTGTTTCTTACTCATCCAGAGGCCAGCAGGAGGTGACAGTCAGCTGACGGCTCTCACGGCTTGTCCTGGGAAACAGCTAAGGCCCATCCACGTGCGGGTACAGGGAAAACCCACCTGACGTGGCCTCCAGGGCCCAGGAGAAGCAGATCCGGGGAACAGGGCAGTGGCCTGCACAGCTGAGCGAGGTGACGGTCAGCAGACACACAGCGTGAGGCCGGCTCCAGCCTCAGCCTGTCCTGTGTTCTTTGGAGATATTTAAAGTCTTTCTTCATCTTCATGGAACTATTTTAAGTTTATAGAATCATAGGTTCCTCAGCACGCATTGTAGTCTTCAAGATTTGCCCATGTGGTTTAAAATGGATGCTCTGAAGACATCTAATGGCTAGGAGGAAACACTATGTTGTATTGTAACAGTTTTCTGAGTATTGCATTTTGGGTCAGTCACACATCTCTACTGTGTGACGTCCATTTTGTGTCACTGTCACTACTGCTCGTGTGAGGAGGAAAGCCCCTTTCTGCCTCCCTGATGGGATCCCTATGGTCTAGTCCTGCCCACTGGCCACCAGCCCCTGGACGCCTGCCCAGCTAACCAGGATGTGCTGCTCTGAGTGGAAGGGCCATCTGCAGAGCAGACGAGCCCGGCCCACCTCGAAGAGCCCCTGTCTCTCTGGGATGAGCCCTCGTCTGGGCCTGGCTGTGGCAGTTAGACGGGCTGCCCTAGGAAGGAGGCTGCCACCTCTGGAGGAAGGAAGAGTTCTGATGTGACTTGTGCCACGTCAGCGACTGATCTGCAAGGGCCAGGGATACACTTCAGTCTGGGAAAGGCTGAGGAGCCTCCCTGTGTCCACGGCAGAGACTGGCTGCAGCCTCCATTCCCTTCAGCGAAAGCTCCTGGTCATGGCTGTGCTCTGCCTTGCCCTTCATGACCATGTCCCAGGAAGAGCCACCCAGCACGTGCCGAGCGTGCTGGGCAGGACCGCCAGCGGCCCCTGCCAAGCGCTCACCAGTGTGTTTGCAATCAGGAAACAGGGACTAGCCCTGGGCCACGCCACGTTCGTGATTAGAAATACTGTGCTTTGTCAGGGCCTTGCTGGAAGTGGGTTTGTACTGCTTTGGCAGAGGCTAACAAAAAACAAACAAACAAACCTCAAGCGTTCCAGAGTTCTAAGTCCAGTATCCAAAGAACATTATTTACAGACTTGCAGGTAACTGCCAGGAAAATGGAGAACAGTTGAGAGTGGCTGCCTCTGGGAGAGGGGCCTGTGGGCCGGGACAGGGAGAGGAGGGGACAGGCACTTTTCCTTATAGGCCCTTCTGTATCATCTGACTCTTTAATTATGGGAACAAGAGGCTTCATGGGAAGAGGGTGGAAATGGCCTTAGGGTCATAGTTGTCCTGAGCACAAGCCAGCCGCTCAGCACCGCTGTGCTACTGTGGAAGGGAAACAAAGTGCAGATGGAGGACCCGCGTCAACAAGCCCAAGTAGCCCTCCTCCCAGGAACCGCCCAGCCTCCCCATGGGCCCGGTCTTCTCAATTAATTAAGACGGAGAACGCGGGGAAGGTGCGGCGAGAACATAGAGGACTGAGGACTTGGAGGATAGCTGCCGGAGGGGAACAGGAGGTTGGAAAGGAGAGCAGGCTGCAGAGGTGTTAGGACTGAAGGAGAGCGGTCAGCTGTGCCGGGGCTCCTGTGAGGCTGCACGGTGGCTGGGCTGCAGTCCCGGCGCTGAGGTCACGGTGAAATGCTCATTCAAAGTGAACGACCTCCTTGCGCCCAGGGTGTCTTCAAATCTTGTCCAGATTCTTTTTTTATTGGGAAGGGATTATGTATAATTCTGCATGAAAACTGAGGCTGGAACTACCCAGGGAGAAGGCCTTCACGACGCCCAAATTTTATCCAGTATTTCTTCCCAGGAAGAAAAATAGCTACAAGCATTGAAACGGAGAAAAGGAGCTTTAAAACAAAAGTGTGCAAATAGGAAGGGTTCTAGAAGTCAAGAAGCAACTTTAAACAAGCATCTGGACCACGTGGATGACCCTTCCTTTCCTGACACACCTTACCTTGTGGCGGTGGCTCCTCGTCGTCAGTGTCCTCCTCCTTCTCTGTGGCCTCCCCACCTCCACTCTGCCTTCTCTCCCTCCTCCATGCACAATCCTGCCTGACCCCCGGGCTCAAAATCTTCCACAGATTCCCTTTCGAGAGCAGCTGGGTCCGAGCTCCTCGGCCTTGGATTCAGAGTCCCCACCACCAGCTGCACTGTCTCCAGCTCCCTTGGTCTGCTCGCTGCCAATTCAGCCCAACTCTCTGGCCTGGCCACAGCGGGGACTCACCGTGGCTCTCACAGTGCTGCTTCCTTGGCTCCTTCTGCCTATAACTCTGGTCTCCTCTTTCCACTTCTTCACCCTCTGTCCCTTGATGCTCAGCTCAATTCTGAGAAGCTTCCTTGCCCACCCCAGGCCACAGTGACATTTTCCTTCCTTAAACTCCTGGAAGACTTATTGTATGGAGTGCACCTACTGCCTAGCCGCGTCTTTTCCTACAGGTACAACACATGTCCGGTTTAGCCGCCTAGAGGGACATCTCAGTCGGTGTAGTAATTGCTCTCGTGGGTTGGTATTCCTCGTGGAGTCTAAGAGGTTGCTGTCTGCACAGGGAAAGGGTGTGAACATTTGTTGGCTGTGCACGATTCTGGCTACTCTGTGTCAGGAGACGTGGGGCACAATGAGAGGGACTTGAGGTGCACCAAGCTGATCTTTAACCCAGAAAAGGCAAGACGGCTGGTCCCACATGTCTGCAAGGCACGCCCAAAGCAGGGGCGTCTCTTAGCAACACCACCATCGAGTCTTCTCTTTCTCTGTCTCACTCTCTACACATCCCCCCACATACACACAACCCATACACACACACTACACGTAGAATCCTTCCCACCTCCCCCCAAAAGCCCTCTGGTGATATCTCTGGTTTACTCAATCTAGAAGTACGCCTAGTATCAAAAATATCCCTGTCAGATTGCTACTGACTCTGGGGCTCCATGTGCTGGCTCCCAGCCAACGAGCCGCTATTCCTGCTGGCAAGGCACGGTCTAAAAAAGGAAAGGCTTCTGGAAGCTCAACAGAATGTGCGGTGACAGTGGAGGCTAAGCACTTCCCGGCTGGGTCACCAGGGCATCTACTCTGGCGTCCCGGCCTCCCCTCTGTGCCGAGGCAGAGGAGAGTGGGAGGGCAGTGCCGGGCCTACCTGGCGGCTGGAACATCAGCACGTTCTGTGGAGAAGTGTGCACGGGCAGCGAGCGGGTCCTCTGCACTGCGCTGTGTGTGCGGCTGGGCATGCTGTTGCTGCCCCCGGGATTGGCAAACCAGAGGTTCTAGTGAGAGACACCCAAGGGGAACCTGTCAGTCCAGACATGCAGGGTGGGGTTGGAGCAGGGCCCCCCCAGAATTCAGGAGGCAGACACCCCAGAGAACTCTCTGCTGACTTCTGGAAAAGGGCTTGCAGGCCTGCACTGCCCATCTGTACATTTGTAGAGAAGGGGTTTAGATCCCATTCATTATATCCACTCCCCCAGCCCTGGGCCCTTCTCTGAGCCTCAGCTTTGCCTGCCCACCCATCTCCCTCTCTGTCTCCAAGCTCTTCTCATCCCTTTGTTGCCTTTGCTTTTCCTATCACCTTTCTTGGAAATGGGGGACTGCTATAAATGTTTGCAATGAAGAGCACAGACTATTTCAGGGCTCTCATTTGATTTTCTTCTTGAGATTCTTACAATTTACTACAAAGCAAGAGGGAGAAAAAAGAACTCAGCTGGCAACGAGCTGGCAAAACTCAGCTTGTGTGTTTACTACTTCACGGGTGTCCTAGCGGTGACTTCCTCTTGAACCAATCTGGGGGCTTCCCACAATGGTCAGAAAGCAGGGCTCTCATACCGGGGCTGCTTCCCCTGGGGAGTGGATCCTGGCCTCTCTCGCCTGGAGCTGTTTTCCTGTTTTTAATCCAATCTGCCATCCCTTAGTTTCTCAGGACAACGCAGAACCTCAGACCCACTTGTGTCCCACCAATCCCAGCCCCAACCTGCAGAGCCCCACAGAGCTGGGCACACACAGGTGGAAAGCATCGGGTGGGGTGGGGGAGGACTGGTGGGGTGCAGAGCTCCAAATCACACAGGGAGAACCTCTGGACAGCATGGCCTTGACTGGCTGAGAATGTTTCAGCTTTCTCTCTGACAGCCTCTCCCAGGCTCCTTCCTGTGGATTCTCCACCCCAGCTGGGACCATGACAAAGGAGCTCTTTGCCTTGTGAGGATAAAAAAGCTAAGAAAGCCCTGGAAGCCAGATCCGGGAGGTGGTGAGATCTGCTGGGGCAGGTCAAGGATCGAGGCAAATGAGACATAGGCCTTGTGTGTCTTCCTAAATGCCCCCGTGTGCAGGGCCCCCACGCTTAAAGTGGTGATGGGGTACACTAAGCCAATCCCCAAGAAGCCAGGTGCAGCCACGGCCTGGCTGTGTCTCCCAGAGAAACAATGTAAACAACGCTGGTTACCTGCGAGCACAGGGACAACTGTCCCTCATTTTAGGCCCCCTTGGCCTCTCCCCTCACCTTGGGGTCATCTGGGGGGACTTCCTGAAGCCCTAGGCCCTGAGCTTGGCTGCCCAGCCCCCTCCCTGGGGCAGAACAAACCTGTCTTCCTTGCTTCATGATGGTGGGGTTGGCTGTGGTGTTGCGCTGGGTGGAGCTGACGAATCCACTGGTGCCCAGGAGGCCGATGCGGGTGGAAGGGACGTTCCGAGAGGGGACCTGGTACTGGCGTGGGTTCCGCCTGCCCATGCCACTGCCCACAGAGCCGGCCGTCGGGAGGGAGTTGGACTGCCCGAAGCCGCGGCTGGCAGAGAGAGCAGAGCAGAACCGAGGTACCGTCAGCCGCCCTCAGCCCTTCCCACTCCCAGGCTGCCAGTGGGACGCCTCCTGGGGGTCTGCTCACATTGTGACAGTTATGACGCCTACAGGGGTCGGGGGTCAGGGGCTTCACGCCAGGAAAGGGCTATGACTCAAATTAGAGCTAACATCTGAGAGCAAATATCATGTGCACTGCCCTGGGACGTTTATGTTGATTCCTCAGTCCTCATGACAACCCTGTGAGGGAGGCGCTCGGTCCCCTTGTACAGCTGGAGAAGTAAAACAGAGAGCTTAATAATTTCACGAAGGTCACACAGCCATTAGGGGGCAGCGCTGGCATATGAGCCCAGAAGGTTAAGCAGCAAGCTCTTCAGTCTTCTTCAGGCTGTGTCCCCGGGCCCTGAGCACCCACATGCCGTCCGGAGGCCACACAGCAAGAAGGTGGCCGAGCCAGGGTCAGTGCCCTCTCTATCACACTGCAGTCCATTTCTGGCATCTGTCTGTGCAGCACGCTTGGAGAGAGCAGCCCCAGTAGGATGTAAGCTCCCTGAGAAAAAAGATGATGTCTGTCTTCATCAATCCTGCATGTCCCCTGCCTGAACCAGCTCCTTGCACAGTAAATGGAGATTGAATGAATCAGTCTCTGCCATCATACTGCCTCTCCAAATGACCCCCTGTCTGGGGCTCTGACTCCCAGTTGAGAGGAGGGATATGGGGACAAAGATGATGTTTGCAAGTGCTCTGGACCTCGGGCACTGACTGCTCCCCACTCCACAGGCCCTCGCTGAGGAAAGACCTGGAGGTCACGTGCTTTGCCTGGGTCCACGCAGGAGGCTGCCGGGACCCTAGGCAGTGCACTTGGATGCCATGCTCCCATTGGTCTGGTGACCTCAGTGCCGAAAAACTTGTCCTCTCCGACATGCCTCAGGTTCTGTACACAGAAGCCAGTGGGGTTTCAGGAACCAGCACATTCTTTCCAAGAAGAGTCAGCTTTAGACAGTCACTGATGTTTAAGTCAAAATGCTTTACCTCCAATGGCCACAAGATGGAACAGATTGGCTCTCCCAGCCACACAGAGGAGGCCTGTGCTGAGCCTGTGAGGAGACTCCAGGAGACTGGCTGATGGCTGACATAGTTTAACAAGTTGAGGGTGATGGGGAGGGGGCTGCAAAGCAGTTATCTCCTGAGAAAGAGAGGGTTGTGTGTGTGTGTGGAGGGAGGAGCAGCTAAGCCCTCAGCACAGTTGATCTCAGAAAATGTTTCTCTTCTCTCCAGAATTACTACATTTCCCAGGGAGAGAGGGGGCAGGGAAGAGAATTCCACAGTGTGCTGGCTGCAACTGGTTTCTGCGCTGCGTCTTTCCACCTCCAGGCTTTTGTGGTCAAGGAAAGGGTTCCCGATTGCAGTCCGGGGCTCATCTCCATGTGAGGAGAAGGAAGAGGCTCACTGTTTGAGGTGTCTCTGTTTATCTCATCCTTTCTCCCTTTTTTCTTACCCCCTCTCCCTTCTTTTACTAAGGTTGAAAATTTTTGGTTTGAAAGAAGAAATTCAGACCAAGAAGGGTAGAAGTGATTTCATGCAATCAGAGAGCCTTCCTTTGGAGGAAGGACCATCTGAGATATGTGACAGGAGGAGACAAGGGTCAGTGGTTGTTTTTTTTCAACTATAAAAACTAGTTCTTTGGTTTCTGGAGTCAGAATTTTGGCCACCTGGTAGATGACTCAGTGCTCTGTGAAGACATTCCTGACTCAGTGTGGAGAGCTCTTTTGCTCATTTTCCTTTTTGGTTGGATTTTTAAAAACTTATCTCATATGCAAATACAATGGTCGATGATTGATGCTAAAATAATTTGTGCTTCCAGGAAGGCAAGACAATTTTCTTCAGCAATGTAATGTGGGCAAAGGATCCTGTTAGGGGACACCAGTCAGAAGAGAGGGTGGGCTCTGGGGACTCCTGATGTCCGGAAGGACGCACGGAGCGTGGCTGTCTGCGGGGGGTGGAGCCCAGAACACGTTGGGGCTGGGACGGATGGGGACTAGAATTTGGCCAAGCTATCTTTCTAATGGTGGTGGGGCCCCACTGTGGTGTCCTTAGTTGGGTATTACAAAGCCAGACGTGTTGAGGGCTGCCACTGCTGGCAGCCAGAGGGAAGGCTTAGGTTACTTAAGATCACTAGGCTTGATGAAATAATCATTCTTTCTGGGGAGAGAACAAAGTGAAAAGACAAGTTTTCATTTTTCATTCTCTTGCTCTGCCCATCTGTGTCTCTCTTTCTCTGCTTTCTTAAATCTAACCAACTGATTTCATTACCTTGAAACGTGTGAAAAGACTGATAAATTAACATAAATAAGAACCAATTAATTGGGGATTTTTGATAATTCAAGCAGGGGCTGGGCTGCAGTTACCTTTGTATTATCAGAGAAACAGGTCTTCAAAGCAAATTAACAGCATAAAAAGATCCCAGAGGTAGTATTTATGAGAACAAATTATTTTCTAGAGCTTTAGCAGCTTCCAATTGAACACCCACAACTGATGATTGAATTCATTCTTATGTAATCAATAAAAAGCGGTCCATGAGGACTCCAAACTGACACACCTTGGGTTAGTCCAATACAAGCGTTGGTTTATAACATCCTAGAGAGGTCCAGGTTACTGCCCCCTGCCCCACCCTAAGCAGGGAACTCTGATGGGACCAAGGACAAACCAGGGTGGACAGAGACAGGGGACGACACTTCTGGGAGGAGGAGCCATGAGCTGCAAAGCTCCATCTTCATCTTCAACCTCTGAATTCCTTCTTCCTTTTGGAACGTGTCTCCCGAGGGCCTGGCGTTGCAAGAGGGGTCTGGGACCTCCTCCTCCGCCTTGGGAGAGGTACTGCTGCCCTTACAAGGACAGCGAGAGCCTGGGAAGGGGGCAGCCCCAGGGGAGCAGGCTGAAGAGCAGGCCTGGCCTTTCGTCTGGGCTCCCAGGAATCCTTAGGATGTACAGGTGGTCTAGCCCAACCCACTAGGGAGGCCAACCCCAGAGGGCTTGGGGCCAGGGAGCTGGCAAGAAAGAGTGTTGCTTTGCCGTGTTGTGTTGCTTTGCCGGATCGTCTTTTCTATACATCAGACCATGAGAGCTGCCTGCTCTCCGCAGAGGTTAAGAGCACTCACTGACTCTGGAGCTAGCACTGGCCCGCCTGGTCCAAATCCCGGTGCCACTGCCAACTGACTCCTCTGTAAACTGGAGTTAATAATAGCACCTCTACCTCATGTGGCTGTTGCAAGGATTAAATGCATTAATATTCTGAAAGTGCTTGGATACCACTTGACACATAGGAAATGCTAAATGTTTGTTTCATAAATAACAGTTATATATGCTGGAATAGGATAACACTGCAATTTTTACATTAATCTTTAATGAAGACTTTTCACAAATTCCCATTGGCCTTATCTCCCTTAAATAACATATAACAGTGATGTTTTAAGACACACATGCAGATAAATGCCAAAAATTTTAACAACACAGAGCTTCTATATATGCTCTGAGAAATGAATTCAGAACTTGATAGGCGCAAATGAAAAAATCATTATTTATCTGCTCATGTTTAAAAATGTAAAATAGAATGTTGATTTTTCAGGGTGTCTGCATCATCATTCCCTTGTCTCCCCAAAACTCCCTGTTCCTTTTTCAAGGCTTAACACCACCCTCCACAAAGTCCTCCCCCATTGTCACTGTGATTCACCTTTAATATGCAACTGGATTCCCCAATTTGAAACCAGATTAAGGCAATGGGTTCCAAAGTACAACCAGGCTTATTTTTAACTGCATCCAAGAAGCTGAAGTACCACGAAGAACCAAGAATGGTACTGCTCCACGCTTAGATTGCAGCTCAGACCAAAATAGACCAGCACTGGGCTCTTCACCCTGCCACTGACTATAATTAGCTTGTCTGCAGCTAGAAGGGAGAAAAAAATCACACTACCACTTAAGGTGCTGTTAGAACAACCCATTTTTGTCCTTTCAGAGCCCCCTTTTGTGGATAAACCACCAAGTGTTTTGCTGGCGTTCATTAAATCACACCACTCTCCCCTTGATGCCCATCTGGACTGATACCGTCATTTTGACAATGTAAATTGAGTTACAAAAGATCACATTCAGCTCTCCCTCTCGGAATGCTCTCTCTCTACTGCCTCTTCCCAACCCCACCTGTTTAAGGAATGTGATTTGGAATTTGCCACAGGGCATCCTGCTGAACAAGGAATGATGTCCTACCGTAGTCCCACTGGGTACCCAGGCAGGCAATGAGGCCCTGGGGAACCACCATGCATTGCAAATAATGAAATCCCAACATACTTTCTTTGCTGTCGATATCCTGATATGTCTAGAAGGGTTTTCCGAGGGAAAGACCGGAAGAGCTTCTGCACCTGCTGTTTCCATGACAACAATCTTTTTTTCTGTGTCTCTGTAAATGCCTGCAAAAACAAACAGGACTTTTTAATGGGTGACGCAGCCTGGCATCAGAGGGAGAAATATGCACTTAACGGGAACATCGGAGTCGCTGCAGCTGCCTTTTCTTCACCTGTTTCCAACCTGGTCCAGACAGCAGTCAGTTTCATTTGGGAGCTGTCTGTACCGAAAATTCAAGTTATTTAACAATGGAGGTGCCTGTCAAGGTACACGCATTAAGTTTTTGACAACGCTTGTTTCTGGTTGCATTTCCAGCAGATTCATTCCCACCTTCCCTTTCCTCCTGCCTCCACTCTGGATTCTATCTACTAACCAAGAATGAATTGCAAAATGGATTGTTGAAGACTCTGGCTTTTGCAGGGCCCTGCATTTTCATAATAAATGGAAATGCTAAATCACTCCAAAACTCAATCTACTTGATGGTGTGTGGTCACCGGGAGTGGTCTGTGGGGTTTCAGAAAATGAAGTATAGTCCCTGCATTTCAGGGCTTTGTTGAGAAATCTCCAGTTAAGGGGCCCCGTGCCCTTATCCTGACCTAAACTTTGTCTAAAGTTTAGGAAAATGGGTAGATCTGATGACTTCTCAAGTCTTGTCTACTAAAACTGGTGTTTGGGGATATTTTGCCTACATTGTCATCTATATCATGATATAGATATATCATGCGTCCTTTTGTGTATACCATGGTCCAGGGAAGGACTTTACGGGGGTTATAAGTCCCCAACACAGAGTCTCATATTCATGATATATTAGAATCCCCTAAGGAGACTGTTACAATGCAGATTCATGGACCCCTCCCCACACACCCGGAGCCTGTTTTAACAGATCTGGAGAGGAGTCTAGGGAGTTTGCGGTTGTAGCCGGTGCCCTGGTAATTCCGCTGCAAGTGAACACAGACATGTAGTACTCGAGACGGCGAGGCTGCTCATGCGATATGGAATCCCCTCTCAAGGGCCTGGAACTGTGGTCCACGTGCTGTGGGAAATACATCAAATTTGACTGAGTAGCAGTAACAATGATGGAGATAACTTACCCACAGTAGTTTTGTCAATAAGGCATGAAATCCTTGAAGTAGCAACAAGCTATTACTTAGAGTAACAGACTATATGGCTATTTCCCATGAAGGAAACAGATTTCTCAAACAGAGAAAACATGACAGCTTAATTTTCTCCTGATGACATTTAATCTTTAAGGACCTAAACACAGGAGAGCTATGTGAACAACAGCAAAAAGATGTGAGTCATATTGTAGAAAAGTTATTGATTTGCAAACTCTTTCCTCCTGGTTGACCTTAGCCAGATGCCATTAAGGATATTTATCAAAGAGGGCCACCAAACAAGGGACTCAGTGTCCCACTGGAGAAAGAGGTGCAGACCTCCCTTTAAGGTACATGGTGGGATGGTCCCACGGCTACAAGGTGACGATGTGGTTCTCCTCAGTGGTCCCTCTCATTTGCTGCTCATGCTCAGTGAGCGTCCACCTCTACATGAACCCCTCTGAAAACCGCGGAGGCAAGCGTTTCTGCTGGACTAATGACGAAAGGGATGGACAGATTCTGCTTTTGACCAGCTTATTCAGCCAAATGTTGAGTGAGGACACAAGACACAGGTGTGCTGGTCAAGATGCCATGGAGAGGAGGGTCCAGCCCAGGGGTCAGAGGAGGGCTCTGGAGCTTAGAGGAAGGCCCTGAGTCCCTGTACATCCTTATGCAAGCTCCTTTTCCAAGACTCGGTTCCTTCTAAAAACTGAGGATAATAACACCTCCCTCAAAGGGACGTTGTATGGACTAAATGAGATAACACACGACAAGCACTTAGAAGACTCAGAACAGGCCTGGCTCTCAGCAATGGTTCAGCAAGTGCTGCTTACAGATCTTCGCAGGGTTTTCTGGTAGCAGAGACCAGCCCTTTGGTGGTGGTACATGAGTGTTCATCACACTTGCTCTTCAACAATCATCTTGAGCCCCAATAAATGACTTCAAGGTCTCAACACTACAATACTGAGTTCGTCTGGAGCCAGCCCAAAGGACAACTGGCCTGAGTTTCAAGTGACAAAGGAGTAAAAGGCTAACTTTATAGATGTGCATTCAAAGTGCTTCCAAGGACACCAATTCATACATGACATCTCCCATGGTGGCAAAGAGCATCTAAAGAGCTGGAAATGTAGGCACACTCCACCCGCCCCAGAGAGGTCAGCTCATTCACTCAACACCAGGGCATCAGGCTCATTTAGTTCTGGGGTGCAGACAGGAGCAAGCCCCTAAGCAGTGCTGAGTGAGTGTGGTGGCCGGTTCTTCTCAGTCGTGGAAGCTGCAGCTGGGAGGCATGGACAGGAGCTAGGTCACAGCTGACTCAGAGTGTGTTCTGAAAGCTGGTTCCTGTGCGTGCTTACAAAGTAGCACTCCGTTGTGGGAGCTCCACTATTGGCTAGAATGGCTGATACCTCACCTCAGCCCCCTCCACTGCAGCTCTAGGCTGGGCTGGCAGCAGCTTCCTCAGGGCTGGAGGGGAAGGAATATTCCACACTACAGATTGCCCAGACACAGCCAGGCAGCCACTCCCGAGTCCCCTTCCCTGTCAGGCCCAGACCAATAAGTCTGTCTGGAGGAAGATGTGTCCTACAGCTTTTGCGGCTGGATTAAAAGGCTCATACAGGGGGCAAGAGCTCATCTTCCCAGAACCTTCTCGAGATGGTGAGGAGGCAAGAAGCCTGGGATTATAATCCAGGAGACAAAGTGATTGGTCTCAGATACAAAATTGGGCGCTTCCCTGTCCTTCCGTTTACTACTCTAGGGACTTGGTCCCTTCATCCCTGGGAAGGAAGGAAGGTGTCTTGGCTTAGTCAACACCCTCCCCCTCGAGTCAGCTAAAGAACAGCATGTTCGGGGGGCTGGCCTCGTGGCTTAGTGGTTAAGTGCACGCACTCCGCTGCTGGCGGCCCAGGTTCGGATCCTGGGCGCGCACTGATGCACCGCTTGTCCGGCCATGCTGAGGCCGCGTCCCACATACAGCAACTAGAAGGATGTACAACTGTGACATACAACCATCTACTGGGGCTTTGAGGGAAGAAAGGAGGAGGATGGGCAATGGATGTTAGCTCAGAGCTGATCTTCCTCACAAAAAAAAAAAGAAGGCAGTGGCCACATAAAATAAACTTCCCATTTAAAAAAAAAAAAAAAAAAGAACAGCATGTTCAGGCTGTGAATGGGAGTCCTGTCTCTCCAAGCCCAGGCCAACCTTCAGCCAGGATGGAGACTGTGCGCCTTGATGAAACCTCACAGGGAGGGTGTGTTCTGTACACACAGAATAACCTGAGGCTGTGGAAAATTATTCAGATGTGTTTCCTCTTTCTCAAACTATAATAATAAAAAGTCTTGAACAACATTTCCCTTTCCAAAGCAGATCGCAGTCCCCTGCATCCTGACACAGATTCAGGCAAGCAGACATGGCATGAGCTCCTTTCTGCTCGTGACTCCCATTAGGAGTGCCCCCCACCCCACTGCAGTCGCGGGCTCTTGCCAGTACAGTGCCGTCTTTGCATTGAATCACTTGGGGCTGCCAGGGAGGAAAAGGGGAAAGAAACAGAAAGGAGAGCCAGGACGCCCAGAGAGGGCATGCATGGTGGCAGGAAAGCGAGAAGCATCAGGCCAAATCTTCAGCCCGGCGGAGACCGGTTAGGAAGCTCATGCGCTGTCCAACGGAGGCAGCTGGAGGCCGCGTTGTTCTGTCTCAGGGGCTCAGCAGACATAGGCGCGGTGGAAGGTAATTGCCCTCCAACATCTTGAAGGCTCAATGAGAGAGTGGGTGTGGGAGGGGAAGCAGGGCTCTGGTTTGCTTTTCAGAAGTTTAAATCCTCCCCTGATCAGTCCCCCTGAAGTCTACCAGAAATGTCTTTCTCCCCAACAAGACGCAGAGCCCCCTGGACGCCGCTCTCCGCCTGGGGCACTGTCCCACCTCCTGACCACCGAGTCTCTACCACCCAGGCTCTAGCTTGCCTTCAGGTCCGGCTTGGAGGCAGTTCCCCTGAGGCAGTGTCCCGTTTCCGGCTCTGGGTCGGTGCCTGCCGCTCCCCAGTTGGGCTCCGTGGCACGCTGGATGGCCTTCTCATAGGCTGTGTCATCATGTATGTGATGCCCCGTTTTCCTTTCATCTCACCCACCACCCTCACACTGAAAGCTACTTAGCGAGGGACAGGTGCTAGGTGCTTAGTAAATATCTATGGAATGAATGAGATGCAGAATTCGTCAGTGTGCTCTTGCCTTCTCTTCTGTTGTCACCTTTTGCTGGCCAAGACAAGTGCAGTGTCAGGATTGGAAACACAAAAGGTTTGTCGGGGATTGGTGGGAGGGACGCACAAGAATTCAGCCACTGTGAGAGGAAATCTCAAAAATGAGGGTTTAGGGGATAGGGGAGGGGTGGCTGCGATGGACACCCAGAGGGAGACTGTCCACCTGCAGGTGAGGGGCAGGCAGAGGCAGACCACAGAAGGGCCAAGAGCTGAGAACGGAATCAGACCATTGGCAGCAGATATGCCCGTGTGGCAGCTGGGAGGGTGGGTGAGGCCGGATCTCTGCGCAGGGTATGTCCCTTCCCTGGGACCTACTGGACTTCTGGGGTTCTGGCTGCCAACATGGCCAAGGAGAGGAGACTTGATGGCCTTTACCATCTTGTTCTTACGCCAAAATCCCACAAAAAGGTCTCAGCACCCTAGGTTTATCTAGTCCCAAGTTTTCTGAAGCCTAGAGCTTGTGTCTGTATCTCTTTGGGGTGGCGGGGGCACCCAAGAAGCCACTGGAGTCCTAGATCTGAGGGACAACCCCATCCCCATGTTTCCCTCTGAGTAGCCACCAGGGCAGAGTGCCCAGGACCTGCCTCGCTCGAGGTGAACACTGTGTTCACTCGGAGAGTCTGGTGGGCACAGCTCCAGCCTGCCTCAGTCTTTCCTCCAAAGGACATACGGCTAAACACAAGTCCCATAAAAATCACAAACCAAAACACAGCAGAACAGCCATCAAACCATACACGACATACACACAAACACACATTACTTTTTTTGTGTACTCTCTCTTCCTCTCTGCCTCAAATTTCCCTGAGCCAAAAGGCAAAATGTTTCAACACAAATTTTTAAACAGACTTGAAAACGCCAAGGGCTAGACGGCAGGGCTGCATGTTAACCACCCTGGGCTGGTCACTCAGGGATTCTTCTGGAGTCAGAAGTTTCTCTCAGGCATTCACTCTCACATCAGAGCTCAGTCTAGACGAATCTTTGGACACCAAAGGAATACACAAGCTGTGTTTAAGTTTGAGGCCACCACAGCTGAGTTCTGCCCAAGCTACTATTTATGACCATCCACCCTTCAAGAACAAGCTGTTGGAAACCCAAATGACCACATCACAGAAACTCTGATAACCATTTCTAAGCAATGAGAAAAAGTTTTGTGAAACCTCTCACTACTTACTTCATGAATTAGACACTTGTCTATGAGCTGTAAATAGGAACTTATATTCTCCTCATCAGGTCTGGAGACCAAGAGCTGTGTGCACACTGTGAATTAAAAAAAAAAAATGGAGATGAATTAGAAAAATGCACACCCATTTTAACCTCTGAGATCTGCCTCTGATTTCCTTTCAGGACCAATATTTTGAGAAGTATGTGTGCCTGTGGCTTTACGTAAGGATCACAAAAAAGGTCGGGAGGCTGCTCATTCCTCTGAAGTCAAAGGCTCCATCACCACGGGAACCCTTGCCTCAAGAAGCCCCTTCGGTTAATTCCAGGCATACCATTCTATATTGAGCCTTTGCAATGCAGCCTGACAGAGGCTCTGAGAGGGAAGAATGCAGTAGTGTCCTGAGCTCTATCTTTGAAAGAGGCTCATTTTGAGAGGAAGCTCAAAAACATCAAAGGCCGCCACGGTTATCAGATAGCAGTCTCCATAATTTTATGAATGAACTGGTTCCTCGTTTGGAGTAACGAGGCTGGCATGTCTTTCAGGACATGGGGTGTGTGGGTCCTGCTGCTCAGTCATTGGAGGGCTGTTTTCTCAAAGGGATACACACACTTCTACACACGCGGGTTTACCTGCACACGCAAGTGAGTGCTGACAGAGACAGCAGAGTGAGTCTGCGGGTACAGCACACCCCTACTGGATTTCTCATGGCCACGCTGGTGTAGCCTCTTCTGCTATCATCCTAGAGGTCTCGATGCTCTGATTTTGATGTAATGTTTTGAAGGCCACGGTGGAGATGGTTGGACAAAAGATGTCAATTAGAAGTGAAAGTGCCTCACGCTCAAGTAGATCAAGCTTGAAGCCTGGGCATCATGCTTCCCTAATCCTGCATAACCAGCCTGTCACAGAGTCCCATCTATACCACGTCTTTGCAAACAGATTTTCAGTATAGCATTGTTTGTAGTAACAAAAACTTGGAAACCACCTCAATGTCCATTAATTGGGAACCTGCTAAGTAAATTAGGGTTTATGCAAAGAGTGGGATAGTAGGCAACCTTAAAAAAGAACAAGGTGGTGCCATTGTATTGATGGAAATATTAAAAATATATAATGCTAAAAAAAACAAGCTGTAGAAAAACATGTAAACAAGACCTTTTCAAGTGTAAGAGGATATTCATGTGCTTCTATATGATTATAAAGTTTCTGAAGGGATGGTCCAAACCTGTTTATAGTGTTCACCGCTGGGGAGGAAGATGGCAGGGCTTGGAGTGGGGGCGCTATTTTTTTACCTTCCACCATTTTGTTTAGTTTTGATTTTGTATGTTGCGCATGAATTTATTTTATAATTTATTTGAAAGTAGTTAAACTTTAAGAAAAGCTGTGCCAGAGGAGTGTGGGTTTCCTGAGGGTAAGCCCAGCAGAAGTCTTGTCACAGGGAAGGGGGTGAGGCACCGCAGCTCAGCTGCCACGCCCACAGGTACCGCCACCCGCAGGGTCAACTGGCCTAATCCCACACAGCTGAGAGCCCACCTTGGGTGGGGAGAGTGAGGACCAGGGCGGCCTGCCGGTGTGTCAGCTCCAAGGGATGCTACGAGGCGTCTCCTCTGTGCCAGACTGCTAGGGATTTAAGTCTTTTTTAGGACAGGTACCGTGGGGCGTTTCTCACTGTAACTACAAGACTCAAGTGTCCATTTCTTTTGATAAAAACTTGGTTCTTTAAAATAGTCTGAAATATTGGACAATAAAGAAGAAAAAATTGTTTCCCTTTCCCAAAGGAAAAGTGCTGGCATTCACCATTTTCAAGATTTTTTTGTGAAACATCCCATAAACACAAATTATTCTCGTGCTGGATGTTGTCAAGGATATGTGCATAAGGGTCTCAGCCAGGGCACAGGGTGGTCCAGGTGGAGAGGACACTCTTCCCCAGAGGAGCACATGTGAATTCCATCCCACCCCACAGCACGCACACAGATGGCCGTGGTGCCTTGCGAGCCCCATGGTAAGGACCGACTTTAGCTTGAAGGTCCAAAGGCCCAGTGAGTGCTCTACCAGGAGGGCCCAGCACGCCCTGGTCTGAAGGAGTGGGAGATAAAGGAGACAGGGCCAAGAAGAGGCCTTTGGGGGTCAGAGAGATCCAAGTTCAGATCCAAACACCTAAACCTCTCTGCACTGCAACTTGCCTCTTCTGTAAAGTGGGCTAATGACCTCCACTCTGGCAGACAGTTTATCCAGCACCAGAGCCCCTCAGGCACTGGCGGCCCTGGTTAGTGGTGTTGAGAGAAGAAAAGGGGCAGGTAGGAGAATCAGGCTGTACCTTTCCCCATGACACGTGTGAACTGCCCGGGGAGATCTCCCTCCGGCAGGGGAGCGACGGCCAGTTCCCCATCGCAGCTGCTCAGCGGGCGTGGCTGGATCCCGCCGCTGGCCCCAGCTGGCGTGGTGGCCGTGCCGCCAGTGGCCACAGCACTGTCTTTGCAGTCGGGGCTCTGGCTCTCGGGGCCCATCAGCAAGGGCGGGTGCGAGGCCTGGGTCTCCCGGCGGTGAGCCTCGGGTGTGGCGCTCGGGGAGCTGTAGGCCTTGATGGGAGTCAGGATCATCTGGTGCAGTTCCTGGAGTGGGATGCGCAGGCTGCCCCCCTCAATGATGTCCTGGATGGTCAAAGGGAGGAGACCTTCATTAGGGTCAGGCATAGGGGCGGCCCTCCTCCATGCCTCCCCTCCCCTGCCCCGAGCTGTTCCCAGACAGGACTTGCAGCTGCTGGCCCTTCATCAGAACGTTCTTTGGAAAAGCAAACATTTTAATTTTATCGTTTTAATACGAGCCCAGATAGAAAACTCGGAAAATATTGATACGTATAGTTAGGAAAACAGACCTCACTGAAAACCCCACTGTCTAGAGATGAGTGCTAAAATGGTTTTGGTACATTTCCTCCCCTGGCTCCCTCCGTGCCTTCCTATGAGACGCATTTACATCGCTTACGTTCGCACACTGGTGCCTTCCTGTCCTGGGTGTGATGTATTTTGGACGAAGGAACCTGCTCACTCACACCTTTGCTCAGCCCACAGCAGAGGCAGTACAGGGCAGTGGTTAAAAGCACAGACTCTAGGACAGATGCTGGGGTTCAAATTCTGGCACTGCTGCGTGACCATGGGTAAATGACTTCACCCCTCCGTGCCTCAGTTTCCCTGTATAAAACGAGGGTGACAGTAGCACCTGCCTTAACAGGTAGCTGTGATGATGTTAGTGTTTGTAAAGCTGCAGGCCAGTGTCTGTGACGGTCACGTGCTGCTCTGTTACATTAGTGAGTATGTGTCGAGCGCTCTGACCTGCCAGGCACGGGGCCAGGCACGGGGGTAGAGTGGGAAGAGCATCTAGGGTTCCCTCAGGGTGTTTACATCCTACAAGAGATGAACACTCATGGTGCTAGGGACTGAGATGCAGGCCAGGCTGCTGTGAGGGGGCCTCCCTGAGGGGTGACACTGGCGCAGGAACCCCAACAAGCATGGGCATGAGGGTCCTGGGAAAGAGTGCTCCAGGCAGAGGGCGCAGCAAGGGCAAAGGCACTGAAGTGGGAGTGTGCCTGGCGTGTGTGAGGAGCAGCAAGGGTGCCTGAGGGAGAGCAGGGGGGTGAGGGGTGAGGGGTGACGGGCGGCAAATGAGACCCAAGGAGCCACGGAGGTGGAGGGGGGAGGCCTGTGGGTCGGGGCAGGGAGGCAAGAATTTCTTCTAAATGAGATGGGAAATCAGGGAAGGTTCTGAGCAGGGGACTGACATGTTTTAGAAGGATCATTCTAGAGAGAAATATGTATGTATAATATATATGCATACTATGACACATATATACCCAATTCTATATGTTCTATAATAAAAGTGGGTCCTTCTGCACATACAGTTTCATATACTGGGCATTATTTATTAGAAAAAGGAATGACAGTTGATTCTGATTGACATTTATCTACATGCCAGATGCTCACAGAGGCACAGAACAGGCTCAGAGGCTTATGCTGGGGGTCCGGGCCTGGGGCGCACTTCCCTGGCATGGGAGGTTGGCCTGGCCCTCAGCCCCAGGGCTGCCCCAGGGCTTATGCAGCAAACCCCTCCCCAGGACCCAGGAAGGACACTGAGAATCAGGGCCCTGATTACTAGAGAAGTGTTTAATCTTCTGAGAACCCAGAAGAGCAAGGACATAATTTTAAAAGCCTCAAGCATGAGTACCAGCAGATTCCTGGGATCCTCTCCTACCAAGAAAAATCGCTTGATGATGTCAAGGAACACAAGCACACGGAACGGGATCATTTGTGCTCCCAGACTTTCCAATCAATTGATTAGAAAAAGGAAACCTGAGGACGGCAGCCTTGGACAGGCCAGTTTCAATTCTGGGCAGCAAAACTCCAGCAGCCCGGCTGTCCCCATTGGGGAACCGGCTCTGTTCAGGGGTTGGAAGCAGAGTCTGAATTGTGCCTTTGCCTGGAGGGCACCCAGGGTTTATGAGGGAGTGAAATGCTAAGTTGCCACCAGAATTGTCTCAGTCCTGGCCAGGGCCACTGTCCGGCCTATTTGAGGGGAGAAAGTCCATTTTCCTTTCTAAGAGGAGGGCTCAGAGAGTCCACTGCCTTCCTTCTGAACCCGGTGGGTATGGCCGTCGTGAGACCGCCCGCAGCCTGTGCTGGCAGGCCTGCTGTGTAACTGGAGGCTCCTGATCAGGCCTGGTTTCCCGGCTGCCTGGACCGGATGGCCCTTGCCCAGGGTCTGGTGCCGTCATGTGACTGGTCCTTTGACTGTGGACCTGGTGATCTGATGGGGCAGGGCAGAGGGCCTCACTCTGCCGCCTTTCCTGATCCAACTATGTGCCAGCTGAGGGACCTCTGCCTCAGGGTCCTCCAATTCCTGCCAACCACCCAGCCAGCACCTGGGGCGTGGGGCTCTGCCCTCCTCATCCAGCCCTGACTGAGGAGGGAAGGACAGGAGAGAGAAGGACGAGGGTCCCCCACAGAGGGGCTGGGCAGGCAGAGCTGGCAGGCCTATCTGGGTGATCACATGCACGCCTGTTGTACCCTCCCACGTGGCAGCTACCACTGAAGTGAGCACATGCATGCCTGTGATACACTGTCAACTGCCACCAAACTCTCGCCTCCTCTTGTCACGTGCAAGAAGGCTTCTATAGTTACTCAGTGGAGGGGGAAGGAGATTTTGGTTATGGTAAACGCTGAACTCCTTCAAATGGAAACATACTTGCCCCAAGTTCAAATCTTATCTTATGTTTTTACTAGGGCAATCACACCAAAAAGGAAACCATAAGCATGATGAATACTGTTGGACACTTGCTGTGAAATATAACTTATCAGGAATCACGCAGAGCTTGGTTTGGTTTTGTCTTGTTTTCCCCAGAGACTTCAAGCCACTGTCGCAAAGATAACACTTGGCTTACAACAAGTTAGCAATGCCCCTGCCTCTGCCAGTCTCTGTGGGGGTGCACTGTGACCTGCAGGTTACACTCCTGACTCTGCAAAACGAATTCCAGAACTCAACACTGAGTCCCACACTGAGAAGGAAGCTGAATGACTACTAGTTGTGGGAGTGAATTCTCCCTGTTGACAGAAATAGGGAATCAACCCAAGTCTCTATTGATCCTTCATACCATAAATATCACCCCACACTATAAACACAAAGAGGCAAAATGAAGCTGTCTGTGAACTAATGTGCCCGTACAAAGCCGCCGAGCGGAGGCACTCAGGTGAGAGCAGGTATTGGGAAAGCTGGTCTACCGCTGCGTGGCCACCTCAGCTTGGGCGGGCACAACTCAGGGTGGACAAGCAGGAAGGGGGCGACTTTCCAATCATACCAGCTTCCTGGCCTGGCTTTCTCAGGTCTTGGAGAAAGACTGGTGCAGAGTCTTTTGCAGGGCCTGTAACAGCAATGAGATGCAAGTATGTGGAACAGAGAGCTTTAGCAGCCAAAGGGTCCCCAGCACTTACTAACTGTCTGTGGCCCTGTTCCTCCCGGTGAGAAGAATGTGGACTCCTCACAGAGTAGACGGGTCCTGCATCTACCCAAAGCCACTCTCTCTCCTTCTATTTACCAAACGTCAGCTGAGCCCTGCCGTGAGCCTGGCACTGTTAGGCCTTGGGGATCTAAAAACAAAGTTGACATAATCCTCACCCGAAGATGCTAACAGTTCCTGGGACTTATGCAGTGTGAGGATGCTGCCCGGACAGGCAGCTGTGTGAACACAGGACACCTGACTGCCACTATGTGTGTGTGTGTGTGTGTGTGAGAACACAGGACACTTGACTGCCACTGTGTGTGTGTGTGTGTAGAACGGTTCAGCTTCACAGTTTGGGAGTCCACTGAAAAAGAAAGATGGTGAATAAAAGCATGTGGAAACATTTTCCTTATTAAATATAAATGTTGAAAAATCTGCCCCAGTGACCATTCTAATCTTCCATTTTCCTTTTCCACCAAATATCGTGAGAAGTCTACACATCCTCACCCCATGGCCTCATCACCCATTCAGACTCCCTGGTTCATGGGTTTCTGTTCCTGTCCCCTCCCATTCCCCTGAAACCCTTCCCATCATGGCTACCAGTGACATGCTGATGCCAATTCCAGGGGGCAGTGTTCAATTCTCCTTGTATGTGACACATCCATGGCACCTGATGGGATTGCCTCCTGCAAACACTCTCTCCAACCCTGTGGGCGGCCTCAGCCTCTGTCATCACTCAGTCCCTCCATATCTTCTGGTGCTCCTCAGGGTCTGTCCTCGGCTCCTATCATGTGACTCACAGTTCCATGGGGAGACATGGGGGGTACCAATACCATTTACACACAGATGACCCACAACTGAGTCCTTCAAACCCTTGTGGATTATAGACTTGCCATGTCTGCCTGGTGTCCCACAGGCACCTCAGACTCAATCTCTCAAACCAAACCCCATTTCTCCCATACTAGGAACTCCTCCTATATTTTCTGTCCTTAAATGGCATGACATCCAAGCCCAACACCCTGCCAAAGCCTGGACTCCTGCTAAATGATCTCTCTTCTCCCTCCACACTCACGGCCCCTGCCGTGGCTCAAGGGGCCAAGACTGGCTATAGGCTCCTACTGGGTCTCCGAGTCACCATCGGCCCCTGCGAGGTTCCCATCCCCACTTAGAGTGTCTGTTTCCTCCCAGGAGGACTCCTCGCCACCTGCCTCGGGGAGGACCTGGATCACACTGGATTGTCAGAGCACCGCTCATACGTCCATCTGTCGCAATGCGTGTCCCGGGCTCCCTGAGGGTAGGAGCCCGTGTTTCTCACAGTCAGCCTCCAGTGGACAGGTAAGTCTAGTCCAAGGCAGCTGCTTGGTAAGCGTCAGTAACCGACTGGGAGAGCTCCAGATGGAGAGCTCATCCGCAGCCACTACCGACTGTGATCTAAACATGGGCGGGGTCCTAGCCATCTCCTTAGAAATCTCTGGGTTCTATGTGAGGTAAGAATGCTATAGGCAGGCAAGGGCGTGATGACAGCATTTCCAACAGCACAATCAACTGAGGATGTCTGGGAATGCCAGAGAAGTGGCGGGTTGCATCTGTCACTGACAGCCTATGTGGTAACAGGTTATGGACGACACCCTCCCTTGAAGAGCAGGAGAGGCATGGGTCCCGGAGAAGAGAGAGCAGAGCCAGGGGCTAGGTCCTCAGCAGAAGCTGAGGAGAGGTTCTCCCACCCCCAGGCCATCAGCTCCTGAAGGGACAAGCACACAGGTGTCTGGGCTCGGGTGTTCCGAAGCAAGCTCAGTGTGATGGTCTGACAGATACAAGCTCTCCTCCTCAAAGAAGTCAAACTGAACAAACTCATTATTGCTGTCCTCTCGGCCATTAGCTGCTCTCAGACTTTGTATTACATTTGTTATCTCTTTTAACACTCCCATTCCAGTGAACCAGGAAAAAGTATTTTTGTGGAGTCACTATTATTCTAGGTACGAAATCTGGGACACAGAAAATGTCACCGACTTATCAAAGGCTAGATGGAAAGTCAGTGTATGTCAGGGCCACTGGCGCCACCTTGCTGCCCTTGTGTTTCCCCACACTGATTGGGCTCAGGACGGCAGGGAGCAGAGCTAACACCAATCCCACCTCTCTGTCGCTCAGGTGGGCACGTTTCCTGAGTGACAGAGGATCTGAATGAGTTCCTGAAGGATGCCCCAGAAATAAGGGCGGGATCACTCTTTCACCGTAACGCTTAGCAATTGAATCCTTATGCAAAATGTTTTCTGTGCTTTCTAGCAGATAAGGAGAAAACTGGCCTTTTGAATGTCTCCCAAAAGGGAACGGTTTCTTATATTAGAAATGGTAATAATCACTCTGTTAGGCGAGCTGCTTGGTAAAGGAGCTAGCATAAAATTAAGACCAGCAGCAACAACCTGGGGTTCAGGTGGATGGGTCACTTGTTTGCGACACACTCTAATTAAGAACAGGCCTCTCATCATGGATGTGCATCTGAGCAGCCTCTATCTGTCTATCTGTCCAGAGGTTTTAAAAGCAACCTTCCTTATAAAGTATTATACACATTCCATAAATATATATTACTTTATATTTTATGTGATATGCATTAAATATAACTTTATGTATTGTATGTAAAGTTATACACACACACACCTTTCTGAATAAGTTAAAAAAAAACTCCCACTGCATTAAAACGTTTATGTGTTCAAAAAGCTTGCTCTAGTCCTACCCCCCTCAATGCTTTGCTCCCTCCAGAGGCACGCTGGGATTACTGGGCGAGGCTACCACTCAAGCCCTGCAGACAGCAAATGCCTCCAGAACGTGCCGCCCACCACTCCCAACCGCCTCCCAAGGGCAACGCACAAGGATCCCATCTCTGGGCAGAGGGAGCCCGGGCTCCTTGTGTGTGGAATAAGGCCTGCTCTCCTTTGGACCTTGGATGAACTCATAAAGTCACCAAGTCCTAGAAATGCATTGGTACCAGGGTGATGCTGGGTACAACGAGGAAGAAATACGTTTAGGCAGCAAACAAAAAGGGGTGGTAGGAGCTGACAAGTGCTTTACCATTGGAATAGACTGTTTTCCAGCGTTTAGCTTTTTTGAGATGGCTCCTGTCAGAGTCGTGGGGGCCCATTCTGTTGTTAAGTTAAAGCCTGCAATTATTCTCTAGAGAGCCAACTATGTCGATCTGCCAAGCGACTTTGATCCTTTCTACTGAAACCCAGAGTATACCTGTCGGTGTGTGCCTCTCTGGGGGCAGCCTCAAACCTGATCCTTCCATGCGTGGACAGCAGGAATGAAGCACATCTGCCTACTCCCTACTCTGTTTTGTTAAGATTTCAGCCTTTGTGAGTTGAACACCTCATTCATCGCCACACATGTAAGAACGGCAGAGGGGAATGTACATAAAAAATGTGCATTGGACAGCACGATAAGTACATTTCAGGAGTCAGATTACATAGAAGTAGGAATAACCAGGAAACTTCACTTCAAAATCCTTTCCTTCTGACGTTGGTAAGGAGACAGTGTGATACACTCTGTGAGGTCTGCCGGTGGCACTTTCAACTGAGAATTTTCCTTGGTGCATTTTCCTGTGGTGAAGGTGGAAATGTTCCCTCACCCGGTGATAACTTACCCTTTCCAAAGACTTCAGGAGGTTTTGTCTTTCTTTGAGCTTCTGAATACTGATGACAATTTTGTGTCTTGCACCTTTGGTAACATTCTGTAATTAAATAAAAGTTATATTTAAAAATGTATTTTTAGGAATCAACTTGGAGACCCTTGGAGGTTATTTAGTACTTTACTATCTGCTTTGTTCCTACATGTTTGCAGATCAGCAAATATCCATTTGTCTCTCTCTTTAGTACCCATTGTCATAAACCTCTTCTTACTAAATATTCTAACTCCGTCTGGCTACACATTTGCCTTTGTCTTTTGGCTGTGACCTTTAGGGAGAGAAAGAGAGCTGGAACAGCCAATTACCACACCCAGCATGAAATTTCTTCATAGTCTTAAAGGATCATTTTTAAGTCAGACACTTCTCTTCTCTAGGTTTTTTCATTTCAGTCCCTCCCAGTTTCCCTGAAGGTTCTACCCCCATACAGATATTCATTGCTTTCTCAAACTTTCCCTATGTTTCCCCATCTCAAGAAGATGGGAAGTCCAGTCCAGGTCTCACCTGGTGTCACACCACCCAGGCAACTTTTGTCACTTCACAGCTCTTCTTTGGTCTCCATAAGGAAAACCAGAATACAAACAACTTAAACCTATAATTCAGCCATCACTTCAGGTAAATGATTAGGATTCACAGCGAGGGTTGTGGATTTTATCTTCTTAATTATGGAGCAATGGTGAGTCTGTGGATTTAATTAAACCCTTGTTGACTATAGATACTGCAAATTTCCAAATAGGAGGTCCTTTCTCAAACGAGGTCTCTAACACAAACTTCTGGTGTCTTCTTGCAACTATTCATAGAAATCCTCTTAAAAAGATTGGAACACCAGCGACATCACCTTTACTTAGAAAAATCAAGACTCAAGTGACAACTGAATGCATTCTCTAAAATGAAGCACTAGGGGCATATTTCTGTTTAGCCTTGACTTTGGGTTCAAGTGAGTTAAATTACTCTGAAAAGTTTGTGCTGGTCTCTGGATTTGCCCTCTGTGTCAATTATTTCTTGTTTTCTCTCAAGTCAAACAACCGATGACTGAGATTTTTTTCTCAACTCTGATGCAAACACAAAAATGCTCTTAGAAGCAGTTCTCATCAATGTCCAGGATCTCAAGGAACAATCTAGATCCAAAAAGCAGTGGGAAAAGTGTTAGGAAGTCGAAATTAGTGCCTTTCATTCTCTGAGAATGTGTAGTGACTCAGGCTTTGTCTTGCATCTCAAGACTGGTATTCAGCCAGGCCTGCAGAGGTTAACCAAGGGAGCTGAATATGCAATGGGAAACCAGCATCTGCTGGGAGGTATGTGTCCAGACCAGCCACGCCCCAAATGGTACAATCTCCTCTTCTTGCAGGGGACATACTGTTAGCCTGTTCAGACCATTAGTTCTTTTAAATCACTTCTCAAGGGAAACTGAGGTCAATTTGAAACATGCAAATAGCATTTTAAACAAGGCAGACAAAGACATTAGTCAGATCTATTTACACAGTACAGCATGGTAGGAAACATGCCTAGTTTCAGGGGTTCTGTTGACTGGCCCGGCCTTTGGCATCCACACTTGGGGAAGGATGCCTTAGAAGGAAGGAGGAACTCTGTGCTTTATGGCATGCAGAAGGGAAATGAACTCTGAGACCTGGGGTAATTTCCATTCTTAATGATTGTCTCATGTTATTCAAGGTGGTTAGAAGAAAAAAATATTTTGTACAGTTTACTCCAATCTTCATTAAGTCCAGTCTGAACATACTTTCGGAAAAGTGTTAGGGAAGGTCTGAGGCCTAACCTGGTGCTGCTACTCACTAACTACTAGAGGTTAGCTAATCTGTAACCGGACTGGACAGCAGACAACCAATCTGTCATTCCCCAAACAAGCCCGGTTGGGCAGAAGGAGGAAGCAGCCAAGGAAAGCAGAAGCAAGGACACAGACTCTTTGAGGCCTTGGTCAAACGTTACTTCTTCTAGCAGACGCCATTGATGCTCCCCTACCACCTTGACCTTAGAGCGTGCACCTAGGTTATACCTTTTGCGTAACACTCTATCTCACCCTCATTTGCCCTGTGGTTCTCTGCTTGTCTTCTGTCTTCTACTAGATCCTGAAGGCAAGAACCCAGCCTCACTCACCATGTAATGCTGGCCAGCATCTGGCAGTTCCTAGAACCAGGCAAACTACCGGCTGGGTATAGGAATGGGTCCAAACAAGGCCTGTCTTGGACTTGAACTTCACGTTCCACCTGGGGCACCTTCTCAGAGAATGGTCACCTGGAGCACATACCTGAGCCTCCAGCTGGCACTCAGTGAGGGCCATCATTTCCTCATAGGTCATCTGGGAGAAAAGTGCAGCATACTTGTGCAGACGGAGGCTTTTTAACCAGGCTGGAACATCTGTGGTGCAAGATGTGCAAGAGATGGGGAGAAAAATTGAGAGGGAACGAGAAGAGATGACAAAAGATGTGGGAATAGAGAAAGGAAAAGAGGGTGATGGTCAGAAGAAAAAAAAAAGAAAAAAATTCTTAATGTTACTACTTGTTCAATTTTGGCAGCAAATCATGGAATTAAGAGTCTTGGTCTAGCCCTGGCCTTCCTACTGTTGGGTTCCCTTATTCTGCTTTACACCAGGAGCTTGATAACTTGGGGTCCATGGGCCTCATGGTATACAGGAATTCCCTGAAATTATATCCCAATTTGTAGAATATATTCACAGTAGTTTTCTGGGCATCCATAGCTTTCATAAGATTCTCAAAGGGGTTCATGACCAAAAAAATGTCAAGGAACCACTGCTTTGGCCGGATGACTTCATTATTGATTTAGAAAGAACTGACTTAGAATGTTAAAACTACACATGATGAGTCTTCATCCTCAAGATAATTTCTTTCTAGGTTCAGTGCAGATCTCCACATTGCTGTTTCTGCCACTGCCACAGTGACAGGAAAACCAGGCAACAGCAGTACCCCACGGGTGGAGCAGCAGTCATCTTAGCCTAATCTTTCTTCTGCCTTCCTATACGTGGGAAAAAGGGCATCTTGGGCTCCAGAACTTTCACTCTAGCAGATATGTGTCTGCTGACCATTTCTCTAAGCTATGGAATGTATCTGGATGTGTCTTTGACCTTTTCCTTGAATGTCAACCACAAAATACATCAGCACTTCAAAAGGTCCAAAGATTGGCTAGACCATAGGACAATGGAAATTCCAAAGCACATCTGAAATAAGCCCCAAGTTTGGGATTCTAGAGTTAGGGAAATTAAATAGTAACTGTATTGAAAATCCACAGGAGAATTATTACAGTCATGCATTGCTTAGAGACAGGGATACATTCTGAGAAATGCATCCTTAGGAGATTTTGTTGTTGTGTGAACATCATAGAGTGCACTGTACTTACACAAACCTAGATGGTATAGCCTACTACACACCTAGGCTATGATACTAATCTTATGGGACCACCATTGTATATGTGGCTCATCATTGACCGAAACATCATTATGCAGCGCATGACTGTACCTTGCTAAGTACAACCAAAACAAAGCAATTGCCCATGGCTTTTTAAGTCAGAGTTTCTGAGCTGGGATAGAATCTTTAAGAAGTCTCTAGAATCATCCCCCCCACCCCCTGGCTTATTCTACAGATGGCAAAATTAAGTCATTAAGTCTAGATCACAGAGAAAATATGTGGTGAAATGGGGACTAGAACCAGATCTCCTGATCCCCAGCTTTTTCCTACATTGTGTCAACTTCTTGTAAAATAAGGACCAAACAGCCCATGGGTGTGAGGGCTGGATAAAACAGTGACTACAAAGTACTCTGAAATGCTGAAGCATTGGGTAAATGTTGTTCATGCTTTCTATCAATTATTATTCATTACTAACCATGTTGATTGTAAGATACTTTATGCTGAGTGCTAAGTGCTTTATTCTGAGGCACTGACAGAGACCGTGAACACTACAAAATAAGTGGGAAACTTCCAATTTTTCAATGTTTAGAGTAGTTAACTGGGATTGATTAAAGAGGCTTGGCTTACCCCAAAATCAGGCCCTGCCTCCTGGGTGAGCCAAACTTAGGTGTAGGGCATGTAGGTACAGGATGATCTCCTGAAACTCAAAGATCTAGGAGGGAAGGGTGGGCCTGGTGAGGTTACTTCTTGATTTGCAGTAATGTGAAGGCCAAAGAAGGGGAATTTCTGGAGAAATAGAATTGGATATCCAATGGCATCTTAAGAACAGACCCAGTCATCTCAGTCATCTCAGACATCACTTGACTCTGTGCTTGGAGGCCCTTCACTCTACTGTTACAAGTGGAGACTCCCTCTGGGACCAACCATCATTAACCACAAAGAGACAAGGCTTCCCCGGCACATAGTACCAACCCCTTACATCCTCCTCAACTCAAACTGGTTGGCTGGAGAGTCCAGGACATTCACTTTCCCTTCTATGACATCCTAGAGCTATTTTACCAGAATTTCCTCTCCACCAGGTTTTTTTTTGCTGTTAAAACAATGCTAATACTTCTGCAGAGTGAGCAGCAAATAACTACCACTCTGGCTTTTAGGCCAACGACATGTTACCACTTTGTGACCAGGTTTCTTGTTTGCCATTTACATCTTTGAAAAGCTCCAAGTCACCGCTCAGAAAACTCAATGATCATGATTCAGAGAAGTCTGGGTAACCCAATGCCACACTGGGGCACAATTCATCACAAAAGAGTATGGAGCAACCTCATGGGCCATATTTTCTCTGGGTACCCTGCAGTTCAATCACGCAAAATCCACTGATGATAAAACAAACAGAATCCCGAGCTACTAAATCATGTTGCAAACTGGGTACTTTATAAGCCAAGGTGACAAAAGGGTGTTTTAAGAGCTGGGGAGAGTGGGGTGCTAATCTTGGCTTGGCAAGTCTCAGTCCAATCAGTGCTAGTTCCTTTCTATAAAAGTATTTTGACAACTAGAATTTCCCCAGTTAGAGGTATGGAAGAGCCTGCCTCATTCATTTAGTGAAAATACAGGTCACTGGGAATTGTTTTCCTAGACAAGGTTCCTACACAACTTCAGAACCCAGCGAGTTAGGACTTCCTGAAGAGTTATTTCTGGATATGTTCCTGGGAAATGTGAGCTCCTCTTGGCCATATGTTCCTTCGGCAGACACATGTCGACTCTGCTTGCAGAGCAAGCTGTCTCAGGGCCTGCTCCAGTGCTGTGTGCTTAAAGAGCTCTCCTTCCTGCAACGTGAACTGATGAACAAAGAAGAAGAAATCCCAGTTCTTAGGAACATCGTCTACTAACCTTTCACCCTCTGGTTGCCGGTGAGGCACCTTCCTTT
Organism: Diceros bicornis minor; assembly: GCF_020826845.1. Classification (NCBI taxonomy): domain Eukaryota; kingdom Metazoa; phylum Chordata; class Mammalia; order Perissodactyla; family Rhinocerotidae; genus Diceros; species Diceros bicornis. The sequence goes on along the minus strand of NC_080763.1, from coordinate 4,870,445 downwards.
GCTAGGGATTAAAACAAAATGCCATTAAAAGGGAAACAAACCAGAGAACTGAGCGCCTTGACCATTCTGTTTCTCCCAAGCCAGGAATTCCAATGACTTGGATGCTAGATTCCGTAAGATTTTGGCCAGGGACAAATTCTAACTAAAAGCTCAGGTCCTTTCCCATGGTCTAGATACCACATGGTTGGATGCAAAGCTGAGAACCACCTAAAATAACTTCAGACCTTTCTTTTTCATTTCGCAAAGCTATGGCTATGGTTGGAAGACACGGACAAGCAGGGGTGTTTCCCAGAGGAGCTGGTACATGACTGAAGGCATGAATGCCTCCTGGGTTCCCATGTCTGGCTGGCCCACAGCTGTTTAGCTTCATCTGGGCTGCTTCTCATGAACATGGCAACAGAGGTCCCAGACTAGGAAGTCACTCTTCTATGCAGTGTGAGAAAGAAAAAGATGCTTTGCTGCATGCTGCACTGACTTCCTTGCCAGCTGTGGGCATCATGATATTTGCTACTCAACATTTACTGAATGCCTACTATGGGGGCCAGGCTCTGTGAAGACATGTCCCTGCCATCAAGGAAATTTTAATCCAGAGAGAATGGCTGACTCATAAAAAATTATAATAGCTACAGGATAAATGTTAAGTATACTCCAAATTCTAGCGGGCACAGAACAATGACCATTTTGGTTTGCCTTGGGGAGTGCGAGATAGTAGTAGCAATCCTGGAGTCACTGGGCAGACTATATTGACAAAGCCATCTCAGGAAGCAGGAACAGCATATAAACAAAGCACAGAGCCAAAAGAGCATTCAGCATCTAGCAAATGCTTGCCTGAATGATAGAGAATGGCTAGAAACAAGGTGGGGCAAATAGGAAGGGGTCAGATGATTGAGATCTGCAATGCTGAGACAAGGAGAGTGGACTTCATCTCGTGGGTGATGAGAAGCTGCTGAAATGTGAGCAATAGAGGCCCAATCCAATGAGTATGTTAGAAAGATGATGGCTGGACTGGAGGAGGGTGAGAATGAAGGCCAGGGGATGATTTCAAGCCCTTGGAGAAGGCTGGGAGAGCAGTGGCAGAGGAGAAGGAAAGGATGTAAATCGACAGTACTTGAAGATCAGGGAAGAACAGGGAGTAAGAGAGAAAGGAGTGTAAGATGGTTCCTCTGAATCAAGACTGATGAGACAGAAAACACAAGGGAGCAGCAGGGTTGGGGTGAGAAGAGAGAGATGGTGAACCCCACTTTAGATCAGTCGAGTGTCATTAATTTTGGGCCATCCAGGTGGAGAAGTCAACCTGTCAAGATCTCCAACAGAGGTCTGAGCCACAGAACCACCTTCCTTGTCAGTAGCACAGGTGGTTGTTTTAGCCAGGGAAGTGGGTGAGATCACTCAGGAAAAGAGCATGGAGTAAGAATAGGGGAGAGCCAGGTGGAGTCCTGGGAGCACCAGGCTTTTAGGGGAAGGTGTGGAAAGAAAAGCCCATGAAGGAAACTGAAAAGAGAAGGCCAAAGGGTAGGAGGTTTCTGGGTTTCTGGGAGAAAGCACCACCATCCATGTGCAAACAGTGGGCCCCCAGGTCACAGTGTCCATCCTTCATGAGGCTCCTGGATCTTTCTGCAGTCCACAACCATCTTCTCATGGCCATTTTTGATAATAGTGCTACACCCATCTTTTATATGCTCTATCTTTACCTGCTGGTCTTTACCAACGGGATCAAGTTTCGACATGCTGATTTCTATTTCCCTTTTAGAGTTTGGATAAATCAGCCACAGAAAGGCTTTGTGGTGGGTACAACAGCTCACACAGAAGCTGGGCTCCAATTAGAACTCGGGTTGGTTTTCTCAAACGCCTGCTGTGGGCATGGCTGCAAATACTAGTCAGGTCAACAGGCCATGCAGCACCTGCCCCACAAACAAGGAGGCCTCACAAGAGAGAAAGATGGGACCAAGATTTCTGAAGGGCCCAATACGGGGGCAATGTAAAGGGCAGGGAATAAGGCATCTCTGGAAAAGAGAAACATGAATAGCCTTGTTTTCCCCAAGAAGCCTCACTTGTGGTGGTCCTGGTACCTGCAGGCAGAAGAGCAACTCTCATTTGCCACAGAGAGCCAGGCTAATCTCAAAGAACTCTCTCTCCAAGACCTGACTGCATCATTGCTCTTTGAAGGGGAGAAGACGAAAGCCAGCTGAGGGGTAACAGGGGACTCTTAACTCTTTAATGTTGAAGTGAGATGGAAAGCATTCCTTTAAAAAATGAACAGCAGAAGTCTAGCAACAGCATCAAGATTATGGAAGACTGCCTTTATTTCTGGCCAGCACAGGAGAAGCAGTCCAATTCTATTCTAGCCTCTGAGCCAAGAAAGAAAGAGCCTTGATCTTTGGTCCCCGTGGAGCTGTGAGCGTGCTCCTCGATCCTGGGACATGTCCATGGTGGCCTCCAGGAAGGTTCCATGTTCGTAGGGAGCATGTGTGGGTCTCGGAAGGCACAGAGATGCCTTCTTTGGCGTAAAGAACCCACTTAGAAGAGTTAGATACAGAAGGACTAAGTTTCTCCTCACAGTGTCCATTAGCTATGACTTCATAAATGATGCTCTACCTGCAGCCTGCTCTGCGTTGTTAAATAGCGGCTGGGTTCCAAATCAAAAGCTGCCCTCTGTGTGCCTGCACCATCCTTAAAGTATGTCACATGCTTGGTAAAGGGTGGTGGCTAAAAGTCTCATGACCTTTAGAATTTGGGGGAATCCTGAGAATTTGCTTTTCAAAGATATCAGGGCTCTCAGCCTATCTGAGAAGAGGCAGCACAAGTCTGAGCCCATAAGGATCTAAATGTGCAGGTCATGTGTTGGCATCTGGGAATAAAGAAAGTGAAGCAAATTTGCTAAATCCTGAACTTTAAATTAGATGAATTCAACACAGTGCTTAGAAAGTCCACACAGAAAATAGTGACTCATTCCCATGATGGCCGTGCTGAACACATGGAGCTGTCTCTCCCACTCTGTCACTCACACCTTTATGACCCTCAGAAATGCTGTACTCACAGCCTTCCTTACAAACGTTTCTGACGGGTTCCTTTTTCTAAAAAAGATCACACTTTTCAACAATTTTTCTAATCTCATTCTAGGACAGGCAGAGGCTCAAAGGTCTACATTTCAAAAACAACCCACAACCCTAAACAGGCTATTTCAGAATAGGTAATATACTTCCTTTGCTACGGCAAAAAAAAGTTTACATAAGTTTCATCTAAGAAAGACTCCTTAGGAAAGGAAAACTGAGCATATTTTCATAGTCACTGGTCTCCTCCACTCTTAACTGCTATGTTTCCATCAAGGTCACTGGAGCCAAAGGTTTCTTTATTACCTTTAACATGTCTATAGACAAACAACACAACAGTTTCAATTACCTGACTATTTTTGTGCTAACATCATAAGTACGCCCAGTTATGTTAGTTCATAATGATAAGGCTGAAGCTCATATCAAGAGAAACTGCCCCCAATCTCTACCGCTTTCATACTGACAACTGCAACGAGAAAGTCATGGAGCATCTTACTCTTAGGAGCCCAAATCTATGGGCTTTACTAGCCAGAAATCTTGAATGGAGTCCTCCAAATGAACTTCACTACAGGTAAGCATGATACTTAATCTATGCAGGCGAGGAGAGAAGCCCAGCTCTTAGGAAGGCTGGGCCAGGGAAGAACACGGTGCACTGCGGCCCTGGCTGGCACACCTCCCCTGGAAAGTTCTACAAGTTCCCACCCTCACTCTGCCCCATGTTGTTCCCACAATCTGTTTCTTCTCCTATATACTCTTTGCTGTAGATGACACCATAGGCTATCCAGATGTTCTAGGCAGAAACCCGGGCAGCGTCTTAAATTCTTCCCACTCTATCACTGTCTACATTCAGCTAGTGCAGTCAATTCAGAGCTCTCTTAATTCTATCTCATCAAGATCCTGCGAACACATTTTCCTTCTCAATTATTGAAATATCCTCCACCTCAGCTGGCCTCCAAATCCAGAGTCTCCTGTGCCCTCCTCACTTTGATATATTCTCCACGCTGCTGCTAGGGTCCTATTTCTAATATGTAAATCTAAGCAGGTCATTCTGCTGCTGAAATTCCTTCAACAGCTTCTACTCACATCAGGATACAAGCCAAAATACTTCAAGAAGCCTAGCATCTGGCTTTTCCCTCTCTAGACTCCTTTTCCATGTGCCCTCAACATTCAAGTCGTGGGATCTGCTTGGTCAAGCTGTCTCGTCACCATGCTATTCCCTCTGTGTAGAAGGCCCTTGTCTCACCTCACATATTTGGTTAACTTGTAATCAGGCTCCAAGACTCAGCTCCAGGCCTCTCTTCCTCCAGGAACTTTCCTTGACTTACCCTCACTTTGACTTAGGGCCCTCTTGGGTGCTGGCCCTGACCCAAGGCGAATCTCCAAGACAAGGTATTTTCACAGCTGTGCACCTGCATCAGGTACCTGTTTGTTGCTCACATGACAGTGAGTCCCTTGAGGCAGAAACAATCTCTTTCATCTCTGTCTCCACAATAGCTAGTCCAAGGCCTCTCTCAGCAGGTGCTCCAGAAAGTCAATTGACTTGAATGAGGACAAAAATGAGACCTGTTTATCAGTCTTTCTTCCCTTTTCTCTGCTCCCATATAACTCGGCCACATCACTCATCGACAGCCCTGGCCTTGTGATAAGTCTTTAGGTGCTGGGTTTCTACATCATTTCTGAGGACGGGATGCTAATATGAGGGGCAAACGTGCTTCTTCTACCAACAGACTCCTGCTCTTCTATATTTTCTCTTCTTTCCAGGAAATTATGGGAATGTCTTTTTTCCCCTCTTCGCCACTTGAAAGCTCTGTATGAGAGAATGGTACAAGAGCATGTCCCACTCGTGTGATACCAAGGGAAAGGAGGATATTATAATTGAGCACCAACTCAGAATCAGGACTTTTTCCCCTAGGATAAGTCATAGTGATGTTTTTGAAAAGAACAAGGGCAACTGAATTTAGAAGCCACAACAAGCATATACAAGTCCAGACGTGTATAACCGTAGCCTCCACAGGGAATGTTAAAGAGGGAACTTGCATATTCCCGTTCAGTTCCCACTTCCGTTGAGTAATTTCTAGTTGGGTAGCTGATCCCATCCTTCTCTGAGCCTAAGATCCCAATCCCAAGGGACATCTAATCTGTGCTTCAGAGTGGACTCAAACTTTCAGGGTGGGTATTTACTATAAGGGAAACACAAGGCAAAGCAGGCAGATGGTGTCCATCCTCGGAGAGCAAGAGTTAGTCTACCTGGGAGAACTCAGTGAGGAGCCCGGCAGAGAGAGCTGACACCATGACAAAAAGAGGGCGAGGTCGATGTTGGTGAAAAACAAAAAGAGCAGGAATGCTGGGCTGCGACCTTTATGTCACACTCTTGACCCAAGAGGCACATTCCTAAGGGACAATTCATGGCCAAACCTGGCTCGTCTGTCTGGATGAAAAGGAAGGAATGGATGAACACAGTGTTTCAGCAAGGTATGCATAGCTGTGGGCAAGAAAGATGAATTCACACTAAATTAAGCTCAGTTATGGTAACTTTTTATTCTTTTCCCAAGGTGCAGGGTGACGGCTGACATGCATCCCCTGGAGATTCAGAATGCCTCCAAATTCTACTACAGATTCCTTGTTGTTCTCATAAGCCAGGTGTTTAAAAACTAGAAAAGTAGCAACTAGATGATGGCATGCTGAAGCGGACCAGCGAGCAGCTTAAAAGGGCTGACACTCTTGCCAAAGGGCCTGGGCACAGGGAAGAAAGAGACGTGGATCCGAGAGGAAGAGCTGGCTCTTTTTAAAAGCTCTTCACTTGATTTCCTATTCCCTTTCTCAGAAAGTATGAATTAACTTGGAAATTTAAACCAGCACCTGCTCTTGAACATGGGAATCAAATCACAAACTCCTGGGACAGGCTTGTTAAGGGCTCCTTCTTCAGCGCCCTCCTGGGAGGCAGCCCTGAATAGTCTCAGGAGGCAGGAGTTCAGCGGTGGCGCTGGCCTTCTCATGAAGACCTCTCCGGGCACAGCTCAGGGAAGGGCATTCAGGTTTAACAGACACTGGTCCCTGACACTTGGGAATGCTACTGCTCTTGGGTGTGGACATTTCTATTGCTTGACCTATCAGCTGAACTGCAAATATACTTTTCCCACAAATAGAATTGTTCATCATCTCTCATGTTCCTTCCTCCAAATATGTTTTGCCCTTTAATTTGCTATGGACTTTATGCTTCTGAATTTCAGTCCAATTCTTTGGGAGAAGGACAGTTTGACAGGTCAGCAGAAGGCAGATATACATAGAAGACAGTCCTCTGTTTCATCCAGTCACCAAATAGCCTGTTTTCTGACTATAACCTTTAGGCTTATAAAGAAAATCTTGGATACAAGAGCTTGTCTGCATCATTTTCTGATTGAAGAAGCTCTGAGGAGACAATTCTCATCAATTCTAAAGAAAGGAATTGAAGAAGCTTATATAAGGGATATTCCTTGAACTTTGGAATACTTTGGGTTTATCTTAAAACAGGGATAGGACATTTATTCAATTTTTCTCTCATTCATTTGTCTTTAAAAGCATGCTCTTCTTACTCATTTTTCATCTCAAAATGCCAGCACGCAACGAGCACTCCTTTACCAACTCTGGGAGAATGTCAAGGTGTACATTAAGGCTTAAAAAAAAAACAAAACAAGAATGAAAACAAAGTAAAAGGATAAAAGAAAGAAAAGAAAACAAACCAAACAAACCTCCTACAATCAGACAGGGGCACCAGCACTCCTCTCTGGGAGAGGTCTGTACCCTGGAGAACACCTTCCCCCAGGATCCCCCTTGCCCTTCAACACAAAGGCCAAGGCCTCCCTCCCACAGTTACCAATTAGGACCGCCCATGCGCCTTCCTGGAAACATGCCACCCAGACACTCCACTTTGCCAGGAAAGAAGCTAGTCCAGAGCGACAGCTGTCTCCACCTCCCTTGCTCCCCCAGGGACTTGGATGCCCCCGTGAGAGATGCCCTGCAGGCTTACCTAAAGCACAGCTGAGCCTCACCTGCTACCCTCACTTGGGGCTCAGCTGCTTGAGCACATAACCACGTAGCATAAACCTAGAAATGGGTTTTGCTAGTTCTCCAAAATTATGACGCATTCTCCCAAAAACTGTGAAAGAGAAAGAGGACACACATCCCCTCCATGCCAAAATGAGCCATTGCTTTTGCTGCCTGTTAAACACCTTTAAAGACCCATTTGTATCATCAGAGGAAAACATCGAGACACATCCCACTCTCTCTGGGCACTCAGCACAGGACCCCCCACAGGATGGGGGGGTGAGGAGAATGCAGGCCTAAGCAGCTGAGACCAAGATTCAAGGAATGTACCGGGGAAGCAGCTTCATTCCTCTAGTTGACAGGCTCCATTTCTTAGCCTGGTCCTCTCTTATTGCTGGCACCTGGGCAGTTGGGGCGTCTTTCTATGCCAGGCTTCTGTGGCGGGGAGCGGACTTGGTATAGAGCCTCCTATGTCAACATCGATCCTTTTCAAGAAAAAGATCAGAAACAGCAAAACCTCAGGACTATTAATGCCAACAAAGAGAGTGCTCTCAGAGCCTCCCCCAGCATTATAGTCCCAGAAGCATGACTAGTTATTGTTTCTCCATCTAAAATTGTTATTAGTGTGTCTCTGATGAGCAGCTTTCCCTAAGGACTTCCCAGCCCTTGAACAACTGGCATCTAAAAATATAGAATGCTCATATCCTCTTTGAACCTATCATGGGTAATTTGGAAATCTCTATCTCCTGATGAGTATCTTTAGAAGAGAGTAGATTTACAGGGCAATGTAGGAACATTTATTTATGCTGCACAAAAGGCCTTTATCACCCATATGCAAATTTGTCATCAGGCTCAAAACACTGTCAGAGATTCTCAGTGGTATTTTCATGTCCCTTAAACAGATGCAGAGGAAAGGGTTTAAAAGTTTCTTTGGATATCAAAGGAAAAGGGAGAGAGAAAGGAAGCACTACTACAGTTCTGCACTAGCAGAGATTTAACAAAAGATCCTATGGTTTGCTTCGCTAAGTTATTGACTGTTCTCTGGCCACGGCAACCAGGTAGAAGACTAGGGCAGCTCAGTGTCTTTATGAACAGGACAGACAGAGGAGGCATGTGCAAACAGTAGATCCTATCACTGTTAACTGTCACTCATTTAACTGTCTGCAAGTCACTGCATTAAAAAAAAAAAAAAGATGTTAACCTCTCTTGCTCTGGTTCCTGTTTCGAGGTTTTGGCAAGAAGCCCTGAAGGGGAATCCGAGCCCTCTCTGCCATGGTCAAGCCTAGGGCTCTGCTGGGATGGGTCAAGTGCATAGGCCTGGGGAGGGGGGTGCTCTTTCTTTCTTGCTGACTACCTCTCTTTTTACCCTTCTGACTCCAAATAAGGGACGGACTCTGTTCCCAGTGGTTTCTCGTTTAGTCACTCACCTTTCATACCACTACCTTCTTCTTGGAATGTGTTACGAGCAGTGGTCTGATCTTCTAAGTGTTCACTCCCACCACTTCCTGAAGAGGCTACACTGCTTTGTGGAGACAGGGGGGCATGATCGGATGGGAGGCACTGGGGTCCTCTAGCTCGTAAGTCCTCATGAGACATCCATCCATGTCCTAGAGGCTGGTTTGGCACATTCATGGGTGGGGTAAGGGACACAGATCGTTTCAAAGGGCTGTGGTGTGCCTGGCCTGAGAGAACTGGAAAAAAAAAATAAAATGAAATAGGTTATTCCCCCCCCTTTAGTCTGGGCCACAGAAGAACCCATAATACCTTTTAACCCTGAGAGATGCCCCTAACTGGCTTACAACTTCATCAGTGGTCATGGCACATTGAATACAGGCCTGGAATGGTCCTTCCCTTCCAGGTGGTTAAAAAGGATGCTATCTGTACCTCTTGGTGGGTTGGGTTCTTCCAAGGAGGCTACACCCACAGTGCCCACACATCAGGCCCTAGCTTTCATGGGTTTTAGTTCTAACTCTAGAAATCAGGATTCATAGCAGTAGGCTCATAAATCAGGTGAGGCTTGACAACCTGGCAAAGTGGCCATCTGGCAAGAGTGAAAAGAACGTGTGCTCGACAATTTTTTTAAACACACAAAACCTGGCATTACCCGTGTTGTTAGGAAGGAAGGGCAGGCAGGCTGGTCACATCTGGAATCTTTGCTGGGCTGAACTACAAGAAGGTGGACTAGTTCTTCCAACTGAGAATCAGAGGAGCTATCAACTCTGAAGAGGGTGCAGGCTCAGAGAGGGGTCCCACTGCTAAGCGGACCTCAGGGAGTGGGACACCGGCAGCTGTGTGTGAAAGGGCTGATTCTTTCCTTTGGCTTCACAGGTTAATGCCAAACTTTGTATTGAGAACACTCCCAGGTAACAAGGCTGTCATTCAGAAGGCGGGGGTGCACTAAGGAAGCGGGGATGGTTTACCAGCACATCCAGCCCTTCACACAGTGTTGCACAGTGGGCCACATCTGCGGAGCCGCCATTTTTAATTTCTTTTCCAGAAAACTAGGAAAAAGCAACAAAACTCACATAACTAGCCAAATTAAACTGAGGTCATTCAAGGGAGGGATTTAACCAAAATCAACACCGAGGGAGCCGACATTACCCTTGGTTGGTTTTTCTGGGAGTGTAAAGTGACAACTTTACAAAATAAGTCTATTCATAACATTCTCTCAGCACTGGCTCCTGACAGGTCCAGTTTATTTTGACTGCTGCAGTGCTAACACGGAACTGAGCCATATGCATTTTAAAACATTTTTCAGGGAAGCCACTAAGTTCCATCTCAGGCTCTATCGCCTCCAATAAGGTATTTCTCTCCTAAGTCCAGACTAGTGCTCTTTTGTTGGTGCTAAATCTTTCTGTGTTTTTCAGTAAGCAGATCTGACATCCCAATGTAAGAAGGTCTGCTTTTTATTAAATTGCATTTCTGGTGGGGTGGCACCCACATAAAGATCTGGCCAGCGGATTACCTTGCCCCCACTTAAAAAGATAAAGACCAGAGTCAAAAGGCTAGGTGTTTCCAAAAAGTGTGTTTGGGGGCAGTAGTGGTGCTGGTAGGCTGCTCATAGTCAGCCAGCATTAACCAGGCCTGAGAACAACGGGGCTCACATATCTGTTGTCACTGTTTCCATTTGGCTTGATGTGGCCCGAAGGGCAGCCTTGTGTGTGACGAGGGCACAATCAGAAGAGCTAGAAACTTCTTTATTAACAAAAAAGGGAGGAAAAAAGGAAGTTGCCAAGTTTAGTATCTGTAACCTCAGAAATGTCTAATTTGCGTAGCTTCTATCAAAGGCAAGGAATTATCATCTAACTTAAAAATATGGAAAGGGAACATTGTTTTAAAAAAATTGTCCCTAACAGGCTGAAACAGCTTGCATTTCCAGTAAATAGACTAGGGAAGAAACTATTTTAAAAGGCTCCCTGTAAAATGCATTGCTACCTTGTTGGATCAGAATTAGCCAGAGAAAAAGTAGGAAAAAAAAAGCAGAAAAATAAAAAATAAAAAGGAAGCAGCAGCAAAAATGAAGAGAAAAGCCAATAGGAAGAAAAGCCAGACATCCAGAAAATCCATTTCATTCCTGTCTAAGTATTTATATATAAAATTGGTCAGATGTGTTTAGGGCTGCCCCAAGTGTGGGGGCATGCCAGCTTAGATGTTTTTGATTTCTGGTACCTCTGCAACCATTTCAGAATATCTTGTAGCTGCTCTGCATGGTGCCAGCCAGGTGTTCACTAAGTGGAAATGGGGCTCCTCTTCACAGCCAGGATGACAGTGGGCCTGAAACCATAACAACAGGCTTTGCCAAAGAGAGACACACAGCTTAGAGTGGGCAGAAGCCTCAGCACCTACCCTGGTTAGAGTTGGTAACTGGATCCCTAACCATAGGTGGTCAAACTGCTAAGAGTGTCCCTATCTTTGGATGCTGAGAACAATACAACACATATATAGCAGCTGAATTCCATTATTGGATGGAGCCAATTTGCTTCTTTCTACCTAAAGTTTTCTTAAAATCCATGCCATCTCCCCACTGATGGGCATCCTCGGGGAGGCTGTCCGTATCCAAGGAATCCACTAATTATTGAGAATGGAACTAAATATTTACCTAACTTAACGGGACTTATAGGGATTTATTCATAGAAACCTACACCCATTTCTTCATATATTCCTGAGCTCGACTAAGTCACAGGTGGTATGGCATGAACTTGGCTCTGCTTCTAATAAATCAATTGTACTCGAGGTGCCAGGGCCTTTTCCCAATGACTTTCTACTAAAGGCCCCACTGTCTGTATCATAAAAACTCCCACAGCTGGCATCAAACTCAGAAATGTCTCCTTAGAGGTCAATCTGCCGTATCAACCAAGCAAAACGCCTCACACTAAGCTTCTGATCTGCAGAGAGGGCCATAGGTTTAGAGCCAGGCCAAATGCCATACCTAAATCAAAGCCACATCATGCCAGGCAAATGCCTCATTTCTCCAAAGAAACTGAGGCCCAGTGGCCATACAGGCTCGTCTGCCTGTGGGAAGGAGACTGAAGCAGGTGATAGGTGACTGGCCAACAGGGCCCTTTGGGGTGAGGACAAACCTTCAGATAGAGGTAATAGTGACCACAAAGTCCATTTTGTTACTTTGTGTGCTGGAGTGCTGTGCAAAAGTGGCAGAGGAAATATTTATATAAATGCCATGGGCAGAGAGAGTGCAAGACAATGGGCCACACAGCTGTGGAATTGACGGAGTGGCCAGAGGCAGAGTATCAATAGTTGTCCCATTGCGTCATTGTCTTTTTTTAACCAAAAGAACTCATCTGAAGTGATGATAAATAGAGGGAGAATGGATACTCAGGCAAAAATAAATAAATAAATAAATAAAATTCCTTCTCTGACGAGTCAGGAGGGGAGAGCAGTGGAAACAGACTTCTGAGAAGCGTTCACACTGTGTCAGCTCCCTCAGAACGACTCTCGCTAGGGGCAGACCCTCTGAATGTTCTCGCTTGCTGACTGCTGTATGGCAGACAACGGCTATCACTTCATTCAGACTTAAGCTGCCCCAAAGTCATATTCAAATGCTGCAGAATTACGTACCCCTTGAAAAAATCTCAGTATAGATTAGGAATTGGCAAGTTCCAGCAGAATTGAGGTCCTAAAATTATATTGCATGTATGACTTTAAACTGAAGCTAAAACTTAATACTGTTTACAGTCGATTCAATATTGCTTGTATTTTTAAAAATCTCTACAGAAAATTTCAGGTGTGAACACATACATATGTACATACGTATGTATGTGTACATATGTGAATACAATATTGTAACTTCTGGAACATTTATAAATTCAAGTGAACCAAAAATAAATAATAAATATTGAGTAAATCTAGTTGAAATATGGAAAAAGCAGCTAAAAATCATCTTGCTACAGCAGGCGAGCAGTGTGATGGGAGTACAGAGGGTCCTATAATCTGGCAATAAACTCCGTCACACCTTCATGGCCAGCCAGCTCCTCTGACCTCATCTAACCTTATAACTTCTTTTTCATCTCCAAGCATCTTTAATGAGATGCCTTTCAACGCCTTTTTAGCGGAAAATATGATATCTGGCTCTGGGTTCTGTTCTCTTAAGTATTTTCTTGAAAGCCTGGATATCAGATTTCTTTCCCTTCTCCTTTGACCAACCTTGCCTTTGTCTCGATTTTTCAGTATTAAAATAAGATTCAGGATCAGACTTTTCAGGATAGACTCTTAAGAAAATTAGGTAAAACTACTTTTTCTGCTTCCTAATATGACAAATGGCAAATACGACATATGACAAATATGACAAATAGTTTATGGAAAGAGGAAGGTTTGGGATATTGGCCCCATTGTCTCCTTGGCTCACTGTCAGGTTAAGCATTATACCTCACTGTCCAGGAGAGAAGTGATCCCCATTACCGAACAGTCCAGACAGCTGAAGCTTGACTCTGACACTGAAACTTGATCCTAACAAACTTTAAGGGAGATCTTTCAAAGATACATTCCATACATCTCTGTTCTTAAATGTTCTTGAATGCAACTTATGTTTTAAAAATTATTGTTATGAGCATAGATTCCTAAGTTCTGAGCTGTAGGTCTCCAGGTAGTGGAAGGATCTGAGAATCCCTATGTGCACCAAGTCTTGTTAGGAGATGAAATACTGCATTATGAATGATTTTTATATGGACGTAGACAGTATTAAAATTAATAAAAAATTAAATGTTGCTGAATTCATAGCTCTTTTTGTCATTTTTTTCTATCAGCAGATTCAAAGTACAATTACTGTTTTATGGGGATCCCAATTTTTTTATTTGTTAAAAACTTGAGGCCTGAACTCAATATATGATAGAGATGGTTATTCTCTGCTACCTGTGTTGAGTGAGGCTTGCATGAGCAATACAGGTGCCTTAGGAACTCGTGTGCTTAAAGTCTTCTGTATGCCTTTCATAGTTAGACTACTCCTCAAATTCAGCCAACCATTGCTTCTCCGTGCTACCACTGTGCGTTTCCACCTACTTCCAAGTTAACATTTTGTTCTAAAGCCTATAATGTAAACTGCTGAAGCTGACTTCCTTTTGAACAAGGGCATTAAGTATTCCCATACTCCTTATGTCATCCTCTTTCATCAAACCAAATAATCTGTCTTCTCAAACCAAGGCTGGGCTCTGTACCCTCATCAGGCCCTGATGAGTTCAGGGCATGGACAGGATTTGCAATTTTCATCTTTTCTCTTCATCTTTCTTTCCTGCTTAGGCTAGTCTCTCCATTTCTAATTCAAGAAGCTGTCCTTCTCACAGAAAACCTGAGCTTCATTAATTTTTCAAATTGTAGATGCTCATGTGATAAAACTCAATCCAATTGCTACCACAACTAAACTTTTCAAAAATAATTCCCTCTAATTTAGAGATTTTTAACAAGTAGAATGAGAAAACTAAGCGCTTGCACATTATTTTAAAATATTACCTTAGAATTTCTTTCCTGAATTAAAAGGTCTTGGCCAATTCCTCACCCTGGTGATACATGCTGTGTGTGTCAACACGCTATGACAAAGGGAGTATTCTACTTAGACGTTGCTATTGGTGTACTTTAACAATATTTTCTAGACCTACTCCCAAAAGAAATCCAGAAGTATCAGGAGAACCTTTGTTGAATACACCAATTTGAGGGCTCACAACATACTATTCTTAAGTTTTGCTGCAGGCGATGGTTTGACACTCGTCAAGTGTAAAGGAGAAAAAGCTCAGCCCACCAGCAGCTACGAGGCTGTTGTTTCAGAGCTATCGGGGAGTGTTCCTGCCCACCCCTTAGGTCTGGGCCTGCTCACCAGGCATGTTCAGGTGCCACACCGAGGATTTCTTCTGAGAGCACTGATTTCAGAGCATCTAAGGAACTGCTACTAAAGGCTTTCCATTTTCAAAGAGTAGAGTTCTGCTAATTATTCATACCACTTGTATGAATAATTCAGGCATTTGGTTTAAAAAAAAAAGTCAACATTTTAGCAAAGCTCAGTGATGAAATGACATTAGACCCCGGATTCCTCTTCTTTAGTTGGTTTTGTGGTGCCACACCAGTAATCTGAGGCCCTGTGGTGGGAATCTTTGGGGAAAAATAGATTAATAGTACTGCAAGAATACATTAAAAGGAAAAAAAACCCCAGAGTATTTGATCAATGACATCATGCAGAAAAAGACAAAATAACACCAGTCACATTTACAGCCAGGGACATGTCTGTGTAAGGGGACATGGGGGTATTAATTACTAAGGTTAAAATTAACATGCTCTGCCATCATTGCTTCAGAGAACAGATTAAAAGCAATCTGGGAAGTTATACACCTCAACTCTGCATGCATGCTTTCTGCTTCTTGTCCAAAGGTTTGGAAAACCAGCGCCCACAACACCTGGACACCAGAAGACGATTCCCCCAATCAGCTTCAGATTCTACCTCATTCTGGGGGAAGAAGAGAGAACAGGCTACGAACAGAGATGCGGTTGGTGGACAAAGCATTCTCGACGAGCCCAAGGAGGAAGCCACAGGCTCTCTGGGAAGAGAAAGTGTATGCATGCCTACACAACAAAACAGAACAAAGGGAGACTCGAGAAGAAGAGAAAGCCCAAAAGAACATCACAACAAGGTTGACAAATACACATGGCTAAAACTCCTTTTCCTCATTAACTCTCATTTTCATACAGTATTGAAATGAAAGCATTCTGATGCAGGGAAAAGCACCTGAAGAGGCTTTTCCAATAATGTGGGTCCTTGTCACTGGTGTCGGCTCTTACTGCTTTACAGATGGTTCAGCCCACGGACAGAGCAAAGACGCATGTTTCTGCCTTCACGTCATCACTTAAGCATTTGGGCTTTCAAGAAGTAAATTAGAATGGTTCTGGCAGACTTTTATTGCTGCATTACTCTTTGGTACATTTCATTTGTCCTCTTTTGTCAGTTTCTATAATGGCAAAACTGGATGTCATCCAGTAGAGAATCTATTTTAGATAACTGATGTTTGACTTTACATTGCCATTATTTATGAAATAAGTTAGACAAGAAGCCAATATACACATTTTGTAGAAATCAGTAGAATCTTACTCACAAGTTTAACTTCAAAGCAAGCAGACCTAAAAGGAAACTGTCCCGATACTCTCATACCATTCTATCAAAACCAGTGACATCAACTACGGAAGTAATTGGACACCGCTGAAGCAGATGTTTAAGCCAATTCCAGGGACTGTGGGATGAAGCCAGCCATTTCTGAAGTTCCTGTAAGCCTGGGCTAACTCCCACTTTCCTGCACTGTGTTTCTTTCATATCTATAGTTATATCTATGTGTACTTAACCCCCAGGTTTGTCCTTGGAATTTGTACCCACATCGAGAGTGAAGAGATGTCCAGAAATGAGTTTAGACAGAACTGCAGAATTTGAACCATTTTGTTTATGATACCAAGTAAAGAAAATAATTGAGTCAACCAAGTGACCAGGAGAAGATTTAGGTGGATATTTCCTTTCTCCTGGTCCAACATATCCATAAAAATGCTCAGTCCCTGTGTTTGAGGAAGAGAGAGAGTGGAGAAACTCAGAAAAGAAACGTTTGAGGACAAAACTTCCCTCCTACCCCTTTCTTAAAAGATAATTCTCCATTTGTAACTGCTGTTACCTCGGCTCACATGCCTGTCCAGAAAGTGCTTCTTAGGCTCACACAAGGCAATGTCGTCCTGGGTTTAACAACTCCTGGCTGCTCACTGAGCGTGGGTACCAGCAAAGCAATCCAAGCCTGGAACTCAAATAGCCAGGGTTTCATGATTGAGCAACAAGTCCCCTTCAGAGCATCAGTCCCAGACCCATGGCCAGAGGCGCTGAACAAATCATCAGGGTATCTTTTCATACCTTGACACCACTAACAACACTTTCCAGAGGAGAAGCGAGTCAATCACTTGAAAGGGCCTAACAAAGGATATTTTATTTTATTTTATTTTATTTTTGTGTGTGTGTGTGAGGAGGACTAGCCCTGAGCTAACATCTGACGCCAATCCTCCCCTTTTTTCTTGAGGTAGACTGGCCCTGGGCTAACATCCGTGCCCATCTTCCTCCACTTTGCATGGGATGCCGCCACAGCATGGCTTAACAAGTGGTGCGTCGGTGCACGCCTGGGATCCGAACCTGTGAAACCCAGGCTGCCGAAGCAGAGCGCGCACACTTAACCGCTTATGTCACCGGGCCGGCCCCAACAAAGGATATTTTAAAACCTTGTCTACTAACTCATGTCTCGAGCTGAACTACAGGCAAAGTCTTTACTGTCGTTGGAGCTTAAAGGCTCCCAGATAAGAGGGCAAGGTGGCTCTTAAATGCAACAGCACTGATTAGGCAAGGATGGGCATCATTAGGAGATGCTTAAATCCTACTGCCACCAGGGTCTCAACTTAGCACCAGCCAAATGCACGACCGGTGCCAGGCTTTCTCTGAGCGTGAAACTCTGAACTTTGCCTTGATCAAACAACAATCTTTTTTCTTTTCTTTCTAGTGTTAGGAGAAGGGTTATAAGTAATTAGAAATGTCTTATGTAGTCCTCACTAATTCTTAACTTAGCTCCTTGATTAAAAAAAATGAGAACTGGAGATTCTCAGCATTGTGACTAGCAGGGCAATTGACTGAGTAGGGAATTGGTTCTGCTTTTCATTAAAACATTCAATCTAAATGTCAAATGTAACAATACACATAAATTACCATTCAAAAAAACCACAATTTGAGCTAATACTGCTAATGAGATGATATTTTTGGTTAATTAAGAGAAATTGGAGGGTTTAGGCTCTCCTGGCTTCTTAATAATATTTGATGGAATCACCATCTGATTCAAGACAGGCTATTGAGGCTTCACATGTCCCAATTCCCATTTTCGCCTCACCTTCCACCTCTTCTCAAATTCTCGACGTGCACAACCTGATCCTGTGGGTGCTGGAACATGGTGAGACTGGTACTGTGTTTGTAAAATTGATTTACTACGGTCGGTAATTACACACAACAATTTGCATTTTTGGCTTGGCACTGCATTTTCATCTAAACTGTACCGTTCTGCTCTACCCAAGAGATATAGCATTTACGTAATTGCTCTCAACTCATCTACATGGGTATTACGAACCAGTCCCACAATAACACTTCCAGAGACACTGCAAGCCTGAGGTTCCTGGCATAATTCAGGCCCCAGGACTGTTCTATAAGGACAGGAATTAAACAGCACTCATGGCTGTCTAGAGACTTCAGATCCCCGTAGCAAAGAGAACAGGCCGTAGGGTGGTCCGAAGGGCTGAGATGAGCCCAGACGCCAGCTCAGATCCACAGTTCAGCTCCCTTTACAACTCGTCTGCTTCTGGGTCCCCCTTCAGTGGTCATACAAACTGTAGACTGTGTGTATGTTCCTCTGTTACATCTCTTCTCTACCATTAATCTCATTATTCACAGATTCTGTATTTGTGAATTCACCTACTTGCTAAAAATGTATTTGTAACTCCAAAATCAATACTTGCAGCATTTTCATGGTTATTCACAGATATATTCAGAGTGGCAAAAAATTTGAGTCCCTGATGCACATGTTCCCAGCTGAGGTCGAACAGACTTTGCTCTGCCTTCCTGTGTCAGCTGTCATACTGTAAACAGGTGTCCTTTTCGAGGTCTGGCTAGTGCCATGTTTTTCTAACTTTGGTGTTTTTCATCAGTGATTTTGCTGGTAAAAATGGCCCCCAAGTGCTGAGGTGCTGGTTCGTGTTTCTAAGTGCAGGAAGGCTGTGATGCACCTTATGGAGAAAACAGATGTTATTATATAAGCTTCTTTCAGGTGTGAGTTACAGTGCTATTGGCCTTGAGTTCAGTGTTAATGCATCAACAATATGTATTAAATAAGATATCTTTAAACACACATAAAGCCAAGTCGTGTGTTGAACAGTTGATGAAAATGTTGTGAGGCTGGCAGGAACCTAACCCTGTACTTCCCCTAGGAGCAATGGGTCAGTATTTGCTAATTCAGTGTTCACGGTGACATTACAGAATGAAAGTACTGCAAATAATAAGAATCGACTATATGTATATATTGATACGAAATCCTCGTTCCACCTCCCATCCTGTGACATTTTGGTCACATTTGCCACATTTTTGTCTTAGGCTAGTGGTTCTCAATCTTGGCTGCATATTCAACCCCCTTGGAGCCTTAAAAAAGAATCCTGATGCCCAGGCCCCATCCTAGGCCAAGTACAGATCTTCCTTGATTTACGATCTGGTTACATCCCAATAGACTCATCTTAAGTTGAAAATATTGCAAGTCAAAAATGCATTTAATCCACCTAACCTACCAAACATCACAGCTTAGCCTCGCCTACCTTAAACGTGCTTAGAACACTTACATTAGCCTACAGTTGGGCAAAATCATTAACATAAAGCCTGTTTTATAATAATATGTTGAATAGCTCATGTAATTTATTGAATATTGTACTGAAAGTGAAGAACAGAATGGTTGTCTGGGCACGGATGGTCGTCAGTGTACCAGTTGTTCACCCTCATGATCAGGCGGCCGACTGGGAGCTGCAGGGGCTGCCGCTGCCCAGCATCACGAGAGAGGATCATACTGCACATCACCAGCCTGGGAAAAGATCACAATTCAAACTTCGAAGTATGGTTTCTCCAGAATGCATATTGCTTTTGTACCATTGTAAAGTTGAAAAATTGTAAGTGGAACCATCGTAAGTCAGGCACCATCTGTGATTGAAAATCTCAGTAGTGGGTCAGAGCACTGGTCCTTTGAGATGCACCTGGGTGGGTTAATAGCCAGCCAGGGCTGAGAATCACCGCCTTTAGCTGTCTTCTTGCCTCAATGTTCCCCCCAAACTCTGTCCCACATCACAGACATCGCAAACCTCCCCAGGCTGCTGCTTCTGGCTGGTCTTAATAAGATGCCCCAAAAGAATGAGCATCTTGTTTACTTTTCAAGTGGTTTTTAAAAGACAAAATACAAATCATTGCATCTCCCACCAATATCTTGTTTGCTTTGGGTTCACATGCAGAATTCTGCTCAGGCTCTTCAGCCCAGGATTTCATCACTCTCGCCCTGCCCTCCAGGTAAAATAAATGATATTTTGGTACCAGAATTCCAACCCAAATGACATCTGGGCAGAAATTTCTAAAGACTCCCTAGACAAATGTTTTGTCTCCTGGGCAACAGCGCCTACCCCTTGCTGCGATCATTTCACTCTTACTAAGCAGGAAGAGAGGGGGTCAGGGGTCAGCCTCAGGCCCTCTCTGAATATGAATCAGCTGAGAAAGCTCTGAGCTCATTTTCTCTTATTCTGGAAATTCAGCTGTGAGAACATAACTGATTCACAAACAGCAAAAACTTGTGCCCTAGATCCATGGACCAGCAGCACTGGCATCATCTGGGAGCTTGCTAGAAATGCTGGACTCTCAGGCCTCACTCCAGACCTACTGGGCCAAGATCTGCATTTTAAGATCCCAGGAGATTTGTGTGCACATTCAAGGTTAAGATGCACTGGCTACACACCCAGTTCTGACTTTTTCAGAAACTTGTTCTCTTGATGTTGGGGTAGGCATTAACCACAACAAAAGCAGCCTGCTGCGGTGAGAGGAATTTGGGATTTGGGTTGGAAGTCAGATGGTCTTTCTGTCCCTAGTTTTTTCCCCATTAGTAGATATCAAAGGCTACATCATGGGATTATTGGGAAAAATCAAATCATTTAATATATATGAAAGTGTTTGGAAAATTGTAAAGTGCTACAGAAATATTAGTTATTAGTTGTCAGAGTAAGAATTATCCAATACAATCCAACTCTGCTAATGGAAAAATCAACTCAAAGTACCAGCCAATCTAATGACTGACATTCATGAAGCATTTTCAGTATATTAGCTATGGGATGAAAAGTATTTCTGATTATTTGATAGTGTTTCCCAGATTTACAAGAGATGAATTTCCCACCACAGTCTGTCATACCAAAGAGAGCATCTTCCTTGCCCTTTCAGAATCCTGATCTACACAGATGAACTTTTCTC
Organism: Diceros bicornis minor; assembly: GCF_020826845.1. NCBI lineage: Eukaryota > Metazoa > Chordata > Mammalia > Perissodactyla > Rhinocerotidae > Diceros > Diceros bicornis. Next base: position 4,849,832 of record NC_080763.1, on the reverse strand, counting down.
TGACCCAATCAGAATCTTCTTCCTTTGATTCAGATTCAACTTGGTCTTTCCTTTACTCCCATATATTTTGAGAGTTCACATTTCATTTCTATTTTCTGGAGGGTCAGGGCATGTGAATCACCTTCTTTTCCATTAAATTTCAGTGCCCAGAACTCCTCATGAGAACTTCTCTTTGTCCTGACATTGGTAAGCAACACAAATTGCCCGAAGTCCTTATTGAAGATTCTAAGTTCCTCCATTATACTTAGAAAGTCAAGCTAAGAACCTATGATGTGGCTGGGTGACACTGGGTGCTTCCTATGCAAAACAAGGGGGTTGGACTAGATGAATTCATTCATTCATTCAGCAGACATTTGTTGAGTGCCCTCCGTGTACCAAAATCTAAAAGCTGAGGGCACAATGTTGAAAAAGCCATTACAGCCCAGTGGATGATCTCTCAGCTCCTCCCTGAGCCAATCTTCTACGATGCTATTAGCATATTTATGCAGTGCTGTTCTCATTTGGACAAGATATTCTCCTCACATTATTTTATTTCTCCATATTTTTAAAAAGTCTGCCTTATAATACCAATAGAACAGCCAGCTAAGGTATCAGGGTAAAGGAGCTGCCAGCTGCTCACTGCAGGCTAGACTCTGGAAAAGGGAAGGCACTAAATTATATCATTCCTCCCCCTTTGTGGCTCATCCCAATGCTCTCATATCTCCTGCACATTTTAGGCTCTCATGAAAGAGTGACTAAACGAGTGCTCTGTCTCCTTCTTAACTTCCTTGGCCTGGGGATACTGTACTATCATTTCCCCAAATGCAACCCAAAAAACTCATCCTCAAAGACCACACCTTTCCTGGTCCTTCGTCCTCTGATGAAGAGGCCATATGAGACTGTGCACAACAGCACCAGCTACCATTTGCCAATGCAGAGTGAGTGTCAGGTACTCGGCCAAATATGTATACACATTGTCCCATATAATCCTCATTTAATGCCTTGTGAGGTAGGGTCTATCATCCCCCCCACCCCCCCCCCATTTCACAGATAGGAAGCTGAGTGCAGAGGGTGAGAGATTTGTCAAAGACCCAACAGCTAGGAGGGGGAGAGGGTTCAAAGTCCAAGGTTCTCTAACTTGCAAGCCTGCATTCTACAGCCCAACACCACACTGCTTCTTGCGGCAGAAAGAACTCCTGGCTTAGACTCTTGGCACTAACACTGAGCACTCAACATCCAAAACCCTGACCAAGTCCGTTGGCTCCTCAAGGTCTCAGGGTTTCATCTGGAAAATAGTTACAATGATAATACCTCTTCTACCTCCCTCCCAAGGTTCCTGTGGGATCACATGCTGCCTGCATCATGCATCCATCCATTTATCCATCCATCCATCCAATATTTGCCCTCTGCTGGGCATATGCTGGGCACTAGGAAGGATGATGAAGTCCCACTAAGATGATGTATGGGAAGATGCTTTTTTGTGTGTGTGTGTGAGGAAGATTAGCCCTGAGCTAACATCCGATGCCAATCCTCCTCTTTTTTGCTGAGGAAGACTGGCCCTGGGCTAACATCTGTGCCCATCTTCCTCTACTTTATATGGGATGCCACCACAGCATGGCTTGACAAGTGGGGCGTCGGTATGCACCCGGGATCGGAACTTGTGAACCCCAGGCCGCCGAAGCAGAGCGTGGGCACTTAACTGCTCCACCACCGGGCTGGCCCCGGGAAGATGCTTTGAAATGGAAAAAATAAGAGTTGTTACCTTCCTGGAAAAAGAGTTTAAGCTAACCTCCTTATTAATTTGCTCATTCAACAAACACTTAGTGAGCATCTCTATGCATAGGACACTGTACTAGTCACTAGGGCCACAGATGCCAAAAAGAGTATGATAAAAGACAGGGCTGCACAGATGCAAACAGTATCTTCTGTCATTTATTAAGCCCTCATCTTCTATCACTGAGAAGCACACAACAGCTAGGAGCCATAAGCCAGTGCTAATATTCTAAGTAACACTTCAAATGAAGGTGAAGAATTGCTGAAGGAAGTAAAAATTTTTTTAGGTGATTTTGGTTTCAATTCATTTGCCACAGTATCTCAGGGACTAATGAAAGTTTTTGAGGAGGTGGTAATGTACCAGGACCAAGATGCCACTCTGAATCCTGGCCCTCCATTTTAGAACAATAGTATAAGGGGAAATATATGTAAGTCAAAAAAGCTCTTCTCTCTTGCTTCTATAGAATATGTGCATATTGTTTCCTTGCCTGCAAGTTGGCTATTCCATGAAATCATTTAAAATCCATGGCTCTGAGTAGCATGAAGATTCCCTATAACTGAACTAGAAATCACCAGCTCAACCACATGGAAAGCGTCTCTATTTCATTTGGGCTTTCCCCAAATGGCTCACAAAGCCTACGGTTTTGGTCTCGTGTGGGTGTTCTGAGGGCAGAGTCAGGCAAGCATCTGTATAAAGAAGCCAAATCAGGATCTTTTCATTTTAAATTAAATGCTGGAGGAGCCACAGACTTAACAGAAATAACCTGTTTTTTTTCCCTTCAAAGATGTAAGATAACCACGATGTTTACCCAAACGAGGAGCTGTGCTTCAAGGAGGGTTCCCCTGAAATGCATACTACTCACAGGTCCCCAGTGGGGTGGGTACAGAGCTTTTCATTCCTGAGTCAAGCCCTCAAGAGAACTGGTAGAGAGCAAGGCCAGCATTTTATTGAAAAGTAGATGTTGCTGTTGTTTAGGTGCCCAGTTGAGTTGGTTCTGATGGAATTTTAGCAATGGTGCCACATTCTTGGGCCCTTCCTCCAAGAATATTATTTTCAGAAGACTGGAAGGTATAACACTGCAATTTGTTTTCCTCATTTATTTACTCCCTAATTATCTCAGAATTCAAGAACTTTAAAGCAGGAAAGGACTTCAAAAATATGATTTAGGGAGTGACGTCAGCATCATGGCGGAGTGAGCTTTCCCGTGAACTCTTCCCCCGACAAGATACAACAAAAGCAACAGTCACAGACCAACAATGGAATCCCAGACAGTGAAAACCTAGAGCGGAGGGATCCACACTGCCCCACGTCTGAGAGCGGAACGTGCTGGGCCCCTGGAGGAAGTGGGGAGAGGTAAGGAGAACTCCGCTCCCTCCCCATCAGATCAGCGATCCCGGTCCCCGCGGCTTCCAGAGAGGGGGGAGGGGCAGCCCTCGCGGGGAAACCGTGGCTCTTCGGACTCTCTCAGCCAGTGGGAAACTCCCGCACAGAGGACTCAGAGGAGCCACAGGGCTACCATCAACATCTGAGCACCCCAGAGAGCAGATAAAGAGGAGCAAACGAGAAGCCTCCCACGTCAGGGACCCAGAGGGCAAAAGAGAGAGCTCCCCCCTCCCCGCAACCCGGTCTCTGCAGCTCAACCGACCAGACCTGGCGATCCGAGGCAGAACTGAACAAACTGGACTGGACCCGTGGATCGCAGCGGGGGGAGAAAAAAAAAACAAAACTGCGGATCGCAGCAGAAAAACCGGGGCAGAGCACAGGGGGCTTAGACTACACAGCCCTTTACCACCAGACAGTGGCGGCAGGTGGAAATTGCAACCAGAGACTTCCAGGATGAGGAAAAACAAAACCAACACAGGAACCACAATGCAAAAATATATGAAATCACCAGACCAGAAACAAAATGACAAGCACCCAGAAATCAACCCCGAAGACACAGAAATCCATAAACTAAATGACAGAGATTTCAAAATAGCTATCATAAAAACACTCCACGAAATACGAGACAACACAGACAAACAATTCAATGAGATTAGGAGTTTCTTCACAAAAGAGATTGAAATCATAAAGAAAAACCAATCAGTGCTGATGGAGATGAAGAACACAATGGAGGAGATAAAGGAGAATCTGGAATCTTTAAAGAGCAGAGCTGACAATATGGAGGAAAGAATTAGTACTTTAGAGGATAGGAATACAGATATACTCCAGATGGGAGAGGAGAGAGAACTAAGACTAAAAAGAAATGAAGAAAGACTCTGAGAAATATCTGACTCTATTAGAAAATGTAACATAAGAATTATAGGTATTCCTGAGGGAGAGGAGAGGGAAAGAGGAACAGAGAGCCTATTCAAGGAAATAATAGCTGAGAATTTCCCAGATCTGGGGAAGGAGCAGGAAATACCAGTAAGCGAAGCCAACAGAACACCTATATATATTAACAGACAAAGGACTTCACCACGACACCTAGTGGTAAGGCTAGCCAAGGTCAACGACAAAGAAACAATATTAAGGGCAGCTAGACAAAAACAAAAAATAACGTACAAAAGAACTCCCATCAGGCTCTCAGCGGATTTCTCAACAGAAACTTTTCAGGCTAGAAGAGACTGGAATGATATATTCAAAATACTGAAAGACAAAAACTTTCATCCAAGAATACTCTATCCAGCAAAAATATCCTTCAAATATGATGGAGAAATAGTAACTCTCCCAGATAAACAAAAGCTAAGGGAGTTCATGGCCACGAGACCCCCACTACAAGAAATACTCAAGAAGGCCCTCAGGCCTGAAAAAAAGAAGAGAAAGGGAACACAAAGCTTGGAGGAAGGAGAAAAGTAGGTAGACAAAATCAGAGAAATAATAGATCTTTACCGGAATAGGTTAGCAACCACTTAAATACTAAACTCAAAGATCAAAGGAAGAAATTCACCAAAAATAAATTTAACCTCATCACTGTAAACACACAGCCACAACACAAGATAGAATAAGGTATAACAAGAACAACTTAGAAGGGGAAGAAGAAAGTGACTGAATTGACTTAGTATAAGGAAATAGGAGGCTATCAGATAATGGACTATCTCATACACAAGATTTTTTGCCCAAACCTCAAGGTAACCACTAAACAAATAATCAAAGCAAAACCACTTATGATAAACAAAGAGAAAACTAGAAGAATCATAAGACAGAACAACCAAACTGAATTGGCAGTCCAAAACAAATGGGACAAGAAACAAAGGAAATGCAAAAGAACCAGAAAATAAGTGACAAAACAGCAACATTAAGCCCTCATATATCAATAATTACCTTAAATGTAAATGGATTGAACTCTCCAATCAAAAGATACAGAGTGGCAGGATGGATTAAAAAGCAAGACCCAACAATATGCTGCCTTCAGGAAACACATCTCAGCACTAAAGACAAGCACAGGCTCAGAGTGAAAGGATGGAAGACAATACTCCATGCTAATGGCAAACAAAAGAAAGCAGGTGTTGCCATACTCATATCAGACAAAGTAGACTTCAAGATAAAACAGGTTAAGAAAGACAAAGAAGGGAAATATATAATGATAAAAGGGACACTACATCAAGAAGACATATCACTTATAAATATATATGCACCCAACATAGGAGCACCAATGTACATAAAGCAACTATTAACAAACCTAAAAGGAGAAATCAACAACAACACAATAATAGTAGGGGATCTTAACACCCCACTTACAGCAATGGATAGATCATCCAGACAAAAAGTTAATAAAGAAATAGTAGACTTAAATGAAAAACTGGACGAGATGGACCTAGTAGACATATACAGAGCACTCCATCCAAAAACAGCTGACTACACATTTTTCTCAAGCGTGCATGGAACATTCTCTAGGATAGACCATATGTTGGGAAACAAAGCAAGCCTCAATAAATTTAAGAAGATTGAAATCATAACAAGCATCTTTTCAGACCATAAGGCTATGAAACTGGAAATGAACCATGAAAAAAAAACTGGGAAAGTGACAAAAATGTGGAGATTAAACAACATGCTACTGAACAACCAATGGATCATTGATGAAATTAAAGGAGAAATCAAAAACTATCTGGAAACAAATGAAAATGATAACCTGCCATATCAAACCATATGGGATGCAGCAAAAGCGGTCCTGAGAGGGAAACTCATAGCGATTCAAGCCCACCTTAACAAACAAGAAAAAGTCCTAATAGGCAACCTTAAATTACACCTAACAGAACAAGAAAAAGAAGAAAAAACAAAGCCCAAAGCCAGCAGAAGGAGAGAAATAATAAAAATCAGAGCAGAAATAAATGAAATTGAGACCAAAAAAACAGTAGAAAGGATTAACGAAACAGAGAGTTGGTTCTTCGAGAAGATAAACAAAATCGACAAACCCTTAGCCAGGCTTACTAAGAAAAAAAGAGAAAAGGCTCAAGTAAATAAAATTAGAAATGAAAGAGGAGAAATTACAACGGATACCATGGAAATACAGAGGATTATAAGAGAATACTATGAGAAATTATATGCCAACAAATTGGACAATCTAGAAGAAATGGATAAATTCTTAGACTTATACAACCTCCCAAAATTGAACCAAGAAGAAATGGAGAATCTGAATAGACCAATAACAAGTAAAGAGATTGAAATAGTAATCAAAACCTCCCAAAAAATAAAAGTCCAGGACCAGATGGCTTCTCCAGTGAATTTTACCAAACATTCAAAGAAGATTTAATACCCATCCTTCTCAAACCATTCCAAAAAATAGAGGAAGATGGAACACTTCCTAAATCATTCTACGAGGCCAACATCACCCTGATACCAAAACCAGACAAAGACAATACAAAGAAAGAAAATTACAGGCCAATATCGCTGATGAACATTGATGCAAAAATCCTCAACAAAATATTGGCAAACCGAATACAACAATACATTAAAAAGATCATACACCATGATCAAGTGGGATTTATACCAGAGACGCAGGGATGGTTCAACATCCGCAAATCAATCAACGTGATACATCACATCAACAAAACAAAGAATAAAAACCACATGATCATCTCAATAGACTCAGAGAAGGCATTTGACAAGATACAACATCCATTTATGATAAAAACTCTCAATAAAATGGGAATAGAAGGAAAGTACCTCAACATAATAAAGGCCACATATGACAAACCCACAGCCAACATCATACTCAACGGGGAAAGACTGAAAGCCATTCCTCTGAGAACAGGAACGAGGCAGGGCTGCCCACTCTCACCACTCCTGTTCAACATAGTACTGGAGGTTTTGGCCAGAGCAATTAGGCAAGAAAAAGGAATAAAAGGAATCCAAATAGGTAACGAAGAAGTGAAACTCTCACTATTTGCAGATGACATGATTGTATATATAGAAAACCCTAAAGAATCTGTTGGAAAACTATTAGAAACAATCAACAACTACAGCAAAGTTGCAGGGTACAAAATCAATCTACAAAAATCAGTTGCATTTCTATATGCTAATAATGAACTAGCAGAAAGAGAGCTCAAAAAGATAATACCATTTACAATTGCATCAAAAAGAATAAAATACCTAGGAATAAATCTTACCAAGGAGGTGAAGGACCTATACAATGAGAACTACAAGACATTATTGAAAGAAATCCATGATGACATAAAGAAATGGAAAGATATCCCATGCACGTGGATTGGAAGAATAAACATAGTTAAAATGTCTATATTACCTAAAGCAATCTACAGATTCAATGCAACCCCAATCAGAATCCCAATGACATTCTTCACAGAAACAGAAAAAAGAATACTAAAATTTATATGGGGCAACAAAAGACCCCGAATAGCTAAAGAAATCCTAGAGAAAAAGAACAAAGCAGGAGGCATCACAATCCCTGACTTCAAAACATACTACAAAGCAATAGTAATCAAAACAGCATGGTACTGGTACAAAAACAGACACACAGATCAATGGAACAGAATTGAAAGCCCAGAAATAAAACCACACATATACGGACAGCTAATTTTCGACAAAGGTGCTAAGAACATGCAATGGAGAAAGGAAAGTCTCTTCAATAAATGGTGTTGGGAAAACTGGACAGCCACATGCAAAAGAATGAAAGTGGACCATGTGCTATCGCCATTCACAAAAATTAACTCAAAATGGATCAAAGACCTGAAGGTGAGACCTGAAACTATAAAACTCATAGAAGAAAATATAGGCAACACACTATTTGACATTGGTTTTAAAGGAATCTTTTCGGATGACATACCTACCCAGACTAGGGAAACTAAAGAAAAAATAAACAAGTGGGACTTTATCAGATTAAAGAGCTTTTATAAGACAAATGAAACCAGAATCAAGATGAACAGACAACCAACCAGCTGGGAGAGAATATTTGCAAAACATACATCTGACAAGGGGTTGATCTCCATAATATATAAAGAACTCACACAATTGAACAACAAAAAAACAAACAACCCGATCAAAAAATGGGCAGAGGAAATGAACAGACACTTCTCCAAGGAAGATATACAGATGGCCAATAGGCACATGAAAAGATGCTCAACATCACTAATCATCAGGGAAATGCAAATCAAAACAACACTAAGATACCACGTCACGCCCGTTAGAATGGCTATAATCACCAAGACAAAAAACAACAAATGTTGGAGAGGATGTGGAGAAACAGGAACCCTCATACACAGCTGGTGGGAATGCAAATTGGTGCAGCCTCTATGGAAAACGGTATGGAGATTCCTCAAAGAATTAAAAATAGAGATGCCCTATGATCCAGCCATCCCACTACTGGGAATCTATCCAACGCACCTGAAATCAACAACCCAAAGAGGCTTATGCACCCCTATGTTCACTGCAGCATTATTCACCATAGCCAAGAAGTGGAAGCAACCTAAGTGTCCCTCGACAGACGATTGGATTAAGAAAATGTGGTATATATATACAATGGAATACTACTCAGCCATAAAAAAAGACAAAATCGTCCCATTTGCAACAACATGGATGGGCCTGGAGCATATTATGCTAAGTGAAATAAGCCAGAAAGAGAAAGACAAACACTGTATGATCTCACTCATATGTGGAATATAAACCAACACATGGACAGAGAAAACTGGACTGTGGTTACCAGGGGCAGTGGGGGTGGGGGGTGGGCACAAGGGGTGAAGAGAGTCATATATATGGTGATGGACAAACAAAAATGTACAACCCAAAATTTCACAATGTTAGAAACCATTAAAACATCAATAAAAAAAATGGCATCTGTGCCTTCACAGGTGTTCTCAAAGGCAAAAAAAAAAAAAAAAAAAAAATATGATTTAGGAATCATCTAATCCACCCTCGTTGTCATGTTATCCGTCGACGAATTAGAGGCCTAGAGCGATACAGCGATTGCCCAAGGTCATTCAACAAAGTTGATTCTGAAGCTAAGACTAAAGCCTTGATGTTTTTGGTCTTTATCATTCATATTATATCAATGGTCACTAGTCTTCATAACAGCGTCATTGATAAAGAGGAGTAGAGTAATAGGTCGGTGGTCTAAACAGACAATCCCTCATTTAACACCAAAGTAAAACATTGCAGGACCCAAATGTTGAGGCCTATAGATTTGTGCAAAAGTAGAACCCAAACACAGCAGGAACTAGGACCTCCAAAAAAACTACTATATGCCATCAGGGTTTTTCCAGGACGAAAGCTCTTGTGTCCTCACACTGGGTTGGCATTTTCCAGGTCTGGGCACTCTGTGCACCTGTCCTTCTCATATTAGCCATCCACCACTGTTTAGCCACCCACCACTCAAGACCTGCCATGGGACCTTCTTGTTTTTGCCTAACTGATCAGAGAGAGTGCCACCACTGATGTGAAATCAAAGTATTGTTTGTGGATTGGAAAAAACAACACCTTCTTCAGCCGAAGTCTTCACCCATGGAAGACTTGTTTCTCCATTACAGTTAATCCTGTTAATCAGTTTGGTTTGTATTTATTTAATTCTGCGGGTTTTATTATGACAATACATGTATGCAGAGGTTTACAACTGGCATGTCTATATGTAGACCTAGAAGCTATCATTTATATACCTAATTATCTAATGAATTGACCATTTGTCATTTGAAAAGACTGGGCATTTTCACAGAGATGTCACTATTGTAAAACCTGGGCCTTAGAGATGGTTATTTGTTATTTACTGACACTTTATAATTAGAAGAACTGCAGAATCTGTCATCTTAGAGCCTGAAAAAACTTCAGGGATCATTTAATCAATCTTTCCGTTCTCCTCAGTCTAGTTTCCAGATAAGACAATGGAAACTGAGGGAAGGTAGGTGACAGGCTGAAGGTCACATTGCAAATGAGAAAAAGTGAACTCTAGTTCCAGGAATGCATCTACCTGGCAATGGGATCTTCAGGCAGTCTCTTACCTTCCAAGTGTAGACATTAACAGAAACAGGCAATACTCTATTAGTAACAAGAGTTATGGTGGGAAGATCACTGTCAGGAAAAGTCCGATCTTGAGGAGGGAGTTGTAAAGGGAGGTAAAGATATTTCAGACATTTCCCATTAAAGATTTTAACTTAAGAGACAGATTTATCCCCATTTAAAATCAGTGGCTGTGAGCAGCATAAAGTTTGGTTTTACTACCTAATCCTCAAAGATTGAAATAACTATGGATAAGATAGTTATTATTTATTGGGCTATAGGCAGTGTGCAAAGGGATCTACATTACGTGTCATTCATTTATTCATTCAACAAGTATTTATTCAACATCTACGATATGCCAGGCAGTCTTCTGGACAATGAGAATACTCTAGTGAACAAGACCAGGTCCTTGACCTCTTGGAATTTATATTCAAGAGGGAGAAACAGATAAACAAGTAAACAAATTAAAATACACTTCCAATTTATGCAGATGTTACTCTGTTCCTTCAGGAAACTCACTACTATGACTGCAAAGGCATAAACCCACAAAGAAAAGGATGCAGGAGAGAAGATGACAGAAGATAACAGTGGGTGTCCACAGACCACTGAAGTCAACAAAATTTTGGAAGCTGGAAAACAGAGGATGCTGAGTAACTGGCTCAGTAGATCAAAGAAAGGTAACAAGCACGCCCATAGGAAGGGGAGCAGGACAGTTCATGCTGCAGAACTCCCAAGAAGTTCAAGAGACCAGGTACCTCGGAAGGCAGGAGTACAGTGAGGCCGAAAATAGGAGGTTTGATAGCAAGTGTGTCTAAGGTACAGGGAGACCCTTAGAGTCTCTCCCTCACCCCACAAAACCAGGCGACTGTCTTCTTAGCACCTTTCTCCTAACAGCCCCTAGAACCTTGGCAGCCAGGCCTGTATCTTCCAGGAAGAGACAAAGATTCCTGTAGGGGAAATGGACTAGTTCATGAGAAAAGAACTACAGGGGTGATATGTGTGAGTCCCCAGCAAACAGCCAGGCCAGGTCCCTACCTGATCTCTCCGTGGTGAAATCCACACACACAGGGTTCTGGTGCCTGCCTCTTAAATGAAAGGACTCTTGCTTGAGAGACAGGGTCCAAAACAAACAGAAAAAACTGCAAGGAAGCAAATGTCGAGAGCAAAAAAAGACTCCAAAAATCAACTATAATGTCTTCAGGGGTATTAGAAAAGATTTTGCACTCATGTAACAAGAACAGAATGCAATATAAAAAGGAATATTCAAAGAACAAGAAAGAACTCCAGCAATTTGAAAATACGATAGCAGAGATCAAAATTATATAGTGATTTTTGGAAGATAAAGTTATAGAAATCACCCAGAAGTTAGAATAAAAAGACTGAAAGTAGAACAAAAAGACTGAAAATAGGAGATGAAAAATTAGAGGATCAACAGAGAAGAGCTACTATGTGATTAAAAGGAGTTCCTGGAAGAGAGAAGACAGAAAATGAACAAGAGAAAATTATTTTGTAAATTTGAGAATTTTTCTTAGAATTGAAGGGGTACACGTTTTTAGACTAGGAGGGCTAGACTGAGGGTAACAGGAGCAGACTGGAGCAGGAGGATAGAAGGCTCTAGAAAGGATAGCTTCAAGAAAAAGATTGCACTTAGACCCAGAGAGTACTTGTACCATCACTCACAGGTGGTGATTATTAGCCCCCCCCGCCCCTTTTCTTTTTGTGAGGAAGATCAGCCCTGGGCTAACATCTGATGCCAATCCTCCTCTTTTTCGCTGAAGAAGATCGGCCCTGAGCTAACATCCGTGCCCCTCTTCCTCCACTTTATATAGGACGCCGCCACAGCATGGCCTGACAAAGGGTGCATCGGTGTGCGCCCGGGATCCAAACCTGCGAACCCTGGCCCAGCGAAGCGGAGCACGTGCACTTAACCACTGTGCCACCGGGCCAGTCCCATTAGCTCCTTTTTAACATGAGAAAATCAAAGCTGAGAGGTGAAGGCATTTCTCCAGGTCACACAGCCAGTAACCAGAGGGGCTGGGACTCAACCCTGTCGGTCTGACTCCAAAGCATGTGCTTAGAACCAGGACTTGATATTGCCTGAGACTTTTCTGGACTCTGATTCTGCCACCCAGTGTAATTAGCGACCCTGCCAGATCCATGCTCACCAGCACATGTTCTTGAATTAGCCAGAGTATAACAAAGGAGGGGATGTTGAGAAGTATGAGGTCATTTGCCCCAACTCTCCCTTCAATTCTAGACACCAGGCCACCTCCATTGCTAGATTTGGAAGTTGAATGCAAGTTGCAACTCTGGAGAGTCAGACTCATCTTTGGATTACAGGATTTGAGGAAAAGTAAACTTCTCCGGCACCAAAGGAAGATCCTAAGCTCTGTGATGAGCTTAGAGACAGGATTCCTAGCGGGATCCTCATGATCATCATGGACTCGTTTGAGAGAGAAATTACATCCAAGTTCCAAATGGATAGACTTGGCATTGAGATTCTATAGATTCTTTCGGTTGAAGATAAACCTGGGTATCAAGTAGGCTTCTTCTAGAGTTCCAACAGCTCAGCCAAGGGCCCGTTCAAATCTTTGCCAATCTCAATGACTCCAGGGGGCTGAGTCTAAGCTGATGGACCTAAAAGAGGGAGGGGCAGAGAGGAAAGGTGTTCCTCTGCACCTTTCCTTCCTGAAGTCAAGATTTTTAAGTGAACCAGCAAATGCTTCATTTCTCTCAGTCCGTGCCCTTTAGGGTGGCAGAGTGGTCTGACAGGGTTAACATCTCTGGAAGAAAACCGTTCACCCAATGTGATGAAGTGGAGTTGAAAAAACTGAATTGCTGGCAAAAGCAATCTCCTGGGTCAAGGAATTTTAGCAGCCCTTTTGCTTGGACTCACACCAGTTTGAGAATTTGACTCCGAGTATATGGAGCTTCTCGCTGCTAAGCCATTGTAGGAGCAGCCAAAAATACAAAGCCTGGGTTAAGAAAAGGAACATATCTTTTTTCTTTGACCACTTTGTGGCTATTCTTCCAGTGTGAAGACCCAAGAAGTAAACATGAAATCCTTTACTTGCTCTATCCTTGAAGAAAAAGCACTTATTTCTTGTGTTGGCCTTTCTACAAAGTTTGTTCTTGCAACTGCAAAAGGATGGAAGGCACCTCGCATGCAGACATGTGGACGTGAATGAGGAGATGGTCACAAGCATGACCCCAGCGTTGAGCTACCCCGTCAAGTGCTTAAAGAGCTTTTCTTTGAGCTTCTCCAGTACCCCATAATTAGCCTGCTGTCTGAACTGCATACAGATGGAGTGGCTGGGGAAGAGGAGCAAGAGAATAACTCTAGAGGCAAATAAAATTTATGCAGCTGTCTCTAGCTAGAGAGAGAGAAGATCACCAAGAGAAAATTCGACAAAGAACTATGACCATACAAAACTTGAACTCCTTTTTCACATATCTCACGGATTGAAAAGAAAGCCTTCAAGCAACACATCATTTGCTTGCAAGACATCTACCTTCTCTGAGTATGGACACCACTCGCTCCTGAACAACAGAGAGCAGTGCAACAAGGCTCACCTTGAATTTAGGATCTACTGCTCAGATCCAGACTTAGGGACAGGCTGACCTCAATCACATTATTAGCCTGATACCCAAAGCAGAGACACTCTCAGGAATTAAAAAGTCTCAGACTTTGAAGTGGAGCACATGATGATTTGAGATTCCAGATGAATTTGGAGCTACATTGCCAAAAGTAAACAAATGTGCAAATGTGGTTGTTTTTACCAAAAGATGCCATTATTGTACTTGCGGCGAGCTCTGACTTTTAGAATAAACATGCAGTTGGGATATTAAAATTATCCTGCTAAACCTAGCAGAGATAATAACTATATCACAGGCACAAAATAATTTCTTGGATAATGATGAACATATGTGAACAATTCCCTTTCTTACAACCTATCTCCGTGAGGCCTAATGACTACTTCCAAATTTCCAAGCATCCTGCAGTCTTGAGCATTCTCCCAAGCACCAGTGGCTGCAGACCCAGGCATTGTTCTAGCCAAGCGCTCTCAACAACATCTCTCCTCAGCAAGCTCTCTTTTTAGTTCCTGAAGGTATCTGGGAAGACTGCATCCGCTGCGTTTAGAAACACAGCCTGAGGTGGGAGTTAGAGCCACCACCTGTCCTGCCCACCAATGCCATACAAGTGTGACTTGTTAAAAACAGCAAACCAAAACCAAAAAAAGTCACCTAAAGAATTCCAATTCACTAATCAGAGGACTATTACACATAGTGAAAAAAAAAAAATCACCTGATGAAATCCTTTAAATATTTGTTATTTTAAAATACTTGATAGATTATTAACTTTGATAGAGAATCTCAGGAACTGAGGTCCTTAACCTGATTTTAAGAGTTCCTGCCAATGAAGATTAATTAGAAACCAAGACAGTATATACCCCAAATCATAGTTCAGTCAATGGAAAAGTGATTTGATTCAGAAAAAGGTCATTTGGGGCCCCTTTTTAAGAATACACCCACTGTATAATGAGACTCATCTATAGTATATGTTCTGTTCCAAATGCTTCCCCTTGATACTAATGACAGACTAGGAGAGTATGCTCAGTTTCTTAGTCCTTGCCACCGTCATCCCTTTTCCAGCGAGGAAGTTGAATTTCCAGGCTGTGTAAGATACTGTTGGGTGCTGTAGCTACCCATTGACACTACTCAGAGATTGCCTCTCAGGAAACTGGGACTGAAGGATACACATCTAATTTTATTTTGACTTGGGTATAGCTAAAGTTGTGTGTGTGTGTTTTTTAATCCAAAATGGGTAGTAGCTTTTGAGACAGCCCCAAAGCTGCATGACCCTGCTCCCACTATGGAAATGTTTGACTTAGCGGCACATGAATGAGACTAGTAACGTGCCAAATATTTATCAGGTCTCTTAAAACAAAGAACCTTCAAACAGTCCACTTTTCTTCCAAAAGAATCCCATCACAGTGATGCCACAATCACAGAACAAGAGTGGTGTTTAGGTGGCCTGCGATCCAAGCGCCAGTCAACTGAACCTGGTGATCCTCTGATTTTTTTTTCTTTCTTTAAGCTCAGAAAGGATAGAGACTCAACACTTGTAATTGTAACATGCGCTGGAGTTTCACCATCACCAAGATCTTTACCTGTAATTTTTGCCAATGTTCTTTTCTTTTTGTATGGCACAGACTCATGATAGTGCCAGTCCTATCAATAAACTTTAATATGTTTCTAAGTGATCAAATCACTCCTCATTTAGCATTATTACTCCAGGCTAAATTACTCCAGCTTTTCTTTTAGGATATCTTTTTATTCTCTCTTCACTAATATCTTCATATCTTTTTCATTTTACATGTTTTTTATTTTAAACAGGTAATACATGGCACTACCATGGTACTCACTCAAAAGCCAGAGTGAAAAGTAATTCCCCCACAGCCCCTGTCTGCCAGACTTCCCAGTTCCACATGACAGGTAGCAGTTACTGGTGTTCACACTCTTTTAAAGATAAAGGGGACCAAAATCGTATCAGATTCTCCCTGAGTGTGTAGTTAATGCTGAATATAGCAGGAGGATCTCTTCCTGGCTTTGGCAGGTGCCACTTCTCTAAGACGAGCCCAGCACATCAATTGGCATTTCATTCTCTTCCTTCTGCTCATTCCCGTATAATATAGCACTGTAGACTCATCACCAGTGCTCTCGGAGTCAGAGATTTTTCTACTTTGGAAGCACAGAATGAAAGCACTAAGAATGGTCCTTACAGGTCATCCAACCCCATGCCTTTATAAAGAAGTAGGAGTCCCTGAGAGTGTAGGACACCCACTGAGTTAGAAGGGGAGTGACTCTCCTTATCCATTGCTCTTTTCACTATGGTACCTTATTTTTCTTCCAAACACTGCTTTCTTGGGACTGGCCACACTTCCCTGGCCTGTATCTATGTGCACAGCATCATTTATCTTTATTAAATCCTATTCTGTTACTTAAAGCTCATTTTTATAAATCTGAATAATAGCCTTACACTTATTACTAATTTAAAAAATTACTCCTGTTAGCAATGGATCCCAAAGAAGCAACATCAACAAATTTTTACCTTACTCTTTCTTTTTTTTCTAGTCCATTTTAAGGTATTTAGTAAGATTTATCACTGGAACAATCCTTAAGGAGACAGCGGTATTTGTGGAAGTCTGGCTCTTTGTAGAGCTGAGTCAAAGTGTCTTGATTTCAATTTAGCATATTGGAATAGCTTTGTCACAGGGTTGCCCCAGGAGCTGATTTCAGCCTAGTTCACTGCAGATCCTGGGCTGGTGGAGGAAGCACCCCTTACTGCATCAGCATTAACAACAAGTGCAGAAATAATAATAATGAGGGCTATCATTTGTTAAGCATCTCCTACTGGCAAGTGCTTTATACACATTTCTTATTTAATCCTCATAACAATCCTCACCTTCACTTAACCAACTTGCTGGACTAACCAGTACTCTCCATTTCCTTTGACTACTTACTGATGCCCATGGCTCACCGACTCCTTAAGGACTGCAATTTACTTGTGCGCTTCTGCTCCCATCAGCTGACTTGTAGGTGTACCAAGAGTCAGTTGAATTTTTTCCCAAACCTCTTTATGCCAGTTGTACTTATTACTGTAAATATGTAATTTTAAAAAGTATTACAGAAATGAAGACACATGAGTTATAAAAAAGTTAACTCATAAAAACTTTGTTAAATGCTTTAGAAATATTCGTTGTTTGGCTTAAAAATCTACACTGTTGAATTTAGTGTGAGTGAGAAAACTATAAGCTAAATTATGAAAGGAAAAAAGCAGAATCTAGAAAGATTCTGTGTTCTGATTGTTTTTGCAAATTTCATCAAATTCCTGTTGCATTTTAAAGAAATCACAGACAATAATGCATCAAGGGTATGATTTATGCAGAAAAGACAAGAGCAGCTCAGTCAGGAACCCTAATCTCAAAGAAAGGGTTGTCATGCTGTACAAAAGGTGGCACATGAATGTATGTGTTTATGCTTTAAGTTAAAATAATATGTTTAGGGCTGGCCCCGTGGCTTAGCGGTTGGGTGCGCACACTCTGCTGCTGGCGGCCCGGGTTCGGATCCCGGGCGCGCACCGATGCACCGCTTCTCTGGCCATGCTGAGGCCGCGTCCCGCATGCAGCAACTGGAAGGATGTGCAGCTGTGACATGCAACTATCTACTGGGGCTTTGGGGGGAAAAAACAAATAAATAAAATTATTTAAAAAATAAATAAATAAAATAATATGTTTAAGGTCTTATGCCTTTTTTTTTATGACTCCCTGCTTTAAATGGCTATTGCAATTAATACATCAACTACCCATCCTGATCAAGTCAATGAAGAGGTCTTCTTCTGAAATGAATTCTCATTTCATGGACGAGGAAAGGAGGTCTAGAGGTCAAGTAACTGTCCCTGGTCACACACCTAGTTATTGGTGGAGCTGGAATTAAAACCAAATCATCTGACTTCAAAGCCACGTTCTTGATCTTGATCAAGACTGCCTCATCATTTACACCCCAAACTTGAATAGCTAACATGCCACTCATAGCCTTATAGTTTCCCTTTGTGTTGCAGTGAAGAAGACTAAAGTATGAAATAATCTGTTATAAATCTTTTAGCTCCATATGGGTTTTGCTGGGCTCTTCCAAAAGGATCATTTCAGCAAGGTTGGCTGTGAAACAAATCTCTAAAGCAAACCCTGTGCTCTCATTGGCTTCACTCTCTAACCCCAGCCATGGAATTTGTCTATGGAAACGGTCCAAATTTTTGGCAAGGAATGAATATCCCAGAGAATGCTGGGAGTTTTAGCCCTTTCTCCAATCCATAAAAATCCTTTATAGCATTTTCCAGATTTTGGAACCCCCTGCCTACCTCACTTCCTCATCTTCGTACCTTTCTGTTACTTGACTTACACCTGAGACCTCCTAATACCATATTTTACCTAATAGAATATTGAGGACTGGGGTAGGGGTAGGGGGATGGGAGGAATGATATTTAATAGTGTTGAAGAGTTAGAAATATACCCCAAATTGACAGTAATTATTGCCACTAAGATTTATCCTCACCTGAAACCATGAAATTCAATGGTTTAATTTGCTTGATATTAAAGAGATCAAAGATCTATATAAGCTACATTCATGATACATCTTTCTTAAATGTAACCTGAGTTTGTCCCTGGAAATCTTAAAAGTGAGAAAAGAAAAAAATAAGTAAATGCAATATTAAAAGTTTTCTTGTCTGTTTGTGGAGCAGACATTGTTAGACTATGACTCTAAATCTTGTGAAATAATAGAAATCATAAGAGTCTTACAGAAGCCGTCTTGTTCATCTCCCCCTTCTTCCTCCCTTCTTCCAGGCTAGTCCAATTTAAGCTGTTGATTCCAGCCAGAATCCATCCTATTTTTGAAGTACGGTGGAGAATTAGGACACAACTGCCTTCCTCTGTAGCTCATCTAGAGTTTAATAACCCTCACAGTCATTAGAGTCTAAAAAAATCCTCCTGGATTGGGGACGGATGGCACAGGTTCATGACCCAAGGGGCATGCAGCCCATGGAGGTCTGTGACTTTTCCCAAGCACCGGGATCTCTGACTCACAATAGACGGGCAGGCTTCTCACTTACTACAGCGTTTTTCTGATTGTTCTTCCCCGAGCTCTAGAAAACAAACACTAGATGTGCACAGTCCTGTAAAACCTTTGGACCCTTGGAAAGGGGAGAAAGATTAGGCAATAGCAATATTGGGTCCTCTGAGATATCACAGAGCCATCTTCACAATGCAGTATCAGAAACGCCAGTGCCATACTTAAAAAAAGTTTTCCCCAACGGGGAAGGAAGCTGCAGCTAAAAATACATCATGCCAGCTGTTATAAATTCTCCTCAAAGGAAGCAAAGCAACTCGAGTTACCTCTTTGAAGAGCAGATGAGGGGTTAAGGAAATAATGGAATTTTTCACTTACATGCCAGGTTGGCTAGATTTTGGGAAGGAAGAAGTTTTCCACCAAGAAAGAAAGTCTGTTGGTAAAAAACAAAATAATTGCATGAAAATTTAAAAGGAACTCCAATTGACGCCGGTGGCTCCAAAGGCTTAGGATGGGGATGACCTGCAGCCTGCAAGATGGAATCAGGGTCTCCAGGCCTTGTCCTTCCATGGTTCAATTTCCAACGGGCCACCGCAAAGACCTCTCTTCTCATCAGGCCTGCCTAAAGCTGTGCAGTCTCCCTCCTTCGAGTATCTGTTCTATGGTGTTGAAGACTGACTGGAATGACCATGAAGTAGCTGGTGGCGTCGTAAGAAAACATGGAAGGCAGAGGAAAAAGGAAGGACTTCTTGAGCCAAGTCCCTCCGGCCCGAAAGAGCTGGCCCTGGCCTGGGGCCAATGGATGTGGAAGGATTTCTCCAGCTGCAGACCAGGGGTTCCCAAAGCAGCCACTTGCCCTGAGATCCACGTCGCCCTGCTCCTCACCTCACCTGCTGAAGTGGTTTTGTTTCAGATGTTGGGTCCCTGGGGCCTAGCAGCCATCCTTTCCATGAATGGACGGACCCTCCACCCCCAGGAAGGGCAAGAAACAAGGACCAAAGCCCAAGACATATCCAGGCACTGGATGCCCCAGGAGTTTTTACCTTTTAACTTTGACTTTTGAAATCATTACAGACTTATAAGAAATTACAACAATACTACATAGAGAGGTCTCATGGACCCATCCCCCAGCTTCCCCCAAGGTGACATTTTACATGACTATAGCGCATTATCAAAATCAGGAAACTAACCTTAACACAATACATTGAATGAGATGATAGATCCTACTCAGATCTCAGCAGTTTTTGTACACACTAATATTTTTGATATAAATTTGTCTATAACTCGATGGCATTTTATCACGTGTATAAATTCATATACCTACCTCCACAGTTAAGATCACAGTATGTTATTAAAAATCTGTTAGTATTGAGACCCAGTTGGTAAAACAAGTCACAAAAAAAACCCAAGAGTAGCAATAAATGTCACTATGAGGATTATGACAGAAGGCTAAATGATCAATATTATCACCAAATATTTAGTGAATTCCCAAGGACATCTTGTTTATTTTGGAAATTCATTAACTTCATGAACATCTGCCTAGCGAGCCCAGAATTTATTAAGTCCCTACTGTTCAGCAAACTTTTATGGCGGGGCAAGCAGACAGCTTCAGCTCACATGCCATCTCTTAGTGAATTATATGGCCTTGAGGGCCATATTGAGGAGGATTTGGAGGCCACATCCGGGCTTAGCAAGAGACAGCTATTATCTAACAGAGATGCTCTGCCATGGGAGAGTGGCAGCTGAATGCATCCCAGGAATCTGCCACCTTCAAAATTTCTGCAACTTTGTCAGCCACACAGGGCTGGGAAAGAGGGATAAAGAAGACACAACACCCTGTCCCCAAGGAGTTCGTAATCAGGAAGGGGAGGCAAACATGCCGACCAAAAACTGACACGGAATGCTAAGGCTGACACTGAAGTACATGGGTCAGCACAAAGCAAGTACATTTGGGACACATTTTGGGCTGGTCTTAGATCTGTGTGCTGTGGAGAACACCGACGCTACAGGTGGCTGGTGCATGTAGGGGCAAATTCAGGGTCAGAGAAAAACAGGGGTCTACTAGCTACTAATTGAGTCAATCTCTGAGGATCAGATTAAGAGGGAGAGGCACATAACCTTGGGTTAAGAGCCATCCTCTGGACCCTGACTGCCTGGGTTCAAACCCCAGTTCATCCACTTGGTTTGTGACATTGGTCAAATTACTTAGCCTCTCTGTGCCTCAGTTTCCTCACTTGTCAAATTGGGATAACAGTAACTCCCACATCATGGGGTTATAGGATTAAATGAGTTTATATTTATGTAAAGGGTTTTGAACAGTACCCAGCATGTAGTAAACACTAGGTAGCTGTGTGATATCATTGTTAATTTACTTTTTATGATCTATGGAACTAAAATTTAAAAAATGTATTGTTTTTATCATCAGAAAAATCAATCAAGATTAATAAAAGAAATACTAAGGTTCCAAGCTGTACCATGAGACTGTTGAAGAAGGGAGCAGTTCAAATGGAGCATTTTGGAATAATTTTTGTTACCCAAAGTTTCTGAGTTCTTGCCTCATACTAGGTTAGCAAAGGGCGGCATGTTTTCAAATCCAAATGTAGGGAATGCTAAGAAAACTCAAACATTGCAACAATTTGAATAGAAACAAGTTCCTTTCACTTTTAACTGTAGGACACAGTTTTCTTCCAGGTCCAAGTTCACCAGTGAAGAGCAGACAATAGTTAGGAAGGCAGTCACTGACCTCCACACAAGGGAATTCTGTGGGCTCTCAAGAAAACCATGAGTGATTTGTTCTTTTTCTGAGTGGTTTACTTCTTCTATAGCCAACTTCAGACAGAAGGCAAGGCTAGAGATGCTAAGCCAGGTACTACGCCTCTGATGTTGGGAATTGCTTGTGAGGGCTGAAACAAAGTTGACCAAGACTTCTGTACAGTTTGTGACAGCCAATACCTGTCCTTTCTGGTCCTACAGGCTCATGAAGAATCTGCACATTCTTGCCCTTAGTCATCAGACCCCTGGGTAGCCTTACGAGGAGAGCGAGGTACTGAAAATATATTCTTCCCTCTCTTCTGAAACACCTTGATGCTATCCAAACTGCTGCTTAACAGACTCCTCAACTGTCCCAACCCATTCGTCTCTTATCTCATGGAGGGAGAGGCCCAGCTCAAGGTCCTATGATATCTCACTTGATTTAACTTTTGCAATTAGTAAAAGGTACTCTTAACCTCTGTCTAAATGGATGAAAATAGGTCGATTCTTGGTAGATTAGGACTTAGATTTTGCCCACTACTCTTAGCCTTATCCTAAGCCCTTCCTTCAAAAACTCTGCTATGGCTCCATCATCTATTTTTAATTCCTTCTAAACATCATTTTTCTCCATCTCAATGTCAAAATGTCACCTTCTCAAAGTCAAAAACATCCAAAATCAAGCTTGTAGTTAGTTTCTCTTCCTATCTTGCCTCTTAGCTCTTTGGAATCAGTAACTCAACTTTCTTCATCCCTTAAATGCCTACTATATGCAAAGCACTCCCAATTTATCTCTAACACGTCTCCTTGATAAACCCAGTGGTTAATTCTTGGTCTTCATCTTATTGGACCTATCTAGAATTTTACTCAGTTGATCACCTTTTCCTCCTTGAAACATTTTCTTCATTCGCCTTGCAAGACACACATACACTTGATTTTTCTCCAACTTCAACGGTTTGTCCTTAGAAACCAGGTTTGGTCCTTGGTCCTCTTCTCTATTGACATCTTCGCCTTGGTAATCTCATTTAGTTTCATGGCTTTAAATACTACCCATGTGCTGGTAACTTCCAAATGTCTATGTCAGATCAGTCCTCTCTTCTAAACTACATACTCATATTTCCAACTGCCTACTGGACATCTCTGATTGTCTAACAGACATGCAAACTCATCATATATGACACTGAACTCCCAATCTTACCCCAAAACCTAATCAATAAATACTTTCTCCATCTCAACTGATGGCAATGCCATCCTTCCAGTTGCAGAAGCAAAAAACCTAGAGTCATTCTTGAATTCTTTCCCTCACATCCCTCATTTATTCTGTCAGGAAATCCTGTTGGCCGTACTTTCAAAACATCTAGACTCTGACCACTTTCCACCTCTCTATTCTTAAAGTGATCCCATTAAAATGTGAGTCAGATCACGTCACTCGTCTGCCAAAAATCCTCCAAGGGCTTCCTGGTTTACTGAGAGCAAAAGTCAAAGTCCTTGCAATGGCCTACAATGCCCTGTAGGATCTGGCCCTCACCATTACCTCTGCAACCTCCCCCCACGTTGTCCACCTCACTCACTCCCTTTCAGCCACTGGCCTTCTTGCTTTCCCCCAAACCAGCTGGCACTCTTCTATCTTGGGAGCTCTGCTCTTGCTCTTTCTCTGCCTGGACTACTCTTACCCAAGACTCCCACGTGGCTAAACTCCTCACCTCCTTCAAGTCTTTGCTCACACATCACCTTCTCAACGAAGTCTACCCTGACCACCCTACTTTAATACTATAACCACCTCACCACCTAGGCCTGATCCTCCTGACCCTACTCTTTTTCTTTTTTTTTAAATTATTTTTTTATTTTTTTATTTTGTTTATTTACTTTTCCCCCAAAGCCCCAGTAGACAGTTGTAGGTCATAGCTGCACATCCTTCTAGTTGCTGTATGTGGGACGCAGCCTCAGCATAGCTGGAGAAGCGGTGTGTCGGTGCGCGCCCGGGGTCCGAACCCGGGTCGCCAGTAGTGGAGCGCGTTCACCTAACTGCTAAGCCACGGGGCTGGCCCTACTCTTTTTCTTATTTCCATGCCACTTATCAATCTCTAACATGCTATATAAATCGATAATTTATCTACACTAGACTGCAAGCTCCACAGGGAGGGCATCTTTGCCCTGTTCACTGACATGTCTGAGTGCCTTAGCAGACAAGGCATAAGAGTAGGTGCTCGATAAACATGTTCTAGGTGAACAAATGAACAAAGAAGTGAATCAACAATGTACGTCCAAGTCAACACTGAAATCCAGTCCTAATAATTCCACCTAGGAACATTGCTAGGATCCATTCCTTCTGCTCCACACCTGTTCCTGTCCTAATGATACTTTTATTACCTCACAACCAAGGCTTTGAAACTCAAGAGTCTGCACTCATCACTTTCTATCCGTCTGGTTTGCTCACATTAGGCCAGTCCCCCTCACGGCGTAGCTCACGTCACTGCCGTGCCCATGGCGTTACGCATAGCCTCAGAAGGGCTCTCGGATCTCTTCCCGCAGTCTACTCTTATTGCCGTCTCTCACTACCCTTTCCTTTGTGGACTTCACCTTCCTCCTCACTGTCTCCCAACTCTGCCTGCACACTATGACCTCCATCCCTTTGCTCACAATGCATATCCCTCCCCTCAGTGCCCTCCCCTCTCCTCCTTTCTATATTTCCATTCTAGCTCACTTCCCATTACCTCCCCCTTTCCATCCTAGCTCACTTCCCATTTCCTCTGCAAAAGCTTTCTTGACCCTCCAGTCACAAGGATCTCTCCATTTCCGACATTCACAGTGCTTCCAGTACGGACACCCCCATTCAGCTGACACAATCCTATATTGCCTCATGGCAGACCTTTTTTTGTTTTTTGTTTTTGTTTTTTTTACTGTACTTTTATATAACTCATAGATTATGCAAAAATTTTTGTGGATTAGTCTGGCAAAAAGGAAGATTTAATTTTTAATTGTGAGGCTGACTGATATATCTTCTCTCTCTACTTATAAGCTCCCTGAAAGTGGAAACACTTTCCTTAAGCTTCCTTATATTTCTCACGGACTCAAACACAGTGCTCAGCACCCAGCAGGTGGGCAGTAAGTGTCTGCAGGGCAGTTGAATGATTCAGAATCCACACAGGGAGAAGGCCATGAATGCTAAGGCACAATGACCAAAGGTATAAAATATTAGTGGAATAAACCAAGGTTAAAAACAAAAACTATGTAAGAGAGTGGTCTTCTAGTTTCTTTTCATAAACTGTCATAATGTGGCTGATAATATGAAAATGTGAAGACCAGTTGATCTCAGTTCTTAACTTATAATCAAGTTGTTTAGTGTGGATATTTTTTCCACTTTGTGAGAAGTAAGAAATGTAGTTCTTCAGTGCAGTAGAAGAGGTCCTGAAGCCTTAATCCAACCCATTCTCTATTGCACTGAAATGGCCAAAAGTACAGCAGATTCAGGGCCCCCCAGACCACTCTGCATGGCCCAAGCTCAGGAAAGATGCTTTATCAGGTGACCGTCAGAAGATGCAAATGAGGGCATGGACTGGTGTCAAAGTCAGCACTTTGCTCCTCACTGTCTTGCCAGTCTCTCTCGCTTATTCACTTAGCAGACACTGACTGAGTGCTTACAGTTGCCAGCTCTGGCCAAGGCTGGGCATTTACAGATACGACCTCTCTTACGTTCACTACAGCCCTGGAAGGTAGATATCGTGAATGTTCCCATCTTACAAGTGGGGACCTTGCTCAGAGAGGTTAAGTAACTTGGCCAAGCAGTAGTCAGCAAACTGTAGATCTGAGATTTGGACCTAGGAAGGTGTTGACACCAAAGTCCTTGTTCTTTCCACTTTGTCAAGCTGCCTCCCAGGTGGCTCAGGATATATTTGATAGAGGCACGAGTGAATGAATGACCTGGCTTTGCAGTTTTGATAAACAAAACTTAACCACTATAGAAAATGTAAAGGACTAAAGCAATAACATTAATGTTTTGTTAAAGAGATATTATTGAAATATTCAATAATATTTGAATAATATTGAAATACTCCAATAATATTGAAAGTGTTGACATGGCCTTAGTGTTTGAATGAAACTTTCTGGAGGAGAGATCCAGACTCTTAGACTGAGCTCTTATCTTCTTTGCTGATGCTCTGAAACAGGGCTCCAATCTCTTTCTTCTTCCCAAGATATGTCATCTAGTTATCTTGTTAAACGTTCAAGTCCTTTTCTGCTCAAGTACTACACAGGGACCCAAGGATCCAGGCAGCCAGGACAGTCATCTCTGCATTTCCTCCCCTCTGTCGGGCTAGGTGGCCACAGTGAGAAATAAACGGGCCTGTTGGCTACAATCCGATAACCATCTTGAATGTAGTAACCCTGTCAAGACCTGATCCTGAATGTATACATCAGTAGAGATGGAAATGTGACGACCCAACACTGATTTCAAAACAAATGACATAAAACTCAACCCCTTAAAACACAAAAGACCAAGTTTTGAGAGGGCAGGTGGCTCAGAGCTTGCATCTCTCCCAGCCATCAAAGAGTTTTATAACAATTACCAGATTCTGTCACTGACCCAGGAAACTTGGGCCGAGAAGCTCTGTCACTCCAGCCCGCATGTGTCCGCCCTAACAGTCCCAGCCATTGCTCTCCCTCACACACAGGCTAGCGAACCTGTTCCCTGGATTGTTAGTCTGTGAGAGAGACTGACTGTCACCAGAACCTCTTATGTAGTACATTAATGATGCAATAATCACCTAATTCCCAAAATGTGCCAGTTAGTGATATCTAAATGTAAAAGCAGAAAAAAGAATTAAAAATCTCATGTTGTAGCATTGTCAATGCAGTATCTTAAGTATTTCCTTGGTTATTCCACTAAGGTATTGTTTCAATTAATGTAGTTATAATTCAACACACTTCTACATATTTGAGAAAGCCACTTAAAAAGGCCCATTCACCAAAAGATCCAAGTGGAGGTAGAGGCCAAGAAGCCATCACTGCCAATTCTTAATACTCTCACATCTTTTAATTGGGAGTTCCTGCATGTTGATAGGCACATAAGATCTAACCACAAAATCTTTCCCCCAAAGAAGTTATCTCGGCACTGCTACTATATTCACCGACACATGTAAACTAGCCTCAAGGAATTCTGTTTAACAATGGGCCACCCTCCCACACTGCCATTTTATAGAGGCACCAAATGGCATGTTTGTCCCTCTGCTCAGCCCAAGTGGGGAGCCACAGAAAGGACTCCTGGCCCTAGTCCCAGCTGTGGGCAAGGTACTTTGCTTTAGTGGTCAAAAGAGCAGAAGGCTGTCCTCTGCTCTCCCCTCTGGCAGAGCAGTCCCTGACCCGCCTCTCCTAAGGGGTTAGACTGAGTGAGAAGGCCCCCACATTCACGCCAGGCCACAGCACAGAGCAGCATTCTCAGTTAGCAAACCTGCTCCTCTGGTCAGGAGGAAAGTACCCCCAACAACTGGGGATTAAAACCAGGAAATGCAAGGGAGGGAACATTCCAGGGTGAAATTAATAAAAAAAGAAAAAGGAACAAAAAGAATAAAAAAAAAAAAGACAGTGCACAGAGCCCACGAGGCTGTCTGGTTAACCCCGGGTTAGAGTGAGGTGCAGAGGATCACACACCACTCAGTGCTGGGCAAATCCAAAACCCCAGGGAGAGATGGGGCCAGAAGCAGTTCTCTTTGTGGAAACAGGAAGTTTCCTTTTTTCACCACTTATTCTCTCTTATTTTTTCATTTTTTTGGTCTATTTGTAACCCAAATTTGGACTAGCAATCATTTTTACCTGCCCAGCATTTTCATCCTTCCAGAGGCAAAAGAGTAACAAAGACGGGGTCCAAAGAGCCCTTTCCCACAGCAAATCCCGGTCAGCCCTTCTCTCCCAGGGTTACAGGGTGCTCGGAGCAGACATTCCCAGTGGGACATGCCACACACAGCAAGTCGCCAAACCAGGCTGCGTGGAAGGGCTTCTAGGGCACTTACTTGTACTTGTGCTGGTTCCGATGGTGTTGATTGTGGTGGGGACGGATGAGGAGGAGTAGAGGGGCACATGGCCGTTCTCACACCCCAGGCTTTTGTCCTGCCAGTTAGAGGCGTTGATGCAAATCCCAGAATCCCGAGAGTTCTGCCACCCGTTGAGCTTGTCATCGGAGTTCTGTCTTTGGTGATAGTAGTGCGTCTGCCCATAATCCACAGAGTCTGAGCGGCCTCGGTTCTGGCCGCCAAAGCTGGTCGATGTGCGGTCCTCCAAGTGATTCAGCCACATGGCTAATGCGCTGCGGTCCTCCAGCGATGTGGCCGGGTGGATCAGAGCGTAGGATAGCAGCTGCCTGCTCTCCTCGATGTGCTGGTTGTGCTCAATAGAGTGCGCCAGGATTTGGGGCAGCAGTTTCATATACTCTGCTTTAGCGTCGAGGTTCCCTGGCTTCAGCAAAGGCAGGTGAGTTAACAGGAGGGAAATCACTTTATCCTTGGATTCCTGTTGCCATTGGTTAATGATTCCTGAAAAGGAAAATGCACAGGCAAATAAGCAAACACACCCACAGTGACATGAAACAGCACACTGTAACGAGAATGCCTGTGGATTACAGTGTCTATCTATTTCCCTTGGCTAAATTTTCTCAGAACAGCCCATGCATCAGATTAGATAACCAACCTCAGGTAGTTAGGGGCAGTGCCTTCAACAAAACACGGAACAAATGTTCTTGGATGTTTGGGTCTCCAGAGAGGCTGCAACCACTTGGTACAAGTTTCCTTTCCTAGAAAAGTCTAGTCACACTCCCAGATAGAAGGGGGATAGCAATAAGAAAATCTCCACAGAGAAGGCAGTATAATCAAGAGTCCTTGGGGTAAGGCTGCTTTCCCACCCCAGACACCTGTGGAAATGTGGTTTAAGCCCTGGCAAAGGCATCTGTGTGAAGTTGGCAAAACTTCCTAGATGGAGAAATCTGTCAGGAAAAAGAAGGACTCCCCTCATCTCCGTGAAGGAAGCCTGCGCCCTTCTCACGAGAAGCTGACTCGGAAAACGACCAAGCTCAAAGCTAGAAAGAGCCATGGACCCAGGATGTAGCTCCAGGAGCACCTCTGCTCACACAGACACGCAAGCTGTTTTGCTTTATGTACAGATCTGTTTGGTTATTTTAATGTGGTAAAATATACATAACATAATATTTACCATTTTAACCTTTTTAATTAAGTGTACAGTTGAGTGACATTAAGTACATTCACAATGTTGTGCAACCATCACCATCATCCATCTCCAGATCTTGTTCATCTTCCCAAACTGAAACTCTGTACTCTTTAAACAATAACTCCCATTCCCTCCTCCCCCAGCCCCTGGCAACCACCATTCTACCTTCTGTCTCGATGAACTTGACGACTCTAGGTTCCTCATATAAGTGGAATCATACAGTATTTGCCCTTATGTGACTGGCTTATTGCACTCAGCATAATGTTTTCAAGGTTCATCCATGTGAAGATCTATTTTTAACACACTCCCAAGGAGCCCTTCTGATCAAGACACAAACTTGTTGCCTTTAGGTAAACAATGCACTTTGCCTTGACTGGCCTTTGAGAAGTAGCTTATTCTGGAGACTGGCAGTTATCCACAAGACCTGGGCCACAGGAAAGAAAGCTCTCTTCCAGAAAAGTCATTCCTGACACCTGGAGACCTCAACTCTGGCCCACTGATGACCCTACAGGGACAGGCAGTCCTGCTGGCTTTCACCCAGTATCTGCAGGGTTGAAAAGAGGTTTCTGGAATTTAGCAGAAGGGCTTCATAATTCTAGCAAGGCATAAATATATCAGAACAAGCTCAAGTCATCACTGACCATAAGTTACAAATGCATCAGCCATGTAGTATAAGGCCTCTCAGGACCAGAGGGCTGTATTCAAAGAAACGTATCAGGCAAAGAAGGCATGGTATGCAATGAGCGAATGTGGGCTTTGGAGTTAGGCAAACCTGGGCATGAACTCCAGATCTGCCACTTAATTTGCGATGGAACCTTGGTGAGTTACTTCACCTCTCTGAGCCGCCACTCCCTCATCAGTCAAGAGTTACTAACAGCATCTGCCCCTCCTTGTGTGGTAGGATTAAATGAGGAAATGTATCAACAGGACCTATCACCTGTTGATGGTGGAAATAATTCCTTCTACTTGTCTCTGCATTATTTAGGCCCACATTAGAGCTATGTGGGTGGTTTCAGACACTAAATTTTAAAAATAATCCAACAGTCCTCCTTATCTGCGGTTTTGCTTTCTGTGGTTTCAGTTACTTGCAGTCAACTGCCGTCTGAAAATATTAAATGGAAAATTCCAGAAATAAACCATTCATAAGTTTTAAATCAAGTACCTTTTTGAGTAGCATGATGAAATCTCACGCCGTTCTGCTCCATCCTGCCCAGGACGTGAATCATCTCTTTGCCCCAGTGGATCCACACTGTATATGCTACCCACCCATTAGTCACTTAGTAGCTGTCTTAGTTATCAGCTCAACTGCTGTGGTATCCCAGTGCTTGTGTTCAAGTTACCCTTATTTTACTTAATAATGGCCCCAAAGCACAAAAGTAGTGATGCTGGCAATTCAGATCTCCCAAAGGGAAGCCGTAAAGTGCTTCCTTTAAGAGAAAAGGTGCAAGTTCTTGACTTAATAAGGAAAAAAAAAAAATCATATGTTGAGGTTGCTAAGATCTATAGTAACTTTTATTACAGTATATTGTTATAATTGTTCTATTTTATTATTAGTTATTGTTGTTAATCTCTTACTGTGCCTAACTTATAAATTAGACTTTATCATAGGTATGTGTGTATAGGAAAAAACATGGTCTATATAGGGTTCGGTACTAACCACAGTTTCAGGTATCCACTGGGGGTCTTGGAACATATCCCCCACAGATAAGGAGGGACTACTGTATAGAGAGACCAGAGATGACCCAGAGGAGGTCATTAAAAATTATTAGAGTTGGGAAAGAGGTAGAATGTCAAAAGGTAAAAGCAAATGGGGTTATTGAGCTTACAACTGAACAATATGAAGAGATGCTTGACTCTTTTCAAGTGGGGATTTCATAAGGAGATGAACAGTCAACTATTTAAAGTAGAAGTCTTCAAATTGAAGCAGGAGAGATTCAGATTGAATGCGGAGAAGAACTGAAGTGCCAGAATGACAAAAGACTCAGAGAAGTCACCAAGGAAGGCTCTATCATCTCTGTCCTGGAGGCTTGAAGAACAGAGCTAGATGAGCTAGAGAAGCACTGTTGGATAGGGATATGATGTGAGCCACATATGGAATTGAAAATTTTCTAGTAATAAAGTACAAAGAAGGAGGTGAAATTAATTTTAATGATATATTTTATTTAATCCAATATATCAGAATATTATTATTTCAACTTGTAATCAATATAAAATTATGGATAAAACATTTTACATTCTTTTCTTTGTATTAAGTCTTCAAAATCCAGGGTGTATGTTACCACTGACAGCACGTCTCACCTTGGACTAGCCACAGCAGAAGTGCTCAGAAGCCCTGTGTGGCTGGTGGCTATTGAATTGGCTAGCACAAGGCTAGAGACACTCAGATGGGGAAGGCAGGTGGGAGGGCACAGATGACCTCGGCAGGTCCCTCCCGGCTCCCTGACTCTATATTTAGTTAACTGCCACCTGACACAAGACAACCCTGTTCATTCCACGAGGTACATAGCCTCCCTTTTAAAGTAGCTCTGGGATAGAACTACCATATGATCCAGCTATTCCACTGCTGGGTATTTATCCAAACAACTTGAAAACACCAATGAGTAAAGATACATGTACCTCTGTGTTCATTGCAGCGTTATTCACAATAGCCAAGACTTGGAAGCAACCTAAGCGCCCCTCAAGGGACGAATGGATAAAGA
Source organism: Diceros bicornis minor (assembly GCF_020826845.1). Classification (NCBI taxonomy): domain Eukaryota; kingdom Metazoa; phylum Chordata; class Mammalia; order Perissodactyla; family Rhinocerotidae; genus Diceros; species Diceros bicornis. The sequence continues at coordinate 4,818,374 of NC_080763.1, read as the reverse complement.
AGATGTGGTATATATACACGATGGACTACTACTCAGCCATAAGAAACAATGAAATCCAGCCATTTGTGACAACATGGATGGACATTGAGGGTATTATGCAAAGTGAAATAAGTCAGAGGGAGAAAGTCAAATACCGTATGATTTCCTTCATTAAGTAGTAGATAATAACAACAATAAACAAACACATAGAGACAGAGATTGGATTGGTGGTTACCAGAAGGGAAAGGGGGAGGGAGGAGGGCAAAAGGGATAATGTGGCACATGTGTATGGTGATGGGTTGTAATTAGTATTTGGGTGGTGAACATGATGTAATCTATGCAGAAATAGAAGTATAATGATGTACATCTGAAATTTATACAATGTTATAAACCAATGTTACTGCAATAAACAAAAATTTTAAAAAATAAAATAAAATAAAAATAAAAATAGAGTAGTTCTAGGAGACGAAAAAAGCACCATTCTAACTTTATCATCAATACATTTTCAGCATGTTTTAAATTATGAATATGCTTAGGATTAAGATAAAATCTATTCATTAAGCCCAAGGAGCTAAACAGGCACTAGCAAGAAGCAAAAGGCTGAGGCCGGCCCGATGGCGCAGCAGTTAAGTTGGTGCATTCTGCTTCGGAGGCCTGAGGTTCACCGGTTCCAATTCCAGCCACAGACCTACTCACAGCTCATCAGGCCATCCTGAGGCGGCATCCCACATAGAAGAGCTACAACTCCACAACTATGAAACACAACTATGTCCTGGGGCTTTGGGGAGAAAAAGGAGGAAGATTGGCAACAGATGTTAGCACAGGGCCAATCTTCCTCAAAAAAAAAAAAAAGCAAAAGACCTGAGAGGAAGATGAATCTATGTCTGATGCCAACACTGAGCAGAGGCAGCTAGTGCACACCCTGGAAAATGTATGTTTAAAAATAAAATTTAGGAACAACCATTAATAAAAATGCACAAGGCCAAGGAACTCTCTAGCTTTCTGCTAGGTCACTTCCCCATGGATATTCTACTCTTCCGCAAAAGGTCAGCCTGAAAAAAAAAAAATCAGAAACAAAACCAAAATGTTAATAGAACTTGGAGTGCAAACTAGACATGTTATCTCCATGTCAGCACTCTCTGCCAGGATCACCCTGAGATCCAGAGGCGGAACAAGCACAGCAAAGAGGAAAGGAAAACAGGAGGCCGTTGCCCTGGTCCCCTCCAGGGCAAAAGGGTTCTTTCTCTATCCTCGGGATGGGCTTGGGTGTGTGGGGCTGTGACGTGGTCAGGAGGACAGCTATGACTTCTGTTTACTACCACTGGGAACATGGAAATAAGCCTGCCTTTGGAGGGCTAACTACACTGACCGGATCAAACGATTTCCGCCACTGCTCCAGCGGCCGCGCAGAGAGCTAACAGTCCTGGATGTCTGCCACGTGCCAGGCACTTTTCTAAGCACTGTGCATATAATGACTCATTTAATCCTCACAAGAAGCTTATGAAGTAGGTCCTTTTACCAGCCTTATTTTACAGATGAGCACACAGAGGCACAGAGAGGTCAAGTAACTTGCCCCAGGTGCCCTGGCTTGTGAGGTGGCAGGATGGGGTATGCAAATTAGCATAAAGATGCATAATGGCTATCATGTAGAAAGGGTTGGCCATAAGCTAATACATTAACATTTAAAATACATGTAATATATAATTATATAATACATAAAATATACAATATAATTACATATAAAACATATGTACATATATTTACAAATATAATAATACAAATATATTAATAGAGTACATGGATCAGCAGAAGAGTTGGTCAGCTGTAGATGTGTAGAAAAAAAGGAGTTAGAGAGACAAGGTAGGTGATATTGTGGTTTTAAAATATGTCCACAATTTCTTTGACACTCCTCTCTCTTCAAAAGCTGGAGTCTAATTAATTCCCTTCCCTTTGGGTGCAGGCTGGACTTGAGTCACTTCTAGCAAAAAGAATGTAGGGAAGTGTCAGAGTGTGACTCCATGGATTAGGCTGTAAAAGGCACTGCACCTTTTACCTTGCTCTCTGGGAGAAGCCAGCTGCCATGAGGAGAGGACACTCAAGCACTGGACAGGAGGTCCCGATGGTGAGGACCTGTGGCCTCCTGTTGATAGCCATGGGAGAGACCATCCTGGAAGCAGCATGCCCAGCCCCAGCTAAGCCTTCAGATGACGGCCCTCCAGGCAACGTTTTGAGGGACCCTGAGCCAGAACCACCCATATTCCAGATCCACAGAAACTGTGTGATATCATGTTTATTGTTGTTTTAAGCTGCTAAGTTTTGGGTGATTTGTTATGTGGCCAAAGATAGCTGATACACCTCTCCAAGGGCCCCTCCAGGAAAAAGGAAGTTTCAGCCATTTGTCTTTGAGAAGTTCAGTCCTTTGGACAAAGTGATTCCCACTCTGAGACGGACTCACGAAGCTAACCTATTGCCACTAAACACTCACCTCACTTAGCCGCCTGCTAAGTGCTCTGACTACCCACTCACCAAACCACCTTTGCACTGGGATTTAGCTCCCCAGGCACCTTCAGGGAGAGAATGAATTGATCACATAGATTCGAGGTATTTCTAAATTCTGTGACCATCATTTTTCAGGGCAACTTAATAAACGGTTTCTGATTATGATTTGGCTCCCTGTGGAGGCCTTGCTGTGCTGATTTTATGGACTTGGAGCACATCTGGTCCCTGTGATGATGGCTCCTCATGGCAAATTAATAGGCCAGCACTGCAGGGTCTACTTCCCTCTTTCTAGTTGGTGTGAGTCAGTCTCTCAGCATGAGCACCCCCAGGGTGCAGATGAGTGAGCATCTCCACCTTCAAACAGAAGCCAGGCCCTGCAGGCAGGGCCTTGGTTCATGATGGCTAGGTCCTGCCCAGCTGCCCACTGGCCTTCTTTGTGGCATCCACACCAACTTCAGAGAGCATGTGTATTCAATGGATTGTCCTTACTGGGGAAGACCCAGGGATCCTTAAAATTTTCAATTCATTGATCACCCTGTAATGCTGTTTCTATTCTTATCCCCAATATCACTCTACTCAGTAGATAGAGCAAAAGGGGAGTGCAAGAACAGCAAGGTTCAATGAAGCCAGCTCACCTCAATGACTTTCTCTGAATATTTTCTCTATGATTTCTCTGAATAAGGAGCAGAGATATAAGGGTTTGCTGAATGTTTTATGTGGGTAAAATTTAATGATTTATAATTTATAAACCAGTGACATAGGAGTAGTAAAAAAATTTTAAAGAGCTATAATTAAAGACCAGGAGGATTAGGAAACTGTCCCAACGATTCGTGGAGTGACACGGAGTGTGTTTAAATACCAAGTCTGGTATTATTACCACACAATGGTATGTCAACGTTTAAGGGCTCCACTTGTTAATAAACTACCCTTAAATTGCTATTTTATTATACCTTTGTTTTCAGTTTAATAACATTTACCATAAAAGGGTTTCTTACAAGTGTATGTAGGCAATTTTCTCATGTGAGAAATGGCTGGAAATTAAGTGCACACATACAAGAAAAACTGGTTAAATAACTGTAATAAAAGGCAGGAACACTAGTGGGTCTGAAATGGTCAAATGCTTCTTGGAAGAATTTATATTACAAACTCAATCCTAGACGCATCATGTAATAAAGGCTTTTAAATTAGTGCTAATGCACAACTCAAGGACAGCCAGTGGTAACACTACATACCATGCATTTGGTATGGATGTGAGTTGACACAGGGCACCTGAAAAACCAGGGGGGAAAATGGCAAATACCAATGTGGCAAAGGGTGGGATTCTTGTGTTGGCACCTGCACTTGCCTGTTGTCTCCCAAGGTACCGTCTTGAACTAAAGGTGACTAGAGAAACATCTGCATAATTTGGGGGAGCCCTGCAAGTGACGTGGAATAGACCAGTTATGATGGGGGACCCAGGTAATATGGGATTACTGAGACCCTACAGCTACTTGTAGTGCTTTGAGAAGATACAAAGGATTGAGAAGATAGAAACCTTCTCGCTATTTTCAAGAAGGGTGATTGTCGGCTCTCAAGATGGCCCCCACAGATCCTCGCTTCCTGGTACTCACACCCTTGTGCACTCCTTTACCACACTGCACCTGAACAGGTCTGTGTGACCAGAGTGTGGCAGAGGTGTTCTGAGATTAGGTCATAATGGCTTCACATCACTCTCTTGGTTCACTCAGTCTAGGGGAAGCCAGCCATCCCAATCATGGAGACACTCAGGCAGCCCCCGGGAGAGGCCCATGTGGGGAGGAACTCAGGCCTCCTACTAACAGCCAGCACCAACTTGCCAGCCATGTGAGTGAGCCATCTTGGAAGTGGATTCTCCAGCTCTAGTCAATATCATGACTGCATCCTTACAAGAGACCTTGAGCCAGAACTACCCAGCTAGCCTGTTCCAAATTCCTGACCCTCAGAAAGCTGTGAGATAAATGTTATTATATGAAGCCATTAGGTTTGGGCAATTTGATATATGGCAATAGTTAATTCATACAAGGAGCTTCATGTTACTTGGCAAAAATCACTCAAAAATGGTAATGCCATTGAATTCACTAAAAAGGCAGGGATCTATGTAGTAGACTCCACAGCCCATTGTAACCACTAGAGCTTTCTCTGACAGCATGAAGGTCATTAGATGCTGGTCATTCATAGGCACCTGACTGTCCTCAAAGGGCAAGAACCAGGTACCTCTGGCCCTAATAGACACCAATAGTGACCCACTTACCACTCCAGAGTGATCTGGTCATCTCTTCAATGGGAACTTTCATATAAATTAGAGATGAAGAAAATGTTACCTTACTCTTGACAAATGCAAGATAAATCCTTGCAAACCATATTCGGCTAGTTTTTTATACCAAAACCCTCCAGAGGAGAGGCTGTAAATATTTCCAAAGCAGGAAGCTTCCCACTCACTAATCCTTGGTGCCACTCTCACACTCCCAGATCACCGCTGACAAAATCCCACATCCCACAAAATGACTCTCTCATAGTATTTCAAAGTAATGAATTAGCAGTCCTCATGCCAACCTTGCAAAAGAGAACAACATGCTTTGTACTATACACTTAGATTCAGGCCTTGTTCCATGAGAAGCACTAGAAATGAGAGCCTTGAAAGAAGCACCCCATGGTCCAGGTAGCCTAATTGCAATACTATTTGTTAACGAAGAATGCTAGGGCCAAAACCCTTGGCAACGTCCAAACAGAATCAACAAAGGAGCGGCTTGGGAGGAATATAAACAGGTCAAGTCACAAAAGAATAGTTTCTGCTTGATCCAACAGACCAAACTGAACAACAGCCACTTCACACAACAGACTTATAAACCTCACGAGTCCGGGAAGGGCCAGAGTGAACAAGCTGCATCTCTGACATCAGGGAGCCACTCGATGTCTTTAAATGAGTCTGGACTGTTAAGTCACTGGGTCCTCCACTTTCTAAAACAATGAGGAAGTTGCTCACCAACTTATAGACAAAATTTCCCATTTTGAGAGAGAGGAATCCAAAGTGTAACTATGAATGTAAGAGCCCTGTGATGTGTGTAACTCTGTAAATATTGTCACCAAGGAACTGCACATATTTATTCCCAAAATATACGTTAGAAAAGTTGATAGTAAAATTCATGTATCACTCATTTTAGGCATGAAATCTGAAATGCATGTACAAATTATTCTATGGAGGAGAGAATGAACAATTTTGTAGAGGCAGGATATTCAAATCCATGGTCACAAATGAAGTGTTACTACGTTTGAAAAGAAAGGCCTAACTGGCTGCACAAGGATGGAGTTGGGTGACCGCCCCTAGAACATATTCAGTCCTGCTCTAGTCCTCCTTAGGCATAGCCCTATAGAGGGAGTTAGAGGCACACCTCCCTTTCTGGTTCTCTTGAGCTATTAGCTTACTCCAAGATTCATGCCAAGGTAAGCAGAAAAGGCAGCTTAATTTCACCTGCTACTTGTGCACTAAACTGGTTTTCAGGTTAGTAGGTCTGTCGATGCCATTAGAATAAGATCGTTCAGATTTTTTGAGGAAGAGAGCTGCTTTTTAATTTCTAAAGTCCTCCAGGGCAGTGGGGTAAGAAGGAGAAAAGGTAGGAGGGACGATGGTCAAGGATGAAGTTCTCTAATCAGGAATGAGAATGGCCAAGGCAATTTCCCTCCTTCTGGGCCCCCCACCATGAAATTAAATAGATCCAGAGGTCAGTGGCTGGACCAGAATCAGGAGGACTGACTGGATGAGGACCCTTGGCTTTAGTAGACTTTGTGGGAATGCTGCAGGAGAAGACAAGAGCTCAGAGCCCACAGTTACAATGTCTGTGGACAAGAGCCTCTCGCTCATCTTTCCTGAATCTCAAACACACTATCTAGAATTCTAAACCAAAGGAAGTACAAAAACAGCCAGAGGACGTAGGCCACTCTGGTCTAGAGTCAAGAGTGACAGCAGTGGCCTGTTTTGTTTTAATCTAGTTTTACACGACCATCTTTACAGGTGCATGTTATTTATTAATCCAGTAGATATTTATCTATGGTCCCTATCAATGTACATGGCTTGGTGCTAGGATCTGCCCTTTTCAATGGGGTGTCCCTTCAGAGATAGCCATGGGTAAAGCTTTGTACCACATAGAAATGTCTGCAATACAAAGAATTTGGAGAGAATCAGACAAGAGCAGGAGGGAAATACGTTAAGGTCTCCATTTATAGAACCAACGGGCAACTCTGTAAGGAGAGAATCCATTTTCTAAAGTAACCCCAGAACCTCCTGCAGACCTCCAGCCAGTATCTGACATATTATTTACTGGAAAAACATAAAGAGCTTGATCAATTACCACTAGGCCAATGGAGACTTAACCTTTGGCTATTAAATCTTAAAAGAGATGGTTATTTATCATTATACTCTCTGCTGTAGAGGTACCCTGTATACATCCAAACCCTCTCCCTCCCGCCCCCCATCATCATCCATGAAGGAGTTTAAGAATCTACCTCCTTCCTTGAATCCTGTTGATCTACCCTGGCCCTCATCGCCTTGCTGCACCACACAGTCTAGCTCAGTGAGGTACACACTTGTACGACACTCCTTCTCCTCAATCAGACCACTGGCTCCTTGAGGGCAGGGACCATGCCTCCCACTTCTGTGTCTCTTATTCACTTGCCTAGGTTGGTGCTGATGACGCAGGCTTGCTAGACCAAACTGGACAAAAGATACACACAGGGCCAGCCCCGTGGCTTAGCGGTAAAGTGCGTGCGCTCCGCTACTTGCGGCCCGGGTTCAGATCCCGGGTGCGCACTGACGCACTGCTTCTCCAGCCATGCTGAGGCCGCGTCCCACACACAGCAACTAGAAGGATGTGCAACTATGACATACAACTATCTACTGGGGCTTTGGGGGAAAAAAAGGAGGAGGATTGGCAATAGATGTTAGCTCAGAGCTGGTCTTCCTTAGCAAAAAAGAGGAGGATTAGCACGGATGTTAGCTCAGGGCTGATCTTCCTCACAAAAAAAAAAAAAAAGATACATGCAGTTTCCTATCTCGGAGGATGACACGGCAGATCTGGCAGATCTGTTCGTTCTTGGCTTTGTCTGTCTCTGGTTAGGTGTCTGGTTAGGCAAAGGGTCAACAGTGGAAACCTCTGGACCAGGGCAGAATGGTGAGGGACACTGGGCCCTGTCAGAAGGGGAGCTCTGACCTCTTCAAGGTGGATGCTCCCTAGCGTCTTCTCATCAGCCCCCTCCCGAGGCCCTGTCTGCTCTCTAAGACCCCCCCACCATCTCCACTCACACACACACACACAGGTGGGAGAGCCAAGACACCCTGAGACTTGGACCCAAGACACAGGTTACAACTCCTAAGATGGGCTCAGTTGTCAGGGCTCCGTTCCGAGGTATTCACTTCCAAGAACTGTAGGAGTATCAGGTGATCTAAGTGACTCGAGGAAAAAGAAAAGAAAGATAATAAAGCGTAGTGATTGAGAGCACAAATTCTAGCTGTATTGTCTGGGTTTGAATCCAGATCTTCCATTTAGTTAGCTGTGTGACCTTGGGCAATTCACTTAACCACTCTGTACATTTCAGTTTCCTCATCTGGAAAAGGGATACCTCACAGGATTGTCGTGATGTTTGAGTTATTTAACCTGTGTGAAGCATGGGGACCAATGTCTGGCCCATAGTGAAAGCTAAATGATTGTTAGCAACACTCACCATCATCTAAGGGACCAGGATGATGCTCCACGGGACCCTCTCCTACAGACTGGGGAAGGGGAGGAGGAGAGAACAGGAGAGCCAAAAAGGCCTAAGGCACTGGTTCTCAAAGTGTAGGGGGTTCACACACCTGGAAACTTGTTAGAAATGCAAATTCTGCAACCCCTCCCTAGATCTACTGAATCAGAAACTCTGTGTCTAAAAAGCTCTTCAGGTGATTCAGATCCAGGCTTAAGTTCGAGACCCACTGTCAAAGGAACTAAGAGAAAGCATGGCCTCCAATTTCCAGCTTTGGGATGATCAGCAGGTTAAGGCTGATGTGAAATCAGGTGGGAAAAATAAATTTCCTACCAGGAGAAGGGCTAAGGGGAATCAATTCAAAGGGTGGCAAGGACTACTTAAGAGGAAGTTGTTGGATTAAAAAACATAACCAACAAACAACCAAGCAAAATGTCATAATATTTCTAGGACAGGATTGATCTCTCAAGTTTTCCATTCATAGCAATCTAGCCAGTTAAAAGGAGTCACAGTGCCTTCTGAGGCTGGACAGGGGAGCTACCATGTGGCCCACTTGTGTTTGAAGAGTGCCATCAGAAGAATAAACAAGTCTGCCCAGGCCTGGGGTGGCTTGTGACTAAAATGAAGGTGAGAATTTCCATTTTAAAGCATCTTTATCACAGAATCACACCCTTACAAACCACCCCTACATCATCCCCCGAGTTCTGGGCTGCTCCAAGGAGGGTGCTCCAAGGAGGGTCGCAGGAGGCCCAGATGAGGCTGGACTGCAGAGCCAGAGCGTTACCTCTGAACGGTTGCTCTGAAGAGCATCTGATGAAGAAGTATCAACTCACGGGTCTGACGATGAACCACGAGACATGCAGCAACAGGAGCAAAATCTCTTGATTAGAGGACCATAATATTTTGCTGAGTTTGGCGGGGAGGGCACAGATGCTGTACAGGTTATGTGGAGCTGAACACATTCCAGTTGAACCAGATGTTAGGTGAAAAAGTTGTGAGTTGATGGAATTATCACATAAGGGATTGCTCCATCTCCTCCCTTTCCACTCTGTCCTCCTCCTTTTCTTCCCTCCTCTGGTGTCCACTGGCCACAGCTCATCATTATTGGGTGTCCAGCTGGGTACTGTGATGTCAGAAGCATCACCCTCAGTGGATGATGCCTGAGGAGAGACTAGCAGCCCAGCCCTGTTTGGGGACACATGGCTCTGATTTGTGCTCCCATGACACCACGCTCCCTCCATTTACCTGATAACATCTCACATCTCATACATTTCCAGAAGCCCTTATCCTCCCATCCCAAAACCAATATGGTATTCAGAGAAACTGAGGCACAGAAAAACTCACCCGACGTCACACAGCAGTACCCTGGGACAGCTGTAAACAGTGCTAGAGCTTCCTGACCACTTGTCCACACCAATCCAGGGGAGCTGGCTGCCTTTTATAGAAAGTTTCCACACACCTTCTATTCCTAACCTTGATCACAAGCATCGCCGGTCCGCACGCTTCAGAAGCACCAGCAGACTCTGTGTCACAGGCTTGGTAACACACCACATTTAGGACCATGAGCACAACTTGATTGCAGGGACACTGAATTCTAGATATTCTTCTTGGGCTGCTTTTTTGTTTTTATTTCAAACACAGCTAACTAAACAGGGCTTTATACATCAATGAAGCCAACTTTGGTTCTCTAAGAAAAATCAGCAGCTTACCACAAACAACCCTTCCTGTTGTGTGTGCCCCATGATCCCCATGATGCCAAGAATGTCAAGAGGCTGCAATTTTGTGGTAGGAAGAATACTTTGTTCCTAACTGCCCATGGTGGGGCAGGACCCATCTTTTTTTTGTTTTTATTTTGCAAGCTTACAGTAACTGTACTGAGAAAATGAAAGATAATCAAATAAATAGAGATCATCACTTCTTTATATATATATATATATATTTCTAAAGTTATCAGAATGTCTTGACCTTGAGATCTACAATGGGTAGAGCCTTTGGAAGAAAAGGAAGCAGGCCCCTTGGAATCAGATCTGAAAGTGAAGGTGAAGAACAGATATATAACCTTTAGCACAAGGCCTGCTCAACTAATCACTGAACAGATTCCAGTGCCTAAATAAAGCCCCGGAAAGCACACATATCAGAAGAACTGGTTCATTTATAAGACAACTGATGGGTCAAGACAGGGAGCACACACCAGCCAATAAGGTGACTTGGTTTCTCAACATGACAGAAGTGCATTTCAACCGTGTAGTAAATGAAACAAAACTTAATTGTAAAAGATCCCTGACTGTCCCCCATGTGATCGCCTTTGCTGCCTCCTCATGTGACTGGCCTCCCAATTTAGAGCGTAACCAACTCCCAATGACCTGTAATAACACCATTCCCAAATTAGAGCTCTCAATTTGACTTGGCCTTGGTCCCTTCCTCAAAGCAAAATAAAGCATCCGTTTTCCTTTTTTCACATTCATAACACTCTCCTTTTTGAGTTGCCAACTCAAACCCTGCTCCAGTCACATTGAGCCCTTCCTCTATTTTTTTTTTTTTTCTGGTTAGCCAAAGAGCCTGATGGAAAAACACCAAGAGACAAAAACAAAAACAAAATCAGACAAAAATTCCAAGTAAGTGACATTCAGCTGGAAAAGCTATGATTCACATGCAAATAAAAATCTCCTGAATTCACTGTTATATGACGCAAGGCCCTGGCTCCAACATAAAAAGGGCAGAATGAAATCACCCACAATTAAACTCACTCTGGAATGCTGGAATTCTCTGGCTAGGCCTCCCCAATGAATGATAAGAAAATCCCTAACTGTAACAGAATGAAGCTAATTGCGTTGGATACCAGGGCATCCCCACCTCAGCTGACACTCACTCCTGCACACTCCCAGTCCAGCCTTCTCCACCTGCTCTCACTCCCGACCTGGACTCTGCATAACCTACGTGGAGATGGAGCTCAGACAGGTCTCCCAGGGGGTAGCCCTCTCTCTGGGCAGACATGAGGGGATTGTGCCGAGAACCCTGGACCTCACCCTACCCCCACTCAGGATGCTAGTGTGGAGGAAAGCTTTCTACGGAGCTCTGGGGAGATCTCCCCACGACTAAGCAGGACCTCTGTTTGAGCTTCACAGCATCATCAGCGTCTGATCTCAAGTCCAGGCCAGAGATAGTTTTGCAAGTCACCTCTCCTGACCGGTAGATAATTTGCCATCCCACTTCCCCATTTTCTCCTCAGGGGAAAGTTGACCAGACATCACTTTCTTTTTCTCCAGATCGTTCCCTTAGGATGCACACTCCACCTGCTTGAGAATCACAGAATTCTGGACATGGAAGGGACCTCAGAGATCCTCTGGCCCTTCCTTTACTAGTTGTGGGGGTCCCACCGCATGATTCCTCCCTGATGGTCACCCGGGCTGAGTTACTCCCTAGCCACAGGGAGCCCACTTCCACCATCAGAGAGCCAGGATTACTGCAGCCATAACTGGCCTCTCTGCAGTGTCTTCCCATTCAGCAAAGGTCAGTTTTTCTGAAACCACAAAGAATAAATCTACAGATACTTGTACACCCATGTTCACAGCAGCACTGTTCACAATAACCAAAAGCAACCCAAACGCCCATCAACAGATGAATGGATAAACAAAATGTGGTCTATACATAAAATGGAATATTATCCAGCCTCTAAAAGGAATGAAATTCTGACATATGCTACAACATAGATGAACCTTGATAACACTGTGCTAAGTGCAAGAAGCCAAACACAAAAGGACAAATACTGTATGACTCCACTTACATGAGTTACCTAGAGTAGGCAAATTCATAGAGACAGAGAGTAGAACAGTGGTTGCTAGGGGCTGAGAGGAGGAGGGAAGTTGTTGTCTAATGTGTAAAGAGTTTCTGTTTGGAATGATGAAAATGTTCTGGAAATAAACAGTGGTGATGGTAGCACAACATTGTGAATATAATTAATGTAACAGAACTGTACACTTAAAAATGATTAAAATGGCAAATTTTATGTTATGTATATTTTACTACAATAATAAAATACAAAAAAAAAAAAAAAACGACTTCCCCTTTCACAAGATAGCCATCCCCCCTAAATTTTCTTTTTCAGGATAAAAATCCCCAGTTCCTTCTAATAATCTTGAAATAATGTGATATATAGACCCCCACAGCCTGCTGGCCACCCTCCTCTGGGTCCACTCAATGTCTCTTGGAAAACGTGGCACCCAGAACTGAACAGCAGGCTGCGCTCAGCCACCTCCTCCCAATGTCTCTCTCTGCGGCACACAGTGGGCCTCCTGACTCCCTGTTTTGGCCACCAGGGCAAAAAGGTCCAGCTTCGAAAAACATACCATATTGCACCCCACTCCCCTGCTGCTGCTTCCCAGGCCCAGATCCATTTCCCAGACAGCTGTGGGCAGCTGCAGCTGAGAGGTGAAACCCACAAAGGCAACTGGGGGGCGTGGGGTGGGGCACCACCTCAGCTGAGCACACTCTGGCCTGTCCACAGATTTCCTGCGTTTCTCATGGGTGTTTGGCAAATGGAAACAGGGTAGGCACAGGAGGCATCTCTCTCCAGGCATTCAAGGATGCCTCTTATCAGCCACCCACCACCAGCCTGTAGCCACCATCATGGTGCTCAGCCACCAAGCTGGACCAGCCTCCCTGCCTTCCATGCACTTGCCCCTCTCGATCCATCTGGAAAAGGTTTGAAAGTCTGAGGTAGGAAAGTTCCCTTTTGCATTGTAAAGTATGTTGAAACTGAGCGGCCTGGGTGTTGGTCTGACTCCACAAGTGACTAATTCATTTCCTGAAAGTAAACTGCTCACCCTTTGGAAGCGGACCCACGATTTTGGGGTGCCATTTGAGTGTCACTAACTAGGTAAATATTTAGTGGCACAAGCCAAGGAGCTTTTCTAGGAATGTGAGTTAATTTGCTAAATTAATGACCCTTAAGGTGGCACCCTGAAAAAAAAGTTAACTCGTCTTTAATGGGTGAACAATGTATGCTTGGGACAGGGTATTGGGGGAGAGTGCTTCTCTAACTAGTAGGAATAATGACATATAAATTAAAACCAGGTCTGACTTTAAAATCTCTACCTTCTAACTTTTCTTGACTCCTGATGTTCTATTAATATCTGAGTCAATGATGGGTTGACTTGGGAAAACTCTGTTTTCTATGCCAATATTTTGCCTGGAGTTTGAAATGACAGGATTTGAAAAATCCCTTCTCTGTGAGTCTGTTGGCCCCGGGAATTCCATACAGAAGATCTCATATATCTGCCACTCACTAAAAGACTGTGCCCACCTGGATATACCAGGAGACATGCCTCCCATTCTCCCGTGTGGAACAATTTAGACTTCAAGCAGCTGGCTTGAAAAAGCCTTTGCCTTGAAGAATAAAAAGGTGATTTCTTTTTGGCTCAAACGACCACTTAATCCTTTCAAAATGACTACTATGCCATCTTCTCCTCCTTCAAGAAATAGGCAATCTGCGGAGAGTAATCTAAATTTTCTGATTAAAAGTATGCAGACAGATGAGTGTTTTCAGAGCTCTGTGGGGAAAAGGATGGGTTTGTGTGTGTAGTGGGCTCTGATGTAGAAATAAATCAAGCTGAGAAGTGATTCTCAATGGAAGAATCATGGAAGTTGATGAATTTGATGGAGAAAAGGTCATTCTGGGTTCCCAATCTCACGCTCAGCCTCCCTCAGAATGAGCCCTCTCAGTTAAGAACTCAGGAACCATATGTGACTGTGTTGGGCAAGTGCATCACCACCACCCCCGTGGGTCCTCCCTAGACAGAAAAGGGGGCTTCCCTGACTCTTCTTGAATCCTGGCACGGTCCTGTGCCTCACACTCTGTCCTACTTCACAACCACTTGAGCCTGGGTTTTAGGCCAACCCTACAAGATATCCTGGAATCAGATGCCATCTGCCTGCTATTCCATCCCCATCAGGGGTACCCCAGAAAGGAGATAACTGTGACTCCAAGAGATGACAGCCCTCCCTCGTGTCCTAAAGCCTGAGCCCGTGAAGGCCAGAGCATCAGTGCACATCTTGGGAACTTGATTATGTGCTGAGAAACTCCATCTTAAATACTTTTTGGAACAAAAGTAATGCTTAAAATATAACTGATGATCAGTAAGCATTAACATTAGCAGGGTTATCAGGAATTAGGACATGTCAGAGAGATTCAAAAGATGAGCCCTCAGTGGGATGTGTGCTGGGAGGGCGCTGGTTGAGAGTTAGGGCCCAGATATGGTGGGTGTTTGTCACTTGGCTACAGTTGGCACCAGTGCTCAACAGCCTCTGGGAAACCACCTTATTTTATTTTTCTGTGACTCCCTCCTGTACAGGCCTGGCCTGGGGAGACGGAGATGCCACAGAGGACAGCAAACGGAATGAAACAGTAGAGACAAGAGGCCAACATGGAACTGAGCAAGTCCCAGCTGCTTCTGCTGCTTTCTGAGTCTTAGAACTAAGTACAACTTATGGACTCTTCCTCTATAAACTCATAGGAAGAATCAACAAGATTCTTTCATGCATGCAGCAGACTCCCCATGCCCTGAACATTAAAGGCCATATTGTGGGATGGGAACATGGCTCCTTCTTCGTCCAGGGATTCCTGAACCAAACACTCCCTTCACCTCAGGCGTGTTTATAATATTCACCCTACACTCCCTGTAAGGCCAGTCCTGTAACCAAACACTGTACCATTACAATAGCGCTCTTCAGTGGCTCTGTGTTTCTTCTTACAGTGGGCGTTGCATCAGTCACACATCTTTCCATCATCTGGGGCAGCGGTCTGCCACAGCTTACCTCTACTGCTTGTCTTTTGGGAGATTTCCAATTCTCACTTTGTTTAAACTTAAAGAAACTGCTGGGGTGGGGCCTGTGGCTTAGCGGTTAAGTATGCGCGCTCCGCTACTGGCGGCCCAAGTTCAGATCCCAGGCGTGCACCGCCACACCGCTTGTCCGGCCATGCTGAGGCGGCGTCCCACATACAGCAACTAGAAGGATGCGCAACTATGACATACAACTATCTACTGGGGCTTTGGGGAGAGAAAGGGAAAACAAAAAGGAGGAGGATTGGCAATAGATGTTAGCTCAGGGCCAGTCTTCCTCAGCAAAAAGAGGAGGACTGGCATGGATGTTAGCTCAGGGCTGATCTTCCTTACAGGAAAAAAAAAAAAGAAAAAGAAACTGCTGAATTGGTCTCTGCATATTTTTCACTTGGGGCCCCATCAAGAAGTGACTAAAAACTTTTCCAAAATTACTGGTGTCCCCCACACATAATGATCGATACACACACATAATTACATTTACCTACTCAACTTATGGTTTCCTTTATAACTTATTAATATCTAACATCTGAGGAGTACTTTTTTTAAAAGTTTGCAAAATCTCTTTCTAAACATTATCACACCCAATTTTCAAAACAAGCATGACTGGGCAAGTGGTGTGGAGAGGAGGCTGGTGCAGGTGAGGTGACGTATGCGAGGCCCTCTACGCAGCCCCATGTCCCGTTCCCCAGCCTGGCGCTGTGTCCACTGTCCTCGCTGGGAGGCTACACAAAGGCTCACTGAAGAAAGGTCCACACAGCGTGGCCTGACCAGTGCACTTATGTCTTCTTGGTTCTTCTTACGAATGAATCTAAACCTGGGTGGACATTAGAAATTTAATAATAGTTTAAGAGCAAATCCCAGCAGGCCTCCAAAGCAACAGAGAATCACGTACTGACGGCAAATGTGATGTTGCTTTCTTCTTCTTCCTCTGGCTACGCTGGCCGGTGCAAGTGCAAGGGTGTGTCGGGTGAGAGGAGAAGAGCCTCCAGAACATGCCATTATGATTCTCTAACAATAACAACACTCACACTGGCAATGTCAACTGGAAAGATTAAAAGCATGAGGTTCTTTTACTCTACGTGGCAACTACTTCTCAAATAAAAAATAAAAGTAAAAATATGAACTGCTTCATCAGGTCTCAGTGATGCTAGTTACTTTAAGTATTCTTCAGATCTTAGCATTATAAACTGAAGAATGTGCTGAAAAGAGCGTTTCTGGATCTTGTTTCAACTAAGTCACTTTTCAATTTTCCAGAAAAGGATATTTAAGAAATGTGGCTAAATTTAAGCAACTTAAGTTTAGTTAACTTTCCCTTAAAATCACGATATCAAAAAGTAATCATACACTAAAAAGACCTCAATACCCACATTAGAACCCTAAACATTATCTCTACTCATAGTCCAGAGACATACACAATCCAAGTCCCTCAGTCACAGACCTGAAAACTACACCGCATCAGCAAGAAGCCACCCACAGCAGACGTGGGAATGAGAGCCCAATTCACCAGACACTGTCTTATTATTTTTTATTTTCTGAAAAGTAACTTTTTTTCCAAACAGAACATCTGGCAGGTGTATTAAGACCAATACTGTTACTTTTCACTTGCGTAGTTCTTATTCTACAACTTCATGAAGCTTAAGAAAAGATTTCTGTATAAAGAAATACACAGTGACCTCAGACATGCTTGTGAGATTTCCCAGCAGACACAACATAGGAACGAATGATGGCGGAGGATGGACATAAGCCATCTATGATCGGAAGATAAGGAGGTCCCCAGTGGGGCTTTGAACACACACTCCATCTTCTCTGGACACACACACACCTGTCCCACCATCATTTTGCCTCCAAATCTTCCAGGTCACTATCCTATCCTGCCTTCTTTATCTCGGGTCCTGGACAAAATCCCTCATCAAACCTTGAAGGCTATCAAACAGAAGTCTCTCTCTTCGCACATTGTGAGAGATGGACCTCGTAAGGATAAGCAGATGGCAGAGTTCCCATACAGAAACCAGCAGTGCCAAACAGTTTGGTGCAGAGTTGTCTCCCAACTGCAGATGGGACCTCAGGGACATAGCCCTAGGTTCTAAGTCTGGAAATGCAACCTCTTGTGCCTCAGTTTCCTCATAAGAAAACAGTAAACATAATACCCTTCCATCACCAGATGCTTCCAAAGAAAGACATGGAAAACAATGGTCTGTGCATCTAAAGACTCAGCACTAGTGTCATGACAAGGCGTTCACTTTGAATGTCCTTGTCTAAAGATCTTTACTCCTATAAGCTAAAACCTCCTCTCTCGCCCAGGCCTGAGTGTCCTCTGAAATCCAGTCTCTGCCTAGAATCCTGCATCATCTGGAAAGGGAAGAAAGTTTAAAAGTTCCTCGTTGCAGATTGGTATTTTTAGCACTTTTAGAAAAGATTAGACTGTTTTTCCTATAATTTATTTCTCATAATATTAGCACTTGTGTTTTAAGAGCACGTAGCAGGGAGCTATTGTTAGAGAACACAGGATCAGAATAAAGTGGCAGAGTTATAAGGTTTACTGCTCATTCTCTTCTTTTGCTGAAAATATCTTCTAAATGTCTGCTTTCCAATTAGCAGCTCCAAAACATTCCTGGTGCAACGGACTGTAGACATATAAGAATCACCAAAACCCAACTTTAAACATTTGACCTTCTGTCCCAGTCTCCAAGAGTGACGGGAAACTGGCTCAGGTGTGAGTTTCCACAAAGTCCTACCTGTCTGTCAGACACAAAATTCAAACCTGAGTCAATCAAAAACAAGCATTTCAAATATCTGTCTTGTGTGTTTCCCCTACTTCTTCCTTCTGTCTGTTTCTTGGCTATTTTACTACTTTTAAATCTTACATAGGACAAAGAAAGTAATGTCACTTGAAAGAAGTTTGGGGACAAGGTTGGGTCAAGCAGAAGGTAAAATAAAAGGTTGGGATTATCCAGGGTTTCAATTAACCATGCTCTCTCAATAGACTATCTATCTATCTATCTATCTATCTACCCATCTATCTACCTACCTACCTACCTACCTACCTGTCATCCATATACCGCACACACACAATTATAGATAGGTAAGTAGAAAGAGAGAGAGAGAGAATAAATGAATGAGAATCAGCTGCAGGTCATTAGAGACTACTTAAAAAGCATTCAGATACTAGTATAAACCCTAGGAGACTAATTCAGTAGACAAACATGCCCTTTTAACCAAACAGGTCCAACAAATGAGAGAATTTCCTCCTTTCAGCAAGCCAAATATGTTACTGTGCTTTAAAAGACTAATTAACACAATATTATGGTATTCAAGCACGTGTGGGTTATGGAGAGGAACCTTCACTCCATAAGCAGACACTGAATGTATGGTGTGAGTTATGAAGGAGCCCCGGAGATTTTGCTTTGTTTCATTAATATTCACATATCCACTTGGTAAGAACCGAGGCTTGGAACTACGATTTCCATTACAAAGCCCCTGAACTGCCAGGAATGAGTCATGGCCCTGTGCCTGGGCACTGCACTCATTTTCTCCATTAACCAGGCTCCATACTGACAAATTCCAGGAGAAAAGCTGAATGAGTCAGGTTCAGGAATAAAGCACAGTAGAATACTATGCATGGAGGAGGCAGGGTAGTAGGAATTGGGGTTTTTTGTTATTGTTTTGTTCTTTTTAAATAGAAACATTCATCAGACAGCAAAAAGCATAGATCCATCCAATTATAAGGATTCTAAGACCATGAGCAAATTGGTTACCCAAACACTACATAGTGTGGTACAAGTGCTAGGATCAATAACAGCCTTTCAAGGGCAATTCCACAGACCCTTAACACATAGAGCACTACCTTTGGACCACTTCCAAATACCTTCTCTTGTCCTGATTTTCTTCTTCAGGTGTCTTCCACTAGCTGACTTTCCCAGAGAAATGGGAAGTCACCAGTAGATAACAAGTCAGATAAGAAAATGAGGGAACTGCGTGGCCAGAACTCAGGCAGAGCATGTGCAGTGTTTCAGCAGGTACAGCAAACTTGACTGTACAAACGGGTCTCCGGCTTCAGTGGGAAGCAAGTGCATAATGCAAGGCTCTAAGGCTGTGGGGACCTCTTTTGCATCCTGTCGTGTTCCCCTCTGCCATTCTAGTTACAGAAATTGGAGTCCAAATCTCTTTAGCCCTCTTCTTTCTTGAGAATTGCCACCTATGTTTAGGAGATGAAGGCCTAGAACATTGTCATCCTGGCCATCTATTTAAAAAGTTCTTACCTGAGCATATCTTGGGAAGCCAGGGAAGGTGGAAATATTGAAAGTACTAAAAGTACCAACAGCTAACGTCTTTTCAAAACTTCTGATCTTATCTGAAGTTTGAAACCTGGACCATAAAATGATTTGAAAATTGAGAAGAATCACAATAAATGGAGAAATCTGAATATGCCAAAGGCACTTGCAAAGCCAAAACGTGAAGTGAATTAATGAGGGTGATTGTGAGGAGCGGGCATATCTTTTCTCTAATATGGACTTGCTGTGGTATGCAGTGGCTCCTTTGTCCAAGATTACACTCTGGTTCACGTCTTTCCTAGGATTGAGCCACGGGCTTGCTTTTTCTTTTTTTGGATTTGGCCTCCAACGTTTAGGCACAAGTCAGCACACACAGATGAATAGATTAGCTGAGCTAATTTAAGGGAGCCCTACCATGAAAGGATTCTTTTTTAGCCCTCTCTATTTAGGTTAAGGTTTGTGCCTGCGCGAGACATTTACTGGAGGACTGAATTTTCTAAACCTTCCAAGCAAGGAATGTCTACCATGAGATCTTCCTCCCAACAGGCTACTTGCTTATTCACTGGGGCTCTGATGTCCCCATTGCCACATAGCATTAAAACATGCCAATTAAGGTGACCTCACTTCTATTGCAGGGTGACTCCAGCCTCACTTTCATAAATGCAGTGAGCACACACCGTGTTGGGATCCAGGTTGGTGAATATCCCTATCAGCCAAAACTTGATAAAACTTAATTTGATATGACAACTCTATTGACTTGCTAACAGAAGCAATCATTTTGATTAAATCACAGAGTTCCTAAATCTTACATTTAGAAACAAACTAATGATTTGAAGCTCTCTACTGCTGAAACATGGGTTCTCATGTCCTTATACTTCTGCATAGTTAGACCTAGACCTAATGTGTGGCTAAGGAATAAGTTTAAAGTTTAGCCCTCAAGCAAAAATTTCAGAAAGATTCCTTGGCTTCCTGGCTATAAAATAAGCTGCTCTCCATGGTAGGGCATTTTCTACCTTCTTTTAAAAATCTCTCCCCATCCCACTGATTTGAGTGTCATTTGGGGCATGGCTACATGGATGCTAAGGGATATACTGCATTGTCACAATGACAAGTGTGTCAATGGATTTCCTTCTCATGTTTTTGACATTTAAAGACATCAGCAGAAAGGTAGACACCAACTGTGTCCTCTTGCTGGCAGAGACTAAAAACCTGTGTGGTAGAAACCAAGCCAGGACCTGTCCAGTGTCAGGATGACAGAATCAATTTGGAGAACAGAATCAATTATCCATTGCCTTCTCTTTTGTTTCTCAAACTCTTAGGCATGCTGAAGAGGTCAAGTTTTAAACAAGCTGCTGTTGTGTTCTTACTTTTTAAGAGAACCTCATGCAGAAATTTATATCCAAAAGGCAACTTAAAGGAGCAGCAAAACTCCTGCCCTTCTCTTCCTAAAAATGGAATAAATTTAGTTGGCAGCATCTTTGTTGCCACTGAATATATTTACTTCTTAAATGAGACAAACCTCGTTAGGTTTCTCTCCCACTCTGCAGGGACACAGGCCTCCTTTGCATAACCTCTTCTTCCCATCCAAAAGAATGAGAACACCATGCTTTAATATTTTGCCATTTCTGGTTGGATGCAAGTGGGATGCTAAAATGGATTTAGGTCCCAGGGGGGAGAAGTGAATGAATTTTCTTCACTCCCCTCCCCACGTAATTCTATGTGCCCAAGCATGGCTTTTTAAGATTCAGAGAGCAGACTGAATGCATAGAGGCAACAGAGGCTTCAGAAAGCAGGGCAGAGTGGCCCTCAGAGGTAAGGTCTGAAAAAGAAACCAATCCAGATCCATGGGCTGAGGTTTGAAGTGTAAGACTAATGGCCGTGACTGTTTACACAGACAGAAGACAGTTATTTAAGGGTGAAATTTGATCTACCTTGAGCTCAGCCAAAATGATGATCTGAGAGAAGTGTTATGCTATTTCTTCTTAGACTCAGCTGCAAAAGGGCCCTGCAGAGTGGCAAGGCTGTCGGTGGGGGCCACTGCTCCCTCCCAAGGGCTGCAGAGCCACCCGACCCCGGGCCCAGCGCCTAGAGCCCCGCTGTAGAGCTTCCCCTCAATGATGCCTGGGCATCCTAACAGCAGGTGGGGATTCAGTGGACTTCCAGAATGTTCCTTCTAAGCGGGCTGAGAGGGTAAATGAAACCAGTCCAAACTTCAAGTGCTAAAAGCAGCAGGCAGCCTGCTTTGCTGACACTGTCACAAACCCACAGTGGAGAACAGGCAGCCATTATTTCTTCACTGACCCTGAGAGAGCTTGTATTGCCTGTATTGTTTTCTAACTTTGGAAGCACCAAATAAGGACGACTTTTGGTTCAAGGTAGGAGCCATGACTATTTATATGACCTCACTCTTTCTTACATAATATATTAAACAAGCCTTTTAGGCCTAAGTTTGAAAGAGCCAAAGTCTCCCTCTGGACACACATGTGTGGCTCCTACTGAAGCTGGTGTGACTTGGCTGTCAGACAGCTGGGGACAAACTTCACTCTTCAGCACGGATGTGATGGATAAGTAACAGTTTCCAAGATCAGAATACAATGCTCTGATAAAAAGCCACTGGAGGAGTATGGAAAAAATGCCCTTCAAGCCCAAATCAGCAAATACTTGCCATCATTTACGAATGTGCCTGTCTACCTTCCTAGCTTGTAAGTTAACCTTTGAGAAAAGCCCCTAGGCACCCCTCATTCAAGATCATTCAAGATCTCTTCCAGTCACCCTCAACTGCTGGTGGACTGCAGCCTGGGCCAGAGGATCACTCTTCCACTGTTAACACAGTGATATTTCACTCCATCACTGCGTGGGAAGATGCAGAGCAGTTTCCAGGGCAATAAATTACTTTACGGTTGCACTTGATCATTTCATTGTTCCCATGTTACAGACAGACATTTTATGGTAATTGATCTCGATTTGGTACATACATAGATTTATTACGCACTACCTTGTCCCAAAAAGAATTTTAAATGACTTACATATGGTCTTAGGAACTGCCCCACGTCCGCCTAACACTTAAAAAACAATATTATCCTTTCACAATAACTTGGATGATCTTTTTTAAATTAAAGGTAGCCTTCACACAGCTAAAGTTGAAAGCAAATCAAGTGTAAGTAATTCCAACCCTCCAATTTTTCATTTACAAACAAACCCCAATGTGATGGGACGTCCTCCTAGGGGCCCTCTGAACTTTATGCAGCCCTTTCTGAAGTCCTACTGGATCCAGCTGTAGATGCGCAGAAGATGGGCTGAGAGCGACAGGTGCCACATTCTGACAAAGTGCCACATCTATAGATGCTGTAAATGAAGTCTCCTGGGATGGGTTTTAATCATCCCCACCCCCCTCCACCCTAGCATAAAGGGTCAAGATGACTGCACCCAACTGGAGGCTCAAAAGAAATAAAGCAACAGATGAAAACAAAACCAAAGCAGCTGACCGTACCCTAAAGAAAAAAGTCTGTAATCTGAAAAGGAAGCTGTAGACGAAGGTAAGGGTGTGATGCATCCTGCCCCTGCCCCCCAGGCTCTGCGCCCCCCTCCCCTGCAGTTTAACTTTCTGCTTTGGCTCCGCTGCACATCTTCCCTGAGGTGTCACTTCAGGCCCCTGTGTTGAGCCCTGATAATCCAAGCTTCGATTTCAGCCCGCTGGCATCTGGTTCATTGCCAAACTCACGGCAACGGAGACATAGAGACCTAGGCTGAGACAGGTTCAGATTCTGGCTTCACATACGTTGACTTCTAGAAGACTGAGTTCATTTCACGTTCTCAGTAAAGTCCACGACTCCTGGCCTGACACTCAAGACCTTCAACAATCTTGTCCCAAGCTGCCTTTCTCTTCTCTCATCTTCCTGGAGCCTAAGCCTCAGCAGATTCTGCCTTAGCTCATGCTACCCCTCCACCTGGAAGAAGACTGCCCACCTTCACTTGAAGGGTCAATCCATACCTGTCCTTCAGCAAATTCATCTAACAAACACTAACATGGCACTCACTGTGTGCCAGGCTCTGTTCTGAGCACTTACCTACCTCACTTAATCCTTACGACAACCCTGAGGGGTAGGTACTCTGATTACCTGCATTATAAAGATGAGGAAGCAGAGGCATAAAGATGTGATCCAGCCTTCTCAAGGAGCCATGCGTAAGGAGGAAGGCCAAGGGTCAAACCTGGTGGTCCAACCCCAGAATCTGTGTTCTTAATGATGATGCTAGGCTGTGTATTTCAACTCCAGGTAAAACTTCTCCCTCCCCTAAATGCCATAGCCCTTTAGTGGTATCTCTCTTACGATCTTACCATTTTCTACCTAACTTTTGAGATGTGTATAGGCACTTACTCTTTTCCGGTAGATGTAAGCTCCTTGAGGACGGAGCCCATGTCTGATTCAACTTTGGCCCCTATGGCTCAGCTCTGAGCCCTGCACCTGCTTGGCCGTGCCTGTCAATATCTGTGGGTGGGAGGAAGCAAACAAGGAAGGAAGAAGGAACTCCTCAGCTAAGGGGGCCCTGCTGGAGTGCGGAAACACTTCAGTCTTTGTTTTCATCCGTGTACGGTGGCCATTTTTACATTTACTTGCTTTAGGAGCAATTTAGCTGCTATAGTAAGGAAAGCAGGTAGTCTTGAAGATTAAAGCTGTGTCCTGTGTGCATGGGAGGCCACAGCAGTCCATTTCCCCTTTGCTCTTCCCATACACAAGAGCTACTTGCAGAGGTGGTGGTAGTGACAGTGACGACAACAGCAGCAGTAACAACAACAAACACCACTATCAATTTTTGCACATCAGCTGGGCACTTCACATCCAGAGTTTGCAATCTTTTCAATAACTCTGCAAGCTAGGCTTTATCCTCCTTATTTTACAGATGTGAACTGAGATCAGAAAGGCTAATTCATTTGGCCAAGGTCACAAACTGGTAAAACATAGCACGGAGGCATGAACCCAGTTCTGCTTCGCTCAGGGTCCGTCTGGGCTGCATCCACTGCATAGCAATGCCTACAGTCCCATAGGAGCTAAGAAATGCAAGTCACCTGGCCCATTCATCCTCTACTTCCTGGACTCTGTGGTTTAGTCTTTTAGGTGAAAAGCTATGCTCACACACGCACAGTTCTTCCAAGAAACTAGAAGAATAATAACCTAGTTTAACATAGCTCAGAGTCCTTAATTACAGGAACAGACAGGATGGTGGTCACAAAAATGCACCATGAGATCTACAGGAGGGTGGTGCTGCTGGGGATGGGGACAAGGGATAGGGCCGGACAGACTTGCTTGAGTCAAACAGGCAGAGAACCACATGTTCTGTTTAGAAGAAAGAATAAATCACTTCTCATTAAGCTATACAGTTGTCTTAGTTGGGCCACAACAAACACTCAGTGGGTTCACAGCATTACCACAAAAACGTTGTAGTGGTCTGGGGTGTAAATGACGATTCTTCTTTACACAGGAAGAGCAGTGCTGTCCACCCACAGGGGCAGGGGGCACAGGGAATCCCTCAAAACGCAGCCACACTCCAACATGATTCAGCTCTGATTCATCGAATCTGCAACAGTATTGTATTCACTCTAGGACTTGGAGCAAAGGGTATCTTACAGGCCTGCAAAATCGTCTTTCCATGCTCCTAAATGCAGGACCACTTCCTCTAACATGCTCCACAGCTCACAGCACGCCTGAGAGAGGCTCTGTGAGACAGCGAGGTGGTGCTGTTATAAGCAGAAACGCTAACAGCTAGTGGGCCTAGTTAGAAACCAGCCCCATGAAGGGTGGATGAAATAAGACTCATGCTTCTGAAGAGAAAAGCTCCCATTAAATATTCTTTATCAGCTTGTTTCAGCCAAACTTGACACATTTGCTCCTCATTTCTAGTAGATGGTGATTTCCAGTCTATGACTCTTCCTCTAATGGGGTATTCCGTGGAAAGCACGCGTCTGGAGGGAGCCTATGAGGAGATGGTGGCCCCCTTGCCCTCCTCAGAGGAACTCCGGGGAGGGGCAGGTGGGTGATGTAACAGCCCCTCGGCTCAGTCTCCTACAGTGAATGGAAGGTGAGGAAGAAAGCAGGATGGTGCGTTCAGGGTCTTCACGGTCATCAGCGTCCCACTGTCGTCCAGGCGGCAGCCACAAACTCAGCAGCCTTGCCGACCTCCCACTTCGAAGTGGGACTTCTTAGTTTGAACAAAGAAGACAAAACACGGTAGCCTAACCTAAACTTCCTCTGCTCTGTCGCCTTGGGCACTGATCTGATTCCATCTTTCCTTCTGTAGACATGACTCTCCTTGTCTGTGGGTCCTTCCAGACCCTGCAGTGGAACATGATGGAGGAAGAAGGGCACAGACTCAGGAGCCAGATACCCCGGGTTCAAGTCCTGTCTCTGTCACTCACCAGCTCTGTGACCTTGCGCAAGGCACTTCACCTCTCTGGCCTCAGTCTCCTCACCTACACAATGGGGATGAAGATAACAGCACCTCTCTCAGAGGGATGTTCTAGTGAGTTGACTAGAAAGGGGATTAAATTAGAACAGAAGTGCCACATAAGCATTAACTATTACTATTATTATTACTTTTCCCTTCCTATCTTCAATCTTTCCTTTGTTTTCTTTCAACAAATATTTATTGAATATCCCCTGGATACAAGACTACACTGGATGCTATGTGAACTTCAAATATAGACAGGGTACAGTCCTTGCCCTCCAAGGAAGGACAGAAGGTAAAAGGCTATAGTAGAAAAAAGTTGCCGGGCTGGGATTTGGGTAACCTGGACTCTGGCCCTAGCATTGTCATAACTTCTTTGTGGCTTTCTCACCTGTAAACGCCAAGATCCTTCTAGAGATCTTGACAATAGAAAATAACAGTACACGGCCAGGCCCCACATACCATGCCATCTGAGCGATTATACAAGAAGTACCACAAAAGCTCAGAGGGGAGAGAAATGGTTTCTAGTTGGGCCAGTCAAGGAAGGCATTGCAGGCTCCAAATCTGTGCTCGGCCCCGAAGGACAGGTCGGAGATTGGGAGACGGAGATCAGGGAGGCTATTTCCCGTGGAGGAGGGATGATGCACAGAGGTACAAGAGTATTTAGGAACCAGTATGCAGAACATGTGGGTTATAGCTGAGAACTAGTTTGGGGGAAGCAGGAGGGAAAACATACAAGGTCAGCTTGGGGAGGGCTGGTGTGCAATAAAACCCTGGGCAGTTTTTGAGGAAGAAATAATATCAGAATGGAGTATGGGGAGATACACCTGCTGGTGGCCTGCAGGAGGGACCCGGCTGGAGGGAGAACAGCTGGAAGACAACTGCATGAGGAAGGCACAAAGACAGAGAGCGTGAGGGCAGTCTGCGGGCTCAGAGGGAGGCAGGCCTCACCATGGATCAGCTGTCTGGTCTGGGGCGCTCTCTCAACCTCTCTCATCCACCGTTTTCTCAAGTTAACAAGAGGATAACAGAGCAGAGAGCAGGCAGAGTGTCTGTACATGGTAAGGACTCAGGAAACATTACCTAGAAAACGAAGTAATGAATGTGAGCAAAGTTGTGAATGAAGAATTACCATTCACCTTGCAGTCAGTTATTGGTGAAACAAATAGCAGGGGACAGCAAGAGAGAGGGTGGCCATGGAGACCTCCCCCAAGTCACCGGGCCTGCAGAGGAGGGAGAAGACAGAGAGAGCTGGTGATCCAGGAGCGTGTCAGGATGTGGAGGAAGGATGTTCACTTCTCCTTGACTCTTCAATCAGAAGGACCCAGGGTAACTGGACACTGCAGTTGCTGTCTCCAACAAAGGCGTAGATGAGGGAGAGACTACAGCCAATGCCCTCCCTGGACCTGGAACCCTGACCTACACACACAGAGTCCCTGAGAAGAGAGGAGAGGTTAGACTCTCAGACTCTCAGCCCAAGGCCCGTGGGGGTACCAATGAGGGATATCATCGCATCCCAAGAAGGACAATAAACATTACTGTTTCCATTTTCAAGATGAGGAAATTGGGCTGAGGTCACTGGTGAGTTGGTAACAGCTGAACCCAGAGCTGAGGACTTTGTCTCAGACTTGGAAGCCTGCTCCCCCATGCAGCTGTCTCTAAGGGCTATTTTCACCCCAATCAGCCTTCACAACCAGATCTAAAACCACGGTGCAAAATACAAGAGCATGAAAGTGGAAATAAAATAGGTGCTTCTATATCTATTTCAATCCCATTCATTTTTAATAACTACTCAGGTTAGGCTTTACATGAACGGTGAGAAGTTGGTTTAAATCTTGGTTTATCTCTTGGTTGACTAGTAAAATATTGTCATTCTGCTCAAGTGAAGAAAAGGCCCATCAAAAATGTCACACTTATTTAGCTTTTCTTAAAACTAAGTGCACACCTCCTGGGCACTTTCTTCCAGGGTCTTAAGCACCTGTGATTTGCCAGTGTTTAGTTTGCTAGTATGTTCCATCCCTCCCACACGTGGGTACATATGTGTCTGTGGGCCTGTGACTACCAAAGGGTAATGTCACTCTGTCAATCACACAGAGTCTCCTCTGAAGTGGGATCATTTGTCCTCTTAGTTAAGTGTCTCTGCCAGCATATGCTATTTATACACCGAAGGCATCTGGCTCAGAATGGGGGCTAATATGATCATAATAAAAATAAAAATAAAAATAAAAAAATAATAATAATACAGACTGGTTAGCAGGAGAGTCTCCAGTATGAGCAAACCAACTATGTCAAGAAGCCTCCCCTAATGAGGAAGTAAATGAGATACCAGGCCACTGGTCAGGAAGCTCACACAGCCATTGTCTGTAAATCCACAAAGCACTGCTGTCCCTAGGACTTCCCATGAGTCCCTCCTTCCACTCATCTTGGAGGTCCCCTCTTCGCCCTAGTGCCTGGAACAATGCTTCTGGGGTTTTCCCGCAATCATCTGCTTCTTCTTATGCCTTATTCCAGAGCTGGGGGGACCCCTAACTGTCAGTCTTGCTTAGTCATGGGTGCCTGAGAGTCTCTCATCAGACTCACCCTAAGAACCAAAAGGCTCTCTTTTACTGATTTTACCTGAACATCAGTGGAAGCAACCTGGCTCTTAAACTCACTCTCGGAGCTTTAGAGCTCACACCCCCCTCAGTGGTGCCTCCTTATTACAGGAAAGAAAATCCACTACTACTCAAAGTAAGGAAAACAAGATTTCAGGTTGAGGCAGCCCCTTTCTTCCAAAAGCCTTAAATATCAGGCGAGTAGTTCTCTCCCTCTGTTCAGAGTTTAGTCAGCGCATTTTGGTTATTCTAGACCCAGAAAATCCTCAGAAATCAGAGTTCATTATGTACGGTCAAAGAGATGGAGACGGATGATGATCAGCCGGAATTAATGAAGACTGAGGAAATCCAACCAATTTCACCTGGAGATCTCGGTAGCCATCCATCTTTTCCGCCATCTGCTTCAAATTTGGACCTATGCCCTGAAAAGCAAAAGACAAATCCATCCGTCTTAAAAGTCCACTCAGGTGAAACGTCGTGAAATTGCATTCTTGTCCAGAATCGCAGAGAGAAACATTTCTTTTCTAGTTAATTTGGCAGCCATCAGTTGTTCCCCATTAACTTGAGAGAAGCATCTGGTCTACGCTCTAGAATAAAATACCTCATAATCTACCAAAATTACCCCCTAAGAGCTATTAGTGAAATGAAGGATGTCTCTTATTTGCTGTAGGTGAGCAGACTCGCTTTCCCACAAAGTTCATGTTCTGGCACGCTTATCTTTGGGATCTGCATTCTCTGGGTGAATAGGAACCCAATAACCATACCTATTTTAGGATTTTAAGCATTTCATTTTAGCATAAATCAAAGCACATTCATATTGCTTTTATGTTAAAGACAACAACCACCTCACTGTAAACTATTCTTATTCCTGAGTGTTCTCAGATGCCTCTGTTAACACATGCAGTATCCACAGGCATCCTCATGTTTTCCTGCAGTTTGTTGTCCGTGCTCTGACACAGAGTCTAGACAGAGCACAGAAACACTGGAAGGTCTTTCCAAAATGTTTTTATACCAAAGAGGATGGAAAATGACCTAAAACACATCAGATTTTAGGACACTTCAAATAAGATTTCTTTCACTATATTCTGATCTCACTTCATGAGAAATAGGTATATTCCTGAACTATCTAATGTTGTCACATTTTAATAAAATCAAAGCTCATTATTTAAAGGAATTTCTCTGTGTGTGTGTTGGGTTCACATTAAAAAACATATATTTCAAAACTTTTTAAGCCAAAGAGCATATCTTTCTTGGAACAAGTACTTTGAAATATATTGTTGTTCAACTCCAGGTGGTTTCTTCCTTATTTATCTCAGAGTTCTCTGAATTAAACTACATTGCTTAGGAAGAGAGAGATAGAGAGAAAAAGAGGAGGAGGGAGAGGGGGGAAGAGAGGAAGTGGGTGTGCTCGTGGGAGCTCCTGCAGATGGTTCCCTCAGTTAGCATGCATCCTTGATGAGTAGGATGAGGTGGATATGCGTCTGCTCTCCCTCAGCCTGGCTCAGTTCTCCTGTAACCTGCATAGTATAAGCATCTTGACATGCTCAGTAGACATGTATATTTTACACAACATGCCACCACTACCAAAGAAACTCTAATCCAACACGATTGGGTTGACAGTCAGTTAACTTAAAAAAAACTGGTTAAAGCATGGATTCATAAAAATGATACTCTCATTATATATATAAATTGATATTTATTATATATATTCATAGATATTTAAATATGTGAGTGTCCAGTCCACTCATTCACAAACTTGGTACAGGAGCAATGCCTTATCTTTGAAGATGGGTCCACTGTCTGGAATTCCCAATTGTCTCTCCTGTATAAACCAGGAATCTGCTATGACTTTCAGCTTTAGTTTCTTCAAAGAAGAGAAAAAAACCCAAAGTCAGCTGAAAAGCAATCTGACTACAGAATCTGCCTAGATTTTTATGCCTTTTCCCCCAATCTTTGAGTTATCATGTTTATACTTAATTTGCCCATAATTTTTGTTTTTTCAAGCAAATTCATCATTGACAAGTCTTCCCAAGACAACAGTATAGTTTTCATAGAAACACCTCTACTTTTCATACTCATGTATCATCTGTTTATGTGATATTTAGTTACACGTCTTAAATGGAAAAAGTACGACAAGCAAAAACAGATTTGGGGACAAACAACTCTCACTTGGCTTCCATTTGAACTGAATGGGGAAGTGGGAGGACCCCCAAGAGAGCACTGACTGACCCAGCAGGCTAAAGACATCTGGTCTACCTGCCAGAGGCAAGGGGGCACAGCCTGAGGGTTGAGTGGATCCAATGACCTTCTCTGTACCTCATCTAAGGCTCAAGCAAAGAAACAGCTAAGGATCTATTCCAATGCTGGAGGGAAAAATGACCAGGCTGGACCTAGGGAGGGACTGCAGGTTGGTTTCTAACCTGATGCCTTTCTAAGGCTTTGAAGGGTAATTTTGTCTGCTCCGTTTTTATCTTACAGATTATTGGATAAACCTCCTCATAAGATGCAGTAAGTGACATTGCTGTAAAAAGGACAGAAAGAAGAAGTAGTCATGCTTTTGGCTAAACAGAGAGAAAAACTAAAAGGCAGAATATGTATTATATAAGTATATATTATATATTATATAAGTACGTATATATTATAGAAGTATATATACTTTAAAAAATATATATATTTATTTACTTATAATTATTTTAAAGTATATATAAATCTATATAAAGTATTTATAGAAGTATAAAAGTATATATAAAATATATTTTAAAGTCTATATATACTCCTATAAATATCATATATAATATATATTCTGCTTTTTAGTTATATGTGTGTATATATATGCATATCTACAAGTATATGTACACATGTCTGTGGCATATATATATGTGTGTGTGTGTATATACTTATCTGATGGTGCTTCATGAGGTGTGGAGGTTCACATTGTATCTTAAGATCCTTTGACTAAAAGCTTTAATCCCTAAAATTCCAGCTGGATTGCAAAATCGGCTTAGTTGCCTTGGTTCAGTACTTCAGATCTCAGTCCATCATTTTACTCATCACTGCTACTATATAGGATTTGGATGAAAATATTTTGGATGAAAAGAATCTGAGGCTGAATCCAGCCTCAGTGTCAAGGAGTGAAAGCCCATAATTGTACGCACTGGCTAACCCCACTTTGCAACTCTTGCAACTGTGAGGGATGATAGACTTAAAGGGCCTTTATTTAGCTCTTGAGTTTTATTTATCTATGATTTATTATTTACATCCTGCCTACTTACACGAAGGATTTGAGGGAGCTTAGCTCTTCAGTTAAGTCCATTCTTAATCAGTTCACTCACTTCTCCTTCATCCTGCTACATCAGACTTCAATCGAGTAGTTTTCCCAGTGCGATCAATTAAGTCAGACCCCTGCGGTCCGGGCCTTCCACTGAGCAACAAAGGTGGTGCATTTGTAGAGTCTGTGACCTTTGGTTTGCTGCCCAGTGCAGGGAGCTGCCCCAGCAGCACAGAAAATCCTGGCAGAACTTCCCAGGGTAACCCCTTTGGTGTCTAAGACCTCTCCGGGGGATGGCATGGGGTTGTCAGCAGTAGAACATCCTGTGCCAAGGTAGCTGAAGAGTGGTCACAAGCACCCTCCGTGGTGAGGACGTAGGGCATCACTAAGTGTCCCACCCAGTAGGGGACTCCACCAATCTGTCCAGTAATCAGCCACCCTTTTGTGCGAAACAAGAAAAAGGGCAAAGCCTCGCCCTCAGTTCCTGTGGCTCTCTACCCCGTCAAGTCTCTGACTAAATGGAGCAAGGTATCCACAGGTGTTATTTCAATCTGCCATTGATCTCTCTGGGCTGAAGAGGTCACCTCATTCTACTATGCTTGGTTTTTCCATCTACACCTTAGTGATGAAAACACCAGTCAGAGACATGCTGGAAGAACCTCAGGGCAAGAGCTGCCACATGTGGCAGTAGCAAAAGCCCCTGAGTGTCCTTGTGCCTGACCACCTTCTCAGGCTCCCAACCCCTTGCTCTTGGCTTTTCATTGTGGGAATGGCAGCTGCCGATCTCAATGCCTCCTACTTGTCCCAGATAGTGGATAAAGTCCTGCATTCAATCATATATATACTAGCCTGCACTCCTGGTAATTCTACTCTCTGAGAGGACAGATAGCTCTGAGAGGACAGATAGCACCCAGCACCTGGTACACAGCTGTCGATATAAAGGACCATCCTCAGACCGAACAGAGATACCTCAGGCCATCTGAAGACGCTTTTCCATTGGTGGGGATAGATTTGGGGTACATCATCCACACTCTCACACCAACCTTTTTTCAACCAATAGCAGACATCTGGAAACAGCTGGCTGAATCTGTGGGTGCGATCTGTGGCTGTGGAATAGTATGAAGCTAACTTGCTCACACAAGGAATGAATCCATGACCCACACTAGCAGATTCACTCAGGATTGAGGTCAATGCAGAGACAGAAGATCCAAATGCTGGCTTTGCCTAGGATGGAACTATCGTCACAGAAGAGGAAACTCTGGGCTAGACGCCCCAAGGGTCCACCTCAGTGGTCTGCTTTTATCTGCTAATTAGCACTCTGTTCTAACCACCGTGCTAACCAACCACAGACATAAATATGGCAGCCCCACCAGGGCAGGCTTTGAACTCTTCAGGAATAAAATGGCAAGAAAGAAATCCATGGACTCCACATTAAGTATCTAAAGTATAGGTATAAAAAAGAATTTTTATTCTATATTATTTTATCTGTCAAGGCAAGCAAATGTATATCCTTGTCCTAGCTATAAAAATGCATGTAGACCAAAAGATAAGATTTGAATCACACTTTTGTATTTATAAGTACTTCCTTGCTTGACAGATGAGGAAACTGAGGCTCAGAAAAAAAACAAGCGATTGGCCTGAGGTCTAGAACTCTGGTGTTTGGACTCAAAGTCGGCTGTGCCTGTCACTCTACCATATTCCCACTGCTCGTGAGACAAGAGCTTGCTGATCAAGCCCAGGGGGAAAAGACCCTTCAGAGAACTAAGGAACTAACCTATGAATAATGTGTCATTGATTGGCTTACCTGAGGTCTCAGTGTCTCCCCAAAGAAATTCAGATTTTAATAGGCAAACAATTCTGTAGCTAAAAGGACTGGAGGTCTGTGGCTGGATTTCAAGTCTAATATAAGCCATTCAAAGTTGCTGGTGAAAAACTGTGCCAAGATCTCACTTTATAAATGGCTATATACATGTGGTTCAAGGGGGTGCTGTTAAAAGACATCATGAGATTCGAAACTTTTTTTAACACACATTAAGTTGATGTTTTATCCAGTCATTCCATCCAGAGCACACGAGTGTCCACAATAGCCAAGCTGGAAAATGAGTCACAGTCACTGGACTGTTCTCCACCACCGGCAGCTCCCTGTGCTGAGCTGCCATCCTCCTGGGCAGAATTACTGCAGCCTGGAGACTTACAGACCCCGGGCTCCTACTCCCACAAACTCTCTGGGAACACTCCTCAGCATTAGAAAGAACTTTCTCCTGTTCTTTGCAAACAGAAGACACTTGTGGCAAAACTTGTGCTGGGGCAAATGTACCCAGAAAGAAGCGAATGATCGAGTGACAACCACCTGGGCTTATGTCCCCAGCCCATTGCTTCCTGGAACAAGGTATCCAGCTTCTCAGAGGACTCTTGGTTTCCTCCATTAAAATATGGAGAAAATAAAAATAATGTCTACTTCCTATGTTCCCATGAGGATAAAAGGAAATAGGTGAATTGAGAACAACACAGCACTGCAGAAAGAAGAGTTTAGATATCAGTGAAGTCTGGGAAATAAGATTTGCCAAGATCCTAGGAAAAGGGAGAGAGACTGACAAGGGACTTCTAGAGTGGGCCTGGCCCACCTCCCCACTCCTTCTCAGCCCCAAGCACACCCCCCAGCGATGATACCAGGCCACCTAAGCTCTGTTCCAGTGTGTTCTGTTGTGCAGGCTCTGAGGTAGTCTGAAGTGCAGCCCCAGGCATGATGTAGCACAGGGAGTTTCCAAACGGAATGTCCAGAGTCAGCCAGCACTCCAAGAGTGGCCTCCCTGACTTTTTCTGTGTTTTCTTGTTTTTAGGTGTCATGTTCTACCTCATGACCACTAGCCCCCGAGGTTAGGGGGAGGGGGATGTCCATCTATCTTTGTTTCTCCAAAGTATCAAGTAGAATATCCTCAGGAAATGTTTGCTGAAGAATGAAAACAGGAATAGGGATTCATCAGTTGATTACTCATGGTCCAGATAAAGGAAAGGCTATGAAAGAGACAAAGACTCCCTCCCTCCCAATCTCCACCCCCAAAAATGTTTAAAGAGCCCTGGTAAGAATGGCTGTCATCAGGGAAGACGGCAGGTCTCTTGTGAACCGTGAGACTGAGTTCCCAACCATGACGTGTCTCGAATGCATGACAGGCCTGTGGAGATATTGACCCCCTCAGCCCTCAAGCAGCTGGACATAGCCCAGGGTAGCTGAGTGACCCCAGCGTGCAGAACAAACCTTAGCACTTTTCCACGTGCCCGGGTACGTAAGGGACGGAGAAACATCACAGCAATGTGGAACTGCAATCCTAAACGCCTCCTCTCTATGTTACAGAGAGCCAGAGATAAAATGCATGCTTGGTTCTCAAGTTTCATTTATTTCCTTGCCTGATTCCTCACTTACCACATCAGGCCCCCACAAGCCTCTGTGAGCGAGGCATCCCCAATTTACAGGTACGCAAACTGAGCCTCAGAGAAGCCAAGCGACTTGCCCAGGGTCATCCTTTTCTAAGCACCAGACTGCTCCCAATTCTGCTCATGCTCTACCTGCCACACAGTGTGTAGGACATGCCCAGCCAGTGGATGCGTCCAATTCCTCAGTGTGACTTGTCTTCTAACGAATTTAACAGTGACATTAGAAGACGTGAGAGTCAAAAGCACAAAGTAAGGACACGATAATGGGAAAAGAGTAGAAAGGCTTGGAGGAACGCTATGAAGAGTGAAGGAACCTCATTTGAAGACCAAGTGGACACCACGGTGGAAATATCACAAATGGCGGGAGAGGTCAAGGAAGACACTCTTGTTGTCGGGCGAGTTGACTGTGACAGGGCCAGATGGCTATCCAGAGCAGGATATCAAACAAGCTTGTGGAAATGTGGGTCGGGGCTCAGGATGGGGGCTACCTAGAGTTGGGACCTGGAAGTTATTTGCCCAGAGAAGAAGGCCAAAACTTTGAGGCTGGCTGAGAACCTGTGGGAGAAGAGAGTCAAGGTCTGAAGCATGAGGGGGGTGGCTGAGTCTCTGTGAGGGGGTCTGGGAGCTCTGTGGCCCTAGGCTAACATTTGTAATTAACTGGAAAGCCAAAGAGTTATTATATCTTCCCTTTAAGCTCCTCTCATATCTACCTCATGTGAATCAATTAAAGAATATTCTTGACTCCAAGGTCCTAGAACCTAAAGTTGAGCTGTGCTGTTAAAGGTATTTTCACCCCGCAGCTCCTGGGATAAATGAGATCTCTCCACCGTGCAATCTTTACACTATCCAGATCTACAGAATTGCAAGTTAGAACCCAAAGGGGACATTCTCATCTCCAAGAGATGGCTGGAAAGAGGACTGGCTCTTCAGTGGCTGATTTCAACAGTCCTCATATGAAGTTTCCTTAAACTGTCACTCCGCACAGCTGACCTGTCCAACCAGCACAGTTGTCCCCTAGGAAAGAGCCTGGCAGTCACTTTACATGGATTGTATCACTGAACAGGACAGACAGGTGTCCACACCTTAGCAGAGAACCCAGCACAACCTTGACAGTAACACCCTCAACAGAAAACTTTGCCTACAAAACTAGAGATAGTACTTCCAGCTGACCCCCCCCAGCTGACCCCCCCACTTCCCCTCCGAAAATCTAGCATCTCTCTGACTTCTCGACTGGCAATGAAGAAACACGACCAACAAACAGCCCAATCACATTGTTAATTCCAACTGCCCTGGAAAGTGAGAAAGGAGTCAGAGAGGAAGCCTGCGCCTAAAGGGAGGGAAACGCAACAGAGCAGTGCAGAAAAGTCTTTATGTGTGAACTGATAGTGTTACTTACAGAAGGGAAGTTTTAGCTGATTATCAGTTTCACTTTCTCATTACATCACAGATAGATGGTGGGTAGACTAATTTGCTTCAGTGCCCAATGTACCCGGAATATTTTATAGTAAAATATTTTAATGGCCAATATTAACTGTAATTTATCACTGTAACTTTAGTGAGGAAATTGAAAAATGATCACACTACAGGTGTTAAACACATCTGTAGATTAGATGGAATGCCTGCATTCCTATAAAAGGCATCCTGAATACCAGTCAATTTGACATTGGCTTCCACTGGAAAATAGTTGTTAAACTTCCCCAGGGGATGGAGAAACGGGGAAAAAATCAGGGTATTTATCACCATTGCCCTGTGGGCTTGGCAAAATATGAGGAAACACATAAAAAGCTAGTCACAGAATCAGCTTTACTATAATCCCTGCTCCTTATTTTATTTTATTTTTTATTTATTTATTTTTTTTAAAGATTTTATTTATTTATTTTATTTCCCCCCATAGCCCCAGTAGATAGTTGTATGTCATAGTTGCACTTCCTTCTAGTTGCTGTATGTGGGACGCAGCCTCAGCATGGCCGGAGAAGCGGTGCGTCGGTGCGCGCCCGGGATCCGAACCCGGGCCGCCAGCAGCGGAGCGTGCGCACTTAACCACTAAGCCATGGGGCCGGCCCCCTGCTCCTTATTTTAAAAGACATCTGCGCAAATATCTCAGCATCTCTTGGTATCTCAGGAGACAGGCGTGTGCTCAGCTATCAGGAGCAGCCAGGGGGCGTCTCCTACCACCACCAAGTAAATCAAAGTCCAAACTCAAGGGAAAGGCCAGGAAGGGGTGACCCAGGGAAGAGATCCTACAGGGACCACCACACTCAGAACAGAGGCCTCTCCAAAGGTGCCCCTTGGGGAGACAAGCCTTTGCCAGCTTCAGATCAAGGTATCTCTCCACATGTCAACAAAGAATAGTGAACTCAAAATGTAACCAGTGAAAAACAATCTAGACAAAGTGACATGATATGAAAATCTATTGAAATGACGAAGGGTAAAAACGGAAACCAATGATTATTGGAGAGCTGAATTCTACAGTAAGGAAAGTTAAAGCGCAAAAATCTAACCAATGCTGCCCATCTGATTTTTATTCATTTTTCCATGTCCACCACAAAACTAGCTTCCTCAATAATATTAACAATAATAATAATAAATATTTGTTGATCATTTATTATATGCCAAACATTCTTAAGCATTTTACATGTATCAACTCCTTTCCTTATCAAAACAAACCTAAGTAGCAAATTCTATTATTATCTCCATGTTACAGATGACAAAATTAAAGCACAGAGAGGTCCAAGAGATTACGCAATGTCACACGACTAGTAGGAGCTAAAGCCTAGATTCGCACCCAGGCATTTTGGCTTCAGGGCCTCTGCTCTTAATCACTACGCTTTACTGTCTCTCAAGGAAGAGGAATGTCCAAACGAAAGAGAGAGAAAACAATGCCAGTGAAATAAAATGGGCTCTATCTTGCCCTTGCTGGAATAAAATCAGTCAATCAATTTCTATGCTTTGATTCCATGTTCCCCAAGGAAAGCGGACACTGTGATTGCCGCCCCTGCATCCATCCCACCTCTCCCCCACTGTGGGGAGGACATGGGATTTGGAAGCCCAATCCATTGGCGTGGTCACTGAAAAAGCATACCTTCTATCCACAAAATAATAAGCTGGCATTTTTGTTTATGGATTAGCTTCTTGTGAACTTGGGAAGTGTAAGTCTTTCCAGACCATCCATGAGGTAACTGGTCAAATCAAACTTGAGATCTGCAAAGCTGAAGATCAGACCCTAGTCTACAGCGAAAAAAAGCCAAAGAAGAGCAGCGTCCCTTGAAGTCCAACCTGAAACAGACATCCAGCCCAATTCACTTCTCCAGGAGAGAATAAAAATAAGCATCATTTACTGAGCACTTACTATGCATGTGCCAGTGATGAGCGGCTCTACATGCCATCTTCCTCACACATCCTCTGTACTCTCCCTGGAGAGAGCGGTAGGGGCTTACCAGCCATGGAGTGAAGGCTGGTGGTTCCCAAGTGTCAGAGATCAATACTGCTTCTGGGACAAAATTTATGCTGGCCTGTGGCTAAATACGAAAAATCTGGACAATACAATAAGAGTTTTTCCAGAAGCTATATGTGAGTGGTATAGAGGACTATCCTATATTCTGAGACTATATTCTTCCTACTCCTAGTGTTGAAATTTCTTCTTCTATGAAAGGATTGTAACATTATATGACAATTTTACTATTACTGTTTTTAATATCCTTTCTTAAGATAAAAGCCAACAACCCTATGTTGAGCCTCCTCAATTAAAAAAAAAAATCGTCAGATCATAAAATCCCAAAGCGTAGGGTCACTGGCCCAGGGAGCTCACATCCTGGGTTTTGCCTCAACCACAGAGAAAATTTAGAAAACAAAGAGACAATCCCAGTGGCTGAAAAGTACCCTGTGCTACTAATGTCTTACTTGCTAAGCTCCCATCTGACCTCCAGTTACTCTCTTAGTCCCCGAGTGGCTGCCACTAGTAGGAATTCCCTATCCTTCCTGGCCAAGCTGACATGCTGGGCAGAGTTCAGGACACAGCCTTAAACGTGGTTTCCTGATTAACAGGGAGACTCCAGTTAGGCAGGAAGGAGTTCAAGTTTGAGTATTATATGTCATAGTCATCTACCAGTTCTTAGGAATGAATACATCAACAGAAATGACCTGCAGCAAAATATCATTCCTGAGAAAATCCCCAACAACCCAGCGAGAGACCCTTGTCACTACACTGCATCTTTTGTGTCTTCTTTTGACAAGAAAGCGACACACTTAAGACTCAGTTACTCTAAAACACATTCGAACCAAACATATTTGGGAAAGCTAATAGTGACTGAGAGAAATAAGCACTAAAAGGAACCAGACACAAGATCTATATGACTTCCTAGCGAAGAAAGAGGGTGCTGAGAAGAGAACCCCAAAACAGGAGTCGGGAGACGTATGTTGACTTGGTTCTGCCACTAAATTGCCTTAAAATCTTAGGAGAAATCATTCTCATGTCTTCTACTTCCCCACCTGCAAAATAAGATGGCTGGTCACTCTAAATCCTAAAATTCTCTTATTGATGATTTTATTCATCGTCAGGAGAAAAGAGCAAGGTACCTTCATGTGTCAAGAATGACAGTGAGAAATAATATTGAAAGAAAACCTTGAGAGAAAGTGGAAAGTTCCCCAGGGGTCTCAAGGCCCTGATCAGACACTGATGAAAGACTTGCTGATGAAGAGGCCTAGGAACATCTCCAGTGGGGTTCTCTCCAGAGTGAGCTTCCAGTGAGAGGAGAGAAACAAAGGAATGGGCCTATATTGCTGACAGCAAGAAAGACAGGGGAAGGAAGAGGGCAGTGAGAAAACAGGAGGGAAAGAAACAGCGACAAGGCAAAGGCCTAAAATAAGTGGGATCCTATGAGTGACAAAGAGCATGTGAGAGAGCATGGATGAGTACAACTCTGCACAAGGTTCACAGTGTCTGAGAGAAGGAGGGGAGGAAAGAAGAGAGAGCTGAAAGAGAGAGAGAGAGGGGAAGAGCAAAGAAAGAAAGGGAAACAAGGGAATCCAGAACCCTGCTTACCATTTGAGTAGAAATAGAATTTAACTCTCCCCCACCCGTCTACCAAAAAGAGTCACCAGATGTGAGGTCCCACGGCATCCTGCCAGATTAAATAGCGAAGAGCCACACTCTTAAAGAAAACAATATAGTACCATTTTCTATAATATAGTGAACACAGAGGCAGCCCATCCATATGCAGATATGGAAGAAAAAAACTCAACAAAGGGTCTATAACCTTTTAAAAAAAGATTCTGGGCTAAGCCATCCAGAAATAGAACATTTTGATTACAAAATAAAAACTAGGTCAATAAGATAATGGACGTGATTTAAATGAAAATCACAGTATTTGTAATGGGCTAAAAATGGTATCAATATTACTGCAGAGAAGGAATATAATTAAATGTATTTTTAAACAGCACCTCCCTGCCCCAGCCCTGCAGATCCCAGCCTGGCCACCAGTATTCCTCTACCTCATCGGAGTGGAATGTGCTGGCATGCCACAAGTTGGTCTGAAGAATGCAGTTTCCACACTACTTTAGAAGATCCCAAATGACACTGGTTAGCTACATTCTTTCACTTGTAGATCACTGTTATTCATTTACAAAGCAAAAAAAATGGAAAGGTTAGGAATCTGACCATTTCCTTCTTTTACCATTTTTACTATATGGCCAGGAAACATGCAAATGGAGGTATAACTGCCACAGTTCTCTTGGGTCTACTGAAACAAGGAAAATTCCAGGCCATCATATGAGGTGGATATAGATCCTAAGAGGTTTTAGCACAGGCTAGGAATTAAGATAAATGGTAGAAGCACAAATTTCTGGTTTTCTGTCTATAGCTTGTGGTGTGACTTATGGAGAAACTCTAACTCTTGAGTGTAATTTATCTTCTAAACCCCTCACATGGGGAGGCAAAGAGGAGCAAGATGAATTAGTCATAAGAAATAATGTTCTGGATGGTGAGTACAGTTACCACGATGGGCACACGAAGGTATTTGCTGTGGCATTTCCTTGGATGTCTATACAAGAGCCAAGGCCTAGGACTCTGTTTCTGAGGAAATACCAAAGGCCTGTCCAAACTTGGGATGCCTTCAGGGGTCAAATAAAGATTAAGCAGAATTACTCTCTGATGAATATATTACCACTTTAGAATATATCTGTGTATAAACACACACACAGATATGTATATATAGTATTCCTTATTAAAGGAGATTGCATCAATATTTATATCATGGAAATCTCAGAATAAGATACCATATGACTACATATACATATTAATCATTCAGAAGAGATTATTTTCAAAATCTCTCTGTGAGTAGTGCATATTTACTAGTAAGTTTTTAAAAAGAATTAACCCTTTAATATGCTTAAATTCTACCATACCAACCATTAGTTGCAAGGCATTCATTCATCCTTAGAAAGCATAAGCTCACGTGCCATGAAGAAAATCTATTAAATGACAACTGAACGTGTCAAATCAAAGAGAAGTAGAGAACTAGTCATTTTACGTCACGACTCGTGTAACACTGAATTCCCTGAGTGCAAGTAAGAGCATTTGTAAAATATCATTAAGTTAGTGTCCACTTCACCCCCTCTTTACTTAGAACATCATAATGAAAGGCATTTCCATATGCAGCAAGCTGACAGACACCACAACCACGAGTCCCTTCTGTAAGTGACTTTAGGAGCTCCAAACCCCTGGTATTCTGAGTCAAGTGAAATAAGTCACTATAATAGGTCTTGAGGAATTCTAAACCAAGAGAAAGGCCAAAAAGTTAAGGATCATCTGAGCTCATGCCGTCACTCTGGGGGTTGTTCTTATTTATAGCTCCTCCCTAGCACCAAGGCCTCCAAACCCTGAAATGAAAATAGTGAAGCAAATGTGTGGCAAGCGTCACTTCGGACGTGGTTAAAACTTTTGCGAATGTCGAGAAAGCCTGGTGCTCAGTTTCCTGACGAAAAGCATTCAGTCAATGTTGTTTTTAACTCTGACCTTCCATAACCTCAGCGTGGAGATCCTAACAGGGAGGAGAGAAAAGAACTAGAAGGTCAAGCAAGTAAAAACATTGAGAGAATGCCCAGCGCAAGCATATGACACGAGCATGCCTCTGTTCTGTGAGCCTGGTGGGGGAAATGGATTATTTATAGGGAAGGGAAGCAAGACGACGAAATAAGCTCTTGACAAAGAGCATAAAACCTTATGTTGGGAAAAGCTTGGAGGCGGAAAAAGCATCAGAGTCATTTGCACTGTCACAGGATAAACTTGGTCTCGCAGTGACTTGGGCATATTTTGACTTCTCAGCAGGCAGGAACCAGCAGGGGGCTGGGGAAACTGGTGTTTTTGGAGAAAGAGAAACAGCTGCTTGAGCACGAGTGTCGAGTGTCGGAAGTCCTCTTCCTTACTGCCAACCCCACAAGACATAACTAATCCAGTCGCAGGAGCTACTATAATGAGACAAATGGGACAAGATTGAGTCACTGACAACTAATACCCCCAGATCATCGACAATGGGACCATTCCAACAAATGCAAGAAGGGAAAAAACACTAGCCAGTAACACGGGGATCCTTGTCTATAAAAAGGATCATGGAAGGTATTCTAATTTTATCTAAGCAATTATTAATTACTTATACAGGTTTAAGAACAGGATGGACCGGTGAATCAACAAATGATGTAAAAGTGTATCTATAAACAATGTGTAAACCCTCTATTCCAAGCCTTTTATCTGATAAAGTTGTGAGTCTGATTGATTTAATTCACTTTCATTCACCTCTCTTTTGTCGACTTTGTCAGGTGAGGATCAGTGAATACAAAAGAGGAGGCAAGTGGTAAGACAAGAGACTTCTCTCTGGAATAATCATTCCCCAAGTAAGAGTCCTCAATACCCCTTCCATTGCCCTATTAGTGCATTGTAAGTCAGCAACTATGACAGAAAATCTTGGTTTTTTGATAGCAAACATTCCAATGGTTAAAAGTCTAAACAGACTAGGAACGAATACCGAATATATCAACACTGGCCATTTTAATGGGAAAAAATATGAAATACATATTTTCATGTAAATGGAAATCCTCCATTTATAAAAGCAGGCAAGATAATTATGTCTGACAAATACTTATAGGCAAATGAGGACAAGTAGACAAAAAAGTTCCCTCTTCTAAAATAATCTTTTTTTCAGAATACAGTTCTCCTAAATTCTGACATTTATGCTTGCTTGAAAAACCAATTTAAGTCAACAACTTCCCACTCTGTTATTCAACTCTGAGGCATAAAAATTTGATTAAATAGCCCAAAAATGCTTTCATGCACAAGGAGCTGGCAACAACTGACTTACACCATGACAAAGTCATGCTTTAGCTTGACTTCTACCCAGTTGTTGTGTTGGCACCCTACTAAATCTTAGGTTCTACATCTCCCAGCTCTTTCTCACTCCACCTTCTCCCTTCTTTGAGAACTATACCAAAGCCTCCCAGTATGGACTTTCTCCCTTGATCACCACCACACTACTCCAGTCCCTTTGAAAAACACCTTTTCTGTTTCAACGACACCATAACCAGACTGGCATGTTCTGGCCCTGGGTCAAAGCCTCCCTTCCAAAACAGGATCCTGTGACTTCCCATTTCCTAAAACCTCTTTCCCACTCTTGAATACTCTTGTCACTCAGCTTCTCTGTCTCTTCTGGCTCCTTCCTTCCCCTAATAACCTTAATAAACCACAACTCATCAAATCACGAGACAACTTCAAGATCACAAGTTCAACTGCCTACTTGACAGCCCCACAAGGACATCTAATAGGCATCTCTAGCTTAACATGCCCAAAACTGAATTCTTGATTTTGGTTATAACCTGGTACTTCTTCAAGTGTTTCCCATCTCAATAAATGATATCACTCAACTGCTTAGGGCAAAAGTTTGGAATCATCTCTGACTCCTCTGTCTTTCACACCACACATCTCATCCAACAACAAATCATGTTGACTTACCTTGAAAATATATCTCCAGAATCCAGGCACTTTCCTCCACATCCACCATTGCTCTCCGAGTCCAAGCCATCACTATCCTCACCTGGAACACTGGAATAACCTGACCGAGCTGCTGGCTTCCGCTATTCCTCTTCCACTAAAGTCTATTCTCTCTACTGCATTCAGAGGGGTCATTTACAAAGTCCAATGAAATTCTTTCATTCTCCTTCCCAAACCTTCCAAAAGCTTCCCATCACACTTACAATATAATCCAAAGTTTTACATGGACTGTACGGCTCCTGGTAGCCTGTAGCCTATAAGGCTACCCCTCCAACTTCATTTCCTACCACATTTTGCTTGCTCACCCCACTCCAGTCACACTGACTTTCCTACTATTTTTTAA
Organism: Diceros bicornis minor; assembly: GCF_020826845.1. Taxonomy (NCBI): domain Eukaryota; kingdom Metazoa; phylum Chordata; class Mammalia; order Perissodactyla; family Rhinocerotidae; genus Diceros; species Diceros bicornis. The sequence continues at coordinate 4,773,920 of NC_080763.1, read as the reverse complement.
ACACACAACTCTGAATATTATCTCTGCACATGGATTAAATATTATCTCTATGCAAATGTTAAATCTATTTATCCATCTACCAACCTGCTTCTCTGATACAGACTCAGGATACACACTCTGTCTATAAAGCGTCTCAAGCTAGATCTCCCTATGCCCACACAAATTAGACACTGCACAAAGGAGCTCTTTTCCCATCACAAGGCTGGAAGCCTTGAAGAAACTGCTGTACTTCAACCCACAATCAGTCAGCTGCCAAATCCTGCCGTGTTCCCCACCACAGACCTCTCAGTTTGCCCTTTCCTCTTCCTCCCTCTAGTCAGTTTTATGTCTATCCTGGTCATCTCATGTCTGAAATCCCACACTTCCTCTGGTTGTCCCTTAGGTTCCTCATATTGCTGTAACAAGTGTCCTTCCAGAGGGCTGACAAGGGCTTCTTTCTAATTTTCGTCTTCTAATTTGTGTGTCTATGTGTGTGAACCTCCATTCCCACCTCCTACTACTGAGTCCTCCTATTGCCTTCTACTGTCCCTATGCTGTCCAATAGATAGCCACTAGCCACATGTGGCTATTTAAATTTCAATTAATTAAAATGTAATAAAACTAGAAATTCAGTTCCTCAGCTGCACTAGCCACATTTCAAGTGCTCAATGGCCACATGTGGCTGGTGGGTACCAAATGACCAGCACAGCTACAGAACATTTCCATCATCACAGAAAGTCCTAGTGGACAGTGCTGGAACCTATCCCTTCTGGAAAATGTACTCAACTCTCACAACAAAATCTTCTGCAAGAATAAATCCCATACCCAATAAGCCCTTTCAACCTAATGTTTACCAAGACATCACGTTTCAATTTTAGGGAGCTCCTGAGACATTCTCCCTGACATTCACCTAATTTTAAGGGAAAAATAAATTACATACCCTTTGCCTTCTCCCACAGAAACATGACTTTCCTTTCATAAAAGATCTTTTCTGTGCAGAGTAAATATTTATATATTAATATTCAATTTATACCTTTTTTCAATGCTTGCTCAGCTGTTAAGTCTCTACTCTCTGTTCAATAAGGCTAATTATTTTAGACTGAATGCTCTTGAGGGCAGGACTGATATTTAGTGGTCCCAACCATAGGAAGTTCTTTAAAAAGTATGTTTTAATAAGAGTGATCGCCTAGTGGGAAAGCACTTTGGCTTTGAATTGTCCTGCACCTGAGTTCCTGTTCCCCCACTTACTAGCTGGGACTTTGGGCGAGTTATTTAATCCCTCATCATTCTCAGTTTAAGCATCTGTAGAACAGAGAAAATGAGAACTCATAGGGTAGTTGTGATAATCACATGGGATCACATAGCAATGGTTGGTACATGATGACCACTCATTAATGTTAGATGATGATATCAATTATTTTAAATAGTTGTAAACAAAATAAATAATACTTGAGGAGGTTAAAAGCAAGATGAAAAGAAATGCTGAATGCAATTGCTCATCTTACAGAGTCAAATGAATGTCTTCAGATACAATGTGATAGATATTACTTAAATATCAAATCATGGAAAATATGTATCAGAGTAACATAAACTTTAACGTTTCCATTCTGCTTCTTGTATAAAAGCTGCACAGCGTTTCCAGTTCTTTGGAAAATTTATTTCAGGGACAGTGGAACCTTACTTGGCAAGTCGAAGAACTTTCCATTAGTTAAATGCAAGAAGGATGATTTCATTTGAAAAGCGAAATGTGGAAAGTGGTTAAACGGGCAGGATATAACTAATCATACTAGTCTTTAAAAAAATCTGAAAAACAAAACAATAATAGAGAGAAGAAAGACTTATAATTCAAAGCTCATGTGGACATTATTTTGCACTGAGTGCTTAAATGTCCCTCATCCCAATGAACACATAAAATGGGTACACACACTGCACACATTTGGGGCCTGAGATGTCTCACCCTGCCTTCGGTAGCTGAAACTCAGAAGTGGCTGTGGGTACTCAAGAGCCAAAGCCAGTACACTAACTCTGCCAAAGTGGTCTTCCATTCTCCTTTTGCTATGGCTTCTGAAGGTGACAGGCCAGTGGTTCTCAAAGTGTGTGCCTTGGACCAAGAGCAGTAGCATCTCCTGAGAACTTGCAAATTCTTGGGCCCTATACTGGACCTACTGCATTGGAAACTCTGTGGGTGGGGCCCACTTACGTGTGTTTGAATAAGCCCTCTGGGTGTTTCTAGTGCCAGAGCATGGGAGGCACACCTGAGCTGCACCTGGGCCCTCTATTTGGGCAGCTCCAGCAGAGAAGCCACTAGGCCTCTTCTGGGACAGGTAGTATTGAAAATATCTTCAACTGGCTCTCTCCTGTAGTGACACGTGGTACGGATCCAGCCTCCTTCACTAAGACTTGATTCCCCGATGTGAAAATTAATGGAATCATTAATAATGCTAAGCAGAGCCAAGGAAAGAGGGGGACCCCACTGGTCCTAAGGCACCAACAAGCTGGGCCATGTGGAAAATCTAACCCTGGAGCCATGCACTTTGTCCATCACGTAGAATCGGCTACAGTGAGCCCCAGAACCACAGTTTAATTTACTCGGCATCCGCAGGAGGAGTTACTGATTAATATAAAGGATGGAGTATTTTGGCTAATTTGGGAAAGCCTTAACACTTCTTTATTTTTAAATTCATTTTGGAAAACAAAAGAATCACAGAATTATATAACAAAATCTCACCAACTATATGAAAAACAAACAAAAAGGAAAGATACAGGAAACCCTCTTCAGAGGTTTTTCAAAACAGAACACTTCTTAACAGTCAAGGCTCACTTAGAGGGAAATGGAGAAAAATTCTGGACCTCAGAACTCGAATCAGCAAATAGAAGTATTTTTAAGCAAGAATGCCTTAAACGACTTTTGTTGTCATTTTTTAAACGATCTAAAACAAAATGAAAGCTTATTTTAATACTTTGATGCTTTTATAATGTTGACAATAATATTTCCTCGATTCAAATACATTCTCCAGAAGAGCACCTTATTCATTGCTCAGTGGAAGGAGATAAAATTCAATATGCATAAATTTAAAGTCTCGTGCTTTTTATTTTATTTTTATTTATTTATTTATTTATTTTGTGAGGAGATCAGCCCTGAGCTAACATCCGCCAATCCTCCTCTTTTTTTTTGCTGAGGAAGACGGCCCTGGGCTAACATCGGTGCCCATCTTCCTCCACTTTATATGGGACGCCGCCACAGCATGGCTTACCAAGCAGTGCGTCGGTGCGCGCCCGGGATCCGCACCAGCGAACCCCGGGCGCCGCAGCGGAGCGCGCGCACCTAACCGCTTGCGCCACCGGGCCGGCCCCGACTCGTGCTTTTTAATAAACAGATTTTGTTTGAAGTTTTTTTTTTACAAGGTGCATATTATTTTTGTAACTAAGATAATTTTAAAAAACTAGCCCAAGTCTTTCATAAACTCATATAAAAGATGTATTAAATAGTTATACATGTATCGCCAATTTCTTTTTCTTTCTTTTTTTTTTTTTGAGGAACATTGGCCCTGAGCTAACATATGTTGCCAATCTTCCTCTTTTTTTTTTTCTTTTTTCTTCTCAAAGCCCTGTGGGAAATCAAGATTTGGCCGCCCTGAAATATGTTTCTTTATCTTGATTGTTTTCTCTGACAGACATTTGACCTCCCTCACTAACTGCCTAAAGAATTTAACATAGAAGACCTGTTCCAGAAAGGAGTTACTATCATCTGATGGCTGTAATATAATGTAAAATAGGTGTGACAATAGGAAAGGCACCCACAAGCTCATCTTATCAAAAATTCTCTCTCTGGCCACATTCTCTGGATGGCCCTGCAAAGAGATGCCAGACAGACATTTACATTTATAAGGGAAATCTCCATTTGTAAAGGTATCTCTCTCTCTGGGGGGAAGGGGGGATGGCCTCTCTAGAAACTTATCAGTGTGGAGGACAAGGCCTTAAATCTACATACACTTGATTACTGTGATTTCTGTCTCCCTCCCCACACCCAACATCCTCCTTTGTCTTTAGCTGAAGATGGTATTTAAGATGAGAATCTCTGCGATTGTGTTGAGAAACTCAGTTTCCCTGGTTTCTCCCATGTATACATGGTATTAAAATTGGTATTATTTTCTCCTGCTAACCTGTCTTTTAACTACTTGGCCAGCCATAAGAACCTGAAGGGAAAGGGCGGAGGGGGATTCTCCCTCTTCCCCGACAGCCCCCAGTACATAGTTGTATATCCTAGTTGTAGGTTCTTCTAGTTCATCTATGTGGGATGCCACCTCAGCATAGCTTGATGAGCAGTGAGTAGGTCCATACCCAGGATCTGAACCGGCGAACCCCGGGCCACCAAAGCGGAATGCATGAATTTAACCACTGTGCCACCAGGCTGGCCCCTGTATAGACTATTTCTGAAAGGAGAAAGCTTAACAGTAGTTATATCTGGGCAGTGGGACTGGTGCCGGGGCAGAGAAATAAGACTTTTACTTTTTCACTTAAAATCCTTGAGTCCTATTCAAATTTATTGTTGTATATATTTTGTATAATTCTCTTAACTACACTAGTTAGAAATAAAATAAGTTAACTTAAAATTAATAAATCCATATTATTGGACCATTAACCTTGGGTATCGATTCCATTGACTGTGAATAACCTTAGGGAGCAGTTCCAGCTACCCTTCCCACATTTGAGTATGCTGTCACTAGGTGACAGTAGGTTCTCATCTCGTACAACTCAGTCAAACTGCAAATGAAGAAACTGAGGCCCAGAGAGATTAAAGGATTTGCCCACACTATCAAACTTACTGATGCTGGAGGCAAGGTTCACCCTCAGTTCTTGGGCTTCTTGGTTTACGCTCTTTTTTGTCATATCACGTTGCTCCTCACATGTTCTACAACACCAGTTATGTGTTAATCTAAGATCTGAATCACAACCATGAAGTTACCACAGTGTTACAAAAACATAACTCCACGAGAACTGAAGATGAACACTATAGTTAAACCCTCACTTAATCATGGTCTGTGTGGAGGACCTATATGGACGCAGAGTGATGGGAGGGTGAGGGTCGGGCCCTGGTAGTTTTCTGCTTGACTCTGAGGCCTCCACTTACTGATTGTGTGACTAAATGTGTGTAACCTCTTTACGCCTTCTTTCTCTCACCTATAATTTTGCAATTTAAAACAGTATCTATCTACTTAATAGAATGGTGAGGATTAAATGAAATAGTTTATGACAAGTTCATAGCCGAATGCCTGGTCCATAGTAAGTGCTCAATAAGAGTTAGTTATTATTAATCAAAATTTTAGTTTTTTAACTTAAAACTAGGTACAGTTCAAAACTTTCCTCACCAATTCCTGGCTGTTTTTAATCTATTACAACCATGGTACCCTCCCCCAAATATGATGATACATGCTCTTCTTGAGAAGATCTGCATTTACCACGAATTAGTACCCTTGGAAAAGACACCCCTCCCTGCCTTGTTCTCCCAGCAGTGAGGGCTGAGAAGCTCCGATTTAACGAATGTGTGTGAAAACACTGTGGAATGGCCGTTTCCTAAACAAAAGATATCCTTCGTGTTTAGTTCACCCTGAATCGTGGCTGGTCATCATTTGTCCTCAAATCTCTGGGTCACTCACATGACCTTTGAGTGTTGCCCCAGCTAGCTGCCTGCAATAAGAACGTGTTCTAATGGGTCCCTCTGGGCCCTGCCTACCTTCCCAGCCCAAGTAAGCCCCGTCTCTGGGGCTCTCCCTCGGGGAGAGCCCTTCTTTTCTCCTATCCACAGGTGGTGAGGCCTCTCTTCTTTAAGCCAAAAGTGCAAAAAACTCCTGTGACTAATTTCTTTTCCAATTGGAGAAGCTAGTTTTCCACTATTCTCTTCAGTCAAGAAGAAGTCAGTCAAATCCCTGTGACCTTCTTAACAACAACATTCTTTGAAGGCACACAGAGTAAGCAATAACTGACATACCTGGAATACCTCACCACACATATTTCTCAGGTGTCTTATAACACCACGAAACTCCAAACAGCATACCAACCCCTGCCTACCGGCTTAAATGGAAATTAAAATATCTAAGCCTATTGTCAAGGCATTTTGGGGATATTTAATAATTCTTACTGGAAATGATAACAACAACCTATTGAGAGCTCATGCTGTAAATCTTTGGGCCTAGGAGACTTCCTAGCTCGAGGCTGGGACTTCCATAAAAGGGCTAACATGTGCCAGTGTCTGGTTTAGCGACCAGGTCAGAAGAACAGCTTTGGATTTTGAAACTAAACTGTCAAGGTGGTGAGGCTGCACTTGTTGTCACCAACCACGGAGTCGAGAAGGTTTGCAGTCAGTTCATCTGCAGTTAGACCAACAAGGAGCTCCTCAGTGAGTTTCAAATAGGGCAAACAATTCTGAAGGGTGCATTCCTTTTTCTCCTTTTCCTATAGTTCTTCTTCTTCAAAATCAGGTCTGTTGAAGTGGAGCAGAAGTAAAGTGAGTAGAGCAGAGGATGGAGTTTTTTTTTTTTAATTGAGAAATAATGAATATATAACAGTAGTTTCAGGTGTACAACATGATGATTTGATATTTGTATATATCGTGAAATGATCTCCACCATAACTCTAGTTAACACCCATCACCACAAATACTTACAAATTTGTTTTCGTTCTGAGAACTTTTAAGATCTACTCTCTTAGCATCTTTCCAATATACAATACAGTATTGTCAACTAAGTCACCGTGCTGTACACGACATCCCCGTTAAGTCCATAATGAAGACTCATTTATCTTATAACGAAGTTCGTACCTTTTGACCACCTTCACCCACTTCGCCCACTCCCCTTCTCCTCCCCCTCTGGCAACCACCAATCTGTTCTCTGTATCTATGTGTTCGGACTCTTTTTAGATTCCACGTGTGAGTGAGATCATACAGTATTTGTCTTTCTCTGTCTGACTTATTTCACTTAGCATAATGCCCTCAAGGTCCATCCGTGTTGTTGCAAATGGCAGGGTTTCCTTTTTTATGGCTGACTGATATTCCATTGTTTATATATACCACATCTTTAAGGGATGGAGTTCTTGGAACAGGGTTCTAACTCCCCTGTTCTTGCCTGTTGTCTTATGATTTTTATGATGTTCCTTGCTTATTTAATGCTTTATTCTTATTGAACATCTGCCTTCCTCTCCAGATATCAGAGGAACTAAAGATGCAGCTGAATCAGCAGACCTTGGAGAAGAGGGAGTTATTTTCCTTTACAGTCTAGGGCTTTCCAACTACATGTTGGGCTCACTGCTGAGTTCTCCATCATTCAAAGGTTCTGGCAGGCCAGTGACACTGTGTGACCCATCTCCCAGTGTTTATTAATGCTCACAGGCCTATGAGACCATGTTCAGAAATGCAGGGTTTGTAGGTTTGGTTAAAGCAGACTTGCTTCCCCTTGATTCCGAATGCTTTTATTTCATCTGATTCTCTGAACCTCCCCTCCTCCGCAACCTCCCAACCAGCAACCAGGAACCAGGAAGCTGGACCATCCACTCGACAGCATCTTTCATCCCTGCTATCTCAGTGACTAACACAGCACACAGCTGGTACTGAGTGAATGTCTGCTGAATGAGTGAATGAATAAACTCAATGCCCATTAGTCTACTCAGATAGTAGGGCAAAGATTTGCCTGGATTTGGGGCCAGAGTCAGGGCCACATGGATTTAAAAATGGTTCTTCTAGGGACAGCCAACGCCAGACCAATTTGAGGGTAGCATGTTTGCAACACCAGCTTTTGTTTTGTGTCTCCTCTGCCTGCTTACCACCTATTCCCCGGGTATACCTGGTGCCCCCCTCGTTGAGTAGAGTCCCCTTGTACTGTACTCCCTAGGACTACTGTTCCAGCCTCGACAAAGCCTTGTCCATATCATCATGACCTTAGTCCTCGGCCCTCAGTGAGACGTCAGGAAGGAAACCTGGTAAATGAGTTCACATCACAGTGCTGGAAGAAGCCAGATATATTCATTTTAGAGAGCAACTTAGAACTAATATCTACCTTCCAAGAGCTTAAAATTTATTGACTTCTTGATAAAAGCCCAGATAGAAAATTAAAGGTCATTTGTCCTCCACACTCAAAAAATGGCTTCACATAGACACTACACTGGACTTGGAGGCAGAAGACTTGGGTCTGCCTCCTATTGGCTGGTTATCTTAAGCAAAGCCTGTACTCTCTCTGATCTGAAATGTTACATGTCAAATGGAGAGCACAATGCCTCCGTCTCACAGTGCCATTATCTGGAGTAAATGCAATGACATTTATAACACAACTCCAATGCAGTAGATGAACAAGTGTAGTGAAATAGTGCAGAAAAGAAGGGGCGGGAAGACTATTCCTTGAAAATCCAGAATATAAGATAGAAGGGAAAATGGAAATAAAATGAGTTTCAGAGGAGACTTGGGCTGTGGTCTGCAGGCCCTACCACATAATCATATATCAAGAGTACACGTGGCCCCTGCTTTCAGACCCGGTGTACTCCCAGAGATGCTGGTGAGGAGGAGATAGTGGTGATTATGTCCTTACTGCTTGATGGCCAAATACCTGGCACTATTCTGAGCACTTGATATGTTTTATCTTGTTCAACCTGACAATGACTCCACAAGGTAAGTAATAATATTACCCCCATTTTACAGATAAGAAAACAAACTAAGGCCCAGAGAATTTAATTCATGATTAAATGCAATTCCCTCCAAGCACATACGTTTCTTTTCAACAGACTGTTGAATGAGAGGATAAAGTCATCAGGAAGTAAAAGCTGAGCTTTTATTCAGCAGGACTGAAAGGGTGAAGCAGAGAGAGGTGAAGCCCAAGAGCAGTGGTAGGTTATAGACAAGAAGTCTCTATGAAGTTATAGACACTGAGAAAAAACCTGCAAGATTCCTAGTGGGACAGACCAAAAGGAAATTCTTCATAATGGAGAAAAATGCACTCTGTGTATAAGGGGAAGGCTGCTAGGAAGCCAGGAGAATGTAATTGTTGGGAAATCAGCAGAGATCATACCACGGCCTTTTCCCCACAACCTGCCCCACGCACCACGCACACTAATCAGCAATGTTCTCATTCTTGGAGGCACGACCTGCCGTGACAATTGAGGGCTGGGGTGAGGGCACACTGAGGAACCTGCTGCCATCCCCAAAGCCTCCTGCCAGCTCTGAGTATTCAACACCATTCCTGTGAGCAATGACAGGAGGAAACAGCTAAAGCTAGCTGTCACCACCAGACTGCTAATGAACATCAGCAAGTCTGCAAACAAAACTACCTGCTTCTTCACAATTAAATGACCACCCACAATAGTATAAAATCGGAAAAGGAGCCCCTTCCACCGGGAACAGGCTTCATTGGGGCAGGTCCCCAGACAGGCTTGTCTTAGAGACAATCAACCAAAATGCGATCTATAAATCCTGACAATGTCTTTTCCATTCTATATTTTTCTTCTTTTAAATCAATAAATAATTGATTCTGTGTCAATTGGGATTTCTTATATCCCAAACACAGATAAGAGATTTCAGAGATTAGCTACAGATCTTTACACTCAGGAAACAAATTTACAAAACCAGAGGAAAGCATGGAAATCCCATGGCACAAAAACTGCCAGGTACTGTTATGGGAAAGAGAGAGAAAGAGACACAGAGAGGCAGAGAGACAGAGCGTCAGGGAAGGAGAAAGGGAGACAGGGAGGGAGGGAAGGAGAAAACACTTCCAAGGATAGGGGACAGGCAGTGGTTCTCTGTTTTATTTTGTTTACCTGGGGAAAGGCCACTCTCTCCTTGACTGGCTTGGGGTAACATGTTTGCATATGATGATTTGAAGGCACAATGAAAACAAAATACCAAGGTTATTTTTTATCAAACACAAATATTTTGCTTTAATTAGCCAATTAATGTAGACTTTCTGACCAAACGGATCCTATTGAAAATAAACAGAATTGCAAGGATTTGGCATTTTAAAAGATAGTAGTTTGTCAATAGCAGAATGTTAGACCACTTATATCCTCATCAATGAGCCAGATGTATTAGAACTAGTGATTGGTAGCATGTAAGTGTGTGTACACGCGTGCGTGTGTATGTGTGTGTGTTTTATTCAACACTGACTTGACATTCAAAACATCTAATCAAGGTAGGCAAGGAGCGGGCACCACTAGCATCCAGAGCAAATGGAAACAGTGTGATATGGGCTGGCTTGTTTGAAATCCCAAAACAAAGGAGAAACGACCTAAAAACCCCAGGGTCGAACATGAGGAAGCAGGCTCTGCATAAAAGTGCAGAAAGATTCTGAACGTGAGAGAGCCCTCCAGAGGGAAGTGAAGGCAACCACTGACCTCGCCCAAACAGGCCACCTTGGCTGCCACTGCTTCATGTGGCCCGACCAGTGGTGACTGTGAGGAGCAGTCCCCACTGGTGAGGCTGGCTACCCACTACCTACCTACTCCTACATCCCCTCACCCCAACCTTGATGCCTCCATTGAGACAGAGGCAGGGCTACAGGAGGGCAATCTGTCTTAGATAAGGGTGCAGCACGCACGTGAGAAGCACAGATGCTGAGACAGGACCCCAAAGCTCAACCACCATGTTTCTTTCTTACATCATCAAGACTGCAGGCCAGAGAAGCTCACAGCAGCAGCAACAAGAACAGCCGCCCCTTATTCCATTCCCCCTGCATCAGGAACTGAGCTAAGAATGCCACGTAAAATATTGCATTTAATTCTCACAATCACTCTGTGATGCAGGTTACTTCCCATAATAGAGATGAAGAAACAGAGGCTTAGTGAGATTAGAGTAATTTGCTGGGGTCAGTAAGTACCAAGTGGCATGGTCCACAGATCTGCTAAGCCATGTCCCCTCCCTCTAGTGTGCCAACCTTGCTCAACCATCTAGAGAGACAGATGGGATTTTGCGCCCTAAAGTTAATAAACCTAAACTTAGTCCGATTTAAAAAAAATAATAAATGCCAAAAAGGCAAATCAACCTGGTTTAATTTAAGGAGGGACGTTTTTTCAACAACAGCATTTAAAATAGGACTGCCACATGTCCACTCTCCTAAAACATCAGTAGACACTAGATCCAGATAATAAAACTAACTTTTCAATTTCTAGCCTCCCTAGAAATTATTATAAATAGTTTCCATGATAATAGAAATTAATTTGGGGATTCTGTTATAACTCAGAGTATAATCTATCCCGCAACAATACAATAAGTGACTGGCTTAATCTCCTACAGAAACCTCTCTTGTTGTTCAAAGAATAATAATGGAAACTGTTACTTACAGATGAATCTGCTTTTAAACCAAAGACTTATAGATGAAAATGCTTTTAAATCAGGGAATTTAACACACAGCCTCTCTGATAATTTATTATAACAACTTTTTCTTTCATGTTTATTCTGGTTAAGACAGAGAATATCTATAATGCTAAAAGTTTGTAGTATCCATCACTAAATATTCACTATCAGAATGCCAATATTCTAGAATTCTGTTGCCTTGGTTGGAGGTAAAATATTAACGTACACAGAGACTGCATGGCACTAACAGAGCCAACTCAGCATGACAAATGGGGCAAATTCCACGCACAACATTATGGGACACATCAGGTTAGTATGCTCGTAAGACCAGCTGCTCTGTGCTGCAGCTCTCTGGTACAGTCCCTGTGAAGCACGAGGATTCACAGATGCCCTAAGCCTGTGGCATTCGGGAAGTGGCTTGCAAAGAAAAGACTTTTCTTCTGCTCCTGGAGAGTGAAGACTCCATATGTTGTGCCATAATCTCCTTGAGCAAAAATAGCCTTTGGGGATTCATACCACTTCCAGGAAGGAAGGATGTATGGACAGTGACCATTTGGCAAGGTTGGCCGTTGGTGCAATAATTGACCCATTTTGTTGTCCGAGACCTTCCTTAAACATAAGAGCAAAGTGTTAGCAGACAGACTACACAGACTGGCATAGTTGTTTGTGTCTGAGGAATTCTTAATAAAAATTTCAAGAATTCAAGGGATCCTGAGTGGCACATGAAACAAACGGGAAAGAAATTTCATCTGCTAGGAATCCGAAAAGGCCATTTAGAACGAATTAAACATAACCAGTGTCAAAAAAGTGTCAAGAGGTACATCACTGTGTCACTTACAAAGCTACTTTCCACCCCTGCTCATTTCTCTCCTTCTTGAGAAGCCAGAACTGATGGAGGAAGAGGCTTCCCTTTTCTTCTGAGGATGCTGTTGACAGCTCTATGTCTACTATGCCTGTTTCACTATTCCTCTGAGCTGACACACAGTGCTGACTCCTAGATCTCTTCTCCAGGTGAAAGGAGGTAAGACTCTACTTACTGGACCTATCAGCAGCTTTGGACACGGTTCATCGTTTTCTCCTCCTTGATGCTCTTTCTTCACTTGGCTTCTAGGGCTCCACGCTCTCTTGGCTTTCAGCAAACCTCACTGATGTCTCTTCTTCATCCTCTTTTGCTTGTTCCTGTACTTCTCCCTGCCTCTTAATGCTGAAATGACTCAGTTCTTAGTCCTTGCCTCTTCTCTAGCTACCCTCACTCCCTTGGTGAACTCATGCAGCCTCACACCATATAGATGGTATTTAAAGGAAACAACTCCCAAATTTATACCCCAACCCTTAATCGAACTGCTTATTCAACATTGAACTTGGAGATACAATAAACATCTCAAACTCAACATGCCCCAAAGCATGTTACATATATTGGCATTTATTTCTAAACATCATATGAAATTGTTCTCCTCATTTTATAAAGGACAGTGAAGCACAGAGAAGTGAGATTATTGCCCAAGGTCATACCTCTAGTGAGTGACAGAACCAAGAGGGCACCATCATCCTTGAGCGCTGTCTCTCCCTGTCTTCCTCTCCTCCCCATCCCCACCCCTGTCCCTCAGTCCTTTGTATTCAACCTAGCAGCAAAGCCTCCCAACTCCACTGCCACCCCAGGCACATAGCACCATGCCCTCTCTCCCACGGGTCACTGCAGCAGCCCCTAACTTGACCACCCAATCTAAAGTGACCCCTGCCTCCACCCCACACACCCACCCTTACACACTACAGTTAGGACTGTGGCTTGCTACAGCCTCTTCAGACAGCCAGTTGGCAATATCCATCAAAACCTAAATGCACATACGTAGTCATTTGACCCAGCAATTCTACTTCTAAGAATTCATTCTAAATATAAACTTGTACATGTGTGAAATGATATATGTTACAGGATTATTTATTACTGTATTGCTTCTAATAGCAAAATGCTGGTGACAGGCTAAATATCAATAGGAACTCCTTAAGTAAATTATTGTAGATAGAGGCAGAAAAATGCATGTGGTACCTAACCACAGACTGATGAGCTAAGTACTATTATAAGCCCTACCTCAGAGGAGAAAGCTCAAGCACAGAGAGCTCAGGTAACCAACTCAACATGCAGAGCTAATAAGTGGTAAAGTGGGGATTCAGACTTCAAGTTCTTGGTCTCTTTACTATAATGCTTCCCAATACTCATTCCCATGGGGAAATACTACGTAGCCATCAAAAGGAATGAGGCATTATATACATACTGATATGGACTGACCTCCAAGACATTCTGTTAAGTGAAAGAAGTATAGAACAGTGGGTAGAGTTTAACCTCTTGGAGCTTTTTCTTTTTAGGGAACGCAAATATATATGTTTGTATACATCTATACAAAGACATATAAGAAACAGTGGAAAAATAGGTAAGAAACAGTGGTTACTCTAGAAAGGGATACTCAGTAGCTGGGGCATTGGTGGGAGGAGACTTACATTTCACTGTACACTCTTTTGTGCCTTTTGATTTGTGTTGTGTATGCACAATCATATACACACTGCTTATTCAAAGAACTAAATAATTAAAAACAAACAGATTGCTGGGTTGAGATTTTTCCAAAAAACAAGAGTACACCCAAGTCACTGTATCATATCATCTGTTGTATTTTCTTACTGTATCTACTATTAAATGGTTTATTTGTAAATGTGTGTTTATCTTATGACTTCATTAGAGTCATCATCTAAAATTTGGTTTTTCTTTGTGGTGGGGTGGGGGCCAGGGCATGTTCATCATACCAGGTATATAAGCTCACTAGACCCCATCAGAAAGTCAGCTCCACGAAGGAGGGGGCTGTGTGTGTAGTTCAGTGCCACGGCCCCAACATTTAGCATTCTGCCTCGTGTATAATAAGAATGAATGATAATTATGGCCCAAGTGTCTAGGGCTTAGATAATCAGAGTCAAAATAGTAAGACTCTTCTTTTCCAAAAATGCATAAAAGTTTTTAATGCTTTAGATCAATAGTAAGTTTCTTGGTATAAAAAATTAACATCTTGGTTCAAAGAATCTACTATCAACACCAATACTCAAAGTAGAGGTTCTAAATAAGCAATACTCACAATGATAAGTCCTAGGTCCCACAGGATTTTACCTACGCTCAGACAGGATCAGAAAATGCTGATAACGAGCAAGAAGTGGTGAGGTTATAAAAGAAAAAGAAAACAGTTCAAGCCTTAAAAACCAGAAATGATTTAGAAAAGCTATATGGGCATCTATAAAGCTTCAGTCATTATTTAAGTAATTTTGGGTTATAAAAATTACTGTTGGTTCAGTAAAGGGAAAACTCCCTCTCCGAGGCTGCACAATGCTAAGGAGAACATCTCCCCAGAACAACCTCCATGAGCCCTTCAGAGATGCCCTGTCTAATCACATCTTCAGATGCAAAGGAATGAGCTCAGTAACAGATCTGAACCACAAAACCTACAGGAAAATGATGATCCTGAGAATTTTCTTCACTTTCAAACTAATTAGCAAAGCAGAGGAGGAGAACATGATTTATCAGTGCTGTCAATTTTATGTGTCAACTTGACTGGACATATGGTGCCCAGATATTTGGTCAAACATTATTCTGGGTTTGTCTGTGAGGGTGTTTCTGGATGAGATTAACATTTAAATTGGTAGACTGAGTAAAGAAGATTACTCTCCCAGATGTGAGTGGGCCTCATCCAACCAGTTGAAGGCCTGACTAGAACAAAAGGCTGACCCTCCCGTGAGTAAGGGAGAATTCCTCCTGCCTGACTGCCTTCGAGCTGGGACATCAGCTTTTTCCTGCCTCTGGACTCAAACTGAAACATCAGCTCTTCTGGTTCTCAGGCCTTCAGACTTGGACTGGAACTAAATCATTGGCTTCCTTGGGTCTCAAGCTTGTCAACTCACCCTGCAGATCTTGGGACTTATCAATCTCCATAATCATGTGAACCAATTGCTTACAATAAGTATAACACACATATTAGTTCTGTTTCTCTGGAGAATGCTAATACATGCTGCTTCCTGTGTTAGGACACTTGCCGGAGTGAAATACTCCTTGCTTGGTACCACCTATCACTAGAAGCCTGAGCTGGAAATACAATGTTTCCCCCCCACTCCATTCATGAGAATGCATAAATACATTCTCAGCTGGTGGAAAGAGAATCAACAGTTTAAAAGCTAAAGACTTACACGTATATAGCTGATAAGGGACTGATATCCCAGAATATATAAAGAACTACCAAAACTCAACACAAAAAACAAACAACCTGATTACGAAAATGGGCAAAGAACTTGAATAGACATTTCTCCAGAGAAAACATACAAATGGCTAATAAGCACATGAAAATATGCTCAACATCACTAATCATTAGGGAAAAGCAAATCAAAACCACAATGAGATACCATCTCATATTCATTAAGATGGCTACCGTAAAAATATAACAAGTGTTGACGAGGATGTAGAGATGTTGGAATCCTTGTAGACTGCTGGTGGGAATGTAAAATGGTGCAGCTGCTACGGAAGACAGTATGACAAGTCCTCAAGAAATTAAAAATAGGATACCATACGATCTAGCAATTCCACTTCTGGCTATATACCTAAAAGAACTAAAAGTAGTATCTCAAAGAGATATCTGTATACTCATGTTGATAGCAGCAATATTCACAATAGCCAAAAGGTGGAAGCAACCCAAGTGCCCATTGACAGATGAATGGATAAACAACATGTGGTATATACATATAATGGAATATTATTCAGCCTTAAAAAGGAAGGAAATCCTGATACATGCTACCACATGGATGAACCTTGAGGACATGTTAAGTGAAATAAGCCAGGCACAAAAAGACAAATACTGTATGATTCCATTTATATGAGGTCCCTGGAGTAGTCAAATTCATAGAGACAGAAAGTAGAGAGGTGGTTGCCCAGGGCTGTGGGGTGTTGTTTAATGGATACAGAGTTTCAGTTTTATAAGATGAAAAGAGTTCTGTAGATGGATGGTGGTGACGGTTGCACAACAATATGAAAGTACTTAATACCACTCACTGTACACTTAAAAATGGTTGCGATGGTAAATTTTATGCTACATGTATTTTACAATTAAAAAAAGGTAAAGATGGGGCAGTTAAGTTCACATGTTCTGCTTCGGTAGCCCAGGGTTTGCCAGTGCAGATCCTGGGCTCGGACCTACTCACCGCTCATCAAGCCATGCTGAGACGGTGTCCCACACAGAAGAGCTACAACTCGACAACTATGATACACAACTACGTACTGGGGCTTTGGGGAGAAAAAAAGAAAAAGAGGAAGATTGGCAACAGATGTTAGCGCAAGGCCAATCTTCCTTAAAAAAAAAAAAAAGACTTATAGATCTTCAAGATACACAAGTAAGCTTTAAAAAAAAAAGTTGCAGCTAATACAGGCTCATTATGTAAAAACTAATGTAAACATATATTCATAGGAAGGAGACAAATTGTCACGAGCAGTTACCGATAAGAAGGGAAGGGGGAGACAAAGCAGAATGGGAACATTCACCTGTGACTCTGTGTGCCTCTGCATTGATTGAACCTGGTCAATAAGAACATATTTGCATTAGCTTCCTAGGGCGGCTATAACAAACTGAGTGGCTTCAACAACAGACACTTACTCTCTCCCAGTTCTGGAGGCTGGAAGTCTGAAATCAAGGTGTCAGCAGGGCCACACCCGCCCTGAGACTCTGGGCAGAGTCCTCCCTCGCGTCTCCCCAGCTTCTGGTGGGGCCGTCCACCCTTGGTGTCCTTGGCTCGCAGCTGCATCACTCCAGCTCTGCCTCTGTCATCACACGGTTCTCCCTGTGTCTCTTCACTAGGCATTTTCCTCTTCTTATAAGGACACCAGTCACAGAGCATGAGGGCCCACCCTAACGACCTCATCTTGACTTGATTACACAGCAAAGACCTTATTTCCAAATAAAGTCACATTCACAGCCACTGGGAGTCAGGACTTCAACCTTTTTGAGGGGACACAGTTCAACCTATAGTAATATTCGCGTAAAAAAAACACAAAACTACAGTTAAGGTTCCTTGACCACTACTTATGAGGCCTCAAGAGGAAAAGTAAAGATCCTTTAGGGGCAGTGCTGCGAGAATTAAGAGCATGAATTCAGGAGTCACACTGCAAAGGTTTCAATCCCAGTCTGCCACTGACAAACTATATGACCTTGGGGGAGTTCATTAACTTCTCCCTGCCTCTGTTTCCTTATCTTTAAAATAACAGCACCTAGCTCAGAGTTGTTAATGAGGATTAAATGAGTTACAAAGTGCTTAGCCGGCAGCAAGTGCTCAATCAACGTGAGCAACTGTTGTTATGGTTATCCCCATATACAAGGTCCCTAAGGCTCCCCTAGAAAGCATTCTCGGGGACAGAGCGCTTTTATTTCTGCAGGGCCTACTCAATGCCTTTCTCTGTAGTCCTTGCCGACAGGCTCATGCTTGACTCTGAGCCCCCGCCATTTCATTACACAGAGATACACTGCTGCACTAAACATTCCTCGTCCAGGCAGTCATCCAGCCACCTTCCTGGGTGCAATCCCATCTGCAGCATGGCAGTTGAGCTCTCGGTGGCTGATAGGGGCTCTGAGCAGTGCCAGCTAAAGGCCCATCACTTCCCGTGCAGCCCCGTGGAGGCAGATAGGGCAGTCCTCGGCCTCAGACCCCCCCACTTTAAGTGATCAGTGCCCTAAATTTGGATTTTATTCTTGGCCTCACTTGCTGCTAAATCTGTATCCAGTTAATCTTACAGAGTTGTGGGGGAGGAGCCATGTTGCTATGGCAACCCAACAACTCTGGGCAGAAGAGAAGAAATGGAATTTGAGAACAGAGACCACCAAAGGATTCAGAAACTCCCACTTCTGCCTATGTTTCACAGAAATGAAGCTTAATATGCTAAAATAAACAGACCTCTCTTCTCTTTTTTACAAGTTTCCAGCCATTGACAAAAATAAAAGCCTGCTAATACAAGTATTCTATTCACATGTCATTTCCTAACAGGATAGAAACTAAAACTCACACTTCATTCAGCAAGTCAGGAAGTCAGCTGATTTCCTTTAAACGTCTCTCTCTGCATGAAGCGAGCGATTGTCCAGTCTGGATTTTATACATAATATTACTTTTCAACCTGGAGTTTACAAATAAACTAACAGAAGGACACAAATAGAACCTCAGCCCTCTCATCTCCCCGTGGTTTACAGGAGCCAGAGGGGCAGAGAAAGATGAGAGAAACCACCTTGGTAACCCAGTGACCTCATCTTCCACGGTGACTTCTGCCCCTCCCCATTACAGAGCCCCTCACCCAGCAGAGCTGACAGTGAGATATTCAGGTCTGTTGTCCTGCCTACATTCTGGTGGAGCTTCTAAGGAATCGTAAATGATCTAAAAGGGAAATCACAGTCAAACAAACACACAAACACAAACCAGGGGTTAAGATTGTGTACCAGACACGCAGGTACTAAGTAATCTAAAATGGACCAAAGAAAGTTCTGGTAGGCTAGCCTGGGCGAGGCCCAGCCAGGCGGCAGCCCATGTAACTGACGGGCTTCGTCTCTGAGAAACCACATGGGGTTAAACTTGGAACTGACATCTTAGGGCAGCAGTTGAAATTCTCTTTGAAAGAAAAAAAGGTCAGAAGCACTCCTCGACCTGATTCTCTTTACTTTCCATCCTTTTTACCTCTTTTCCCAAGACAGCTTTTCTGAGCTCGAGCTAGGACAGAGTAAGTACTGGAGCAGAATTTGTTAACTCAAGGTCTGGGGCTGGGGAGGTAAAAAGGTGATGAATTAGTTGGGTTATGATGATGTAATTTTTCTGAACTTTTAAGGGAATAGCAATTTCTTAGGATTACACAATAAGATTATACGGATAAACAGATCAGACAAGTAGGATGTGATCAGGGAAAAAAAGCTCTGGAGCAGGAGTCAGAGGATTCAAGTCCTTGGCTTGCCTCTACCGCTTAACCAGCCACGTAGTCACAGACAAGTTATTTACACTCTTGAAACTTGGTGGCTTTTTTTTTTTTTTGGTGAGGAAGATCAGCCCTGAGCTAACATCCATGCCAATCCTCCTCTTTTTGCTGAGGAAGACTGGCTCTGAGCTAACATCCGTGCCCATCTTCCTCCATTTTATGTGGGAGGCCGCCACCGCATAGCCTGACAAGCGGTGCCTCGGTGCTCGCCCAGGGATCTGAACCAGCAGCTGAGCGCCCGCACTTGACCGCTACGCCATGGGACCACCCGGCTTTTTCAACTATAAAATGGGTGTAATAATATGTGCTCTGACCTCAATTATTGTGAGGATCAAATGAAGTCATACAGGTGAAAACCTGTCCTAAACAATTAAGTATGCTCAGGGAACCTACTGCTATTTCTACCAGAACCTAGATTTGCTGACCTGGGGAATAGATGTTCTGCTTTGCATATCCTTCAGCCTCCACAGGAGTCCTTACATCCAGGAGGAAAAACAAAGGCAGTGAAAGCACAAACGTGTTAACCAAAAACGCATATAGGTTTTCTAGGCCAATTTCCCCAAAGTAGGGATAAGGGAGAGCTGTTCGAGTTGGAAAATCGAAGCAGCTGGCCATCACCAAGCCCTCAGCGCCGCATCCACCAGGTACAGAACCCCCGCAGGCAAAACAGCTCTTCTTCCTAAAGGGCACCTCTGCAATGAGATCACTCACTGTGGTGCGAGACATAAGAAGTTTTAGCTCATAAAATTCCAGTTGGTAGCATGCGATGTCAATTAGCTTCTTACTCTATGTTCATAGCATTAACACTAAATTAGAACTAATTACCCTCTCAATTGACAATTTAGAGGCCATTAAAATATAGATTCGCATGAAAGAAATATGGTATCCTGTGGAAAGTGAAATTCTGCTGGAAAGGAGATAAATTCTAACAGCTAACATTTTGTGTGTTAATGACCCTGTATCATGTGCTAAGATAGGATGTTAATTGAAGTAGAGCTACTACTTTCCTGACACTCTGGAACCCAGGCTCTAACAGGACAAGGTAACACACACACATACGCACATACAAGAACATGCACGCACACACTCCTGGCAGTAGAGCTGCTACCCAGGATGACACACGGTCAGCAGCAAACTTCAGCCAGGTGTGAAACACAGACTTTGCTTAGCAAGCAGGCGTTTTTAAGCAGAAGTCAGAGAGATCAGATTGGCATGGGAGCACGTAGAGGTGCAATGTATGGAGGGAAAGGAAGGGAGACCACAGGTACGTACGTTCAGGTCTGAGAAGCACTTCTTGCGGGAGACCACAAGTCATGAGCTGAACACACTCAGGGAACAAAGCTGCATGGGGAATTCAGAGAACTTAATCTTTAAAATTATAAGGTACTATTCCTTAGGTATTTCCTGAGTACTTGACATTTCAAACTGGCAAACTTTTAATGATGGGGCTCTTTCTCCAAGACTTGCAAATATGAGAACAGATTTTTAAAGAGGTGTGAAGGATTTAACGTCTCATTGTGTAAACATCACCTGGTGATCAGAAGAACAGTTTGTCAATAAACAAGCCCCACCTGGGTTCACAAACAAATCGAAAGGGCTTTTCCAGGTTCTGGAAGGAGACTCGCTGTGGTCACGGCTGGACTTTGGGGCAGCTCCTCTCAGAACGCCAGTGTTTACATCATGTTCCCTACACCCCCACACCCAGTGCGGGGGAAGAGGAGTGGTGGTGTCTCCGGGCGGAAATTCAGGAGGAACTGCTGCGACCGGGACGTATGCAACGGCAGGAAAGCCTACTACTCCAGTCGCCAAAATTCTGTCTCACTGGAGGCAAATTTACAGAAATATTTATAGAATTAGCAAAACACTATCATTGGCAGTTTCTTCGGGTTGCCTAATCTCCTGAAAGCCTTTTTTTTTTAGGGGGAGGGCTGGGGAAAGAGGCACAGGGAAGCCATCCACCAAAAAATGCTAAGCATTAAAAAATACATGATTAGGGGCCAGCCCCGTGGCTTAGCAGTTGGGTGCGGGCGTTCTGCTGCTGGCGGCCCAGGTTGGGGTCCAGGCAGGAACCGACGCACCGCTTGTCGAGCCATGCTAAGGCGCGCCCCACGTACAGCAACTGGCAGGATGTGCAGCTACGACATCCAGCTGTCTACTGGGGCTTTGGCGGGGGCGGGAAACGGAGGAGGATTGGCAGTGGATGTTATAGCTCAGGGCCGGTCTTCCTCAGCAAAAAGAGGAGGATTAGCATGGATGTTAGCTCGGGGCTGATCTTCCTCACACACACACAAAAAAATACATGATTGGGCTTTTTGCCACAGTAGTGTAGTGTTTAGAGAAAGCATGGGGAACAAGACCCGTTATATCTCATCCTACAGAACAGACAGACTGCTGCTGTCAACCCCAGACAGGTGTTTCCAAGACTTCCATTAGCCAACACAACCTTCACATTTGGAAAGCACCCTGAAATGTTCCATCCATTTTTCTGATACTTTTTAAAAAATTACTGTATATCCAGATGGCCAATAGGCACATGAAAAGATGTTCAACATCACTAATCATCAGGGAAATGCAAATCAAAACAACACTAAGATATCACCTCATGCCCGTTAGAATGGCTATAATCACCAAGACAAAAAACAACAAATGTTGGAGAGGCTGTGGAGAAACAGGAACCCTCATTCACTGCTGGTGGGAATGCAAACTGGTGCAGCCTCTATGGAAAACGGTATGGAGATTCCTCAAAAAATTAAAAATAGAAATACCCTAAGATCCAGCTATCCCACTACTGGGAATCTATCCAACGAACCTGAAATCAACAATCCAAAGAGGCTTATACACCCTTATGTTCACTGCAGCGTTATTCACTATAGCCAAGAAGTGGAAGCAACCCAAGTGTCCCTCGACTCATGACTGGATCAAGAAGATGTGATATATATATACAACGGAATACTACTCAGCCATAAAAAAAGACAAAATCGTCCCATTTGCAACAACATGGATGGACCTGGAAGGTATTAAGTGAAATAAGCCAGAAAGAGAAAGACAAACACTCACTTATGTGGAATATGATCTCACTTATATGTGGAATATAAACCAACACATGGACAGAGAAAACTATATTGTGGTTACCAGGGGCAGTGGGGGTAGGGGGTGGGCACAAGGGGTGAAGGGATACATGTATGTAGTCATGGACAAACAAAAATGTACAACCAAAAATTTCACAATGTTATAAACTATTAAAACATCAATAAAAAGAATTACTGTATATCATTGTTGTATCCTTCATGTTTTAGTTACTTATGGTCACTTTCCCCACACAAAAAAGTCTCTTTTCCCAGGTTACCCTTTATATTACAAAGTAATTGTGGTGCTCATCAATTTGAACTTAGTAATTCAGAATAATTGTATAGTCGTATGAATAAAACTATTTGCTTTCTTGGCAGTTCTGTCAGTACTCAGTCTATTAAAAGTCACAAGTGACTCAGAAGGAGACAGCATTTACTTTCTAGGTCTCAACTGTAGGCTTTTTACCAAACCTCGGTGAGCACATCATTTGCACTCAGTTAAACTGGTTGTTTCTGAAGTTTCTTGCTGGCATTGAAATACATGTCAAAGCAGGTGGTCTCTGAAAGGTCTTAGATCAGTAATGCTCGGGCTCCCTGGCTCAGGGAGGGTTTGTGTAATGAGAGCCAACGGAAGTGGTTCCAAAAGAGAAGTCCAGAGTCATTCAGTAGCGGGTGATGTCTTTTTCCTCCCCACACTGCACACTGACATGTAAGTCATCATGTGATTGGAGAGGAGATGGAAATTAAGTAGGAGTGGACGAAATCAAACCAGTTCCTCTTGACACCATCCGTTAGACTGTCTCCTCACACTGAGTTCTTATGAAAACCTTCTCAGAAATATCCTTCTCGGGCTGGCCCCGTTGCTTAGCGGTTAAGTGCGCACGCTCCGCTGCTGGCGGCCCGGGTTCGGATCCCGGGCAGCACTGACGCACCGCTTCTCCGGCCACGCTGAGGCCATGTCCCACATACAGCAACTAGAAGAATGTGCAGCTATGACATACAGCTATCTACTGGGGATTTGGGGGAAAAAAATAAATAAATAAAATTAAAAAAAAAAAAAAGAAATATCCTTCTCATTTACTTCCTGGTTGTTAAGTTAGAGGAGAAGGGCCCTGGGCAGCCATAGGCCATTTCCTTTCAACATTTCAGGGAGAGTGGAAAGAATGAGAACATTCCAAGTCGAGAGATTCTAAAGAAGGTTATGCAGTAATAACCAGGACCTCGCATGTTGTTATCCCCAAACGTGTTTAGTACATTTCCACACTGATACCTACCCTTACCTCAAATTCAACAAGTCCAAATCCAGCTCATCCTTGGTCCCCACCCCATTTTTCCAGTGGCCAAGGATTAATCCTTTGGAATCATCTTTTACACATTCCCTCCTTTTTCACCAATGTCCAAGCTATTTCTTAACAGAATGTCATCACAATTTCAGTTATATCAACAGACTCGTGCTCCAGTCTTCACTGATATGGACTAGACTCAGCTGTGACTATAAACGCTCTCCCAACTGCTCAGGGTTTAAAAAATAGAAGTGGGCTTTATGATACTAAAAACAGTTTAGAAAGGACATGAGAACTACACTGAGGTCCTGCCGAGAAGTTGGACACAGGAGAAGTAAGATGGCCCTCTGAGAGATAAAACACAGGAGGGACACCTGGGACAGGTGCACAGACCAGCAAGGACACCTAATGGGACTACAGAGCACCCAGGCGTCAGGACCTGGACAACCATGGAGACAGAGCAAGGAAAGTCACTGGGGGAAGCACTGGCAGAAGCCATGCAAGGCCCGTGCCAGCCAGCGCGCTCCTGGGAGCTGGGAGGAGAGCAGAGAACAGCCCCGGTCTCTGCCCTCACGGGGCTGACAGTCTAGTGAGACAGACAGAAACAAGCAAACCTAGAACATGACCCTTTCCATCCACCCAGCTCCCCCTGTTCTGATCCCACACTCACCAAGCGACCTTCTGGTTAGGAGTCCCCTTTTCATCTAGTTCTGTTTGCAGGGAGAGAAAGCACTGCCCTGTGGCACTCATATTTCTCACTGTAAGTTCTCCATGGCTTGTTTTTACACTTGAGTCTCAAGAGTTTGGATACTGACTCTGCCCCTAAAAGATGGACCTACTCCAGGTGTGTTGACAAATCAGACCAAAGACTGGACCCAGGAGTGTCCATCCATGGTGCTTCTTGGCATATCTTCATCTAACCCTGCAGAGTTCTGAATCCACAGCAGAGTCATGTGGCTCCCAGTGATCCTAACTGTTCTCAACAAATTCTGCCTTTAGAGAAATGACCTCAGCAGCAGTGATGTTTTTGTTTTCAAAACAACAAAATCTATTCTAGACACTATCCAATGGGTTCTGGCAGTTTCTGGACCAACTCATTATTCAGCTACAGAAGTAAACCACTTCCATTTTCAGGGGATATTTGACCAGTTCAGCCTAGGTAGGCTATAAAAAGTGCTTCTCCAACCTGAATGTGTGCACCTCGGGCTCCTGCTGAAATGCAGACTCTGACTCAGTGGTGCTGGCGTGGAGCCTGAGAGTCTTGTTTGTAACAAGCTCCCAGGGGATGCAGATGCTGCTGATTCATGGAACACACTTGGAGGAGCAAAAAGCCCAATACCCAGGCTGCGTGACGGAGCCACGAGATCAGAGTCTCAGGGGCTGAGACCAGGAGTTAGAATGCTTAAAGTTCTGGGATGATCCCACAGATAGCCAAGGTTGAGACCCACTGACCTAGATGCTTCTCCAGGGCCGGGAGCTTTCCTTCAGCCAGAATTGCTCCTCTTTGCACCCGGGAGCAAATCAACAAAGCTCTGTCTGCAGAGGCCTGAGCTACTTTCATTTTTTGAAGTTTCTCAATGCCAAGGCAGAATTACCTAAAATGTGGCATATTTTAAGCATTTGCATTTATCAAGCCAATGCTTTTAACACAAAGTACAACTCTACATCTAAGCTCATTTGAAGCTAACATCACAAGCCTACATCTGAGGCCCATCACACTCCTACATCCTGCCTCCCTTGGTAGGCCCTGAACAGTGCCTCCACTGTTGCCTGGTTATTTGAGAAAATTTTTCTCAGAGAAGAACAAGATAATGAGAATGCAAAATGGAAGACAGATGTTATAACTATTGTTTTCTCA
Source organism: Diceros bicornis minor (assembly GCF_020826845.1). Lineage (NCBI taxonomy): Eukaryota > Metazoa > Chordata > Mammalia > Perissodactyla > Rhinocerotidae > Diceros > Diceros bicornis. Next base: position 4,748,386 of record NC_080763.1, on the reverse strand, counting down.
GTAAAACATCAAAATGGATGTGACAAAATAACAAACCCTAAACAATTTCTAATTTAAACAAGAACACAATATTAATATAAAGAAAAATATTTTCCCCCATTAACAAGCCATATCCTCATGTCACTACCAAAAAACTGTTCCCATTCAAGAAAATTAGTTTTTTCAGTCAAAATCACAAAGATTGTGCATAGGTAGCATATTTTTATATGTGAAAAATCAATGAAATACTTCCCTTCCTCGAGAGAAAGATTCTTATAGAATAAATACTCATTATTCTATTCCTAAATTTTATTTATTACGAGTAACACAAAAGAACCAAATGAATAAAAATCATTCTTAAAAGATTAGTTGCTTCTCTCCAAAACACCTATTCTCCCCTGCTTCATTGGCATATCAGAAATGAGTCTGCTTGTAGTAGACACTTTCAAAATCTTAAGATTGTCCTTTTTTTCTCTTAGACAATGCATTAGAAGGCATCATAGGGGCCAGCCTGGTGGTGCAAGCAGTTAAGTGCGCGCGGGGTTCGCCAGTTCGGATCCCGGTCGCGCACCGAAGCACCGCTTGTCAGGCCATGCTGTGGCGACGTCCCATATAAAGTAGAGGAAGATAGGCACGGATGTTGGCCCAGGGCCAATCTTCCTCAGCAAAAAGAGGAGGATTGGCATCGGATTTTAGCTCAGGGCTAATCTTCCTCACAAAAAAAAAAAAAAGAAGAAGAAGAAGAAGAAGGCATCAGTAGCCCGTAAACTTTCAGGTGGAGATTTGTTTTTTTTTGGGTAGAAGAGACTAGAAAGAAAGGACCTGGCCTAGAATGGAGGAATGCTCTTGTGCTTCAAAAAGGAGATCCAGATGTAAATACAACTGCACGGTCTTCTGTGGGGCCATCTCAGCACACCCAGCCTCACGACAGCCTTCCTGGCTTGCTGTGTCGAGAGCCAGCAAGGGAAGGGCAGTCTGTGATTGTGCTGCCAGAGCTCAAGAGTCGCTATTTAAAAAACTCAAACAGGAAATCTGGGAGTTAAAATGAGCTGAATCTTCGCCTAGAGGTCACGCCTTCAAAACAGCTCTCAGATGTCAGCTCTTCCTTTCCCCTTTTGTCACCTGATCTGATATGAAACTTGAGTTGCACATAAGGAAAAAGATGGAACAATAATTTTTTTCTAGGTTCAATTTTAAAATTATACGTAAGTTTGCTCAGAAAACACCATAGTTTAGCACGTATTCCTTAAGAGTTCTTTCTTATCTGGTTTAATTCCAGTTTAAAGAAAAAGAGCTCAGACCTAAAGACAGTCAAAAACATTCCACCTTATACCTAGAGAAGCTGTTTCTTTTTTTTTATTTTAATTTTATTTATTTATTTATTTTTCCCCCCCCAAAGCCCCAGTAGACAGTTGTATGTCATAGTTGCACATCCTTCTAGTTGCTGTATGTGGGACGCGGCCTCAGCATGGCCGGAGAAGCAGTGCGTCGGTGCGCGCCAGGGATCCGAACCCGGGCTGCCAGCAGCAGAGCACACGCACTTAACCGCTAAGCCACGGGCCGGCCCAAACTGTTTCTTTTTTTTTTTTTTTTGGGAGGAAGCTCAGCCCTGAGCTAATATCCATGCTAATCCTCCTCTTTTTCTTTATGAGGAAGACGGGCTCTGAGCTAACATCTATTGCCAATCCTCCTCCTTTCCCCCCCCCCCCAAAGCCCGGGTAGATAGTTGTATGTCATAGTTGCACATCCTTCTAGTTGCTGTATGTGGGACGCGGCCTCAGCATGGCCGGAGAAGCGGTGCGTCAGTGCGCGCCCGGGATCCGAACCGGGGCCGCCAGCAGCGGAGCGCGCGCACTTTACCGCTAAGCCATGGGGCCGGCCCAAGCCGTTTCTAAACCGGGAAGGTGGGGCCAGCACCACACAAATACGCACCGTTGTCCTCAGCTGCCTCTCTAGGGGATCCTCTTGGTAGACCGCAGCCCTGTGGAGGGGAGGGACTGTCGCTGTTCTCCTGCTCTCCCGGCACGTGGGGCAGGGCAGCTGGCACTGACATGGAGGCCAGGTTGTCTAGTTCCGAGGAGGAGGAGGAGGGAGGTTAAGACCGACCCAGCACCTATTTTAGTTCCAGGCACTGTTCTAGGCAGTTTTCATTTGCTAATTCTTTTAATCCTCAGAACAACCCTGTGGGAGGGACGATAGCATTTACGTCCCTTTGCAGATGAGTTTTAGTTGTACAGCTGCTGGGAGACCTAGGGCAAGTTAGTTCAACTCCCAAACCCTTCATTTCAACATCCGAACAAGGAGGATTATAATAATGCCAACCTCTTGAGATGCTGTATGGAAGGCTCCCCACACAGGCCGGGCATATATCTAGTGCCCACCAAAGGGCACTATCAATGCCCTTTGGCAGCATCAGTATTATTAGTTGGACGCCTGGTGCAAAAGGTGCTCACTATGGTATCACCACTAAGCGTTGCCTCACATCACAGCTGTGGCTGAATTAGGGCGATGCTGGCAGTGGTTAGTGTGGCTAAATTTAAGTCATCCACATGACTGAAGTTCTCCTGAGATCAATGAAAAAAGAAAACATCTCCCAAGTCCAAAGTATAACAATATTTTAATTGACTTGCCTGCCTTTGTTTTTGTCTTCCAGCTAAAAGAAAACGGTTATCCCTAGCCACAGGCACAATCCCCTTCCTGATTTCTTAATGTGCTCTATATTAAATTTGTTCTAGTCATTTCTCCAAGTACATGTTACGTAGGGAAAGAACATTTAGTTACGTACAATGCACTGAGTGCTAAGACGTGTCTTATAGACACAGCCAAAAAAGAAAAATGGACATGAGAAGGCAGGAGCTCAAGATTACCCCTCCTGCCCCAGAGGGAATAGGGAATTTTAAATATAATTTAGGGGCCAGCCCCATGGCTTAGCGGTTAAGTGCGCCCGCTCCGCTGCTGGTGGCCCAGGTTCGGAGTGGCCCGGGTTCGGATCCCAGGCACACACCGACGCACTGCTTCTCCGGCCATGCTGAGGCCGCACCCAACATACAGCAACTAGAAGGAAGTGCAGCTATGACATACAACTATCTACTGGGGCTTTGGGGGAAAAAAATAAATAAAATTATAAAAATATATATATATAATTTAGGATACGGTGGGAAGAAAGCAGTTATTTTCAAAGTCTTGATAACAACTATATCTGAATACCAAAAACTGATCATGGCTAATTAACATTTTTACTTGAAATAATTACTTATTAATTATATCAATAAGTAGATTATCATTCTTAGCAATTTTTCCATTTATAATTCATTCTATTTTAAATCATTGTTAAGAACGTATTTGATGACAGTTGTATTCGTGTTGGAAATGATTCTACAAATCTATTTTTAAAACATATTTAAAGTGATATATTGATCCATAAAGGGGCTCTTTCTTATCTTTCTATATGAAAATTATATATTTTTTCATCATTTTTTTAAAGACGACTTGTTTACAGGATGCTAGCCCTATTATACAGTTAGCCTCAGGAAAAAGTACACTGCTTTATAGAGATCCAATAAACAGTTAAGTAAAACATTTTTCTTTCCTGCCCAAGACATCTTTAAGTAATTTTCCAAAGGACAAGTGTTAGCTTAAAAATAAAACATTCCAGAAGAAAGTGGGGAAAAGGAAAGGGCAGCATCTTGTCAAGATCGGCCAGCTTCTCTGGGTACCAGGCAGGATCAGCAGCCCTGAGGGAAACCCCTTAGTTAACTGGATCTGGCTCTCTCCAAACTGGAGAAAGACCTGCCCCCAGAAGGATCTGCTAAATCAAACCAACATTTAAAAATATATTTGTAGACATATTTATCTATTCTAACATAGGTTTAAATTCTCTTGCTCATCTTCAAGTTTGAAGGTAGGTAAGTTTGATAAACGCTTGGGAGGAGGTAGTTTTGGCTAAGCCCGTGATTTCTCAACATCAAAAGCCTTATTTGATATGTCCTTTGTGATTGATCCTTGGTAGATACTGTTTAAAGTCTCAAAACTGCAAATTCAGTATCTCGTGGTTTTGAAGAAGTAGTGTGTTGGTAAATAATTTAACAACTGTTTGGGGGTGGGGGTGGAGGGGAGGTCAGCATGTGCACGTTTCCTTGGTGTAAAGACTCCCAACATAGCTGATTTCAGACTACCTAGGTGACACCATCAAAAGTGTGGCTGGAAAGAGCTGTGCACAGTTGGCTCGTGGGAGCAGGTGGGAGCTGGCTCTAGCACACCACTGGAAGTAAAGCACATCAGCAAGATCACATAGCTCTAGGCCAACTCTAATCTAAGTTGTACCAGAAGACACCTTATCCAAATTGAAAGCATTTAATTGTTTTATTTTTACAATGTTTGTCACCAAAAGACTAATAAATTTGGAGCACAATCGATTACAAATCCCTTGGAAAAAAAAAAAAACAGTGTAACAAATGGAATGGCTCCTTCAAGAACAAATCCTTTTATACTAATCTCCTCCAATATCTCAGGGTCAGGCCTCAAAGGCATCATCTTCATGTCAGCAAGGCTTTGAGTCTTTCCCACACAGTGTAGTCATCAACAAACTTGTGAAAACATACTTTACATCGTGATAAAAATCAGGTTGCAAAAAATTTATAAGCTAGGCATAGTTATGAGTTGCAGAGAAAAAAATGTCCGGGGTCCACTTGCTGAATGGTGATCCAGGTCCAGTTTAAAGTTGCCATCAGTAGGGCCTGACTGTTAATTCCACAGATGACGTGCAAGTAGTGGCAGTCAGAACTCTGACAGAAAAAGAGGTTGGAAGACTTCTTAAAACCAATAATGAAATCGAATGATTCATCAGAATGACTGCATGCAGTATGGTATGCCATGCATTTGTTCGTTTTCTTGACTTCAAAGAAGACAAAACTGTGAAGCCACTAGGGAAGTGGCTGAACCTAAAATATCTTCTTCTGCCACTTTTCTCTGAATTGTGAGGTTCTTCTCACATAATTCTAACAAATCAAGCCTGAACTCACATCTTTGAGTGAAGAAAATGGTTTATTGCTTTCAATGAAATTACTGACATAGTCAATCATGTTTGCACGTTCTTATAACTTATTGATCATTTATGTATTTTAACACACGGTTGTATTTATTTTTTGTTGACAGAGCCCACTGTGTGTGGGGAGCCACAGTCTTTTCATGCACAGTTGAGAAAGAAACACCATATGTACCCCGTGGGATCCATCATCTCAAGCAGATGAATGATGCTTTCATCTTCCCCCTTTATTCTCACAGAACTGAAAGAACGGTGCCACATCTAAACATGTCCACATTCATTAAATATTTAATGTAAGCACCTTTAAAAGTCCTATGGTTTATAAATATATATATTTGCTATTCATCAGGGTATTGAAGAAATTATTTGACACATCAGTAAAACAAGGATAAATTTTATTCAAAGGTAAATTAACTGGAAACAAATTGCACTTCTGGCTTCACTTTTCACTAGCTCACATTCAGAATTTTCCTTTTGCAATTAAAGGACATTATTTCTCTATTGCTACCTTACAAAATGAAATTTTACATTTTCTTGAAAATTCAGAATTCTTGAAATGTGCATTGTTACTTCAGAAAAATAACTAATTACAAGGTTGGTAGCAAGATAGGCATTAAGACTGATTTTGTCAAAACAAAATAATTACATCAATTTAGCAATAATAAATCAACAATAGATAGTTGAATTCTATAAAAGCTTAGCTTAACCAAAGGAATTCCATATTATTAAACTCTGGAATGAACTAATAAGAGAGATTATGTTGACTATATCTGGTTATCTAAAGACAGAGCAATTTGTTTTGGATGATTTGGGATATCACCTTGACAGGAACTTGGGGCCTCAACCAGGAGGGAGCCTTCCCATGCTCAGATCCTATGCTTTACAGAGTATTGACACAACCACCAAGACATACGCAGCTTCACACAATGACACGGAGCCCTAACTGGCAGAAGAGGCTTCTAATGTAATAAGAAAAGCAAATAAAAGTGATATATTAGTATGTGATTTTTTTTTTTTTGCAGATATGCCTGTTCATGAAAGACTTAAGAAGTTCTAAAGAATTGAAAAGAAAAAAATAGGCATTGTCACATAATTCAATAAGGAGTTATAGAAAGATTTTTTGCCCAGAATATAAGAAAGTGTGGAGTAAATCTGAATAGTTTTAAAGAGAACAATAAAGAGAGATATAAACTGTGCCTGAGCAGGGGGAGCAAGGCAATACATAATCTTCCCTGTGGGAAGGTTTATATTTTCATTCTCTGTATGGGACATACTTCAATAGAGGTGGCTCTTTGCCTGTAGTTAATTTCTCTAGAAATAGTGTGTGGTTTATACAGAGTCGAATGGCATATGCCATAAATTGTACAGCCACTTATAAATACAAGTAAATTTAATTTAAAAGAGGATGAAGTACAACAAAATTTTATTTTTATATAGGGAATTTCTGATGATAGAATTTTTTTCCCCCACTCACTTTTATTATATAATTAAACCTGCCTTCTGAGGGAGCGCAAGGAAGGCTCCCTCCATGTAATAAAATAATGGAGTAAAGTTTTTTAAAATAGTATACTTTTGGGGGCCCAGCCTGGTGGCACAAGCGGTTAAGTGCGCACGCTCCGAAGCAGCAGCCCAGGGTCGCCAGTTCAGATCCCGGGCGCGCACCAACACACCGCTTGGCAAGCCATGCTGTGGCGGCGTCCCATATAAAGTGGAGGAAGATGGGCATGATGTTAGCCCAGGACCAGTCTTCCTCAGCAAAAAAAAAGAGGAGGATTGGCAGATGTTAGCACAGGGCTGATCTTCCTCACAAAAAACAAATAAAAAAAAATAGTATACTTTTAAAACTATCACTTTCGATAAAATATTCTTACTTACTAGTAATACCATATTATGATTTCAAATAAGTAGCAAAATAAAAATGATAAACATTAAAATAGAGGACAGGACCCAACTATAGTATGCTTTGTGTTCTAAGAGCTCATTTATATATGGGTAGTATGGAAGTTGGAACACCTTTTTTAAGAAATAATGCTATAAGAGGTGATTATGGGCCTAGGTCAATCCACAAATATCTACCTAGCCCATGATGTTCCTGAAGTGTAGTACTTACAGTATCCATTTCTGAAAAACCACAGGTAACAATATTTCTATACGAAATAATTCAGAGTTCCAACTTGAGGAGTCAAATACATCTCCTGTACTCTCAACAAGTATTTCTCAAGGGCCAAGAGACTGGTTCATGTAATCATCGGCAGAGGTTTTGTATTGTTAGGAAAAAGAATAGAATTAAGTGTCATCACTTACTAGTCACATAATCGCAGGTATTTCCTCAACTGCAAAATGGAAGTAATGACACCTCCCCTAGTTACTGTAGAGGGTTGCTGTCAGCATTAAATGCGATAGAGTACAAAAACATTACATTATAAAGGCACCTCCCACCTCTCTAGGAAGGTGAGTCTTCATTTGACAGATGACCCAGAAGCACTGGGGAGGTCGGCTGACTTGTCCAAGGTCACCAAGTGACCTTGTGAGAAGCTGAGAGGAGAAGCCAGAGCCCTGGCTTCTGGTCCATCTCCCTCAGCACTAGATGTGGTATCTAACATACTGTTTCAGTAGTTAATCTTTATCGAACACACTCTGGGCAGAGGACCAAAGAAAGGTGACAGTAAAATGGTCCATTTTTAGATAACTGAGCAGAACTCAAGAGAACCAGGTCCCAGCCCTGGCCTCACCTCTGACTCGAGGACTTTATTAGACAGTCACATGGCCACTTTCAATTTCACAAGCTCTCCCTCTTTAAATTGGGAGAAATGATGCGGCTTCTGTGGTCTTCCTCTTAGGAAGCTGCTCTGTGGCTTTTATTTTAACGGATAAATATCTGAGAATCAGGGAAATTTTGTTGTAAAAGCTCTGTGGCCCTTAGGCAAAAAGGGAAAGCCTGCTTGCTTTTATGAAAGTGTTACTGGAAAATTGAAGCATTTTATGAAAAGAGGATAAACAGTAACTAAATGCTTCTCATGGATTTATATAAGGCTTACAGCAGGTTTTACACTTAGCTGGATTCAACTGGTGGGTAAGCGGAAGAGAGAAGGGGGAAACGTACTGCTGGCAGAAGACAGGAAAGACCCAGACCAAGAGCTTTTCAAAAGTCACTCTTGTTATCAATATCTGATTTTATGGTATACATTTATGCCATTAAACAAACAAATTTTCGCATTATCCAAACTAATCCTTACTTTAAAGCTGTGGTTCTCAAACCTTTTAGTCTTAGGATCCATGTCTACTCTTAAAAATTATTGAGAACCCCAAATAACTTTTGTTTATGTGGATTATATCTATCTAGATTAACCATATTACAAATTAAAACAAATAAACTTTTAAAATGCTTATTCCTTAATTTATTTAAAAATAACAATAAACCCACTATACGTTAACATAGGTAACATATTTTATGAAAAATAACTATTTTTCAGAAAAAAAGTTAGTTAAGAAAGCCACAGTTTTCACATTTTTGCAAATCTCTTTAATGTCTGTCTTAATTGAAGTCAGTTAGATTTTCATATCTCCTTCTGCATTCAATCTGTTGTAATATGCTCTTTCAATTAAAGTATGTAAAGAAAATCTAGCCTTACAGAAATGTAGTTGTCAACAATGACTGTTACACGCAACTTGGCTCAAAAAAATTTGAAAGCTTCAGAAATTAACCGTATCACAGAAAACATTTAACTGTAAGCAATATCCAGCTGCAGAGGCACAGCACCAAAGATCAGAGAAATGTGCTAAAAATAAATAAATACTTTTCAGACACCGGCTGGAGAGGATAGTGAGAGCTAGTTTCTGCCCATTGCAGTGCCAGGCTGAGCTAGCTGGTAAGTTCCCCACTGAAGAAAACACTTTTCTGGGATGATAATAATGGGCACTCTGTGAGCTATGGGGCAGGCACTTGCTTTTCTATAGATGACTTTGTTCCTTCTTTACATCGTAAAGTTCAGTTTATATCTTTGTAGAAATAGATTCTTGTCATTTCAAATGAAGATGCTGATTCCGCCACATTTCAGTTTCATTGTAATTTGAAGAAATGCACCCCAGCTTGTTTAGAAAAGAAAATGCTACAAAAACTCTCGTTTCCTTTTGAAACTTTTATTAACTATTCAGAACAGAATGAAAGTGATCTAGTTCTGGAAGTGACGGGTCATACTTGCAGTTAAAAACAAAAATCAGGTTGTAGAAAAGATCAAAAGACACAGTGGAATGGCCTGAGACACTCCCCTAATGTGAGCAGCACCAGGGAAGGGAGAAGTCTTTAAAGGTAATAATGGGCTCCCATTTTTCAGACAGCAAATAAATTCCTGACTGAGAAAAGAAAACCACAGAGAGACAGTGATTTTACTTTTATTTCAAAGACTAAATAATGCCCCAGATCCCGCAAGCAAGTTTAAACACTCCAACAAGGTATTCTGAATGATTTTGCTAACTTTTGCTGTCAGTCTGACTCACGAAGGACTTAACTTTATTTTCTTTGATAGTCAAGAAGGGTCCACTCAGAATAATCATGCGGCAGAAAAGAGAAGCGCAGGGTGGCCCAGAGGAACCTGTAATGATATGCTAGTCAATTACAGCTATTTCTTTCAAACCTGTGTCCTTCCTCTCCAGATGCATAATTTAGCCCTCCATAAAAGCATTCGGATGCCAAAAAGCACATTGTTCTTCACAGGTGAACCGTCAGGAACAGACAGAGCCTACCTTTGGTCACCATATTGGAACTGTATTAGCTTCCTATTGGCTGCTTAATAAATTACCATAAATTTAGTGGCTTAAAACAACACATATTTATTATCTTATAGTTCTGGAGGTCAGAAGTCCAAAATGGGTCTTGGTGCACTAAAATCAAGGTGTCAGCAGGGCTGGTTCCTTCTGGAGGCTCTAGTGAAGAATCCATTTCCTTGCCTTTCCCAGCTTCCAGAGACTGCTCCCGTTCCTTGGCTCATGGCTCCCTTCCATCTTTAAAGTCAGCAGTGGCTGATCAAGTCTTTCTTGCATCACATCTCTCTGATATTGACTTTTCTTTTAGCTTCTCGCTTCCACGGACCCTTGTGATTACATGCAGCCCACTGGGATAATCTGGGATAATCTTCCTATTTTAAGGTCAACTGACTAAGAACCTTAATTCTCCTTTGCCATGTAACATAACATTTTCACAGGTTCTTGGGATTAGGATGTAGACATTTTTGAGAGGCCGTTATTCTGCCTACCACAGGTACCAAGAATAAAACAAACATTTTACCTTCATCACTTTTTCAACAAAAGCATTCTGACTCATGAAAAATGTCTTTTGCTTATTCTAATTAGGTGACTTTAACATCATCTTAAAAAGTCTGGATTCATACCTCTCTCTGGTTGCTAACTATCCAGCCAGAGTTACTCTATACCCTTGGGTACAGACACCTCACCTTTAAAAAAGTAGTAATAATAAGACCTTGCTTCTCCTGCCATCCCTTCTACCTCTAAATCTATGATTCTATGACTAACAATTCTTTCCACATCCTTTCCAACAATTTCTTCACCTAAGAAAATCACAGCCTTCATCTCCCACTCAAAATACAAAGTCATTGTATTGTGGTTACCAGGGGCAATGGGGGTGGGGGGTGGGCACAAGGGGTGAAGGGAGACATATATATGGTGATGGACAAACAAAAATGTACAACCCAAAATTTCATAATGTTATAAACTATTAAAACATCAATTAAAAAAAATACAAAGTCAGATTGCTCTGAGTATGATTCCCTTTCTCCAGCTAGCTTAATTGCAAAATCCAAAATGCAATCCAGAATCCAGCAAGACACGCATTCATTCATTCAACAAATATAAACTCAACAGCTACTACGTGCCAGGCACAGCAAGTCCAGTATTGAACAAAAGAGGCACACTCCCTGCCCTTACTGGGCTTAGCTTAGCATTTTCCAATATTTCATTGCGGGATACAAAGGAAAGCTATTTTCTACTATTTATGCCCCACTTCTTTTCAATACATATTTGAGAACATATGATAAAAACACATGTGCAATGGGAATCTTTAAAATTAGGGAGCAAGTAACAAAAATTAATAGTTATCATGACAGGTAAGGACCTGGACTGAGACACTGGGACTCAAAGCCGATTCCCTAAGCTTTGTATGGGACACCACAGTGTACTAAGTGCTGTCCAATACATTATCTCCTTTGATTAACACGAGGACTTGGGCAGGTATGGGAAGTTTTATAAATTATCCTCAATTTGCAGGTGAGAAATTCAAGTCCAGAAAGTTTTAGTAACTCGACTAAGACCACACTATAAATATATAAATGGTAAAGTCCAGGACTCAAATTCAGGTCTTAATTCAAATGATTTGCTCTCTTCACTTCTGTCACTTTGATGCTATTGATTGAGAGTCCTTCTCCTTTCCTGGCTTGCAAGATACCATGCTCCTTCTCCTAACTTCATGACTCCTCTTTCTTCCTATACTCTTCTTACTATCTCCTGACCACAGGCATTGTCCAATACTTCACTCGCTTCTCACAGCCTGAACCAGCCCCGCTTCTTAAATAGAAACCACATCTACCTCCCATGATTGCACAACCCCGTGAAGAAATTCCCTCCAAAATGGAGCTCTCTGAGCTGCACTCCCAGCTCTCTCCAACTGCCTATCAGGAGTGTCCACCCAGATGACGTAACCCATGCTCTCAGCTCCATTCCCTCACCTTAGCTCTAGTCCCTATTTCCATCACTGGCACCACTTTCCATCCTGATAACCTTGAACTCTCTAAACTCCTGTCTCTCCTTCATATCTTGTTCTATCAAGGCCTCATGTTCCCAATTCCAGTGATAACCCAGCTCTGATAAGAGTCACTCTCTTGAGGCCTGTGGAATCTCCACTGGCCAGGCTATACCCCGTCCTCCAGACCCCACCAGGTAAGAAGGATTACATAGCCTAGAGATGAATTTCCCTCTAAAGTAGACTCAGGTCCTTTTTCCTCTTGGACAGCACCAAAGATAGTGTTGGCAAATATGTGAATATGTGTTGACCATCCACACACCTTCTGCAGCATTTCTGCCGTGAAGAAAAAAGCCCATTCACAGATTCTCTTCAGCCACCAAACTAAAGGACTAAAGGAAGGGGTATTGAAAACATGGTGCCAGGTACCACGTGGCTTGCTGAATAAAAAACTTTCTGAGTCACTAAATCTCTCTGAACTTTGAAAACTAAACTTCTAAAACAGACATTATGAAAAGACATTTCACAGAAAACCCCAAAGAAATGTGCTAATACTGACAGTCTAATGATGATTTCTAGAACACGAAAGACCAAATAGGGCCTTTGACCTTCACCTTTCCGAAGTTACTGTGCCTGCCTCAGAGAAGCAGCCTCACACCCAGCCTGACTGTGCAGGGGGCACACTCCCTGCCTGGGCTCAGCTCTGCCTCCCACAAAGGGATGTGTGAGAAGCAGGCATATGCCACAGATTAAGCAGCACCAAGCAACATTTGCAAACAGCTTGTAAACAGTCACGTCACACGAATCTGCGACGGCCAATCAAGATGGCAAGGTGCTCTCCAGTCTTGAACTCTCACGAATGGAAACCACATGAAGTGAGCTTGAGGCGTGGAAGTGTTGCAAAAGCATGTGCAAACATATGCACGCTCGCACGCACACACACACCAGAGCTTAAAGGCACGTAGAGGTCTGAGCTCTTTTCCTTACAGTAGAAACGACATGCTTCATATGTCCTAAAAGGTGGGGCTGATCCTTAAACTTATTTTTACAACTTCCTCACCCTCCTAGTAGTCAGAGCAGTCCTAAGGTAAAAATGGGCACCTGAGGAACACCCATGGAAATGAGTTCACTATTATTTTATTCTAAGTTAAGCTCTGGTCTTTCTCCACCAGAGTGGTCTGAGGAATGAGGACAACTTGCTTTTAACTATTTTAACAAGGATGTTGTAAAGACACGGATTCCTTCAATAGTCTGCACATGTAAAGTCAGTCATAGTAGAAGGTGATTATTCTGTAAAATAGATTTTAAAGTTCTATATTTATGTGTGCATGCTTAATGACCCAATATATTTTAAGAAAATACAGATTATTCACAAAGATGTTTATGCAAAAATTCATTATAATAGTCAAACACCAAACAATGGAGCAGTATAGAAATTATTATAGCCATTAAAGTTATAAGATATTACAATGATAATACTCATATTATCATTATATTATCATCCTAAGTGTAAAAGGATGCAAAATTTTACATATAGTACTATTATGGTCATAACAATATTAAAAACAGCACAGAAGAAAGAGCAAAATATTAACAGAAATTATGTTAGTGGGATATGGTTTTTTCCCCATTTTATTTCTACATATTTTCTAACTGCTCTATAAGAAACATTATTTTTTACAATAAAAAGTAAATTATTTTCTAAAATATTTAAATATCTGAGTAGTCAGACTTAGAGAAATGTTCAACACCGACTCTCCACTTTCTGCAAATTAGCTTGTTTTTCCTAAGCGTGTACTATATACCAGGCACTGACCAAGTACTTTGTAGTCATTACTTCTTTTTTTTTTTTTTTTGTGAGGAAGATCAGTCCTGAGCTAACACCCGATGCCAATCCTCCTCTTTTTGCTGAGGAAGATCGGCCCTGGGCTAACATCCCTGCCCATCTTCCTGTACTTTATATGGGACACCGCCACAGCATGGCTTGATAAGCGGTCCCTAAGACTGTGCCTGGGATCCAAACCTTTGAAACCTGGGCCGCCACAGGGGAGCGCATGAACTCAACCATTACACCAGTGGGCCAGCCCCTACAGTCATTACTTCTTAATCCTAAATACCACCCTAAGAGGAAGGCAATGTTATTATCCCTGTTTTACAGATGAGGAAACTGAGGCACATAGAGGTTAAGTTCACCTGCCCAAGGTCACAGAGCTAATAAGTGACTGAGTGCAACATGAACCCAAATGGTCTGCTCCAGTGCTAGTCCTCTCAACTACTGTGCAATGCTGTCTCTGTGTGACTCTAGCAGAGATGGTGATGAAAGGAATGCAACCCGGGAAGGTGCCTTGGATTCCCTGGGCCTCAGTTTCCTCATTTATAATGGTACCTACTCAACAGAGCTGTGTGAGATGATACACGTAAACACAATGTTTAACACAGTGCCTGGCACACAGCAAGCACTCACTCAGTGTCAACTGTGCTCACTTCTAAACAAGAGCCAGAGCCTTTGGCCCTGAGCCCAAACCTCCATCGAGATGGGCATTCCGTGGGGCCTCCTGAGAATTGTCATGTTAGGCATCAGCATCACTGTGAGCTTTCCTTGCCCGTTGTAAATGATGCAATTTAACGGCTACTCAAGGTCCTTCACTCTCTTTTTCAAAACTCTGATTTTCACCAAAGCATGCATTGTTTAATCGTATGCATCCAATCTTGGTTCTTTGGAATTGTAGATGGCAACAAAAAACCCAAGTCAGAAATGAAAGGGTAGAACTTCAATGCCCCTATCATGCCCCTAGGAGATAATGCCCCCGTTAAAGATAGCTTCCAGTAGTTATGCTCCGCTGGTCTTCCACTTTCTCTAGGGCCTGGGTGGATTTTCAGCTGACAGGCACCTCGCCTTCTCTCCAGGAGAACCTCAAGCTGACAGATACTCATCCTGCGTTCGGGAAGCTACCACTGCTGTAATTGTCATGTGCCAGGAAAATTAAAATCACCAACGACGCTATTATTTTTCAGCAGAATAATTAGCTTGTAAAACATCAGTTTCTAAGTGGTAAAATTTGCCTGTTCTTAAATCCAGCATCAGACAGATTGGAAATCTGAAAAGTTTGAGATGAGGTCAAAACGCCTGAGCCACTCTCACTCACACTCACTGATGTTAGTGCTTCCAAGTAACAGGCTGTGGAGCACAAACAGAACAAGAAACGCTCGAGAACAGAGACAGCTTCGGACTCTGGTGACCTTCTAGTTCTTAATCCGGGTGGTAGGCACTGGCGCGTTCACCTTATTAATCTTTAACGGTACATAAATGTGATATACTCTTTTGTATGTGTGAGATTTCATAATTTAAAAAAGATCAGAAGTGCAATGGAAACTCACTTTAAAAGTGCATATTAGATAGAACATAAATTTAAAACAGGGAGCCTTTTTTCTCTTAGGATTTATAAACAACATTTATAAGAGTTCATAAAATTTCAGGCTACAAAAGATTAAAGACCATCTAATCTAATGGGTTAAACAATGTTCCAGAAATAAAATTCCATCTTTCATGGACACACCATCAACTCCTTATTCAGAGCTGGGAGTTTTCTTAGCACTGGGAGCTCATTCTGAACGTCAGAAGAGTGGACCTAAGTCTCTCCGTCACCCCTGGTTCTTTCTTTTATTCTTGATTCAAAAGCCTCTTTTTCATCAGCTCAATTGCTTCAATCAACATACAGATTTAATTTGTGTGTCTTCAATAAATTCAGAGAAAAACTCACAACGTGCCTTAAAGAGACATGTTCTATTTAAAAGGCATTCTTGAAATCCACCACTCTTGCTGGAACGGTTACTAAGTGGGGAGAAATCAGCACCTTGAAATAACAAAAACTAGACCAGCCAAGCAAGAAGCAAACGGCTAATCATACCGTAAAAAGGAAGGCCAGCAAGAGCGAGCTACAGGAATGAACCATTCAAATGAGACAACGGTGTGTGGGAGCGGGGGCATACGGGAAATCTCTGTACCTTCCCCTCCATTTTCCTATGAACCTTAAACTGCTCTAAAAGCAAACAAACAAATAAATAAATAAAACAAAACAAAAAAATTCTTTAACTAAAATAAAATAATGGAGGTAGAAAAGTTGTCCCTTTTGAAAAATGCCTTCTAGGATGTGGAATGTACCAAACTGTAAAAGACCCTCTGAGTCCATAGGAATGACTGATGCACACACCAGTCCTTGACTAGTCTAACCACTGACTCATAGTTCTGAAAACAGCTCTCACTTGCTCAATCATACAGTTGGCTACAGGCCAAATGCCTGTACAATCATTAAAAAAAAATCCATTTCACAGGCTAATGGGTATGATGGGAGCCAGAGCTGTGCACACTGGCCACCAGACAGAGCCAGGCACCACAGGCTTTGTGAACGCTAGCACCACTCAGCTTCTGCTAGCTTGAAGCAGGAAGTGGCTGTTGTTAAATCACCAGAGAGCTCATTCACGTCACAGTTAAAAACTCTTATTCACACAACTGCCTAAATTATACATATTCTACAGTGTTTTCAGGTTTAATTATTTTTGGACTAATGAAAAGTAGGATATAAATAAAACAATGACATTTTAAAGTACTAATGGCACTACAACCAGTTTTATTTATTTTTAAATAAGTCACTAGATTTCTCAATCAACTTTGTCTTAGCAATTGGGAGCCACCACAGCCCTGACAGTGAAGCTACAAGTTAAAGGAAAGCCCAACAGTCTTAGGCACTGTAGAAGGTGTGCCTGGCCTGGCCCCTCCCTCCTACAGCCCCAGTGGTGTGCACGCCTGTCACGGGGCCTGCCCACCCCTCATCCAGGATGACGGCATTGGGATGGGCACCTGAATGAGGGGAACAACTTTAAAAGTGGCTAGGCACCTACAGCATGTTCCCCAAATCCTACTGTGCAAATGAATCACCAGGGGGTCTTGTAAAAATGCAGATTCAGACGGGGGCTGAGATTCTGCATTTCCAACAAGATCTCAGGCGAGGTGTATGTTGCTGGTCGCCAGTGTGCACTTGAAGTAACAAGGACCTAGACATTTAGCCTGACAGACAGGATGAACTGAGAGAGAAAGCAGCTGTCTTGAGTCCCCAGAGCATCCCAGTTCTAGCTCCCTGAGGCGGGGAAGGTTCCTGTCCATGGGAGTCTTACGTCACTCCCACAAGAACATATTTGTATACTTGTAATAAACCCTCGTTTCCTTAAGCTAGCTGGTGCTAGTTTCTGTTCCACGCAACCAGAAGAGGCTTGACTAGAACAGACACAAGGGGAAGTATCTTCATCCCTGAAAGCCACTGTCTGTGCCATTCTGGTTTAAGAAAAAAAAAAAGGCAGTTTTCTAGCAATAGATACGCACATTATTCTAGGTTTAAAATAAAGCGGCAGCACGTGGAGGTGCTTCCCATTTGAACCATGATTTTCCACTTAATCCTAAGGGAATGGTCCAGACCTGGAAAGAGGTTCCAAGTAAAAGTGGCACTGATTCCATGGTTATCCAGCCCCACACCCCCTTCTAAACCACAAGGCCTCCCTGGGGCCAGCTGAGACTCAGTAGGAGAAGAGAGGCAGTCTCTGGTACTACGCGGAGCCCAGGATCCTGCTGTCTCTGTCTTGCTTTCCCTTTTGTTTCTATATTGTTTTCCCCGATATTCTCTCTGCCATTACTGCCAGATCCCTTTGGATTTTCTTTTTTCTCCAATGACCTAGAACCATCATCTTATCCTAAAGTCTTTAAGTCACTCTGGCCAGATTGTGGCTTTACAACCCTAGTACCCATGTTAGTTCATATGGATAGTGACATAAAAGTGTCTGAGAGGTCAGAGTCTTTTCTCCAAGTCATCAGCCTTGGTTTCTGCCTAAAACAGCAACTCTACACCCAGACACGAGATTCAACTAAAGAGTGCTTTATAAATTCTAACACTGAAGCCTGCAGGGGAGCCCTTGGCCATGAAGTTCACTGTTTAACCTCAACCAAGTCCACTAACCGATTACTGTAACCCTTACACCGTATCTAAGACAAGTGATGGTTCTTTGATTTACATGAAAATGAAAATATTTGTACAGTAGGCTTTATAACTTTATACTTCATAAAAATATTGCTGGGTTTCTGTTGAGGATCATATTCTCTTTTTGCTCATATTCCTGTTTTTCATCCCTATCTAAATATGAATGCATCAAAAAGGATAAAGGAGAAGTTCAGAGGGAAGCAGGAGAGCAACACCAAAGATAAATCAATAATGTGACTGTGACAATAACACAAGTGATACCATTTCATTTATAATCTGAACTCTGCCTACTTCCATAAGGGATTTAAAATGGCCTAAAACAAACACATGTACATGATAACTGAAATAAAGAAAAGAAGAGCTAATCCACATGGAAGAAGGGGAGATAACTACCAGGAAACAAAGATGAGAGTTATTGTAATGAAGCACTAATTTTGGCTCTGAGCTTAGGAAACCAAAGCTAAAAAGGAAACATGATAGGCTACGAACTCTCAATTCCATAAATGTGGAAGCAGATGGATTTGTCAGAAGAGATCATCTATTGTTTTCCTGCCGAGCTCACAGAGGACTTTATGGCCTAGTCCCTCCATAAAATAAGTTAAGAAATAAGGAGTGGGCGCTTCAGCTGAAGCCTGGTGGCCACTGCCTTCACCCAGTAGATGCCAAAGCCCAGGTACTGAGAGGCAGCTCTGTGAAGGGGTCTGTGCAAGTGCTGAGCAAGTGTCAGCAAGTGTTTTCTGGTGCTAATATGGTGAAATGGTAGCTCCTGGAGAACCTGGAATAATTGATGACTAGCCTGCCCTGCAAATCGTCTTCCTCAAGGAAGGATTAAGGTTGCTGTTGAGCATTTCAACACAGTGTGCAGGTACTGTTGACTGATGTTCTGTTAGGAAAACAAAGAACCCTGCCCTGAATTCTTACCAGGAAAGGCCTCTACAATTGCTCCTATAGGCAAGACCTATATTAGTTTTCAACAGCAAGTTTTTAATACGCTTTACATGCTGAACAGTTACGTGAGAGATAGTAGCCCAAAGTTCTGGACAACAGAGAGAAACCATTTTAGTCGAGAAGGTTAAGGGCAGGGGTTATCTGGTGGCAAACTCCATCACAAAAACACCACAACTGGCTCCAGCAGAATAACAAATTCTGAGAGAAATTATACCCTGTTGCCAGTTCACGGAATTCCAAGCAGCTGGGCCAACGGAAGTACTGGATGAACTTAATAAAGATCTTTTAGGAACAAATATGAAAAGAAAAACAAAACCACGTAACAACAACAACGAAACCCCGGAAAATGTCTTCCCAAGATCCTAATTTCAGGTGTGGGGCATTTAATGCTGAAACAATATTTCATACCTAGCTGCCCCACCAGACTGCCTAGGTTTGTGACAGTGACATGCACAGAGGAGGGGCCTGGCTTCCCTTTGGTCTGGCAGAAACCAGGCATCTAATTTGCCTAAAAACAGAAAAGGGACATTTAGCTATAATTTAAAAAGAAGAAAGCCCAGGACACAGTTTTGTTTCCTGGGTTTTAAAATTGAAATTTGATCTGCCAAAAAGTTGTTATTACTTACTCCAGTCCGGCATTAGGAAATGATGTAGGTACAAGGTTTGAAGCAGAATTAAAAGTAGGATTAACGCTCTAGGAGGATGCAGGAATATGTGTCTCTTCTATCCAAGTGCCAAGACTGCAAGTCCATAAATTCTCTTGAAGTTTTTATTTCAGATAGAGAAATCCCAGTGTTTTAAGAAGAAAAGAGGCACAGAGTTTTAAGAGAATGTTCATTCAACAAATTAATCTGTAATTTGAGGAGTAATCAGAAGGAACTATACTAGAGAAACTTAGGAATAATATTACTATTGTTACTAATGATATTGGCATATTTGTGTATTGCTTTGTAGCTTACCAGGTCCTCTATATTTTCACCTACAGTAATATCTCATTTAATTCTTACAATAATACTATTAGTCAATTTTGGTATTTTTCCCACTGAGTAGATGAGAAGATTAAGACGAGCCCAGTAACGTGTCCAAGATCATACAGACAGAGAAACAGCTGGGTCAGAATTAGAACTCAGCTCTTCTAACTCTAAATCTTTTATCACAGAGATTAGAGCCCATTTCTCTCAACACAATCCAAGCAATACAGTACTTTTTAAAAAAATCTTACAGTGCAGAGAAAAACATTTTTTTCAAGTTCCAATCCTGGCTGTGTCCTTTTCTAGCTGTATAATCTTAAGCATTTTAACCTTGTCTGTGCTTCCCTTTTCTCATTTATAATGAGAACAACAGTGCCTGCCCTAGGGCCATTGTGAGGACCAAACAGGGAAAGCCTTATTTAGCAGCCTGGCAGCCGGGGAGGCCACACACATGTTGCCATCATCATCCTCCCTGATGTGAGGGTCTGCCATGGTTGGTTGGTTTGTTTAATCTGTTTCTTCCAAGTTTTCTACAGTTTGTGCGGGTTTTACATGGATTACTTATGTAATATTTAAAAATAACTGACAGCAAGGACTTGAACAGATATCTGTACACCTATGTTCATAGCGGCATTATTCACAATAGCCAAAAGGTGGAAACAACCCAAATGTCCATCCACTGATGAATGGATAAGCGAACTGTGGTCTATAAATACAATGGAATGTTATTCAGCCTTAAAAAAGAAGGAAATCCTGATACATGCTACAACATGGGTACATCCCGAAAATATTATGCTAAATAAAATAAGGCAGACATAAAAGGACACATACTGTATGACTCCGCTTATATGAGGTAACTAGAATAGTCAAATTCATAGAGACAGAAAGTAGAATGCTGATTGCTAAGGGCTGTGGGGAGGGGAAATGGGGAGATAATGTTTAATGCATACAGAGTTTCGGTTTGGGAAGATGAAAAGAGTTCTGGAGATGGATGGTGGTGACAACTGCACAAATGTGAAGGTACTTAATGCCACTAAGCTGTACACTTAAAAATGGTTAAAAGGGTAAATTTTATGTTATGTATATTTTGCCACAATTAAAAAAAAATAACTTACAGCCAGACTTTAGGCTTAAGGACAGGAGATTTCTGAGGCCATTCATCAGGCCCCAGCCGATACCCAGCTCTCATGAAGGAACAAAGCAGCGGGTTGGAGAAAGGGCACCAAAGAGCAAAAAGGCTCCTCTCCCCAGTCCCAGAGCCTTCTCATCTCCCCTCCGGCTGAAAGTCCCCTCTGACCCACTTCAGCCTTTCTCTCTCCCTAGATGCTTTTGCACTGAACTAAGGAGTAAGCTGGGAATGGAGTCCATTCAACTATCTTTGTTCTATGGAAAGAATTAAAAGGCTAAAGGTAAACTTAGAGACTAAAAAAAATCAAATTGAACTTCATTTATCTATGCAACCTTTATCTAACCTTCTCCTAGTTAGTCTAACAAACACTCTGTGTCCCCAGGAACAGAAGTCTCCCTGTCTCTTTATTCCTTTTGTAGAGAAGTGTGACTTCCAAGACAGAGCTCACTCTCCTTCGAGGTTAAGTGCGACTCATCTGTCCTTCCTTCTCTGAAGTGCTTTGTCGAGGCCAGGGGTCACAAACTGCAATGTCTACAGGGACCGGGCAGAAGCAATGTGTGTTAAAGACCACAATAGGGAGTGGTGGGGCTTGAGGCAAAGTGAAGAGCTCCTACCTGTCTAAAGGGGCAGCTCCTACTAAGCTTAGCAGATTGTAGAAATGCATGTTCAGTGCTGCCAAAGTTTCCATTTGTCAAAAAAAAGTATGAAACTCAGATTTTGATATGAATCTCCCCAAAGACAATATAGGTTGTTGTTGTTGTTTTTTTTTTTTTTTAAAGAAAATGCTGTGTGAGCCAAACAAAACACTTCTGCATGGGGCTCCCTTTCATGACATCTGATTTAGAGTTTAGTCTGCAAGCAATAAAATCCTAACAAATGAGGCACACCAGTTAGCCCTTCAAATGGACACAGGAATGCTATGAACAAGGAAGGATACTTTTCATAACTTGAAGATTTTCCCTTCTGGCTGGATATCCTCCATCTGCTCCTCCAGATCCACTCTCCCACTTCTCACTCTGCTCTGTGCCCAGGAGGCTGTCCTCCTCAGACTACATCTCTTGGCTCTCTGCTCTTGGGGGTTCCTCTGGGTCATCCAATGGGATGGCCAGCAGGAAACCGAGGAGGGGAGGAAAGAAAGAAAGGTTGGGGTATGTATCCCCCTGGCTCTTGCCCTCTGGGGCTGCTTTGGCAGTGACTGCAATCTCCTCCAGAAGGCACAGCTCCCGTCAAGTGGCCCTTTCTTACAGCTAAACCTCTTAAAGGTTCCAGGAGAGTCTCCCTTTCCTTGTCTCCTCAGGACTAGGAGTGGAGACGGCTTTCTGTTGTTGTGAACTTGAGCATACTTTGCCAATTCTTGTTGATTTGCCTGACCCTTGCCTACATCTTTTTTAGTAGTCCCTTTATTTCCTCCATTACCCCTTCTGAGGGAGACATATCTTTCCTGCCAGGACGTAACTAATCCATCTTCCCCTGTCACATACCATGATCTAGTTACGATACTAAATAGACAAGATCAAGACGCCTCCCTTCCCTCCCAGGTGAGTCTCATTCCATAGAGGAAAGAGATGCACTAGGTGAGGCTGCCTTGACTCTATTGTTTGTAAGTTGAAAAGATACTATTTCTTGAACCTTACATGAACTCTAATTTCTAAATCACAGTTCTGAATTACTAAAATCCTTAGATTAGCAGTCCCTCTCTGGAGCAGTTAACATGGAAGGCAAAAAACATACCCTCCCACTAAAAATACAATTTAGAAATCATGTATGCTCAATGGGACAAAGATCTTTTTCTTATATTTTCCCAAAATGCCCACATAAGACAGTTAACAGTTTTTTAATAATTTTGAATGAGATATGCCATTAAAATATGCTATATTGAAGCTTTTCCTCCCATTTAATCCCATTAAACACTTTTTTAGGAGCCTCGCTTAATCCAATTATTTAAATAGCCAAGTATCATACATTAAAAGTCTACATTAGCAGGGACACTAGACAGTCCCTCTACTTCTCTTGAAACTGTTCCTTGACTCTTTGTATTGTAGTTAGGAATGTAAAGATTTTAGTGAACATTACTAGATTTGTTAGTTCACTTAATCATTTATTAAAAAAATACATGTCTATCTATATCTATATGTATATTTAGCACTAACTATGTACCTCTTTTGACTGTGGGGCTATGAAGATATGAGGACCCTGACCCTCAAGGAATTCAACGTCTATGTTATTGTGTACTTCTAAGAAAATGAGACAATTCTTTACTGGAGATGTGTTCAAATGTGAGAAGAATGTCAATGAGGGATCTGCTAAATCAGTTTAGGGAGCTAAAAAGGCTGGACCTCAGAAGTGACCTTTGTGTTGAGACATGAAAGATGAGAGACGTTGTCAAACAGAAAAGAGAAAGGTATTCCAGACGGATGGGAAAGCATGTGCAAAACTCCCAAGAGTGACAGGGGCAAGTTTTACAAGTTTGTATCTCTAATACTGAGTAAAGCTCATGGCACAGAGTAGGTTTTTTAATGAAAGAACAAAGTGGGATTTCGCAGGCAAAAATTCTACTGTCTTCATTATTTAAACACCTGTTATGGTAACAATATAACTAATCATTCATGTTTGGCCCTAAACTGGAAATAGACCTTCTGAAATGCATTATTTGCAATGCTCCCAAAATTAAAGGAAAAAGTCCTAATGTTAGCCATGCACATTCCTGTCACTTAAATTCCGATGCAAAAATTAAGCTCCAACAAGTTGCTGATATGTTAGTATGGCTGACACTAGTTTAATATTTTAAATTCATTCATGATTTAGTCATCTTGTCAGAGCGACTATTTTAATGTGTTCCCAGGGTGAAAAAGTACAACCACCAATTAAATCTAATTCAGCGATAAAAATCTAACCTCTGAATAATAATAAAAATTTGAGCTCTTACTCCTTCCTTTTCTTAAGCTCTCCCTTCTGCTATAGTTTTCCATGCCTAACCAGTTCTGTCCTCTTGTTTGTATTCACCATCTTACCTCCAACCAGGAGAAACTGCATGTAGCCTCTATACTTCAAAGGTCTGAGCAGTCACTGATTACCTAATTAACTAGCATTTTAAAAAGCAGCATTTTTGTTCTGTACATTATGTAGACAACACATGCTAATATAGGCATAGAGAAAATCAAGATGAGCATATACAGCCCTGCTCACAGTGGTCAGCCGGTGGGGAGGGGTGTGGGTATGGGAGACTTTTACTTTCTATGTTATATATCTCTATATAAAAATCTGAAAACCTACTTTTTTTTTTTTTACAGCAACCATATTTTACTATGTAATAGAAGAAACAAGACATTTTCTTAGAGTAGGTAGGCACCTGAGTCATCTTCCGTATATGATCTGGTCTAGAAACTTCAGCAGATACTGCAGAAGAAATCCCATCAGGACCAGAGCAACAGCCACCCTTCCTTCATTTTCACAGGGAACCAGCAATCCTACCGCCCATCCAATTCTCCCCCACTCACTCCTCCTCCCATGGCTCACAATGGACCAGATCTAAGGAAGCCGTCTCTCTCTACTGCCTGAGAAAGTACCTCTTTAAAAGAGAAGCTGTAGGGGGACCTCTCCATTTAAAGATGCTGGCTTTTAAAAAATACCAAATGACTGACAAACAATAATATACAACTTACACCTGAAATGTATACAATGTTATAAACCAATAAAAAATAAATAAATAATAATATACAACAAAAATTTCACAATAAACAAAAAATACCAAATATACTTGTTAAAATATAAGTTTAAATCAGCTGGAAAAAAACAGTTATACATATTAGTTCAAATGCACCTTAGTTTAGATGGTCACTATTTCAGCCTGTAAAAAGAGGACCATTTTTCAGTCAAAATTAAGCATTTGTAAGATAATTTTCCATTGGGCAAAGACTGTAATTTACCAGATATTGTTTCTCCTGAAACCATCTTCTCTTACCTTCTTGTGCTTGCCCCTTACATTATCTAGAAACTATCATCCTCTTACATTGCCAGTTTTCAGGGTTTTTTCTCTAAAAAGTGAATAAAAAAACATAAGTTGTTATTGTAATTAATTTGAGACCCATTCTGGCTAATACAAGAAATACTTCATGATGGAGAAAAGAAAACTTACAAGAAAACCAGCCACAAATACAAAATTCGATAAAAATCCCAGAGTACAAAACTAATAATAATCAGAGTTACTTAATCATGAAGAAATTTCTAGGTTCTTCAGGAAGCAAGATTAATAATTATGACCAGAAGGACAAAAGCATTAGCATCTATAATTATAGAAAACTAGAAATCATCTAAATTTTCAATAACACAGAAATGGTTAAATAAATTATGTATCATCCAAACAATGGAATGGTATACATCCATTACAAATCACTTATTCAAAATGGCAGGATATTGATAATTATTGAAGCTGGATGTTGGGTATCTAGGATTTTATTATATTATTCGATCTTTTGTATGTCTAAAATTTTCCATAAAACATGTTTTATACAAATATGTTTTCTAAGACTATTTAATGACATAGGAAAATGCCCATACTATAACATTAAGTGAAATGTAGGGGGGTGGGAGGAAAGCAAAATACAATCTACATAAAGTACATGATTCTAATTTTGTTAAAAACACACATATACACAGAGAAGACAGCCTGGAAGGAAATGCTCTAAAATGATAGGTATGAATGGCTCTGGGTGGGTGACAGATCAATGAGAATTATTATTTTCTTCTTTTACTTTTCCATATTTAAAAATGTTTTAACGATGAACATGTTTTACTTTTGTAATCAGCAAAATGACAGACAGGAAAGAATTCATATTTTGGAAAGTAAAGAAGACAAGAGAACTGGCTATACATCAGGCTTTCCTAGACACTGCATGGCATAAAAAGAAGACCAAATCAAGCTGACCATCTGAAAGGAGCTTACAAGGTATTTGAGGAGACAACTTAAACATAAAAAGATACCTAACGCTTCCAGGCTGTAGACAAGCACTGAATGAGGTGTTCTTATAAGTGCTACAGTAGTTCCAAAGAAAAAAAAACAGAAAGTGACAGAGCTGCGGCAGTTGAGGAATGATGAACTCACAAGGCTGCCACGGGATGGGCTCTGAGGGATGGGTGGGGTTTACAGAGGTGAGACGGAAGGAACTCGGAGGAGGAGGGCCAGTGTGAGTTTAAGGCACACATGGACAAAAAGAAAACATAGGACACAGAGCAAATCACTTTGAATGAAACAGGGTTCATGCAGAAGAGCGGTGAGAAATATAGTTGCCACGTTAGGTCAGAGTGAAGGTTTTCAATCTCATCAGACCCCATGCCCCCTTTATAATCTTGTAATGAAAATCACAGATAATATAACCTAATTTACAGATAATTCTAATAAATCAATGTTAGGACCTAGCTGCAATATAAAGGAGAGATAAAAGGAAAATAACTTATAGTGGTGTATTATACATTACAATATATACATTTTCAGGCACGAGAGCTCTGGAAGACATAATGAAATGGTCAGATCCTTGCCCCTTATTGCAACCACCAAGAATGCAACAGCTATGCATGCAGACTGATACACCAATTATAAACCACAAGTCATGGCGTCAACGTGGGAAGCAACCCTTGGTAAAGTCCCAAAGAAAACATACACTTCCATCCATTTAAATTGTTCAAAAAATATTTTTGCTTATAGAGTTGGTTGTAGGCTTTGATAATTCTCAATAGGGTTTTTCACGTCTCTGTTGCCTGGTAGACATTTGAAAGCCCAGTGGAATGCAGGGCAATTCCCGCAGTGGCAACTGCCCTGTGCATTACAAGACTTCTAACATCCTTGGCTCCCTGAGAACGACTGGGATAGAATCAGCATTTCTTGCTGGGGGCACCACTGGCATTCTGGGCAGGACAATTTCTCTTGGGCATGACTGTCTCACATATTGCAGGATGTTGGGTATCCCTATCATCAGGTGCTAAAATCCAGGCATGGTGATAACCAAAAACAGCCCCTCAGCCATCCACTTTGGGCCCTACCACTCTGCCTTTGAGAGACACTGACCGAGGTCTTGGAAGCTTTGAATGACAAGCTACTGAAGCAACAAAGGTAAAGAGAATGTCTGAGATAGGAACTCTAATTCTTAAAATTTTCCATCCCTCTATGATGCATCTCTTATAGAACTCAATTCAGAATCATGCAATCGTTAGAGTAGAAAATGAAAACTATAATAAAAGCACCCTTGAACACTCACCGACATTCGATACCTCTCAAATCCCAAGGCAGCCTCTGACTACTTCTGGAAGGAGCTAGCTGCTGCAGAGCATGTGACCCAGGAAACACAAAGCTCAAGAGTTGACCACATTTGGGTTTTCAGGCCACTCCAGTGGGAAGGTCAACTTGGAGTGAGGCATGAAAACAATGCAACGTCACTCCTTAGAAAGACTCGGCACAATTGACAGTGGCCAACACAGGGCTAGGAGAGGTGTGGGGAGGAGTCGAAGACACTCATGAGAGAGAAAAGGGAAGTTAAGGCTACCTAATCAGTGTCTTCTCACCTTTTATAACCCAGGCCCCTTTAAGACAGACATTTTTAAGAACTCTGTCTCCTTAGCCTGGTTTATTTTTCTTCATAGCACTTACCATCACCCCAGTGCCAGCCACATCATAGGCATGGAAATATTCAGTGAATTAATTCATTCAACAAATATTTATTGCATGTCTGCTATATTCCACGTTCTGTTTCTGATGACGGAAGCAGTCAACAAAACAGACAACACCCTTCTTTCACAGACCTTACACTCCAGTGGGGGTGGTTCGGATGACAAACAAACATGTAACGTAATATGTCATACGGTGATGAACCCCATGAATAAAATAAATCAGAGTAAGGAAATTAGAGAGGGTGGTTGGGAAGGCTTCTCTGAGGAGACATATGAAGACCTGAAGTATGTGACAAAGTGAGCCACACAGACATCTGGGGAAGGAGCAGTCACTCAGAGGGAACTCCTGCGTTATCTGAAAATTAAAGTTAAGATATCATGATTAAAACAAATCCAAACAATAGACTTTGCTTTTAAATTAAGGAAGGGGCTCTGTCTTGTGTACAGCTGGATCTTCAACTTCTAATGCAGTATGTGTTCCTTCTTATAAAAAAACGTAGTTCTAAATAGGCACAAAATAAAAATTAGTGAATGAATGAATAACACAAGCCACCTTAATTACCTCCTAGAAGGACACTGAGAATCACTGGCTCCAACTGATGTCAATATCACCTGGCTTCTTCAGTAATTTTGCTTCCAGTTCAGTCTTGCTACTTATAGTGGTAACATAAATTTGATGCAGAATGGACCATAAAAATATCGACATGGAAAGTCCAACCAAAGTACCCATACCACATATGGTTATAAAATTCCAACACACTGGAATGAAAACATGAGGCTTTCTGACCCAGTAGGTGTCGATGAATCGGGTACCATCAGCTCTGATAGGCCTATAACAGTCAGTGTTTCCATCCCGTTTCCAGGCATTCCTGATAGATGAGTGTGTAAATGACTCTGTCTTTAGAAAATTTCACACACAATGAATCACTTATCCTTTTTAATTCTTGTCCCACCTCCAATGTGTCTAAAGTTTGTATAAAATAGACCAGACTCCAAAATGAGAACTTTCTAGGATAAAAGTACTAATTCAAGCTCTTTGACATGCTGTTCAAACAGACAATGCAAATACAGAAAATGTCTTGATTCTTAATATATAGGTTAATATATATAAGTTTTAATAACTTAAAACTCTTCTGAGAGGATTAAACTAAAACTGAGCAGTTACCTCTTCCTTCCTTCTAGAAAACTAAATGATACCACACGGGGAAAAAAAAGCTTTTGATAGAAATATCACTTTCGGGCCGGCCCCATGGCTTAGCGGTTAAGTGCGCGCGCTCCACTGCTGGCGGCCCAGGTTCGGATCCCGGGCGCACACCGACACACCGCTTCTCCGGCCATGCTGAGGCCGCGTCCCACATACAGCAACTAAAAGGATGTGCAGCTGTGATATGCAACTATTGACTGGGGCTTTGAAGGAAAAAAATAAAATAAAAAAAAAAGTAGGCCTTTAAAAAAAAAGAGAGAGAAATATCACTTGCTCTCAAAAATCCTTTTCCTACTAATAGACTGCATCAAAATGTAAAACTTCCAGATGGCAAATCACACTACACAAAAATGGAAAGAAAAAAACCATGTATGTGATAAAGAGTGCTCATAAATTAGTAATTAAAAACAAATGCCCTTAATGGACCATAAATATGGGGAAAAGTATCATCAAAGAAATGCACCTGAAAGTGATAAGAACCCATCAAACAAAGGTCTCTTTTGTTTGCGTTTAATAATATTATTGTAGAAAAGAGTGTAAAAAAGTAAATACTTAGAGCTTCACAGGAACATTCATTGGCCCAACCTTTCAGAATGACAATATGGTTAATATACTATATACAAAATTTTAAGGATATGTGGCCTAGAAATTGCACTTACAGGAACAGATCCCAAAGTAATAACCATGTTTTAAAGGATGTTTATCACAGCATTGCAAAAAACTGGAAATAACCTAAATGACCAAGTGTAAGAATTTGGTTTAATAAATTATGGCACAGCCATACCATGAAATGCTATACAGTCATTAAAAATCCTGTTGTAAAAGACTTCATGGTGATACAGTAAAATATTAATGACATAAAAGTTTAAAAAGGCAATTTAAATATATTTTTTTACAGAATAGCAGAAAAACACATAAGTACCACTGTGGAATATGTTCACACAGTCCTAAGTTTGTGTATTTGTGTAAAAAAATTTATTTGTGTATTTATGTTAGGAAAGAAAACTCTAAATACATTCAATAAAGTGAGAAATAGGATTATAGGTGTTATTTATGTGATTTTCTCTTTTTTCCATTTTTCTACAGTAGAAATGTAATTCTTCTTATAAGAATATTGTCTTTTTAAAACCTCTTCTACCTAATTTGCTGGGACCTGATTTGCACAATTTGATAAATCTTTTCAGACACAGGAGAAAATATACTTAATAAAATAGACTTCTCAGAAATAGCTTTTGTGTCAAATTACATTTCATCTATTTAATGCTTCTACTTCTTTATATTATAATCTTATCGAGTGTAAACTTGGATTGCAGCATTTATTTTAATCAGAAAACATGTTAACAATTGTGTTGTCAAGCAATTGGGTAAAGGGCAGTAACTGAAAGATCTTCTATTTCAAGTAATTAAATCATATTAAAAGTTAAATAATAACCTAAACATAATTATCTAGTTCATTCCATTGAACAAATTTTATTTTATGTGCCTACTATGTGCTAAGCACTGTACTGATCATTAATTTGACAGAGCCCACTTCAATGCTTTGGACTTGAGATAAAAGAAAATTCAAGTCTAAACGGTTAATCTGAACAGTTGCCCCTAAACCTACAGCTCAGCAGAACAACAGCTTCTCTGGTAGAAATTCCTCTGCTGCATAAAGAAGACCCTGGTTGTTTTATCCCTCAGCTGCTACACCTTATCTGTAAGCTCTCCAATTCCTGCACCCTACCCTAAACCCAAACCTCAACAGTGAAATGCAATTTGCCAAAAATGAAGTCAGTCTAGCCCATAATCACAATTCCAATGGTAAAATAATGCAGTGCTTTATCTGAATCAAATTTCAGTGAAAGCAGGCCAACTAAAGCCACCTGTTACTTGCATAGACCCCTCTTTTAGCAGCTCAACAACAAAGTACTATAAATATTCATTCTTTATGAAATTGCTCAAAGGTCACTTTTAAAGTAAAGGTTATCAATGGGACAGCTGACAATAGACTAGCTGTATTTAAAGACCCCACACCTGCATTTTAAAAGGCAGTGGTAATTGAGGACGTTCTGACGTACTATCACTACATTGGTGGAGAAAATTAATGAAAAATATACTAAGTGTAATATTCCTAAGAGCATTACATTTAATAATTAACGTATTATTATTATTATAATAAATGTATTTTTTTTTTTTTTTTTTTTGTGAGGAGATCAGCCCTGAGCTAACATCCGCCAATCCTCCTCTTTTTTTTTGCTGAGGAAGACGGCCCTGGGCTAACATCTGTGCCTATCCTCCTCCACTTTATATGGGACGCCGCCACAGCATGGCTTACCAAGCAGTGCGTCGGTGCGCGCCCGGGATCCGAACCAGCGAACCCCGGGCCGCCGCAGCGGAGCGCGCGCACTTAACCGCTTGCGCCACCGGGCCGGCCCCTATAATAAATGTATTTTATTCATAGTTTGTGAACACCAAAATCATTTAAACTCTATAAAATACCATGAGCCTGAACAGTGTGAACATCTTTTCAAAAGGTTCACTGAATAATACCAGTGTTACAAATAACCTCTTTAACCTGCTGTAGCAACAGCCTAGATTTTCAACAGCTGTCAAGATAGATTCCAGTATCCATTCTACTCTAGTGTGTTAGAAGAAGATCTTAAAACTGTCAGGGGTGTCAGGATGCGGGTAACAGTATAAAATGGAACCCAGCTGACTCCACCATCTACAGAGAATTGGAGAAAGCTCAAATCAGCTCAAAGAGAAAGATCAACCAAAAGGAAAAGGACAAGGAGATCACGTCCAAAAACAGCTAAAATCCCAGCTCCAGGCTCAGATGTGAAGGGTTGTGTCTAATAGGATGCTACAGAACAGAGTTCTGAAAAGCCATGTCCTTCATTCCCCACATCAGAGGGGCACCTCCTAGACGCCTCTCACTCTGCTGCTACTGGGGGCACTGCCGGGTCTGAGCAGGGGAGCCAGAATCAGCAAATAAAAATACAGGACCCCCGGTTAACTGTGAATTGCAGATACACCACAAATAGTTTTTTTAGTATAAGTGATATTAGTATGCCCCATTATTCATGGTGTATCTGCAATTCACAGTTAACAGGACAGTCCTGCATTTTATCTGGCAACCTACACAGGGGTGATAAACACAGCCCTCTCTCCTGGGGCCAACATTCCAGTGCAGGATATCGAGAGTTAAAAAGGTACACACTTGGAACTTTTTATTTTAAAAAATCTGCTCTCATACACATTTCACCAAGATTCACCAATTCTCAATCTTGTCACCTGACATATAACCATTTGAGAGTAAGCTGCAGACATCATGTCCCTTTATCCTTAAAGACTTCAGCATGCATGTCCTAATAATAAAGGCATTTTCTGATGTGACCAAGGCATAATTATAATATTAGGAAATTTAAAATTGAAATAATACCATCCCCTATAACGGATATCGTCCACCTTTAAATTTCACCAGCTGTCCCGATACTGTCCCTTACGGCAATGTTTTCCTCCCAATCCCGGATACAATCCAGAACTCCATGCTGCACTTCGTGTCATCTCTCCCTCGTTCCCTTTATTCTGGAACTGTTCCTCAGCTAACACGGTAATTGCAATCCAGTGTGCTAGGTACTGTGCTGGTAGCGTGCAGAGGGAGTATGGGAGCCCGGGGGATAGCAAGGCACCTTCTTACTTGTCTTCACACACACCTGCTCTATCCAAGGGCTGAACAACAGCTGATGAACACGTCGCCATTTTAACTCTTGCAGAGTTCAACAAAATAGCCACGCATATCCTATTTGAACTCTGGGAAGCCTTCTCTCTCTCAGTGAGAAGGGGGAGAGTCTTAAAGAAAACCAGCAGCAGCAGCAATTCTTGTCCAAACTATTTCTATCTAAAATACTGCGAACTAAACACATATGCACCACAATTATTTACATGTAACCCACCAGCACCTTGACAGCAGAATCACACACAAGGCCAAGTTTGACCTTACAGCTCACAATTTCAATATTTTAACTATACTCAGATCATCTGCAAATACCATAGTAATCCAAAAATTTGCCATTACAGCTCATTCTGCCACAAAAAGAAAATGTGAGAATAGGGAAGTTTTCTTTAAAAAAAACAAACAAGAACAATGACAAGAAACTGTTCTCATTTCCCAACTAACACTTGTTCAATGAAAGATAAAGGTGGAAATAATATTAAAGAATAAAAAGCAAAGCATAATTACTTTCTTGTTTAGCTGAGGTATACAAAAATACTCAAAGGTTGCCCACTGAACGGTTTTAAGTTAGATAATAACTTTTATGAAGTTACCCTTTAATAATAAAACTGAAAAAAAAACCTTAATTGTCACAAATTTTTTAAGAATCCAGATCTGCCAATTTATGTCTAGAATCCCCATGGCATTCTAGTAGAATGCATTCTACTCATCATACTAGAGTATGGGCAGGCAGGGGTACAATGGTCACAGCACAGCATTTTACACAACCTTCCCAAAAGAAATTCTTTAGCACTGACATCTGAATCCTTCATACTGGAAGAGAGTGCACTCAACGATCTAATCAATTAAAAGGACGAAAGTTGGGCCGGCCCCGTGGTGTAGCAGTTAAGTGCGCGCGCTCCGCTGCTGGTGGCCCAGGTTCGGATCCTGGGCACACACCAATGCACCGCTTGTCAGGCCATGCTGTGGCCGTGTCCCATAAAAAGTATAGGAAGATAGGCACAGATGTTAGCCCAGGGCCAGTCTTCCTCAGCAAAAAGAGGAGGATTGGCATGGATGTTAGCTCAGGGCTGATCTTCCTCACAAAAAAGTAAAATAAAGTAAAATAAAACTTATAAAAAAAAATCACGTAAAAGAACGAAAGTGGACACAAGCTGAACTTTGACAGGTTATGGCCAGGCCAGCCTGCCGGGGACTCTGGGCCACACAGCCGCAAGTCCGGACTGAGTCACCAGAGCCAGGCCTTGGTTCAGGCCCAGAGGTGGTTGGTGCTCATCAAGAAAACCACGTGCTTATTACAGCTCTTGCTAACGAGCCAAAGCTCTGAAAAAGGACTCATGGTTATCTTTTCCCAGACCTTTTAAACACACACATTCCTGAATTCTTCATCCCATTGTTTCAGTTGGACATTTGAGAATAATGTCACCCCATATTTATATAATATGATGCAGCTTAGAAAGTACTTTTCGCACATATAATCCCACTTCATCTGGTGCTGTATACCACGTGTTAGCGGTTTCAATAATTAGGTCTTTGGAGTAGAAACCTGGTAATAGCCCTGGGATTTTTGTGGGGGTAACTCCATTTCACAGATGAGGAAACTGAGGCTCAGAGAATTTAAATAGCTTTTACAAGGTGACACGCTTCTAAGTGATGACGCCAAGACCCCAACCCAGGTCTTCTCTAAGGGACTGAAAAGTAACAGCATCTATTTCTCTCATCTGGCTTTATCACACCTCTTGGTAACAGCACTAGGATTATCATCATGTTCTGTTTTATTATAAAACTATTATCACTTAGGTTTTTCTCAGAACCAAGATGTAAACCTCTTGTGGACTAGGGCTATGGAGTTAAATTTCTTTGTATTCATTCATTCATTCTTTCAACGAAAACATACTGAGACCACCTATGTGCCAGGCACAATATTAGGTGCTGGAGAACAAAAGCAACTGAGACACAGGCTCATCTGGAAGGCAAACAATGACAATGCCCTGTAACTGGTGCCCTGTGGCAATGCCTTGGCCCGGTGACGGTCCCTTCAGGGCACTCTGAGGAGGAGCTGCAATTGGTCCATCACACCACCATGCAAATGAGCATGAGTAGGGAAATGCTTCACCAACCGCCAACCAATGGACTCCCTCCCAAAGGCAGTGGGGCAGTCAGGAACGACTCCCAGTTCTCCGCTGGGAGTTAGGGTAACTCCAGAGTGGCTGAGTCAGATTCTGCATAAACCAAGAGGACATTACTGGAACTGTGATTAAAACATGCTAAAATAAAGCCAAACCTTCCTACACTATACTGCAATTTCAAAACAGGAGTGCTAATCATCTTCCAATAAACAAATCTGTGCTTCATTGTGAGTAAAGAAACAAAAAAAGGGGGTCTGGGGGTCTGGAAATAACTACATGGAGACCATCCTGATGAACGCTGTCTTCGACATTCAGGTAAATAGAGCATCTCCCATGCCTAGCACAGATAGCCATTCAATGTGGTGACTGTGGCAGCTGTGGAAAACTTGTGAGATACCAAGATCTAGGTCACAGATGGTCGGGAAGCCATTGGGTGTTAACACCAGCCTTCTCCTACTAGCAGGTCCCCTTAGCCATCCTCGGTCTTCTCAAATCTTCAGCAGAGGGGCTGGGAGTAGATAAGGTCTTTTCCACCTCCTTAATTTTATGTTGCTAGAAAATGAAATAAGTAGAATTCACTCTTACACCAACTATAACATATGTTTTCCTAAACTAATCTTCAGAAATTTTCCCCCGATCACAAACAATGAGAGAGCTTGTTTTACTTTACAGCCCTCCAGTTGGTGCTTTGCCCAATTCCAAATCCTAAGGAGATCCTGACTCAGCTCATCGACTGCTAGTTTGTGGAAGTCAAGGACGTCGTGAGCTACTAGATAACACTCCCTCATTCTTGCCTCTCTGCCACTTGCAGAGCCTGTTTCCCTCCCCAAGTCCTGCCCATTCTTGCAGAGGCGGCAGAAGCCTCCGTTCCATGAGTCTTCCTCATAGGAAGTGAAATGTTTGAATCAATGCCTTCTACTTAATTAAAAAAAAAATGCCAGTGGAAAAAAGAAGCCAAGCCATATCAAGCTACATAGGATTAAACTGTGATAGATAAGAGGGACATTAAAATGGACAAGCTGAAAAGAATTCTTCCAAGATCAAATTTATAAAATGTGAGAGTGAAGCATATTAAAACTAGCGTTAAATATCCTTAAGTACTTTTCTTTTAAACACTAACGTTTTTATTTACCTAAGAACTGGAAGAGATCTGAGCATTCATGGTGGCGAGGATTCAACACGGGCTTTTGGATCACAAACACTTTTGTGACCTTAGCACATTTCCAACTACTCTCAACCTAAGTTTCCTCATCTGTAAAATGGAGATAACAATCTACTTTGTGGGATTTATGTAATTTAGAAACCAGTTACTGAGCACTCACTGTGTGCTAGATTTTGGGTAATAATAAGCATATTATCTAATTATTGTAATACATTGCACTTAATTTTCACAACTATTGGTTCCGCATCTTTGTATCATTCATTATTCAATTACTGGAGACAGTGATTGTGTGTAGGTGTAGCTATCTGCATAGCACCTGACACGTAGACAGTGCTAAAAAAAAAAAAAAAGAAGGAAAGAAAATGTAGCTATTACCAAACAGACTATACTCTGGTCACTTTGAGAACTACGTGGAGAGAAGGAAAAAGATTCGGAGATATAGGCTACAATTACGAGTCTTTGCTAATAAATGACTGACACACTCAGGGCTTATCACTGCTGTTGGGTCACCCAAAAGAAACAAGATTCAACTCAGTTCATTATATCTTAAACGGCTCATCATGGTGACCTAGCCTCACCTCACCGCCTACTTCAAAAAAGAACGGAAAAGCTCCATAGGAGCTTCTCCATAGGAGAACTCCATAGGAGTATTTCTTAAACAAAAAGCCACAAATCTGCGGCCCAAACACACTAAGAAGTACAGGAGGAATACACTGGAAAGAATGTGAAGAAGACTTTTCAGATCACCCTTATTCACTCTTTCATTCATTCACTCATATTGTCTCTCTCTCTTTCTCCTCTGCTCCCAACAGTTTTGTTTTCTTATCGTTATTCCTGATTCACAGAAGTCATAGAATCTTAAGGCTAGAAAAGACTTTGGAAGTCATCCAAGAGGTGACAGCTTCTTTTCTAAAGAAACACTTCCTGATCCTTCCAGTGGAGAGGCATGGAGAGCGGTTCTGAAGTCAGACTGCTTGTTCCCTCCCTGACGAATGGGATGACAGTTCTTACCTCATCTCACGGGGCTCTGGGGATGAAAAAATGAGGTAACGTATGCAAAGAATTCCATAAGATGCCCGGCACAGAGCAGCCACTCAATAAATAGGAGCCAGTTTTATTTAGAAGTATAATTCTGTGCCCTACACAATGCTAACAGCTTGTCCACCTCTGGTGAGACATAAGCCACTGCCTCCAGAGCAGCTTATCCCACGGCCTGGGAGTGCTAATTACGATCAAGTTTTTCTTTACTTTCAGCTAAATGAACTGTGGCTTCCACATACTGGCCCCTACACGGATACAGAATTGAACTCCTCAATTCCAAGCTGACCTTTCAAGGAACCAATGACAGTTGTCATGTTCTCTGCTCATCTTTTCCTCCAGCCTAAACATTCCCCCCGGTTCTCAAGTGCCCCCCTATCCTCGTTCCTCTGGCTATATCCTGACTTGTCCATCTCCCTCAAAGTGTGTACCCTGAACTGCACCCCAAACTCAAGGGGCAGTGTGGCTGGCAGAGAAGGCCTGTTCTGAATACAATATTATATACTGCATTATATATATAACGTTTATTAAAGGTTTAGTGGCTTTGGGGGCAACCACATTATGACATTATTCATACTAAGCTGTCATCCGCTAGAAGCCAGAGGTCCTTTTCAAGCATGCTACTGCTGAACCACACCTCCTCTAACTGAGGTCTAGGGGATGCAAATGTGGGGGCTATGCTTTTAGTGGTTTAATGGTCATCTTGTCATATTCAAATATTTTGGATCATGATTCTGTCATCAAGCCCTCAGCTCTCCTCCCTCTCTAGGTTCATCCACAGACTTGGTAACTGCACCTTCTCAGCCCGGCTCACACTGTAGCCCTTGCCGCGGCCACCAGCTCCAGGCGGGTGTAACCCGACTGCACCCTGCCTCAGTCGTACCACTTCTCTCCAGCTGTCTGCCGTGGAGCTTCTCTGACACCACAGCGTGGGGCACTGTGGGAAGGCTCGGCACTTGCGCATGCGCAAACCTGAGGTGCAGGGACAGCGCTCTGAGCAACCCTTGACCATGCGGGGGGGGGGGCAGTGGATAAATGCCCACGGTGTCTGTCCCTTCTGAGGCACAGTCTGCAAGGCTCCTCAGAGGGTCCCCGTGGGACTGAGCCTCGGGTGGCCACGGTAGTAACCAGCTTGATAACACAGGCTCATGTTGGCTTTCCCTCCTTCCCTGTTTCTCTCCTCCCAGCCCCCTTTCCTGTTTCCTGGGTCAGTGCCCAAAATAAATTACCTGCACGCCAGCCCTTGCCTAGGGTTCTGCTTTCTTGGGGACCCCAAGCTAAGCCACACATCAACATGAATAATGATGAAGAACATGTGAGCCCCAAGGCACAGCACCAAAGACCTCCCTTAAGAGCCAGGCCTGTCAGTCACCGAAACCACCCTAATGTCACACAATTAGACTCTCCCTCAGCCCCGTGTCTCCATTTTATTCATCAGGAAATAAGGGGCTTTGTCAAACGCTGTGCTGAAACTTAGACATGGGATGCCCACCAGAATTCCTGTGATCTGCCCAGAACCAAGTCTCTCTGCAAAGGCTCTCTCCCTTCCTTTCTCATCCCCTCATCAAAAAGGAAATGACATTAGTTCTCCATGACTCATTCTTAGGAAAACCAGGCTGCTTCCTATTTCCTCATCCAAAGGCTCGCAAACGAAGTTTTAAATACTCTTCTGGTATCTTGCACAGGATCAGTGTTAACCTCACAGAACCTCCTTTTGCCCTCTTCTTTCTTTTTCAAACTGAGACAATGTTTTTTATCGAGGCTTCTGATGATTCCCCTATTCCTTTACTCTCAGAAATTCAAAAGTGGTTCAGCATTGTCCTTTCAGTCACACATTTAAATCACATATTTGGTGCACATACTCACACAGATAGAAATGTATACAATGAAAGACAATGTTCTGTACGTATTTATGCTGCACACACACTTGAATTCTACTGGCAGATCAGGATAAGCTGCTTCAGAATTCTGATGTTGAATTTATGGCAGTGTGCTGGGGAAGGAGGAAGAGATCTCTCCCATCCAGTCTCTGGAATTAACATTCCTGCTCTTTCCAGCTCAACTTTACAGTCCACAGCACCAGCAAAAAATGAATCTTTCCTCGAGCCTCATTTTCCATGGGACACTGATCATTAGAATGCCTGGAAATTCCAGCAGGGATGCGTCCAGAAAGCTCGGGGAAACGCTACCACAGAGCCCAGCTCTGCCTTCCTCAAACCCAGAGGCCATGTGGGCTGTGAGACACAGTTCAAATGTCTCTGAGCCTGGGGAAATCACAGAGATTTTCAAACCGCTCTCCTTGGAGAGTTAGTGTTGGGGGGGGGTGGAGACGGGGAGGGGGGAGCACCATTCACTTCCCATAAGCTTTCATGTAAGTTTTCATTTGCAAACAAAAATCTTCTGATACACATCCACAAAACTTGAAAGCCAATGCACCAACTACCTCTAAATCACCTTCCACCTCTAACAGTTCGTGATCTTTCTACTCCAAGTGTGGTCCAAGACCTGCAGCAG
This sequence comes from Diceros bicornis minor, assembly GCF_020826845.1. NCBI lineage: Eukaryota > Metazoa > Chordata > Mammalia > Perissodactyla > Rhinocerotidae > Diceros > Diceros bicornis. Next base: position 4,709,113 of record NC_080763.1, on the reverse strand, counting down.
CAGCAGCTGGGGGTTATCAGAAAGGCAGAAGCTCCGACCCCCTCCAGACCCCTCAATAAGAATTTTCAGTTTAACAAGATCCCCAAGTGACTTACATGCACATTAAATTTTGAAAACTGGTCTAAGACACTTTCATCTTTCCCTATAAGTGTTTAAGATGTTTCTTCTTAACACTAGTTCTAATCAAAGTAATACACAGAAGTCTTCTACTGGGAAGAGCCAAGAGAATGACTACTAAGTCTCATCATTTTATGGATCATTCTAGGGATGAAAATATTGGGTGAGCAGATGTTTTGTCTCCTATCTTTAAGTATGCTAGAAATCAGAAGTGTTTGGATTGCTCCTTCTTCCATTCAAGACATCATTCCTGATGGATGACATGCATTATGCTCGCCTCTGTCTAATGTCCTCATACTCATCCTTCAAAGGCCCAGGAGGCCTGCCCCTTACATGGCCCATGCAGAGTCTCCCATATGTGTGGATTCCTTCATGAAACTCACACTAAAGGTACTAAAAAGGCAAGAACCTCATGAGCCCTAGAGCACAGGTTTCAAATGACCCACACAAAGAAGACCCACACTTCTTCCATTCTTATCTCCTAGACTTCCCAACCCATCCTGTTCTCCCCCTTCACTCAAATCCAGTATTGTTCCCTCATCAGAACCATAGCATTTAGCAACTGTTTATGGTCTAATTATTATACAGTCATGCGCCGAGTAACAACGTTTTGGTCAATGACAGACTGAGTATATGACGGTGGTCCCATAAGATTAGTACCATAGAGCCCAGGTGTGTAGTAGGCTATACCATCTAGGTTTGTGTAAGTGCACTCTATGATGTTCGCACAATGACAAAATCACCTAAGGACACATTTCTCAGAACATATCCCCATCCTTAAGTGACACATGGCTGTACATAGATAGATAGATAGATAGATAGATAGATAGATAGATAGATGATAGATACAGATGTCTGTTTTACCTCCATAACTCGAGTGTAAGCTCCTTGAGAGGAATCATTACACCTACTTCACCTGTTGACACAGCACGCAGCTCTCTGCTGCAGTACTTGGTGAATTAATAGGTACTAAGGAACTCGGTCCCACAGTTTCTAACTGGATACTCTTTGCCAGGGACCATGTAATGGTATTATTCATTGTGTGAAAGAAACCACTGAATCACGTGATTGATTTTTTTACCTAGTAAACCAAGAAAAGAAAATCATACTAAAATGTTGATACAGAATGGAAACAAAACCCTAGAACCAGCTTATGAGTCCCAAGGAGTGACGTGCTCCTACATAAAAGCAGGCTAGTTCCTCTGAACTCCAAGCTAGCTCTTGGGGTACAGGCTTCAGAGGCCAGGCCTTGATTAGCTAACTGAGAGAGAAAGCTTGGCTCCTGTTCTGAAAGTTCTGCTTTCTTTGGGCGATTCCTGCCTCAGGTGGCTTCCTCAGGCGGAAGCAAAAAGCAGCTCAGAGAAGACATCTGATTCTGCATCTTAATCTATGTGAAGTGGATGAACTCAGCAAGGCCTCAGAAAGAATGATGAGGAGGACTGGAAATGAAGTAAGAGGCTAAAAACTCAAAGTAGTAATTATATTTTAAAAATAAAAAAAGATTTATATGAGCACCACCCCTTCCCCAGCAAATGATTTACACAGGCCCTTAAGCAGGAAAACCTCGAAACTTCTCGGGTCAATGAGGAGTGATATTTTCTCTTCTATGGTGTTGTCAATTCTCTTCAGAATTACACTTCTGCAGGATATACTAGGGAGTTTTCAGTTACTTCTCAGCCCTTCCAACCCTCATTTCACCCTCGTTGGTTTGTCTAAACATAAACCAATTTGACTGCTATTTAGTTCGTCTGCCTTTCACTTGCTTTGATGGGACCTGTTTACAACACATACTCAGTTGCTGAAGCCCTTGAGCACCTGAGCTAAACAACCAAATCCACCTTATTCATAACACAGTGTGTGAGTGTGTATGACCCTGCTACCCATCATTCCAGACCAACCCAAAGAAAATGACAACACCTAAGTGAAATGTGTTTCAGATATAAAGTCCCTGGATATTTCATTCAACAAAATGATTTCTTCTTTTCACATGCACCAAATAAAGGAAAAAAAAAGTGTTGACAAGTTATTTGGAAAAACTGGGTTAGGGCCGCATTTTTTGAGGACCCAACATGATAGACAGTAGAACAACAAGGCTAAAATGTAGAAGGTGGAGCAAAGTAGACGCAGATCTTTTCAGGGTTCCAAGTTATCTCCAATGTCTTCTTGATAATCCTTTAAACAAAAAGATTTCCTATCATTTAGGAAAACATTGTTTATATGAATTCCATATTAATTAGAGGCAAATTCAAAGCTGGGAGATAGAATAGGTCCTCACTGGATTATTAACAAGTAACTTCTGGACAATAACAAAGTTTTATTAGCTCCATTTTACAGATGAGAAAACTGAGGCTCAGAAATTAACTGACTGGCCCAGTCTGACTGATTTCAAAATCTATACTCTAAAAATCCTCCACGACATACGCCTTCCCATGGACATAAATAAATGGCCATCTGGACAATACCTTCTTTTCCTCTCTCTCTCAATCCTTTCTTCTCCCCCATATAGCAATGCTGACAGCAACAAAGCTGCCCTGAGCTGATGATGCCACCAGGTGGCCAAAATGGAAACTGTCTGAACCAAACTTGGCCTTACTTCTCCCATTTTTGCCTCTCAGAGGAGCATGCATATACTGGAAAGCTCCTTCCCCAAAGTGTACAAACACACACACCTTTCATCTTTTTCTTTTTCTTTTTCCTTCTTTTTGGTGGGGAGCTAACATCTGTGCCATCTTCCTCTATTTTGTATGTGGGATGCCGCCATAGCATGGCTTGATGAGGGGCGCAGGTCCGTGCCCGGGATCTGGATCCGAACCGGCAAACCCAGGCTGCCGAAGAGGAGCATGCCAAAGATAACCACCATGCCACTGGGCCGGCCCCACACCTTTCATCTTTTAACTCCTTTCCTAAACGTTTTCTTGGGTTTTCTATCACCTCTGCAGGATTAAGTCCAAATACCTTAGCTGGCAAAGTCCTCCACACCCATAGCTTCTGTTTTAACTTATGCTACCCTCTCTGCTTGGAAAATGTCTTCGTGCCTGCTCTCTACAATCCTTTTTACATATTGAACCAATTCCTACTCATCCCTCAAAACTCAACTCAAACATATCTCCTCTTCATTCAAGTCCTCCCTGACTCCCTCAGGCAATTAGCTGCTAGGTTCACAGTGCTCCTGGAACCCGTTCCCCGTCCTCCCTTTTTCTTCTCATATCTATGCTTCAGCACCTATGATACTGTTATTAGTCATTTACTCAACACTGAGTATCTATGTACCAGAGACTGGAACATAATAAGTTACCTTTGTATTCCCAATGCATAACACAGGGCCAGGAAAACAGTAGGCAGTCAGAAAATGTATGATGAATGAATAAGCGAAAGAAAGAACTACAAACAAGATCTTATCCAGTATCATCAGGAAAACGTCTATCCTGCTTTCTTTTTACGCCATTTGTGATCTAAAAAAGCAACTCAGGGTATGGCATACCTACACTATGGAAACCTAAAACCCATAAAAATCATAGAACCAACATCTTTACCCTCCAATGAGAGTAAATAACACCCACAAGTCTTTTTCAATTTCCATGATTAGTTTTGTGTCAAGCACCACCATTTCAGATAATCCTTTATCTTGTATTTAATTATAAGCAACAATCTTTTTGCCATTTATTTACTACAAACATATTCAATTTCCCCACAAAATACACACTGTTTTGTGAGTTAATAAGTCTTTGTGGATTCACTTGCGAATCTCCATTTATTATACTGTTTCCATTAGAAAATATATTTCAAGTCCAAATGATAAAAGTCATAAATAAACAATGCCACACAACCTATTTTTCTTTGGGGAATCGCAGGTAAAGTGAGTGGGTTCCATTTTTGCCATTTTTAGGTATCAAATGACCTGTTAACCCTAGAAACAGTCATCTACAAACTGAGATTGGCCAGACATCCCAATGTCAACCGGGGCTGGTGGCTGAAGGGCACTTATCTCAGGTCATGAGGGGATCTAGAGACGAGCCTCCACTTAGAGAGCTGATCACCACCAAAACCCACTGACCACACCTGGAGCGAAACACACACGATAAATCCATAGGGACCGACTCAGCCATTTCCTCTGGGTCTCAGATGACCACAAACCTGGGGCAAAGGGTGAACCACTAGATTCTCGATAAATGCTAAATTTAAGAGAATGAAGAGAAAGAATATCAAAATACATCCCATGGATCTGAAATAAACCATGTTTAATGTGAAGAATTCTCTCTCCATTTAAAGTCAGTCCTGGAGAAAACAGAGCCAAGTTCATACTGTTACTAATTATATTTTTTATTATACTGAGATCAAGCCCCAGATATGAATTTGGTTCCCATTTACCAAGTTTTAAAATCTCTCAACAGCAGAAGAAATATGTGTGTGTGTTTAATTGATGATTACAAAATAATGCTGATTTGAGTGTATCCAACCTCAGCCAGCCAACGAATGCATCATTCTACACAGCCTGGTTTTCTGAATGGGCAGGAGCTTTACACACCAAAACAGCTTTGGTGGTTAATTGTCCTGAGTGTCAATATTTCCAAAGTTTACAGCATATTTCCCTCTCTTCTCATAGAGTGTATTTAAAAATGTATACTTTTTGGTAGTTCACTCTCATTAATGGTAAACAGCAGTTATTGATTTATGTTATTATAGAGTAATCCCTGCTGAGTCAACTAAGAGTTCTTACCCTAACATTCACAGACCTTCAGGGCTTTTGCTCCCAATTCTTATATCTAAAGTCATAATTTTACTGTCTCTTTCCTGGTGGTCAAGCCGTCAGTGGTCACTTTCACTGCTGGTTACAGCAACCCCTCACCCCATTCTAAATGTGCTCCTTCTAATATGCTACGGATTATTTTTTCAGACTAAAAAAAAAATGTTAGGATTGTTGTCTAAAATAAGAGTAAGTATGTTCTGAGAGAGTCTGAAGTATTCTCCTGGACTTGATGCCATCTATTCAGGTTACTGAGTGGGCATTTTTCCCCTTTTCTGGTTCTGGGCTTAGGTTGCAGATACACAAGAGAGCCGCGCTCCAGACTCTGGTATGCTATGACAACCTCGATGCTCTCTAGGATCCCCACACTGCAGAAGTAAACCAAACCATCACACGACCACACTAATGAATTTCTGTCCTGGCCACACAACAAAACAAGTGCAAAGGTTTCCAAGGAAGCAAAATGTCCAGGTTGAAAGATTAAAATGGTCCCTATGTTACCTAATGGTTCTGGATTTCGTACATCTATAGCATTTAGCAGCATGAACAGGTATGTAGCTCACACAAATAAAAAAATTTTTTAGAGAAGAATTACCAGATGACTTTTAAAAAGAGAAATTCAATTTTTTCTTGGTTTATTAAATTACAAGATTTTTAAAGTAAGAAACTTCTTTTTAATACCATACGTGTAATTGCTTTGCTTACTAAACTGCTGCCATATTGGGAAGTCTTTTCATTTACTCATAGAGAAAAAATGTTGCTCTAACATTTGAGCAACCTAAAGATTAGTTATCATTATGTTAAACAGTCCCTACAAGCACTGAAGACAAGCATTCAACATAAATTACTGCACTTAAATCCTTTGCATTCTATAAAATGCAAAAGTTTATATAACCTTGTTGGTCAACCCTGAGAAAGCACAATGAAGCACGTGAGCCAGGCTACGCTGTCACACTGAGGACCGAAGCGAGAGAGGGGACCATAAGGGTGCTTCCACACCCTTAGGAGGGAGGCTGGCCCTTCAGCTTTTTGTAAAGGTAGAAACGAAGGAAGAGGGCCCTGCCAATGCCACCTTGTGAGTCAGGAAGTGAGCTGTTAGGCTCCAATGAGTCCCAGTGGGGCCTGTGGGATTCTCTTAGCATGGCCTTCCATACTTGGCAGCACAGTATCCTCTGGGTGCAGTCCTGTCTGCTCAGGAAAAGGACTGCGAGGATTTCCAGCCGTCACTTCCAGCCTATGAGTCTATATATGGAAACATCCCATCCTAGTACTTTCAGCACCACGAGCACCACTCCAGGGAGGAGGAGTGAGGAGGAGGCCAGCTCTCCTCTCCTGCCCTGACGGCACACTCACTTGAGTGTCTCCCAGGCCCCGCTGCCCCGGACCAGCCCTTGTCATCAAACAGCAGCCCAGGCCTCTGCTGAGTCTTGCAGGCTGGCGGCTCTAACGTGAAACAGCTGGAGAGGACCCTGCATTCTTTTCTCTGCATAAACACTGGGGCTCTGTTCACCCTCCTGCTGCAGCATGAACTAAAGAATTTCCCCTAAGCAAAATTACAGCCAACAGACCTCTCCCCCACCCCCCATCCTCACCCCACCCCCTGCAACCCCAGGATATTATTTCAGTCTGTCACCACCCATGCTAGCAAACAGCAAACTGCTGAACCTTTCGAGTATATTCACTTTCTGTACCAGTTGAGGTGTCTGTAAATGCTAGCAGGGTAATATGAAACAACTCTGCTATATTCCGTGAAGTTTGCTAACAAAAAGCATTCAGGACCCCGATTCACACCTGCTCTCTAGGACACCCTTTCCACAAGATCCATATTAACACGAAACACGTCGCGATAGACTAACCAAGCCTAACCACGTAGTATACGCACTGCAAATTTCACTTCAGTAGTCTGTAGCGTCTCCTACATATTATCCTGAAGACGGAGCTCTAAAACCGGATTATCCGTGGGGAAAAACGAATACTAAGATTGGATTTTCATGTATTCTTCATACAGCCTAATCAAAGCTTGGCTTCTGAGGGCACTCCCGGGCTTCACGTGTAGCTGAAACTCAGAGAGCCACGTTGCCCAAATGAAGAAGAAAAAAAAAAGCCCAGAAAAATCCAGACTCTACGTGACCTGACTGACTTATTTCCCAGGAAACTGCCTGAGAGAAAAATCAATCATTCAGGCTACCGTAGTTACCACACGGAATGGACCGAAGGAGGGGACAGTGGGCAAACCCCCACGGCCCGCGGAAGCGGGCGGGGCGGGAACAGGCGGGACTTACCGGGGCTGTTGGCCTCGCCCTCGAGGACGTGCAGCTCGGCGCAGTCGGCCAGCGAGTGCTCCAGGCAGAGCTGCAGGAAGCGGGCCTGCGTCTGGCTCACGCGCTTGAGCAGCGACAGCAGCGCCACGGTCTGCTCGCACTCGTTCCAGCCCTTGAACCAGCCCGCCAGCACCCCGACCTGGTCGCGGAACATCATGGTGCGGGGGCGGCCCCCGCTCTGCAGAGCCCCCGGCGCCGGCCCCCCGCCCGCCCCGAAGTTCGGCGGCGCCGCAGCCCGCGGCCGCGCGTCCCGTCCCGGGCCGCTGGGCGCTGCAGGCTCGGCCCGGGCTCCTGCCCCTGCCGTCCGCTCAGTCACGTTCCCGCGGTTCTGGCGGATTCCCCGAAGACGATGACAGCCAGTAGCACGGAAATGTTTCTTTTTTAAAAAAATAACGACTTAAAAAAATCCCCACAAGGCACACAAACTGAATCGAGAATGCTCTTTCCCCTTCTCGGCTTCGGGATGGTGACTTCCGGCGTCCCGGGTCTTCCCGTGGCGGCGGCGCGGACCCTTCACTCCCGCACTCCCTGGGGCGATCACCACTGGAAGGAGAGAGAGGCTGCAGTCAGACCTCGGCTACGAGGGAGCGCGCCCGGGGACGGGTGCACCGCAGGGGCGGGGGGCGCCCGCGGGGGCTGGTCCCCCCAGTTCCGGCCGCCCCCTCCACACCTGGATGCAGGAGATGAGCTATTCCTGTTCTGGGAATGGCAAAGAGTCTGCTTGCCAGGTGCGGGAGGAGCCCCCGCGGCTTCCTGTTGCTGCCGCCGCGAACGGCCGGTGCTCCCCACACACCCCACCCGGCGTGGCCTCGGGGGCTGTGCCGAGAACGCCAGCACCGGCAACAGATCTTCCTCGCGCAGAAAACTTGCGCTGCGGCTGCGAGGGGCGCGGGGGTGGGGGTGGGGGCTAATGCAAAGCAGAGGCGGAGGCAGCGGCAGCCCCAGTTCCTTCCTCCTCCTCGTCCTCGTCCTCGTCCTCCTCCTCCCCGAGAAGCAGCCGAGCGGCTGCAGCTCCATCTACAGTAACAGCCAGCATCTCCGCCGCCAGGCGCCCCTCTGGATTTAGGCCGTAAGCAGCCGCGGCAGCAGCTCGAGACAAAAATAAACTCTCCCCACCCAAAGCTCCGCGCCCAGCGGGCGGAGGCGCAGCCGGAGCTCCAGGTCCCCCGCGCCGCCCGCGCCGCTCCAGCCCACCCGGGAGGTCTCGGAAGGCCTGCTTCGCCTGAGCGATTAGATGTGTGCGTGCGTGTGTGTGTACGCGCGTGTGCTTTAGGCATCCTGCCCCTGCTGCCGCCGCCTACGGACGGGTCGGTCCGGCCCAGCGCCTGCGAGTCTCAGGCCGAGGGCGGCACGGCCCCGGGCGCACGCCGAGCGCAGGCAGCCCGAGCCCGCGGCACTGCTTTCCAGGGGGCAGGGCGGCTCCGCCGAGACTGCGTCGCGGCCACACGCCCCCCAACGACCGCAACGAAGAAAGTTCGGCTGCGGGGGCTCCCCGCATCCTATCCCTGTCCAGGTGGCCTCCCGCGGCCGAGAGGAGAGCCCAGCGGTTAGCCCTCGAGGGGCGGCTCGCTCTCAGCATCCCGCTTCGCGGCTCCCAGAACTTCTCAAGGGAAGGCGGCAGTCCCCGGGAAGGGGACCTAGTGGCCGGCGGGTCCCCTCCCGGGGGCGGAGGGGATGGGAGCTCACCTCGGCGCGGCTCATCCTGGCGGCTGGGGGCCCCCGCGCGGGTCCGGGGCCGCGGCGGCTCTCAGCGAGGTTGCGGGCGCCCGGAGCGCGGGCCGCGGGCCATGCTGTCGGGGCGGGCGGCGCGGAGAGAGCGCGGCGCTGCGGGTCCGGGCAGCCGCCGCCGCTGCTGCCGCCTCCAGTGTCGGCTCGCGGAGGACTGAGCCGCCCAAGCCGGAGCTCCCCACATGCTACTGATTAACATACACCATTACATCATGGGCTTGGCAGGGAGCGCCCGAGCGGGGGGAGAGGAACCCGGGCGGCGGCGGCGGCACGCAGGGGGAGTCGGGGGAGGATCCCCGGACCCGGCTGCGGCGGGGGTGGGGGGAGCGGATTCCTAAGTGGGGACCAGAAAAGGGGAGGGGAGCGGAGAGGGAGGAGCCAGATGGCGAGGTGGGGTCTGTCGGGTTGGAGGAACCTCCCGGCGGAGGCAAGAAGTTTGGGGAAGGGGAGGGGTCCGAGTGAGTTCTTCCCCGCTGCCGCCTGCGTGTCTTGGAGGGGCCGGAGTGCTCGAGGGCCGAAGCGCAGGCAGGAGGGACCTCGAGGGCGCTGGAGCGGGGCGGCGCTGCCACGGCTGCGCGCCCCTGGGAAAGTGGTTCGCCGACTGAGGTGACCCCTCGGCCCTGTTGGGGCCCGGGGGTGGCAGAGCGGCTTGGGCTGCTGCTGCCGGAGACCTGGGGTCACTGCCGCTGGGGGCGTTCCGGGGTTCATGGACGCGAAGGGCGGAGGAGGCCGAGGGGCGGTGCGCAGAGCTGGACGTCCCTGGGCGGCGGGCTCCGGGCGGCCCTGGTCCGAAGAGCGCGAGAAGTCCCCGGCCCGATCACCCCTCGCCTGGGTCGGGCTTTGGACGCCCTTTGCTCCTGTCGGCGGCCTCCCGCCGGCCCTGCGCCCCTCTCCGGCCTCGCTCTCCCCGGGGAAGCCGCCTGACTTCGGGGGCCAGCATGGGAGCTATGCCTGGCGCGCGGCCTGCGGCTCGGCCTGGAGCGGAGGCGAGCGCCGCCCTGCAGCGGGGAGGCGGGCGAGGCCAGCTGTCGGCGCGTCTGAGCGCCGGGCCGGGCAGCCTGGACCTGGACCTGGAGCTGCGCGAGGCCAGGCCGGGCAGGACCTGCAGAGGTGCCCGCGGCGCGGGAGAGGAGAGGAGAGGAGGGTGCGGCGCCGCAGCGGAGCGGCACGAGGTGGGCTGGGAAAGTGGCCCGGCTAGTCTCGAAAGTAGAGGATTGGTTAAAAATGCCTTAAAACCTGAAAATCAGTGTACCTTCTAATATTAGTTGACTATTCACAGGTGGGCTTGACCAAATCCAGGCTATCTCCGTGTTTTTAATGAAGACACTGAGCCCTGGAACATTTTCTCCAGCAGCTCGAGGCTTTGTTTATAAAAGTACTTCTGAAAAATGGGTGAAACGCATGCCTCAGACCCAGCTTTCCCTACTCTGGCTAAGGCAGTATTTTTGAAGATAAAGTATGTGAGATATTATTCCACTAATTAACACTTCCGTCTTTCAACTCTAGCATATGTCCCTGGAATTTCAATCCTTGCTTCCTTCCTCAAACCTAGCTTCTGCAGCGTTAAGTTGGCGTCAGACGTGTGACAGCACCTAGCCATCTGTTGGGGAATTGAAAGGTCTCGTGGAGCTGCAAACATTTAGGTGTTACCATTAAAATAAGGTGTGTGAACAATTTTTTAAAAGTTCATTATTAACCAGCCACGAAAGGTATCTGCATAATTTAATGAATATTTTGCCCTAAAAGCAAGAATTCTAGAGTCAGCGTTTTATTTTTGTTTTGTTTTATTTTTATAGAGACAGAAGAGCATGACATATTTTCTTCAAGACGTTGCTAGCCATTAGCTTGACCTTAGTAACAACTTTGATCAGGAAATGGGGCGGAGGGTTAGGGCACGTCTTCCTCATGTATCGCCACTATCAACTGCAGCCAAAGTAAAAGTTCCCGATCTGCGGCTTTTGGAAGCCCCCAAGAGTGATTTTTTTTAAGAAAGTGAAAGAAAGATCAGTTTCATTAACTAATTTATTGTCACCTGCACTTTACTAAACGAATAGTAAAACTAAACAATTCTGGAGGCAAATCTTCGAGAATTCTCCTTACGCTGAAGAAAGAAAATACCGCCACCTACTGGAAGAGTGTAGTCCTTACAGCAGCGCTTGACCTAGGAAAAGGTCTTGATTTAGCTAATTTTTGAGCTATTTTGAGAAATACAAAGATGAGCATGACATGAGTGACCAGTTCCCCTGGTTCTTGTGGGTTCACAATACTCGTGATTTCCCTTGCCTCTGGGCTTTTCTCGGGTGGGAAAGGGAGTGGAGGTAAAATCCGGTGGGAGGCTGCTTCACGGTTCCTCACAGAGAGTGAAGTCGGGACTCTGAAGGAGGGAAAGTAATACTATCAGCTAAATATATGTTTTTGTATTAAATGTGGATTTCTTCTGTGAACCTGTACCCAGTTTTTATGGATAATTAAGAAGTGGCTAACAAGTACTAAATATCCACATCACTTAGAAAAGGAATAAATAAATGAGATAAAGGAGATTATTAATATGTCTATGTTCACTATAATCCTATTTACTCATTTGAAAAATACCTATTGTTCACCTCATTGGTGCCAGGCACCGGGTTAGGCAGCGAGGACACCCAGTGTAGGTACTGAGCCCGCAATGGTGTCCCCACCGAAAGATTCCTGTATGAATAAAAGACCAATCAGATTATCAAACCAATTAACATTCTCAACATTATTTTGCTTTTCTCTTCCCTAGAATCTTGGAAGGGAAGAAATTGGTGTTTGCTCAGTGAATAATACTTTTGGTCAAATAACTCAAATGTTTCAAAGATGACTAATTCCAGATAAATCAGTGTCATGTTTATAAATCACTGCTTAAGAAGATGTGTAGGTATTGTTTGTATCAATAATGCATCTCAAGGAGCCCGTGTCTGTGTATTTTAAATTCATATTTCTTCTAGCAGTAGTAAGAAAACAAGAAAAAGAAGTGCATTGAATATAGAGACATTAGGTTATCTTTAATTATGTGCTGTATGAATTAGTAAAATTTAAAGGTAAATGAGAATGAATAATTATCATCATTCAATCATTCAATAAACATATTTTGAGCATTTTTTCTGTGTCAAGTCCTCAAGATACAATGTTGAAGACAGATGGTGTTTCCTATCTAACGTAAAAGCCCATATATTTGATATGTCGATATAATATATTTAATTTATAAGGAAAATTTAATATACAGTTAGATTTAATATATAAATAAATTTATAAATAAAATTTCATATATCCATTAGATATTAAAATATAGATTTTATTATATATGTGCATAGGAAAAGGTGTAAAAATATTTACATCAAAATGCTAACTACCAATGATTTTCCCTGTATGGTAGAAGATAATAATCCTCAGTAATTATTATTTTGTTTCTCTATATTTTCTAGTTTTTCTATCATAAGTAAAAAAGTTAAAACAAAACACTGCATGAGCTCAGAACCACTGACTAAAACCAAATTTAGAAAGTATCCTAAAGAAACTACACTGTAAAATTTAGGACTTTAACACCCAAGAACTGCTTCTGCCTCTGTTTTGCTTGCTCCCTGGGTCTTGTGCTAGCTTCATTACTGCATCTCCCCGCTTCAATGTTAGTCTTTCCTCTCCACAGCTCAGACACTTTCTGTGCTTTCTGAACCAACACTGTATATACATTCCAGGCTCTTTGGCCTGAAATACAAAAACTCCAGCATTTGGCCACTATCTGCTGCTCTGGACTTCTCTCCCACATTTCATTCACTAAATCATTCAAGAAGAAGTATTTACTGAGTATAAATCACTGTGCTAGGCAAACAGAGGATACAAAGGTAGAAGAGGAAGCATGGTCTCTTCAACCTGTGGTAGAGAATGTGACGTATGCTGGTGGGACACACACTTCCCTAAAAGGTACAATACGTGGTGGGTCTAGGGGGAGGCCACACACAGTGTAGAGAGAGAACAGAAGAGGCAGAAATTCTGCCAGAAAGTTCGGAAAGACACTATGCATCTGGTACCTTTTGAGTTGGTGCTCATGAGACGAATAGTTTCAACAGAGATGAGCAAAATTTTAAACACTGATAGATGGCATCCAGTGGGGGCCAGGAGGTATAGATGTTGCTTGTATCAATAAAGCATCCTGAGAACTCCATGTTTGTGTCTTTTCAGTCCATCTTTCTCCTAGCAGTGATAAGATAAAACAAGGAGAAGAAATGCAGGCCTTCCCAGACTTTACTAGTGCCAGCATGCTAGTGGAAAGAGATCCAACTGTATCTGTTAAATTAGTCATATCCTTAAACTGGTAATCCCATTTTTAGGAGCCTATCCTACTAAAGTAAAAGCATCATTACTATAAAGTTTACTAAAATACAAGTATAAATACAAGAATGTTACTTTCAGTGTTGTTTGTAATAGCAAAACACTAGAATACTCATCTGTACAGGAATGGGTGAATAAATTATCAAACCTCCATACTATAAATCTTATACATCTATTTTTAAATATGAGTTATACTTGGAAAAAACGCATCAGAAATATGATAGACTGATGGATGGATAGAGGGATACATAGGTAAAGCAATAGGTGACAACACAAATATGGCAAAATGCTAATTGTAGAATCTAGATGGTGAGTATATAGGTGTTCACCATTCAATTCTTCCAACTTTTCTGTGTGTTGATGTTTATAATAAATTGTTGAGGATAAAAAGGATGGGTCAAATTTATATGTAGTGGCCTAGAAATAAGTTTTTTTTTAAAAGTCGTAGAATAACGTCTATGCTCTGATTCCATTTTTGTGGTTAAGAAAGCCAGCTCCAGAGCAAGAATCCTAGTCTTGGAACCCAGCCCATCCCTTAGTCACCCTTTGACCTTTTACAGGTCACTTCCCACTCTGTGCCTCAGTGTCATTGGTAATGAACATACCTCATTGCTGTTGTGAGAAGTAAATAAGTTAATACATTCAAATTTCTTAAAGCAGTGCCAGGCATATAGTCTAAGTCGTCAATAAATGCGACTATTAACTATGATTGTTTGAGAGGGAAAAAGAGGCTAGGTGGGGTGGGAGAGAGAAAACCTGTGTCTCACTATAAATATACTATAAATACAGATATACATATATTTGTATGGGAATGTTTGTTTGTTTGAATGTTCAGTACAACACATGAGGAAACAATTGACAAATCCAGAAAGAGAGACATTCTCCAAGACAGCTGGCCTGGAAAAAATGGTGGGAAGACTGTTCTAGATTAAAAGAGACGAAAGGCACATAACCATACACAACACGTTATCCTCCATTGTATCCAGGTTTGAAAAAAAAGAGCCAAAAAAGACGTTTGAGGGACAATTGGGGAAATTTTGAACATAGGCTGGGAATTAGCTGATATCAGGCGACTATTATTAGTTTCATTAGATGTGATCATGGTATTGTAGTTAGGAAGGAGAATCCTTTTTTGTTGTTTTTCAAGGATGTTCACGCTGAGGTGTCTGGATGAGAGATCAAGACGTCTGCACGTCCTTTGAAATCCTTCAGCACAAAACACGTGCGTAGACACATAGATGAAGCAGACGGGGAGATGAGGAATCAGGTGGTGAGTATAATGGGTGTACACTGAACTGTCCTTTCAGATTTTCTGTATGTTTAATAAAAAGCTGAAAAACAAAGTAGAAAACTTTTAAAACACAGAAATGGGATTTGTGAACAGCGTTTGAAAGGCAAGGAGATGTGCAAGTTCATTTGTAAATGCTGTCAATGCTTTGGCATTAAGAACAAAGGTGTGAATTGCAATAATATCAAACTTTAATGTTTCTCAAAGTGGGGTTCCTGAACCTTGAGCATCAGAATCACCTGGGGGCTTATTTAAAAACGCAGATCCCTAGGGCCAGCCCAGTGGTGCAAGTGGTTAAGTGCGCGCGTTCCGCTGTGGTGGCCCAAGGTTCGCCGGTTCGGATCCCGGGTGCGCACTGATGCACCTCTTGGCAAGCCATGCTGTGGCGGCGTCCCATATAAAGTGGAGGAAGATGAGGCACGGATATTAGCCCAGGGCCGGTCTTCCTCAGCAAAAAAAGAGGAGGATTGGCAGATGTTAGCTCAGGGCTGATCTTCCTCACACACATACACAAAAAATGCAGATCCCTGAGTTCCTCTGTAGAGGTAGTGAAGCAGAATCTTAAAGGACCCAGGTGAACGTCCCCT
This sequence comes from Diceros bicornis minor, assembly GCF_020826845.1. Lineage (NCBI taxonomy): Eukaryota > Metazoa > Chordata > Mammalia > Perissodactyla > Rhinocerotidae > Diceros > Diceros bicornis. Next base: position 4,693,978 of record NC_080763.1, on the reverse strand, counting down.
GTCACAAGACACACCTGGAGTATTTAGTAAACATACAGATTCTGCCCTTGCCCAGTAATTTCAATTCGCTGGGGCTGAGGCTTGAGAATCTGTATATTTTGAAAATGGTCTAGGTTATTTTGTGATTGGGCCAGTTTGCAAAACATTGAATTAGAAAACTCTGAAGAGCCTCAATGTATCATTTCCTAAACACTTTTGATAAGAATCTCCTGGGCTGCTGGTAGAAGCCACCCATCTTTGCATGCCTCACCAAAATCTTATAAATAGAATTTTCTGGAGGTGGGCCTAGAAGTCTGTATCTTTATCAAGAGCCTCTGGTGATTCTTTACTTCAGAAGAGTTGGGGAAACATCAGAGCATAGGTATGCAAAGCCATCTGAAAGAATGGCCTGTTGAAGCAGTAGGGTCAGCCACAGAGAGAGTGGAGAGAGTGCCCCTGCAGTGCCCGGGAAGCCCTCTCCAGATGGCAGACAGCACCTTGCTCTTTTCGGTGGCACTCAGGTACAACTCTAAGGTGTCCTCATCCCCATATTCCAGTCCTGAGAATTCGATGAGAACATGCCTTCCCGCAAGGAGCATCTGCAGATGGACATGTGCTGGTGGGAGTGTGCATGTGTTGGGCGCCCCGGCAGTGAGAGTCTCACTGTAAATTAATCCTCTAGCATGCTGGATGTATGCCAAAAGCTCACAAGCTTGCTGAAAGTATGTCAGCCCCTGAAGATGGACTAATTCTTTTTTCTTTTCTTTTTGTAGCCTGCAAAAAGGAGCGCCCTGGTGAATTTGCTAGGGTAAGCCTGTCACTTGGGTGTCTCTGGGGAAACACCCAGACATCTCTCTCCAAGCAAGTGCCCCTCTACTTTCCTGTGAACTTCTACAGCATATTTAGACAGGAGCCTCTGTCACTGAGATAAGGGTGTGGTAGTGGTACAGTGGACCCCATCCAGACACACAAGAAATAGGCCCTGCCTGACCCTGCCTGCGGCCCCATTGGCATGCTGCAGCCCCCCGGCCTGCGTTCAGTTCCTCAAATGCACCAAGCTCATTCCCTTCTCGAGGCCTTTACACTTTCTATTCCTGGAGAATTATGTCTTTCCAGCTCCTCATCCAGCACTTCAAGAGGCTGACTCCTCCCTCAGGTCTTAGCTCAAACGTCACCTTCTCAGAGAAGCCTTTGTAGACCACACTATCTGAAATAGTGGCCCTTTTCTTATGGTAGCACTTACCACAAACAGAAATTATATTGCTTATTCGTCTACTTACCTCTTTATTATCTCTCTGCCCTCAACAGATTTTAAGCTCTACAAGCATAGACACTGCATCTGGGTCTGCCTTCTTCACCCTTAGGACTCTCAGTATCTTCCTAGGACCCACCACACAGAAATGCACAGTCAATATTTGTGAGTGGAGTGAATGACTCTCAGGGTTGGAAGTTACCATAGAAGACCCAGGCCCAATGCCTCGACCTGTACCTAAATACTCTCTAACAGAGTTTTAAGACCCAGTCCATGAGCGTGTTTTTACCTAAACTGCAGCAAAACCAGACGAGCAAGAACAATGCTTTTTCCCTGCTCCAAATGTATTCAATTTAAAGAACTTCACTCTGAGATTATGCTTGTCCTAGGTTTTGGGTATTAAAGTATCTTATATTAAATTACTGTGGTAGTAAGTGGTATTTGGCTATTAACATCCTTATTTGGAAAAATAAAAACAAAAACTTGGCAACTTTAGTTGGTCTGGTTTTTCTGGCCCATGAAATTCAGAAGTCTGGAAGTCACGGCCACATCCATCCCTCTTAGTGGCTGTTTAGATGAGGCTGGAGTGGCCATTGCATCCCTGGTTGGCACTGATGATTAAAAGGTGCTTTCTGTAAGTCTTGGGTCTGTCTTCCTGTAGCTTCCACTCGTGGCGGCCATGAGGGAAGGGCACCCCTCAGCTCTCTTTTAAGAGTCTGCTGAAGGGTGGGGTTGCCGACTCCAGCTGCTACCTCTTTGCTCAGGGACACACCATCCGCTTAGTAGAGACTTTCTCAGAACTGTGCTGTGGTCTGAGGCTTTTCCTGCTCAATCCCCTCCTCTCTTCCTTCACAGTCCTAGCCTGAAGGCTCTCCTTGCCAAGTCCTGCTCCCTTCCCGTTTAACTTGCACAGCTATTTCCCCCAATAAATAGTTTGCACATCTAACCTTGTCTTGGCTTCTGCTTCTTGGAGGACCTTCCTGAACAGACATACTACCCATTGACTTAAAGTGACTCTGGGAATTGGACAAGGGATTCCAAATGTGATCTGAGAAGCTGTACAACCATGGATGGGTTACTTAATCTATTCATCATCTATAAATTGGAGCTAATACTACTCATCTCACAGAGCTGTTGTGAGACTTGAGGGAAGAGCATGTGAGGTGCCTCACAGGACCTGACCGTCAAATGATAGTGGCCTGTCCCCACCCATTACCACTATGAGAAACCTGAAATGTCTGTGCAGAAGCTGTTCTGATCTATGAAAAAGCATTTTATAGGTTCAAGGAAAAAGTGAACAAAAGCATAGATTTTTTGAAAGCTGCATATTTTAAAGGACCTGAAGGTCTCCTAGGGTTATCAGTGTGTAATATCAGACAATCTTATGTAAAATGAGTTTTAGTGCAAATTCTAACTTCCAAGAGCAGATGATGAGGCAGTAATCTGAGAGGATGGGATTTAGGTGAGCTAGAAACATGGCTGGCAAGCAGAGAAACTGTTGGTTGGTTGAAGGAGACCAGCCCAGTTGTTTCTCTGTACGCTGCACTCAGGAAAGGTCCAGAACCCCTGATGTGCGTGCAGTCGAGTGCAGGCTATTCAGGTCAAGATGTAGAGAAGGAAGTGACTGTAAAAAGAGCAGACTTGGATGACTGAGCAGAAGTGCCCAGGACTGAGGAAGTTTGAAGGCTGATTTAAAGTAAGCCAAGTTGACATCTGCATCAGATAGAACTCTAGATTTGCCCCTAGGATCTGGTATGTTCCCTGAAGAGTGGGCACAGCTGTGGTGAAGTAGCTTCTGTATTAAAAACATTGTTTAAAAATAATTACAATGCTGGCTCTCATAAGCTTGTTAGGAGGTCTGAAAATAACTGGCACATTACTTGGCACATAGCAGGTACTTGACAAATATTAATTTGCCTTCTTTTTATGAACAAATTAGAATGTGTTAATTTCACTAATTTACATCTTGAGTCTGCCTCACATAGGAACATGCTTTAACCCTCCTCAAAGACATGCTGTGTCGGAAGCCCAGCAGGGGATTGCCAGAGTTTGAATCGGGATTCGAGGGGATGAAGAGAGAGATGTGGAGGAAGGCACTGCAGAACTGGTGACATATGGAATGTGGGAATGCTAAATCAGGAGTCGGGCCTGCTAAGACAGCAGCAGCGAAAGGCAAGCTGGGGAGGGCCCAGGAGCGCAGCTCAGGCAGAGAAACTAGAGGTCAGATCTCCTTAGAAGGAGCTCAGAAATATCGCAGTGTCGGCAGGGGCAGCCGTTCGGATGGAAAGCCAGGTTCATCAGCCCACGGCAGAGTGGCCGTTGCCTGCATCAATTTCCTGTACTCTTAGCACATTTTTACACTGATGGGATGGTGGCCGAATCTCAGCCAAAAGCCGAGCTGCTGGGCTGGCGAGCCTCAGGGAAAGCACTGGGACTCTTGAGGAAGCTGCTGTCAGTTCTCACTCAAGATCTTACCGCTGTCAAATTTTCAAGCTTTCAACTTTTCTTCACTTCCTCAATTGAAGAGAATTCTTCCAGAGAAAAGACTTCTAAACCTCAGTTTCAGGTAAATAGAACACCACTACTCAAATGCCACGAGCAGCTGTGACTCGTTGGTTCGGGAGTCAAACTAGAATGTGAGTTGGACAAGTGTGTTGAATCCATAAAGAAAACGTTTTTTTTTTTTTATTGTGGTAAAACATACACACATAATATTAAATTTACCCTTTAACCATTCTTAAGTGTAAAACTCAGTGGCATTAAATGCATTCACATTGTGCAACCATCACCACTATTTCCAGAACTTTTTCATCATCCCAAACTGCAACTCTGTACCCATTAAACAATAAATCCCATTCCCCAGTCCCCTCAGTCTCTGCTAATCGCTGTTCTACTCTCTGTCTCCATGAATTTGCCTACTCTGGGGCCCTCATATAAGTGGAATCATACCATGCTGTCTTTTGCGACTGGCTTCTTTCACTTAGCATGTTTTCAAGATTCACTCATGCTGTGGCAGTATTGAAATTTCATTCCTTTTTAAGGTTGAATATTATTCCATGAAGAAAACTTGAGACAGCTTTCTCTAGAATGGAGTTAGATAAAGAAAGGTTAACTCTAGTTTTTAGAACACTTAGGTAGACTGTCTTTTTGACTGTTTTCTAAACAGTATAATCCAAAACAATTAACTGATACAGTTATTTAAATAAAATATAAAAACAAGAAAATAAGCCACAATTTCAAACACAAATGCAGATTGGTTCACACCTCTTAAAAATAAACAAGTGTGCGAAATATTAATTATAGTTTTTTACAGTAAAACATCTCATAAGGTGTCAGATAAATTTTCAAATAAATCCAGTGAGAAGGTTAAATGTAAGCGTTGCAAAACTACTCCTATTTACGGGATGTATATAGGTCAGGATTACAAAAGTGGAACCTTAGATGTTTTGGAGGGATAACTTGTCCCTGATTGGCATGAGACAAAGTAAAAATTACTTCTTCTAGAAGTCATCAAATCTTTATTTTGATCTTGGTTATTGATTCAAGAATTGCCAATATCTTTTTCAACTGAAAATGCAATTGAAATGTGTCCACAGGTTTAAATGGTTGAAATTTTTAAATGTACAGATCTAAAGTCATATTTCTATAATCTAAACAAAGATGAGACTCCTCATCCCCAATATTCTTTAAAGCACCTCTGTATGATAAGAACATCCCTGACTGCTGGCATCAACAACTTTCTCCTAACCAGGTACTATCTCTGTTGCAGGGGATACAGTAGATTAGATATTGATTAAGCCCACATTTTTCACATCCTTGGATTGTTCCCAGGCAGAAAATTTATGAGAAAATGCCTGGTTACATATTTAAATTGTATTGCAAGATTTCTCAGAGCCTTTATTATGCTAATTTTCATTGTGCCTTCATGGCAGGTCCTACACTTACTTGAGCCCAGAATGCATTCTTCACAGGTCTAGTAGTAGAGTGTTGCCTTCGATATATTTTGGGAAATGCTGATAATAGGCTCGAGAAAAGCAATAAAATTGATGAAAGAGAGCCAGCCCTGATGGTCTAGTGGCTAAAGTTCAGCGCTCTCCCTGCTTCGGCTGCCCAGGTTCGTTTCCCGGGTGCAGAACCACACCACTCATCTGTCAATTGCCGTACTGTGGTGGCAGCTCACATAGAGGAGCTAGAATGACTTACAACTAAGATATACAACCATGTATTGGGGCTTTGGGGAGGGAAAAAAAAAAAAGAGGAAGATTGGCAACAGATGTTAGCTCAGGGCGAATCCTTCCCAGAAGGAAAAAAAAAAGAAACTGACGAAAGAATTTTAAAATTGTACCTACATTTCGATGTTGAAAAACCATGTGTTTTTTTAAAAATTTTTTAATTAATTAATTTATTTTTTCCCCCAAAGCCCCAGTAGATAGTTGTATGTCATAGCTGCACGTCCTTCTAGTTGCTGTATGTGGGACGCCGCCTCAGCATGGCTCGAGGAGCCGTGCGTTGGTGCGCGCCCGGGATCCGAACCTGGGCTGCCAGCAGCGGATCGTGCGCACTTAACTGCTAAGCCACAGGGCCGGCCCCCATGTGTTTTTCAGATAATGTAGGAAGGTGACTAGTGATTAAGAACACAAGCTTCAGGCAAAACGGGATTCAAATCCCAACTCTGCCACCTCGTAGCCGTGTCATATGGGCTATTTAACCTTAATTGGTCTCAGTTTTCTGTCTACTTTAGTAAATTGAGCCAGGATTATAGGAGATAATATCTAATTGTATCAATTAGAGCCCAGCCACCAGACAGAAAACGCACCAACTATTTTATCAGAGATTATTAATATAAAGAGTCATTACCTGAAAAGTCAAAAGGAGAACATGAAGGTGTCTCAGAGGTAGCCACTTCAGGAAGCAGCTACCGTGCACAGGGCTGGGGAAAAAAGTGAAGAAGTTGGAATTATAAAAACCTGGAAGTTTGGAAGAGGGCCCCCACAGAGCTGAACCACTCAGACCTCTGAGGAAGGGGCGCTGTGGGGCTGGGGCTGGTGTCCTGAGTGGGGTGAGGAGGCAGGTTTGGCAAACGCTGGAAGAACTGCCATCTGGATTCAACTGCTGCTTCGGGAATCAACCACCACTGCCGAGGTAGAGAAGCGAGGCTGGGGTGACAGTCACAGGAACAGGAAACAAACAGGAAGCCCACAGGAGACAGACAGGAAGGAGCAAATCCCTCCTTCCTCCTATCTTCCAGTCTCCCTCTATTCCTCTGATTTGCAAAGCCTCATAGCGAGCCCGCTGGCAAAGCATACATGTGGTCTGCAGAGTCCTACCCCAGCATCACAAAGCAGAGTATAGAAGGGTGGGTTTGGAGCCGAGAGGCAATACCTTAATCATTGGCATAAATACCAAGTGCTTAGAGCACAGAAAGTATATGACAGCTATTCCTCCTCCTCCTCACCTGACTAATTGACTCAGTTCTATGCCTGGTACAGATTTGAAGAATTTCTGTAGTACCTAGCTATGATAAAGACAGAAGAGATTAAAGGCTGGAGGTTCAACTAATTAAATAAAACAAACAAGGTAGGCTTAACATCACATCTCAAATTTGAAATGTCTAAAACAGTACTCTCGATTCTGCACGCCACCCCCACTCCCAGTCCTCGAATGCATTTCTCCATCCCCCTCTGTCTTCTAAAAGTGCAGCTTGGACAACGTCACCTCCTTGCTTTAACACTCCGCTGACTTCCCACTGCATAGAAGACGATCCTGGGCCGGCCCTGTGGCTTAGCAGTTAAGTGCGAGAGCTCCGCTACTGGTGGCCCGGGTTCGGATCCCGGGCGCGCACCGATGCACTGCTTGTCCGGCCATGCTGAGGCCACGTCCCACATACAGCAACTAGAAGGATGTGCAGCTATGACCTACAACTATCTACTGGGGCTTTCGGGGGGGGGGAAGGGAGGAGGATTGGCAATAGATGTTAGCTCAGGGCTGATCTTCCTCACAAAAAAAAAAAAAAAAAAAGACGATCCTGATTCCTGCCCACGGCCAAAAAGGACTGCCCTTTCTCCAATCCCCCCACATGGCTCTTCCTCGTTGATTCAGTGCCAGTCACACAGGGCTTTTCTCTGTTCCTGTAAAACCCAGGCTCTTTTTTGCTTTATATTTTGTGTTCTTTCCACTCAAAATGCTGCGCCCAGGCTCTTGACAAGGCTGCTTCCCTCCTAACCCTCAGAGCTCAGCTCAATTGCAAGCTCTTCAGAGAGACCTTCCTGACACCATCCTATCTACAATTACCTCCTAACTTGCTTGTTTTCTTTATAATATGCAGCACAAGCAGTATTGTCTTATTTTCTTATTTACTGTTTATTGTTAGTCCCCCCCACCCACCCAAGTGAGTTCCCTGAGGGCAAAGACCTCAAGTATTTTCTTTATTCTCTATCTCTAGCACCAAGAACAGCAGCTAATTCAAAGAAGATCTTCTAAGAATGTGTTGAATGAATGGTGTTCTGAGGGGGTACAAACATGAGTAAGACACACTCTGGCCTCCGGGGAGCAACAATCTAATGGAAAAAGTAGACACATGCTCCCAGTTTCACTAACTGCTGTCATTCACTTTAGCCAAGCCAGAAGATTAGAGCTATCCTAGACTCTTCATCTCAACGATAAAAATTTACTAAGTCCTTAGATCCTTATTGTTTCTCAACTGAATTACTGTGATAGTGTCTTGATCTTGATTTTCCCACCTTTAGTCTTCCCCCATTTCAAACTCTAAACCATCCTCCAAACTTATATATTATTTATAAGTGATTGACATGTTCTGCAGCTAATCCAAGATTAGTAAAATTTCATTTCTTATGCAGATAAAAATAAAAATGAGTTCCAATATTTTCCCCACACTCTGCTTCGTAGAGTGCTACACTTCACCTCCGTTACTGATGTTTCTAAAATGTGGGACTGGGCCTGCCCCGTGGCTTAGCGGTTAAGTGCACGCGCTCCACTGCTGGCAGCCTGGGTTCGGATCCCAGGCAAGCATCGACGCACCGCTTCTCCAGCCATGCTGAGGCCGTGTCCCACATACAGCAACTAGAAGGATGTGCAGCTATGACATACAACTATCTACTGGGGCTTTGGGGGAAAAATAGATAAATAAATAAAATTATTAAAAATAATAATAAATAAAATGTGGGCTGAAGGAAGTTAGTTTGAAGATGCAGGAGAAAGGAGCTGTGCCAGTGTTCTTTTGCTTTCTCAAGGACATCACTCCAGCAACCGGTACTTTATCTCCAGCATCATCAATTTTTCCCTCTCTATTGGATCATTCTCAAGGGTATTAAACATGCTGCTATTTTCTCCCATCTTAAAATTAAACACTAGTAAACCCATATCTTCCTACAGTTACCACAGCATTTCTCTGCTCCTCTTTATAGCGAAATTCTCGAGAATTGTTTCTATGTGCTGCCTCCAATTCTTCTCCAACCATATTCTTTTACTTTTTTTAGTGAAAGGATCCCTGCCATCTAGTTAATTGATACATCCATCACTTCGCATATTTGTCTTTTTTGTGTGTTGAGAACATTTAAGTTCCACTCTCTGAGCAAATTTCAATTATACAATACAGAATTATCAACTATAGTCACCATGTTTTACATTAGATCCTCAGACCTTATTCATCTTATGGATGAAAGTTTGTTCCATTTTATCAACCTCTCCCTATTTCCCCCACCCCCCAGCCCCTGGCAACCACTTTTCTATTCTCTGTGTCTATGAGTTTGCCTTTTTTTTTTTTTTAAGATTCCACATATAAGTGATATTATGCAGTATTTGTCTTTTTCTGTCTGGCTTATTTCACTTAGCATAATGCCCTCAAGGTCCATCCATGTTGTCACAAATAGCAGGATTTCCTTCTTTCTCATGACTGAGTAATATTTCATTGTGTGTGTATATATATATAACATCTTATTTATCCAGTCATCTGTCAGTGGACACCTAGGTTGTTTCCATGTCTTGACTATTTTAAATAATGCTACAATGAACATGGGGGTGCAGGTATCTCTTTGAGATAGTGATTTCATTTCACTCAGATATATACCCAGAAGTGGAATTGCTGGATCATATAGTAGTTCTATTTTAATGTTTTGAGGAACCTCCATACTGTTTTCCACAGTGGCTGCACCAATTTACATTCCCACCAACAGTGCACAAGGTTTCCCTTTTCTCCACAATCTCACTAACACTTGTTATTCTTGTCTTATTGATAATAGCCATTCTAACAGGTGTGAGGTGATATCTCATTGTGGTTTTGATTTGCATTTCCCTGATATTAGTGATGGTGAGCACCTTTTCATGTACCTGTTGGCCATTTGAATATCTTCTTAGGAAAAATGTCTGTTCAAGTCCTTTGCCTATTTTTTAATTGGATTGTTTGTTTTTTTGCTATCGAGTTGTATGAGTTCCTTATGTATTTTGGATATTAACTCCTTATCAGATATATGATTTACAAATATTTTCTTCCAATTCCTAGGTTGCCTTTTCGTTTTGTTGATGGTTTCCTTTGCTGGGCAGAACCGTTTAGTTTTGATGTAGTCCCACTTATTTTTGCTTTTGTTGCTTTTGCTTTTTTTGCCAAATCCAAAAAATCACTACCAAGACCAGTGTCAAGAAGCCTACCCCCTGGGTTTTCTTCTAGGAGTTTTATGGTTTCAGGTCTTACGTTCAAGTCTTTAATCCGCTTTGAGCTGATTTCTGTGTACGGTGCCAGATAGTGGCCTAGCGTCATTCTCTTGCATGTGGTTGTCCAGTTTTTCCAACACCGTTTATTGAAGAGACTGTCCTTTCCACATTGCATATTCTTGGCTCCTTTTTCGTAAATTAATTAACCATATATGCATGGGTTTATTTCTGTGCTCTCTGTTCTGTTCTATTCTATTAATTCATGTGTATGTTTATATGCTAATACCATTTTGTTTCAATTACTATAGCTTTGTAATATATTTTGAAACCATGAAGCATGAGGCCTCCAGCTTTGTTCTTCTTTCTCAAGATTGCTTTGGCTATTTGGGGGTCTTTTGTTGTTCCATATACATTTTAGGATTGTGTATTCTATTTCTGTGAAAAATGCCATTGGAATTTTGATAGGGATTGCATTGAATCTGTAGATCACTTTGGGTAGTATGAACATTGTAACAATGTTAATTGTTCCAATGTATGAGCATGGAATATCTTTCCATTTATTTGTGTCTTCTTCAATTTCTTTCATCAATGTCATAGTTTTCAGAGTACAGATCTTGGTTAAATTTATTCCTATGTATTTTATTCTTTTTGATATAATTGTAAATGGGATTGCTTTCTAATTTCTCTTTCTGATAGTTTGTTTTTAGTGTATAGAAATGCAACTGATTTCTGTATATTGACTTTGTATCCCACAACTTGACTGAATTTATTAGTTCTAGCAGTTTTTTGATGGAGTCTTGAGGGTTCTCTATATATAATACCACATCATCTGCAAAAAGAGGCAGTTTTGCCTCTTCCTTTCTGGTTTGGATGCCTTTTATTTCTTTTTCTGGCATAATTGATTTGGCTAGAACTTCCAGTACAATGTTGAATAAAAGTGGTGAGAGTGGGTGCCCTTGTCTTATTCCTGATCTTAGCTTTCAGCTTTTCACCACTGAGTATGATATTGGCTGTGGGCTTGTCATATGTGGCTATTTACTTATTATATTATTTACTATTTTGAGGTACGTTCTCTCTACACCCAGTTTGTCAAGAGTTTTCATCATGAACGTATGTTGAATTTTGTCAAATGCTTTTTCTGCATCTATTGAAATGATCATATGATTTTCACCCTCCATTTTGTTAATGTAGTCTGTCATATTGATTGATTTGCATATGTTGAACCATCCTTGCATCCTGGAATAAATTCCACTTGATTATGGTATAGGATTCTTTTAATGTATTGTTGAATTCAGTTTGCTAATATTTTTGTTGAGGATTTCCACATGCAAAAGAATGAAGTTGAATCCCCTTCCTTGTATCATATACAAAATTTAACTCAAAACTGATCACAGACCTAAATGATAAAACCATTAGAAGAATATAGGAATAAATCTTTGTGACTTGAGTTAGGCAAAGCCTTCATAGATATGACACCAAAACTACAAGTAACAAAAGAAAAAGTAGATAAGTTGGACTTCATCAAAATTTAAAACTTTTGTGCTTCAAAGGACACCATTAAGAAAGTGAAAAGACAACCCAGAGAATGGGAGAAAATGTTTGTAAATCATATATCTGATAAAGGACTTGTACCTAGAATATAAATTCTTACAAGTCAATAATAAAAAGTCAACCCAATTTAAAAAAGGGCAAAAGATCTGACTAGATATACAAATGGCTAATAAGCACATGAAAAGATGCTCAACATCATTAGCCACTAGGGAAATGCAAATCAAAACCACAAATATACTGTAGAATGGTGGTTGCCAGGGGCTGGGGTGAGAGGGAGATGGGAAATTGTTGTTTAATGGGTATAGAGTTTCAGTTGTGCAAGATGAAAAAGTTCTGGAGGTCTGTTGCACAAGAATGTGAATATATTTAACACTACTAAACTGTACACTTAAAAATGGTTAGGATGGTAAATTTTATGTTATATATTTTTTACCACAATTAAAAATTTTTTAATTATTTAAAAACTCCCACAATTATACCACTTCACACCCACTAGGATGGCAATAATCAAAAAGATAATGACAAGTGTTGAGGAGGATGTGGAGACATTGGAGACCTTTTACTCTGCTGGTAAGAAAGTAAAATGGTGCAGCTACTTTGAAACCAGTTGCGAAGTTCCTCAAAATGTTCAGCATAGAATTATGACATGACCCAGCACTTCCCCTTGTAGGTATATACCCAAGAGAAATTAAAACATGGTCCACACAAAAACTTATAACCAATGTTCACAGCAGCAAAATTCATAATACTGCCATAATGAAGCCAAAAAGTAGGAAAATCCAAATGTCCATCAACTGATGAATGGATAAACACAAAGTGGTATATCTATACAATGGAATATTACTTGGCAATAAAAAGGAATAAAATACTAACTCATGCTATAACATGGATGAACCTTAAAAACATTATGCTAAGTGATGTTTTGTGGCCAGTCACAAAAGGCCACATATTGTATGATTCCATTTGTGATTATACACATGATTCCATTCCATGAAATGTCCAGAATAGGCAAAGCTATAGTGACAGAAAGTAGATCGGTGGTTGCCTAGGGTTGGGGGAAGATGGCAGTGATTAGGGACGACTGCTAATGTGCACAATTTGTTTCTTTTGGGGGGTAATTAAAATGTTCTGCAACTGTGTACTGGTTGAAAACCTCTGAGTACATTAATACTATTGAATGGTACATTTTGAATGGGGGAATTACGTGGTATGTAAACTATATCTCCATTAAGCTGTTAAAAAGAAAAAAGACAAAATAAAAAAGGCATGCAGCTTTTGCCTTGTTCACTAGGAATACTGCCGTTGGAATCCAGAGCCCCCATTTAAGAAACCTGACTGCCTGAGACAACCAGGCTGTGACAGAGCCCAAGCCGCGTGGAGAAGCCACATGTTGTCCTAGCTCAGCCCAGCTTTCAAGTCATCACAGCCCGGGCACCAAATACATGAGTGAAGAAGCCTTCAGATAATTTTAGCCCACTGGCCTTTGAGTCAGCCCCAGTCATTTGAGTCTTCCCAACTAAGGTCCTAAGCAGGCCCATCCCTGCCATATCCTGTCCCAATACCTGACCACAGAATCTATGAGCATAATAAAATGGTGGTTGTTTTATACCATTTATACCAGTCCCTTTGGGAATAGTTTGCAAAGACCACTCTTCTGGTTTTCCTCCTACCTCACTGTCTACTCCTTCTCAGTCTACTGGTTCCTCCCTAATCTCCCTGAATGTTGGGGTATCCCCTCAGTCCATGGACCACTTCCATTCCTGTGCTCCCTCCCTTGGCGATTTCACGCAGACTCATGGCTTTAAATACCACGATGATGACCCCCAAATTTACGTCTTCAGCCAGACCTCTCCCCTGAACTTCAGAGTACTATATTCATCTGTTAACTTGACGTCCCTACTTGGATTACCAACCGGCATCTATTTTTTTTTTTTTTTCCCCCAAAGCCCCAGTAGATAGTTGTATGTCATAGCTGCACATCCTTCCAGTTGCTGCATGCGGGATGCGACCCCAGCATGGCCGGAGAAGCAGTGCGTCGGTACGCGCCCAGGATCTGAACCCGGGCTGCCAGCAGCGAGGTGCACGCACCTAACCGCTAAGCCATGGGGCCGGCCCCCAACTGGCATCTAGACTGAAAAAAACAACATTGCTTTCTTTCCTCCAAACATAGTCTTTTTCCAATCGTTCCCATCTCAGTAAATTCCAACTCTCGGCCTTGTAGTCGTTAGGACCTCTTTGCTTAGATATTCACATGGCTCACTTCCTGGCCTCCTTCAGGTCTCTACTAGAATTCCTGATGAGACCTTCCCTGACCCTCGTATTTGAAGTAGTAACCCCACTTCCATCCTTCCTATTCCCTACTCACCCATCCCAGCTTTGATTTTCTCCAGAGCACTCACCTCCACCTGACATAGTGTATTTTTAACTAATTTGTCTCTCTTTCCCTAGACTCTAAGGTCCATGAAGGCAAGGGGTTTGCCTACTTTTTTTACTGCTATATCCTCATGCCCAAATAATCTGTAATGCCTTTGGCATTCAATGATTACTTAATTATTGAATGAATAATCAAATGAGTTCAGGGAACAGAGACGAGATCAAGAACACAAGTACAGAGTTGGCTTCAAAAGTACATATAATACACCTCCTCTTTTGGGGAAGAGAGAAAAGAATGTCTACAGGCTTTGAACATCTAAACAAAGTAGTAACAGTAATACCTGTCAGACATAGGGCTTACTATGTGCTATGCCCACGTCTAAGCACTTTACACATATTAACTGGTGTAATCCTCTCAACAGCCTAGAGGTAGGTTCTAGTCTCACCATTTTTACAGATGAAGAAACTGCAGAGTGAGGTTAACTAATTTGTCCAAAGGACAAGTGGCAGAGCTGGGATAAAAACTCAAGATATCTGACTTTGAGGTCTATCATCTTAACCGCCACACCACACCATACTACCTCTTGAAGGTTCTTTGCTGAGAGTGATACAGCAGTGGTGGGATACAAAACTTGAAAAGAGTGAGAGAGGAACAGCTGGTGGGAGTTCGCTAGGGGGTCCATTAGGGAAAAAAATAAAAGGATTGTTGAGCAGCAGTGAAGGCCTGTATGCAACTAAACAACATTAATTGGTTGGGCCACTTGACCTTCTGTGGCAACAGCAATAAAGAAACATAGTTAAGCCAAGTGTGTGGGTTGCTGCGGGCCAAGTGTGTGGGTTGCTGCGGGCGGTAGAGTGGAGAAGTCAAGAAAGCAAGGGGCCAGCCTGGTGGCATAGCAGTTAAGTTCATGCACTGTGCTTTGGCGACCTGGGGTTCACAGGTTTGGATCCCAGCAGTGGACCACTGCACCGCTTGTCAGGCCATGCTGTGGCGGCGTCCCATATGAAGTAGAGGAAGATGGGCAAGGATGTTAGCCCAGGGCCAATCTTACTCAGCAAAAAAAGAAGAGGACTGGCAACAGATGTTAGCTCAGGGCTAATCTTCCTCACACACACAAAAAAAGCTAAAATGAAAACACATTTGAAATAGTTGAGCAGGGAACCCAGAGGCAAGTTAAGGAATTATTGGAATACACTCAGGGACCCAGGAAGAGGGTCATGATGACAAGGAAGAAAAGATTCAAGAGGAATAGAGAGAGATATGGAAAGAGAGAGAAAGGGATTCAGTCTTCCAAATCTGGGAAATGGAGTTGGGAATTATTCAGAGTGATAGGACCCATCTGAGGCAGGACTGAGTTATTCTGAGTACAGGAGGCTGAAATCATCTCCTTCTACCCTTCTTAAACCCCAGCTTATGTATGCTGAAGCTTCAAATTCCCACAAACCAAGACAAAGCTCCTCATTCCACAATTAATGGGAAGACTTCAAAAACACAAAAGCCCCACGGGAGATAATTCAATGACTTGAGTCCTTAAGTAACAGTTTTTAAGTTTCTCCCCTAGAGCTGGGTTAGACCTTAAGAACTCTCATAGGCACCAAGATGAGAAGAAAGTGTCACTGAATGAGGAGGTGGCTAGTCACCTATCAAGTCTGCTTAATGGAGCCCTGGTTGGGATTTTTGGAAAGTACCAACTAATCTACATAAACCAAATATTTTATCTAATAATCCATTCGAATAAAATGCTTTTATAGATGTTCTCACAAACTGTTGCTTATTCACTGCTGTTGGCAAATTCTGACATAAGCCTCTAGGAGTCAGTTTTTACTTGATTACCCACCAAATTCCTCATATTATTACCACTGAGGGCAGGAAAGCCAATTACTTTAGCTGCAGGACAAATCATCTTTAAGAGTTATAAAAAATGATGGGTGAATGGATAAACAAAATGTGGTATACACATACAATAGAATATTATTCAGTCTTAAAAAGGAAAGAAAATCTGATACATGCTACAAAACAGATGAACCTTTAAAACATTATACTCAGTGAAATAAACCAGACACAAAAGGACAAATATTGTTGATTCCACATATATGAAGTACCTAGAGTAATCAAATTCATAGAGACAGAAGGTAGAATGGTGGTTACCAGGTGCTGAAGGGATGGGGAATGAAGAATTATTGTTTGACGGGTATAGAGTTTCAGTTTGGGATGATGAAAAAATTCTGAAGCTGAATACTGGTGATGATACAACCATGACACAACAATGTGAATGTACTTAATGCCACTGAATTGTATACTAAACAATGGTTAAGGGCCAGCCCCGTGGCTTAGCGGTTAAGAGCGCGGCATCCGCTACTGGTGGGATCGGATCCCGGGCGCGCACTGATGCACTGCTTCTCCGGCCATGCTAAGGCCGCATCCCACATACAGCAACTAGAAGGATGTGCAACTATGACATACAACTATCTACTGGGGCTTTGGGGGCAAAAAAAAAAAAAAAGAGGAGGAGGATTGGCAATAGATGTTAGCTCAGGGCCAGTCTTCCTCAGCAAAAAGAGGAGGATTAGCGTGGATGTTAGCTCAGGGCTGATCTTCCTCACCAAAAAAAAAAAAAATAAGAATGGTTAAAATGGTAAATTTTATGTTACATATATTTTACCACAATAAAAAAGTCATGAAAAATAGAGTAAGATTGCAGGTGAAATTTATCTCAGATGAGAAAGTAACTATGTGTCTAGGACAGTTTAGGTACAAACAGATCTGTAAAGGGAAGCCGGGTGGCTGGGACTAGCGAAATGATCTGAGCATCCCCCACTGACACCACAGCATAGTCTCCCGGAGGAACTGTTGGCTAAGTGCAGCAGGGCCTAGAGCTTTGACCGCCCTGCTTCTCGAGGCAGGGTCAGGAGAGGGCCTTAGGAACTTCTGAGTCAGGATGTGCCTCTGATAAGCCATTCACGCTCCTTTCAGGCACAAAGACTTTGAGGTCAGGAGCCTTGCCTGATTCTTTGTAGCCCAGACTCCCAAAAGGTATCTGGCCCATAAGGTATTTATTACATAGCTGCTGAATGCAAATGAAGTTTGATTTGGTTTATAAAATGAAGAATAGGTAATGTCTTTTTGAGAGTGCTATATTTGATTGGAATGAAATGATATTATGTAAAAACACTGATACAAGGACAAGGCATTATTCTTAATACAAACAGGACAAAAAAGCCTTGAAAATCTCCCTGAATGTCATAGTTTTTTCATCGTGATCTAATTTCTCGTTGAGTGGAAGTTAATTTCACTGAAGACACAGGAAGCTCTGATTCACCTTCTTAGTCATCTTGGAAAGAGTGGGAGATGGGGCTTTTTCTGTCAGGTTCCTCAACTCTTATGATGATATAACAAGGAATGAACAAAGTAACTTACTATTCAGAAGGACATGGGTTTATTTGGAATAAAAACACACTAGGAAAAAAAGTTGTTTCTTTCAGCCATTTTTCTGGCTTCAAACCCTCTCCAGTGTTGGACGGGTCTGCTGAGCAGAAGGAAATGTGAGGTAAGGCATTGAGAGTCTCACAAATCTTCCCTGGCAGATCACATTCTGCTCATCTGATCACAGCTGACAAGAAATTTAATTATCCGTGTTTTATTTATCTGCTTCCTATAAATGAATATCATTTTAATCTATGATACACTGAGAACAGTCAAGAATTGTATCTTGCATTTACGATTTAAGAAGCTATATTTAAAAATTAAGACTTGTGTTTATGTGACTATGATTATAAGGAAAATTAGAAGCCACACAGATGGATACTTATAAAAACTGATATTTTAGGAAAGGATTTAGAGTTAGAAGCCTTTTTCAACTCCTTTGTAAACTGGGGAACATACAATTACTTTAAGAATTCAGTTTTATCCCAACTGCACTCCAGATTATGTCAAAGAAAAACATTCAGACATCTTAAGACTTTTACCTCCTCAAATTTTAGATGGACTGCTTTTCAGAATTTTTCTAATCAACTTTATACAAAATCCTCTAGCTGATAAAAGGCTAAACATTTACACTGTTCTCAAGAGTTGAATGAATTTTACGTATTAACACAGATGGTATTCCAGTATTCACCATACTGAACAGGAAGAAATTATTAATTCCACCATCCATACAAATATGAAGTTAAAATAGAATTTTCACTGATGGTCAACACTGTAGACTCCATGTTATGATTAATTCCAAGAGCACAAATTTCTGCATCTTCAGTGGAAAGTGCACTTCTCAGCTGTAAC
This sequence comes from Diceros bicornis minor, assembly GCF_020826845.1. NCBI lineage: Eukaryota > Metazoa > Chordata > Mammalia > Perissodactyla > Rhinocerotidae > Diceros > Diceros bicornis. The sequence goes on along the minus strand of NC_080763.1, from coordinate 4,675,880 downwards.
AACATCCTCAAAGAGTTTTCAGTGTGTCTTTATCTTGCTCCTTTTGACTACAAAGTGCAAAAGATTCCTGCACAAACTGCCTGCACATTGGGCACTGCTGAAAATACCTGAGGCAGCCGTCACACAGGCACGCATGCCGACACGGCAAGAGCACCCAGTTCACAGGCCCGTTCTGGCAGACCACGCAGTCCCTGCTGTTCTCCTCGGGAGGCTCCGCCCCACCCTCAGAGAGGCCAGACTTTTCCAGCAGACTTTGGTCTGTGCTTTTGTCTTCTGAAGAGGAATTACTGGAGGGAGTGGAATTATTATTTGCAGACATGAAAAGTTGCTGAAAATCAAATAAAGAAGTTTAAAGATAATTAAAAATGAAAATTACTCTCAAATCTGGAGGTCATAAGAGCTACTCAAAATTTATGAGCTAGCAAATTCTATAGCAAATAAGAGCTAACTTCCATGATAACTAACTGAAACCTATTATTATACCTTTACAAACAATCATTCCTTGAAACTCTTAAAACAAAAGGGGCAGAGATAAGACTACAGGGTACAACTTACCTTAAGATCGTGAAATTGACCTTGAGCCAGGAGTAAATATTGATATAATATTCTACAGGACAGCTTATAAGTCTTATCAGGAATATGAATTACTGACACCATGGAAATCTAAAATAAAAATTGAACACCGGTCAGTACTTAACCTCCTTAAATTATTTCACAGATATGTGAAAAATGCTTCTCAAATAAAAATAAGAAGTCGATAAATTAGAAAACTTACACTAATTTTTTTAAATCATAGTCACTAAAGAGGAACCAGTTACTGACATATCTTTGCCAGTTATTTTAATTATACTCAAATTTACAAATTTAATATGATCCCAACAAAAATACCAATAAGTTTTTTTACAGAGCTACATGAGTTGACTCTAAAATTCTCATATGAAAAAATAACACATAATAATAATTGGGAAAATACTGAAAAGAAAGCTTTGAGGGGGACTAAGCCTAGTCAGATATTAAAACATACTACAAAGCCTCTAAAATTAAAACTGTGATACTGGCACATGAATAGACAGAGGGATGGAACAGAATAAACAGTCCAGAAACAGACCCACCTATATATACAAAGTATTCCTTTGCCCATTTCAGTGGGCAAAGGAATCTTTTTAATAACAGAAAATATGGGACAACTAGATAGCTATTTGGAAAAACATAAAATTAGGTGTATTCCTCATACCATACATAAGACTAAACTCCAAAGCATAAGAGATCTAATTATAGAAAATAAAACTTAAGTACTAGAAGAAAATGTGTGAACTCCTCTTCAGTCTCAGTGTAGGGAAAGACTTTCTAACTATTACTCAAACCCAGAGGTAGATAAATTTGACGACAAAAAATTAAAAACTTGCATGACAAAAAGCACCATAGGCAAAGTCAAAAGACATACCACAAACTAGCATAAAATGTTCACAATGTATATCACAGACTAAGGGTTAATATTCCTAATTTATAAAGAACTTTTAAAAATCGAAGAAAAAGTGACCAAAAATCCTATAGAAAAATGGGCAAAAAACATGAACAGTTCACAAAAAGATATAAACATGGTCCTTAGCGATATTAAAAGATGTTCAATTTCACTCACAATATGATAAATGCAAATTAAAACTTTACTGAGATATCATTTCTCACTTATCAGATTAACAAAAATTCAAAAGCTTGTTAATAAACTCCGTGGAGAAATAGTCACTCTCATATATTGCTGGTGGAAATGTGTTAAAAAAAAAAAAAGGGCACAACTCCAAAGGTACAACCCCAGTGGAGGAGAATTTGGCAATATGTAACAAAATGACATGCATTTACCCTTCAACCACACAACCTCAACAATATTAAAATACATATGCACAGATTATTCAGTGGAAGACTATTTGTTATTGGAGAATACTGGAAACTACCTGAATGTCTAACCACAGGAGACTGGCTAAATAACTATGGTGTGCTATGCAGCTGTAAAAAAAAAAAGTGAGGAAGATCTCTATGAACTAATCCGGAGTGATTTCCAGGAGATATTATGAAGTGAAAAAAGCAAGAACATGGACAGTATATATAGTGTGCTACCTTTTATGTAAGAAAGAGTGAAAACAAGAAGAAATATATATATATCATATATATGTGAAAAAATATATATATGATATAAACACATAAATATATGTATCTATATCTATATCTATCTATCTATATCTATGTCTTCTTATCATTACAATAAGAAACATAGGAAGGATAAACCAGAAAACAATGAACTTGGTTATCTACAAGGACTGGGGTGTGTGAGAAGGGGAGGAGGGGATACAGAAGAGAGCGACATATGAGTATACTGCTTTACATAGTTTTTTGACTTTTGGAAGAACTAATCCAAGTAATTTATGGACACAGTATTTGACAATAAACCCTCAGTCTTGGGCAGTAAGCAGGGAGAGGGCAGATGGAGCACCAAAATAATTAAATTCAGTAATGAATTATAAACCACTGGGAAAAAAGGGAATTCATAAAGCTATATGGATAACAAATAGATAAACTAAGAAATAAATGGGAGGTCTCTTACTTATAGGAGAATGCTGAGGGCTGACTGGACGGCTGGAGTTGGAAAAAAAATCATTTAGTAACCATCACAGTAAAGATAAATCTGGTAAGAATCATCAATGATTAGGAATTTTTGCTAAAGAGTGGGATACCTGCATGGTCTTGAAGTGCCTCCCCACAGACTGCTTATTATTTGCAAGGGAGGGAAAAAAAGGAACAGGGGAGAAACTAGATAGCACCTTGACTGAGAGATCAAAATTGACATCACCAATGAGGGAAAAGAACCTCCCACGCCTCAAAAGGCAACGCCCTGAAAAGGCCCCAGCATCAGCTCACAGGACATTGGCTGAGAACCCAGAGCTCCCACCTCATCCTGACCAAACGGAAGACAGCCACAATGAGGGACGCTTTAGTTTACAAGAAGGGTGTGTGTACGGAACTGTGTTCATCAAAAATTCTGACGTCATAAAAGACAAAGACAGGCTGTGAAAATGTTCCTGATTAGAGGCGGCTAAGGAGACAAGACAAATACAGTATCAGACTCGAGACTGGAATCTGTCTGTACCAGAGGGAAAACATTTGTAAGAACACTGTTAAAGCGACTGACAACCTGGAAGACAGGTGACTGACTGGATGTAATATTACCTCAATGCTAGATTTACAATGTTGATAACTATACTGTGGTTATATAAGAGAACATCCCTACTATTAGAAAATACACACTGAAGTATTTAGGGATAAAGAATCATCATGTATACAACTTACTCTCAAATCATTCATTAAAATATATATATATATATATGTACACACACACATATATACAGGCAAATAACAATACAAATGATGCAAATGTTAACAATTAACAACAGGAGATCTGGGTAAAGGGTATATAGGTGTTCTTTTACTTTTTTATTTTTGCAAGTTTTTGAAATCATGTCCAAGTTTTAAAAAAACCCTACTATGGTTGTAAACATACAATATTCTTTACAGCTTTATAAAAATTTATTAATTTGGTAATGGCTTCAGAGGTTTTTAATACTAAATCAAAATGATAGGATTGGTAAAAAACAGTAATGTTATCACCTCATACTTAACAAGCATGTCATCTGATTTAACATTAAAAGCCTCTGAAGCTACTATCATGTTAGTTATAAACATATATGTAGTTGTAGATGTATAAAAAAAGATGTTCAAAATACACTATTAAATGAAAGCAGGCCACAAAATAGTATGTACAATTTGATCTCATTTCTATTTAAAAATTACATATATATGGGCCAGCCCCATGGCATAGTGGTTAAGTGCTCACGCTCTGCTGCTGGTGGCTGGGGTTCGGATCCCGGGGGGCACACAGATGCACCAGTTGTCAAGCCATGCTTGGCGGCATTCCATATAAAGTAGAGGAAGATGGGCACGGATGTTAGCCCAGGGCTAGTCTTCCTCAGCAAAAAGAGGAGGACTGGCATGGATGTTAGCTCAGGGCTGATCTTCCTCACAAAAACTATAAATAAATAAATAAATAAATAAATAAATAAAAATTACATATATAAACATCTGGAAAGATACAAATATTCACAGTGGTTATCTTTGGATGATAGAATACAGGTGATTATACTTTTTTCCTTTTGGTTTATCTAGATTTTCTAATTTTACTTCCTGCCATAAATATATATTATTTGAATAATACAGAAAATAAACTAATCTAATTAAGTACCAATGAAAAAAATTAAAAAAAATTTTTTGTGTGTGAGGAAGATTAGCCCTGAGCTAACATCCAATGGCAATCCTCCTCTTTTTGCTGAGGAAGATTGGCCCTGGGCTAACATCTGTGCCCATCTTCCTCTCCTTTATATGGGACGCCACCACAGCATGGCTTGATGAGTGGTGCCTTGGTGCGTGCCCGGGATCCGCACCTGTGAACCCAGGGCCGCCGAAGTGGAGTGCGCACACTTAACCACTATGCCACCAGGCCGGCCCCAGAAATGAAAAAATTTTTAAAGTCAAAATCTTACAATAATAATAATCCTTGCTTTCTTTTATCTACCTAAAATAACAAACTGGGTCCTAATTGTACTACATAAATGTAATTTTTTACTGTTACAATAGGAATGGGAGAGTTTGATTTTTAGATTCAGAGTCTCTGACCCCCAGATAAAATATTGAAAAACCACATATGAAAAAGAATTGTGAAATGCTCAGTTTGCTTTTAAAATTAAGAACAGAGAACATTAATATAAAATACACTAATAAAGTATAGTTCCAATATCAGACCCAATCTGAGAGAGAAGAGATGGAGAAGCCAGGATTAACAGGAAAATAGGGAGGGAGCCCACTGATAAGAAGAATAAAAGACACGGATCCAGTTGTAAAATAAAACAAGTCCTGGGGATATAAGGTATAGCACGGTGACTATAGGCAGTTAGTACTGTATTGCATATTTGAAAGTTGCTAAGAGAGTAATCTTAAAAGTCCGTATCACAAGAAAAAACAATGCTTTTTGTAACTATGTGTGGCAATGCATGTTAACTAGACTTATTGTGGTGATTGTTTTGCAACGTACACAAATACTGAATCATTATGTTGTACCCTGAAACTGACACAATGCTATATATCAATTATACTTCAATAAAAATCAATCAATAAATAAAATTGAAAAATAAAACAAACCCCAACACAGAGAAAGAGCCAGGCAGGGAGAAGGATACAAAGCAAAAGAGAACAGGACTGTTAACCCTTGAGGGCCTGGCTCCCAGCCTCCTCCTTGGGAATAAGGCTCCCACAACCACACTTGAGACAGGCAGTCTTCATTTCAGATGGGTCAGGGGCCGGAGAGCAAATCGCTTCCTGTGTATAATGCCAGTGAACTGTACACTGAAAGGCGGTTACGATGACAAATTTCATGTTATATATATTGTACCACACACATAAAACCCCTCTCTGTTTAGATGGAGGAAGAAAGATAGAAAACAAAGACGACCCTGAGCACCTCAAGTAAACAGAGAGCGCCATCGGTGAGGGAAACGGAACCCAAAGGAGAAGCTGGGAGGAAGGCGACAGAGCAGACCCTTTTTGTTTTGAAGGAAAGGACAGAAGCAGGAGAGCTCAGAAGAGATAGGGACACAGTGGTGAGAGAAGGGTCACCTTGCCTTGGTAGGCAGGATAAAGAATGGCGAGGCTGGAAATATGAAACACCAACTTAACAGGTCTTATTGATCTTCAACTGAAAAGGGAGGTGGAGGGTGGGGTGGGCAGAGGACCTCACGCACATGCAACCAAGGAGTTTTCCCGTCAAGCTCTGAGGCTCACCAACATTGCTAGGTCTGACTTTTTTTTTCCACTTGTCAAATTTATTGAGCACCTCCTGTGTCCCAGGCACTGCGCTGGGTTCTGGATACACACTGCTGTAGCTGACTTTTATTTGGAAAAAACAAACTGATTTCAGCTCAATGGAACTTTAGTTTGATAAGATTAAAAACCTAAAACACAGAGAGGCTTAACTGCATATGAGCAGGGTCTAGATTTCCCAATAAGGGTCTGCACCTTCCAAAGCTCAATATATGCTTATTTCAGGGAGATATGTATTCCTGTTTAAAACAAAAAGGACTACGAAGGCTCAGAGTCAAGCTCCTCTTCCTGAACGACTGAGATTCTTCCTCTGACTGTTTCAATCTTTATAAGAAGGATATGTGCCTTAAAACACAAGGTTGTTGGAAGGAATAAACAAGTTAATGTTAGTGAATGTACTTTCTATACTACAAAGTGTCATAAAAAATGTTATCATATCTTTATCAATGAACATATCTATATCACGTACTTCAGAAAAGTAGTAAATTGTGTATAAGGGCATTCTTACCATGTTACAATTTCACCAGAAGTTTATTTCATATATAAGCTTCTACCATACTTAGAGGATTGTCAGGGCTCAGGTCCTCTTAGATCCCTAAGATGCTTTTATCTTCCTAATAAGGATAAACTACCAGACTAAAGAAATAATTAGCACATAATGAGAAAATTAATTATTACTATAATTACTGAAAATATAGGGACCAAACATATATAAGATGTAGGTGCAGTGGGGGCTATAATGGAAACAAGACGACTCCAAGCATGCAAAGAAAAAAGTGGATAATGACTTAAAATTGAGCACTTTAGATAATTACAACACTTGTTTATTCAGTGCTAAAAATGTTAAGAATAAACATGCTTTCTAACAGACTTCTTTTATGTAGTAAACATGATAGAATACAGAATAATGAAATTAACTTAATTCAACTATAATATATCTTTCATTTTCTAAATAAAATCATATTCTTGCAACTCCTATGGAAAAAAATTAAGTTATACTCTGAAGGAGCTGTTATATGTATAAAAATCACACAGGTGTACTTCCCATGTATTCATTTTTCAAAAAAATTGTGTCTATGCCAAATGTGTACCCTCAGAAATTAAAATAAAACTTTTCCTCTTTCATCAAATAATAAGGACCCATCATCCAAATCACTTAAAATTAATGCTTCTAGAATTTTCAAATTACTTACAATATCATAAATTTCTCGGTCATCCTCATCAGCTAGGGTCAACAGCGCTACCAGTGGATAGCGAGATCTGGGCACTGTACCAAAGTCTTCAATTTTAGTATCTCTTGGTAACTGGCAATATATTTCTTCTTTGCTGTCCTTTTTAATACTTTTTGAAGATGTAAAGGTAAATTGTCACTATAACCAAAAATACAGTAATATACCAAAGGTGATCAATAATAACTTAGCAACACTTTCTTTTATCCATAAAAAGTCTCATATCTAAAATTTTCAGGTGCTAACGGATGTATCAGATAAAAGGATACAAATACTGTTCCTGATGGAGATACTCGCTATACAAAGCATTTTCCAGTGCTTGGGGGGTGCTTATTCGGAAGCAATAAAAGTGCTTCTGCAGAGCTTCATATAGTTTCTGAACACTGCACCCCCAGTAGCATGTAAGGAGGCTATCTTCAAGGCAATCTGTTGTCAAAGTTATGCCAGCTGTAGAAAACAAATGAGAAAAAGAGAAGAAAATTACCTAATGCAGCTTCTAATACAATTATACATAGCGAGTAACAAAAGCTTCCTTTTGGATGCTGGCCAGGCTCAGGGTAGTTAAAGAAAGTTATTAAAGGGTACATGCCTATAAATGAAGGAACCAGTCTCTAAAACAAGAGACATAAAAACCTCGATGTCGGGCCAGCCCTGGTGGCCTAGTGGTTAAGTTCGGCACGCTCTGCTTCACTGGCCTGGGTTTGGTTCCGGGGTGCAGACCTACACCACTCGTCTGTCAGTGGCCATGCTGTGACCGCCGCTGACATATAAAATAGAGGAAGACTGCCACAGATGTTAGCTCAGGGCAAAACTTCCTTAGCAAAAAGAAAAACTGAACTACAGTTCACTATTGATAACCTACCACTCTAACTGTGTCTATAATCCTAACTACAAGAAACAGCAGAGCTCTTTGTGTCTCTAAAAGCAGAAACACACAACCCAGGGGGTCCACTAGATGATCACTGGAGTAGAAAAAATATTAAAAATAGCTTTACTAACATTAATATACACATTGATACACCCTCTTGTCACACAGTTAATGTTCCATGTGATATGTAAAATATCCTGAGGAAACAGTGGGGATTTCAAAACAGGAGGGTTCAACAGTGATGTCCTCATTCACCTGTTTGCTTTCAGCATAATAAAAGCTATTACGAGGCCGGCCCCAAGGGGTAGCGGTTAAGTGCGCACGCTCCGCCCCTGGCAGCCCAGGTTCGGATCCCAGGCGCACTCTGCCTCACCGCTTGTCAGGCCACGCTGTGGCAGCGTCCCACATAAAGTGGAGGAAGATGGGCACGGATGTTAGCTCAGGGCCAGTCTTCCTCAGCAAAAAGAGGAGGATTGGCATGGATGTTAGCTCAGGGGTGGTCCTCCTCACAGAAAAAAAAAAAAAAGAAGAAAAAAAAAAAAAAATAAAAGCTATTATGATTTGAGTAAACCTGATTAAGTGGATAAATAAATTAGAAGTGGACACACAAATTATCTTACATAGTTTTCCCTATTTAGCACTCCCACAGGTCTTACTATGTGCCACCTATGTGACTTCTTCCCTTGTGGCAGCTGCAGCAACATCAAGTTCAAGGGCAGCAGCAACCAGCTCTCACACTGTCGGCCGTGCAGCCTGCGACATCTGGTGCTCAGCGGCAGTGGTGCACATCCTAGGCCAGAAGGGCACAGCTTTGGTCACTGTTTCTGGCTGCACCGCCTTGGTCTCTGATTCTGGTTCTCCAAACCTACTGGCAATTCCGTAAGCTACCCAAGATCCTTTCATCGGAGTTGTTTCTGCTGCTTGCTAATAAGAGTTCTGATTGATATACTACATGTTTTTCAAAGGTGATCAACAGGGCCGGCCCCATGGCTTAGCGGTTAAGTGCGTGTGCTCCGATGCTGGCGGCCCGGGTTCGGATCCCGGGTGCACACTGACGCACTGCTTCTCCGGCCATGCTGAGGCCACGTCCCACATACAGCAACTAGAAGAATGTACAACTATGACATACAACTATCCACTGGGGCTTTGGGGGAAAAATAAATAAATAAATAAAATTATAAAAAAAAAAAAAAAGGTGATCAAGAGTATGTGTTGGAAGGAGATACACAAACACAAGCAGATGCTCTACAGGATACCAAAAGTTGATTGTGTTTTTCACTTTTCCTCTCAGTATTTAGTAGTATGTATGCAGTCTCCGATTCCGAGTATGTGTAGCAGTAGTGACATAAGGAAATTTCTAATCACAGGTAAGCAAAAATTTTAATTGGCAGGACCTTTGCATAGGTAATTGGAACAGAATTTGATTTCAAATTTTTATGAGTCCAATCAACAGGTATTAATTCAAGAATGGAAAATTCAATTAGCAATTTTTTTTCCATTAGCTATTAAATAGCTGAAGAAAAACACTCCATTAATACAAATTAAAAAATATATATATTAAAAAAACACATACTTTTCTCTATATCACTAAAGAACCACACGACATGAAGCAAGAAAAAAAGTTAGAAGTATATAGGAAAGGGAAAAATAGTAAAGGTATATAAAAATAGTGGAAAAAGAAAAAAAATGGAACCCAGAAAATGATTTCTTAATATCATTGTATTACTGGCAAAAATGTGAAAAACGTGAAAAGATGTATGTATGAAGCACTAGTTATATCAAAATGCTGGAATCCACCCAAATGTCCAACAATAGGTGATTAAATGAATAAAATATGGAATACTGCATAATGAAGTACTATGCAGCTTTTAAAAAAGAATTGAGGCATAATTCTATATACTACTTGGAATAATCTTCAGAATATATCATTAAATGAAAAAAGCAAGGTGGAGAAAAGTATATACAGTGTGCTACTGTTCATCTCACAGGGGAGGATATCCATATACATGTGTTTGTTTACACTATAAAAGAACAATGGAACAATAAGCCTTAAAAAAAAAACTCAACTTACAGAACATATAAACTACCAAGCAGATTTGCTTTATAAACAGAACTTGAGGTCCAGAGATTCAGAGCTGCATCAAAGCCTTTTACAGAGTTTGTATACTTGACTAAAATGGGGAGAGAGTGCGAGACCACTGAGGACTGGGTATTAATCAGAATCTAACATAACACATCTCTGAAATTAATATTATAAGTTAATGAAAAAGAACTATAGACTCTACAAAACTCTGCTCTTCACAATCTTTCATAAACTTGTCCATCACACAGACTGAGAAGAGAATGTACTGATTTATACTGGCTGATGATAGTTCAAATGCCCCTATGCAAAACTATTTTCCCTTTAGTTTTTCCCACTTCTGCAAAGAAAGTTCCCATTCTTATATTTTCTTAGTCTTCTAAAATTCAGTGCACATACAATGCCATCTTAGATCAATAGCATTAACACAACCGCGACACAGCCATAAACCAGAAAATTTAGAATCCAAAGTAAGTGAGGCAGCATGGGTGTGAATTCTCTCAACCGCCCTCACTCGCCTAGCTGGATCAGCCAAATAAAGCATAGTGTAAGAGACAGCCTTGCAAAAACTGAAAAAATAAGGACTATAGTCCGATGACTTGAGCCATTAAAAAAGGAGAAACAATGGGGCAGAAAAGTCGCAAGAGAAGGATGAAGATACAAGGAGATCATGCATGAGGATAATAAAACTGGAGTATTAGGAGACAACAAGTTTAGGTCGTAGGCAATAGAGGTTCATAACTTCCTCCAAAAATGCTATGTCATTTTACCTAACCCTTTTGCTTTATGTTAGCTTTTACCAGGGTGAATAAGCCAAAATATAAGGAAGTTGTTTACAAAAGGACAGCAGAATTCCTGAGCCAAATTAATTCAACTCAACTAATATATCCTGAGTACCTATGAAGCTGATATCTGAGGGTTACTGTAAATATTCAATAAGATTACCTTTCAATCTTGTTAGAAGAGAAGTTAATCTTGTCAATTTGCTGTTTTCTTATTTAACCCGAGGGGTGACTCAAGGGTCACAAGGATTTATAAGCTTGTTTTACAGAAGAAAAAGAACGCCTTCAAGGATTACAGGACAATCAGCCCCCAGCTGCCACTGACTCCAAGAAGACAGACTGCCCAAGGGCTTATCAGGAGTGAAAGGAGCACAGATTTCCCCTTTCTTTCTCTGGAACTCCTCCTTCCAAGCCCCTTAGCTCTATAAAACCCCCTGCTTTCCTCTCTTGTGAAGGCGGATTTGAGAGAACCTATCCTCCCGCATTCTCATTTTGGCCAATTCAAACAAACCTTTGTCCATCTCCAAGCATGATGTCTCAGTGATTGGCTTACTGCACGCTGAGCACACGACTTTGAGATTAAGAGGTCTGGTATCACCTACTTTCAATCTCATTAAAGCTTCTATACTGGGGACATGGAAACCTCACAAATCCAAATATAGTATCATTACATAACAACAAAAAAAATCCCAAAAACTCACCACTAATAAACTAAATGACTAAGATTAAAACTGATTCTTTGGTTTATTTTCAAGTAAATCAGGTACCCAGATGTTTCCCCTCCCTCCTCTATGTGCCAGGCACCTTGGGTACAGTGACAAAAAAAGCCCTGGAATTTTAAATTATCTACACATCAAATGAAATAAACCTTTTAAAATTTCACAATTATTGCTCAGAATATTATCTCAATTTCCTGCTTAGACACCTTTAATGACACTCACCATTCCACAGTTTAAACAAATGAAATTTTATTCTGCTGAGTACAATGCCCACCAAAATCCTTCTCCTATTTCCCTATAGAAAACAAATAATGAATGACATGCATTGGTATTTTAAAAATTAAAATACTTCAATAAGTATGCCATAAGTCCATATCCTTTAAAATTTTTTTTTTTTTTTTTTGCTGAGGAAGATTCACCCTGAGCTAACATCTGCTGTCAATCTTCCTCTTTTTGTACACGACCCACCGCCACAGCATGGCCCGGGAAGGTCATCGCCCGGGAACCAAACTGGGGCCGCCAAAGTGGAGCACACCAAACTTAACTACTAGGCCACCGGGGCTGGCTCTCAAATTTTTTCATGTACTCAGTAACGCTACTGTTGTTTAGCAACTAGTGTGCTGGGCGCAGCTGAGAGTCTTCTACTTACTGGGTATCTTTTCGTTTGCTGCTAATACTTACAGGGCAGGCTCCATTTGAGACTATTTCTGCCTGAAAGGCACACTGATGGATTTGCTCACACTTTCTAGCTCACAAGTGTCCTGTGTGTGTCTGTTCACAATGTATCAATTCTTCTTACTTTTTCAGTGTGTTTCCAGGCTTGCAGGAAGGATGGCTTTGTACTGGTAGATTTTTTTATTGGCAGTCCTGCTCAAGAGCCAGATGTCATATTAGAGCAGGTCCAAGTGCATGGCCACAGAGGTCAGAGATCACTGAACCACATTTTCTTTTTTTTTTCCCCCAAAGCCCCAGCAGATAGTTGCACGTCATAGCCGCACATCCTTCCAGCCGCTGCATGCGGGACGCGGCCCCAGCATGGCGGGACAAGCGGCGCGTCGGTGCGCGCCCGGGATCCGAACCCGGGCCGCCAGCAGCAGAGCGCGTGCACCTAACCGCTAAGCCACGGGGCTGGCCCAGAACCACCACATTTTAATCAGGCACGTTTTCTAAACAAGTTAGTTTTCTCTGTTCTACCTTAAAATTTGGTCTTCCCAAGTGAAAACTTTCAGAATGAATCCCTTATCCCCATTAGGGAAAAAAAAAATCCTTAGTTCCCTTCAGTTCATAGGGTTATGGTATAAAATTTACAGCTAAAGAAGAACAATAAATTTTGTACTTTTTCCTAAGATTTACTTAGGTTGACAATCCCTATTGACTAAGTACACTGATTTTTGACAAGTGATTCTAGAAGTTAGAGGCAGGAAGATGACTAGACAAGAATGGTCACAGAAGCCAAAGGAGCAGCGTGTCAGGAAGGAAGGACTGGTCAACTCTGTTCAACACTGCAGAGAGAGCACCAGCTCAGGCCTGAAAAGCGTCCACTGGAGTGTATGACTGCTGGGGGTCAGAGGTGGAGGGCAGACATGGTCATCAGTGACCTTGGAGAAAGCCACTTCAGTAGAGGCATACAGGCAAAGTCTGAGTGCACTGCCCTGAGGAGTGACAGGAAAGTAGGCTAGGAGGAGAAGGCAAATGCAAACTGTGTTTAAGAAGTCTGGCTGTAAAGGGAGGAGGAGAAATAGGACAGTAGCTAGAATAAGATGAAGAGTTGAGATGGTTTTTGTTGTTTGTTTTTAAGATGTCGGAAATGTGAGCAAGTGTAAAAGGCGATAGGTCTTCACTCAGAAATCTTTGTAGAGCTCAGACCTGCATCTAGACCTGCCTACCCTATGTCTCTGTCTAATGGTCACAAAAGCATTTCAAAGTCCAGAAGTTCAAAACTGAATCCACTGCCTTTCTTTCAAAACCTGCTGTTTCTCCTGGGCTCGTCGTCTTGGTAATAGGACGTGCCTATGGAGGACCCGCAAAGAACCTGAATCTTCCTGACTTCTCTTACCTGTTCCACCCTATGTTTCATCCATAACACACTACTCATTGTTTCTCTAATGTTTGATTCTGTTTTTAACTCAGGGCTTTGTTCACGCTTCTCCCTCTACCTACAATTTCTCCCAATCTCAAAAGATGAACACCTACTTATCTTTCAAGACTCTACTCAACAAAAAAAAAAGGAAGAAAGAGTGCCAGCCCCTGGCCTAGTCGTTAAGTTTGGCGTGCTCTGCTTCAGCAGCCCAGGGTCGGTTCCTGGGTACTTGTCTGTCAGTGGCCATGCCGTGGCAGCGGCTCACACACAAAGAGGAAGATGGGCAGTGGATGTTAGCTCAGGGTGAATCTTCCTTAGCCAAAAAAAAAAAGAAAAAAAAAGGAAGAAAGAAAAAAATAAGATAGAGAGAGAGAGAGACACTCAGCACATCCTTCCTTTATGAAGCTTTTCCTGATATGCCTCCCCACCTTAGCAAACTTAATCATTTCCTAGATAGTCTTGCAGACAATTTTATTTTTCCAAGTAATCAGAGAAACACACAACTACCATCTACCATTACCATCTACCAAAATGTCATTTTATACCAAAATAACTTACACCCAAAATACCATAATTTCAGATTAAATGACAATTGTTCTTCAGAGGTTGGGAACTGTACACTAACTGTACTGATACTACACCATCCTTACATTTCTCACTGCACAGTGTCCTAACAGACTTCTCTTATTAACACCTGTGATACTTTTCTCATCCAAGTGCCTCTGTTTACTAGTTAGTAAGTTCCTTAGGAGCAGCTTTGTGAATTACTAGTATTTGTATCTGTAGTATGTAGTCCAGCTCCTGGAACAAAACAGGTGCTCAGTAAATGTCTGTTAAGTCTAATGAAGAGAAAGTCACAGAGAAAGAAAATCACAGGGCTGGGAAAGAGGCACACAAAGAAGAAAATCTTTGGAAAACAGCCACCAACTTGTAAGTGAAGCTGAAGACGGATTAGTGATCTCTAAGCCAAAAGGATTCTTGACTTGTCTCATTTGCTTTTTGAAAACTCTTGCGTTGAACTGGGTCTCTTCTGAATTTCTCAAAATTACTGGAACATCCCAACCAAACCTAAAGAAAGGTAAAAATAAAATAAAACATAATTTTAACAACATTGAAACTTTATGTTATATATAAACTATGTAGTGCTTCATTAACATAAGTATCAGAAAAAGAGATGAAGTTACTCGATTTACCTTAAATCACAGAATTAATCTAGTGCCCATCTTCCTCTACTTTATATGTGGGAAGCCTGCCACAGCATGGCTTGACGAGTAGTGCATAGGTCCGTGCCTGGGATCTGAACCTGCGAACCCCGGACCACTGAAGTGGAGCACGAGAACTTAGCCGTTACGCCACTGGGCTGGCCCCAACAAGAAAACTTTAAACATCAAAAATAGCCTTTCATTTATATAACATATTTTCTACTTTTAAATTTCATGTAAAAATGTGACAATGTATACTGAACAGACTTAGAAGGATAATGAAAGGGACTAAACTCAATTCCTTCTAAAATTAGAATGCAGCTAAGTTTACTCAATTTAAATAAAATAACTTAGAATACACACTAAACGAGGGGACTTCAGATTAAGATGGCACAGTCACGTTCACACTTTGATGCACTCTCTTCTCTCCAAACATTTAGTAGTGAGAGATAAAAAATAAAAAGAGAAATCAAAAAGACCCCACTGAAATGAGTAAACAAACTGCAATGCATTTAAACAAGTAATAGCATACTCAGCAATGACAAGGAATAAATTATTGTTACAACCACATGGATAAATCTCAAAAACAACATGCTGTGCAAAAGAAGCCTCACGCAAAAGAGTAGTCCTATATGATTCTGTAACACGAAATTCCAAAGCAGGCAAAACTAATGTATGGTAAAATCAAAAACAGAACAATAGTTGCTTCTGGGGGTGTTGGAGTAAGGACTGACTGGGAAAGGGCATAAGGAAACTTTCTCTGGTGATGGTAAAGTTCTGGATCTTGACAGAGGCTTGAGTTGCATACACGATGTGTTTGAAAACACAAGATTTGTACGTTTCACCATATGTAAGTATTATTTCAAAAGAAAAAATGAACTATAAACAAAAACAAATATTGAACTCTAATAATATGCAATGCTTTAGTACTTATGGATGAAGAGTACAACTCACTTTGAAGTGATCAAGAAATAAGGCAGACTGATGGGTGGACAGAGAGATGGATGGATGGACAGATATATAATAAAGATATTATAGCAAATTGTTGATTGTAGAACGTAAGTGATGGCCATATGTGTGTTCACTGTAGAATCAAGTTTTCTGTATGTTTGAAAATTTTTATAATAAAATGTTGGAAAAAAGAGACATAGCTGGGTTCAAAGACAAATCTTTATGGATCTGAAAAGGGAACAAAATATAAAGCTGATGCCATCGTTTGATGGGTTCTGAGTCTGGCAGTAGCAACTAAGCCCTCACACAGTCAAGAAAGCCTTGTAGGTTGTCCACTCAAGACAATGGCCAGAGCCAGGATCACAAGAAACCAGGAGCTAGGTGAGACCAATATCAATATGGGACAGAACTGTCATTATAAGACCTGGTCCTTGACTGGGGGGGTTAGGAATCTGGGTGGAGGGAATTATAAAATGGTTAAATAGCAAGGGTGAGGACAAAGGGAGAGGGAAAAATCCTTCCACTAAAATTCAGCTTGCAAACTTAAAATTTCAAAACATATGAATAAATCTAATGCCAAGATAAAGCCAATAAAATTAACAAATGGAATAAAATTTTACTCTAGATGAATTTAATTTTAAACAACAGGTGAATAAGTCTGCTCTAGTCCTGCCATAAAAAGCTGAAAAGCAAGCCTCTAACAGATAAACTGTTTCCAAGTAAGGTAACTGCATCCCAACAAAGCACAAGAATATTTATATGAAAACAAAAACATCCAGAACCAAGTAAGGTAAAATTCACAATGTTTAGCATCCAATAAAAAATTAACAGGCATGCACAGAAGCAGAAAAATATGATTCATAATGAGAAGAGAAACTAACCAATAGAAATAGACCCCAGGGGGCCTGCCCGGTGGCACAGCACTTAAGTTGTGCATTCTGCTTTGGCAGCCCAGGGTTGGCCAGTTCTGATCCTGGGCATGGACATATCCACCGCTCATCAAGCCATGCTGAGGTGGTGTCCAATATAGAAGACCTACAATTCTACTACTATGATACACAACTACGTACTGGGGCTTTAGGGAGAAAAAAGAAAAAAAGAGGAAGATTGGCAACAGATGTTAGCACAGGGCCAATCTTCCTAAAAAAAAAGAAAGAAAGAAAGAAAGAAATAGACCCCAGAAATGATACAGATACTAGAATTAGTAGACAAGGACATCAAAAATAATTGTTATAACTACACTCCATATTTTCAAGAAAGTACGTAAAGATTGAATATATTATATAGAGACATGGAAGATATAAAAAAGACCCAAATCCACTTTTGAAGATGAAAATATGTTTGAGATGAAAAAGACACTGGATGAGATTAACAGCAGATCAGACATTGCAGAACAAAAGATTAGTAAATTTGAACACATAGCAACAGAAAGTAACCAAAATGAAAGAGAGGGAAAAAAGGCTGAACAAAAATAAACAAAACATCAGTGAGCTAAGGGACAACTTCAACTAGTTTTATATACATGTAACTGAAGTCTGCAGAGGAGGGGCGGAGACAGTAAAGAAAACAGACTAATATCACTCAGAAACAACATAGATGCAAAAATTCTTAACAAAATTTTAGCATATTAAATCCAACAATATATAAAAAGGTTAATACATCATGACCTAATGAGGTTTATCTCAGGAGTGCAAGGTTGGCTTAATATAACATTAAAATTTTAATGTAATTCATCATATTAACAGACTAAAAAAGAAAAACCGTAAGATCATCTTAATACACGCACAAAATGCACTTGCTAAAATCCAGTGTCTATTCCTAATAAAAACTGTCAGCAAACTAGGAATGTAAAGGAACTGAAACTGATAAAGGCAGCAATAAAAAATGTATAGGTAACATCATACTTAACGAAAGACTGATGCTATTAAGGAACAAGACCCTTAATAGCCATGTGTCCTTAAGCAATCACTGAACCTCTGTGTAACTGTTTCCCCACCTGTAAATGGTTATAACAGGGCTTGGCACCATGTAAGTGCTAGCGATGATAATGTTGATGATGGAGTAGACTCGAGTTAGCAGAAGGGCTAGAGAGAAAAAACAAATCCAGTAACTTCTCCCCTTTGATCCTCAGAATCAATTAGCCCACTGCTTCTATCTCCACTACTCACCACTGCCCCAGTGCCTTTTAGAGATGAAGTCTGGAATATGGAGTGGTAGGACCCAAGATATAACCTTCCTATGACAGCCAGAGGATAACACCTTCCCCTACTTTCCTTCATCCCTTGGAGTGAAAAAAAACAAGGAAGAAAACACCACTCTAGACATACTCCTCATTATATCCCCCAGCCCCTTTCTCATCATTTTAATTCTCCCTACCTCCTCCCACCATCTACACCACCTAGGTTTGTGTAAGTACACTCTATGATGTTTGCACGACGACGAAATTGCCTAACGACGTATTTCTCAGAACGCATCCCCGTCATTAATGCAATTATCAACTAGTTACTCATTTTCCTCAGTGGAGGAAAATTACATTTAAGAGAATACCACTAATATTATAGTGGTATCCCCTGTGTTTTTATCCCCTGTGTTAAACTTCTTTTCTCGCTTGGGCAACATCTTCCTAATTCCAATTACAAACTTTCTTGAAATGAACAATAGCAATAAAATCTGATGGGTGAAGAACAACAAATTGTTAGGATTGGTCTTAATCTTCCCCCACCCACAAACAAGGAATTTTATGCTCTATGGCTGGCAGGGTGGGGAGCAGTGTGGAAATGTTAAAACTTTGTTTAGTTTCTAAAGATGGCATGTAGTTTCAGAAACTGACAAGGGCTTGAGTTCTTTCTTTAAAGTAATCACATATATGTGATCAGACAGTATCTTTAAACTCATTTATTTTTACACAGCCTGCTCTGGAGGACAGGAGTCACTCCATGACTCCTCTGCCCCTATGTTCATGTTGTGTTCTCTGAAACGCCTTCGATTCTCTGCTATACACCTTTAACTCCATTTATTTTTCAAAATATTCATTCTTCAAAATCCAGCTCATGTCTCTCTCTCCTCAGTGGGTGGACTAGTAATAGTAAGATGGTCTCAACTAGCTGAATTTATAAGGCTTCTCTAAACATGATACGATGGCATCTCCACAAGAGAGAAATTTTAGAATCTCTGGGCTAGAAGAATTGCTCAGCGATTATCTAACAGTCCATTCTCCTTGTCTCCAAAAGGTCAACTGCCTCTACCTTTTAGTGTAACTTATCTCTGACGTCGCTTCCAGCTCTAAAATTATGACTTTATAATTCTATCGACTAAATATTATTTCAAAGGATGTGGAATGTGTGCAGAAATCATTAAATTCTCAAGTTTACGGTAACAGAGTTCAGTTATAAATTACGCTGGAGGCTCCGAGGCCAAGAGCTCAGTTCAGGTCAGAACAACAATCGACCTTGTTTACTGTCCACGTCTGCGCACTGTCCCGCAGGTGACTGACTCACTCTGGGCACACGGTAGGCCCCGATTCGGAACAGGAGCCTGATGGACAAGCACTCTATCCCGACCGCTTTATCCCCTGGAAACCAGGGTGGATGAAACACCTCAGTCCGGCGTCCCCCAGATGCCCGCAGCGACGGGGACCGGACGGTGACACAGGCAGCGCCGCAGGTGCGGCGTCCACCCTGCTCCGCTCCCGGAGCCGGTGGGGCCCTCGGCCCGGCTCCCCGAGAGCCCCAGGCGCCGCAGCCTCGCAGCCCCTGCCGCTCGCCGGCTTCGGCCCTTCGGCCCTCGCCCGTCGCCCTGGGGCACTTACCATCCTAATACCAGGCCGGTGGTCACGACGAAGCAGGTAAAGACCACCGCGATGTAGAAGAGCGGCGAGTACTCGTAGAGCGTTACTAGAAACACGGCAGCCATCAGCGTCCCCTACACTGAGCCGGGCTCCACCGTCCAGCCCAGCCCAGCCCAGTCGGCCGGGGTAAAGCCAGTACGGTGCCCCGGAGCGGACAAACTTGGTGGATCCTCGCTTGCCTGGGGCTCTCGTAAGCTAGACGGCGGGGTAGCCTAACGGACAAAGGGAGCCGGCGAGCCAATCACGACATCGCGAACTGGGCTCGCCCCGCCCTTCCCGCTCTCGTCGCAGCTACTGGCTGCACAGAGGGGCGGGACCCCGTATCGCCCCGCCCCCGACTCATGGGGTTGGTCCCCAGTGAGCGTCTTCCTCGCCTCTCTGTCCCAGTGGTCCTCACTTTTCTGCGGTAAATTCAAATAGATATGGGGCCGACTCTGTCCAAGATGCAGGTGAGGTTTTCTGACGCCACAGGCAGGAGGCACAGTCCGAAATCCACGCCACAGAGTGTAAATGGTGAGACCCTGCATAGTAGATCTGAGGCAAATCTGGGAGGAGGAGGAGGGCCGGCGTCTTGGGTTCTACACAGTGAAATAACCCCACGCCTGCTCTTGTTTTATCTAGAAAACTTACAAACAGGCATTGTAGGAGGCACCAAAAGGAGTGTCACAAGCAGTTTATACGAGCCTTGTCAGCCTTTTCAAGTGGGATTTAATAATAGAGGAAAGTTATCATTGCGTTTCAAGATTCTCATGGAAGTCAGTCAACTGTTCTCCCATATCCCCTTCTCTTTCTCCCCCCATACACCCCTCAGATTATAATTAGATATTTGAACGTTTTTGCATTAATTTTCACTTTAATAAGAATTTTAAATATGTATTATGTGTGTGTGTATATATATAATATTTTTTTTCCACTGAACAGAAGCATTTAAGTACAAGAAGGAATGGAATGCTCACCCCCATCTCCTCATCCGCATTCATCTCCATCAAGGTAGCCACCCTGGAAGTCTCTCAGCACTTCCACTGACATCTCATGGTTCGGTTTAGTCTTAGGGCCACGCCTAGGTACCACGCAGACAGGGAAATGTAGTCTTTTATTCTGAGCAGCGACATGTCTTGCTACAAATCAAGGTTTTGTTACCAAGGAAGAAAGGGACAGAGGATGTTGGGATAGGTAACTAGTAGTCCCTCCACACTCCGAAGTCACCAATAACATTAGTGCTGGAGGAAGATGAGCTAAATTTGTTCTATAGCTTCACGTATCCCTTGGCAAAAGACCGTGAACTGTGTATTCTCTGGAGTAGTGCTATGTGAGAAACTTGGTTCCACAACATAATTTTTAATGACTACATAGACAATTTGTGAACGTATATAGTTTATTTAGTTGGCCTTCAATTGTTGGACAATTTTTCATTATTATAAACAACACTGCAATGAACATCCTTAAAGCTAAATCATTTCCTTAGGATAAATTCCTAGAGGTGGAACTTTTGGTTCAAAAAGTATGTACATTTTAAGCCTTTGGAGAAACACTACTTTCCAGGAATGTTGTACTGCTTTATGCTCCCACTCTTTCATCCTTGGTTTTGCCATCATTTGATATTGTCACTTAAAAAAAAATCTTGGCCAATGTGACAGGCAATTTCTTGCAATAAACAGTAAAGAATTTTCATAATTAAAACCAAAATGTTGGGCCGGCCCCGTGGCTTAGCGGTTAAGTGCATGCGCTCCGCTGCTGGCGGCCCTGGTTCGGATCCCGGGTGCGCACCTACGCACCACTTCTCCGGCCATGCTGAGGCCGCATCCCACATACAGCAACTAGAAGGATGTGCAGCTATGACATACAGCTATCTACTGGGGCTTTGGGGGGAAAAAATAAATAAAATAAAATTATTGAAAAAAAAATGTTGGGCGTTCCAAGTTAAAGTGGTTTATTAAACATATGCCTATAATTTTGCTGCCTCCCAAAACTCTGCTAAAACTACAGTAAAGGGATTTCAAAAATAAATCAACAAAAACAAGAAGAACAGGAAACAAAATAACAGCAGCAACATATTGGAAGATGGAAAACAGGTGAACAAAGATAATTCACTAACCAGGCCACGAAAGCCAAATCCTAAACCAGCAGTGGAGAAAACTGAGACCCAACTTGATTTACATTGAAGAATTCTCAAAAACAACAGGACTAACACAAATTTAACTCAAGCCCTTATTTCTCACTTGGATATCTGCTACAACCATTGAAACTTGTCACTAATGACAACATAGGTTTTTCTTCACAGTGCTGGCAAAAATGATTTTTTAAAACATGTATCTTATTTTTTTTTAAATATGTATCTTATTTCACTCCACTGCCAAAAATCCTTGATCGCCATGCTAGATATCCTTGAGGGTGAAGTCCCAAGTTCCTTGTTTGGCATACCCGCCTCTACACTACCTAACTCCCACTTATCTCGCAAATTAAAAGGTAGATCAGAGAAGCCTTCCCTGAAGAACAGAAGACTGAGCTGAGAGCTGATGGAGAGAGGTTTACCAAGCAAAGGGACAGGAGGGGAGGAAGAGTGTTTAGGACAGAAGCTACAGCATGTACAAAGGCCCTGAGGTGGAAGAAATCATGCATACCTGAGAAAATGAAAGGCCGGTGTGGCTACAGCATGGGGATGAGGAGAAGCATGCTATGAGATGAAGATGGAGAGATAAGTAGAGCCCAAACCATACAGGAGTCTTGCCATTTTAACTCCTGAACTTTACCCTAAGAGCAATGAGAAGTCATTGATGTTATTGAAGAAGGGGAGTGTTATGGACTGAATTGTGTCCCCTTCGAAGTTCACATGTTGGAGCCCCAACCCCCAATGTGGCTGTATTTGGAGATAGGGCCGTTAAGGAGGTAATTAAGGTTAAATGAGGTCGTAAGGGTGAGACTCTAATATAATAGGACTGGCATCCTTATAAAGAGAGGATGAGACGCCAGAGATCGCTGTCTCTGTGCACGTGCATACAGAGAAAAGGCCATGTAAGGACACAGCAAGAAGGTGCTGTCTGCAAACCAAGGAGTGAGGCCTCTCCAAAGAGCCTGCTGGCACTTTGAGCTTGGCCTTCCAGCCTTCAGAACTGTGAGAAAATAAATTTCTTTTGTTTTGGCCATCCACTCTGTGGTATTCTATTACGGCAGCCTGGGCAGACTAATATGGGGGTGACAGTCTATTTGCATTTTGAATCAGTCACTTTGGCTATTGTGTAGAAAATTCATTGGAAGGAGGCTGGGATGGATATGAGTGAATTTGGAGATGTCGATTAATAGATTCTTTCAAAAGTCTAAGCAAGAAATATTGGTAATTCTGATTAGCACAATGATGAGAACTTGCAGTGAAGTGGATTATTAGTTAGAAATGATTTCAACTATGAATGACAAAAAAACAAACAAACAGTATCTTACTGGAAATAGAAGTTTATTGAAAGTCCAGAGGTAGATAATGTAGGACTGATATAATGCTCCACAATGCAAGGGACCAAGGCGTCTATTTTGCTCCACTATGAGTAGCCCCCATTCCTAAAGTCACCTCATGGTCCAAGATGCCTGGTGAGGCTCCAGCCATCATGTCTACATTCCTGCAATCAGGAGGGAAGAAAGAGAGGGAGAATGAGATACTACTTTAATTTAAGGAAACTCTAAGGATACACTACACATTCCCTTGGCCAAACTCAACTTCATGTCCATGTTTAACTGGAAGGGAGGCTGGAAAATACAGTCTTTGTTCGTGGTGGTTGTGTGTCTGGCTAAAACTAGAGGGTTCTATTTCTTATAAAAGGAGGAAACAGAGTTTGAAGGAGAAGTAGGAGTGTCTGTCACAGGAGAAGTAGATAGGACCTAATGATGGGTTGGACATGGGGCAGGAGAGAGAGGCAGGTGTGGAGGTTTCTGTCTTCTTCCACCAGATGAAAGGACGTAGCTGTCATTCACTGAGATTAGATCCTCAATCTCGAATCTCTCACCACTCATACCTTCCCTCATCCCCTCGCCCTCATCCCCTACAAATACTAATTTTAGACCTACTGAATTATCAATCTAAAACGCATTAGAGATGGATGCAGGTAGGTGAGGCAAGAGGCTCATACCATTTAGGGGACCCTTTCTAAGAGGGCGAACCCAAAATTACAAATACAAAATTAAGTATAAGGCCTTGGAAGGGGCCCATGCAAACGAGGGGCTCCAAAACTTAAATTTCATTTACTTTAGGGTACTTTAAGCCTTACCTTTATCAATCACCAAGAACAAAATTGTAGGATGCCATGGGTTGTCAGCTGCATCCTGATTTCGGAGAAGTTAAAATGTGGGGGGAAATGAATTTTTATAATCAGTGAAATAAGCCATATGCAGGTCTCAGAATTGGCCATTGTATGAGATGAGTTCTCCAGAGGAACAGAAACAGAGACAGAGAGATTGAGATTGATTTATTATAAGGACTTGGATCATGTGATTATGGAGGCTGAGAGTCCCACAGCCTGCCATCTGCAAGCTGGAGAGCCAGGAAAGCCGGTTGTGTAATTCCAGTTGGAGTCTGAAGGCCTGAGAACCAGCGGAGCCACAGGTGTAAATCCCATCCAAGGGTAGGAGCAGACCTGTGTTCCAGCTTGAGCAGGTGGGCAGGAAAGAAAAGAGAGGGAGGGGGGCAAATTCTTCCTTCCTCTGCCTTTTGTTCTGTTCAGGCCTTCAATGGATTGAATGATGCCCACCGACACTGGGGAGGGCAATTCTACTCTGCTAGGTGCACTGATTCAAATGTTAATCCCATACAGAAACACCCTCACAGACACACACAGAAAAAAATGTTTAATCTAGCACCCAGTGGAGAAGTCAAGTTGACACATAAAATTAATCATTACAGCTATGTGCATATGCCCTTCCCTTTGCCTCAAAAGTCTTTCTTCTTTCCTCCTCCTTCTTCTGGAAAACTTCTAGTTATCCTTAAGGACTCAGCTCTGAAGCTCCCTTCTCCAGGAAGCCTTCCTGGACTTCCCAACCCTTGGGGAGCTGTCTCTCCCATAGCACCCAGTGCGGATCTGTATGGGGCCCTCCGACCCTGGTGAAAGCATCTGTTCACTAGTCTATCTAGCCCACTAGGTACCCAGCTCCCTGAGTGCAGGAATGACACCTAATTGATGTGTGTATCACCTGTACCTAGTGTATGTCTGATAGCTGCTCAGTGTGTTTACTAAAGGAAGGAAGGAAGGAAAGAAGGAGGGAAGGAAGTTTTAGTTCTCTGCGAGATAACTCGGCAACACAAAGTATCTGTATTAGGCTAAAAAATGTGTAAGTCTCAGATGAACAGGAAGAATGGCTCTTCTTTATCATCTACAACTGAGCTAGTTTTGTTCTTGAACCCTCACCTCCCTAGTAGAAAGGGAAAGAGAGAGAGGCCAATGGGAGCTCAAATTTATCCATTAAAGGTATCTTAGTCTCTTCAAGTTTAGTTGCTGGTCTTTTTCAGGAAAATTCTTAGTCTCTCCTCTCTCCTCCCGTTTCTCTTGCTTATTCCAAGGATGGGATCCAATTGTACAGGGTGTTCATATGATCTCATGGTGGGCTCAGGAAAATGAGGCCTCAGCTCTGCAAGACACCTGTGAGTCCTCAACAAGGTGAAGCAGGTGTCGTCCGGCCTTTCGTGCCAGCGGGCCAGCCACACTGCTGCCCTCCAGGGTTGCAGCCATTTACCGCTTGCCGTAAAGCCCTCATGCGCTATGACCTCTTAGCTCTGCTGGGTCACCACCATCTCCAATTTTACTTCCTGAGGGAATGTAGGAATGTGTAGGTTCTCCCACGTGTCACCCGCAGGCCACTGAGAACCAGTAATTAAGTCAGTATACCAAATGAAGCCAACTTTGCCATTGAACACTGTTGCTCCTGAGTCATGTTCGAGGTGGTGCAGAACCAAATGCAAGGCCTCTCCTCCTTTCTTAGAGGGAAAGTGGTCTACCAGTTCCAATCTTTTCAGGTTCTCCAGTACCGCACCTATTTGCATGCTTTCCTACAACCCCCGCCTGCCCCATTCTGAGACTGAAGCCAGCACAGGTTGGGTATGACTGCCTGCTGCACTCACTCGAGCCCCTCCTTCCCATGCTCCCCCAGATCAGAAGGGAAAGATTTTCCCTCCTTCCCAGTTGGCAGTTCCTTTCCTTATGTCGTAGCCTCAGTTTCTCTACCGTACAGTGTATATTAAATGCCACTTTTAATTTTGCCCAGGTCTGCATTTTGAAATGTCAACAGAACTTAAAAATTTTATAAAACCTTTCTCTCTTATTAATGTCTGGCTTTTTCAAGACTACTGTGTTTCTTGGGATTCAAAAATCCTATTTT
Source organism: Diceros bicornis minor (assembly GCF_020826845.1). Taxonomy (NCBI): domain Eukaryota; kingdom Metazoa; phylum Chordata; class Mammalia; order Perissodactyla; family Rhinocerotidae; genus Diceros; species Diceros bicornis. The sequence continues at coordinate 4,649,849 of NC_080763.1, read as the reverse complement.
GGTAGTCAAAAGCTGCTTGCTTTCTTTTGTGTTCCTGACATCACAGTTCTCTTTATCCTTTGAGGCTGATAGCGTCTTTTGGATGACCAAGGAGAAAGTCTCATTAGAGAAATGCAAAAAATATTGACGTGGGTTTTTTGTTGGTTTTTTTTTTTGGTGAGGAAGATTAGCCCTGAGCTAACATCCGTTGTCAATTCTCCTCTTTTTGCTGAGAAAGCTTGGCACTAAGCTAACATCTGTGCCCATCTTCCTCTATTTTATGTGGGACACTTGCCACAGCGTGGTTTTGATAAGTGGTGTGTAGGTCTGCACCCAGGATCCGAACCTGTAAACCCTGGGCCGCTGAAGTGGAGAGTGCAAACTTAACCACTATGCTACCTGGCTGGCCCCTGCCATGTTTTTAAAAATTATCTCCCTTATATATTTTTCTTGGAGCTGCCAACTCTTTCATTAATTTTACGTCCCCTTCCTGTATCCCACATTGTTTCCTGGAAGGGCAAATTTATCTCTATTTTGAAGACACCAATAGGACTATAATAAGCATCATAACTTGGAGTTTCAAACTTTGAAACAATCACTGCACAACAGAATTGAATGAATGTGCAATTTGGGTATGATCCAATAGATCACAGGAATTGTGAACAATCTTTTAGTACCTCGGCAGAACCTCACAGCTTAACCCTTTGTAGCCCATTGAACTTCCAAGTCCCTCTAGTAGAACACTCTCGTGGTCTTAGATGTTGGGCTTCTGTCATCTATATATACTAAATGGCAGGAGGCTACTTGAAGGTGCTCCAACTGAGTGGACACTAATGATTAATGTAGTACTTAGTTTGTGGCCCCAAGACATTCATCTACAAAGTGGTTCTCAAGTGGAGGTGAGTCCCACCCCTACACCTTCCCACCCCCACCCTGGCAACGTTTGACAATGTCTAGACACATTTTTGGTTGTCACAACTGTGGAGGTGCTACTGGCCTCTAAAGGGTAGAGCCCAGGGATGCTGCTGAACACCCTTCGATGCACAGCACAGCTGACCCACAACAGAGAATTGTCCGACTCCAAAAGTCAATATAGCTGAAGCCAAGAAACCCTGATACAGAAAATTCTAATGGCACTGGGCACTTCTCACCAAATCACTTTTTCCACGTTGGTCCAGCCCATGTCTTCCCTGATTACTGCAATAGCCTCCTAAATGGTTTCCTTACTTCTGCCCCCTGCCCCCCACAGTCAATTCCTCTTTGTTTTTTTTTTGTACTTTTTAAATTTTTAATTTACACACATTAAAATCATCATGTCTGGGGTATAGTTCTATGAGTTTTAATAAATGTATAGAAGTCATAGAACATCATCACAATCAAGATACAGCTCAGTTTTCAAGTCTTCACTATGCTCTTTGGGTTTGTCCCTCGCATGAGCCACTCGGGGGTTAATCTGAGTCCTGGCAGTGGTTTAGATTGTAGTTGAGTTCTCAAAGTCTTTGCTCTGCTTCTGTGGGTGTGTTCTGCAAAGGTGTAGTTGGGTATGTGCCAGTGTCAGTTCCAGTCTCTCCCCTTCAGGATTTCCCCTACACCCTCTGGCTCCCAGAGGCCCCTTTTCCCTGTTCATCTGAAAGATGGGGATCTCTCAGAGGATTAGCCCTCCACACTGCCATGCAGTTCTGTGTGCCTGAGCCTGTCCTCCAGGTGAGGTGACAAGAAAAAGGGAGAGAAAAAAATAACTGGGATACCTCCTTCAATCTTTGCATAACAGGGTCACCTTTTCCAAATTCCTTTATGCAGAAAGATGGATTTTTCTCTCAGGGTTTTAGGGACCTGTGCCTCTGCCCTGCTCTGACTGTGCCAACGTGATTGGTGTTGCCCTCAGGGCAGGGCTAGGAGAGAAAAAAGGAAAAGGGGGAGATTCCTTCCCTGCTCTCCTGTTCCCAGGGGCCCCTCTCCCTATACCCTGGCTGGAAGAAAGAGCTTCTCTTGGAGGCTCTGCTGGCCCTGCTTCCCTGATTCAGCCTGCTCTCCTGTCAGGCAGTAAAGGAGGAAAAAGACCTAGAAAACTCACCAGCGCCATACTAGTCATTCTTCAAGTTTTGACTTCCTGCCGTGCAAGGGCTAAAATTAAGGTCTACTATTATGTGCTGCCTGGACCTCTGGTGAAATTGGGAATGACCTAACTGCAGGTTCCTCTCCCTACTCTGCTGCCACGGACAAAGTCTCACCTTATCAAGGGCACCAGGCAGAGTGCCTGCTTATCCATGAGTAGCTGGTTTCAGTTCCCTGCCAGCCTGTGGAATTATTCAAATAAGCCAATCGTATCCTCCTGCAGGAACCAGGGGACACCCTCTCAATACTACAAAGCCTGCCTCCCACAGCCTCTGGTTGTTCCCTCTGTTCCCAATTACAACCCTAATGTGGCTCTGCCTGGCCTTTGGTGTCCTCTTCCCCACAGCTGTGAGTATATGTGACCTATAAGCTGCTGTCAATCTTACCTGTCCAGTGTTGGGTGGGATCAGCCATCCCAATCATTTACAAGGCCATACAGGATCCAGCCCTTCAGCCCCTCTGTGATTTCATCTACAGCTCACCTCAGCTCATCCACTCCAGTCATTTGACTGCTTTTTTGTCCCCCGAAACACCATGCATGCCTCAGGGCTTTTGCAGTGCTGTTGCCTCTGTATGAGGTGTTCTTCCAGATATCCACATGGCTAATCCCCACAGCTTCAAATCTTTGTTCAGACATGACCTTCCTAGTGAGGACTAAGACAACTACCCTATTTTAAATCACAAATCTCTCATCCTCTGCACTCGCAATCTCCTTTTTCCTATTCTTTCCTCTAGCACTAAGCACTTTCTAACAAACAATATGGTTTACTAATTTACTATGCTTATTGTCCTCCCTGTTAGAATGTTGGTTCCAGGATGGTAGGGATTTTACTCTGTTTTGGATCTTAGCACCCAGGACAGAGCCATACACAACTGGCCCTCAGTAACTCTTTGTTGAATGAATACATGTGTGGGAATATGTAACTAATACAAACATACTTTAGCAAGGCTGCTAACACAGAGGATGGAGGACTTAGAAAAATTCAGGCCAGAAAAGATTATTAAACTCTGATCTTTCCTCGATATTTAATTAGAGTACTCCTTTCCTATCGACTCTGATCATCTCTTGATGTCAAATGCTTCCCTGAGATAAAACACATTTCAGTGACTTCAACATAGCTCAGTATTGATAGGTTCTTGAGTTTTTTTAATAGGGCCTAGCCAGGCAGAAAATTGCTGGAAGACATTCTGGAACTTTTCTCTTCCCCAGAATAACCCAAGCCGGAATGGCATTCCTAAACCTCATTTAAAATAGATGTACGTTTTTTTTTCTGGTTAAAAACATATTCTATAGACTGAGTTCAAATGAAATTTCTGTACATAGTCTTTATATTCATTTTATACCTCCCATATAATAAAATAAATCACATTTTCATCAGTGTCCTTTCTTGTCAGTACGCCACTCTGCCCAACCTCTCTTTGGCCTAATATGAGGCCAGCTCATTTCCTAGCCAATAACATTTGGGAAACATTAAAAGAACAGAATGAAAGGGAAAACTATGTATTTACTGTTGATCAGGTGTGATGTCATGTAGCTAAATGTTCATTTTCTCACCTTTTTCTCTAATTCTTCCCATAGAGGGAGAGAGGAGATGGGAAAAGATGGGGGTAGGGGGACAATCTATGCTAAAATCAAACATAATTGCTCATGGCGCAGTAACAATCATTTTCTCTCTCACCATTTATTACCAGGTACTTTTTTCAAACTTACCAGTTCCCTTCTCATAGTAAAAACTACTGTGGGAGCAGATCACTATGAGAATATAGTTGAGCTGTGGAATTTCTTATAGCTAATACCTTTTTTAACTTATGAGAAAACATAGGTATTGTATCAAATTGGTTTATATATTTTGAACCCTAATTTAATGTTATTAACATGCTAACAATTCGTTAAATTTAAACATTAAATACAAACTTTAAAAATTCTAATTCAGTCTAATACTACTGAAGAAGAATGGCAGTGGGAGCATGATCTGGAATTTTCTTTTTCTTCGGTTCTTTCACTCATTCAGCAAATATTAATTGAGCACCTATTGTGGACCAGGCACATGCTAGCAGATGGGGATAAGCTGTAAACACCATGAGATCCTGCCTCAGGCAGCTTCTTTTATTGAAGGCACCTATATGAATTCTAGAGTTCAAACTTTACGTCTTGCAAACCCCTTTCCTCCCCGCATTGAAAAGTAAACTTGCTCCAATAAGTCTGCACCTCCTACAGAAACTTCTTAATAATGCGTGATTAGGCAGTGGCTCATGAGAGCATTCAGCTGAACATCAATCATCATCCAATCACACATCGTAAACAAACACCATCGAGAAAAGAAATGTATTAATCAAGTCCTGGAAGGCGGCGGGGGTCGGGGTGGGCTTCTGGTGACGGTGGGAGGAAAGGCAGGGGTGCCTACGTTTGAGGAGCAAATTTGGAAGGTAGGCTGCGGCCAAATTTACACATTTACCAATGAAATCATTGACTTAATCATGTCCCAATGAAACTGCTCTCAGTGCTTGAGGAAAGTTAAAAGGAAGCAAGAACTCGCTTGAATTTTAAGAGTGCATTTTGCCACGGTTGCCCACTCCTAGTCAGACAGAGCGCCCCCCAGAGGCTACAGGCAGGCGCTCGCGTTCCGGCTAAGTTTGAGCCGCGCCTCCCGCCGTCCGCCGTCACGTGCCGGCGCCGCGGCGCGGAGGTCGGCGGGGGCGGCTCTGCCAGGCGCCGGGCAGGAAGGGAGGCGCCGCCGTGCCATTCTTAAAGGGGTCAGCGGGAAGGCGAGAGGCAGCCGACGGCCGGAAGGAAAATGGTGAGCTGCCGCCCGGGAGGGCGGGGGCCAGAGGGCTGGGCCCGCCCGCCGGGCTTTCCTGGTTGCCGGAGCCGGCCGGTGGCGGCAGCGCGTGGGGTGGGTCGGCGGCCGCTTCCGGTGCTCACAGCCAGATTCGGCCTCTGCCCCCCGCCTACGGGCGGCATGCGGGGTTCACCCGCCCAGCGGGCTCTGGACGAGGGTGCGGCCCGTGTGGGTGCGTGTCCTCGCCGGGCCTTCTGGATGGAGTTTCCAGCTTCGGAGCGAAGCGTCGGAGGGGCGGCGGGCCTGGCGAACGGAGGGCTTCCCCAGACGCCGGATTCTCTGCCAGGGCCCGGGCCAGGCCCGAGGGGCCGGCAGACGCCCAGCATCTTCCGCCTGCTGGCCTCTGCGGGGAGCCCTCCAATTCTGACTCTGCTCTCTCGACCTGCCCTTAGCTTCTCCTTGCCCGGCCTGCCTCTAGGGATGTTTCCTTATCCTTGCTTGCTTCGAGTTATGGCAGTTGGAAACCTTTTGACCCAAGGCTTTGGCGCTTCGCCTTGAAATGACGGTCAAAAGCATTAGTTTTGCTTGGTCTGGGGGCTATGGCTTCCGTTGTCGTATGGGTTGGACCCCACGCTCAAAAATAAAGTGGAGAATTAAATCAATTCCCCAAGAAGGATCTTCTAGATCTTTCCCATAGGGGTTTTTAATATACTCGTTTCTCTAATTAGAAACAAACAAAACACAACCCCCACCCCACACTGTCCTATCTCTAACTTCCCATTCATTTCTTAACCCACCTCCATCGAATAGATCTTGTCATGGTCACTAAATCTAAGCGCCCGGCTTCAATTCTCATCTTTCCTGACCTTTCAGCTGCATTCCGGGGTGGTGACCACTCTTTCCTTTTTGAAGCATTCTCTTTGCTCATGCTTCCTCCTTGGCTTCTGGGAATGCAGAACTCTTGGTTTCCCTCTTCCTCCCGTTGGTCCATCTGTGTCCCACGCAGACTCGTTTCCTTCCGTGGACATCACATGTAGGATTTCTAAACTCCATCCTAATCCTTCGTTTTCCATTCCATATTCTCTCCCCATCCTTTCTTACCTACACTCATACCTTCAGTTACCACCTGCCTGTATGCAGATAACTTGTGAATTTGAAGACCTTGCTTCTGAGATCCAGTTCAGATCTGTATATTCTACCACTTAGTTAACATCCCCTGGGAAGCTTTTCTTCACTTGGGTGCCTCAAGCTGTCTCAGTTTGTCCAAAATAGAACTCATGCTCTTTCCTCTGAAAGTTGGTCTTCCTCGGCGTTCCTTAACTCAGCGAAAGGCAGCACCATTTAGTCTCTTACACAGTTGAAAAGCCTAAGAGTCATGTTGGTAACTCTTTTTCCTAACCCCCTACCCCTCTCCCAGTATCTAGTCTGTCACCAGCTCCTTTGTAGTGATTAAGGGAGTGGGCTGGAGGTCAGGCTGCCTAGTTTGAATCCTGGCTCCACTGGTTGCATAACTTTGAGGAAGATAACTTCTCTAAGCCTTAGTTTATTGCAAAATGGGGATAATAATAGTATCCCTCTCATGCGATTGTTTAGAGCATAAAGGGCAATCTGTGTAAAGGACATAGCACAGTGTTTCTCTCATAGTGTTTAGTACATGTTAACTATTACTGGCAGGGTTCACCTACTTCTCTTTATTTTCATCACCCTGTCTAAGCTACTTCTCATATCTCACCTGGGCTAGTGTTGCCAGTTAACTAGTCTTGCTCTATTCGTCCTGTTTCTCCGCACGTTTGCAGTGTGCAAATCTAATCATGTTTGCCATCAGCACCCTGTTTAAAACTTTAGTGGCTTCTCTTTGCTCATAGGCTAGAGATTAAAATACTTAACATACGTTGTTGGCCCAGAGGCGTAGTGGTTAAGTTTGCATGTTCTGCTTCCGCCGCCCAGGGTTCACAGGTTTGGATCCTGGTCGTGGACATGCTCACAGCTCATCAGGCCATGCTAAAGTGGCGTCCCATGTAGAAGAATTAGAAGGACCTACAACTAGGATATACAACTATGTACTGGGGCTTTGGGGAGAAAAAAGAAACACAAAAAAAGAGGAAGGTTGGCAACAGATGTTAGCTCAGAGCCAATCTTCCTCAAAACAAACTAACAAAAAAACTTTATGACCCCCTGGGCCCTATGTGGTCTAGCCCGTGCTGTCCTCCTCTTGTACCATGTTCTTGCTTATTCTCGGTGCTGAGTCACACTGACCTATCATTCTCTTGGATGTGCCATGCTCACTTGAATCAAAGGGTCTTTGCACAGGCAGTTTTGGCTCTTCAGATGCCTTTACCAGGGACTATTCCTGTGACTATGCTGTGCTTCACTAGTCATAAGTTCTCATAGCATCCTGTGTCTCTTTCCTAGCGCTTATCACAGGTACAAGTGTACAATTTTTGCCTGATCCTTTTTTTTTTTTAAAGATTTTATTTATTTATTTTTTCCCCCCAAAGCCCCAGTAGATAGTTGTATGTCATAGATGCACATCCTTCTAGTTGCTATACGTGGGACGCGGCCTCAGCATGGCCAGAGAAGCGGTGCGTGGGTGCGCGCCCAGGATCCGAACCAGGGCCGCCAGCAGCGGAGCGCGCGCACCCAACCGCTAAGCCACGGGGCCAGCCCTGCCTGATCCTTTTGATATAGGTCTGTTCTCTACTGTAAGTTCCCTGAGCACAGGCCCATATTTATTTATTTGTTTATTTTATCTGATTATATCTTTGGCACTTAGCATGGTGGTGGCGCACATTAAACGTTCCTTGTATGGATATACCAATAAATGAACAGTTGAGTTCAACTCCACTTAACTTTGTGTGTTAACATTTACCATATAGAGTTGGTTTCAGGGCATTATGCTCATTTTTAAGTGTTTCTGCTAACAGTAAACAATTAGAATTGGCTGAGCCTGAGTCCTTTTTCTTGTAGGGGGTAGTTTTTGGCTTTATTATGGTATGGGGAGGAGTGAAAACGCAAAAAGAGAGCTAGATAAATTAAATCACAGCATATTCGTCGCTTAGTTTCTGGTCCTTAGAATGTCAGGATTGCACAAACAGCTCTGGGTATCAGAGCTGGAAGATAAGACTTGCATGGTAGGTCTTTGCCTAAACAGAAATCTAAAATATTTATTAGTTTCACTAATAGGTTCTACCTTTGGTCAAAGAGACAATGGAAATTCTAGTTTTCTAACTTCTATATCTTTCTTAAAAGAGGAAAAAAAAAAAGGACTGAGGTTGAATATTACCTTCAGGATGCTCCATATGACTTAGCACCTCTTTTTTTTAAAGACAACTAAGAGAATGGATGTACATGACTCCTACAGAAGGCTTATTTATTGAATAGTACCTATTGGTGGCATGTATTTTCTAATTGCATAATAACATATACTGTGGTATCACACCTTATATATTATCAGTGTTCTGAATTTAAAGGACCATTTAAAACTGATAGCCATTTCCCACTTTAATGTATACTGTCATTTACCCAGCATAGGATCAAAAAAGCAGGCTTTCATTAAATTTTTATTTTAACTTAAAATCGGAAGCCTTAATCCTTTTGGGTTGTAATGAGACATATGTATTAGCATTGGTCTCAGAACTGTTCTAATTTTCTTGAAAAAGGAGGGGGAAACCTGTATATGAAAAGAGACCAAAGTATGTGAACCTTGTTTGGAACCTGACTCAGTCAAACCAACTGTAAAAATAAATAAATGAAACAGTGAGGAAAATTTGAACTCTATTTGAATATTTGAGACTGGAATTGTTAGTTTTTTTAAGTGAGATGTTATTGTCCTTATATTTTTAATGGCACGTACTGTCATTTTAATGATACATACTAAAATATTTGTAGTTGAAATGATTTCTGGCTTATGTTGTGTGACAATCCCAGGGGGCAGTATTGAGGGTGTTAGGTGAAATAAAATTGGCTGTGTTGATATAGTGGTGAAGCTGAGTGATAGATGCATAGGGTTTCACTATACTATTCTCTACATTTGTATGTGTTTAAAGTTTTACACATTGAAAAAAGAAAAAAAAAGATTTCCGTCCTGTTGCTTCCAATCGGTAATACATTTGCACCACTAAACAAAGAGTGATTTTGATCATTTCCTTGCCAGATTTCTGGGGAAGAGTCTCTAATACTTTTTCATAATTTGTAAAAGGTTCTTTTAGTTTTTATATTTGTTTTATATGGTTTTGCTTTCATAATTCTTAATAGCTCCTTTTTTTTTAATCCCCATAGTCGTTTAATTGATATAAAATGTTAGTGGTCTTTATTCTTTGGTTTATTTTTCATACTTTTGTTTATTTGTACTTTTTTTCATAGTTATGAGACCCAAACATGAACCAAGGTCTTATTAACTCTAAGTACAATAAGATAATTCTTCTGTTCTTCCTGCATAGTGCAAAAATATTGTACTATCTAGCAGCAGACAGTGATCCTTGACTTTTCTCATATCCTTCCTTTCTTCTCCAGTTCTGATGAAATTGCGCTTTATTGTGTGTCTGATTTCTTTGAAATATTTATTAGCCAAAGAGGAAGTTAAAGTCTACCCCACATATAAGATGAACAAATGTGTATAATTAAACAGTGTAGATACAAAGCTTGGTAGATTTAAAAGCTCTTTAAGTGTTCGTGTGTTTCATGTTAATACTCGCATATAATTGTGACATTTGTAGATGTCAGTATACTGTTCTAAAGGTGTTAGGTTTTATCACTTTAACATGTACATATATTGAAGTCATGGCATTTTATACATGATTTCTTTTATTTTCTTTTCTAGAGTGAGTCTTTGGTGGTTTGTGATGTTGCTGAAGATTTAGTAGAAAAGCTGAGAAAGTTTCGTTTTCGCAAAGAAACAAACAATGCTGCCATTATAAGTAAGCTAAATGTGATTTGCTCAGTTATGTGGTCTTAGTTTATTTTTATCTTATAGCTACATTGAATAAACTTTGGAACCTTTAGAAAGTAATTTTCCTCCTCCTGTGTTAACTCCCCCTTTAGGTCACTTGAAAATAAGTAACAACTGGGGCCGGCCGAGTGGCGTAATGGTTAAGTTTGTGGGCTCTGCTTCGGCGGCCTGGGGTTTGCAGGTTCGGATACCAGGCATGGACCTGTGCACCGCTTATCAAGCCATGCTGTGGCAGGTGTCCCACATATAAAGTAGAGGAAGATGCACACAGATGTTAGCCCAGGGCCAGTCTTCCTCAGCAAAAAGAGGAGGATTGGCAACAGACGTTAGCTCAGGGCTAGTCTTCCTCACACACACACACAAATAATAACAACTAATATCACAGAACAAAGGTGGAGTATACTACCTTCCCCATAGTCTTTCTCTCAGCTGCCCTCACAGCTCTGGAGAAGACAGTCGTCTTTGTCGTTGGTAGTGACCCATCCACCTCCATCCTTTAACTTCTCAGGGGATTAAAGATAGCCTGGCCATTCATCCTCAAACAAAAACCTTTGCCTACATCTGAAATGGTAAATAAAGTTCAGCGTTGTGTTCAAATGATTTGGGTTCTTATTTCAACTCGAGACTTGAACTCTAGTTTCATGGAGAGTACTTTTTAAGTGTTACTTCTGACAGTGGAAAGAATGATTTGCATGTTGCTTCTTCCCCTGTGAGTTGTATCTGATGTTCTGCAGATTTCTTTTATATTCGTAGGTGATATTTAATATGTGGGTAGTGATTTAGAAAGATGAAGGAAGGGTGAGGGGGTGAAAATATCAACCTATAGACTATGCGTAACAGAGATGCATCTGGTAGGCGTGAATTAATGAGGTGGTGACAACTTATGGTGACTTCTGGTTCTATTACAATTAAATACTACAGTGTAGACATACAGTTCTTAAAAGTGAAAATGTGTGTCGGTGCCATTTTGTCACAGAAGGCGAATCACAGGATTTATTATGAAATTAGTGCAAAACCAAAAATGGCCAACTTTTCAGAGTAATGGAAAAGAATAGAGGCATCAGTTATCTAAACATATTTAGATTTGGCTTTGGATTATGTTACATGTATTTGGATATAGATATCACTGCTATTTGGTAATTCACTTTCTCAGAATAATCATACTGTACCATGAAATCCGGGCTCTGGAGAAACTGGGACTCTGGTGGCGGTTGTTCTATCCTGACCCCTGGTCCACTTTTCCCGTGCAGTTCTAACCATGTTACATAGACCAGTCTCAATCAGTCACCCTTTCAGACTACTATCATTATCTGAGAAGTTACATTTGAGTTACAAAGTTCTTCATTTTCACAGTAAATGTAAGGAGTTGACATAAAGTTCTAAATAGCACATTAGATGCTAGGAATTGTGGGTAAAAGCTTTTAAATGCTGATTGAGTGAAAAGCAAAGCTAGCTAATAGAACATAAACTAGAGCTGCGAATGAGTTTTATGCTTGTGTTTCTGATGTTTTAATTTTGGATGCCATAAAAAGAGCTGAGACTCTGTGGGTTGGGTAGATCAAGGTCATGTTAGAATCACAGTTTACTCAGACTATCTTTTTATTGTAGTGAAGATTGATAAGGATAAACGCCTGGTGGTACTGGATGAAGAGCTTGAGGTTTGTTTGATCAGCTAAATACAATTTTATAGTTAAGCAATTATTTTTGCCCAAGATGCTGTATTAGTTACATGTACTTCTAAAATGAGTTCTGAACCTTTAAATACTTGCTCATTGTGCATGAAACAGGTGTGCTGATTATTGCATAATACACTGTCTTGCTAATTTAATCACCTTCTTTAAATAATTAATGAAATCCAGTGTAATAAGTGGTAGAAGTTAGGGTTATATGTCCAGTAAAAGCTGAATCAGCTTTATAACTTGCTTCTAAATTGCTTGGTCAGTAATTAAAAACTAAAACCCTATAACCTAAGTATTTAGTTTGTCAAATTAAGTAACTAATTTAGAGTGAAAAGAAATTAACTTTTTTCCTCGAAATCAGACATGGTTTCCTCTGAGGGGGTTGGCTTATTTCAGTTAGTATTTCTTGACATTTGGAACACGAGCAGAAAGTACTGGGCCTCTCAGCCCCACATTTAGTTACTAAACAGAACTAAGCTGAGTGGGCTTTCATTGGGTTGGGGGTTTAGTAACCTCAGCTTACATACAATTTAGTAAAATAAAACTTTATGTTGTGGTGTACAGTTATGAGTTTAGACCCGTTACTAGAATGGGTGCTCGGTATATCTCTTGAGGATTTATGAGCAAGAAAATGTTTAAAAGCTGTTTTTCTTTATGGTGCCAGGGCATTTCACCAGATGAACTTAAAGATGAATTACCTGAACGACAACCTCGATATCCTTTTCTTAGTGCTTCAAAAAGATTTGTTTTCTTTAGTGGTCAGAATTTTATTTATGAAACTTTGTTCATTTGTTGAACTTGTAAAAGACATTTTATAAAATTTTCTTCTACACCATGATCACAACCAAATTAAAATAAGTATGCACATATTGGACTAAGAAAATTGAAAGCTGATGTATTAGTGGGATGAATTATTTCCTTTTTAAAAAATTCTTTTCATTATGTGTTTACAATAAAAATTGAGAAAGAGAAAAAATCCATATTAAATCCCTACTTTTAATAAATTTATTTTTGAGAAATAATATGATTTTATGACTTAGCTTTGGGGCCCATTTGTAAATTTGTGGAAAGACAATGAATAATGAAAGTGTGACCTAAATGGATAGGTTAGAAATTTACCACTCACTAACTCTCCACGTGTGTGTTTTCTTTCAGAACTTTGTTGGTAAGTACTCGTCTCAAATAGAGAAGTAATTTTAGTTTCTTTAACTTGAGAAAAACCTTCATTGTGTATAGTTACAAATATCAACATGATGATGGAAGAGTTTCATATCCTCTGTGCTTTATTTTCTCCAGTCCTGTTGGTAAGTGAATTTCTTTAAATAGTGCAAATTTGGTTCTGATCTAATTAATTAAGCCATTTTTACACTAGACAAATTTTATACTTGTTTTAAGGATGAAAAGTGTCAAATAAACCTAAATTGAGGTGTATGTGCACACGCCTGCACAGGCGAAGGCATCCCTAGAAATAAGTTCTTATAAAGCACTGTCTCTTAGAATTTACTTATTTTCTTAGGATAAATCCCTGAAAGTGTAATTGTTAGGTCAGATCCTACACACATTTTAAGGAATTTGAAATGTAATGACATTTTAAAATATCAAAAGTACATTTTCTTGTATATTTTAATTTTGTTTATAAGTATGTGAACTTTGTGTATAATCATGATTTATATTTGTGTTTATCTTTAAAATAGTAGTTACCAATGATATGCCTATAATCTTGAGAATTGTCCCAGAGTAGCGTACATTGGGTATTAAAATGGCTTATTGCTATTTCAGGTATCTGTCATCAGAACTCCCACTACCACCACCGTTTAAGCCCACAATCAAGTCTCTACTCACTGGGCTCTTCTCTAAACTTTATTGTTTGTTATCATTTGCTCAGCAATTAAAATATACTGTGGTATATTTTTATATATACCAGTTAATGTGTAAGCAGACTGTAACTTTTTTTCAAGGAAGATCTCCCCACCCCACTGACTTACCATCCCAAACCTTGTATGTGATAGGCATCCATAAAATTGATCTTGATATTTAATGTCAGAATTAAGATAATGCTGAGAAGTTTTTAAGTGTTTGCAAGGCTCTAAAAGTCAAGATCTACAGAGGTCTAGATTCATTTATTTTTGCTGACCTAAGGCTTATTTGCTTATAATTTAACAATATCTCTTTGTGCAGGCAGTATGCAATAGAAGACTCAAAATACAGTCCCCACACATTAAGACTGAAGTTTCTGTAAACTCGATAGCATAGGAAATCCTAAATGTGTCATTTTTTAAAAGTAAATAGTGCAAATCCATCACTTTTTCAAAATCTAAGTCTCATTTCTACGTTAATCTCTCTCTTCCAGGATGTAAGCCTGAACAACAAATGATGTATGCTGGGAGTAAGAATAAGCTAGTGCAAACAGCTGAACTAACCAAGGTGGTATTTATATTTGACTTGCTTGTTGAGATGATATTTTCCCTTAGTATATAGAGCGATGGCTAAAATAATCTGCAGAGTTAAGTATTTTTTATGCAGTTGAAAGTTATTCAGAGCAGTAAGTTAGTCAAAGCTTTTCATTAGTTGGAAATAGAATGATAGAAGTCTTTAACCAAAAGTGTGCTTTTTGATTGAGAATTATGTTGATTAGAAGAATTCTCAAGAATGTAGGCAGCTTTAGAAAAGCCATTGTAACTATTTGATCTATTGAGAGTTCTTCTTCCATACGTGATTGCTTTTTTTTTTTTTTGAGGAAGATTGGCCCTGAGCTAACATCTGTTGCCAATCTTCCTCTTTTTATTTTTTTCTCCCCAAAGGCCCAGTACAAAGTTGTATATCCTAGTTGTAGATTCTTCTAGTTCTTCTATGTGGGAAGCCGCCTCAGCATGGCTTGATGAGCGGTGAGTAGGTCTGTGCCCAGGATCCGGCAAACCCTGGGCCGCTGAAGTGGAATGCTTGAACTTAACCGCTACACCACTGGGCCAGGCCCCATGGTGTGATTTCTGATAAAAGTCAGCATTGAAGCTTCTGTGAGCCCTTTACCACAGGCTAGATGAACCATATTCTGTGCAGGAATTCCATATTATGCAGTTAACTGAATTTTTCCAGTTATCTAAAATTAAGTTAAGAATACTTTTTAGTATTAGCTTTATTAAGCGAGAACATTCTGTCTTATATGAGACCCTTGCTTTAGGATTTAACATGTCCCCATTGTTTTATGGCATTTTTGAAGGTTAAAGGTAAGAAGGGTACTTGCTCTCATACTATTTAACGTCCACATATTAATTTGAGTTGAAAAAGTATATAAATTTAAGGTTTTGAAATAGAATATTACATTACTGAAATGGTATCAAATAATACTTCCTTTCAGGTTTTATTTTAAGGACAGCATCGATGTTTTCCCGATGGGTGCTTATTTATCAACCCAGGGGATGTCTTTAAGTGCACTCTGCTTTTTCCCTTTAGCGCGTAGGATTGTCATTGACACCACCAACTTATGTAGACACTACTTTTTCTCGTTTGTACCATAAGAATACCCTGGAGTTGCTCTCAGGGTTTGGGTGGTTAAGAATAACTTCTGTTAACAGCCCTGTGTCTGTTCTACTCCTGGGCGCTCCTAAAGTGCTGGAATTAAGGCTTTACAACTTACAAGTTACTTCTACAAATAATCCAGTTGAATCCTCATCACAACCCTGTGAGGTTGATGGTGGCATTGGTGGCATTCTTATTCTGTAGGTGGGAAAACTGAGGTTCAGAGGATGAACGACATGCCCGGTGTTGCATAATAGTAAATGACAGAGCTAGGATTCAAACTCACATCTCGCCTCCAATCTCATCCTTTCTGCTGTATTACATTTTCTCTCTATAGCCATTATACTTGATGGGCCTGTGTGTGTGTGCAGATTCTTACTGGAGATTTGTGGCTGTGGACCTCTAGTCCATCCTTACCAAACAACCTACAGCTGATATTTTCTCCAATTATGGAGGACCAGTGTACTTCTAGTTCCTAACTAACTGTATTGATTTTAGTTGTGTATATTTGGGGTGTCTCTTTTAATGGGTAAGATTTACAGAACTGCTCTTTTAGAATGTTTGTAGATTTGTGCTTTTAAGAGAGTTTTGCTTTAATGCCATCCTGATTGTTAAACTTTGGAAACTGAGTACCTAACATTTAAAAAAAAGTCAAGTACCTTCCAAAAGGTATATCTGATTTACACAGATAAGTCATGACCAATATGAAAGGAAGGAGAATTTGGCATTTAATACTCAAATGTATAATTTGTTTGATTTTTTTTTTTTGAGAGTATCAGAGTATGACCTAAGTTTTTTTTCTTAAGGTATTTGAAATAAGAAATACCGAAGACCTAACTGAAGAATGGTTACGTGAGAAACTTGGATTTTTCCACTAATGTGAACTTCTGTGTTTCTAAAGTATTTATGTATTAACCTGACTGTACTGGAACCAGACATAAATACTTATTTATGCCTAAAAATGCACTGTTACTTACAGTTTGTTTCCTGCAGTAAAGAAAAATAATTCATTTTTGTTTGAACAAAGAGGAAATCATCTTCATAGTAATGAAACTTTGTAAAATGTTTCCTTATATTTGTATTTGTTAGGTGGACTGCTTCTCTCCAGGGACTTTTTGCACTCTTGTGACTAATTTCTATAACTTATGGTTCAGAATTTGTTACTATTTACAGACACCATTGGAAAGTGAGTATTAGATTGTGATAGACAACAGTTGCCTCCTTTTGACAAATATTGGATATTAGCAGTTCATATATGAAAATAGCATATTATCACTTGTCAAATATTTGAAATTAATTTGGGTAAAAGACTTGAGTAACCCAATTTTGAGCCAGGAATAATAATTTACCCTAGTGAAACCTGCGTTACAAGTACATTTGTCATCAATTCCATGCCTTCTTTGGTTTCCTATATCTTTTTAATCATGTCCAAAAACTTCGTTCATCAGTTGCTCATTCTTAAGATCTGGGAGTTAGATTTTATAATAAAAAAACTATTAGGTTTTCTTATTATGGAAAGTAGCATCTTAGTCTTAGAAATTGATGGATTGTAACTAATCAAGGGCTTCATTCCGGGTGTGTCATTTGTAGATAGTTTTGAATCTAGGTTAATAACACTTTTATTTATAAAGCACCTCTTAATATTGTCCTGTGAACACTAATTATTTTATATGTGTTAATACTGTGCCTTTGATTTATTAGCTTTAAAGTTAGTTTAAGACTACACTGCCAGTATTCCAGATTTGGTTAAATTAACACTTTTGTAAAAGGTCCAAGTAAAATTATTTTCTAATGTGCGTATCTGAAATTTGTAATAAAACCAACATCATATTTTTAAGATTCCAACTATCTGCTTGCATTGGTGAATATATGGCAGTTGAGAGTTATAATTTTGGGTATATTTGTGATTAGTTTTATGCTATAGAAAAAATTACTTAATTTAAAACGTTGGCCATAGTTAATAACATTAATAACATAATAGAAATGGCATCTTATATCCTAAATTTCAGAAGATATTCTAAACTGGACACCTATCTTATTAGATGATGGCATCCGTGGCATAAAGCAAGGATTCTAATATATAGTGTACTTTAAAACATATGACTAACTGTTTAACGTTAATTTAACAAGAGGTCTTGAGACTCTAAAGAGTAACCAGTGTGGTGAGTGAATTCTTATATTAAGAATATCTTAGTCATTTCAGAACTAGCAAAGGCATTTTTTTTTATCTTGGCATTCATATGTTCGTTGCATTTTTTTGAGATTTTTGTGCCAACTCTAATGAAGAGTTACAGATAGTTGGAATTTTCACAATATTGAATAGAGCATCTGTTCTCAACAGAGTTTTGCTTCACTAATCTAGAAAACAGGAAGCAATAGGAAATTTGTTGGAGATGAGAAGTGCTAGCTCGGGTATTTGTTTTGGTTAATGAATGAGAAGGATGCTTTATTCTAATTTCCAGAAAGAGAAAAAACTTCACCCAGGAAGTTTAAGAATTAAATAGCTATTTTGATATTGAAGAATAATGCTTATAATTCTGCAGAAATGGAAATGTCATCTAAGTGAATGGAGAGTGTTTTTAATGTTTTTGAATGAAGGAAATGGGATTTTATTTCACCTGGTTCGCAGCAATAAGAGCAACTAGTGCTGCAAGAATGTGCTTTTTAATGAGCTTCCTTCCTTCCTTTTGTCTTGCATGTTTTAGGTTTGTTTTTTCTTTTAATTTGAAAGTCCTCCATACTGTCAGATAATAATGACCTCCATATACAAACCTCTTAGTTCCCCTGTTCACTAACAGGGGCAGAGGCCTCTGATAAACCATGCTTTTTGGAGCTTGTCTGATCCTTCTCAATAACATGTATTTTGCAAGACAATAGATTGAGGTTAGGAGATCAGAACTTTTCTCTACTCCCTGTCCTATAGGGAGATTTACAAATCACATGCTCTAGACTGCTCTCAGACTTTTATGTAAAACTACCTTTCTTCTAACCAAATTTTGCATTGTTCTTTTCAAGTACATTTCCTATTTGATCTCTTTTTCTGCCTTCTCTGAGATAGTAACTCCAGATTTAATAATTCCAGTTTTACATTCCATATCTTTCTGGTGCAACCATTTCCATTCAGCCTTAAATCTTAATCTTTTCTTTTTGGCAGCAGCTTTTTTCCTGGGAACCTCCTTCATGGTCTTCTAAGTCAGCTTAGTTCTGAAATGGTTAGCCTTGCGTAAGTTCTGTATAGCATTTAATGTTGTCAAAATAGAACCAACTAGTAGTCACAGCATATTTTAGTACGGTTTTTGTGGCAACGTAAATAACGTGAAGAAAACTGTTCTCAGGTCACTGTGCTGGAATTCCAAAATGTCAGAGTTTTGAATAGTATTCACTTTGTTCTGGTATTGAAGCAATTATGTTAGGAAAAAAGTTGGTTGACTGACTGTTTTTGTTTAATTGACTTCTGAAATAAATGTTCAAATTGTCTATTTCTAAAGTTTACTAAATGCCTACTGCAGTTAAACATACTCTTGTTTAAGAGGGCGTTGCTAAATTTTTTATTGTCATTACTAAATAATCTTTGTAGCAAAATGTCTGTCAGCTCTTTTCTCTCGTTTTATCTCCTATTTTCAGGAGTCAAACGTAGCCATAAATTGTATCCTGGTCTGACGGTTTAACTAAAAATTTCCAGTCAGAGGAGTTTATTGCCAAATTAAATTTGGCTGTCTTTATTCCTCACCCATATAGATAGTAAAGAAGGCATACTTAAAAAAATGTTTGCATTGCTTTAAAACCTGAGCAATGTCTTTGATCTCTAATGTGGACTAGTGATGAACAGATGTTTTAATAAGATTTTAAATGCTGATATTTGGTGGAAGTAGAGAGTTAACTCCTGTTAATTCAGATGTTCTCGGTATGGTTGCTTTCCCTATTTGTTCAATATGCTGATAATACTGGAATCTACAGAATTTGAGCCTTTACAACTTATGTGAAGAAATGTCTCAAACATTTCTGGACAAATCTTATTTTGTATTTCTGGAAGAATGTAAATCCTCTAGGTCACTTAATACCAATGGTCCCAAGTTGAATATTCTTGAGAAATTTGTTTTCTATTATGCCATTGGACATTTCAAATCAGTGATCATGTTCTTGTAATATTTAAAACAACTACATTAAGGTTGTGATGGGAACTGTGTTTTCTTGCTTTTTGGAATATAGTGCATACATATATATTTACTTGAATATTGTTTGAGATCACTAACATGCCAGGGCAGTTCCCACTGATTTAGATGGTCCAATATAATCTCATTCAGGAGGCTTGAAACATTAATGATTTAGTCTTGTGAATTTTAACAGTTCCCTGTCATTTAACAAAATCAACAACTGGCACAACTTCGTAAGCTGTGGTTTCAGTCTCTGCTAGTTCATATTGCATGTTTATTTTGGACAGTCTTCTGTTAAGCATGGTGCTTGTACTGGTTTAAATAAAATGTTAACATGAAAGGACTTCTAGATTTTCATTTTTTGCTCACCTCCTCTCCCCTTTGGAGTTACTATTACCTGCCTGGCTCAATTGTGGCATTTGTGTGAGCCGCACAGATTCAGCAGTTTACTTTATCTGGAAAAACCGAGAGGCAAAATAAACAGGAATCACTTGGCAATATAGGCTTGGGGCAGGGAGAATATGATGAGATTATAAAAATTTCTACAACTTGGTCCAGTGCTAAAATGATTCGTTTCTAGAAGCAGAAGATATTATTTCAAATGCTGAACCCTTGCTCTCAAAGGGAAGACTAGAAGAGGGGCTGTGTACTTCCTAAGAAATCAAATTGAAGATTGTTTTACTGAATATAGTTTATTGCTGTTTATTAAACATCAATTGAAGGCCCAGACTGCCATTATAGACTGTTCTCCATGGTGTGTGGTTCATAGGTATCTGTTGAATCAATACAAATCACCAATACTTACATAGTTTTTAGAGTTTACCATACACTTCTTGTGACTGAATATGTAGTAGGAGCCACAAATTGTTTTTGGTTGTGAAAGTAGTAGTTTATGCCTTCCTATCTTCAAGAATCTCACAAGGAGAATTGGCCAAAGTGTGGAAACATGTCTTCCTTATGTCTCAAGTTTGGCCATTTAGCTACTCAGCCAGCTCCTAAATTTTTTCACCTTCGTCTTTTTGTCCCTTGCACTTTTCAGCAGCAAAAAGCATTTGTAACCCCTTAACCTCACAGCATGGGCCCACTCTCATTTGCCTGAGGGCATACCCGGAGTGAATATTGTATCCTTGTACAGTATATTTTTAGCTATGTTGGGGAGCTAGGTAAAGATATTCTTGCTGAGCATCTGGGAGTTTTCACACAGTTCTCTTATCCTTTACTTGAGATTGGCCCCTAGACTACATGAAAGCTCCCTACTGAGGTAAACATTTCCCATTATAGAAAAGAAAAAGCAGAGTGCTTAGGTTGCGTCCAAAAGCCGCCTTGTAGTGCCTGGACAAAGGAGGGGGAAGGTGTGTGTGTGTCACTGTCACTATTACCTATGCAATTAAGTACGGATTCTCTTACTCTGGAATTGAAGGTCCATGTGGTATTTTGGCCCATTCCTTACCTGTAATGGACAGCCAAGCCCAAATGAGCCACAGCCCTTTGTTAGGTAGAAATGCCTCAGCCCCTCCTCCTTGCTGCAGGGGCAAGCTGTTAGGCAACCAAGATTTGTCCCACAAGGCTGTACCTTCCTGTCCTCAGCCTCCTCCCCATCCTTAATACACATAGGATCTCCAGCCCCCACTGGCTGAACCCAAGGGCAGCCAGCCTGTATGACGTTGCCTGATTGGTGCCAAAGAGTGAGCTGGGCCGATGTTTTTCCCAGAGTACCCTTTTGGTACTCTGTAGTTCAATTCCTGACAGTGGGAAAATGATCTCATTCTCTTGGGATGAGGCAGTTAGCAGTGGGAGCTGAACCTGCAAGAATGCCATTGGATGGAGACGAGGCCACGTGCACTCTACAGAGCAGGAGGAAAGAAAATGCCAGCTGGGGTAGTGTAGAACGAAGCAGGCATGGGGAGAGTAGCTGAATCATGTGAAAGATAGAGCCCCAAATTGAAGAGCCATGCTCCTGCCTTGTAGGTTTCTAGAGCTTCCTTTGATCCATGGCTACTCTTCAGAGCCCCATCTTTGTGAGGCCCGGTTGGTCAGCTTTTTCTGGGTGCCTCTGCCCATCTGTCCTTACCAGAAACCCTCCCTTATTTATTTATTTATTTTTTTGATTTTTATTGATATTTTAATGGTTTCTAACATTGTGAAATTTTGGGTTGTACATTTTTGTTTGTCCATCACCCCATATATGACTCCCTTCACCCCTTGTGCCCACCCCCCACCCCCACTTCCCGGGTAACCACAGTCCAGTTTTCTCTGTCCATGTGTTGGTTTATATTCCACATATGAGTGAGATCATACAGTGTTTGTCTTTCTCTTTCTGGCTTATTTCACTTAACATAATACGCTCCAGGCCCATCCATGTTGTTGCAAATGGGACGATTTTGTCTTTTTTTATGGCTGAGTAGTATTCCATTGTATATTTATATACCACATTTTCTTAATCCAGTCGTCAGTCGAGGGACACTTAGGTTGCTTCCACTTCTTGGCTATGGTGAATAATGCTGCAATGAACATAGGGGTGCATAAGCCTCTTTGGATTGTTGATTTCAGGTGCGTTGGATAGAGTCCCAGTAGTGGGATTGCTGGATCATAGGGCATCTCTATTTTTAATTCTTTGAGGAATCTCCATACCGTTTTCCATAGAGGCTGCACCAATTTGCATTCCCACCAGCTGTGTATGAGGGTTCCTGTTTCTCCACATCCTCTCCAACATTTGTTGTTTTTTGTCTTGGTGATTATAGCCATTCTAACGGGCGTGAGGTGGTATCTTAGTGTTGTTTTGATTTGCATTTCCCTGATGATTAGTGATGTTGAGCAAGAAACCCTCCCTTATTTAAGTTAACATGGACATGTCTGTTTACCTGCAAACAAAAGTGCCTGGCTATAGTGCTACCTCTGGTTTCATCTGCCACTATTCTGTGCAGTGACACTAACTCCAGCCTCACTGAACACCCTTCTTGTATACAAACATGCCCTGGGCTTACCTGCCATCAACAGACACCTCCTCATGCCGCTGCTGCTGCTGAAACCGAGCTTCAGAAATCATCTCAAATGCCAGTTAAACCATCAAGTCTGTTGTTTGTAGAACTAAATATAATACCTTCCTTAAAAACACACAAAACTTTTATTCAATGACTAATATCATTAGAAAAAAATTAGAAAATACACGTAAGCAAAAGGAAGAAAAATTCTACCACTCTGAGAAATCTGTTACCGCACCAGGTCCGTTTTTCCCCACTGCCCAGAAAGCCGATCACCGAGACGACGAGATGGCAGCGAGAGGGTTTAATCACAAGGCAGCCGAGTGAGGAAAACAAGGAGAACAAGTCTCAAATCCGCCTCCCCGAAAATAGGGACTCGGGTATTTATGGGGAAGGGGGCAAGGTGGTCTGAAATGATTGGAGGTGAGGAGAGATGAGGTAATTGATGATCTGCGCAAGTGCAAGTGTAGTCAGGCCTCATGTCTCTTCATAGGACACACGTTCACAATGGCAGCATTAGCATGCCCTGAGGGTGGAGTTCCAACCTCTTGCTGTCAAAAGGGCCCAGTTGATGGGTTGGTAGTCTCAATCTGGCCTGAAGTGGACAAGGGGTTCCAGTTCCTGAAAAAAATAGCTCGAACATCCATTACCATGGTGACCCAGGCTCTAGGGAGATGTCATCTATAGGAACCTAGTGGGAGTCAGAGAGCATATTGCCCAAACAGCACAGTTAACAATGAGTAAGTTTATCATGCAGACTTAAGTCCTCGCCTTCCATTCTGATAAGTTTCTAGGTAAGGCCATCCCCCTATTCTTCCTGGTACAGGGAAGAAGATAACTTTACAAATGTAATTATCTCCTATAAAGAGTAGCTCGAACTAAGAATGGGCTTAGGCACGACCCACCCAGGCACCCGGAGATGTCTATGGTAATGGCCTTTTCTGGGGGCAGGCCTCCCATCCCAAACTCCTTTGGTCAGTGGGGGTGGGGGTCAAAATGTCATTCAGGCAGAGACACATTTTGAGTTGCCAAATTCCAATCCCCTGTAGTTACTAGTTGCTTAATCATCAATGGCTGTTTGCCAGTTTCAAATCCATTGTGACATTTTTGGTTATCTCTTTCCGTGTACGTGGAGGAATTCTCTGGCGCCATAGTTTTTGTGGTCTCTCTTATGAATTACGGAATTACACTCATTCTTTCAGGTAATAAAAATTTCAATCTAGTCTAATGTCAAAATTTCAGTATCTTATTTTCCTTAAAGCTCCCTCTCTCCCTGCCTCTCTTTCTCCCACTCCACCTCCTTCAAGCATGCTTAAGGCTGAGAAACCCACCATGGGAGCAAATGGGGTGTGTTCTGTCCCTCATCATCGCCTCACCTTGCTCCCCCATTCACTAGGCCTGAGCCCTCTGGGATTGGAGGGGGAGAGGCAATGTAAGGAGCAGAAAAAGACTTCTTAACCTGGTGCAGATGTAACTTGGAGTTGGTGTCCTGTGGGGTGTGGCCAGTGTCACATGCCAACTCTTCCCCCATGGGGTGCTTTTGTGGGTTCCTTGCCGAGTCCCCCACTGGAGACTTTGGCTCAGGTCCCTTGACTTGGGTCATGCCTCCTCTGGCTAATGGCTTTACAACCGCCCCTCCCAGCTCTTGGCTTCTAGTAGTCAGCTCTCTATTAGAGTCACCTTGCTTCTGCAGACTGGAATCTTGAGCAGGGTCGCTTGTTCAGCTTCCTTCCTCAGGGTCCTTATCTGGCCCACAAGAAGCATGCATCTTAGCCTTGCTGCCATCAGGGAGGGGACAGCTTGGTCCCTCTGCCATCAGGGTCGGCCGTCAGATCTGGTCCCTGCACACCTCTCTGATCTCATTTTGTCCTCTCCTCCTAGCTCCCTACACTGGAGCCATGCTCGGCTTATTTTCGTTCCTCAAACACACCACGTCTTCCTGGGAAGATGGCCCGCTCTCTCCTCCTCACCACGCTGCCATATTCTTCTGGCTGGTCCGTCCTTCTGAACTGAACCTGAATGCTGCCTCTGAGAGTGGCTCTCCCTGATGACTCATCCTAAGGTGGCAGCATGTTCACTGTCATGTGGCATCTGTCTTAATTCTCTGCATAGCGCTTACCACCATCTGATAGTTTTCCAATTTATGTAACTGGTCTGATGAAGGACTTTCAAACAGAATAGGGTAACGACAATTTTTGGGTCGTTTTTCGAAAATTTCTACCTCTGCTCCCTGTCAAAGCTCTCTTTTTTCCCCTACTTAGAAAGCTTCCTTGATGATATAATATTTCCATCATATTTTAGTTACTTGGTTGTTAAATGTGCTTTTTCTGTTCATTTTACAACTTCAATCTCATATTTGATTCTAATCTCTTCTCCTCAGCACAGGCTAAACTTGTGGCTCTGGGGGAGGGAGAGTGTGGGAGCCCTGTCCTCATGTCATGATCACTCGCACTTATCCCCCTGGTGCTGGGGACGGGAAGAAGGAGGCAGAAAAGGTGTTAGCTTATGGCCCATGGCGAGTTGACTGTGCTCTCCTTGAACAGTTTCTTTCTTGGCACATCCATGGGTGTTCCTGGTAAGTAGGTTGCTGTTCTTTTGGATGTCATTGCTTCTCTATTGAACACTCACTAACAGTGAGTTCCAAGAATTGGGCAAGTATTCTAACAATGGTTCTTTCCTAGGGGTCATCTTTTGGGTCTTTGGATGGCTTTTCAGGGTTTTGTCATGATTACTTTTTCTATAACTTTTGTTTTACTTGGATTAATAATGATCATTTAAAAAATGATCACTTGTTCCTATTTCCTTGGTTTTCAATGTATTTGTTGCTATGTTTTTTTCCCAAATACCCCAACGATTAGTTAAATGCCTAGCAATTCTTCCAAATACTTCAACACATAGGAAAATCTGTCAGTTCTCTTTTTCTCCTGGGAGCCCTCCTTCCCCACCTTCCATCCTCCCTCAAAAGTCTGTACTGGATGCTCTGTAGGCATGAGGCACAGCTGTCTTCCCGAAGCTTCTCTCACTTGCTTCTTAGTTGGAGCGCTTTGGTTGGATCCTATTTTGTTAACTGATTTTGCTGAAGCTCATGGTACATGGGAGGAGAGCTTTTGCATCTCAGAAAATGATTTCACTCCGTACTCACGGTTGATTGGTGCTTTGGCTGGTGTGCCAGGTATTTGGGGTTTGCCTCTCCAGAGCCCCTCTCCACCCTTCTCCACCCTGGTCTCTGCCCCCAGGATGCTGACCTTTAGGAACTATATCAACTGGCTCCCCTCCCTCTGGTTTCTACTTGAGTTCAGCCAATTTCTAGAGAGGATGGAGAGTGAGGACAGCGTCTGTATTCCCTCAATCCCCCCACTGGGGCTTCCTTGGCAGGCTGTGGCCCTCCATTGAAAGTCATGCCTCCAGTGAAGACAGCGCTCTCTCCGTGACCTGCTCCGTCTGCATCCTGGTTACCGCTACCTCCCCAGCTCCCTCGGGCTCACTGATGGGAACATCAGAGCTCTCAAGGGCTGCAGCATCCCTCCCCACTCTTTAGTAGTAGCCCTTTATCAAATCCTCCTCAAATTCTCCTAATTCAGAGTGCCACCTCTTCCCTGGGTGTCGACTTCTAGGGTGGAAGTCCTGTTCGCTCAGAATTCTAGAGGTGTGTCTCCACCTTCTAGCGTCCGCGTGCTGCTAAGAAGCCTGGCGCCAGTCTGACTCCACTTCTTTTGTAAAGTACATTTCTTCTTTTCCCAGGGAGCTTTCGGGGTCTTCTCCTTATTTCTAGTATTGTGAAACGTCTCTGATGAGACCTGGTGTGGATCTGGTTTCATTCATTGTGCTAGATACTTGATGGACCATTTGAATCTGGAGATTCATATTCCTCAGTTCAAGGAAAAATTTTTCCATTATTTATTTGATAACCTCCATGGTTTTGCTCTCTCTTTCTAGAACTCCTATTGGTTTGGATGTTGGACTGACATCCAATTCTTTTTTTGTGTGTGTGAGGAAGATCAGCCCTGTGCTAACATCTGCCAATCCTATTCTTTCTTTCTTTTTTTTTTTGCTAAGGAAGACTGGCCCTGGGCTAACATCCGTGCCCATCTTCCTTCACTTTATATGGGACACCACCGCAGCATGGCTTGCCAAGTGGTGCATTGGTGCGCGCCCGGGATCCGAACCAGCGAACTCCGGACTGCTGCAGCGGAGCACTCGCACTTAACTGCTTGTGCCACAGGGCCGGCCCCTAACATCCAATTCTTTAATTGTCTTATTTTTCTTTCCTGTGGTTCATCTCTTTGTCTTTTTTGTTCTTGTTCTGGGAGATTTACCTCAACTTTCTCTTCCAACCCACCTGTTGATTTAAAAATTTCGGTTATATATTTAAAAGCCATATGTGTTTTATTAGTAAGAACTAACAGTGCTAAGTTAAGCAAGGAAAACAATTAAAATTCCTTCACAGTTCATAAAATATTTCAAAAATACTTATTTATATTTCAATAAAGGGTTTTTATCTTGGAACAGGCAGCTAGTAGCATCTCTACAGTTAAATATTTTGACTATATTTAAAAAGATACTACTATATGTCCTGAAATTCCTTTCTTTTTTAAAAAATGAAATATTTTAAATGATCAACAAATTTTGAATTTAAAAACTATTAAAATTTTTTCTAATAAATTAATTAAATTAAAATGGTATAAGAGGCAGTGGAAAGATACTTATAATACAAATAAAGCATTCTTTGCTACATGGCTTTCAATATTAGATTTATGAATATGTCAACAACTATATAATAAAAAAATTTCTAGTCTGCTTATGCGAAATCAGGAAAGCTCTCAGTAACATTCTCACTCTCTAAGATATTTTATACAGCTGTACACCATGGCAGTAAACTACCAAGTAAAAGCAAATTTTAAAAATATTTGCATTGTTATGTAACAACATATAACAGAAAAAGATGTATCAACTTGATAGAATTATAATAGTTGATATAATTTAAGGGGAAATTAATAAAATTTATAATATTAAAAAACTTAAAAGAATTTATTCTTTTTTCCTTATCCTTTGCACATTGCATGATTTTACAACAAAAGCGTTATGTAACATTTCTAGCCATCAATCAGTGGCACTTTACACTTCAAATAAAAGTCCATTCATACAAGTACAATACAATAAATATAAATGACAGAATTTTGTTTCCTTTAATGTGAATAAAGTACAATTTCTTAGGCAAAGAATTTTTAAGGGCAAGAATTAAGTGCATTTCATTTAAAAATAGTAAATAAAAACATAAAATGCTAAAACAAATAAAGGATCATGCATCAGTGTTAAAACACACAAAATCCATACCATATTTTTAAAATCTCAAGAAAAACAATCCTCATTGCCTTTCAGAGGTGCAGTCAATAAATTCAACAATTTATAACCACTAGATGAGGGAGGGTTGACGGGAGGCAGAAGAGAAAAAAGAAAAGGAAAAAAGAAGCCTGACAGCAACTAGAAGGATGTGCAACTATGACATACAACTATCTACTGGGGCTTTGGGGAAAAAAAAGGAGGAGGACTGGCAATAGATGTTAGCTCAGAGCCGGTCTTCCTCAGCAAAAAGAGGAGGATTAGCATGGATGTTAGCTCAGGGCTGATCTTCCTCACACACAAAAAAAGAAGCCTGCGTACTTGAAACCTCTTCTCTGGAAAATTTCTTTCTTTCTTTTTTTTTTTTTTGTGAGGAAGATCAGCCCTGAGCTAACATCCATGCTAATCCTCCTCTTTTTGCTGAGGAAGACCGGCTCTGAGCTAACATCTATTGCCAATCCTCCTCCTTCCCCCCGCCCCCCAAAGCCCCAGTAGATAGTTGTACATCGTAGTTGCACATCCTTCTAGTTGCTGTATGTGGGACGCGGCCTCAGCATGGCCGGAGAAGCGGTGCATTGGTGCGCGCCCGGGATCCAAACCCAGGCCGCCAGTAGCGGAGCGCGCGCACTTAACCGCTAAGCCACGGGGCCGGCCCAGAAAATTTATTTCTAAAGTTGAATCTATGTGCTGTCTATATGCTAAGAAAGTCATAGTTTAAATTTCCAAAAGCTTTTTCTCATGCATCGATTATTCCTTGATGATAGCATCCTGTTCTGATTTCACATACACAGTATATTCTGTTTATGAGTTTAGCATTTTCTTCTGCTTTCTGTATGTACAAGGTTTCCTCTAAGTTTCTTGCTTGCTTGTTTTGGTCTCTCCCTTCTATGTTGGAAGTGCTTCCTCAAACATCTGGCCATCTTTGGCAGCCATTGAAATCTCAGTGGCATAACTTTCAGCATCACAGCAACACACAGCTGCCACAGTATGACAACCGACAGGCCGGTGGTGTGGTTCCCTGACCAGAAAATGAACCTGGGCCACAGTGGACCACCAAATCCCAGCCACTAGACCACCAGGCCTAGCGCGAGCATTGTGGGGGAGCAGAAAAAGGCAAGAGGGCTGAGAGCTTCCCAACTCAATATAGGAACTTTCGTTGAATCACCCTGCCTTCAGTCTTAAATCTCATCTTCACCCCTTCCTATCTTGATGTCTTTTATTCCATAACTTTTTACTTTAATTTCTCCAGAGAATAAATCTGGAGGGAGTGGGGAGGGGACAGTTACTTACTTTTGTCAGCTGGCTTCAGCCAGGGGGTGGGAGTGGGAGGAAGGGAGGAGTCTGCATTCCCCATAGGTTACATTTCTTCTGTGGCTCCAGCTCCACCCAGCTCTCTAGGCCCACTGTGGTTCCAGCTTCTTCTGGGTCACCCTGGCCCCCCGGGTTCTGGTCATTCTGCCTCTTCCTAGGGGTGGCAGTTATTTACTGCTGTCCCTTGTCTCTCTGGCTTCTCAGCTTTTCCGTCACCTGCCAATTCTCAGTGTTACAGTCTGTGTTTTACTTACAGCGGTTTCTGTTTTCCTGGTGGGATTCTGACTGATACGGGAAATAAAGGCATGTGGACAAGCCTTCATATTTAACCAAAAGCCTAAAAGTTTTCAGTTACAGGTTAATTTCCAAACTAAAATCAATATTAGCTCTATAGACCTAAGTGGGCTATAAGTAAGTGGAAAGCCAGTCCCAGCCTGTGCTCTTAGGCTGGTGTCACTCTTGTTCCGGAAACCACTTTGCTTTTTTCATTCCAGTATTGATCTCTGGTAATAAATCAGGTCCTTGAACACTAAGGGGATACTTTGCCCACTAAATGTATGTCCAGATCTCAGACTGTTTCTTAAGGCTTTTATTCAAGAATGTTAAAGCTATCCTAATTTACCTTGGAGTGTTGTCATTGCCTAATGTTTGGGGTGAACAATCCCAAACTTGCAATGTTTCCACTGAAGTAGAGGAGAAAGAGGAGAGTGCTTCTGGTTTTGAATACCTTCCATTTATTAGGCACCAGCTCAGTCACATGGGAGCTCCACGAACATGGTTGGGTAAACATTGTTAGTTTAGAAACAACAACAATAACAGCAACAACAAAAAAGAAAGTCTGGCCAAAACACCCTTGGTTCTCAATCAGCTGATGGTCAATGTGGTGGACTGACCTAGCCTTAATGCCATTACAGTTTATCAGGAAATTGCTGAAGTATGTTATCAGGAATGTAATTTCTGAGAGGCTGTGAATTAAAGCATCTGAACAGATTCTCACTCAGACCTAGTTTGGAACCATTTTTTTCTTTTTTCTACAGTATCTCCTTCATAGTTATATCAGTGGTCCTCAAACTTCAGCTTGCATCAGAATCACCTGGAGGGATTGTGTGACCACAGATTTCTGGCTCTAGCCCCACAGTTTCTCATTCAGTGAATCTGGGGTGGGGCCTGGTAATTTGTGTGTCTAACAAGTTCCCAGGTGAAGCTATTATCACTGGTACAAAGGCCACACTTGGAGAACCATTGATGTAGACAATCTTTAAAGACCTGTCTTGGTTAAGAAAAGGTGTATTTAGTTGTGTTTTTATGCTAAAATCACCGAGTCAATCACATTTTACATTTCTGGTACAGATTAGGTACACAATTTACTCAATACATACACAATCATAGTTATCAGCACTATTTGTATTTGTATACATATTGATATTTTTCCTTTAAACCTGTTTTCTACTCTAGAGAAGAATCTCCAAATAAAATTTCACAGGGACTTGATTTTGATGGCAGCTCTTCATGTAGTCTGTAGATACGAGCCTTTAAATCGTGCCTATTCTGTTCTGTGTGGCATGTTTTATTTATATAGATGTAACATGAGGTGTTGATAAACACACAAAGATGCCCTTGTTCTATGGTCAACTAGGCTGGAGCTATAAGATTACTAAGGCCAGTGAGTTCGGTTCTATCTGGAGACTTCCTAAACAATAGTGAAGCTGTTCTAATGCTCTTTTTTTCCCCTGAACTGCCCTTATCATCTTCTCTAAAACCAGGAACCAAGGATTGGTGGCTCTTCTCCAGTTTCATCTGCAGTATCTCTTAAATGGTGAGTACCTCTCTGTCTCTGAGATCCCCACAGTCTGCCTGGCCTGCCTGGAAGTCATGTCCTTGGCCGCCTGTAAACCTGGAACTGCCTAAGTCTGGAACAGACTCCCGACCAGTTCCCAGGGAGCTGTGCCAAGGGAGTTCCTTATTCCCATTAAAAGGTAAACGGAGGGACATTAAAATTTACAAGAGCATTTGAGCAAACATTGATTCAAATCAGGCGGCACCAGACTGAAAGTAGTTAGGAGCGTTCCACTGGCAGGAGCTAAGGGAAAAGCTTTTATGGAACAGACGTGGAAGCAAAGCAGGGAAATTATGATTGGCTATAGCTTAATTGGTTGCCTTACTTGGGAAAGCCTAGTTGACTATGATTGGTTGTTCTTAAGTTTTGATTTCTTAACCTCGAGGCATTTACAGGAATTGACTCTGGCTTAGATTTCCGTTTGCTTATGCAGGCTGACAAGGCATTAGAGCCACCTCAGTCTAATGGCTTCCTCGTTTAATTACTTTATATTTCCTTAATAGTGGCCTTGTCATGCCAACTTAAATGAGATTTTCGTGGACAGATTTTTGTTGCCCCATTGAAAGTGACATAGACATGCTCTAAGATCAGACATCTAAAAACAGTTTTATTGAGATATAATTCACATGCTATAGAATTTACCTATTTAAAGTGTGTGTAGTAAAAATGATCGTGTATACTAAAAACAGTTCAATTGCTTTGACTATGTTCATAGAGTTGTGCGACCACCATAACTGTGATATTGTAATTTAAAATAAGAAACATGTATTTTGGTTTTCATCCACAGTTCCTAACTCACAGCTCTCCAAATCCTTGTAATTCCTAAGTGAATAGAGCAATAGGGGCATCTTTTGTTATAATGTTTGTTTTTTGTTCTCAATTCCTAAACGTAGCTCCAGAGCAGAAAGGTGAAAGGGATGTATTTTGTTATTCATAACATAGTACTGAAAGTCCTGGCCAGAGCAATTAGGCAAGAAAAAGAAATAAAAGGCATCCAAATCAGCACGGAAGAAGTAAAAATGTCTCTGTTTGCAGATGATATGATCTTATATATAGAAAATCCTAAAGACTCCACCAAAAAAACTATCAGAACTAATAAATGAATTCAGTCAAGTTGCAGGATACAAAATCCACATACAAAAATCAGTTGCATTTCTGTTCCCTAACAACTGAAACTATCTGAAAAAGAAATAAAGAAAACCCCATTTGCAATAGCATCAAAATAAAATACTTAGGAATAAACTTAACCAGAGGTGAAGGATCTGTACACTGAAAACTATAAGATGTTGATGAAAGAAATTGAAGAGGCCGGCCTGGTGGCATAGCAGTTAAGTTCACTCACTCTGCTTCAGCGGCCCAGGGTTCGCTGGTTTGGATCCTGGGCACGGACCTACTCACCACTCATTAAGCCATGCTGAAGTGGCATCCCACATAGAAGAACTAGAATGATCCACAACTGCAGTACACAAGTATGTACTGGGACTTTGGGGAGGAAAAAAAGAGGAAGATTGGCAGCAGATGTTAGTGCAAGGCCAATCTTCCTGGAAAAAAAAGCATTTGCTCTTATCTAGGAAAGAGCAAGGCAAGTGGTTTAGAAAAGAAATTGAAGAAGACACAAATAAATGGAAAAATATCTTTTGATCATTGATCAGAATAATTAATATTATTAAAATGTCTGTCCTACCCAAAGCCATCTATAGATTTAATGCAACCTTTGTAAATTTTTCACAGAAATAGAAAAAACAATCCTAAAATTTGTATAAGACCACAAAAGCCCTTGAATAGCCAAAGCAATACTGAGAAAGAACAAAGTTGGAGGCATCACACTTCCTGATTTCAAACTTTACTGCAAAGCAATAGTAATCAAAACAGCGTGGCACTCCCATAAAAACAGACATATAGACCAATGGAACAGAACTGAGAGCCCAGAAATAAACCTACACATATATGGCCAACTAATAATTGACAAGGGAGTCAAGAATACTTAATGGGGTAAGGATAGTCTCTTCAATAAACAGTTTTGGGAAAACTGGATATCCACATACAAAAGAATGAAATTGGACTCCTATCTTATACTATACACAAAAATTAACTCAAAATGGATAAAAGACTTAAATGTAAGACCTAAAACCATAAAACTCCCAGAAGAAAACATAGGGAAAATGCTCCTTGACATTGGTCTTAGCAACAATTTTTTGAATATGACACCGAAAGCACAAGCAACAAAAGCAAAAATAAGTGAGACTACATCAAACTAAAAGCTTTTGCACAGCAAAGGAAACCATCATCAAAATGAAAAGGAAATCTACAGATTGGGAGAGAATATTTGCAAAACACATACCTTTTTTTTTTTCTGTTTTTTTTGAGGAAGATGAGCCCTGAGCTAACATCCATGCCAATCCGCCTCTTTTTGATGAGGAAGACTGGCTCTGGGCTAACATCTGTGCGCATCTTCCTCCACTTTATATGGGACGCTGCCACAGCATGGCCTGACAAGCGGTGCGTCTGTGTGCGCCTGGGATCCGCACCTGGGTCGCCAGCAACAGAGTGCACGCACTTAACCACTAAGACATGGGGCAAGCCCCAAAACATATATCTTATAGGGGTTAATATCCAAAATATGTAAGGACCTCATACAACTCAATAGCAAAAAAAAACAAAAAAACAAAAAAACTAACAACAACAATCAAACAATCCAATTAAAAATTGGGCAAAGGACAGGGCCAGGCCGGTGGCGCAAGGGGTTAAGTGCACGCGCTCCGCTGCGGCGGCCTGGGGTTCGCCAGTTCAGATCCCAGGCGCGCACCGATGCACCGCTTGTCAAGCCGTGCTGTGGCAGTGTCCCATATAAAGTGGAGGAAGATGGGCATGGATGTTAGCTCAGGGCCAGTCTTCCTCAGCAAAGAGAGGAGGATTGGCAGATGTTAGCTCAGGGCTGATCTTCCTCACAAAAAAAAAAAAAAATGGGCAAAGGACTTGAATAGATTTTTTTCCAAAGAAAACATACAAATGGCCAATAGGTACATGAAAAAGTGCTCAACATCACAATCATCAGGGAAATGCAAATCAAAACCACAATGAGATATCGCCTCACATCTGTTAGAATGGCTATTATAAAGACAAGAAATAACAAGTGTTGGTGAAGATGTGGAGAAAAGGGAACACTTGTGCACTGTTGATGGGGATGTAAACTGTTTTGGCTACTGTGGAAAACAGTATGGATGTTCCTCAAAACCTTAAAAATAGAGCTGCCATATGATCCAGCAATTTCACTTCTGGGTATATACTCGAAGCTAAAGAAATCACTGTCCCGAAGAGGTGTCGGTACCCCCATGTTCACTGCAGCATTATTTACAATAGCCAAGACATGGGAACAACCTGGGTGTCCCCTGATGGATGACTAGATAAAGATATATATATATGTATACACACACACACACACACACACACACACACTCACAGAGTGGAATGTTATTCAGCCATAAAAAGGAAAGAAATCCTGGTGCCAGCCCAGTGCTATAGCTGTTGAGTTCTCATGCTCCACTTCAGTGGCCCGGGGTTCACAGGTTCGAATCCTGGGCATGTATCAATGCACCACTTGTCAAGCCATGCTGTGGCAGCGTCCCATATAAAGTAGAGGACGATGGGCACGGGTGTTAGCCCAGGGCCAATTTGATCTGAGTGGATTATTGAGGCTCACAATATCACAGTTATGGTGGTCGCACAATTCTATGAACATACTCAAAGCAATTGAACTGTTTTTAGTATACACGATCATTTTTACTACACACAATTTAAATGGGTAAATTCTATAGCATGTGAATTATATCTCCATAAAACTGTTTTTAGAAGTCTGATCTTAGAGCATGTCTATGTCACTTTCAATGGGGCAACAAAATCTCCAATAAAGAAAATTTGAGAGCAGAATGTCCCATAGAGGGAATGAAACACAGAGGACATTCAGATTACAACTTCAGAAAATCAAACGTCCAAAACTATCGTAAGGAAGATTAAGTACTTGCTGGTGCTTAACACGTGGCTCAATAATCTCTTGAAGTAATTATTGGTGTTTTTGTCTTGTGTTCCCTTCTCTCCCCACACTCTGAAGGTGGCTAGGACTTTTATGCTTCCTTCCCTCGAGGATTTTTGTAGGCAGGACGGAAAGAAGACGACTTGCCTCTTGTGAAAGCCCTACTTGCACTGCAGAGACTCTGCTAGGTGTCCCAGAGGGCGAGGGTGGTGAGTGAAGGCTTTTGGGGTCTAGGAGAGAAAGAAGAGAGAGTAGCTAGTCTCCTAAACTGGAAAAGGATCGGAGGTCTGTGGGTCTTGCAGGCAGTGGAGACCTGCGCCCTGTTCTGTGGGCCCTGGAAAGGTGGTGACATAATAGAGAGGGTGACCCTGGGGTACCTGGAAGGACCAGAGTTTTTAACCTTGGCAATATTTCTAATACCTGCCAGTTCTGCTGCTGTGATCACACACATTTCCAGGACTCTAGTGTGACTCTGAGAAGAGGCATCCCCAATAATGCCTGATAAAGAATCTTTTACTAATCCAGTTGCAGGGGAATTGGAACTAAGTTATTTAAAGACAATAAAAAAAATTGCACCTTCTCTATGCCCCAGCAATTTCATTCCTAATTGTTTACCCAAGCGAAATGAAAATATCTGTTCACAAAAGAGACTTGTAGAAGAATGTATGTAGCAGATTTATCCATAATAGCCCCAGATTGGAAATAACCCAGATGTCCATCAATAGGAGAATGGATAAACAAATTGTGATGTATTCACACAGTGGAATATTACAGAGCAATACAAAGGAATGAACTACAAATACAACAACAACATAGATGAATCTCAGAATCCTGCTGAGTGAAAGAATCCAGACATAGGAGTACATACTGTATGATTTCACAGACAGGATGCTCTAGTAAAGATAAATCTAATCTGTAATGACAGAAAACAGATCAGCGGTGGCCTTGGGCTGGGAGGTGGGGTGGGAAGGGGCACAGTGGATCTGCTTTGGAGTGTTGTAAATGTTGAACACATTGATTATGGGTGGTTACCTGAGTGTATAATTTTGTCTAAATTCATTGACTGTGCACTTAAAATGGATACATTTTATTTTATGTAAATCATACTGTAATAAAGTTGATTTAAAAAATGAACTACTGATGCGTGCAGCAATGTGGAAGAATCTCAAAGAGAAAACCTCAAAACATTATGCTGAGCCAAAAAAGCCAGACACAAAGACTGTATATCATATGGTTCCATTTAATGAAGTTCCAGAACAGGTGAACCTAATCTGTGGTGCTAGAAGGCAGAACAGTCGTGTCTCTGGGGTAAGCCATGAGGGAACTGTGTGGGATGATGGCAACGTTCTCTATCTTGTTTGGGGTGGTTACACGGGTGTAGGCACGTATTAAAACTCCATATACACTTAAAATCTGTGTGTTTCGCCACCTTTAAATCTTTTTTTTTTTTTTAAAGATTTTATTTATTTATTTTTTCCCCCAAAGCCCCAGCAGATAGTTGTATGTCATAGCTGCACATCCTTCTAGTTGCTGTATGTGGGACGCGGCCTCAGCATGGCCGGAGAAGCGGTGCGTCGGTGCACGCCCGGGATCCGAACCCGGGCCGCCAGCAGCGGAGCACGTGCACTTAACCGCTAAGCCACCGGGCCGGCCCGAAAATCTTACCTTTATATGATTTTATGAAAAAAAAGACACACATATAAAAAAAAGAACAATAACAATAGAGACATATATTGTGCACACGAGATTGCTGAGTGAGTCATTTCTGTACATTCATTCCTCTCATAATGGTTGTGTCACAGGCACTCCTAGGGCAAAGGGCAAAGTGGATCACACAGCCACCTGGTGTTAAGAAACCACATCCTGCTGGACGGCCCAGGGTTCTCTACCCCCCGCAGCCTTCACCCCATGTTCTAAAAATGTACCCAGTGAGCAGAAAACAACACAAACTGTCCTCAGCTCCGCCACGTACAGAGAGCAACTGGGAGTCAGACATCACTCTGGAGGGCAGGAGCTGCCTTTCCCCCAAACATTGAGCTGGGGAAGGCTCTTCCTCTGAGCACGTGGTGTGGGGGCCTTGAACCCTCGAACAATCTCTAAGCCCTGCCAACAAGAAAGAAGTGCGGGTGGCTTTGCAGGTAACCGACACTTTCTGCTACATCTCCCATTCTTCCCAGCTCCATAGCTGTTCTTTCCAAGGCTTATGTCTCAGTTACATGTCCAGATCCATGTGCCACCGACAACCACCAGGTGAAATTGCTTTTCCCCCAAATATACAAATCTCTTCTTGAAGATTGAGAACTGCTAGCCTACAATTTTCTGTGCTCGGCTTCTTTCCTCTTGAAAGTGCGTCATTATTTAAGGCAAGGACCCAGGTCCTCCCAGAGCATCGTGGGTTCCAATATGGTATATGCAACAGGGATGACGCGTTCCCTTATTGTTCCACATCTGTGGGAGACCTTGAGCTGGTTGAGGGCAAATTCATAATAGTGCAAGGGGCTTTCTCTTTTATGTTACCACCATGTCTTTAAGTATCCTACTCACCTGCTCCCTACGGAGGGTGTGTGTGATTTACAAGCCTCCTGGGCCAAAGAAGGAGAATTGTCTCCTTGGAGTGGACTGGAGGGGGTGCTGAGGGGAGCGGCAGCTTCATTCTCACTTGGATGATGGATGTGTGAAGATGGCCTGCTGTCAGATTGCAGTCCTCAACATCAATGAAAAGGAAAACTGTGCTCAGTTCAAGCTGCTCCCTGAGTTGGGCAAAGCAGTGCTTTTTCCTGTGGAGGCTTGCAACTTTTCTGAGCTCACATTCTCCTAACTCCTCAGCACCTCCCCTTCCCCCTTCCTCACCACTGACTTTCTTTATCTAGTCTAGGGGGCTGGAAAGTACTCTCAGGTGTGTATCTCAATTTTTTGGGTGCTATTCTTGGAATACAAGCTTTGTGTTTGTGGGCTTTGTTTTCTAGTTCTCCAGTGGCTGACCTGTGCCCAGCTGTCTGGTGGGGGGCATGGGCAGTGGGTAGAGTGGAGGCAAACTGATGGAAAGACAGTTGAACAGGGCGAAATTTGAGTGGGGGAAGGAGAGAGGGAGGGAGAGAGAGAGAGCGTAAGATTAATACTTCTTTGCAACATCATCCAGCCCCATCCATATTTACAAGTCGAAGCAGGAACTTAATTCAGTATGTGCTAAAAAATTACCCCCATGGGCTAAAAGGGTTAATGCAACTTCCAAAGAATCCTGAGAATTGTCTCAAAGAGGTGGGTATAGACTGCTCACTGCTCATAATGGTCCTCCATAATGTCAACTAAACCATTATTTTCCTCACCAACTGCCTTGTCTATGGTTGGTTGATCTAATTAGCCCTTTGCCCTCATTAAAATGGGTGTATTCTCTAACTGATTACAGCTGTGTAATACTGTCTAAAACAGTGCTGTCCAACAGAACTTTCTGTGACAATGGAAATATGCTATATCTATGTTGTCCAATATGGTAGCTGCCAGCCACATGAGGCTTCTGAGCACTTGAAATATGGCCAGTGTAGCTGAGGAACTGAATTTTTAGTTTGTTGTTTTGTTTTGTTTTTTTGGTGACAAAGATTGGCCCTGAGCTAACATCTGTGCCCATCTTCCTCTATTTTGTATATGGGACGCTGCCACAGTGTGGCTTGATGAGCCGTGTGTAGGTCCGGGCTCAGAATCCAAACCTGCAAACCCTGGGCCACTAAAGCAGAGGGCATGAACTTAACCACTATGCCACAGGGTCAGCCCTTGAATTTTTAGTTTTATTTAACTTTAATCAATTTAAATTTAAATAGCCACACGTGGCTAATGGTTCCTGTGTTAAGACAATGCAGGTCTAAAGTTTACATGTGTTCTCTGGTAAAATGTGAAGAGCCCGTCATACTGCCCCAGCTTCTGAGCGAATCAGTCAGTGTTCTACTCGACATAGAACAGGTGCTCAATAAACCTTTGTTGAAATATCTAAAATGTTACCCTTGAATAAAGTGGAGGGACTTGGGTTTTACGTAACAGCAGTAATAGGAGTTGGGGCAGAGAAAATTTCTCTTGTCAATTCCGTCCACCTCCTAGGTGAAAGGTGGGCTGCCCCTTCTGGAACCAAGGGTGGGTCCTTGGGAGGCAGTTCCATTTTGTGAGATAAGGTCCTAGACACAGTTACTAGGCAAAGGAAAGAGACATTTCAAATGAAGCTAGACAATAGCTTGTTGCCCACAGTAGGACCTGGAGGTGCATGGTGATGAAACATCGCTTCCCAAAGTGTAGATGCGATTCATTTATAAGAAGGGGGCTGGACCTCATGCTTTGGCTTGGACAGTACCCTGGAAACTCTGTTTCTCCCGAGACCAGGAAACTGCATCTGCCCCTCATTAGATTGTGAGTTCTCCTGGACAAATATTGCCCAGTGCTGTATTTTGCTATGCTTCTGTTGCCCGTATTACTGAATAAGTCTTCTTTGATGCCTTCCTTTCTCTCACCACTGCATCCAATCAAGTCCTGCTGAGCTTTTCTCCCAAATACTATCAAATATGTTCACTCCTTTCTCTTCCAGCTTCCACTGCTTTAGTCAGAGCCACAGCAACTTTTGCCTGGACCAGTGCTGCGAGCTCCTTGCTTCCAATCTCACACTCCTCTAATCAGCGTCATCATGCACAGTTGGGCAGTTTGTATTCTGCACACAGGAGGCTGGCCAAGGAGGTGAGTGATGCTGAAGTATAGCCTGCGTTCCTGTCTCCTGGTGTGGACTTCTGTTTATCTGAGAGAGTACCTTGTAATTTGCACAAAGGCGCCACATAATCCTGGTGGTATAGACCTGGTATAGTGACAGTAGCCACTAGCCACTAGCCACATGTGGCTATTTAGATTTTAATTAAAATAAGTAAAATTTAAAGTTCAATTCCTCAGTTATACTAGCCACACTGCAAGTGCTCAATAGCCACTCGTGGCTAGTGGCTGCTGTATTGGATAGTGCAGACAAAGAAAATTCCATCATTGCAGAAAGTTCTGTAACACAGCACTGGATAGATCTGCTTCTAAACCATTGTCTGTATAATTTGCTAGTGTGAGCGATCTTGAACGCAAGTCTAAACGTGTCCCTCTCCTGCTTGAAAGCCTACAGTGATTTCTACTTCCATCAGCAGACATCAGTTAGAGGTGGTGAATCAGTTTTGTGGGACACAACCAGCATTAAAAACAAAACAGCGAAAAAGAAGGGAAAATACTGGGCAAGCTTTAGTATTGTTTGTGAAATGTTTGTTTCACATGTATCTATGGTTGTCTCTATATCCAGTCGTCCATCTCTGAATAATTCAAGGTCTATATGATGCTCTGCTGGGTTGCAATGAAAAAGTCTTCGCGTTGTGTGTGGTGAGCAAAACAGTTTGAAAAACGTGGGCTTCTGGGATATCAAGTCTGAGCTCCTTAACCAGGCACATAAGGCCCTCTATGATCTGAACCCTTGAGAACCCCTTTCTAACTCTCAGCACTGTCTTGGCTATGTCCCACTGATTTAGTACACTGCTGATGGGTTCACCGAAGACACCGAGCTTTTTTTCTTTCCGTCATATCTGTGCCTTTGATACTTGCTTAAGATAAGGTTGACATAAAGGAAGCCATATTGTAGAAAAGAAACCCTATGGTAACTTTGAATGACCTCTGACTGACTAACCCAGCTGGATATGCACCCTCCAGGAGATCTAACTGAGCTGTAGATTTTACCACTCCTGCTTGTGCGTGTACCTCCCAGCTGTGATAAGATGATAACTTTGTTCTTTTGAGTTCCTTGGGAATGTGATGACCCCGGAACAGAGTCTATGCTGATAGCCATTATCAATGAAAACTGAAAGATCTGGTGTGGCACTCCCAGTCTGTAACACCAGAAGGTCAACATTCCTAATTCCCTCCCCTACAAGATTTTGTGCCCCTGAAGATGGTTCTTTGAGACATTAGTCCGCCATCTTCCCCCTTGCTAGCAAGCTGTTAATAAACTTCCCTGTCTTTTCCACCGTCTTGCCTCTTGACCATTGGGTGTTGTCTCACCACGAGCAGAGCGTGCCCTTTGTGCGGTAACACCTTTGCTGGTGCTGAACTTCTCCTCTGACTGCTGATTCTACCTTCTCTCTGCCTGGACAGCTTCTACTCATCACATAAGCTTCAGCTTAGTAAACCTCTCCAGCAGGATCCTGCCTGAGCGCTCCAGGAGAGCCTCCCTGACCTTTCACAGCCCGCCGCAGACGTCCGTTAAGGGGTAATAATACTGTAAGGATTTATTTAGGTGTTCGTGTCCAGCACTAGACTAAGTTCTTTCAGTTAAAGTGCTATCTCACTCATCTTTGTATCTCAAAGGAGAAGCAGAGTCCCTGGAACACACTAGGCGCTCATTAAATAAGCATTTGCTCAAAGAATCAAGGAGAGAACGCAGACAAGACACACCCGTCAGCCGTACAGACAACGGAAGTGCACGCACGCTCCGGCCAGCAGAGGGCGCAGGCGCGCCAGACCGGTGCGCAGGCGCGCGGGGAGGGCGGCGGCGGAGGCGGCGGCGGGGGCCGGGGAGGTGAATGGTTTTACCCAGCGGGCCCCGCGCCGCCTCTCCCCGCCGCCGGCGCGCTCGCTGCGGCCATGGCGTTCACGTTCGCGGCCTTCTGCTACATGCTGGCGCTGCTCCTCACCGCCGCGCTCATCTTCTTCGCCATCTGGCACGTGAGTACCGGGCCGAGGGGAGGAGGGCGAGGCGGCGGTGCAGCCCCTTCTCGCCCCGGGCCCCCGAGGTGCGCGCCCCGGGGGTGGGCCGGGCCGGGCCGGGCCGCACGGCGAGGGGCCCCCGCGGGGCCCGACCGATGCGCCCGTCGTCCCGGTGCAGGCCGCGCCGCTGCTCCTCCCCGCTGTGTGGGCGGCGCGGTCCCGCCGGGCCT
Source organism: Diceros bicornis minor (assembly GCF_020826845.1). Taxonomy (NCBI): domain Eukaryota; kingdom Metazoa; phylum Chordata; class Mammalia; order Perissodactyla; family Rhinocerotidae; genus Diceros; species Diceros bicornis. The sequence continues at coordinate 4,608,250 of NC_080763.1, read as the reverse complement.
GCGGACAGCTTCGCGGGGCGACCTCGGCCGGCCCCCGGGTCCCCGCGTCCCCGCGTGCCCGGGCAGGGTGTCAAGGGCGCAGAGAGGCGTGCTGTGTACTTAGCGGGATTGAAGTTCCCCGCATTACTGTTATTTAATAACGGATTGCCTTTCTTTCGGGTTTCCGCAGGAGCATGGCCCAAGTGAGATAGTTATAACCTATTTTAGATACATTTCCAACTCTACTTTTCAGCCCTTGTTGGGTGCTCTTCAAGTAGAATCACTTTTCGGATTTTTGTTTTCTCATGAACTCTGATATAGATTGGATTGATTACTTTGTTGACCGCATCTCCGAACTTTTCCCGAAGTCATGCTTTGACCGCCCGAGTTTCTCAAGAGACAGTCTTCCTAGCCACTCCTATATTCAGGGAGCTTGATTTAGTAGAAGTAGTTTTAATTGGATTTGGAAATGCTTAGAAATCTTAAGCTTCTCTAGGGTAGTGTTTTTCTTTCGCTCACATCATGCTGCAGGATAGAAGCATATCGTTACTGGTCCCTGTAAGGAACAATTAGGTTCCCTGCGACATAGTCTTGCAAGAGGTTTTTAAGGATTCCTGTTTCTCTAGTGCAAAATTAGAAGTAGCCTTCTGGAAATCAACATTCATTAAAAATTTATTTTATATTTGCTTCTGCCCTCTCCATATTCTAGTACCTTCTGGAATATTGATCTTAATTTGAATGATTGGGCATGTTCACTCATGTAAATTTTGAGGCAGGTTACATCACGCCGGTAACAAGGATTTGTTATGGAACATAGAGGGGCAGAGTGATTTAAAGGGCAGCAGTGTCTTGCACAAAAAAAATCTCAAAAGTAGAGTGATATCAAAAATCCATTCCCTTTTGCTAAAGAGTATGACTACATTTATAATTATTTTAGAACCCAGCTGGTTGTGTATTGGGGAATGCTTATGTAAGCTGTCAAGTAACTGCTGCCTCAAAATGCTTGTCAGTAGGAACCAATAACTTGAAAAGCATTGTAGGCTCTTTGGTGGAAGAACAAGAAATAAACATAATTTGGGATCCAAATTAGCTCCCCCTTAGTAAGCCTCTGGTGAAACTGAAATATGTGGTTCCCTTCTGTCTGTAGATGTGGATTTAAGTCACTTCCTGTGCGATGGGTGCTTTTTGTTTTCTGAGTTGATGAGGATTCTTAGAGCTGTGGATGGCCTTTTTTACATTTTGAACCAGGTTGTATTTGCCTTAAGGAAAACCTGAACTGCACTTTTTAAAAATGGGTAATTTAGTATCAGCTTTGAAATGAATGTGTGTCTGGGTGAAGTAGATAATTTTAGGTCCTGTTATAGAATTTAAAAAAAATTTGTGCTCCACAGATTAGCGGAGAGCTTTTATCCTTAGGGATTTCTTAGTAGTTCAGAGGATTGTGTATCCTTTGGGAACAAATTGGAAATTCTAAATAAATAGTTTTAATTTTCCTATTAACTACATAACCCTCAGTTTATTTTCTTTAAGTATCTGTCAGGAGACTCACTGGGAAATTTCAAGTATAAATTCAAAAAATCCTGTTTACATTAATCGTTGTACGGAGGATACTTTTTATGCTGGTGGTTAGGTCTGCCGGTTTAGTCCTGATTCATGTGGTTTATGCTCTGTGGAAAATATGGTTGGGAGCCTAGATTTGTTTGAAAGCTAAAAATGCACAAGTCATTCCCTGAAGAGGTGCATCAAGGTTGACGGTATCCTGAATTGTGTAGTTTGGTGTCTTTAGGGATTTATCTGTTTTATCGTTTTTGCATTTCTGTGGAAAATGTTATGAACATCTTTGTCCAGATGTATACAGTTGCAAAAGATTTGAAAACCACTAGTTGAAGAATCCTTTCAGAAGAGTTTTGAAAACTCTAGCTTATTATAGCACTCAAACAGAAGCCCATTCAGCACCATACTCCTTAAAAGATCCCTTGAAATCGCCTGAAGAAAATGTCCAGTTAAAAAAGTTGGTTTTGGGCCGGCCCGGTGGTGTAGCGGTTAAGTGTGCGCGCTCCGCTTCGCTAGCCCTGGGTTCGCAGGTTCGGATCCCGGGTGTGCACCGACGCACCGCTGGTCAAGCCATGCTGTGGCAGCATCCCATATAAAGTAGAGGAAGATGGGCACGGATGTTAGCCCAGGGCCAATCTTCCTCAAGAAAAAAGGGGAGGATTGGCATTGGATGTTAGCTCAGGGCTAGTCCTCCTCACACACACACAAAAAAAGTTAGTTTTAAAACAGAAGTTTTGTACTTTGCTATTAAATTGAATCTTGTTATAGGCAAGTAATTGTATTTTTCGTCATGTCCTTCTCTTGAACTTTATTACTAAAAGGCATTGGGGAGATATATCACAGCTAATGTCAGGGAATTGACTAATAATGTTGATAAATAATCAGAAATTAGTATCGTCTAATTGTATATTTATATTTTTAACATTTATATGTGTTAGGGGTTATTAGCAAAGGAAAATGCCTTTTGGTGAGTTCTGTACTTATTTTGAAGCATAGTGATATTTTTTTCTCTTTTTTATACCCCCACCCTTCATTCAGTAAATATTGCTTGAATACTTAAACATGTGCCAAGCACTGTCTGGGCCCTGGGACATAGCAGTGAACACAGCAAAAAATCTTTGCTCTCATGGAGTTTACATTTTAATGTTTAATTATTTTCCTTCTATTCCTGTTTGAGTTAGAATTTTTATTAGGTCAGATTAGTGAATTTTATAAAATTCTAGAAATTAAAAAAACCTATCTTTTTATGAAGCTAAGAACTTTAACGAGGAAATAAACCAGCTTATTAAAAGCTAGACATATGTGACTCCATTGATTACTGGTAATATTGAGTAACACTGTCTCACATGTAAAGATGCTGTTCCAAACCCACTAGAGGAAGGACAGATTAGGTTCTCTGTCCCTTGGGTGACCAGTGGCAGCAACTAAAATAGCTCCCCCATAAACTGGGTGCCTTTGGCTTCTTATTTTGACATCTCACAACACCACATAGTGGTGCATCGCCTCTATTTTGATTTTTAGTACATTTTGACTTTGAAGCTCTGTGTTTAGTGACCCTAAATGTTAAAGCCACATTCTCCAGAGTAGGAACAAAAACATTCTTGCCGTGTATTTTATTTTATTATTATTTTTTTTTTGTGAGGAAGATCAGCCCTGAGCTAACATCCATGCCAATCCTCCTCTTTTTGCTGAGGAAGACCGGCTCTGAGCTAACATCTATTGCCAGTCCTCCTCCTTTTTTTTCCCCAAAGCCCCAGTAGATAGTTGTATGTCGATAGCTGCACATCCTTCTAGTTGCTGTATGTGGGATGCGGCCTCAGCATGGCCGGACAAGCAGTACGTAGCAGTACGTTGGTGGGCACCCGGGATCCAAACCCGGGCCGCCAGTAGCGGAGCACGTGCACTCAACCACTAAGCCACGGGGCCAGCCCCTTTGCCATGTATTTTATTATTTTTTTTTAAATTTTATTTATTTATTTTCCCCCCAAAGCCCCAGTAGATAGTTGTATGTCATAGTTGCACATTCTTCTAGTTGCTGTATGTGGGACACGGCCTCAGCATGGCCGGAGAAGCAGTGCGTCTGTGCGCGCCTGGGATCCGAACCGGGGCCGCCTGCATCGGAGCGCATGCACTTAACCACTAAGCCACGGGGCCGGCCCTGCCATGTATTTTAAATGGATGAGATCTTTCTCCCCTTATCACATTTGTAACTGTTTCACTTATCACACCATATGAGAAGCTGGCCTTACCTGGGCTTATCCTTCTTCAGTCTTTAGTTTGGCAACCAAATCAAACGACCCAAATGCGGTAGGAATATGCATAGGATCCAAAAGGAAGTCAGACTGATCACTTTTATAGTGGCCTTGAACAGGGCTACTCTTGCCTATATGGTGCCTTTACGTGAATTAGAACAAGGTGTCTCTTGGGGCAGAAGAATTACAAAAATCCTCCCTCCTGAACAGATGTAGGCCCCGGGCGCAGAGCCTGCTGCAGAGCCCTGGGCAGGGTGCCTGGCAGCATGAGCATGGGCTGGCACTGAGCCCCCACCTTTTGTCTTGTGCAGAAACTGCACTACTGTATGTGGCGGTCCTGGCCAGGAAGTGTAATAATCCCTTAGTGTTTCTCTATTCTGAGGCCCTTTCTTGCATTTCCAGATGGAAGCAGGACTTTGAAATGTATGTGTTTGGGCACAAATGGGAACCAGTTGAAGCACACGAGTCCATCTCTTGTGTCCTACTGAACACTGTGACAATGGAGGGCATGCACAGATGATTAAAAACACTTCACCCTGAGGGCACACAGCCTTGGGGGGAACACATACCTGTACATAAGTCTCTGCTCCAGTGTGAGAAATGCCATGTTGGCAGCATTTGAAAGCCCTGTGCTCTGTGGAGATGAGACAGGTGTGCAATTATTTCTGACTGAGAGAGTCAGAGAAACCTAGAGAGGAGCTGACGTAGGAAGAGAGTTTTTAGGATAAAGAAGAGTTTCAATAAATTACTGTGGGTGGGGGAAAGATCATTTCAAGTAGAGAAAATAACTTGAACAGAGGCATTAAAAAATTGAAAACTGAAGATATTTATCACAGTGATATCAGATCATTTTAGTGATAATATAAAAATGTTTTCAGTTGTTTGATTCTAGTTATTTATTAGCACATTGAGTTTACTGTAAATTTGTATATCTAATGTTGGTACACTTTTTCTTTTGTTTTATTAACTTTGTTCAATTATTATTTGATAATGGGGCAGGTTTGTTGCTGCTTTTTATTAAAGTGAGAAGTCCTAACTATTTTAATTTTATTTTAGATTATAGCATTTGATGAGCTGAAGACTGATTACAAGAATCCTATAGACCAGTGTAATACCCTGAATCCTGTAAGTTATAGTAGAGGGTTTTTCTTTAGATTTTTAAACTGTTTTTGCTTTTAACTTGCTATAATTTGAAAATGGCCAGTATTCTCAGTAGCATGATGTATTTGTACTTTTTGAAGTAGGCAGAATTTTAAAAAATATTCTTTTTCCTGTCCTGCTTGTGTATTCTGACTGTTATTAATCTGCTGGTGATCTTGTCAGCTGTCATACTAACATTCTTCCAATCTGCTTTTTACATTGTCGGCCAAAGACAGTTGAAAAGGTCAAAAAGATTAAAAGAGTCAAAATTGCATTAAAGGTGTGTACTGCTTTTTAGTTCAATGTTTTAATGCTACACTCATTTCGTGGGGAGGGCTAGAGCATTTGTATTTGTAAAATGTTCTGTTCAGTGTGCTTGTTCATATGCCTGTTGAGGGTTATGATTTCATGAAATTTCATATTTTATGCAAATCTTTGCTTGCTGGCCCAGTCAAGTAGGGAAAGCTGTTAAATGCTTATGCATTTTTAAAAATGTTATAGCCATAGGCACTTCTATGTTAAATTATTTGGTGCAGTGTTTGCAAGTTGGTTAACATAAAATGACTAAGAGCAGGTGAAATTATTCTCCTGTGTGACCTACTGTGAGATAGTCTACAACTGGAGTCTTTAGTACCATATTGAGTTTTATCTTTGGTTGTGTCTGTTCTGCAGTTAATTAACTCACTCTTTCAGCTCATGTTTATTCAGCGCCTTGTAGGTGGATAGCTCTGTTCTTAGGTTCTGGAATCTTGTAGTAGTGCTGACCTTCAGACTCATGCTGCCAGAATTTTGTAGATAACAATTTATATACATAAGTCTACATAGTTATTTCTAATATATATCCACTCTAAATTTCTAAAACAAACCTGTCTGACACTAAGTTCTAAGCTCTGAGGGATTTAGTTATAGTGTGGCTCCATTGTGCTTGGGGGTTTTATATATGTATTTTGGACTTCATTTAGTTTACTCTTTTAGGAAGATTCTCCTTTAGTCTGTAGGATTGATTTTGCCTAACGGGTCAGAAACTGAAAGAAAGCGGTGGGTATATCTTCAAGAAATAGAATACAATAATTCATCTTTAAAAATTACTTAATGAAGTTGAGAACTCGTGTAGACTTTAGTTGTGTAAAACTATAATGCACTAGCATGTTAGAGGGATTTTATTTGGAAACGGGCCTCTCAAGTTAGTTTGCTTCTTTATCATTGTTTGCTGGGTAAATATGAATGATGGATTCCTAGTTTGTCTTTGAAGAGCTGTTAGAGTAAGGCTTGTTGTAGGTACAGTTAAAAGTATTAACTTACTAGCTGTTTCTGTGCTCTTTTGAAACAAAGAGTTGAATCTGCTTTCTCATTGGAAAGTAATTATGTTCATTGTAAAACATCTTAACCTACTATTGAAACTAATTGTTACCAAGAAATTAAGAAACTGAAATTTCTCCTTTTGACAGCTGTTTATTAACAGTATTCTGTCTTCTTTGCCTTTTTGTTACTTGAAATAACCAACGATGATGAGGATGATAATAGTGAAATCAGAGGAGGGCTTTCCTGGGTGCCAGGCTCTGTGCTAAGCATCTTCACCTGGGTTTTTCCATTCAGTTCTGACAACCCCCAGAGGGAGGTGGATTGTTATTCTCTTGAACAGGAGAGTCAACAGGCTTAGCGAGGTTAGAGACTCAGCCCAAGGTCACATAGCTAAGGTAGGGCCAGAATTTGAACCCACATAGCCTGATTTTTAAGCTCAAGCGCCTGTATTTTGCTAATTTGCTATAAATTTAAGAGGGACTAATTTCATTTTAACATATAATGTGTGATTTCTGGCTTTTCTTAATGGAAAGAAATTCTAGCTTAGAAAAGATGTGCTTGGGACATCCTAATTTTGAGTAGGTTGGAAGAAAGTTTTTATACCAGCACAAGTTGTGTTTTTGATAGGGTGCTGATAATTGGCTTAATAGCAGTGCATCTGACAGTTTTCCCTATTTAAAATTTGTTTTGACAATTCTGCCAAAGTATGGGGGAGGACAAATATTATTTTTTAAAATGTGAACCTTAACTAGAGAATATTATGATTTGCATGTTTAAGTACCATCATTTCAGCCATATTTGCATGAGGTATTTTTTGTGGATACAAGTTTTTGTGTAAATGTTGGTTCCTTAATAGAATAATTTTTATGCCACTTCTGGGGAAATTTTGTCTTTAAAGAATGATTGGAGAGGACTGGTTTTTATGAGAGATGCATAATGAAAGTTTCTGGACGTTTTTTGAGGACAAGAGAGGGATTTTGGCATTTGTTTCATATTAGAACTGGTAGAGTGGCAGATTATCATCACTCTCACTAAAGTCCATTGTTAAGAGCAGTAGGGATCATGCTCTTAAAATCATTTTTTCCCCATACCTCAGTCTGTAAGTGTAGGATGAAAAGTTGGATGATAATTTGTATTGTTAGATATCAGTTGGCTTTAGAGGGCTAAAATAGGCTTCTTTTAAAGAAAAATCCCATAATTTAAACAAATATAAACAGCAGCTCTAGTGATACTTCTAATAAAATGTATATTTTTCTTGGTTTGTCCTGGTGGTAGTCATTGAGTTTCAAAGATTTCCTATGACATTTTCTTGTTGTCTTACAGATGTTTAACTTTGATCTTAATTAAATGCTGGCTTAAAGGTTCGTGTTATTTACAAGTTTATATATATATATATATGCAGAGTTTATCTTTTATTATTATATTACTTAAGTTTGTTGAAAAATCTGGTTAGTGGTGTAGATTAGTTGGTTTTACTGGGATTTCTTTTAAAATAGTATTTGTTAAAAACTATGCTCCACACTTTTCCAATTTAAAAAGTAAGTTGGGAGTATTAGAAAATGAATACTACATATTCATTATATATTATATATTATTATTATATATAATATTATATATTATATTATATTATATATATTATATATTATATATAATATTATATATTATAATATTATAAATATTATATATTATTATATTCTACAGCTATGGTTTCCCCTCAGGAAAGCTCTGCCGATGTTGGGGATTCATATAGTTTTAATTTGGTGTGATGCAGACATTTGAGAAACTGGCTTTGCATCTGTGACTTATAGGAATTTCTTTGGCTGAAACTTGCAATGAAAGGTTTTGGTATTTTTATTTAACAGAATCATTGGGCTGAAATCTTTAGGATGAGAAAGATAATTTAAAATAAAGCATTAACTCTTGGTCATTTTATAAAAAGTGTTTTGCTTGAATTAATTTTTCCTCACTTAATGCTACCTGCTATCAAAAGACTTTTTACTTTGTTTTTTGAGTTCTGAGCTTCTCCTGGTCTGCCTGTCTGCAGCATTTCATTGGAAAGCGGGCTTAAAGAAACAGGAAGGCTGTGTGGGAATGAGCTCAGGAACTGGGGAAATTCCAATTTCATGGTTCAGAACTCAGTCTTTTCCCTCCTGCGTTGCAGAAGCACGTCATTTGCATTTGTGCATATTAGCATTCTTGCCCCCCGACTGTGCTGAGATTATTGGCTGTTGGCTTTTCATTGAAAAATTACTTTTGTGGTAATGTGACGTGGTTTGCTAAATATTGTATATGTAGCATTCTTGGTTTCTGTTAAAGGCTTAAAAACACTAGTGTGTAAACTTCCGAAGGGGAGTTTTGTGTAAACTTCTGAAGGGGAGTTTTGTTTTTGTGGATCTTTTTATATCATGTTGCATGTGACCAGATACCTCATTTTTGTATTTTTATCATTGTTGAATGGTAGAAAGAAAAAGTATTCCAATTAATTAGCAAATAATCGTGTTTGAACAATCTGGGTGGTAACTTTGTATAATGTAACCTGTTGTTCTAATAATTTGAGTTTAAATTTTAGGTTTTATCTTATTCTTTCAGTGCAAGCTATATCCTCTGGTCAGTTTGCTTGTAATCTTGCTTTTGGTAAAAAGTTAAATATGGAAATAAAACTCAGTGGCATCTTTCATCTCCGCTTCTAAGAAAACAGTGATTTTTCATTATGGAAACTTGGTTGCCACCTGCTTTCCAAATTAGCAGTTGACTTAATTCCAAGGCATTTGGATAACTGGCTTGTCTTTTCCTTCCAGCTTGTACTTCCAGAGTACCTCATCCATGCTTTCTTCTGTGTCATGTTTCTTTGTGCAGCAGAGTGGCTTACACTGGGTCTCAATATGCCCCTCTTGGCATATCATATTTGGAGGTAATATTTAGATATACTTCTAATACTTTTCTTAATTAAACTTTAATTATACTATGGTTGATTGACATGGTCATCTTACATGCTAGTCACCTAAATGAAAACTGAAAGTTAGTTGACATTTATTTTGAAAATCAAGTGGGTGAACAAATAACTGTTTTAATACCTCTTATGGAGCTTACTTTACTACTGTTTAAAGGTTTTTTTTTTAAAAAAAATGAGGTGTAACTTATACAATATATGTGTGCAGGTCTGAAGCACGCAGCTCAGTGAATTTTTACATATGTACACACCCATGAAACTACCACCCAGATTGAGATACACAATAGGTCCAGCCTCAGAAGATTCCCTTGTGTGCATCCCAGTCAGTTACCCTGCACTTCCCAAGGAGAACCACTGACCTCCAAACACTTAGTAATTTTGCCTGTCTTTGCACTTCATATAAATCAAAACGTACCGTGTGTCTAACTTCTTTCTCCATGTTTACTTGATGACTTTAAATTTGGTTATTTATGAAAGATATTCATATTTCATAACTTCTAAAAGTTACATCTGATCTATATAGGGAAGTCAAAAAAATCTCATTGCCCTCGATTTTAGGAAATATATACTGAAGAAGTATTTAGGAATAAATTGGTATCATGTCTGTAACTGACTCTGAAATGGTTCAGAAAAAATATACATATATTAGAGATAGAATGAGAAAGAGAAGGATAAAGCCAGTGTGGTAAATGTGAACACTTGGAATATCTGGGTGAAGAGTTCTTGTACCTCTTCTGTAAGTCTAAACTTATGTTAAAATAAAAAGTCAAAAGAAAAATCTTATTTCCTTTTTACAGTTATTCTTATTTTTCTTGGATTTCGCAAAGTGTAGAGGAGACCAAATGTGACTTGTTTAACTGTCCTGTTCTGATTTAGGGGCTCTAGTTTAAAATTAAGATGATACGGGGCCGGCCCAGTGGCGCAAGCGGTTAAGTGCGCGCGCTCCGCTGCGGCGGCCCGGGGTTCGCTGGTTCGGATCCCGGGCGCGCCGACGCACTGCTTGGCAAGCCATGCTGTGGCGGCGTCCCATATAAAATGGAGGAAGATGGGCACAGATGTTAGCCCAGGGCCGTCTTCCTCAGCAAAAAAAGAGGAGGATTGGCGGATGTTAGCACAGGGCTGATCTCCTCACAAAAAAAAAAAAAAAAAAATGATGATAAAAGGAAAGAACTCCATCTAGAATTAAAAGTATGCCTCCCTGCGTGGACTACCTCTCATTGGAACAAATATTATTTGAGAAGAAAAACCCTCCTTCCCAGCCTGAAGGTTTGCTTTCCTTTCTGAGTCGCTGATAGACTGTGTTTATTACAGGTATATGAGTAGGCCAGTGATGAGTGGACCAGGACTCTACGACCCTACGACCATCATGAATGCAGATATTCTAGCCTATTGTCAGAAAGAAGGATGGTGCAAATTAGCTTTTTATCTTCTAGCATTTTTTTACTACCTATACGGGTAAGTTTAAAAAATAAAATGAAAATATGATTTCACTTTGCTGCCTAAAATTTTGCAGGCATTATGGTCTTAACCTTAAAGTTCACTTAAAGAATAACTCAGTGTCTTAAAGATGGTAACGATAATGGCACAGCGCACACCAGCAAATTCCCACACATTGAATATGAATACACTGGTAGTTGTAGAGACTGCCAGCTGGTATGCAGTTAGAGGCAGAAAGTTCGGTCAGGGGGCTGTTTCTAAGTTTTTAGACACATTCAGTGAGTGAAGGACAATCCTCATTCTCCATGGCAAAGTGATGGCATTGGGAGGATATGGCTGGGTGAGTTTGCCAAAAAAATTTTGCTTAACTTCAATCTTGAGATTGTATTTAATTTTTTCTGTATCATTCTTCATAAACTGTACGCTCTGCCTTTTACTTTCTGGTTTGCTTGATCCAAATGGGATGAAAGAAAGAAACAGTTCTGTCTTACAAGACGGTGCAGTTACTGATTTTTCTCCCTTTACACCGTGATGGACTCATATCATAGTTCTCTAGGTCAGCGTTTCTCAACCTCAGCACTGTTGACATTTTGGGCTGGATAAATCGTTGTTGTGGGGGCTGTCCTGTGCATTGTAGGATGTTTAGCAGCCTCCCTGGCCTCTACTTGCTAGACGCCATTAGCACCACCTCCCCCAGTCATAACAATCAAAAACGTCTCGACGTTGCCAGATGCCCCTGTGGGGCAGCGTTGCCCTGCTGGAGAACCACTGCTCCAAGTGTGCTGTCGGTGGAGTCCCGTGGCTGCTTATTCAAACTAGACAAGGACACTGTCAGGTGTGGAATTATAGCTTTTGTTTAAGCTGTATAAATACACTTTTCTCATCTTTTATTGATATATATTCAACTAGAGAGGGCTTTCTGATTTTCAAAATATGAAGAAAATTAGCTGTATAAGGTGAAATTGTTGTAATTAGCCTTCCATTCCCTTTCCTTTTTGTTACTTGAAAACTTGCCAAGTACTTTTGTTACAAGTAAAACTTGCAACTTGATAGGCTTATATTCATATTTCTCTTTACATTATATAAATGTCCATTATACAAAAAAAGGTATTTTTATGCTTTTAGAGGTTATAATTATGAACACGAGTATCCTTTAGTGCATCTACAAATGTTGTTCATATATGAAACAGAGTGAATCTAAGTTCTGGAAAGTGAAATTCCATGTGTCATTCCAATGTCCTGTTAATTTTCATTTTAAGTTAATTTACATTTTATAACAAATGTCTGGAACAGTGCTGGCATATAGTAGGCACTTAAAAAACATATTTGTTGAAAGAAAGAAAAGAAACGAATGTTTGAACAAATGATAAAATTGGAGATGTACAGTTGTGGGGAATGTTCACCAGAAGATCGTGGCACCAGGATATTCATTTCTGTTTTAAATTGTGCATCGAGTTGCCCCCCTCCTTGCTTTGTGTTTCCATTTAGATACACATGCTTTTGAACCATGCCCTTCCCACATGGCTGTTTCTGTAGAATTGCCCAGCAGTCCATAAGCTTAAATCAAATGGTTATTGTTTTTTATTTTGCTCCTCTGTCCCCTTTTTTTCTTTAACCCTGCTGCTGTTGCCTACAGCCTTTCTCTAGTGGGAAAGTTCCTTAATGGACCATTCCTGTCTGTAAAATTGGGATAATAATAGTACCCCCTCCTAGGACTGCTTGGAGGATTCAGTGAGATCATACATGTAAAAGACCTAACAGAGGGCCTGGCATGAAGTGTGCCCTCAGGAGATGCTTTCCCCTGTTATTAGACATAACTCCAGAGCAGTGTGCTGTTTGGATTGCTTCCCTAAGCTCTGATCCCCCATTAAACGTTCAGTTGTGCTGTTCTACTTGCTAAAATTGGAAAGGAAATAGGGGACAGCCACGGCACATGCACTGAGCCAAGCCCTGCCTTAGACAAAGTCCATAGATGCAGATTAAAATTGTGTTGTGAACTTGTCATTGGTCTTTTCATTTCTGCGATGGTGTGATACCACAAACTAGTTTCCTATATAAAGCAGACTCAACTTTTTGGTGCTCTTAGGTGTTATAATTAGGAATGTTTGAATTAACAGCTTTTTTCTTCTTTTCAGCATGATCTACGTTTTGGTGAGCTCTTAGAACAGTGCTCAGAAGAATCGGTCCAGTTCAGTGCATGCACAAAGCCACCATGTGGAGAGATTCTATCCAGCAAGACCCTGTTTCCAGGAGTAGCCTATGGAATCTGATCAGTTACTTTAAAAAATGACTCCTTATTTTTTAAATGTTTCCACATTTTTTGCTTGTGGAAAGACTGTTTTCATATGTTATACTTGGATAAAGAATTTAAATGGAATTCCGTATAAATTAATATCAAATGATGACCTCTGGTGTTGACAGGATGGACTTGCACTCCTTAAGGAACAGCCGTAATCCCTTGAATGATTGCATTAATTATTGACTGTCCTTAGTCCGTTGGAAGCTTTTGTTTAGAGGAGCTTGTAGGGCTCATTTCGGTTTTATTGAAATGCCATCTAATTATAAATTAGCTGTAGATACCAGGTGCTTCTGATGAACTGAAAATATATATCTAACCTGTGGGAACCATCGTGGGTTTCCTCATCTATCATGTAGATGATTCTATATGGATACATTAAAAAAATAAGAAGAGTGGGATGTTTTCCCTTTAGCTTGAATATTGTCCCTATATATTGCATGAATGAGAGATTTCCCGTATTTCCACCAGAGTAATATACTTTAATTCTTAAGCATAAGTGAACGTGATATAAAAATATATGCTGAATTACTTGTGAAGAATGCATTTAAAGCTATTTTAAATGTGTTTTAATTTGTAAGACATTACTGTTTTAATCTGGTGATAAAGGTATTCTTAAGAATTTGCAAGTACTTTAGATTTTCAGAACAGAATGAGAGAGAACATTGTGTAACTGTCCTGCTGTTCCTTTAGTGCAATACAATAAAACTCTGAAATTAAGGCTTATTTTCATTGCATTGTTTTAAAGATTATAAATAGCTATTTCTTAAACTTGCTTAATCCATAATAAAGGTGTATTACTGTCAGTTTTTAAAAAGATAGTAGAGTATTACATTGTGTGTGTGTTTTTTTTAATACCATGCTTAAATCTAAAAAGGAAGATTTTTAAATGGCTAAGCCCATTACCCCCTGTTGTCAGTTGACAAGATTCATAAACATTGACGGCACAACATCTTCATTTTTCTTACCAATTTAAAAAATTATTGTGACACTTAAAATGTTTTAAGTATTTTTTTTCTTTTTTGAAACAGCAGGTTTTAAGGTAAAATGACTTGTCAATTTGTATTTTTGCTGCTGCTTGTAAGGTAGGTAAATTGTGGCTTGCATGTTTTTGTAAGCATTCTTATGCTTTATTTGGGATGAGGAAGTTAAGGCAATTGAAAATAGTTTAAGTGGTTCAGAAGTTTCTTTTTTTTTTTTGTGAGGAACATCAGCCCTGAGCTAACAACCATGCCAATCCTCCTCTTTTTGCTGAGGAAGACTGGCCCTGGGCTAACATCTGTGCCCATCTTCCTCCACTTTATGTGAGACGCTGCCACAGCATGGCCTGACAAGTGGTGCGTCGGCACATGCTGGGGATCTGAACCCGGGCCACCAGCAGCGGAACACGCGCACTTAACCACTACGCCATGGGGCCGGTCCCCAGAAGTTTCTTAAACAAAGGATCAAAGAAAGAAAAGCAATGTATAGAAATTCCACATAATGATCAAGGGAGTTTATGGATGTGTTTGTGGAAGTCTTAGTCTAAGAACCCCTTGAATTCGAGGCTATTTTATTCTCTACTGGTGAAAAGGCACTTCCCCACCTTTGGGAGAGGAGCTGCACCGTTTGGGGATTGGGTCCTGGGGGTGAGTGTGTTGAAGAAGAGGATGTAGAACCAGAAAAGTGAGGAGAGTCAAACCCTTTCGTAATGAGAGAAGCTTTAAAGACCTTGTATTTTACAGTCTGGAGAACACCTCGAGGGATCTGACTGTTCACCAGTTCATGCTGTCAGCTGTTAATTGAGCACTTGCCAGGCACTGAAGATTCATGCTCTGAGTATAAGCAGTCATTCAGTTTCTAATCCACCCAATTATATCAGCACCCACTCCTCATTTTTCTTTCTAGTTCATAAGGACTTTTGATCAGGAGAGACCTGGCCAAATCTTATATATTACTGATAGGTTTCCAGGGGCTATTACTTGAGTATTCCTGTCAAAGTATTTTCATGAGCCCTTGCTGTCTCTTAGCAAATAGTACTGTCCGTTATAAATTTTAACAAACACCCTTTTAATAATGTATTCCAGGATATTCTCCAGGATTAATGCAAGGTCTACTGATGGCAATTTGTGGAAGCCACCTTCTCATGCTTCAAAAATTAGATATGTAGTTCTTAGCTGATTCCTCAAAGATGATTGACAGTGAGGTTCACCCATCTCGGTGGTAGGTTGTTAGTTCCTAGGCATGTAAGTGATTAGAAGATTGAGAACCTGGATGTTATCATAATATCTACCCATCTTTAGCTTTTCCAGTGTTTTATGAAATCACTTACCAAGAGAAAGCAGGAACATAATACTTGCATTTGACAGTATCCCATTGGCTCTTTTCCTTGCTCTGAATTTAATTTGTTCCCCCCATTAATCTGTTTTGGGTGGTCCTAGCCTTACATCTATTATTCCTGCAAGTCCAGCTGAAGCATAGTTAGCCTGGGTTTGTAATCCTTTCCAGCTTTTATCAAACTACTCCCTGTGCAATGATAGCTGTTTATTTAGGTATTCTTTTCTTTTTTCCTTGTTATAATTACTTTTGATATTAAGTGCTTTCAGAGCTTTCCAACTCTGATACATTAGTGTAACACACTGTAGTTGATACCAACGACTCTTTGTTGCTATAGGTACTACAGATTCTCCTGAGTTAAAAATCTTATGTAACAAATGTAGTCTGTTGAGCAGTTATTCTGTTGAGTAATGTTATATCATGGCAATATGCCCCTTTAGTACTAAGGAAAGGTAGGAGTAGAAACTGATTGGAATGCCCATATCTGAATTTTATTAATGATGGTCGATGATTTTCACAGTACTTAACTGATACTCCCCACTCCCTATCCAGGGTAGAGGAGTGTTTGGTCCCAGGCTACAAATTGCTGATTTGTTTGAAGTTTAAATTATTTTTCATGGGAAGTGGGGAGTGACTGGAAATGACCAGACAATCCACTTTGGATGCGTATCAAGTATTACTAAAGCATTTGAGAAGCCACATGGATTATACATGAACTGCCAGAACTGCCAGACCTCCCAGTCAAGTCCAGATGCCCAGGTAATGGTCTTTCACACAGCAGCAAAGTACACGGCAGTTTGCAGTAAAGCCAGTTCAGTGTTGTGCAGCTTGAGGACCACTCATGCTGATAGCTCTCACAGAGCTCTTCTCTGCTCCCCAAATCAACATACCTTGAAGATATGTCAGATATTTACATAGAAAGGAAATGGAGATGTAGATACACTTTGAAACTAGCAAAATATTTTCCTTGGTATAACACTTCTTTTTTCCTCCAATTATGTGTTTATGAACAGTGTTCATGGAATATTATTGCCGTGGTACAAATAATGACTTACGTGTATCTTTTACAGCCTGCAGGGGTGGGCTTTCATTTTAGGTGTGGCTGTATCACAGCAGTGTGATATTGCGAGCCCATTCAAATAATTATCTATATTTAAAAGTATACATCTAGTTTACTTATTTATATCATTTAACACTCATAAATGTGCATCTCTCAATAATCGGTTGTACAGTATAATTGTCAATCAGATTTTTTTTTTTTTTTGTGTGAGGATGATCAGCCCTGAGCTAACATCCATGCTAATCCTCCTCTTTTTGCTGAGGAAGACCAGCTCTGAGCTAACATCTGTTGCCAATCCTCCTCCTTTTTTTCCCCAAAGCCCCAGTAGATAGTTGTATGTCCTAGTTGCACATCCTTCTAGTTGCTGCATTTGGGACGCGGCCTCAGCATGGCCGGAGAA
The DNA here is from genome assembly GCF_020826845.1 of Diceros bicornis minor. NCBI lineage: Eukaryota > Metazoa > Chordata > Mammalia > Perissodactyla > Rhinocerotidae > Diceros > Diceros bicornis. The sequence continues at coordinate 4,591,564 of NC_080763.1, read as the reverse complement.
GCGGTGCGTCGGTGTGCGCCTGGGATCCGAACCCGGGCCACCAGTAGCGGAGCGCGCGCACTCAACCACTAAGCCACAGGGCTGGCCCCTGTCAATCAGAAATTTTGACAGCAAAAATATTTTAAAATAACACTTCAAAGGGAAAAGATAAAAATATTGAGATCTTGCATTGTTCTTAAGTACTCATTTTCATCCTTTTGGGAAACTATTAATAATGCTAGTCTCAAATAATTTAAGCTCTTTTGCTCAAACCAGTCATTGATCTGTGGTCAGACTAGCAGCTAATGAGTCTCTGGTACTAGTAATATAGCTCAGGAGATGGTTCTGAGCTAATACTGCAGGGTGATGCCAAGAAAAAATGTGCTTCTGTTTCTGGATATGTTGAACAGCTTTCTTAGAACACTCTTCCTTTAAAATTAAGAGTTCTAAAACTAAATGTCTACAAGGAGTAAACAGCTCTGCTGCTTGTTCTGCTTGGTTTTGGAAAATCGTATTAATCATCTAAGGTGATTGATCTGTGAGACTGGAGTGAAGGTTTTATCCTAAATGAATTTTATTAATGCACATTGTGGAGGTGAAGATGTAGAGAACATTTTGACATGGAAAAGAATGAATAAGTTAATTTTATCGTTCAGTGCTTTTTCTAAACATTTCATTTTCTTTGGTTACTATGTTCACGTATTCTGGAGAAGAAGATTTTCTTCAATAATAAATTGATGACTAGGCAGACTCTAAAACTACTAAGAGAAACATAGGATGTAGTTAGCTGTCTGTGCTCATGGTTTGTTAAAGTCTAAGTTAACCTTAATGGTGCTGTACCACTGTCCAAAGAAAATGCCCTAAGTATCCTACCTTCTTAGAGCTGGCTCGATTTAGTTTGCTTTTGTGTATCTAATAAAAACCATGTCCAGTGTTTCCTTGTGTAGTTTGTGGGTAATGGCTGAGTCTGTGTGTGGACTCAGTTTCAGTGGCTCAGGCGGGCGTGTGTGTGACCAGGACTCTAGCTTGTCTCTCCATCACCCTCCCAAAGATACTTCACGTTTCTTTATTATGGAATCATTAAGGTTTTTCCTTATACCTAGTATTAAAGTAGTTTGGTGAAGATTTTAAATGTGGAAGGCTTAACTAGCACTTGCAGTGGAAATTGAGAGATGAATGCATTTTGAAAATTCAATTGATTATTAAAGGATTTGATGAATCCATGTCAATATTTTTCCTCCATTTTCTTAAATATTCATGAATAAGCTATATATTTATATTGGGAGAAAGCTAATATAAGATTTGGTAATGTCACTTTCAATGACTGCCTAAAGCTTAATAGAATATTGTGATTTAAAATTGTATTTGGTTGTAATACCAAAATCATGAGGAAGGTCAATCTATTATTGCAGCCTGTACTTCAAAAAAAATAACTTTCTTGCTGTAACTTTTGGCATTTATTATCTTAGATAAGAAATCTCTAGGGATATGTGATTCTCCCATCTTCCTTAGTATTCTTATAAAAGCTTAAGTTCTAGAAGTAGTCTATATATAAAAGTATTAAAATATTAATTTTATATTATGGCACACACTGGCTCTCTGGTCTGAAGTTCCCAAACAGCATTTGTAATTGTTTTACAGTATTCCCTAATGAAATTACATAAGCAGCAAGAGGAGTGAGAGACAAAATAAGACTTTTGGTAATGATACGATTGTTTAAAATCTGTTTTGATGTGAAATTTACTCTGTGTGGAAGTGCCAAGACCACTGGTTCACATCTGTGGTTACCAGTAGCCCAGAGAGCTGCAGGACTACCATGTGCGACTCTGAGACCACTGAGGTCTGTTAAAACAGGGGGCTCTGACTCATCCTTTGATCCTTGTCTGTGGTCCAAAGGACTGCTTTTAGTGGCTCAACATTGAGTTTAAAGACAAAAAGACATGTTCAGTAGCATAGGGTGAAGTGAAGGAGTAAGAATTGGAGAGTGTTGGTCTGTAAATAAGTGCTTTCTAAAGTCAATGTGAGAGAGGGGTTAAATTCACTCCATGTAGTTCCTAGGGTGAAAAAATGAATGCTCTAAAAACAGAGCAGCTGTCTGAACCAATGAACTCCTCATCTCTGAAAATGTTCCAGCAAATGCTGGATAAACACTTGTTGGGGATGATCCAGCATTGGGAGGGAGGTGACTAGATGATTCATAGGATCCCTCACAACTCTGTATGGCTATGAAGTAGAAAAGACAATGGGAGAAATTTTGGGAGTAATAGAGGATGAAAGTTATTTAAATAATTTTAGCTTGGGTGCTCATACCAATTTTCGTACTTATTACTATGTCATATACCACTCAGAAGTTACAAATAGTAAAATGAGGTAAAGTGTGGTAAATAATAAAAATATGAAGTCAAATATTTTTCCATATGCTTTTTTCAGCATTACCTCCAGGTAAAATAGACCAGAGCAGCCAGTGCATTTCTAAAAAGGAAAATTGTATAGCAAGTTTTCTCTTTCCTAAAAGAGATGAAAGAGACACAATGAAATTGGTCAATAAAAGCTTTAGGAATATCTGCAGATATACATTTACAGTCAAGTTGATAACACTAGTAGTTTCATTTCAACACAAATTATGTTAGAAGACTTAAATTTCAGACGTGGTCATATATATATGCTATGTGGAATTCTTTTTTTATCTAGATACAGATCTTGATCGTGAGTCTCTTGATGATAGATATGCAGCTTGTTTCTCCCGGAACTCATGAAGATAATTATATTGCTGGAAAAAGTAAAGATACATTGAAATACACTGTAGAAAACTAGTTAACAGAGTAGTCACAATACTAGTAGGAATCAGGGATCAAGAAATATTTGCTAAGAACAGTTCTACAGCCTTTTGGGTAAGGAAGTATTTGCATCATGGGGAAGTTTTATCTTTAAATAAAGCTGCATATAGTGTGGAAAACTATTGCTTTAAAAATCAGAAGATAGCATGAAATACAGATGAATGTTTTATATATCTGTAAAATCCTTTCTCCCTTTACTGGCAGGAGCAAATAAGATTAAAAATAGTGTGTGAAGGCATTCTTGCTAATGTATTTCCCCTGGGGGTAAGTGGGGAAGAAGAACGCACTTTCTGTAGCAGTTAACAGTGGTGTACTCAAGAAAATCTATTTCTTAACTTATAGAAGCCCCAGTTTTCTGCTTTTTGTGATGACATAATCCATTTGGAACAATTTTCATAGTAGATAATATTAAAATAAAATCACTAATCTTAACAGATAAGCAAAAATAAAAAAAGCTTTAAATAATTCATTTGGAGTTTTAATAGCTTCCCAGAGGATATTCTTACTCTGCCAATAATCTCATTTCATATCATCGCGAAGTTGAAATTGCATACTGCTAACTTATCAGCACAGAGATGGGAAAGCCTGTTGGCCACAGAATGCTGAGGTGATAAACTGACAGCCCACATTATTGTGGGCTTAATTCTCTCCAAGATTAAAGATGTAAAACATGCATATACATACACACACACATATGTTTGACCAGGTCTTTTGTTTCAAAGAGAGACTTGAGAACATCTTGATTTTGAAGCATCATTTGATTTTAACAGCTAATAAGGGAGCTCTCTGTTTTCAGAACCTGTAAGGTGAAGTGGGTCCTGTATGGACTGTTTTGTGAATGACCTTATTTAACCCCGAGAATCAGGCTGCTTGGTGAGTTTATTGGTTGTTATAATAGTTCACGTACATGACACTTGGTTAGACTGCGAACCCTGGGAAGATGAACTTGCAGGCCCAGGGAGTCGCCTACAGGCCAGGATGCTTTAGGGCCCCCGCCTCTGAGTCGGTCCTGAGGCTGAGGCCAGGTGCTCGGGAAAGGAAGGCATGTTAGCTTGACAGGTGCACAGACAAGTGAAATCCGAAGTCTTTTCAGTAACGTGATTAATACACACAGCATCCTCGGGGCCTTGCTGCTGCAGTGTTCTGAAGTGTTAAGGGGAAAGTAAATGTGGAAGGTGTCACTGGTTATCCACAGCAAAGGATAACCAGCATTGCTTTACATTTTTTGTATGATAGTTATTCATCTATCTTAGTAAATATTTTGGTGATATAATAGGATCCTCATTAGTTCTTTTTGGCAAAAAATCTACCCAAGAAACTACCAAGTTTATAGTAACCATCTCATTTTTCCAAGTGAGAGGATCCATTCCCAGAACTGAATGGGCAAAATCTTAACAGTTGTAGATCCTGGAAGAGTAAACTGGAAAGTTTTTTCATTATTTTGTTTGAAATACTGTGAACTTTTTCAGACATCCAGGTTATATTTAAATGTAAACTAAAAAAAATCAAAATATAGACAGGTGACCTATGAATAATAGAATGCTCTGGACTTTCATTGCCCTCTCGAGAGTGTATTACACTCTATTTGTAATGGTCTGTCCCTGACCACAACCACACAAGAACAGTCCATCTCCTTACCTTTATGGTCTGTATGGCTCCAGATCCTCTTAGGTCCCTCAGGCTGTCTATGGCTTGCTGTGGTGACACTGTGTCAGACAAGTAAAGTAGGAGACAAGCGGCCACTAATAGAACATGACAGAAAAACAGTATATTACTAAATAATTAATGATAGGGAAGAGCATTTTATATTTAATTAGACTTCTTTGGTGCAGAAGGTGAGTTTGGTGTAATTGTTCAAAATCAATTAAATGACAGGCCTTTTAGTATGTGTTTTTGACTGTTAAATTATGGTTTTAAATGACTGTGGTTGAATGAAAGTTTAACACTGGCTTCATTTTTTTTAAACAGCTTTACTGAGTTATAATTTGCATACCATGCCATTCATTCAAAGTGTACAATTCAGTGGCTTTTAGTGTATTCACAGACATATGGAGCCATCACCACAGTCAGTTTTAGAACATTTTCATCACCTCAAAAAGAAACTGTACCCTTTTTTTATCATCTCCCTATTACCCCATCACCCCTCCCTAAGCAACCACTCATCTACTTTCTGTCTCTATGGACTTGCCTCTTCTAGACATTTCATATACGTGGAATCACATGTGGTCTTTTGTGACTAGCTTCTTTCACTTAGTATAATGTGTTTAAGAGTCACACATATTGTGGCACGTATCAGCACTTCATTCCTTTTTATGGATGAATAATATGCCATCGCATGGATATAAACTTTGTTAATCCATTTGGCAGTTGATGGACATTAAGGTTGTTTCCATTTTTTTGCTGTTATGAATAATGCTGCTATACAGTTTGTGTACAAGTTTTTGTGTGGACATACATTTTCATTTCTTTGGGTTTATTCCTAGGAGTAAAACTGTGGGCTTACATGATAACTCCATGTTTAACTGTTTGAGGAAGGACTGCCTGACTGTTTTCCAAAGCAGCTGCACCATTTTGCATTCCCACCAGCAGCGTATGAGGGCTCCAGTTTCTCCACATGCTCGCCAATGCTTATTTTCCATTTTTTGGATAGTAGCCAGCCTAATGGGTGGTAGGTGGTATCTCATTGTGGTTTTGATTTGCATTTTCCTGATGACTGATGTTGAGCATCTTTTCTTGTGCTTATTGGTCATTTGTATATTTTGTTTGGAGAAACATCTATTCAGATCCTTTGCCCCTTTTTTTAATTGTCTTTTTATTATTGAGTTGTAAGAGATCTTTATATATTCTAGATGAGTCCCTTATCAGATATATGTTTTACAAGTATTTTTCACATTCTGTGGGTTGTCTTTTCATTTTGATAGTGTCCTTTGAAACACAAAAGTTTTTAATTTTGATGCTGTCGAACACTAAAAAGAATAATTGTTACTCCAGTGTCCCATTTCATTAACTGTTTTATTTTCCTAGCACATATTTAAAAAGTTAAAAGTTAACATTTGGTAATTAACTTTGGTTTTCATTCTTCTGTTACCCATGGATATTATTTAGAAGTTACTGTCAGTTTCATAACACCTGCGTTGGGATAACATTAGAAAACAAACCAAAACAGAAGAATGCAGGTGCTAAGACTTGTAAATTGTGTTTTGCAGAATCCTCCAAAACAATGCTGAGAATACCTCTCACGCCCACCCAAGTTTTCTGGGTAACACTAAATTTAGGGCCTTAAATAATTCTTTGGATCTTAGCAGACTTATATTGTGTTTTGTTTCATTTTCATACAAAGTGAGCAGATGGCCCAGAAAGAGGAGTTTGCCTACTTTGAGGTTAAACAAAATACTGAATAATGAAAATATATTTCTTACCAAGACAGGATCTCCCAAGTCCTCCATAACAGCTGAAAGGAAAGTACAGTTGTGAAGTTCGTACATTTTCATTCCATCCTGACAATTACAACTAAAGACTTGCTCTTTCTGCCTTCTATTTCTGACTCTAATGCCGAGCACAGTGCCGTGCACACCGAGATTAATAAATATTTTTGAATTAATCAAGAACAAAGTGTGCTTATTTACTTGTTGGGAGGTATTCTGAACACCTCTAAGGGTCAAGGTAGCGGGGACCTTGTTATTGACCTCTTTAAACTCCAGGATCCACACCTGAGAAGTGGAACATCTCACTAAACAGACAGAAATCAGACTATTTTTACCAACTGCCACTTTGATGACTTTCCTCTGCCTCACAAAACCTTAGTGGTTATGGGACAAATGCTGTCTGTTGTAAGAGCTCTCCATTTATCCAGAAAGAGTACAGAGGTAGCGTGTACAGAGCTTCAGGCCCTCGGCTCTGGAGCCCCACTGCCTGGGTGGAATTCTGAATCTGTCATTATTAGATGTGGGAACCCAAGCAAGTTATTGAACCTCTCTGGGTCTCGGCCTTTTCACCTATGAAACGGTGACAGCAGCCGTACCTACATCATAGTGAGGACTGAATGAGGTAACATTTGTAAAGGGCTTAGAGCTTGGCCCAGAGTAAGAAGTAAATGAACATTAGCTGCTATTATCTAGCATTCTGAAGAAATTAGTAGTTCTGCATAACTGAATTTTCGAGGAAAATGAAGATTAACCCTCAAAGAAGCAAAACCATTCATTTTAATCATTTTCAAAGATCCTAAAAAATATATTACACACTTCCTAACTTTGTTAGAGGGTATACTGAACCTAACTTGGTGCTGTGACTTATCATGAACATCAGTTACTGTATTGTAGATGAAGCTGCAGATACATATCTTGTGATAGGATGAGACAGAGGACCAAATGGGTACTGTCCCCTGGGGTGTTCATGAACTGGCTTTCTACAGAGTGTCCCAGATGTGGGTCTGTTTCAGAGATTAGGACCTTCTGTATAAAGGCAGAGAAGGCAGAACACTTCAGTGGCTTTCTGCAAGATTCATACTGCCCTACACCTCTTGGCACCTTCATCTTTCCTCCTCTGCCTGATTGATTCCTATTGGTCTTTCAAAACTCAGCTCAAATTTCATTCCTTGAAATGCCTTTGTGCCCCCACAGAAACCATCACTGTCCTGTATGCTGCCTTGTACACACCTTGTGCAAGTCTTACTGCACTTACATGATAGTGTCGTCAGCTGTGGGTTCCTTGAGGGTGGGGACTGTGCCTCAGTGTGTGTTTTGTATTTACAGTGTTTGGTACACAGTAGCTGTTATGGGGAATTGTGTTCCCCAAAAGATATGTTTAAGTCCTAAGCTCTGGTGCTGTGAATGTGACATTATTTGGAAATAAGGTCTTTGCTGTGTAATCAAGTCAAGATGAGGTCATTAGGGTGGCCCCTCATGCTCTGTGACTGGTGTCCTTATAAGAAGAGGAAAATGCCAAGTGAAGAGACACAGGGAGAACCGTGTGATGACAGAGGCAGAGCTGCAGTGATGCAGCTGCGAGCCAAGGACACCAAGGGTGGACGGCCCCACCAGAAGCTGGGGAGACGCGAGGGAGGACTCTGCCCAGAGTCTCAGGGCGGGTGTGGCCCTGCTGACACCTTGATTTCAGACTTCCAGCCTCCAGAACTGGGAGAGAGTAAGTTTCTGTTGTTTTAAGTTACCCAGTTTGTGGTACTTTGTTACAGCAGCCCCAGGAAATGGTATAATACAGTAGGCAAGCAGTGTTCACCTATTTTATAAAGGAGAACCCGTGAGACAGAACCTGTAGACAACAGGACAGGGAAAAAATTTACCAGACCCTGTTTCTGAGGGATAAACTCTAGAGCTGTCTAGCAATGTGGGCATCAAAGGTGGCACAATGGATAGAAAACTGTCTTAGTCTCAACAAACATTTGTCACTGTAGGGACACCTTTGGAAGCTCTAGGACTATGAACATTTGCAGACATCAGAAGCTTTATTATATGGGACCCTGAAGCATTCAACATGCAAGGCCACCCATCCACCTTTTGTTTGTATTCTGTTCAAACATCAGAGCATTGGTCTGCTAGAACCTGCTAGAATAGAATCTGTTAAGCTTCACTAAACTGAGCTAGTTTAATCTCTAGAAACTTTTCAGTAGAGACTGCTTTCAAAGATTTATTTGGAAAAAAGAAAAAGAATTGATTAGAACAATGGGTCCAAAAATTGGAAAATATTTTTCGTTAGCTGCATGTATCTATCTAATGCTATTTTTCTTAGATTTATCAGAAAATTTAACATACACAACTGTATTTACTTTAAAATTTTGCTTTTATAATTAGTACTAGATGAAAGATCATGTTTTTCTATAGAGAAAGTTTGGAAACTGTAGGATGTAGGATCGCTTCTGCTCTTTATTCCCAACTCTGCAGGCTACAGTTTTCTGTTATCAGAGTTTAGTTTGGCCACAAACAGGTGTGTGTCCCCAAACAGGGTCCCCAAAGACCCCTGTACTAGGTGGTTAGCTCTCCAAAACAGGAGCTACTTGCATGAAGCCCCTGAGCTGCAGGATGAAGGGGAGAAGCTGGCTGGGCTTCCCTTTCCCCCGGTGCGCTGAGACTACTCGGTTATTGATACAGTTTGTACTTTCTAGCTCAAAGCAATGATCTTAAGGACCTTAGAACTTTTAAGGTATCAAACTAGGTAGAGGTAACACTCTATCTTGTTCTAGAATGGATTAAGCAGCTAATTAGTATACAAAAAATACAGTAAGCACAGAGAAGGACTAGCTTTCTCCCTGTGGCTGGCTCTCCACTGCTGTGTGTCTCACTCTGGCAGAGCACCTACTGTTCTTTTCCATGGCACCACTTCTAATCCTTGCATTGCTACTTTCTACTGCTGATTGCCACTCTCTTCTTCCTTTCTCCAAGCTAATTTTTCTTTCCTTATTTTTTTCCTTGACCCATTTTCTTTTGTTTTAAACTTCCATACCAGCAGCTTGTGTATAGCCATTGACAAACAATAAGAATCCCTCTTTCATTCTGGTAGCAAATTCATATCATCAAATATAATTTTCAAGTCATGTTTTTAGGATTACTCATGGCTTAGGGATGATTTCTTTGCTGCTAATTTTTAAAAAATTGACTTTCTTGCTCTTGGAAGCAACTAAGCAACTGAAAGGCTGACCAGTAAGTAAGGTGTTATTATATAACAAGAATGATGCTTCCACCTTTTTGGGAGGGAGAGGATCCCAAAATTATTAGTAACTATCTAAAACAAAAGGAAAGAAAAAAAGCCTGTTACCCTTTTCTAAAAATTTCCAAATCTATTCATTTATCGTTCTTACTCTTCAAAGTCATAACGGCAAATATCTGAGTGCTTGCTCTGTACTAGGCATTGTACTAGTACATTTTATGCATTGTCGCCTTTTAATCCTTGCAACAAACTATAAGGTAGGTAATAACTGAATAAGGATGCAATAATTCGAGAAATCACTTTGACTGGGACATTTCTCATGTAATCTAGAGAAAAGGAGAACGTACTGTATTAAAGTTTTCCGGTTATTTTTAAGGCAGATCGCAAGCTCCTCCATTATTTCACAGCAGCTGGCTACGTCAGGAGTCCCTCCGTGTGGGATTGGATGATGATGAGTGATAATTCCATACTGATGGTAGAGGTCCAAAAGGTTTGGAACTCTATATTTTGACAGTTCCCCTCTGGTGCAGAAAACAAATATGTCTTGTATACCATGGCTCTTTAGTTCTTCTGCCAACAGACCAAGATACACACGGATAGACACATACAAACATTACAAATTTAAATACAGTCAAGAGGGAGAATATGGAGTTAAGTTTCTTAAGCCAAACTAAGTAAATAACAAATGATAACCTGTAGGGCCAGCCCCGTGGCTTAGCGGTTAAGTGCACGTGCTCCACTACTGGCGGCCTGGGTACGGATCCCGGGCGCGCACTGACGCACCGCTTCTCTGGCCATGCTGAGGCCGCGTCCCACGTACAGCAGCTAGAAGGATGTGCAACTATGACATACAACTATCTACTGGGGCTTTGGGGGAAAAAAAAAAAGGAGGAGGATTGGCAATAGATGTTAGCTCAGAGCCGGTCTTCCTCAGCAAAAAGAGGAGGATTAGCATGGATGTTAGCTCAGGGCTGATCTTCCTCACAAAAAAAAAAAAAATGATAACCTGTAAATTTGAGTGCTTATTGATAATTTAAAACAATACTGATCTGTCTTCAAACTAGGGTAAAAACCAAGTCACTAAGCACAAAATAGGAATTAGAAACATCTGGACCCAAAGGTAGTTAAAATTAAACCTGACTTTATAAGTCAAAATGCTTTTTATAGAATTTTAAGAAAATTATATTGCTGCTCTTGAAAAAAATTTTTTTATAATAAATACTGCTTTAAAATAAATTTGAAAACACTTAATACATCTAAATAAACTCCTGAGAAGGAATGATAGCACATTTTTTTATGTTTTCTTCTCACAAAATCAACCTGTTTGCTATGGTCGTCGCTGTGTTGTTTGTTCTTCCCTAAGCACTGTATGGAGCTTCTCCAGCACAGCCATAGTGCCAGAGCTCGCGTTCTCCCTTACATTTGTACTGTCCCACACCATGACGTACTTAATTTTATGCACTAGGTTTCTAGGAAATACAGCATTAACTGTATTAACATGATGTAACTTAGCTAATTTCACTATAATGATATGAACCAAGCAATAGTTCTATAGACCATTGTATACACTGGAACTTCCCTATGGCCATATTTACTATAGAGCATTTGATTCAAAATGAATAAGTAATTTGGGCTTATCTGAGCCCCCTCTTTCTTCCCATCTCCTAAATCCAAGGACATTTAGATATTTAAGTACAAAGTGCCTTTTCCCATGAATCTCTAGACCTGCACTTGAAATATGGCTGGTCCAAACTGAGAGGTAGTGTAAATGTAAAATACATATATGATTTCAAAGACTAAGTATCAAAAAACCCCTATCTCATTCATAATTTGTTTTATACTTAAAACCTATTGAAATGATACTATTTAGGCTATATTAGGTTAAACAAAATATATTATTAAAATTCATTTTACCTGTTTTTACTTTTTTAATGTGGCAACTAGAAAATGTAAAATTACATACATGGCTTTTATTTGTGGTTCCCAATATAGTTCTATTGGATAGTGCTGCTCTAGATATACTATTATATTTTTGTACTTGTAAAAGGATTTAATCTGTAGTTAACATATTTAACCATTTTTAAGAGAGTAGGTAATTTTCTATTTGCCTCTTGTACACACTGGATAATTTCTGTTACACAGTAGTCCTAGAAAGGACTCTGGGGAGGAAGCACAGGCACTGCTGCAGGGAGATTCACGGTCTCTGCCATCAAACATTGTCATCTGTTTTGTATATTGGATTCCATTTAAGATTTCAATGGAAGAAAAAAAGGTTTGGTAAAAAATTGGAAACCCCTTTTATGAAGATACTAAGTGAATAGGGCTTTCCAAAATACACAAGATTGGTTTTTGAACCAATGCTTTAAATTACATTTTGCTTATGACTTAAATGTTACCCAAATGGAAATTTCCTACCATGGTGGGTATCTCTAAAGCAGAAAATCTGTACAAATACTGCAAGGGTCAACTAATCGATTGGCTCTTTTTTTTTTTTTTTTTTGTGAGGAAGATCAGCCCTGAGCTAACATCCATGCTAATCCTCCTCTTTTTGCTGAGGAAGACCGGCTCTGAGCTAACATCTATTACCAATCCTCCTCCTTTTTTTTTCCCCCAAAGCCCCAGTAGATAGTTGTATGTCATAGCTGCACATCCTTATAATTGCTGTATGTGGAACGTAGCCTCAGCATGGCTGGAGAAGCAGTACATCGGTGCGCACCTGGGATCCGAACCCGGGCCGCCAGCAGCGGAGTGCGTGCACTTAATGGCTAAGCCACGGGGCCAGCCTCTGATTGGCCTCTTTAAGTCTTCTTTGGTAGGTAAAAAATAAATTAAAGAAAGTATATTAGCAAATTGATATTCCAGAACAACCAGGAAAAAACTTTAAGATGTACAAAATCTATACTGGTCAGAATCAAGCAATATGTACATTTTCCTTTGGTGTGTTATAAGGACATTGATAGGACTATTAGGCTTGAGATAACCAGGCCAACCAGAATAAAACATTTTGAAAATCCAAATTTGTTGGCATCATGCAATATGTAAATTACAAATTGAGGTAGATTATCAGGGTATTTGTAGGATTATTAGACTTGAGGCTATAGTGGTATGAACATCTTAGAGCATGTGAAGATTATACTCTATTCCCTCTCTTCCACCTAGATGCTGGCTCTCTAAATTTTCTATCCAGGATGGACAATTTCACTCTACCTCTGGGTTTCCAGCTCAGGCTGAATCTTTACTATCACAGGCAAGTCTATAAAGAACAGTTATGTTCAAAGATCTGGGCAGGGCAGTGTCAGTTTTCTATTTACATACTTTTCTCCCTCCAACTTACACATTCTAACCTTGAATGCAGTTTCTATGTATAAAAGAACTACAACAATCAGTGAAAAGCAGTGCTATGTTTCGTAAATGATGAGTTCTCTGAGCCCTTCACAAATACTTCTTCACATATTAGAATAAGTCCATAGTTTGAAACTTTATGAAATATTGAACATTTATTTGGAAAATTGAGAAGAGACTACAGTTTGTTTTTTCTGACAAAGAGATTTTAAGTATTATTTTTAACAAAACCTATTAATAAGGTTGTCTCATTTTACACCTACCTGTATCTTTTTGGATATTTCTTCTAACATCTTTAAATTTACAACCTATAGGTAGTAATGAGGCAAGGGAAAAAGTCAGTTTTTGGTCATGTATAACAAGCATATTTAAACATATATATAGTGTACTGTAGAAAGTCACTCCACATGATCATTTATATGCTTCAATTCCATTTTGAATGTGAATTTCAACTTCTTATATTCTTAAGAAAATATTCTAGGGATCCTAGCAGAAGAAACTCCTAATCTGAGGATTCTTTCTTCTGTTTCCTTTCTGTAACTGGTACCTGGCTGTCGTCCTCAGCCTCACATCGTGCCCCAGTGTTCACGGTTTCTTAAGAGAGGTCACTCAGAAGTGTAGAACTGTGCGTGTGGGTGTGGAGGGGTGGAAGAGTGGATCTATGCTCCTTTATTGAGAGCCCTCAAGGAGGGCTTCCAAAAGTGAGTTCCCCAGTGCTGATGGTCTATGAAATTCTCTTACTGCTCAGTACAGAGAATGATGTTGTTAGCTGACAAAAAAATTATTTCAGATATATCCACAGGAAGCCAACTGTAGTGTCACCTACCTGGCAGAGCACATAAACCAAGAAACTGAGGACAATTCACTCGCGACAGAGGGAGCCTGAAAAGAGGATCACTGTATCAAGTTTGGTCCAGTTTTAAAAGAGTTGTAAATGGAAATTCAGTTTAACCAAATGTGCACTTGGCACTGAACAAGGGTGTTTTAAAGTTTTAAGTAGTAATAAAACAAAAATTCATAGTTAAATAGCAATGTGTTGGTCACAAAAAGGCCTAGAAAAACTGGAAGTTTTAAAACAGGGACTTACGGGCATTGTTACAATTTACGTCTAAAAAATGGCAAATTAATTTATTCTTACCTTAAAGATGATAATGCCTAGATTGCCTGCAGCTAGTATAAATTGTACTTAAGGCACTCTGTGGTATGTTACCTGAGATATTTGTGTTAGTAATCTTACGTAAATAAGCTGGAAAAGGGCCAACTGGCAATCTCATCCCCAGCACTCATTCTACATTACTATTTTAAGATTTCTTTGTAGGACTTCCTTAAATAAATAAAATTTCATATAATAAAAACCACAGGCCACCCATTCTTTGTTGTAATGGATTTTGGTTAAAAAGAAATAATTTCAAGAAATCCTATTGGCAGTTTACAGTACTCAGGGACCAAGGGGCAGAGGCTCACTTTGTCTGCAAGACAGAGGTGACTGCGGAGGAAACCGGGCATCACATACATACCACCTGACTGAAAATTAGAAGTTTTTTTGAGTTTAAAAGGGGAGTTAGAAGGGGAAATGAAAGATAATTGCTATTTGATGGCAGAACAAAAGAACTTTCTGGACAAGAACACTTACGCTCCTTTTTCTCTTCCACAGTAGGGCACGGTGCTTTCTTAAGGAGAGAGATTATTACATTTACAGGGGTGAGAGAAAGCATTTGACTGCTGGTTGTAGAAAATCTGGTGTAACCATAAGTCATTCCCAAGATTTGGAAGTTGATTTTATATAGAAACTTTTGTTTTTGTCATTGTATCTATAGTAACGTGGCTTTTATCTTAAACAGGGTCTGCCGATAGATGCAAGACAGACGCAAGTAGTTCTAGGATTTGACTTGATAAATGATTAAATATCTTATCCTGTGTTTGGTACACTATTCTTTTGTTGGAAAAGAATAAGTAGATTTTGGTACTAAATGGGAGATCATTCCAATCCTATCTCAACTCCTTACTTACTTGTTTCTACTATGGTTTTCTCAATTGAGTTAAAAGATCACTTAAAGATTAGAATTATATAATCAGCAGAAGAGAATCAGTAAATATTTTCAATATGTGGACTACATTCTACAAAGATTACGATGTACACATTAAGTATTTTAGCTCATCATTGATTAGAAATGTTAACATACCATGATATCTGAATTGGAGTCTGTTCATCTTCAATAGGCTCTTCGTCTGATGAATCAAACTCGCTTCTTTGCATTGAAGTAGGCTTCAAAAGAAATCAGTTATGTTAAATAACTGTAAAGAAGAATATTTACTTATACTCTTAGTATACCTGATCCTTGCTTAAACACACAATGCATGGTTGCAATTTATTCAGTTACCAACCTGGAATATCAGAGAGCAGCAACATCAATGATAAGTGACTGCTGTTTACCATCCTATTGATAATTACAGCACTAGGGAGCGGCAAGTGCGTGGGATTGGGAGCCAAGGAATCTGGCTTCTGGTCTTGGCTCTGCCACTCACTGTATAATCTTGGACAAGTTACTTCAGTTTTTTCTAGATCTCAGTTTTCCACAACTATAAAGTGAGGAGATTTATTCATTCATTACAAACATTTCTTGGACACCTTCATTTGCCAAGCTCTGGAGAGGCAAGGATCCATAACATAACTAGCCTGCCTTCAGTGAGAGACAGCTGTGTGCATGGACGACAGAAGAGAGTTGTAAGCGCTAAAATGGAAGCATAAACTGTGCACTTGAGACCAGAGAAGGGAGTGACTGCTTAGAGAGCTGGAGAAAGCGTCCCGGAGGAGATGCAGTAGCTGTATTTTGGAGGATGATCAGGAGGTTTTTAGGCAGATAGGGGGAAGTTAAGGCAATTAAGGCACAAGGAGAAAGGCTTGTGTATTCAGGACTGGGATATCAGAACAGAGGAGAGGAAGCTAGAGAAGCAGTTTTACCTACCCTATTTCTCAACAAACAACCCCAGACAGCCTCGTAGTTTGGTTGGCAGGGTGCAGGGGGTGGTGGAATATAGGTGAATAACCTGCCTCCAGCTCTGTGAATCATCGAATAGGGAGATGGGGATGGAATACGCATGCTCATCTAAGCAGGGGGAACTCGATCCTGCATGTAGGCAGCATTTCTACGTGGAAGACTGTTGGACCAATAAAAATAGGACAAGTGAAAAACACATCTTTCTTCTACTCCTTAGTTGGAACCAACTGAGAGAGAAGATAGTGGAGAGGCAAATGGAGATCAATATGTTAGTTTTATTACTGAGGGTCAAATGGAGGATGTGGCTGTAAAGCTGTGGTCAAGTGGGCTTGTCAATTCTTCAATCCAGGATTGGATTTATCCACCCAGTCTTAGGCTGGACTAGTGATGGACAACCCAAGTCTCCATTGTGGCGGAGTGCACCCCAGAAAGTACTCTCTGCAGAGAAGGGAAGAAAGGGTTGAGCTACTTGTGTGATCAGATCACTCACTCTTCCCCTTCTGGGGACAGGTGGAGAAGCAGGCCAAGAGTGAAGGACAGGGGATGTCCCTCCACATGGGAACATGGGGATTAGCAAGTGTGACCACCTAATGTCCTTTCTAGCTCTGGAGCTCTATTCTATGACGGTCTTGTTTGTTATGGCAAGATCACATTACAGAGCCGATTTAGGCTATGGATTTGATTGCTTCGCATCTATCTGTATTATTATTATCAACTCAACTCAAATGAAGGCCTTTCAATAGGTTGTCAGCACCGGTGGTAGGTGATGCGAGTCAGGGGCTTCAGCTCCTTGCCTCTGTTTTTTTCTTTCTTTCTCTTTAAAGCAGTTTTTAAAGATTTTCAGTTTGTGTGGCCCATTCCCTCAGGCTCCCCCAGCCAGGTGTGCAAGTTCTAACAGGCTGCATGTTTCCGCTCCCTCAGGCCCGGGGATTCTGAACCCCAGGGAATGGGACGCAATGCCAGGTGGCCCTGGGAGATGGTGACAGTGGTGTCACACCCACGGGGGGGGGCTGGCAATCGTCTTTGGTGACGTTTTCCCATCGGCGGTGAGGACTGCTCCCAGGGAGGCGCAGGGAGCCCGGACATCCTCTAAGGCCGGGGTATCAGGCAGACACCTAAGCTCTCTCTGCCTCAGTTTCCTCCGTAGGACGGGCCTCAGCCCTCTCTGGCAGGGCTGTCGTGAGGCGCAGGAGACCCCGCAGGCGACAGCTTCAGCCCACGACAGGCGCACAGCGAGCGTCCGTCTCCCCGCGCCCGCCACTGACCTGCCCTCCGCAGCCGTCGCCCTCGCCGGTCCCAGGAAGCGCCACCTCCCGACCCAGGACGGTTACTTGCGAGTCATGCCCGACCAGGCCTGCGCTGTCCCCGGGCCCAAGAACTGGCCTCGGCACCGCTCCCGCCCCTGCGGCTCCGCCCCTCCAAGCCTCGGCCGACTCACCGGCTTCATCACTGTCCGCCCTGCGTCCTGACCGGCCACCGCCTACCCCGGCAGCACCGGTGTCTCGGCCTCCACCCGCGCCGAGCCCGCCCCTCGGCTCAGCTCATTGGCTCATCCTTCTGTGCGGTGGGCCCGGCGTCTCCTAGGAGCCAATCAGACCCTCTCCCTGGTTTTACCCCGCCCCCCCGGGCCTCGCCTCGGCCTCTAACCGCTCATTGGTTGCTAGGAGGCCTTTGAAAGACGCGCGGAGGAGGGCCTGTTGAACGTTGATTGGCTGGGAGGGCGCCCTCCTCCCGCCCGTTGCGAGCGGGGAGCGGGGAGGGCGGAAGCGCTTTCGGGGATGCTGGAGAGTCCCGCTTTGTCATGGCGGGAGTTCAAAGTGGTACCACAGAAGGGAAATTTGTTTGTTTTCTGAAATTTTTTTATATTTTAAGGCATGGGGGGAGCACTGTCTTGGAGCGTCTTGTGAAAACACACCACGTCTCATAGAGTTTATAATTATGGTCATATCTAGTCGTACAAATATTATGGAAACGACTAAAAATCCAGATTATAAACATACCTTGTATCTTTGATATTTTATGTTTTTTACCATTCCAGGACCTAGACAGGTTAGGGTGTAGATCAACATTCCTATTCACTAAATATGAGTGAAACAGAAGCATACGAAGGGAAGATAAAAAATCTCCAGATGGTTCTAAGTGCCAGTGTTTCTACATAATTGGCTATAATCTTTAAAAAATGTGTTTGATTATTTTCTCCCCCATTCTCCAGTCCCCATTAGGCTGGCCATGGGGAAGGAAGTCACCTGAAGCAACATTACCTGCAAATCTGACAAAAGTATGCAGAAGTTTCAGCTCTCTGTCTCAGGTTGTGAAAACCAGTGGGTACAGAGCTATTAGGAAGAATTCCTTAGTAAAGAAGATAGCACAGTTTGACTTAGAGACTGTGTTAATCAGGTTCTCCAGAGAGACAAAGAATATGATATATACATGAAGAGATTTATTTAAAGGAATTGGCTTCCATAATTGTGGAGGCTTAGTGAGTCCAAAATCTGATGGTAGGAGGGCCTGAGGGGCTGGAGACTCCGGGAAGAGTTGCAGTTGGAGTTCAAAGGCAGTCTGCTGTAGACCCAGGATGAGCCGATGCTGCACATGAAGTCTGGAGGCCATCTGCTGCAAAATGCACTCTTGCCTTTTTGTTCTATTCAGGCCCTCAGCTGATTGGATGAGGCCCAGCCACGTTATAGAGGGGAGTCTGTTTTACTCAAAGTCCACCAGTTTAAATGTTACTCTCTTTGAGAAGCGCCCTCACAGAAACATCCAGAATAGCATTTGACTAAATATCTGGGTCCCATAGCCCAGCCAGGTTGACATATAAAATTAGCCATCACAGACACACTAGACTTGATTCATCCATTCATTCAGTAAATATATGTCGAGTACCATCTGTGTCCTAGGTACTATTCAAGGTGCTGGGAATACTGGCATGAACTAAACAAAGTCTCTGCCTTCATGGGGCTCACATGCTGCTGGGGGAGACAGTCAGGTAGTGATATATGCTGTGAAGAAAAATTGAAACAAGTGGAGCCTGATGATGGTGCCGTTCTAGATAGAAAAGTTAAGGAACGCTTCTTTGAAGCGATGTCATTTGAGAAACATCCAAATGAAGAGAGAGAGTGAACCATTTGAATATTTATGGCAAGAGTTTTCAGTCTGTCTGAAGAGTAAAGAGGTGCAAAGGCCCCGAGGTGGGAATATGCTGGTGTGTTCAAGGAACAGCAAGGAGGCTAGTGTGGGTGAGGCTGATGGAGTGAGGCAGAGAGTGGTAGGAGATGAAGCAGAGGCTTAAGAGCTTCTTTTCTGAAGGATTCAAGAGAGGGTCCAAAGAAAGCTTGGGGCCTGGGCTCTAGGTGGGCTAATTCCTGTCTCTGTATGGCGCAGGGGAACAAGTCCTTTCCAGGTGGGCTTCAGGATGTTTGATGCTCCATCACTCCCTAACTCTCGCCTTCTCTCCACTGCCCCCAGTGTTGTCCCCACACAGCTGTTTAATCTGCATCATCGGGTGTCCCTTCCATTTCCTCAGAACAGACCTTCCTCCCGGGAACTAATGCAATGCCAGCCCCCTCGTGTGTCATCCAGATTCTGCCCCCTCTGGACTCCACTAGCTGTGCACACGGTCTCCACCTGTTCTGGCTCCTGCTGATTCTGCAGAGAGGAGAGGCCGGCTCCAGTACTGTGGTAGGAAGGAGGTGACAGGCTGGGGGGAACTGGGAGTGTTTCAACTTCTGTTTGTTCTCTCCACCAGCAGGGCTGTGTGCAGGCTTTACTCTTTCACTCCCCAAAGACAAACGCATCTCACCTCTGTGATGTAGGGTTTTTGGGTCCAGTCCGGGGGTTGGCAAACTATGGCCCACGGGCGAAATCCCACAGGCTTGTTTCTGTAAAGTTTTGTTGGAACACAGCTGCACTCGTTTGTGTCAGTGTTGCTGAAGGTGGCGTTTGCTCTACTCTTTGTGTAGTAGAGTGGAGTAGTTGCTACAGCGGCTGTATGGCTGCACAGCCTAAAAATTTACCCTCTGGCCCTTTACAGAAAAAGTGTGCCCACCCCTGGTATATAGTCTATGAGAGAAACATATATTTCTTTTAATAACATGATTTTAAGTCTACTTCTTGAGGTGAGAGACCTGGCCTTATCATGCTAAAACATTCTCCTTTGCTTGGCTCGGTCCCTTCATTATGGAGGGTCCCACATAGACTGACAAGGCCTCTGGCTGAGCCGTCTGGTTAAATGGCATCATAGTAACCTGGTTTCTCTCTAATAATCCCCAAGAGGCTCGCCTGAGCGGAGGAGTCGGGGCTTATGTTCAGCTTGCCATACCTGTCGTCTTCAGTTAATTTTTTGGTGTGTGACTCATGGCTGTTAACAGAAATGTATATGGTCAAAACAATGTGGACGATTTATCCAAACTACCAGAGGGAGAAGTGTTAACACATGTTCCCAGACAGATGAGAATTTTGAGAGATGCTCAAAGAGAAATGAAACACAACTGCCATCAGTAGTTGCACTTGGATGTATGTTTTACAACTAGATCCATATTTTAAAAATATTTTAATATTAATACTAATGGATTTGACGTGTGTGTTGGAAGAGAACACTGGAATCATAGAGTTGAATGCAACTTGGAGAGGATGTACTTCCTGGTTCGTGAAGGCGAGTTTGAGAATTTCTCTTGTCGTCTTGATGATGATCAGATACAGTATGTGACACCTGCAGTAGGCATGTGTGGTTTCCCATGGCTTCTCCCTTTGGTGGGTTACCCCTTTCCTTTCATGGGATCTTGCTGGGCACGTAACTGGGCCTGCCCCATAAATGTACCTGTTCCTCTGGTCACAGTTCCAGGTCAGGGAAGGAATGGGGCCTAACCTGGAATGTCTTCCTTGTCCCGTTTGCTTTGCTTGCTGATGCTCTTAATTTCTTCTCTACCTTCCTAAGTTTTCTGTTTTACCCCAGAATGAGGCTGAGTTCTAATTTGCAGTGGATAATTGGAGTATATTGTAAAATTTATTAAACATTTAAAATTTAAAGTGCTATTGTATTTATAATTGGAAGGGACATAACAATGTCGCTCACGCCACGTGCTCTTTTGCAGTGTGACTTTGCCACGCCAGGTGGAGTACACTCCTCTTAAGTACGGTCTGGCCTTAGTGACCAGTTTAACTAGCAGAATGTAGCAGAAGTGACAAACGATAAGCTCAATAAAATTTCATACCCATGTAACCAGCACCCAGATCAAGAAATGGAACATTACCAGCCCCCAGAAGCCTCCTTTGTGTCTCTGTCCACTAGCCCCCACCCTCCAACGTTACATCTGTTTGATTTCTGACCCTATTGCCTAATTTTGCTTGCTTGTGAATTGTATATAAATGGAATCTTTTGTGTCTGGCTTCTTTTGCTCAACTTTATGTTTGTGAGATTCATTCATGTTGTTGTTTGTGGTTGTACTTGTTCATTCTCATGGCAGTGTTCTGTTGTGTGAATCTACTATAATTTATTTATCCAGTCTACTGTTGATAGACATTGGTTAGTTTCCAGTGCGGGGCTGTTTTGAATAGTGCTGCTATAAACATTCTTGTCCATGTCTTTTGGTAAATATACATGTATATTGCTACTGGGTCTATACTAGGATTGGAAGTACGTGTGTTCATCCTTAGTTGATACTGGCAGTTTTCCAAAGAAGTTATACTAATTCACACTCACTGGCACTGTTTTGGAATTCTAGATCAACATCTTCGCCAGCATTTGGTATTGTCTGTCTTTTTCATTTTAGCCATTCCGTGAGTGAGTCACTTTATTTCAAAGCTGTATCTAATTTCAAATTTTTGAAAGACTAACACTAATCAGTTGGATATCAGAGAGAATCAGTAGATGCCATTCTTTTTTTTTTTTTATTTGTGAGGAAGATCAGCCCTGAGCTAACATTCACACCAATCCTCCTCTTTTTGCCGAGGAAGACTGGCCCTGGGCTAACATCTGTGCCCATCTTCCTCCACTTTATATGGGACGCCGCCACAGCATGGCCTGACAAGTGGTGCGTCGGTGCACGCCTGGGATCCGAACCGGGCCACCAGCGGTGCAGCGCACGCACTTAACTGCTCCGTCACAGGGCCGGCCCCGATGTCATTCTTTAAGAGGTAGCAGAAGTTCATAATGTTAGGAATTTTTGGAAAATGTTTCTATCTTATGTATTAATTACCATGTATAAATATTTTTCTGCATTATTTTATATATATATGTATCATTGCAATGTGTATCTTTTGGGGGTACATGCCTATTTTAGACCATAAAACTACTGATATGAAGTGAGTGGCCCCCAATTAGGAAGGTCCCCCAATGTAGACAACATCAGTGAGCACCTCACACTGTGATGGAAGAACTGTTATTTAAGTTCCCCAGGCACCACCAGCTTGGGCTAAAATTAAAGTCACAGGGGCCGGCCTTGTGGCTTAGTGGTTAAGTGCGTGCACTTTGCTACTGGCGGCACGGGTTCGGATCCCTGGCGCGCACCCATGCACCGCTTCTCCAGCCATGCTGAGGCCTCATCCCACATACAGCAACTAGAAGGATGTGCAGCTATGACATACAGCTATCTACTGGGGCTTTGGGGAAAAAAAAAGGAGGAGGATTGGCAATAGATGTTAGCTCAGGGCTGGTCTTCCTCAGCAAAAAAAAGAGGAGGATTGGCATGGATGTTAGCTCAGGGCTGATCTTCCTCACAAAAAAAGAAAAACAAGTCACATTAACTATCCTTTATGGAATAATATTTCTCTGGTTCTTTCTCTATGCACTATGTGAAACTGCATCCCCTCTCTATTGTGCAAATTGCTCAGTGAGTCCTCACGGATGACCTCCCGTATGCTCTGAGATACAAAAGCAAGACAGCTGCTGTCTTGGCGCTCCTGCTCTCCTGGCTGGGGTAATGTCTCAGGTCACTGCCAAAGCCTGGAGCAGCAGCCATGCTGATGTCCCTGAAGGTGCTGTGACTGTGGGGGTACTCTGACGACCCACCCAAACAAAGTGCCACACTTCTCTGTCGCTGCTGACATTGCTGGCACAGGATTTTGCTAACCCTCTCATCCTCAATGTCCCATGGAAAATTTAATTAAACAGCTCTTTTTTTATTGGCTTTTTAAAGTCCTGGGACCCAGGACGTTGGGTGTGGCCAACAGTGGGCAGTACAGAGAATCATCCCTCCTTTCTGGGTCTGTCTTGATGACATTGAACCCAATTTGTGTACTTTGACTTCTTTTACCTTAGGGTGAGTTACTTCCCACGAGTCCTCTGGCCTCTCCTGTCCAGAGTCCTGGCAAGATTAACTCACCCACCCTCTGCCAGCTGTGCCCAGGCTGCGTGAGTCCCACGTGCTTGGGCTCAAGCTAGGGTGACCTTGCTTGCAGGTGGGCCTGGGTCCGTGCTGGTCTATCACTGTTGTGCTGGCACAAGCATTAGCAGCTCTCCCTTTTACTTTCAAAAGTGTCCACGTTTGAGTGGTAAATTATATGGTCACCCTTTCTCAAGCAATCTTTAGGAAAGTTTTCCAGACGTAAAACAGAATCAAAACCACATTTTAGAACAGTCAAGAAATAAAACATGTAGGAAAGAATTTTGGACTCAGAAGGCTGGTGTTGGCGTTGCAGTGACCTATCTAGTTTGCTGCCCCTGCTTTTCCTCTCAGCCCCGTGGCTGGCAGCCACTTGGCCCCACCTGCAGGCTCATCTCTGCTCTGTTCCCAGCCAGTTTCTTCCTTTCACAGGGAGATGGAAAGAGCTGGAGTAGGGCGCTCTGCAACTCAGTTGGAGGTTAATACTTGCGGTGGTGAGCCCACCCGGTATACCCTGTGCCCAGTTTTCCTAATCTGGCTTCTCTACTGTTCCTGAGACAGTTTCTATTTTGTTCATATCTTAGTTCTGAATGGGGCCCTAATGATCTCTTGCCAATTTCCCCATCCCTGGCCTGCCCTGGACTCTGGCTCCTGACCCTCAGTCACACAGGTTCTGCTGTCCACTGCCAGCTTTCTCCATGTGGCCTGTCCTACCCTGTCGCCTGCCCTGCCCCTCCATCAGTGCACTCTGCTCTCTGGAAGCTGTTTTGTAACCTCCTGTTGCACTTGCCTGCTGGGTTCCCACCAGGAAGGCAGTATGCTCTAGCAGAAAGAGCAAGGCCTTTGAAGTTAAATCCCAGTTCTGCAATTAGCCAAGGGGTCTTGGAGTAATCACCTAACCACGTAACCTGAATTGCAAGCCCCTCATCTGCTGCGTGTAGAATGAAATTGCTACTTGGAAATGAATGAAATGACAGAATTCTGAGCTCAGAGAATTCCCTGGTGAGTTTGTTTGGTATGAAAGAATTATCTGGGGCTGGATCCATTTTTGGGAAATTCAGATTTCTGAACTTGAGGAATCAAGGCTCTACATAAAAGAAGCTGGGAAAGAGAGCCTGAACAGCTGGCAGAATTTTCTATCTTCAGGTTAGGAGGAAGTCTGGTCAGTTTCTGAAGCTGGGCTCCTCACCTGTCCCAGCTGCTGCGAGCCCGGAGGGGCTGGGTTTAGGCAGCTTCTGAGAGGCCCTTTTCCCCATCTCATCGCAACTTGGTTTTGGGGAAACCAATTTGAGAAATCTGCCAGGAATGGAGAAGAGGGTGATCCTCTTAAATCTGTAGTTCAGTAATACCCAGTTCATTGTCGGTATAATCTAAAATAAAGAGAAAGGGCATTATTTTTATCACTTCATACTGAAGTGAATTCAGAATGAGTTGGAAACATGTATGTTATAAACATCCATATTAATAACCTAACATATAAAACAGAAATTGGCAAGACTAACCAGATCATAGTTGTGTTCTTCCCGGAATGGGAGATGGCAGTAAACATCTTCCTCCTGTGCAGAAATCCCCACTGTGGGACTCAGATCTGATTAAAAGAGCCAGGCTTACAGTTAATACGGTATATTACATACATTTTTCAGCATTCAGTAGTGACTGGTGTCTCCGTGGATTTGGCCAGTTCCTGGCAATTATGCATTTGGCTGCTAATATAAACCAGCCTGCCCAGTGCCTGGAAGGACAATCCGTGTCTGAGTGGGTTTTAGTCTGGGAAGGATGTTGTTCAAATACCACATCCCTTCCCAAGGTGTTCAAATCCTGGTTACAGTTCTGTCCTTTAAATCTATTTTATCCTGAAACTTGACCAGAAAGGATATGGCCACATCCCTTTGCCCCTTTCAGCTTCCGCAGCAAACACCTGGGGGGCTTGCGAGAGTTTTACAGCAGCCATCTGCCTCTTAGTCCAGAAGGAGTTTTGTGCCTAATCAGAAAATCATGTTCTGAACCTAACGTGTTGGATGGATTGTTAGAAAACACTAATTCTTTCAGAGACTCTTAAATCTGGAGGCCGGGCCAAATTCCAAAGTGAGTGAAGGCATTCTTTTTCTCAGATGTCCTCCAGCGTCATCTGAGGGCGTGTTAACCAGCCTGCCCTCAGCTGTAGTGGCTTCACACCCGCTCTTCGGGCTTTGGCCCTTCATTAGGAAGAGAGGCTGTTGCTGGTGTATTTTGTATAGCAGTGGAAGCTGGTGAAAAAAAGCAAACACTTTTTAGAAATTTGAGCAAGGACTATCTTGGCAAATATGGAGAGAACTAGAACGTGTGTTCTGTGAGGCAGAAATGTTTGTCTGTTTTGTTAATTACTATTAACAGTGTCTAGCTCATAATAGTCACTCAGTAAATATTTGTTGAATAAATAATTAAGTGAATGAATAATTATAAGCCCACCCTCTTCTTAATTGCACAGTAAATATCATCTTGTCCATTTCTTATTCTCTTTTATTTTTCTCATTTTGTTTTTATTCAACATAGACAGAAGGTAGTTACAAGCTTTTCTCTGTTAAATGGTGCAAATGGAAGGTAAATACGGTTGCCTTGCCGGGGCGTTGTGTGTACTTGTCAGTCTCTTCTCTTGCCCTTCTCTCTCTTCCTCCACTCCCCTCCCCGCTCTCCTCAACAAGGAGCCCCTCCCCTGGCTCAGCCTGTGGCCTGGCCTTCCTCACAGAGGAAAATCTGTCTGCACCTATCGCATTATTTGGCCACGACAATGCTCACCCCTTTTCCTCTAGTTCCACTGAGGGGTCCCTTCTATACGAGACAGACCCCTTCCCTTCTGTGGAATCTGCAGCATCCGTTATTTCTCTTTCTGTGTCTTCTCGCTACTGGCTTCTTCAGAGTCCAAAGAAGAACTCAAGTCTCTCCAATATTACAACACACACACCAAAACAATACTCCCCACCCCCAAAACTAGCCCCATATCACTTTCACTCTCACAGTCTAGTTTTTCAGTAGAAAGGTCTGCATTCAGAGATTCTTTCTCACTTCTTTTTCATCCTATTTTCCTTTGCAAAATTAAACAAGAAAAAAATATTTTTTCAGAAGGAAAATATGAAATCAGAAAATATGTCTCTCCTTTAAGAATAGAACCAGACTTTTTTCTTCCTTGGTGGCTAGATTTCTAAGAATAAGAGCATAAATCCCAATGCAACAAATTGCATCTTGTTATCACAGAACTTTCTGTTGGTGAAATCTCTTGACAATAAAAGAGAAAAAATACAAGAACAATTTTTATTATAAAACTTGTTTATAATCCAAGACGAAATACACATTTGGACTCCTTACACTGGAGTTTGTTTTAAGGTTGATGGACTGAGGAGGTGAAAATAAATGATGGTTCTTAAATTGAACCAGTTGATGTAAATGAACCAGCAGGATGTTAGCTAATCTTCTTTTTTAAGGTGCTTTGTTGAAAAAGGCATAGAAAGGCTGTATAAACTCCTCCTGGTTAAAGGGATCGATTCTAAAGGCTCTCTTCCTCCTGTGGTAGAGTCCTTTATGAAGTACTTTCCTATATTTTTTTCCTGAATCCTAAATACAACAGAGTGTCTTTTGTTTGACTATTATCTTCCGCATCAACCACACTCAGAATTCTAGCCTGTGCCTCTGGCATTCTTCTGATATGCTCTGTGAAGGACATCTTCTGATGACATCCTCCTGGCACATGCAGTGGACATCTCACGTGACCTCTCGGTGGTCTTTAATTCTGATGGCTGATCGCTTCTTAAAATTTCGTCTTCCCCCAGTTCTTGAGGAGTGGGCTCTCCTTGCTCCTCTTCCTCTCACTGTCCTCAGGGCCCTTTCCTTGGCTCTCTTTTAATGTCCCATACTCTCAAATGGCTGTCTTATTGATCCTGTGGCTTCAACTGCCAGTAAACCAGTGAATTCCTAATCTCCAGCTGTCGCCCTCACCTCCCTTCTGAGTTCCAGACCCATGTGCGCACTTCCTCCCACCTTGATGGCCCTCAGGCAGTAGAGCTCAACATGCACAAGGCTGAGTTAGGATCTCTTCCTCAAACTTGCTTTTCCTCCACGTCACTGTAGCCCCACACCTGAGGGTCATCTTAGCTCTTCCCTCCACCCCCTCTACTCTTCATATTTAATTGGTGACCTTTTCAACTCCTTAATACCTTTTGTTTTGGCCCCCTTCTCTTCACCCCCTCTGCACTGCCCCAGATCAGGCTTTATCAGTTCCCACCTGGAAGGTTAGAAGAGTTTTCCACCTGCCTACTTGCCTCTGCTCATGCTTCTCCGTGCATTCTCCATGGAAATCTTTTAATGATGATCAGATTTTGAAGATGCAAATCTGATCATGTCACTTCCCTATTGAATACCCTTCACTAGTGCCCCACTGTGAGAGGATGAATTTCAAACCTTGAGCACAGCATCAAAGATTGTTTGTTAATTGGTCCCCTTGCCTCAACTATGCATCTTAGCTTTCTTCGGCGGGGGTGGGGGGTGGAGTAGCTCAGACTCAAAGGCCTACAGTGGAGGGAACAGTGGGGACAGATGAGGGTGTTGTGAATTGAAGAGTTCATAACCCCATCTAAAGGGGACATTCTTTGGCTCCAGCCAGTTGTTGCCAGGTAGGAATTTGGGCCCAATACACCGCCAAATTTTTTTTTTTGCATGAGAAGCTGGATTTTTATGTTAAACTTTCTGCTTATTAAATGTTGGAAACTAATTTAAAAAATTAAAAACATTGTGTGATAGTTCATTAAGAAGGTGAAAAAGAAAAATACATGATCTGTGGATCAAATTAAACACATTTGTGTGAGATAGTGCACAATGGAGGCTCCCCCTGTATTCTGCATCTTAGCCACATGGAACTGCCTCCAGTGCCCTACATGTGTGGTGTGTCTCTGTCACCAGACCAGTGTGAGTCCTCTCCTTGATGAGTTAATCAAACTATACCAGAAGTAGTTGTCACACAAAGCAGAAATTTTATTTGCAGCATGCAGCAAAGAAAATGGAGACCATAGGGAATAATTTCACAAAGCTCCCTGAGCATGGGAAGTGGGTGCCTTTTATTTGGGGTAGGAGATGAATATGCCAGAAGGAGTTTTGTCATTCCATGTAGAGACGGGCACGGCTGGCACATGCACAGTTCAGACACGTGCCTCCACATACAACACCTGTGATGTTAATAGGACTTTAGCTCCTCCCTTGGTGGTGTTTCTAATATTATAATGAGGTAAAGATTTCTTTTGTACATTTTTCCATTTTTTCTGTGCAAGTGTCCTTCCTGCCACGTGGTTTGGACTGGTCTGAGACAGTTCAAGCCAGTGGGTAGCTGCTCATCCTCCTGAAAAACAACTTTGAGGAACTATTGAATGCTGATGGCACTTGTTAAGCAGCTCTTTAAGCTGCCAAGCAACAAGCAACTCTTTAAGCCTAAGTAAATCTTTAAGCAACTTGAGGCAGGTAGCTGGTGACACCTCCTCACTTTTGTTTTGCTGCCTTGTGTCTTGACATGAGTACAGCCATGTTTGGCCGCTCCATTGACCTACAGCCACCAGCACAAAAAGAAATATAAAAGCTGCTTTCTGCGTGGTGGGAACTGGCCCTTCTCTCACGGAGGGAGTTGCAGGTTGTAACATTTCAAGGCTCTTGGAGCGTCGTAGCACGGGATGGACTGGCCATCTATGCCGGGCTGGGACGATAACCAAAGAGAACAATGCACATACACAACTACTGGGCTGGGATGTTAGCCAGGGGGCTCAGTGCACGTACGCCACTGATAACCATTTTGTGCATGGGAACACTAAATGCTTGCTCTGCAAACTCTGTAATTGCTTACTCTGAAAATTACTGATGGTATAAAAACTGCTGGAAACTGAGACCTGGTGAGAGTTCCACTTGTGGAAGGGACGCCTTGCCCAGGACGTGTGATCCTTGCCCAGCCGCGTCGATTGACAGGGCTCTCCCGGCAGTGGGGCGTGGATGTTGTGAGTAACTGATTTGATGTGAAGTAATTGATTTGATGTGAAGTAATTGATTTGATGTGTTCTCTTTTCGGTCAACCTGGTGTTTCTCTTTCTGGTTGATTTGTGTCATTTCTCTTCAGCCGATGTGGGTGCTTTCCCTTTCCAGTCGGGCTGATGTTTTTTCCCTCTTAATATTTGACCTATTTGGATCTGTTTGCAGACTGTCACCTTTACTATCCTCTATATAATAAAATATACCTTCAGTCCATTTGTTTGGAGTGGAAAGTGTCTTTTACGTCTCCGATCGAATCCCCGAACCTCTCATAACACCTTGCTCTGTTTGGAATGCCCTTTTTCTTCTTCACACACCTCCCACCCCACCCTCACTCTTCTTCCAAATAAATGCTAAGGAATTTTGAATTTATCCTTATTTGTCAAGATTTCCCTCATAAGTCCCTTCTCTCAAGCATTTCCTGACATTCCTTCACCCCACTTTAGGGAGAACCAACTCTCTTTCCTTTGCACCCCAACAGGTTCTATGGAATTTTTTTTGTTTTTGTTTTTTATTTGTTTCCATGATGCAGTCTCTAGACTTTAAGCTCCACGGGGATAGGCCATGTCTAATTTATCCATGTATCCGTAAGGCCTAGCACAGTGATTGGCACATAGTAGGCACTTAATCAATATTTGTTGAATGAATCAACTAGATAATAGTTAGTTGCCAAGATGTATAACTTTCTAAAACTGACATTCACTTTAATTTTTATCAAAAAAAGCCAAAGTGTTATTTTATAGTTGATAACTTAATATCATCCTCAAATCCCCATAAATATTGATGCCTCTTTTGGAAGCCAACCTCCATAGATGGCCACCAATGAACATGCCTCCTAGTATTCATGCCCTTGTGTGGTCCACTCCCCGAATCTGGGCTGGCCTGTAGCTTGCTTTTTGACCAATAGAGTGAGGTGGTAGGTACACTGTAGGACTGCAAGGCTGGATCAGAAGAGGTTTTATGACTTCGGCCTGAGTTTCTTGGAATGCTTGCTCTTTCTCACTCTCTCTGGGAACCCAGCTGCTGTGCTGTGTGGAGCTCAAGTCACATGAAGAGGCCACATGTAGGCCACATAGAGATCCCTGCTGGGATCCCAGTCAATAGCTACCATCAACTGCAGCATGGGAATGCAGCACACTGGACATCCAGCCCACCTGAGCCTTCAAGTGATGCTGTAGCCAACTTCGCACTGCAGCTGCATGCCACCGCCAGTGAGAACTGTCCAGCTGAGCCCATTCAACCCGAAAAACTGTGAGACAATAATAAAATTACGTTTTAAGCCAATTAAGTTTTGGAGTGGTTTGTTATGCTGCACTAGATAGCCAGAAAACCTTGGAAGTGAATAAAATATTATGTTTGAAATTATCATGTCAAGAATAGTTTCACCTGTCCTGCTACAATTGACCCTGGAGTTCTGTGCTGCATTATTTTACAGATAACCTGCTTGACCTCATGCTTCCATGAGAGTTTTACAAAGTAGTAGCCTTCGTTTAGAAAGTTATCTACTACTGATCCATTTACATATTTATCAAAAAAATCTTAGTTAAGTTCTCCAACAGGTTCATACACATCAAGTCTTTACACAGTGAACAACGTGATGATGAAAAACTTCCATCCTGTAGTGGCCAGTGGAGTTTTCATTTCATCGGAATGAAATTGTAGAAAATATTTCCTATAGTCTTTTCTATGGAGCAGTCATTCTCTAGCAAAATAATCTACGGCATATTTTAGTCAGTAACACTTATTTAGCTTCTATATGTTGGATGCTTCTCTTCCCCCATTTTAAAATTAAGCTATAATTTATATACAGTAAAACACACCCTATTTTGTATACAGTTCTGCAAGTTTTGACAAATGTAGACAGCTGTGTACCCACTGCCACACTCAACACACAGAACAGTTTCATCACACCCCAGTCTCCCTCCACCTGGACCACTGATCATTTTTTAAAACAATAATTTATTGAGGTGAAATACATATAACATAAAATTAACTATTTTAAGGTGAACAATTCAGTGGCATTTAATATATTCATACTATTGTGCAACCACCACCTCTGTCTAGTTCCAAAACATTTCCATTACTCCAGAGCAGAACACCTTAGAGTTCTCTCTCCCATGCTCTCCTCTCCTGAGTCCCTGGCAACCACCAGTCTACATTCTGTTTCTATGGATTTAGCTATTCTGCACATTTCATGTAAATGGAATCATACAATATGTGACCTTTTGTGTCTGGCTTCTTTCACTCCCACAGCATCATGTCCCCCAAACGTGTCCAGCATCATGTTTTGGGGGTTTACGCCCTTTGTAGCATCTATCAGCACTTCATTCCTTTTTATGGCTGAATAATATTCCATTGTATGGATGTAATCTGGTTCTTTGTCCCTATAGTTTTGCCTTTGCAAAAATGTCATGTAAATGAAATCATGTAATCTGTAGCCTTTTGAGGTCAACGAGATGTTTTGATCTTTGCTTTTAGAGTGTATGGGTGCCTTCAAAAGTCCCTATCACTTATTAACCTTTTTTCCTAATGGTTCTGTGGGGACATGATACTTTGGGCTCATAACTTGTGTGTATCCTCCTCCCTTATGCTTCGTTG
Source organism: Diceros bicornis minor (assembly GCF_020826845.1). NCBI lineage: Eukaryota > Metazoa > Chordata > Mammalia > Perissodactyla > Rhinocerotidae > Diceros > Diceros bicornis. The sequence continues at coordinate 4,559,794 of NC_080763.1, read as the reverse complement.
AACTTCCTCATTTTTGCATTGAGGCCCTGCTCAGAGCCTGGGCACACAATGTTTGTCACCATCCCTTTAGGGACAGGTCATTTGTGTGAGATCAGAGAACACAAACGGCTGGTCGTTCACTTTCAATTCAAAAGCCATTTTATGGGGATAAGTAAGATTTGTGAACAATACTTAAAGAGTCAGATTTTTTTCCCCATGAGCCACAGAAATGAAAAACTATGGGCTAGAGTAGAGAGGTGAGGTAGTCAGAGGCAGAGGAAGAGTATGCTTCCAGCATCAACACAGATGCTGCGGTGTTCCTAGAAAAAGGAGCAGCTACTGCCCCCACCCCTTCCTGGAGAGCATGTGTTGGGAGAGGGGCAGCATACCAGGACATTCAGACACATAGGGGGATGTGAGGACAGAGGGAACTCGTAATTCTGTCCAGGGTGGGGTCTGGGAAAGCACGGCAGACTCTGGAGCTTCCTCCTGCACTGGTGAGACGGCCCTGAGGAAATGTAGACGAGGCAGCGGAATGTGTCAACACAGAGAGGGCCTCAACAGCCCGCCTGGTTTCCTGGCCCAGTGTGCCTTGGGAGAGCAGACACAGCTTCACACCACTTGAGAAGGCTTGGAAGTTAGCCAGGAGGCAGAAGGAGAGCAGGTGGCCTGAAGGGGTTTCTTGGTAGGGAGACCAGCCGTGATGAGAGTAAGTACTGTGTGGCTGGAGACCAGAGGGGAATTCAGCCCCCTCAGCAAATGCTGGCCTGAAAGGTCATCCATCAGGCCTGAGGACTAATGGGGTCGAACATCTCAGCAGAAGCCAGTGTAGGGCAGATGATGGCAACAAGGGATGAGATGCCTTCTCCAGGTGTCATGATGCTACATGAGCCCCGAGCTGGGAAACGAACCGGGAAAAAGCAAGGAGAAACCCCAGAAATGATTTTAAACTTGAAATGGCTGAAGGTACTTCGAATTAGCTGGGAGTGTAATTTCCGCCAGTAGGTGGAACTGGAGCTTGAGATCGAGAACGTGAGTAGTAGACCTACTGGTCTCTCTGCACCTCAGTCTTTTCACCTGGCAAAGAGAGGGGCCACCATAGTCCCTCCTTCACAGGGTTATCGTGAGGGTTAAATGAATTAATATGCGCACAGCATTTAGGATGGTGCCTGGCCCACGGCACACACTTGGTAAATGTTAGCTCTCATTATCTGCAAAATACATACATGCATACATACCGCAAGCAAACAAATTAATAAACCGAAAGTGACAGGAAAATAAAGACATTGCTTGAAAACATTACCTGTTGTGGTTTTGTGCTATTGTACAGGTGAACCAGGAAATCAGAGTTCCTGCCCTATGGAGCTTTCAATTTAAGACGTAATCAAACTTCTGACAGTCCCTGCTGCTGTTGTGAGAGCTGCATTATTGGTGACTGTGGACTGCATGCGGAGTAAATGGAGACGGCAACCACAGCCTGGCTGGCTATTTCAGGAGTGGCTTTTGGGCTCTTTGCATCTGGAGAGTTGCTTGGATCTTGCCCCGCCCGAACTTGGTGGCTTTATGGGCTTAAGGTTATCATTTTACCCACAGTGTGTAGTCTTCTCATAACTCTCTCTCTCTCTCTGTTTTTCTCTCTCTATATATATTACACGTAAAAATATTTTCTGTTCAGTCAAACTTTTTAGTAGTTTAAAAGATTTATTGGTCAATTTGATGATAGCATGTCATTCTAAGTGTTGTTGCTGGGAATTAGTAGCCAAAATATACTATGGGATGTAGTTTTCCTTGCTCATCCTTACTTTGCCCATCCTAACATTTTAAGAATTGTTAACCATGTGATTTTTCTTGTCCTTCACGATTCTGTAGCTACAGTTGGTGTCTATCGATGTCATTAGAATCCGGCACTGTTGGCTCTCAGCCAGTTAGTGTTGGATCGTCTTTCAGAGGGTTGGTGGCCTTCCCCATGCCTGGCTGCAGCCCCTCTGATTGGCCTCGCCTTCTGTTCTTCACCGCTGCCAGCCAGTCCTGCTCCTCAGATTTTGCATTCGTTATGCAAAAGTTCAAAACTGAGTCCTGTGAAAAGAGCCGAGTGCCTGGTGTGATTTTCTGGCACCGAAACCAAATAAACAATAAACACATAAAGCCCATTTTTAAAAATCCACATTACTTTGGGGAAAAGCTTTTTCTCTGATCTCAAGTCTCTCTGGGAAGTCACTGGGGCTGAGGCCCCCATGGAGCCTGCTCCAGATCCTGTTCTTTCACTTGGTATCTCATTGATTTCAGAGAGTACCTTCCAGAGCTCAGATACTGCTTCTTTCTGTTTTGCTAGGGGGAAAAAGATTGCCTTTCCTTCCAAAATACTCGTGTCTTTCTAACATGTTAAAATTCACTCGTGACGAAACCATTATAGTGAAGTACTTGGAAATCTTTTTATTCTGGAGAGTTCTGGTTACAAACACATCCCACAGGGTGCATGAATACCAGGCTCCCATGTCCTTCGAGGGAGAAGGGTGAGCTGAGTAATAAACCCAGCAGTGGGACTCTGGCAGGCAGGATCTGATAGCTGATACAGAAGCAAAGACAAGGACACAAAAGAAGAATTCCAAAGGCCACAGCAGGTTGCTTTCAGGAAAAGAGAATCAGCAATGTATTTTTAAGCAGTCTATTAACCAGCCTCTACACGAGAGTCCCTTTTTCCTTTTTCCCTCCAGCTTTATTGAGATATCATTGTACTTTTAAGCTGCTTTTACACGCCTCACCGCTCTGCCTTGAAGTGTAGGCTACAAAAGGCCCAGCTTCAGAAGACAGTGGACGTGGGAACCAGTGACGAGACATGAACGTGCTCTCTCCGTGCGTTCCTCACCTCGCGAGGCGGATTGCGCGCCCTCGGGCAGGCGGGCCGCGACGCAGGCCCCCGCGCGGCCGGCCGCAGGTTCAGCGCCGCCGGAGGGCCTGGGCCGCGAGGGCGCGGCGCGGCGCCGGCTGACCGCACGCTCACCAGCGGGCTGAGTTACTACTTCATTCTCGGCCGGAGCCGCGGGAGGCAAGATGATGAGTGAGTGCGAGCGCCCGTGGACTCCCGTGTGGGCTGAGGGAACCAAAACAAGCATGGGGAAGACAGGACAGTAGTTAAATCTGTTTAAAGGATGGGGCGCGCGGGAATGTTGGACTATATTTTGTCTAGTGAACAGATTTCACTTTTAATGGCTTTCCACTTTTAGTCAGTGGAAAGCAGAATCCCTGGATGGAATCTGTTTTTCCACCCCCTCCCCATACCTCTTGCGGCTCCACGACCGTTTCTCCCGTTCTTGGTACTTAAGGTGGCCTGGACGCTTTAGAGTGAGACGCGTTCTGAGCTCGCGTGCCGTAGTCAGATGCCCAGTACATCTCCCCTTCACTCTCCTTCCCAAATAAACTTGCCTAGATGAATATTGGGGGCGAGGAGTAGACCATGGAGGGAGCAATAAAAGCACTTCACAGATTCTGATTTCCCATTTTCCAGGCTGCTTAGTTCTGGTTGAACAGCCTTCATCTCCTGGACATGGAGGCTGTCCTTGTCCCCTTTCCAGCCAGTGCAGACGTGCCTCTCTCTGGATATTCTTTTTATATCCCTCCCTTGGATATTCTTATTTTTTACCACCTCACACCAGATTTTCATGTTTCCCTGCATCTCCCCCCTTTTTCACTTAAGGCCACCTTCCCACATGTCCATTGCATTTTCAAACATGTCCATACTATTGTTCAATTGGTGGTTTCCAGTTCTGGCCTCCTGCCACTGTCGCTGGCCAGGGGGAAGCCAGTCCCTTGCCTTGTTGCTCTGTTATTTTACGGCCAGTACTTTTCATTGACTTTATACCAAGTGTTGGATGCACACAAGGTGATCGTTCAAACACGTGCTCTATCCTTGCAATTACATAATGAGGTAGATTATTGGTTAGTAGTGAGAATATATGTGTATATGTACTCGTGCGTGCACACGCGCGCACACCCCCCCCCCCCCCCCGCCCCACACCCATACTCTCTCTCTCTCTCCTTTTGGTCTATGGAGCGAGCATATTACCCAAAAGGGCGGATAGATCAATCTCTGTTTTCATCATAATTGTCCAAGAAAGCTGCCAATTTCACTTCCTTTTTGTATTTTTACCTAGTTTTCAGAAAAGTGTTGAAGGGGCTATCTTATCGTGGGTGGCGTGGGCTTGGGGGATGGTAATTTTTCAGTCATTTAATAAAAGTAGACATGTTTCCAATGTTTTTCAATAGTAAGGCGCAATCTAGGCTTATAACTGTAGAGGGCGCTCCTGTCTTACTAATAGCTTCGCCATTGTCCCTAGAAAACAGCTGAGCGGTGGGGAGAGGGTATCCTTTTATTACTAGATACTTTATGGGAAAGGAGATAAGGTACATTTTGGGATAGACACAAAATCCGTTTTGTTTTCGTATTACCTTTTATACATGTTTTTCTCCCTTCCTTCCTTCCTTTCTTCCTTCTTTCCTTCCTCCCTCTCTCCCTCCCTCCCTTCCTTTTTTGTCGTCGTCTTCTTGCTTTCTTCCTTTCCTTTCCTTTCTTTTTTTTTTGAGGAAGATTGGCCCTGAGCTAACATCTGTTGCCAATCTTCCTCTTCTTTTTTCTCCCCAAAGCCCTAGCACATAGTTGTATATCCTAGTTGTCGGTCCTTCTAGTTCCTCTATGTGGGACGCTGCCTCAGCATGGCCTGATGAGCAGTGAGTGGGTCCGCGCCCAGCATCCGAACCGGGGAACCCTGGGCCTCTGAAGCGGAACACGCGAACTCAACCACTGGGCGGCCGGGCCAGCCCCTATACGTGTTTTTCTTATGGATAAACTCATCTAATTTGTATCCTTTGTTTAGTTTGTTAAAAGTGTGAAAGCCCCACCCAGTGAGCATTAACCTCTTGAATGTTTCGTCCCTTGTGTTGGTCCTGCCACTCGGTAACTGATGCTGTGTGTACCGGGAGCTGTGAGTGACCCTTCAAGAATGGCAGTTGGAGCAGGGCGCCCCTTCGCATAAAAGCCTTCCATGGTTTCTGATTTCACTTAGAAAGAACCCCTCCTCCTTACTGTGCTTACCAAGGCCTTCTAGGATAACGCCTCTTCCGAGCCGCCAGTCAGCCTTGTCTCTCTTTCTCCCTTGCGGCTGTCGGGCGAGTCCGGGACAGTTCATTGACCGTGTTGCGTTGGTCCACACTCAATGCTCTTCTGTCCACTCAGTGAGCCTGTCCGTGTGTCTTCCCGTGGCTGGCTCCTTCCCGTTTTCGCATGCGTTCCTCGGAGAAACTTTCTTCTGTCTTCCCTAACTAAAACAGGCCCCTCAACCTCAGTTTTTTTTTTTATTAGGAAAACTTAAATTGCGTTATGATTCACATAACATTTTGCATAACATAGAATTTACCATTTTAAAGCGTACAGTTCAGTGGTTTTTAGTGTATTCACAAGATTGTACAATTATCATCACTACCTAACTTCAGAACCATTTCCATTAAGAAGCCCATACCATTAAGCTGTCGGTCCCCACCGCCTTTTCCTCCCATCCCCTGGTGTCCAATAATCTATCTCTGTCTCTGGACTTGCTCCTTCTGGGCATTTCACACCCACTTCTTTTGAACCGTTAAAGTACCCTGTTTTGTTTCCTTCCTGACACACATGCATTTGTTTGTTGTTTACTCTCATATTCCATAAATAACCTGTAGATTTTCTTTCCGATTCAGTCTGCCCAGCAGTGTAGCGTGCTCAGCCTCTTCCTGTGGGAGCGGATGAGCGTGCCGTGTGCCCCTCCTGGGGCTGTGGTAGAAGAGACCCTTCTGTGGGCAGGCTGACCTCCAGGAGCTCTTCCAGCTCAGAGCCTCCACATTTCTGTGTGACATCTCCCCATTCATTACATTAACACCATGGCTCTTTGGGGCTCTAAGTCTTCCCAAACATTTTCTGTTCTTCACTTGCAACCCACAGAGCCGTAACTGATTTAATCCCATTCAACAAAGTGCTGATTGGGCTTCTAGAAGACTCTTTAAGGGCTGGGATCATGCTGTGACAGTAACATTTAGGGAACATGGGCCATGTGCCAGGCGTAGGGATGTGTGTGCCACTTGTGTTTTTTTCACTGATTACAACGGTCTTATTCCAACCTTGTGAGATCAGTACTGCTGTCATCATCCCATTTGGAAGATGGGAGCATGGGGGCTAAGGAGGTGGACACTTTGCACTCAGCGAGTTTGTGGCAGAGTAGGGACTGGAGTCCTGGCAGTCAGACTTCAGGGCCCACTTTCTTACCCACTTTCCTTTCTATGTGACTTCTTAGGTTTCAGCCATGTGTGTGCTCAAAGTGCCGGTGTAATGTTTGCATGCAGTCTAGGAATTAATACTATTGCCTGGTAAGATTGTTCACAACAACGGCATCATAGGGAAGGGCAGATCCCTTGCAGTTCCCAGCAGAGCAGCAGGCTCATTACCGGGATTTCCTGCCGTCCTAGGAGCTGGGGAAGTGACCAGCTGGCGGCTTTGGATGCCTCGGGGCTGTGGAAGCGTTTGTGTGTGGATGGAGGGAAGAATTCCTGTCAGTGCCAGCAGCTCAGGCTTCTGGAGCAGTTGGCACTTGGAAGAGGGTAGTTTCCTGCAGGAGGGTTGGTCCCCAGGAGAACTGCCTCTGAACGGCTGAGGTGGTGTATTAGTCACGATTCTCCAGAGAAATAGGACCAATAGGATGTGTGTATACATGTGTATATATATTAAGTATATATATATATAAAGAAATTTATCCTCTTCTTATAAAATCTGCACAGCAGACTGGCAGGCTAGAGACCCAGCCATGAGCCGATACTGCAGTTCAAGTCTGAAGGCAATGTGCTGCAAAATTCCCTGTTGCTCAGGGTAGGTCAGTCTTTTGTTCTAGTCAGGCCTTCAGCTGATTGGATGAGGCCCACCCACATTAGGGAGAGTAATCTGCTTTACTTAAATCCATCAATTTAAATGTTAATCTCATCCAAAAACGCCCTCACTGAAACAGCCAGAGCAATGTTTGACCACATATCTGAGCCCCATGGCCCAGCCAAGTTGACACATAAAATTAATCATCAAAGCTGGGTACTTGAGCCGGCCCTGTGGCTTAACGGTTAAGTGCGCGTGCTCCGCTACTGGCGGCCTGGGTTCGGATCCTGGGCATGCACTGACGCACCACTTCTCCGGCCATGCTGAGGCTGTGTCCCACATACAGCAACTAGAAGGATGTGCAACTATGACATACAACTATCTACTGGGGCTTTGGGGGGAAAAAAAAAGGAGGAGGATTGGCAATAGATGTTAGCTCAGAGCCGGTCTTCCTCAGCAAAAAGAGGAGGATTAGCACGGATGTTAGCTCAGGGCTGATCTTCCCCACAAAAAAAAAAAAAAAAAAGCTGGGTACTTGGTGCTTGGGTTCAACCCGCCCAGGGCCTGGGCTGCAATGCATGGGGGGCAGTATTGTTGAGAACATTGTATGTCCCACACGGTGAGGGGAGTCCAGCTCCCACCTACTGTGAGGTACTACCAGCCAGCTCTCTGCGGGCAGTCCTCGTGGGTAAGGGTGTGTCTCAGCCACATTCAGGTTTGCCCAGAGAACAAACACTTGCCCAAGACCATCTTAGGGTCGGGGGATCCACGAGCAGACGTTTCCTGTACTTTCTAGCTGGGTGGGCCTCAGGGACCTAGTAATCACTCACCCAGAGAGGGCCCATGTAGTGCTGGCTTGAGCCGTCTCTGGATTGCATTTATTAATTCACTTATTCAACCAACAGTTGTTGAATGTCTGTTATTTGCCAGGCTCTTTCTAAGTACTGAGGATACAGCAATGAACAAACACAGACAAAAATCACTATTTTCAAGAAATTTACATTCTAGGAAGTGAAGAGAAACAGACATTTAAAGAAAATAAATAAATGAAATACATACTGTAGACGTGATGGTGATAAGTGCCCTGGAGAAAAATAAAGGTGAGAAGGGAAGTAGGGAATGCTGTAGTCAGAGGGAGGGTGGGGTGCTGGTGGTTTGCCTTATGAAGGAGAGTGGACAGGGAAGGCCTCACTGGGAGAAAAGGTGCCTTTTGAGTAAAGAGTGAGTCATGCCGACAACAGGAGGAAGAGAACTCCGGGCAGAGGGAACAGCAAGTGCAGAGGCTCTGAGGAAGGAGTGTGCCTGGAATGCAGCGAGAGCAGGAGAGTAGGGGGAGGTGCAGTTAGAGCATTGACAGGAGCAGAGGGGCTGGGGCCTGAGGGCCCACTGTGAGGGCTCCAGCTTCTACTCTGAGAGCCGCAAGCTACAGCAGCTTCTCAGAGAGGAATGACAGGGCCTGGCTGCTTTGTTGAGAACAGGCTGTGGGGCATGTGTGGGAGGGACTGTCTTAGTCCATTTGGGCTGCTATAACAAAATAGCAGAGACTGGATGGCTGATAAACAACAGAAGTTTATTTCTCTCAGTTCTGGAGGGTGGAAAGTCCAAGATGAAGACACTGGCAGATTTGGTGTCTGGTGAGGCCCACTTTCTGGTTCATAGATGGCTGACTTCTCGCTGTGTCCTCACATGGCGGAAGGGGTAGGGGAGCTCTCTGGGGTTTCTTTTGTAAGGGCACTAATCCCGCTCATGCGGGCTCTACCCTCATGACCTAATGACCTCCTAAAGTCCCCCTCTTCCTAGCATCATCACCTTGGGGATTGGCATCTTAATATATGAATTTTGGGGGGACACACATGTACAGACCACAGCAGGGAGTGTGAGGCAACAGCAGGGAGACTCCCGTCAGGGGAGAGATGGTGGTGCTGTGGACCAGGCAGCGGTGAGAAGCGGCCAGGTGGACAGGATTTGCTGCACACAGGGAGGCCTCTGTGTGTGTGGGTGGGGGTTGCTACGAGGGAGGCATTCCCATCCAGCCTTCTCTGGCACACTTACAATCAAGGTAGAAAGAAGATGGCCTTGAGAGTTTTAGTCCTCAACAAGTGTCTGAGGATGTGTGACCCGTTTGGTCGGAATGGCGGAGAAACCCCTCCTGGGACCAGGCGTTGTGGCCGAGAGTGGTCGTCCAGGTCCTCATGTGCTGTAGACATACATGGCCCAGTGGCCATTCAAAGGAAGTGACCTCATCAATGTGCCTTTCAAGCCACACAGGATGGATCCTTGTGCGACATTCAGCCGTCGCTCTGGTTTACACCAAATTCAACAACTTGTGGCCTGCAGATACTCAGTATAAATAGCTGGAAAAGCCTGACCTTGACAACCTCATTTCTCATTCCTTTCTTGTTACAGGTAATAGAGCTGAAAATGTGGTTTTAATTATAGCCCTAATGAAAACTGAAAATCCAGACAGACACTTGACGAACTCTGCTGTGCTTTATATTACATTTGTGCTAACTACAAAGTGCCCAGCTGGGTGTAACATTATCCCCCTTTCCCCGAGCATCCGCCTGACTGAAGCTGTATAATTGATGTGTACTTTGGCAGGAGGTCAGCTTAAAGAGTTTTTTTTTTTAAGATTTTTTTTTTTAAACATCTTTAACAGTATTTGGGGAAAGGAATACGTTTATTACCTGGGCTGGGAGAACATTTCTCTGGGTTGCCCAACACTCCCCACCCGCATTCCAGACTTCTTCTAGAGCATTCCGAAACACATCGCCTTCAGGACACTCTGCGGCCAGAAGTGAGCTTAGAGACGTACTTTAACTTGGAGCCATGTCTGTCTTTGGCCAGTGGCACTGCCTGGGCAAAGCTATGCCTTACCACAAAAACATGTTCAGCTCTCTCTTCTTCCCTATTAGAGGATGTGTTCAGTGTCTATGAAAGGGAGAGTGGTGGTGGCTATCAGTGGAGGCCACATCCACATCTTCGTGGGCCCATCTTCTGTCCTTCCCTGCCAGCCCACCACTGTGACGTGGCCTCTAAGGGAGTTCCTTAGAGGGAGGTTGTCAAAAAAAATACATGATGGCCAGTTAAATTTGAATTTCAAATAAGTAGCAATAATTAAAATTAAAAAGTATTTGCTGTATTAAAAAATCTTAATTTTTAATTATTGGCTTGTTATCTGAAATTCAAATTTAAACTTGATGTCCTGTAGTTTTATTTTTTGAATCTGGTAACCCTACTTACAGAGTGTCTGAGACTGGACTAGGTTTCTGCAAGGACTTCTAAAGACTCCTCGCCCATGACTTAAAGCAAATATAAATCCTCATTTGGGGACAATGTAAGGTTGCCTCTGTTCCAGCTCACCACAGACTTCCATTCACATCCCATCTGACTATGAAATCGCTCTCTCATCCTGCTCCTTAGGTCACACAAAACACCATGAAACTCACCCCTGTGGTTCTAGAATGATTGGAATCACGGCATTACCTACCTCAAAAATAATGAAAGTTTCTGCAGAGACCCACTGATGGTAATAGCATCTTTACCGACTTAGTGGGTGACCCCGGTCAAGCTACGTAATTTCTTTCTTGTTTAATTTATAATATTTTTGTTTTTATTTAAATTTTTGAATAGGTAATGTATTCATATTACATATGAATTTCAAAAAAACATAAAAGGCATAAGAAGTCTCCCTTCCCCATCTAAGATCCAGCCATCCAGTTCCCTTCCCCACAGGCAACAAATACTATTTGTTTTTTATTTATTCTTCCAGACATATTTGTGCATATATATGCAGATAAGTATATATTTTCCCTCCTCCCCATTTCTATGTAATTGTTAGCATACTATACTTGTTATTATAAAAGCATCTCCCTTTTTTCATGTACTATATTTTGGAGGTCTTGTTATCATGACATAAAGAACTTTCTTATTCATTTTTTATGACTGCATAATATTACGTTGTGTGGATGTATCATATTATTTAATCAACTTTCTTTTGATGGATATTTACATGGGTTCCAATTGTTTGCTGTTACAAACAACAATGCAGAAACAGGTATTGTTTTGCACGTAGGTGAATACTATATCTTCGGTTAAATTCCTAGACATGGAATTGTTGGGCCAAAGGGAATATGCATTTATAGTTTGCCAAATTGCTCTATTAGTTTCCTATTGCTGCTGTAGCAAATTACCACAAACATAGTGGCTTAAAATGACACAAAATCATTATCTTATAGTTCTGGAGGTCAGAAGTCTTAAAATCAAGGTGTTGGCAGGACTGTGTTCCTTCTGGAGGCTCTGTGGAAGAATCCATTTGCTTGCCTTTTCCAGCTTCTAGAGGCTGCCTGCATTCCTTGGCTCATGGCTGCCTTCTCCATCTTCAAAGCCAGAAGTGTAGCATCTTCAAATCTCTCTGTGACCTCTGCTTCCATTATCACATCTTCTCTGACTCTGACTTTCCTGCCTCCTTTTTTTTTTTATAATTTTATTTATTTGTTTATTTTTTCCCCCAAAGCCCCAGTAGATAGTTGTATGTCATAGCTGCACATCCTTCTAGTTGCTGTATGAGGGACGCGGCCTCAGCATGGCCGGAGAAGCGGTGCGTCAGTGCGCGCCCAGGATCCGAACCTGGGTCGCCAGCAGCAGAGCGCGAGCACTTAATCACTAAGCCACGGGGCCGGCCCTCCTGCCTCCTTTTTATAAGAACTCTTGTGATTATATCAGGCCCACCTGGATAATCCAGGATAATCTCCCCATTTCAAGATCTTTAACTTAATCACATTCGCAAAGTCCCTTTTGCCATGTAAGGTGACATATTCACAGGTTCCAGGTTAGCATGTGGACATCTTTGTGGGGTCATTATTCAGACTACACACTCATAGAATTTGTACCAATTTAAAGTCCCATCACAGCCTCACTCACAGAATGTGCATTCAAATTTTTTGAAATTCTACCCATCTGGTAGGTTAAATAAATAGTATCTCTTTGTTAAATTTTAAGTTGCATATCTCTTATTATGGATAGAGGGGAGGGGAATGTATCTAAGAGCCATCTCTTTTTTTTCTTTTCTTTTTGAACTGTCTGTTCAAATCATTACTTATTTTGCTGTCAGGTTGTCAGTTGGGAAATGATTATATATGAGAGTAGATGATGCTTCTGAGAAACAAATTGCACATATTTTTTTCTAGTTGTTTCTATTTCAACTTTGCTTATGCAAGGTTTTTTTGCTACGCAAAAGGTTTTATTTTCATGTAGTTAAATTTATGAAATGTATTTATGGCCTCTAGGTTTTGTGTCATGGTCACAAAGATCTTCTCCACTTCAAGGTAATAAAAGAAACACAATTTCTCTTTAAATTTAAATAAGTAAAAAATGACACAGGAAACATATGGTCTTTGTTGAGAAGGTAGAAAACATAGATTAACAACAAGAAAGAAATAAAAACCACCTAAAGCATACATGCTATTGTTTATTTTATAGAAGAGTGGCCCACAGATTACAGTCTGTTTGCAAGTAGGGGCTGGGCAGTGGATTGCTGAAGCTGGCTGACATGGGTTTGCCTGTCGTGAGCATCTCTTCCCAGCACCACCTTCAGTAACAGCAAGTTGGAAGCTGATCATGTTGAGAGTATTTACGCTGTGGAAATTGGCAAATAGCACAAATCAGGCCTTTCCCCCTGGAGAACCAGTTGTTAAATATTTACCAGCACACCACTAGAGAACTTTAAAAAAAGCCTTTAAAAAAAATTCCAAGAACTGATTTCACTTAGATTTTTTTTGTTTATTTGGGAGTAGCTGAGGTGGAGGGAGGGCTCATGGGGATTGTCTGAGTGTGTAGGGTAGCTTTAGATTGGTGGTGCCTCTGCGCACACACACACACATACACACACACATATCCACACATTTACTAAAACATCAAATTGTATACTAAATCTGGTGATCTGATTTTTTGCCTCCTTAATGGTATATTGTTGCCATCTTTTTATCTCTATAAACATTTATCCAAATCATGATTTGAATGGTTGCATAGTACACCACAGGATGATTTATTGCACTTGGCCAACCCTCTGTTACGAGATGCCTGTGAGACTCCTGTATGTCCTGGTTGCCCTTCCAGTTGATATGATATTAGACTGCACAACTCTTTCTCAAGGATATGGGATTATCAGTGAGAAAGCTTTTAAGAAGTGCTTTGACACCTTCAGACACACAAGACCTTTACAGTGTTGGCATCACTGCTGTAATTACCTCCAACCAGGCAGGCCTTCTGGGAGATGCCCTGGTTTCTTTAGGTATAACTTGCTCAGACTCCTTAGAAATGTAAATTCTGGAGATATTTATGTGGCAACAGCAGCTCAGGAAGAAAGAATGCTAGCACTAGAGATGTGGATTCCAAGAGACAGAGCTCTGCCATCTGACAGACAGGGAAGGTGACAATTAAGCCGCAGATTAAAATAATGAGGATAAATCTCATCAACACACTGAGGGGTTTCAGACAGGCCAGCAGGAATGGAGGATTCAGAGGGAAAGATAGAGAAGATACTTTTGAGCTAAGAGACTTAAAATGAGAGTGACATTTCCTAGTTAGCATAAACTTAAGAAAGTGCAACATGATAATTGTTTCTCAGGTATCCAGAATATCCTTAACACTGTGTTAGCATTTTGGAGAATTTAAGAGAAATATAAGACAGGATATGGGTGGACTGGTTTTAATCAGGGGAAAATAGAAATTTTCATGAATTCATAAGCACCTTTGAACAACCACTTTGCAAATATCAGTCTGATTTTGCCGTGCCTGGAACCATCGGCTACGGAGGATGCTTTTGATGATGAGCTGCAGGATCACCATATCAGGTCAGTTCAGAGTTATCTTGTGACGTTATTTGAAAAACATAATTGCTCTGAGTGGGATTCCTGTCTACAAAAGGGTGGTAGGTACTCTGAATTTTTTTAACAAGTACTAAGAAAGAGCATTACTAATAGTGGAATTTTAATTAGTGCCTACACCAAAGCTTTGAAAATAATCTTTGGTGTTTCCTTGAGCCTAAGGGCAAACAGACACTACATAATTGACATACTATATACACTCTGGTTTTTGATTCTTAAAACGTATTATATTCTTGCCACTGGAAGGCAGTGTTGCCTAGTCACTGTGTTCAGCCAAGACATTGGGCGGATCTGAAGATTTGGCCTGAATTTGCAAGGAATCCAAATGAGCCCAAACAGTGTTTTGATCTCTGCCTCTTTTCTGAATCTGGCAAAGGTCCTGGGCTGCCCATGGATGTGCCATCCCTATTGGATGTTTCGTTACATCAGGGGTGTGGGCATTAATTATGTGAAATCAGCCTGTGTGTATTAAAGTGGTGAGACTTGATTCCCTTTGGTCTCCACTTTTCTTAAACATAAAATGGGACCATCAGCCCTTGCCTTCTCATAGCTTAATTTTAAAAAAAAGCAGATGATGGGATTTCCATAGAGACAGATAAAAACAAGCTGATCAATGAATTATAAAGGTATCCTTTCAGAAATCTCACTTTGACTATTAACTTTATTAGGCCAGATTATTTCGGGATTATCCTAGTTATTTTTTTTTCCTATCACCTATTGCACCTGGTAGAATTCTAGGTCAATCATGAGTTCTCAAAGAAAATTGGTTCAACAGTTAGTCTTTCTGCATTTTTTTCCTCTATCAACAAATATTCAGATAATGTTTTGATTTAGAAGCACATTTCAGGAGTTAAGTTAGAGAGGATTCTCTGTTGACTTTTTAATAGTAGATGTCTCCTCTTTAGACTATTAATAATAATCCCTTATCTTTGTACAGTGCTTTAAAAATGTAAAGCCTTTGTATATATTTTCTCTTTGGATTCTCATAACAGTATGGTGAATTTGGTAAAGGAGGAATGGTGATTTCCATTTTGATGGTTAGGAAACAAGTTCATGTTGAGTCATGCTCCCAAAGCCACTTAATCACCTTCTGGTACTAAACAGTGCTTTCCCTTCCTCATAGACACTGTGTGTAGACAAAGGCCCCTTCGTCTCCAGGACCGTGACAGTAAGGCTGAATTGTAGCCTTTTATTCATGGCGTTTTTTTGTCCCGTCTTTCCTCCCTTGGCTCATAGACAAACATACCTCTTTTTGGTTATGTCAATAAATAGCACAGCATGATTTTTCATGGACTTAGGGTAAATAAGGGGCTCTAGACATTAAAAGCCTTTCTGCTTCTTAAGGGACTTTATTCTAAAGAGTGTTTCTGTGGAAATGTTTTTTACTTGAAAGACTATGGATCACTTTTCAAACGCGGAATTGTCTTATCTGAAATACATTCCTACCTGTGCTGAAAGACACAGCTATAATCAATGCCTTGATCAGATGGACAGTCTTTATCAAAAGTGTCTCAGATCCTGCAGCGCCTGAGGGGCCGAGAGAGAAGGCCTTTGCTGGTGTCAGCATGTGGTCAGGAGCTCAGCTCCTCGTGGAGCAGCACGAAGGAAGGTTTCAGCAGACTGCCTGGGAATCTCTCTAATCTCTTACATGTCTTCAACACCAGACAATGAACATGTTTCCAGATGCGAGTCACTTGGGTCAACTGACGCCTGTATGTCCTACAACATCTTAGGTTTGGTGTCATTTTAAAAATTGAAAGCTAGAATGTACCAGACAGTAAATTAATGAAGATTCTTTTATCTGTTACACTGGCTATCAAAATGGATTGAAAATTAAATTCGCCTTCCTCACTGCCCTCCACCAAGATTCATCAATGAGGAATAGTCCCTCACAAGATAGAAAAATTGCAATCAGATTTACCAGTGGAATTCAGACCTAGTCTGTAAGTACCATGAGGTAGTATCCTCATATCCTTCAATAATCCAGCTCCGTGCAAGCTGTGTTTTTGAGGAGACTGGAGAGATCCGAGTCGGAGCTCTTGTTTTTATGTTAACACTGTGCATGATGGTGAAGTCTTTCACATTGTGCCCACATCATTTAACAATAGATCATAAACACATAACTTTTAATTTAAAATTGAAAACTTATTTTTATTTTTTAATTGAAATATAGTTGACATACAACATTGTATTAGTTTTAAACGTATAGCACAGTGATTCGACATTTATTTATATTACAAAATGAATGCCCTGATAAGACATCTGTCATCATACCACGTTATTACAATATTGTTGACTATATTCCCTATGCTGTAAAAACAGATATTGTAGATTCACACGCATTTGTAAGAAATAGCACAGAGAGATCCCGGGTACACTTTGGCCAGTTTCCCCCAGTGGTAACATTTTGCAAAACCCTAGCGTAATATCACAATCAGGATATCGACGTTGATACCATCCACTGATCTTGTCCAGATTTCCCGTTTTACTTGTACGTGTGTGTATGCACGCATGCGTGGCATGTATGTGTGCATGTATTTAGTTCTGTACAGTTTTATCCCTTGCGTAGGTTCATGTATCTACCGCCACAATCAAGACACTGAGCAGTTCCATCACCACCTGGGTCTTGCGCGCGGCTCTTTATAGCCACGCCCATCTCCCTCCACCCCGCCCCCTTCCGTAGCCCCTGGCAACCATTAATCTGTCCTACATTTCTAAAATTCTGTCATTTCAAAAATGGAATCATACAGTATGTGACCTTATTTGACCGCCTTTTTTCACCCAACATTATTTCCTGGATATTCATCCAGGTTGCGCCTGTTAGTAGTTCATTCCTCTTTATCGCGGAGTCCTATAACCGTGGTGTTGTGAACCACAGTCTAACTGTTCACTCCTTGAAGGACATTTCGGTTGCTTCCCTTTTTTGACAATTATGGATAAAGCTTCTCTGAACATTTGTGTACCAGATTTTATGTGAACATAAATTTTCATGTCTCTGAAATAAATGCCCAACACATATGACTTTTTTAAGTGTAACAGGAATAGAATTTTCATGCTGCCTACCAAGATATATTCTTCTAAAAGATGATCCATTTCAGCTTGTATAGAGACTCCAGACTTGTAAACTTGTCCTGTAGACATGTATATTATTTTCATTTTGTCCTAGGTGAATAAAGTGTCTTTTTGCATGAAAATAATTTGAATTTTGGTTCATTATATGGCTACTTCATGGGGAGATGAGGTCTAAGTACTCAAAAAAAAAAAAAAAAGGATATACAGGCAGAGTTATCACTTCCTGCTTTGCCCTGCCACCCCTAACTCTCCCAGGCATTTGAAGTGCCTCTACTGTTGCCCTGTAGCATTGTAATCATCTGTTTACACAACAGACTCCCCACCCCGGTGGTCTCTCAGTTCCTTAAGAGCTGGGCTCCTGTCTTAATCATCTCAGAATACAGGGTAGATATTTAATAAATCTTTCTTAAAGAATGCATTTCTCTTCTGCATGGGACAGTTTATAAGTCATCTAATATGTTCAATTTTGATACAGCTAATTTGATAAAAAATAGCGAAAATGTACCTTAATATCTTCCAATTACACAGTTCTGATTTTATATAGAGAAGAAACTCCTGATTGAGACCATACTTTGGAGAAAATTGGAGAGTGGCATAATGTTTGTTAGGATGAAGGGAATTTATTAAGGACAAAAGTAATATAATCCAGTATTTCACATGAGAAAAAATAGATTAAGAATTCAACTCTTCCCTGAGTAATGTCAAAAAATTACATAATCCAGCATTAAGCCCAAACCTGCATTTTGTAGTGGGATTAGTACATGTGTCACATTTTTTAATACTCTACATTTTGAAAGTTGGAAGATATTTAAGGCTATGTTAATTCAGGTTTATATGAGACATGATTTCAGCAACACTCTTTGGAGGCTATAGCTGTCGTGGCAGAAAGAGTTATCAGAAGTCTAGGATAATTTTATTTTTACCATCAGTGGTTTGAATTTGATATTTTATTTTGAATTTCATGATGGATATTGCATTTCTGATATTAATACCACAGCCTTTGTATATTATGCTGCTTTGGTCCTTACTCAAGATGGTAAGGCCCAACTGTCCTGGAGCCCAGAGTCAGGCTTTATTTATAGAGATGTGTGTAACTTTAAAATAGCTATACGATAAGGAAAATATTAACATAGACCAATGAAGTGTAAAAATAATTATACAACTCTTTTAAAATTATAAATGTGAACTTCTCTCATAAATCTTTTACAGGAATTTCTAAAGCATCTATTTAATAATTGTCTTATGATCTCTCCTTTTGCTGCCTCTACTAGGCATACTGATACGAAAGCTGCCAAATGACACGTGGAAAGATTAGAAAAATTAAGTTTTGAGTAATATAAAAATTTAACTATCTGAAGAAGCCCATAGACTCCTATGTGATCTGATATGAAACGTCCTTTTCTTTTAAAATTGACGAATCTCTATGTCAAGAGATTATAGATATCCTTATATGAAGACTAGAGAAAAATTATAAATCTTCCATTCTTGACATCTTTTCTATTATATTTCGGAGAGTTTACATTCGTAGACTAATGGGTGATATTGTTTTAGAAGCAGCAGCAATTTATAGTTTGGTTGAAGCAAGTTCTTGTAATAGTGACAGGCGGGTCCAGCACTAATCCATGGGGATCTGTGCAACATGGCAAACAATACCCTTTCTAAGACGTGTGTGAATTATGAATCCAGTGGTGGGCGGGCTCTAAGTTCTGTGCAGAATAGCTTTGGTGTGAGTTGATGGAGCATTTTGTACCTGGGATTCAGAACTTTTATGAAGGCCAATACCCTGAAACTCATTCAAGCAATAAATTCACTTGTCTTTGAGTTTACAAGGCAATAAACAGTGAAGGCCTTTGACCTTAACATTTACTGAATACATTTGCAGCAGTTGTGTTTATTGACAACTATTTATAGGGAAGCATTGGGTACTGAATTTTTTAAAGAGAGGGGAAGACCAACTTTGCAGGTCTTTTTTAAAAAATAAAAATTCTGAATTTAATTTTTGGCCATTAGACAGATTTTCAGTTTTGGAGTTGGGATTTGGTTCTAACTGTGTACAAATCATGCTTTGGGAATTTCTTTACTTAATGATAAAACAAAGAAGACTCATAAGGGGGAGGACTAACCCTGGAGTAAATACTTGCCCATTCAAGTCAGTGGGTACTCTACACTTTGAAAGTAGGACAGGAGCGACTGGTATAGAGATTTTAAGTTTTTTCCTGGGATTCAATGTATGTCATGGAGCAAATCACTTCTCTTCTGTGTTAACATCCAGTTATATGAAATGATAATACTGTGTCTCCCAAAGATGTTGAGGGAATTTATTAATCCCAAGTACATTATGCATTTTGAGTTTCATGGGCTAAAAACACAAAAATAAAAGAGGAATCTTTATTATTGAAACAATTACTCTGTCCTGAAAAGGGCAACTTGCAGCTCTTTATTTCTGAAAGTTGGGAGGGATGACCATTGCTCCACATTACACATGGGGAACTTAGGTGCAAGGCAGTCCAGAGTTTTGTTTCAGTTAGAGGGTGAACCCTTGGTGATGGCTGAATTAGGAAAGGTGCTGAAGCACCTGGGGTATGGGGTAAGAAGCAACCGCAAAGGGAAGGGTCACTCTTACTCCAGGAGTTTCCTCGGAGACAAGTTTTCTGTGTGGACTCAGACCACGGCTGTACCTACAAAGGCCAAGGAGAGCAGGGAACCCCTTCTGCTATGCTAGTTAAATATGTCTGAAATAAGGAGGAATCCCTTGCTGCTTTTGGTGGGGCTCATGCCTTGGAGAACAAGATGTGCTGATCATTATCTTAACATCTGGCGATAGTGGGAGTACTTGAAGGGGCAGTTAACAGAGTCCATCCCTCCTTGATTCCACAGCTACACTGACACCACACTCTTAGGAGATGAATTCTGCAAGCACAGGGTTTGGCAGCCTTGCAGTTAGCTTAAAAAACTTCAGCTCACAAAATTCTTTGCAAGATTCTTTCTCACAGAAGGAGCAAACTGCAAACAACCAAGTATGTGCTTTTTGGGTTGTGCTGTCACTTTTTATTAGACAGTGTGTGTCTGTGGACCTACTCTATTGAGGCTCGGATTGTATTTTTGCCCATTGGCTGAATCTGGGCTTGTTTATGTGTCTGTTTTAAGAGGTTGTGAAAGAAAAGTGTGTTTCATTTGCTTGTTGAAGGGAGTGGGGTAGGATCTAATTTGGTTGGTTTAGCTGGATAAGTCTGGTGTTACGTGCGGTAGTTAATGATTCTAGTTAGCTCTGCCTGGAGAAAAGTACATGTTTCAATTGCACAGGCTACCCTCTTACAAATGAGGTCATTGTTCTGTGGAGTGGAGGAATGGTGAGTGACCAAGAACAATTCAGTTATTAAGACTGCAGAAGTGATTCCCAGAGCAGGTGCTACTGTTAGAAATCAGTCGGTGAGGTTAAGGACCAGTACCTGGAATCAACTGTTATTTCATAGAATAGAGTTTTGCATTATACTTTTCATAATTATCCTATACTTAAGTGTTTGATAATTATACCAATTTTATAGTCACACTCAGTGTAACATTTCAATGTAGTCATGTTCCATTGAAATTAATTTCATCTCATTTAGCCAATTTAGTGGCATGCTTCTGGCCTGCAGCTGAAGACAACGCTCATGGGAAGTCATGGTGGTGTGCAACATTGTTCGCTGGGCAAGGCAAGTAGCTGCTTTCTAAGGTTATCACGTGTAATTCCTTTTTCCAGTTCAAGAGCATATCTTGTTTTAAACAACTCTTTGAAAGGCAGCCAAAGAAAAGGTTGGCTCAGATATGCCCTTACCAGCCTTGTTTATGAGATACAGTGTTCCACTTCTTGGAGGAAGATGATAAAGTAAAGCTGGCTTTGAGAAGTGTGTAGGAATGCGTGTTTGTGTATTTAAATTCCACGTGCAAGAGTGGAACCCAAAGGGAAAGAATAAAATAGAAAACCATGACAGTCGGATGATTGATTCCTCTCCTATATTCAGTTACGGGTACTGAGGTAAAGAGTGCAATTCTGAGGTGTTAGTGAAGGGATTATATTAGGAAGAGCTATCTAATAGGAGACTAATCGGCATTACTTTTGATGGATTGAAGTTGGAGCAAGAATATGAAAAATAGCGTGAAGAAGATTTAGAGGACTTCTGTTTTCTTTCCTGTTCACTCTTATCAAATATACAGGCAAACAAAATTTTCTTTGAAAGCCAGTTTCTCTGGGGAGGCAGAATTGTTTTTATGATTCAGCTGGTCTCACATTAACTTTGGGGCACTCTCCTCAAAAAACGGGAAGCTTAACTCCCTGAAAACATTAGGAACTTCCTGAAACAACTAGAAACTTCCCAGAAAGTGGTGCCTTGTGTAAGAAACAAACAAAAAACAAATCTAAAGGCTGCGGAAACCTGTTTGTTAAGTAGAGAGGGGAAATGCCCTCAGCCAGACAGTCTAAACACAGGAATGTTGGGCAGCAGATCAGATCCAGAGTCGGAAAGGGAGAAGAGGCTGATAAGGCTGCAGAAAGCAGCGCCAGTCACCAAAATTGTTTCGGAGGTAAAGTGAGGAGGGCAGGATGTTTATGATATGATCACATTGTGCTGCTAGCTCCTGGCACACACCGCAGGAACCGTGACTAAGAGGCACTATTGAAATCACCCAGCATGTGCAAATGTGGAGCCCCCTGGATTGTGCCTGGGTGTGAAATGAAACGCATCTCCTTTCACGTGAAGCAGTCCTCCTCAGTCTTGGCGGGTGGCACTTCTACAGCCAGTGCCAACGTGTTAGCCGTATGACGAGGCTTGTGATGGTCCATGTTTTGAATCCAAGACTCAAGACATGGGAGCCTCATTTCCATATGTTAATAGGGAGATTATTTTTGTGAAACGGGGATTTTATCAAATATAGGCATACTTCAGTTAGCTTCAGGACAAGACATTTTCATGCTTCTTTCTCCTTTTGGTTTCTTGGAAGCTTACCCTTTCTGGGGAAAATGGCAACTTTGATCATTTCCTGTGCATTTATGAGTTTCTAGGATTTCAGTTTATGGCCCCAATTCCTACAGTGGCCATAATGTTGGTGAAAATTGGAGAGTCTCCAGTTGTGCCCGAGGCAGTTGTGCGCGTGAGCCTCATCACACCGTGCAGCCAACATTTTAGACTTGCTTCCTCGCTTCCGATTCTGCCTATGAGGGCACAGATACAGAAAACCACACGCTAGGGGTTCAAACGCAGGGACAGTATATGTCAGGGTGTTCTGAAGCTTGTTTTTGGCCAATCTAAGCATAGTGTTACTGCCGGGGAAGTGTTCAGGTGTCCACATGTGGAAGCTGAACTTGCTGCTGAGTGGCAATTGTCAGTAAGTGGAAATCAGTGGTGGAGTACCGTAGCCTTCCTTCTTTTTCCACATTAACCTCAGGACCACGTTTATAGGCTGATTCCAGATGTGCTTGACTCTAGGGCCGGGTCTTCAGAGGTGACAGCTGTGTGTTTACCTCAGCAGAAAGAAGGTCAAATTGTGCTATAGATCCCAGGGCAGATGTCTGACTATCCCATGGGAGTCCCTGACGGAGCATTTGGCTACAATCTGGCCCAGAGGCTGGAGGGAGAGTGCTCACTCCAGGGAGTAGGGAAGAGATGTCATTCTCAATGGCTGCGATAGAGGTCGCAGCTTGAAAGGAAAGTGCTACTTGGGGAAGTGAAATAGCTTTTAACTTGGTGTCCCCTGGGGTCAGTCCTCTTCCCGCACCACTCCAAGCTGCAGGCTGGCCCTGGGTGTTGTTATTCTGCAGCCATGGTATTTGGTGAGCCCTGTTTTTAGGAACACTTAATTGGTCTGACCTGCCCCACTGCTTCTTACATGAGGGGGAGCATTCCAGGAATAGAGCTTGCCTCTCAAACTTGAGAAATGTACAACCTCTTTTAAAGGGATAACATTGTCTTCGTGCATCCTTGGTGTTGACTTACATTCTTTTTATTACTAGTCTCTAAACACACATACAATATGCTTACAAAACCAATACTATTCAAAATAACAATATTAATCAAATAGATTGGATGGTGTCATTTTGCTCAAGCCCAAATCCTTGATTCACAGTAGAAACAGAAACTTGAGATCCAGTCCTATATGTAATTTGTATTTTTTTTTTGTGATTCGTATTTTTAACTTCAATGGTGCTAGTTCAGAGAATTTCTGTACATGCAAGTGAGTTGTATGAAAAAGATTAATAACTTCAAGGCTTTGTTAGTTTAAGAAAGTCGGACCTCATATTGAATCTAAGATTTGCTGAAAATCAGTTTTTCAAATACCAATTTGAATGAGGCATCAGTTAATTGTGTGAAGGTGTCTTTTGTACTGGAAAGTAAGATGGGCATTACAGTGCATTGAAATCTGCATCAAATGGGTGTCTGATTTAATGATCATTGGAATTGGGACTAGAAATATTCTCTGTTGGTTATTTGTTATTATACTTATGGTAACAAATTGGTGCAAATAGTTATGTACAAAGGCAGGAGCTACCCAACACAGTAGCTCACATTATAAATGGAACACAGACTGTTAATGGCAAAGGTTTTTTGAGCACTGTATGCCTATATGACTATGTGCCTGTGATGACTCAGTTCCTCCACCAGAGTTTTAAATGTGAAGTACCGCGAGACCGTCACTTGAGGCTCTCATACTGTGGAAAGGCAGAAGCGGGCTTGGTCATCTCAGAGAGGGGTTCAGTTGTAAGGCACTAGCAAGGTGATTCAGCATTTGCTTATGTTACATATTTGAGATTATT
Organism: Diceros bicornis minor; assembly: GCF_020826845.1. NCBI lineage: Eukaryota > Metazoa > Chordata > Mammalia > Perissodactyla > Rhinocerotidae > Diceros > Diceros bicornis. The sequence continues at coordinate 4,536,183 of NC_080763.1, read as the reverse complement.
ATCATGTGAAAGAAATAAGTTGAAAAATTCTAATAGAGCACAATAACCAAAAGATAGAAACAGCCCACATGTCCATCAATGGATGAATGAATAAGCCAAATGTGGTATATACACACAATGGAATATTCAGTCTTAAAAAGGAAGGAAATTCTGACACACGCTACAACATGGATGATCCTTGAAGACATTATGCTGAGTAAAATAAACCAGTCACAAAACGACAAATATGACATGATTCCACTTATATGAGGTACCTAGAGTGGTCCAATTCATAGAGAGAGGAAGTAGAATGATGGTTGCCAGGGGCTGGAAGAGAGAAGAATGGGGAATTAGTGTTTAATGGGTATAGAATTTCAGTTTTACAAGATGAAAAGAGTTCTGGAGGTGGATGGTGGTGATGGTTGCACAACAATGTGAATGTAGTTAATGCCACTGAACTGTACACTTAAAAATGGTTAAAATGGTAAATTTTGTGCTATGTATATTTTACCACAATAAAAAAATTCCAACAGAGCAATTTCAGACACCCAAGAAGACTGAAATCTGAGAAGCATGGCTCTGGACTGTGGTTGCCCCACACGAGCCGGGGCTCAGCCCACTCTCCTTGGTGAAGCGAGGAAGGACAGGCTATTGTAGCAGGTTTTCACACAGATCAGTTTACCCATTTAAAAGGTTTTCTTTTATTCTAGGCTTATGTTTATGCCACTTCTTCTTTGGGGGGAGCTTAAAATCTTCCTTTTGTGAAGAGAGGAGTGCTGATGGTGATTGTTTTTCTTTAATGGACCTACTTGGCAAAGTAAGTAGTTAGGAACACCATGTTGCTAACCCTAATTAAAAGGTTATTTTAAAAACTGATTAGTGAAATCCAGAAGTCTTGGAACTTCTGCCTTTTCAAACTGGCATGTGGTCCCGTTATTCCTTCCCATTTTGGTGGCTATACTTACTCAAGGTGCATTGAACAAGAGAAAAATTATAGCTTAGCATTCTAGATCCAGAATCCACCATCTCCCTCAGCGGCCTTTGCAAAACATAAGGACTATACAGATGTAAGCTGTTGTTCCTTCTCTTACAGTATTTATTGAACACCTATGGTTGTTCACCTATTGAACACCTCTGTAGGGCAACAGAGATGAATAGGTTTGTTCCTGCCCTCGAGGAGCCCAGGTCTCAGCGGGGGAGGCAGTCACATAACCAACATAACACGATGTGATAAATTCTGTCACAAAGGGACGGACGAAGTGCTCCAGGAGTACAGAGGAGACGGTAGTAAAACTGTAACATTATCCCGATGTTTTACAACTTTTACAGTAAGGAAATATACTGTCTAAGACTTGAAGTCAAACCCTTCTGGCTGAGACGGGGGCCCATTCCCCTCATTTCCTCTCATTTTGACCCCAGATTAGAAAACAAATCATCCCACCAGGACATGGGCAGCAGTGGGTTGTGAATTCAGGGTGAGGATCTGTGTCAGAAGGCAAGTTTAGGGGACATGGCGTTGATCAAGGCTGGAGCATGTCAGAGGGAGGAGTTAGGGGCTCATGAGCTGGGTGGATCAGACAAGAGCCAGGGTGACCCAGACCCCAGAGAACAGAGTGGGCTGGAGGGCTGCATGCCAAGCCCACAGAAGGACCCCAAGTGGCAAACGGCAGGACAGTGGAGGTACACACCACTGAAATGGAAGGATCGGCTCCATAGGAAAAGTGAAAATAGACAGTATTTTTTTTCCTCCTTTTTTTTTATTGCAGTAACATTGGTTTATAACATCCTATAAATTTCAGATGTACATCATTATACCTCTATTTCTGCATAGATTACATCATGTTCTCATGTTCACCACCAAAATACTAACTACAATCCATCACCATACACATGTGCCTAATCACCCCTTTTGCCCTCCTCCCCCCCCCTTCCGCTCTGGTAACACCAATCCAATCTCTGTCTCTATGTGTTTGTTTATTGTTGTTGTTATCTACTACTTAATGAGGGAGATCATACGGTATTTGACCTTCTCCCTCTGACTTATTTCACTTTGCATAATACCCCCAATGTCCATCCATGTTGTCACAAATGGCTGGATTTCATCGTTTCTTATGGCTGAGTAGTATTCCATTGCATATATATACCACATCTTTTTCATCCATTCGTCCCTTGATAAGCACTTAACTTGCTTCCAAGTCTTGGCTATTGTGAATAATGCTGCAGTGAACACAGGGGTGCATGTATCTGTATGCATTGGTGTTTTCATGTTCTTTGGATAAATACCCAGCAGTGGAATAGCTGGATCATATGGTAGTTCTATCCTTAATTTTTTGAGGAATCTCCATACTGTTTTCCATAGTGGCTGCACCAGTTTGCACTCCCACCAGCAGTGTATGCAAGTTCCCTTCTCTCCACATCCTCTCCAACACTTGTTGTTTCCTGTTTTGTTAATTATAGCCATTCTGACGGGAGTGAAGTGATATCTCATTGTAGTTTTGATTTGCATTTCCCTGATAGTTAATGATGTTGAACATCTTTTCATGTGCCTGTTGGCCATCTGTGTATCTTCTTTGGAGAAATGTCTGTTCAGGTCTTTTGCCCATTTTTTAATTGGGTTGTTAGTTTTTTTGTTGTTGAGATGCATGAGTTCTTTATATATTTTGGAGATTAATCCCTTATCAGATATATGGTTTGCAAATATCTTCTCCCAATTGTTAGGTTGTCTTTTCATTTTGTTGATGGTTTCCTTCGCTGTGCAGATGAGTTTTAGTTTGATGTAGTCCTATTTGTTTATTTTTTCTATTGTTTCTCTTGCCTGGTGAGACATGGTGCTTGAAAATATGTTGCTAAGACCGATGTCAAAAAGCATACTGCCTATGTTTTCTTCTAGAAGTTTCATGGTTTCCAGTCTTACGTTCAAGTCTTTAATCCATTTGGAGTTAATTTTTGTGTAGGGTGTAAGATAATGGTCTACTTCCATTTTTTTGCATGGGGCTGACCAGTTTTCCCAACACCATTTGTTGAAGAGACTTTCCTTTCTCTATTGTATATTCTTGGCTCCTTTGTCGAAAATTAGCTGTCCATAGGTGTGTGGGTTTATTTCTGGGCTTTTGATTCTGTTCCATTGATCTGTATGTCTGTTTTTGTGCCAGTACCATGCTGTTTTGGTTACTATAGCTTTGTAGTATATTTTGAAATCAAGGAGTGTGATACCTCCAGCTTTCTTCTTTTTTCTCAAGATTCCTTTGGCTATTCGGGGTCTTTTGTTGTTCCATATAAATTTTAGGATTCTTTGTTCTATTTCTGTGAAAAATGTTGTTGGAACGTTGATAGGGATTGCATTGAATCTATAGATTGCTTTAGGAAGCATGGACATCTTAACTATGTTAATTCTTCCAATCCAATAGCACAGAATATATTTCCATTTCTTTGTGTCTTCAATTTCTTTCAGCAATGTTTTATAGTTTTCAGTGTACAGATCTTTCACCTCTTTGGTTAAGTTTATTCCTAGGTATTGTATTCTTTTTGTTGCAATTGTAAATGGGATGGTATTCTTAATTTCTCTTTCTGCTACTTCGTTTTTAGTGTATAGAAATGCAACTGATTTTTGTATGTTGATTTTGTATCCTGCAACTTTACTGTATTCATTTATTACTTCTAAAAGTTTTTTGGTGGGTTCTTTAGAGTTTTCTGTATATAAAATCATGTCATCTGCCTTTATCAGATTAAAGAGCTTCTACAAGAAAATGAAACCAGAATCAAGATGAACAGACAACCCATCAGCTGGGAGAAAATATTTGCAAAACATATATCTGACAAGGGGTTAATCTCCACAATATATAAAGAACTCACACAACTGAACAACAAAAAAACAAACAACCCGATCAAAAAATGGGCAGAGGACATGGACAGACACTTCTCCAAAGAAGATATACAGATGGCCAATAGGCACATGAAAAGATGTTCAACATCACTAATCATCAGGGAAATGCAAATCAAAACAACACTAAGATATCACCTCACTCCCGTTACAATGGCTATAATCACCAAGACAAAAAACAACAAATGTTGGAGTGGATGTGGAGAAACAGGCACCCTCATACACATTTGGTGGGAATGCAAGCTGGTGCAGCCTCTGTGGAAAATGGTATGGAGATTCCTCAAAGAATTAAAAATAGAAATACCCGAGGATCCAGCTATCCCATTACTGGGAATCTATCCAATGAACCTGAAATCAACAATCCAAAGAGGCTTATGCACCCCTATGTTCATTGCAGCATTATTCACTATAGCCAAGAAGTGGAAGCAACCTAAATGTCCCTCGACTGATGATTGGATCAAGAAGATGTGGTATATATATACACAGTGAAATACTACTCAGCCATAAAAAAAAGACAAAATCATCCCATTTGCAACAACATGGATGGGCCTGGAGGGTATTATGTTAAGTGAAATAAGCCAGAAAGAGAAAGACAAACACTGTATGATCTCACTCATATGTGGAATATAAACCAACACATGGACAGAGAAAACTGTATTGTGGTTACCAGGGGCAATGGGGGTAGGGGGTGGGCACAAGGGGTGAAGGGAGACATATATATGGTGATGGACAAATAAAAATGTACAACCCAAAATTTCACAATGTTATAGACTATTAAAACATCAATGAAAAAAAATCATGTCATCTGCAAATAGTGACTCTTTCACTTCTTCCTTTCAAATTTGGATCTCTTTTATTTCTTTTTCTTGCCTGATTGCTCTGGCTAGGACTTCCAATACTGTGTTAAATAGGAGTGGTGAGAGTGGGCATCCTTGTCTGGTTCCTGTTCTTAGAGGGATAGCTTTCAGTTTTTCACCATTGAGGATGATATTAGCTGTGGGTTTGTCATATATGGCCTATATTATGTTGAGGTACATTCCTTCTATACCCATTTTATTCAGAGTTTTTATCATAAATGGATGCTGTATCTTGTCAAATGATTTCTCTGCATCTATTGAGATGATAATGTGATTTTCATTCTTCATGTTATTAATGTGGTGGATCACGTTGATTTGCGAATGTTGAACCATCCCTGCATTCCTGGAATAAATCCCACCTGATTATGGTGTATAATCTTTTTAATGTATCGTTGAATGCGATTTGCTAGTATTTTGTTGAGTATTTTTGCATTGATGTTCATCAGTGATATTGGCCTGTCATTTTCTTTTTTTTTGTGTTGTCCTTGTCTGGTTTTGGTATCAGGGTAATGTTGGCTTTGTAGAATGAGTTAGGAAGCTTCCCTTCCTCTTCAATTTTTTGGAAGAGTTTGAGAAGGATAGGTATTAAGTCTTCTTTGAAGGTTTGGTAGAATTCACCAGGAAAGCCATCTGGTCCTGGACTTTTGTTTTTGGGGAGGTTTTTGATTACTGTTTCGATCTCCTTACTGGTTATTGGTCTATTCAAATCCTCTGTTTCTTCTTGATTCAGTTTTGGAAGGTTGTATGATTCTAAGAATTTATCCATTTCTTCTAGATTGTCCAATTTGTTGGCATAAAGCTTTTCATAGTATTCTCTTATAATCTTTTGTTTTTCTGAGGTGTCTGTTGTAATTTCTCATCTTTCATTTCTGATTTTACTTATTTGAGCCTTCTATCTTTTTCTTGGTAAGTCTAGCTAAAGGTTTTTCAATTTTGTTTATCTTTTGAAAGAACCAGCTCCTGGTTTTATTAATTTTTCTATTGTTTTTTTAGTCTCTATTTCATTTATTTCTGCTCTGATTTTTATTATTTCCCTTCTTCTACTGATTTTGGGCTTTGTTTGTTCTTCTTTTTGGAGTTCCTTAAGGTGCACTGTTAGATTGTTTGTTTGAGATTTTTCTTGTTTGTTGAGATCAGCCTGTATTGCTATAAACTTCCTTCTTAGAACCGCTTTTGCTGTATCTCATAAATTCTGGCATGCCATATTTTCATTTTCATTTGTCTCCAGGTATTTTTTGATTTCTCCTTTGATTTCTTTGTTGACCCAAGCATTGTTCAGTAGCATTTTGTTTAATCTCCACATATTTGTGGCTTTTCTGATTTTCTTCCTATAGTTGATCTCTAGTTTCATACCATTGTGGTCAGAAGAGATGCTTGGTATTATTTCAATCTTCTTAAATTTATGTAGACTTGTTTTGTGGCCTAATATGTGATCAATCCTAGAGAATGTTCCATGTGCATTTGAAAAGAATGTGTATTCTTTGGTTTTTGGATGGAATGTTCTGTATACATCTACCCGGTCCATTTGTTCTAGTGTGTCATTTAAGGCCAATGTTTCCTTATTGATCTTCTGTTTGGATGATCTATCCATTGGTGTAAGTCGAGTGTTAAAGTCCCCTACTATTATTGTGTTGTCTATTTCTCCTTTTATGTCTGTTAATAATTGCTTTATACATTTAGGTTCTCCTACATTGGGTGCATAAGATATTTACAAGTGTTGTATCCTCTTGTTGGACTGTTCCCTTGATTATTATGGAGTGCCCTTCTTTGTCTCTTGTTACAGTTTTTGTTTTAAAGTCTATTTTGTCTGATATGAGTCTTGCTACCCCAGCTTTCTTTTCATTGCCATTTATGGAGTATCTTTTTCCATCCCTTCACTTTCAGTTTATGAGTATCTTTAGGTCTGAAGTGTGTCTTTTGTATGCAGCATATATATGGGTCTTGTTTTTTTATCCAATCAGCCACCCTATGCCTTTTAATTGGAGCATTTAGTCCATTGACATTTAAAGTAGCTATTGATAAGTGTGTACTTACTGCCTTTTTTTAACTTTTTTTCCTTGGTGTTTTAGTTCTTCTCTATTCCTTTCTTCTTCTCTTGCTCTCTTCCCTTGTGGTTTGATGGCTTTCTTTAGTATTACGTTTGGGTTTTTTTCTCTTAGTTTTTTGTGTATTTATTATAGGTTTTTGGTTTGTGATTACCATGGGGTTCATATACAGTAGCCTACGTATATAGCAATCTATATTAAGTTGATGGTCTCTTTAGTTTGACCTCTATCTGAAAGCTCTACTCTTTAACTCCCCTCCTCCCACATTTTATGTTTTTGATATCATATCTACCCTCTTTTTTGTGCCTTTTTATCCATTACCCTCTTATCATGGAAATAGATAATTTTTCCTATTTGTGGTCTTCTCTTTCCCCCTTAAATAAGTCCCTTTAACATTTCTCGTAGTACTGGTTTCTTGGTGACAAACTCCTTTAATTTTTGCTTGTCTGGGAAACTTTTTATCTCTTCTTCCATTTTTAATGATAACCTTGCCAGGTAGAGTATTCTTAGCTGTAGGTTTTTTCCTTTTAGCACTTTAAATATATCATGCCGCTCTCTTCTAGCCTATAAGGTTTCTGCTGAGAAGTCAGCTGATAGTCTTATGGAGTTTCCTTTGTATGTAACTTGTCTTTCCCTTGTGGCTTTTGGGATTCTCTCTTTATCTTTAATTCTGGACATTTTAATTATGACGTGTCTTGGTGTGGGTCTCTTTGGGTTTGTCTTGTTTGGTGCTCTCTGTGCTTCCTGTACCCAGATGTCTGTTTCCTTACTTAGGTTAGGGAAGTTTTCAGCTATTATTTATTCAAATAGATTCTCTGCCCCTTTGTCTCACTCTTCTCCTTCTGGGACACCTATAACAGGGATGTTAGTGCACTTGATGTTGTCCCAGAGGTCCCTTAGACTGTCCTCACTCTTTTTAATTCTTTTTTCTTTTATCTGTTCAGCTTGGTTGATTTCTTCTAGTCTTTCGTCCAGCTTGCTGATCCCTTCTTCTGTATCCTCTACTCTGCTTTTGAGTCCCTCTAGTGAATTTTTCATTTCCAGTATTGTATTCTTAATTTCTGATTGGTTCTGTATAATATCTTCCATTTCTTTGTTGACGTTCTCACTGAGTTCATCCATTCTTCTCCCAAGATCAGTGAGCATCCTTAACACTCTTTGTTTGAACTCTCTGTCAGGTAGGTTGCTCATTTCTGTTTCATTTAGTTCCTTTTCTGGGCTTTTGTCCTGTTCCCTTTCTTGGAACATATTCCTTTGCCTCCTCATTTTGCCTCTTTCCCTGTGCTTGTATCTATGTATTAGGTAGCTCAGCTATGTCTCTTGCTCTTGGAGAGGTGACCTTATATAAGTGATGCCTTATGAGGCCCTGCAGTGTGCTTCCCTCTCATCACCAGTTCCAAATGTACCAGAAGTGACCCCTGTGTGGGCTATGTGTGTCCTTCTGTTGTGGCTGGGTTGCTCTTCCCGTAGGTGCCCAGGGAGGCTGAGCTGTCCGCCTGGCCAGCTGTTGCTCAGCTGCTTATAGCTGCCTGTAGTTGTTGTGGGCCCTTCAGTCTCTTTATCATGTGTGGGGAGCCCCAGCACAGTTGGCTGCAAGGTCTAATAGCACACTCCTGTTGCAATTTTTCTATTAAGTGAGTAGGCCCCCAGCTTCGCTGATTGTTAGGCTCAGGGGCTTACAATTGCTATAAGTCTCTGGTCTTTAAGTCTCTTGTCAGCTCTCTGAGGATTGCAGCTGGGTGGGGCTGGCCTCAGGCATGGGAGCACCCAATTGTTTCAGACTTTGGAAGATGGGGCCAATCACCATGTGGCTCTTTGAGAAGTACAAGTCTCCTGCAGCTGACAAACCCCACTGCCTCAGGTTCACACACACAGTCAACACAGTCCTGCCCTGTGTGCATGCCCTGACCTCCTGAAGTGGACCCAGTCTCTCCAAGGCAGGAGCCCCACACACTCCACTAATGCCCCACACTCTCCACTAGCTCCTTGTGCACACTCTGCCCCACAGAGGTGGACCCACTCACCAGGATGCAGAGAATCTGGACAGTTCACTTAGCAGGCCCACAAGTTGTCCAAGGGCTTGTTGTTGGGTGGGGCCATTCCCTAGCGCAGACTGCTTGCCTTGGCTGAGCTGGATTACATCGGTGCTCTAGTGGGTGGGGCAGACCCTGGGCTAGCAGGCCACAGGGAGAATTCCAATGGCGTCTGCCAGTGTCTGTCTCAGCATGCCCACACCAGGCCACAACAATGGCTGCTGCCACTGTCCCAGTCCCTGGAGAGGTCTCACCTCTCATGGAGATGCACTCAGAACCTATCAGGTGAGTCTCTTTTCACCAAAGGACTGTGCACCTTTCTTTCTGGTGATTTTAGGTTGCATTCCAAACCTGGTGAATTTATGTGTGGGCCCTTTAAGAGTTGTGAACCAGCTTTTCTGGGGCTATTCCCCATCGTTGTTAGTAGCCAGCAAAGTCAGATATTAGGCCACTCATCTTGGTTCTGCTGGGTCCAAAAAATGCCTAGAGTGGGAACACTCCCCAGCTCAGGTCCCCCACTCCTCCAGGGAAGGCTGTGTACCTTTGGGTTGCTCCTGGGTGGCCGTGAAGTGCTGTGGCTTGTGAAGGTGGCATTTTTTTTCTCTCCAGAAGGGAATTTCTGCCTCTTACACCTCAATTAGGACTGTTGTTTGTTACAGGGGTTCCAGTTTTCAGTTCTCTCTCGGAGGTAATTGCTCCAAGAGTAGTTGTAAATTGGCTGTGTCCATGGGAGGAGGTGAGTTCAGAGTCCGCCTCCACCGCCATCTTGACTTCTCTTGCTGAACTCTGTGTTCCTAGTCTAGACAGTATTTGTTGAAGGCTGACTGTGTCCTAGGCACTGTGCTAACATCCATCCCTTCATTTAATCTTCAGAACAATGCTGGGGGTGATAATACTGTTCTTATTCCCATTTTACAGATGAGATAACCGAGACTTGCCCCAAATCACATAAGTAGAACGCGCTAGAGGTAGAGTCAGGGCTTGACCCCCGGCCTGTAGGACCCCAATGCCCGTTGTCCCAATCCAGCCTCTTGCAGCAGTGCCAGCATTCTCCCAGCTTCCAGCTGGCTGTCTCCAGCTGGATGCTCCACCAGCACCTCAGATATAATGTGTGAAAGTAAAATTCATGCCCCTTCTGTCCCCTCTGGTGAGCATCCCTGTTTCTCTTCTCGCAGGCTTAAAATCTCAGCTTGTTCTTTTCTCTTCCCACTCCCTGCTTGCCACATCCAGAAGGTTGCCTGGCCTTGTTGGCATCCAATCCAAGCTTTCCATTCCTGTAGCTGTGCTGCAGGCGGGCCCCTCGCAGCCTCTCCCCTGCGAATTTGTCCTGGGCAGCTGGTCTCCACCATCTCCAATTAACAACAACTTTGCTGCCAGAGAAAGCTTCTGTTAAAGCCTGGCTCTGATTACCTCGCTCTCTGCTCAAAATTTCATATAATATGAATAATAACAATGGATTTCTTCCTATGGACTCAAAAGAATGTTCAGCCTCCTTAGTTTGTCATTCGAGGCCTTCAGCAGTATTCGTCAGCCCAAATTTCCAGTGTGAAATTGCAGGACGTTGCCTTCATGCCCCTTTTTGCCTCCTCCTATCCTTTGACTCCAAGCAAACTCGTCCTGTTGCCTCACCCTTCACCTCTACCTCTTTATATGGTACTGTTTGCCTGAGACGGGCTCTCCGCCACCGCTACCTGCTGGCACCCCAACTGTCGTTCTAGATCTGTCTCAGGTGCCACTTCCTCCCTGAAGACTCCCCTCTCAGCCTGTTGGATGTGACCTCTGCTTCCTTAGGCTGCTGGTGGCGTTTCATACAACATCAGGCGGTAGTCGCATGCTGCCTTGTGCTTTCGTGCAAATGCGCCTGAACTCCTCCTTAGACTTCGACTTCCTGAAGACGGGGATCTTGTCTTACTCATGTTTCTGTTCTCCTAAGGCCTAGCCCAGGAACTCAAACATTCATTGAAGGAATGAATGGGGCTAGAAGAGGGTGGCAGAAGGAAGAACAAGGGAGCTGAAAGAAAACTGGGTTCTATTTGCATCATCAATGCTTTACGTGCTTTAGAAATGTAGAATTTCTCCTGAAGAATCAGCTCCAACTTCATCCATATCATTTTATTAGGCTTTGCTTTGCTGCTCTCATGTCACATTGTCTGCTCTCTTTTTATCCAATCATTTTGTCTTCACTCTCTTTTACTCTATCAGAAATGGTTCCACTTTTTGGGATTAAATCAGCTCTCTTCAAAATCCAGAAACTCATTTATACTTATTTCTGGGATTTGTGTTTTGCATATTCTAAAAATGTTCTTACAGCTTCTGTCATTCATATTCAGGTAATTTAAATTTGTGGTTATTTGTTCTTGTCCTATAATCCCTATTTACCTCTTTGCTGAGGGCAGGGCCACAACATCAGTAGCCTACGTGGATGGTGTTCTCTGCAGTTGAGCAGTGTTTGGCTTGCTCAACAGTATGTGGCAGCCCTGATTGTGGACCCATGAAAGTTAGGTGCAGGCTTGGCTGATTTCTGGTCAGTTTGTGAGTCATCATGAATTCATTTGGACCCTGGGTGTCTCCGGAAGGGTTGAGTGGGAAGCCAACTGCATGCTGGTTTCTCCAGCCACTCAGAGTTTCAGGAGAGCAGGCTCCTCTCTGGACATCCAGCCCTTGTTCAGTCTGTTACTGCACGTGTAGAGACTCCAAAGACTGCCAATGTGAAAGCTGGGAGCGCAAGAAAGCACTTGCAGGGGTTAAATTTCACATTTGGGTATTCAGATTGGCACTAGGGGAAAAAATACTTGGAATCCAACAGTATTGCCAATTACAAGATGTTAGTGTGGCCTTTTGTGTTAAAAGTGTGTGCTTGGTTAAGCCCTGGGTTAAAAAAGGGTGATGGGTCCTATGTAAACACAAAGACAAATAACACTTTATATTAGTCTACACCTGTGCTTGACAAGTTACCCAATGGCCCTACTTCTCGTGGGATGAATGTAGCAGGCAGTGCGATGAGATGTGTTCCTTTCGAGTGTTGGGACTGCTTACTCCCGCTCGGGATGCTCAGCTCTCTGAATGCCATGGTGACAAGGAATGAAGGCTTTCCTGCAGAGAAGTCACGGTGTGCAGTTTTCTTGGAACTCAATGTGAGTTTGAAAGGAAAAATGACCCAGAAGAGGACAAGCAAGGAGAGACAGCCCATTAGCAGCCGAACCATATGACAAAATAAAAAGCAACTTCAGAGCTGTCGGCGCAACAGCTGGAGGAACATGCCAAGAAGCCAGATGCTGCTGCTGAAAGACTATTTTCCCCAAAGCATAGGCCTGTGATGTTCATCCCAGCCCCATGTGTGGCCTGGGCACGGGCTTTATTGCTGGATTAAATAACAGGCGAGGAGAGGGGGAATTGCGTGCCTGCTGCAGGCTGACTTATCAAGTTAAAGCAGACAATAAGGAGTGGAAATCCTTTCACTATAACCTATCAACATTGCTAGGAATTTGGACTCCATATATACCCCTCTATAAGGGATTTATTTGGAAAACTACCTAACAAGTGGCATATTTTAACTTGAAGCACATATTAGGTTGGTGAGATCCCATTTCTAGCTCATCCTATCAGACTTTCTAGCTTCTTTTTTGTGGTCCCAGGAATATTCATATACATGATGTCTTCTGGGGTTGATCTTTGTCCCAGATAAGTGGAATTTGTTCTCAGTTTACAGACGTAAAGAATCTTACTGACTTAAGGGAATGTGGAGTGACTTGCTTAAAGTTAATCCATCTGACATCTCTAGGCCTGGAACATCCCGAGGGCTGTGGCTTTCTCAGCTCTTACCACTAGACCACACTGTCCTGCTCTTGTCTCACTCCCCCAGATCCACCTGTTTCCATCGCGGGTTCTTTCCTCTCCTCCTACCACCCTGGACTTGTGATAGAAGAAACCAGTATATTTTCTCTCATATCCAAAAGGCTGCTGGGGGAGTCATTTCTTGACTTTTGGGAAGACAAAAGCATTTTTTGAAAAAGATTATTTGTACTGGAGAGAATTTCTGGAAACGGGCTGGACAGATACTTTAAAAAATCTTGAGGTGTGAGAAAATGATTCTGCATCATGCAAATAGAGCAGTCAGAAGATAAATTGCAGAAATCAAGTTTCATGAATTTCCTGAGGACACTGGGGGATGAGAGTGCTTTGCCTGCAAGCTAAGAGAGCTGGGCTGAAGCAATTTCTAGTGTGTCCACTCTTGGTTTACTCCCCTGACAAAAAGAGAGCAGCTGTGGGACTAATGTAAAGTATCGGGTCGTCTAAAACTCAGAGGCCTTGTAGCTGGTGTGGAGTGTGGTTCCACCTCGACATACTTTTACGTGGATGGGGGAAGTTGAAAGACTCTGGAGTTTGCTGGCCAGGTCATTGAGCACCCGGGGGGTGAACTTCCAACAGGCTTGAGAAGGAGGATTTCCTCATTGTTTTTTCTTCCCTTTCTGACTTTTCTTCTGTTATGGAGCAACAAGGAGATCTCACTGCCTGTCTTAGCTTGGGTTCTTTCCGGAAGGCAGAGCCGGAGAGAAGGGCTTGTGTGTAGGCAGTTTATTTCATGAAGTATCCCAAGGGAATAAGAGTGTGTATATGTATATGTGTGTGTGTGTATGTGTGTGGTGTGGGGTGTGTGTGTGGTGTGTGTGGTGTGGGGTGTGTGTGTGGTGTGTGTGGTATGGAGTGTGTGTGTGGGGTATGTGTGTGGTGTGTGCATGTCTGTGTGGTGTGGGGTGTGTGCGTGGTGTGTGTGGTAAGGGGTGTGTGTGTGGAGTGTGTGTGGATTGTATGTCTGTGTGGTGTGGGGTGTGTGTGTGGTGTGTGTGGTATGGAGTATGTGTGTGGGATGTATGGTATGGGGTGTGTGTGTGTGTGGTGTGGGGTGTGTGTGTGGGGTGTGTGCAGTGTGGGGTGTGTGTGTGGGGTTTGTTTGTGGTATGTATGTGGTGTGGGGTGTGTGTGTTGTGTGTTGTGTGGGGTGTATATGTGTGGTGTGTGTGTGTGGGGTGTATGTGTGGTGTGTGTGTGTGATGTGTGTGGTATGGGGTGTGTGTGGTGTGTGTGGTGTGGGGTGCGTGTGTGGGGTTTGTGTGTGGTATGGGCTGTGTGTGGGGTGTGTGTGGTGTGGTGTGTGTGTGTGGGGTGTGTGTGTGGTGTGGTGTGTGTGTGGGGTGTATGTGATGTGTGTGGTATGGGGTGTGTGTGGTGGTGTGTGTGTGGGGTGGGGGGTGTGTGTGGGGTTTGTGTAGTGTATGTATGTGTGGTGTGTGGGGTGTGGGGTGTGTGTGGTGTAGGGTGTGTGTGGGGTGTGGGGGCGTGTGTGGTATGGGGTTTGTGTGTGGGGTATGTGGGGTATGTGATGTGGAGGGGGTATGTGGTGTGGAGGGTGTATGTGTGTATATGTGTGTGTGGTATCTGTGTGTGCTATGTGTGGTGTGGGGTGTGGTGTGGGGTGTATGTGTGGTGTGGGGTATGTTTGTGGGGGGTGTGTGTGGTCTGTGTGTGGTGTCTGTGTGGTATGTGTAGTGTGGGGTGTGTGTGTGTGGGGTGTGTGTGTGGAGTGTGGGGGGTGTGTGTGTGGAGTGTGGGGTGTGCGGTGTGTGTGGAGTGTGTATGGTGTGTGGGGTGTGTGTGTGTGTGTGTGTGTAGGGGGGTTGGGAATAGTGAAACAGGGAAAGCCAAAGCAAGGGAGCATCATTGAGCTGGTCACCACTGTGGGTAACTGGGACTCAGTCCCGCTGAGAACCCCCTAATGAGCCATGGAAAATGCACCTCAGAATTATCTGCCCAAGGGACAGAAGAGGGGAGCATTTGTCCACTGGCTCCCATGCTCCACAGGTCAAGGGTTGTCCATGGGATTAACTTCCTCACACTTCCAGGTTTGTGCATGTGAGTGCCATGGTGTCCTACACCACCATGTGGGAGAAAGCAGAACAAGAGAGATCCCGGGTGCAGCTGAGGCAAGGTTGCTGCTGGGCACCTGTGTGCAGCTGGTTGCCACAGCAATGGCTGGAGGAAAGGGTGGGCTGGGAGGACCTGTGGTGGAGCACGGAGGTATCTGACAGTCATGCCTCTATCTAGGTGTGGCCCCTGGCATCTTAGGTGCCCTTGAGATTCAGGGCAAAGCGCAGTTCTTAGGCAGGTAGTAGACCCTCCACATGATTGTGTTGAATTTGTTTCCTTTCTTTCATTGATTTTTCTCTCAAGTTCTCCTGCTGTAGGACTACAGGATGCTCTGTTCTCCTCCCATTGGCTTAAGACACAGGAAGAAATGGGAACATGACTTGGTGTTCAGCCAATCATTTCCTGCATTGCCTGGTGTATGAGTCAAGGTTGCAGCAGAAACTGACGACGGCACACTCAAGAGGGTGAGCCAAGGGAAGGACTTACTTCCAAAGGCCTGGGTACAGTTAAGGGCAACCAGTGACAGTGAGAAGTCTTGCCACCTTCAGCCTGCAGGAGCCAGAGGAGGAAGCAGTTACCAAGCCCTGAGAGCTGCCAGTGTAGCTGGAGTAGAGGGCCTCAGGAGAGGACCAGTGGCCCTCAGGAGAAGGACGTGTCCAGTCTGTGGAGACCCAGCTGGGAAGGAGCTGGGGGAATAAATAGTCTGACCTCACTCTTCTCTTGCCTTCTGATCTCCTGCTGGAGATCAGATCCTCCCACTGACTGACCTCACCTAGAAGCCAGACAGCAAGGGAGCCCAAGATTCCATGCTAGTTAGCCTACCTGGGTACAGAGCAGAGGGGAGAGGGGTGGAGAGTGGATCTGGAAGGGCAAATAGAAGACATCCAGCGAGGCTGGTGCACAATTTGTATGGGCAGTTTATGGGCCAGCTCTGTCTTATTGGGTATTGGGTGCTAGTCACACCTACTTGGAAGTGGTGTGCTTTAGCACAAATAATGACTCTTTAGACCTAAAAAATGACTGGCTTAGTATAGATCTAACTGGGAGGATGTGGCTCAGAGTGTGGCTAGACTGATCACTGTGGGATTTTAATATATTTGAAGTTACTTGGAAAATATTTTTTTTAATTGATGTTTTAATAGTTTATAACATTGTGAAATTTTTGGTTGTACATTTTTGTTTGTCCATCACCATATGCATGTCTCCCTTCACCCCTTGTGCCCACCTCCTACACCCATTGCCCCTGGTAGCCACAATACAGTTTGGAAAATATTTTATTTTGTGTAAGAAAGATCAGCCCTGAGCTAACATCTGCCAATCCTCCTCTTTTGCTGAAGAAGACTGGCCCTGGGCTAACATCCAGCTGATCTTCCTCCACTTGATATGGGACGCCACCACATCACGGCCTGACAAGCGGTGCGTGCGTGCGCGCCCGGATCCGAACCCTGGCCGCCAGCAGCGGAGCGCTCGCACTTAACGGCTACACCACCGGCCGGCCCCTGGAAAATATTTTTTACCAATGAGATTAGAGAGACATTTATTTACTATGTAAAGATCTTGTTGGTCCATTGACAAGGAATAGAAGGGAAAGATGAGATTAAAAGCAAGTTTATGTTTGTGGTGAGAGGGAGGGAAATTTTCTCTCTTCTAATTTCCTTTGTTGCTATTTTAATACAGTTTTTGCAATAAATTAAAAATAAAGAGAAACCACTAGTCACCTAGATGAGCTTGTTCAGCTTCTGGACAATGGTGCTGGCTAACCAAGTGTCTTGGATAAGGAAGGCTTTAAACATGAATATTTCTTGCTGGAGTCTTGGAAACTTAAACTAGAATCCATGTGAGGTTCGTTTTAATAGAGCCCTCTAGGTTTTTAAGCATTTTTTTCCATAATTACTTCTGTTTTCTTTATAAGCAGTTTTATGGGGAGCTGAGGCGAGGTATTTTCCTTTACCCCTTCAAGTGGCTTTGTGCCTAGTTCCCAGGTCACTGAGGATGCAGAGTGAAATCCAGTCTCTGACACAGCTTCAGTGAAGAGGGACCTCAAATATTCTGAGATCTGTCCTTTCTTTCGGGAGGCACGAGGAGGAAGGTTGAGATTATTGGGTGTGGAGCGAGCCAGGCTTTACCAGAACCCTGCGAGGAGCGTGAGCTCCCCCCTCCCCCGCCCTGCCCTGATGGGGAGGAGGCAGTGCTTGCCAGTCCAAGCTGGTGTCACTAATGTTTACCTGTGTACACAGACCAAATGCCAGACCCCGTCTCCAGCCCACGACCCTGAGCAGTGGAGACAGGGGCTTGAATGCTTCTCTTTCTAACCACAACTGCAAACTTGACTCCAATATCTTCAGGCTGTCATGAGAATTTACCCAGAGAAAAATGTTTTAGTTGAAAGGTATTGTTTCTGATCTCACAGACTATGACCAGTTGACACGTTATCTGAGCTGAATTGGTTCAGGGGCCTGGCTTCCAGATGTGAACTGGGAGTTTGGTTTTCCATTCTCCTCTCACCCCCATCTGCCCAACGAGGGAAAAACAATTTTTTTTGAGGGGAAGTAAGTAGCTAGCTGGTTCCTGGCGTGTACCTGACGTCGTCAGGTGGGGTCTGCATCTAAAGAGCATTTTGTTTGTATGAAATAGAGAGGCCTACTCTTCGATATAGACTGTGGCAAGATGGTTTCTGTCTTAGCCCGGTGCAAGGAACAAACAGAGGCTTACAGCAGAATTTACCAGTGGTTGATTATGCCTCCAGATTTACAGCAGATTAAAAAATAAAAGCACCACCTGGTAAAATTTCATTGCCTAAGCTTGCTTGCTTGATCTTCCTATCCTTGGCAAGAACTTTGATTTTGAGTTGTCTGAAACATCTTGAACATCAGCTGTGCATGGGGGGTGGAGTCTAATAAGACAAAGGATGGGCCTGCCTCTGGGAGAGGGAGAGCCATGGGAAGTAGAACCATGGGGCCTGGGTTTGGACCCAGAGCTTTTCATGGGTTTTCTAAACACATTCACAGACTGTGGATGAGTCCCTTTTGCTTCTGTGCTGGCGTTCCTGCCCTTTTTACACTGGGATTTTGTCTGTGTGTATATGCTACAAGCACAGGCCAGGTGTCATAGTGGAAATCTTGCTGGCTTTGGAGTTACATGGCCTCGGTTTCAGAGCTTTACCTGCCAACAGTCCAGCAAACTTAAAGCAAGATATGGGCTCTTCTGTGCCTCCTTTTCCTAATTTACAGAAGAGAATACTAATCCTGTGGGATTCCTGTGAGGCCTAAATGAAGCAGCATGTCTGATTATCGTACATGATGGTTGCTTTCACTGACATTCTCTATTTTAAACTAGATCTTTTCATGCCCCAGTCTTGTCTCACTTCCTGAACCCTCAAATACAAAAAATGTGAAATACGGGAGAGGAAGTGCTGAACCCCCAAGACAGAGTGTGTGAGGCCGACGATCAGGAAGGAACACGACTCAACATCCCGATAGGCGGATGTATGTGCCGGCTGTGTCTGTGAATGTCCTTTTACGGCACACCTAGAGCTCCGCACTGTTTTTAGGGAGCTCCTGAAGCCCAAATGTCAGACGTGGAAGTCCAGTTTCCCAAGGGTTTCTATCCACCTCCAGGCCAGAGTCACGAGACACGTGATTCCCAGAGCTAGCCTGTTCTCAGGCCCCAGTCTCTGACCGCAGAGTCCCTCTGGCTCAGCTTTGTAATCGTGGCTGCCCTGTGTGTGCGAGACACAGTGCAAGGACAAGACAGAAACATTAAGAATTGTTTCAAAATTGGAGACAAATTAAACTAATATAAAAATAATAGTACTCCCTTGACCCTGTATCGTTGAGGTTTTTGGGGCCTCAGAGCTCTCTAATGTATTGTTTCATGATTTAATCTGCTTTGTATTTCTCTGGATTTAGTGATGCTGGAGAGCAGGGTACAGGACTCTAGGAACTGAAACAAAGAACAGAAAAACAAGGAATGCTTGGCAACATGGAATTTTTAAAATATTTTTTGTTCTCTTCTCAGAATTTGTCCCATCATACTCTTCAAAAAAATTTGTACAGAAAGTTTTTTTTTTAAAGAAATCAGTATGTGTGTGGGTATATAAAATATATATCTATGTGTATCTATTTATTTATACTTGTCGCTGGTAGATCTTGCTGGTCACGGGAGAACAATAAAGAAAATATCAGTAAAGGACAACAGGGGACTTAAGTGTTATTCTCCCCAGCCCCCCTTCTTCCTCCCTCTTTCTTTGAAAATTTCTAAAATAAATCTGCAAGATATAATTCAGGGATGGTAAAAAAAAATCATGTTTTAATTGTTGATGCTTCACAATTTGGAAATGACATATTTATTTGTTGTAACTTTAAAATTCAACTCATTGTGTTTATCAAGCCCCTACTAAATGCCTAGAAAAAATAAGCATACAACTTATTTCTCATTCCTAAGAAGCTGACGGTCTTGTCAGGGGAGCTGGAGTGGGGAGGGGGCAGTAGGACCTGGACACACAGTGAAGAGAGACACCAGGAGAAGCAGACAGAGAAGCATTACATAACACAAAAGCAGGTGTACAAATGCTAACCTTCGAGGGGGTCAAGAAAAAAATGACCCTGTGATGGCTGGAAGGCAAGGGATGCTGGAGGTGGAGTTGGAGATGGAACATATGAGGCTTTTGAGAGATTTTCTTCTTACAGAAAGGCCTCGTAAAGCGATTGTTTATGTCTGTTGCCACGTTTGGCACTTACGAAGGCCGAAGAGTGAAGCAAATGATATGTGCCACGTTTCCTTTCTCCCCTGAGCAAAGAATGGAAGCAACTGGAAAGCTCTTCTCACTTTTCTCCAGGAGACAGCAGACCTCACTAATTTTCAATGAATGCAGTGTCAAGCTGCCAGGAACAAAGAAAGACCAGGTCCCAGGCTCCTAAGCCTGGGCCACTCAGGGAGCCCATAGCTCTGGGAGCCCAGCATCTCAACGTTTTGTTTACCCTCCCAGAATGCCCAGAGTGGGGCTTTTGCGCATTGTGGTCTATGCCTGATTTTGGCCAGTTGAATTGTATTAGTTCTGTTGCTGTGTTTTAATTTGAGGTCCCTGTGATCCTTCCCGTCTTTCAGTTTAAATGTTACCAGTCGGGGAGGTCTGTCTGGATTGCCTTACCTAAAGTGGTCACAGCCTCTATTATTCTTCAGCACAGCATCCTGTTTATTTCATTTGAGGCACTTTCACAAACTAATTATTTTGCTTATTAGTTTTGATGAAGAGAGCAGTCCTCCATAATAAGACAGCATTATGTGCCAGTAGTTTTAGAGAAAGAAAGTTTAAAGTCTCCATAGGTTTTTAGCTCTCCTTTCAAATAGCCTTCTGGAAGTTTACTTATGATTGTAGGTCTGCCTCCCTTTCTTTGCTGACTATCGCAAGGTTTTCTCTTTTCCACCTGAATGTCACGACCCCAAAGTCTCCCTCTGAAAGGTGCTTAGGACCCCCTGGTGTAATTTGGAGCCAGCCAGACACTGGGAGTGGTGGGCTTGTTTGTCCATGCAATGTACTTCTTATCAACGACAAACATGTGTTTCAAGTTCTGAGTCCGTGGTCTCTTTCTTTCCCCTCTTCTTTAATGTCTGTCCCTCCTACTGGATTATTCACACCACAAGGCGAAGGACCATGTCTCTCTGGTTGTTTATTGGATATTCCTAGGGTGTAGAATTGTGTCTGATCCATTCTAGGGTCTCAGTCAAGGTTGATCTTTGCTCCTTCCCATCCCCTCTAGCCACGCTGTACCTCTGAAGTGCCCCCCCTCTCCCGACATCTGTTCACCTAGCTCACCTGAGCCACCAAAATTTGCAAGGAGAAGAGGAAGTAGAGGTAGAACCACCAATTCTGGTGCTTCCACTAACTGGTATCAAGCTCTCTTCTTGGGGTGTGTGGGGAAGGACTGGAGAAACACAGAGGGTCGTAAGAGATTCCCCCATTCCCCACCCTCCCAATCCAACTTTTGGATTCAGCCTGGTGGCAGTTTGTTGTTCACCAACCTGCCTCTCCTCTCCTCTCACAGTCTCTCAGGCTGGCTCCCTATCGGGCCCTTCCTCTTGTTCTTGGATGCTTAGATCGCTCTTTATCTACTCGCCATCTGTGTAACGGGATCCTGACATGATGATCAGATGTGAACTCAACTCCAGAAACATTTTAATTAATTTATGGTGATAAAATGTGAAAAGAAAACCATTGAGGAAAGCCTGGGCCAAAGAAAATCAAACATAAGAGGAAACAAAGAGACCAGAGCCATGCAGCCTTGGAAGGAAGGGCCTAGTTGGCAAAGGAGCCAGCAAACACTTTCTCTCTCTTGCCCTCTTCACTTTTTTAATAACCCCCGGCTGGAGAGGCCACGGAGGACCCAGGAATTGGAGGGGGTGAGGGAGAGAGTTGAGTAGCCTGCTCTCGGCCCTGACTTTTGATTAGAGCAATGAAGGCGGATGTGGAGCACACAGGCTGGCCAGCCCGTCGTGGGCGTAGCGGAAGTTCCACAGGAGAGCAGAAGAGGAGAGTTTCTAAAGCTGCAGCTCTGAAAAAAGGTCATCGGATGAAAATGGTGCTGACCAAGGGTTGGGGTGGGGGGATAAGACTGGTGTTGTTCAAGGTACAAACTTGCAACAAGTGGTAAATAAGCCCTAAGACCTAATGCACAGTGTAGTGAATATAGACAGCAATATTATACTGTAATCACGTAATGTGATAAATATCACAACAGCAATCATATTACAATGTATACATGTGTCAAAGTATAAAAAAAAAACTTCTGCAGATGTTTAAAGAGGTCAACGTTTAAAGTAAATATGGCTTCATTGCAGCCTGGCAAACAGTCCTGGAGGAGGGTACTGCCTACATTGGGAAAATACTAAAGAAAACCAGTATTAGCCAGCTTTCTCCTTCCTGAGACAAAACCAGGCCAGCAATGTTTATTTGTAGGCTGCTGGGTCATTTGACTTATTTGCAAGGTTGATTTGATTTAGTTTGTCTTCCTTTTCCCTCTTTTTAATGTGAAACACCTATGGAGTAAAGACAAATTTCTCAGTCACTCCTTCCAACTGAACTTTAGATGAAGACAAGAAAAAGGAAAATACCAGTGAAACGGCACACAGGAATTCTATCAAAATAAGAAATTACTTGGTTTCTAATTTGTTTGGATATTATATCTTTATAGATTTGATGGTCTTAATCCAACTGATATAAAGCAAAAAACTAACAGCAACAGGGAGAAGAATACAACAGGGAAGGAAGAGCGGGGACCGTTAGCCGAAGACAGGGAAAGGAACCAGACAGGCTCCTCCGCGATCTGAAGGAATCTGGAGCGCACATTGCCTGTATGTCCTAATTAAGAGGAACTCCATAAATTGAATAAATAAATATATGTTGACCTTAGTAATGGATTATTTATACAGCTGATTTAATAGAATAATAGAATTGTAGAGCTGTAAGTGACTTTATACTATGGGTCTAAATCAGAACTGCCTAGAGAGGTTTTTTCTTTCTTTTCATCAAAGAAATATGGTCAGGCCCCACCTGACCATTTATGGGGTGGGGCCTTGGCATATGCATTTTGGAAAAGCTTGTAACATATTCTGATTTGTATTTCTATGCATTTATTCATTCATTCATTCAACATTTATGGAGCACCTACTGTGGGCCAGACACTATGCTAGGTTCTGGGGACACCACGGTCAGGAGAAAAGGAGCTGGTCCCTGCCCTCGTGGAGGTGCGGTCTGTGGGTGATGCACAGCCCTTTCATTTCTGTTAAGGACACTGTTACCCTGAAAGTTTCAGTGACCTTCCCTGGATCACTCTGTTAGGTGGTGGTAAACTGGAATGGAGCTATACCCAGATCTCCCAATTCTCAATTCCATGCTCTTTCCACTAACTACCTTTGCTGATTTTCTGATTATCTTTTATTTGGGTAATATTAAAATGCTTGAGATTCTAGTTTTACTGCAAAAACAGCTGGGTTTGGATCTAGGTTGAAATCCTTGCTCGACCATGTGTTAGCTTTATGATACTGAGCAAGTATGTAACCTCTAGCAACTTCCAATCCCTTCTGATTCTAAAATAGAATCATTCCTACCATGCTGAGGTGGAGGGAGTGGATGTGATTATTCGATGGGACAACATAAGCAGAAAAACCTGTCCAGTGGCTAGGACTTTGGGAGAACTCTATTGGAAGATCTGCCCGGTTTCTATGCAGGAGGCCCCAAACCTTACTGGGTGTTGCTGGGGGTGGGGTGTGTGGGGAACCAGCCTGGGTACTGGCAGAGTGACGAAGTCAGCCTTACCCTTTGGAACACACCCAATCAGTCTTGGGCCCATTGGTATCAGGTGAATCCTGCCATCCAAGCAGCAGTGGTGGGGTTAGAATGCTGGTGATTGGTCCCTGGGGCTCATGATGAGGCACTGGCAGCCTTTCCAGAGCAAGGCAGACATTCAAAGCTGGGAAAAAGAGGACCTGAAATCAGAGGGAGCAGGCAGTCTTGGAGACAGAGCCTGGAGCGCAGTGGCAGTGATTTCAGAAGCCCCTAATGAATGGCATCTTGGTTTTCTGTGCAGATCTGTCAGCCTTGCCCCAGGGCATGTTGTGGTTCCGTTCCCAGGCTGCCTGCTGCTGACCAGCAACCGTGGCCATGGCCTGAGTCTTCAGTGAGTTTCTCTGCCAGGACAGAAGTCACCCTCTAAACTTGCTCCAGGTCTCAGAACCGGATCATGGTTCTGAATTAGAAAGGAAGAGATGAGAAGAAATTGGTTGGATCAAGGTCGAGCCACATGTACCACCAGTAGCAAGAATTGGGTTTATAATGTACCTCTCAAAGCCTTTCCACATCTTCATTATTTAAGAGAACATATCACCCCTCCTAGGAATATGGCCATAGAAATGCGTATAGATGACCACCAGAAGACACATAAATGTCCGCAGCAGCATTACATGTAATAGTCCCCAACCTGACGCGACGCAAGTACTCAACAACAGTGGCATGGATAAATACATGGTGGTGTACTCACACAGTGGGTGTAGAGCAATGAGAATGGACAAACCATGACTATATGAAACAGCGTGATTGACTCTCACACACACAATGTTAATGCAGGAAGCCAGACACAGAATCGTACAGGCACTGATTCCGTTTATATAACATTCAAAAACAGGCAGACTTATCTCCGATCTTAGAAGTCAGGATGGTGGCTGCCGTTGGTGGGGGCAGTGACTGGAGGGACACGCAAGTGAGTTTCTGGGGTCCTGGGGATGTGCTGTTTCTTGATCTGAGTGTTAGTGGCATGGGAGTGTTGAGTTTATGAAAATCCATCGAGCTGCATCCTTATGATTTGTGTCCTTTTGTATCTATATGTTGAGCTTCAGCGACAAGTTTACAAAAGAGAAGAACGTGGTACTGTCTCTGCACCATTATCATCATAGATTACTGCCGAGACTTGAGTCTGACTGTGGGTTTCCATCAGTAAAATAATAGTTGAGTAATATCAGCATTTTCTTAACGTCTGCCACAAAGTAGGCACTCAAATATTTGTTGAATAAATGAAGAGTGGGTGACAGCTCTTCTGTGGGGCAGGTGAGCTATTCAGTAAGAGTGCCAGGGAATTTAAAGAGGCCCCAGAGGGAAATTTCTATCATCAGAAATTTTTATTATCCAAACCATTGTGTCAGACTTTTAGGAGGGGAGCCTCATACCTGCCTGGGCCATCTGGCTTACGTGTGGACGTGTAAACACAGGGTGCTCCTCCTTGGTGATGGAGAGCAGCCCATGCTTAGGGTGACCGCCCTGTAAAGAGCTCTTCCTCTGTCCCACAGCCTCTGGAGCCTTCATTAGGCCCAGTTCATCTTTGATGTCATCTCTGTGCAATCGCTGTCTCATCATTTTCTCCTGGTCTTTGATGAGTAAAATGTGAGCGGGAGATATTTGACCTCGGGGCGTGGCTTGTGGCAAGGCAGGAAATACTTCATCTTGTGAGGTACAAAAAGGGAGATGAAAAGGTACCGTGAACTGGTACATGCTAACTGACTCTCAGGTCTGCCAAACATCTCCAGGAAGCATGATCAGGGCCTGAACACAGATTTGCAAAGAGGGGCAGATCTGAGGTAGCAGCAGCTCAGATCACATGAACTCCAGCCCGGGTGGAATTTCATTCAGTTTGCTGCCCCCATCTAGTCAAGCTTGTTAGTCAGGAAGCCAAGAGTGTCAAGTATTGAGAGCTGGTTTAAGCCACAGAAAAGGCCCGTTGAAGTAATTTTCTGTTAGAAGATTGCGGGTGGTGAATGTGCAAACAGCATTCACACACAGACCCAGTTCTGTCCACGAAGCTTGGATTCTGCTTCCTTCTTGAAGGTTGAAAAAAACATCATACTGTGCAATTCAAATACAACAAATAGCACAATATCAAGAAATGTGTACCTTTTGATACAGAGTTTCCAAAGATGTGACTCCTTTGTCTCTAAAGACAGCTGCCCTTCCTGGGCTCTGGTGAGACAGACCAAGTCTTGGTTTCCAGAGTGCAACCCCAGAGCTGAGTTCTTTCTCAGTTCTTTCTCACCTGTGTTAAGCGGTGGAGAGCTAACGTTCTGGTGGAACACAAAGCTCTCTGCCTGGGGTCTCTTGGAGATTTGCTTCTTTCTAGTGATGAAGTTGCTGAATCAGCTTGTGTAACGTATCTGTGTTTTGCCCTAATGTCAAATAACCATGACATTTGCACAGAGATGAAGTCAAGGGATGAAGCCTGCCTTCTAAGTGCGATCTGGTCCACAGAGTCTTGTGGAGCCCGTCCTGGAGGACTGAACACTTGGGCTCTTGGTGCTCAGGTCTCACTCTGGGCTGGGTGTCATCCTCAGAGGACAGCCTTCGTTAGGGCAGGTGTGGCGGGGCCTCCGCCTTTGCACTGCTGGGTACGGGGGTGGTCCGCTTAAGGGGAGAGGGCAGATGCAGTGGTGAAGGAGGAGAATGGAGAAGAGTTGGGTAATGCAGGCTTTGGAACTACCAGAATATGCTGAAAGACCTGAGGTGTTAAATACATAATTAGCATTAAGCAACAAACATGTAATTAGCATTAAGCCCTGGGTCTGCTACTGTCCCCTGCTTCTAACACTGCCGCTCCTAGATCCACTTTTGGGGTGACAAACAGGCTTCCGTTTTATTCATTTGAGAGAGAAAGATTGACTGACTGTAAAGATCTCTGAAAATCTGGGTATGTGAACTTGGGAAGGTCTGTGGTCATGCGTCCCCCCTTGGGCCTCAGTTTTCTTCTCTGCTGTAAAGCAAGGATATTGGACTCTCTGATATTTAAGGTCCCCCTCAGCATGAAAGTTCTGCATTCCATAATATCTTCCAAACAGCTTCCCAGGGAGGTGATATCACCAGAGTCTTCAGTTAAAATCCAAATGTGTTTCCTGTGAAGGATAACGTTGTAAGCCTCATTAACAAGAATACCTCAGGTCAAATGTGTTTGCCAAATATGCTTGGTGCTTTGAGGATCCAGGACACCAGGCTTGGTTCATTTATTGGAGGAGAAGAGAGGAGCATTCTGGAGAAAGGGAGCCGACCAAGGGGCTCAGTATTGGGTGACATTCTATGGAGGGTGCTCTGCCTACCGTCTTACATGAAAGGTTACTTGAGGCAAATGACAAGATTCCAGAGGCAAGATTTCTTTACCCTTATAACTGGCATCAGGAATCCAGAACTTTCAGGATCTGTAGCTGGAAACAGAAGGCAGCCAGCCTTTGAGATGGTCCCCAGTGTGCCCATCTCTGGTATTCACATCCATATGTATTTCCTCCTCCGGCTGTGGGCTGGACCTGGAATCTTATACCTAATTCATGCAACGGTGGGGCAGGTCTACAATGTATTTGTCATCAATACACTTATACTGACTACTTCTAATTTCATCAATGAGAACCTATTTCTAACAGTCATTATCCTAGTAAACAGGCCACTACTTTCATTTAAAAACATCACCAACCCATTTCTGACATTGAATATGTTAATGTGGAAGCCTTGAGTTGAATTAGAAGCACTTGTAGTAGCTGCTTCTGGAGTATGGGTTTCCTGAAGGGAACTCCAGCCAACCATTGCAGGTCTGTGCATTCCTGAACAGAATGCTTTTTTTTTTTTTAAATAGTTTTATTTATTTATTTATTTTTCCCCCAAAGCCCCAGTAGATAATTGTATATCATAGCTGCACATCCTTCCAGTCGCTGCATGTGGGACGCGGCCCCAGCATGGCCAGAGAAGCGGCGCGTCGGTGCGCGCCCGGGATCCGAACCCAGGCCGCCAGCAGTGGAGCGCGCGCATTTAACCGCTAAGCCACGGGGCGGGCCCCAGAATGCTTTCTTGAGCTTGGACAGCCCAGCCCTAGACTTAGAGCTTAAACCAAGTTACACACAGTGTCCCTCTGCACATGTTAAAGGATCTTAAAGCAAATTACAGACAAGTGGCAATAAGGCTAGGTTTACAGAAGGGTTTTAATTTCTTGCTTGTGTGGGTGGCCAAAACCTTAGTCTCCTGTTTTTCTTTACATTTATTTATTTCTTGCTTTCTTATTCTCCATCTACTTCCCTAGGGTTTTCCTGATGGGAATAAAAGAGATGTTCTTTTGCCAAAGATTGCAGTTTCTTACCACTCCAAGTAGGGTACGGAGAATGGGGTGAGGAGTGGAGGGAAGGGTTGAGGTGGGGGAACTGCTCCAGCTGCCTTCGGATCGCCAAGGACTCTGTGCCCATGGCTGTGGAAGGATGCACAGGTGCAGCAGAGATAGGTCAGACTTGGTGGGTGTCCCAAGCCTCTGTCTCTGCCAGACGTCTGGCCATTGGGCCCCTGCTTTTGTAAAGATACATTTGAACTGGGCTGCTCGGCTACATTGAGAATGGCCAGACCCTGTGGGGTTGGGCTGCCCAGGCTCAAGATCCCACCAACGTTTTAAAAATGTATAGCTCAAAACCAAGGACAGCATTGGCACCTACATTCTAACCACTGTCCTTTTAGGTGCTCTGCCCAACACCTTTGGAGATGTATCAGCCCATTTTACATTAAAAATCCACAGGTTTCAGGGTCCCTAAAGGGCAGCTGGGTGACCCAAGGCAGCAAACCTCATTACTAGATGGAGTTTTGGGATTCCAGACCCCAACCGCCTTATCAAAATACTCCTAAACTTGTAAACAGTGGAAATAAAAAAACTTAGATTAGATAAAGATTTGCAAAATAAAAAATAAATTGACCATAAAGCTACTTTCTGTTCTCAGAACGGTTTCTTTTCCCTGTTTTGAGGGAAGCAGCTGGTGATAGGCAATGGCTTAGACCCGCCTCCTCTAAGGTGCTCATCCACCGCCGTCTTGTGGGCTTCAGCCAGCAACGTAGTAGTCTTCTACCTTTGCTTGTCATGACTTATGGCCTTTCCTCCTGCAGCCAAAGTGTTCCAAGTAACCCTGAATAGATTGGGGAACTGGCTTTCAGCACACGCACACATTGTTGGTGGACGTGGTGGCTAGCTGCAGTGTGGCGGTTCCCACGCTTTCTGGGAGAGCGCCAGCACCCATGAAATATGTCTTGTCCAGTGAGCAGAAATGGTGTCACCCTCTGGGAGCACCCAGCCTCTGAGCCCCTCAGCTGGTCGGGACTGCTTGGACTGTGCCCACGGCAAGAGGGGCTCCTCATCCTCTGAGCTGAGTTTGCGCTGACCAAGCTCCAATTGTGTTTTGCTTTCTAGCCTGCCTGGGTGGGTGAGGAAGGAGCAGGTTTCTTTTGGGTGGGGAGGCACATTCCTTTCTTCCTGTGGGGAAGGTGGTATTTATGTTTCTCAGAGAAGAAGTTCCTGGAGAATAACATAGTGCTATATGCTTTGGATGTTTGGGATAAAAGGAGAACAATTTAAGCAATCTATTTCTCCTCTGAAGTGCTGTCAGAAGGGTCAAGAGGGGGTACAGCCTAGGAGAGCCCTTCTGCAGATTTAGTGTGTGAAGAAAGTGGTGGTGCTGAACTCGGCTTCAAATCACCCCGGAGCTTTTTGAAAAAACACCAATGCTGAGTTCCACCCCAGACAGACTAAGGCCCCCTCTCTGGGCGACGAGGCTGGAGTCTTGATATTTTTTCAGAGCTCCCCAGGTAATTTTCATGTGTGGCCAAGGTTGAGAGCCCTGCACTAGAGTACTGACTGTATGGCTTATATTAGTGTGAGGGAGACGGAATCTTGATTACCTGAAGTTAACGGGAAAAATAAAATGCCTCCTCTGGGTCAGGCGTGGTGCTGGGCTCTTGCTTTATATTACCCCAGAATCCACACAACAATACTGCGTGTAGGCGACGTGTCACTCTCCATTCTAGAGAAGAGGAGCTGAGGCTGAGAAAGACAGCCAATTTGCACAGCCACCCAGCTGGGACGTGGAGGAGCTGGAATTTGAGGTAAGATCTGATTCCAAAGCCAGAAAACCATGTGCTCCTGCAAAGGGCCTACCTGGGGCCGAGGGAGGGGAAGGAGCGGAGGCTGGGGCCGATGTGTTTGTGGCTGTGGTGATGGGCCAGTCCATAAAGACAGGCAATTTCAGGACTGTTTTAAGTTCCCAGTGTTCGTTGGCCGTGCAGCTTTCTTTGGCCCTTCCCACATTTCCTGCTGCTGCTATTTTCCCTTTTCCCTCCCATTGAGTCCTGCTTCTTCTGGCTTTCCAGAAGATAAGCTGAGCCAGAATGCAGTACTTGTCAAACCACGGCTCATTGTCTTTCTGTCCAAACCAGTTTCTTCCCCGGAGAGCTGCATCCTGAAGAGCGGCCCCTCCATCCCACCGGGTCGTCCAGCCTGAAAATGGAGACGTGTCCCCACCCTTTCCATGTCCTGTTTCCCACCGTGCTGATGGCAGAGCTTGGTCTAGAGCCGACTCCTTAGAGGCCCCTCCTGTCTGTTCCCCGCTGCCGTAGACTGCTGTAGCAGCCCTTCTCTCCTCCTTCCCTCCACTGGAGGATTTCATGACAGAAGAAGAATGCTACTTATTTAAAACCAGGGGGGAAACACAGTACAAATGTCTCTGAGTTTGCCATTTTGCACAGGTTTGACTTTCGAAAGCATGTTAATGTTCTACATATTCAAAACATGAAATAAAATAGGAAATAAAATAAAATAGGAAAAAAAGCATCCTAACACTGGAAGAAAACTGAAGCAAATGAACCCAGCTGTATTTCAAATGAATAACATTACTACAGTGAAGGGGGAAAGATAACCAACTGAAGTAATTTATGAACACAGCCTCAGACCATCCCCATGCAGTCTTGGCAGGCTGGGGACATGGGGAGGATGGGAAACATGTCCTGGACTCTTTCTGGCAGGTTTGCTTTGGGAAAAGCCCTTCTGAAACTCTTTCAGATGTGTTATTGGATGGAGTAAAGAGTAAATTAGTCCCTATTGTTGGGAGCAAGTGTTGTCACTGTGGAATAAGAGAGGTACAAATGTGGAATGGGGAAGTCAAGAAAGAGCCCTGTGGGGACGGATTGGAATTAGAGGCCTTGGTGTGGACTCAGAATTTTGCGTGTGTGTGTGTGTGTGAGTGTTGTGCATGGATACATATATATGTATATTTCCTAGCTTTGTCCACTGAAAAGGGCAAGTAGCAATGAGCATACCTAGTGCCCAGATTTGGTCTCAAATGTCGTCCCCCAATAGAAGGAACCAGAGCTCCTTGGAGAACTGGCTGATTCCAGGGCTGAGGCAGGGTAGGTACAAGATGAACCTGGTGTATCTTTTTATGCCAGAAAGTAAGAAAATGCTAAACAAGAAAACCAAAAAAACCCAGTGGGGTCTATCACTAGGAGACAGGAGCCAGTTTGAAGAGATTCCCGGTGGTCAAATCAGAGATAATCTGAGTACAAAAGTTAAAGACAGTAATGAATTATAAAACATTGAAGAAGAAGGCATCCACGAGTCCATATTGATAATAAAGAGCTGAATAAAGAAATCTGTGGAGGAGACGGGAGTGCCCTTACTTCTGGTGGAATGCCACGCACCTGCTGGTGACCATGGAAGCAGTGCTAAGGCTGAAAAATCATCATTCTTCAACCATCACAATAAAATTGCCTCAGGTAAGAATCATCAATAGATGCTAAATCTAGGAGAGGAATTTTGGCAAGGGACAGGATATTTGCCTCATCTTAAGATGTCTCCCCTCAAATTGCTTATTAATAACAAAGTAAAACAACAACTATATATAGAATGGAGAAACTGAAAACACTTTGACTGGAGATCAAAATTAATATCACAAATGAGGGACAGAAGGACATCGTGTGCATCCAGATGTGGTACTCTGAGAAGAACACTGTGTCACTCATGTGTCGTCCCCGCTGGGAATACGTAACCTGAATCTAATCAGTAGGGAAGATCAGACAACCCCAAATAAGCAATGTTCTATGAAATGAAAAGTGGGGAGGAGACTGTTATGCAAAGATGGCAATGTTATGAAAGACAAAGAAAGGCTGAGGAGCTGGTCCAGATTAAAGAGGACTAAAGAGACATCACAACTCAATACAGTATGTGGTCCTCGCCTGGATCCTGTATGGAGGGGGGAAGTGCTATAAAGGACAATTTGGGGATAATCGACAAAATTGGAATTAGGGTGGAAAAGTAAAGTATTGCATAAACGTTAAATGCACTAAGATTGATAACTATACTGTAGTTATGGGAGAGAATACTTCTGTTCTTAGGAAATATACACTGAGGAGTTTCGGGGTAAATGGCCATGATGTGTGTAACGTCCTCTCAAGTGGTTCAGAAAAACAAGTACACACACACGTACATAGATATTTTTAAGAGCAAGAGCAAGAAAACAAATGATAAAGCAAACAGGGCAAAATACCCCCGACAGGCGACCTCGGTAAGTTGTGCGTGGGTGCACTTTCCACAGTGATTGCAACTTAGAAATTAGTGTAGAAAAAATCACTTAAGAACGAGCAATATGAACTTTCTTAAATGTGCTATAGACCAAATTTTAACACTCGGGACACCACCAGTTCACAAACTCATTTTCTCATCAAATGTAACACAGTCATTTTATTTTTAATACAGCGAGTATGCACTAATGACATGTTTATTTGTTTTATAAATTGAAATCACACCTAACATTTCATAGTTAAAGGGTTCCCCCTACTAAAAATAGGTTGAAAACCATTTTTTTTTTACCATAGGCTAACAATCCAAGTTCCTTAGGAGGTGTCCAAAGTCCTCCTGAGCCGTCCCTGATTTGACACCCCAACCCCTGTGTCTCTCAGTGTAAAGAGAGAGAAAGTAGGAGTACTTTCTCTGCAGCCATCCTCACAGCTCCTTCACCCCCTCCTCTGGCATTCCTGAGGGTCTTTGTGCGAGGTGTTCCCTCTGCATGCCCTTCCCACACACGCTTATAAGTCCAGTGAACATGTTTTCAACCGTAAAGACTCAGGGCAGCTCTTCAATAAAGCCTCCTCTGAGGGCCCAGCTCCAGCCCAGGAGAGGGGATCACCCTCAACTTTGGGTTATCTCTATATCTTGTGTGCCTGTATTATAGCAGTTACCACACTGTGTTATTTATTTCCTTCTCTGTCTCCCCTGAAATTGAAAGGAGGGACCAGGTATAATTCAGGTTTTTGTGGGTGTGTATAGAGGGGTGTGCAGTAAAGTATAGTCAGTGGTGTGCTGGAGTGGGCTTGCACCTGCTTTGCCAGGCTCAGGGGAGCCCTTTGTGTGCATCTCTTCCCTACTCCCCATTCAGTGACCTCAGGGGGGTGGCTTGAAACTGGCCAGGGTGGGAGTATTTACACCATGGAAATCTGTACCACTTCCTAGAACCAATGGGGAAGGCTCCTTTTCTTTCTGGTGCCTAAGTGGTCAAGGTGCGAATCTGGAGGTGCCAGGGTTGTGTTTTCTGGAAAACCCAGCTGAGAGAATGATGCTTGCACAGAGAGAAGCACAGGCTCAAGACACAGAGACAAAGCCTTTCATCCCTCTGTCCCTACGGCCAGATCCACACTTGCCCCACGGTTTGGTTGGGTGAGCCAATCAGTTCCTCCCTCCCTCTACTTTTTCTGTGTTTTGGTTGAGCTAGATCAAGCTGTGTTTCCATCACTTGTACCTAACAGAGGTCAACTGAATCCTCAGTTGTTTTGAGGAGTTTGAGAGCAGAAAGAGTCGCACGTACTTTATTACACATGGCACCTAACACTGTCAGAGGCACGTAGAAATGCTCAGTAAATCTGTCAGATCCACTTTATGGAACATCTACTGTGGCCTGGGCATGTGGCCTGGCTAACTGGTTCTGCTTATATGTGTTATCCTGTGGAACCGATTATTTGGTGTGTTGCAATATGTGAATTGCATTTGTTTAATATTGCAACAACCAGCCCCTTTTATCCTACTGCTATCTATAGAGGACATATCTTCTGAACCACAAATAAGGAAACGTGGATAGAGAGGAAGCAGTTTGGAAGACACAGTTTAGAAGCTGAAATTGTGGTATTTTCTGGGATGTTTTGCTTGTTTATGGGAAATTAACTCTGGGATAGCCACATGTATTATATGTTTGTTTAAAAATTTGTTCTAAGAATATTTTTAAGAATTTCACAATGCCATTGGGATAGATGCCCCCAAACAGGGTTAGAAACCAGAGGCCCACAACATAGGTGATGCCTCTGAGTCAGACACCCAGCAAACCATTCTCTCTCAGCATCCATGCCATAAAAACAGCATAGTTTTATTCCAAAGTTCTATTTTAGATTTGGTTTTTCAATGACTTTAAACCTTAAAATAGAAGTGTACCAAGCAGACACCTCATTTTTCAATATAGAATGAAGTTCTGCCTGATAGCGGACAGATACTTTCCACATGAATGTAAAATGGGAGCCTGCATTGCGAGATAGCGTAATGCACTCCAGGAACTGACGGCGATATATTTAGATACTGATTAGAAGTAAAACTGATACATCATTCCTTACAATGTACATGAATAGTACCAGTGCCTAACAGTGCCTCTTGGGACTGAGGTCATTTATTTTTCCTCCTGGATATATTGTTGATATCATGTTCTCTGCCTCATGTTATATATTAAATTGTTTAATGTAAGCCATAAGAGAGCAAATGTCACTAAAGGTCTTTTTTCCCCCCTCTTAAAATCTGAAGAATCAAATCTTCCAAAGCAGGTGATCTGTCAGTTTTCATTCCTGAATGTCATTGGTACATGCAGCTTTTCTTATCAGTTCATTTCACATTCCCAAATCGAATGACTATTAATCTACAACATCTGAGCAGACAGACTGGGGGCTTCCTGACTATTATGCAGGCTACTTTCTGGGTCCCAAATGTGTGTCCACAGGAATGAAAGCTTCTCTGAAGCTACTAGGAAAATCAATTCATTATTAGAAAGTTTCCTAAGAGGTGAAACCCATTTAAAGACAAGTTAATAATAACTACTATGATTGTTTTTGGAAAATGTGTGTGTGTGTGTGTGTGTGTGTGTGTGTGTGTGTGTACAGTGGTGTAAGAGTAAAGCAACTATGCATTTTGGAAAATAGGATAATCCAAAATTAAACTGTTCTGTTCTGTTCCCATAAGCACCTCTTCAGTCTAGAACTACAACAATAATAATCACCATTGTTGGGGTTTATGGTGTGTCTGGCATTGTGCGAGAACTTGACATACATCATCTCATTTCATCTGCACCGAAATAAATCCACCAAATACTTGTTGAGGTGGTTACGATTATTCCACATCCAATCCACCCACAAACCTTGTTGTATCTGCCTTCAGAATGTCTTCTGCATCTGTTTCCTAACAGCTCTCCTGCGACTGCCCGGTCCCAGCCGTTCTCGTCTCTTGCCCGGGTTGCTGTAAGAGCCTCCTGGCTGGTCTTTCTGCTTCCCTCTGGTCTCTGTGGTATTCCTAGTGCTGTTTGGCCGATATTCCGTCTTGTAGGCGTATGGTAGGATTGTCCTTTCCTGCTGCCTTTGAAGTTAGATACAGTCAAATGATTTGCTTTGGCCAGTGCAATGTGAGTGGAAGCCATGCGTGTCACTTCCAGGCTGACATTATAGAGCTGGTGCATGAGTCACCATGCACCCTTTCCCCTCTGCCACGGTCCTCTGCAGTGATTCAAACAGAGGCTGCTCTGTCCCAGGGTCCCAGAATGAGGATAGGTGGAGCAGAACCCCAGCCAACTTACAGTGGACATGGAGTGTGAGTGAGAAATAAGCTTTGCTTTTATAAGCCAC
Source organism: Diceros bicornis minor (assembly GCF_020826845.1). Taxonomy (NCBI): domain Eukaryota; kingdom Metazoa; phylum Chordata; class Mammalia; order Perissodactyla; family Rhinocerotidae; genus Diceros; species Diceros bicornis. The sequence goes on along the minus strand of NC_080763.1, from coordinate 4,501,219 downwards.
TTAGATTTTGTGGTTGCTGATTACCTTCTCATTTTATAGGTTTAGAGAAACCGAGGCCTAGGGACTTGATTCTTGTGGAAATGGTTATGTCAAATGGCAACAAGGAAAGGTGACCCAGCCTCTCCTGATGGATGCACCCCCTTATAGTCTCATCTTCAAACAGCAGCTGGAATGATCCTTTCAGACATATATCAGTCTGTGTTGCTCAGAGCTTCTAATGGCTCCTCCTCAACACAGAAGGAAACCTCAAGTGCTCCCTTACAGGCCCTTTGTGATCCGGCTACCTCTCTGCCCTCACTCCTGTCCATACCCGCCCTGGCCTCCCGTGTCACTGGCCATTCTTCAGTGCTCCTGCCTCAGGGCTCTGGCCCCTGCACTTTGCTTCTGCCTGGGTGGCATTGGCCCAGATATTAGGGAGCTCCTTCCTCACTTTATTCTGGTCTCTGTTCAAATGCCCCCTCTGAGAGGCCTTCCCTGACCACCTCATCTGAAATGGCAGCCCTTTGCTCTCTCGCTCCTGCCCTATTTTTCATCATAGCGTTCCTCAGTTTACCAGGACCTGACACTGCAGCTTCTATTTCCTTGTCTCTGGTCTGTGCTCCTCCTGAGGGTGGGATTTTTGCCTGTTTTGTCCACTGCTTGAGCTTACTATGTAGTTACCAGCCCCCGCTAGGCACTCAGTAAATACTTGTGGAATAACCGTGAGACCCCTTGTACACAAAAAGAAGCTGAGGCTCAGAGAAGTGAAGTCACTTGGCCAAGGTCACACAAGTAGTTGGCAAGGTTGTTGTGATCAAGCCTTGGCCTCATGGGCTGGATTCTTCTCCACACAGCACCCTCTAAACCCCACCAGCTCATCTGAGCTCCCGGCCTCTGGGGCATACCAGCCATGTACTTTCTCTGGTTTTCGTTTATGAGGCCACAGGTTAGGAAGAGTGGTTTTGAAAAGTTCCACACCAAGTTGTGGTTCATTTGTCACTTGGGTTGTAATCTGTTTTCTAACTCCATCCCTGCAACAGTCTCTCATTGTGCTAATGGAGAAGACTTGTCATAGAATAAATAAAAAATATGGGTGATCTCAAAGTTATTATTTGCCTTTAAAATGAAAGGTTTCTGCACTTAAGCTTGAAAATGCAAGTGTCTGCTGTTTTGGAAACTTTGAACCAAACAGGACGTAGCATTTTGAAGAGCCCGCTGTCTCTAAGGCTGGAAGGAGCAGTGGGCTGGGCTCCTTCCAGTTCTTGGAAGGCAGGGCTGCCACCTGTCCCCCCTCAGCCTCAAATCCCCACTGGAGCTGGGCTTGCCTTGCTCACAAAGTAGAAGCAAGGAGTGGAGATGCTGATGAGGCAAGCGCCCGATGGAGAGAGGTTTGTCAATAAATGTCAGATTTGCCCAGACAATCAGCTAATGTCCTGTTGAGGTTTTTACAGATCACAGACTGTGGGAAAAGGAAGCACCTAGGAGCTCATCAGAGCAGTCTTCTCAGAGCATGGCCACTGAACCGTCCACATTAGACTCACCAATGGTGAGTTGAAAATGGAATATTCCTTGGTCCCACTTCAACACTGCTGAATCAGAACTGCCGGGAGTGGAGCTCAGGGAGCTGCATAGTGCACTAGCTCCTCAGGTGTTTCTAATGAGCGTTCAACTTTGAGTCTAGTTCAACCTTCTCAATTGATTGGTTTAGAGCAACTGACACCTAGGAATTTGATTCTTGTGGAAGTGTTGGTGACAAATTGCAACAAGGAAAGGTGAAAGCAATTTTCAGGCTAAAATAAAATTTTAAGTGTCATCATTCATCTCTTTTTTTGACACAAATCTCCTTGATAAAAAATTACAAAAAGAAAAACACAGGTCCATACATGAAGCATGTGGCAGATAGAGGTTTTCTCTAATATTCCTTGAAGTTGGTTTTCAGATTCTCTGCACACCCCATTCTAGAGCTGTTGACTCTTGTCTGAAACAACAGCTTCCCATGAATTTTGTCACTGTGTTTATCAGCAGAATCGGGGCTCCTAGCAGTTAGTCAGCAGCTGGAGAAAGTGAGAGGAATAGTGAGAGATTGGAGGAGGAGAATAAAAAGGAGTCAAACTCCATTATTATTCAACATAATAAATATGGTGAAGAGCTTTTTCAGAGGCCCTTGTTACATGAGGCAAGGGAATGAATGTAGAACAATTAGAGAAGCCAGTGTAACTATGTGAACTGCCTAATTGTTTTTTTTTTCCCACCAAAGCGAAATAAGGCTAAGGACCTATCAATCAGCCCAGGAATGACTAATTATTGGAGAACAGAAGATTCTCTGTAGTTTATCCTTTGTATCAATACATGAAAAAAAAAATTCCCTAGAATTTTATGGTCAAATGTGGCTTTAAGTGAACAGAAAAGAGCCCAGTAAATGGAAGCACCCCTCCATTCCTAAGGGAAGTTGGTGCACTGCCCACAGAATTTGCTGATAAAGGCCCACATGTTAAAACAAAGTGGAGTTGCATTGGCAATACATTTTAGCCAGAGACCGTAAGTGGTTATTTTTTCTTGACAGTCTTGCTGGCTTTTATTTTTTTTTAAGCTCAGAAAACTATTTGAGAATGAAATATAGATGATGATATTGGCTTTAAGTTAATGTTACACTTTTTGCTTGGAGAGAGAAAAATCTGTCGGCACAAGTTCTCTGGTAAACACTGTTGCATGATAAATTGTTATGAGAATAAAGTCATAAGGAAAACTCAGCTTCGCAAATGACACACGTAGAAAAACAGCAGATGTCTGATGAAGTAAAGGACCGACTTATTGCCAAGACCTTGAAAAACAAAATTAATTTCCTTTCGTCTTTGATAATGATGATGTAATGTAGTTAATAGGAAGAGCCTGCCACACTCAAGTGGTTATAAAAGGAGAAATGTCCGCCAGGCACTGGGTCAGAATCGTCAGTTTCAGTTGCTATTGCTCTCACCATGTCGGTTGCTAGATGAGGCCAGTGAAAGAAGCAAAGAATTTGTTCCATCTTGTTTGCAATGTAAATGGGCTCAGATTCTGTAAGTATTTTTAAGCAGCGATTTCATAAAGAGGAAAAAAAAGCAGTTAAGTCATTTTGCCTCTGACAATGATTTCAGATATTTGAAGCCTTAGAAAATCATTGTAGGTGAAAAAGATTCTTCACAAGAATACAAGTCATATTTTACAGAATAATTAAATTTCTGTATGGAGGAGAGTGGTTGCTTTTTGGGTAAATGAGGCACATGGCTAGTGTCCTTTTTCATACAGGTGAAATTTTAAAGCACACACTAAAGCAAGGTTTATCTACTTAAACCATGTACAATTCATAGGTGAGTCCAACTATCTCCTTTCAGCCCCATCTAAAAATAATCACCACAAAAGCTTATTTTAGGGAACATCTGACCAGTGCTGGCATCTTGTGTTTCAGGATGTAGAAGCTGCTGAGTTTTCTGGCCCCGATAAGCTGGGTTTAAAATCAGCAAAGTGGCAGGCAGGCCAACTCTGCTCTCAGCACCAGAATTGGCCCCAATCTACCACGTGTCTGAGTTTGTTTTGTCTGCTCTGAACCGCATGCCATTTGACCAACTTTTTGGTGAAGTTACTCTGAGTCTCAGAAAGGGACATACCCCTCTTATGACAGCTGGTGGCCAGAGGATCAGAGTCTCAGCCGTTAGAAGTACCGGTTTGGTGGGGTTGATGAAGTTTGCCTCCCTCTCCAGAGCGTCTCCCCGAATGTGTGTGCATGCCGGATTGCAAGTGTATGTGTGTGCGCCTCGGCACCCCTCCGTCAGCAGCTCTCGCAGCAGACACTGCAGGCAGGTCAGCGCTCCTGACCTAGAGACTCCTGCCTCAACGGAAGGCCAGGGTTTTGAACTTTCTTTTGGTATTTTGAGGCCAATTATTATCTCTCTTCTCTGGGGGAGACTCTTCTCCCTTGAGAAAAGGACTTGGAAGAACTAATGGACGGGTCTTTTCCAAATCCACGACAGTTTTTGGTGAAATCTGGGAGAGATGCAAGCTTTATCTGTTTTGTCTGTTCTTTTCCTTTATTTTCTTGTTTCTGCTTCTAGACCATTTATATTGGAAACACATTTAAAAGGTCCTTTGTTTATTATTTCTTCTTTTTTTCCACTTAATTCATCTGGTATAAATTTGGGTCATCTAGGAGGAAAACCTGACAATTTACCTGTTGGCCTAAACTCCTTTGCTATCACGAGAAGCTGCCTGGTCTAATGATGTTATAGCAAATGAAAACAATAATCATGATAGGACCATTTATCAAGAAAAGTACTATACGAGTGTTAAGGGCTTTTTGTACTATCTTGTCAAATTGTGACTATCTTGTCACAGCAAAATGACATATTAGTTACAATGAATAGCCCCACTTTACAGATGAGGTAACTGAGGCTTGGAGAAGTTACATAATTTGCCCAGGATCACACAAATTGTTTTGTGCCAAAACAAGGATCCCAAGGCCTTTACTCTTAACCACCAGGCCACCCCACTTCCCACTGCACTCCAACGTTATATTTTCTCTGCTTTTTGTTTTTTTTTAATCTGTTATTCCCCATAATCCAGGAGTGGGGAGGTGTCCTGTGACATGGACACTTGCTATTCTAAACTGGCCTGAGAGAGAAGGTCTACGTGCACACAGGCTCTCCCTGTTGTGAAAAGGCTTTTATTAACGTCAGCAATTTGGTTAACGCGTCGTGGAGGCTGCTGAAAGTGTCCTTTTAGAAAGACGAGTCAGGCTGTAGAAACTCCTTCCCACCTACTGTAACAAGTTAGAAAGCAGTTGCTTTTTTGGTTGAGCTGGGAGATGTGGCTAGGTCTTCAAAACCTTCCATCTTTTGCTATTTCAGCTGGGGGATGTTTAGCTCAGTAGTCAAGCCCCAGAATAGATGGAAAGCGAGCATGCTAAGCAGAGCTGTAAATCTTAAACACTTGCATTTTCATACAAAGTCAAGCAGAAAAGAGTAAGAACTTGAAATCTCATCTCACAGAAGAAAAAATTAAAGGAGGCGCTGGTAAACTTCACATAGAAATTGCGGGGGGCGGTGAAAGGCAGGTAGGAGGGACAAGAGCGCAATAGGCAGATACTCTTGTGATGAGTTCTAGGAAAGAACAGAGAAAGAAAAGAGGCTCTGCATGAGCCATGTGATGGACAGATTAGGAAAGAAAAGTCAGGTATCAGGATAAAAGAAAAATCACTATCTGAGGGTGGGAGGAGAGTAAATTAGTTTCTTCTCTGTTTTTCTCTGAAATAGTCTTAATGTTCTTATAACTTTGAGTGGTGCTGCTGATGATATAGCTATTATTATAGAAAAGTAGGAATTATAAACTTTTGTATAAATTTGACCCTCAGGAACATTAGTTTTTCAGCTCTGCACATTACTTTTGGTAGAAGTTTACCACTAAAGAAGGAGGAACTCAGCTTATATCTTCCGTAAATATAAGATATTTGCCACTTGGAACCAAGAGCAGCAGGTTTCTACTGGTGCTAAACCTCAAATAATTCTGCTTTCTTTCCTTGGAGTTGATGGGAGCAGTATTTGAAAACCCAGAAAAACTCACAAACAACCTGAGGTAGTTGCACATGTATTTTGTAAATAAGCCCCTGTCTAGAATGGGTATGAAGAGGTTGAAATACTCTTACTACAAACAACACTGCACAAGTCTTTCGAGCCTTGCGAGGATCTCACATGTCTGTGCACCATGAGCTGATCATCCTGACTACGTTGATGGTGGCTTCTCAGAACAAAGAAGTGGTTAAAGCTTGAGCTTTCAAGACAGATGAGACAGACAAGTTCAAACACCAGCTCTAATACTTATTTGTTCCATGTGTTTTTGCAAATCACTTGAGACTCAGTCTCCTCAGCTGTAAAAGAGGGCTAATACCCTCTCACAAGGTCGCTGTGCAGACTCGGGAGAGAATGTGTTATACACGTTCCTGGCAGGGCAGGTGCTTACTGCATGCTAACTGTTATCATTACCTAGATGCCGAGTATATCTAAGCATTATAAGATGTAGGCAATTTTGTGTTTGGAAACTGGAGGTTCCCCCCAAAGTCAGGCAGGTTCTCACAACACCTGGACACTAAGCAGAGTCAGTGTTTGAAGTTGTGAATGCTCTTCAAGCTCCCTACTGAACAAATCAGATGTTCGACGGTATCTCTGGAGAAGCTTTGCCTTTCCTCTGAGGAACCCTGGAAAGTTCATTCCTTCGTTCATCGATTGCTTCTTTAGCTCCTTCTCTGTGCCAGGCACTGCCTAGGTGTGGGGTGTTGGAGAGTGTAAAAATAGGTGACGTTCTCCCGCTGTGGAGCTTACATTCTAGAAAAGGAGAGAGCTAACAATGAATAAATAAACAAACAGAAGATTTCTTAATGATGCTAAGTACTGTAAGAAAAAGTCTCAGGGGGATGTAATGGAGAGTAAGCAGGAGAGATCAGGGAAGTGGGTAGGAACAGACCGTTACTGAGGTAAGAAATGAAAGAGGAGAAGGAGAGAGCAAAGATCTTCCAGTTCAAGTGAACACAAATGCAAGCACCTGTGGGCAGGAGGGAGGTTGGTGTGTTCGAGAAAGAAGGCCATCGTGTCAGGAACATGGAGAGGGTAGGGGAAGGTGGTGCAGCTGAGGTCTCAGCGAGAAGGTTTAGTAAGGGGAAGAGGAGTCCCTGTGGAAACAGCTCCACCATCAGACTCCACTGAAGGCCCCCACAGCAGAGGCTGCCTGCCCTTGTAGTGGACTCCTTGCCTCTTAGGCCCCCAGCAAAGAGAAAGACCAAGAGGTTACAGAAAAAGGGGATTCGCCAAGAAAAGGAAGACTAGAATTTTGGTGGTAATTTCAAAAACAAATTAAAAAAGATCCTCATTTCACCAGTCTTCCTGGTGGGCCTGAGTGAAATGGAGCCACTGGAAAGCTTCCGAAACACCTTATTCAGTTTCTCCTCAAGAAGGTTCTAAAATTATAAGTTAATATATAACATATTTAATATATATTAATGAATGTAATATATTATAATTTAATATACAAATATAATATCTGTAGCAATATTGATATTTTTGGAAACAGGAACATATTCTATGAAATATACTACTTCCTGGAAATAGATGTGTGGGCAGTGTTTCAGCCTTAATCTCCCCAGACTTTTCTTGCCCATCCAGGGCTCACATGCTTGGTGGTTTCATCCTAGGTGACATGACCACAGAGCACATAGCTCCTTAACCCTGCCGGGGACGGCATGGTGCTAATGAGGCCCAGGTCGTGGGAGCAAACACCAGTGGTTGGGTACCCTTGTTTTGTTACAAGGCCAAGGACACATTCAGCCAGTTTAGGCACCTGTGCCTTTGGCCATGGGAGCCCAGGTGACAGTGTGTCAGTGGACAGGGAAGATCGGTCATGGCCACAGGTGTGTGGGAGCACAGGTAATCACCTCATTGGGGCCACCACAGAGACACTTTGAGCTGAGGCTCCTCCTTTGTCAGCAAAATCCCCTGATATTTGAGAAATGCCATGGAAAGGCATATTCTAGGAAATGTTACTCTTCATGGAGGCTCACAGGTTGGGCAAGTTAGCTCTCCCTCTGTTTGCTGAGACACTCCTGTCCATCCACTGTTTCCTTGACTCTATTCAACAACTTGGTGTGATTGCATTTTAACGTAAATCTCAGCACATTACAGGACCACTATTGATGGCAGTGAACTAATTTGATTTTCTTTTTTTTTCCATAGAAAGCAGAAAAATAATTTATTCCAAAAGATGGCAGGAATAAGAACTTCATCCTGAAAGTATACTTTGGTATAATTCTGCTGGGTCAGATCTTCCTTCTGAATGTGTTCTCCTACTGACTGACCCTTAGACTCTTAATTTGTCTTGTAGCAGTTTTTAACCACTTCGCTGATTCCCATATTGTGAGCAGGCAGGAGCCATCTTCAAATCCACAGATTCCAAGGAGAGAGTAACATATTTCTCAGAGGAATAGCACCGTCTACCTCAGCAGGGAGCATAAACATGTTCTGGAGTCGGCACGGTTTAGGTTAAGTAGGCACATAATTTATCAAAGTGTAAAAAAAGTGATAGGAAAAAATACTGCATCATAGAATAAGATATTCAAAAGTGGTGTGAAAATGTTTAAGGCAGCTGATGGATGGCAAAACAGGTAAGTCAAAGAAGGTGGTCTGGGTTTGGAGGTGATTTTTTTTTTTAACAGTTTTATTTATTTATTTATTTTTTTGTGAGGGAGATCAGCCCTGAGCTAACATCCATGCTAATCCTCCTCTTTCTGCTGAGGAAGACCGGCTCTGAGCTAACATCTATTGCCAGTCCTCCTCCTCTTTTCCCCCAAAGCCCCAGTAGATAGTTGTATGTCATAGTTGCACATCCTTCTAGCTGCTGTATGTGGGACGCGGCCTCAGCATGGCTGGAGAAGCGGTGCGTCGGTGTGCGCCCGGGGTCCGAACCCAGGCCGCCAGCAGCGGAGCGCTCGCACTTAACCGCTAAGCCACCGGGCCGGCCCTGGAGGTGATTTTTCATCTAGAGGAATTCTCTTCATGACTTCAATGACTGAGCACTGTCTCGAGAGCGGGTCTTCTCCCTTAAGGCCAATGATGCTTGAGATACCAGATGGTTTCATTTTTCAACTGTGGTCCAAAAAGAGGGTTGACTTGGGCCAGAATTGCAATCAGCCAAAAGATAGCAGCAGACTGAACAGGTCACCAACATGGTGATGATCACTCCTTCGGGATGAACCAGGGCACCAAGAAGCCGACGAAGCCCCAGAACATGCTCATCAGGATGAGAGGCCACAGGAGGCTGCTCCACGCCATGGCTGCCACTGGAGCCGCCCGCCCCTGCCTTGCCACTTCACTTCCGTCCCACATGGCTGCTTTTCTTGACAGCTGGCATGGGCTTTTTTCCTTACTACTTTGGCTTGGTATGGTTTGGCTCAGAGATTTTTTCCCACAAGGTGGACTAGTGGTGCTGATCAATCTTAGGCCACAGATGCGAGTTCCGTCTTCAGGCAAGCAGGCCAGTCCAGGTGAGTTTGCTGAGGGGGGTGGCACGCGTGCATCCGCAGGCTGTTTGACTCTGAACTTCCATGATGAACTACTTCAGAGGGCTGGAAAGTAGTTATCGAACTCAGGGTCTGAAGACAGTTGCACATTACCTTAATAGAACAAAAGGCTTCCCCGCTGCCCCTCCCAAGGATTGGTGCAAACCATTGTGCTAAGAGCAGGGAGAGGAAAATGAGTAAAATGGATGTACTCCTGCTGGGGGATGGATGTTGATTAATCACGCCAGCTTCTTTAAAATGTTGCATGTGAAAACTAAGGAAATTAATATATAAGATGTGTTTCCTGAAAGTCACAAGCTCAGGGGGAAGGCACACAGGATTAGTGGACCTATTTCTAGGTCCCCATCAGTGCACTTTGTGATCCTTCGTCTCCTCCAGGAAATATTGGTTTTCTCCTAACTTCATTAACAGAAAGGCAAGAATGAGGCGAAAGTGTTTGAAAAATAATATAATCCGAGATAAGCAATGTAAACACACTCACGAATAGAGCAAACGTAGCTGAAGTCGTATGAGAGTTTGGATGAAGAAGACTGAGAAAAGATGTGACAGAAGAGCGAGGCTATTGCCTCTTGGTTGACACTGAAAGTGGTGGGCTCGGAGGGGAGTTGCAGACATGTTTGTCTCAGGCTGGCATTTCCCTTGCGGGCTCTGAAGTCAGATGCCTCCATTTGAATCCCAGCTTTTCCAATTACTTCCATGTGACCTCGGGAAAGACAATTAACCTTTTTAGGATCACTTACCTCATCTGCTAAACGGTACCTATACCATAGGACTCGTGTGAGAACTAAAGGAAATAATGCAAAGCTCATCAAGTGCTTAGTTCTGGTAAATGGGAGCTCTGAATAGATGGTAGCTGTAGATATTAAGTCATGCTTTAGAGGAAACAGACAAACAGCATGGCAAGGAGTCTGTATTCTTCCTGTTGGCTAGAAACGTAAAGCTGACACATCCAATTCTGGGCTATATTCTGGGCTTAAGCTATAACTGTTATTATATCACAAGACTCGCCCCTTTTCCTCATTGTCTGGCCTATGTCGCTGATCTACTTTGCTTTCCCTTATCTGGATCCTAAATCAGGGTGGTTTAATATGCCTCAGTGATCTTCACTGAGCATTTCCTATAGTTACTAATGAAAAGCTCAAATTGATCTAAATGTATGTCTATACATCTTATAAAGGAGGAAGATGCAAGACTTTATAAAATTGTGATATATATGAAGGATGTGTGAGTAAACCTAACATCTTAGTTAATGGGGAAATCTAGATGGCTATCGTCCAAATGAGTCCCGTAGACTCTTTTAGTAATTCAGCTCTCCATGTTCTCTCTCCTCCAATTGCAGGGATGCAGGAATGAGGAATCAAAGAAACAGTCAAAGGAGAGTGATATAGGAATCAATGGAATTGATTTTTTAAATGAATATTCTCATGGGTTTAAAAACAATTGGTATGTCCCAAATGCACAGCGTCCCGGATTTAACTTTTTTTTTTTGTTTGTTGTACTTTTTGACTCATAGTTTCAGATCGTTGTCTGTGACGTACTTTTGAATTCTTTAGGATGAACAGTGAGGGAAGGCTATTAATTTTTAATGTACTTCCTAACTTGCAAAGTTAATTGTTAAAATTAGATCTACTTGCTTAGGTAGCTCTCCAGTCACTCTTGCAAACTTAGCTGGAGTGGAAGAAAAGCTGCTTTTGGAAGATCCAAAAGGTCCAACTGTACCGCTAGCCTTCCTCTTATGGTTTGTGTATTTGAGACTAGAAAAAGAAAAGTGTTCTTGGGGCTATTTGGGCATTTTTGTTTTTTAATTCAGAGAGCAAACTACTTTGAACTCCACACCAAATCTCCACGGCTCTCAAAAGGAAAGGCCTAGCAATGCACTGCTATTCCACGGACCAAGTAAATCCTGAAGGAAATATTGGATTGTTCTGTTTATTCCCGTGTCAAGAGTTTATTGATGGAGCAAGCTCTCCTGCAGCCTGGGCAGCCTTTGATCTGCCAGGGAGAAACTGGGTTTGGGATTTTGGCGGAAGGGAGGGGAGGAGGTTGGGGAAGGATTTGGAATGTAATGGCCCTTGTTATCTGTAGTGGCCAGAGACACCCTGACATGGGCCAGCGCGGAGCTGCTGCCAGGAGCGGAGGCCGGGGGATGGCCGGCGGGAGCCAAAGGCAGGGCTTGGGCATTTTCAGCAGGAGAAGCACTTAGTTCAAGCCGCTGGAGTGATTTCTTGCTGCTAATAGATTTGTTTCTTTAGAGGCAGATAAGTAAAGGAAACGATGACTTTTAAGTGAATAGTTCCCCTTTGTGGGGCTGGTTAGTGTCAGCTAGTCCAGTGGCAGGAAATACCGAGGGCTTTTTTTGTAGCCCAGTGACAAAAGGCTTTGCTGCCTCCCCTCCCCCTCTCCTTCCCTACCTTCCCACCCTCGCTCCTTCTCTCCTACAAAACCCAGACGCCGGCCCTCTGCCTGCTGGTGGAGGGCCAAGGCTTGTCTGAAAGCCGTTTAAGTAATTGCTCATAATTGCACATGTTTCCCCGACTGGGCTTTTACCTCTCCACCCCTGAAATTAAAAGGGGCCAAAGATGTGTGACCTTTTTCTAATGGGATGGGTTCTGGAAGAAAGGAATTCAAGGAGGAGGCCCAGGACCTTTATCAGGCTCATCTGACAGCTGGCCCAGGCCTGGGGGAGAGACAGGTTGGAGAGGAGCAGGGGCGGGAGGGAATTCCTCCTCCCTAAACCTCATGGTTTTGTGTGGTGTGTCCTGAAGTTCTCATTTCTCTCTCTTCCTTCACTCTGCCGAAACATAAAATCTCCCCCTGATGCTGAACACCATTTACTTCTGAAAACGAGTTGACCGACAACACCTTGTGGCAGCTCAGGAGGTCTGCCTCTCCCTGAATAACTCCTCATCCCTTGGATAATGCACTTCACCTCTCCAAGCCCAGATTCCTCATCTGAAAAACAGGCATAAGGGGCTAATGCAACCTGCCAGACGGACTGGAGATAATATATGTAATGCACAGTGCTTGCCACCATCGAGTCCAATAAATGGCCATTATTTCCTAAATACAATTTCTTGATGTCATTTCACTCTCCTTCTTTTTATCTGAGTTGTGGAGAGACAAATTCCAGGACTTGAATTTTATGACCCAAATTAGTTAAAATTCATAGAATTTTAAACACAGAAAGGAATTTTAGAATCATCTAGTCTATGTTAGGACCACCTGGGGAGTTTTTCAAACTATTGATGCCCAAGCTCCATGTCTAGAGATTCTGACTTTTTTGGTCTGGGGTAGGATGCAGGTATTAGTATTTTCGCAAAGTGGTTCAGGGTTCTTCTGATGTGCAACCAGAGTTGAGAACCACTGATCTTGTTGAACACCTCATTTCACAGATGTGAAACCTGCGGCCGAGAGAGATGTGTTGTTAATTTCTTCATTAGCTCGCTGATCCATCCATCTATGCATGTAACACCAAATACATATGGAGCATTTACTGTGTCAGGTAGTGTTCTAAGCACTGGAGATAAAGTTAGTAGACTGATCTCCTTGTAGGAGAGCACAAGAACCAGAGACCTGGCAGGGGATAGTTCCCATCTGTTGGCTACTAGCTTGTTGTTCTATGTTGCTTCTTGGTATCAGTAAAAGTCACCCCTGGGGCAAGGATAAGGTGGTCATTTGAGATGAGCGGCTGATAGGGATTTAGGCTTCTAGCCCAGATGGTGTCTTCTCCATGCAGAGATTCCTGTGGTCATTACTGAATCCAAACATCATAGAACATCCTGCACCTGAAGACTCTGCATGTCCTAAGCCATTTTCTCTGGCCTGTCCTCTTGCACTCAGGTTTGCCTCCCACATTCGGGGGCACAGCTCATGAGCTACAACCAGATTCTGGGCCTGGAAATCCTGCTGACACAAACAAAATGGAGGCAACGTGAAAATTCTGTGCCTCAGTTTATGCTATTTTAGTTAATGATCTGTCATCAGTGTTTCCATTATAAACCCGTTTTCAGGGATGTATAACCCAGTCATGAACGTGCTCTCCAGCCTGAGCTTTTGCACTTGTGATTTCAGCCTGGGAGCACATGTGTGTATTAGTGTATGCATGTGTTATTACAAGGATATGACGGAAAAAATAAGTTAGCAATTTTTAAGCAAAGGCTGGTGAGAAACGGGAAAAAAGGTGGTAATTGATTGCAGATGCTCTTTTGATGCTTCCAGGACTTGAAAACTGCTGAGTTGCTTTGCCCCCCAGTTGGGAATATGAAGGGTTGAGATGCTTTTCTGTGCCTTAATTCTATGCAAGAAATGTTAATTGACAAAGTAAAAACCCACAAATGAAGAGTAAAATATGGACTTGAGTAGCTTCCACAAAACAGGAATTGACTCAAGTCCAAAGGCTGTCGGGGCCAGAAGCCAAAGAATCAGAACAATACGCTGCAAAGACAAATTCCTTCCACCTGGGCGTGGCTCTTTCCCTCCATCCCACCTCTTGCTCTCTCCCTAATTAGTAGGGAATTGAGAAGGTGCAGCAGGGGCTTCCAAGAACCTGCTCTACCTAGTTTTTGGCAGTAGGCGTAGTTGTCATGGCGTGTGGTTGATGGATGGAGTTGTCCGTCTTCCCTTGGAATACAGAATTCCAGAAGACTTCTAATAATTTGGATTTAATGAGATTATGTCAAAACACTCAAGTGAAAGGCACCAGGCTGATCGAGGTTGGTTAGAATCCAGGAATCAAACAATCCAAAACACTTAAAAAGTTGTAAACCCTGAAGTGGCCATATGCATTAAAACAAAACAAAGCAAACAAACAAATGAAACCACATTCTGTGAGCTGCTTCTCCCACAATTTTTCCAGAAGGATGTTGTTGCTTAAAATCTAATAATGACTAATCTTGAACAAAGAAGAAATCTGCAGAAGAGAATCCAGGGTGAAAGTCAGAATCCGTTTCGTCTGAAGCCATGCCTCTCAATCCATGTGCACAACGTGCACCTCTCAAACAGGAAGCTTCACACCTGGCTGATGAGCACAGAGGCAGGGATGGTCTTCAGTCTAATCTCTCCAATCCATGACCAAACGAGGACACAGAAGTTTCAAGATCCATTTTCCCTCACAACTGTTCAACAACGGTCTGTGGTGGATAGCACTGTGGATATATATATTTTTTATTGTTAAAGCTGATTTTGAGAGCACATACCTCAGGAAGCATTCATCTCTTGCAATTTTCTCTCTTGCTCACTGTATGTTAGCCACTCTGATTATCTTTATATTCCTTGACCACATCAAGTTCACTTCTTTAAGGCTTTTGCATCACTCCTCCTTGTGCCTGGAATGTTCTTCCCTCTTCTCTTTACACGGCTGTTCTTTATCCTCATTCTAACCTCAGCTCAAATGTCACCTTCCTGGCAGAGCCTCCCTCCTTGCCCTCTCACTCTGTTCCAGGGGTTGGCAACCAGATCTGGCCATCAATCTGTTTTTATACGGTCTGAGAGCAAAGAATGATTTTTACATTTTTTGAATGGTTGAAAAAAGCAAGAGAATATCATTTTGTGACACATAAAGATTATATGAAATTTGAATTTCGGTGTCCATAAATAAAGTTTTATTTGAACACGCCATGCTCGTTCATTTACATATCGTCTCCGGCTGCCTTCATGCTACAATGGCAAGAGTTGAGTAGTTGCAATAGAAAGTGTTTGACCCTATACAGAAAAAGTTTGCTGACCTCTCTCTATTCTAATAACATTACATTTTAGTTTCTCTATAGCACTTGCCATTGCTTATAAATTACCTTAATACTATCCATTTGCTTGTAATATTTGTCTGTGTCTCTCCACTAGAAGCTCTGGAGGGCAGACCTTTTCTGTCTTGTTCACTGCTGTATAGTTCAAGACATAAAGTGGACACTCAAAATACACAGGCTGAATGAACTAACGAATGAATAGGTACAGTTCCTGGACCAAATGATTGGCTCTGAAGGTTAAATTGGCTCATTCACCCATTTATTCATCCAGTAACTGTTTACCGAGTGCCTCCTATGTGACAGGCGTTTGTGCCCTTGGCCTATCCATTCATTTGCTTTCATGGGGGTTGACCTATCAAGACTGCTGCCTTCCCTGAGCTGCTGTGGAGTTAGCTCCAATGGGCTTGGCAGACTTTCCAAATCATCAGACAATTCTGGCTCTCTTTGTCTGACGAGGCAGTCTCTTGTCCTGTTGCATCCTTCCCTGACAGCAGCACTAGGGTGGTGCGGCTCAGAGCTTCAAATTGCCTGTTGGGATGACCCACTCACCCGCTCTCAGGAAGAGACATCTGTCCTATTTTTGCTCATTCAAGCACAACTTTTGCTTCTGCTTGTGTCCCAGAAGCCCTCCTCTCCCACGTTCCCATTCATCCGGGCTTGCCCCAGCCGCCTCCCACTCACACCTGCAAATCCCGTTCACGTGGCTTTGGATGCATCATTACTGGCCTCAAAGCATTCTCCTGAACCAGAGCCACAGACTCCAAGAGAGGGGAAGGCAAGAGTCTGGTGGCACACAAGCTTCCCCTCCCTCCTCCTCCTTCCTGCCTTCTCTGCAGATGAGTTTCTGTGAAGGAGTCTCTGTGCGCTTTCCCTGGAGTGGATGCTGAGTTGACTAATGGTGCTTTTAGAGTAGGAGGATGGAAAAGCTTACTTTTACATATTATATATCTCAGTTCATTACCCACCCTGAGTTTACATGGCAATTGTTACACTGAACAAGATGTTGAAAGATCTCAGGTCTGGACACAAAAAGAAAGGATACAATTCATCTTTAAAGAAGCCTATCTCCTGTCCTCATGTGTTAGGATAAAATGCCCATTTTTATACTTATCTGGTTTGTAGTTGGAGTGACCATATGATCTGGATTTTCCAGGCCAGCTCTGGATAAAATGCACTTTTCCATTATAAAATCATGAACCCCAATATCAAGTTGGTGAGTCTAGTCACTCCACCTATGAGATTTTAATGGGAAAAGTTGGTCTATTTTGACACTCTTTTCAGCACTTGATGGGTCGTCAAATTTTCCTTTGGACAGTAAGGAGCAGGCAGGGTTCAGTCAGGGTGGGGGATGGGCAGAGAAGTGGAGGACAGCTGTAGGACAGGGCTGATGTGGGAGCTGAGATAAGATGAAACTGACCAGTCATCACTCACTGATTTACCTGATTAAGAATCCGCGACTACTTCTCACGTGTCTTGTTGGTTCTTACTTTAAATATGAGTCTGTCCGTGTTCCTGCAGAGCCTCCAAGAACACCCGAGTAGAAAGTTCAAATAAAGGGTAATGCCATTATGTTGGCCACCTGGCAACCCCAAGCACCGAGAAAAGCTCCAGGCCCATGTGGGTGCTTCATAAACATCATTTAACGTTTAATGGAGGGAAGAGACCAGTAAATGTGCTCTTGGTTGGCAAGAGGATAAGGAATCTGATCCATTCCTTCTGACACTTAAGACCTGCTTTTTCCACACACAAAAACACACACAGCCAGGGAGAATAGACGAGACACATATAGGAGATTCAGGAAAGCAATTCATAAGGAAAAAAATAATTCCTGTTTTTGTTGTTAAATGGGCATTAAAAATACCAACCCCAGGGTGCAGAGGTGGATACATCCTGACATCATTAAATACAAGGTCTGAAAAATATATTGGCCAGTCAGGTTTGGACCAGGGAAACACAAGACAAGGTCTGGCTCCTCTTCTTTTCCTTACTCCCATCCCTGTTCCAAAGACTCCGGGTCTCTTGAGAACAGAGCATCTCAGAATTTTAAGTACCTACGTATCACCTGTGGGTCTTGTAAAACACACATGTAGATTCACTGTGTTTCAGGTGGGCCTGAGAGCCTGCACACCCAGCAAGCCTCTAGCTGATGCCCATCTGCTGGTCCACGGTCCACACTCTGAGTCACGAGGCCTCAGAGAACAAGTTCTTGAGTCTAAATTGCTCGCTTCCTCTTGGCCTGAGGTCCAATTCAATGCTTGGGCCAGAAGTCTGAAGTGGGAGGCATTTTCCTTGGGCTGGAGGGTTGGAAATGTGTGTGGCTTGGGCTCCTTATGATCCTGCTATTGGAGTTCCTCACAAGCCAGGTGTCCTCCTCAGCCTCCAGTGGGACTGAGATGCTCTTCTGCCTTCCCTGCCAGTCCTCCACGCTTGGTTCCCATCAGGGTCCCTGGTCCTAGGCTGACCATGGTAGGTCACCTCAGGAAAAGGCTCTGCCACTCCCTGGCTGTGAAAGCTGGGCAAATTACTCTAGCGCTAGGTCTCAGTTTCCTCATCTGTAAAGTGGAAGAAAGAACTGTACCTACGTCATAGTGTTTTTAGGATTCAATGAGTTAACGCATGTGAGGTGCTTAATACGGTGCCCAGGTCAGAGTCAGCCCTCAGGGAAGGCTGGTTTGCACCACTACATGGTCTCTGCCCTCTCAGGGAGCTGACAGTGCTCAGGAGGGCGCAGTTGTTGCTGTATTTGTGACCAAGCTTTCATGGCATACTTGGGCCTCCAGGGACACATTCAGGCACCTTGTGATTAGAAGACTGAGAAGTGAGAGAGCTCTGAGGGCAAAGGACAGGGCTAGTCCTGGTGACCTCAGGTAATTTCAGGTGGTTCTGTGGATGGACACTTGGGGAAACCATGGAGACTGGCAATCATCTCAGCAGTCTCAGCAAAAACAGACGACTGTTCCAGATACATGGCGGCTGTGGCCTTGGGTATTGTACCCTCTCCCAGAAGGGAAGGCTAGTGCTCCCTAATCTGATGACTGGGACCTACAGATGATTCAGCTGATCTCTGCTGCTGCTTCTATCACTGTTCCGGGCCTCTTCCTCACTCTGACGTGGTATCCCTCTCCTCCTCTACTTGCTTTCTCTGTGCCTGTCTCTTGATTCTGCTGCCATTCTTCTTCTTCTTCCTGTCTCTTTCCCTCTGTCTTGAGTTCAAACTCTCCCTGAGACTATGTGATTGGTTCAGTCAAAGCTAGAGTAGAACACCTCAGTGAGCCCCTTATAGGCCACTGACCAGTGTGTGGTTCAATCAGCTGTGGCCAGGACTCCATGGTTACCAAGTGCAAGTCACGACAGTCCCCTCTGGTTGGTAGAACTGCTGCAGAAAGTCACACGTAGGTCATTTCAGATGCTTTCAGCAGAAAATCTGATTCAAGTGGCTTGCAAAATAAGGAATTATCTAATATAAGAAGTCCAGAGGTAGGGTGGTTCCTGGGTGGGTCACCACTGGTTGCCTGCCTAAACCTATTTTTCTCTTCTTTCCTGCTGGAAGGGCCTGGATTTTGTTTCCATAGGAAGCTATATGGTCAGGGCAGATTGTCCTTTCCCTATAGCCATGAGAGTGGATTTTTATTAGTTTCTTTCTGTTCCTTCTGCCAGAGATTGGTTTAGGCAGGGACACGTGAACAATTCTAATCAATAAGACACAGAGGACCTTCTGGGAAAAGTTTTCTTGCTCCTAAAAAGCAGTGTATGTTAACCTTCCAACTTGGCAATCTCACTCCTAAAAATTTACTCAAGGGAAATGAAAACATACATCCACATGAAGACCTGTCTGTGAATGTTTGCAGCAGCTTTATTCATAATGGCTAAAACTGGAAACAGCCCAAATGTCCCCTAACTTGGGAATGGATAAACAAATTAGGGTACATGCAAACAATGGAATACCTCTCAACAATAAAACAGAACAAACTACTGATCTACGCGACAACATGGGTGGATCTCAAATGCATTGTTCTTAGTGAAAGAAGCCAGATGCAGGGTGTGGCTTAGCGGTTAAGTGCGCACGCTCTGCTAGCTACTGGCGGCCTGGGTTCGGATCCTGGGCGCGCACAGACAGACTGCTTGTCTGGCCACGCTGAGGTGGCGTCCCACATACAGCAACTGGAAGGATGTGCAACTATGACATACAACTATCTACTGGGGCTTTGGAGAGAAAAAGGGAAAAAAGGAGGAGGATTGGCAATAGAAGTTAGCTCAGGGCTGATTTTCCTTACCAAGAAAAAAAAAGAAGCCAGACACAAATGGCTACCCTAATGGATGATTCCATTTATATGACATCCTTGCAAAGGCAAATTATAGGGACAGAAATCAGATTAGTCGTTGCCAGGTGCTGGGGTAGAGGGAGGAGATTGACTACAAATGGACATGAGGAACTTTGTGGCATGATAGAAACGTTCTACACCTTGATTGTTACATGACTGTATACATTTGTCAAACTGATCAAATTGTACACTTAAAAATGGCAAATTTTACTGTATATAAGTCACTTATAGATCTGTAAACCTGACTTAAAAAAAACTACATATGAAAGGAAGCAGGCCCTTTTTTGCCTTCTGACAATGCCTTCAACATATGTTATCTGAAGGTGCAGCAGCATCTTGGTACCATGAGGGGCAGCCAACCTGGAAGGTCACACCACATATCGAGGATGGTAGAGTGGAAAAAAATTGTTGAGCTGCTGAATTAACCAGCCCTGGAACCACCCTATCTCTTACTTCTTGTTGTGTGAGATAATTAATTCCTTGTTGGTGAAGCTAGTTGAATCAGCCTTTCTGCCCTAAGCATCCTTTCCTAAATGACACTGATCTATGTGTAAAGAACTGCCTGCAGTAGTACTGTCCACCAGAATAGGACTGAAGACATGGAGGAACCTCCAACAAGCATCATCATCCATCTAGGACAAAAATCTACAGATACTGTGATGATTTTACGCTTTTTATGTCTCGAGTCTCTTAGATTGTACTTCCCACTCATTACTACAAAAGTTTCTCGTATGTCTGTTTCCCTTATACCTCTGAGGCATGTACATCATAGCTGCATTAATAACATTTTCCCATTATGAGTACAGGAGGCCTGCAGCTGTTGGTAACAGCTCTGGAACCCAAAGTGTTTGAAGCACAGATGGACTGAACTTTCCAAAGTAGACTGGAAACTTGGTATTGCCATTTGGTGCCCCCAGTTTGTCTTCTGGTGGAGAGGGATCTAGGCTGAGGACTGAGTGGAGAGGACCCTGTGTTAATGTATCCTGAATAGGAAGGTAGTTGCCTCTGGGGCAGGCAGAGGTGGGTCCTTTATCCGTAAAGTTGTAGACATGCTTCCAGAGACTCGCTTATAAAAGTAAGCTGTGGCATTCAGACAACACTACTCTGGAATTGAGGCCAGAAACTTTTCTTCTCCTGGTTTCACACAGCCAAGGAAGTAGGGCACCAAAGACTTGTGTAAATAACTCAAAGCTATAGATACAAATGACGACCAAGGTAGGATCTGACTGTCTGGAGTACTGCCCTGTATACATGTGGCTCCAACTAGTGGGCAAAATTTTGTGTCAAGAATCCTATCTTCGGACTAAAGAGAACCCTACACACCAAGGCTACATCGTGTCGTTTAGTTCAGCAAGAGCATAAAACTCTCCAGGTGAGCAAAGCCATCCTTCCCCTTCTCTCTCCACCCTCTCTCCATTTCATGCCTCTTTCCTTTCTTTCACTTAGTAGGTCCACACTGCCCCTGGCTTTCTAGCCAAGAGTAGGCCTGGCATGCGTGGGCAGTGAGTCATCCTGTGGGGCTTTCCATGTCTCCTCCCCAAACAAGGGACTCAGTTTTACACATGTGATGACTGGAAAACTTTTCCATAGACTAGCTTCTGGCTCCTTACATTTCAAACCTTGTTTCTCCTGTTACCCATATACTTGGGGTATGGGGTTCAGTAGGACACATTCAGATCATGATATGACCTTTGGCCCTGTACCACAGTCTTAATGCTGGATGAGTCTGCACAATGGGTGGAGGACCATTCCTGGGATTAGGTCCTACATTGGGATGGTGAGTAATGACAACTATCCATGGGCAATGACTGTGAATCACATACATATATTCTGCTAAACACAAGTGTACCCCAATTTGACTTCTTATCCAGATCCCCAAAATGCCTGTAGCCACTCCAAAGCCACCCAACTCGAGGGGAAGTGTGGCTCAAAGAAAGCCAAAATGGAAATATATAATGGGCTTAAGCCAATTGCAATTAAAATATATTTGCATGTTTCATAAAATGTACAAATATGTAAACTCTTTGCTAAGTCCTCTCCCAGGGTCTTGGAAAGTACCTATTCCAGGGAGGTGCCCTGAGGCTTAAACTTTATTAATTTAGGGCAAATCCATCTCTGATTTAATTAAACTGTGTCATATGAACACTACTTGGCCTGAAGGTGAATCATTGTGTGAAACACATGTGCTGCTCACACGTTAGGGGCTCAAAGAATGTTTGCCGAGTGAATAAGAGAATGGAAGCTCACTGTAATCTATGCTTGCTTGAAGAACTAGGAATCATGAAGTTTAAAATTCACAGGTATTTATTTTCTTTCTTTCCTACAGCTTCCCCTTTGCCCCCAGGTTATAGGTTGGGAATTAGGATGTTGACCAGTTAGTTTCTTATGAGTCTATCAGTGGATATTTAAACAGATTGGGCTATGTTTACCCTTTTATCACAAATATAAATACAACCTCATCAGCTCTAGCTGAAAAGGGGCCCAGGAAGGGGGTTTGTTTATCTGTCATGAGTGGAGCAAAGGGGCCCCTTTGTGAAATCAACACTGAGCCCAGAGACTCCCTGTTCTCCCAGAAAGCAAACAGGCCTCGCAATGCAGAGTGACACAGTGTGCAACACTGTCCCCCGCTGGTGAGATCGCCCCCCGCCGGTGAAGGGAAAGAGGTGAGACGGTTCTGACCCACACAGCCGCGGGCTCGGTCGCAGCAGAGGGCTGAGAGGACGCGTGTCGCCGCTGAGCGCCGCTCTTCCTCCTCGCGGACTGACCGGCAGACGGACGCCGCGCCTCGCGTGGTTTTCTCCGCCTCCGCACCCCGCTACGGTCCGGGGGGCTCGCGCCCTCAGGGCGGCTGCGCATCCCCAGGCCGGCCGCCCCCTGCCGCGGAGCCGGCCCTCAGCGCCCCTCAGCGCGCCCCCGCGCCGCTCTGCGCCTCGCCCCGAGGCTCCGGTGTCTGCAGGACCCCGTGGCGCTCCCCAGTGCCTGTGCTCTGCCGTCCCTCCCCGGGCTGGGAGCCTCGGGGTAGGTCCCTCGAGCTGGGAAGTCTCACCGCACGTGGCATCCCTCCCGGGCGTCTTGCCGCTGTCCTCCTGCGCGCGCTTTGTCTTCCTCCCCAGGGCGTTTCCTTCCTGCCTGTGCTTTGTCTTCCTGCCCCCAGAGCTTGGAACACAGTAGCTGCTACTGATGTGCCTTTTGCCATATTGTTTGAGAACGTGCCTTTCTGCTATAGAAGAAAACAAATAGAATGGATGAAACTCATGGAGACATGTGAAGCGTTGGGAGTGAGTAACCTGTTCCACAAATAGGTAGAGCATATGTGTGTGAACGCGGACAGAAAGGGATGGAGGGACCAAGTCGTCCCATATTCATGATACACTAAATACACACGAGGTGCTGAATATTTATGAGGTCTTAATTTGGATACCCATTGACGTCCCTATTTTGGCCCTGTGTGTCCTCTACCCAAGAAGTGCAAATATAATCCATGGCTGCTCAATAGGCTAATTGCCAAACTACAGCTGTGGCCAGATGGAATTGCTCTGATAGAGGAAGTATGTGCCCTTGACCTGTTGGCCCCTCTTGCCCATACGTAACTCTGTGGTCGCAACAAGACCGTCTCTGGGAAAGGCGGAACCCAGATTTCAGGGCGTGTGGTTTCTTCCACCTGCTTCCACTCTAGCCTGAGCGGCATAACTTTCGCTGCATCTTTTCCCGTTGCTCCTGGCTGTGTGCTTTAAATTCACGTAATGAACTATGTGATTCAGATATGTTAATGTAGCCTGAGAAGCTTTCTGTTTCATGACCCCTGGGAGAGCTTGCCTAGTAGTGTACTTGGAGGTAGTGTATGTGCATTGTGTCAAGGTAATTTCTCACCCAACAGTGCTCAATAAATATTTACTTAATGAGTGGTTCTGTGAAGGAACACACTGCAGAATTCAGAATTGTCTTTCAGGGCCTCACAGGCTCTTTCATAGTTCTACCTACCTTAGGCAAAAAAGCTGTGAAAACTTTGCTGTAGTTGCTGCCTTTTATGGATCCAAATGATCTCTACCTTTCTTGGGTAGGTAGGGGAAACTCTTGCAAGACAACCAGCAGGGGAAGCAGACTAGAGGCAGGTCGAGACAGTATGAAGAATGAGGACAGAAATGCTAGGTGGGAATGCATGGTGGGTGCGGTTGTTGTTTCCTAGAAAATGGTAATGATGGGAAGAGGATGAGAATAGTGGTCTAAACATCCAGTAATGAGGTATTTGGAGATATGAAGGGGAGTGTGGTGTGTAGGAGAGGGGTTGGACAGGTGAGATTGAGGTGGAATATGGGGGCACCAGCAGTGTTCTGGGCCAGCATGGAAATGAGTTCTGGGTTACTACAGACTCAGGAGGAGAGCCCCGGGGGTTCAGGGTTCTTTGCTTCATGAATTACAAGGGCAGACAGTTTCCACTTCCTTGCTGTTTTGCTTCTGTCTCTGATGGGTTCCATGTCCACTTCACTCATTTTTTTTAACTGTAGGTCCCTTCTCTGTTGTTTGATATGTTTTTTAATAATACAGATCACCACAGTCTCCTTTCTTAAATCAGTTCCTTGAAGTATAAATAAACAAATAAATACTCAGACAATTAAATGAAATTTCCTTCTATTGATGGTCTGTGACCATTCTGAAAAATCACATCTGCCCTCTGCTTGGCTCTGTGGGATTTTATGAGTGTTAATGACATGTCTGAAAAGCATTTCATTTCCTTGGAAACGAGCTTAACAAAGTGTTTTTCTCTCCACGGTGATATAACAAGCCACTCATGCTGTGCTACTGATTTGTAATAATTGAAACTTTGGTTGGTAAAAAATTTAAGTAGTTTGATGGTAGTTCAAAATAAAATGTTTAATAATTTTATATCCCCTACATATTTTTAGGTAATAGATAGGTAAATGGCCTTTTCATGACTTTTTTAAAAAAAAATTCCATGATATTTATTCTCCTATCATATTTTAACCAGTCCTTACATCAGTTCACAAGGTCATGGACTTGGCCTGTTTTTCATTTTGCAAACATCTGGATTTATAGTAAATGATTCATGCAGCTTGATGCATCACTGCCCTCTTTTTGCTCTCTTATTATCACTTGTGGAATTCGATTTACCTCCTACCCTGTGAGCTATTCTTTCATTTGGAACAATTTCCTTAGTTATACAAGTCTCCAGTTTATGGGATAATTGTGATTAACCTGTCCACTGTGATGGAAAATGCTCTATGGAGTGGGTTTTCTCATTTTTAGATAGAAAAATTCATGTCATCCTTTACAAAGAACACAACAAAGGGCTGAGACAATGACAACAACGAGGCCCCAGAGCAGAAGGTCACACACAAGATAGAATGTAGGAAACAAAGTCAGAATGTTTAGGCACATTGTTCCTGCCTTCGTTTGCTTCTTACCATCACCGTCTGACAAGTTATGTGATTGTTTACAGATTTGTTTTTCTCCCTCTCACTCCCTTAGCATATTACCTTCATGAGAGCAGGGACTGTATTGCCAGCACCTATAACTGTACCTGGCACATAGCAGACACTCCACAAATATTTGTTGAGTTAATGAATGAAAGGTCCATCTATCCATCAACTGGTCAGTTAAATAATAAAAATAGTACATATTAATAATGACTATTTTATTGAATGCTTCTATACTGGGTTGACTAGTGTCTCTGCAAAATTCACGTCCACTCAGAACCTCAGAAAGTGACCTCCTTATTTGGAAATAGAGTCTTTGCAGATGTAATTAGCTAGATTAAGATGAGGTCATGCTGGAGCAGGGTGGATACGCAGAGACACACAGGGAAGAAGGCCATGCGATGACACAGGCACAGATTGGAGTTGAGCAGCTGCAAGCCAAGAAGCACCAAGGGTTATCAGCAGCCACCAGAAGCTAGGAGAGAAGCATGGAACAGATTCTCCCTCAGATCCTCCAGGAGGAACCAACTCTGCTGACACCTTGATTTCTGACTTCTGGTCTCCAGAACTGTGAGAGAATCAATTTTGGTTGTTTTAAGCCATCCAGTTTGTGGTACTTGTTATAGCAACTCTAGGTAACTAATATAATCTCCTTTGTGACAATCCCTGGGCAAGTGCCTTTATATAATTGCCAGTTTACAGATAGGGAAACTGAGGCTCAGAGAAGTTAAATGTCTTGCTAGTAGGTGACTGAGCCCAACTCAGGTCTTTGCACTTAGAAAGTGTGCTCCAAACTGTTGCCATGCTTGGCCAGTTTGGAGCCAGGAGTTTAGGGGGCTTGTAAGTTTAAAGTTGGGGTCTCAACCCTGGGGTCATCCTATGGCTGCTTTTACCAAGTTATGATTAGTGAAAGGGGTGCGGAGACGAGGGCATGTACTTTCCTTATTAAGAGGCTTGTGCCCAGTGGAGGTGATGGGAATGCAGGTCAGCCAGCAGCCAGGGAATGTGATTACTGGATTTCCAGGATTTCTTCTAAATTTGTGATTCTGTTACCTGTTGTGCTCTCCCCTGAAATGGCTAAAGTTTTGAAAACTGTTTGGCAATACTTAACTAAAGTTGAACACTTTCATGCTCCCCATGACCCTGCAACTTTACCCCTAGGCGTGTATAACCACATGTTGACCAGAAGACTTGTGTAAGAAAGTTCATGGCAGCATTGTATGTAGTCGCCTCAAACTAGAAACTGCTCAGATGGCCATCAATAATAGAAGGGAAAGTAAATTGTGGTATATTCATTCAAAGGCAGATATGGCAATGAGGGTGAACACACTA
This sequence comes from Diceros bicornis minor, assembly GCF_020826845.1. Taxonomy (NCBI): domain Eukaryota; kingdom Metazoa; phylum Chordata; class Mammalia; order Perissodactyla; family Rhinocerotidae; genus Diceros; species Diceros bicornis. Next base: position 4,475,316 of record NC_080763.1, on the reverse strand, counting down.
CTGCTACGTGCAACAATATTGCACAAAGATAATACAGAGTGAGAGAAGCCAGCTAGAAAAGAATACTTAGTGAATGACTTTATTTATATGCATTTCAAAAGCAGGCAAAACTAAGCTATAGTTTTAGAAGTCAAGATAATGTTTTATCTCTGGACAGGTAGTGAAGTACTGGTAATATTTTGTTTCTTGATCTGGGTGCTGGTTACACAAGTGAGTTCAGTTTTTGAAAAAATATGTGAGCTATGTGTTTACGATTTGTGTAGTTCTCTATGCATAGATGATACTTCAATAAAAAGTTTAAAAATGTAATATGAAGAAAATTGCAAAAACCCTCTGCCATCCTATTCCACCTCCTTCACTAGACGATATTCCAGACACACATTGGAAGAACTGCCCTTGGTGGGCTGTACTCTGCAGTCAGTACAGGGTTCCGAGCTGCTCTGGACTCTGTCCTTAGGCTGTGGTCTGGCTGGAGAAATGGGCCTTTGGACACCTCCATGCTCAGAAGGGATGCAGGATCAGTCCCTAAAGTGGCCGACTGCAAGGGCCTTTGTCACAGAGCAAAATGCACTCCATGTTCTCAGTACACTGTCAAAAGAGAGATGTCTCTTGGGCTCAGGGAAGAACTTTCAAAAACTCTTTTATCATTGTAATTCTAGAAAAAAAATAAATCAGGTAAATAAAATTTCAAAACAGGGCAAGTCTTACCAATTTTTTCAACCAGTTGATTGCGATTCTGAATTAGATTTACTTGTGCAGTGTCAGCTCCATGTAATATGGTGGTGGGGGAGGTTAGTGAGAGCTGTCTGCTCCCCCCACACACCCCAACAACTATCCCACATACTATCTGATGCTACTAGGAGGGCAAGTCACTCCACACTTGGAAATGTAGAAGGAAGCAAGATGAAAAGACACGTGGGAAAAGTGACACTTTGGCTTTAATTCACATTAGTGGATTCAGTGAATGATTGCAGAGCCTTTCCGGATTTTGATAAGATGGACAAAATTCAAAATGCTGATTGCCTAAAACAGAGGGGTAAAGACACCAAAGAGAGTGTCAGTGCTTAGGGCGAGGAGAGAAGCCAGAGGTCAAAACTGTCAATTTCAAAATTGTGCTATGTAGATGGATGTGGTGCAAAAGGAAAAAAACCCTTTGTCCTGACATACTGGTAGAGTTAGATGTTTGTCAGGGTAGTTCTGGTGCTATAAGAATACTTTTCAAATCCGGAAAGGTATTCTTGTCTAGTGTAAGAGAAACTGGGCTGCACTAGTGGCACCCCGGGTTCGGATCCCGGGCGCGCACCGACGCACCACTTCTCTGGCCATGCTGAGGCCGTGTCCCACATACAGCAACTAGAAGGATGTGCAACTATGACATACAACTATCTACTGGGGCTTTGGGGGGAAAATAAAAGGAGGAGGATTGGCAATAGATGTTAGCTCAGGGCCGGTCTTCCTCAGCAAAAAGAGGAGGATTAGCATGGATGTTAGCTCAAGGGCTGATCTTCCTCACAAAAAAAAAAAAAAAAGAAACTGAGCTGTGGTGAGCTATAGATGGGCTATGTTCACAAGGCTGATTCCTGAATCCCTAGAACCCAACGCCATCTCAGGTCTTCCTGCCTTTCTCCTACTGGATCTGCCCTTCCAGGCTGGCACGCTGCTGCTTGGCTGCCTTGTTAAGGCCACCTCTGCATGGAATTATGAAGCCCATGGTGGATGGTCCCTCTTTGGCAGAGCCACTGAGTTCTCCTATCAGTATCTGCCCAGAATTGTCCCAATTTCAGCACTGACAGTCCTGTGTCCTGAGAAACCCCTTTGATCTGGGGAAACCAGGATGGTTGGTCACCCTAGCACTGCTGGACAGGGCATCCCTGATTGTCTGTAGCCCAGTCTTGGCCCTTTCCTGGCCAGGTTCTTGAGATTTGGTCAGATGGATATGAACAGAAACCAATAGAAATAAGAGGATGAAAAATACTTTATGTTTGAGAAATGGCCTTTGGAGTCCCTGACTTCGAGTCACAAGATGTGAATTTTATCCCCACCTATGTGTTTACTGGCTGTGTGACCTTGGGGATGTCATTCTTTTCTGAGACTCCTCCTGTCTGTGGATGAAAACGTCCCACCACACAGAGTGGCTGCATGACAAGATGGTGTGTGGAGCGGGGCTTGGCTCACAGCATTTGCTCAACAAATACCACCTCCCTGTCCTATCAGTTTCTTCTTCCTTCCTTCCTTCTTTCTTGCCTTCCTCCCACCCTCCCTCCCTCCCTTCCTTCCTTTTTCTTTCTTTCTCCTGTTGTTCTCATTCCTTCAAACTCCCAAACACATTGTTTATGCTTTCTTGGTGATACTTCTCACCACTGCAGGGTGGTATGGAAGAAGCTTTAGAATTAGATATCTCTAGGTTCAAAGTCTGGTTCAGTCACTTTCTAAGTGTGGACCTTAAGGAAATTTAAATAACTTCTGAGAGCCTTGATTTCCTCACCTATAAAATGGGAATAAAAAGTTTATAATTTTAAGGAAAGTTAAAATTATATGATAGGTGCAGACATTGCTGTTGCTTTTGGTCCTGTGTCATTCCTGCTTAGCCCATCTCTCATTCCTCCTGCAGCTGTGGGTCGCTGAGAACTGAGGCTCGCACTGCCAGTGCTCTGTCACGTGGGTCTCTGCTTTTTAGCCTCTAGTCTTCTTTAGACTATGCTAATACAAACAGAAAATGGGATATGTGGAATTTCAAATGGAGTCGGATACTAAATTATAATGTGCTACAATCCATGATGAACAACGTGTAAGAGTTTGAACAAAATTTCAGAAACAGAATACTGATTAAAAAGAGGAGGGAGTCTAATGAGTTTGCCTTGATTTGCATCTCACATATTAATTTGGGTTATATTTTCAATCTAACTACGAGTAAAATGCAATGTATTAACCTATCAAATTCTTATCAGGATTTATCTCTATCTCCAGAACTTTGTGTCTTAGTAGGTCATGAAAATCTGCAAAGATTCAAACATTGGCTTCAGAGAATGTGATGTAGGATTCGTTCCTGTCAGTAAGCCCAGAGCATTACACTGTTGTGTGGGGTCTTAAAGATGTTCTACTTTTCTCCCTCCTAAACAGCTCATTTAAGTGTGCAAGGCATTATGTGTGATATAAAGATGAAAAGATACAATTTGTGCCTTTACAGATCGATAGCTTAATTAAGATGTAAAGCTAAGTGCAGAAATGCTTTTGCTGAGTGTCTATGGTGCACATTATATGCACCATCTCTAATCACCCCCAAAAGCTTATGTAGACCTTGAGTTCGTCCTAAAGCAAACAACAAGAATTCAGAGTGGCTTACAACCTTATTTAAACCTTGAGGTAGATTATTAAAAATGTGCAAAGTATAAACTATGTGGTCAAAGGAATCCAAGGAAAGGCAAATAGAGCGAATTTGGGATAGAATAGCACACAGAAAAATGTGTCTCACATGGCTCTGTGCTGCCGCTTGAGGTGTTGCATGTTTGACTTTGAGATTTCTAAAGACCAAAGTAAAAAGAAAAGCAGGCATGGTTTCAAGAGTTGTAGGATCCTTGAAGTAAAAGTGAATCGGTTTAGGGGAAGCACAGTTTTTCTATGCAGACTTAAAAGCAAATGCTCCCATAGGTCTTTTTATTTATTTATTTATTTATTTATTCATTCATTCATTCATTTATTTTGTGAGGAAGATCAGCCCTGAGCTAACATCCACACCAATCCTCCTCCTTTTGCTGAGGAAGACTGGCCTTAAGCTAACATCTATTGCCAATCCTCCTCCTTTTTTTCCCTTTTTCTCCCCAAAGCCCCAGTAGATAGTTGTATGTCATAGCTGCACATCCTTCTAGTTGCTGTATGTGGGACGTGGCCTCAGCATGGCCAGAGAAGTGGTGCGTCGGTGCGCGCCCGGGATCCAAACACAGGTCGCCAGTATAGCGGAGCGCACACACTTAACCGCTAAGCCACTGGGCCAGCCCCTCATAGGTCTTTATTAAGAGCACACCATAAAGGAGTGGGCATTTCCCAGATGGTATCCTTACAGCCAAAACTGTGGATAGCTGTTATATGGCTGTTTCTTATACTGTCCCTCAATATTAGTCTAAGACAAAAGCCCAATTTAGCAAAGGCAACAGAAAATGAATATTTGTTGTCCTTCAAACAATTCTCTCTATATATCACTTTTAACAATATTTTGGACTTGACTTGTTTGAATCAGGATCCCCACATTGCATTTGGGTGAGGCCTTTTACATCTCTTTTACTCTGTAACAGTTTCTATCCCTTTGTTTTCCCCCTGCCATTTACTTTATAAAGAAACAGGTCATTTGTCCTGTGGAATTTCCCACATTCAGGATTTGGCTGATTGTATCCTTGTGGTTTCACTGAGCTTTAAGTAACAATTATTTTATTTCCATGACCAGCAGTTTTATTTGGTTCTTTTTCAAATTTGTCTGGTGGTTATTTTTTCGTTTTAGAGAGTCTCTTCCTCCTTATTCATAGCATTGACTCTTTCATTTGTTTAAAAATATTAAACATATTAATATTTCATTAGAATCTGCTAATGCCATTATCTGAAGCCTTTATAGGTCTGGTTCTGTTATTTGTTGTTTCTGATGACTTTTGTTCATGGCTGCTTGTCTCCTGGTAGATCTTGTGATTTTCGATTGTGAGTTCATGTGAGTTCATCTTGGCTGGCATTATCCCCGAGGGAGCTCTGTGAGACCAGGGTTGAGATTTGTTTCTCTGGGTGGATTTCCAATAATCTTTGCCAAGTACCTGGGGGCACCACAGACCTGGGTCCACTTTAAATGAAATTCTCCTCCAGGTTTTTTGAGCCACACAGGTGGTATGATTTCTAGCTCTGTACCCTTGTGTGTGGCCTATTTGGGTTTTTGAAATCTCAGAGGAAGGTTTTTTTGTGGTTGTTTTGTTTTTTTTAACTTCTATCCAGAGTCAAGATTTCCTCTGTGGTTGCCCCATTGCTGGACAGGCTCTCCTTTAGTTCAGCATTTTCCTGAAGGAATTACCCCTGTGAATCCAGCTCTGCACAGGTGGATCTCCAGTCTGGCTTCTGTCGTACACAATGGCTGCATTAGAGCTCTCCTGCCTCTCCAGTCTCAGGCTCAGCTTCTTAGCTGGTCTGTGGGTATTTCACTTATTTTCTAAAACTGATTAATACATGGCTATCTAATTACATAGACAACTTATATACATTATAATTATGTAACATTCTTGTTGCTGGTGGATTTCAGGATCTCTAGTCTACCATTTTTCAAAAATAGAAGGCCTTGATTTTCTGTTTTCAATCGGATCCAGATCTGGTATGTCTGTGTCAGGCCTAAATCCAAAAAATCTTTTAAGATCCTTCTGAGCCCCTGAGTTATGGGGTCCATTGCGCTTTCCTATGCTGACCCAAAATACACTGCTATGCTTCTCTGTTGTCTTGGCTAGAGCTCATTATCTCACGTAACTACCCTTGGCTTATTCTCATGACTAATGAGCTCTGCCTGTGGTGGGTGGCCCTGCCGCGAGTCCACAGATCTTCAGTTGCCTCCCTGACTCTCATGTTCCTCTTTGGATCCTCTGATGTTTCAGCTGCCGTGTTGGACTTCCTGATTCTGGAGACTCCCTGACTCTAACCTTGCTATGATCTTTAGATACCGTACTTGAACAGCCCCATTGTCTTCAATGAGGACCAGCTTCTGCCGCCTGATTTATCTCCCCAGCTACCCCCACCCCAGCCCACCCAAACTTCAAATTCCCAGCCCCATTTTGGGTACCAGCCTCCTTTGCTAGCCCTGAGTTGCTGAGGTAACAGTATGCTGGGTGGCCAAGCCTCCTTGAGCTGTGACAGAAGTGATATTTGTGAAAAAGAAAAGTAGTAGCAGGACGCGCTCCTTGAGGGATCCAGACAGAGGAATCTCCCTTCCTTGAATTCTAACAGAACTTGATCTGTACCCCTCTTAAGGTGCTCATTCACCTTCTCCTTTATGCTGCAGGTAGTTACATAGATGTTTTGTCTTCCTTCCTAGAAAATCAGCTGCTTAAGAGTAGGAAATGACATTGGGGTCAAAAGGTCTTTGTTCGGATCCTGACCCTACCATTTTATAGTTAAGTGACTTTGAGCAAATCACTTCAGCATCTGAGCCTCAATGCTTTTCCCTCTAAAATTGAGGATAATACCTAATCCTTTACCTAGAAACTTTGGGGCAGATGTGTTTAGGAATTTAGGATTTTTTCAGATTTTATCTGAATAAAAGTAATATAGTACATATATATTATATAATAATTATATTACTTAATAATATAATACATATAATTATAGTACCTTGTAATCAAACACCTTCCTATTTCTGTGACAGCACACATAAATATTCATAGTAAATGGATTAAATGAAGATGGTAATTACACTCACATCATTTTATTCAGGCCATTTTTTTGCCACCAAATGAGTTAAAAAATAACTTTCAGTTTTCAGAGCTTTTTGGCTTTTGTAATTGTGGGCCTGTGTTACCCACCTCACAGAGGTGTTACAAGGATTACATGATATAAATAAAATCTCCTCGACTGAGTCCAGCACATACACAGTGAGCTCATGAGATTTTATGTGAAGCTGATTGTTAATCACCTGGGGAATATTTGTGTTTTTCAGGTAGGGGCTGGTGATGGGGATTTTTCTGTGAGTGAGAAAAACTGTATCGTCCTGGCTTTCTTTCTTTGGTGATTTCCTTGAAGGCACCAGCTGCCAGCTGGTTCTCCTGAGCACACCAGGACCTTCCTGTTCCCTGCCTAGGTCAGGAGTGGGTGACCTAAGAACGAGAGTGGCATGAAACGTTAGGACCAGGCGAGGCCTTAGAGACAGTGGGCCTGTGAATGCGAACTGCTCTAAAATGTAGATACCAGTATTGTCATTCACTCTTCTAGTTTTATAATTAAAGAAATCGAATTCTTCAGTGGAGAGAGAGGTGATTTGATTTACCCAACACATACAGGTGGAGAAAGTCTGAACGTCACATGGGAAAAAGGAGTCCCTTCCACAGATGTTCTATGGTGAGTATCCCTCTTCCCTGAGAACTTCTTTCAGGAAAAAAGAAAATTGTCCCATTTTTTGAGTCATTTATTTGGTAAAAAAAGCACTGCATTTATAATTTAAAATGTGTCCAGTCTTTAAATAAGTACTGTGCAACTAGTTGTATTATTTTGTAGCCTAAATACATGGTAATGATAGCACATTCATTCCTTCAGCACACATTTGAGCTCCTGCCGTGTGCCAGATCTTGTTCCAGCTCCTGGGAGAAAGTGTGAACAACAACAAAGATTCTCCTCTCACAGGCCTCGCAAAGGTGGAGAGGAGGAAGTGGAAAAAGTCAGGGGAGCCGATAAACAGACCGGGTAATGGCAGCTCGTGCCAAGCAGCAGGAAGAGCACACGTCAGGATGGCGTGAAGGAGACTGATGGAGCCCAGGGGCTGTCCTTTGGATTGGTCAGTCAGGGAAGATCCCTCTGAATGGTGATACTTGGGTGACATCTGAGTGCCACTCAAGGAAGGAACCAGCCGTTTGGAGAAAGAGCATGGAAGGAGGAGGGGACAGAAAGCAGAAAGCCCTGAAGGCAGAGGGAGCTCAGGATGCGTGGACACGTGGAGGCATGCGGCCAGCGTGGCTCAGGGCCGACGAGTCCAGTCACCAGGCTCGAAGGCCAAGAGAAGGAGGAAGAAGCTGTTTCTGAGTGCCACAGGAAATGGCCTAGGAGCAATGTTGGGAAGTAAGGCACGAAGTTCAAGGCGATGCCAAAAAACTCAATAATCAAGATAAATTATATTTAAAAAAAAATGGAATGAATGCAAAAATCCATGGTGAACAAATATTACAATTTTAAATAGAGACAGGGTCTGACCCTGCACACAACGGACGCAGAGAGTGAGGCCCTCTCTTCTCACCCTGGCCTTGGCCCTGCGTGGGAGTGAGATCACCTGATTTTCGTCTCAGAAGAACGTTCTGAGGCTCTGTGGAGAGGCTCAGGAGCAGGGTCGAGTGGGAGAGGCGGATGGTGCCTGTCATGGTAGTGCAGGGGAAGAGCGGGAAGGAAGAGATCGGATGGGAGAAGCAGATGGAGTCCAAGTATTTCTGAGGTAGAGACCTCAAGACTTGTAACTGAAATGAGTTATAATACTGAGATCCATTATTACGATTGGTTTTCAGTTCCTTTTTGTGCTTCTGCGGCCTGTGCTTCTGCACTATCCTGCATGATGTGGGAGTTGACAGAGTGTGCGCACTGGGGGCCAGGCAGTGGTTTCGTCCCTATTGCCTGCCTTGCCTACAGTGTTGACCCGTCGTGTCTGGGTCTCCAGCACGGCACAGCTTCAGCACAGCGCAGCAGGGTCTACAGTGACACTGGCTTCACCCTTGCAGACCAGACAGGACAATGGCATCTCCTTCAGGCCTCAGACTGTGCCTGGGGCCCCCAGCGGTGTTCACGGTAAAGCCACCTGATGCCAGAGGATGCTTGGAACACTGGGGTCTGGTTATCTGTTGTTTCCTATTCCTCATGTCCTTCTTCACAGGACAAAAGGCAAGCGCCTGCCTCGGCGCAGATGCCTCCTAGCCCTTTCTCGAACTCTCACTCCATGGAAATAAAGCCAGTTGCTTCCTCAGCCTCCCTGGGGGCTACTCTCCTCCCACCCTCCAGGGAGGCCTGACTCTTCTTTGAGGAAACACCCGAGTAGAGGCTGCTCATCCTCCCACACTTTGTGGAGGTGGTGTGGTATCTGTGTACAGTTTCACTATTCTGCTGCATTTGCTTAAATGTCTTCACTGCTCAATTGTGGGTGCCAAAATCCTTTTTTGATCACATCGTTATGAACTTCTGCCCCTAAAATAGGCTTATTCTGCCTCCTGTATCTTTTCTTTCAGTTGGTTAGACTTGTTCACTGGGCCGCCCAAGCTAGAGACTATGCCTGACTCCTTCCTTCTCCTCCCCCCGAGCATCTCCTCGAGGAGACAATGCCTGCGATTAACCCCTGACTCTTGCTCCCCGGCTGGTCCAGGCCCTCTCCGCACCTCTTCTAGATTGTCACAGCCTTCTTAGCTCTCTCCTTGTTTCCTCTCAGACACTGCAAATCCACGCTCCACACAGCCAGCAGAATTTAAAATGCAAATCTGACCAAGTCTGTTCCCTGCTGAAAACCCTTCCACAGCTGGGGTCTGGCCTCCTCTTGTACTGGGTGAGGCGCTCCGGGTTTGCAGGCACGCTCTGCAGCCCCTGTCTCCTGCCACACATTTGAGAGACGGTTCAGCAACACTGACTTCTTAGTCCCCCGTTTTGAACAGTGCTGTCTTTCTCTTTGGTGCCACGCCCCTGGGGTCCCCTTTGCCTGAATTACCCTGCTGCCCCTCTTCGCTGATGAAGCACCTCCCCCTCGCCCCGCCCGTTAGGATTCAGCGGCCGGGCTCCGGCCTCCGGCGTTCTTCTCCCGCCGCCCTGCGGCCCTCTGGCAGCCTCCGGCCTCTGTGCCTCCGCCACAGCCTGTGGAGCTCCGCTTGCTCCGCCCCCTTGCACGTCCTCTTGCGCCGTCTCTCTCCTGCAGGCACAGCACGCTCAGTGCCCCTCTGTCTCCATGAGCCCCTTGGGGGCTAGGACAGCGTCACGCTTGTCTGCACGTTTCCTGCACTTCCCATTCCTCTTAGCGTTTAGTAGGTGCTCATCACGTTTCTTCATTAAATGCAGAAATAATTCCTGTCTTTTTTACTAACTACAGTGTGATTTGGGGCAATTTTCTTAATCTACTTGATCTTCAAATTTCTCAGCTGTAAATATGGATAATAATGTATAACTACCTTACAGGGTTTTGTGAGCATTAAATAAGAAATCCTTAATTCACTGGCTCACAGAATACCTGACCATAAGTGTTAGTGCCTATTTCCCTTGTTTTCTATTAAAACACCTGTTGACGCAATGCTGACATATCATTAATAATAGTAATAATAATAATTCTTAATTCTGTTAATGGAATAAGAGCAACAATGATAGCTACGACTTTTTTAGCTTACCATCTACCAGCCACCATTCTCAGTGCTTTGCATAGATGAAATCCTTGAGTCATGGAGACAAGCATGTGAGCAAGGGATATGACTATCCCACCTTACAGTTGTGGAAACCAAGGCACACAGAGGCTGTATAAACTCCTCAAGCCCCTCGGGCATCAGTGGTAGAGGTGGGATTTGAACCCAGGCCGCCTGCCTGGCTCTAGTGTGTGCTTAATCAGCTCCTTACCCTGCCTAACTGGATTCCCATAAAAACAGTTTGAGGTTGTATCTTTCTTTCAAAGAGGAAGCAACTGAGGTTCAGAGAGGGTGGGAGACCTAACCCAGGTCTCCCAGCTAGTACGCGGTGGAGTGGGGATTTCATCCTGTTCTCTGCTGCAGCAGAACTTTCGCTTTTGGATGTGGGCTCTGGTTGAAACTTTGCCAATATTAAAATGGACTCTTAAAACATGAGTTAGACTGTAGACAATATACTGAGTGATAATGTATCACATTAACAATAACAGAACGTTCTCTTTGTTGGTAGAGTTAGGAAATAAGAGGCTTATCCTTTTGGGTGGCTGAGAAGAGTCTCAAGCGGAGTCAAGTGAAAGTAGAGTATTTTACATTGCTATTCAAACTTTAAATAATGTTTCCAGCTCCCAGTTAGCTTGAAATTGGAGGCCTTGTAGCCTTCACCACCTCCTTCTAGGACATTCCTGCTTCTAGGACCAGCAAAGGGCCCCATGGAGCTGCAGGCAGATGTGTTTTCCAGCACATGGTCTGGGACGCATTTTCCCGACATTTATGTGAAAAGGAGTATGACTAGGTCGCTCTTTCTTCTCACTGAGTTTTGCCAGAGGTCACCCTCACAAAAGTTGGAAGACATGGGGTGTAGGAATTTGGGGCTGGTAAGTTATTTATTTACTTAACTGTATTTTAAAGGCTGAAAAGCCATCCGTGAAGTCTGTGGAATGCATTGTCACGAGAGGTCAGCAAGTCAGCTTCTGTGGCTGTGTTTTCAAAAGGGCCGGGTCGCTTCATCACCAGTGATGATATCTGTAGATATGATTCAGCCTCAGGCGTGGGGAGGGCTTGAGTCTGGGAGGCCAGCGTGGAAGAAATGGTGACCTCCCTCCTCTCCTCAATCACAATCTCTGAATCCCAAACTACACCCCATCTCTGTGTGTGCTTTGGAATAGAGACATTAGGGGGTAGAAAACCATCGCAGAAGAGAAACGTTTGGGGATGATTCTGCTGTTTTCCAAAGCAGACTCCAGTGTTGTCTTCTGACAATGTTGTCTTCCACAAGAGACCTGGAACATCCCACTCCTATGTGAAGAGTGACAGGAGTTGTGATGGTGAGACCCTTGTACTGACAGGTCCTACGGCAGTGGAGATTACCTGGAGCATTAAAAAAAAAATTAATAATGATGTATTTTCATTTTTTGTAGACATATCTTCAGGGTATCTACTCTGTAATGTGCCCCTACTCTGGGCTTTCATCCGATTTTATCCTTACAGCCAGCCAGTGAGGAGGGGACAGTCATCACCCTTATTTTAGAGTATGGAAACTGAGGCTCAGAGAGTTTAGGTAAATCGCTCAAGATCAGATAGCTGGTTTGCCTCCAAACCTGTGGTCTGAATTATTAAATTATCTAGCTTCCAAGGAAAAATGCATAAAGAGACGATAAAATAAAACACGATATTATCCTACCACCTCGGAGTAACTCTGGTTGGCACTTGGCATTTAACAGACATGGAAAAGGACACCCAGCCTACTTCAGTGACTTGCTTAGCACTCTGGTTTTGTTGTTGCTGTTCCACAGAGCACTTTTCATAGTGAAGTGTGTAATGATTTGGGTCATATTTGTCTCCCTAAGGGGCAGTGAATTCAATGAGTGAAGGGGTTGTTTCTATTTATTCATTTCTGCATCCCTGGGGCCCTGGCTCATATTGCACTTGCGTCAACATTTCCGAATGAATAAATGAACGAACAGAGCTGAGTTGTGGCAAGCCCAGCATTTTTCCTGCCCTTCTCCAAGTTTTGTGACAAGAATTGGTTTTCCTTTGATCATGAGGAATAGAGAAGTGTCATAATCTTGTCCCCCCAGGGAGCTTGACCTCTTGATGACATTGTCAAGGCTGCAGGGAAGTGTTGCTGGAACACCAGGTGTGTCGTGCCCTCTTTCTCCCCTTTGTACCTCCTTCCATCCTCATCACAGTGCAAAAAACCCCTTCAGGTGGATGCCCTGTGCCCCGTGAGGCAGGAGCCTCACTTGGAACCTCTCTTGGAGCCCCAGGAGTAACTAAGGGCAAGTAGGCAGCCATGGGCTGGTTGTGGAGGGGCCTGCCGGCTGGTAAGAGTGGGTATCAAATGCGGACTGGGGGTGGAAACGGTGGTGTGTGGGACTCCTCATTTTGAAAGGCTCCCCTGATGTGATGTTCCTTATTGCAACGTGCCTTGGGCCACATATTGGCATTTTCAAGAGAACCCAAGAAAAACAGAAGGGGAAAGAAAATATTCCTAGTAGGAATACTCACTAGAAGAGAAGAATAGAAATGATTCTCTGATTTCTAGACAGAATAATTCAGTATAATGGTATGTTATGGAGAAGCATCTATCTGTCAGAGCAAAAAGAATGGAAAAGTATCCCCTAATAAATCTATCGAGCCCTAGTTACCACGCAGCCAGACTTCAAGGGAGCCCTGCACTGGGGATTTCAGTGCAATTAATCACATAAAGACCAAGACAGGGAGTCTCCCCCGAGACTAAAAGGTCTCTGGGACAATTAGGAGACTATGGCTCCCTTGCCCCCGTGTCATGCACATTAATGTCACAGGCCTCAGCAGAGGACTTGGGGGGCTTTGATGCCCAATGTGCTCAATTTGGTTTCAGAGATTTCCAATTCCTTGCACCTAAGCACATGTCCTCAACAAACAAATAGCATTGGGACAGAATTCTCTAGCAGGCTGTAGAGATGTAATTACCCCAACTCAGTGGTCTTCCCACTGTTGAGAGCATCCCGGACACTTGGCAGCATTAACATTCCTGGAATTGTATCTGGCCTGCCTTTGTAAAGGAGTTGAATACTGCCTCATTAGCTCAGGCTCGTGGGGCATTTGTGTCTCTGACAACAGTCTCATCACGGACCTTGTTTACTAATCAGTATTACATTGACAGACTAGAGGGCTAATCTGAAGATTAACACAATGGCTTGTTTTCATTTTATTCTTTTAGCCAGTGAATGTAAGAGTTAAACTAACCTGTTTTATGTAGCCCTTGTTTTCCATGATAAGATTGGGGGACATGTTCTGAGGCATTTAAGGATTTCTACATCTCTCTTCTTCAGTTTAACTTTAATTTAGCCCGATGTGATTCAAAGAGAGCAATGACAGCTTTTGGGAATGTTAAGTTTGGAGAACCGAAGATCTGAGGCCTGGCTAGTTCAGACAACTGAAATTAGGAAACTTTATCTTGAGCCTCTGTCAGTTCCCATAAAGACCTCTTTCCAGAGGTCAGTAGTCATTTGGGATTCTTAGGGGTGAATTACTGTACAGAAATTTGAAGAACTGAATTAAAAATGTCCCTGTGTGCACATTTGCTTTTCTACGTATGTAATTAAAGATTCCACTTGCTTCTACTTAGCACTTTGAGAACTGTGAGTACAAAGCATTGTGAAAACATTATCGAAGAGAAAAATAGGTCATTCTCAGACTCTGAGATGTCAGGACTGATTCTGAGATGTTTGTGTGAAAGTGTTTCTGTGATTAGGAGTTTTGATTAATTAAGGGAAAAGCCTTGAGCATTTAAAATCTTAATCCCACCAACCTCTTGAATATACCGGGTAGCAGTCAGAGAATTCAAGTTTCCAAAGTCAGGTTTGCCCCTTGAACAGAAGGTGGAGGTCAACGTAGGAGACAGCGGGCGGTCAGGCAGAATCTTTGAGTTGTCCGGGATGCCGCATTGGCTGGGTGGCAGGCTTCTGGAGATGGACGGAAGAGTCAAGAAGACGCAGGTGTACTCCATCTCATAGATGTAGACAGAGCCCCGGGCCCCAAGCCCACCAGGAACAGGCTTGTGTTTCAAATAAGCCTTGGCTGTGCTGTCCCTTAGGGGCGGGGATCGCCAGCTCCACTGACGTAGGAAGTGGGCATGAATCTCCCTTTGCTCCTCGCTACCACCGGTGACCAGGAGTGTTCCACGTGGCACTGGAGACCCTGAATATTAGCATGACTGGGTGAAGGGTGATAGCTGGTAACCTGAGAGCCTACTGGCTGGGTTCATCAGGTTGTTTGCCCCGATATGCTTTGTCTTTACGTTTTTCAACAGAATTAGTAACTAACCTAAAAATGTTGAGATTTCACATGAAAATCTAGATTTCTGGCTTTTCTTGAATAGTTGGAGGCTCTGAGAGCAAGGCCAGCATTCTCATGGAGATAACTGTCTGTGGTCTCAGCTGCCTCCCCGGGCAGTAAGTGTTGTCTTCCGAGCCCAGACCCCTGGCCCTACTCACTCAGGTCTCTGCCGGGCCCCAGGCACATACTGCTCACAGGGGATTTGTGGAACCCAGGAGGCCTCTCTTACACAGGCACTGGCTGTTAACAGTTAGAGGATGTTCTTTCAGTAAGACTTCCCTTCTCTCTCTGAGAATGTAATACTTTGGTGTAGATGTCCATTGAGTCACTCATACCCTAGCAACTAGTGTGAATTAACTTGTCAGATGGCACCTAAGAGTAGGAGAAGGGTGTCTGTAAGGGGAAAAAGAGGAAGAAGAAGGCTCAAGAAAAGGCACTGTGGTCTCCTTGCAATTGGGTTAAGGACGAGGACTGGGCAGAAGGCACGACAGAGCTGATTCCCCCGTATCTGTTTGTTTAAAGCTCGGCCCAGGCAATGAGTAAGAAGAAAGCTGTCTTGAGGGTTGCTATGGACTGAATGTCTGTGCCGCCTCAAAATCCATACGTGGAAACCTAATCATAAGGTAATGGCGTGGGGGGGGGCGCATTTGGGAGGTGATTAGGTCATGAGGGTAGAGCCCTCATGAATGAGATTAGGGCCTTTATAAAAAGACCCCAGAGAGCTCCCTGGCCCCTTCCACCATGGGAGGACAAAGCGAGAAGATGGCCATCTATGAACTAAGAAGTGGGTCCTCACCAGACACAAAATCTGCCGGTGCCGTGATTGTTGACTTCTCAGCCTCCAGAACTATGAGAAATAAGTGTCTGTTGTTTATAAGCCACCCAGTCTATGGTATTTTCTTATAGCAGCCTGAGCTGATTAAGATAAGGCCCATTGAGGACCTAACACCTCCTTTTAATAGAGATATTGGAATTGTTTTGCTTTCTTAGGTTTCTGGAGTATTTTGAGAGGTGAGAGAGAGCTTTAGGGTGACTATATAGAAAATAATTATGCAGATAGTTTTGAGTAATGTCTACTCAAGTCAGCTCTATTTAGCCATTTAAAAGAGCAAAGATGACTCTTTTGACTTCACCTCCTGTTAACTCTCCATCGGGGAGTGGCGAGAGGCTCTCCCCACTCTGGGGGAAGAGCTGGAGTGAGGAGGGAAAAGGAAAGAGCTGGGGCGGCCGGCCTTCAAGTCTTGGTGCACTGGCCCTGCAGAGCAGCCACACAGGCCTTGCCCCGTGCCTCCATCTGCCAACATCCCCACAACTGTGTTTGTCCCACTTCAAATAACGAGTCTCAGAATCCATTGTTTGCTTCCGTCAATCCACATGGTGTGATTCCTCTTCTAAGAAGAATAAATCAACATTTTAAAGCCTGCCTGGATTTATTGTAAACAGACCTCGTGGAGCTGGTGACCTGTCCCTTCTCCTTTTTTGTTTTGATCTGGAAGCCCCCGCAGTCCCCAAGAGACTCCTTGCCTCTCTGTTTTGACTCCTGCTCAGGCCTATTTCAGAGGTGTTACTACCTGGTGAGATTTCCCACTGGAAATGTGCATTTCCAGTTCTGTGGCTCCCTGGAATCAGAATAAATGTTTTCTAAGTTTTGCTTCATTATTTGTTAGTTTGGTGAACTCGGGAAAATTAACTTAATCTCTCTAAACCTCAGTTTCCCCAACCATATAATGGAAGTTGTAATAGTGGTAACTACTTCATAGGGTTGTTGTGAGAATTAAATGAGATAATTTCTGTAAAGTCCTTGTCAAGGTGCCAGTTACCCATTGAGTGTTGAGTAAATGCTGCTATTATATCTTCATGAATGTGGAAGCTGAGAGTGTGCACTTACAAGCATCCTGGGGTGTGAATCATTGGAAAACCTCATAGCTGCCATGAGTGTCTGAGCCTTCTGAACTGGCCCTGGGCTCCAGTCCTCTGGCAGGTATCTCACACTGACCTCACAGTGGTCTATGCAGGAAGTTCGTCTGGCTCAGGGAAGAGCTTGCCTTCCAGAGGCCCATGGGCATCCCTGGGGAGAGATTCCGAATTCACCAGCCAGTCTTCAGCCAGCTCATTGGACCCAGGACCTGAGGCTACAGCAGTGTTCTGACAAGCTATTCGAGTTGCTGCTTCCTTTTACATCCTTGGACAAATTAAAAGCAATGTACACACAGAACTCTTTGGCCCATGTTCACAAGCTGAGCCAAATTCAAAGTTGAAGGTTAGACGTGAAATAGCAAACAGAAGCAAAGCAGACAGGCACTCACACCTGGCTGCTAAGAATGAACAAAACAGATACCCAGAAAGTCGGGAAGAATTTGTATGTGAACGCAGAGTCGTATGGATTTACCATTTTGACTCCGGCAGCTCCTAGAAGACTATCAGAGTGAGGGAGTGCCCCCTTAGGATTGCTGGAGCAGTCAGGCACCTGCGTGGGGAGCCACACCCAGTGATTCCCGGGGGCACCTTGATTTATGGAGAGAGGGATTCTGAGCTCAGCTGCATTCTTGTGGCTAGGATCACAAGGGCTTTCTCACTGACCACAGATCATATCCCAGGAATCCTCCCTAGACAGAACATTCCTGAGAACGAATATGGCCTTGGCCACAGCCCCTGGAGTGGAATAAGACTGGGAGGGTACATATCCAGGAGGACGGCATTTTAATATCCTAAAACAAAAGATTTGTGTACCCCCCAAACAAGAGAACTGCAGATTTGGGGGAACTTATACTCTTCCCCTCTTACCTAAGGGCGGCCTGTTTAGTGGAAAATGAGCAAAACTGAATTACCATTCCTGACAAATTACTTCACTTTTTTGGGACTAAGCTTCTTCATCTGTGAAATGGGAATGTTGGATTAGAATCAGAGAGACTGTTTTTAGGCAGTTTGCCACAGTCCTCGCCACTCCCTACTGTCTCATGTATGGCTTGCTTTACTCATTTTCAGTATTTCCCTGACCCCATTAGGAATTTGAGTTGGCAATCTCTGGACGAGATAATCTCTCAGTCCTGCCTGCCCCTGCTCCTTTCCCCAACTGTAACATTCTTGAAAATCATAGTTGTGAATAGATTTTAGAATATTTGATTATATAGGCAGGATGCTTATGTGTCTTCTGGACCAAGGTCTTTGGTGCAGTAGGAGGAGGGAATGGACACAACTAGGGCTGGGAGTGGGGAGCCTGTTGATGGAGTCATGTCTGGCAATTCCAAAGCAGAGAAGAATGTCAGTGGTAAGTGGGAAAACCTGCATTCAGGGTTGACAAACCTGAGATATTCCACTGTTTGCTTTTCCAGCCGTTGTCAAGAGTTGCCTTGCTCATTGTTCCAGGCAACTTGTCCCTGAAAGAGTCAACAAAGTTGTGCTTTCTCCTCTGATAGGTGTGTAAGCCTGGCAGACAGAAGAAAGGAATGAGGAATGCTGGGCTTCCTTCCTCCAGCTAACACCTTTTATGCAATTTCGGTTGCCTACATCTGTAATGAGAGGAAAAAAAGCCCTCCATATAATTGGAGCTCCAAATCCCCTTTTGGAAGATTGAAGAGACACTGTACCCAGGATGAGCTAGTGTAAGGCCGAGGGGTCTGCGGAGGTCCCCTTTGTTTTTATTCTATTCTTGATGAAGTCACAGCCAAGAATTGTGTTTGATGAAGAAATAAATTTTATCATATTATAGAGATAGCACCAGTCATATTTAAAAGACTGTTAAGTCAGGTATTAATATTTACATCTGATTTGTGGGTTTTACCTCTGGCACTATAGCTTAAAGGCGTATTTAGATAAGAATCCTATACGTAAGAGGGAAGTTGATGCTTTGGTTAATCAGAGATTTCTCTCCTGCTCTTCCTAATGGACTAAGCAGTTGATAAGTATGTGTTGCTGATAACTTGCCTTTCTTCCCAAGTGTGGGGCCAAGAGAAGAGGGAGGGAACTGGGTGGGTGAGGAAGAATATTGTAATGAGTGTATGATATGATAAATGGCTCCTAGCTCACAATATGCTATTCAAAACCCAAGAAAAATAATATTCTGGAAACCAAACCATTAACTGAGGGATAGGATCTCACTCACAGACTGGGGACATTGGAAAAAAGAATAATGTGTGTCTCTACATCCAACATTTTCTTATTTGTATTAGCACATTTGTCTTACAGCCTTCTTTCTGCAAAGAGGACTCATTGAATCAGGAAAGGTAGGCTACCATTTGGAAAGTGGTCTCTGAACAAGGAGAATGGAGATACAAGGCCGCTTGGAGACTCCAGCAATCCAGTGGATTAGAAAAGACTCTTCCAAAGCAGGCCTTGATGGTGGCCCATAATACAGCCCATAACATTCCTAGGGCTTAGAGACTCTGAAGAGAGAGGAAACTTGCACTTTCCCAATAAAAAGATCTTTCAAAAATAAAATGGTTACATTAACTTATAGGGATATAGATGAATTATTCACTTGTCTACTTATATATGTAGCTTATTAATGTAGTTGTACACTCATATTAAAAAATCACCTACCATATAGAGATTTAAATCAGAAATATTGCATTTTTCACTCTCACAGTTTATGAAAGATTGTTTTTTTTAATTTTTATTTATTTATTTTTTTCCCCCAAAGCCCCAGTAGGTAGTTGTATGTCATAGTTGCACAGCCTCCTAGTTGCTGTATGTGGGATGCGGCCTCAGCATGGCCGGAGAAGCGGTGCGTCAGTGCACGCCTGGGATCAGAACCCGGGCCGCCAGTAGCGGAGCGTGTGCACTTAACCGCTAAGCCACAGGCCGGCCCCTGAAATGATTTTATTGAAACTTTCACCTGTATCTGTGACATTCAGGCCTTCTTTCTGAGTCTTCTAACACCATTTGACCATAGCACCTGGTCCTCATCTCGGTCTGTTTCAGACACAGCTGTGTTTGAATTTGTTTATCCCAAGCCACAATTAGCCATTTATGTAACATTAGGGAGTTATTTTATTTTTCATTCATTCTCTACATGTATAATTGTGATCTCCACAATGTAACCTTTACTCTATGACTTTTAAAAATGTCTTTTAAAAAGCTCCTTTGCAATGATACTTAATATTTGCAATGAGTCTTGGCTAAATTTCTTTATTTCTCTGTCCTTTTTTTTTAAACCAGATCTCTTAGGTGACCTCTATAAATATTCCAAATGTGTTCTAATTGTATTCTATTAATCTGTTTAATTTTTGATTAAATAATGTAATTGAGTGAATGCTCTGTAATACAAAAGTCCCCTGCCCCCACACATGCATGGCCTCCCCCATTATCAACATTCCCCACCAGAGTGTTACGTTTGTTATAATTGATGAACCCACACAGACACATCATAATCACTCAGACTCCATAGTTTACATTAGGGCTCACTCTTGGTGTTGTACATTCTATGGGTTTGGACAAATATATAATGACGTGTATCATCATTATAGTATCATACAGAGTATTTTCACTACCCTGAAAATCCTCTGTGTTCCACCTATTCATCCCTCCCCCGCAAGGCCTGGCAACCACTGATCTTTTTATTGTGTTCTTAGTTTGCCTTTTCCAGAACGTCATATAATTGGAATCATATAGTATGTAGCCTTTTCAGATTGGCTTCTTTCACGTGGTAATATGCATTTAAGGTTCCTTCATGTCTTTTCATGACTTGATAGCTCATTTCTTTTTAGTGCTGAATAATATTCCATTGTTTGGATGAACCACAGTTTACTTGGTTCACTTACTTGTCACTTACTGAAGGACATCTTGGTTGCTTCCAAGTCTTGGCAATTATGAATAGAGCTACTATAAAAATCCACGTGTGTTTTTTTTGTGACTTATCTTTGTGTGATGTGTGGCTTATCTTCTTATTCTCTTGACATTGTGTTTCACAGAGCAGAAGTTTTTAATTTTAATGAAGTCCACCTTATTAATGATTTCTTTTGTGAATCATGCTTTTGGTGTTGTATCTAAAAAGTCATTGCCCAACCCAAGGTCATTTAGGTTTCTCCTATGTTATCTTCCAGGAGTTTTATAGTTTTGCATTTTACGTTTAGGTCTGTGATCCATTTTGAGTTCGTTTTTGTGAAGGGTATAAGGTCTGTGTTTGGATTCATTTTTTTGCATGTGGATGTCCAGTTGTTCCAGCACCATTTGTTGAAAAGACTATCTTTGCTCTGTTGTATTGCTTTGGCTCCTTTGTCAAAGATCAGTTGACTGTATTTATGTGGGTCTATTTCTGGGCTCTCTATTCCGTTCCATTGATCTATTTGTTTATTCCTTTGCCAATACCACACTGTCTTGATTACTGTAGCTTTATAGTAAATCTTGAAGTCAGATAATGTCCGTCCTCCAACTTTGTTCATTCCTTCAATATTAAATTGGTTATTCTGGGTCTTTTGCCTCTCCATATAAATTTAAGGATCCGTTTGTCACTATCCATAAAATAACTTGCTGGGATTTTGACTGGGATTGCACTGAATCCACAGATCAAGTTGGTAAGTACTGACATCTTGACAATATGGAGTCTTCCTATCCATGAACATGGAACATCTCCCCATCTATTTAGTTCTTTGATTTTGTTCCTTAGAGTTTTGTAGTTTTCCTCATATAGATCTTGTACATATTTTGTTAGATTTATGGCTAAGTATTTAATTTTTTTGGGTGCTAATGTAAGTGGTAATGTGTTTTTAATTTCAAATTCCCCTTCTTCATTTCCCTTGTTCATTGCTGAAATTTCATATAAGAAAGCAATTGATGGAACACTAAGTATGAAATGAATGCACCACAGCTACAAGCAAAAACATCATGTAGAGGGAAAGAAGTCAGGCTCAAAAGAAGACAAATGTATAATGTTTAAACACTAACCTATCGTGTTAAAATTCAAAGCAGAAGGGGGCCAGCCCCGGTGGCCTAGTGGTTAAGTTCAGTGCGCTCTGCTCCAGCGGCCCAGGGTTCAGTTCCCGGGTGTGGACCGATACCTGTCTGTTAGCAGCCATGCTGTGCTGGCAGCCCACATACTAAAAAATAGAGGAAGATTGGCATGGATATTAGCTCAGGGTGAATCTTCCTCAGCAAAAAAAAAAAAAAAAAATTCAGAGTAGAAGGGAGGGAGCAATTGAGAGGAAGCCTGAAGATCCTGATGAGGTTTAATTTCTTTACCTGGGTTGTGGTTACATTCGTGTGTTCATTTTGTGATAATTCACTGAATTGTACATTTATCATGTTTATGTGTGTAAGATACACTTTCATGTATGTATGTTAGATATCAATTAATATTTTCTTTTAAAAAACTTTAGGGAAGACCAAAAAAGCTCAGACGTTAAAAAAAAATCTCCAAAAAAAAAAAAGGAAAGCAATTGATTTTTGTATGTTAATCTTGTATCCTGCAACCTTGCTATAATCGTTTATTAGTTCCAGGAGGTTTTTTTTTCTCAGTTCTTTCACATTTTCTGCATAGATGATCATCTCATCTGCTAACAAAGACAGTTTTATTTCTTACTTCTCAATCTGTATACCTTTTATTTCCTTTTCTTGTCTTATTACATTAGCTAAAACTTCCAGTAAGATGTTGAAAAGGAGTGTTGAGAGGGCACATTCTTGCCATGTTCCTTATTTTAGTGGGAAAACTTCCAGTTTCTCATCATTAAGTATGATGTTAGCTATAGGTTTTTTGCAGATATTCTTTATCAAGTTGAGGAAGTTCCCCTCTATTCCTAGTTTACTGAGAGTTTTTTGTTTTCTTTTAACCATGAATGGGTGTTGGATTTTGTCAAATGCTTTTTCTATATCTATTGATGAGATTATGTGATTTTTCTTTTTTAGCCTGTTGATGTGATGGATTATATTAATTGATTTTCGAATGCTGAACTAGCTTTGCATACCTGGGGTAAATCGCTCTTGGTCGTGGTGTCTAATTCTTTTTATATGTTGCTGGATTCAATTTACTCATTTTTAACCCAGCGTTTTTCCCAAATAGATTTCCCTATGAAACCCTTTACACAAGGCAACTATTAACACTTTGTGTAACAATAGTTCTGTGGGGAGGGTCCCCATGGTCTTTAGGGAATACATATAGGCATTTTCAGGTGCACGTAGGAAGAAGAGCAATGTATGAAGTCAAGAGTTTGGAGACATTTCTCTTGGAAAAGGGGGATCTTATTATTTGTGAGCTCCTCTAGGGCATTTGGGATACTAGGACAGGCTGTCAGGGGTGAATGTTCTTGAGGCCTGTGGAGCTACCTAAGAGAGCCCTGGATCTCCTTCCTGACAAGGGAGACCAACAAGTACAGCCCCCTTCCCCCTGAGAGGGCAGGAGGTACCTCTGAGGGGGCAAAGGTGGTAAGTGAGGGATGGTTCCCAGTGTCCCATGGGTGACATCACTCAAATTATCTATTATCTTTGAACCAAGACACTCTCCCACTCCCTCACCCCGCCACCAACCCTAGTTTCAAGAAAACTGGTACCAAATTCCTGGAGAAAGGGAATTTTGGAAACAGTGTTTAAATAAATGTGTGGCAGCCTTTTTTGTGTGTGTGACTTGATGAAAAATTTTAAACCTTGTGGGCTGAGGCCCCTTTCCTAGCACGCACAGCCACCAGCCATGGCAAGAGTGACTTGAGTTACAGCATTTGGGTGACCTCACCAGGCAAGGAGTGCTGGAGTGCAGCTTCAGACAGGAAGGGTCACACCCACAGCAAGCCAGGTGGAGAGCACAGGACAAGGAGGAGAGTGGACTCGGGACAGCCAAGGGAAGGGCTAAAATGGTGGACAAGGAGCCCTGGAGAGACATGGAGAAGACCCTGGAGCAGGAAGGAAGGTGCTGTGGACTGTACAAGCCAGATCCACAGCTACACAGTTTTCTTCAGGTAACCCTGAAACTAGCGTATCTAGGGCAGAAGTCTCCAAATGTCATCTGTGACCAAGAAACCTTGAGTAACCTTTGAAACAATGCCAATTACTGGGCAGCACCCCCGGGAGATTCTGAGTCAGTAGAGAAGATGTCCTGAATTGATGTTTAACAAGCTCCCCAGGTGGTTCTGATGCGCATCCAGATTGAGGGCCCACTAATGTGGGGATGCACAGGTTTTATATTGAAAATATTTCTTGAATTTAATACTCTGTTGTGAAATAAACTTGAAGAAATTAAAATACACTCTCCTAAACTCATAGCACTGTTTATTAAATGCAGAAGTCTTCTTAAAAATAATCAAACCGTTGACTTAAACCATCGCTAGTGAATGGTTTAAAGTGTCTTTTATTCATCCATTTGCCTGCAGACCTGAGTCCTGCCCTGTCCTCCACTCCCGTCCCTTCCTTTGATGGTCCTTTTTTGAGAACTTTTCCTTGTGCTCACCTGCGTAAGCCAGGATCCCGCTTGGACGTGTGCAGGAGTCTCTGCCTGTTTGAATCCTTTTTGCCAGATACTCAGAAATAAAATGATTTCCAGTTTGGACTTTTACTTTTTACTCTTGCTTGGATTATCTACCTTTTGATATTTATGATATAATCTTACTTCTCATTCCTGAGTCATTGAACTAGAAATGGCCAGGGGGCACTCTTCTATTTTAATGATAACATTCATGATACCAGAGAGCCAGACTCTATCCCCAGAGGTCAATTTCATGCAAGTCTCACCAAGCAAATCCATCTGAAAGGAAACTCTGGCCAAGAGGGAATACACTTCAAACCCCACACCTCCAATCAACCTCCTTTATGGTGGTTCTTTTTTAGATTTTCATCATTTGCAATAACAACAGTCTTATTTGTTCTGTTTCATTTTGTAGAAATTTTGGGCAAGATGCTTGTGCCTCAGTTTCTTTATCTGTAAAAAGGAGGTAATAATATACTATTACATAATATAAACTATTTCACAAAGAGTTTTGTAATGCAGGTGTGGCTGGTTCAAGTGTAGCTAACCCAAAATGGGTTCACCATTTAAAATGGAAACCTACAAAGAATAATTTGATAGTAACTGTATTTTCAGTGAGCGGCTTGAGGTCACAGTTCATGAAGTAGTCCTGCACCACTTGGGTCGCTTTCTGCAGAATTTGTAAACTGAAGGGATGGAATGCTGTCTCTGTGTGAATTCTGCATCTGCTATTTCTTACAACTGCTTTCTCTAGGGCATGAGTGACCGAAGAAGCGGAGTTAGTAGAGAAAACAGGTGTGCCTGTTCAAAGGAGGAAAGTAAGTGTGTTTATGAAAATGATCTCCTCAGGACCCCTGGCCCCTCTCCAGGAGAGATTCACAATCCAGGCATCCCTATGGGCAGAGTGACGGGTGCAGAGCTGGCTCCTTGCGTGGATTTGCCAACTTGTAGCTTGGCAAGTTCGGGATAAAAGATTGGCTCCTACCTGCGGGATAAGGGGCGCATGCTTGTTCTCGGTGGTACTGCCGATTTCCTTTGGTTTTAGCTTATTAAGATTTTGCCAGTTAGAGTAAGAGGACTGTGCTTGCCTGGGTACATGTTTTCAAAACTTGAGCCCTACAAATGCTTACTGGAAGACAGGCAGAGAGGGAAAATTGTGTTTTCATTTCGTTTCGAAGCTATTTCTTCAAGACTCTCTAGCCATAGAGGATGGCAAGTCAGAGCTGAAACATAAGGGATCTTTAAGGAGCATAACAAACCTTCAAAGGGATGCTCAGGCAATGCCTCAAGATCACATTATCTTGGTGGAGAAAATAAGGCCCAGGTTCTATCTGGTCTTAACATTTACAGGTCTGGAAACTGGATTTTGTCAGTACTAGGAACTCCTAAAGATTATCTCATGCCCACAAAACTCAAAAGAGATTATACAAACCAAAGTGACAATGGTTGGACTTACCCTGAGAAATTATCTGTCAAATTGACTCGACACTTATTGGCTAGATGGAATATTTGTATTAATTTACAATAAGAAATATTATTCTCAAGTGTACTAGGTTTTTTTTTTTACCGGCCTGCCTAGCACTTCTTTCTGTAGGATGGCTACAGAGGGGGTTAAGATATGATCAGAACGTTGCATGCTGAGCACGGAGAGTGGTCAGGTCAATATTAATATCAAGTGCATCAAGCCATGTAATCTGATGTGTCCACCGACAGTGTCAGAGTTCATGCCAAGCACACTGGATGTTTGAGCCAGGGGGTCAGAACCTCTTCTTCCCTGGGCAGTGCTGGAAGCTTCCTGTCACATTTGAATGGTCTTCTTTTTGTGTCCTGATAACAGATTCCTTTCCTCACCCAGTGTTTCGCAAATGTGTTCAATGGCTCACTAGTCCTATAAGAATTCTTTGGGGATAAAAAGATTCTGGGTTTAAGAATTCAACACTGCATACCATACTCTCACTTTGTGGGTTCACTGTGCTCATTAGCACATTAAAAGTTCTGAGCAAACCTGTTTAACTTTGTTTACTCCCACATTTCCAAACTTACTTTCCCAAGGAACACTTTCTTTATGGGATATCTAATAGCATCCTGAGAAACTAGACATTCCAGGGAGTACTCTTTGGGAAACGCTGATAAAGCCATGAATGCCTCCGATTGGGCAACTGTCAAGCTCTCTCTCTTTTTGCATTTTGCCTGAGTAACACTCAGTATTGTGACTGCCTTACTATCGTCTACAGGTCCTGCCCATAATGACAGAAGACAAAAGAAGCAAAGGGAAGCAGGGTCAACCTAAAGAAAGGCAAACTATCCCAGGGTGAAATAAGTTTCAGGAGGCTAGAATGGCTGGCTTCTAAATTTCCTTCTAGTCCTAAATATTTGGGGCTCTTAAGACTCTAGGGAAAGAACATTCCTTCATTTTTCCTATACTTTTTTTTTCTAGCAAAAAAAAATATAGGAGAAAAATATAACCACTTTGTTAGTAGGATAGGGAAGATTTTCTGAGAACCTACATGAGTAATTATGAGTCCTTGTTTATAATGGTTTTTAAGCCTTAGCAGATGGTGTAGTGGAAGAAGGCCAGGCTTGACAGTAGAAAACCTGGGTTCAAATTCCAACCCTGCCCTGTGTTACCTTTGGCAAGTGACTTCAGTGTCTTCCTCAATTCAAATAGGGATAACGATGTCGGTTCAAATGTCATTGTGAGGATTAAATAATGGTTGGATAACATCTAACAGTGCTAAGCACTGTACTAAGTCTTTTACGTGCTTGTTTCTTTTTAATCTCTCTAAACACTTCTAGGTGTAGGTATAGCAGAAGCAGAAACTAAGGCGTAGGGAGGTAAACACCTTGCTCCAGGACACACAGCTAGGAATGGTGAAGCTGGAATTTGAATTCAGAAGTCCATTTTTTTTTGGCTAGAATGCTACATGCGGAAGCCTAGAGCCTAGCACATAAGTATTTAATCCATGTTTTAAAATGTAACTGGGGGCCGGCCCCGTGGCTTAGCGGTTATGTGCGTGTGCTCTGCTGCTGGCGGCCCAGGTTCCGATCCCGGGAGCACACCGACGCACTGCTTCTCCGGCCATGCTGTGGCGGCGTCCCACATAAAGTGGAGGAAGATTAGCACGGTTGTTAGCTCAGGGCTGATCTTCCTCAAAACAAAAAAAAATGTAACTGGTTTTCTTTTTATTTAACATAATTGACCCACAGCCAAATGACTGGACTGATTCATGTTAATGAATGAAACTATGGAAAAAGGCAGAGAAGGTGACCCTCTAGGGAAGAAAAATCTCAAGCCAGATATATTTTATACATTGTTTAACCTAGGTATTTTTATAGGATCATATTTAGGAAGGTCTGCATGATGCTTGGTCATCACTGCATATGGAATTTTTCTGTTTTTTTTTTTGTTCATATACTATTATACTAGACTGAATGCTCCACATTGACGGACTGTGTCATCTTATAGTGAACACTTGTGTTCACGCAATCTTTTGGGTTTCCCACATTATGAGACCTACCTTTCCAAGGGAGAAGCCAGAAAATGCATATCTCAGATTCCTTTGTGGCCAGGGGCAGGCCTGTGACCTGGCTCTGTGACCACATGGCCCATGCAAGGTGGATTTGGAAGTGAGCCACTGGAGGAGATGCCTGCATGGGAGGGAACCAACCTTCTGCTGAGGTCGATGGTGAAGATATCGGAGGAGGGGACAGTGGCAGAGTTCCTGGCCTCCAGTCCTCAGGGTCATAGGTGCTGAGTACTAGTGCAGTGGTATTTTCGTTAGAGAAGCCCCTGTGCTGTGGATGAGCGTCATTTCTGGCTGTGTAGCTTCAGAGTTTGGCTCTCTGGCCCTTTTGGAGAGTCCTGAGCTACTTATTATTGTTTAATCAATTCCTTTTTCTGTTTAAACTTGCTAGAGTGGATTATGTTGTTTGTAACCCTAAATCGCCACTGATACACTGTTTAACTGCAATGACTTACTCTCTACCAGGCACACAGTATATGCTCAATGAATGCTCTATGAATGCTTGCTCTGCATAAATGGAGGACAGTTGTGAAACTACTTGGTGGTGGTGGTGGTGTCGGCGTGTGTGTGTGTGTGTGTGTGTGTATGAATCCTGCTATATCTGTAAATTTTTTGGCTTTGATCTTGATCTCTTGGAAGCTTTATCTGGGGATTTGGTATGGTGCATTTTTATTTCCACCTGACTTTCTAGGGGCATTATAAACACTGATAAGTCCCTTCTTCACTTTGTTCTGAGGGGCTGTTACTGAGGATATACAGATAAGTTTATACCAGGTTTCGGGCCTCTATAATTGGGTGGACGACAAGTTTTCCTCATTTCTGCTTGTCAGAAGGAAATTTAGAATGTGTGAGGTCTGGGGTTACTTTTTGAATTAAAGCTGACATTTTTCTAGTAAAGAATCTGCCTGCAAATTGCTTTATCCTTTGAGAGATGTTAAACTATGAGTCTCAAAGAATCCCAGGAATGGTTTTTAACTTACTATTTTTTTGTTTCATATTTTAAAAGATATTTTACTATATATATTTTACTTATTTAGAAATTGGTCCAATTTAGTATTATGTTTTATGGTAGTTCAGGGATAGCAGATCCTTGCTTGCTGCCCATTCTTTAGGTCCTAGGAAGCCCCAAATAACAAAGTTTTATGCTTGAGGAACATATAAGATTTATCCCAGAAGCTATGGGATATTTATATGTTGGGTCAAATTTTCCCTTACTTTACTTAATTTTGCAGTTCTATCTGAGCATCCATTGGTTTCTCAGGGACATCCTTGAAGAAGAGGTTCTGAATAGAAAAGTCATACTAAATTTTGGATTTGGAATTCTACTTGGAAAGAGGAAGGAGGAGGCCAATGAGTAGCAAGGAAGGAGACTGGAAGACCACGTTCCCACCTCCACTCTCTCTCAGGCCGAGAGGAAGACTGACCTCCCTGGGGGAACCCACCACTCCTACTCTGGTCTCGTATTTACTGAAGCATAACACCCATGACCTTCTCCAAGAGAAATGTCTATATCCTGCAGTTTTAAGATACTTTCTTTATAATTTTTGGTTCAAGTAGATGCTAATTACGGGAATTGTCACCAAAAAGAGCTAACACATATAAAGTTGTTTTGTGAGGGTTATTTTCCCCCTAGACAAAAAAGAGAACTGATGGCCTTGTGATCACACATTAGGATGATCTTAAGGGTCTGGTTTATCTGAAATAGGACGTTTAAAAGATAAAGTTGACACTCCATTTTAATCCCATCCCCAGCAGAGTCAGTTTTTGTGGCACTTATCTTTGTTAAGAATTAAGGGTAAAATGCACAAGAAACGGGTTTTTGATTTTAAAACAACAGCTTCTAAGCAACCACTATCATCTACCTTCTCTTACCAAGTTTTGGGCAGATAGTGGCCAGGTGGGTACTTCCGGGAGCTCTCCCATATTTTGGTGCTTTGATCACACAATAATCTTTGAATATCTGTTTATATACTCACTGAGCTGTTTCTCTTCTTGTGTTTAAATCTGGCAGTGTAACCACAATTTTGTAATTCTGCAGGAGAATTGTAATGAGAGATAGTGTACCACTGTGCTTATAAAAGAAGTGCAATGGAAACGAATACTAATGTGTGATATTTCTTTCTTGGCATCTCTGAATTAGACTCTTGCTACTTAGTTAGTCATTTCTTTGGGTTTCACCTCCAGGAGAAGCCCATACAGGCCATCAGTTGCCACAGAAATCATACTGTGCTTAATTTAGAACTCAGCAGCTGATATTTGGGGCAGGCATGGACAAAATGTGTTAACTTCATCTACCCAGCTTCTGGAAGCGAAAAGGCAGTTGCCTCGTGCTGGCACAGTATCAATTTTTGTTTCACATCAGCGTGTTCTCCTAGCAAGAATGAGTCTTTGCCATGTGGGAAGGAAAAAGTAGAAATATCCTTTTATTTTGAGGTGCTGTGTGTTTGCACTTATACTCTATTTTATATTGTAAACTTGATTTAAGAAATCAGACTGTTCATACTGCAAAGTGCTTGACGTGATGTATATACGTATTTAAATTTTCAACTTTGCCATTTTCTATCAGGATTCAACTTTGGGCTCTCCTTTAAAATCTGAGGTATGATTTTTAAACTAATATGTTTGTATATTATTATCACATGTGATATGATATGCATCATATCATGTAATATATATAACACTAATATTTTAGTATATATGTTCAATCTATTTTTTGTGCTTGGATCTGTTTACATGAATACACTTGTGTCTACTGAAAATTTGTAATCATACTATATTTACTGTTTTATAATTTTCATTTTTCCACCATGTTGTATCTCAAATATTTTCTGTCCATGCCAATCCTTCTCTTCTTGCTGAGGAAGACTGGCCCTGAGCTGACATCCGTGCCCATCTTCCTCCACTTTATGTGGGATGCCACCACAGCATGGCCTGACAAGTGGTACATCGGTGCGCGCCTGGGATCCGAACCCGGGCTGCCAGCAGCGGAGCGTGCGCGCTTAACCACTATGCCATGAGGCAGGCCCCATAAATATCCTTTTAAAAACATAATAATACTCTACTGTAGGCATGTACCACACTTTATTTAGCTAATCCCTAAATGTTGGACATTTAGTTGTTTTTTAGGTATATTAATAAAGAGCATACTCCTTATGTGTAAATCCTTGGATTCATCTCTGGTTAGGTTCTTGGCATAAATTCCTGGAAATGGAATTGGTAGTTTAAATGGTGTACACGCTTGGAAAGATATTGCCGAAATGCTACCAAACTGTTGAACCAAATTGCACTCTTACTCATGTTGTATATACATGGTGGTTTCTCTCTCTGCTTGTATATACCAGTTATTATTACTTTTTTAATCCTTAGCCATTCGATAGGCAAAGAGGAGAGTATCTCATTGTTTTTAGATTTGCATTTTGAGGTGTAGTAGTCTTATCTTCTCTGTTGTTATTCCTAGAAACTCTTAGTTTCTCCTACTTAACTTGTTTTAAAGGGACAGACAGGGGGCCGGCCTGGTGGTGTAGCAGTTAAGTTCATGTGTTCCGTTTCGGCGGCCTGGGGTTCGCTGTTTCGGATCCTGGGTGTGGACTTACTCACTGCTCTCAAGCCATGCTGAGACGGCGTCCCGCATACAAGAACTAGAAGGACCTACAACTAGGATATACAACTATGTACTGGGGGCTGTGGGGAGAAAAAAGAAAAAGAAAAAATGGACAGACACTGTAGTGTTTTAAATACAGTAAAATTTGTGTGTGGAACTTTAAAGCTATGGTTGAGTAGAAAATTCGCAGTTCTGTGGATGTCCAACTGTTGAGATTTTCCTGTAATAAACGGGTCACTTTATCTAATAATATTTCTTCACACAGATCTTGGAAATAATCAGATAAGCTCAGTGGTAAATTGTGTGGAGATCTATTGGGCTACCACTTGAGGAGATCCATCTGTGAATTCAAGAACGTGTTTAATTTGGCTGAACCCAGGCATCAGATAGTGGCATTCAAAAGGAACAATAACACCCATCTGAACATATTTCTGTGTTCCTTCTTTCCTCATAAGCCTCTGGCACTTACCTATGTGCACATGCTTTTTAAGGTCGAAGTAAAAATATCCACAAAAAATGTCAAGGTGTTTCTGGACAGTCTGCAAGCAGAGGCACTTGGGGTCAAGCTCCTCATCTCCTCCTGTTTCTACTGTGGCCTGAAGGATGGGGAGAGAAATTGTTACTTAGTTTTCTCAAATAGTGAAATCATTATAAGGTAGCTTGAGAATGCAAATGGATTCTCTAAAAGCCAGGAGATTTATGCCTTTGTTGGAGCTCTGAGAGATTGACCTGCAGACCTCTGCCAGGAGTCAAACAGATGCCAGTGGATAAGTGACCACCACAACTGGACAAAAAGGAGCAGTTCTTGCCCTTGTCGTAACATACCATGTCTGGGTGCCTTCCCTGGCCATTCCCTACTTCTCCATCACAGGCAGAGGTAGTCCCTTCTCTGTGCTCTACTTTGGCACTGGCTTCAATGCATGCCTTGTAATTATATTTTCATCAATCTGTCCAGATACTACACTGTGAGCCTCATGTCTTACCCGTTTTTGCGTCTCAGGTCCCTAACACAGTACTCGGTACACTCAGGCCCTGGTATTTGCATACTCTTTCAGTAATGGGGTTATCAGCCTTAGGCTCCTCTGCATGTTGACCAGGAGGGCAGCTTAGAGCACCCGGGAGGCAGGCTTTGCTGGGCCCGGGGAGATCTGGGAATCTGCTGTATTTCACCCTAGACTCATATCCTGCATCACCCTCTGAGACTTTAAGTTTTTTGCCACCAATTGTCTTAACTTTGCCACTATTGAAATATCACAGAGGTTATAATTTTTAGAAAATCTTTATTGAGACCTGTTTGATGTTAGTAATAGGAAAGGAGCAGATATTATGAGAATTCATTTAAAGATAGCGTGAAGTGATGACTTTTAGATTTTCTATAACCTCAAAGGGTCGGGAAGGAACTATTGCAAGGAATGGCAAGCATTTTTGTTGTTCTTTTAAAGAAACTGTTGTGTTCTAAACACCCCAGAGCAGCTGTGCCCTGGTGCCTCTTCAGTCAGCCACAGGGGCCGAGCCATCTAATCAAGGCGGTGGGCTCAGTGCCCGTAGGGAGTGGGGACAGCTTTGTGTTTGGATTTTAGTTTACCTGGGAAATATCTTTAATAGCTCAAAGAAGCAATAAAGTGACTAAAAACAAAAAAAATGCATGGATCATTTATTTCAACATAGACATGCAATTTTAGTTTAAAATGTTTGTTCCAACAATACTTTGCTGCATTCCATAAGGCTTTCAGATCCTGATTATTTTTTATTGAAAATAATCAAAGATGACTATTCTTTATACCTCAGCATGTAGAAGAGATTCGATAGATACATATATTTATCTCAAAGTCTCAAACCTACAGGTAAAGAACCATTAAAGTTTTATTTTGGTTACAAAGACAGATACAGCAATAGGCTATTATTAGACTTTGGTTTATTTCTGAGTAATAAATATGTACCAGATACATATGATCCTCTGAAAACTAACTAGTATGTACAAATTTCTCTACTCTTGTATTTTCTGTAGCCCATTAGAAAAAATGGCAAGTTTAGGGATTTTCTGATAATTTGAATAAGAAGAAAGAAACCATGGGAGGTAGGCAGATTTTGTCTCAGTGTCCACTTTTCACTTGGGAACTCTGACCTCACATCAAATCACAGAGGCAAAAATTCTGTTCCTGAGGACAGCAATTGCGTCATTCCACGTGTGTTTCTAATTTTGCTTGTTAGACTATTCAAAAAAAATTCTAGTTTCTTTCCACTTGTGCCTGTGCTTTGATTTTTGGCTCAAGTGGATACAATAGTTACTAAATTGTAACTGTGATTTGGCCCCTCTTATTAGAAGTCTGTCAGCTTTATTCATATGAATGAACAGCATCACTTTGGAGGAATAATTTTTGAACTTTTTGGATTGCCATCCCATTTTCACAGTTGCAAACCCCCAAACTTCCCATGTTGGGAATTTTATATGCTCTTAGCGATTTCTGGAGCCAAGGCTACAGAAGAGGAAAAAGCAGAATGAGAACAGATAGAGCTGATGAAAGATACCAGAGAATACCTTAATTATTCAGCAGGTTTTTGTCACTTTTAAGCCAGAGACATATATTTTTTTTAAAGAGAAAAATCCTATTTAACTAAATAACACATTGAATCCATCCCAAGGAGCTTCTGATTGAGTTTTCTTTATCTTTTAGAATCCCCCCCTCCACTCCCCATCACGGGGCCTCTGGTGTCTTGGTTACAATATCGTTTTTCAAAGGGAAAAATGTCGAACAATCCTCTGTATTTTTGTAAAGTTTTTCAAGGCATTATCAGTTATGGAATCAGGCTCTTCACAAACTGTAGGAAAAAATGAAATGTCAAATGAAAAAAGGGGAGAGTTTTCTGTATAATGGGATTTGGTTCTGCTCTACCAAACACAGCACAAAAGCTTGAACTTTAAAAATGTGACATAAATAGGGAAATGGTTAAATAAATTATGGTGCATCTGTGTTATGGGATATTGTGCAGCCTTTTAAAAGAACAGTGTAGATATATCTAGTCAGGGGTAGCAAACTCAGAGGTATAAGGGCCAGGCTAGGCGTGGGGCTGGGGCCATGGGAGCTTGTGGTGTCCTGATAGTGTGAGTCCCCCCAGAGGGACTCCTGCTTCTGACTGTTCCTAGGAAGAACTGAGCACGATGTTGCTGGATCTTTTAATTTTTTTTTAAAGTGGGAAATACGGATTTTGTTATGTTGAAAACAAATTTAAAAAATTTAAAAGGATTTGTAAACTGTGGGCTACTAGTTTGCACCTTGTGGTCTGTATATACTGACCTGGCATGATGTCTGAGACAAACTGTTAAAGGAGGAAAAGCAACCTACAGAACAATGCATACAGTATAATCTCATTCATTTAAAAAACACCTTCTTCCATCACACTTGTGTATACGTACATAGATGTTTGTAGATGCACAGAAAAGGTCTGTAAAGTGCTCTCCACATTGCTGACTGCTGTGACCACCAAGGAAGGAGGTGTGACATGTCTTTTCAGGGGGTTTAGGGTGTTTGAGGGAGGCTTTTGTTTTTATTCCATAGAGTTTTGTATTGTTAGCATTTTAAAAATAATAAAAATATTTTCACTTATGCATTATGTAATTAAAAACTGTTTAAAACTACAGCAGTATATGAAAATATTCTCATTTCAGCAATTAGGAATGTATTAGATTATTAGAAATGTACTACACATAACATATAGAAAAATTAGAAACAATAAATGTGCTTATTAATAAGGGGTTGATTAAATGAATTATGTTACATGCATAATATGGAATATCTTACAGCCATTAAATAAGGGTAAAGAATATTTGTATCTACTAAGGAGGGATTGTCATGACATGTTAAGAACAACACAACATGAAGGCCTGGTATCACTTTTTGTGGTCATTAAAAAGAAAAAAAAATAGACATATACGTTGATGTGTATGTAGTCATTGCTGAAATGAGAACATTTTCATGTACTGCTGTAGCAGACTCAATTTTATGACTTTGAAAAAAATATGAAAGCCCATTTTTATTTTAAATGTATGTTGGTTTTGTTTTTTCATTGATAAATTGATAGCTCCTGGGTCATTAAGTGTGTGCTCGGTTACCTTGGCTGGTGATGCAATGCCAGAGTCTTCATTCTTCCTGTTCTGTCAGTGGGTAAGTCACTTCCCTTAACTGCAGCTGTCTTGGGAATGTGTTTATTGACCAGTTATTGACCAGGTGTTAGATGGATGAACCATTGTCAAACCATCACGACTACTGGAATGACAACTCAAAGTAAATAACCTGCTAGTTGTTGATCGCTCCATATATATATAAATAATACAAAGGTCTATACATTGAAAAATTATTTAGCTGAACAAGTTAATCTCTGTTTACTTGAAATTGCTAAAAAGAAGAAGAAAAGAGAAAATAAAACAAAAGAGCCCTTATCATTTAGATAAAAAATAGTTGGGAGAACAAAACCATTTATTTCCACTACGAGGTATATAAAATGGAAATACCAAATGTGTTTTCTTACTTCTTTGCATTTTGCAATTGTCCATATGCTGCAGAGTTTAAAAGTGAATGATTCATAGACAACATGGTGAAATGCTATGTAAGTTCATGCTGCTTGTGAACTCTTGTAAATTGCAGTGCTGACATGAACTCAAAAGCTTCACCGTTCCAATTCATTGTTTGAAAACACATGTTTCAGTACCACAGTGGCAAAACCTCGCTAGAGAGAAGTTGCTGCTCTGAATCCACACTACTGTTGGTGATTTAAAAAAATCTCTTAACAATTAAGTACTTAAATAATGAGACAATCACTCCTCTTGTATCTTATATCAAACAGTACTGTGGAATTCCATTTAGATCTTTCCTCAGCGAGTAGGGAAGAGTGAATGAAGGTATACCATTCAAAATATTAAAAGTGATCTGGGAGAGAGATGGAAGGCTGTTTCATTACTGAGGGTTACCGAATAAGAGGGAATAAAGGAACGTTGTTGCAGCATTTTATTGTCCACTCTCCAGCCTAGTGCAGTTGTGGGCCCTTGGTAAAACTGCAGCTTTATCTTAAATGAACTGCAGTATTTTGCAGCCTTGAAGTGTTTTGGAAGAACAGTCACTCCATTATTTTTGCAGAGATTACCTGCTTCAAGCGAAACCTATATGGAATCCTTTCTGACCTGTTTGGTATTGTGATATTGATAACCAGCCACACTTTCCAGCCCTTATCTTGCCTTCTGTAGGATAATCTTTTCTCCTGGATCTTAATTCTGCTAATAGCACCCTTGACTGGCTGCCAGACAACAAACACAGGCAGGTGAAAAATGAATGGCTCCAGCCTGACCGCTGATAACTTCCAAAGGCTTTTTATTCTTAGAATTCCCTCCAAACAGTACAAGAGGACAGGACGCCTGTCAATCGCATTCCTCCTGCTCTGTTCCGCAGGCACCCACCCTCCCCGCCAGTCACCGCTCTTATGATTCATTCCTGTAAGAGAATGGCTGATTAATCTCTGCTCTATCTGCTTTTTTCTTCAATGCATTTTTAATTTTTTTTAATTTAGAAAGTAATATATACATGTTAAGAAAAGCTAGAAAATCCACAGGAGTTTATCAAGTAAAATGTTCTCCTCCCTCCTTATTCCGAATGGTTAATCACTGAAAATGGTTTTATGTGAAGTCTTCCAGACCTCTTCTACATACACATCAACACATATGTCTATTTCTTTTTTCCTTTTTAATGACTATGAAAAGTGATACCAGGCTATTCATGTGTTGTTCTTAACATGTCATGACAATCCTTCCTTAGTAGATATAAATATTCTTTACCCTTATTTAATGGCTGTAAGATATTCCATATTATGCATGTAACATAATTCATTTACTCAATCCTATATTAATAAGCACCTTTATTGTTTCTAATTTTTCTATATTTTATGTGTAATACATTTCTAATTTCATTTTCTACCACAATGAACATTATTATATTTTCACAGTTATCCAAGAATTACTTCTAGTTGAGTTTTTTTTTTTTTTTTTTTGTGAGGAGATCAGCCCTGAGCTAACATCCGCCAATCCTCCTCCTTTTTTGCTGAGGAAGACGGCCCTGGGCTAACATCGGTGCCTATCTTCCTCCACTTTATATGGGACGCCGCCACAGCATGGCTTACCAAGCAGTGCGTCGGTGCGCGCCCGGGATCCGAACCAGCGAACCCCGGGCCGCCGCAGCGGAGCGCGCGCACTTAACCGCTTGCGCCACCGGGCCGGCCCCTAGTTGAGTTTTTTAAACTCATAATTTTTGTGTGTTTTGGTTTCCATATATTTTTTAAAAATCAGGAACAATGATATTACCAAATTAAAGGTATGGATCGGAGAAAGTAATTTCCCATGTAACTGGTTAATGCATGGACTTACCTCCTGTGAGTCTGAGTCCTGATGTAGTTTAAAATGAACAAAACGAATGTGCACCGCAGGTATGCAAGACAGTTTTAGAGAAAATACTTTCCTGATTTATTATCTGTGGAAATAAGTTATACAATTTTGAAAAAGAAAAAAAAAAAACCCAGAAGTCTTTATTCTGTGAAATCAATATACTACATTGTATAAGACTTGAACTCTGGAAAATGCTGAAAACAGCTTATTGCCTTCCCTTGCTGGGGTTCTGGAAAGCCCAGCACAGGCTGCAGGGGATCAGTGGTTTGTTTGTTCCAGAGTAACATTCCGTGCTCCTAAAGGATTCTGTGTTGTCCTGTGATGCTCAGACCTGGGCACTCTGTTTAACTAAGTAGTGAAAGCAATCTCAGAATAAGACTCATTTGGTCCCAGAGCAGTGATTTAGGTGGGACATTTGAACATATGGTTATAAGGTAAGTCCCACTAAGGAGGCCTGGTGTGATTAGCTTTGCTGGAATATATAAAAGTATCAAGGGTTCCTTCAGGGAAACCATTTTAATAGATAACAGCATGTTGTACAAGGTTTCATCAGTGACATTTAATCTAAATTAAGAGCGGTTGTGAGATGGGTTGCCGAGTTTTCTTGTGATAAAAGGGAAATAGTTCAAGAAATATAGACCAGATGTTATCTTAATCCAGACCTCATGTAAAAAAGCACACTACAGGACAGCAATAATAGTCCATTCTACCTGTTTCTAATTTTCCTACTCTCAGACACCCCTGTGAAAAATAGATTAAACCAACACATCATTTATGCATCAGCACTAGAGTGGGGTTTACTTTGTATGGAATGTACAGATTGAAGTTTGCAGCCACTGGTTTTTGATAAATATTTTAAAATGCTCGTTTGACAGTAGCATTTAAGAGAAAAAAAAACCCTTAGATAGTCAATGGCTTAGAAGGAAAGTTCACAGTTTGGGGATAATCCAGACTTCAATAAAGATTTTTAAATTCATTGCTCCTTGACTCAGAGCTACAAAATCTGTAATAAATTTATAAAGTCAATATCAGAAAAATGGGTAATAGGAAACTTCTCCTGATACTGAAAAGAACTGCTTCTAGTTCTTCCCTAAGCATCTATCTATGGCCCTGTTTGCAAGTGTCGAGTAAGGAAGCATGGCTTAGTAGGTCTCCAGAGTGTGACACCCACAGTCCTCTCCCCCGGGTGGACAGGTGCAGGAGGACATCAAGGGTTCATTTTGTGGGAGGGTGTGTCTCAGTCGTGTTTCTATCTGGATGCTGTCGCATGCCTCTCACCTCACTCTGTGCTGGGATAGACTGCGCTAAATGTGGTGTTGCAGGAGTAAATCTGATTTTAGGCAAGTCTTGGAAAGGTGTATGTACATGTAAGAGTGACCCCCAAGGGCCCGAGAGCAGAAGAAGGCTGCAGGGGCCTGGCAGGGAGCCGACATGGGTGAAGCAGAATGGGTGGCAAACCAGAGGGAGGAGTGGAGGCCCTGCAGACGGGAAGCACACATTTAAGGGTGCAAGGGCTACTCAATTTCAATCTCTGTTATCATTCAGGTATGCTGGCTAATGTTAAAAGTTACTCAGATATCTTTGTTTCTAAATAAATTGAAAATCTCTACTGTAATGTAAAATCTTTTGATTTTTTTTATCCTGGAAAATATACATAACATAAAATTTACCATTTCAACCATTTTTATGTGTACAGTTCAGTGGCATTAGGTACTTTCACATTGTTGTGAAACTATCTCCAGAACTTTTTTCATCTTCCCAAATTGACACTCTGTTCCCATTAAACAATAACTCCCCCGCCCTGGTAACCACCATTCTACTTTCTGTCTCTGTGAATTTGACTACTCTAGGTACTTCATGTAAGTGGAATCATACCATATTTATCCTTTTGTGTCTGGCTTATTTCACTTAGCATAATGTCTTCAAGGATCATCCATGTTATAGCGTGTGTCAAAATTTCCTTCCTTTTTAAGGCTGAACAATATTCCGTTCTATGTATGTACCACACTTTGTTTATCCATTCATCTGTCAGTGGACACTTGGGTTGCTTCCAACTTTTGGCTCTTGGGAATAATGCTATGAATCTCCTGATTTTTAGAACAACATGCTGGCCACATGAGCATGTCTTTACACTGGACTGAGGCCTTGGGCAGCCACTTGTGACCTCTGCCTAAGAACAAGTGTTTGGCAGCCAAATCCTACTTTTTCTCGAGTGGAGAGTAGGGGTGTACGGAAAGGGGTACTACAGCAGTAATTTAATGGAGTCCCCAGTGGCCCCAAAGAGTTAGGCTGGAATCCACTTCCTGGGCACGCTTCCACAGAGAGGAAACTCAGCTCACCGTGACTAGGCTGCCTCCAGGTCCTGCCTTTCTGTTGTCTGGTGCCATGGCAGTTACCGTGCTGAATGGAAGTCAGGACAGCCTTCGTGAAAGCAGCTTCTACCTTGTGGAAGACCGCTTGAACCACCAGCAAAACTCCTCATTATTTTTTCTAGGAGAATCAATGTTCTTTTCAAAATGTGGTATTTCCATTTTTATTTCACAGCAGAGAAGCAAGACTGTGTAATAAGAAAAACCAGCGTTCAGGGGCCGCCCACACAGCTCGACCTTTGCGGGGGCGGGAGTGGGGTGGGGTGGGAGGGGGGGCAACAGCTTCAATGGAGACTACAGCCCAGGGTTTACATTTCTAAATAAGTAACCTTCTGATCGCCAGTGACAGTCTAGGGGCGTTTTCATGACAGCTGTTGTTTTAATTGGGATGACAGCAACAGCTTTAGAAAACTGCTTTTTCTTATCAGAATCTAGGCAAAAATGTAGTTTTTGTCATTCTGAAGAAATTACTGCAAGTTTCTTGCCCAGCGCTGTACCCTCAGTGCTGAGCACAAAGCCGTGCATGCTGTGAGAGCTTGACACACATTGGCAAATACTGGACTTCCTGACAACTGCACGCAGTCATTATAGGAAGCTATTAGAAGGGTTTCAAGAATGATGAAACCACAAAATGTGAGATGAAAAGTACATCTCAGTTTATGTGTTTTGAATATTCTTTCTGAAATCTATATTTGCTTTTAAAACAAAGATTTGTGAAAATGAGCTCTTAATGTAAAAAAGACCTTGTCAGTGGTTGCAGTAGGACATATAGGTTAATACTGAAGGCGTGTTACTAGTAATGACCAAAGACCTTTAGCCTCCTGTCCAAAATTCTGTTTTACTGTATAGAATGAGAATGTAAACTCTATCACGTTGGGCTATTTAGTAACTTATTAGTGCATTCATCTTTTCATCATTTGACAGGTGGAAGTAGTAGTTCAGTTTTTAGTTTTAATTATAAGGGATTCCAGATGTAGAATTGCTACACAAATTAAAAGCAGAGCTGCTCATATGTCTTTTCAAAGCAGGCTGACTTCAAGGTATCTGCTTTTCATTTCAAAATGTTATTAAAGCTATTACTAAGAAATTCATAGTCTTAGCCTGTTCCCATAATTGACACCTTTAAAGTGACTAAACAGATTTAGAGTGTGCAGAAAAGTAAATTTGTCTTAGAGAATGACCCTGATCATCTGTTTCCACATAATGGACAATCAGTGCCCTTGGTATTAGCCTGTGAGTTGGCGACTTAAGCTGAAGTGCTCCCCTCTTCTCTCACGCTCTCTCAGTTTTACTTGTGTCTTCCTAATTAAACTTCACTTACAGAAATTTGCTATTTAAAAGTGAAGATTTAATGATCTGTGCTTACCTGAACTTGTGGTTCCTCAATTTTATTTTTGCCCCTTGGAACAGGCAAAACCATTTTCATGGAAACATAACAACTGAAACCAGAAACTTTGTTTTTTTAGTTATTTTGATAAGCGTCTTGGGGAAGTCCTGTCCACAAAAACTTTCCCACACCCATTTCCTAGCTCGCTGTTCATTGTACACCTATGAAAGTGGCTTCATAAGCAGCGGAGATTTTCAGTAATTAGAAGGATAGCTGGCCCGGCTGATAAATTAGAGAAATAACTTGTTTGGTGTAAACCGAGCCTGTTTCTGAGGCAGAAATGTTAGGCTTTTATCCTCTGGAGTGTGATTGAAAGGGTGAGAAGTTAATTTGGCAGCCTCGCTTCTATGGTTTCATAATGTTTCTCCCCACCCCCTCCCCCAGCCCCAGCGAAGCCGGCGGATTGCAGCGCTTTGCGCCTGCTCTCATACAAGGCAGGACCGTGACCCGAAACGGAACCCCTCTCCCCAGGGCACTTTCTGAGCAGCAACAGCTTGGCTCAAGTGTTTCTTATGAACAGCCGTCCTAAGCACTTGATCTAAATCATGCCATTTCCTTCACAGCATGGCACAGTTAACAAGTCAGTGCACCAACACAATCTACAGATGGCAGTTCAAAAGGTGCGGGTCCCCCCAGCAAGATAAAGGGCAGGCGGTTCCAGGGGTATGCTCATTACCGGGATGCAGCCGGGGGCTCCGGAGGGGTGTGAGCGCGGGGCTGGGCTGCGGGTGGGGGGCGGGATCGCGGAGGGGGTGCGTCAGCCCGACTCCGAAAATGCACGCGTGTCTTCGCGAATCGAGCCCCTGTTCCGAGAGAGACGTTATTGCAGTAAAGTGCAAACAGCTTACAGAGCAAGGCTGCATTCAGCCTGGGCTGCTACTTTCCAGAGCCTGGAGAGGAGAAAGGGTGGTGACAGGGTA
The DNA here is from genome assembly GCF_020826845.1 of Diceros bicornis minor. Taxonomy (NCBI): domain Eukaryota; kingdom Metazoa; phylum Chordata; class Mammalia; order Perissodactyla; family Rhinocerotidae; genus Diceros; species Diceros bicornis. The sequence goes on along the minus strand of NC_080763.1, from coordinate 4,433,304 downwards.
CAGCTCTTACCTTGCTCCGCTTATCTGCAAACCCTGGCAGGAATAAAGCAATTTCCTGAGCAAAGCCCCCCAACATCAAAAGCGATGGGGGGAACTACCGGCGAATGCCCGCGTCCCCGGCCCCGGGAAAACGCCTGAGCCGCAGAGGCCCGGCCGTCTTCTAGATCTGCCTGTGCTCCGCCGCAAATTACATTAGCGCTAATGTCCAGCGAAGAGTCTACGAGACATATTGGGCCTTTAGACTTCAAAACAGGCCTAAATTGGAACCATATTGTGGGAATACTTCTTAGCTAACATTTATATTACTTCAGTTACCAAATCCAGACTAAGTCCCCGGACTCGGCAGGGGAGGACATAATATATTAGGAAGTAAGAGGAGGGTGTTCTCTTCTGGCCTCCTTTTATAAAAATGTACAAAAACTTTCCTCGCACTAGCAAGGAAATGACTACAAGGCCCTAAAATGTGGATTTCCAGAGGCAGCTGGGGGGCGGCTCCGCGCGCAGGCCGGCCCCCGGCGGTGAGTCTGCGACGCCCTGGAGGAGAGTGTGCGCACCGGGTCTGGCCGCGGGGACCAAGGCTCAGGTATCAGGCAGGTAATTAGACACGTGGACCGAGATTCAGCGGGTCTTGCGACTTGTCAGAGGATGAGATCTATCTCAGGAGACCCAATCCGCCTCTCCTATACTAATCTTTGTAAGCAAATCTCTTTGGGAACGCGCAAGCCCGTGCCTTACCATGAACGGAAGCGCTCAGGAGCGAGGAACGCTGGTTTAGTTCTGAGTTCCATCAAAGCAGCTGATGAAGACGTTTCCTTTCTGCACTTATTTCCGTGTGGACACACTGAAATGGATAACATTCCTACAGCTCAGAAATTTCAACAGCAGAATTGCCTAGAAGAGGCTAGATGGTACCAGAGATACTACTTTTAAGACTGTAGGGGAAGAAGAAAGCAAATTTACGAAGAGTGGGTTTGAGGCAATTCTGTTGCCTAGACTGATATGAAGCTTGCGCTCGTGTTAATGCCCTTACCAAACGATTCCCACTATGTGCTCCCCAAAAAAGGGTTGGGGGTAGTGGGGAAGAAAAGGAAAATAAAGCTGAAGGGTGATAAGCTAGCAGATTTAAAGTTCAGGTTGGGCAGAGGGAGTTTTCGTTCCCAGTAGGACAGAGATTTCACAATGATCTATCCTATTAAGAGCCTCCCGCACCATAATCCAGAGGCTGCCACTGTTGTCCTTATCAGGTTCCTGAATATCCTTTCACACAATGAGAGCTTGAAAATCGCTGTTGATTTTCAGAAGGGAAATCAGTGACTTACAGTGCACTGCTATGAGCTTCAGGCATTCTCTCTCTAAAGTTTATTCCTATATGACCTTTCCAAGACTTGGGTATGACTTTGGAGAGAGTCATACTTATACACACCTGAAATTGAACAGTATTTGTTTTATCAGAGGCCCACATTGCACCAAGTACCTTAGATCTGTTATCATAAAGAAAAGTTTCATTTACCATCTCCCATCTTAATTTTATTTAGAATTTCCATTGGGACGTACATGGAAATTATCAGTTTCTCTTTGCTTGGGGTTGAAAAGGCTATCAGCTTCAAATACTTGTGTGGACTCATAGATGATATCTAACATGCAAAGTTATGAAAACTGCTCAAGGACTAGAATTGACTTTGTAGCCCCAAAGGAGTGATCGTCTCAGGCTCTCTGAATCCTTGCTGGCAGTTTGGATCACCCATGTTGGCTTGCTGTGGAAGACAGAAACAAATACTAAATATGTTTACTAAAGTCATCACTCTGAGGGACACGTGAGGAAGACTAGAGAATGAGAATTTGAAAGACAAAACAAAACAACAACAAAAATCAGAACTTACATCAAGTGAGATTTACTGTTTAAAGTATCATCTTAAGATACTATGTGTTTATACTAATGATGCCACTTTTGCCAAAAACATTCTCGAAAACGCTCATTTGAAATTACCTTCAGAACCATATGCAAGCTACTCAAGAAATCTGCTAATTGCTTTGTGCTGGCACTTTGCTTTCGCCCACCTCCAACTCTGTTACTCACCTTGACCATTCACTTACCTGATTCATAAGACTTGATACCAAACGAACTCTTCAGATATCCAAATCCACCTTTCAAGGGTGGGCGAAAGGGGTAAAGGGGCACATATATATAGTGATGGATAAAAATTAGACTATTGGTGGTGAGCACGATGCAGTCTATACAGAAACTTATAAATTATAATGTACACCGGAAATTATACAGTGTTGTAAACCATTATGACCTCAATAAAATCACTGAAAAAAAAATCCAAACCCACTCTCCAAGAATGAACATTTTTTTTTTTCCAGTCAGACCATTCATGAGAAAGAGACAATACCTTTGAAGGCAAGTCCAGAAGAGAGCACGAAAAAATGTTTGAGCAGGGGAAGAACCATATACTTTATGCTGTTAAAGAGCATATCTGTTATCTTTTGATCATACTCTTTAGCTATTGGAAAAGCAAATAGTGAATCAAATGGGAGAACTGGAGTAAAAACTTTCAGTGACCCCTGACTTCCTCCTTAGGGCCTTGTAGTATTTACTACTTAGAATATGTCAAATTGATGTGACTTCAAAGTACAATTTTTTGTTAATGAGCACTGATTTATATTATATTTTTTTCCTTTTCTATCATTGGCCAAAGGAACTTTGAGAACCTTTGTGGTATACTGGATTATTCACCACAATTCACTCTCTCCCTGTAATAGGATTCTCTGTCCCTCTACCTGTGGTGTGATTTGCCCCTGCCTCCAGTATGCTTGCCTTATTCATGACTTTGAGTTGATTGTGTGACATGCTCTGGCCAATGGAGATGAGTGGGTGTGCACCTGAGAAGAGACCAGAAGAGCTGTAGCCAACCCACAGCTCTCGTGAAACATGAGCCAGAGAGATATATTTGTTGTAAGCCATTGATATATTGAGGTTGTTTGTTACTGTAGCAAAATACAGATATATTAAATATAATCCCATAATTTATCTATGCAAGGCAGATAAAACTTAGTGAGGCCATAAAGAAAATTCCCGAATGTCAGTCATCCAGAAAAAGAAATTTCTAAGGAATTTTCCTTAAAAATTTGTTGGAATTCCTTAGACTCCAGAATGAAGTAAAATGTTTAAAGTATTCCACAAGGATCCAAGTCTGTGCATTGTGTTTATTGGGGCAATATTCATTGGTGGAGGGTGGTCAAGGCATTTCCAATCATTAAAAATGAGCTTCAAGCATCCAGATATCATATTTGATAACTAGTTGGCATTTTAATGATATGGTAAGCTGCATGCACTGTCAATAGTGTTTACAAGGCAAGTGGTGTGTATTTATTATAAGAGTACAAGTTACATGATAATTTCCAGTGGAGACCTCCAGAGTGTAATTACCAAGTCATGTATAGGGTTAGCATATACACTTGAGAAAGCAAACGTCAGCCTCTCCTATCATGTGTTAAGAAACGGACTTTTATTCTTTGGGTTCAGAAATTGAACTGATATAAGAATCCCTACACATTCCTTCACCTCTCTCTCACCCCCATCCATCTTTTCTGGTTCTAGTTAAGAAAAGAGGGCTACAAGTGAAGCTATGGCTATTTTAATTTTAGATAATTTGCAGTTCCAAATATCGCCTTGGGCTGCTCCTTAAAGACAAGCTCAAACTTCATTGAACAGATCTCCCAGAATAATGTACTAAATTTTTTCAGTTATCCATGATGTCTTAGCCTTGGGGAACAGTGAAAACTTGAGGGTTTGAACTGCAGCACAGCATCATCTCTAAGGTTTTATAGATGACATAGCTACATGGAAACTTCTAGGTTTGTCCTATCCTTCTCTCTCTAATAGGTAGAAGACCTATTTTCTCTATGGAATAAACTCTGTAAACTGAGTATTCAAGACTTGGATGTTGACTACAAAAGAATTTTAGAAAACTGTCTCTCAAAATTTGGCTGTAGCTCGTTGAGTTGAAGATGTTTATACCCTAATCACCTGATATTTTCATTTCTAGGTATGTAAGTTGAGCCATATGAATTTGTCATTTTGTATGTCAAAATGGTTGAATACTGGCAATTTCAAATGATTGAATCTAAACGTCAAAGGGAAACCCTCACAAATGTTTAGAAGGAGGCAAAAAATGTTTATTGCAGCATTGTTTGAATAATGAAAAATTGAAAATAATCTAATTGTCCACCAATAGGAGAATGAGTAAATTAGAATACGTTGTAAAGCTGATAAATTGAATGAAAATACCTACATCTATCAATTAATCTATCATATTAATCTCGGAGGGATAATGATTAGTGAATTAAAGAAATTTGAAGATTTCACTTGAAATTGCACACTATGATGCGATTTATGTAATGTGTAAATAACACCTATTGGTGTGGATATACTCATGTATGGTAAAAGAATACAAACATTCAGGGAAAGGGTCTACTGATAAGAGCAGAGAGGACTGGGCTTGGGGAGCTATCTGTTATGTTTTGTTAAAAAAGGATCCAAAGCAAATAGAGAAAAATGTTAAGAATTTTTATTTCGGTTATAGATGTAAAGGTGTTTATAATATTATCTCTTCTTTTCTGTATGTTTGAAATATTTTACAATAAAACATTAATTTAAAAAATCCTCTCTCAATGAACTATGACTTACAAACCCATTGTCTTATTTTGGAGTCCTATTCTGAAAGTTAAAAGTTAAACTTATTCTCTTTAGTTTTCTGCCAAAACAACCCTACTTCACCACAATATATCGAGTGGATACTTTAGCCTTACTAAGGAGAAGTCATATACGTGGAAATACAAAATAAAAAAAACATTCAGTATTTTAAAAAATATCCCTCCAGTTACTCCTATTATATCAGTTTTCTTTTAACGCAGGAGCCAGCTGCTCTCATTGATTCTGCCTTTTGTAATTTCTCTTTCTCTCCATTGCCTTTTGTAATTTCCCTACTCTAAGTACTCTGAGGCATGTGAATAACAAACATCTCAAAAAGATGATGAAACATTTCAGTTTGGAACTGGAGAGAGTAAGTACCTATTTCTATAACAATAATATTAGATTTTTTGTTATTGAAGTTTTGATACAGTATCAACAGGAAAACAACACTGGCAAATTTAACCAAAATGGGTGTTCCATGTAAAGGCAGTGTGACATTCCACAGCCTTTCCTGAATGAGCAGGTCTTAGGTCTTACGTAGAGATGGGTCTATGCCTCCTGTCTCTGAATTCTGGATGGACATCTCGAAGCTCCTGTAGCCTCTAAGCCAGTGTCTGTGTCAAGTGGGGTGGGGGACGGGGAGCGGCTAGATCCGTTAGGTTGCTTTTGGCTGCAAGCGTCAGAAAACCCTGAGTCAAACGGCTTAAACAATACAGAGATTTATTGCTTCACATTTTAAGAAGTCCAGAGGAAGGGTAGTCTCTTGGGTGTGTTGCTTCAGAGGCTCAGTGATGTTATCAATAACCCAGGTTCGTTTCATCTCCATCATCAGCCAGCCCCTAGGTTGACTGAATCCTCAGGCTGGCAGCAAGATGGCTGCAGCAGTGCCAGGAGTCGCATTCACTCAGGTCAGTGGTCATGGTAGAGGACTCTCTTGCTCAGGAGTGAGGAAATACTTTCTAGAATCCTCCAGCAGACTTCCTCACATTTTATTGGCCAGAGTTAGGTGGTAGGTTTATTCCTAAAACATTCCAGAAAAAGCACATTGGATTATTTAAGACCAGTTGGGTTCAGTCCTGGACAAAGTTTCCCTAAGGAACATGGCTGTATGGAGGATTAGTGATTAACTGATCAAAATTAGGGTTCTGTCAGGAAGAAAGAAAGGAGGAATGGATGCTGGGTAGACAACCGGCAGTGTTTACTACTGTGGCCTGGAATGTGTATGGGGTTTATTAGTTTCCCCATAATCTTCATTAGCTCACTCGCCAAGTCTCCTACTGCCAACAGTTGTGCTAAGTAAAATGCGTGAGCTGCTAGATAACCTTCAAGTTCCCAACCTCTCCTCACATACAGATAGTCTCCAATGAGCCCCTGCATGTGGAAATTCTGGGGCCATCACTACCCCTGCCTGGCAGGGAGTTCTGAAGCAGTAGCTTAAGTGTTAAAATCCAACATTAGAAAAGGAAAGAAGTTAATTTATATAGATGCATCAGCATTTTTATTTCCATCATTTTAACACTTTTTAAAATTTTACCTTGTTTATATTTTGGGAAATTCCAAGTTTTCCTCAGGGTATATTCACTTGCCCAATTTGAGATTTTAGGAATATTTTCAAGAACTTTCCAGAAAGTGTTTCCATTTTGGCAACAGCCACCTTTTCTTTTTTCTTTCTGTGAGTCAGATGAGATACTTGTCACATTCCAAATTACTCATTTGCTTTGTGAATCTGCTTGTTGTTGTGGTGACCAGAAATTTTTTTGGCTGAGGGAAAAAAGTTTTATTTTGGGGTTGGGGGGATGGGTAGAGGGAGGGGAAAGGAAATAGCTCAAAGGAGTGGAAATCCATTGACTATTTTGAGTCTTCTACAAAAGGGACATAGGAGATGAATGCTTTATTTTGGCTCCCAGAGAAAATTTCCCAGGATCTGTGCAATGAAAATAGGTTCACCAGTTGGCTTCTCCTTTGTCAGTCATGTACTCCTTTCCTGTTTCTTTCTCCAAACGCACATCCAAACTAAAATCCAAGATCTGTGATCTTTCCTCACTGGATGTGGTAAGCCTCTCCTGCTGTGGGGAAGTCTGTGCTGAAGCAGGACGAGCCCAACGCACTTGTCGTGGGTTTTCCCTTTAACAGGAGGGGCCACTCTAATAGTCTTTACATAAGTCGTCTCCTCAAGTCAGGAATTAGGAGTGACATTTTAGGTACTTGTTTGAAGGAGAGAGGAGAAGCAAGATTTTTTTCCCTTCTGGTTTCATCAGGGATTCTTGTAAAATATAATTTAATTGGAAACAAAACAAAACCCAACTTTAGTTCTTTCCCCTGAAGTGTCATTCCTTCCCCTTAACTGAATTAAGGCTAACAAAACAAAATTCTAGCTCTCACATTCTAACCTCAGCCAAGAACTCCAGCACACCCTCTCAGATCCACTGGACCCAGAGAGAAGTGCCAGGTAACAGATCAGGCCTGGGCTCCTACAGACCTCTTCAAATTCTGCCTCTGCCACTTCCTAGCAGTGTAACCTTGGGCACGTTACTTAATTTCTCTGAAATTCAGACTCCTTGTTCGTAAAATGGAGATAGTAATAATACCTATCGCATTGGGTCCTTGTGAGATGCAAGCATGCAGTATCTATGATATAAAATGTGTTCAACCAAAGTGAAATATATACAGACACCTCTATGGTATAACTACTGTTTGAGTTTTATTGGGAGGTTTATCACAAAACTATAGTTTAGCACAGACTGTCTGCACTCTATGTCCCAAGGGAGTATAATTTTGAATGCAAAACTTACCTCAATTTTACTTTCAAGGTATCATATTCATGGACAGTTGCCTGAAAGTTGTGGAATCTCTACTCTCATTCAAATATTCTAAATTCTACACCTAGATCAAGCCACACCATGAGGAGTACTTAATCAAGGTTAGTTATACACTATTTTGAGCAGATCAGAGTGAGAGCAGAAGGAGCTTGTGTGAGGTAGGCAGGCAAAGTGTAGAGGAGCTGGTGGAGAAGTGGAGGATTAATGATATTTCAACTTCACAGTGTTTGAGCATCTATTATAAGGAAGGATGTGTGTATATCTGAGAAAGAGAGTCTGATATGGGAGCGGCTGAGAGGTAAAAGGGAGAAGACAAAAGAAAACAGACTTATAGGGGATGCTCACCTACTCCAAAGAGGAGGAAGGAGAGGGGATGAAAGAGACCTTAGTGGCATAATACATTGAGCCAATTACCAAGTGATGTTTGTCCAGAACAAGAAGTAAACTGATAAAGAAATAGATAATTTTACATCCTTACCATTTATCCCTTGTGGTACCTATTACCTAGTGCACACTCAATAATAACTTTCCACAAGTGGTTGAATGACACAAGGATTCCTGCTGTAGACTCACTAGCATTTGAGACGTAAAGTTTTTAGAAGAGATGGCTTTATTTTATATGTCACATTTCTTAGGGTTGTTAATCTTCTGCCCAAGAGTGAGTATAGAACTTCAAGTTCCACAATTTGTACTACAGGCCATTAGAATAATAATTTTGTCATTGTCATGATATTTGTCTCAGCTATCTTTGATCACACTGGATTGAGTAGTTAATATTAAAACAACACAAACAGTTTCCTCTTTCAAGTGAAGCGGATCTAGAATGGCAGCTGGGTGTATATATCGCCAGGCTGAACACCGGGTTTGGAAGAAAGAACTCAGCTGAATCTCAAGTTAAATGAATGAATTCTAAGTCGTTAAAAATGTTTTAGGTTCTGCAAAAGCCGAAATGTCTTTTGCCTCAAGTGCTTTTTCCTTTGGCCTTTAAACTCTGGTGCAGTTTAGGAGAAATTTAATCTGCGTGTTTGTGATTCATTTACTCTTAACTCATCCCTCTGTGGTTTCTTAAGAGCTAGTTAGTGTTCAGTAATCTTTGGAGCCAATTTTTTTTTCTTAGTATTTGGAAGGTGAATTTTTCCCAGAGTGAATGAATTCAAATCCCCAAAGGTTCAGGATCAGCAAGAAGATCAGAACCCATAAAGTTCAGGTTGGTTCCACACTTACCACAAATGTCTTCCTCCTATTCCTGTGGGTTTCATACAACCTTTTGCTTTGGACTTTGCAGAAGTTCTCATATGCTTGTCCCTGGATTGATATTTGGCTATGCATTCTTGCATATCTCCCTTTCACAGCTGCTCCCCCCACTCCAGAAACAGGAGATTCTTGTTCTCAAAAGGCTCTGACTCTACCATTATATTCTTTAATTCAGAATTAAAATTTTACCTTTCCATGCCTCATCTGCCAAGAGCAGAAATCCTTTATCCCAAACAGACTTTCCTCCCATCTTTAACTATGATTGATTTCACTCAAGAATTAGGCCAAAATTCAGCTCCCCCCACTGCCTCTTCCTAATATGCCCTTATACTTAGAAGTTCCTATTTCCTTTCTCGGTTTTGGAGTTTTTTCTCACTATAGTCATGTGAATAATTAATCTGAATTGGGTAGGTAATTATGTATTAGAAGTATTATTCCTCCAGGGGTCAACAGAGGCAATGCCCATTTTGCATTACTTTTGTATGAGACATAGTGGGTTGACATCTCAGTCACTATTGTTCTCTTTTCCTTTTGGGCAAAGCCTTGATTTGGGGGTCCACCCTTCTCTTATATGACTTAGAAGTGAATCTTGATTGATCTGAACCAATCATGATGATACTGTTCTTCTTCCTAGTGTTTGATTTAGAAAGAGACTGGGCTCCACTCCTGGACAAAGAGACATGAGGGCTAAGTCTGCCGGGAGCTTCTGGGAAAGATTTCCTCCCTCTTCAAAGGGGATCCACTGGAGAAACAGCCTCTGTTTATTCTGCTGCTTCCTATTGTGTCTGGATGTTGTTGTATCTAGGTGTGATGCTTGGAACTGCATCAGCCATCCCGTGACTCAGGGAATAGCAATTCGGAGGACAAATCTGACATACTGAGGGCTTCAGAGGAGCAAGAGGGCAGGAGTCTGGGACTTTGATGACATTGTTGGGCAACCGAATTAACCAGGCCACTCTCTCTTAGGACTTCTTATGTGAGATAATAACATTTCCTTGTTGTTCAAGTCATTTTGGGTTGGGTTTTCTGTTCCTTGGAGCTGAAGGCTTTCTAATGATTCACTTACTTTCCTAAATGAAATCCACATCACTTTTGGTGGTGAAAGGATTGGTAATGTCTCTGAATGCTGGCTGCTTCCCCACCCAATGTATTCTTTCCCCAGACTCGGCCACTTCTCTCCACCCATGGTTGACCACAGTGGGGGTTGTTCATTCACTTCTCCTAACCCATCTATCTGAAATTTCTTTTCTGCCCCCGGAGCCACTAAATCAGTTCCTCCCTTTAAATCTTATCCTGTAGCAGACCCTTTCTCATCAGCATTTGATTAGCTCCCTGTGATAGCTCGCATGAAGGATGTTCTATAAAAGTGAATTATGCAGTACTCTGTTAGACTGCTCTGCCCTGGGGCCCAGTAGGAATCATGGGAAACAGATGAGCATGGAGGTCAGAGGCACAGACTGCAGGGGAAGCCTGCGGGGGGACGGCAGCACTGGGACCCTCTCGGGGACATGTGTAAAAGCTCCAGTAGTCTCTAGACTCTCTAAGGTATAAACTAGAAGTAAAACACTAGTTTATGTGACAGCCTAGGAGCTCCAGGGATGAACCGAGGAGTTTCATCACTATAGATCATAGAATTTTAAATGTGTGATATTCCAGAAGCTCAAATATTCTTTGAAAACAAAACACGCCATAAAAGCCCAAGAAGGAGGTCTCCCCTGGGTGTTTGCCAGGTTGAGCCTTTGTTTCCAGTCTTCTCCTGACTCCAAGAGAGTCCTTGTGTATGATTTGGGGCAAGTTAAGGAGCCTTCATTCTTGCCCTGAAAGCTAGGATGAACTTTAATTTGATCTGCAATGATTTACTTGAGGGGACGCTTTAGAATGGCCGTAGAACACGTAAGTAGCACAAGGGTGACACAGGGATTTGTGGGGAAGCATTTCCAGGCTCTGATCACAACTCTGATCCTTACACTTCTCTTTTCTGTGGCTCTTCTTGTTGCACACCCGTTTCCAACGAACTCAGTCTTTCCTGACAATATTTGCATTTTCCACATTTCTCCATTTGCTCACTGTGTTCTCTTCTCCTGGAATGCTCAACTCTGGCAACTCGCTTTTAGCTTCTCCTGGCCATTGTGCAAGCTTCAGACCACATGCCATTTCCCTGGTATGAAACTTTCCTGATCCTCTCAGGAGGAAGCTTGGAGTCAGATCTGGCCTTGCATCTGTCTCTGCTGGGTTTTCTGGACATGGACCTCTTGAGTCTTGTTTCCTCACATAAAGATTGGGGCTAATAATACTTGAGGGCTGTGGTGAGAATCCATGCCTAGCACATATTAGGTGCTCAAAAATATTAGTATATTTTCTTCCTTTCTCTTCCTAACTGGAAGTGATTTTTCTTCTTTTGAACCTCCCCTACAACTTATTTGAAACTGTGTTTGAAATTATACTTTAAAAAAGTTATTTGTTTATAAGATGCCTGTCTGCATTTGGAAATCACTTGCCCACATATATTTTGTGTATGAGAAGTGAGATCGATAGTTGAGATAGTTGAAGGTGGAGATAGAAAGGGCAGAGTTATTCTAGCATTTATTTTCCCTTGAGTCAGTCCATTTTATCCTTATCTATTCCTTTAAGCCAGGCTGACCATTCAAGCCCATGTGGCCAGACCCAGTAGGAGAAGCTTTGGGCACCTGATCTTGTACACAGTAAACTTTCTGAACTCTGCTGCGTTGAGTCCTACCTTCCCCCCGCTTTCTTCCTTCCCTCTCCTGCCTTCTCTTCCTTCTCCTGGCCTGGACCCAACCCCTTGATCTTGCATTGTACTTGACTTTTCTGGCTTGATCCCACGTGCTCTCCTGAACATGGTTCTATATTTTCACTCCGACTCTGCCTCCTACTCCCTGGAATCTAATGTTCCTGCCTGATCCTCATTCAGCCTCTGGAACCTAACCCTGGTGCAAGCCTCACTCCCCATAAGCCAGCCCCAGGGATTAGAACACTCCTTTGGAGATAACTGTAGGCACTTAAAGGAATTCCCCTTTTTAAAATTAACTTACAAATATAAGCTTGCACTAGACCATGCCGTAATTAGTGCCTGCCTCCCTGCTCTATCTTTCAGAATGGACATTTTCAAAATGACAATAGTAACCATTTCCTATTTACCTCAGCCTTTCACTGAGTGGCCCTGAATATAATTTTATTTTATGAGATTTAGGAAGGTAAAAAGATTAAGATAGAAAGTGTCGCTAATTCTGTCACCCATTTTTTGTCACCTCAGACCATTTTGAATTCTCATCTTGATGACTTCATGTTGCTTGCTCCTTGCTCTGTTCAGTGGATTCTTGATTGTTGGAAACCAGCCCTCTCTGTTCCCGGTTTAGGCAGATATGAGTTTTGACTTTCCACTTTCTCTTTTGGTAAGGTCTATCAAGGCCAAGTAAGAGAGGTGGTATGCTGCTTATCATGACCTTGGGTCTTTGAAGCCACCCCTCTCCCCATGCCCTGGGTTAGAACCAGCAATGAAAGCAGATTTGGGAACATAATTACTCAGGATATTGTTTCAGTATAGATTCTGAGTGAATCTTGGGAGGCTTAATTCTTCTAGTTTTATAGTCACAGGTCAATCATCCCAAATTTCTACAACTTAAAATCCTCTGTGCTTGAATCTCCATAATGCTTCCCTGTTTATCTGATCAAAAATGTTAAGTAAAGTTTCAGGCAATGGTTTCTGTTACCAGATTTATCTGAAGGCTGATCTGGTTAGTAAACTCTTGTCCTCTCAATATGTTACCTTTATCTATCTTCTTGATTATGATCCTGCTTGGACAAACAAAGCAAAATTACTCAAAAAGGGCAGTTTCATACTCTATCTAAACTTCTGATTGATTACTTTGCTGGAAATTCCATCAAAATATTGTGCTAGCTCCCTTCCTAATGGTGCATGAAAGCTTTCTTCTTAGCCACCTGTGGATATGGATGAAGTGATAAAAGCAGTGAACACTCAAATTTCCCTTGCCTTTGTTCCCACCTGTTGGTGCAGGGTCCTTGTTTCCCAGCTTCCAGCAATATTCTCCTAAGTACCTCTGGGAGTCCCCAGAGAGAGTCTCATGTGTGCTCACAAGCAAACCGCACCCATCCTGCCGGGCAGTGCTGTGAACCGCTGGGCAGCGTGGTCTCCTGACAGGTTCTGGTGCTGCACTGCTGGACACCACATCTGCCACAGGGTGGGGTGGGGGACTTCTTCCACCTCGTCCAGCCCTCCAGGCTCCATAAACACCACTGCTGCTTGCACCTGCAGCACCATCTCTTGCGGGTATCTGCTGAGCACCAGTATCTCTCACTGCAGTGAAGCAGTGAAGCCCTAGAGCTTCCCGAGCTGTAAGATGTTTGGTTTTAAACTAGGGAAGAATCTTCCTCTATGACACATTCTGTCAAAGGGGGTCTGGAGGGAGGGGGGAGGATGCTGCTTATGGAATTTTTTTAAATGAATTGTTCTTTCAATATTTATTCATGATCCCCAAATCCAATGGGTAGTTGGATCAGAAGACAAATTCAAGTGACAGACATTATACTGCACCCGGAATTGCTACTGCCTTGACAATGAAAGCTTCTTTCTTGTTAAATCTTCCCATGCCTGGCTTCTTGATCTCTCACACTAATAAGCTTGTTGTCCTGCTCATCACTTCTCTAATGGACTAGGTCATTTTCAAGTACAAAGAAAGCCTGGCTCAAAATGACTTAAACAATGAGAAAAAATTCTTACTTCATGTAAGAAGTCCTGTAGACAGGCAGCTCCAGGGTTGGTAAATTCAAAGGGCCCGGGTTCTTTCCATCTTCTTGCTCTGCCACGTTGAGCATGTCAGCTCTGTCCTCAGACTGATTCCCTTTATGGTTGCAAGATGGTTAGGATGCTTCCAGTTATCTGACCTAGAGGAAAAAGAGGCTGCTTCCTCCTAGGTGTCTCTTTTTATCAGCAAGGAAACCTTTCTCAGACTTTCCCCTCTCCTGCCAGCAGACTTCTCTCATCTCATTGGCCAGAATTGCAGCAAATGCTCACTGCAAAAACCAGTTCCTAGCAAGGGGAATGGGATTAGCACGACTAGTTTAACACAGCACAAGGCTGTGTGTAGTGTGTCGATTGCCCAAAGGGGATCCTGGTGGAAAAAACATCCAGATATCAAACAACCAGATATTTGGCACCTCTCTTCGGTGATGCCAAATTCTGGGTAAATAACCAACAAAGTCTGCTACACTTGAGTATGAGCAGATATGATCGAATACTCTAAATAAAAACAAGCAAAATGAACAAAAAAGACGCTTACTCTTCCCTGCACTCATTGGTTATAGGTAACTTATAAACTACAGTGGGCGTCTTACTTGCGAAGAAACAGAGACCTTCTGGGCCTTGAAAAGAAAACGCCTTACCTCCTGCGAGTTCTGTAAGGGGGCTTAGCCCCAGGACAGAAAACAAGGAACTTGGAAGATCTGGGGGTGGTGGGTGGGGACCAGGAAGTGTGTGGAGGCCGCCAGGCTCCTGGAGGCCTTGTAAACCCTGAGCCTTGCTGAGTGAGACCTGGGATTCCATGGGGAGGGGATGGAAGCCAGTGTGACAGGAGGAGAGGAAATGCTAAGGGAGCAGAGCAGGAATGGGCTCTGAGGCACGAGGTGGTTTTTATTATTTATTTTTGGTTTATTTTCAGGAAGCTCACGGAATTCTTGTGCTTGAAAGCAGCATTTCTTGTACTGGAAAACAACTTTCTAGGAAGGACTAAATAGTTTTCAAGTTGTGACTCTGTCCTCACCGCCTGTGCATTTTCACTCCAAGGAAAACACTATCTTTTCTTACCTGAAACCCTCGCTTTCTATATTTGATAGACTAAATTTGAGTTCTATTTTCTGTAAGTCACAGGAGAATTTTGAGATGCACTTGGTCTCTGAACATCAGGAGTTTTGCAATTTATTGAAAATAGGACATGCTTACATGAGAACTAACTATAGCAAGTCAACCAGCTGATATCTAGGAGTCAGTTTTTTACTAGTCTCCTAAGAGCTCTCCTAAGGAGAAGGGTGACTATGTTATAATTATGCTTTGTGACATAAAACAGTATGGGCTTTGATGTACAACAAGCAACCAAACCAGAAAATCAGATTTGAATCTCAGCTTTACTCTCTTCTCACCAAGTGGCATTTAGAGTTAACTGAATTTGGGGCTCAGTATTCCTTGTCTGTAAAGTGGCCATTACACCTCCCCTCACCTCCAGTATGTCCTCAGTGTTCAATACATGTTGGCTCTCTTCCTTTCCCCACCAAATAAATGTTCCCATGTCTGAATGTACAACAAAGGAAAGGACCCACTCAATTTATTGAACACTTACAATCAATCTGTAAACCAAAGATATCATACATACATATGAAAAAGAGTATAATTAGATATTCATATGTATAATGTTAACATGGAGCATTTATAATTTATTATATCTTGTGCTTTAAATCATGGAGTCAGAATTTCATAGATGAAAGAGGCCTATCCTTGTCCAAGCTATTCCTTTACTGTGACCAGAGTGGTCTTTCTAAAACTTCAATCATGTCATTTCCCTGCTTTAAACTCTTGAATGGATTCTTAATTTGCTCTGTAAAAGCAGGAAACTATCTCTCTTGTTTACTATTCTGGTAACCCCAGAACCTAGAAAAATGCCTGGCCCACAGTAAGGTCAATAAATAGTTTCTGAAGGAATGAATAAAGCCCAGACTCCTTTTGGTGATACACAGTCTAAGACCCCTAGTGATGGGTCTGGCCCCTGCCTCCCTTGCCATCTTCTCTATGCCTACTCTTCAGCTGCCTTTTCACAAGCCAGACATACTAAACCAGTTGTGGCTTCATGAGGTGCCATGGCAGCCCCTCAAGGCCTTTGCCTGTGCTGTTCCATCTGCCTGGAACTCTGCCCTCCTCCCTGCTCTACCCTCCGCATGTGCACACTTTGCCTTACTAACTCCTATTGGTCCTTTACATCTCTGCTTTAGATGTCACTCCCTCTACTGTGCACCCCCTCCTCTATCCCCGAAATGAATTAGAAGCCCCTCCTGTGCGCTCCCATAGCATCCTTTCTATAGCAGTGATCACATTGTATGGACATTTCTTATCATCTTGTGTGTCTCTTCCGCTAGACTGTAAACATCGTGAGGGCCAAGAGTGTGTATTCATGACTCATAATACATATTTACCAAATACTGAGTGAAAAATTTATGTGCTAGATACACAAGTAAATCTTCTAGTTCAACCCCTTTATTTTCTTCTTGAGGAGATTGGGAGCCAGAGAAGTTAGTGACCTGTCTGACGCCACCAGCACTTTGGCATCATGGATGCCGGGCCTTGAGTTAAGTTTCTCATCTGTCCAGTGTTTTCTTGACTGACTTGCTCTAATATTCAGCTAACGTTGTTCCAGAAACTGCAGAATAATTGTAATTTAACATTTGAAAAATGTGGTTAGGAACTCAAATAATCATATAATTAATTCAAAAGACAGATACAAAGGATTTTTAAAAAATCATCTATTATTTTAAATTACCCATGTTATTGTTTTCCTCCATGCTCCTGGAGCTGTTGAAAGAATGTGACATAATAGTGTGCTCACTGTCGGAGTCCTGGGTTTCTGTATGATAGCCAGGATGTAACTCTATTCTGGCAAAATCCGATGTTATCGTTCAGGTTTTTGTTGCACTAAAGTTAGGACATCTTCTCCTGGGAGAACTCTGGTGGAGAAAACATCCAGATATCAGATCCCTCTCTTCAGCAGTGCCAACTAACAGCACTTTCAATTAAAATGAGAACAAAGCAAAGGTAGGATGGTAGAAAGAGCAGAGGCTTTGAAACTCTGAAACCCTGGTTGAACCCTAGTTTACCACTTTGCGACCCTGGGCGTAACATTTTCTCTGAGTGTTAGTTTCCTCATCCTCAAAATGGGGCTGACTGGGAAGAGAGTTTAAGGATTAGCACGTGTAAAGAGCCTAATCAATCGTCTGGCTATAGTAGGTCTTTTACAAATGTTAGATCTCATCTCTTTTTGTGCAGATACACCCTGCTGCAGTCACTTTCCCATTCCAGGTACACCTGCAGGCAAAGATCTTCATCACAGTGCCTGCTCTAGGGACCTACAAGATGCTCAGTGATATTGATAATTAATGATTGTAAATGAGAAACATGATCACTGAATTCTGTGGCTAAATTCTTGCTTCAAAGAACCTGAGGTTACTCTGTCTCTTCCTGTCTGTTTTCCATTGGGATATGAGTTGGGGATGTGTTTACTCATGTCTTTTAGATGCTGTCTTTAGATACATTTACTGCAGAAAGAACTGCAGTCTGGTTATGCTGGTTACAATGATAGGGAAAGACAGACCTGTGTAAAAAAGGTTCAAAGAATCTCTCTCAACAGAATATGGTTTTGCCATTTTTGCTTGCTTAGATGATTGAATTGGATTACTCTAAAAATAAAATAAAAGTCAAGGTCTTCCATGAAGTGCCTGGCAGAGTCACTTAGGGCCTACATCAAAATCCAGAAAAGTTTGGCTAAACATCAATTACGGATGGGTGGGGACCTTGGAAAAGTGGCTGTGTACTCTTCAGATAATTTTCTTGAGGTATTTGGGTGTCCCTTGGGAAAAACTATTAATACTGACTTGCTTCCTACTGTAACCCCAACTACTCTCTCGTTAGGCCAATACATATTGCTTTTTGAACACACACTCTTGTTATTTAATTATATACTATCTTGGATTTGTCCTTTGGGACAAGATATGATGCTTCCTGAGAACAAGGACCAGGTCTTTATGTTGAGGCAGGACTGGGACTGCACTTAGAAGTACTTAGAAGTAGCACAAAATACAACTGTTCATCAATTGTGCAAGTCACAGCATCTTCTCTGTGTTTTTCAATAACTCAAGAGCCCATATTACAGATGGGGAGAAAAGAAGACTTACACAAGCTCAAAAGGCATGAGTTGGAATTACCACGAAAATCTTACCTCCTACCTTTTGGCAAACAGCTATTGTTCTAGGCCATTGCCTTGGCAGGATTCCTTTGGGAAATGTAGGAGGCATTATTATTTTAAGCCAAAAAAATGTGAATTCTAATTTGTTTTTTCTTATTTTTTAAAATGAATGTGGAAAGGAACACTTCTGATAAGCAATGAGAAAAAGATATAATATCAAGTGAGGGAATGAGGTACAGAAAAACCAAAATCATTTAGCAAATGGATTGAAGCTAGCCAGAATTTCACTACATTTTAAAACTTGAGCTCAACAGAACACAAAGGGATGTGTGTCTTACTGTGTCTGCAGCGAAGGCCATTTAACACTGGGAATTTTTCCAGCAGTGTATTTCAGTAACAGCAACCCTTCTTACAACATTCGGGGCTTGCCACTTTGAAAATCAATACCATTCAGTGTCTACTGAAATTGCACATTTGTTCTCTGTAAGTAAAATGTATATAGGATGACCACATAAATTATCCTCCACGCTGGGACATTTTTTAAAGTGAAAGGGACATTAATTGCACTAGGACAATAAGTATAAACTGGGTCTATTTCAAGAAAACTGTGATGACAGAAAATGACAATTATGGAAACATAGATTTGTATAGTCTATTTATAGGAATGGTTATTTTATATATTTATGTGAATATATTTATATAGATATAAAAAATAGGTAATTAAGGGATTTAACTCATCATGGTGATGGAACTGAGCTGAATCATCTACACACCCTTAACTAGTCCCTTTTGTAACTGGTCTTTCGTTTGCAGATCTGTTGCATGTGTTGGCACACTCCAGTGCAAGGATCACAACTGGCCTACTCAAAAACTGAACTCATAATCTTGCTCTCATCAGATTAGTTTGTAACCAGTTTTAGATTCTGCAGGGCCCTATCAGTGGGTCATATGCTAGACTGCAAGATCAAAGCAAAAACACAGAGGGTTCTGGGCTTTTCTGTAAGGCCCCAGATTCCAGTCCTGTCTTTATCAGTAACTAACTGTGATTTTTGGCAAGTCACATAACCTCTCTGTGTTTTGGTTTCCTTATCTCTAAAATGGGGGGTAATACTATCTGATGTGCAGACCTCAAAGGTTTTTTGGGAGGATCCAGTGAGGTGGTGTATGGGGAAGCCTTCTGGAAAGTGCTATATATATGTGAAGTGTTATCATTATAGGAGAGAAGGGGAGACATGAGATGTGAGAGGAAAACAGGGCTTTCCACTCTGGCTGGGCTGGTAGATTAGGCTTGTGCAAACAAATGATGAAGATAAGGCCATGGGAGAGGTGTGGTACTCTGCTTTATGGACAGGAGTAGGAGGGAGAGAACAGTGAAGGCAGGGAATGTAGCCAGCAGGACTCAGGGAAGATAGGGTGGCATAGCTTATATATGTCCTTCCTATATCACTCTTTCCCCAAGGCCTGCAAGACCTTATCAAAAATGAACATGTTGGAGAAGAAGAAATGTTAGACTGCAGGGTTCCCAGGCTGTGAGGGACATCAACTCATTCCTGATTGAGAAGTTTGGCTTTATTTTGCAATCCAGTAGGAATCAGAATATCATACTTGCCTTTCTTCTTTTGTTGACTTTTTGTCAAGATTAACCAAAATCATTTATATAAAATTGCTTTATGAACTACAAATTACAGTGCAAAACAATAACTTTATGGGATGAGTCTACTGATGCTACTTATTATTATAGTACGTGTCATGTTTATTTTTTTCTTCAAAATGATTATTACTTTAAAAAAATTTAAAAAGTCACATGTGCTTATAAAAATTTAGGTATACCAAAAGGCATAACGAAGGAAATAAAAATCACACATAATCTTGTCACCAAGAGATAACAATTGGCAATATTTTGGTGAATGGTCTTCCAGACTTTTTTGGTGTTTGAGTATAATTTTTTTTAAAATAAAAATGAGATCTTTAATTTGTCATTCATTCTTTAATTTGTCCCTGATTATTTATATATTGGTAGATAGAATGCTACTAAGATAGACACCATGTCTTTTTTCATGTAGTTTATACTTTTCTGAGGGAATACGGACAAATAACCAGATGACTGTCATAAAAAGGGAAGCATGCCATGATGGGGAAGCAACAAGTGCTTTGGAGCACTTAGGAGGAGCTTCTCTCCCAGGCTTAGGGAGTCAAGAGAGGCTTCCTGGAGGAAGGGATATTTAAGTTGAGAGGGGAAGATGACTAGACTTACCACACTGCAGCGGATGTGGTGGTGCACTGCCCAGACACCTCCTTCAGGACTGGAACATTCATTCCCTTGCTGGCAGTAGTGTTCTCAGCTGAGGTCCTCCCCCAGGAATTGTCCTCTGCCCAAGGAAGCTGCTTTGCTCCAGGTTATCTCTATCTCCAGGGGCAGCCAGGGTAAAAGGTTCACCTTCTTGCTTCAATTTGGACGTCTCTGAAGGGCCATCTCAGTCCCAGACCTCCTCTTAGGATCAGCTGAGGCCTCAGTTGCACCTGCATTGCAGTTCAATTTCTCCTTCTCCCTAATCCTGCTTCCCTCCCTCTTCACAGGTATTATTACCAAGACTGCTGCTCAATAAATATCCTGCATACAATAAACCCTCCCTTCAACACAGCCAAAGAGTGGTACAGATGGTGGGGACTGAGAGTGCTGAGAGTGGCTGTTACTAAAGATGGAATAGCACATCCAAGGCCTATTTAACTTGGAGGAGTTAAATGTTTTTTACAAAGTCTGCAAAGTAGTGAGTGAAGTCAGTAGAAGAGACACGATTCCAAAGAGAGAGTCAAGCTCTCATCATCTACATCAAGGAGATGGGGAGATTGGACTCTACTCCAAGGCCAATGGGAAGCCCTGGAAGGTTGTAGATCATGGGAGAAAAATGGTGTGATTTTCTGATTTGTATTTTGGCTCAATGTGGCACCATTAATTAAAACTCTCATTATCATTGATCTTTGTATTTTTTGTTAGAATATCAGAGTGATTCGTGACTTCCTCCTGCACTTTACATCTTTGCAGAATGAATGGCAAACTGTATATCCCCCAGGTAAGTCGTGTAATGAAGACCAGTATTGTGGAAACTTTAAAACTCTGAGGGGATTCAATCATAGTTCGCCAGTCTTTGTCTTTTTTTTTTTAACCTGATTCACACTGTTTAAATGTTTACTGAGCACCAACTACACGCCAGAACGCACCAGGCTATTGCCGTGGAGGATCAAAGATAAAAGCTCCAAGAAGGAGGTCATGACTGTCTTGTTCATTGCTCTACCACTGCAGAGCCTGGCAAGTAGTGAGTGCTCGATAAATGAATACATGGAATGAGGAGTCTCAGAGACACCGGCAAATTACTTAGTCCTCATGACCACGCAATGGAGATAATAGAGGCTTCCACATCGCAAGGTTGTTGTGAGGGGTAAATAAGATAATGTAGGTAAAACACCTACTGCAGAGGCTTAATATGTAGTAAAAATCATATTTACTCAAAAATAGTTTAAAGATTGTTGGCTGTTCTCCGTATTGGTAGAAATAAACTAAGACCTTAAATGATTACAACCAAACTTCTGATATCTATTTCTCTTTTGTTCTCTTCATCCTGTAATATCACTTCAAAAGAAAAATGTGATTTGTAAACCAGATTAAAAGATTCATTAATTTATTCAACAGATATTTTTTGAGGGCATCTGAAGTGCCAGGCATGGGTTATGCAGCGGGGAACAGAAAAGACACAGTCCCTGTGCTCATGGAGTTTATAATCTAGAAGGGAGATGTTAAACAAAGAAAATCTCATGAACTAAAACCGTCTATCATAAGAGAGACTAATAGAAAGAATCTAATTTAATAATAGAAAGATAAGTCTTCTCTGATGAAGTGACCTTTAATTTGGGAACTAAGAGTAGGAGTTTTATTAAGAACAGGATAAAGCATTTCAGGCAGCAGGAAAATCCTGTGCAAAGACCCTGGAGTAGGAAAAAAGCATGGCCCACTGGAAGGATGAAGAGAAAGCCAGTGTGGCAGAGTGGAGGGAGATGAAGCTGGAGAGGAGGCAGGGGCAGATCTTGAAGGGCCTTGGTTGCCATATGGTTTTCCTTTACCCAAACTAAAGGATACACAAGCTGCCTGAAATCTGACTACTCTTTGGATGTATCAGAACAGTCCATGACACCTGTGAAATAGAACGGCAGGTGAACTGCAGTCTGAACAGTCCCATCTAAGCTTTGGGAAAAGTTGGTTATATTTTCCCCTTCATTTATCATGATAAATGAAAAATCATATTACAAAGGCACCTAGCTATTTGTCGAGAGTGCTTATATATTTGCAGAAATATGTTGCATATATTTCTACCTACATTTCCACCCCTAAACAAAGTAGAACTATTAGAAAGCCTATTTTGAGCTTCCCCCTTTTTGTTCTTGGATGTGGTTCTCCCAGCGGAAACAATCAGCGGGAGTAGGGGACACTTGATGCTGTGATGGTTTCCCAGGAGATGTAGGAGAATTTTGGTGTCATAAGTGTTTGGGTGGTGGCTTACAACACTGGATTTGCTCAGAGAGGCCTCCATTTCCCTCTCAGTGATTAGAACAACCTGTGTTGGGAATATACAGTATTTAAACAGCAAGATTGGTATTGCTATCTTCCAGGATGTTGAAAGCTTAATTAACATTTCAAAATGCTTTGAGATCTTTGGATAAAAGTGTTCTGGAAGCATGAAGTGTTATTATCTTTCGAGTGAAATAGGTCATGTGACACAGGAAGTGGCTTTGAAGGAAAGGAAAACCTTTCATCAGGCAAACTCCTTGGGGTGGTTTGAGCCTGTTTTGAGTGACTCAACATGCCCGTGTCATCTCTCCCTAGACCATGAATGAAAGGAATAACTTGGCCTATGGTTTAGCAACTGCCACCATGATTAACTGAAAGAATGTAGTGAGCTTGTACATTAAACATTCTACAAATTATGCAGAATCCTAAAGCATTTAGCACAGTTGTCCCTTAATAAGCATTGAATAAATATTAGTTGTTGCTATTATTGCTGTTTTCATAAATATAGCTTAAGATGTCTGGACTTGTTTTCTCTGAACTTAATGCCTCTTAACCAAAGAGTTCAATATTTTTCAGTGATAAACTAATCTTACTTTCATTTTAAAGACTTGGTAAAGAGCAGAATCAATGTAAATCATTGCCGTTGAGGCCCTAACTGAGAGCTACAGATGAGCACTTTCAGTGCCAGAACACTTCCTGGCAGGTAACATTAGCTCAAGGTGAGTACTTAGCCCTTCCCTTTCCCAGCTACAAGGGCCAAAAGTAGAAACTGGGTTTCCTAACTTCTACTTCCCTGATAGTTCCTTGGGGTCTTCAGTGGACAGGATTTCAAAGAAAACTTTACAGTAGTTCCAAATTATCTAAGGGCAGCAGTGCAGAAAGATTTCATCCTGTTCCTGCATTAACTTATATGTCTTCATAATACTTCCTGGAAATGTAGAAGTCAGGACAGGGGTGGGGAGTGGAGAACAGGAATATGGTTCACTTGAGAAAAGTATATTTCTCAGGAATATACACGTCAAACCCAACTTACGTGTATTTGTGAAATTAATTTTGCTGGCTAGATAACTAGAGTTTTTTATTATACACACCTGCCTCAAATATGATATTTTGAACAAAGAAAAGGTGTTTTGGAAAGTGGTACTGGAGGGAGAGAAAGAATGAGGAAAGGGTAGGTAAAAGGCTGTGCGAGGTGGAGGGGACAAGGTGGAGGGGAGGGAGGCCTGGGGCATGGTGGGAGAACAGGGGTGCCCAGGGCACACGGGGAAGGTTCCCAGGAGGTTCACCCATGCCTGTGGGCATGGCGTCTCCCAGGCGGCACTGGTCCACAGTACAGTGGGGTCAAGCACCAAGCTGACCTCACTGAAAGGTCATTACAGCAGCCCATCCCCATTAACAGGCAGACCCATGTGCAGATCCCTTAGCGCCCTCCAGCCAGGAGTTCTAGCCCCAGCCCCGGGCCCTGGCAACTCCACCAGTTAAAGGGACCTCCTGTCTGACCATCAGGTACAGTTTCTTTCTGGATTATTTCACATTCCGGGAAATTAGTTTTATCTGCTCTGAAACTTTTTAGCAAAGAAAGCTCCCTGGTCATCACATGGGTAAAATAACAAGGGATAAAGGAATGTGTACTCCACCTAATCAGAAACTAAATCTCCCTTGAAAATGCAGCCTTTCCTGTCCCGCCCTCCTCCCCGTTTATCTTTCACTGGTGGGATTTTGAAGTTACCATCCTGTAGGCAGGCTGTGGTATGGGGTCTTCCTCTCCTTATGTCTTGTATAATTGTTGCTGACCTTGACAGAAGATCTCAAAACTGAAGTATAAAGTTGGTAAATGATACTATTGTTCGGGAGGTGGGGGTGGAGTTGGTGTGGAAGCAGAGGGTTTATCTTAAAAAAAAAAAAAAAAGGAAAATGCACCCTAACCAGGCTCAAATGAACTGAAATGGATCAAAGTAAACAGAGACATCTAAAAGCTTTTGTAAGTTAAAAGTGGCTATCTGTTGCAGGTCTTGCCTCATTAACTGCTGATTGAAGCTCTGCTCGGCCCTCTGGGATACCTAACACCCAGGCCTGTCACCAGACCAACCTCTGTTGGGCGCTTTTGCCTTTCCCTGGGTTGCTTTGCACAGCTCCTTGACCTCAACCTTTTTACAAATGTTTGTCCTTCCTACTAGGCAAGGGGAGGAAAGGTTTGTCCTTGAGAATCTTGCTGGGAATTTCACTTCTACCCAATGAGGAATTCCCAGAAAAGAGAAATGGAAGGCATAATAGTGATATCTCTGCAGATCTGCGTTCTGAAAGGTAGACTTGCAGCTCTGGTGTTTTAAATAAAGCCTCTGCACAAGGATTTGTAGGGGAGAGTCCACAGTTTGTTTTTCCCTTGGGTGTTGGCCTTATTTCCATATGTGAATGGTGAAAGGTGACGATTAGGCCATATGCTTTAAGATATCTCTTGGTTCCCATGGTCCCAGCCCTTCACCAGGCCATTCAGCTGGGACAGGGAGCTGAAACTGAGAGGGTTGTCTAGGCCGGGAAGAGAGAATAGTAGTGGGGGTGGGAGGGAGGAGCAGGACTCTTTGAGTTGGACCAGATAGGTCTCTGTGTAGAGTAATATTACAGCTCTTTCTCTCGTAAACAAGCTGCATGCCTGCTTCTAAAGACCCATCTGGCATAGCTTTGAGAATGGCAATAATTACAAGCTGATGATGGACATGGAAAAAAAGCCCTGCTGAGCTAACTCATAAGGAAGTACAGGCCAGGACTGCAGGGAAATTACAGGCTGAAAACCTTTCTAGTTTAGGCCTTTTGGTGTTCTTAATCACAGACTTTAAATGTTGTAATAAACACTGTTGCATTTTATTGACCAACTCCCATGACAGGCAAATCTTTTTCATTTTATTTTATTTTTACCATTTGCTCTTTGGAAAGCTGCTCAACAGTGTCTGTCTGGGCCATGCCCATAGGTCTTTAGCTTTTCTGCTTGTAGGAAAATTAGGAAAACAGGAGTAACTCTTTATTTAGTTCATAGAAATTTGCAAAATTTTTTCTTAAATTGCTCTCTGCGTACTATGGTTCGGACAGACTCCCAGGCTCAATGCCTAACCTGTGGCTATATGATATAGACTCTGGTTGTTTCAATCAAGAAGACCGAAGAGGATAAAAGAACAAACTTGGGAAAGATAATTGATGATTCTGTACCATCAAATAGTGTTTATTATATAGAAGCAAGTAAAAATCCGAGTTAAATACTACGCTGTTAGATTAATGGAACTTGAGGTTCTGACCTTGTTTGTAGAGATGATCCTTATTTCAAGGATGAATTTGATATTGTAAGGATGATCTTTCTCAAAGTTTTGGAGCCTAATATTTTACAAGTGGATCTAAGCCATTTTTCCTCTCAAACATTTTAGACCATTTAATGGAGCAAATGCTTTCAGGAAATCTTACCAGGAAGAAGAAAATAGAAATACTGGAAATTTCCTTTCCTCTGAAACATCATTAACCTCAAAATTTATGGCTTAAATGTCATGGCAAAATTAGTCTTGAATATAACACATTACCAGTTGCTGTTATAATGAGATTTTGACACCTAATTTGGGGTTTATTCTACTTCAACACGTGTTATCAGTTTCCATTAGAAGAATTTGATCTTCATTGTATGCATTTTAAAAGTCTGAGGTTAGAAATGATGAATAATGGTATGAATCAGGATTTTTTGTGATCTAATTAACTTATACAAGTAGATCCTTGTTCAAAAGATACCGTTATGGATTTTAAGGCAGAGTATGTAAAGTTCATTATTCTTTAAGTGCTACGTGCTGCTTTTGTAACCTATTTTCCAGTCCTTCTCTTCTTTGCCACAATTTCGCATTCATATTCCTGAAAGACTTGTATTTTATTCTTTGTGTTTTGCATGCAGTCCTAGCTATCCCAGGTGGATTATTTAGTTCTGTCCTTTTGCATTTAATTACTTGTTCAAGGACGTAAAGTTTTGGGGTCTCTGAAGTTAAAGCAATGAAACGGTTGTGCAATGGAAATTTACCAAGATAGACTCTGTCTTTTGTCCTTTCGTTAAGTGTTGCTTTACCTGAAGCTCCCTTGTCAATGTGAAATTTTTTCTTTATATCTAACTGTCTCTTTTCCTATACAGGCTGGAATTGTCCCTAACAAAAGAAGCATGAATTGGTGGAAAGTATATATTAAATGCAAGACTATTTGTCTAGTTTTCATTACGTTGCTGAGTGAAAAGCCTTGGTTCCTGTCTTTTCCCAAGGTACTCAGATATCCACGGAGTCCCCTCATCTCACCCTATCGTTTCTCTCACTAGGCACAATCCAGCTTTAAAGAATTCGACACTTACTGGTCTTTAGAGAACTGTCAGCAGTGACAGCAACCAGGGACGCTGACATGTCTTATTGTTTACAAAGGATGAGCACAACAAGGCCTCTCGGATGACTTAAGCTCTGCAACTCCTCTCTGCCTGATTCTGGCCTCTCCCGACCAGCTGCCTTTTCGTGGCCAGCTAAAGACCCAAGTATCAAACCTTGATCTAAACACCAGCAAGTCAGCAAACACGGTGGCAGAGATAAACTAGGGCTGCTCGCAGTTGCTTTGTAAACAGAGAAAACGGGAAGAGAAACGAGAATATCTCAGCCCTGCTTCTTATATGCCTACAGGTCTCCTATGGGCTTCAAGTTTGATGGAAAAAGTCCCGAAGTAGCATTAAAGCAGGTTCATGGATTATTATCATGGTCTTGAATATTTAATCTCTCTTTCTCACTTGAGCATCCCTCCATTCCTCTAGAAGTACCGGCCAGTGTTTTAGTAAATTAAGTTCGTTTTTGTTTGTTTTGTTTTTAAATATTCTGAAGATACTGTTTTCTATTTAGGGAATCCAAAAAAGTCTTGGAAATTGTACAAATGCATATACTTTTCCTCATTGCTATTTTGTCAAGAGGAACTTTCTTATCAGGAAGGGGACCCTGGGAAGTTGAAACTCTTTTCTGCCTTTCCTTT
The DNA here is from genome assembly GCF_020826845.1 of Diceros bicornis minor. Classification (NCBI taxonomy): domain Eukaryota; kingdom Metazoa; phylum Chordata; class Mammalia; order Perissodactyla; family Rhinocerotidae; genus Diceros; species Diceros bicornis. The sequence continues at coordinate 4,405,974 of NC_080763.1, read as the reverse complement.
TGCTGCCTTTCCACACTGAACAAGTAAGGGGAGGAAGAAAGGACAGTGTCATGTGTTTATGTTGCACTTGGGTCAGTGCTTTTGTTGAATGATATGTATCATAACTCCACTGACTACAAGGGGTTTAGGGGTATTGTCTTCCTTAAATTCTTTGTAACTGATTGGGACAATACTATTATCTTCTAAAGGTGCCACACTGTTCCCAGAAATGAGCTCTTCCAAGGTACTTGGACAAAAGATTTTTACAATAGGCTTTTTTCCTCCTTGTTTCTCTTTTTTTGCAGAAATGCCATTGCTGAAAATAATGTATGCCACAGTGGATAGAGCAAAGTTACCTTCCTTAATTTTAGTAATTTAAAGGCCACATCCATCACAAACACTGTAGCTTGATGTTGACAGTCACAGAAAAAGATTTAGTCTTGATTATGAGGCAGAATCTTCCTGGTCTCTGCTAACAATCTGCTCAACTCTTTCTGAACAGTTCTCATAAGATATATACCTAATTTATCCAAAGTGTCTGTCTATAGAATTGGCTGCATTTATTATAAATCACTGCTTCATAGCTATTGAGTCTCAGAATGCAAGTAAAAGTGGCTGTTCCCTGTTTACAGATGGTGAAACTGAAGTTCTGGTATCCATCCTGCTCTATAGGATACAGTATGAATGACATCATAAACCCAAGGCTATGTGTTCCAGGTAAATTTTCAACTTTCCGGCTTTCTCCTGTGAGCCCAATCTGTAGGTAGAGTTCTAACTGGGACACTCAGGACAGAAGGCCCATTTGTGGAGACTCTGACAGTAATAAGCAGTGGAGTGCAAACCAGCAAGTTCACAGCTATTTGCAATCAGTAGCACCATCTGAAAACACTTGGAACAATAGAGCAATGTGGCTAGGAAATGATACAAAGGAAGAATATTGACTCCAGGTCAGTGTTTTAGCCAATGGAATTATCTAATACTGCTGATTTTGCTGGTGGCTGCCTCTCTGTACCTCTTTGATATTCTGGGGTCAATTTCCATCCTCCTAAACAAGTTAAATGCATTTTTTTTTTTTTTGTGATTTGACAGGCTAAAGTGTTAACTCTTGTTGAAATATCTATATTTGGCATTGTTTATAGATGTGGCACAAATATATTCTCTTCCATACACAAAGATTAACTTTCTCACAGAATTATCCAAATAATTTATTCTCATTGGACAATTCTTTTAGGGATAATTATTCACGGGTACCAGGTACAGAGGAGATAGACATTTGTGCTCATATTGGGATACACTCTATAGAGGTCTCCAGATGTAGATGGGACCTACCAATGCTACTTCTAGCAAAATAAGAATGTTACTAGTAATCATCTGATGAAAGACTTCATGGTAAATCAAGGCTCAGAAAGTCATATGCCACCCAAGGGATGTTGTATTGTGATTCTACCTTGTTTCTTCTCAAGCTCAAGTATACCAGCTTCCTATTGCTTCTTGTCTGGTCTGGCTGTGGCATTCAGATATTTGTTCAGTTCTAGGTTTTGTTTGTGTGTTTTTGGCTTGAACTTGGGGAGTAATTGTGTGTTTGAGGTGCCTCTACTCCTAGCTCATCTTGAGTCCGTGTGTCATTTTCAAGACTAAGTTTCTTTCTTTCTCAAGTAAATTCATTGGCCTGCCTGCTTAGGTTTTGCACAGTTCAGGCCTCTATCTACAGAGATATGAGACCATGAGATCTGCTAACATGCACAACAGAGATAAAAGCATTTTAAAAAGTGTCTTTCTGCACACAGGCCTGCTTTATAATAAACCAGAACAGTGTAGGAATTAAGATGTTATTGAAATGCCTGAGTGTCTCTGCCCTTTTATTACGTCCAGGGTGATGAGGTCATGGCTTACTGTTTAGCTTATATGGTGCAATTAAGAGATTCATTTCTTAATGTGATTCATCTCAGGAAGAGTTGACTCAAACATTTTAGGGGAGCAGCAAGACTTGTATGAGGAGACGTTGGAAAATTATCTTTTGGAAGTTTGAGTTCATTTTTTCATTCCAGGAGAGAATGAGAACTACAATAAGCCTGTCTCAGATTTCTGAGTAGCAGGGAATTTGATTACTTAATGCCAATAGGGCTAAGGAGATGATTTTAGTTCTTGGCTTTCTTCTCTCTTTGAAATGATGGCAAAAATGTGAAATAAATATATGTATCATTAAGACATCATTAGATCCTTGTGTATAGAGATGTTTAAATAAAACAACATCTCAGATGTGCATATATGTATATATAATATATGATAATTTTTATTGTGAAGTTTATTTGTTGAGCCTTGATTGAACCCCTTTAAATGAAGCGTTTAAGCCCGTACTGCTGCAAAAGAGATGGTCTCTCCATTTGGTCAGGGTGGCAATTCTCAGTAGAGTCAAACCATTCACAAGTATGTGTGAATACTAAAATATTGAGAAGCAATGGATAAGGCCATCCCTATTCTTTTATAAAAGACTTCTTCATGGCCCTCAGTTTGGGTAGCATTTACTGAAGTTCCTTCCTTCCCTCCAAGTCTTCCTTGATTGTGATTCTCAGCTTGGTCTTTCATCCATGGTTCAGCTTTTAGTGGAAATTCATAATTTGTTTACTGGTCAGTTTTGTATAAGAACCATTTATGCCATTCCTATTTTATCTAAGGCACTATGCTAGGCTAGGATCATCCTTAGAGGGATTAACTACTATCTCTGTCCTTTGGGAGGAGACGGAAAATTCTGCAATAATGAATACGAGTCAGATTGAGACAAACATTGTAACAAAGAGATAAATAAAGTGTTATCTGTGCTCTGAGAAGGAGCAATTTATTTTGCCTTGGAATCAGGTAAGCCTTCCTAGAGGTGGTGACATTTGAATTAGTCTTTAGAGGAGAAGCAAGATTTGAATAGATGAAGCTGGGGGAAAAGTGCAAAGTTCTAGAAGTGTCAAAGCCCATGACATGATCCAGGAAAGGAGAGGAGTCTATCCTGGGCAAAGCATTAGCTGTGTGTTAGGAGAAAATGGCGGGTAAGTTTTGAAGTATAAAACAATTTCAATTTATTCGGGGCCTTGAATACTATGCTAATAAATTTGGACTTTATTCTAAAAGTAAACAAAAAGCTAGTAAAAGCTTTTGGACTGAGAGGGTGCACCACGATTATAACTGTACCTTAGAAAGGTAACTGTCAGAGATGTGAAAGATGACTTGGAGTAGAGAGAGAGCAAGTGATGACGGGGGACCCATTGGGGGGCTATTACAATAATCCAGGTATAGATGGCATGACATGGGACAGCGGTAGTAGAAGCAGAAGTGAGAGAATCATCCAAGAGACATTCTGAGTCTAGAATTGGATGTGGTGGGATACCCAGATGACTGAAGCTTTTACTTTAGGTGATTAGTAAACGGAGAAAACCATAAAGTGAAATAAGGAAATTTAAGAGAAGGCTTGAAGGAGAAGACATGAATGTTTAAATTGCCATTTTTAATACTCTTTGATCATACACACCATTTCTTTCTTTTTTTGAAAAACAAGCTTGTTAGTCATTCGTTCTAGATTCCATTATTAGAATTATACCCTATTTTGCTTTTGATTTAGGACCTTGACACTTTTTGACTGCTTGAAGTAGGAGAAGAAAAGGTATATTTGCTCTCTGTCACTTCTGGAAGTATTTGTATTTTACCCTAATCTCAAGGTACTTCTAAAGACTATCTTGAGCCTTACTCATGATAGACTCTTTGACCTAACTCCCCTTCCTCTGGCCGTACTCTTGAGGATGAGGCAATTTGAAATCCTTACTAATGATTATAGGATTCTCAGAGTTAAAACTGGCCTTTGTAAGGCTAGAATTGGAGCCAAAATGGATTCTTGGATCGTGTATCTTGGGCCGGTTATGAAGCTGCCAAACTCCATCCCAGTGGGTGGAAATGGACACCAGCCCCTGAGGAAGTGATGGCTGCCACATGGGCGTCTGCTACCGCTGCTGCTTCCTCTCCTCTAGGAGGAAGGATACTGTGGGGTTTTCTAGGCATTTTTCTTGTTCTCTTAACACAGGGGAACTGAAGAGTCTTGGCCTTTGGAGTTTGGATAGTGAGCCTAAGGCTGGAGGGGTTTCCAGAGAGCAGACCATTCCCATCTCTGAACCATTGTTACTTTCTTTCTCCACCCACCTTCACCCGTGCTGGACAATTCATTCCATCTCCAGAATTTTAGTGCTGTGTGAGCAAGTCTTAGTGGAGAGCCTGGAGTTCAAAGCACATGCAAAGCTTCAAGGTGGAGACAGTGAAATGGAAGAAAGAAACTGTACCACTGTGCTTTCTCCCTGCAAATGAAATGTAATTTATATAACTATTCCAACTCTTTCGTAACTCGTTTCTTGATTAGATTTGCAAACCATATATCCAATGACCAGTCCTCTTGAAAGGTGGTGAGAAGTGTTACCAAAATTCCAAATATCTACCTTTTATCTGATAAAGCCATTCCAAAGTTTGCAGTATGAATTTGGTTTGCAATTAGAATTCCCCAAGTCAAATATTTAAAAATCTCGGGCAGCAAATTCAGCTTTGAATCTCTGGAAAACAGTGTGTAATGGATGGATCTCTCTAACTAGATTGTGAACTTAAGGCATCGTGTGCTTTATATAAGCAAAAACAGTTTATTCAGGCCATTTTGGGTCCCATTTCCCACCCAAGGAAATTGAGAACTTTATGCTGTCTTTTTTTCCCAAGTTGTGGCACAAAATTGCTTCTCCAGTTTAGATTCCTTTGATTATTTCAGCAGGAATGGTTAAGATAAAATAAATTTTCAAAAAGGACAGAAATATGAGCCTTTCCTAATGATTATAGCCAAAAACCTTGTATTAAAACACCTACAGTATCCCCAGCATATTGATGGGTGCTGTGTGGAGCAAAAAGAAGAAACAAGCCTCCTTGTAGGAGCTCCCTGAATGAGTCTCTGAATGAGGGAGGAGAGGGTTGGGGCCGAGGTGGGGGAGAACTGTGCCTCGTGATCTTGTTGTAGGGCTCTGATCCCTTCGAGCCCAATCGAGGGGGAATGCTGGGAAGAAAAGCACATTGTCAGCTCCCCTCCCATTTTAGAAATGGAGGTAATGGGGGAAAGGATGGAAATAGGGTGGCAGACTGGTTTATTTGCAATAGACTGGCTTTAATTACCCACAGTAGTAAGTTTGGGGGCAGCAATGCAAAGGGAAGATTATTATTACTTATTTATGTTAGCTCATAAACAACTTTGATGGCAAATCCTCATCTTATTTGTCTTTTAGAGCTCTCTGTGGTATCCCCTCCAAAGGCAGCAGGTCAGTGCTGGATGCAGCCCTCAAAGAGGCTGAGGGTCTCCAGATACATCCACAGACACTCATAAGTTGAGAGCCGAACCCTCAGTCAGACACATGTTCCTTTTCCAGTCGTGCCCGCCTCACCTCACCGACACTGATAGTCCTGGGAACCAGTTCTGATGCCAACTGTGTTGAACTCCTAGATGTGAGTACACTTTCTTGAAGGGCAGCTTGGGCTAAAACTTGACCTTTCAGAGCTTTGGGAGGTGGGAAGGGGAGCAGAGGATTGCTGGGGAGAGAGGTTTCCTGGTTATTGCTACAGGGAGTCTGTTTACTTGCCTTCAAGGGTCACAGCCATCTGAATGGGCTTCTCAGGCTCTGCTCTTGGGTTTGGTTTCAGAGGGCCCAGTCCTGTGGAATTCCACTCCCCATCAGCCCTCCTTTTACTCCGTTAGGGTATGGGACTTTTATCTCACAGTATGGTGCAAGCCTTCCTGAGGAACACTGCAGATTGCTTGCAAGAACAGCAATTGGAAAGGCTGTTTTAAGTGGAGTTTACTGTTGTTGAATAAACCTTCATTTAAAATTGACTATAAAAGGTTTCTGAACCTGCCAAACTTGCATTAAAATATTTTGCTCCATTTATGCCTATGTGTAACATTTGGTTTCTAAAGAGCTTTAATCAAGTAATCTTCAAGTAGGAAGTTATTCATCTTTATGGCCAGTCGGTTCTCAGTGGTGGTCGTGGCAACAATCTTTTTATTGCTTCTGTGTTTAGTTGTTCTTTGACATGATAGAAGTCAGCTGCAGTTCAATGAGCTCACTATTTGTGCAACTTAATTGCTTGCTTCCTTCAATACATACTCAATTTTTCCTTTTATGAGCAGGGCTGTTGGAAAAATTAAGCTTAAGGATATAGCCGTGCACTGTTAATTAACCTCCTTCCCAAACACATTAGTAAAATAGGTCAAATAACTGCTGAGTGCTAAGTATACTGTTCCTAAGGTCCTCCTCGGCTGAGAAGTGAATCCCGTATTGAGTTAACAAATGTTGGAGCTTTGAGCATTTTCTGGAAGCAGTGATGACATAAGAATAATACTTTGTAACACAGCATTCCCTGCGGCACCGTCTCCTCGAAGCTGAGTATATTGTGTGACTTTGTCTGGCTAGGCCTGCCACGGGCTAGCTTTCTTCACCTTATGTCCGTGCTGAAAGACATAAGAGGCTGCTGCTTCTCCTTTCTCCTTTCCGGGTTGTTGCTCATTTCTAAAGGGGGCTCCTCAATTCAGCTTTCCCTTTAGGTAGTGACAACTGTTGCTATTTTGACTTACAATTCTTAGAACAATATCTGAATATTGTGAGGATGTAAGTGTTTGTGATGAATACAAAAGTATGCTTAGTGAGGGAACTCATCTATCAAAATAGATTTATATAGAGATCTTATAATTCCTCTTCATGTCAGGGGTATATTCAGATGGAAAAGCACTGTAATTGCAGTGGGGAAGGGCTGCTTGGAGCTTTGCCAACTTAATAGAAAATATTATGAAGTTTACAGGCTTAAAAAGGAAAATGTGACAGTTCTTGAATTTAGTAGAAGGCAGGAAAATGTTAGGGTCCAGTTTATACTTTTTGGAAAGAGGGAAGCAAATGCAAATGAAATCAATGTGGGAGAAAATGCCTGGTGGAGCTACAGGCTGCAGATCACGTTTGTGACCTTGATCCTTGTTGATCTGTAGTTTCCATGTTTAGCCTTTAATTGGGAATGAGTGGAGAGAAAGAAAAAAACCCAACCAACTCCCTAAATAAATCCTAAACCGAAAAATACAGAAATTTCTTTTTTAAAAAAAGGATTACTCAGTTGCAATCTAAATCTTGCAAATGATTTTTATTTAGGTAGAGAATCTACATTTCTAGAATCATCTGCTCTGATAAAATCATTAACAAATAGTGGTTGGTTCAACACTCTTTCAAGTTTTCGCGCCTCGCGACTGGGGCATATTTCCTGCTGTGCACCTCCCATCAGTGAGAAGCCTCTTCAGCACCTTTCCCAAGGTCACTTCGGAGTATCAACGACAGTACTGGTGTTGAAATGGTAACCTTGGGTATCGTAGTCTGCCTACTGCTGGAGGGATAGTGACCCTTTGCCAGTCTAGACCCCAGGGGGTTGTTAGGAATCTTGGTCAGCTCGTGCTGGTCAGGAGCCCTGGAGCTAAAATGTTTGCCCTGTGTGACTTTGTCCCTCAACAAAGCTTTCAAGAGTGACCTCATTCATATTCGTTAGTTGTGGGTTCTAAAGGTTATCCTCTCTTATCTTTTGCCCGGCTAAGGCCTAAGATGCAAATGGCAGGTTATTGACACATGGAAAATAGCTGAGCCATCTGTGAGGTTGCATTGGGAGGAGGGCGCTGCGTTTGCACAGGCCTGCAGTGGTTTTGGTGCCTGTCCTTGTGCAAGGGGCTCACAGATTCCAGGCGGCCTGGTGGAGAAGGAACTGCTATGAATCAAAGTCAAGGGATTGAGTTAATTCGTATCTAACTAATCACGACGGCAAATTTCATAGCTTTTCAAGGTAGAAGATACTTGTCAAAGAAAGGGAAAAAGTAGAAGTTCAGGATTCACAGGTACAAGAAAATGTAGAATTTTGGAAATTTCTGAGGCATTTAGTCTTGCTAACCATTTTTTTACATTCTCACACAGAACCCTATTGCCAACCTGCATTAAGCAAATTTGCAAAAGTTAAGTTTAACTCTTTAAATATTGCCTTTAAAATAGTCAGATCTTTGCCTGGGGAGAATATGTTGGGTCATCTTAACCCTCCATAAATTGGTATTGCTCATCTCATAGATTCTTTTATTATTTTTTAAGGGCATGTTCCTGTGGCTTTTCTAGCAGTCATTGATTGACTTTAATTAAGCAAATCCCAGAGAGGAGGGAGCCATGGAGATACTTCCTAAAACCAGCAGGTGGCACTGTGGATACTAACAGTGGTGAAGACGCTGGGATTCAGGAGGCAAAGATGAAACGGGGAAACTGGGATAACGAGAGAACTTGAGCTCCTCTACAGATCTTTGAGAAGTTAACAGGGCATCTGGGGAAGCTACAAACCAGTTTCAGAATGTGGAAGGCGGCTGTGGATGGGCCATATAAGAATATTTTCTCGGATTTTTAAGGTCGTCTTTCTAGCTGCATCAATTGATATCTATTTAAATTCTGTATATATGCTATTGTCCAGAGTTGAAAAACAAACTTGAAGGGAAGATTTTTAGGGAGTTTTAGAAATTGACATTTATTCGTATTCTAAAACTGCAGAATGTAAAATGGGAAGTCAAGCCTGGTGTGTTTATAATATAAAACTACTTTTCATGCTCATAGAATATCATCCACTAGGGAAACTGGTTAATTCAACTTATTTAGTTATATTAAAGAGAAAGTGAGGACGTTTATCCCACCTCCATTAGCCTCTGCATTCTCAGTCGTCTATGACTCTATTTTCTTTAAACATTTATTTGAAAGAGACTTCTGTAAATCAATTTTTAGAAGACACTTTGTGTGTGGGTAAATTCTGCTTCTGTGGAAGTTTATGTACTGCATTTAGGTGATCAAGATGAATAAAGAGATAGCAACAATGATTGACTTCCAGGTGAGAGAGCAGCAGTCTTGCAGACTTCCAGGGCTCTCTTGTGAGGGTTGGCGCTTGCCTTGTTTCTCCTGAGACATCAGAGTGGAACTCCTTTTGTAGCTTAGACCAGAGGCAGACAAAGGGCCTGGGGAGGAAATGTAATTTCTCTCAGTAAATGTTACCTAAATGGAGGCCTCTTGGGAACCCTGGCCTTTCTGCCAGAAATGTGGGCTTCTCTCCCTGATGAGTTTTTGCTCTCTGGGGCAGCTATTGGAACACTTTTTCTCACTACCTCCAGGGCTGGCCAGCACCGGTATCCCAATGGTGGTAGCGCCCGTCACCCAAGGGGAGAGCTGAGGGGGCTGTGAATGGGTGGATGCCGGTCCAGAAATCAGGATTGTGTGGATCATTACATCCTGCGTGAGGGCAAGGAACCAGGAGTGGAGGTGAGAAGGGGAACAACGAAGCTAGGTTTAGGACAAGGTGGCAGAAATGAGGCTTTGAGAGTGGCAGGACAGGGTGTTTGGGGCCAGTTTTTGTGGTCTCCGTCTCTCACCCAGGTCCAGAACCAGACATGTCCCCGTCTACCTAGACCAGCTGGGGCCGGCGGCGGGCTGAGCCGCTGAAGGGGAGTGCTATGAGTGGTCTCTCCACGTGGCTGGAAAGTCTGACCAACTGAGGGGACCTGGGAATGGAAACCAGTTTACTGTAGACTCAGGAACAGGGATATTTCTGATTCACCAGGGCAGGCTCCTCTCTCGTTTCTTGGAAGAGATTGCTCTCTTCTGCGCCTGGAGCCTGGGCAGTGCTCGAGAGGCAGCAAGGAGCATGAGTTTCCTGTCACTTCCTCTTTGGCAGGTTTTGTCTGCAGACACTGGCTCCCATACCCCATAATTACTTTTTCACATTTTTTAATATAGTAACACATGGTTGGGCTTGTGGTAGGGGAACCGAGTGCTGCCTCTGGGCCCTGAACACTATAAATAACTTCAGGGATCCTTTTATATGGTTAGGGAAGGAAGCAGCTTTTTTCTTAAGAAACAGCTCTAAGCAAAGAAGCAGAGTCTAGGAACAAATAATTTTTATTTTCAGGAGCCCCTTTGCCTTTTCTTCTTCTCTATAGATCAGAAATCTTATTGGTATTGATTTGTTTTCTCACCAGTGTGTGATATCTCTTTTTATCTCCCAGTGGTTATTGTAGCTGTCTTGGCATTTAGAGAGCAGTGCATACGTTTTGTCTATGAATGTGAAACTTAAAGCTCTCAAGTGCCTTCTCCAGGGTTAGCTTTGACTGTGGACTCCCCAACAGGCCGCCATCAGCAGGGGTGTGTGCTGCCTGCAGACCTGCAATCTCAAGTCATTCCTCATGGCTCCAACAACATTGTTCAACCATCCAAGGCACCCCAAACTTGGATCTTCCCAGGAATAGGAATTTAGGACATTTATTGTAGAGTTTAGTATTTACAATTCTTCATTGTCAAGAAGTTCTTCCTTTCATTTACCCTTTCAAAGTATTTTAAATTTTTTGCTTCTTATTTATTGAGTGGAGGTTGACAACAGTTGATTAAGATTACCTTTCAATAACTGCCCTTTATATGTTTCAACGCCTGGGTCTCTTAACTTGCACTTAATTTAATAATTAACACTTAAATAGGATAAACACTATTTTCTAAGTAGAAATGTAATAGAAAAATTTCTACCTGTAGCAGAAATATTTCAAAAACACTTTGAATGTTTCACTATAGTCTATATGCTTTAGTTTACCTCATATTTGTACAAATTTAATTCTCACAGTTCTCTTCTGAAGCACAGCAAGTAATTTCGGTTATGTTTACATTATATATAACATCTTTATATAATATATTTACATTACAGAAAGGCAAAGACACTAGCCCAATAAAGGAGATGTAAAAAAGACCACAACTGTCCTAGGCATTAAAATGCTTTGTTTCACCCTTAGCAACATTAATTCCCTGAAATAAAACTGTATCTATAGGCAAATAGGGGCTCATTTTACCTCTTAGATCCTACCTAAGTATTGCATAGTCAGTCTGGGACCAGGGACAAAAATTGCAGTGAGAAACAAGTCTGTGGGACTGGGTAAGGGGCAATGGCACACATTTCCTAGGGGAAAAGCATGAGGAAAACCAAAATCCATAGTCCTCCCTTGTTCTGGGCTAAACTCACAGAGCCCCTGGCACTGTGCTCCCGGTTTCCAATCTGACAAATGATGATGGAAATTTCTCCCTCTCACAGAAGGTAACTTTGTTTTGCTTCTCTCCCGCAAGTGTGTTCTTGTAGAAGATGGTGGTTCCCTCATCAGAGGTCGTGACCTGTAGGCCCCTGGCTGATGTGTACACCTGGTGCTGTGGTATTTGCGTGTCTGATGAGTCACAAAGGGACTGCTATTGGACTTCATCCTCAATAAATGATGCTGCTGGAGGATTTTACTTTGAAGACTTCTCTAGTGCTGAGAATCTGATAGAGCATATGTTTTGATGTGGTGTGCTGACAGTCACAGTATCTGTCAGAAGGAACTATGACGAATTAAATAGCAAAGTGCTTTTCTCTCATGATGTAGGAGCACTTATATGGAAAAAAGCTTGTATTATTTGCTGGGCCCTATCCCTTGCACCCCTATGCAAGGCCCTATTGGATTAAGTGGGCTGGCACCAGAACTGCGAGTTCTTGTTAACCATACACGCCAAAAAGGCTCTAACACAAACAATCCCTATGATAAAGTCAGCCCTTTACAAACAATATTTCCAGAAAATACTTGTACCTGTTCTCTGCCATGCTACGTTTTTTGACATGATTACATGGTTATGCTAAGGAATGGCATGTCGCCAAAAGCAGTCTGCCTGCTGGAGTTTCAACAGTGCTCATTATGAAGGAGAAGAAGTTTCTATTCCTACCCCTGGAAGGAAAAAGCCACTCACAGATAAAGTGTATGATATGACTACTATTGCTTTAGATAACTGCGAGTATTACTTCCGACATGATAAGTGATTGTTTTCTGTCTCGATCATACAGAGCTTGGCTCAGTCTTCTTAAGAAGAAGTGGAGGCATTTTTGAAGGCCACTTGATCAGTTTGAAACCTGTGGGAGCACGAGGTTGCCGTGCAGATAAAAATCAACACTGGTTTCAGCTACCACAGCAATGGCAGGCGGGGGGTGGCTGGAGAGTAGGTTTGGAAACTGGAAGAAAGGCCCCAGTGACTCTGGCAGAGAGATTTAGAGGCCTTGTGAGTCAACATTGTGCAGATCAAGATCTGTTAGATGGTTCCTTCCATGGTGGTGCTAACCTCATCAGATTAAGTTCACTGAGAGCTAGAATGCTCAGCTCCTCAGGATGGGTGTATCAATGAGGTGGATTTACTTTTAAATAGTCAAGCAGGAGTGTCAGCCCTCAGTACCTGATTTGCTAGGGGAGATATAAACAGGGAAATTTTAGGACTGATGAGAATATAATGAGTTAAGTTGCAGAAAAGGAATTCCGGTCCGCTCCTGGGTGCTATGAAAGTACGAGTATTATTGTAGTCTTTCAGTAGCCTTTGGTGGGAAAACTAGACTAGAGGATAAAACTCTAAGTTGAGGGACATTGTAACTATCAAAAGGTAAGAAATGGTAGTTGCTCCATCCTGAGACTTTGACGGGTGGCTAATAGATGGATTGTTGACTACAACATAAAAGCCAGAGGAGGAAAATCAGGGTAGAATCTGGGGACTTAAGGTAAGTCTAAAGACTGGGAGAGCATATGTGTGCAGGTAAGTATGTATGTGTGTGTCTACGTAGTTAAAAAGAAAAACTCCAATTTGAATAGTCATTTCCAAGACGCGTCGAGAGATCAAAAGAGGCCAGATGTAGAACAGGCTCTTCAAAATGCAATGGGATGGGTGTTTTGATGCTTTTTGCACCTTGAGACTGGTACCAGCAGGGATCAGTGTTAGGTATAAGAAGAAAAGAACAGCAGATTCAATTTCTCCAACTTTTCCACTCCTGTTCCTGTGGTTGCTGATACTACACCCTGTGGAATTGCATTTTTACAATCTCCTGGTATTACCATTGGTAGACAAGGGTGGAGAAGGGTCAAGGGATTTCACCTATATGAACACTTGTCCTGGCTCACTTTTAACACTCAGAATGGCACACAAGACTGTAGTTCTCCAACAGGAGAAAACTTCTCTGTTTTGAATGATAATGGGGAAAATCTATGCATCCCCCTTAGCTTGCTGCCTTCAATTTTCTGTCCTTCATGAGAGATGCAATAAAGTTTGGGAACTTCCCTCTTTGCTTAGTAGGGATGTGATTACCCAACTTTTGGCAAAGTGCTTGGGATTATCCAGAATGGAAATGCTATTTAAGGGCCAGGTATTGGGGTTTAGCCTTTTAAAAATTAAAATATCCCCACATGAGCTTTATCTGTGTTTCCCCTCCGTCGTCGGTGTGGGAGTTGCCAGTGGTGGAACTACAGGCTCAGAGGTTTCTGGGTACTGGCCGTTGCTCTCGGGACAGTTTGGTGGCAGAGTCTCCAGCCAGGGTCTTGGCCAGCAGAGCTGCTGTGGACCTTTTCTTCAGTGTTAGCCCTCTCTCTGGTGCCCAGAACTGAAGCCGGTGTCCCTGGAGTGCTAGGTTTGTTTTGGAGATAGGACTCCCCCAGCACCCTGCCTGCTTGTCACCTGCTGAGTTTCCTGAGAATTTTTGTACTGGGGAGACCTTCGGACATTAGGGAATCAGGGTCTTGAGAAGCCCCTTGGCTGTGTGGCTACCTACAGGCCATTATGAACTGGATATAACCCCCATGGAATTACTCTTACTAGTCGGCTCCCAAGTTCTTTATAAATTATATTTCATCTGTCTTTTTTTAAAGAGGGGTCTTGCAAGACATCATTCTTGTCACTTTCATTCTTTCCTTAATCTTCAGCTCCTGGAGTTTTCCCAGCTTGAGAGAGGGACCCCTGCCTTTCTTTGGGAGGAGGGGGTTCAAGAGCTCACCCCGGTCCCGGGTTACAGAGGATTTGCTGTTGCTGCAGTTCCTGCTTTCTTTTCAAAGTACCACAGGTCACATGATGACTTCCCGGCCCAGATGGGGAGATGATGTGGATAAAAGTATTTAGCAAAAGATCAAAAACTGGGCTGCACTTCTAAACGGCTTGCCTTTTAGAAAAAGCACATTAGCCTCTCACCCGGATGCTCTTGCAGGTAACTGTCAATACAGTACACAGGTGGCATGGTTATCTGGCCGTTTACTGCCTGATGCCTTGACGACTGCTGCCAGGCCTTCAGAAATAGGAAATGACTAATGAGGTGGTGGAAATTATGAACCAGGATTAATAAAACTTGAAAAGGAACAGTCTTCAGTGTTTGATCCTCCTTAGAGGAAGCTAAGTCTGAGTCCTAGATTCTTTTCCCTGAGGTGTTCTTCTGATTACTTGGCTGTAGTGGGAGTCGAGGCTGGAGCTGGGGACAGTGAGCCAAATGGTGCAGGAAGCAGAGCACTGCTCCCCATCCTGAAGGTCTGGACACGTGCATGACTGCAGTCCATCTGTGAAGAGTTCAGTTAAAGGAGCCACAAGCACAGAATAAAGAATTTTTAAGGATTGAAGTTTTGTGCCTGCTCATGAAGAACATTCTGGGAAGGCTTCCTTCACTACCTGAGTGATTTGTGTACTTTCTCATTAAAGACAGTTGTGGGAGTCTGACTAGGTTTCAGGGATTTGACATTTTTCTTTTTTAGTTTGGGAATCAAAATGCCTTTTCCTCGAGATCCATGATCCAGCATTCTTTAACGATACTATAGTCCTGTCTTTATCCCTCTTCCTTCTTCCACTTACATTCTCAGACTCCTCTATTCTATGTGGGAAAATGCTAAGTAGGCAAAAGGGGAAATGTACATTTTTTGTATTATAGATGATGAAGTAGGTTAAGCGGGTGTGAGGTATAGTGAAAAGAAAACCAAACTCTGGATAAGGAGACCTCAGCTCTAGGTCTCTTGGTTGCATGACCTCTAGGAAGGCCCTTCAAGCTCTCTGAGCCCAAAGGTGTCACTTTTATGATGGTGAGTCTTAACCAGGTATCTGCTAAGGTCTCCTCCTGCTCTCCTTAAAACACATCCGTGTGTGATACTGTGCTCTGAGCCAGTCTCAATTCCCTCATCTGAAAGTGCTGCAGTTTGCCCCGGAGCTGCCCTGTCAGCTCCCGATGAGGAGCGTCACAGGCACATCTAAGAACAGCGGTGAAACACGACCAGTTGCAGCCGCAGAGTGTTAACACTTGGGTGATTCCTGTAGTTGTGTCTTAATATTGCTGCAGATCAGCTGGTTAAGAAAAACCCCAGAAAGTATTTGTAGGGCCTATAAAATTAAAAATAGCTCTTGAATTTGCTCATTAAGGCCGACAGGGCCACAGAAGAATCGAGATGAACTGGCCCCCTAAGGGTTTTGGTGAATCAAAGCATCCCTGAAATCTCAAGCTAGTTCAGGGCTGCCGGGACATCACTGTGGCTTGGCAGGATGTGGGCATGGGTGGTGAGCATGAGTGCACGTGTCTGAGAAGATGTGTGCGCAAGTGTGCATGTGCGCTCGCGTGTACTTGAGAAATAAGAGAGAGACTTAGTAAAGAAGGTAGCCGATTTACAGCAAATTTATGTGAGAACTGGGAACTAAGGAATGAAGCCAAAAAGAGACTGACTAGTGTTAGAGTCTTGCTTTATCCACTCAGTATCTCCTTCTGACCTGCTTAAGGCTTTATGAAATCCTTAACACTAACAACAATCGCTCACTTTATTAAGTACTTACTACGTGCCAGGCAATCTTATGATAAGGTATTTAACTGCTCCATGCCTCAATTTCCCCATCTGTAAAATGAAGATATCATAGAACCTACCTCTTAGGGTTGTTGTGAGGATCAAATGAGTTAATATGGGTAGAAGCTTCGGGTTGTTAACAAAGATTCATGAGTTGGAATAGGGAAAGTTTTCACAACAGAGCCTGCACGTGATTTGTGCTTAGTAAGTGGTAGCTGTTAGTGTCCCCATTTTATGCACAGGGAAATGGAAGCTCAGAGGGTAAGTCCCTGCACTCCTCAGCTGGAGGGAGCTGAATTCAGCAGCCTGCCTCTGGAGGCCGCCTTCCGTCCTTCCGTTCTGGACCTTCATCAGGAATACGTTCCCCTGTTGCTGAACTTCATCAACTTAATGCAAGCTGGATCCTCAAGGCATTTGGGAAACAAGCTCCTTCAGAATCTGGTCCCCTAGGAGGATTAATTAAAAACGCTTTCTCCTACTCCATTGCTGTCTCCGGGCCTTTCCTCCGATGCCACCCTAGAACGGCGGTGGCCCTGTGGCAGTTGTCCCTCGACAGGTCCTTGGAACAGGTCTGAGAGAAAGCCTGTATGTTTAAAACAAATCCTTAAGCTTCTTTTGGCTCTTGCTCCCAACTTCACGTTCCTGTCGATCGGCTTTGTACAATAATGAAAACAAATGCTTTCAAGCAGATTTAGTGGATATACAGTAGTTAAAATAAAAAGCATATTTTCCTCTTGCCTGTTATCTAGCTATTCTATTACAAAATAAGATGGTAAAAAAAACAAACTGGTACAACAGAAGTTGAGAGCCCAAATGCCAGTGAAAATACAACACGTCTTTGAAAAAAATACTTCGATTTATTCTCTAACGGCTGAGTCTTTACATTAGAAAGGCAAATGGATAGTCCTGTAAGAGTTTCCTCAAATTGAAGACCCCTTCCCTGGCTCCTGGGAAAATGCTGGCCATGAGGCTAGGGCTTACTACATTGATCAAGAAAATGAGAGATAGGAAGAGAGCAGGGCAAATCTCTGAGCATCCCTTATACTGTGTGTCAGCTTACAAATGGTGGACATTGCTGGGAAGGAAGATTGAGTCGCACATGACTGCTCAGAAGGGGAGTCCAGGACCCCCTCCAGGACTGCGGGAGGACCATGCCTAAGGTGGGGCCAAGGTAGGTGAAGTGCTGGACGGTGGGGGATTTGCACTATGTGGCCAATCTCTCTTTTTCTCCCTCTCCTTGTCTCCCCAGGGAGTCCTGAGAAATTCTCCCCAGGGGAAATAGGGCGAAATGAGCTCTGAGGATAGCCTTGAAAGGCAAAGGATGTACAGGTTGGAAGAGGGAGCTTAGCTGGCTGGTTGTTGCTAGACAGCCGGACCTTGGCCTTAGGCTGTGCTGGATGTGTGTGCTCAAACCGCAGATCTGCTTCGAGACCTGCTGGCAGTGCTGCCTCCAGTTCTCATATGCCAAGAGTTCTGATTCCCTCAGCAGCCCCTAATCCAACTCTAGGCACAGCTGGCCTCAATTGCTGAGTTTTCTGCCCAGTTCTGTGCTCAGGCCTTGCACTACTCTGGCTCTGCCCTTGGGTGCCTGTCCATCCTGCTCTGGGTTCTGGCATCCTGCTGAATCACTCAGCTAAAAGGCTAGCCACTGGGTTTGTGGAGCTGAACCTGCAGCGGCCCTCGTCTGCTGCTTTGCAGAGGTTTGCTTTCTTCCTGTTTGCACTGTTGTCTCCAGGCTGGCACTTGAAGGAGCCCAACAGGCCATTATAGTCACACAGTCAAACAAAGATCTTTTAAGAGAACAATCGTCATTTGTTTCCCAGTTGGCATTTCTGGAGATTTAGCAGGATAATCTTGGATGTACGTCAGCAAGCATGAGCAGGAATCATCTTAATCCTTAACAAGGCATACAAATGAGTTGGGACCTCGTGAAAAATGTACAAAGAATTTCTCCTTTTCCTTTCTTCTCCTCAATTCCAGCTGTAGGCGTGTTGGAGGAGGGGCAGTTTCCTTTTGATCCAGCTACTTGCTGCAGAGACGCGGGTTCAGCGTTGGGGATGTTCTGGCCAAGTGTACACTCTTCATTCCTGAAGAGAGCTTCTGCCCCAACTGCCCGTTGCACATAAATCCCTTGAGGTCTCACTGGGAACCAGAGCTTAGACTCTTCCAGCCCTTCTTTCAAAGTCCTGACTTGAGTTAGCCTCAAAGAGGTGACTACTGGATTCCTGATCCTGTTTGGTTTTACAAAGGCAAAGGAACTCCACAAGTAGAAGACACCTCCAGCTCTTTCTTCAAAAAGGAGAGAGGAAGCGAGGGTGTTCACGAGGCTCCTCTCCATAGTTTCTTCCTCCTCAAGCACCATGGGTTGTGTCAGACCTATCTGTGGAGAGAGAAGGCAGGTGTGGGAGGGAGTACCTGTTACCCACTCCCCTCTCAGAGCACGGCTCCACTGTGCCTGTGATGCTAACCAGAACCCTCCTTGAGGAAGCTAGGCCTGAGGAAGGGAATCTGTGGAGCCGGCATTGTCCTCTCAAGAGCACCAGAGTTGTGGGGAACCTTTCCTTTTCTTGTTTGTTACATGGTCCCCCGTGCTTGTTGTTGTTGTTATTGTTACACCCAGTTTTCCTAGTTTTATCTATATGGAAAATTTCTATCTAATTTGCACTCACCAGGGATTTTTTTCTCCCCATATTTAGGCAAGTTATTTTACCAAATAAAATGAAAACTTGTTTAAGTTATGCTGATTAAGTTACCTCTAATCAGTTATCCTTTGAAGACTTGCTTTTTTTCTTTTTTCAAAGAATTAAATGAACATTAAATCTGAACATTTACATGATTAGCAAAATCCATGACATAATTGTTTTTAATCCTTAGATTTGAAATCACCATAGGTTTCATTATGGATTCTGTGGACCCCCAGCCAATGCACTCCCTCAGGTGGCAAATCTATGATATTTTCTATGAATGATATTAAGACCCTAGAGATAGAGTCCTTGTTTTATGATTCTTCGTTTACACTATTGTTGAGTGGAAAGTGAGAAACTCTGTAAACTACACCTCCTTTCTTCTACATTGCCCTCTGATTCTTCTCCACCCCTGCTGCGAATCCTCCTGCTCTTAATACAAAGTGAATGGCTTCAGTGGCCGCCCCGTGGCGTAGCAGTTAAGCGCATGCGCTCTGCTGCTGGCGGCCCAGGTTTGGATCCCGGGCGCCCACTGACACACCGCTTGTCTGGCCATGCTGAGGCGGTGTCCCACATACAGCAACTAGAAGGATGTGCAACTATGACATACAACTATCTACTGGGGCTTTGGGGAGAAAAAGGGGAAAAAAAGAGGAGGATTGGCGTGGATGTTAGCTCAGGGCTGATCTTCCTCACACATACAAAAAATAAAATAAAATACCCCCCCCAGAAAATGTGAATGACTTCACAGATTTTTTTCCAAAACTTAATCACCAGTTATGACTTGGACACTTAGCAAATTTTTATTGTAATTGTTTCCAATTAGCTATAATAACTTATATGATTTTCACTTTATATTCTAATACCTAACCAGAATCACATAGAATTTTAGAGCTGAAAGTCCCCCTAACTCTAATGCTGGGTGGTCAAATACATTTCAGCTTGTCTGCTGCCTCTGATCTGCTGGTCAGGACTGACTGTCTAGAGTGCTCTGACTCTGAGACCAAGTCTGGGTTTAGTGGGAAAGATCTCTATGGTCAATTAAGAAAACAGTCAATAATGCCTAAAATGCTTAAATCAAGAAATATCAGCATAAGCTCTTTATTTAGAAATATGGGATTGAACTTCCATTTCCAGCCAAGATGTAATAACAGAGATCAGATTTACCCTCGTGCTAAAACAAAAATATGGACACAATATATGAAAAAATATGTTTCAAAACATTGGGAATCAGGCAAAGAAGGATAGTGATCTCTGAGAAACAGGAATTAAATGAGATGAGCCTTATGATTGCCCCACCTTACTGCCTTGAGAGAGACGTGAGGTCATGGTGCAGGGAGGGGGAGCCCAGGTGGAGCCTTGTGGACTCCCTGAGTTGAGAAAATGTTGCTGGGGCGGGAGATTAGAGTATCTAGAGTTCTCAGGGCAGAGTAGCAGAGGGAAGAAAGCTGCGCAGAAAGAGAGCTTCAGAGGGAACCGCTTGAGTCTTCAGCTGGATACTGATAAGCATTTGCATGTGGGAAAACTAAGATTGGGGAAAGAACCATTAGAAAGGACTAGAGGGAGCAATCTTCAGAGCTCATGCAGGACCAATAATAGTTCCTGTTTTTGCCAGCCAGAGTGGGGAACCTCATAATTCGCAGGACATTAGATAGATGACTCCCAATGGTTTTGCCTTAGTAGTGGAGAAACGATTAGCTGAAGACCAAATATTGCTCCTAACAAAGCTTGAAAGCAAGACCTGAAAGGATTAAACTGTTTCCAAATAACTTAACCATAGTCCAGAACAAAACTTAAGAATATTTATAGGAATATAAAAATATCCAGCACCCAGCAAGGCAATATCCACAGAGTCTAGAGTCTATTCAGAAATTACCAGATGTGCAAAAAAGCAAGAAAATATGACCCATAATGAAGAGAAAAGTCAATAAAAACCAATCCAAAATAACACAGATGATAGAATTAGCAGACAAGGATATTAACGTAGTTATTATAACTGCATTCCTTTTTTTCAAGAAGCTAGAGGAAAAACTGAGCATATTAGAGACATGTAAGATATAAAAGACCCCAACTGAACTTCCACAGATGAAAAGTACAATGTCTGAGATGGAAAATGTACTGGATAGGATTAACAGAAGATTAGACATTACAGAATAAAAGATTAGTGAACCTGAAGACATAGAAATCAAACTATCCAAAATGAAACACAGAGAGAAAAAAGACTGAAAAAAAAGAACAGAGTGTCTGCTAGCTGTGGGACAACCTTGAGCAATCTCATATATATGTAATTGTAGTCTCCAAGGTGGGGAAAGAAAAATATGTGGAGGCATAATGGCCAAAAGTTTTCTAATTCAGATGAAAAATATAAACTCATAGATCTAAGAAGCACAACAAACCCCAACCACAAAAAACATGAAGAAAACTATACCAAGGCACAGCATAATCAAATTGTGTAAAATCTGTGATAAAGAGAAAATTTTAGAAATAAGGAGTAAAATACCAGAAGAAACAGCTAAAATAGTTAAAAGCAGTTGCCTATGGAGAGTGCGCTTGGGGAATAAGGAGAGAGAGTGGAGAGTGCTGATATTCTTCATTATAAACCTTTTAATACTATTAGCTTAGTTTTTAAAACATGTGCATATTATTTGAGAAAGTAAAAATCAAGAACAACAAACAAGCATGCAAAAAAATTCCCTGTCATTGAAATTCTACCAACAGAGTCAAACTGAAAGACAGAGATGATTTTCATCAGCTGTTTGAGGAGTGAGCAGTATGAATTTCTCATTTTCGCTTGTTAATGGACATCTTCTAGCACTGTCACAACTCGTTTTCTCTTCTCTTGCCCTTCTCCAGGAATCCGAGGGAATGAAGAGATGGGGAAGGGGCCAAGGTCGGCAGGGGGGAGAGGTTTGAAGCCCTATCCTGGCAATGATTTCAGGACCATTGTTTCTGAATAGAGATTACAGAAGTAGTAAACAATAGAGCTGTCATCCTGGTTTTCTTCATATTTTTTGCCTGGATGGCGTCAGTAGTCTCTAAGTGCCTTCCTATGTTCCATCCTCCAGACTAATCTTTCTGAAGTAGATTTGACCATGTCACTCCCCTGCTTAAGACCCATTGTCTTTGGGACAGGTCTATATGGATGGTCAGCCTCGTTGCTCATCTCTTATCCTTTCCCACTGGACTCTTTGATCCAACCTTATTGAGCTATTTTCACACTCTAATTGGTTCCAGCCTTTTCAAACTTTGCTTTGCACAGGTTGTTCCCTCTTACTGGAAGGTCCTCTCCTTCCAATCCCTCCACATTGATCTTCTTTGCCTGGTTAATACACCCTGCCTTTCAAGTACACTGTGCTCCCATAATAACTTGTGTTTACTTCATGCATAGCTCTTATGATTATTGTAATTGTCATTTTATATTAGCGTTTCTCAAAGTGGAGTCCCTTCAGAGTCATGTATGTATTGGGTAAACATGAACCTTTTTATGCCCCACCCTATACCTACAAATATGAATCTTTGGGCAGGGGAGTGCAGTATAGGAATCTTCATTTTAACGTAGCACCTTAGCTATTTTTTAAGCATAGTAAAATCTAAGGACAACTGGTTTATATGAAGTCATGAACCTTGCCTTTTTCTATTTTATCACCAGAGTCTACTGCAGTGATAGCATAGAGAGGGTTCCCAGTAAATGTGGAATGAATTAATAAGCAGGATATTGAAGGAATGGTAGGGCACGGAAAGGAGGAAGACCTTGGAAAGGAATGTAATGATCTCCTGGAGTCTATGATGGGGAACCGCAGGAAGTGAGAACAGATCAGCAATTTTACTTCACGAGTGCCAGAGTGAGGAGTTTGAAATAAACTCCTTAGGCAATAGAAATCCACTACAATGACATTCTAAAGGTGGTATTTAAGGAGACCTATCCAGAAGCAGCATTTGGTGGATATGAGTTGAAAGAGGCTGAAAGCAGGGAGGCCAGAATAGGGCAGAAATGCAGGCAGAAGTTGATATGGACTTGGTTTCTGGTGGCAACAGAGACTTTTTGAGGAACAAACTCCTACACATTGGTAGCTGATTTTATCTTGAGAATGAAGGCAGAAATGAAATCCAAAAGGAGTCCAAGATTTGAACTCTTTGTATCCAAGAGAAATAGTGCGATACATGATAGGATCGTGGATGTTGGAAAGAGGAGCTGCATGGAAGGGGCGACTAGGAATTCTGCTTTGGACATGTAGACTTTGAGGAGCTATGGGACACAGGTCCAAGTGAATCAGTCATGGGACAAACAGTTAATGAGGGCCAAGTATGTAGAGCCTCCATCTTTGAGACACACTCCATCAAAGACACACTTTGAGACAGGCTGATAAGGAAGAAAGAAGCGTAAGATGAAAAATTGTAATAGTTGAATAAATGTGTATAATATAGATAAAACAGTCTGGGGGAATAGAAGAGGGGCTGACTAACAGAATACAGAAAAGACTTTGGTCTGGGCCTTGAAGAGTGACTAGAACCTTACCTGAGGGAAGAGAGAAGGATGGCATTTTCAGGGACAGGGAACAGAATGAGGAAAGCAGGGAAGAGAGAACATGATGTATTTGAGGCAAATACATTCAGTACTGTTGGAACTCAGGTTCCAAGTGGGTAGAGTGCTGGAAGGTAAGATGAAGCCCTAGGATGAGGACAGGTAATGGGCAAACTTTTATGCCAAGCAAAGGAATTTGGATTTCTTCAAAATTTGGACAATAGAGAGTTTCTAAACAGGGTATGGTATAATTAGGTTTTATTTTTAGAGGAAGATAGATTGGTCTAGTAGCAGAGTGGAGACCAGATTGAATGTGGGCTGGCTGGTTGCTGGAAAAAAGGGTTGGGTGTTGTTGCAGTAGTCTAAGAGGATGATGGTCATCTCTGGCCATGCCAGTGATGTTGGAGATATGGAGGCTGCATTTGGTAAACAGGTAGATGGGGGTGGGACATGGGGGAAGGAGCCAAGGATAACTCTGAGGTTTCTAGCTCTGGACTCGAGGTTGACACCATTTTCTGGGATAGAGAAATGGAAAAGGAGAAGCATGTTTGCTATTTGCAATAAGGATAATGAGTTCTGTTTTGGACATCATTGTGGGCTGAATTGTGTTCCCCCAAAATTCATATGTTGAAATCCTAACCCCCATAACCTCAGAAGGTGACTGTATTTGGAGACAGGACCCCTAAAGAAGTGATTAAGTTAAAATGAAAAGTGATTAAGTTAAAATGAAAAATTAAGACCCTGTTAGGGTGGGGCCCTGATTCAATATGACTGGTGTCCTTATAAGAGGAAGAGACATCAGGGATGTGCATGCACAGTGGAAAGGCCATGTGAGGGCACAGCAAAAAGGTGGCCGTCTGCAAGTCCAGGAGAGAGGCCTCGGGAGAAACCAAACCTGCCAACAACCTTGATCTTGGACTTTCAGCCTTTCAGAACTGTGAGAAAATAAATGTCTGCTGTTTAAGCCACCAGGTTTGTGATATTCTGTTACGGCGGTCCTAGGAGACCAATAAAGACATGTGGAGTCCGAAGCCCCTTGGATACCTTGGTGGAGAGGTTGCGTAGGCTATTGGAAATAGGGGGCTGGGGCTCGAAAGAAAAGTTTGGGCTGGAAATCAAGATTTGAAAGTCATCAGGAGATGATGGAAACAGACCAGTTTACTCTTGTGAAATCTGACTGTGAGAGGAGTTGTTAGGTAGAGGGAAAGCTTGGGGAGAAGAGATTTGAGGAAGGGACTGAAGATTCAGAAGTGAGTAGATGTAGTGATGGCAGCTATTGGAGAAGGCAGGAGAGGGTGAAGGGTTGGCTTTGGTGAAGAGATGGGGAAGAACTAAGATGAGAGTAGGGGCTGCTATGTGTAATTTCAGATGTCAAGGATAGGAGAGCTCAAGAGAGGTCAGGTTTAGGTGACAATGACCAAAGACAACTGATCTGGGGGGATAGAAACAAATGCTCCTGTTGAACAAGCAACCACAGAGACTTTGATTTTCTACTCCTCCTTTCTAGCCATTGAGCTATGCCCTGATAGAGCTAGCCTTTCTGCAGCATTTGCCAAGTTGATGATTTTAAAAATTACATCTGTATGCATAAATACAACTTATAATACATGTATAAATGTGAGGATATTTCACATATATATATATATATTTTTTTTTTTGTGAGGAGATCAGCCCTGTGCTAACATCCGCCAATCCTCCTCTTTTTTTGCTGAGGAAGACGGCCCTGGGCTAACATCTGTGCCCATCTTCCTCCACTTTATATGGGACGCCGCCACAGCATGGCTTGCCAAGCAGTGCGTCGGTGCGCGCCCGGGATCCGAACCAGCGAACCCCGGGCCGCCGCAGCGGAGCGCGCGCACTTAACCGCTTGTGCCACCGGGCCGGCCCCTTCACATATATTTTTATTGGTATGTTCCTTTTTTACTATTTCTTTTCCTTTTTTACCCATACCTCTCTACCCACAATCATCAACCCTTGCCTTGTAACCCACAATGATAACTTGGTTTATAATCTTCCATCTTTTTTCTTCATGCTTTTATAATCAAATGAAAACATAAACACACACAGACATATATGTATCTATTCCTATGTAATTTTTAGCCATTTAAAAATAAAACTAGGGAGAGGAGTCAAGATGGTGGCGTAGGCAGACTCTGAATTCACCTCCTCCCGTGGACACAGCCAATTTACAACTACTCGTGGAAAAATTACCCCTGAGACAGAACTGAAAACTGGATGAGAGGAACTCCTGCAACAACGGACAATCCTAACTGAGGTGGAAGAGGCAGAGACACCCTTCTGGAGAGGAAAAACGCCGCCTTCACAAGCCGCCCGCCTCACGGCCGCCGGGAGCAGCTCACAGGTGCGCACCCTCCCTGGAGGCGCGGGGCCCTGAGCCGGGGAGCACCCCCGCTGTGGGCATTTTGTGGACCCAGCACAATCGAGACCAGCGGCATAATATCTGACTGTGCCTGCTACTAAAACATTGGGGAGCACCCCCAGAAAACCCGGTTCACAAAGAAACTAAAACTGGCTCTTAAAGGGCCCGCGCGCAAACTCACCCGTTCCAGAAAGCATCCTAAAATCACCAGAAAGAACGGTGTACAGTGCTTTGGTGACAAGAGACTCACCTAATAGGCCCTGAGTGCATCTCGGTGAGGGGTGAGACCTCTCCAGGGACTGGGACATTGGCGGCGGCCATTGTTGTGGCCTGGTGTGGGTGTGCTGACACAGACGCCATTGGAGTTCTCCCTGGGGCCTGCTAGCCCAGGGTCTGCCCCACCCGCTAGAGCACCGATTTAATCCAGCTCAGCCAGGGCGGGCAGCCCACCCTAGAGACTGGCCCCACCCAACAACAAGCCCTCAGGCAACTTGTGGGCCTGCATAGATTGGTGACTGGATTCTCTGCTGCCTGGCAACTGAGCCGACTTGAGCAGGGCAGGGTGTGCACAAGGAGCTAGTGGAGAGTGTGGGGCGGTGGCAGAGTGTGTGGGGCTCCCGCCGTGGAGAGACTGGGTCCTCTTGGGGAGGTTGGGGCACTCACACGGGGCAGGACTGTGTTGACTGTGTGTGTGGACCTGTGGGCGGCAGGGTTTGTCAGCTGCAGAAGACTTGTGCTTCTCAAAGACCCACATAGGAGGTTTGCTCCACCTTCCAAAACCTGAAACAATTGGGTGCTCCTGTGCCTGAGGCCAGCCCCACCCAGCTGCAATCCTCAGAGAGCTGACAAGAGACCTAATAGGCTAGAGGCTTACAGCAATTGTAAGGCCCTGAGCCTAACAACCTGCCACGCTGGGGGCTTACTCACTTAAAAGAAATACTGCAACACAAATGTGGTATTAGAACTTGCAGCCAACTGTGCTGGGGATCCCCACACCTGATAAAGAGACTGAAGGGCCCACAGCAACTACAAGCAGCTGAGCATTACAACAGCTGGCCAGGAGCATAACGCAGCCTCCCTGGGGGCCTACAGGGAGAGCAAACAGGCCACAGCAGAAGGATACACGTAGCCCACATAGGGGTCACCCCTGGAACATTGAGAACTGAGGGAAGCACACTGGAAGCCTCCCAAACCATCACTTACATAAGGTCACCTATCCAAGGGCAGGAGACGTAGCTGACCTACCTAATACGTAGACACAAGCACAGGGAAAGAGGCAAAATGAAGAGGCAAAAGAATACATTCCAAGTAAGGGAACAGGACAAAACCCCAGAAAAGGAACTACGTGAAGCAGAAATGAGCAACCTACCCAACAGAGAGTTCAAACTAAGAGTGTTAAGGATGCTCACTGATCTGGGGAGAAGAATAGATGAACTCAGTGAGAATGTCAACAAAGAAATGGAAGATATAAAAAAGAACCAATCAGAAATGAAGAATACAATACTGGAAATGAAAAATTCATTAGAGGGACTCAAAAGCAGAGTAGAGGATACAGAAGAACGGATCTGTGAGCTGGACGAAAGACTAGAAGAAATTACCCGAGGTGAACAGGTAAAAGAGAAAAGAATTCAAAAGACTGAGGACAGTCTAAGGGACCTCTGGGACAACATCAAGCGCACCAACATCCATGTTATAGGTGTCCCGGAAGGAGAAGAGCGAGACAAGGGGTCAGAGAATCTATTTCAAGAAATAATAGATGAAAACTTCCCTAACCTAAGGAAGGAAACAGACATCCAGGTACAGGAAGCACAGAGAGCCCCAAACAAGATAAACCCAAAGAGGCCCACACCAAGACACATCATAATCAAAATGTCCAGAATTAAAGATAAAGAGAGAATCCTAAAAGCCGCAAGAGAATGTCAAGTTACGTACAAAGGAAACCCCATAAGGCTATTAGCTGACTTCTCTGCAGAAACCTTACAGGCTAGAAGAGAATGGCACGATATATTTAAAGTGCTAAAAGGAAAAAACTTACAGCCAAGAATACTCTACCCAGCAAGGTTATCATTCAAAATGGAAGGAGAGATCAAAATTTTCCCAGATAAGCAAAAATTAAAGGAGTTTGTCACCAAGAAACCAGTGCTACAAGAAATGTTAAAGGGACTGATTTAAGGGGAAAAGAAAAGACCACAAATAGGAAAAATTATCTATTTCCATGATAAGAGGGTAATGGATACAAATGCACAACAAAGAGGTTAGATATGATATCAAAAACATGAGGGAGGAGGGGAGTTAAAGAGTACAGCTTTCAGACAGAGGTCAAACTAAAGTGACCATCAATTCTGTATAGAAGAAGAAAGGAACAGAGAAGGACTACTAAAACACTGAGAAAAAAAAAAAAGTTAAAAAATGGCAGTAAGTACATACTTATCAATAGCTACTTTAAACGTCAATGGACTAAATGCTCCAATTAAAAGGCATAGGGTGTGGGGCCAGCCCGGTGGCGCAAGCGGTTAAGTGCGCGCGCTCCGCTGCGGCGGCCCGGGGTTCGCTGGTTCGGATCCCGGGCGCGCACCGACGCACTGCTTGGCAAGCCATGCTGTGGCGGCGTCCCATATAAAGTGGAGGAAGATGGGCACAAATGTTAGCCCAGGGCCATCTTCCTCAGCAAAAAAAAAAAAAAAGAGGAGGATTGGCGGATGTTAGCACAGGGCTGATCTCCTCACAAAAAAAAAAAAAAAAAAAAAAAAAAAAAAAAAAAAAAGGCATAGGGTGGCTGACTGGATAAAAAAACAAGACCCATATATATGCTGCATACAAGAGACACACTTCAGACCTAAAGACACTCACAAACTGAAAGTGAAGGGATGGAAAAAGATACTCCACGCAAATGGCAATGAAAAGAAAGCTGGGGTAGCAGTACTCATATCAGACAAAATAGACTTCAAAACAAAAACTGTAAAAAGAGACAAAGAAGGGCATTACATAATGATCAAGGGAACAATCCAACAAGAGGATATAACACTTGTAAATATCTACGCACCCAATGTAGGTGCACCTAAATATATAAAGCAATTATTAACAGACATAAAAGCAGAAATAGACAGTAACACAATAATAGTAGGGGACTTTAACACTCCACTTACACCAACGGATAGATCATCCAAACAGAAGATCAATAAGGAAACATTGGCCTTAAACGACACACTAGAACAGATGGACCTAGTAGATATATACAGAGCATTCCATCCAAAAACCGAAGAATACATGTTCTTTTCAAAGGCACATGGAACATTCTCCAGGATTGATCACATATTAGGCCACAAAACAAGTCTCCATAAATTTAAGAGGATTGAAATAATACCAAGCATCTTTTCTGACCACAACGGTATGAAACTAGAAATCAACTATAGGAAGAAAATCAGAAAAGCCACAAATACGTGGAGATTAAACAAAATGCTACTGAACAACGACTGGGTTAACGAAGAAATCAAAGAAGAAATCAAAAAATACCTGGAGACAAATGAAAATGAAAATACGACATGCCAGAATTTATGGGATACAGCAAAAGCAGTTCTAAGAGGGAAGTTTATAGCAATACAGGCCTATCTCAACAAACAAGAAAAATCTCAAATAAACAATCTAACAATGCACCTGAAGGAACTGGAAAAAGAAGAACAAACAAAGCCCAAAATCAGTAGAAGAAGGGAAATAATAAAAATCAGAGCAGAAATAAATGAAATAGAGACCAAAAAAACAATAGAAAAAATTAATAAAACCAAGAGCTGGTTCTTTGAAAAGATCAACAAAATTGACAAACCTTTAGCTAGACTCACCAAGAAAAAAAGAGAGAAGGCACAAATAAGTAAAATCAGAAATGAAAGAGGAGAGGTTACAACAGACACCTCAGAAATACAAAAGATTATAAGAGAATACTATGAAAAGCTATATGCCAACCAATTCGACAATCTGGAAGAAATGGATAAATTCTTAGAATCATACAACTTTCCAAAACTGGATCAAGAAGAAGTAGAGAATTTGAATAGACCAATCACCAGTAAGGAGATCGAAACAGTAATCACAAACCTCCCCAAAAATAAAAGTCCAGGACCAGATGGCTTCCCTGGTGAATTCTACCAAACATTCAAAGAAGACTTAATATCTATCCTTCTCAAACTCTTCCAAAAAATTGAGGATGGGGGGAAGCTCCCTAACTCATTCTACGAAGCTGACATTACCCTGATACCAAAACCAGACAAGGACAACACAAAAAAAGAAAATTACAGGCCAATATCACTGATGAACATCGATGCAAAAATCCTCAATAAAATACTAGCAAATCGCATACAACAATACGTTAAAAAGATTATACATCACGATCAAGTGGGATTTATTCCAGGGATGCAGGGATGGTTTAACATTCGCAAATCAATCAACGTAATACACCACATTAATAAAATGAAGAATAAAAATCACATGATCATCTCAATAGATGCAGAGAAAGCATTTGACAAGATACAGCATCCATTTATGATAAAAACTCTGAATAAAATGGGTATAGAAGTAAAGTACCTCAACATAATAAAGACCATATATGAGAAACCCACAGCTAATATCATCCTCAATGGTGAAAAACTGAAAGCCATCCCTCTAAGAACAGGAACCAGACAAGGATGCCCACTGTCACCACTCCTATTTAACATAGTACTGGAAGTCCTAGCCAGAGCAATCAGGCGAGAGAAAGAAAGAAAAGGGATCCAAATTGGGAAGGAAGAAGTGAAACTGTCACTATTTGAAGATGACATGATTTTATATATAGAAAACCCTGAAGAATCCACCAGAAAACTTTTAGAAGTAATAAACGAATATGGTAAAGTTGCAGGATACAAAATCAACATACAAAAATCAGTTGCATTTCTGTACACTAACAACGAAGTAGCAGAAAGAGAAATTAAGAATACCATCCCATTTACGATTGCAACAAAAAGAATAAAATACCTAGGAATAAACTTAACCAAAGAGGTGAAAGATCTGTACACCGAAAACTGTAAAACATTTCTGAAAGAAATTGAAGAAGACACAAAGAAGTGGAAAGATATTCCGTGCTCTTGGATTGGAAGAATTAACATAGTTAAGATGTCCATACTTCCTAAAGCCATCTATAGATTCAATATCAAAGTTCCAACAACATTTTTCACAGAAATAGAACAAAGAATCCTAAAATTTATATGGAACAACAAAAGACCCTGAATAGCTAAAGGAATCCTGAGAAAAAAGAAGAAAGCTGGAGGTATCACACTCCCTGATTTCAAAATATACTACAAAGCTGTAGTAACCAAAACAGCATGGTACTGGCACAAAAACAGACACACAGATCAATGGAATAGAATCGAAAGCCCAGAAATAAACCCACACATCTATGGACAGCTAATCTTTGACAAAGGAGCCAAGAACATACAATGGGGAAAAGAAAGTCTCTTCAACAAATGGTGTTGGGAAAACTGGATAGCCATATGCAAAAAAATGAAAGTAGACCCTTACCTTACACCATACACAAAAATTAACTCCAAATGGATTAAAGACTTGAATGTAAGACCTGAAACTGTGAAACTTCTAGAAGAAAACATAGGCAGTATGCTCTTCGACATCGGTCTTAGCAACATCTTCTCAAACACCACGTCTGACCGGGCAAGAGAAACAATAGAAAAAATAAACAAATGGGACTACATCAAACTAAAAAGCTTCTGCACAGCAAAGGAAACCATCAACAAAACGAAAAGACAACCTAACAATTGGGAGAAGATATTTGCAAACCATACTTCTGATAAGGGCTTAATCTCCAAAATATATAAAGAACTCATGCATCTCAACAACAAAAAAACTACCAACCCCATTAAAAAATGGGCAAAGGACCTGAACAGACATTTCTCCAAAGAAGATATACAGATGGCCAACAGACACATGAAAAGATGTTCAAAATCATTAACTATCAAGGAAATGCAAATCAAAACTACAATGAGATATCACCTGACGCCAGTCAGAATGGCTATAATTAACAAGACAGGAAACAACATGTGTTGGAGAGGATGTGGAGAGAAGGGAACTCTCATACACTGCTGGTGGGAGTGCAAACTGGTGCAGCCACTATGGAAAACAGTATGGAGATTCCTCAAAACATCAAGGATAGAACTACCATATGATCCAGCCATCCCACTGCTGGGTATTTATCCAAAGAACTTGAAAACACCAATTTGTAAAGGTACATGCACCCCTGTGTTCATTGCAGCGTTATTCACAATAGCCAAGACTTGGAAGCAACCTAAGTGCCCATCAAGGGATGAATGGATAAAGAAGCTGTGGTATATATACACAATGGAATACTACTCAGCCATAAGAAACGATGAAATCCAGCCATTTGTGACATCATGGATGGACATTGAGGATATAATGCAAAGTGAAATAAGTCAGAGAGAGAAGGTCAAATACCGCATGATTTCCTTCATTAAGTAGTAGATAATAACAACAATAAACAAACACATAGGGACAGAGATTGGATTGGTGGTTACCAGAGGGGAAGGGGGGAGGGAGGAGGGTGAAAGGGATAATTTGGTACATGTGTGTCGCGATGGGTTGTAATTAGTAATTTGGTGGTGAACATGATGTAATCTATGCAGAAATAGAAGTACAATGATGTACACCTGAAATTTTTACAATGTTATAAACCAATGTTACTGCAATAAACAAAAAATTAAAAAAATAAAAAATAAAAAAATAAAAATAAAAATAAAACTAGGAATATGTTATATCCAATTTTTATGTCTTGCTTCTCTCAGAGTATCTTTTAGAAATCCCTCTGTCATCTGGTGCATGTTTAATTCATGATGTCCATTTACCATAATTTATTTTACCCTTATTGATGGGAATTCATTTGGTTTGCTTGTTTGTTTTATTCATTACGAAAAAATACTGCAATAATCATCCTCATATATTCGTTTTGTGTTGGTGCTTTTGATAGATTCCAAAGAATGGAATTACTGAGCCAAACGGATATTTGTCTATTTAGTTTGGATAGATTTTGCCAGACTGCTTTGCTAAAAGAGCCATAACATTTCCACCAGCAAAGTATGAGTACATTCTTTTCTTCATTAACTTTAGGTATGATATGGTATTCCTCTTTTAAAGTTTTTCTGTTCTAAGAGGTGTAAATGGTGCCCCATTGCTACTTTAATTGTGTTTCCCTGACTACTGTTGAATGTGAGAGTTTTACTACATTTGTTGACCATTTAGATTTGCTTTTCTATGACTCTTGGCTATTGTAAGTCTATGATATCTTTTGCCATGCAGAATATAGGTCTGTTTTTTCTTTTATAGCATCATGGTTTCCAGTGTTGGTTAAGGCCTCCCTAACCCTAAGTTGTATGTGGAATATCTTGGATATTATTGGAAACTTTTATTTTTTTCCATTTAAGTCTTCAATATATTTGGAATTTGCTTTTGTCTATGGAGTAACATACGAGTCCAATGTATTTTTCCTTCCAGATATCTAGCCAGTTGTACCAGCACAATTATCTATGCCCACTGAGTTGAAATACCACTGTGCTATATTAAATCCTCATATGCTTAAGGATTTATTTCTGTGTCTCGATTCAGATCTGATAGATAAACAGATATGCGGTTGCCCATACTGTGGTGACTTGATTATAGTGGCTTTATATTAAGTCCTAATATCTGGGGAGTCATGTGCTCCCTTTTCGTACTTTTATTGATTATTCTTGGGCATCTATTCTTCTACTCATTCTTTTTAAAAAAACATCTTTATTGAGATATAGTTCATATACCATACAATTCACCCCATCAGTTGGGGCTGGATGGACAAAGAGACCTCCCACCTCTTGGTCACACTCTCCCAGAACATAATGTCAGCACCAGGTAGCTGGGCAAAGGATGGGAAATGTTGATGTCCTGGACCTCTGGGCAAGATATCCCTGTAACTGGGAGCTCAGGGGAGAGGAAGCTCTGTGTTCTTGGCTGCACCAGTCTGGAGTGGAGTTTCTGTTTTGCTGAGCTTGGAAGGGAGAGGTAGGGAGCAGTCTTGATTTGAATACCACAGACACTCTTAGTTCTTATCAAATTTTAGTAGATTTTCTTGAGTTGATGTTTCTTCATTTGCTATGTGCTGATTTCCAGAAATTTTAAATTTTTTTAAAACAATTTTCACCACTTTTTCTGGGGAGCAGGTCCATGGTACTCCACACCCTATCATGCCAGAAGTTGATCTTCCATTTATTCTTAAAAATAATTTTATCCAATTAAAATAAAAAGCTTGTTAGGATTTTAATTTGACTTAAATTGTATATTAATTTGGAGAGAAGTCACATTTTTGTGATGTCTTTGCACCTAAAACATCATTTGTCTTTGCAATTGCACAGATCCTCATTTATGCTCTTCAATGAGACTTTATACATGTTAGTCCTGAGGCATTCTTTATAACTTATTCTTTAGTAATTTAAAATTTTGTCACCATAGTGAATGGAATATTTTTCTCCATATTCTTTTCTAGGGATTTACTCCTAGTTATAAATAAAAGCTATTGATTTTACATATTTATCTTATATTCAACCATCCAATAAAATTGTCTTATTAATTCCAGTAATTTTGTTTAAACTAGAATCTTTTAGCAAAAGAGAGATTTTTAAATGCAATTCAATTTTAAATCCGTAAATGTGAAAAAAAAGGTCCCCAAAATTTAGCAGGTAGAATTAGAAAGATTTTTAAATTTCTTTTAGGTTTATGTTTAAGTGCCAGTTAAAATTTCAGATATTAATTAAAAGAGGCACCTAAATTACAGAAGAAGCTGTTGGGCCTTCATGACCATATCATTATTTTTCCCTTTTATTACAAAGAACTTCTCCAGTGAGGTGTCTTAAGTTTTGCTTTAAAAAGACCGTTTTACTTACAACCAACAGTGAATATTTCATATAGGGATGGGGGAACACTGATGAAAGGAAGGGGATGGGGTTTGGGGTTTCATTTTTCAACCCCCAAATCTGCTGGTAAACCTGAGAGGAAGGTGCCTGGCCCTGTCGTGGTTAGCTTTCTGTGGTCTGTGGGTTTCTTTAGTTTGAGGGGTATCTGGAGGCTTAACTGACGATTCCAGGGCAAAAGGAAATGTTCCATGTGGCATACCCAAACATCAGCAGGAAGTCCTTTGAAAGGTTCATGGGAGAAATGGATTTTACATTGAAATTTATTGATCTTTCTGGTTCATATTCAGTATAAAAGTTACTGGGAAAGTGGCAGTTTAATCAGGATCACTCATTTCTCACAAACTAGGACCATAATCTGAGTAATGACAGCAACAACAGAAAAACAGTATTATTTGTGACCCATGTTTCTAATTTACAAAGTGCTTTCACATATATGCTCTCATTGGATCCTCTCAGATCAAGTCTAACAATTAAGACTGGGAAAATTCTGATTATTATAAATTTTTACAGATATAAAACCATGGCTCAGCTAAGTTGAGTGACTTGTGTAAGATCTTGGAGCTAGTATGAGGTGGAGTAGGACCAGAAGTCATTTCTTCTGACTTCTAGTCTAGTGTTCTTTCCATACTCAAAATCCCAACTCAAAGGCAACTCCCATCAATGGCCTAGTTTTTCTTTAATAGCATCTTTGGTCATTAGCTGACTTAGTGAAAACCTTCTATGGGAATTAGGTATTTTCACTCATAGGATCGACTCTTTCTAGTCCTTTGCCTTCATGTAATATCTTATTGTGCTGGATATCTTTCAGTGGTTCCTATAAATTCACTTACTGCCATTCTCTACCCTATCCTGTGTTATGGGAAGCTAACTTTTATGGACTGAATCAGTGAATTCACTTGCCCTCTGACTTGTGCTTGGGTTCCTCCAAAGGGGAGCACTTACGAGAGATCAGAGGATGGGAGTGGAATGAGTTTGGGTATTTATCCTAGCCCCCTCTGAAGCTAGGAAGGTCAATTTGCCTGAATTCTGGCCAATGGAAAGAGGGTTGAAGTTAGATACTCTGCTTCCAGGATACCCTAAATCTTCCCCCATGTACCAACCGGATGTTGATAATCAGAGCAACTTCAGAAACCAAGGGTCAAAGATAATAGAGCCTTGCCCATCTGGGTCCCTGAAGGATTGCGTGGAGCATAACCTCAATCCCCTGCCCTGCCAATTAGATCTTATGTGAGTGAGAAGTACATTGAATTAGCCACTGAGATTTGCAGATTAGCTGTTTAGCAGTTAGTATTATCCATATTACCACACTGCATCTGGTTTGTTTTGAGTAAGTTACATCTATCACTCTTAAAAAAATAACGATTTCCTTTAAAATACTGAAATTCACAGTTCATACAACAATGGCTCCATATCAGTGGTGGCTTTCACACTTCTAATTGTTGATTCATGACCCTCCAATAGATGGTGACTGATAATTTTAAAATATTCCTCTATGTATTTCATACCCACATGTGTCAATACAGACCTGCCTACTGTCCACTCAAGGGCAGCAAATAGAAAAACTGTTAGTATGACTTACATCATGATTTGATGAACTGTTGATTCAAAACTGCCATCAAACTTATCTGAATAAATTGATTATGCCATCTAGCTTGTCCTCCCTGCTTTTTATAACATTCATACCCTTCTTGGAGAACTGTCAGGACTGGGACACATCTCTTAACCTGTGACCTTGTGAGAGGTGAATCATGGGTCCTTTTCCTCACTTTGTTAGTTTTTTTCTTCCTTCTTTTAGTCCACTGGGTTGAGTTAATTTCTGGCATTAAAAGTACCTACACCATTTTAACTCTAACCCTTTATCTAAATGAGATAAAATATTTAAAGCACTCAGTAGAGATCCTGGCATACAGTAAGTACTTGTTATATGTATATATCTCTATCTATCTATGTAGCTATTTATCCATCCATTCATCCATCCATATTTTGAGACAGAAGCAGAGTCACATTCCCTTCTATCCCATGGACTGCTGATTCTCAAGGGAAGAACTATATCCAAGCTCCACAAGGTATTCAGTGGATGGGTGGAGTGAAATGTGACATCTTAGCTATTTCAGTTCCTTCACAGTCAACGCACTTTACTAATTCTCTACTGCTGTGTAACAAGTTACCGCAAACTTGAGCAACTTCAAACACTCATTTATTATCCCATAATTCCTGCAGATCAGAAGTCTGGGCATGGCTTAGCTGGGTTCTCTGCTCAAGGTCTCACAGGGCTGAAATCAGAATGTCAACCAGCCTGTGTTCTTATCTGGAGACTTGACTGGGGAAGAATCTGCTTCCAAGATCATTCAATTTGTTTGCAGTGTTCATTTCAATGCAGCTGTATAGTTGAGGTTCCCGTTTTCTTGCTGGCTCTTGGCCAGGGACCACTCTCAGCTCCCAGAGGCTGCCCTCAGGTCCTTGCCACGTGGCCGTCTCACAAGTCCTCTCACAACATGGCAGCTTACTTCTTCCAAGCCAGAAAGAGAATCTTGCTTGCTTGCATTCTCTGACTCTAGACTCTCTTTTGAAAGGCTCACCTGGTTGGGTTAGGTTCACTCCAGATTATCTCCTTTTATTAAAGTCAGCTGATCTGGGACCTTAATTACATCTGCAAAAATCCCTTCACCTTTGCCATATAGCATAATATAATCATGGGAGTGATATCTCATCACCTTTGCCATATTCTATTGATTAGAAGCAAATCAGAAATTCCATATGCACTCAGGTTGTGAGTCATTGGGGATCATCTTAGAATTCTGCCTACCACTGTCATTCAAATTGGTTTGTGCAATGCTCACCACCCTGCCCTTGTTGACCACTTGGACAGTAGAGCTTTCATGAAGATGAATGAATGAGAGGATGATGGATTCTAAGATCTTTGGAAAGAGAAGCCACACAGCAATGTGGTAAATATTACAAAGTAGCCTCATGATACCCTGCCTGTACTAAACTCCTGAGTAGATTGAGAAGATTTCCACTTCTCTATAGGCAGTTATATAGGTGTTGCTGCCTACAGGTAACAATAAGTAAGAGGAGATCTTGAGACACAGTGTTAGAGATCAAAAATCTTCATCCAGTTGAAATAAATAATTCTCATTGATCTGATTATTACTTTTGAAAGCTTTTCAGGAACCTCGGGGAAAATTCTTAATTTTAAAAGACACCGTTGTCCCAATGTAGGCTATCTGAATTTCTGTGCTAGTTCACAAGGTTCCTTGAAGTTTTCTCTAGGCCCACATTGAGAGGAGCCTCTTACTAAGTACCATGAAGTGTATGATCATGTGTGTGCATAGGAAGGGAGTGGGACTGAGAGGGGAGAGAGGGCTTGCTTTTCTCAGCAACAGATTCTGTTCTCTATTACTTCAAGGTTTCAAGAGAGAGGACCCTAAATGGACAGAAAGAAACACGTAAAGAATTTACTTAAAATGAAGTATAGATTTGTCAAGCTTGAATTGCTAGATTATTTAAAGTACAGCTTCAAAAAAATACCAAGGACTTGATTTTTACCTCTACTCCCTACCTCTAGGTATTTCTTTATACAAGAACTTCTGGGGTTTTATATTCCAAGATTGCCTCCAGATGGTCTGAAGTGTTCTCTCTCAGCCATTTCCTAATGGCATTTCTTTTCTTACCTGGGGAGAGGTACCACAGAGATCAATGCCAGAGGGCATTACTGAAAACATTGACCCAGAAGGCACACTCCAGGCCACTGGAAGCATCTGCTTCACAAATGTCAGGCTGGGGGACATCACCAGATGTTAGTGTTGAAATACCATTTAGAAGACAAACATTGACTCCAGGGGCCAAAGGTCACCTAAACAAAGAGCCAGACTTGCAATGAGGCTCAAAGTGAGAGTACAAAAACTAGATTCATGTGGCCATGACTCTGTCTGTGTTCTAGCTCACAGCTCATTAGACTTTCCAGAACTGTTGAAACTTTCTGCATTGTTTTCCAAGGCTTAGATTCTGAGTCCTATCTGGCATAATACTGGCTGGGAGGAGGGGATAGGGGAGGCAGGAGAAGTTAAGGTAGGCACAAATTACACGTGCAGATATGAAAATAATTTCTTCTTCATGTGGGATCTGGGGGATCCATGATACATAATTTAAAAGCCACTACACTAGAGGATTTTTAGGGTGTCTCACCGTAGGATTCAGTGAGGTCGTTCCTTTTCTTGGTGCTGAGGAAGGTACCCACACAGCCTTTCTAAGAGTGAAAGGATGAGCTTTCCTTTGCCCTTTCTGTTCACTGCTCTTGTCCATATTCTCAGTTCTATCCAGTTTGGAGGCCAGGGGATGACGAGCAGGTGAGTGGGCTCCTTCTTTGTATTCTGCCCCAGTCACACATCCTTTTATGCTTATGCTTTGGAAATAATGCTCACAAATGACAACTGATAACACCAGGTACTAGTTATCTGGTTGGGTTTAGATTGAGGGTGGAGCTGGGTCGAGATGGAGGCTGAGGATAGAAAGAGAAGCAGGAAGAAGGGACTGGCTTCTTACTTCTTCAACTACGTGTATTAAGACACCATGAGAGGTTAACAGAGTGCTGGCTTGACTACGAAATACCTTGACCACCAAGCAGGGAATTTGGAGACTTTTATTCATTACATCCCCAAATACTTATTACACCAGGAATAGTGAAGATCAATCAAACTATCCCGGCTTAAGTATTCTGTTCTGTATTTGGGCAACACCCTCTCAAAAAACGATTGTTGATGTAGAGCAGATTTGTAGAGAATTATAAAAAAAATTACTCACCCGTTAAACATTTTTCACAGACCTGAAAAGAGTATGAGGTGGTAAAATCAATAAAATTGGCATTCTCTTTTTTACTCATCTGGCACACATTTTTACTTGGCCCAGGTGAGACTTGTAAGAGTGATGACAGTATATTTGAAATGTTTTTCATTTCAATAGAATGTCTTTTTGAAGAATCTTGGACTTTGATTCTTTTTTTTTTTTTTTTTTTTACTTGAGATAAAGCTGAAGGATTTAACAGTTGTTTAACTTTCCAGGCACATAGCAACCAGCCAGTGGAAGAGCTGAGACCAAGAATCCTCAAATTTTGACTGACTGACTTTATCGGAAGAAAGAAATTGCCATTGGGCTGCTCTGTTCTGGGCCTTTGAGGGCGAGATTCATCGAGCTCGATGACCCAGTCAACCTCAGTGTGACTAATGGGTGCTGGGAAAGGATCAGGAACGGTTTAACGTGGAGGACACAGAGCTGGCATCTGTGGACTCCATCAGGCTTGCAGGGCCTGCATAGTCACTACTTCAGAACGCAGAACTGCCTCTTCAAAAATGAACGAGTTGTTCTCGGGGAGGCTCAATTCTCTGCTTTAAGCCAGAGAGGGGATTTACCTGGACAGCATCCATTCACCCTGTTTCTGGTAGAAAATGCTCTGATTTTTGTGGGAAGCTGCCCCTCTTCCACTGTCAGACCATATCACTTGGGTGGAACTGACTCCATTCCATGCTCCAAGGTTGGCCACCTAGGAAATTACATCCTTCTAGCCATAATGACTGGTTCTGGGTTGGGCATGTGACCCAATCAGAGTGAAGGAGACTCAGTTCTTGGAAATAGTTGGAAAAAGAGAAACTCTTTCTGTAGAGGGTTGTTGAGAGGATAGAAAAATGGCCT
This sequence comes from Diceros bicornis minor, assembly GCF_020826845.1. Taxonomy (NCBI): domain Eukaryota; kingdom Metazoa; phylum Chordata; class Mammalia; order Perissodactyla; family Rhinocerotidae; genus Diceros; species Diceros bicornis. Next base: position 4,366,007 of record NC_080763.1, on the reverse strand, counting down.
GGAGCTCCTCACATGTGTCTTGCCACTATACTGGGGGATCCTGCCAGAGAATAGAGCCAGCATAGTGGAAAGCTGAGTCAAGACATAGAGAGGCAGCTTCATGAAAATTGTTTGAGCACCTGGATACAGCCGTGGCTGAGGCCAGAAAACCCTTAGACTTTCTTTTTATAAGCCAATAAACTCCCCATTTTTTAAGGTAGTTTGAGTTGTTTTCATTTACCTGCAACAAAGAGAGCCTTGAATAACATGTATCCAAGCAGAGAGGAGAAATGAAATGTTTATTTACTCTTTCCCATGTTTTCAGACATATTAATCTATTTTATTTTTGAGGAAACCCTTTATCTCTCTAAATAAAGCCAAACCCAGATTCTCTAAAATTATCATTGGGGGAAGGTCTTCACACTGGGAGGGAGCCTTGACCTGCTGAAATCCACCTTCGCCTTGGAGAGTTCTTGCTCATCCTATGGCTGCTATCACATGTAAAAAGCCCTTCTCTTAATAAATACGTGTCCAAGTTCTGCAAGGTTGGCGATGCGGGGAGGCTTTCCCTGGTGGAGGGACCAGCTGGACTTCGTAGCCTCAATGCTTGTTTCCCTGATGTTCGTCTTTCATTGAGATTATTAAAAGAGTCAACATGTTTTCTCACAGGCTTATGCTGAGCAGATGAGGAAAATGGGCCACCCCCACCTCTCGCTTCCCCTGACCTGCCTCATCCTCATCCAGGATTTATAAATACAGGTGCACAACCTCTGCCTTTCCTCTGACCATTAGGAAGGCAAGGCGGACAGAAAGAGCACTTGTTGCAACGACATGCACCATGCTGCTCTGCTTCCTTTTCTTTTCTGTTCCTGTTAGGGAACCTCTCCCTTCAACTCCTTATTTGAGGTCTATGTGCTCAGCTTTTTACTGAGCATTACTGTCATTTTACTGGTTAAAGTGTATAGAGTTGACATTTTTTCCCAACAAAGGTTTACAAACGTATTCCAACACTGCTTCATTTTTCTTATACAGTCCCTGAGTACAGTATTGCTCCATAAAATAGACTTATTACAACGGATTCTTGATGAGATGCCATTCTCTGTGTTGAAGGTAGATGTAAGGTCATATGTGACATTGTCCACTTTGAAACAACTGGCTGTGTCAGTACAGACTCTTCTGGCAGTTCTAACACTGGGGACACAACAGCGGAACTTTTTACAAAGAAGTTGCCTGGTTCTCCTGATTATTCTGGAGTCAAAATTTCTGTGGTAGGCCCAGTTATGTGCACTTCGAAAAGTCTCTGAAGGTCATTCTGGTGTACAGCCAGGTTGAAAACTACTGGACCACAATCTCAGGTCTGGGGGGACTCAGAGTCAAACTATACCAAGCTGGTTTTGAGTTCATTAAATAAAATGTAGACTCATTAAATAAAATATAGACATTAAATAAAATACTCAGTGGCTTAAAACAAAGTGATTTAAAATTTCTCATGAGTCTCTGGATTGTCTGGCAGCCTGCTTTACAGGGTGTCAGTAGGGACACTGGAACAGGTGGAAGGTCCAAAGTGGCCTTACTCCCATGGCTGGCAGTTCATACTGGCCTCTAGCTGGGAGGTCAACTGGGGCTGTAAACCAGGGGTCTCTTCCATGTGGCTTCTCCACATGGCCGCTTGGGTTTACTTATAGTAGGCTGGCTGGGTTCCAACAAGGTGCGTTCTACAAGGAGAAGTCTCGATGTGCAGGGACTAATCTAGCTTTGCCAAAACTCATCAGATGACCAAGCCTAGAGTCAGTGTGAGATGGGATGACACAGGGGTGTGAATTCTGGAAGCTGTGGTCATTAGGGGCACCAAATTTCAGTCTGTTGCACTACTTTCCTGTGTCTTCATGGTAAAGATCCTAATAGCTATGGTCCAATGCCGTAAAGGTTATGGAAGTCAGTGATGGTTTATCACAGTCCTTGCATCTGAGAGCTTTGCTGTCTGCTGCACTCTGCTTCCCAGACAGTATCCTCCTTATCACTTTTGAGTCATGTAAATGCTAGGTCTACCTATTATTACTAAATTATACCGAACCATATTATTTCAATTTTCCTCTTCCTACATCTCTCCAGGCTATAGGGACTTAGGGTGAGTTTCTGAACCTGTAATGCTTGATGTGAAATATTTCCTTCCCTGTGGGCAAAGCAACAAATCTTTCAAAGTGAAGATGAAAAATTTATTTATTTATTCCACAAACATTTTCTCAGTGCCTACTGTGTGTTTGATGCTTTCTCAGACCTCTCTGTCTCTCTCATAATAACATTAAAAAGATGAAATAAGTGTTGACATTAAAATATTGTCCTCCATGACCATGAAACACTGGTTACTAATAAACTAGTACTCAGTATATAAATGAAAAGCCAATTTTATTTGTTGCCCACTGAAGCTCAAATGACCAGACAAAGTTACCTTATTTTGAGAAGAGACCGGTACTCATTAGGTGTCGATTACCTATGTGTGAATACTGGTAATGGAGGGATTTCCGTAAGTGCAGTATCATGAGTGAGGTGGTGTGGTATGCAGGAGCTGTTAAATGAGGAACGAGACCCTAAGTTTATATTGAAGGACAAAATAATAATTCAAAATGAGCGTGGGTCACTGGAAGACAGAACAGCCTGTAGGAGGAACTAGATGCTGAGTTGATTTTGAGCAAAAGGTAAGCTGTCTTTAGGGGACGAGACCAAGTTAAAACATACCACATAGATACCCTCCCCCAATAATTGTATCATTAAGGTGCGGGGGAGGAGGAACAATGGGGGTATTTTGAAGAGACAAAGAAGTTTTAAAGGGGAATTGAATTCTAGAGAGTTGGGAAAGGCTATTAACCTCATTGCTTTGAAGGTCTTGGTGAGGAGGTGAGGAGCAGTGTTTGGGGAGGCAGATCATCTTAGCACCAGCTAGGAGCTACCTCTTCCTACTTCTTCTTATACCTTCTTGAATAACTACCCAGCCCAGACCTTGAGCAACATGGGGCTCCCTTGAGAGTGGGGGCTGAGGTGACTGCTCCAACTCCCACATGTTCCAAACATTACCAGTTGCTGTTAGAGGCCTTCAATAGCAAATTAGCTATTCCAGAACTAATATCTAAGTAGTTGGTCAATCAAAAGTTGGCAATCTTGAAGACTATAAGCTAGGGGTTTAGTCTTTCTAATGGCTGGTATTCTGGTAGCACTGATTGCTGTTACATAACTCATTGAATACCTCTTTTACGTGATTGATATATCACTCACACTATCAAAAGTTTCTTTAAGGATGCAGATTTTTTTTTTTTTTTTTTTTTAAATAGAGGCTTGGAAATTAATGCAAGGTCTAAAGCAGTAGTCACTTAGGTTTCAAGTATCATTTGCATACTTGAAAAATTTGTATGGATTACCCCAGACAGCATTTGAGTCCCCTTGATACTGAGTCCCCAGGGCAAGGCTTCTGGGGGAACAAGGGACATTGCTGTGCCCAGGGATAATTCTGCCATTATTTGCTGTGAACTCAAGGCAATGGAGAGCCTTTCTGAATTTGATGGTAGAATATGTCACTTATTTACCTGTTTGTTTCCCTCACAAAGCCAGGTTTACTGTCATTGGTAGATGGGGGTAGTGGTGGTAAAGGATGATTGGTATTTATCTTTTTTCCCAGAACCTAGTACAATGCCTTGCACATAGTAATTCTCAAAGATGCTGAATGAATTAATATACTTTTCCAGTTCTATTTTCCCTTTCCTCCCTTCATAACTCTATGATCCAATCAAACTGTGTGTGTGTATTTTTAAAAGCACCATCTCTGCTTGCTTCAAGGTTTGTTCATATGCAGTCTTCTCCATAAGATCATCTTCAATTATTTCCCATTCCCAAGCTGGAAGCCTTCCCCTTTCTTTTTCTTTTTCTTTTTTTTTGTGAGGAAGATCAGCCCTGAGCTAACATCCATGCCAATTTTCCTCTTTTTGCTGAGGAAGACTGGCCCTGGGCTAACATCCGTGCCCATCTTCCTCTACTTTATATGGGACACCACCACAGCATGGCCTGACAAGCGGTGCGTCTGTGTGCGCCAGGGATACGAACCCCGGCCACCAGTAGCGAGCGCTCGCACTTTAACCACTACGCCACAGGGCCAGCCCTCTTCCCCTTTCTTAAGAACTCCCATAGTGTTTTATTTGTGGCTTTCTCTTTGGAATTTATCATTATTATTTTTGTATTATAATTAGCAATTCTCTATATTTACTTCTGTATTTGATGGCAAAATTCTTGTCCAAACTATCTTTCTCTCTTCTTAATATAATACCCTACATCTAGTAGGGCCTCAATTAACATTGGGTGAACGGATGACTGGATGAGTGGATGGATGCAGGAATTGTGACACTGTTAATTGTGTCCCCAGATCCTTCTCAAATCCTTACTGCTGCCCTGTCTGAAGTTCTTAGGAAGACAAGACACAGGCCACTCCCAGCAAATGAGTGTTGTTTATTCTTAGCTGGAGCTTTTGCCTCAATCCTTCTTAGATTTTCTACTCTATTGAGCTAAGATAGGCAAAGTAGAAACCTCAAGAATTCTCTTTACCTTTCTTCCCTAATGTTGAAGACAGAACAGGCTGAAAGCAGTCTCTTTCCATGCTCTCTTTCTTGTTCTGGCCCCTCACTCAGAACTCTCTCCCCAAAGCATTAGGCACCTTTAATCTCCAACTTAGCCTCAGCCAGAGGAGAGGAAACAGAAGTCATCTCGATAAAGGAACTATCACTGGTTTATAACAAAGACTGCAACTTTGGTGAGATATTTGTTGACTTCTCTGGGCATGTGTGTGTATTTGTGTGTGAGTGTGTGTGTGTTTGCATGTGTTACGACATGGAGAGTGGTACAATGTATTTCTAGAGTTCTTTAGTATATTATTTACGGTTTTCAAAGAACATTAGTATACATCTTTTATATACATATACACATGTATAAGCCACAAGAACTCCTTTGGGTGGTTGGCTGAGCTGCCCATTGCCCAATCTCATTCTTAGTACAAAGCAACTTTCAGGGTAAAAGCTGTCATCTGTTTCACTGTACAGTGGACATGTGGGAATATTGTGATGCCTGAAGCTTTTTAGCTGAAGGAGACTTGGGGTCAAATCCATTCCTGGGGCATTCATATGTAGATCCTATATATGTGGTCCATACTGAGTAACCTGTTTACAATTTCTTTGTAAAAAGCATGTGGCAGCCAGTTGTCTTTTGCCTTTTTCCATTGGAAAGACACATGGCAACTAGCTCTCTGGATTTACAGATGTGGGTTAGCTGAAACGGTAATGTAGATAGGCGATGTTTTCCCATAGACACTGCTGCGTGGTAGTTCTGCTCATAGCCAGTGCTGGTTTTTTTTTAAATTTTCTCTATTAATATAAATTATTATTACTTGTATGTTATTTATTCAGAACAAAGGTCTAAAGAGGCTCTTATTTGGTAAAATTATTTTGATGTACAATTTATTAAAAGTATTAAGAGAACTTTGTTTTAGAGAATTAAAAAGATAATTCCTCAAGGAAACCTGATAACTGAGAAATTTATCTATTTGCTTAAAAGATGAGAGGTCAATTAGCTGTAAACTTAATTATCTCAAGAAACACTACCAGTTGCTGTTTGAGGCCTTCAATAGCAAGTTAGCTATTCCAGAACTAATATCTAGGTAGCTGGTCAATCAAAAGTTGGCAGTCTTGAAGACTATAGGCCAGTGGTTTAGTCTTTCTAATGGCTGGTATCCAGGTGGCACTAATTCCTGTTCTGTAACTCGTCAAACACATCTTTACCTGACTTATATATCACTCACACTATCAAAAATATCTTTCAAGATGCTGATTCTTTAAAAAAAAGAGGCTTGAGAATTAATGCAAGGTCTAAAGCCATAGTCAATCATAGGAATTGTGTTAGAGCCTACTATTTTATTGCCCCCTTTTTGGAAAAAAGAGCAAGTCTAATGGCAAAGAATGAAGTGGAAGATCATGAAACTTAGATTCTTATAGGTTTGTGTCTACTAATAGCCATTATAGGGGAAATTTATTTTCTGGGCTTTAATTACTGCCTTCCTAAATAATATTCAATCAATGAAAAGAGAAGAGTAAACAACTAGGGTGATATATAAGCATTTAACTCTGTCCCAAAGATAATCAACTTGGTTTCTTTATCTTTAATAAACCAAATGTCAGAACAGTATTTTGGGCTACTTCAGAGTATGAAAAGGGTCATCAATGTGAAAGCAATTAAACTAATGCCTGAAGGTGTTCGTTAACACATTTCTGGTAAACAGATAAGGTTACTGCTCTCTAAATGCTGTTTACCTAAAATGAATAACATGGATGCAAACAAACAATGGAACTGAAACAGCAGCAGACAAGTTGAAGAGAGTTTTATATTTTGTTTAGGAATAGAAATGAGTCTGATTTATAGACTTGTAATGAAATGTAAGTATAGGGAGTGGAGCAAACCATCACCTCACTAGTTGGATAAAGAAAGCTGGACTTTTATGCACCAACTCTGGAAAAAAACATTTTCAAGGCCCTCTTACTGTGTGCTTTCATTTTATTTTGTGGGAAGATGTATATATACAATTGTATATATTATACATGTATAATACAATTTCTATATGTGTTTACATATAAATTACATATATACATTTGAACCAGACTATTGAACTAGACTATGTTGCACAGATTCCCTGACTTTACTTGTGTTTATACATAAAAATATATGTTCTGCTGAAATTACAGATGTTTCCTTGGTGAAAATCTCCGTCTTCATTCTTTACTCACCTGGTACTTTTTCTTCCCTCTGGCATTGGCCACTTGGAGTGGAATAGAACCTGACCTAATATAGAGAAGGGGAATACCATATTTTATCTCATTTCAATTTTTCAGAGGCTACACAAAGGTTAGCGAAAGACAGTAACCTGAAGTGTGGTGTTAGAATTCATTAATTCATCTAGGCTCTTGGATAATGATCCATGTTGGCTATACCTAGAAACAATGTGATCATTCTGCAGAACACTGGGAAATGATCCAGTGGTCTGGCAGACTTCCAGAACAATCCCTTAAGGTCGAAGCTTGGTTCTCCTTATCACTCTAGTGATATGGAACACACAGATTCCAGGGTGCAAAGAAGGTGATGGGTGAATGGGCATTTGCTACCTGAGTAAAGGAATGGAGGAAACCACTCTCTGGGCATCCCTTACCCCTAAAAAAGAAGACAGTATCTGCTGATGGAGACTGGTCTGGTCTGTACTTTATTATGAAGAAGCCCCTTTCTGGAACATTTACTTAGAAGCTCACTATTGTAGGCTTGCATTATTTCTAGGTGACAACAATGAAATTTATACCATCTTCAGGGTAATTATTTTGTTCACTCAGCTAACGCGTTGGCATGGCATTTGGCTGCGTGGGGGCCAGAGTTGTCTTTCTCCTTTGTGATGGAAAGCCTGGGCTCTGATGGACACTTAGCCTGCTTGACTAGTCTCCTTTCACTTCCCCCTGTGCACTGTGCTCCAGCCGCTTGAGCATTCTCTCTGTGGTTTGAACAAAGCTTGTTTCCACCTCATGTCGTTGGTGCTTGCTGTTTTCTCTTTCTGGAAGACTCTGCCCTAGCTCTACAGAAGGCTGCTCTTCCTTGGCATTCTTGCCTCTGTTCACATATCACCTCCACATATCACCCACTCAATATTAGCCTTGTCCCTGTCTTCTACCAGTCATTTTTTATCATATCACCCTATTTTTTTTTATCACTTTCTAAAATTAACTTTCTTACCTCTTTGATTCCATGTTTATTGGCTCTCTTTGCTGATAAGGGATGCCCACCATGCACACCTCTGTATCCACTGTGCCTAGAACAGTGAATGGCATACAGTGGTGCTCAATAAATATCAATGACCAAATTGGATTTTGTTTTTTTTCTTCCAGCTTTATTGAGACATAATTGACATATAACATTGCATAAGACTAAACTGGATTTTAGATTCATCTCCAGCTCGTAGAGTTCATGTCTTTCTGAGAAAACTTGCTTTCTTATAGCTAGAGGCTGGCTGTTAAGAATTCCAGATTAAAATATTGGTGGTAGAACAAATAAAGCAATACTTTGGCTGATTTTTCCATAATATTGAGAATGGTCGCTAAAAGGGTAGGAAAGGGGTAAAAGAAAGAAAAATGTACTTAAGTATGAGGTACTAAGGATTTTCTTTTTCCACCTTCCTAGCTGGATTAGAACAGATGTTTGCTGGAATAGAAGTTGCCTTATTTATTCCCAAGCTGTTTGGTCTTTTCTTTTATCGTGAGTGGGCCTTTGTGTTGGGAAGGAGCTGTAAGACTTCCTGCTTACTCCAGCATAGACATCTGTTAGTCAAAAAAACATTTCTCCATACACTTCAAGTGGATACTTTCTTCTTGTATGAACGGAAATATGCTGACTATAAGAAGGCCAAGGAGAAAAAAAATTTTCCGTCGGATATCCTTATATGGAAAACATAAGATGTGCTTATAATGTGCAAACAGCTATTACTCTGAAAGAGAATTATTAACATGCATTAACTTTGATAAAAATAAAAACTAAATCATTTCCATTGATATAAACCATTTGTTTTTCAACTGGGATATTCATAAACTTCAATTATAAAATTAATGACAGATGCACAAGAAGTAATATATCTGGCTTCCACATGCATGCATTGGAGTTAGTCCTTTTAAATGCCCATTTTAAAACTCTTCCTTTTTTATAGGACTGAAGTAATTTAGAAGTGATAAGCTTATTATTTTTACCTGTGCTATTTTATAATAATCTAGACAACTCATTTAATCTGAACTATTTGCCCTTTGCTTTTTCACTTGTTCATCTTCTGTCCTTAAATATTTCATTCTCCTAGTGACACCAGGGCTGGGGTCATGAAGGACCCTTTGTAAAAAATGAGGAGGGGCTTCTCCTCCCCCAAGATCATGTTTCCATAAACACTGAAATTTCCTGAAGATCTGCATAGTGGAATAAGAACAATACTCACACTTAGTTCTTTAGACGTTTTTTGTTGGAGAAAACTTAAAATGACCTTAAAATAATATGAAACATCTTTCAAATATTTCTTCATTCATCAAGTTAAATAGGACTTCTGGTTTGGAAAGAACCTTAACATTGAGTGAGAGTCCACCAGAGGGAAGATAAAATTGGAGATATCTCAAAGGCAGTAGGAGTCATGCCTTCTTTCAGGTAGCGCACACCAAAGGATGGCACTAGCGCATGTCCAGAGAGAACTGTGTAACATTCACATGTGCAGCGCAATAAGGAAGATTTGTGCCTCCATCTTATGACCCTCTGGGGATGTATGAATGAAGAGAAAATTATTTATAAATTTAGATTATCTAGGATAGGGATTTATCACCTGGGGTCCAAGAAACCTGAATCTATGGATGATTCACCGTAGTCTATGACCTCTTTAAGTTATGTGCCAAATTTGGTGCATGTGTATGCATGTTCGTTTTCCATTGTTGGTGAGGGGAGTGTTCACTAGCTTTTGTTTGGTTCTCGAAAGGGTGTGCGACCCCCAAAAAGGTGAAGAATCATGGCAACAGACCATGCATTTCCCAAACGCTGTTTCATGGGACTTAATGGACTGCATGATGTCATTAGGTCCTCATGTCGTCAGATAAGCCTGGGAAACTTTGTTTAATGTATCTCACCTATTCGAGATTCATAAAACATTAACTTATTAAAGGCTCTAAGATATCCTGTAGTGAAGAAGCCTATTTTGCATTATTTAAACTAGCATTTTATTTGACAATGAAGCCCAGTTTTTGTAAAATACCTATAAATATCTCATGGGTACTAGAGTTCAACGCAATGAAGTTTGAGAAATGTCGAACTAGAATTAGTGCCCAGATACCCTGCCTCTCAATGTTTAGAGTTGCTCTTCAGGGCCTGTTGTTGAAAAATTCTTTCTTGTGTCTTCTAAGATGGGACTTGACTGATTAGAAAAATCATACAATTTGAGGGTTGGAAGGCCACCTACTTGCAGGTCTACGTGTAAATACAGGTCACCTAATTAATGCTCCATTGTGTATCTAAATTGTCTCTATGAACATCACATAAAATGGTATTTCCACAACTTTGCAATCCTTTCCTTAATAGAGAATTCAGTAAGTCTAAGGCTGTCACACCATTTCCAGGCTGTTCCATCCCTCATCTGGTTCCTTTTCCTGGAGATGAATCTGTCTTCAAAATGATAGCCCATCTGGTGTTTGAAGAGAGGCAGCAGCAGCAGATCTTCTTGAATCTTTGCTTTTCTAGAAGAGCAGCTACAGTTCTTTCTGTTGCTCCTCATGGTTTGGAGCCCTCACACCCCTGGCACTGATGTTTGGTTTCTCCTTCACTGAGCCTCGCACAGGGCATTCTGCCAACCCAGACTGCTTTGCCAAAGTGACTGGAACATTTCACTGAACGAGTGCATCCTCTTTAGTCCCCCTTTCAGGAAAATTCACACATGCCTCTTTCCATCTGGTGTCTGTTGCCACAGCCACGTGTTCTCTGAGAATGAGCCCACCCACCCACAACTGGGTGTGTAGAGCCACTTTTGCATTACTTAACCCTGCCTGGGCCATGATTGATGGACTGAGGGTGGAGATCTGACCCCAGTTTGGCCAATCGAATTGTCTGTCCTGATGATTGGGATTGGGTTAGTTGATCCTACATACTCTCTCCTGGGACTAGGGGCTTATATGTTTAGGAGCTGATGGGGCAACCAGGTGCATGAAGAAGCTGAGAAACAATTGAAGAGAGAGAAGGATGAGTCAGATGGGCAGGGGGAAGCAGAAGTGTGCGTGTGTGTGTGTGTGTGTGTGAGAGAGAGACAGAGAGAGAGAGAGAGAGAGAAATAGCCATTTCCCACTCTTTCTTTCTTGTGAGGATCTTTCTGACCTCCTGTCTTCAGGTTCATTGAAATACTCTTAATTCTTTATAATAAATTCTCCTTTTTTGCTGGAGCAAAAAGGTAGGTTTCTATTGCTTACACTCAGAAGATCCTTGACAAAAAGAAAGCCCAAGTTCTTGGGAGAAAATGAACATCCTCCAGGGAAGAATTGGATTATTGTAGACTTCTCCTACCCTGTCTCCTTCTGTTCAGCACCTCACCCCACCCTCACTCAACTTATTAATTTGTCCTACTTCCATGCCTCTGCTTAGGCTATGCTCTCTTCTACAATGCTATCCCATATCCTTTCAGTCTATTTAAATCCTACCTCTCCTTTTAGGATGCAATTATTCTTCTTCTTTGAAGCTTTCCCTGACCACTCAATAAATACTTGTTGAATAAGAATAGCTAATCTGATTAAAGGAATAAGAGAATGATCCCATAAGTTAAGACAAAAATATTGACTTTTTTACCTAGATAAGAAGGGGAATTGGTAACTCAATGGCAATGAGTAAACAGAGGATTATTTCACAAATTATGCTGAAGCTATCATTCTCCATCTTCACTCAAGCCAATGAGGCAGGACTTGCATCAAGAACAATTTTGGGCCGTTGAAAGAATTTCTCAACCTTTGTGGGATTCACTTCTAGAGCAGGTTTTCAAGAGATTGTGGAATTTCTTGTAGAGATTTAAAATTGCAAACATCTTTCTTGGATCCTTCTAAAGAAGTGACTTTTTAGGGCCCTTTTTAGCTTTTGGAGTCTCTTCTTTAGCACCTGGTACATAGAAGATGTTTAATAAACATTTGTTGAGTAAGGAAGGGAATGAACGAATACAGCTTCCATCCCTGAAGTTCAACCACTAGATAAGCAAAAGGCTGGCAATTTGTTTTGAAGAAATGCTTTATTTGGTGGTTGGAAAAGAAACCAAATATAATCTGACACATACAGAAATGCACAGAATTCTTTAATTTCCAGAGTTAGGCAACTATAGCAGTTTTACAGTCGATATAGTGACAAGCAGGCCTGATGTTTAAATACATGAGCCACTAAAAACAGCCACCACATTCCTGAATTGTTGTGCTCTTTGGCTAGGGAGCCAGCATTCTAAGATCCCCAGAACACATCTCCATCATTGGCCAGAGAGCCAGAGTCTCTGCTATCCATGGCAGTATCATGTCATGCTGAATATTTGAAAGGGGCAATAACTACCCATTTATCTTTCGGGTCATTTGGGGCAACTGGCACAGTGCAGAGAGCAGGCAGCCCACATGAGGATTAGCAAGAATCCAGCCGTGTCACCAAATCTCTTAAAAGAGTAATGCAGAAGGAAATGGAAGCTCACTTCCATTCATCAGTTAAGAGATTGCTTTATCAGTAGAAAGTGAGAGGAAAATGCCAACAGCAATAAAACTCCCTTTGGAGTATGAAGTGGTGTAGACCCCAGAGTTGTGGGAAGAATGCCAGTCCAAAGCTCCAGACTATGCAGATCTGCCCCAGTAGGCAGGAGGACCAGCATTGGCTGGACAGTGTGTTCAAGTCACCAGCTGGAAACAGGATGCCAAAGAGCATTGGGGTTCACCACACTCTGCTTCCATTTCTATGGGTACTGAGATTGAGAGCCATGCTTTAATTGAATTCAATGGCTGAACATCCTGTATTGAGATGAGCAACAGATTCAGACAATTAGGCCAGCAGACTAAGTTGATTTTCATGAGAGGAAAAGATTTTTTTCCATCTCAATTGGTGTTTATGCTTAGTTGTTTGAACTAAGTTAAATCCTGGCAAAGAGATCGAGATATACAGTTGAATGATTTATATATGACTGGGGAAGGGAGATAATTGCAAAGCTATTTCTAATCTTTACGTACAAAATAAACTTTATTCCTTTCATTTCCCTCACTCAAAGGTACTCTGATCTGAGCAATGTTGCCAACTTCCCAAGTGGTGATAGGGAGCCAGCATGATTAGAAGCCTGCCCTTTGGAATTCCCTGTGGACCCAGCTCAGATCCTGTGGGCCCTCCCAGCCTCCCTCTGTATGAATCCAGTCTCCAGCCTCTCTTCCTCCATTTGCACTGTGGTCTCTACCATTGTCATCTTAGGACTTTTTGTTCTGTTTCCTATTTGGATAAAATCTGAATTTCCATTGATGCTAATGAGAAACTTTGGCTTTAATAGTATAGAAGCATGATTCTTATGCTTCTCTAGTTAGAGTTTTATTTAATTCTGTCAACTGAAATACATTCAAAGTACAGTCTGGCTTCTTAGTTAGGTCAAGTGCATGTAATTAATCAAATACCAAAGAGGAGGTCGATGCCCAGACACAGCAGGAATGCTCCTGACAATTGAAAAGAGAAAAAACTCATACAGAGGGATGAATTATCAAGGGAACATAATGGGGAGTGGAGGGATGTGGGGAGTAAGGGAGGATTGAATTTCAAAGATGATATCCTTTACACTACAAGAGAATGTGAATGATAAAGTTTTTCTATTTTTTGTTTTTGTTTTGTTTGTCTTTTTTGTTTGAAGAGCCAGGACTTCTCGCTATGGATCATTTCTCTAGTGTCATGAAAACCTCATTTATAAAGCTATAAGTAATGTCCCCAGTATGGAGAACCAAAACTGAGAATATCTAAGCATGAGAGTTGTAGGTAACTTTCAGAGTGGCCTGATCGCTGGCTTTCTGTTTCTTTAAAAAGGAAACTATTGTGTGGTTATTTTCATGGAGGAAAAACTGAAAAAAAAAAAAAAAACTTATGCTCACAACCTACAGAATTCCAAGTCCTATGAAGACAGAGAGAATGTCTATTTTGTTATGAATTATATCTTCAGGGCCTACCTGGCCCATAGTTTATCTTCAATATATATTTATTAAAAATAATGTCTGAATCAATGTTTCATAAAGCTACAAGTGCTTCTGGATTAAAGATACCACAATAGAATTTTTATTGCTAGTTACTAATAGATATTTGATAAATTTAGTCCTATGTAGTGAATATATGTGATATCCACATTGGTTTTAGTATATATTCCTGAGGATTCATTACAAGAATACCAAGAAAACCTCACCAAACAGCTGCTTTTGTCATTTCAAAAGATTCTCTTTATTGCAAAATGTATGTAGTAATATTTCTTTGAAATGAGAATTTAATCTACTCCTACCTATGATAATTTTTAAGAATCAATTTATGAAATCTGGTTATATGAAATACAGTTTGGATATTGATCAAAAATTGCATGGTAAAGACTAATAGTATTTGCTTCCAGGTTTATATAAGAACCTTCTTGAAGTTTATGTTGAGACCAAGTTTGAGAACTAAAATAAGCCTTTTTATTTAACATTGTTTTTCTGTCAAGGTTTTATAAGTAGATCTTGATTTTGAATAATTCCTTGCTAAAATTTCTGAATGGTAGATATTTCTTATATATTTACTGAATGACTGAGTGAATAAATGAATATAAAATAAGTCAACAAATCAGAGAACATGCTAATTGGCTCCTCAATGCTATCAGAAGGCAAGGAGCTTTTTAAACCAAATTTATAAATCATTTAATATAACTGGCAAGGAAAAAACCTCTGCTTCTTTTAAGTCTCATTAACTTCTAAAGTTGGGGCTAGTCATTTCTGTTAATTATCAGTAGCAGTAAGTAACAAGAAGTAATAATGTTACTTACCACCAAAGACAACCTGGCTATGTTTAGCAAAGTAATTCCTAAAAGGAAAGTTGAGTGAAAAATTAAAGTGCCACACTAAGTCTCAAATGAAATCCATAAGCCTTGGCTGATACTTTGGCTCACGTTTACTCATAGCTCTCATTATTAATGTCACTGCAATTGTAAGTGTGGGAGCACCTGCCGGGGGCAGGGATTTGCAAAGGGGCTGACCTTCAGGAGTACAACATGCTAATAAGAGAACATCTCACAGTTGTCTGAATATAGAGCTGCAGTGCAAAAGTGTTATATAAGGACAGATTTTTCTTTCAAAAGAAAGACAAACCACCTCAAAACCCTACCCAGGCACACAGAAGAACAACACCGCATGCCAATTGTGCTATGCAAATTCTTAACAGTACTCCCAGGATTGCCCAGCTTTTCAGCTTAAGTTCAAATTCAGGGTCAGGTTCACGTTCAGGTTCAGGTGGAAGAAGTGGTATTCAGCAATGATTATTGATCAGACAAACTAGGCATGAACCATCATTCAATTTGTACATTCCTGGAAGAGATGTAGCCACATGCACTGTAGGCAAAAGAAAGTGGATGTAGCACCATTAAGCTCTCAAGTCAGGTTTTTATAATTCATTTCCATCGCTGGAAATTACTGAGATATTTACTTTAAAAATATTCAAAATTAGGTTTCTTTTGAGCAAAGGTCAGAAATCAGTCATGCTAGATTTTTTTTTTTTTTAATGAAGTGGCTTGGTGATATGGAGGGTTGCTTTCTTGATGCTTACGTTTTTAAACACCTTTTTCTACCTGTGATTCCAAGTTGGACTTGTATTGGGAAATGGGTCATATATGGGGCTCCTGATTTTCTATGATTCCTTGACCATAGGAATAGTCACAAAAGTGTACTCCGCCAGGCTAGAACCCATGCCCATGGCCTTTTCTCACAAAACAGCCACCTTCCCAAACAGGGGAAGCTAGTGTTTATATACAACTGGCAGTCAAACTGTAAAGTGACATGTGTTTTGACAAAGGCATGGGATCTGATGACTAGAATTCTTTATTTTTCCCATGAATGGGGTTTGTATGAAGCCCTCACCCTACCCTCTCCTGTCTCCCCAACACTGCCTCAGCTTAGGCCAGCTCTGAACACTTTCCTTAGCCTGAGGTTAATAACCAAAACTCAGAGCCAGTTTCCTCTGAGCACATAGGCATGGCAAGAATGGCTTTCTGCAGCAATGGTTTGGGAGAACAAATGCTTGTAATATTCAAATTGTTTCTGTTTTTCATAATGTATTTGTTTCTCCTACCACCCTAGTCCAGACTTGCTAACCCCTGCATTTCTACTTTCCTGTAATGGACAATCATAAATTTCCAGAGAAGTGAGGGTGTATGGATCTGAAGCACAGTGATGTGGTTTGTTCAAGATATTTGGAGACAGTACCAAATGCAGAACAAAACACGGTGTATGGCCTTCATTTGGCATTGATTTGTGAGAAAATATTTTCAACGAAAGAGTTCTTGGGGAGTTTACAATGTTTAATTTTCGAAAACCAAAACCCTTCAAAATAAAGCAACTTAAAAAATTTCTTGTCATTTTAAATTGTCGCTTTTAAATGGAGCCTTCAAAGTGATCTTTCCAAGGAGTGTTCCTTTACAAACAGTCACTGGTGTTGTATCCTGGGGGACACAAACAAACTTGAAGCACTGGCCATGTTATTACAAATATACGCTCTACAATAAACTGGTGGCAAGAAACAACATTACTTACCAGTGTGTACTCTGCAACTGGGCCTGAGCCAGAACTCTTCTAATGGCCTTGGAGCCTCAAAATGGATGGTAAGAAGATGAATAATCCAGATGTCCAATTATGATAGCTTTCTCCAAGGAAGAACTTGAATCAAGTGTGAGCAGATCAGCAGACCAGTGAGCATGTCTAATTGAGAGGAGGTATAATGTTCTGGGAAATCCATTGCAAATGAATTAGAATGAAAAATAAGTTAAAAAGCAAGTCAGTTTCTCAGATAAGAGTAGAAATGCCTTGGGGCTGGCCTGGTGGTGTAGTAGGTAGGTTTGCGCACTCTGCTTCAGCAGCCTGAGTTCATGGGTTCGGATCCCAGACGTGGACCTACACCGCTCATCAAGCCATGCTGTGGAGGTGTCCCATATACAAAATAGAGGAAGATTGGCACAGATGTTAGCTCAGGGCCAATCTTCCTCACCAAAAAAAAAAAAAAAGAGTAGAAATGCCTGTTACCTGCTGGAATAGAAAGGGTGAAACAAAAGGAAAAACTGGAGGGACCTAACAACCCCCAGGAGGTCACATGTCCTCCACAGTGTTGACTTCCCTCACTCAGATCCTTCCTTTGTTTGGAAAAAAAAACAAGGCTAAAGAACAAAACTGTTAATAGGCCCAGCACAAAGGTTAGTCACCTTTGAAAGAAAAAGCATTATTATGGGTGATGCTAGGCCCTCTCTGTCACTAGCTTCTCTGCAGGTTCCATAAAGCACAGATTCCTGGCCACACCCCCCGAGTTTCTCATTCAATAGGTTTAGGGTGGGGGAGTCCCAGAGTTGGCAATTCTCACAAATTGCCAGGTGATATGATGCTGCTTGTGTGGACCCACACTTTGAGAGCCATTGTTCTAGCATAAATTATTAGCTTTGAGATCCAAGGAAATGGAAGTACATGAGTTTAAGGTAATCTTGTGGTAGTTTGGGTTTATTCTCATGTAAGTGTCTGCCCATGCAAACTACAGTAGAGGAGGCATTTACTTGGATAATTCAGGGCTACAAACTCCATTGACCTGTTCTCTAATAATGGCTTTACTCTGGTTTCCTGTTTGTAGAGGTCTGGAAAAAACCATGTTAGGAAATGCAGAGTATGCATGGGCATGGGGTCTTCTAGATAAACTAGTTGTAAAATATGTCCTCTTCATATCTCTGGTGTCAGTGGGAAAGGTCACAGGCAGTCTGATGATGATTTTATGATGTATTGTTACATCAAACCTGGGTGAACCACAGAAGGGCCTCCTCTTTGTCAGCAGGCCGGGTTCTAACTAGGAAGATCCAGAAGAGGTCACGGAACAGCCTCAGAATCTCCAGGAGTGACGCTGGGGCAATTGGTAAGTGTTTTATCCCACAAAACTGCACAATGACAAGGAATAAAAATAATCTTAGTGTTAACTTAAACCAGCTCTTGTTTAATGCCAGTATAAAGTTCTTAATTCCTAATCTATTTTGCCTGCATTTCCAACCTTTGTTCTGTAGGCCTACCTAAGTCTTTCCATCTGGACATTGCTTGTGTTTGTCTTAGTTATAGTACCAATGAGATTATAATCAAGTGACCCTGAAATTGTAGAACATATAATAATTCTTTAAAGTCAGATGCTCATCTACAAATTAGAAGCCCTTGTGAATGCTCTTTAAAACTCACAGCCCAACATAAAGTTCTGGATCTCATGTTGGTTGCAAAGGGCAGCTTTTAGAGTCATATCTTACATCTCCTAAAACAGACTTCCAAAGCAGGTACTTCCGATGGAGTGTCAGGTATTCAGTTTAATCACGTGGAAGGCCACCTTCGTTGTGGGCATGGGACAATTCTGCAGTGGTCATTATGATTCTGATGCTTTTTGAGTCGAGTTTCTGACACTTGCAACTGAGTTCTATGATCACAGGACCCTTTTGGATTGTGGGGGTGGGAGGGAAAGCCCTGCATCACTGAGACTCCTTCAAACAGAAATAGCACTCAGAATGAAGGCTTTGGACCCAGCCAGCACTGCCCCTACTTGTCCTCTCTACATTTCTAGATGTTTCTACTGAACTTCACCATTCCAGGCCTTAGACACACCCCACCTCACCCTATGGGGTCTCTCCCCATGAGCATGACTCAGAAAGGAAGCACTGTTCTCTTCTGCATTATTTTGCTGCTGGGAAACTCAAGCCTTGGGGCCACTTGGGGATTCACATTAAGAAGCAGAAGTTCCCCTTTGCCTCTGGGGAGTCTAGATGACTGGATAATCAAAGGCAACCAGAAGACACATATGGAAGCAGTTCCAAAGGCAGACTTCTGGGAATTCAGAAAGTAGAAAAAGCTTGTCATTGGCGTGTGCCCAATTTCCCTTCTCGTGCACTCCTGTCTCTCCAAGATGTACCCTCAAGCTGTGCTCTGGCTCTCCAGTGGGCCTGTGGGCCTCCTTAGGGGGTAGGGAATGTCTGGGGCTCTGGATCTAGTTCTCAAACCATCCTCTGCTTCAGACCTTCCTGTCGCCTCAGCTTAAGGAGACCATAAGGTCCAGGCTACAAACAGGTTTGCCTATAGTGGCAAGTAAGAGTGTGCTGAAGAGGAACACAGGGCAGAGCAAGTAAAATTGAAATGGCCCCAGAGAGCTACACTGGAAGATATGCTCTAAGAGGAGAGGGATCTTGTCTGTCCAGTTCATCCCACAATCCCCAGCACCTGGCCCAGTGTGTGGCACATAGTAGGTGCTCCACAAATATTTGTAGACTAACTCAGTGAATGAACATATAAAATCAGGATGTGTGGTCCAGTATCAATGCCATTTGGCTAGGTACCTGCTGTCATCCCAGGGGGCTATGAGTTAGAAAAGAGCAGATCACCTAATGCAGACTTGACTTTACTGACTCATGAGAACTGAAGGGCCTTATACCAGACCAGGAGGAACTTAGGAGGCAGCACCTGTTGGAGAAGGATTGACTTGGGGCCTAAAGAAAGGAAAACGTGTGTTTATTTAAGGCCTGTGTTGCTAGGTGCTTTACACACAGTATCACTTTTGCTTCTTGAAATAGCCCTGAAAACTAAGTCTTAGGCTGTGTATTTTATTGATGAGGAAACGGAGATCAGATGGGCAAGCTTGTAAGAGGCCGAGCTAGGATTTGTACCTAGATCCTTTGGATCCAAAGCTCATCCTGATTAGATAACTTGGTGATGGAGGAAGGGCAGTAGGGGCTGTTTCCCAAAAGTTTGACTAGAACTTGGTGTGAATTTAACATAACATCTCCCAAACGCCTAATATGACTCTACAGGACATTACTGCCAGCTATCCACAGCTCCCTGACTCAGCTTCTCTGTGACTCTTAGTTCAAAATTCCTGATGAGAATCAATTGACCCAGCTTGGAAAGAATATAAGAACAACCAGGTTCAAATGTAGCTTCATGTGCTCATCTCCTCATTAGAGCTGAAAGTGGGACAAAATTCCTTTAGAAGAGAGTGGATACGGGGAGACAATGATCGGCATTTCTAGGACAACAGGTGTGGCCAACATTCACCTGCAACCGTCTTCCTCCTTTCCTTCTTCCGTGAACCTCCATCCCTATTTCCCCGCAGGGATGAAGCGCTTGTACTCTCTTCATCTCGCCCGTGCACGAGGTACATTATATTTGAGTCCGTTGTCAGCTGAGTGAGAGGTGACTGATCCCTGTTCAATATTACATGTATAAACTGTGCTAACATCTGCTGCCAAAGTAAAGGTGTGACGCCTTGCCGCAGTTCCTGATAAAACAGGACAAACTGTTTTCTTCATGTATCTGGTCCTCAACAGAAACAACGGCTTTTGAATGAGGAGGCCTGAGTTCTGGAGTCAGCCTTCACTTTAACTCTAGCTGTGCAGGATCAGTCATTGCAAGGATCAGGGTAAAGGGGAAGGAGCTGTGGGAGAGCCCCACTCAGATTCCCCTTCAAGCAAGAACCTGCTGCGAGGGGCATAGTGAGCCTGCAGCCTCCAGCTGCCACACTTTGGGATCCACCGTAGCACTCGCTCACCCCAAGTCCATGATGTCATGCAGCTGCGCCCAGCCAACGGCCAGGCAAGCTGGGAGTGTTAGAGCTGGGCTCCTCCTGCCCAGCGTGGGGCTCTTCCAATGAGCAGTCTTCGCTCTAGGGCTTCTCACCGGCCTGGCCTGGCAGAGATATCGCAAAGCTGCGTTGCAGCCTGAGGCTTCTCCTACCCAATCCTCGTTCAGCCCTTCTTTCCTTTCATAGTGTCCCACCCACTCTATGGTCTGAAGGTGTCCCTGCCTGCCTCTTCTCACCCTCCCCTTTATCTTTCATAGGCATTTCTCTCAATAAACCTCCCGTGTGTCTAATTCTGTCTTGACGTCAGCTTCTTAGAGGACCTGAACTGACAGACATCATTAAAGTTCAGGGGAATTTCATGGTACCCAATTGTAGGAAGTAGAACTAGGACTGCTGGGGAAAGAAACTTTTCTTCAAACAGCAATAGAGATGGCTTCTCAGATTCATTCTACTCCCTGAACTTGAATTGGCATTAGTACAGGCTAAGTGACCCTAATTTGTGGAGGTTAGGATGACGCCAGTCTATACAGTAGAGTTTTAGAATTCCTGCCTAGTTGAACAATTATGGGACTAATTACATTTACAAACTAAATAATTACATTATATATGAAAGAGTTAATGCAACTTCCAAAAGTGCTTAGTGTAAAATGGAATAGCTAAGATGTTGAGAGAACAAGGCACCTTTACAGGTTAGGTCTCCATCACCTTGACTTAATAAGTTCTACTAGTCTGAAATGAATAAGAAGCCCCTTTCTAGTCATTTCCAAGAAATCTCATCTGTCGTGAGAGAAAAAAGTCCTTGGGATGTTCAGGCCCAATACAAAATTTTGCAAAGGGAGCTGCAGGCAAACAGCTTTGCCATATCTTCTCCCATGAGGTTTGAAGTTTCTTCTATTTCCTGCCCACTCATAGTTAAGATAGAGGTAGGAGGAAACTCAGTGTGCTGTCACATGGTGGATTTTGGTGTAGGATGACCTGGTTTAGTCATTTCATTAGGGACACCCAACTAGCAGAATTTGAGAGTCTTTTCTCTTGGGATGGTGTCTTAGTCTGTTCGTAGCAATGCAGGCTTTTTCTAGCACGCACCTCAAAACTCTTCCAGCCTCTACCCATTACCCAGTTCTAAAGCCGCCTCACATTTTTAGATATCTGTTACAGCAGTACCCTACTTCTCAGAACCAATTTCTGTCTTAGTCTGTCTGGGCTACTACAACAAAAATAGCAGAGACAGTGTGGCTTATAAACAACAGAAGTTTGTTTCTCACAGTTCTGGAGGCTGTGAAGTCCAAGATCAAGGTGCTGACAGACTCTGTGTTTAGTGAGGGCCCACTTCCTGGTCATAGATGGCTGTCTTCTCACTGTGTCCTCACAGGGCAGAAGAGGCAAAGGAGCTCTTGGGGCACTTGGAGCTCTTTTATAAGGGCACTAATCCCATTCATGAGGGCTCTGCCCTCATGACCTAATGACCTCCCAAATGCCCCACCTACAATACCATCTCACTGGGTTTAGGATTTCAACATATGAATTGTGGAGGGACACAAATATTCAGTCTATGACAGACAATCTATTTTCCCAAAGATAAATCTCAGATCTTTTTACTGCGGTATATAAGCCTGGCTTCTGGGGTTCTGAGAGTCATGTGGGGAGAGGGGTGTATGTCTAAGTAGTGGAGGTGGGGGAAGTTTTCACCATCCAGTAGTTAGACTTTCACTTAATCCCCCCCGATTTCAATATGGCACGCCCTCTCAGCTTTGTCTGATATTCCTGAACCTGTGTCTCTCTGGTGTGGTTTCTCTACAGTGTAGAAAAAGTTGTCTGTTCTAGTTTTCTGCTCAGATGGGGAAGACACTGCTGCCTGCAGCAAAGAGTGGGAAAAGAAGATCTATGAGTCTAATTTATTATAGAAATTTTCAATGAGTTCTCTTTTCTAGTCCACTTTCCACCTCCAATTTCAGAGACATTGGGATATTCCATTCCTTCTAAAATTGTGTTGCAGTTATCTCCCCTCCCATTTTCTTTGTCTGGACTTATGCCTCCTCCCTCCCACCCCCAGTTTATTTTGATGAGGTTTGACATGGAACAGGAGGTAAATGCATGCGTTCAATCTTTCATGTGTAACTGGAAGCCCCCTCCCAGGAGCTCTGGAGGGGCTGCCGTTATTCCCCACCCTAGGGGGGTTGGGTTACAGAGAGGAGTAAGCTTTTAAACTATGTGTTAGGCTTGGGAGATCATACCTAACTTCATTATTTGACCCTGAAGAGAATGGAGAACCTGTGGAATCTGCTGAGTATGAGTAGAATTAGCTCTAGACAGTTGACTTCAAAGCACTTAATTTTATGTATTGTCGCTGAATTAATTTTTTGAGTTGCCTAGGATGAGACTACAGCTGGACTATATTGTGGTCAGATGATCAAGAAGACACCAAAAAACGCTAGCTAGCTTTTTTGGGGATATACAAAAATCTCCTGAAAATTCAGTTATCCTTTAATAATTAGTAACTTAGTGATCTGATTGAGTTGGGAAATTGGTTACATATAGGGGATTAATCAAATAAGTAAAAAATATTGAGAATTGTGAAAGGAGTTACAAATATAGGGAAGAGGAAAGCTAGATTGAATCCTGTGATGTTGAATTGGAATTGGAGGTATACACGTGATTTCAGCATTATCAATATATAGAGCTAAATATAGATTTATAGATGCAAATCTGTGTGTTCACATGCACATTTCAATAACATAAATAGAGAACTAAATTTAGATGTAATTCTGTGGTGTGTATGTGAGCGTGTGTGTGTACATGTGCATATATTTCCCGGCTCTGGCTGCTGAGAGGGCCTGGGAGCAGCAACACCCCGATAGGAAGGGATACATCGTGGATGGAGATCTTGGCTTTTAAATACTATTCTCCATTAAAAGCAACTAAGTTTCTTTGATTACTGGTCTGGGCAGAGGAAGTAAAAGAGGAGCCTGGAACATTTTTTGATATCAGAAAGTAAAGAATGTTCAAGAAATGCTGGGACATATAGAAAGGATGTGGAAGCCAGCTTGAAAGGGCTTCCCACTGTCCCACTGGCCAACTCTGGGACAATTTGAGCATCAAAATAAATAATAATGGATTATAACCCATTAGATAAAACAGGAATCCACAAGTCCATACTGATGAATAATGAATACATCAATAGGGAGAAGAGAAAATTCTTACAGTAGAATGGCAACTAATAAACGTAGAAGGAATGAGAGAATTAGAGAAACTCCATTTGACAGCTGTCGTAGTAAAAATCAATTCAGGCAAGAAAGAAGAGTGGATGCTAGAACTAGTGGATAACAATTTGACGAGAGACAGGATATTTACTTAGTGTCAAAGTATCTCCTCACAAAATAATTTTAACTTTGCAGTGGAGAATCCTGGCAAGGACCACCTTAATCAAGTAATCCAAGTTAATGATACCAGTAATGAGGTAATTTAAATTATGTACCACCCAATAGGATGCAATAAAATAAACATTTTTTGTGATATATTCCTGCCAAAAATCATACCCTGAATCTGATCATGAAAGAGCATGGGGAAAGCCCATACTGAAGGATGGTCTACAGAACAACTGGCCTGTGCTCTTCGAAACTGTTGAGATCATGGAAGCCAAGGGACAGCTGAAAAATAGTCTCTATATTAAAGAAGACGAAATAGACATGATAATTAAATACAACATGTGATTTTAGATTGCATTTTTTTTGCTATAAAGCAGTGGTTCCCAAAGTGTGATCCCAGGACCAGAGCTTCAGCACCACCTGGGAACTTGATTGGAAGTACAAAACTTTGAACCCGATTCCAAACCTACTGAATCAGAAACCCAGGATTTGGGACCCAGCACTCTATGTTTAACGAGACCTTCCATTGATTCTGACGCACACTAAAGTTCGAGAGCCACTACTATAAAGCACATTGTTGGGGCAATTGTTAAAACTGTGGAGTAGCTAGTAATAATATAGCGACGTTAATTTCCTGCTTTTCATGTCATTGTTTGTAGGAAATAAATACTAAATTATTCAGAGGTAATGGAAAATTATGCCAGCAAGTTACTCTTAAATGGTTCAATAATAAAAAGTTCTTTTCAATATATATTGCAACTTTTCTGTATGTTTAAAAAATTCCAAAATAAAAAAAAGCTAAAATGGGAAGCGCTATGTTATATATTTATCATATTAGGAAAAAGGTCTGACTCATATTCATTCTAAACTGCTTTTATATAATCAAAAGAGGCACTAAGTACAAAGGATATATATTCCATTACATGTATGGCTAGATCTGCTATGGAAAATAGTTTGTTCTCCCAAGAACCATCTGTGTTTATTTTCAGGTTGAACCAACCCTAAGGTTGCTAACATTCTTTAAAAATATGTTGATGAATGACACAATCTCTGAATCACATCAAAGCCAATATGGTTTCTTTGGGGATTCCATATCAGTGGAAAAACATTTCTGCTGAATAGCATCTGCCTATCCGTATGTAGAAAGAGTCAATACGTGAAACCAAAAATAATTGTTTTCAAATAATTGGCTAGATGACATACGCAGCCCTTCTTTCTCAGCTGCGTTACGGATTGCCTGAATATGATACATGATCTGATTTTGTTTCCTTCACTGTAGATTCTTTGCAAGACTTTCCATTGCACACAGCTAAAATACAGCAAGAGCAAAATATAGCCTGAGACAAGTACATATGTTGGATTAGATTCAAATATGCAGGGTTTTATCTAGAAGGAAAAATCCTTTTAGAGTTAGAGAGGAAGTGAATCAGGCCCGTGGATCTTGGCTAACTGAGCAATACACAAACATTGGTGGCTGATGGTTGCTTTTCTACTTTTGGTTGTCTACTTTAAAGCCATTGTACAGCATCCAAATCCCCAGCTCCATTCTTCCTGGAGTTTTGGTGGTTACACATTTGTTCTGAGACTGTGAATGGACAGTTCCCTTCCAACTAATAAGTGTTCTTTCTCCAGCCATAATCCTTCGGAAGAACTAGATCTGATCAGTTATGTCACAACTGAAGAAGACTACATTTTTTTTAACAGAGTTTATTTGGAATATCCTGCTGCTAATGTCAGCACACAGATTGGGCAAGTTCCACCAAAATAACTTTCCGACTATTTGTACTCAATTAAATGTTTATTTAAAATTTCCTTTTGGTTTTTACTGCCGAAAATGTATTGTTCATTTTTCACATACCAGGCACTGTTGTTTAGTCTCAAGGGCATTACTTGTTACAAATTTAACAACTGTGACATATTAAAAACAACATTTAGGGAAGAAATTAGGGTTGAAATGATGTGACCAGATGTTTCCGTGGTGTTTTGCCAAAATGTCACTTAAATGCCAACAAGATTTTAAAAGAAATTTTTTCCCAAAGTCTCTCTACCCACTTGACTGACTCCAAAATATGTGGCTGTCATAGTTGTATATGACAATAAAAATGCTCATGGCTATGCCACATGCTACCTTTGTGACTCAAACATTCTTATGAGCAAATTGGGATGTTAGTACCTACCTCCTGTGATTTTTATGGAAATTAAGTGAGACAACGTATGTGACACTCTTAGCCCAGAAGCTGGCACAAAATAATGACACATTAAATTTTGTTACTGTTATTAGAAACAGTGCTTATTATTGACACCAGTAAAAATACTGCTAGTGCCCTGGTGCTATATTTCCTTAGAAAAGAGGCAATGTCCCCCATGAGTCTCCTTTAAGTTTCAGTCTTCCCTTGAGGTTGTCAGCACTAGGAAAAAGAGCCCATCAAGAGGCAGCTTCAAAAAGACCTCTCTGAGCTGATTTCTGAAGTCAAGAGCACTTAGAGACGGAGCTGCAAATAAACACAACAGGACAGAGAGATTATCTGTATCCCAAGTGGAGGCCTCCAGTTCTGCTCTGCTTCTGTAGGAATTCTGTTGATGTCAGAGGGTTAACAGAGCTTTTTAACAGCAGACTGGGGCCCTGCAGTGTTCGTGATTTGGTCCACATTTAATAATATACAAAAATAAAAAAGTTAAGCAAATACTGTACAACAGAGGTTTTTCAGGGAGAAGGGATAAGCTTGATCCAAAAATATTTTGGAGGGTGGAGACATTCCAAGCATACCATTTTATGCCTGTGCCAATGGAATGTGGGCACAGCACAGGAACAATGTCCAAGGCTGGAGAGCTTTAGAGGACCATGGAAATTCTGAGTGAAAAACACAAAGCAGTGAAGAACATCACCCCTTGCCCCCAACCAAGTTTCCATATTTACAGGTTGAATTGTGAATTCTGAGTGAATTTTAGGTCCATGAATTATGAATCCCAAAATTTGGTACCAAATAATTATACCCATAATTTGCAAATGTACAGCTCTGCTCTGGTGACACACACACACACACACACACGTGTACATATTGAATTGGAAGGAGAGGGTGAGCAACTTCCAATTATGACATTTAAATCCCAAACTGGATATAATATTTTGTCTCTTTCCATTATCTTTGACTCTAGGCACGTAAAGCTGCCATAATGAAAATTTACCAATTTTAAGAATAAAGATAAATATGGCTTTCCCATATTAATCATGAAAAAGGAGTAATTTCTAGACACAGAGGAATATATCCACTCCTGTTCCCAAATTCCTCGAATAAAGTTTATTTGCTTGTTGTAATGGTGGTTGTTTTTTCCTCATCAGTGTTTGTGATCCTTTAAGACATGAGAGGATTTTGATTTTGAAAGATCCCCATCACTCCCAAGAACAATATTGGCCCATAGTGTGAGGATATGGTTGTGTCTGTTTGCAGTAGTTCATCTTCATTCTTCTCTGTAGATAAACTGAGGAAATGAGGAGACACTTGGATGTCCAAAAAGAACTGAGGATTTTTCAATAAAAAGTTTAGTCAAATGTCTTTCAAAAAATACTTTGCAGACCGTTTTACTAAAGAGGCATTCTGTCTTTTTCCTTGACCTGATAATCTGTTTAACTGAAGAAGAGAAATTCACTTTATGGCAAAGAACCATTCAAGAGGTTGCCTAGAGATGGGATGACTCAATGTTTCTCAAAGGTTGGCCACAGTTCACCTCAATCAGAATCCCCTAGGCAGCTTTTATTCTTTTCTTGATTTTTTTTTTTTGTGAGGAAGATTAGTCCTGAACTAACATCCGCTGCCAATCCTCCTCTTTTTGCTGAGGAAGATTGGCCCTGGGCTAACATCCGTGCCCACTTTCCTCTACTTTATACATGGGGCGCCGCCACAGCATGGCCTGACAAACATTGCACTGGTCTGTGCCCAGGATCCAAACCTGCAAACCCCGGGCCCCTGAAGCAGAGCACGTGAACTTAACTGCTATGCCACCTGGCTGGCTCTGAAGGAAGCTTTTTGTATTTCCTATTCCTGGGCCCCACTCCAGCCCTACTGAGTCCAGAGTGGGAACTGGGAAGCTGTATTTTCAATAGATCTGCAGGTGATTCAAATGCATCTTCAAGGCGGAAATTAAGAGTGATGTCATCGAAGCTAGCAGTGCCTTCTGTCCTGGCGCTTCTCTAGCTTGGAAGAGAGGCTCAGCGGCGCATTGCTTTCGAAAAAATTCCAGTTTGAACCACAGAGCAAGTCGTTTTCTCTCTTATCAATATTTCCTCCTAGCTCTGTTTTCCTCTATGGGCTTAATCATCCAGCCTTCTTCATACAGAATAGCATTTGGAGTTGAGCAGCTCCCAAAACACTGTTGTTATTACTAGTGGTCTTGCTTTATTCCTAATGCTTCTGTGTTACTGGTCAGGGACCATGATCTGCATTTTCCTAGACATACTAGCAGCTGAGTCACCAGGTGTGGAGTAGGTCTGAGTCTGACAACACCTTCTCAAGGGCAGCACTTCTTGACCTTGACTGCACGTTAGAATTGCCTGCAAAGGTTTAAAACTGCCAACACTTAAACCACACCCCAGACCAATGTCCTCAGAACCTCCAGGGATAGGACCCAGGCACCAGTACGTTGTAAAGGTCCCTGGTGATTCCAGGTGCAACTTAGGCCCAGAGCCGTGGTTCTGGGCAGCTGTAGAAAGTGCAGTGAAGACTTTAGAACACCTGAGGGAGATCATCAATATTTTTCTTTACAGACGGAACTTTTCCTATCTGTGGTACACTCTTAACAGGAGGAGGAAGTCTAGGAGGTATTTCTTATGGAAACTTCTTCCTGGGAGAGAGTTTTAAAGTTTCTTTAGAGTGTTCAATGACCGTTACAGGAGATCCAGCATGAAACTCTGCAGTAGGAATGTTGAGGTTGTTTCAAGTACACACGAATGGGCTTACCCACAGTGTGTACTACCCCTGCTCACCTATGGAACTCCCTTACACCAACACTCCACTTCGTCTGTTTCGAGATAATCTATGAAATTTATCAGGCTTCAGCTCTTTGCTGTCTTCTCGAGGGCCAGTAACAGATCTCCAGCGAGCCGAAACAGGGAAAGTTGTTTTAAACTCATTGACTGCTTAATAAATTAGCAGTAGACGGCTGTTAGCCTAATTTATTTCTGAAAGCCAGTTTCCCAGGGTATCAGAGCAATACCACAAGAAAAATTATTTCCATTAAACACCACAAAAATGTCTTTCCTGTGATACTTCACTGAGAGGGTGACAAGTACGAGATTCTTAGTCACAAAACAGGAAAGCAATGTTTGAAAGTTAAATTAAAAAGTAAAGCACAGTTAAGATTTTATTGAGCTTAAACCCCATTCCTACCCCCTAAACATATAAATCTGTTCTGTGTTCTGTGTCTCCCACTCAGATGGGTGATAAATTTTGGATGCTGAATTCTTATGTCTCTAAAATAACGTTTACCTAAAGTGAAGTGCAACATCTGGGTCCATTGGGGGAGAATGAAGTGGCCTTTCAGGTTAATTATTTGCAAGGTCAGGTTAGATGTCCCAATCCTGAAAGTGTTACCAGTTTTGTTTCTCTTGGCCCCTGCCCACCACAGGTAAAGAGTCCTGTCCTAGTGACTGTCCCATAGGCCCCCTCTTTCATGCACAATGTCACCATCAATGCCCCAACATTGATGAAATGGAATATTTTCCATCTGCGCTTTGAGCTGAAGGACGTGCTGTGCCCAGAGCCTCCTTGGTTACTGTGATTAGGAATAGATTAAAGATTTCCCCCAGTGCTGTCATAGTGGATGCCATCAGAACAGATCCATGGGTCTCTAATATTCTCAAAAGAATGTCTCTCTCTGCTGTCTCCATCAAAGGATATGTCTGCTTGTCTAGACCAGAAAGTAGATTGAGATGACCCATATGCATCTTTAGATACTGTCCAAGTAGGAAAGGTAACAAGGCTGGCATTCAATTGGTCATAAGAACTCTTGAGCCCTCTTTCCAACACTCTAGTCCACATTCCAAAACAGGCTAATACCATGGAAAAAGAAGCCTTATGAAGGAATGTGGTGAGAGCAATCAGCAGTCCAGGGTGATCCTGGGAAATGATGGTCTTTAAAAAAAAAAAAAAAAAATGAATAACATCACAGTCTTGAAATAAATTTTAAAAATCTCTAGATCTTTGTATAAATTTGAGTCCAAACATTTTCATCCACAACATAAATTTTTCCAGGCACTGACTCAAGCCCTGAGAGTTATCTTTTCATTTTTCCCCTTTCGCTACTAAATTCTGTTTGTTATTCCCTCTCGTCTTTTCCATTTTCTTGGCCACTACCGCTCTTTAAGCCTGATTGCTTCATTTTGGTCAATTGTAAAAGGCTCCTTACTCATCCCCAGACCTTTAGCCTTTTACAATTAAAGGCTGTTCTCTCTCCCACCACCGGAGCCAGCTGCCGGGATTATTGCTTTGCTCAAATCGTTTCTCTATTTAAACTTTGCTGTGGCTCTCCCATTGACTACCGAATAAAACCATGGCAGTCGATCCTGGTGTTCAAGACCTCTTACAGTTTGGTTCCAAATTATGCTTCCTGTCTTATGCTACTTCCCATGTTCCAGCCAAATGACCCCTCATTTCTTAACCACGTCTTGCCCTTTCTCACCTCCGACTCATATCATTCCCTCCATCTGGACTGTCACTTCCCCTCATCTGTCCTTGATGCAATCTTGCTTTTCCTCCAAACTCAACTCAGAAGCTCCCTCTTTCTCTCATAAAGCCTTTTCTGGCTGCTTTAATCAGACGCTTTCTTTGCCTCCCTGTCCTCAAACATTTGGTTAGGGCTACTCTCGGGGCCATAACATGCATTGTCTTGCACTATAGTTATTTGGGTACCTAGCTTAGCTCTCTCACTGGATTGCAATTTCTGGAAGGCATAAGTCACTTCCTTATTCTTCAACATGCTTTGTTCATGTTAGATGACTAATGAGTACATGAAAGGATAAAGTTAAATACTACCTCCTTCTCTTCCTAATCCTTATGCTGAAAAACTGTGGTGTGGAGAACAGGCCCTGGAGAAATCTCTAGTACATCTAATTTGAGGGCGGTTATTGGGCCTGAGGATGTAGATTAATGGTGAGGAGACCTTGGCGCATCTGAGTTCAGGTCAGTTTCCAAGGACCATCTATGTGCTCAGAGGCTTGTCAGAATGAATGGATCCTCCCAGGTCTTTGGAATTTCAGGGATGGAAAGGGACAGAAGTGTGGGCCTGTAGTCATAAAACATGTATTTTTAGAAATTTAACCAGAGATTGCATAACTTTCTGAAAACTAGGGGCTCAAAGCTGGCAAGTATGTGGTGCAGGTGGCCTGGGAGCTGCTGAGTGGGTTCCCCTTTGGCATGCTTACTCTGGAAACCTGACTGCAAGACTTGGGCAGATCGTGAGTTTACAGGCTGAAAGACAAAAGACACTCAAAAGAAAAAAAGTACCTCAAAGGATTGAAATGGTGCAACAAATTCCCAGTCCCAGTCAGCCTGTTTGTATTACAAGATGGCTTAATACACGGGAATAGTAGGCCCTTAAAAACTAACTTCTGTTTACTCAAATTATTCCTGCAAACAGAGATTCTGGGTAAAAGTGAGTTATCACATTTCATACATAAGCAATTATACCTAACAGTAATGTAAATCTGGCCCTTTGTTTCTCTTATTTGCCACAGTACCATGACTGTGTTAGCACTAACAAAGTGAAGAAATTGTTCAGAGTGAAGGTGAAGGTGATTAACTGCATAATTCAGGCCCCGGCGTTTTTCTTCTCCTTAATAGCAGGTATTGCGATCTGAATAATTACCTGTATTATCTCTTCATTTCACTTTGCCTACGTAGCCTCAGTTTTTTGATTTGTAACATGAGAGTAATAGTAATTTTAACTATCCTATGAGGTTATAATGATTAACAAATGTCAAAAGTATATTTAAAAATTACTTTGTACTTTCTGAAGCACTGTACATGTGTTTGCATGTGGTGGGTGTGTATGTATTATTCAGATAAGGCAATTGATTACTCTCTGGCCCGTATTTCACCCTTTGAGCCATGCTCCTCTATAGACCATTTTATGTTTGTGTAGAAAGATAGATGATGGTTGGATAAATGGATAGATAGATGGATGGATAGATGTATAAATGTACATATACACATATTTCTATCTTAAATATACATAATTTAGTTAACAATTATACTTTAAAACTTAGAAGTGAATCCAAATTGGAGATTGGGTTGAATGAATTTTCTAGTTTTGTGGTTTTAAACATAATTTTAGACTCCTTCAATACATGGAAAATGCCCTCTAATGCAGTGCTTTCTAAATGTGGTCCATGGGCCCATGCTGCTCCATAAACTATTTGTTCCTAGCAGCAATAAAAATAAACACATGCCCTAGTTCACTACTTCTTTCCCCCCAAAGTTTCTTGATTTCCATTCTGGCACATGCTCTTTAAGTTCTCATGAATTGGTGAACAATAATTTGTTGGCTGGAGTGGTACTGCTCTAATGGCATTTTATTATTTGGCCATCTATCTGTTTATTCATTCATTCAACAAATATTTCTTGAGCACCATATTAGTTAAGGTAATCCTAGAAGTTGTAACAATAAAATCCTGAACTTAATGTCATAAAAACCTATTTCTCAGACGTATCACAGTCTATGCAGGTGCTCTTGGTTTGGTGCCCTTCTATGTGGCTTTTGGGAAAATGGCTCCTTCTGTCTTGTGGCCCACTCTTTTCTAGTCTGCAGAGTCCTCTTTGTTTAGCTAGTAATGGAAAAGAGGTGGTGGGGGAAGGCATAGCCCCTCCTTAACCGTTTCAAGAGCGACACACATCACTTCTGCTCTTTCTGAGGACAAGTGCTATCCGTTACCCCCATGCAAGGGGGCTGGAAAATGTAATCCTGGCTTTGTGGACACTTCTCAGCATTAACACTTCATTAGGGAAGGGGAGCAAAAAATTTCGATGGTCACCTAAACCAGTGCTTCTCAAACCATCTGTGGTGGAGGACCAGTTCTGTTTTTAAAAATTGTAAATCTATCACAGCCTGATACTCGGAAAAAAATCCTATGAAAATGAATTACTGGAAAAATAAAATAAACCAAAGATGTACAAGTCCAGTTTTTTAATTTAGATTCAGCAGACGTAAAATTGCTACACAGTTTTTCTCCTTAGCTCGCTGAGGACTTGGAGCACCACAGGCAGAGACTGGCATTGTCCTTGGACCACAGTGAGTTGCACAGCTCTAGACTCCGGAATTAAAATCAATAGTGAACATGGAATTTTTCTTTCCTGTAGGGAAACAGACAATAAAAAGATTAATAAATAAGATAATTTTAGGTAGTGATAAGCACTGTGAAGACATGTGGCCCAGTAGATGTGACCCAGCGTCTTCCGGAGAAGCCTCCTTGAGGAGGATCCTTGTTACGATCCAGGTGGAACAGCAGATCCAGAAACCTGTATTTAGAACAAAAAGATGCAACTGTGTTCAAATTTATTTGTTATGTTTCATTTTCATTTCTGTTTTTGAAATTTTCATAAGGATTCAGGATGTAGCCCCTTTAAATAAATCAGAAGGTAAAATCGAAATATTTTTAAATCTCTTATTCTCTTTTACTAAAAAAATACATATTAATTATTTTATAATAGCTTTATTGAGATATAAATCACAAACCATACAGTTAACTAATTTAAAGCATGAAATTGAATGGTTTATAGTATAGTCACAGATATATATGTGCAACCATCACCACAGCCAATTTTAACATATTATCATCATCTCAAAAAAACCCCTGTACCCTTTAGCTATCAAACCCCTATCACTCGTTGCCCCTGGCCCTAAGCAACTCCTTATCTACTTTCTGTCTTTATATATTTGCCTATTCTTGACATTTTATATAAATGGAATCGTATAATATGTGGTCTTTTGTGACCAACTTCTTTCACTTAATGTTTTCAAGGTTCAGCTATATTGTAACATGTATCAGTACTTCATTCCTTTTTATGGCAGAATAATATTCCATTGAATGGATATACCAAAATTTTGTTTATGTGTTTATCAGTTAATGGACATTTGGATTGTTTCCACCTTTTGGCTCTTATGAATAACGCTGCTATAAACATTTGTCTGAGTCCTCTAGTTATGTTCTTTTTCAAGATTGTTTTGGTTATTCTGGGTCCCTTGCAATTCCATATGAATTTTAGGAACAGCTTGTCAATTCTACAAAGAAGTGAGCTAGGATTCTGATTGGGATTGTGTTGAATATATAGATTAATTTGGGAGTATTGGCATCATAACAATATTAAGTCTTCTGATCTATGAACATGGGATATTTCCCTTTATTTGCTTCTTTAAAAATGATTTCTTCTAACAGTGACTTATAATTTTCAGACTATAAGTTTTGCACTTTTGTTAAATTTATCCTAAATATTTTATTCTTTTTGGTGCTATTATAAATGGAATTTTCTTAATTTCATTTTTGGGTTATTCATTACAAGTGTGTAGAAATACAATTGATTTTTGTATACTGATCTTGTATCTTATAACCTTGCTGAAATCATTTATTATTCTGATAATTTTTAGTGGATTCCTTAGGATTGTCTATATACAAGTTCATGTCATCTGCAAATAGAGAGAGGTTTACTTTTTCCTTTCCACTCTAGATGCCTTTTATTTCTTTTTCTTGCCTAATTACCCTGGTTTGAACCTCCAGTATAATGTTGAATAGACGTTATGAGAGTGGGCATTCTTGTCTTGGTCCTGAACTTAGGGAGAAAGCATCCAGTGTTTTGTAATTAAGTATGATGTTCACTGCAAGATGTGAGCAAATTTCTTTCTATTCCTGGTTTGTTGAGTGTTTTTATCATGAAAGGGTTTTGGATTTTGTCAAATGCTTTTGCTTCAACTATTGAGATGATCATGTGGTTTTTGTTTTTTATCCTATTGATATGGTGTATTATATTACTTGGTTTTCAGATGTTAATCCAACCTTGCATCCTGGGATAAATCCTAATTGGTCACAGTTTATAATTCTTTTTATATGGTGCTAGATTTGATTTGCTAGTATTTTGTTGAGGATTTTTGTATCCATATTCATGAGAGATATTAGTCTGTAGTTTTTGTTTTGTGACATTTTTGTCTGGTTTTGGTTTCAGGGTAATACTGGCTTCGTAGAGTGAGTTGGAAAGTGTTCCTTCCTCTTGTATTTTTTGGAATAGTTTTTGAAGAATTGATCTGTAGAATTCACCAGTGAAGCTATCTGGTCCTGGCCTTTTCTTTATGCATAGATTTTTGATTACTAATTCAATCTCTTGCTATAGGTATATTCAGATTGTTTATTTCCTCTTGAGTCAGTTTCAGTAGTTTGTATCTTTCTAGGCATTTGCCCATTTCATCTAAGTTGTCTGATTTATTGGCATACAACTACTTATAGTATTCTTTTATAATCATTTCTGTTTCTGTACATTCAGTAGTAATGCCTTCTCTTTCATTTCTGATTCTAGTAATTTGAGTCTTCTCTCTTTTTTTCTTCAACAATATAGCTAACGGTTTGTCAATTTTGTTAGTCTTTTCAAAGAATCAGCTTTTAGTTTCATTGATTTTCTCTATTGTTTTTCTATTCCCTATTTCTTTATTTTTCTATTCTAATCTTTATTATTTCCTTCCTTCTGCTTGCTTTGGGTACAGTTTGCTCTTCTTTTCCCAGTGTCTTAAGGTGGAAGGTTAGGTTATTGATTTGAGATCCTTCTTATTTTTAACTTTAGTATTTACAGCTACAAATTTCCCTTTAGGTGTTGCTTTATCTGCATCCCACAAGTTTTGGTATGTTGTGTCTCCATTTTAATTCATCTCAAAGTATTTTCTTTTCTTTTCTTTTCTTTTTTTGAGGAAGATTCGTCCCCAAAGCCCCAGCAGATAGCTGTATGTCATAGTTGTACATCCTTCTAATTGCTCCTTGTGGGACGCCACCTCAGCATGGCTTGATGAGTGGTGTGTAGGTCTGCACCCAGGATCTGAACCAGCAAACCCCAGGCCGCCAAAGTGGAGTGCGGGAACTTAACCACTACGCCACTGGGCTGGCCCCTCAAAGTATTTTCTAATTGCCATTTTGATTTCTTCTTTGAATCATCAATAATTTGGAGTGTGTTGTTTAGTTTTCACATATTTGTGAATTACCAATTTCTTTTTTCTGTTTTTGATTTCTAATTTCATTCCATTGTGGTCAGAGAACATATTAGTACTATTTTTATTCTTTTAAATTTAATGTTACTATGGATATAGTTGGATTTATGTCTGCCATTTTACTTATTCTCTCTGTCTTATATCTTTTTTGTTCCCTTGTTTCTCCTATACTTCTTTTTCATTAAGTGAATATTTTCTAATCTAGCATTTTAATTCTTTCATGATTTTTTTACTATTTTTTGAGTTATTTCTTTAGAGGCTTCTCTAGTGCTTATCATATACATCTTAGCTTATCAGAATCAACTTCAGATTTATACTAACTTAATTCCAGTGTGATACAGAAACATTATTTCTATAGACCTGTATTCTGTTTTTCCTCTTTTTGTTATACATATTTGTGTTATATTTGTATTTGTTATATATATTATTTTTATACATATTACTTCTGTAAACATTCTAAACTCAATAATACATTGTTTTAACTCTTTACATAATTTTATGACTTTTAAAGAAGCTGAGAGGAAAAAGGAGAGCAAGTATATATTTACAGCTTTGGTTATATTAACCTTCTTATTTATCATTTTTGGTTCTCTTCATTTGTTCCTATGGATCTCAGTTTATATGTGGAGTCATTTCCTTAGGCCAGAAGAGCTTTACTTCCACCTACCTCCTTTGTGCTGTTATTGTGCAGTATATTGAAATATGCTGCATTTCTATTGCTTTGGTCTAAAGATACATTATACATATATTGTTTTATACAATTTCTTTTTTTTTTATGGTGTACATTCATTTTATTTTATTTTTTTAATGTTTTATTTATTGCAGTAACATTGGTTTATAACTACAATTGCTTTTTAAATTAATTAAGAGAAAGAGAAAAAAAGTGCATTTGTACTGTTCTTTGTAATTACATAATTACCATTACTAGTGCTTTTTAGTTTTTTGGTTTTGTGTGTGTGTGTGTGTGTGTGTGTGTGTGTGTGGATTTGAATTATTGTCTGTGGCTTTCAGCCTGAAGAACTTTCTTTAGTATTTCTTACAAGGCATGTGTGCTAGCAACAAATTCTCTCAGTTTTTGTGTATCTGGAAACTTATTCCATCTTCATTTTTTAAAGATAACTTTGCAGGATGCAGGATTCTTGAGTAACTGGTTTTTTGAGCACTTTAAATATGTTATCCCACTATCTTCTGGAATCCATTGTTTATGATGGGAAGTCAGTTGTTAATCTTATTGGGGTTCCCTTGTAAGTGATGAGATATTTTTCACTTTCTGCTCTCAGGATTTTCTCCTTGTCCTTTAGCATTTTTACTACAATGTGTCTATTTGTGAATTTCTTTGTGTTTATCCTACTTGGATTTCTTTGAGCTTCCTGTATGTGTAAATTAATGTTTTTCAATAAATTTGGGAACTTTTCGGGCATTATTTCTTTGAATATTTTTCCTGCTCTTTCTATGTCTCCTCTTTTTCTGGTAATCACATATGCATATATTGGTATTCTCAATGCTATCTCACATTTCTCTGAGGCTCTTTTCATTTGTCTTCATTCTTTTTTATCTCTGTTCCTCAGATTGTATAATCTCTATCAATTATCTCAAGTTTTCTAATTCTTTCTTCTGCCACTTCAAATCTACTGTTGAGTTCCTCTAGTGCATTTTTTAATTTCAGTTATTGTACTTTTCAACTCCAGAATTTTCATTTTTTTTCCTATAATTTCTCTCTCTTGATATTCTCTATTTGATGCAACACTGTCATCATGCCTTCCTTCACTTCTTTTTAAATTTTTTTTAGATTCAACAGATAAGTGAGATGATATAGCATTTGTCTTTGTCTTACTTATTTCACTTAGCATGATGCCTTCAAGGTCCATCCATGTTGTCATAAATGGTAGGATTTCCTTGTTTTTTATGGCTGAGTAATATTCCATCATGTATATATACAACTTCTTTATCCATTCATCCATCTATGAACACTTTCCTATCTTAGCTGTTGTAATAATGCTGCTGTGAACATGGGGTGCAGATATCTTTTTGAGTTAGTGTTTTTGTTTCCTTTGGCTATATTCTTCTTTTACTTCTTTGATCATGATTTCCTTTAGTTCTTTGAACATATTTATAACAGCTACTTTGAAGTCATTGTTTATTAAATCCAGCATCTGGTCATTCTCACAGGCAGTTTCTGTTTCCTGCACCAGTGCTTTCTGGTGTAAAGAACATACTTTTCTGTTTCTTTGTGTGTCTCATAACTTTTTGATGGAAATGGACATTTTAGGTAATATATTGTAGCAACTCTGGGTACTGGTTCCCCACTCTGGGGCTTGTTTCTATTACTTTCTTGCTTATTTGTTTAGAACTAAATGTATTACTTTAGTGAAGTCTATTTCCTCCCTACAGTGTGAAGACTCTGATGTTGCTACTTAGGGGGCACAGCCTTGGGTACACCCACTGTCACCCTGGGGTGAAAGTCATTTTAGCAGGGCTCTCTTAGATGGTCTCTTTTCCTGATCACATTCAGCTATTAAGTTCAACTAATTGCCAGCTGATTGCTATATTGTTTTCAACAATGTTCTGGGGCATGAATTGCTTCAAAAACTAATCCAATCAAATTTAGCCTTCTTTGAAGATATAGTTGCAGACATCAGTACTTGAGATTTGTTCTGAGCCCAGTTGTTCTTCCCAACTGTCTCCTTTAAAAATTCTCTCCAGCAAATTAGCCAGCCTATAGCTTAGCGTATATCTCCAATGAGTCTATCAATTTCCTTTCACCACAACTTTCACTGTTTTTGAGAGTACCCGTGGGGTTGAACTTCTCCACATTTTATTGCAAATGAAGTCAATTTCTTGGGGAGGGATTAGGAGCTCTCTGTTCTACAGACTACTTCTCCTCCCAGGAAAAATCTCTCAGCCAAGGCTCTGATCTAGGGATGGGGACAATGGCACACTTCTCTCTGTCACCCCCACTTTTGGAGCTGACTGCTCAGTGGATGGGGGCGGCAGTCCTAGGTGTCCTCAGTTTGTGTCCCTTGGCATGGAACTCATGCCCCCAGAACTGCAGCAAGGGCATTCAGGGCCCCAGTATTCTCAGTGGCACCATGCCCAAGGTAGAGCCTCCATCCCATGAGTGGAGGCTGGGCAGAAAATGGGAGCCCACCTCAACTCTGGGAGTCACTCTTCCAGAACTTAGCCTCAGCAACAGGTAGCTGGGGGCAGGATGACAGTTGCTGACATCCTGCCTCTCTTGGGAAGATAGCCCTCTAACTAGGAGCTCAGAGGAGAGGGAGCCCTGTGTTCTCAGCTGTATCAGTCTGGAGTGGAGTTTCTGTCTCACTGCTGGGATTGGGAAGGGAGGATATGGTTCTTCATTCAAATCCCACAGAATCTTGCAGTTCTTACTGAGTTTTGGTAGATTTTCTTGAATAAATGTTTTTTCATTTGCTCTATATGCCCTTAGGACCATTTCCAGAGATTTTAAGTGTTTTTTTTTTCCTAATTATAATTTTCACCAGTTTTACTGTGAAACGGCTTTGTGGAGCTTCATGTGCTGTCTTGCCGGAAGTGGAAATCTTATATGTTAACTCTTTTTTTTTTTTGAGGAAGATTTGCCATGAGCTAACATCTCTTGCCAATCTTCCTCTTTTTTCTCGCCAAAGCCCCAGTACATAGTTGTGTATCCTAGTTGTAGGTCCTTCTAGTTCTTCTATGTGGGATGCTGCCTCAGCATGGCTTGATGAGCGGTGAGTAGGTTCATGCCCAGGATCCAAACCAGCAAAAACCTTGGGCTGCAGAAGCAGAACATGTGAACTTTGCTATGCCACCGGGCCAGCCCCTACGGGTTAATTCTTTCATTTTCTCACTTATTCACTCAGTTTTATTGAGTGTGTATTGTGTGTCTGGTGCTCTGGTAGGAGCTGGAGATACAATGGTGAATGAAACAGACCTGGAACTTGCTGTATAGTGGGTAAGACAGACAAAAACAAAAGAAAAAAGGATTAGAAACAACCTTGACAGAAGTGCTCATTACATTTTGAATTAATAATGAATGAATGAATCAATTACATTAGATAATCTGAAGGAAATCATGGAACTGGGAAGCGCTGTTGGATTTTTCTGTAAATAGGTCATTAGGACCTTTGAGAAAGTAGTTTTAATAGGGTACCATAGACAGAAGCTCATGTCAGTAAGCTAAAGAGTGAATGGGAAGTAAGCAAGCGGGCAAAGGATTTGTAGCTATTTTTTGAGGAGCTCAGTTTAAAAGGAAAGGAAGGGAACATTAGCAAGAGTTAACAGATTTTTTTCTTCCACCAATTTTATTCAAAGTTGTACTCCAGAAATTTCAAGAGAAAGAGATAGATGCCTTTTGCATCCAACCAATTTTCCTTGCTCTAATTCTGTGCTGACCAAGTAAGCAGATTATGATTTAGCTTCTCATATATATCTGCCTACAGACAAAAACAAAAAAATCAAAATGGACTAATTATAAAAATTGAGAATCCAGTCTATTGAGAAGTTGTAATTCTCATTGTAAAGGAGTAATTGGCATTGACCTCTTTGGTTTTGGTTAGAATGAGCTGGCCTCACTAGGTCTTATCACCTCTAGACACCCTGACAAAACTGGTCTGGTCTGCAGAGCTAAGCTCAGACTTGGAGCAGGGTCTCTCCTTGCCAACTGCCCATGTAGCCTACCTGTCCCAAACCCAAGCCACACCTCATGTTCTTCTTGGGATTGCTAACTAAAGCATTTACATGGTGTTTTCATATAAGATGTTAGCAGGAAAGCCTTGGGCTCATTTGAATTCTGTCTAATATTATATAACGGGGTTATCTATGATCTCTTTGGCAGACATTTTCAGATAGGAGAAGAATGAGACTTCTCTAGCAATTGTTGTTGTTGTTGAGAATGAATTCTCCTAAAGGTAGAGTGAAATGTGAAAAGAAGTTTAAAGGATAATGAAGGATTGGTGTACTTAGACATGTGAAGGCCAGAGGGGACAGTTACTATCTTGGATATTAGTCAGTGGATGTAAGGTAGCTAAAGACAATAATGGCTGAAAGAGTAGAGAGATCCTAAGAAGAAGAGGAGGATAAGCGGGGGTGGAGAGAAGTTGAAAGAAAAGGCAGAGTCAATGAGTTGTGATGGTGACCACTTTCCCCCAGCTACAAAGTGTGTTGTCCTATGTGCCCTAATAAATACTGACAAGGCGGCACTTCTGCTACAGGCATCACACTAGGCAACGTAGCTAAGGTACTTTTTTCTCATTTGACTTGGGTTTCTAACCCAGCATGAAATAAGATTTGTTTACTCATTCAAATGCTTATTTAACCTACTGTGTACCAGTCAGGGTGCCAGGGACTAGGGACATGACCGTGAGCAAGATGGACAGAGAAGTCACCGATATCAAGCTGAGTCAGTTTTTATTCAGTGTGATAACTGTGAGGAAATGCAATATGTACAGAGTGTTATGGGAGCAAAGAGGAGGAGCATCTAACCCAGACTTGGCAGCTAAGAAAGGCTCCCCAAGGAAGGCTCCCTATTGGGCTGGAATCTCTAGGACAACAGGACGTTTTCTCTCTAACATCCCCAGAACCTAGCACAGTGCCCAGTATGGGATAGAAGCTCAGCAAAAATAAGTTGAATGATTGAATTAATCAAAACCCATCGTTTTTACTTCATTTGCTTGGTATGGAAATCATCCCAATGGGAGATACTGTCCCAAATCCTGTTCTTTGATTCTTAGAGTTTCCTTATGAAAAGAGAACAAACATATCTGGAAATAACGATTAATTAAACTGACATTTATTTGCCCTGAAAGTTTCATGAATATCAGAATTTTAGTATGAACTCCCAAGTAATCACTACAACAACTGAAGTCAATGAAATGTCAAGAAGGTATTGAACATATCTTTTAAAAATTGGGGGGAAAATATGTAATGCCAATGGAAACATTGCAGTACAACATAATTTGAGACTTAACAACTCAGTAAAGAGCTCCTATCCGAGCTCTTTCAGAATGTGTCTATAGTGTTTTAGCTGGATATTTACAGAGAGTTGAAATACCTAAGAATCACTTGATTATTATTTGCAGCTACTTCTGCGCACCACAAAGAAATTAGCTGCCAGCTCCTTTAGAATAGGGCCAAAGTATGGAAAACAGACAAAACAAATGGCTTCAAAGGAATATCCTCATATTAAAACTCCCACAAATAGTGTGATATGGGTACGGAAAATGAATTTCAAATGAGAAGATTTACCACTTAGTAGCTTTGTGATCTGGGTTAGGTCAGTTAATCTTTCTGAGCCTGGTTCCTAATCTATGAAATGCAGATATCATGATGTGGCCTAACCTCACGGCATTGCTATGAAGATCAAAAGAGACAGTATAAGTGAAGGAACTTTGAAAACTATAAAAAGCAATATGAGTGTTAATTATTAAAATAGTATTATGAACAGAAAATGGAATTCAAATTGCTGACCATGAGTGTTGCCCATGATGAACAATCTTTAATGTTCCATATTCAGTTCCAGAGCCCTCGACCTGTTAACTCTTTATCACTTAAGATATGGAAAAGAATCTCATCCTGGGTGAAAAATTTAGGAATTGGGTAAAACAGGTAAAAGAAAAAAAAGGCTAGTCTACTGATCAATCTAACGATCCAGATTGGAGCATCTGCATTTCTCCTTTAGAAGGATGCCCCTGTAATCCTTTAGGAAGCTTCTCAGGCTCTCTGGAGTCCTCACTGATGTTGATATGGAAACTCACTTACTCGAGCGGCGTGAGTGACTAATTAGACAATCTGTACCAATTTGATGGCTCCAGCTGTTCAAATAAAACCCGCCTTGATGGTGTAAGGCTCAGAGCAAGGCTGGAAGGGGCAGGATCAAGGACGAGAATCACATCCAGGGAAGACAGCAAGCCGGCTGCTTTCCCTAAGCAAGTGTCTGAGAAGCACATCTTTATAAGACTACAAGAGTTTATTTTAACTCTAACTAAAAGAAACTAAGTACCCGTCACCACTAGCAAGGGGGATCTTTATCTGTCTTTGCTGGGCTGAGAGAAAGGGAAGGAGTCTTAAAGGCTCTGGCAGCTGCAGGCCCCTCACAGAGGACGTCTCCCGCACATTGCTGACATGTCTTGGATTTTTCCAACCTTACCTTATGTTAGAAGAAATTATCGCGGAGTCGAATGTCCTCCTACGCGCGTGACCCCTCGTGGGTGTTATCAACTACCCCTCTTGAGGCAGAATCAGCATTCCTCAGTCTGTTTCTCCTAAAGGCCAGTGCTTTGTGAGAGGTTTTGTGATCCCCTCCTGGCTTGGAAGGCTCTCTCCCAGCACCTGTGAGCCCTCACCCTGAGAGACGGCTAATGTGCTAATTACCCCGAACCCAAAAATGTAAGCTGTAAACAATAAGAGCTGTGTTTATAATCCGTCAGTTTTATGACCTTCTGATGGTGATGGTATCAGTGGCGTTTACACTGGAAGACCGCACAGCGTTCTCTAGCAGCTGGCCGCTTCTGTTGCTTGAGAGCAGAGAACGATGTGGCCCATTAATTGTAGTCTTTGCACTGAAGGGCATGTTACCTTAGCCAAATGGCCAGTCTGGCTCTTGGAATTGCCAAATAAACTATTTTTAAAAATTTCAAAGTCAGCTTGGATGGTTTTCAAACAATCTGTGGTTTGGGGCCTATACTCCCTCCCACCCGCCCCCAGGAAAAACTGAGAATGCATTCTTTCTGAGCTGTAACTTGATATCTACATGATTTGAAGATGGCAGGAGACAGTCTAATCCCAAAGAGAGCGAGGCTTGGCCTCGATGCACAAACAGCTCAGCCACTCTGGTTTAGGGCTGACCTTCACTACGTCACTCTCCCTGCCCTTCAGCTGTTTCTCCACCTGAAGGCTGAGTGGGGATGACCTGGCAGCAGATGCCTGCAGAACACTTTGCTGTCATCAGACAAGGAGGATCCATGCAGAGCGTAAATACCATAAAACGTGGCAAGAGAAATGTTTACACCAATCTGTGGTTTCTGATCAAAGCCAAAATTGCTGGGTTCTTGAATGAAAACTTCTGGCTGCGCATGTGAGATTTGCAACTGTCTTTGGCACCTATAAAATATGATTTGTGAGGTGCCGGACAATGTCCTGGGGGTCTCCAAAGCCTACTCCTTTGTCACCACGATCCTTTCATATTGAGTCCTGCCATCGTGTGGAGAAGTGGGTACAAGAACTTTGGCTCCATTTTGGGTTTGTTAACAGACTTGCCAGTGAAG
This sequence comes from Diceros bicornis minor, assembly GCF_020826845.1. NCBI lineage: Eukaryota > Metazoa > Chordata > Mammalia > Perissodactyla > Rhinocerotidae > Diceros > Diceros bicornis. The sequence goes on along the minus strand of NC_080763.1, from coordinate 4,321,747 downwards.
CCCCAAATGCGTTTTGCCCCCAAGCACCTTGCCCTTCATCTATAGACCCCTGGGAAAGCCAAACCCATCTGGTTCTCATTCATTTACACTTTACTCATCAAAATGTTGGTTTTGGTTGGATTCCTTTGTTTTCATGTCAAGAAATCTTTAAGAATGCAGAGTGGGGAAAAGATGGGTAATCAGCAAGGAGTGCTGATGACCCTAGCTCTGTGTCCTGTTTCCAGCATTACTTTTGGTCCATTCTATGGTGACAAGCAGTATTTTTCCCCATTTAACCCACTTAACTAGTTTCCCTAAATTATTTTTAAAAAAAGAAAAAAAAGAATGTAGAACTTTGCCTCTGACCCACAACCAGAGATTTGAAACAAGCGAGAATCTGCAAGGGTTTCATGAGGGGACACTCATGGGGTCTCAGACTTGGCCTTTTCTTTTTTCTCTTTTGTTTTTAAAGAGCCAACTGCTTTTTCTTATGTTCATGTAAGTGAGTGGCTGGGAACTATTTCTCCCACCAACTTGAGGGAATAGGGAAAAGGAGTCTAGCATTCTTCTTTCTTTTCTTTGTCAAATACTCTTGAAACTATGAATATTTGTGAGCTGCAAGAAAAAGAAATTCAGTCTATTTTCTAGTTTTAGGGTTTTTTTTAATCCCCACAAAGCAGCTTTTTTTCCTAGCTTTTAGTTAAAATCAGTAGTTGCAGGCGTCTTAAGTGGGGCCAAATTCCTTCCTTGCTTACAGCTGTAAACTTGATGATCATTGGAAGCAGAAATAAAGTTAGATGACATCCTGTCTCCCCTCCACCAGAAAAAAGATAGATAACTCCCTCCTCAGTCCTTAGTTTACACGTTCCTGGACGACAACCGTAATCTAAACTTTGTAGGAACACAATGAAAGTATCTCAATTAAAGGATGCATTAATGTTGATTACATATTGTATGTATTGTATAACCTTAAACAAGGTTCTTATTTAAAGATTTAAGGAATTTACATGGTTGGGTTATCAAGTTTTGATAGTGGTAAACCTATGTTACTATTATAAAGTATCCCAATAACATAAGATGTACTGGTTTTAATGATGTGACAACTAGGCACCCGTATAATTCAGCAAATTATATTATATTAATATATTATATTACATTAATATATTATATTTCCATTTTATGTAGTAATGGCTTTACCTTTTGTCAGGTATGCCAGATGGCAGAAGACCAATATAATCTGCAAAACTGAAGTAATTGGACAAAGGAGACCTAGCTGCCATTATGGGACTTAAGAAGTTCCAGAATTACCACTGCAGTTATGGCTTTCTGTTAAATGCTGTTCAAGTGCTTGGCAGCCTAGGACAGGCATTGAGGACTTGCGCTGTGAGAGCTGGATCAACCCGAGCTGAAGTCTGAGATCTGCTACTTAGCATTAACTAGGGCAAGTTACTGAGTTTCTCTGTTTCCTCATTGATATGGTAGGAAAAATAATAGTGCCTAGTCCAGTGGTATGTTGGTAATAGCCAATTTCCACAGTGTAAATATTCCCACTGAGGTTGATTTCAAGTTGTCAACTGGAGTTGGGAAAGATCAGCACAATCAGTTCTCATGAGCTGGTGCAAGCCAAGGCCACCACTCTACTGACAGTATCCAAACCTTAGGGTTGTTGGGAGTGTTAAATGAGATGCAGCATGTGAAATACTTAATATTGTGCTTGTATACACTTTATTTCCTTGATTCTAAGATGTCATCAACTGTAAGAAAAACCACCATTTACAAATTGATTTTAGTGAAAAATATGCTTATTGGTTGTATATATCCTGTATCAGAAGTGAAAAAATAAAAAGCTTGTCTTAGAATTGAGGAAATCATGTTTACTCTGCACTAGGCATTATGCTAAGCATTTATCATAGGTAAGAAGCCTACACCACACGTGCTCTTGGCTTATGATTACGTTTGTTTGCTTATTCAAGTAGAAATACTTTATCCAATGCTAACACCCTGGGCCTTCTGGCTCTTTCGTTAGAAGTTTTAGAGCCAGCCCTGATGGCCTAGCAGTTAAATTTCTGAGCACTCAGCTTTAGCGGCCAAAGTTCAGTTCCTGGGCACAGAACCACACCACTCGTCTGTCAGTAGCCACATGGCGGCGGCTCACGTACAGGAACTAGAAGAACTTACAACTATACACAATTATGTACTGGGGCTTTGGCAGGGAGAAAAGGAAGAAAAAAGGAGGAAGACTGGCAACAGATGTTAGCTTAGGGCAAATCTTCCCCTGCAAAAAAAAAAAAAGTTTTACCTGTAGAAAACCTCTCTGTCACACCTTATATTAATCGACTAGGGCCACCAAGATAAAATAGCACAGACTGGGTGGCTTAAACAACAGAAGGTGGCTGTTCTGGAGGCTGAAAGTCCAAGATCAAAGTGCCAGTAGGTTTGATTTCTCCTGAGGCCTCTCTCCTTGACTTGCAGATGGCTGTCTTCTTGCTGTGCCCTCGCATGGCATTTTCTCTGAGTACATGCATCCCTGGTGTCTCTTCCTCTTTTTATAAGGACACTAGTCCTATTCAATTAGGGCTTCAACATATGAATTCAGTCCATAATACACTTCTTTAGGCTTTGTATGTATTGTTGTCCTAGAGTTGCCATAACAAATGACCACAAACTTGGTGGCTTAAAACAACAGAAATTTATTCTGTTTTATTCTCCACAGATCGGGAGGTCAGAAGTCTAAAATCAAGGTGTCAGCAGTGACATGCTCCATCTGAAGGCTCTGAGGAGAGTCCTTTATTGCCTTTTCTAGCTTGTAATGACCATCGGCGCTCCTTGGCTTATGGTGGCATCACTCCAATCTCTGCCTCCCTCTTCACATGGTCTTCTGCTCTTCTCTCGATCTCTTATGGTGACAAGTGTCATTAGATTTAGGCTCCACCCAGTTACTCCTGGATGATCTCATCTCAAGATCCTTAACTCAGTTACATCTGTAAAGACCCTTTTTCAAATTAGGTCACATTCACAGGTTCCAGGTGGACGTACCTTTTTTTTTTTTGCAGGGAGGCACCATTCAACTCACTACAGGCTGATTAATTCCTCCAATCAAGTGTGTGGGGCAACATATTGATTTGTATCATAACTAGGTATGGTAACAGTGTCTAGTAAAGAAACTATTTGAGAAATCTTGCTTTTTATAAGCTTTTTGCAAGCCCAACCAGCTGACAGCAGCCATAGCAGAAAGACCACCTAATCGCCCAAGGGCATGGGACCTCCTTCTGCAACGTAAAGTTGCAGCTAAGTTGCAGCTGTCCAATTGGGAACTCTGTTTCCCAGCTCCTTTGAATTTTAGTGTGTCCACGTGACAAGTTCTGGTCAATGGCCTATGAATGGAAATGATGCATATCACTTCCAGGCTAAGGTGGTTAAGTATTCTGTGTGCCTTGCCCACATTTTCTTTGCCTTTCATGGCAACCTTAGAGAGGCTGCGTGAAGATGGCGCCTTCACAAGATTAAAGTAGACTGGACACTTGAGTCATCACTGGGAGGATAGCTGCTCAGGAGAGATGGCCATCAAGGATAGCCTCATAAAAATTTGCACTAGGTGCTGGTCCAGTGGCATAATGGTTAAGTCCAGCGCACTCCGCTTTGGCGGCCTGGGTTTGTGGGTTCGGATCCTGGGTGCAGACTCACAAGCCATGCTGTGGCAGCCACCCACATACAAATAGGGAAAGACTGGCACAGATGCTAGCTCAGGGCTAATCTCCCTCAAGCAAACAAAAAATAAATAAATAAATAAGAGGAAGATTCGCAACAGATGTTAGCTCAGAGCGAATCTTCCTCACCAAACAACAACAACAAAAAAATTAGCATGAGTAAGAAATAAACTTTTATTATATTAAGCCACTGAGATTTGGGGATTGTTTGCTATAGCAGTTAGCTTATCCTAATACTCCAGCTAGTACTACACAATATATCACAATAAAGTGCATTTGATAGTGAAACTGTAACATTTGTTCATAAGACGTCCACCACATTGTCTCAGCCACCACATTATTTTGGCATGCGAGGAAGTTAGTCACAAAATAACATTGGCTAGATAAAAGATTTGGCTGTCTGAAATCGATTCTGATCTAGAAACGCTATAAAGATATGTTAAACATTCCATGTAACTCACCCTACCTTTGCAAATTCACTTGTTTTCCCTAGGAGATAACCAAAAATCAATAGCAATGTTGAAGGATTATTTTATGGGGAGAACATCATAACTCGGGGAGTAGTTGTGACAGCATGGGGAAGAGCCTAGCTCTTAGAGTCAGATGGATTTGTGCTTAAATGCCTGATATGCCACTTTCACTTTATGAATTGGGAAAATTATTTAATATTTACATGCCTTACATTTCCTTATTTATAAGAATGAGAAAATATGACAACTACTTCACACATAGGGTTATTGTGAGGATTAGGTAAAATAATGAAACAATTTGTGTTTAGCACATGGCTCGATTAATGAATATGGCTATTTTATTGCTGTTATTGCTCTCATTGTTACTGATTGTGATCTATGCTTTTTGAAAACACCTCAGAATATACTTCTATATTCACCACCAACTTCTGTTTTGGCTTAATGTTTGCAACATCTAGATGGCCAGACATGATCACTTTACTAGAGAGTTCGTTGAGTTTAAACCATCTGGAAGTAGCTCATTAACTTAGCCACCTCCCCCCTACCCCCAAACATTTTCACCCTCAAGAAAATGGTCAGCCTGTATGGTGTAGATGCCTAACCATGTTCTGAAGTAGATAGTGGAAGAGATTGATCAGTAAGACCTTCTAGGGTTCTCAGAACTTGGTATATTAGAGCAGATAAAACCATGAGAACCAGGCTGAATTTCTAATTTGGTAATGTTTTCGGTTTGCTTTCATCATCTCTATTTTGACTTGAGTTGAAACTTTGAGACAATGACACATCTATGGATCCGACTTGGTGGTAAAATGGCTGCAAACTGCATGAGGACAGAGACTGTGCATGTTTTGTCCACTGCTGTATCTCTAGTGCCAACCGCAGTGTCTAGCACATAAGTAGGTGTCCAATGAAAGTCTGAGGAATGAATCGATACTGCTGGAGAACACAGAGCTGGACAAAAGGCTGCTGCAGGGAGTTCCTAGGAGGTCTCTCACGTGTGTTACGGTCCAGATGGATCTGATTTGACTTCCCTGTTAGTCAACTGATAGATATTCCTCCCGGCATGACTTGATACCCCCAGAACTATGCAAAGCACCTTTCCCCCGTCATTATTTTTCTGTCATTATTTTTCAATTCTATATTTTGAGAAGTCACTCAAGTAAATAATTTGTTTCTGGCCACCAAAATTATTGAAATGGAGTCACCAGTTATGTCAGAATATTTATTGTAGATAAATGCAAAGCCTAACATAAAGGTATCCCCTCTCTAACAAAAGGGTAAGTTGAATTCAACTTGAATAACTATTATTCAAGAAGGGATAAGTGACATGCATTTGGATATTAAAAAGAGAGAATTGCTATATATAGAGAGAATGCTGTGTTTTGGGGATTTTGAGGTTGTTGTTTGTTGCTACAGAGATTTCAAGGAAGAGGGAGCATTTTTCTAGATTAGGATTAAATAGAATATGATATATGAAGAAATAGTCCTGGGCTTGGCACAATATAATGCCCAAAGAGTGTTAGCTAGTTGTGTTGTGTTCTTATGAGATATATTAATATCCTCAGTGTGGTGGAGGCTGTGTGGTGGACACCGTAGTGAACGCTGTGGTGCTCCACCCAGATTCTCCCTTAAGGATGAAGACACAAATTCCCCCATTTGCCAGGAGTACTGAGCAATGATGGCGCAGAGCTGAATCTGTCTCCGGAAATTGCCCTTGGCTGAAAGGAGCCTGTTATGAACTGAATTGTGTCCCCCCCAATTCAAATGTGGAAACCTTAACCCCTATAGCCTCAGAATGTGACTGTATTTGGGGATAGGGCTGTTAAAGAGGCAGTGACACTAAAATGAGGCCATTAGGATGGGCCCTAATCCAATCTGACTACTGTCTTTATAAGAAGAGGAGATTAGGCTGTACGAGAGACACCAGGGGCATGTGTGCACACAGGGACAGGACAGTTGCTTGGAACCAGATCCTGAGGGTGCTGGCAAGAGGCAGCAAGAGGGCAGCCGTCTGCAAGCCCAGGAGCGAGACCTCAGGAGAAGCCATTTCTGCTGGCACCTTGATCTTGGACTTCCCGTTTCCAGAATGTGAGAAAATAAGTTTGTGTTGTTTAAGCCACCCAGTCTGTGGTATTTTGTTATGACAACCCTAGCAAATTTAATGCAGAGCTGCTTCACGCCTGCATTCCACAACTGGTCAATGTGGGGGCACAGTGTCCAAAACCGTAGCCTCTGTTTGGGATGTCTCTGAAGGGCCATTGCAGCTCAGAGCACCCCTGTAGTATTTGCTGGGGCCTCTGAGGTTCAACTTCTTTCTCTGCTCAATCCTCACTCTCCTAGAAGTGTTGTCATTGAGAGTATTCTGCAGTAAACTTTCTGTGCAAAAATCTCTATCTCAGAGTCTGTTTCATAGGGAAACTGACCTGTGACACTTAGTATCAGGAATGGCTTTAGGCAGCAAACTCTAAAATGGGATTTGGGAGTGAGATCACCACTGGCTGGCTAGCAATGAGGACCCATTCATTGGTGGTAGGTGGAGATTGGCGAGCTCCTGGCATGGTGTTGCAATACAATTATTAAAACTTTCCCTGGTGGTAAACTGGGATGAAACACTAATGAAAAGGAAAGCAATGCTGGTGTGATGTTTTTAGCGTTTAAGAGGTTTGGAGAAAACAGTGATTATAAGAGCAGTGGAATTGCATGTCTCTTGCTGAAGGCCACCAATGCATTGGAGAAAAACAATGAAAGGCTGAGGGGTATTGGCCATCAACTTTAAGTGTGCAAGCCAGAGTGCCTCTACAGTGGAATATAGAGGTTCATCTCCAACAGCCAGAAGACAAAAAACTCTGAGGCTCAAGCTCAGAACTGAATTATCAGGACAACAGAGCTCCAGAGAAGGTTGAATTCTCAACCTTGGCAAGTCTGTTATACCAATGTCAGGGCTCTGGCTAGGAGGGAGTGGGATTCTAGGTTAACACGAAAATCTTGAAAACCCAGGTCCCCTTGAGCCCTCTGGGCCTACAAAAGTGGCCCACTCCACCATTTTGAGCCTAGAGTTATTCCATTGCTTGAAGCTGAGGCAGAAGTCTCTGCCTGGGAAGACCTGTATCCTCCTCAGGATCTATACCTACCTCCAATCCTGGCCACTAGACTATAACTATGGTTAGGTCACAGTCCAATCCATCCAGGAAAGTGCTGGACTTGCTAACGAAGGGAACAGCTCTGGGAACTAATCAACATGCATTGATTAGCTCAGGAGCCAGGACAGTTGCCTGAGATTAGATCCTGAGGGTGTTGGCTCAAAGGGTGAGTGGAACAAAAAGTTGGACATAGGAGAACTTACCAATATGGGAACACTCCCCTGTGATACAGGATTTAACACTCTGGCAAGGATTTCAGGAAATGGTGCTAACATGCTATTAGTTTGGCTCTTGGATGCTTGGAGAAAACAAAGGCCCTCACTAAGTGAAGTAGAAAAAAGAAAGGGTCAAGGGCTTAGAGAAGGAGTTGTTCTAGAATAGATAGATAGTCATGCATTGCTTAATGGTGGCTATACATTCTGAGAAATGCATCGTTAGGTGATTTCATCATTGTACAAACATCGTAGAGTGTTCTTACACAGACCTAGATGGTATAGCCCACTACACATGTAGGCTCTATGGTACTAATCTTATGGGATTAGTCGTATATGCATCGATAAAATGTTGACCAAAATGTTGTTATGCGGCACATGGCTGCATTACTTAAGGTTGGAAAACCCACCAGCAAACTATGTTACACAGGAGGGCCCAAAAAACCCTCCATACACCAAAGTGAGATGGAATGTGCTCGTGAGAGGAATACCAGCTGTTGAGCTCAGTGGTGATTGTCCTTCCTAGGCTAGGTCTGACAGTAGAAGTTGTCATTCTAGAACTGGCCTCACTGATAGCAATGGGGATGATAGAGCTCTTAGACAAATAGAGACCAGGTGGTGGTACTTACCTGGCAGAAGCAGATGAGTACAATTACCATACAGTGTCTGCCAAAGGAACCTGACCCACAGAGACCTATGGGGATGGTGAGTAGACACAGCATCCCTTAGAGGCAATTGGGCAGTTAGAAAGAGTATTGCTCGATTTACACACTTAAAACAAATAAAAGATGGAGAATCAGAAAGTTGAGGGTAGCCACCTCAATAAAAAGTCAAAATCCTTTTTAAAAAATGGTACTGGAACAACTAAATAGTCACATGAAAAAGAAAATGAAACTCCACTCTTATCTCATACTGCACACTACAAAAATTAACTTGAAATGGATCACAGACCTAAACATAAAAGCAAAAACTATAAATCTTCTAGACCAAAAAAAAAAATGGAAGAAAATCTTTGTGACCTTGAAGTAGGCAAAGATTTTTCAGGTAGAACACCAAAGTATTAACCATAAAAGAAAAACATTGATAAATTGACTTTATCAAATTAAAAGCTCTTGCTCTTCAAAAAAATACTGTTGAGAAAGTGTAAAGAAAGCCAGACTGAGAGAAAATATATGCAAAACTCATATGTGATAAAGGACTTATATCCATAATATAGAAAGACTCTTGCAACTCAATAAGAAGACATAAAAATGCAATGTAAAAAATGGACAAGTGATTTGAACAGACACTTCAGCAAAGAACATATTCAAATGGAAAATAAGCATGTGAAAATGTGCTCAACATCATTAGTCATTAGGGAAATACAGATTAAAAGCATAATAAATAGCTATTCTACATGGTTAAAATATCTAAAATTTAGAAAAGATCGACCATATGAAGTGTTGTCAAGGATGTGGCACAGCTGGAGCTCTCGGGCACTGCTGGTGGGAAAGTAAAATGGCACACCCACTGTGGGAAGCAGTGGGTAGTTCCTTACAGCTAAAGATTCACTTACTGTCAACTCAGTAATCCCACTGTCAGGTAATAAAGACAGAAATAAAGACATCTGTCCACACACAGACCTGTATGCAAATGATCATAGAAAGTATATTTATAATAACCCCAAACTAGAAACAACCCAAATGCCCACCAGCTGGTCAATTGGTAAACATATTATGGTATATCCATGTAACAGCACTACTCTGCAATAAAAAAGAATGAAATAGTGATACATGCAACAACATGGAATTACTGTGTTAAGGGAAATACACAAAAGATTACATACTGTGTAATTCCATTTATATGAAATTCTAGAAAAGGTCAAACTATAGTAACAAAGCAGATAAGTGGTTGCCAGGAGCTTTGGAAGAGGAGGAAGGAATTGACTATAAAGGGCACAAGGGAACTTTTTGGGACGATGGAAATGTATATTTTCACTGCAGTGATGCTTACATGATTATAAACATTTATCACAATTCATTGAATTGTACACTGAAAATGGGTAAACTTTATTGTGTAAATTTTATCTCAATTAAAGCTGATTAAAAATACTATGTAAAAAAAGGAAAAACGTAAAATTTATAAAGTCATGCTCCCTTTCCCAGTTTCCAGATCTGAGCCAGTGTGTAGACCTGGAATTCACAGCCAGAAGGAAAGGCCAGATCCCCTGGAGAAAGAAGCTCATGGCCTATATCCTCACAAGGGTATATGGCAATGATTTCTACAGTCTTTCACCAAAGGAATCTATGGCTATTTCACTGAGTAACCATACAACGGGGAAAAGGTAATTCATGGACTTTGGAGGACTGAACACAGGATTCAAATTGAAATTAATAGCTGGCACCTGAAGGGTCATCACAATCCCTTTGTTAGAGGTGACATATGGAGACCAGGTGATCAGTGGAGCCCTGGCCCACATTTGGCTCACAGTGGGTTTGCTGGGACCATAGACTCCCCCAGTAGCCATTTCCCCAGCCCCTGAATGCATAATTGGAGTGGACATACATGGTAGTTGGCGGAACCCCATATTGGTTCCTTGACTCTGGGGTAAGAACTATTACAGTGGGGGAAGACCAAGTGGAAGCCTCTGAAACCCCTACTCCCAGCCAAGGCAGTAAGTAAAAACAATATTGCATACTAGAGGGAAGAGTGGAGATTAGTGGCAATCTTAAAGATCTAAAGGATGCAGGGGTCGTGGTCTCCACATATCTCCATTTGGTTTACAAGCACAGCCCCTACAAAGCCAGACTGATCCTAGAAGATAAGGGTAAACTATCACAAGCTCAACCAAGTAGTAGTCTCAATTACAGCTGCTGTGCCAGATGTGGTATCTTTGCTAGAACAGATTAACATGGCCTCAAGTATCTGGCATGAGCCACTGATCTGGCAAATGTATTTGTTTCATCTTCATCAGGAAGAAGGACAAGAAGCAGTTTGCATTCACATGGGATTAACAACAGTATACATTTACAGTCTTGTCCTATGGCTCTGTAAGCTCTCCCATCAGTTATTTGTCATAATATAGTCTGAAGAGGCCTGGACTCTCTAGATGTTCCATAGGACATTACCTCTGTCCATGATATTGTTGACATCGTGTTAATCAGACTAGATGGTTATGAAGTGGAAAATATGTTGAAGGACTTGGTATGGCACATATACTACAAGGGGTGAGAGATAAACCTTATGAATATTCAGGAGGCTGGCATATCAGTAACATTTTCAGGAATCCAGTGATCTAGACAAATTATTGCATTTTTCACTTCCTACCACTAATAAGGAAGCAGAATGCCTGGCAGGCTCTTCAGATTCTGGAGGTAGCACATTCCATGACTGGGAACCAGGTGACATGAAAGCTTTCCAGCTCTGAGTGGGGCCCAATACAGGAAAAGGATAAGTAGCACATCCAAGCTGTGGTGCAAACAGTTCTGCCTCTTTGGCCACATGATCTGACAGACCCTAAGGTATCTGCAGTGAGGAATGATGTTGTATGGAGTTTATGGCAAGTCCCAGTAGGAGAATCACAGTGTAGACACCTAGGGTTCTGAAGCAATGCCATGCCATCTACGGTGGAGAATTATATATTAATTGAAAACTAGGTCCTGGTATGCTTCTGGGTTCCGGTAGAGCACCTAACCTCGGAACTTTGAGTGGCCATGTGGCCAGAATTGTCCACCATTACCTGGGTTCTATGAGACCCACCAAGTCATAAGTTGGGATATCCCAACAGCAATCTGTTGTAAAACAGAAGTGGTACATCTGGGATTGGGCACGAGCAGGACCAGAGGGTACAACTAGACTGCATGAGCAAGAAGTCCAGACTCCCATGTCATCCACTGCACATTTTCCTCTCCCTTGTCTCACACCTATGGCCACCTACATACTCTCTGATGACCAGCTGACAAAGGAGGAAAAGGCCGTGCTTGGTTGTGGGTGTATTGGTTTGGTATGTGGATAAACGAGGAGAAATTCTTTCAGTGAACACAGCTTTGGGCAGTGTAGCACACCATCCACTTGGTGAGGTAGGAGAAGTGGCCAAAGGAAGAACATAGATCAACTGTGGGCAGTTGCAAGTGGCTTGGCTGAATGGTCAGGGGTCTGAGGAGGACAATTTCAATATTGAGGATAAACAGGTATGGGGAAGAGTAATACGGATGGACCTATGCAGGTGAGCACTGTGTGAAGATATTTGTATTACATGTTAATGCTCCTCAGTGGCAGGGTTAATTGACCCTAGTCATTAGGTAGAGTGGGTAAAGGAAAGAACAACATTGGATCCTCTGAGCTGTTTATTGGTACCCCCCTGCCAAATTTTGTTAGGAGATGGACAGATTCAGCTGTCATGGCCTGCAAAGGAATGGTGACCAGGCTTCCAGTGTTGACTAGGGTTGAGGATATAACCACTCCTGCTCCCCCCACCCCCTCCACTGCCTGGTAAGTCACCTAAATCAGCGGAGATGCTAGCTGAGAGTGAAGGGGAAACTAAGTTGGGAAATAGAGGAGGAAGGTGATGAATATCACCACTTAAAGATTTAGGCACTCATGTCCCCAGCTGCTCCAATGCTACCTGCAAATAGCTCACAGCTGAGTTCTTCACCAGGCACTGCTCTCAGCTGAAGGGAGTCTCCTCTCCTAGGTGACATCCCTCCCTGGGGTAGCACACATTCAATGGCTTGCCAATATAGGGGTACAAAAGCACAGCTTTCTAGCCTCAATTCAGGACCTCTCTCAAGGGCCAACCCAGTTTCAGAGCTCCCTATGGAATCTGTTGGGATCTCCATTGCAACTACAGCTCGACTTCCCTCTCTGCCCGGCCCTGCTCCCCTCACTCCTTCTAATGTTGTTTCTTAGAGCATTCCCTACAGATGCTGCTACCAAGAGCATCAAAATCTCTATCTCAGAAATTGTTTCCCCAAGGAACCTAATCTATGACAATGATGATCATAGGAAAGATAAGAAAACTCAGATAAACAAAAGAAGACAAAAATCTTCTATAATTCCACCACGCATCTATTAATACCTTAGTGCATTTCCCTCTATTCTCTTTTCTATGAATATATATACTTTATAGTTTCTTTTTACCAAGCATGATGTTCTTATACCTTACCTTTTAAACTTAATATATTATGAATATATTCTGCTGCTTCTACGATACCCCTCTTAGTTGCTGCATAATTCATAATATGGATGTACCAATATCCTATTGTATGGTTTCTAATTTTTCATTATTATAATAATGCTGAAATCATCATCTTTGAAGCTAAGTCTTTGCCTACTCATGGTTGTTTTCCTTATTTATAAATGTGGAATTATTGTTCAAAAGCTATGGCTATCTATATAAAATCAAAACTATCCTCCAAGTAGATCACATGATCTATTCTTTAAAGCATGCTATCTTGGTCCTCAGTCTTCCAGTACTGATGTGCAATATGTTGACAAAGATGGTTTAGCCATGGATTTATCCCTTCTAGTCTTTTTTCAGAGTATGTAGGCCCCATTTTATAAGGTTTAATTTATTTAGGGGATTTTATTCCTAATATTTCATCCAGCATGTGGAGATACCAAGGTGTGTGGATTTCTTTCCATTTTTCAATTGTTTGTTTTAACCAGGAGAAGGGAGGGCAGACAAGACCCTATCCCTTCGTAATATATGTTAACTCCCAGTCCCCATCAGTACCCTTTACCTCTATATTTAAATAATTTCTAAATTTAAAAAGAATTGCTTGGAACTATACTACTGTTCCCCAGAAGGGACAATTGTGAGACATTAAAGAGTGGAGAGGACATGCTTCGCCAGAGGCAGAGTTGTCGTTCCAATTAATGAACTTCTTGCAGGAGAGCATAAGTAATTGGTTTTGAGGTTGTTTCCACTGCCTTTGAAGGACAATTGAAGTGCCCATCAAGATGTGCCAAGTGTTTATAGAGTGCCTCTTTGGATGAGTATCTGTTTTAAATAAGTGAATTTAAAGGGGCCTGTAACTCATTTAAATTACACCAAGATGGGAGACAGGAGACAGGATATAGCTTCCAGTTGAAATTCCTTGATCTCTGGTTTAGTCTTAATTTTATAGATAACAAAAGCCATCATTGGAAGAACTTTAGCTAGTTGTGTTCAAATGGTATTCAGATGGGGCCCAGGCTGCAGGCTATCCTCAAGCTTGTTGGTTCAGATCCATTTTCTCCCTAATGCAAAAGCTTGGCATTCATTGATCCAATGAACACATACAGTTTGTAGCTTGAAAAGTCTCTTGAGCTCTTCCCTCGACAGAAGAAAAGCAGGACTAAGAGAATGCCATACCCTTATGACTGGCACCCCAAAACCATGGTGCTGTCTGGGGAGTCTAGGGAAATCAGCTGCAGGAGTTCAGTGAGGCTCATCCTATAATTCCCCTTTCTTCCTCCCAACTGAAGCCCAATTCATAGTTTCCGGAAACTGGGCTCTTGACCCAGCCTAATGCACCACGTTTGACAGCTTCAATGAAACACACTTGGCTGAGGCACTTGAGGGAGCTGGGCCTCTCAGGGAAGCAAGGAGGCTTTATTATAGAAGATGGGAGTGACGGAACAGGGCTTGGAAACGTTAAGAGAGAGGGAGGCCTGGACATGCAATGAGAAAAAGGGACCAGCCTGAAATTTCACTGTCAGTAAATGAAGAAGGAAAGACTAGTGGATGAAGATAGAGGAGAAATGAGATCTAGACTTGCCTCTGCCACCAACTAGCTATGTTGTCTTAGGAAAGTCATGTAATTTTCCAGGGCCTTTGTTTTCAAATGTTGTAAAATGAAGGATTCAGACAAGAAAATCACTAGGGTCATTTTCATTTTAAGTTCTAAAATTCTTTGATTTTATTTCTAAGAATATGTTCAAATTATATCTAATGGTCTTTAAGATTTCAGGCACTTTTTATATTTGAACTTTGGACCTATTTGCTTCTACATCTTAAATCTTAATGACTTAGCTCACTTTAAGATTACTGCCCATTTCTCTCTTCTCTCTCCTCGTTACTCTGAACACATGTGGACATCATCTTCTTCACCACAATGCTCAAAACACACAGCAGGAAGATGACCCTTGACTTCATGCAGGCCCTTAGTGCTGCCCGGGGGGCCTATTGCATTGTCCTATTCCAGTCTTTCCCCTACTTTCCTAGGCAACTGTTTCACATCATTTCATGTTCCTTCAAACCATCCAAACCTTTCTTCTCATCCTGACTCTCAGCTGATGAATCTGCATCCTATTTTCCTGAGAAAATAGAAGCAGTCAGAAGAGGATTTATACAAGATCCTGTTGCCTCATCTACCCACCTATCTGCATCTTTGCCTTTATATTCTGCCTCCCCTCCTGTTAGGTGGATGAATGTGCACTAGAGCCCATCTCCTCTTGCCTAGTCAAGAACATTGCTCCAGCAATTGTCCCTCCCCCCACTTGCATCATCAATTTTTCTCTCTGTGGTGGATCATTTCCATAGCATACAAACATGCTGAAATACCATCCAGCTTAAATGAAAATTCTCTGTTGTTCTCACATTTCTCCCAACTATTGCTGCATTTCTCTATTGCTGTATGCAATAGAATCCTTGAAAAAGTTGTCTCTACTCAACTGTTTATAATTTATTTCCTCTTGTTCTTTTTTGAACCCACTCCAATGACTTTCCTATAGTTCTCTCCAGTAGTCAATTAGTTGTGATCTTACTTGACCTATGTCAGCATTTGATCCAGTTAACCACTCTTTCTTTCTCGAAATGGGGTTTGTTTGTTTTTTTCACTTAAATTCCAGGACACCTTTCAGTTCTCATCCTACCTTACTAGCTGTTCATTTCATTCTTCTTTGCTGGTCGGTTCCTCCTTATCTCCTCAACCTCTAAGCATTGAACTGCTCAAGGGTTCAGATTTTAGACCTCTTCTCTTCCTAGATGATCTCATCCAGCCTCGTGACGTTAAATTCATCTATACTCTGATGACTCCCAAATATTTGTCTCCAGCCCAGAAATTTCCCCTTACCTTCAGACTCATTTAGCTAACTATCTATTCTACGTGGGTATAGAAGTGTGACAGGATCTCAAACTTAATATGTCTAAAACCACAATTCTGATTCTTCCCCCCTTTCTAAATCTGTGCTTTTCACGGAGCCACCGTAACAAAGTAACTGGCATCTCCAACTCTTTAGTTGTTCAGACCAAAACCTGTGGAGACGTTTATGAAAACTTTTGCTTACGTCCCATTCTGCTGGTGGTTCTACCCTCAAAATATATGCAGAACTCAACCACTATTTTCAAGACCTATTTTCATGGTCTCCCTGATTGGTATCCTTGCTTTTGTTCTTACCACCAATTATATTCTCAACACAGCAGACAGAACAACCTTTAAAACTTTCAGTCATATTATGTGACTCCCTTGCTCATACCCACTCAGGCGTTTCTTATCTGGCTCTTAATAAAACCCAAAGTTCTTACAATGGCCTATGAACTCTCTAAATTTTCTCCATCACACCTTCCCCCACTGATACTTCTCTCACTTCATCTCCTGCCACACTGCCCCTCGCTCCCTCCACTTCAGCCACATTGGCCTCCTATCTGTTCCTGCTTCAGTGCCTTTGCAGATGCTGTTCCCTTGGCTAGGCAGGCTCTTTCCACAGATAACCATAAGGCACACCACATATGAAGTAGACACCCACCCTGCACTCCCATCCTTTTTACCTATTTAATCTTTCATCATAACATTTATCACCATCTGGCATATAGTTACTTTAAAATGTTTCTATTGTCTGTCTTCTCTCACTATAGCAAAAGCTTCACAAGGGCAGGGGCTTGTTCTCTTCTGTTCATTGCTGAGTTCCCAGTGCCTACACCTGGGCTTGGCACATAGTGACTGCCTGATACCCATTTGTTGAATACATATGTGAATGAATGAGGATGTTCAGGCCAGTTCTATGAGTGTTGGAGAAACTGAATTGGGAGATGTAGGAAGGGAGGTCTAGAGGCTTGGGCTAGCTGGGAGCCATGTTGCCCACATATCACCCGTGAATACGCTGAGTCAAGTGTGAAATGGCACTGCTTGGCCAGGAAACAAGACAATGCTGCAACTCAGGGAGGTAAATTCTCATTTTGTTGGTTTGATGTGGTGAGGCAGTGATGGACAGGGCTTATATCATTGCGGAATAGAAGATTTCTCTTCTCAGGTAAGTTGATTTACTTGGCTATGCGTTTAAGTATAATCATAACTCAATAATATGCACCTGCCAAAAGATTGCTTTATGATACTTACGCATGTGTTTGTGTGTGCACATATTCCCAATAGTGTGCCAGATGACAGAAATTCAGAAACCAGCATCCCAGTTGAAATCCATGGTCCATTTGACACAATATTGCCTGACTGACAGCAATCCAAGGAAATTAGGTCAAAGCAAATATGTACACTTCATAGCACATTGTCATTTGTAAGGCTAGATCTGCAATTCAAACTAGCTTGAACAAATAAATAAAAAAAGGGATTTACTGGTTCAAATAACTTGGAAGTGAAATGGGTATTTTGAGGTACAGCTAGATTGTGGGACTCAAATGAAATAATAACCTTGTATATATCTCTTGGATTTTTCTTTCCTGGGTTGGCTTCATTCTCAAACAGACTCTCTAGAAATGACACAAAAGATAGCTTCAGGCAGTTCCAACTTATGTGGTCCCTAGCCCTACCACAATTCCATGAAGTTGGCAAGGGGCAGATCATAAAAGGAAGCAAAGCAGGGCAAATTAGAAAGTAACATTGCTATTCTTCTCCTTGGCCATTTGTGAAGTTGATTTATTGAAAAATTCTAAATGTATTTTTATTTCCTTGCAGTCATTGACATAGATTTGTCTTTTTAGATTCAGTTGTCTTTGATTACCATGTTTCACAGAACCCAATAATGTTTTGTTTCCTCTGCAATTCTTTTTGGCACAATGTTATTGTTCCTAATAGCATTGATGAGGTTTTGGAAACTTTAGACCAAACACAGTTTAAATTTAGTTAGCCCCTTTGGTGCTGCTGTCATGACTTGATGAAAATTATACAGACTGGGGCAATGTCTATGGGATCTGATGCATGCAGTGTGGTCCTTGCCACCAAAATAGGCCTCACACCACCCATTGTCCAGAGGCCAAGATGAGTCAGATTCCGCTCCAAAGTGAGATGCAGCTTGAGAACAAACTCATAGCTTAGGAAATCAATAGGTTCTGCAGGAATTTCAGTCATGAAGTTTGAGACTGGTCAGTCTGAGTCCTTCCTTTAACATGGGGCTGGACGATCCTCAGTCTGCTTGATCCAGGAAGTGGAATGGGAATCTTAGCCTTGTTCTTAAAGGCAATTGGCCTTTGCCATCGTAAAGTCACTGTTCTGCTCATTCTTAGTGAGCTCTAGGTGAAGACTCTCAGATGAGAGGCCAAAGAAATAGAGATAGAGATGATAGGTCAGGGTTTAAAGTCGTAAACAGCAAAACTAATTTGTTGATTTAAGTATGAAAAGAATTTATAAGAAAATATTGAGTGGCCCACAAGATCACTTGGATGGCTGGAGATCCAGGCCCAGAAAATCTGTAGGAACATAGATGTTGTGAGTTGAATTGCATCCCCCTAAAAGATATATTGAAGTCCTAATCCCCAATACCTGTGAAGCTGACCTTGTTTGGAAATAGGGCCTTTGTAGATGTAATCAAGTTAAAATGTGGTCATATTGGATTAGGGTAGTTCCTAATCCAGTGACTGGCATCTTTGTAAGAGAAAGGAATGGGAGATTTACACACAGGGATACAGAAGACACAGGGGGGAAGGCCGTGTGAAGATGGAGGCAGAGGTTGGAGTGATGCTGCTACAAGCCAAGGAGCACCAAGGACTGCCAGCAACCACCAGAAGCTAGAAGAGGCCAGGAAGGATTCTTCCCTAGAACTTTCAGAGACAGCACGGCCCTGCCAATACCTTGAATTCAGACTTCTAGCCTCTAGGGCTGTAAGAGAATAAATTTCTGTTGTTTTAAGATACTCAATTTGTGGTACTTTGTTATGGCAGTTCTAGGAAACTAACACAATAGGGAAGCATTGCAGCAGGAGCCTCAGCCAAAATCCTGCCCAGCAACACTCCTTCGATGCAATCGACAGCTGTTGCTGGTTACCGATGCTGGTGCTACTGGCCGTGCTGTCTTCTCCTCTGTCCCAGGATGAATCCTCTGCTCTTCTTATTTCTTTGTATTCAAGTTCCAGGCAGGGATCTCTGACTGGGTAAAGTCTGGGTCACATGTCCACAGCCAAGCTAACAAGCAGAAAGAAAAAGCAAGAATCTGGGAATTTGGGAAGTTACACAGTGGGTCCTTCCCAAAGGTAGGAAGGAGCTTCAGATGCTAGGCAACCAAAAAAAGTCACTGTGACAAGCATATGCAAGAAAGCAGCAGTTTTAAAATGTGATAAGTTGCAACTAATAATAACAATAACACTGAAGTTGGTAAATGATTTGCATTTTGGCATTAACTGAAAACTTATCTTTTAATATCCTTTTAGGTTCCTGCTAGAAGGCTGGATATATTTTATATATCTCCATGGCATATACATGAGAATGTCTGAAAATGCCATTTGCCAGACATCTCTGCAAAACACGAGGTAGGTATGTATTGCCGTAGAGGGCGGCCTGCACAGGTCTGGGCAGGCTCGGCAGAAGGCTGGAGACACAGCACAATGGAGAGAGAGTACGGGTCCCAGAGCAGGCCGCTGTGGCTCGAGCCCTGGCTCTGCCACTTACTAGCTGTGTGATTTGGCCGTGTTTTAACCTCTTGAAGCCTCAGTTTCTCTGTTTGCTAAATGGGGATAATGATTTCTAGGTCATAGTGTTGTTGTGAGGATTAAATGAGTTCAGCCACATAAAGTACTTAGAACAGTCTTAGCAGGTAGCAAGCATTCAAGGTTAGCTCATATCTCCTTACCAAGTTCTGAGTTTTGGAGAGGTTATCTTTATTCTTTTTGGGGTGGCATTTCTGAGCACAAAATTAATCAAAAACCCAAAACAGTATTCAAAGGGCAAAAATCCTATCAATATTTTGCTTCTACCATCTGCATGAGAATATGTGTTTCTGGCTGCTTTGCTCCTCCTATCCAGAACCAAGACGCACGGTCCCAGGCCTCCAGAAACAGTGGCCACGATGAATGCTTTGTATGTATTAGACGTTCAGTACATATTTGCTGAGTGTACCGGGCATGGCAAGCCAGGGGCTTGCCAGTTACACTGCCCCTTCCTGGAGAGCCTCATTGCCTGCCACGGCCCATCACTTTCTGAAGGTTTCTTATCTACAGCTTGTCTTATGCTGTTGCCTAGTCTAAGTCAAGTCCTGACCATGGAAGTGGATCCATAAGTCACCCTGGTCTACCTCGGAGAAGGCTCTGTGCAAACGCGTAGTCCTACTGCGATAGCCTCTAGTGGATGGTGACAATTGAAGTAATCAAACCCACTCTTGGAGCATATTAACTGGAACTTGTAGAGAGAGTCAGAAGTTGGTAGTGGGAACAGAGTTCAGAAAGTACACAGAGCAAAGCCATGAGTTAGCTGAATCCAGAAGCAGACACTTGAGGAGAGAGAGAATTAGTGAGTTGGTTCTTTGTCGGCAGCAGGGGCAGAAATAAAGACAGGCATACCAGTGTTGTCCATGATTGTCTCAATTAATCCTCCTGATAACCCAGGGAAACCCCATTTGACACATGAGGACACTGAGGCTTAGGGAATTGAGTGACTTCTTAAAGATCCTGAGGTTAGAAGGGTTGCCTGGTACCTAGACCAGCCTAGAAGCAGAGGTAGAGCAGCTGAAGCCACGCAGGGCAGAGTGACGAGCACCCACAGCTGAGGCGCAGCTGCAGTCTCCGCGCCACCAGAGCTGTGTCCCAAGCCATCTTCCAGTCCTGTTCTGCTAGAAGGACCAGCTGTGACTTCACCTTCACTGGCTGTGTATATAGTAAATGCCCCACTGAAAAAGGAAACCTGAAAGGCTCTTATTCCCTAAAGCCTCAGCACTCAAGGTGGGGTCCAGGAACAGCGGATTCAGCATTACCCTGAGGCTTGTTAGAAATGCAGCATCCTGGTGCTTCCCCTAGACTTCCTGAATCAGAATCAGATCTTTTAATATGATCTCCATGTAACTGGTATGTACATTAAAGTTTGAGAAGCACTTCTCTAAAACACTGATTGTCACACTTACCAGCACATAAGGAGTTCAAAAAAATACAATTTCCTGGATCCCCATCCCTGGGTCCCACTGATTTAGTTGGTGTGGGCTGTGGCCTGAGCATCAGCACTTTTAGCTCCCCAGGCGATTCCAGTGTACAGCAAAAGTTGAGGACTCCTTGCTCGACCACCTGTAACCAATGTGTAAACACACCACCAACAATGGGCTGAGACACGATCTGAGTGAAGACTGTGAAAGCATGAATGTCAATGGATAAGGGGGATACAGATTTCTTCACCAAATCTTGGATGATTACAAGCACTTGAAGCTAGAGAAGAAAGATTAAGTATAGAATAGAATAAGTTTGATGAAATTAAAATTACTACAGATGACAACTTCTAGCCTTTTCCCTTCTCCTGCCCACTACAGAGGATCTTGCTTGCTCATGTTTTCTTTTGGCTTTCCCACCTCAGGATGAGAGTTCTGTCTCTCCTGTGCTTAAAGGTAGGGACTCATGAGGAAAAGGAGCGGGGAGGAGGACAGAAGGTAGTGGCCAGGGTGGAGTTTTAAGAAGTTTGGGGTGGATTTGGAAGACAGTGATGTGGGGGAGTGTGGGTTTTGAGAAAGCTGGGGAAAGAATGTTAAAAAACATAGTAAGGGTGGGAATTTCATGGATTAGAGTCTCATTAGCATCCTTTAAGAGATGGGAAACATTTCTTCTAAAAAATTATTGTGGTGAAATATATATAACATAAAATTTACCATTTTAACATTTTCTAAGTATACTGTTCAGCAGCCTTAAGTATACTCACATTGTTGTGCAATCATCCCACTATCCATTTCCAGAACTTTTTCATCATCCCAAACTGAAACTTGACCCATTAAACAATAACTCCCCATTCCCCCTCCTCCCCCATCAGCCCTTGGAAACCACTATTTTACCTTCTGTTTCTATGAATTTGATTTTTCGAGGCACCTCATACGAGTGGAATCATACAATATTTGTCCTTTTGTGTCTGGCTTATTTCACTTAGCATATGAATGTCTTTTGTGATTATTTTTCACCTCAGGCTGCTTTTTACACTGCTTTGAGGACTGAACCATGTGTGTCTTGGCTTCTTCAGGGTTGCATTAGTGTAGTGCTGCTTTTCTTGATGGGAATTGAACTTAGGAGATGATTATCCTAAGAGGAAAGCCAGGCTGAAAATAACAATAGGCTCAGAAAAGGTTGAGATAGCCTCACTGACGACAGAGCGCGTGGGCTTTTCCAGGGCAGACAGATCCCGGAGGCTGACAGCTGGGAGGCTGCTTGTAACCGCTATAGCTAGTTCTCCGCAAAGGCTGTTTGGGATTGCTGGTTGCAAGTGGGTTGCATGCTCTTTACCTGCTCTCCTTTTAGACTTCTTCCAAAACTAAAATGCTCTTTTAACAACCAGCGCCCCCTTCTTTAGCTATTGGGAGGTGGCTTGGTTTGTTTTCTGTAGTTAACAAAGGAGTTAATGTGACGAGACCAGATTTTTTTTTTCCCCCCAAAAATATGCTTCTGATCTCATTGGTAAGCTTTAAAACACATCAAGCATTTTTGAAGTGACCACTTGGGCTTTATCTTGTTTGAAGAACAGGAAGGTAAAGGGACAAAGCCATTTTCTTTCAGAGTATTTTAGAACATTTACAATCAATCTGTGAGACTTTAAAGGAAATATTCAAAATAAATTGTCAAGTACTGGTTATCTGACTTTGGACAGGTTATTTAATGCTGTTGACTCAATTTTTTTTTTTATTTTGGAAGTACGAATGGTAGTGCCTACTTAAGAAGATTGTGAAAAGAATTCAAGGAGATAGTGTCTATGTAGAAGGCCTCCAATAAATTATAGTTGTCACCTATTTGTGTTGATTCTATACAATGATGATATATCCTTTGTAATCATCCACACATTTGGTAAAATTTCAAATTTCATTGGCAAGGAAGTGCGTAGAAATTGTTACATAATACTTCTATTAAGATAGTAGCATATTATTGTCTTAAGTTGGGTTCACTAGAAGCAGAGCCTGAGATAGGGATTCAGCTGCTCTTTGGGAAGAATTGGTAAGATAATGAGAGAAACAGGATAGAAGAGGGGAAGGAGCCGATAATAGGTGTGGTTTCAGATAAAGTCTAGCCTTATAGCTTGGAGTTGAGGGCAGGGGAGGGGTGCCTGGGGAGGGGGACCTCTGGAGCATAAATCTTACCACAGGATCACCCCAGGCAGCAGTTCATGCTTTCATTCTATTAAAACTTTTATGAAAAGTTTGTGGAACCATCAAAAATAGCTGTTTGCTGCGACGTAGGTGTCCACTAACTTAAAAGTGACTATACAATAGATTCTCTTCAACTAACTCCTAGTGATGACTCAAACCAAATTGCCCCATAATGAAAAAAAAGCATTCATTTGTTCATGAACTGAACTATTGTTTCTCAAACATCTGTTAGGTGCTCAGAACTGCATTAGGCACCAGAATCATGGCCAAAACAATAAAAATGATCAATGAATATTTTTGAATTACTTTAAAAATAACCAGTTGAAAACAAGATGGCAACAACCGTTTCCCTCCAGGTTTATCAATAAAAAGTAACTAGGCTGCTAAGTAAAACCTGGTATTTAAACTGTATTTTTGGAAAGAGATGATGCTAGGGCTTGTTTAAATATGTTCTTTACGTAGCTAGACAAACTTGAAAAGCTGAAACTTTAGCGGCAAAAGTGATACCCTGTTCCTGCTTCAAGCTATTCCTGATTAGACATGAAAATCGGGAAATTTGTGGCGGCTGAGGTGGGGCTTTGGAAGTTAGTAAACTGTAAATACACCCTTTAAAATTAATCTAGAAGTAAGTGATTTCTTAACATAAATACATATAAGTCTGACTAACATCTATTGAACAATAGATACTTTTAGACATAATAATAATAATGGGTTTTTGCAGGGTAGTGCAAAGAACTGAAATTTTTTATTTCAATTCTTCAGGTTCCTGCCGTTGAATGTATTTAGTAAGATCAACCAAACACATGGAGACAAAAGTAGAAAAAATCCATAAACTTCCTCTAACCTTCCTCTTACGAAGCCCATATATGGGGATAATAATTGGTGTATTCCATAGGGGCAGACTGGGAAATGTGTGTCTGTTATGGTTCTCCATTCATAAGCAGCAGAAATGAGCTTCGGATAACTTAAGCAGAGGGAGAGTTTATTGAAAGGATATTTGATAGTTCTTCGAGTAAGAGAAAGCTTAGGCACCTGGCTTGGAAAGGACAGGAATCATGACAAAGAAATCCCAGGATCTAGGAAACAAAAACGGATCGTCTCTTTTTAGAACATCTCTGTTAGGATAAATCAGCTTATGGCGTTTTTAGTCTATGCCCTTTTACTTAAGACCCAATCTCAGGGGCCGGCCCTGTGGCATAGCGGTTAAGTGCACGCGCTCCGCTGCTGGTGGCCAGGGCCGGGATCCCGGGCGCACACTGACACACGCTTGTGAGGCCATGCTGTGGCGGCGTCCCACATAAAGTGGAGGAAGATGGGCATGGATGTTAGCCCAGGGCCAGTCTTCCTCAGCAAAAAGAGGAGGATTGGCATGGAGGTTAGCTCAGGGCTGATCTTCCTCACAAAGAAAAAAAAAAGATCTAATCTCAGAAAGAAAAGTGTGTCATTGCTTAGCCAGAGGGTGGCTGAACTCATTCATTCATTCAACAAATATATCTATTGATCTCTACTACTACATGCCGGGTGGGTGCCTGAAATATGCAACTTGGCTGACAGCCCCAGCACAATGCATTCACTGAGGGAAGGATTATTGCTCTAGTGTAAAATCAAAGTGCTATTAGTAGAAATATTAGTAGAAACCTGGGAAAACACCCAGGTTTGCTGGGTGTTCAGTATGGCCAGTAAGCCCTGTAGGATGATTTTCTTTAAGTGCACAGACATTTATGTTTGTCCTTTGTTGAGAAACATTAACTCTTCTCCTTGAACTTGATCCTGCTTTTGGAGCAAATTTCCAAATGTCCCAAATCATTGGGTTAGAGAACGTTAACTCCCATAATACTCACACCACTCTAGAGCCAGCAGAACCTGGCCGTGGTGGCTCCGCTGCCGCCAGCAGCCCCTGTCCACATCTTGCTTTCCTTCTGCGCCCGAGGGTCTGATGCGTTTTGACTCAGCTACCTTTCTCTCCGTCAAGCTGAATTACAGATTCTGCTTCGCCGGACCCTTTATTTGTTTTTTTTTACCTAATCATTGCCAATTTCTTCCTCCCACTCCTTATATGCACATTTATCTCAAGATTTCATTGAGTGTAAAATTCTTATAGTTTTCTTATGTTGTAGGTTTAATTTTCCATTTTTATCAACCTGATGAGAAGGCCAGCAATGAGTACATTGTGTTTTCATGTGTCCCTTAAAGAATTTTTTCTCCTTTTTATTCTGTTTTATATTCCCAGACTTACCTTTGCTTCAAATAGAGAGGTATTTACATTTGGAAGCAAACATAGGGAAATAACTACATTACCTAAGCACAGCTCAGTGAGAGCTAGGGTAGAAAAAATATATTTTCTTTTTGTTGTTCCTGTGTAAATCATACTAGTAATCTTCATTATCAGAGCAGTACTCAAATGCCTTCATTGTTTCTTTGTGCATTCATTCACTCATTCATTCATTTTTATTTATTTACCAAGCAATTATTAGCCACCTACATTTGCCATGCACTATTCTTTCCTTAAATGGAATTTGTTTGGTTTTAAATGAACTTAGAGAGGAAAAAGATGGGTAAGATGAAAGTTTCAATGAGATTAGCACAAGCTAGTCAGAGAGGACCAGAAAGGAATTTGCAATGCAGTTTCTATGAGATCATCACTCTTGGGCCTGTATCACTGACAAAGTCTAAATTCCAGTTCCTGAAGCAAAACTTAGAACTGCCCCTCCTTTCTGCGGCAGAAACAACCTACCCTGCATCAGAGCTCTCCCTTCTTGGTTCCCCGGGCAAAGAAGGTGCTTTGTGGGCAGAAGCTCATGTGCTCCTGGAGGGTGTGGACTCGCAGCTGCTGGGGCCAGGCTGCTGCTACTGGGCTTCTTGGGTAGAAGCAGCACGGTCACCCACACCTAGCTTTTGTCTACTCTGCTATTTGTATTCTCGTTCAGTCAGTTGGTCTAATGATCTTCTTTATAAATCTTTCTTCTGTTCCAGGACAGGATCAAATCTAAGGTCTGGTACTGCATTTGGTTTTCATCTCTCTTTAGCCTCCTTCAATCTGGAACATTGCCACAGTCTGTCTTTGTGTTTTAGGACATTGGCATTTTTGAAGAATATTGTCCTCACCACCACCCCTCCCCAGTCCCCCTCCCCCACTTTTTTAAATAGAATGTTCCTCATTTTAGGTTTGTCTGATGTTTTCTGGTGATTAGACTGAAGTGATGCATTCGAGGCCAGAGTCCTGCACAGGTGATGTGTCCTTCTCAGAGTGTCAGGTCTGTTCTCATTGGTAATGTTAATTTCGGTGATTTGGTCAAGGTGTTGTCCAAATTCTCCCTTATATAATTACTATTTTTTCTCCCCACTTCTGCAACTCATAAGCAGTCCATGGGGAGACAACTTTAAGATGATGCAAATATCTTGGTCGTCGTTGAAATTTCCTCCTAGATGTAGCCTCCTCTGATGAGTCTTGTCTGATCCAATCTTTATTATCATGGTTGCAGAAGAGTGGTCACCCAGCTCCAGCACTCCCTCCTCACTCTCTGGTCCGCCACCACATTCCACTGTGGCTGGGGACTCCCTCCCACCTCCATTTATTTATTATTTGCTATTATTTGTATGGACTCATGAATTCCCATTTTTTCAATGGTTTATAATTCATTGCTGTACCTATTTCTTTTGGTGCTTGAATTTATATATTCTTACTTCTATAAAGTACCAGGCAAATGTAGCTTTATTCAGCTTACCCACATCCAATTGGGTTACAGCTCCAGAGCCCTCCTATGTAGAAATTCTGGAGCGAGCACTGTGCGTGGGGGATCTCACATACTTATATACGCATGGATGACAGCACACAAAAGCTGATAGCTGGGGATGCCTTGAGAGATGGAGACTCAGGGGACAGAGGTTTGGGGTTGGAGAGAAATTTAATTTTCACTTTTGTAATATTTGAATTTTTTTTTAAAAAATAAGACGTACTGAATTATGAATTTAAAAAAAAAGCTTGTTTTCTTGCTGAGTCATTATCAGCAACAGATGAATTTGGTTCTGCTACTGTGGAACACATTTTGTTTTCCTAATCATTAAACTTCTAAGCTCCATTGGAAAGCTTTCTAGGCAGACAGTCTTCACTCTCCGAGTGGCACTGCGTGGTGGGTGACATGAGTTTGGGTCTATGTTTGAAGGCAGGCTTTGGATGCCAGCACTACAAACTCTGACCCCTGACCCTCAGTTCGCAGACGCAGAGTGTGATTTCTAATGGCAATGTTAACACACTGCAATTGTCATGGCAATGCAGTGCTGCTTCTGCCCTAAGCTCCATTCTAGAAAGTTTTGAGAGCCAGTAGATGGGAGCCTGTGTGCGAAGTTATTAGATCAAGTGCTTATCTGTCTGCACGTGTCCTGGGTGAGCAACAACGGCTGATTTGGCTCATAATAGTGCTTGAAAATCTAAATAATTACCAGGGTGCCTGCCATTGAGTAGCTCTCCTATTCACATTTTGGACAATTGAAAAAAAAACCTCTATAAATCACACAATGTATCCTAAAATTTCTTCTTTACTTAAAACGAACCAGTACATTTAAAACACTTGATCTCACTGTGGTAAGAAATCTTCTCTGGACCCAGCAAAGCTGTAGATTCTCTGGCTCGGCACGGAGCAGCGTGTCACACATGACCCAGAGGGCAGCTCTGTTGGCCTGCTCACAGGCTGCCCTGTGTAATTACTCCTCCGTTAAGCCTGTATGTAGACCACACTGAGCTCAACCATAGTCATCTTTCTTTGAAAAAAAATAAAGTGGCCTTATTATAAACATGGGCAAGCTGGATTTTTTTGAGGGGCTTTTGCATTTTGGAGCCTTGTGGTTTTCTTCATCTATCTGTTAATCATTAACATGCACAACAGTTAACCTTCCAGCAATGTGAAACTTTATATCTGAGCTTTGCAGCATCTGTCTTGCAATGCAGACTGAGGTTTGCTGAGGCTGTTTTTATAATCACTAGTGGTAAAATCAGGAAGATGCAAAGTGGGCGTGTACTGAAGTGCAGTTCATCTAACATTCTAGACCTTAAATTAGAGTGATGAGCATAAACACTGCAAACTGAGTTTTTTTCCCAACTAAATTGCAATTATATTTTAAATTACCTACAATTACCAGAAACCATCTCAAAGCTAGAAATTAACTTCTTAGGCTCTGGTCCCAGCAGCTCAGCTGTTAAATGGACCATCCGTGCAGCTGACCCCCCACTCTAGTCTCACCCCCCACATAGCCAGCACAAACCAGGTAGGGCGGAGCCCCAGGGCCATGCCGGGGTTCATGGTCATGTGACGGGCATTGGCCAGTGGTATTGTGCAGCCTTATTTTACAACTTCCCAAATTACGTTCACAACATTTTGCTGAAATATTGTGCTTGTTTTCTTTTTGAGAGCAAGTGACCATTTTATTTTAGATTTTAATTTAACTATTTTTATGCAGCAGATGTTGTAATCTGGAATTTAGGGCATGGAATTGGGTCCAGGAGCCACTGGGACTATTCCTGCCTGGTCACTGTGTGACCTTGGTTAAGGCTGTTACCTTCTGGGCTTCAGAATCCTTGTCAGAACGGTAAGGGATGAGCAGCAGGGAAAGTGCCAAGTCTCCTCCACTCAGAGCAGCAGGTGGGTGGCCTAGATGCGAGATTAGCTTCTTCCTCATCCTGCAGTCAGTCGGCTCCCTAGCTCCCTAGTCTGCGTTGCCACCTCCCCAAGGATGGGGGCCTTGGGGTCAGCCTTTCCTTTTGCTGCCTGGCTGGTACACAACTGAGCATGTGGTTGACTTGAATTCAGCATGGTAGAATATTTTGAAATGTTGGAATTTGTGCTTAGTATATTTGGGAATGGATTAACTAGTTTAAACCTCACGGCCTCGTGTTTCTCCAGGAACTCATAATGAGCCTCTCTTCCTTGAATCCAGTCTCTTGTCTTGAATGCACCCCCCAACTGTCCCCAAAGTGATTTTTCTGAAATGCAAAGCAATGTCAGTTTCCTTCTTAAAACCCTTCGATATTTCCCCATCCCCAAGAGCCATGTTGATTCAATCTCTGCCCACTTCTCTGCCCCACACTCCACACTTCTGCTGCACGAAATTGTTTCTACTTCTCCCCAGTGTACCACTCTTGTATTCATATAAAACACTTTGTTTCATGCTGTTGATTCTTTCTGCTTGCTCTCCCTATCACTTCTCCACTTGGTTAAATTACAAACAATGTTTAAGACTGTTTAGACCATGCTTGGACTGAATGTTTGTAGCCCCTCAAAATTCATACGTTGAAATCTTAACCCCCAAGGTGATGGTATTAGGAGGTATATTTGGGAAGTGATTAGGTCATGAGGGCGGAGTCATGAGGTCATGACATTAGGTCATGAGGGATTAGTGCCCTTATAAAAGAGGCCCCAGCAAGATCCTTTGTCCCTCTGCCATGTGAAGTTACAGTGAGACGACAGCCATCAATGAGGAAGCGGATTCTCACCAGACGCCGAATCTGCCAGCACCAGGTCTTGGACTTCCCAGTCTCCAGAACTGGAAGAAATAAATTTCCGTTTTTTATAAGCCCCCCAGTTTATGGTATTTTCTTATAGCTGATCAAATTGACTAAGACAGACCACATCCTCCAAAAAGCCTCTCTGGAAGTCCCTACAACATGGTAGATACTCTTTTTTAATTTATTCATTTAATAAAAAGTAAAGTGCCTATTATGCACTGAATGGCATTGATTAATGGGAGTCATTTTCCTCCCACGAATCCCTCTGCTCATCTCTAGGTGTGGGGGAAGAGAGGAGGGTGTCCAAAGAGGAAGAGTTTGGTTTCCTGGTGCCCATGACGGGGTGGCCACGTGGGTGACCTTTAGGGCATATTTGGGAGGCCCTATTTGAGAGCTGGAGAAGGGTGAGGTAGAACAAATGACCACAACCATCCCTTTCAACCATGAACTCTATAAAGTTGAAATATACAACTCAAGCCTAAAGTAAAAGATGGTTTTGTACATTCTTTTGGACTCCATGTATGTGTTGGACTAACTGTAAGTTTGGTTAATAATGCACTCTATCATCTTTCCTTATACTATTAACAATGTGATAGTGGAGTTACATTAAAATAGTTATTGTGATTAGAGGATGAACTGTAAAGAGCCCTCATTTTGACTATACTGTACCCTATAAGTCATTTCAGTGACTTGATTAAATAATACTTCTTTAACCCAACTTCTGGGGGATTTCCAAGGCATAGACAGATAAGTATAGAATTAAAAGGTAATAAATGGCTGGGCTAAAATATCTACAGTCACATGGTATCAATAGGAATGCTTTTGGCATCAATAGAAAACCTGACTAAAGGTGACTTAAACTATTTTACTCATATAACAAGCATTCTGGAGGTAAACAACTGCTGGTGGTTGGTAATAGCTCAAAAAATACCAGAGCCAGTGTTTCTTCAATTCTGTTGGTCCTTCTCTTGTGGTTGAAAGATGGCTGCCATAGCTATAGGCACTAGTCTATATCCAAGGCAGGAAGAAGAGGTGGCGGAAGGTGGTGCCAGCGACATTTGTCCTTTATGTCAGGAAAGCAAAGATTTGCCGGAAGTCCCTGGAGACTTCCAGTTATATCTCATTGGGGCCCAGACTGTCTCACATGGCCAACCCTAGCTGCAGGAGAGCAGGAAAGCAAATATTTGGTTTAATGAAGGATGCCAAAGGAGATGGATTTGAGAATGGGAATTGGGCTAGCCAACCAACGGCATGTTACAGGTATGTCGTCTAATTCTCTTAGAAGTTGTCAACTTTCACCACCATTTATCAATGTCTTGCTCTTTGGGACTCTTTTAAAGTTAAACCTGGCAGAAATATGAAGTTGTGTATTGTTTATAAATTTCCCCAATTACCACAGCAATGTGCCTGTGTTGTCTCCGACAAGCCGTTCTGTGCTGGGGAAGAAGCATTTGCCTGTAGTGTCAGGGGAAGCTTTTGAATGTGGTTGTTTGGATAGATTTGAAAAAAGTGCAAACAAAAATGTCTATCCTTGGTTTAACTTTTCACTCTTGTTTATTCATGGGTGCTTCTAAGAGCTTTTGCAAGTAAACCTTCCAAATCTTAAACTAAGTGTGGTAGGCAAACTATCTCAGGGTTTACGGTTTACACCACCGATCAAGAAGAATAACAATCCATTAATTCTGATGAGGTAACCTCATTAAAAGGGGCATGTGGAATAAACAAGGGGGATTCTAGCAAGTTTGAAAATTTGAAGCCACACTGTCTTCTCTCTGTGGTGGTATATCCACAGACACCTCTCTGGTTTGAGAACACATGTGGCAGGATATGCTGTGCTATAGTTGGACTGAGGGCAGTACAGAGTAGTGTTTAAGATGTGAGCTCTGGAGCCAGACTGTCTAGTCTCAAATCCTACTTCTACAGCTTACTAGCTGTGTGACCTAAGACAATTTATTTAAACTCTCTGTACCTCCAGTACAGTAGTACTCAGTAATAGTACTCAGCTAATATATGTAAATATATGTAAAGCACTAAGAAAATTTCCTATCACCAAATATACAATAATTGATAACTATTAGCTCTTGTGGTTCTATAATGGTATTATATAATGGTAATGTCCACCAAGGGAAGCAGACTCTTTGCTTCTCCACCTTTCTCTTCCTGCTGGTGTGCATACCTTGTGGACATTTCCCTGTGCAGAGGAAGCACTTGTAAATACTTGTTAATGTTAAGTGCTTCAGAAGTAGCAGTACTCAATTGCTCTGTGTTCACCATGTCATGCAATACACATTATTATTACAATTTCACAGAAAGAATAGGAAACTGAGCAGAGAGGTGAAGGAACTTGTCCAAGCCACATAGCTGGTAAACTTGTTGGAGTTAGCATTAGAGCTCAGGTGTTCTGGACTCCAAAGCCTGCACTTATGCCCATTGTGGCATTATTAAATTGAGTTATACAGCTTAAATTAGCTTTTTATGTGCATATCTATCTCTCTGCATAATTTTTTCATGCTTTGAGGGAACGATTTGAGTCCTAGACATCTTTTAGGACATCTGCACAACTCACAATCATCCTCTTTTTCTGAAAACTGTTTCAGACTCCTGATAAAGGAGGGCTCCAAAGGCTATGTAAAGATAGTGCTTATAAAGTGTAGTTAGCACCCAATACCTTTTAGCTGCTATTGTATTGTTACATGAACCCACCTTCTCTGGCCAAGGTTGAATGGACCCCAGAACCAAGCTGGGCCAGTTGAATTTTCTCAAGAATTTGAAAATTAGATTCTGAGATAGCCCAGTAGACACAGCGTGTCATTGGAACTGAGTTGATGGAAGTTCAAGAGCAGTGAAAGCTCCCTCTCCCCACAAGGGTGGGGAAAGGCTTGGAATGCTGCCCCGCGGGGAGGAGGTGAGAAAAGCTAAGCAGAGGCAAGAGGTGAGAGGTGGAGGCGAGCACTGCCCCAGGAACATCTCAGGTCTTGGTTCCCGTCCCGTTTGGAATTCCTGCCTGAAGTGTTTGTGAGAAACCCCGTGTCTTTA
The DNA here is from genome assembly GCF_020826845.1 of Diceros bicornis minor. Classification (NCBI taxonomy): domain Eukaryota; kingdom Metazoa; phylum Chordata; class Mammalia; order Perissodactyla; family Rhinocerotidae; genus Diceros; species Diceros bicornis. Next base: position 4,289,261 of record NC_080763.1, on the reverse strand, counting down.
TAGTAACTGACTCACCTCTTGTTCTCTTTGTTTGCTAAGCTACCTTCTGTGGGTTTTTGTCACCAGCAACCAAAACAGTCTCTGTGAAGACCGTTGGATTGGGATGGACATTGTAGTTACTGACTGAAATAAGTGTTTTAGGTTAGCTGGGGACTTTAACATACTCTCTCCTTTACTCCCATAGATTAGGCGTTCACCTATCCAATGCAGTAAATTTAAGTCAGGTACCCTAAAACAAACTTGAGAAAGTTCCTACTTTCTCTCCTCAAATGCTAAATCTCAGCAAAGTTAAAAATACACAACATTGTGTCTCATCACAAAATGTCTAGATCTGGTGTGTGTCTAAAATACCTAGGTTTGTACTTTATTCTTGTGGAAATCTCTTTTCCAGAAAGTTCTAAATGCTTTGTTCCTCTGAATGTGCTCAGCCTTGCCTGTGCCATCACTGAGCAGTCAGAAACATGTTGTGTCTCCCAGGCCAGAGAAAGTCCAGAGAGAGAGAGGATCCATCCTGTAGTCGCTGAATTGCATCTCTGTGTGGCTTCGTTAGCCAGAGATTCTGATGCAGGTGACATAAGCAAGGTCTTGGAATCTTCATCCAAAGTCTCACAGGCCCCAGCTTGTAATACTGGGGATAGGATATAAAGATAGTCAAGTGGATGTGATCCCTAGACCTTAGATCATTCTACAGATGACTTCTTATTCCAAGAGGTGTCTTAGACTTGACAACAATTCTAAAAGCAAATTATAGGTTGTTTTTTTAAAAGAAACAGCCTTCAAGCACAGTGGTTCTTGATCAGGGATGTGTTTCAAGGTGACCTGGGAAGCTTTCTTTGAATTATATTTGCCATCTGAGAGTAGAGAAGACAGATATTCTCATACAGTGTGTATATGGGCATATAAATTGGTGTAATCTTTTTGGACGGCAATTCAACATTGTCCACAAAAATTTAAATGTACATATGTAGTAATCTGACTTAAGTAGGAATATATTCTATATCTGTACTCACACAGATGCCCAAATATATATTTAAAAGAATGTTTGCTGAAGCATTATAAGTAAATGGGGAAAAACCCAGAATATTAAGAAGCCACTAAAAGGAGGTAGATTTTATGTAAATATAGGTAGATCCTATGGGAAGGAGGCCAAAATAATTAAGTGGATAAAGCAAATTGCAGAACAGAATATGTATAATAATATAATTCCATCTGTGTTTAAAATAATAATAAAAGGAGAGATATGTATATACGTATGTTTTTTTGCCTCCTTTGTGATATAGATATAAGCTTATATGTATAGAAAGCTTCTGAAAGAATATGTAAATTGTCAACAGGGTTACCTCAGGGGAGTAAGAATAGCATGTTGTCTCAACAAGAACTTTTAAAAGTATTTTATGCTGTTTTTGTTACCTGCAACCAAAATAGTCTCAGTGAAGACAAATTGGCGGGGATGGACATCGTAGTTACTGACTGAAATAAGTGTTTTAGATTATCAAGCTCATTGTAAAATGCAAAGCTGATTCAGGTAAAGGAACATGGTAAAGAATGCTAAAGAAGCATTTCAAACAATATAGTTGTTTGATTACAGTCATTGTAAAGAAGCATTTCAAACAATATAGATGTTTGTATAAGACAAAGGAAAATTTCCTCTTTCCCCATTCTCTACCCAAATCCCTCTGTGGTAAGGGACTTTTTACTTTTTGTGTTATACTCCTCTGTCCTGTTTTGTTTATTTGTTTTTATTATGAGCATGCATAACTTTCATGCATAAAAATCTCAATTCACTTTTCTAGGCCCTTACTAAGATCTATTGAATCAAAAAGTTTGGGGATAAGGAGTAGGCATATATATTTAAAAATAACTGCCTAGGTGATTCTGATGTATACTCCTTGTTAAGAACCACTGCTAGTTAGGATCATTTTCTGTGTCCTAAATGCCAACATGACCTCAAATAAAATTTTAAATTTTCCTTCATGGGGGTGGGTTTCTATCTCTAAGAATATGAGGAGCTTTGTAAGCATGTGTAAATGGAAGTTTTCAAAAGAAGGGCCTATCTTCACGATATTCTAAAAATTGACCGTACTTAGTAGGACCTGAATCATGATTTCATGCTGGGCAAGGATAGCAACTATATGGTTTGCATACTTCTATTGTCCACTCCAGTGTCCACTGCAGACATTGCTAATCAATCTCAATACTCTTTCTTAGTGAGCCTTCACATAGCTCTGAATCATTTTTATCAGAACTCATCATCCCAGGTAACTACCATCCATCCGTGGGTTGGCCCATCAAATGAAATCTATTGTAGTGGCCTTCTGTTTGTGATCTTTTGAGCATCCTTTCCACGCTTTTCCAGGGAACAAAGCCCTTCTTTTCTATAGGCAACTCATTCCATATGTGTTTCATAGGCCTGACTACACTCCCTTCTCCAGCTACAGAAGTGGAAGCATCACCTGCAAGAGAACCCATCCCACAAGCCACACTGATTGGTACACAGATGGGTACACGATCAAGTCAGATCAGTAAGTTATTCTTTCCTGGGACTTTCTGTTGGAGTTATTTGGGAAAAAATAAAACAAAACAAGACATATTTTTCTCTCTTGGGGCTATGAAGTTATATAGAATTTGAGTCTTCAGCCTCCAGCTGTCATCTTCCTGGTGATCTGGAGAGAACCTGTCAAAGTAGAGAGTGAGACAGAGCCCTGATATTGTCATCTATGATCCCTAATCCAGGTGTACCTGAAGCCAGATGAATCTCCTGAACCTTCTATTTATGAGAGCGAATACATTCCCTTAATTCACATACATTTGTTTGATTAGGTTAATGCCACCTGCAATAAAAAATCCTCATTAATAAGCCTATTCCCCTTCCCTGTCTCTGGGTGTGAAAATCTGTTTCTGAGCTTCTTTCCTAATTCTCTGCACTTTCTTTCTGTTTGTGAGCCTTCGTGGTTCTGGATTCAGTTCCTTTTTTTGAGAACGGGACACTCAAAAGCCACAAGGGGTAAGGATGATGCTTTGTTGTTGTTATTGTCATTATTAAGGTGAAAGCAAGAAGTTCCAATTGTAAATCAATCCTATTAGAATTAGAATCAGGGATGAATTAGAATCTTGATAGGCAGTGAGAAGGACTGTTGGCCAGATCATTCATAGAACCATAGAATCCTAAAGGAGAAAGAGACCTAAGCAGTTCAATATTCTCATCTTACAAAAGAGGAAACTGAGACCCAGAAGGTTAATCCATTTGTCCAAGGTCACAGAGTCAAGCCTGTAATCCAGCTCTCCCTGGCTTATCTGGTGCTTTTTCCCTGCATTGTGCTACCTTTATTCTGGGTCTAAAACAGTCAGACTGGGTCATAAAACAACTGGATGTAATGTTCAAAATTCATTAGCATCATGGAGAGGAGGAGAAATCAATGGGTGAGCAGTTTCATTAAAATTCAGCATTTAAAACAACTGCATTACATTAAAGCAGCAGAAGAAAATAAATATACCATGTTAGACATAACCTCATACTTGACTAAATTGAAGTTTTTCCATCTGTGATTCAAAGTCCAGATTTCTCCAATCTTCCAAACTTGTTGTCCTTACTCTTTTTAATATTGAGAAAAATTTACGAACATTTTCTCCTAACCCTGTCATACAAAATACGTACGGACAGAATAGTGATTTCCTCTTAAATTGAAGCTCTTATAGAAAGAACTATGTCAATAAACTATTTTTGGAGTATTTACAAGTAAATAAGAGATTATTGGCAGTTCATAAAAAGTCCATATTTATATCTTGAGATTTTTTTGTTAGCTCCTTGCATTCCTCAGAGAGATATATGACCTGTACAGCAATGAATCATTTCATTCCAAATACATAGAATCATGGAATTTGGGGTGAGAGGGTTATTTAGAAACTACTTAATTCAACATTTATTGATGAGGAACCCAAGACCCAGAGAGATTAATTGACTGTATGTAACCTTGGGCAGGGAGCTATTATGAATCCTTCCATAATGTCACTTGAAATTAACTTTTTCTTATAAATCTGAATTTTCATGAAAATTTTGAAACTTGATGGCAAGTAAGAAAGTGTATCAAAATATTATTTTTATACATTAATATTAATTTAAATATCTAAATAAAATGAAAATACTATTTATTTGAGTGCTTAGATAAGCTAAAATATATTTTCTTATCTTTCCACTTCCTTTCCCAACTACACTACAAAAAGCAATAATAATGATTCCAGAAGCATTTTTTTTCCATGTTTAGTACCTTACAATCTGATGTTAGGGGAATACAATCAACATATATTCTCACAAAATATTTTGTTTAATATGCACTTAACCTTACGAGGTTGTATATATGAAATGAAGCATTTGGTCTAATAGTCCTTCATATTGGCATATGCAGAATTCCAGAACAGTCTGAACACCTCCTCAGAATCTTTGTGGTCTGGTTGATGAAATTAAGCCTGTCAAACACATGAAAAGCTGCGGTGAAGGTAACCTCTGCGTGCAGCAAGCACACTGGGTCACCAAGCCTCAGAACCAAAGACCAAAAAGGACCTCTCCCTGCTCTACCTTGCAGGGAAGGCAGCTCTTGAATGGGAGAAAAACAATTAGAAAATACAGAAAGTATCTTAATCCAAGGAAAGCCAAATAGAGGAAACAGATGTCCATTACCTAATTCTGTATTTTCCATTCTTTCAGGTGAAAAAGAAAGCCAGACTTGTGGGGACTTGCAAGCTTTAAGTGTCCCAAGTTATTGTCTCCCAAACCATGGAGACGGGGGTCTCAGACACGAGGGTCAATAGAGTTGCCCCACAAGCTTCTAGCTGTTGCAAACCTAGGTCTAGAGTTTTTGTTTTTGTTTTTTTTTTTCTGTTAAGACTTTAAATAGCTTTTTTATTTGTAAGGAAACTTAAACAAGAACTTAGAAAGTTTGTGAAACCAAAAAGTTTTCTCTTTGAACAGTGTCAATTCATCATGTTTACTCTACTCTGGCTTTGCTGGGTACTAGGGCTGTGAAAATGAAATTCCACTCTTTAAAATTTATTTTAAGAGATAAATACCATAAGAATGCAATAGTGGATATAGAAAGGTGTTCACTGTAGCATTTATTATACTATCAAAACATTGGCAACAAACTGAACAACTATCAACTTGGGATTTGCTAAATTATGTTGTATCCACACAGAAAAAAACTTATACATCCATTAAAAACGTGTCCTATGGAAATTTGGTTTTGTTCTAATTTTCAATTGGATAAGATGGCATAGGTAGGAAACTCCAAACTACGTGCTTACAGAATGCAATTTTACTGGGAAAGGAGTTAATCATGAAGTGCTTTATTTCCTTCTTGTTTAAGCTCCTTCCATTGAAGAAATTCTGTGCTGCAGTAAGGCCAGCTGAGGTTCCCAGAGGAGAGATTGTTTCTCTAATATCTGTGAGACTGACCAACCTAAGTCATTAAATCAGAGAGTGCCCCAACTGAGCAAAATTATTTTGTGTGGATGGGGGCTTGGTAGACTGAATCATCTCTAGTACCTGCAAGGGCACTGTGCTGGTGACTGTACGTTATGGGATACTTAATTCAGGACCTTGAAAACAACAGGCATTGGTTTAGAAACAAAAGGAATCTATCTACATATGGGTTTACTTAAAGTTTTCTTTGCCCATGTGTCTATTATTACAGCATGCGCATGCAGATGAGACCTTCTTAAATCATCAGGAGTTTACAAATGACAATTAATAAATCAGTTCAATCTTGGATGTTGGGAGAGGCAAAGTCTCGCTTCGGATTCTGGACCCTTTTGTTTGTTTTCTTTCTATCTCCAACATTTGCTGTCTGTTTCTTAGGGTTTATCCTTGATTCTTATCTTTTGGCTGCAGGAATTCTCACATCGTCTCTGTACTTTCTCAAGATCCAGTTGTTACAGATCAAGGACTTTGCACTCTCAACTATAGAAAAGTTATGTGCTGCTGCCACCATCATGGTTTCACTACTTTCCTTTGACCTCTATAATTTGTGCATCATTTTACTCTGTGTGGGTATGGCAAGTCTTCATTCATTTATTTATTCATCAAATATTTATGGACTGCCTACTTTGTGCCATATCCTAGTGTACAAAGAATAAGATTTGGTTTGTGCCCTTTGGCCATAAAATAAGTCTTATAAGTTATAGAGGCTTGAAAATTATTCAGAATATATTCTCTAAAAACAATAGAATTAAATTAGAAACCAATAGCAAAAAGCCGTCTAGAAAATCCTCAAATATTTGGAAATTAAACAATGACCTTCTAAATAATTTATGGATCAAAGAAGAAATTACAATGGAAATTAGAAAATATTTTAAACCAAGTGGTAATGAAGATATTTTAAATTAGATGGAAACAGCTAAAGCAGTGCATAGAGAGAAATTTGTACTTTTAAATGTTTCTATTAGAAAATGAGAAAGGCTGACAATCAATAATCCACACTTTCACCTTAAGATGACAGAAAAAGAAGAGGACATTGAATCAAAATTAAGCAGAAAAATTAAACTAATAAAACTGGAAATCAATGATATAGAAAATGGACAGACAATAGAGAAAAGTAACAAAAGTTAATTGTTTGAAAAGATTAATAAAATTGATTAAAAAAATATGATAAGACAATGAGAAAAAAAAGAGAGAAAACACAAATCACAGTTGTCAGGAATGAAAGAGAGGTCATCACCACAGATCCTAGAGGCCTTAAAAGGATAGTAAAGGAATGTTATGAACAGTTTCATGCAAATAGCTTCAAGAACATAGATGAACAGTAAATCTAAAGCAATGCCCCATCCCTGGAGATATTGCAGAGATTTCTGACATTATTACAAACTTAAAAGATACAGGAGTGGTCACTCCTCCATCCCCATGTAACTGTCCCAACTGACCTGTGAAGACAACAAATCATTTGGAGAATGTCAGTGGATTCTTGAAAAATTAATTAGGTAGTAACTCCAATCAGCTTCTCTCCTAGATGTGGGCTCTATCTAGTTTGCTACAGGACTGCCTATCATGAATTGGGTGTAATCTATCAAGTCATAAAGTTGAGTGTGCCCAGCAGCACTTCTTCAACAAGGTAAGTGGGACACATGGGACTGAGCTCAAGTAGGCCTAAAGGTACCAGTAAGCTGTGTGAGCAGGTAGTGCACATTCTTGATGTTCCCATCCTTGATGCATAGCCACATCTCGTTCAACCCACTGGTACAGCCTCATGAGTGGGAGATGCACTCTATGACCAGTTGCATAAGGAAACAAAACATTAAACCTGATTTATGGGTGATTCTGTACTATATGCAGACTACTGTACTTATTAACCTCAATTTTTGTAATGATAGGACAATGATGAAGAGAAATTCTCCCTGTGGGCAAAATTATGAGTGGTACATCTTTTTGTTCATGTTTCCTGGAAAGAGAGATGTCCTGTGTTAAGAGTCTAAATTGACTCATAGTCAGCGGCTAATGATCATCTGGATGGGCAGAGGTTAGAAAAGAATAATACTGGAGGATTGGCAATAAGAAGGTCTAAGTTCAGGGTGAGTGGACAGAAACTTTTGACATAACCATGTGCAGGCGATAGGAGTGGTCTGCTCCAGGTACAAGCAATTTTTAGAATGTAAATCAACAAGAAATTTTTGAGAACGAATATTGTATCACTGACATTGTTTAGAATTGTCAGCATATGGTGCTAATAAAAGGAAGATTAATTTTTAGTTGGCTTTATTATTATTTTTAAATTCTCTGTAAACAATGCAACCCCCTTACCACCTGTACCTGGTGAGCCACTCCCATTGCCCTGCCTTTGACCCAGAGAGTGACAACATTTATGCCTCATGAATGCTCACCAAGGGCCCTCACAACTGAGGAATTTCTCAATAATCAGATGGGCAAAGGATGGACCAAATGATCCATTCTGTGAATATCAGTCAGTAGCCACTTTCCTTGGCCACTTCAGTGATTGCTTAATGAGCTCATGGAAAATATGGCAGCACAGGTGGAAATTATGTATGAGATCTTCCGCCTACCACTGCAGAGTGCCAGATGCACCAATAGCAGATATCAGCACTGAGCCTTGCTGTGTGACCATACCTCAATATCGTCAGCCAGCCATCTGGTGGCAGAATAAAAATATTAGACTCCTATTGTTTCTGGAGACAGGAATGTATCCTCATTGGAACAGACAGTCTTATATGAAATTATGTTGCTTAAAGTGTTCAACTTATAAACCTAGGAAATAAATAGGAACTAGGAATAAATAAATAAATAAATGAAATTTAAGAAAGGCATAATAAAGATGAAAGCAGAAATACTTTTCTTTTAAACTATAAAAAGCACAAAAAGATTTTAGTGATAAAATCAAAAGGACATAAATTGAAAAGACATGAAATCGACAAAAACTTTTGCTATTCCACTTACAATTTAACAGAAAGGGAGAGAATACCAAGTATATTTGTGGTGAGAAAGGCAACAAAATGACCAAAAGAAAGAATTATTTGAGAATTCTGTCTACAAATGTATATAAATAAGCTTAAAAACCTTGATGAAATGTCTAATTTTCTAAGTAATTATAAATTACAAAATTGACCAAAGGAGATAGAAAATCTGAAATGGGCTAATAAAAGAATAAAATAGTTCTCAATGAAAATCACAAAAGGTAGAACAAGTGTGGAAGACAAAGATAGGAATAAAAAACAAGGGCAACAAATTGACAACAGTAACAAATATGGCAGATGTTAACCCAACTATATCAATAATTACTTTAAATGTCAGTGGTCTAAATGCACCACTTAAAAGACAGAGATTGTCAGAGTATATCAAAAAACAAGGTCCAAGTATACGTTGTCTACAAGAAACCCACTTTAAATATACAGACATATATAGATTAAAAGTAAAGGGATAGAGAAAGATATCCCATGTTAACACCAATCAAAAGAAAATGGCAGTAACTATATTAATTTAAGACAGAGCAGACTTCAGAGCAAGAAATGTTACCAGGGATAAAGAGGAGCATTATATAATGATAAAGAGGTCAAGATTCCAACAAGACATAACAATCTTTAACATATATGTGCCTAACAAAAGAGCACCAAAATATGTGAGGCAAAAACTGATAGAAATGCAAGGAAAGATAGGTGAATCCACTGTTATAGTTGGAGATTTTAACACCTTTCTATCAGAAATGGGTAGATCTAGCAGGCAGAAAATCAGTAAGGAAGTCAACAGCACCATCAATCAACTGGATGTAATTGCCATCTACAGACTAATTCATCCAACAACAGCAGATTACACATTCTTCTCAAGCTCACATGGAACATTTACCAAGATAGGCCACATTTTGGGTCAAAAAACATACTTTAGCAAGTATACAGAATAGAAATCATACAATGTCTGCTTTCAGACCATATGGAATTAAACCAGAAATCAATAATAGCAAGATAGCTGGAAAATTCTAAATACTTGGAGATTAAACAACACACTTCTAAATAACACGAGTCAAAGATAAACTAAAAAATATTTTGAACTAAATTAAAATGAAAATACAACTTATCAAAATTTGTGGGATATAGCCAAATCAGTGCTTACGGGGAAATTTTTAGCATCAAATGCATATATTAGAAAGAAGAACCATCTAAACTTAATAATCTAAGCTTCCACCTTAGGCAACTAGAAAAATGAGAGAGAATTAAATCCAAAGTAAGCAGAAGAAAAGGAATAATAAAAATTAGAGCAGAAATCAATGAAGTTAAAAACAAGAAATCAATAGAGAAAATCAACAAAACCAAAAACTCGTTCTTTGGAAAGATCAATAAAATCAATAAGCCTCTAGCCAGGCTAACTAAGGAAAAAAGGGAGAAAACACAAATCACTAACATCAGAAATGAGAGAGGAAACATCACCATACATCCCATAGACATTAAATGGTAGTAAAGGAATATTATGAACAACTCTATACCCGTAAACTAAATAATCTAGACAAAATGGACCAATTCCTTGAAAGATACAATCTGCCAAACTCACTCAAGAAGAAATAGACAATCTGAATAGGGCTATATCTATTTAAAAAGTTGAATCGATAATTAATAGCCTTCCAAAAGAGAAAGCATCAGGCCCAGAAGAGTTCACTGGTGAATTCTACCAAACATTTAAGGAAGAAATTATAACAATTCTCTACAATTTCTTCCAGAAGATAGAAACAGAGGGAATACTTCCTAACTCATTCTACCAGGCCAGCATTACCCTAATACCAAAACCAGACAAACACATTACAAGAAAACAAAACACAGACCAACATCTCTCATGAACATAGATGCAAAAATCTTCAACAAAATATTAGCATATAAAATCCAACAATGCATAAAAAGAATTATACACTGCAATGAAGTGGGATTTATCCCAGGTATGCAAGCCTGGTTTCACAATCAAAAATCAATTAATATAATCCATCACATCAACAGATTAAAAGAAAAAAATCATATGATCATATTAGTAGATGCAGAAGAAGCATTTGACAAAATCCAACACCCATTAATGATAAAAACTCTCAACAAAGTAGGAATAGAGGGGAACTTCTTCAACTTATTAAGGAACATCTGCAGAAAACCTACAGCTAACATCATACTTAATGGTAAGAAACTCGAAGCTTTTCTGCTAAGATCAGGAACAAGCAAAGATGTCTCCTCCCACCACTGCTTTTCAACGTTGTACTGGAAGTTCTAGCTAATGCAATAAGACAAGAAAAGGAAATAAAAGGTGTAGAGATTGGGAAGGAAGCCATAATACTGTCCTTGTTTGCAGATGACATGATCTTCTAGGAAGAAAATTTGAAAGAATTTACCAAAAAAACTCCTGGAACTAATAAGCAATTATACAAGGGTTGCAGGATACAAGGTTAATGTACAAAAGTCAATCACTTTCCTATATACCAACAATGAATAAGTGGAATTTGAAATTAAAAACAAATTACCATTTATGTTAGCACCCCCCAAAATAAAATACTTAAGTACAAATCTCACAAAATTTGTACAAGATCTGTATGAAGAAAACTACAAAATTCTCATGAAAGATATCAAACAAGAACTAAATAAATGGAGAAATATTACATGTTCATGGGTAGGAAGACTCAATATTGTCAAGATGTCAGTTTTTCCCAACTTGGTATGTAGATTCAATGCAATCCGAATCAAAATCCCAGTAAGTTATTTTTGGATATCGGCAAACCGACTCTAAGGTTTATACAGAGAGGCCAAAGACCTAGAATAGCCAACACAATATTGAAGGGGAAGAACAAAGTCACGGGACTGATATTACCTGACTTCAAAACTTAATATAAAGCTACAGTAATCAAGACAACATGGTATTGGTGAAAGAATAGACAAATAGGTCAATGGAACAGAATAAAGAGACCAGAATAGATCCACATAAATGTAGTCAACTGATCTTTGACAAAGGAACAAAGGCAATACAGTGAAGCAAAGAATCTTTTCCACCAAGGGTGCTGGACATCCACATGCAAAAAAATGGGTGTAGACACAGACCTTGCACCCTTCACAAGAATTAACTCAAAATGGATCATAGACGTATATGTAAAACACAAAATTATGAAACTCCTAGAAGATAACATAGGAAAAAATCTAGGTGTATCCATATGTAGGTTTTTGTGTAGATGTAAGTTTTCAATTCATTTGGGTAAATACTAAGGAGCACAGTTGCTGGATCATATGGTACGAGTCTGTTTAGTTTTGTAAGAAACTACCAAACTGTCTTCCAAAATGGCTGTGCTATTTTGCATGCCCACCAGCAACCAATGAGAGTTCCAGTTTCTCCACATTGTCATCAGCATTTGGTGTTGTCAGTGTTTTGGATTTGGCCATTCTAACAGGTGTATAGTGATATCTCATTATTGTTTACTTTTCGGTTTCCTAATGACATATGTTATGGAACATCTTTTCATAGGCTTATTTGCCATCTGTATATCTTCTTTGGTGTGGTGTCTGTTCAGGTCTTTTGGCCATTTTTTAATTGGGTTGTTTATTTTCTTATTGTTGAGTTTTAAGAATTCTTTGTATATTTTAGATAACAATCCTTTATCAGATGTGTCTTTTGCAAATATTTTCTCCTAGTCTGTGGCTTGTCTTCTCATTCTGTTGACACTGTCTTTCTTAGTGCAGGAGTTTTTCTAATGAAGTCCAGCTTATCAATGATTTCTTCATGGATTGTGCCTTTGGTGTTTTATCTAAAAAGTCATTGCCACATCCAAGGTCACCTAGATTTTCTATATGGTTACATGTCCATATATCTATACCAATGTATAGAGAAAGGCCTGGAAAGTTACAGACCAAAATGTTGACTTTGGGTCATCTTTTGGGAGGAGAGTTGGGTTAGAATATTAGAAAAGAAGGTTGTTTTTATAGTTACCTGATTCCTGTAATTCAAAAGTTGTTCAGCTGTCGTAGCTTTTGGCTATATAATCATTGAGATAACCTTGTTTCTCTTGGACTTTCTCCTGGATTTACCTCTGAGCTCCTTTAGCAGGCACTAACACACACGAGGGTCCGAAAGGACATGCAGCATTTGGAATTGTCTCCCCATCTTGGACTGGTTAGCTTTGGGAATTGTTGTGCTTTGGTTTATTTATTCGTCATTCTTTCATTCTTTAAATAGTATGTTAATCAATCTGGACACATGGAGTGTTAACATTTATTCATCAGACCTCACCCTACTCCCACACTCTGGATGAAAATCCAGGTTGATTCTATTACTTCACTGATCACTCAAGAAAAAAAAAATCCTACAGTCACTTGTGTCATAAACGCAGCCTCAATTCAGTAATTAATTGTCCAGTCCTACATAAAATCCAACTCTGAACTTGTGTGATGTTCAGTCATCTCTTCTCCCCTGGTTGGGTCCTGCTTTCGGCTGACCCTTCAGAGTGGAAGAGGGACCACTGTCCTTTTCTTCTTACCTGCCTAGAGTTTCTCCTCCTCTGCCCACTTACTGCGTGGGGCCCAAGCAGTGGGAAGGAAGAGAGAGGACTGGGAAATTCTTATTTGACCACTGCTGTCATAAGCTGACCTTGCGCTCTTTGGACTTTATAAGTTCTTCTGTGGGTTCCTCAGAGGCTCCCCTGTAGGGCCTCTGCAAGTTCAGGTCCCTTGGTGTTGGTGATGTCCCTTCTGTGGCTGGTGACTCTGCAGCCTCCATCATCACATCGCGTCTGCATCCTCCTACCTTATTCTGACCTCTAGCAGGGGCTTATTTCGACAAGGCAGGGTCTTCTTTTTAACGATCCCAGGGCAACACTCCTCTGTGAGTTTCACACAGTTTGGGGGCTCTCACAGCACTGGCTTGTTCTCAGAGGGACCTGCAGGGATTGCTCTGCTCCACTGGCTGTTAGCCAGTCTCTTGCCATTTTTGTCTCACAACATGGAGAAGCACAGATCAAGCTCTCCAGATGCTCCCTCTGGAGCCTCTCTCACTAGAATTAGGATAATGGGCAGGTACTCCTCTACCCCTCCTCTGTGGGGAGCAGGGCTAAGCAGTAGGAGCCACAGACAAAAGTAGACCCCAAGAAATCTTCTTCCCCAAAGCCCCTCTTTAGACGCTTTCAAGTGTTGGGTCCCAAATCCCAATATGTCAGACCTTCGTGGGGGCCTTGTCTCTGCCCTTTTAAGTCCCCATGTGGGTGAACATATTCAGAGTTGAGAAATTAGTTCTCAACTTGTTCTTTAAGTGTTTACTTCTTGGTCTGCATCTTCTGTTGGAATTTCCTTTCTATTGTATTTTGGTGTCTCAGTAGAAATTTCCAAATTAATATCTTGTTTCCATTTATTTGCTTGTTTATTGACTTGCAAACAACTATTGAGCACCTTTTCTATGCCGGATGGAGCTACAGTGATGAATCATTTGAGAGCTTTAACTTCTATGAACAAGGGAGTGAACAAAATGAAAAGGATAGTTTATCTTCAGTCTGTGATTATGGACCCAAGTTCATTTGTTCTCCTTTCCCCCTATGTGGCTTTGTCTTGTTTTCTTGGAACAGAAGCTCTTATACCACAAAAGGGACTTGGATTAGCCTCGATCAAAACGTTACTCCTGGACAAAGGGAGAAATGAAGGACCAGCATCTTCTACGTAGCACACTCTGAGCTACACCTATTGTATGGAGTTTTTGAGTGAGATAACCATGGATTTAAATCCTAGTTTCACTATAGGGCAAGTTTCTTAATCTTTCTGAGTTTTATCAGTAATATAGTGTGATGGTTAATTTTATCTATCAACTTGTCTGGGCCACCGGGTGTCCAGATATGTGATTCAACGTTACTCTGGGTGTGTCTGTGAAGGTGTTTCTGCGTGAGATGAACATTTGAATTGGTAGACTGAGTAAAGCAAGTTGCCCTCCCTCATGTGAGTGGGCCTCATCCAATCAGTTGAAGGCCTGACTAGAACAAAAAGGCTGATCCCCCAAGAGTAAGAGGGAACTCCTCCTGCCTGACTGCCTTTGAGCTGGGATATTAGCTTTGTCCTTCTTTGGACTCGAACTGAAAGATTGCCTCTTCCTGAGTCTTAAAACTGTGAGCCTTTGGACTAGAGCTATACCAATGGATCTCCGTTGGATCTCCTGGGACTCCAGCTTGCCAACTGCAGATCTTGGGACATGTCAGCCTCCATAATCACATGAGCCATTATTCCTTTATATATAATTCCCTTTTTTCTAAATAAATTTTCTCTTTTTTCTTTTGGAGAGGAAGATTGTCCCTGGGCTAACATCTGTGCACATCTTCCTCTACTTTATATGTGGGGTGCCTGCCACAGCATGGCTTCATAAGTGGTGTGTAAGTCTGCCCCTGGGATCTGAACCTACAAACCCCAGGCCGCCGAAGCAGAGCGCACGAACTTAACAACTACGCCACCAGGCTGGCCCCTATAATTCCCTTAATACAAGTGGGAGCAATATTTTCTACCTCATAATTTTGTTATGATGATTAAATAAAAACAAAGTAAAACAAAATGAACATGAAGTTTACCATGTCCAGCTCAGATGTCATGCCACCTTTCCCGTTCATATTTTAGCAATTGTGGCCTAGATGTCCAGATGGAATCACAGAATTGTTATCATTTATTGATTATCCACAATATGCTAAACTAAGTGCTTTACATACTCTATCTCATTTAACTTTAATCTAGAACCCTTTTTTCCTAGTTGAGGAAACTGAGGTTTAGACAAGTTAATTTGTCTGGCATCAGCCATTTGGGAAATTATGGAACCAAAAAAAAAAAAAGGAACCTGGGTGAAAGGCTACACTTGTCCTCATACACAGTGCTGCCCCTGCCCCATCCCCACAGCTGACAATGTGCTTGACAACTGTTCCCCACCTACACTGGTGGCCCTGATTTCTCACTTTAAGGATGGACATATCCATTACCTATTTGAAGTTATGCCCTTAAGCAAAACAAAACATATGCTCAACAGAATAACAAAAAAAATATGCTGTGCCCATGAGAAGCTCCCACTGAGGAAATCACCATAAACCCAAAGCCTACACTTCCTTCAAAGGCTCTTCTCCAGCTCAAAGCTTTGCTCACCTATCCTGGTGCTCTGTCATCTTTCCTATTCCAAAATTCCCATGGTATGTAGATTTGGGACCAATTAATCTCATCCTTGATTGCATGTCTTCATTTGCTCAGCAGTGTTTCCATACATGTGAGGCTCACCTCACCCTCCCCTCTAGATGGGATGCTCCTTGAGGGCAGTGGCAACCTCTGTCTGCTCAGGACCAGACTCGGGAACACAAAGTCTGCATGAGGCTTTCACTCCTTGTGACTTAGGATCCACACCTGGGAGCTCTTAAAGGCCTGGCATGGTGGCTCTCCCACCTCCTCCTCAGCTGTACTTAGCTCCTTTCCATGTGCCAATAATAATGGCAATATCAGCAACTACCAACCTTGCACCAGGCACTGTGCCAGACACTGACAAGTGGTGGACATAGAATGAGCCCCCTCGGCTTGTGAGTTTACATTCAGGGTGGTGGGGTGAGGAGGATAGAGAAAAACAAAATAGAACCAGCATCAAGTGAGTAATAACTGAAGAGAAAACTAACAAACTGCAGACGTGCTAGAAAAGAAACAAAAAGGTGACGAGAGAGAATAATGGAGTATGGAGGAGACTTTAAATAGGTATAAGGAAAGGCATGGAGGGGAGGTGACATTGAACCGAAGACTATGAGGATGAGAAGGTGCCAGCCACTCACAGGGTGAGGAGAAAAATTCCAGACAGAAGAACATAGTCCCTGAGGCAGAATGGAGTTGGCCTGTTCAGGAAACTGAGAGAAAACCAGTGAGTCTGGGACACAGTAGTAGAGGGAGAGACTGGCACTAGGTGAGGTAACAGAGAGGTGGATATGAGGCAGGTCATGCAGGGCCTTGGAAACCACAGTATAGAGTTTGGATTTTATTCTAGATCTAAAGGGAAACTACTGAAAGTGTCTTAGGACAGCGAGTCACATGAGCCAAATTCCATTTTCAGAAGATCTTGCTTTCTTGGGGCAGCATGGAGAAGGGGTTGGAGGGGACAAGAGTGGAAGCAGGTGGAGAATGTTGCATTGGTCTTGCTTGAACAAGCAAGATTTGACGGTGGTCCCAGTTACAGTGGTAGTGATGGAAATGTAGAGAAGATAGCAAATTTGTGGTCTAATTCGGAGATAGAATTAGTAGTATTTGCTAGTGGATTAGATGTGAGCTGAGGAAGTTGGGAGAAAGGAAGGATATAAAGGAGACTTCTTGATTTCCAGGTTTAACAAATAATTGGAAGATAGTGCCATTTTCTCAGGTGAGCAATTCTGAGGACATGGTAGGCGGGCAGAATTGAGGGCGAATTGGAGAATGAAGAGTTTTGTGTTGGGTTTGTTAAGTTTGATTCTTCTGTGAGACATATAAGTAGAGTTGTAGATAAGGCCATCAAATATGTTAGTCTGGACCAGTGGTTCTCAAATTTGAGCAAGCATCAGAAGCACCCGGAAGGCTTGATGAAACAGATTGCTGGACCCACCTCCAGAGTTTCTGATTAAGAAAGTTTGGGTGGGGCCTGTGAATTTGCATTTCTAACAAGTTCACAGGTGATGCTGATGTTGCTGGTCCAGGGTTTCCACTTTAAGAACCAATCGCCTAGACAGAGGATAATTTTAGGAGTCTGGAATTCATCAGCATGAAGATAATATTTAAATCCACGGAACCAGAGGAGATGGCCTAATGAGGCTGTGCAGAAAAACAGGAGAAGGAGGCCCCAAATTAGATTTTGAGGAGGGGTAGAGAAGAAAGACCCAGGAAAGGCAGAGAAGTAGAAGGAAAACCAAGAGAGGGTGGAGTTTCAGAAGCCAGAGGGGTTGAGGGTTTCAGGTCTAGATTAATTGAACGTGACAAATACTGTTGAGATATAGAATAAGAAGAGGGTAGTGAAGTGTCCATCAATTTATCAATATTAGAACCACTGTCAAGAGCAAGTACTTTACAAACATTGTCTCACTGAATCCTTTACAAATCCCATCAGAGGAGTAATGTTAGCTCCATTTTATAGTTAAGGAAAGTGAGGCTCAAAGATTATACTGTTTGTTAGGGCAACAAAGGGCCTAAAATCCAGATTTCTTCCTGCTAACATCCTAGAGAATTTGAAGCTTGCTGCATCCTCTTCTTGCTGCTAAAATCTACAAGGCAGGCTGACCTTTGGCAAAACCTCGAAGCAGGCATTCTGTTCATTCCTCCCCAAGGCATCCAGGACCCTCTGGCTGCTCCCAGACAACTTGCAATGGTGCTCCCTTCCCTCTCTGTTCATCCACTGTCCCGATTAAGTCCCCGTGCCTCCCGGCTTTCTCATCTGCTTTCCCTGCTCAAGACCAACTGGGACCTCGTCCCTTGGTCATGGCGTAAACCCATCTGTGACCAAATTATAATGGCTAAAAGTGCCTGCTGATTGGTGGTGTGCAGTGAGGATTTAACAGCCAGCTTTCTGAAGAGGGAAAAAAGCCCTGATTTGCAGTGTTTGGTGATTTCAGAGCAGCAATGGCTGATTTCAAGCTACCAATGTGATGTGAACATACAGTTGGGGAAAGATGCACATAGTTGACTCTCTCGAGCCACTGTGAGCTAGTTCCAGCACACTGCTGGAATGATTTAAAATGTTGATTTTCATATCATATGTTTCCATTCTACACACAGCCTTCTGGAGACAGTGTCTTAACCACAAGTTATGGGAACTTCAGGCCATCTGCCTAGCCAGTGGGGGGAGATGTTAGGAACAGGGAGGCCTGTGTGCAGACTTTAACCGATAACTCCAAGGCCATTACCTGCTTCCTCGATGTCCAATCTAGCCCAGGAGCAGAGGGGATGTCAGTTTAAAAACTGGCATTCATATCCCTCATTGGTTTCCAGGGTTCAAGAATGTTCTTTTATGAGGATTACAGGCTTACTCTTCTTTGGTGTCAGCAGGCGTAGCAGGATGGCTGTAGCAGGAATGAGAATTTGGGTCTGGAATAAGCCTTGCTGTTTCTTGCCAGGCTGCAGAGGTTTACGGTGGAGACCAGACATATGTCTTGCTCACGCCCGTACTCTCCTCTGTTTCCGGAACCAGAAGAGGAGGCCACATCCTCACACAGGCGTGAAGGACTGCTGAGGGCTCAGTCCCAAGACACAAGGGAATTTTGACTTCCTCATGTATCTTCCATTTGCTCTTACTCTTTTATTCCTAAAAGCATGGGCTACAGCAGCGGTCTCCCGGGAGCTGTGTGATGTGATATTACAGGGGGTAGTGTTGAAGGTTACCGCACACTACTTAGTGAGGAGGGGATTGAGTTGGTGGGGAGCAGGGTCAAGTAGGGGAAGCAGGGGCCTTTTGGGGAAGAGGAGGGGAACAGCAAGCTGGAACTGGTAGTACTGAGACGGAAGGGGAGAACACGGCTGGGAGATGGGTGGGAGGAGGCGCTCTCTGCAGTCAGATTTTATGACTGTGTGATTGGCAAGTGGATACAGTGAGCTTGAGAACAAATTCTTCTAGGCTCAAGATTGTGTTTTCAAGTGGGGAGATAGAGAAGTCTGAGAGTCATGCTTCGCTACTCTTTAGGGGCTGATCACATAGGTCAGGTCTTAGCCCCAAAGGCAGCTGGAAGGATTGTGGCACTGGCCAAAGAGGCTTCTAGAGAGTACTTAACCATAGGCTGTGGTTGATTTTTATACCAGCTTCCCAAAGTAGTGCTTCCCTTTCTGGGCACATTCTTATTTCTGGGACCGATTGTTTCATTGTGCACAAGTCACATGGACATAAACATCCACAGGCTGCCAGGACGCTCATAGGATGATGCTTGAAATTCAGATACTTTCATCCAATGCTCTCAGGTACAGATGTGCTCACACATGCTGCCTGCAGATGTGTCCAAAGAACACTGATATTTACAATCATACTTTGCAATTCCACACTGTCTTTCATCTGTAGATCTTGGGGTACTTTGCAAGTATTCATTAATTCTCCCAGCACTCCTCTGAGGGAGGTAAATATTATTATCCTCCTCTTTACAGATGAAGCAACTGAGGCAGATAAGGGATTCACCTCAGGCCAGTCAGGGAGTGTGGGTGGAGGGCGGAGATTAAGAGTTTAGAGTTCCTAGAGATGTCCATTGGGGAGGAAACCCAGCAGTCAAAGCATGGAGGCCTCTGTGGCACACAATACACTGGCTGTCGGCAGGGGTCACTTTTTTTTTTTTTTTGTGAGGAAGATCGGCCCTGAGCTAACATCTGCCAATCCTCCTCTTTTTGCTGAGGAAGACTGGCCCTGGGCTAACATCCGTGCCCATCTTCCTCTACTTTATATGGGACGCCACCACAGCATGGCTTTGACAAGCAGTGCATCCGTGCGCGCCTGGGATCCGAACCGGTGAACCCCGGGCCACCGCAGCAGAGCGCGTACTTAAGCGCTTGCGCCTCCGGGCCGGCCCCAGGGGTCACTTTTTCCAGTGAAATCCATCGCTATGTTGGTCAAAGCTACTGCTTATGAAGCGTCTACTCTGTATTGGGTGCTTCACATGTGTTATTTCCTATCCTTATGTTGAAACTAGATTACCCCTGGGCATGGATGAGGAACTGAAATGTCCAGTGCTAAGGTATCTTGTCCAAGATCACATAGCTAATAAGTGCCTGGGCTGGAATTCAAATCCAGATCTGTTTGCTTCCCAAGCCCGTGTTGTTTCCCCCAGCACATACCTCATTCTCATTTGAAAATTGCAGGGCGACACCTTTCTACCTGTTCAAGTCTCTTCCTTTAGTCTTCGAGCCTTTATTTGTCCTAACTGTCTACCACCAATTTCCTTGCATCTGACTGAGTTTAGAGACTGATGCTTATAGCACATCTGATCTGGACAGACAGGTTCTGAGCACAGGAAAGGGGGGCCTCTAAGGTAAGAGGCATGCGTGATAAATTAGGAGGGAAAACTTAATTAGTATTACATTTTGCTTTACTTTGTGTTATTTCTGGTGAGTGGATCAGTTTGGCATCTTTTGAACAGAACAAGGAAATAACCACAGAGAGAGAGAGAGAGAGAGAGAGAGAGAATATGAATTCTCCTGGGACAGATACATTTCCAGCTGCGCTGTCAGAAGAGTCAAGGAAAGAGCCGAAGGACTTAGAAGTGTAAGATGAACTACATTTTACTCTAGTCTTAGGTCTGCTCAGAGTTCGGCTGCTCTCAACTGAGCTCCAAGACTTTCATAACTCAGCTTGCAGTCAGAATTCTATACCTTAGGGGCTGGAACAGCCATGCAACCTATGGAATTGCTGGAAAGACCTAGGAGCGTGTAGAACTGCCGATGTAGGAAGGAGCTCAGGAAACTGTGCATCTCAGAGACACCCCCCACGGTGCCCGCCCACTCCATGAGCAGGAGGCGGACCAGCTTGACCTCAGCAGCTGCCTCTGGGCAGGATTCACAAAGACCAGCTTGGGACCACCATTGCCCAGTTGAGGGTAGAGGGGCGTTTGGGGAGAGGAGGCTCCCAAGACTCAGCCAACCCGATAGAATCTGTACCCTTTGAATTAGATGGAAAAGTCAGCTTTGTAGTATGATACATTTTGTAAGCAAGGTAAGGAAAATCACAACTCATTTGAAACTGTATTTTTCTTGGAAAAGTGAGAACTAGCTTATAAATTCAGCGATTATACAGGAATCTGAACCCAGCTGACGTGTCTGTTTGGTTTGAATTGTTTTGTAATTAGTTTAGTTGTGATCCCAGGGTGCCTTCCCTTCCATCCCCTCTCCTCAAACAATCTATACCCAGTTTCTACCACACTGTAGCATATGCATAAAAGCAAGACTTTAAAGAAATTATTAGTTTCAAATAGGTTCTCTTAGTTTGATTCAGAATTTGCGTGCCTGTCGTGTGTGTGCCTTGGGTACTTGGGTACACACAGGTCTGGAAGCACAGGGGCAGAGAGGGAATACATATGTGTGTAGAATACTCTTCTGTTTGTGATAGGGTGACCAGTCATCCCAGTTTGCTGGGGAACGGGAGGTTTCCTGGAATACAGGACTTGCGGTGCTAAAACCCAGAAACCACCAGGAAAACTGGGGCAAGGTGGTCACCCTAGTTCATGAGGATGTTACACTGAAGGAGACCCAACCCAAGTTTTTAAGGCATCAAATTGTTTGAAATGCACCAACTGTTAATAGACACTTCGCAAAACACAAATGTAAGCCCACCCTCACTCACCCTATGGAGTAAATTAGCACCTACGCAATTTACAAGTAGTCATAAATATTGGAAAGCTTTTAGCAGAAGTCCAGCATTAATTTTTGTCTATCTTCAAAGTCACAGAATAAGGATTCTGCTGGTGGTTTGGTTTTTAGTGTGAATGAGAGAAACAGAGAGAAAAAATACCCATGGTGTATTCTGTACAGCCATATAAACACTAATGAAAAGTGTGAAGAGGAGGGCAGGGCTGGTAATGGGACTGTAATGGTAATAGGCTGAGCGGCAGAGCCTACACCTGCTTTGCTTGAATGCAAGGAGCTCTGGGCAGCCCAGACTGGGGAGATCCCGACTGGGCGATGTGCTTCCATACCCATGCTTACCCACATCACCATGAAAGAGCAGAAACCTCTGCTTGTAATCCTCTCCTACAAGACAGCAGGGAGTGTTAGCATATTTGAACTGCTTCACATTCCTTCTTGCCTACTTTTGAGAACATACTACATTTTAAAACTTGTTGGTTTCTTTCATGTTGTATTTGACCCTATGTAATTGCATTCCTGAAGGAGTCCCAGGCTCCCCTAGTGATTTATGCCCTGTATTAAATGTCAGTTTTGAAGAGACACAGTTAACAGTTTGGTTTAACCTCTTGTCTCCCTCTCTCTATTAGCTCAAAACTGAATTTGAGCTCCAGCTCTTAGGACTCTGCGGAAGGGATAAAGAGATAAAAAATGAGTTGAAGCAGCAGCAATGTTGAAGGGACCTTCTTAGTTCTTGCCACTTTCCCCCTGTGTAGCTGGTCACCAGCCCAGAATACAAAACATCCCTTTTCTTATGGTGATTCATAAACTGTGTGGACAGTGAATCAGAACCACATTCTGGACTAGCTAGGGTTCTGTTTCCTGTTGCCACCCACGGCTTCAGCCCTGGGGACACCAACAATCGCCGTAAACCACGGTTCTGCCTCAACTATGCAGCGCCCGACGAGCAGCGGGTTTGATGAAAC
This sequence comes from Diceros bicornis minor, assembly GCF_020826845.1. Classification (NCBI taxonomy): domain Eukaryota; kingdom Metazoa; phylum Chordata; class Mammalia; order Perissodactyla; family Rhinocerotidae; genus Diceros; species Diceros bicornis. Next base: position 4,266,513 of record NC_080763.1, on the reverse strand, counting down.
TGTGGGAAAAAAACTTAGTAATTATCTTATTTCATTTTACTTGGTTTATTTTATTTACATACTTAGCTGCTATGATGTTATTGTTGGTTGAAATATTTCATTTGCCCTTGTAGATTCACTTAAAGTATATTTAACAACTGCTTAATCACCTGTTGTGAACTAATCATTGGGAGAACCTTTAAACAAAGCTTGATGTAATGGCATAGTCCCTTATGTCACTGTGCGTGTGGGCATGCATGTGTGTGTTTACAATCTAGAAGTAAATATATCTTTTATTATAACCTGATAGATAGCTAAAGCACCATTATTACTTTCAGAAGCCCATATGAAAAAATATGGGGCAAAAGAGATTTTATGTTAAAAACAGCTGTTTGTGCAGAGCACAAACTAAATTCACCCTCTGCTCTCCCTCTCTCCCCGCTCCCAGCTTGTCTCCAGTGTCCATATTCCGTTGAGCTTGAGTGGAAGTGACTTCAACTTATACGAGGGAGAGAATGAAGTAGGAAGTAATCACCATGAGGACAGTGAGGCTCAGTTCTCTGGGATGTGAAGACGTAACCTGCTGTCATCGTGTCAGCACCTGAGACCTTAACCCCTGACTCCCACTTTGATGCCACTTATAAACCAAAGCCATTTAACCTGAAACTCTGTATCTTTGGGGAGAAAAATCCAGGCTGCCGTATGAGATGAGAAAGTTAGTTTGACTCTTTTTGCATGTATTTATCTCAATCTTATTCCCCAAGTTATTTAAGGTGGTTCATAAAATAGATAAAATAAAATAATGAGGAAATCAGGGCAAAGGGAAAATGGAGGTAGGAGAAACAAGACAGTGTCAGAGAAATGAGTGTTCACGAAGGACATCGGTCAAGTGGAGAATAAAGCAAATCACCCATTACCACCACTGCTGCAACTAATCGCTCCTGCAAACGTGGAGTATTTAAGGAACACAAGCGCTGAGTAGTATTACTGTAAGAACCATTGAGAATGGACAATTGTGTCTTGTGTCTCATTCCAAGTGATTTATATTTTCTAGTTACCAGGTCCTGCAGAGATGGGGCTTATCTCCCAGAAATGATAAAAGAAAAACCCAAAGTTAATATTCCATTTAGAAATATATATATATCGCCAATAGACATCATTTATATTTGGTTATCATTGCTCGTTTCCCTTAGTGCATTATTAACACAATTATTATTTTTATTATTATTCCTATTGTCATAATTCCAATGACTATGTTGTAACTCTTATAATAGTTAGAAGTCTGTGTTGGGGCCGGCCCCGTGGCTTAGAGGTTAAGTGCACGCACTCCGCTGCTGGCGGCTCAGGTTCGGATCCCAGGCGCGCACCGACGCACTGCTTGTCGGGCCATGCTGAGGCAGCATCCCACATACAGCAACTAGAAGGATGTGCGACTATAACATACAACTATCTACTGGGGCTTTGGGAAAAAAAGGAGGATGATTGGCAGTAGATGTTAGCTCAGGGCCAGTCTTCCTCAGCAAAAAGAGGAGGATTGGCATGGATGTTAGCTCAGGGCTGATCTTCTGCACACACACACACACAAAAAGTCTGTGGGCCAAATATATTATGATAACCATATTTTATGAAGGTACAGAAAGAGCCTAGGACAGTGAGTTCACTATCCTTTTATTTGAATCACGTCAGCATAGAAAAAGACCACCATAGAGTCTTCTTGTTATCATGCACACTGACAAAAAATTCTCACCAGAATAAGACCCATTGTGTTTGATGACATTCAAATTTTCATCAGGAAAAAAAAATCCTGTCATGACCATATTATAAAAGTGTGCTCTAAGAAGCAATCACTTGGAAATTTAAGAGACCCTATATCCATCACCAATAATCCCCAGACCTTTCTTTGAAACCCTCTGACCTCAAAAACTACATTCTGATTAGCATCATGCACAACCAACCACCAGGTTTCAATGTGTGAAACTACCCAAGTGGCTGAGATTGCAAACTGTGAAGGTGTTGAGATCTTGGCTCAAACCCCAGCCCCTCTACTTACCTATCTGTGGGGCAGGCTACTTAGCCTCTTGTAGCCTCAGTTGTCTTACAGTACACACAGTGCTAAAGGAGTAACTAGAGCTCATAAAGTTGTTGTCGGGATTAAATAAGATAGTTCATGTTAAGAGATTAACACGGTATGTGTGTGTGAGTGTGTGCGAGTGAGAGTGTATGTGTGTGTAGAGTGAGCACTGACAAAGTATCAGTTATTGATTATGTTTATAAACACTATTTTCCTATCTGTATTAAAAGTGTCGGTACTTTTTTGGAGAGGCCTTTGAACCTCATTTAATGATTTATTTCATGATGTTGTAGGGCTACTAATCAATACCAGTGTTTCAGTCTCTGTGACCCCTGGCCCTTGGAATGTGAGGCAGAAATGAAAGCACGCAATATGTGTCCTGGGCGAGTGTGATATTTAGACTGAGCCTACTCCTTTGTAAGGTGAATATTCATTCATTTCCATTCTGAAACTCCAGGTTGTCAGATATTGTATTTTCTTAAAGTGGTTTTCATAGGGCAGGGTTGCAGAGATATTTTTGTTTCATTGCTGTTTTAATTTGCATCTCTCTCATCTCTGATGTGGTTGAGCATCAGTTGATGTGTTTAGTTGGGAAAAAAGGTTCCTCTTCCATGAAGGATCTGTTTCCATCCTTTGCCACTCTTTGATTGGATAGTTTGTCCTTTTAATTATTATTATTGTTTGCAAGAATTATTATTTTTAGTTTGCAAGAATTTTCTTTATGTTTGATACTAATCCTTATTTTATAATCATATATATAAGGATGTATCTTATATAAAGTATATCTTATAAAAGTAATTATGTTCATTGCAGAAAATACGGAGAAACAAAAGAATATTTTTTGCATAACTCCCACAGCTAGGGACATCTCGACGACTACCGTTTTTAGTCATTCCTCCATGCAAATACATATACATATGCATGTGTGTGTATATGTATGTATATTTTACAAAAATGTATATTACACATGTTGTTTTATAATCTGACTTTCCCCCTTATTTATATATCTTCCTCGTGTTTCTATGTCACTAAATACCTACAATATAATTTTAGTTTCTAGATAGAATTCCATTATATCTTTGTACCATAATTTAATAATCCTCTGTTTTCAGACAACGTTTTGCAATTATTTAAAAAAGCTACTTGATACAAGTGTAATTACTTATTTAATATTTGTCTTTCCTGTTAGACTGGTGATATTTAAGCTTTCTGGTTGCAGCTCACATAAGAAGTACATGTTACTCTGTGACTCAGCACTTGTTTGCACATACACGTTTGTACACACATGTAAGTGAAAAAACGTCATGAAACAAAACTCATTTTCTGGTAATTCTATTCTTTTCTGTATCATCTTTAAAGAAACTCTGGTCACAGTCCACTAACTTTATTTCCTGGCTTACTGATGAGTTGTTGCCCTCAGTCTGAGGAGCACTAAGCCAGCAGTTCCCTGGGAGCAGGGGCTATGCTTGGCACACAGCAGGCATTGATGATATGCTGGTGCTGAATGAACAGCCTTGTAGCTAAATCTTTGTGTGTGTACGTGCTGACGGCTTAGGCAATGCATTAGTCAGGGTTCTCCAGAGAAACAGAACCGAGAGGAGACATATATGTATCTCCTATTGGCTATATAAATATATATAAAGAGATTCATTATGAGGAATTGGCTCACACAGCTATGGAGGCTGAGAATCCCGCAGCCTGCCAGCTGCAAGCTGGAGAGCCAGGAAAGCCGGTGTGCAATTCAGTCAGAGTCTGAAGGCCCGAGAATCAGGGGAGGCGATGGCGTTAAGTCTCAGTCCAGGGGCAGGACAAGATGAGATGAGATGTCCCCGCTCAATCAATAAGGCAGAAATAGAAAAGGAGGGAATTCCTCCTTCCCCACCTTTTGTTCTGTCCAGGCCTTCAGCAGATTGGGTGATGCCCATCCACCCTGGGGAGGGCCATCTGCTTTTCTGAGTCCACCAATTCAAGTGTTAGTCTCGTCCAGAAACATCCTCAGGGACACACCTAGGAACTATGTTTAATCTGGGCATCCTGTGGCCAGTCAAACTGACACATAAAATCACCTATCACGGGCAGTATAGTGTATCGCTAACTCCAAGGACTCCGCGTCAGACAGCGTGAGTTTAAATGCTGGTTGTGCCACACGCTGGCCGGTGACCATGGGCAAATTACTTAACCTCTCTTCGTCTCATTTTCCTCGCCTGTAAAATAATAGTGCCTATCTCATGAGATTGTTATGAAGATTAAATGAGTTAATTTTTTTAAGCACTCAAAGCAGTACCTGCCATATAGTAAACAATATATGTTTTTATTAAATTAGTAAATAAATAGGAAATTCCTGGAAGTTGAATGCTTGGATCAAAGGGTATGTAAAAACATAAGACTTTTGAAACATATTGGAAAATAACCATCCATCCTTGTCTCCCCTGCCCCCTGCAAAGTCTGAACCAGTTTTTCTTCCCATCAGCCCTATCAGACTTGCAGAAGCGATGTGCTGAGGTATTGTTCACTGCTCTTCACTTACCTGACTGAGGATGTGCTGGGTTGGTTAAGAGTTAGAGAGGTGGTGTCTCTTTCAAGTAGTGAGAGAAGGGAGGCAGCAGCCAGTTGCTCATGAAGGGAGACCCTCAAAGGATGCCCACCCACACTTGGCAGAACTCTCTGGCAAAATCAGGTAGGCAAAACCCCAGGAACACTCTGTGGGGTGGGCAGGACGATCCAGCAGGTGCTTTGGCAGTGAGCAGAAGACTCTCAGGCACACACCCCTCCCTAGGGCACGTATTTCTCACCACACCCTTGCCACTCTGCTTCTTACCTCTAGCTCTAAAACTGTGTCTCAAATCTGCAAGTAAGCACCTAAGTCCTATTTAGTCTGTGTCAGGTATGATTTCCCAACAGATAGGTTGTTTTGTAAAAACTGAGTGTCCACCTGAGCCACACACACACGCGCACGCACACACATACACATACACACAGAGCCTATAGCTTTCTGTTTTAGCATTTGGGGAAATACATATCCAACTCAAGCCCCAACTTGTCTACAAAGTCTTCCCTAAAAACTTCAGCTCAGGTAGATTGCTCTTTCCTCTGAGCTTCCCCAGCAATTCTAGGCAATATCTCAGTATTTACTACTTAGTTATATGCTATCTATTTCTAGAACTGTCTCAGGGTGTTAATTGTTTCCCCCCAACTATAGTGTAACTTCTTTGACATCAACCACTATGTCTTGTATTTCTTTTGGATCTTTCGCTGGCTTGGCTTATAGTTGGTTGTTAGTAAATAGTCCATGATTAATTGATCCAAGTGTGAACTGCATGGAATTTGCATCGAAATAAAATTACATTAAGAAAGATAAGTTTTCCAACTTTCACAAACTAAATTAAAAGTGAATGAAATATTAAAATATTAAGAAATTAAACTACTAGAGTAAAATACTGCTGAACCCGTTTATAATCATGGAATACATGAAATGAGCTCACAAGTCCAGAAGCCACACAAGGAAGAAAAGGCGAATGCATCTGGTGGCCCAAAACAATTTTAAACTTCCTTATGGCAAAGACTTTTTTAGTTTATAAGAAACAGATAGAAGCCGAGAAGATGATGAACAACCCTCACCTCACCCCCCAAATTGTAAGAGGGTGGAAAATGGCCAAATTTTCCCCTTTTGACCTTTGTTCTTCACTCATCTACAAAGGATTCTTTCACCTCAGCTGAGGTTCTTGGTCTTACTCCCTCTTGGAATTCTGTCTCTGTAGGGATGTCTTCCTCCTTCTCCCCCTCTCTCTATTTTCCTTTACACTCTGATTCTTGAGTATGCAAGAAAGGAGGGGCTTTTTGGTGGTGCTACAGGAAAAAGAATAGCTTTCTTTGAACTTGCTGCAGTTGGCAGAACTACTAGACAGGTGACTCTCAATGGCACACCAGCCGCTTCAGCAGCTGGAATACGTCAGAGTGCAAACACTGCGTGGTTGCCAATGGTTAACATCATTGGCTAAAACGTGGGTGGCCAACCTTTCCTGAGTGACCTGCTTTACCCTAAAGTCAGTGTATTAGGTGCCCCATTGAGAAAGACTTTTACTATAGCACTACAGTGTATAATCTTGGAAAACTTGGAACATCAGAAATTTCATGCAACACCTCATTTTAGGGTGAGAACTGAAGCGTGTACAGGAAGGAGAAAATCATGCATCAATTTTTAAATGTTTGTTTGCTTTCTAGTTCTGATTTTATTCAGGAAAACAGAATCAAACCAGAAATGTAATTTTTTTCTTATCACTAAGAGAAAACTTAAGTTTTAATGTTGCCAAGTGATTGAAAAAGGGCTATTGTTTAGAAACAAACTGCTCAAGACAGGAGAAGACAGAGGTGGATAGATGAGCTCTGCTGGATGGTATTTTTGAGGATACTGCTAATGAGGATGACGTACAAATAAGGAAGTCACTGAAACGGATCTCAGTTCATTTTAGTTTCTTTGGGAACACATTAAAAAGTATCATTATTTATCAAGCGGAAAAGAAAAGTTGATAGTGAAAGAGAAGCTTATCTTTCATAGAGTATAAATTATTACAAAGAATAAAGAGGAATTAAAACTATCTGGTTAGAGTACCTGAGAATGTTCCCTTAGAAATACCGAAGTCCTGATATTCTGATTATTTCAAAGAGCACTGAAAAAACACAAACATACAAGATGGGTGCCTTTTTGTTCCTTTAATATGTTCTGGGAAGTGAAATTTTCTCAAAACACTTTTATTTAGGAAATTTGGAAGAGTTTTTTTCCATCATATCACTTGTTTTGTTTCCATGCACCTGCAGGCAAGAAGAAAGGTAATGTTTATATGGTACATTTTGTCCAAGGATGTGGAAACTTTAGAAATAGCAGAATTCCAATTTGCTGAAGGAAAAGAAACAAGCATGAGAAGTCATATGATGGACTCATCAGATACAATGTGGAAACAGCCCTACTGAATCCAAGGTGGTTTCTCAGCTGCCAGAGTGAGCTTCCAGGCCATAGGTCAACCAACTCCTTAATGGTTGTTTCCACAGGGTTCCATTCAATCTGGTTAAACACTCCATTATTTTTACCATTTGGAAAGTGAACATATTAAGAAAAATTGAAAATATGATACATCATGTCTATTTGAAAGTATTTAAAAATACTTCTATATGGCATTATATCAGCTTGGAGGAAAGTGGGATTCCTTTGCAGATGACATACGTGTATTGAAGCTATGGATTTTATTGAATCATTAAAAGAGACAAATACATGAAAGGAAGAAATGAAATACAAGAAAACGGGAAGTGCATTAGTGGAGGAATGAATAAAGTCATTATAGAACTTTCACTGAGAGGAAGCCAATAACTCTGTTCTGATTGACCCGGGAGGGTATCACAGTTGGAGGGAGATTTCAGAACCTGGTAGAAGAATAAGGGAGGCTTGGTTGGCAGATCCTTTGGGATTCATTGCTGTTAAATGCTTTGTGACTCTGACTTTTTGAAGTATAAATGGAAGACTATTCCTTTAAAATACAGGCAAGTGTTACTTGAAACTTATCTTTCTCTACCGAAGATAATTTTGATATTAGTGTGAAAATTTGCTCATGAACAAATTTGTCTTGGTGTTTGTAGCCGCAGTTTAAGCAGTTGTTGTGCATGGGAGAAGTCTTCCTTGTAGCTTAAAAGGAGATAAACACAGTCTAGGTATGCTGGCCATTTAGACTGGCTCTCACTATCTGAGCTTCCTTTGCCATTGTAGATGCTGCAATGCTGTCACAATAAGGTAGAGAACTGGGCAGGTGACAAATCTAAGAGCTAGACCAGGGTGTGACCTGGACCTGGAGCTGCTTAAATAATAAGCAGATAACAAGAGTTTCTATTGCCCTACTCAAGAAGCTCAAGTCAAACCTACTTCTGCTTGCCCTACATACCAAGATACATGCTTACATGAAAATACTTGCTGACGGCATTCCCTCCTTAGTCTAGGGAAGGGGTTCTTAAGCAGGGATCTAGAGACTCTTGAGGGAGACTGCGAATTTCCTGAAATTGTATGCAAAATTTGATGTATAGATGAGTGCACATGTTTTTCTAGGGTATGGTTTATCGCATTCTAAAAAGGGTTATGGTCCCAAAACAAAAATAAAAATTGCTTCTCTAGAAGACAAAAGTTCTCTAGGATTTTCCCAATGAGCAAAATTCAATTATTTTTGGCTACCTTTTTTTTCAGAAGAATTAGGTTGAACAAGTTAAAACTTCATTACATTTTCCTTTTTGTACAATTTTTACTGAAATTTATGTTGAAAACAAAAGTGTGTGAGTTAGTTCATTAGTGCGTGAAAAAATGAAATGCATATTTAAAAATTCTATTTAAATGGAAATGGTATTCCATACTTCAGCATTCTATTTAAATTCTGGCTATTTTAACCAAAATATCTCAAAGTTCATCTCAGAAGGAAACAAAACCATGGCCCTCTCCCAACCCATCTTTAGGAAATACAAAATGGATAAACTTTTATCACTGAGAGGTACATTAGAACTCTAGTCAATCACTTAAAAAGTCTAAAAAAAAAGAAGTATAAATAATTAGTCAATATAAGAAATAAAGTATAATCAAAAAAATGCTCAGTTAAACCCAGAGAAGGCAGAAAAGGAGGACGTAGAAACCAAGAACTAGTACACTGCAAAGAAAATGGCAAGCAAGATGGTAGAATTCAAACCAGCGATAGCAACAATCACGTTAAATGTGAATGACCTCAACACATCAGTTAAAAAACAGAGATTGTTAAATTGGATAAAATAGCAAGACCAATTACATGCTGTCTATGACGAGCCCATTTTAAATGTAAAGACTTAGACTAAAAGTAAAAGAATGGAGAAAGATACAACATTAAAATGCTAACTAAAGGAAAGTGGAGTAACTATACTAATTTCAGACAAAGTAGACTTCAGAATAACAATGATTATCAGAGATAGAGAGGAATATTACATAATGATCGAGTCAGTTTTCCAAGAAGTCATAACAATCCTAAATTTGTAAGCTTCCAGTAGTAGAGCTTCCAAACGTATGAGGCAAAAACTGACAGAAGTAAAGAAAGAAATAGACAAATACACAATTATAATTGGAGACTTCTCTCAGTAATTGATAAAACAAATAAACAGAAAATAAATAAGGATTTAGATGTCCTAAACAGCACTATCCAGCAACTTGACCTTGCTGACTTTTTTTTTTTAATAATTTTATTTATTTATTTTTTTCCCCCCAAAGCCCCAGCAGATAGCTGTATGTCATAGCTGCACATCCTTCTGGTTGCTGTATGTGGGACACGGCCTCAGCATGGCCGGAGAAGCGGTGCGTCGGTGCGCGCCCGGGATCTGAACCCCGGGCCGCCAGCAGCGGAGCGCGCGCACTTAACCGCTAAGCCTTGGGGCCGGCCCCCTTGCTGACTTTTATAGACCACTGCATCTAACAGCAGTGGAACACATATTCTTCTCAAGTGCACATGGAACATTCAACATAGACCATATCCTGAGCAAAACCTTAAGCAAACTTCAAGAAAGTTGAAGAATAGAAATCACACAAAATATGTTCTCAGACCATAATGAAATTAAACTAGAAATCTACTATAATAAGATATCTGGAAAATTTCCAGATGTTTGCAAATTAACACACTTCTAAATAACCCATGGGTCAAAGAGGAAGTCTCAGGGGAAACTGGAAAACAACCTGTGTGAAGCCAGGACTGGGTGTGGTGTAAAGGAAGTTGGCATGACCCACCAGTGAAACGGAAGCAGGAGTCAGGCCTCAGGCCCCTCAGAGAAGGACATGCAGGAGATGTGGGATGAAGTTCAAGCAAGGGTGGAGTTGTGGGTATGGGCTGAGCACTGCGGTGGGGGAACAGCGCTTAGAGAACATTTGGGGCCCCTGTGGTATTGTTCTCAGCACTACTGCCCAGCTGTTCTTTCCCTAAACATTCTGCTTTAATAAATGCGGTTGCTTCCCTGGGCCAGATGCGGCAACAGAGTCAAAGGATACCGCACAGTTTGCAGGAGAGCGCTTCATTCTGAGCTCTTTGCTTTTGATCCCTTCCCTCCCGCCCTCAAAGTATCCCATACTGTGCTTTCCCCATTATAATCAACCATAAAAATTATACCATGTGGCAGGCACTATACTGAGCATTTTACAAACATTACTTTGTTCAATCCACACAAAACCCTGTCAGGGAGATATTCTTATTTCCATCTCACAGAAGTGTAAACTGAGGTGCAAAGAGACTCAACAGGCACACAGCTGGCAAGTGGCATAGCGGGGTCTGCCTCCTACTCTGTCTGATTCCTAAGAATCAATGCCCCTGATGCGCTGCTTCCCACTGTGGGTGCTCGCTACCTGGCTGTTAACTCTGCACTTCTGAGTGTTTAAAAACACAGAGGGCTGAGGGGATCTGATGAAGAAACTTTTGCGTTCCTTGGGCAGAAATATAGATCACTGAGTGCCCAAAGAGGGTTTGGCAGGACTCGGGGCAGCAGTCATATTGCAGCAGAACCGTTCAGACGTGAATAATATCTTCACTAAGGGAGGTCTAGGTTTAAAAGTGCACAGCCCTGCCATCTTCAGGGGCCTTCTCATTTGACTCTCCTCATCAGTCACTGAACCATATGCTAGCAGCAGAGAGGAAGAACTCACTTGAGACATGCCCTCTTCAAGTTGGGCCTTCTGTGATTACTCATATAATATTGAGATTAAAAGCAAAATAAAACAGGGGCTGGCCTGCTGGAATAGCAGTTAAGTTCCCGCACTCTGCTTTGGCAGCCCGGGGTTCGCAGGTTCAGATCCCCAGTGTGGATATACGCACTGCTCATCAAGCCATGCTGTGGCGGCGTCCCATATAAAGTAGAGGAAGATGGGCATGGATGTGAGCCCAGGGCCAGTCTTCCTCAGCAAAAAGAGGAGGATTGGCATAGGATGTTAGCTCAGGGCTAATCTTCCTCATCAAAAAAAAAAAAAAAAGCAAAATAAAACATTTAAAAATCTGTAGTCCTTCTTCCCATCAAGCAATAGACATATTGAAGGAAAATAAGAAGGATGGTAAACTGGATGGAAAAATATTTATGTAGGCAGAAAAAGTAAAACATAAGGCAGGTTGTTGGTGGCATAAAATATGAAATGTGTGTACCTTACAGCATGGTGTTTAAGCTCTCCAGCTCTGGAGTTAGATTGCCTGGGATCAGAAATTGGTTCTGCTGCTTACAGTCTGTGTGACCTTGGGGGTCTGTTACTTTATCTCTCTTTGCCTCAATTTCCTCATCTCAGAAATGGGGATAAGAATTGTGTTTATTATTACACAGGGCTGTTGTGAGGACTAAAGGAATATATATATGTAGCAATCGGTGTTCAGCATTTTTAGCTTTATGATTATATGCCCAGCACTATCACAGAATTAAAAATATGTATGGGATAGTTCAAGACCCAAGGAAATGAGGCTCCAAATGTTTACCCTCCTTTGAGACCCTAATCAAGTGTACTTTCTTGAACTTCCTAAGAGAATAATCCTTCCCTCTTTCTAAACTTTGGATAAACCACTGGTTAAGCATTCATCACACTTGGAGTGGAGTACCGTTAGTTGTGTAGCTTCTCACGGGCTGTCCGTGGTGGGAGCTCTCTGAGGGCAGGAATTGGCTCTTGCTCGTTGGTCTCCCTCCGCCCTGCCCTCCCCCTCCCTAGCCTGCAAACACAAATAGCACCTAGGAGAGTGCCTGGAACTTAGCTAGTACTGAATAAATGCTTGGTAACTGAACAGAACTGAACTGAAATGCAAAGACTGGGCCCACCCAGGAGAAAAGAAACTGAGAGAGCCAGAAGAAAATGGAGCGTTTGCTACGTGTGCCGTGCAGAAACAGGACTGTCTCGCTTGTATGTGTATATATGAATGAAAGGCATTCAACACCGCAGTTGTGGTTGAAACGCGACAAGAGCACATGTGAGCCTGTTCGGGGGGGTGGCTGCAAATAATCCTTTACAAAATATGGACCGGCACCTGACTACCTTCTAGGAATTCTGTATCGATATTAGTCTGTATCAAGCTCAGAGATCCCTGAGAAGCTTTTGATAAACCTACAGTTAGTGCAGCCTTCCTTGTGCAAATTAGTGTGAGCTAAAGGAGACTTTCCAGCAGACTCTACTGTGCTTCCCAGTCAGAAGTTCGTGAAGTGCATAGGGGTCAAATTTGACAGGAGTGTCTGTGGAAGCCTGGGCAAAGGCCTGGAAACCAGATGCAATTAGTTATATTGCCATGAATCCAGAGGGACTGGCCCGAGAGGCATGTTTGTGCTGCAGCGTAAACACATACGTGTGCTTGCACACACATCCTCGCAAGCACACACGCACGTGCACATGCACACTTTCCTAGTAGTCATTTCAGATGCTGCATTGATAGAGCAATTGAGCAGACACCATTGGTGTAGGGATCCAGAAACTGGCTTCTGTTCTGTATATAATATCACAGTGCCGAGTGGGTTCAGCGTTTGGCCCCTAAACTAGTGGTTCTCACTTTTACACTCATTTGTCAAAATCTCCTGTGGAGTGTTTAAAATGAAAATTCCTGGGACTTGCACCTTCAGAAATTCTGACTCAGCAGGTCTGGGGCAGAGTCTAAGAATCAGCATTTGGTGGACAAATCAGTAAGGGCCACCTATAATGAATCACACCTGGAGTAATGATTTTCTGAAGGCTTGTGGCTACTTTTTAAGGCCTGACAGGTCTACCGTACATTTTAGTATTGAGTCAGTGGGGCCAATGGGAGCTCGGTGGGCTTGGGAAGGCAAACACAGAAGCTGAGCTGCAGCCTCCTTGTCTGGATGCTCCGGTGTGCTCCCTGCCTGCGCTCACGTCAGAGGCAGGGCTGCGCTTACGAGTGCGCCACCACATGTAGCTATACCCGACGTGAGCAGACACTCACCCTCGTGCTCTAGGTGTTCACACCTACTCTCTCGTTTTATCTTAGTAGAGCTGGCACTTGACTCCAAATCTTTTTTTTTTTTTGTGAGGAAGATGGCCCTGAGCTAACATCTGCCAATCTCCTCTTTTTGCTGAGGAAGACTGGCCCTGGGCTGACATCCATGCCCATCTTCCTCCACTTTATATGAGACGCCGCCACAGCATGGCCTGACAAGCGGTGCGTCTGTGCGCCCAGGATCCGAACCTGCAAACCCCGGGCTGCCGCAGTGGAGCGTGAGCACTTAACCGCTTGCGCCACCGGGCCAGCCCCTGACCCCAAATCTTTTGATGATGCCAAACCCAATGTGTTTCACTGAACCACAGCTGTCTTCCCTGGGTGACCAGGAGTCTCATAACACGGAGTCTTTTTGTCAGGTGATATTAAAAATATTTAGCAACCAGTTAAACAGGTGCAGGCCCCCTCAGAACTGATGCAGACAAATGCCCCCACTCCACCCCCCTGCCCCACCCACTCGAAATGGTAAAGCACCCTTCAAGATGTTATCACATGGGGTTCAGACCTCTAATTAGGGGTGGGAGAGAGAAGCAAGAAATCACCTGCTTTCACCCAACTTCCAGGAGAAATCACAGTAAACAGAAAATGATGACTTAAAAATGCAAGTTCACTCTTTTCTTGAGACAGAGTAGAAGGGCTGCATTAGAAGGTTGGGCTCCATAGGAGTGGTGACAAATTTTTCCCCTCTAAACAACATCTCAGACTCATGGTCTGACAAGTGTTCCTGTGTGTATGAAGATAAAGGGTCAGAGTATTTCAAATTATGACTCTCCTACAAATTTGTGACAAATGCTTGCGGAATCTCAGGCATCGTTGGGTGGTCACTACTGTGCTTTACCCCAAAATCTGTTCCCGGGGATAGGTAAGTTGCCAGGAGAGGTTTATTTCCTTACTATGAAGAATTGCACTCCTTTTGGGCTCAGATGCAAACACCTGGGATGAGATTGCTGGGAGGTCTAACAAGGTGACTCATTAAGTCCAGCCAGCCTCGAAGTTTTGCCTGGACCAGTCCAGGTCAGGTGTCCTTTGACCCCCTGTCAAGGCTGTAAGAAGCCCCACGTGAACAGAGGTTGGTTTCTTTTGCAGATTGCGGTTTAGAAAGAGCTCTGGTCAACTAGAAGTTTCCTTTTCTTTTTCTCCCATCTCCACGTTTCCCAGCTGGTAGGCACCTTACCTCTTCTGTACTGAGTTTCCAGTCCTAGTATTTAATCCTTTTAAATTTCACAACTCATGATTCTCTATTTTCCTATTAAGTTGAACTTTCATTTTTGATAGCTGTTTCTAGCCTTCCGTTTTTTTTTTTGTACAAACATTTAAATCTGGAGCACTATTGTCCTCAGTGCTCCATTTCTGACTTAAAATGATTTCTGATTTAAAATCATGACATTCTGATTTAAAATCCCACACTTAATACAGTAATGCCTAATAACCATGCCCACAAGGTATTTAACGTAATTGGAAAATATTTTATTTTGGCTTCGCTTCCCTAAAAGCATTCCAACATCTCTCATTCAAGGAGCTAAAATAGAAGCTTGATCTTGGAATTAATTGGAGATTAACACAGAATCTTAATTTTAAATGTATCAAAGGAAAAAAACAATTTAGACCCCAGTATACATCAAAGGATAATTCTATCTGGCAGCGTACAATAGCTTTGTGGCAGCCTAATCTCTTACCACACCCAAATGCTTCCCTAGCTACCGAACCGCAGAAGCCACAACCTCTTTAGAGCTGTTCCCTCATGCAAGGAACTCTTCCCGTTGCCAGGATTTAATTAATTACGGCTATTTACAAATTCATAGAGGCTGTTTACACACCCACAAAAAATCTCCGCCAACTCAGCAAGTGGCCTCTCTGGAAGTCATCGATGAACTGCCTTCTGATTGCTGCTATTGAACACCGATCGGGCCCTGGCAAGGACACAACTCAGCCTCGGCTGAGCCCTGCTGCAGCCTCTGTGGTGGGAGAGGCCCTTAGGGCACCGGGGCGCTTGGCCAGGGGGACGCGTGAGAGGCCAAGAACAAGGTGGGAGAGAATGCAGAGTACAGCCCCAGCTGTGTGCAGGGTTCAGGGTGGTGTCAGATGTCAGCACTGGGTAAGGAGACCCTGTGCACAGACCTCCCCTCCTAGGCAAGATCTCATGTGCATTTTTCCTTTTTTCACTTATTTGAAAATCTTGCACTGCAGAAGAAGGAATTATGCGCCGGGAGTGTTTCATTTTCAAATGTTTTTGCACAGAGTTTTCTTTTGCCTCCCACCAATATTTCAATCACCAATAGTGAGTTTCACTAGAAAAAAGACTTTCATTTAAAATTTGAGTAACTACTACAAAATCAAAAAGGATTCAGCATAGCTAATTATGAAAGAGAGAATTCTGGCTAAAGTAACCATCTTTTATTTAGAGAACACATTCTACCAAAACTCCATCATCTGAATCTGAGTCAACCTCCTTATAATTTGAGACTTTGGTAGGGGGGTGGAATTAGGACTTTAAGAGCTCAATTTTATTTCATTAGGATGCAAATATTTTAAGTGTAACTTACTTTCTGACCATGTTTTCTAGAAAGGGTATTTCTTCTACTTCTCCTCTCCCCCTCAATCTCTTTTTCTTCTTTTTCTAATAAGTGTAACTAAACAAAATGTAAAAATGGTCCGTGGTACAACTCAACTGGATTAGCTCTTCTCCAGTGCTCTCTGCTCTAAGCTCCCAAATACTAAGCCACAGGTGGCTTCCACTGAAGTGTCGATTGGGGTTCCCCCGGGGAACAGAGTGGATATTGTGCAGATCATTTTTACTTTTATTTTAAAATACCTCAGAGGCCGGCCCCGTGGCTTAGCGCTTCAGTGCGTGCGCTGCGCTGCTGGCGGCCCAGGTTCGGATCCTGGGCGCGAACCGACGCACCGCTTGTCCCGCCATGCTGAGGCCGCATCCCGCATACAGCAGCTAGCAGGATGTGCAACTACGACATACAACTATCTACTGGGGCTTTGGGGAGAAAAAGGGAAAAAAAAAGGAGGAGGATTGGCAATAGATGTTAGCTCAGGGCTGATCTTCCTCACACACACACAATATATATATATATATAAAAAATAAAATAAAATAAAATACCTCTCAGGGGCAACTTTCCTCCACTGGCGACAGCCAGCTCCGATGGGATTCCCCTTACGCTGGAAGTGGTTTTTTATCTCTAAGAAGAGTTTTTACCTTGAACTGATATACAAAAATATGTTGTTAGTGAGTGTTTTCCTGGGTATAGTGTATCCCTCAAAGCATTTTTCCTAAGAGGGAAATGTTAAGTTCTTGATAAATCAAAAATAAACTCTTGTTCTCTAAGATAAATTATTACGACAACTTTCTCCAACCTTAAAAATCTAATGCTAATCCTTGGCCTTGCACTTAGAGTTTCCCTAAAGTGGTGAATGCATTCCGTGTTCTCAGGCCTTGTTTGGGAAAGGACAAGGGGAGCATCTCCAGCAGGTGAGGGATTACTTTATCATCCTTTTACTGCAGCTGTGGAGATCTTGAACTAGTTAAGCAGTGGCATTTAAGTCTTAAGAACACCCAGAAGGTTGCCCCAGGCTTTACACATTCTCTGTTAAAAAAAAAAGAAAAGAAAAGAAAAAAGAAAGGCCAGCTTGGGTATCAACAAAGCAGAAATAGAATAAGCCAGGTAGTTGAATTCTGATAAGATTGGAGATCTGCAAATCAGGTAAGCTGACCTGCAAACAAGGGCCCCTGCGTCTGCAGAGGCAGCCTCTCCTCTCCCGCACTGATGTCAGGGCCCTCACCCTCAGAGGACACTTGATGGCGAGAAGAGCTGGAGACAGGCTCTTTCCCAGCCTCTCTCAGCAAGGGGGTGATTCTTTCACTTTTACAAACATTTTTAATCTCATTTTCTTACCTTTCCTTTGTGCATCAAAAAGAGGTTATTTAAAACTAACTGGTAACCGTCTCTAGGCTATGTCGAAAAAACTGGTAGAATCATCAATTTTAAGAGGATTTTATCACCAACTGTTTATAATGTTATAATTGAAATGAAATAATAGACATAAGGAATTCTTGGCCTCTGAAATGACACCCCAACTCCTGCCAAAGGAAAGCCCACTTAAAAAAAAGAAAGAGAAGAGATGGCAGGAAAGTGCTCAAAAAAGAGACAGAGAGAAAAGTTTGTAGGAAAATACTCTTAAGACCTAAAAGTCAGAATGCAGAAAGTTATTCCTTTATTAAGACTCTGCAAATTGGTCTTATTTTAAACCCTTTTATAATAAAGCCCATATGTCAGAGTAATGATATCAAAACCCTTAAACTACACTGGTGAATTGAAAAGGTGATGGAAAATGAAAGATTTTATTCAACTTTCTTTGATTTTGCATTTTGCTAAAAGTATTGCCTATAAAATAAATAAATCAAACAGTAGATCTAGTTAACTTTAATAAAGACAGTTCTGAATATTTTACTTTATAGTTTTTTTGTTTTCAAATTAAATGATGTTTTTATATAATATCAACTATAAAAAGAATACAAACAAAAGGTAGGAAAACCACGTAACTAGAGGAAGCAGTCCTTTACCTTACGTGGTACAATTATAGTTGATATTTTTTCTTTATATTTTTAGTTTTCAGAATTTTCCAATTTTCTATAATTAGTATTTATTGTTTTTAAAATTTAACATAATTTTGTTTAAAATATAAAAAGATTCCAATCATGTTATTTCATTCCTGGGGGTTTTACCTGAGACATTTTTAATCCTCTTTCTCCTTCCCCTCCCTCTGCTCATCTCTGGCTAAGTTTCTCCTTGGTTGCTTTTTTCCCCTTCTCATTTCCCATTCTTCTTCTGCTCCTTCTCCTTCTTTGGTTGGGGTCACCTGCTTGGAACTGAACTGCCTGCCTAACTCTGGGAGGCTTTTATGAAAAAGAGGCCAGAGGGAAAAGGAGACCCGTCTTACCTGGACCCATGAAGCTCCTTAGAGGTCACAGAATTTCAGAGCTGAAGGGTTGAGACCAATGACCTCACTTTACCGAGGAGGGAACGAAGGTGGACTACGGAGTGACTGGCTCAACGTTACACAGTCAGTTTGGGGCAGAGTGGAAATTAGAACCCAGGACTAGGCTTGCAGCTTGAACCTGTGAAAGGGATGAGGCTGTTGAAAGCAGCAAACACAGAAGCATACAAGGAACCATGCAGACATCTGATGCATGAAGCAGGCTGGAGTTTTCTAGGGACGTACTGTTGACTCTTGTTTTGTTTTGTTTTGTTTTCATTCTCTCAGCTTAAATAGAGATGTAAGCACCGAGAAATGCTTCTCTGCTGTGAGAAGCACAGCAGTGCTAAAGCACGGGAACCCAGACTGACCTGTGACCTCAGCATCATAGGGAGCAGCCGAGGAGCTGTGGCCACCACATCCCAAGGCGCCCACCCCTCAGCTGGTTACTGCCTAGTAAGAATTCAACCCCAGCATTGCTGATCTTCTGATTGAACAAGATAAGTGAAAAATTAAGATTTTCATGTGAAATTTCCCAGTTTTAAAATGTTGATGCAAACATTTAAAAATACCATTAAGCCAGGAAAATATGCCAGAAGTTTGCAACCCTTGATGTAGAAGGTGAGAACAGGCCAGAGTTGCCTCAGAATCTCAGCATAAGAGATCCTCCACCAGAGAGGGAAGGGTGACTCTCTGCCCCCGCTGATGGTGGATCTCAGAATTAGATAGCACTAGTATACACCATCAGCACAGGGAATACAAGGCACTGGGCATTCTTGGCAACTGCTCTTTATGTGCTTTTCATATCCTGCCTGGCTTTTTCTCCTCTCATTTACACTGAAACAAGATGAAAATGGTTGCATCTTTGACTTATAGCTAATACACACCCCCTCCCTAACCACTGGTACAAAGCGTTGGCAGTAGATTGGGATCTGCTTGTGGAAGCGCGAGTGTAACACACAAAGGACCCTAAAACGTGCGAGCCTGCCCTCTGATGACCATAGAAGAGCATCCCTCTTGCCACGTACGAGAGTCTCATTTAGAAAAAAGGAAACCCTCTCCTCACCACAGCACTTATTTATTCATTCTATATACCTAAAAATTGGCAAACAAAGACCACACCATTCCATTCCCTTTTAAATCAACTCATGAGAAAAGGCATTGCTTTTTAAACGAGGGCAATGAAGTTTCAGCTTGGCAATCTAACCTAGAAATGATGATCAAAATTATAGATATAATGCTTCTTTATATGTTCCTATTTTCTCCAAATTTGCTGCAATGAGTGTTTATTATTTTTATAATCCAGAAGGGAAAATGTTTAGGAAGAAATCCAGAAGACAAATCAAACTGTATGTCTATTTGAAGAGTCAGATCAGCTTCAGCCAACAGGTAGTTTAAGAAGTTACCAGTGAAATGGAAAGAACTTCAGGAGTCAATAAACCCGAGTTTTAATCCCAGTTTTGCCACTCAACGTTAATCTCTGAGCACTTAGGCTTTTCTTCTGTTAAATGGGGATAATACTGCCAATATTTCAGAGTAATTGTAAAGGTTAATGATAAATTACGTGACACATGGTAAGTTGTGAATTAAAGGTAATCATGGCTTATTCAGTGATTGTGTTGAATACACCACTCAACATCAGATTATGTGCACTTCAGAAAGCCTGGTGAATATTTGAATTCATGTGTGCTCATGACAGCAAACGATCCTGAAGTAAACAGCACTAGAGTTTGTCTTTGTTTCTCCTTCCAAAACATCTCAGCAGAGCACCACAGAACCATATTGGATAGTTTGGGTTCCTATACAAATTCTTTGATAAAAATTTGAATTTTTCTTTTGTTTTGGGTATGATACCATTTTGTTTTGGGTACCACACCATTTTTAAAGAATCAGTGGTTTAATTTACAGAGTTCGTAAATTCAGTTGCTTTTACATCTTCAAATAAAAAAATTATATGTCATTTTGGTTTTTTCTAGAGCTCTTTAGCACAAGAACAATCTTTTTGAACAAATTTGGATCTTATACTAAAGATTATGATACTTTTAATAGTGCTTTGCACATAGTAAATAATAAATACTTGTTATGTGTGATTAAATGCTCAGCCTCCTCTAAAAAGGGCCACAGCATGATACAATCCCATGGAAAAGTGCTAGACATAGTGTATTCAGTGAAGCTTCTCCAGGTTCCAGAATTAGGGAGATGCCAACTTCTTCAGAGCTAATTCCATAAACTTTTTGAGCATTTTCCAAGCCTACTGTTTGCTGCTGTTGTTTTACAGAATTGAGTTTATAATTTACCATGCCAGCTTAATATGAGAGTTTTTCTTCTTTTTTTTAAGAAATGTTTAAGACTGACTGAAGATTTATGATCCCGTCTTCCTCCACCCACCACCACTGTCCACTCTGGGCTTTGCTGTCTCTGGCCTAGACTATTGTAATTGGCTCCCGTCTGGACTTCCCATCTCAGACAATCTGCTCGTGCACACAACTGCAGTCTTTGTAAAGTGCCAGTCTAATCCTGGCCTGTGACCTACTAGATAACAAGACCTATTGAGCAGTTACTGTGCCTGGCATTGAGTTAAGCACTTTACATTCATGATCTCATTTAATCCTTGTAATAGTCCCATAAGATAATCTCCATTTTACAGAGAAGCAAAGGGAGGCTCAGAGAGGTTAAGTAAATTGTAGATGACATTTTGGACTTCATTCATCCTCTTAATCACACACACTCCTCCCTGACCACAGCCACAGCAGCACGATGCCAGAATGCACTAGGCGTAGTGACACCTCTGTCACATGCTGTCTCCCCTGTCTGGGATGCTCTTGCTCACTTGGCACTCAAACTGGTCCTCTCCAGTGTGAAGCCTCCCCAGATATCCCTCCAACTCCCCACTTAGTGCCAACATTTCCCCAGCATGCCTCTGTCACCTATTGCTCTGCCATTGTTAGGTTATCTGTCTTTCTCTTTTATCAAATGCCATGAGGGCTGGGATATTGTATTTGTATTCACTTACACAAAGCTTGGGAAGTAGTAGACACAATAAATGTTTGTAAAATGGATGAATTCTGAGATCCTCAAGAGTGTCTTCCTGATCTTTATGACCCCCAAACCAAGCTGCAATCTGCGGAGGTCAGCCCGGAAGGGACAGATTGACAGATTAACTATGCAAGTAGGGTGTCACAAGTCCTGGAGCAGAGAATCAGTAGACAGAGGACGCCAAAGCTGGAGATAAAGGGACCCAACTGGGGGCCAGCTGGACAAAGAAGGGGATTGGATAAGGAGCAAGTAGAGATAGGGTGGTGTATTGGTTAGAGTTGTCCAGAGAAACAAAACCAAATATAAAAAGGGATTTATTATAAGGAATTATAGCTCACACGATTATGGAAGCTACAAGTCCCAAGATCTGCAGTTGGCAAGCTAGAGACCTAGGAGAGCGTATAGTATAGTTCTGTCTGAATGTTAGCAGGCTTGAGACCCAAGAAGAGCCAGTGTTTTATTTCAAGGCCAAAGGCGGGAAAAAACTGATATCCCAATTCAAAAACATTAAGCAGGAGGAGTTCTCTCTTAATCCTGGGAGGGTTAGCCTTCAACTGATTGGATGGGACCCACTCACATTGGGGAGGGCAGTCTGTTTTACTCAGTCTACCAATTCAAATGTTAATCTCATCCAGAAACACCCTCACATACAAACCCAGAATAATGTTTGACCAAATGTCTGGGCACCTTGTGGCCCAGTCAAGTTGACACATAAAATTAACCATCACAGGTGGGGAGTAGGATGGAGTAGAGTTGACCCAGGAAGACCATTGTGGGCACCAGGTTCCGATCAGAGTCCCTCTTTTACTTGCAAGATGCAGTGGTCTCATCTAATGTGGACAGTTCTTAAAATGTCCTTTCCTGACAATCAACAGCCCGAGGAACCCACCACTCTGCCTCAAACCTGCTCCCTCTGCATACTTCTCTCCTGAAATTTCCAGCAACATAGGCCTTATCTTGGAGTCTCCCCTCATTTGTCCTGTCCTTTGATCCTAACATCTAAACAGTTGCCAAGACCTGTCAATTCTTTCTGTGAAATGTTTCTCACATCCCTCATCTCCCTTCTCTGTTTATTGCTACTCTCCTACTGTAGAGGGATGGCTCTTCAATTTTTAAATAGGAATGAATTGGGTAGGGGGGTGGGTCCCAGCCTGGTTGCAAAGGAGGTTTAGGGGACTGGTTTTGAAGCTGTCTTCACAGAGCAAAATGAAATTTTCTTTAGATTATATGTTATACAGTAACAATACAGCAAAGTTTTATGTGCGTATACCTCACATAAATTGATACAGTGTCCATAGTATATATCAAATTATACATACATATATTTTTAAATTTGTGGTAGAGATTATGATGGGGAGATCCTACTTTGTGCAGCAACTATTAGAATTGTTTCTTAAATGGTTTCTTTGACACCAAGTACTTTCTCTTTTGTTGCTGGATAAATCTCCCAAAAGCCCAGCTTCAGTACTGTTACTAGTCACCAACCTTCTCTAGCTCCTCTCTGCCTACTAAATAAGGAACGATCAGTCTATAAACAGACTCTTTGACCCTTCAAAATGTGTATCCCACTCATTTTTTTGGCCTTACATCCCATGAGTCTCTATTGTCCCCTGTATCAATGAGGAACCCCTTTGGCTGCAAGTAACAGAACATCCAGTGTATGCTGGCTTAAACAAATAGAGAGCTCTTTCTCTCACATAATAAGAAATGAATAGGTCTGCAGTTCTGGGCTGTGCAAGCACTCATGATGGACTCAAGCTCCTGCTATCTCTCTGTTCCACCATCCCATCATATGGCTTTTGACCTTTTGCTTATTACCTCATGACTTCAAGATGCACTTCCAGTCATCTCACCCACATTCCAAGTAGGAGAAAGAAGAGACAGCAAAGGGCAAAGGTTGAAAGAAAGTGCACGCTAATTGAGCCTGTCCTGTTTTTATGGAGAAAGTGAATACTTTCCCAGAATCCCAACTGAGCAATCTTCTGCTTATGACTCAATAATCAGAACGGTGTCCCATAGTGGAAGGTGACTAGGGGAGGCAGGCTTGTGGATGCAGGTGGGCCAGCCAATCGGCGGTACCTGCCACAGACACACCCACTCTAATTAGGCAGCTCACTCACCTTCCTCCACATCTGCCTTCACATGGTTTCCTCCACCTTGAATGATCTTTGCCCTGCCCCATCTCTGCTTATTGAAGGCCTTTCATTTTAAGTCCTGATAAAATACCACTTCCTCCAAGAAGCTTTCCTAGTCTCCCTCCAAACCTCTCTGTTAAAATTTCTCCTTCTGAGATCAACCACTGTTTGTGTTTCTGCTATACCTAGAATCTTCACACTGTACATGGTTAATTATATGTGTTGAATCTCTCCATCTGTGTTTTGAAGTCCAAGAGGACAGGGAGTATGTCCCATTCATCTTTGATGAATGGCCACTCAGCACAGAGTAGGTGTTCAATAAGTGTTGGATGAATGCATGCATACTCTGAAATATTCCATTCTGAACAGAAGCGCCTGCAGTGCCCACACTGTCGATAACGGCCCCTCTGGTCCAGGTTCAAGGAGAACACCTGCAGTGCTCCGTGAATACTGGCTGCTGTCCTCTGTCCTCCGCCAAAGCAGAGGCATCTGTAGCAGCAATGTGACTATCTACCCATGCTTTTATGCCCCTCTGTCCAAATGTGCAGCTGTTTCCTGGTGGGAAAGTAAGGAAACAGAAAAATCAGACAAAATAACAGCAATTTCAGCAGGAGACTTATGAGGATATTAGGCTCAAGTTAAGAACCTTGAAGTTGTGCCACAATATAAGCAATGATAATTAACACCAATTAATACCATTTATTAACCCCTTATGCCAGACATAGCACATTATATGCATTATCCCATGGACTTCTCATAAGAACGTACTCATTTATTAAATAAGGAAATCAGGGATCAGAAAGATTAAGCAATTTGCCCAGGGTTACATAGCTTCTAAGTGGCAAAGCTGGGCAGACACTCATTTCTCAGTGCAAGCCTGTGAGGGAAGGGGTGCGAGTTCTGTTTACATGTGAAAAACTGCAATCCAGAGAAGCCAAGTGACTTGCTCCAGGTGACAGTGCAGCTAGAGAGGATGAGCTCTGCAGGTAGACCTCCTGGCGTGAATGTCCCTGTGTGACCTGGGCGAACTGTTGAAAGTTTCTAAGCATCAGTTTTCTCATCTGTAAAACAGGGCCAACAGTTACTTCACAGGTTCTTATGGAAACAAAATGAGTAAGTACACTTGTAGCCTAGCACCTGGTCCAAACCTTTGCCAGGGCCTCAGCCATCAGCCTATATGACAGAGCAGCCCGAGGACAATGTACCTGATGTGCTGAGCAGAGGGGAGCTGGGCATTCAGATGTGCTTTGGTCCCTCTGAAGAAAAGAAATGAATACTACTCTCTGGCTCCCAATGGTAGGAGTCCTGTTTCCTCCATAAAAGGGGCCCCTAGGTTTACCAACCCCGTGCATCAGAGAGTCACACCTTTGAACAGAATTGTTCTGTCTGCATTTCTGTTCACTGCCAGCATTTACTGACCCAGAGAATTAGCAAGCTTGTGGCTTTAGAATTGTTTTGGGGAGGGCCCTTCATCTGGTGTGTGCTGAGCTCTGTGGGGTAACCTTTGATATTTCCATAATATAATGATGCAATTTTGTTTTGTTTAAGCTACTTTGTTCATCTTGGTAGCTAGTCTCCAAAGATAGTCGCCCAATGAGCCATGCCTCTTGGTATTCACACTCTGTGTAGACCCTTCCCTCATTGAATCTAGGCATGCTTTATGTAATCAATAGGATATGGTAGAAGTGCCATTGTGTGATATCTGAGGCCAGGTCATAATAAGCCTAGTATTTGGGTTTTTTGAAAGCTTACCCTGGGGGAAGCCAGCTGCTGTATCAGAAGTTCAACTACTATGAGACCACCATGCTGTATAAAGCCCAAGCTATCCATGTTGAGAGGCTGCATGGAGAAAAAGAAATACCTGGCCACTCCCCAGCAATTCCAGCCAGCCAGGGGAGGTGCCAAACATGTCGGAAGAAGCCATTTAGGATATCCAACCCAGTCGAGCCTTCAGATGTGAGTAGCCCCAGCTGCCACCTGGCTGCAACTGCTAAGACCCCAAGCAAGAAGTGCCCAGCTGAGCCCAGTGAACCCACAGAACTTTAAGAGATGACAGTAAATTGTTATTTAAGTCACTCTGTTTTGGGGTTGTTTATTATGAGGCACTAGATAACTGAAACACTCATGATTCCCTAAAGCTGCTGGTGCAGTTACAACACACTCAAATCCAAACCACAGATGAGGATTTTAAGTTGTTTCTTTTTATTAAATTAGATTTTGTGGTAAATATGCAAATCAGGGCCAAATGAAGCCTGTATGCCAAACTTTTGTAATTCTTTCCATTTTTCTTAAACAACAGGAGAAAGACTATTCTAACACTGCCTAATATCATGTTACGTGTTTATTTTGTCCATTAGACTGTCGCTTTTCTTCCCTTTTTGAATATAAGCTCAAAGCTGGCAATGATTTTGTATGTTTTATTTTCCTTTGTATCCCCAATGCTGGTTATAGTTCTTGAGTTATAGTAGGCCTATGATAAATATTTGTTGAATTAATAAACACTTGAGCAGAGAGAAGATGAATTTATCATAGATGAAGTTAATACATTATAAAATGTTCATGTAATAAATATGTTCAGCCTATAGAAAATTTCTCACATTGTCTTCAAGAATCACATCTGACATATGAAGATATTTATAATATATTAAGCAAAAAGTCTTTTTTATTTTTATGGTACTTTTTTTTTAAATTGATGTCTTAATAGTTTATCGTGAAATTTTGGTTGTACATTATTGTTTGTCAGTGACCATATAAATGCCTCCCTTCACCCCTTGTGCCCACCCCCCAACACCCTTGCCTCTGGTAACCACCCTACAGTTCTCTCTGTCCGTATGTCGGTTTATATTCCACATATGAGTGAAGTCACGTGGTGTTTGTCCTTCTCTGTCTGGCTTATTTTGCTTATCATGATACCCTCAAGGTCCATCCATGTTGTTCCTAATGGGACGATTTTGTCTTTTTTTATGGCTGAGTAGTATTCCATTGTGTATATATACCACATCTTCTCGATCCAATCATCAGTTGAGGGACACTTGTGTTGCTTCCACTTCTCGGCTATAGTGAATAATGCTTCAATGAACATAGGGGTGCATAAGCTTCTTTGGATCATTTATTTCAGGTTCGTTGGATAGATTCCCGTTAGTGGGGTAGCCGGCTCATAGAGTATTTCTATTTTTAGTTTTTTGAGGAATCCGCATACTGTTTTCCATAGAGTCTACACCAGTTTGCATTCCCACCAGCAGTGAATGAGGATTCCCATTTCTACACAACCTCTCCAACATTAGTTGGTTTTGTCTTGGTGATTATAGCCATTCTAATGGGTGTAAGGTGATACCTTAGTGTAGTTTTGATTTCCATTTCCCTGATGATTAGTGATGTTGAACATCTTTTCATATGCCTATTGGCCATCTGTATATCTTCTTTGGAGAACTGTCTGTTGATTTCCTCTGCCCATTTTTTGATCAGGTTGTTTGTTTTTTTGTTGTTCAGTTGTGTGAGTTCTTTATATATTATGGAGATTAACCACTTGTCGGATATATGGTTTGCAAATATTTTCTCCCAGATGGTGGGTTGTCTATTCATTTTGATCCTGATTTCATTTGCCTTGCAGAAGCTCTTTAGTCTGATGAAGTCCCACTTGTTTATTTTTTCTTTAGTTCCTCTTGTCTGAGTAGACGTGGTATCTAAAAAGATTCCTTTATGCCCAATGTCAAATAGTGTATTGCCTATATTTTCTTCTAGGAGTTTTAAAGTTTCAGATCTCACCTTCAGGTCTTTGATCTATTTTGAGCTAATTTTTGTGAATGGTGAAAGCAGATGGTCTACTTTCCTTTTGTATGTGGCTATCCAGTTTTCCCAGCACCATTTATTGAAGAGACTTTCCTTTGTCCATTGTGTGTTCTTAGCTCCTTTGTCGAAGATTAGCTGTCCGTATATGTGTGGCTTTATTTCTGGGCTTTCAATTCTGTTCCATTGATCTATGTGTCTGTTTTTGTACCAGTACCATACTGTTTTGATTACTATTGCTTTGTAGTATGTTTTGAAGTCAGGGACTGTGATGCCTCCAGCTTTGTTCTCAAAAAGGCTAGTTTTTAAAAATTAGTTTGCAAATCAATTAATAAAACTAAATTGGAGCATTGATATACTTATTTTTTATGTATATCCCATCTGAGGCCACAAAAATTAATGTTTTTCAATTTCGTCTCAACCAGTTGAATATGCTTCATGTGTATGTGTTCCAGTAACAGCTTTTCTAACTTCCAATAGAGTCATAGCATGGCACTTCTGCCCACCCAAAGAATGAAATAAAAAGTGGAAATAATTCGTTTGTGGCTCAAGTAAATTCCGAGAGCAGTGTCTGCAGATCGGACCACTGTGGGATTGATTGTGGAGTCATGGACACTGATGAAAATGGAGCTTTCCTTGGCTATAATCTGCGTTTCCCAAATAGAGCAGGAAATTCTATGTTTCTGATTATGTAGAAGTACACTTTCTAGCCCATTGTGAAAGTGACCCAATATAGAAATAAAATAGAGCATGCTCATGGTAGCAAATTCTTGTTTGTTTATATCTCTGAGGGCCAAATGAAAATGCCTTGAAACTAACCAGAGAATGGAAGGTTCATGCTTGCCTCTTCCCTGAGACAAGAGACTCTCTGTTGGAGAGGCAGCATGTGTGGGGAAGGAGCAGGGTGCTGTCACTTCCCCATTCTGAATGTTTTCTTAGTAGCAAAATGATGACAACACTGCCTATTCTACCTCCCCTTCTAGGATTTACTGTGATGAACAAATGCAACAAGTTTCTGCAAGACAGATGGTACTGAAGACCAGATATGCTCACAGTAATGGGTGGTAGGAATTCCAGTTCCTTGCATGGACAGTAGTACCTCTTAAGGTGACCCCCTTTGGTTCTCTAAATGCTCCATCATGGGGAACTAAGCATAATTTAATGGTAAAAATGCTTTCAAGAACATAAACTAGCCTCATCAATAACCAGACACTGAATTTATGTACCATAAATGTTCCTCAAACCTGGGTTTCCTCCTAGATTTCTTATCTGCATTCATGGCTAGAAACAACAGAATCCTCCTCACCTCTTCTTTCTGCATATCTCTCACCTGGGAATTCTTGTCAATTAATCCTCAGAAAACTCCTCAGACTCTCGTTTCTCTCCTTTTCCAGTGCCATGCCCAGGGTTCAGGATCTCGCTATTTCTCACCATGACTAGTGCACCAGCCTCCTAACTCTGCTCCTGACAGATGCTCTCTGTACATCTTTCCCACCAGATTAGGAAGTGTTCTCTGAAGACACAGAGCAAGTTTTATAGACCTTTAAATTTCCCAAAGGACATTGCTCCTAATAGGTGCTCAATAAATGACTTTTGCTCACTGGCTTGCTTACTTGACTGAGAGGTAACATTTGGGTTGGAAAAAGCACTGAGACTGAGAAACTGAAGACCTGGGTTATGAGCCTTTGTATCAGTTCCTATGGCTGCCTAACAAATCATCCCAAAACTTAGTGGCTTAAAACAGCCATAATAATTTTATTATTTCTCACATTTTATGTGGATCAGGAATTTGAGCAGGGCATAGTGCAGGTCCTTCTCTCTTCTTCACAGTGTCTAAGGTCTCTGGTGGGAAGACCTGAAAGCCGGGGGTAATGCAACAGCTGGGGCTGGACTCATCTGGAGGTGTCTTCCTTCACATGGGTGGCGGTGGATGCCGGCTGTCAGCTGAGGCCACAGCTGGCTGCCAGCCAGAACACCTACACATGGCTTCTCTGTGTAGCCTCTCTGCTTGAGTTCATTTGGGCCTCCTCACAGCATGGCAATGGCAATTGGGTTCTAAAAGCAAGTGATCCAAGAAAACCAGTTGGAAGCAGTATCACTCTCATGACCTAGTCTTGGAAGTTACATAGATCAATTCCACTGTAGTCATAAGCTCACCCAGAGTGGTAGGCAGAAAAATAACCCCCTAAAGATGTCCATGTCCTAATCCTCAGACCTGTGACTATGTTACCTTACCTGGCAAAACGGACTTTGCAGATGTGATTGTTAATTACCTTGAGATGGGGAGATTATCCTGAATTATCTGGGTGGGCCCAGTGTAATCACAATTTTCTTTATAACAAGGAGGCAGAAGGGTCAGAGTCAGAGAAGGAGATGTGATGCAGAAGCAGAGGATGGAGTGATGTGGCCAGGAACCAAGGAATGCTGGCAGCCTCTAGTAGCTGAAAAAGGCAAGAAGACGGATTCTCTCTAGAGCTTCCAGAAGGAACGCAGCCCCACCAATACTTTGATGTTAGCCTGGTAAGACTCATTTTGGAATTCTGATCTCCAGAACTGTAAGATAATAGATCTGTGTTGTTTTAAGCCATTAAGTTTGTGGTAATTTGTTACAGCAGCAATAGGAAACTAATATGCCCAGATTCCAGGGGAGGAAATACAGACCCCCATCTCTCAATGGGAAGAGTGTCAAAGTCACATTGAAGTGCATATGGGATGAAAGACATTGTCGGAGCTGGTTTTGAAAAATACAATCTGCCACGCTCTGCCACTAAGTGAGTGTGTAATTATAAGTTGATCTCTCTGGCTCTCAGTCTCCTCATCTATAAAATGAGAGAACTGAATGTCAGGATCTCGAAATTTCTGGTCCTGGAAAAGTTCCTGGTCCTATGATTGGAAGGGAGATGTAGTATTCCTATGAGAAGTCATAATAAATCCTGGCTGATTTCCTAAGTCCCTCCTTGATGCTCACGACCATTGATATACTACTCTGTGTAGCGCGAGAATGGTGTGCCTGGACCAGAAAACCTAATCAAGTATGGGTGGTGAATTCCCTAGAAGATAAGCTTTGAGGCAGAGTTTCTGTTTTTATTTTAAATTTCAAAATATTTAAAGGAGGGAAGGAAAAACGGAAATAAGAAAGGAAGAGAGGAAGGAAAAAACAATGAATTCTTTGAGGCAGTGGCCATTTCTTCTTCATTATTGGAATCCCAGCAAGTAACATACAGTCTAGCATGTAGGTGACCTCCAAAGAATGTTGAGTGAGAACAAAAAGAGAAGACAACTCCAGGTCCACTGGTTATATGCCTGATAGGTGTTTGGAGTGGTCTGACCCTTGTCAGGTTACTAGGTGAGAATCCTTTCACCATTTTACTCTGGTAGTTATTTCATTAGTCTTCTAATTGGTCTCCTTTATGCTATCCTTGCCCTAAACACAGCAACCAGAGTGAGCCTGATAAAATGTAAGGTTGATCATGCCACTCCTCTGCTGGAAACCCTCTGGAGGCTTCCTGATTCACTTGTAGTTAAAGCCAAAGCCCTTTCCAGGGCCAGGACTGACTTTTCGGTGAGGTGAGTGAGGAACCAGGGCGTGCGATTTCCCTCCGGAGGTGCTGTGCTGGCTCTAAGACGCCCACCCTGCACTGCATGCCGCTGAGAGGGAGAGCCTCCGTAAATCCCTTGGGGCCTCCCTCGCCTCACCCCAGTCCCGACACACCTCTAGCCTGTCCCCAGATATTCTCCCCTGGCTCAGTCACTCCACCCAAGAACACTGGCCTCCTTGCTCATTCCTGAACACCCCAGGCCTGCTTCCACCTCACAGTTGACACCGCTCTTCCTTTGAGGAAACACAGTTTCCACAGATATCTGTGTGGCTGGCTCCCTCATCTCTTTCTGTCTCTGCTCAAATTTCACCTTTTCTGTGAAGCATTCCATGACCACCCTATTAAATTTCAACCCTATCGCTATCTCTCTTTCCCACTTTATTTTCATTCTTAGTATCTATTGCCATCTAACATGCTATAGATAGTTGGTATTTATTTTGTTGGTGATCTGCCTTTCGTCCTAGACTATAAGACCCAGGAGGACAAGGATTTTTATTAGTTTTTCACTGTTATGTCTCAGTATCTAGAACACTGCCTAGCACATATAGATGCTCAAAAAATATTTGCTAAATGAATGAATACCATAAGAGACAATTTAAAGTCATGGAGAATAGAAAATTATAGGATTTGAGAATAAACAGGGGCCTTACTAAAGGGATCAGTAAACTATGGCCCACAGCCTGTTTTTGTACGGTCTACAGGGTAAGAATGGTCTTATGAATTGAATTGTGTCCCCTCAACATTCATATGTTGAAGTCCTTACACCCAGCACCTCAGAATGTGACCTTATTTGAAAATTAGGATGAGGTCACATGGGAGTAGGGTAGGCCCCTAACTCAATATGACTGGTGTCCTCATAAAAAAGAGAAATTGGGACACAGACACACAGGGAGAACGCCATGTGAACATGAAGGCAGAGATCAGGGAGAAGTTTCAACAAGCCAATGAATGCCAAAGATTGCCATTCTGCTAGTTTGCTGCTAGAGAGAGGTAAGGAACAGTTTCTCCCTCGCAGACCTCAGAAGGAACCAACCCTGCTGACACCTTGGTCTCCAACTTCTGGCTTCTAGAACAGCAAGACAATAAATTTCTGTTGTTTAAGCCACACAGTTTGTGGTATTTTGTTACAGCAGCCCTAACAAACTAATACAAACCGTTCATACATCTGTAAACAACTGTAGAAGTGGGAGGAGGAGGAGGAGGAGGAGGAGGAGGAGGAGAGGAAAGGGAGGAGGAGATGGGGCAGAGAGGGGGAGGAGGGGAAATGAGAGGAAGAAGGAATAATGACAGACAGTGTGCAGCCCATGAAGCCTGAAATATTTGCTCTCTAGTCCTTTACAGAAAAACCTGTTGACATCTAAAGTTTAGAGGTCATATAGCCCATATAACTCACGAGGAAATGGCGGCCCCTAGAAATAAAGTCACATAGCCAAGTTCACACACAGTGTGAACTAGTTTTAGCTATCCCTAAAACCAGGCTATCTGACTTCAAGTCTATTTTTAAAAAATCACACCACATTGACTACTGCACTTTAAAAAATCATTTAATCAATTCCCCCTTATTTAAGTTAAAATGTTACTGAGGAGATGTTTTCATCTATTATTCCAGCCCAGCAACCTGAGTCTGGTGCAGAAATATACCATAATTCCTAATTTTTTTGAGCAAAGTGCCCACTGTGACCCATAGTTTTTTGCTTTTGCTTTTGGGCCTTGCCCTCCAGCAACTCATTTACTGTGATATTGGTTCTCAAACCATAATTACAACATAATTAAAGATCAAGAACAGATGTCTGCCTGCTCTCTGGAGCTTCTACAAACTATGGAGTGTAAAGTTTGGTATTATGGACTTTATGCTAAAGAGAAACAAAATAGGAGAACTATCTGTTGAGCAAACCTGCATACCAATGCTCAAGGCATAAGAAAGTATTTAAAAGAAAGTGGACTCGAGCTTGTGGTAGTTCTTTTAACGTACCTGTAGTGCAGGAAACCGCAAAATAAATCTGTTTCATCTTCATCAGCTCCATGACTGGTAGTATAGACAAAAAAAAGATGTGGGTTTTGCTCTCTCACCTTGGGTTAGTTTGGGAGGGGGATTTCAGGTTTGCCATCTATTAGCTGCTGAAGATGATAGGTCTTACTGTAGAGGGTTACGGAAGGGTTTGCAGGAGTGGAGGGCAGAGGTGTTTTTTTCCAAGGCTGCCTAATTTGTTGAAACATAGATGCCGCTAATAGGGAATTACATGTATAAATTTCTATTAAGATTCTAGTGAACCTGAACTGTGGAGGAAGTGAATGGGTTAATGACAGTTTCCAGAAGAGTATATGAAGTCGAGAAGACTGAAAATCCCAAGTTTGGCTGCTCTATTTCAAACTCTTATACTTGTGCACAGAATACAAAAGTACCATAGGAATTAAAATTACCTAAATCTGAACGAAATTTGCTCTTTTTCTAATATCCGCTCTCTAAAGCCTTCCTCAGGAGTTGAAATCTGGTGTTTGCTCGCTGGGTGGCTGTGGGCAATTCACTTAACCTCTCTGTGCCTCTCTTTCTTCAAATGTTAGAAAAGGGTGAGGGAGGGGCAGGGGATAACTATGGTATATAAGCCATACGTTGTTTCAAGGATTAAATGAGATAATGAAACATGAACGTGCCCAACAATGGTCAGGAATCCAAAGTATGTTGATGTTTCTTATAAGTATATGTCTGAAGAAAATATGTAAATATTCACAAATTATAATTATTTACATAATTGTTCATCTAATTATAACTAGCATGTGGAAACCTATCAGCATTTATTTTCATAAATGCCACTAGCCATGTGTTTTGTGATCTGTCAAAATTAGTTTCACATATACTCCAGCGTCTGATTTACAAATTCAGAATCTCAAGAATCTCAGGTGGCTAGGTGGTGGGTATAGCTAACACGGGGCAGAGCAGGGACCTGGGTTCCAAGTCACTTCTCTTCTGCCAGGGTCCTTTCCCCTGTGTGTTTCAGCTCTAAACAGATAGACATTTCCACTGTCTCAGTGAAGAGTTAAGAACATTTTGCTCTTGGGTGTGAAAGCTATGTACCACTGAATCAAGGTGTGTGTGTGTGCAACTTGGAAACATTATCCCAGTAAGAAAGATTTACTGCATGCACCATATTCTAGAGGTTTTTAACCTGTCCTGGGTCCCAAATCTCTTTGAAAATTTGATAAAATTATGCCCCGCTCCATGCACTTTTACACTTACTCCCAAAATGGTATGCATAAATTTTGCGGTTCACAGATCCCCTAAAATCCATCTAGAGATTCTTAAGGAGGCCACAGTGTAGGTTTAAGAATCTCTAATTTAAAGAGATTAACATTTAATTGAAATACAACAAAGCAAGCCAGCACTCACTTTTATACTCCTCTTAAGACCTTTAGTTTTTTTCTGGATTCTATCTAAAGCTGGGGAAATGAAACCAGACTGTCCAAACTCCTCAGGTTCTAGCTAAAGAACTAGTCAGGCGCAGGAGTGACACAGAACATTTTGGTGCAAACTGAAGACATATTTACCCATTACCTGTAGTTGACACCCTAATGTGTAGGGAATGAAGAAGGAACACAAAGATTTTCAGAATGAAAATAAGAATTCTCAGGCAAAGGCTTCAACAACCAGCCTGCCATCCCTTGGTACTGAATACAGGAGTCTCCTTATGTTTCATTTTTCACTGGCTTGAGACAAGTCTAGGGCCCCCCAGCTTGTTTGGCAATGATCTGCTGCCCCACCAGAGACTATCCGAAGTCCCTTCCAGCAACCTCACACCTCCTGCTGGCCTTCACGCCAGGACACTGCTCCTCTTTCTAGCCTTATAAATCTCACCTCCTTCGAGTGGCATAAACTTGCAGGTAGCACTGCTGGGCTTGGCAAGTAGCAACAGCAGATCTCATGAGCCCAGGCACCTGGGGAAGCACCCGATTTAACTTACCTCATGGGGAAAGCCAGACTCTGCCTCCTGGACAGCCTGTCCTGAGATGGAACTGGCACTGGAGGGGGTGGGAAGCTAGAAAGACAAGCTTAACAAATACTATATAAATTTAATTTTCTGCAAGCATAATTGGGACTCCTGTACTCTGTGCCCCAACATATCTCAGGTGTGTGTGTGTTGCGGGGTTTGGGGGGCTGCAGGGAGCAGAAGCCGAATTGTCCCAGGAACCGCGTTAGGACCTCCCGTCTCTCCTGCCTTCCTTCCTCCTGCCGTCCTCCCTCCTTTCCTTCTTTCCTTCCTTCTCCTCTGCCTTTCCCTTTCCCTGTCCCTTCCCTTTCCTCCCTCCCTTCCTTCCTTCCTTCTTTACTCCCTCCCTTCTTTTCCAGGAATAGTCTAGAGTTTCCAAAAAAAGAGGTGGGAATTCTCGACGTCTCAGGAGCCTCCTGGGGGGCTGGACTGACATTCTGTGCGGGCGGTTGCCTGGGTTGTCCGGGCGCTCGGTTTTTATTCAAGTGTGGGTCAGATTAGCTACCTGGGACACAAATCCTGCAAAACGAGACTGAGAGAGGGGCGAGCTCCTGGAAGTAGGAAGGTGCAGCCGCCGAGCTAAAACTAACGAGAGCCAGAGGCCGGCGGGCGGCGCGGTGGAGGCGGCGCGGCGGCGTGGACCCGCAGGGCCGGGCTGTGCGGGAGGGCCGCCACCTCCAGCCCTCGGGCGCAGACGCGCCGGCCGCCGGCTCGGGCGTCACCGCCGGGCCGCGCAAGGAGTGCCCAGGGAGAGGGCGCCGCGGCCCTCGGGCCTCGGGCCGCACGTTTCTTTAGGGGACCTCGGGGACCTTTAGGTCAGCCCTGCGTCTGACCAGAGAGGGCAAGGGAGCTGGACTAAGGTCCCCGCCTGCCGGCTGGCGAGGAATGGGGAAGCACGGGGCTGGCGAGGCTCGTGTCCCGGCCTGCTGCGCCTCTGCGGTCGCCAAGGGCAGCGTGGTTCGGAAGGGCCAGGCTCCCTGCCCGCAGTCGCGCGCCTCACACTGTTCACCCGCAGCTCAGCCTCTCAGCACCCCTCTTCACTTCTCTTGACTCCTTGAATTTGAGTTTGCTGATCTCTGAGCCTGGCCCTGGGGACGCAAGGCCCCCAAAAGGGCCACACCCCGGCCACACGCATTTAAGGCCAGTCTCTTGGCGTCCGAGCTGGGACTCGGCTTTGGCGAGGCATCAAGAGAGGCGCTCCTTCGGAGCCCCATTTTCTTTATTACTAGTCTGTCCCCAGCCATTCCCCAAGCCCAGGGCTCCCAGAATAGGGGGGTGCAGCCCATTTCTTTATCCGAAGCTATTGCCTCTCCTTTGGGCTTAGTGCATTTCTGTCCTAAGAAATGCGTATCTGGCGTCCTTGCCTTCTTTCCCCAGAGACTGCCGCTTTGCAACGCCCAGTCCGAGCCCCTCAGCCAGAGCCGAGGAGGGAAGAGCCGAGTACGACGCGCAGACGCCTCCAGGAGCTTCTCCTCTGGCCCCGCGGTGGGCCCTCCCCCGGCTGCAGGATAGTGTAGGGGCGCCAGGCATCTTGCCCTCCACCTTCTGCTGCGCTGATCCCCAGAGGCCAGGCCTGGGTTGGTGCAACTGCGTTTCTTTGAGGCCCTACAGCGGATTCCCCGAAGCCAGAGGTCGGTTTCTTCCGTGCTGTGGGCGCCGCGGCCCTCCCGCCTGTGCGGCTCCTCGCTTCGCCTTGCGCAAGCCCTCGGTTACCTGAGGTAACTGGGAACACGGTCTCTTGCTGGTGGGCTTCAAATGATTGTTAAAGAAAATAACTTTAAAAAATCACTTCAAAAGCATATTTTTAGTAAATTTTTATTGAAATACAACTAGAAAAGTGCACAAATCTCATGTATACAACCTGATGAATTTTCACAAAGTGAACATCAACAAGCATTTTTGAGTGTTTATTACGTCTATACATAATCCCTGAGAGGGTTACAAATAATATACATTTATTTGTGAAGAGGACATTGGTGAAGAGGACTCTTTCCTCCCACCAAGGACCATAAAATATTTAGACTATTTGTAAAACATCCAAGTTTTATTTATACAGTAAAAACTTCTTGGATCACGTACCCCTCTGGACAAAGCTTTCATTGCAAAAGACTGAGAAAGCTGTCAGCATAAATTGAGGGGAGAACATTGGATGGTATTGCCCAGTCGACAACTGGCTGGGAAACCACAACTCTTGTGGTTAAAGCCCGATGTCCTGGTACAGCTCTGCTCCTGCTTCCAGAGCTCATCCCACAGGGACACTGCGTGTTCCTCCAGGTCCTACTGTTCACGCGTGACAGGGAGAGAGAGAGACTGGGAAGGGTGTGTACACTGAGAACAAAGACATTCCAAGGTTTTAACCTTCCTGATACATTCTATAATAATTTATTTCCAAACAGCAGCCCTGCTGTAGACTCAGGTGGGCGCAGTTGACCATTTGTTAGCAGAGGAAGCCTAAAACAGGGAGAAGCCCAATATCCTTCACTTGTGCCAATCCCATCCCCTCTGTGATAACCCTTCCTTGGAAAGGGAGGAATTTCAGTATCCATGCCCTGCCTGCCATTAACACGGTAAACATGTCAAGACATAAAAGCAGTCTTTTAATCTGTCTGAACTCTCTGGGGTCTTGATTAGAGCTCTCTGTCCATTTTCAATGGTCTGTTTTCAAAGATTAAGAAAAAAGAACCATATTCTAGAAAGTAGCAAGACAACAATTTAAGGCATAGGGAACTAAAGTAGTATTGCATTTTATTTTATTCATGAGAAAGTATTAGAATCCAGTATTATTTAGCTTATAGTGAGGTATATCAAAGATTGACAACAGTCTCAAATGTTTGGAGAAGGAACACTTTGCAATCAGGTTTAAATTTTATCTTCAGACCAGGGTAAAAGAAATGGGTTTACATTTTAGCAAGAAGTATGGAGGAAAGTTTTTAAAAGTCAGAGGTGTTAGGGATCAGAAAAATCAGAGCTGGAAAATGTCTCCGATATGTCATCTAGAATATTATTTCCTTGCTCTCAGTAGTTATGATTGTCCACTTTGACAGTTACTAGTTATCTTGGCAGAGGTATGTTCATGGGTCAGATCTATATAGACAAATCATAATGAAAGTTAACTCAGCGAATGCTGATTCACATAAACAGGCTCTATTCAATCAACACCTAAGATGTGTGCAGGACCAATGATTACAAAATAAATGTGAGATATAACCCCTTCTTTTACAAAGTGTATCCCTAACTGTAAATAAAACTCAACACCAAAGTGGCTCAGCACCTACTTTGCTCATGAATCATTACCTTCACAAAGAATAATAATAATAGCTAATATTTATTGAGCACTTATGTGCCTACCATTTTATTACATTAACTCATTTGATGCTTATAAGAACATTATGAAACAGAAATTGTTATTCTCACATTATAAATGAGGACACCAAGACTCTGGAGGTTAAGCCATGTAGCCATGATTTTAACTAATAGATATACTGTTTCTTGATCTTGAGGCCTAAGAAAGACATGTGAGGAACCTGGTCAATGCTTAGTTTTTTTTGCTGAGGAAGATTCACCCTCAGCTAACATCCGTGCCAATCTTCCTCTATTTTGTATGTGAGTTGCCACCACATCATGGCTGCCAACAAGTGGTGTAGGTCTGCACCCTGGAACTGAACCTGGGCCGCAGAACTGGAGTGCCCCAACTTAACCACTAGGCCACAGGGCAGGCCCCATTGCTCACATTTTACAATGAGGAAAACAGGACCTACCAGAGGTAAGAAGCTTCTTTCTCAAGGTCACAACCTTTTCCAAGGGAAAGTCACATAAAGTCTTGCCCTAAGGTGGGCTATGTAATAAGATCAGGAGGAGACAAGCTTCCAGGTCTTGATTTTGTTTTGTCTTCTAAGAAGTGGGAAAATATCCTCTAATTCTCTGTAACAGCGTGCTATGAGCATGGAGCAGCAGCTGGTGCCTTGGCCTTGGGAAAGCCTCCAGGGCAAGCCTTGTTTAGTCAGAAGCTTGGCTGTGGGACCCCTCCCTCTGCAGGCCCAGCTCACTGGTATGTGGAGGTGCAGACACACTGACTTGGTTTGAATTTTGGGTCTGCCACTTCCTAGCGATGTGACTGAGCGACTTTACAGCCACCTCTCTAAATCTCAGATTCTCATCTGTAGAACAGGGATTTGATGAGGGTTGTTGTAAGGGCTAGACAGTAAATACGTAACAAATGGTAAATATTAATGAGAAAAATGAATGGCCTTGGCCAGTTTCAGAGATCCCTTGTAATTTCCCTTTCAATTTATCGATCTTACTGCTTCTCAAAAGTCAGCAGTGATGCTGGGAATTCCTTCCAAGTACCCTCCATAGCTTCGATAGACATTTAATTGGCAAAGAGGGTTTGAAGTCCTGATGTGGTTCGTCACTGAGGACCTAGAAGCAAGGACTACTCCATCAGCAAGGGTTAGAAATCTTTTCACATGCAGACCTATTTGGTGTGTTTTAGGGATAGTAATACTATAATTACCATATCTAACAGTTTTAAAGCATATTATAAAGCCAGGCATAGTCCTTGCCTGTTTAATAATGTCTAGGTGCCTAAAGGCTAGGTCAGCCTTTTAGTGGTATCTATCAGTCTGAAAATCTAAGTGAAATAACTTTTAAAACAGTAGTTCTCAAACTTTAGCCTCTTCAGAATCAAGAAGGAACCTTGTGAAAAATGTAGATTTCTGGGTCCAGATCTGAGGCAGGCAGGGCCAGGAAATCTGCATTTTATCAGCACCTCCAGCCTTGTTCTGAAGCTTACGGTCCTCAGAACGCACCTTGAGAACAACTGTCCTAAGGGCTTGCTGTCAGCTACCCTTTCTTGATGCTCTCCAGGAAAAACCCAACATTTGAATGCCCTTCGTTCAGCAGTAGCAGCAGAGGAGCAATAGTTGCTCTTGAATTAGGAAGGATTTCTCCTCCTAATCTCTATGCTTCAAGGGTACAGTTTCATTTGGTCCATCTGTATTCTATTCTATAAAAACACGAAGATTCACAGGTGAGCTTGAGATGGGGAAAGACCAGACTGATTCCCTCACCAGCTCTGGTCACGGGGCTGTGACTGATTTAGCTCTGTTACCAACAAACTGAGCTGTTCTTGGTCATGAGAGAGAGGAAGGAAAAGGAAAAGACGAGTGAGTAAAGGGAGTTAATAATAGACGGTTTGCACTCATCTAAAATGTGGGCTAGAAATAAAGCTGTCCCAAGAGAACTGAAGCTGAGTCCTCCCACCGCTCATCTAAAGATTCACATCAAGGTCTAAACAAGGCGTGTCAGGTGGCTTAATCAGACACTCCTGGACGATGAGTTTCATAGACTCATGGGTGGGCCAAGGGCCACTTTATTATCTGGGTTTCAGCCAAATGAGATAATAGCTGTCATCCAAAAACATTTGTGTTTAAGAAAGGGAAAAACTATTATCCAGTGCCTTAAAATAAAATAAAGCCCTGCTTTTAAGCAGAGCATATCACTGTTGTTTTTGAGTTTAAATATTAAGGAACACATTTTGTTAATGATTAAAACAATAGTGATTGATTTAGGGGGCTCGATGACCATTTAATCTGTGCTTGCTACAGGCAGTGTGCTCCTTCAGCACACTGCCTAATGCCCCAGGATGGACATTAGGTAACTATTTAATGGAGTTTTAATTTTGTGTTGCTATTATTAATAATTAATGTAATTTTGCTTATGCTAGAAGCTGGAGGTGTATTGTCAGTCATCCTTTCATGGTGGTGGTATTGCCCGGCCCTGTTTAATCAGAGGTTCTTAGAGAAGGTGGGCTCAGGAGCGACCTAAAATGAAAGAAGATAGATGTTTAATAAAATTTCAATGAAAAAATTAAATCATTTTCAAACTGAAAGGGGGCACGGAAATTACCTGGCCAAATCTTTTCATTCTGCAGATGAGACCATGGAGGCCCACAGGAATTACAGCCTCGTGGACTTGCCCAAAGTCACACAGCTGGTTTTATTGTTTGATTCTTAGGCTCAGAGACCTCACAGGCCTAAAGTGGAAAAGAAGGCAGCAGGCCTGGCCCTGCACACAGTGGTTCCTCTGATCTTATGCACTTCCCTCCCTCGGTACTCCACCTTCCACACAGGAAGTAGTTCCTGTTTTCTAAATATTAAATGTGTGTAAATGTCAAGTTTTTATAGATGAGCTACCCTGGGCCAATAGCTGTTTCAGTAAAGACCTAAGTGCATTGCTGAGACAGTGAAGTGTAATGTCTATCCTAGGAGAGAGAGCCAGGACAGGACGTGCTCACTCCTGAAGTCCACCCCTGGCTACCTGGGGCTCTGGCCCATGACCCTGGGCCCCCGCAGCAGCAGTGGCTCTGGACTCCAGAGCAGAGGATGTGATTGACTTCGGGCTCTGGGCCAGTCCCTTTAACCTGGCTGTCCTTCCCCTTCGTTTGTAAAACAGAGAGAGGACGCTGACACCTTCCTCACTGCTCCATCAGAGGCACTCTGTGAAGTTAGCTCCTGTGTGGGAAGGCTTTAAAGCCACACATCCCACCTCCCTGCTAATATGATTACTAGCACTTTCTTGTAGAAAAGGGCCAACCCCTCATTCCCCTTCTTCCTTTACAAACAGACCAAAGAGTATCTTTTCTTGTCTCTCTGTGGCCAAAACCGTTGTTGCTTCTGTGGTTACCTCCTCAGAAGGTCAGTTTACTGAGGTTAAGGGTTCCTAGGTGCACCACAAATAAACAACAACAAAAATCAACAACAACAGTAACAACAAAAATAACTTCCCTGGCGGTTATTAAGAGGGCTTCTGAGTTATAAAGACTTCTAATTGTAAAAACGTGGCCCCGGCCTGTCTCCAAGCCACCTCTGTCCTCAAAAGGCTTAGGCCTGGGGGGAGGGGGGATATCAGACTGTGCATTGCGGCCTTCTGAGGGTCATCGCCAAGGCTTTCCACAAGAAGCATTTCAAAAAATGTTTTGGAAGGAAAGTTACCTTTTAATAGCCAAAGAAGTACCTCTTTTGGACACACAACTCTGCGCACAGCCTGTTTCTCAACGTTTGGAAATCCTTTAACAGTTTATGGAAAGCCAGCCTTTAAACCAATCCAACAGCTCCTTTCTCCCTAACCTGATTTTAGAGGTGTTTCATTATCTCTAATTACTCGGAGTAAATGGTGATTACTCAGTGTTTTAATCATCAGTTTGGGCAGCAGTTACTCTAAACTCAGGGAAGCCCAGACTCCCATGGGTATTTTTGGAAGGTACGGCGACTAGTCGGTGCATGCTTTCTAGTACCTCTCTGCACGTGGTCCCCAGGTGAGCCCCGGCCGCTTCCCTGAGCTGGAGGCAGCGGCGTCCCAGCCCGGGCGGCAGCTGCGGACTCCAGCGCTGCCCGGGCTTCCGGGACCCAGGCCTTCGAGGCGAGGCCCGGCGGCTGGATGGGAGGATGTGGGCGGGGCTCCCGTCGCAGAAAGGGAGGCGAGCAAGGGAGGAGGGAAGAAAGGAGGGGCTGCCGGGGAAGAGGAGGAGGAAGGAAAGAAAGAAAGCGAGAGAGGGAAAGAGGACGAAGACGATGGAAGAGGGCAGAGGAGGAGGGAGGGAGGGACGGAGAGCGCAGCCCGGCCCGGAAGCTAGGTGAGTTTGGCATTGGAGCCGAGAGACGCGGGCCTGAGACGCCGCCGCTGCTCCGAGCCGAGTGTCTCGCCTCTTTCCCTGATGGGATTCGCGTCCGCGCCGTCTCGAGCCCGCAGCGCCCCAGTCCTCGGCCCTCGCCCAGGTTCACTGCAGCCATTCAGAGGTCCCCAGGAGCTGCTGCTGGCGAGCCCGCTACTGCCGGGACCTATGGTGAGCAAGGCTCCCTGGCGAGGGGCGCCGGGCAGAGGGGGCCGAGGCGCATCCTTGGGGGGAGAAGCAGGGGTCTCAGGCTGTGGCCGTGGCACAAGGTGGCCTATTTTTTTCCAACAGTGCTGCTAGAGGTGGAGATGCTGGCACTGAAAGGCACTTCCATATCTGCCACGGCCTCTTCCCAGGCCAGTGGCTCCGTCCGGCGGCCCGGGCGATTTCCCTCCTTGGTCGGTTCGGGGCAGGAGAGGAGGGAAGAAGAGAAGCCTTTAGCGGGGGGTCGTTGGGAAAGACTGTGGGGTCTTGAGCGTAACACGCTGCCGGTGGACTAGCGTTTGCGATCCTGGGATGGCAAGGGCTCGGAGAGAAAGGAGAGTGTCGGCTCTGAGGTCCGGAGAGCGTCAGGGGGCTCAGGGGCAGCCGGCTGGAGAAAGAACATCTAAGCGAGGCTGGTTCTGCGGGGGGGAGCGCAGGTTTGCCGCCTCTGGAGCGTGCGCGCCGCCGGAGGGGCTGCGTCGAGGGGAGTGTCACCGACCCGGCCCCCAGCCGGCGGGAGCCCCCGGAGAGCTAGCTACCTGTCGCTGCACCACGCGCCTCCTCCACGAGCTATTTTCGTAGACTTGCAGCATCCAAGGAGCCTCTCCTCTATCATTTCATGGTGTGGGGTCCGTAGAGACGATGGCCGTGGTGCCAGGCGCTCCAGGGACGCGTTTTCCTGCAGTGTCGTGTCCCATGGGGAGTTGGTGGCGAGAAGCGCGGCGGACGCGCGGCTCTTACTGGCCCTCCCGGCCCGGAGCCAACGGGACAGCGTCCCGGGATCCCCGGGTCGCTGCGGACCTCTCCCCGTGGGAGTTGGGCCCGCGGCCTCAGACGCCTCTTGGGCACCGCTTAGGTGGGTGGTTTGTGAGAATTGCGGTTTGTGGGCT
Organism: Diceros bicornis minor; assembly: GCF_020826845.1. Lineage (NCBI taxonomy): Eukaryota > Metazoa > Chordata > Mammalia > Perissodactyla > Rhinocerotidae > Diceros > Diceros bicornis. Next base: position 4,223,172 of record NC_080763.1, on the reverse strand, counting down.
GAAGGCTTTGTGAGCCGTTAAAACATCAAAAGACATAGACTTGGTAAACTGAGGCTACCTCTGAACACACGTCGACGTTGGGAGAAGACTCGGGCAGGGAAGCAAAGGACAATCGCCACGAGCTGCATCCCCGCCCCCCAAGAAAAAGTTCTGGAGACGAAAGTTCTTTTCGGCTTTTATCTTTTTTAATTGAAACAAAACTGGGGAAAAAACTTGATTAGAGACGAATTCTTCTGAATCCGAAATTGAAATACACCCCGCTCTTCCGCAGCCCCTGGGTTTCCGCGCAGCGCGCGCTCCCGCCGCAGTCCGGGGAGATTCCTGGGAGCCGGGGCTCGTCTGGGATCCTGGGCGCCCGCCCCTTCCACTGTCCCTTCGCCGCGGGGACCGGCCCTTCTCCATCTGCTTTTCCCATTTCTGGAGCTCCTCCCACGAGGCTTTTTTAGGGTTCCAGGCGTCTCAAAAAAACTCTGCTCTCCCCAACCCTTTCTCAGTCAGCCCCAGCGGTGGCGCGGGAGCGGAAAACCTAGAGCCGCTCCACACGCGGCGCGGCTCCGGCCGGGCGCGGACGGTCGCGCAGGGGCGCCCGCGGGCTCCACCCCGGCCGCGGAGTCGGGCGGCGCCGGACAGCCGCGGCGGGAGGGAGGGCTGAGCGCTTGATTCTTTACTCTTCCTCAAAGACTTCCCGCGCGTGGCCCCAAGAAGAAAACCACGTTTGTGGGGGAAGTGAGGCGGGAGACCTGAGCTCTCGATCTCCGAAGCGACCCAAGGCAGGAACCGGGAACCTCAGGAAGAGGAGGCGGATGCAGGGGGCTTGGGAGCGGGAGACGTGAGACTCGGGACCCCGGGGCGGGCCTGGGCTGACGCAGAGTGTCGCGGGTCAGGGTTTCGAAAAGGCCCCTGTGCTAAGCGACACACGCACGCAGCATCTTCGGTTAGTCAGGACATCCCAGTAATTCCTTGAGCTGTGGGTTGGTAAAATTCTTGAGGAAATATTTGCTGCGACTCTGCAGCTGGTGCAAAGGAGGAAGGGAGGGGGAAGGAAGTGGCGGGGGGAGGCGTGGGGGGTTAAAAAATAAGACAAGCTGGAGAGAGAGACGCAGACGCAGAGGTCGAGCGAAGGCCGAAAGCTGTTCACGGTCTTCTCGACTCCTGGGAACGTGGTGGGATTTCCTTTCCGCGCCGGGTCGGGAGTTGTAAAACCTCGGCGACATTAAGACCTGAAACATGTGATGCGCCCTCTCCGTGGCGACGCCTCCTTTCGAGCCGGCCGGAGCCGTGAGCGCCGGCGTCCGCCCCTCCGCCGCGAAGGGCCCCGCCGGCCGCTGGCTCTGGGGATTTGCTTTGCCCGGGGGGACGCCGCGCCCGACGCGGTGCGGAGATTCTCCCCGCGAAGGAACCGGAGAAAAGAGTGTAGCGGCCGCTCCCTCCCCGCTTTCGCACCCGGGTCACCGCCTGACTACCTCCCCCTCCGGCCCCGCGCGTGACAGGGTCCCCAGCTCTTGGCTGGCAGCTTAAGCGGCTGCCCAGTGCGTCTGAGCGCTCGCAGGCGTTCGCCGGGGGGACTGGCTGTCGCTGGGAGCCCTGGCGGAGACCCTGGGGAGGAAGTGGCGGGGTGCACGTGCGGCTGTGTCCTGCAGGGCTTTCCTTTTTAAGTGCCCCTCGGAGGTGAGGCTATGAGCGGCTGAAGCTCCGCCGCCCCTACTCCCGGCCCCACTTGAGCCGGGTTCGCGCTGGAAGGCGCAGCCCCTATAGAGCGCCCCAGATCCTCCGGCTTCAGGCCGCCGGCGCGGGGGCCGGGCCCGACTCGCCGAACGCCCATGCAGAGGCGAGGACCATGTCCTCCGCGAGCGGCGCCCGGGGGCCGGCCGAGGGCTCGGGCCAAGCGCCGCCGGCAGCTCCCCTGGGCCGCCGGCGGCTCGGCGGCAGGCGCGGAGGTTGGCCTCTCCCGGAGGGGCGGGGCCGCGGGGGCAGGGCGCGCGGGCCCTTTCGCCGGCGGCCGCGGGGGGGGGGGGGGGGCGGCTCCTCCGTGCACGGGGCGGGGCCTCTGCGCGCACGTGACTCGGAGGGGCTGGAAGAAAAACAGAGCCAGTCTGCGCCAGAGTCTCATTATATTCAAATATTCATTTTAGGAGCCATTCCGTAGTGCCATCCAGAGCAACGCGCTGCCGCAGCTCCTCTGAGCCTTTCCAGCAAGTTTGTTCAAGATTGGCTGTCAAGAATCATGGACTGTTATTATATGCCTTGTTTTCTGTCAGTGAGTAGACATCTCTTTCTTCCCCCCTCCCAGGAATTCACTCTGCCCTCCCCACCCCTGCTCGCCTTGTGTCCCTCCCTTAGGACGTTCCTTCCAAAGTCCACACTCCGCTTTCTGGCAGCGCTGTTGCTTTCTTCTTGGCGGGGCAGCTTGGAGCTCTGAGCATACCGGTTCTGTTTAAAGTGCTGCTGGCTCCCGCTCGCACTCTCAGATCCGGTGCATCGCGAGAAAAGGGAGCGAGAAGGGGCTCAAGAGATGAAAGGTCTGCAGCCCGGGGTTGTACCTTATGGGCTACCCCCTACCCCCGCTTGACTGGGGAGCGCCCAGTGCCCCCGTGGCGCTTTCCCAGCTGCTTGTCAAAACTCACAGGTTGCTACCGGAATCATCCCCCCTTTCCTTGGGAGTGTGCGAGCGGGCGCCATCAGATGCTTTTTTGCTGGCATATCAAACTCATCAGCCACAGTAAAACAAACTGTCAAGCTACTCGTTCAGCTCCCAGACCACGATGTCTGCCTCGGCCTCTGGACCCTGGCCGCCCATTGCCTTCCCCCTGCCCCTGCTCCTCTTTTCCTCCCTCCTGCCCTGAACCAGCTGGAAGTTGTGGAAGTTGGGCTCGGAGGAAGGGGGGTGGAGGAAGAGGGGGAGAGGCTGAAGGTCTGAAGTGGAGAGCAATGGCATTTTAATTCTCCCTCCCCACTCTTTTTTACCCCCTCAATGTTAACTGTTTATCCTTGAAGAAGCCAAGCTGAGATCATGGTTCAGATAGCAGTTGGGACAAAAAAAGATTAACAGGATGGAGGCTATCTGATTTGGGGTTATTTGACTGTAAACAAGTTAGACCAAGTAATTACAGGGCAATTCCTACTTTCAGGCCGCAGCTGATGGCGCTGGGGGTGTGTGAGGGAGAAGACACCAACTTGATCCTTCTGACCTGTTTTACATCTTGACCTTCCATCTCTGGCCCTCTATGCATATGCAGAGACATCTCTGTTTCTCTCTAGTTATTGGTGTTTATTTATTTTTTAACCTTCCACCTCCTCCCCCTCCCCAGAGACACCATGATTCCTGGTAACCGAATGCTGATGGTCGTTTTATTATGCCAAGTCCTGCTAGGAGGCGCGAGCCATGCTAGTTTGATACCAGAGACCGGGAAGAAAAAAGTCGCCGAGATTCAGGGCCACGCGGGAGGACGCCGCTCAGGGCAGAGCCATGAGCTCCTGCGGGACTTCGAGGCCACACTTCTGCAGATGTTCGGGCTGCGCCGCCGCCCGCAGCCTAGCAGGAGCGCCGTCATCCCGGATTACATGCGGGATCTCTACCGGCTCCAGTCTGGGGAGGAGGCGGAGGAAGAGCAGATCCACAGCATCGGCCTGGAGTACCCTGAGCGCCCCGCCAGTCGGGCCAACACCGTGAGAAGTTTCCACCACGAAGGTCAGTCCCTGCCCTGAGTCTGGGCGGGGGAGGGCCCGGAGGGCCGGCAGTGGGGCAGTGGAAGCCCTGGGGGAGGGAGGTCAGGTTACATCAAAGCCCCACATCCAGGAGGCTGGGGACAGAGCTGCTTGCCTCAGAGAATTTCCAGAACTGTGGCTGAATTTACTTTTTGGAGACAGAGGGGAGGGGTTGTCGGAAGGGGAATGACACCACTCGGAGGTGGGCTAGCCCCAGCGGTGTGTTTTTGCTATATCAAAGCCTTTTCTGCCAAGGGGTTTTCTGCCTGTTTTTTTCAAAGCACCTACTGAATTTAATATTACAGCTGTGTGTTTGTCAGCTTTATTCAATAGGGGCCTTGTAATCCGATCTGAATGTTTCCTAGCGGATGTTTCTTTTCCAAAGTAAATCTGAGTTATTAATCCACCAGCATCATTACTGTGTTGGAATTTGTTTTCCCCTCTGTAACATGATCAACAAGGCGGCTCTGTGTTTCCAAGATCACTGGGGAAATGTTTAGCAACATGCTCCCGAGTGGAAGAAGAGGATGAGGGTGGTGGTGTGCATTTCCGCCTGCCTCTGCTCTGTGGGCCCCTCTCTCTCTTTACAACCTCTTGTAAAGAAAACTGTGTACACAAAGCCAAGAGGGCTTTAAGGGGGTCTGATGGTGGTGGAGTCAGGAGTCGACACATGGAAATTATTAGACATGTAAAGGAGACTGGGAGACGCTTTCTGTCTTGGGTGCTTGTGGAATGCTAGCTAAGTTTCACTGGTCAGCCAGCTGCCCCATTATCTGCTCCTTCAAATTAAAGGTATGCTTATTTCCCCAAAATAGGCTTCTACCATATAAGCAGAATTCACCACTCATCACCCAACTCTGAGCTATTTCTTACTTTTCAATCTCTCAAAAAAGTTCATGTGCTTTTTTTTGTCTTTTCCCTTTTTCTTTTCCTCCCCAACTGTGCCTAGAACATCTGGAGAACATCCCAGGGACCAGCGAAAACTCTGCTTTTCGTTTCCTCTTTAACCTCAGCAGCATCCCAGAGAATGAGGTGATCTCATCCGCAGAGCTCCGACTCTTCCGGGAGCAGGTGGACCAGGGCCCTGACTGGGAGCAGGGCTTCCACCGAATAAATATTTATGAGGTTATGAAGCCCCTAGCAGAAATGGTGCCTGGGCGCCTCATCACACGACTACTGGACACAAGACTGGTCCACCACAATGTGACACGGTGGGAAACTTTTGATGTGAGCCCTGCGGTCCTGCGCTGGACCCAGGAGAAGCAGCCCAACTATGGGCTGGCCGTCGAGGTGACTCACCTCCATCAGACACGGACCCGCCAGGGCCGGCATGTCAGGATTAGCCGATCGTTACCTCAAGGGAGTGGGGATTGGGCCCAGCTCCGGCCCCTCCTGGTCACCTTTGGCCATGATGGCCGGGGACATTCCTTGACCCGACGCCAGAGGGCTAAGCGTAGCCCCAAGCATCACCCACAGCGGGCCCGGAAGAAGAATAAGAACTGTCGGCGCCACTCGCTCTATGTGGACTTCAGCGACGTGGGCTGGAATGACTGGATTGTGGCCCCACCAGGCTACCAAGCCTTCTACTGCCATGGGGACTGCCCCTTTCCACTGGCTGACCACCTCAACTCAACCAACCATGCCATTGTGCAGACCCTGGTCAACTCTGTCAATTCCAGTATCCCCAAAGCCTGCTGTGTTCCCACCGAACTGAGCGCCATCTCCATGCTGTACCTGGATGAGTATGACAAGGTGGTACTAAAAAATTATCAGGAGATGGTAGTAGAGGGATGTGGGTGCCGCTGAGATTAGGCAGTCCTTGGGGACACACACACACACACATTCCCATCCACTCACCCACACAAAACATAGACTGCTTCCTTATAGCTGGACTTCTATCTTTAAAAAAAAAAGGAAAAAAACCCTAAACATTCACCTTGACCTTATTTATGACTTTACGTGCAAATGTTTTGACCATATTGATCCTATATTTTGACAAAATATATTTATAACTACGTATTAAAAGAAAAAATAAAATGAGTCATTATTTTAAAGGTAAACTGTGTTCTTTTTCTCTTTAACCTTTTCTCTATTCCTTCTGCCCCATCTCTTTCTTTTTTGTGTGTGTGAGGAAGATTGGCCCTGAGCTAACATCTGTTGCCAGTCTTCCTCTTTTTGCTGAGGAAGATTGTCCCTGAGCTAACATCTGTGTCCATCTTCCTCTGTTTTGTATGTGGGATGCCACCACAGCGTGGCTTGATGAGAGGTGTGTAGGTCCATGCCGGGGATCTGAACCTGTGAATCCTGGGCTGCAGAAGCCAATTGTGTGAACTTAACGGCTACACCACCCACCTGGCCAGCCCCTGCCCCATCTATTTTGAATGTGACTTTTTTCCTGTTGAGGTGGGGCTGGGAGCAGGACGGAAGTCAGAGGGTGGTAACTGGAGGTGGTTAAGTTAGAGGGACAGGAAGTAAACTGATGGTAGAAAGATGGTAATCGCCAGGATGAATTGTTTTCCATTTCTATTTAATGTTAACAAGAATGCAGCATCCTCTCCCATCTGGATGTCACATGCCTTGGAGAAACAGTGGGATGAAAGAAGTAGGCCAGATTATAGACTCAGTTTTGGGCTCCTCATAAGTCTTCTGTTTTTGCTCACCTGTTAGAGGTATGTCCCAGCTCATTGTGACAGATAAGAGTGTCTACTCTAGGGAAATGATTCCCACCTCTGCACCGAGTTTCCAGTTAGTATAGGCACCAATGCTGTATTTTCAAACCAAAACTAATTTGCACACTCACATATTAACATATGTGTACATGTGTGTTTTAACAGGAGGGGTTTTTTTTTTGTTTTGAGAAGTGGGTTTTATCAATGTGCCTTACCTTCAAAAAGTTTGGTGGCCACGATTTTAATATACCTCTGGTGGAATTCTCCAGTGTTTCTTGACTTTTTTCCCTCATCTCCTATTCCACATAGGAAGGCCTTCATCAAGTTCAAAATAGGCCGGCAGGGTTGGGGGATGGCGATAGGATCAGATACTGAAGGGTCAGAATTTCTCAGTAGGCACCAGGAAAGCCTTCCACTATATAGAATCTCTCAAGTCAAATGCCAACTCTCCTTGCCTCTCTGGGCTGCACCGCACTTCCCTGGAGCTGGGCAGAAAGTGGCCTACTTGGAGGAGGTGATGTTCTGAGCCAGGGTTTCTTCAAGGAGAAAGCTCAATTTTTGGCCAAAGTAAAAAAGAAAAATGCTAATGTGTGTGAGCAGCCTCTCGCACTTAACAGCTGCCAGCAAGGCAGAGAAATGGCCTTCTGGAATGACATGGATATAGCGGCTAAGAGGACCTGAGGAGAGATCTTTGCTTTTTCTTATTTGCCACCAGCAACTAGATTAAGCCCTGGCACTTTAGCCTGCTCATTTCTTATATGTGCGTGTTTTCTGCACAGGCTTGGGGCAGAAGCAGCGTTTCTGTACAGCCCTGGTGGTGTGGCTGCTAGGAGCGCATACCCCGTGGGAAGGGGGGACAGGAGTGGTGGTGGTGTGTTCATGCACACACGCTCTTCCACGGGCTCTTGGGTGTGGAGTGGGTGAAGCAGGATTCAGTTTTGTTTTTAATTACTGAAGTCCCACAATCCTCCAAAAGGAGCAGCTTAGTGGAAACCAATAAAAATAGAAGTGGAGTGGTTGCCAAAGCCCCAGCTCCCTGGAGAGCGCAGGTGGAGAGAGGAGATCAGAGCCCCAGGCAAAGGCAGCAAGACTCCACAGTCCCTCCAAACCTCTCCGCAGAGGAGATGCTACCCCCAGCGCCCCCCAGGTCGCTGGTTGATTAATGGTATGGAGGTCGAATGAATCATTTAGGGGAACCCCTGAGGTTCCCCTCGGGTGGCCTGGTTTGTTTTGCCCGATTTCCAGCAACTTTCTGAAATGTCCATGTCATTGAAAAGGAACTCGCAGATCTCTAGCACTTGGACAGATTATCCAAGGGCGAATCCTGAGCCCAGTGGCTACCCGGCTCAGGTCACTTTCCAGCAACCACCCTTCCCCCAACCTCTGCCTCCTTCTACTGGCTTATTTTCAGGAATGGATAATGTTGTTTATTTGTTCAGCCAAATATTTGGTCTGGGGAATTTACCGTGAAATTCTGTGAATTGCATATACCTAGTTAACAAAATAGTCCTAATACCACAAATGTTAGCATGAAAAACAACGAGCTACGACCAGCTTTAACTCTTTCAATTCTGTTTGAAGGCAGAGTCCTGAGGCCCGGGAAGATAAGGAATTTAATGTGTGTAGAGATGATTTAATGTAGGTTTCGGTATTTTATATTTTGGACATTATGGAAGTTATAGGGTGATTCTCCGCGCTGCGTTTGGATCCAGGCTGCCATTTCCCCCCTTCATATCTTTTTTCCCAGAGTAATGTTCCCATTACTTAAAGAAAGGTGGGGAGGGAGAATCGCTCTTGAGGCGTTCAGCGAAGTCGTAACCACATCAGAGGAGCTGCTCCGTCGATGCCTGCCCAACCCTTAAACTGGAACGGGCTTCCTAGGAGCTTAAGAAAAAAAGTCGAGGGTGGGCTCGAAACTCATCACACATTTCCGGCTCTCGTTGCATAATTTCGCTCAGAACGTGGCAGGTAATCCGCTGACTTTGTTTCCGGTCTTGACCTGGCCTCACTCCTCCGCGCCTTGCCGCCGGGCAGCGCGCACCGAGAGGGCAGGGGAGCCGCGGCGCAGCGGACCCCAATAATCGCGGCCTCGGACGGCGGTCCACGCCGGCCCACAGGCCGGGCCCCCCTTGCGCCCGAGCTCCGGCCGCGGGCACCAGGGGGCGTCCTCCCCGCCGGGACCGGACGGTGCACCTGCGGCCGCGCCCGAGCGCACCGCGGGCGGCTCCCCGCGTCCCTCCCCGGCCAAAGCGCGGGTTTCAGGTCTCCCCCCCCCCGCCCCGGGCTGACCACCCCTCCAGCTCCTCCGCCGTCGGGGACCCGGCGCTCAGGTGACACTCTGCAAAGGCGAATCTGATCAGCGCACGCAAGTCCTAAGGGCGGGTGCTCAACGCATTTGACGGGAAATGGGGTCCAGCGGCCGCGCAGAGCCCTGCAGTCTAGGGGGAAATGTCACCTGGGGACAGGGGTGTAAGAGGAGTGGAGATCTTTAGGGGTCTTCCGTGGGCGACGGAGAGCAGGAATTAGGGAGCGAGGTTCTCCTTGCACGGGGCTCGCAGTGGGGCCCCATCCTGGAGCAACTGGATGGGGGCGTGGGCGAGGGGGGAACAGAGCCACCTCACAGGGTCGGACGTGCAGACCCGTCCGCGAGCTGCCGGCTCAGCCTCCTGGGGACTCGCAGCACCCCGGGCCCGGCTGAACTGCCGCCACGCCCGCCCCTCGCCGCCCCTCAACTGATGGCAGGAGAACAGAAGAGGCCGGGTGTGCGTGAGTGGAGTTGGCTGATTGCTTTCAGAAATGAGATGCCAAGCCCATAATGTTTGGCAGCACTTCAGCCGACCTCCTCTGGCCTCTGGCCCAGGGACTCACAGTGCCGGGACCCTCGCCCGCCACCCAAACGCCAGAGCTCAGAATGGTGACCCCTAAGGTAAATCGAGAAGAATCAAGCTTGAGGCCCAAGTCTCCAAACTGTCCTCAGTTATACTTTTGCTTCAACACAGAGCAAATAGTATCACACACACACACATTCTCTTTTTAAAATAAGAATACAAAAGAAACGTTGGTGACCTTACATTACCTGAGAATCAGAAGGTTGCTAGTATTCCCTAGAGGAATTTAGGATAACCAGTGGACTGCCAATTAGAATTGATGCGGAGTATCCAGGCGTACCAATTGAGATAGACTAACACAATTCTGAGAACTGAACTGGAAATAAACTGGGAGTGGTGAGAAATGTGGCCCCCGTGGCAGTGCAAGGGTCCCAAGTTCTCGTGCTTTCCCCACTTCGTGCAGAATAAATAAACCGTTCAAAAGGACGGTGGGCACCAATGAAGCAAGTGGCTGGTTTCAGGAAGACTTTTGGATTGCTCTAATATTAAAAAAAGAAAACACCACTGGAAATTTTGAAAAATAAATAAGAAATCAAGGTGTGCCACATTTAGTCAATCCTAGAAAAATAAATTAAAATATTTTCTCACTGAGGAAGCGGTTTGAAATTACCATTTATAAGTCATTTTACTTAAGGTATTAACTGAAGCCAGTTCCAATTGTCTCTGCTTTTTCTCTCCAAATATTCTCTAAAAACTCTGAATGAAAATATAAATGCTGTTATGTTGTTCAGAACAAACTATTCAGAAAATATAATACTATAGGATTCATTACTATAGAAATGTTCACTTCAAAAATGTGAAACTTGAGGAAAAGAAGACAAGCTGGAACAATTATTTGCTGAGTTGTGTTACTAATGGAATTTCTTAAGTCTAGCTTTCAGTCAGTTTCGCCACATTTTTCTGACGAAAAGATTTCATTGATCTTTTTAAAATTTGATTTCTAACAAAAACATTTAAAAACAACAACAAGGCCTCCCATCCTAAATTCCTGAATCCCCAGCCAAGGTGCAAGTAGGTTCTAGTTTTGCGTAGTTTCATTGCCATCACTTGAGCAATATTCTCCTCCAGTTTTATTAACTGAAGCCCTGGCTGGCAGATAATTTTCTAAAGGATCTAAAGCACATTGTTTGAGAGTTTAAGACATTGGATTCTTGTTTGTTCCTGAAATTGTTTCTCTGTCCCTCTGGTACCAGCAACTGAGTCCACCCTGCACATAGCTGCCCATTGCCCACTGGAGAAAATGTGTAACTGTGTTCATCTCAAGCTTTATGTGGATTTAATTTTTTAATCCTTATCATTTGGTTTTCAAAGCAGTTTGTTATTGAGGTAGGACCCAGAAAAAAGTATGCACTTTATGAGAAGGGGAGAGAGAGAGAGAGAGAGGGAGAATTTCTAATTCAATATACTTTAGTCTTCTATTGATTATTTTGAAAAATAATCAGGTGGTCTTTTTCAAGGATAACAACAAGTATGGTTAAGGCTATACCCAACATCCCTTGAATTCACCTAGCATTCCAATGTAGAAAAAGGTGTATCTTTGGAGAACTGACTTATAAACCTTCTTTAATTGGTCCGTGAGAGTTATATAATCCAAAGCAACAACTTCACCTCCAGAAAGTTCAGACTCAACTATTGAATGTGCAATTGTAATATCTCATTCCAGTTGCTTGGGTGCAACTCTCTTTTCTCCTTCTATTGTTTTCAGCTTTTTATGATATTTTAAAAGTTTTTGAGAAAGCCAATTTGCTTAAAGCCTCATCATCGTAAAACAACCATTTATGTTTTCCTATGTTCTTTTTCGGTCTTTGTCCATATATTTACATATTTCAATATGGTTTTTATCTTGTGTTCTGTTTTTCTTAATTTCAGATAAATATTATAACCTTAACATATTTTAAATCTCAAATATATGGTTTATATATATATTAATGTGGGTTACCTTCCCTCCTTTGTGAAAGTAGGCTGGGTATAAAACTTACATAGTTATCCTCAGGTAATTTTAAGCAGCCTGGCTATAATAGCAGATCTGTGGGTACCACTTCCAAATTTCATTAAGATTCTTACTGGCTTCTTAAGGCTCAGCTTAAAAGTTGTGGTCCTAGAACTAAACGGAATGCTCCTTGTGTGCTTTAAGTATCCTAAAAAGTGGGTTGCCTGACATCTGGGGCTCAGACAATTTTACTCTGGAGGACTTGTGTTCACCTGATTTAGTCTTCTTGGGAATAAGTTCCTTCTCTGGAGAAAGGCCATTGTGACTCGGAGAAGCAGAGATGTGCTAAAGATCTGTCTCATGTGCTCAGAAACCATTTGTGAGAAATCTCCTACTAGACTCCGTGTCTCGTTTTCCTGCCCTGATTTCTTGCAATGGTTTTCTCAGGAACTGAAGGTAATGGGAAGGGGAGGCAGAATTATCTAAATAGAGTAATTACCAAATTGAAACCTATTCAGTTGGGTTACTAGGCTCAGAACCGACCTTGACACTTGCAACCTTCAGATTCCAGTTGGTTGGGGTCAGACACAAATGTGGAGTTGCTGAGTGGTTTCCACATGCTTCTTTTGTGTGGGCAGACAAAAGATGTTTTTCCAATGGGACTCACTCTTCATGAGGCCTGACCCTCGAAGGAGCAAACTAATCTCAGGTGATTTTGAGATTTTAGGGCACTAAGAGAACTCTTAAAGCACGGAGAAGTAATTCAATGGTAACTTAAAAGAGTTAATTTACCTCTAAAAGGTGAGTTCTTTACTCTGCTGAGTCCCTCACTTCCTCTGCGATCAGACTCATTATTTGCATAGCAAAGCGCTCTGTTTCATGGAGAGGAGGGGTGGGCATTTTTCCCACCGTCTTTCGGACTCAGCAGTGTGACCTGAAGGTTTGATCAACCTTTCCCTTCCCCTAAACTCCAAAACTTCAGACTGTTTTGCTCGTTGTCTACTTTGAGATCGGCCAGCTTTTCCGGATGGAAGAGTTGTAGCATTTAGCATACAGCTGCGGACTTGGTTGGTTTCCACCAGTTAGTGTACACTTGCCGGTGGAAACTCCAGGAAAACAAACTCCACTAACATGCCCTCTCCTCTTCTTTACAGACCTTGCCTTTTATTTTTAATTAAAAACCCAAATAAATCAGAGAGGAGATTTTTTCTATATTGATGACACTTTGCATGGCAATTACACAAATTTATCTTGATATTATGTTTGTCACTTGGCTGTCCTGCTTGTTCTACCCAAATTCAACTACACACTTAAATCATGATCTCCAAGGGCCTACACTATGTGTAGGTTATCGTTTATTTGGTGGTCACTTAACAATTCTCCAGAACTAGCTCATAATTTATTTTAACCAAATATACTCCACCTTAGAGACCCACCATCATAAATAAAGGGGATTTTTCAGCATTCTAGGAGATTGAACACTCTGAGGTTCTAATTAGCATGAGATCTGCTGGTACCTCCTTTAATGCGTTTATTATTTCCAAATTGGGAGATTAGTCACAGGGGTCTGAGGGAAGAAACCAGGCCCTTAATAAGCTCTCAATAAGAAAGGGCAATTACAAAAATATGAAAGATTTGCTGCTAGAAGCCAAACTGTGATTTTGAGTTGAGACTGTTACATTTTGAGCATTTCTGGGAGAATCTAAATCTTGCCATATCTCCCTAATAGCAATGATGTTGTATGCCCAGTCATGGTGACTTTAAGAACAGTAAATTTAAGGAAATGTTGGAGGAAGAGAGCGACAAGCAGGACAAAACAATCTGTTGTCTCTTCTGCAGTATTCCACCTGTTGACAACATCGACAGGCTTCTCTGAGAGAAGTATGGCTCTGGGGAGGGCGCTGTGACTGGGTAGGGGACAGTCAGGAAGGGGCTTCTATTTTCCCTAGAATAGTTCATAAAGAAAATGTATTCAGGTTGTACATGCATAATTAAATATAAATACCCAGAATTTTTGTTTGTTTGTTTATTGCAATAACATTGGTTTATAATGTTGTATAAATTTCAGGTGTACATCATTATACTCCTATTTCTGCATGGATTACATCATGTTCTCATGTTCACCACCCAAATACTAATTACAATCCATCACCACACACATGTGCCTAATCATCCCTTTCACCCTCCTCTCTCCCCCCTTCCCCTCTGGTAATCACCAATTCAGTCTCCATCTCTATGTGTTTGTTTGTTGTTATTATCTACTACTTAATGAGTGAGATCATATGGTATTTGACCTTTTCCCTCTGATTTATTTCACTTTGCATAAAACCCTCAATGTCCATCCATGTTGTCACAAATGGCTGGATTTCATTGTTTCTTATGGCTGAGTAGTATACCATTGTGCATATATACCACATCTTCTTTATCCATTCGTCCCTTGATGGGCACTTAGGTTGCTTCCAAGTCTTGGCTATTGTCAATAATGCTGCAATGAACACAGTGTTGCACGTATCTTTACGCATTGGTGTTTTCACATTCTTTGCATAAATATCCAGCAGTGGAATAGCTGGATTGTAAATACCCACAATTTTAAATAGAAAAGTAAGTGTCTACTAAGAAAAACATCAATTTATAAAGAACTGAATGCATCCCTGTGTTGTAATGCTGGGGCACTATTTTTTTTTTTTAAAAGACATGGATATGTGAACAGATAGAAGCCTGGGCATTGGTGGGAAAATTATGTTTATGATGAAAATGAAAATGTCCCTGAGGTTAATTTAATACAGCACCTACTAAAATGTCCTTAAATATATTTTATGGCACTTGAAGGATATTCAGATGGGTCAATGAATGAGGAAGACTATCACCTCAAATTTTAAGGCAATATAGTAGACTGGCCCTAGCGGATATAAAAATATGTTATAAAACGACAATTATAAGAAGTCTTTGTCATTAGATTATCAACAGAAAAAGAGATCAGTGAAGTAAGCAGATAGCTCAGAAATAGATTTAAAATATTCTTAGAACTTGACATCTGACAAACTAGAAGCAATAAAGGAGTAGGTGCAGGAAGTACTAAGAAATGCTACTTGGTTAAAGGGTTATCATGTGAAAGTGATTTAATATAGAAGCAAACATCACACCCAACTTCAGAAATGTCTAAACATATTAGAGAGTTAATCATAACTTGTTTTTACGTTGCCTATTATCCAACCTATTGAAGAAACACACACTCAGACTACTTAAATTGAGGGTATTATTAAAGGTAAAGAAACTGAGTTTGATAAATATTTTTAAAAATTTATAACAAAATGTAATAAAATAAAGATAAACAGCAAAACAATGGAGTACAAAATAGGACAAGTGCTTGATAAACATTTACTATAAAATATAAAATTTATGGCTATAATCCAAGGTCCATTTGAAAATTTATAGTCAAAGTAACTGAAGAGATGCTTTAGACCAGGGGTTGGCAAACTTTTTCCCTCAAGGGCCAGGTAGTAATCTTTTAGGCTTTGTGGACCATGGGTCTGTCACAACTACCCAACTCTGCCCTTGTTGCTCAAAAGTAGCCACAGAGAATAGTAAACAAATGCATGTGGTTGTGCTCCCATAAAACTTTATTTATGGACATAGAAATTCAAATTTCATATAATTGTCACATGTTATTCTTTTGATTTTTAAAGATTTAAAAATTTATTTATTTTTAAATCTACAAAATCTATTTAAAAATACAAAAACTGTTCTTAGTTCATGGGCTATACAAAAACAGGCCACATGCTGGATCTGGCCTGAAAGCAGGAGGATGTCAACTCCTGCTTTTGGCTGGTGTTTCCCAAAGCATTGTCCTTGAAACAATAGTCTCAAGAGTTCTTTTCTGAAAACAAAATCCGGGGACCAAATACATTTGGGAACCCTTGGGAACTGTGTTACCCTCTTGGAAATCTACAATGAGCATTCACATGTTAAAGGCTTTGAGAGGGAGAAACCTGCTTCCCTTGGGTCAACCCAGTGAGGCCTCAACTCAGTTGATCACAGCACTCCCTTCCATCCCACAGGTCTTCAACCTACAAGGCCTTTTGCATGATCTGGCCCTTGCCTGTCTCTGAGGGCACTTCAGGCCTCCTTTTCCTTGTTAACGTGATTCCAGCCACACAGGCCTTCTTTCTGTTGTTTAACCACCAACCATTCCCACCTTGGTTGTCCTGTCTGCTCTCCCCTCTGCCTAAAAGATTCTGCTGTGAGAGCTTCACAAGGCTGGCCTTCTTGTCATTCAGTTCTCAGCACAAATGTCTCCTTCCCAGGAAGGCCTTCTCTGAAAACAAACAGCTCCCTGCTCTAGCATGCTCAATGGCAGGATTCAGTCTGTGTTCTTCACTCAATGTCATATGAAAATTTCTCGCTGTCTCTGTGCACGTGTATCATCTCCTCACTGCAATGAGAGCTCCATGAGAACAGGAAGCTGGCCCCTCTTGTCTTCATTAGATCACCTGTCCCTAGAAGAAGTGTCTGCACATAAAATGTATGCAATATAATTTTATTCAGAGAGATTGAGAGAAATGGACACAGAGATGGGGATGGAGAGAGAGATGGAGAGAAAGAATTTCACAGATTACTTTTCAAATTTTGGAAAATAGTATTTTGTGCAAGAAATACAAACGCTAAATTATCACTTGAAAAAATGTACAATGTCCCTGGCAATTACAATGCAAATTAATACAACTTAAAGTTTACATTGCAACTCAAAGCTTATTCTAAACAGCTCATGTAATTACACCCATCAATTGCAGATGTTTTTGTAAATGGATCCATTTATTTTTTTCTGGGGCATACAAATAACCTGTAATAAGAACTATAAAATCGTTTATACTCTTTGACACTTTGGGGAACACACCTCAGAGAAATAATCTGAAGAGGAAAACAGTAATTTTTTTCCAATAAATTGATATCAACGCTGGGTAAAATAGCAAAAGATTGCAAACAATCTTTCTATGGTTGTTAAAAATGACAATAGTGTAAATTATATCAATACCTGGACTTGTATTTATGGAGCAATATTAAATGAAAAGAGCAGAACACAAAACATGTGCCCGTGGATTACATCAATGCAAAACATGCATACACTTACTAAACATAGATAGACAAGAAATTGCAATAAAGTGAATTAAATTTCATGTTTGTTGCTGTCTCTTCTCTGTCAAGTTAAAAAGTTGACAGAGGAAAAGAGATTGTCTGCACTGAGGAGAGAAAACTGGTTCTGCACATGCTTTAATTTGTCTGAGGTCAGAGAGAAGCCTTAAGTATCCTGAATTAAAGGTGGCAAAGCTTGTCCAGTTCAGCTTTGCAAGGTGAGCTGCGGTGTGCTGGGCCTGTGGTCCCCAAGGCGTGTCCCACTTAACTCACACAGCTGTCCTCTGAGTCCTTGGAGAAGCAGGTTACTAGGTACTATGAAGTATTTGCATTAAATAGGGTGCTTTAGCATAAGTTACATGGAAAACACTAGTTTCTACACTTTGAATTTGTTAGCTTTTTTCTGTTGGTTTAAATGGTTAACAAACACCTGCTGTTGAAAACTTTCAAAAGCAAAAACTTTCCCATGCCTGGCCATGCTAAGATTAGTTAAGGGGCAAGAGCATGGCCCTGTATTCAGAGGTGCTCTGTGGTCCCAGTCCAGTATGGAATGAGTGCCAAGGTGCCCATCTGAGTGTTTTGCAGACTAGGCTGTTTGACCTGCAGTGCAAGGATCCACTGGTGTGTACGTGAGCTCTGTGGGTGAACACTGGTCTGAGGAGAACTGTCATGTAATTATAGTATCCACAGCATCCAACCGCCACCCAACCTAGCCTAACAGTTTGCACTGGGAGTGGGCGTCATAAGGATAGTGAGAATGAACTAAATGTTTATGGAGACTTGTCCAGATTCATGGGAGAAAAAGCACTGTGTAAAAAAGGCAGTGTGTTAATGTGTTCTGGAAAATTATATTTCTTTTTTTTTTTTTAAACTGAAAGTTAGAGCTGGTTGGGCAGAAATGTCATTTCAAGGTAGCCTTCATTTTAATTCTTTTGAAAGTTTTGGGCAAATTCTTTTCTTATAAGTTGTGTCTATTTGGAATATGGTGGATTTTGCCAGCATACAAACTTGTAGAATTGGGATTTGACTGGGCTTAACGTAAACAAAATATCATCATTCTCATCAATGAATAAATAGAATCAATTGTTCAATTCATATATATCATTATGTCACTTCTTTATAGTGTGCAGAGTAAGCAAATATAATCTCTGCAAAACATGGTTTATAATCCAGGAATAATTTTTACCAAAGTGTAAAGAAATGTAGTGGTTAGAAATGTATATAAGTGCTAATAAGTTTTAAGTGCTATCAATTGAAATTTGCTTATGATTTTAATGTAGCTAGTTAGCTAGCTAATCCTTTATGTGTTTTCTTTTAAAGAGATTATTTGAACACTGAAGGCAGAAAATTATGATTAATGTAAAGTTGCAAAGTTAAAATAAATTGCACACAATATTTGTAATAGCATTGGCTCACCTATATGGCCTAGGGTATATAAACAGTTTTTATTTAGTAGATTACTTGTAACTTTAACTATAACATAACATGGGAATAAATTGCTAACTGATATGTGCTTTTATAGCTTATCAGCCCGTATTCTAGGTGCCGTATGGGACCTAAGGTTAACACAATTCTTAGCTATTGAGAGCAGCATTTCCAGTATCCTCATCAACATTATTAGGTGGACAAGGTGGTATCATTCTATTTAATTCAGAATAATTGTTTTTTAATATTTGAGAATGACTCTTCTTTGTAATTGAAGGAGATGCTTAGAATATCCTTAATATTACACTGTAATTTTCTTGTAACAGACACATAACTCAGCAGTTCATTTATATGCGTTTCATTAGGCTAACCACATTTCATAGCAGACCTGCAAAATAAGGAAACATACTGAGGTACTGGAGACTGCAGATATCAAATGTTTTAGTGCTGGCTTTCAATTCTGTTTACATTTGATTTAAATTACTTCATAGCTCTTTACATTTCTTTCTCAGGTGTGCACATTATTTTCTTCTTTAAATTGCATTTTCAGTAGGATACTCTACCTTGTCTGTTAACCTAGGGAAATCTGAAGACCTTACAAAGAGTTGTTTGTCATCCTGTTGTAAAGTGATTGATCTGGAAAGAGGCAAAGAATACTTTACTTAGAAACTCAGTTTATTGCATGATTTCATATTGAACAGAAAATTAATCTACACTATAATTTTCAAAACGAAAGGATGCTTTTGAGCACTGTCACTGGAATGCCTCCAAGTGAGGGAGATTGGGCCAGGTGACCGGGGAGGCTTGTGAAGACAGTGTGGGTGTGTTAGGGGTGAAATCAAAACAGCCTAAGGAAGGAAAAAAATCAAACCAAGAAGAAAAACTGAAATGGAATTTGATTTGATGAAGAAAGCTAATTCGTAGTAGAAAGCAAAGCCATTTGTTTTTCAAACCTCAGATTTTACATTAGGTCAAGTGTGAGCTAGAAACCAGAACAGATAATTTATATGATGGTAGGACAGAAAACCAAAATGGCATGAAGAAGAACAGTGAAGGCTCAGATGCCTGATCTGGTGGCCTGCAGACTCATAGGGTCTGACAATGAACACCTGGGGTCAAAGAAGCATTAGCTGAAGTCACCACAAAGAGTGAAAGGAACTTGCTGAAGAATTCAGGGTTGACTGACAAGATGCCTGAATAAAATAATACATGTATTTTTAAAAAGAGAATTAATCAGCCTGCCAATTTAACTTTACTATGTGGAGATACTCAAGTTTATCACAAATTGTCTTCATGTGAATTGTCACATTTTCACAGAGTGAGTGAAATTTGAACTAGCCCTCTGGCTTGAGAACTGGTGTCGTCAGGACTCCTCCCCTGCTGTGGCCCTGCAGGGACTCGGAGGCAGCTTTCCCCCACTCTCCAGACATGCATTGCTTCTCCACACAGGTTTTGTGTCCAGGTTCCTCCTGGGACCAGAATAATACTGTATTATTAGGGCACTTATCTGTGGCTGTGCCACAGAGGGAAAGAAACCGATTTTGTAAATTGACACCTTGACCTCGCCCCTGAGCGGACAATGATATAACCAACTTAGCTAACTAGTCACAGACCTAAGTAGATGAGCTTGGTTGACTGAGGGGAAGCAATAAATTATGTTTGTATTGACCTTAGTAAACCTTTTAATTCTTTCCCACATGATATAGCTCTCAACAAATTGGGAAAATATGGCTTGGAATCTAGGTAATTGCACAACTGCCGACCAGCGGCCAAGGCCTGCAGCATCGTTTTTATGCCTTGGTATGCTCAGACAGGTTCATCACCTGCAGGGAATAATGGCACTTCAACTCCCTCCTGTGGGGCCCAGAGAGGATGCTGACCTTGAGGTGCCTACAATGGAGGGAGGAGGGGACAGGGCCTCCTGCTTCATTAGGGAGGAAACGCTGCTCAGATGTGTTGGGTGTCAGGGCTAACGTGAGGAGGCCTGAAGGTTATTGTTGCATTTCTCCTAGCAGCTGGTCTCTCAGACTGGAAAGAAGGACCCACTTTGCCCCCTTGCACCATTCATTAGGCTGCTGGTTGCTGTCAACTTGAGTGGCAATCTTCCTTATGTGTCCTGGGCTTTTTGTCTATGCTTGTTCACTAATAAGTTGCTTCACCCTCTCTCTCTTAGCTACAAAGGGGAATATACTAAAAACTTAAATGGCTTCCAAATTGGAAAGTCTATACAATTTGTAGAAAATTCACTCCCTCACTCAATCAATACACAATTTTTGACTAACTACTACTATGTGTCGCCACTGTACTTGGCAGTGGGCACACTGAATAAGATCCAGTCTTTGCTCTGGAGGAGCTTTCAGCCTATTTGATGACACTGACATGTATGCACATAAGGACTATATTAGTTTGCCAGGGCTGCCATAACAAAATACCACCTTCTGGGTGATTTAAACAAGAGAAACTTATTTTCTCATAGTTCTGGAGGCTAGAAGTCCAAGATCAAGGTGTTGGCAAGTTTGGTTTCTTCTGAGGCCTCTCTCCTTGGTTTGTAGATGGCCACCTTCTCCCTGTGTAGACATGGTCTTTCCTCTGTGTGCACACATCCCTGGTGTCTCTGTGTGTCCAAATTTCCTCTTATAAGGACACCAATCAGATTGGATTAGGCCCCACCCTAATGGCGTCATTTTAACTCAATCACCTCTTTAAAGGCCCTGTCTCCAAATACTGTCACATTCTGAAGTATTGGGGGTTAAGGCTTCAACATATGAATTTTGGGTGGACACAATTCAGCTCATAACAGTGATACGATGGTGAGATAAGTGTTAACAGGTATGGAAAGTTTTACATGAGCTCAGACGTTGTCTTGGCACCAGGACGAACATCAACTCTCAATATTACTAGAGTCCAAAGCAGATGTCACTGTGGCAATGCAATGGATGGAATCAGGTCTGTGGTCATGATCATTTGGCTAACATCAAGTTTAAATCTGAGCATCTTTGAGGTGGGGCACATGCTTGTCTCTTCTCCACATTTAGAACACCTGTTTAGTCCTTAGAGGGATTGAAGTTTGCAATCCCTGGCTAAATTCATAAGGAAGAAGAGAAACATTTTCCTAACCATCCCATAATTTGCCAGGCCCTCCAGCCCACATGGAGTCAGTAAACTACATTATTATTCATCTAACTATTATTAGATTATAGAATTATTAGATAATAGTTAGATTATTCATCTAACTATTATTCTTTTCTCTCCACCCATTTTCACTGAGTTCTTCCCCAGCCAAACAAGAATCAGAGATGGGCTCATTATTGATCCCTACACCTCTTCACAGCTGCTCCTTTGGCTACTTGAAGATTTAGCCAAAATTTTGAAACTACTACTTAAGGTCCTGTTAACTTCCTAAACAGGACTTTCCCCTGAGACTATAAAACTGAATCTTCTCCATTCTCTTCTAATTTAAAATTGCACGTGATTGTGACGACGATAACCAAGACCCACCTTATGTGATCCTTTAACATTCAACTCCACTGCCAACTAGAAACCTTTCTTGGAATATCCTGGTTAAAATAGCAATGAGATAGACTCTGACTAGTTGATTCATTTCCTGGTATCAGGTGGCACCTCCACTGTGGTGTGGATGAAGTTGGTGAGTTTTACTGCAAAGGAAGGGTAAGTGCACAGGATATATCTAGATGCCTGAAACACTTTATCATCTTGGTATTGCCTATTTTTCTGTGATGGTTTAGAAATAACATTTCTAAAAATAACGTTTTTCAAACCAAAATAAAAATATTTTATGTGAATTGTAAAAAAGAGTGTTTTAGTTGTAATCAAAGAAATGCAAATAAAGCAAATCTGATTTATCACATTTGAACCTATCAGTTTGGCAAAAATTAGTGATAAATTATGTTTATATATTTGTAAGAATGTGGGAAGATGAGCACTTATACATTATTAATAAGGTGTAAACTGGTACAATTTCTGGAGAGCAGCTTGATGCTGGCTATCAAAATTTTGACTTCCACTTCTAGGAATTTATCTCAAGTGTACAAAACAATATATATAAGTCATCACAACATTGGAGAAAAAATAACTAGAGACCTAAATGTCCATCAATAAAGGATAGATCAAAACCATTACTGTGCATTCCTATAATGGAACTCTATGTTGCCATTAAAAAGAATGTCATAGCTATATTCACTGGCATGGAAAAATATTGCAGTAGCATAATGTCTTGAAAACAACTATGTAGGACAATTCCATCAATATTAAATTGTGTATATGTGTGTTTTTGTGTGTGTGTACATAGATGGTATGACAATGTTCAGTAGTATAGATATAAGGATAACCTCTGGGAAACGAGATTTGAGATGATTTTTACTGATTTTTAATGGTTTAGAGGAGTTTTACTTTCTTTAGTCTTTTATAAAGGCGAAACATTTTCTTTACATTATCTTTATAATTAGAAAAAAGTAAATTAAAAAATTTGGACAAAAATATGTTTCCTAGGGCCAAGACATTTACCAAAAGAGTTCCATTTTAATATCCAACTCTATAAACTATTGGCTTGCTCAAATATCTTAGTTTTATTTATAGGCATAATTCTTGTTATATAGAATATTATTAAAAGGGTTTGCATGTATCTGGAACTTCTCTTTTAATAAGTATGAGGTATTCCAATTGTGGCCAATTAAATTAGGAATATGCACATATTCATTGAAGAATGAATGTAGGGCTGAATTGTGTCCCCCCTCAAACTCAAATGTTGAAGTCCTAACCCCCAGTACCTCAGAATATGATTGTACTTCAGATAGGGTCTTTAGAGAGGTAATTAAATTAAAACAAGGTCATTAGGATAGGCTAATCCAATATAACTGATGTCCTTATAAGAACAGAAAATTTGGACAAAGACATGTACATAGGAAAGGCCATGTGAAGACAGAGAGAAAAGACAGCCATCCATAAGCCAAGGAGAGAGGCCTCAGAAAAAACCAACTCTGCTGACACCTTGATCTCAGACTTCCAGCCTCCAGAACTATGAGAGAGTAAGTGTCTGTTGTGTAAGCCACCCAGTCTGTGGGACTTTTTTATGGCAGCCCTAGCAGACTAACACAACAAGTAAACCCGACCTCATCCCTAACCCTTATTGAAAGTCTTGTGTTTGATCTGTAATATTTTGAAGTCATTTAAACATATAATACATGAATGGTCTTAAACAAATTTTATTTAGCTGCCCCAAATAGTGAAAAAAACAGACATAGTAAGCACCAACTTCAAAATCTTACACCTGAAAAAAATCATCTAAAGTAGAAACCTAAATACAATACCAAATAAATGGAATTATACCAGCCCTAGATTGAGTTGGATTTGGCAAAGAAATTTATATACACAGGTGTGGAGTTGTTCTGCAATTTCAATTAGATAAAAGTATTTGGAATAGAAATACGATTTTAATCAGAGCTGTATCTTGTAAAATTGAAGAACCTACTGTTTTGTTCCATTTATTGTTTTTGCATATATGGCTTTTCATAGACTTTTCATAGAGGAAAGGGAAGCCTCACAATCCAGAGAATTTAAAAAATGGGAAGAAGGTGAACTATTTCACTTAAATTGGTGGGCCTTCCAAAAGTTGTATTGACAAATGGAGTCCACAGAGTAATTTTTACGTAGCAATATCTAAAGATTTTAGATAAAGATTTTAAATTTTTGGAATGTAAAGGCATATTTGTATATGAAGGGTTTAATTTTACTAAAGTGGTAGTAGCTACTTGATGGTTACAAAGTACGAAATCCTCTGGAGAAAAAGTTACTTTTAGTTAACATGTGTTGGATCTTGTGTATTTACAGGAAATGTTTCAATTTAAGACCACTGATACATTAATAGTTTCCAGGCACATTTTATGACAGGGCCTAAGTTTGTTCTCTTTTGAACAACTAGGAAAGGATGTTTTTAAAGTAAGCACTTAGATTTGCCTGGATCTCATTTAGAAAGCAAGGGTCTTAACTTCAAATGTCTCTGAAATCAAACTACGCCCTGGGGTAATGAATTCCCCAGAGACGACCAATGTATCATCCATTCCATTTCTTTTTACCGTCATTCAAACTTCCTAAGTCTCTTGCACCCATGTGTTTTCTTTCTTGAAAAATAGTGAATAGGGGCTGGCTGGTGGCATAGTGGTTAGGTTCGCGTGGTCCGCTTCAGCGGCCCAGGGTTCTTGGGTTCGGATCCTGGGTGCAGACCTATGCACTGCTCATCAAGCCATGCTGTGGCGGTGTCCCATATACAAAGTAGAGGAAGACTGGCACAGATGTTAGCTCAGGGACCATCTTCCTCATGAAAAAAAAAATAGTGAAGGGATGCAGCTCCCGGTTGTCCCTGCATATCCTCCAATTTTATTCATGGAGAGTCTGTGATTTTACTTTCATACTTCCTTCAAAAAGTTGCTCATCATAAATCATTTATTACAATACTGTTTTAAAGGTCTGTGCTCATTTTGGCATTGGGGTTTGACTGGCATATTTTAGTGGCATTATAAGACCTCTAAGAATAGGGGGGATCTGCTTAGGTGGGAAAAAATATGAATGTATTCTCAAGAACAGGTCAAGCGCTATTGACCTGAGTCCTTTTGTCTTCCAGTGTATACCTAAAGCCCCCGAGTGGCCAGGTGACCCTAGTTGGGTGCTGTGTGCCCCCTCTTTTGGGGAGGGGATCTGGAGATCCTAGCTCTTCCTCTCTCCAGATCTCTCTGAACTGTGAGAGAAGACTGTGGGGTCCCCACTATAGCCCAATCCTCTGGTTTCAAAGCTTCTCTGGGAGTCCTGGCCTTTACCCCTGCAGGCTTCCCCAGGAAGGGAGAGGCCAGCAAGTTCTCCAGCTGAGAAGGGCTTTAACTAGCTCTTTAAAGCGATGAGGGATATTCCTACTGTCAGTGCAGACTGAAGAACTCATGGAGGCTCTGAGAGTGTGAGCTGGGGCTCCCTGAGCCAGCCTCCTGGTTTTAGGTGTCTGGCCTGCCTGCAGAATCTCCACAGGAGGGAGTGGAGTCCAGATTTCCCCTAGACTTTCTCCTAGGGAAGTTCAGGTAACACAAAAATATAGCCTCTACAGTTACATTGTACTTGGTTACACTGTACAGTTACACATGACTTGGTTATTTTCTCTAAAATCAAATGCCTCCTCAACTTAGGCTGTACAGTGTAGACCCTTAAAGAATTCTCATCTCCCCTAGGAGCCCATTCCTCTATGCCCATGTGGCCCCATTGGGCACAAGCTCATTTGTAAATGTGTGACAAGGGACCAGGTCTTCCCTGTGTCCTCAGTGATGAGCAGGTTGTCTGGCACATAACAGGGGCACACTTAATCCTTAGAAGAAATGAAAGTAATTGAATCAAGTGGATCTGAAGTATATATGTTCCTGAAGAGACCCTCTAAGTTGCAAAAGGTGCACTTTATCAAGCTTTTTAGCCAGGTGGTCTTTGTCGTGTGTGAGCAGTGTACCAAGCACTATGGGGATGCAGAGAAGTCTTAGATGGAACGAATTCCTGTTCCCAGTGAAGAACCTATAGTCAA
Organism: Diceros bicornis minor; assembly: GCF_020826845.1. Lineage (NCBI taxonomy): Eukaryota > Metazoa > Chordata > Mammalia > Perissodactyla > Rhinocerotidae > Diceros > Diceros bicornis. The sequence continues at coordinate 4,197,855 of NC_080763.1, read as the reverse complement.
CGGGAAACTGCTGCCGCCTTGACCCCATGTCCCCCTCTCAGCCCTGCCCTAATTCTCCACTCCCTGTCAAACTTCTTCGTGCTCCTTCCTCACCTCGTGCTACCCCTCAGCCCTCTCCTCTCTGCGTCCTGTACCCACCACTCCACGGAATCTGAGCTCTCTATGTCACGAATTTAGTCATCACCTTTGGTCCTCTCAACCTTAATTTCACCTCTAGGGGCATTTCCGCATGTGACCACTTCCTCATTTCCACTCTCCACCCTGGTTTCTTTTTGTCTTTCTGACTATTCCTTTCCAGTCTCCTTCACAGGTTCTCCCATCTCTTCTCAGATCTAAGTGCTGGCTTTTCTTAGACCTCTATCTTGGATTCTTTTTTTTGGGGGGGGGGCTGGGGCAGGGGTGAGGAAGATTGGCCCTGAGCCAACATTTGTTGCCAATTTTCCACTTTTTTTTTGCTTGAGGAAGATTGTCCCTGAGCTAACATCTGTGCCAATCTTCCTCTATTTTGTATATGGGATGCCGCCACACATGGCTTGATGAGCGGTGTGTAGGTCTGTGCCTGGGATCTGAACCTGTGAACCCCGGGCCGCCAAAGAGGAGTGCGTCAACTTAACAACTATGCCACCGGGACGGCCCCTAGGATTCTTTTTCTAGTATCACTTTTCTGGTTATTTTAATCATGGATGTATATCAGAAGCACTTGGGGAGTTGTTTTTTTAAGCCACACATCTCCAGACTCCAGAAATTCTGATTTATTGGGCCTCTGGTGTGTGTATTTTGAGAAAAGAAGATTCCACAGGTGATTCCTAATAACAGCCTTGTTGAGAATCATGGCTCTGTTTCTCTCTCCGTGTATCTCTCTATCCCCCCTCTCTCTCTCGCTCTCCCTCTCTCTAGGTGATCTCATCCGCTGCTACGGCTTCCACACACTGACAACTTTCAAATCTCAGTCTCCACCCCAGAGCTTGCCTGGCGTGCAGATCGCTGTACACAAGTGCATTCTTGGCGGCTCAGAGGCATCCCAGGAAACTCACCCTAAATAGAAACCATGACTTATTCCTCCAGATCTGTTCCTCCTCCTGTCCTTTCCATTTCAGTAGGTGACACTGTCATTCGTACAATCCAGAAACCAGACATTCTCCTTGACATGTTCTCCTTCATCCACCAGACTCAATAAAGCACCAAGGCTTGCCAAGCCTGTCTTCTAAATATGCAATTGCTGATAAGTAACTATTCTTTACTGCAAAAAAAAGGCAATTTCAAATGATTCAACCCAACACTTATCAACTTGTTCACTCTTCTCATTTCAACATCTTGGTCCAAGTGGTTCTTCAGATGGCTGAAATACAGTTCTTACTGGCCTCTCTGCATCTGCTCTTGTTCCTTCCTTCCATTATTTACACTGTCTCCAGAGTGATTGATTTTTTAATTGCAGATCTAATTACATTATACCTTCACTTATAATCTTCAGTAAGCTCTTGGTGCACTTGGATCAGGTTTAAAATTCTTAAATGGCTTAGATGACTCTACATCACCTGGTCCCTTTTTCCTCTGCACCTCATTCTAAGCAACTTTTTTCCTTCCAATTCCTTCTATGATCACATCCCATTGGACTTCTTCAGGTACCTTCTGGTTTAGGGACTTTGCACACGGTGGTTTCCTCGGCCTGGTAGGCTCTTCACCCCCTTGAGCTCCTTCAAATACTTCACATCTCAATCTAAACATCACTCTGCTGGAAGCTTTGCCTGATGCTCCCCACTAGGTTAAGGGCCCCTATTATGTAGCCCGAAACTCTCAATTATAGTACTAATCACCATTGTTATTCGTTTTGTAAATTGTTGTGCAATTATTTATCCAATAACTGTCTCTCTGTTAGACTAAGGCTCTAGGAAAGCAGGGACTATGTTCATCTCATTTTCCGCAGTATCCTCAACTTTTTACACGGTGCCTTAAATTCGGTTAAATCTCAATGTATATGCATTGAATGTGTGAGTCAGGTGGGAGTTAAGACTCTCACGTGAAAAACAAATAGCAGAAAGTATTTTAGAAACTTCATAGTAGAGGCATGAACAAAGCATAGGGGGTGTTGGAAGAGAGAGATTATCCTGGATTTTCCATGGAAAATTTCACACAGAAGGTGGTATTTGTCTTGGCCCCCTGCAGATGGTGAGGGATAGGGAATGGCATAGTGAGTAGAGGGAAAAACAAGAGCAAAGACGTAAAGGTAGAAAAAGATAGAGTAAGGTCCACGAATAGTCAGTGACCCAATTGACCTGAGCGTGAGGTGTGTGCTGAGGAGGCAGTAGGTGCAGAGGCTGAGAAGTAGACAGGAGACAGAGCAGAGGGTGACAGCCAAGGAGGTGAACCTTGTCATTTTCAGCCATGACCCCAGCAGTGCTCTGAGAGGAGTGAGCTGGCCTTTGTGGGCCAGGAGGACTTTGGGCACCCACACCAGTCAGGAAGATTGCAGCGAACCTTGTGAGAGAGAACGTGAGCCGGAACTCAGGTTCTCGCAGTGGGAATGAAAGAAAGATAACTTGAGGCAAAGATTCGAGAAGGAGCATTGCTAGCAGTTGGATGACTGGTTCCACTCAACAGCAGCAGAGAGACAGCAGGCCATGCTGACATTTAGGTCCTAACGCCAGAGAAAGGCATACCTCACCAACCATTTCAGAACAGCCACTAACTAGAATTCTAACTGGAACTTAAGGGGAACCGATGATTGTGTCACATGTCCATTCTGCAAAAGATGCAAGACTTCATTCATTAGACAAACATATTCACCAACCCTAACCCTGCTTTCTATCCAGTGTCCACTCTGCTGGAACATTCTTACTCGTCAGTAGTTGCTGAGGTGCTTTGTAGGCTGATTTTTAAACTGGTGATTAAAAAAAGTTTTTTTTGCATGTTTAACAATTCTTTTCCTTTCCCAGACAGTTGTTATGGTCCAGTCCACTTCACAGGTATACGAGAGGCTGAAAATGACCACTTCACATTTCCTGTGTCAACCAGTGACTCGGCGTCCTGCTTCAGAACCAGATACGTGTGGTTTTGCTTCACTTGGGGAATTCAGTAAAGAACATACTTCACATCAGCAGAAACTCTCGTAAATCTGTAAGAAGGACACGAGTAAAACCTCCATTTATAATCACATGGCTGCATGGAATTTGTTTCCTTTTCTTTAATGGAGAAGCTCTAGATTTTTCTCTCATGCCTCAGAAAAAGCTTATTCATGCCTATGAGCTGATTTTGAGAAGGGACACCATTGTCGTCTTTTTCTTGAATTTACTCTTCAAGATTAAAAAATAATTGAAGGAGAAAGTAAACTTCTAGGGGTTGTGATTCTGCTTTGTGTGTAAGAGCCATGCATTTTCCCTTTAGACTTGTGCTCCAGGAGAGGCTGCCAAAGAAAACAAACAGGCGGCTGGCCCTCCACGGTCTCTCCCGCGCAATGGCTGAGCGTCTGTATCTGGCCCTCCACGGCCTCTCCCGCGCAATGGCTGAGCGTCTGTATCCGGCCCTCCACGGCCTCTCCCGCGCAATGGCTGAGCGTCTGTATCCGGCCCTCCACGGCCTCTCCCGCGCAATGGCTGAGCGTCTGTATCCGGCCCTCCACGGCCTCTCCCGCGCAATGGCTGAGCGTCTGTATCCGGCCCTCCACGGCCTCTCCCGCGCAATGGCTGAGCGTCTGTATCTGGCCCTCCACGGCCTCTCCCGCGCAATGGCTGAGCGTCTGTATCTGGCCCTCCACGGCCTCTCCCGCGCAATGGCTGAGCGTCTGTATCTGGCCCTCCACGGCCTCTCCCGCGCAATGGCTGAGCGTCTGTATCTGGCCCTCCACGGCCTCTCCCGCGCAATGGCTGAGCGTCTGTATCTGGCCCTCCACGGCCTCTCCCGCGCAATGGCTGAGCGTCTGTATCTGGCCCTCCACGGCCTCTCCCGCGCAATGGCTGAGCGTCTGTATCTGGCCCTGTGTGCATAAGGTATGTGTCCTGGGATAGAGAGTCTTCTAGAAGCACAAAAACACGGACAGGAGAAGTAGGCAAGAGAGATTATTATTTATTTTTTAGTTGTAAAAGAACATTTAAACCATTACTATTTCAGCTTGGGTACAGATTAAGCTTTAAAATTTTTTCCATAAATAGCATCTTCTGGCTGTGCAGGTTTTGGCTCAGACACATCGGGATTAGGGAGATTAAGTGGAAGGAGATCAATATTAAGGGGAAGTCCTCAGATGGAAGGGTTTCTGCAGAAGACACCGGCCCAGCTTGGCGTAACGGACTCAGCCCCCCCAGAACCTCTATTTGAATACTTCGGTTGGATTGATGCCCTTTTGCAGCTTTCACGGCATGGAAAAAACATGTAATTTATTTTTTTCTGATTGAAGACTATATGTTCCTTAAAGATTCTTTGCCATTCTGTTGTCTCACGGCCTTTATTAGTGAACTGGAGGAGATTCTTGGACATGCATGATGTTACAAGCAAATTTAGGACTTCTAATTTTTATTGTCTGTATGGCACACGACAAAATTTTCCTAGGAACTTGATGTACTATTTATCTAATTTCTCCCTGAAATGCAAAGCATTTCACGTTTTCACAGGGACATTTACTTAGTATTAGTCTTTTAAAAGGTGTTTTTGCTTCATTTCTGTCCTAAATAACACCATTCCGTGTGTGTGTGTGTGTGTGTGTGTGTGTATGCCTGCACATGCTCGTTAGAAATTTGTCTTATTTCGTTTGACTTTAGAAGACTTCTGAGACTATTCGTCACACCTAGTGATCAGTGCACAGGGACCGCCCCGCCCAGAGAACACAGGTCTTGGAACTGAGGTGGCCACCCTTGGTTTAACAGCAGCCTGAACGCTCCCCATGGCCAGGTATTTTTTTTTTTTTTTTGGTGAGGAAGATCAGTCCTGAGATAACATCCGACGCCAATCCTCCTCTTTTTGCTGAGGAAGACTGGCTCTGGGCTAACATCCATGCCCATCTTCCTCTACTTTACACGGGATGCCGCCACAGCATGGCTCGACAAGCGGTGCATTGGCGCGCGCCTGGGATCCGAACCTGGGAACCCCGGGCCACCAAAGCGGAGCGTGCTGACCTAATTGCTAAGCCTGTGGCCAGGTATTTTAATATTTCCTTTGGCGAGTAGGACTAGAAAACATTGCCCTTTAAATTTATAGATGACACTTCCTTGGAATGAAAAACTAAAAGTGTACATTTGAGATCAGAATTAGACTTCAGAATAACTTTGATAGAAACAGCGGAATTAGCAGAGCAAAGCTTTTTTCTGCAGCAAATACATTTCCTGGTTCACAGAGCATGCACTCTGTCTCCTGCCTGAACTGAGACCTCGCTACCCCCTAGGACTCCTTCTGTTGGGTTTCCCCAGTGCAGTGCTTGTGGTCACTGCTCACTCTCCACATCTTACACGTTCATGGAGAGCGTGGTTCCTCTGAGGTCAACGGGATCTGCCGCTGTCTTCTTCTGACCACTTTTCTCTCACTTTCCACTGACCTTCACTGATGGGTCTGGCACATTCCTTCTGCATCCTTTCAACACGTTTGCTCTCCTTTTCCTCTATCATCATGGAAAAGATGTTCCTTCTTCTACCCAAGGTCAATCCCTGCTCTCGGACTCTCCATCCCATCCCTTCTGGCCTCCTTATGGCCCTCTGATTTTATCTACCTAACAGCTCCTGGATTTTTTTCATATCTCCAGCTTTGCTGCCTCTGTCTTCATCCAAGTCACCTCACCACAATCTTACAATCTCTCAGCTCCCCTAATTTGTCTCTCTGCACACAGTATTGCCTTTCCCAGACCATCCTTCTTCATAGAGCCAGAGCGAGTTTTCCACAGTGTAAACCTGAGTGTTTCACATACCCCTTCGTTCCCTTCCACCCTGGGTTCCCCTTGGTCGTTAGAATAAGGTCCAGACTCCCCAGCACAGCACCCAGGGCTCTGGACTTTGCTTAGCCCTGGGAGGAGATAACAAATCAAGTCTCAGCAAATTAGTGATATGGATTCAGGAAGTCTCCTTTGTTTATATATATACATATATATATATATATGCACATACATATATATTTAAGATTTCACATTGATCCATTTTTTTTCACTTCAATATACATAGTAAATAAAACTAAAATATATATACATTTTTTGCTGAGGAAGACTCCCCTTGAGCCAACATCGGCTGCCAATCCTCCTCTTTTTGTATGTGGGCTACCGCCATGGCATGGCCACTGACAGATAAGTGGTGTAGGTCCCCGCCCGGGAACTGAACCCAGACCATCGAAGTGGTGCATGCCAAACTTAACCACTAGGCCACTGGGGCAGGCTCTAAAATACATATATATATATATATATATATATATATATATGTTTTTTTTTTGGTGAGGAAGATTGTCCCTGAGCTAACATCTCTGCCAATCTTCCTCTCTTTTGTATGTGGGACACCACCACAGCATGGCTTGATGAGCGGTGTGTAGGTCCATGCCAGGGATCTGAACCTGCGAACCCTGGGCTACTTAAGCAGAGCGTGGGAACTTAAACACTATGCCACTGGGCTGGCCCCTAAAATATATTTTTTGAAGAGACAATTTCCAGTATATACATAGCCTAACTTTAAAGGGTCAAGAGAGAACTTTGGAGCTTATGGAATTTAGTCTTTTCTCTATAGGCCTGCCTATAAAGAAAATTGTTTCTGACATCTGCCAAATCTCTAAAAACCACACACTTTTTTCTTTTAGATACCTATGATGCATATTTGGGAGATTTCTTTTGTATGAAGATGTGATTCATAGGAAAGATTGATTACTAATTTAGAAACCATAAGTTCTAATTATAGGAAGCTGCCTGTGCGAGGCCTGTGAGCAGTCTCTGCCTATTTCCTAAGCTACGAGATGGTGGCAAAACTACTGCGCCACCTCTGTGAGCCTTGGTGAAGCATAACTAATAAAAATAATAGGCTATGTTATCGGATATTAAGATGCCTTACAAATAATAATCTTTTTTCTTAGTAACACGTGATGACTTAGGAGTCCTTTGGAATTTTTTTAATCCCTGAGGTTAGCCCTTACGTAATTTAAGCAAGAACAAAGAGATACAAGGTGGTGATATTTCCTGCTTCTCAGTGTATGTAATGCTATATACGATGCCAAATTAAACCATGAAATTGAAAACAAAATCAGCTAATATTTAGCATTTATGAGTATCATTTTGCTTTCACAACTGTTTCCAAATCTCAACTAATTAATTTATACACATCTCAAAGGAAGGTGATGATTACCTGTTTTACAGGTGGGAAGAAGCTGAAATCAGTTGTTAAAGCCTTGCCCAGGGCCACAGAGGAGGGGCATGTTTGCGCCTGGCCTGGCTCCTGGGCCCTCCCGACGTCCAGTTCAGCTGCATCCCACGCCCTTTGCATAGTGCCTCTGCTCCTCAAGGCAGCAGCCTTGATGGCTGGTTGAATGGATCTTTGACATTTGATCTTCAGTGGCTGGAAACTTGAAGCTAACGTGTTTTGTGATTCACGTGCACTTCATGAGTCCCCAAAAACTCAGTTCACAGAACCTTATTTTCTAGTAGAGCAAACGGAGCCTGAGGCAACAAGGAAAAGCGTGATAAACCAGGGAATGCTTGTGCTTCCACATGCGGGTGGATGGTAACTGACGGCTTCCGGGGGGGGGGGTATTTCAGCATTTCGTGTTAAATGTGAATTGCGAGTGCACTTGCCCCCACGGTACAAGGTGAGGAGTTGTAAACTTCTAGAGGGCAGAGATGATGGTGTAATTCCTTTGTACCTGCGAACTGAGGATGACAGGTTGGACAGGTGTTCCAAATGCTCTTTGAAAAGAGACTGTCAGGTCTTAGATTGCTCCTGGTCCTCAATTTATGTAACAGATACATTCTCCTTAAGTTTGTGTAACTGAAGTCACATTTTTAAAGCACCAAGAAATGTTGCCTTTTAAAGGATGCTTGTTTTGACTCCATTTGAGAGTGAACTAAACTATTGTGATGGAGACAATTGCTTCTGAATTAATCTATTGTGCAGATTGGGCTTTTCAAATAAGTGAATTTTTAACAGCAGAGCCTTTCTATGAACTTGTCACAAAATGTAGCAATGATACACTACATAGTAGAAGGGAGTAGGGCCCCAGAAGAGCAAGGTCTTTAGAGACAGGTGTCTCTGGCCTGCAACACAAATTGTCAATTAATCCTGAGTGACCACGGGCAAGTTTTCTTTGGTAAGTTTTAGAAAGCATCAAATCACTTCATATTGAAAATTTTAATTTAACCAAGTACTACGGAAAACTTCAAGGCAGCTCCAAGGCACTTTATGTGGATCTCTCTCATTCTTTTAATATTTGCATGACATTCCCGCTTCATAGATTTACTATAGCTTATTTATTCATTCTTCTAGTAATGGACGCATTCTTTTTTTCCCCATTTCTTTTTAAACAAAGGATCTTGCAAAGAAGATTTTTACAATACATGTTTATGTATTCCTATTATATATGTAGTCAGATTTCTAAAAGTGGGATGACTAAGTATATGTATTTTTAATTTCATAGATCCTGAAATTATGCTCCATAAAGGGGGCAGCACTTTGAATTCCTATGAGCACTGTGACACGGTGCTCATATCCTGACATATCCTCACTTATTCTGGGTTCCCGGTTCTTTTAATCTAATCTGTTGGATGAAAAAATGTATCTCAATGTTGTTTTCATTTGTATTTCTTTAATTGTGGGTAAGCTTAATAAGCAGATTTTACACATGTGTTAGGCCAACAACTTTGTTTCCAGCTGATTGGAAAGGAATAAAAACCAGGTATGCAACTTAATCCAACTCTGGGACTGAGAACTTCCCTGATATTCTCCTTTGTTATAATGGTTACAGTAACTTGCAGGATGAGAACCCGATTTATCCATTCTCAACATATTGGGGAAAAAACGACAAAGCAAGTGCAAGCAGGTCCTGTATTGTCTCCAACCTTATTAAGACTCCCAGTTATTAGACAAGCATTTTTGGTTCTGGGAACTGGAATTGGTGGAAACACTTTTAAACAAAGTTTAGGAAAGAACTTAATTTCAAGGAACATGAGACTAAGATTTTAGGGGAAGAATGATTATTATTTAATGGAAAATAATGTTATACCCCTGAGCTCTGACTTTCAGCTGGAGAATCATTCGTTGCCATGACATTTTGATTGTTGTAGTTGGTGGTAGTTATGGGCTTAATCACTTTAATTCACGGTTTGAAGAGCTCACAGAAATTTGGCCTGTAGCCTTTTGAAGAAAATGACCCTTTAAATGTGTTACTGTTGAAAAAAAGAATTATCTCTGAGCAAATCTCATTAAGTCTGATAACGGGCCTGTTTTTAAGGCTTTCCCTGTAATTCTCTCTCTTTCTCCCTCTTCCCCTTTCTCCTTCCGTCAGCAATTCTACTTCTTCCTTATCGCTATAAGAAGCGTTTCTCAGGTCTTACCTTACCTTATATTAATCAAAAAAGAGAGGCGAGAGAAAAAAGACCAGAACATAAAAGCAACCTCTTTTTAACCTATAGGAAGCCACAAAAAAAGATTGCAATTTAAAAAAAAATTCAAGTTTTTTTTGCTGTTAGCTCCTTATGACTGCAGTGCAGTTTCTCAAACATGGACCACTATTTGGGAAACCCTGTGAAAGTGAGACTAAGCAGAAATACAAATAGGAGTAGAGTTTATGTTTCTTGGAAGAACCAAAAGATTGTTGCCAAGGAATCACAGGTAGTGTCTTTCTTTTAACTAGGGGTTTATGCTACTCCAATTAGTATCTCAAATCCTGTTTTGAAGAAGAGCCTTGTCAAAGCTCACCTTCATAATCAGAATAAGAATGTCTAGTACTTAACGATAAGACTGTGAAGCTAGCCTTGTCCTACCACTTAGGTCATTTTGATTAGGGTAATTTGGAAGGAGGGGATGATGGTGGTGGACAGATGTGGGACAATGCAAAAGGACAAAGGCCAACAAGGTAGGGAAAACCTGGTGTGCTATGTGAGGGTGGTCTGGCCATGAAAAATGGTGGTGGCCAAGAGGACTTTTAGGAGCAGAGGTGGCTAATTTTCAATTGTATGTTGTTTGCAAATATGCAATTTAAATCCTCTTTATTTCATCAAAACTTCAGTCAAATCTGCCTATACACACAAAGGCTTGTGTGAGTATTTTGTTTTTAAAGTTATTATTCTTTTGTTGGAAATTCATGAAAGGGTCTGAGTTGACTGGGTGGATGTGTTATAGAGAAGAGAGAGCACGCATATGCCGTCTAAATGATTCAGAGATTGAATTAATAATTGGGAGCAGGAACCAGAAGTCAGAGATTACCTTGAGAATGTAACCTTTGAACCTCTCTGACCAGCTCTCTCTCTCATCACTCCACTGGCTGCAACAATCTGGGAGTTGTAAAAATCTTTGGTTGAAGGTAGAAGGAGGAGCAAGGGATTTTCTATCAAATGGGAATGGTATGTTCAAGCTGATCCTATCTAGACTTTAAAAGTTATATCTATAAGTAGGCAGATATCCAAATTCCACCTTGCAGTTGAGAAGAGGTACTACTCAGAGAGAAAAGAGCTCCCTTCCCAGGCTCAAGCTCTGAGAGCAGATATAACTTTGGAGGATTCATTAGCATTAGAGATATTGTATCAAGATTTAAAATGTGTGTCTCGGGGCCGGCCGGGTGGTGCAAGCGGTTAAGTGCACGCACACCGACGCACCGCTTGTCAAGCCATGCTGTGGTGGCATCCCATATAAAGTGGAGGAAGATGGGCATGGATGGTGGCCCATGGCCAGTCCTCCTCGGCAAAAAGAGGAGGATTGGCAGATGTTAGCTCAGGGCCGATCTTCCTCACCAAAAAAAAAAAAAAAGTGTGTCTCTGGTGAGGATATAATCAGTTAAGTGAGCAAAAATAATAATAAAGTCAAAAGAATTAAAAATAACATAAGTAAAAGGACATTCATTGAAGTAATTTTTATTAGACAAAACTAAACAATACCCTATTTGGCAGATGCCATGATTGTCAGTATAGACAATCCAAAGGAATCTACAAAAATAGATCCTACTGGAATTCATAAGTGAGTTTAGCAAGACTGAACAAGATCAGTATACAAAAATTAATTGTATTTCTATATAATAGCAATAAACAATTGGAAATCAAAATTTAAAAAATGAATGGCATTTAAAACTGCACCAGAAACATGAAATACTTAGGTATAAATCTAACAAAATATGTGCAAGATCTCTATGTTGAAAGCTACAAAACAGTGATGAAAGAAAGATGACCTAAATGAATGGAATGAGATACATCATGTTTATGAATTGAAAAACTTAATATTGTGAAGATGTCAATTGTCCCCAAGCTGACATACAGACTCAACATAATACCAATCAAAATCTTACCAGAATTTTTTGGGGAAATTTACACACCGATTTCAACTTTATAATAAAAGTCAAAAGAACTAGAATTTTGAAGAAAAAAACTACAATTTTAAAAAAGAAGAACAAAGTTGGAGGACTCATACTACCTGAATTCCAGACTTATATAAAGCTACAATAATCAAGACGATGTGGTATTGGCCAACGGTGACATATAAATGAATGGAGCAAAAGAGAGACTCCAGACATAGATGCACACATATACAGCCAGTTGATTTTTCAAAAAAGTTTTTTTGAGATAATTGGGGATTCACATGCAGTTTTGAGAGATTATACAGAGAGCTCCCATGTACTCGTTACTCAGTTTCCCTCACTAATATTTTGCAAAACTATAGTATATCATTGATCAATTGAATCAATCCATCAATCTTGTTCAGACTCCCCTAGTATTACTTGCACCCATTTATGTGTGTGTTATTTAGTTTCATGCAATTTTACCACAGGTGAATGTTCATGTATCTACTTCTACAAAGTACTCACAAAATACAGTTCCATCACCACAAGGATCCCTCATATTTCCCTTTCGTAACCACACCAATTTCTTCCCCTCACTCTTGTACTTAACTCCTGGCAGCCATTAATCTGTTCCCCCTCTTTATAATTTTATCATTTAAAAAATGTTATATAAATGGAATCACAGAATATTTAACATTTTGGGATTGGCTTTTTTCACTTAGCATAATTCTCTGGAGATTCAGCCAAGCTGCTTCATGTATCAACGGTTTGTTCCTTTTTGCTGTTGAGTCGTATTCCTTGGTATTGATGAGCCACAGTTTGTTTAACCGTTCACCCTTTGAAGGACATCTGTGTTGCTTCCAGTTTTGATTATTGTAAATAAAGCTGAGACAAACATTCTTAGACAAGTTTTATGTGAATATAAATTACCCTTTCTCTGGGATAAATGCTAAGAGTGCAGTTGCTGGGTTGTATGATAATTGCATATTTAGTTTTTAAGAAACTGCCAAACTGTTTTCTAGTCCTCTTTACATTCTCACCAGCAGTTTTTGAGTAATCTAGTTTCTCTGCATCTTTACCAGCATTGGGTAGTGTCATTATTTTTTATTTTAGCCATTTTGATAGGGGTATAGTGATATCTCATTGTGGTTTTAATTTGCATTTCTCTAATGGATAATTATTTTAAACATGTTTTCACGTGCTTATTTACCAACTGTATATCTACTTTGGTTAAATATGTCTTCATGTCTTTTGTCTATTTTCTAACTGGATTTTTTTTTTTATTTACTGTTGAGTTTTGAGAGTTCTTTATATATTCTAGATACTAGTCCTTTGTCAGATATATGATTTGCAAATATGTACTCCCAACCTGTAGGCTGTCTTTTCATCCTCTTGACGGAGCCTTTTGTATAGCAAAAGCTTTACATTTTGATGAAGTCCAATTTTTCAGTTTTTAAAATTATGCTTTTGCTGTCCAGTCTAAGACTCTTTGCATACCCCTAAATCTCAAAGATTTTTTCCTATGTTTTTTCATAAAATTTTATAGTTTTAAGTTTTACATTTGTGTTCCACTTTGAGTTAATATTTTATAAAGTATGAGGTTAATGTTCAATTCCTTTCTTTTTCTTTTTTTTTTTTTTTTGGCTTATGGATGTTCAATTGCTCCAGCATCATTTGTTGAAAAGATGCCAATTGATTTTTGACAATGGTGCAAAGTCCATTCAATGGAGAAAGGACAGTATTTTCAACAAATGATGCTGGAACAATTAGACCATCCATGGCAAAAATATGAACCTCAACCCATACCCTATACCTTGTACAAAAATTTAGCTCAATTGAATTGTAGATCTAAATGTGAAAACTAAAGCTATGTAACTTCTGGAAGAAAACATAGGAGAAAATCTTTGTGACTTTGGGTTAGGCAAAGATTTCTTAGATACAATACCAAAAGCACTATCCAGGAAAGAAAAATGTTGATAAAGTAGACTTCATTTAAAATTTCTGATCTTTGAAACTGTTAGGAGAATAAAAAGACAAGCCACACACTAGGGAAAAGAATTAACAAAACACATATTTGGGGCTGGCCCGGTGGCATAGTGGTTGGGTTCATGTGCTCCACATCTGGGGCCCGGGGTTCGCAGGTTCGGATCCTGGGTGCAGACCTACACACCACTTATCAAGCCATGCTGTGACAGGTGTCCCACATATGAAGTAGAAGAAGATGGGCGCAGATGTGTTAGCCCAGGGCCAATCTTCCTGAGCAAAAAGAGCAGGATTGGCAACGAATGTTAGCTCAGGGCTAATCTTCCTCACCAAAAAAAAAAAAAAAAAAGCAAAAAAACAAAAACACATATGTGACAAAAAACATGTATCCAGTTTATGTAAACAACTTCCAAAACTCAGTTATAAGTATATAAACAATCTAATAAGAAAATGGGCAAAGGATTTGAGCAGATACTTCACCAAAGAAGAAATTCAGATGGCAAATCAACACATGAAAATGGACTCAACATCTTTTGCCTTAGAGAAATGCAAATTAAAAATGCAACAAGATACCGCTTCACATGTATTAGAATGACTAAAATAAAACAACAACCAACGATACCAAATGCTGACAAGGATGTGAAGCAACTGAAAATACATTGCTGGTGGAAATGCAAATGGGTACAGCTCCTTTGGAAAATGTTTGGCAGTTTCTTGTATAGTTAAACATACACTTACCATATGACCCAGCAACCCCTCTCCTGGGTATTTACCCAAGAAAAATGAACATTGTATGCATATGTTCATAGCTGCTTTATTCATAGTCACCCAAACCTGGAAACAAACTAAATGTCCTAGGGGACTTTTCAACCTAAAGGTTAAAGCTGGTGGCTAGGTGAATTGTGGTACATCCACACAATGGACTACTACTCAGCAATACAAAAGAACAAACTACTGATACATGCAACAACATGGATAAATCTCATATGCATTATACTAAGTGAAAGAAGGCAGACTCAAAAGGCTATATACTGTATGATTCCAGTTATACAAGATTCTGGAAAGGCAAAATTATAGGAATAAAAAATAGACCAGTGGTTGATGGGCTGAGTGTGGAGAGAAGAGTTGAATGAAGGGGCAGCAAGGGGGAATTTTTTTGGATAATGAAACTTTTCTGTATCTTGGTTGTGGTGATGGTTACCTCACTGTGTTTGTCAAAACTCATAGAACTGACATCAACAGAGAGGGAATAAATGGATAAATAAAAAGAGTGGATTTTTACTGATCTTTACTGTGGATAAATAAAAAGAGTGAATGAGAAATATTTCTCTATAAAAATATATACCAAAATCTTAAAAATTATCTCTTGAGTGATAAGATATTGCATAAGATCAATTTTTCTTTTGTTCATATGTACCTTGCAATTTTTCTGTAAAAAAATAATTTTCAAAATATAAATAAGAGAAAAATTAATACATGCTTATTGTGGAATATTTGGAAAAGACAGAGAAGTGGAATGTAGGAAATAAATTACCGTAGCCCAACCACCTTTTGCCAACCACATTCTTATCTATTTTATGCCAGTCTTTTCTTTCTATATAACATGTCCACTCTTCTCCAAATGACTTAAGTCTAGTTTTGTCTTTCTTTAAACCAGTACTTATTCTCTTAACTTTCAAGAGCATGCATACTTACCCTAAGAAATCTATTTCTGTTGTTAATAGAACAGTGGACACTTGTTCCCCTCTTGCTGCCACACCCAAGACCTTGAGACCTCCATCTGATCTTGGGGACCAGAGCTGGCAAAGCAGCCTTCTTCCCTTTGGGAACCATGTGGTTGCTGCTTGGTCAATGCCTTCCCTGCAGAGCTAGCCACGACCTGGGTGGGCACCTGCCAGGGCATTCTTGTGAATGAAAGCACGGAGGCAGACAGCACACCTCCAAGAGCTTTACTTCCAACACAGGAGGTACCCTACTCAGACAGCCCTCCAGTCACTAGTGTGTGTCTATCTGTCCTCAAATCCAGTTCCCTTCTTGGCTCCCTCTCCATTTAGACCTCCTTTATGGCTCCTCCCTTTACCTCAAGCCCAAGTGGCACATTCTTTCAGTTCCCCCTGCTTGATGGAGCCTGTGTGTGTACTAGACGTTTGCAGATTTGTATCACATTTCCCTCTGAGCATCTCCTTGATTGTTCTAGCTGCTGTTCCTCTCCTCTGGCTGGTCCCTTCTCACAGCTCTCTCTCTGTGTCTTCAAGTCATTACCCTCCCTCCCTCTCTCCCTCCCTCTCCCTCCCTCTCTGCTCCTCCTTCTCTCTCTCCTGTTGTCTCTCTCCCATTTGGACTCTAGGTGTTGCACAGAGATGTCTGAGGGTCAATCCTCCCTCAAACCCCTCATGGCCAAAATATATGTAGTGACTACATCCGGCACTAAATGTCTGTTGACAATATCGCCTATGAACAGAAGTTGTCAAGTGTGAAGATTATAAAAGAAGAAGTTTTTTGGCTTACCTTTGCAGTGTCTTTGCTGTACATGGGGAGAGGCAAAGTAGTCCAGCGGCTAAGAGGGAGCAGTCTGACGCCAGATGACTTGGATTTGAATTCCTGTTGTGCTACTTCCCGGCTGTGGGATCTTAGGTGAGTTACTTCACTTCTCTGTGCCTTGATCTTCATATCTACAAAGTAGGGCTTAAATGGTGTCTATCTCAGGTGTTGCTGTCAGGATTCAACTGGTTTTATTAAAATCATTAGAAGGAGTGCTCGGCACACTGTAAGTGCTACAGAAATGCTAGCTTTTCTCATTGTGAGATGATTTCACCTCTGTAGGCCACGAGGATGGTGGCAGAAACAAGCATTAACCACAAATGTCAAACATAAGTTGAGGAATGAAACAGTTCCCAGAAGAGGATTCTCTGTGATACGAACGGAAACCAGCAGTGAAGGCGGAGGCCTAGAGTACTGAGACGGTGGAGGGGCTCCCAAAGGCGGAAACGCTCCGAGGAGCCTCCCCACACACAGCAGCTTCTTGGACGGCTTTCACCCCTGTGAGGCCTGGAAGAATCAGGAGCCCAGAAAGCCGCTAGGTCCTGTCCAGTTTCGTGTGTGTGAGTGTGTGAGAGTGTGCGTGTGTGTGGTGGGGTGGGGAGTGGGAAGCAGGGTCTTCCCGCACCAATGCTCAGGGCTCTAAGCAGAGGTTCTATCAACACGTGTCGTTTAAGATGGCCCCACTACTACCTCGGGGCCTGTGCCTTGGTTCTTGGTTGAGTTTCGCTTGGGCCTGGGAGAACATGCTCTGCTAGGAAAAAGTTAACAAACCTGATTTCAGACGTTGAAACGTCAACTCAGAACCCTGAGAATCCTACTTACCTTTCATGTTTTGCTCTGTCCTTCCTGGCTAGTGACTCGCACCCAAATGCACAATCACATCATCATTTCCCCAAATGACAGAGGCAGCAAAGGGACACGTAAGCATACACATGCTGCAGGGAACGGGCTCTTTCCACAAAACGCACACGACTAGCGGAGGACATTTTCTAACTCGGTTATCCGCGCCCAGTGCGCGCCCGTCAGACGCGCGGAGCATGCTCGCACGAGCTCTCCGTCCGTGCCCTACAGCGGTGCTCTGCGAATCCTTCTCGTCTGAGCGAGGAGTCCAGAGCAGGCCCTCCCACCAAACAACACAAAACAAGCGGAGACTCAGGCGGCTGGCAGCAAACTGGAGAAAGAAGATTGGATGCGCAACATTTTGTGCCCAAGAGGGATTCAGCTGCAGATGAGGCGGAGCAACAGGGCGAGAGGGGCTGGGCAGGGCGCGGCTCTCGGCTGCCTCGGAGGGCGGGAGGGTCGATGTGAAAAGGGTGCCCCGCTCCCTGATTGCAAGAGGGTTCAGGATGTTGATTTATTTTTCTGAGGCAAATATTTGAAAAGCGAGATATTGAAAAATTCCATTTACCATAACCTCAAAAAACAAAATACTTAGGAATAAATTCCACAAAAGGCGTTGAAGACCTGACAGCTGCAAAGCGCTGCTGAAGGGCACGAAGACCTAAATGAATGGAGAGTATATCCATGCTCGTGGGTCAGGAGTCCAATATGGTTCGGCTGCCAGTTCTCTCCAGATTCATCTACAGAGTCAACCAATGTAAGCCCAATCAAAATGCCAACAGGATTTTTTTTTCAGTAAAAATTGACAAGTTGATTCTAAAATTTATATAGAAAAAGCAAAAGTTCTTGAATAGCCAAGAAAATCTTGAAGAGAAAGTATTTCATAGACCTTAAACATTGATGACTAAAGTTCTGTTATTTAGTTTAATAGTTTAAGCTCATTTGGGGAAAAAGTTAAAATACTAACTGATATGCCCAGGAGGATTTATTTTTTGTTTTCACTTTCTGCGTGTATTTCACTGGTGGATAATTCTGAACAGTAACGCGGTTATAACTCCATTTGGTTCTTGGTTGGCTGCCCTTTTTTTTTTTTTTATGGTGAGGAAGATTGGCCCCGAGCTAACATCTGTGCCCATCTTCCTCTATTTTTTGTATGTGGGATGCCACCACAGCATGGCTTGATGAGCAGTGTGTAGGTCCGTGTCTGGGATCTGAACCTGCGAACCCTGGGCCACCGAAGCAGAGTGCAGGAACTTAACCACTATGCCACTGTGCCAGCCCCAGCTGCCTTCTTTTTTTAGTTCAAAAGTTACAAAGGATGGGGGTGGAGGTGGGAGCCAACCAAACAGATCATATCCCTGCATGCTTCTGTTAGTTTCTAAGCATACAGGCAAAAATTCACCTCTAGCATACACAACTCTCTGAATTTACTAACAAAATCCCTGTGTAAATCTGAAAAGGTGGTTTATATTTATAACTGCTTCCTAGCGTCTTCCCCTTTGGTCCTCTCTTTATACATGCTAACCATCAGGTTTAGAAAACTGAGGGCTGTTTAGCGAATGTTAGAGAAGATTGGATTAAAGCCAGGATGTGTTAAACTTCTAAATGTAAATATCGACTAACATTGCCTGGCGAGTGGGAGGGCAGCTAGCATTTGTATTTACCATTGGTTTCCATAAATTCACATTAGCTGGGCTGCAAAGTTAATCTGGAGACAAAACTTGAACGGAGCTCTTTTGCTATGTACAGTCTGTGAGTGGAGGTGAATGGTGATGACAGCTGCTAGAATAACAAAACTGAGGAGAGGAAAAAGGATAGCACAGCTCTCCTCCTGAGCTCAATTGTTACTAATTGGAGGACCAGTCTCAATATCCAGGCAGCTTGTTCTGTGCTCAGATGGCAGACAGCTGCTCTAGAGCCCTTGGGCTCAGGCGTCATGATTGTGGTCTAGCCAAGGACAGGTTTGAGCTGTAGCCCACATTTTGACCTCTTTATAGTGCAATGTGCCGGGAGTTGTGCCCACTTTGTCCCTCTCTTTCCGATTGTTTCCATCACAGTCCCCTACTCCCAACTGCTAGTTGATTTCCAGAACTACCTCCGTATTTTACTAACACTCCTCAGGAGATTGAATTCCAGAAAGAATGATGGGAAAGAAATGAGACTGGAGGAGAAGCGAGGACCAACTCATTGTAGACGTCACTATGAACCCACCCCAGGCTATTTGGCGCAGAAAATGAAGAACATTCGTTTGGGAGCTATATAGTTCTGGGAAAACCACTTCTGCCTCTCCAATGCACATTTTTCTATGGGTAACGTAAAGTTAAAAAGAACAATGAAGACAAGTTTGAAGGGAAGAGGGTCATCAGAGCAAGGCTCAACTTAGACTCGGTGTATAAGGAGGTGGTGTTTGGTGATGGTTGAGAAGATGTAAAAACTGACTGTGTACTATGAGCCTCAAAACTTTTCAGTTACCATACGTCACAGTTACCTCTCAGATAATCAGCAGGCCTCTGTAAATGCTGTCACTGGTACGTGGGTCCTTGGGTATTTATCTTAAAAACAGTAGCTCAGATTGAAGGTTAGGTTTATGGGGTGGCACCCTGAGAAGTTGTCCACCTCAATGAGAACACAACCTTAGCATTGCAGTGCTCCCCACCACACACGCTAATGCGCTTCGCACACAACCGGTGAGCATCGGGGCACTAGTTAGAACGTCTGCAGAGTTCTTTATTAAGGTCAGAACTATACGGCCCCAAGCATTTGAACTTCCACTTTAAACACTAAACTTAGCATTTAAAATGAGGTTTTTTTTTTTTTTTTAAAGAAATATTTGTGAAATTGTAAGATATAGCATGCATCTTTTTTTTAAGCAGGATTTTTTTTTTTGAGGAAGATTGGCCCTGTGCGAACATCTGTTGCCAATCTTCCTCTTTTTTCTCCCCAAAGCCCCAGCACATAGTTGTATATCATAGTTGTAGAGTTTTAGCTCTTCTGTGTGGGACACCACCTCAGCATGGCCTGATGAGCAGTGCATAGGTCTGAGCCCGGGATCCCGACCAGCCAACCCTGGGCTCCCGAGGCGGAATGCGCAAACTTAACAGCTATGCCACCGGGCTGGGCCCCATGCATCTTTCATTATACATCTTACTGATCCTATACCGTCTAGATCTGTGCTGTCCAGTACAGTAGCCATTAGCTACTTGTGCCTACTGAGCACTCAAAATATGGCTAGTCCAAACTGAAATGTGCTGTAATTATAAAATGCACACATAACTTTAAAGATTCAGTATAAAAAATGTAAACTATCTTATGAATAATCTTTATATTGATTACACATTGAGATAATAATATTTTGGATACATTGGGTTAAATAAAATATATTAAAATTAACTTTTTTTTTTTTTAGTTTTTTAAATGTAGCTACTAGAATTTTAAAATTACATACGTGGCTTACATTATATTTCCATGGATAGCACGGTTCTAGATTTTTAACATAAGAAACATGTAAAAAGAAAGCTGATCAACAGGCAAGAAACTCACTGATTCAAGATATTTCTCTTATCTAAACAATTAAATATTTATTCAGAACCAACTATGGGACCAACACTTTGGTAAAGGTAAAGGAGCTTACAATTGCAAGGAGGAGAAGACACGCTAATAAGATGCATTGGTGTCTAGTCATTTCTTATCCTGAGATTGGAAATGAAGAGTCAGCATTATACCTACAGTATTTTCATAAGAACGATCATCCATGATGAATCAGATGAGCCAGGGCAAAGTTGCAAAAACAGACAAGACCCAGGGGTCATAGAATTTGGAGCAAGAATGCATCTTGGTGATCACAGATTCCAAAGCCTTCATTTTACAAAGGTGAGGGGGGTCCTCCATATCTAGGAAGGGTAAGTGACTTGCTCACAGTTATACAGAATCCTTGGTCTGTGCAGCCGGGTCAGAACAAGACCCCTCCTGAAGTGAGTCCAGGGCTTGGTCTCGCCCCCCTGTCCCCCTTGGCCAAGTACTTCTGTGGACCACTGCAGGCAGAGGCCCCAAGAAAGGTCACTTTTCTTGGAGCATCTCACCATAGTTGGAATAGTCCCAACTTCTTAAAATTCTACTTTTCCCTCTCCTCTGAGGTTCACTGTGGGGAAGCAAAATGTCTTGCACAATCCTCAAAGGTCATAACAAAATCCCTTTATTATTTTGTGTTGTTTCAGGAGTTTCAAAGGTATGCTTCAACCTTCCTAAGTGAGTCCATGCTCCTCATTAAAAATATGTTTAATATTATTATATTTTTAGAAGTTAAATGAAGAAGAACTTTAAAATCATATAAAACAGGATTTTTGGTGCCTTTGCATTTATCAAGAAACCCACTACATTCTGTATTTGTAAACTAAATATTTGATTGTAGGCAATTGCGGCAGGAAATGGAAACAACTTGTGGGAGCCAGTACTTCTTTTGGCGTAATCAAAGTTTTCTTTTTTCTTTTATTGTTTGTAAGGTGATAAACTCATTCATTAAAAATATTTTTAATAAAATACAACCTTCTTGAGGGCTGGTGTTTTGGAGGCCTGCCACGACTTTTATCTTTTTTTCCCAGCTTTATTGAGATATAATTGACATATACCATCACGTAAGTTAAGGTGTACAACGTGTTGATTCGACACATTTATAAATTGCAAAATGATTACCACTCCGTAGTATTAGCAACCACCTCCATCCCGTCCCATAATTACCATTTCTTTTTTGTTTTATTTTTATTTCTATGGGTTCTTTTTTGAGATCAGTTCCTCTTAATAGTTAATAACAATTTTTTTCTACCCTTCTCTTTGAAGATATGTATTACCATTACTGGTGATTTGTATTCAGTAATCTTCAGATAACTATTTTTATTTCTTTGGAATTTTTGCTAATAATTTAGGACTGAAGACTTATCTCTGTGTATAGATTTCTAATTCTGGATCTTACTGCTTGTTTCTATAATTAGAGTCTTAAAAATAATTATTTTTATTTATTATATATATATATAATATATTTGTTTTTGGAAAGCTTATTTCTTTGTGAATTAAAGATGATGAATAATTTTTCAATTGGAATATAGTTTGTTTTATGGCTTTTGTATACTTCTTGGTGACCAAAATATTAGTTTCTTGTTGAAGTTGCATTTAAATATAGTAAGTTCTCAGGTTCTAGACTCTGAACAACTAGAAAGATAGATCATTTTTAAAAGTAAGATCTTTTTAGTAATATTTAAAAAAGATCTTGAAAATTGTAATATTTCAAAATGCTTTGAGAAATGTATTATAAGAGAATGACAGTCAAGACAGCTTCAGGACTATGGATTACTGTTTCTGATATGTACAGAAACTGTGAAGACGACGTTCTGAACCTGAGTTCATGTGTCTTTTGCGGACTCCGTCTCATTGACTTTGTTTTCACACTTCTTATACAGTAACAGTCAGTCTGCCAGGATATTAGATTAGTCAGAATATCCCATTTCTAACCCAAAGAACAACAGAAACAACAACCAGCTCTCATTTTAGTCAAAATTTCTTCCTTCCATTAAGAATGTACCAACATTTTTTTGCTTTTTTTCCTTTTCTTTTTTAATGTTGCTAACGTTTGATCACTTAGTTGAATAATTTTCTTTTCTAAAAGTTGTACTCCTCCTACCACCGATTTAGATTCTGGCTGGTTTAACCTCAGGACTGATTCTCAGCATCTGTACAACAGTCAATGTGACTGACTGACCTCACGATCCCTTTAGGGATAAGTGTAAGTGTCTGCTCCATGGTCAAAGAAGTGAAACTCCATGGACTCTCCGGCAAGCCATCCTGAATTATGTATTGAGGTGTCTGTTTCCCCAAACAGATTTCGAGCCTGGGGGGTGTCCCAAGGTTGTTATATTCCGCTTTGTTTTCCCTGATTCATCCAGCTCAGGGATCTGCCTGTAGTAAGCACTCAAAAATGTTTATGGATTAGAAAGAAATGAACACATTTACAATAGACTTTGGAAAGCACTTCTGTTAGAGACGCTGCATCAGCTCTCAGTTGGCGCCTTCCACCTGGTTGAGGCCACCCAGAGCTCTCTGCTCCACACACAGGCCTGTGTTCAACAGAACTGAAGAGCGACGGAGTGAGAATGGGGGTCCTGGGTTTGCTGAGTGCCTGAGATTGAAATGTGTGGACCCTCTAGAGAATCATGCACCAGGGGACAGAGTGGGGACAGGTGTCGTGGTGGGGAAGCCTTGGCTTCTAGTCAGGACCTGGTGCTTCTAGGTGAAGTTCTCACCTACTTCTGGCTTCATTTTCACATCTGTCAAATATAGGTATATGGTGGGCTAGTGAGTAAGGCAAGAGGCCAGTGCTCCTCAAACGTCAATAAGCACGTGAATCTGCTGGGCGTCTGGTTAAACTGTGGGTCCTGATTCAGTAGGTCTGGAATGGGCTCTGAGTTGCTCTGTCTCCATCTAGCTCCCATGAAGCTGATCCGTGGGCCACAAGTTGAGCAGAGAGGTAGAGCCATGTACAATTCATTCCTGCATGCCTAATCCTGGGAATGGAAGGGAGCAGACCCTCAATAACTGTCTGCTGGAAAAAAAATGGACAGTTCTATATTTCATACCCAAGCTGCAAGCTTTCAATTCAGAACCAGTCTCTTAGAGGAGAAAAGAAAGATTTCAAATTCCAAACACTGCTTTTAATGTCAAAAGCCTGGTAGACTGAGAGCACAGAGTGTTTACCATGAGCCACAGAGTTGGGAATAACAGCTGCTTTCCAGCTAGAGACTAAATTCGAGTTCAGCCAACAATGAGGAAGGAAGGATTAGAGACACGATGCAAGGCAAGGTCCTAGTGGGTGCTTAAGGGGGCCCTCCACACTGCGTGCTCCAGGGCTCACGCCCCAGAGGGAGTCCCAGAGCAGAGAGGACAAGTGCCCCATCTCCCAGGACTCCAGGAAGACTGGAAGACCCACCTCAGAGCAGCACCTGAGGACCAGTGGACCAGTCAAGGTGAAGACAGCCTTGCGGAGGCCTGAGGTCCCCCAGAGAACCTGAACTGGCAAGTTCAAGAGTTCCAGAAGTGGGGCTTGTGATCTGAGTCGTGTGCTATCTAAGTTAGCAAGATACAAAGTGTAGTTATTTTGTGTTTCTGAGATGCGCTGGTAAATTTTAAACTTACTCCAAATGTCTGATATTAGGCTCCACGTGAAGTGGAAAAAAGAAGAGAGGCAAAGCAGAGAGATGAAGTAAACAGAAGAGCCATGGAAAATACCAGCCAATTGTCGCATGTGCATAGTAGCCATTTCCCAGGTGTCTCGTGCCTGGTTGATGGGGTGAACTGGATTTATTTGATCATGAACCTAAGCTGTTGGGATTATGCTGAAACATTCCCAAGAACTCCAACAGGTCTTTGGTGACCCAGGCAAGGAGAAACATCCAAATTCAAAATTCACGTGCCCCACCCTGTTGTGGTGTTTTGCTCGCTCGGTGAGGACTAGATCTGACATGAGTTTGCACTCAAAGATGGGGTTCAGACAGATCCTATTCAAGACAAAGAACCAGAGGAAGATACAGGAGAAAACCTGCCTCAAGGAAATCATGCTGCAGGGAGAGCGCAGAGTGCTTTTGTTTGTTTGCTTGTGTTGCACTGTGAACCACTTGAAACCCACATACCAAAGTGAGCATCCGTCTGCTGTGCGTTCCCTCCCACCCACCCGCAACGGGATCCCACGTTCCATCCTTCTCTGCCCCACGAGATGAAGAGAACCCAGTTCAAGCGGTGCTGGACTCTCGCAGGCATGAGTCCAGTTACAACATCTGGTGGCTTGGGAGGGGTGCTGGCCTGAAGCTTGGAAAACTGTTGTGACATCCTTGTCCTCAAGAGAGGCAGCCTTCCACCACAGCTTCCTCTTAGAGGTCCTGCACCAGCCAAGCTGACAACTGTGGAAGTGGGTGGGATCAGGAATCAAGTAATGGCAGGACCCCAGGGCTCTGAACCTTCAGAAGGACTGGACTAAGAAATCAGTGCCCTGGAAGATCACAGGCCCCTTGTGGTTCTAATACTTTGTCTCCTTGCTAATTTCCTCAAGCTTTGATCTCAGATTTGTCTGAGGACACTGGAACTCCATGCTCCTACTTGCATTGGGTCTCACACTTAAGCTGCTAACAGTTCAGATTCCCAGGCCTCACCTCAAGCTTGGTGATTAATGTCCAGAGGTGGGACCTGGAAAACTTTTCTTTCTCTCTATCTTCCATTCCCTCCTTCCTGCCCTCCCCTCCTTCTCCCTCCCTCCCTCTCTGCTCCCTCCCTCCTTCTCCATCCCTCTCTCCTTCCCTTTCTTCTTTTCTTCCTTTCCTTGTTTCCCCCTCTGTCTCGCTCTTCCTTCCTTTTAAATAAGCTTTCCAGGTGTTTTCTGCAGGTTGCTTAGGTAGAACTGGGCAGCATGGTGTTTGTGAACACTGTCTCTGAGGTTTCTGCTGTGCTCCTCTGGCCCTACCCCTGAGTTCTCTTTGGCCTCATGGACCAGGCTTTAATGTCTTGCCCAGGCATTCCTAGCAACTACTTCTTCCCCTGGTTTTTGCCATTGTTATTTTTGTCTCAGCCAAGGCCTTGCCACAGTACCAAAACACAGAGAGAGGAGGGCTGAAGACTGCACCTGGGAGAGAGCCTAGATTGGGATTACGGCACAGGGCACACCAGAGGGGTGGGGAGGAGGAGAACTAAATGATTATCATCTCAGAAGGGAGGAGAGCAATTGAGGGAGCGAGGTAAGCATCAGTGGCAATATCTGCAGACATGTCAAAGAGAACGGGCACCGTATGAGGAGGGGCAACTTACTGCAGTGGAAGAAGAATTGGGTTGGGGGTGGAGGAAGAAGCCAGATCACAGGGGTAAAGGAAAGTATGAGAAAGCTCCATTTAAAGGGAAAGGAAATTGCTTCCCACTATGGCCACTATAGGCAAGTTACCTCCATTTTCTATTTCAGAGTCCTCATCTGTAAAATGAAGATGAGAACAGTTATGAAGTTTAACTTGTTGCCTCCATAGTAGCTAAACATATAATGCAGGGCTTGGCACAAACTCAAAGCTCAAAACCCATTTCTTCCTCCCCCTCCTTCTCCTCTGCCTCCTCCTCCCCCTCCTCTTCCTATCCCTTTTCCTCTTTTCCTCTTTTAAATCTCGTTACAGACTCTGGACTTTGCACATAAAGGTAAGCAGTTATTATCATTATTATTATTTTAGTTGTCTAAGATATTGATGTTGAGTTCAAATTATAACTTTGGGTGCACACTTCCATTTAAATTTTGCAGATATGAATGCCTTCTTTTTCTCTTCAGCCTAATTCATTTGAATCTCAGCATCTGGGTAAGTTACAAAGCTCTGAAATCATACTACGTACGGCCAAGCAAAGTTACTGTCCTGGGCTGAGTCTTCTGCTGAAATATATCTGTAAATTTAAGTTTCTAACCAGGAAGAGTCTCCTTTGCTGCTTTGAATACTCTTTGCTTCTTTACTAAATCAGGATTTGTTTTATTTTATTTCTTAGACACCTTGTTTATCTGTGTTGCAACTTATTCTAACATATGTGGACCTTCCCCCATTTATTGGAGTCTCTACTAGGTGTGAAAAGGATGGGGGGAAAAAAGCATACTGCCTCATCTAGTACAAGTTATTATTATTTACAGTTCTAGAGAGGAAGGCAGAAACGACACCGATCTGTTTTGGTTGGTCTTCACACACAAGTTGGTGGCTGAGAATCGTTTGGGGTGGAGAGGTAACGTCACTTGAGGTGGTACACTATGTTCCTAAATTGCTGTAGTATTATTGGGAGCTCCTTCGGGGAAGAACTGACAGCTCCTACTTCTCTCTCATCCAAAGTGCTGGGCCTATAGATTTGTTAACTTTATTGGTTTCTTTTTTA
This sequence comes from Diceros bicornis minor, assembly GCF_020826845.1. Taxonomy (NCBI): domain Eukaryota; kingdom Metazoa; phylum Chordata; class Mammalia; order Perissodactyla; family Rhinocerotidae; genus Diceros; species Diceros bicornis. The sequence goes on along the minus strand of NC_080763.1, from coordinate 4,171,143 downwards.
TGCTTAATAATGGATATTTAACCTTTAAAACACGGTGTTAGCATGCCTTTAACGTAAGGGTGGAAACTGCACCACTGAAAAAAGTCTTGACAGCACTCAAATTTTCTAGGACCCTCTTTTAGTTCCCAGGGCATCTGAGTTCTTAACGTACCTCTAAACCTTAACACATCGCTTATTGTTTCCAGATACCGAGGCCATCAGGTCGTGACTGGAAATGCTGGACTACCCCACTCAGTTGCAAACAGTGGCAAAGGAATGCTATATATTGGTGGCCTATTGTTGTAGCCTAGTAGACTCTGGAAGACATTTGTAACATGTTTTAGATTTTAAAGCAAATGTTTACAGGGTCAGTTGTTTAATGTTTTTTCACTAATTAGACTAATTCCTTACAGTTCGCCCCTCCTTTGTGTTTTGTGTTTATTGTGACCTATATAACACAAAAAATACATGAAGTCTTTACCGTAGTAAAAAATGTAGTAAGTAATTAAGTAACTTCATTATTGAGTTCTTTTTTAGCCACATCTTCCTCCCTCCCCTTCTTCCTTTTGTTTTGAAGTTTCCCCAGGCCTGTGCCTTGGGGGACCCATAATTAATAGGCCTTTGTTCCCTGTGGGCCTCTATTCTCCTGGCCTACTTCCCTGAGTGATGTTTTGGAACAAAAGTGGGTTCAGGGGTTTAATTCTGCCGTCCCCTTAGGGGCCTTGTGGTCTCTGCTGAATTTCAAGCCTCAGTTTCACGAGATCTTAGCTGGGCAACACTGGGTGGCCTGGCCTGCCTTCCTTGCTCTAAGTTCTATAGACCCATGAGCAAAGAGCGTTTCTGGAGGAGGGGAACAAACTGCCCACCAGCTGGGCTCCGGAGTGAAATTCCACCCTGGCTTACAGGATTCCTGGAAAGATGGTGTCCAGAACCAGTGTCATGCTCTTTGTAGAACTAACTAGGTACTGATGTGGCACTAACATCTGGTTTTCCCTGGAGATGTTTACATGCAACTGTTCTATGAAATCAGTCTACCACGCAAACTCATCTTACTGAGAAAATGTGTGCAGATGATTTAACTTAACGACTTAGCTGAATTGAATGGCTTCCAGTAGCATAGTAATGTGTTTTGAGAAGTTTTGAGAGAGAGAGAGGAAAAGCTGGTTTCCCATCTCATTCAAATAATTTTTCCATTCCTCAGGGGGAGAAAGGAAAGTCTGAGAATCCAGCAGAATTAATGCAGGTTACCCATTACTTCATTTTATAATGTTTGGCAAGGAAAACATGTAAGTCAGTTAAATCTGTTTATTTGGCTCTTCCAGGCATTCCATGTAAATGGGGCCTGGCTGGAGGGGACAGTGCAGTGTGCTTCTGCTCAGATGCCTTGCTGGAGAGAGTGAGGTCTGTTTTATAAGCAGGGCCAGCCACACCTGGATTCCAATGGGATCATCAGGGACCCAAGGGTTTATGTGAGCATAGGTAAGCAGCGGGCCCTCCTGCTCGTGGAGAACCCGAGAAGTCCGTCTCTGACCACTCAGGCTGGAAAAGCTCTGTTTGGGGTCACGTGGATTCAATTCCTGTTCTGCTGTTTCCAGCAGTGTGGCTTTGGGCAAGCCGGGAAATCTCTCTGCACATCCTGAAGAAAACTCCCACCTTCAGAGGATGGTGGTGAGAATCCCATGAAGCAGTAGACGTGCAAGTGCCTTGTAACCTGTGAACCAATATAATAATGCATTCTAAAAAGTCCTTCTTAACACTGACAGTAAGAAAGCATGTTTTCAGCTAGAACATGGTAGTAGAGAGGGCATTGGATATGTAGAGTATCAGGATTCTTTGAAGGAAAGTACTGACTCTCAGACCTATTCCAAAAATGCACGACTGGTCCTTGCGAAAAGATGGCCTTACAGGACAGAGTCGAATGCAGTCATTGGTAGGGGTCATAGGCTATGTCTGTCCCGTAGTCCCAGCGCAGATGAGGACGACCACGCTGATGACATCAGCTGAACACCTGGCCTGGCCAGATGGGGCTGGACCCCACTGCACCACCTCCTTTCTTCTCCACAACCATTGACTCTACTCCAATTGTCGCCTGCACTTTACAGAGGGGAATTCTTGGAGAGGTTAAGAAATGTGTCCAAATTGACACAGTTGGAAAGTAGCAGATCAGGGATTCACACTCAGGTCTGACTCAATTTCAAACCCATACCCTTAACCTCTACTAAAGGGAAAGAAACACAGCAAGGCTTTTTTTCCTCTCTGGAGGTCCCAAGACAGAAACTTTCTTTTCCTCTATAAACTTTATCAGGAGTAACCCCGGAATTCCTTAGGATTACACAGAAAAATAAAAGTAGAGAAGGAGGAGGAGGTGCTGCCACGTGGCTGTAATTACTGTTGCTTAGGATTAGCTAGAAGCGGGGGCACCTCTGAGGACGCTGGGTCTTAAGAGGACTCTGGACTCTCTCTTCTGAGATTTCAGGACAGACGTTCAAGTGCAAGACTCTGCCCTCTGTAAGGACAGATACTATGTTTTTCATTTCTAAGGATTCTCTTCAGCATTCAGTGCCTCGTACATCATTAAAAAAAGAAATATTTGGTGACCAGTAGAATTAATAGAAATGAAAACAAAACCAAAAATCCTCCCCCTAGACCCTGTCCTTTTATCGCTTCTAAAATATCCAGCTCTGAAGCCTGTGGCTCTGAGACTTTCTACAGCTCAGCTCTGAGAGCCACTCCCTGCACTGCTTCTCCTGGGCAGCTGAGGCCCCACCTGTCCCCTGCTCTGTTGGTGTGCAAGTTTCACTCCCATCTACCTTCTGGTTGAAATGCCCATTGAATTCACTGCACATCTGGAGGAAGGAGTAAATGTGACTGGCAGGGAATGGAACTGGAGTGGTTGGGCTCTTCATTCAAGATTTTTGGTTCTCTGTGATTCTGTCTTGTTTTTCTCTAGTTGTGTTTACAAATAAAATAAACAAACATGAAAGCTTCAACGGAACGGAGAGAGAACGCTCATCTAATGGAGCGATGCTGATTTACATGTCTGATAGTTTCATTGTGCTCTCTCTTTGCATTTTTCTCATTCGTTGATTTTTTTCCCCTTCCTTGCTGATAACATAGAAGTGGAAACATCTTGAATATGGTCTTTTGTAACCAATGGCTACCTTATACTTCGCATCCATTTGGATCGTTGTGAAGGTGTCTCCAAGGAGTTCACTGGAAAGAAAAAGACATAATGGCGCTAGGAGGCCAGGGGCTGGTTTGTCTGGTGCAGAGGTAAAATCACGCATTCTCACTGGGAGGCGAACCTGGGGTTGCAGGACTGGTGCTTGCTCACTAGTGCATGAAAAAGATCTAGGGGAGATGTCACTGAAGCTTCGGGGCCAAAGAGATGATGCTCAAAGCACATGACCTGCCAAACGAGATCCTCAGTCCCACTTCTCTGTAAAGGGTTCCTCTCCAAGCACTTCACACCGGATGTCAATGAAGTCTGTACCCAGGACTGTCCCAGCTTCCATCTTCCATGCCTGTCATTGGTAAGCTCACTTTCTTGCGTTTCATATCCTTTCCAGGTAGTTTGGTAGGTAATTTACAGAGTGGTCCAGTGAAAGACCCTCACCCTAAAGATCAGGCAGCCCCATCCTTCTTGGCTGTGCACTCATGTGCTATTTGACCTTGCCACTTGACCTTTCTGAACCTCAGTATTCTGCTCTGCCTACTTCACACAATAGCTGTAAACATAAATTCAGTGGTGTGTGTGGAAAGACTCTGAAAACTACAAAGCACTATGCAAATTGAAGGCACTTTAATTTTCTTTATAATTTGAGAAAAGGCAGGTCATTGTTGGTAAGTGAAAGATGGAATAGAGAAAAAATACTTTTATTTTGTTCAAATAATGTTTATGGTAAAATCATATAAACTGGAGCTGTTGTATGAACCATTTTTTAATATGCAGGATTCATTAGTGTGACAAAACAGAAATATATTGAACTGTGTATCAGCTTACAATTCAAAAAATTAGAAGCTGATGTATTTTATAATCACATTATAGGAAGTATTATTGGAGTACTTTTTAATCCATGGTCAAGGCGATTAGAAAGCTGAATTATGGTTGCTTTGCACTGGTTAGGTATGATATTTATACAATTATTCTATTTATTTAGAATTGCCAAATTATAGCAATTAAATTACTATAATTAATTATAGTTAATCAGAATTATATAACTTATTCTACTTATGCAGATTATTCCTTCATTAGGTACAGAAAACAGTTTTTTTCCCCTAATTCAAATACCTTATATTTACATAGTGCTTGTAATTTTCAAGCCCTTTCACAGACACTACTTTATTTGAGACTTGTGTAATATAAACTTTCTGTGTTTTTCTCTCAAAGAATGGGAGGTGAGACATTGCTGACCCCAACAGTCCCATGAAACCCAATGCTCAGTTGGCCCTAAGGCCATGGTGAAGTCAGATTCTCCTCATCAGGTGCTCTCCTAGCACCGCCTCCCTTTCCCTGTGGTCCTTGCCATGGTTGTGTTGTACGCTCCTTTCTGTGACGACTTGCTGAATGTCTTTCTCTCCCAGGAGACTCAAAGTTCCACGAGGGCAAGACCAGTGTGTTTGCTCACCTCGGCCTCCCAAGCTCCTCACACAGTGCCTGGCACTTAGTAGGGCTCGGTAGAAATTTGATGAACGAATGAATTCTTTGTTCATTCAATGTTCAACAAGAACATTGCTTGTTATACTACCTAGGGTCTAGTATAACTTTTTGAGGGTCCCAGGAGAAGCTTCTTTGTGGCCTTACTATTGCAAACAACATTGTTTCTCCAAACAGTTGGTTTGTTCTTGGCCCGTGGACACTCTCGGCTGTGTCCCCATCCGTGTTTTCCTGTTCTTGTTGGCAGCTAGGAAGTGTTGAAATGATTTGTGGTTGACCCTTGGCAGGTGTGTAGGACTTCACGGTGTATACTTTATGCGCTGGCCACCTTCCTGCTTACAATTTATGCCCCTTTCCTTATTTTCCTTATTATTTTTTTACCATCCTTTTTTTTTATTATATTGCATATTTTATGTGACCTTTGTTACTATCTTAAGTATATTTGACAGCAAGGCAGGTTATAAGAAATAGTACTCATACGAACTGACTTTAATGTACTGGAGGCAATAGATAAAAGGTTGGAATTTCAAGAATGAGATATTTTCATATGAAATTTTATTTCAAATTTTTGTTTTCTTATTTCATGGTAAAGCAGTGATAAAAATCGATATTCACACTGAGATTCTTGGGTTCTAGCAATGTAAGATCCTGTAATTGCACAGAAATGTAGACTTATGCTGTCCACTTCATGTGTAGAGGGCGTGTGAGAAATAAGAAAGTCATCTGCACAGTGCTGGCCAGAAAGATCGCTTGGTTCTCTCTCGCTCTGCTTCTGCATCCTTGAGCTTTTGGAGACGCGGTTGGGGCAGGCTCTTTTCCCGCCCACCACTCCGTTTTGCTCTGTTATTCCACGGAGCTTCAGCGATGTCAGTGAACGGAGAACTTATTTCCCACGCCGAAAGCTTGGTTCAGCCTAGACCCCCTCAGGCATTCTTTCGGCTTGGGAAATCCTGTCTGACCCATCACGATCCCGAATTAAACCTTAAAAATAGTTCTAGCCGCAATTTCCACAGTGCTCAAGCCACCAGATTTGCAGCACCAGCTTCTCTCTATGCTTTTGGAAGCCTCGTGACCCGCTGTGGGGGCAGGGAGCTGTGTTTACACCTGAAGCACCACTCGCAGTCACACGCACGGCTGTGTGACTTTCGGTATTCGCTCCGTCCTCGCTCTTGGCAGCACAGATATGTTATCACATCAGACCTTCCTTAGCGTAAGAATGGCTTTGGAAGGCCGCAGGATTTTCTAATAAACAAATAATGAAGGAAATGGGAGCACCTGCAAAAGGAAGGAAACGCTCCGACTGCAGATTCGGAGATAAGACCGAACAAAGCCGTCCGCGTTCCGGTGAAGCGGCGGGCCCTGCCAAGAATGCGGGACGCGGGGACCGCGTGTGGACGGCCTGCCCGGGAACACTGGTTCCAGCACAAGCACTCTGGGCCAGCCAGACCAGGAGGACGGGCTGATCCTCTGTCACCGGGTGAACCCAGGCCTTCACCCGGGCCCCACCCCAGGAGGCGGAGATGGGGAAAGCTCCTGGTGCCATCGCGCCTGACACTCACTCTTGGAGGGCAACTCCAACAGCGAGTCCCAACCCTTGTCCCGGCTCCCTGCTGCCCATGCCCGCCTCACCCCCACCTCACCCCAACTCTTTGGAGATCTGTTTGTGAGGACAGCCCTTAGGGTTGGGAGGAAAGAGGCTCCCTTCTTATTCTCACTGAAGAGAAATCTCTTAGCTTCCATTAGCCTTGGTTTCATCCTCTGAAAATAATCCAGTGCGACTAGAGGGTCTCCAAAGTCTTTGTACCTTTGATTGTTTTAATAGTATTAACTGTTTCCCTACTTCCAAAGATGTTCAAAGTTCTTTAGAATGCTCATTTAACTTCTCTAGATTGTCTTTTCTTCTTTTACTCCTTGTAGGAATAGCAGGCTCTGGATTCAGACTCCCTGGGTTCAAATCCTTGCTTCATAACTTGCTAGCTAGGACATCATATGCAAGTTCCTTAAACTTTTTAAGCCTCAGTTTCCTCATCAGAGGGAAAAAAAGGAATAAGGGTAATAATTATTATGCCTGTTTCCCAGGTTTGTTGTGAGGATTAGGTGAAAAACCCAGCTACAGCACCTCGTGTTCTTTTTTCTTCTTCTTCCCTCTCCCCTCCTCTTCTTTTTGTCTCCTCTCCTTCCTCCTCCACTTTCCTAGCCTTCTCTCCTACCCTGCCTACCACCTCCTTTTTCCTCAACTTCCCTTACTCCTTCCTCTTCCTTGCAGACTCCATTGTACAGCTTAGGTAAAGCAGAATCTAAAAGGGACCAGCAGCCAGATATTGGACAGGAATATTTGAGTTCCTACTCCACTTCACTCGTCCCTCCCATCATGACAGAGGAGGCGAGCCCAGAGGCCCTGTGTCCAGGGCACCAGTGGGTAACACCAAGCGACCCGCGAGCACGGAGCTGTAGGAACTGGGGAGAAGTGCTTTGTGTGCGTTTCCTTTTAAAATGGACACAAGCACATCTAGTGTCTTAACAAGTCATTCTGGGATGAAGCAATGGCCTCACTTTAGTTCAGGAAGTTTCTTAAAACATCCGCTGCCTCAGAGATTCCTTAGGTTCTTAGAGTGGTTTTCCTTTTGGGCCTATGCCCACCAAGATTACTGAGGGAAGGGTGGGGAGGCAGGCAGGGTGAAGAGGAAGAGGAAAAGGGGAGAGGAAGGAACAAAATACAAGTTTGTATAGGTAGGTGCCTGGCATATTTTGGAGTTGGTTTGGTAAGGAGTTTGTAGTTGAGTTTTAGGAAAGTATTTTTTTTAAGCCCTGCCGAATATATCCTGAACTTCTACTACTTAAGAAGCTGTGAGGTTAGAACTACATCTACAGACAAGCTGGGGAGCATGTGACTAGGATCCCACATTCAGTGGTAATTAGGTTTCCCCTCAAGTGCCTACCGTACCAGTTTGTAGCATTTGCCTAGATGCTGTGTTGAGAAAGATCCGGAGGCAGTACTACAACTTCTCTCAATGTCTGCCTTGGGCAAGGCAAGAGTGACGGGTATATAGGAACTACGTATTTGCCGGTTCTAGATTACGATATACAATGATGACATCACCACCTCAAGCAGGAGGCAAAATAGCCTGACTGCTCCAAAGTATAGTGTGGCATGCTGCGAGAGGAAGAGATGAGTATTCTTTCCTTGGAGTGAGGGTGGGGAATGGAAAGAGTGGAGAAGACAGGGCTGCTGAAATGAATCAGGAAGGAAAAAGAACTTGTTGCACGGGAGGAGGATATAGAATATACGTGGACCTTAACTCTTGGTGAGATGAAGTCATCTGAAGCAGGGTTTTAACAAAAGTCTCTCCTTGCACCTGTTAATGTTCAGCCTCTGCTGAGGTGGACTCCGGTAATTCAGCTGGACATATCCACTGAGTGTAAATGGTTTTTGAGGTTTCCCATATGATGTTTCTGTCTTAAGCTATTGATACTTGCAAAGAAAAGGAAAAACAGCTTAATTCAAGTGTATGGAAGAAGCCCTGCTTGTCCTCAATTCCCTCAATGAGAAGTTCTGCCTCTTAGATAAATTTGACTATAACAAAGGCTTTAAAAGGTCTCTCTTGCTTTGAAAATAGTTGCTATTATAGATGATAATTTAAATCTAAGGAATAAAGCAAAATCTGGCCATGACTACTCAATACAAACTCAAATTGGAATTGTCCCTGTGTCTTCCAGGTGCTTAGGTTCATTAGAATAAATTAGGATGGGGGCCGGCCCAGTGGCTTGGTGGCTGGGTGCTCGCGCTCCAATACTGGTGGCCTGGGTTCGGATCCCGGGCACCCACTGACGCACTGCTTATCTGGCCATGCTGAGGCAGCGTCCTGCATACAGCAACTAGAAGGATGTGCAACTATGACATACAACTATCTACTGGGGCTTTGGGGAGAAAAAGGGAGAAAAAATAAGGAGGAGGACTGGCAATAGATGTTAGCTCAGGGCCGGTCTTCCTCAGCAAAAAGAGGAGGATTGGCATGGATGTTAGCTCAGGGCTGAGCTTCCTCACAAAAAAAAATTAAAAAGAATAAATTAGGATGTGTTCCAAAAGGTTTTCATTTTCCAAAAAGTATAAATATGTGTGTTTTATAATCACAGTCACTATTTTGAACTACTAGGTTTGTAATCGTAGGACATTTGATGTAGACGTGATGATTTTTTTCTAGGTGTCATGATTTTGCAGTTATGAACTCATAGCTTTCTGAGGTAGCACAATGAGGATGTATAAGAAATTATGTATGAACAAGGTTTGTTTTATTCTTTCTGTAACGACGCCTCCTAATTTCTATATCAAACAGAACATTCATTCCTGTTGATTTCACCTTCATATCTTTTTTTGTCCTTAGTTCAGAGCTTCATATTGATCTCCCTTCTCTGTTTTTATTCAAACCATCCTTGCTTGTTTAATCTATTTGCCATACTCCTGCCATCATCTTGTTACTCCTTTCTTAACACTGCCCAGCAGTTCTCCAGCACCTATAGGAGAAAGCTCATTCAAGGCGTTCACACTTTGCCTCTCCAGCCCTCCTCTGCCCTCTCCCTGCCCCACGCTCTATGCCTCTGCCACATCAGACATCTTACGCTTCCCTCTGCATTCCCTGGTGATTCTTACCTGCAGGTTTCTGTATGTACTGTCTCTCCTCCCTTCATCTTTTTGTCCACCAGGTAAACTCTTATCCTTTGAGATCCAGCCCAAGTGTTCTCTCTAGTCTCCGTGCCATTCCTTCTGCTTTTGCCTTGTTTTGTCTGTCCTAGTCCGGCGGGATCTCCAGGCTGCATGCTCTAGTACAACCAGACAGACTGTTAAATAATTAAATATTTCCACAGGCCCTGGGGACCCCAGGAGCTCCCAGTGATCCAGCAGTTAAAGGGTTACCGCCTGTACCAGCAGGGGGCCTCCCGGGACCCTGTCCCAGCAGTATTCGTTTGGGTTCAGCAGGTAATATTTCCAATTACCCTCTTAATTACATTATTTTCCATCCTTTATGGCATTGCCTATTGCATTTACTTACTCTTCTCTCTCTCCTCCTAAATTATAGCTTCTATGAAGGCAAGGATACAGTCTTACCCAACTGAGAATCCCCAGCATCCAGCACAGAATCTAAAATGAAGTAGGTGGTTAATAAATGTGGAATGAGAATGAGACTGTCTCCTGGGACAGGGGCAGGGTGGTGTAGAAGTGACTGTGAACTGATTTCTGGTTGGCTCAGAACCTCCCCACGCTGGCTTCTCTTATAGCACTGCTTCTTATCTGGGGTGTTTGGTTCCCCAGGGACGTTTGGTAATGTCTGGAGACAGTTTTAGTTGTCATGAGTGTGGGGGTGGGGGCGCTAATGACATCTAGTGGGTAGAGGCAAGGGATGCTGCTAAATTACCTACATGCACAGGGCAGCCTCACAACAAAGCATCATCTAGTCCAACATGTCAGCAGTGCCAAGGTTGAGACCCTGGCTTACGGCCTTGGCAAAAAGTTCTTTTTCTCCGCACTCCCTGACTGTTGGGTCTCCCCCTCTCCTCAGTTAATGCCTTTTTCTCCCTACTTTCCCCCATTCCATGGTTCTAGTGAGTCTGTACCTGGGAATAGAAGAAAAGAGGAATTCCTTTTTCTTCTCTCTACCTTTGCTTTCCTTTGGCTGCCTGAGGAGGTCCCTCTACACCTTGTCTCTGCTGGAGTCTCTCCAAGTGTGAGGTCCCTCCCTTACTTACATGCTTAAAAGTAAAGGTTGTTGAACAGGTGTAAGAGCTGAAGTTTACGTGCACACCACAGAGTACTCAAGACAGTGTCTGGGATTGGAGAGGACCGGTGAAAGCCCGAGAGGACACACAAGCCTGGATATTTGACTGTGTCTGAAGGACATCAAAACACCAGGTGGAACATGGGAGGAAGGGGCTGCCAGTCAGTTTTGTTTATGTAGAACAAGCCAATTGTTTCTTCCACATAGTGGCTGGTTTTGTTTTATCTTTATGTAGCCACCATCCTCTTTTTTCCCCACAGACGAACTGGAACTCATTCTTTTTGTGATCTTTGTTTTGGATATTTTTTTTTTGGTTTCTTCCAATGAACTCTTATTTTGCTGCATAAAGTCAAAATATTTTCTTCAAAGACAATTTCCTTTAAAAATAAACTGTTATCAGGAGAGAAGCTATGTTCACAGCTGGTAAAGGCATGATTAAATAATCCCCATATGGGGAATTAAAAAGCAATTTCATAATATAGCTTTAGAATCCAAAGAGAAAATTGAAGGAAACATTCCAGTTAGTTAAGAAAACTTTTAATCAAATGAAATGTTTGAACTCTATTTGTTTTTTGTGTTTTTTTGTTTTTGGCAACTTTCCGTATGTGCATGTTTTACTTGGTGAGAGTTTGTAAGAGGTTATCTTAATGCAGTTATGGGCTTCCTGAGAGTTTGGTTAACCTTCTAACTACATATAAAATAGTCTTGCAAATAGTTATACTAAATGTTTTGGACATAAATTTGACGTGGGTCCTTATCTTTACTGCCAGTCTCCATCATAGCTCTGTTTTGTATTTTTTATTTTATTTTTAAGATTATCATTAGTCTAAGAAGAAACAAGAAGATTGCAAAAGAAACTCCTACAATCTTTATGTTCATAGAGTGTCATAAACTCCTTTATCCATGAATAGTGAAGATATGGAGAAAGAGAACCTACTTTTGAATCAGAGAGGCTGGGGTTCTGCCAACGACCAGCATGTAACTCTCAGAAATCACCTAACTTCTCTGGGGCTTAGTTTGCCTCATCTGTAGACTGGGCACAATGTTACCACCCTTTAGGTTTGTGCTAAGGACTAGAGTTTACCAGTGCAAAGCCCTCATCACAGTGCGTGATAGGTCCCAGATGCTCAGGAAACAACAGCCATAATCATTATTACCACCATTGTGTTAGTGACTCAGAGGACACCAGCTTTTCACATACAAGTTTTCACTCTGAAACTGATAAAAAGTCAGAGATAACAAAGAGGAATTTGTAAAATGCATATCAGAATTTCTAAGACCACAAATGTGCAGATTCTAAGCTGAATACTATCATTCTGGGACCAGTATATATTGATTTTAGATGAGAATTCTTTGATTTTTTTAGCATCATTGGGTATAGAAATCCTGTACTAATACCAGACATTAAAACAATTTACATACCTGTAATTGTGAGATAATGTAAATTCCATAGAAAATTGTATTTGAATGATTATAAATGTTATGCTAGTATCAACCCAAGATTTTTAAATAATTATATTAAATCTTGAAAAAAATGAAATAACTGAGAAAAATCTTTCCAAATTTTGTGAAATGACTTTATTTTTATTGTTCACATGTAGCTCAGAACATTTCAATGTATGTGTATACACTAAAATAATCAAAATTATATATTCTAAAGACACACTTTGAGCTTCCATAACAGAACTGAAAACGCTTTGGAATTGCATTCCAGGAGCACAGGCAGTAAGCCAGGGACTCACTTTACGTGACCCAGTATCGGCAATGCCTCTCCAAAGCATCTTTATCTGCTTTATTTCTCATGAAAGTTGGACTTTTATTTGAGTACTTCTATGTCATTTTTGTATTTATCTTGAAAAATTGTATTTAACATTTTGTAAAAACTTGCATTAGTTTTAATCCAATAGATTAATTTCAGAGAATGATATTTTAATTAAACTCTTCTTTTTTACTTTTTATAGGAGTGCTATATCATACCTGTTTTCCAAGGTTTTGGTTGGAGGCACTTCAATGAAAAGATAACCTTGCCTATCCAAACGCAATCTTATATGCACATAGGATTTTTAAAGATGCAATGAGTTCAATAATCCAGCAAAGGACATTCTCTGATTCTAAAGAATGGGGAAAAAATCAGTAACGTGCAGATATACATAATCAACCTAGTCTTAAAGCTTATTACTTTGTATTTTTGTCTTAGGAACTTTGAATTGAACTTCTGCACAGCTCTGATCTGGATGAAATGTCATATGGGAGACTGATCCTTATCTCCTAAACGTTTCCTTTGTTTCTTGGATTCTCTGGCTTTACCCACTTATTTTATTGTGAGTGTCCCAGAGCTTTGATCTTGCAGTGAGCTCTGGCTCACAACACAAACCCCTGCTTTGGTGTGACACACAGAGGACATGGGTATACTCAGAAAATCCAATGAGACAAGAGGTTACTTTTTCTGTGGTTAGGGCTGAAGGCAAATGGGGTAAATTCAGAATTTATTGTCTCCCATTACATTATGGGAAACTGAAAATTCACACGGGTATTTTAACATTAAGGAAGCACACCTGTGAGAACAAATTTGATGTATAGTATGTATCTATTTCTCATTTCATTTACAATAGATTTTTGAGCTTTAAGAATTATAATTATCCCCTTTGTATTGCTGCAGACATAAAAATTTAGAGCTATCTTTCCGATTCCAAATTTCTTCTTCTTAAAACAGTTTTGAAGCTGTACAGTAAGTACAAAAATGATTAATATACTGAGCACAAAAGATATCATTCGTAGGTGTTTTTTAGCCTAAATAATAATTACAAATGCCAAGTGCAGAATAAAAATAGAAGTCGTAAGTATTTTGTTTGCAAATAATGTTTCGCATGTCCCGACTGTTTTAAATTTTTCTTACTTTAAGGAGAAAAAGAGTAAATATGTTCTGAACCATATAGTTCATTGTATCCACACTTTCAGAGAATGTACTCGGTAATCAGAGGAACGTGTTTAGATGATGAGAGCCCCCGTACGTGTTAGATGCGTACACACAGTGTACTCTACAAGGAGAGGTGGCATAAGGAGAGTGCTCCCACGCTCAGATAACACTAAAGATGTGGTGCAGAACCTCAAAGAGTTTCCTCCTTCAAGAAGATCTACTAATAAGTTAATTGTAAACATACAAGTTGTGTTTTTTAACATAATTTTCTTATTTTTTTGTCTTGTTTAAGCAGAACATATTAAGCAGCGAGCCAGATTCAGCCACATGACTGTATCAATGGTAAGTTTATCATTTTGAGATGCTTTTATGTATCTCAAAATAAAAACAGCCAAGAAATTGATTTCATATGCTTAATAAATAAGTAGGATGGAAAAATTTTATTTGCCAACATTTCCTTAACAGGCATTTCTACTAACAGTTTGCATTAACTTTGAGAAATTTTAGCTGAAAGAGCCAATTCAGGAATATATTGCTAGACAGCTCTGCACGGCACATTGTGGTAAGGAAGCAAGTCTTATTATCATGGCCATTATGTCAGCCTTCCTTTCCGAGTATCCAAGATTTCTGTTCTGGGGCTCTTTATTTATACGTTATATACACACTTATGTTTTTTTAAACTTGGACTTACCCACTTGCCACTAAACAAGCCCTGAACTCTGTCCGATGGGTTCACACTCTGAATTCATGCTGTAGGTAGTGTTTGTAATTCTAAAACTGCTGACATTTGTCCCTGTGAATTATGTTTCCTTTAGGAAATTCCTTTACTAAAGAGAGGCAGTCATTTTTGACACTAATCAGATGCCTCTGTGCTGACCCTCTTGCTGAATGAGGCCAGGCTTTCTAGGTTATTCATGTTTAAAAACGAATAACCATTCAGGGTAGCATTTCAGTAAATAATGACCTATGAGACTTATGAGGCATATTCCACAAATGTTCCCACCCACGGCAATGATGAACTTAGAAAACGTCACAGAGCCTTTCCTGTGTCAGCTGAAAGGGGCTTATAGCTCTTCACTCACATTTTTCACTTAATCTAATGGCTTTGAATTCCCTGCCTTGTAAGTTCCTATATATAAAGATTAGAAACTACTTTTGGCTATGCAGAATTACACGCTTTTAGATGAAATTCAATCCATTTGTAAAAGGTTTTGTTCAGAGCAATACTATTTATTCCTCGTTGAATTTGGATGACACAAAGAAGAAAATTAGTTAACTGGGAACAGAAATTATGTTACCCAATTTAAAAAAGCTGTAGCAATAATTTTGGGAAAGACTAGAAAAATTAAACATCGGTGAGTTTATTTAAGCCTTTAAAGGAAAAGAGGAAATACGGAAGATGATTAAAAGTTCAGGCTAACTTTTCCTCTGGAATGTCTTTGACTTCCCTGCCTTTTATCTAGGTTATATTATAAGGAAGGTTGGGGATTGAAAAAGAATTTTTTATACGTAAGGAAGTGAGGGGCTTTTGTGGTTCTTAGTACTCAGAATAAACTGGGTTTAAAAAAATTTTCAGGAATGAAGAAGGAAAAAACATTTAGATCTCCTGAGTTGTTGGAAATTGTTTTTTTCCTCCTATTTTCCAAATATAATAGGTTAAAAACTTGGAGAAGCCCTAAAAGGCTTCTGATTACTGTCTCCCAAATGATTCCTCTATCTGACCACTTAGAGCCCAGATGGGAGGCTCCTCTCTGAGATTGAGATGAGACTTGATATTGGCTGCAGATTCTGAAGAAACAGAAACACAGAGTTGGGGTGAGTGGGAGCAGGAGAGGTGTCCACACATCATCCATGGAGGAAAATACTGACCAAAGATTTCATCTGTTCACAGAGCAGGATTAAAATTTTTTTCCCTGTGGAGCACAGGCATGAATCCTCAGACGATCTCTGTGAAATTTGTTGAAGGATCCCTTGAACTTAAAAGTTACAAATTCTTGGGGTCTTTGAGTTATACATGTTTATGTCCTTGCACCCTTTTCAACTAACAGAAAGGGCAGACACCCCACAAAGTCCTCCCCTATTGTTCCCTGTGTCCTTCTCCGCCTTTCACATCTTATTTTCTTCCCAGATGCGTTTAGCAGATTTTCGTTTTGTTTCGTGTAAATGAGCTTCATCTCAGAGTGGCCATGTCCCTCCCACTTCTGAATCCACTCTTAATGGATAACCCTTACTTCCTGTTTCCCAGTCTTCCCCCGTGAAACAGTTGCTGCTCCACTGTGTTTAACATTAGCACTGGATGGTTCTCAGGATTCATTTAAAGATGGGAAATGAGGTTTTTTTGTTTTTTGTTTTTTTTGAATTGACTTGGCTGGAAGGTGCTCATATAGTAGAAAGGATGCCGGGAAAAGAAAATGAGCAGACATTCTAGGGAAGTGAGGTAATCGCATTGGGCAGAGGGTGGTTCCAGAAGGTCCCACTCAGAGTAGGCTTCAGTGTGACAGAGCGTGAATCTCCCAGTTCCTGGCTCAGTGCCTTGTGACAGAAAGGGCTTCACAAATAGTTAACCCCTCTCCTGGCAGGGCCCTCTGATCTCTAATAAGTATTATGGACTAATTGACTATCTGCTTCTGGAACACTCTTTTTTTTTTTTTTGAAACTAATTTTTTAAAAAAGACCAAAAAATCATGCCTTCACTGAGCTGAGACCCAAACTTCTCTGACAAACTTGTTGAAGAGGAAACCAGAAATGCTCGACTGAAGAATGTAGATGGCTGTTTCATGTGTACCTAACTCATAATATTTGACTGGGAAAACCCCAGCATAGGAGAAGTCACTATCAGCAGAAAGAACACAGAATGGTAAGGCTCTGAGAAGGCTGGGACATGACTGTCCTGTCCACCACACAGCCCCATGGGTGCTTGGCGCACGCGTGCTGAATGGATGAATGGATTATCCTGCAAGCTGCAGTTGCCAAATCTTTGGCATTTTCCTTTTTGATGTCATTTGTATTAGGCCTGAAATTTGCTTTGAAATCACAGGAAGAAAGACTCTATATAAACTAAATGGCCATTGTTTTTGCTAATATTATTATGTCACACCCAACCTCCAATCCCTCCCGGACAACAATTGAACCAAAGCAATATCTATCACATGACGCCTGAGGTCAAGTTAGTTCACCTCCCTGCTTCTAGCCTGGCATCATGTAAACCATTCAAACAAAGGCAAAGAAGTCTAATGTTTCTTTGGAGGTACACGCTTAATAAAAATACCATTTGAGGTGAGATGGCAAAGACAGAACATGTTCAGTTTCTTCTAAAAGAGTAAGTTATGCTCAGACACAGACCCAGTCTTCTGCAAATTCCTATTTTTCCTGGAAGAAGTTAACAGGAAAAGGACTTTGGACGTCTGTGTTGTGGTGGGGAGGGGGCCCATCCTCATTGCACAAGGTGGTTCTGTCTGTCTCATGGGAAGTGCTGAAGCTCAGACACAGCAGGAGATTCTAGGCCTGTTTACACTGACATTTGGGTAATGGTAGGGACAAATGGACACCATATTTGAGCCTCATGAAAGTATCCTAGGACTGGTGAAATCTCTAAGTGCTTATATTTCAGAATTTACAGTGAAAAAAGGAATTGCCCTCACATATCCCCAAATATTGATGAGAAGTATACCCTTCTCACAATAATATGCCACTAGGTCTTCATGCTTTTTATCTATCTATACAGAGGATATTTATTTAGCATCTATCATGGGTCAAGCTGGGACCAGACGGACATGATTCCTGCCTTCCTGGAGTTCCTATCTTTAGCACTGAAACAATGATCAATAAACAAATAAGATCTCTCACACTCTGAAATACCATAATGAGAAGTCGAAGACCACTTAACAATAATAATGAGGAGGAGGAGAGAGAGAAACAGAAGAAAAGAGGAAGAGAAGAAAATAAAGCTTAAGGCATAAACCAAGAACAAACCAAAAAGAAACCCAGGGACTGTGTTAAGAAGTAGGTGAGAGGTCAACCCGGATCCTCGAATCCACCTGGCCACCTTTAGACGCCTTCTCACATGTTCTTTGTTTAGAGATACTGTAGAGTGGGGAACAGCAGGAGAGCCAAGGCTTGGGTCAGGCTGCAGACATTTGCTGTTCTTCCTGTTCTTCGGGGAGTTCTCTCCTGACACAAACACCTGCATAGGTGACAGAATTGCAGCAGCCACAGAGAAAGCGCAGAAGGGGACTCCCATTTATCTCACAAGGGCGAGTTTCAGCCACATTTTTAGTACCCCTTCCCTTGATAAGATCCCTCCACTGGTGATGCTGAGCCTACCTACCTTAGTCACCCAGTGCCAATGGTGAGGAGCCTCCTGCTTTCCTCCATCTGCTTGGTCTACGCCCAGCAGAAGGGAGGCAAGAGGCCACACATGATGACAGAATATCCTTTCCTGCCACGCCTTCATTCTTCCAGATGCATCTACAAGCAGTGCTCAGGACATAACGAGCCATGAAAAAAAAAGGTGTTGCATAAACTAATAAAAATATTGTCTAAGGAGTAAGCCAAATGCCTTATACGGCAGGTGGAAACCCAAAGAGCAGTGTGGCAGTGTGGTGAGTGACGCTCAAGCTAGGGGCCAGGCGGGCAGCAGGGGCCCCACGACATGGGTAGCAGCAGCTTAGTCCTGTGGCAAATTGCCATGGGGGGAACATGGGTCCAGGATTTCTCGATCTTCTGATTTTTCAAGAGGAGCCAGAAACCTAGACTTCTGTGTGAAATCTCAGTTTAAAAAGTCTGATTTTTAAAATTTTGCTATCTTTATTTTTAAAACATTGTGAGGGCAAAACAAACATATGTATGGGCCAGATGCAGCCCAAATCTGCTAGTTTATAGATGAAAACAAAGAGGACCATATTGGGACAACTTGATGAAGAAAACAATTTTGAAAAAGTTATTTTCTGTCCATGTTCATGAACTCTTCTGGCTTATATCACTTAGAGAATATGCTAGAGACTGTGAGGTTCCAGGCAGCGCTGTCAGAGGCCCTCCAACTCTCATTGAGAGGGACTCTCTTTGGCCTTCTGCTGCCTTCTCAGAGCAGGTGCCTGAGTCCTTTCATTAGCTCTAGGAGACCAAAAATCTCCC
This sequence comes from Diceros bicornis minor, assembly GCF_020826845.1. Lineage (NCBI taxonomy): Eukaryota > Metazoa > Chordata > Mammalia > Perissodactyla > Rhinocerotidae > Diceros > Diceros bicornis. The sequence goes on along the minus strand of NC_080763.1, from coordinate 4,152,686 downwards.
CTGGGTTACTGCTTATGCTTAATTCATCCGAATTAATGGAATGAGTCTAAAATACTTTTGTGCTGGTCTTTCTGTCTGGTGATCAAGGGAGGTACCAATGAGGCCATGCTCTGAGAAGGACCACAACAGGCCATAGCACTTGACCCAAATATGTTTACCTGTAAGTGTGGGGAGGGGTGGAGAATGGAGGCCTGACATCACTCTGGGAATAAGAGAAAATGGACTTTTACAGTCAGGACAAAGCAAATTTCTAGGGTGTGACCTGCAGAGAACATCTGTGACCTCCTACGTTTCAGAAGTTCCAGGAGGAGGCTATCACTCTGGCTACCACCGCCCGTCGAGCTGGTCGGCAGGAAGGTTGGCTTACCAGAAATACAGGAAGGGCAACAAGAAAGGCTTTTTTCCAACTTATCCAGATGCCTCAGAGCCTAGAGCTGATTGCCTAAAAAGAACTGATTTTAAGAGTTTATCTCTACTAGTCTGTGTTAGATACAGTGGGCTACCTGAGGCTATAACAAAGACCCCCCCAAACCTCAGGGCTGGACACAAGAAAAGCTTGTTTTTTGCATAGGCAAAGTCTGGTGGGTGCTCAGAGGGTGGCTTCTGCATGGCTTCTAGGATCCAGCTCCTTCCCTTCAGGGCCTCTCCTGTCCCCAGAGTTGCCTTGAGGTCCTCTGCTGGGATAAGCAGAGAGAGGACTGATTGGCCTGTTTCAGAGCCAGGCCTAAGAATGGCAACCTTTGCTTTCATCACATTTCCTGGTCCGGAACGGTCACTTGGGAATCTGTTGGCTCTCCTGTTTACCCTAGAGTAGGAAACAATATGTGTGAACATACAGTCATCCTTCCACACCACCTGTTGATCATCTGAGTAGAGGAGGGAGAATTATGCCAACATGTTCCTCTCTCCTACCCTCCCTTTCTTCCTCTCTCTCCTTCCCTCTCTTCCTCTTATCTTTTTTCTCTCTCTCATGCTGATTATGACTGGCCTACCACAAGAGCAGGAAAGCCCAGATGATAACAGGCTGGTAGCCTGCTTTCCATGAGTTTGGACTTGAGAAAGCAGGGAAGAAACATGATGGTCTCATCCAGATTGAAACACAAGAGTTAACTGGCCTCTAATTAGCCTATTGCTAATTCCTCACTTGATACAGCTGTTTTCAAAGAACTCTTCTCCCTTTTCCAAACTCAAACGAACACGTAGACTGACATAAGATGTATGTAGATGATTCCAATTAAATATACACATAGGTTCCCTTACTCACTTCCATTTCCATGACTGAAACAAATCGTCTAATTCATTGATTCTTTGCACTTCAAAGTGATTTCCATCAGAGGACCTAATGATGTTTCACAAATATTTAAGTCATTAACATTCATCTGAATGAGTTTTTGTGGTAGCTGAGCCAACATCAAAGTTCCTAAGTTTATAGGGGAAAAACTGAGTCACAGAAGAGTTAAGAGTTTTGTCCATGGTTACTCTCACAAGTAACCATTATTGCCAGAAGTTGCTAAGACTCTTAATCATCTAATTCCCCAAATCAGATCAGAATTTGCATTTAAACCCATTATATTACTCCCACAAAAATTAACGTACATTTATGCTTCATGTATTTTAAATATGCATTTTTTAATCACTGCCACTAAAATTACAGGTCTTTTGTAGTAATTCAGAAATGGTTGGGACGTACAAAGATTTCACTTAATCAAAGACAAGATTTTGAAAGCCATAAGGTCATGTTAGATGTCCAAGCAAGCGGTCCTCTCGGTCTGTGACTCTGGCTTCATGGTGAGCCTGTGTTCCTGTGAAACCGGCCTCAACAACATGCCTGCCCTTTGCATGAAGTTGACAGAGTGTCAGTAAGAGGTGGTGTTCTGAGAGCGAACAGCTTCTGTGGGGAGGAAACGATATTCCAACCAAGTTAAGTGAAAAATGACTATTTGATGCACAGTATATAGAATTGTTAAATTAAAAAGATAGACTTTTGAATGGGCTTAAAGTGACATTTTTGGGGAGGGTTTGTTGACCAGATGCAGTGAATCTAGATCAGTTAATTTTGCTTCGCAGTTTGTTCTTGATCCGGATCTTTAAGAAGAAGGTGGTTTCCAGATCACCGGTCTGTGAACACTGCTTGTGATTAATTACCCTTTACCATCTCAGGAATTCTGTTCTTTGCTATATTTTGGAATAACTCAGACTCCACAGGGAGTTGTATTTTGGCTGGTATATTTGGAACTGCTAATAAACACTTACTTCCTGTTTTTCTTACTACTGTGTATAGCAAATTGTAAAATTACTTGTATTGCCACCTCTGTTTCTTGTGTGCTTAACCAGCCCTGATTTATGTTGTGGAATAATCGACATCACAGAGTATTTGCTAACACATTTTTCATAGCTTCAAAATGTGAGATACTGTATCTTACTACTGCAGGACAAACTTGATGGATGACAGGAGAAAGTATTTCATTTCATCAGCACAGAAAAATTGGAATTTTAGTATCTTGAGCCCCAAATAACTTTTGGAAAGAAGTTAGTGTATTTTTATTTTATTTTTTTACATATATTTTCGAAGTCAGTAGTTTTATTCTTTTAGGAAGACGTGATGGGATAGAAAACATTTTTCTGTTTTCCTTTGAGGTGTAATTTTTCTTGCTAAAGTTGAAACAGTGTATTCAACCAATAATAAGTATATTATTATTATTACTAATTTCAGGTTTTTAATTTGCAAAATGCTCTGGTTGCTTTTGTTGCTCACATGAGCCTGGCTAGCACTGAGACCTCCAGCCTGTGTCGTGCAGGCTGCAGGCTCACGTCCACGTCTAGGAAGTTGCTAACTTAGGCTAGGTTGGGGCTTCCCAAGGAAGACTAGGTGCCTGGGGAGCACTGGCCCTGGGTCTAGCACTGGCCCCAGGAGGAGGGGACTCTCTTTGCTTTGCAAGTCCAGGCTGGTATTGAGTGAATGATCAACAGATATTCATTCTCCTTCACTGATAGAAAAGTACAGCGAGTTAATGAGTTACTGGTGCCCTGGAATCTTTACCCTTTTTCCATTCTTCTATCAGAGCTCCACCCCATGTTCCTGGTGACCCGAGTGGGAGTGGAAAGGTTGATAATAATACGAGGTGTTACTCAGGAGCAGTCTGCAAACTTGGCACCACGTTGGCCATGGAGCAGTACTACCCTTAGACTGGGTAACTGGGCCCTGCTTTAGAGGGCGCTGCTCAGACCCTTCTCTGCTTTGCCCCTAACCAATGGGGCAAGATATTTTGGGGGGTTAAGGAGTATCGACCCAGAGCTCATGCCCAGTGCTCCGTAATCTGGGTACCCAGGACTAGAGAATTTCTGCCTCAATGACCCCAATACTTCTTCCGGGGCCTTAAGGCCTTGTTCCTTCTCCACCCTCCTGAGGGGTAACTGGTATATATGTGTGTGTTAGGAGGTTGGAGTTTGGACACGAGGGATGGGGTGTCTACACACACGCACCCCGGGCCCGCATAATGCAGGATGGAGCTGGGGATGGGAACAGAGGGAGCAGGCCAATGCCTCAGACCTCCATTTCCTTTCTTGTCCTGGCCAGGAGATATTAGGGGCAGGCCTGCTTTGCAGGGCCAAAGGGAAGATGGAACTTAAAAGCCTACAGAGTGCTCCCCAAGTTTCTTTCCTTTCCTCTTCCACCTTCTTTTAAGCTCTTTACAGCATTCTCCTGTCTTTACCTCTCACCTCTCTGCAGCTGACTTCCCAAACCATCCTTCTAACCTTTCTTCACCAAACTCCAGACTCCCACCTTGAATTGCCTTGTTTTATCTCCCTGGAGGTCCCATCAGCACCATGAATGCAACTTGTTTAAAACCAGAGTCAAAATCAGAATCTCCCACAACCAGCTCCTATTTTGGAGATCTCTGCTTTGGCTAATCACACCAGCTTCCAGAATTATCCAGGCAGCTGTATTCAGAACCAGTTTTGACTTCTCGCTTTTCTCTACTGCCCTCATTTAATCGATTCTAAATTAATGAATGAATTACCTCTCACTGTGAGGTAGAAGACCACTGTGCAAGCCTCTAGTGGGCTGCCCTTCTCAGTGCCGCTGCCTCCTGGAGGGTCCACGGCTGCTCCTCAGAAGGACCTATCTACCCCCTCACCTCCTCCTGCTCCCTGTTCTGACCACCCTGCACTCACCTTCCCAGAGGACAGGAGCATTCATGTCGCTCTGCTCAAGAGCCTTAAAGGAGGCTCATTTGCTGAGCAAATTTAGTAAAAACTCCTTGGCCAGTTATATAATTTTTTGTGTTTCCATGACATATATATTCTGTATCTTCTATCAAATCGTTGTGATCAATTAAGATCTATCAAAAATAATACCAAAGGGCCGGCCCGGTGGTGCAAGCAGTTAAGTGCACGCGCTCCGCTGCGGCAGCCCGGGGTTCGCCGGTTCGGATCCCGAGTGCGCACTGACGCACCGCTTGGCAAGCCATGCTGTGGCGGTGTCCCATATAAAATGGAGGAAGATGGGCACCGAGGTTAGCCCAGGGCCAGTCTTCCTCAGCAAAAAAAGAGGAGGATTGGCAGATGTTAGCACAGGGTTGATGTTCCTCACAAAAAACAAAACAAAACAAAACAACAAAAAATAATAATACCAAAAAGCCTATCTTGAATTCTCAACTGTAGTGAATATTTTTTTTCTTTTAATGCATTTTTTATTGTATAATATTTCAGACAGGCAAGATTTGGGAATAACACGATGAACAGCATGTACTCATCATTCAACTTTATCAAATCCTGATGTTATGCTGTATTTGTTTCAGATTTTTATTTTTCAATTTAAGAAGTAACCTTCACTGATATAGTGGAGGCTGCTGGGTACCCCAATTCCATTTTCCTCTCTCCCTCTTTTTCTCTCAGAGAAAAACCATTATTGTGAATTCAGTGTTTATTATTACCATACATATATTTACACTACATATTTATATATCCAAAAATACATTTTATTACTTTTCATGTTTATAAACTTAATGTAAAAGTTATAATTTGCTATTGTTTTGTTCTACATATTGTTTTGCAGCCTTATCTCTGTTTATTTTATTTAATGACTAAGTTATTCCACTTGTGAATTGCTATTCTACAATTTATTGATCTGTTTTCCTTTGATGGACATTTACGTTGTTTCCAATCCTTTGCCCTTCCAAACTCCTGTGCCTCCTCACACCTAAGTTAGAGAGTTTCTCTAGGGTTTATACCTACAAGTGGAATTTCACGGTCACTTGTGTGACCATCTTCAGCTTCGTTAGATTTTGCTCAAGTGCTCTGCAAATTATATCCACTGATGTTCCTGCTGGCAGGGTGGGAGGATTCTTGCCTGCCCACACTCTCACGTGCCGTTGTGATCATCACACTTGTAAAATTTTGCCAATACGATCATTGTGAAATTAGATCTCACCGTTGATTTAATTTGCATTTCTTTGATTTTCAGTAGAGAAGCTTTGCTAGACAAGAGATATGAGGTACAAGCCTGAAAGATACATGAAAGATCATACATTTGACAGACCAAAAATAAAGACTTCTGCGTAACAAAAGGCACCACAGACTTAAAAGACAAGACCTAGGCAGGAAGAATAGAATGCAATGCAAATAACTAATGGGAGGTTAGTATCCAGAATATGGAAAAGAGGCCCTGTAAATTTTAAAACAAGATAGCCTGATAGAAAATGCACAAATGCTATGAACGGGCAATTCTCGAAAGCTGAAGTCTCACACCTTCCTGGAGCTCAGGAAACATTTGCTGGTTATTAAGTGAATAGAATGAGTGGCCGAAGCATATCTCTGTAGATGTCAGTGTCCTCATCAGGTACCCGAGACACAGACCTGAGACAGAGATTGTGTGTGGAAAGTTTAACGGGGAGTGGTCTCACGAGGGAATTAGGAAAGCAGGATGGGGCAGGGTGAGAAGTCGATTTGGGCACCCTGAAGCTGCACAGCCCTTCAGAGGGGTCCTGAACTGACAAAAGGGGCTGGGCCTGTATGTCCTTGCCTCTCTCAGTTACTGGTTACAGGCTTCCCCAGGGAGGGGAAGTAACTTTTGGCAGATCCCTTTGGCAGAGAGGACTGTCTAAGGAGAGACTCAGCTGTGAGCCATCAGTAGCCTATGCTCCTGGCAGCTGGGGGAACCAAGCGGGAGCTGGAGGGGCACACCACAGCATCCACTCGATCCACTATTGAGACCCAGTGAATTAATCCAAGTGTTGTGATTCAGTATCCTGGCATTGGAGAGCCCTGGATCCACTGCTTGTCCAGCTCGGTAACCTCGGGCAAGTTAACTGAGCTGAGTCTGTCATGATGTTCTTTTGACAAATACTTGTTGAGCACCTGCGAGTCCTGACCTTGAGGTTGTTGTGAGGGTTAAGTGAGGGAACACTCACAAGGAGCTTCACACAGTTCCTGGCACACGGCTCATGCCTGCTCAACAGTGACTATTATTTATTATTATTAATCATACTTGTGGGTAAAAGCCTGTGTTTCTTTTGCTCTATCAGTGGAGTACAGCAAGAAACTTTCTTGGAATGTGTGTCTGTGGCTTCCTCAGATAAATGGATCACTCACAAGGTCAGTGGGGGTTAGAGCAGACTTATTCTCTAGGCTAAGCTGGTAAATGCCTTAGCTGTTTAATAAAACATTTCCTGGCTTCATCTTTAAAACTCCACTGACTTTTCACTCCTCAGGGCCAATTGTTATTTTTCTCTTCCTATTTTCATATGACAATTTCTATAACAAATGGGTAATTTCAGGCAAGAGAAACGATGCACATGTTCCATCTCTACCCTGACTCTATCAGGTGACTGTGGTAAGTAGCTTTAGACATTAGAAAATTCTTTATTTGGTAGAAACGGGTAGAATCAAATAAATTTTAGAGCAGAAGGGACCGCTGCCCTTAAAGACGATCTAGAGTAATGGTTTTCATTTTTTTAAGTGCCTCCTCCCACCCCCGGCCACCTCTGCCATCAGTGAGATCTCCTGCAGTCCCTGTTGTCTGGAGCAAGACAGCAGCCTGGATCTGACTGCAGTGGGGGTGAGAGAGCAGCACTCGGCCTCTCCTTTTACTGCAGCTGTCCCTGATGGAGCTCTTGGCCACAGTTAAAAAAAAATCAACAGTGTAGTGCAGCAAACTCACCATCAAGATGAAGAAGTGGCTGGTTTCCTTCTATCTCACTGGCTACTTCTTCTCCGTCTCCTTTGCTGGCTCCTCCTCCTCGTCTCCCACTGGGCTCCTCAGGCCTCTGTCTTTGGACTACTCCTCTTTCTACATTCACATCTTGGATGATCCTTTCAAGTCTCACGGCTTTCAATTCCATCTGGATGTTACTGATTCCCACAATCACACTGCCAGCCCAGACCTCTCCCCTGACTCCAGACATATTTCCAACTGCCTAGTTGACACCTTTCTTGAATATCTAATAGATAGCTCAATATTAACACGCTGAATGAGACCCCTGGCCTTCCACAAACCCTACTCTCTCTTATTTAATGGCGACTCTGTCCTTCCAGCTGCTTGATCCCCAAAATCTTTGCCTCTTCTCTTTTGCTCATGGTAGACATCTAATCCATCAGGAAATCCTGTGGTCTCTACTTTCAAAATATTTTAATTAGATCACTTCTCCTTCATTGCTATTAACTGGTCTCATACGATCATCACGTCTGATCTGGATTTTGCAGTAGTATGGCCTCTGAATTAGGGTGATAATATAATTTAGCATTCAAACTGGGACAATTTCAAGACTCAAAGGGGAGGGGCATTAACAACTGTATTGAGACACATCGCCCGGGATTGTTCTGGGCAAATAGGAGGTGTGGTCACCCTGTTCTTCATTCATGTTCTTATCTCTGCTCTTGCTACCTGGAAGTCTGATCCTGATGGATCAGCCAGAGTGCCCTGCTCAACTCTAGCTTCAGATCATATCACACTGTTCTAACCCTTTAAATGGATTTCATTTCACTCAAAGGAAACGCCAAGGTCCTCACAAGGTTCTGCACCACCTGCTCCCCATTGCCCTCCAACTACATCTCCTCTGACTCGCCCCCTCTGCCTCTCTCTCCAGCAGCCTCTTTGCTGTGTCTCAATCATGCCAGGCATATTCCACCTCTTAGCCTCTGTGCTGGCTGTTCCTCTGTTTGAGATGCCCTTCCCTAGACCTTTTCCTGGCTGCAGCCCTCATCTCCCTCAGTTGTCACTTGGTCACTGGGGCCTACCCTTACTGTGTTATTTTAAATTATAGCCACCTTCTTCTACTCCCCACTCCTGTTTCTTTGCTTTGATTTTTTTCATAGTACTCCTCTAATATTTTATGTAATTTACTTATTTATTATATTTATTTTCTGTCTCTGGCCAAAAGACTGTAATCTGCATGTGGACATGGAATTTTTTTGCTTGGTTTCTGCTGTGCCTCCTGAGCCTAGAACAGGGCCTGGCACACAGTTAGAACTCAGAAGATAGTTGCTAGTACATGAGTGAAGAAGCTAAAACCTCAGAGGGTTAAAGAGTTTCCTCCAGTCACTAGATGAGCTTGTGAAGGGTGGGAATCTGCAGCCAGAGTCCTGACTTGCCATCTCACAGGCTTTGGTTGGGACGATAGAGCCACAATGTGCGATGAGAGAACAGACCGGACGACTGATGGCTCAGCGGAGCTCTATTATAGCTGGGCAATTTGTCCTGCTCAGATCTGGATGTCATTTCTGAAATCTGTGTACTAAAAATGACATTGGAAATAGATCAGAAAAATTCATGAAGAACTAATTCTCAGTAGAAGTAATTCTTAAGAGCAGTAATGTGAAAATAAATGAAATCCTATTCAAAGGATGATCTGGGAAGGATTTCTTCTCAATCCTATTGAACTAGAGATTAAAATAGCACTTTTTGTGGTGACCACCTTGGAAAACAGAATAGTTCTAAGAAATTGGTTGTGTTTGAGGAGGAAAATGGCAGGCTGGGCTTTGTGAATGCTTGGAAATCTGGAAATCTAGGACTCTCTGTGGTTCTCCTTTCATCCTCCTCTATTTCTTTGAAAATATAAATCTTGCCTTGTTGCAAACAGAAGGGTAATGAATGAGTCGAATTTTCATTATTAATATGTGAATTGTTGTTGGTAATGTGTGACTTCTTCCATTTCTCATGTCTGAAATGTCCTCCCCACACTCTTTCCTAAGTTCTTCCAATAAGAATCCAAAGTCAAACTGTTTTCAATAGTTTGAAATATTTACATGTTGCTTGGTATGTTATATGTAGCTTTCAAAATGTTATTAAACTACTTTCATGAGAGTCTGTCTTATAGCTCCAGTTAAATGTAAAATCTCGGTAAGGTAGAGGATGAGTGCCTGTGTACCTTTTTTTTAAAAGTTACTCTTAAAGTGAGGCTCTTTCTCTTATAAGGGCTGATGAAGGCAAGGAGAAGACCTTGACTCTACTTTCAGTTTGACCTTTACCACCTATAGAATCTCTCTGAAATTCACTTTCCTCATCTGTAAAACGGGAATAATAATAAACACTTCAGTGGGTGGGGCAGAGGATCAAGTAAATAATATATGTACTAGTAGCCATTGGGTTGCCTGTCCTGGACCCTCACTTTTGGGGTAACTGCCCCCGCCACTGCCTGGACCACTCCCATCTACATGGTCACAATGGCTGGGCTCCTGCAAGCCATATTTGGGCAGTGTGACTCAGCCTCCCTGCCCCAGGGTGATGACAAAGGATGCCTGGGCACCTGACCAAGAAGCCCTTTAAACATTTGGAATTAGGATCAAGAAATTCCAATTTCACCTGGCTGTCCTTTTAAACAGAGGAAAGGCAAACTTAGAGGGTTTTGGTTGGTGACATTTTTTCCAGCATGAAATTGAATCAGAGAGAAAGCAGCTCTGCAGTTAAAGAGAATAAAATAAAGACAAAGGAAAGGATTTGGGGGTTTCCTGGACTAGAGCATTCCACTTCCTCATTCTTGAGGCCCAATTGCATTCCTGCCCTGAGGTCAGTGAGATACCCTGGTACCATATAATCAATTATTATTATTATTATTTGCTTTAGTTAGCTTGAGTTGGATTCTGTTACAACTAAAAGTATGCAGGTTATACATTATATGTGAAAATGATTAGCAAATCAGATATAATAGATTATTATTGAGTACTTTCTTAATACTGTGTTCCACATTCTCTTTTCATGCTTGAGCCCTGGATGGCAGCAGAAACGTGTTAAGATTTTGAAGTGAATCAACACTGTAGCCTCCACTTCCATCCCCAGCACATACTGAGGCATTCTTTGTTATCAGCAGCCACCAAACAGCACTTCCTTTGCCCTCTATCAAGCTGATACAGCTATTCTGTAGGGAAGAAAGGAATCGGGAATACTGTGGTAGCAAGCTAAGATTGAGTCAGGGAAGTAAGAATGCACAGACCCTGAGAATGACTGTTTCAACGAAAAGCCTCCTACAGCAACAATTATTTGTGGGAGGCGGGGATGGGGGTGCTGGCGCTGGTGGGCTAGAGACCAGTGGAGCTGGGAGATACTATTTCACAGCACGCTTTCAGAATCACTCCAGGCCAGAACTTGCAGGGATGCAGGGCTGGGCCTCATATGTAACACTCGGATGTGGTCCATTTTGGTTTTGCTCACGCCACTTCATAACGTGACCTCTAAGAGCCAAGATACAAATGATACAGATGTGCTGCATGGTCAGATGCAAAGATCTGTAAGTTGAACTCTCTTCCTTTAATTTCATGTTGAACTTTTAAAGACTTTAAAAGAGAGTCTAACACAAAGGACCCACTCAAGTTTTCTACTGTCGTAGAGAAGTTGAAAACGCGCGTCTGCAAACATCTTGGCTGTTTGCTAGCTAGACAGGATGCAGTAAGAGCGGTACCCAGCCTTTCCCCACACCTCCCACGTGTAAAGTCAATAAAGGAGGTTAATTACAGGCACCCACATCGGAAATAATTTTGGAGTTAGAACAATGGTGAGCAGCCTTGCCCTCCAAGAGGAATGTGTGGCTTTCCATGGCAAATGTCACAGATGGCATGGCACACTGAGAAAAACCACATTTCTCTGTCATCTAGTCTTTTGTGTTAAAACTCAAGTGCCTTGCCTACAAACTGAGCTGAGTCCGTCTCCCATCACTGGAAAACGCCAGGAGGGTCTTGAATATCAGCACTGTGGCTGTTTTTAGAATGTGGCAGAAATGGATACCATGGGAAAATGGGTGGCAGAGTGACATGACTTAAGCCATCTCCTGCTGAGAGGCAGACAGTTATTGAAGAAACAGGAAGGTCAAGCAGAACACTGGTCAGAGTTAAATTGAATGAGCCAGATGAGATCCACCAGGATTCTCTTAGCTACAATTTTACTTCGAGAGAGTTCCACCATCTCTAACAGGGTATGCAGAGGAAAATTGTTTCCCCCCAAACCCGCTTTCACCCCTCCCCGCCACTCACTGATTTTAGTAGCTTTAAAATATTCTGAAAAATAGATGACCAAAGGATTTTTATCTCCCCAAAGTTCTCTGCTATGGCATGTTCTCTTTTAAATTTTTGATTATTCATTATCATTCTATAAGAATTCGGTGACATGGCAATTTGGAAACACCAAATAAAAAGATTTATGGCATTGCAAATTGTACACAATTATTATATTGCAATCCAATGACTCAAGAATGTTCTAAAGCTTAAAAAAATTATATTCTTTAGTTGGTCTGTATATAAAACAAATAGCAGAAAAGGTTGTAGTGTTAGCCATCCACATAGAGGATCAAATCCCATGACAAGTGGTAATGCTCTGGTATTGATTTCTTTGCAAGTAATGAGTACACAGTTGCAGGAGCACACACTTTGGAATCAGATGTGGGTGTGGATCCTGGCTCTGTCCCAGCAAGTGTATCCTTTTGGGCAATTAAAATGAACTCTTAAAACTTCAGTTTCCTTTTTGGTAAGTTGAGAGTAAAACCCACTTTACAGAGTTGTGATAAGAATGAAATGAAATAATAAATATAAGGCACCTGGAGCTGCTATGAGCCAAATGCATATGATCACTTCCTGCCTTCTCCCTACTCCCACTTTTCCTCCAGGTTACACTTGAAACTAGCACATACTACATTATTTTGATGCCTTTTTCTTTTTCCCTCCCAAATGAAATTTATATTGAAATTGATTTTCTCTTCGAAGGGCATTACAAAACAGTAACAACAAAATCAGTGGAAAACAATCCCTTAGGAATGAGTTGATTCGTTATCACTGATTATCTCCAGTGTTGAGGGCAGGACCTGGTGTTTGGTCAGCACTTGTGGTTTTTGATTAAGATTGATTGTTCATCAAATGCTTTAATTTACAATGTCAAGTTTTACTCTGACAGGAGCAGCCATAGTTGCCAAGGAAGGAATTAAACCTTTCTTAGAAAGATATCTCCATGTATGAAAGGGTACCATGACTTGTTATAGAGAGTAGAATTAGGGACAGAAGTTGAAAATCCTAGGGAAGGTAATTTCAGCTCAATTTTGAGAATTGTTTAACAGTTAGAATTGCCCATTTGTACAGTGGGTATTCTTGTGAGGTATAAGTTGAAATGATCTTTAAAACACTCATTTTCCCTGAAATGTCTCCCTGCTTGTATTGTATCCTGCACTGATGTTATTTTGTATTAGTTGGAATCATAAGAGGTTTTATCTATATGTACAAACCAGTAATGTTAGTGAATTTTAACCAGTCACTATATACACACACACACACACACACACACACACACACACACACACGTCTTGGAGCATCAGAGCAGTGCCCCATCATGGACAAGCATTGTGAAGGTTGGTCCTTGTCTTGGGTGAAGGTAAGGAGTGGAGGATGTGGTTATAAGTGAGTAGGGACTGTGCTCCACCTCAGCTTGTGACTCAGTCTTGGAAGGGTCAAGAAGTGAGCATTCAAAATTTAGCTACACGCCAAATTAGGTAGCCAGGATCTGGGAAATGGTTTTTAAAAAAGGTTGTTCTGGGCACTCCTGCTGAGTGTTCTTCACTAACTCCTCGATAAGTTACTCAGGGCTCTGCTGGGTGACCAACTCGGCATATAGCATTGGTGGCAAATGAGGCCAGTTTTATGACATTCTGTTTATGAACCCAGTGGAGTCCCATTTTAGAGGTGTTCCTGTCTCCAAGACTGAGGGGTAGGATGTAGGGAAGGGCAGGAAAAGGCTACACTGATTGGCTTTCCCATTTATCCTTACAATATTCCAGCTGTTTTAAAAGACTTAGCAGAAACTGGTTTAATCAGTCTGATTCAGGCTGGGAAGGAAATTTGAAATCCTCCTGAATTCTGAGAGCTGGTATGTCTAGTAACTTGGACCTACCTAGAACCATTCACAGAGGTGGTAGAAGCTTCCGCCCTTGGGGAGCCTTCTGTGGAGGGCCAAAGCAGTAGGTGTGAGGGTGGGCAGGTCAACTCTACATTCTTTTACAATTTGGGGAATCTATGGGAATTTTTAAGACAATGTGGAATAAATTCTGGTTTTGGAGGTGAGCAAGTTTAGACTAGAAGATTTTACCATGTGATTCTGCTTGTACAGCCTCTGCTTGCTGTGGCTGTTAAAATCTCAGTCCAGCTGCTGGGTGAAATCTGTGCATTTTCTCTAGAGCTACTTTCACAAACGGGTCAACCAAAACGCTTACCTCTCTTCCTAATTTTTAGCTGCTCAGAAGGAAGCTACAGGAAACACGTTGGATTTAATCATGGCAAATGATGTGTTTACCTCAGAACATTTTAAGTTAATGAAAAACCTGGAAACTATCAATTTGGTCATAAGGCAAAGTCCAGAAAGCAATAAATAATTCTAGCACCTTTCTGTGTCCTTGCAACACAAAACTAGCTTTGTTTTATTTTTTCTATTTTAAATCTATTTTCTGTTTTAAATCTCAGTGGGATATATTTTAAGCTTTGAAAGGATCATTAAATCATAGATCCTTAAATTAGGTTCTTTTCAATGGTCTTGAAAAACACACAAGCACCCATAAGTTCTACTAGTTCATACTGTCTTGAGTTGTCTGGGTGGACACATTCACATTTAGAGAAATTTAGTCAAGCGACTGAATCACTACATAGCAAAAACATGTTAGTTTATGAATGTGTACTTGAAGGAATTGACCCATATGAACACTGGTCTCTTACTCTGTTTATTTTATAGTCTTCACTTTCTGATTGGCAGATTAAAGACTTCATTTACATGCTTTGAAAGGTCTATAAAGAACAATTTATGCTAAAAATGTTCCTGCTTGGGGCCCATGATTTGGGTAGAAGAAAAAAGTGTTTAGGGATCAGCACAGAGCAAGTGTTGCTTCCTGTGGCTAGGCATTGCAGTGGGGTACAGGGACTGCATGCATTTATTCAGCCAAGATGTCCTGAGTACCTGCTATGTGCCGAGTCCTGCGTTGGACACTACAGGTACCACTGTCTACCTCATGGGCTTAACAACTTTGTACAACTGTACAACTCTGCAATTGTACATTGCAGTTGCTGGGACAGCTTGTTAGAGCTGTGTGGAGGGAAGTACAAAGTCAAGTCATAGTACTCATTAGATTGGGGCTGACCTCAGCCCAAACCAAGAGGGACAACCTAGTGCTCTCATGTGTGGGCTCCTGGGGTCAAGAAGCCAATGATAAGTTCTCAGATTGGAGGCCAATTCAAGAGCAATTTTTATGTGTTATATCATATATACCTTAGGAGAAACTCAATTCAAGTTAACGAAATAAAAATAGCAAGTGAATTTTATGTGACCAGGAGAATAAAAAGCATTTTTATCCCATTGCTTACTTTGTAAAGAGAAAAAAAAGCAATTGTATCTATTGATTCAAAAATAGCTAGCATTATTGTGTGCTTACTACATCCCAGGAGCTGTACTAAGTATCGTGTGTGTGTGTATATGTGTATATATATATATATATACATATATATATATATACTCATTTAATCTTCAACATCAGCCTTCTGAGCTGCATACTATTATCTCAGTTTTACCATTAGGAAATTGAGGCTCAGAATAGTTATAATTTGTTCAGTGTCATGTGGCTATTGAATGGGAAGGAAGGCAGTGGACTGGGACCTCAGTCTCTGACTCCAAAGCTCATGCTCTCAACTGGTCACTCTTGGTTGAGCTCCTGGTGTTGGAAGAGGCTGGGAAATGAAACTCTCTGCTTCTCCAGCCCACTCATGGCCCTGTCATCTCCCCAAGCCAGAAACCCGCAAGTCCCCTTGACCTCTCTTCTTCCTCTCTTGCCCTTTCTGCTCACCCATCAGCTTTAAGTCCTGATGATTTTAATTCCTAGTACTTCTTGAATTTGCCTGTGTTAATCATTTTTCACCTGGACAACAACAATAATTTCCTAACCAGCATCTCTCTCTCTCTCCCAATCTAGTCTTTACAATGCTGCCAACAAGATCAAACAACAAAGATGTTTGTGCCACATCTCTGCTTAAAAACCTTGAGTGGCTTTCAGAGCCATCATGATCTGGACGCCCCCCCCTCCTTTCTCTCACTCTGTGCTCCAGGGACCTTGAACTAGTTGCAGCTGGCCGACTGAGCTGTTGCTTCCATGCCTCTCTCCTTCCTTTTCTCTATGTCCAGAATGACCTCCTGTGGTTTCTGCCCAGAAAACTGGCTCTAACATCTCCTCTCAGAAGCTTTCCTCGGCTTCCAGATAGAGGCCAGTCCTTCTGCCTCCGATTGCACCTCATCCGTGTCTCTGTGATAACAGTCACCACTTTGAGCTGCAATTCAACGCCTGCCTGTTTGCCCCCACTACACGGTGATTGTTTCAAGGCAGAGAAATGAAACCTATCAGAAAGACACAGTGTATTAGGAGGAGCTGTTAGTACCAAAAAGGAGCACCAGTAACAAGCATCTTGCAGTACCCCAAGTCCCAGAGGAGTCCTGCACAGGGTCATCGGAAGAGAAGCTTTCCATAAAGGGATCCATGACCCGTGGACACCTATTTTGCTAGTGTCATCAGCTCAAGTGCCAATGTCAGCCCTGCTGGCATGGCCCCTCTGTATTTCTCTGCTGGCATGCACTAACTCAGGCTTCCCACTCCCCTCCTCAACGATGCTATCCTCTACGTCTGCAGCAGGGAAAGGTTTGCCAGATCTGATGTCCCTCCTTACTAACTGGGCATGGCCCCTTTGTCCTTGCACACACAGAGACATCACAGGAATGTGGTCTGTTTCTCCCCTCCCTGAACAATATGCCCTTCTCTCTATTTCTTTGCACTTCAGGTTTTTCCGCTTGTTTTTAAAAATAACTGGATGGGGCTGGCCTGGTGGCACAAGCAGTTAACTGTGCGTGCTCTGCTGCGGTGGTTCAGATCCCAGCCCCGCACTGATGCACTGCTTGGCAAGCCACGCTGTGGCGGCATCTCATATAAAGTAGAGGAAGATGGGCATGGGTGTTAGCGCAGGGCCAGTCTTCCTCAGCAAAAAAAAGAGAAGTGGCAGATGTTAGCTCAGGGCCCATCTTCCTCACACACACAAAAAATAACTGGAAATATGTCATTCATAAGTTTTCTTTGGGGTAATTTGTGAAATGAGGCTCTTATCCCTCATTTAGAGCTCACTTTTTCTTTGACTTTTTGCTTGGGCCATTGCCTTCTCTCAGGATGGCAAATCGTGGCATGTGTACAGCCTCGCCATAACTCCCCACTGGCCATGGAAGACATCACAAATGGATTACAGCACTCTTGTCACTAAGCCTGGGCACAGCCTCAGAATCTTGCTTAACCCAGCATTTTAGGTAGCTACTAGCAATCATTTGGAGTTGACACCTGAGAGGAAAACTATTCACTATTTTCAACCCACAGGGCCAATCTAGCCTGTGTTCTTATGTTGGCTGGACAGCCTGCCCAGCACTTCTTGGGGAAAATGGACCTGTCGTTACCCAGGGACACAACATGACCTGTATTAATTTTTGTCTTGGTCCCATGAAGCTATTAGGTCCTTGTGGATGAAAATTTAACAATCTGCAAAAATCCTCCTAGGTATAACGGTAAAAGCACACGAAACCCAGACTTATTTGCCATTCCCAGGAACAGGAGCCACTGTGCTCGCTCATTAGGAGAGCACCTCATGACACGGTCGATGCCCAGCTGCTCACATCCAACTCAGAGGGTTAAAATACTGATACATCTAATGAGATACTGTGCACATGGTGTGAGAAGTTGAAAAGGAATTTGAAAAGCTATAGAAGATATTGAGACTTTTTTAAAAGTAAAGGAACAAAGGTGACAGCTGTGAATGTTGGTGTATATTAAAACAAACACGGTAATAAGAACCATTGAAGGAAAATGGAAATCTAGGTTTCAGTTAAAATCTAACAAGATTATCCACCAAGATCAGATAGCTAAATATTATACTTGCTTTCGTTTCATTTAATTTTTTGTTTTTGCCTCAAAGTAATCTTAAGTGACAAGAAAACCCATATTATGTCCCTTGAGGTAGGATTGCAAACATTCAGCTGACTGAGGGTAAAATTTAAAATAAAAGTGTATTAGGGCCGGCCCCGTGGCTTAGCAGTTAAGTGCGCGCACTCCGCTACTGGCAGCCTGGGTTCGGATCCCGGGCCGACGCACCGCTTCTCCGGCCATGCTGAGGCCACGTCCCACATACAGCAACTAGAAGGATGTGCAGCTATGACATACAGCTATCTACTGGGGCTTTGGGGAAAAAAAGGAGGAGGATTGGCAATAGATGTTAGCTCAGAGCCGGTCTTCCTCAGCAAAAAGAGGAGGATTAGCATGGATGTTAGCTCAGGGCTGATCTTCCTCACGGAAAAATAAAAAAAAAGAATACAAACAGGCTAAATCCATACAAACAGGCTAAATTCACAAACTGAATAAAGGACCTGAAATAAGTGAAGCAGAAGAGGTGGCATAATTCAGGCTAGGAAAAACATATCTACTAAAATAAATAAATAAATAAATAAATAAAAGTGTATTAGAGGCCCACAGGGAGAAGACGAGTGTGTCTGAGGCCATGCTGAGTAGTGAGGAAGAGGCTGAGGTGGGAGTCAGGAGATTAGAGTATTGTTTGGTCTCTGCCTGTTGCCCGCTGTGTGACACTGGGTGATTGTGTCATGTCTCTGAGCCTCACTGTCTGCATGTGTGAAATGGAGACAGTTACTCACATGAACATGGAATGCTGTAAGGCACTCCAAAAGCCTGGTGTACAGTCAGCACTCAATCAGTGGGGACACCATGTGTCAAGTGGACCCATAATAAACAAGAATACATTTTATTATTTAAATTGCAGCCAGAAAGATTGCCCTTGGTTCAGGTCATCTCTTCCTTCTCTGTAGATTTTTTCACCAAGAGACCCTTAAATTACCCGAACACCAGACTTGAGCCAGAGGGGAGATTAGCCCTGAACAGACAAGTCCAGTCTGATCTGACCCTGAAGGCCGTGCTGACTACCTTTGCTGCAGCTGGCCTAGGTCTGCCCTGAGGTCACCAATACTTCATTTGCTCAGTGTCCACCCCAGAAGGGGCTGGAGCCCTCCAGAAGAATCACTCCTGTGGCAAAGAATAACATGATTAATCCAGCTCCTAGCATGGGGTCTCCTCTGCTGGTCACAAGAGGCAGCCTTCAGCAGCTGCTCCAGGAACAGTAATAAACAGACTTGGAGAACTTACCTGTTGCCCCCTCGCAGCATCTGAACCAACACACACTCAGAGGGAACAAGACAGAAATGATTCTTGATTGGTCCTCAAACCCAAGAGTACCTCTCATGGGCACGTAGAGTTCTGAGTCTGCCAATCCTCACTGCAGCTCTAGGGGACGTCAGCACTGCCGTTCTTATTGTGTAGGCAGGAAACCCAAGGCACCAAGACATTAAATAATTTGTATTGGAACAAGATTCTACTAACTCCATAGAAAATTGACCTGAAACTTAAACATGGATAAGCCACATCCTTTATTTAAACAATATTTTACAGTCTATGATGAAAGAATACTTAGAGATGGAATTTCCAGATTGGCTCTTTGTGAACTCACAGAAAAATTATGCAACTTTCCATTCATTCAGCAAACATTTATTCAGTACATACCAAGTGTAGGCACTGTGAGAAGTGCTGCGATACGAGCTCACATAAGACTATTACCTGTTCTCAGGGAAATCACAAAGAGACACACATGTAAAGAAATCAAATGAAATGGTATAGACACCGTGATAGTGATAGAAATCTGCACACATTACAGTAGGGGCCTGAAGGGGAGCAAGTCCCCAGATTGCTCTGTTTGTTTTGCCCCGGGTAGGCTTGGCAACAGAAAGAATGCTACCGAACCCTAAAAGAGTTGCAACAGTTGCCAAGTGTAAACCCACAAATAGGCGAACATAATACATGCCTAGAAGTGTAGAAGTGCTAGAAGACATGAGCATGTGCACAGAGAATGGTCTCTTTTATGTTTAGTATCTGAATTGAGATTGTGATTATTTTCCAAATCCTAAAACACTAGGCTTTCAAGTCTCCTACAATTTGACCTTTAAATAACAATTCCTTGCTAATAGCTATCTCCTCAAAGTAGAGATTTACCAAGGAGAGGGCCCAAAATCAACCCCAAGGTTTGATGGCTGGAAGGAGGGTGGAGTCCCAGGCCCCACCAGAATGAAACACAGCTTTCAACCCACTTAACGCACTCTCTTCTTGACACCTTCCCTTGCATTGACTTTGGCAACACCCCATTTTCCTGGTTTCCTTCTAACTTACCAGAACTCCTTCAAAGTCTCCTTTGCTGACTCATCATCTTCTATCTTTAATGAAGGGATTTTTTTCAGGGTCCTCTTATTTTCTCGCTATACTCTCTCCCTAGGGAATTGCATATTCTGCCATGACTTCTATTACAATGTAAATGTCAATCACTCTCACCTGTCTCTAATTTAGGTTTTTTTCTCTATCATGCAGACATGTATGTCTAACTGTAAACTTGATATATCACCTAGGTTCTTCTGGCAAAACATGCATAGGATGGGAACTCATGGAAATTCCCCTTGAGGCCCCTCCCCGCCAGGTGTTTTTAACCTTGGGGAACTCTTGTCCACCAATTCAGGGTTTCTCTAACCTGACTTCACATTTGAAACATCTGAGTGACACTGAAAATACACCCGTGCCTGGGACCCTGCTTAACCAATTAAATCAGAATCTTGGGGATGAGGGTCTTCAGGTGAGTTTAGCAAGCAGCAAGGTTAAGAATCTCTGAGCTAGTTACTCAAATTGGAAGTCTATGAGTTATCTTGACCTCTCCTTTTTCATTATCCTTTCGTAGTCAGCCACTTGCTGATATTTTATCTACTAAATAGCTCTTGACTTTATCTACGTTTTCCATCATCAAAGCCACCACCCTAAACCAAGATGTCATCATCTGTTGCTTGAAATAACCTTCTAACTATTCTCTTTGCCTCTATTTTTGTTCCTATCCACACCATTATTCACAATGCAGCCAGGGGGATTTAAAAAAATCTGATCACATCATTCTCCCGCTTAAAATATTGCACTGGCTTCCTGCTTGCTCTTAGAACAAGCCCCAGATCCTTATGGCCTAGAAAGATGTGAATAGATGGCTATAGCATTTTTGTTTTTGTCTGATCAGCAAACTTACCCATCTCCACTCTTCTGATAACATGTCTTCCTGACCACCAACACACACGGTGGGTTATGATGAGGTCTCCCAAGGGTGTGCTCAGTGATCCAAGCCCACCAGGTTAACCAGGATCCTTCCTCCTTACAATTTTTGGGGCTAGAGTACAAGCAGCCTTGCCTTGCGTTCATAGTGAAGGGATATGGATTTGGAGCTCTTGGCAAACATTTTTCCTCCTCCCCGGCTTACAGAGTCAAACCTAGTACTCCTGGAAACAGGAGGAAATCCTCTCTATGATTAATTAATTATTTGAGTAATATTTTGTTTACTGTCTATCTTTCCTGCTGAACTGTTAGCTCTATGAGGACAAAAACCAACCCTGTTTCATTCAATGCAGTATCTTCATTTCCTAGCACATAGAAAGTCATCATTCTTTGATGGATGGATGGATGGATGAATGAATGAATGAATGCCTAGTCTTAGACATCCACTGCAATAAAGGCCAGATTAAGGAAACAGATGTCAATGAAAGGTCTGTGGATACATTTTGCCAAATTTTGCTGTGCTGACTCAGCAAAGGGGCCCTGAAATGGAGGAATGTACAATATGTGAGTGCCCAGCCACCCACCATGATACAGTCAGGAGTTTTTTTAGCTTTCTTTCACCAGGAGGTGCTCTGCTAGCATTGTTAGGCTCCACTTCCCTAGTAAGGTAAAATTTCTGTCCCAAAGCACCTCAGAATGAGACAATTACTGTGGGTTGCTTTATTTTATAATCTGACACCAGAAGGGAAGGGGAAAGTATGCTTTTTAAGCTCCTTAAAATGCAATGTGTCTCTGCTGAGACACATCCATGAAACAAGCTGCTGAGGAATAATGGAGACAGCAGAGTTCCAAAAATGTGTTCTGGTGTTCTACCCAGAAATATTGTGCAATATGGGAAAATGTATTCCTCAAGAATTCAACCAAAATGCGTATAATCCTCTATGATTTTTGTTTCATAATTTAATTCACTAGGGTTTCTGATGTTTGGATGTAGCCATTTGATTCAGTGATATTAAGGGGGAAATATTTTGACATAATCTAAAAGGTAAAAAAGAAAACTCTAAAAGTGTATCTATTATAATTATGAATAATACGTGAATCAGATTTATCCCATCTTTGAACGTCACCCCATCTCCAACCTATACTCCCTGGGGTAGGAATTAGGGATGAGATGAAATCAGAGATGGGTTAGTGTCAAGGTTGGGAGACAGACGCTACAGAAACATGGTCCCAAATGGATGGCAAACTACATGGAAAAAGGAGCCACAATCTTACCATACTTGCTTATCTCAGAAAGGGCCACTCACCATTCCAAGTCAGGAGGCTGCTCATTTTCTGAGAATTCACTTGCATCATCTGTATCTCAATATCTTGGATTTATCTCTGAAATGACAATTGTCATTATCATTTGTTTTTAATCAACAAATAGATGTGTTCATTTAATTGAGGTACTCATTCTGTCTTTTCATTTGAAAATCTATAGGATGAACACCTTTAAGTTGACTTCTTGCTTCCATAATCCTATTTGAGTGGGTATATATTACCCACTCGGCAAGGTGGAGGTGGGAATAGAAAGAGGACCTTTGTAGCACAATAGGATCTCATATTGTCCAGATTTCACAGAAAACATATTTCCAATCATTTCCTCAGCAATCCATTATATATAGGCATTTTACTAATTATTAAGCTCCTACAAAATGGAAGTTGGGGGAACAGGCGATTAGCCTCTTAGAGCCTCACTCGATCAATTCCAATAGACTTTAAAAATATGTGCTGTTTTTCTATTTTAAAACAAATACTTATTCACACAGAATAACATATTCTGTATTCAAATAATACAGAAATAAAATTTTAAAAGAGGAAAATTCTCCATGATCAAGGTTGAGTCAGGGATCAAGGGAGTTTCATTGCAAAGTGTTGAAGCATAAACTTCAAGGCTCCTCACTTGCCTGGGCCCCTTGAAAAGCCCTGGGAGGGCCCTAGTAATATGTGGATATAGTCATTTGCTTTTTATAAAATGTGAAAATATAAAATATTTTAATGTAAGTTAGTGGCGGCTGCTTTCTTCTTTCCACTCTCAGTCCTCTTGTCATCTTTTTCCTCGTGCCGAGTGGCACTGGGGTTGCACAGGCCTTTTGGAGAACAGGCTACAGGTAAGTTGAGTTGGGGATCCATTTACATTTAGGTCAGAGGAGTATATTTACATTGTTGGCAGTCATATCCATGTAGAGCTATTTAGCTAGCTGTTTTGGTGTGGAAATGACTTCCAGGCTCACTCCTACCACGAGTGCTCCAACTCACCAACATTGTGACACAAAAGGGTAAGGCCAGAGCTTGCAGGTAACACGTGAGTGAGCAGTAGCTTCTACCACTGAAGGACATGGGTGGTAGAGGAGAAACATGGTTTGAAATATGGAGCCAGAAGCCAGTCTGTGGAAAATTCTTCCAATCATGAGGCATGTAAACTTGTAAGAGAATCATTCAGTTCTCATCAATGCCTTGTCAAAACAGAAGTTCTTTGCTGCCAGGAACATACTTGAAAATGTATTTGATAGAGTTAGAAATATTGTCGAAATCTCTCAAAAGGGAATTTATCAGAATTAGCGTGTTTGTAGGACAGACATTTGCAGCAGTACTACAAACACTGTAGTATTGTATATCTTTATGAAGTTACGTGTTTTATGCGTCCCAACATATCACTGAATTACAGGGACATATTGGGAAAATACTTAATTTCTAAATGATTTAAATTAAAATACTGACATCAACAATGATAAAATAAACTTATAATGTATCATTATAACAAGTTCATTGACCAGTTATGAAGTTCTGTTCCGTCAGAGTATTTAAGATTGGTCACGGCACAAGGAAACTCGGAATGCCCTGAAATCTGACAGCTCATAGAGGAAAGAAATGTTAGAGGTTTTCCAGAATTTGTCAACAATCCTAAGAATGTACATGTATCTGCCAGTAACAAATTGTGATGCTAAACTATCAGTAACGATCAGCAACTTTTCTAAACTATGAATAATTAAAAACAAATTTTGATCAATGATGCTAGAAGAAAGAATTATCTTTCTATTCTCTCTGAGGACTGACATTACAAAATCATTGGCATGTGAAGGGATGATCAAGATGGATATAGTCAAAAAATACAGGAAAAAGGTCTTTAGAGGTCTGCTAGGCAATTAATAAAAATTGTTATTTTTCTGGGTTTTTTGATGTTATGCTTTGGCACCTTTTTAAAACTTGTAATTTGCTGTGTGTTTTTCGCTTATTCCAAATAAATACTTATTTTCACACCAAATTTATTCTTTTTCTTTCAAATATAAGACCTGACTCCAACACTGGTAGGGAATTTCTCTTTTATGTATTTGAAAAGACGATGCTTTTCCATGTTGACGGGGTGGTTGACATCAAATGGTGTATCAGAGTGTTAAGTCACAAGGCCCTGCTTTGAACCAGATCCCTCCCAGGGAGGGGCTGCAGCACTGCTGGTTCAAGCCTGACGCTCACAAATTAGGCCTTTGATGGCATCTCTATCACGTCAGTGAGGTTAAGACTACAGTTACCAGGACACGCAGAACTGAAAGCAGAAGTTCCTCATCGCACACCTTTATATGCGTAGCCTATTATCAGACCACATGCCCTGGGTTGGACTTTGAATTGATATTAAAAAAAATCTATCTTATGGCTAGTGCTATTATGGCACATTGGATTTCATTTCTGTTAAAGGCATTGATTAATTAAATGTAAAACATTTAAGATAGGCCACAGTTTCTGTAACCTTGCCTTGACCTTGGGAAGGTTCTGATTCTCGGGCCATGAAAGCTGTGCTGGACTTTATTCTTTTCCTTAGTGTCTGACACATAGTAGGCTCTCAACTATTAGCTTTTGCTTCCTTCCTTCCCTGTTTTTCTTGGAGTACATTTTTGTGTCTGTGTGTGTCTGTCAGGTATGAGGAAATTTTTACAAAAAGAAAACATACCTAACACATTCCAATTGTATTACTGAATGACTGCCTTGGTTCGGCTGTCTAGGGTGACAGAGTCCAGGGCTATGACCTAGGAACTGCCTTTGCACCGGGCACATTTCTCATTGTTTCACACAGGACTGTAACTAAACTAGTCAACTACAACAAACGAGAATGAAAGCTATACCAAAATGAAGACTTATGCTTAACTGAGAGATAATATACTTGAACTCTACTCCCTATCCCGTGGACAGAGTAATAGCAACTAATAATAATAAAAATAATGATAATGCTAAATTGTAAACCCTTTTTGGTGTATAGGGCCCTTCCACATTCATCGCCTCATGAAATCCTTTTAACAACTTTGGAGGGTGGGCAATGATAATGCTAAATTGTAAACCCTTTTTGGTGTATAGGGCCCTTCCACATTCATCGCCTCATGAAATCCTTTTAACAACTTTGGAGGGTGGGCGTAACCTTTACCCTCATTTTAGAGAGAACAGTGCTGTGTGGGGGACCAAGTGACGGGCCGGGATGACCTGGCCAACGATCCAAGCCAGAACTTGGATCCAGGACTGTGTGCCTCCAGGACGCCCGCACCGGTATGGCGTTTCTATGGATAGTATTCCAGGACAGCGCCCGCCGTGTTGACAGCCCTCCGCTCGCGCCTCCGACTCTTCTCAGGTGGAAGCCGTTGTGGAAGAACCCGGATGTTGTACAAATGTCGTCACTTCAGGAAGTCTCGATGGCCTCTGGGGATGAAAACAGAAGGAAATGACAGAAAAGCCAAAGAAGAGGTGAAAGCTCTGAAGCAAGGAAGAGCTTGACACTTGGAAGAAAACAGCAGAAAGCAGGAGGGGAGCCTCTTCGAGGGCGGTCGGCACCAGCTGCCCACGGCCTCGCTGGAGCGTGTATCGGTCGCGGGACACCCGTGCAGCAGCTCACGGACAGCGGCCGCTGTCATCCTCACGGCAGTCCGCGCTGGAGCTTTCTGTCGCCGCCGTTCCTCAGACGCTGCAGCGGAGGCACGGGGAGGCGCGGCAGCGCCCGACCCCGACTCGGCTTCCCGTGGAGGGTGAGGAGTCAGTTTGTTCCGGAGCAGCCACGTGGAATGTCTCGCATCAGATGGAGATAAAGCCTGAAACAGGGCTGGGTTGGGATTGAAGATACAGATTTATCAGTCGTGTAGGTTCCAACTGACGCCCTTTCATCACTGTGCTGGTCTGTTTTACACAGCAGATTTAAGGACGGTGTTGTTTCTGTTTGTGCTCTGAATTCAGATAAACTTCTGCAAGAGTCGCAGCACTTGGCTTTAAGGCCTCACGATCTTCTGTAGATTTTCTTGGACCAGATGTATTGAAATCACAACCCTCTTTCACTCATTTGATTTAAAATTTTTTTTAATTAAAAAAATACTACTATTTAAATATTACTAAATACTATTATAATAATAAAATAGTATTAAAATACTATTACTAATCACTTTTGTAAAAAAGCATATATATAATAAAGCAAAACGCATACGCATTATTTTAAAAAATGATACAATAGAACCAACTAACAAAGCCATATATGACATCAAAATTTCTTTACCTAAACATGGTTAGATGGTTTTAGTCAATTTTGAAGAGAATCCTCCTCTCGCCTAATCTGGATTTTAATATTGTATACAAACATGGTTCACAGGTATATTCCTGATGTTAGTGTACCAAAACATCATGGCAGTGTGGTTCTAAAATTATTTCTTTCATGCACTGGCAAAAAACGCCAAACTTGACTACGGACTAAAAGGGAGACATGAGGCTCTTTTTGGTTTAGTGCTGCACTCGAGCAACGAGAACAATAACGAGGAAGAGGTGGTCTCACTCTGGAAGGGTGTATAGTCCAGGGAAGCTTGGCCACGTAAACAGCTGACCACAGGACAATGTGCAGGGCTCCACAAGGCACAGAGGAAACACTTTGGACTTAGTTAGTGGCCAGGGGAAATACAGGTAGTCTGTCCCTACATTAGCCATTGTGAAACCCCATACTGACACCAATTCTTAATTTGCATAAAATACTACTGCAGTGGTTAACACAGTCACTTGGAATCCTTGTACACTACCTTCCGCTACAGGTGAGAACCACTCCTAAGGTTACAAAGCAAAGCTACCCGGAGTCGAAGGATTTGCACAAGATCCAGTATGAGTCATAAAATTTCACCACTGTGCTAGTGTGTTTTTCCGTTTTTCATCTCACTTCTGTATTTACAGTGTCTAATTTCAATATCTTTTCCTTTGTATTTTTTGTTGTAGTTAAGTCATTGTCTTTTAGATCTAAATAAAGCATTCATGTCGTCCAGCTACAGTTATGCTTTGAATCAGACTCCTGGTTGGAAATGATTAACCAAATAAGTGGCTTTCTCCTCTCTCTCTCCCCATATTTAATCTATTTTTATTTGATTGTGTAACGAATGCATCTGAATGCATCTGAAGAGATGCATGGAATTAAATAATCTATTAATTGCTGCTCATGAAGAAAATTAAAAGCAGATACTACTGGATCATGTGGAATTATAAAATCCACTTATGGGGACAAGAGACTATTTCTTTGCCTGAGATTATTTAGGGGGTTAATTTTTTTGTATCAAAACGGAATTATATGCTTAAATTGTTTTCACTTTTGCCTGTCAGCATGGGGTCTTGATCATGGATGCATTTGAGCATTATGAATTTTGTGTTGGCTATTTTCCCAACTCTCCTATAGTATATGTGAAAATAGGCTGTTTGCTTGTAATGATAATTTCAGATAGATTCTCTTAAGTTTGCCCACTGAACAACAGACTGAATTAACTGCCTAATTTAAATTTTGAGGTAAAATCTTAGATTTTAATGCCTCTTCCTGCTGAAAATTGTCTGAAATATGACCTACATTGAAATACTCTGTCCCTTTCTGTTCCCATTCTAGTATCCTTGCCTCTTTTAAAATTGTAGCCCCTTTTCCCCACTAATTTAGATTAGGGACACATTTGTTTGCTAAGCCTCTATTCTCATATTTAAATTTTTTTCTATTTTTCAGAGAGAGGGAATACATGTTCCAGTTTGATTTTCTGATGACTCTCACTTGCATTGCTTCTAGCTTCACTTAGATTTTTTTGTTGTTGTTGTTGTTTTTAAGCTCTTTCTCTTTCTAATTATTAGCCCTGCCCATGGATTAAGGACCAAGCTTTCTTTCCTCATCCCAATTCTCTTACTATCCACGCACTATGCTCACAAAACCAGTTCACATAAACTGTAAATTGGTGACAAGATCAATGGCCTTCGAGTTACATGTGACTCTCAGTTAGTTAGGACTTCTTCTGTCCTAAGTGACAAAAACCCTAAATTAAACAGGCTTAGGCCAAAAAAAAAAAAAAATCATTGGCTCACACACCTGAAAAGAGGTGGAACTTTTGGCATGGCAAAATCCAGAGGTGCATTAATACAGCCAACTTCCTCCAGGAGGTACACCCTCATAAATTTAGCTAATCCCTGGCAAATCCAATCCTAGCAGGAGAACTTTTCTTTCCTAACATTCTAATGCAAACTCTC
This sequence comes from Diceros bicornis minor, assembly GCF_020826845.1. NCBI lineage: Eukaryota > Metazoa > Chordata > Mammalia > Perissodactyla > Rhinocerotidae > Diceros > Diceros bicornis. The sequence continues at coordinate 4,124,472 of NC_080763.1, read as the reverse complement.
AGATCAACTCTTGATTGGATCAGTTCAGATCACTCACCATCCCTGAGCCAATGATTCTCACCAGAGTCATGGAATAGGCTAATTGGGCAAGCCTGGGTCACGTGTCTGTTCTTGGAGTCTGGGAATGGGGATCAGCCCCATCAGAAGCACAAGGACTTAGGTGGGGAGGAGTGGTACTCAGAGGAAAGTCTGGGTGCTATACAGAGAGGGAGGGATGCTGGCTAGGCAGACACAACAGGCATCCACTGTAATCTCCTGCCCAGGCTGACTGTGATCCTTTCAGAGCTCCAGGTTGTGTATCTGGAGTTGGAACTCTACCCACCTCTACCAAGAATACTGTAGAATATGAGGTTTTCATTTATTGCTAATAGCAAATCATGCCTGCAGAGTAAGAGAACAATGGTTTAGCTTTCCCCACTTTTAGAAATGTGGCAGGAAATAAATATCTGCTATTTCTCCATTTCTGTAGTCACTAATAATAGCTTGGGGCAATAAGGAAGGCTCTTGGCAGAATAGGGGACAGGACTCTATTGCTGACCCGCATTCCTGAACCCCAATACCTGTGTGTATCCTTTGGTCTCGGAACTTGGCTTCACTGCAGAGCACGGCTGCTGCTGTCCCGGCTCATCTCTGTCCCATGGAGGGCATGCTGGGTGCCTCACAGGTCACATTCTGCCAATCTATAACACAATTTGTCACCTAATGGGTGTCCTGTGGCTTACAAGCTGTGTGGCTTTGCTCTGGGTATTTAACCTTGCCGACCTTCAGCTAAAGTCCTACTAAATTCCTATTTCATAGGGTGATCATAAGGGTCTTTTGGGTTAATGTGAAAGTGGCCTGGCACATAGACAGTGGTCAGTAAGTGGAGGTGATCACTGGCTTCCTGCTTGGACCTCCTCCTGGCTCCACCCTTCTACAATTTTCCTCTGTTTCATTTCCTCATTACGTCTCTTTCACCTGTTCACATTTGGTGAATTTTTTCTTTTCTCTTCTTGTGGAAAAAACACTTATCATGAGATTTACTCTTTTAACAAATTTTTAAGTCTTAATAACATATTATTGGCTATAGTTGGTGAATTCTTCATGAGTTTATTATAACTTCTATTGCCTTTATTGAGTGCTCACTATATGCCTAAGCATCTTAGATTGTTAATCATTTGATCCTCACAACAAGACTATAAGTAGATAGTATTTACTGTTTTCATTTGACAGACGGGGAAACTGAGGCAGAAGAAGGGGGCAACTTATCACAAAGCTGTCAAGAGAGGCCTGGAGCTCAGGGCAGAATCGATCTGACGCTCTTGTTCTCATCTAGTGAGTGCTTCAGAAACTTCAGTGTGCATAAGAATCACCTGCAGTGTAGTCCAAGTGCAGATTTCTGATGCTGACCTTCAGAGGTTCTGATGTGATGGCTCTGGAGTAGGTCAGAGAAATATACATTTATAATGAGATCTCCAGGTGATTCGCCGACAAGTGGTCCACAGCCCCATGTCTACAGGTGGACTTCAGATGACTGATTCCCTTCCTGTGGTTTCTCACTTCTCCCAGCTTCTCTGCTGGAAGGAGGGGACTGCACTGCTGCCTGAAGCTTCCAGGCATCTGCCCTGCTGCCAGGCACATGGTTGCCCTCTCCTGGCTTCCTGCTTTTTCAAACAATTCCTTAACCCTTTGAGTGCCCAGGCTGATCTGATCCTCCTTTGAGCCATTAGCACTTGAACATATGTTGAGAGTGCATATATTAGCCTTGTTCATATGAGTATCTGCTCTGCACTATGCATATAACAGGAGCTCAACAAATGTTTATTGATTACTTTTGTATTGTGTAAATTTCCATTTACTCTTCTTCAATTTGTATGTTCAATTTTCCTCAACTTGGTTGTCAGCTCTCTCCATATTTTGTGGATGCTCAGCAAAGACTGCTGACTCATTCAGTTAGAATAGAAGATGGGCAATACATGTTTGTTGAGTTAATTAACCATTCAAAGGTGTTGGTTACCACTATTGTTTCATAGATGATGAGATTTTCATGACTGGAAATCTTTTGAACACTTACACTTGGTTTTCCACCTTAAACATTCAGAGGGGAGGAAAAAATAACCCAATTTTAGCCTCAGAGGTAAAATATTTAACTACTCAACATTCTTTGTTTTGCATAAAGAAATGTTTAACCAGGATTCATCAGGTTACAGTCAGATGGCCAAACTTAAAAACAAATGTGTGCACACAAATATGTAGGCAAGATTTACCACAAAATGCAACACCTTGTGGGTTATGTTTCTACTGCTATTTCTTTATAGGATCTCAAGGTTTTTCTAAAGCTTGCATCCACTCGAATAAATGGTTTGTCCTTTGGCATCAAAGCCCTCATCAAAGAAAATTGTTGAGACCCCCAAAGTTCAGACACAGCACCAGGAGTTAGAGATGAAACCATAAGGTAAAATGCCTAATGTGTACCATGGTGACCATCATTGATAACACTGTATTGTATAATTGAAATCTGCTAAGAAAGTAGAACTTAAATGTTCTCACCAAAAAAAACACACAAAAAACAACAACAAAAAAAACAACACACACACAAGGCAAATATGTGAGGCTATGGATGTGTTCATTAATTTGATGGGGGGAATCCTTTCACACTGTATATGTAAATCAAATCATCATGTTGTACACTTTAAATAACTTACAATTTTATTTGTCAATTATACCTCAATAGAGCTGAAAAAATTAAAAGTAAAAAACAAAAATAAGATAAAATGCCTGCCTTCAAGAAGTCTACAATCTAATTGGAGTGACAGTAAATGTGCATAATAGACAATTGAGAGTAAAAGGTTTGTTAGGGATTTCCAGAATCTTAAATATTATCTAGTTCAAATCTCTCACTTGTCAGATAAAGGGGCTGGAAGAAGAGATACAGTGATGTGGCAAGGTCACAGAGAATGTTACAGGCATATACTGAACCAGAACTCTGATCTCTTTTCTCCTATTTCCAAACCACAATAAAACCTAAACTTCTCAGAAAAAAAAGTTTACATTTCACCAGAGCGTTAGCAACCTGATGGAGACAGCCAGGACCAAGAGGCTGGTCAGACTAGGGAGTTATTAGTTATATCAAAGAGCAAAAGTCATGAGATTTCAGCCAGGAAGCTAATTAGTTGGGGGATGGGTGTGTGACTCATACGGTTTCAAGTGGGGAGGCAGAGAACAGGGTCTAGAGCAGAGCTGGCCAGCAAAAATATAATGGGAGCCACAAATGCAAGCCACATGTACAATTTTAAAATTTCCGGTGGCCACAATAAAAAAAGTAAGAAGAAACAGATAACGTTAACTTTAATATATTTTATTTAACCTGATATCTCTGGAATATTATCATTTCAACGTGAAAAAAAGTATTTTACATTTGCTTTTGTGTATTAGGTCTTTGAAATCCACTGTGTGTTTTATACAAGACAGTACATCTCAAATGTTTACATAGCCACAAGTGGCCAATGGGTTCTGTACTGGCCAGTGTAGGTCCAGAGGATTCTCACTGATGGAAGACTAGGAGAGCAGCTTAATGCCAAGTAGGTTGATGTGGTCTGGGGATCTCCTAGAGAATGCTTCTCAAACTTTAATGTGCATAGATCACCTGGGGATCTGATTAAAATGCAGATTCTGATTCACTAGGTCTAGGAGTCTAAAGCAGGTCTAGGATTCTGCATTTCTAACAAGCTTTCAGGTGTTGCTAATACTGCTGCTCTGTGACCCACACTTTGAGTAGCCAGGTAAATTTAGGAGATCAACAATAGTGGGGAGAAATAAACAAATAAGGAAGTTCTAAGTGGGCCAATCAGAATTTTATCAGCAGGGGGAAATGTTTTTCCTCACTGAGTTCCTTGGCCCATGAAATAGGAACTTCTACCAACACTTCTGCTCTCTCAGAAAAGTAGAGGCTGCTTCTTCCACTCTGTCTACGGCTTCTTCTCTCTCTAGGCTATGGTTGAGGTGTGCTTCCACGGAGGAAGAAGAGCGAGCAGAAGTGTTGGTAGAAGTTCCTATTTCACATCATGAATGTGATATCTCTTTTGATTTATATAGGTCTCATTTAATGTATTTCAAAGCATTTTATGATTTGCTGTATAAAGATCTTGAATATATTTTGATAGATTTATTGTTAGACTATTTTTTTCTAGGCAAAATTTATCATTTTTGTTGCCATATTAAACAACATTTTAGAAAATTATATATATTTTTCTCAGTTTGTTGCTGGTGCCTAGAAACACAATTGATTTTTATTTTATATCCAGAAAACCCACTAAACTTTCTTATTAATTCTCATAGTATATATAGAAATATTTGGATTTTGCGAGTAGATAATTATATCATCTATAAATAATATCAGTCTTCTTTTCTTTCTAATCCTATTCTTTTATTGCTTTTTTCTTGTCATATTGCACTGTCTAGGTTTTTCAGTGAATCACTGAATTGATGAGGTGAGAGTGGGTATATTTGTATTGGTTTTGAAGCTTTTAATATTCACCATTAAGTATGTAATTTGTTGTATATATTTTTTGCAGATGTCCTTTATCAATTTAAGAGCATTTTATTCTATTCTTGTTTTTTTAAATCATGAAAATCTATGCTAAATTTTCTCAAACTTTCTGCATCTATTGAGTCAATCACATGATTTTCCTCTTCTAAGCTATTAATGTGGTAAATTACATTAATAGATTTTCTAATATTGAACCAACTTTTCATGTCTGAAATAAACCCTACTTGGTTATGAGATATTATATTTTTTATACATTGCCACATTTGGCTGCTAATATTTTGCTTAGAATTTTTATATTTTTGTGTATTACTGAGATTAGCCTGTGATATTCCTTTTTTATACTTTCCTTATCTATTTTGATGTCACAGATATATCAGCCTCATACAATGAGTTGAGGAGAGTTTCCTCTTTTACCATTCTTAAGAGAATTTGTCTATGTTTATAATGATCTATACTTTGGATGTTGGAAGAAGCTTTCCTGTAAAGTTACTGAAGCCTGATGGTTTCATTTGGGGAAGATATTTATCTACTAATTCAATTTCTTCAATTGTTATAGTATTACCCATTTTTCTATTTCCTCATGAGTTGGTTTTGGTGGTTTGTATTTCTTTAGTAAGTTAGCCATTTCATCAAAGTTTTTAATTCTTTTTGGCATAAAGTTGTTCATTTATCTTGTTGTTATTTTCCTGAAGTATCTACAGCTATGTCCCCATTTTCATTCCTGATATTGTTTATTTAGACTTCTTTTTTTTGATCAACTTTGCCAAAAGTTTCTCAGTTTCATAAGTTTTTTTACAGGACAAACTTTCTGCTTTGTTAATTCTATCATGTATTTGTTTTCTATTTCATTAATTTCAATCTTGTCTTTATATTCTTTTCTTTGCTTTCTTTGGGTTTGTTTTGGTTTTCTTTTTTAACTTCTTAATTTTTAGTCTTTTTTTCTTTATATATCATTTAAGGCAATAAATTTTCCTCTAGGTACCACTTTATTGTTGTCCATAATTTTTAGCATTTAGTTTTCTAATTTCCATTGTGTCTTGTACTTTGATCCATGAATTATTTAGAAGTGTTTTAAAATTTCCAAATGTAGGAGTTTTATTAGCTCCCTCTTTGTAATTGTTCCTTACATTGTTTTCATTGTGGGAGGTGTAAGTGGCCTCATGATGCCAATCCCTTATGATTTGTTGTGGCTTGCAGTAGCATGTGGTCAATTTCTTAAAATGTTCCAAATGTGCATGAAAATTAATTCATTCTCCAAAATTTGGGTGCATTATTCTATGAAAGCTTGTTTCAAATCTTTACTGGTTTAACTTCTGCTTCATGTATCAATTACTGAGAGGGGTATCTTAAAAATTTTCTACTATAATGATGGATTTGTTAAATTTTCCTGTAGTTTTGGCTATTTTTAAAAAATATTTTTTAAGGCTATATTGGTAGGTACAATCAAGTTTAGAATTAACTTCATATTGTGTTGAACTTTTTATATTATTCACAGACCTTTTCCTTTAATCTTCAGGAATTCTTTTTTTCTTAAGTCTATTTTGTCAATATCAGTATAGCTACGGAAACCTTTTTTGGGAAGATAGTGTTTGCCTCCTGTATTTTCTTCCATCCTTTAACTCTAAACAGTTCTGTGTCGTAATGTTTGTAAGTGTCTCTTGGAAACAGTGTTTAGCTGGAATTCTCATTTTGTCTAGACTGACAAGCTTTTTCTTTGGACTGGAGAGTTTTAGTCTATTTACAGTTATTTTTATTACTGATGTATTTACATTTATCTCTGCCATATTACTTATGCTTTTTTCCACCTTTTTAGTTTTCTTTCTCCTTTCATGCTTCCTCCTTATTGTTTTTCTCTATTCTCATTCCAGATCCCCCTTCTACTAGGTGACAGAATATAACTTCTAATGTATATACATTTAGTAGTCACCTTTGATGTTTTAATAGGGTCTCTTAACTTATTAAAGCCTACAGTTAATCAGTTTCTTTTTCTCCTCCCAAATTATACAAAGACTTTAGAACACTTTAATCACCATCCTCCCTACTTATACTCTATTTTTGTTGTATATTTTAGTTACAGCCCCCCAAACCAATTATTATTACTGCTGCACACAGTGTTAATTTAGGTCAGCATTTCTCAATCTCAGCACTATTGACATTTTGGGCCAGATACACCTTTGTTGTGAGGAGCCGTCCTGCACGTTGTAGGACGTTTAGCAGCATGCCTGGTGTCTAAACATTAGATGCGGTAGCATCACCCCTTCCTCTATTGTCACAGATAAAAATGTCTTCAAACATTGTCACATGTCCCCTGAGGGGGGGACACTGGTCTTAGTCAAGAACCACTGATTTAGATCTATCCACTTACTTAACAATATGTTTTCTCAACACTCTGTCATATCTCACACCTTCCACCATTTTCCTTCTGCCTAAAAAAAATAATTTAGAATTTTCTTGAGTGAAGTCTAGAGGGCAAAGGTAACAAATCTGTTTTTGTTAGTTTTTGGTAAATCTGAGAAAAGTCTTTGTTTTTCTTTGTTCTAAAAATACACTTTATTGGGTATAAAATTTTAGATTCAGAATTATTTTCTTTAGCTCACTGGATAAAGCATTCCACTGTTTGGGGGACATTGTGGCTATTGAGAAGAAAGAGCTATCAATCTAATTGTTATTCATTTTTAGATAATATGTCTTTTCTCTCTGGCTCATTTGAAGAAAATTTTTTGTCTTTTGTGTTAAGTATCACTTTTACGTGACTAGGAGTATATTTCTTTTTACTCTTCTTACTTGTGATTTGTTGGGCTTTCTGAATCCAAGAATTGGTAACTTTCAATAGTTTTGGAAAATACTCAGCTATTATTTCCTTGAAAGTTGTTTCTTCCCCATTCTGTTATCTTTATGGAAATTAGACACATATTAGATTTTCTCACAGTATCCTCCATTTTCCTTTAAATTTTCTTTTACATTTTCCTTCTCTTGGCTTCTCATTTTGTATTTCTTTATATGTATCTTCCCATTTAGCAGTTAGCTCCAGTGTTGTCTAATTTGCTATCTCACCTTTGAATTGAGTTTTTACTTCTAGTTTTTTCATTCCTACTTGTTCTATTTGGTTCTTTTTCAAATGCTCTCGAAATTTTTGAAATTATTTCTTTATTCTATTCACATTTTAAAGCCTCTCTTTTATTTCTTTAAACATATTAAACAAACCTATTTACGATTTTGTGATGATTACTGTTTCTTTGTGGGTCTCATTTTGCCATCTATTGTATCTACTTGTTCTTTCTCATGGTACTTGGTTTCCTTGTGTTTTGTGTTTTTGAAATGTTTAGGATTCTGTAAGGCCTGGATTGATACTGATTTTTGATGACGTCTGCTAGTCACAAAGGGGTATTGCCAATGCGTGACCTTCAAATTAAATTCTCCATTTCAGGTTTTTTTTTTTTTTTGATCCACATAAGTAGGTAAAGTTGGTCTGGAAACCCATGTGAGGGAAAGCTTATGGTTATGAATTCTTACGGGTGGTTTGCCCTCTTCAGCTGGTACCAAGTTTCCTTGCTATCCTTCTACACAGTGGGCTTATTTCTAGAAAGCTGCAGTCCTTTGGAGTCTTGCCTCTTCATCTTAAACTTCCTCCAGTTTCTTCTGTGTGTTCCATTCCCATGCAGCCATTGTCAAGAACTGGGAAGGGCCTGTGATTTTTATCCTGCTTTTTCCCTACTTTCAAACAATCAAGTTTCATGGATTCTGGTGCAAGACTTGAGACTCCTAAGTCAAAGATGAATGACAGTTCATTTTTATAGCAGTAGGAGTAGCCAGACCCTCAGCATTTTGCACTGGTTGCCAAGCCTCAATTCCCACAAGGTGACACGGAGAGGTGTCAGATGACATCTATACATGCAGAGGTTGTATTTTTAGACAGGAACTTCACCTTAGGGAACCCAAATCTTCTAAAACGGACATTTAAGCATGTCTGCTTTTTGCTCCAGGGGGAGACACTATCTCTATCTTCCAAGGCTGCTCAGTAAACAAACAGTTTTGAAAAGATAGTTGAGAACAAAGGGAAGCTAGTGCCTTTCTCACAAGACATATAGAAACAAGAGGGACTTATGGAGAATTATCTCCCAAAAGTCATCAAAATGGAAGGTCAACTTTCAGCAGATAGCTGTAGAATAAAAGTTATTAGTGCTAGCTAACTTCCAATAATTTCTATTTCATTTTAACCTTTGCAGTTTCCTTACTTTCTTGCTAATAAAATGTGTAGTATATTTTATTCACCTTTTTTAAAAACAAAAACATCTTCCCAGATTTTTACTCTGTGATATTGCTGGAAACTAAAGTTGCAAAGTTAATTTTAATGGACTTAAAATAAGCCAACTATGTATCCTAAGCTTCTTTCTTACAGTAATTCTTTAATTGGTCTGTAATATCTGAACTATAAGCAGTTCCTTTGTATTTCCTTTTCTACTTTAGTATTATGAAATATGGACTTTCCATTTAAAAAAAGAATAATTTAACGTGCAAAGGAAGATTCTGCTCTTGTGTTGTATACAAAAATGGATTTCCACATAAACATTTGTAATCTTTTTCTTAATGACAGAACAGAAGAGAAACTGTGCAAATCCCAGTTAAGAGTGGCATCTCCATGGAGGAGAGGGTTAATCTCAAGAATAAAACTGTATTAGATTAGTTTCTCATTTGAAATGGTTTTCCTCAGTTGATTGGGAGTACTTTGGAGCTGAAAATATTGGTAAAATTGTTTTTACTTGTTTTACGTATGTTTCAAACTCTCGTGCAGTTTATTTCTCATGAGCTTTTCGTTGGGGCTGTGTATACGTGGCCTATGTGTAGATGTCAGGGAAGAGTTAAAGACACATTTTAAAACATAGTCTTGGTAAGTTCCAGCCCCAGGGGTTTGTCCTTTGTATTTTGCTATCTACAATTGTAGTATTTGGTAGTGAGAAACAGAGTAAGACCATGAGAAGACATTTATATCAGAATAGAAAATCTTTTAGACAGAATTTGCCAGAACTGATTTTTTCTACCCAACCACTGAAGATATCTCTCGCCACTGTTGGTGAGGTTAAGAGTTTCTAAGAGGTCACTGGAAGGTGTTCACAGGTCACTCAAGCTGTAACTGGTAAATCCTGCTTTCAGATTTCCATGCTATTTGGTATTGTGTACTGAGAATAGGGCTGACTGCACATTGTAGATTAAACACCAAGGCCCAGACTGGTCAACTGTGTTGGTGTTGCATTGCTGAAGAATGAAGAGCCAGTTGAGACCTAAGCTAAGGTCTGTTCCAAGTTTGATGCTTTTGCCATGATAGAAATGTTGCCCGAATTGTCCCGTGGAATCTTTTTTTCATAGATGTCAACAGGTGTTCCTCCAAATAAGGGTCAAATGATTTACAAAATGTTGATTTAAATAAAATTTAGAATATTTTTTCATATATTTTGGACCTTAATTGTTTATTAGTTATATGTTTTATAAATATCTTTCCTCGTTCTGGACCTTGTCTTTTTACTTTTTTACAGTATCTTTTGATAAATAGAAGTTTTAAATTAAACTGTAGACTAATTTATTAATATTTTTTTCATCATTTAAGCTTTTGAGGTTTGGTTTTAGGGATTCCTCCCTACTCTCATATGTTCCCATATATTTTCTACTATAAATTCAATGTTTTGCTTCTTACATTTAAGACTATAATATATCTAGAACTAATAACATAATATATCTGGAACTGAGTAGAAGACATGGTGTGAAGTAAGGCTCTAATCTAATTTTTTCCACATGAATAAGTAATTGTCCCTGCACCATTTGATAAACAATCTTTAGGGGTCACTGCATCATGTGTAAAATTTCCACACATGTGTGAATCTGTTTCTGACCTCTCTATTTTGTTGCATTTGGTTAGTCTATCTATTCATAAACCAATACCAATACTGTTTGTAATTGCAAAAAAAAAAAAAAAAAGAAACAGTCTAAATGTTCAACAGGAGACTAGATGAATAAATTGTGATATAGTCATACAATTAAATCTTATTCAGCAGTGAAAATAAACAAACTAGAACTCCATAAGTTAAAGTCTCATAAACATAATGTGGAGCTCCCTCCAAAGAATTAGCAAAATAATACCTAGAATATTATACGATTTTTAGAAAAAGCTAAAAACATAAAAAACAGAACTAAGTATTGTTTAGGAATATATGGAAATGTAATAAAGATATTAATGCATGCATAGAAACAATCTACATTCAGAATTTTGTTACTTCTGAGAGATGGAAGGGGTATGATGAGGGAAAGGCACACAGGGGCTTCCACTGTATTTGAAATATTTCTTTCTTAAGCTGCTAGATGGGTACGTGGGTTTATTATTCTTTACATCTTTTTATGTCTTAAATTTTTCCTAATGTTTTTACAAATAACAACATAAAATGCCTTTACTGCAGTAGTTCTCAGAGCCTTTAATTTGCTAAAAGCCTTGTCTTTATCCAAAAAAGAGGGCATTCTATGAATATTTCCCATATTTAATTGACCATGGAACCTTCTTTTCCCAGGAACACTGATTGACACCTTGGGAATTAGTCTGTTTTATGGATCCCAGATTCAGGATATGTACATGAGACTATGCTGCTTATAAAGATGAGACACATCCAAGGGCTAGTCTTCCTTTAGTGTGTCAGCAAGTTACAAGAAGGGCTTCGAATCCAGCAAGACATAAAGGGAAATGCTGTGCATCTGGTTTTTACCTTAGTATCTTTCTTCAAGTTTCTGGATATTCCTATGGCTTGAATTTGTTGGGTACATCCTCCTCCCACCCCACCCTGTGGGGGCAGCTGAAATATTTGAAATAGAGAAATCAACAAAGTATAATTTCCACACAGTGACCGTACGGTTATAATGGCCTCCTCTTTGTTTCCAAAGTGGCTGCAAATAGCACATGGTGTAGAGAATATCTGTTACAGGAACAGGGGCCACCGAAGGCATCCATTGATCAAGAGTCATTGTTACAGAGAATTTATTATCACCCTATTAATCGAGCATTTTCATGATGGATCATCCTTGTTAATAACATTGTTATATAAAATGTATCTTTTTGTAATAGAAGCCATTGTAATGAGCCTTTGTTTTAATTAGTATTTTTTTAATATGTAAAAATGAGGCTGCTTCCTACTTTTTTTTGCAATAGGAATGCTTTATTTGGCAGACTTTATATATATATAAAAAAGGAATGTATAAATAAAGCAGTTGATTTGACCTGGCAAGCTTTGAGTCCAATTCAGCGTACTTTCCCTATTTATAAAGTGCAGTAAAAATGTTGGCTTTTAGAAACTGATATCCCCTGGGTGTAAAAGTGTGGTAAGGGTTTTTTGTTGTTATTGTTATTATTGCTCTTTTTAAAAAATGTAGCAAAATTCCAATAGAAAAATTCCAAGTAAGAGCTAATGTAGTGTCTGTATTCATATAAAAAAAAGGAACAAATTATTTTAAAATGACTTTTTGAAGACTGTGGCTCCAAATGGTGACTGCAGGCCTTGTGCAGTGTAGTATATGTGCTACTATAATCTTGCTTGAGGCTCATAAATCTTGCATTATTTGGAGTAAGTGTAGACACTCCAAATGAATTTAGAGGCAAATGTGAATGTTTCTGGGCACAGGCTGGGTGGAGAGAATGCTGTGATCATGTCTCAAAAAATTCTAATCATCTGGTCTTATAATGAATGGATTAGTTCCTCCATTCTGCCAATAGAACATAAGCATATGAAAACTTTGAAGTAAGGGAGGCAACGGCAAAGAAAACAATAAACTGTACATGTGAGACTGGCTTGATGCATGGTGATTAAGAGATGAGGACCCCGCGGGTCAGCTCCCCATAGGTACAAACAGATGTTTGCACTGTTTCACAGCTGCTAAATATGATATAAATCCAAAGAATTTTTCTTGTTTTTATAAAGGAAAAAAATACCCAGACAGCAAATTTTTGGTCATTCAGATACTCTTACCAAATGACATCTGGTTTCTGTACTGCTTATTTAAGCAATCCTTAAAAAAAATGTTTGCCAAGGGGAGTAACTCTAAACTTTCAGTCCTTCACCATACATAACAGTACAGTTTAAGTTACAGTGTAGCATGCAGAGTTTATTATAAGCAATGCCATTCTTTATTTATTCACTAGCAAGTTTTACTTTTAAGAAAATGGGTTCGATATTATGTAATTAGTTAAGGGAAATCTATGATGAAGTTACATTTAGAATATCTAGGATTCCTATCCTAATGATGGCAAAGAAAATGAATTAATTGCTTCCATATGTTAAGAATGGTGGCGAGCAAAGTCAAACTCTACAGTTACCTAAAATAAAATATCAGCAATATAGCAAGACGGTATTTTGACTTGCATCAAGGTGAGAGAACATGAAAGGCAGAAAGGAAGCAACGACAGGTTGAAGGTGAAGATGGAAATGAATCTTGATAAAAGGCTTGCCCAAATCTTTAGAGAAGAACCACATTTTTGCCATCTCTATACTCATTATGCCTTCAAATTTATATGCAGAAATTAGTTCATTATTATGCTCAGCAGCAAATACGTTTATATTGATCGTTCCCCTCAAAGGTGGCTATTTTGAAGGGTCTAATGCTCAAGTTTACAGGCTTGCTTTCTGGATTTTTTCTACCTCAACCTTTGTGTCTGATATTGATCCATGGGTTCGTTGGAGCTTTCATTCAATGAATCTCCTAGAGCTTAGCACTGAAACAGAAAATATGATAATTCTGTAACAAATTTGGCAATTAGCAGCATTCTTCCTTTTGGGTTTTACATCATTATTTGGCCTGATACTGTGATTCCAGTCTGATATTAATAAAGAGTTAGCAGTCTGACAAGTCCAGCTTTGTTGGAGATTCCTCACCTGAAGATTTGCTAGGTCTGTATAGTATTCAAAAACTAGTCCGATGGGAGTTGCCCAGAGTGAGGATCATATACTGCACAGACCTTTCTTTGTTTCTTTTTAAAATTGATTTGTTTGTTTTTTGGGTACTAGGTTCTTGCTGTTGTGTGGTATAGGGTCTACCGGAGCTGAGTTTGGAGGAGAACAATAATTTTTCATATTGTGTTTTATTTTGTAAAGTTTGGCTATGACTTCAGGCTTGGCATATGTAATGATCTGAGGTTTCAGCATTAAGTCTAATTCACTGGTTCATTTACCATTTCTTTTTTAGTCTCTAGAAGGAATGTTGCTTTCCTCTAAATTCCATGATGAGGTTTACCCTATCTCTAGCATCCATCATTTCTGTGTTTACTAACTTTGAGAAACCTCTCATGTCAAACTTTCTCATACATGCCAACTGTGTATGAAAGTCCCAGGGTGGGGCTCATAAAGAGGTTTCATGACATTATGGCTGAGGAACGCCATATTCAGGTTGACATTCAACTGTGCACATGTAAATCCCCCACCCCCTATATCCCCAATGCCAAGTTCTCCTTATCACTAACAGCTTTCTATTGATGTCAATGAGGCTAACTATGCAAAGGAAATATGAAGCTCTTCATTCCCTGAGAACGAGGATATTTAGGTTGTGCAAATCCCTGAACCCTAAAATGGATTTAATCAGCCCAATTCACATCATAAGTATCATGTTGCAAGGACACATATGTGCTGGAACAGATAGGAGATTTCATTTTAACATTTAAATTTGCAAAATTATGCCCTGTGGGCCATCAGTTTTTCTTGGACACTCCAGGGACTTCATGCCAAGAAGAATTCTTACTTACATTGAGTAAATTCATCCTCTTTATTGAGAAGGGAGCAGTTTCCTCTGTTATCAAAGATATCATATTTCACCTTCTAGAACTCTATTGGAACCTCTCACCTATTCTTCTTGCCTCCATTTTCTCCAGACTATTCTGAAGAATGGCCAGGTGATCTTTTGCAAGGTCTATTTCTATTTTTTTCTCTTTTCTCCCTCCTGTCCCTCCCTCTGTCACTCTGTCACTCTGTCTCTTCCTTCCTTCCTTTCTTTCTCCCTCCCACCTTCCAAATAGCCTATTAATATATATTGATTCCTTCCTGAATCTCATCTAAATATGGAAGAATAACTGAGGCTAGAAGGTTTTTTTTTTTAAGCAAGCTTTTTTTTCTTTGTGAGGAAGATCAGCCCTGAGCTAACATCCATGCTAATCCTCTTTTTTTTTTTTTTTTGCTGAGGAAGACTGGCTCTGAGCTAACATCTATTGCCAATCCTCCTCCTTTTTTTTTCCCCCAAAGTCCCAGTAGATAGTTGTATGTCATAGTTGCACATCCTTCTAGCTGCTGTATGTGGGACGCGGCCTCAGCATGGCCGGAGAAGCGGTGCGTCGGTGCGCGCCCGGGATCCGAACCTGGGCCGCCAGTAGCGGAGCGTGTGCACTTAACCGCTAAGCCACAGGGCTGGCCCAAGAAGGTTTTTTTTTAATTAAACTTTTTATTTTGAGATAATTGTAGATTCATATGCATTGTCAGAAATAATACAGAGAGATCCCCTGTACACTTTACTCAGTTTCTCTAATAGAAACATCTTGCAAAACTATAGGACAACGTCACAACCAGGATTTGGACATTAATACAGTCAAGATGTGAACATTTCCAGCACCACAAGAACCCCTCATCTTGCCCTTTTATAGTTGTAACCCACTAACCCGTCCTCCCACCTCAACTCCCTCCTTAACCACTGGCAACCACTAATTGATTTCCATAATTTTGTCCTTTTGAGAATGTTATATAATTGGAATCATACATCTACGTCATTTTGGGGGATTAGTTTTTTTCTCCACTGAGTATAAGTCTCTGGACATTGATCCAAGTTATTTCATGTGTTAGTAGTCTGTTAGTAGTAGTTAGTAGTCTTTTTATTGCTGAGTAATATTGTATGGTATGGATGTAACATAGTTTGTCTAACATTCACCTGTGGAAGGACATCTGGGCTGTTTCCAGTATTTGGCTACTATGACTAAAGCTGCTATGAACATTCATGTATAGGTTTTTGTGTGAACATAAGTTTTCATTTCTCTGGGATAAATGCCCAAGAGTACAATTGCCAACTTATATAGTAGTTGGATGTTTAGCTTTTTAAGAAATTGCCAAGCTGTTTTCCAGAGTGGCTGTACCATTCTCCATTCCCGTCAATGATGACATATAAGTTATATAGTTTGTCTGCATTTGGTTTTGTCACTATTTCAGCCATTCTGATAGATGTGTAGTGATATCTCATTGTGGTTTTGATTTGCATTTCCCTAATGGCTAGTGAAGTTGAACATCTTTTCATTTGCTTATTTGCCAAATCTATATTGTTTTCAATGAAATGTCTGTTAATGTTTTTTGCCCGTTTTGTAATTGGATTTCTTTTTTACTGTTGAGTTTTGAGAGTTCTTGACATTTTCTAGATACTAATCCTTTGTTGGATACATGATTGGCAAATACTTCCTCCCAGTTTTTAGCTTGTCTTTGTACAAAAAACTTTGTAGCAGAGCAAAAGTTATTATTTTTAATGAGGTCCAATTTATCTATTTTTCCTTTCACAAATTATGGTTTTAGTGTCAAGTGTAAGAACTCTTTGCCTAGTCCTATGTTCTGAAGATTTTTTCCCTAAAAGTTTTAAGGTTTATAAAGTTATAATTTATTTACTTTATAAGTCGCATACATAACTTGTCATCGCAGTCTACTGCTGTTGACATGTGACGAGTTTGAGTAAAGTGTAGAAACATCACCTCCCTTTACCCTACCCAATCCATAATATAATTGTCTTAAACATTTCTTCCTTATAAATTTATAACCACATCAGCCAGTGTTATAATTTTGGCTTTCATCATCAAACATAATTTAGAAAACTCAAGAGGAAAAGGAAAGTCTATTATATTTACCCATTTTTTGCTTACTGTATTCTTTCTCCTTTCATAATGTTCCAAGTTCCTATTTTTATCATTTCCTTTCTGTTTAGAGAACTTTCTTCAGTGATTGGTTTAGGTTAGGTGTGCTGGCAACAGATTCTCTTAGTTTTCTTTTATCTGAGAATGTCTTGATTTCTAACACAATAGTAATTGCTCTTGCAAACTACTGGGGTTTATTAATAGGGACAAATTGCTCTTATAGGTGAGTTGCAAGTCCCAGTGACTAGAGAAGCTACTTGCCTACTGCTTAGGACCAGTTACAACTTGCGGTGGGTAAGATAACAATCTGTGCTTCAGACTGTGTAACTGGGGAGACAGAAGACTGGTACAACCTTGCAGCTTCATGCAGATTCCTATTTGTGTGACTGTTCAAGAATACATTTTAAATGCATGCATTTAAATAAATGCATTTTATTTTAGTTACTACACATAGAGAAGGATGATAGAGGTGGTCTACTGGGAAGGTGAACCCTGAGTCCCATCATTCCTCATGAGTTTTTTGAGGCTATGCCTTTTACATGATTACAGTTGATTGCTAATTAAAGGCCTTCCTGAATAATCATTGATTTTTATCAATTTCTTTTGAAACCAGGTATTTCTTTCCTATAGATATTAAAGTATGTATATCTGTCATTTTGGAAATTGAATTTCTGCAAATATGAACTTTCAAATATAATAGAAAGATAACCAAAAGGAATGGGTAGTAGTAGCAGACGCATATTTATGACACTTTGTAGCAGGCGTTGTGCTAGTTGCTTTAAATGCACATCTCATTTAATTCTCAAGAAAGACTCTTGAAGGTCACACAGCTACTAAGTGATGGGCTCTGGGTTTGCATCCAGGTCTATGTGACCCTAAAACACATACATGTATTTCTTCCATACTCTGTTTCCATCCTCCAGCATTTTGCCCACTTGCCTGTACAAGATTATCTTCTCTATACCCTCTTTCCTGGGGATTGACTAGCTTCCATGGATTCTGTTGCTACTGCTGAAGTGAGGGATCCCAAAATTACAATCCCAGGGCCAAATTCTAGACACATTCAAAATGCCTGTGCATGTACCAATGGCAGCTGAAGTCTCTGTCCCAAATCAAACTGCGACTTCCACCCGTGGAAAAGCAAGCTTTCTCCTGACTTTCTTATTTCTAATGACAGATCCACCATCCCTTCTGTCATCGATTCAAATCTTTTGTTTCCTCCCTTTTTACCTCTGTATTTCCTTCTTTCAGGATTCACTAAAATTTATGATTTTTTCAGACTCTAATACTTGTATTGCTGCTATAGCATCTTAACAGGTCCACAGCCATCACTCCCTTCTCTCTTCCATGCATCTCAGCTCAGACATTGCTGCCAGATTTATCCCTGAGTTTGGGATTGATCTTACTTCTCCTCTCCAGACTTCAGGAGCTCCCCTCTGCCTATTGATTTATGTACAAAATCCTCAGTCTGTCTTCAAGGCTCACCACAAAGTGATGCCTGTTTATTTTTTCAGCCCGATATCCAGCTACATTCTTACTAAACTCTTTGCATCCCCCCATATAATCTGAAGTTTCTGCTTGACTTCCCCCCTCCTCAGTGCTGTTCCATTTTATTTAATTTTCAACAATGAATTCTACATATCCTTTAAAGCCCATCTCAAATGCAATCTCTTTTAAAAATTCTTTCTTGATTCCCCCAATGGAGGTCATCTTTCATTCCTTGAAAGTCAAATCTTTCATGACAATCATCTTGCCTTTTATTTCAATTGTGTGCTGATTATGAAGGTAAAAATAATGTTATTCATTTTCATCATCTTTGCAGTACAAGACAGTGTCCTATTCACAATAAGTCCTCAATATTTGTAGATTTGTAGATTTGGGTTTTGCAAATGAATCTCCAAGGATAGGGGTCCTAGCAAAGCTTGTACTGAATTTAGTGTTATGACTGACAAGGTATACTCTTACTGAATCCTCCCATATATTTTGATTCTTCTGGATAAAACACATTCCTGATCTTGACAAAAAGGATGATAACCACTCACCAAATGCTCTTCTCTCACTTGCCATCAGGATGACTCTTCAAGGTGGGGAGGATTAACTTCTAAAGCCAGTTTTCTGAGCATAAGCCTCTTACAAACAAAACTCCACAGCTGGCATAATAGATGAGCAATATTTTTTGAAACGTGATGGAGTATGTATGTCTATTGTGGACATGTTATGCCTTGGTAAAGGATAAAATATTTCTGAAAAAAAAATCCTATTAAAAAACTAAGTATTCTGGCAGTTTGTAAATAATGAAATCTGCTAAAATGTGTAAGTAATACCTTTGTCAGTTTTTTTTTTAGCTGGATATGTGTTCCTTTAGATTTGGAAACCTTTAATCTCAAATAGGAGTATAAGATTGGGTTTTTACATTCTTACTGTAGAGGTCTCTGTAGGTTCTGTGTGGAGGAACTGTGGATGTGGGAGCATCCTGGGCCAGTGGGTTCTGAGTTCTGGTGTGTAATTTTCAATTTACAGAATCATTTTTCTTGGAGAATACAAAAATATGAATTTATGGCCTGTATAATTTAGTAATTATACCCAATAAGTGAAATTGACATCATGTAACTTGGACTTGGGGATCTAAGATTGCAGAGAGATGCCAGGGAAGAATGCTCATGGTGAAAATTAGGGCCACTAGTCATTCATTGTTGAGCTTGGAGACTAGATGAGAGTCCTGTGAATATAAATAATTTCCAACCATGAAACAAGCAATACATTTTTTTTAACCCAGGATATATTAAACACCAACATCCCAGTAATAAATCTCACAGTGTAAATTTAACCTTCACTCATTTTCTTTTACTCTCCATTTTTTTCTCTCCCAAATATACGGTCTATTGCCTTTATTAAGATTTACTACTAATAATTCCATGTTAGAAAAGATGGTTGCAAAGTATTCAGTTAAGAGAATAGTTTAGAGTCAGACAAACCTGTTTTAAACCTGGCTCTGCAGTTTTTTAACTGTGTCCCTTTAAGCAAATAACTCAATGAAGTTAGGTCCCAATTTTCTCAGTTGTAAAATGAGGATAACCACATCTATCTCACAGGATTGTGGTGAGTTTACGTGAAATAATGTATAGAACTTAGTCTGGCACAGAGTTAAGTACTCAATAAGTGACAGCTGCTATTATTATTATTAGTTATTATTTCTCTTTACACCTGTAATTATAAGTAATTTGGAATTAAAAGTTGTTGGCATGGTCTTCAAATCTAAGGATCTACCTACCTAATAAGTTGGAATGTTCCTGAAACCAAAGAATGAAAGCATCCACCAAAATGCATGCAAACTTAGCATACCTAGTGGGTGACAGAGGCCACATACATGATTTTCACAGTAAACTGAGATTCTGCATTAGCAGATACTTGTTCTTTTAACCAACATTGCATGGGTACCTACCATGTGCTAGACATTGTGCTGGCACTGGGATCTATACCCTGGTACTGTTCACAGTCCATTTTACAAACAAAATTCATCCATTTGAATGGTTCCCAACTTGTTTTTCTTGGATAACTATGGTTAGTTATATGATGTTGCTTGGATTTTGAGATCAAATTTAGAGTTCCCCACTGGGCTTATATCTTTGCAGGTGGAAAAGCCTCAGTCACCAAAAAATGAAGCCCATAAGCACCGTGGCCCCTGTGAACAAAGTCTGGCTCTGCTCCAGGAAGAGGCCTGGGAGTCCCCTGCTGACCTTCTCAGAAACTCATGGTCTCACACTAGAGTTCCCACGCTTGCATCCTCTGGAGACACACTGGCATGGCTGGGGTGGAAGGAGTTGCTCTCCACATGTGCCGAGGGGCTCAGATTGCAGAGAGAAAGGAGCTGATGAAGCATTCGTTAGCCAGTGTGCAGATGAACAGCCGGTTGTAGCTTCATTGCAATAAAGTGTTCGAGTTAATTTCCTTCATCTGTTTTCATTTTGCAACCAACTACATCAGGCACCACAAAATAAATTTATTAATTAAATGTCCCACTCTCTAACTCTAAAGGAAGACACTTGGAAAATGGAAAAATGTTCATTTGCAGCAGGGGGAAAAAAAAAGCCAGAGAATTCAAATCTTGAAACTTCTGCAGTTAGAATAACAATAGAAAGCGCAGAGATGGCTATAAAATAGTTTGGTCTTGGCATTGCTTAATTGGCCTATTTATTTTTCTGTCTCTGAAGCTGTCTTTAGTGACACCTACTGATAAGAGCCAATCAGAACCATGGCTGAATTCCTTCAGGCTGGACCTGCCAACAAACTGCTCAGCCCTCCAGATGTTGCTGCTTTGGGAGAAATGAGAACTCAATAAACCAGGCTCACCCTTCCTCCTGGGGTGAACGCAAAGACAGGCAGATATGGAAAATCACTGCTCACAACAATGCACTCAAATGAAGGGCTTGGCTAGTTCTTTCTTGTCTTGATGGAACAGACAGCCATGGAGCCTAATGCAAGAATTTTAGCTGGCAACAGTTCAAAATGTGACTATACATTGAAGTTGTTCAACAAAAGGAGGCCTTTTAGCTAGGAAAAAGCCCAACAGTGGGTTTAAACAAATAGCTAGAGGAACTTACAGACAGGGTTAAATATGTATCACTCATGATTTTATTATGCTGAACATTTGATCACCTTTTGTGTTTTTCACATTTTCAGAACCCATTTCTTTGTGTTATGTAACAAATTAGAAAGATGCTGCAGTGAACAGCCTCATGGCATATCCTAACCATCAATGAATAATATTCAGTGAGCCCTCACAGTTCTGGGAACAGAACAAAATGAGCTAAAGTGAATTGTCCTCCAGACCAGAGTGTACCAATATTTCTTGGTATAGGACACACTTGTGACCTTGCTGTGAAACAATAAGAAAATATATCACCATGTTTTTTTC
This sequence comes from Diceros bicornis minor, assembly GCF_020826845.1. Taxonomy (NCBI): domain Eukaryota; kingdom Metazoa; phylum Chordata; class Mammalia; order Perissodactyla; family Rhinocerotidae; genus Diceros; species Diceros bicornis. The sequence continues at coordinate 4,103,133 of NC_080763.1, read as the reverse complement.
CTGAGCCAGCCCCTCGGTCAGCTATCCATCCAAACCTTCTACCTCCACCCACATTATACACACTCACACACCCCATGAATGCCTGATGGAAGGCCAACCTCAATATATGGTGAGATACCATTTCTCTTATGATATAATCCCCAAATAAGCCTTTTGGCTAGCTTAAATATGGTAAGTGTTATAGATATTGATGAATTAAATGTTTACTATGATACTTGATTTATTAATTTAATCTCACATATATACTTACAATCACATCTTATATATAATGATATATTATTTTAGAACCGATTTTTTGAGTTCACATCTGACATAATTTTTATTTGAACTCTTCATATGCACCTTGGAGACAGCCGAGATGCAGCAGAGCCTTTGTCACCACTAGAGCTGTTTTTCAAATCGCCTACTATAGTTTTCTGAGCCTGTTGCCATCACTTCTATTTCATTTTTTGAATCTGAGTAATATTGTAATGCAAATTTTATCCCAGCCACATGTATCCATTTGCATAGTATTATGATTTCTTTTTAAATCACTCTGTGGTCCCCACTTAAGTGAACCTTGGAAGTCTCATTAACATGATACCCAACATGTGGAATTGTCAAATATCCAGGAATAATGACTAAATCTGTGGCATATATATAGTTTTTGCCTTTTAAAAAGCTGCTTATATCAGATGACTTCTACAAGCTTCCAAAACTAGCACTGATTGAGGCTGTTTCAGCCTAACGAATCTCCATCCAGTGGTATTTGTTGTTCAGAATAAAGTAATTGAGAAAGCATCTCCATGATATAAGATATTTGGCAAATAATGTGAGGTGACTCTTTTTTTTAAGAGAGAATATTTTGCGGGAAACTTTGCCCAATAATCAGGCATATTTAGTGTATTCAGGTATTATATTACCTTGTACCATCTCTTCTTCCTGCCTTGTCTCCCGTCATGTCCACACCCAAAGTCCCTACTCAGAAGTTGGCAGAAGGGAATATTACTATCTGAGGATGACTTCATGCCTCATAGATTTAGGAGGTACTAGTGAAGAAACAATGCTTTAGATGCTCACTGCCTAAGAGTATAGTCTCCCCAGATAATTTCATAACAGGACAGATGTGGAGTGCAACAAATACACAATAATATGACAATAAAGTCGTAAGCCTACTAATCTAAAAAAATCAATATTTAGATGAATTGCTGAATGAAGCATTTCTGGTTTTGGGTGGATGAATTTCTGAGCATTTGAGTGAAGGAGAAGCATTATCTCCTTTTCAGCTTAGCCCTGGAGGACTTTGTGGAGGAAGAGGAATTTTTAGGTCTTTGATTTTGAGAAGTCAGATTGGATAAATTGTTGTAGAATAGGTCACATAAAGGCAATATTTGTGAATGGCTAAGGGAAAGTTCAAATGGATTAATAAGGAGGTTGTTTGAAACAAAGCAGAGGCTGTGGAGAGAAGAAGAAAGAGAGCTGATAAATTGGAGTTGGCAGTTGGTAGGCACTTTAACCTAATGGAGAGGAAAGTGGGAAAATTTATTGGCTCAGAAAAGAAGGGTAAGTGGATTTATCATGATAGATAAGAAGACGGATGGCAACTGTAATGGAATGTGCTGTTGACTGAAGGCAAGTGCTGAGGGGGACCTGAAGGCTATTGGAGAGGAGAGACGAGTCATCCAGCTTGGAAAGAGAGGATGAGATAGGATGCCAAGGATTCAGACTAAGGTTTTTCCCCAAGGTTTTGACTTGGGGAAGAGGATAGAAGGCATGGATATGAGTGGCATTTATGTTATGAAATTAGATTATACTTTTCACATACTCATGTGACTAGGTTTATTTGAATTAGGTCTATTTATCTGTAAGTACTACGGAGAGTAGATTCCCAAGTAATAGAATGTAGTCAAACATTGGCTGTTAATCATTTTATTAGTCATAAGGCACTTATGATATACTCAACAAATGTTTGTTAAATCTAATCGTATGCTGGGCTCTATATAATGAATAAACAGACCCAGATATCATATATGGGAGTCAAATATTGGTATTGCTGATTAACGTGTTTAGGTAACTTTCTGTTCCCCGCACTTGGGTTTTCCACATCTGTGTATCTTCCTTTCCCTGTCCAGTAGGTATCTTCCACTTATAAAAGTCCCAGGGGATGCAGCCCTCCTTCCTATTCCACTGACCCAAAGCTAGTTAAATGTATGATTTGTGTTGTATCACCTATTTTGAGCACTTAGTCTATGCCAAACACTTTGCCTACATTAGATGTCATATATGCCTCACAATATCCATGGAAGGTGACCACCACTATCACAAATGAGGGAAGCAAGGCAAAGAAAAGTGGGCAACTTTCCAGAGTTTACAACACTAGAGTGTGAAGTGGAACCCGGTTCATTCCAAACTTGATGTTCTCCAACCTCACCACAAGTTTCTCTAACTTATATATAGATATGTATATGTATATGTATATGTATGAGTTGACTTTTTGAAATAAAGACTCAATTAATATGAGCTTTTACAGAAGAGGAAAGAATTATAAAAAAGTAGAAACATTTATTTCTAATTGCACATATTTTATATTATTCTTATTTTATGTAACAATGTTCTCTATTTTCAAAGAAGCAGTTTCATGAGAGGAAAAAGCCCAGGTTCTGGCCTAACACTGACCAAGTTTTAATCATGTCCCTAAAACTTAACTTATTTATAACAGAGGGAAAATACTTAACCTCTAAATCTGTACTTGTAAAGTGGTGATAATACTATTCACCTTAAAAGGACATGAGTAAAAGAAAAGAGACTAATTGAAAGGTAAAACAAGAAAACAATTGACAGGAATTGATAGATTTGGCCAGGGAAGGAAAAGGAGTACGCAGCAATGATTCTCAGGTTTTGAACTTGTATGACTGGGAAAACGTCTGCACCACTAACAGAAATAGAGAGCTCAGGAGGGGAAGGAGGAATTGATAACATACTGAAATGCCAAAAATACATATAGATGGAACCAACCACCAAGGAGATAAAGATTTATCAGCATAGAGTTAAGGGTTAGATTTATTGGAGTAGATGAGATTTCTAGAATGTGAAGATAAAAAAGGAGATAAGAACAGGATCTTGGAGGACATGTCAATTTAGGGAACAGAGAAGAAAGAAGAGCTAGAGAGGGAGACAGAGAAGTGGTTGGAGTGAAAAAGGAAGAATCTGGATACTGAGTGCTGTGAAAGCAAAGGAGGACTTGGGTTTAAGGAGGCTCAGTCCTGTGACAGAAGGGTCAAGAATGAGAAAAGTCCAGGGTGCTGGATATTACAGTCCTGGAGCAGTGGTCTTGAGTAAGAGGAAGAGGAGAACTTGGACAAGGGCCAGCAGCACCTAGGAGGGTGAACACGTGTCGGGAGGCAGGTAGAAATCGGAAACTAGTGAAGAGGGTGGTATAAGTGGATGGGGTATACTTCAATAGGAGAGCTTGCTGAGTGACTAGAACCAAATCATGGTCTTATGCTCAGGGCAAGGAGGTGGAGAGAGTTGGAACAGACTACCAGCAGAAGCAGCCCCATCTGAGAACTGTGGGAGAAATGACGGCAGCTAAAGAAATTAGCATGAGCTAGAGGAAACAACTTTAGAATGTGGACGGCCAGTGAAGTGGGACGCAATGACAAGGTTTGGTAGAGGGCTGTTGACAGGCTGGTTGTGGGACTGGCAAGGCGAAGTATCAGGCTGAGCTTCATAGAACTGATGGTGGAGGAGGAGGTGGCAGTGAAAGGTCACCCAGGAGGTAAGTATGGATAGCAGGTGTGACAGAGGCAGGGGCTGGCAAATTAGCTGAGGGGACACTTTTGGGAAAGCATAGCAGTGTGACTTGTTCTGATATTACTGTTGGAAGTTTGAGACAGCCTTATTCTGCAAAATTCCCTCCTTAGCTATTAAGCCTTTTTGTAAACGGCCTTCTCCCAATTTCCATGGCACAGGAAATGGGGGAGGGAACAATAGTCATATACGCTGCCACAAATTTTTGCTTTTACTGGGCATATGATTTAAAATGGCTTTTGAAGAACTTTTGCTGGAAGACAGGTTAGGAGGTTGTTTGAATAACTTATTTACTGGGGTTTTGGCTATGGGGTTAAAAATGTGATTGCAGAAGGTCTGGCAAAACTTGGACACAGTCTGGGTAAAATGCATGAAGAAAATAGAGAGGTGTGTGCTTATTTCAAGGCTGTATGTTTGGAGAACTGAGAAGTTAGAGGATATCATTGAATGTAATAGGTAAGGAATTCGGAGACTGAGAGAGGGAAAGATAATTAGGAATTTGGGGGCCACTTTTCCCTTCTGACAGCAGGACAAGATGTTCTACGACAGTTTTCATAATTTGAATATTACCTTCATGATTTTTGTCCCATATCTGCATACCATCTGTACTCTTATTTACTTAATATTTCTTTTATCAATCATTTTTTAATCCTAAATAGTTCTTAAGCAGCAATATCCAGGGAATCTTGAATTTGATGGACAATTTACATGTTTCCTAAAATTCCTGGGTATAAACACAGGAATATTAAAGGTATTTGTGTATGATCTTTGGAAAATGCTGTCTTATATTGGAGAGAAGTCTGAGATGGTGCTTTAGGCGTGAGTGACAGTTCAAACATCTTCGATGAGAACTAAATTATTGGAGCATATAAACATCCCAACAGAGTCAGTATAGAAGAAGGGATCTGCAAATAAAACTTGCATGGTTTTCCAAGGCAGTGGTCAAGGAGAAATGGGTTACTGGAATGTGAAATGCTCCAATCCGTCATCTGCAGGGATAAGGGGGTGTGTTTGGGGGGTGGGTCAACTTTATCTGGAGACATTTGTGGGAATGGTTTTAGAAGAGTGATATGAAAACAGAAACCAGGTCACAGTAAACAAGGAGGAATGGACAAAGTCACCCAACAGTAGAATCAGGCTCCCCATCCCAGGAGGTGAGCTTTGAAGGTTAGTTTGCAAGGATAGAAATATTTAACTTAAAGTATTACTGTGGGGATTAAATAAAATAATACATAAAGTTCTTGGCACACTGCCTGGCATGTAGTCATCAATAAAAGATAGATGATGAAAATGAGGACGATGATGATAAAGTTATAGCCTTTCAAGAAATAGACAGACATGAGTGTATGTTCTAGGTCCAAGGAGAAAGAGCTGGAGAAGTTGCTGCCAGGAAGAGGATATAGGACTAAGAGGCAGGCCTCCCTTTAGGGACCAGGGAAGAGACCCACAACTAAAGTAGTTCTGGAGGTCAATGTTTCTGGAGATATAGGTATCATTGCCTTCCAGAACTGCAGGGAAGACGAGGAAAGAGGTGGGATAAGGACTCTGTTGAAGCGGTAGGAGACGCAGCTTGGGGAAACAGTGCCTGAGAGTCATCCCTCTGGGGGAGCTTGGAGGGAGACAGGATGAGGCTTCAGTGAAGGAGGAATGAGGCTCATGCACTCTGAAGACCCTGTATGTATTCTTTAGGGAATGGGACTAGGCTAGTGCCTTAAAAATCTGCACTTGACTCAGATTTGGTAATTTGAAACCAGTCTAGCGTGTTGAGACGTTGAAAAACAAGGATCAAAATTTCAAAAATAGGCCTATTTGAAAAGTCACAAAAAAACATGAACTTTGAGGGATAGGTAGGTATTTTGGCTCAAATCTCAAGGAATTTATGGTTTTAACTTTCAGAAAATACTTAACGATAATCTTGATGCAGTTAGGATTGCTTATATTTGCTGGTGTTGGAAATCTCGGCTATAAACCCCAGAATCATCCAAACTCCCAAAATGTGATTTAACACTCCAGAATTTGAGAAGTCTATGTCACTGAACAAATGTCAACCAGTTCTGCACTCTGTGTCGACTGGGTGAAAGTCCTGGCGGCTGCTCTGGGTTTCCCAAGTGTCCAAAACTCCCAGCGAGTCAAACCCTGGGGATGGGTTCCTTCCGGGTCAGTCACCACATTTTCATTCCAAAGATTTTCCTTTTCTTGAAAAGGACCAGGCAAAGGGAGGGCCTCTGATCTAGAGCATCTTTTCCTTTGGCCCAGACACCATCACCCCAGCATTTTGATTCCTGCTCTGTAATCACAAAGACAAGTATGATGGATCTCCTTTTGGAACACAGTGCAATTTGCTTGGAAAAACATCCACTTTAGACAAACAATAAAAGCAGCCTGAGTGGGGCCTTGGCTGCTCTCCTGGTGTTACGCTCACGCATATGCCTTTGGTGCTTGGCAGCAAAAGTTTTCTGGTTGCACAAAACAACAGACAACCCTTTGGGAATACCCATCCCCTGTCCTTGTTGTTCAAAAACATAACTTGGAATTCAAAATTATTAGCCCAAAACGACATGCAAATCTGACTCTCTAAATCTCAATTTCTATGTACTGTAAAGAAGGATTTTTTTTAGTCTACTAATCTCCAGGGAGAAGAAGGCTGGGGAGATGATGAAACAGATGCTGTGTAAACACAGTTCTATTCTGTTGAAAGATCCATCAGCTCAGCCATGCAGCCTTTCCTGAGGCCCCTGTTTGAAATCGTCTCTCCTCTCCTCTGAACTCTTGCTGAGCTGTGTTTCTCCTTATGGAGTTGTTACCAGATCCTAGCTAGTGTTGTAATTGCTCAGGTGCACAACTTACTCTCCCTTCTAGACTACCATTTTCATACTGGCATGGACTGTCATTCAACCTTGTTTTCCCCACAAATTCCATATGTGTATTTTAATAATCAATCTATTCCCACGTAACCTCCTGTTTTGATTGACTTTTCTTCAAGTATTTACTGAACATCAAGTGTGTGTTGGGTGCTGAAAATTAGCTAATATTTTTGATTGTTGTTCTAAGTACTCTATGCTTGTTTAATCTCATCACAAAGTAGTAACTATTATTTTTATCCTCTTTCTATAGGTGAAGAAACAGAGGCACAGTGAACATAAGCAATTTTCCAAAGGCAGTCGACCCTGTAAGTTGGCTGAGCTAAGTTGCCAACCCATTCAGGGCCGGAGCCTATGTTCTTAACCATTAGGCCATACTGTCTTTGGGTGTTGCCTCCTAGAATAGGATTAGGCAAGCAAAGATGAAAAACATCTGACCCCTAAATCAAGCATTTCACATTCTGGTAGGAAAGACAGACCTGTCAAAATGCCGTCAGAATATAGAGTGAGTGGGCGTGGTGATGGCGCTGTGTAGAAAGGGCACCAGCACAAAGCAGAGCCGCAGTGATCCCAAGGGGCTGCAGGGGTCCTCAGGGGAGGGCTTGGTTGGATATGGATCTCCTTCACTTGACAGGACTTGTCTCAATATCAAACATAGCTCTCTTAGTGGGAAGGATAAGAAAATTTTTAAAGATCATCTTCTAGCTCACTACCTTTATTGCAGAAGAGGAAGTGAAATAAAGAACTTAGGTGATTCACTCAGCATACACAACTAATTAATTACCCATCCAAGACAGTACAGAAAAGGCTAACTGCCAAAATCCTGTTGCAAACCTGAAGTTTCCTCAAGGTTCATTTAGAAAAAAAAAGCAGCCAGAAAAAAAGAAAGTAAAGGAGATATAAGAAATGATCGTGCCCTTAGAAGACTATTATGAGATATAGAAAAATCAGTGAAGAAACAAAAACATCTAGAACCACAAGCATTGTACTGGTATCTCTTACTTTGAAAAAAAACTATAAAGTTAAGACTTTCCCCTTTGCCCCCAACGATATTCCTCTCCCATTGTCCCCTCTACACACAATTTCTACAGATGCTTCTAATAGGAGAACTGTGAAACCATTAGGCTTGGTGGCCTGTGCTTTGGACCCCAAATACGGTTTAACTGATTGTTAGTTTTCCAAGGGACTACAAATCCAAGTGCTTATTGTCCTGTCACAAGTTTACCTCAGGCTTTCACTGTCTACTTCAGTTAAAACAAGGGCTATCTGGCCAGGTAGAAACCAATTCACTCTCTAATGATTTAAGTTATAACCATTTAGGTAAATTTCCCTGACTGTCCCATGCTCTAGGCTAATTTTGACCTCCATCTTATTTCTCTGTTATCCTCTCTGCCTGGATTTCCCATTTCCATCCATTTAATTCTTTGCTCCTTGCAATACTCAGTAGGAACTCCACCTCTCCCATGAAGTGTGTCTGAGCCAGAGTTCCCAAAGTGAGTTCTGTGGAACACAATTCCCTGAGGAGCTCCCTGAAAGCTGGGTTCCACAGTCAAAGGAGCTTGAGAAATGCCATCTACTATCTCTTATCAGACCTATAGAATTTACAATCTGTACCTCAAAATTTAACATTCATTTATTGTGTCTGTAAGACAAGGTTAAATATCTATCATGGACCAAGCATACACAGTGCTGGACATTGGAATTATAATTGTTTCCTCATCATAAGTAAGTCCTGCCTGTTACCCAGATTTTGTACTTTTGGAAAGTAAGGACAGATCTTAATATAATGTTATACTGTTATTAAATATGGAGTACAGTACTATGGAAACAATAGAGCCTCAATAAATGATTGTTGGTTGGTTCGTTGGTTAAGTAAATAAATGTGAGTTAACTTTTACCAATGAAAATTGCTTTTATCTTATTTTTGTAAAATTATTTTATTGAGGTGATTGTATCTTAATTGCTCTTCAAGAGAGCATACCTTGACCCCACTTTGTGGTATTTCTAGTAACAAAACCCTTCACAGAAAGTGTGAAATGCATCTGCATATTGCCACTGGCCCAAATAGCAATGTCCAACATAAGAAAAATACCAATTTTCCGAATTTGGAGTGCCTATCAGAATAAATAGCAGACAGGAAAAAACACCACAATTATCCACATTTCAGTCTCCACTACAGAAATCTATCTTCTGTCACTCAATTGTCTACTGATAATCCCATGTGACCGAGTTGAGTTTATGAACTGAATTTGCGTTGATCTCATTAAATTCCTAGAGAGAGGGGAATATTTTTTCTCATCTGAGCAGCCTTGACTAAAAGCCATCTTATGGGGAAGACAGTGCAAAAGACAATGCAAAATGAACCCGAGTGTTCTCCCACCCCCAAGATATCTGCCTAGGAATCATATCAGCACCTGATGATTAATACTGTCTGTTCAACACATTCCTTGTTTGGGGGCTGGGTGTCAGGAGAGAAGGATTTATTATGCCATAAGAGGTTCATGAAAAAACTCCAGGGACAGATGTGGGAAAGACAGGACTGAAAACACTTGGTGAGAGTACCCAGTTATTCTTTAAGGGACTTGTCAAACATTAAGTGAAGCAGAAGGTTTTTATGATTTTTCCCCCCTTCCTTAAGTGGAATGGCAGTTATGTTACTGGAGTTAACGCTACCAAATCTGAATGCTTGAGTGCAGCTCTGTCTTTATTTGTCAAGAAACAACAAAGGTCATTTGAGGCTTGGCGGAAACTTCACACACAAGGTAGGAGAGGGTGAACCATTTCTGAGCTGCACTACTGAGAAGCTGAAAGGACCAAAGGAAGGCCTTTCAAACTGGTGTCATAAATAGGAATTCAAACCATTCAAGAATTATCACAAAACCTCGATCGAAGCACACTTGAATGTGGCATTTCCCTCACGTGGCCTTTCTCAGTGTGTCCCTCAGTAGGATCCTCTACTCTCCAAGCGTGGTGCCTAGCACTTCCTAATGCTGATGAGTGGAGAATTAAAATCAAAATGGCTCCAAAGTTCAAGTATGCAAGTGAGTTGGGAGGAAGGACTTTCTGCCGGTGGAGTCATTAAACAGTGGAGTGTGCTGCTAAGAATGGGTTGAAGGAGGCTGTGAGTTGCCAGCTCAGGGAAACTTGGGATGGAATATACCTAGTTACTGGTCCCCATCACCTGAAACGCTGTTTTCTTCTCAGCTATATCAGATCCCCTGTCAAGAATCATTCTATCTTCGGTGAAACCTTCCTAGATTGCCAGCCCTAAAAGCAGAGGAAAGGAAGCAATGATGGATGTGGGTGTTTCCACTGTGTTGGTCCTTGATAAATCCTTTGAGAACAGGAATCAGGTCAGTGCTATAGCGTAGACAATTTTCCTCAAAGTGTGCCCCTTGAACCCCCTGCATCAGCATCTCCGGACAAGCCTTTAAAATGCATATTTTCAGACCCCATGCCAAACCTTCAGAATCAGAATCTCTGGGCGTGGGCCTGGGTAGAGATATTTTAACAGATTCCCCAAGGGATTTTGGTCCACTCTGAACTTCTGACTTAGGGACTTGAATTACTTGTTCCCCTTGTAGTCGCAATTGTTTAGTGCTTCTTGAAGATGAGGCAATGGGGGACGGAGAAGGAGGTGGTGGTGGAGGAGGGGACGGAGACTAGACCCACCAGTATGGTGATTCTGTAGTCATCAAATGTGGGCTTTAGGGAGTAGCTGTAGGGCAGAGATTACACACTGGTGGCCTGCAAGTATATTTTATTTGGACTACATGGCATTTAATATTTTAAAAGGTCAGAATGCCTTCATATGGGGCATGTCCTCTTCAGTCCCCCACAACCCACCACTGCTTGCTCACTCCCTTGCCTCTGAAGGCACTTGATTGTCAACTCCTGGGGAGGGTGACAAATTTAATCTTAAATGGCCTATTGTCTCCTTGCTTTTAAATCATGAAATATGAACTTGTTCATAAAAGTTGTTCTTCAAGAGAATAAATAGGCTTTTCTCTTTGATTTGTCTTTAAGCCAAAGTTACCTTCATTTTCTCCACTTGCTGGAAGGCACCAATGAAAGAGTATTTAGCAAAGTGTTATAGTGCAGTGCATGCCTCCATAAATAATTTTTGCATGGACAAAAGAGTAATGAGATACAGCTGACAATTTACTTTAGGGCTGTTTTCTCTTGTTCCCCTCGTCCCCTGAGCCCTTCCAAACTGCACTTCTCCCCACCACAAAATGGCAGAAGAGGATTCCTGCAATCTCGATTCACCTGTTTTGGGTGGGACAGGTGCAGCCCAGATCTCTCTCCATCTTTGTTTCAAATTCTCTGTGAAATAAAGGCACAGCTTTCAGGTCTGTCTGAGAGGCCTTTATCTACTGTTCATTCCTGAATGTTTTCATGTAAACATTTTAATTTGTGGCAAATCTGTTTGTTTGTTGTGTTTGTCAAGTTAATGTAAACTGTTGTCCATTAGGCCTTGAGATGAGTCTACTAAATATTTTCAGATGTTTTTTATTTCCTCAGCTAAGAACTGGATTTGAACCAGAGCTCAGGGGTGAAAGGGCAATGTGTAATATACTGAGACATGAATTTCGACATATGAAATAAAATAATGTAATGTTTTTAATATTTAAGATGAAAAAAGCAGCAATAAAACATTGCGGAAGGAGGAAAACATGAATACCTGTATATTTTAATTTTAAATGCCTGCAGATGTTGAATTTTAATCAGAGCATGTCAGATTCCGACTCTGACAAAGGCAAAAATGTGAGATCTGTTTTCTTGAATTGCTTCCACATTTCATGCTTCAGATTTTTATTACATATAGCACTGCATCATCATATATTTATGTAAAGTGCCAGCATCCATTGACTTAGCACGTGCGTGATGGTTAACATATAACGCAGTGTGCAATGAAGGAAAGACCCATTCTCTCTCTCCCCGGCATACATTCTCTCTGTGACCTTGTGGTAAGGAAGGCATTTAACCCTCTGTGCTTCATTTTCCCGAATCTCAAAATAGGAACGACCACTCTTGTTTCTTCCTAAGCTCCATATGTATATGTGTATACATATATTTTCTCAGATTGAAAGAGAAAAAGAGGACTAGTGAAAACTAGACAGGAATCTATTAAAATCTAAAGTAAAGGTACTTTTAGATTTTATTCACGTTTGTGAGATGGTTTCTATTTCTCTATTTTTCGCAACATTTTTCCAAAAGTAGTGTGAGAGCCAATGACCTTAAATTTCACACTGTAACTCTACTACCAAAAACAATGGATTTATATACACATTACATAGTTCAAAGAAATATCTGTAAGTCCCCATTATATTTTTCTTGGAAGAGTTTGAATGTTATAAGGAAAAGAGAAGCAGTCGACTGGGCTGAAGATGTTCAATACAAGGTTAATCTTCGTCTTGCTTCTGGCTATTAGGGTCTGGCAGGCTAAATGGCTCTATATTCTTGGTCCTTTTAAATCTTGCCTTTTCCGGTCTCTTTTCACTTTGGGGTCCTCCTTCTGCCTTCTAAGGGGATCTGTGCTGAGTTGTGAGAAACAGCCAGGGGACTTTTGAGAACAGTGAAGCTGAGTATTAAATGTTGAATTACTTGTGACAGAGCCTCTTTCTTTTTACTTTTAAACGTTCTCAGAAGTCTGCTCAACACACAGATGTTTACGGAGAAAGACAAAGGATGGTGTTTCCATGTCTAGAATGATGTGGTATAGAACATGTACTGCATATTCAGCACAGCAGGACAAGCCATCTGCTGAGCTAAGTTAGTGGGAACAGGACTTACAGCCAGCGGAGAAGGAGAAAATTACAAGAGTCTCTATCCAACCTTCTCTACCAAATTACTAATAGATTATGCATACTTTTATATACAACATATATTTAATTTTAGTTTTAAGCAACTGCATTTATTTGACTCTTCAAAGATTTCTTACTATATTGCAGTGCAGAGTTTTTTTCACCAGATATTCTTCTCAAGAATATTTCAGGAGAAAAGTGGTCAGAGTGAGAAATGAGTCCCATGTCCCAAGAGCTCTGTGCACTTCCCCTGTGCACAGGTGCAGGGTAGGAATGGAAGTAGTGCTGGTCCTTTCTGCCTGGACAGCAGGGCTGGAGAATGATGGAGAGAGTAGTGTGCTGAAGGGAGATGGAGAAAAGTTGTTGTAGTTGTGCGTGGAGGATTTAGAAGAGAAAATTATGGGTCTAAATAGGAAGTTTCAGAAAGTTACCCATGAAGAACTATGTGAAACCTCCAGCCCCACCATCTAAGAAAACCTACAGTAAAGATGCATGCTATTCTTCAAGAGTTGGTTATCATGCTCCTGAGATTATATTTGATTGTTGATTGTGGCACACACAATCAGACTAGTCCATCAAATTCCATGCATACATCAAGTCTCATCTCCTGTCTTCATCAAGCCTCAATTCTTTTGATGTAAAATTAATTTCTCCTTTATCGCTGTTCCCTTAACCCTTTACACCTCCATTCTTGTGTTTCACAGGAATATAGAATCTCTAGGTTGAAAGGTACTTTTACAGTTAATGAGTCCAAACTTTCAATCCCCATCTAGTGGTCTCTTCATTCATTCATGTAACATTGGCTCTCCAGTCACTAAAACATAGTAGACATGACTTATAGGAAAACTATTTGCTGAGAGCTATTGCAGAAAAGCCACACCTTTGTGAAGATGGACACCAAAGAATCCCACTCTCAGCTGGCCCCTAAGCAACCCAGGTCTATTCTTTTACACATCCTTGCTCAGCCCACTCTCCCTTTCTCCATCCGGGCTAATCCAAACTTTCATCACATTTTTCAAAATTTCTATTCCCATCCTCACTGCTATACTGCCCTTTCAGGAGTTTAAATAAATAAGCCTTGGCGATTCTCTGAGGATCATTAATGTTATCTAGTCACATCATTTTACAGGTGAAAATAACCAAGGGTTATAAGACTTGTACAGCCACATGGCTGGTTGAGGGGTAGACTCTGGAGTAGGCTCTAGTCTAGTAGACTCTCTCGCCAATCTTCTGTCCATTTGGCCATTCTGATTGAATAAATGTGCCCCACTTTAAAACACTGACATAGACAACATCAACTTTATGTAACAGATTAACGGCTGTTACTAATTTAGAGTTTACACACTCACAAAGGACTTTTTCTGTCCATGCTGCCCGGCCTTTCCCCACCGAATTTATTATAAATAAAAACTTCAAATGTTTAGGATGTTCTTAGGCTTAAAAGTGGAGAACAAACAAAGATACAGAAGTTAATCATAAGGAAAGACTCTTAAGCACTAACAGAAAATATCTTCTACCTTAAGAACCAATTTTCCTATTATATTTCTTAATTTCATATCACAATTCCTGAAATTCTACTGAAGTTTCTATTATATGAATTAGTATGTTTAAAAGCAAATATCTGGGGACATCCACTTCCAGCCAAGATGGAATATTAGGAACTAGATTTACTGTCCTCCCTGAAGCAACCAAAAAACGGGCACAAATAACAGGTGAGAACCCAACAGCACCTGCTTAGGGCTCCTTCTGAACCACTCATAGCTTTCACCATGGTTATTCCATTGTCAGTGATAACTGCGTGACATTTTTCTCAACTGATTGTTTCATTCTATAAATATTTCTTCAGTCAGATTCACTAGGTTTGCTGCATGACACCCAGAAATCTCTCGGCAGCCAAGTAAGGCAGAAGCAGAGTTGAATCCATAATTAATCTCTGGGTTTGTCAAACTTAAAAAAGACTGTCTGCGTGTCCTAAAGCTGATGTACAAAAACACAGGTTTCCGCGCTCTCCGCAAGTAGAGTGTTCTTCCGAAACCTTTCGTAAGCCGAAACGGCACAAAGCAAAGAAGCAATTAGCATTAATTTATATGGGAAAAATTTTTGAGCACTCCCAGACCCCCCAAATCACCTACCAAATCATACCAAGTAACACACAAACCCTAAAATCACACACGATACGATGACTACACAGCCTGTATAAAGTAGACGTGATGTGTGGACAGCGGCGTGGCACTTACCAGAATCCGGAGGACGGCGCGCACACTGGAGGCTGAGCGGCGGTGGCGGTGATGACGGGGTGTTAGGCCGAGTCGCCGGAGGTTGCGGGGTGGGAGGTCAGGAGACAGGCGGCGGAGGGCGAGGGAGAGGGAGGGGTCGGCTCGGAACGTCCGCTGGCGTCTGAAGCCGCCAGGGCGGGCGGGGGCGGCCGCCGCGCCCGCTCCTCCGTCCGCGCCCCCGTGGGGGTGCGGGCGCTCGGCCTGCTGCGGCCGCCGCGGCGGCTCCGAACACGCGGTGGCCTGACTGCTTAGCCTCCCTGACGCCTCGCCGCAGAACAAATGCTACTTTTGCTTCTCGCCTTTTTCCCTAAAAGCGAAAATCCTCTTCAGTGTTCTTTCGGTTAGCGAAAATAGGGACTAATGTAGGTCTTCCGTAAAAGTGAAGTGGCGTAAAGCAAACTTGCAGCTAGCGCGGGGAAACCTGGACACGGAAGTGTCACACTTAATACAACTACTAACCTTCGTGTGCACAGTAGAAGAAGCGTACAGAAACCTTTTTTTCCCAATAACCTGTTTTCTAGAAAGAACTTTATTTCTTAGGATACAGAACTTGGGCAAATCTCAACGTTCTGTTGCCGTCAACTCTTAACTGCGGTCCGCAGGCGCGGAGGGCCGACCGCTGGCCGGAGGAGCTCCTTCCCTTCGGGCAGGTCTTGGCGCTTCCCCGGCCGCGGAGCGGAGCGGCCGGCCGAGGCAGAGGCCGCCCAGCACGTCAGCGCTGGCTGCCGGAAAACGGCCCAAACCCAACCGACGGGGCCTCACTGCGCCGGCTGAAAGCGCGCGCCCGCAGCTGCCCGGGAAAGCTGCCGGGGAAAGGGCCCCCTCTACCGGTGGGGTGAAAAACCTCGTTGCCACAGGCCCGGGAGAGACGCTCGGAGCCACCATCGTCACCAGAAGTGGACCGAGCTTCTGTTCTGAAGCTCCCTTTCCAGAGGCTGGTGAGGGAGACTACCCAGGATTTCAAAACGGACCTGAGGTGTGCGAGTGCCGCCATCGCTGCGCTTCGGGAGCCTAGTGAAGCTGCCGAGTGGGTTTATTCGAAGGTCCTCATCGGTGTGCCACCCATGCTAAGGGAGTCACCGTCGTGCCCTAAGACATCCAGTTGGCTCGCTGGATATGGGGGGAGAGAGAGCTTAAGTGAAGGCAGTTTCTGTTACAGTAAATTCTGGAAAATACTTCTGTTTAATTTGTGACTTTTTTTGGTAAGGAATTGTTTTTAATATGTTGCATTTGTACTTAAGTCGTTCCATCTTTCGCTCAGGATGAATACGAACAGTGACTGTTCCCGGACTCAGTGAGTGAGCACTGCTGCTCAGGAGTGACAAGTTGCTAATATGCTCTGCGTAGGGATGGGTGATACTCCTTGCTTCTCATGATGCATGTTTCTGTGTGTTGACGACTTGTTGGGTAGCTATTAAGGTACTACTAGAATTGATAAATGCGTACAGGCTCCTTTTGTAATAAAACTGGTTATGACTTGAAAAAAATTCCAAAAAATTTAATGGATTATCTCAAAAATACTTTACTTAAAAAGGTAGCATCCATAAAGTCAAAAAATAAGGAATTATCTTCTTAAAGCATTCTTTTAAAAAATTTTACCAGTGGAAAAAAATGTATGATTTAGGTAACTCATTTTTCACTAACATTCTCTTTACTTCATATTTCCTATTCTCCTCTTAGATCTGGGATCAAAGTTGAATTACAGTTTGTAGGGTTATCATTTTAGAGTTTATCCTCTTCATGACTTGTTTTTTAACTTTCTACTTTGAAATAATTATAGAGTCACAAGAAATTGGAAAGATAGTACATAGAGGTCCCATGTACCCTTCACCCAGTTTCCCCTGATGGTCATATCTAATGTAAGTGTAGTACAATATCAAAACCAAGAATTTGGCATTGATACATGTGAGTATAGTTCCGGGTGCTTTATCACACATGTGGATTTGTGTAACAACCACCACAATCAAGATATGGGACTGTCACATCATAATAAAGATGCCCTCATTACATCCACTGTCCTCTTCTCCCTCCATTATCTCTAACCCTGGCCACCACTAATTTCTTTTCCACCTCTATAATTTTATCATTTTGAGAGTGTTATATAATTAGACTCACACGGTATGTATCCTTTTGAGATTGTCCTTTTTTCACTCAGCATAATGACCTTGAGGTCCGTCCAAGTTGTTGCATGTATCAATAGTTTGTTCCTTTTTATTGCTGAATTGTACTCCATGGTATGGATGTATCACAGTTTGTTTAACCATCTATCTATTGAAGGATATTTTGACTATTACAAATAAGTATGCTATGAACAGTCATATATAGATTTTTGTGCAGAAATAGTTTTTATTTCTCTGGGATAAATGCTCAGGAGTGCAATTTCTGGCTTATATAGTAAGTATATGTTTAGTAAAGAAACTTAAAAACCATTTCCCACCGGAAATATATCAGAGATCCACTTTCTCTGCATCCTTACCAGCATTTGGCATTCTCATTATTTTTTATTTTAGCTATTCTAATAGATGTGTAGTGATATCCCATCATGGCCTTAATTTGCATTTCCCTAATGACCAGTGATGTACATCTTTCATATGTGTATTTACCATTCATATTTCCTCTTCAGTAAAATGTCTCTTGATGTTTTTTGTCCATTTTCTTATTGAATTTTTTTTATATTGTTGAGTTTGGGAGTTCTTTATATATTCTAGTCCTTTGTCAGATATGTTGTTTGCAAATATTTTCTCCTAGCTGTAGCTTGTCTTTTTATCCTCTTAACAGGGTCTTTTGCAGAACAAAAGATTTTAATTGTAATGAAGTCCAATTTACTGATTTTTTTCTTTAATGGATCATGTTTGTGGTGTTATGTCTAAGAACTCTTCATCAACTCCTCAGTCCAGAAGATTTTCTTTTATGTTGTCTTTGAAAAGTTTTATAGTTTTATATTTAGATGTATGATCCAGTTTGAATTAATTTTCGTGTAATGTGTGAGGTTTAGGTTGATATTCATTTCTATCTGTAGATATTCAATTGCTCCAGAACCATTTGTCGAAAAGACTATTCTTCCTCCATTGAATTGCTTTTGTACTTTTGTCAAAAATTAGTTGGCCGTATTTGTATGGCTCTGTTTCTGGGTTCTTTATTCTGTTTCATTGACCTGTGTGTTTGTCCTTCTTTCAATGACCTATGTGTCTGTCCTTCTTTCAATACCACGTAGTGTTGATTGCTATAGGTATATAATAACTCTTGAAATCAGGTAAAGTGATTCTTCTCATTTTATTCTTCCTTTGTAAAATTGTTTTAGTTATTAAATTTCTTTGCCTTTCCATATAAATTTCAGAATAATCTTGTATATATCAATAAATTTTTTTTTTTTGCTGGGATTTTCATAGGAATTGCATTAAACCTATATATTAATTTGGGGGAGAACTGGCGCCTTTACTGTACTGAGTTTTCCAATCTATGAACAAGGAATCTTTCTCCAATTATTTAGATCTTCTTTGATTTCTCTCATCAGCCTTTTATAGCTTTTAGCGTATAAGTCCTGTACCTATTATGTTAGATTTACACCTAAAGGTATCTTTAAGTGATTGTAAATGGTATTGTATTTTTAATTTTGGTGTCCACGTGTTCGTTGCTAGTATATAGAAATACAATTGATTTTTGTTTACCTTGTATCTTGCCTCCTTTCTGAACTTACATATTAGGCACAGGAGTAATTTTTTAAAAAAGATTCCTTTGAATTTCCTATGTAGACAATCATGTCTTCTGGAAATAGGGGCAGTATTATTTCTTCCATTTACATCTATGTGCCTCGTATTTCCTTTTATTGCCTTATTGCACTTCTAGCAAAGAACTTCTAGCACTATGTTGAATAAGGGCAGTGAAAGCACACATCCTTCCCTTGTTCCCAGTCTTTGGGGGAAAGCATTCTGTCTTGTACCAGTAAGTATAATGTTAGCTGTAGGTGTTTTTTGTAGATGCTATTTCTCAAGTTGAGGATATTCCCCCTATTCCTATTTTTCTGAAAAATTTTATGGGTATTGAATTTTGTCAAATGCTTTTTCTGCATTGATTGATATTATCATGTGAGTTTTCTTTAATTTGTTAATATGGTGGGTTACACTGTTTGATTTTCAAATATTGAACCAGTCTGCATTCCTGGATAAACCTCATTTGGTCATGTTATATAATTCTTTTCATATGTTGCTCAATTCTATTTGCTAATATTTTATTAAGAATTTTGGCATCTCTACTCATAAGGCATATTGGTCTGCAGTTTTCTTTTTAGGACTGTCTTTGTCTGGCTTTGGTACCGAGGCAATACAGAGTTCATTGAATGAATTCAGAAGAGTTCTTCCTCTTTTATTTTCTGAAAGAGCTTGTGTAGAATTGGTATTAATTCTTATTTAAACATTGAATAGAATTCTTCTGTAAAACCATCTGGACCTAGAGATTTCTTTTTGGGGAGTTTTAAAATTATGAATTCAATTTCTCTATAAGTTATAGGTTTATTTAAATTATCTATTTCCTATTGGAAAGTTGTGGTATTTTATACTTTTCCAGCAGTTTGTACATTTCATCTAAGTCGTCAAATTTACTTATATAAAGTTGTTCATAGTATTCCCTTAATAGGGTCTATAGTGATAACCTCTATTTCATTTCTGAGATTTGTAATTTATGTCTTCTCTCTTTTTTTTCTTTGTCAATCTTGCTAATGGTTTATCAACTTTATTATCTTTTCAAAGGACTAGCTCTTTGATTCCTTGATTTTTTTTTTTTTTTTTTTTTGTGAGGGAGATCAGCCCTGAGCTAACATCCATGCCAATCCTCCTCTTTTTGCTGAGGAAGACCGGCCCTGAGCTAACATATATTGCCAATCCTCCTCCTTTTTCTCCCCAAAGCCCCCATAGATAGTTGTATGTCATAGTTGCACATCCTTCTAGTTGCTGTATGTGGGACGCCACCTCAGCATGGCCAGACAAGCGGTGCATTGGTGAGTGCCGGGGATCCGAACCCGGGCTGCCAGTGGCGGAGCCCATGCAGTTAACCGCTAAGCCACAGGGCTGGCCCCCTGATTGATTTTTTACTATTGTTTTTCTTTTTTTTAATTTCAGTGGTTTCTATTGTTATCCTACTAATTTCCTTCGTAAATTTTGATGCCTCTCTAATATCTGTCCTCTTATTTTGTGCTCTCTATTTTCCCCTCCTCTTGTAATTTTTTTCTCACCTCTTCTGCTTTCTTTTGGATGACTGAATAGTTTCTCAATTCTTTTTCCTTTACTAATTTGGAGAAGATATTTTATGTTTCAGTTCTTTAATTAGTTACCCTAGAAATTTTTAATCTTCATTTTTAATTTATAAAAGACTTAATTTAGTCTATATCTTTAGTATCCTTCTGAATAATACAAGAATCTTGTAATACAATATTTCTGATGATACTTTATCTTCTAATATAAATGCTATTGTAATAATATATTTTAGTGCTATCTTTTTTATAACTCTATATGATAATATTTCTATTGTTTTATATTCCCAATGTTCCTTTTAATGCACATATATATTTAATAGTTTCTTTGCTATTTGTTCCTTCTTGCATCTAAGGCTTTCCGTTTAGGAATACTGTCATTCTGGTGGGGATACATCTTTAGAATTTTCTCTAATAAAGAGTTATTAGTGTCAAACTCTCTCAGTTTTAATTTTTGAATATTTATTTATTTTATCCTCATCTTGAAAGATAATTTCATTGGAAATAAAATTCTATGTTGACAGTTATTTTTTCAGTACTTTGAATATATTCTGTCTATGGCTTCCATTGTTGTAGTTGAGAAGTTGTCTGTCAGTCTATTTATTATTCCTTTGAAAGAACTCTGTGTTTTTCCCTGTCTACTTTTAAGACTTTCTGTGTGATATGTCTGTTATTAACATATATGCCTCTAACAATATAGTCTCAAAATATATCAAGCGACAAATGACAGAACTGCAGAGAGAAATCAATCAGCAATTTTAGCTGGAGGTTTTAATATATACTTCTCAGGAAATCATAGATCAAGGCAGATAAAAAATAAGCACAGCTTTTTGAAGACCAGAAAAATACAATTAGTAAGTGCAGGCTAATAGATATATATATGCGAAATTCTACCCCAGCAAACAGAGAATACTACTTGTTTGCAAGCATACATGCAGGATTTACAAAAGTTTACTTTGTATTAAACCACAGACAAGCGTCAATAAATCAATGTCATATAGACCATATTCTCTAAATATACTGCAGTACAATTAGAAATTAGCAACAAAGACTAGCTTAAAACCTCCTTAATTTTCAGAACTAAATAACAGAAAACTAAGGAACTCTTGGGAAGGTGGAATATAGTCATTTTCTCTCTCCTTGCTTATAGTTTATCCCTTTCTCACAAGATTTCTCATCTCTGCAAGGTCTAGCCAAGGGGAAAAGGGCACAGTCTTAAATAGCAAGTGTTGTTTTCATTGTCATGAAGCTACATGAGTGGCAGATAGTAAAAATTAGGATAACACTTCTTTACAGTTTGCTTGGGACAGTGCTGGTTTATATTTATTGTCCCAGAATAATTATTAATAGTTCCCATTTTCACTCTCAAAAATGTCCTAGTTTTGGTCACTCTAGTTAAATGACTCCTTTTTTGACCATTGCTAGTTCTTCAGAGATTCCCGTCCCTGAGGACCACATGCAATTCTATTTGGGATGGTTATCTGCAACTACTTCCACAGCTTTTATGAACCCAGTTGTCTGTCTTCAGCTCCTTGGTGCTCAGTCCCTGTCCCTCCAGATATTCTTATTTTAAAGGACTCAAGACAACGCTTTGTTAGCCTGCTGTCACTTGTGGCTCACCTCTGGTCCCTGAGAAATACTCATGCATCTTTTTCCCCAGATAACTCTAGGACTGTAGACTAAGGCAGCTCTCTCCACCCCATTGCTACAGGGTATTTTAACACTCTCAGCGTGGGTTAGTTACTAGTCCTCTGTGTCCCCCAAAGATAAAGAATATGTCCAAAACTCCCTGAGTGAACCCCTGGAAGTCCACCCTCATCAGACTAGAGGAGAAGGAGGTGGCACTTTCTATCTCTCCCACTGTGGGGGAGGGGAACTTGAAGCACAGCCACAGCGCTCTACAGTAGTATCTTCCTGAAAACCCCATTCACTATCCCAACCACTTCATGTTCTCAATGGGAGTGAGGGGTCCTTTAGCAAGTGACCTAGAATTGTAAAACTGGTACTTGACCATTTCATTTCTAAAGTCAGAAATTATGGAGGCCTGTCTCATACTCGTTCTGAATCTGTCCCATTGATGCCTCAGTCAGAACTGATACACTGAGACTATCATTTAGCAACCTACAATATATTTTTCATAAGTATTCTTTTTGAATACTTATTTTAACAAAAATGGGATTATCCTATATGTACTTCTTTGTGATCCGCTTTTTACACTTAATAATATTTCCTAAACAAGTTTTATACAAATCAATACATGCTTCTTTTATCCACAAATCAATACATAGTCTCACTCTTCTAAAACATCAGTTTGAGTAACCCAATCAATTTAAAAGTAATAAAATTTTTTTTTCCTTCTTAGCAAGGACTCTTCTTAGACTCAATGAAGCCACACAGGAGAACTACGTGTAGGTCTGTGTCTGTGGCACATTTCACAGAGAGGAGGCCTGAAAAAACAGCATCTCATTTCCATTACTGAGGTGGTGGTGGCGGTAGTAGTTGTTGCTTTTCTTAGCACCCAGAGGAGCCAGCTGCTCTGCTCTGGTTCCCCCAGCTGTTGCCTTAGTACTAGGCTGAAATATTCAGGGATGGGACAGGGGAGAGAGGTTTTGGGAAAGAAAGAGGGCAATGAGAATCAACAAGCAACAGTACATAGCTTTGTCATTGTTAGAAGATGATTTGATATTTTTACTTCAGAATAACACCACACCTGTTTCTATTAAGAAAACTGAGACTTAATGAACAAAATCTTGATCTGATAAACCACCTAATGGAATTTTTCATTATTTTCTTGCTGAATTGTTCTCTCTGACCACCATCATTCATGGTGAGGACACTGGGTTTTAAAAGAATGCATATTAGGTTTCATATTCTAAATCCAAGTTAGAGAGGTGTGCTTTGGAAATTTCAAACTAAAGACTCAAAATTGATGCCAAATCAACCACAGACAAGAAATGTATTTAGTTACATTTAGTTACATTAGATCATCTTGCCCACCCCACCCTATCTTGCACACACCCCAAATATCGCTTACAGTCTGTTTCCTCATTCTGTCATATCTCCTAGCAACCATTTGCTCCAAAACCATGTGTAAACCCCACCCTCCATGACAAAAAACCCAAATTTAAAAAAATTATTTTATTTGCTCATTTTACAGTACCAATTATGTATGCCACTCAAGAATGACTTGTGGAGGGAGTTTTCTTTCTCTTGGCTCATTGAGTCTAGAAATAAAAGTTTGTATCTTCTTACCTTTCTTGTTAACGTTCCATCTTCCTAACTCCCCTCATGAGACTTTTGTCTCACATCATGTGTTCCTTTCGGAAACCAGACTTGCCCCACCTTCAGGGCTCTCTGAGGGCCTTTCTGTCAAGCTGGCTTCACTTATGTAACATATGTGTGTGAGCCGGTGAGTTATGCAGTTATGAACCAACCCTGTGTTTTCACCAATAGCTAATTTGAACTACCTCCAGTCATCCTCCTTGTGTGCCAGCTCTGTGTAAGGGACCCAGACAAACTGTGAAGTGAAGGGATTGGGACCATACGGGACCAGATCCCACCCTATCCTGCAACTGAATGGGAGGAGGGCATCTCTGACCATCTGAGAAGAGGCTCATCCAAGTTAAACTTGTCCTACTAATGGCTCTCTTTTCACAGTGTCCTTAGCTTAAAATTTACTTCTGTAGTTTAGCCATAAGTATTTTCCTGTGTGATATGCCCATGAGCTGTGTTTAGCAAATTCCTCAGAATGCTTTTTTTTTGGTATCAGAAAATAATTTAGTTTGATCATCACCTAAGATAGTTTAGGAACTTAGAGTACGGAAAATAGCAAGTGCCAGTGTATGTGCCTTTAACATAGGCTTGTGTTATCGCTGTGTTTTATAATTATAATTTTGCAAATCACTGGCTTTGCCTCTTTTTGAAAAAAGTGAAGCTGTGATTGGTGCCCAATTATCATTTTTTATACAATATTCTAGTGCTTTTTAAAAGTGAATTCCTTGTAATACTAGTTCCTCATGATACTCATAGGCATTATATTGAAAATTGGTTCTGTGGTCATGTAAGTTTGGAAAACACTTTATAAAATAAATTAAATAGGTTTTAAAAAATGTGGTGAGTACTAATATTCCTCGGATGGTGGTGGTGTGTGTGTGGAGATACTGGGGAAATAGGTGGCAGTTTTCAACCTCCTTTAGTGTTTTTCTCCAGAGAGCCTTCTGGGGGATCAGCATGCCATGGAACAGACTTTGGGAAACGCTATCTTGCTCTATGCTCTTGGGTACCAAGAATATGAGAATGAGTAAGCTTCAGCAAGTAAGAATTACTATACCTGAAGGATATTAGATTAGAGCATTTGTGAACATCCTTGGTCTTAACTTTTTTACATGGTATATTCTTTTTCTAAGAATTCAAATTTCAAGATCTTCATCTCTGTTTCCCTCTATATGTTTGGATGTGCATTGGAGGTGTTCCCTTTAAAGCACAGAGCAGGCCAACAGTCTCATTTCCCAGACGCAGGCCCTATGTCCCTGTAAACGGAGTGGAAGCCATTGCTCCCCTCTTGGGAGCTCTTCAGCAGGAACGGCATCAGTATCCCCCATGATTTAGCCCTCATGCCTGGAAATTCTGATTCGGGAAGTCTGGGGGGTAAGTGGGGCCTGGGCATATGTATTTCACAAAACACCTCTAGGTGTTTTTATGTGAGCTCCCATCTGTCTAGATATTTGACAAATTATTAAGTTAAATTAATTGGATACTCTCAACCCAGTGAAAGGTGTTGTTTACACTTTTTTGATATAGCAAATAAATTTCTATGAAAATGCAATACAGGGGCATTTAGAAATAGTCATGTTCTTTTAGACACTTTTTGGGGGGATAATTTTCATGTCTTAATATTTTTTTTTCCCTCTCAATGTTTCTCTGCCCCTTTCCAGGTCAGTCTGCCCCTCTTCATTCCCCCAGTTGAGTGTGTGTGCACGCACCCGCCGTTGTCTCCCTGTGACCTTGCCTCCTCCAGCTGCTTGCATGTGGTGTCTCCACCAGCTCAGCTGGGCTCCCCTCAGCTGCCTGCTGTCTACAAGGAGTCTGGCTCTTGGGGCCAGCGTGGTCTGTTTCCTCCAGTGCTCGCAGGACTCTCTGGCAGGCATCGCCTCCAGCCCATGCATTCTGTCTGTCTTTCCTCTAGCCCACGAGGACAGGAAGGCCAAAGGAGGGCCAGACAGATGGTTTAGAGTCCTGATAATGGGGGTTCCCACAGGGAGCAACCTCCCCAGAAGAGTCCATGGCACTTTCCACAGGAGGGACAGGCAGAAGGGTTTGCGTTGTTTTAAAAAGCTTCTTGTCACCCAACCCTGTCTCCCCTTCTCTGTCACTCCCCTTGCCCCCTTTTATGCTTTCCTCATTTCCAAACAACTTCCTCTTTTATCTTGTTGCATTTGGGCTTTTTTCTCCTCTCTGTTCTTCTTCATCTTTGTCTTCATCTTCATCTTTATCTTCTTTTTTTATTTTGTCCCTCTCTTCCTTTTAATGCAAGTGTTCTTGCTCTACGATGGAGAAGTTCAAACCATTCAACTGGAAATGCATTGCTGGGACAGACCTGAGGATATGAAATTTACACTGCGATGATTTCTGTTATTCTCCAAAAAAAGTCTAGATGCAGCCACATTTGTAGAGGTCTTTCCCATCTCAGATGCATCATTTGCACACAAGGAAAATAAACCTCGGCATGGCTCTTTTCAAGAATTTACTCCAGACAAGGCACAAACACGAATGTGTATTCTGGAGCATTGGGTTTCACCCTAGGAAATTGAGTATCTAGGAAAGAGAAAAGAAAAAAAAACCTTCAAAAATATTTCTAGGCAAGGATGTTACTGGAACTGCAAAAAGACATTTATTTGGGGGATTGCTGTGTGGATGAGATGACCTGACTCAGGGAGGGTTTGATTCTCATGTGTTTGCTTTGTCCATGCCTCCTGTCCACAGACAAATGTACTGAGACTGAGACTTCAGCACTGCAGCAGCTGCCCTCTGTCCTCTCTGCACATCCAAATTCCGCCTGTTCCTCAAAACTCAGTTTAAATACCCCCTCTTCCTCAGAGCCTTTCCTGACCTCCACCCCCACCACTCTGCTCTCATGGTACCTGACATGTGCCTCTCTCCCAGCGTCGCATCTATTTCATCACGACAAATATAGGCGGCAGATTTCTTCAACCAGACCATATGTAAGACCCCTTTGGAGAAGAATTCATGTCAGACTCATCTTTCTCTTTCCCCAAAGCATCTAATATAGTAGGCTATACGAAACAGGCACCCTACAGCCTCCTGTGGAATGAACTTGGCTGAATCGAATGGACAAGGCACGGGTGGCTTTGCAATCCTTGTGAAGCTCCTGTTAGAGACAATGGAGAAGTCCAGATCTGAGAAAAGATACATGTGGAGAGCAGGTAAAATGTCATCGCATCAATGCTAACAGCTTCACAGAAGCCTCAAGTTGTTCAGGGGAGGAAGACCTCTCAATGGAACTGCTAAATATCTCAGGAGAGACACAAGGAAAATGGCTCTCTAACTACAGCCCGTCTAAAAGAGAGCTGAATGTCCTGCTACCAAGGTAAATTCTCTCCTGTCCTCTTTTCCTGTAGATTATTTTTTCTCCCAGATTTTGGCACATATGAATTTTAGTGCCTATTAACCTGGGTTAAATAACTGTATTTTTTATCTTTTTCCAGGTAAAGTCTTCACCTTCGGGGGGCATTTAGTTGTCAGAACTGCAGTTTTGTGGAATTCCAACTCTTAGTTAAATAATATCTTCAAGATTGCAAAATTTTACTACTTGTCAATTCTAAAATTTAACATTCCACTTTCTTCACTTGACTTTTATTTACTTAGGACTTCAGATGAAGCCTTCCTTTGTGTGTGCTCATGTCTGGGGGGCAGCTCAAGGAGGACATCCTAATTCTGTCAGGGTACTGGCAAGCTCTCTGTTGGGACAACAGACCCTCAAAGACTCTCTGCCTCACGGAATTCCAGCGGGTGTAGCGCCCACCTGAGAGTATATTGCAAAAGGTATATTCTTAGCAATTATAGGTAATATTCTATTTAAACCCTTACCTCTTACCGACTGAGACAGTATTAAGGGTGGCTCCCAGATGTTTGCCTGTGTTCTGAGGGTTTCACGTGCATAAATGTGCAGTTCTGACTAATCATTTTGAGACTAAAATTTCCAGCCTCAGCTAACATTTCTAACGTGTGAACTTTGAGAGAGAACCTTCAATGCCAAATGTTTCGCAAGCTTTTCCACGAGTACTTACTTGACAGCAGTGGACCCAGGCAGAGAGTTTTTGAAGAGCGATGTGTGAGGACAAGCCACAGGAAGTTGAAAAGGTTAGAGTAGGTCGCATACTTTGTCTTACCGCCTGAGCCCAGCCAGGTGGGCAGCGGTCAGAGTCCAGCTGGGCTAAGCTGAGGGCGGCGATTCAGCACCCACCTCAGACCTAGGAATCCTGATCTCTGGGGTGGGCCCAGCATCTTGCGTTCTCCCAAGCCCTCCCATTGATGCTGATGCGTACTCAAATGGGAAACCACTGGTATAGCGGATAGGAGCCTTGACTATCACAGATTCTGAAAGGTCTGTGTGCAGAGCTGTGCAGGGACCATTTTAACGAACTTTGAAAGCCTGTCTCATTGTTCCAGGCCACCTAGCTGTGGTCCTTTCCTGAGATTTGCCACTTTGCTGGTGTTGGAAAAGTTAGGAGTTTACATTCCAAGCACATAATAGTGGAAAATCTCTATGTACACTCATGACAGAATGAGAGTAAAACACCACGATGAAGTGGGGTTGATGTTGAAGACCTGCTGCAAGGGTCCTGGGGATCCCTAGGTTTTCTTGGACCACACTTTGAGAAGCACTAGTTTATACAAAGGGCTGTTTGTGTCCAGGTTTTACACTCCGTGTTTGGTTTCCTTATCTATAAAACATAGACAGTAACAATATTTACCTCTCTCATAGAACTCTTGTGCTGTTGGAACGAGATAATGCTTTCAAGGTGCTTAGCTGTCTCTGCATGGGCAGATACTCAATATTTGGACAAACCATTGTTGAAAGAACTCTAAATACATATTGTTCATTTTATTAATTACTCTTTTTAAATATGATTAACATTGCATTACAAAATCACTTTTGGGAGATTGGTTCTTTGTCTTTTTTCTATTTAACCATCTTCTATTACATTTGCTTCGGGTACTTTTTATATACTTTTCTAAGTGTTTCACATCTGGGCCTTGGAATGTGTATGTGATGTGTTTTTCAGGTAAAAACATCAACTATCAGAGCAATGTGTGCACCACCTTATGCTCCCTGCACTTATATTCTACTATGAGAACCCAAATTAAGTAAACATATTGTGATATTATTACAGCTTCATCTGAGTTATTGCTTTCTCATATTAATAATAATCTTTTGGGGATTGTGACCCAGGCTTTTCACAAAGCACCCATTTTGGAGATGTTTTAGGTCCTAAGTTTGCCTTAAAATTTTTCCAGTCTGTGTCTTCACTTTAAAAATGAAAATTAGCTGACAGACTGTCATGAGACCTTCCCTCTTCCGCAGCCGTTCTCACTCTCCCCACACCTGACGTTAGGCACATGCGCCTCAGAGTGACCCTTGGTTTCTTCTATGACTCGTTGTTAATCATTATAAGGAATAGCTCCATCAGTTCATAAATTTGAAGTAAACTCAATTTCCCACACAGTCTGTCACATGATCATCAGCAAGCTGTTCAGGTTGATTTATAAGCTCTTAAACTTTATATTGACAAACAAATTTGCACGTTCTAGGTTTGTTCAAACAAGACTTTCTCTATCCTCCAGAATATTTAAGTTGACCTTCTGCAGACATCTAGTTCGCAAACTAAATATTCAAAGTCTGAGCCCAGTAAGTCAGTACAGTTTATCTACATTTCATGTTGCAATGAGAGAATGAATTTGGAAGAATCGTGTTCAGTGCAAAGTCAATATTGTCTCCTAAGAATCTATCGTAAACCAAGATCAATTGGCTGGGGATTGCTATCAACATATACAAATCCACCAAACATGGGCATGATATTAAATCACAGAGAGTTGAGTAATTTCTAAGGCAGAAATCATTTACCCAGGCATTTCTTTTTTTTAGATTTTTTTAAATTGAAGTATAGTTGACATATACTAGTTTCAGGTATACAACATAGTGATTTGACATTTATATACCTCATGAAATGTTCACCACAACAAGTCTAGTAACCATCTGTCACCATACAAAGTTATTACAATGTTATTGACTATATTCCCCATGCTGTACATTACATCCCTGTGACTTTTTTTTTAATAACTGGAAGTTTGTACCTCTTAATCCCCTTCACCTATTTCGATCATCTCCCCATCCCTCTCTCCTCTGGTTGTTCTCTGCATCTATGGGTTTGTTTGTTTGTTTTTGTTTATTCATTTGTTTTGTTTTTTAGATTCCACATATAAGTGAAATCATACAGTGTGTATTTCTCTGTCTGACTTATTTCACTTAGCATAATACCCTCTATGTCTATCCACGTTGTCACAAATGGCAAGATTTCATTCTTTTTTTTATGAATGAGTAATATTCCATTGTATATTTATACCACATCTTCTTTATTCATTCATCTATCAATGGACACTTAGGTTGCTTCCGTATCTTGGCTATTGTAAATAATGCTGCAATGAACATAGGGGTACATATATCTTTTTGAATTAGTATTTTGTTTTCTTCGGATAAGTACCCAGAAGTGGAATTGCTGGGTGGTATGGTAGTTCTATTTTTAATGTTTTGAGGAACCTCCATACTGTTTTCCATAGTGGTTGCAACAGTTTATATTCCCACTGACAGTGTACGAGGGTTCCTTTTTCTCCACATCCTCCCCAACAATTGTTATTTTGATAATAACTATTTTAACAGGTGTGAGGTGATGCCTCATTATGGTTTTGAGCTGCATTTTCTTGATGATTAGTGATGCTGAGTATCTTTTCACATGTCTTTTGGCCATATGTATGTATTCTTTGGAAGTATGTCTATTCGGGTCCTCTGCCCATTTTTTGATTGGATTGTTTGTTTTTTTGATATTGAGTTGTATGAGTTCTATATATATCTTGGATATTAACCTCTTATTGGATATATAATTTGCAAATGTCTTCTCCCATTCAGTACGTTGCCTTTTCGTTTTGTTGATGGTTTTCTTTGCTGTATAAAAGCTCTTTAATTCGATGTAGTCTCATTTGTTTATTTTTGCTTTTGCCTGAGGAGACAGATCCAAAAATACATTGCTAAGACCCATGTCGAAGAAATTACTGCCTATGTTTTCTTCCAGGAGTTTTATGGTTTCAGGTCTTACATTTAAGTCTTTAATCCATTATTTTTGTATATGGTGTAAGATACGGGTCCAGTTTCATTCTTTTGCATGTATCTGTCCAGTTTTCCCAACACCATTTTATGAAGAGCATGTTTTTTCCCTCTTGTATATTCTTGCCTTCTTTGTCATAGATTAATTGGCCATGTAAGTGTGAGTTTATTTCTGGGCTTTCTATTCTGTTCCATTGATCTATATGTCTGTTTTTGTGCCAGTATCATACAGTTTTGATTACTATAGCTTTGTAGTATAGTTTGAAATCAGAAAGCACGATACCTCCAGCTCTGTTCTTCTTTCTCAAGATTGCTTTGGCTATTCAGGGTCATTTTTGGTTCCATACAAATTGGGGGATTATTTATTCTAATTCTGTGAAAAATGCCATTGGTATTTTGATAGGGATTGCATTGAATCTGTAAATTGCTTTGGGTAGTATGGACATTTTAACAATATTAATTCTTCCAGTCGATAAGCATGATATATCTTTCCATTTATTTGTGTCATCTTCAATTTCTATTATCAATGTCTTATAGTTTTCAAAGCACGGGTCTGTCACCTCCGTGGTTAAATTTGTTCCTGGGTATTTTACCCAGGCATCTCTTGACTTATTCCTGCATATTTATCTTTCCAAAAGAACTTTAGAATTATATTGTAAATTAAAAAACACAATTTGTGATTTTATTGTAATTGCACATCTCGACATTTGTCCAGTCTTCTCTCATGGAGCCCAGGAAGAGTTTTTCATATAGGTTGTTTTTGCCCTTGTGAATGGGACTTTTACAATATGTTTTCTTGGGTTTGTTTTGTAACATTTTAAATTTATTTATTTTATCCCTGAAATAAAACATATATCATATTGACCACATTAAGATGTGATTCAAGTTAATCTGTTAAAAGTTCAATTTTCTTTCTCCTTTAAATTTTTTTAAAACTATTGTCATACATGCCCATGGAAATAAAAGTATAGAAGTTCAAGTAATAAAAAACAATGTTCTAGTACCGTCAGGCCTGCTTCTAGAGACATTCTTTTTTATTCTTTTAGAATCAATTTTGTTGAGGTATAATTTACATATGATAAAATTCACCAATTTTAAGTGTACAGTTTCATCAGTTTTGACAAATGCCTATACTCATACAGTTGCCAGTGCATTTAGGATGTAGAACATTCCCATCACCCCTAAAAGTTTTCTTGCACCCCTTTGCAGTCAATTCCCTTCTCCACCTCCATCCTTCATCCCTGGCAACCACCATCTGCTTTCTGTCACTCTTATTTGTTCTGTCCTAAAATTTCATGTAAAAGGAATTATATAGTATGTAGTCTTTTGTGTCTGGCTTCTTTTGCTCTGCACAATGATTTTGAGAATCAGCCATGTTGCTGCCTGTATCAGTAGTTCACCTATTTTTGTTGCTGAGTAGTATTCCAATGTATATAATACTCTGGTTTCTCTTCAGATCGTATAAATCTTTCACCTTTTACCTATGTATAGATATGCCACAATTTGTTTATCCATTCACCAGTTGATACACATTTGCTTTGCTTCCAGTGTTTGACTATTATGAATAAACCTGCTATGAGCATTCTTGTACATGTCTTATGTGGACAGAAGTCTTAATTTCTCTTGAGTGGATACCTAGGTATTGGATTCCTGGCTGATATGGTAAGTGAATTTTTAACTCTAAAAGAAACTGTCAAAATTTTTCCGAAATGTCAATATATTTGACACTCAAACAAGAAATAGATGAGAACTTCAGTTGTTCCACTTCTTTGCTAGCACTTGGTAAGGTAAACTTATATTCTAGTGTGTGTACCAGTATCTGAAGGTTTCAATTTGCATTTTCTTAGCGATGAATAATGTTGAACATCTTTTCATATGCCTGTTTGTCATCCATATACCTCTTTGGTGAAGTGTCTATTCAAATTTTTAATTAGGCGTATTTTTATCCTGTTGTCTTCTTCTTATTTTATCATAGGGGTTATTCATATATTCTGAATATAAGTCTGCTACCAGACATATTTTGCCAATATTTTTTCTTCCATGATTTGTCTTTTCGTTTCTTAACATGGTCTTTCAAAGAACAGAAATCTTTAATTTTGATGACTATTTATCAATTTTTCTTTTATGGATCGTCCTTTTTTTGGTGTTGTATCAAAGAAATCTTTGCCTAATCTAAGATCACAAAGATTTTCTCCTGGAAGTTATATAGTTTTAGTTTTTACTTTTAGGCTTATGATTCATTTAAGCTCATTTTTGTGTATGCTGGTAAGTGTCAAAGTTGTTTTTACATATAATTGTCTAGTGTTTTCAGCACTGTTTATGAAAAGACTATCCTTTGCCCTCTGAATAGCCTAAAAATCTTTGTTGAAAATTAGTTGACTTTATATGTGAGCATCGATGTATCCGGGCTCTCTTCTGTTTCATTTATTTATATGTTTATCCTTATGCCAATATCACAATGTCTTGATTACTGTAGTTTTTATTTCCAGAAGTTCTACTTGAGTCTTTTCTATATCTCCTGGTGTTTTTTTTTTTGTTTTTTTTTTTTTCACATCATGGTCAAGCTTTCCTTTACCTTCTTGAACAAATGGAGCATATTTACAACAGCTCTTTAATCCCCACTGCCTAATTACAAAATTTCTGTCATTTCTGAGTTTTTTTCTATTGATTGATTTCTCTCCTGGTTATGAGTCATATTTCACTTGTTCTTTGCATGCATGATAATTTTTTATTGGATGCCAGACATAATGAGCTTTTTATTATTGGTTGCTGCATTTTGTGATATTTCTTTAAAAATAGTGTTCCATTTTGTTTATGCACATAGTTAAGTTACTTGGAAGTAGCTGGATCATACGAGCTTTTTGAGGATTTGTTTGGTTGGTCTAGGGAAGCCTCTCATGTGGAGGTGATTGAGCCCCATCAGGCTCTCTGAGGACTCGACCTGAGGCCCACCTATTACAAGGTTTTCCTCTCCAGCTGGTAGGACTGGAATTATTCTCATTTCTGTGTGAACACCGGGGATTGTCCTGCCTGTTTCCTTCCAGTAGTTCTTCCCTCGTCTGACAACTGGCAAATAAGTACTCAGCCTGTTCCTTTGAGTATTTCCTTAAACCTAAATAATTATCACACCACTGTCCCTTCATATATCAGGATAAAATATTATCTGTTATTTAAAAAAAAATCTAGATAAGCCACAGTTCCCTGTGTTTTGTCCTGCTCTGCAGAGGCAACTATTTTAATTATTTTAATTTTTTCAGTGGTTACCTCCATTCCTCTAAATAATATACGTGTATCTGTTTCTTGACTTGTCCACATTAGACATGATCTGTTGACTTCCTGCTATGATAGATGTGCATTTGGTTCTTTTATACTCACCCCATCTTCCCCTTCTCTCTCCTGATAATAGACATATATCACACCTCTTAACTCTTTTATTTTACTTCAGTCTGTGAGTCTTGTTCCATCTATCATTGATAATATCTCTTGACTCCCACGTTTTTAGAGAGAGAATGTTATCACCCTTCCCCTTCTCATCATATCCTTTCCACATTTCACCTCCCGTCTTCTCTCCACTGTACTTTGAAATTGTCAAGACTGATAATTACACTTTTCTCTGTAAGCATAATTGTCTTCTATGCTTTATTGAAAACCTGAAACTTCAGGTAAGTTATTTGTGTGTAAGTTTTGTTTACCACAGAGCCAGTATTACGGAATGATTATATATATTTTTTGATGGTTTTCCAGTGTCATGACGCTATGCTTCTCAAAAGAGAATATTCCTGCATCAAATGTCTTTTTTTCTTTTGTAGACAATCTTTTTTGCTTCTCTCTGGAAGTTTTCTGGATATTGTCTTTAGCCTTGGTATTTTGAAAATGCACAACGACGTACCTAAGTGTAGATCTTTCCTGTTTGATCTTACTCAGAACTTGGTGAATCATTTTACTTTGATGACACGTTGCCTTTTAGCTCTGAGAAATTTAGTAATATTTTTTCTTTTATAAATTCCTCTCCTTTGGGTTCCTGGTTCTCCTTTTCTGGATTGATTTTCTGTGCATCTGGATTTAACTTCTATGTACCTTATTCCCCACTCCCTCCCCTGCTTTTATTTTTTGCATTTTTTCTTTTATTTTCTGCATTTTTTTCTTTTAGTTATGCTTTCTGAAGATTTAGTCAACTTTATCTTTCAATGTTAAATTATTTTATTTCAGCATTCCCCCTGTTAAACTTTAAAAGGTCTTTATTTTTCTCTGGTTATTA
Source organism: Diceros bicornis minor (assembly GCF_020826845.1). NCBI lineage: Eukaryota > Metazoa > Chordata > Mammalia > Perissodactyla > Rhinocerotidae > Diceros > Diceros bicornis. Next base: position 4,068,498 of record NC_080763.1, on the reverse strand, counting down.
TTGTTTGTGTACTTTTTTATTTTAAGGATAAAAATTTTTTTGCCTCTCTCTAAGGATGCTAATTAAAGTTAGATTTCCCTAATTTATCTCGATTTGTGCATTTCTCCAGAGTTCCTATCTATTTCTTCCTCTTGGCCTTTCTCTTTGATGTTGCAGGTTTTCCTCAAATTTCTGGTGATCCTTGGTTGTCTCTGTGCACTGTGACTGAGGTTAGAGAGGATGACTGGGAGCTCTGTGGCTGTGGGTGAGGCTTGTCACCCAGCAGGCTTTGCCTTAGTGTAAGTGAGGGTCACTGGTCGTCATTCTGGAGAACCTAAATATGAGACTGAGGACTTTATTCCAATTTTTGATAATTCTTTTTGTTATTTTATCAGCTTCGTTATACCTTTAAACATTATACCTAAACTGATACTTCTTGACTCCTATATTGCAGTAGGCGCTATTATAGCCCCGACTCATCTTGCCACTTCCCACACTCTATCAGGTATATCTTTAATTTTATATTGTCAAAATCTGACCTGTAACTACATTTAATTTCTGGGTGATTTTCTTAAAATTTTATTCTATAATTTGAACCTAAGATTTATGTTGTTTATATATAATGTTATGACCAGGTAAATATTGTTCACTACAGAACCTGGTAGTGTGCTAATATTTTATTTTCCTCGCTGTGGGTCCAAAGTTATATCCATCTCACCAAACAGCAAAGATCCAAGTCCAAAGTTTGACCTTTTCTTGCATTCCATTGAATGTTCACAATTAGTTCACATTTGAGTTTGCATCATAACTGGACCGTGACTTTCTTGTACGTTGTATTTTTCCTTGAATTTCTACTTGCCATTCTTTTTTCTTTTAGGAGAAGAAACATATCCTTTCTTCACTATGCACTAATACCATCCAGGTCCTTAGTTGTTCTGTCTTTTGCTTGGAATCCACTTCTTTCTTCTTGACAATAAATTTTTTGGAGCTCTGAAAGATTTTGCTTTGTATTTTAAAAATGAAGCTATTATAAAATATATTTTATTTGCAAAATGCCTTGTGAGAAAATCGTAAAACGTGTTTCCTAATTTGCAAGACAATCTAGTTTATATACTAGTTAGATTAATTATAACAAGATACATGAGGACATAGTTGGTAGATTAATTATCACAAGGTTGTGAGCAAATTCAATTTTTAAGGACAAAACGTTCCAACAAGTGCAGTTTCCAATAACAAACATATGCAGTCCCAAGGTCACAGGTCACAGTCCACGGGAGATGATTATTTGAAAAATCATTGGAAATTCTTTTTCCCTCTTGATAAACAGACTAGATCAAAACTAAATTCCTTGATGATGAGATACAAATAAGTATAAATTAAATTTTACGGAAACTTCACCCACTTGGCTACAGCTCTTTGTTCCTCTATGCAAATTTTTCAACCTTCTCCTTCATCTTTAAAACAAAGGGTTGTGTCAACAATCTTTTTTACTTTCATGGTTCTAGTTTAAATACCATTTTGCTTCATGACATACGGTTTCACCGGTAATTTTAAACAAGGCTCAATCAAAATATTTGGGGTTTATACTTTCCTGTTTATTTGGAGCCAACTGTTTTAATTTAGAATAATTACTTTCAAGGCCTGTTGTCCAATAGTCATTCTGGATTTCTCTTTCCTGGTCTCCTTGGATTTCAAGCTGTCTTCTTTCTTATTGTTAACTGTCAATTTACTGGACAAGGTTCTCATGTAACTCCTTCAGATCTTTTTTGTGTTCTCATGTATCTGAAAATATCTTCACTTTGTCCTCATTTGTGATTTATAGCTTGACTTGGTGTAGAATTTTGGGCTAAAAAGAAAGCTTTTGGCATTTTTATTTGTGTATGCATTGTTAATAATTTTGGTTTTATTTCACTGTGGTCACAGAATATGACCTTCTCCTTTTAGGAATTAAGTTTGTCTTTTTCACATGTTATAAGGTCGAATTTTTATAAATGTTAGCTGGACATTTAAAAAGGAAGTTTATTTTCTGTTAATAGCATATTTAATTTGCTAAATATTTATTATGGAAATGCTTTTAATTATATAATTCAGATTGTTTACATTCTTATTTATTTTCACCTATTTGGTCCATCAAGAAGTTTGTTAATTAGACATACAGGTATTATTCTTATGTTTTATTTAGCATATTAATACTAATGAAATATTCTTATTGAGAAATGTACTCATTAATACAAAATGACCTAATTTGCCCTCTAAAAAGTGTTTTAACTTGAATTTTACTTCATCTGATGTAAATATTGAGATCATTAGGTCATAATGATTCTTAGTTTGTAGTAGTTGTGTATGTCTTTGTCCATTCCATTACTTTAAAACTTTCTCAAACTGTTATGTATATTTCTCTTTAGACTTTATAAACTCTAATGTTAGAATTTTGTCCCATTCTGGGTGTTGTTTTTTTAATGATAATTTAACCATTATTGTCATAACTATATTTGTTCTTACCTCTGTTACTTTATTTTATTCTTCTTTTGTCCTCTTGATTTTTCCTTTGTTATTGGTATTTTGCCATACCAACTTCATTTATCCTCAATAATTTAAAGTTTTATGTCCTGTTTTAATTCATCTAGAATTCAACTTTAATAACCAAGTTTTTTGTGGATTGTTTGATTACAATCCACATGATTGTTTATATACATACAATGAGATAAATATCTACTTTTATTTGCTTTAAATCTCTTCTATTTCATCTCTTAGTTTTATTGAATTTATGATGGAAACCATTTGATCATGTTAGTTATTGTTAAAGTATTGCTTTTAGTGGCATCTATTTTGATTCGTTTTTTGATATAAATTTAAAGGAAAAAATATACCATGTGAATGGTATAGTTGTAAATTTGTATATACAATCATGAACCCCATAATAATGTTTCAGTCAATGACAGATTGCATATACGACGGTGGTCCCGTAAGATTAGTACCATAGAGCCTAAGTGTGTAGTAGGCTATACCATCTAGGTTTGTGTAAGTGCAATCTGTGATGTTCACACAACGACAAAATCGCCTAAAGGCACGTTTCTCAGAATGTATACCTGTCATTAAGCAACATGTGGCTGTATCTGAGAACCTCTTTATGTTACTAAATGTAAAATCTTGGGTCAGAACCTTTTTTTTTTTCAAGTGGTTGCCACTCTATTGTCTTCTAGCATTTAATATCAAGGAAAAATCTAATTTTTTATGTTGTTTTCTGTCTTGATGTTAGGCTTATTTATTTTTCCTTAAAATTTATAATTTTCACCAAAGTCTAGGTTTATTTTCTTTTCATTAAATTTGTTTGACTCATGTGAGGTATTTTAATTTATAATTAGGCCTTTCTCATTTCAGTAAAATTTTCTTCTTTTGTATTTTTGATGATTCAATCTGTTCCATTTGTCTTGTTACGCACTGGTTAGATCTCCTTTGTCAATTTTCCTATCCACAATCTTTACTCTTGTGGATTTAATCTCCTTGTCTTTTTCTTTCCATTCATAGAGAGCTTCTTAATCTTGCCTTCTGTATCACAGATTTTACTTTTATAGGGTTAATTCTTATTTTTGCTGCCTCTGTGTTCATTTTAAAGCTAATACTAAATTTATTTTTAAGTCTTCTATTTTTCATATAGCATTAAAAATATTTTTCATGCCTTCTAATCCCCTTCTTTTTCATTTCGGTCAGTTGTCTTCTCATCTTATCTCTTATTTCACAGATTTCAGGTATTCCTTGATTTCCTTGAGAATATAAAGCAGATGCTGTTTAAAGTTGACTTGAGTTATTTGTAGTCAATTATTTTCAAATTTTAGCTCTTCATAACACCTTATTTTATATTATTGTTGTTGTTTTTAGGTTAATAATTCTAGAACAAGATGCTATCCAAAGTTGAAATTTGTGCCCAGTAGAGTATTGGTGGGATCTTCTTGGATTCCCTTGCTGCTACTGGGATGCTTTTTGGATTCTTCTCTCATATCTTCAGCTGAGGTTCTGGTTAATGTAAGTTTATATCACCAGATCAGTGATTCAGTAGACTTAAGAGAGTGAAAAGAGAGTCAGAATCATGGATGAGCCAGGATATGTGGTTTCTGCTCCATTCTTGGTGAAATCTGCTATGCCAGGGGCCAACTCTTGGTATCTAAATTTGCCTGTTCTCCATTTCAATTATAGGTGGAGCTGTGTTTGCCTTCTGAATACTCATGCCTCCTCAATCGGGGAGAGATTGAGCCTGGGAGGAAAGACTCTGCCTCTAAGTTTGTGTTCTAGAGAGTCTGCTCTTGCCTTTGAACCTCCTCACAGTGCTGCTTTGGAAAGGCTTTTATTGGCAGGGATAAAGGAGGTTTCAAATGGAGATTTCTTAATCTGTCCTGTAACTAAGTTACCATGCTATTCACTGCCCAAATCAGGATACTTATGAGAATAAGAGAAGTCTCAGTTACAATTAATTTGGGACAATGGATGCAAGCCCAGACTGTCTCAGTCAACTTGGGTGTGTGGTCACCCTACCTATGACCCACCGCTATCTTTAGCAACTACCTGTTAAAATTAGGGAGTATTATTAGAGCTCTGTGAAGCTACATTGGAGCTCTCTATAACTAATATATATCAGCCTAATAATTTCTAATAACAAGAAGAATAGTGGTAGTAATAAATATCCATTTATTAAGTGCTTACTATTATGATCATCTATTCCAGGGTTCCACAAGGAAAATTCATATCTACGTATAGATTTTGAACCCTTGTCTTCTCAAATTCCCAGGAAGCTTCCACTACTAGTCCCCAATATTTGAGGTTTATTGACATTCCTGGAGGAGAGAGAAGATAGAGCCACTGATTGTCTCTTCCTTGACTCTTTTCCCCTCCCCACCTCACCTCCACTCTGCACAAATGTCCTTTGGTCCGTGAAAGGACACATGTGAAAATGTGTAGCTTTTGTTCTCAAATAGGTGGTAAACTCTTTGAGATGAAGAATCTTTTGGCATTCCTCATAGCTTCCAATTTGGTGCCCTACCCCAACCCCCTGCTCCATGCTAACTTTTCCTGAATGGCATCTATAATTCTGTAGGTGGGTAGAGGTTTTCTCAGAACGTTTTTAACCTTCCTCATCTTGGTTGTCACTACAACTTAACTTCTGATCCAATATTGCTGTTATAGTTGGATTTTATTCAAACTTTAATTCCACATTTTATCTCAAGTAGTAGGTTAAAAGATTGGCTTTGATTATATATTTTTCCTTTCTTTAACCAGAGTGAAATTCTAGGTACCTTATGACAAACTCTAAATCTGAACAGAGTATTTGTGATGACATAATTTTATATAATAGTAATCCATCTTGAGTGGCTGAATTACAAGCTGAGAACAACCATTCAGTCATTATTAGGTCATCTAGACATACCGAGTGACACATTAACTTGGTGAATACCTACATCTCTCCTCCTTGCCTTCTGTTTTTTACTTGTGCAATTATTCTTTGATTGATGATTAAATTACATTTGATTGATTCAAGTTTCTACTTGAAAAGGAAGTTTAAAGTTTTTAGCTATTTCCTTATGTGAGGAAGGTTGTGGCATACGTTATTTGCATCCCCTTAAAGATGGAAAGCGGGAAGCAGAATTTTAAAAGGCTTAACAAGCCTTGACCTTTGTAATTGATTTTTACCTGGAAACTAGAGAAAAATCCAGTACTCTCAGTTAAGCACACCATTTATTCAGACTTTACCCAGTAAGTTTTGCCTCCATTTTGTGCCAGATAAACTGATCAAAATTGGTCTGATTATGTGTTATTACATTTCTTTACTGGAAGAGAGGAGAATAGCAAAAAGAAGGTAGTCACTTCTTCTATAGATTATATGTTCCTCGAGGGCAATACATGAATCTTAAACTTTGTTGCATCCTTTCTTCAACCCTGTTAGAACCTAGCACAATTCTTTGGTCATGGCTTGTACTTACTATGAATTTGTTAACCTGACCTGAATTTTAATTATTCATTTTAGCAGACTTGGGACATTCTGTCTGTAGGAACGTTGAAGAAGCTTCTCATCCCAAGAGCTTTCTTATTTCAGGTTCAGCTCATGCTTAACTTTTTCTTTTTCACAAAATCTACACGTTCAATTTTAGGATTTTCTCTGATGAAAATAGAAAAATCAAAATTTCTGGTTACTCTCAAGTATGTGTCTTTTTTTTTAGCTATATAACTTTCTGAATCTAGTTTTCTGAGCAGATATGTTGATAATGGAATGTGATCTGCATGGTTTTGTTCAGCCAGCACTTCTCTCACAAATTTCTCACCTAAAACCACGATCCTGCGTGGGGCTTTGTCTTCTTCTTGTGTAGAACGAGCTCAGTAAGTCACCAGTGAGGAATGTGGAAAGATATCCTCTGCGAAGCCTGATGGTTCATTGTTTGATAGGTTTCACATTTGATGGTCTTGGAATTGCGTTTCCATGCTAAGACAACAGCAACATCAATTTTGTTCTTTCTAACATCTGGGACATGGTAGTTGCCATGTAAAAAGTAAAGTGTATGGGGTTTCTAGGGTAATATTTAACATTTCCAGAGAGATAAAAAAAGATACAGATAAGAAGTATGGGCAGAGCATCTGCAGCTTAAGTCTTGGATTGGATTAGGTCTCCAGACTCCTAGGGAGTAAGTTTTTCTCTGAATCTGGTGTAGGTCGCACAGTTACTCAGATATATTCACGTAAGAGTCCCTCCTTGAGAAAACATCTCACAACAAAGTGGCACAATGCTAGTTTGCAGATGTTGTGCTGCTGTCCCTGGGCGATCTTCACTGTGTGTTTTTAAATCCCTGTACAAATCAGGGTTAGGTATTATTATTATTACCGTATTATTATGGCTATGTAAAAACAATGTAATAATGTTATTTCTGCATTGCATATAACATTCCTCTGAACTGATATCAATATTTTTCTGTGCAAAGTCTCCAAATACACCTTTGACAATGTGTTATAAGGAAAGGAGCACAGGTCTTAGGAGCAAAAGCCCGGCTTTAGGTGTGGAATCTGCGGAATCTTAGGGCAGGCTTGATCTCCATCAGTCTCTTTTCCTGTCTACTGGAAAGGATTAATAATGTCTAGCTCACAAGATTGTTGTAAGGAAAAAAAGTGAAATAATGTATGGTAAAAAAAACTGCTGCATACAGTAGGGTGCTCTGCAGATATGGGCATTTATTATCATGTTATTATTGTATTCTTTCTTGGGTTCAAAGCCTCTGCTTTTTTCTGCTCTCTATTGTTTTGGACTATACTTAACTGCTACTATGACTCAGCAACAAATTTAAGAACTAGTTATCTATTAGACTGGTTATAAAGTCTTCAAGATTTGAAATTCTCTCATCCCTGAGGTACAAAGTGTGACAACTGTACAAATAAAACGTGCCCGTGATCGTATACTTGTCCCAGAGCGGATCCACACTCCTTTGCTTTTCTCATGGTATTTTGCAAGACTGTATAAATGATCCAAGGGCAAAATTCTCCTTAAAGTCTGTCAGATATTGGACACAAGGGATGTAACTCAGGACCTTGGCCCTGTGCCCACTTACTTGGTTTCCTTGCAACTGCACTGGACTGGGGTTTTGAATAAAAGATATAAGGATCCTTATACATTTGCTTTACAAGCTGACTCCCTAGGGAAAAGCCGTCCATGTGTCCTGACAACTGAAGTTGGGAAGAGTTGATTCTAGACTGCATTTCTACAAGGGACTGAGTAGGTGGAAATCAGAATCCAACTTTTTTCCTTTGTTTATTTAATCAACTTAGGCTCCTCCCATTTTTAGTCTCCTCAATGTTTTAGAGTTTTTACCTGTTTAAAAATGGTAACTATACTTTAAGCAAATATTCCCAGTCCACTCTGAAGACTCTATTTCTATGCTCTGTGAGGTGAGACTGACTTTGTTTGGCATGACTATTAAAATGTGAGATTACAAATAAATTTCAACTCATAGTCTCCTACTCATAAATGGTCCTTTCCCACACAGTGCACCTATGGCACACAGTAGGCACTCGATAAGTGTCCATTAAATGAATACAGGGAGGAGTAAATCATGACTGGAGCTGACTTTCAAGTTTTGGAGAGTGGTTGCTGTCTTACACATTCTCCTTCTGCAGCAGTGAATCAGTGTCTGGGTTTTCTTTGCTTGTTTCTACTTTGGCAGGAACTATTGTGTCCTGCTCACATACTCATTGCCCTAGTGCCCTACCGTATGCAGTTCACCCAGCAGAAGAGAGTGCACTCCAGCTTCCAGGAGCAATGTCCAAGGGAGCACTGTTTGCGTGTGTTCTGAAGATGGAAGTGATTATCATAATGTAAGAAGGATTATGCCAGGAATTCTTCCAGATCTGCACACTTAGAAAGCCGTCCTGTCTTGCATTACAGAATCACATTATGTTCTGCAGCTCCTCTGTGGCTGTTTGGTGTTGGTCGTGGATTTGTGAGAGATTGGGGTCAAAGTCTGCAATGTTTACAAACACAAGAGGAATGTCAGCAAGAGATGGCCAAATCCAAATATGATCTTTAGGATTCTCTCAGTGGCTAGTCATTTGACCTATAAACAGAAAAGATGATTTCTGGCTACGCAAGGTGTTCCCTGCACTTGGAGCTTTAAATAGTGTAATCAAACCAAATCATTCATCTGCACTTCCCGTGCTGGCAAGCCAGCACCTTCCTGATGCCAGAGTTTCTGCCTAATACCTGGTGTACTTTTCTGTGGACTAAAGCTTAAAAGGAACCACAGGAGCCTGAAAACAGCTATGAGTTCATGATGAATTAAGATCCCAGAAATAACTGCAAGCCATTTGAACTGGGCTGGTGGGGTTTTCAGGCAGCTTCGGCCTTGAGATCCAGTGATCACTAAAAAGCAGACAATGGTATTCAGAAGCAGATAGCAGATCCTGATAATTCAGTTCCTTTCAGAGGGTGTCATACTCAGGTAGATTTCACTGTTGAGTTTCCTGTCCTGTCTTCAGACAAGGCACTTCTTATAATTCTCCTTTGAAGTTTTATGGCAATTACCACTTGCTGATTGGAACAGATTCGGAAGGTGTGAGACAGAGCAGCAGTCCTGCTCTGAGTGAGGGATGGAGTTGAGTGTCTTCCATCTTACAATCAGCCAAAGAGTAGTTTGGGGATGAGTCTGTGGCTCTGTGGGAATTTATGGGCATACTATCAAGTCTACCCTCAAAGAAGCAGGATGTCCTTTACAACAGTTTTATTGAGACCACTTCTGCAGTTTCTGATCTGAGTTTTATTTTGGAATCTGAAAGCGAAGCCCAAGGAGGGATCTCCATTACATTGTGTGTTTTGTGCCTCTCTTCCAAAAAGGAATAAAATGCAATAGTTTTGGCAATAAAGAACTGAATTTAGAGTAACATGACTGTAATTAAACCTCTATAGCACCACTAAAAATTTAAACTAAGTTTCCCATTGATCAGAAGACTGATATAGATGTGACCCTGGACAAAAGGATTCTGGAGCAGCTTGCATCTTTAAAGGGGTTCTCAGACCTGTGTCCAAGCTGGGGTCTAAGTTTTCTGTCTTGGAACTTGGGAGTGAGTGTCCCACAGCTGGATGTGTGTGGTTGAATCAACTGGTTTCACTTCAAGATGCTTCCTTAAATGTTCTGCTAGTGTTCTCCATTAGCCACATAAACCCTTTTCTGACTCTTCTGACAACTGCCAGTAATAGGGGTGCAGACGTAAAGAAGCAAAATGCCTGAGAAGAAAGCAGAACATAGCAGCTGTATCTTGGATGAGGCTGATTCAGTCTGAAGATTGTAGCAATTATATTCCACTCTTCTCTGTGTGGATTTCTGTATCACTTCAATTTAAGCCAAAAGAAGAAAAAATCAAAGAATGGAATAAAATTACTGCATGCAAAAGTTTCCAATTTGGGGAAGGAAGAGACCAGATCAACATGTGCTTCAGAAAGTCCTTTCTGGACTGGCGGAGATGTGGTAGGATCCAAATCAAAGAGATTCCTCTAGAGTGCACCAGTGACTTAGGAAACAGTTTTATTTGATGGGGTCTTTGGGAAAGCACCCATAGAGAAATGGTTAGTGAGACCTCGGGAGTGGGGAGAAGAGTTAGTGCAGTGTGATTTAGCTCTTCAAGTTCACAGTTCTCTGCCTCTTCTCTCTTGAAAGGTTTGCACAACACTCAGTTGCTTCTCTCTCCTAGCAGGGTCTCAGCCTCTCTGGGTGCAGACCACTGGGGAACAGGACCTCCTTATGCTCATTCTATCTGCAGTGGGTGAGGTTGAGGATGCTCACACTGGAGCCAGTGGTTCCTTTATTCTTAACTCAAAAGCCCTGAAGTGGCAATATTGAAATATAAAAATTGATGGAAATCCCAACCAAGTTTTCTCTGAAGACTTCTTGGTGTGGCAACAGAACTTGGAAACTTCACCTCACTGGGGACATGGCGATGGATCTTGCTGGAGAACAATACATATGGCAGCAGGATCCTTGGAGAAAGGCACACATGGAAAACAGGAGATGGACAGAGTGGTGTTAAAGCCACCATGAAGTCAGACACTTGGGTTGACATTTTAGCTATTTGAGTGGTTTGGGGTTGGAAAAATGTTCAGTATTTGTAAATAATGTTTTTGAATTCTAGCATTTTTCAAGTCATTTTTATTGTACTATATGCTGGATCCTGAAAGCGTCTATATTATATTTCACTAACTCGAGTACCTGAAATAACTGTGGTGGGCGAAGCTTGCACTCTGAAATCCCCAAGAAGCTACGTTTGAGAATTCTTCTCTTCCTAGTTATTACAACTAATTTTCCTGTCCAATTCTAGAGGACGGCTTTGAACCGCTCCAACCCTCCAGAGGCAGAAACGCATTTTACCTCGTCCACGTTGGTGCTAATCTCCTCAGTGATTTACGAGATCTTTAAAGCTTTAATTCTCTGTATGTCAGGAGTCTTCCTTGGTAGGAAGTTGACAGTTTAAATTAGTGTTTAGACATGGCTTTCATAATGTCAGTTTTGTTTTGTCTCAGCAGCGTCTTGGAATTCCTTCCATTGTACCTCAAGTGACTCATGGCAATAGATGACCCTCCTTCTCTTTTGTTCTTAATGAAGGAAAAATGGAATGAGCCACATGTTTGTAAAAGAGCAACTTTAATTGCTTCTCAGCTGTGGCCAGAGATGCTTGTCTTGTCTCTTGAGCACATCAGTGTAGGACATGATGTAGTCAGGTGAACAAATACCGTTTCCTAAAAAGCCTCCTCTGGTTCCCTTCCAAAAACTGAAGGGCAATTGCAGTAGCAACAGTTTAAAGCCTTCTTCTCCAACTAGCAAGGGGCAGACCCCAAGTAGCTTCCAAGAGTTTGAGGTGACTTTTTAAAATTGAATGAATAAGCCACCAAATGAAAGAAGGCCTCTCAAAAGGGGTTTCCCTGCTCAGCCTTAGGCCTGCTTATCCTTTGGGGAATAGTGCCAAGATACAGCCAAGGCTAGGCATGCCTTTCCTGCCAAGCTGCCGACCTACCTCCTCCCGCGTTTTGAATATGAGGGTAAACCCCAGATCCTTGGGGGTCCAAGTTTGTTTACTCTCAACAACGTTTGGCTTCCTAAGGAAAATGGTGAAAGAAAGTATAAAATTCCATTTAAAAAAAACCCTCAAGTATTCCTGGACATCAAACAGCTCTTACAACACAGCCCTTTGATGAGTTCAGTGTAAATGAATCAGAAACATATGGATAGTGTTTATGCTCAAATGCACACGCATTTAAAAATTCTGAGAGAAATTAGTTTAGTGAGCTGTGTTTGGGTCATTTCCAGCATCCAAGAATTTAGAAAATCACTTCTCCTGAGTAAAGATGTGGAAGAAATGGTTGAGCACCCCTTGAACTGAAAAATGGGCATCTTCAGCAGCCCGTGCTGTGCTGTGTATCATAAACATGGTAGCAGAGGGCACAGATCTTGGGCCATCTCGAAGCCAGGAAGGACTGGGCTACTGATGTGGTAAAAGTTTCTGTATCTCATTACTAGCTGTCAGTACCTGTGCTATAAAGTTCCACACTTAACAAACATGGCCCACCAACTTCCTTGGATTAGTACATTCACTGAACACTTTCGTAAATCTCGGTGCTTACTCCATTGGAACCCATTGGCTATGTGGCCCCACTTTGGTACAACCAATGCTTTCCTTTCACTTTGAGGAGAGTGGAAACTGCCAATCAAGTTATAAATGCGGGAAATGGTCACATACATGGTTTCTGGTTAAACCAAAGGAATATACATGAACTGTAAAAAAATCTCCTCTTGGAAATAATGTGGTCCTAAAGGCCTCAAAATTTCTCAATTCTAGCGGGACCAAAAAAGTATTGAATTTTTGAATTATTTCATTTTAACTCAAATATGTGTCATTGTTTATTGAAGAAGAAGAAGAAGCAAGCAATAGAGGCTACTGTATCTTGATACATTAGATTTCTTTATTTTTTGGACCTGTCTCATGGGCCAGGTCTGGATCATTGATTATTGTTTCAATGGTCCTTGTAGTGATAAGATGTTGGCTGTGAGAGTTAAAGAAACCTCCTCAGTGTCTCTTGATGTCTGATCACAGAGTGGCACCAATAGTGTCTTTTCATTGTAATCAGTTTGCTAAAAATGCTAAATATCTACTACTATGTGATCAACACACCATGAGATGATGAGGGTAATGCAAAAATGTAAATAGCACCAAATCTCTGCCTTCAAAGAACCTAAGATTGAATTGAAGTTATAAAATATGCTAAACGAAATAATAGCACCAGAGATGTCACAATGAAATGATATTTCATTGCTAACCTAGTGACATAAACCACTGTTTTATGAGTTGAAGGATTAAGGTGGACCTAGACAGTGTAGGATAGTAGAAAGATCATCAGATACTTGAATACTCTTGGAAATGTAATAAAATAGAGAGCATTATATTTGCTGAATCTCTTTTAAGAAAAGTACTGTATGTGGTTGAAATACTTTGATAAGCCCTTTAGCTTGAGGAGATGGAGGGAGAGTTAAAAATGTCAGCTCTGTCATGAACTCATTGTATAACCCTGTCCAAATTAATTGTTCTTTGCTGACATTACTCATCACTAAGATGGTATTGATATTAATCTTAAGATAGGTGTTAATCTCTGTTTATCTATCATTTATTCATTCAGTAGCTCTTTGAGGGATTATGACGTGCCAGGCCCTGGGAAGAGAAGTGAATAATCAGTATATGCAAAGCATGGTGCTGTATCCGGCACACAGTGGGCTTGGGGGAGGCATTGGGGTTGTGTAGGATTTAAATGAGAATGGGAAGGTGAAGTGAATGCTGAACTACATAAGTTTTACTTTGGTTCATGGAATTATTTGCATCGTTGTAGCCTAAAAATTTTTTAAAACCAAATGTCAGACAAATATCTTTCTCTCTCATCATATGTTGTAAACTCTAACATTGCTGTCTTTTTCTCTCTCTCCTCCCTCAGATCTTTATCTGGAATGGGAGAAAAAGGTGGTGCTGCTAGTTGTAACAGCTTTGTTTTCACTAACAAGCTTTGTTCTTCCCAAAACACACTTGGTATAAACATAGCTTTGTAGGATGCCTGCTCACTCCTCTGCTTGCTGCTCTGCTCTTGATGCAGTGTATGACCTTGGGAATGTACATCTCTCTATGTGTTAATGTCTTCAGCTGTAAAGTCGGCTAATAATACTGACCAGTACATAAAGCGCTGAGAGAACCTCATGAAAGACACAAAGTCATATTACTATATGCTCATGAAGCCTACTGCTCACGGTTCCATTGCCCTATAGATATTTATGGAATGTTTTTCTCTTAATAACCTTTTGTACTTTATTAGTTTGATCACCGTGTCTTACATTATCGAGGTGATTGGGCACAGCCAAAATAACAATTACACATCTGGGAAGCAGAGGAGAGTGTGGGAAGGGTGGGGAGGGACAGGAAATCATGAGCCCTCCAGGGATACCATATTTCTAATAGGATAAAAAGAAAAAAGGTCTATCAGCCGATAGGGCCAAAAATGGTCTAAGCACAACAGTCAAAGCAATCATCTAAATATCTAGAAAGAGCCTATAGATCAATTGTATTCATTTTGACCTGTGTGGATCCAAGCAAATAGCTTGTCATAAGTGTATGTCAGATTTCTATGAGAATCAAAGACCTAGCCCATTGTCAGGGGGCTTCATGACAAAGAAGCCAAAATCTCAAGATCTCAAGATATTTAACTTCTAGAGACATAGAAGAATTTTGTATAACAGGGAAAGAATTTAAGTGAGAGAAGAGGAGAGAACATAAATTAGAACCCTGTTACAACATCATACACCAGAGAATCAGACATACAACAAGTTCATGGCATACTCTCAGAGGGAAAATGTTCATCAAAGTAACGGCCTGATAAAATACAGATGTTAGTTGGGGCTCCACCCAACCCTACTTCTGTCCCTCTCAACACAAAAAGTTTGCTCAGTGTTCTTGGGATCACATAAGCAACACTGAACAGGGACACCAGTCTCCTTTTTCTTCCTTTCTCTTGCACTTAGCTGCTCCTCTAGGTACTTTCAAAAAACTATTCAAAGAATATCGCTTGGAAGGATGACAAATTATTAGCCTTACCTGAGCACCCACATGTCTCAGGTGCAACCTGGGACGATTCGTTGCTCTGCAATTTGCAACCCTTGGCACTGTGGGAACAAGAGTATGAGAGAAGGAGTGAATGCTTCACTTCCCTACCCACCTGATGGAGATCCTTGAGGGTGGAGCTGGGGTCCATTTCCCTGTAAATCCCCAGCATCTGGCACCATTTGCCTAATAAATGGGAATCGAGTGAGTAAAACCCTGACTCAGAGGAAAGGAATAAAACCAGGGCAAACAGAAGAGAAAGTGTAGCCCGTCATCATGCACCTCAAATGAGAAGATCTGGGCTTCAAGCAGTCAAGGTGTTAAACTTCATGAAATATCACAGTCTCATAAAAGAAAAAATGCCATCTTGATTTATTGTCCCTGGAGGTCACTGTCCCTTATTAAGAGGAAATATGAAGAGAGAAGGGGCATGTCAGTGAAAAAAATACTATTTGATTTAATTTTATTTTTAATGCCATTTAAAATATATATATATATATATATATATATATATATATATATATATATATATATATATAAGTGTGTGTATAGCGCTCCTGACAAGCAGTGTGATGTGGCGGAAAGACCACAGCATTGGGCTCTGC
This sequence comes from Diceros bicornis minor, assembly GCF_020826845.1. Lineage (NCBI taxonomy): Eukaryota > Metazoa > Chordata > Mammalia > Perissodactyla > Rhinocerotidae > Diceros > Diceros bicornis. The sequence continues at coordinate 4,053,262 of NC_080763.1, read as the reverse complement.
ACACAAGCCATGCAACCCTCAGTAGTCACTGGGTCTCTCTGTGGCTCTGCTCCCTCCTTTATAAAATGAGAGGTGGGGTGAATTTTGTTTCTCAAATTCTATGTTTCTAACTGGGTTTGGTTAAAATTTAATAATTTGTTCCATCGTAATTCCTACAACGTAGTTTCGTTAGCGTATAGAAGGTGGACATCACACTTGATCTAGCCTCTCCTTTGTGAATCCATACACGTTTTTCATATGCATGGGATCTAATAGCGCAAATAGAAGGAGCAAGTTTAAAAGATCACGAGCAACATCTGCGTTTCTAACTTACACCTTGTCTTTTCTATTTCTAATTTATACTTTTATATGAATTTCCACATCTTTAAACCTTAAATTATGTTTCCACATTCAAGCCAGAAAAAGGCCAATTTTTCAACATTGTGTTATGAACATTTTTAAGCATGCAGAATAGTGAAAAGAGTTCAGATTTTAAAACGACGTTTTCTTTTTCTTTCTGAATGACTTGTCTTCTCAGCATCTTAAAGAATAAGACTGAAATACTAAGACTACGACTAATCTTTATCTCGGCTTTGAAAGTATGTCTAGCTAAGAGCTAGCTTAGCTAGTTAGGTTAAAAATGGGTAAAGAAATGTATATTATGTCTCAGTACATGACATTTTATTGTTATCAAAACCAGTGGTCGCTTATGGACAATAAAGCTAATTGCTCTCCCTATGCCTTTCATTCTTGAGCTTCCATGGAGGAATTGGTAGAATCATGGCAATTATATTGACTTAAAGCTTTAACAACAGGATTTATATGTTTCCAGTGAATAGTTTAGGAGTTTCCATCTCCTAAACAATGATTAGGAGAATATTTCTAAAATGGGTGGATTTTTTTCTACCTGTCATAGATTAAGGTATAAGACTGTCTAGCTAAGTGGTTGCAAAACTTTATTCTCAGTCTCAGAATCCTTTAATTAAATACTTGAGGCCCGATTTTGGAAGAAGATTTCAGCATGGTGCAGAGGGAGACTGCAGAGCCGTCTGTGAAATACTTTTGTGTACATTCTTGATCTGGAATTACACCAGTAGTCTCTGAAATTTATTGATCCACCCATATTAATAAAACTTTTTCTCACATGCCCTCATAGGTACAATATATAATAGACACAAGGAATTGTAAAAGAGTAAGATAAAGGTGAAATAAACAATATTTTACCATTATTTCAAAAATTAAAAGCACAAAAATATGTCCCTTCACTAAAATTCATATTAATAATATTCTAGTTTCTCAGTTTTTAAATGACTTGCTGATAGTGATGCTTCTAAATGTTATTAGCTAATATTCTAAGTAATTTTATATTAGTATAAAGTTCAACTTTGACGAGAGTGACTATGAATTTGTAATTTCAAATACTGTCCTTAATAATTCTAAACAACTTCTGGATAGTTTTTTTTTAACTTCCTTGTTTTCAATTCGTAACTGAGGGAAGGTGAAGTGTCTGGTCTGCCAGTCTCTTATTGTTTGTACTCATTTGCATTATTGGGAATACTTCAATTTGAGACTTCATTTCAAGAATATTGATAATCCTCTCGTCCGTTTTGTAAATTAGACTAAATTGTCCGTTTTGTGAATTAGAATAAATTCACTGAACTGGGCACAGTGACGTATCTCAACGTCCTGACGGCAAACTCAGCAGTGAGAGCCATGCCTGCAGCCTCTCTGTGCTTGGCGGTCGCTACTTCCTCTTCCATTTATGGCACATGACCTCTGACCCATGGTAGACGGCACCAGTGTCAATCCATAGGTTTAAAATCATGGAGGATTACATAAATAAGATAAAAACACAAACAGAAATTCTCATATGTTCCCTTTTGCCCCACAGACCATCCCACTACTGTTCAAGGCTGGGTTTCAAGACTGTTCACTGAAACTTCTTGATGCTCGTGCTAACTAAGTGTGATCTGTATAAAATATCATGTTGATTCCTTCCTCCCACCCCAGACCCTCACATCCTTCTGGACAGACATTCCTGGACCGGCCTGGCACTAGTAAGTATTTGACTTCCATGATCACTGTCTTCATGCCAGAACAGAACGGTGGTGGTCATAAGGCAATTGTGTGCAGGCCTTCCTCATGGAGCGCGATGCCCTTTGACAGACACTGGGCTCGTAGATCAGGTACAGTTGACATGAGTGAGGACAGGCAGGTCGTCAACATGAGCGAAGTACACCTCCTTCACAGGTGAGATGAAACTGAAGTCTATGATTACTGTGGCCATTTAATCAACAATTTACCAGATAAGTAAAAGATTTCTGTTTAGAAATTGGTGCTTGTAACGGGGCCAGAGAAATGCTGTATATTTTTCTTTTCCTTGCAACACACATTTCTTTTCTACCACTTACTCTACATAAGTGTTTGACATTAACTGAAGATGTTACCTCAGGAAATCCAGCAACTTCTCAGCATTTGGTTTTGTAACCCTTTATATGCTAGCCTGAGAACAAAAATGGAGTCATTAGCAGTCACAGATAGAATTTCTTTTTTTTCCTGCCAATGCAGCAATCATGGATGTGATTCCACCACAATACTCTAACATAAGAAATGGTACATTTGACAAAATTTTTCCGAATCAGATTAAATATGTTTCTAGCTCCCATCCTGCCAAACTGGGAACACAGTCTGTCATTGTCTGGGGCCTACTGGTCCTGGGGAGGTCTTAGGAGTTGTATGTGGTCCCAAATATCTGGGAAGGGCCTGCACACATGCTCATTGTCCAAACCTGTGAGGTTCCATAAAACAGGATGGCTCTGCTGGGACATCAGGCCAATCTTCGAGCCCTGGACCCTAGACTCAGCCTGCCTGTGTAGACAGAGTGGGGCTCAAGCTTGATATTCTCAGAACTATAACCATTCCTTCAACCCTTTCCCACACAAAATAGAAACTGAGTTCAATAAATTAGTCTGTGGTGGTGAGGCCATATGAGGGGCCTGCTAAGGGCTCTCCATCCCTCTCTTTCTACCAAAGTGGATCTTGGGGCCTTCCAGTACTGGTGCTGCCACCACCACAATGTCCTTGCTGCTCGTGCCACCAAAGCTCTAGAGCCACTATGTGCCAGGGAAGAGTCTCCCGCCTCTCCAAACGTCACAGAGGCTTGCTTCCACCGTTATTGGCAGCTCCCTCAGTGCCAGTTCTTAAAGAGGACGTTGAAGGACAAATATGAGTGACAAATTCTTCTCTGTTCTGCTCATCCCCATCTCCTCTGACAGCTGAAGCACTGTTACTAGAGTAAACCCGTGGGTTAACCTTTCGTCTCCTTAGAAGGAGTTCCTTCCCAGGGGCCTCCAGGTCTCCTCACACATTTCATGCCCCACGGGGCCTGCCCCCCAGTTGGCCAGGACTGCCTGGACTTGTTTGCATTCTTTCAGTAAACACAGCTGGTGGGGGGTAGGGAAGATCCATATGCCTTTAATAGCTGGAATTAATTACTAATATGTTCTTATGTTTGCTGGTATATTTCCACCATTTTCAGATATGTTGGTTTTGTTAGAATCTGACAAAGAAATAGTAAAATGGCTAAAAAATTTTTATAACTTTCATTTTAATTACTCACAGACCCTTTTTTTTGCGCAACTGGCTGGCTGGCTGACTGATTCAATGTAAATGTCCAAAAGGGTGGGACCATTTATAACCATAGAAACAAATGCAGGCTTTCACCCAGAGCTCTGCTGCATGAGAAACAAACATCGGGACGAGACAGCTGGTACCTAGTCTTGGTGACTGTTTCTGTAGAGTCCCCCAGACAGTGCGCCAAAGTCCTCATCCAGCTAGCAGATTGGCTCCAGTGTCAGGCCATCATATTACTTGGAATTTTTTGAACATTTTATAGACCATATTAAATAGATGGGCTAATGTCAAGATCAATTATTTTTATAACTCAGTCTTGAGAAGTAAAACATTATTTACTATAGTAACTATGAAACAGATGTTGTAATATATGTCTTAATTCAATAAAAAATCAGCTAAAGCAGTCATTTTACGATTTTCCCAAGAACACTAGGTTAAATTTGGTGTATCTGGTTCAAAACAAAAATTCACAAAAAGCATATCATTATACATTTAGGTTAGCAAATATGAAAGATTTAGATCCAAAAGAGAAATGGGAAAATAAAACATCAGTTTTGGGGAAAATTCCCTTTTTTCTAAGCAGATGTTCTGGAAAGACAAAGAAACCCTGGACTGCAGGTTCTGGGGCAGCACAGGAACCAGCAGTCTGTCTGGGTGTGAGGCGTTCTGGAGGTGGCAGGGCATGTGCGAATGTGCCTGGCACAGCTCCGCATCACTGGGAAGGTCACTCAGAGATCTGGCATGAACAGAGGTTGGTGAAAAGGAACACCTACTAGGCGAGATACGGCTTCTGACATAAAGAGTGAAGTAACGTATGAGGTATGAAGGCTGGTCATTTCTTTTCAACATAGATCCCTTTGCTGCCTTCTCTTCTCTTAAATTGTCTTCACTTAGCCGTTAGCTTCAGCAAGGCTGATCTTCAAGGGGTTAAGTCTTGCAGTACTGCCCGTTTTGCATTTCAAGAATCATAATCTCATTGAGTCAAGAGACTTGACTTTGTTTCCATTTGAGATGAAGAAAGAGAATATATGTATGTTCCAAATGGAATATGTCAGTATTTTAAGCCAGGGCTACAAAAAAGCCACATTGTTACAGAAAAGTGGACAAATAGCCAAAAGCTTCTCAAGTTGTCTTCTTTGCGGTTACACCTGCAATCTCCTTGTTTAGTTACAGGGTGTTCCATCCTGTTTTACAAAACGTATTTCTGAAAAGTTATATTTGTTTAGAAACTCGTATGTCATAAGGAGAAATCTGTAAAAGATTAAAAATTCACTATTATACCTGACCATTTATTTAGAGCTAATCTTTGATGATATATTTGCAACATTTCATACCTCTGATCTTTGACCAACTTAAGTTAAATAAATTTCTAATTGGAGAATAATGTTTTCTGGTTTGGATTGCCTGATAATTATTTTCTTTGTTTCAATGTTATAAAGTTTATTAGAACTATACTTCTTATTACAAGTAGCAATATTTTTATAAAACTATAATGGAAACATTATAAAATATATGTTTTTTGTGTGTGTGTGAGGAAGATCAGCACTGAGATAACATCTGATGCCAATCCTCCTCTTTTTGCTTAGGAAGATTGGCCCTGAGCTAACATCCGTGCCCATACTTCCTCTACTTTATATGGGACACCGCCACAGCATGGCTCTACAAGCAGTGCGTCGGTGCACGCCCAGGATCTGAACCCGTAAACACTGGGCCGCTGCAGCAGAGCGTGCGCACTTAACTGCTTGCACCACCAGGCCGGCCCCAAAATATATGTATTTTTTAACCATACAAACTGCTCTGGGGACAAATAAGGTGATGACACCAACATTAAACTGTTGTCTGGCGGGCAGCTATAAAAATGATGGCTTCAAGTATTAGGTCATTAGCTGGTGCTCTACAGGCTAAATCTGGTGTGTAGAAATCTGTTGTGGAGTCAACATATACTTTTTCAAAGTGCTTATTTTGTGAAAGTAACATTGCCAAATTTGGGGAATGCCTGTGTGCTTAGGAAACCTCTCTCTTGCACTTCTATCTAGCTTTAGAAATCGCTGTTCATATAAATGAGAAAATAATAAGGTGGCTCACTAGGCGGCATAGCTAGAGAAATTCCATTTCATAAAGAAATTCTGCTATTTAAATAGTAATGTTGGGCCGGCCCTGTGGCTTAGCGGTTAAGTGCGTGCGCTCCCCTACTGGCAGCCCGGGTTCGGATCCAGGCATGCACCGACGCACCGCTTGTCCAGCCATGCTGAGGCCGCTTCCCACATACAGCAACTAGAAGGATGTGCAACTATGACGTGCAACTATCTATTGGGGCTTTGGGGAAAAAAAAAGGAGGAGGATTGGCAATAGATGTTAGCTCAGAGCCGGTCTTCCTCAGCAAAAAGAGGAGGATTAGCACGGATGTTAGCTCAGGGCTGATCTTCCTCACACACACACACACACAAAATAGTAATGTTAATGCACCTAACCTTTAATGATAGCTCTGTTTTCTATTCTGGTTTAACAATATGATGTTCTTATTAATTAAATCCCTAGTTAGAAGACTGAATTGCTATGTATGCTACATACCTTACCAATTCCCACTCTCTTTTTTTTTAAGTTCAACAAGTATCTGTTTAGCTCCTACTTCTCTAGGCGTCGTATGACTAGATGATTACACTAGGAGCTTCCCTAGGTTACCAGTTTCAAAGACTGTGAATATCACAAATATGCTCAATAGAAAAATCATGTTGAATCAATTTAGTCTTTGATGATCCAGAAAATACTTCCAGATCTTTCAGTAATCAAGGTCTTGTTGTCAGCACTCTTTATCATGGCATTATCAAAGCCTTGACATTCTTTTTTTTTTTTTAATTTTACTTATTTACTTTTTCCCCCAAAGCCCCAGTAGATAGTTGTCTGTCATAGCTGCACATCCTTCCAGTTGCTGTATGTGGGACGTGGCCTCAGCGTGGCCAGAGAAGCGGTGCATCTGTGCGTGTCCGGGATCCGAACCCGGGTCACCAGCAGCAGAGCACGCGCACTTAACTACTAAGCCACGGGGCCGGCCCATCAAAGCCTTGACATTCTAATTAAGAGCTTTCAATTTGGTAATCTGCAGCTAAGAGTGTATTGGTCCTTGCACACTGCATTTTACAATGGAGAATGTCAGAGCACAAGGAACACTTGAAGACAATGACTTTCATAAGCTGTTTAGGGAAAAAGAAAGATATCCTTCTGGTATAAAAAGGAAACAGTGTCTGTTACCATTCATTCACTAGAATTTATTGAATGCTTACTGTACAAAGCTAGATACTCACTTTGTTAAATGACCCCCTTGCTTCCACAGGAGCAAAATAGTTGTTTGTTTATTTTACACCAGGAAACTCTGTTTCTTATATTAGAGAAGCTACTCTAAGAAAAACAAGTTACCGTTGATTGAGCACCTATTTTGTCCAGGCATCATCCTAGTATCTTACATAAATTATCCCTGATCCTTACAATAGCATTACAAAGTAGGTTTTATCATTACCTTTTATAGAAATAAATTCAGAGAGGTTATGTCAAGCTTCCTTCAAGTCTCTCCAATATTGAGTGATAGAGTCAGAATTTGAACGCAGGCTGGTCTGATTCTAAAACTGCTGTTTACAATTTTAAAAAACAATGAGCATATTGTCTCATTTAGATTCAGCTGTACCTTTTTCTAGCAAGGCTGTAATGCAGAGAAGGACTGTAGAATGGGTAGGGCTCAAACGACTGGGGGCTTCCCTCAGAAGACCCCATGGATATGGGAAGTGACTCTGGCCAAGAAACGAAATCTGACGGGGATTGTAGAGGAAAATGAGACGGAGGAACTGGTAGACAGTGAATTTCTCTCTCTTGGCAACATGAGTGTGCCAGAGGAGAGTGAGCCAGGAGGGCACTGCTTCTTGATCTCGTAGTTTCCCAAAAGTCAGAATGTGAAAAGAGTGCAGCCTGAGGCTCTGGAGGGGAGAGCAGACTGCGGAGAACGGAGCCGGGCAGACAGAGGAGCTGAGCTTCCGTCAACAGATAGATGTTTTTGCTGGGTCATACCAATTTTTTTCTTCGAGAGCGTGGAATTTTTTTCTTTACTACTTTTAAATGTTACAGAGTACAGGAAAGTTTTTTTAATATAGAATTTTGGGTTAATTGAACTTTCAATATGACTTTGTGAAAAGATGCTCGCCCCATTTCCTGATATTCCCAGGAGTACTGGGAGAGAGGCAGGACATGCCACCTAGCAGCCCTCCGTGAGTCACACTCATTACAACTCACTAAAGAGCATTTACTACTAATTACTAATTCACTACACATCACTAATTGTTTATTAAATACGAATTGACTATACATTATTTTTTTTTTAACTTTTTTTTTGTGAGGAAGATCAGCCCTGAGCTGACATCCATGCTAATCCTCTTCTTTTTGCTGAGGAAGACCGGCTCTGAGCTAACATCTGTTGCCAATCCTCCTCCTTTCTTTTCCCCCAAAGCCCCAGTAGATAGTTGTCTGTCATAGTTGCACCTCCTTCTAGTTGCTGTATGTGGGATGCGGCCTCAGCATGGCCGGAGAAGCGGTGCGTCAGTGCACACCAGGGATCCGAGCCCGGGATCTGAACCCGGGCCGCCAGTAGCAGAGTGCGCGCACTTAACCGCTAAGCCACGGGGCCGGCCCGACTATACATTATTAATACATATTTGCTAAATATTAATTTACTGCACATTACTAGTTAAATTTACATCTGTTGCCAAGACGTCATCTGAAGCCTAGTGCTCCTTGGAGATTTTAATGACCTTGGATTAAACTGCTAATTTCAAGGCCTATGAGAATCCAGAACATCACTGCCTTCAACCCTGGGTTTAATCTGTAAATTCCCAGAGAATTTATTTCTTCATGATATTCTCTGTTTCCACATGTCAGTCCGTGAGGGTATAATCTTGCACAGAGAATTAAAACTTGCACAATTTTTGTAGACTTGACTAAAATCAAGGAAGACTATCTTTGGGATTATTTTTGTGATAACTCAATATATAACAAGTGGGTCCATAACAATATACATCTAAAGTTACAACAATGAACCAGGGACTAAAAAAGATTTAGTTCGTAAGGTATATATGTGAAGTAATGATAAATGGGAAGAGAACTTTTGCATAGCCATGGGAGACAAGGAGGAAAATTTATAAGTCTTGATTTAGGATCTTAGCTGGATTGTTTGCATGCCAATATATGGGACTGGCAAGGCAGATTCACCTATAGAAATCTAAGGAAATTCAGGAAAAAGCCTGGAAGGGAGGGCAGTATATCTGAGAAATAAATATATGCCTAGGAAGCAGAAAAGGCCTTCAGTTAGAAAATATCTTTATTAATCTGCTCCCACAAGAAACTTGAGAAGGCAAGACAGGAAATAAAGAGAGAATAGCCCAAGATAGGATATAATTCATAACTACATTGTGTGAGGTCACACATAATCCAATACACGCTTTAGAATTCATTGGAGGTTATTTTACAGTACAGAGAATCAGGATCCAACAGACAGACACTTTTCCAGAGTTATATTGGAAGGCAAAAAGGACAGCAGCAACCTTTTGGAAAATAACCAGAAGTGTATGAAACTCACGATTCTGAGCAAAGGAAGGTTAAAAGTCAGTAAATCACTGAGGCTGTAGTTTGTTTCATATGTTTGTCATCATATTCCGTGCTTGTTCTTTCACTGATTTAATTGATGTTCAGAGTTCCTATTGGAGGCATTTACTGAAGACACTTGTTTTCCTAGTCACACAAGGGAAATAGGCAACAGAGTGAATGGCTTGAAGTCCTGAAATGGGAAGAAAGGTTGAGAATCCTCTAATTTTGAGAGTCAACTTCATTTATTATATATTTTAAAAAATTTTAATACAGTAAAGTTAATAAATCTCAAGTGACAGCTTGATAAATTTATACATATATCCTTCAGGCTGAAGAAATTTATTTATTGTAGTACAGAGCTATTGGAAATGAATTTCACCTTTTGCTTTTAATTTAGCTTCATTTTTGAAAGATATTTTCTCTGGGTTTTCAATTGTAGGTTGGCAGCTTTCTTCCTTTAGCTCTTTAAATACAGGTATACTTTGGAGATATTGTGGGTTTGGTCCCAGACCACCACAATAAAGTGAATATTGCAATAAAGTGAGTCACATGAATTTTTTTGTTTCCTAGTGTATATAAAAATGATGTTTACACTATACAGTCATGCACTGCTTAACTACAGGGATACCCTCTGAGAAATGTGTTGTTAGGCGATTTCATTGTTGTATGAACATCATGAAGTGGACTTACACAAACTTAGATGGTATAGCCCACTACACACCCAGGCTATGCTACTAATCTTACGGGACCACCATCATATATGTGGTCCATAATTGACCAAAATGTCATTATACAGTGCATGACTGTACTATAGTCTATTAAGTGTGCAATAGTATCATGTCTAAAAAAACATACATACCTTAATTAAAAAATACTTTACTGAGCCAGCCCTGATGGCCTGGTGGTTAAAGTTCAGTGCGCTCTCCTTTGGCAGCCTGGGCTCGGTTCCTGACACCACTCGTCTGTCGGTAGCCATGCTGTGGCGGCAGCTCACATAGAAGAACTAGAAGGACTTACAACTAGAGTATACAACTAGGTACTGGGGCTTTGGGGAGGAAAAAAAAAAGAGAGGAATATTGGCAACAGATGTTACCTCAGGGCAAATCTTTCCCAGAAAAAAAAAAAAAAGAGTTGACCCATTAAATAAACAACAAAAAAAATTTAAATACTTTATTGCTAAAAAGTGCTAACCATCATTTGAGCCTTCAGCGAGTCATAATCTTTTAGCCGGTGAAGGGTCTTGCCTCAGTTATTGATGGCTGCTGACTGATCAGAGTGGTGGTTGCTGAAGCCTGGGGTGGCTGTGATAATTTATTAAAATAAGACAACAGCAAAGTTTGCCACCTTGATTGACTCTTCCTTTCACAGATGATATCTCTGTAGCATGAGATGCTGTTTGATAGCATTTTACCCTCAGTAAAACTTCTTTCAAAACTGGAGTCAATCCTCTCAAACCCTGCCACTGCTTTATAAACTAAGTTTATATAAGTCTTTTATTGTCATTTCAACAATCTTCACAGCATCTTCACCAGGAGTAGTTTCCATCTCAAGAAACCACTTTCTTTGCTCATCCATAAGAAGCAACTCCTCATCTGTTAAAGTTTTCTCATGAGATTGCAGGAATTCAGTTACATCTTCAGGCTCCACTTCTAATTCTAGTTCTCTTGCTATTTCCACCGCATCTGCAGTTACTTCCTCCACCAAAGTCTTGAACCCCTCAGAGTCATCCATTAGGGTTGGAATCAACTTCTTTCAAACTCCTGTTAATGTTGATATTTTGACCTCTTCCCATGAATCACAAATATTCTTAATGGCATCTAGAATGGTAAATCCTTTCCAGAAGCTTTTTAATTTACTTTGTCTAGATCCATCAGAGGGATCACAATCTATGGCAGCTATAGCTTTATGAAATGTATTTCTTCAATAAGACTTGAAAATTGAAATTACTCCTTGATCCATGTGCTGCAGAATGGATGTTGTGTCAGCAGGCATGAAAACAACATTAATCTCATGTACATCCCCATTAGAGCTCTTGGGTGGCCAGGTGCATTGTCATTGAACAGTAATATTTTGAAAGGAATCTTTTTTCTGAGCGGTAGGTTTCAACAGCAGGCTTAAAATATTCAGTAAACCATGTTGTAAACAGATGTGCTGTCATCCAGGCTTTGTTTTTCCATTTATAGAGCAAAAGCAGAGTAGATTTAGCGTAACTCTTAAGGGTCCTAGGATTTTCGGAATGGTAAATGAGCATTGGCTTCAACTTAAAGTCACCAGCTGTGTTAGCCCCTAATAAGAGAGTCAGCCTGTCCTTTGAGGCTCTGAAGCCAGGCACTGACTTCTCTCTAGCTGTGAAAGTCCTAGATGGCATCTTCTTTTAATAGAAGGCTGTTTCACCTACATTGAAAATCTTTTGTTTAGTGTAGCACCTTCATTAATTACCCTCGCTAGATCTTCTGGGTAGCTTGCTGCAGCTTCTACATCAGCACTTGCTGCTTCACCTTGCACTTTTATGTTACGGAGACGGCTTCTTTCCTTAAATGTCATGAACCAACCTCTGCTACCTTCAAACTTTTCTTCTGCAGCTTCCTCTCCTCTCTCAGCCGTCACAGGGTTGAAGAGAGCTAGGGCCTTGCTCTAGATTAGGCCTTGGCTTAAGGGAATGTTGTGGCTGGTTTGATCTTCTAGCCAGACCACTGAAACTTTCTCCATATCAGCAGTAAGGCTGTTTCAGTTTCTTATCATTCATGTGTTCACTGGAGTAGCACTTGTAATTTCCTTCAAGAACTTTTCCTTCGCATTCACAACTTGGCTAACTGTTTGGCCCAAGAAGCCTAGCTTTCAGCCTATCTGGGCTTTTGACATGCCTTCCTCATTAAACTTGATCATTTCTAGCTTTTGATTTAAGAGACATGTGACTCTTCCTTTCACTTGAACACGTAGAGGCCATTGTAGGGTTATTAATTGGCCAAGTCTCAATATTGTTGTGTCTCAGGGAACAGGGAGGCCCAAGGAGAGGGAGAGAGATGGGGGAACAGCTGATCCATGGAGCAGTCAGAACACACACATTTATCAATTAAGTTCACCATCTTATATGGATGCAGTGTGTGGCACCCCAAAACAATTATAGTAGTAACATCAAAGATCACTGATCACAGATCACCATAACAAATATAATAACAATGAAAAAGTTTGAAGTATTGCAAGAATTACCAAAATGTGACACAGAGACACAAAGTGAGCAAATGCTGTTAGAAAAATGATGTCAATAGACTTGCTTGATGCAGGGTTCCTACAAACCTTAAATTTGTAAAAAACGCAATATTTGTGAAGAGTAATAAAGCGAAGCATGGTAAAACGAGGTATGCCTGTACGTCATTCCACTCTTTTCTGTTTCCATGGTTTTTGCTGAGAAGTCGTCTTTAATTCTTATCATTGTCCCTCTAAAGTTAATGTTTCTTTCCTCCAGCAACTTTTAAGATTTTCTCTTTATCTTATGTTTTCAGCAGTTTGACTATCATGTGCCTAACTATGATTTTCTTTATTTATTTGGTTGAGGTTCTCTGAGATTCTTAAATCTATAGGTTGATATTGGCCATCATCTCTTCAAATAATGCTCTTACCTTGTTCTCTTTCTCCTCTCCTGAAATGCAGATTACATGTACGTTAGATTGGTTCCCTGTATCCTACATCTCTTTCACTCTGTTCTATCACTTTCTGTTCTTTTTCTCTCTGACCTTGAGTTTGAAGGTATTCTTATTGACCTTTTTCTGCTGTGTCTTGACTGCTCTAAACTTCATCCACTAAGTTTTGAATTTCAGATATTGTATTTTTCAGTTCTAGAAGATTCTTCTGATTTTATAGATTCTAATTCTCTGATAAAATTATTAATTTTTCAATCATTTTTTCCAGATTTTCCTATATTTTATTTAACACATTTATTATAATTCTTTTAGGTGTTGTCTGCTAATTCCAACATTTGAATCATCTGTAAGTCTGCTCCTATTGATTACTTTTGGTCTCAATCACTGTTCTTATGTTGCTTCACACGTTCTGTTCTTTGTTTTCTTAATTTTATGCCAGACTTTGTATATAAACTAATTATAGAGATGGAAGTTTATATTATTTTCTTCTCAGAAAGGACCTTCCCTTTCTAGATGCAATCAGAAACTGAATTGGGATAGAACTGGATTATAGCTTTAATTAAAGTCAATCTACCTCTGGTTTTAAATGTCTCAAGGGAGAAATCTTCCCAACTTGTGACTGAGAGACTGGCAGGTCTCTATACGCCCCCTCTGCCCCGCCCCCTGTGAAAGACTGAGTGAGTCAATGCGCTCTCTGATAGTTTTGAGATGTGTTCTCTAGAGTTCTGGTCCATGATCTGGCAAATATTTTAAATGTCTCAAGGAGAGGACCAGCCCTGTGTTTAATGAACATGTAGTTCTTTGTCTTGCCAATATTCCCAGACAAAAGGGATTACTGTCTGCATTTTGTATAGTCTCTAGCCTCCCACACAGATGTAGATTCAGCAAATGAACTCGAGGGAAAAATGGCCGCCATGTTTTAGAGCTCCTGAAGTTTCCGATCTGTTACCATAGACCTGCACAACCACCAAAAGCCTCGTTGGTTTCTCTTTTCCCCTCAAGTCCAATCTTCAGTCCCCACCCACAATTTTCAAATACCCCAGGTCAGAAAGTGGCAAACAATAGTCTACACCCCTTGGAAGGGCTTGCTCCTCTCGTTTAGTTCACTCAGTCCTTTTTGCACCACATCTCTCCAATGTCTTAAAATGTATATACATATATATGTAAAAATTGTATATAAATAATAAAAATTATCAAATATACATAAATATAAAAAATATATGTAAAAATTATACACACACAGTTGATTCTCAGTATTTGATGTAGTTATGTTTTATAAAGTCACCACAAACACTGAATTAGCAAATATTGAATCATTGCCCCTGCAGGAAATACAGGATTAGCTACATAATGTATACTGTTGATTCATTAACGTTGAACTCACAGCCAGCAGCACTATACTCACGCCTGAGTGAAGCTTTTCTAACACACTTATTTTCTCTGTGAGGCACATCACAGACTCCTAGTGCTTAGGAACACTAACCAACGCTTCAGCACTTCACTTCCGGGCCATTTTAAATAGCAATATCACCAACAAAAAGTACAAAAACGCAAAAAATGTGGCACTAAATAGACTATGGAAAAGAAACATTTACAGTATGACAGCTGAAACAAGAAGCAGAGCACTGCCTTGTTTGACCTCAGCTGGGAATGTGTGTGTCCAGCCACTCAAGATTTTTGCCACTCTGTGCATGTGCATGTCACAAATGACCACAAAAGTGCTGTGAACTTTGAATTTAGCATTAAAAATAAATTTTAGTGGATAGGGAAATTCTCAAATAAGGAATCTGTGAATAATGAGGGTTAACTTATATTAATATAAATATATTTATAATGTATATATTTTAATGTATATAATTTTTATTGTATTTATATAAATATATATTTACATATGTTATATCTATGTTTTAAGGCATATTAAATTATATGTATATGTATGTGTGTATACATATATATTTTTCCATATTATCTGGCTCTTTTAGTTGTTACAGTGAGTGTTCTGCTCCTTCCTAATCCTACTTAAAAACAGAAGCCCTCAATCACCATTTAAAAATATTTTTTAAATTTCCTAATTGTATTATTTTCTGCTAAAAACATTTATTGCTAAACTCTTAAGAACTAGCTGCAAGATTTAGGTTTGGCCACAGGCAGATAACAGTTTATAATACTTTAAATGATTTCTTCTGATTATAAGCATGCCCTCACCTGTCCAATTCCAGTCTGACAGTTAAATTTTTCTTTTCACTGGTCCACTTTTACAAGGCTGGCAATATCTCCGTATCTGTTGGTAGACTGTTATTAAAATAGATAATGTCAGTATGAATCTCACTGAATTTGTACGAATATTCCATGGTGGCTGTTGGGAAGTTTCTTATAAAATACTGATCTCTAAACTAGATTATACATCACTCTGGGATAAGATCCCCTCCCCCGATGGGAGCAGGTGAATGTCCTCACATCTAGTTCACTGAAGAGAATGGAGAGAGCAAGCTCCTGGGCAGATGGGAAACACATGGAGGAAACAACAACCTGGGAGTATGGAGGAGTGTGAAAGGACTTGGAGCAGACGAGAGTCAAGGTGCTGGAAAGAAACCCTTCAAAGCTTTCTTAATGAGTCTGCATCTCAACTCTACCTCCTTCCTATATCCCTGGATCTGTGTAGATTTTCAGAGAAGCATGGAAATGGGGGCGAAGCTAGGGGAAACAGAGATCCTATTGCAAGAGTTGGAGGTACAGTGAATAAGAAAAATCCTCACTAGGAGAAGGCACAGAAGTAGCTCTTGAGAATAGAGGTGAAAGAGGGGCCCCAGGCAGAGGGGATCTCAGTGAAGAGTTAATTAAAGAGCCAATGCCAGGGATCCTGCAGGCCTAAGGACAGAGAGCATTGTTTTCTTCCTTAGTAACATTATGAGTGGTCTTGAGAGAAGGCCCTTCTGGAGATGGAGGCCTATAGGATCCAGTCACTACATAAAAGCTCTAATAGTAAGCCAGTTTCCTATTAATAAATCCCCCTTATTCATCCCTGTGTTAAAGTATGAAGACTTGGACCATCCAATGGGTCTCGTTCTTCCGTTTTCCTCTTCAGGATTGCTGAGTAGGAACTCATGCAAGTAAAGAGTTAACCACACTCCTTCCCCTATATAAAGTTACACAGGAGTGCTTTGACCAGGGATCTCTCTTCTGCCATGAAAAAGGCATCTGCTGCCCGATTGTTCCCTTTTAATTGTCCTTATAAGGCAAAGTAGACAGGAGAGAAGAATCATTTCAAGATGATGAAATGGCTACGAGCCCATAGCTAGGGGGAAAAAGATTTTTCCTTAATCAGATAAAAAAATAATAACACCCTATCATAATAAATGTAATCTGTAATACAAACACTGTAAATATATATATATATTTTATATATGATTTGTGAGGGCAACAGCATACATGGCCTCTTTAGATATGCCTCATGCCCTGGAAACTGCAGGCAGGCCTCCCTTGGGAAGAAAATAAAGGTCTACAGATAGACCCAAAGGTGCTACTGTTTTGTACTTCTTGTGAGTTGGCGAGATGAAAATTCCACAATATTGCTCAGAAATGTTGTGGTAGTTCTGAAAACACAGTGAACCTATAATATGATAGCCCAGGCAGTGGGGGTCAAAAATATTCAGTATGACAAAAGAAATGAAAACAGATGTCTACACAAAAATTTGTACATGAATGTTCATAGCAGCATTACTCAAAATAGCCAAAAAGTAGAAACAATCTAATGCCCATCAACTGATGAATGGATAAATAAATGTGGTATATCCATGTAATGGAATGTTATCCAGCCATAAAAAGGAATGGGCTCCGGATACATGCTACAACATGGATGGACTTTGAAAACTTTATGCTAAGTGAAAAAAGCTGGTCACAAAAGGCCACATATTATGTGATTCTATTTATATGAAATATCCAGAATAGGCACAACTATAGGTACAAACTATAGATTAGTTGTTGCCAGGAGCTGGGGTAAGGTGGAGAGGGAATGGGGAGTGACTGCTAATGGGTACAAAGTTTCTTTTTGGGGTGATAAAAATATTCCCAAATCTATTGTGGTGATGGTTACACAACTCTGTGAATATATTAAAAACCATTCACATGGTAAATTGTATGGTATATGCAAAAGAAGCTGTTAAGAAATATCCCATAACCCAAGAAGGAATGATGGCAAGGCATGGAATTTGGGAATCCTAAATTTAGAAAAGACCTTAGAAGCCTTCTAGTCTGACCTCCTACACATCTGAGTGCTCTGAAGAAAATCACAGGCCCGTGCAGACTGATGCTATGAGTTTCATTCTCGTTTTGTGTCCTCAATGACATCTATCAATTATTTTATCTTTCTTGCACATTGCCCACAATTATGCTACCTCTTTGTAACAGTCTCTACAAGACACCCAGACAACCCTCATTCCCCTTATCGTGAGCCGTTCATCTCTTACTTCACTGAAAAATATGTTGACACCAACCATATTTATCCTAGTGACCAGTCCTTACTTCCCCCATACCCCCATGCATTTCCTCTCGTCTCTGTGAGACAATTCCTTCTGTTCAAGATTAAAGGTCATTCTCTTTCTTGGCCTCTCATCTCCTCTGGTATCCTGCCACTTCTCATTTCCTTACTTCAGCCACCACCTCATGCTCTAGACATTTCAAACCATTTGGTTCCATGATAAGCCATGCTGTTCCTACACTCATGCCTTTTGCATATACACCCCCCGGCCCAGGCTTATC
This sequence comes from Diceros bicornis minor, assembly GCF_020826845.1. Taxonomy (NCBI): domain Eukaryota; kingdom Metazoa; phylum Chordata; class Mammalia; order Perissodactyla; family Rhinocerotidae; genus Diceros; species Diceros bicornis. The sequence continues at coordinate 4,035,626 of NC_080763.1, read as the reverse complement.
CTGAATGTCCTCCTTGTGGACCACCACTTATTGAACAACAAGATCTACAAAAAAATTCCTACTTATCACTCAAATCTGCTCAAGCATTACCTTCTCCCTAAAGTCTTCTCTGATTCCATTTTCAGTCTTCTCCCACCCCCAGCCAAGCATCAATTTTTCTCTCTCTACTAGTTAGAATTCGGTGCATGTTCCTTTAATCGCACCTGTTATACCAAATTGTCATTATTGGTTTGTTTACATGTCTGTCTCCTTAGAAGTGAGCTCTTTGAGGGAGGAAGCATTCTTCCTTCCTCTCTGTGTCTCTCGGTATCTACGTGACTGCTACACAACAGATGCTTGTTGAAACAGTGGCGGGAATCTTCATTACATCACCCTAATTGATGGTTATTTAATCCTAGCCTGAATGTTTTCAGTTGCAGGGCACTCACTCCTTTCTGAGGCAGCCCATTTCATGTTTAGAACATTGTAATAATTATGAAAATCTTTCTTATATTGAGCCCAAAGATTCTTTCCTTTAACGTGCACTCATTGATCCTGGCTGTGCCTTGTAGAATATATAGACCAAGCTGTTCCCTCTTTAACACAACAGCTCTATCAAATGGTCACCTATCACTTTCACACACCTGTCCGCTCCCTCCCCCTCCTCTGAGCACACACAGAGTAAAGGCATTTTCTCCTCTTCAGGCTAAATATCCCCACTTCCTTGAGGCATTCTTCTTTTAAATAGCCTCTGGATCTTCTATGGTCCTACTTTACCTACTGGGATGCCTTCTAGTTGGTCAATTTCCTTATCAAAATGACTCCCAGAACTTGTCCTGGTCCCTGGAAGTGGTCTGAAGAGAGAGAAGAGAGCTAGGCTAGAAATTCACTCCACTGGGAACTATGTTCCTGTTCATGCAGCCTAGGTCTTTGTAATCCATTCACGCCATGTAGTGGACGAAAAGTTACAGCTTTTTCAGATGATTTGTGACATGATCCAATTCCCCCTCCAATGCCAGCTTAATTGTTCAAGAATTCACCTGGAGTCTTGATCTGGTCAAGTGAGACAGATGAAGATACCATTAGAGCACTTGAGTTAGAGGTGGAAAAGAGAAGAAGGCAAAGAAGGAGAAGGAGGATGGGAATGGGGACATTGATGTTTTTGCAACCACTTCATCATTTCACTAAAGCTCATTATGCAATACATTTCTCTGCAGGCAGGGATCATGGCTATGTGACTCATCACTGTATCCCTGTTACTAGGACAGTGCCTGGCACATAATAGGCAGTTAGTAAGCATTTGTGAACGAGTGGAGACAATCTATGGACTGTTTCATGTACAGGCCATAGGAATACTGACCCCTGGTAGTATATTACTCACAATGGAGAAAAAGAATCCATTTGTAAGTATGTATTGTGCTAGGTGTGTGTGGACTCAATAGCAGACACGTTTGGTTACAGCAATGACTTTTACGTGATGATCTGAGGACAGGTTCTCAGAGACTGGGGGAAGGCTGGGTTAGCTGGGTCTCAGGCCCTGATCCTACCACGGACCAAGAACAGCCCTACTTTTAGCTGCTTTATATACTAGGTTTTCACACAAGTTTTCTTTTGAAGACATGGCTCATTGGCTAAAAATTAAGTTAACTAGGTTTTGATGTTGATTCAAGAAGAGATTAATATTTACATTAAAATTATAGTGAAAAGTCACAATGCCCATGTGTGCCACACCTGAGCACATAGGTCTCTGGCTTCTGCCTGTACTCTTCTAGGGCTAGGGAGCTCAATGCTTTACTAGACAGTCTGCTGGGCCAGGTCCCTCTGCCAAGGGACCACAATGGGGACAAGAAGTTAAGCAGTTTTTTTCTGGGCTCTACTGTGAGACTTCTGGGCAGACATGAGCTAGATGAGACCTTCTTCTAGAAAGACTAAGTCTCATCTCCATAGACAGTTCTCACTCCTCCAGCTCAAGCAATACCTGCTCCCACACAAATATCCCCAGACTACTCCCTGACCCTGCTCTGCTTTGCCTACATTAGCTGGTTTCCTTGCCTACATCGTTGTCTCTCTCAAACCCACTTCCTCACTACCTACGTCAAGAGTGGGAAATCATTTTAAGATGCTGAAATGATTGTGAACCCATAACCTTAACCAGGTGGAAAAACAGGGGGGTGAAGTAGGAGAACACTTTGACATGAGATGCTTCTGCAAGACTTGCTGACAAAGTAAATCAAAACAAGCCGTCTCCCTCCCTCCCCCCAGGAAGAGAAGGCACAGGTGTAGCTCTTGAGAGCAGAGCTGAAAGAGAGTCTGTTATACAAGTGCCGTCTTACTCCCTATATCATCAGAGACTGTTGCTCTGCTTCTGATGAGTCCTGAGTAGAGAAGACAGAGATGAGACTGCAGAGTTCTCCTGATATCTCAATGGGTAGGTTAGCTTGAAAGCCAGTGCCTCTGCATGGAAGAGGAAAAAATGCATCTTCCAGATGTACCAGAACTTTATTTAGGGAAAGTCTTAAATTCCTGACTTTCAGACCTCCCCAAAGACGGAAGACATTGAAAAAAGACATTTTTAAAGATACTAATTCATGGTTTGAGTTTTCTCCAGCAACAAGCCTGTGACAGATAGCATTTTGCTCCAAGTCAAAGCTACATCTACTCAAACGAAAATTTGCTTGAGCACATCTCAGGCCCAAATGACCCAAACATACAAAACATGAGCTTCAAATGGCACCAGGGTAAATACTGAATGTTTTCATAGTCTTTGTCCAAAATAAACATTTGAAAAATCCCAGAGGTTTTAGTTTCCTGAAGTAAAGAAAAATCATATTTCCAGCTGTCATTGGAAAATATCACACAAAATCCCACGTTTTTATCTTCCCAAATATTTTTACAATTACTAAATACTTAAAGAACTGTTTTTGTTTGTTTTCGTGTTGGTGAGCTTCTCACACAGAAAGCAATTGCGTCAGGAGTCGTAAGGTGTCAACACAGCTCGCGTAAAGCTGCGCAAGAGGCTTCCTGACTTGACCCGCCTGGTTTGGGTGAAGTCAGGGTCTGATGTCATTGCCCATGTGGTCAGTGAACGTGCCAAAGTGCACGCTTTCGTCTTCACTGTTGAGAATGTTTTATAAACACATGGTGATCAGCATCTGCTGACTTTCAGAAATACTAACTGCAAAATTGGCAGCAAGCTTCAGCATTTGCAAAAATCCACATGTTCATTAAATTATTTGTGTGTGTGTGTTCATCAGTATTTGAAAGCAGCTTGTGTATCTTTTCTTCTCAAGACCCTTGGGCTCCTTTAGAATTTTAATTGAAAGAAAGTAAATCAATGTCTTTGCTGAAATTCATGTTCACTAGTCAAGATTTTGGAACATTTCCTGAAGTTTGTAAGAGCTATACTAGTTGAGTTTTAAAACTTTTTCATAGTGCATCAGTTTTGTCCACTTTGTAAAACACACAAGAACTATGGTCTATGACTAGAACAATATGTACATTTTAGTAGATAATACCCAGACAATCTTTCAAGATTTGGCACTCTGAAGTCATAGAAAGGGAAGAGACCCGAAGAGGTTATCTAGTCCCGATATTTGCCTTCGGATACTTTAGGACCACCCCAGAGAAGTGGAAACTTATTCTATTCTTAAAGCTCTGCCCTGGAGATACTACTCCTTGACAACAATTTGTTTTATCATTTAGCAACTCTTATTGCTGAGAGATATAGATAGATAGATACATACATACATACATAGATGGATAGATAGATAAGTAGATAGATTTTCTTTTTCATATTTCTTCACACTGATTAGCTAATTTCAAAAAAAAATCCTCGCAGAGTGTGTGCTGTGACTATTTCCATTTTATGGATGAAAACACTGAGACAGGGTTAAACGGCCTGCTGCAGCCTCTTTAGAGATATGAGTCACAGTTGGGAGTGAGAATACAGAGCCACAGCCTTCATTCCTGAGCTGTTTCCTCAACTCCACATTTTTCTTTAATACCTCAAAAAACAACCACATTTGAGTGGCCAAACAATTGTAATCAGATGTCCACGAGCCAATGGCTACTGCGGGAAGACTTGAGCCACCGACAGAGCAATGCCTACCTATGCTAGTGCAGACACGAAGCTTTCACTTGGCTCGTTTCTTAATTTCCCCCAAGAAAAAGTGAAGGGCAACTGTTGAGAAAAAAGATACACTTTGCATTGCTTTAACTCCAAATATGAACAAGTGATATTCAGCTACTACCAAAAAGCAAATTCCTTCGTTGATTTTCAAAAAGCAGTTCACATGAAACTGGCTGGCTCTATTACTATTGTTCTCATATCGGTACCACTGGACAGCTTTAATTAATACCAGAAACAGCACAGGAAACATCCTTTAATTATTCCTTTTAGGTTTTGAGAAAATGTAGCTTACTAAAAACAAAGTAAACTGCAAGCCTTTGAACTTGAGTGTTATCTTTGTCCTGTGGCTTGCTAGGGTTTTCTGTTATCAGACATGATAATTTGTTTTCAGTGATACCCTTGATGAAATTAATTGAGTTTTAGACGAGCATACATTTCCTTTTGCTGATACTTTCACTCTTGGCAAGGTCTTATCTGGGCAGTTAGTCCTGTTCTCGTCTGGCTCTGTCTGCTGAGATTCAATAGCTGCAGAATTGTTGTTGTTTTAAACAAAGATGTTTACTTTTGTTATTAATGTGATATTCAGTTCACTTCCCCTTTTTATCTTCCCGTAACGTACAGACCAACTCCCTTTTTTTTGATAGAGATGGCGGTTTTGGACTTCACTGCTAAGTTTCCTTAGAAACACCCCACTAGACCTTTCCAAATCTATCATCATCAGAAGTGGGAAAGCCATTTCAGACACTCCTATCTGTACACTTGGCTTGAATTCAGTGGATATCTAGCTTCCGGGTCCTAAGCATTTCCTTTTATTTTTTTTAACTGTATTAATATCTTTTTTTCAAACGTCAAAGTAATATATGCTTATTGGAAAAGAACTTAAAAATGAAAATAAGATCTTCCCCATCTACACCCTGACATCACTCACTTTTAGATCATGCTGTACACAGGATGTCCTTTTTGAATTTTTTTTTGCACATATAAGCATATTACTATATGTGAAATAGATAGATTAGTTAGATGATAGATTTTAAACTAATAAAATCATACTATATTTACTATATTTATTGTTCTGCAATTAGTTTTGTTCACATATCGATTTGTCTTGGACATCTTCCCAAGTCTGTGTTTTATTTAATTAGTGCATTATTGATAAAGATTAGGTTCTTCTCAGTATTTTTGCTATTATAAAACAGTATGAGTTTATTCGAGGGTGAGAAATAAGGTGTTAATCCATCTTTCATATTTCAAAATAGTATGTTTATTGAAAAACCCATTTTTTCCCTGATGATTTGAAAGAGAATCTTTACTATTTAATAAATTATGTATATTTCTCCAAAGAAACTATTGTTTGAACCACCAACCATTGTCTACTGTTAATTTGTAGTAGTCTCATGGCCTATGCATGAGCTACTATAATTACTGTAATAACTGTGGTAGAAATCTGTTACTTTTAGTGTCCAGTACCTTTTGAACAACATTTTGATGGTTTGCTGTTTCCCACATTGTGAGTCCTGCATGCCCAAGGCAGAGCTCCTGTATTTTCCAGACTCCCTTTCAGATGGGAAGCAGACGTAGAACCTAGATTACATGAATCAAAAGCAACGCAAGAGTGGGAGGCAGAAGTGAGCAACACGAGGCAGGAACCCCATGACCAGGAGCCTGAACACCAGGCAAGCTTGTTGGCAGAAGCCCCCAGACTTTTTGCAGGGACTGTGGTGAGCCACAGGCAGCAGCAGTGGGCCGGTGTTGTCCCCAACTACATTGCTCCTGTCTGTATCACATCCCAACTTTTCTCTGGCCCTCTGGGAATTTCTGTGAGTTGCCTGACAATTTCTACATATCTCTCTTTGCTCAGATTAGCCAGAGTAGATTCTGTTTTGAATGAGTTGGTAAGTCTCAGGGGGAATGATTGCATATTATACCCTCAAGGAAACGAGAATCTGGGATTGGTTAACTAAACCAGTTAAATATACATGGTATTTACATATGGTGTTTATATATCATATCATATATATACATATCATACACACACATATATATCCAAGTGCCCAAATCTCCATGTGACCATCACCCAGGTCAAGGAACAGAACATTACCAGTACCCAGAAGCATCCATCTCTGTGCTCCTATCTCTTCTCCAAAGGTAGTCCCTCTCTTGACCTCTAATAGCAAAGGTAGGGTGGCCTTTTTAAACTTTAAATCAATGAACTCATACACTATGCATTCTATTGTGATTAGCTTCTTTTCCTTAACATTGCTAGTGAGATTCATCCATATTGTATATGGCCACATCCATTGTCTTTGCTGTATGACATCTCTTTGTATGAATATGTGAATACATCACAATTTTTTTCTATCCATTATACTGTTGATGGACATTTGGGTTGTTTTCAGTATTTGGCTACTATGAATAATGCTGCTGTGAGTATTTTTGTACATCTTTTGGTGCACATTTGTACTTATTCCTCTTGGATACATGTGTATATAGAAGTGGTTGCTGGTGCATAAAGGATGCTTGTATTCAGCATTAGGAGAAAATACCAAAGAGTTTTCCAAAGTGATCATACCAATTTACACACTTCACCAGAAGTGCATGAAAGTTTAACTATGCCACATTTTTCTGACACTTACCAAGCATAAGTCTTTTAAACTTGTCAGTCTAAAATTTTAGTCATTCTGATAGTACGTACTGAAAACTTGTTGTGCTTTTGATTTGCATTCTCTGGTGTCGTAAGAAGCAGAGCATCTTACACTGATTGGATATTTGCATCTTCTTTTCTGAAACAGCTGAAGTTCTTGCTCATTTCTCCCCCTAGTTGTCTGCTTTTCCTTACTAATTAGTAAGACAAACCTTGGTTGGTTATATTTGGTGCAAACATCTCCTTCCACTCTGGGAATTGCCTTTTCACTCCCTTAATGATGTTTTTTGATGGAGAGCGTTTCCTAGTTTTAATGTAATCCAATTTGCCATTGGGTTTTAAGGAAGTGAGGATCTGGTTGATATGACAGGATGGGACACTGGTGGTCCATGATAAGCAGGGGTAAAAAGGCTTTTTAAATTTCAGCAATGACCACTTAGAAAGAAGTGCAAAGCCTGGATAAACTGAGGTGCTGACATGGAAAATTCTGAAGGTCGTGAGGAATACAAGGACTGTGGAGTGGAATGGCTGCTTCCAACTATGTCAGAGGGCTTACAACAGAGAAAGAAACTCAAGATTTTAAATCTTTGGCTAAAATCCTTGTCAAAAAGTCAGAAGCATTCCATACTGCCCTAAGAGAGTCTCTTTTCTCTTATATGCACAGGGCTATTCTAGTCATAAATCAAACACCATTCAATCCTATAGACAGATGAATTATACTGCAGATTGAATCAAAGAAGTCATATGACTTGATAACCATAAAAAGTTATGGAATTGATTGGGAAAGAATTAGGCCCTGAGAATTGGAGTTGGGATGTCTGAGAGGATTTAAATGGTTTAATGAAGTAGCCCAAATACCTAAACACCCAAATCCCACGGAGACTCTCTTGCCAGCAGAAGCAGCTTCACATATTAAGTCTGATGAGACACAACAATTTTAAGTGTTCTTTTAAAATGAATGTTACCAAGTTAATCCAGAGGGCATTGCTCCCCTCAACCTAGAGCCCCAGTTTGAAACCCTTTCATGGTTTTCCATTGTGCTTAGAAGCCTTGGCAGCCCTAGGAAGCCTCACAGGGTCCAGCTTCTGCCTGTATCTGCAGCCTCAATTTGTAGCACTCCCATCCTTGGTCTTCTAGCTCTAGTCACACTATCCTTTACACACTCCATTCCTCGCACCTGCAGCCCCCCTTGAACCCCTCATATCACCTAGTAAACTTGACTCTTCTTTGAAATATTGGTGTCCTCAGCAAAACCTTTCCTTGCTCCCTGCTCTTCCTCCCCAAATCTGGGTCAGTTTCCTTGGTGATATGTTCTCATTGAACCAAGTATTTTTCCTTCACAGCATTTATTTCTGTGTGCAATTAAACTCTGACTTTTTTAGGTCATTATCTGATGAATGTTCATTTCCCACAAGAGATTCTAAGTTCTGTTAGCGACAGAGACCATGTTTGTTGTTGCTCCTTATCGTAACTTCAGCACATCGCATGCTGCCTAGGGACATAGTAGACACTCAATAAATGTTTATCGATTTAATAAAGGAATAAATCTCTGTTTATTCTTGAAGATGGAGATCATGACTATTTCACAGGCACTTTGCAAGGTCTGAGAGTATTGACAGCACATTGAAAAGTGGGCAAAGGAAAAGATGCCTGTGAAGACCAAAGGGTCTTCAGAAGAGTAACAACACAAAGAAGAAAAATGTGATGGAAGCCTTGGAAGAGAATGCATCAAAAAGTATAGTGTAGGCAATAGTGCAGAAAAAAATGCGAGTAACCATGGGGTTACTTGGAAAGGGGTCAGTGGATTAGTAGTGGAGGTGCATGGGAATAAGGTGTATGCTTGCATAGAAATCTACAGCCTTGGCGTTAGAATCTCTGTGCTGAGTATTTATTTGGATTTGAACAAAAAGAAAAAGTCACACAAATGATAGGATTGTGAAAATACACCAAAACTACCCAAACAGTTGAAGAGTATTGACTATGTTTTTATACTAACCTCAAAACTGTCACAGAGTTAGAATAAAGTAGAGTTGAGGGCTTCAGCAGGCCAGACATCTGCTCTCCATCCTCTTTAGCTACAGGTACAGCAAATATATTCTTGACCCATCTTGCAAACAATTTTATTTTTAGAAGGTAGAGTATAGAATGAATGGGATTACTACCCAATTTCTGGCTATGCTTATGCCTTACGAAACAAGTCACATAATCATCTTATCTTATCCCCACCACAATTCTGAGTTAGAAATTAGCTTTTCCATTTTAAAAGTAAGGAACTTTCCAATCAGGAGAATGAAGTGAGTAACTATTATCAGAAAGCTTGTAGGGGTAGAGGTTCTGAGAGGCAGCAGACGGAAGAGTGCACAGAGGAATGTCCTAAACCAGTGAGAAGACGTGTACTCAAGGCCAAGATGAGTGCAATTCACAGTCTCACTAAAAATAACCAAATAATAACTAATACTAATTTTGCAACTTCATCAAGAACATTCTTAAGTTAATTCAGGATAAATCATGAGATCTGAAAGAACAATTTAACACTGAAAATTTCAGCATCATTTGTGTTTATTGCCAACCATTCACTAAAAAAAACGTCTTCAACAAGTTGATGCCGACATCAGTCAAATGTAAGCAAAACCACAAGTTTAATCCTGTCAGCAGCTCATCCATTTGTAAGGCAAAGTATAATTCTGCAGATGATATGCTAACCTAGTCTTCACGTTTGCAAGTAAATTTTTAATTTTACGTGTTGCCCTATTGTTGAAAAATGGCGATCCAGCGCTTCCTTTTACTCCCGTTCATGCAGCAAGCATTCAGTAAGGTTAACTCTACAAAGATTTTTTAGTGTCTCAGCTATTGTGTGTGCTCCTTCAGCCAATGCAACATGGTAACTTAGCCTTGAAAATGTGTCAGTGGCTTTTTCATTTCTAGTTGGAAAGCTGTAACAATTTTTTTTTTTGGGGGGTTTTAAAGAGTTATCATGTCTATTTTTAAAATATCCAAACCCTACCCTTTTTTATGTAACTCAAAATGATGCTGCAACTTAACTGAGGCCATAATACTATTCAAAAATGTTCTGTTGCTTGAGACACAATAAAGTAAATTGTTAACCTCTATGATGACAGCTTTCACCATATTTTTATTTCTTGTTCACAGTTGCACTCGTGTAGATTCCTCCGTCCTGTGATATGTCAGTTTCATCGTTTTCAACATCTTGAGACATAGACGGTACAACCATTGGTTGAGAAAGTGAGTCTCCTCATTTTCCTTATTTAACTCAACAATCTATCACTACATATAAATTTATTTATAATATAATGTCTTTCATTTAAAAGTAAAGTACTATACAATTCTAAAATAAGATATATAAGATTTCTAAGTTTAGAAAAGTTTCGCAAAAAATTCAAAAATACTCTTACCAACCAAGACAACAAAGTTTGCTTATTCTTTATGTGTTTTCACATATGAGGAAAACTTGAGAATTTGAAAACAGCAATTTATTGGATGATAATGATGTTACAGATATTATAGCAGGTAAAACCAAAGAAGCATCATAAGAGCACAGTAGAAATACTGAGAAAAAACAATCTCTGAAAATGTACATATTTATTCATATTTTGAACCCACTACTTTAGAAAATTCTAGAAAACACAAGAATATCAAAGCATACATTCCTTTACTGTTAGAATGATGACATCATCACATCGTGTAGTCTCTGAAAAACTCTCCTGTGCCCTCACGAGAGAATGAGAGTGAAAATAACAAATAATGTGTTAGTGTTTGCTTTTTATGAAAATAGTTTCAACCTTGAGAAACCGTGAGAGGGTCTTGGGGACACAGACCACACTCTGAGAACCACGTCTTAAACTCTAGATCGCTGAGTTTCGGGTTGATTTGGGGCAAAATTTTAGAATACCTTGGAATCCCTAACATTGTTCTTCTAGTGACTTTTGATAAAGGCATGCACTCTCTGATGGTGATTTTGTGAGAAACCGAGGAAATACTCTTCTGCCTAATGTGTTTTAGGAGGAGATTTGGGATAGTCAGAATAGTAGTTCAAAGGCAGATCTGTCAACTCGTCTTCCAAATCTACAACTATTCTCCTTCAGGCTTCAAATAGGAGCTGCTCATCAGTGCTTTCTGGGGAGCACATGGCATCCAGGTGTCACATGCTGTTAGATAAGGGCAGGTATGTAATCCAGTTGACAGGTGTTTACCTATCACGACATCTGTGAGGCAGGGTTCACTTTGTGTCTGTCAGCCGAGGAAGTCGCTAAACACTCTACCTGGGCTGTGGATACAGCAAACCAGAAAAAATGAAAATACAGTAAATCAGTTAAAACAAACAACCTGGAAGATTACAAAGGATAATAAGCAAGCCTAAAGTATCAAAACATAAAAACAGAAGTTAAGAGAATAGGAGACTATGGAATAAAAATCAAGTAGATTAAAAGAAAAATTAAATGGCTAACCATGTAAATCCTCAAGTTCAACACCCCTCAGGCAGGTACTCAAGATTCTTTCAAGTTAAATTTGTGGATGCTGCAGTTTTCACAGATATTTTCTGTTAACTAACAGGTTTTTAAAATGTAAATGAATGTCTTTAAAAGGGAACTGCCTCTCCAATTCATCTTGTGTCCCACCCTTCCCTTCCCATTATCTTACCTACTTCACAGCTTCCATATCTGCTTTCCTGCTGGCCCTGGCATCCTGAGCTATAGTTATCAGGAAAGCTCAACAGACCTTCCCCAAGGGTTCACCTAACCCAGTGTTTGTTTGGTCTGTATAAGACTCTCTTGGGGAGATTATTTAAAATGTAGAAACTTAGAGTAGAATTTAGGTGGATTTTCTTTTCTTTTTTTTTTTATACAGCGCCTGTGCCCACCATTCTTCTGCAGGTGGTCAATGAACTACACTTTTGAGACACACTGGTGTCTCAGTGTGCACTAAACTTGAGTCTACAGCCCTGAACTCCTGCCTACGGAGAATTTAATGGCCTTGAAAATCATATCCTTTTCATTCAGTAATAAAAACATCCAAGATTTGATGCCTAGACTCACAGCGTCTCTTCTGAATGCTCCTTCTGAACGCTGCTATCATTTTGTCTGGTTTCAAAATCAATCTCATTTCTTAGTGATAGCTTTATCTCTATTTCAACAGTTTTAGATTGTGATTTTATTTGAGCCAAGTCGACAGGATTAATGCTTAAACAAATCTCTTACATTTTCAGCTTACTTGAAGTCCCTTGTAAGCCACAATTGCTCTCAGACACTTAAAAAAATAGTGATGGATACATGCACCCCTGTGTTCATTGCAGTGTTATTCACAATAGCCAAGACTTGAAAGCAACCTAAGTGCCCATCAAGGGACGACTGGATAAAGAAGATGTGGTATATATACACAATGGAATACTACTCAGCCATAAGAACCGATGAAATCCAACCATTTGCGACAACATGGATGGACATTGAGGGTATTATGCAAAGTGAAATAAGTCAGAGGGAGAAGGTCAAATACCATATGATTTCCATCAATAAGTAGTAGATAATAACAACAATAAACAAACACATAGAGACAGAGATTGGATTGGTGGTTACCAGAGGGGAAGGGGGGAGGGAGGAGGGCGAAAGGGATAATTCGGCACATGTGTGTGGTGATGGGTTGTAATTAGTATTTGGGTGGTGAACATGATGTAATCTATGCAGAAATAGAAGTATAATGATGTACACCTGAAATTTATACAATGTTATAAACCAATGTTACTGCCATAAACAAAACATTTAAAAAAAAATAGTGATGGAAAATTAAACCCTGCATAGCAAAATATTGAGCTTGAGTAAGCATGCAAGATTTTTCCCATTGAATGTGTTGGGCACAATTCAAGGTACACGTCCATTCCAGAGTGTTCCAGATAAAAATAAGAAGTCCACCTCTCTAAGAGGGACATGAACATATTTTCTATCTTCAGTTACAGAATGGTTGTTTTCAAAAATTAAATATTCATAGTTTGTTTGCATTTCTTGCTTATTAATGCAAATCTTCAAGATTGTGTTTAGTTGAAAAACTCCCACAAGTGTCAATGACTCATTCCCAATATAAATAGTTTTCACAGCTATAATTTTATGCAAAAAGTTCAAGTGGTGTAGAGAACTAATCCCTTTCATTAACATTGTGCCTTCATTTAAATTTAATTTTCAAGAGACCAAATGAGCTGATATGCAACATCCAACTTTAAAAAAAAGCCAAATGTGCTTTAATAGAATTTATTTTTAAATTATTTTAAAATACTTTTCTACTTATAATTATATAAGCTATAAACTTTGTATTTCTACTTAGTCAAAAATGTGTGGTTGTTGAAGTACTCCATATTTTATTTTATCTGCTATATCGATTGTCTAATTTTAAAATATCTAACAACAATTTTCACTGAATATTTGTGCTGGCACCTTATGAACACCAACGATGACATTCCCCTTAGAAAGTAATGGTGCCTGAACACAAAGTAAAGATTGTTACAAAGCCTGAGGTAGTTCTGGAGCCAAGTTGGAGGACAAAGCGTAGAGTAGGGTTTTTTGGTGATACCATAATGAATTTAATCTTAAACATACTGCTATTGAGATTGCTCTGCATCATGCAGGGGGAAATGTCCAATAAGTGATAGAAAATAAGATCTGGAGCTCAGAAACAAATCTAGACTGGATGTCTTTATTTGGAGATTGGTCTAGAGATGATTATTATGTATAGCCTGGTCACACCTGCACCAACACCTCCCACAGCTCTCGATTCTGTTGATGAGAGTCTGAGGGAGGCCATTCCCCAGGGTGACAAATTTACAAACACACCTAATTTTCATGTCCTAGTTCAAAAAGAACTATTTCTATCAAATTCTTTCTGGCTATGGAATTTGAATTAAGAAATCCAAAATGTGCTTACCAATTGGAAGAGAAGGTAGAGATGTCAGGAGGCTGAGTCAAAGCTCACAGGGCCATGCAGAGTAAGCCACAGCAATGTGTGAGCCCAGGGAATAGGGAGAAGAAACCGATTAGCTAGAGAAAGCCAATGGATGACAGGATAGAAACAAGGGAACCCACTAAGAGTGGCTGAGCCGTGTCAATAAAGGAATGATGGTGTGAAAATGATGAACTCAACAACACAGTTTCCATGAGACACTTGAACTCCAGAACCATAGTCCGGTCTCAGTGACTATGGGCTCAGCTCTATAATGGCTCATATTTTGGACTGTCATAGGGTCATCTTTCTAATCATTTCAAATTCATCTTTACGATAAATCCTCTTACTCCAATAAATCTGAGGTATCTCTATTTATAGCAACCAAATGTACTTGATTAAAAAAAGGCCATCAGCATTTGGAATTCAAGAAAGCTGGATTTAATATAAATTTCCTACTTATTTGCTTGTGAGTCCAGGCAAATAAGGTAATCTCTTTGAGCCTCAGTTTTAACACCTGTAAAGTGATGTTATTTTTGATAATTATTGATATAATATGTATAAAGTACTTATTGCAATATCCGGCATGAACCAGATCCTCAATGGATGTTAGCTTCCTCCTCCATCTCCTCTCTAAGTGAGAAGAGAAGAAGGTAAGGACAAACTCCATATCATATGTCACCAGGGAAATGCAAATTAAAACAACAATGAGATACCACTGCATACCTTTTAACCTGGCCAAACTCCAGAACATTGACAACACCAAATGATGGCAAGGATGTGTAGCAACAGGAACTCTCATTCATTGCTGGTGGGAATGCAGAATGGTACAGCCACATTGGAAGACAGTTTGGCAGTTTCTTACGAAACTAAACATATTCTCATCATATGATCCAGCAATCACGCTCCGTGGTATTAACCCAAAGGAGTTGAAGATTTATGTCCACACAAAAACCTGCACATGGATGTTTATAGCAGCTTTATCCATAATTGCCAAAACTTGGAGGCAACCAAGATGTCCTTCAGTAGGTAAATAGACAAATAAATTGTGGTATATCCAGACAACAGAATGTTATTTGATGCTAACAAGAACTGAGCTACCAAGCTATGAAAACACATGAAGGAATCTTAAATGCATATTACTACATGAAAGAAGCCAATCTGAAAAGGCTACATACTGTATAAATCCAACATTCTGGAAAGGCAAAATTATGGAGACGGAAAAAGATCAGCGGTTGTTAAGAGTTGGTGGTCAGGGAGGGATAAATAGGCAGAGCACAGAAGATTTTTAGGGCAATTAAAATAATCTGTATTTTACTATAATGGTGGATACATGTCATTATACATTTGTCCAAACCCATGGATTTTATAAGTCTAAGAGTGAATCATAATGTAAACCATGGACTTTGAGTGATCATGATGAGTCAACACAGGTTCACCAATTGTAATAAATGTACCACTCTGGTGTAG
Source organism: Diceros bicornis minor (assembly GCF_020826845.1). Lineage (NCBI taxonomy): Eukaryota > Metazoa > Chordata > Mammalia > Perissodactyla > Rhinocerotidae > Diceros > Diceros bicornis. The sequence goes on along the minus strand of NC_080763.1, from coordinate 4,020,465 downwards.
GATGTTGATAATGGGTAAAACTATGCATGAGTAGGGGCAGGGAGTATAGGGGAAATCTCTGTACCTTCCTCTCAATTTTGCTGTGAATCTGAAACTGCTCTAGAAAAATAGTCTTGAAAAAAGAGAAAGGACAAATCTCCGAGGATTATATCTCCAATCTCCTACCTTTTAACATCAAGCATTTCTGTAATAATGACATAAAAACTCCATTGGCTATGATTTAGTCATTCACTCAACAAAGATGGTTCAGCACTTACTATGTACAAGGTGCTTTAAAGATCAAGAATGAAAAAGACACAATCACTGCCTTCAAGGAACTTTACTATCTAACAGGACAGATATAAGATAAAATGATGGGTGTTACATGGGAGTTAGGCAAAGTGCTATGGAAATGATGAAGAGAATGGGTTTATTTCCAACTGAGAGGACTGGAGAAGTCTTCATGGATTAGAAGACATTTGACCTGAGCATTGAAGCATTAGTAGGATTTGTCAGGAAAGGGTGAGAAACAGTTAAGGTAGAAGAACAAGTGTGAAGAAACCCTTGGAGACTGGGAGACTTAAAGCACGTACTGGAATGACAGACAGACTATTGGGTGGTAATTCGAATGTGTGAGAATTCTGGGTCATGGCAAGGGAACAACAAGAGCAAGAATTTTTCATGATATCTTCTTGGGAGTAATTGTTTTTGTTTTTTGTTTCCAAAATTAGGAGCCACTCTTGAGTTTATATATTTCTCAAAGGGATGAAAAAGAGACAGTTCTCTAAATTGCTCATCAAGGATAAGTATAAATGTATGTGTATTCTTCTTGTAAACTAAGTATAAAATTAGGCATCAAATTATTAGGTAAATCAATGAATGGCCATTTGTAGCAACACAAACATAAACAGATGCAATTATTTGACTCTGGCCGCTTTCAACTACTTGAAGTCATCACACAGTTTGTATACTGAAAATATGACCGCTTTCTGCAAAACCACATAACAAGCAGCCAATCAACTAGTGCCAATGACCACTAGATATCTCCAATTGTCAATTTTATCGCTTGTCCTCTGAGCAAATTCATTATTTGGGAGTAAAAATTAATTCAGACTCAGGGATTTTTAAAACATACTCAGCTATACTCTCCTAATTAATGAAGAAAGAAATTGAACAACTGTCCCCCAACCTTAGGAGTTTAGACATCAAAATAGATAATATCAACATATATATGAATACATCAACGTACTCAAAGAGTACAAGCAACGGCCTAAGATCAAAGAGTAATGTGTGAATAATTCTTACTAATGAAGTTGCCCTACTGAGTCCCTGCAGCTTTTTGCCAAAGGGAAGGGGTAGCCCACAGATGTTTTGTGCCAGTCAAGTTTACTCCTGCTCTGTTCCTGCTATCCACTGGAGCATCTTTTCTGCTGAGAAATGATGATCATCATCAAGATCGTGATCATAATGGATAATAATGATAAAACAACTGGAAAACACACAAATTTGACTGTTACCCCCAAAACTGAGTAGAGCTTAGAGTTAATATGTTTTGAGGCACGTGGAAGCCTTTTTCAAAGTAGGTGCTTCTGGGGACTCATCAGCTGAGATTCATTAGCTAAAACAACCAAAACAGAGTCCTCTGTACTGAAATGTATTATGCTTCCATCTGTTGTTCACATCCTGCCACCTCGCCCTGCTTAAACCAGAACTGACTTTCATATTTCCTTTTAACTTTTTATGTGTGGAATATAACATACACACAGAAGAATGTAGAATATAGAAGTTTAACAAATATCAAGATACAGCCGGTGTAACTACTATCTGATCAAGAAATAGAATATTACAGGCACCCCAGAATCTCCAGTTGTGCCCCTTCCTTATTGTAGCTTTCTCCTTCCCTCTTTAGATAATCACTTATCTTCTGGGAGAGTATTTTCTCCCTCTCCTTTATAGTTTGAGTGTTTACATATGCATCCCTAAACAACATTGCTGAGTTTGGAATGGTTTGAACTTCATAGAAATGGCATCACACTTTAAGTCTTCCCATGTTTCTGGATTCTTTTACTCAACGTTCTGTTTTTGAATGTTTTTATTTTGTTGTTGTTAGGTACGGTTCATTCATTTCCATTGTGTTCACACACCAAAATAAATGATCTATCCTATTAGAGTTGCATATTTGGGTTGTTTCCAGTTTTTGGCTATTGCCAACAAATGCTGCTATGAAGATTCTTACCTGGAGACTCTGGCACACATGTTCTCACATTTCTCTGGAGGATATACCAAAGTGTGGCTCTGAAGAGTTATAGGGTACGTATGTTATATTCAGCTCTGCTAGATAATACCAAGCTGTGTTCCAGAGTGATTATACCAACTGACACTCCCCCAAACAGTGAATGAGAATTCTAGTTGCTCCATATCCTCACTAACACTTGGTATTCTCAGACTTTTTCATTATTGCAAGTCTGACGGGTATATAGTGGTGTTTCACTGGAGCTTTAATATGCATTTTTCTGATTAGTAATAAGATTGGATTTTCATATGTTTCACCTTTTCATATGTTTATTTGCCATTCAAATTTTTTCTTTTGTAATGTACCCGATCAAGCCTTTTCTACTTGTTGTTGGCTTGTCTCTCTTTTTCCACATTGGTTTATACCAGATTTTATATATTCTGGACTCTAATCCTTTGCCACGCATGTGTGCTGCACACAGCTTATTCCACTGATTACTTCCATTTTACTCTGTTGACGTCTTTTGGTGTACAGAAACTTTTCATTTTAATGTAGTCAAATTTGTTGATTTTTACCTTTGTGGTTAATGTTCTTAACATTTTGTTTAAGAAATCCTTTCCCAACTCTAAAATAATGAAGATATTCTCCTATACTGTAGTATACTATAAAAGTGTTGTAGTTTTGACTTTCTAATTTGTCTTATCCTACTGCAACTCATGTGTTTTATGAGTCTTATTTCAGTTTTTTGTTATCAATATCCAGCTGTCTTAGCATCATTTATGGAAGTCTTTCTGTACCAAACAATGTTGCTACTCCATCCAGATCACCTCAGATTGACTTTTTAAATTTTTGAACAGGTATGCTTTTGCTTCCAACAGGTAATAGCTGCCGATCTTTTATGAAGGACTGTCCTTGGACCACTGGAGACCATTTTGCCTCTCCATTTAGAAAGCCTTGGAAGTTCCTAGGAATTCACATGGCCCGGGGGTGGCCCTTAGCCGGTGACTGAGGATGCCAGAGTGTGAAACTCCTTGCCTTTCTGGACAATCCAGAGGCATGACTCACACTCGAGTGTTCCCCTGTGGGGTCCTGTGCATTCTTTTGCACACAAATCCTAATCTAAGTGTCTGCTTCCGGGAAACTCAACCTAAGACACTGTCCTTTTCTCCCCTATCTTCTGAGTCACTCACATCCCATCTCAAGTGCCCACACATGCATTAGTCTACCTGGAGGATTCTATTCTGTATCCATTGGTCAATTTATGTAGCCCTGTGACAAAATCACACTATCTTAATTATAATAGGTTTGGTAGAGTTCTTAATATCTGGTAGAACACATCTTCACACTTCTTTCTTTTCAAGTGTTTTGTTTACTTAGCCCATATAAACTTTAGAATCATCCTGTCAAGTTAAAAAATAAAACTAACATTTTCAATTTTTATCTGTAAATCAAATTTGGGGAGAATTGACATCTATATAATATTGAGTCTTCCAATTCATAAACTTTGTATATCTCTCCATTTATTTAAGTTTTCTTTAATGACTTTCAAAAATTTTTTTATAACTTTCTCCATGGAGGTCTTATTAGCTTTTGTCAGATTTGTTCCTAGCTACTTCATACTTTTGATGTTACTGTAAAAGTTTTTTTTTTTTCATCTATTAATTGTTTCTTGTTTGTGTATAGAAATAAGTTGGGTTTTTATTAATTCCAGAAAAGTATCTGCAGATTTTGGAGGGATTTTCTCTGTCCACAGTCATGTCACTTGTTAATCATTTTTCAGTCCGCCTTATCTCATGAAGCTATCAAAACTGCAGCTCAGGTCCACAGCTCTTTTCTTCAAATTGACAACTTCCCTCCTGGCCAAATCAGCTTTGACTGATGGGTTAATCTATCTGGGTTCTCATTTTCTGCAGATTTAGCCTTATAATTCCTTACTCTCTTGAGAGCTCCTTGATTCTCTTTAAAACTTAAAAAAAAATTTTTTATCTAAATTTTAAGTTGTTCTCAACAACAAAGTTGAGTCAAATAAGCTAGAGAATTTCACTTTCATTTTTAAAGACTTAAATTTCACGAACACAATCAACTGTCTGGTGAAGACAGATCTATATATCACAGAGTTGTAACAACTGTTTCAATACTGTGGACAGAGCTCAGAGGCTAAGCAGTGAGGATGAGAGAATCTGATCTGAACATACTGTGAATGTTGAGCCAGTGGGATTTGCTGATGGTTTGAATAGAAATCATGTAATAAGAAGGAAAAAGTCAAAGACGGTGGTAAGGTTTGTGGCTTGAGCAAGTGGAAATGTAGGGATGCCATTGACTGAGATGGGGAAAACTGAGGGAAAAGCAGATTTTGGGGGAGAAATCACAAATTTGGTTTTGAATATGCTAAGTTTGGAGTGCCTATTAGACATCCAAGAAGAGATGTTGAGTAGGCAGTTGGCTCTGTGAGTCTGAGGCTCAGGGGAGAGATTGAGACTAGAAGCATAGATTTGGGAGTTGTCAGCACATAGATCATATTTGAAGCCATGAGACTCGCTGAGACTATCTGGTCAGAAAAGGAGTCCTAGGACTGACTCCTAGAGCACCTCAACAGTTATAATTTGGGGGAGGAGGAGGATCTCTCATAGGAGAGGAGCTGTCTCATAGGAAGAGCCAGTGGGGGAACTGGGCCTTAGAAGCCAAATGAAAAAAGTTAACCACATCACATAGCCAGGCAGAAGGCTAACAAAAAATAGATTGGCCTATGCAACTTTCTTACCCCTCAACATGAAGCAACAAAGTCCACAGAGTACTGAGGTCTGGAGTTATATTTCATGATCTGCCTTCAGTGTCTTTATGGAGTTAAGTTGGATAATCAGAAAAACAATGAATTCTAGTTGATGTACTTTTTGGTCCTTTGCTTCCCTCTTATTTACTATGAAGATTTAGTCTTTGCTGGGAAGGGTGGAGCTAGATTAGGATGAGTTTCTGACAGTTATTGAGGTCATGAGATTCATATCATGCTAGGTCTAGGGTGCAGAGGGAGCAGGGAGATGTTACTGTGTTTCTCCTCTCCAGGTAAATTAACAGCAGCAGAACTGCTAGAAATATCTCCTATAAGGCCATCAGTTATTGATTTTACAACTACTTTTGGAAGACTTGCCACAGTACAAAGTAAAGGATTTAGTGATTTGGGGTTACCTTCTGAAGTAGAATGATTTGGTATTTTCTGCCTTCTTAATTAACACCATCTTTTAACTAAAAAAAGAGACTTCTGATGAGCTTGGTTGGTATAATATAAATTTGTAAAAAATAGTAAGATAATTAAGGTGGAAAGTGAGGAAAATTTTATCCAGGCAACACTGTGAAACAATACTAGTATTTTTGTTCTTTTAAAACATTCCTGTAGTTCCATACTGCAGCAATTCAGGCTGGGGTTTGCCCTGAGGAATTTCGCAGTAACGCCTTTGACCTTGTTGAGGGTCTGCTCATCCCCCGTTACCCACTGCTGTGACCCACTAAGCAGTACCCACTGCTGTGACCCACTATGCAGTGTGGCTTGGTACAGAGAAAACCCCTGGGCGCGCATGTTCAGACAACACAGGGCCAAGGGAACTGCGGCTTCACTTTCACTTAGCAGGGTAATTTGTTGAGAAATTTCAGAAGGTGAATGAATACTAAAAATGACGGATGCTGGTGAGCTGAGGTGGGGGTGGTGAGAGTCATTGATTGAGGGTATGCGAGCTATGAACGAAGGCTACTAGACAGGAGGGACACTAGGTCAAAGGAACACGAGAAAGGGCTGCTCTGCAACCTGAAGGTGGCTCGGAGGACCAAAAGCACTTTTAAAAAATATGCAGGCTGATGATTAACGCTCACAGCATTTCACCAAAATTTTTACAGAGCTGTCCAAATGTTTCAACACCTGCTTCACATGAGACAAAATCCTCTTGTAAACAGCAGCGAGTCATTCTCCAAGGCCTGTGAGAAGGGTGCTCTTGGGTATATGCACATTTTCTCCAGGTCCCCTTTGATGGACGGTGACTGAAAACGTAGCATAACCTTCTTTGCCCCAGAAATGTCTGCTGAAAAAGGGAAAATTCTAAGGGGAAAAAAAACAGGACATGTATTATATACCTAACCACATAAATAAATCCATCCCTTGTGTATTTATGTAGGTGGAAAACATGATAATTACATTTCCAAATGGTTTTTGAAACCCCTGCAAATGTACACTTAAAAAGTCATAGCAATTAATGGAGACTGGATGGCTCATTAGTTGTGAGATAAAGAGGCATTTCCTTTGGATGGCCTCTTCCCAGAAGGATGAGGCCAGAAGCATTTTGATTAAACAGCAAAAAGACATCCGTTGTGAATAGAATAGGAGAGATCAAAAAACCCGTATTGCAACTTTTTTTGTTGTTGTTTTTGAGGAAGCTTGGCCTTGAGCTAACATCTGTTGCCAATTCTTCTCTTTTTGCTGAGGAAGATTAGCCCTGAGCTAAGTTGGTGCCCATCTTCCCCTATTTTGTATATGGGACACCTGCACAGCATGGCTTGATGAGGGGTTCATAGGTCCGTGCCTGGGATCCAAACCTGCCAACACCAGCCCCCAGAACCGGAGCACATGAACTTAACCACTACACCACTGGGCAGGCCCCCCATATTGCAACTTTTAGGACCATTATTCATTTATTCACTCTTTCAGTCAATATTTATTGCATCTATTATATGACAGGTACGCTTATAAAAGAGCTGGAAATGCTAAGAGGAATAAAACATTGCTTGTCCTCAGCGAGTCCATCATACGGGGAAAGAAAGGCAGGTGAACCTAAATTATACCACAGCGTCATGGAGGTTCTCATGGAGGAGTGATGGGTAACTACGGAAGCACAGAGAGAGAATGTGAACTGGGGTGATCAGAATGCCTTATATTCTAACGATTTGGCCAAAAAAAGCAATTTGTTTGAAAGCATGCTAGATGGCCCAACTCTTTAATCAAAATGACAACTTCGCCAAAAGAAGAGTATTCACTAGTTTTCAAAATAGTAACGATGTTGTGCTATGGAGTCATTTTGCAATGCTTTATAAATTTTTAAGTATGTTTGCCCATTTTCAGGGCTTTTAATGATAACTTCTAAATTTCTTATTCATTTTAGCCAAGTCCTCTAAAACATAAGCTTCTTGAGGGCAGGTACTATGTCTTTTTTGTTCACAATTTCATCTCATACCTATTGCAGTACCTGACAGGTAGGTTTTAAACATATGTTAGTAAAGAAATGAATGAATTATTTCAGTACACACAATTTATAAATGTTAGACCATAGGACTACCTTAATGTGCAGCAGTAGAAGTACCTGTCCTCCAATTCAGTTGCCCCTGGCACACACCCTTCACTTCCACCTGAGATATTTGTGGTACAGCTCTTTTGGACTCTTTGTAGGATACCCCTGAAATTCAATTCCAAGCCCCAAACAACCCATTTTGAGGACATTAAAACCTCTGATATTTCAGGGCCAGCCTGGTGGCACAAGTGGTTAAGTGCATGCACTCCGCTTCAGTGGCCCAGCGTTCGCAGGTTCAGATCCCGGCGCTCACCGCTTGTCAGGCCATGCTGTGGTGGCGTCCCATGTAAAGTGGAGGAAGATAGGCACGGATGTTAGCCCAGGGCCAGTCTTCCTCAGCAAAAAAGAGAAGGATTGGCATTGGATGTTAGTTCAGGGCTAACCTTCCTCACCAAAAAAAAAAAAAAAAAACCTCTGATATTTCCATTCATCCCATGAATACAAGGTGACCCTGCCCTATATTGATTTGTAAAGAGATCTCTGAAGTGGTGTAGTTATGGTCACATTGACGGTCTCCAGCGAAGGGAACTGGGTATTTCGAGGACAAGACTTAGGGGGAGGGTTTTGTTTGTGTTTGGTTTGGGATTTTGTTTTTTACTGTACACTCTTTTGAATAGTTTGAGTGTTGTACCATGTGAGTCTGTCCTGTTAAAAAGTAATGAGTTTTTTAAAACATGCTGATGTAAGCACTGTGAACTTTTGCTACATTTGTCTTGTCTTTTGTCTTTTAGGGAATTCTATCGGATAATCTACATATGCATTCAATACTAGAGTGGATTGAGATCATTTTAAGCTAATGTATCTTTCTTAAACACTACTTTTTTGTTCAAAATGTAATCATCATACAAGAGATTTTGAAGGGATTTGAACATAATGTGATTTTCTCCTTTCTGAGTGATCATTTGAGGGGGGAAATTCATCTTATATTTGATGTCAGGTATATAAAATACGTATTTACCAATCTGTGGCCAATGCAGATTAATCATTAATCATAACACATGCAAGTACCCTGATTTGGCCATTGGAAGGGTTGAACCAGACCGTAAAATGCACTTACCATTGTAATAATGAAAACAGTAGGATAATATGGCCAACTGATGGATTTTCCACCAATTTTCTAGTTCCTTCGGACAAATTGATGAACGTGCCAAAGAAGCACTGTTTCAAATGTCACTTTTTATTTCCTTGATTGTATACCATAGCTCATATATTCAAAATCAATATGGAACAGAGGCATTTTAAAGGCTAGGAAAGCTTTATTAAGCCATATTTTCTCTTTTAACAGTGATTTTTCCTTCCTAAAAATATTTTAGGATCCAGCTAATGAATTAGATGACTTATTGCAACTTTTAAATTTTAAAATACCCAGTTCATCAAGAACTAACAGGGTACACAATGGCAGCTGTGATCCAGCTCAACAAGATAGTCTCCCCATGATACATGCTCTCTGCTATTTCATTGGCTTTTTCTCTTATAGTTCGTATAGGAAATGTGTTCAGTAGTAGTGATGTGCCAACTTCTTAACAAAATTTTGCTCTCAGAGCTGGACAAAGTGCGTGATGCCCTTTTTTGTTTTGAAAGTGAATAACATGCAGATACTGTTGCCCATTGATAGAGAAAGTCTTAGCTACAGACGATTTGCTGTGTCCAATTACTGACTCAAATAAAGAAAAATAGAGAACAAAGAAAAGTCACCTTAAAATGTGACTCAGACAAAGAATAATAAACAGTGCCATTATCTCTTCTTAAAGAAATACACAAATGTCTTCAATATACTCTATTAGCACAATATATTTTGAGATTTCAAATATACTTTCTAGTTTTATGGGGCAAATGTCAAGGTCTCAATGAATTTATCCCCAAGAATCATATTTTTGTGTGTTTTTACTCCAGTGTGTCCTCAGAAAACATCAACCAATTTCAAACCCCACTAATCCCATGGAAAATTGCTAAGGGCAAATCCATTACTGAAGGTCTCTAGGAGGCAAAGCTCACTAGCTCTGTGCCAAAGCCCCCTCCTCTTGTGTTTGTCTTAGAGTAGCAGCTGTCCCAACAAGCACGCCATTCTACACATGAGAAGGAAGTGGTGATTGTAGTTCCAATCACCCAATTCCAGGGGTAGCTAAACTACCCCTGGGGGATTTACAGATACCTTCGTACATATGGTACCATACACTGATTTTTTAAACGTGACTTAGATCTGATGCAAAAGAGTATTTGAAATTTTATGTATGCCAGTTAAAATGCCAGTTTACAAAAACAGTTTACTATCCACAAATGTAGGCTTGGGAGTAGGGGTGTTGAGCTTGGAGAATTGGAAAAATAAGTAACTCCAGAGTGACTGGAGTGTGAGAGACACAGTAGCATAAGATGAGCCATAGAAATCGTGTAAGGATTTTGAACTTTATCTCATGACAATGGAGAGCCTAAGTGACAGATTTGGGTTTTAGAATTTCCCAGGATTCCGTGAGGACAGTAGATTACAGTTACTCAATAACACTTCCAGACATTGAATTGACTTGGTTAGTGCCGGCCAGTCCTCAGCTCTCGCTACTTGTTAAATTTACATCCGACATACGCTGATCACAGATCGGCTGAGTGAAAAATAAAAAGAGATATCCTCAACATCTCTCTCACATTACAGATGCCAACACTAGACAAGTCTGTTAGTACTTTCATTTTAATTTACTATTTTCATGGTTAATAAAACATATGATAAACTGTGCTGCAAACTAACTATAGAAAGTCTCAGTTGAAAAGAGTTCCTTGATTTAAAGAAAAAAAATTCCATTTGGGCTCGATTTAAATCTCCAGAGGCTCGAGTTCTTTTAAATGCAATTCATGGTAGCATGTTTCAAACGGGGTGTTTAATAGAACTCATTGACATCAGACCTTTTATGTGGCCTTTAATGTAGCAATTCTCTACTATAAAAATTGCCTTAATGAGAAGTTTAGAAGAGTTTGAAATCATTCATTCTGAGGAAGGAGTATAGCTGGGTTTGCCGGCTGAATAACCAACACCTCACCATGAGGAAAATGAAATGAAGACAAAACGCTAGCCATACAACATGTGAGATTTAAAATATACCACAGAGTTTTATTTATTTTTTACGTCTTCATTTAAAAAGAATTTTCAGCTTTACTGAGGTATAATTGACATATACATTTGTAATGTATTTAAAGTGTACATCATGAAGATTTGATATACATACACATTTTAAAATGATTCCCACCATCAACTTAATTAACACATCCATCATCTCACATAGTCACCTTTTGTTTTTTCTTTTTGGTGAGAACACTTAAGTTCTCCTCTCAGCAAATTTCGATTATACGACACAGCGTTCTCAGCTATAGTTACTGTGCTTTACATTAGGTCCTCAGACCTTATTCATCTCATAACTGAAAGTTTGTACCCTTCAGCTAGCCTCTCCCTGCATCCCTGCCCACTTGGCCCCTGGCAACCACCATTCTATCCTGTTTCTTTGAGTTCAACTTTTTCTTTTTTTTTAGATTTCACATATAACTCTATGTCCATTGTTAATCCTTTTTAATTGGGTTATTTGTTTGTTTGTTTTTACCATTGAGTTGTATGAGTTCCTTGTATGTTTTGGATATTAACCCATTATCAGATAACATCATTTGCAAATATTTTCTCCCATTCAGTAGGTTGCCTTTTCATTTTGTTGATGGCTTCCCTTGCTATGCAGAAGCTTTTTAGTTTAATATAGTTTATATTTTTGTTTTTTTGTTTTTTGTTTATTTTTGCTTTTGTTGCCTTTGTTTTTGTTATCAAATCCAAAAAATCATTGCCAAGGCAGATGTCAAGGACCTTACCCCCTATTTTTTATTCTAGGAGTTTTACAGTTTCAGGTCTTTGTTCAAGTCTTTAATCCGTTGCGTTGATTTTTGTGTGTGGTATAAAATAGGTGGCTAGTTTCATTCTTTTGCATGTGGCTGTCCAGTTTTTTCCTACACCATTTCTTGAAGAGACTATCCTTTCACCATTGTATATGCTTGCCTCCTTTGTCGAAAATTAATTGACCATATATACATGGGTTTGTTTCTGGGCTCTCTAGTTCTCCCATTGATCTACATATCTGTTTTTAGGCCAAATAATACTGTTTTGATTACTATGGTTTTGCAATATAGTTTGAAATCAGGGAGTGTGATGCCTCCAGTTTGTTCTTCTTTCTCATGATTGCTTTGACTATTTGGAGTCTTTTGTGGTTCCATATGAATTTTAGGATTGTTTTTTCTATTTCTGTGAAAAATGCCATTGGAATTTTGATAGGGATTGCACTGAATCTGTAGACACTTTGAGTAGTATGGACATTTTAACAATATTAATTCTTCCATGAACACAGAATATATCATAAGGTTTTAGATTCTTTGTTTGCTTGTTTGATTTTTAATGATAAACACATCATCTATATAGATAATACAGACAGGACTGCCTCTTCTCTTTCCCAAAGAACTCTCCCCTATTTTGCAATTTACAACTGACTTGCTGGTTTCCAATGTAAAGGATTAGAATCAACAGTAGGACCAAATATAGGGTTCTGCACTGGTTGGGGGATTTTTCTCTAGACTAATGTATTTTTATTAAGTAAATTTATATACAGTAAATTTATACACAGTAAAATTTATGTACAATAAATTTCACCCTTTCTAGTGTTCTGTTCATACAGTTACATTGCCACCACAATAAAGATATTGAAGAATTTCATCACCCCCAAAATTCCCTCATGCACTGTTTAGTCAACTGCACTTTCTGCCCCAGACCACACCAATTCTCACCTGCTTTCTTAGCTTATAGCTTTGAATGCCATATAATATATAGAATATATAGCCTTTGAGCTTGGCTTCTTCATTCACCTAGAATAATGCATTTGGGATTCACCAATGTTGTTGCATTTATCGACACTTCATCCATTTTTGTTACTGAGCAATAATCCATTGTACAGATGTACCACAGTATGTTTATTCTAGAATTGTTTTTTATGTGAATATAAGTTTTCCTTTCAATTGGGTAAATATCTAGGTGTGGAATTGCTGGATTTTATTGTAAGTATACATTTAACTTTATAATAAACTATCAAATTGTTTTGCAAAGTGGCTGTACATTTTTTCTCACCAGCAATAAATGAGAGTTTCAGTTTCTCCACATCCGTATCAAACCTTGGTGTTGTCAGGGATTTTTATTTTAGCCGTTCTCATGGGTCTGTAGCGATGTCGCGTGTGGTTTTAATTTGCATTTCACTGGTGACTAATGTTGATCATCTTTTCATGTTCTTATTTATCATTGATATATCTTTGGTGATGTATCAGTTAAAATATTTTGCCCATTTTTTGATTGAGTTGTTTGGTTTCTTGAGTTTTGAGAGTTCTTTATACATTCTAGATACAAGTACTTCTTCAATTATGTGTTTTGAAAATATTTTGTATTATTTTGTGGCTTTTTTTTAATTCTTTTAAGAATGTCCCTCAAAGAGCAGAAGTTCGTAATTTTGGTAAATTCCAATTTATCAATTTTTTTCTAAGAGATTATGTTTTTGGTATCATCTCTAAGAAATCTTTGCATAATCCAACGGCACAAAACTTTTCACCAGTGTTTTCCTATAGAAGTTTTGAAGTTTTAAGTTTTATATTGGGTCTATGATCCATTTAGAGATAATTGTTTCAGGTACGGGTTGAGGTTCAAGGTATGGATTGCAAGGTATCGGTTAAAGTTCATTATTTTTTTTACAAATGAAGGTCCAAATGTTACAGTGCCAATTATTGAAAAGACTATCCTTTCTCTATTTAATTAATCTTGCACTTCAAAAATTTAAAAGCAGTATAATTTAAAATAGCACCCAAAACATAAAATACTTAGGTACAAATCAGACAAAACATATGCAAGATCTGTATGCTGAAAACTACGGAATACTGATGAAAGAAATTAAAGAAGACTTAAATAAAGGGAAAGATAAACTGTGTTGATAGGTTGGAAGATTCCACATTGTTATGTTAAGATTTCAATTCTTCTTCAAAAGGGCCCTATAGATTCAATATGATCCCAATCAAAATCTCAGTAGAGTATTTTTTTTTGGAAATCGACAAGCTGATTCTAAAATTTATATGTATGAGAAATCCAAGGATCTTGAATAGCCAAAACAATTTTGAAAAACAGGAACAAAGTTGGAGGACTCGTACTACCTGCTTTCAACACTTACTAAAAATTACATTAATCATAACAATATGGTATTGGCAAATGGGTATATACAAAAATCAATGGAACAAAATAGAGAGTATAGAAATAGACTTATATGGATGAACAATTGAGTTTTGACAAGATGCAAAGGAAATTCAATGAAGAAAGGATTATATTTTCAACTAATGGTGCTGAAACAACTGAATATCTGTATTTTAAAAAACAAAGCAAAACATGGGGCCATGGTGGACTTACAGAAATCCGAAAGGAAAGGACTCACTTCTCTCTGTAAATTTCCATTCCCCTGATGCCCCAAGTCACCTTTCTTAGCCCCTCAATATGACTCAACAATGCAAAACAACCCATCTTCCTATGAGAGTTCAGGCTTCCAACGTTTTTTCTGTGTTTATATACCATCAACATTTTTTATGTCTATTGTCATTTGTGAATTGTCTTTTCATTTCCTTAGTTTTTCCATTGAGAGTATTCATCTTTCTCTAGTTGATTTCTAAGTGTCCTTTATATGTGTAAGATGTTATAGTTGTGTTTGACACACACCATTCAAATATTTTTCCCAAGTTTCTCATTTGCTGTTTAATTTGGTTTGCATACTTTTTGACATACAAGAGTTTTCATTTTTATGCAGACAAGTATATAAATCTTTTCCTTTTTGGCTACATTCTTATTCTGAATTCTCTTGAAGAACTTCAAAGAGTCCATGAACCCTTCAGAAACGTATCTTAAAATTAGATGTACATATGAGCATATGAGATGTACAAATAAAGTAGGTTCAATTGTCCTTTTATGAATTCTTACCTACTTCAGTGTTTAGTTTTCTTTTCTGGTACAATATAGGTCTAGTGGTAAGAGAATCTTTCTCTACATAAACATTCCCAAACTCTTTGAAAAAGCATTGGCAATCACAAAGAAGTCACAGACATAAATTGCAGAATTATAGTGTAATCAAATAATTAATAAAAAATATTTAGAAGATATGATTTGCTTATTTATCTCTAACTCCTTCTTCCAAGTATTTCAAAGCATTTGATAGGCACCATAATAGTTTACTGCTGTCCTCATCAATGGTACTTTTAAAGTATTCATGTGATGTGGAGGTTTGCATGGATAATCCTTTTGAAATCTAGAGCCTAAAATGGTAATCAGCTTAACCCACACACGGGCAAATAAGATAAGGTGGACACTTTTGAGTCAATTCTTCTAAAGGGGAAAATGAATACCAAGTTGCTGAAACTCAGTTTCCATGGTGAATTTGTTCCAGAATAATTTTTTTTAAAGAGCCCAGTTCCATGATACTTCCCCTAAAGCTGCTTGATGAATAGAAAAGAAATGGGGAGTTGCTGATGTTAAAAGAGACAAGAAGATATAAGTATAGTTACATATTATACAAATAGGTAATTTGCATGTTGAGCCATCTAATCTTGCATTGGCTAGGACACACTACAGCACATTTTCCAGAAATCTAATGTTTCAGTTATTGGAAAGAACCCAACAATCTAATCCTAATGCAGTGTCACATTTCATTGCTGAATAAGTCAATGCATAACGTAGAATTAAGAGGCTCATTTATTATATGGTCATAAATTTCAGAGCGAAAAAGGCAAATTGGGTATTTTGGAGTAATTAATGGCTTTGGGGGAAGAACAGCCAATTTAAGGTGATTAACCAAATGAAAGGAGAAGCTCACCTAGACTCCTTGGCAAAATCTCCTGGGGCCGTGACAAGGATGGTACTTATGTTTGCCACTCTTCATCCATATTAAAAAAAGCCTTATTAAAAGTCAAAAAGAAATAATTGCAATTCTTGGGTTTTTTTTAATCAGCACATCTGAGGAAAACACCCAGTATTTGTCAGGAACAGCTCTAAGTGGCCCAGCTCACCCGGACCTGCTCTGAAATGTCTTCTGCTCTCCACTCAATGTATTCCCTCATCCTGACCAGATAGGACGATTGTAAACACACGGAGAAGGAAGTGCCACAAGGAAAATTCTTCTCCAATTGAAGAGAATGATTCTTTAACTTAAATCTAAAGATTGTGGATAATTTTTCAATAGCCCAAGATATCATAGTTCTGGAGGAACCTATACACTTAACTGAATGTAGGTAAGTGTGGTGTCAATTCCTTAGGAAGCTCATAGATTCTGTAGCAATTTATATCAAGGCTTATTTTTAAAACAAGAACAACATTCTATAAAGTCAGCAAATGGATAACAAACTCTGTAGTCAGCCGAATTAATCTTTATAGCAATAATTCTAAAGTTAAAAGGTTGTAGACCCAAATAAGGGTCTACAAATCAGAAATTATTTCTAGTTTCAGATCACAGGGAAAATATAAGCGCCAGGATGTGAGCGATACAATAGCAAGTTAAAAAGTTGTCAAGCACTATTTTAAGGGGGAATATGATTAAAGATAAATCCTGAAAAATATTTTAAGTACAGAATTAAAAACCAAATCAATTCATACCTAATCTGGAAAAGCATCCATAAAACATATATCTGCACGCCATTTCTTATACTATGAGCAGCAGGTCTTCATTTACAGCAAATGCTGTATTTCTGTCTTTTCAAAGGAATGATGTTAAGGTCAAAATCACTTATCTCAAGTCAAATATCTGCTTTCTGAGACTGTTACATAATCAGTTAGGCCTCAGCTTTTCCAGAGGAGACTGGAACCGAGGTCCCTGCCACTTGGCCTTGGAAGGAGCAGTCCCGGGGCAGTCTTCCTGAGGTGCAGGTGTGCTCCGGTGCACGGCGCCCTGCCTCTGGAGTCCAGCTCGACATTTGAGGAAAGGGAAAACTCAGCTTGCTCTTTGTCCTCAGGAGAGGAAAACTTGTGCCAGAAAATATCAGCCATATTTCTAAGCTAAAACTGACTAAACCTAAAGCTTCAATTGTCAGGTGGGGTCCTACATTCTGGAACATCCGCCACTGTAGCTTCGCAGGGGATGTGGGGAAGCCAGGCAAGTCTACGAGTATTGTCAAAAGGGATACATTACTAAAAGTATCAAAAGAACCTCATTAAGACAGCACATCACCTGTAACACTGTCTACATGCCTGGGTCCCCCAAGGATTATGATATAGAAATGTTCTGGGGAACCTCAAAAATTAGAGACGCAGCACAGCAATTTATCCTAACCAGAGATATTTCCACATTCACATGGAAAATTTGAGTTAAATGACCATTGGGGAGGTTAAAGACATTCAGAATAAAAAGGTATTTTGAATACAACATTACAGAAATAAATATTGATTTTATGCCATATCAACCATCTTTTTGGGTATGAGGGCAGCATTATTTGGATTAAGCTGCAGGCAGGGTGTGAACGGGAATTTAATTCCGAATTGAAGCAATGAGAACTGGAAGAGCCCTTAGAAACCCACTGGGCCAGGCATTTCCAGACCTCCAAGTGCTTAAGAATCATTTAGGGAACTCAGGGATAATGCAGACTCCCAGACCCCACCCCAGAGATGCCAGCTCTGGGAATCTGCTTTGGTTCTGAAGCAGGTGATATGTGGGATTTAATGGGGGAAACACTATTTAGTCCCACACCTGTGGTGTACGGTAGAGGGAGTTGAGAACCAGAGAGGGTAAGTGCAATGCTCAAGGACACACAGTAAAATACTATCACACACGCTTCCCTGCTCTGGGGCAGAACACGTGGAGGCTGTCTGACATTCCAAGATGGTAGGAAACTAGCCACTCACTACTGACCCTGACTGAATAGCCTGCTTGTTACCAAAATGACGACTATTTTTGTTGAGTAAAGCAAATTAGATTCTGCCCTTAGTTATGTGGAAAAAATGAGTGGATAGCATTTAAGTGCCCCTTCTGTGGCAGAAATGCACTCATGTATATATGACATTCGCTGGCAATAAGGAGGGCTGCATTCTAGTCCTCCCTGAGCAATAAGATCCTGTTGGGCAAGTCACCCCTCTGCCTTTGACTTTTCGCATTGCTAGTGACGAAGCTGGGCTAGGAGACAACGTTATAGCTCTTCCAAACCTCAGATTATGAGTTTTGCCACAGGCAGAAATACCCAGCTCCCTTCTTCCATTTTAGTCACTTACTTGTTTCATAAATGATGATACTTACGCTCACAGTTAACAGTTAGTGAGTGCTGAGTGCTGGTGTCCCAAGCATTTTACATAATGTTTTGCACTTAATCATTACAATAACCCATTGTTGCTATATTCATTTTTCAGATGCAGAAACTGAGGTGCAGAGAAGTCACGTTTCTAAGGTTACATAATTAGTGAGTCATAGAGCTGGAGAGAAATCAGATAAGGGGGGAAAAAGAAAAGCAAGATGTTATGATGACATAATATATTTTAAACATTAGCTTTTTTCCGTCATTTTATGTTGCCCTTTGCCTTTTCCCTACATGAAACAGTTAGGCTCTTCTGTGCCTATTGCCTCAGAGAATGGATGTGACAGACAAAGGAGTCCTTTTCTGTCTTTTGTCTTTTAATTGCCCAGGCTTTGAGAGGAACTGAAATGAGTCACTACATAGATGATTTGGGAGAAAACATAAAGAGTAAAGTTTACACACACACACACACACACACACACACACACAAACACTTGCACACCTACGCAGGGGTCTGAGCTCACACAAGAGAAGAGCAGTGGAGAAGCAGCAATAAAAGTGTAGCCCTAGTAGCATAGAGCCTGTATCTTGCTACGAAGCCCTGAAGAGGTGGAAAAAATCTGCAAAGAGGTTCACGGAATATGAAGGGAGAGAGACTGAGCCTCATTTCCTGGGGGAAGCCAGAGATGGACAGCCAGAACCCAGAGAAGAAATGGCCAGCACCCTTAATGTCCACGTGGAGTTTCCATGTTCCAACATGACACAGAAGCATCAGAATGTTTATCATCTTCCTAGGAGCAGCATCACATACACAGAGAAAACTATTGGATCTAGGAGGACATGTCTGCCACTGTCTGGGTGGACAAATGGCAAAAGACCAGGCAGAGTAAAGGAGACCTCAGTGGCTATCTACATGGACAGATGACAGTGAGAATTGTATAGACCATTTCTATCACCTAAGCATTCTTTTCTTTTTTTAATTGAGGTCATATTGGTTTAATATTTTATAAATTTCAAGTGTACATCATTATATTTTGACTTCTGTATAGACTGCACAGTGTTGTTACCACACCACGTCCATTTTTGCCTGCCACCCAGAAAGCCAATCACCGAGATGATGAGATTGCAGAGAGAGAGAGGGTTTAATAATCACAAGGCAGCCAAGTGAGGAAACAGGAGAATGAATCCCAAATCCGCTTCCCAGAAAATAGGGACTCAGGGGTATTTATGGAGTAGGGGGCAAGGTGGTCTGAAATGATTGGAGGTGAGGAGAGATGAGGTAATTGATGATCTGCGCAAGTGTAGTCAGGTTTCAAGCCTCTTCATAGGACGCATGTCCACAGAATGGTGGCGTTAGCATGCCCTGAGCGTGGAGTTCCAACCTCTTGATGTCAAAATGTCACTTATTGGACACTTGTCTGCATGGGCCCAGTTGATGGGTTGGTGGTCTCAATCAGCCTGAAGTGGACAAGGGGTTCCAATTCCTGAAGGAAATAGCTCATACACCCATTACCATGGTGACCCAGGCTCCAGGGAGATGTCATCCATAGGAACCTAGTGGGAGTCAGACAGCATATTGCCCAAACAGCACAGTTAACAATGGGTAAGTTTATCATGAGATTTAAGTCCTCATCTTCCGTTCTGATAAGTTTCCAGGTAAGGCCATCTCCCTCTCCTTCCCCGGTACAGGGAAGAAGATACCTTTACAAATGGAGATTTCCTTTACAAATGTAAATGTCTCTTACAAAGGGTAACCAGAACTAGAATGGGCTTAGCAAGGACCCTCCCAGATACCCAGAGATGTCTATGGTGATGGCCTGTTCTGAGGGCAGGCCTCCCATCCCAAACTCCTTTGGTCAGTTAGTGGGGGTGGGGGCCAAAGTGTCTTTCAGGCAGAGACATATTTTGAGGCGGCCAATTCCGATCCCCCATAGTTACTAGCTGCTTAATCATCAATGTAACTGTTTGCTGGTTTCAGTGTTCACCACCAAAAGTCTACTTGCCAATTGTCACAGTCCGTATGTTTACCCCTTTTGCCCTTTCTCTGCCCCCTTCCCCTCTGGTAACCTCCAATCTATTCTCTGTATCTACGTGTTTGTTTGTTTATCTTCCACCTATGATGAAGTCATACAGTGATTGTCTTTCTCCGTCTGACTTACTTCGCTTAGCAGAATACCCTCAAGGTCCATCCATGTGGTCGCAAATGGCAAGATTTCATCTTTTTTTTTATAGCTGAGTAGTATTTCATTGTATATATATGTATGTGTATATATATTGTCCATTCGTCAATGGACACTTAGGTTGCTTCTAAGTCTTGGCTGTTGTGAACAATGCTGCAATGAATATAGGGGTGCAAATATCTTTTTGAATTAGCATTTTAGTGTTCTTTGGATAAATACCCAGAAGTGGAGTAGCTGGATCACATAGTATTTTCACTTTGCTGTAACTTGGAGAAAATGAGGTGAAACCTTGTACTGGTTGAAATTGGGTTTCTGCCATCATGGCAGAATTTAGGTTCAAAATAGAATACAATAAAATTTTATTTTATGCATATTTGAGTTTGTGAAATTATGTTTGTAACCAATAATGTAGCAATAACTCCACCTTTTGAAAGGCAGTCACTAACTTTGGGATATGGTATGGTTTTGCTTTTGCATTTGTGTACTTCTATCACTTTGGTGAAAGGGAAATACACCTATAAGCCTCTATCATATATGCATAGAGAAACTAACCAGAGATCTTTTAAATACTAACTGTAATACGGAACATAACATCATGCCAGTTACATTTGTAGCAGTTAAAGATAGTTGGAAAACCTCCATAGGAGCTCAAATAATAAGATGATGCTCTTATTTCTAGTCATGGATGCTCTGACCTCGGCACTAAACAACTTCCTCAGAATTGAGCAACCTCAGTTAGAAAGGGTATTATCAGGAGATGAGAAGCGTACCCTGCCAACTCCTTGATTTTGGACTTTTAGCCTCCAGAACTGTGAGACAATAAATTTCTGTTGTTTAAGCTACCCGGTCTGTGGTACTTCATTATGGCAGCCTTAGAAAAATAATACAGAAATGTAATTGACAAGAAAATTTTTTAAAAAAAGAACTTGACTGAATCATCAGGAAGCTAGGGATATCACACAGTGCATTACCTCTTCAACGCAACAGTGTAACACTTTTCCACTGCTTAGTGCAAACAGAAGAGGTTCCTGGCCCAGCCACGTCCAAAGTTACTAGAACCTCTGGCCTATTGTGAAGAACTCCTCCAATACGTCATGCTGGTAGAGAAAGAGCTCAGCTTTGAAAGATATTGCTCTTTTCTTTAATCCTTAAGGGAAGATGATTTGATTCTTTATTCTTTACTCACCTCTAAAGAACCCACAAAAACCACTGCTACATTTATGTATACTCATGGTATCATTACAGACATTTACGTATAACAGAAGTTCAAAGTTCTACAGAAGTCTTTTACATCCTTTTAAAATCCCCCTTTCAGGGCCAGCCCGGTGGCACAAGCGGTTAAGTGCCTGCACTCTGCTGCGGAGGCCCAGGCTTCGCCGGTTTGGATCCCGGGCGCGCACAGATGCACCGCTTGGCAAGCCATGCTGTGGCGGCGTCCCATATAGAGGAAGATGGGCACGGATGTTAGCCTAGGGCCAGTCTTCCTCAGCAAAAAAGAGGAGGATTGGCATTGGATGTTAGCTCAGGGCTGGTCTTCCTCACACAAAAAAAATAAAAAATAAATAAAATCCCCCTTTCTAGTTTAGAACAACAAACTAGACTCTTTTAAATCCAAGACAAAAGTATATGCACGTTACACTTTATATTAAATCAATTAAACTTAACAAGTAGTAGAGTTACCATCTAGTGACTTGAAGAATATCAACTAACTGAAACTACCTATCTAAGGTTAAATAGCTGGCTACATTTTAAAAAGAATTTTATAATACTTAACTCTAGCAACGCTTAAAACATTACACTAATATCCTCCAGATAAGACTCAGATATTTATTTTCTAGAAGCTGATTGGTGAGTTGCATTGTGTCTCATAACTGAACCCTTTGGTGAAGAAATAACTTCTTGTTTACATATTTATTTTCAATTGCCTAAGAAAATTTGTACTTCTCATTAATAAAGTAAAATTCCAAAGCCCTCAAACATTTCATCTTTTAAGGGAAAATGGATATATAGAAGTTTTTGGGAAAAGTCCAGATTATATAAAAAAATGAAAGAGATGCCAGGATAAATTCTTTGCATGAGTGCAGTATCTTGCACTTTGTAGGCACTGTCTATTTCTTTCTTTCATTATAAAAGTTTATGTGTAGGAAGTGTATTTTATTTCAAACTGAGTAAGCTGAATGAGAACAAAGGACTTTCTTCTTTAAGAGTACCTCATATTTATTTAGTATTTGACACAACCCTTCCAAATGCATTGTATCATTTGGTTTTGCAACAGACCTTATGAGATAAATATGAGTCAGCCAAATCTACAGAAAAGGAAACAAACTCAGAGAAATTGTACAGTTGGTAAGATCACCTAGCTAGGAGGTAGCAAAGTTAGACTTAAACTCAGGTTTCTGATTCCATATCCTGTGCCTTTCACTTTCTTTCCAGGCCATCCGGAAGCCTCTCTCTCACACCACATCTTTCAGGGTAGTTTGTCAACTGGGTTTATGTTACAGTAAAATACAACTTTTCTGCATGATTCCTTGGTCTTAAACTGTTGTAGCTGATCAAGGCCTATTTGTTGCCAGATCTCATTGGCAACAAATGAGATCAACACTTTGATCTCATTATACACGATCTAGTTCCAAGCCTCAGTCCCTGTAGTTTATACTTGCTACAAGTCATCTAATATTAAAGTCACAGGAAAACATTCTACTCCATTTATTTTCTTGCTCAGCTAGAATGGCCAAGAAGAAGCAATTGAATTATAGTTGAATTTATAGTATATATGTTATCAACAGGAAATAGTTAGATTTGATGTTATCATTTCTGTAATTACAAAACAAATATCCATTCTCCTGGAAGTTACCACAATATGGGAGTAATTGCCACACTATTAAGAATAGTTGCGTGACATGGTTATTCTTTTCATACAAACTATAAATTATGTGCTAAACATAATATAATTTATAATGAAAAACTTAACATGGCTTAAAGTAGCTACCAAATTCGAGTGGAGCTCTGTGGTCGTTGCAAAGTAATTACACAATAATTTAAGCCTCACAAACTAAGAAATTGCAAAGTACTTATGAAAAGCATTACCATGAGAAGTTAAATGGAACTTAAGATAGTTACTAACTCAATTTGGGTAGTGTTTTTTTGTTGTGCTAAATGGCAATCTCGTCATTATCTTTTTCTGAGATAGCATCTAACGTATTTTAACAAATGCTTCTCATTTGTCTTTATTCATATTATCCTAGACTCTCAATGTTGGAAGAAAACATTTAAACCAATTCTCTACCCAAACTGTGAGCCTCTTCTACAGCATTCGAGACAACTAGCTATTGGACTTCTTCTTGAACCACGGCAGCCCAGAGCTCTGTAAATTGATAAACGAAGTCACTGAACTGGTTAGGATTCTTTGGTTGCATGTGACAGGAGACCCAGCTCACACTGGCTTAAGGGAAAGAAGCAACCTGCAAGCTCAGATAATTGAGAAGCTCAAGGTTACTGGCTTCGAGCCTGGTTCGATCTAGGTGTTAAAATGATGTCGTAGGGATTCAATTTTCTCTTAAATATCTGCTTGAGTTTCTCTGTTGGCTCTGTTCTCAGATCGGATCTCCCCTTGTAGTTCATTACAAGATGCTCATCAGAAGATTCATCTACAACCTACTGGCTCAGTAATTCCAGTAGAGAGAATTTCTCTTTCCCAGTAATTCCAGGAAAGACCTGGAATGTTCTGATTGGGATGTTCTCTATCACATACCCTTCCTTGAATCAGTCACTATGTACAGGTTGGTTCGTGGGTCACATGAACATCTCTAGAACCAAGAGGGTAGGGTCATTCCCAAAGGAATACTGTGATACTGTTAATGAAAGAAGAAAGAAGGAATGCTGAGCAGAGAAACACAACAGATGTCCACGACAGGAAGATTTATTATCCTTCCTTTAATAGAGATATTTTTCTTCTTTCCCTTTTATAGTGGAGGACCTCTGGGAGATGAGTTCTGGTGAAAATAAAATGGATCCGATCAACAAATTGGCCCAAGCTGGAAGCTGACATCCGTACTGTTGGCATTGACCATGAGCACACCAGAAGGGTAATTACAAGTTTACAGAAGCTCTTCTTTTATTTTTCAATCAAACTGCAGTTACTCTGGACACAGTGTTCTTTAGCCTCAATCCACAGAGCATTGATTCACCGGCACCAATCTTTCAAAAGTACTTAACTTTTTCTTCTGTCTTTTCTTTAAATAGTAGTCGTGCATGACTCAGGATCTCTGCTGACAACATTCACCCTCTGCAGAACACTCTGATGAACCACAAAGCCCTGCTATACGTGATGACAACCTTAGAATCACTGGCTGGGGGATAAGGAACATCTTACACTCCTGTGGATGAGGGAGTCAGTTGTGTGGTGTAGAGAAGCTCGCCACTCTAGCTCTCAGGTGTAGCGGGCATCTGTCATTCCTTCTGGTTGCCAGGCAGCTAAACCTCATTCCGAAGGGGCTATTATCCACCTTACAGGTTTTTATGGGAGGCACACACATCTGCCATTGCAGAAGCTAAAAATATCCCAAACTCACTTTCCCAGTCCCCCTTGCAGTCTCCCTTGTGTGTGGTCATGTGCCCGAGGCTTCACAGATCAGATGCACCTCCTCTGGGCTTTGACTAAAGATGCAAGGAAGCAAAGACAGAGACAAATCTCCTCTGGCAATGCAGGCCACTGCTGTGAGATCTAGTCCTCAGGGCGACAGAGCAGTCATGCCAGCGCTATGCCCAGTGTCTGGGGTCATTTGTGTCCAGAGCTTAAGTGTATATCCAGGCTCAGTGGGAGCAGTTCAAGAGTCATCCTGCCTGGACTCATTTTGCAGTGTAACTTTGGTATTGTTCTCGACTGTAGCCTCTGAGCCTGGATTTCCAACACTCCCAGAGTTTCTATGAGCTTCTCATCATCTTTTTTTCTTCCCTGAAATAAGCCTAGAATCAGTATCTGTTGCTGGCATCCCAAAACTCAGGCTGATATAAAAGTTCTCATCTCATGCGATCTAGAAAGATTTTCCAGTGTGGTTGTTAAGGATATGGGCTGCAATCCTGTCTCTCATGTAATACCTCTGTGATTTTGCTGAAAATGTCTAACTGTTCTCATTCGCAGTTGTCTTAGCTGTGAGATGGGGAGAATGGTACCTGCTTCCTCAGGCTGCTGCAGAGTACAGCATGTCGCACACCTCTGGAGCACCAAGCCTCAAGATGAGCTTTTAAAATGACGAAAGAATTCTTAGGAGTGTGGCTTCTGAGTCACACGAGGCATTTACTCTCAGAGACAGAGCAAAGGAGGAATTTATATTTAAAAAGTAAAATTCTGTCATGAAGAACACTTAAGCATTTTTAAATTTTATAGTTTTCTAATCTATTTAAATAAGTTTATCAGCAGTAGAGGCCTAGATAAAGGGTGGAGGAAGCCCCACTAGGTGGGGAAGTAACTGACAGCTGTTTCTGAAGTAGCTCCCTGTGGGGGTTAAATGCACTTCATCAGCTTAGCTTACAGTTCTGATCTCTATAAAAATGTAAAAACATCAGTTGTGATTCCTATCATTTCTACTTCATTGTGCCTAACAGGTCTGATCAGATGTTGGTGTAAAGGTATGAAACAGAAGGGGATGGCTTGTGAGTCCTGGGAGGGAAGGGGACCTTGCAGCTGAATTAGAGGGAAAAATAACACAACAGTGGTCCCTGGGCCACCCAGACATGAGAGGAGTACATTTTCCATCATACCTTAGCCTTCCTCAAAATTGGTGATCTGACTCCCGTTTTGCTATGGAATTTTACTGCGAAACCAAAAACGTATGTGCTTGTTTTCCTTTTGGACTATAATTATAGCAGAAAATGCTCCCCCAACTCTTGCAGGCATTCACCCTGAAAGCTCATACAATTGTACCAGAAATTGGAGATGACAACCATGGTAGAAGGATTGAGAAGGAAGAAGGGGGTGGAAAAGCCCATGTTACTAAGTTAATAAGCAGAAGAACATGTAAATAGGGGCAGTTCCCTTACAATACCACATACTATTTCTTACACAGAGTCATTCTGTGGTTTGTAATCAAGTGTCTGAATTCTGAATTTATAGGCCCCAGGATGGTAAGTGTGGTTATGTGGTATTTAGCAATTTTGTGTGGTGCTGTGCTAAATATGGAAAAGTCAGAGAAGTATTTCAGTGCTTTTCCATTGAGTTACTCTGAAAGTTGGGCTGGGTGACAGCTAAAAAAACCCACTAGGCTGGCGAGGGGCAATCAGGTTCATCTGCTTTGGAGCTTAACTTTTGTTTGAGAAACACCTCTTTAGAATATGTCTGAATTAACTTCTTCCTTTTCGCTCAAGAAATTGCAGTAATTTCTCCAAATCTTGAAATGCTTCATATATGGAGATGAATTTCTGCTTAACATAACAGGAAGCATGTCCTGACAGCGACATCTGCTCAGGGGTCAGAGACGCGGTCTCTTCATGGTCCCTGAGACTTGGAGCTTAGGGCGGAGGCTCATGAGCCACAGCATTGGGCTCCAAGAGCATTTCCCACAGTGTTTGGGGCCAGGACATACAGTGAAAAGAACTTGGAGTCTGACAGTCTGGGGTTCAAAGCTTTGCTCTGCCACTTGCTGACACGGAATTCAAGAAAAAGTTTAGTGGCCTGTAACAGCCCTTTTAAATCTAAAGTTCAATAGTGGGATTATAATTTGATATAAAATTAAACTCTTCACACTTTCTATACCAAATCTCACTCTTTCAGGACCTGTGGTGATTTAGAAATTCCAAAACCAATGATATTTTAAATTATCTTTTAATTCAGTTTAAAAATCATACAAGGCATTTAATGTATTTCCTCCAGAATCACATCTCATTTTTGGTCCCAAATCATATTAATGTATCCCAACCTGTACCCTTAGCTGCTATAAGATCAGAGATTATAAAGCATTCTTAGCAGAGTCCAGCATGTGGTAGGCATTCAAGAAATTATAACAAAACAGAAATGGCAATATGATTTTCCTAAGTGTGCAGTTGCCTAAGGTAAGTACTTTGAAGAAAAAAATAGTTGCTCACGTGTATAAGCTGGTGGTAAGTATTTTAAAGAATCAGTCTTATTTCTCCGTGATTAAATCATCTATGGACTATTGAGACCTCTTAGATGGATATTTCCTAAGACTGACTAGCAAAAGAAAATTGTGATCATGAGGGTGATGGTGAACATGAGAGAAAAAAACAAGACAGGAATGACTTAGAATGAAGCAACCGTTCATTTCTAGTTCATGTATTCATTACCAATTCAACAATACTATTAAATATACTCCTCACTGCAATTTACTTGGAAGTCCCCAGGTGATGAGCTTCATAGAGTGTGGCCAAGTTGGTATACTCCCTCCTCTCCCAGCCAGAACTCCTGACAACGACTGAAACGCTAGACAGATATTCTTACCATTGAGAGATACACATCCCTGTAATGTAAAACCATGTTAAATCCATGCTTGTGATGTGACATTGACAACTACCCTTTCCCCTCCCCAAAGTTCCCGGCCTGGACACCATTTGTCACTAGTCCTAAGGATGGTGGAGAAGTTGGAAGTTCTTCCCCTGGAGATTTCTCGCTCCTGTGGCTGCTGTCTGCCCTGTGTCCTGTCTCCTTGGTGCCAGAGGACATTGAGGAACTGCTGCCTGCCCTCAGCCCTGCGGCTGTCCATCCTTCCTGGATTGTAGACAGAGCCCTCTCGTTTCCCAGGGGAAGGGTCTTTATGCAGGGTTTTTTTCTCTGATGTTCATCATCACCCTCATGATCACAATTTTCTTTTGCTAGTCAGTCAGTGCTGGTCTCCCTTGTGCTCACTCCTCTCAATCTCTGCCCATTGCCCCTCTTCATGGCACCCATCAAAGTCATGTTATCCATTGGTTGAATATCTGCCACATTTTATGATATAGCTTTCTAAGTGATGTGAGTGAGGTATGTGCAAAAGTTTTGGAAAGCAGAAACGGTGAGAAAATAACTAGCTTGGCCTAGGGAGACCTAGGCAGATTTCACAGAGGAGCTAGGACTTGACAGATGAATAAGAACACGACAAAGAGGGGAGTAAATGGAATTTCAGGCAGACAGAATGAAAAAATTGAAAGCATGAAAATCCATAGGGTCAGGAAAGAATCTTCACCAAGAGTGATGTGTTGAATGCATGGCAGAGGATAACTGGAGATGAGACTGGGAAGGGAAACTGGGGCCAAACCACAAGGACCTAAATAGACCAGTCTATGGAGTTCACATCCACTACACTGTTGGCACTACGAAGTCAACAACAATGTTAGATGTACCACTATGGGTGGTTAGGGAACAAGAGGAAGGTGTTGAATCAAGAGACACTTCAAAGAGAAAGTTACAGGATGAGGTGACTAATTGAAACTGAAAATAGATAGACGATGATGCCAAAGGTGATTCTGAGATGACATTTTTAATTCCTGCATTCTCTCTCTCTAGAGACAGATAGACAGATGACAGAGAGATAGAAGATATATCTATCTATATCTTATATAAGATATCTTATATATCTATATCTATCTTATATAGATATATAAGATGTCTATATCTATATCGATATAAAATATATATCATATATATGTAAAGATACATAAGATATATACATACAAAGATATATATATGTAAAATTATATGTCTATATCTATATCGATATAGATATAGGTAGACACAGATATAGCTATAGGTATCGATATAGGTATCTTCATCTTCCTTTCACCAGGAACCTTTTTTAAATCTAAACCCCTGCATGTGGGCCGGCCCCGTGGCATAGTGGTTAAGTGCAAGCGCTCTGCTGCTGGTGGCCTGCGTTCGGAACCCCGGCGCACATGGATACACCACTTGTCAGGCCATGCTGTGGCGGCGTCCCATATAAAGTGGAGGAAGATGGGCACAGATGTTAGCTCAGGGCCAGTCTTCCTCAGCAAAAAGAGGAGGATTGGCATGGATATTAGCTCAGGGCTGATCTTCCTCACACTAAATAAATAAATAAATATTAAATAAAAATGAAAATAAAAATAAACACCTGCATGTAATACACCACTATGATGATGAAGTACTCAGTACCTGCACAATAGACTAGAAGAGCTTCAAGGAGCTCGTCATTTTCTCAGAAGAGCTGGGCATCTGGAATAAGTTACAGGGAGGTTATGGAATTTTCTTCCCTGGAGGTCTTTTACAACAAGCTAAATATCCATCTGTCCGTGATGGCTTAGGTGTGGTCCTCTCCGAAGCCTGGGAGGTGGCCTGTTTGAGTTCTTGTGATCTCTTCCAGGCCTAGAATTCTATGCTTCTGCATCATTTTATGGCTTAACCCCAAGGTATATTATTCATTTGATAAAATAAATAGTAATAAGATGAAACTTGGAATCTTTATGGACACTGTCACAAAATGTATTCTGGAAATTCTTAAAAATTAGCCAGCGAATCCACCTATAAATAACGTTATAGGTCAAGATTTTGCAAAGTATTTTTGATGGAATTAGTGCTGCAATATTCTTGCACCAAAAAATGAGAAATGATAGAAATTCACAGTATACATTAGCATATCAAAGCCCTGAAATATCCTACAGGAAAGAAGCTTTTTAGATTTTCACCTAGAGCTTCTCAAAACTTTTAGAAGAGATATATTTATCTATAACTATATATATGACTATCAATCTCCCTCTCTCTTTCATCTATCTATATATATCTAAGTATGTATCTATCTATGAATTTTTAACTTCCTATGAAAATGGGGTTTTATAAAACACACTTTGGTAAATACTATTCTGACTTATTCTTCATATCATAAGAAAATCTGGGTTGGGTATATCACCAGTATAGCTTGTTCAAAGATGATCTTTGGTTAATTTGATAACTGAGTTATTTTAAAATTACAGTTTGCTCCCCTATAAAATGGAGATAATAACACCTACATCATAAGGTTGTTAAGAGGATTAGATAAAGTGACATTAGGTAAAGACCTGGCCCAGGGCCTGGTACCTTGTAGGTGCCCCATAAATGTTAGCTTCCTACCCTTTGCTTCTGCATTAAGTTTTGGTATCTCATACAGCTTACAAATAAATTCAATAGTTTAGGTGCAGAAGGTCAAGTGATCATCCCTCAATAATCACAGCTGTGGAAATGTGTGTGTATGTGTACAAGGGCTGCTATACAAAAATAAGAATATTTGTCATAAGTGGTGGTATCATGGTTGTTATTTCATTTTTAAAAAATTAATGGACTTTATTTTTTAGAGCAGTGTTAGGTTCACAGAAAAACTGAAAGTATAGAGAGTTCCCACATATCCCTTTCCCCACACACATGTAGCCTCCCCTACCATCAACATCCTGCACCAGTGTGGTGCATTTGTTACAATCAATGAACCAACAACGACACATCATTATCAACCAAAGTTCATAGTTCACATTAGGGCTCATTCTTTGTGCTGTACATTGTATGGGTTTTGACAAATGTATAATGACCTATACCCACCCTTATAGTATCATGCAGAATAGTTTCACTGCCTTAAAAATCCCCAGTGCTCCACCTGTTCATCCTTCCCTTCTCACAAGCCCCTGGCAACCACTGATCTTTCTACATAATATAGTATGTAGCCTTTTTAGGTTAGCTTCTTTCACTTAGTAATATCTTAAACCCTCTTTTAAAGGTCGTCCAACTGATTAAGTCAAGTTCACCCAGGATAATCCCCCTTTTCATTAACAAAAAGTCAACTGATTAGGGACTTTAATCACATCTGTCTTTAAGTTTTTTTAATAGAATATCTCTTATATCCTATCAGGATATTAGAATATCTTTTCAATGTAAGATTATTAGACTGTCTTATTAGAATATCTTTTAAATGTAAAAAAATAAACTGAAAATTGACAAATAAACAGAAGAAACAAATCAAAGAAAAATAAAGAATGCATATCATGAGTTGGGAACTTTGTACTGGAGTGCCCAGACACACTTGCTTCCTGTTTCCCCAAACTGCTGAGTTCCACCTCCTGCCAGACAATTTCAAGTTGCCCTACTTTTGTTGTTTCCTCCTTGGCTGCTGTCTTTGCGCTTCTGCTTTCTCTTCCAGGAGCTCAAATACCCTCTTCAGCGTTCTGTGTGGTTCTAAGGACAGAACAGGCTGCAATCAGTGAATGCAGAAAAACCAAGAGATAACATAGAGACAGCTCCTATTTATTTAGTGCTTACTCTGTGCCAGGCACTGTACTAAGCATTCTACATATGTTATTTCATTTAATCTTCTTATCAGTGTTGTGAGATCCATTTTAGAGTTGTGCAAACTGAGGCTGAGAAAGATTAAATGATTTTCCTACTGGCACAGGTAAGAATTAGCAGACGCAGGTTCAAGTCCAGAATGGCCTGTTTACAAATTCTTTGTACTTAACACTTCTTTATGCTCAGAGTGGTAACCTGAATACCATAGAGCAGTGACTCCCAAATGTTAATCCTGCCCTTAAGGATGACATTTTCACTGGGTGAGCTGTTCGGATTGCTCCTTGCTGGGCGTTTGCACTCCAGCACCCCAGGTGTGCGAG
Source organism: Diceros bicornis minor (assembly GCF_020826845.1). Taxonomy (NCBI): domain Eukaryota; kingdom Metazoa; phylum Chordata; class Mammalia; order Perissodactyla; family Rhinocerotidae; genus Diceros; species Diceros bicornis. The sequence goes on along the minus strand of NC_080763.1, from coordinate 3,988,855 downwards.
CCCCAGGGAGAAGCTGGCTTCCTCCCACTCCCTGAAGTGCTCGCTGGCTGTGTTCCTGACTGGCACCCCTGTCACAGAGTTTTTGGACCCACAAGGAAAAAAGTAGAAGCTTCTGAGCCCCACTGTTCTGCTTCTTAGAGCAGAACCTGACTATTCTAAATTGAGTGGAATGGCACTGAGTTGGCTTCCAATATTTATGTGTAACTTGACATTTGATTAAAAAAAAAAGAAACAGAGCTAGTTCAAGATTGTGATAAAAAACGAAGTGCGGCACCAAGACAGACATCAAGCTCTTCTTCAAGGTACACTGACAAACATAGAGCCTGGAAAACAAGGTCACACGTGACATCAAACAAAATTTTAGGTTACAATTTTCTGAATCTGAATTTTTAAATATAGGCCTTTTAAAAAATCAGCTCTCTCAAGGGATAATTCGAATATCCTAAAATTTACCAATTTTAATTTAGTTCAGAATTTTGAAAAAGGTAAGCAATCAGGTAACCAGCACGGCAATCCAGATAACAAAATATTTCCATCACACCAAAGAGTCCCCTCCACTTTTGCCACTTTACATCTTAATGTTTTCAAAACTTGCTAGGATTTTTGTTTTGGAATTCATTCACTCTATAGAAAAATATGGGAAAAATTCACAGCTTAGCAATGTTGAGTGTGTCACTCCATCACTATGGTGTCTCTCTCCATTTACTTGCCCTCTGTCATTTTTTATGGTAATACTTTGTAATTTTCAGTGTATGTGTTTTACATACCTTTTATTAAGTTTATACACATTTCATGCTTTTCATGTTATTGTAAATGCTGTTGCTTTTTAAATTTCAATTTCACATTGTCAATTCCTAGCATATAAAAATACAATTGATTTTTGTATAATGACCTTTTATTCTGTAACCTTGCTAAATTTACTTATTACTTCTAGTAGTGTTTTTGAAGATACCTTAGGATTTTATACATAAAAGTTCATTGTTCATTACAGCATTATTTATAGTAGCCAAGACTTGGAAGCAACCTAAGTGCCCATCAAGGAACAAATGGATAAAGAAGATGTGGTATATATACGCAATAGAATACTACTCAGCCATAAGAAATGATGAAACCCAGCCATTTGTGACAACATGGACGGACATTGAGGGTATTATGCAAAGTGAAATAAGTCAGAGGGAGAAAGTCAAATACCGTATGATCTCCCTCATAAGTAGCAGATAAAAACAACAGCAAACAAACACATAGAGACAGAGATTGGATCGGTGGTTACCAGAGGGGAAGGGGGGAGGGAGGAGGGCAAAAGCGATGATTAGGCACATGTGTGAGGTGACGCATTGTGATTAGTATTTGGGTGCTGAACATGATGTAATTTATGCAGAAATAGAAGTATAATGATGTACACCTGAAATTTATACAATGTTATAAACCAATGTGACTGCAATAAAATAAAAATTTAAAAATTTAAAAAAACACTGAATATAAAAACAAAAGTTCATTGTCATACACTAATCAAGAAAATTTTACTTTTTCTTTGCTAGTCTATATTCCTTTCATTGGTCAAGACATATTATCCTTTTTATATGTTGCTGGGAATCAAATTATTCTTTTGTTAAGGATTTTTGCTCTATGTTCATGATGGATTGTGGATCTATAATTTTCTTTTCTAGTAATATCTTTCTATTATTTTGGTAACAAATTAATGCTCGCCCCTTAAAATGAATTGGGAAATGTTCACTCCTCTTTTGTTTCCTGGAAGAGTTTATGTAGGATTGGTATTTTTTCTTCTTTAAATACCTGGTACAATTTATTAGTGAAGTTATCTGGTCCTAGGATTTTCTTCTGTGGGGATATTTTAACTCTGATTTCAATTTTTAAAAATAGTTGTAGGGCTATTTAGCTCATCTATTTTGTTTTGAGTAAGCTTTAGCATTTTGTATCTTTCAAAAATTTCATCCATTCCGTCAAATTGATGAATTTGTTAGCATACTGTTATTCACAATATTGCCTTTCATTTTTTTTAATGTCTGTAGGCTCTTTACCTATATTCTCTTTTTTTATTCCTGATAGTGATAATTTGTGTCTTTTTTTTCCTGATCAACCTGTTTAGAGTTTTAAATCAATATTACGGATCTTCTCAAATAACCAGCATTTAGGTTTACTGATTTTTCTCTCTTGCTTTGGTAGTTTTGTTTTTCTTATATTTCATTGGTTTCTGTAGTTGTCTTTATTTTTTCTTCCTTCTACTTAAATTAATTACCAATGCTCTCTTTTTTCTAATTTTTTCCAGAAGTTTTGATCACTGGTTTTATAATTTTTTCTCTGTAATGCTATACATTTTTCTTTTAAGTTTACTACTTTAGATCAATCTCACAACTTGATATGTTGTGTTTTCTTTTTCATTCACGTCAAATCACTTTCTAATTTCCCTTGTGATGTGTTCCTTGATCCATGAGTTATTTAGATATATACTGTTTAATTTCTAACTATTTATGGATTTTCCAGAAATATTCTCCATAATTGATTTCTAGCTTTATGTCACTGCTGTCAGAGAAAATACTCTGTAAATATTTAAATCTCTTTAAATTTTTTTTTTTTGAGGAAGATTGGCCCTGAGCTAATATCTTGTTGCCAATCTTCCTCCTTTTTTCCTTTTTTCCCCCCAAAGCCTTGGTAGATAATTGTATGTCATAGTTGTACATCCTTCTAGGTGCTCTATGTGGGACGCTGCCTCAGCATGGCTTGATGAGCAGTCAGTAGGTCTGTGCCCAGGATCCGAACTGGCAAACTCTAGGCCACCGAAGTGGAGCATGCAAACTTAACCACTACACCACCAGGCCAGACCCCCTTTAAATTTTTTGAAACTTGTTTTATGGCCCAGAATATTGTCTATTTTTGTAAATGCCCCATGTACACTTGATAAGATTACATAGTATGCTGTTGTTGAGAGAAGTGCTGTATATATGAAAACTAGGTTAAGTTGGTATCTTAGTCAGTTGGGCTGCTGTAATAAAAATATCGTAGACCGGGAGGCCAGCCCGGTGGCGCAAGCAGTTAAGTGTGCGCGCTCCACTGCGGTGGCCTGGGGTTTACCGGTTCGGATCCCAGGCATGCACCAACATATTGCTTGGCAAGCCATGCTGTGGCGGCATCCCATATAAAGTAGAGGAAGATAGGCATGGATGTTAGCCCAGGGCCAGTCTTCCTCAGCAAAAAAAGAGGAGGATTGGCAGATGTTAGCACAGGGCTGATCTCCTCACACACACACACACACAAAAATACCGTAGACTGAATGGCTTAAGCAATAGACATTTATTTCTCACCATTCTGAAGGCGGGGAAGGCCAAGATCAAAGTTGCCAGCACATCTGATGTCTGGTGAGGACTCTCTTCCCGGTTTGCAGATGGCTGCCTCCCCACTGTATCCTCACATGGTGGAGAGCTGGGAATGAGAGAAAGCTTCTTTATCCTTGGTAATTCTTTCTCATCCTTGGTAATATTCTTTGTTCTGAAGTTTACTTTGCCTGATATAGATATGGTCATCCCAGCTTCCTTTCAATTAGCGTCTTATGTTTATATATTTCTCCAACTTTTGCCTTTTAACCTGTCTGTGTCTTTACAGTTAAAGTGGGATTCTTATAGAGAACATATCTTGCCTTTATATCCAATCTGACACCCTCTGCCTTTTAATTGAAACGTTGGGAAAAATTTAAATTAAACATAATTATCAATAAACTTCGGTTTAATTCTACCATCTTGCTATAGGTTCCATTTGTTCTATCTGGTATTTTTCTTTTTGTACTCTTGTCCTGATTAACTGAGTATTTATTATGAAACCAGTTTGCCTCCACTATTGGTTTGTTAGCCACACATCTTTACTTGGCTTTAATTTATTATGATTATTATTATTGTTATTATTATTATTATCATCAGTTACTCAATACCAGGGGATGGCACACTTTTTCTATAAAGGGTCAGATAGTAAATATTTCTGGTTTCTGTTGCAACTACTCAACTTTGCCACTGTAGTTGAAAAGCATTCACGGACATCACGTAAAAGAATAGATATGGCCATGTTCCAATAAAACTTTGGCTACAAAAACACGTGGCAGTCCATATTTGACCCACAGGCTATAATTTACCAAGCCCTGTTGTAGGTTTTGCAACATATATCTTTAATTTATCACAGTCTAAGTTCAAATAATATTATACTACTTTATCTATAGTGTAACAACTTCACAAAAGTAGACTTCCTCTTCCCATCTCCCAAACATGGTACTATTCTTATCGTATATTTTAAATCTATATATGTTATATTTCCTATGATACCTTGTTATTATTTTGCTTTAAACTTTAAATTATCTTTCAAAGAGATTAAAAACGAGGAGTAATGTCTTTTTTAAATTTATCCACATATTTTCATTTCTTGCCTTCTTCATTCCATTGTCTAAATCCAAATTTCCATCATTTTACTTCTGCTTGTAGAATTTCTTTTAACATTTCTTAAAGTGCAGGTCTGCAAGTGGTTAAATCCACTTTTGCTAGTTTGGCAAAGTCTTAATTTTTCCTGGATTTTGAAAGACACTTGCTGAAGACAGAATTCTAGGTGGACAATTTGTTTTTCAGCCCTTTAGAGATATTGTTTTGTTGTCTGTGAGTCTTTATTGTTTATGATGGGAAGTCTGCTAACACCCTTCTTTCCCCTTCAGTGGTACATAATATGTCTTTTCTCCTCTGGCTACTTTTAAGGTTTTTTTATCACTATTTTTTTTAGAAATTTGACTATAATATATCTTTATGTGATTTTATTTATGTTTTCCTGCTTGGGATTCATTGAGATTCCTGTATCTGTGAGTTTAAAGTTTTTAACCTAATTGTTTTCAATGGCCATTATTTCTTCACACTTTTTTTCTGTCCTACTCCCTCATCTTTAGTCTCCTTCTAGGAGCCCAATTACACATATCAGGCCATTCGCTGTAGCCACAGATCACAGGATAAAACACTAATTTTTCTCTCCTCTTTTTGGATAGTTTCTATTCCTATGTCTTCAGGTTCACTGGTCTTTAATTCTGTGGTGTGTACTCTGATACTAATCCCACTGAGTATATTTTTTATTGTAGATACTGTATTTTTTTTCTCTAGAAGTTGCATTTGGGTCTTTAAAAATTATTCTTTATATCTCTCCTTATCATTTTATGTTTTCCTTTATATCCCTGAAAATATTTATTAAAATTTTTGATCTGGTTAATTGTCCTTCTTTACTAATTCTAACCTCTCTGTTATTTTGGGTCTGTTTCTATTGATTGGTTTTTCTCCTGGTTCTGAGTCATATTTTCTTACTTCTCTCCATGCCTTTGATTGGATGCTCACCCTTTTGAATTTTGTGTTGTTGGGTGCTGAGTTTTATTTCATTTCTTGAAAGAGTGTTGGATTTGTTCTGGTGTGCAGTTAAGTTACTTGTGAATCAGTCTGATCCCTTTAAGGCTTGTTTTCATGCTTTACTATGGCAGGTCTAGACTAGCCTTTCTTCTGGATGTAATTTTGCCCCATAACTAGTGCATGATATGACATCTCTATCCATGTCTGCTTTTTTTATGTGGTCCCTCCACTCTAGTTGGTAGAATCATACACTATTTCAGCACTTGATGAGCTCTGAGCACTGTTTGGCTGATTGCTTTATACTGATTCCCAAGCCTTAGGTAGTTTCACCCCACTGATGTGCAGGTAAGTACTCAGCCATAGACTTAACAGGACTCCTCCACAGTTCTCCTCCATCTGATGACACCACTAGGCTCTATGTCAATTTATTTGCCCTGCACTTAAGCCTGGGAGCTGCCCCATGCAGTAAGCCCAGTTATCATAGGACTTACCTCATCTATTCCTCTTCTCTTAGGAATCATCATTCTGTGCCACCTCCTGTCCAATGTCTGCAATCTATTATTTCAAGTATTGTGTCTGATTTCTAATTGTTTACACTGGGAGGGCAATTCCTATGGCAGTTACTTCTGTTGTTATTTTTGCATGATTATTTGTAATAGATCAGTGTAGTTTTCTCAACTATCCTACTATGAGAAAAACCATCCTTGATTCTCATATTGCGTTCTTCCTCTTTTTTGTTGTTAAAAAATACTATCTTTTATGAAACAACTAAGATATTATATGTAGTTGCTTTTTAATACCTTTACCTATGAAAATAAAAAAACTAGAAACACTATATCAATCCCTCAATATTTTGCTTATGTTTTGCATTATGCAATGTCTTGCTTCACTATCTTAGATCACAACTGTACCTGTACAGGGACTGACAAAAGGAATTAAACAAAAGAAATTGGTGATGTCTACATGTTTGATCAGATGGACATCGCAATGTCTTGCTTCTAACCATCTAGCTAGAAAAAGCGATATTAGCGTATTTAATGCGAACAGGCCTCTGCTGACTAATGATGTTGTAGACAGGCTGTGTCAGTTCAGATTCTCCAGGAAGTAGACGCCAAGATGGAGTTAAGAGTGCAAGAGTTTTGGGGGTGGTAAAACCACGAATTTTAAGGGAGTGCCAGCAGGAGAAGGCAAGGAAAGACTTCGGACTGGTCTGTCCCCTGTGAATGAAAGTGGAGAGGGAAGGAGTGTTGTGTAGGAAGAGGCTTTCAGCCAGCCCACTGGGGGACCCCAGTGCAAAGACTGCTCACAGAGGGGTCTTGCATTGGGCAGAAATGGCCAGGTCATATGACTTCTGCCATACTCTCTTACTGGCCAAGGTTTCCCAGGAAGAGAGGCTTCAGCTCAAATACTACAGCAGATCTTGAAGGCACTGCAGCTGGTAGCTGTCACCTAACTGCACTCACAGAGACAGGTTTGTTCTTGAAGGGAGATTAGTACAAAGCTTCTCCACGACTGTCACCCTATTCTAATGCATTAAGGCTGCTGGCATGGTAGTCCTGAGAAGGAAATGATCCAGATCATAGAAATGCATATGACTTAGTCCGGTTGGGCTGCTACAACAAAATACCACAGACTGGGTGGTTTATAAACAGCAGAAATTATTGCTTACAGTTCTGGAGGCTGGAAGTCCAAGATCAGGGTGCCAGCATGGCCAGGTGAGGACCCTCTTCCGGGCCACAGATTTCTCATGGTATTCTCATGTGGCAGAAGGGACTCAGTTGGATCTCTTTTATAAGGTCACTAATCACCTTCATGAGGGCTCTATTCGCATGACCTAATGAACTCCCAAAGGCACCACCTCCAAATACCATCACCTTTGGGGGTTAGGATTTCAACATATGAATTCTGGGGGGACACAAACATTCAGACCACAGCAGTACCGTAATGATGTCATTTTCCTATTTATCAGGATACATCCTAGTCTTCTAGAATGAACACAGGTCTGGCACTGGAACAACAATTGCTACATCTGGATGTTTTGAATTTGAGTTCTTCTTATACCGTTGTATCACAATTTCCTTACCCGTAAAATAAAAATTGCTACAATATGCCCTCCTAGGCCAAACATAAATTGAAATAATATATGGGAGAGGACATATGGAGGAGGGAAAAAGATGATATAATCTGCATCTTTTTAAAGCTAAAATATTTTATAGAAAAATCTATATGTTGTCATCAGTTAGCATGGTCTCTCCTCCCCCACCACATTCCAATTTCTAAATGGATATTGAGATCTCAGTTTTTTTCCAAAGTAAAAAAGTACAGAACTACCTCTCTATAAGTTGTTAGAAAGTTGTTAGGAAGAGTCTTGTCTTCTCTCTTTGACTGCCTTCGAAGCAGCAGTGAGCTAACTCTTACATCACAGTGTGATGGAATGAGTCACTCAGGCTGCCTGTGGCCACACTGTGGCAGCATCAGTGAGCTTCCTATTTATCATTAGTTCTCAATTAAAAATTTGTATTATAAATCACTGGCTTTTTTAGCATTTATAGCTTGCTTCCCTTCAAGTAAAAAATAGTTTCATCATCTTTTCTGAAAGGTCATGATTCATTGTTTGTTCAAATCCAATGTTCTAAATTTAAAAGTCATAGCATACAGTTTGTAGGAGGGGAAGACAGAATACACTAAAATGCTGCGTCATAATAGAGCACAACTCTGATTAAATCCAAAAACAATTCAAATTACGATCTTCTTCAAAATGAACTTCCACCAGAGAGAGTGAAGTTATTGAGAAAGCAAAAATACAAGTTGCATGTCACTGCCATCAACAGTGGTTTGAACTGGGAGCAGGGTGACTTGGACTAAAATTCAGCTCCAATCTAAAACCCAATTGAAACCATTTTAGATTCCTCTCCAGTGGTTGCAGGAATGCCTCCTCATTTCCCTTACTTATAATCTTGCAGTCTCACTGGGATTTGTGGTTTGCGAGAATGAGAAAAACGTCATGATATATCAGGAGGAATGACTAAAACAATGGAAGTACATTTAGGAAAGGGAGTGCATCAAAAGATGTGAACTTCACAGCAAACATTTCTAGGGAAATACAACAATACTCTTTGCTGGTCTCTGAGGCTAGAACCACTAGGAAGGTATGTGGGTGCCCACACTTTGCCTGCTTTCGTTGCATTGCCGCCTGCTCTTGCTTATCAGGAGGCTTTTATTTCTCAAGGAAATAAACAGGCTAAAGCTAGGCGGGTGGCCGCACCTTGACCTGCTTCTCCCATCAGTAGTGTTCCTGGGAATAGAGGCAAGAGGACATCCCATTTTGTGGAAGTCAGAAGCAATAGAAGGATGGTAAAGGCCCAAGTGTATCTGGCGCTGTTTAAGAACTGGGGCAATTCAAAGAAAGCTTAGCCTCTGCCCTCAAATAGCTTATCTTCCAACAAGAAAATAAGGAAAACCCATTTGAAACAAGAGTGAATAAAATATGGTTATACATAATTTAGTGCTAAATTGTTGCTCTGTTAATCACATTCCATTTCATTGAATTCTCACACCTTCCCTTCCATAAATCCTTCTCTGGAGGCTGAAATTCTCTACATTCCTCTTACTGCTTCAGTGGATGTTACTTGAGGAGAGAGGTCCATGTCCCCCACTTGCTTTTACGCTTATGCACTGGGCCTGATATATACAATATTATATTTATTATTATATATTATATAGTGGTTAAGATAAAAAAGAAAGAGATTAATAGAGATGAGGTAGTAAAAAATTCAATTAAAAAATCTTCATCTTAGAACTCTAGGATTTGGCACATGGGAAGCCCTCAATATATATGTTGTGAATGAACTAATAGTTTGAAGAGATAATTAAAGTATTCCAGGAGAAGAAAACAACAGCAGCAGAGAAGCATACGAGTGGCATACTGATGGATCTGAGAAAGATTAGCCAAACGAGAGCTGAAGTTGAGTAGCATGAAATAACAGAAAGTAAGAATCACTAGCATAGACAAATTATGGGTCTAGAAAACCCAGAAGAGACGCCTAGATTTGATGTCCTAGGAAACAGGGAGTCTTTGAAGGTTTGGAGACCAATGAACTGTGGAACAAGAATGTCTGAGAAAGATGAATAGCCTTGGCATGTAGGATGAGTCAGGAAAGAAGAGGAGGCATCACCTAGTCCAGCCATGAGCCCAGGCCAGCCATCCAAGTGTGAAGTGATGGCTGGGGCTGGGGGAGGTGATGGAAAGGAAGGGTGTGGATAAGAGGCATTTCAAAGGAAGATTCAGCAGGATTTAATAAACACTTTTCAATAGATCAAAATCACTGGGTTTACTGAGTCTGGAATAGAAGAGATAAGAAAATGACTAACACTTGTAGAAGGAGCAAAAGATAGATGGCTTAGGAAATAGAAGCCAGGCCTGGGGGTCAGCAACCCACGACCTTGCTCACTGCACTTGCTAATTCATTCCTTAAAATCAGGAGGCAGCCTCACCGTTATGGAAACTTTCTAGCCTCTTCATTCTGCCATTGTGTAAGGTTTAAGATAGACAGAGAAAAGATACCCCGGTCCTTATCATTAGCAGCCTTTCTGGAACTTTCTGGAATTGCCACTTTATAAGACAGGATTCTTCTGACCTTGCCAAACTCTCTCCACCCGGTCATGCCTCCTCTGAGACTAAGAACACACTAAGACAAGCACCCAGGAATGCCTTCACCTGCTGGAAGATCTGGGTCCAAGAACAACTTTTAGCAGGTGACAACAGATCTCAGTTTCTCATTTCAGCATTTAAAATACATCATGTGACATGTGGATAGTGTGGACTCACCCAGTTGTAGAAATACACCTCACCATACATACAAAAGAAACCACAGTAGAATTAAATTAAAGCAGAAAGTGGAACTATAAAAACATCATCCACTGCACATTTCCTTTACATTTTCTCTTTGTGAGAATCTCTCTTAGGTGGAGATATTACATCTGCTTAGGATTCTCAGCACTAATACCTGAGGGTACCATTAATGCTCCCAGTACTCCTATATTTGTTTAGGAGAAAAGAAGGACTTGCATGATGAAGTAAACTGTGGTAGAGCCATGGAGCATACAGTGGAAATGATGTAACAGAACACCATGCGTGATGAGACTCATGATAAAACTTTATCTGCTACTAAACAGAAACAATAACTATGTGACGTGAAAGAGGTGCTAGCTGATGCTACAGCGATAATTGTATATTGCAATATATAAAGTATCAAACCAACCAACACACTGTACACCTTAAACTTACACAATGTTATATGTAAATTATATCTCAATAAAAGTAAATTAAGAGGCTGGCCCTGTGGCCTAGTGGTTAAGTTTGGTGCAGTCCGCTTCCATGGGCTGGGTTTGGCTCCCGAGCACTGACCTACACCACTCATCGGCCGCCATGCTGTGGCAGCGACCCACATACAAAATAGAGGAAGATTGGTATAGATGTTAGCTCAGGGTGAATCTTCCTCAAGCAAAAAGAGGAAGATTGGCAACAGATGTTAGCTCAGGATGAATCTTCCTCAGCAAAAAAAAAAAAGTAAATTAAGAAAAATAAAAAACTTTATCCACATGGATAAAACTCAAAAACAAAACAGGCAAATTGCAACAGAATATATATACCAAGATTCTATTTACATAATCTAAAAACTTGAACAGAACAATATTTTTTTGTTTAGGGACACATTAATGTATAAGAAAATCTAAAGACTTGTATCCAGAAGGAAGAGGAGGGCTGGGGTGTGGGAAAATAAAATGGGTGTATACAGGTGCTTCAACTATATGTGTAATGATTTATTTCTTTAGCTGGGTAGTGTGTACATGAGTGTTCATTACATAAATCCTTACAACTTTCTGTACCTTTGAGATATTTAACAATATATTTTCTTTAAGTCTTCAGTTCTTTCCTGGGAAAAAGGGTAGAAGCCCACACAGGAGCTGGGCGTTTTCGCCACAAAGTAGACTCATTTTCCTCCCTTCTCAGTGTAGAAGAGACCCACATCCACGGTTGGGAGACAAAAAAGAAGAGAGGAGACTCCTGCATAAAGTGTTCAGTATTAAAGGGACAAATATCTTCTATTCAACCCTCACTAATAAGCTTTTAAAAGTCCATATATTTTTATTTTTGCTGCACAAAGATCCACTCCAGGAGGAGGAGGAGGGGCATCATCTAAGCCTGCCGGAGCAGGGGAAAGGGCGTCCTCCCATTACGATGCCAAAGAAGGCCATTACGTGCGAGTCACCAAAAACGCGCGGCTGCCTGCGCCTGGTCCCGCCGGCCCAAGGAAAGGGGAGTGGAGTCGTAAGGCACCATTAACCCCACAAAGAAAACACAGCACATTAGGGTTTTCTTTCTTCCTAAACCCAGTTTATAAACACAGCCTTATCACAGGGAGAATGTTTATCGTCATGTGTTATAAGTAGATTCCCAAAAAGCAACAGTAGCTAATGAAATTAAATATGATGTTGGAAAATCTATTTTCTCCTTCCTGCAAAAACGACACAGAAGACAGTTAAGCCAGGGTGTGTGTTTAGTTGAAGCCTCTTCTACTCCAATTAATTTAAAAGCTTTACTAATAAGTTTAAGAAAGCCAGAGGTTTGAACCTAAGAGTCTCCTAGTTTTCCAATTACACCAAATTTCTAAAGAAAGTCAAGAGATAGAGCTTTTTATGGCTTTGCAGAGCTTGGAGTTAAGACACATTCTATAATTTATAGCATTTATCTGAGAAGTGGTTGGTGACAAAGGAAAGCTGGTCACAGCGCTTCTATCCTCCCACTTCCAGAGCTCAAGAGGGCCTGGAGCTTCCCTGTTTTTACATATCTTAACTCCCAGACGCTCCTTTAAGTAAAGACCTTAACTAAACTTGACTTTTCTAAAAGCTTTCCCTAAGGGTTAATAATGTGTTTCTTTCCCTATCGTCATTTTTTACTGGAGGGTCACATTTATTATGCATAATTACTAATGAAATGATGAAACAAATGGAGAAACGGAGCAGACTGTCACTCCCAAAGGGCCAATGTGCAAATTTAAATGTCTCAGCTCTCAAACATTGACACATATAAATCTGTGCAGCATGTGCCATACAAAATTTCTGATAATGCAAGGATCACAGCTAAAGACACTTGAAAGCAAAATGTAACTTACCACCTGTTCTTTTCCTCTGGTGTGTGTGTTGGGGGGTGGGGTGAAGGCAAGTCAATAATGGAACTAAGTAGGTAGTATTTTCTAAACCAAAACGTGGAGCACTGTGAGCTCTGAACAATTGATGCAATCAGAAAGACAAGAATGTTTGAAGTTAGGGCTCTCCTGGAATGTTTGGGATATGTGGTTTCCATGGAAAACTGAGGGTAGAAATGGGGAGACCCAAATGTACATATTAGGACTCATATGTGGAGAAAGATAACGTTTTTATTGTCTATAACTGACAGCTTTTCTCTTGATCTCTGTCTTCCAAGGACAGACAACATATCCTACTCCATTCAGGTATATTCTGATCTAATGATTTGCAGCCAAATCTGAGTATTATTATCACAGCCACTATATAAATGTCACATCTGGTTTATATATCAATCATGCAGGGCTTCTACCTCTTCCTTTTCTCCCATCTTCCTCCTTGGAAGTATGAAAATTAATAAAAGGAAACCTCATTTAAAATGGAGTCTGGAGGCTGAAAGGGGGAGCTCCCATGCAGTACCACTCTGGGTCAATTACAAAAAAGATAGTCAATTACAGACCCAACAGGAAGAAGTCAATAGGAAAGAATTCTCAATTACAGGAAAAAATGTACACTACATCCCAAACAGAAATCGACTACCCCAGTAACTCAGCCAATTAGAAACCATCACCCTGAACTCTTGCTTTTCTCCAATGAACTTTTGTGCAAAACCACCCTTCCCAATTTTCTCGTTTTTCTGTATATAATAACATTCCTCTCCTTTGATTGTTGGATTTGCGTATCGTCCAGTATAGCATGTACATCCTGAATTGCAATTTTTTTGGCTATTCCTAAATAAACTCATTTTCTTGGTAAAATAACTGGCTGTTTTATTTCTAACGTTGACATGTATGGTGTCCAAAGTGGGATCCGAAGGAGGTGACCCTGAGAGATGATGAGCCCTGGAACTGAGCGAGGTTACACTCATCACTTCCATGAGTCACTGCCCACTTTTGGTTTGGTGAGGATCCTCTTGGATTTCCAGCTCTGTTTCCTTTGTGTTCTGAGCTCTCCAACTTCATTTGGGATTGGGAAAGACTTTGTCTTCTTGAGGGAGGGACTTTGTCCTCCTCGTTCAAGGCTCTGTCCTTTTGTTCAAGGCATCATCTTAGTGAGTACTCAGTTGTTTTCTGAAGGTAGCACAGTTCCATCTGTGGCTCTGGCTTACTGGAAATCCAGGAGTTTTACTTGGTTTTCAGATTCCTTTTGGAATCAAGGCTGGGAATCCAGCAACTTTCTTTTGTTTTTAGGTTCCTCTGGGAGTAAGGGCTAGGACTCTAGCAACTTTCTTGGGTTTTCAAAGGAAATTTCAGAAATGGGATCCCAGTCATCAAAATGTTCTGAGGGAAACCCTCCTTCAGGGACCCTGGCTGGGTTTATGTTTGAGAACTTTGGGCCCCCTACACGCACATTTTTAACTAAATGGGCCAAACTGACCAAGAGTAGTCTAGAATTACAATGGTCATTATAGGGAACTTTAGATCTCCCCAAACTCATTTTTCTTAAAACCAAGTTGGATGACCATGGCTCCAACATTAAGTAAAACAAATGATTTGTTTATTTTAATTGGTACCTCGAGGCTTCCAAGTGTACAAAAACTCTAAAATTGCCTCAATACAAGGTACTGTATCTAAATTAGCCAAAACAACTAAAAAACTGAGGGAAACAAAATGGCTTCTGAGGCTTCTCTTTCATCTCCCCAGTTTTCTTTGTCTTATGCTCAGGTCCCACCTCCAGTGCTATCTTCCTCCTGCCCTCTGCATCACTTCTAGTGCTGAAGCTTTGACCATCCGAGCAAGTGACCTTAACAGTCATCTGCCAGAAATACAATTTGGATCCAACTATTCCTTTGAACTTTGTACCTGAGACATGGCTGACATTTTTAAAACAAAAGCTATAAAATCTCTGTGTCTGTCTATGTGTTATGTATGTATTTTGTATGTATGTATTTTCTACCTCCAGATGGTATTGCTAAGATTGATTTGTAAAAAAGAGCTATTTAATTGGCTTGAAATTAAATGCTTATCAATTAAGTATTCCTAAACCTCAAAATATAGTGGAAACTAACAGAAATTTTTTCAAGTTTACATGATCTAATAAATAAAAGCTAGCTTAAGGTTGTTAGTTTAATTGAAACAGCCATGTCTTTAGAGTTATCAATGCCAAATATAATGCAGACACACAACTTTCATTCTACTTGAGTTTATTAAGCTCATGTTATCTCTGTTACAAAATTTGTCATCAAGAGAGTAACTTAAGATGATGGTTGGGTATTTAATGTCAAATCCAAGCATGATTGTTAAAAGCAAGTAATTTAAATAAATGTAAATAAGATCAAAGTTTATAATAAGTTAAACTAAACAATAGATGGTCATTGAATATCTAAATAATTTCCAAATAAGGTAAACAGTAATTATTGAACATAGGTTTATCTACTTTTGGCTTCCTATTACAGAGAAACTAAAGATATTTAATAGCGAACATATTTTATACCATGCTGAGAAATTTTCTGTGAAAAAAAGGCATGTGTTTCTAGAAATTTATAAAAGGTATTTATAAGTTTGCCAAGCTGCAAAATGCTAATACAGTTCACAATTTTTACTTCTCAGTTTTTCACCAGGAATTAAGAATTCTAAGGGTTAAGAATTCTAATCAATATATGTACTAATAAGGGAAACATCTCTGTATGCAAGGGAAGTAGGATGTGTGTTTTCATGAAAGAAGGTGTGAGAGATGGAAATGCATTTTAATGAGGAAAAAGGAAAATAATTTTGTCCCAAAGAAAGGCTGGTTATTTTGGAATGGGAAAGAGGAACACATAGAACAAAATCTAAATGTAAAAAGAAAGTATATAGAAGGTTTGTGGAAAGGAATCTTAGAAAAGGAATTTTAATGTGTGGTCAAGCTGGCTTAGATTAAAATGAATTTATTAAAATAAGTTTTTATACCAAAATAAGCTGATGAAAAATTAAATTTTGGCTTTCTGTTAAAAGG
Organism: Diceros bicornis minor; assembly: GCF_020826845.1. Classification (NCBI taxonomy): domain Eukaryota; kingdom Metazoa; phylum Chordata; class Mammalia; order Perissodactyla; family Rhinocerotidae; genus Diceros; species Diceros bicornis. The sequence continues at coordinate 3,973,241 of NC_080763.1, read as the reverse complement.
ACAAAATTTTCTTGGGCTATTGGTCTGTTTTTGATAACAGATTATGAAAGCTTCTTTACCTTAAGTAATATACCTAGAAAGCAAAGATTTTGTGTTTTATCAAAATAATGTCCTGTGTTGTTTCTATCAGGTCTTTAATTACTTAAGAGAACTGAGTCTTTTTAGTATTAAAGAAGTTAAGTTTTGCTTACAACCTCATAACCTTTTGTATTTTCCTTTGAAACCTTTTATTTTTACTTTGATCAAATAGATACTTCAGTATTATTTTGTGATGACCTGTGATCCTGTTTGACCAAGTGTCCAAATCTTTTGATATTTTTTACAAGATTCCCCAAATATTCAAATTCTAAATGAAGTCTTTTTGACCTGGGTGTAACTTTGGGATTTTCCAGAGGGCACCTGAGACATCTCAAAAGATTTGTTTCCTCCCTTTGTAGAAAAATTACACTAATTAGGCTTATTTGGCATGTCAAATTACATAAGAAGCATGGAAAAATAAACAATAATAAACCTTTTCATGTTATATTGTATGGGTGAATGTTACTGGAAATTGTTCCAGAAATTGTATAAAATTCCTAAACATCTGATATGTCTGAATATAATGTTATTACTTATAATTCTAGTCCCTACCTAAAATGTATGTCACAAAAATACTCAAATTTCCTTGTCAATTGCCTTTTTTTGTCTTTTGTCAGTTACGGACAGTTATTGGTTTACTCTGATGCTTTTACAAACATGTTTCATTTTCAAAGAGATTCATGGAAAAGACTACGACAGGTACTCTTGATAGGTCTTGATAACTTAAAAGTACTTAAGTTGAGGTACTTGATAACTCAAAATAGGTCTTGATAACTTAAAGATCATAACTCTGAACTGGGTGGAGTGTCTGGGACTCAAGTGGAGGACTGAGTGCTTTGATGTTTTGTTTTCCAGATGTAAAGGACCCATTTTTCCTCCTCTCCTTTAAGCTATCTATAAATTACAGCAATTTGGTAAAGTGTATGTTTGCAACCAGGGTTGAAACATTTATCTTTTTCTCTCTACTTGATCCCTCCAGAATCCGGAAACTCTTAAGTATTCTTTTCATGACAATATATGGATTTGCAGGATTCAGTGAAGGTCTGTTCTCCTTTTAACAGGACGCAATTGGAAATATTGAGTAGGTTACCAAAGCTTTGACTAGAATGTTATATTCAAAATGTACGTAGACCCAGAAATGATCAGACAGCTTTAAGGAACTGCTTGGTAAAATAAGCCTAGTATCTTGCTTATAAGGTTTCAGCAAAGCAGTCTTAAAAAAGAGTTTATATGGTTAATCATTATTTTGCTGCATTTATATAAATAATCAGGCCAAGTTTAATGCAAACAAATTAATTTTACTATGATTATCTTTAATAAAAAAGGGGTAATTGTGGAGAAAGAAATTATGTTTGCACCTGTGTAAATATTAAATCCTAGTCCTATTAATTGTCTTTAAGGTTTTGTTATATGCCTGTAAGCTGGACTGAGTCCTGAATTCTTCTACTTTCCTTAAATGTCTGGCTACAATACTCCAAACTAACATTTCCCATTTTTATTGCCCTGGAAATCTCCTTGGAAGGGACTATACCAGCTTCTCCTCACTACCCAGATGGCAGTCAGACTTCAGGGACTGGAGCCTTGGCTATATATCTCACAGCTAAAGAAGGCTCCACTGGTAAAAATGCCAGGAACCCCAAATCAGATTGACTAGGAAGAAAAGTAACTGACATCTGAGGCAGACAACTTTCCCAAGATGACCAGTCCAGGATTGTATACCCTCTTCTTACTGTTGTTTCTTACTTTATTTTCTTCCTCTCTTTCCTAGAAGAACAATGCCTTTATCTGAATTTCCCAATCCCTTGCAAAAGGAGGAAACCTCTCTGACTGCTGGATTGGCCATCAGAAACCTTGATCAGTTCAGGACAATAATGATCCCTTAGTAATTTCCCTGGAATTCTGGATGCCATTGTATGTTTAAATTGTTCTGCAGGCCCATTTTATAAAGTCAGGGTACTAAGTTCACTTAATTTTTTTCCTAGCTTTAATTTAACCCAACCTTGGGAGGGAAAGGCAAGATCATAGGAATATTTGTGTGATAAATTCTATATGACAGCCAATGTAAATCAGATCATTTGTATGCTTGTTGATATACCTATTATTTAGGCAACCTATAAATATGAAACAACACAATGTCTGAGCCTTAGTTAAATGGTGGTAACGCCTCTATGACAGTGAATAAGTCCATAGATGCTGTAACTTATGCAGGAGGCTTATGTACACCCCTGGTTACATTTTCTTCTGTGGAGGCTCCAACAATTGCCTTTATACTTTTGGGCATTTCGTTGCCTTCACAGCTGGAGAGTATGAGGACAGTGTGCCCCTGCCATGTTCACCACCCTGTTCTCCCTGCATAATCAGTCAGAAGCCTCTCATTGGTCAGTTCCACTATATTCGTATAATCACCTCAAACAAGAACTTCCAGGACGTGTATATGATTCTGGGTTTGCCTACACAGGGAGAGCTTTCTTTCCATGGATCAGAGTAAGTGCTGACAAATAAATGAACAAGAATATCTCCCTAACACTGTAAGAGTTGGCCAATTCCACAGCCAAAGTAGTTTTAACCCAACAACTGTTGCTTAACTCATTGGCCAGCATAGTTTTAGATAACCATATAGCTGTTGATTACCTACTTGCTGAGCAGGGAGGTGTTTGTGAAGTAAAAGACACCTCCTGTTGCACATGGATAAACACTTCTGGGGAAGTAGAGGCCCAATTACATAGAATTAGAGAGCAAGCACTTGGCTGCAACAAATTTCACCCAATAACCCCCTGTCTTTTAATTTATTCAACTGGTTGCCCTCAGGTCTGCACTCCTGGTTTAGAACCATCCTACAAACTAGGCTTGCTATATTGTTCTTAATCCTGCTTTGTGTAATTGTTATTAAACTCTGTACCTATTGGCTGTCAAACCTTTGTGAACATGATGTACCTAATAAGGTGACGTTAGCTCAACAATTTGAAATGATTTCCGAGGCTTATAACCTTGAACAACTATGGACTTTGAATAAGAGATGCCTGAGAGTTATCCTTCCTAACCTTCCCTGTTACTCAAATGTGGCCTAAATGGTTTCCAACCACTATACAATTTCCCTCCAATGTGGGACATGACAACCAGATCCTTCCTAGCACTGAGGGACAAAACCACTACAAGCAGAGAACCTGACTCTTGATCAGGGATGCTTTCAGAGAAAGATCTTGATCAAAAGGGGAAATGCAAAAATTAATAAAGAGAAACCTCATTTAAAATGGAGTTGGGAGGCTGGAATGGGGAGCTCCCACGCAGCACCACTGGAGGTCAATTACAGTAAAGATAGTCAATTACAGACCCCAACAGGAAGAAGTCAACAGGAAAGAATTGTCAGTTACAGGAAGAAATGTATATTGCATTCCAAACAGACATCAACTACCCCAGCAACTCAGCCAATGAGAAACCATCACCCTCCTGAACTCTTGCTTTTCTCCAATGGACATTCATTCAAAACAACTCCTCCCAATTTCCTCCTTTTTCCCTATAAAATAACATTCCTCTCCTTTGCTTGTTGGATTAGCCTCTGGTCCACCATAGCATGCACATCCTGAATTGCATTCTTTGATTATTCCAAAATAAACTTGTTTTGCTGGTAAAATAACCAGCTATTTTATTTTTAAGGTTGACAGAGGTAAGCTAATTTCTTGGCTGATTTTCACATTGTCCTGGAATTAAGAAGTAACATCTAGCCCTGAGTGGTCCCTGGTTTGGATTTCTTATCTCACTTGGTCTCTGAGCACTGGCTTCTCGCCTTGGCATACCCACTGTGGTGTGGCTTCTACCTGGTCTTTGGAATGTCAGGCTTGAATCCATAGACTTCTGCATTACCTCTGGCCTGTCATGTGCTCTCACCTCCTATCCTCATACAGACCCTTTCTAATCCACTAGTTTGCTTGTCCTTTTGTATCCCTGCCTTCCTTCTGGGCCTGAAAATTCTTAGCTACTTTCTCTGTACCACTATATAGTGTGTGAGGTTCTGGGAGGCTACTTGGACCTACCTCCAGGGCATCTTCCTGAGACCTTACTATTTTACTGCTCCAATCCCATGGATTCAACTTCTCTGAGTGACTTGCAGGCTTACCAACAATACTTAGCATGTGCCCTGATATTTTCAGATTTCTTCCAAACCTATCTGGGAATTATCTTCCTGCCTCTAGTCCAGGGTATTGATCTATGAAAGGAAGGAGAGAATTAGGCAATAGTTTAAGGATAGCTGAGTTTGGAGAAGGATTATCCAGAACAGGGGAGATGGAAAAGGTTTTATTCATTCACTTTTTTATTTATCCATTCATTTATAAATATTGATTGTGCTAAACACTGTGCTGATTATTTAAGTGTAAGCAAGACATAGTCCATGCTTTTAAAGAATTCTCAGTTTAGTAGATAGCAGGCACATTAGCAGTGATTTCCAGGGCACACTAGGGACATAGCAAATGTAAATGGATATCTGTAAAGAATGGCAGTGTGGAATGGAGATTCAGAAAAGTTTTTTTGGAAAAGCTGATGCTTCTGTTAAGGCTTAAAGGATGATTAGGCTATCAATCATCAACAGCAGAACAGAGGTTTGTTTGGCAGTGAGAACAATGGGAGTAAAAATATGGGGGCATGAAACAGCATTAGAGAGCTACAAATACAGTATAATTTAGTATAGTTGGAGCCAAGAAGGTGATGAAGGGAATAGGAAAAAGTAAGAAGAGAAATATAGTCAGGAGAGATACCATGAAATTAAGGAGTTGGGGGTTTATTGTAAGAACTTGGAAACTATTGAGTCTTTGAAGCAAGGGAGAGATATGATTCTATTTACCTTGTAGAAAGATCCTTCTTGCTATAATGAACGGGTGGACTTGAGTAGGTCGAGACTAGAAGTAGGGAGGCCAGACAGGAAATGTTGAGAGGGAGCAGCGATGAGAAAAAAGGAGAGAATGGCTATGAGAAATACTTAGTAGGTGGAACTAAGAAGACTTGATTACTGACTGGTGTTGGTGATAGGAGAAAGGAAGAATTTGGCCATGATTGCCAGTTTGGTGGGCGGATAATAGTATCATTTGCTGAGGTAAAGAATATAATACAGGGAATATATTTAATCAGGCAGGTTGTTTAGTTCAGTTTTGAACATACTAAGTTTACGGAGATTTTGAGATATCCAGATGGAGCTATTTAACAGGTAATTGAACAAGTCAGAAACTGCGTGTCAGGGTCTCAGTTAATTATATAGACTTGGAAGTCATAAGCATACAGATTGCATCAATGTCTATGTCAGTCTTTGCACGCTTGAACATGTCCTTATTTTGCACCAATAATTTGGTTGGGCATAGGATTCTAAATGGAAATTATTTTCTTTTATGGGTTTGAAGTATTCATTCATGTTCTAGTATACAGGCGTGCTGATGAGGTGTCCAATTCCCATTTTAGTCTTATTTCCTTTGATTTTTCTCCCGCCACTGGAATAACACTAAGAGTGGAAAAGAAAAAACAAAGATTGAAACTTGGTAACTCCAGCATTTTAAGAGTTAGGAAGACATGGAAGCTTATAAAACAGTCTGAGGAAAAGAAGTCAAAGAACCAGGAAAGTGGCAAGTATTTGAAGGGAAAGGTAGAGAGGTTTCCAAGAAGGGAATGATCACAATGCCAAATTCTAGAAAAATCAAGTAAAATAAGCCAAGAATGGGCCAGTTCGATTTGGCAATCTGTAAGGCATAGGTGACTTTCACGAGAATAGTTTTAGTGGAGTATTGGGTTAGAAACTGAATGAGGGATTATCAATTCAAAATGTCAGACTGAGTACACACGTCTACCTCCCTTGCCATCCTACTGAGAGGACTGGAAGAATTACAGAGGAGTCTAACTCCATAACAGTACTGAGAATAGGGAAGATAGGCCATCAGCATACCAAAAATTTTGACAAATTTTTGGAAAGCAAAAAGCAAACAGACTTTTTACTTTGTGACTAATCAGAGCCAAACAAGCTAAAAACCAGAACATGCACAGAAAGGTGAAGGAAGCTGCTCTTCCTATGAGACCTGGAAAGTTCTGAGACTAGAGTCAGAAGGCCAATTACAACTCAAATACAGAAAGAGACATGAAAGATATTGTTAATGTATATAGGCAAAATATATAGAAATGGGTGAATCGCTTTTGAGGTATTGGACCAAGGAGGGTAGAATATAATTTTCAAATGGGCCAAATTTATAGATATGGATACACATGCAATGTGCTAGTTAGAGCAACTTGGTATGGTGTAGTTTGTGTGGTTAGAGGAGTGAAACCTGGACTTAGCTATGACCCATGATAAAAGAGGCTAGAATGCCACTAGTTCCTCAGAATAATGAGAGAGAAAGAAATCCAAAGACTTAGGGAGAGGACTTAGCATGGACTATTTACTCACCCTCCTTTTAAATATGTCCTCCAAGAGGGCTTAGGAGACAATCCTTTCACCAAGACATTGAGAAATATATTAATGAAGGAGGTGCCAGGATCTCTGGAAAGTGTTATTGCAGCTGTTCTCTACAGGCTGACAAGGCTGGTGGGAGATACTGCCGTAAAATGTGTTTTTGACTTGAGTAAGTGTCAAGTCAAATGTCACTCTGTATGGTCTGAGATTTTACGCTGCTTACAAGTTAGTTTCCTAAAGTTTCATGGATGATGGAAGAAGACATGAGACTCCTGAGTTAAAGACAAGGGACTTTTTTATTCTTGGCAGCATGAGCATATTTGCAGCAGTTTCCCTTGCCCCTAAGTCTCTCAGGGGTGACTCACATGGGGCCAAATCGAGATCTACACAAGCAGTGGGTTACATTACAAGAGAGGAATGCTGAGATGAGGGAACCCAAATCTTTAATAATGAGCAGTAAGCAAGCCTGCCCTTTGATGGAAGGGAGATGCTATCTCTATCTTCCAAAGCTGTAAACAAACACATCCTTCGCTCCTGAGGAAGAGACTATCTCTATCTTCTAAGGCTGTTCACTACACAAACAGAATAGACAATAAGGAACAAAAGGCAGTCAGTGTCTTGCTCACAAGACATACAGAAATGCAAGAGACTCATGGAGAATGATCGCCCAGCAATATCCACCTGTAATTTCTACACTGTCTTAGCTTCTAGTAAATTTTCCCATTAATATGCCATTCTATTGGCCACTCTGATTAATCTGAATGACAGAGGCTGGAACAAAATCCATTCAATTTGTTTCATATAGCATTTAATTGAGGCTGCTATCAATAGGACTCCCCTCAGTAGGATGAGCCCAATCCACAGTTTTCATCTCCACCCTGCCCTCCAGGACCCTGGCCCAACCAATGGAGCAAATCTCATCAACCATCGTGGTTGACCTTAGAAAGCCAGGCGGCTTCCTCCTTGAATTTCTGTATTGAGATTTCCACTACGCTCGAGGAACTGATCCAGGTACAGCAGGATGTATTAGCAATTGAACAGACTTTGCCTTGGCCCACAGATAGGAAATCTAGGGCAATTCTATCATCCACAAGAATCCTGGCCCATGAGTTGAGGCTTCCCTGAATGACCTCTACAGCCAAGGTAGTGTCATTGATCACTTCAGCTAAAGTCAGAGACAAATTTTGTGTCACCTTTTCTAATTGGATATCTCCTATCATATGGATACCTGCCCACAACATGTGCGTAAATAATGAGTCAGCTATCCCTCTGGGAAGCTTCCCTTGATGAACCAAGAGTAGCCTCATTTTAGAGAGATATTTACAGCTATCTAAGGGCTACATGATCTACTGATGATTTCTTAAACACTTGAAGGTCTCTTAAGAAACACCTAAAATTGATGCAAGTTATTTTGTTTTGGAGAGGGGGGCAAAGCAATGCCTAACTTCTACACAAGCAGTATATTCCCCCAGGGACACATATGGTGTTCCCAAGGAAGAAAGTATTGTGTACAATGTGGGGGCCCTTGCAAGTGGGACCTACATCAGTTTTGGGTACAGGTTGACTTCCTTTGTGAGGAAGATTCCTGGGTTGATTCTGAAAGACAGATTTCATTAATGTCCATCCCTGTCCTATACCTCGCAGGGTTTAAGATGTTTCCTTCCCAGGTGCCAGGATTGTTGCACTTTCTTCACTGCCACAAAATTGTTGTGACTCTTTTCAGTAGCCACAATTACAATGTTTTTCCAGTCATCACTTACTTGCACCCAGACTCTCCAACTAGAAGGGTCAGATTTGGAATGGACAAGAATATTTTTATAGAACTTACAGAAACCCCCACAGATCACCTTAGGGGTATTCAGCAAGCAGTGTACTCAACCAAGTAGTCATTATGATATAGGATCAAGTTAGTTCAATAATAGAATCCAGGTGGCTGAATCAGAAGTAAGCTTAAATTCTCCAGTCACCTTTTAATTGGGCTGCCACCTAGGGAGTTTAACTAGCCTGACTTGGAGTTGTCACTGGGGGACAGAAAGATGCATCATGTCCAGCAATGGTCAGTGTGAAGTCCCCAATTTTCCAAAAAGGTTACTCTAGCCTCCTACATCCTTTGTCCCAATCATTACCAGGAAGCAACTGAGAGAAGATGAACTCTTTCTGGGGAAGTCTGTATACAGTGATGAAATTGTCTTACTAAGGTAACGTAGACAAGGAGAAAGTGAGGGAGTTAGAATCAGAAATCTACTTTAAAAAATCTACTTTAAAAAAAGTAGATTTATAAAGAGGCTGTTTCAACATTGCCGATACTAGATGCCTGTAGATGGTAGGAAGCATGGGAGACCCATCAAATACCTTTACCACAACCCCATTGATGAGTGGCTTCTTCAATGAAAGGTGCATCAGTGTTGTCAGGCTGCAAATGGTCTGGAAAGCTGAAATGTGACACAGATTAATTTCAAGAGTCACAGTAGTGTGTTGGTAATTGGCTGATCAGGCTGGAAAGCAATACTGTACTTCAGAAACTTGTCAATAAGTGTGAGGCACCACCAATAGTCCCAAGAGTAGGTCAAAGGTCCACTGTAGTCAATCTGCCGGGGATAGGCATGAGACAACTGGGTAAATGTGTGGCAAGAGTTATAATTCTGAAGATCTAGAGTCCTTTAGCATTTCCCAGCCTAGAATGATAGATGAGTTGCTACATCCAGTATGAAGATGGACTGCCAATGGTGGCAATATGGGCAGTACAGGCTCCATCAGCAGTCCCATCAGAGAGCAGGCCCTTACCATGAACATCTACATAAGTGACACAGGTGGTTTGATCAGCAGTTGTGATTTTTTCCCCCACAATTTGCAATCCCAAAGAAGGAAGTTTTTAATATACCAGTCTGTAGTTTTCCAAATGGTAGACCAAACAACTAGGTTATTGGCAACAGCCCAAGAGTCAGTAAAAATATAACAAGTTTCATCAAGGAGAATATTGGCCAAAGCTATGAAGATGGCCTTGTGTTTTCCTCACTGAGCAGAGTGACCACATCTATTTTCAGTTCTGCAAAGCAGGAATAAAATTTGAACAGCTACTGTAGCCCAGTGAACACCATCAGGTTTCAACTTAGCTAGACCACCAGTGAATCAGGACAAGATGTTTAGGGATTTCTCTCTAAATCTAGAATCCAATAGATCCAGTCTCCCATAAGCTGAATTTGGGTGTCCCTGCTCATAGGACAGGGTAGGATGAAGACTTTGGTGTCTGTATCCAGCAGAAGCGTAAAAGTTTGAGGTTTTCCCTCTCCAGAGTTTCCCAGCATACTCATATAGGTATGTATAGCCTTTGGTGTCTCTTAGGGACAGGGGAAACTTGGCTCCATTGCTAATCATCTATTTCTTTAAAGTAGTTGAGTTTAGGGTAGAGGAAGATGGAAGGATCAGGGGGCATGGAGATTAAAAAAGTGGCTCTGCACCAGGAAGCAAGGATTTGAATTCACTTTATATTTGAAGCAGACTATTGCAGTGTTTTATTCCCACATAGAAGTGGCCCAAAAAGACCGTATAGAAGAACATCCCAAAGAAGCAAGTTTTTTAAAGATATTTACCTTGTTCTCTTTGCTTGGTAAGACAGATAGCCTAAGGTTGGGCTCTAAGCTTATACCTGGGCCCTGATCTGGTGATCAGACGTTAGAAGGAAGTTATTTGGGGATTAATAACCAGACAGTGGAGAGAGATAGGTGGATGAATCTTTTAGAATGGTCCCGGAGTCTGTGAATATTTGTGTTCCATATGAATCATCAGCAAAAGCACCTGCTGTAAAAGAGGTTTTAACACCCAGTTGGACAAAATGACTCATCCAGTGCATTTATTTTAGCCCTTTTACCAGTAACTCTAATACTTGCTCAATGGGATCATATATAAAATGACCATGGTGATAAGAATGGAAGCGATGCCTAGGCTTGACAACATAGACTTCTCACCATGGGTAATTGCACTGCTGCTGAATACCCAACTTACCAACAGCAGCAAAAATCAACCCCGAGCCTTCTACAGAATTCTGTAATCTGGGATGGTCCAAATATCCACCCAGGGCAAGTTAATTACACTGAATCTTTTTCATTTGGGGGAGATAGCAATTTGTCCTCACTTGAATAGACACTGAATTTTTATTTGCTTTCTCTGGTCACTTTCCGACAGGACTACCATTCCAAGATTCATTGAATGCTCTATCCTCAGTGATTTTAACCTGCACTACACTGCTTCTGACCAAGGAACTCATTTTACAGTGAAAGTTTTAAAGCAGAGTGTCTTAGCAGCATTATTGATATTTTGGACGAGATAATTCTCTGTTGCAGAAGGCTGTCCTGTGCATTGTAGGATATTTAGCATCATCCTTGTCCTCTACTCACTAGATGACAGTAATACTTCCCTCCACACAAGTCACAATGATCGAAGATGTCTCCAGACATTGCCAAATGTCCCACAGAGGGCAAATCATACCCACTTGAGAACCAATGGAGGGCAAATCACACCCGCTTGAGAACCAGTGATTTAAGGCAATGTACTGTAAACCTCGTGCAAGGAAATGTTGGCTTTATAGAACAGTTGGATGGCCTATTTTAGAGTCAGTACAGCAACAGCTGGGAGACAATACACAACCTTGTTAGGCCTGAGTCGTATTTTTTATGATGTGGTTTATTCTCTGAATCAGTACCCAAGAAAAATGATGATTCTCCCATAGCCAGAATATATTGGTCTGGGAACTAAGGTACAAAAGATGAGTGTCAACTTTCATTATTATATATAAAGATTCATGTAAAAGTTTTTGCTCTACCATCCCTACAACAATGACTGCTATGTTAGAGATCTTCGTACCAGAGGAAGGAATTAATCCACAAGGATACAAAACAATTGTTTTATTGGATTGGAAACTAAGATCACCATCTTGTTATTTAATGCTCTTTTTGTTAAAGGGAAAAACATAAAACATTCTAAAGAAAGGTGGAGTTTGAGTCCTAACTGAAGTAACTGAGCCTGCCTAGTAAGGATTGTTACCACACAAAGGCGGCAGGGAGTATAGAGGGAAAGCGTCTGGTTATCGCTTAGCATTGCCATGCCTAGGAAAGTTAATGGGAGAATTCCACATCTGGTTATGAAGCCTATCTTGTAAAAGATTAATCCCCTCCCAACCATTAGACAATCTTGAACATTTCTTAAGTAGTTTTAAGGTATCAGAGAGCTAGCTACCAAGGCAGCCAGGACCTGAGGATAGGGAAAACGGTTGAGGTGAGCTAAGAAATTCTGTGCTATTTTTCTCTTGATGCACTAGCTGAATTCCAAGCTATGGGCTGGAAAGGTTGAGAAACAGAGTAAAAAGTAGCTGTTAAGAGTCAGAGAAGCTGAATAGATCTTCAGCTGTCTCACAGGGACAGAGAGTCAAATTGGAGATCAAGACTACTACGGTAGCCAGACTGTGAGGCTCAAAACCCTAGACGAAAGGAAAACACATTAAAGTGAGCCAGGCATTCTACTGTTTTTTTTCCTGAAGGCATTCATATGTAGCACAAGCCTGGAGGTGGAGATTATAAGCAGAAAATGGAGGCTAGGAAGCTGAGACTTTAAACAGAACTATCAGTAGTTTCACTGTGCAGAGGAGATTGAAATTGGAGTTCAGGGCCCACCAAGAGCTCACTGATAAACACTAAAGGCTTTTGGATCTCCCAAAGAACTACAGCATAGAAATAAAGACACACTAGAAATACATTAAACCTTGCAATGACTGAAACTCAGCCTAGAATCGGATCAGTCCCTGAATGGATTAAGTGATTTACTCCTATTGTAACAGCCTGCCAAAAGCTAAAGAAAATCCTCTTTGGAGAAAGATAACATCATACAGATCCTCTATAACATATTCTACACAGTATCCAACACTCAATAAAAATTATCAAGAAACAGAATCAAGCAGGAAAAAATAGAAAAATAGATGCACATGGGATCCAGATATTAAAGTTATGAGATACAGATGTTAAACAAACAGTCATTAATATATTCTAGAAGATAATAGGCAAAATACAAACTTTTACCAGACAATTGTATCTACTTAAAAGAAGAATCAAACGCAAGTAACAGATAGCACAAGTGAAATTAAGAATACAGTAGATGAGTCTAAAAGCAGATTAAATACAGGAAAAAAAGAGGAATAGTGATCTGGTGAATAGATCAGCAAAAACTATCCAGATTAAAACAGGGTAGATGAAAGAACGGACAATATGGGACATGGCAAAAGATCTAACACTTGTGCAATTGGAGTCATGGGAGAAGAAAGAGAACATAGCAGAATAAATATTAGATAGCAGTAGAAAATTTTCCAAAATGAACAAAAGCCACAGATTCAAGAATGCTTAGGAATCCGAAGTATGATAAATACAAAGAAAATCAGACCTGGGTAAATCATAGTAGAACTGCTAAAAAAACAAAACAAAGACAAGACAATCTTGTTTGAAGACAAGAAAATCTTCATAGCAGTCAAAGGGGGGAGATACTGTGGTACTTTCAAAGGACCAAAAGTAACAGAAAAGATAGACAACAGGAGACAAAGGAATGATATTTTTTAAAGTGTTGAAGTAATAACCACCATCCTAGAATTCTATACATAATGAAAATGTCCTTTAGAATTGAAGGTAAATAGGCAAAGACCTTAACAGACACCTCACGAAAGAAGATATACAGATAACAAATAAGCATATGAGAAGATGCTCCACATGATATGTTATCAGGGAAATTCAGATTAAAACAACAATGAGATACTACTACACATCTATTAGAATGACCAAAATCCAGAATATCGACAACACCGAATGCTGATGAGGATGTGGAGCGACAAGAACCCTTATTCATTGCTGCTGGCAGTGTAAGACGGCACAGCTCCTCTAGAAGACAGTTTGCCAGTTTCTTACAAAATCAATCATACTCTTACCATACGATTCAGCAATTTACCCAAAGAAGTGGAAAATGTATGTCCACACAAAAACCTGCACACAAATGTTTATAGAAACTTTATTTGTAATTGCCAAAACCTGGAAGTAACCAAGAGGTCCTTCAGTAGGTGAATGGACAAATAAATTGTGGCACACCCAGACACTGGGTTATTCAGCACTAAAAAGAAATGAGCTACTAAGCCATGAAAAGATGTGGAGGAACCTTAAACACATATTACCAAAAAAGCCAATCTAAAAAGGCTACATACTGTATAATTCCAACTACACGACATTCTGGAAAAGGCAAAACTATGGAAACATTAAAAAGATCAAGTGGTTGCCAGGGGTTAGGGGGAAGGGAAGGAATAAATAAGTAGAGAACAGAGGATTTTCAGAGCAGTGAAAATACTCTGTATGATACCATAACGATGGATACAGGTCATTATACATTTGTCCAAACCCATAGAATGTATAGCTAGAGTGAACCATAATGTAAACTGTGGACTTTGTGTGATTACGATGTGTCAGTGTAGGTTCATCAGTTGCAACAAATGTACCACTCTGGTGGGTTGTCAACAGAAGAGGCTATGCATGTGTGGAGGCAGAGGGTATATAAGAAATCTCCGTACCTTTCCCTCAATTTTGCTGTGAACCTAAAACTACTCTAAAAATATAAAGTCTTAAAAAATAAAACTAATTAATTGAAATTTAAATTAAAATAAATTGAAGGTGAAATAAAGGCAGTTCCAGAAACAAAAGCTATGAGAATTCATCACCAGCAGACTTGCAGCCAAAGAAATAATTAAATAAATGTTTTAGCAAAAGAAATTTAATATCAGGAAAAAGCACGGAAACGTAGGAAGAAATAAAGATCAAGGAACAGAATAATTATGTTGGTAAACCTAATTGAATATTGACTCTTTTAAACCATAAACAACAAAATAATGGAAGAAAAAATAAAATAAAAAATGCCTCACTAACCAAAAAAAATGCAAGAAGGAAGAAAAAAGATTATAGACTAGATAGGACAAATAGAAAACAAATAGTAAATGGTAGCTATAAACCCAAATATAAGAGTAATTACATTAAATGTAAATAACTCAATAATCCTATTAAAGTACAAAGATTTTAAGACTGAATTAAAACAACAAAACCCAAGTACATGCTACTTATAAAAGACATACCTTAAATATAAGGAAAGAGAAAAATTGAACGTAAAAGAATGAGAAAGTATAGATAAGATGTTAACATTAACCAAAAGAAAGCTGCTGTAGCTATAATATTTACAAAGTAGATTGGGCCAAGAAGTGTGACAATGGTAAAAGAGACAAAGAGGGACAACTCATCTACATACAAGGGTCAATCCACAAGAAAGATATAACAATTCTAAATTTGTTTGTACCTAAGACTATAGTTTCAAAATTTATAAAGAAAAATTTCCTAAGACTAAAACGAGAAATAGACACATCTAAATCAGAGTGGGATATTTCAATATATGAAAATCAAGAATAAAAATTAGTAAAGATGTAGGGGATCTGAACAAATTTGACCTAATTGACATATATAGAACACTGTACCCCACAGATGCAGAGTACAAAGTCTTTATAAGAACACATGGGATATTTACCAAAATCAGCCGTTCTGGATCATAAAATAAGTCTTAACATATTTTGAAAATTGAAATCAACAGAATATTTTCTCTAGCCATACTGGAATTAAGTTAGAAATCAGTAACAACAGGATAACTAGAAATGCCTAAATGTTTGGGAATTAAGCAATACACTTAAAATAATCTATGGATGAAGGAATTTGTAGTGGAAATTAGAAAATATTTTGAACTAAATGATAATGGAAATACAGCATACCAAAACTTGTGGTATCATAACAACTAAATGCCACTTGTGATCCTCTCATTGGGTCATCCTAGAGATCCTATAAACACTAAAAAGATAATACAATGTTATTATAAACAACTATATGGTAATCAATTGAAAATTCTGAATAAACGCACAATTTCCTAGAAAAAAATGTTACCAAAATAAACTCAAGCAGAATAAAAAGCAATCTGGACAGTTCTATATGTATTTAAGAAATTGAATCTGTAATTCAAAACTTTTCAGAAAGAAAACTCCAGGCCCAGATGTCATCCCAAGTGAATTCTTCTAAAATTTAGGGAAGAAACAGCATCAGTCTCCAAAGATTAGGAAACTTAATGGAAGATTACAACAATTCTAAATAAGCAAGACCATCAAGGTCTCAGAACTTTCACTTGGGAAGTTATGATTTAACCCACTGAAGAAAAAACTGCCTGAAAGCAAAGAGAACATGGAATGAATAACAGAATAAAGAAATCATAAACACTAACTATACTTTTTTAACCAGTTGCATATATGTGGACTATAACATCTACTTGTATTTTATTTTTTTCCTTGTTATAGCATACATATATATTATATACATAATTTCTATTTTTAAAATAATTTTTCTCTTCCTCTCTTTTTTCCCTGTTAGTTTACCTAGAGTGTATTGGTAGTAGTTTACCTGGTAATTTACAAGTTATGGGATATACAGGCAGGATCATAATAGAACAGGAGGAAGGACATGGTCTAGAAATTTTAGACTTGCTGAACACGGTAGCTGAGGAGACGTGGTGAAGGATAGCTGGGTAGGAAGTAGACACTGGCCCAAACACTGGCTTTCTTACTCTTGGGCTGAGGTTTTCCCAATCCTGTGAAGTACCCATAATGCTTATAAGTTATCCTCTCCGGAGGGCTCATGGGGCAGCTGGAGGCTAGGAAGTCCAATATGGTGATTTGTGCCAACACAGTCACCCTCGGTGTAATGAAGGGCATTAAAAAAATAAGAGTTGCGGGGGCCGGCCGGGTGGCATAACAGTTAAGTTTGCGCATTCCGCTTTGGCCGCCTGGGGTTCGCCTGTTAGGTTCCTGGGCACTGACCTATTCACTGCTCATCAGGCCATGCTGAGGCCGCGTCCCACATACAAGAGCTACAAGTCTACAACTATGTACTGGGGCTTTGGGGAGAAAAAAGAAAAAGAGGAAGATTGGCAACAGATGTTAGCACAAAGCCAATCTTCCTCCAAAAAAAAAAAAAAAAGAGATGCATGTGGTATATGTAGTAATGAAAGAATGAAGCGCAAAGTGAGCTCCCTCAGGGCACTGAAGATCACACCCAGAGGTAAGAGGTCTGAGTAATTCCTTCTGAACCAAGCATAGCTCAGTGCTATTCCTGGATCTAGGCCTACTAAATATGCTAGAGTTTGATAGTGATCAAGATTACACGTCAGCAGATAGTTGAATGAACAAATGGATTAATATCATACTTTAAGTATGAGCCCAAGAACGTGTTTCAAAACAGCTGCTGTGAGAAGTGCTGGAGCAGAGTCATGATAACAGACCAACACATTCTGGCCCCCAGGACAGAGAGTCGGCTGTTTGATGAACTTAATAAAAGTGTTGTGTTTTCTGATACCTCTGTTCCAACAAGCTCACATCCCCCAAGAGCAGACAGAGAACCTAAAGAATGAGCTTCTAATTGAGCCCTCACTAAATCCAGGAAAGACAGGCCAATTATCGACTCAGACCCATGGATAGATTCCCCCATGCTGCTTAGAGTTCCATTATTTTTTTGGCCCAGTTCAAAAAGTAGTACTTCTGGTCACCTATTACAAGCAGGAGATTTTTTTTTTCTTAACAAGAGATAACTTGGATGTACTTGGAAAATTCCCATCTTGTTACAAAAGGTTATGAAATAGTAATAGATAGCACATTTTCTTTCTTCCTAAGAAGCTAAAGTACTTTGATATATATCTTATTTAATCTTAAAGCAACCCCTTGGAGCTTTGAGAAAGAGAGGATTAAATATATCTTGCACATGGACTATCCAAAGCTTGCACAAAAAGTTAGTGTGGAAAAAGGTTGAGAATAGAATGCAGTACCTCTAGCTCCCAGCCTAGTGGCCTTTCTTAGCCTTAGCCTTTCTTTGGCAACTTTCTGGACCCAGGTCTATCCGTAAGAAATTCCCTTCGCAATTTAGACTTCTATTCAATCAAGAAAGACTGGCTGACATTCGCTATGTGCAATTTACTCTCTAGGTGTTAGGAGAGTCTGGAGGATGTTGCGGTGACAGGCAACATCCATTCCACCCCTCCTCTCATGAATGGTATCAAAGCAGTTTGTGGACTTGCCAGTAGCTCAAAGAGTAGATCTGATGGGTCTAAGGGGTTATCTTATCCCTCATGACAGTGACTGGTTTAGGAATGGGCATGTGACCAAAGAGAGATTTTCTGGAGGCTTCCGAGGAAGTGCTTTCTCACTCTTAAGAGAGAGCAACAGGAAAGCAGACACTCCCCTGCTGATTGCTACTGGCAGCCATCCCACAGCCCTGAGAGGAACTGCCTCAGGATTAAACAGACACTGTGGACAGCAATGTGGACGCTGAAAAGACGCTGAGTCCTTGATGACATCATCGAACTTCGGATCTACTGAAGCTGAAGCCCACCGCTACTTCTGATTTTCCTCACAAATGTAGGATGAAGAGTAACCTTATTACATAAGCTAGTTTGAGTTGATTTTCCTATTGCTGATAGCTGAAAATATTCTAATGCAAAAGAACTATGCTCACATGCAAAAGGAACTGACTTCTCCAGTTCTAGAACCTCCTTTTCAGTCTTCATTCCACCCAACCAGGACCTAGGATTCATAATCCCAAGAGCCAGGGTGCAGACTATCAATTTCCAAACCCAAGCTCTCCTCAGCCACCTTCTTCTACCATTCAGCAGTCATGGTCCAAGCCATTAAATATCTGCATTTTTGAAGGGATCCACCCTCATTTATAAAATCCTCTATGTGAGGTTGGCTCAGGCACTTCCAGGGTCAAGGTCATGTTGGGGATAGGTGAGCTGTTAGTGCTTTTTAAATTTTAGCTCTAGTTATATCCTTCTTGCTGCACTTCAAGCCTTCCTCTTTTGTCCTTAGAGGATGAGGAGGAAGGTACTGTCTTCCCTGTTGTCACTTTCCAGTCCGACACAGTGATTTTCACTCTCCTTCATCTTTCCAGTTTCCAGTATGCACAGACCTACTCCCTAAGCTGCCCCGTGTCCAGGTGTCCCTGACTTGATGGTCTCCCAAGACCAACCTAAATAAGGCTGCAGGTGTCCAGAGCTGAGCTCCCGAAGGGAGACTTCTCACTCTACCACAAAGGATCCAGTGTGACTGAAACCGCCTGCTAAGCAGGGGTGAGAGTGCTACACTGAGCCCCACAAAAGCCAAAGGTCTGAGAACTAGGGGTCAGAGCAGAAGGACAGAGAAGAGCAGACTTTTGGTAATTTCAGAAACTGGCTCAGGGGTGGAATCGGGTGGCTTGGCAATGAGGGTGGAGGAGCATTGACTTTGAAGTTAGATTGACTGAATTCACTTGTCACTTCCCAAATTTACTAGCATTGCTGTCTTTGACAAGATCCTGAACTTCTCTGAGCTCCCCGTAGAATGGGGCTGGTGATGGCTGCCTCTTGGGGTTGTTTTAAAGACAATGCAGACAAAGCACCTAGTGCACACCTTCTTTCATGGCTCCTTTGCCCTCTTTTCCTTTGTGTGAAATCAGAAAGCACTCCAGGGAGTGAGCTCTGCACAGGGGAGGAAGTGGGGGCTTGGTGCTAGGATACTATCTGATTTGAGGGCATGTGCCCCAAGGGAAAAAACATAGGTGAGGAATCTAACAATTAGTTTCAAGCTCTGTAACTGGGTGAGTGAGCACCCTACTCATCTCTGTGTTTGGCCTTCTCTGTAAATGACAGTGTCAGACAAAATACTCTCCAAGGTCCTTCTGAGCCTCAGGGTTCCAGGAGGAGGCATTGACAACTCTGGGTGTGGCAGGCAAGCTTGCAGGAGGTTGTGATTATATCTGCACACAGCTGCTCTGCAGCCCTGTGAGTGCTCCCTGCAGGTTCTCAGTCCTTGGCCCCTGGCCCCAACGTCCTGCACTCTCTCCCACCCTCCTATTTCACACTCCTCCAACAAGGCAAATGGTAGTGCCTTGACCGACCCTTTGAAACTGACCAAATACTGTGTTTGATCATATACTTCCACAATTCTTTAAGGGCTGAGTTTTACCTAATTGTTTCTTTTCTTTCATTCTGTCACTTCCCAATTAGAATTTCTTATTCTTGTAGGACTTTTTGCCTTAAGATTCTATGCCAGAATTTAAACAATGCAGTAACAGCCCTTTCAACTCTCTCCCTGTAACATTCCCCTGACTTCTGATCTTACTATCTTCATGGAAACTGCTTCTCTATTTGTGCTCATCTAAATGCAAATGCCTTTCTCAGTTTCACCTTGAGCAGTTCAAATGGTTTCTTGATAACCTTGCCATGGTCTCCACAATCTCTCTTTTCAAGAAGATCTCTTTCTCACCCGTTGCCCAGGTTGAGGTCTCATTTTTTGCTTCTCCTTTTGTAATAGACTGCAAAACCGGGTGCTCTCTTTCCAACAGAGCTGCATGCTTGGGAGTTGAGTGAGAACGCGGAGCTCAGGCGTGTGTGCGGAGAAATCCCAGGTGACCTGTGCTGAGAATGCAGATTTCTGACCCCAGGCTTGATGCCAAAAAGAAGTTTTAATGTCTAAGTGTTTTAGCTTCAAAGATAGGCCCTTGTGGTTGCTGGTTTAAACGTGCATACTACACAGGAAGCAATCTGATATCCCACCGACTGGAACCCGTAAGGTAATTCAAAATTGCTTAGATTGAGGCCAAAAACTTCGCTGAAGATTTGATACTCTCTAGAGATTATTGCCCAAAATTGGTGAGGAGAGTAACAAGTCGCCCCACTAGTCGCACATTTTCAGATTCCACACATTACGGGCCAAATCTAAGAATTTAAGTCTTAGGACAACTAAGAATTAAGTATTAGGATTTGTTTTACACTCAAGTTATTTTCTGGCATTTCATAGCTTTTCAAAAATTTCTGAACCCTCAATTCAAAAAGTTGGGTATAGTCCTCTTATCATTTGTTAACTGCAAAGCAAATAGATTTCTCCGGCAAGAGGGGTGCTCCCCCATCTGTCAAACAATGGTGTAGTATTGTGTTTGTGATCCCCTGTCTAGGAGACACTTCAATTCCACATGGTTGCCCAACCCAATTAGATACTCTTAAAATATCATTTAGGGCCGGCCCCTTGGCTTAGTGGTTAAATGCGTGAGCTCCGCTACTGGCAGCCGGGGTTTGGATCCCAGGCGCGCACCGACGCACTGCTTCTCTGGCCATGCTGAGGCCACGTCCCACATACAGCAACTAGAAGGATGTGCAACTATGACATACAACTATCTACTGGGGCTTTGGGGGAAAAACAAAGGAGGATTGGCAGTAGATGTTAGCTCAGAGCCGGTCTTCCTCAGCAAAAAGAGGAGGATTAGCATGGATGTTAGCTCAAGGCTGATCTTCCTCGCAAAAAAAATAAATAAAATATCATTTAATTCAGTATATACTTATTGAAAATCTCTCTGTGCAAAGCACTAAACATAATACCAAGATGAATAGAACGTCACAAGTTAAAAGACACATATATAGGCAGACAGTTATATAAAAAAGAATAGACAACATGCAATGAAAAGTGGTCACGTAGGAAATTAAGCACCCCAGGAGAATCTTCAAAGTCTGATGGAGGAAACGGCATTTGGGGAAGCATCGCTATGATTAGAGATGATGGCAGATATCCTGAAGAGGACACCTGAGCCTCAGTTCAGGAAGAAGGGGAATGTAGACACAGGTGACAGAAGGAATGCGGTCTGCACGGTATACGTGGGAAACAACGTTAATAGAGCCTGAGAGGCCAGATCCAAGGACTGCGAATGCTTATCTGATTCATTCTAGCTGGTCTCTCTAGTATTGTCAAGGGAAGTATTCACCCACGTTGCGTAAATAATCCCAGAAAATGCTGCATCACATTGCTCATGAGAGAAGCAGCTCCGTGGAAAATCAACACCTATTACACACCAGAATCTGCAATTCAGAGAACCTGCCCTTTAACATTCAACTGGGGCTCAGATTGGAAGCCATTTTTTGTTTTCTTTGTCCATGGCTGAATTTGTTAGCTTTGCCTCTTCCAAGCAGGATTCGTGCAGGCTGGCTCCAGCAGCAGGTTCCAGCTGCTCTGAAGGTTAACTGCCTACACCACTGAGATGCCCTCTCGAGTGCCACCAGGGGCACTTTGTGTAGTCCACATGCCTCTGCGTCTTATATCATACCATCCTCAACATATCCTCCACACTGGATGAAAATCTTTCCATCCCACTTTCCATGATGCGGTAAGATTCAGACAACAGAAACTTAATTTTATTTATCTAGGTGACTAAAAAGCAACAGCAAGATTGGTGGCATGCATTAAAAGGCACATTCCAGCGGCAGTGGAGTTCACGGATACTAGAGCAGGTTGGGGCTGTTAGGAGGATTTTACAATGCTCCAGGCAAGGTCTCCAACAAGACCTGAATTACAGCAGCAAAACTTAAAAGAAGGGGCAGATGCAGGAGGCATTTGGAGATAGGATCAAAGGGCTTGGCAACTGATTGAAGGTGCAGCGAGAAGACGGCAGAAATGCTGGAGTGGTCCCGAAGGTGTGAGGCTGGGTTAATAGGAGGGTGACAACACCATTACATGAGACAGGGGCTCCAGAAGAGCAGTAATTCTGGCACTAAGGTGGATAACTTATTTAGAAAAAAACAAGAATATGCTTGGCTTCTATTTACTGAATTAGTTATAATTAGGGTGACTATATAATTTTATCCTCCAAACTGGGACACTGTTGGGAGAGAAAGGGGATACTTTCATAACTGCACCAGGACAACAGGTCTAAACCAAGATTGTTCCAAGTACATCCAGATGTTTGGTCTCCCTGTTTATAATACCTTTCAGTGGTCGCTCAGCTGGGGACCAGCGTTAGTGAAACGGGCTCACAGTTCATTGAACTTAGGATCTCAGAAGTAGAGGGCACCCTGGAAATACACATAATGTAGCCTCCAGGCATGCCCAGAAAGTCCTCTCAACTCCATTCCCCAAGTCCAGCCCCTGCTGGAACAACTGCCAAGCACTGGGACTCACTATGACTTTCAAAAGCCCATTCTATCTTTGGACAGTGCTAAGTGTTCTACCTTATTATGCTTAGCTAAAAGTGACTTTCCTGTAAACTCCACACATTGGCTCTAATATAGTTCTAATAACAATAACACCACCAATATTAAAATAGCAACAGTTATTGAGCACCTACAAAGGGCCTAGCCATACATGTATTATTTCTGAAGCTCTCCAACAACTCGCTTTACATTGAAGCATCCCGTTGTACAGATGAGCAGCAGAGACTGAGAGGGAAAAACCCTGGACATAATCATCCACTTGGAGCCAACACCATCTGAGCTTAGCCTTTATCAGCCAAATCTCAGCTACCTGCAGAAATGTATGCAAGAAATAAATTGTTATTATAAGCCACTGAGTTTTGGAATAATTTGTTATATGGCTTTATTAGAACAATAGCTGACTGATACAGTCCACTAGTCCAGGGTTTCTCCATGTGTCTTTCACCCTCCTTGCACAAACAAACCTTACATACAAGACATGTTCTTCTCACAGCAAAAGGCAGGAGTGCAGCCTTTTCTGGAGACTCAAGGATACCCAAGCCTCTTCTTCTATCCTATTTGCTAGCATTACATGCACCAAACAAGTCATGGCCAAGCCCAAGGACAAGGGAATGGGAGTATACTGTGCCTACCACAAGGCCTGGGCAAGGATGTGGATGTCCAGCACTGCTACAAGAGTGAGGAATGATGACCGAGAAATAATTCAGTCTACCACAAGGATACAGTCAAGGCCAATGAAACGCAATTCCTGGACTTTCATTTGAGCTCTCCAAGAGCCAAACCCTATTTCCAACGGACTGGGTGCTATGATGAAATGGGCCTAAAGTTTGGGACCACCACTCAGAGCCAGAATTGAGCCACCCAGAGTAAAGAGAGCCTATAGGTAGAGCCTAGTGAGAGGAGTTGAGCTCTGAATCAATCTGTACCTGAAGTCAGAGCCACCTGTTGAATGTTATTCAGTTTAGTGAGCCAATCTACTCCCTGTTTTGCTTCAGCCAAGTGAGTTGGGCTTTCTGTCACTTGCAAACAATGGAGTCCTAACAGCTTAGTGAATGAGTAAAATTGTCCTCATGACTGAGCTATAGCACATGATTATTAAGCCTGTAACTGCTCTAGCCAGAGATTTTATAGTGTAGCCTTCCGGCCCATTTTTCACTACTGCAATCCTTCGTAGGTGGAGTGGTGGTGTGCAATGCAAGAAACTAGAAGACCGTTTCATTTTGTTTCCTTCAAAATCTTTTGAAACCATTTCTGGTCATTAGTAGTCTAGACTGATTTTTAAGGATATTGTAACCTCTTAGAAAGCCCTTTTCACCTTACTTCACTTCAAATATTTCTTCAAGAAAAAACATGGAGAATGCAACTGAATTTACAATTCCAGCATAAAAGCTCAAAAGAAGACAGAGTTAGTATTTTTCAGGCAAAACAAGAAAAGCATTTTATAATTACATTGTATCCCTGGCCTGTGCAATTGAGTTTTTTGTTTCGACTATTTAAAAAATACAGTCCACTAGTCCAGGGTTTCTCCATGTCTTTCACCCTCCTTGCACAAACAAGGAGGGTATTTAAAAAAGAAACAATATGGTGTGGTAGAAAGTACACAGTTTCAGAAGCCAGCAGATTTGTCATATCACATTAGTCTCTCTGAGTCTCAGTTTCCCCACCTGTCATAAAGGAGACAGTTTCTGTCTCATGTGAGCTTGTTACAATAATCATTGAAATGATGAATAAGAATGGGATATTATTTTTGTAATAATAAATCATTTCCTAAATGTAACAAGTTTAGAGAGAAATCACGTAGTTTGAGCTACTAGAATATAGTTTATAATGCAATATGCCATCTAGCTAGATGATTCCTACCATTACAACTTCAACAATGGAAACAAGGGGGCCATATCTTCTAGTGCATTCTTAGCGGCAAGAAAGCCTTTCCCAGAAGCTCTCAATCAAGCCTCCCTTCATGATTCACTGGTCAGAGGTAGCTTTTATTTCCAATTCTTAAGCCAAACACTGGCAAGGAGAATGGAACAGCTAAGACTGCCTTAGAGCAGACCCGCTTTGCACCCAATACCACATGCAAGAGAGGGCATATGTGAACAATCAAGGTTTATTTCACAAGAAGGGGGAATGGCGCTGAGGTTGGAAGCCAACAGTGTCTGATACAGTACTTACCAAACTTCATTGTAAATTGTCTGTTCACGCATCTAAGCCCTCATTACTCTCTAATCTCTGGGGCAAGAGGGGCAAGGTCTTGCTGCATATCCCTAGCACCCAGTACAATTTTGAGTAAGCATTTTTTGAACTTTATTATCAGATTTTAAATGCATTTCAGCTCTAAGACTCTATGAACGTGTTTCAGTAGTAGGCTGACAATAGTTTTTGCACTTTTCTTGGTGCTGGGCAGAGACTTAGCATGGAGGAAGAAACATCTCATGGTATGTATAAAATTCCTGTTGACTTTCTGTGATTCTTTGATTTTTAGAATGATTTCAATTCCCTACCCGCTTTACATTATTATCTAAAACCTTTAGAACTAATTTGAAGTGGGAGGATCAAAGATGATATATTTTAAATTTGCTTCCCGCCTCACCCACTTAAAGTAAAGAATCCTGCATAGCCCATTAAGCTGGAGGTACTTGCTGACAGGAAGGAAACCATCTGGTGAACAACTTCTGTTAATTATGTTGGAACATACTAACGAGAATAAAGAACAGCCCTTAATGACCTTCCCCTTGGTAGCAGAATCCACTGCAGAGTAGACAGTCATGGCTCAGAGCCAAAAGTTAATGGTTAGTATTGGCACCAAGCACTCAGGCTCACTAGTACTTAATAATCTCCCGTCGATAGAGAAAGTATTTCAGGCATTCGCAGCATAAATCCTCCTAGCACCTGCATGTAACTGAGCTCCAAAACAGTCATTTAGGGCATTGCTTGGAATCCCTTAGTAAATGTGAATCTGGATGTCACCTTCTCTGTATCTCTCTTTGCATTTGGACACGTTGGATGAGGCCAGACAAACATTTGCATTTTGTTTCAACAAATAACAATATCTAAATGTTACTTGGCAAAGCATTGATGCAATTATTTCATATCCCAGAGGGATAAAGATACACAAAAATAATTATCCTCATTATGACCTGGATGAGTTAATTATTTATAGTAATATTATTTTTAATTCCACCTTACCCTTGGAAATCTAAGCAACCCTGTGTCATCCATGCAAAAAAACAGACTTAAAGCTTTGGCATTTGTATCACGAGGTAGCTATAGGTGTCAAAACATCAGTATTTCTTGTTTCATCCATTGCTTTGCTGCTTGATTTGAGAAAGAATTTTAAAATGGCTTACATATTATGATAAGATTAAGTAAAATTTAAAAGCAAACTATTTAAAATTTAAAAATTTAACATTAACAAATTTTTAAAGAACATTTAAAGAGAAAACAGAAGTAGGAAAATAAATTCACACCAGGAGTGAGACTAGCACACACACATGCATGTGAAGAAATCCTACACATGACTGGAGGGGCCCAAACACGGCTCCAGCTTCCTAGCGGCCAACTAGGAGAGGCAAACCAGCACTGCAGTGGGCAGCTGCAGAGCTCCGGCAAAAGTTTCAAAAACATCTCAAGCATAAGAGTTTCCCAGTACTAAAAGTAGTTTAAGCTGATTCTATCATCTAGTGCGTTCACAATGTGTATGCATAAAAAAAGAAACAACCCTAGAAATTACTGCTTCAAGTCAGGTGGGAAATGTTATTTTAATAGAAATCTTAAGTAAAAGTTCTGTAACTAGGAACTGTCAACATTTAGCTCCTAAATTATAACAAATCTGTAAAGAATATGGATATGTAATGTATTAAAGTTTAATAACTCTAAATATTAGCCAAGAAACTGCTTTCTATATAATTTCTTGATGTATATTTAAGGCTTTTCATATGTACACCAAGAATATAATTTTTATAAAGGCAGGTACGTCCAAGAGTTTGCACAGAAGTAACAAAATAAAAGTTGTTTGTGCCTAAATCATCCCATCTGTGCCTCTTGGACAAAACTCAATCCTCTTCGCAACCACATGCATCAAGCAATTGGCTAAATATCCTTGTAGACAGGATGTGTCTTATTTGCATTTGAAGTGCTCTTTCTGTAAAATATAAATGCAATTAACTTGTGTTATTTATTTAACCTATCTTTGCATACTAATGTCACAAAAACTGAAAATAAATGTTAGATCATTATCAGCATACCTCAAAATATCTGTGTTCAGAGAATTTAAATGATTTTTTTTAAAAACCACCCTCAACTTTCTTTGAGGCTTTAAGCTTCCCCATCTCCTACTCTTCTTGGTGCCACACACCACTGTCTTTGAAGTTGGTTCATCTGGTAAGAGACTTACTGCAAACTGCAGTGCACACCTACCATTCAAAGAGGGAGATGTTGCCCATGTGACAGATTTAATCATTCCCTTGGTCTCTCAGACATGCAGCTGTTGGTGAATTCTTTTTTGCTAGTGTAATATTGTAAGTGTCTTAAGTTAAAATTAAAGCTGCCATTAAATTTTCATCTTGTTCTTCAAGAAGACTGTTTTCTGGAAGTAGCATGTGTGTACATTTTTAAGTGGCAGTGCCAAAGAGATATTTTATACTACATCAAATCTTTAGTGTTCAGAAAGAATGGCCCAATGTAATAGAAAAGTCAGTAAATAATCCAAGTCATTGGATCTGGGCAAAAGCAGGTCACCTAGAATTATTGGTAAAAATGAAAATATGACTCTCTTTGGCAGTTTTATGCTGCAGATGCTGCATTTAAGATGACAGCATTGAAATACAGAAACACGTGGAATTTATAGAAATTCTCTCCATGTCCAGATAGCCTGGTCCCTACGAGTCAAAACGTCACTTCTGAAACACATCATATACCAGTCCTTCAGCAAAGCAAACAACCTTAGAAAAGTTCCCCATAGACCCCACAAGGTGAAGAGCAGTAAAGGGGACATCACCACAGTCAGGAGAGAACGGAGCTTCCAACGTTGCCAGCTTTTTATGGAGGACTTAGAAAAGGAAAGGGAACTAAAATGGAATATCAGATAGAAAAAGGCTTTGAAACAACCAAATGAATTTTTGGCAACCACCACCAAGTGTGTATCCGGGGGAGATGCTGGGTGTGGTTGTGAAGACAGAGGGACTGGTGGGCAGTGGAATGCCTACCCTCTTCTGTCAAGAACAATGAGAGCTCCAGGGACCAGGAAACATTCTGGAGATAATGTTTCACTGTGGTCATTTCCCACTCTCCTATAAATCCTGTATCTGGGCCCCTGGTGGGAGCCACTTTACAAATTTCTACTGCCATTTTGGTCAGGTGAAAAAAGTGTATGAAATGCTTAACCTCATTTTAATGGAAGCAAAAGCACAGAAAAAGACATAGTACACTTCTATTACTCCTTAGGGAGGAATTCTAATAAGCTAGTGATTTCGCTTATGATCTGATATTCAGAATAGTCGGGTTCTAGGGTCAGACAATCTTGGGAGATTCCAGGCTTTACCACCTCCTAGCTATATTATCCTGACTGAGCAAGTTTCCTACCCGATTGAAGCTTCAGATTCACACACCTTCTTCACACATAGTGTTTAAGGAATAAATGTGAATTATATTGAGCCTTGAGCAAAGTGTGTGTCACATAATAAGTGCTCAATAAGTTATAGCTGGTATTACTAGAGAAAATACCCTAGAACTCTACATCCCAGCAGGTGGTATGAAATTATTCTCATCTAAGGCAGCAAAGTACTGCATTAGGAGCATCCCATAAGACATAGATCTAAATACAGGACAGATTTAGAAGACCAAGAGTATTCTAAATAATAACAAACTCCATGCCTTCTTTGACAAGATTGTGATTCAGTTACAAATTGGTTAAGGAACAAAACACTACAGTCCTGAGGTTCTATTAACTGAGGAAAAAAAAATTCATATATGTAAATATGAGACTCTCCCTTTTCAAAAAATGTATTATCATTTTTTATTTTGGATGATCTCTAGATTCTTGGGTAACTTGGGAGAGAAAAAGCCATGATTCAATTTTGTACAATCATTTTAAAAGGATGAGTACAGGCTTTTATCTCGGCTTAGCGATTATTGTGTTTGTCTCAGAGGGTGGAAATTTGACTTCCATGTGTACAAACTCACCTTGTTACAGGCAAATTGCTTAATCTCCTTATTAATCATCTTCATCATCCGTAAAACAGCACAGTAACGTTTACCTACCTCACGGGGTATTGTGAGTCTGTCTTAATTAATGTTTGGAAGATTACAATCCCTAGATGAAAGGAACTGTCAAGTGTAATTATCATTTATTTTTGCGTGATATGTTATGGAACAAGACTTTAAGATGTTATTCTTGTGACAAAGGCCAATAAAGATATGCAGATCTGTGCATCTGATTGTCAACAGACAGTCTATAAAGTGATTCTCTTTGGAAATGATATGATGGGTTTCATCAGATTCTAAGTTTAGAATGTTTCCTTTTTTTTTTTTTTTTTGTGAGGAAGATCCGCCCTGAGCTAACATCTGTCAATCCTCCTCTTTTTGCTGAGGAAGACTGGCCCTGGGCTAACATCCGTGCCCATCTTCCTCCACTTTATATGGGACACCGCCACAGCATGGCATGACAAGCGGTGTGTCAGTGCGCGCCGGGGATCTGAACCGGCGAACCCCAGGCTGCCACAGCGGAGCGCGCGCACTCAACCACTTGTGCCACCAGCCGGCCCCTAGAATGTTTCCTTTTTAGGGAAATGTTTCCTTTCCTTCTCCAACTGCATGAGTTAGCCAGTGCTGAAGGAAGAAGATTAAATTTGCCTCCATCATTACAGCATTCTACCTTCAGTCTCTACCTGTCACTCAATCATAAAGACTCCTGCGACATTCAGAGTTCATTCTTTTTAAGGTCAAGTGAACGGGAAGGATCTCTAAGGATAAGAAATTAGTAGCTAACAATAGGAACATGAGTAAGGCATTTTTCTGTGTTGACCTCTCTTTTTATCTTTGATTTTTTCCCCTCTAGTACATCTTGTGCATCAACAATTCTTCTTTCCTTTTCAAGGAAAATGCCTTAAACCTTACCATTGAATGTGAAACGTTAGTATCAGAGTCACACTGTAGAAAATATGCACAGTGACTGCTTCCCTGGCCTTCTCCGTGGCGAGGACAGTTGTGAAAGACTATTGCAGGGTTTGATGACACTTGGAAAACAATTTCGAGTCCTGAAGGGAGCAGAGAGCAGACCAGAGGATTTCTCACCAGGTTACATGCCCTACAGACTTACTTGCTGAAACACGTATCTAGTCACATGCCTGGTCTCTCCAAACCACCTTCCCATGGCCTCTCACAGTCCGCAGATACAGGCCATGGTTTTTTAGGGGCTCTTTACAAACTAGCACCCAGCTTCATTAGAGCCTTATTGTCTACTGCCCTCCTCAGCCCAAAACGCTTTTTCCCAACCTCAAACTAATCCTCAAGAGTCAGCTCAAAATTTCTTTCTCCCATCATCCCAGAAAGTTAGTTACACCATCTTGTGTGTTCTCACAGTGCTCAAAAACACTTGTGCATTAGCAATTGTGGCATTCACATATAGAGAGAGCATATATGATAATATATAATATATGTCAATTATTTTACTAAATTATTTAAATTTAAATTACGTAAATTGTAGTTTTCATTATATCTCAATTTTTATTTAAACTTTATATACTTATATATTATTTCTCTAAATTATTTGTCCACATACTTATATAGTTTTATGTAAATATTTTAATTAAATATATTAAATATTATTTAACTATATCTATATGCTCATATAAATATACACATATTGATATATGTATATGCTTTATTTATATATTTTCGTTATTATTTGTTTAGCATTTTATTCATATATTTATTTGATTTAGGGTATGTTCATTAAATATTACATTTTATTTTATTTTATTTTATTTTATTTTATTTATTATTTCTTTTTGGAAGAAGAGTGGCCCTGCGCTAACATCTGTTGTCAATCTTCCTCTTTTTCTTTTTTCTCCCCAAAGCCCCAGTACATAGTTGTGTATCATAGTTGTAGATTTGTAGCTCTTCTGTGTGGGACACCGTCTCAGCACAGCCTGATGAGCCGTGAGTAGGTCCACGCCCAGGATCCCAACTGGCAAACCCCGGGCCACCAAAGCAGAACGTGCGCACTTAACTGCTACGCAACCGGGCCATCACCAAGTATTACATTTTAAATAAATATAATTATTTAATATCCTGTCTGCTTCAAGCACTTGGTTTGTATGAACTTCTCTAGGAGCGGATTTCAGAATAAGATTCAGATTCAACTAACCACAATAATAATATCTACTTTTATTGAGTGCCCACTCCATGCCAGACATTGAGGTAAGTGATTTGTGTACATTATCTTATTTAATCCACACAAGCATTCAGTTAGATTGGTGTTATTATCTACATTTATACATGAAGAAATAAGAAGACAAACAAATGAGGTAACTTGCCCCTAGTAGTAAGTGTTTAGTTAGGCTTCAGTCTAGGTTTCATCTTGACTCAAAAGACCTGGCCCTTGACCACTTGGTGCCCGGGCGCAGGGTTCGGCTGCGCATCGTAGCAGTTAAAAGCAAAGGTTTGGGAGTCAGATGACCCAGGTACAAATTCCCATTCCATCATCTCTTGGTGGTGTGGCACTAGAATATTCTTCCTGCCCTTCACGGGCCTACTGTCAGAGAGATTGACGTCTAGCCTGACTGCTGAGAGGGAAAGGGGAGACACTTCAACAGTAATTAGTGACAGAAAACTTAGACTTTGTAAAGAATTGACATCTTTACCTCCCCAGTGATAAAACCAGAAAGAACACTGGCTACAAATTAAACTTGCATTTCTTTCGCATTTGGACAGCAGGTACTATTATTAGCATCACCTGGCAGACTCTCAAGTCCCACCCCTGACTACAGAATCAAAATCTGGGTGATTCCTACATACAATAGAGCTTGAGAAGCCCAGGTCTATCATTCTCTTGTGCCCAATATCATTAAATCATGGTTCTAAAGACTTGTCTGATCTTCCATTGTTGTTCCAACAACTTATTTCTAAGAGACATGCAAGGATCATGAGAGAAATGTGGGGGTGAGGTAGCAGGTCAACCAAGAATCAGATTCTAATATCAGGCTTGTTACAAATAAGCTGTGTGACCTCAGGCAAATTACTATCTCAGAACTTAAATTCTACCTCCATAACAAGTGTTTTGGAAGGAAGGAGATAGGAAAAAGGAAAATTAGCCCAGATTATTGTAAAGGTAAATTTTTAAATTCAAATGTTCATTAAATAAAAGACAAAGGAAACACAGATATGAATACAAATTGTGAGGATTGTGTCTCTCTCTTAACCACTGCTGTATTTTTTTTATCACATAGTAGTTGCCCAATAAATATACAAACCAAGAATGAATGAATGGTCACTCTTACATTCTCAGAAGTCTTTCCCAAAGCTAGCAGCACCTTCTGCACTCCTATCACAATTTTTACATGTATTAATTGACACAAGACAATGTAACACATTTTTTTTTCAAAAGCACTTACAAATTATCCATTATCCTCCCTACTCATAACATTTCTACAAATTTTCCTCCCTAGGCATGCATCTTTCACACAGCTAACATCATAGGTACACAGATTTGAAATCTGCATATTTCTTTATTATGTTAGAGCACTGGCACATGGTAGGCATTCAGTAAACATTTGTGAATGCATATAGCTTTCATAATTATTTTAGGACTGCATAATATTCGCTCAAACTAATGTATCTCAACTTTCAAATCAAGGTCCATCATGTTGGACATTCTAGTGGTTTCTCATTTTTTTACTTTTACAAAAAAAACACTAGAGTGAACATTTTTGAGAATGTACATTTGTGGGTCTGTTGAGTGACATTTCTTTGAAATTCGTTGGAGTGGATTCACTGCAACAAAGGGTCTGAGCATCTTTATGGTTCTTGTTACACACTGCTGAATTTTCTTTCTAGTTCCAAAATTCTGAAATTCTTAAAGAATCTCACATTCTCAAGTGCCTGCAGCAAAGACTAGAAGGCAACCGCCAGCTACTGGTGCCACCACAGTCTTTGAAAATGGCAAAATAGATATTCCCACATTTTTTTTCATGGATGATTAAAACAAAATGGAAATCTTGTGCTAAAAATCGGTTACAGCACCCAATGGGTGAAACATCATGTTACACAAATGACCAGAGACTAATTGGATGACCAGATAAACTCAGAGTTGCATCCTTTCCCAGAATCTGAGAACAGTGCTTTGGAGCATGGATTCACAATACTGTTTCTAGAATATTTTTAAAATAGCAAAGAGAAGGACTAGATGTCACAATGAATTAATATCCTAGACTTTCCGATCTGGAGACATAGGTCCAATTTCTCCCCGGTTGAAAGTAAATATGAGTTTTCTGGATTCTTGGAGATCTCTTGCAGATATTTCTTTCACCCCCGAATTTGACAGTTTGATGGGATAATCCCAGCATCTTCTTTTTCTTCGTGACCTGAGAGCTGGAAGCTCAGGTGAGGGGAGGCAGGTGCCATAACTGAGCTGAGGGAGAAGTAGACTCATCTCCCACTTCCCTGACCACAGATTCCTCTCGGGATTCCCATCTTCTCTTCCATGTTTCCCTTCAAGAGGCACTGACTCAGACAGCTGTTGTTTAAGAGGGGTGGGAAATAAAGGAGGAGGAGCTCTGGCTTGTCGACTGACTTAGTGATGGAAAGTCGAAGGCCGTCAAAGTGCAGCTGCAGAATCCATTGACGTGGCCACATAGTGTTGCAGTCCATCCAGGAGGATCTAACAGAGGTACTCCCCTGACAAGTTTCCCCTCAGCGACACACACCTCTGTTCTCTACTCAAGTCACTTTCTGAGATCTCATCACAGAGACTATGGTAATGTTGTTAACATTCTTTGGCATGATCACCCTTTCTTCTAGGAGGTCTTCCTGCTAAGTCAAGGTTATGTACTCCTTCTTTGTGCTCTCATGACATCCTTCTCCCCATCAGAGAACTTCTCTCACTTGTAATCACCTGTACATGTTTGTTTCTCTCTAGAGACTCCCTGGGAAGAGACTGTGCCTCCCCAATTCACCAAAGTATCCTCCAGTGCCTAGCAGAGTACATGCTCATATCTAGATCCATCCTTTCACTTGGATCTTTCTGGGCATCTCAGTGAGATCTCCTGAATCACCCTGGAAATCATCTGAAACATCTTTGTGAAAAGAAGAGTGGTGTAGAAGATGCTCTCCTGATGGGAGCTTCAAGGAGGGAGTCTTCTCAGGCTCCCTGCCAGCTGCACCTTTCAGCTCCAGTGAACTAGTTTCCCCCAGAAGCTCCATGCAGGTCCTCACATGAGAAGCGTGACTGGTGTGCTGATGGAAAATGACAAGTGATCCTTCTCAAGAAGACAACAGAACAGGAGGAAGCAAATTGATCATCCTTTATTCAACCAATGTCAATACGCAACGCAGGATAATTCCACTTCAGGAAAACTTGGACTGAGAAATTTTTGATCAAAAAAAAACAACTACATGTACAATCTTTATATCAGCCTTTCTTTCTAGTTAAGTTGGGTTTAAATTTAAAGTATGTCTAAATAGACTTTTAAAAAGGCAGAAGAACATTCTTTCACGTGTCTCCCTCCCAACAGTTTTCCCATGGGATCCCTGAGTGAAGAAAGCCTGGCTGATCCTAGACTTTCTGGATAGGTGGGCCATCCACTTACCTCTGACACAGGTGCCCTGCTTTCATTTGAGTTCCGCTGTATCAAACTATGAGCATATGTTTCCCCCCCAAAAATTATGTCTTTTAAGGCATAGTAAAGACAATTGAAACATTCTGTCTCCCCCTCCAGAAGCCTAGGAATAAATTCCTGAGGAAAAATCCAGGAGAGAAAAGGGCAGCCAGCCAGGGAGCAGAAGGGAACCCAGAGAGCTAGTGGAGTCAGACCTGGAAAGACCAGCCTCTCAGCCTCCAACCTACAGTCACAGGGAAATACCAGAGAACCTGTCTCTTTCACTTACATTTTTTCCTAAAAAGTATTATGCAGAGCTCCTCCTCTGAGCCTCACTACACTCCGATATTTGGGATAATTGCATCTCGCCTCTCTTGAGCTTGGGTGCTACAATCTCCTCCTGGTGTTGGGTTTTTAAAAAAAGTAGGTTTAAAACTGTCAGCAAGAGAAGAGAGCAGGCCAAATCGCTCTCATGCTTGAACCTGTGGGCCAATTTGTTTGTAAGCCGATTGGTATGCAGTGAAGGTAGAGCCGTCTGGGGGAACTGCTCCATGACCCCTGTTTGTTTGGAGGAGATGTTCCTCCTGATGCTACTCCTCAGCCCAGCACCAGCCCCCAGTGGGGGAGGGGCAGACAGACCCTGAGCACAGAAGAGTGCTCCCTTGTGCACTCGCAAGACAAAAGGATGGCAAGGACTGCTGTGAAAGCAGGCCAGACCCTCCACCACAACAAACCCGGACAGTAGAGCCCACATTGCAGGTCTGTGTCCAAAATCAGGGACTGTAGGCCAAGGAGGAAGCTCAGGTGAGAGAAGGGAGAGGAGGCTGAAGCTAGAGAGGCTCCAGCAAGAGACTAACAACTGCCCTACCAGGAGCCTAAGGAAAACTTTTTTAATAAAACGAAATTGCTGCCACTTCCATTGCCTCCTCAGCTGAGCCTGTGTGGTCCAACTGTCAGCCAGCATATAAATTCCATCTCAAGGCCAGCATTAGCAGCAGAGGCAGAAAAATGCAGGCTTGGGGAGAAACAGATCTGGGTTCTAATCTTGGTTTTGCTACTTCCTGTTTATGAGATTTTAGGCAAGATAATTAACTGAATTGAACCTCAGTTTTCTGATCTGTAAAAGGAAAATAATTACTACTACCAGAAGGCTGACTTAAAAGGATCTTGAAAGTTTGAAGAGCCATATTGGGTACAATTCATTGTCGATCAGCATTATCCCCACCACCTTCTGTAGGCTCCCCTTTATCTCAGGTGCTAGGTGCCTGGAAACTACATATCCCAGACTTCTTTCCCACCAAGGCTCTGGATATCACACGATTAAAAATAAAAATCATTTGTGGGATATCTGTAAGGCAGAAGAGAACAAGAGGCTTCTCTTCCTCTGCCTCCAGTGGTGGGGTGACTGAGTGTGAGCTTCAAGCAGTTGTGACCAGAATGGCAGCTGGCTGGTCTCCTCCACTGCCAGGCCCCAGCGCCAGTGTTGTGGGACAGCTGCAATTTCCTGCAGCTACCTGATCTCAAGGGGCAGACTGTGGGGGCACAACCTAAAGGCTAGGAGTAACCTACCTTGCTTTCTTAACTCCAGGCTTTTCTACAATCTAGTAAGCACGTGTATTAGTTTTCTATTGCTGTGCATGCAATTACTTTGCAGCTTAAAATAACACCTATTGATTACCTCACAATTCTCTAGGTCAGAAGTCCAAATAGGCTCAACTGTGCTCTATGCTCAGAGTCTCACAAGGCCGAAATCAAGGTGTCAGTCAAGTGGGGATGTTATCTGAAGGTTCTGGGATGAATCTACTCCTAAGCTCGTTCAGGATATTGGCAGAATTCATCTCTTTGTGGTTTTAGGATTGAGGTCCCCAATTCCTTGCTGGCTATCAGCCAGAGGCCTCTCTCAGCTCCTGAAAGATACCCACATTCCTCTCCATGTGGCCTCCTGCACCTTCAAACCAGCAATGGCATATCAAGTCATTCCCATGACTTCGCAGCCAGCAGCAGGACCCCTCACGTCACATTCCCTCACACTTCGACTCTGTCTCCTTTTTCTGCCCTCGGCCAGAGAAAGCTCCCTGATTTCAATGGTTCGTGTGATTAGATTATGCCCATCCAGGTAATCTTTCTCTCTTAAGATAAACCATGCCATATAACATATCGTAATCACAGGAGTGATATATCAGCATATTCATAGCTTCTGGGATTAGGATGGAACAACTTTGGGGGACCATTTTAGAAATTCTGCCTACTATTGCACCTAATTCCTCTATTAAATCACATTCTGCTTGAAAAATCTAGAAAGGTTTCTGTTTTCCTGTACTGATCCATAAGTGATCTGAGATCACAGTCTGCAAACAAACTCTGAAGTGGAAAAAAACAGCCCTTTGGATTATAATAGTCCTACCCTTGGAACATTCTGGAACCTTACCCAGCAAATGTCACTTCAACAAACAATTATTCTGCAACTGTCACGTACCATGTTGTGCTATGTTTAAGGGAATCAAAAAAGAATAAGAAACCCCACCCTTATGGTCTCACGGGCAAAAGAGACACATGAGTAGGGCATTTCGATGTAACATGTCATCAGAGATGATAAGAGAGATTGGGTTCAAAGTTGAGTATCACTCTTTTACTCAAGAAATATTGATCTGACATCTACTCAGGGTTGGCCATTGGCTTAAGTGCCAGTGATTTAAAGGCCAATGAGGCAGATTACTGCCCTAGAGAATCTCAAAGTTGCAGAGGAGTCAGATATGCAATATCACATTATTGCCAGATAACACATTTATTATCAGATATCACAATAAAATGCTGTGTTATAATAACTGCAATTTTTGACTTTTTACAGTTACCTCACACTATGCAAAATACTTTATATACATTATCCTATTTAAACTTCACCTTAAGCCTCAGAGTTATATACAATTATTTTCTGAATTTCACAGAGGATGAAACTGAGACTGAAAATAATTAAGTCACTTCTCTAGGAAAAGATAGATCTGGGTTTGCAACCCAGATTCAATTCTAACACCCCCTGTAGTGGATAATGTCTAATGTCTGTATTCTGCCCAGATCCCTTAGGGTCCTTTTTCACCACTTTTGTGCTGCCTGCCTCATCCCACCTCACTCCTTACTCCCACTCCCACACCCATGGGCTTCATTTCCCACAACCAGAACCTGACCTCTTTCTTGGAGAACTATCCTTTAAGTCTCCTTTGCCCACTCAAATGGAGAGAGCAAAGTGGCTGCGAGTACACATCCCCTGGGCGGTCCTTAATCAGTAACTGATGGAGGTATGTGTAAAAACACTAGTTCCTCTGCCTTAGGTCAGGACACTCTGAGGCTTGATTGATACAGTTAATAAGTTTGCCTGCAGATATGGCAAAAACAACCCTCTGTGCAGCTTGGTGATTGCACACTTACTTGTCTTCCTCCCCTCCCTGCCCTCCACCCTCCACCACCACTCTCTGCGTTTCCCCTGGGAATTTCTTTATAAATACTTGCACA
Organism: Diceros bicornis minor; assembly: GCF_020826845.1. Classification (NCBI taxonomy): domain Eukaryota; kingdom Metazoa; phylum Chordata; class Mammalia; order Perissodactyla; family Rhinocerotidae; genus Diceros; species Diceros bicornis. The sequence goes on along the minus strand of NC_080763.1, from coordinate 3,935,315 downwards.
CAGATCTGCGGGCCTGCCCTAAGACACTCTTGCTTTGACATTCACTCTACCCCACTACGGGACCTGAGAGAAGAGGGTGATTAATTCTGTTTGGGGCAATTGGCGAATGCTTTCCAAAGAAGTCATGTTTCCAGTCATGAAAGATAAGAGAGGTCTGCCAAGGTAGACAAGCGGGAAGAAGCACACTCCAGGCAGAGGGAACAGCACACACAAAAACAGAGAGACAGGAGGATGAGGGTAAGTCGAAGGATGGGTTAAGGAAATGGATACGCTAGAGCAGAAGGTGCATGGAGTTGAGGGCTTGCCAGGAGTGGGAGCTCTCGGGTCAGGAGAAGCACCTAAGAGTATTAAGGGAGGATGGGCCATGATCAGACTTATGTTTTCATACCACAAATATTTATTGAGAGCTTACAATGAAGGTAGGAAACCAACTCAGGTACGGGGGATATTGCAACGAAGACCAACCTGGTTTACGTACCTCATCGAGTTACGGAATAATCCTTTTCTGTCCAATGCAGTAACCACTAAATACACGTGCCTGTTGAAAATTAAATTTACTAAAATTGAAATTTAGTTTCCCAGTCACATCAGCCACATTTCACGTGCTCAGTAGCCAGATGTGGCTATTCTATTGGACGGCACAGGTGCAGAGTATTTGCATCCCCACAGAGTTCTGTCGGACACTAGTCTAACCCCGTGAGAGGCCAGCTACGAGTCTCACATCTGACTGCTGATCTGTGTGTGGCTGTCTCCTGTGTAGTCTTTTCTAAAGGTCATTGCTTGGGCTTTTCTTGTTTATACAGAAGAATCTAAGAATACTTTTGATTGCACAACCAGGCCTCTGCACAACCACCTGCATTTGGCAATCAAATTGCAGTAGCAGTTGTCAAAAGGCCAGGATTGCACGTTTCCCTTTGAAAATGCATGTGGTCCTTTTATGTCCTGGATGAGAGAGATACGCTCACACCTGCCTGGAAAACCCAAGTCATGCCGTCTGCCCGCCTCAGAGTGCTGACCTTGTTCCTTCTGAATGTTTGTAGCTCAAAGCACTGCCTCCAAAAGCAGAAGAATGTTCGTGAAATAAGCACAAACTGAATTCCTCACTAGGCATTCTATTATTTCCAGGGCTACAAAAATAAGAGTAAAATAGCCACTACCAACAGTAATCTCTGAAATCTGTCATGGAATTTAAAACTGACGATTTTTTTGAATTCTATATGATAAACTAATAGGAACTGGAATTTCTCTGAAGAGTCATTTCCCTCTACTTCATCTTCCATTTTCTTACAAGAACCAATAAGCAACAAAGTTTTTACTGATATTTTAGGATAAGTCTATCATAAACATAAAAACTGAGTTATGTAATCGAATATTTTAATCAAAGCATTACTGTAGAGAAATTTAAACCTCACAATTCTGAAGCATGCAGTAGAAACACTAACGGCTGTAGCATTCAAAAACTAAGTTCGCCCCAGAGAGGCAATTGAATATTCAATTGAGAAAAGATTATATGTCTCCCTATTTCTGGTATGATACAATGTTCAGGCTCCAAACAAATATTGCTCACACTCTTCATTGTAATGAGAGGAATTAATTATACATAAGAGAAAATGCTATTTTTTTAAATAACAAAATATCAACTTTTGTTGACTGTGATGCCTGCTTCAGAAGATTAACTCAGTCAGCTTTATAAGATTTTTAGTAGTCTTGATTTGTAATCAACTGGGAAACACTAGTAGACCAGTTCCTAAAGGCGCAGCTGCAGGAACCAGAGGCGAAGGAGCAAAGAGATTATATTATTTCCAGGGGAGAGAAGATGTCATTGCAATCAATAGGCTTGCTTTTACAGTTTCCTTTGTTTTGTTCGTTTTTGTTTTTACTTTTGCTAAGCGCTTGGTTAGTTCTGGCACCTGCAGGCAAAAGGGAACAGGATATGCGCACTCACCTCTTTGTCTAATTGCACAAGCCTAGAGGCGAAAGTGACCAAGCTGTTGGAGTTTTCCAGTTGATTATAGAGAAGTGCATCATACTCCACAGCATATTCTCACAGCCCTGCCACCAGATGAAAGGAAGAGCATAAAAGCACCAGCAAAGCCAGGACTCTGCTTTTCTTGCTCTAACATACCATCATATATGGCCGGGCACTCGACTGATGTAGGCATTCTGTTGTTCATGTTCGGCCGAGTTCAGCTGAGAATGTCTGAGAGCAGCAGGTGACTTCACTAATGGAACAGATTCACTCATTGTTTGTGTGTTTAATGAATCATTGAGTTACTGATCAGCAGTGAGCAATGGAAGCTGTTCAAACAGAAAGGAAGCCCAGCCGTGAGGTGGTACCCCTGCCACGCTGCTTTGAAGCGATACTGGCCCCACGGAGAGTGTGGGAGGTATGGGGTTTACTCCCCATGGTTCTCAGGAAAGCTGGTAGAGAGAAGAGGGTGTTGTTTCCAATTGGGTGATGAAAGTCAGCTCAGGGGACAGAGACCAAAGGGCCAAACGTAAGAAGAGGAGGAAGTGAAAACATCTGAATCAAAGGTTGAGGTAACACGCAGAGACAGGTGTTTGCAGTGAACTGTGCTGTAACCCTCATCTTGCCCCCTGGTCCTCAGGGAGCAACCAAGTAGGGAAGGACCAAGAGAAGTAAGAAAAAGCAAGGCTTAGAATTCAGATGCTGATTTCCTTACAACGAGTTCACAGGACAGTGGAAATTCTCTGTCATCTTGGGAGGCAAGGCTGACCCTTCTTGGTAGGATTCCCACATGTTGCACCAGGCCTTCCCTGTGAGTAAAATTCGACTGAAGGTAGACCAGAATTGTATTTCCTGGGCTGCACTTTTCTTTTTTTCCCACAAATAAGACTTTTATTTGTCACCACTAAAATCTGAATTTTAAGCGGGGTCTTGGACTGGTGGCTCATATCCATCAGCTCGTTCAACTTTATCACTTGTCTCATCCCCAGGAGCTCTTCCGGAACTGTTGCCTTCACCAGGAAGCTTCAGGAGTTTTCCCAGTTCAAGCTTGGGCTTCTTCAGCATTTTTACTTTTCTAATGAACACATCATAGAGAGGATTAATAGATTGGCAAGCCTTTTCTATGTCTTTCCCAATGCTGTCTGGAATCAATTCTTTCAAGTCATTTGTCTATTCCTCCTCGGCCATGATTTCCATCATCTTCTGCCAGATTTGGTGCACTTGTAGGTGCTGAGTATAAGATGTCTTCCAAATCTGATTGTTGCTTTTTTGTAGGAAAACCAACAGAGAAAAGATGAAGCAAAAAACAATTGGTAGTCTTGACAGTGACATGAGCTTCAGTAATGGTCTGCCATTTTTTGACCATGGAGCACATATTTTCATGGGTAAGATCCATGTCTTGGGTGTTGGTCAGGAAGTTTTTGCCCTGAATATCCTCAGTAATTAGCTTGGACTTCCCAAATGCAACTTTATCATTCTGCAGCGCAACAAGACTAGCTTTAAAAACATGACCCTTGTGGCCCTCAGATGCAATTTTGCTTCCTTGAGTCCTTGAGACTAGCGATTTTTTTTGTATTTCTTATACTGAACATAGCTAGGTCTTTCACGTCGTGCCCATATTTCTTACAAAATGGACCAACTACTTTCTTCTTGGCTCCCTTTTTGCCACCTTTTGTGGGCTATGTTTCTTTAAAAGGTAAGGGACATATGAGAGATATGGCAGAGTGTGGCTTGGTGAGGAGAGCACTGTGCTATAGGTTAAGTAATGTGTATCTTAGTTTCAACTCTGCCACTGTCTCTGGAGCACCATTGGTCATATACTCTCTATGGCAGAAACTAGCTAGCTATTCACCAAACTTCTTTCTTTTCCTCTTGGAAACACAGCAAAACCCAGTTCCCAGCCTTCCTTACGGTCAGATGTGTCCATATGACAAGCTTCAGCTTGTGGAATGTGAACCAAGGTACTTTGCAATCAAACCTGGATCATAATCCTTCTAGAGGATCCTCCATGCTCTCTTTTCCCTTGTCTCAAGCTGAATATTGATACCTAGGGTAGCCTTGAAGATCACAGAGCCTCTGTCAAGCTTGGGTCCCCTCAACCGTCAGGATGGCCAAGCAGAGTCTAGAGCAGCTGGAGTGTCCAGCCTGAGCGCCTCAGCTATAAGCGACCTCCTCCATTTGTCTTAGTGCATTGGACAAACATTAATTCCTTCCATATGTGCCATGAAAACTGAAAAGTGGGGAAGTGTCCCAATGGACTCTCAAGTTTCTTTCAGCCCAGCCATCTTCGATTCAAAGCCATCACCTCATTTATACTTTCATCCACCCTAGACAAAGACAGGGAGGATGCTCTTCCCGTCCATTCAAGATCTCCTGGAGGAAGGAGTGGGACTTTTCTCTATCACATTCTCCTTCAAGGATAGAGAGAAAAGGGGAAAATATAGAAGAGAGGGAAAACAGAAAGTCTGTCAGAGTCCACCAGTTAGTTAATGGGAGGGGATCACTAGGAAACATAAAAGGCAGTAACACAAAATCTGGGAGACTCAGGCCAGAAAATGAGGTGTCATTTGCCATTGCCTATGGCTGGTGGCAGATCTTTGGGCTATATATCCTGAATGAGAGCCAGAGCAGTGACAGCAAGCTTCTATTCCACCAGCACATCTCTTGCCGTGGGTTTGTGCTTAATCAAGCCAGCCTTAAATCCTGTTAGAACTGAAGATCTCAGCTATTCCAAAATGAATCTCCATCCACATATCCTCTTCAACAAAGCCTACTTTTCAACACAGAGGAGGATGTGAAAGCTATTGCTCCCTTAGGCAAAGTCATTGCTGTTGGAAAAACCAAGATGTATATATACACATATGTCCTGTGTGTACATAACTTACAATACAATTTTCTGATTCTGAATATTTGCACGTACACTGGAATTGTTAACTCCTCCTAGATGTAGAAGCTGTACCATATGTCCTTGTAGTGGGAATGTGTCCCAATCCTAGAATGAAAGGTTTGCAAGCATTTGGTCTGTGACAGTCAAACCGAGTACTCACCGTTAAGACGAGGCATAACTGATCTACAAAAATGTTTGTAAGCCTCCTTTTTTTAAAATGTGGGTGAAGGATAATTCCACATTTTTTTTATATCTTTTGTTAATCTTTGAAACATTTATATAGTGTTTATTATTATATAACAAACATTATGTAACAAACATTGTTCTAAATGTTTTTACAGATATTAATTTTTTAATTCCCTGTGAGGAAGATACTATTACCACCCTATTTTACAGGTAAAGAAAATGAGGAACAGAGATTAGATCATTTGCCCAAATTCACACAGCCAGTTAGTGGCAGAGCTGGCATTCAGATCCCTGTAGTCTAGTGCCACGGTCTGTGAGCTCAGAAACTACGCCCAGTGGCTTTGATGATGGCCTGCCCTCACCCACATCTGCCTCACACCCACACATCCCCCTGCACGCCCTCAGTGCTCATCCTCCCCTTTCTCCAGGTCCTCCCCGAGCCTCATGGGTCAGTACCAAGAAGTCTGAAGTGTGATCCTGGCTAGGAAAAGCCTTCATGGCAAGGATTGTAGCTGCACATAGGCTCTTGGTAAAAAAGAAATTTCTTTTCCTGATAAAATTTAATTCTTAATGAGAAGCAAATGTTCAAACCATCCCTCTCTATGGAAAATAGAAATCGACTCTACAAGACTGACTTTGCCTCTATGATTTTCTAGTTGTTGTAGAACATGAATCGAAAAGATGGTCCGATGACAGCATATTTTAAACTTAAGCCCCACTTCTTGAGCATTCAGGAAGAGTGTAAGGGAAAGTGACCAGGACCGTAGGTTGGAAGATCTTATTTCCAGCATTACCAAGGCTGGCTGGCGGAGAGGGAGTGACAAAATTTCAGCTCTCCAGGCTCTGTTTCCTCGTTTTTGGAGTAAGAAGGGAAAAATAGATGATCTCTAGGCTCCAATCCAATTCTAGGACCATTTTGAATTCGCTCTCCCTCTAGTCCACAATGCCTTTTGTGATCTGGCCCTTGAAAAACTTCCCACCCTCATCTCATATCCTAACCTCACTCAGCTCCAGCCCCGTGGGCCTCCTTTCTTTGTTCCAAAGCACTCAGCTCCTTCCCAGTGTAGGCCCTCTCACTAGTGGTTCCCTCGATGGGGGCGCTGTCCCTGCAGCGTCACCTGATTGGCTCTTTATTGACATTCGAGTCGCTAATGAATTAACCTCTTCAGTCACCTCTTCAGGGAGCCTGTCCCCAACATCTCAGCCCAAACTATTCCCTGACCCCAGCGCTAATTCTCCATCAATCACCCTGATTTACTATCACTTATCACCACCTGATTTTTTTTTTTTTTTGTGAGGAAGACTGGCCCTGGGCTAACATCCGTGCCCATCTTCCTGGCCGCCACCAAAGCAGAGTGCGTGCACTTAACCACTACACCACCGGGCTGGCCCTTGATATTTTCTTTTTTATTTATTTGCTTCTTTGTTTGTAGCCTGCCCCCTCTCACTAGATATAAACCCCATGAGAGTGAGACATTGTCAGTCTTATTCATCATTATATCTCCAGTACCCACATAAGAGCTTAGTACCCACTGAGCTCAGCAAATCTAGGGTTTGCAATAGAGGCAGAAACAAAGCCTAGGACCTAGAGGCAGGAGGCTTCCTGAGAGTCACGTCGTAGAACAGAGGGGTCCCTTAACGCTACACTTCCCTTTTTTTACTCAATTTAGTGGTTTCAGAGCAAATGTCAGGGTGACTATGCACCGACCCAAATCACAAATGTAGGTTTGTGCATCCTTTCTCTCCTGCTGACCTTCCACCTTTCAGTGACAAGCTGTGAACCTTCAGTGACATCTGTTCAGTTATATGACCTGCCTCACCAGCAGAAAATGGCATGTCTACCTAAGGAGACTAGTAGCTCACTGCTGAGGACAGCTGTGCAGCTCTGTTTCTGCAGATTCTGGGCTTCAGGATCTGAGTGAGGGAGGTTCAAGACTAGTGGCCAGAGGGACTTAGAGAGCCTGGATGCTGAGCTCTGAGTGGTGGTCTGTAGCAGAAGAAAGTCTCCAGGGGTACTGCTACATCAGCTGAAAAAATTAACTGAAGCTGCCCCAGGGCTGGCTGCTGCACTGCTGCGAGGGTGTTCCCTCTTCCCTAACAGAGAAGCAGGTACCGCACCAGACTATAGGAAGCCTTCTGTCCCGGGCTCCGGCCAGACAGAGAAAAGCCTCTGAGGCTTAAGGAAGCCCTGTGGAGTTTCCGGGAGAGACAGCTGCATGCAGAAACTGCTCCTTGCCGCTCAAAAGGGAGAAGTGGTGCTTAACTCACAACTGCCTCCTCAGAGTCAGAGGCAAGGTGCCCACCCCGGTGACTCGCCTGGGCCTGAAGCAGAAGGAAGAGGAGCGACAATGGTGAAGGCACAGGTCAATGTCAGAGTGTCGCCATCTGCATTTCAGAAGTGGGGCTGGGCCCCGAATGTGAGGACTCATCTGAACACACCCACAACCCAGGATAGAGTTTGCTGTATCGTTTTTATGGTTAGTTGACTTTGACTTTTCCTCCTCCCCTCCAACCAGTTTCGGAATGTCCAGATCTGTCAAGAGACACCCTCGCACTCTCAGAGTCCTCCGCTCACTCCTCAGGGCCTCCTCCATCAAACGTCTTGTCTCAGGACAGCTCAGGACTAGCGCTTTTCTAGCCTATCAACCAGGGGACAGCTCAGAGGTCCCAGCACTTCCTTGCCCCAGGATTTGGTCAAGTTCTTCCTTTAGCATCACTTACACACCTGTGCTGAGGTGTCAGCACACTGCTTCTCTTCAGTCTGCTGTGGAGAAGCACAATGATGAGGACCCATATTCTTTATGCTTCTGGAAAATGGTGAAATCAGCCCTTAGCTTTCTCTTTCTCTCCACTAAATTTCACGTGAGCCCATGCTCCCACTACGATAATCTACCTGGTAATTCTTTTCTGCACTTTAATTCTTTGCATCATTTTAAAAATGCACAAGTCAGAACTGCACATACTGCTCTCATAAGGTCCTTGGCAAGTCTTGGAGCCACAGAGGATTTCTTTCCGATTTGTGATATAGAGCCTCTGTCCTTTTGGCTCTGGAAGTGCGCTGCCAACTCGTGCTCAACCTGTGGCTGGATGTCAGGCCTCTTCCTGTTACACACGCTCACCCAATTCTTTCCTAACAGCTGCACCTGCGTTCGTCTCTGTTCCTGGTGACTGGTCTTGTCTCAGCCTCATCCTCCTTCAGAGTTAGCTTCCTAAATTTCCCAAGTTTACCCACGTTGATTGTTCCGTCATTGCAGGTCTCAGAAAACTCAGCCAGCTGAGAACAGATGCCTGCACATCATGGCAAAAATAGGGAAACTACCAACTACCAGCTTGTTCTGCGTGTCTAGATACCGTTTTGCTTCCTTCTGTCATACAAATTTGCCCAGTTCTTTTCTAAACATCATGAACTGCCTTGGATTTCTGCCCCAAGGTATAACGCCCTCACCCGATTCTATCCTGGCTTCCCACATTTACCAAGTTCTCTAACAGTTTTCTACCCCTTTTCTGGGAGATTTTGGCGGACTCAGCCAGTAAAGATTGCCTGGGATAAGCACAGTTTACATTTGTAGTTTCAGCATGATTATTAGAGTTTCCTTTCATTCTCAAAACTCTCTTGGTGTGGATGGTAAGTTATATGGTCAGCCCACCGAGAGGGCAGCTGACTCCCTGCTGTCCTTTCTGACTGACGCTGAACCACCCCGTACACCTGAGGGCACCTCCACTCTTCCAGAACTTCAATTAGAGGCTGTGCATTGTCCTCCCTCCAGGACTAGTTTTGGTGGTCTGGAAAATGAGTATCTAGCCCCTGGCAGGGGTGCCACGGCACTGCCTAGGACTTTAGGGTGATCTCTCTAGCTATTAGGTCACATGAGGGTTAGATGTTGATTGCTCTGTATACATCACAAAGATGCAGTGTAGGGTAGCAATTAAACACTGGAACTTTGGAGCCAGACTGCTCAAGTTCAAATCCTGGCTTTGTCACTTTCACCTATATCATTTAATTGAGGCATATAAACCCATATACATGTTCTTTATCAAGAGAGCTCTGAAACAGAGTATTTACACATGCACAGTCCCAGCACTTACTAAGTTGGATGTGTGATCCATGTCACAAGATCTAATAATATGGACATGTCACAGGTGACTTGGCTCTGGGCCAGTTTGCTCATTCTCCTCTACTTCATGGGACAGTCTGCTTGGCAAAATCTCTCCAGTACTAGAACCTCCCCTCTACAAGATAGACCCCAAAACCGTTCCCCTTTGGATGCTCAATAAAGGTTGAATTATGTCATTCATTTATTCATTCACAAAGCACATGTTCTCTCAGGCACACAGAGCTAAGGGCTGGAGGGGATCTAAAGAAAATAATGTCCATGCCTAACCTCAAGTAGTTGACTACTGAGCTGGGGATAATAGAAGTATGCACACAAACATTAAATGACTGTGTCAGACATTGGACCCTGAAATGTTACAAAGAAATATAACGATTAAGTATCAAAGGAGTGAGATCTCACATGAGATCTACAGGAGTTCAAAGAAGAGAGAGATTATCTAGGAATGAAGACACTGAGGAAATCAAGACCTAGAATAAGATAGAAGTAATGGATTTGGGAAGAAAAAGATAAATGTTAGATATGCACTAAACTTCAGATTCAGACTAAATCTGTTATTTGGCATCAGCTTCAGCCTTGGCTTCTAGAAGGCCAGATGGCTAAATTTCTACTTCAGTATCACTTTTTGGTATCCTGGAACTTGTGAATGATCAGCGATCCTGTGATTGAGCAGTTCACAATCACATCTAACAAGCATAACAACACTGGAAGATGACCGAAACATGACATTTGGATTAATTTTTGTGATAGAGTTGCAAACTTTTTATTTTGCTAAGTAAGTACATTAGGAAGGACAACACTTACTATAATTTCATAAAAGGATATTTTGACACCAAAAAAGAGGGTAAGACATAATCAGACAACTTTAGTATCTCAATATTAACTTTCAAGTATGGATCGGTATTCTAAATATCATTAGAGCAAAAGAAAATTACTTTATTTGTTTTATGTGCTAATATGATACCAGTCAACTGATATATAAAAATATACTTATCATTGTAAAAGTAAAATGCTTTGCTAATTAATCATGATTATAATAGTTAGCAATTTGTGTAAAAAATTAATGACTTTCTAATAGGTAACTATAAAATAATAGAGTTTGACAGCTAATACAAATGTTAAGAGAAAGTGCATTTCCTAGCTAAATCAGGAAGAATGTTATATCTTCTTCAAATTTTCAAAAATTTAAATAAAAAAACAAAACAAAATACTAGTGATTAGGTCTGTTGTAATTCTAACCTATGTATAATTGTTTACTGTACTGTTGAAAAAACTTTCTCTTAAATTATATTCTGCTCTTCACACAAACTCAGTGATGTTGTTAAACGTGCCTCTTTTGTGTCTCCTGCAGCAGATACCTAGAGAAGGAGAAACTGCCAAAATCTCATGTTTAAGTTTGACAGCATTAAGGATTAATGATGAATTCAACTAGGGTTCTGCTTTACCTGGTTCCTGAAGGGTTTCTAGATCTCAAACAACGATCACCACAGTGAATCTTATTGAAGAAATATTCATAGAATGGAAAAATCAGGAAAGAAAGATGTCATGTAATTGTCATTGTCAATGGAACAAACATGAAGATGCCATGAATGATTTGGAAAAAACAAACATAGGACGTCTTGGCACACCGTTCGCTGTGTGCTCAGAAAGTCATTCTGGGACAGAGAAATGGGACAGAATAACCAGCGGGCAGCAGGAAGATGGTGAGCCACTTGATCAATCTTCTTTAGCCAGAGACAAACTCCTTGATGCATAAGAGATTTGAGAACTGCCATCCTTGTGCATGGTATGCCAACAAGATGGAATAGCAGCTAATACATGTTAAAGATAAAAAAGGCCACTTGACAAAAGAATGTGTTAACCTTTTACAGATAGCAGTGCCAATACAGCAAGACTTACTGCCACCAAGATACCTGCAGGGAAGGAACTTGTGTGCTGAAAACTGCTGAAGAAGTAGCAAATAAAGAGGTGACTGGAGAGGGCAACAATTCCTGCGTGGTACCTTGTCTAAAGATCCCCCACCGTTCCACACCAGGGTGTGCCTGAAATGAGAAGAGAAATGCAGAAGGAAATTCTGAAATAGTTTTGTCACCTGGAGAGCCAATGACCTTGTCCCACTAACATATTTCTATATCCAAATTTTAAGGGCAATTTTTGTCTCAGGTGATTAAGGGAAGCAGCAAGAAGATGCAAATTACTAGAAATAAACAATTTAAATGAAAGTAAGAATCTTAAATTAACTTTTAAAAATAGAAAATAACTTCTTCAAGTATTTTTTTCATTCAATAATCATTTATCGAGTACCTCTGCAGCACTGAATCTGGAACCACACTGCCTGGGTGCAAATCCCAGCTGGGTCACTTGCTGACTGTATGGCCTTAGGTTCGTTATTTAAATGTTCCTCAGTTTCCTCATCTATAAAATGGGATAAATTATAATACCAACTTCATAAACGGCATTAATCATAATACCCATATTTTTGTTTTTGCTTTTTGAATTTTATTATTTAAAGAACCAAATAAAAGGGAATATGCACAACCACCAAAGTGTAGTTTTCCATTAAATAGAAGAGAAATCGAATACTTTGTATTAAATATCGTCCAGCTGAAAACAGAATATTAGATCAGTAAAACAACAATGGCAATTTGCCTTTGTGTTTTACTTCATTGTCTGTAGGCCAATGTCTTGAGCATTCAGTGAGTTAATATTTGTAAAGCACTGGGAATAGTACCTGGCAGATAACACACATGGTGTAGTGTTTGTTAAAATATGCCTGGTACATAACCAGGCCTGGTACACAGTGCACAAGGTACCTTTTGTGAGCTTATTTCAAAAAACTTACATCATTACCATCAATCAAATCTCCAAGTCCAGGAGTTGAAGAGACATAGTTTGTTATTCCAATCAATTAGTTTTAGAGAAAGAAAAGCTTAATCACCTGGCGGCAACACAGATCAGCCAAAAAATACCTTGCTTCTTCATTGACCTCAGTTGAAATAAGTGAAGAATGAATACTGAATTAAATTAGACTGAATAGAAGAGGAACCAGTTAAGAAGACAGACCCATGTGGTGCCGTGGATGCTAATGGAAGAAAAAGTATAGAAAAAGGGGCACGTGACAAGGTCACACACTTCAGGAAAGTTGAGAAGGATACAAGCTAAGAAAGGTACGGTGGTTCTATGGATTAGAAGACCTGAAATTGGCCCTCAAAAGAACAATTTCAGCAGAAGCTTTGGGGAAGCCAGATTACTGGAAGTTAAGGAGGGTGCTGTCTGGGAAATTTAAAGGCAAAGAGAAGGAAACATGGAGGATGATACCTGCAGATGTCAGCAGGACTAAAACAACCCTTGCTCTATGGAAACCCACCTGATTAAAAAGGAGGCACTGGAAAAGGAGAGACTGAAAATGTATAGAAGTAGGAGTATAACTGGAGAAGAAGATTCCAGGGGAGGCTAGATGGGAACACTGGCATAGCAATTGTGAGGTGGGAAGAGGGATTGTGAGGGGGCTCAGGTCAGATGTTCTTGATTTTCCTGGTAAAGAAATAGGTGGGAGCAAGGGTATAAGAAGTCTCCTTTGGAAATTAAGGAAACAGAAAAGTTGAGAACTGCTACTATGAGAAATATGATATGACACTAACTTGACATGAATAAAAGGATATCCAGTTAACTCTGGATACCCAATTGAGATACAGTAGGGATTTGTGTTGAGCCCAAGCACAACCTCTGGTCATGATCCATCTTCTGGAGTGGTTTGAGATAGGGCACATGGAGAGCACAGGCTTGGAAGAGCCAAGGCTATAGAGCAGAGGTTTTCACATGGAAGGATTTTGCCCGGCCTTTGCCCGGCTGACCCAGACTGAAACAATGAAGTGAAGACAGAGGTGGGAAACAGGGACAGATTTAGGAATTGGAGGGTACAGTGAGGACATAGAGTGGCTTGCTGGACATGAGGTGGGGAGACAGGGCATTATTATCAGAAGGGCAGTCAGGGAGTGTAAGATCCTGGAGGCAGAGACAAGAGGGCCAAGAATCAAGTCTTGAAAAATGTGCAAAGGAGCAGGAAGAAGGGAAGCTAGTAAAGAAAATCCAGAGAGAGACTCATCAGAGAGAGAGAGAAAAACAAAACATGGTCATGTTGTGGAGATCAAGGAGGAAGAGTGTTTCGAAATGAAGGAAGAGTGCACAGTATACTGACACACAACAATCCTGACAAGCACACTGGGCTACATGATGATTACTGAGTGCTGGTTACAAGCACAGTGCTAACAGTTTCATGGGCATTGCCCTGCTAAACTTTCTCAGCAGCTCAAGGAGCCAAGTATTGTTGTCACTGCTGCCTTACAAATGAGGAAAATGAGGCACAGCTGTGTGAAATAACCTATCCAAGGTCACACAGCAGGAGCTCCTAACCTTGACCCCGAATGGCTTTCTACTTTAATAACTGGACATTATGTCTGAAGCAGTCTCTATATTATTACAGTTGTTTTGCAAATGGAGTATCATGCGCACGTATTATCTTGATTACATTTCAGAGCAAATAATGTAGAATTCAAGAGGAACTGAGGCCAAGAAGTTATCCTTGGATTTGTGCATTAGGAGTTTGTCAGAAACTGATGGCAGAGCAGACAGGTGGAGGTACAGAGCATATTGCTGGGAAAAATGACGGGGGGGGGGGAAGAAGGCACAGAGAGTGGGGTTAGGATCATGGGGACTGGAGTTTAGCACAAATGGGTTCAAATCCAGGCTGAGTCACTTAGTTGTGTGATCTTGGGTGAGTTATTCCATGTTAACTAAGCTTCACTTTTTTTAGATATAAAATAGTAATGATAATAGTACCTAATTCATAGGATTGTTCTGAGAATTAAACACAATTCCTGTAAATATTTTTGCTCAGTGCTTGGCTACCTATTCAAAAATGTTCTTACACTGCAAATTGCATATACAATATGGTTAACTGCACTGTAATCTGTCAACTTTGCTTTTTAAAATTCTCTTTGACTTAGGCATTCATGATATAGCCATGTTTTGACAATCCTCTTACTACCTCTGTGCTGTCTGGTTTCTTGAATTAATGTAGTCCATTTCAGAGCACTTTTGTATATATTGGTTTTTTCTCAAACAAAACTTTGTGAGACAAGTACAGTAAATTCTGTTACCTACTCTAGGTAGGGAATGATGCATCCTGATTAAACAAATATTTTGTTTTATAGAGAGCTATCATATGTACCACACACAGATAATCATTAATCATTTTTTTTTCACTAGGGAAGATTTGCCCTGAGCTAACATCTGTTGCCAATCTTTCTTTCTTCTTTTTTTCCTCCCCAAAGCCCCAGTACGTAGTTGTATATTCTAGTTGTAAGTCCTTCTAGTTCTTCTATGTGAGCCACGGCCACAGCGTGGCTACAGATAGGTTGTGTGATAGGCAGACTGATAGGCAAACCCAGGCCGCCAAAGCAGAGCACACCAAACTTTAACCATTAGGCCATCAGGGCTGGATCAGATGATAATTTTTCAAATAATTGACATATAATAGAACACATTTACTAAAACTATGCTCCTCATAATGTAAGCACTCTTTAGTGATTCAAAAAGTCAACTTAGGCTTTTTACTGTCTTTCTTATCTATGCAATATCATCATGAGCATTTACTTTCACCTTCGCATAGATGTGCACAATCCCATAGTGTTACATTCCATGTAACAGTGAGCATCTGACCTCTATGCTTACAAATATATGTAATAAACATTTACATGTACATTGTTTTCAAAAAGACCAAGTACCTACAACACTGAAAATATAGTAGAGAGATCAACTATACACATAATCAGGGCCAACACTTAGGATTAAGGAAATACCCAGAGTCACCAATAACCTTTAGAGATCAGCACCAACCTTCCAGGTTGTTCCTCCAGATCAGGGAAGTATGAGTTCAGATAGGCCTGGGAAAACAAAGGATGGCCTAGAAATTAAGCACATCAGTTACACTCATTGAGACCTGAGAATTCAGCTTTTGGAAATAGAAGCTATATTTTAGATAAACTCTATTTTTAAAAAAATTTTTATTAAGGACATCTGAACACCAAAGGACCAAATTCCGACCTTGGATTCTTAAGCAAAACTGGGTCTGAAATCAATACAGGCACTGTTAGAAAGGATTTGAGGATTGAATCAGAGAATAGGATTTGGCTCCTAGGACACAAACCACGCTACTAATCCCAGAGAAAGGATTTACTCGTTTAAAGGATTATAAATTTTTGAAAAGCATATTCTGTTGATAATACTTTTCATTTCCTGCAAATCAAATTACTGAGGGATATTTCCGTTGTGAATAGAATTGGACAACGTTTTCATTGTTGTTGTTTTAATTTCCTTTGTATAAAAGGGTACCAAATTTCAAAATAATCAGACACGAAGTTTCTTGGCCCAGAATGACTACACATCTGAAGACTCAAGCAAATAAATTGGAAATAAAGCCCACCAGCAAACAAAAAGACAATTATATCTAAAAGAAAATCTCCTTGATTTCTGATACTGACATTTATGAAAGTATAAAAATACCTGCAGTTTTACATGACAATGGTAGCACAAAGAGATCTGGACCATGAAGGACAAGCCAGCAGGCTTACTTGGTAGGCTCTTCACATCCTGCCTACTTCCCACTCTGGACTCATTTTACTCTAGTGAAACAAATGGCTGTAAATAACGTTGACAGATAATGTTCTAGCAATAGGAAAATTCATTGGTTCTCAAACTTCCTTAATGGAACTGGCCCTCCAGAAGCTATTTGTCAGGCTCAAAAGAAAAAGAGAGAGAAAGCAAGAGGTCGCCTTTGAGGTCGTCTAACACTTTGGTCCCCAATGTTCTCAATGCCTCCCTCTGTGCACAGACCTCACTTTGAAGTTACCACCAGCCAGAGGCCTAGAAAATCCACTCACTGAAGACCACGTCTAATTCTTCATTCTAAAAGGCACCCGACAGGTTTCTCTAGAGAATTAGTCCTCATCAGCATCGTCATCATATTTTACTTACACTAGCTCGGCATAGGACCATCACCACATGATAGCAATAAAGATTTGACCCTGTGGGTTTTTTCTTGTTCTGAATTTTCTGCTGTCGCCTTCACAATGGGCCCACCATTTCTGAGAAAGGAAAGGCAGGGTGGGGGTGGGGAATGAGACTGCCAGAAGTCATAGCATAATGCTATTATTCTGAATTCTCCCATGACAGAGCCCTCACTGGGAAAGACAATTACATGCCAAAGGATGATAACCTCACGGGGCAATAATCTTCTGAGAGATCCTGTGCCACTATGTAGAGGTTATTAATTTGATTACCTTTCAGAGAAGTAGCCAAACTTCAAGGGCTCTCTCAGAACCTAGTCAATCCTTTCAAGGCTTGCCCATCTCTAATGAGCTGGGTCTTTTCAGCAATCATCTAACCACAGGATTTCCTTAATTCTTAGTTGGTTGCATAAGGACAAAGATAAATGTGAATTTTTCCAGCTGCTTCTAAAATAAGATCAAGACTGAATTAATATGAATAGAAATACTCTTTGTTCATGTAAAGGGTAGGGGAAGAAACCACATGTGGGGATTTGCCGACACCTGCTAAAATGTACATTGTGTGTCCCACATTGAGGACACAAAAGTGGAAGAGACAGAATAATGAACTTCTAGAACCCAAAACTCATAAGATGGCAAAACTCCTTCAAATTCATTCAGTTTCAGCAGGAGCTAGAAAACTACAAAATTCCAAAAATAGACTTAGTTATAAAAGGAATATTTTGGGGATTCTTAAATCCCATCACTTCTTTAATGAAATATGACAACTATGTTATTTCTAAAAACAAGGATTGAAATACGTTGGAATATCTCCAATCTATCAATTTCCATTCTCCTCGAGCTCTCATTTGTATAGGAGTATAATGGGTTATGGAAGCGCTTAAGACTCTGAGAACAGCGAAAATTTTATGACTGCAGAGGAAAAACATCTTACTTGAAATTGCACAGAAAAGTGAGAGCTTCATACTGAGTGAGAATCTTCATGTAACAGAAAAGGAGGGTTCCCTACTTATTAAATTAACATCTCATCGTGTACCAGTAACCCTTATTTGGGACACATTTATAGTTACTAGATACCCTCCAATTAAACGACATCTGTGTATAGAACACTATGAATTAAAAATAAAAAAACAAACAAAAAACTTGACTTGTTGTTCTGTCACAGGACCTCATAATCTAATGGGGAGAAATAGCTCCTATGGAGCAAAGAACACACAAGATCTCAATGACAGCTATTCCAAGTGATAACACACAACCGAGGAACAGACTCCCTGAGGCCCAGTGGAAATTGATAAGAACAACTGAGGTCAGTCAAGGATACCTTTTTCAGGGAAACTTGCAGTTTCAGGCAGATTTGAGAGGGTAATATGGCTGGATGGATAGAATAAGGGAAGATATTCCAGTGAAAATGATGGAAGTTAAGACCCTGAATCACAATCCATTTCATCTCTTTGTTCTAGTCCTTCAACCTTAACTGGAACCCAATCTCCTCCTCCTAGTAAGTAGAGGAAGAATAGATATTGCTTCAATGGTTAAGTTATAAAGATTGCATTGCTTGTTAGGCACTGCAAAGTAGTGTTTTGTTAGTGACAAGCAAATCAAATCAGATCAAACTGTTCAAACTCAGTTCACACTTTTTTATAATGTAACAAGATAGACAGGGGTTTTGGGGAAAGATTATCATTTGTTTTCTTAGTATTCCATCTTAGCACTCCAGCAAGTGTCTTTACTGCTTGTCATGGTGATTCTTTTCAATAAATTCTTTAATACATCAAAATACCCCACTAAGCAAAAAATCTTCAGGTTGCTGATCCACCTTCAAGACAAATTCCTTTGGATTTCTTCTTAACCAATTGCTTAAAATTCCCTTACTGTCCTCTTATCTATGGTATATAAATTCAAATTAAAATTCAACCTGTTAAATCCATAAATCCTCATAGTCAATTAGATGTTCCTGTTATATATGTGTCTAAGACTAGAGACTAATAATGAATACCATGTATTGGGCACTTTTCACAATCAGGGCCCCGACCTAAGCCCTTTACATTCATTAGTTCGTTTAGCCCTAAACAGTGTTTCTAAATTCCCAACAGATATTAATCTTTAGGAAACAAGAGGTCAGAATTCCCAAGAATTCTTGTGAATTCCTGAAATTCTAAGTTATTCTGTATTTTATGAGTATTTACCAAAAGAAAGTACTTCAGTAGTAGTAGTTGTTTTATTTTGTTTTGTTTTGTTAGTATTTTAATAGTATTTACAAAGAACTATACCCTGCAGTGAATATTCAGAAACTGGAAAATGCCAGCAAAAATTATTGGATAAAGCTAGAAAAACATAACATTCAGATGTGCTAGCAAGATTAACAGCACTCCATAGAATCATATGTTAAAAATTGCTAATTTAAGGACTTATTTTGCTTCCAAACATGTTATTTCTTAAAATACTACTCATAGGATTTGTATAAAGTATACTATGCATACAAACTTGTTGATATTTATTTTATTCACAAGAATGACTCACTATTAGTCACAGAGAAGGCCACAAACAATCTCTTGTAACATGGTTCATTAAATTTCTATTGCTGTGTAACAAATTACCACAAATTTAACATCTTAAAACAACACAAATTTATTATCTCATAGTTTCTGTAGGTCAGGTCCGCTGGGCCAAAATTTAAGAGTCAGCTGAGGCCACAATTCTCATCAGTGGAGTGAGGGTCCTCACCAAGCTCACTCGTTGTTGGAAGAATTTATTTCCTTCTGGTTTAGGACTGAGGTCCCCATTTTCCTGCTAGTTGTTGGCTAGGGACCACTCTCAGCTCCTAGAGACTGCCCTCAGGTCCTTGCCCTGGGACGCCCACCAGAATTTCAGAACCTGGATCTTCTTCTCTCTTCCAGGCCAGCTGGAGCACTCTCTCTGCCTCCCCCTTCTTTAACCAGCCAGAGAAAACTCTGCTTCTGAAGCACACACGTGATTAGGTAAGGCCCAATTGCATAACCTCCTATCTTAAAGTCAACCCATCTCAGACCTTAATTACATCTCCAAAATCCGTTCACAACAGATTAGTGTTTGATCAAATAACTTGGAGAAAGTGTGTGCACACCAGAGGCCTGGAAACTTGGGGACCATGGTAGAATTTTGCTTGCCACACAAGACGGTAGGCACAAGCTACATACACTGGCCACCTATGTAATTTAAGTTTTCTAGAAGCCACATTAAAATGGAAAAAGAACCAGGCAAACTTAATTTTAATAATATATTTTATTTAACCCAATATTTCCAAAATATTTCAATATGTAATCAGTGTAAGAACTATTAGTGGGATATTTCACCTCTTTTCCATACAAAATCTTTAAAATCTGATGTGTATTTTACACTTACAGCACATCTCAATTAAGACTAGCCTCATTTCAAGTGCTCAGTAGCCATACATGCTGTGCTGAATTGAGCCGGCTTAGACTGCGGCTGCTTTTCTCCTACATGATCCTGTCCCAGTTCTGGAAATATCTGCTTTAACTTTCATTCTGAGTGTCAGCAGTTCCTGTTCTTGCTTTCAATGTGAATCAGTGACTATCTTAAAGCTTATAATATTTCTATGTTGATTATTAAGCTTTAGTTATCACAGGAGAATTATAATAGTTTGCCCTGTTTGATTTCTCAACTAATTTTTCAAGATACAAGATTCAGGAAAACACACATTTCCTGAGAAATTCTGGGAAGGAATTCCCACATGGAAATACTATGAGATATATACTACAGAAAGTAAAACTGAGGCTTAAAGAAATGAAGTCGTTGCCCAAATCGCACAACTAGTTTGGCTGTCTGATCGTCCTCTTGGCTACAATGCAATATTGTTAAGTCCTGCATAACTAGAAGGACAAGCCACCCTTCCTCTTCACTCCCCATTCCCGCTATGTCGGAAGTTAATTCTCACCTCAGACTTTAATCTGAGGAACACCTGGGAGCAGTATTTTCACACTTCAGCTAAATCCCTGGATGTGTGAAGGAATATCCAGAGCTAAATTTAAAAGGGAGAGCCGGAGATTGCAAAATTACTCTGCTTAAAAACATAGAGGTAAACCCATACATTTAACGATCAGTTAGTTTTTCAACAAAATTTAAAACTTTGGGGCTTCAAAGGACACTATCAAGAAGGTGAACTAACAACCCATAAAATAGAAGAAAACATTTGCAAATCATATTTCTGATAAGGATCTAACATTCAAAACGTATAAGAACTATTATAACTTGACAATAAAAAAGATAACTCAATTTAAAAAATGGGTAAAAGATTTGAATAGACATTTCTTCTAAGAAGATATATATGTATATATGCCAATAAGCACAAGATACTCTACGGCATTAGCCTTCAGAGTAACGGAAATCAAAACCACAATGAGAAACCACTTCACATGTGCTAGGATGGCTATAATAATAAAAATAATGTGTGGCAATGGCGTGGAAAACTTGGAACTCTCATACACTGCTGGTGGGAATATAAAACGGTGTAGCCACTTTGGAAAACAATTTAGCAATTTCTCAAAAAAGTTATGCATAGATATACCATTTGACTCAGCAACTCCACTCCTAGGTATATACCCAAGAGAATTAAAAATATATGTTCATACAAAAACTTTTACACAAATGTTCATAGCAGCATTATTCACAATAGCAAAACATTGGAAACAAACCAAATGTTCATCAACTGGTGAATGGATAAACAAATGCGGTCTATCCATACAACAGAATATTATTCAGTCATAAAAAGGAAAGAAATACTGATACACACTACCACACAGATGAACCTTGAAACATTACACTGAGTGAAAGAAGCCAGACCCAGCAGACTGTATATTGTATGATTCCATTTATATGAAATGTCCAGAATAGGTAATTCATAAAGACAGAAAGTAAATTAACGATTACCAGGGGCTGAAGGGGATATTGAATTGCTAATGTGTATGGGGTTTTCTTTTGTAGTTATGAAAATGTTCTGGAATTATGTAGTGGTGATTGTTGCACAACTTCGTGAATATACTAAAAAATCACTGAATTGTTTGCTTTAAAATAGTGAATTTTATGGTATATGACTTGTATCTAAATTTAAAAATATTAGAGAATGCAGAAGAACTTGGCTTTTGTTCCTGAGAGGAAGGAGACAGAAAAGGAAGCAGGAACAAGAAGAGAAAGAAAGAGCTGTTGAGGAGACATGGCTGGAGACAGAGCCATACTTGCTGAAAGGGACAAGGATAATTTTAAGATTAAGGATGTCCAATATTCAGTGTTAAGATGTTACAATATTAAAGCCTCTAAATATTAATTTAGTATTGCAATATTAAATTATCGAAGCCTCAGTAAAGTCTGATAAATACATACGGACTTCACACGAATGGTTCAGATTTTCGGTTTCTTTGTTTGCTCAGGTCTTTTTCTGTGTGTGAGAGGGTGGAATCTAGGGAAAGCTCAGAGTTCCGCGTGTAGGTCAACACACCGTGGAGCAGGAGTATGATGTGGGGGTGACGTGACCATCCACAAACAGAACTAACACGGGAGCAGCTGGAACTTGAAGCCAGAGGTGGGCGTGAGAATGTGAGCCCTTGGAAATTTGCAGAAAACTTGGGAAAGGTGCTCAACTTCCCACAAAAGTGGAATGGATTTATCTATTTAGATAATATCCTCTAAATCTGAAGGGCAAGAGTGACTCCAGGGGACCTGTGAGTAATCAGTAAAATTCACCTGAGAAAGATTAGTATTGCTTCTTTCATATGAGATTTAGACCAGGCCTGCCCTCATGAGGGCTGCGTATATTTCACACCTTTAACCTCAGTTTCCCAGTTTCTATAAAGTGAGAAGGTTGGTCTAGATCCTTTTCCATCCTCAAATTCTTATACCCTGGAAAATTAAAAACAAGCAGCTTAAATTTTCAATCCAAAGCTTTCTGGGTTAAAAAAAAAATATTTCACCAACAATTTACCCTCAAATCAACAAAATTTCACATCAGTCAGTTAAGAAAGTCACAAGGACGCCAGCAGTACTTGCTAACAGAGATATAAAGAGCAAAGCTCTTTTTCAATGGGACATGTAAAGCAGGGGAGAACATCCTACAGACCTACAATTCTTAAAATCAATCCTTAAAAACTTAAGATGCAGGTCCATATCAGTGTACTTAGAAACGGTTTTAAACTGAGAGTCATCTAATTTGCAAAAGCAAGAAGGGTAACTTTCTGCCTAAGTGGTTTTCTTTTCTGCTTTGGCAACTTTTCTCTATCTGAAAAGGAGACCCCACAAACAGCCTTGTTCCTATAACCAAACACTTTCATATGAACCAAATCCAAGAGAAATCAATATAAAGCCTTTATTTCTGTCCCTCGACACTTAAAAACCACAAAGAATGTGTACAGTGGTCAAGAACAAGGCTCTCAGGTCAGAAAGGTCTTCTTCCATCTAGAATGTAGACTCTGTGAGGACAGGGGCTTTGTCTTATGCATCATTATATCCTCAACACCTAGAAGACTGCCTGACCCAAGTTACTTGTTTAATAAGTGTTTATCAAATCAATGAATGGTTGAAATATCAACTCTACCACCATGGCTTAATTCACTGAACCTCCATTCCCTCATCTGCAGAATGGAGATAATCACGCTTCCCTCATAGAACTTTCTACAGCGTAGTGTGTGCAATAAGCTCAGCACAAGGGCTGGCACACAGCACTCACTCAATCCATCGTGCCTCTTGTTGCTGTTTTCATAAAACCTCTCTTTGCAATGTTTCTTGATATACATTATGAAAGAATCTTTTAAAAACTGATTGGCTTGTCACATGAATCTGTTACATTATAAAGATATAAGAAGAGCACACTATAAGGATAAAGTAATTTTTGGTTCAAAGCAAAGGCCAACTCAAATAATTCAGAAAAAATAGTTTTAATGAGGGAACCACTGTTTGCACATGAGAGATCTAAGACTGCAGGGGCAAAAATGACATTTCCAATTCTGATCTCACATGGGCCCTCAGAAAGCACTTCAGGAAGAAAAAGAGTATTGTCATCTTTTTTCACCTCCTACTACTGTCATGGCTCCTAAAGTATCCACCAGACCCTATTCCCATCTTTACAACTTTAGAAACTTCAATGGAAATCAGAGGTATTGATGGGAAATCTATGAATAGAGGAATCTTGCCACCTTAATTCATACCACAGAATATCTGATTGTTCACTTTTGCAAATTAGCAAGTGAACAAGCCAATTTAAAGAAATAAGGACAATGCCACATAAAACACACTCCTCTTATTTATCTTGACAAGGCGTGGTTACATTTTAATGATTTATGTTAATGTTTTATTGTATAGCGGTTATGCCCTGAAGTACATTTTATGAAACTAATGAAGTCTTAGTAATCCCAGATATCTTCTTCAGTATTCTCTCATTAAGTCCTTGCCGAGAATTCATGTGGGAGAGAGCGCTAACCATCGTGTTAGTACAGAAGTTTGTGAATTAGTGAAATGAAAATCAGTCAAGTTCTACACTGGTGAGGGGTCCACAGGCAGTTCCAATGAGGTTCTGTCTTTTCACACAAAAATAGTCTTCTGGTCTTCATTACAATGAGAGATGAGCAAACTCTGCTGTATTTAGGGTTCATCAAGCATCAAACCATTTTTTTTTCAAATGTTTTGGGTTTGCCAAAATCCAAAACACGTTTTGCCCTCAGCATTTTTCTGTTCATTTTCAAACCCCTGCGTATTTTAAGGGAAATTTAATCCTTATGTTTCTGACTCATTTACACTTAACACGTGAACATGTTGTTTCATAAGACTTATTTGAAGTTTATGAAGCCTTGTAAGTCTTCTAAAGCCCCTTTTCCCTAGTGGCAGGAAGCTGTGTCTTGCAAAGGCATGTGAACTTGAATCCCCAATGAGTGGAATTGGTTTGAAACTCAAGATTTGTTAAGACACAATGTTAAGTTGAATTAAATCTGGTAAAACCATCTTCTCTCACATAATGACCTTCTTATACTTTGGTGTATCGCTTTTAACAATGAAATCACTGAGGCCGCAAAACAGTCATTCTTCCCATTCTTGTAATGGATACTATGAGCTGGTTTTCCATAAATGAGGAAGGAGCTGAAGTCATTTACTATCTGTGGCCAATGGAGTACAGTTTAACTTCTAGACTTTCTAGTTTCTACTCATAACCCTCCATGGAAGCCATTGTCTCCTGGCTGTTCAAGCTAAATGGCCCCTCAGAGGTCCTTATCCTTATCCTTTTTGACCTCCCCCAGCCTCACAAACGGCTGTGTGTTGTGTGGAGAAGTCCATACACACTGGCATTCGACAGGACCTGAGTTCAAATCCCAGTGCTATCTGTTCTTGGAAGGCTTGTGGGGTGGTGGGGGTGGGCTGTCTGGACAAAGAATCTTTCTTACCCTAGAGATTCAGAAAATGAAACCAAAACAGTGATCAATGCATAGAGTTTTAATCCAGATATTGTGGCAGTATTGGGAGTGAGAGAATGATAAGGCTTCAGTTTCTTCCTTATTCCTATGTTCAGCCCTCTCATGTATCCTTTATCCCTAAGCAGCTACTTCCACTGCAGTGGGACCCCACATGGGTCTAGGAGGTTGGTATAGATGGGGCACTCAGAGCCATCTCCAGATTCTTCCTGGAGCAGATATAAACCATGGGCCTCCTGATGTTTCTCGGGGCCAGAAATGATTTGGAGTGATCAATGGTAAAGCACAAGGATTTTAGAGTTTATCAAATCTAGGCCTGTATCTTGCCTCTGCCACTTCTCAGTCGCTTGATGCTTGGGAGGTTAACTATATCTTTGAGCTCTATTTTCTAACTGCAAATGGAGATTTAAAAATATACTTATAAAATGATTGCACAAATTAAATGAAATCAAATGTGGTAAGTGCTTAGTGAGCACGTGTTAAAAGTACAGTGAAAGGTAGTTGTATTCATTGCTACTATTGTTGCTGTTCTTGTTTTTAAACCAGCTCCTACAGGATTTCTGATGTCTGGAGTCCTTCTCCACACTCTTTACAACCCCTGTCCCCATCTCAATATTTGGCTAGGACTGAATATCCAAGAGTGGTATTTTGCTCTATTTATTTTTTGTTACTATTGGATCTCTTCAGGGTGTCAAATTAGCTACAGGTGCCTCCCTCCTGTCTGCCCACATGGTCCATTCTGACAGACATTAGGATAATCTTTAACCTAACCTTTAGGCAGTGGTCTTCAGTACCATCTCTCCTTAGGCACAACAGGTTGAATTCAAATATATTTGCCTTTCCTTTGAGATTGTCTTCTGCTTTTCTCCATTTCAATAGATTCCTCCTCTCTATTCACTCCTCTGTAAACTGACTCATTTATTGATGGCCTTCTTTCTGCCTTCATGCCTTCAATACCATTTTCTTCTATCATTTACGGAGTGCTTTCTCACTTCTCTTCTCCTTCAAGGAGTATACTTGGTTTAACTCATATCTTGTTCTCAAAACCAATCCCTCTGTCTTCCTCCACAGATTAATAAATGACCCTGCCTCCTTCCCAGACACTCAAGCCGAAACTCTGGAGACACTTTGGTTTCTCCCTTTACGTAATCCCCTGCATCCAACCACTCTCCCGATTCCACCTCAACAACAAATGTATTTATTTATCCTCTCTTCTCCATGCTCACCACTAACACTTCCGGCTAATCCACTATTTCCTGATGCCTGCAGACCCGGAGCACTTCTCAGACTGCTGAGCTGGTTTCCACTCTTCCTCTCCCGCAAGCCCTTCCACACGCGGTAGACAGAGTCATCTTCTTAAAATGAATGTTCAATCATGTGGTCCTTCTGTTTGAAGACTTGTCACGGCCTTCCAATGTTTTTACGGTCCTACAAGGCCCATATAATCGAGCATATCTCATTTCACACTCTAGCTCACCATGCACTACACATACTAACCTTTCAATCCTTTAAAGGTGTTGGTCTCCTTTCCACATGGGGTCTTACCTCTGCCGATAACAAGGCTCTCCCATTCTACCCTAATCGATTCAATTCCTATTCTTCTTGTCAAAGCTGAAACATCACTTCCTCTGAGAAGCCTTTCCTAACCTTCCTCACACACCCTCACAGCACCCCAACCTCTTCTTTGTGACACTTATCACAAGTATTGCTGAATAATTTGAGGAATGACTATTTGTTTACTAGTTCCTAACCTCCAAGGAGTGTCGTGAGCCTAAACTCCAGGAGGGACTGTGTCTTTTGTTCACTGCTGAATCCTCATTGCTGGCAGGAATGCCTCAGCCTGGTTTGTTCTTAATCAAAATGTATTGATTGAATTAACCCTTGCCTAACTCTGTGCACTCTTGCCGAATATCCATTCCCATGTGAGTTTCAGTTTGCAAGGCTGAAATTTGTACTAGTCTAAAAGTCCTTTATTGGTTGTAGTCGAGGTACTTGATCTGGTGCAGGATTAGACTGTAAGCTCTGTGTGGGAAAATGCCACATTTTCTATTTCTTTTGTTTTCACCACATATTAGCTACTCCTAATACAGTCACGTGCTGCATAATGACATTCGGTCAATGATGGTCCCATTAGATTAGTACCATACAGTCTAGGTGTATGGTAGGCTATACCATCCAGGTTTGCATAAGTGCCTTCTTTGATGTTCACACAACGATGAAATTGCCTAACTATGCATTTCTCTAAACGTATCTCTGTTTTTAAGTGCTGCAAGACTGTACTATGAAATCTTATTTACTAGTGTTTACTGGCTGGCTGATAACTCACACTCTTCCTGGACAACTGTTTACTTATCTTCAAGATTCATTCTTTTTACAATGTCCAGTTTTTGACATAACTATGGTTACATATAGTTGATAGATTCTTCTATCAACTGATTGACAATATGAAATCCATGTTGCTAAAGTTCAATAACTGTTTTAAGTTTTTAACAAATTATTAGCTAGATGTTAAGTAACTTTATGACTTTGACAAATTATTTTAATTCTAAAGTATGACCCAATTACATGAGAAAAGAAAAGCTACAAAAAACAGAAGCATTTAAAACATATTCTTTAAATTCATCTACCCATTGGATGAGGGCCACCTACATTAGGGAGGGTGATCTGCTTTACTCGGTCTCATGTTAACCTCATCCAGAATGTTAATCTCATCCAGGAACACCTTTGCAGACATACCTACAATAATATTTGACCAAATATCTGGGTACACCATGGCCCAGTCAAGCTGGCACATAAAATTAACCATCACATCATAGTTTTCCTAAATCCTGCTTTGTTTCTAACAATTTTTTCCTTTTTTTTTTTTTTTTTTTTTTGGTGAGGCCGATTGGCCCTGAGCTAACATCTGTTGCCAATCCTCCTCTTTTTGCTGAGGAAGATTAGCCCTGGGCTAACATCTGTGCCCATCTTTCCTCTGCTTTATATGTGGGACGCCTGCTACAGTGTGGCTTGATGAACAGAGTGTAGGTCCACGCCTAGGATCCAAACCTGCACACCCTGGGCTGCCAAAGAGGAGTGTGCGATCTTAACCACTACGCCACTGGGCCAGCACCTTGTTTCTAAGAATTTTTTAAAGATTATTTTGTCAATTCTTAGACTAGATTAAGTCCCCTCGCTCTTCATTCTTACAGTCCCCATCCTTTCTCATTCATCACATTCATCATTCTTGTAATTAATCACATGTTTAATGTCAGTAATTCCCCTAACCTATAGTTCCATGACTGCAGAGGATGTATTTCACTTGTTTCTGACCACAGGGCTAGGTCCCAGCACTGTCCTGACCCAGAGGAGGGACTTGATAAACATTCATTGAATTGAATTGATTATGTTCTCTTTCCTTGGTTTTATGACCTTTAAACAATTTTCCAGGTCTGTATCAATGCTGAACTGTATCCTAAGTACAAGTGATGACAGTCCTCTTCCCATCTGTTTTCTGCTGAGAAAAGGTACCATGTCTAAAATTTTTCTCAAATTTTGGGTTTAGCAGAAATCCATACTAAGTCAAACAACCAAAATTCTGGATCTGTTGCCTGTTCTTCTAACACACAACAGTGGTTTCAATAGCATACAAGCCAGCCTGTCATTGTCTACCCACAGTGCACTCAGAGAGGAAACTCTCCCTCATAAGGAACAGCACAACTAGGTGATTGTTGCTACAATGATTTGCCACTTCAGCTTTGCATCCTGCAGTGAGCTGTAGTATCAAATGAAATAGAAGAAAAACAAAAACAGAGGAAATTCTGGTGCAATGCTCAGGTAAAACAAAACCTGGGGTTCTCTCGCCTTAAAAAAGTCACAATAAGAAATGTTCCATGTTTAAACTTGAAGTACTATGATATTTCTCTGCACTCTTGCTACATTTAAACCATAGCTGCTCTTCCGTTTTTACTAAGAGGTAAAGTCCTAGCAATGCCCTAATTAACATTCATTTTTAAAAAAGAAAAACTACAACAGTGATCATGAGCAAAATGCTGCCCTAACCTTTAAAGTGTCACACCTGCAAATGTAGCTATTTATCACTTCCTTCTCCTTCAGCATGATAGTAGAGGAGGAAGCCTAAGACTCCTAAGACCTACTTTTGATTCTTGGCTCCATCTCTTACTAGCCATGTAACTTCAGCCATCAACTCTTTGACGTGTCAGATGAAGATGGTAATGTCTTCCCTACCTATGACAAACAAGTTGTACAAATTACGTGAGATATCATATGTAAACATACTTTATAATTATGAAGTGCTAAACATGTTAAGCTAGTATCAATGCCACATTATACAAGTATGTTTAATTTTTAAATAAAGGTTTTCTCAAAATGAAAGAATTTTCCATTAAGATATAATTCATAAATTGTACTTTTAAATATTTTCTTCATTTCCATACTTAACTTTTTTACACTAACTTCTTTTCCTAACTCCAACAGGGTATCTTGTACATTATAGGTAATGAACAAATAATTTGTTGAATGAACAAATGATTGCTTCATTTTTTCAGGGAGGTAATTAGTTTGATGAAGCAACACCCTCAGTTATTTTCTTAGCCAATGCACCTATAGGCAACTGCAATTTTCAGAAAGAGCTTTAAACTTCAGGGAATTCCACAAATCCCATTTACATTAAAGATGCTCCAATATGAAGCATCAGTCAAGATGTTAAAGCAAAGGCAGTGCTGATGCCATGTTCAAACTTCTTCATGAGGCTTCCATTTTAGAAAAAGATCCCTTGATGATTTATTTCCACAAGGGCATCAGAGACAGCAGCCTGCTCCCACCATCTGGGTATAATAAATGAAGAATTTGAGTCATAAAAATTTCTACCCAATTTAAGATGCACAGTATTGCTTTTCTCAAACTGACTGCCCCTGGCAGTTCTAGTTAATACTTCCGTTCAAAATTTAAAAAAAAAAACTTAAAAGCCTCTTAAGCTGACATTTAAAATAATTTGGGAAATAATGCTGAGATTTAATCTCTTTTACATCAAACCTTCTGTGAGATATGATGGTGTAAGCTCACCTTAGTTCTTCCCCACTTACAGCAGACCTGCTGAGAAGCAATATGGAGGTAGAAATCAGTTTCCTCAGGACGACAAACGATGAGACAATGTGCGTTTTAGATTTCCCCCCTGAGCAAGGCTTAACCAGCAGCAACAGGGGCAAACTCGCAAAGGGGAGTGGATTCTGCAGAGTCACAAGCAAACTGAGTCAAGAGCAAAATGGGATTTTTTTTTTTAAACTGCTATTCCAGACTTTGAATCTTTGTCAAGCAATGCTCCATGATTTACTTCCAGCTCATGGGAAAATATTCTCTACTTAACATGGCTACTGCATATACAATAGATTCTGCAAGAAACTGGTGTGAACCAAGAGTATAGACTTTGGAATTCACAAAAATGTATCTTCCCCAAATTGACTATGAATTGCCTTTGATTAATAGATTTTTTTTTGAAGAAGGAGGAGGAGAAATAGCAGGAAAGAAGAAATCATGATGAAAGAAATATCTCTTCTACTGCTCCTTGGCAAAAATTTCATTTCTTATACAGATTTTATTAAGACAAACAAAATTTCAGACTTTCTAAATTTAAAAACAAATAGGCAAGTGGTTTATAAACTTGGCTTCTGAAAGGAGTCAGTAAGTGCAAGGCATGTTTATTGCACTACCTGCTGCCTCATCCAGCTTGGTGGTGAAACATGTTTAATAGCATGTAACGTGACACAAGTTTGGGGGCAAAGAGAACAAAAAATGCAATGTCTTACCCAAGTGAAATAAGTGGGGAATTCTGGGTTGGTAGATTACCCAAATTGGATTTTGGCTAAGTGATTGAAGGCAAGATTTCTAAATGGATAGAAAATGCTGCTGGACCTTTACTGACCAGGGCAGATTAAGACTCTACACTATAGCTCAGTTGAAAGCCAGCCCTTCCAACAGTGGCCCCTGACACCAAGGCTGGCACAGGCCTGCTTCAGAAGAAAGAGTGCCAACATGTTGAATCACCAAATCATTTCCCAGAGCAGATTTTTCTTGGATATACCCCATGCAGTTTCATCAAGGCATGGATCCTGTTTCACTTATGAGCTCATAGCTCAAAGTGATGTCTATATGAATATTCAGAGAAAGGTTTAAAGGAAGAGCCAAGAATATTTTTAAAATATCAAGGTGCCAAAGGCAATAAAGAAAAATACTAGGCTTCTAGGGCTGGAGCACTGAAAACAATACCAGCACAATCCTCATATACTGCTCTAGCCACATATGCCATTTCTAGTGACTGTCACCATGCTTCTTATATCCCATATCTTTTTCTTGTTTTAGAAAGCCTGTTTAAAGCTATGTGCTAATGGAAACTCTGGCAGCACCCTCAATGAGACAACTTTTGTAAATTTATCTCTCTTGGACCCTATCTGTTCCTCCGATTCCCAAGTGTGTAAATAGCACAGTGCCCAGCACTTGGTAGGTACACCATGTCTACTGTAGAACTCCTGGTTCCTTTAATTACACCATGGACCTGGCTAATATAAGAACATCCTCTCCCTAAGCCCATTCCCTACTTTCATGCAGTCCTTCCTTTCTATCATCACTGTGGCATCTTCTACACAAGATGATTCCCCTATTGAAGGATACTTTGGTAGAACACTTGCTTCAGCTACAGCAGCCAAAAATCCAATTCAAACATCTCTCTGCTGGGATGATCTTAAGGTTGTCCAGCAGTTTGCCTCTTCCTGTTGAACCACATCCATCTCCTCACAGCCAAGCCTCTCCAAATCCTCTGTGTGGTTCTCCTCCATTTCTCAGATTGTAGTACTTCCCTAAGTGTTTATATCTGCAGGAGACAGAGAACTATATTCTTATCTGCCACAGCAGATCGCCATCATATTTTAACTTTCTTCAAGGAGCTTAGAGTGAAGAATTCTGGACTAGGATTTGGAAAACCTGGTGTCTAGCATTGAATGAAGGAAACCACTTAACTTTTGTTTTATTTCCAGATAGGGAATAAAGTTTCCTATCTCAAATATCTTATAGTAGCAAGGATCAAGGTCTTTAACATAATTTGAAAGTGCATAAAAGCACATGGAATTATGCACATGAAAACATAAATAGATACACAAATTTAAACAATTTCAAAAGTATTAGTTGACTCATAGTATGGAGTTAATCCTACAGTCAACCAAAATTTACCTGCAAATGGCCAAATCAGTCATATTCAAATTAAAAGAGCCTTTTAGTGCCATTCAAAACATTTACTAGTATTGCCCTAAAAAGATAAACACAATGATAGGTCTTTGAAGTCGGAATTTGTTCTGCTGCCTTTCTCCCCCATTCCAGACCCTTCAAAGTCATCAAAGCAACGTTCTTTTTAAGTGTGAATGTCTCACAAGTGGCTTCTAATGGATTCACCCTTCACTCTGTTCCTCACTAATCAGAGGTAACCTGACTTTTACATTCCTAATTATGCCTCTTTCAAAGAGCATTAAGGCTAATACTGGTTTTAAATGGTCCTAAATACATCTCTGCTTTTGACCGGGGCTGTTCTGACCAGCATACGTCCTGATGTTAGAGCAATTGCAGGGACGGTACGTCCCAAGGGCACCTAGTAAGTAGGGTTTTTCCAGGGTCACTGCCCTTTCTTTTCCCCTAACCACCTGCAGGATGTTCCTTAAGTGGTTGACTTCCTTAGACACCTCTCAGAAGAAGAATCAACGTTTTTCAAAGGCTCACCCTTGCCTGAAAGAGTGATTTTCAAATTTAATACACCTTTAAAACAAGAAAAGAACCCTTGGGAGACATGGTTAAAAATGAACATCCCTAGGCCCACACCCTGGATATTTTATTCCATTTGGGATGAGGCTGGGGATGTGCATCTTCAATAAGTAGCCTGACTAGTTCCGGCATAGGTGATCTGCATTGAGGGAAACACTGTCCTACAGAACACTGTCCACTCCAGGCCCCACTAACTTTCCAGGCTTATCTCCCACACTAACTCCTGACTCCCACCATTAATGTGTGCCTTCATGCACACACGCACACACACACTCACACACACATGCACACGCAACGTTCACACACATGTACACGTTCACACACGTGCACTCACGCACATGCACCTGCTCACACACGCTCACTCACATGCACGTGCACGTGCGCACTCACACACACACACACATGCTCACACACGCACATGCACGTGCACACACACATCGGGCCACAGAAGATGATGCACAATCCAAACTTTGTGCTTTTCTTGTGCTCTCATCTTTGAAGGCCCTTCTCCATCCCCCCGTCGCATGAAATCTGCCTGTTTTCAAGGTCTTGCCCAGCCACTAGCTCTGAAGCTGGTCCTGATATCCCACTTAGAATTCCCTCCTTGAAGTTTCTGGAGCACCCAGTTTGTATGTCATTTGACCCTTACCAAAATATTCCTTACATTGCATTTGTTTTTTAGCCTATCAGTGTTCATTATTAAACTGTGAAATATTTGAGAATAAATGTCATATCTCATTTACCTGTTTAGTCCTAGCAGAGGACTGTGAACATAATAGTTGCTGAGTAAATGTTTATAAAATTAACCTACTTTAATTATGTCTATTATGGTATTTAAAATTAGTTATGTGTCTCTCCTGCCTTGTCTTGGAACATTGAGGCAGAAACCATCTCTGATGTAGATATACCACATGGCCCAACTAGCCAGAAATAGACGTTGCTCTGTCTGCATTTTGAAAGGGCTGCTTACTTTGTTTTGCCAACTTTGGGCACCAGAATCTAGCCCATTATAGACAAGCTATAAGCACAAGTATCTAGATATAAAAATATTTAGAGTTGTTCATTAATGAGGAATTTATAAAAATACTAACATATTTGCTTGGAAACTAAATGATCCAATAATTAGAAGACACTTTATACTCATCAAATTAGCAAAAAATTAAAAAGATTGATAATACGGTATATTACTAAAGAGATGGGGAACTGAGCACTCTCATATATGGTGTGAGAGTAAAATAGAACAGTTTTGGAGAACAATCTGATAGCTTCTATTAAAATGCAAAGTTTACACTGACCCAGTAATTCTATTTCTCTTTCTTCCCTAGAGAAATTCACATACAAATACATAGAAAAATGCATAAAAATATTCATTGCAGCATTGACTGTAATAGCAAAAGGTCTAGCAATATGGGAGTGTATAAATAAATATTGGTACAGTCACACTATAGGACATTACTCAGCACTTAATTATAAGATACATCTACATGTACATATGGAAAGATCTTTAAAACATAGTGTTGGGTTTAAAAGGAAAGTTGCAGCAACTGTACTGTAGAATACTCTATACTTATTTTTTAAAAGCTGGTCCTGAAAGTCAATAAGATAATATCCACATTTAACTACAGCGGCAAATGTAAACCTATGTATAAAAAGGTGTGGAAGAACATAACACAAACTGGTGACATGGGTTATCCCTCCTGAGGAGATGACTGCAATCAGCACAGCGCGTGTGGGGGAAGCACGGCAGCCACGAGTGGACTCCTCCTTTGTTTGTGTTATCTGAGTGTACTTTAAACGAGCTTGTATTCATATATTACTACCATGTTGGAAATGTTTTACATAAATGACTCGTGCTATGAAACGATAAATATATTCTACTACATATTTGGTGAGGTAGAATACTATATTGTATGGTTAGCTCACCATACAGACGTTATATAATTAGCTTAAAGCTGCAGTTTCCAAAGGACGTGCAGAGGTTCTGATGCTAATTGCCAATTCCCTTTCACAAAAGACTGACACAGACACTTAACTAGCCTATTGAAAACAGAAATCTCTGTTTGGTCTGGTTACACTCATTTTCTTCCTGTTTCCATGTGTTCTCTCCCCAATGTCTTCATGCTTACATGCTACACTTGACCTGTGTTACCATTCTCCTATTTCAGGACCAATGACAAATTACAGAAGTCCTGACTCTCTACATCTATGTATGTATTAGTCCGAGTTCTCCAGAGAAACAAAACCAAAAGTCTGTATACAGAAATGTAGAACGAGACTTATTAAGAGGAACTGACTCACATGATTATGAAGGCTGAGAAGTCCCACAACCTGCCCTTCACAGGCTGGAGGGCCAGGAAAGCTGGTGGTGTAGTTTTACTCCAAAGCTAAAGGCCTGAAAAACAGAGGAGCCAATGGCGTTAAGCCCCAGTCTGCCTCTGAAGGCCCAATAACCAGGAGCACAGATGTCTGAGGGCAGGAGAAGATGGATGTCCTAGCTCAAGCAGAGAGCACATTCTCCCTCCCCCTTGTTGTTCTATCCAGTCCCTCAGTGGATTAAATGGTGCCCACCCTCATTGCGGAGGGTAGTCTTCATCAGTCTATAGATTCAAATGCTAATCTCATCCAGGAACACCCTCATAGACACATTGAGAAATCATGTTTTACCAGCTATGTGGGCATCCCATACCCCAGTCAAATTGACATAAAATTAGCCAACACACCACAGCTTCACCCACTGATTTGCATATCAACCAGGAATGGCTGTACAGTACTGTAGCTCTTTGTCTCTCTCTAACATGAGCTGAAGGTGCTGCTTCTGAATGTTGTGTCCTCTGCACCCTAGAAGAAAGGAATATTTTAACTCCCTTTTCCTGGAAAGGTCACTATGATTGGGGGTTGAGACTAAAACGGAGTTTGTTCTGCCTTTACTCCTACCTCTTGAAAGAAACAAAGAGGTCAAGATATTTTCTATTTTTGTGAGACCTGAGGTTTATACAATTTGGGGAATCTCTCTTTAGAAAAACAAATAAAAATTACAAAGTAAAAATCGCTAGGGTCCCGCCCAGGTTCTTAGAAGAGACATGCAAGTATAAGGTCCTAAATCTTAAGTTTCATTAGCTTCTTGGTAAGTTCCCTCTGCTCAACGTGTCATAGCAGTAACACTGGGGTGGTTTAATCATTTCACATTCATTGTCAGGTGAGTCACACAGCACTCTGGGTAATTTAGTAAACATTAACTACCTGTGATGATGGTGACAAGAATGGTGGTAAATTGGAGTGTATGAGCACACATTATGCCCTAAATTATTCTAAGATAAAAACGTATATCCTTTAGGTCATGGATAATGTAAACTAAATCCTTTTATGATACTAAAAGAAAAAAAAAAAAACCCAGTGCCTTTTGAGGGCCCACAAATTTTATGTATGCAGATATTTCCCATTTTCTGACAAAACTGATTCAAACAAAGGAACAGTTATATTATCTGTGAGAGTTTATCGATACAAATTTTATATATGTTTTAGTTGACAAATTTTGTGATTGGTAGATTATCTGTAGAAAGTGGAAATTATTTCCCTTACACTAATATGCAATTGATGGAGTCTGCAGCATCCCCAGTGCCCCATACCTTCAGACATCATACATTGAAGTTCCAGGAAAAACATATGGACAATTGAAATAGTAGTTTGGATTTGGTTTAAGGAAAGCTGCTTATATTTGAGGGTATTATCTTAGAACAATGTGGATCTTGAGCCAGCCTTAATGTTATCACAAAATAATGGGGGAGGGTGGGGAGAACTCACCGTTCACTAAAGACTCATGAAAGAAGCAATAAGAGTTTGAGAAAAACTTAATAGCAGACCTTCTTTTTAATATTAAATGGAGAAATTTAGGCAGATTTCAAAATTTGTCATTACATAAACATTCTGATAAAGTAAAATTAGCAATAATCTTATTCTATTTTTATCATGTCAGCCAAAGATACATTTCTCTGCATCTTTTCTCTGGATTTGCCAAGTAATTTCTCTAATGGGAACTCCAGCAATCCTAACCACCATCATCATCATCATGGTGATAGCTCCGATTCATAGGAGCTCCCACTCAATCATCCGCTCTGCTGAGCACTACATATGTAACCCAATCCTCACTGTGAGATAGATGAGATCCCACAAAGGCACCTGTTCCTAAAAGACCATCTTGATAACTATGCCTACATTGCACGTTAACTGTTTTTCCATTTCCCTGGTGTATCATTAGTTAGGACTCTTCCAGTTACAAGTGCCGGAAAACCTTAAAAAATCTCATATGACTAAAATCCAGGTAGGACCACCTTTAGCAGAAGCTTGATCCAGCAGCTCAATCCATGTAACAGGAAATTTGTTTTTCTCTGTCCCTCCATACTGCCTTCCTCAAGGTCAGCTGTCCTAGAAGCTCCAGGCTCTCTCCTTGAGATTAAAAAAAAAAGTTGCTAAGTTCCAGGCCTCACATTCTCACCACAGCCCATTGAATGACAACATCCTCAGTTGCCCTTGGATTCAATCTTTTTGGCCCACGTTGCCATGTGCCCATCTATATGCAATCACTGTCACAGAGGAGCAGGTGAGATAGGGCGATTGGCTTAAGGGTTCAGCTCACCCTTTGGGCTCAGGGTAAGATGATATGATGCTTATCTCATGAATGAGAATGAGGTTGGAGTAACTTTCCCAAAAGGAAAATCTTGGTGCTATTGGCAGGAAAAGAGAACAGAGGCTGTGGGAAAGGGGTATCAGCACCAAAAATATGTCTACTACACCTGCTAAGTATTATTCCCATATAGGTAACAGAATTGAAAACTTTCATGTAGCATCTGTTCACGTACATTTAGCTAAAAATAATAAACAAAACTGTTGGTCTCTCATTCTCTCTCTACTCCCTGAATAAGCAGGAAAAATTTAATCCTTATGTGCAATTTAGAAAATCCTACTAAGAAATGTTGCATTTAATTACTATGTATATGGATTTTCTTCTCTATGGGAAAACTGTGGTGACATAATGACCATAGAACCTAAAATCTTCTCATAAAGCAAAGTCTGAATCTATGTGAGAGAAAAATGGCACCAAAATAATGATCTAGACATAGTGCTTTAGCGTTCTTTCCAATCTTTCTAGAGACTTTTAAGTCAATCAGGCTGCTCGCACCCATGTATGCCTTCATACTATATATATTTTTAAATTTTCTTATACAAATACTTTTTATCCTTTTATCAAGACTTTACTGAATTGCCAAAAACATAACTGTATTTGGAATTATTTAACATTGTAAAGAATTGAAATGTGTTAAATCTTAACATATCAGAGTTCAAGATTGTTATCTTTATCGCCAATAATGTAGCCCAAGTATGAGAACAAGATAGCATATTCTGCCGTGTGTCTTGGTGAACTAGGTATGGGTCTGAATTTTCACCACACTTAACAACAACAACAAAATGTTTAGACTTGAAGAAAAAAACAAAAAGGTAAAAGGAATTTTCTTTTCATATGTTAACAGAAGATTTATTTGAAATATTTTTTGTGGTGATGGTCAGTTTACACTAATGCAAGTTGAACAGTCACATATTCAACTGCAGTAAATACTACAGTCTTCCAAACTGGACGTACCAATGTACACTCCATCAGTGTTGAGAATTCCAGGTGACCCACATCCTTGCCAACACTCAGTGTTATCACGTAAAATCTTGTTTGGACAATGTGGAGGTGCATCTGAGAGGAGAGGAATAGAGAAGATCAAAAACTTTTTCAGATTCTTGTAGGGATTTTCTGACTAAAAAAAAGTGCCGTTCAACTTGCATTTAAATGAGGTGGTGGAAAATGTTTTGGAGTGGCGTGAGAGAAATCTGAGTTCTTGTCTAAGATCTGTCACTAACCGGCTGTGTGACTTGGGCAATTCATTTTACACCTCTGGGTTTCACTTTTCTCATTTGCACAATGAACAGGTTGGCAAAGATTATCTTTACAAGTTCCCAACCCTGAACTTCTTAGAATTTTGTGAAATGAGCATACTAAGTGGGGAGCTTAGTTTACCTAAATATCTAAAATGGAACATTATCACCCATTTCCCTCCTAGGAAATTGATATCAGGTGATGGAGATAGAAAGTTTGTAGGATGAATCAAACGAATTTCCATGTACCTCTTTAATTTGTGATTACCTTAAGTAAGCAATTCCCTTTACACTTTTATTCAAAAATAACAAGCTATGTTTGAAATGCCGGTATACACCATTTATTACACTCTCCAACCCAAACACAAAAACATTTGTACTTATGTTATGACTTCACCTGGTGGCTTTCATTTTCTCCAACATAAAGACAGGGTGAAGCAAAGTAATAGAAAAATAGAAAACATCTTTGTCGGAAAATGAGCTTGCAGCTGTGTAACTGGAGCACACAACCATAAATCAGAATGTCAAATCCAAAACACATGACTTTTTGCAAGTTCTCCATGTGTGCTCTAATGTGATTACAGCCTGGTTGCTATTATGATTTAAAACAAAGTCTTTCATGCTAGAAACAAAATGCGGAATGTGAGCCGCCTGGGGGAGAGAGCTGCAAGCTAGCTAGCAACATACCCCTTGCTGTCAGAGAGGTGGGCTACAGGATTTCAAGTACTGGTTTGTCAGGTGTGAGAGAGCAAGAGGATACAAGAGGAACCTTGGCAGAGGTCTTAACATGAGGGACAAATTAGCCAGCAGTATTCAGCTCAGCTTGACAATCTGAAATTAGCTTCTTTCTCCCCCCCATCTTTTCTTTTCCTAAGCAGAATCCTGAAGCCAAATACGAAGATTACAGAAGTCATTCTTTCCTGCCTATCACATAAACAAATGGCCCAGCTGTTATTGCTAAGATTCCAGTTTTAAACTTGGACTTTCTTGTATAAACTTCAATGTAATGGTATTTAAAGTGTCATAGGCAATAAGCATCTAATCCTACTCAATAAATTGTAGGCTCAGTTGCATGAACTCCTAGAGCTGTTAAAGACAGCTGTGCTTTTTTTGTAATTTAAGTCATTTCCAAATTGGGCAACTCTCCAGGTATATTTTCAGACAAACAATGTGTGCTAGAAAAAGTGATGTTCTGAGTCTTTCAGCAATGGAATAAACACAAAGGAGTAAAAGCTGAGATATAAGACGGTGCAAACATCATTTCTGACCACCCCAAGAGGGCAAGCATCAAGGTCGAGGGGCTAGAAAACTATTCTTACTTCCTAGGACTGTTAGAATATGAACCAGGGCATTTTCCCCCAAATAACTTTTGCTAGTCCAATTACTTTTGTAACTGGTTTTTGGGCCAATGCCATAGATGGGTACCAGTTTGGAAGATAAGAATTTAGTATTTCTCAAAATAGAACCATGAACTCCCAGAGCAATGACACAACCCTGAAATGGAAAAGCTCCTCCCATAGCTGATATTTAAAGGATCAGAAGAAAATGGTTTCCACTCTGCTATGTCATTGAAATAAATCATAGTGAGACCATAGGGTAAGAGAGAATTACAGGAAGTCATTTTATCCAGTGCACTGTCTCTAAGAGGGCTCGCAATAAAAGTATTTAAAGAAGATTCATGGCTGATTATTTTCTATCTAAGTCATCATTAAGCATTAAACGAATCCTTTTCTAGAACAGAAGAGGTCTGAGTGGGCAGGGCAGGGAGCATGTTTCTCAACATCCACCCCAAGTTGAGTATTCTACAATCAGCTGATATGCCTGAGTAGGAAGAAGCCCAAGTTTTTCCTCATCATGGTTTGATGATGGTGAGTGGTCTTCAGGGAGGCCATTGCAATGTTTGCCACCTGGATCTGATTTCAGAGCAGAGAAATATTGTTGCTGTTGTTTCACTTTGGTGGTTCTTTTCTCATCAAAAGTTGATTTGTGCCTACAAGATATTCTTACCCACCTTTGTTTTACACAGTGGTAAGGTACTGTGTATTATCTTTTGGGCTAAACACATCTGCTGTCTAGCTCACTGTCAACAATGCAGAGAAAAGCTCAGGGAAAACATAAATCTCAGACCTAGAGCCCACAGTGTAGTTCCCCTGAGTCCCTCTGTGGTGGGTTGAACTTCATCATAGACAAACTAGGCTTGAAATGAATCAACACCTCTTTCAGTTGCTGGAACGTAACACAAGCTCACAGGTGGAGGGAATTTCAGGCAATGACTCGGGATTACTTTTGGCCAAGGTGGACAGCTGGACAGCTACACCCAGTCCCAAAACTCTTAGAAATTACCTTCTGGACCCCTTTCCCCACGCACCCCCCCAAATGACAGTTTGACATGCAAAGTAGAAAATTCCTACTGAAACTTGCAAGTTAAGGCTTCATAACTAGAAATTCCCTTCCTCCAGGGATTCTGATAGGATTTCTGCTGTTCCCCTTTGAGAAAACTCAGACCTGTCACATCAGCGGAAATCTTCACCTCAGGCAAAAGCAATGGTCCATTTGTTTTTAGCCCCATAGAGCAAAACCCCTTTGGCTTTGTTCAGTTTTGAGGGGAAACTCAACAGCTCTGTACAGATTAAAGACCTCACCAAAAAAATGTCTAAAAAACTAATCTCTCAGTGTCACTTCAAACAAGTATAGCACACCAGACACATGGTATTTATCAAACAATTTAGTCTCTCAGCTAGCCAACCTATTGCGTCCCATTTCTCTCATTTAAAAAGTCTCTAAAAGCCTACAGAAATATTGTCAAAACTACAAATAATAGCATTTAGAATTTTGTTCTCAAGGCAATTTACTCAATATCATGCATAATTAAAACACTCTTTAATTTTCATGAAAGTGTCTTGAAAGGAAGGACATGCCCCATAGAATGGAACGGTGGGCAGATTTTTTTTTAAGCTAAAAGCTAGAAAATGAAATTATTGCAACCCTCTTCTGTTCTACTTTAATTTTCACCAGCATTTTGCTAGTTTACTTTAACAAGTAATGTTTGATTGAATTCAGGCCTGCTTTTGTTTACAAAAAGAACCAGAGCCAGCAGTTGTGGCCTGGCTCATTCGCACATCCACTGCCTTGGTCTCCTCCCCTTTAAACAGAAATCTGGAGTTTGTGATTTATTATTGATTTGGTTAGTTCAAATGATTTTGATGGCTAAAATCTACCTTACATGTCATCCTTGAGATTTTCACCAAAAGTACCCAATCTGTGTCTACTATACAAGGCCAGAAACGACCCCCCTAAAAATGCAAACATGTCTCTTTAACTCTCAAGATTTCAGATACCAATTAAAGAAACTGAGAATAAAAATCCACAGATGGAAGAAGAGGAAAGCAATAGCTTTAGAAACCAAACTGGCCCATTCAGAAAAATAATGTCATGACAGCAAAGCAAAATGGTCATTGTTGCTGGCAGGTCTCTTTGAGTCTTGATGCACCATCCTTGTTTGCCAATCAGGTAAACCAGTGATTCTCAAATCCAGCAGAGCATCAGAATCGTCTTGGAAGCCCTATTCCTAAATCACCTCTTCTGGAAATTCTGATTATAGAGATCTAGAGTGGAATCTATATGTTCACTTTGGTTCTGGAGGTCTACCAATCTTTGAAACATTGGTATGGTCTTTAGGTATGTTAATGTCACCCTGCCCAGACAGTCTCATCTCTTCCTCTGCTTGAATTCTCTACTCCAAATCTGAAGGTCTCTTCTTATTCTAGGCTATGAAACTGTGTAGTGTTCCTTGTATAGTCAGGTGACAGTAGGTATGGAGAGAGGGTATTGCCCTGTCTCCCTTGTCACTCATGTACAAAATCCACATACATGCTACTGTTGGGGCTTGCTCCACAAGATTACTACCTAACACTAAGTGTCACTTGACTCTCACATGCCCACAGTCTGTCCTTAGCATTCCATCTCCATTCAGTCTTCCATTCTCCTAAAAGCAAGGCAAAGCTCATTCCCCATCTCCTCCACCCCCATGCAATCTGCTACCTTTTTGTGATCTACCCACTTCCCTGCAGGTTGCTTATTTAAACATAATCTCATTTGAAATAAAAAGAAAATATACCTAATGGTACAGGTATTGAGAGAACAACCAATAGCTCTGAGAGGGAAGGAGCCATGCCCATCTTGCTTATTCCTGTATCTCCAAAGCATAGCCTAGTATATGGCACATGGCAGATGTTCAGTCGTATTTGTTGAAAATACAAATGGATGTCCAAAGTTAAATTTGCTCATAGAGACTACTTTAATAACCTATGACTTTTCAGAATGCACCTTAACCATGTGGAATCATAAAATCTTAGGAATGGAAGGGCTGATGAGGAAACCAAGGTCATTCAAAGTTGTGGCTTTTTTAAGGTCAACAGCACATGGATGGCAAATCTCAGACTAGCAAAGAGTCCATCAGTGTTTGTTGTTATTTTTGTGGTTTGGTTTTGGGTTTTAGTACTCATCTACAAAATAATTACTAATTCTTCCTATGTCTTAGGATAGAAGGAGACAACATGTAAGGAGAAGATGCCTAAAAAACGCTTGGAAGTGTTCCTGACACATTGCAAGCACTTGATACATTTAAGCTTTTGTTATTTTATTTATCTTATTTTTTAAATTTTACATACAGTAAAATTTTTTTTTTGGTTCACAGTTCTTTGGGTTTCAACACATGCATAGGTTCTTGAAACCAGCACCACAAATGGATTCAGCATAATTCTAACATCTCAAAGTATTTTCTTGTACTGTCCCTCAGTAGTCATAACTCCACACCCACAAAACTCTAGTAATCACCAATCTCTTCTCTGAACCTAGAGTTTTGCTTTTGTCTGAGTGTCACATAAATGGCATCATACAGTATTCAACATTTTGAGACTGGTTTCTTTCAAGTAGTGTAATGCCTTTGAGATTCATTCATGTTGTTGTTGTGTATTAGTAGTTTGTTACTTACTTTTCCTGAGTAGTATTCCACCATATGGATTTACTACTCACTGAGATATTTTTAGATTGTTTCCAGTTTTTGGTGGTTTTGAACAATGCTGTTTTAAGCATTCATCTAGAGGTTTCTGTTTTAAAATAACTTTTCATTTCTTTGGGATAAAAGGCTAGAAATGGGATGGGTG
Source organism: Diceros bicornis minor (assembly GCF_020826845.1). NCBI lineage: Eukaryota > Metazoa > Chordata > Mammalia > Perissodactyla > Rhinocerotidae > Diceros > Diceros bicornis. The sequence goes on along the minus strand of NC_080763.1, from coordinate 3,891,763 downwards.
GGTCATATGCTAAGTATATGTTTAACTTGTAAGAAACTGCCATTTTTCATTCCCACCAGTGATACATGAGAATTCTTGTACAACATCCTGCTCTGCATTTGCTATTATCAGTATTTTATTTTAGTCATTCTAACAGGTATATAATGGTAATTCATGATGGTATTAATTTGCGTTTCCCTAATGACTAATAATGTTAAGCATCTTTTCATCTACTTATTTGCCATCTACATATCTTTTTTGGTAAATGTTAGCTCAAGTCATTTGCCTATGCTCTTATCGAGTTATCTGATTTTTTGTTGTTGAGTTCTATAAGTTCTCTATATTTTTTGGATACAATTTTCTTGTCAAATATGTGATTTGTGAATATTCTCGCTGTTGCTTTTCATTTTCTTAGCAACATCCTTTCAAGATTTTTAATTTTGGTGTAGTAGAATTAATCTTTTTTTTTTTAGATTGTGCTTTTGGTGTATATCTAAGAACTCTTTGCCTAGCCCAAGGTCAAGAAGATTTTCTCCTATGATTTTTTCCAAAAGTTTTAGAGTTCTACATTGTATATTTAGATCTTTTTTGAGTGAAGTTTTGTATAAGGTATGACGTATGAGTTGAGGTCTTGAACATATTTTATTAGATTTATACCTAAATGTTTCAATTTTTGGAAGCTATTGTAAATTTTATTTTTTATTTTACTGCGATCATACTGGCTTGTAACACTGTGTAAATTTCAGGTGTACATTATTGTATTTCAGTTTCTGTATAGACTGCATTGTGTTCTTCACCAATAGTCTAGTTTTTATCCATCACTATAGACATGTTTCCCTGTATCCCTTTCATCTTACCCGTACACCCTTCTCCTCTGGTAACCACTAATTTACCTACGTGTTTGTTCATTTACCTTCCACATGTGAGTGAAATCATATGGTATTTCTCTTTGTTTGATTTATTTTGCTTAGCATAATACCCTCAAGGTCCATCCATGTTGTCACAAACCGCACAATTTTGTCTTTTTTTATGGCTGAGTGGTATTCCATTGTATATCTATATACCATATCTTCTTTATCCATTCATCCATTGATGGCCACTTGGGTTGCTTCCATGTCTTGGCTATTGTGAATAATGCTGCAATGAACATAGTGGTGCATAAATCATTTTGAATTGTTGATTTCATATTCTTTGGATAAATACCCGGTAGTGGAATAGCTGGATCATATGGTATTTCTATTTTTAGTTTTTTGAAAAATCTCCCTGTTATTTTCCATAATGGCTGCAGCAGTTTGCATTCCCCCTAGCAATGTATGAGGGTTCCCTTTTCTCCACATCCTCTCCAACAGTCATTATTTCCCGTCTTGTTAATGATAGCCATTCTGACAGGTGTGAGGTGATATCTCATTGTAGTTTTGATTTGCATTTCCCTAATAATTAGTGATGTTGAACATCTTTTCATGTGCCTGGAGGCCATCTCTGTATCTTCTTTGGAAAAATGTCTGTTCATATCTTCTGCCTATTTTTTGATCCAGTTGTTCGTTATTTTATTGTTGAGTTGTATGTGTTCTTTATATATTTTGCAAATTAACCCCTTGTTGAATATATGATTTGCAAATGTTTTCTCCCATTTGGTGGGTTGTCTTTTCCCTTTGTTGATGGTTTCCTTTGCTTTGCCAAGCTTTTTAATCTGATGTAGTCCATATGTTTATTTTTTCTTTTGTTTCCCATTCCTGAGTAGCCTTGGTATTTGAAAAGATACTGCTAAGACCAATGTCAAAGAGTATACTGCTTATGTTTTCTTCTAAGAGTTTTATGATTTCATGTCTTACATTCAAGTCTTTAACCCATTTTGAGTTAAATTTTTGTGTATGGTATAAGATAATGGTCTACTTTCATTCTTTTGCACATTGCTGTCCAGTTTTCCCAATACCATATATTGAAGAGTCTTTCCTTTCTCCATTGTATGTTCTTGGCTCCTTTATCAAAGATTATCTCTCCATTGATGTGTGGTTTTATCTCTGAGCTCTCATTCCTGTTCCATTGATCCGTGTGTCTGTTTTTCTGAAAGACCATGCTGTTTTGTTTACCATAGCTTTGTTGTACAATTTGAATTCAGAGAGTGTGATACCTCCAACTTTGTTCCTTTTTCTCAGGATTGTTTTGGCTATTCGAGGTCTTTTCTTGTCCCATATAAATTTTAGGATTTTTCATTCTATTTCTGTGAAGAATATCATTGGGATTCTGACTGATATTGCATTGAATCTGTAGATTGCTTTAGGTAATATGGACATTTTAACTACATTTATTCTTCCAATCCATGAGAATGGAATATCTTTATATTTTCTTATGTCTTCTTCAATTTCTTTCAATAAGTCCTTATAGTTTTCAGTGTATGGGTCTTTCACCTCTTTGGTTAAATTTATTCCTAGGTATTTTATTCTCTTTGTTGTGATTGTAAATGGGATTCTATTCTTGTCTTCTCTTTCTTCTAGTTCATTATTAGCGTATATAAATGCAACTGATTTTTGTATGTTGATTTTGTACCCTGTGACTTTACCGTATTTGTTTATTATTTCTCATAGGTTTTTGGTGGATTGTTTAGGGTATTCTATATATAGAATCATGTCATCCACAAATGAAGAAATGAAACAAGTGAGAGTTTCACTTCTTCCTTTCCAATTTGGATCCCTTTTATTTCTTTTTCTTGCCTAATTGCTCTGGCTAAAACTTCCAGTACTATGTTGAATAAGAGTGGTGAGAGGGGCCGGCCCGGTGGCGCAAGCGGTTAAGTGCGCGCGCTCCGCTGCGGCGGCCCGGGGTTCACTGGTTCGGATCCCGGGCGCGCACCGACGCACTGCTTGGTAAGCCATGCTGTGGCGGCGTCCCATATAAAGTGGAGGAAGATGGGCACCGATGTTAGCCCAGGGCCGTCTTCCTCAGCAAAAAAGGAGGAGGATTGGCGGATGTTAGCTCAGGGCTGATCTCCTCACAAAAAAAAAAAAAAAAAAAAAAAAAAAAAAAAAAAAAGAGTGGTGAGAGTGGGCATCCTTGTCTTGTTCCTGTTCTCAGAGGAATGGCTTTCACTTTTTCTCCATTGAGTGTGATGTTGGTGGTGGATTTGTCTTATAAAGCCTTTATTATGTTGAGGTACTTTCCTTCTATACCCATTTTATTTACAGTTTTTATCATAAATTGATGTTGAGTCTTGTCAAATGCTTTCTCTGCATCTATTGAGATGATCGTGTGATTTTTATTCTTCATTTTATTAATGTTATGTATCACATTGATTGATTTGCGGATGTTGAACCATCCCAGCATCTCTGGAATAAATGCCACTTGATTGTGCTGTATGATGCATTTAATGCTTTGCTATTTTCAACTCACTAATATGTTGTCGAGGATTTTTGCATCTATGTTCATCAGTGCTATTGGCCTGTAATTTCCCTTTTTTGTGTTGCCCCTGCCTGGTTTTGGAATCAAGGTCATGTTGGCCTCATAAAATGAGTTAGGAAGCATCCTGTCCTCTTCAATTTTTCAGAATAGTTTGAGAAGGATAGGAATTAAATTTTCTTTGAAGGTTTGGTAGAATTCACCAGAGAAACCATCTGGTCTCAGACTTTTGTTTTTTGGAAGATTTTTAATTATTATTTCAATCTCTTTGCCTGTGATTGATCTATTCAGATTCTCTGTTTCTTCTTGATTCAGTTTTGGGAGGTTGTATGATTCTAAGCATTTATCCGTTCCTTCTACGTTATCCAGTTTGTTGGCATATAGCTTTTCACCCTATTCTCTTATAATCCTTTGTATTTCTGTGGTGTCCATTGTAATTTCTCCTCTTTTATTTCTGATTTTATTTATTTGAGTCTTCCCTCTTTTTTCTTGGTAAGTCTGGCTAAGGGTTTGTCGATTTTGTTTACCGTCTCAAAGAACCAGCTCCTAATTTCATTGATCCTCTCTATGGTTTTTTTAGTCTCTATTTTGTTTATTTTTGCTCTAATTTTTATTATTTCCTTCCTTCTACTGACTTTGGGCTTTGTTCTTTCTTCTTTTTCTAGTTCTCTTAGGTGTAGAGCAAGCTTTTTCATTTGAGATTTTTCTTGTTTTTTGAGGTAGGCCTGTATTCCTGTAAATTTCCCTCTTAGTACTGCTTTTGCTGCATCCCATAAGTTTTGATATGTTGTCTTTCCATTTTCATTTGTCTTCAGGTATTTTTTAATTTCTACTTTGATTTCTTCATTGATCCAATAGTTGTTCAGTAGCATGTTGTTTAGTGTCCACATATATGTGATTTCCTAGATTTTCTTATAGTTGATTTCTAGTTTTATAGCATTGTGGTCAGAAAATGTGCTTGATATGATTTCAATCTTCTTAAATTTATTGATGCTTGCTTTGTTTACCAACATATGGTCTGTCTTTGAGAATGTCCCATGTGCACTTGAGAATAATGTATATTCTGCTGCTTTTGAATGGAATTTTCTATATATATCTATTAAGTCCATCCGGTCTAGTGTTTCATTTAAGTTTCCTTGTTGACTTTCTTTCTAGATCATCTATCCATTGAAATAAGTGGGATGTTAAAGTCTAAAGTCTCTACTATTATGATGTTTCTCCCTTTAGGTCTGTTAATAGTCACTTTATATACTTTGGTGCTTCTGTGTTAGGTGCAAATATATTAATAACTGTTATGTCTTCTTGGTATCCCTTTTATCAGTATGTAATGCCCATCTTTGTCTCTTGTTATATTTTTTATCTTAAAGTCTGCTTTGTCTAATATAAGTATGGCAACACCTGCTCTCTTTTGCTTGCCATTTGCTTGGAGAATCATCTTCCATCCCTTCACTTGGAGCCCATGTTTGTCTTTAGAGGTGAGATGTGTTTCCTGGAGGCAGCATGTTGTTGGGTCTTGTTTTTTAAACCATCCAGCCACTCTGTGTCTTTTGGTTGATGAATTCAATCCATTTAAATTTAGAGTGGTCATTGATACACGATGGCTTAATACTGACATTTTACCTTCTGTTTTCTAGTTGCTCTATATTTCCATTGTTTCCTTTTTTTTTTTCTTTAGGAAGATCAGCCCTGAGCTAACATCTGTTGCCAATCTTCCTCTTTTTTTTTTTTGCTTGAGGAAGATTGTCCCTGAGCTAACATCTATGCCAGTCTTCCTCTAGTTTGTATTTGGGACACTGCCACAGCATGGCTTGATGGATGGTATGTAGGTCCATGCCCAGGATTCAAACCCATGAACCCCAGGCCACCGAAGTGGAGCGTGTGAACTTAACCATTATACCACTGGGCTGGCCCCTCCATTGTTTCTTTTCCCTTGTATTTCTGTCTGCCACTTCAGTTTGGTGATTTTCTGTGATGGTTTTCTCAGTTTTCTCCTTATTTATGATTTGTTACTCTGCTCTCATTTTTTGTTTTGTAGTTACCATGAGGTTTGAATAAAAGATCTCATAGATGAGATAGTCCATTTTCTGATAATCTCTTATCTCCATTAGCCTATGCAGATTCCATCCTTTTCCTCTTCCTCCTTTTTGAGTTATTGTTGTCACAATTATTCTTTTTTGTGTTGTGAGTTTGTAACCAAATTGAAGTGTTTATTGTTATTTTTGATGCTTTCTTTTCCTTTATCTGTTATGTTACAATTAAGTGTTTGCTAACCTATTCTGATATAGGGCCACAATTTTCTGATTTTGTCTGTCTGTTTATCTCCTTGCTCAAAGCTTTGCAAACCTTTGCTTTTTTGTTTCAGGTAGGAGGTCTCCCTTCATCTTTTCTTGTAAGGGAGTTCTAGTGACAATGAACTCCCTCAGCTTTTGTTTGTCTGGGAAAGCTTTTATTTCTCTGCCATATCTGAAGGAGAATTTTGCTGGATAGAATATTCTTGGCTGATAGTTTCTCTCTTTCAGTATTTTGAATATATCATTCTGCCCTCTCCTAGCCTATACTGTTTCTGCATAGAAATCTGCTGAAAGCCTGACTGGATTTCCTTTAAAGGTTATTCTCTTCTCTCTCACTGCCCTTAATATTTTTTCTTCATCATTGACTTTTGCCAGTTTTTATATTATATGCCTTGGAGAAGGTCTTTTTGCATTGATGTAATTAGAAGGTCTATTAGCTTCATTTACTTGCATGTCCAGTTCCTTACCCAGGTTTGGGGAGTTCTCAGCTATTATTTCTTTGAATAAGTTCTCTGCTCCTTTCTCCCACTCTTCTCCCCCCGGGATACCTATAATCCTTATGTTACTTTTCCTAATTGAGTTGCATATTTCTTGAAGAATTTCTTCATTATATTAAAATCTTAGTTCCCTCTCATCCTTCACCTGAGTCATTTCTAGGTTTCTATCTTCAAGCTTGCTAATTCTGTCCTCCATAAGGTCTGCTCTATTTTTTGTGTGTGTGAGGAAGATCAGCACTGAGCTAACATCTGATGCCGATCCTCTTCTTTTTGCTGAGGAAGATTGGCCCTGAGCTAATATCCGTGCCCATCTTCCTCTACTTTATATGGGATGCCGCCACAGCATGGCTCTACAAGCAGTGCATCGGTGCGTGCTTGGGATCCAAACCGGCAAACCCTGGGCCACTGCAGTGGAGCGCATGCACTTAACCCCTTGCACCACTGGGCCGGCCCCAAAGTCTGCTCTATTTTTAATGCTTTCCACATTATTTTTTTATCTTATTAATTGTGCTCTTCATATCCAGAATTCCTGTTTGGTTTTATTTAGGGCTTCAATCTCTTTTGTGAAGTATTCCTTCTGTTCACTAGTTTTATTCCTGAGATCATTGAACTACCTTTCAGTTTTCTTGTAACTCATTGAGTTTCTTTATGACAGCTATTTTGAATTCTCTGTCAGTTAGGTTGTAATCCTCTGTGACTTCAGGTTTGGTTTCTGGAGAGTTTTCATTCTCCTTCTGTTCTGTCATGTTGCCATAGTTCTTCATGGTGTTTGATGATTTGATCCCCTGCTGGGTAGTAATCACCCTTTCTTATTAGGGTAGCTTTGGTAATTTGGTTCTGAGCTGCTTCTGATTCTATTTGAGAGCCTGCACTTTCCACCCTCCACAGCCTCTGCCAGAAGTGTCATCAGTGACTTCGTTGTGCCACTCATGCCTCTGGGGTTTCTGGTACCTTGCTGCTTAGATGTTGCTGCAGTCTCTGGTGATGCCAAGAGGGTCACCAAGCTGTGAGCACTTTTTCTGCTTCCAGGGCCACCTGGGTCTCATGTTCCTCCACTGGTTCTCCACTGGCTTTCCACAGGCTCAGATGCTGCTGTCCTATGCACCACCTGGGTTGCTGTTCCCAAGTTGTAGGGGGGGTGACAGTTGCACAGCTTCCAGAGGTTCTGGGTTCACAGGTGTTGCTGTCACTGGTGGGGGCCCAGGGACCCAGAGATTTGTATGCAGCCCCCACTGCTGGGGGAGCTGGTGTTTGGGGTGCTGCCACTGGGGCCTGTGTCACTGGTTCTGCTTTGGTTCCTGATGCTTCTGATTGCAGGTTCCACTTGACACTACTGGGGGGGAGCAGGGGCTATTTTTTCTGATACTGCTCCATCTGCTATTAGTTGTGCAGGTCCAGCCACTGTAGCTGCCACCACTCTGTTGACCATCACATAGGCAGGGCTGCCACCACTCAGCAGGCACTCATGTGGGCCAGGCTGCCACCTGTCCACAGGAGGGTGTGCATGGGCCAGGCCACCCTTGCCTTCACTAACAGTTGCACTGGTTGCTGTGTGAGATTTTTTTTTATCTGAATGCCTTTATTTTTTGAGGCCTGGATCACTGCCACTGGGGAAAAGGGAGAGGGCTGCTCCCCTAGTTGCACTGCTTCCTGGGAGTCCAGTCCACCCGTCTTCAGATGTATAGCTGCATGGATCTCTTAGGCATCCTGTTGTAGTGTGCACAGAATCCTCTGCTGGTCAATGCATGTCCTTAGAGGGGAAAGACAAAGGGAACAGCTCACTTCTCCATGATGCTGACATCACTCTCAATGTTACTTTTTTTAAAATTTCAATTTCCAATTATTCTTTGTTAGAGTATAGAAAGACACTTGATTTTTGGATGTTGACCCTGTAGCCTGTGACCTAAACTCACTTATTAGTTCTAGGAGCTTTTCTGTGTATTCCTTAAGGTTTTCTATGTACAATAATGTCATCTATGAATAAGTATAGTTTTCATCTTCTTTTTTTATCTGAATGCCTTTATTTTTCTTGCCTTATTGCACTTGCTAGGACTTCTAATACAAAATTGAATAGGAGTGGTGACAATAGGCATCTTGCCTAGTTCATGATCTTAGAGAGAAAGAACTCAATCTCTTCCCATTAGGTATCATATTAGCTGTAGGGCTTTGTTGATGGCCTTCTATTTCTGGCTTGTTGAGAGTTTTTAATTATAAATGGTTGTTGAACTTTTCCAAATGCTTTCTCTTCTTATATTGATAAAATTATGTGTTTTTTCTTGTTTTTCTGTTAATCTGGTGACTTCCATTGATTGATTTTTGAATGTAGAACCAATCTTGTATTTCTGGGATAAATCCCTCTTGGTGATGGTACAGCTGTGTGTCATTTAACAATGAGAATACATTCTGAAAAATGTGTCATTAAGCAGTTCTGTCATTGTTTAAATATCACAGAGTGTACTTACACAAATCTAGATAGCATAGCCTACCACACGTCGAGGCTATACAGTACTAATCTTATGGGACCACCATCGTTGCAGGTCTGTTGTTGACTGAAACATCATTATGTGGCATATGACTGTATATAATTCTTATATACTGCTGGATTCAGTTTGCTAATGTTTTGTTGAGAACTTTTGTATCTTTGTACTTAAAAGATATTGGTCTGTATTTTTCTTTTCATGTATTAATTTTGTCAAGATTTGGTATCAAGGTAATGCTGGCCTCATAAAGTAAGTTAAGAAAAGACCCCTTCCTATTCTGTTTTCCAAAAGTTAATTTTTCCTCTGGCTACATTCAATCTGCATATATAGGAGGAAAAACAAAAATAAAAACAGGAAACTCATTGCTGGGTTGTTTCTTGAGTCCTGCTTGTTTCTCTCCACCTCTCAGGTTCTCTTGATAATTGTTCTATATATTTCATACATGAGTTTTCATTTTACGCTGTGGGAGTAACACAAAAGAGACCTGGTTTTTGTTTTAAGCCACTAAATTTAGGAGTTGTTTGTTATGCAGCAATAGATAACAAATAACAATTTTTTCATTCTTCACTCATCTTGATCCTATTCACTCTTCAGGTTCCAGCTATGCAGGGACACTAGCCTATGTGGCCTATAACAACCATGTGTCCTCTTGGTCCCCTTCTGGGCAGTAGGTCAATGCTCTGGGATTTGTAATGATCCAAGGCCTGGCCAACCCAGATCTTAACTTATATCACTCAAAGAACATCATGCCTTGAAGGAACACAGAGCCCTTCCACATGAGCTGCTGTTCCTGGGAATGCTGGTTGTACCAAGGACAGTCCCTCTTGGCAAGCACATAGTCTTTATTCCCCACCTGTATAAGCAACCCCCTCTCTGCTTGTGGCAGTGGGTGCACAACTCCATCCAACCGGCCACCACTGGACACTCCTGGTAAGTAAATCTCAATAAACACTTAAGTGTCATACACCATCTCTGGGTTTTTCTTCTGTCTCTCCACAACCTATCCCGGGCTGCTCGCACCACTGGGCATGCAGCCAGGCAAGCTTAAATGTTAGTTCCTCAGAGAGGCTTTCTCTAATCATTGGATCTGAACTAGAGCCCACCTATTACTCTGATTATTCCACTTGTTTTCCTTCATAAATTTTTGTCAATTTATAATTATTTTATTTACTCGTGTCCTTGGATTATTAGCCAGTGTAAAGTGAGTATTTAGCACAGGGCTTGGCATATAGTATGTACTCAATAAACAATTGCTGAATGAATGGAGGAATGACTTAAAAAAAGAATAAATGAGTGAATGTACAAACCTACTACTTATCATTCTAGAGGGGTATCTTCATATGCAAAGGGCAGAATACATATTGTTAAGCAGTTTAAAAGCTAACAAATTTTTTTCTCATTAAAAGTTAAGCTCCTTTTTTTCTTTTCTGTTTGATCACTAGTGAATATAAACACTGAACACTGGCTAGCCTTCATCTTCTATTTATATATACACACACATATATATGTGTATATATATATATATTTATAATATATATGTATATATTTATGACACATTATACATGATATATATATGAGATAGATATAGATATTGACATATTTATCATCCTGCTTCTTGCCTTCCAGATGTTTCTCTATATTCTTTGTAAACTCCTTGGATTCTTTCATTTTTTTATATTCATGACTTTCATTTCTTTGCTTAGAGAATTAAATCCCACATTGTTCCTTCCTTACCCTTCTGCTTGACCCTGGTTACCCTAGAAAAACCTTATATCTTCTACATCCCATTGTTTCTGGGAATCTTTCCAGTCCCTGCTCTCAAACCCTTTTACTCCATCTTGCCTACAGTTCTCTGATGTGATCCATTGTTTTAAATAGGGTTTTTGTTTTTTCATTCACTACCCTTGGACTAGAAGTTTTGGAAATTTCCCTAACTTCTGGGCCCACCCCAGCCCTCATCTCAGACTTTGATTCTAATTCCCCTTTAATTCGAGCCCTCAAAGTGCAGAAAAACCACACCCACACCAATACCAGTCCCTGCTAGTAGAATTTCAACCTGGTCCCAGTCCCCACTTGTCTGGGAAGGGAGGTCTGCCACCTAGCTTGTTACAAACATAATATGAAACTCAATAGCAAGGAAACATCATGGAATAATTCGTGTGGTCTTACTGACTTTATGGATTACACTACAATTTAATCTTTCATGCAAAATATCTTTGATTTTAAACATTACAAGAACCAAATTTTTCTGCATTCCTAAAAGATTACACAAAACATACTTTAACATTTTTCTTGGTATCATTTTAACACCAATTATCTACTGGGCTACTGGAGAGTAAGAACCCTAGGTCTTAGAAAAGTGAGAAAGACTATTTCTTTCCTAAAGAGGTCAAGATTGCTCTCGGTTTTCTGTTTTATTGTTGTTGGTGGTGCTGTGTTTGTTTGTTTTAGTTCTTTTTTCTACTTATTGTAGTTTTGATGTTTTCTCCTTTTCTGTGTAGCCATTAATTTCCTCTTGAAATGTGTCTTTTTTTTTAAATTGCTTCTAATTTGCTATAAACATTATTTAGAGGGGGGAAAAACCCTGTTTCTCACTTAACTTACCATCCCTGATTCTTTCTTTTGACTTTTCATGCTTATTTATGGTTTGAACTTTTATAATGATCATTTTATAGCTTTTAAATTATTTAGTTCATTAAAAATAGTACTTACCTCATAGGAGAGTTGTGAACATTAAATATATGAAAAATGTGTGGGAGAGTGCCCCATACCTAGTAAACGCTCAGGAAATATTAGCTATCTTGGTTTTTGCTTTTATGCCTTGTGCTAGAGACAGTCTAACTTTGTATTTGCAGCTCCTGTCAGACATCTCCTGGAGATTCTACATGGACCTCAGATTGCAGAACTGAATTCACCATCTGTCTCCATCCCCACTCAAACTTGTTCTTCCTCTTGTGTTTCTTAATTCTGCCAGTAACACCATTTTACTAACACAGACTGGAATTTTTTAAGATACCTTTGATTTTTCTCTCTTCTTTGTCTCCCAACCCAAAAAATCCCCAAGTTCTTTTTATTCTACTTTACAAAATTTCTTAGGACTTTACTTTCCTCTCCATACCCTTGTTCAGAATCTTATTGCTGCTCATCCGGACTAATGCCACAGTCTCTGGACTAATACAATAGTCTGATAACTTCCTTTGATTTCCAGCTCCTGTAATATATTCTACACACTTAGATTAATTTTCCTGAAGAACGTATCTGATAATGTCTCTTTCTTACTCAGTAACTTTCGTTGACTCCCTGATGTATACTGAATTAAGGCCTTCCACTCTCCAGTCCCAATCAACCCCTGCAATCTGCCATGGCAACCCCCTCAAGCTTTGTACCCTCCAGTTGAGTTATTTAACTTATACTAAAATAAAAATGGTAATATTCTAATTGAAGGTCTATGATATTTTTTCTTTCTGTATTTAAATGCATCAGATGTAGGGTGGACTTTGATCACCTCTGACTGGGCTTCTCACAAGTCTCTTTTGTTGGCTTTTAACAGATTCTTGGCTTATTCTGGATTGATGAGATTGTCAAATAGCTGAGTTCCTTATAGGCGACATTTTCTTCCATTAAAAGAACATATGATACACACACACACAGACGAACACACCACAAACACATACATACATACATGCTAAGGGATTCTTTGGAATTTCAACAATATTAATTCTTTATCTCAAATGCAGTAGATACCAGGGAAATACTTTTCCATTTCCCTTTACGTTGGACATATTTGCAACTTGAGAATAAGAGCCAGTGTTGGTTTTCAGACAGAATCCTTTTAATTAATCACACTATTTGAACAGCTGGGGAGGCCATATATTTATATAAGAGCTTAACATTCTTTCAAAAATTGTCAAGTATGAATGAAAATAATATTTCACTTTTTAATGATACACTATTTATCTTTAGATTTTATTCACACATAACTTTATAAATCAATAGTTCTAGTCTTTGAGACAAATTGTTACCTATGTTTAAATGCTTTCTAAAAGCACTATCATATGCAATATGGTAAAATAGGGCTAAGTTTCTATTTACCAAAGGGACTCATTTGGAAAGTGTGAGATTTTCCAATTTTTGTTTCTAAATTTTTGTTTGGTTTTTTAAGTTTTTTTATTGTGAAATTTTTGTTGTACATTATTGTTTGTCAGACACCATATAAGTGCATCCCTCCACCCCTTGTGCCCACCCCCCACCACCCTAGCCCCTGGTAACCACCAAGCAGTTCTATCTGTGCGTGTGTTGGTTTATCTTCCACATATGAGTGAAATCATGCACTGTTTGTCTTTCTCTTTCTGGCTTATTTCACTTAACATAATACCCTCTAGGTCCATCCATGCTGTTGCAAATGGGACGATTTTGTCTTTTTTATGGCTGAGTAGTATTCCTTTTTATATATATAACACATCTTTATCCAATCGTCAGTCAAGGGACACTTGGGTTGCTTCCGTGTCTTGGCTATAGTGAATAATGCTGCAGTGAACATAGGGGTGCATAAGCCTCTTTGGATTGTTGATTTCAGGTTTGTTGGGTAGATACCCAGTAGTGGGATAGCTGGATCATAAGGTATTTCTATTTTTAATTTTTTGAGGAATCTCCATACTGTTTTTCATAGAGGCTGCACCAGTTTGCTTTCCCACCAGCAGTGGATTAGGGTTCCCGTTCATCCACAGCCTCTCCAGCATTTGCTGTTTTTTGTCTTGGTGATTATAGCCCTTCTAAGGGGCATAAGATGATATCTTAGTGTGGTTTTGATTTGCATTTCCCTCATGATTAGTGATGTTGAGCATCTTTTCATGTGCCTATTGGCCATCTGTATATCTTCTTTGGACAAGTGTCTGTTCATTTCCTCTGCCCATTTTTTGATTGGGTTGTTTGCTTTTTTGTTATTCTGTTGTGTGAGTTCTTTGTATATTATGGAGATTAATCCCTTGTCAGATATATGGTTTGCAAATATTTTTTCCCAGCTGGTGGGTTCCCTATTCATTTTGATCCTGGTTTCATTTGCCTTGTAGAAGCTCTTTAATCTGATGAAGTCCCACTTGTTTATTTTTTCTTTTGTTTCCCTTGTCTGAGTAGACATGGATTTCAAAAAGATCCGCTTATGGCTGATGACGAGTAGTGTACTACCTATATTTTCCTCCAGGGGTTTTATAGTTTCAGGTCTCACCTTCAGGTCTTTGATCCATTTTGAATTAATTTTTGTGCATGGCGAAAGAAGATGGCATACTTTCATTCTTTTGCAAGTGGCTGTCCAGTTTTCCCAGCACCATTTATTGAAGAGACTTTCCTTTCTCCACTGTATCTCCTTAGCTCCTTTGTCAAAGATTAGCTGCCCATAGATATGAGGTTTTATTTCTGGACTTTCAATTCTGTTCCTTTGATCTGTGCATCCGTGTTTGTACCAGTACCATGGTGTTTTAATTACTATCACTTTGTAGTATGTTTTGAAGTCAGGGATTGTGATTCCTCCAGCCTTGTTCTTCTTTTTCAGGATTGCTTTAGCTATACGGGGTCTTTTGTTGCCCCATATGAATGCTAGTATTCTTTGTTCTATTTCTGTGAAGAACGTCCTTGGGATTCTGATTGGGATTGCATTGAATCTGTAGATTTGCTTTAGGTAGTATGGACATTTTAACTATGTTTCTTCTTCCAATCCAAGTACCTGGAATATTTTTCCATTTCTTTATGTCATCATTGATTTCACTCAGTAATGTCTTATAGTTCTCATTGTATAGGTCTTTCACTTCCTTGGTTAAATTGACTCCTAGATATTTTATTCTTTTTGTTGCAATTGTAAATGGGATTGTCTTCTTGAGTTCTCTTTCTGTTAGTTCGTTGTTGGTATATAGAAATGCAACTGATTTCTGTAAGTTGATTTTGTACCCTGCCACTTGGCTGTAGTTGTTGATTATTTCTAATAGTTTTCCAATGGATTCTTTAGGGTTTTCTATATATAAGATCATGTCATCTGCAGACAGTAAGAGTTTCACTTCTTTGTTGCCTATTTGGATTCCTTTCATTCCTTTTTCTTGCCTAATTGCTCTGGCCAGAACCTCCAGTACTGTGTTGAATAAGAGTGGTAACAGTGGGCACCCTTGTCTTGTTCCTGTTTTTGGAAGGATGGCTTTCAGTTTTTCCCCATTGACTATGATGTTGGCTGTCGGTTTGTCATACATGGCGTTTATTATGTTAAGGGATTTTCCTTCTATACCCATTTTGTTGAGAGTTTTTATCATAAACGGATGTTGGATCTTGTCAAAAGCCTTCTCTGCATCTATCAAGATGATCATATCGTTCTGTTAATGTAATGCATCACATTGATTGATTTGTGGATGTTGAACCTTCCCTGTGTCCCTGGTATAAATCCCACTTGATCATGGTGTGTGCTTTTTTTAATGTATTGCTGTATTCAGTTTGCTAATAGTTTGTTGAGGATTTTTGCATCTATGTTCATCAGGGATGTTGGTCTGTAGTTTTCCTTCTTAGTATTGTCTTTGTCTGGCTTTGGTATCAGGGTGATGTTGGCCTTATAGAATGTGTTGGGAAGTGTTCCATTTTCCTGTATTCTTTGGAATAGTTTGAGAAGGATAGGTGTTAAGTCTTCTTTGAATGTTTGGTAAAATTCTCCAGAGAAGCCATCTGGTCCTGGACTTTTATTTTTTGGGAGGTTTTTGATTACTGTTTCAATCTCTTTACTTGTGATTGATCTATTCAGGTTCTCTATTTCTTCTTGATTCAGTTTTGTGAGGTTGTGTGAGTCTAAGAATTTATCCATTTCTTCTAGATTGTCCAATTTGTTGGCATATCGTTTTTCATAGTATTCTCTTATAATCTTTTGTATTTCTGTGGTATCTGTTGTAATTTCTCCTTTTTCATTTCTAATTTTATTTATTTGAGACTTCTCTCTCTTTTTCTTGGTGAATCTGGCTAAGGGTTTGTCAATTTTGTTTATCTTCTCAAAGAACCAGCTTTTAGTTTCATTGATCCTTTCTACTGCTTTTTTAATTTCAATTTCATTTATTTCTGCTCTGATTTTTGTTATTTCCCTCCTTCTGCTGACTTCAGGCTTTGTTTGTTCTTCTTTTTCTAATTCTGTTAGGCATAGTTTGAGGTTGCTTGTTCTTGTTTGTTAAGGTGGGCCTGTATTGCTAGGAGTTTCCCTCTCCGGACCACTTTCGCTGCATCCCATATGAGTTGGTATGGTGTATTTTCATTTACATTTGTCTCCAGATATCATTTGATTTCTCCTTTAATTTCATCAATGACCCATTGGTTGTTTAGTATTATATTGTTGAGTCTCCACAGCTTTGTCACTTTCCCATTTTTTTCTTTGTAGTTGATTTCTAGCTTCATGGCACTATGGTCTGAAAAGATGCTTGTTATAATTTCAATTTTCTTAAATTTATATAAGCATGCCTTGTTTCCCAACATATGGTCTATTCTTGTGATTGTTCCATCCATGCTTGAGAAGAATGTGTAATCTGCTGTATTTGGATGGCGTGCTCTCTATATATCTGTTAAGTCCATCTCATCAAGTTTTTCATTAAAGTCCATTATTTCCTTATTGATTTTCTGTCTGGATGATCTGTCCATTGATGACAGTGGGGTGTTAAGATCCCCTACTATTATCGTGTTGTTGTTAATATCTCCTTTTAGGTTTGTTAATAGTTGCTTTATGTACCTTGGTGTTCCTGTATTTAAAAGTGATATATCTTCTTGGTGGAGTGTCCCTTTTATTATTATATATTGCCCCTCTTTGTCTCTCAGTACCTGTTTTATCTTGAAGTCAACTTTGTCTGATATAAGTATGGCAACACCTGCTTTCTTTCTTTTTATTTTTTTTGTGAGGAAGATCAGTTCTCAGCTAACATCCATTGCCAATCCTCTTCCTTTTTGTTCCCCAAAGTCCCAGTAGATAGTAGTATGTCATAGGTGCACATCTTTCTAGTTGCTGTATGTGGCATGTGGCCTCAGTATGGCCAGAGAAGTGGTGCATCAGTGCGCACCTGGGATCCAAACTCGGGCCGCCAGTAGCAGAGCGCACTTAACCGCTAAGCCATGGGGCCGGCCCGTACACCTGCTTTCTTTGGTTTGCCCTTAACTTGGAGTATTGTCTTTCATTCTTTCACTCTGAGCCTGTGTTTGTCTTTAGAGCTGAGATCTGTTTCCTGGAGGCAGCATATTGTTGGGTCTTGTTTTTTAATCCATCCCACCACTCTGTGTCTTTTGATTGGAGAGTTCAGTCCATTTACATTTAGGGTAATTATTGATATATGGGGGCTTGTTGTTGTTATTTTATCACTCTTTTTCAGGTTCTTTTGCATTTCTTTTGTTTGTCCTCCCATGTGTTTTGGACTACCAATTCAGCTTGGTAGTTTTGGATGGGGGGTTCTCTTAGTTTTCTCTGTCTTTATTGTGTGTGATTCTGGTCTGATTATTTGGTTAGTGGTTACCATGTGGTTTCTATAAAAAATCTCATGGATGTCATAGTCCATTTTTTGATGGCCTCTTATTCCCTTAGACTAAGTTGATTCCATCCCTGTCCTCTTCCCTTTCTAAGTTATTGTTGTCACATCTTATTCCTTCTTGTAATGTGAGTTTGTGTTTAACTTGATGAGGTTATATTTATGCTTGGTGCTTACCTTCCCTTGATCTTTGGTTTTATATTTAAGTGTCTGCTAATCTATTTTGATAGAGGACTGCAATTTTTCTGGTTTTGTTGATCTATTTTCCTCCTTGTTCAAAACTTTGAATCCCTTTCTCTTTTTTTTCTCAGGGATGAGGGCCTTCTTGAGCACTTTTTGTAGTGGGGCTCTTGTGCAAATAAACTCCCTTAGCTTTTGTTTATCTGGGATAGCTATTATTTCTCCATCACATCTGAAGTGTATTTTCACTGGATAGAGTATTCTTGGCTGAAGGTTTTTGTCCTTCAGAATTTTGAATATATCATTCCACTCTCTCCTAGCATGTAAAGTTTCTGTCAAGAAATTGGCTGAGATCCTGATAGGAAATCCTTTTTATGTTTGTTTTTTTTTTGTCTAGCTGCCCTTAATATTTTTTCTTTGTCGTTGACTTTTGCCAGCTTTACTACTATATGCCTTGGAGACAGTCTTTTCACATTGATATATTTAGGAGATGTACTTATTTCATGCACTGGTATTTCCAGCTCCTTCCCCAGGTTTGGGAAATTCTCAGCTATTATTTCTTTGAACAAGTTCTCTGCTCCTTTTTCCCTCTCTTCTCCCTCTGGAATACCTATAATCCTTATGTTGGATTTCCTAATTGAGCCGGATATTTCTCGGAGAGGTTCTTCACTTCTTTTTAGTCTTAGTTCTCATTCCTCCTCCATCTGGAGCATTTCTGCATTGCCGTCCTCAATATTGCTAATTCTTTCCTCCATATTGTCAGCTCTGATGCTTAAGGCTTCCAGATTTGTCTTTATCTCCTCTATTGTGTTTTTCTTCTCTAAGATTTCTGATTGGTTTTTTTTCTATAGTATCAATCTCTTTAGTGAAGAAACTCCAGATTTCATTGAATTGTTTATCTGTGTTTTCTTGTATTTCATGAAGCTTTTTTATGATGGCTATTTTGAATTCTCTGTCATTAAGGTTATACATTTCTGTGCTTTCCGGGTTGACTTCTAAGCACTTATCATTTTCCTTTTGGTCTGGAGATTTAATATATTTTTCCACAGTGCCTGTTGATGTTGACTTACTTTTCCTCATAGTAAAAATATATGGTCACAGTTTCCTCTTGCTGCCAGTGGGTGGGAGTCAAAGGCTGCGTATTCTGGCCCACCTCAATCCATGGGCCTCTTGTCGGCCCCTGGCTGATCTGAGGCATGGCTGAGTGGATGCTGCTGGGAGGGAAGCATGGGAACAACTGGAGCTGGAGCGCAGCTAGGCCGAAGCAGCTGGGGCTCAGGTGTGGGTGGGTTCAAGCAGCTGCAGCTGAAGTGCTACTGGGCCAAAGAAGCAGGAGCTGGAGTGCTGCTTGGCCGAAGAAGCTGGAACTGGAATGTGCTGGGCCAAAGAAGCTGGAACTGGAGTGTGGTGGGCCAAAGTTGCTGATGCCAAGTCAGCTGGAGCCAGAGCACAGGCCAAGCCAAAGCAGCTGGAGCTGGGGGAAGGGGGGACAGTCAAGCCAAAGGAGATGGAGGTGGGGCACAGTCCAGCCAAAAGAGCTGGGGCTGTGGCATGGTGGGGCCTGAGCTGCCACTGCCCCTGGTGTGGGGGCACAGGCTCGCCCCACTGCTGGTCAGGCCTGGGAACCTGCGGGCTGCTGCCTCTGGGGACAGGGCTGAGCTGAAGTGCCACCATGCTGAAGCTCTGGTTGGGGGAACTGGGTCAGGGAGGGGCACTTACTTTCGCCTCCCCGATCTCAGAGGTTTCTCGCCTCACTGTTGCTCTCTGCTCTCCTGAGGGGCTAGCTTGTTGAAACTACCCTGGCAAAGGTTCTGCTCCCTCAATACGGGGATCTGCATGGGCTGTGAGGGGTCTTGGAGAGTGCCAGTTTTCACCTGGGGAGCCACCCCTTCCCCTCCTCTGAGAGCCGCATGGTCTCAGTCTCTGGGTCGCAGTACTTGGGGGAAGGAAGGGAGCTCCTCTTACCTCCTTCCACTTACTCTGGGGATTCCAGCAGCTCAGCCCTCAGGTGTGTGGCTGCCTGGGTGCCTCAGATGTCCCCTGTGTTGTGTGAATAGCTTCTGTTGGAATATGAATATCCTTTTTGTTGTGTCTTACAGGGGGAGAGTTCAATGGGGGAAGCTCACTCCACCATTATGCTGACGTCACTCCTTGTTTCTAAATTTAACAAGCAATGGATAGAGTAGAGGACAAATAGCTTGATAAAATTATATGTTTTCCCCTTGGTAGTCAGCAGCAGAAAGATGAAATTTTCCTATTAAAAACGGCGAAGAATGTCTCATTCAAAACAGCAGCATAGGGGCTGGCCCAGTGGCATAGTGTTTAGGTTTGTGTGCTCCACATTGGCAGCCTAGGGTTCGTGGGTTCAGATCCCAGGCATGTACCTGTGCACCTCCTGTCAAGCCATGCTGTGGCAGGCATCCCACAAACAGAGTGGAGGAAGATGGGTGTGGATGTTAGCCCAGGGCCAATCTTCCTCTGCAAAAAGGGGAACATTGGCAACAGATGTTAGCTCAGGGCTAATCTTCCTTGGCAAAAAAAAAAAAAAAAAAGCAGCCACATAAATTCTACACAGACAAATGTGGGTAGGATACAGTAAAATTGATCACTCAAGAACACAGTTTTAAAGAAAAGTCTTTTTCTTTTTTAGATGCTGTATTTTATTTTATTTTATTTTTTTAATTTTTTGTTTATTGCAGTAACATTGGTTTATAACATTGTAAAAATTTCAGGTGTACATCATTATACTTTTATTTCTGCATAGATTACATCATGTTCACCACCAAAATACTAATTACAACCCATCACCACACACATGTGCCGAATTATCCCTTTCACCTTCGCCTCTGGTAACCACCAATCCAATCTCTGTCCCTATGTGTTTGTTTATTGTTGTTATTATCTACTACTTAATGAGTGAGATCACACGGTATTTGACCTTCTCCCTCTGACTTATTTCACTTTGCATAATACCCTCAATGTCCATCCATGTTGTCACAAATGGCTGGATTTCATCGTTTCTTATGGCTGAGTAGTATTCCACTGTGTGTATATACCACATCTTCTTTATCCATTCGTCCCTTCATGGGCACTTAGGTTGCTTCCAAGTCTTGGCTATTGTGAATAATGCTGCAATGAACACAGGAGTGCATGTACCTTTACGCATTGGTGTTTTCAAGTTCTTTGGATAAATACCCAACAGTGGAATAGCTGGATCATATGGTAGTTCTATCCTTGATTTTTTGAGCAATCTCCATGCTGTTTTCCATAGTGGCTGCACCAGTTTGCACTCCCACCAGCAGTGTATGAGAGTTCCCTTCTCTCCACATCCTCTCCAACACATGTTGTTTCCTGTCTTGTTAATTATAGCCATTCTGACGGGCGTGAGGTGATATCTCATTCTAGTTTTGATTTGCAGTTCCCTGGTAGTTAATGATGTTGAACATCTTTTCATGTGCCTGTTGGCCATCTGTGTATCTTCTTTGGAGAAATGTCTGTTCAGGTCTTTTGCCCATTTTTTAATTGGGTTGTTAGTTTTTTTGTTGTTGAGATGCATCAGTTCTTTGTATATTTTGGAGATTAAGCCCTTATCAGATGTATGGTTTGCAAATATCTTCTCCCAATTGTTAGGTTGTCTTTTAGTTTTGTTGATGGTTTCCTTTGCTGTGCAGAAGCTTTTTAGTTTGATGTAGTCCCATTTGTTTACTTTTTCTATTGTTTCTCTTGCCCGGTCAGACATGGTGCTTGAAAATATGTTGCTAAGACAGATGTCGAAGAGCGTACTGCCTATGTTTTCTTCTAGAAGTTTCATAGTTTCAGGTCTTACATTCAAGTCTTTAATCCATTTTGGGTTAATTTTTGTGTATGGTGTAAGGTAAGGGTCTACTTTCATTTTTTTGCATGTGGCTATTCAGTTTTCCCAACACAATTTGTTGAAGAGACTTTCTTTTCCCCATTGTATGTTCTTGGCTCCTTTGTCAAAGATTAGCTGTCCATAGATGTGTGGGTTTATTTCTGGGCTTTCGATTCTATTCCATTGATCTTTGTGTCTGTCTTTGTGCAAGTACCATGCTGTTTTGGTTACTATAGCTTTGTAGTATATTTTGAAATCAGGTAGTGTGATACCTCCAGCTTTGTTCTTTTTTCTCAGGATTCCTTTACTTATTCGGGGTCTTCTGTTGTTCCCTATAAATTTTAGGATTCTTTGTTCTATTTCTATGAAAAATGTTGTTGGAACTTTGATAGGGATTGCATTGAATCTATAGATGGCTTTAGGAAGTATGGACATCTTAACTATGTTAATTCTTCCAATCCAAGAGCACGGAATATCTTTCCATTTCTTTGTGTCTTCTTCAATTTCTCTCAGCAATGTTTTATAGTTTTTGGAGTACAGATCTTTCACCTCTTTGGTTAAGTTTATTCCTAGGTATTTTATTCTTTTTGTTGCAGTTGTAAATGGGATAGTATTCTTGATTTCTCTTTCTGCTACTTCATTGTTAGTGTATAGAAATGCAACTGATTTTGGTATGTTTATTTTGTATCCTGCAACTTTACCATATTCGTTTATTACTTCTAAAAGTTTTCTGGTGGATTCTTTAGGGTTTTCTATATATAAAATCATGTCATCTGCAAATAGTGACAGTTTCACTTCTTCCTTTCCAATTTGGATCCCTTTTATTTCTTTCTCTTGCCTGATTGCTCTGGCTAGGACTTCTAGTACTACGTTAAATAGGAGTGGTGACAGTGGGCATCCTTGTTTGGTTCCTGTTCTTAGAGGGATAGCTTTCAGTTTTTCACCATTGAGGATGATATTAGCTGTGGTTTTCTCATATATGGTCTTTATTATGTTGAGGTACTTTCCTTCCATACCCATTTTATTCAGAGTTTTTATCATAAATGGATGCTGTATCTTGTCAAATGTTTTCTCTGCATCTATTGAGATGATCATGTGATTTTTATTCTTCATTTTATTAATGTGGTGTATCACATTGATTGATTTGCGAATGTTAAACCATCTCTGCATACCTGGAGTAAATCACACTTGATCATGGTGTATAATCTTTTTAACGTATTGTTGTATGCGATTTGCTAGTATTTTGTTGAGGATTTTTGCATCGATGTTCATCAGTGATATTGGCCTATAATTTTCTATTTTTGTGTT
The DNA here is from genome assembly GCF_020826845.1 of Diceros bicornis minor. Lineage (NCBI taxonomy): Eukaryota > Metazoa > Chordata > Mammalia > Perissodactyla > Rhinocerotidae > Diceros > Diceros bicornis. Next base: position 3,869,260 of record NC_080763.1, on the reverse strand, counting down.
GTCCTTGTCTGGTTTTGGTATCAGGGTAATGTCGGCTTCATAGAATGAGTTAGGGAACTTCCCCCCCTCCTCAATTTTTTGGAAGAGTTTGAGAAGGATAGGCATTAAGTCTGCTTTGAATGTTTGGTAGAATTCACCAGGGAAGCTGGCTGGTCCTGGACTTTTATTTTTGGGGAGGTTTGTGATTACTGTTTCAATCTCCTTACTGGTGATTAGTCTATTCAAATTCTCTACTTCTTCTTGATCCAGTTTTGGAAGGTTGTATGATTCTAAGAATTTATCCATTTCTTCCAGATTGTCAAATTCGTTGGCATATAGCTTTTGATAGTATTCTCTTATAATCTTTTTTATTTCTGAGGTGTCTGTTGTAATTTCTCCTCTTTCATTTCTGATTTTACTTATTTGTGACTTCTCTCTTTTTTTCTTGGTGAGTCTAGCTAAAGGTTTGTCAATTTTGTTTATCTTTTCAAAGAACCAGTTCTTGGTTTTATTAATTTTTTCTATTGTTTCTTTGGTCTCTATTTCATTTATTTCTGCTCTGATTTTTATTATTTCCCTCCTTCTACTGATTTTGGGCTTCATTTGTTCTTCTTTTTCCAGTTCTTTTAGATGCATTGTTAGATTATTTGAGATTTTTCTTGTTTATTGAGATAGGCCTGTATTGCTATAAACTTCCCTCTTAGAACTGCTTTTGTTGTATCCCATAAATTCTGGCATGTCGTATTTTCATTTTCATTTGTTTCTAGGTATTTTTTGATTTCTTCTTTGATTTCTTCTTTCACCCACTCGTTGTTCAGTAGCATTTTGTTTAATCTCCACATATTTGTGGCTTTTCTGATTTTCTTCCTATACTTGATTTCTAGTTTCATACTGTTGTGGTCAGAAAAGATGCTTGGCATCATTTCAATCTTCTTAAATTTATGGAGACTTGTTTTGTGGCCTAATATGTGATCAATCCTGGAGAATGTTCCATGTGCATTTGAAAAGAACGTGTATTCTTTGGTTTTTGGATGGAATGCTCTGTATATATCTACTAGGTCCATCTGTTCTAGTGTGTCATTTAAGGCCAATGTTTCCTTGTTGATCTTCTGTTTGGATGATCTATCCGTTGATGTAAGTGGAGTATTAAAGTCCCCTACTATTATTGTGTTACTGTCTATTTCTGTTTTTATGTCTGTTAATAATTGCTTTATATATTTCGGTGCACCTACATTGGGTGCGTAGATATTTACAAGTGTTATATCCTCTTGTTGGATTGTTTCCTTGATCATTATGTAATGCCCTTCTTTGTCTCTTTTTACAGTTTTTGTTTTAAAGTCTATTTTGTCTGATATGAGTACTGCTACCCCAGCTTTCTTTTCATCGCCATTTGCATGGAGTATCTTTTTCCATCCCTTCACTTTCAGTTTGTGAGTGTCTTTAGGTCTGAAGTGTGTCTCTTGTATGCAGCATATATATGGGTCTTGTTTTTTTATCCAATCAGCCACCCTATGCCTTTTAATTGGAGCATTTAGTCCATTGATGTTTAAAGTAGCTATTGATAAGTATGTACTTACTGCCATTTTTTAACTTTTTTTTTTTTCTCAGTGTTTTAGTAGTCCTTCTCTGTTCCTTCCTTCTTCTATACAGAATTGATGGTCACTTTAGTTTGACCTCTGTCTGTAAGCTCTGCTCTTTAACTCCCCTCCTCCCTCCTTTTATGTTTTTGATATCATATCTAACCTCTTTTTTGTGCATTTGTATCCATTACCCTCTTATCATGGAAATAGATAATTTTTCCTATTTGTGGTCTTCTCTTTTCCCCTTAAATCAGTCCCTTTAACATTTCTTGTAGCACTGGTTTCTTGATGAAAAACTCCTTTAATTTTTGCTTGTCTGGGAAATTTTTGATCTCTCCTTCCATTTTGAATGATAACGTTGCTGGGTAGAGTATTCCTGGCTGTAAGTTTTTTCCTTTTAGCATTTTAAATGTATCGTGCTACTCTCCTCTAGCTTGTAAGGTTTCTGCTGAGAAGTCAGCTGATAGCCTTATGGGTTTCCTTTGTATGTAACTTGACTTTCTCTTGTGGCTTTTAGGATTCTCTCTTTATTTTTAATTCTGGACATTTTGATTATGATGTGTCTTGGTGTGGGCCTCTTTGGGTTTATCTTGTTTGGGGCTCTCTGTGCTTCCTGTACCTGGATGTCTGTTTCCTTCTTTAGGTTAGGGAAGTTTTCATCTCTTATTTCTTGAAATAGATTCTCTGCCCCTTTGTCTCACTCTTCTCCTTCCAGGACACCTATAACATGGATGTTAGTGCTCTGGATGTTGTCCCAGAGGTCCCTTAGACTGTCCTCACTCTTTTTAATTCTTTTCTCTTTTACCTGTTCAGCTTGGGTAATTTCTTCTAGTCTTTCGTCCAGCTCACAGACCTGTTCTTCTGTATCCTCTACTCTGCTTTTGAGTCCCTCTAGTGAATTTTTCATTTCCCGTATTGTATTCTTCATTTCTGATTGGTTCTTTTTATATCTTCCATTTCTTTGTTGACATTCTCACTGAGTTCATCTATTCTTCTCCCCAGATCAGTGAGCATTCTTAACACTCTTTGTTTGAACTCTCTGTTGGGTAGGTTGCTCATTTCTGTTTCACTTAGTTCCTTTTCTGGGGTTTTGTCCTGTTCCCTTACTTGGAATGTATTCCTTTGCCTCCTCATTTTCCCTGTGCTTGTGACTACGTATTAGGTAGGTCAGCTACGTTTCCTGCTCTTGGATAGGTTACCTTATGTAAGTCATGGCTTAGGAGGCCTGCAGTGAGCTTCCCTCAGTTCTCAACGTTCCAGGGGTGACCCCTATATGGGCTACGTGTGTCCTTCTGTTGTGTCCTGTTTGCTCTCCCTGTAGGCACCCAGGGAGGCCGAGTTATGCTTCTGGCCAGCTGTTGTAATGCTCAGCTGCTTGTAGTTGTTGTGGGCCCTTCAGTCTCTTTATCATGTGTGGGGAGCCCCAGCACAGTTGGCTGCAAGTTCTAATACCACATTTGTGTTGCAGTATTTCTTTTAAGTCAGTAGGCCCCCAGAGTGGCAGGTTGTTAGGCTCAGGGCCTTACAATTGCTATAAGCCTCCAGCCTTTAGGTCTCTTGTCAGTTCTCTGAGGATTGCAGCTGGGTGGGGCTGGCCTCAGGCACGGGAGCACCCAATTGTTTCAGGCTTTGGAAGGTGGGGCTAACTCCCTATATGGGTCTTTGAGGAGCACGTCTTCTGCAGCTGACAAGCCCTGCCGCCCACAGGTCCACACACACAGTCAACACAGTCCTGCCTTGTGTGCGCGCCCCGACCTCCCGAAGCGGACCCAGTCTCTCCATGACGGGAGCCCCACACACTCCACCTCCACCCCACACTCTCCACCCACTCCTTGTGCACGACCTGCCCCACTGAAGTCGGTTCAGTTGCCAGGCTGCAGAGAATCCAGTCACCAATCTATGCAGGCCCACAAGTTGCCTGAGGGCTTGTTGTTGGGTGGGGCCAGTGTCTAGGGTGGGCTGCCTGCCCTGGCTGAGCTGGATTAAATCAGTGCTCTAGCGGGTGGGGCAGACCCTGGGCCAGCAGGCCTCAGGGAGAACTCCAATAGCGTCTGTGTCAGCATGCCCACACCAGGCCACAACAATGGCCGCCGCCGATGTCCCAGCCCCTGGAGAGGTACCACCTCTCACTGAGATGCACACCGGGCCCACCAGGTGAGTCTCTTTTCACCAAAGCACTGTGCACCTTTCCCTCTGGTGATTCCAGGTTGCTTTCTGAAATGGGTGAGTTTGCGTGGGCCCTTTAAGAGCCAGTTTTTTTTTGGTTTTTTTTATTGATGTTTTAATGGTTTCTAACATTGTGAAATTTTGGGTTGTACATTTTTGTTTGTCCATCACCACATATATGACTCCCTTCACCCCTTGTGCCCACCCCCCACCCCCACTGCCCTGGTAACCACAGTCCAGTTTTCTCTGTCCATGTGTTGGTTTATATTCCACATATGAGTGAGATCATACAGTGTTTGTCTTTCTCTTTCTGGCTTATTTCACTTAACATAATACGCTCCAGACCCATCCATGTTGTTGCAAATGGGACGATTTTGTCTTTTTTTATGGCTGAGTAGTATTCCATTGCATATATGTACCACATTTTCTTAATCCAATCGTCAGTCGAGGGACACTTAGGTTGCTTCCACTTCTTGGCTATGGTGAATAATGCTGCAATGAACATAGGGGTGCATAAGCCTCTTTGGATTGTTGATTTCAGGTGCGTTGGATAGATTCCCAGTAGGGGGATAAGAGCCAGTTTTAATGTCCCTGGGAACCAGCTTTTCTGGGGGTCTCCCCAACATTTTAGTAGCAGGCAAAGTCAGATATTATGCCACTCGTCTCGACTGTGTTGGGTCCACAAAATGCCCACAGCGGGGGCGCTCCCCAGCTCAGGGCCCCGCTCCTCCAGGGAGGGCTGCGCACCTGTGGGCTGCTCCCAGTGGCTGTGAGGCGCTGCGGCTGGTGAAGGCGGTGTTTTTCCTCTCCAGAAGGGAGCCTCTGCCTCTTCTACCTCAGTTAGGATTGTCCGTCGGCGCAGAAGTTCCTCTTATCCAGTTCTCAGCTCCGTCTCAGGGGCTGAGTAGTTGCAACGAGTAGTTGCAAACTGGCTGTGTCCGCGGGAGAAGGTGAGCTCAGAGTCTGCCTACGTCGCCATCTTGACTTCTCTCAAGAAAAGTCTTAATTAAAACGCGAAATAATAGTAAAAATAAGTGGGAAAACTTGATAAAACTAGTTTAATGCTGGATTCTAGCTTCTATTCCTAGAGTAAAACCTAATTTGAAAGAGAAATTTTGGATTCTGCCAGAGAGGATCCAATAAGAAACTCCGGGGGTATGGGAAATTACTTAAGTGGAAGTCAGTTATCAACAGCTGTCCTTTGGACCCAGCCTCTGTGGTCAGGGGGCGCTTGGAACTGTGGTGTAACCCAGCCAAGTTATAAAGGGGCTGAAGCTCCACAAGACTAAATTAGTCCTAGGGGAGAGGGATAGAGGGAAGGATAGGCAACTGGAACATGGCAAGGTCAATTTTAATTTTCCTTTTGAGTTACATCATTGCAGAACAGAACTGTTTATGATTAGCAATTTACATAGCTAAGGCCATATTACTTTCACAGTTATGTTATGATTCCAGTGGAGGCAGGGCATATGTTCTTCCCTAGGGGGGGATAAGGCAGGAGGGTGGCCACTGGAGGCTGGTGCTCAGAGAAACCCAAGACTTCTTATGCACTAACTCAGCCTTGAGATTCCGATGAGTCATTAACCAAGGTCCGCATACCCACGTACCTCCCCACATCCTCTCAGACTGACTTTGCCTTTTTGTGCTGTCTCTGCTTCCCCCCTACTTTTTTAATTTAAATACGTTTCTGTGTATGGGAAGCAGAAGGGCATGTGTTATGTGTTCTCTGTTCTACAACCCCATAGGGGTGGTCCTGGCCCCCCCACTGTCTGAGACTGCACTGAGAAACTTGTTTCAGAAGACTGAGAACCAGTCCTCACTCTCTAGAAATTTAACAATACAAGAGAAGAGATGCAGATACACCCAAAACTATGGGCTTCAGAATAAAAACATTGACCTTAGACATGAAATTGTCAGGTGCAGGTTAAGTGAACCTTAACGTTATTCATTCATTCATTCACTCATTTATTGATTCATTCATTCTCTCATTCATTCTAGACATATTTATTGAATACTTACTACCAGGCAAGTTCCTAAGCACTGGAGACACAAGAGTGAACAACACTCAACTCCATCTCTGCCCTCATGGAGCTCTCAAACTAGTGGAGTAGAAAGACAATCAAATAAAACGTGAATATAAAATTGAAACTGTGATGTGAAGAACATAGTAACATGAGAGCTTATCATAACCAGATGTGCCATGGTCAGGAAGGAAAGACTTGCATGAAGAGACGGAGAGTGAGCAGGAATAAACCATGTGACCCTGAGGGAGTAGCTTTCCACGCAGGAGGAAGGAGCATGGGAAGAGGCACTGAGGAAAGGCCAGGGTGCCAGAAGTGATAGGAAATGAGACGTGACAGGGAGAGGGGCTCAGACTCTGCACAATTCGTAGGCCTCACTGATAGGTTTTATTGTGAGTAGAAAGCAAGGGTAGCACGTACTTTGAGATCATTACCCAGAAGCATCATGTCCAGCCTGGACAGAGGCAAGATAGACCTGCATAGTCTAGAATCCAAGAGGGTTGTGTAAAGGCACACTCACCCTTTTAGTGTACATTAATTGCTGGGGACAGCAATATTAAGAGATGGCTTTTTGAATAGGGTCCAAACCACCACTTGGTTAAAACAGGGAAGTTTTGACTAGCTCCACCAATAAATAATGAACCCAATATCCTTTGCCTGGCCTTCACTCTTTCACATAAATTCAATATGTTAATGCATCTGTAACAAATTAAGTATCTCTTAAAAGTCCCTTAAAAGTCTGCAAATCTTTTAAAATGTAGAGTGCCTATGGAAAACAAATAAGCACAATCTTTGACCTTTTCTCTATTCATAAGTAAGATCAATGGAATATGCCAAGAACCCAGAAACCTTTCTATTCCCAGAATTTTAAAGGAATTTGCTTTTATGAACACAAAGCAAAATTAGAAATCTCTTTCAGAAAACTAGCTTGCTTGGTTAGCTTTGATAATGAAGTCAAGAGAATACTAATATACACCAGTCGCAATGCAGAACAACCTAATCTCCAAACTCACACTGATATTTGACATATGTAGCCTGGACAACCCTTGGAATCTACAAGTAACAATTTAAGTTGTTTATTTTTACATAATGGGAAGGAGCGGGAGAGTATTTCTATTTCCCATTAGTCAGTGTCACATGCCCCTTCTGTATTCCAGTGAGTATTTTCTATAATTACCCATTAAGCTGATCTGTCACAACCAATAAAATATCTAAGACTATGCATGAAATCCAAACAGAATCTTGGAATAGAGAGATAACAAGAAGATAGTCTTTTGTAAACACATTTTAAATAACAAATTTTATTTTATTTTATTTTGAAAAAAAATGAAGAAAAGAACGCGGAAGGAAATGCTATTAAAGAACTACCATAAGGAGTCAGCAATTTCTGAGTTTTTCAATTAAGTTGCCAATTTTAAGGCTATTACACTGCTCCCTGAATCAAAAGGATTAACAATTTTCCTCTTAGCAATTAGAAAGGTAGAATTTTACCATGGAAGCACATGGGGAAAGACTGTACAAGAAGTTAGAATTAACTAAATCTCCACTGCAGACCACCCAAGAGGAGCTAAATGAGGGGTTACTTTCAAGTGGGGCTGAGATCAAAGATTGAGGGAGATTAGAACCAATAGGAGGTTAAAGGAAAACATCTGGTCCTCTGCAGTAATCACCAATAGAGAGGTGGATCTTCCTTGCGGGAGGAGCAGCCCATCTGACCACTGACCCTACAATGTGCCACAGAGTGCGGACTCCAAAGGGGAGGATACCTCTGTCATTCTACAGGAAATGCCCTCAAACCTTCAGAAAAATTCATGGGGGTCTTTTTTCATCAAGCAGAATGCAAATATACAATTCAGCATTGGAGTTCAAAACACATTTTTTTCCCTGTTAGGGCAACATAGTCATGCTCCATATTGAGTATGACCCCTTGACAGTCTTCCTATACTGAAACTCATCACTGTGAATGGTGGAGGTGGACACTGACCTCTTTGGGGAGCAGCTTAGAGCTGAGGCCACCAAAAAAGGAGGTGACACATGTTAATATTGAATTTAATTAGCCTTATAGCTTTGGCTTACATAATAAATGTCCATCTGTTTAGGCAAGAGATGTTAAAGTCCTGGGGAGAAAATGGAAATATTCAGAAGAAAAGAGAGAGGGGAAGTTCCAATATTTTCCTAATAAAAAAGTCTTTGATGGAAAGAGCACTTTATTTTAGAATGTTCTTGCTTTTTGTAGTTTGAGCCTTTTAAAAGAGGAACTTACTTTCACATGGGTTCTATACAAAGTGTTATTCTACCGTATTTCTTATTCTTCAGATTATCCTGGACAATTAATCACCCAAAGGAGAGACCAAACAGCCCCTGAAGTGGCACCTTTAAACGTGCCAATTTTATCTGTTATCTCTGCATATCACGTGTCCTTAGAAGAATTCCAAGGAAGAATTTTTTAAAGGATCAGAGCAAACGTGTTTGCCCGACTCCTCTATCTAACAGGAAGGCTACTGGGAGGAGATCCCATGTGCATTTGGCCATCGGATTGTGGAGGGCAGCAGGCTGTTTCCTTAGTCAGGCCATGAGTGAAGACAGGGCTTACACTTTCTCAGCCCATCTCTCCGCACATGCTCATCAGCGATGAGCTTGTGAAAGGGACAACAGTCGACTATCGGGGTTGGAATGGAAAGCTGAAATCAAACCATTTCACTTTTCCAATGAGGACACTGAGGTCTGAAAGAGTCACAAGTGGCAGAAGTAGAGCCACTTGCTACTGGTTTTCATCCAGATCCCTGGTTGCAGCTCAGGGCTTACCTGCATTTCTCCCATATCTCATAATCACTATTCCAGCGGGCGCTCAACGTCGTCAATCGGCCTCCACTTCTCCTCCCCCTCTGTCTGACAGCTAGAAGGTGGGGTAGCAAGGACCAGATTACCTCAGCCCCAGAGTCAGTGCTGGGGGCTGAAGAAGGGGGAACCTGGAACCATAGAGCATTGGCTTCTAGCTTTCCCTCCACTTGTAACCGGGTTTCCTTACTAAACTAGCTAAGTGTTTCCCCTTTCTACTTTTCTTAGTGTCTTCTTTGGACCTCAGGTGTAGAATATTGAGACTTATCATCTTCCTCAGTTTGTGGCTCACTATCTTCAGGTGGCCAAGCAGAGCCCTCTGTTTTTTACTTGATTATTTTCCCCCTTCATCCTTCATCCCCCCTCTTATTACCCTCCCTCCCATAGGCAGCCCCTCTAATGTGTTTACTGTATGTCCTTGGATATCCCTGTGTCCTTGAAGAACTTCGTGTCGCTCCATGCAGTACTTGTTTTTAATTTACATACGTAATATTGCACTACGCTCTCCTTCTGTTTCTTGCTTCTTTACTCAATACTCTTTTATTAAGATCTAACAATGCTTCTGCATATAAATCTAGTTTATTACTTCAAGCTGCTGTATATTATTATGTAGAATGCATCAGAACACTTTTCTCATCCATTGCTTCCAGTGGTGGACACCTAGGTCAGGTTGCCACCGGTCTCAGCTACCAGAAGTAAGTTGCGCTGAACATGCTCATACACACCCTCTTTAGACAACGGAAGGATTTCTCTTATGGAATTTATCTGAGTTCGACGACTGAGTCGTGGGGAAGATATCTACTTGTCTTCACCACATGTTCACATATTGCTCTCCAGAATGTCTGCACTAGACTATACCCACCCGCAATACACGAGAATTCTCACAGCCTCATTAGCACTTGGTATTACGTGACTTTTTAATTGTTGCCAATCAGGGTTTCCTCCTCATGAATAATAAGGCTTTTGATTTGGCAATTTCAGTCATTGTTTTTATGTTGTATTTTTCTATTTCCTGAAATTACATTTAATAACCAAATGCAGGAAAATCTCTTTTGTACCTTGAATGGGTACTGGGAATAACACAATGTCCTGATTAGTAGAGAGCTATCTGTATGGCATACCCAGGTTACCAGTTTCAAAGAAACAGAAAGCTAACTACTTGTAATTGCAAAAACCCCTTGATGACCATAGCTAGTCTATAGGAATTCAGAAGTCACTTCAGGACTAAGTGTGACCTACAGATTTTTATCATGAAAACCAGTTCTCATTGTATTTTCCCTGTGGATGTATCAGTTAAGATATTACTTTGTTTTATAACAAGGAACAATTTCGGATGTTGTAGCAGACATACTAATGATTTCCATGCTCTTCTATCCCACCCCAACTCCTGCACACGTACCCTTCTCCCTGAAATTGCTCTCTACCCCTGGCCCCTACTGAAGGAATAGTCCCAAGGCCATGTTGGTACCACATGATCCTGCTCTCTGGCCACAGTTTATAGGATGAGGGAAATCATTGATCTAACACTGAACTCATCTATAATTTGGGGTGAACCAATAAGAGTCTTATGACTTTGAACTAACTGAGATGGAGTCACTTAGAAGTGGTGAGTGCCAGAGGCAGCACCAGGGCAGGACAGAGCTAATGCCATGAGAAGGCAGAAACTAAGAAGTCACAGAGAATCTTGATGTGCAGAGAGGAGTAGAGATTACAACCACCAGACCAACAGCTGTGAATGCCTGACAGCCAAGCAGGAGCCTCACTGGGAAGAATCTTGACCTAAATCCTTTACCTAACTCCACTCCCATTGTACAGGAAATAAGACTAATCAAACATTCTACCTCAAAGAGAAGGCTTATCAGCCCCAGGCAAGGGAACTGACTTTCAGGCCTCTGTTTTCTCCAGTTCTCCTGAGCTCCCTTCAACCAAGCACCATCCACCATTTTTAAGGGGAAATAATAGAACATCTGAACCTCCGCCACTCTTTACCTATTAGAAGTAAGCTTTGATAAATTACTCTCAAGGAGATGGGTAGGGAGCGGAGGCACAAAAGGGAGCTATAGCCTTCACCAGGGAGTCAATCCCAGCACCCAAAAGGTCAACTAGAATGTAGATGACTCAAAGATATCCCAAACCTGCTGGAATGTCAAAGCAAGAAGGACCCTAAACATAATATAACTTGAATATTTAATTTAATGCTATTTTTAAACAACCACAGAGTGTTATTGTTTGACTATATTGAATTTGATCTAAATATCGTTTTTGAATGAAATCAAATGACTTGGTGGATGTCATCAAGCTGGGGAGGATGCGGGAGGAAATCAAAAAGAGAGACCTGTGAGTGTCAGGAATCACTTTCGTAGCAGCCAGAAAACAACTTCTGGCACAGCCTTAGAGAAAACGGTCTCCTTGGCATCATTCTGATAACAAGTGAACCAGTAACTCTCCATTTGTCATCATAAATTAGATGCTACCAAACCATCGGCTATCTAAATTAATAAGCAAAGTAGAGTAGACATCCATGTTTTCCCTTCTCCCTAAACCCTTTTTCAGGTAGCAGAATGTAGTGGTTAAGGAAATGGACTGTTTATGTTTCAATCCTAGCTGTATTTTCCCAGTTATGTGATTTTGAGCAAGTTACTTAACCTCTCTATATTTCAATTTACTCATGTATAAAGCATAGATAATAGTGGTACTTCCCTCATAGGGCTGTTGAGGGGATTGCCTTCAGAATAGAGTGTAGGAGATAAGTGCTCAGTAAGTACCAGCTATTATTATAAGTATTATTTTGGTATCAGCACCATGATCCTCCATCAGGCAACCACCATCATTCCCATTCTCAGTCCCATTGACCAAGGTGGACCTGACCCACCACCTTAGCTCCTCGGATATTGCCAACATAGATTCTGTGAGGGTCAAGGTCAGGAGGCTTGACTTAAACTACTGAGAAAGAGGCACTTTTCTTTTCTCTGGGGTTTGCTAAGCTGATGACTATAAGCCTGGAGCCACTAGGAATCATCAAATTGAGAGGTCCTGCCTGAGGATAAGGCCAACACAGAGAAAAAATCAGAGTTGAACAAAGGCAAGATATCAAATCTGTATGACATTATCCAAGCCCCTGGGTCTAGCTGTTCCTGAAACCAATGCCTGATAGCCTTGGACTTTCCAGTTGTGTGAGCCAATAAATTATCTTCTTTGCTTAACTAACATAAATTGTGATTCTGTTACTTATAATAGAAGGAGCCCTAAGTAATATAGTAAATTACGGCCAAAAAATATTTGGAGCTAAGTAATGATTTCTCACTTAATTTTTCCAAAACTTGTATTGAGTACCTGTGCGCTAGACAACGTACCAGGTACTGTGATACACTATTGAAGAAAATAATATTTACATTTTTGTAAGACAATCAACAAATTGATTGAACTACATAAAACTGTCATTTTTGTAGGTCAAATACGGTCGAAAAATGACAATTTTACGTGATTCAGCTTAAAACCTGAAGGTCATACTACAGGTCTGCTTTACCTTAAGAGGTTATATGTTCTGAAGGTGAACCATGTTGCTGGCTTCTAAGTAAATCACCACAAGAGGCTTTTTAGTTTTACATGTTCATCCCACAGATACCCACTCCTCCTGTCCATTATTTCTTCTATCATGAATTAACTCTGGGTAATATCACAAACTGTATTCCAGCATGACAAAGAAATACAACCACCTAAGAAATCATTTTCCTATCATTTAGGTCTCTCACACCTATAAAACCACATAGCTTGCCAATCCTGGGGCCATATTTTCCTTCACAGATTGTCGATAACAGCCTGGCTCGATGCCTGCTTCTTCTAACCCCTTTACCTACTTGCTCCCAGAGCAGCCCCTTTATAATTGATATCACTTGGTACTTTCTCTGCCTGCTCCTGGGCTGAATTCCTGATTCCTGTTAGTTGCTTATTCCTTGCCTTCCTAACTTAGAACACTTGGCTGGCCCCCATCCTCTCGAGTTTGGGGGAAGATTACGTCTTGCCTGGCCGGTAGAGCTGAATCTGGTAGGACTATTTATATTGGGAGTGACAGTAAAACCAGAGGGGTAGACATGGAGTGGAGCAGGGAGGCAAGGTGAATGGCCTGAGGAAGTGGACTCAGAGATGGAAACAGGCATGCAGGAGGTTATTAGGAAGTGCTATTGAGGGCAACATGTGTAAGAACGGAAGGGTGTAGGAATGGATAGAGGGAGAAGTTGAGCTACAAAGCAGTCTTTGTTTTGTAGAAGTCTGCAGGGAGTTCTGAAGGTGGGATGGCCGTTAAGAACTTGTTCTGAATTGGTGTGAGAGAGTAAAGCCTTTGTAGCCAGAGCATGGTACCCAGGACACCCGCTCCACCTCTTTGCTGATACGTTATCAGCAATATACATATTGTTTAAAGTTTATCATCTTAACTTTAATTTCAGTCTTTGCCCACTTATTCTCAAGCCCTTTTGGCCCCTAAGTAACAGCTGTCCTTAAAAGTCAATCCATTATTGAAGGCATGAATGAAAAAATGAATAGTTTGTGATTAAAGGGAGTGAAACAAGACTGCCATTCATGTTCTCTACAGGATTTCTGTGTTTATGTTTAAAGAAGGAATCTGATCATTTCATTGCCAGCATCGAAGATAATTTCATATTTTAATCTCTCAACAAATGTTAGCTAAGCAATTTGTACTAAATATTGTAGGGATACAGACACAAATGAGAAATGATCCTCAGTGTCAAGAAACTTGCCTCCTAGTTGTAAGTCATACCAACAAATAATTCTGATGCGAGTCAGGATGTGTCACCACCAGTGCAGTCACCCTAAGTGCCCCAAGTGTTGGGAGGCTTGAGCTTCTGTCAGGCCAGGAAAGGGAGAGAAGGCTTTAGGGAGGTGGGGCAGTTTATCTGGACTCTGAAGGATGACTTGGGCTTGGATCAGGTTAGTGAGATGTTCAAAGCTGAGAGAAAGTCATGGAGATAGGAAGAGAATGTCACATGAATTAGCTGGACGATGGAGTAAATTTGTGGAATGGTGAGACATAACACCAGAATATAGGTTTATAGTCAGCTTCTGGAAATGTCCAAGCAATCTTAACTACCTAGACACCTGAATCTTAGCAGAAAACCAGTCTAGTATTCTTTAGTGTAATTCTTAATTTTATTTTATTCTTTCTAGATGTGGGTCTATTCCGGGCCAATAATTTACTTGTAGACCTGGCTGTTTTTTATTTGGTTCTTTCATTTTCAAAAGATAGGGAATTATTCACAAGTATGTGTGAAAATCACCTCAGCAATTGTATTGGTTCATAACACTAAGGTGATTCTGAAATGTCCTAAACCCACCAAAAGGCTTAAATATTACCTAAGAATTTCTGAGAGGTCCTTATTTTTTTTTTTTTTTTTTTTTTTTTAGTGTTGGGAGGGGAGAGGTCATGCTCTGAACACCCACCTGAGAAAGGGAAAACTTTCAGAAAGGTTTTTGGGCAGCTAATAACTAAGCCAACCCGTCTCAACACTGTCAGACCCATGATATGAGAAGTGCCCACACACGGTGAAGACACACGTGCTTGACTCTCAGGTTGAAGAGTCGGAGATTAACCGCATGCCACTGCTCTAAGACAGTTCTGTCTGGTGATGATTTAAAATGAGAATGAGTTTAATTATAAACAGTGTTGAGAATAACTCGAGATTTTGGACAAAGCTTAGGAAAACAAGAATGAACAATATATTTACTAACATCTTTAACTGCTATCAGTTTTGTCCTTCAGAAGGAAAGCCAACCGTGACTGAACCTCATCTCTGAGGGTCAGAAAATCCTAATTTATTTTTATTGTAATCTTAGTTTTCCTTAAATCCATGTCCCAGTTATCCGCCAGCATTTTTGTGACAGTCTTATGGCTCACACTGAGCAGGAGGCGGGCCCTATTGAATCAGCAGGACAGCCCCAAGTTTCTTTCGAAGAAATCCATGATTAATGCATTTTCTCACATCTCCTTCAGCAGGTTGCACATCGAAAAGGTCTTTCCAGAGGCTTTCTGCAGAAAAAAAAAAATTTTTAAATGACAAGGCTGGGCAGATTCGTAAGTGTCCTGTAGCTCCAGGAAAGCCATCCAGACTGGGGATTTGTCAAAGGGCACACTTTGGCTTCCTGCCACTGTCTTGTAGTGGGGAAACACTATGTGGAGGGACTTCCTTTGCTCTAGCGAAAGCTTACTAAAGGTCAGAAAATTATCCATTTTACCCACACACAGAGTCTGACAGTCACAGATTTATTGTGGCTCAGGAATTCATGACATAGCCTTAGAGTTTACCCCAGATGGCAAAGAAAGTAGAACTGTGATAATGAAATCATTGTAAGTAAACATCAGTCTTTTCCCCACATTTTCCTTATAGCGCCCCCCCAAAAAAGTATAAGTAATGATTTTATTTGCTTCATTCTATAATTCTTTAAATAACTTCTAAAAATATTTTCCCAACAAAAACATAATACCACCTGGTTCATAATAACTAAACCTGATAACTAAACTAAACCTGTACCAAAACACAAATGTAATACATTTTCCTTAAAATTTTTAATTAAGTTATTATATTTATAGTTTCATTTTTAACATACACTTTTTAAACAAAACATTTGATGTGAAGGAAGGAAACATCACAATGCCAGATTGGTTACTTCTATCGCTTTAGTTACCACTCTGTTTTCTTTTTTATACTAAATGTTAAAATTAAAGAATATTACTATCTTACAGTTGTTCTTCATGAAATAATAGAAAACTCGTGCACACAAATTGCTAAACTTTAACAAAGCAATGTGTAGATATTTATTCTTTCCACAATTAAAATTTACCTCAAGTATTTTCTCTTCAATACCAGGCATCAGACCACCAACCTAGAAATAATTTCTCCTTTTTAATAGCTCCCATTAATATCTACGAAAACACAGTAAATGCATAATTTTCACATCAGGATACAAAACCACAAGAAGTGAATTATTTATATAGCCTACATGAAAGTAATCTGGCAATACCAATGCTTGCCAACAAAAGTATCCTTTATAATTTTCATTCCTTCAACAAACAGTCGTTGAAGTCCCAGCAAACACTCTGAATGAAAGCAGAAGGGTTAAGGGTGTGAGATATATAACACGCAACTCCTGTCCTAGAGAGACTGGACCCCAGGAGGGAACACACACAAGTGTGTGTGCACACATGCTTACACAGACACAAAATATCAATCATATGCCATGAAGGGTTCAGCAACAGTCACAACACACAAAGGGCATAGTGGCTCAGAGGAAATAGTGATTACTGTTATTTCTAACAGTCTAAGAAGTTGTCATGGAAATGAGGGGCATTTTCTCAAAGGATAAACCAATGGCCATGGACTCCGTTCTTCTCAGATGTAGACATCTAATTGAAAAGGAACTTCTGTCGATGCTCCGTCACCCTGGATAAATATTTCTATACCTTAACATCCCTCTTCCTTCTTCCTCTCCTCCCCACCCCACACCCACCAGCTGCTTGTGCTTACTGTGCCTGTTGCTACGATTCCTACACATTCTGTCAGAAATCCTAGCAAAAGTGTCTTAATCACTGAGCACCATAGAAAATGATGTTACATTAATGATACATTCTTAGGTACAAATGAAATGGCCTTCTCAGAATTGGGAAAGGGGCATATATATATATAAATGCATGGATTTCCTGAAGAAATTTTACTAAGCGTTATAAGCCATCCTTTGTATTATCTTCCATGGAACCAAATCAGCTTACTTCAGAATGATTTATCCTTATGAATGGATGACTAAGCAGACTTTGTAGTTAAATTTTCTAAACGTTTCTGAAACTGCACATTTAATCCATTTTTTTCTGAGATTTATTATTTTAATTATTAATTAGAACCAGCACAAGAAGAATGTATTATATCATTAAGAACCTTATATATACATAAAGGTGAGAAAATCAAAACCAGATAGAAACTGCAGGAAGCTCATAGCAGAGCTGAAGTTATTTTTGTTTCTACCCCCCCTGTGTCGTCGTCCTCCGGGAATGAGGTGCTACCACTTCTTCGGGAGGTGGTGGCTCGTGGTCTGAGACGGGTGGCACAGGGCACCTGCTAGAGAGTGACGGTGGCGCAGAAGCTCTCTAGAATGTAGAAAGACCTTTTTTCCTTCAAAATCCTTTTCTGCTTTGTTTTCTTCAGAACTCGACTAAAATGAGGATGTTTCACACATGTGTTGTGCCTTATTTGGAGAAGTCAGGTATGTATCTTTTCTCAGCAACTTGCCTGCTCTCTGCACCAGCAACATGGATGTCGTTTCCACATATCAAGCCAAAAAAGAAATCCATTTACAGCCTGTTATTCAAATTAGGCCAGCTGTGAATTCCTCTCTGTGCAGGGAGGTTTTACGGCCATCCATTCTTAAAGTTGACAGTTGTTGAAGATATATGTGTTAATTTTACCAATCGAAATTTTATTTATTAAGAAATTCCATGTACTCAGAAAGATATATGACTTGAACAGGCTAGCTCTGTTGAAAATGAGCAATCCAGATTTTTGGGAGACACAAGAACCAACTTTCCAGACCAAGATGCCCCTTCAACTAATGAAACAGCAGAATTTATTTTACCACTGAGGTTAGTGATAGCCAAAATCTTATTCAGGCCACAAGTCTATGATCCACCAAAGAGCTGGAAGACTTTGTACATTTCTGAGATTAAGCAAAGGTGCCAATGGTTCAGAAAGATGTATAGCCACAGAGCACAAAGGTAAGGCCTGAGAGATTACGAAAGGACTACAAGAATCCACTTCTCCACTTTGATCATCTGTATGGCTGTTTTCCCAGGTAAAGTTATCTTGAGTGACTGACTCAGCATCACCAAGTCTCTGGCTCTGCAGGAGCCAGCAAGGTAGTATAAAGAACTCTGAGCTCCTAAAGGAAAGGTCTATGTAAACATAAGGGATTTTTGATTAACTTTTTCTTGCTCTAAGAACCTGCTGTCATGTTTCCCTTTCTCTCCTTCTTTCATTCCGCGCCCCCCCCCGCCCCACCCCCATCAGTCATTCTTTTCTGCAGTCAGTTGGGTTACCACCTAAACCCACAGTGACACCTGCTGGCCAATCAGAAGTGGCGGGATGGAGTCCCTGCAGAGGCCTTGCCTGGTCTGTGGTAAGCAAATGAGTCTATTGAAACAAACACTAAATGCTATAAAACTATTTTAGAAACTTAGCAAGAAAAAAATTAAGCGAGTATTGCCCTCTAAGGGCAGCTTGGGAGGGGAAAACTTTGCAGGGAAATCTGCCTGAATTATTACAAACACAAAATTTAAGGACTTTATGTGTTTTGACCTCATAAAAATGAGCCAAAAATGCATCCTGTACGACAAGCCAATTATTAAGCCTTAAGAAAATTGTTATGCTAATTACTCATGGAAAGTCATTTTTTACATTGGTTTTGATTGTCTACACTTATGGTCCAAAAGATTTTATATAACATTAACTTAATAAAGTCCCCAAAGAAACACACAAGAAAGTGTTACATGCACATTTGTTTCCTTTAAAAATAGTGATGAGTTCTCCAACACAAAGGGTTAAAAATTTAGGGTTAAGACATTCTTTCCTATCACTTCCCAAGAACTTCCAATTCTTGGTTAAGTTTCTTTAGTGAAGAATATTCACATTTTGTTAATCCTAGGTATTTATACTTTGGTTATTTTGGCTGGGTACATTTTTGAGGATGTTTGCTTTGTTTTAAGCAAATCCGTTTCTGACTTGAAAATACAAATTCTAGCAAAAACAAAGACAACAGAAATATTTTTTAACATTCATACATTTTCTGAAAATATTTACACTTTTCATTTGAAGGTTAAATCCTAGGAAAATTCTCCACACACATGTTCACATTTGGACCAGGATGTCGTCCCTGGTGACTTGTAGCAACAAATGTGTATTGCACAAAAATGTTGGCCTCCTTCATCCTTGCTCTGTGTCTAAAAGCCAAAACTTCATTTTAGCATGACCTTAGAAGAATAGTGATACTTCTAGCATTTCCTGGTATTTGGTGGAAGGAATGTTTTTATTTGACTGTGGATGTCACTTGGTTTACAGGAAGGATTTGGTAGTGTGTTCATGCCAGTACTGCACTTACCCCACATTTCTTGCTCTGTAGGAAGAACACATGTCAAAGCTCACTGTTTGTTAAATGGAAAAGATTCGGTACACCAGAAACTTCTATTATAAACATTGTGACTTCGTGCAATTTACAAAATGTTCTATCTCCATTAAACAATAAACCCTTAACCCCAGAGCTCAGTTTCAGGATTCTGCGATTTGAGGAGGTAGACATAATGGATGGCAATAATAAAGGAAAAGTTCAAGAGGTTAAGAAAAACTGTTTAATTATTTCTCTAGAGTGTGGGCTGCAGAAGCCTTGTATGTCTGCCTTCTTCACTGTGGCAACGCTGCATGGAAGGGGTCCATCAGTGCAGCCCAGGCAGGGCATAAAAGCAGGTTGCTGGCCCTCAGCTGTGTTTATGAACAAATGGTCTCTAGATACCCTTCCATCTCTAAACCTTGCAGTTCCTGCCAGTGGAGATCCAGTGCCAGTCCCAGGGCTCAACATCTGTTTTCCAAAGAGCTTGGGTTTGTTAGCATGAGCAATTCACTGCTCATAGCTGCTTCCCAGCTGTGGCACTATTGAGTGTAGCCTTTTTGCCTTATTTATTTGTAGAAAACCATGTTCTGTCCTCTCTTGGAGGCTCTCTTATATAACTAGTCCTGGACACAGGCTGCTGTGCTCTCAATCCCAGACCTGTTAAGCTGCCTTGTTAGCTAAAGAGCTCCTTCTCCTAAAAAGCCTCTTCATTTGAACTTCACAAGGTCTGTGGGGGCAGGGAGGGTGATATCTCACATGAAGGTGGGACCTGGTGGTTTCCGAGACACCATGTTCTCTAAATCAGATATCCAGGAAATAGGCCAAGTCTACAGACTAGGTTGTTGGTTGAAGAAATAGTCTAGAGGAAGCTCTCAATGAAGCTTTGGATACCAGTAGGTCTGGACCTAGGCTTGTAAGGATAGCAGACAGACATTCTTGCTACCAAATGAATGTTGAATTCTTTAGAGCTTCCTATCCCTCAACATTTATGGTGAATTGGTACCTGTCTGATTCCATCTAGACTTGCAGAAACCAGACCAGGGGCAGCTGCTTGGATGAACCTTGGCTTCTTAACTCTAGAGGAAAAGTATTGTGAAGCCTGCAACATGGAAAAGGAAAAGGACTCAGCTTTGCAATAACTTAGACACTGAGGATTTTTCATTATAATCCAAAAAAACATTGAAATAGAAACTTCAATGCAAGAATTATAGCATTTTATCCATTCAATATCTTAAGCATGCCCCGTAAAAGAGGGGAAACTGACTTTTTCCAGTGTGTGGACTACAGGAGAGGAGGTGTATGGAACGATGGGTAAGAACCAGAGCTTCGAGAAGAAAGTTCTAGATCCCACTATTACCTATCTGGGTAATCTTGGGAGGTTATTTAACTTCTCTAAATCCCAGTTTTCTAATCTGTAGAATAGGGACAATAATAGTTCCAACCTCAGACGGTCTTAAAATATAAATGACACAATGCTCCTAGCAAGATGCTCAACACAGGGTCTGGCACCACTTAATCATTGCTGGAAATAACTACTATAATTAAGCGTTAACTGTGAATAGAAAGACCTGGAATTGAAAACCAATCTTGACAATAATATTCTGTGTGAACTCAAACAAATTTCTTTCCTTTCCTTGGGCCCAGGATCTACTCTTAGGTATCACTGGGATGATAATAGAGTGGATGAAATGTTTCTGGTTTCCAATCTGTGTGAGATTAAAACAACATAATCATTTTGAGGGAAAAATCCTATGTCCTAGGAGTAAGGATCTTTATTCCATTCTTACTCTGCACTCTACAGATAACTTCCTGACAACTGTACGGCCTCAGCACTAACTCAGACAGATGCGAGAAGGGCCACGTGACTAGACACACTGGATACAGGCCATCTGGTCCCAGGAAGAAAAAGCCCAGCTGGACCAAAAGTCAAGAGTGGGCTAGAGCAGAATTTCTCAACCAACATGCCCCACCCACACTGCACCCTGGGGTGCTTCCAATGGATTTGAGCACCAGAGGCCTGCTTGAAGATTAGCTGAACCCCTTCCGAAGCCCTCCCCACCACCACCAAGCTCTCCAGGTAAGAGTTGTTTGTCTGTTTGTCCAGATGCCATACGCATGTTTGATGTGAGCCACAGAGTAAAGAAGACAGGGAAGCCCCAGGTGCAAGGCAGGGACGGAACTAGGGTGAGGCAAGTGAGACCCATGCTCAGGCACAAAATGTAAGAGGGCACCAAAACACTCAGTCATCAAGATATTTCAACGCAATGTCTTAAAAATAAAAATTAGTGCATAAACCCTATGGAAAACAAAATATAATTGTAAATAAACAAAGCACACGAGGTTCAGAAGCACCAGGCACGGGCAGGGCTTGCACTAACTTGGGACTGCGGCTGCACCAGGAGAGACAGCATGCTGGCGGAGCCAAATGGGCGCCAGGAGGCCGCAGAGGAACAGCCCATGAATGTCCAAGGTCAGCTTCTGAGGGCCTTGTCCCCCAAAAGCCTTTTCCCCATTATTGCTTTATCCTAGACACATGTAAAACTCCCCACAGTGGTTGGGAGATCATCTGAGAAGTAAGCTCCAAACTGCACTGGGTTCAGGGTTCATTCAAAGCTGGCAAAATTTTATTTTCAAGTTCAAAGGAAAAAACCTCATATCAAAGAGCTCAAGAGAGTTCTTGAACCCAAATTTAGTATTAACTTTGCAGTATTTTGATGAATGAGGGTTAAGTGATTCCAAAATACACAGATTAAATTTCCATAGAATATATATGGTTTTGGAAAATGAAAGGGAAATAGTACTTTGAGCAAAATACATTTTGGGCTCTGCTGTACCCCAAATATTTAAAAAATACTACAAAACTTGCCAGACCCCAAGAGCCTCTGGGCTCACACCACTTAGCTCTCTCCTTGAGAATGCCTTGCCACCCTCACTCTCCCAGCAGCTCTACTCACGACAGGAAGCCTGTAAGTCAATTTTCTCTTCTGTCAATCAAAGCGTCTCCAAAAGTGCAGGTCTGGCATGCACAGCAGAAGCCAGGAAAGAAAGACATATACAATTCTTTCAGGTCTTGTCACCTACACAGGATCATCACTCAATTGGGGTGGGATGGCAGGTGCTGACCTTGGAGGACTCCCTCTGTTTAAACAAACAGCACTGATTCTCCTGTAGCATTGCCCTCCATCACAAGGCCTTGGGGAAACAGCTGCATCGTCCCAGGTCCATGAGCCCTTACTGCAATCTAAAAGCTGATGCACGGATGAACCAACGAGTGTCGGTCTGTCCAAACTTAGATACAGGCAAAGAGTGCTCTTCCGAGCCAGGGTGTGATCCACCTCGTCAGATGCAGCGCTGAGGCTAGAGAATCCAAGCAAGTGAGCCACATCAGGATGAAGCCAAAACGTTGTGTTTGGGAACAAAGTCTCATTGCATATATGTGAGCAGCTTCCTAATTCTCCAGAGCAGGATTAGAAATGGGTCTCAAACAGATGAAAATCTCGTTTCTGAGTCAGAGAACTCAAGGCAGCCAATGAGCCCTGGAGACAAGTAGCTCTTAAGTTTGCAAATGGGTTAGCAGGGCAGAGTTGAGGTGTTTCTGTTCCTGGGTTTGTTTTGTTCACCCACTGGCGTGAGAAGCCAGGCACGTTTTCTCAACCCTGGAAGTGACAAAGGCGTCTTATTCATTGGGGTTTTGGAATCAACAAAAAGGAATGGCGTTTAATATTTAAATATGTCTCATGTAGCCATTAAAAATCTTTTACGAGTGTTAAGCCATTATTAAAGCAAGATGGGCTCTAGGTCATGGACCCTCTCATGGCACTCCCACAGTGCTAATGAGACAAATAATCTCTCTTCACAGGGTGATGGCTGCCTCCAGCACTGAATTCAGTGTGCCCATAGTTAAAAATTCTAAAGGAAAAAAAATTCACCATTAGAATTATCCTGGCCCAGAACTTTTTTCTTTTCATCATGTGAACAAAAAAACACAGTTTCTAACTCAATTAGTGTTAGGTGGGGTTTTTTTTCTGTGTGTGTGTGTGTGTGTGTGTGTGTGTGTGTGTTTATAGTTGGAGGGGCTGAGTAGGGAATACAGGCCAAGATGATCAAATACATGGATATAAAGAACACACATGAATACCTGTAATCCACTGAACCACAAGTTACGTCACTAGAAGTTATTTACCTTCTTATGTTTACAGCGGTATTATGTTCCACTCCAACCTAAGTCATCCACTTTTTCCATGGCAACTAAGAGGATGACAGAAGAAAAAAACAACAATGACAAAAGCATGGAAAGCTAATAAAAGAAAATAAATACACAGCAAAAGAAAACTATGTGAGTGAGCACAGATGCTGTAAATTCTATATAGCAGCTTGTTTGGAAAGACCTACCTACTCATGAGTGATAGCCTACGCTTGCCAAAACCAAAGCTTTATTATATGCCCTTGCCACAGAGAGAAGCAACTGCACAAATGAAGAGTAAGAGATTTATATATGTAAATGCTCCCAAATACACTTCCTTCACTTTACCCCAAAGAATATAGAGTTCTACATTTAGCTGCCATCAGAACATGGCATTTCCCATTAATGCTAGTTTAATGGCAAGTATCACACCATGAGAATGAAACACAAGTGTCTTGTGGTTTCCAGATCATATATTCAGCACAAAACTTCATCATAACCTATTTTTAATGTCATACATAACAATTTACTAATTCCATAAAGCATTCATTAAAATGAAATTATAAGGACTGCATAATATGGACCTCTGGGTTCTGATATTGATAGTTTTTGATTTTTTAATGAACATCGATAACAAGGGAGAAAATAATTTCTAGTGGTTTTCCAACTACAGTCTAATGTCTAGATAGTTAGAAGAAATTTTCACAATTGGCAAAAGGTAGCAGAAGGGCAACAATTACATCAGATATCATGTAGTTCACTTACCTTGGTTGCTGCAATACTATTAATTATAGTGCTACAATATTCAACAAAAGTTCATCAAACTTCACTGATGTTTTCAAGACTCATTTGGTCATAAGGGGCAAAGATGGCTCAAAGGTCCCCAAAGTAAGATGCATGGGTGAACTGAAATTGGAAGCAGAAAGCAGTCAGGAATTGAAATGGCTTTTGCTGTGTGTCTGTGTATGAACTTCTGTGTGTGTCTGTCTGTTTTTCTCCCTTTCTCTCAGGGACTGCATGGACCCCCACTCACACCTTCTCAGTGTATCTCTGCTTTGTTCTCCCCCATTCTCTTGGTCCTCATCCTCACGATTACAGCCTGTAATTGCTGCCCTGGTTCCAAGTCTATCTCATGGCCCTTCAGTTCAGATTCTAAAGCTAACCTGCTCAGGCTCTGAATTTCCTCAGGTCTAAATTCCAACAAGAGGGCAGAGAGAGGATGTCTCTTGTTTTCTGCCCAGACACCCCTGCTGGAGTTCATGTACAAGTCTATGGACAAGCCATCCTGGGATCAAGTATGCTCCATCAATCCGATCTGCTCTTGTCAGGCCGCGGACCACTGATTCAGCAGGGCAGAGGCTGTGAGGGGAGACATCCAAGCAGAACTCACAACATTGTGGGCAAGAAAATGGCAAAACACTACCCCAGTGAGCTGTTACTGTCAGGGAGGATTCTCAAGAGAAGAAAACAGGACCTGTGATGGCAGCTGTATCTCCAACCAATGCGGAACCTTGTTTTTACTTCAATCCAGAAACAATTTGAAGATAAGTCTTCTCTCCTGTATTTTTTTATTAAAAGAAGAAAATCTTCTGCCTGTAAGAGTGCACAGCAAAAAGGCATTCTCTGTTAATAAGTAATCAGAGGCAAGCATTTTTTCAGACTACAGTGAGTGGAGCAAGGTGCTTGGAAATAAAATTGATTAAAAATAAACAACTAAAACAACAAAATTGTACTTCAAATAAACTTGGACAAAATGGTCTTAGGGCCCTGATACATGGAAATAACCAAGACAGAAGAGTCTGCAGATGAGCAATGCCGACAGTGAGCCGAGGAGTAGCATCCAGTAGGGGACCCTGGAGTAGACACACAATGTCAAGAAAATGCTGCTGCTATAATATCAGTCATTATTTTCAGTATCTGTATTAATTTCTTTTATTAGCTATCCTTGGTCTGGGTTTTCAACAATACTTAGTGAGGAGGAACTTAGAAAAAATGTCCAAATCCTGTTGTGTTCTTGTTGATCATTTGTTACCCATAATCATGCTTACATTAACTGGATGTATAACAAACTGTATATGACTCTAATCGGCAGTAGAACTTAAACACAGATCTCTCTTGTTCATTTAACATGGAAATAGACACTTCTGTTGCTGCTCATCCCAAGAGTATTTAATCAATATGAAAACAGTGCAGCAAGGCAATCTGGAGCTCTTTCTTTCAGCATGTCGTTTTTAAGCAATTGCCTAGTCCTTTATTATCTTCTCAGCCATCTCCCCAGCTGCTTCAAGCAAAGAAACAAAAATGACCAGCAGTCTTTTAGTTTACAACTCTATTCTCAATCCACCAGGAGAAAGAAGTGAGTTACCCAGACTGCTTCTAACAGAATGCATTAGAATGTATTCTAACAACATACGTGTCAATCCATTGCTCATTTTTGTTTAATTACTTAGAGGTTGTGTCCAGGATAAACTAATTCAAGAATACTCAAAATCTTTCTTATGGCACTGGAGCCTAAGCTCTATAAGGACAGTGAGAGAGCCTGCCTGGATTGTCCCCCAGTGCCTAGCACAGTGTTTGCCCTCAGATAATGGCTCAATTAGTATTTATTGAATGATTCAATTAATTAGGCAGGAAATGACAAAAGGAGGTAAGGGTCACTAATAACATTGTTATAGGATTTTCCCCCGATTTTGTTAGATATTATTATCCTAGCAGAATCCAAAGTTAGGCACTTTACTAAATATAGCTGTTAGATCATGCTGAATGATAGACACAGACCTTCTAAGTTACTTGAATCTAAAAGAGCAAGACACAAAAATGCCAGTCCTCCTTGTCCTCAACTAAGCCGGGGAGTAGTCTGGAGGCTCTAAAGTCACTGTCAAGCACATCTGACTTTTTGAGTTGGGTTTTGGAAATTACTCGGTTAATACTTAAATGTGACTGGATACAGCATTAGAGATTTTAGAAATGAACAATAATGATGTTAATTATGATTGATGACACTGGCTATATTCTGAGTACCATTTGTATTCATCATTTGAGTTGTAATTCACTGCCTATTAGCTCATATCAATGTCTGGTTATACAAGTGTTCATAATATTTACAATGAGAGGCCTTGGTGATTGCAGCCATATAAATGTGTGAATAATTGAGAGGTTATGCTGCAGTATACACCTCATCAAGCTTCCTTTTCAAGTCTCAAGAACGTACTTAAAGCTCAACACTAGACCTCAATTATGCTTGAATTACCAGCAAGAAATAAAAATCTATATTAACAAAGCTGTCAAAAAACACCCTCTGCTTTAAATTTACTTGGACAGTAGAAATAGTTCACTCATTTAAGGGTTGATTTCATCTGATAAAGATTCCACTGCATTTAAAAGAAGAAGAAGAAAAAAAAAAAGAGCCTTGAAATTTATAGTTTCTTTCTTGGTCCTCAAGAAGACAGATGGAAAGTCAATCTTGATAAAAGAATTGTAAAGTTGACTGGATTGCCAAATTTATATTGCAGATTCGGTACAATTGATATAGAGAGAAGTGAAACGTTTATATATGTATGAGCCAACAAGATCAGATTACAGTGGCCTCAATAAATTACAAAGGATCCAACAATAAAATAATTTGGTGCGGTGAGTACTACCCAAACACTACAATTAATCACCTACCAACTTTGCTTTGACACCGCAAGAGAAGCTTCTGCAGTTTGGAACTGAAAGTAACCTGACACATGTAAAAGGGTTCTATCCTTTTCTACTAATAAAGATACATTTCATACAATGCTATTTTATTTATTTATTTATTTATTTATTTATTTATTTATTTATTTATTTTCTTTTGTGAGGAAGACCGGCCTTGAGCTAACATCTGTGCCCATCTTCCTCCACTTTATATGGGACGCCGCCACAGCATGGCCTGACAAGCGGTGCGTCGGTGCACGGCCGGGATCCAAACCCGAGCTGCCAGCAGCAGAGCACGCGCACTTAACTGCTACGCCACGGGGCCAGCCCCTCATACAATGCTATTTTAAAGGATATTTCAAGTTTCAGAGACAACTCCAAATTGTTCTAATATGAGAAAATGAAGAAAAAAGAGTATGGTAAGATTTAAAAAATAATAATAACCACAAAAATTCAGACTATTAAAATTCTAATCCATGTTTATTTTTAATATAATGTATTTTGCAATCTGTACAATAGTTCAAGTGGAGATAATCTGGGATTACTCCTCTAATGCCAGGTTTTTTCTTTTAAACCATTCACAAATAAACGTAATAAATTCCTTACCCTAAATCTCATATTTACGTAAAATAATCCATATCATTCAAAGTAGAATAGATTCCTTTTGCCTTGGAATCATCCTATTGGGTGATTTCCATTTTAAAACATCTCTCGGTTTGCTTGGGGTTCTTCTCAGCACCTTACCTTAGATAAAGGTAGCATAAAACAGAAAATGTTAAAATCTCGGTATTGTAAGAAGCCTTAAAGGCCAACTCATCCTACTCTCTCATTATAAAGAGGAGGAAACAGAAGTTCAGAGAGTTCAGTGACTCATTCAAAGCCACAGGCAACAATGCAGTGACAAAGCTTGGACGACAGTCCGGTTCTCTGCCTCTTACTCTGCTCTTCTTCCCCTGTGCCATCCTCCATCAACACCACTCGCTCCTCAGCAGCCACCACCATTTTCCCTCCCATGCGAATTCTACTGAAGAAACGTAGTAATTCCTGTTAGAAAGCGTTCATAGTGCACCCACATGTGTGGCACTCTAGAAGGTAAGGTGGGCAAGTAAAAGCTGACTAAGGCTAGGTCCCTGTCCTTGGGGGGAAGACATGTTCCCAGATGACCATTAGCCCCGTCAGTAACCTAACAGAAGAGCTGCCACAAAAATGGCCAGTGCTGGGAAGGCATGAGAGCTAAGAGAGTTGTTCCAGGTTAAAAGACCTTGGCAGGCTTTGAGAAGTGGGTGGCATCTGAGGGGGATGAGGAAGATTTGGGCAGGTGGCTTGGGATTCATTCTGGAAAATTAATTTATTCTGTTAATTCAATTTTCACTATTAAAAAATACAATATGAAAATATAGTAGACTATGTCTGGTCAGAAGGTTACCACAGACTGAACAGATAAGCCGCAAACCACTAAGTGCACATTTATCCATAGCTTTGTCCAAGTTATTTGTGTAAATAAATCTGTCCCCAACACAATGCTTTCATTTTATAGTAGGGCATTAAGGGAAAATATTATTTTATTTGTTTATGGATTAAAAAAATGATGGTCAGAGAGATTGAAGACTTGCCCACAGACACATGGCTGACAAGTGGCAGAACTGAAGATAAAACCCATTTCTCCCCACTCCCTGCTTTTTCCAAAGCACTATGTTGTCTTTACAAGTTTGTTGCTTTCAAATCCATTTTTATGAGCATTGAGTAAGATGGAAGGAGGATAAATACAAGGTCACAAACTTTCCGACTCCCACTACAAAACCAATCTTGATAAAACGGAGACAGTTGTTACACACTGAGAACCCACTCACAACCCCCATCAAAATCGTGATCAGCAGCCTAGTGTTATGGAGCAGTGTCTTCTAGATAGGGTTGATCAGCATTGCACAGACATTTGCCTTCTTTGCTAAGAACACTAGAAGCACTTGGATCATGTTAGGTCGCTTCGGGGTTTCTACAGCTGGATTTTACGCCTCTCCCCTCTGAAGGAGTTGACAGTCTGGAAAAATCTTGATATTCGGCCAAGCAAACAAGAGCCTTTCATTTTGAATGTGGACGTTTCTGTATGTTCTGGTGAAGGAGTGGAGTGGGAAGAGTGAGTTGGAAACTACTCCTGATGGTGTTTAGATAAACGTGTGGGCAATAAAAAGACGGGTCACGACCTGCGAGTACAGATATGTTAGGAAAGAAAACCCGCCCCATTTTCCTCCTAAACAATCCTCGTCCGCACAAGTGGCCGTATGACTCGACAGCCTCAGTCGGTAGTGCCCAGTGGAAAGGAACTTCAGGCAGGAACTTCAGGCGGCCTGTGTTTCCACTGGACCATCTGCTGTGTGGGTCCATGCAGCTGGGCCTCCACGCTGCCGTTCCTCCACCCTCTCTCAAAGAGACACTTGAAAATCTCCTTGATCCATGCAGAGGGCAGGGGGCCAGGGGTGGAGTGGCTCTGCCTCCTCCATAGCACACTATTTCTCTGGTTGAAAACTTCTGATGTCAAGTTAGTCATCATTTAGCTATTTTTTCCATGAGTCTAAACTCTGGCTTTCTGAATGTAATGTGTGGATGTAAAATAGCCAAACTGTGGGGAGAGCTACAGTTTCCACAACATGAACTGTGAGGCCAGCAAAGTTCAGAGTAAATTGGACATTAACCAAATATTGCTTCCCTACCCGGGCTGCGAGCTGAAAACTCACTATACAAAAAACAAGAAAAGGAGGTTCCCTACCCAAGGGAACATGCAATACCCTGAAACAACGTGAAACGAAGGCTTGTTGGCTTCTTGCCTATGGCAAGAACAGGCCAGCGTGTACGTATGGGGGGGGTGGTAAATGCCACTTTGCATTCACCGATTATGAAATATGTGCATGACCCAGCAGGAACAAAGCCAAGGCAAGAGGGCAAATTCCACCTGTTGCTGTCTCATTTCCTTGACCAAATTGGAATTATTTACGTATATATTTATTTCCCATCAATGTATAGCTCAATGTTTGTGTGCAGCTAGAGACATGAGGGCGGGTGTGTCTCTTGTTAAAAGGTTCCTTCTGGGGGGCTAGCCCAGTGGCGTAGTGGTTAAGTTCACGTGCTCTGCTTCAGCGGCCTGGGGTTTGCAGGTTCGGATCCCAGGCTTGGACCCGCACACCGCTCATCAAGCCATGCTGTGGCAACATCCCGTATGCAAAATAGAGGAAGGTAGGCACAAATGTTAGCTCAGGGCCGATATTCCTCACAAGAAAAAAAAAGGTTCCTTCTGGGGCCGACCCGGTGGTGTAGTGGTTAAGTTCATACCCCCACTTCAGCAGCCCAGGGTTTGCAGGTTTGGATCCCGGGTGCAAACCTACACACCACTCAATAAGCCGTGCTGTGGTGGGGTCCCATATACAAAATAAAGGAAGATTGGCGCAGATGTTAGCTCAGCAACAATCTTCCTCACCAAAAAAAAAAAAAAAAAAGGTCCCTTCTGCATGGGCAGTCCGTGTCATACATCTGATCTACCCCAGTCAGACACTATAATCCTTCTCACCCTTGTCCAGCCAATGGCCATTCAAGTCAGGTTGCCATGCTCTAGCTTCGTTCTTGCAATTGTCCAAAACTTTCCTTTATTGGCCTGATCTTGCATCATTCTGGTTCCACCCAGCTCCTAACACTTGCCTTTCTCTCTGATTGGCCAACCTGAAGGCAGCTCCTTGTATTTAATGGCAGCATTTGTGCGTGCTGACGTAGAGCCTCCATGCTCCCTAGGACAGTGGGTCCGAATCATCCATTAACTTGTTTTACTTTTGGACTCCCAGATGGTACCTTCCTCTTCCCCCAACCCAGCTCTGGTCCCTGGGACCCAAATTGCCACACGACCTGAAAAGCCCAGTCCCTATGGAGCTGGGGAAGAGGGTGTTGTGCACATCATCCTTTGCTCTATTGCAGGGCAGCTAGTTCTGTGCTTAAGGAGGCTCCTGCCAAGGGATTAAGCAGAAAGAGTACCCTCCTTAGGTGAGACGGTCAGAGGAAGTAAGGGGACATTAATGAATATAAGTAAAACAAAATAAGAAAACTAGCAATAAGGAATATTCCTACTCCTCATTGTCAACAGCCAAAAGCTATGATAAATTTGCTTCTGTGGAGAGTACTCTGCTGCTACTCATAAGAGATACTGCCTTCCATGAGTTAATACTGGCAATATGAATACCCACAATATTTCAGAGGGGCATTCCAAATACAGTCATTGCCAAGGCCACAAACAAATAAAGCATTAGGAGAACCTAAATAACATGCTCATATATTTTGCTTGGAAGGTGAGGAATATGCAAGAGTCACTCCCATTCAGTCAGAGAAAGCATCACACAAGAGGATGGGTTCCCAGGATCCTTGAAAACTAGCAGTGAAGCAACTTAGAAAGGCTTGCAAAGGAGATTCCAAGGGTAAGAGACCCCGAGCACTGAGACCAAGAGCTGAGCAGGGACCTGGTTGGGGAGAGAGGATGTTGTGGAGGGAAGCATGTAATGGGGAAGTAGAGGAAATAATAGTAGCTACTGCTCATTATCCATCAAGAAACCAAGGTTTAGAAAGGATGGTAGTGTGCCAGACTCAGATTATGCTACTTCTCTGCCCTGGATTCACTCAGAAATAGTTTCCCATTGCTCACGACCCTTCAGGAAGCTTGCCCAGCACCAAGCACAGTCTGGTAGGCCACAAAGAAAGGTTTTGGTCTTTGTGGGAGGAAGGCTCATCTCTGCATTCGTGGTGACAGTCTATGTGCTGGGCCAGCTGGACCTGCTACAACAGCTGCTCCTGGAATCTGATGTCATCATGGACATGACTGAAAGTATCGTTCCCCCACCTCGTACCCAGAGCCTCCTGCCTCTTGCCAAAGGCTTTGTTTTAGTCACTGTGGTGTGAGGTGCCCTGAGACCCTCTTGGTGTTCACATCCATGGACTGGCTCACCTGGCTCTGCAGTGTGCAGGAAGGCTGGCAGAGGGCCCCTGGCTTGCTGCTACTGGCAGTGTACCCTGTATGCTGTGGCTCACACTTAAGAGGCAGATGCTATTTGGAGTTCAAGCTTCCACAATGGCTGTAGGAGGACGAGCTGGTATAACCCAGAAGTGCAGAGGAGTCAAGGGCAAACTTGCATCAATGGGAGATGGGAGTTGATGGATAAATCCTTCCTTCCCACAGGTGGACTGCTCTGAGAATATGATAATTCATGCAGCCTCTCTGAAGATGTCCTGAAGGACTGAGCAGTCAACAGGACTGGTTACAAAGCTGGGGCCAGCTTGGGAAAGTACCCCTTTGTATTTGCTCTTTCTCCTATGCTGCCTCACCCTCTTTTTCCTTCACTAATATTTCTCTAGGATGACACTTCCCATTAAAGTGATAACACACACAGTGTTGCCTCAGGCTGTTTTTCCAGGTGAACAGTGTGCTAACACAAGTGACATCCCTAGTGTTGCACGACTTGTAAGTGACAGAGCTGGGATTTGAACCCAAACCTACTTCAACTATGATACACAGATGCACAGAGACCCCAGGTAGCCATATAGACAAAGGAAAGAGTCAGACTCTAATGAAAACACAATGATAGGCCTGTCTGAATTCCCAAACAAGAAATGAGTGGAGCAAAGCCAGAAGAACAAGTGCCACATTCTGTACTGTTGGCTGTCTTCATACAGAGGAAACTAAAGCAACTAGGTCTGCCTCCCTTCTTTCCATCACAACAAGCTGTCTCGCAATTATTGTTGGTCTTGATTTATCCTAGGAGAAGAAATAGTCCAATGAAATAATAGAAGTGTGTTTCTATATGTAATTTTCATTCTCTTTTAAGTTCCTTCTACTGCACTATCCGTAAAATGGATACTATTATTGGCTATTTCACAAGAGAATCAATTTATACTAGCTCTTTGATTTTAAGATAAAGACTTCAATTTAAGGATCTTGACCACACAACACCAATTACCATGATCCTTGCATCTTTTATTACCCTTATTATCTTCTCACTCTATGTGGATTCTTCAAACACATTTAAGTAAAAAATCTCTACATGAGCAATAACAAGAGAACAGTCTCCTGGAAAAGTCCATCATCTTTAGCAAAGAGATCTAATTTTTAAGATGTGCATATCTTTGATTTCTTGTACTGTCATTAGGGGCTTTAGATTTTTGCATTGAGTGCTGACATTCCAGTAATGAGGAAAAGATCTCCAACGTACATTTGCCAGCTCTACCTCATGGGTTTAGATCTAATTTTCTCCAGTTGTGGAAGATGGGCCACACATTACCAAATAAATTTGCTCTGGCTTCTCTTCTAGCAAATTATGCATCTTCTCCCTGGAGAACTATTAAACAGATGATACAATAATTTCCTTGGACTCTACCAATCATCCTAGCTCATCTCCTTGAATTCTCATTCCAGTCTCTACAGCATGTCTGAGTTCAGGCTGCACCATTGTTGTCTTGTTTATCTTCTTGCATATGCCCCTCCCTCATTTCCTTCATTCCATCAAAGACAATTCATTAGGAAAGATCACAGAGGAATCTCTTTGTCCACATAAAAACACCATGACCATCAGAAAACTAAAAGTATTTAAACTCTCCCTTCTGGAACACTTAACCACAAATGTCTAGAATCAATATGTCTGGTATTAAAATCTTTCTTTGGGGCCAGCCCAGTGGCGTAGTGGTTAAGTTCATGTGCTCCACTTCAGCTACCCATGGTTCACTAGTTCGGATCCCAGGCACAGACCTATGCACCACTCATCAAGCCATGCTGTGGTGGCCTCCCATATACAAAATAGAGGAAGATTGACACAAGTGTTAGCTCAGGGCTGATCTTCCTCAGCAAAAAGAGGAAGATTGGCAAGGGATGTTAGCTCAGGGTCAATCTTCCTCACTAAAAAAAAAAAAAAAAATCTTTCTTTTCCTGAAAATGTGCCCAAATGGATAACCTTGAAGGTAAAAAATCTTGAACTGAATCCATTTGGAATTTCCAGCTTGGAGAAGTCTGCATTCCACACCAGTTGACCATCAGATCTTCAAGGAAGTACCAGGAGAGCTGGAGTCTATTACTAAAATTAGTTAAGTGAGGTGCTCAGAGACATCACTCAGGTAAATTTCATAACTTCTAACTGCTTCTATCACTACTGCTGTAAAATGTTATACGGTTTAAACAGAGATTAAAGGCAGCTTTGGATGGAAAAAGAAGCCACTTGTCCAAGTCCAAGGGGCCAGCCAAGAGGCGTGTATGTGCTAATGAATTGTCCTTGACAGAATGAGGAAATGAGGGAGGGGCGTATGCAAGAGGATAAATGAGACAACAATGGTGCAGCCTGAACTCAGACATGCTGTAGAGACTGGAATGAGAATTCAAGTTGTCCAACTCTGTGCCTTGAGTATGACGCTGGGAGTGAGAACTTCAATGACTGAAAATATGTCTGAGGGCATCATGTCCCTTTTAGCCTTGTGATGCTACCTTCTCTCTTCCTGCCCATATGCCAACAGCAGAGGGGTCCCCACTTCATAAGTTCAATTACCCCATGCTTGTGATAACACTGCTTATAGAGGACCGTTTGTGCATTGAAGAACTCATTTTCTCATGAAATAATGACTACTGCTCAAGATAATAGAATCAAATTGATTTTAGTTTTCAAAAAAGAACTTGATTATACAGAAATAGATTTTAAGAAATCTAGTCATCCAGAACAGAAAAAAAAAAAAAAAAAAAAAAAACATTTCTTGGCTTACTTTTAAAAAGAAAATTATGTTTTTTGTTTGCTTGTTTGTTTTTACTTTGACTTCAGTGGTTTCTTGGAATCTATTCAAGCCGTTTCAACACAGCCAAGTGATCCACATGCCATTCAAAGTGTACAGACCAAAGTACTTCCAAAGAAATCCAAGGAGCAGAGATTATCCATTTGATCACTTTTCTGTTTAAAGGAGAGTCGCCACTTTGTTCCTACCATGAATCCAGCTTTTGTACTGTGGTCATTATTAAAGTTGAGAGAGGACCAGGAAGGAATGAACTGTGGCCGTTAAGGCAATATTAAGTGTTGGAAAAATAATCTATATTTGTTGAGATTTTAAACTGAAGATGTAGCAGAACCATACAGTCAAGGAGTCAAGGACGCCCTTCCTGCTAGACAGAATGCTACCCTACTGAGGATCCTGGGGAAAGAATGACGCTTGCAAAGCCCCTCCACCTCCACGGTGGTATAAAGGGAGAAATCCAGTGACCTCTCATGATTCCTTTCTCTCAAGTCTATAATTAGGGAAATTCCAACATGGTTAAAAACAATGACAATGTGAAAAAAGGAAGTCTTATTGGTAAAAATGACCGTTCTTTCCTAGGGAACTCTCACAATGCACAATCTTTTCATGATTTTTCTGCTCCTTGATTTTTTCCCATACTCAGATGGCTTTATATTGGGCTCTACATTGGGTGGCAGAATTTAATAGGAATGTTGGCAAAGAAGAATGCATTCAGGGGAAAAGAGAAGGAAGCAAACATTTTTTGAAAAATATTACAACAGTGAAGTGTCTGGTAAGAGTCTCATGTGAAGAATCAATGAAATTATAGAAGACATTTAGCTGAGAGAAGACTATACGGGATAGTACCTCTGTGTGGAAGAGAAAAAAGACTCATCTTGTTTAACCCCTCAAGACAGAACGAGGACTAACATTCAGCATAATAGGAAGAAGATTTTAGTTTATTTTAAGGAAAAAAAATTTGAGTTGTCTAACATTTGAACATGCTACATCAATAAGGAGTGAGCCTTTCAACACTGGAAATATTTTAATAGAAGCTAGATGACTCCTGGTCAGGGATGTTGCTAAGGGAATGTCTGCTTGGGATGATGACTGGACAATATTTTCAAAAAAACGTTTCTATGGTTCCCTATGAACAAATCACCTTGGGCAATTATGCTTAAAGTTCTTCAAAATAAAGAAGCTGACCCCAAATCAACAAATTTACCTAAAATTGCCTTTAAAGTAGTATTATTCATTTATTCATCCATTCATCAAATACTTCTGTGAGCCCCTAGAATACACCTGTATGATTTTAGGCACTGCAGTACAGTGACAGAAAAGTAGATAAAGGCATTGCCTTTATGGCACTTGAATTCTTGTGGAGGTACCACACATTAAACATTTTTACAAATAATACATAAGATAAGTTTAGTCAGTGATGAATTCCATAAAAATTATAAAAATAGGGTAATAGGATACTATGATAGTAGGATAGAGTGGAGGCAGGCAGCTGCTTTAGCCAGAGAGGGCCTCCCTCAAAAAATATCATTTGAGCTTAAGACCAGAATGAATATGAAAACCTGGCCGTGTCTGGTTCAGGCAGGGGAAAAAGCAAGTGGAAGGGCTCCTAAGACAGAAAAGATCTTGATCCTGAAATAGAATGAGGGCCAGGTGTCCTTGTGAGCTTGGGTCAGAAAGAAAGGCAGGATCCATGTCATGTAGGACTGTGTAGACCACGGTAAGGCATTTGGATTCTGCTCCTATTGCAGTGGAAAGCTACCAGAAAGTGAAAAGTGGGGGAGCGATATGGTCTGACTTACTTTTTAAAATTACTCTGGCTGTTGTGTAGAAAATAGCTGTCAGGGAGAAGCAGGAGGTCTAGTTAGAATCTATCACGGTGGTCTGTGTGAGAACTAATGAGGGCTCAGGAGGCAGCATCATTCAGATAGGATGTTGACTATTCTTTAGACATTTAGACATGCCATCTGTCTGAATGCTGTTCAAAATGGAAATGACTTAACAGTGTGTGTGTGTACACACATATGTTTATGTACATTACCCCTTGAGGACTATACACATAGTATTTTTTTTTTTTTGTAAAGAAGATTGGCCCTGGGCTAATATCTGTGCCCATCTTCCTCCACTTTATATGGGACACCGCCACAGCATGGCTTGATGAGCAGTGCATAGGTCCACGCCCGGGATCTGAACTCAAGACCCCCAGGCTGGCAAAGCGGAGCACGCAAACTTAACCACTATGCCACCGGGCTAGCTCCGACACACATAGTATTTTTAAAACTAGGAACAGAAGTTGAATAGAAAGCAATCTTTTTTTTTTCAGTTATTTTATTGAGGTCATAATGGTTTATAACATCGTGTAATTTCAGGTGTACATTGTATTTATCAATTTCAGTATAAACTGCATCGTGCTTCCCACCAATAGTCTAATTTTTATCTATCACCGTATTATGTGCCCCTTTACCCCTTTCAACCAACCCTCAACCTCTTTCCCCTCTGGTAACCACTAATCTGTTCTCTTTATCCATGTGTTGGTTTATCTTCCACATATGAATGAAATAATGCAGTATTTGTCTTTCTCTGTCTGGCTTATTTTGCTTAACATCATACCCTCAAGGTCCATCCATGGTGTTGCAAATGGGACAATTTTGTCTTTTATGGCTAAGTAGTATTCCACTGTATGTATGTGTATATATATATACACACACCACATCTTCTTTATCCAATCAGTCGATGGGCACTTGGGTTGCTTCCACTTCTTGGCTACCGTGAATAATGCTGCAATGAACATAGGGGAGCATAAGTCTCTTTGAATTGTTGATTTCAAGTTCTTTGGATAAATACTCAGTAGTGGGATAGCTGGGTCATGTGGTATTTCTATTTTTAATTTTTTGAGAAATCTCCATACTGTTTTCAATAGTGGCCGTACCAGTTTGCATTCCCACCAGCAGTGTATGAGGGCTCCCTTTTCTCCACATCCTCTCCAACATTTGTTATTTTTTGTATGTATTGGTGATTATAGCCATTCTAACAGGTGAAAGGTGATACCTCATTGTAGTTTTGATTTGCATTTCCCTAATAATTAGTGATATTGAACATCTTTTCATGTGCCTGTTGGCCATCTGTATATCTTCTTTGGAAAAATATCTGTTCATATCCTTTGCCCATTTTTTGATTGGGCTCTTTGTTTTTTTGTTGTTGAGTTGTATGAGTTCTTTATATATTTTGGAGATTAACCCCTTGTTGGATTAAGAGTATTTCTATTTTTAATTTTTTGAGAAATCTTCATACTGTTTTCCATAGTGGCTGCTTCAGTTTGCATTCCCACCAGCAGTGTATGAGGGTTCCCTTTTCTCCACATTGTCTCTAACATTTATTATTTTTTGTCTTGGTAATTATAGCCATTCTAACAGGTGTAAGGTGGTATCTCATTGTTGCATTTCTATACACTAACAACAAACTAGCAGAAAGACAACTCAAGAACACAATCCCATTTATAATCACAACAAAAAGAATAAAATATCTAGGAATAAATTTAACCAAGGAGGTGAAAGACCTATACACTGAAAACTATAAAACATTGTTGAAAGAAATTGAAGATGACATAAAGAAATGGAAAGGTATTCTACACACATGGATTGGAAGAATAAACATAGTTAAAATGTCCATATTACCTAAAGCAATCTACAGATTCCATGCAATCCCAATCAGAATCCCAATGACATTGTAGGGGATCAGAATTGGCCACCCCAAATTGTGTCTCTGGCGTGAGGATTATTTTGGGCTGGTTACTTTTAAAAACTGCAGACATAAGAAAAGCTCTGAAAACCAAGTAAAAGTAAAAATTATCCTTTGAAAGAGACATCTCCATTTGTAAATGTGTCTCCCTCTCTGTACCAGGAAGAAGGGGAGATGACCTTATCTCTAGAAATTCTTATCAATGTGGAAGGCAAGGACTTAAATCTGCATAATAACCTTACTCTTGTTTATTGTGCTATTCTGGTAATCACCCATAGCTGACTCCCCCCACCCTCAACATCCTTCTTTGTCTTTAGCTAAAGATGGTATTTAAGATGACAGCCTCTGCCATTTTGGTGAGTTACTCAGTTTTCCTGGGTCTCTCCCATGTATACATGTTGTAGAGCTTTCTTTGATTTTCTCCTGTTATTCTGTCTCATGTCATTTTAATTCATAGCTCAGCCAGAAAGACCCAGAGTGGGTAGAGGATATGTCTTCCTCCCCTACAACATTCTTCACAGAAATAAAAGAAAGAATCCTAAAACTTATATGGAACAACAAAAGACTAAAGCAATACTGAGAAAAAAGAACAAAGGTGGAGGCATCACAATCTCTGACTTCAAAATATACTACAAAGCTATGGTAATCAAAACAGCATGGCACTGGCAGAAAACCAGACACACAGATCAATGGAACAGAATTGAAAACCCAGAAATAAAACCACACATCTGTGGACAGCTAATCTTCAACTAAGGAGCCAAGAACATACAATGGAGAAAGGAAAGTCTCTTCAATAAACGGCACTGGGAAAACTGGACAGCCACAGGCAAAAGAATGAAAGTAGACCATTGTCTGACACCACACACAAAAATTAACTCAAAATGGCTTAAAGACTTGAATGTAAGATCTGAAATCATAAAACTATAGGCAGTACATTCTTTGACTTTGGTCTTAGCAGCATCTTTTCAAATACCATGTCTACTCAGGCAAGGGAAACAAAAGAAAAAATAAACAAATGGGACTACATCAGTCCCATTTAGCTTCTGCAAGGCACAGGAAACCAGGAACAAAACAAAAAGACAACTCACCAACTGGGAGAAAATATTTGCAAATCATATATCCAACAAGGCGTTAATTTCCAAAATATATAAAGAACTCATATAACTCAACAACAAAAAGACAAAGAACCCGATCAAAAAACAGGCAGAGGATATGAACAGGCAAATTTCCAAAGAAGATATAGAGATGGTCACAAGGCACATGAAAAGATGTTCAACATCACTAGTTATTAGGGAAATGCAAATCAAAACTACAATGAGAAAGCAATCTTTGATACCCAAGTATGGATCAAATTGATGAAAAATTTAACAAAAAAGAGAAAAACATATAAGTTTTCATTTTTTTTGCTTCAAGAACACCCTCCCAGTCTTCCAAGGAAAGTCAAAAACCCATTGTGTCTAGTCACATAATTAGATCTAAATGATAGTGAAATTGATATTTATGACACCTGCAGGGATGGACTTTCTTCTCCAGCTGTGAGAAGACAATGTGAGAACAAACCACAGACTAAATCTGGCCACCTTCTCAGGGCCCCACGGAGCCATACAGAGCAATTAACATAATAAGCAATAGGCTCCTCCAGGTAGTTGAACAGGGAGAAATATAAAGCTAACTTGCACACGCATTCTGATTGCTTTGTATTTTACTTTAGGGGAACATATGCAGTTGTTTGGCAACTGTGGGTGATATGACCCATTCAAACCAAGATTTAAACGTTAGTTTTATGTGCAGATGGATAAGTCATCAATCACTTGGCTGTAGGTGGAAAATTTTTGCTTAAGTCATCAACGCTCCCGAGCAGGGGGAATTCTGTTTTTCTACTGTGATTTGATATTGAGAAATAACATGAGCAGATAAGCTTTATAACAGCACTAGAAACCCCTGTTATTTCTAAAAAACGAGAACCACTGGACTCAATGAGCTGGACTCTGGCTCACGGTCAGTGTGTGTGAGGACCAAGGTAATGTGGCAGAACCTGGATCACTCAGAGAGAGCTGAGCAAGAAAGCAGAGCAGTTGAAACAAACAGTGGAGAAAGCGGAGGGAGGAAATGAAACCAATGAGTTAAAGAAACTAGCCAGCACCCATATTTTCAAAATTATTCCTTTACTATATTTTCAATTCATTTCAATGTGACAGCTAATTCAGGAGAGTTGCCTTTCCTAAAGGCTCTGTGCTTACACAGATCACTCTCAGAGTGGTCTTCACCCTTGTGTCTTGAAAATTCCTTCCCTCCCATTCCATTGTTAAAACTTTGAGGAGGACTTATCATTTAAGGTCTATTGAGCAGTTTCAGCTTAGGAGCTATTCAAAATACTCCTCCCTTCCTTCTCTTTCTTTCCACCCTTGTGGCACCAAGTCTTCAATGTCTTTTCCTGTTCGCATTTCTCACCTTTTTGCAAAAAACAGTTGGGAATTCCAGTCAATAGTAAAGATGGTAATGCAGCTACACGAGACGGAAGCCCCTGCACTTAGAGACAGTCACCCTCTTTATGGCTAATTCCTATGTAATTATTATGCAGTGTTTGAGAAAGAGATTTGTCATAGGAGTAGACATCTGTGTACATGTACACATGCCTATGTGTATGCATGTGTAGACACGTCCAGTACACATATGTTCTAAAAAGAGTTGGGATGAAATAGCCACAAACTGGCGATGGTCGTCAACATACTCATTGTTTAAATCGGGTTTATAGTCCGATTCAGTTGTAAACTATAATCGCAGGATAGCAGTGTAGTATAGTAGTGAAGAGCACAATCTTTCAACCCAGACTGCCTGGATTTGGACCTCTCTTCACTATAATTTGTTGTGTGAACTTGAGTAAGCTAGTTAAAATCTCTGTGTCTCAGTTTTCTCATTTGGTGTGACAATATTACTTACTCATAAGTTTTTTACAAATATTAAATGAGATAATATATGAAAAAATGCTTAAAACATTTCATGGTACACAATAATTGTTATGTAAGTGTTTGCCATCATCATCATCATAGTTGTCACCATCATTATGGCTTTCCAAAATCAAGAAACAAACTATAAAATATTATGCCAGTATTAGCTATTATTATAAAAAAGAAATACTTGTCTTCAAAATTTTTCATCATTCAATTCAATTTAAAACCATTTATTCTTTCAACGTTTTTAAGTGCTTACTATGCACTAAGCACTGTTTACGTACCAGCTGCTAGAGACTGTCATAAACAAGACAGACAAGGTCTCTGGTCTCATGGAGCTTACATTCTAGTGGGCTGGGCACTATGTGTGATTCATGTGCCAAGAACCATTTTAAATAAGATTCAGTGTTAAAGAAAGAAGAAAACAGTTTTCTCTGTCCACAGGCAAGACGTTAATGTGCTAATGTCTTTTAGAGCTTTGCCCTGATCACATCATTCTTGTGCAAATATATCACTTCTGTTTTATAAGCCACCAGAAGACATTATATTCTTTATGTTATTCATTGTCCTCAAATTGGTCTGCTATAAAAACAAGATGCCTGACAAGGAGAGAGCGCTCTTAGGTAACACCCTAGACAGTAACGCCTTTGACTATGAAAGGCTGTGAACAGTATGCTTGAGCCTTGAAAAATTCATCAGCAGCTGTCTCAGTCATTGGGCTGCTATAACAGAATATCATAGACTGGGTGACTTACAAACAACAGTAATTTATTTCTCACTGTTTGGGAAGCTGGGAAGTCCAACATCAAGACACTAGCCAATTCAGCATCTAGTGAGGACCTGCCTCCCCATTCATAGATGGCTGTCTTCTCGCTGTGTTCTCACATGGCAGAAGGGGCAGGGGAGCTTTCTGGGGTCTCTTGTATAAGGGCGCTGATCCTATTCACCTCCCAAAGACCCCACCTTCTAATACCAACACACTGAGGGTTAAGATCTCAAAATATGTATTTTGAAGGGACACAAACATTCAGTCAGTAATAGCAGGCTATTTCCAAACACAAAGAGAAGGAAATGTCAAATCAAGCTCCATTATAATTTGCCTTTCACTGAGAAATTTGAATTCAAACTACACACAAAGAAGACTAACTCTGGCATAAAGAAGTAAGACTAAATGCATGTGCCTGGGTTTGAAAAATCGTGATATGGAAACTCAGAATAAGTCTAGGACATTTAACTGTGTTCCAGTGGTCTGGATTCTAATCTTGTGCAATCTGTGGGAAAGTCATCAAACCTCACAGGACCTAGGTTCCTCTTCTGTAAAGTGGGCCAAGAATTCCTACCTTGTTTATCTCATAGGTGAGACTCAAATAAAATAGCATTATAGAATACAAAGCCTAAATAATGGTCTTGACCCTGGGGCATGGACCACGTAGGAGAAATGACCTGCAGAAGACCGTATCAATCAGGGTTCAACCAGAGAAGCACAATCATTAGGGATTTGTTCCAGGGAATCGGCCTTGTGCAATTGTAGGAGCTGGATAAATAGTTTCTGTAAGGCTGTTGTCTTCACATCTGACGCTGGAGCTTGACATCCACAGGGCAGGTAGTCAGCAAAAGATGGCTATAAAGTAAAGAAGATCAAGGGCAGGCTGGAAGCCACAGCCACAAGCTGAAATCCCTCAAAGGTAGATAAAACCTGTGTCTGACCTTGGTGATGGACAGAAGCTGGACCCTTCATCACAGAGCTAAACACACATACATCTGGCCCAGGAGTCAGAGAAACTGAATCAGGGTCCGGAGAAAGCAGAGCAAGTGGCAAGCCCAGCCGCTGTTTCACACCAATCATGAAGGGCCTCAGCAGATTGGCAAGAACATGAGCTACAGGATGGCTGCTGCTTCACTTCAGTCCTCCAAATCTCCAAGAATATTCTTTGTGGTTCCTCTGGCACCAGAAACACGAGAAAGTGAATTCTGGGAAATGTAGTTCAGCTCGCCAAGTTGACACACCAAAAAACCATCACAAATTCCTTGATTACAATTGGGAAATTGCCATAGCAATTTTCACATTCTTATCTGTACAAATGTCCAGCACTACTTTAAGACAAGTGTCACTAGGTTCTAAAGCACTGGTTTTTTAGGCACTGGTGGTTAAGAGTAAGAACTTTAGAGTCTCCCTGACCCAAGTTCAAATCCAAGGTTTATCAGTTTCTTGTTTTGGGACGTTGAGCAAGCAAATTATTTAACTCTCTGTGCCTCAGTTTCCTTATCTGTAAAATTGGGATTATAATACCTGCCTCATCAGTCAAATCAACGATTAAGGGATATGAATCAAGTAAAATGCTAGCATAGTGTCTATTATGTAGTAGGTGCTCAGTAAGTGATGACTGTTTTTCTCACAACCACTCACCATCGGCTCTTAAGAGCTAACTGCATTAGAATCAAGCGTGAAAAGATTCTCAGAGACCTCTTTCCTCTGCTCAGCCACAGTGTATATTTAAGGTGAGTGCAAAAGAAGTGTTCAAAGGACATTCTTGAGGGAAATAAGATTGGAATCAATTTATACATCAAATCGTAGAGGCTGACTATTTCCATATTTTCCTAGCTGCTGGAGATATTTGCTGAAAGAACATTGGTATCTTGAAGCATGATGCTTCCAAGTTGACTTGCATAGCGGGTTCATCAGAAAAAGCATTTGATAGACAAACCAAATTATATTGGACAATATATGCCAAGAAATAGAGTTATGAGTATGGACTCATACTCTGGGGACAGACTGGCTGGGTTCAAATCCTGGCTTCATCGTTTATTGTGCTTAGGCAAGTTATATAAACTTTATCTCATGCTCTGCATCTGTAAGATGGAAATAATACTAGCATCTATGTTACAGAGTCACTGTGAAAACTGAGTTAAAATATACAAAACATTTAGAATAGTACGCATAGCAATCATCAGGTAAGTGCTTGCTGGCATCATCATCGTCGTCGTTGTCATCATCATCATTGTCATCACCCACAGATCTCTTATCTTATTTCAGCCAGGACCCAGAACCTATAAATTCAGGTGTATCCATACCCAACAGGAAGGATAAAAGCAAGCAGAGAAAGCTTGGCCTCCACCCAAGGACTGGCATCAACTCTCTAACACCTGTGTTCCTGCTTATGGTAACGTCCCTGCTCCTTTTGCCTAGGCAGCCTTCTCTGGGCTTGACTCCTCACCTGCCTAGACCTGGAGAATCAATCAATTCTTCATTTTAAGCTGGATTTTAAGACTTCCTTCCTGGCCAGC
This sequence comes from Diceros bicornis minor, assembly GCF_020826845.1. Taxonomy (NCBI): domain Eukaryota; kingdom Metazoa; phylum Chordata; class Mammalia; order Perissodactyla; family Rhinocerotidae; genus Diceros; species Diceros bicornis. Next base: position 3,824,892 of record NC_080763.1, on the reverse strand, counting down.
TGCAACAAGCTCCCACTCAAACCCCAGAGTAACAGTCCGTAAGAAATGACTTCCATGACACCCTTGTGCCCAAAGAGAATTGCTGAAATAGTTTTCCATTACCTGTTTTAACAAGTCAAAATAATGAACTATTTCACCATCTCATTGTCCTAATAAGAATACAATTCTTTACACTTTTTGCTCACCCATTGGAAAGCATCAGATGATTGAAAACTGAGCCCTGTTGCTCTATAAAGACCAGAGCTTGTCTCAAATGTTTGCTTTTCCACACTTGCTCCTGCACTTCACCACAATAATAAAGCCAAAGAAGTTTAGAGACGTGCCTAATTCAGAACACAGACGGTTAAGGAAAGATTTCTGTTTTTAAAAGAGATTCCTATAAATGACTTATCAAGTTTGAGTATATTACCTGTCCAAAGTTCTAGCACACTTTGCTTCTAGCAGCCAATTTTGCAGGCAAGGCTGTGGTTTTCTTGTTCCTTCTGTGAGCTGTGGCTGCCATTTCCTCATGGCCCAGCCCTCAGTGATGCACGAACCAGGGATGTATTTCTCATTTGTGCATAAAAGTGGTTTCATTGAATTATGAGCCCCAGAGTTCCAAGATGCTTACAGTCTGGGTGGCCACACAGGTATAAGTGCGTAAAAGTCTGTTCTTAGCATGGCTTAAGGAGTGAACGTATTCACTTCAAACAACTCGTCTCACTGGGAACATGCTACACAGCACTCCATCAGGGAGAGGCATATTTGTGGTCATAATGTACTACAGCAATGGTACAAGGAGACACACACCAAGAGAAGTTAGAAAATTAAAGAGCAAAATAAGTCCAGCTCTTTATAGGATAGGATCCTTTAGCTCCCCTCCCCCATCACCCTTCTGTGAAACATCTTAGCTCCTTGGAATTCAACAGATGTTCCAAAGGGGAGGTTGTGTCTGTGAACTCAGCCATAAGCCAAATAGTAGCAGAAGTTAAAATCTACACTTTCAGGGCTGGCCCTGTGGCCAAGTGGCTAAAGTTCCGTGGGCTCCACTTTGGTGGCCTGGGTTCATGGGTTCAGATCCCAGGCACAGACCTACACCACTCATCAAGCCATGCTGTGACACTGACTCACATATGAAATAGAGGAAGATTGGCACAGATGTTAGCTCAGGGACAATCTTCCTCACACAAAAAGAGAGGAAGATTGGCAATGGAACTTAGCTCAGGGCAAATCTTCCTCAGGAAAAAAAAAGAAAAAGTCTACCTTTCCAAAACAAATAAAAAATAAATGAAGATTTTTGGAAAAGGGCCTCTTAACTTTTGGTTAACTGCACAAAATAAAGACTTTCTCTAAGCTGGAGAGCTTAGAGAAAGCTCTCAACCTTTTCAGACTTGGAGAAGGAAGGCTCCCATTTGCCATGCAGGGTTGCTGGAGTGGTGTATGTGCATCAGGATCTGATCCTGGAGGAGAGTGAGTCAGCACAGCCCACAGCAGGCCCCAGGCCTCCCGCATAGATTGAGGACCACCGAGGAGTCACCTCTGCTCCACTGGAACAGAGGAAGAAAGCAGAGAGGAATTTGGCCCTCTGGAATTAATGCAAGTTCTTCGAATACAGGAGATCCATTTTCTCTTCTGAGCAGGTCCTGTGGCCCCAGAAACTTGATCTTCTAAAATCCACAAGAACTGTTAAAAGGTTATAACTATTTTCCTGGAAAAGTTAACTCAAATTGGAAGTACCCAGTTTCCTATAAGCAGTATGTCTTATGTTCCTTTTTCCTCTTATGTACCTAGGAATAGAATTATTATTAATTATAAAATACACATTCGCCTATCAAAACGAAGCTGCCAAACTGAGCAATGTCATGACAAGTTATTAAGAACGCATGAATTTGATTCTGTTTAGTTATACGTGCACTTGAACTAAATTGTCTACAGATGTATTTTAGACTATAGAATAGATACACCCCTCAAGACTTGCCAGGAAATCTTTGAAAATAGAACTGTATCTTTAAAGTGCTGGGGTTGCTCATTATTTCCAAGAGAGCTGAGATGATTTAAAGAAACAATGTGCTTTTATGGGGGGCCTACTGGGTGAAGGATATGAAAGAAATATAAGACGCGATCTTTGCCCTCAATCAGATTCCAATTCAGGGAATTGTTTCAAGAATTTAGATTCTCATTTATTGAATTTTCTTAAAATGAGGCCACCTGTGCAATACACAGCATCCCAGAAGTCTCAGTCTCACCTGGTGCCAGTGAAGCAGACTGTGATAGGGCCGTGCGGTCAGATGCTCCTTCCTCATAGCTAGGGCAGTCCTGGACTTTAGATATCTTGGGCCATCCTACTTGCAAAGGTGAGTTGCCTAGGATTGAGCAGCCACTAAGGAAAGTTAAGCAGCCATTCCTCCCTCCTCCTTCCATCGTCTTCCCATGCCATAACTGTCCTTTGTTCACTCATCAGACACACACACACACACACACACACACATACACGCGCGTATCTCACACAGTTTCCAGTGTCTTGGGGTACGCTTCCCAGTTATCTCAGGCCTTCCACCATAAGGCATCATTGGAATGAGTTCAGCATCAGCAGCCTATTGTCCAGGTGCTCATTGACTTCCTCCTTCCTCCTTACCTCCACCAGGAGGAAGATCAGAGGCAAGATGGGAGGTCTCTGACCCCTCAAATAACACCGTGTAAGTAGCCCTAATCCATCTATGCCTAGATTCTACCCTATCCTGAACAAAATGAGGACAAACTCATCTCAGCATAGCTGTAGAGATTCTGCACTCTGTTGGTTCAGTTATAGATGAAAATGTGCCAATGGCTGAGAGGACCCTGGAGGTCTCCTAAACCTGGTTTAAATGGCAAAGGACTGTTGGTGGTTTAATGGCAGTAAGGCAATCGGGAATAAGCTGTGCTCTCAGAACCCAGGGAAGGTTAGAGCCCCATAGGTACATCGCTCTGTGAACAGTTAAGCGTTCCTAATGCAACACGTCTACCTCGTGATTCTGTGGCACTAGGCCACCTCCTCCTCCACACTCCTCCTTCTCTTGGCTTCTGTGATGCCATGCTCTCCTGGTTTTTATCTCTGCCTCTACTAACAATAACAGCAGCAGCAACAACAACAGTTATTATAAGTTAGAATGATAACTTCCATTTATTGAGTGCTTCCTCTGTCCAGACATACTACTAAGCATGTTTCCACAAGTATATTATCTCAAGTCCTAAGCCCTGACTTCCCACTTTATTCTCCCTCCTCACTTTCCCCCATGGATTTAGAAACCATCTAAAAACTAATCATTCCCAAATCACTATCTCCAGCCCCAACCTCTTTTGTGCATTCCAGACCCACTATCTAACTGCCTAGTTGGCAACTGTTCTTGAATACCTCTCAGGCATCTCAAAGAGAACTTTTCAATTTTCCTCATATGGCAGCCATTCTTCCAATGTGTTCCAGCTCGGTAAATGGCACTATAAGGACCAGAATATGAAGGTCATTCTGACACCTCCCATCCCTCAACTCTTATACCCAGTCCATCCTCACCCTTGCCAATACTGCCTCCACAGTGGACCCAAACCTGCCACTTCCCTCCCTCTCCATGGGTACCTCTCTCACACAAACCAATACTATCTATCGCCTCATAACCAGCCTTCCTGATTTCATTCTTGCCCAATGCCAACCTATCTTCCACAAAGCAGTCAGAATAATCTTTTCAAAATAAAATGGCTTTTACCCACTCAAACCTTTCCTGTGGCTACCCACTCAAACTCTTCCTGTGGCTTCACATGGCACTTATGATAAGATTGAAAACCTTCATGTTGCCTCTGCCCACCTCTGCAGTCTCACCTCTCACCATCTCCCTCTCCACTCTGCTTCAGGCGCCATTACTCATTTCCGCAAACACCCCAAGACCATCCCCACCTCAGAACTCTTCCGTAGGTTGCTCTCTTTGCTCTCTTGATGTTGGCCTGCCTCCTTAGACTAACCCCTTTATGAGCATCCACTAGCTCAACTCCATATCCACAGAGCGAGCACAATGCCTGGCATATAGCTATTGGGTAAATATTTGCTGAATACATGAATAAAAATATTCAACACATATCTTTCGAAGGCCTATTATGTGCCAGGTATGGTGACAGACATGTAAACCCCTCCATTGGTAAGATTCTGCACCCAGTTCCAGTAGGTGGGTTTCTTCCCCACACCAAGTAGTTCTCTGACACCAGCTGGGTGTCCTACAATTCAACTCAATTCTGACACTATCTACCCAGAGACAGCATCAGATTCCACAGGTTAAGGGCTCAATCCGACAAGACTGCCCCCAGTTCAGATGCCAATCACAAGTCCAGGTTGTCACCTGTGCTTCTGACCCACCGGCTATAGATCATAAGTTCCAACAACCCCCTCTTTGGGTTTGACTAATTTGCTAGAACAGCTCATAGAACTCAGAGAAACGTTTTACTTACCAGATTATCAGTTTATTATAACAGGAAATAACTCGGGAACAGCCAGATGGAAGAGATGCACAGGGCAAGGAGTGTGGGACGGCGTGTGGAGCTTCCATGCCTGCTCTGGGCACACCACTGTCCCCGGTTTCCGTGCCTTCACCAACCTGAAAGCTCTCTGAACCCTGTCCTTTTGGGTTTTTATGGAGGCTCCACTACATAGTCATGATTAATTAAATCATTGGCCATTAGCAACTGATTGAATCTCGCCCCCACCCCACCCCAACCCCCCCCACCCACCCCCACCCCCACCCCCCGAGGTCAGAGGGTGGGACTGAAAGTTCCAACCTGCTAATCACATGATTGGGTTCCCCGGGCAACCAGCCCCTACCTTAAGTTACCTAGGGCTTTCCAAAAGTCACCTCATTAATATAACAAAAGATACCTTAATTGTTCCCATCACTTAGGAAGTTCCAATGGTTTTAAGAGCTCTGTGCCAAATAAATATTTCCTCTTATTATTATAAATCACAGTATTACAATAGCTCAGCTTGCAATATGGCAGCTGACTTCTCTAAGAGCACGCAAGTAAGAGAGCAAGACATAATCTCAAAAGTGTCATCCCATTACTTTTGCCATATCTATTCATTAGAAGCAGGACATTAGGTCCAAGGGGAGGGGATTAAACCAGGGCATGAATACCAGGAGGCAGGGATCATTGAGGGCCATCTCAGAGGCTGTCTATCAGAGTGCCTATGGCTCCATGTCAATATATATAAACCTATGTCTTTGTTGTTAAAACTGTATGGTATTCTAAGGTAGAAATGAAATAATTGGCTATTTGAACAATTCTCTACTGTTGGCTATTTATGATATTTATAATTTTCCACTAATATTGTAATAAACATTCTTGAACACATACATTCTCACACTTATCCAATTATTTCTGAAAGATCAATTTCTAGAAGTGAAATTGCTGGGCCAAAGGATCTGCACAATTTAATTATTCATATATGTTGCCAAATTGCCTTCCAAAAATGTTGTACCGATTTACATCTCAATAATTTCTGACTAGCAGTTTAAATACTAAATATTAAAATGTTTTAGTGTTCTACTTTTCTACTACATCAGAACTATTGGGATGGTGCCATCTTCTCACGGCTTCTCCCAGAGTGTTCCTTCACTAACTCTCCCAGTCAGGTATTTGAGGATGTGAAGATGTGACCTTTGCTACTGCATATTTTACTTAATTCCTCCACCTCGCACAGCTTTTCTTCATCAGAGAGATGTTGGTGAAGGATGTATTAGCCGGATAGACTAGGTTATACTGCAATAACAAACACAACTAGAAATCTCAATGGCTTACACGTGAAAATTTATTTCTTGCTCACACAAAGTCCATTTTAAGTTTTGAAGAATCTCAATAACAGCTTTTCATGCTTTAGAGACTCAGGGCCACCTGCTTCTCTCAGGTGGTCCCACGACATCAACATGTGTTCTTCCTGGTTGAAGCAGGGGAAGCAGGGAAAGCTGGCGGGGTGAGCCAGAGCTTTGCACTACCTCAAGTCAGAAAGTGACACATGTCATTTAACTCCAAGCGCCTTCACCAGAACGAGTCATGTAGCCCCACCCAATGAGTTTGGTGAACATTCAATTATTAATTAAATTTTTAACTTTACTAAATATTGAATAACACCAATAAACATTTAATATTAATAAATTGTAATAATTGATACTAGTAGACGTATATGTTGGTAAATATGTAGTAGTGATAAATATTTAGTATCTGTTAAATTATATCTCTATCACAAAACACAACAGGTAAGTATACTTTTACTGATAACAGAGGCCTGTCTCAACAGGCCCAGATAGTGTAAGCAAATCGACAAGCTTGCCCTGACCTTGGTCTTCTTGGTAAAGTCGCATAAAAATATAAAAGTAAAACTGTAAGTCTGTAACCTCGCACTGCTCCCTACAGACAGACTTGTGCCACTTTGCTCCACATGTTGAAACGGCTATGGCCGATGATGTATTTTTTAAGCGGACACAACTTGACACTGGATGTTTCCACCTCTCCTGTTTCTAATCATCCATTGCCTGGGCATGTCAGGGTCAGGCTTAAAGACTTGCTAGAACTGGATTCAAGATTTACGAGAACGAGATGTTACCAGGCCTCTCCCAGAGGTTTGGGAAGAACAGCTGGAGTCTGGCCTTTTGCATCATGACAAGGACTATTAAAAACTAAAGCAATTTTTTTTTTTAAGATGAGTATAGAAAAGCAAAAAGTAATCCAAAAGAATAAGGAGCACCTTTAAAGCAAAAGATTGTAACAGCTCTGGCTCTCTACCTCAATCACGTTTCAAACTCTTTGTCAACAAGAGGCAAAAATTATTAGGTTTGAACTGTAGATTTTCCCCCTTGACCTATTCCTGAATGGAGTTGAATCATTCCCACTCAAAGCAGTGAGGGGATGTTTTGTTCTCCAGGCCCCACCCTGTGCTGATGTAATGCACCCCGGCCGTGTTTTTCTGATGAGTGTGTAGGGAGGGTCCTGGCCAGGAGCAGGGAAGCTGTTGCCCGGTGCTCCTGGAATGGCAGAGAGAGAGGAAGCCTAAAAACACAGATGCCTGCAGTGGAAGGGACTGACAGCTCATGCTGAGTATTGGCAAGTTCACCTTGTCCTTCCTTCTCTTACCACACCACAACTGCCCTTGCCCCCTCCCTTCCCCTCCAAGACTGTCCATCCCCGAGAGCTCATCACTCATCACCAGAGAGCTCTGGTTTCTTGAGACTGGTTCCTGTGGCCACACCTCTTTTCCTAAGCAGCATTAGAGGATGACATCCCAGCCTAAGAGTGCCTGCAGGCTTCCCATACCCAGGTTCCCCTCTGAAGGAAGAGGAGGCAGTTCCAAGCCCTGAAACAGACAAACCAAGATCTTCTTCTGGCCTTCCCTACGGGCATTCCTGTTGCCTTCTCAGAGGGCTGGGTTTCTTTAGTTTGATTTACTTTTAATGTTGAGTTTGTATTTGTGAACATGTCAGGGAGACCAGGGCAGAAAGCAAGTTTTAAATGAAATTTTAAAAAAGTCCATTTATGTAATCCCCACCCACCCCCGCATACGCACACACATGCATGCACACACATTGCACGCACACACAATTCTCCTCACTCCTGATTCCCCTCTTTAATGCCTTTACTTTACCTATTGGTTTTCGCTGTTTCCTGCTATTTGAGAATTATTTTAATTTAAAGAATTAAATATACAGTTTCTTAAAAAATATGAGAGTGATATATAAAGATAAACTTTTTGCATACAATTTCTTAAACTCTCCAGGGTACTTCATAAAAATTGTAAACAAATTTAGTGTTTTAAAGTAATTTTGTTGTATTTCATATGAAAGCAACTTTAGCAAAAAACGTTACTAAAGATGACATATGGATTGATGGAAGTGGCACACTTTTTGGGGGGAGCAAAAATGAGGGACAGCAACCTCTTTCTTTGAGAGAGACTGGAAGCGATGTGTATTGTACAAAACAAACAAAAAACCATTTTCTAGTTCTCTGTCAGCATCAGTGGAGAGCATATTAGCTAATCATCAAAAAGTCTGCACAAATGATTAAAATTACAAAAGAACACAATTCATCTTAAACTGTCATTTTCAGTGGTGAGAATTTGGTCATGAAAATTTAAATCTGATAATACATAATAGCTTAACAAAATACATCCTGAAAAATCCTCTAATATTTTTCGTTGAAAACATTCTAACTTCTCTAGCTGCTCCCCCTACAATGTTTCTTATTACTAAAGAAGTGAAGAAAAAAAATAAACCTATTTGAATTTATTAGCCTGAGATTAAAGAAAATTTAGAAATGAATTCTCTCCTTCATAAAGGAGAATCTCCTCCTGCCCCTTTCAGGACTCCTGAATGGGTATCTTCACACCTGGTGGACTTCCCTGCAGGGCCCTGCCTCTGGTGCTCCTGAGTATACTAGAGGCACTGTGTAACCCCAGGGTTGGGCTAGCCTTGATATCGGGATGCTTCCATATGGCTTGGCTAATAGCGATGGCAGAAACCTGGAAGGTAGAAAGCCAAGTTCTTCTCCTGGAAGAGGATGGTGAAGAAGACAGCAGAGCCACTCCAGGTGGGATAGTCCAGCTCCAGGATGAGCAACTGCCCTGCCCAGGGCCAACACCAGGGGACACGCAGCCACCCAAGCCTTTCTGCCTCTTATTCTGTTCCCCTCTCTTCACCTCCCTCATTCCCTTCCTCTGACTTGACTCTCCTGTGCCTTTTCTTTTCCCTTTCTTATTATCTCTCCCTCTTTTTGTCCCTTACACCTGTAAGTGGCAGCCATTGGCAGGACTTACTCTACTGGTGACCCCCACATATGGACCTTCTGCTCCCTAAAGGTAATTGAGGTTTTCTGAAGCTAAGCATCTTCATCAATCAAATATTCCCTGAGGGTCTGCTATCAACCATGCCAGGTATTTGCTGTTGAAAAATGATCCAGCCTCTAAAGCACCTGTGTCTAGTGGGGGAGATAGTCAGACGTGATTATAGATTATTACAACTCAATGGGATAGGAAGAATGACAAAGATGGCATATTAGTCAAGATTTGGTCAGGAAACAGAAGCCACTTTCTTGATATAAAAGATTTAATATAAAATTAGGGGACCACGAGCTTGTTGGAAATGCTGGGAGAGCAGACAGCAGGAGAGCTGCTCCTGAAGGTTTAGAGATTGACAGTGAAACGGCAGGCTGAGCGCCCGGGTGTGGGTGACGGAGTGGAGAGGCCTGGGAAACCGTCCTGTCTGACTCTGCACCCTGCTGAGAACTGCGATGCCCACTTCACTTGCACTCCCAAATCTCACCTGAGTTCCTTTCGTTGGCAAAATTAAATCTGGAGCTACACAGGGGAAGGGATTCCAGCAAATACAGTTTCCAGCCTTAGACGGGAGTGGAGAGGTGGGGGGCCCAGCTGACTATAGAAAATTCACCACAGGGAGGGAAAGGGTGCCATGGAGCACAGAAAAAGGCCATCTAACCCAGGGGAGAGCAGAAGAGGAAGGAGGCTGAGAGGATTCCTGGAGGAGATTGCCTTCAACAGGTCCTAAAAACAGTCAGTTAGCCAACCTAAGAGAAGAAAGGAGGGCATATCAGGCAGAGGGCACAGCGTGAGCAACGCCTTGGAGGAGAGCTACAGTAAGGAGATACAAGGAATGAATTGACGATAATGGTAACAATTTTCTCCTCCAATTTTGTTTTTGTTTTTAATCAAAAAATAAAATGATTCTTTTTTTTTTCTTTTAAGTAGAGCCCATCCAGAGCCTCCAAGTATATATCAAGTGAGCCTGCTTAGGACTAACTCAGCAGGTGGCATTAAAGCAAAATAGTGATAGTGTGGGCTCTAGAATCAAACTGAGAATACAGTTACAGCACTTATTAGCTGTGTGATTTCAGGCAAGTAACCTACGTTTTCTGAACCTCTGTTTTCTTGTTTGCAAAATGATAATCACAGTACCTCCTTTTGAGGTTAGCGAGCAATAACTGAGCTATTCCATGAAGGCACTAAAAAATATTAGCCATTATTATTTGTATATTTCTGACACTATGGAGGGAGCTCAACTTCTTACAATTTCTCATTTGTTTTAATCATATATTTATAAATCATATGAATACGTGAATAAGAATACATAATGAATAATTCACATACTCATAATTGATCTTCAATTAAAGTTCAAAAGCATCAGGAACTCTGATGTTGAAATTATAGCAATAATGAGCCTAACATAACAATTCTACAAATTCACCTCAATATTATCTTCATCAGATTCACGAAGGGCATTCATTTCATCACAATTTTTATATATGTGAAGAAATCCCTGATAATTCCAAAACCAAAGCTACAAACAGTGTTAGTGACAGTTATTACCTGACTGAGCTTTCATTTACTGGCAATAAAGACCATCGATATTTGAAATGTGTTGTTTGTGCAGAAGCACTTGCAAATAGCAACCTCAAAACTTCTCTTGAATTTTAGATTTAGAAAGAAAACATGAAAATCATAAAATCAAAACTGGTTAATCTTTTAAAATACCAAATGCAAGCATTACAAACATTGGATAGTAAAAGCATTTTTGTCTATTTTTTATGCCATTAAACAATTAAATTTCAACTTACATTTTCCTGTGTATTTGTCCTCATACCTATGTACAATGATATTGTCAATGTATTTATCATGCTTTTTACTACATAATTTACTGAGAGAAAACTAAATCATATGCATCACTTGTGAAATGGGGAACAGGCAAAATGGCTGTCTATATTATGAATGATGTTGAGACTGGATTCCAAATAAAATTAATGGTAAAGCAATTTAAAATAATATTCCATTTACCTAAAATAGCTTTTTTCTATATACCACACACACAATAAAATAATAAACATAAAACTCCAAGGAGGATCAAAAGATTATATAATCTTAAGAAGGCAAATAAATCAGAAAAGATTGTAAAATCCCACTATAGGTGATGAGAGGTTTTATGGAAAGGAGTGAAAGATGGACTTCAGAAGAACAAGCTGGAGACAAAGAGAACAGTTGGGGCTGTTGGAAGAACCCATGTGAAACAAGGTGAAGACCTGGATTTAGAAGTTTCCAGTATTGGTCCAGATAGGAGAGATTTGGAACAATTTTAGGATGTAAAATTGGCAGAATTTGTGATGGAGTAATGGAGTAGACTTTCTCGGTGAAAGTCATGGATGGCTCCCAGTTACCACTTGGCCAACAGGGGTGACAGTGCCCCCCACTTAGGTAAGAAGTGCTGAGAGGAGCCATTAGGAGAGAAGATAAGTAGCTCAGTTCTAGCCAATCAACAAAGAAGATTTTTTTTCTTCCTAGTTGAGCATGTGTTCCCTTTTCTTCTCCATTTTTTCCTTTCTTCTACCCCACCTTAGCCTCTTTTCCTTTTTCCTAATGCTAGAGACTTACAAAAACTCGGACTACACCTTGAACGGCTCTGGATTATGGATCGAGGGAAGGCATATTTTGCAAAACCAAAGGCTATTCTTAACCTGTAAACTTGGCCTTAGCTGTGATCAGTAGACCCAAGTTCTGGTTGTAGTTCTTCCATGAACCAACTGTATGATCTTGGGCAAGTCACTTCAACCCTCTGGGTCTCAATTTTTTCCTCTGCAAAATGAGGGGGATAAATTAAATATCTTTAAGGCTTCTTCCAATAAGGAAATTTTGATTCCACGGAATCAATGCTTTTTGCTAAACCCAGAGCTTGGCAGGCTTTGAATAATCCATGCAGTGTTGTAATGGTTAATTTTACATTGATTCAAATCATCTCTCATTTAACACCAACTAGCAGGCTGCATCATAATGCTTTGGTGTTTAAGATAGATAAATAGACAGAGAGAGAGAGATAGTGTTACGGACAGGATCGTGTTCCCCAAAATTAATGTGTTGAAGCCCTAACCCCCAGTGTGACTGTATTTGGAGATAGCGCCTTTAAAGAGTAATGAAGGTTAAGTGAGGTCATAAGAGTGGGACCCTAATTCAATAGGACTAATGTCCGTATAAGAAGAGGAAGGGACACCAGAGGTATGTGCACATAGAGAAAAGACATGTGAAGACATAAAAAGAAGGCCAAGGAGAGAGGAGGCCTCAGGAGAAACCAAACTTGCCGGCACCTTGATCTTGGACTTCCAGTCTCCAGAACTGTGAGAAAATAAGTTTCTGTTTTGTATGCCACCCAGTCTGTGGTACTTTGTTACTGCAGCCTTAGCAGACTAACATAGGTAGGTAGATAGAGAAAGAGAGAGATAATTGGAAGGAAGGAAGGAAGGAAGGAAAGAGAGAGAAGAGGAGGAGAGGAAGAGAGGAAGGAAGGAGGGAAGGAAGGAAGAAAAGAAGGAAGGAGAGGGAGGGAGGGAGAGAGAGAGAAAGAGAGAAAGCGAGAAAGCGAGAAAGAAGGAAGGAAAGAAAGAAAGAAAGAGAGAGAGAGAGAGAGACCCGTGACATCCTTCCTGCAGCATCTGCAGCTACTGGTGGTTTCCTGAGGAGACCACATTTCCGGCTTCAGGATTTGGAAGGTGCTGTGCTTTTTGCAAGGCACTCCTGCCCAACCTCATCTGCCTGGCCAACTCCTATTCTTCCTACGAGTCTCACTTCAAATGTCACCACCTCCTAGAAGCCTCGTCTGAGCCTCCTGGTTAAATTAGGTGCACTTCCCATCTGTCTCGTGGATGCTCTCATGCAGTTTTAATCACCAACGTTCTTGAGTGTCTAACCCATCAGACTGGGAATCTCTTGACTGTAGCTTTAGCTGAGTTTGTCTCTGAATTCCTAGTGCCCAGCACATGGTAGGGACTCAATATAAAATTGAAAAGGGAGGAAACGTAAGAAGAATGGGAAGAAGAGGTGGAAAGAAAGGAAATAAATTAAATAACTTTAAAAAATGACTTTGGGGGCCAGCCTGGTGGCGTAGTGGTTAAGTTCGTGCACTCTGCTTGGGCGGCCCAGAGTTCACAGGTTCTGATCCTGGGCGCAGACCTGCGCAGTGCTTATCAAGCCATGCTGTGGCAGGCGTCCCACATATAAAGTAGAGAAGATGGGCACAGATGTTAGCTCAGGGCCAATCTTCCTTGGGAAAAAGAGGAGGACTGGCAATGGAGGTTAGCTCAGGGCTAATCTTCTTCACCAAAAAAAAAAAAAAATTGTATTGACAAAAAGAAGTACAAGAATATAGGCCAAATCTGCAATACATGGGAATTAGATTAGATACCAGGAAAAATGCCCGGATGGTGGAGATACTAATTTGTTCGAAGACATCACTAAGGGAGGATTTCAAGTCTTTTTATGTAGAGAATTTATAGAAATGCCAAAAGAAAAAAAAAGAGACACAGAGATACGTATGGTGTGATACATAGAGGTAAGTAACTCTGAAGGTGATTTGAAAACAGGCCTGCCCCTGTGTTTCATTTTTCAGACAAGATTATTTCTTTTACGATGTTTTGTGCGTGTGTGTGTGTGTGTGTGTGTGAGGAAGATTGGCCCTGAGCTAACATCTGTTGCCAATCTTCTTCTTTTTGCTGAGGAAGATTGGCCCTGAGCGAACATCTGTGCCCATCTTCCTCCATTTTGTGTATGGGATGCTGCCACAGCGTGGCTTGATGAGCGGTGTGTGGATCTGTGCCTGGGATCCAAAGCCATGAACCTCGGGCCACCGAAGCAGAGCAGGTGAACTTAACCACTACACCACTGGGCCAGCCTCTCTCTGATGATCATTTTTTTGTATAGTCAGGTGATTATGATCACGAACTATGACTATGATTATGAATTCATCCTTTCAAGCAAATTTTAAAAATTGAAAACCTTTATATTTCATTCACTGAATGCCCTGATTTTTTAAAGTCAGTACCAAATCAAGTTTTAAATCATGATATTCCACATTTAGCAACTATAGAGCAGTTGAAAAGAACATGTTATTCAAAATAATTACTTGGACGCCATTAGCAAGTCACAACAAAAACACTCCTGTTGCTGTTTTAGTGTTTTCCCTGTACCTACATCTCTAGCTAGGTCTACTGGATGAACCAAGTGAAGTGCTTGGGCTACAGGAGTAAGGGCTGCAAAGGTTTAATAAAATGTTACTCAAAGAGGAATAATAAGAAGGATAAAAGGACGAACTAAGCAGGACTCCCATATGCCAGTGACTCATAACATCCTTTATGGTGAAGATTTTTCAATGCTCTTAAAAAAGACATCCTCTCTGGTGCAAGGGTCAGCCTCTGACCTTTCCCCAGGCGAAGCACTTTTCTGGTCCAATTCTCTTGCCTGCCCAGCTTTGGAGAGCTCCGCACAACTTGACATACAAAGGCACCGAATGCAAGCCCCAATCTTCTACATAAAGGATGCTGAATTGCCACAAAGTCATCAAGGAACATAATTTCTAAGCAAACAGCTCTTAGTGGAAGAGGAAAACTCTCAATACACCCTGTTGAAACAATTCTTTGCAGCATATCCTAGATTTTTTTGCCAGGTCTCTCATTATGAAAGTTTCGCCTATTCACATGTGAACTGTAAACAGACTGACAGATGGAATTCTTTTGCATAAACAATTTCAGATACACTTCTCCTCCATGGCTGTGTCAGTTGTTTACAGTATCCAAAAGCCACAGATAACACGCCTAAAAGTAAGGAAAGTCCACATTTCTGCCAAACACTTACACAACATCCATCCATAGTTTGTACCCGGGTGCTCAAAGTGTTGCTGATGAAACACAGTTTCTCAAGTGTATTTATGAGCATTGTGTCAACAAGACTCCCCAGGAATTTCCTCGGAGCACCCCCTTCCAAAGTGGCCCGTGTGTTTGTGAAGAGGCCACAAAGATGGTGACACCCATCTAGAGGCCAACGTACAATCAGAAAACGTCCTCTTCCTCTCTTCACACGTCTTTTCTCTCAGGCTTCGTACGCTTTCTCTAAGGCCAAGGATGCATTTCTCTTCTTTCCTGCAACCCAAATTTAAGAGTCTTGGGGAGCTTATTTTGCAAGCATTCACATCCATTTGAGATTTCTCTCCCTCATCCCCTCAGCCGTTTAAGCATCTTAATCCTTAATTCACGTACTTCCCCTAACGTGATCCTCTTCCCTGGCAATTTAAGCTATTTGGAATCTCCTTTTCATTTTTTTTCATGTTCCCTCCTACCCCAAAGTTCAGCTTTTCTGAAGAAATGTTTGGTTTCATAAACCATGCCTAATGCTCTCCAACTCAGTAGGATTGAGGCAGTCAACGCTGATCTATCTACCTTATCTATAAAAGCTATTTTTTACCGCTTTATTGAGATATAATTCACATGCAATATAATTCATTCCTTTCAAGTGTACAATTCAATGGTCTGTAGTATAGTCACCGAGTTGTGCAACCATCACCACAATCTATTTTAGAACATTTTCATTATCCCAAAATAAGACCTTGTATCCACTAATAGTCACTCCCCATTCCCCACCCCACCTGCAACTGCCCCAGCCCTAGGCAACCACTAATCTCCTTCCTGTCTCTATAGACTTCTCTATCCTGGACATTCATGTAAGGGGAATTATACAATATGTGGTCTTCCGTGACTCATTTCTTTCATTTAGCATAATGTTTTAATGCTATGCTGTAGCATCCATGTTATAGTATGTGTCAGAATTTTCTTCCTTCTTATTGCCAAAAAATATTCCATTGTATGGATATAACATTATATTTATCCACTCATCAGTTGATAGGCATTTGGATTATTTCCACTTTTGACTATTAAGAATAATGCTACCATGAACATTTGTGTACAAGTTTTTGTGTGGACATGTTTTCATTTTTCTTAAGTATATAGCCAGGACTGGAATTGCTGGGTAATATAGTAACTCTACGATTAATCTTTTGAAGAACTGCCGAATTGTTTTCCTAAGTGACTACACCATTTCGTATCCCCACTAGCAATATGTGAGGGCTCCAATTTCTCTACATCCTTGTCAACATTGGCTATTATATGTGTTTTTATTATAGCCATCCTAGTAGGTATGAAGTGCTATCTCATTGTGGTTTTGATTTGCATTTCCATTATGGCTAATGATTTTGAGTATCCTTTCACGTATTTATTTGCCATTTGTGTATTATTTTTGGAGAAATATCTTTCAAATCTTTTGTCCATTTTCAAATTGAGTTACCTTTTTATTATTGAGCTGTAAGAATTCTTCATATATTCTAGATAAAAGTCGCTTATCTGATACATAATTCGCAAATATTTTCTCACCCTCTGTGTGTTGTCTTTCACTTTCTTGATGGTATAATTTGCAGCATGAAAGCTTTTAATTTTGATGAAGTCCAATTTATCTATGTTTTTTCCTTTGTCACTTGTACTTTAGTTTCAGATATAAGAAGGTTTTGCCTAACCCAAGGTCATGAATATTTACTCTTGTGTTTCATCTAACAGTTTTATTGGCTTACCTCTTACATTTAGGTCTATATCCATTTTGATTTTTGGGAATGGTGTAAGGAAGGGATCCAACATCATTCTTTTGCATGTGGATATCCAATTGCCCCAGCAAAGAAAAGTTATTCTTTCTCCCATTGAATAATCTTGGCACCCTTGTCAAAAATCCTTAATGTAAGGATTTAGTTCTGGGTCCTTGGCTCTATTCCACTGGTCTACAGTCATGCATTACTTAGTGATGGGGATATGTTCTGAGAAATGCACCGTTAGGTGATTTCCTTCTTGTTTGAACATCATAGAGTGTACTTACACAAACCTAGATGGTATAGCCTACTACACACCTAGGCTATGTGGTACTAATCTTATGGGACCAGCGTCATATACGCAGTCTGTCATTGACCAAAATGTCATTATGTGGTGCATGACTATATATTTTTATCCTTTATGAGTATCACACTGCCTTGATTGCTGTAGCTTTGTATTAAGTAAATCAATAAGTATGCGTCCTCCAACTTTGTTTTAGCTATTCTAGGTCCCTTATATTTCCATATGATTTTTAAGATCAGCTTGTCTATTTCTGCAAAAAAGCTAGCTGGAATTTTGATAGGGAGTGAGTTGATCTGTACATCAGTTTGAGGAGTATTGCCTTCGTAATAATATTAAATCTTCCAATCCATGAACATAGGATGTCTTTCCATTTATTTAGGTCTTCTTTGATTTCTTTCAACAATGTTTTATTAGAATACAAATTTTGCATTTCTGTTAAATTTCTACAAAGATATTCCATTCTTTTTGATGCTATTTTAAGTGGAATTATTTTCCTAATATTTTCAGAATGTTCATTGCTAATGTATTGAAATTCAATTGATTTTTTTTTTAAAGGCAGGTTTTTTTGTGTGTGTGTGTGAGGAAGATCAGCCCTGAGCTAACATGCATGCTAATCCTCCTCTTTTTGCTGAGGAAGACCAGCTCTGAGCTAACATCTATTGCCAATCCTCCTCCTTTATTTTCCCCCCCAAAGCCCCAGTAGATAGTTGTATGTCGTAGTTGCACATCCTTCTAGTTGCTGTATGTGGGACGCGGCCTCAGCATGGCCAGAGAAGCGGTGGTCGGTGTGCACCCGGGATCCGAACCCGGGCCGCCAGTAGCGGAGCGCGCACACTTAACCGCTAAGCCACGGGGCCGGCCCTCAATTGATTTTTGAATATTAACCTTGTATCTTGCACCTTGTTGAGCTTATTTATTAGTTCTATTTGGTTTTTCTTTTTTTGAGGTATAATTGACATACAACATTATATTAGTTTTTTGTTTTTTCCTTTTGATTCCTTAGGATTTTTCTATGTACAAGATCATGTCATCTGCAAATAGAGATAGTTTTACTTCCTCCTTTTTGATTCAGATGCCTTTCATTTCTTTCCTTTTCAAATTGCCCTTGCTAGATCCTCCAGTAAATTGTGAATAGCAGTAGCAAAAACAGAACCTTTCACTGTTAAGTATGATATTACCTGTGGGCTCTTTGTAGAAGCTCTTTATCACATTAAGGAAATGCCCTTCTCTTCCTAGTTTATGTTTTTTTTACAATGAAAGGGTAGGAATTTTGTCAAATGCTTTTTCTGCATCATTAATACAATCATGTGGGTTTTGTCCTTTAGTCTATTGATAAATTACACTGATAGCTTTTTTTGAAGGATAAACCAGCCTTGCATTTCTGAGATAAATCCTATTTGGTCATGGTATATAATACTGTTACAAAAGCTTTTTGAAATATTTTTGTTTTAAGTTAAAAAAGGGAAGAGATATTGAATTTGCCACCCCTGGAATTCATCGTTTGTGTGTAATGCAGGCTGGAGGAATGACTTTCTTAACGTGACATGAGCTCTGAGCAGTGAACTCAGGAAACCAAGCAGCCTCATAGCAACAAATAAATAATTCCCATAGGCCTCTTGTACCTAAATCATTGGGAAAACTTTGAGTGGTGGGTAAGTAATAACCAAATATTGGTTTAATTTCAAGCTATAAATATAGATAAATGATAGATTACAAATAAGAAGAATTAAGATGGGAGAGTGGTGGGTGAGAAGAAATCACCTAACAGAATCAAAAAATACAAATACCTAGAGAATAAAGCCATTAAAAATAATAATAATAAAAACTGCAGCTTCCAAATGACTTGTAGGACCATGGAGACTTAAAATTATTTCTATCACACATTAACATAAAACAAATAAAGGTAGAACAGATGGAAACTGAGGCTCAAAGAAGTTAGACCAATCTACCAAGTTCAGATCATCTGACTCCCAGCCCCCTTTCCCTCATGCAGGGCCACCTCCCCTCGACAATGATGCTCAAATGTCTCTGGTCAGCATTTACAGTGTTCGAATCCCTGCCACATACATGACCCCGCTGCACCCAGTGGCCTTTGCATCAAGCAACCTGCCCCACATGTCTGTTAAGGACAGATGCTGAGTGAGCTCTTGCCTCTTCATTGATGACAGTGGCAGGACTCAGTCTCAAAATTATTAAGAATTTTTTCCATATTTTACATATAAGTTAGGGTAACAGAAATTTAATTTAAAATATATGATTCACTGCACTAAAATGGAAGTAAACACAGGGGGATGACCTATTAAGCAATGATCTATATAAATCTGAGTTGCTTGTGGGTAAAACAATAAAGGGACTAGAAGCCAGTGCTTTTACTCTGCTGTTAAGTGTAATGTAAAAATGTACCAGACAGTCATGCTGAACTAAAACACAGAGAGAAAATCTGCTAGCTTATGGCAGCAACTAGGGCAAGCCACATTTTTTGACATCTTGAGAAAGGTTTGGATAAACTAATTCAGCGTAAGAGGAAATTCACCCATATCTACCAGAAAGTGAACTTCTAGTAGGACGCTGAAATTGATAGCTTAGTAAAATGGAGATTTTTCTGAGCTCATCCCTTAGGCTGGATTGTGTGGGTTATACCTACAAGGATACTATACAGGATGGGAATGGGGTCTCTTTACTTGCAGTATGGTGTAGAGAAAAGAGTGTGAGGTTGGGAAACAGTTATCTCAGATCCTTTGAAGAAAGTTTATGGGTAAATGGATGGATGAAAAAGTGAATGGGCTTGTTATCAATGGACCTGGGGATTTGGCTAAACTGGGTGTGTAGGCAGGTGAAATAAGTGCTAGGCTTCCATTTCCTACCTAACAAAGGGAAATAACCACCTCTGCCCTTCTGCACAGATCGCTGTGAATTTGAAATGAGATAATGTCTTTAAGGTAATTTCATACTGTAAAATAGCAAATAGATACAAAGTAGTACTGTTACTAGCTGAAACACTGAGAATTTCAAGACCACAACAGGAAGCTAGAGGGGAGAGACTGAACTGGAGGAGTTGGAAGGGAGGTAAGAGGTGTGCATTAAAGCTGGTTCTCATCGAAGAAATCCAAAGTCAGTCTTCCAAACTTAAGGACTCATGAGATATTGAGATGTCCATGTAAAATAAACATCTTTTCAACCCCTGCTGTGAAGGTTACGAAGTACTTCACGATAGTGCAAACCACTCCAAAATGCATGCACATAGACTTGCGGACAAAATTAAGCTATGCAACCTGCGGCCACCTCATCCCCTTATTTTCCTCTTATTTTAGTCTGTTGAGCTTTAATCAAAACAACCTTGTGAAATATTTTGAAAGTAAGTTTAAAACCTAAAATGTGAAGCAGGTGGATAAAATAGAGACCATGGGAGCCACAGAACTGCAAAGAAAACAAGTAAAATATCAATTCAGGAAAGTGTTTGCAATGTGCACACTTGTGTAATGGGAAGGAAGGAGGTTTGCATACAAAGGCAGAGAGAAAAAGAATCAAGGAGGATGGGAAATAGTACTTAAGAAAATAGATAAGCTAAAAATTTGCCTCACTTTGAATCAAGCAAATGTCCTTTGAAAAAGCTGGATCACTTCAAGGGGAGGACTGAGGCACAGAATCCTTTTGAATAATAGCATTAATCAGCTATTATGTTGATAGCATTCATCAACCCAAATTTATTAAGCCCCTCCAGAGGGTGTGCACAGCTCCACTTTTTGAGACAGCCTCTTCTCTTTATAATGCAAGTTTCAGGGTGCACCTTTGGGGTCACCAGGAATCCCTCCCACTTTAAATTATTTCTCTTCTAAAACATTTGTTTGAAATAATATTGCTTGAAATGCTTGAGGCTTACCCTTCATGATTAGAAGTCCTACAACACAATCTGAATTGTTAGTTTACTAATGGTGCAATGCAAAGATTAGCAAAACAAGGAGATTTAGCGTCCTTTGCCCAAGCTACACAAATATTGATAAAGCTTGTGGGGTAACCTAATTTATTCTATAAGCCTCATTGGCATTTCTGTGACAAAAGTAAAGAAAGAACAGTTGTGTCAGTATAAAGCCATGACCTATTTTAAAGCCTAAAGTCTTATAGGTTTTTTCATTTCTGGTTGCTAAGATATTTTCATGATGGTGTATTAATTTTGCACTTATTGTAAATGCATTTAAAAACCATACCACTCCATCTTAACGTATAAGAATTTATATTACAAAAACCTTCAACAAAGTGGATGTCCATCAAAATTCGAAGGAGGAAACAAAAGTAATACCCCCAAAAAAAGTTCGTGTGATCAAGAATCCAAAAGGTAAAATTTACCTTGGGGAAATAAAAGCTGAACTATAAGTGAGATGGAAGCACTTAGAATTATTATAGAGTTAGAGCAGCACTAACCAAATGGTGGCTGTTAGCCACATCTGAGCACTTGAAATGTGGCTAGTGCAGCTGAGGTACTGAATTTTAACTTAATTTCATTTTAATTGGCTTAAATTTAAAAACTGATCATTTATTATTGGAGAACTTTTAAGTATGTTCAAAACAACTTGGTATGTAAATCTACTTCAACAGTAAATTTTATGAAATCTAAATACACTTCAAGTATTGTATTTCTGATGAATATATAGTGTCTGAATTGAGATGTGCTGTAAAACACACACAAGATTTTCAAAATTTAGTACAAAAAGAATTTAAATATTCCATTAATAATTTTTAATATTGATTTACATATTTAAATGATAATTTTTGATATATTAAGTTAAATATTATTAAAATTAATTTCCCATGTGTATTTTTACTTTTTTAAATGTGACTACTAGAAAATTTATAACTCCCTGAGTGGCTCACATTTCATTTCTAATGGACAGTGGTGATTTAGAGCAGTATGCTCCCAGGCACAGATGAAAGTTTACAAATAATTAAATAATAATTCTCTCCATAAAGACAAACTCATAGCCAAAGGAAACTCATAAAGCATATTTTGAAGGTTCAGACACAAGTAGCCCATATGAAGAAAGAAAGGTGATATCGGCTTCCTGACCCAGTCAGGGTGAGGCCACATTCAGGAGGGTCTGTTCAAGCTTTGGGGACCTCACAGTGAGAAATGTGCACCGTGTGTGGAGTGCAGAGCAAGTCAAAAAGAATTACTGAATGATCAGAGGGGTTGACTTATGGGCTGGGGCAGGGGTGGGTTGGAGGGGGATGAAAGAATGAAACCCAAAGAAGGACTGAAGATGATCTAATTGTCTGCAAAGACAGAGGAGAATTAGCTGGCATGAGGAAAGAGGTTGAACTAGAAGTAATGGGATAAAGGAAAGAGGAAAATTTAGGCTTGAGACATTTCAAGTTGAGGAAAAACTAGAAAGGGCTCGGGGGTGGGAAAGCTGATCCAAGCTTGAGGAAGGAATGGAGGACTTGACCTAGGGGTCTTTCCAACTCTGGTTTCTAAAATCTTTTCTTGGGTGGTATATTAATCTGCTGATGGAGTAGGCATGGCAGGCAAAGGAGGAGTTGGGAGAACAAATCGGATAGCTCTGTGGCAGGACTGGAATGACGATTGTCTCTCTGCTTCTCTGGCTTCTGGAAGCATCATTTTGGTGCCATTGCTGTGTGTCCCCTTTTGGGAACCTCTATAGTGTCCATCTGACAACCATGTATATCTGCACAAAAACTCCACCACAAAGAGTGTGTCACAAGGCAAATCTGCTAAATGACTTGGAGGGTTGGGGGTCCGCAGACATGGTGCACTTGTTTGTACTGAGTGTTCCTTCCCCACTCTGTTTCCTTTGTGAAACAGCAGTAGAAAGAGCCAAGCCCAGGGCCAAAGATTGAAAACAGACTGACATTCACACACACGCACCAAACTTATTTCTTTCTCAAGAAACTTCCACATTCGGTGCAGAGACTCCTCACAATTACTGAGAGGGGAGACATTATCTACAAGACAAGCTAGATCACCAACTTAAAAATACGCTATAAATAGTTGTCATCAATCTTCAAACATCACCTTGGCAACCTTTTTGATAACAGCGCCCATGCTCCAATGAAAGATTACCCAAAACAATGTGTTTCCAAAGGCACTGGAAAGGAAATGAACATTTCACTTGTATTAAATCAAGTACACTGTATTAGGAAGAAACTTTTCCTAATTGTCAAGGGTATATATCAGGTAGGAGGGGATAGTGCATCCTTTTTTCCTCACTTCGTAAAGTCTCCTTACTATTAAAGAAAAAACTCAAGGATAGAAAGCAATGATGCTCTAAACTCCTGCACACATACCTCTTGCAGTTTCCCCTTATTCTGCTAATTTCTTAAACTTAGATAGGCTAGTTTTCATTTTCAAAAATTAGCTGAGATGTGGGACTTTTTTATAGTCCTCTAATTAAGAGCATGGATTCTAGAATCAGAGTGCCAGGGTTCAAATTCTGGCTCTCCGACTTAAGAGAGGGTAAGATGCCTTCTCCTCTGGGCCTGTTTCTCATCATTTGAGTGGTGTGGCATCTCTCTCATAGAGTTACTTAAAGAAGTTCCTGAGCCGAAATACATGAAATTCTTAGCATAGTGCCTGGCACATAGTACACATTGACACATATTCTTTGTTGTTACTATTTCTGTGTTGCTGTTGTCATGATCGTTAATACCACTGGTACCATTGATATAGTACCAGAAAGCTATTAGGGAAATGTAAGCAGTTAAAACGATTGAAAGCAGAAATTTAAAGAAATCCAGTTCTCCATAGGTGAGGAGCCGGTTGCCCTACCTGCCCAGTACATACTGAAGAGTAGACTTCACTCTTTATTTAGCAAAACGTCTCTTGAAGTTTAAGATCAAATGGCTTGGACGAGAGTATTTGAAATCGCCATTGCACAATGCTGCTAAGGCTAAACTGGGATAAATTATTAGCATGGCCCTGGAACTCTGCTTCATTGTGCAATCAAGAGATTCTGTATGGTTTTACTTTTCAAACAAAAAAAAAATTATCAAAAACTAGAACCAGAAAACATTTGGAATTTTTTTTTTTAGTCCATGGCCAGATCTTACAACATCAGTGATTTAAACCAGGCATAGAATATGAACTCAGCTAGGCCCCTAATATTTCTGCATTACTTGGTTACAGCAAACAATGCAGTCACTGGCTGCTGGTGAAATTCTGCAGCATGTGAAGGCTAAAGGGCTGTGCGGGACAACTGGAATCTCACTTTCACAGAGTTCCTCCCTGGCATGCTGGAATAACTTAGTACTACAATGCTTAAGTCTTCTGCACCATAAGTAAAAAATAAAAATATTAAATTTAATAAGCTCAGAAACTAAAAATCAAAGCCACATTCACTGCCAAAGAAGCCAACTAACAATGTTGTGAAGCAAGGACAGAGAAATCTATATTCACCCTGGTTTAAATTTCCAAGAAAATGATAGCAGAAGAAAGAATATGTATGTAACTACAATATACAGTGAGCTGTGGCCTCCTTTCCAAAAGTCTTCAAGAAGTACACACGGGATTTCATAAGCCCATTATGAACTGAGTTTCTAAATGGCTACGCTTCTGCCAGCACTGCTTTTCCTGAAAGAGGAAGCTGTTTACTTGCATCTTCTATGCTGTCTTTTCGAAAGAGCCATTAAGTGTTAGAAGCAGCACAGCTACAAACAAGTACCTGGAAAGAATGGGATCAAGGCGATGGTACAAAGCTTTGTCCCAGCAATCTAAATGCAGGTGTCAGAGACACAAACCAGGTGGCTAAAAGGCTTCTTTGTTTGAAGCTGTCAGTAGGAGGACCTGATTAATCTCATCCCCATCCCCAAACTCCCTTTTAACTATGTCAAGACATCCCTCACGTGAGGAAGTCTACAATGACATGGCTATGTGCTAAGCTCAGTTAATGTGGCCCTAGGTTTAAACACTTCAGGTTGAAAGTGGATAATTGGTGGTAGTGGATTTTAAAAGCTCACACAGGTGCCTTTGAAAAGAGGTCAAAAGTCAAGTGCATCTCTCCTGAGAGTATTGGTGAGCCCTTCCTAAAGAGATCAAAATTCTTTTACACAAACCCCCAGGAACTTGTAAGAACTGTTATTAATTTAATTCTGTATGTTCCAAATAATGGAAAAACAATACCACATGTGTATATTACCAGTAACCTGGGCATATTTGTTCCAGAGAGGTACATGCTAGATAGATTTTCACCTGGCACTTCTGGATTGCTAATGAAGTAATCCACTTTCTACTGGGGCAAAACTGGGAGTTCAGATCAGGGTAACGAACCTCAAAAATGGTGAAAAGCCTGAGGGAAAAAAGAGTGTAAACACATGAATGTGTAGTCATATACTGAATGTATTTGTAAAACCAAAGCTATGGAGTTTTAACTACAACTCAATAAAACAAACATTGCTGTATATATTCTGACTTCAAAAAAAAGTGTGTTATTAAGGATTTTTTTCTCCTTTTATTTAATATAAGTTACAAAGTTTCATCATCATAACATCTTTTCCTTGTTTTGAAAAGTACCGAAACACCCCAACCATTAATTGGTACATTTCAAATACCAGTTGGGAAGAGTTTTCTAGTTTAATTTGAAGGTCTTCCACTGTCCATCTTTATTTATTCTTTCCTCCACTTGTTAGACATTTTATTCAATGTGTCTACTATTGTATTACACTTAAGATTGCGTTATTTGCTAAAATACCATATTTGAAGCTAACTTTAGAACAGGGACACCTAATTAGGAAATTTGGTGTTTTGCATATATCCAGGAAAAATATTTAATTTTATATCTTTGTGTTTGCATATAAAAAGCTACAATAGCACAGCAATAATTTTTTTTAAAAAAAAACCTTTATATATACCCATTAGCATGGCTATTTAAAAAAATACAAGTGTTGGTGAGGATGAGGAGAAATTGGAACCCTGTGCACCATGGGTCAGAATGTAAAAAATGGTGTAACCGCTATGGGTCCTCAGAAAGTTACACATGGGTTCACTGTATGACCCAACAGTTTCATTTCTGGGTATATATCCGAAAGAATTGAAAGCAGGGACCCAAGTAGATATTCATACACCGATGTTCAGAGCAGCACTATTCTAAATAGCCCACGTGTGAAGCAAGCCACATGTCCACAATGGATGAATGAATAAACAAACATAGTATATACATACAATGGAATATTATTTAGCCTTAAAAAGGAAGGAAATTCTGACACCTGCTACAACATGGATGAACCTTGAAGACATTATGCTGAGTGAAATAAGCCAGACACAAAAGGATAAATATGGTATGATTCTACTTATATGAGGTCTCCAGAGGGATCAAATTCATAGAGACAGAAAGTAGAAGGGTGGTTGCCAAGGGCTAGGGGGAGGAGAAATGGGAAGCTACTCTGTAATGGATCGAGTTTGGGAAGGTCAAAAAGTTCTGGAGATGGATAGTGTGATGGTTGCACAATAATGTGAATGTACTTAATGCCGCTGAACTGAACACTAAAAATGGCTAAAATGGTACAATTTATATTATACATATTTTACCATAATAAAATTTTTTTTAATTAAAAAACCCTTCCTACTTACATTAGTGCTCTGAAGTTGGGGTCTGGATTGGGTGTTCTTGCTTGATTGACTGCACTTAACAAGTTTGGTGCACTGTTACTAATCAAAAGAAAATGTGTTTCTTTTAAGACCTTAAAGAATCCAACTGGCCTGAGCAAACAGATAAAAACAAGGGTGTAGCTGACATTTTGAAATTGGTACACAAATTCTTGGACCCACTCACTTTATACTTAAAATTAGGAAAGAATGTTTGTCACTAAAATTTTTAATGAAAATCACAGGTTTGTCACAGAAGTTTTGCCACAAAATCATGGTTTCACTCAAGAAATGGGGAAAGAAGAGGAAAAAAACTCTTTGAGAAATAACACTTTAATTCAAATTTAATGTTAAGCACACATGTTCGTGGTGTGTAGCAAAGCAAAGTTAATAGCATAAAAAGTAATATGACATTTGATTAACTGGTGTTAGACTGAGCGTGTTAATTGCAGAGAAGCAAGACTTGCCAAGGCGTGTCAGAAGCTCAGCCTCCAGTTTGAATCCGAATACAAAGGAAATGGCTCTCAGATCTGAGTAGCTGCTTTAACATTTACACAAGTCCAAGAAATTCCAAGCTCAAATCCCAGGAACATAAGTCTATTTATTCTACTTAAAGTGTTAACCGGGGACAGTTCAATTAACAGCACGTAACATTTTTTGAGAAGACCTCAAAACCCCTTAACTTGCCAATAATAGTTTAAAGACTCCACAGTGTTTTAAAGTCTGGGAAAGGATTCAGTGTCTACCAAAATGGAGATTGCCCTTGGAGAGCTGGCTAAAGACTTTGGTTAACCAAGAAGCTATAAACCCCAGTGTTCTTATTACTCACATATCTCTCACTGTTGATAGATCACAGTAGTTCACTTGATTGCTTATAATTAGCAGTATCCTCTTGTAGATCTTCACCAACAAAGAGAAAGTCATAGAACCCAATCCTCCCAATCTCCACTTTCCCAGCCAATTTTCACCTACCAGTAAAGTAATAATAGGAACAATAACAACAGTAATAATAACCAGAGTAAGATAATAATAATAACAACAATAGTGATAATAACCAGAGAGATGGATGGTCATAGAGAGATTGGGGAGTCACACTTGATTTCTGCTGTCTCTTAGTCTCATGGTTGAAGACTTTCTTAAACAAAACACACACACAAACACACATACACACAATTTTAGTAAAATTAAGGGCCACAGAAGTTGAAGCTTCTAGTAGAACTAAAGTTTAGGAAGTGCTATTCATTATCTTTAATAAGCATTATTGGTGAATAAGTTGCTAGCTGGGATACTAACAAGTAGTTCCCTGCTTTTGACACTGGCTGCATAAAGATTCACCCAATTATAAACTTCATGGAGTCAGAGACTATGTCTGTCACGTCCACAACTAAATCCTCAGCTCCTAGCACAGTGCTGGTCCATGTTAGTCACTCAATACAAATATGTATGGGATGAATGAATGAATGAATGGACAAATAAAGACAGATGATGTTATTGACAGCCATTGGAAACTTAAAGAACTTAAAACAAATTATGAAATGCTTACTATGTGCCCAACACCATTCTAAGTGGTTTACATGGAATAAGTCATTTCATCCTTAAAACAGTCCTATGAAGTGGTCCTATTATTGTGCCCCTTTTATAGTTGAGGAAACCGAGGCACAGAAGGATGCATAGCTTAAGTTGTGGAGTTGAGAAGCAGGTAGTCTGGTTTCAGAGTCTACACTCCTATGCTTACCCATGATACAAAAATCTTAAACTAAGACTGATGACGTTAAAAGTAACAGGAACTCTGACCCAACCCTCCCTAAAAACAGACCTTGAATGTATACTTTTTTTTTTTTTTTGCTGAGGAAGAGTCATCCTGAGCTAACATCTGTTGCCAATCTTCCTCTTTTTGTACGTGAACCGCTACCACAGCATGGCCACTGACAAGTGGCATAGGTCTGCACCCAGGAACTGGACCTAGGCCACCGAAGTGGTGCACACTGAACTTAACCACAATGCCAGTGGGGCTGACCCGAATTTATACCATTTTTTAAGTACTAAGGTGGGTCATTTCAATCAGAAATGCTCACTTATAGGCATGAAAATGGAATTACTAAGGGGAAAAAAATAGCAATGTGTTAGTGTGTCAGCCAAAGCAATGGTTTTTAAAAATCATTTCCTCAGAACATCAATATTAGATGGAGAAGCCAAGAGGGCCATCTATTCCTGCTCTTTACCCTTTGCAAGTGTTTAGAACAATACCTGGCAAGGTGTGAGTGCTATCTAAGTGTTGTTACACAAGTCCCTTCTTCGATACAGCTGTCTGGTCGCTTGTTTCATGCTGCAATTCCCTCAGACACTCAAGGGATAGCCAAGTCCACTGTGAGCAACTGTAATATTAGACAACTATTTCTTATATTGAGATAAAATACAAATTGGTATTCTTCCTGCCCACTTGGGCAATTCAGAGCAACTTTTGCATAAAACTCTCTTCTGCAGGACAGCAACTCAGACATTTGCAGGTAGCACCCGTTCCCTTAAGTATTCGTCAGACATCCTCAGGCTCAGCACCTACTCATCTGGTGCCGTGAGTTCAAACTGTCTTCACCAATTTGCAAGGCCTATTGTGGATACAATCTAATCGGTCACTATGGCTCCTAAATTACGGCACCAGAATTGGACATAGTATTGCAGCAGCTTTCTGACCAAGGCAGCTTTTTAAGGGATTATTAGGTCTCATGATCTGAAAACTATTCCTGTCAATGTGACCTGTTATTATGCTAGCCATTTCTGTGCTTGCGTGGTACTGCTAGTTGGTAATAAAACAGAGGTCAACTAAAACCCCTGACCCATTACCATATGCCTTTGAACTTGTGCTTGTGAAATTAATACTTTAACCCTAATTATTTAATTTTACTTTTATTGAATTAAATTTCATCTGTTTTGGTCTAGAAGTTTAGATTATTTTTTATTTTAATTCTATTGTTAGACGTGAATTTTACAATAAAGAGAGTAAAACTTAAGCTTTCAGGACCCCTCACTGGCGCAGATCCCTTCTAAGACCCGAGAGGGGCCCTAACAACGTGTCATGTGGTCATAGTTCTGGTAGAATTGGTATAAGTCAGACATTTTCATTGTGACGAGTTCTTGATCTTCCCACTCCTTCTTCCCCTCTGTCACACATGTCCTGCGGTGCTCAGCACAGAAGTATGTGGGAATGAAGGAAAAACAAGATGTGAACTATATAGAGCCAAAAGTTAATCTGTGGAAAATTCTTCCAAATCTCACAGCTCATATATAAAAGAAACCTATAAATGTTTTCCCAAATTTGACAGTTCTAAAACTTTACATAGCACTACCAAAATAAATTTCAATTAATCATGCTAGAGATGAGACAATTATCTTTAGATTCTCTTGCTAGAAAGACATTACAAAACTTGTCCCAAATGAAGAGACAAAGAGTAAGCAGCCAAAAAATGAAGAGAAAAGGGGTATTGTGAAGATATGTCCAAAAGTTACAGATAAAATTGCTATGTGTTTTCCTAC
Organism: Diceros bicornis minor; assembly: GCF_020826845.1. NCBI lineage: Eukaryota > Metazoa > Chordata > Mammalia > Perissodactyla > Rhinocerotidae > Diceros > Diceros bicornis. The sequence continues at coordinate 3,795,029 of NC_080763.1, read as the reverse complement.
ATATTGTAGTGTTTTAGATTTTTACATTTGTAATTTGTTGCATTTTTTCTTTTTCTAAATAAATAGGTTACAGATCATAAATATTGGTAAATACTCCAGATATCAAGGCTTGGCAAAATTCTATAGCAAATAATGTATGTTTTGCTAACAGCTTAAAAAGAACCAAATAATTACTACAAGTCATGCTGCAGTAACTTCATTTGGGTGTTCCTTAGTCTTGGCAGCCTTGTACATTAGGATAACTGCAGAAGGTGTGATGATATCAGTAAGTGATGCTGGATCCCACCATATCTCCCATGATGTACCTGTGGGTAAAATGATGCCCTGGGGTCTGTGGCAGATGTGGGATAGTGTGGGGCAGTTATTTTTTAGCTGTTGAACAATTCAGCTTGGTGTCAACCTGGTGAGGGTCTCCAGGAGCAGTGTGCTCAGGCTCCTTCAGTAACACGTGGTGAATAAAATATCTGACCACAGATGGGAGTGGACTTAGGTTGTGTGGGGCCTGAAGCTCACACCTGAGGGGGCAGGGCGTGTGGGAGAAATCTCATTAGAAAACAAATACAAAATTACAGATACAAAATTGGGTATGAATATTTATTTAGAATAAAAAAAGAAATCAACACAAACTACAAATTTTAAAAAGCTGACATGCCACAAGCATCATAAAATCCAGGAAAATAACATCATATCTTTATTAATTCACTGCTTGACACACCTTTATAATATCTTTTTAGCTACAGATTTTTGGCTTTATCCTCTTTGAGGACAGGTTTGTGTTGTTTGTGACTGTATAAAATTCTCTTCAAACATTGATTTATTGATTGATTAATAAACATATCATAAAACTTCAGCAAACTAGAATAATTGGGGCAGATTAATCTAAGTGGAAAATATGAATTATAGAATTCTTAAAATTATACGAATTTCAAATACTCTTCAATATATATTACTGAGGCACGGCTAAAATATAAATGTATAATTTAAAGCAAAGTTAACATTTATAATAGAACTACATCACATAATAATGTAACATAAGTATAAAATTTCTTTAATATAAAAAATTAATGAATTCAGAAAGTGAGTTTGCTGAACCATTTACTTTGATAAAGAAATAAGGTTTGGATTGAAGTTACTTTTGAATGCTTTATTTAATTAAATCATATTTTATGATGAAAATACTACTATATTAAAATGAATTATGGTTATTTGTAGAAGTGTATTGCATATCTGGATGGGTTAATTACATTTTCTAGAAATTAGATTTAGCATATAAAACTTATTTACTGTGTGATTTCAAGAATATAGGATTTAATGGTAAGCCCTTTATTAGCATATACTAATTGATTTAACATAGCTTCATATAGTAACCTAAAAGAAAAGTAGTTATTCTGAAGTTAGATTTTTATCTATAATAAGTATCAACCATGAAAATTAACATCTGTTCACAAGCACAGAATTTCACAGAATCTTCACTGTAGCTAGTGAAAAAGAAGAACCAAAAATACACGAGTGAAATCTATAACCTACGTATAACAAACTATTTGGAGAGCTGGCAATTTACGGGAAAACTATAGTGAAATCTTCTGCAAACTTTCCTCCAAATGTGAAATTTATATATTTGTACATTGTATAAAAGGAGGCTAATGCTCAGAGAAAGGCAACTAAATTTCTTCAGCACCACCAGGGACTCTTCATGCTAATACTAATCAAAGACAAGCCAGAGAGTCTCGGGACAGCTGGGAAAGCTTGACGCAGATTTCAAGGCTGCTGCAGGAGGCTGGGTATAGGGTTCCATCGTGTTTCTCAGAGTCCATCTCCTCACCAGCCCCTTTTTTGACCCAGCTATTTCTGGTGATAATTACACCCCTTTTGTTTCATTTGCTTAAACACTAGAATTTTTCATTGTTTTGGTTTGGTGAATTACTCAATAAAATAAAATTTACGCTAAGCACCAATTAGACAAGTAGTTCTCAACCCTACATGCATATTCTAAACACCAGGGAAGATCTTTATAAATCTGATGCCTGGACTCCATCAGAATCTCTCATGTCAGGTCCCAGCATCAGAAAAAAGCTGCCAAGTGATTGGAATGTGAATCCAGAATTGAGAACCAGGCAGAGAATAATGACCCTGTCCGGATGATTGTAGGAATGGTAGGGCAGCAAAGTCATCAATTCATTTTGTTGTGCTTTTTGGAGTGCAGCCAGCTTAGAAAGGGAGACCGTAAAGACTTGCCCATAAATTCCAGTGCCTCTCAGAAGTCTCAGACTCAAATCCAGAAGGGCTGCATGTAAAACAAAAGAAAACAAAACAAAAACAATAGGGAGTCCCCAATGGGGCAAATAGGAGTGCAAGCTCCACCTGAAGCACATGGCTGTGACTCAGCTCTTGTCACCTACGGCTGCGCAGAATGTGAATCACTGTAGCTGCATATTTTAATTTTTTGAGAGAAATCAGGTAGGAGTGTGTGTGTGTGTGTGTGTGTGTGTGTGTGTGTGAAATCTTCTGACTTTTCAAAAAATTTTACGAAGTTGGAAAGCAAACAAAGCCTGCCTGCTTGAGTCGTCAGTCCTGTACCAAGGACCAAAAGCAAACAAATTAGACATTGGACATGTGACATGCAACAAAAATAAACATTCGTCCACACTGTCATTTATCCCTAGAAATATTATCTCACACTACTATTAAAAAAGAAAATGAGTACTTGTTTAAAAACCACATTAAAGTCATTTTGAGCGATGTGAGATCATAAAATTCTGTTCTAAAAATGAACACATCAGTGGAATACACATATTATGAAGGGTGTCCATGCAGACTTTCCCAAGAAGGGGAGTGCTAATACGAAAGGGACAGATGGCTTGTGATTATTGAAATCGATAGATAAGTGAAAAAAAGAAAAAATCCATTCTACTCTCAAGAAAAAAAATATTTAATAGGTAAAATGTAAAAACTGCACCAATCAGCTCAAAGTAAGACAGCTTTTTTAGCAATACATTTTTTAAAATTTTCCAAATATTTTTATAATATTATTTATGTGCATATGTTAAAATACCACGAGCCGGGTAGTCAGGCCACATCCCAGTTCCGGCATTACTAACTGTGAACCCTGAGCAAGCTACTTTGAACTCAGTTACCAAAAGTGTCAAAAAAATAATAATACATATGATTGCTCAAAAAATTATATTACATAATACAGTTTAAAGCGCCTTGTGTGTAGTAGATGTTTAAATTAACTTTTGGCTGATTGTTTGTGAAAATAGTAATTATATATGCACTTACATTATAGGAGGGATTCTGAGATTACTGCTATTCATTTTTCATTTATTTCCTGTCTTATAAAGACATTAATTCAGTCTGTAACGTTAGCTACATTGTGTAGCTACAATCATGTTCAAGCTAATGTGTTCAGAACTGTAGAAATCCAAAGAAGATCAATATAGGTCCTTCCATTAACAAATACTTATTTCATTCATGTTAGTCACCCAACATTTAGTGAGGTCCTCCTACGTACCAGGTACTGTTCTAGACAACCAGGACACATCTCTGAATAAGACAAAGACTATTCTGGCTCTTACGGAGCTTAAATTATAGTGGAGTTAGTTAAACAATGAACAAATAAGAAACTTAAGTAGTACTAGGTGCAAAAAAACATACACTAGGCTTGTGCACTAGAGCGTGACTGGATGGCTGCTTTAAATTAGGTGTCAGCCAAGAAAGGGCTCTCTGAGAAAGTGAGGTGACTCTTGAATGACAAAAGAAAGCTAGACACGCAAATCGAGTCTGGGGAAGGGTGGTCCCTGTGATGGGAACAAGCCTGGCTGTCAGGGAGCAGTATGAGGCTCATGGGTGCGAGTCCGGTGGGCAAAGGGGAGTGTGGGATGAGGTAAAGAAGGTGCAGTCAGCAGGGCCGTGTCATCTGGGGACTCACAGGCCAGAGTAGGGGACATGAATCTTACTGTAGCAGGGAAAGGAAACCCTCACTTATAACACTAAGGAATATTAAATAAATGCCATAAAAGCAAGAGGATGTGGAAACCCAGACGAAGGCTGTTAGTTCTGCTTGCCTTGAGGGGGTTCAGAAGGCTTCTGGAGAAGTGGGTTTGAACTGGCACGTGGAGGACAAAGCAGAATGTGATATAAACGGGCAGAGAAAGACGGAGAGGACGTTCTAGGCTGGGAACACTGTAAAACAAATACAGGGTGGTGGGGGTGGGGACCCAGAGAAATGTGGAGATAGATCAAGCCAAAAAGGGAAACTCCTAGCTGGGGAAGAGTCTTTAATCCAGACGAGGAAAGCAGGCCTGTCCATAGCCAGGGAAGCTGCTTAGCATACGGTTGGAGGACAACCTCCTGAAGCAGCCGGGAAGCTTCTTTATCTATTTCACAGCGCTGGGTACATTAGAGACACTCACACAGTGTCTGCGGATTAGTTAGACACCAAGAGGGACTGCGTGTGGCCGCAATGCTCTATCGTTGTTCCTTGGGTATCTCTAGCCCCTGTATTCATTTATGTATTCTAAAACATAGACAGATGACTTCCAGGAAAACCATCTGACCACGCAGATTTCTAAGGCACACGCTCTTTGGTCCGGCATTTACACCTTTAGGAATACACAGCCTATAGAAATACTCACACAAGTACACAGAAATTGCGTGTGCAAGGATGTTTGGTGAAGAGCTATGGGACTCCTATATGCCGCCACTCTGAAGTCCTGGGAGCCACCCTGAACACTCAGACATCATCCAAAAAAAGCAGGGGGACTTAGAAATGGGAAAGCAAGGAATTACCTAAAAACTCAAGCTCCAAGGTGGACCATTTCAATCAGCATTTTTCAAACTGTAGGTCATGATCCATTAGTTGATCAAAATGTCAATCCAGGGTGTTGCCACTGACACTTTTTTTTTAATTTAAAAGAATGAGTAAAATAGAACAGAATAGAAAGCATTAGCGTGAATTGAACATCATAAGGGTAAGTGTTGTGTTTCATAAACACATTGTTCCTTTTTATATACATATATACATAGGCATCTGTGCACCGGCTTGTGAGGTAAGATGTGTTTCTTACTGTGGGTCATAATAAAAAAATTGAGAGATATTAGTTAAAATTATTTTTTTTTACTAATGTTAAACCAGATGTTATATTTTTTTAATCCACTGATAGTAGGTAGGAGCTAATTAGGAAAACCCACTCCATTATATATGTATATAAATTTATGTCATCTGTAGGGCCATGAGAAGGTCCAAAAGTATACACACCAGTTAACTGGAAGATGTTATAAGAGGGGAGAACTTTTATTTTATATTTTGTATACTTTAAATACTATTTACCTTTATACACTTCTGTATTGTAATTTTTTCAAATAAAGAAAAAGTAGAGGGGCCTGCCGGGCGGTGTAGCAGTTAAGTTTGCATGTTCCACTTCCGCTGCCCTGGGTTCGCCTGCTCGGATCCTGGGTGGGGACCTACTCACGGCTCATCAGGCCCTGCTGAGGCAGCGTCCCCCATAGAAGAACTAGAAGGACCCACAACTAGGATATACAAATTTGTACTGGGACTTTGGGAGAAAAAAGAAAAAAAGAGGAAGATTGGCAACAGATGTTAGCTCAGGGCCAGTCTTCCTCAAAAAGAAAAAGACAGAAAGAAAAGAAAAAGCAGATGTGTAAGAATATCCTGCCTATTGAGTATTCAGTCAATTAATATGAAATGTGCCATAGTCCTTCAGCCAAAAGTCAGAGGGAAATGAAAGGGGAGGAAGCCACTTTCCCACCGTGGAAAGTTGGTGGTGAACTAGAAGGAACATGAGTGACAGAAGTCAATATGTGGCCTGTTTATTTATGTCCCAGCTAATTTATAAAATGATTTGAGGCAGTTGGTTGTTTGGAGAGCCAGAAGACAGGGGACAAAAAACAACCTGAGGAAAAAATCTTAGAAGAAACCCTGGCACTAGAAACGAGACTTGAAAAGTGGGGAGAGGGTGAGACTCAGGGTAAAGGGGAGGAGCTACAGAAAATTCAGCGCTCACAACAAAATAAAGCTCTGAGGAACGTTCATATACTGACCAGAGGGCCCTGACCCATTAGGAAACTGTGGAGTTTGGAAGAAAAGAGCTGCTACCTAGAGCTCCATGACGCTAGGTGCTCCTGTGACCACGTGATGAAGGCCAGTGGCCAGGCAGTTCCCTCTGCTCACCATCGCTCAATCTCACCAGCCTGTCACCTCCTCCTTTATCATGGGGTTCCACCTGCTGCACAGATGAGGTGCTCGTGTTCATGGGCCAGGCTCCGGACAGTGCTGGGGGCACTCAGAGTTTGTCACTTTGCCTCTCCTTTCTTATGATTCTATGATTGAACAGCCTCATTTCTGGCTGGCACTTGCTTGCAGTAGCTATGTCAATAGCTTCAATTAGATCTCATCCAAGAAGCAGTGTGGGTCACACTGGGTGGCACATAATTGCTTAGCTTTTGCATCAGACCAGCTCTCGTGCATGAGGACAGCAGGCATTGATATTCTTCTAGCTTGCCTTGTCCTGCTGTTCCCAACTGGTTCTATGGTGTCTCACCTTTCCCAGAATGAACTAATTGAAAATGGTCATTCTGTGTATTTGGTGCTTACTGGCTCGGAGGTGATAGCACAGATTTCTTTTTATTGGCAATAACATAAATGTGAATGGCAATTATACTACCTTTATAAAGCTGGCCGAAGCCAAGTACCGGGATGCCAGATGTACTAAGCAGCATTTTCAAAGGCAGCAGGCTTCTGTCTTCTGGATTCTAATGAAAACATGCAAAAAGTGCAAGGCCTCGAGTAAATGCATCATGACTCACTGGAGTAGACCAACCCCAAGCTAAGCCTGTGCAATTTCTTGTCAGTTAGAAAGTCCGTTTAACAGTGGCAATGGGTAAAGTACTTTCCTAACTAAATATAAAACCACAAATTCTCATCATATCACTTTACACACAAAATTCCTTGGAAGCAGCAAACATGTCTTAGTCATATTTGAAATTTCAGTACTCAGCAGTGGTGTTGCCATAGCACAGCTCAATGAAACATGAAGTGAGTACACTAATGGGTAAGCTCCTTAAGATAAGGTAGACGTAAGGCCTCATTTCACTGACGACTATTAGCTGATTACCACAAAACATTTGAATCCTAAAAGCAAAGGCTGATTCTATTCATGAAATCCTGCATTTGTAAATATTAATTATTCTTTTTTCTGGCTTTCCTCCATTCCAGTCATTGAGAAAGCTGCAAGATTCCTTGATCTCAATTTTTATGGCAACTAAAATACATCAATTCCCTGTGTGCAAATTATCAATAGAGTATTTACCCAGCCATTCAATATTGGCAGCTTCACCCTGGTCAGTCCTTCCTAAATCATATTGATGATGCTTAATTTTTGTGAGCAGTGAACTCTATTAATTATCTTTTCTACTGCTCTTTGATATTTTATTGTAAGGAGATCTGTTCCTTTAATAAGTAAGTAGCAGGGACATAACACACCCATAACAAAACCTAACTCTGTTTTTCTCTTCCCATCCAGCTTTTCTTCTTTCACAACAGTTTAAGACCAAAAATCCATATAAAGTCAGACTCTTAATGTTAAATGCATTTTTATAGAGGCAAGTGTCTGTGAAGGAAATTTTATAAGAGCAAACGATCAATTGCATTTTTAAAAGCAACTCCTACACATACTGCTGGGTAAATTGCCGAAGGGTTCACTGTATTTCCCACACTAGGACCAATGGCGAAGGACACTCAAGAAGTAGCTAAATATTTCAAATGCCTGGGTTAAGCTTAGAATTAAGCTTAGAAACTTAATTTTAAAAAACTTGATTGAGATAATGCAGGAGCAGTTTCAGAATAACGACTGTTATTCAGATTCTCTTTCCTGGTTTCACAGGACTATATTTTTAATGATCCTATTCAAAAGTTAGTCATTCATCTGATTAGATAGAAATAAGTATTTTCCAAATGCTTCTTACTGAGCAACAGATTTATACTATTAGTCGTATCAGCAGTGCTTTTTCCCCTGTGGGCCAGAATTTACAGTCTTGATAATAAACGACAGCCATTAGAGAGGCCTCTTGGAGCAATTCACCAGCTGTGATGAAACTACCATGGTCTCTCCTTTGTGGTTGAGACAACGATGGCAATTTCTCAGTGGTTGACTGTAAGCCCTTTTCTAACCATAGGCTTTCCAGGTTGACCAGTGGCAATGTTAACAGTAACTAATCTGATGCCAGCCAGCTCTAGACACCTCACCTCTTCATTTGATCAATTGCACTTAGTAGGAAATAAACAGTACTATGTACTTCTGCATGGGAGATACTCACCCATCTTACTTTAGAAATAAGCTTCTCTCACAAATCACTTTTAAGACTGCATAGCATATAATCAAGTGCTGATGACATGAACCTGCTCTTGGGTGTAGTGGACATAACCTCAGCCAGCATGGATGCTATTGTAGGTCTGCAGAATCCCAGTGAAGACGAAAGAAAACTTATGCCAGGGGACGGAAGTGGTTAGTTACCATAGAGAGATGACTGTGTCTCAATAAACCACTGTTCTTAAGGCGAATGGAGGAGCAATGGAAGTTGGGTAAGAAAACACCTTCCTCTCCAATAGCAGTCTAAGTCAGTAATTCAAAGGAATTGGGTTTTACTGCCTCCCAGGCAAAGTCTTAGTTTTCCATTGAGAGAGTGAATTTGCTGCCATTTTGAGTAAGCATTCACATCACACCACGTCCCGTAGTCAGAAAGAGAAAAAAAAGGCACTTTGCTCATGAGATAAATAAGCAAAACCAAAAACACAGACAAAAACAGGGATACTATGTCTACCTCCAGTCCCCTAAACACAGGAAACTTTGAGCCTTGCTGATAAGTTACTATCTCCCTAACAAAAACAGCTTTTTCTCTGATGTTTTGCAATGGATACAATACAATATTTGAATGAAGAAACGGCTCTTTTTCTTTCCACCATGTGCAGACAAACTCAAACCTTGATAATTTTGAGTTTTATCCCTCAAATAGCCATCTAACCTTTGAGGAGCCAATCTTTTTAAATTCTAGTCTTTCTTTACAAGTAAACTACTTTTCTTTTCTTAAAACTTTTTGTCCCTGAATCTTCTATTTTCTTATCACACCCTTGAGGCCCAGTAACCATAAAGATGAAAAAACAAACAAAAAAAAAGACTTGGCAAACAAACGTGGCATCCTTCCTGATTCTCCAAGTTCAGAGAAGGTGATTTGCTTTCAGCCTGGTGCAGGCGGAGAAGGTTGAAAGCACCTGGGGCTCACTGGGATGAAAGGGCAGCATTCTTCAACAGCGTCTCCTTGGGAAGCAACATCTGGAAGCGCAGTCTCAGACTGTTCCATCCAGGAAGCTGAAGCTGAAGAGGAACTGGGCGTGGCTGGAAATTCCCCGAGCCTTAACTCCTTACCCACCTTTCTAGCCCACACAAGAAAATCCACCTCTGGACAGACATAAAATAGGCAGTTCCAAGAACTACATCTAGGGCCGGCCCCGTGGCTTAGCGGTTAGGTGCATGCGCTCTGCTGCTGGCGGCCCGGGTTCGGATCCCAGGGACGCACCGCTTCTCTGGCCACGCTGAGGCCGCGTCCCACATACAGCAATTAGAAGGATGTGCAACTATGACATACTGCTATCTACTGGGGCTTTGGGGGGAAAGTAAATAAATAAAATCTTTAAAAAAAAAAAAAAAAGAACTACATCTAAAGAAGCCTGTGGTACAGATGTTAGGCCCAACCGGGAACTTCAAAAGAAGTCATTTTCAAATCCAAAACACTTGAGATCAACTAGGACAAAGTATTACTTGACTTACTGAGGTCAGTAGATTAATTTTTCTTCCTTTTCAGGACCAGAGATTACTGAATCAGCCCAGATGCTTTGAACTTTCAAGAATAAGAAATCCTGTTGGGGCTTGGGAACCGAGATGGCGTTCTTCTCATAAAGCACTGTTACACACTGTCTGGCCAAATAGACTCATTGTGTCATAGGAGAGTCAGCCATCATCAGACAAATCAAGATCAAGAGAAGAAATTCAACATGCACTTAATCATGAAGGCCAAGTGTTTCCTGTATTTTTTGAAAATGAAACTGTTATTAAACTATTTAAAAGTTATAACTTACATAGAAAAGAACTGCAACTGTGACATCAGCACGCCCTGTTGGCCATTCTGTGTCTAGTCCAAGACTCATAATCATCTCATTCAACTGGAAACAACCTCCTTTATCTTTTATTGCTGGAAACTGAATAATAAACTGAATGTTAAAAAGAAGTAAAGAAGGTACATAAGGAGGAGAGTTGCTTTTAGAGGCAATAACAGCTAGAAATGTTCCAGTACCACTCATGCATTCCCTCACGTCTCTCAAGTGTTTATTCACTCCCCTATTTACACTCTATTAATCTCCTTTAGTGAACTTCATCTTTCAGTTCAGTTACTCCTTAACTTCTCCCAACCCCGTTTCTCTTCATTTCATTCTGTATATATCAAAAACGAAATAGTATTTAGCTAATGCCCACATTTTCTTCATTTACTAAGTTTCATAATATTTTTTGTTCATTGTGTATTTATTTATACATTATCTTGGAGTTCAAGGGCCATAGAGCATTTCCACACTACGTGTTACTACCATATACCTGAGAACATTATCCACATGTGCTAAAAATACATGTCATATCTGTTAGATTTACTTTATGTGAAGTAGCCCCAAAATACCAAGGATAGATGGTGAGGGGACCATAGAGTGTTTCATGGTCATTTTTAGTTTAAATCGATACTTTTCAGCCTGAGATATTATGATGCTTCTGAAGGGGAAAATAAAACAGAAAGGTAAAAAGGACTAAGAGATTACAGAGTAAATTCTGAAGAACTAGCAATAACAGTCATATAATCTAAACCACAATAATATTAGGTTGTACTTTTATAGCACTTAATACTTTTCAAAGATCTCTCACCTACATCATCCCATTTGATTGAAAATGATCAGTATTTTTTCTTCCATAATGAGGACCAACCTATTAGAAAATCATGTTTGAGAATGATTCCATTAGATTTCCTAAATACCTTAATATGGATAAAAGAAATAATCAAGCTAGACATAATGGAAAACTTCCCAGCTGGGTGAAAGTTGTCTGATGCTAACACAGGTGCCAAAAATTTTAGATTTTGTTGCCTAAAGACACTTAAGTATCTGACATGTACTTAACTTTCTGAAATGGTTTAGGTGCAACCCTATCTATGGGAAGAAGAATGTATGGGTTGACTACACTGGCAAGTGGGTAGCTTTCAGTATTCCATATTATTAATGTAGAGTCGCAGTTCCCTAACCATCTTGAGGCCATTCACCTTACTCTGAAGAGAACCAAGCTTCCCTGAACTAATGGTCTTACCCAGTGGTTGGCATAAGAATCAATATCATTCAACATGGTTTCTCCATCACTAGCTTTCTCACTCTCAGGATGATGCGTGTATGCATTATCCTCTTCCCTTACCCTGTTTTTCTCCCTATAATTTATATTTATCCTAATTTTATCTCTTGGGAACTTGTAGAACCTTCTAATTCCTCTTGTGCAGGATAGCCTTTATATCTTTTAGTTCCCTTTCATCCAAGCTAAACATTTCTTGGTTATCCAAACCCTCGGCATCTTGATTTATCAACTTTGAAGACACTTTAGTTTATCTATGTCCCTCTGAAAGTGTGGTGTCCAATACTGATTACAACACTCTAAGTATAGTTTGACCAGAGCAAAAGAGAGTAGGATTGCCACTTTCCCCAGACTAGGCACAATACATGTACTAATACAGTCTAAAAAGACATTACCTTTGCTGGAAGCAATGCCACTCAGTTGGCATACGTTGCATGACTAAAACTCCTAATCTTCTACATTATATAAGCTAAGGATCTGGTGCTATAATCTTTGAAAGAACCCCAAAATTCACTTCAGAATCTCCAATCTCCATTTATGTCCTTATCTTCATCTAATCAAATCTGCTAGTCTTCAAGCACCAACATTAAAAATTAATATCATTAAATATCTTATTAGCATTTCATATTTTATGTACTATTTAGTTAGTGCTCTTACAACAGTAGTCTTTCTGGTATTGGTTTATGTTAATATATAGCGTTTTAGCTACATTTTGACTTAGATTGGGATAAACCTAACCACACCTTAGAACTTCATATCTCTAGAAAATATATCCCAACATCCAAACAATAAACCCAAAATGATTTTTGGAAGCATAACCTTATTTTGAATAGATGATTTCCTACAGGTTTAAATTGACTGGAGCATCTTTATTTTCATTAATATTTGTGTTCTAATTAGAGTTACAACATTATGTCGGTCTTAACTGTATTCTTACTTTCACTCTCCACACAAAACTATTTAGTTTTAGTCTTATCCAACAGTTGTGTTTATGTAACCATAAACTATTTATAGGTAAGCACAATTTTGCAAATAATATTTCAGGATCCCTTTCCCGGCTTGGTGACATGTAGATAGGCTGTATAACTGAGGTAAGTCTTTATGGTACAGCTCGCTGAAATCCACAGGTTCATCACTAAGTTCTATAAAGTATATCTCCTCATATCTCTTAAATCCATCTACTTCTTTCCATCCCCAGAGCCATTACCTTAGTGCAGGTCGTCATCATCTCTTGAGAAGAATTTGGCAGCATTACTGTCATCCTGCCTGTAGTACAACACCCTTCCACTGTATTCTTCCACTGCAGACAGGGTGATCTTTCCAAATATATACATCTAATTGGGTCAAGCTCTTGTTTAAAATCTTTCTGAGCCTCTGCATTGCATTCAGAATTACGGGGAGTTGCATCCTACATGAGAATTAGGTTCCAAAAATAACTAATAAAGCATAAATCCAGTACAGTCAAAATTATCCTGGAAAACTCCTTGAGTGACAACAAGATATAATATACAACATTTAGTGTATAATGTCCTATATAGGAGGAGGTTTGTATAAATACATCATGTATATAACAATGTACTATATATAAAATGAGAAAAATGTACAAAATGTAATTTTTTAATATTGTAATTAATTTTTTGTTTTGATTTATGTGCCAAGTTAAATTAAGTCACAAGTGTCAATTACTCAACTCTGCTAGAAGTACAAACATATTAGAATGTATTTGAGAAATATTTATCTAGTGCATACTACGTACCAGAAACTGTTCTAGGCACTGGGGCTACATCAAGAAACCTATGCTCTTGTAAAGACTACGTTCAATCAACCATAAGTCAGATACATAGCAAGTCTGATGGCAGTAAGTGCTACTGGAGAAAACTATGTCAGAGAAAGGGATCAGAAAGATGTTGAGGGCAGGACAGAGGAGAGGATGACAATTTTCATTAGGCTGTTTGTATTTGAGCAAAGCCCTGAAAGAGGTGAGAGAGTGAGCCAGGCCACCAGTAGAGAAGGATTGTCCCAGTGAGAAGGAAGGCTCCCAGAGGGTTTGAGGAGTGAATGACAAAGAGCTGATAGTAGCTGGAATGGAGTGAGAGATCAGATAGGCGGCAGGGAGCCAAGATGTAGGGCCTTTTAGGTATCTGCTCTTTGAGTGATGTGGGAAGCCACTTGAAGGTTTCACGCAGTTGTGTCATGGTCTGACTATGTACCTCAGAAGGGCATCCCAGACTGCCCCCTGGCTAGCCTTCCCCTGCCATCCTGCCCTTCCACTGGGGCTGCGTTTCCCTGATGGCTGTCTTTCTCAGACCCTCACTTCCCTGCCTCTGCTCCTTAGCAGACTCCACGTGAATGATCCTCCCTCTCACTCAACTCCACAGCTAAATCGCATTTGGTCTTTAAGACTCCAAGAGTGCAGGTCTGCTTCATCCAGAAACCATCCCTGATTCCCCCAGCCTCAGCTGGCTAGACCTTGTTCAGATTCCCTGAGCATCTAGACAGCACTGCTGAATGGTGGTGACCATCTGTCCCCATCTCTAGACCAGACACTCACTCTCTGAGAGTAGTGCCCTAGCCTTCTGCGTACCTCCAGCATGTAGCACAACCTTTGCGTGCAGAAGGCACCCAGGAAATGTTTGCTGAATGAAGCGATCAACAATAATGAAATAGGACAAAGCAGACGAGTATGCAGGAAAACCTCTCTTGTGTGAGGCATTCCAAATTATCTAGGATCCCTATATGTGGATTTCTGGTCTCTTTTTGGAGAATTATGTTTTAACACGTTTCCTTTATTATCGTTCAAATTTGACTCTGACTACATTCTTCTGATCTTTAAACTTCTTGTGCCTCAAAATGAAAAAGAAAAGCTATGAAGTCTTTCCTTTGGCAGACTTTAGGCAAACTGACACTTTTACATTCGTGAGACGGGAGATACTCTAATCCTGTTGCCAATGTCTTTAAAATTGTTTAAATATTTTTAAATTTGTAGTGCTATTAATAAATCATACTAACAGTTACAACCCAAAATGCAACCTACTTATAAGTGTAGGCATACTGGCTACTTTGGTGGAAAAAATGTGTGGACAACCTATGTTTTCACCACATTGTGAAATCTACATTCTAAAGTGTGAAGATAGGATAAGAGATCACCAAGAACAGTGTTCAGTTTGAGTCTAGATATGATCAGCTCCTGAAAAGATCATCAATGTTCATGTTGATACCTTCCACAGATTTCAGCCTTCCACAAAATTTCAGCCTTCTGGAGGGAAAGAAAGAGGAACAGAGTGTGGAAAAACAAGAGTATTTTGTGTGATATAACCTGGTCAAAACGTTAGCCTGTAAGGGTGGCTACAAAGTCCTTTATCGTAACTCAAGAAAAACATTTCCTTCTTCCTTCAGAACATGGTGTTTAGCGTCAGTTTAAAAAGGTACGTTCTCCCTTTCAACATAAATTGAAGGCCCCACTCTTGCAAAAAGGTAAGATAATGTGCTCTGTAAGTAAGAAGTCAAGGACCCACTGCCTTTTGAATCTGCCTGATGAGAATGAACGGCCTTTGCCATCCTGTTTTAAACAACTTGAGCCAGGTTTTCTATAAGCACCTCGTTTATCTTGAGACTCTTTCATCTATTATCTGACTGTAAGCGTGTTCATAGTTCATCCGCTGAATTCACTTCAACAGAGAAGTCTTATGATGAGTAGCCGACAGCCTAATGTCAGGTCTGTGAATATCTCTGGCATTAAGGTGATGGGAAAAGGGTAACCTTCTGCTACTCCTAACAGCATTTGCTGAACAACAAAAATAGAGCCTTAAATCATCCTCCGTTTATGAAAGCAGGTCCTCTTTGCTAATATTAGAGCACAGTGCAGCTGGGCTGCCGCTTAGATCAGAAACACCACTTGGGGCCACCGCTGGATGCGTACTTGTCTGTGGTTATAGACAGGAACCATGACATTTCCAGTTGTGTAAATGAACGTTACCAACCAACTGGTTTTTACTTGACCGCTAACAAGCCCATTCGCAGATATTTTTGACAATAACAAGGAAAAAGATCATCATCCCCTATCCCAGCTGAGCCACCCGGGACCCTGAGGATTATAACTGTTACTTCTCTTCTTCCTGAACAACTGGGAACGGGTTTTGTGATGAAAACAAAAATACCTGTGCTGAAAACATAAACTTCTTCTTTGTAAACAGCTCCAGCTTGGTTTATGATAATCTGCAAGTGCCTGATGCTTGAACCAAAGACTCCTGTTTACGATAACTTATAAGAATTATATTTCAAAACAAGTTGAAGGCTGCTGTACACATTCATAAATATTTTGAGTAACTGAAGTAGACTTTTGAGAAATCATGCCACCACAGAATTCAATGTTTATGCTTCCTGTGGCTAGAACAGCAGCTTTTTGAAATTAGCATTTTTACTAAATTGGCAGAGAGGTGTCTGTTGTTCTAAATCCATCATTACTCAACCAGCATGGCCGTATCTACCCAGAAGAGGAGTAAATCAACTCAATGGAATGTGTTTAGCTTTGCTAATCACCTGATGATTATTCAGAAACATGAAAAACAGAACTTTTTAGTCCCCAAGGTAAAACTATGCTATGAACAATGGCTTTCAATTTTCAACACTTAGTCAACCCTTCTGCTCCAATCCTGAGAATGTAACTTCCATTAAGACGGAAGGAACCAGTGTGGACATACCCCAAGTAATACTAATAAAAAAGCAGTTGGTATTTTACAGATAAATTTGTTTCAGTCTTCAAAGTCCTTTCAACAGAGCTATAGCCAGGTGCTATAGGGATTGAGATTAAACGAGCATCTGTGTATTGTAGCCTCCCTACACTTAATGTGTTTCCATTTACACCATCTGTCAGTCAGTTGAAAAATAATGTACTCGAATTTCCATGGATAGAAAAACAAAGATAAAGGCTACCCTTTGTTTAACTGTCACCCCTTTATTCTTGAGAAATCATGAGACTAATATACAGAAGCAGGTGCTTATCCTTTGCATGGAGCAGATGATCCAGCAGAATTACTTGTTGCTAAATGTCTTTCAGGATAAGATTTTCCCGAAGTTGTTTTCCCTTTATGAGTTGTTAAAAGTGAAAAGCCAGAATTACTATAGAAGTATTAATAACAGTAATGATTCTTCAGATGTACCCTAGCAGAAATAAAATAGCATATTGGAATATTGTGATTAGCAAATTGGGGCTTTGGGAATTGTTGCTATTTTAATCTCAGTCTGGAACAAAAGAGGAATCTGTCAGAATCTGTAGTATAATTTTAAAATAAGAACCCCTGCAGCCCTCCCCCCACCACCTCTGCCATATAGATATAGAAACTTCTCCAAACTCCCAAAAGACTCTGAGTGCCCATTACTATGGGTTCACACGGGCTGACCCGCAGCCTTCTGTTCCCATCTGCCTTGCAGGAGCTTCCACCAGGAATGCTTTTCCACATCTGCATGTGAGCCAATGCCAAATCTCCAACTAACTACTGAGACTTTCCACTTGGGCAATTGCCAAAAATCAAACTGACATACCTAGAAGTAAACTCATTCATACATACATCTTCCTTGCCTCGTCTCCCTCAAAAATACCCGTGATGTGTCTCCTTCCTGTGGCTTTCCTGACTGTCAATGGTACGGACAATCTCCCAGTCAGCCAGATTATGGTTTTGGGGTTGTGTTAGGCTCCTCCTTCTCCTTTATTCATTCTCTGCAGCTGCCATTTCACGTCTTGTTAATGCTTCATGAGAATGTCTCTCAAATCCAAGCTTCTTCTTCCTCCCCACCTCCACCATCCTAGGAGAGCATCCATCACTCCACAACCAGGTTACAACAATCACTGCCAGGTGACCTTCCTCATGACAAGCTCTCCTGTCTCCAAACCTTGGGAGATTGCTGATATCATTGACAAAGTCAGGAAAATAACAGGAGGAAGACACATTACGGATATTTTTGAGGGAGAGTAGGAAGTAGAGAAGAGGCAAGAGAGGTGTATGCATAAATGACTTTACTTCTAGATATGTCAATTTGATTTTCGACAATTACCTAAGCGGTAAGACTCAGGAGTTAGCTGGAGATTTGGAATTGGCTTAGGTGCAGATACAGGCAAAACACATTCTGAAAAACTGTTATCAACACACTCCTACTTGATCATAAGCCATCAATGGCTATAAGTATCTTTGCTTACTTGTAAAAGTGTGAAGACCCTTCCCAGGTCAAATCAAACTGTTTCCTATATAAAATTAATTAACTTCCTGTAACTTCTACCCACCTGTTCTGCATCAGAGAGGAAGAACTTAATTCTTTCTTCTACCAGACGGTCCATCAGATATTTGTAAACAACTCGCATGTATCTGCTTGATATTCTTTCCTTCAACCTAATTCCTTTCACCGCTCTTCAGATGAATTCTTTTTTGCAGATCCCTTGTCATCTTCATTTAGACCCACTGTCATAGCCCCACTTAAAATGTACAACACTCTCGGGCCGGCTCCGTGGCTTAGCGGTTGGGTGCGCGTGCTCTGGTGCTGGCGGCCCGGGTTCGGGTCCGGGCGCGCCCCGAGGCACTGCTTCTCCGTCCAGCCCGGGGCTGAGTCCCACGTACAGCAGCTGGAAGGATGTGAACCTATGACGTACAACTATCTACTGGGGCTTTGGGGGGAAAAAAATGAATAAATAAAATCTTTAAAAAAAAAAAAATGTACAACACTCTTGAGCTGAACATTATAATTTTACTTTTCCCCTTTTTTAAATTCCTCCATGCCTATCCAGAGTAATAGGAAATCCTCCCATAAGATTTTTGATAAACTGGTAATAGCAGGAATGTATTTGAGAATTTAAGCTAATGTAAGAAATTTTCTTTTTTACATTGTACTTTCTTCTTCAGCATGGTAGGATCATTTGCATTTAACAAATATTTGGTGATTGGCTAACTTTAATTAGTTATGAATAATTGTGGTTAAGTAGATGCATGGGAAAAAAAATCTAGGCTCTTTGGATATGGTGTAACTAAGGCAGAAAACCAAGAGAGCTCACTTTACAGAGGCATTGTATATTTAGCTCCCTGATATTGTGAAAAAAAAAAAACCCTGTAGCTACCGTCAGACGGGAGTTACGAGTCTTTAAACATACTTTGCAGGAAATAGTCACTCCACTTTCATTCACCTACTCTTAAACCAGTGACCTCCCTTGATCTCTGAGATGACAGTTTGCCAAGCTCCATGAAGACGGCATTCACAGATGACCCCATTAGATTTCCTAAAGACCTTAATTGCCCAATTCCTTTCACCCAGGTTTCTGAGGTTCAAGGAATGCCATCCTTCAGTTACTCTTTTGCAGAAGTTCTAGCCATTGTTACCTTAATCCTTTCTGAATCCCAGAGAATGCAAAGACCTGAGCAGACTTTGATTCTCCTACTGAATTACAAGATACTTTACATACTTCTGTCACAAAGTCATTCCCCTGTATTTACTGTTCAACAGTGACATTCACTTTCATGTCTAAACATAGCAGGGAAGCACCATTGTAATAAATACAATCTTAAAGATTCCAAAGCTGAGCCCCTTCAAAGGACCATGTTAAATACCTAAGAAAATTAATCACTTCCTGCTGTCCTAACCCCATAGTTCAATCTTATCTGGGGACACACTGTAGGCTGAGTCCAAGTATCCACTCTGCAACTATATTGGAAAATATTATCTGGGCTTTTTCTTACAAATCAAATCAACATATATGTATTGAGTACTCACTATTTGCATGGCAGCATACCACGGTGAGTCTACTGAAAACAAAGTAATTTCATTTAAACTTTAGCTTTTCTTTCAGGGTTTGTGATGACCTTGAAGAAAAGTATTACACTGCAGATCTGCAGATCTACTTACGTGAAACCAAAATGAGTGTATGATGTGGATGGGGGTACCAAAATAAGCAAGAATAGATTAATAAGTTAACCAAAAAAAATTAGGAGCTCTTCTATATTTAATGAAACCATTCCAGAATCATAATGCTTTAATTTCCTTGTCTAAAATTCATAACAGCATTATATTGAAACTGTTTGAATTAAGACTCTCAATTCCATGAAACTTTGCTGTGCCAAGTGGAACATCTGTGGGTACTAATGTTTCCTTTACTTATGGTGTAATTTGTTTCCAGTGGCAAATAAAAGTTCATAAAGGGCCATGGGGTTATTTTATACTCCCACCCCACCAACACCCTCCACAAACACAACACACATGCATGCATGCACCCCCCCCCAAAACACACTCAAAGCATTCAGAGGCTGAAGGTTAAATACTCCTCTGTTAAGACAAAAACAGGATAAGTGGAGGAGGCTTTACTTGGAGGACAGACCCAGAGGAAAATAATCATCCTATAGAACACTAACAGCTTCCAGCACCTCCACGGGTCTGTGACACCATCAGATAATAATAAACATGCAGCTAAATCACTCAAGCAATCCATGAAATAAATCAAACATTTCTTCAGTCAAAACATAGCTATTGAAACCGTGTCCTATCACCTGAAGAGAAACTGGGTGAAAAAATCTCCACAGACACACACACCAACTCTAAAATTCTGTAGCTCACCAGATTTGTCCTGGAAGGAAGAGGGGTAAAAACAGATAAACTAAAACAGCATCTATCAAGAAATAGGCTAATTACACTATTTCATGATGAATAGAGTATACTTCAAAACTAATATTACATGTACTTTCCTGCATTTATGTCTTATTTCAATAAAAATGTCCAAAACTATGTTATAGTAAGCTGATAATTTATCAAGATCTCTACTACTGGGGACCAGTATCAGAGAGAAAACAGAATAGAAAATGTGGTCCACAGATTAAAAGGAGAGAACCAGAAAATAAAGAGGTGTCTGATCCAGGAAAAAAGATTAAAAGAATTTGGTAAGGGAAAGAGATTAAGATGCTGCCTCTTCACCCTCCATAAAGGCTGGGTTTTCAGTGTGACCCTGGGCTCAGTGAAGGAAAGCCAGCACCCAGCTGAGGATATGCCAGAGACCATATTGTTGAAACAACCTATGAGTCCCAGAAAGGCATGAGGTGCTATGCTGAATTGCAGTCCCACTGGATTGGCACGTTGGGATCCTGAAGGTTTGAGAGTAGGTGGCAGAAGCAATGGAACCCAAGCCAGAAGACACTTCACATCTCCAGCAGATATGAATAAAAGGAAAAGCGTCCCAAGTCTGGGAAACTTGGGGAAGGAAGAGCTGGTCATCTTCATATTCCAGCTGGCAGTGTTCTTATTCATTGTGTTTTGGGGGAAAATCCAGTTCTTTCCTCCTGCGTGTCTCCTTTACTTTTACACAGAACACTTCATTTCTGACACCAGGTATGTGGTTTTTTTCCCCCTACTCCAAGCAATTCTGCAACACCAGCTGGGTGTCCTACAATTTAACTCAATTCTGACACTGTCTTCCTGGAGATAGTGTCAGATCCCACAGGTTAAGGGTTCAGTCCCATAAGACTGCCCCCATCTCACTTCGGATCCAACAGCAAGTCCAGGTTGTCACCTGTGCTTCTGACCGATGGGCTATAAATCTGAGGTTCCTATGACCCCCTCCTCAGATTCCATTAATTTGCTAGAGTGTCTCACAGAACTCGGGGAAACAGTTACTTATGTTTACCAGTTTTTTAAAGGATACAAATGAATAGCCAGATGAAGAGATATATAGGATGAGGTCTGGGAGGGTCCTGAGCACAGGAGTTTCTGTCCCTGTGGAGTTGAGGTGCACCACCCTCCCGGTATGTGGATGTGTTTACCTACCTGGAAGCTCTACGAACTCCAGACTATTGGGATTTTTATGGCGGCTTCTTCATGTAGGCGTGATTAATCATTAACCCCATTTTCAGCCCTTCTCTGTCTCAAGAGAATAGGAGGCTAGGGCTAAAAATTCCAAGCTTTTGCTGAAATAAATTTCTAGGCCCAAGATGGAGCCACTCCTGCCTGTGCCACCTCAGCAAACTGAAACTTAAATAACTTTCGTGTCCCTGTGCATGCTCCACTTGACCAGAAACGAAGTATGTCCAGTCAGCTCATCCCCAAACACCAAGCCAACTCTGGGCTCTGTACTTACTTCCTTCTTCTTTATTCATTTTCTATTTTTCTCTTCTTTGTTCCTTATTCTTTATCCTATAAAAGCTTCCTGCCTTCCAACCCCATTTTGCAGTTCTCTGGACCCTTGAGAACAGGTATTGCCCATTTCATGAAGTGTTAAGGTTTTTGTCACCTAAATTGTCTTCTTTAACTATTTTTAACACTTCTAACCATGGGTTGATCTTCCCGGTGACCAGCCCTCATCCAGGAGCTGTCTAGGAGCCCACTCTGAGTCGCCTCATTAGAACAAAGACACTGCTGTCACCTAGGAAATTCCAAGGAATTTGGGAGCTCTGTGTCAGGAACCAGAGTCAAAGACCAAATATTAGAACAAAAGATGCTCCTAGTGCTCTTATCACTTAGGAAATGACAAGGGTCTCAGGAGCCCTGTGCCGGGAACCCAAGGCAGAGACCAATATGTATTTTCTATTATTTCACAATTGTTTTCTACTTTTTAAACTTCTTGATGTACTCCTTCCAAGAGTGCCTACACTATATGGTTAGTAGAGAACAACAAAGTTGCCTGGTTCGGTCTGCTTAATATTCCCAGGTTCACCAGATGCCAAAGTAAGAGAGTATTCACAAGCATCGTTCTATGGACCCCTCAGATAATACTTTTCTGGTGGACAAGATGTTTCCAATAGCTGTCCGCTTTTCTTTTATACATTAAGCCTTTCCCGATTCTAGGAAATCCAATGAAAACCTCAGTCCTAGACTCCCTGAACCCTAGAAACCATAGATTCCTTCCCTGACCCCATGTCTTTGTATGCTTTAATATCTCCTCCACTTCCTGGTATCAGCTAGAGCAGCCTCCTCCCTGGATCCCTGTGTTAGGTGCCCAGCCCCCATCCCTACACTACAACTAGGACTGGGACTTAATAGGCCAGGAATAAGCTGAGGCACAGCTCTCCCTCTCCAATCCCCATTCCGTTTCTGGCCTAGCTGTAAAACTGGATTTTGAGCTCATCTTCATCCTGAAATCTGACCATTTTCTGCCTGGCACTCTAAATCTTCTCCCTAGGCCCAGAGTCCAGCAACAAATTCCAATCTGAGACGTGGGCCCTGATACTCTGCCTGGCAATTGTCAGGTATAGGAGCATGCTATTTCCCCTGTAAATACTGACATGGGAGCAGCCTGGTGTGTGCAAAACCCTTGGAACTACAAAAGATGCCTGGGCACCCCAAGAGTCCTCCACTGCCACCTGCACATCATGCTCCTTTGCTAGTTCAGCGAGAGACAGTTGAATGAGTTAGCACACATGTGCAAGTGGGTGTCTGCTACAGATAAGACACACGGGGAAATTCAAGCTCTTTCCTGTGAATCGGTCACTCATAAACTGACCAAAACAGAAAAAACAAAAAAAAAGTATTAACATATTGGAGGGAAGGGAGGGAGGGAGAGAGGAAGGAAGGGGACTTGACTCAGATCCTGACTCTGCCACTACCTCAGACAAGTTACTAAACCAATCCGAGCCTCCATTCATTTATGGGTAAGTAGAACAATAATACATACCATAAAGAGTTATTGTGAGAATTACATGAATTCACATACACTATTTCTGGATCTTGAAAAGCACTCAGTAAATATTAGATCCTTGCTTTCCCTATTCTTCCCGAAATACAACAAAGATTATTGTGACCTTCAAGAGTGAGCAGAGATTCTTTCCTCCCGTCCACACCCCACCGTTCTCTGCCCCCACTAGTCTCATTTTGTCGTCTCATTCCCTTTGCCTCTGTGAGGCAGTCTAAAGCTTGTAACAATTCAGTCAAATTCAATTAATGGAATTTTAAAGGGGCCTGGAAAATCAACGCTATATTAAATTATAAATGCAAAAATTAGAGCAAAAGAAACTTTGTGCCTCAGAGCAAAAGTTTATCCTTTTAATGTGTGAGGAAGCCATTTATCCTTGGTCCCAACTCCACCCTCCCTCTAAGCATCCATATTCAACCTTTCCCAACCATTTAGATCCATAATGGAAATATGGTTGCCTCCCTCCCAAGGAACAGCTATTGGTGCCTGCTGGGAGTTACATACTAAACCTGACAGAGCAGTGTTCTGATCCAGCATGTCATACTCTGCTTGAATGCCTGGGCAAGAGTTGTAATCCACTCACGTTAGCCACCTTGCACCGCCTTAGTCAACACACCAGCTCTGGAGATCATGAGGAAATGGTATTACCATCACTCTATTATTATTAATTTTGTGTGTGTGTGAGGAAGATAAGCCCTGAGCTAACATCTGATACCAATCCTCCTCTTTTTATGCTGAGGAAGATTGGCCCTGGGCTAACATCTGTGCCCATCTTCCTCTACTTTATATGGGACGCCGCCACAGCATGGCTTGACAAGCGGTGCGTCTGTCCGCGTACGGGATCCGAACCTGCGAACCCCAGGCCACCAAAGCGGAGCGGACGAACCTAACTGCTGCACCACCGGGCCTGCCACCATCACTCCATTATTAACGTACATCTTGCCTAAAGAAATTTGTAAAACTGTTAGAGGGACATGATTCACAGCTCTCTTTCACTATGAAATTCCTTTGGGACCATGAATTGAGTGAATCAGTGGATTATCACACCTGGCATTATTAAGATACATTGGGATATAAAAATTTGACTCCCCACTGACTTCTGTCATGGAGAAATCTAAAAACAAATTTTTAAGTTCTGTTTCCTAGCCCATAAGCCCATAGCCTGTCCTGTAGTTCACTTTGCTTTAGTTTCAGCAGCACCATTGCTTTGGATGGTGTCAGTGAGCATTCACACTTATAAGAGAGTATTCCTCAATTGGTTTTATCTTTTCTCAATGCTTGGGTTCCTAGGGTACTGTTTATCCCAGTGAGCCATACTCCCTCGTCATGTCCTCTTTCCTATAACTTCCAAGAACTATCTTCAAAAAAAGGAAACACCATATGATCCAGCTATTCCACTTCTGGGTATTAACTCAAAGAACACAAAAACACTAATTTGAAAAGATATATGCACTCCTTTGTTTATCACAGCATTACTCACAATACCCAAGACTTGGAAACAACCTACATACCCATCAACTGAGGAATGGATAAAGAAGATGTGGTGCATATATGCAATGGAATACTACTCAGCCATAAAAAAGACGAAATTGTGCCATTTGCAACAACACGGACAGACCTTGAGGGTATTATGCTAAGCAAAATAAATTGGATAGAGAAAGAAAAATACCATATGATTTCACTTATATGTGGAAGATAAACAAACGAACAAACACATAGATAAGGAGAATAGATTGGTGGTTACCAGAGGGGAGGGGGGTGGGGGAGGACAAAAGGGGTAAAGGGGCACATGTGTACGGTGACGGATGGAAACTAGACTTTTGGCAGTGAACACTAGGCAGTCTATACAGAAGCTGAAATATAATGATGTCCAGCTGAAATTTACACAATGTTAGAAACAAATGTGACCTCAGTAATATAATTTTTTAAAAAGAAAAAGAAAAACAACTTACTATGATAATCTTCATGGCATTATAATAAGTGAAAACTTCTCATTTATTTTTTCCACTGAGAATGCTGACTAGTTTCATAAATCTCCTCAAATTGATAAATGTTACTTCTTTTCTAGATAGAAAAGAAAGCACTGAGAACTCAGCCTTCACCAAACCATTCACCTCATACCAATGATTCTCCGGTTCTTTGAAGGGTAAATGACCTTTGCTTTCTTAGGAATGGTGTTTGTAAAATGATGAAAACATCTAACTGCCTAAGGGCCCTGGATTGCTTCTCAATTCTCTAGCCTTTTGAATGGATCTTCACCTGTTTCCTCCTCGCCCTTGGCTGTGAGGACCGTGTTCTATAGATTTCTTCCTTCCTCTCATCATCTCTTTCCTGAACCTCCCGCGAGTGCCTTTCACTTGCATTTCCTTCTTTCTTTGAGCAAGGCTCCATTCAGGGCCATGGGTTTTTTGCCTTCACAGCACACTCCTCTTGGAAGCTCCCCATCTGATGGCTTTAATTACCACCTGAACGCAGATGACTCCCAAATCTCCAGCCCCAGCCTTGACCTCCCACCCTTTCTTCGGTCCCATATTTCTTTCTGTCTGCAGAATATCTCTACTTGGGTGTCCCACCACCTCCTAAAACTAAACATGTCAGAAACGGAGCTCATTATCTCTCCACACCCCTTCGTTCTCTCCCTGTTTCTCCAAAGCTGCCAATAGCATCCTCTCCTCCGGCTCCAAAGCCTGGAGTTCCCAGATGGGCACAGGGCAGTCTGTCCCCCACAGGCTTCAGAAAGGCATATTTCGGCCCCCACAGTCCAACATAGCTGAAGACTGTACTTACCAACCTCACCTAGAATCTCAGAAAGGCACTTTGAAAGAACAACATCGTGATTTTGCTTCAGTTTTCAGTTGATTTTGTCTCCATTTTTGTTTTTTTGTTTTTTTCACTCTGCTTTCTTCTTCATCCAACCATTGACAAATATTTAAGATCTCTGCTGCATCCTATTCCTTAGTACATCTTGGAGTCCTGGAGCCCTCTGAACTGACAAGTAAATCATGTACCACCTTCTGATTCATGACTCTAAATTATAGAATATACAAGACTGCATATTTATAAAGCTTTTTATTTCTTAACATAATTAATAGCTGTAGTTACAATCAAATAGTAAACTAATCAGTAATTAGCCTGAGAGATGGGTGAAATGGAGTTGTAAGTGATTGTTTCTAGTATTAATTCCTGTTCTCTGCACCTGAAATCACCACCACCCTCTCCCTGGGGCTTGGTCACATGTCATTATCTGTAGCACTCCCATTTCTCCCCCGTCATGGGACAATAATGGTACTGCCATGATGGATGCTGTCTTAGAACTCACCAGGCATCCTGCTAAGTTATTTACTTACACACAAATCACCCTAGAAGTAAGCATACCAATTGGTTTATGTGGGAAATAACTCAGCTCAAACTGGTTTAACAAATATGGAAGATTTACTGCTCATATAACTGAAAAGTCCAGTGGTAATGTAGGCTTTAGGCATGGCTTGATCAGCACTCTGGATCCGTTTCTCTGCAGTTTCCTCATCTCTATCCTCCTCCCTGAGTTAGATCTGTTATCAAGTTCATTCCCCTCACAATCATAAAATGTTACCAGCAGTATCAGGCCTACATGCTTTCCTCATTCACATTCAAGGGGATGGACATCATCCCAGAACCAATGAACAAAAGAGGCTTTTTATACAGAGTTTCATACTGAGCCTGAGTTATCTGTACATCCCTGACACCATCACTAGGGCAAGGGGTAAGAGTAAAATCATAGGCTAAGGTTAGTCAGGGCCCACTCTTGAAGCTGGGGTTGGGGTCAATTTCACCCAAAGCACACATTACTCAGTGGAGAGAAATGAATGACTATTGGGGACAGTTGTAATATCATGGTCTCTATTGTTACCTGAGAATACTGACCATTACAAAACGAGTAATTGATAAAGCTTGGATCAAATTTGGATCTCTCTGACTTGAGAGATTGCACTTAACCACTAGGCAGTAGTTCCTCCCTATAAACAGCTGGGTTCTTCAAAACAAGAAGGGGAGAATTCAGAATGTCTGTCTCTTGGTTCTTTGCAGCTTATCACGGGAAGGTCATCCTTTGCTCCCATTCATTCATTTTTTCACCTAACATTTGAACCACACTGAATTTGTCTTGCTCTTTTACTGTCCTGCTGATGTGCACAAGGACTCTTCTTTCAAGGGGAAAATGTGTCACGTACTACAACCAAACATTTCATATTAGAAGCAATTATGCTTATTCCCATAAGATTATAAAATTCTCAAGACTTGACCAACGGCTAACACGTTCCAGGCCACTGCACACCTGACAGGCCATCGGCACAAAGAATGTCAGTGAAGGGGGTAGATCTTAAACGTTCTCATCACAAGGAAAAAAGAATTGTAACTATGTATAGTGATAGATGTTAACTAGACTCATTGTGGTGATCATTTCACAATATACACAAATACTGAATCACTACCTTGTACACCCGAAACTAATATAATATTGTTATATGTCAATTATACCTCAATTAAAAAAAAAGAATGTCGGTGACAACGTCCTTCTCCTATAGCGCTTAATGGTGTCTGCCTTATGTAGGGCAATCATTTTTGCTGACTGACGAGTTCATATTGAAGAGCCATTCAGAACATAACAACTTCTGGACACAAGTGAAGGCAATGTTGAGAAGCTGGAAATTTTGCCTTTCATGCCTCCATTCCCACGTCCTTTTCTCATGCTAATATTGTTATTCAGCACCCAATATGGTATAAAAGAAGGAACATGGATTTGGAGAGAAGTCGAGCTAATATTGGCTCTTTCCTTTCTCTAAGCACGTTATTGAACTTCCATGTGTTCTAGTTTCCTCTTGGTAAACAGGGCTACTTCGTAGAATTTATCTTGTGTATTTAACGAAGGCTTCGAGAGCAAGCTTACCTTTTGCCAGTCACCATTCCTAGCACTTTACAGACATTAACTCCTCCTCTCAGGCCTCCGAGGCAGCTGCTATTATTATCTTCATTTTATGGAAGAGGAAACTGAGGCACAGGGAAATTAAGGAGTTGCCCAAGGTCACAGAGTTGCTAAATGATAGGGCCAGGATTCAAATCCAGGCAGTCTGGCTCCAGAGTCTGTGTTCTTAGCGACTACACTGCCTTGAGTTGTTAAGTGGGTTGCGCAGACACCTGCTGTGAGAGCAGCTGGTGTGTTATAGGTGCCCATGTGCATCAGAGCACCACACTGCTTAGCCCTTAAGATCCCTCCCAGCTACCAAAACACAAAGACTAGATCTGTAATTTGATAGGAAAGAGTTTTATTGGTTTAGTAGACTTTTTAAGCCTTTCTTAGTGGCACACAATTTTATGTGCTCTTAAAGGAATTTCCAGTGCCATTTAGTAATTAAAAAGGATACTCCAGGGAGAGTGGAGGATTCTCATTCCAGTGACCCTGGAAAAATCCCACCCTCCTGACCCACATGGTCGCTCCTTTAGCATCACCAGTAGCTCATTGCACAGTGCTGCGGTGTTGCCGGCAGGAGGTTCTACTTCCCTCTTTCTGGTTTCTCCACCACCTGGAAGAAAGGCATGGGCGTGATTGCTTTGGCTAATGACATGTAAATGAAGTAACTAATGTGATTTGGGGTAGAACTTCTAAGAGCATGTGCGAGTGTATGAGTTGCCTTTCCCCTCCCTTCCCCTTTGTTTAGAAATCATTGATGCCCCCAGATAGTAGAGGCTCTGTCAGCTTAGATGCTGAGTGAGGATGACATAGAGAAAAGTGCCCAGCCAGCCCATGACAGATGTGCAGAATAAGGGAGAAATAAATCTTTGCAGTGTTACACCACTGACATCTGAGGGTTATTTGTTACAGCAACATCACTAACCTATCCTGACTGTTTCACTTGGGGCCATAATAAAGGGGCAATGTTCTTTGGTCTCTCTCCCAAATATCTTTTCTGTTCTACTCAAGAGAACAGGTAAGCGACTATTCCAGCTTCCGGTACTGGGCGCTCATCCCCTAGAATTGCTGGATGAGGAATGTGTCTCTGGCTGGAAACTATCCTACTCCAGCATGACCCCTTCCCTAGCAAGATCTTTCCTCCTATTTTCCCAGCCTGAGCATAGGCTCTTCCTCCTAACTGTCACCTTCCCTTCCTTAAGACAGCCAGTTTCTAAAGAGAAAAGGGCCCTTCCCCTTGTGTTTCTCTACCCTCTATGCCATCCACTCTACCATGTGTCTATTATTCCCCTAAGCAAGACAGCCCCGGGGTCATGAACCAGAGTTTCTTGGTATCCAAACCTTTACCATCCCGGAAACTTAAGATAGGAAACGCTGGCGGAGAACCCCTCAGTGCCCAACAGCAGGCAGGAAGAAGGCAGGCCTGGGGGAGTGGGGTTGTGTATTGAAGAACAAAAGGCTGTCTGAGGAAGACATCTTTAATCAAGGAGAGCACAGAGTACAGGATAGAGGCCCATTATGCAGGAACACATGAGTCACTCTGTAGCATCTATATGATTCAGATTAAAGTATAAACATAAACTTCTCAATTTTAAGGCCAAGACTGTTCATATTTATATCCCCCAGAGCCCAACATGATACTTGGAACATAACAAAAACTCAATCAATGTTTGATAAATAGATTTTAATTGATGGTACATGATATCAATGAAAACTGCTGACAGATCCATTTTAGATAAAAAACTAAGAAAGCAAAAAGAAAAAGTATAAAAAGTTGATTTGACTTTCATCAATATGAATTACAATATTTACAAGAACTACTTACCACCTGTGCCTAATTACAATGTAGCACAATAATGACTGTGAATATTATTAAATGTATGTCAGATTAAATTTGCTGTGTGTTTTATTTGACGACAACAGGCTTCATCGCCTGCTGCTTATGTAAAGTGGCTGTTTATATAGCTTGCTTCCATCTTAAAAAGTAAAGGCAATATTGTTTATTGGTGCTTTACTTGATTGATTCAACTAGGGTTGAAGTTTCCTTATGTGAACAATAACAGAATCTCAACTAATCATTCAGACATTCTTCTGGTTAAAACAGTGGACCTACAGTTCTTACTCTTCTTAACCTTACAGGGTGTTAAAAGAGGCCATCCCTACTTGTTACGAACAGGAGGTCTCACTTTAAAATTTGCATTAAACCTCTTTTTACAAGCGACCCGGCAACTCCTGCTCCTCCATCCTCACCTCCTCAGGGAACTCAGCCCCGGCCCAACCTCACTGCTGAGGCCACCTCTCTAGTCCTCACTTCAATTTCAGTTCCATTTTACCAGATGTCTTTAAAATATCCCCATTCCTGGACGCATTTCTTTTCTCAGTTTTGTACAGCATCATCATTCTCTCCACTGCCAGGATAGAAGCCCTGTCTATTCTGCTCCTCCTGTCACCAACTAGGCAACTGGGCGCCTCGAAAAACTCAAGGGTGGGTTTGGAAGCAATTAACTATTTTTCCAAGTTGTTTCTTTTCCTTTTGTATGTTAAGGAGATGTGACCACCAACCACCCTGAAACTGACCAAGCCCCACCACAAGAGCTATGCCCATGACCTTTGCCTTATTTTTAATGCAAAGATCTCTCCAGGAGGAGCTTAGGCCTCATTATGTGGAAGCATGTTCTCCAACTGAGCCTGTGCAAGCGAATACCTGCCTCTCCCTTTTGAATATTCATTCCGCAACCGAAATAAAAGTCCCTGCTTCCCTTTTCTCAGGGATGCCATGACTTTGGAAATGATTCCTCATGGCCTCCTATTTGCTGTAAATATACTTTACTTTATGCGACAACTTCCACTGGTGTAGAGTCTTACTTAACTCACCAGGAGGCGAGCCCACTTGGTTCGGTAACAAAATTGGTGACCCAGAGGGAACATACCCCTTCATGATGACTGTGCCGCCAGCTTGACATCGCTGCCCCATCGGGAGACCCAGCGGCCGCACTGAGTGCTTTGCTTGGAGGATCTCTCTATGGAGGTGAGTGGCACCAACCCCACAGCACAGCTATAAGAGTTATTTTCTTAAGTTGTCTCAGAAAGCTTGTCTGTTGGGGCCTGGCTTCAGGGTTTTAGTCCCCACCTGGAGGTAGCCTGGCTCAGGGGAGTGAGAGTCCCCTCTCTTTGGAAAGATTGCATGACCAGGCCACTCCAGAAGGACCAATGCTCAGTTCTGGTGAAACAGGAGCAATTCCTGGTGACCAGTCAGGGGTCAAACCCGCTCCCAAGAGTTAATCTCACCTGGAGTGCACTGAGTCTGTCTAGGGGACAAATCTCCTCTGGAGATTGAATCTCATCTGGAGTGACGAGGTGGGGGCTCAAGGCCCCCTGAGATCACTGAGTCTGTCTTTCTGTTGTGCCTGTTATCAGAGGAGGGGTTGTCTTGGTTGGGGTTATACCCCTCTGGAGTTGCTGAGCCTCTTTTTTGTTTGTTTCTGTGATTTTTGTCAATGATGTTTGACATAGCATTTTTGTCTAGGACGTTTGACATCAATCTTGTTTTTCCACAGTCTGGCTTTTCTGGACTCCTAGGTCGTCTTTTTTTTTTTCCTTGTCCTCCCTGTCAGTGGTCGCTGGGTGAAACCCAGCGTCCACTTGTTTTATTTTCCCTTTAAGGATTTAGTTACGTGGCCCAGGTCTAGTTTCAGGCTCTTAGGGTGCTAAACCTCCTCTGGCTTCAGGGTTTGAGTCCCCACCTCACAACCTTGTGGCATCTGCGTCACCACTGACCAATACAAGTAGCTCCCAGGAGGTTGGAAACAGACCATAAGAGAAGGCGCTAGAATATGGGGGGAGCAAGCTCCATCCCGGAAGAAAGCCCATTGAGCTGCATCCTCCAGAATTGTAAGGTCTTCGGGTATTCCCCATTGACCTGAGAGTAGATGATCTTTTTATGTAACACAGCCTAGCTGCAATATTTACTGTGGGATGGGGGAAAATGGCCAGAAAATGGGACCCTAAATGTTAGCACCATACTACAATTAGATCTATTTTGCAAAATGACCAGGAAATGGGAAGAAATCCTGTATATCCAGTGCTTCATGGTACTATGTCTAAATGAAGGGTTAAAAGTCGAATCTAAGACTTCGAAAATACTTCCCATACTACAAGATCTTTCTGATGGGGAAGACCTGCTCCTCCAAATCAGGAACCATGGAACTAAGGGAACCCCACTTCAGAGTCCACCTCACTCAGATACTCCAGCTTTGGCCACACCACTAGACCAGCTGGTGAGCCCCAAGACACCTCCACCTTATTCCCCTACCTCACCTCTGTTTAAGCCAGAGGATGTAAGAGGGCCAAACTCCTTACTGTTCCCCCCAAGCAATCCCTCTACAGGGAATTGGACTCTCCAACAACCAAAGACCCTTCACCCTCCTCTTCCAGATAGTACAGCTAGATTAGAAACCAGTTACAAACCTGAGATATATCCCCTAAGACAGGTGCCAGATGTTGAGGGGGGATTTATTAACGTGCACGTCCCCTTGTCCACCTCTGATCTGCATAATTGGAAGGCACACACTAAAGGATTGAGGGCTGACCCAGAGGAATTCATAAACCTGACAAAGGGAATCTTCTCCACTCATAATCCAACCTGCGCAGATATTCAAGGCCCATTAACTACACTCTACACGGCTGAGGAAAAGTCATCTGTTCTGTTAAAAGCTCTGGAACAAGCAGATGATGAATATGAGCCAGGACCAGACACTCACAAGCCTAGTGAACAGGCTGCGCCAGGGACTGACCCTGGTGGAATCCCAGTGATGCTGAAGATCAAGAAAGCTAGGATATTTTCAGGGTTTGCTTTTGAAACCCAGGAAGATAGTAAGCCAGCCACCCATTAACTGGTCTAAATTAAGAGACATCCACCAAGGCCCTGAGGAAAACCCCTCCATCCATTTTTCAGAGGCTGCAGGACTGCCTCAGGCGATATACAAATTGGAACCCCAAGGCCCAGGGCAGTACAGTGGTTCTTAACACCTGTTTTACATCTCAAAGTGCTCCAGACATCTGTAGGAAACTCCAAAAGATGGCTATAGGCCCTGACACTAATTCTGCACAGATAGTAGAGACTGCCTGTAGGGTGTTCAGTAACCGGGATGAAGCCGAGGATGAGAAGGAAGACAAGGAGATGGAAAGGCAAGCCGCCTAGTGAGCTGCAGCCCTCCAGTCTACTCAAGGTGACCCGAGGGAGAGAAAGAAGATGCTGTGGGTGAGTAACCGCGGCCCCCACCGAGGGACTGGAAGGCCACCAACAAAGTCGGGGGCTAACCAGTGTGCATACTGCCAACAGGAAGGGCACTGGTGGCAGGCTTGTCCAAACCGTCCCCTTGGAGGGAAGGGATTGAACAAGATCGAGCCATGGCAACTTCCCATGACCACAGATGAGATGTGATGGGGTCGTGGGGCTCCCTGGTTGGCTCCAGGCAACCAAATCATCATCTTCCCTGAGGAGCCCCAGTGACCTTAGCAGTGGGAGGAGAGCATGTTGAATTCTTGCTTGATACTGGAGCTACATTCTCAGTGCTGAATACTAAAAGGGAAACCTTTCAAAAAGAAATTGTGACATAAAGGACTATCAGAAAAAGGAGAGACCAAAACGTTTCTGGAGCCCTTGACCTATGAAGTGGGATCAAAATTGCTGAAGCATTCTTTTCTGTATGTATCAGAATGCCCTGTTCCCCTTCTAGGGAGGGGTATACTACCGAAGTTAGAGGCCTCAACAAGCTGGGAACAAGATAAAGTAGAGATCCAAGTCCCCAAAAGTCAGGGAGTTGAGCTTGTGGCCCTATTACAGGATACATCAGCACCTAAGAAGGAAGAGATTCCCCTAAATGTTTTAAGCCAAGTTAACTTGAAAGTATGGGCACAAGGACAGGTGGGGCGAGCAGCTGGTGCCACACCAGTAAAGGTAACATTGAAACAGATAGATCACTGGCCCCGGGTAAAACAATACCTCTTGAAGCCAGAAGCTGTAAGAGGAAGACTTCCTGTAATTAATAGGCTTTTAGAACAGGGATTTATCAGGCCATGTAGATCCCCATAGAACACTCTCATTTTACCCATTAAAAAACCAGGAACAGGGGAATATAGATTTGTTCAGGACCTTAAGGCTGTCAACGAGGCTGTCCAAGACATACATCCTATAGTGCCTAATCCATACACCCCACTAGTTAACCTCCCTGGAGGTTCTATATAGTCCTGGATTTAAAAGATGCTTTTTTCTGCATCCTGTTGGATCTGAGTCCCAGGAGATATTTGCCTTTGAATGGGAGGACCCAGAATCGCACCAGAAGCAATGGTATTGCTGGACTGTCTTAGCTGAAGCATTCAAAAACTCCCCCACTGTCTTTGGGGAAATCCTAGGCTGAGATTTAAGGGAACTAAAATTAAAACAGAGTACTGTGTTACAGTATGTGGATGACATCCTAATAGCCAGCCCTACTAAGGAGATCTCCAATAGAAACATTATAATTATGTTGAACTTTTTAGCCAGTAAGGGCTGTAAAGCATCTAAAAGGAAGGCACAAATATGTAAAGGGACTGTAAAGTGTTTGGGGTTCATCATTTCAAGGGGACAACGCAGCCTTCCTCAGAAGTGGAAAACAGTAATATGCCAACTTGCTCCACCAAAAACTCGTAGGCAGCTACAAGGATTCTTGGGGACAGCTGGTTTTGGTGCATTTGGATCCCTAACTTTGGATTAATTGCTAAACCTCTCTATGATAAACTACAGGGGCCAGAAATGGACCCCTTTGAATGGGATAAGCTATGTGACCAAGCTTTCAATAAGCTTAAAAACTTGCTAGTGGAAGCATCTGCACTGGCCTTACCAGACCTGAGCAAAGAATTTGATCTATATGTTTATGAAAGACAGGGAATAGCTATGGGAGTGCTAACCCAAATGTTGGGATCCCTAAAAAGAGTGGTAGCCTATTTCTCAAAACAGCTAGATACTGTGGCAAAAGGATGGCCCCCATGCTTGAGAGCTGTAGCTGCCACCTGCCTCTTAATCAAGAAAGCAGAAAAACTGACTATGGGCCAATCTATGACAGTGTGGACCCCCCCATGAAGTCTCTAGCCTACTAGAGACTAAAGGACATCTATGGCTATCCCAGAATAGAATACTACAATATCAAGCTATGCTGCTAGATTCCCCTCAGATTTCCTTAAAGCCTTGTCATACCTTAAACCCAGCTACCCTGCTCCCTGATTCCAATGGGCTTATTACCCTTGCTTTCCCAGAAGTGATTAAACAGGTTTACTGTAGCAACAGAGATCTCCAGAGTGAACCATTGCCTCATGCAGAGGAAGTATGGTTTGTAGATGGGAGCGGCTTCATGAATAATGGACAAAGAAGAGCAGGTTGTGCAGTAGTGGCTCTGCATGCAACCATAGAGGCCAAGGGGCTGACACTAGACACCTCAGCCCAAAAGACGGAAATAATTGCATTAACAAGAGCTTTGGAATTGAGAAAAGAAAAAATAATAACAATATACACAGACTCTAAATACGCTTTCTCTGTAATTCACGCTCATGGAGCCATTTGGAAAGAAAGAGGACTCCTTAATAGCAGCAGTAAAGAAATTAAACATGGGCCAGAGATCTTTAAACTGCTTCCAGCAGTTTAAGGTTCCGAAGGAAGTAGCTGTGGCCCCTGTAGAGGCCATCAGAGTGGCGAAGCAGAGGCCATAAAAGGGAATAACTTGGCAGCTGCAGCTGCAAAAAGGGCCGCTACATCAGGAGAGCTTCTCCAATTGCCATTAATCCCCACTCTACCCTTCTATGAGTTTACACCAGTGTATTCCCCTGATGGAGTAAGGGAAGCCAGGACGCAGGGTTATCAGTGATCCCCAATAGTTAAGGGCTGGATGATTTACAAGGGAAGATTTGGGTCCCCAAACAAACAGCTTGGGGGCTCCTTAAGAGTGCTCATGTTTCTACCCATTATGGAAAAGAGACCTTATACCTATGGCTGACGAAGGTCATAAGCACCCCAGGTATAAAGGAACTTATTGAAAAAATAACCAGATAATGCATTTATTGCCAGAAGAATAATGTACAAACCAGACCTCCTGTACCTCCCTGGCCAAAGCAACTCAAATTCAGGGACTTTACTGGGGGAAGACAGGCAAGTTGATTTTACTGTTATGCCCACAGACCCTGGAGAATACAAATACCTCTTGGTGTTTGTGGATACATTTACTGGATGGATTGAAGCCTTTCCTTGTATGTCGCACAGGGCAAATGAAATAACAAAAGTGTTGTTAAAAGAAATAATTCCCTGTTTTGGGTTGCCTAGATTGACTCAGAGTGACAATGGGCCAGCTTTTATATCAAAAATAGCCTCTGAGGTGCTGGCCCCATGGTTTAGCGGTTAAGTGTGCATGCTCCGCTACCGGCGGCCCGGGTTTGGATCCCGGGCGCGCACTGACACACCGCTTCTCCGGCCATGCTGAGGCAGCGTCCCACATACAGCAACTAGAAAGATGTGCAACTATGACATACAACTATCTACTGGGGCTTGGGGGAGAAAAATGGGAGGAAAAAAAAAGGAGGAGGATTGGCAATAGATGTTAGCTCAGGGCCAGTCTTCCTCAGCAAAAAAACAGGAGGATTAGCATGGATGTCAGCTCAGGGCTGATCTTCCTCACAAAAAAAAACCTCCGAAGTAGCCAGAGTTTTAAAAATTAAATGGAGGCTACATGCCTCATGGAGACCACAGTTGTGTGGAAAAACTGAGCGGGCAAATCAAACTTTAAAGAAAACCCTGGGTAATTGTGCCAAGAGACATGGGAAAATTGGCTGAAACTACTGCTAATAGCCCTCACTTGGATAAGGGCAGCTCCAAAAGGCAAATTGAAACTTAGCCCCTTCGAAATGACCTATGGGAGGCTGTTCCCTAAAGACTCGGATTTTCTCACAAACCCAGACCCAGAGGTTTCCACGGCAATCAAACACATAATCAATCTGAAGCAGGTGGTAGATACACTCAATAAATACGGAAACTTCTAACTTCCCTTGCCTACATAGGTCAAACCTCCACGCATATGAACTGGGAGATTGAGTCTATCTTAAAACTTGGAAAAGCGGCTTGTCCCAAGATCAGCTAAATCCTATTTGAGTAGGGCTTCACTTGGTGTTACTAACCAGGCATTCTTCCCTGAAATTAGAAGGAGTCACCCTTGGATCCACCACACACGGGTAAAAAAGGCACCCACACCTGAACATCAAGAGAGATCATCACAGACAGCTGATGACTCCGAGTTTTCCAGACAGCTGATGACTCCGAGTTTTCCAGCAAACCACCCTCTGATTTGAAACTCTTGTTTCTGTGACACCATGCAGATAAGTAATGACCAGCTATCCACCCCAGGCTCTGCCTTGGATCCTAACCAAGCCCATACCATTTAGGCACAGCATGCTTCCAAGGAGTTGCATGTTCCTGGGCAGCAGGACTAGGTCCACCAGAGAAATGGGCAACCCAGTATCTAGACTATAAAGAGCTGATGAAATCTAGAGGGGGAGGGGCAAGTATGCCCAGATCCTAAACACATTGAGGCTATAAAATTACAGATGGTTGTTACAAACAACTTGGGGCTATGCCCCTGGTGACCCACAAACCTATTTGAGACCAACTGGAAATTCTGCTCCTCTACTGGTCCCCGTGACAACACCCATGCTCAGCAGGAAGCAGTTACAGAAGACAGACATTCGACCTATGTCCGTCAAGAATGACGACCAGCATAAAACTAGACGGTGGATTTGCTACCAACTAGGTGCATTGAGAAACTCAAAGCTGGGTTTGGAAGCAATGAACTGTTTTTCCAAGTTGTTTCTTTTCCTTTTGTACGTTAAGGAGATGTAACCACCAGCCGTCCTGAAACTGACCAAGCCTCACCACAAGAGCTATGCCCATGACCTTTGCTTTATTTTTAATGCAAAGATCTCTCTAGGCGGAGCTTAGGCCTCATTATGTGGAAGCATGTTCTCCAACTGAGCCTGTGCAAGTGAAATACCCACCTCTCCCTTTTTTTTTTTTAATTTTTTTTTTTTTTTGTGAGGAAGATCAGCCCTGAGCTAACATCCATGCTAATCCTCCTCTTTTTGCTGAGGAAGACAGGCTCTGAGCTAACATCTATTGCCAATCCTCCTCCTTTTTTTTCCCCAAAGCCCCAGTAGATAGTTGTATGTCATAGTTGCACATCCTTCTATTGCTGCATGTGCGACGCGGCCTCAGCATGGCGGGAGAAGCGGTACGTCAGTGTGAGCCCGGGATCTGAACCCGGGCTGCCAGTAGCGGAGCGTGCACTTAACTGCTAAGCCACGGGGCCGGCCCCCACCTCTCCCTTTTAAATATTCATTCTCCAACTGAAATAAAAGTTCCTGCTTCCCTTTGTTCAGGGACACCATGACTTTGGAAATGATTCCTCATGGCCTCCTGTTTGCTGCAAATACACTTTACTTTGTGAGACAACTTCCACTGGTGTAGAGTCTTATTTAACTAACCAGGAGGCAAGCCCACTTGGTTCGGTAATACTACCTCTCCTTACTTCCTGTTCCTAATCAAGTCCCATTGGCTCCTTCCAACCTACAGTTGGCCAGATGTACCTCCTCCCCTCTATCCTCTCCATCCCCACGTAATGCAGGCTTCACACTGTTCCTGAATGATATGGGAAATCATGAGTTCTCCTATTTACACTCCATCTTGGGAGAGCCTCTGTCAGTCAGGTCCAGTAAAGAGACAGAATTAATATAAAGAATTGTTAACTAGATATTGAAGAACAGCTCTAAGGTGTCACAGAGGAAACTATTACAGGAAGCAGCTACCACTCCTGCAAGAACAAAGAGCAGAGGCTGGAATTATTAAAACTTAGA
Source organism: Diceros bicornis minor (assembly GCF_020826845.1). Lineage (NCBI taxonomy): Eukaryota > Metazoa > Chordata > Mammalia > Perissodactyla > Rhinocerotidae > Diceros > Diceros bicornis. The sequence goes on along the minus strand of NC_080763.1, from coordinate 3,756,058 downwards.
TAGAAGGGCTGCACAGAGCTGAAAAACTCAGCCCTCTGAGGAGGGACTCTGTTTAGCTGGGAGTAGTGTCTCTGAGCTAGAGAGGGGCTCTGTGCGGTTGGGACCCCAGACCTCTGAGCAGGGGCTGTGGCTGGTGTTGCGGGAGGTGGGAGTGCAAGGTAGCAGGCTCTGTGAACGTTGGAAAAATTGCTTATTGGATTCAATTGCTGCTCCCAGAACCAACTACTGCTGCCAGATTTTGTAAAGAAGTGAGGCTGGGGTGATGCTCACAGGAACAGGAAGCAAACAAGAAGCCCACAAGAGACAGGAAGGCGCAAGTCGTCCACTCTCCATCAGTATCTCCAGTTGGCAGAGCCTCACAGGAAGCCAGCTGGCAAAGCCGAATGGTTTGAAGAGTCTGAGCCCTGGCATCGCTAAAGGAATATAGAAGTGTAGGCTTGAAGCTGAAAGACAAGAAATGGCATATGATGACATAATGAATGAAGGTCACTTCATTTCATCATAACTCTCATCTTCTTAATTTCTTCTGGCTCAAGTCCAAATGCCAAACCCCAATTAACTATATCTTCTGTAGAAGATAGAACCATGCTAACTATATCTTCTGTTCCTTTTCATGTTTCCAACCTTACTACTCAACACCACAGATATTATCCTTGAATCGGTTTGTCTCCTGACTCTATCTTACCCACTAACCCTCCACTTTCCACCAGTGCCACTTTCAACTGCCTTGGTATTATCTTGCCAACTAGGTCACAGTCAAGGGCCACCAGCAGTTAAAACTCTCTGTAGCCATGTTCAAATCAATTCATAAAGTTCAGGCAAGGGCACACTCTGGGATTTCCTCTGCAATCCTGAGGGAAACCCATCCCTTACCTTAGAGAGGAGCTCCTTCTGAGGAAGAGCAGTAAACACTCTAGCAGGGGTGTGGAAGCACGCTGAATGGGAAGTCCACGAACATGTAGAACTGAATATAGGTCTAGCGAGAGCCCAGTGGAGAAACATCCACCGAGTCAGCCACAAAGATTGCCCAAGCTTTCCTCTATCATAGCCATGGATAGATTAGATCAAGAAAACAAGCCAGGGGCTCCAGTTTCTATGGCTTTGCTAACAGAAGCTCCCCTACCTGGAATTTCCTTTCTTTCCTCCTATCCATGGAGGCAAGCCCTAGATTTTCTTCAAGGTCAACTTTCAGACTCACTTCTTCATGGTACCATGTTTACCAAGCCTCTCAACTTTTGTGTGAACAAGCAAACAGAGAGTGTAGAATTAAGTTTGAAGAAAATAGTTTAAACGCATCCAATTCTTACCCAGAGGAAATCCTATATCCAGAGATACCAACTTTCACTCATTAGTCTGGCAAAATTTTTAAAGATTGGTAATATGTTCTGCTATTTTAAGGAAAAGATAGTGGCATAACAGAGTTTATATTATGATAGAGTTTATTTATAATTACACACACACACACACACACACAAAGTAATGCATTTTACAAAAGATCTGAAAGGATATATACCAAAATGTTAAAGGGGTTGCCTCTGGGAGGGGAGTTTGGGGGAAAGATAATACAGGAGGACTTGCACTTTTCATTCTATATCTTTCTGTACTGTGTGAATATTTTACAATGCAAATGTATACATTCACAATTTTTATAAATTTTAATGATAGACTTCAAGTTAAAAATGATAAAATTGTGGAGGTCAGAATAGAAATCACAAGCAGTCTAGCAAAAATACCAGAAACTTAATTAGCTCTTTTCAGAAATATACTATATTTAACCAGTTGTTTACAAGAAAAGAAAAATTAAATTCAGTAGATTGGTTTGTATAAGCAGCCAACTGCTCCTTATCTAATTACATATATCAAAATATGCGTTTCTGTGTAGATTCCATAGAAGAGCGTTCATCCTTAAAACTGTATTTTTGAGCTTTTCTGTAGCTAAAAATCATGGGACTCTATACCATGCAGTTTGCAGGGTACATTTTGGCACACACAGTTGAACATTTGAACAGAGCAGAGATCAATAGGAAGCCCGTTATCCTTGGGTTTGGCAAAGTGTTTAAACTTGTTTGGGTTTAAGTATTCAGAATGATGAAATGTTAGCCCGTCTGAGACTTCAGCCTTTTTTCAGGTGCAATTTCAACAGCTGTGTAAAGGATTTACGCGAGTTTGGATGAATTCAAACACAGGTGTGCAAGATAAAGGTGAGTGGCACAAACGCAGCACCTGTGATCATTTTCCGTGTTGGGCCATCTGATTTGTGCCTGTCGATTCCAGTACCTTTCATGCAACATCTATCTTATGAGTCATCAAAAAACACCACCTCATTTTAATTTATTGCTAATAAAGAGTGAAATTTTGAACAAAATTACACCTGGTTCTTCTCTCTAAACTCAACTCGTTTATTCCCTTGTGTTTCTTCCATCTTTTCTCCACAGCCTTCAAGTGGATTATTCTGCCTCGTCAATCTCTTTGACCGGCAGATGTATTTAGCAGATCTTATAGCAGCGTCTCAAAATGGTTCAGCAAAATATTTCATATAATCATTTGACTGCATTCTAATTGATAGGCTTAATATTTTGTGTCCCCAGTAGAATGTAAGGTCTGGAGAGTGGCACAAAGTCTTATGTTCTTTGTTCCTTCCTTATCACACTGAACACAGTCTTTACCAACTGATGTTAGGCAAAAGATAATCAGCTCCTTAAAATCCAACTTTTAAAATTTTACACTCCATGAAAAAATGTTTTTAAAAAGGGTTGACTGTTTTGCATTGCCATGATATGTTAAAATGACTTCAGAATGAGATGCACAATTCTTGCCCAGATTTTGTCTAAAATAAAGGAAACACCCCAACACAACCAAGATCTCCCCATAGCAATAAGTAAGAGTAGCCGAAGAGAAGTGACAGCCACGCCTGACAGACAGCAGGACTTGAAGGAATAGGGCCACAGCAGAAGGGATAAGACTGGGAGATTCACTGTAGCTGCCCAAACTTGTTCATAAACTCATGTGCCACACAACAGTCTCAAAGTCTTTTAGAAATTCTTGGAAGTACTTTGGGGTCATGCATTCAAACAAACAAACAAACAAACAGTGAAACACAGAAGAGAAACTGAGGTGATGCGTGTACCCATTTTTGGATGATTGGAGCACTAGACAGGACTCAGGATCCCGGATTCTAGCTTAAATTACTAGCTATATAAATCCAAGAAAATCCCAACTCGTGAGCATCTTTTTCCTCATATGTGAAGTGGGAATAATAAATTCTACCCAATTTGCTTTTCAAGGAGTTGTGAGGCTCAAATGAAATAAGAAACATGAAACGGTTTTTCCAAAGTGTTGAGCACCAGGGAAGGTAATATTGTTAGTGTCACTTTATTATTTTATAGACAAAAAATGATGTATAATTTCATTTGCTCATAAAATTGTGTTTAGGATATTATTGTTGAAGAAAAGTCTTAATTCCTTGTGAAGAGTTTGGGATATTAGAGTAAAAATTATTCCTTCTAAATTTACTCACTGAATTTACTTTTAACAGTCTAATTTTTTGTTGCAAATGGAATTCTTAGCTGCAAAACTTTAAGACATTTTACATCTTTTCGTTTCTGGCAGTTTGTGAAAGCAGGGAAAACTCGAATGTAACGAAACTACAAACATTACAATAGAAATGATTATTTACTTTTCTAATGTTTTGAAAACTCTTTACTGCAGATTTTTTAAAACTCATTTTCTAAAAAAGCAATAGCAAATAAAAAAACTCATTATAAAAATACTCATGATATCTAATTTTTGCATCCAGCTATCTGCCTAATTATCTTAAATTTTTGAGCTACTGATATACGAACTTTCCAAATTTTTTGTTGCTTTCTTTTATCATCCTCGTAGATTTCCAACAACCAAGGGTTTACAATAATTGAATCATGCTTCTATATTGTTCCTAGAAATAGAGCTGCAAAGGACCTCACCAAAACCTATTTTTCTTTTAGGTAAAGAAACCAAGGTATAGAGACTGGAATACTAAACCAGCAAGGTACTGGAAAAACCAGGGTCAACCAGGTCTCCTGACATGGTCCTCAGTCCTTTCCAGAACACCAGCCAGCTATCCTAATTTGATGGTTCCAAACATAATCCACTATTCTTTACACGCCGTAGATGATGGAAGAATCTAAACTAGAGAAGAAACAATTGGCTATCACATTTGGAAGGATATGCTGGAATCCCAAGCTGCATTCCTTCCCTACTGAAGGCTAATTTATTACAACCAAGTCATTTTCTAACATTTGCTCACACCATGAGTCCTTACCAGTTTAAAGCCACCTCCTGGAGAGGGCTTTCTAGCCATCCAAACTAAATCACCACCAAACTCTATCACATCACCTCATTTTAGTTCTCTGCATTCAAAATTGTTTGTGTATTCCTATCTTTCCCACCAATATGTAAGCTCCACGAGAGTAGGGATCCTGGGTCGCACATCAATCATTTCCCAGTGTCCAGAATAGTGCCCAACACCTAGAATACTCTCAATAAATATTTGCTGAATGGATGAATAAATGAATGAATGTGCTGTTTGCTTTGTAACTGAATCAAATGCATTAATGGCACTACCATCACGTGCATTTCTGCCTTAGAATTTTTGTTCCAGCAAGTTTTCAGCAGCTTGAAGTAACCAAGATTCTTCTTGTTTTCCTATTTCTTTGGTCAAGAATATTAATAAAATATTTTATTTTGTCTTCCTCTGCATTTATAAGAGAAAATACACTTCTGCTCCTGGGGAAAGAAATGTTATCTTTGCCCTTTAATTGGACAAGTGTCTAATTTAATCAATTTTTGCAATTTTTGGAAAATAAAAATTTGTCTAGTACTCCAACGAGAGATTTTTTTCCTTCCCGCCTTAACGTTTCCAGACACTCTGTTGTCTGTTTGCGGAGAAGTCCTCTCTGAAAATGTTTCTCTTTAAAAGCTTTTAGGAACATGCCAGTGCTCTTTAGTGAAGAAGGCTATTTTTCAGAGAGTGGGGAGGCAGGAGGAGGGAGTTAAACAAAGATTGAAACCTCTTACCTATTTGACTTGGCTACTTGGGGCTGGTAAAACACAATGGCTTTGTCTATCCAGTTTATCATGGGATAGACACACTAAATGGCCCCTGTACACTAAGTACTCTTCACAAGGAATTAAGAGTTTTCTGCAACAACACCCTCACCTACTTAATTGGGAGCCTTAAAAATCTATGCAGAGCAGAGACCATGGAAACATACTAGCTAAATGTTGCTTGTCCAATAAATTAATATATAGTGCTAGAATGCTGACTTCTAACTCCATATGAGAGCAAAACTCAGGCCAACTAAGGCAAGAAGGAGAGGATGAAGTTCCACTGGTACCTTCTCTTTTCAAGTAGCTGCAAACCCTAAAGCTGCACTTCATTTGGGAAAATCTTGTGCTGAAACCACTTCCCATATGCAACCCATCTGGAGCACTATAATCTAGTCTTGCCCGCGGCAAACCAACAATAGTGACGCTTGCCTTTCATCACAGATCCCCAAGCACGAGACAAACATTAATTAATGCCCCCAACACACCTGTGAAGTAGGGAAGTATTATTATCCCTGGCTCACAGATGAGGAAATCCAGACACCAAGAGGTTAAACGGCTTGCCTCAGGCCACAGAGTGAGCTAACAACGCAGAACTTTCCAGTAACCCTCAGCCCTTCTTGCAGACTTCGGCTGTGAGCAGCTCTGAGGTCATCCCCACGAGCAGAACTATTTCTAGTTGAGATAGGCTGCAGCCAACTTATTTATCTTTTTCACAGTCAGTTGAGACCCATTCCAGAACATAAATGAACTCTGTGCCCAAAGGTCTTAAAATGCAGAAACAATAAGAGAACCTGGTGTATTTATATCTTTGAGGGCCCTTCCCATAGTATCCTTTAATGATCATGTCTGACAGGAAACAACTATCTGCCTCCAAACTTCAGAGAGCATTAATTGAGCGCCTACTGTGTACCAGGCACTGCAATTTCAGACCTGGCTCCCATTTCCTTTCCAGAGAACTCCAGTGTGACGTCACTGAAATAACTATTGCAACTCTGAGGTCAAGTGGAAATTAGAAACTAAGGATGGCTTCTCTCTTGTCCAAAGGTTAGCAAGAGGGATATAAAAATTACCAAGAGTATCCCAAAGGTGAATGACATGATCATTATATACCAGGACAAGCTTCCTGCTAAAGTCACAATACCTTGCAGCCACCCAACTTTTAAACAGCTTATCAAACATTCTACCAATATGTACAATCCTAGTTCTATTAATAACAAATAATAATTCATCACTAATTGAATTTTTCTATGTTCTAGGCTTTACATAAAATATCTAATATTTCCAACAATCTTCAAAGAAGTTGTATTTTCTCTCATTTTACAGATGAGGAAATAAGGCTCAGCATGTTGGATAACTTGCTAGTAAGTAGCAGAGCCAGCATTTAAAACCAGGTCTGACCACCAAGTCCATGATATTTTACTTCTTTTCTGGTGCTAATTGAGGATTCTTGATTGATCGTCTCACCTTATTTTACTATTTCTTTATTCTCTTAGCACTGTCTTTGAAGGCTTTTGAACAGTAGCCAGGTCTCCTAGCATGAGAATACACCTAACAGCAGGACTTGCCTCAAGACACCTCTGCCCCCACTGGCCCACTCTAGCTCGCAGCACAGCCACATTTAAACCTTTCAGACCTTTGCTGCCCAAGCCCTGGGAAGACTACCTTTGGATCGTTACATAAAAGGCTCCTGTTTGAAGTAGAGCTTCTTGTTCAAGGAGCACTGCAACCATTTCCATACTCTGGACATCCTATTTGGTTTGAGCCCCTGATTTCAACCTGAGCTCAAGCTTGTGTGTAATAACTGGTTCATTTCTTCATCCATTCATATATTAGTTTAGGCTGCAGGTATCAGACTTACCAAGTCAAATTGACAAACAATAAAAAGGATTTATTGGTTGACTAAGGGAAAAGGCCGGCAGTAATGTGAGCTTCAGGTGCAGTTTGATCAGGACTTGGGCTCTGCTTCTCTCAGATGTGTTGTCCTCTGTATGTCAGATTGTTTCTTAGACTGACTCCTTTCCCGGTTGAAAGATGGCTATTGGTAGCAATTCAGGTTCCAGCTTCCTTGTTCATATCCAGGACATGGTGAGGAGAGGTGACAGGGAAGAGGGAAAAAGAGAGCGAGATGGAGATTTTGACTCAATGTCAAAATCACTGACAGCACTATTGAGCTTTGTGCTAGTTAGACCACTCATGAACCGATCGCAAGGCGAGGGAACTGACGATACACTGAATGGCTCAGGCCTGGGTTACTTGATCCAATCACCTCGCCAAGGGGGTAGGACTCTCTGAAGTGTCTCAAATCAGCCCACTCCATTCTGTACGCTGCAACACAGTGGTGGAGGGGCAGTTCCCCAAATGAAAATCTGGAGAATGTTAGGAAGGAGGAAAAAGGGGTGAGGGCTGAGTAGGCCACTAACGACTGTCCTCCACAGTCCACGCCTTTGGCTACCCAAATCCATACACATTCACCTTCCCACACGTGCACCTTCACAATTGTCCACACTTGTGTAAAGGAACTCACCCAGTGGGGCACAGCACAATGCTTCATGTAGTTACTACATCCAGCTGCAAGCCTAGGAACTGTGGCGGATGGTCAGACTACTCTGACAGATCTTGCATTAACCCCTCATGGCCCCGTGACACATGGATAAGTGGCAAACTAACCTCCACCAATACACTTAATATACAAAGGTGGAGAGAAAAGAAGACAACTGCAATTTTTAAAAATCCTATTTGGAAAAGAGGGAGAGGGGAAGCAACACACATGGGCCCCAAGCCCATAATGTATATCATAGCCTACTAAACAGTAATGTCAAGGATATAATATATGTATTGCATATTATTTACATATATTTCATAAACATGTATTTAATAAACATAATGTTATAATATGCATATTTCACTGCCTTGGCAGTGGAATGAATTCCTTGGTTAGACAATTAGCAAATTTGTCTTCTTTTGCAGGTAGAAAATGATTAACACCAGTGCTTGGAAAGAGCAGGGGTGTCAGACTTCTGTACCATTAGCCAGTCAGGGTCCACCTCTGGAGCGTGAAGGGAGATTGCTAGTTGCCCAGCCTAATACTCATTCTCCCTTTTTCTTTAATATGGAAATCCAGATTTTGTTTGACAAAATTAAAGGCCTCCCTGCCCAGCCTCCTTTATAGCTAAAAGTGGACATGTGCCTAAATTCTGGCTTGTGAGACATAAGCAAAACTGGTACGTGACAGAGTCCAAGAAATTTCCCTTCAGGACAGCTGGCATGTACCCTGTGCCTCTTCTCCCTTTCCTCCGTCTTGCTGTCTGGAACATGACTGTGAGGGCTGGTGCCAATCCCTACCAGCATCTACATCCTAACAGAATCTAGATTTCCCTTTAGGGAATCACGCCTCCTTCGTTGCATGTTGTGTAGCACCTTCAAGTCTGGGCAAGATTGACTTCCTGTCAAGCTGCAGAGGTAGAGCCTGACTGGCCAATGGTCCAGAAGTCTGACACCCCCGCTCTTTCCAAGCACTTTTCCACAGTTCTCTGGGGCCCAGTTGAGAGCTCTGCCTCCACTGTCCCCACTTTCCAGGGCTCCTGGTGACACTATTCCTCTTCTGGGCAGGCTTTTCTCTCACCCTACTCGGGTGGGTGAGTTCAGATTTTTGCACATCCTATTCAGTTAAGCTGGATTTTATTTAATATTCCAGGGGAGAATGAATTATTATGTATTCCTAGTATTTATCAATGCATTTGACCTGGTTTGTCTTCCTTCAAAACAGCAAATGCCCCTTTGACCCTTCAGCCCTGGCTTTCTCCTGTGAAATGATTTTCTGACTTAGCATCCCCAACATTTCCCACATCAATCAGAACCTGATGTGAATTATAGCATAATGTAGTTCATATATACTCTTTATATGTTTATGGGTCTATGTAGGCTGAGAATAAAAATGTGCAAGTGGGGACTTGAATGCTTTTTAATGAAAAGAATGATGATGTATTTGTTCACTGATTGGAAATAGTCCAACAATGGTATCTGAGCCATTTATTGAACACTTACTATGTCACAAGAACCATACTCACCACATTAAATTACATTATCACACTTAAATCACATAATGGCTTATGAAGTAGGAGCTGTTATTACCCACACTTTATAGGTGAGTAAACGAAGAAGTTAAACAATTGCCAAAGATCACACAGCAGTAAGTGGTGGAGTCAGGATTTGACCCTAAGTCTGAATGGCACCAAAACTCTCTGAGCCCACAAAAAGAGCAGCAATTTTCCAGGTGGTGGTACCTTCCCTGTAGTCAAAAAAACCACCTGCCCTGAGCCACACAGTCCATCTTGGATTGAATGGGAAAGGACATGCCTAGAAAAAAAGGTCAATGCAGAACTTCCTTTTTTTGCCTTTGGAAAATAATCATATGCTTCCCCATTATCTGTCAAGCATTAATCTCCAGAATCCAAGCAGAGAGTCAGGGATCCCCCCACTGAATAATTCATTAAATCCACTTGCTCATAAAATTACAACATCCAACACAATACTGTATATATACATATAAAATAGATGTGGATTCTTAAAAAGGATCTTGGGTTCTTTTGAAATTCTAGCATTCTCTTCTAAATATAAAAGCAGTCTTTAAAGGCAGTTCCCTGATATACATACAAAAGTCAAAATACCCGGCTTCCCCTCACCAGCCATTGCAAATCTTCTGATTGTAGCGCAGAGTTAGAAAATCAGTAGGGGCCACCTTGCTAATACCAGCCCTGGCTCTGAAGCTGTTGACAGAACACCTGACAGCTAAGCCACCAACAAAGGATATTGGTTTTAGGTATTTACAGTTTTATAACCGAATGCAAGAAGACTGGACTGAAAAGGGCTCCAGAAGGCATAGCCGTGCTCACACTGTGCCACCTGTAGGCAGGGCCCGGTAATCTCAGGGAACACCTGAGACACAGGCAAGAGGCCTTGTTCCTCACCAAAAATGAGAGAAGCAGCCTGGAAATCAACGCGGCCATTGAGACAACAGCACAAGGTCAAGGGCCAACCTTGTGGAGGTAGACAACATAGACATATCTACCACACACCACCTATGGCTTCTGAGGGCTGCTACCAAAGAACCAAATCTGTATTCCAACATTCCATGCTTTGAGACCCTGAAAGATTCTAGGGTGATTCATTTAAGGTCAATGTATTTGGGTATATTCTTATTGTGGGGGCAAGAGGGGATGTTTTAACCTTCCTTCAATTCTCATCCCACCTTTCTAAGAGGTCGCTTCAGTTAGCTGTAACTGGCTTCACCAACCCATTGATCATTTTCAGTATTCAGCTTTTTTGCTTAAAACGTAGTTCAAATCAAGGAAAATTGTGGACGCATTGTGTATGCATCAAATTTGCAGAGTCAGAGCTGTCCTATTCAATTCAGTAGCCACAAGCTACATGTAGCTACTCAAGTTTAAATTAATTAAAAATAAATAAAATTCAAAATTCAGATTTTCACTCACAAAAGCCCCATTTCATGTGCTCAATAGCCATGTGCGACTAGTGGCTTCCACAGAGGTAATCCAGACATAGAGCATTCCATCATCACAGAAAGTTCTGTTGATCACTGCCAGTCTCTAGTCTAGATCATCAGAGTAAGAGATTCCACCACTAAGAGGTTGAGGCTTTGTAATTTTGTATTACAAATATTAACTGCAAAAAATACCACCTAATTGTCTCAGTGAATTTGAGATATACTTTCACAAATTCACAATTATCCATGAGCTGGTTATTTAGTTCAACTATAACTTTCTACTAGCTACATGTAGCTAGAATTAAATTCAGCTGCATGTGACAAAAACACAAATTAACAGTAGCTTAAACACACAAAGTTCTCTATTATGTCAAAGTTCCAGAGATCAGTAGTACAAAGCTGGTACAGTAATTGGATTTATTCATTAGGGCCCAGCTCCTCCCCACCTCCTTTGTGTCACTCCCAGGGGATGGACTTCAGTGGCCTGCTCCAAGACGCTGTCGAGCTCCCATATTTAGATCTGCCTTCCAGCCAACTGGAAGAATAGGGAAGGGGACAGATAGGGCTTTCCTTTAAGGATATTTCCTTACGCTGCAAACAACACTCTTGCTCGCATCCTAGTGTCCAAAATATAAACACATGGCATTCCTAGCTGCAAGGGAGGCTAGAGAATGTGGTCTTTATTCTGGTGGCCATAAAATTAGGGGTTTTATTATTATGGAAGGAAAAGAGAATGACTATTGGAAAGTAACCAGGAGCCTCTGCCACACTAACAGTGTTGAAAAATGGTAAAATGGAGAAACAAAAAGAGATTAAAGAGAATTAATTTTCTTAAGTGCAAGCAACATTGGTTAAAAGTTGGAGAAAAAATTTTAAAGTATTGAATAAATGAAAATCTCTGAGTTTTTAGTTATTTTCAATAATGTATATTTCCTAAGTGCTGCGATTTAAGGAAGAGCCCTCTACTCCTAAACTCCCCCGACAGTGCTCAGAATTCTTCATGTAATTTTCTCACATGGCTCAAAATGCCATCAACTACAGATTTATTTCTAACAACATCTTTACAAAATGCAAACGTTCCTGGGGATGGTAAGAATATCCATTCAGTCTCAATTTATTACGAATTAGTCAAATCCAACTTTTGATCTCCAAAGACAGAGGGATTGACTGAATTGGAATTTTGTGGGGAATAGGGGGAACAAGGAAGAAGTAATTTTTCAACTTTGGGATTGGGCAGACAGGAGAGGAAAAGCACTCTGGGTGTTGTGTAGCGTGGCTGAGGGAACTAAAGGGCAGGTCAGTTCTTTGGAAACGCGAGAGAAGAGATGAGAGGTTCAGGGTCGGAGAGAGGAGGGAAGGAGAGAATGAAAGGCACCAATATGGAAGTGAGAGTTGACGAAGCATCAAAGATGCGTTTCATCAGCCTGAACTTTTGCCTGGAGTTGACCATGAATATTACAGTATTTACATGGTTTCTTAGCAAAATATGCAAGGATACTTGTTTTTCTATTAAGAATTAAAAGGCATATAGGAGGCTAAACTGCAGGGCTCATTTAAGCTTACAATACTTTTTTTTACATTCAACAACAAAAAAAGAAATTCTATTATCTGAACTAAAAAGTCTCTCTTACTGTTGTGGAACTGTGTTAACTCATTCACTTTTGCTTTTAATTTAGCTGACATTTTTCAGAGATTCTACCTAAGAACAATAATAAGCACCAAGATAGCATTTAACAAGAACCTTGAGGAAGGCACTATCCTAAGGGTTTTACCTCTATTATTTCATTTAATCTTCACAACATCTCTTTAAGGTAGATATCATTACACGCATTTGACAGACAAGGAAACTGAGGCTCAGAAAGGTTAAGTGACTTGCCTGATAAAACACAGCTAGTAGACGCAGAGTCAGGCTCCAGCTGATAGAGCCGAGCTCCAGATTCTGTGTTCTTAATTCCTACACTTACACTACCTCCCTACTTGGTGTTTATCAAAAATATCAATGATTCACATTTAGATCAAAAGTGACACCTGAACAGGCCACACGCTGTACTCCTTTCTCAGCGAGGTAATCTCCACGTGATCGACGGGACTTCTGGCTGCTTTGAACGTTCAATATGGAGATGAACTGCCACTGCCTCCTACAACCTTCTTCAGGGTCCTTCTCCCCCTTCCCTGCCTCAGGCTCCCCACCACAACCACCATCACCACCACCTTCCCACAGCAACCAAGGTGCTTCTGTCAATGGTGTCATCTAGTGGTCAGAAAGAGGAACTCATTTACTTAGTGTCCCTTTTCTTTGCCCGATTGTATTTTCTTCTTCAATGATTTTTCTGGCAGAACATATTCACCTCTTTTAAGTCATTACTCACAGGTCATTCAATTCTACCTTAAATAATGTTTTTTATTCACATACACTCATCCCCTTTAACTTCCTTTCTTCCCCTCCTCTTTCTCTCTTTGAAGGAAGATGTCTCTCCCATTCATCATTTATTTTACTAGATGAAAAATCAACCTAATCATTGGGGATAGTGGGCTCTGGAGTGAGACAGAGTTGGATTTAAATTCCAGATGCATCATTTATTAATTGTGATATCTTAAGCATATTACATAACCTGTCTAAATCTCAGTTTTCAAATCTATATAATGGAGATGAATTACCCACTTCAAAGAGTTGTTATAGAAATAAGATTAATTAAAATAAGCCCTAATACCTACCTGCCACATAGTAGGTATTTAATGAACATCACTCATTTTGATGCTATCATGAGTAATGCATAAAATAATCATGCTATTGAATCAAAAAAAGAGAAAGTCATACTTTTTAGGCTAAATTGGTTCTACTAAAGTGTCTGTAATACTTTAAATCTTTTTTTTTTCAGTGAAGTCCCATCCAAAGCTCTGTAAAAACAAACTTCATAATGAAATATGGCTTGTGAAGTTTCTCATTTTGTACTATTCCGACATTTCTTGCAATGTGATTAAAATATAATAAGATCAAATAGAAAATACTATTTTTTAAACTGAGATATAATTGACATATAACACACTAAAATCTTATTTTAAATAAGTTCTCATCAAAATCTCCACAAGCTTCCATCTACTTTCTAGTTCTTTTCCTTGTTATAAATGTATGGTATTTCTTCTTGATGGTGGCTGAATCAAATATTTGTGGGATAGCCTAGGTATGTACCCATCATTTACAAACACTATTTCTATGCAAAAATGCATTCTAAATTTCAAAGAACTATAAACTGGGAATTTCTTCTAGTTTTGGTTTTAAAATTATGAAAAGCTTTAAAGGAAATGAACCCAAAGGTAAAGAGTACTATTTTTTTCTAATGGAGGCCAGGACTTCTAAGTGGGTCTGCTCACAACATAGAATGGAAGCTGTTTGCTGATACACTGGAGAAAAGTGTTAAAATTCAACCTGCTCTAAGAAGCACTGATCATCTTCAAGCATAGTTTTTCATCTCAGTTACACATGTGACACATAAAACAGATCCAGCCATAGGAGCCTGTGACCTAGCATTTGGCAATATATGCAAATTACTGGTTTATGTTATTTACCATAATGTAATGTTGCAAAGGCAATTCAATGGAGAAAGCATAGTCATTTCAACAAATGGTGCTGGAACAATTGGACATCTATATGCAAAAGAATGAACTTTGACCCATACTTCATACCATATATAAAAATTAACCTAAAATGGACCCTAGACCTAAATGTAAAAACTAAAACTATAAACCTCTGGAAGAAAACATAGGAGAAAATCTTGTGACCTTGGGTTAGGCTATGATTTCTTAGACATGACACAAAAAGCATTATACACAAGAGAAAAAGTTGATAAATTGAACTTCATCAAAATTGAAAGCTTCTGCTCATCAAAAGACTTGTAAATAAAATGGGAAAACAAGCCACAGACTGGTAAAAAAATATTTCCACAATACATTTCTGGTAAAGGGCTTGAATGCAAAATATATGAAGAACTCTCGAAAAGCAACAGTAAGAAAACAGGGGCTGGCCCAGTGGCTTAGCGGTTAAGTGCACACGTTCCGCTACTGTCTGCCCAGGTTCGGATCCCGGGAGTGCACTGACGCACTGCTTGTCCGGCCATGCTGAGGCGGCATCCCACATACAGCAGCTAGAAGGATGTGCAACTATGACATACAACTATCTACTGGGGCTTTGGGGAGAAAAAGGGAAAAAAAAGGAGAAGGATTGGCAATAGATGTTAGCTCAGGGCCGGTCTTCCTCAGCAAAAAGAGGAGGATTGGCATGGATGTTAGCTCAGGGCTGATCTCCCTCACAAAAAAAGAAAAGGAAAAAAAGAAAACAAACAACCCAGTTTAAAAATTGGGCAAAAGATTTAAACACTTCACCAAAAAAGATATACAAATGCCAAATAAGCACATTCAAAGATACTTAACATCGTTAGTCACTGGGTAAATGCAAATTAAAACCGTGACGAGATACCACTACATATCTATTAGATTGGCTTTAAAAAAAAAAAAAAAACCTGACAATACTAAGTGCTGATGTAGATGCGGAGCAATTAGAATTTTCATACACTGTTGCTACAAATGAAAAATGATTCACTCGCTTTGGAAAACAGTCTGGCAGTTTCTTAGAAAGTTATTCATACACCTACTATATGACTGGGCAACGCTCTCCTACGTAAAAAAGAAATGAAAACATATGTTCAAACAAAAATCTGACCACAAATGTTTATGGTGGCTTTATTCATAATCAATCATCAAAAACTGGAAACAAGTCCAACGTCATTTAACTGGTAAATGGATCAGCAAACAGTGGTACATCCCAATGATGGAACAATACTCAGCAAGGAAAAGAACAAAGTACTGGTGCCACAGCAACACGGGTGAATGCATTGTGCTGAGTGAACGAAGCCAGCCTCAAAAGACTATATACTCGATGACATTCTGGAAAAAGGGAAACTATAGGGACAGAAAAAAGATCAGTGGTTGCCAGGACCTGGGGGTCAAGGGCAAGTTGACAACAAAGGGGCAAGCACTTTTGGAGCTGATAGAAATGCTCTATAGTTTGATTTTTGTGGTTGTTACATGACTATATGCTTTTTTCAAAACTGTACACTAAAAAGGGTGAATTTTATTGTCTATAAATAATAACTCAATAAAAGATGTAATAATATAAGTGAAGGAATTCAGTTTCATGATTTTTTTTCAGGAGGTAGATAAAATAAATATTAAAAATGTCTCTATTTTTACAATCCATATGTACAAAATAATGTAAAGTGTCATAGTTATTAAATGATATGCAGAGCTATTTTTGATATGTCATGAAATAAGAAGCAGGTCATATAATAGCATGTGTAGTATATTACAAGTTCCATTGGGAAACAAACATGCATAGAAAAAGATTATACCGAAAACATTAACAATTGCTATCATTGGGTGGTAAAATTATAGATACATTTTCTTTCTCTCCTTATCTCTATTTTCTAATTCTCCTACAATGAACATATGCGATAAGAACAAAGGTATAAATTCCTTCTTACCAATATCATTGGTCTTGAGACATACATAAAGAATTTTATTACAAGAAGATATCTGAGATCATCTTTTTTAACTCGCAGATTTAACAGATGACTAAAACCACATGAGGTCAGATGACTTCTCTGAGGAACACAGGGAAAGAACTGGAATAATTAAAGGGAACACAAAACTTTTACACAAATACTTGTATACAACAATAACTAGAAAGAATTAATACATAAGCTGACAGTTATTATTTTTTAAAATTCTGTCCAAACATTTCCTTTGCAGCCTGATAAGGGGGATGTATTTCTAGAAAAGATGCTGTCCAGCCATGAAATCCACCTTCTGCTTCCTGCTTCCCCTCCCATATGGTAAATTAGACAGACAATGGGCTGTGCCCACACATTGCACCTTGGCAAGAATTATCAGAGCAAGAAATCAACATACATTCTGTCCTTGCTTCTCCTTGACAAAGGGAACTTTCATTCTTTTGCAAAAATGAAATGATACTAAAACAATTTTGAAAGCATTTTTTAAAACCTTAATGTACTCTAATAATTGAGTGTGCATTAAGTAACTTTTATTATTATTATTGCTATTATTTTTTTTTTTGCTGAGGAAGATTCACCCTGAGCTAACATCTGTGCAGTCTTTCTCTGTTTTGTATGTGAGCCACTGCCACAGCATGGCTGACAAGTATTGTAGGTCTGTGCCCGGGATCTGAACCCGTAAACCTGGGCTGCCGAAGTGGGGCACACCAAACTTAAACACTAGGCCATGGGGCCAGCCCCAAAAAGTAATTTTCAAATTATTTATACTTACCAACCTTAAATCCCACACAGATGAAGTAAAGAAAATCAAAATCAAATGTGTAAATGCCTACCTTACAGGATTTACATTGGTAAATAAAGGAGATTCATTGACTCACAGAATATTAAAGTTGTTAGGAAATCTAAAAGATCTACTCACCTACCTCCTATACACTGCTTCATTTAAAAAAAAAAAATAGCCCAGAGAAATTAAGTGCTTTGTCCCAAGTCTCACATCATGTTAGGGCCACTAGACCACAGGCCTCCTTCTAGTCCACCATGGGAGAGGGAAGAAGCCACAAGGTAGAATGGAGAAATGAGTTGCGTCACAGAGAGCCTAATAGTACCCTCTACTTTTCCATGTGCTAAGTGAAAGACAAGGTTAGTTTTATTAATGTCAACTTTAGTTGACTCATGTTTTTTAAACTGGAAAGAAAAAAATCTTGGCCTATAAAAAGTCACAGCAGATGATGTTTCTTTTGGGAGGTAGATTTGGCAGATTATATTTTACTATCAAGTAAGCACTGTGTTACTTCCGGTACATTCCAGAAGTACTAGTGTTGATGAATTACACTACTGTGCATGTGGCCACTCTCTAGCAATATCTGCAGTCAACAAGTTGGCTTACATAATAAGAGACACAAAAGTGGGGGAAGAAGGGCAGACATACTATTAATCCTAAATCCTAAATGTGTCAAGAATCTTCTGGGATTTATTGGGGTCAAGAAGTTGCCTTAAGGATCCATTTAAGATAATTTCTAAGATAAATGAAGCATAGAGAGCCATCCCTCAGAGACTGTGCTTGAATTGGATCAGCATAATTTGGTGCTGGTCTCAAGGCATTCAGCAAAATTTTTTAATGAAAATAATTTTTTGATAATTTTGATAAACCAAATGTTTTTTAACAAGAAAATGATTTAGAAAAGTATTTAGAAAGAAAAGAAATAAAAATAACCCATAATCCCACCATGCCAAGAAAACAACCACAATTGTAATTTTGGTATATTTCCTTCCAGACATTTTTCTGTATATGTGTATGTGTGTGTGTATTTGTGTGTAAATTTGAAAACATTTACTTAAATATAAAATTTACACATAATCCTATTTTATACTTAACAGTAGAATCATAGAAATTTATTTTCATGTCAGTAAACACAGATTCACAAAATTTTTAATGTTGGACAAGCCTCTGTACATGGCTATTTAGGTTGATAACAGATTTTTATACATCAAAAATGTTATCTGCTAAACAACTGATTTATATTATTAGTAGCTTGATAAATATTTCCTTTGCAAAAATATCTGGAAGTGAAATAGTTAGATAAAAAGATATGTACCTTTTAAAGGTTTTTTGTTTCTGTGAAAAATTGTCCTCTAGAAAGACTGTGCCAACTTGTACCACCATTAGTAGTACATGAGACTGTCAGTCTTCCTCCTCCCTCATCAAGAATAGACGTTAACAATTTTAAAAATAGATACTTTTCATTCTGAGTGAGGAAATGATGTTGTTTTATTTGTGTTTCTGTTTATTAGTAAGATTGAATATTTTATATATATTTATTGGCCATTGGAATTTTTTCCTTTATAACTTAACTTTGCCCAATTTTCTATATGAGTTTTGGTATTATACATGTGATAGCTTCTTTCACAATAAGTTATTCAATGAAATTCTAATCAACACTAGGATAATGGCAGCTGCCTGAATCTAAATCTCTTCACACATCCTCCCAAAAATCATCAGATCAAAAAGAACAAATAATCCACACGTGTCCCAGGAGACAGAGAATACTTCAAATTACTTATGAGTAGAGAAATAAACACTAAAATCCAACAGAGATGCTACTAGATTTCCTGCTGCCACTACAGTGTGTGGAGAGTAGTGGGAAGGCAGACATAAGACCCTGCATGGACAGAAGAGATGAGTGGAGGACGTAGACAAAACAAAGACTAAATCACTCCCATAAAGAGAAAATCCAACAGAGTACACACAAATCCAGAACTTGGTGGACAACAGCACCAGTTACAGAGAATTCAGCAAAACTGGAGTTGGCAGTCTTAAAGAAGCATTACTTCTGGAAAAAAACAAAAGATAAATGAGAGGGAGAAAGTACTCTTCTAATATGTAGAAGTGAAGGAAAAGAAGTAAGAGGAGAAAAGCAATGATTGCACATAAATAAAAGAGAACCAAAAGACATGGCAACAGCTCGACTTTCCAACCACCATCACAACGTGATCCCTTTGAAAATTGCACTTCACTCTACTGACAGTAGAGGATGGTATAAACTAGGAACTCTCTATGAAATACCTGAAAATAGGAGAAACCAGAACAAATTTAGTCAAAGCCACTGCAATAATAAAACAGAATATGCAAATCAAAACATTTCACCTGATGAAAATCCTTCAAAAAAAGCTACAAAGCAGAAGAAAATTGTGACACAATGCTCTAAATGGAACTACATGTTCTCAAACATTTCTTTACAATTAAAAAAAAAAAACTAGTATCTAAAATCTGAAAACAATGAACAGAAATGTACAAACAAGGGAAGAAACGGAACAAGATTGAATTGCAAGAAATTGAATGCAAGAAAAAAGTTGAAGAAAAAGAGAAAACTCCCTCAGAAATGGAAAATAAATTATGAGGTGCTCAAGAAGAACATTTTGAAATGAAGAAAGGCAGGAAAACAAAAAAGAGGATAAAAATAAGATAAAGAAGTAAAAATGATCATAGAGAAAGCGGTTGAAATAGAACACTGGCAAATAAGATCCAACATACGTATAATTGGAGCCCCTGAAGAAGAAAAACAATACTTTCTAGAAATAAGAGAAAATATAAATTGACATATTGAAAGGGCTCACCATGTACCTGGGAAATTTCATTCAAAATGGTTAATTCTAAGAATACCTGCCCTTGTTTTGAAAGAGGGTAAAGATGATTAACTTTACAGTTGTTAAGTGTGGAAGGAGTGAAAAGGAGATGGGGGGAAAAGCCTCAATGCAAAAAAGGCCAAGATTAGAGAGAGAACAGAAAACGCAATACAACTCCAGAGCACAATAAGATTTAGAAATAGATCCAAGTATATCAGTAATCACAACACATGTAAATGGACTAAAAACTCCAATTAAAAAACAAAGACAGCCAAACATCAAAAATACTTGATACTATGCTATTCACGTAATATTTTTACATTGTGAATTACATTATGAATTCTTAGAAACGTTAAAAGAGTTTGGCAAGATACCTAGTTTTTTTTGAAATTTATAAAAAATCAATTTAATTTTTATTCACCAGCAACAATCAATTAGAAAATGCAAATTTTAAAAAGCTACCATGCTCAATAGCTACAAAACACAAAAATATTAAGTATTCAGGGATAAATCTAACAAAAGATATTTCTTTACAGATAAAACTCATTGAAAGACATTAAATGATTGGACAGATAAATCATACATATATAATTCAGTGTTTGCCAAATGTATTCATATTTTCAATGAAATACCAAATTCTCAACAAGGTTTTTCATGAAACCTGAAAAGCTGGCTTTAAAATGTATATGGAAGAACAAAGAACCAAAAAAAAAAATACTAAGACACTCTTGAATAATAACAAAGTACTCAGATTTATATTTGCAACTTTCCGTTATATGTTATATGGCAAGTCAATATTGGGAAAAATATTAAATTAAAACAGTATAAATCTGAAAAAAATAATAATAGCAAAGTAAATGGTCTTATATAATCTGATATCAAGACTTAATATAAAGCCATACTAATTAAGATGGAAGGATGTTGGTGCAAGGATAGCCAAGCAGACCAATGAAACATCATTAAAATAATAGAAATTCTATTTGTGTTTAAACATGGCCGATCAGTAGAGAAAAGATGGACTATTAGTGGCTATTTATATAGGAAAAAGTAAATTTGATTATTTACACCTCACAATTCAAAAATCTATTCTAAGTAGACTAAAATCTTACATATAATTACAAATAATTAGTCTTATAGCAACCATAAGAGTTTTTAAAGATAATAAGGAAAAATTCTTATGACCTTTGGTTAGAGAAAGATTTTTTAAACAAAACATAAAGTCTATAAAGATGCAGAAGAAAACATGATAAATTTGACTACTATGAAATTAAAAGTCTTAATTCATCCAAAGATAACCATAAAAAGGGTGAAAATATAAGCCACATACTGGGAGAAGATATGTGTAGCACATATAACTGACGAAAGGCTAGTATCTTGACTATATGAAGAAGTCCTACAAGGACAGCACAACAGAAAAATGAGTCAAATACATGAACAGGAAAAGGAAACCCAAATGCCTCACAAACCTTAACAACAAAGAAAGAAAAAGTAGAGAGAGAGAAAAAATGTCAACCTCATTAGGAATCAAACAAAGGCAAATTAAAACTATAATGAAATATCATTCCACACACACCAGATTAGCAAACGTTTTTAAATTGGCTAATACCAAAAAACCATATGGGAAAACAGTTTGGCATTACCTACTAAAGGAGAAGACACAATTCCATGACTCAGTAACTCCAAGAGAAACGATGAGTGCAAGACAATCTGCTCGGGGGAACTGCGGGTTTGCTGATTCAACATCTCTTTACTGAAAACCTACTAAATGCCGGATGCTTTTCTAGGGTCTGTGGATACAGCAGCAAACAAAGCTGGTGGAGGCCCTGTTTTCTTGAAGTCCACATTCTAGGCATGGTGGAGAATTCAGAAGCCTATGCACACAAAATATATACCATAGTCAGTTTTGCATCAGTACCAAGAAGAAAAAGTAAAGAAGAAAAGGGTATAGAGAGTGACCGAGGTATATTTTAGTCAGTGTGATCACATATAATTAAACTGAAGATTCCCAGCCACTCCCTAGTGAATCGTTATAATGTAGAGAGAACTACAGCCCCCTCAGATGCCCCCTGGTGTGTGTGTTTGTGTGTGTGTGTGTGTGCTGGGGGTGGGGAGGATTGAGGGGAAACGAGGTGTGGAGACGAGACCTAGGAAACACTTCACTCTAGAGAAGAAAAACAGTGAACGGGTGGCTCCCAGATTTTGTAGCAGATAGAGTTAGTACTTATCTCATGAAAAGAAAAAGGAGGCGAGGAGAGAAGAATGGCTCTGAAGTTACCAAGCCAACTGGTCATCTGTTTACAGGAAGGCAAAGAAGGAGCACAAGCAGCCGACAGCGGCGCGAGTCCTCCCACGCCGGCTGCGAAGCTGCTCGGCGGGCCGGTTCCGGGTGTGCCGGACCCAGCAGCTTCAAGCAACCCATCCCAGAGGATGTGCCCTGAAAGAAAAATCCCTCCCAATCCTGATTAAAACCACAGCCAGAGAGGAGGATTGGCATGGATGTTAGCTCGGGGCTGATCTTCCTCACAAAAAAATAAATAAATAAAATAAACTGTTAAAAAAAAACACAGCCAGGCTGCTCACCAGCTGGAGGGCGTAGTCACCAGGAGTAGGCAGTGCTGGGCCAACCAAGGAGAGACATGAGTTGTTCCAGTGATTTCTCCACTTGAAAACCCAGTACGGGCACAAAGTCAAGTGTCCCAAAATGTCTAAAAGAGTCAAGAGGACTAGGAAATGTTAAATACTGGAAATGACCTCAGAAACCATCCAGCCCAAACACCACATTTCAAATATATTTTTCTGGGAGCAGAAAGGAGGGAGAAGAGAGAAAGTTAGACTTGGGAAGATTCAAAGAAGAGGAGGCACTAGTACTCAGTCTTGAAGGATGAATAGGGGTTTGCCAGATGAGCAAGGAGGAGACAGGCAGGTGAAAACACTGTCACAATAACAGTATCAAGATAGTATCTCCCTGGGTCTGCCTCGCCCCAGCCTAGCAGACACTCAGAGCCCATCAGCCTATTCTTAGAATGTCGAGGAAGGTCTCATGGTTCCCCCCCACACTAGTCTTTTGGCTCTGCAGTGGCCATCGCTGCTGTGCTGCATAAACATGACAACACACACAAAAAAGGAAATCACAGCATTTATCAACAATGTTAGGTAATAGAACAAGACTGGTCATTCCATGGTTAAACTCCAAGTGAGCGGTGATAAATTCAGAGAAAGAAGTCACCCGGCTTCTCCAACCTCCCTGGCTCCGACGTCAGGAAAGGGACACCCATTCCATGGCCCCGTATGTCAGTTCACCACGGAGGTCACGGATACAAGTTTCTTCCCCACCTCTTAGCTCTTCTCTCCAGCCCAGGGAGGAGTACCATCAACACAGGTGCAATTTCCCAGTGACCATAGAATTTTCAAGTGTGAAGCTTTTAAAGAGAAAAGAAGCACCAAAAATAAGTTAATACCTAAAGACGTAGAACTATAAGTCTGCAGACATGGATTCTAGTAGCAATTCTGTTCTAACTAACCAGGTGACTTCAAACAACTCCCACACCCACTCTGCTGCTTGGTGTGCATATCTGTAAAATGAAGCGATTAGTTGATCATATCTGAAGCCACTTCTTGGATGGTTTCATGTTTCTACTACAAAAATGCTAAAAGTACTGACATCTTTGTCACCATCTGCTAAACTTTAGATTTAATTACCATTTAATTCTCATTATTTTGTGAGATTCTAGGCCACTGGAATGTCATGTAACATGGAACGTGTAAGCATCTGAAATGATTGGCCCCTTTTATGCCTTTTTACCAACTCTTAGGACAAACAAAATCCATAGCAACATAGGCATTCAAAATAGTTTTGACCTTTTGTCAGAAAATATTCTAATTATAAGCACACAGTGTAAGTATAATGCTTTTCCTGTGTTGTCCTTTCTCGGAGCACTTCCCACAATTCAAGCTAGCAAGATACTTTGAAAATATACATATGTTGGAATTTGACTCAAAACAACTGTCTTTCCTGGTTTCCACTGACTGCAGAGGGAGTGACCTGGTGAGATGGACGTGTTGTGGGTGCCTTCTATGTGCTTTTACAAGTGTTTTTTCTCTTTGATGATTTAAATCATACGTTGAGGTATTCATAGGATTATTTTATCAGGAATCCTCCACTTTGAAAGAAATACCAGGTCAGAGCCCACAAGTTTATGAAAGATGTGTATGCACACAGGAACGTGTACACACACAAACACACACACACAGTGGGGTGTAAATCAGCCTTTGTTCTCCAGCAGTTGGACTGCCATCTTGGTAAATAGGGTTTGTCACATTAATTTAATCCTGAATTGCTCTGAAACATAGTTTTGGTGCAAATATAAATTTTGTAGAGTAATGAATGTGTTAAGCCCTTAACAAATGAATGTTTAATGACTGAGAAAAAAACAAATAATGAAAAACAAAAATTACAAAATTACAAAAATTAGAGGATTTGATAAATTTATCCTCTAAGTTTGCAAAGCTTGTAAAATATTTAGAAGAAGCGATGTCATATACTACCTCTAATAATGCCCATGAAGAGCATTTCGGTGATAGCCTCCATCAAGGTCCTGATGGAGATCTTGCTACTGAATAAATTCAAAATACTCAGTGATTCCAAGATCTGCAAAACATACTTACCTAATGATGCCTCATTAACAACTGTTACGTACTTTAACAGAAGCTTCTGAGGTGGCAATATGTTTCATCTCTTCTGCCAATTCTGAGAAACAAGTAGTAAGTTCACAAATGCTATCTTGAGAAGGAGCTGAGGCTGCATCTGGGATCAGAGTCCTGATTGACGGTTGCCGTCTACAGAGGGAGAGTGAGGCAGGAATGGCCACATGTGTGCCGCACGTCTTCACGCATCTCCACAGACATCCAGATCCTGAACCACTATGCCCAGGGCTGGAAGCACGGTCTTCCTCTCACACAGTTTTCATCATGTCCCTATCCCTTTCCAGAATTTAAAATAGCTCCAGATTGCACTTCAGATCAACTATAAGCACTATTTAAATTTTTATATCAAGTGATTCCATTTTCTAACTGCTCTATCCCTCCCTTTCACCTTCCCAACTAGGTCCTCAATTTCTTTTCTATTGCTCCCTTCAGCATAACTCTTCCATGTGAGTC
Organism: Diceros bicornis minor; assembly: GCF_020826845.1. Classification (NCBI taxonomy): domain Eukaryota; kingdom Metazoa; phylum Chordata; class Mammalia; order Perissodactyla; family Rhinocerotidae; genus Diceros; species Diceros bicornis. The sequence continues at coordinate 3,731,119 of NC_080763.1, read as the reverse complement.
ATTTGATCTCCTCGTTTCTCCATCGTCTTTAACTATTCCCACCTCCCTGCCTTTACTCGTGCCGTCCCTTCTCCTCGGCCTACCTGCCTGCTTGTCTGGGCCAGTCACCTCCTCAAAGACTCAGGTTTAACATTCGAAAATTTTTTAGAACTGGCAAATTTCTGATGCCTATTTTAGCCCCATTTCTTCAATCTTATGGTATATATTTTATACTGAATTATCATATTCTTATTTTTATGCCAATTTATAACCATTCTCTGATTATATCAAGAGAGTTTTTCCCTCTTTTCAGTTAAAGTGGATGCACCATAAAGATACGTACCACATCTTCTAATTTTCCACACTCCCTGACTAATGCTTCTTACCTGAATAAACGCTGTGTCATCTTATTGCTGTTATGATATTCCAATAAGAGTCACACATTATTTTAAAATATTCCATTTTTTACTCTGCTTTATATGGAAAAGAAGAAAATAATAAAAGATAATGACATCTCTCTGTGCTTTCCATGCCCAGACACAGAGCCTTATTTGCAGTATCTCATTCAATGCTGATAACAATCCCATGAGGAAGATGTTACTAATAATCCACATTTTCCAGGTGAGGAAGTTAAGGCTCAAAGGGAGTCAGAGACACGTTCAAGGTCACGCAATTAATAAGTCTTTCTCACTGTCTCCCCTTTGACAAGGTTCAAAGAAGGTAAATGCCTTTTATTACCGAGAAAACAAATTAGTCCAACTAGAGAGGTCCAGGATGTTGAAAGATCCAAATACTCTGGAATCCTCAGTTGAAGAAGAACCACCGTTTTTATATAAACAACAGAAGAAAATATGTCATCACATTACTTTATTATAACCTCAACAGAGAAAAGCTAGTGCTATTGGGTGGACATTGCAAAAATCGGGCATTTGCTCTTTTCCACAGGCAGAAGCACACAGAATGAATTTGTTCCATCCACTCACTTCTCATATTGATACCACTCTTCTCAACTCCCATGTAAATAATCTTTTGGTTTTTATCTCCTTTTCGTTGCCTTTCTTATGCTCTCCTGGCACCCAAAACAAAAACAGTCAAGAAATGAATATGAACATAACACAGGCAGAAGAAGAAGCAGGGACTTACATTACTTGGTGTTGATGAAAACTAAAAAGCCCCCCATACTGCATGATTTAATTTATATAAGATTTATTTCGGAAAAGGAAAATCTATAGGAAGAGAGATCAAGTCAGTGATTGTCAGGGGCTGGGGGGAGGAGAAGATTGAGTAAAAAGGGGCATGAGGGAACTTCTGGGGTGAGGGAAATGTTCCGTCTCACTGTGGTGGTAGCTACACAACTGTATTCATTTGACAAAACTCATCAAACTGTGTATCTAAAAAGGGTGAACTTCACTCTACATAATCATACCTCACTAAAGCTCGTTTAAAAATAAAATAAAATAAAAAGCCTTGAATAATTTGAAACATAAAATCTGACAGTAGCAAGCGAATATAAATCTTGCCTGCATGAGGATATACATAACTTGACTATTATAATATGTATGGAAGTTCAGATAGTAATCTAGCATATGGTGGGGGGTTTGTCCTCAAAGAATTTAAGAGTGGCAAGAGCATTTACATTAGATTGACAGAAGCTTTTGTGGAATTGAGAGGGTTCCCCTTAAAGAAGTCAAGATCACACAGCCTGAACATTTTCCTCTGCAGTAAAACCACTAGTTGGAACGCCAGTAAAACATTGGTATGATCGATCCTTCTTCGATGAGTTGGCCTCTGCCAACACCTTTTCCAGTTGCAGTATTTTTAACTAACAAGACAGATGTGTTCTCTCAACCTAGACTTCTAATTCCCAGAAGACAATGTATTCAGGAATCCTTTAAAACCCCCCCAAAAAATTACAAATGAAATAACCCATTTAAAATCATTCAACTTCTGATCTGTCAAAATAAGGAAATGAAAGACCAAATATTGTAAACCATCATTAGTACACTACATATCAGAAACAGATTATTTTATTAACTTTGTTTATTAACGTTCTAATATTACAATATTATAGTTTCCAATGATTACATTACCAGAATGTTCAAGAAGATTAAACCTTTCATTTTCTTCACTACCAGTGAGATTTTAAAACTGTCTGTGTTAAAAATGTGCACATCGTTAATAATAATAATAACTCACTATGAATTTTATAAAAACATACCTAACTTCTCAGTATATTTTCAGGCAAATCCCTTCTTTGGACTTTCATTATCCTTTTTGGATAATGAAACAAAATGTGCTCAGTCAGTATAAAACTGTGAAAGTTACATTAAACTATCTAAATTTTATGGTAAGAAATTTTAAATGTTTCAGGCTATAAATTGATTCTGAAGAACAGAAAGAAACTCAGATCATTACCTAATTAAAGTAACTCCTTGCCAAATGCAGAATGGTCTGACTTTGTAAGTGTGTTTTTTGGGTTTGGGTTTTTTTGGTTTTTTTTTAATGAGCTTGGTTTTTTTTCTATTATTACCCCACATTTAAGAGAGATCATATGCTATTTGTCTTTCTCTGTCTGACTTATTTCACTTAGAATAATGCCCTCAAGGTCCATCCGTGTTGTCGCAAATAGCAAGATTTCATTCTTTTTTATGGCTGAATAGTATCTATATATGCCACATCTTCTTTACCCATTCATCCATTGATGGACACTTAGGTTGTTTCCATATCTAGGCTATTGTAAATAATGCTGCAATGAACATGGGGGTACATGTTTCTTTTCTCATTAGTGTTTTTGTTTTCTTCAGGTAAATACCCAGAAGTGGAATTGCTGGATCATATGGTAGTTCTATTTTTAATTTTCTGAGGAAACTCCATGCTGTTTTCCACAGTGGCTGCACCAATTTACATTCCCACCAACAGTGCACAACGGTTCCCTCTTCTCTACATCCTTGCCAACACTTGTTATTTCTAGTATTTTTGGTAATAGCTATTCTAATGGGTGTGAGGTGGTATCCCATCGTGGTTTTGATTTGCATTTCCCTGATGATTAACGATGTAAAGCAACTTTTCATGTGCCTGTTGGCCATCTGTGTGTCTTCTTGGGAAAAATGTCCATTCAGATCTTCTGCCCATTTTTTTAATCGGATTGTTTGTTTCTTTGCTATTGAGTTGTATGAGTTCTATATATATTTTGGATGTTAACCCCTTATCAGATACATGATTTGCAAATATTTTCTCCCGTTCAGTAGATTGTCTTTTCATTTTGTTGACTGTTTTCTCTGCTGTGCAGAAGCTTTTTAGTTTGATAGTCCCATTTGTTGATTTTTACTTTTGTTGCTTTTTCTTTTGGTGTCAGATTCAAAAAAATCATTGCCAAGACCTACGTCAAAGAGCTTACTGTCTGTGTTTTCTTCTAGGAGTTTTATGGCTTCGGGTCTTATGTTCAAATCTTTAATACACTTTGAGTTAATTTTTGTGTATAGTGTAAGATAGTGGTCCAGTTTCATTCTTTTGCGTATGGCTGTCCAATTTTCCCAACACCATTTATTGAAGAGACTGTCTTTTCCCCATTGTATATTCTTGGCCCCTTGTCATAAATTAATTGACCATACATGTGTGGATTTATTTCAGGGTTCTCTACTGTGTTCTATTGATCCATATGTCTGTTTTTATGCCAATGTCATACTATTTTAATTACTATAGCTTTGTAATATAGTGTGAAATCAGGACACATGATGCCTCCAGCTTTGTTCTTCTTTCTCAGGATTGCTTTGGATATTCGGGGTCTTTTATGGTTCCATACAAATTTTAGGATTGCTTGTTCTATTTCTGTGAAAAATGTTATTGGAATTTTGATAGGGATTGCATTGAATCTATATATTACCTTGGGTAATATGGACATTTTTACAATATTAATTCTTCTAATTCATGAGTATGAAATATCTTTCCACTTATTTGTGTCTTCTTCTTAATAATTTCTTTCATTAATGTCTTATAGTTTTCATTACACAGGTCTTTCACCCCCTTGGTTAAATTTATTCCTAGGTATTTTATTCTTTTTGATGCAATTATAAATGGAATTGTTTTCTTAATTCCCCTGAGCAAAGGGATTACTAGTGAGATGATTGAATCAGTAATCGAAAACCTCCCAACAAACAAAAGTCCAGGACCAGACAGCTTGACTGATGAATTCTACCAAACATTCAAAGAACAATTAATACCAATCCTTCTTAAACTCTTCCAAAAAATAGAACCTATCTAAATTTCATAGTAAAAAATTTTAAATGTTTCAGGCTTTAAATAGAGTCTGAAGAACAGAAAGAAACTGTGATCATTACCTAATTAAAGTAGCTCCATGCCAAATGCAGAATGGTCTGACTTTGTAAATACGTTTTTAATTCTGCTATTTCAACAGAAAATAAAATATAAACAAAAAATGCAACTACTTAATGGCCTTAAGACTTCACTTCTAAACGAGGTTGTTTTTTGAGTAACAAAAGAAGCAGATAGAGATAGAAATCAAAATGGCAGTGTAGGCAGACTGAGAACTCACCTCCTCCCACAGACACAGCCAATTTACAACTACTCTTGGAAAAATTACCCCCGAGAGAGAACTAAAAACTGGATAAGAGGAACCCCTGCAACAAACGACAGTCCTAATTAAGGTGGAAGAGGTAGAAACTCCCTTCTGGAGAGGAAAAAACACGGCCTTCACAAGCTGCAGCATTTCACGGCCGCCCAGGAGCAGCCCAAAAGTATACAGCCCTCCCTGGAGGAGTGGGGGACCTGAGCGAGGGAGCATGCCCACTATATGCATTTTTTGGACCCAGCACAACCAAGACGAGTGGCATAATATCTGACTTTGCTTGCTACTAACAACGTTGGGGAATTCCCACAGAAAAGCTGGTTCACAAAGAAATTAAAGCCGGCCCTTACAGGGCACACACACAAATTCACCCATTTCAGAAAGCAAACTAAAATCACCAGAAAGAAAGGTGCACAGTCCTTTGGTGAAAAGAGACTCACCTGATAGGCTCTGGGTGCATCTCGGTGAGAGGTGAGACCTTTCCAGGGACTGGGACATTGGCAGCAGCCATTGTTGTGGCCTGGTGTGGACGTGCTAACACAAATGCTGGCAGATGCCATTGCAGTTCTCCCTGGGGCCTGTTAGCCCAGGGTCTGGCCCACCCACTAGAGCACAGATTTAATCCAGCTCAGCCAGGGCAGGCAGCCCACCCAAGGGACTGGCTCCATCCAACAACAAGCCCTTGGGCAACCTGTGGGCCTGCATAGATTGGTGACTGGATTCTCCACAGCCTGGCGACTGGGTTCACCTCTGTGGGGCAGGGAATGCCCAAGGAGCGGGTGGAGAGTGTGGGGCGGTGGTGGAGTGAGTGGGGCTCCTGGCTTTGAGAGACTGGGTACACTTCAGGGGGTCAGGGTGCACACGTGGGGCAGGACTGTATTGACTGTGTGTGCGGACTGGAGGACGATGAGGCTTGTCAGCTGCAGAAGACTTGTGCTTCTCAAAGACCCACATAGGGGATTGGCCCACCTTCCAAAGCCTGAAACAATGGGATGCTCCTGTGCCTGAGGCCAGCCCCACCCAGCTGCAATCCTCAGAGAGCTGACAAGAGCCTTATAGGCCGGAGGCCCATAGCAATTGTAAGCCCCTGAGCCTAACAACCAGCCACACTGGGGGCCTACTCACTTAATAGAAACACTGCAACAGGAATATGCTATCAGACCTTGCAGCCAACTGTGCTGGGGCTCCCCACACCCGATAAAGAGACTGAAGGGCCCATAACAACTACACACAGCTGAGCATTACAACCAGCTGACCAAGGGGACAGCTCAGCCTCCATGGGCACCTACGGGAAGAGCAACCCCGCCACAACAGAAGGACACACGTAGCCCACACAGGGGGTCACTCCTGGAACATATGGAACTGGTGACAAGAGGGAAGCACACATTCCAAGTAAGGGCACAGGACAAAACCCCCAAAAAAGGAACTAAATGAAACAGAAATGAGCAACCTACGTGACAGAGAGTTCAAACAAAGAGTGTTAAGGATGCTCACGGATCTTGGGAGAAGAATGGATGAACTCGGTGAGAACATCAACAAAGAAATGGAAGATATAAAAAAGAACCAATCAGAAATGAAGAATACAATACTGAAAATGAAAAATTCACCAGAGGGATGCAAAAGCACAGTAGAGGATACAGAAGAATGGATCAGTGAGCTGGATGAAAGACTAGAAGAAATCACCCAAGCTGAATAGATAAAAGAAAAAAGAATTAAAAAGAGTGAGGACAGTCTAAGGGACCTCTAGGACAACACCAAGCACGCTAACGTCTGTGTTATAGGTGTCCCAGAAGGAGAAGAGCGAGACGAAGGGGCAGAGAATCTATTTGACTAAATAATAGCTGAAAACTTCCCTAACCTAAGGAAGGAAACAGATATCCAGGTATAGGAAGCAAAGAGAGCACCAAACAAGATAAACCTAAGGAGGCCCACACCAAGACACATCATAATTAAAATGCCCAGAATTAAAGATAAAGAGAGAATCCTAAAAGCCACAAGAGAAAGACAAGTTACATATAAAGGAAACCCCATAAGGCTATCAGCTGACTTCTCAGCAGAAACCTTGCAGGCTAGAAGAGAGTGACATGATATATTTAAAGTGCTAAGGAAAAAACCTACAGCCAAGAATACTCTACCCAGCAAGGTTATCATTCAAAGTGGAAGGAGAGATAAAACATTTCTCAGACAAGCAAAAATTAAAGGAGTTTGGGGCCGGCCCAGTCGTGCAATAGGTTAAGTGTGCGCATTCCGCTGTGGCGGCCCGGAGTTTGCCGGTTCGGATCCCCGGCACGCACCGATGCACTGCTTTGCAAGCCATGCTGTGGTGGCATCCCATATAAAGTGAAGGAAGATGGGCATGGATGTTAGCCCAGGGCCAGTCTTCCTCAGCAAAAAGAGGAGGATTGGCAGATGTTAGCTCAGGGACGATCTTCCTCACACACACACAAAAAAATTAAAGGAGTTTGTCACCAAGAAACCAGTTCTACAAGAAATGCCAAAGGGACTTATCTAAGAGGGAAAGAGAAGACCACAAATAGGAAAAATTATCTATTTCCATGATAAGAGGGTAACAGATACAAATGCACAAAAAAGAGGTTAGATATGATATCCAAAACATAAAATGTGGGAGGAGGGGAGTTGAGAGTAGAGCTTTCAGATAGAGGTCAAACTAAAGAGACCATCAACTTAATATAGACTGCTATATGAACCCCCTGGTAATCACAAACCAGAAACCTATAATAAATACACAAAAAACTAAGAGAAAGGAACCCAAACATAATACTAAAGAAAGCCATCAAACCACAAGGGAAGAAAGCAAGCAAAGAAGAAAGGAATAGAGAAGAACTACTAAAACATGGAGACAAAAAAAAAGTAAAAAAATGGCAGTAAGTACATACTTATCAATAGCCACTTTAAACGTCATGGACTAAATGCTCCAATTAAAAGGCATAGGATGGCTGATTGGATAAAAAAACAAGACCCATATATATTCTGCATATAAGAGACACACTTCAGACCTAAAGACACTCACAAACTGAAGGTGAAGGGATGGAAAAAGATACTCCATGCAAATGGCAATGAAAAGAAAGCTGGGGTAGCAATACTCATATCACAGGAAATAGACTTTAAAATAAAAACTGTAACAAGAGACAAAGAAGGGCACTACATAATGATCAAGGGAACAATCCAACAAGAGGATATAACACTTGTAAATATCTATGCACCCAACGTAGGAGCACCTAAATATATAAAGCAATTATTAACAGACCAAAAAAAGGAGAAATAGACAGTAATACAATAATAGTAAGGGAATTTAACACTCCACTTACACCAATGGATAGATCATCCAAACAGAAGATCAATGAGGAAACATTGGCCTTAAATGACATAATAGACCAGATGGACCTAGTAGATATATACTGAGCATTCCATCCAAAAACCGAAGAATACACGTTCTTTTCAAACACACAGGGAACATTCTCCAGGATTGATCACATATTAGGCTACAAAACAAGTCTCCATAAATTTAAGAAGATTGAAATAATACCAAGCATCTTTTCTGACCACAACAGTATGAAAATAGAAATCAACTATTGAAAGAAAAACAGAAAAGCCACAAATATGTGGAGATTAAACAAAATGCTACTGAACAACAACTGGGTCAATGGAGAAATCAAAAAATACCTGGAGACAAATGAAATGAAAATACAACATGACACAATTTGGTGGTTCTAGGAGGGAAGTTTATAGCAATGCAGGCCTATCTCAACCAACAAGAAAAATCTCAAATCAACAATCTAACAGCACATCTAAAGAAACTGGAAAAAGAAGAACAAATGAAGCCCAAAATCAGTAGAAGAAGGGAAATAATAAAAATCAGAGCAGCAATAAATGAAATAAAGACTAAAAAAAAATAGAAAAAATTAATAAAATAAGAGCTAGTTCTTTGAAAAGATAAACAAAATTGACAAATCTTTAGCTAGACTCACCAAGAAAAAAGAGAGAAGGCTCAAATAAGTAAAATCAGAAATGAAAGAGGAGAAATTACAATGGATACCTCAGATACACAGAAGATTATAAGAGAATATTATGAAAAGACATACGCTAACAAATTGGACAATCTAGAAGAAATGGACAAATTCTTAGAATCATACAACTTTCCAAAACTGAATCAAGAAGAAATAGAGAATTTGAATAGACCAATAACCTTTAAGGAGATCAAAACAGTAATCCAAAACCTCCCCAAAAATGAAAGTCCAGGACCAGATGGCTTCCCTGGTGAATTCTACCAAACATTCAAAGACTTAATACCTATCCTTCTCAAACTCTTCCGAAAAATTGAAGAGGAGGGGAAGTTCCCTAACTCATTCTACAAAGCCGACATTACCCTGATCCCAAAACCAGACAAGGACAACAGAAAAAAAGAAAATTACAGGCCAATATCACTGATGAACATCCACACAAAAATCCTCAACAAAGTACTAGCAAATCGCATACAACAATACATTAAAAAGATTATACACCATGATCAAGTGGGATTTATTCCAGGGATGCAGTGATGGTTCAACATCTGTAAATCAATCAACGTGATACACCACATTAATAAAATGAAGAATAAAAATCACATGATCATCTCAGTAGATGCAGAGAAAGCATTTGACAAGATACAGCATCCCTTTATGATAAAAACTCTGAATAAAATGTGTCTAGAAGGAAAGTACCACAACATAATAAAGGCCATATACGACAAATCCACAGCTAATACCATCCTCAATAGTTAAAAACTGAACACTATCCCTCTAAGAACAGGAACCAGACAAGGATGCCCATTCTCACCACTCCTGTTTAACATAGTGTTGGAAGTCCTAGCCAGAGCAATCAGGCAAGAAAAAGAAATAAAAGAGATCCAGATTGGAAAGGAAGAAGTGAAAGTGTCACTATTTGCAGATGACATGATTTTATATATAGAAAACCCTAAAGAATCCACCAAAAAACTTTTAGAGTTAATAAATGAATATGGTAAAGTTGCAGGATACAAAATCAACATACAAAAATCAGTGGCATTTCTATACACTAACAATGAAGCAGCAGAAAGAGGTATTAAGAATACAATCCCATTTACAATTGCAACAAAAAAGAATAAAATACCTAGGAATAAACTTAACCAAAGAGGTGAATGATCTGTACACTGAAAACTATAAAAGATTGCTGAAAGAAATTGAAGACGACACAAAGAAATGGAAAGATATTCCATGCTCTTGGATTGGCAGAATTAACATAGTTAAGATATCCATGCTTCCTAAAGCAATCTATAGATTCAATGCAATCCCTACCAATGTTCCAACAATGTTTTTCACAGAAATATAACAAAGAATTCTAAAATTTATATGGAACAACAAAAGATTCCGAATAGCAAAAGGAATCCTGAGAAAAAAGAACAAAGCTGGAGGTATCACACTACCTGATTTCAAAATATACTACAAAGCTATAGTAACCAAAACAGCATGATACTGGCACAAAAACAGACACACAGATCAATGGAACAGAATCGAAAGCCCAGAAATAAACCTACACATCTATGAACAGCTAATTTTCAATAAAGGAGCCTAGAACATACAATGGAGAAGTGAAAGGCTGCTCAATAAATGGTGTTGGGAAAACTGGACAGCTACATGCAAAAAAAAAAAAATGAAAGTAGACCATTATCTTACACCATACACAAAAATTAACTCAAAATGGGTTAAAGATTTGAATGTAAGATCTGAAACCTTGAAACTTCTGGAAGAAAACATAGGAAGTACACTCTTCGACATTGGTGGCAGCAACATATTTTCAAGCACCATGTCCAACCGGGCAAGACAAACAATAGAAAAAATAAACAAACGGGACTACATATCAAACTGAAAAGTTTCTGCACAGCAAAGGAAACCATCAACAAAATTAAAAGGCAACCTAACAATTGGGAGAAGATATTTGCAAACCATATATCCGATAAGGGGTTAATCTGCAAAATATACAAAGAACTCACACATCTCAACAAGAAAAAAACTAACAACCCAATTGAAAAATGGGCAGAAGACCTGAACACACATTTCTCTAAAGAAGATATACAGACAGCCAACAGGCACATGAAAAGATGTTCAACATCATTAACTATCAGGGAAATGCAAATCAAAACTACAATGAGATATCACCTCACTCCTATCAGAATGGCTATAATTAACAAGACAGGAAACAACAAGTGTTGGAGAGGATGTGGAGAGAAGGGAATTCTCATACACTGCTGGCGGGAGTGCAAACTGGTGCAGCCACTATGGAAAACAGTATGGAGATTCCTCAAAAAAATTAAGGATAGAACTACCATATGATCCAGCTATTCCACTGCCAGGTATTTATCCAAAGAACATGAAAACATGAATGTCTAAAGATACAGGCACCCCTGTGTTCATTGCAGCATTATTCACAATAGCCAAGACTTGGAAGCAACCTAAGTGCCTTCAAGGGACGAATGAATGAAGAACATGTGGTATATATACACGATGGAATACTACTCAGCCATAAGAAACGATGAAATCCAGCCATTTGTGACAACATAGATGGACATTGAGGGTATTATGCTAAGTGAAATAAGTCAGAGGGACAAAGTCAAATACTGTATGATCTCACTCATAAGTAGAAGATAAAAACAACAACAAACAAACACACAGAGACAGAGATTGGATTGGTGGTTACCAGAGGGGAGGAGGGGAGGGAGGAAGGCGAAAGGGATTATTAGGCACATGTGTGTGGTGATGGATTGTAATTAATATTTGGGTGGTGAACATGACGTAATCAATGCAGAAATAGAATTATAATGATGTACACCTGAAATTTATACAATGTTATAAACCAATGTTACTGCAATAAAAAATTAATTAATTAAAACAGAAAAGAATAACTTAAAAAGATAAAAATAAATAATAAAAATAAAATTTTAAAAAAAGAAGCAGATAAGAGCACTGGCCCATAGGTTTAAATGTCATTTGTGTATAATAATGAGCATAAAAATTTAAAATTGTTTTCAAATTTTAACATCAGTCAATAGTCACCCTATTTGCCCCACCTCAAAATTCTATACAAATTCTTTAATAACTATTAGCCTCAGATAGTGTCAGATTTTACAAAGACAAATAGCGTACTTCCTAGAAAGAGACAGTTCACCAAAGGAATATAGCAATTCAATATAAAACACGTCCACAAATGTTAAAATATCAGTCTTCCCAAAGGGCATGTTCCGAAAATTATTGGGCTGAGAAAAGGGAAAGAACTGAGAATCTTCTTTTCCAAGTGTTGTTAATAGACAACATTTTCTAAAATGTTTCATTACACTGCTTCCAATGCAAACCTTTGGAAGCAGTATAGTACAGTATAGTATTTTTGATACTATTCTTCATTATTGGGAGAATAACTATAGGGAAAGATATTTCAAACTCTTCATGCCTTATCTATAAAATGAAGTCAATGGGTATCCCACAAAGTTGTTGTGAAGATTAAATGAGATAACATTTAATGAGATAACACGTAAAGGTCTTAGAACAGTACCTAGCATATAGCGAGCACTCTGTAAATGTTAGCTGTTGTTGTTGTTGTTATTGTTGCTGTTGTTGTAATAAGTAGCTATAGTTCTTGGAGCACTACTATTTTCCAAATACTAACATACTTTAATTTTCTTTATCTCTGAAAAATAGTATATTTTCTCCACTTTACAGATGGGAAAACTGAGCTTAAGAGTTTAAGTAACTTGTCCAAGGACACATCAATCTAGACAAACCCTGGATTCATACCAAGATCTGTCCAATGTTGGAGGCTGAGCTCCGCATACTTTACCACGCTAGCAGCATGACCCTTTGTCCTTCATTTTCACACATTTAAGAGAAGAATCAAGATGTTCTCTACTTAAAATAGTACAATGAAGCATGACTTATGAAAAAGGCAACATCTAAAATCTTAGAACACAGTCCTTATTTCCCACTAAGAGTATTCATATTTATTCTCTCATGAGTCAGATAACTAATCTTGAAACATCCCAAATAAAGTACATCCCATGTGATGGCCTTAATGAATGCTTAGGTGAATTTTTAAAGTTTTTTAGATGAAATAAATATTCAAACCTAGTTAAAAGTGTGCGCTAGTCAATTAGCAGAATAATTAACCAGAATGTAGCTTAGTAGCCTCATAAGCAACTGGTCAGAGGCAAAGTGTTCTATTCTGAAGAGGAGACTAAGGTTCCCCTAATTCTTTCCCCATCTGTGCAGTGGCAGTTTACCATTAATTTTTCCTGTAAGGCCCTCAGGAAGAATACAAATTCACTGCTTATAACCTACTCTTGTTCTCATAGCATTTATTTTCTATGCCACACATAGAGCACGGTTTACATTTTTCTTGAGTTATTTTTTTTTTGTTTACATATCTTATTTTCTCAGTGAGTGAGACAATAGGCAGACTATCAAATTCTTTTTTCCTTTTCCTTAAATTAGATCACAGAGCACATTTTTCAAGTGCAATTGAAATTAACCAAATTCTAAATAGAAGATGGTCCCTATCACCACATCACTGAGTTCATGACTATTAATCCACATAGACAGTCCTATTAAAGACACAGAAACTATTTAAACCAATGGGAATTGACCAATAAAGCATAAAATAGGACAAAGAAGCAGATGTTTAATGTTTTATGATGGACCCAATTGGACAACTCTCAAAAGACACAAAGACATGGGGTCAAATCGTTCAGTACTGACCAAAAGGATTGGAATTTTCTTTCTCCCTGGCCAATATACCCAAGAAGATTTTTGCAAAAAGAAGAAAACAGCATTGTGTATAGTAAAAACAGTTTGTCTCCAGGATAATTTCTCATTCTCAATTGTCTGAGTTTTCCAAGTCAAACCAGCTGAAATAGAAAGTCCTTAAATGGTTACAATTCAGGAGCAATAACGTGGGTAATTTATGGTGTGTAGTGCACGAGTTCAAAATGGGAAGGAAAAGCAACTATACTTCCCATCTAAAATGTGGGGGGAGGTGGGGGGGGGGCTGACATCTGCACTACCAGTGCCACTATGGCCACGCATCATCATGGTATGAAATGTGCACATTCCTGGTTAGTGTACAATGTTACAAGGTCCAAATTCCTGAATGTAGTCATCGTGGGAATCTGGGCTTAAATCTGACATGTTAGCATGTAGTTGGTGTATCTCCAACCTCCGTAGTTTCTTACCCTGACATCTTTCATCACACTCATTAAGGAAGAGGAGGAGAGTACATGTGGTCACCAGATTCATTTTTGTTTCTGAAAGAAAGCCGCATCCTTTAATTACCCCTTACCATCTTATTGCTCCAATTATTACTGCAACTTTGAAATAATTCTTATTTGACATAAGCTTTTTAATCAAGAATAAACAAGACCACACACCCTCTTGATTGATACATTAAAAACATATGTCTGTTATGATAAATACCCTCATGGAAAAAAAAAAGTTTTAGTGAAAAGCCAAAAGCCAAACTAAGTGATGGCATCAGACTCACCTCTAGCCCATTTACGACCTGTTCTAAGGTTGCCCCTCTTCAGGATATCAAACCCTTAATGTGCTGAATAGGGTGTTGATAGTGTGGGTGCTTTGTGTCAGAATATCTCAGTTTAGTCTAGAAGGTTCAGAGTATGACTCTGATCTCAACTTTGTCACACTCCAAGAGTGAGAATCATAGGACCAAGAAAAAGAGAAATTGAGTTGTGACAATAAAACTTATAAAAATTAGGACCTGACAAGCAAATCTGCAGGTAGCTATTACCAACCTTGTTAATTTCCCCATCTGAAATTTTCCAAGATTAACTAGATGGTATCACAGAGCAGTTGGATAAAAAAAAATTCTAGATATTGAATAGAGAAGCTCAATGCCTGACATTAAATTATCAACATATGAGACATGTGCAAAATATTAGGAAGACTGACATCTATTGGGCACAGTTCACTCATATAATATGTGCAAAAGTATATAAGGGAGAGCAATGTGAGATCCAAAGGCACAGAATAATGACACAGAAGAACCTGAAATACAAGATGCAAAAAGGAAGAAAGAGGAAAAGAAACAAAAGAAAAAATAAAATAATAGAAGACAGAAAAATAGCAAGACTAAAAGGGGGATCACTAAAGATACAAGAGAGAATAAAGATCAATCAATAAGTTTGAAAACAATATTTTATTTTGTGAACCTAACAAGGTTGAAAAGTTTCAGAAGAGTTTTGGTTGAAGATTTGTGTTTTGTTTTGTTTTTTACTTCCAATATTATCAAAGACTGAAGAAATTCCAGACTTCTAGGCTGAGAAACTGAAAGCTGATGAGACCACTGATTGGCATGCAGAAGTCAAATTGTACGAGAGCCAGTTAGAAGGCAAAGAAGAGCTGTGACTCCTCCAAGGGACAGGATTGGCAGCCGTGGAGACTAGATAATTGCAGTCTCAGAGCTGGAGGCACAAATCCTCACAGAGAGAGGATGTTTGCAGTTATGAGATTAATAAGTGCACCAAACATAGTCCACACTCAATAAATATTTGTTAGAACAAACTGAATGAAAAGCAGCGGGTAGAAAATAAACAAGATCAGAGAGCTAAGAACAGAGCCTTCAAAGATGCCCTCAACTGTGAAAATAAGTCAACCAAAGAGACCTAGAAACAATTACAAAAGCAGAAGGAGGCAAAAAAGGAAGACACGGTGTCGAGGATGCCAAAATTAAGGAATATTTAAAAGAAGACATGGTCACAGTGTCAAAAGAAAAGAAGCAATATAAGGAAACTGGGTCATACCTGTTGGGGGAAAATGTGATTCAAAATGCTCTCTGAAAGGAATACGATCCTTAAAATATTCTGAAAACTCTGTGGTTAAACCTTATAAGCTGAAGCAGTTTATGATAACAACAATCAACAACAACTATGCAGGTAAAGCTAAAGCCAATTTCAGCTAAGAAAAAAATTTAAAGCTGTTAAGAAAGGGACAACAGAAAAAAAGGAAAGAAAAACAATTCTAATGGGAGAAAAAAACATTTGGACTTTGATAAACTTAATGACATCATGCTGCTGCATAACATTTATTCTATTTCTTCTGCTTTCTTATAATTAAATAAACCAGTGCTTCCCCAAAGTGCAGGGAAACTAAGACCTTCCCTGTGAATATTTAGAAGTTTTACAAAATACCAGGAGTCTTAACCTGGGATTCTTCGGTGTTGGGCTTCCGAAGTTCTGTGATCCCCTTACACTGCATTCCATTCCTCCCGTTCATATGCAAAAGAGGATCCATGGCTCCCATCAGATTCTGAAAGAACTTGTTACCCTGTAAAAGTTAAGAACCACTGTTCCAGAGAAAGTCAGATTTTTAGCCACTCGGGGAAAATGTTTAAAGGAGTTTTGATGGCATGTTGGGCTTACCACGTTCCCTTCCATCTCAATGGAAGTATTGCTGTCCTCTTGGGCTTTCTTTGTGATTTAAATCTCACCTCCTCTCTGTTTCTTCTCAATCTCCTTTGCCCCATAAATATTGCAGTTCCTAGAACTCCACGTCCAGTCCCTTTTTCTTCTTGCTTTATGTAGTCTATCTGGCTGATCTGTATTCTATCTCACTCTAACAAATTTCTGTAGGATGGTCATAAAGTCTAGAAGCAGGTGAATACATAAGAAATGATTTATTGATACTATACTCTAATACATGACAAAATAGTATTATCTATGTTTTCAGAATTTATGATCATTCTGTATATATTTATGGTTTCTAAATTAATCTCAAGCCAATAAGTCTTTCTTGAGCCGGCTGTGATGTTCAGACTGTGGACTGTCTGTGGAACATCTCTACTTGGCATACCCAGCACTTCTCACATCACGTGTCCAACATCACCTCCTCTTATACTCCCCATCTTGAGAAACAGTCTCCCCACTCTGACCCAAATCCCAAAGCACTGACCCAGGGGCTGCCCTCTGCAGCTCCCGGGTCTCTAAGAGTTACCCTCAGCAGCTGCCTCTTCTTCACCACACCGCTCTTTCCAGTGTCGGGGGAAGAGGGAGAGTCTCCCTCTGCCCTTTTCCTTAAGGTTGTTATGGCTGGCCAAATAATCAACAAGACAGGTGAGCAGGAGAAAATAATACCAAGTTTAATAACATGTATACATGGGAGAAGCTCAGAAATGAGCAACTCGTCCCTCTGTCTAAGCTGCTTGCTTAAGTATCGCAGCTAAAGGCGAGGAGCGTGTTGGGGGCGGGTAGTGGCCTGGGACTTCAGAGGGCAGGAGGACAATTCTTTTCAGGGTCATCTATAGATAATGTGGTCAGGGAGAAACAGAGTTTTTGATAAAAGAGGCTTGGTGCCTTTGCTATTGTAACCTCTATCCTACATTATCTTTACAGCCATCATGACAGAAGATCTGTTCCAGGAAGGAGCCACCATGTCAAATTCTTTAGGCAGTTAGTGGGGGAGGTCAGATGTCCCTCAGAGAAAACAATCAAGGTAAAGAGATATATTTTAGGACGGCCAAATCTTGATCTCCCACACCAGCAATCACCAATCCTGTCTATTCTACTTCAGAAACATCCCCGCCCAAGCCCATCTCCACTGATATTGTCTTGGTTTAGGCACTTATCATTTCTTGCCTCAACTATTGTATTAGAGCCTCTCTACTGGTCTTCTTACCTCCAGTCTCACCTCCTTCCAACCAAAACCTCCTCCAGACAATCTTCCTAACATGCAAACCTGATTGTGATAATCTACTACTTCAAATTCTCCCATAGCTCTGATTGCTGGGCAACATAGCCCAAACTCTTTGGCCTGTCATACAGGCCTTTACCTTCTACCTTTTCACCTTCATTTCTTTGGTGCTATAGCCACACCCACTAACTTGACCTTCCTCACACAGGCTTTGATGCCTCTGCTTGAATTTCCCTCCCTGACTTCTACCAGCAATGAGCTTCTATTAATCCTTCCAGGCTTAGCTCCAGACTCCCTGGAACTACCCCTTCCCCCACCAGCACTATCATCCCCCAGAGTTTGGACATCTTTCTTCTGTGCTCTGAGAGCAACTTACATCATTATCACAATGTATTATAATCGTTTGTTTAAAATCTCTTCCCCACTAGAGCTTGTGAGCTCCCAAGGGCCATTTATTTATTAATCTTTATATGCCCTAGCACCTGGCATTCAATAATTATGTGTTCAATGGAAGAATGATAAGGGGGAGAAGGAAACTAGATTGTTTGAACTTGAAACGAATTTGTATTTTGTGATATGCAAAAGGTCTCATGTAACCAGTACTAGCTCCTGACCAAGATTAGGCATGGAAATTTAAACTGGGGTAAAACCATAGGGACCATAATGGCACAGGACTTAGATCAAGGCACAGGTAATGAAGAAAAAGACCACTTTTGGGAGTGAGAGGAAGCCCAGACTGGCAGGATATTCAGGGTAGCCGAAAGGAGAACAGACAACTGATTTCTTTAAGAAATAAGTCCATGAGTGGACAGGTTGTCAGCAAGATCTAACAGCGTGCCCTGGCAGGTGGATAGTACACAGCAATGTCCTGAAATGGGCCACATTTTGAGATTCTGATCAAGGGTAATCACATTAAAAAGGGCTTTGAGCAAGAGGCAGTGCCCAGTCCTGGGGGGAATTGGCAAGGCAGGCCTGGTGGCCCTGGGACTCTCAGCAGGTTATCAGGATTAGGAACCAGGCACAAGGACACAAGGTGGATTTCACTTCAATAGCAAGGTTAAGGGGAACTTGGTGTCAAGGACACAGATAAACTGGGAGCAAAGCCCAAGACAGAGCACTGGCTCTTGACAATGACTGAGGCCAAGTCACAAGACATTGAGCTGGAGCCCCTGAAAGACCCACCGAGGATAGGATTGACCCAGAGGCCAAAGGAGAGCAGCATGAGGCTAACACTTCATCTAGCATGAGGAGGAGCACTGCAGTCAGGGAGTCAGGCAGGTCCTGACCACATTTGAGGGATGCTGCGATTAGGAAACTGGGATATCCTAGGACGAGTGCAGATCCAATTTTATTGCTTTTAATAAGATACTTTTCTGTTGCACTTTTCCCAATAAAGCCTTAGCTATTCCAAGGAGACATGGGTTTTTCTCCCTCACAGTAACATAAGTAAAATCAGGCTAAAAAATGTTTTCGTTAAGATGAGTAAATTAATTAAGGTAGGTAGAAATCATGCTAAAAATGTTTGGTTTTTTACATCTTGGTTTTAAAACTGAGAAATAAAATTCTGACAAAAGAGTATCACTGGATTTCTTCAAGAAGGCTAAGATCAAAAGGCGTTAGAGCAGAATCTGAGCACTCTTTGTTCAGTCATTTTATACTCCAGGGTTGGGCAGCCAGATTCAGGGCTGCTGTAGGATGCAGGGGGAGGTCATCTGGAGGTCAGGGAGGTGAGCCTGGGGTCTCCCACTTTATATGTTGAGGTTCAGGTCAGATTATACCTTTAAAAAGAGTTTTGAAGCTAAATTAAAGTTTTTAGATGACCCACCACATACGACTTTCTTCTTTGATAGATGAAGAAATTAAGGCTCAGGGAAGGTAAATGAAATTCCAAAAACCATACCTCTAGTTGGTGGCAGACGCTTGATGACACAGTGGGAAACTAAGTAAAAAACTATTCACAACTTCTCTAGTTTTCAATCTACAACAGAAAATCAGTGTCCCAATGCCCATGCTCAGGAAACCCACAGAGTGGTATAAAAATATTAAACAAAGACATGACTAGATATGTATATACATCTATACAGATCAAAGTCAATATTTTCAGCTAAAAAAAATCTCAAAAACAATGTGACAAGTGATCCCATTTTTATAAAATTTAAAAACAGTTTGAGCTGAGCAGACCAGTGAAGTTGCAGTCAAGAAAACAAAGCCATTCTGCATCTTTCAAATGAAAAGAACTTGGTACAAGGAGTTGGTTACACAGATGATGACAAAGCTGAGAATCTAAACAAAGAATGGTGAGACTTCCCCAAGATGAGCAAAAGCAGGGTGACACCACCACTCCTCGGGCTGAAGCCTCCATGGTGGGAAGTGGTGTTCCCAGAGTCCATCTGATGGGAGCTGGGCCAGGAAGGGGGTTTCCAGCAGGGGCAGGGCCCACAGAGGGATAGGCTGTCCAGGGGGGCCTAAAATCCTGGAGGAGATTCAGTTGCTACTCCTTCCAAAAAAACACAAGAAACTTTCTTTCAGGGTAAGGGAAAGTCAAGTTAAATTAGGAAGTGACTCTTCCTCACTCCACCCCATCTCTCTCTTTCTGGTTTTTGCCTGCATTCTGATTCATCTTCCTCACCCCCATAGGCACCTCTGAGAGGAGAGAAGTTTTGCAGCCCACTCTCCAAAGGAAGGAAGCAGTCCAACAATGCTGGTCTGAACCAACTGCCCATATCCTTTGGGGTAGGAATAACAGCATGAGGAGTAAGCCATCACAAGACAAAGTGACCCAGAGAAGCCTGCTTCCTGAGCATAATGAAAACACCATGGTTGAGATGATGACTAACTGCAGTCAAATCACCTTCCAAGTTCTACTTTGCTTAATTAATCCTTTTCTTCACTCTCTGACATATAGTGGACTCTTAAAGGAACATTTTAAGGAACATTTTAAACCTGCACAGTCAATTGCCTTCTTCAAGCCAGCAAAAGCATAATCCAGAAAGACAGCAAACAGAGATGTCAACTCTACATTACCAGTGAGATGTTTCTGGAAACCCACCATTTTTCTTATCTGTTCCTTGAGAGCTGGGGACAATACCAGAGAGGGTCTCTGGCCTTGAGTTAATCACTTGGGGGGAATATACAGCAAGGGATCATGGATCCCACTTTCAAGGTCACTCTGACATGTGGAGATTTTCCAGCGTTCCGAGACCTGACTCATTCCAGCACATTGCTTTGTTATGGTGTCAGCTGTCAGTGGGCCAGGTGACAGGAGCTGAACCACCCCTGAGCCAACCAAGCCTTGAGGACACAGAAGCAGATGTTGGGTTCTAAATTGCCCCTTCTTCCTTCCAGTTCACACTCCCACCTGGACACCCAGGCCACCCCTAATCCATCCTTCTTCCTTCATTCATTCATTGATTCATTCATCAATTCCTTTAATAAACATTTATTGATCACTTACTATGTGTCAGGTACTGGGAATAGAGCAGAGAACAAACCAAGACAAATCCCTGTCCATACGGAGCTTATATGCTAATTTGGAGTGATAAAGAAATAAAATATGTAGCTTGTCCAATGACGACGGGGGTCATGGAAAACATAATAATAAAGTAGGGAAAGGTCACGTGTCTTCTTAGGGCGGGAGCATTGAAATTTATAAAAAGGGGTCCAAGGAAGACGTTTTTGTAAGGATGACCATTTGAGCAAAGATCTGATGTAAGTGAGAGGGTGAATGCTACAAATATTTTAGAAAAGAGCATTCCAGTCAGAGGAAACAGCAAGTGCAAAGGTCCTGGGGCTGGACTCTGCATGACGACACGCTCCGGGACCAGCAAGAAGCCCACTGTACTTAGAGTGGAGTGAGCACATTAAAGAAATAGTAAGAGTAGGAAAGGAGTTCAGAGATGTGAGAAAGAAGAGATTCTGTAGGGCCTGTGGGCCTTTTTAAGAACTTTGACATTTACTCTGAGTTAGATAGAGAGCCAGGGAGGCAGAAGAGTGACGTGATCTGACTGGCTTTTTTAAAAGGATCCGTCTGTCAGTTGGATGGAGAACAGAATGTAAAGGGCACAGGGCAAAAGCAAGGAAACAGACTACAGTGATCCTGGGGAGAGATAAAGGTGGAGGTGGTAGTAGTTGGATTCTGAATATCATCTAGACATGTTTAAGATCCTCCAAAGTTTGAGTTAGTGGCCCTTCATCCTCTTTACTTGAGTCTTTAGGATAACTCTAAGATTTCCGTTAATCTAGGGTACAGGAACTGGGGCAGTGAGGAGCTCAGGTACCAATGCTCCAGTTAGCACTTTTCATTGGTTTTAAAGAATCTGTGAGGTGAGGAATAAGTATAATGAAGAGGAAAGGAGGTAAAATGTTAACCTTGGTCAGGATGAGGAACATCAGCATCAACATATTGAGTTCCTGATACGGTTAAGTCCCTATACTAAGAGGTTTATATATGTCATCTCATTTAATCCATAGAATAACCATATGAAGCTAGAACTTGCATCCCGTTATGAGGAAGTGATGGCTCAGGAAGGCTTGATAACTTGGCCTACGTCACACGACTAATTCCAACCTGGAATTTGAGCCCAGCTCACCTTCTCTAAAGTTTGTGGTATTTCTTCTGCACTACAATTACTCATTCGTTCGTGAATGTCTATTGAATGCCTAGCACAACTGCATAAGACACAGAGGAGGAGCAGCATATAGTACCTGACCTCAATAAACTTCTAGTTGGAAATACGGCAAAATGGTTAGAAAATAAATTGTTGCTGAAAAATATAGTTCTCTTTCATTCATTCATTCAACAAATATTTATTGAATCCCTGCTAAGTGCTGGCATAAAAATTCATTCACTCCTAAAGCTTTCATTCTGATGGGGAGATCCAGACAATAAACAAATAAAAATGTAAAACCCCTGAGCTGGGGATGAATACTATGGAGAGAAATAAGTCAGACTGCAGAGCTGTCACTACTCTATTGGTTGGGTTCCTCAGGGATGCTCTCTCTTCTAGGATCACACTTAAGCAAAGATCTGAAGGAAGTGAGAGAGTGTGGTGTGCAAATACCTCAGGAGAGAGCCTTCCAGCCAGAGGGATCAGCCGGTATGAGAGCCATGGGTGGAACATACTTGGTGTACAGTAGTTCCCCTTTATCCACAATTTTGCTTTCTGCCATTTCAGTTACCCGTGGTCAACAATGGTCCAAAAATATTAAATGGAAAATTCCAGAAATAAACAAATCATAAGTTTAAAGTTGTGTGCTGTTCTAGGTAGTGTGATGAAATCTTGTGCTGTCCCACTCTGTTCCACTTGGGACATGAATCACCCCTTTATCCAGCATATCCAGCTGTATACACTACCCCCCATTAGTCACTTAGTAGCCATGTTGGTTATCAGATCGATTGTTGTGGTATCACAGTGCTTGTGTTCAAGAAACACTTATTTTACTTAATAATTGCCTCAAAGCACAAGAATAGCGATGGTGACAATTCGGATAAGCCAAAGAGAAGCCATAAAGTGCCTTCTTTAAGTGAAAAGGTAGAAGTTCTTGACTTAATAAGAAAAGAAAAAAAAATTGTATGCTGAGATTGCTAAGATCTACCATAACTTTTATTACAGTATATTGTTATAATTGTTCTATTTTATTAGTAGTTATTGTTGTTAATCTCTTACTGTGCCTAATTTATAAATTAAGCTTTATCACAGGTATGTATGTATAAGGAAAAACAGTATATACAGGGTTCAGTACTATCCAGGACACAGCATCCATCATAACCCCAGTGGATAAAGAGGGACTACTATATTCAAGGAAGAGGAAGGCACCAATACAAGAAGAGTGGATGGAGCAAGGGAGAGGGCTGGTGGTGCATGGGCAGCAGAGAGATCACTTAGGAGGCTATTGCAATGACCCGGGAGAGAAATGGTGGCAATTTAGACCAGGGTAGGGGAGTGGCCATGGTCAAGAGTAATAAGTTTTGGGATATATTCTGAAAGTTGGGGGTTTGCTGGCAGATTTTGTGTGGGGTGTAAGAGAGAAAGATATTTGACCTGAACTACTGGAAGCACGTAGCTGCATTTTCTGAGATGGGGAAGACTGTGGGAAAAACAGGTTTGGAAGGGAATCAAGACAAGTTTGAGGTGTTGGGTAGGTGGTTGATACATTAGTCTGGAGTTCAGGGGAGAAGAGCAGGCTGTAGAAATATAGAAATAATCAGTATATATATGGTGCTTAAATCGCTGAGTCTAAATAACATAACCTAGGGAGTGAGCATAGCTAGAAAAGAAAAGACACCTGAGCCTGGGGACACCCCAGTCTTTAAAAGTCAAAGAGATGAAGAGGAGTCAGCAAAGAAAACTGACCATCACCATCCCCAGACCCACTAAGTCAGAATCTTGGAAGTTTGAGCATAAAAATCTGGAAAGAGATTTAGACATCCAAGTTCATGAAGCTCATAGGTCCCCAAACAGGTTCAGTCCAAACAGATCGTCTCTGAGACATATTATAATCAAGCAGCCTAAAATCAAAGGCAAAGAGAATTTTAAAAGCAGCAAGAGGAAAAAAATTTCTCACCGATAAGGGAACCCCATATGGCTATCAGTGGACTTCTCAGTATAAATCTTGCAGGCCAGGAGAGAGTAGGATGACTTATTCAAAGGGCTGAAAGAAAAACCTGCCAATCAAGAATATTTTACCCAACAAAATTGTCCTTCAGAAATGAAGGAGAGATAAAGACTTTCCCAAATGAACAAAAGTTGAGAGAGTTCATCACCACTAGACCTGCCTTACAAGAAATATTGAAAGGAGTTCTTCAAGCTGAAATGAATGGACACTAATTTGTAATATGAAAATATAAAACAGACTGGTAAAGGTAAGTGTATACTCAGATTGAGAATACTCTAATACTGTAATATGGTGGTATATTAATCACTTCACTCCAGTATAAAGGTGAAAGGACAAAACTATTAAAAATAACTATAGCGAAAATAATTTGTTAACGGATACACAATATAAAAAGTGTAAACTGTGACATCAAAAACATAAAATGTGCAGGGTGGTGGTAAAAGGGTAGAGTTTCCGCATGCAATCAAAGTTAAGTTCTTATTATATTAAAATAGACAGTTATACCTATGTTTTATGTAAGCCTCATTGTAACCATAAAGCAAAAACTTACAGTAGATACACAAAAGATAAAGAGATGAGAATCCAAGCATACCATTACAGAAAATCATCAGTTCACAAAAGAAGACAGCAAGAGAGAAAGAAAGGAACAAGGGTACTACAAAACAGCCAGAAAACAACTAATAAGATGGCATTAGTAAGTCCTGACCTATCAATAATTATTTTAAATGTAAATGAATTAAATTCTCCAATCAAAAGGCTTAGAGTCACTGAATGGATTAACAAAAAAAAGAAAAAAACAAGACCCAACTATATGCTGCCTATAAGAAACTCACTTCAGCTTTAAGGACATACATAGGCTCCAAGGGAAGGGGTGGAAAAAGATATTCCATGCAAATGGAAAACAAAAGAAAGCAGGGGCAGCTATACTTATATCTGACAAAATAGATTTTAAGTCAAAAACTGTACCAAGAGACAAAGAGGGTCAATTCATCAAGAGGATATAACAATCATAAATATATATACACCCAACATTGGAGCACCTAAAGAAATTAAGCATAGCAACAGATCTAAAGGGAGAAATAAACAACGATACAATAATAGTAAAGGACACTAATACCCCAGTGGATAGATCATCCAGACAGAAAATCAGTTAGGAAACAATGGACTTAAACTATACTTTCAACCAAATGGACCTAACAGACATACACAGAACACTCCATCCAATAGCAGCATAAGATACATTCTCCTCAAGTGCACATGGAATATTCTCCAGGGTAGATCATATGTTAGGTCTCAAGTCTCAGCAAATTTTAAGAAACTGAAAACATACCAAGTGTCTTTTCTGACTGTAATGATATAAAACAAGAAATCAATAACAGGAGGAAAACCGAAAAATTCATAAATATGTGGAAATTAAACAGCACACTCCTGAACAACCAATGGGTCAAAGAAGAAATGAAAAGAGATATCAAAAAAAAAAAAAATCTTGAAACAAACAAAAATGTAAACACAACATACCAAAACATGGAATGCTACAAATGCAGTGCTTTTCTTGTTATTTCTTATTGAGGTGACGTTGATTTATAACATTGCATACATTTCAGTTGTACATCATCATATTTCAACTTCTGTGTAGACCACCTCATGTTCACCACCAAAAGAAAGCACAGAGGGAAGTTTGTAGCAATAAATGCCCACATTAAGAAAAAAGAAAGATCTCAAATAAACAACCTAATAACTTAGTAACCTACTTTTAATTGCTTTAGTTATTGATTTTAGGTAATCTAGTAAAGTGCTTATGAGATGGGAATTATGAAGAGACAACCAGGAAAAGAGGAAGAGTCAGGAATGGAGGATCAATGCTAGAGTTTGTGCTTTTTTTTTTTTTTTTAATAATTTTGTTTATTTATTTTTCCCCCAAAGCCCCAGTAGATAGTTGTATATCATAGCTTCACATTCTTCTAGTTGCTGTATGTGGGACGCGGCCTCAGCATGGCCGGACAAGTGGTGCGTCGGTGCGCGCCTGAGATCCGAACCCAGGCGGCCAGTAGCGGAGCATGAGCACTTAACCACTAAGCCACGGGGCCGGCCCTAGAGTTTGTGCTTCTAACCAAAGGACTTGGTGTTTGCTGAACTTCAGACCACTTCATTCAATTCCAAGGAATCAAGCATATCCTAAATTTCAGTCTTTCACATGGTCTTAGATGTGTCCCCAGTTTTCAAAAAGAGGAAGGGGGGCAGATGTTTTTAAGCATGTTGGCTGGGTTTGTTTGTTCATTGTCTCATCACACAAGGTGGCCAAAGGAATCCTAGCTTGCTTCTGTGTGCCTATTAAACAATGGAGCAGATGACAAAAAAAAGATTAAGAGGAATTTTTATGCAGGTTAGAGTTATCCAGAAAAGTGCCAACAGCAGACACCACAAAAAGGGACTCTGATAGGTGGTACATATCATTGAGTTTGACTAAGCCGTGAATCTGCTGGTGAAATCAACAAAAGGAACTCAAAATTCAAAGGCCAGCAAAAGCAAAACAACCCCAGAAGAGTCACTGCTGCTGACTATCCATTGCTGTTTATGAATATACTGCTTGTCCAGCAACAGCTACATAGACAAGGACTAAAATTCTAAGTGGATAATAAATATCAACAGAAGATAAAACTAATCAAGGGAAATGTAGCTAAGTTAAGGCTGCATAAATCTGCAGTGTTTAGTACTGCTGAAAGATAAAATGATCAGAAACTTCCACCTGAGGATTCAGAGAGAAAAAATAGCTAGATTTGCTGAAAGGCTCAGTAAATGTTTGCAGAACTGAATCCCTACGGAACTCCATGTTGAACTTGGGATGAAGTTATACTTGAGCTCTTGATCTGCATGCCAGCAGCATGGGAATCATCTTAAAACTGTTTACAAATGCAAAATCGCAGGCTAACCTCAGAGTTCCTGAATCAGAATCAGCATTTTAATAAAGCCCCCACGTGATTTGTGTGCACATTAAAGTCTGAGGATCTCCAATGTAGACTTCTGTTGCCTTTGAAAGCATCACTGATGAAGTGGGTGAAAGAAAAGGAAATGGTGGCCGGCTCAGCACCAGACTGGGAGAGAGAACACACAGACACCTAAACTCTCTTCTTAGATTGCAACGAAAAATCTAGGAAGCCTGTCAGTTTATTAGGCAAATAAAGATTGGTGAAGGAGGAATTTGGAGCCCTTAAGTAAGAGCCCTTAAGTAAGAGCAGTCTCAGACTAGCTACCACTAAAGAAATGGAAATTATGGTCAAAGAGTGACAATTCAAGTTTGGTAACTGGAATTTCCAGATGCATGGAAAATACGAATTTTAGAGGACTTCACAAACATTAACATTTCTGCAAAATCTTCAGTGGCCATGAATCGCACTTGCTTACATAGCACTGAATTCTAACCATCTCCTATAGTGAACCTCAGCCCAACAGATCTAAATCAGTCCACCAGGAGCAGAATCCAAGAAGGATGTGTTCTAAAGACAAACCAACACGCACGCTCTTGACATTCTGAAAGTGCTTTCTGGAAAGGCCTCTTCTTTCTATACCACAGTATTGAGCAAGGAGTGAGGACAAGTCAGATCATTATCCCATATATTCTTTTCATCCGACCACAATTACAGGGGGCTGGTGGCATGTTACACAAACCTCTCATCAAGGTTGAAGCTGAAAAATTTAAGTTACACAACAGCAAGATGGGTCTGTGCAGCCACTCAAGCAAGGGAGTCCAACCTCAAACCAACTTACTTTAGGCACTTCTGCCACCCCTGCTAACTGCCAGGAACACTGAAGAGAGTGGGCTCATGTCCGCGATGACTTGTAGAGGGACCAGAAAAACATATTCTTAAAGCACTGAATAGCGTTAACTTCGTCTTACGTGCTATGGTAAGTGCATTTAGTGCATTTTTATATTTTGTCTTCAAATGCAGTGCTCTCAAAGGTTATGATTATTTGTATTATTTATATATTATTCTATTATTATCTATATTATTGCCATAGGATATCATAATCATCTCTATCATTATTATATTATTATCATAATCTATATTATTTCTAGTAAGTATAGAAACAGGATTCAAACTCTTGGCTGCTTGATTCCAAAGCCTTCCACTTCTCCACTAAAGGGCTAGACTTTTTACTATTTTCTGCCCAATCTCGCAACATAAAGTACAATGGTGGTAGAAGTTATGAGACAGCCTCATTTACCATCTACTTAAAGGGGACTTTTTTGCCTAGATAAGTGCCTACTTGCAAAGGAACTCAATAAGAATACTTCTTTTGAGTATCTACTAAGCACAGGAAATCATTGTAAATGAAGTGAAAAATTGAGACTGTGTGCATGCTGATTTGGCCTTCACAGGGGCCAGTTTAGACTCTTCAGCACATTCCGTACCAAAAATGAAATAGAGCCATCTGCCTTCCCAAAGCCACTTGTCTGGTGTACTAGGGCTCCAACTGTTCCCATCACAAGGCAGAAATATGGGAGCATCAGCTCGGACTTGGAGGTTGTTTCTGCATGAGAGGATGCGAAGGCACCAAGAAAAGAATCGAAGTGGTCTGGGTAGACACAGCATTACCAAAAAGAGCAGGCATTCAGCCTTCAGAAAGTCTCCCTAATCCTAAAAGAGAATTCTACCACACAGTTACTATGTCCCAGGGAAGGGTCAGGGTTAGTCCACTCCCCTCCCTGGAGGTGGTGGTTAGCAGCCAGCCCTAGTCCAGGCTTCCAGGAACACTCCAAGGGGCTATGGCAGATTTATGTGTCAGCAGGAAGCCACCTTGCCACCCAGATGCTATTTCTGGAACAGGATAGAAGTTGGCATCTGGCTGGTGGAGCTGCAGGCACACCTTGCCAGTCACCGCACGTGCTGGCCGCTGCCTTGGCTGCTGCTCCAGCACTCTCTGGGGAACAGGAGAGTGCAAGACACTAGGACAAGACATGTTTTCAGCTTAGGGCAGCAATTATACCAATGTGCCAATGGGTCTCGTCATTGTGTTGCTAAATAGAAGAGCTGGGCTATGATGATACCGTGAGCTTATTTTAAGCATCGACGCATAATCAGGGTTGGGGAGGTCTTTCTCATAATGGTTCTCAATCAAGAGAACCTCATCACCGAGAACACACATACACACACAAACGAAAAAAATATGTTTCAGAATCAGCAGAAAAGTTTTCTACATGTTTGCAGAGGTGAGGCATAAAGGATCGCAGGGGGAAGAAGAAAGCATTAAGCTGTCGTGGAAAGAAAGGATGATATCTTCCAACACCCAGATGGAACAGCACCTCCCTCCAGCTGGGAATTTGCAGTTATGCTGAGCAGTGTGCTGCAGGGGAGGAGTGGGGGGATATGGTAGGAATCTAAATAGAGCACAGTGTGGGTTTTTGGATTCCCCAGGATGAAGAAACCTTACTGGAAAACTATTATTAAAAAGAACAGAGGGTTTGTAAGCAGAGGTTCCTATATGAAGCCAGTGAAAGGAAAGAAGACAGAAAAAAAATCTTCCAGTTCAGAAAACTGAAATAGAAGATTAAGGCCAAGTTTCATGTAAGAAAATGTCTGCTCATTAAAAAGCTGGCTGTTTGTGACTGCTTCCAAGAAGTCATCCACTTGGTCAGGAAGGTTCCTGGCCTCCTCTCTGCTGTCAATGTGCAGGGAACCTCAGCGGTCATCGCACAGCCTCCTTGACCTGGAGATTCTCCACTTACTCAGAGAAGCTAACACTGCTTCCAGACTCAGCACTGTCTGTGCCTGAAGACAACGCACCTGCCGTGAGAAGGTGCCCAAGACTCTCTAGGGCATGGTTAGCTGCCTTCCCCAGAGAATTAAATACGAGAGAGTGCCAGGAGATGCTGTCATTACATTTAATTCACCAGTATTCACTAAGCTGTACACGCCCAGCACTGCACACTAACCAGCTAGCAAGTACCAAAAAGGTGCCACAGGATAATTTAACCATTCCACAGATACTTATTAAGCACTTAGTCAATGTAAAGCATTGTATTAGGTGCTGAGAAGGATATCTGTCCCACAGCCTCAAGATACCTATTACCCATTAGGGAATCTTAAGAAATATACACAAATCACTATGACCCAGTACACTGCAAGAAGCACCAAATGGCATTAGCTGGATTTGTTGACTGCTTACCTTATAAAGACATTATTCTTCTTAAAGTCAGTTTTTCCAGTTAAAAGCCTAAAGAGTTTTTAAGAGGGTTAGTGGGGCAGGTTTAGTGATGAGTTCTGTGTGAATCCTGTCATTTAGAAACCAAGGATGAGGGCTGGAGGGAGGAAATGGAGAAAAAGTGCTCAAGCTCTAAAAGCAGCCTGTGGACGCATTTAGCTGGACATCGTCCTCTTTATTCTGGGCTAGAAAAGTCACCATGGGTTTGAAGAGTTCTTACACCGACTGCATCACAGTGCTCAGTTCCATAAATACTAGCAAGCTTTGTTATTTTTCCTAATTCTTCATCTTTTGCTTTATACTGACAAAACTATATTTCAGTTGTATCCTAAAAAGAAAAGAAAAAAAAGGTAAGATAACATTACGCAAAATTTCCAGCTTCTCATGCAAACAAGACCGAGACCTTTCCTGCAGTAATAATATATCATTAACTTGCCAACATCTGGACTGAGAGGTGTGTGATGTTTTGAATCAAACTTCAAAGGTCAAGGGTAAGCAAGGACCTAGAATTACCATTGCATCTAAAATTATTTTACAGCCTTCAAAAGAACACGGGAAAAAAATGATTGCAATTCTGAAAATTATATGCTGCCTTTGGGGAAAACGTACATCTGAGTCCTTGAGAGTGCATAGGCAATGTAAGCAGGGCTGGGCCATTTTCCACATTGTAGTCAACGCCAGACAGGAGGCACAGAGGGCGAGGCACTGCCTTAGAGTCCCCACTTGTTGTCTGAAATTAGCGTGCGGGTATTCATCATTTTCTCCCACAAATAGACACTTCTTCCCATTTTTTCCATTACCTCCTTGTTCTCTAAGCTTGCAGTCTTGAGTCAATTTTTACTCTTCTGTTCTCACATCCTTTATTCACTTATTTGACAATTACGTGTTGACTATCTGTATCATATCAGACCCTGTGTTGAGTGTTAGGATTATAATGGCCTCTGCTCTCCTAGAGCCACAGTTCAGTCTGAGATTCTAATAAGAAAACAACCAATTACAATCAGCAGTGTTTCTAAAAGTGGAGGCCCAACCAAGCTCTGCTGAGTCAGAGCCTTTGGTCTGGGACCTGGAGTCTACATTTAGTCAACATTGGGGTTGATTTCTGTGCCCACCAAAACTTGGAGAGTCATTCAGTACAGAGTAGTTTGTGATAAAGTAGGATGCTATTGTGCTAGGCAGGGTAATCAAGAGAATAGACAGGGTAATAAAGGGAAGAGACAGTTAGCCTGGATAGATGGGAGAGAGGGTTGTCAGGAGAGATGTTCTGCAGAGTGATGTCTAAATTGAGATCTCAAGTATGCAAAGGAATTACCCCAATTTAAGTGAAACAGGTGGAGGGTAGGTGTAAAAAGAAGAGAGACTATCCCAGGGAGAGGCATTCCTTACAAAACCCAGAAGTGGAAAGAGTCATTCAGAGTGGCTGGAGCATTGAGTTCAGGGTGAGCGGTAACGAGACATGGGGTTACAGAGGTGAGCAGGAACCAGGTTGTAAAGAACTTCATAACATTATTGTGGAATTTGGACCTTACCTTGAGGGCATTGAGGAACTATGGAAGGACTTTCAAGGAGCAAAGTCCTTGAAAGTGGAGAAGTGAATTAAATGAGTAGAGTGATTCCTTCTCCCAGTTACTATGGGTTTGTGCTACTCTTAGAGAGAGTACTACTCCTTCAAGGTGGAGATTTTTTTTCCACCATCTCTCCTAAATTTGTCCCTCTCTTTCCACTTCTGCAGACAAAACCTTATTCCAATACCTCTAACCCCCTCAGGTCTGGTTTATGGCAGCATCATTCAAAATGTTTGTCTTGTCACCTTGCCCAATCTCGTCTGTTGAATACGCTATCAAAATCACCTCAGCCATTGATTTCATCATGTTACAATCCTGCTCAAGAATCTTTTCTTGTCTGTGACTAAACTTCTCATCTTAACACTCAAAGCCTGCCACCATCTTCTTTTCCCAATTCTGCCCCCTCAGCACCTAGGGTCTTCATGCTTTCTTAACCTTCATGCACAGCATGGAAGGAATAACTTTACCATCTGGTACTCCTTGATGAAAATATTTACTCTTCAGTATTAACTCCCAATTATGTCACACATTCAAGTCTATTAGCTTTAATTATGGAGTAAAAGACCCTATTTCTTACCAAAGGAATGTCAGGCATCAGCAAAGTAGGTAGGAAAGATTTCGTGAAAGCAAAACTTCCCTCTGACTTCCCGACCTCATATGTGGTATAGACGTTGCCTGGTGAAGCACAGTCTGATCCACAGTGGTAGCAGATGACACTTTGTAATTAATTTCCATCCTGCCCTCCCCTCCCCCATGTCAGTTTCCATTTCAATATTTACAGAGGTTTTTTTTTCATGCACTATCAGGTTTTATGTTCTGTTACATTTTAGGTAGTAACAAAAAGGCTTTCCCCCATATCTGGAACACCAGGACATCATTTGGAATGTTTCATTGCAATATTGGGGACTGGGGTGCCACTATACCAAATTCCATCCTGACCTTCTGCCTGGCAGAAAGGAACTCAGAATCTATTTTTGATAGGAGTGGCAATGTCTCTCCCCCAGTCTTTGGACCAATGCCCCAATCTGAGCCTCCCACCTCACTTCAAGGTGATGGATCATGCTGTCGCCCCTCCTCCCCATTGCACCCACCAGAATAGGTGAGTGGTTTATCCAGTCGAGTTTCAAATGAATTCAGGTATCAAGACTTCAACCACTTCTCTTGGCAGATTTACAAAAATTGTGTAAGAAATATTTTTCCTGACTTCTAGGTTGAGTTTTCCTTTTCTCAATTTCATCACATCAGTCATCTAAAAGTCAGAGTCATTTATGAGTCATAAATTATGTCTTTTGTGGAATAAGTCATAAAAGAGACAGGGAAAGAGAGAAAGAAAGAGAGAGAGAGAGAGAAATCAAGATGGTAGCATAGGCAGACTCTGAACTCACTTCTTCCCGCGGACACGCCAATTTACAACTACTCATGGAAAAATTACCCCTGAGACAAAACTGAAAACTGGATAAGAGGAACTCCTGCAACAACGGACAATCCTAATTGAGGTGGAAGACGCAGAAACTCCCTTCTGGAGAGGAAAAATGCCGCCTTGACAAGCCACCAGCGTCACGGCCTCCTGGGAGCAGCCCACAGGTGCGCAGCCCTCCCTGGAGGTGAGGGGCCCTGAGCCGGGGAGCGCCCCCGCTGTGGGCATTTTGTGGACCCAGCACAATCGAGAGGAGTGGCATAATATCTGACTTTGCCTGCTACTAAAACATTGGGGAGCACCCCCAGAAAAGCTGGTTCACAAAGAACTTAAAACCGCCTCTTAAAGGGCCCACGCGCAAACTCACCCGTTTCAGAAAGCAACCTAAAATCACCAGAAAGAAAAGTGCACAGTGCTGTGGTGAAAAGAGACTCACCTAATAGGCCCTGAGTGCTTCTCGGTGAGAGGTGAGACCTCTCCAGGGACTGGGACATTGGCGGTGGCCATTGTTGTGGCCTGGTGTGGGCGTGCTGACACAGATGCCATTGGAGTTCTCCCTGAGGCCTGCTAGCCCAGGTCTGCCCCACCCACTAGAGCACCGATTTAATCCAGCTCAGACAGGCTAGGCAGCCAACCCTAGAGACTGGCCCCACCCAACAACAAGCCCTCAGGCAACTTGTGGGCCTGCATAGATTGGTGACTGGATTCTCTGCAGCTTGGTGACTGAGCAGACTTCAGTGGGGAAGGGTGGGCACAAGGAGCAGGTGGAGAGTGTGGGGCAGTGGCGGAGTATGTGGGGCTCCCGCCATGGAGAGACTGGGTCCGCTTCGGGTGGTCGGGGCACGCACATGGGGCAGGACTGTGTTGACTGTGTGTGTGAACCTGTGGGCAGCAGGGCTTGTCAGCTGCAGAAGACTTGTGCTTCTCAAAGACCCACATGGGGATTTGCCCCACCTTCCAAAGCTTGAAACAATTGGGTGCCCCCGTGCCTGAGGCCAGCCCCACCCAGCTGCAATCCTCAGAGAGCTGACAAGAGACCTAAAGGCTGGAGGCATATAGCAATTGTCAGGCCCCGAGCCTAATAACCTGCCAC
The DNA here is from genome assembly GCF_020826845.1 of Diceros bicornis minor. Lineage (NCBI taxonomy): Eukaryota > Metazoa > Chordata > Mammalia > Perissodactyla > Rhinocerotidae > Diceros > Diceros bicornis. Next base: position 3,696,942 of record NC_080763.1, on the reverse strand, counting down.
GCTGGGAGCCTACTGACTTAAAAGAAATACTGCAACACAAATGTGGTATTAGAACTTGCAGCCAACTGTGCTGGGGCTCCCCACACCTGATAAAGAGACTGAAGGGCCCACAACAACTACAAGCAGCTGAGCATTACAACAGCTGGCCAGGAGCATAACTCGGCCTCCCTGTGCACCTACAGGGAGAGCAAACAGGCCACAACAGAAGGACACACGTAGCCCACATAGGGGTCACCCCTGGAACGTTGAGAACTAGGGAAGCACACTGGAAGCCTCCTAAGGCATCACTTACATAAGGTCACCTATCCAAGAGCAGGAGACGTAGCTGACCTACCTAATATGTAGACACAAGTACAGGGTAAGAGGCAAAATGAGGAGGCAAAGGAATACATTCCAAGTAAGGGAACAGGACAAAACTCCAGAAAAGGAACTAAGTGAAACAGAAATGGGCAACCTACCCGACAGGGAGTTCAAACTAAGAGTGCTAAGGATGCCCACTGATGTGGGGAGAAGAATAGATGAACTCAGTGAGAATGTCAACAAATAAATGGAAGATATAAAAAAGAACCAATCAGAAACGAAGAATACGATACTGGAAATGAAAAATTCGCTAGAGGGACTCAAAAGCAGAGTAGAGGATACAGAAGAACCGATCTGTGAGCTGGACGAAAAACTAGAAGAAATTACCCAAGCTGAACAGGTAAAAGAGAAAAGAATTAAAAAGAGTGAGGACAGTCTAAGGGACCTCTGGGACAACATCAAGTGCACTAACATCCGTGTTATAGGTGTCCCAGAAGGAGAAGAGCGAGACAAAGGGGCAGAGAATGTATTTCAAGAAATAATAGCTGAAAACTTCCCTAACCTAAGAAAGGAAACAGACATCCAGGTACAGGAAGCACAGAGAGCCTCAAACAAGATAAACCCAAAGAGGCCCACACCAAGACACATCATAATCAAAATGTCCACAATTAAAGATAAAGAGAGAATTCTAAAAGCCACAAGAGAAAGTCAAGTTACATACAAAGGAAACCCCATAAGGCTATCAGCTGACTTCTCAGCAGAAACCTTATAGGCTGGAAGAGAATGTCATGATATATTTAAACTGCTAAAAGGAAAAAACTTACAGCCAAGAATACTCTACCCAGCAAGGTTATCATTCAAAATGGAAGGAGAGATCAAAAATTTTCCAGACAAGCAAAAATTAAAGGAGTTTGTCACCAAGAAACCAGAGCTACAAGAAATGTTAAAGGGACTGATTTAAGGGGAAAGGGAGAAGACCACAAATAGGAAAAATTATCTATTTCCATGATAAGAGGGTAATGGATACAAATGCACAACAAAGAGGTTAGATATGATATCAAAAACATGAGGGAGGAGGGGAGTTAAAGAGTAGAGCTTTCAGACAGAGGTCAAACTAAAGAGACCATCAATTCTGTACAGAAGAAGAAAGGAACAGAGAAGGACTACTAAAACACTGAGGGAAAAAAAAATTTAAAATGGCAGTAAGTACATACTTATCAATAGCTACTTTAAACGTCAATGGACTAAATGCTCCAATTAAAAGGCATAGGGTGGCTGATTGGATAAAAAAACAAGACCCATATATATGCTGCATACAAGAGACACACTTCAGACCTAAAGACACTCACAAACTGAAAGTGAAGGGATGGAAAAAGATACTCCACGCAAATGGCAATGAAAAGAAAGCTGGGGTAGCAGTACTCATATCAGACAAAATAGACTTTAAAACAAAAACTGTAAAAAGAGACAAAGAAGGGCATTACATAATGATCAAGGGAACAATCCAACAAGAGGATATAACACTTGTAAATATCTACGCACCCAATGTAGGTGCACCTAAATATATAAAGCAATTATTAACAGACATAAAAACAGATATAGACAGTAACACAATAATAGTAGGGGACTTTAACACTCCACTTACACCAACTGATAGATCATCCAAACAGAAGATCAATAAGGAAACATTGGCCTTAAATGACACACTAGAACAGATGGACCTAGTAGATATATACAGAGCATTCCATCAAAAAACCGAAGAATACATGTTCTTTTCAAATGCACATGGAACATTCTCCAGAATTGATCACATATTAGGCCACAAAACAAGTCTCCATAAATTTAAGAAGATTGAAATAACACCAAGCATCTTTTCTGACCACAGCGGTATGAAACTAGAAATCAACTATAGGAAGAAAATCAGAAAAGCCACAAATACATGGAGATTAAACAAAATGCTACTGAACAATGACTGGGTCAACGAAGAAATCAAAGAAGAAATCAAAAAATACCTGGAGAGAAAACAAATGAAAATATAACATGCCAGAATTTATGGGATACAGCAAAAGCGGTTCTAAGAGGGAAGTTTATAGCAATACAGGTCTATCTCAACAAACAAGAAAAATATCAAATAAACAATTTAACAATGCACCTAAAGGAACTGGAAAAAGAAGAACAAACAAAGCCCCAAATCAGTAGAAGAAGGGAAATAATAAAAATCAGAGCAGAAATAAATGAAATAGAGACCAAAAAAAACAATAGAAAAAATTAATAAAACCAAGAGTTGGTTCTTTGAAAAGATAAACAAAATTGACAAACCTTTAGCTAGACTCACCAAGAAAAAAAGAGAGAAGTCACAAATAAGTAAAATCAGAAATGAAAGAGGAGAAATTACAACAGACACCTCAGAAATAAAAGATTATAAGAGAATACTATGAAAAGCTATATGCCAACCAATTTGACAATCTGGAAGAAATGGATAAATTCTTAGAATCATACAACCTTCCAAAACTGGATCAAGAAGAAGTAGAGAAGTTGAATAGACCAATCACCAGTAAGGGGATCGAAACAGTAATCAAAACCTCCCCAAAAACAAAAGCCCAGGACCAGACGGCTTCCCTGGTGAATTCTACCAAACATTCAAAGAAGACTTAATACCTATCCTTCTCATACTCTTGCAAAAAATTGAGGGGGGGGGAAGCTCCCTAACTCATTCTACGAAGCTGACATTACCCTGATACCAAAACCAGACAAGGACAACAGAAAAAAAGAAAATTACAGGCCAATATCACTGATGAACATCGATGCAAAAATCCTCAACAAAATACTAGCAAATGGCATACAACAATACGTTAAAAAGATTATACACCATGATCAAGTGGGATTTATTCCAGGTATCAGGGATGGTTTAACATTCACAAATCAATCAACGTGATACACCACATTAATAAAATGAAGAATAAAAATCACATGATCATCTCAATAGATGCAGAGAAAGCATTTGACAAGATACAGCATCCATTTATGATAAAAACTCTGAATAAAATGGGTATAGAAGGAAAGCACCTCAACATAATAAAAGCCATATATGAGAAACCCACAGCTAATATCATCCTCAATGGTGAAAAGCTGAAAGCTATCCCTCTAAGAACGGGAACCAGACAAGGATGCCCACTGTCACCTCTCCTATTTAACATAGTACTGGGAGTCCTAGCCAAAGCAATCAGGCAAGAAAAAGAAATAAAAGGTATCCAAATTGGAAAGGAAGAAGGAAACTGTCACTATTTGTAGATGACATGATTTTATATATAGACAACCCTAAAGAATCCACCAGAAAACTTTTAGAAGTAATAAATGAATATGGTAAAGTTGCAGGATACAAAATCAACATACAAAAATCAGTTGCATTTCTATACACTAACAACGAAGTAGCAGAAAGAGAAATTAAGAATACCATCCCATTTACAATTGCAACAAACAGAATAAAATACCTAGGAATAAACTTAACCAAAGAGGTGAAAGATCTGTACTCCAAAAACTATAAAACATTGCTGAGAGAAATTGAAGAAGACACAAAGAAATGGAAAGATATTCCGTGCTCTTGGACTGGAAGAATTAACATAGTTAAGATGTCCACACTTCCTAAAGCCATCTATAGATTTAATGCAATCCCTATCAAAGTTCCAACAACAGTTTTCACAGAAATAGAACAAAGAATCCTAAAATTTATATGGAACAACAAAAGACCCCGAATAGCTAAAGGAATCCTGAGAAAAAAGAACAAAGCTGGAGGTATCACACTCCCTGATTTCAAAATATGCTACAAAGCTATAGTAACCAAAACAGCATGGTACTGGCACAAAAACAGACACACAGATCAATGGAATAGAATCGAAAGCCCAGAAATAAACCCACACATCTATGGACAGCTAATCTTTGACAAAGGAGCCAAGAACATACAATGGGGGAAAGAAAGTCTCTTCAACAAATGGTGTGGGAAAACTGGATAGCCACTTGCAAAAAAAATGAAAGTAGACCCTTACCTTACACCATACACAAAAATTAACTCCAAATGGATTAAAGACTTGAATGTAAGACCTGAAACTATGAAACTTCTAGAAGAAAACATAGGCAGTACGCTCTTCGACATCTGTCTTAGCAACATATTTTCAAGCACCATGCCTGACAGGGCAAGAGAAACAACAGAAAAAATAAACAAATGGGTCTACATCAAACTAAAAAGCTTTTGCACAGCAAAGGAAACCATCAACAAAACGAAAAGACAACCTAACAATTGGGAGAAGATATTTGCAAACCATACATCTGATAAGGGCTTACTCTCCAAAATATATAAAGAACTCATGCATCTCAACAACAAAAAAACTACCAACCCAATTAAAAAATGGGGAAAGGCCTGAACAGACGTTTCTCCAAAGAAGATATACAGGTGGCCAACAGACATATGAAAAGATGTTCAAAATCATTAACTATCAGGGAAATGCAAATCAAAACTAGGATGAGATCACCTCACGCCCGTCAGAATGGCTATAATTACCAAGTCAGGAAACAACATGTGTTGGAGAGGATGTGGAGAGAAGGGAACTCTCATACATTGCTGGTGGGAGTACAAACTAGTGCAGCCACTATGGAAAACAGTGTGGAGATTCCTCAAAAAATCAAGGATAGAACTACCATATGATCCAGCTATTCCATTGCTGGGTATTTATCCAAAGAACTTGAAAACACCAATGCATAAAGATACATGCACCCTTGTGTTCATTGCAGCGTTATTCACAATAGCCAAGATTCGGAAGCAACCTAAGTGCCCATCAAGGGACGAATGGATAAAGAAGATGTGGTATATATACACAATGGAATACTCCTCAGCCATAAGAAACGATGAAATTCAGCCATTTGTGACAACGTGGGTGGACATTGAGGGTATTATGCAAAGTGAAATAAGTCAGAGGGAGAAGGTCAAATACCGTATGATTTCCTTCATTAAGTAGTAGATAATAACAACAATAAACAAACACATAGAGACAGAGATTGGATCGGTGGTTACCAGAGGGGAAGGAGGTAGGGAGGAGGGCAAAAGGGATAATTCAGCACATGTGTGTGGTGATGGGTTGTAATTAGTATTTGGGTGGTGAACATGATGTAATCTATGCAGAAATAGAAGTATAATGATGTACACCTGAAATTTATACAATGTTATAAACCAATGTTATTGTAATAAACAAAAAATTAAAAAGAAAAAAGAAGAGATAGAGAGATAGAGGGAGAGAGGGTGGCAGAAAAGGTATGAGAAGTTCTCCTATTTTAAGATCAAGAGAACCACATTCACATAGCTTTAGTGATGCCCAATATATGGAGTCCTTTTTTCTTTTTTTTTTGTTAACAGCTTATTGAGACATAATTCACATACAATGCAATTCACTATGTAAACTGTACAACTCAACAATTTGTAGTATATTCACAGGGTTGTGCAACCACAATCTAATTTTAGAACATTCTCATACTCCCAACCTCCCATCTCCTGGCAACCACTAATCTACTTTTGTTTCCATAGATTTGCCTGTTGGGGACATTTCACATAAATGGAATTATACCATAGGTCGTCTCTCATGAGTGGCTTCTTGCACTTAGCATGTTTTCAAGTTCCATCCATATTGTAGCATATATCTATATTTCATTCCTTTTTATTGCCAAATAATATTTTGCTGTATGTATATACCACATTTTGTTTATCTATTCATCAGCTGATGGACATGTGGGTTGTTTCCTCTTTGGGCTATTATAAACTATGCTGCTATGAATATTTGTGTACAAGTTTTTATGTGGATGTATGTTTTTAAATCTCTAGAGTATATACCTAGGAGTGGAATTGCTGAGTCATATGTTAACTCAATATTTAACATTTAAGGAACTGCCAAACTGTTTCCACAGCAGCTGCACCATTTTACATTCCCACTAACAATGTGTAAGGGTTCCAATTTCTCCACAGCCTCACCAACAGTTATTATCTGTGTTTTGTATTATAGCCATCCAAGTGAGTTGAAGTGGTATCGCATTTTGATTTTGATTTTCATTTCCTTGATGATTAATGATGTTGATCTTTTCATGGCTCATTGGCCATTTCTATATCTTCTTTGAAGAAATATCTATTCAGATCATTGGCTCATTTTTTAATTGGGTTATTTGTCTTTTTATAATTGAGTTGTAAGAATGCTTTATATATTCTGGATACAAGTCTATCATCAGATATATGATTTGCAAATATTTTCTCCCATCCTCTGGGTTGTCTTTTAATTTTCTTGATAGTATTCTTTGTAACACAAAAGTTTTTAACTTTAATGTAGTCCAATTTATCTATTTGTTCTTTAGTTGCTTGTGCTTTTTGTGTCATATTTTAAAAACCATTGCCTAACTCAGGGTCATGAAGATTTACTTCTGTGTTTTCTTCTAATAGTTTCAGCTCTGAAATGTATGTCTACGACCCATTATGAGTAAAGTTTTGTATATGGTGTGAGGTAGGCATCCAGCTTTATTATTTTGTATGTGGCTATCCAGGTGTCCCAGTACCATTTGTTGAAATGAATCCTCTGTCTCTATCAAATTGTCTTGGCACCTTGTCAAAGATTAATTGCCCATAAATGTAAGCATATATTTCTGGATTCTAAGTTCTATTCCATTGATCTATATGTCTATCCTTATACCAGTACCACGCTGTCTAGATTACTGTATTTTATAGTAAGTTTTGAAATTGGGAAGTGTGAGTTCTCCAACTTTGTTCTTCTTTTTCAAGATTGTTTTGGCTATTCTGGGTCTCTTGCATTTCCATATGAATTTTAGGATCAGCTTATCAATTTCTGAAGGAAAAAAAAGCAAGCTACAATTTTGATATGGATCAAATTGAATCTGTACACCAATTTGGGAGGTATTGTCGTCTTGACAATATCAGGTATTCCAATCTGTGACAATGGGATGCTTTTCCATTTATTTAGATCTCCTTTAATTTCTTTCAATATGTTTTATAGTTTTCAGTGCACAAATTTTGCACTTTCTTGTTAAATTTATACCTAACAATTTTATTCTTTTGATGCTATTGTAAATGGAACTGTTTTCTTAATCTCATTTTTGGAATGTTTATTATTAGTGTATAAGAAATACAATTGACTTTTGTATATTGATATTATATCCTGCAACCTTGTTGAATTTGTTTATTACTTCTAATAGTCTTTACTTTTTAGTGGATTCCTTAGGACTTTCTATATACAAGACCATTCTTTCTACAAATAGAAATAGTTTTACCTTTTCCTTTATCATCTGGATACCTTTTATTTCTCTTTCTTTCCTAATTGCCCTCCAATACAACGTTAAATAGAAGTGATGAGAGTGGACATTCTTGTTCTGTCCCTGATCTTGAGGGAAGGATTTTTGTGTCTATATTCATAAGTAGTTTTCTTTTCTTGTGGTATCTTTATCTGGTTTGTTCTGTAATGTCTGTCTCACAGAATGAGTTAGGAAGTGCTCCCTTCTCTTCTATTTTTTGGAAGTGTTTGTGAAGGATTGGTGTTAATTATTCTTTAAATGTTTGGTAGAATTCACCAGTGAAGCCATCTGGTTCTGGGCTTTTCTTTGTGGGAAGTTTTTTGATTACTAATTCAATCATTTTACTTATTATAGGTTTATCCAAATTTCTTTTTCTTCTTGAGGCAGTTTCAGTGACTTGAGTCTTTCAGGGAATTTTTCCATTCCATCTAAATGATCTAATTTGTTGGCAATCAGTTGTTTATGGTACTCCATTTAATCCTCTTCATTTCTGTAAGGTCAGTGGTGATTTCCCTCTTTTATTCCTGATTTTAGTAATTTGAGTCTGCTCTCTTTTTTTCCCCTGGCCCATCTATCTGAATGTTTATTAATTTTGTGGATCTTTTTGAGGATCCAACTTTTGGTTTCATTGGTTTTTCTATTCTCTATTTTACTTATTTCCACTCGAGTCTTTGTTATTTTCTTCATTCTGCTTGCTTTAGGTTTAGTTTGCTCTTCTTTTTTTTTTTTTTTTTTTTAGTTTCTTCAGGGACAAGTTAGGCTGTTGACTTGAGATCTTTCTTCTTTTTTAATATAGGCATTTACAGGTATAAATTTTCCCTGAGCACTGTGTTAGCTACATCCTATAAGTATTGCTGTGTTGTTTTTATTTTCATTCATCTCAAAGTATTTTCTAATTATTCTTGAGATTTCATTTTTGGCCCTTTGATTATTTAGGAGTATGTTGTTTAATGTCCACATATTGGTGAATTTTCCCAGTTCCCTTCTGTTATTGATCCTGATTTAATTCCATGAGAGTCCTTTTATTTTCAAGTACTTTGAAGTATCCAATCAAAATTACTCTTGTTGCAATCGCACTCTAGATGTAAAAACAAAAAACCAAAGCCTGTACCCAAATAAGTTTGAACAAAGCAATTTAAGGACTGAACTCTGGAAGGAGGAAAAATGTAATAAGCATCCAGTGATTTTTTTCCCAGTGAATCTAACTTTTATTATTTATTTTAAAATTTTAAATGCATATAAAATACCTTCAAGATTTTCACAGGGAACACCTAATTTAGACAATTCAAAAATACCAGTGAGAATAAAGAAATCATAGATTTTTAGATAGAGAAAAGGTGGGGTGGGGAGGACTAAAAAATATGAGTGGTTTCTCCAATTTAGTTTTAAGTGATTTCAAATAACAAGACTTCTACCACTTCCCTTGGCAGATTTATAGAACTTGTGTAAGAAATATTTTTCTGACATTCAGGCTGAGTTTTCCTTTTCTCGATTTCATCATGTCAGGCATAGCTGTGTCTCTGTACACCACCCCAAACAATTCCTCTCCCTATTTAGTTTGAATTTCAGCTCCTCAAGGACCTGCAGAAGGCTATTCTACCCCCTTCTCTCATTCTTCATCCAAGTCAAACATATTGAGGTCTCTTAACCAGTCTTCTTAAGCCAGCTATTATATTTTTGAATTTCTGTTCTTTGAATTTAGTCCAGTACATTCACTCTTTATAATTCACGGGGACCCTGAACTGTATATGAGTCATAAGGATGCACTCTTGATGTCACATAAGCAACTGTCCACCTCTGTGCTCCTGGCATTTCACTTGAGGTATGAAGCCCAAAATAGTACTTAAAAATAAGAAAAAAAGATGCTTGCTTTCCATGACCAACCACAGGTGGTTTTCAGTCTCACTGCTTTCCAAGTACTGAATCACCATCCTTTTGGATGTCTGTCATTTGGATTATTTTTTTCCCTCTTTCAGGCGGCAGAAATAAGCAAGTTCTTTCCCTGGCTCTCTCAACAGTTCATCTGGTCTGGTTCAACCATTCACAGCTGAGGCCTGCCAAGTTTACAAGTGCACGAGTTCTTCCAGAGCCCTGCTTGCGTACTCTGGCTCTCTCTGAGACCCTGGGGCTAATGTATACCTTTATATGCCTCCCAATGGCTCAGCAGATTCCCAAGCACAAAGTCTGATTATTTTGCATGCTTTTAAAAATCCAGCTAAAAGTGTAAGATATTCTCTAGCTAATGTTTAGAATGGTATTCTCTAAAAGGTTCAATAGTCCTTGGATTCCAATGGTGTGTAAGTACTGGTAAAAGAAGGTAATAGTACACAGCAAGTACTAGTACTAACACAGAGTCTAAGCTTCAGACATTCGCCCTCTCAAGACTGTTGATGACTGAGCATTTTGCCCTGATTTCTACCCACTGATTTTTATGAGCAAAATATACTGACATCTCATTCATTTGAATTCCACTAATTGAGAATGTAATGTTGCCTGGGCTGAAATTTATCTTTGCCCTATGGATAAAGATTTCCTAAGCAAATAAATACCATGTAGGCTGGGCTGGTACATTTGGCACATCTGAAGGAATAATCGTGCCTGAGAACTGTAACACACAAATTATTGGGTATTTTCTCCATGACTGTGTCTTTTGTGTTCATTAAAGCAGGGTTGGTAGCATCTCTACTTGAAAGAGTGTGTTAAAAAATTAATGTGAGTTACATATGGAACAGAGAAGACTGTATTTCTTTTCAAATGGGAGTTCAGATTTTTCTTTACTTCCCACAGCATTGGAAAAATTATATGTGTGTCATTCATTTAGGTTCCAACCACAGATACAAAGCCAGGATCCCAGAATGGAATCTATCTCCTACCATACTAGTTTACTTTCACTTAACGTTTTGCCTTCAGTGTTCACTCCTTTGGTCCAAAATAACTCTAGAAGTGTTATCATCACATGACTCCTTTCAGATAATGTATTTGTTAAATTGCAAGCCCTTAAGAGCAGAGATTGGGTCTGCGCCTCCTAGCACGATGCATTTCATATAGTATGGCCTCAAGTAGTGTAAGTTAATAGACAGGCAAGACTTGAATTCCTTATACCAGAGGAGTAAATAATAGAAATTTCAGGCATTCTGGGTGACCTTTTGAAATGAGTATGACTTTTCATTCTATTTTAAATTATACCGCAAAGACTTTTTATTTGCTTTTCCAACAGGTAGGGTATCACAGAGCAGTGTTTAGGAGAATATGTAGCCATATATTGGCTCAGATAACTGGACCTAGAGAATAAACATTCTCTAGCAAAAAGAGAAAATAGAACCAGCAGCAAGACTAGACACTCAACCCAAAGAGTCCAGGACAGTGCACGTTCAGGTCAGATAAATGACAAACCCAGATCTACAACTAATATCCTAGAACAAAAGGGACCTCAGAGAGCCCTCTGCTCCATCCCTTTGTTTTCTAGATCCAAGTATTGAGACCAAGAGAGATTAAGAGACTTGTCCAAGAATGCAAAAGCAGCACTAAAGCCAAGACTAAAGCACACTTTTCCTGTCCCCCAATCCCATGCTCCTCCAGCTACGTCCCAGGTTCATTATTTATATTGCCAGTTGAGTAGATGATCTTCCATATAAACCTAAAGACTTGTCACTGACTCAGATTTTTTAAATTTGAATAGAAAAAACATTTACTCATAGCTAACTCAAAGGAAGCCTAAATTTTATGCTTTACATAACATTATTTTGTTCTTCCTTATGCCGGGTGTCATAGTTAATTACCCTTCATGATATCCTCTAAAATTTTTGCTTTAAAATGGTCATTATGCTACCATAGGGCAAAAAAATATGTAAAGTAACTTAACTCCCCTAACTAGGATGGTAAGTAGGCTAACAGGCTGTCTATGAAGGAATACCACTCAGTGAGCCAACTCAACTGTTTATATAAGTTGATGAATACATAGAGCCTCCCAGGTACAGGGCTGGTCTGCCATTTCTTGGGGAGCCCAGAGGACCTGCAGGAGAACAGTTACTATTGTTACTGGCCATGATCTCATTTGGATGCTATACCTGCACAGCAGGCAAAACAAAAGGCCAAAAGTAGATTCCAGAAGAGAATAGCAGACCCTAACTATACAATTTCTTACATGTCTAATGAGCAATAGCAGGTTTTTCCTCTATTTTCTTAAAGCCCAAGGTTTCTTACATTTCCTAGAACTTTGCCAAGGTGTGGGTATTCATGTTGGTGTCAAGTATCAGGAATACAGATTAGAAGCCAACCTAGTAGCCCCAGGAAAAATGGTGAGATGCTTTCCCACACCTCAGCACCTCCTCAACACCTTCGTCCTTTCTCAGGCTTCTGTTTCCTCCAAAAGTATCTCGTGTCCTCAGGATCCTGATAAACGCTTGTGGCAGGGATGGTAAATATATGATGTGTGTGCCCCTAGTCCTTGCCTGCTGTGCCTATGGCAGACATTGCTAAACATGATTCATTCCCCAATGGATGTGGCCTCCCAGATGATCTCAATACAGAATTCCAAACAATCGTTCCTAATCAAACATAGCACACAAGATAAAATCTCCTTACCATCCCTGGTTTAAGGTATCATCTCAATCCAAAAGAATTGGCCTGGAGGGAAAACTCTTGAACTCCAAAAGTCTCCAATAACTCAATGGACTTGGAAAATAATATGCAAAATAACAAGCTGCAAGGTTGATATTTCTCCCCTCAAATCATACCATCCTAATGAAGAGGCAGTCTGTGTTTGCCAAGACAAAATAAGAAAGCCTTTGAGAATACTGTACCCTAGGACTAGAGACCCTTCAACAACCAGAGCTAATACTTGGGGGCTCTAGGGCTCAACAGTCTCACCATGCATTCCCATAACACAGTGGTTCTCAAACTTTCGCAGCCATCACTATCACTTGGAGAGCTTGATAAAACACAGATTGCTGGGCCCCATCCTCAGATCTCCTGATTCAGTTGGGTTTAGGTGGGGCCCAGAATATGCAGAAATAAGTTCCCAAGTGATGCTGACACTGCTGGTCTAGGGACTATACTTTGAGAACCACTGCTGTAATCTATTGTACTGGGGATTCCATCCTTACCCTTGTTCCTAACCCTGCTCACCTTAAACCACATTCCTATGGTCACAGAGGTCTAAAAAAGCAATTCCAGTTGTCTTCTCTCCATCTCTATTCTCCCTGGCCTCTCAGCAGTATTCCATTCCAATATTCACTCCTGTCTTAGCTGTCTTAATGCTGAACCTCCCAGAGTTTCCTCCTAAATATACTATTGAATAAATCTTCAGTATCCCATTACATCCACAGAAATCTAAGATTTGGTCCTTAGTTCTTCTCTCTTTCTGAACCTACTTTATCTCACCTATTTCCATGAATGACTTCAGTAACCACATTAATTTCAATTAAATCTGCATCTCCTAAATAAGTATCTTCATTCCTGACTTTTTCCATCTTTACATTCCTCGCACATGACACAGTGCCAAATCTCCATTTAACATGATCCACATGGAATCTACCTTTCCAGTCTTGCCTTACCCCATTCCACCAAATGAATTATGTACTGAGAGCTATGCTTCCTACAGGTTTTGCTTCCAAACTTGTGGGTTCCATGCATCCTGTGCCTCCACCTGAAAGGCCCTCATACCTATAGCTCCTTGTTCAAATCCTACACAACCACCAAAATCCAATCATGTGCTGCCACCTTTATGAAATCTTCCCTGATTACCCCAACTGGATAAGTTCTCTACCTTTTCTCAACTCTCTGGTAAGCACTTGTCACATGCAGCCTCTATTATTCTCCTACGTGCAAACACTCTCCCTCCTATTCTGAGGGAAGCCCCCTAACTGCAAGGCACATCTTGGTGTCCATATGGTCTCCTAATTTCCAAAACGATCCTGATTGCTGGTATCTGAACCAATTATCCTCATCAACATGCTCATATATGTCACACCATGTGTTTTAATTTTGGGTTCAGAGCATGTTTCCCAAAATAAATAATGCATGATTTATTCTGGGTCATTATCATACTTCTCTTGGTATAAGAGGCCCCCAGAAACATCACAAATACACCCTTGATAATAGTCTAATGCTTTCCACTTTAGCACCAGCTGTTCTTTGTCACAGAGACCTAGGAGAGAGCGCCTGCCCCAACCCCATCCAGCTAAATGTGTTAAAGATTTAACCTGCATGTTCAGCCCCAGCTAGACCCTGAGCCAGTTCTAACCCACCAGCATGGTGGGCCATCAGCAGCCCCACTCCAACCAGTATGTAGAGCCCAGGATTAGACTTCCTGTTACCAGCACGATATCCTCTGGCCCTGAAGGGATCTACTGGAGCCTATGAGTCTGCTGATATCAGTCTCCTTACGAAGCCCTGCTGAAATCCTACCCAATCTATATGACTTTGCTTTCTTCTCCAGTTCCCACTTTTCATTCTAGTTCTTTCTGCTCTGAGCCACAGTCTTGATTGGGTGCCTACAGCTGACCTAGCCCCCACCAGGCACCTCTTTACAGGGGCCTGGACCCTGTCACTATTCCTCCAGGCCTCCAGACAGGCCCTCCTTGACAAGAGTGCTAACTTCTAACTATGAGTGTCGCAGCTTCCCAGGGATCTCCACTGTTGACCTCTACTCACCAAATTAGAGCCTACTCAGCATTTCCAAGGACTCCTTGGATGTAGTGATTTGGGCAGCCTCAGAGCCACACTGTTGTGGCTAATGATAGTGATCCAAATGACACTGCCCTTCCAAGAGCCCCAAGGCCTGGATGGCTATCATGGCCTTACTTCCCATGGCATCCCTTGGCCCTGGGTCCACTGTTTCTCTTGGATTTCCCTCTGTGTGGGGTTGAGAAAGGCCTCAGTGATGCTACTACTGGCTCTGTAGGCTCTACCATATGCTCTTCCCAGGGGTTACATGAGTTTGAACCCACCACCTCCAGTTCCAACCTAGCTGTCATCTCATGAGGAATGAGACACACCACACCAGTCACAGAGGGTGAGCTCTCCTCGAGAGCTTCCTCCTGCCCAAATTCTTATTTTCTAGTCAAGGTGATGTAGGTCTCCCTGCGACCCTACTCTCCTCCCAACTAGCTTCAGAATAATTGGAAGAATTGGGTTGTGGGAGATGGGGAATCTGGGTCTTATCTTTTTGGGAAGCCTCAAAGACTGAGAATTCTTGCCCTGAAATTTTCACCCACCCTCAGGGTGCCAAATATTGAATCCCCACCAACGACCATCCAGAAGCCCCACTGCTTCCAGGGTCGGGCCAGATGTCTGAACAGTTGTAGGGAGGGTGGTTCTGGTCCTCAGCTCAGACTGTTCATATTTATACACTGCATTTGTAGGATTTTCAGATTCCCCTGGAGGCAACTTCAATAGCTCCTCAAAATAACGGAACTCCTAAACAAGGTTTAGCACATATAGGAAACAAAGACACATACACCCCATAATCACCAGGAGTGACATTCAAATTCAACACCTGGCAGCCATTCATTAATGTGACTGTTTGCCAACATCCTTAAAAGAATAAAACTTCAGGACCATGTTGCTGGAATACACTGTTATTATATCTAGCAAATCTTTTTCCACGCTGTTGCCCACGAAAATAAGCCATCTGCTGATCCAACACTGCTAATAGGACAGTTTCAGATGGAGGACCCCAGTTGTCAACCTTCTCAAACTTCTACTTGTATTTATGACTTGCTATTGTCCAACTATTCTTTCATTTTATTTAAAATAACCCAGGAAACATGAATTTGAGGGCTATCACATAACACAGGCTGCTTTGGGTGCTGCAGTAATCAATAATAGCAGAGGATTTGAGAATTTACAAAGCACTTTTCCCATACTTCACCTAATTTAATTATATATACCTAATTACCATACATAGACAATATCAGTGAAAAGGTAGCAGTCTTACTTCTTAACTCCTTCCACCCAGCAAGCTATTCTGGATCCCTCTCAAGTCAGCTCTCTACCAAAAAATGGAAATAAGAAAACTCAGTGGCCCAGGAGCTTCCGGCAACCAGTTTATAGAATCAATTTATCTAACTGCTTCACTTGTCCCATTACAGGCCCCCAAGGCCTCTACCCTCATCCCACCATCTCCAAAAAAAAAAATTAATTTATTAAAATTTCCCCCAAATAAAAATGCCTTAAATCACGACTCCTACTAAATTTGAGGGCTAGTTCTAATGTTGGCATTAAAATAAATAAAAAGAGTAGACTTTTGTTTGGATACTCTCATGATTGGGACTGTTAGTCATGAACAACCCATACAAACAACTTTTCAAATTGACCTTTCCTACTCCTGTCACTTCCACGTTAAATCATCCATGACTTCCAGCCATCCTACATACTTTGTACTGACAAACATCTAATTTGCAAATGGAGCTGGGTGACTTGGGTAATTTTTCACTTAAGCAGTAATGCTTTTGTCCAGTGCCGTCTAAGTCAGCAACCAAATTTAAATCCACAGCATATTAAAAGAGTTTTTTTAAGAAAAAAAAGAAAGAAAAATTCTTGTCCACATTATTCTTCTACAATGCATCTGAATAATTGCTGGATTATAAGTAGAAGATGCAAGAATGACTAATTCTGTTTTGATTCCATCTCTTCAATGGCAGAGGAAATCCCTCTGTACAAACACTAAGCTAAACCATAACAGCTGGACTTGAGGTATTTTATCTAGAACATCTACATGAAACAAATAAGAGTGCCAACCTTGAAAATGGAAAAATAAAGGAATCTGGTTTTATAACTATCAACTCAGGGGACTTGTGGTTTAAAAGAAAGATTTAAACACAGACTTGCTTTACGAGAACACTCACTGGAAATCATCAATGCTAATAAAATGCAAAAGAAATTTACCCTCAATTACTTTATTCTGGAAAAAGTTCTGCCTTTTGTGACTGAAAGAGAGCATACGCATCATCTATAGTTAGAATCTTTCTTTTAGAAACTTGGTTATATCTTCAGAAATTCGTCAGCTAAATTAAGCCCCAGCCATAGACGAGAGAAATGTGCTGTTCTATACTGGGAAAGGAATGAGTGAACAACTGGATTGAATTTTCCAGGGAAGCTGACAGTTAAAATTGTTTTCTTTGGTATATCCCTTTCTGTCAGTTGTTTTTGAGCTCTCCAAGGGAAGAAAAAAGTTAAGAAGGCTGATTCAGTTATTTCCAAATCTCACTTCCAGTTTCCATCTTTAATAAGATGGAAGACATGACTTAACTTTAATGTGTGTAACATAAACAGAATCATAAAAGGGAAAGAATTAGAATAGTCTGGAAGAGTCAGTGTCCAAGGCAGGAGAATGCCACAGCTGATTTGCTCTTTTTATTGTTGTTTTTTTTGCATTGTTTACTGCAAGGAGAAATTCTCCATCCCTCTGCTGCTGATTCCTCACCCTCCATTACAATTGTTGGGAGTTCCAATTTCACAAAGTTATTACAATATGGCCACAAATAATCCATCTTGTCAAGTCCATCTTTGGGACTGAAGATAAAGTTGGAGCTGAGTTGCTACACACATCTGGAGAAGGTTCGTTACTTGTAATCGTGAGCCGCTCTGTTAATGCACCCATGAGAAAGGGGCTGACAGGCTGCATATTTCTGCAAACTGTTCCCAGAAAGAACCAATTTCCTGACTTCCATGTGGTGTCAATAATGGAGGCATGAGATGGAGCAGTGCTTATGAAATACTAAATCTGCTTACAGGACCAGCTAGAAGCAAATTCAGACCACCTGTGAGAGGGAGCCTCACCGTGGGTGCTCAGACTTGGGCACACACGTGGCACATGTGAATGATATGCTCTAATCTACATATTTGGGCTTATTTGCCACAGAACCTCCTAACAGTAGTAGTACCAGAAAGAGAGAGACAGAGAGAGATGCAGTAAAACACATTTCTGCACATTTAGAATTGAAACAGTTCAAATCACTGACATTATTACATTTACTATCATAAGCAGCCAAAGTTCATCTTATTCATCGAGAAAAAAGTGACTGATGTTTCATGGCATTAGTATTAGATCATTTTGGTTCTTGCCAATAAAAACAAAGCTTTAGTGTTTCAATGTTTTAATATCATGATTTAATTCTCTCAATGATATTAAGACCAAGAAGCTCAACGAACATGAAGACTCCATCAAAATTCTTGAGTCAAAACTATGGTTCTACAATGAGTTCACGATCCTGACCTCCCATTTCACAGCATATATTTTTTATGCTTGTGACTTTCCAAATATGGGTTCTTAACATTGCAAATGTAAAGTTTCCTATCACTAACTTGTGTTCAAGGGTTTGTCTAAGTAAATAGAAAAACATCTGGGCTCCTTCTACTGGCAAAAGGAAGAGATATTTGACCTAAGATCAGATTCTGAGACTTGAACGTTAACTTGGTCTTTCCACAGAATGTCTCTTATTTTCCACAACTCTCTACTGAGAGAGTTCAGCTTGAGTACTTTTATGGGAACGATAGGACTAAGCACGTGTCCCAGTAAGACATATGTCCCAGTTGGTTTTCCTTACCCCCAAACTTTACCGACAGGTCTAACCTATTCTTGTCTAAACAAAGGGATAAGAGTCAAAGGCTAGAGCAAACCTTTAAGGTCTCAATGAGCCTGTGGGCAATAGCTCCAAGTCTCTCCAGACAGGAGAGTGTGCAGGATATGGCTTCAGCTGGGAGCCTGTCAGAGCTTTCAGTCTGTCCCATCAGCAATTCGAGGCCACCATCGGGGATTCTAGTCTGAGATTTCCAGGGCTTCAAACAGGGCCCCTACCTAGGACTCCCTAGAGTCTGGAGCTACAGCAGTCTGCAGAGCGGCATCTCGGCCTCAGCTCCATTTCTGACTTGGCACAGCCCTCCACAAACAGAACAGCCCTGCATCTAGGGGCAGAGTGGAGACCACCCAGACCCCAGAGGACCAGCAGTGTGGCCGCCTGTCCTGGCCCAGCTCTGGGTAGCACCATTCCCAATGTATCTCACGTGAATGGCACACCCCAACTCACCGCTCCACTGAGACAGTGCCCCCTGAAGTCGTGCAGCGAGGCAGGCCTTGGCTTCTAGTCTACCTCTTCCTGAAATTTCCATTAAAACTCAAGAATAACAAACCTAATCCCTGATCAGCTTTTGACTAAGTATTTTATTAAAATTAAACTTTTTCTGTTTTCTTTTTTAATTGAAAAGTTAAACTTCTATGTTGTATATAAATAATTGTCCTTCTTCAAAACATCCTGGCAAAAATATAGTTATTGCCCAAGTATAAGAACCAAAGCTTGTATAATAAGAACAAGGCCAAGCATAAGAACCAATAGTCATCCTCCTCAGAAGTTCAATGCTTCTTAGAATTTTAGACTTTTAGAACTGAAAATTATATGGCAATATGTCCACACAATGACTTAGACACAAATGTTCATAGCCACATAATTCATACCTGCCCAAAGCAGAAGCAATCCAAATGTTCCCAACTGGTGAATGGAGAGACAAATGTGGTATGCCCACGCAACGGACAACTATTCAACAACGAAAAGAAAGAAAAGTACTCATCCATGCTACAACACAGACAAACCTCAAAAACAATATACTCGATGAAAGAAGCCAGACACAAAAGACTGCATACTGTATGAAACTGTCTATATAAAATGTCCAGAAAAGACAAATCTGGAGAAAGAGAAGGTAGATTCATGGTTGCCAGGGGTTAAGTGTGAATAGGTTATGACTACAAATGGCACATCTTTTGGGGGTGATGAAAATGTTTCAAATTTGGATTGTGGTGATGCTTGCCCCACTCTGTAAATTTACTTTAGAAACCACTGAATTGTACACTTTAATGAAAAGATTGTATAAAAACAAGAATGGCTAACATGTATTGAGCCTTTACTCTGTATGCAGGAGCCCTAATAAAGTATTTATATACATTCTCTTATTTCATCTTCACAACAACCCTGTTAGATAGGTACTATTATTATTCCCATTTTACATGTGAGAAAACTGAGGCCTAGAACCATTAAATTACTCTCTCAGAGTCATACAGCTCATAAATGATGGAATGAGGACACTAGTCCAAACTATCTGACTCAAGAGTTTAACCACTATGCCAGAGCTTCCCAAAAGGTGTTCTTCAGCATACTGGCATGCCCTGGATTTGTTAGAGGTGTGGCGAAATAGGTATTCTCTCCACTCCCTGGTATCATCAGGCAGGACCTAGAGCAGGCAGAACCGCAGGCCTGTCTCTTCAGGCCACAAGTAGCCTCAGCGGTTTACCCTTAGTGCCATGTAAACAGGTGTATCTTGTGTACATGCCCTAACTCAGTGTCCCATCTCAGTTTATAATCACGTTCTCTTAGATTGCAGCTGTCACACTCCCTGCAAAGAGATAAAGTGATTGGCCAGGACCACGCTTGGGGTCTGTGGTAGACCTGTACCTGGCCTCCAGACAAGTGCTCTTTCCCTGTGCACGGCACCTTCCATGTCATGATAGAATATTTGATGAGGTGACATGAGAGCAATTGCCCTTAAAGGCAAAATAATTTGAGATAAAGAAACTTCATTTTCAAGAACATGGAGAATAGAACCCTGGGCTTCATCCTTAACTGCCCTCTCTCCCACACGCCTGATGATAACCAAGTTGCAGCCCTTCTATCTTTTAAATATCTTTTGATTCCATCCCTTTCTCTCCATCTGCACTGCCATTACCCATCATCTCTTACCTAGATTACCCCCATGGTGACATACTGGTCCCCATGTAACCAGTCTTGCTCTCACCATTGATTCTCTGTGCTGTATCCCCAGTGATTTTCCTAAAGTGTGGATCCTATCATGTCACTCCTTCCTTAAAACACTTCAGTGACTCCCCACTGACTCCTAACTCCTTAATATAGACCCCTTTCACCTTCATACTCTTCTTACAGCCAGAATAGACTACATCCAACTCCCCAAACCATTGTGTGCAGACAGCAGGCCTTTGCACATGCTGTTCCCACGGCCTTACCTGAGTTTCACAGGTTTGCCTAAATAGAAAAACATCTGGACTTTGTTTTCTGGCAAAATCAATTTAATCTGCTCCTTAATCTTCTTTTTAAACCAAAAGAAAAAGACATTAACTCCCACTCCCCTCTTCACCTGGCTAACTCCTATTCATCCTTCAACGCGCAGCTGAGAACATCCTCCAAGACAGCTCCCCTACCTCCCTGCACCCCCAGCCCCAAGCTGGGGTTAGATGTTCCACCCAGTGGTGGCTCTTTTGTATCTCCTTATTGTCTGTCTCACCTTCTGGTCTGTAACTCTGGGAGGGCAGATCCGTGATCTGTTTTGTGCTTGAATATATCCCCAATATGAAGGAACTCAACACATTTTAAATGGATGAGAGAATGAAATAAATAAAAACCATAATAATGCAGAACTGGATTCATTTTTTCTCTAGTTTAATATATCACACCTACAATCCATTCATGAGCTTTTGCCTTTCAACTGCCCTTTTTGTAAGAAAACAATGGGATGCAATTTTGTGGACATGTTACTATATCATCTTATAATCTCATATTACTATATAATCTAGACAGCTTGTCTGCCAAGCTGGCACACTGAGAAAACACACTGCCCCAATGACTCAGGCTCCTTGGTAGAAGGAGAGAGGAGAACTGATTTTTAACCAGCAAACAAGTCATTTGACTGGCTTAATATCTTAACATCTACTGTGTTCATTGAAAAATAGCAAAATGCAAAAATTGATCCACTCTGAACATAGCTCTGTAAACAATGTCTTTATACATGGATGGGTAAGGACTGGCAGAGATAAATGAAAATTGGAAATTACAAAGGAAAAATGAACGCAGTTGCTCTGTCAGGATGCTAGGATCATAGATGATTTTTCTTTTTTCTTGTTATTTTCCCTTTATTTTTACCATACTATTGTTTGTGCTAACGAATATATGTTTTTAACATTAAGCAGTCAATGTCTACATATCAACTTAAACATTGGGTCTGATGGCAAATCAATAAACAGAATCAATAGAGCTGATTGCTCTATTTGATTTCCAATACATAGGGCCCCCAGAGGACCCATGATGTCAATTTACTTAAGAAATTGCAACAATCATAATAATATAGCCAATATGTATTGACTAGTATGTCCAGGCACTTTATCTTATTATTATTATCTTATTATCTTATTTAAGCTTTATCTTATTATCTCCATTTTACAAAAGAAAAAACCCAGTTTAAAGGGGTTAAGTAACTTGCTAGTAAGTTAAAATCTAGAGTGATGGTTGATTTTACATGTCAATTTGGTTAGACCATGGTAACCAGTTGTTTGGTCAAACACTAGCCTAGGTGTTGCTGTAAAGGTATTTTTCAGGTGTGATCAACATTTATAATCAGTTGACTTTAAGTAAGTCAGATTACTCTCCATAATATGGGTGGGCCTTGTTCAATCAGTTGAAGGCCTTATGAGCAAAGAGTGAGGTTTCCTGAAGAAGAAAGGATTCCGCCTCTAGACTGAAACACAGAAATTCTACCTGAGTTTGCAGTCTTCTGACTCAAGACTACAACATCAACTCTTACCTGAATCTCCAGCCTGCCAGTTTGCTGCACAGACTTCAAATTTGCCAGCCCCCAAAACTGCATGAGTCAATTCCTCTAAATAAATATCTCGACAGATTGATAAAGATAAATAAATCTTAGATAGATAGATATCCAGATTCCACACTGGTATTCTGATTAGATATGGACGTAGATGTACGTGTAGACATATATAGACATAGACACAGATATCCTACTGGTTCTGTTTCTCTGGAAAACCCCACTATAGGTAGTAATTAGTGTTCCCAGGATTTGAATCCTGTAAAGCTACTGCTCATAACTGTTACAAAAATAAGATAAATTACCAAGTTGCATCTAAGAGTTGGTCTACAGAGTTGCCATCTGGCAGGAGAAGGACAGGCTGGCCCTGCTGGGCACGGGATGTTATGGGCATTGTTGAACAGCAGAAGGTTCAGCATGGCCTTCCCTTTCCTCCCCTCAGTACAACAGTGCTTCCTTGTGGCTTTACCCTGGGTTCCCAAGCCCTCTCCAGTGCTCTTCTTCACAATGGATGCAGACCAAAGTCACTTCCCAGAGACGCCAGCCATCCACGTTTTCCTGCTCCTGCCCTCTCAAGAGCTTCTCTTATGCGAAAGCCCTAGGTCTCAGTCACAGCAGTGAGACAGAAACACTACCTGTGGCTCTTGGAAAACATGTGCCATAAAGGAAAAAAGAGGAAAGAGAACTAAATTGCAGCAGGAAAGATGTAGGTTCTTCTCATTAAAAAGAATCTTGAGAAGAAAAAGTATTGCTGAGTAAAATCATGAATATTCCTACCCTGAAAAACATTTTAAGAACAGGGCTGTGTTTCTAATGGCTTTCTGGGACATTTTAGGTATGGCTCACCATAACAGCACAAAGATGTGGTTATGTTTTTAAAGGCTCCTTTCCGCTGCCCGCTCTGCTAGTGGAGGGCGCCTCCTCGACTGGGGCATGCGCATTTCCCCGCGGCCCTCTCCCCGCCGCGCTGGCCCCCGGGCACTGGCAGGCCGGGCAGGGGGTGCATGGCAGGCTGAGAGCATCTCCTCCCTCGTCTCTGAACAGCACCCCCAGTTTGAAAGTCCTGGCGCTTAGCAAGCTTCCTGCTGAGGTGTAAAGTCATTCCAGACCAATCCTGGTGTTTACAGAGATTCCGGAGCAGCGGGGAACATCTCAGAACTCGGGCTGGACTGAAAATGCGTGCATCTGCGCTAAGCCGCTCTGCACACCTGCCCTGCCCTCAGCTCCCTTCCTTCCACACCCCTCCTCCGCTTTGTTCTCTGCATCTGCTGCGGCTTCCTTCACACCGAGTCATTCTGGGGTGTTCATAGTAAAGTCCTTTAAAAATCAAGTTAAGCGAGAGGGAATGACGTGGAGCTATTATTGGAGGAATAATTGAAATAGAGGGGGCAAAGAAGACAAAGAGCAAGTGGGAAAAAGAAAAGAAGTTTGGGTAGGAACTCCGGCCTAGATCCTTCTCTTGGTGTCTTAAGAAGACAGAGTCAGAAATGACCTATTACAATAAACTGGCAGTTCCAGAGACCGTGTAGGCAGTCAGGCGGGTTACCTGGTCTTGATCCACCTATACCCTTAACTTGAACTCACACATTTTTTAACCAGACATAGAGGATTGAATTTAGAGCCAAGAGACAGGTCAGGGACCTGACTTCACTGCTTTCCACCCACTTAACTTCTCTGGACTCCAGTTTTCCAAATCCTTAAAGTGGGAATAGTAGCACCTGCTCTATATAATTCCAGGGCTGATATGAGGATAAAATGAGGTAGTGTATGTGAAAATGCCTTTTAGCTTATCCAAACATAAGGCATTTTTGTTGAATTCAGTAAACAGCAAGTGTTTCTTATTCGTTGTTCTTTCTGGTTTCCAACTCCTGGAAAATCTTTCGCAAAAACACTGCCTTCCAGGCAGCATAACTGGGTTACTTTTAAAACTCATACAAAAGCTCTAAAATGGAAAAGAAAAGCTGAAAAGTGCCATTGGGTAGGGTTTCCAAGACAGCCTTCAGCAATCCAAAGTCACTTTCAGAGCTTTGTGCAGATGTATCGGCATTAGCCTATCTCTTTAGAGTCGGGGCATGTGTAATTCAAAAGTGGCAGCCAGCCTTGCTAATACTTTCTAATACTTCTTGTTTAGAGAGATCAGGAGAAAACTCCACCACACTTACTGTTACCCATATCTCAGCCAGTTCTCCTTAGTCACAACTTTTCCTCCCTAGATTCTAATGTAAGTGTGTAAACTGTTCTTAATGAACTTTAAACAACATGTTCAGTGAATTCTTACATAACCAGGTAAACCCAGGATGAGGCTCGACTCCCAGGTTCCAGAAACGTCATGGGACGAAGCTGAGAAGCAGCTGCTGGGACTGTCGGCATCCCACACGTGGTGTTAGTTAAGACCAGACAGCCTGGACTTCGGGGAACGCATTATGTCAAACTATTATATGTCAGACCACGCCCCTGTGGATGGGGTGGAGCGTCCCCTAAAGGGAGTGGATGTTCCCGCTGTCAGTCATCCTGGAGAAGGGTCAATACTGGGTCAGGAGATGAGGGCTTTGACAAGCAGTCCTAAGAATAAAGTCAGGGAAAAACTTACTTCTCTCTGTGCATCCAGCAGTTGGTTTGATCAGGATTCTGGGTCAGGGAGCTGCCCGGTGCTGTTCCAGTGACAGGCACTGAGCCATTCCAGGCCATGGCAAAGGGAGACCAAGAGAGGGGCCGTAAGGTTCGATGATATTCTAACATCCCCAAATCAACAGTTAGGTTTTGATGAAGGTCACCATTTGGACTCTACCGAGCTCCGTTCCACCGGTGGAATGACTTGGGTTAGGGAGAGGTGTGGCAAGATCCCAGATTTTCATCCGGACGGTGATGCAGCAGTCCCCATCAGGAGTCAGCTGTGGTGCCTGGAGCAGAGATCCCTGGAGCTAATGGTGGCAGTAACAACACCAGCTTGAACCACCTTCCAGATCAACCAGCATCTAGGCCTGGATGTGACATAAGATTCACCTGGGGATCTTATTAAATAACAGGTTCTGAGTAGGTCTTAGGGTAGCATCCAAGATTCTGCATTCTTAGGAAACTCCCAGAGGATGCCAATGCTGCTAGTCCTCACACCACACCTGTAAGTAACACAGGTCTAGCCTTTGCACTTTGAGATGCAACTCTGAGAACCTGCTCCATCAGCAAGCAGAAAAGACAGCCAGAGCTGAAGGTAAGATCCCAGTAAGCACACCTAGAGCTCTTATTCATGTCCAGGGAGGAGGGCCCCTGGAGAAGATAGCTAGGGTCCTTATTGATTAGAGAAATATTAACTCTAACTTGCTGTACTTTGAAGAATAAACATAAGGTGAGGTGTTTGCAACCCCAAGCTGGTGAACAATGGGCATAGCTACACTTGCAAATATCTAACCATCTCAAAAGCAGAGAAGAGGGTGAAAATGATCATCTTTTAAGGCTTAATTGCTAGATTGTGGCAAGGCTTGCCTAGGAAAAACTCACTGTTTACTCTCACAGTACTACCACACTCACAACGCTTCTCACAACAGATGTGAGGGTTTTCCACACTAAGTAATCCTGACACTAACTGCCTGGAGTTAGTGCAGACCCCTTGGGTTAAGGACTCAGTCCCACAAGAATGGACCTTTAAATGCATTCCAGGCAAAGGATGCAGCAAGTATAAAAGTCCTGAGGAAGGGGAGACTCGGATGTATTTGAGGAAGAGAGGCAAGGGTGGTTGAAGAAGGAGGCAGAAGCCAGATCATTCATGGCCTGGAAGCTTTTGAGTTGTGCGTGGAAGAGATGATAATGGGTTAGACCAGGGGTCGGCAAACATTTTCTGTAAAGGACCAAGAGGCAAAATCGAGGATATTATGTAGGTACTTACATAACAAAAGAGGGAAAAGTTTCAGAAATTTTTTATTGATGAAAGTCTAAATATAATAATAATTGAGAATAATTTTTGTAATACAGGTCTAATGAGAGGAATAGAATTATTTGAAGGAGGATAAAATTTTGCTTAATTGGGTTCAGAATTTGTGTTCCTTATCAAAATCAGTTGTAATGTTCATGTTAATGCTGATCTGTAATAAGATCTTATGTATTTCATCTTTGAGAATGTCTTTCACAAAGATAGATACTGACAAATACTGATATCCATCCATGAACATATGATTTTTATTGAACATATCATCACTTGGAAGGCATTTATGGAATTCTATTAGATTTTTCTCTTGATCTTTCCTTCGGGCGAGTCATTGCATTGCAGATTAATTACTTTCAATTGAAGGTTAGTGGAGGATCCTCAACTGCACAGTTAAATGGATTTCAGAGTATGGAAACTTCCTTCACACTTACACTGAGGTCTAAAAAGTGCTGTTAGAACTGCAGTTTGAGTTCTGAAAATGTATCTGCTACAAATTTGTGTGGGAATGGAGATGTTGCTTCTTGTCTTAGCTTCTGACAGCACAGAAGGTATATTTGAGCTTGACATTACTTTCTATTCAAAGTCAGTTGTCATCAAAATGACTTTCTGAGTATAAGTTTCATGTACACAGTGCTTTGTATTGTAATTTTAGGTTGAATTAACTAAGAAACATTGTGTCTGCAACAAAATTTTCAAAGCCATTCAATGTTCAGTAATAGTGGTTGAAGATGGTTCTTCTTATTCAGAAAAATTTCTATTGCAATTTGAAAAATCACAATGAAATGAAACTATGCCACTGCTAAGCCATCGAACTGCTGTGTGGTAGTGCAAGTCAGGATATTCAGCTTCTATTTCTAACAGAAATTCACAGAACCAACATCCAGGGTGGTACCCCAACGCACCCCAACATTTAGTCATCAGGTTGAGCAGGAGAAGCCAGCAAAAGAGACTTAGGGCAGCAGTCAGTGGTAGGAGGAAAACTAGAAGAGAGAAGACTGTTAAAGAAAGTTAAAAGTTGATGAAACATCAGGTGAGCTGACAAAAAGTATCTGCTGGTTTCAATGTCATTGGTAATGACATTGCAAGTGCAATTTGCATCTTGTGGTAGGAGAGAAACCAGATTAAAGTGAGTGAAACAGTGAGTGCAGAATAAGGAGGGCAGAAATCTCAGCGGAGATGTTTTTCTGTGAAGGGGGCAGAGAAATGGAGCCACAGGTAGAGAAGGTCATGCTGGCAAGGAAGAAGTTTCTTGTGTGTTTTTGTTTTTGTTTTTTTAAATCTCCATCCTTTAACAAGAAATCATAAAGCCTCATCACATATCAGACCACTTAAAATGTGAAAGCAACCACAACTAGGCTCAGTGACCAGGCATCCTTGAAGTGTGACGTATTCCACACACGTGGCTCTGCCAGACAACTAATTTATCCTATTAAGCATCAAATCTTTTTTTTAATTTTTATGCATTTTTGTGTAAATCTTACTAAAATATACTAACCGATTCTCTACCTGCTGAACCATATTATGGACAGCAATTACATTCTGGACTACACAGTCTAATGTCCTCTCAAGGACTATGGTAGTGAGTATGAATATTTGCTGCTACACAAGATGATCCCAAATGACTGGAGATTTTGAATTTGCTTCTCCCTCACCTTAAGGTTATCAGATGTTCCTCACAGTCATAAATGTGAGAGGACGCCTGGCCCCATGGATCTCAACATGACCGTATAAAAGAATTAACTGCAGGGGGAGGGGGGAGGCCAAGGAGCTTTTAAAAATACCAGTGCCAACACACCAGAGATTCCAATGCAATCAGTGTGGGGTGGGGCCTGGGCGTTACAGATTGTTAAGTTCTGCAGGTGATGCTAATGTGCAACCATGCTTGAAAACCTTTGACATGGCCCAAACTCTTCCTTTTAAGATGAGGAAACAGATATCCACAAGAGATTGGATGAACTAAGATCACTTAATTTCCAGTAGTCAGTGTACTGTGCCTCTTTAAAAGATCCCCGTCCCCAACTTTTGTACAGTCTGGGAAATTACTTCACTCACTAGAACACTTGTTGAGTTCTTGACATGTGCTAGAATCTGGTCAAGGCAACTCAGAGACAAAGGTAAATGAGACACAATGTTTAGTGGTGGGTAGTTCAGAATCTATCGGGTTAAAACTGCAAAAATAAAATCACAGGTCAATATATGAAAATAATCATTTATACAGTGGAGTACAGACTAGCAAGTGACTAAAGAATGTCTGAAAGAAAAGAAAATCAGTTCAAATTCAGGTGAGAGCCCGAATAAAGAGGATGAGCTTTAGTGGGAACACACAGTTCCTAGAGAAACCACAACGTAAGAGGCAGTCAGCCGCCTGTTCCGTGGCATACTCACCAATCCTGAAGTAGAATTCCTAAATCAACAGATCCTTTCTCCTTGTGAAATGTGGAGAGTTGAGCTTTTTCTAAACCCTGCCTTAGCCTTGTTCAAGGAGACAGCCTTCACAGGAGATATTCTGCCTGGTACATACCAGCAAATCCTCAGTGCTTTAAATGGTTGTCTCCGAGTTATTCTTTGACCCATTTATTTTATGTGCTTATGTGTTTCTCATTTCAAGGTCTTCACTTGTGTCCTATGCACTTACCGTCACTACATAAGTAACTTCTGGATAAGACGGCTACAGCTTTGGAAAGAACACTTAACTTGAAATTTATAGTGCACTGGATGTGCACCAGAAATGTTGTAAGTGCTTTGCATGTACTAATTCATTTATTTCTTAAGCAACTCTGGGAGGTAGGTACTATTAATATCATCCCCATTTTACAGAAAATAAAACTGAGGCAATCAACGCTAAGCAACTTTCCCAAAGTTTCATAGCTGGTAAGAGGAGCCAAGCTTCAAACCCAGGCATTTGACTTCAGAGCCCACATGCTTTACCATCTACTGTGCTACCTCTGTACTGAACACTTGGCAAGAAACGTGCAGATCCTCTAGGAAGGCAATACCGGAGCTTGATTGAGGGACATAAAAGGAGACTGATGACATTGAAAACCATACTATGTTCCTGGAAGGGAGTACTCAATACCCAATGCCAACTTTTCTTCCTTCCCATCTCTACCAAATTAATTTGTAAATTGAATGAAATTCCAATTAAGATGTCAGAGAGTTACCTAGAACTAAGCAAAAATTATTCTTTTTCAAGCTTCACTCAATGTTTAATTATATAAATTGACTGCCTGATAGATTTTTTTCTTTTGGAGTTTAACATTTGAAAATTGGCAGCTAAGTTTTTATGCTTATCTTAAAGATAATCATCATATAGATCCATATTATTGAATGCAATGATTTATTATAACATCATCAAATAAGTGGTATATTTAGTGTATGATCAACTTACATTTCTTGAAAAGTATAACTTTCAAAAATTGAGGTGTTCAGGGCCGGCCCCGTGGCTTAGCGGTTAAGTGCGTGCGCTCCGATGCAGGCTGCCTGGGTTCGGATCCCGGGCGCGCACAGACGCACTGCTTCTCCGGCCATGCTGAGGCCGCGTCCCACATACAGCAACTAGAAGAATGTGCAACTATGACATACAACTATCGCCTGGGGCTTTAGGGGAAAAATAAATAATAAAAAAAAAAAAAAATTAAAAAAAAAAAATTGAGGTGTTCAATTACACTAAAAATTTGAGTCTTTTTATATCTGTTAAACACAAAACTTAATGGTATTTATTTAAACTTAAAATACTTGTGGTTCTCATTTCTGTTTTTCTTTTGAACTTGATCTCATTTTTTTTTTCAATTATTGAGATCGTCATGGTTTATAACATTGTGTAATTTCAGGTGTACATTATTATTTATCAATTTCTGTATAGACTGCATCATGCTCACCACTGGTAGTCTAATTATTATCCGTCACCACACATATGTGCCCTTTTACCCCTTTCACTCAGCCCCCTTCCCCTCTGGTAACCACTAATCTGTTCTCTTATCCATGTGTTTATCTTCCACCTATGAGTGAAATCATGCAGTGTTTGTCTTTCTCTGTCTGGCTTATTTCACTTAACATAATACCCTCAAGGTCCATCCATGGTGTTGCAAATGGGACGATTTTGTCTTGTCTTGTGGCTGAGTAGTATTCCATTGTATATATATACCACATCTTCTTTATCCGTTCATCCGTAGAAGGGCACTTGGGTTGCTTCCCTGTCTTGGCTATTGTGAATAATGCTGCAATGAACATGGGGGTGCATAAGTCTCTTTGAATTGTTGATTTCAAGTTCTTTGGTTAAATACCCAGTAGTGGAATAGCTGGATCATATGGTATTTGTATGTTTAATTTTTTGAGAAATCTCCATACTGGTTTCCATAGTGGCTGCACCAGTTTGCATTCCCACCAGCAGTGTATGAAGGCTCCCTTTTCTCCACATCCTCTCCAACATTTCTTATTTTTTGTCTTAGTAATTATAGCCATTCTGACAGGTGTAAGGTGATATCTCATTGTAGTTTTTATTTGCGTTTCTCTAATAATTAGTGATTTTGAACATCTTTTCATGTGTCTGGTGGCCATTTGTATATCTTCTTTGGAAAAACATCTCTTCATATTCTCTGCCCATTTTTTGACCGGGTTGTTTGTTTTTTTGTTGTTGAGTTGTATGAGTTCTTCGTATATTTTGGAAATTAACCCCTTGTAGGATATATGATTTGCAAATATATTCTCCCAGTTGGTGGGTTGTCTTTTCTTTTTGTTCATGGTTTCATTTGCCTTGCAGAAGCATTGTGGTGTAGTCCCATTTGTTCACTTTTTCTTTGTTTCACTTGCCTGAGTAGACATGGTATTCGAAAAGATGCTGCTAAGACCAATGTCAAGGAGTGTACTACCTATATTTTCTCCTAGGAGTTTTATGGTTTCAGGTCTTACATTCAAGTCTTTAATCCATTTCGAGTTAATTTTTGTGTATGGAGCAAGATACTTTCATTCTTTTGCATGTGGCTGTCCAGTTTTTCCAGCACCATTTATTAAAGAGACTTTGCTGTCTCCATTGTTTGTTCTTAGTTCCTTTGTCAAAGATTAACTGTCCATAGATGTGTGGTTTTATTTCTGGGCTTTCAATTCTGTTCCATTGAAGTGCGTGTGTTTTTTACCAGTACCATGCTGTTTTGATTACTATCGCTTTGTGGTATATTTTGAAGTCCTGGATTGTGATGCCTCCAGCTTTGCTCTTTTTTCTCAGGATTGCTTTGGCTATTCGAGGTCTTTTGTTGTTCCATACAAATTTTAGGATTCTTTGTTCTATTTCCATGAAGAATGTCATTGGGATTCTGATTAGGATTGCATTCAATCTGCAGATTGCTTTAGGTAGTATGGACTTTTTAACTATGTTTATTCTTCCAGTCCATGAGCATGGAATATCTTTCCATTTCCTTATATCTTCTCCAATTTCTTTCAAGGAGTCTTTTAGTTTTCAGTGTATAGGTCTTTCACAACTCTTTGGTTAAATTTATTCCTAAATATTTTATTCTTTTCTTTGTGATTGTAAAAGAGACTGTATTCTTGAGTTCTCCTTCTTCTAGTTCATTATCAGTATATAGAAATGCAACTGATTTTTGTAAATTGATTTTGTACCTTGCAACTTTGCTATCATTATTGATTATAATAGTTTTCTGAGGGACTTTTTAGAGTTTTCTATATATAGAATCATGTCATCTGCAAACAGCGAGAGTTTCATTTTTTGCTTTCCAATTTGGATTCCTTTTATTTCTTTTTCTTGCCTAATTGCTCTGGCCAAAACCTCCAGTACTGCATTGAATAGGAGTGGTGAGAGTGGGCACCCTTGTCTTGTTCCCATTTTCAGAGGGATAGCTTTTAGCTCTTTACCCTTAAGCATGATGTTGCCTGTGGGTTTGTCATATATGGTCTTTATTATGTTGAGGTACTTTCCTTCTATACCCATTTTGTTCAGAGTTTTTATCATAAATGGATGTTGGATCTTGTCAAATGCTTTCTCTGCATCTATTGAGATGATCATGTGGTTTTTATTCCTTATTTTGTTAATGTGGTGTATCACATTGATTGATTTGCAGATGTTGAACCATCCCTGTATCCCTGGTATAAATCCTACTTGATCATGGTGTATGATCCTTTTAATGCATTGTTGTATTCGGTTTGCCAATATTTTGTTGAGCATTTTTGCATCTATGTTCATCAGCAATAATGGCCTGTAATTTTCCTTCTCTGTGCTGTCCTTACCTAGTTTTGGTATCAGGGTGATGTTGGCCTCATAGAATGAGTTAGGAAGCATTCCATCTTCTTCAGTTTTTTGGAATAGTTTGAGAAGGATAGGTATTAAATCTTCTTTGAATGTTTGGTAGATTCTCCAGAGAAGCTATCTGGTCCTAGATTTTTGTGTTTTGGGAGGTTTTTGATTACTGTTTCAATCTCTTTACTTGACTAGAGACCAATGTCTATTCAGATTCTCTATTTCTTCTTGATTCAGTTTTGGAAGCTTGTATAAGTCTAAGAATTTATCTATTTCTTCTAGATTATCCAATTTATGGGCATTAGGTTTTCATAGTGTTCTCTTATAATCCTTTGTATTTCTGCAGTACCCATTGTAATTCTCCTATTTCATTTCTAATTTTATTTATTTGAGCCTTCTCCTTTTTTCTTAGTGAGTCTGGCTAAGGGTTTGTCAATTTTATTTATCTTCTCCAAGAACCAGCTTTTAGTTTCATTCATCCTTTCTACAGTTTTTTTAGTTTCTATTTAGTTCTGCTCTAATTTTTATTATTTCCCTCCTTCTGCTGACTTTGGGCTTTGTTTGTTCTTCTTTTTCTAGTTCTGTTAGGTTTAGTTTAAATTACTTATAGGAGATTTTTCCTGTTTGTTGAAGTGGACCTGCATTGCTATGAATTTCCCTCTTATAACTACTTTTGCTGCATCCCATAAGAGTTGGTATGTTGTATTTTCATTTTCATTTGTCTCTAGGTGTTTTTCAATTTCTCCTTTGATTTCTTCATTGATCCAGTGGTTGTTCAGTAGCATGTTGTTTAGTCTCCACATATTTGTCACTTTCCCAGGTTTTTTCTTGTAGTTGATTTCTAGTTTCATAGCATTGTGGTCAGAAAAGATGATTGATATGATTTCAGTCTTCTTAAATTTGTTGAGGTTTGCCTTGTTTAGTAACATATGGTCTATCTTTGAGAATGTTCCGTGTGCACTTGATAAGAATGGGTATTCTGCTGTTTTTGGATGGAATGCTCTCTATCTATTAAGTCCATCTGATCAAGTGTTTCATTTGAATCCACTATTTCCTTGTTGACTTTCTGTCTGGATGATCTATTCATTGATGTAAGTGGAGTGTTGAGGTCCCCTACTATTATGGTGTTGCTGTTAATTTCTCCCTTTAGGTCTGTTAATAGTTGCTTTATATACTTTGGTACTCCTGTTTTAGGTGCATATATATTCATAAGTCTTATATCCTCTTGGTGGAAAGTCCTCTTATCATTATATACTGTCCCTCTTCGTGTCTAATTGTCTTTTTTATCTTGATGTCTGCTTTGTCTGATTAAGTATGGCAACACCTGCTTTCTTTTGTTTACCATTTTCTTGGAGTATCATCTTCCATCTCTTCACTCTGAGTCTATGTTTGTCTTTAGAGCTGAGATGTGTTTCCTGGAGGCAGCATGTTGTTGGGTCTTGTTTTTTAATCCATCCAGCCACTCTATTTCTTTTGATTGGAGAGTTCAATCCCTTTACATTTTGAATGATTATTTATATATGAGGGCTTAATACTTCCATTTTATCTCTTGTTTTCTAGTTGCTCTATATTTCCATTGTTTCTCTTCCATTGTATTTCTTAAATAATTTTATTTATTTTTTCCCCCAAAGCCCCAGTAGATAGTTGTATGTCACAGTTGCACATCCTTCTAGTTGCTGTATGTGGGACGTGGCCTCAGCATGGCCAGAGAAGCAGTGCGTCGGTGCGTGCCCGGGATCCGAACCCGGGCCGCCAGCAGCGGAGCGCATGCACTTAACCGCTAAGCCACGGGGCCGGCCCTCTTCCATTGTATTTCTAACTGCCTTTTCATTTTGGTGGTTTTCTCAGTTTTGTCTTTTTTATGAATTGTCACTCTGCTCTGATTTTTTGTTTAGTGGTTACCATGAGGTTTGTATAAAAGATGTCATTGATGAGATAGTCCATTTTCTGATAGCCTCTTATCTCCATTAGCCTAAGCAGATTCCATCCCTTTCCTCTTTTTCTTCTGAGTTGTTATTGTCACAAATTATTCTGTTTTATGTTGTGAGTTTTTGACTAAGTTGAAGTGTTTATAGTTACTTTTGATGTTTCCCTTCTCTTTATCTTTTGAGTTATAATTGAATATTTGCTTCCCTGTTCTGAAAGAGAGCTGTGGTTTTCTGATTTTGTCTGTCTATTTATCTCCTTGCTCAAAGCTTTGTAGACCTTTGCCTTTTTGTTTCAGATATGAGGGCATCCTTGACCGTTTCTTGTAGGGGAGGTCTAGTGGTGATGAACTCCCTTAACTCTTATTTATCTGAGAACGCTTTTGTTTCTCCATCATATCTGAAGGATAGTTTCACTGGATAGAGTATTCTTGGCTGAAAGTTTTTGTCTTTCAGTATTTTGAATATATCATTCCATTCGCTCCTAGCCTGTAAGGTTTCTCCTGAGAAATCTGCTGAAAGCCTGAAGGAGGTTCCTTTGTAGGTTGTTTTCTTCTGCCTTACTGCCCTTAATATTTTTTCTTTGTCATTGACTTTTGCCAGTTTTACTATTATATGCTTTGGAGGTCTTTTAGCATTGATGTAATTAGAAGTTCTATTGAATTCATGTATTTGTAGGTCCAGTTCCTTCCCCGGGTTTGGGAGGTTCTCAGCTATTATTTCTGTGAACAAGCTCTCAGCTCCTTTCTGCCTCTCTTCTTTTGGAATACCTATAATCCTTATGTTGCTTTTCCTAATTGAGTCAGATATTTCTTGAAGTATTCCTTCATTTTTTAAAAATTCTTAGTTCTCTCTCCTCCTCCGCCTGAAGCATTTCTATCCTTTAAATCACTAAGTCTTTCCTCCATAATGTCAGCTCTATTTTTTAAGGATTCCAGATTATTTTTTATCTCATTAATTGTGTTCTTCATATCCAGAATTTCTGCTTGGTTTTTTTAATAGTTTCAATCTCTTTAGTGAACTATTCCTTCTTCTCATTAATTTTATTCCTGAGCTCATTGAACTGTCTGTCTGAGTTTTCTTGTAACTCATTGAGTTTCTTTATGACAGCTATTTTGAATTCTCTATCATTTAGATTGTAAATTTCTGTGACTTCAGGGTTGGTTTCTGGAAATTTGTCATTTTCCTTCTGCTCTGAATTGTCACTGTCATTTTTCATGGTGTGTGATGAATTAATCCTTTGCTGGCACATCTGTGGTAGTATCAGGTTGCAGATTCTACCACTTGCTATCACTAGGGGGAAACAGGAGCTGTGTTTTTTATCTCACCCCGCCCACTGGAAGTTGTGGGTATGATGGGCACTCCCACTGGCTGGGAAAGCACTCACACGTGGGCTCAGGGCTGCCACTACCTCTTCTTACAGTCGCACCAAGGCGCATTCCCAATTATGGGGTTGCAGTGGCACTATGGGCACTCCTGCTAACCAGGAAAGTGTTCAGATGTGCAAACCAATCTGCTACCTCCTCTTACAGTTGCACCAGCTGCTGTGTTTGGTGGGCAGGGCTTCTTTGCAGGGTCTGAGCTGGAGCAACTTGTTGGGACTGCAGTGGCACGGTGGGCACTCCCACCGGCCAGGGAAGTGTTCACACACACACATAGGGCTGCCAGGGAAGGCTAGGGGAGTGCTCACTTATCTCCACTACTTCCTGGAGGTCTAGTCCATCCACCTTCAGATGTACAGCTCTGTGGGTCTCTCAGGTGTCCTGTTGTGCTATGTGGGTATCCTCCATTGGTCAATGAATGTCCATTTAGTTGTAATTCAAATGGGGAGAGATAAAGGGAACAGCTCACTCCACCATGTTGCTGATGTCACTCTCCCAAAATTATTCTTTTAAGTGTAAAAGTCAACATATGAAAAAATATTCAAAGAGAAGAGTAATGAGACAATCTGCTCTACCAGACAATGAACTGTGCTATATATAAAAGTATCACAGTTAGGAAGGAATGACAGCAGGAGAAGAATAGCAGCTTATCGAGGGAATAAAACACCAAGGAATAGACCCAGGTAGGTATGTGGTACATAATATAGGCTGTATTTCAAACCTGTGGCAAGATAGACATATTATTTAACAAACATTGCTAATATAATTGGTAAATTATTTGGGATAAGAACTTAGATGGATCCTTACCTTACACCTAATAAAAAAAAATTCTAGGTAGTCTTTTAAATGTGAAAAAACGAAACCATAACAAAGCTAGAAAAGAATATAAGTGAGTTTTGGGAGGTTGGTTTGCCTGCTTGCTTGTTTATTTTTGGAATCATGAGCTGGAAAAGGTCTTTCAAATCATGATACAAAAAGAGATGTTTGGTGGATTTGGATCTGTACATGTGGATAAACAGGTTTCCTCAAATAAAATGTTACCAGATGTCTAATTATAAAACAGATAAAAACAGACATATTTTGATTGACAACAAATAGACCCTGGAGCCCTCTCTGACTGCAGTGCCTGAAGCATCTCCATGGAACCCCTGTGGCAGAACAGAATCATAGTGGACACCTGAGTAAAAAACAGATTCCTGGACCCCATCTCGTACCTATTGAAGGAGAATCACTGGAGCCAGGACACTGAACTCTGCATTTAACAGGCCCCCAATTAATATTCATGCACACTGAAGTCGGAAGGTTACAATACTGCCCTGAGCTCTGGGGAGCACTGTTTGGAAAGGAGAACAGCAATCTAGAATCAGAGAACCATAGCTTCACGAGAAAGGGGGTCCTTACACTCCTTCCAAGTCCTCTCAGGACCATCTCCAGGGAGAGGAAAACCCAGAGCCTGGGAAGTGGAGGGCTTAGATGGAGATGGTCAGCACTAACTTGAGAGCACTTCTGTGGAGAATGAGTAGCCAAGGAGCCATGTATGGTATTTAACAGCTATATTCTAGAAACTGAGGGTAAACTGAAACAGAAAAGCTGATAATAAGCAATAAGAATTGCATGAGATAGCTGAAATACTGGAAACAGCAAACCAAGTGCTCAATGAGCTGACTTGAACTTGTCAGTAAAGAAAGAACACCCTATTTGTGCTTAATCACATTGTATACTTTACAAAATTTGCTTCAAATAGATTGTTTTGCATTTTTTATTTACTTTTTGATATTTATTTTTATAATTTCAAAAATAGTATCTTTTCATTGTAAAGACTCAATCATACTCAACTATTTTAATACAAAGTAGAAGTATGCCATAATGCCAGAGGGTATTATCAGGGTATATCAGAGAAAACCACCATGAAGTTTGTGTACTTTTCTTTTTTTATTTTTCTTAAATTTTTTGTTTGTTTATTGCAGTAACAGTGGTTTATAACATTGTATAAATTTCCGGTGTACATCATTATACTTCTGTTTCTGCATGGATTACATCATGTTCTCATGTTCACCACCCAAATACTAATTAGAGTCCATCACCACTGTGTACTGTTCTGATTGTTTTTCTACGTGCAAATAATATATTACACTTATTACAATTCCATAAAAATGGGAACATACTATAAAACTGTTCTGTAATTCACTTTTTAACTTAATACTTCATGACGTCTTTCCATGTCAATACATAGAAGTCACACCTTGAAGGGAATCAGAATATGCCATCCCAAAATATGCTACTTTGGAACAAGGATTATTTTTAGCTGAAGGCAATTAAGAAATAGCAGGGCCCTCTCTCTGGCTAAAAGCAGGGCATAAATTTCCCTTTGTGAAGGTGACATACATTTCCTTGTGAAGGTGTCCCCTTCTCCCATACCAAAAGGACAGAGATGGCACCAAGATGAGTCTGCATAAACAAACCTTACTAAATAATCCTTATCTACCATTAGTTTCCCCCATATATTTACCTTCACACAGTTTACTGCCCTTAGGAGCCCAAACCCCTTTTCCTTTGTCTAGTCACTTCTTCACGATGTATTACCCTTTGTTAAAATCGTACATAAATCTCCAGGTCTAACCGCCTCTTTGGGTTTTTATTTCTTTTCTGTGGAGATCCTGTGCATGTAAAATTAAAAATAATCTTTGTATACCTTTTCTCCTGTTAATCTGTCTTTTGTCAGTTTAATTTGCAGGCCTCCATTATTAAACCTAAGAGGGTAGAGGAAAAGATTTTTTTCCTCCCCTACAACTTCATTCCTTTAAATGGCCACATGATATCATGCATTTTACAATTTCAAAGTAGAAGATGAGGTTGATTTACACCCACTCAAGTTTTTGGATAAAACATGTAAGTGTGTTTATCCCCAGTTATATTCAAGTTTGCACATACTGGGCCGGCCAGGTGGCGCAGGCGGTTAATTGCGCATGCTCTGCTGCGGGAGCCCGGGGTTCACGGGTTCGGATCCCGGGTGTGCACCGACGCACTGCTTGGCAAGCCATGCTGTGGCGGCGTCCCATATAAAGTGGAGGAAGATGGGCACGGATGTTAGCCCAGGGCCAGTCTTCCTCAGCAAAAAAAGAGGTGTATTGGCAGATGTTAGCACAGGGCTGATCTCACAAAAAAAAAAAAGTTTGCACGTACTATCTATGCTTAAAATAATTTAATGAGGTATCACTAATCATCCAGTGGAAGCCTCTAGCAGTAAAGGCAAAGCGCCTAAGGGCAACTTAAAAGTTTTTGGAATACTTAGCCTTCCTTTGGATATTGGATTTGGATTTTGGATATTTATGTCTCAATGATAAGAGAAATTGTACTTTTTCATGGCGGAAATTGACCTGGTAAAACAGAAAGACTAAAGCACTCAAAGATAAATGTTTTCAAAATTTAAAGACTTTTGATCCCACAAGGAATAATAACCACCACCATGTATTAAATGCTAGGTGCATTACATGGGCTACCTCATTTAATCACCATGATAACCCTATGGACTACTCTTATTATCCCTAAAATGTGGAATTTCTTAACTTTGATACTTTTCCTGTTCAACATTCCACATTCTTAAAATACTAAAAGGTTGATCCACCCTGCTTTCCCTCATAGGATTTCTGCATACACAACAGAGGTCCGGAATTTATATGTAAATTCCCTCTGAAATCAACAAAGACCATCTTCAACTAAATTAAAGAACAACTTTTACAGACCTCTTACAGAAGTACATATAACTTTCAAGGCAGACTATTTTTTTATTTTTATTTTTTTTAAATCTAGATTTTTTTTTTTTTTTAAGGAAGAGTGGCCCTGAGATAACATCTGTTGCCAATCTTCCCCTTCTTCTTTTTTCTCCCCAGAGCCCCAGTAGAGAGTTACACATCCTAGTTGTAGGTCCTTCTAATTCTTCTATGCAGGATGCTGCCCCAGCCTGGCTTGATGAGTGGTGAGTAGGTCCACGCCCAGGATCCGAGCTGGTGAACGCTGGGCCGCTGAAGCAGAACGCGCGAACTTAATTGCTACTCCATCGGGCCGACTGCATAAAGCAGACTCTTTAATAAATAGTTTTCTCCATGGCACAATGGAATTTGATTTCCAAAAAATAAGAATGTCTTTCTATGGGAACTGCCCAACTTCCTCTTCTAAGCTCATACTGCCCTTCCTTTGGCCCGTGCTCTGGAAAAGGACAGGATGAGGGTAGGAGGGATCCTTGGCCAGGTGGTCACTGACCCACAGGTATTAACCCACGGGGGAGTTGGGGAATTTCCCCTGACTTAGCCTCGCACACAAAGATGAGCCAATTTCCCTCTTTCAAGATTTTGAACTTATTCAAATACTGCAAGATTTGGGTTGTTAGCAAGAGGAGACGAAGCTAGATATTCACGAGTAACAGAGAGCCCAGAGGATCAAGTAGGGTCATGAAAAGCCTAAGAAAGTAGCAGGATGAAGTTAAGAAGAGGGCTTTAGCACAAAGGACAAACCAAAGTCTTAAATGTAGCGTGAGACCTGGGCTCCCATGCATCGCCTGTCCCTGGGCTGTGAAGGAGATCAGAATATTCCACGCCAAAATGTACCATTTTGGCGTGGGGATTATTTTGAGCTGAGGGCAGCTGAGAAACAGCAGACACACACACAAACACAAAAAGCTCTCAGCCCTCCCCTTGTTTGCCTAAAAGCAGGGCATAAATTTCCCTCTGTGAAGGGGCTCCCCTCCCCTCTCTCGGATCAGGAAGAGCAGAGCTCCTAATCCCCGGAGACAGAGACTCGCATGAGCCCAGAGACAGCACTGCGAGGACTCTGCGTAACAGCCCTCCCTAAACAACCCTTATCACCATTAGTTTCCCCCGTGTATTTACTTTCCCATAGTGTGCCACTCCAGAGAGCCTAAACCCCTTTTCCTTTGTCTTATCACTTCTCTACAATTTTATTGCTGTTTGTTAAAATAGTATTTTAGCCCCTGGGTCTAACCACCCCTTTGAATTACTCCTCACTGAGTTTCTCCTGCATGTATACATACTGCATATGTAAATAAACTATGTTTTCTTCTCTCCTGTTAGTCTGTCCTTTGTCAATTTAACTTACACGGTTAACAATTTAACTTACAGTTAACTTCAGTAACCCAGTCACTGAACCTAAGAGGGAAGAGGAAAAAGGTTTTTTTCCACCCCTGCAGCTGAGTCGGAGGCATTCTGGGCCTTAGCACAGTGAAAGAGTAGTAGAGGCCTAACACTGAATTCTGAGAGGCACCAACAGCAGAGACAGCGGGGCAAATGAGCACTAGAGCAAACCTCTTGCTTTCATTAGCTTCATCCCACCCCCAACCAATTCTTTGAGCTCAAGAAGAGGTATAAATAGAGCTCTGTGTAATAGGAGGATGCTTATTACTTCCTAGTCTGGGTTTACGTGGCTATTTGAAATATCAGACACAACTATTTAACCAATGTGCACCGACCCCTCTACTCTAAGTTAGAGTCAATTACAAAATTATAGGCTACGAAAGCTTTAGCCAATTATCACCCACCAATAAATATTTTACATAAGTACCCAATGAATCTTTGACCAAAATGATACATTTTGACTGTACATTACAAAATCATACAATACATACATTACAAAATGGTCCATTAGGGCTACCTAATGTACCTACAACGTCTGCCTACAATATCACCTCCCTGTCTTAATACAGCTGAGTCTCTCAGAGTAATTTTAGGCTTCAAATACCCTTTTAAAATATATCTATTGAAAGCAAGTGGTGGAGATGTACCCAGCTGAGCTCTTACTTTTTCTTTACCTCTTGGACATGCACCAATGTGCTGAGCTTTATATCTCCACGGCCTGGGATATGTGGCCGACCTTCTGAGTTCTTAGGAGGAGCTGTTCACTTCGCAATTTTAAAAAAAAAGTTCCATAGCATCTAGTATACCTCCAACGCAGAAATTTCATTTAATCCTTCAAAAGGCGTTTACTGAGTTCCTGCTCCGTGCTTCCTGTATAGGGCAAGGTGCCATCAGTCTCATGCCCTATCCTAAGTTTTCGAAACACCTATCCAAAACAGATTCCATCCCAATGGATATTACAGTATCTGTAGAAGAGAGACCCAAGTGTGGGTTTTTGAAACAATTCTCTAGGGGATTCTAATATACTTACCCTCACTCTGAACCCCACTCTCTATTGCTGGTTTGAACTACTATGTAGACAATAGGGATTCAATCATAAAATTATGTGATTGATCTTGAGAGTGGAAATCAAAAATGTGATTAATGAAACTCATCACCAAAAATAATGTATCTTTTTATGGCCTTTATTATCATCATTTTATTACGCTAAAGATGTACACAGTTTAAGTACTGGTTTGGCTGATAAAACAGAGTTCCAAAACATAGTAATTTAAACAAGAAAAAAGTTTCTTTCCCACATAAAAGTCCTGAAAAGTGGCCCAGAGGTTGTATGGTGGCACCATAATCATCAGGAACCCAAGTTCCTTCTGTTTTGCTGCTTTGACATCCCCAGGGTGAGGCTTTCATGATGACTGCTCCAGCCTCCATCATATCTGCAGTCCAGCCGGGGGGAAGGGAAAAGAAAAGGGGAGAAAGTGATCTTTTTCCGTAAGGGCCCAACCCAGAGGTTGCACACATCAGAACCACTTGCCTCCCACTGGTCAGAACATGGTCACGTTATCAAGCCTAAGTAGCATGTAGGCAGCATATGTCCCATCAAAATTTTTATTATTATGTAAAAATGGGAGAAGAGACTTTGGATTCAACTAGCAATTTCTGTCACGTATCACTAATCGAAGTTGATAAGAGAAATGAAATCTGCCTCGATTGTGACAAGAAGCAAGAGGGTATGGCCTTCAGTCTGCCTCTGAGAATGGCTTTGTTACCCACTGTCTTAGTGTGAGCACCCTGGGAAACAGACTCTTTCTGTGCACAGGGCATTTGCTGGGAAGTGTTTCTCAGGAACAGCGCCTGTGGTGTGTCTCCATGCATTTGGACTGCTGTGACGGTGCCACAGACTGCAGCTTATGAACAAGAGAAACTTACTTCTCACAGCTTTGAGGCTGAGAAGCCCAAGATCAAGGCACTGGGTTCAGTGTCTGGTGAGAGCCCGCTTCCTGTTTCATAGAGGGCTGTCTTTTTGCTGTGTCCTCAGACAGCAAAATGGATTAAGGAGCTCTGGGACATTTCCTTTATAAGGGCATAATCCCATTCACAGGGGCTCCACCCTCATGACCTAAGCACCTCCCACAGGCCCCACCTCCTAATACCAGCACATTGGGCTCTAGGTTTCAGCATGTGAATCTGGGGTCGGGACACCAATATTCAGTCTATAGCATGAGGGAACGAGCAGGACTGAGCAGAGGGAGATGTTGAACTGTGATACAGTCAGCAGAGACCTCAGCCAATCCCATAGAGAGCTCTGGAACTGGGATGGCCTTTTCGTGTTGGCCCTAAATTGAAGCAAGAGGCCAGACCTTTGTACCCTGCCATAAACCTGTTATAGGACGCAGGCTGCCTCTGGGGAGGGGGTTTAATCTTTGGTGGCTCCCTTAAGGCAGTATTTCTCAACCTGAGCACTATTGACATTCTGGGCTAGGTGATTCTTTACTGTAGGAGGCTGTCCTGTGCATTGCAGGGTGTTTAGCAGCATCCCTAGCCTCTACCTACTTACTAGATTCCAGTAGCTGCCCACCCCTCAGTTGTGACAACCAAAAGTGTCTCCAGACATTGCCAAAATTTCTGGGGGGCAAAATCGCCCCCATCAAGAACCACTGCCGTAGGCCAAGGGCAATTCTGACAGATGGATTCAGCTATCAGCCATTAGCAGCCGATCCTTCCGGCAGTTGGGGGAATGGGGCCTCAGTCCTGAGGGTGATCTGAGTGATATACCACAGCTTCCACTACAGTGACCACAAGATCACACAGCTGAGGACGATGCCAGAGCTCCTGCCTCCCAGTCCAAAGCTCTCTCCTCTGGAATATTATTTATGATTTATACACTTGAAAAGCAAGAATAACTGATCTAGTCAGATCCTGATAATGAGCTTAGGAAGGAGCCAGAGGAAAGGCTCAGAGATTTTGAACTGCTATTAAAACGCATCAGCCAAGAGGAAGTTCAAAGAAAGCACAAGGACTTGCATATGCAGAAATAAATGCAGGAAAGGAATGGGGAGGAATAAGAGAAACCTGTCAGAATTCGGCTCCATTCCTGCAGAGAAAAGCCCCAGCACTGCCTCTGTACCGCCTTATCCTTACGCTCACCAGTCCCTTTCTGGAAGGAGCACTCTCTAGGCCCAAGAGGAGCCGAACGTTTCAGCCACCTCCCAGACAAAGCCCTGTGGCCCTATCACTCCCTTCCCTCCACCCTGCTTCTCACACCAGCCTTCTCAGCCTTGTCTGACCTACTGAGCCTGCCTTCAGCTTCTCAGGCCCCTTGAGCACCTCGTTTCCTGGAGGCTCTGATGGCTGGGAGACACATTCCTCTGGGGCAGTCACAGGATGAGACCACATAACTGGGAGGAGAGGGAAGTGGACACAGAGGCTTGTTCCCTCCTCCCTTTGCCTGGAGAAGCAGCTGGTTTCACATGATATTGAATATTGGATAGACTAGATATTGAATGGACGAGCCTGACACCCAAAAATCCCTGTGGTGAAATCAGAATGACCACAGTGGGATTTTTTTTTTAATTCTGAGCAGAAAAACATGAGAGTGAGAAGAAAGAAGAAAAGCAGGTTGGCGTGAAGCATTTCCCAAGAGCCACTGTCGGCTTTTTCCAAGGATGAGGGAAGAGTGGTCATAAGGACACTTTTAATGAGCTGTCCCATCCAAGGATCCC
The DNA here is from genome assembly GCF_020826845.1 of Diceros bicornis minor. Lineage (NCBI taxonomy): Eukaryota > Metazoa > Chordata > Mammalia > Perissodactyla > Rhinocerotidae > Diceros > Diceros bicornis. Next base: position 3,652,367 of record NC_080763.1, on the reverse strand, counting down.
TCTGCTTCCCAGGAACTCTGAAGCCAAATTCTGCATCTTAGACTTGGACCCATTTCTTCAAAACCTTATTGCTGACTAGTTTCTTCAAACCACTGTTGCTAGGTCAAATTCAGTGTTAGCAGGCACTGGTGAAAACATGACTAGACAATACACAACAAACAAGAAGATTATGTTGCTCTTCTTTACTTAGACACTTCGTCCTTCAGACATTTTCTTCAATAACTATAGTAAATTCTACCAAGCACTTAGTATGAATCATTCCAAAGGCTACGCCCTTGACATGCATTACCTTGTCAATTCACATAAAGCAAAACCCTTATCCCCCATTACAATTGACTGAATGTTTGTGTCCCCCCAAAATTCATATGTTGAAATCCTGACCCCCAATGTGATGGTATTGGGAGGCAGGACCTTGAGGAGGTGATTAGGTCCTGAGAGTGGAGTCCACGTGACGGAATTAGTGCCCTTATAAAAGGGGCTCCTGAGAGCTCTCTTGCCCTCTTTCCGCCTTGTGACACAATGAGAAGATGGCAGTCTGCAACCTGGAAGAGGATCCTCACCAGCACCTGGCCGTGCGGGCACCCTGACCTTGCACTTGCAGCCTCCAGAACCGTGAGAGAGAAATTTCTGTTGTGTATAAGCTACCCAGTCTAAGGTACTTTGTTATAGCATCCCAAACTAAGACATCCATTTTACAGATGAGGAAACTAAGGTGTAGGTCACTTACCAGAGTGTGATAGAAATGGGACTTGAACCAAGGAAGTGTGCTCCGGAGCCCTTCTAGCCATTGTGTGGTCCAGCCGCCTTGGCTCCTCTCCTCCTGGCTGCACTTCCTGTCACGCCAAGGAGAATAGAGGCACACAGGTGATGGTCCAATATAAAAACTGGCTTTAACCTCCCAGCAAGGGTCAGACATAGATGCTTTCTTGCCAGTCAAACCTTGCCAAATACCAAGCAATCTTGTGCATCAGACTCAGAAGGCATCCAGCCCAGTGAGATAATCTACAAACTTTGCTTTTAAAAGGACTGGAGCAGGAGCAGAAGGGGTTTGCTCTCCCTGAATGTTCCACAGAGTGATCTAGCACCATGGGAATTTTCCCAATTCCAATGGTTCTGTTTGAAATAGGAATGTAAAACTACCTTCAGTTTGCTTTTTTACCCGCCAAAACTGCTTCCTTTCTATAAACACTCTAAAAATATGGACTGTCTGCCCCATAACCAAGTGAGTGTTTGCTTTAATTTATGGTATTCCAAGTTGAAAGAGTCCTGAAGTCAGAGTCAGAAAATCTGACTTGGACAAATCCCGGCAGTTGGGAGCTGAGCTGCTCGTTTCAACGGCGAGACGTTAGCAGCTCCGTCCACCAGCCATCACGATGCCAAAAGGCCACGTGTGTGGCGGCACCGGGTGAGGCTGCAGTTTGTCTCAGCTCTGGTTCCTGACTTTACTACTTACTAGGCTGTGACATTTAACTTGTTCTTTAACATCCCTAGGTCTCAGTTTTCTCATTTTTAAAATAGAGATAATTATAGTGACAATCTCTGGGGTGTTGTTGTCATAATTAATAAGATGTAGCTCTTAACACAGAGCCTGGAACACAGCACTCAAACACTTTCACTGTTATTTTTTATAAACATCGTTATTGCCATGTGACTCTCCAGAATTATTGTGAGAATTACATAAATTGAGGAACAGAAAAATGCTCTCAAATTATAAAGCACTAGGGAAATGAAAGTTATTATTTTTCTGTCCATCGGTTTTCACTCTCCAGATCTGCCAGTTGATACTACACTGCTTTTCTTTGAAATGATTAAATATTTAAATACTAGTTTTCCAAGAAAAAAGAAATGAAGGTTACTCTTGTTTTTCTTTGCTGTGATTTCTAAATTTTGCCTTATATTCATTTAAAAAAAAAGAACTCTTCCTAACTTGCCTCTTTCACAACAGAATTTTATGTTGTTTAGGAAACTAAAATAAACCATGGTAATTTCAACGGTGCAAGGTAGTCTTTCTAATTAGCATAACCTCCGCTGCTGTAAGAGGAAACCCAGAAATTTCAGTGGCTTAATACATTTTGTTTATTTATGTGAGTTTATTTCACGTGTAAAACAAAACATGTGCTTCTGTTCAGTGTGCAAGCATTCTGTATGGAGTGGGAGGGGTGGGCAGGGGGCTCCCTGCTCTACACAGTTTTTCAGGAACTTGGGCTGCAGAAGTTCTGCCATGTTCAACATGGGGCTCCAAAGTCACCCTGGGCATAAGATCCAGCTGACAGACAGGGACAGAGAGTGTAGAGAAAATATGTATGCTCTTTAACCTCATCAATCCAAAAGTGGCGCACGACTTCCACTCATGTTCCGTTGACACAGGGCCCAGCAGAGGCGCAGGGGTCTAGGAGATGCAGCTGCAGCCTAGCTGAGCAGCAGCTCCTCACAACTGTGCACAGCCAGCCATCTTGGCCCCGCCCGCCCAGGAGCCGTTGTGGTCATATATTCAGACGTTTCATTTCTTTGCCCTCTGTCAGATGACTGTACCACACAAATACGTAGTAAGCCCTAGAGTTCAAGTCTCTTAGGAAATAAAGTTGATAAACCTCAGACCTGAACAATTCAAGACGTGAAGTTTAATCTCATTGCTCACCCCATTTTCTTCATGTCCTAACCAGTGGAGAAGGGACACAATATGAATTCAAAGTTTGTCATCAATTACTGCTCAACATGTCCACATCGTAACAGCCTAATATCTTATTTGAGAAAAATGTGTAAAACACTCAGAACAGTGTCAGTTAGATGATAAACATTCAACAAGTAGTTATAACTTTTCTCCTAGTCCCCAGTGACAATAAGAGGTAGAAGAGGCTACGGGAGAGTGAAGAGGAGAAATTGCCGCCAGAATCCTCTGAGGGCACACTGTTTCAAACCCCAACTCTCCTGTAGATGAAGCTACCTCCTTCCAACTGCTGTGGGTTAGAGCACACCTGCCACTCCTCACAGACCTGGACACTGAGACACGGAAGTCCTTGCTTGTCTTTCCTTGATACCACACTGCTGTAGATTTCATGGTATGTAGTAAAATTCAGAATTTTTTCATACTTTCTGTATTTTTCCATTGAGCTATATAACAGATTCTGACCTTACTCCCTCTGCCTTTTAAGCTTTTCCAAGGGAAAACTGGCTGATTTTTTTTTTTAATTTTATGGTTTAATACACGACTACATGGGACAGCCTTTGTGGTACAAATCATTATTTGTCTTATTGCCATGGTGTTTATCATCCCTTCATAAAAACTCTGAATAACAGTGTCTGTTCCAAGGAAACGAAGTTTTTTCTCCTCCCTCTTAAAGCCTTCATCATCTTTTTTAATCCAATATTTCCTTTGTCTTCTTCAAGATGATTTCAACTATTAAAATTAAAACCTCTAAGGAAAATATCAAAAAGGAAAAATGGGCTTATATTCAGTGAAACTGGGTTGGTAAGAGGGCTTGTACTTGCCAAGAAACAGACATGACAGGAAGTTAACAAACCTATTTACCACTTTTTTTTTTTATTCTCACAAGTACAATTGAAGTTTCAGGTAATTCATCTACTAAGACCTCTTCCAATACCAGTGCCTACTTTATTAAGAGATTAAACCTACAGTATTTTAGCAGTTAATTCAAAAACAAATTCCTAAGAAGCACTTCCATTGTAGGTCCAGGAGAGAAAGGTCCCATGGTGATTTCCCCTTCAAATTTTCTACAGTTTCCATTTAGACTTAGGCAGCCAATTTGATGGGGCAGCAGAACTGAGTTTTCCTAAGTAGAGAGCAATATTCACCTCATTGCTATTGCTTATTGTTAGGCATTCCTAATGTGCTAGGGACTTTCTGCATCATGTTATTACAAAAGCCCTGCTCTCTGCAGTTTTTGGAATGATAAGGAAATGTCAGTAGAATTGACTTAGATACTCACAGTAAGGATAGCGTTCTTCCCAAACCACCACAAGATGTGGACACAGGCTTGAAGTACCACACCCAGAGGGATGGTTTCAGCTTTTGCTCATGGAAATTGCCATTGTAGGAGCAACTAGAAAGTTACCGAAACTTTCACGTACGTTAGGAAAAGTTCTCTGGTATGTAAAGCAGATTTACTTGTAATCCCAAGATGTCAAGTTCACCTTGAAAACTGTAAAGCAATATAGTACAAAGAACACACCAGCACCACAGGAATATGCGGCATGCTATTCGAATTCTATCCATTCTTTTGGATTCAAGAACCACACATCGTCATCACAGAGAACTGCAAGAAATTTTCTTAAATTGGAAAAAGATACAGAATCTTCATTACCACAGGTACCACAACAATCTGCAAATTGAGGGATGTGTTTGCCAGACATGCATTCCCTGCAAGAATCATCTCTTTGACAATGGATCATCCTCTCCTAAGTAATTTGCTGAATCAACAAAAGCCAGGCCAAAAGAATTCCAATTGGTGGGCTTCAGTGTGTGGTTCCAGCAGAGAACAACATGGTGTCCACACGGTGCTCACTACCCCAGGCAGGCGAGGGGGATGGGGCTGTCAGCAATGTGTTGGGGTCCAAATGTATACACTACAACTAAAGTGTATCTTCCTTTATTTTCCATCGCCAATCTCAAATTGCTCCTACAATTCCATTTCCTGATTCCTTGGAAATGGGGGCAGAATGGTGGCGGTGTTGAGGAAAGGAGATGGCAAAGAGTGAGATTTTTTATATTACCCGTTAAAGGTAACTTAATCTTTCATTTAAAAGACTATCTGATCAGCTCAATCCCTTTTGGCTCAAAAGCCTTTCCAAGCCTAAACCCCCTAACAGAGTGGTTCTCCCTGCCTTACGAGGATTTCCCTCACCCAGTCCCATCCACATCAAGATGATATCTTGGTGCAGGGCTAAGCTTCAATATCCTCATGGTGCTCGACAAAGAATTCCTGATGTACACACTGTCCTCTGCTCAAGGTGTCTTAGCCCAAATGTCTCTGGGCCTGCCTCTGTCTGCACTCTTGCTGCCATGCAGGTGGCCTTGGCTGGTGTGGTTTGGGGCTGGACTCTCATGGAGCACAGGCAGTAAGTGGAGAGTAATCATAGGTCCCCTCTCAGCTCTCCCTGGTGCCATGGCTTCCCTGAAGTGTGGCTACCACTCTCACTCAGTCCCCACCATGGGAAGGCTACCTGTTATCCTCACCTACAAAGTCCATTCTTCCTTTGCTTCAATCATCCAGTTGGCAGGGTTACCAGCAAGCACTTTCAGTTACTTCCCACGTGCCTCACAGAGGGGCAGGGGCACAATGGGAGAATATTAGAACATCTGTACCCCTCATGTGCCCACACATAAGCCAGAGAGAACAAGGGGCTCAGTCTCAAGTCTCCTTCTGCCCAAGCATGCCATACGACTATTACTGTCCTACTGCACTTGCCCGTGCAGATGCAGGGGGATCCCTAAAAAGCAGTCTCCTCTTAAAGTTACAAATGGGAAGCAGGGCACAGGTAACCTCTGCTACTGGCTAGTCCCTCAACTATCTGATGTTTCTGCTGCTATTCAACACCCCCACCCAGGCTGAGGCCTAAGGCAGCATCCTCCCCCCTTCCCCATCCTTTCGCAACTCCTCCCTCCCTATGGAGGAGGGCTTTCCACTTTCTCTCCCTGTTTGGTAGGAGCATCCGTTATACGACGTCAACTGTCTCCTCTACACTTTGACATAGTCCGCCAAGCTGAGCTCTTACTTTTTGAAGGGAGTATACGAAATTTAGAAAACACTGCTCTCTTGATAAAGCCAAGGTTTAAAGACTTGTTGTGTTGCTGTGGACTCAAAACCTCTTACGTTGAAAGTCAAAGGCTGCGTCTAGACTTGCTTTTCCTCTCTGTGTTCCTGTTTTAACAACCCGAGTTCTCGTGAAGGCAATGGATGCCTCTAGCTGAATATGGGTGATATCAAATGCAAGAAATGTGAAAAAGGAAAGAATTTTAAAATATTTCAAAATTAACATCTTTCCTTCCCTTCCCATCTTCTCTTCCCATTCCATCTTTCATTTCTTCTCCTTCTCTTCTGTGTGCAAAGATTTCAGCACCCAAGGAAGAGGCAGTAAGGAAAGCAGCGCCTTGCCCTGCAGCCAAGGAAGCAAGAAGTGAGGAGGAGAGGGCAACTGGAGGTAAATGGGATGTGTGAAGATTGGTTATATTAAGCAGATAAGTTAACTGATTGGGCAAATAAATATATTGAGGGTAATATGAGCCATATTTCTTACTGTCCAGGGAGGAATTTTAAAATATGAAAAAGAGGAAAGCTAAAATTGGAAGCGGAAGTATAGCTATGAACTAATAAATTTTGATAGAGAGAGAGATAGAATGATAGATTGGTAGATGGAGAAATTGTCATAGATGTATGTGTGTGATGATGTGTCAACTTGGCTAAGCTGAACTACAGTCCCAGAAGTCCCTTTCTGGTATGTTTCTGGTTAGGGTAGGCTACAAGGGGTAGTCTCTCATGAGAGTTGGAGGACAGAAGGGAAGCAGGGCCATTTTGTAGCCTGTACACATCTTTTCTAGTTCTTCATTCAAACACTAACATAAGTGCTGCTGTGAAGGAATTTTGTAAATGTGATTAAAGTCCGTAATCAGTTGACTCGAAGTTCATCAAAAAGGAGAATATCCTGGGAGGGCCTGACTTAATCACTTGGCAGTCTCTTAAAAGAGGGTTTAGGATATTACTAGGTAAAAGAAGCCAATCTGAAAAGGCTATACATACTATACATATACATACTATATGATTCCAACTGTATGACATTCTGGAAAAGGCAAAACTATGGAGATGGTAAAAGGATCAGTGATTGCCAGAGGTGAGGGTAGAGGGAGATGAAACGCAGAGCACAGAGGATTTTTAGGGCAGTGAAACTATTCTGTACAATATTACAATGGTAGACACATGTCATTATGCATTTGTCCAAATCCATAGAATCCTGCAACAGCAAGAGTGAAATCTAATGTAAACTGTGGACTCTGGATGATGATGACATGTGAATGTGGGTTCATTGATTGTTAACAAATGTACTGCTCTGGTGGGGGATGTTGATAGAGAGGGAGGTTGCGCATGTGTGGGGACAGGGGGTACAGGGGAACTCTGTACTTTCTGTTCAATTTAGCTGTGAACCTAAAAATGCTCTAAAAATTTAATTTTATTAATTAAAAGAAAAAAAGAGGGCTTAGGCCTGCCGTGATACAAACAGCATCTGGCCTGCGAGTGCTCTCCCTCTCCCCAGGCTCTTCCTTCCCGACTGCTGCCTGTGGACACAAAGCTGGTCCATGCCCCCCACTAGCCAGCCTGCTGTCATGTTCCCTTTCTGACGGGCTGCCCTTCAGACTTGCTTAGCCAGCTCCCAACAACTGCACACGGCAATTCCTTGTGTGTGTGTGTAGATATACACACAAGGAACATATGGAGATTGATATAGATATATACGGAAATATATTCCCAAATTATCTTTATAGTGAAGAATTAAATGAGAAGTGAAGACCTTTGGTGAGTTCTTTAGAGATAAACAAGATGTTATTCTCTTTTTAAAGAATATTTTCCTTTTTGTTATGTCACAAAGAGAGTATTGACAGTGAAATGACCCATAGCCCTATAAAAATAAAATGCTGATATTCCAGACTTAAAAAAGTATGCTGATAACAGAGTATATTAGCTTTCTATTGCTGCATAACAAATTACCACACACTTATTGGTGTAAAACAACACCCACTGATTATCTCCTGGTGTCCATGAGTCAGAAGTCTGGGCACAGCATCAGTGGCTCTCTGCTCAAGATTTCATAAGGCTGAATTCAAGGTGTGATGGGTCTCCATTCTCACCTGGAGCTCACAGTCCTCTTCCAGGCTCGTCCAGGTTCTTGGCAGGAAGTTCCCCACTTTCTTGCCAGCTATTGGCCAGAGGTCACTCTCAGCCACTAGAGGCTGCTCTCTGGGAGGTTCTCTAGGTCCTAACCAGGCGGCCCTCCATAGGTACTTCACAACCTGCTTCTTCCTCTCCATCAGGAGAAGCTCTCTGATGCTTTATTTTCTTTTAAGGGTGCACCTGGTTAGGTCAAACCCACACAGGATAATCTTCCTTTTGATTGACTCAAAGTAAACTGATTAGAAACCTAATCACAAGAGTGTATCTTATTCACAGGTCTCTCCTACACTCAAGGGGAGGGCATTATACAAAAGTGTGAGTCATGGGGCCAGCCCAGTGGTGTAGTGGTTAAGGCCACACACTCTGCTTCGGCAGCCCAGGGTTCGCAGGTTCTAATCCCCGGCATGGACCTATACACCACTCATCAAGCCATGTGTGGCGGCATCCCACATACAAAATAGAGGAAGACGGGCACAGATGTTAGCTCAGGGCTAATCTTCCTCAGCAAAAAGAGGAAGATTGGCAGCAGATGTTAGAGCCAATCTTCCTCACACACACAAAAAGTGTGAGTCATTAGGGGTCATCTTAGAATTCTGCCTTCCACACAGAATCAGCTACCTGCCAGGCTGTGAGTCTCATGCTGAGTCAATATGGCTTACCAGAGGGAAGAAATCAAAGCAGTACCATTTTGTTATTGTTGTTCAACCATGACACACGGCAGCATTTAAGTGTCTTGCACTTATGGTTAATTCCTGAATAGCCCCTGGTACTTTTTACCTTCTTCTTGGTCATGTAAATCAAGAGTTCGCAAATTATTTACTAAAAGAACTAAAAGGAGTTTTGTTCCTCGCCATCTCACTCACAGTCCATAAGTGAAAGCTGCATTAATAGTGACCTTGAGACAAGAAGATAAACGAGAGAAATGGGTTTAAAATGAGTTTTCTTCTACCAAGCACCTAAAATCGCTGGCCCCCAACTCCCAGCCCAGTTGAAGGTTCAGGTTCTGGTTGAGATTGTGGTGCAGGACTCGCAGCTCTGAAATAACACTTGCCTTCAGTTTGAATCAAATGATAGAACTGGCTTTTCTGACATTCATGCCTCAGTCTTGAGTCAGGGCCTCATAGGCCCACTTCCTGATTCTTTGATCTTCCAAGACCCTGACCACTGCTCTTGGGACACTCTGCCCCCTTCTCATTGACTAAGCTCAGACCCAGTTAGAGGGAGCCCATGTGCAGGATTCCCATACCATTGCTTTCCTCCAACCCAGCTCTATGACTTTGCCATTCAGACCAGCATCACACCAGCCCAAGGAGAGAACAAAAAGGCTGAGAAGATTTGCGGTAGATTGATGGGAAGATGAGGAACCAGTAACAATGGAGTCTGAAAACACTCCAGTCCTCCCAGCCATGCCACAATTCTTTGGCGTAGTTTCAGGTATTCCCTATCTTACCACTCACTCCCCACATCCTCGCCACCATTCCCCAAATGAAGGCTAGGGAACTCCACCCACTCCCACCTAGAGAACAATTTCAGTTTGTTATGCTACATAGATCAGACTACCCAAGAGGATAATTGGGCACTTGACTCGATGTAGTGGCCTCTACTTTTGGTGTTTTGGGGTTTTTTCTCAGAAAAGGATGAGGAGAGAACAGCTGTTACAAATAACAAGAGAGGAAAGAGCAATACTTACTTTGAATGGCTTGGTCTTCCCAGCCACTGAGTTTTCCTTGAAATAATCTGACCTGGCTAGATTCCAGATATGGAGTCTGCACACTCAACAGTTTTTAAAAGTTACTCAATTTTTGAGAGAACCTGAACTCTCAACAGAGTAGCAGAAAGACTTGCAGTGCCCCGGGATTAAACCAGGAAAGGAAGAGTACAAAAGTCAAAGTCCCCCTGCCATTAGTCACTAATGATGAATGTTCCAACACCCAAAGAAGTGGGCTTTCTCCTGCAGATGCCATGGCCTCTCCCACACTACCCTTTTCTGGAGTCTGTCTATAGTGACAGATTCACCAGAAAAATGTCCAATCAGCAGTTTTAGGACAAAATGTAAAGGAATTTCATGATGTGATGAGTAATTTAAAGTACACAGATCAGCTATAGTTTGTCTTTCAATCTGAGCCGCAACCCTTTTCTTTGTCATCCTGGTCACTGGTAAGGTAAGATTCTTCCTGGCTGGTTTCTCCAAGGCTTATTCTTGAGCTCAAACTTGACTAGGCTACTGCAATCCTGAACCACGATGATACTATTTGTGTTGTTCAGGTAACACACTATCTGTAATAGATAAACCCTGAAAGCTTTGTTCCACGCAATCATTCAGGAACCAGACTAACAAAGACTCTGCCGTCTTCACCTTATGGTTTCCAAGGTCATCCTGGCCACTGACATACAGCCAGCAAAGGGGGAAGGAGTGAGGGCAGATGACCCAGAAAGTGTTTATGGGCCAGGCCTGGAAGTGATGTACGTGACTTTACCTGGCATTCCATTGGCCAGAATTCAGTCACATGGTCCCACTTGAGTGCAAGAGTAGTGGAGAAATGTAGTCCCTGCTTGGACAGCCTCTTCCCAGAAACAGTTCTCTGTGGAAGGGGCACATGAATCATTTGTGGGCAGCAACTCAGCTCTGCTACAATGAAGATGATAGTGGTGGTGGTAGCAGCCACCATTTACTATGTACCAGGCCCCTGCTAAGTGCTTAACAAATAGTTTCTCATTGAATCCTCAGAATAATCCTATGAAATACATTTTATTCTCCTACTTTTAAGGATAAGAAAGCTGAGGCTCAGAAAAAATAAGTTACTTGCCCATAATCACATAACTAGCCAGGGAGAAACAAGGACTAAAATCCCAGAATATCTGAGCATAGAGTCCACGTTCTTAAGCACTGTCCCCAGACTGCTCTCTTCAGTTTGGCTATAGTTTTTGTAATTAGCACTTTCCTCTTTGAGTTTTTTATCTTATTGCCAGAGAAGTTCCTACTCACCACAGAACTTGGAACTCCTCATGAGTTAGGGAATTGTCTAGGCTCTATAAACTTCCTTTGTACTTTGAAGCTAATTCTTCCTCTCTATGTAACGATCCCTGGATCGACCACTCCCCACAATTTCCTTGACCTGGGCTATCCCACTTCTTGGATGCACAGCTGCAAGGAGCTGACCTGGGCCGTCCTCACACCCAAATCTTTCCTAATGAAGCTGCCTCAAGCCATTTGTTGCCCTTGGACATCTTCCAATAAGCTTCCTCCAAAAGTGTCCCATCACTTTTTGTACTCCTCTCCCCAGCTCTCAGATGTCACACTCTCTCCTCCTCACTGTTTCCCTGAAATTCTGTTTTTAGGCTTTGTTTTGTAACCTATTACTTTTGTTCCTCCCTTCAGAAATGACACCTTCAAAACCTAATACTTCATGTTTAAAGTGCTCTGGTCCAAGTTAGGGCCAGAGAGCTTCCATGTTGGAGAAGAGGCTAGGGTCAAATCAGGAGAAAAATTAACAACAGGGGCTGCGAATGCCTTCAGTTTGGCGGATTTGTTTTCTATTGTGGGGTAATTCAACCAGCCACTGTCAAGTATTTTCTGACATAAATTCAATGAAGGTTCCGTCTCACTTTTTGAAGTATTAAAAAAAAAAAAAAGACTAATTTCAGATCTTTGACTATTTATTATAATAACAAAAGTCTGATTCATTCTTTTCCTCTCAGAACTCTAACTCCCATTGCCAGAGAAGGTCTCAGATCCTCCCCTGGGAACTGGGAACTCTCCAGGTGACAGAGCTTGTGTTTTAAGCTTTTTCTCTGATTGAAAAATCCCACCTTACTTTGGTTCTCTGTTTTCCCCCTTCTTTTAATTGAGAATGACTTTTATTCTCTTCTATGGAAACATTTCATGTGCCATGTTACCCTCCTTTTTAGTGAGCTGACACTTGAATGGCAAGTGATCTTGACACTAGAAAGTCCCACCATACTGCTTTCTTCTTCAGGAATTTTCATGAACTTCCACAACTGCAAACACATAAGGGAGCATATGTGTCCTTTCTCCTCTTGACCACACGAGCCTCTTTCCCAGAGCCAGCCTGGTACGGTACATTCCCATAGTCATCGCACACGGGAATGTTCATGACCAGAATCAGAATCAGAGTTGGTCCCTGAATCAGCCCTACTCGGTTCCTGCCTTTTATGGAGGACCTCGGGCCAAAAACTATTATTTCTCTGTGCCCAAACCCAAAATCACCATTGTTATTCTAAGTAGTCCCAATAAAGCTTGTAGGAGACATTTGGTTAAATGTGGCAGATTCAACGTGTATATTTATCTCCACGGCCTGCCAAATGCCACAAACATGGTAGTAAAGAGGGAATAAAATATATAAACCCACAAGGAAGAGAACAATAAGACAGATTAGAGTAATTAAATTTTGGAAGCTGAAAAGTAAATGGACTAGTAACAACTGATTTAGCAGACCTGAGAAAAATAAAACCAGAGCTGGCAGTGCAGAAAGCCCGAAGCAAACTGCTTGGGACTACCGAACTGGAGACACTCGGCACCCCATAAAGAAGGAGTCTGCACAAGCATGAAAACAAGGATTTTATCAAAGTCTGTTAATGCAGTGTTTCTATTATCTATTGCTGCAATAACACCTGCCCCAAACTTAGTGGTTTAAAACGACCATTTTATTTTGCTCACAATTTTATGGGTCAGAAATTAAGGAAGGGCTCAGCTGGCCTGATCACCCCTGGTCCTCACAGCATCAGGCAGAGTGGCTGCAATAGGAGGATCCACTTCCAGACGGCTTCATCACTCACATTCTGGCACCTGAGTGATCCTTGGCCTCACTCTTCCTGTCTCTCTCACTCTTCTCTCTCTCTAATACTCTCTCTATTTCACCCTCACCCCACCCCACCCCACCCCCAGGGAGTGTCATGGTTTGGGCTTCTCACAGCAAGGTGGCCCCAGGACAGCTGTCCTTCTTACAGGGATAGTGGCTTCCAAGACACAGCAAGCAGAAGCTGCCAGACTAGTTCAAGACCAAGCCCAGAACTGGCACAGCATCACTTCCACTGCATTCTATTGGTCAAAGCAGCCCCGGGGTCCATCAGATGCGGTGGAGTGGAGAAATAGACTCGTCTCTTGATGAGAGAGGGCACAGTCACACTGGGAGAAGACCAGCCCAAGGTGAAAAACAGCCTACAGATACTGTCCTGAGAACCCCAATGGAGAAGCCCATTCCACTTACTCCACAGTGCAGGCTACCTTGCAATAATCCCTTCCCACATACACAGAGCTTGCAGTCAGCCTTTTTTTATTTCAATCAGCGTCACATGCTTTAATAGGAGCTAATAGCTGTAGAACACCACACGTTTGAGGAAACCTACTAATGTGAAAGGGCGAGATCCAAACGAACAAAAAGAAATTAGGACTTGGAGACCACAGACACAATCCATGGAGACAGAGCAAATTCTGCATCCATCAGAGGAAAAAAGGATGCTGTTTTTTTAAAAAGTTCATTTCCTTCAGTTATAAAGTTATAAGTTTAAAACCTAAAAGAATTGTACAAGACATTTAAAAATAACTCTTCAGAAGCAGACATTTTCAGCCCTTTTAGCTATTTTTTATGATAGTTGCCTCCACATTTCTAACTAATACGATTACAGTAATATTTCTTAGTATTTCAATTTTAGATCGCATGTGTTAACCTCCTTATGTAACAGAGAGGATTTAGCTCTCTCCCGTGGACAGGGCGTGCGCGTCGCGGGGAGCTGTGCTGCCGAGCGCTCGCGGTGCAGCCTGTTCCCTCCGTGCCGCGCGGCGCTGGGAAAACAGCGCGTGCTGATCCCGCTTAGAGGTGAAGGCGGCGGGGCAAGTTCAACCGGGCTGCGCCACCGGGGCTTCAGTGTGCGCCCAAGTATTTGGGTCAACATAGAGAGGCCTTTTGAAAGAGAAAAAAAAAAACACCACAGATTCCAATCCCTTCACTCTGAGATGTCATGTTGTTAAATGCTCTCTGGGGGATGAGGGTGGCCCCTTACTGAAGCTAGATGGCGGTAAAGGACACCAAGCTTCCTGAAAAAAATCCCTGTGGGAGGGGAGGTTACAGCAGCCTGAAGAAAGGCAGGCTCCCCTGCCCCCGGGGGTCTCCTCCCCGGCGGCCGGCGGCCGGGCGCTCGCCGTCTCCTGAGCCTCTCGGGACCCTGGAGCGCGGAGCCTCAGTAGAGCACACTGGGGGCAGCTGAGCGAGACGAGGGCAAGTTGACAGCAGTCCCAGATTTGGGGTAAGGGAGAAATATGAAAAAAAGGGGGGGGAGGGTAGGAGGAAAGTATCTCAGAGAAAGACTCCTGCTGCTTACCAGGGGCTCGGCATGCACAGCTGTGCTTTCCCAGAACTAGTTCTTTCTGTCCCAAACTCCAAGGGAGTGATAAAAGATAAACGGTCCCTCCAAGCATCCCGAGAGCAGAAAGGCGAGGAATCGTTGATGCCTTTGACCGTGAAACTCAAGGAGAGGGCAATGTGAGGAAAAGCCCAAGATCGGGATAAAGATCAGAGTTCTCTGTCTCTAACCAGCAGTAAGATTTTACCAGTCTTGAATGGAATGGGGCTTGGGATGGGTAATTAAATAAGAATATTCCTAACACTATAATTTGTTACAGTATACCTACGTATACTGTGCATGTCACTCATTGTAATTTGGTATCTTTTCAATAAGTTGAAACTTTTCACAATCCTTCTTAAAAGAATCCTTTCGAATGTTGCTAAAATGGAAACTCCTGTGGATAGGCAGGCTGACACGCCCATCTGAAACCATCTTCTTGTTGGTGAGTGGAGATAACTGCATGCCTCTTCAGTCTACCATTATCCAAATACCAAATGTGTAGGTGGCCTTGGGAACAGGCCTTGAATATTGCCACACGTATAAGCTGAAGACATTTTGTTACAAGCAACAGAAACCAAGTCTGGCTAACTTAAGACCAAAAGAGATTTGTGGGGAGGATGTGGCAGGAGCTCACAGAATCATAAGCACCTCTGAACAAGCAGACCTCAGGTAGAACAGGTGCCTGGGAGCTCCTGCAGGAGCTCATGGTCCCGTCTGAGGTACTTCCCACCAGTGACTGCTCCATTCACTCTCTGCCTGCAGGCAGACAGACGCAGGACTCCAGGGGGCACTGGGGGGCAGGAATCTGATCAGGCAGCTGAGCCACAGGGCCAAGGATAGGTGGTGCAGGGAGCAGGGTAGTGGGGATTGTGAGCAGAGAAGTGGGGAGAAGAGGTATTGGGCAGGAGGAAATGGGAGGCCTATCCCATGCAACCCAGGTCTCCTTCTTTCTCATATGCTGACTGGTTTGACTTTTAGGATTCTAGATTTAGTCTCCAAGCAGAGAGTAAACCAACATCAAATGGCTGACGTCTGAATTATATGATAGTTTTCTTGAAGAGAAGCAATAATGTAGCAGTTAGGAGCACGGGCTCTGGAGGTCGACGGCCCAGCCTCCAGTCCCAGTCTGCCCTCACCGGCCGTGTGACCGAGGGTGTGCTCTAAAGGATCAGCGTATCTAGCCATTCGCAACCCTTCTGAGCTTTAGTTTCTTCCTCGGTGAAATGGAGAGAATGTTTGTGTGTCAGTTAAGATGCCTTTGGTGATAAATCATAAAACCCAAATAAATGAGGAAATTTAACGTCTTCTATAACTGAAAAGTCCAGCGGTAGGGAAGGCTTCAGTGGCTCAACAATTTCATGAAATATCCAGCTTCTTTCCATTGTCAGCTCTGTTCTTTGGAGCATCCACATCATTCCAAGGCTGGCTGCACTGTGATAGCAAGATGGCCGTCAGAAGCTTCTGGAATTTCACGTTTTCTCATTTGTATTCAATAAACAGAGGTGTCTCTTGCCTAGGCAGCTAACAAAAGTCCTGGCTTTCCTCAAATTGAAGCATCTCTGTTCATATGTCACTATGGCAAGAGGGATAGCTCCAAGAGTCAGAGCAAAACATAATGGAAAAGGGGCAGAGTGGATTCTGAAGAAGCAACCACAGTCCCCAAATCCATCCTATTATTTCCTAAAGTTCATCTGAGGACTCAGTGTACATAAAGTGCTCAGTGGGTGCCAGGCAGGTAAGTGTCAAATAAATATGTGTGTGTGTGTGTGTAGCCAGAGATCTAGAGATAGACAGAACTCAAGACAGAGGTATAATCTCCAAATTAAGACCTATAGAAGCCCTAAAAACTAAAAAGTGACAGGACCACTACCTCCAATGTATACAATATTAACTCCTAAAATAAGTGTAAGGAAATCTAATAAAGCTGATTTTTCTCGGGATGATCATTTTGATCAGGTTTTTTCACATATCAAATTCTTTCTGAAACACTTTTGGTACCACTGCTCAAGAATGGCTTAATGTACCTACTTGATGACCCAACATGTGTGTATGTGTGGGTGGGTGGATGAATGGAAAGATAGATAAATGAAAGATAGATTCATAAATGGTAAAAGATATATTTTAACTGCTCACATAATATTTAAAAGTCTATTTAAATGTATATACAAGATTAATTTGTTAGGCTGTTATCTATGTGTTTTAAGTATCTCAAAAGTGACTCATCTTCCTCTGAAGGCAGATTATAGAATTTTCAACCTGGAAGAGACTCCCAAAATCTTTATGCCAACCGCTTTCCAGATGAGGGAATTTAACCTAAAGAGATCCCTTAGCCAGGACCAGGCAGTTGGTGAGTAGCAGAATAAAATCGGACCCCAAATGTCCTGACATCCAGCAAAGGACTTCTCCACAATACAACCCCACCTCTCTTGATAGTATTAAATTGCTTAGCAAACAAGATCTTCATCAACAGTGCAAAGACAAACTTCCTCTCGACCTGCCCCAAGCAAATAATCACACTTTTAGAGTTAGTAAACCACAGATAATGTAGGCATTGTCACCCCTTCAAGTTGTCCAGGGTAGGACAGTCAGCTTGGAAGAAAGTTTTGCTTAATGCAAGTTTCCCAGGTCTGAAAAACATGGTAGAAGTGGGATTTACTACTGTTGCGGTTGTTGTTTGTCAATAATAGTGAGAAATGGCATGTTAATTAGCAAGGGACAAATTACAGCTATCATTTCTTTTTTTCCCTAAAAGGTAAATAGTTAACATGTAAATCATGTCCACAAGAACTTAGTGTTTTTCCTGGTCCTACCCGTCAGTTTGCTCTCTAAGTGAGGACCCAGCTTTAAAATAGCCCTGGATGAAAGGTTACTCTAGGTATGAAATATTCCATGGAGCCACTTTTCTTTTTTTCTTTTGTATGAGGAAGATTAGCCCTGAGCTAACTTCTGTTACCAATCCTCTTTTTGCTGAGGAAGACTGGTCCTGGGCTAACATCCGTGCCCATCTTCCTCTACTTTATATGGGATGCCGCCACAGCATGGCTTGACAAGCAGTGCATTGGTGCGCGCTCAGGATCCGAACCCATGAACCCCGGGCCGCTGCAGCAGAGCATGTGCACTTAACCCCTGCCGGCCCCTCCCACTTTTCTTAGTGCTCTGTTATTCTCATGACAGGGATGGCCACAAATAGCTTTTTGAAACTGGACCAGGTACAGAACTAGTCAAAGAAAACAAGAGTAGAGGATAAAATTTGGAAAAGCCTGTCATAGATTTTAGCTTCCGAGAACACCACCAAAACTTGAACATTCAACAGGTTAAGCAGCCTTTTCAATGACTTAAGTTGACTTCAATGAATCCTGCTTCAGCTGACACATTGAAAAACAGTACACCAAGGGAGAGACCACAGAGAAGAGCCTCTCCTGTAGCCACACCCAACCAGCTTGGGTCTGAGGTCCTGGTACAACAAGCTAAGAAACAACAGAGAAGAGTTCATGTGCTCCTGGAGCCATCTTTCAGGGTGAGACGGTTCACTCCGACCCTAACAAAGTGGAGACTCCACGGAATGTTTCTTTTCCCTCCTTGTCATCAGCCTCTCCTTCTGTTACCGGACACATACTCAGGTGCTTTACCCACTACACAAGAGGGGTCAAATAAAACTGGAACACCAGGCTTATGGCAAGGAAAGGGTTTTTATTTCGGGTGACGTCAGCTGGGAGACGAGAGTGAGCCCTCAAATTCGTCCTGTCTCCCCGCAAGATGGGAGGCAAGGGGTTTTAAAGATTGTGAGAAATGCAGCTGCTTGTAGGGAGGGGGAGCCCGTGGCCTTGCTGGTCAGCGCTTTCCCATCAGCCTGCATTTGGCCTTGTGAGGCTGTTTGCAGGGAAGAAGAGGGCGAGATAAGGGAATCTACGGGTGGGTGTCCTTGGTTGCCTGCCTCCATGGTGGAGGGTAGATTCTGGCACCAGGAAGCCAAGGAGTTGATGTCTGGGAAGCTTTAGCTTCTTGATATTCTCTGGATATCAGTTTCCCTGTAATAAAACTTCAAAAGACCCATAACTAGCCAAAACTTCAGTGTGATCCCAGCATGAGGCCACCTGGGCTTTTAACAATTTGTAACTTCTATTTGCCTTGTGAAGTTCAGGGATACAAAGGTTTAAGAAAACCAATATTTACATATGAATGTAGCTTAGAGAAGCAGGGAAAGGGGATGAGTGCTTTTGGTTTTAACCCCATATATGTTGGGTTTAATGTAGGGGAACTGATATCAGGGCTGGCATCACTTTAACGGAACATTGAATGCCCTTTTTCTGCTATTAGACAGATAATGAATTGCCCCATTATACTCTCTGACCCTGCAGAGCCACGGTACAACATCAGAATGTCAAATTGGGTCTGAAAAGAGCTTTGTGTGGGATGAGACAAGACTCTAAAGATAGCAGAGCTGCTGAACCCCTTGGGGTATGATCACAAATTGTGCTGCACTCAGCTTGCTGGGTAAGCTGGTGCCAGAAGCCCCCAGTTAATCTATGAGCTAATTGTGGAGGGTGGGAGGGTGACCTTAGAAGGAAGTTGTACTTAACAAAAGATCAGAAGCCTAAGGGAAGAAACCCAAGTTGTAAACACTAATAAATAAAATTTAAAACTCACTGATTTAATAAAAGCATGCTATATGACAAAGTAGTTTTCCTTAGAAGCAGGTGCATTGCAATTTTTTAAAAAATATTAAATCTTCAATGAGTTACACGATAGATCGCAGCCTGGAAATACACTGATGTGTCCTGGCAGAATTTCAGACATAATGATTTTTTTCCATAAACCTCCATCAGTGGGAAGGCAATCCTGCCAACGCTGAGGAACCCGAGGTGGAGGCTGTGAGGCTTCACTACACAGAGGTGGCAATGTGCCCAGACTTCCAGGCCACATCGGACAACCACACTGAGTTCATTCAATCGACTGAATGATCAAAGGTGGGCAAGCCTACACAAAGGCAAAAATTAATCTGTTTAGTACTTGGCTGAATTCTCAACTGTTGAAGTAAATTTGAAACGAAATTCATCCAACTCCCCTCTTCCTGCGGAAAAATCCTTCGAGTTCCTCAGAGTGTCCAGGAGGTGGCAGAAGTGCTCTTTGCTTCAACTCCTGGGACACAGCTGCAGCTCCATGCATCCCAAAAGTTACTGTGAATAAGTGTACCTGGGTGTGACTATAAATAGAAATGTGAATATACGTTTCAGGATATCAGGAATTATATTCAAACATGGGTAGGCCAAGTCTCGCTTGACGATCACTATGTGAGGGAGAAAATGTCCCCAGGAAATGGTAAGAATCTTGGCCATCAATGAGAAGGCTGATGGGAGAACTACAGCCCAAGGACTCAGATTCTGTTTATGTACCTCTCGTGGCCTCCATGAGCCTCATTCTTCCACCACGCCAGCCCCCCCTTGCCCTTCCCTTCGTTACTCCTTCCAGACCTGTGCACACATTCCTGAGTTGTCAGTGACCCGTGGCCTCACCGCTAAGCTGAAGAGCTGGAAGCTGTACAGGGAAATTCCCTGCGGCCACCGCCCCCGACCTCCCTCAGCCTGCCCCCTCTGCGAGGTCAACCTCCACACCCAGAGGCTTATCCATGCCCCCAAGCGTGATGTGTAGTGATTCCTGTTGGACAAACTGAAGCTAGAATAGGATCTCAGAGTCCTCAATTTCCTGGGAGGACAACATGTAAAATATTCATACAGTCCATCATGAGAAACAAAACTCATTAAAAACTAGTAGAAATTCATGAAAACTCTTTCACTGTTTATTTCATGAAGTGAAAACATTTATTGCAACCAGATCAAGGGAGGGAAAAAAAAGTTTTCTACAGCTCCAGTTCTCACAGTCTAGTATGAAATGAATCCATAGTAGCTAGGAGGAGTGAAATCAAAGATTTCCTTTTCAACAGTAATAAATCCAGTCAAACTCTATTTGGTATGACACGACATGGCTTGTAAAATGTGAAGTTACTAAATCATGTGTTTCAATAGTAATCCCTTACAAAATTAATAGGAAGTGTTAAATTAGGACAAATGGTCTCCAATGGGATCCAGATGCTTAACCCTTGACTAGGTAGAACATGTGAAAACTTAAGACCTGAACTGATTTTTTCCATGAGTTTCATGAAGAAGCCAGAGTTCTTCAAGCACAGAATGTAAACACTTGGGAAGGTAGCCTAAGAGAAGCGTGTGTTATGTAGCAGTCTGAGTCCCAGCTGTGTTTATACTAGGATTCCCAAATATCTGGGACTGGAAGGAAACTGGTAGCGTGAAGAGGGATGGAGGAGCCTGTAGGGACACACTGATCCCAAGAGGAAGGAGAGAAGCTGCTCTAGGACAGGTGGGAGGTGTGGTTGTAGACAGAGCATGGTGCCTCTCACTCAGCTTCTCTTGTAGCCCCCTTCCCAGACTCACCTCTGACTCTCCGGGGATGGACAAAACTCTTGATGTGTGTCAACGTTATTGGTCCCCTTCATAGTGGTGGCTGTGTGGATGGTGGTGGCAACACCACTGCCCAAGGGCAGCAGTGGCCTTGGGCAGTGTCAGGGCTGACACCACCACCCTCAGTCTTGAGGATTGGCAGTACCTGCAGAGAAGCAGTGCCTTGGAGTGGGGAGGTGTCTGTGGCACCACTGCTGCTTTTGCCATCAACGGAAAAGTGAAGCCGTGTTACAGTGACCTGGTGTAGGAAGAAGAAAATACAGACCTCATATTGTGACCAAGAGAACCAGTTCTCCGAAAGCTGGTTGTGGCCGACCTAATAATGACCCCTAAAGATGCCCATGTCCTAATCCCTACTCACAGAATCTGCAAATACGTTACCTTGCACGGCAAAAGGGACTTTGCAGATGTGATTAAGGAGAGGATCTTGAGATGGGAAGATTATCCTGGATTATTTGGGCAGGCCAAGGTAATCAAAAAGATACTTACAAGAGGAAGGCCGGAGAGTCATTATCAGAGAAGGAAATGTGAGGACAGAAGCAGAGGTCACAGAGATTTGCAAGTGCTACACTGCTGCCTTTACAGGTAGAGAATGGGGCCCCCAAGCTGAGGGTTGCAAGTGGCCTTTAGAAGCTGTAAGGCAAGGACACAGGTTCTCCCCTAGAGCCTCTGGAGGGAGCATGGCTCTGTCAGCCCATTTTGGACTTCTGACCTCCAGGGCTGTAAGAAAATCAACGTTTGTGGTTTTAAGCCACTAAAAGTATGGTAATTTGTTACAGCAGCAGCAGGAGAATAACACACTAATGATCCACTCGTTTGAGAGCTTTCAGAATCATTTGTGAGGACGAGGAGGCTCATTTCCCACAGAACAGGGGCCGCAGAGCCAGAGGTTCAAGTCCTTATTCACAGTTTGTGAGAGGATGGCATACGGGTTAGAGTGGGGGAGACTAGATCCACAGGTCTGCTTTACACTCCAAGATTCCTTGGCAGAACACTTTATCTTAGATCTCACCTTGAATCTTCATTCAAATCATCAGCATCTGTTTTCTGCAACATTTTAAAATTCCAAACCAAAACATGTATCACTTAGCTCTCTCCCTTCCCTTCAAGAACCTCTGAGAGGCGAGTCGTGCCATGAGTGCCTCAGAGGGTACCACGTGTCTCCATGTGTGAGTTCCCAGGTCATCTGAGGCCTGAGACCAAAGCCCCTCTTTACCTTTTGGATACGAATAAGGTAGCATTTCTCAGTCACTTGCTCTAGATTTTGGTTCAGCCCTTAAAAGTACGCTGCTGATGAGACATTCTGGAAATGTCTTCAGAGATCTGCTGACTGACTAGAGAGGAAACCCAGCCCACCCACCAGGGGTGCGGACCCTCTTTCCAGCCAGGTCATCGTTACGGATGAAGGACTGGTTTTCAGGGCCCAGAAAAGCATTTGAATTGGCTGTAGTCATCCAGTACTTTTACCAAATGAATCAGTTGTTTCTTCCCAAAAATCAAATATGTCCTAGACCTGGAAACTATATACAGTCTTCCTATTAGTAGCCATTACAGTATTTTACTTATATCTAACTCTATTATCTCTGATAACAATAGAGAGCAGGGAACACACAAAAGATTGCAATTAACAAATTATTTCCAAACTTCATTTTATCTTTGATGTAATTTCTCTCAATCCTTATACAAGGGCTACCAACAAAAAGAAAAAAAAATGACAAGTTTGTTCAAATTCCTTTTATTATTTTCCCTGACTGCCTTTTGGCAAATTTGTCTGATAGTATAAAAATAAATAATGGTAGGGCAAAAACACAGTAAACACTTGAAAATGATACTCAAAGGCTGGCAACAACCTGCTCCAGGGTCCATTCCAATTGGACTTGTCCTCTGAACAAGTTAGACAACCTGAGACAAGTCACAACCTTTCCAGACTTCTGTCTCTTTAGCTCTTCTCCATAATACTTCCACATTTGTTTTAGTATTAAACATTTAATTTACCTGCCAGTTAAAACGTTTAACATTTCTTCTTCACATATTCAAGTTGAAATTGGCACTGGAGGAAATGCTTCCCAATTGTGCCGTGGGGTCAAGTATTCCCCCAGGGAGGTGAGTGCCCTAGTTTGAAAAGCACAGGCTTGTCTACTTGTTAACATCCCTGCTATCTGCAACACCACAGCACTCATATGCTGTGTATTCCCATCTTCATTGCTTTGATTCACTTTATTTTTTCATCTTCTATATCCTTCATTTAGAAGTGCCTTCCTCTTCCACCAATTTTCCCACCTTGGAAGGCCAATTTATGTCCTACCTTTTCCAAAGTGCCTTCATAGTTGTCCCAAACAAGCCCTCTCTCCTTCAAATTCATGACACTCATCTTATGTAGCACTCAATTGGAATAGAATTCTATCTTCCTTGTGATGCCTTTGACTGTCACTTAACTCATGTTATTTCTCTTGTTTTTCATGCCTCTGGTCTTCCAGCCATACCGTAAACTTCCTGAAGATCAGAGGCCGTGGAAGCTATTGTTTGGTGTTCCCCGTGGCACCTCAGCCTGTGCCCTGCGCATGAGAAGCACTCATTCATTTGTTATTTATCCATTCAACATTTGTTAATGCTGTGCCAATGCATAATTGTTGAGTGAAGGAGAAGCAAAGTGACTCATGTAATCTAAAAACTGAATAATTCAATTCTTACCTCAGAATCTCTCCCTGTCATTTCAGATTGACTCTTTGTTAACATTACAGAGTAATTTCCCCATTGGCAAATTTAAACTCCAAATATTCTAAACAGATTTCAAATATGGGATGGCTGTGCATGTTCTCGTAATTACAAGTGACACAAAGTGCTGTAGGTTAATTAAGTGCCGAGAAGAACAGATTTTGTAGGCTTATAAACTGCAGAAATTACCAAGACTGACAGAGCAAAAATAACACTCCCTACAAGTCTTAATTGGTAAACTGCATGTTCAATGGCAACCTATTTGTTTTTATTTAATCACACTTTCTCTTTACGGAACATAGGTGTGTATTTGTTCAATTCCTTCAGGGGCAATAAACTCGATGCCCTTGCTCCACTCTGTAACCCAGATTAATGGCTACCTGCCATTTCCACCACATAGCTCAAGTTTCAAGAATTACAACTAAGTACATGAAAATAACATTAAACTGAGTTACCATCAAAATTATTAAACCAGATGCTATTTTAACACATATCAAAGTGGATTACATTCATTAAATAGTGTGCCTATGGATAGAAGTCTCAAAATAGTCCAAAGGGTCATTCCCATATTTTTCCACATTAATTACATAAAATAGCCTCCATTTCAAAAATAAACGCATTTACTTCATTTTACAGACTGCTGCTTTTTGTTATTTCACCTACTTGGAACCTGGCAAATTGTCACCTTGCAATGGAACTGTGTGAGGGTTTCTGAGTGGTGAGTATAATTGCAGGACCTTGGTCAAGAGCCACCTGGTGGTCAAATAAATATTTTTCCTACCATAGAGTTTTGTTAAGAAGCTAGTCAAAGTATATTTTTGGTAATTACAAAAATAAATCATTATAATCAATGATACTTTATCAATTCTTAATCCTGTGGAATATTGAGCTACTGGAGGAAATATTCAAACCACATTGCTATTGATTCAAATCTCAGCTCCAGCTTTTTTTGTTACCAGTTTCTTTACCTTGGGCCAGTAATGTAAACTCTCTGGGCTCAGGATTCTCATCCACGACATAAAGTTGATTTAAGGATAAGTGAAACAAAGACACAAAGGGAATTAAATGATGCCTTGGATATAACAGGTATCAATAAGTGGTACTGAGAGTCACTATTCTTATTTTATCAGCAATACATGTGTGTGCATTGACTGCTTATTCTGTGCCGAAGCACACGTTCTCGACCTTCATTACCTCAGTTCTCACAAAAACCCCATCAAGTTGGCACTATGATCTATCAGTTAAAAAATTAGGAAGCTAACAACAAAGAAAGTTCAATGATTGTCTCGGGACCACACAGTCGGTACCAGCCAGGATTCAGACTCGACTGTGGGCGCCAAGTTCGTGGCCCTCATCACTATTCTTTTTTTTTTTTTCTTTAATTTTTTGTTTATTGCAGTAACATTGGTTTATAACATTGTAAAAATTTCACGTGTACATCATTATACTTCTATTTCTGCATAGATTACATCATGTTCACCACCAAAATACCAATTACAACCCATCACCACACACATGTACCGAATTATCCCTTTCACCCTCCTCCCTCCCCCCTTCCCCTCTGGTAACCACCAATCCAATCTCTGTCTCTATGTGTTTGTTTATTGTTGTTATTATCTACTACTTAATGAAGGAAATCATACGGTATTTGACCTTCTCCCTCTGACTTATTTCGCTTTGCATTATACCCTCAATGTCCATCCATGTTGTCACAAATGCCTGGATTTCATCATTTCTTATGGCCCTCATCACTATTCTTACCGCTGTTATTGTCACGATGATAGCGATGATGATGACAATAGTTCATGGGACTCCCCTAATAAAAACAGCTTTTCCTCTCACAAAGTTCATTTGAAATGTCGCGAGAACACTTCTCTGTCTTTTTTCCCCAGTGTACAAAAGGCACAGTGAAAAGTGACCCATTCCACCTTATATAGAGGATGCTAAGTCAATTTCTTTGCCAAACATTATTACCTTCCGATATTTCCTCCCACTGGGGATCTGAGATGCTTCATACACTTTTCTATAAGCGTTTTTTAAGAATAGAATTCATTTAGAGAAGCATCTGTTTTCAATCAGTCTGTTTCCAGGAACAACCCAGAGGGGCTCAGTGTTCTGCACTCTTGTTTGCCTCCTTGTAGTTAGAATAAAATATAAATATAATAAAAAAAAATTTAAAGATATTATATTTAACTTTTTATTACAAAATAACATGTCCATTGTTATACTTTTAGGAAACTATAAACAATCAGAAAGAAAAGGTAAACGTCAACATCATCATACCACGCAGGGGGCACTGCTGACGCTCCTGCCGTGTGTGCTTTAGTCCCTCTTTTCTCGGTGCAAATACATTGTTAAATGGGATCATGCTATACACCCTGTTTGAAACCTGACTTTTCATTTCATATCAACTGCTAAGGACTTGCTCTGCCATATTTGGTGCCAACCAGCCTCCTGTCTGTCAGTCTAGAAAACATTGTTATTCAGATGACTTAAAAGCCCCTCAAGCATTTTAAATTAGAAACTGAATAATTCTAAGTGAAGGCACAGACTGAAAACTTGTGAAATCCAACCTCAGCTTTGCTATAAACAACTTTCTTCCTTGTCTCTAACACATAACTTTGTTCCATCAAGTATTTATTCATTCAAATAAAACATAAATTAAACACCAATTATGCACAAGGTCACAAGGTCTTGTGCCAGGCACTTAGGGGGCACCAATAGGAATCAGATACATTGTTGCAGCATGTTTTGGGGAGCCAGGCCTATGCTAAGTACTTCACGACTGTCAGAGGCGTACTGTCTGGAGTGAGGCTGAGATGGAACTACGTTTCTGGTCTACAAAGGTTAATTCTCCTTCCCCATATCTACTGCATTCTCCAGTTTATATGGAGGCTAAGAGGCTTCCTTGGGGGAAAGTTGAAAACCATCAACTGATGGTTTCTGAAATACATAAATATGTGGGAACCAAGAAGTGGGGCAGGAAGATCCAACAGAATCAAATTGAAGAGTTCAATTTCAGGGCTTCTGAAAGAAAATCATCCCAAAGGATTCAGACTCCACCACAGGGCAAACATATGGAAGGGAGCGCTGGTTTCAAGATGCAGAAATGGCGTTGTAGTGTCTCTGGAACCTGCCCTCACAGCCCCATGGCTGAGTCAGGGGGTAGCTGGGGCTGTGAGACCACAGAGCTCTCATCAAACCATGCAGTGATCAGGGACCAGCCACCTTACTGCAAGACCTATTCAACAGCATGACACTGAAGGGAGAGAGAACGTGCACTGCAACAAAGTTAGAACCATCCCAGCACTGAGCAAATAGACAGCCCTAGTGGCCGGGGTCATTGGTAAAGATTTGCACCCCAGAGACCACCAGTAACAGCAGCTGTGGTGGCAGTACCTAGCTCAGAGTGGCAAAAACAAGGAGAGCCACAGTTTAGCAAATGTGAGATACAGTCCTGGGACTCAGGAAAACACAGGTGGACAGAGAACCTGCAGGCGTGCAGGTGGAGGCTGACAAGCCTGTTCAAGCATTCCCAACTTCAATGCCTATGGGCCAAACTAGTATCCTAAATGGTCAATGTGGACTGAGTGGTGCCAGAGGTGAGCCTGTGAGTGCATGCCCTGTCCAGCAAGGACCACTGCTCATCAGCCCCAGCTGATGGAGGCTGTGCTGTCCCATGGGGAACACTGGCCATATTGGCAACAGCATCCAGGTTGGAAGAACTTGGACAGCCTGAAATCAGAGAGGTGCTTACCTGGAAGCAATGTAGCCAGACCAGAAGACCACAATTACCACCATGATGAGCCAAAACCGTAGCCAAGGAAATGGGGTGAAGCACCAATTTTCAACAGAGACAAGAAACAGCAAATCAGCACAGCCACTTGGTGTGATGAGATATTCACCAATGTCTCTTCCACACCTCATTATTTTCTTGTGACCATTGCCCAGAGGAGTCACAGACCATGAGATCTCCAATGCGTTCCATGGGAAGTGGAGCTAAAGTGTAAAGATATCAACCTCCTGGTTTTTGAGTACAGAAGACAGAGCAAGTGGCAGATAGAGGGCAGGAGCAGGTGATCTGCACTGGAACAGTGACGAGCAGCGACTGAAGGCACACCCACCAGTGGAAAGGGGAGGTGGGCTTAAGGAAAAGCCTGGGCAACACATGACACTTCCCTTCACACGGTATAAAATGAGGGAACAACCAAACCCCACACTGCGACTGTGTCCCCGAGAAATCTGATACTGGGCCTGAAATTCCAAGCCTTCAACTCACTGATTAACATCTTAAATTGGGTATCTCTAAAACCGTAACTATGTAATGGGATATTGGCTTTAGTCCCCACCAAGAGCATAGTGGCACATGCTTTCTCTAATGAACCAGGAGTTGCCTATCAAGGTTCCGGGGCAAGGGGATAAGCGATGAGAGATGGGCAGGCCTCAGCCCAGACCACAACCACAGTACCCAGAGGGCAGCTCATTCTAGGGGGCTGTGTCTGGGTTCAAGGCCCGCCGGCTAAGCTAAAGAAGAGCAAGAGCAAAAATGACAGGAGTAGGTAAGACCCTCCAATGAAAGCCAGAGGAGGTCTGGGTAATTTGGCACATGAATTTATAGCTAATGGTGTTATAAGTTACCCAAACTCTCCTGGAAAGCAGCTGAGTAAATCATCAGTGCCTCCCTCGGTGCTCACGCGTGCTGCCCTCACGGGTTAGTGCAAGGGTCAGCAGCACAGGGTGGGCGCAGTGGGACAAAGATCACAAGAAGTCGTGTCGCTCCCCATTATCCATGCCTCTGTGTTCTGTTTTTCTGCCATTTAATCCAATTTTGTCCACTCAAGTTTTTTGAATCCTATCAAATGATTGTTTTCCAGAGGAATAAACAAACCTATGATTATTTCAAGAGTTAAAATGTACAGTGAACATTATAGCAGCTCAAGGAACATAAATCTCAGATGAATGTGGGGTCATGCACCAGACCTAGCCACATTGACCAATAGAACAAACATAGACAATGCCTAGAAGTTAAGACATTGGGCAAATCAACCTCTGATTAACATCAGTTGTAAGCAGTCACTTGCTACGTCAGGAGGATATCTCCATAGAGATCACACTGTGATGACCCCATACGGCTCGGAATAGTCAGCACTCCCATTTCTAAGTATGCATCAGATATTAAACAGTATCAGAAATCATAGAAATGATCGGCCCATTGGCCTAGTAATTTCCCCCCAAGGAATTTATCTTGAGAAAATAACCCATTTGAAAGAACAACAAATATGCATGAAAATGTTCTTTGAAAACAATAGAATGGGTAAATAAGTTATAACACATCTACTCAAATGATCATTAAGAAGATCTTATAGTATGGAAAATGCTTATGATATAATGCTAATCTTAAAAAAGAGAGACTAATTATATGTACACTAAAACTGCAACATGTAAAAGACAGCGGTAAGAACAAAGATGGGAATATGCGAAAATAATAAGAGATACATTACAGCATTTTTCCACCCTTTTAAGAATGTTTCCATATTAATAATTTTTTAAAAGGTGAGAGGAAAGATAACAAATGGATGAGCACACGTCCCGGGCCCAGGTCAGTGATTAAGAATTTCAGATTACAACATAGTGATTTCTATTGAAAACTCTCCTGACTTTTCTACAATGCTATGTAAATAATGTTCCCATAATAGACCTCTATCTCTTCTTCCTTTTGCAAATTAGAAAATGAAGGAATAAGCATGTAGTATTAATTATGAAGTAACAGAGAAACACGATATCATGCATTAAGTGGCTAAGAGCTTGGGAGCTGGGTTGTAACAGCCTGAGTTTGAATCCTGGCTAGTCACTCTGGGTAAGTATTTAATTTGTTTTAGGCTTTGGGTTCCTTAAGTGTACAGTGGAGATATTTATAGCACCTATCCCACAAGATTGTTATAAGAAATAAGTCAAATAATGCTTATAAAGTATGCTACACAGTGAAAATAGTAAGGGTTAGTTAATATTAGCTGCTATGATGTTGATGATTGATAATGATGAAGAGATCAGCATGTGTAGGAGGGGGACCAAGGGGGAAGAAAAGCAGTCATTCCTTCAAGATGCAGTTGCACAAAGAACTACAGTGGGAAACATATTTCCAAGTCTATAAGCGATGTCTTGCCCCAGATGATATTTAAATCTTACAACACTAGAGCAGGTCACAGTGGTCGTGGGTAGATGGATGTCCCACCACCATGAAGCCTCTTCCAGATGCTGATAATGTCTTTCAAATTAAATATACCATATCTTTAACACAGCAGCTCCCTTCCTAGGTATATACCCTAGTGAGAAACTCTTGCTCATTACATCAAAAAGACATGAACAAAAGTGTTTGCAGCAGCATTGTTTGTGATAACAAAAAATTATAAACAACCTGGATGTCTCAACAGGAGAATTTGTGGTGTATTTAAACAATGGAATACTACATAGCAGTGAAAATTAGTGAAGTAGAGCTACTTCTATCTGGATGGACAAATATCAGAAATATATATTTGAAGGGAAAAAAAGTTGCAGATAGATGTGAACATTACAATACCATTTACATTGTTTTTAAACATGCAAAAATAATACTATATTGTTTATGGATATGTACCAGCCATATTGTTTTGGGGTACACACATATGTATTAAAAGATGAAAAATATGCATAGAAATGGAGAAAATTAAGTTTAACATAGTGACTACCTCTGAGGAGAGAACAGAGGAAAGAGGAGTACACAAGGGCTTCCATTATTTCTGTAATGTTGTGTTTCCTCATAGTAAAAGCAATCTGAAGTAAATATGATAAAATGTTAAGATCTGACAAATCTAGGTGGTAGCAAGGCAGAGACTTGCTCATTATATTATCCTCTCTACTACTCTGTATCCCAATGGTGTGCCAAGGGTGAGGCCATGGTAGTGGTCTGTTGTGGGTACTGGCAAAAAGAGGGTGTATTTTCTGTAGAGAATTTTAAGACAATAATAAAACAAACTAGAAGTTGTTCTCCTTTATAATATCCCCTTGAGCTGGCAGTTTTAACAATATCAGTGATAAAAGGCTCATCCCAGCTAAGCAAACCACTTGCACCGCTCCCAGTCTCTGCCCTGCTAAACCACTTGCTATATCCTTGAACTATTTCCTAGTCTGTACAGATTCAGTTTGTTGATGTAAATATTTTTATCAATTGTAGTACATAATGATCATCTTAAAACATTTTAAGATCTCAAATTATCAAAGATAGTATCATTTTTGTTACAGTCTACTGAATAAATCAGGAGAAAAGATATATTTTAGGAAATTTTTCAACAATTATGGTTGACATTAAAAGCATGTTCAGTGCACTCCTCAGTTTAACTAGAAATATTTCAATGTACCAGAAAGCATTAAATCATGATGTTGCTATAATAATGATATAGCATGAGATCACAGATTAGATTAGGATTGGATTGCAAAGGCAACAGGGACGGCAAAAGTAATGAACCTTTGGAGAAAAACCTTGAAATTGCCCATAAAATGCCATAAGCATGGTTTCATGAATATCATCCTGTATTCATATTTATTCTTACGTTCACTCCAGTTTGAGACTCTGGAACAAGGGGAAAGGCTGGATGTCTGGGCCTGCAGACCAACTGGCCGTAAAGATCACCATCAAACTCTACTCGAGGTTGGGGGTGTGGACAGCACTGCAGACCCTAAATGTGAGCACACCTCAGGATCACCTGGAGAGCCCATCGGATCCCTGGGCCCACCGCCACAATCTGACGCCAGAGGCCAAGAGTTTGCGTTTCACGCGGCTCTTGCGTGACGCTGATGCTGCCTGTCTGCAGACCACATTTTGAGAACTGTTTTAAGGGATTGTTTTCCACCCCTTTTACTTTCGCCCTGCATGTTGCCTGTAGGATCTAATCCTGACATGACATTAGGTTCTAAAGCTGAAGCGTAAAGTGAGTGAGCAGGAGAGGCCAGGCCACAACAGGACCTTGTCATACGTTGGGGAATGAAATTAAATCATGTAATACATAACAACATAGAATCACATGTTATATTACCCTAAATATTTATATAGAAGTCCCTCTCTTTCAAAGAACTCAGGGTGCTTTCTGTGTCTTCTCTCTACTGGATATATGAGAACTATAAAAATTTATTTGATAAAGAAGGAATTTACAAACATAATTGATTTCCAATTCAATTGCTTGCGACTGCTTACACTACGAGGTTACCCGCCGTGCTTGTTATTAGCTGGTGCGCTGGAGTGGTTTCAGGGAAAAAGTTAACCGTGGCATTACATTTGATAGGATGCAAACACTTAAGGTTTACATTTGATAGGATATATGCACTTTATTATCAATTTATCAAAATAATTGCATCATGTTATTAAAATGAAAGAAAAAACTTACTTCAGGAAAGCAGAGTCATTTTGATCTTGAAACACAAAGACAGTGTTTGTCCACCATCTAGTGAAAGACAGCTATTGCTGTGGAATTTTATTGCCAAATCAGTGGCTTTTCTCCAAAAACAAGCACTGTAATTACACCATTAGAAATACACATTGTATATTCCATTAATTATGATGCTCAAGCTTGTGTGTGAGGAAGAAAATGTTATTTGGCCACAAGAGGCCACTCTGCAATTTTAGTTTAAAATGTAAGAGTCCAGGAAACTAATTCAGATACAATGTAAAGAAAACAGCGGAAGGAAACAACAAATTGCCTTAAAGGGAGGTTCCCATAACTGCAGTGTTTAACTTTTGATCTATTCTAAATTTAGGACACTCTCCCTAAGTGCAAGAACAGCCTTTCCCAAACTGTTTTCTGAAAATTCCACTTAAATATCTTGAATCTTTAAATCTTAAGGGTTTTCTATATTTATTTCATACAACTTAAATGTGTAAAAAAATTAGTAGATATTAAGGAATATAAATTCTGTTACATTGAATAAAAATTATAATCCATATTTTGTTTCATGTTGGATTTTTATACATCCAAGCAACATCACAAGGTAAATCTAATTTATAAACATTGAACTCTACTTACTGGCAGTTCAAATATTTTTCTGACCTTACATTAGTGGACAACTTTCATTGAATAAATATTTACTAGGTGTGTACTATATATAAGTGAACGATTATAAACATGTACACACACACACAGATGTAAACTCTCCCCTAAAGGAAAAAGCAAATTGCTTTAAAGGGAAGTTTTTGTAACTGTGGAGTTTAACATATGAACTACTCTTAATATAGGATAGTCTCCCTATGTGTAAAAGAGAGGGTCTAGTATAGTTTTCCGAAGTATTCTGAAAATTCCATGGCCAAATAAATTTTGGAAACACTGACTCTCCCTCACCAAGTCATAAGTAATTCTGATATACAAGAGGAAGTGCCAAGGGCCATAAAAACCAATTTACAGAATTGACTCCTTCATTTGCCTCACTCTTTACCACCCAGTCCATCACTCAATTTTACGGCTTCTACTTATAAGATATATCTCCAATCATGAAAAGATACCATGCAAAAATGACCAAAGGATTTACGCCATATAATAGATGTTCTCTCACTTCATTAAATTAAATTAGAACTGGGACCAACCCCATGGCTTAGCAGTTAAGTGCACACACTCCACTGCTGGCAGCCCAGGTTCAGATCCCAGGCACACACCAAACGCACCGCTTGTCCGGCCATGCTGAGGCAGCGTCCCACATACAGCAACTAGAAGGATGTGCAACTATGACATACAACTATCCACTGGGGCTTTGGGGAGAAAAAGGAGGAGGACTGACAATAGATATTAGCTCAGAGCCAGTCCTCCTCAGCAAAAACAGGAGGATTAGCATGGATGTTAGCTCAGGGCTGATCTTCCTCAAAAAAAAAAAAAAAAAGACCCTCTCCAAGGTATATGGTAGTAAAGCTGGCAAAAGTCAATGATAAAGAAAAAATGCTAAGGGCAGCAAGACAAAAAAAAAATAAAGTACAAAAGAATTCCTATCAGGCTCACAGCAGAAACCTCACAGGCTAGGAGAGAGTGGAATGATATATTCAAAAATAATACTCTATCCAGAGAAAATATCCTTCAGATATGATAGAGAAATAATAACTTCCTCAAATAAACAAAAGCTAAGGGAGTATGTTGCTGCAAGACCCCCACTACAAGAAATGCTCAAGGAGGCCCTCATGCTTGGAAAAAAAGCAGAGAAAGGGGATACAAAGCCTTGAGCAAGGAGAAAATAAGTAGACAAAATCAGAAAAATTGCAGCTCTCTATCAGAATAGGTTACCAAACACTTAAATATAACATCAAAGATAAAGGGAAGGAAAACACCAAAAATAAATATAACTTCATCACTTCAATCACAAACACAAGATGGAATAAGTTGTGACAATAATAAATTAGAAGGGGAAGCAGAAAGCAATGGAATCGACTTAGTCTAAGGAAATAAGAGACCACCATAAAAAGGACTATCTCATTGACATTTTTTATACAAACCTCATGGTAACCCCACTAAACAAATAATCAGAACAGAGAAATAAGTAAAGAGAAAACTAAGAAAACCATCATACAGAACTACTAAGCTGAACTGGTAGTCCAAAACACGCAGGACAAGAAACAAAGGAAACACAGAAGAACTGGAAAATGAGTGACAAAACAGCAACATTAAGCCCTCATTTATCAATAATCACTCTAAATGTAAATGGACTGAAATCTCCAAATAAAAGACACAGAGTGATGGGATGGATTAAAAAACAAGATCCAGGGGCAAGCCCGGTGGCGCAGTGGGTAAGTGCACGTGCTCCACTTCAGCTGCCCGGGGTTCACAGGTTCTGATCCCGGGTGCGCACTGACGCACCGCTTGTCAAGCCATGCCGTGGCAGCATCCCATATAAAGTAGAGGAAGATGGGCACAGATGTTAGCCCAGGATCAATCGTCCTTAGCAAAAAAAAGAGTAGGATTGGCATTGGATGTTAGCTTAGGGCTGATCTTCCTCACACACAAAAAAAACAAAACAAGATCCAACAATATGCTGCCTCCAAGAAACACATCTCAGCTCTAAAGACAAACACAGGCTCAGAGTGAAAGGATGGAAGACAATACTCCAAGCTAATGGCATACAAAAGAAAGCAAGTGTTGCCGTATTTAGACAAAGTTGACTTCAAGATAAAACAGGTAATGAGAGACAAAAAGGGGCAATATATAATGATAAAAAGGACACTCCACCGAGAAGACATATCCCTTTTAAATATATATGCACCCAACACAGGAGCACCAAGGTACATAAAGCAACTATTAACAAATCTAAAAGGAAATATTAACTACAACACACTAATAGTAGGAGATCTTTACACCCCACTTACATCAATGGATAGATCATCCAGACAGAAAGTCAATAAGGAAATAGTGGACTTAAACGAAAAACTAGACAAGATGGACTTAATAGATATATATAGAGCACCCCATCCAAACACGGCAGATTACACATTCTTCTCAAGCACAAATGGAACATTCTTAAGGATAGACCATATGTTGGGAAACAAGACAAGCTTCTATAAATTTAAGAAGATTGAAATCATAACAAGCATCTTTTCCAACCATAATGCTATGAAACTAGAAATCAACTACAAGAAAACAACTGGGAAGTGACAAAGCTGTGGAGCCTAAACAACATGCTACTGAACATCCAATGGGTCATTGAATAAAGTGAAGGAGAAATCAAAAAATATCTGGATACAAATGAAAATGAAAATATACCATACCAACTCATATGAGATGCAGCAAAAGCTGTTCTGAGAGGGAAACTCATAGCAATACAGGCCCACCCACCTTAACACCAAGAAAAATCCCAAATAAGCAATCTTAAACTACACCTAATAGAACTAGAAAAAGAGGGACAAACAAAGCCTAAAGTCAGCAGAAGGAAGGAAATAATAAAAATTAGAGCAGAAATAAATGAAATTGAAACAAAAAAAAAAACAGTAGAAAGGATCAATGAAACAAAGAGCTGGTTCTTGGAGAAGATAAACAAAATTGAAAACCCTTAGCCAGATTCACTAAGAAAAAAAGAGAGGAGGCCCAAATAAATAAAATTAAAAATGAAAGAGGAGAAATTACAACAGATACCACAGAAATACAAGGAACTATGAGAGAATAATATGAAAAACTATATGCCAACAACTTGGACAATCTAGAAGAAGTGGATAAATTCTTAGACTCATACAACTTCCCAAACTGAATCAAGAAGAAATAGAGAACCTGAATAGACCAATCACAAGTAAAGAGATTGAAACAGTAATCAAAAACCTCCCAAAAAATAAAAGTCCAGGACCAGATGGCTTCTCTGGAGAATCTTACCAAACATTCAAAGAATATTTAATACCTATCCTTCTCAAACTGTTCCAAAAAAAATGGAGGAAGATGGAACACTTCCCAACACATTCTACGAGGCCACATCACCCTGATACCAAAGCTAGACAAGGACAGTACAAAGAAGGAAAATTACAGGACAATATCACTGATGAACATAGATGCAAAAATCCTCAACAAAATATTGGCAAACCGAATACAGCAATACATTAAAAAAAGCATACACCATCATCAAGTGGGATTTAAACCAGGGACACAGGGATGGTTCAACATCCCCAAATCAATCAATGTGATGCACCACATTAAGAGAATGAGGACTAAAAACCACATGATCATCTCAATAGATGCAGAGAAAACATTTGACAAGGTCCAATATCTATTTATGATCAAAACTCTTAACAAAAATGTGTATAGAAGGAAAGTCCCTCAACATAATAAAGGCCATATATGAAAAACCCACAGCCAACATAATATTCAAAGGGGAAAAACTGAAAGCCATCCCTCTGAGAACAGGAACAAGACAAGTGTGCCCACTCTCGCCACTCTTGTTCAACATAGTACTGGAGGTTTTGGCCAGAGCAATTAGGCAAGAAAAAGGAATAAAAGGAATCCAAATAGGCAACAAAGAAGTTAAACTCTCACTGTTTGCAGACGACATAATTCTATACATAGAAAACTCTAAAGAATCCATCAGAAAACTATTATAAGTAATCAACAACTACAGCAAAGTTGCAGGGTACAAAATCAACTCGCAGAAATCAGTTTCATTTCTATACTGTAATAATGAACTAACAGAAAGAGAACTCAAGAATACAATCCCATTTACAATGGCAACAAAAGGAATAAAACATCTAGGAATAAATTTAACCAAGAAGGTGAAAGACCTATACAATGAAAACTGTAAGTCATTATTGAAAGAAATCCAGGATGACACAAAGAAATGGGAAGAAATGCACTTGGATTGTAAGGATAAACATAGTTAAAATGTCCATACCACCCAAAGCAATCTGCAGATTCAATGCAATCCCAATCAGAATCCCAATGACATTCTTCATGGAAATAGAACAAAGAATATTAAAATTCATATGCGGCAACAAAAGACCCCGAATAGCTAAAGCAATCCTGAGAAAAAGAACAAAGCTGGAGGCATCACAATCCATGACTTCAAAATATACTACAAAGCTATAATAATTAAAAGAGTATGGTACTGGTACAAAAAGAGACACAGAGATCAGTGGGACAGAATTGAAAGCCCAGAAATAAAACCACACATTTACAGATAGCTAATCTTCGACAAAGGAGCTAAGAACATACAATGGAGAAAAGAAAGTCTCTTCAATAAATGGTGCTGGGAAAACTGGACAGCTACATGCAAAGGAATGAAAGTAGACCATTTTCTTTCACCACACACAAAAATCAACTCAAAATGGATCAACGACTTGAAGGTGAGACCTGAAACTATAAAACTCTTGGAAGGAAACATAGGCAGTACACTATTTGACATCGGTCATAGAGGGATCTTTTTGAATTCCACGTCTACTCGGACAAGGGAAAGCAAAGAAAAAATAAACAAGTGGGACTTCATCAGACTAAAGAGCTTCTGTAAGGCAAATGAAACCAGGATCAAAATGAAAAGACAACCCACCAGCTGGGAGAAAATATTTGCAAATCATATATCTGACAAGGGATTAATCTCCATAATATATAAAGAACTCATGCAACTGAACAACAAAAAAGCAAACAACACGATCATAAAATGGGCAGAGGATATGAACAGTTTTCCAAGGAAGATATACAGATGGCCAATAGGGACATGAAAAGATGTTCAACATCACTAATCATCAGGGAAATGCAAATCAAAGGTATCGCCTTACACCTGTTAGAATGGCTATAATCACCAAGACAGAAAATAACAAATGTTGGAGAGGTTGTGAAGAAATGGGAACCCTCATTCACTGCTGGTGGGAATGCAAACTGGTGCAGCCATTATGGAAAACAGTATTTTATTTGACAGTATTTATATTTGAGATTCCTCAAATATTAAAAATAGAAATACCTTCTGTTCTAGCTATCCCACTACTTGGTATTTATCCAAAGAACCTGAAATCTACAATCCAAAGAGGTTTATGAACCCTTATGTTCATTGCAGCATTATTTACTATAGCCAAGCAGTGGTGGCAACCCAAGTGTCCCTCAAATGACGATTGGATAAAGAAGATGTGGTGTATATATATATACAATGGAATACTACTCAGTCATAAAAAAAGACAAAATCGTCCCATTTACAATAACATGAATGGACCTAGAGGCTATTATGTTAAGCAAAATAAGCCAGACAGAGAAAGGCAAACACCACATGATTTCACTCGTATGTGGAAGATAAACTAACACACGGACAGAGAGAACAGTTTGGTGGTTAGGGGGAAGGGATTAAGGGGTGGGCAAAAGGGTTGAAGGGACGCATTTATATGGTGACTGACAAACAATAATGCACAACTAAAATTTCATGTTATAAACTATGAGAACATCAATAAAAAAAAAAGACATCAAACTACAGATCAAGATGATCTGTAGAGAACCCCAGGGAGGACAAACACTAAGAAAAAAAAAAGCTTCTGGAAACCAAAAAGAAAGAGAAAATATTAAAGGTAACAAGAATAAAAAGACATATTATATACAAAGGCACAAAGACAGGCATTACAGCATACTTCTAGTCAGAAACTGTGCAAGCCAGAAGACAATGGAACAACATCTTTAGAGCACTGAAAGAAACTGTCATCTAGAATTCTACACTCAGCAAATAGTACTTTTTCAAAAATGAAGATGCAATAAAGACTTTTCAGTTAAACAAAAGCAGACTAAAATTCATTACTGAAACGTTAAGAAACATGTGCTACAAGAAATGCTAAAGGAAATTTCTCAGGTAGAAAGAACATAGTATCAGGGATTTGGATCTACACAAAGAAATGAAGAGTTCTAGAAATAGTTAAGATGAAGGTAATTGTAAGAGTTTCTGTATTATTTTTAATCATCTGAAAGATAACTACCTGTCTAAAGCAAAAATACACATGCAATGTGATTTATAATACAAGTAAAAAGTATGGCAATAGCACAAAAGATGGGAGGGAGAAATTTTCTCCTGCATTGGACTTGCCAAGGATACAAGGCAAAGTGTGAACACCACAGGAAAGAAAGACAGGATCACTAAGAAAGCCTTGCCTCTGAGGCTAGTCATTGGAGAAAAGGAAAAAATAATCTTATCAACAAATGATTCTGGAAGAAGTGTATATACATGTGGAAAAAAATAACTCAATCCATACTTCACACCATTTACAGAAACTAACTCCAAATGGGTCATAAACCTAAATCCAAAACCTGAAACAATAAAAAGTCTAATGGAAAAAATACAAGAAAATCTTTGTGACCTTAGATATTTAAATATGAGACAAGCCACAGATTGAGAGAAAGTATTTGTAAAAGACATATCTGATAAAGGACTTATATCTAGAAAATATAAACAACTCTCAATGTTCAACAAAAAGAAAACAAACCCAATTTTTTAAATGAGCAAAAGGTTCATATAGACACTTCGAACAAGATGTATAAATGTCAAATAAGCAAGTGAAAAAATACTCAATATCATTTGTCATTGGGGAAATGCAAATTAAAACATGAGATACCACTACAAACCTATTACAATGGCTAGACTTTTTTTAACTGACAATACCAAATGTTGATCAGGATGTGGAGCAACTGGAACTCATATATTGCTGATAGCAATGCAAAGTGGTAAAGCCACTTTAGAAAAAAGATTAGAAGTTTCTCATAAAGTTAAACATACACCTACCATATGACCCAGAAATACCACACCTCGGTATTTACCCAAGAGAAATAAAAACACATGTTCACATAAAAGCATGTACGTAAATGTTTATAGCAGTATTATTTACAACCACCAAAAACTGTAAATAACTCTTCTTCAACTCACGAATGGATAAGCAAATTGTGGTATAAGCAGGCAATGAAAAGGAACTAATTACTCATACACACAATGACAGCAATGAACTTCAAAATAATTATGCTGAGTGAAAGAAGCCAGCCTTGAAAGGCTACATACTGTATGCTTCAGTTCATAAGAATATTCTGGAAAATGCAAAATTATAGGGATAGAAAACAGATCAGTGCTTTCTAGGGGCAGAGGCTAGATGGAGGGTTGACGACAACGGCTAATGAACGAACCATTTCAGGTGATAGAAATGTTCTGTATCTTGATTGTGGTGGTGATGACATGACTGTATATGTTTGTCAAAACTTATAGAACTAGGAGTGACGTCAGCATCATGGCGGAGTGAGCTTTCCCGTGAATTCTTCCCCCACAAAATACAACAAAAGTAACAGCCACAGACAAACAACGGAATCCCAGACAGTCAAAAGCTGGAGCGGAGGGATCCACACTGCCGCACATCTGAGAGCGGAACGTGCTGGGCCCCCGGAGGAAGTGGGGAGAGGTAAGGAGAACTCCGCTCCCTCCCCATCAGATCAGCGATCCGGTCCGCGCGGCTCCCAGAGAGGGGGGAGGGGCGGCCCTCGGCGGGAAACTGCAGCTCTTCGGGCGCTCTCAACCAGTGGGAAACTCCCGCACAGAGGGCTCAGAGGAGCCACAGGGCTACCATCAACATCTGAGCAACCCAGAGAGCGGATAAAGAGGGGCAAACGAGAAGCCTCCCACGTCAGGGACCCAGAGGGCAAAAGAGAGAGCTCCCCCCTCCCCACAACCCGGAGTCTGCAGCTCGACCAGATCTAGCGGTCCGAGGCAGACCTGAATAAATTGGACTGGACCCGTGGATCGCAGTGGGGAAAAGAAACAAAACAAAACAAAACAAAACTGCGGATCGCAGCAGAAAAACTGGGGCAGAGCGCAGGGGGCTTAGACTACACAGCCCTTTACCACCACACAGTGGCGGCAGGTGGAAAGTGCAACCAGAGACTTCCAGGATGAGGAAAACCAAAACCAACACAGGAACCACAATGCAAAAATATATGAAATCACCAGACCAGAAACAAAATGACAAGCAACCAGAAATCAACCCCGAAGACACAGAAATCCATAAACTAAATGACAGAGATTTCAAAATAGCTATCATAAAAACACTCAACGAAATACGAGACAACACAGACAAACAATTCAATGAGATTAGGAGTTTCTTCACAAAAGAGATTGAAATCATAAAGAAAAACCTATCAGGGCTGATGGAGATGAAGAACACAATGGAGGAGATAAAGGAGAATCTGGAATCTTTAAAGAACAGAGCTGACAATATGGAGGAAAGAATTAGTACTTTAGAGGATAGGAATACAGATATACTCCAGATGGAAGAAGAGAGAGAACTAAGACTAAAAAGAAATGAAGAAAGACTCCGAGAAATATCGGACTCTATTAGAAAATGTAACATAAGAATTATAGGTATTCCTGAGGGAGAGGAGAGGGAAAGAGGAACAGAGAGCCTATTCAAGGAAATAATAGCTGAAAATTTCCCAAACCTGGGGAAGGAGCAGGAAATACCAGTAAGCGAAGCCAACAGGACTCCTATATATATTAACAGACAAAGGCCTTCACCACGACACCTAGTGGTAAGGCTAGCCAGGGTCAACGACAAAGAAACAATATTAAGGGCAGCTAGACAAAAACAAAAAATAACGTACAAAGGAACTCCCATCAGGCTCTCAGCGGATTTCTCAACAGAAACTTTTCAGGCTAGAAGAGACTGGAATGATATATTCAAAATACTAAAAGACAAAAACTTTCAGCCAAGAATACTCTATCCAGCAAAAATATCCTTCAAATATGATGGAGAAATAGTAACTCTCCCAGATAAACAAAAGCTAAGGGAGTTCATGGCCACGAGACCGCCACTACAAGAAATACTCAAGAAGGCCCTCAGGCCCGAAAACAAGAAGAGAAAGGGAACACAAAGCTTGGAGTAAGGAGAAAAGTAGGCAGACAAAATCAGAGAAATAGTAGATCTTTACCGGAATAGGTTAGCAACCACTTAAATACTAAACTCAAAGATCAAAGGAAGAAATTCACCAAAAATAAATTTAACCTCATCACTGTAAACACACAGCCACAACACAAGATAGAATAAGGTATAACAAGAGCAACTTAGAAGGGGAAGAGGAAAGTGACTGAATTGACTTAGTATAAGGAAATAGGAGGCTATCAGATAATGGACTATCTCATACAGAAGATTTTTTGCCCAAACCTCAAGGTAACCACTAAACAAATAATCAAATTAAAACCACATATGATAAACAAAGAGAAAACTAGAAGAATCATAAGACAGAACAACCAAACTGAATTGGCAGTCCAAAACAAATGGGACAAGAAACAAAGGAAATGCAAAAGAACCAGAAAATAAGTGACAAAACAGCAACATTCAACCCTCATATTTCAATAATTACCCTAAATGTAAATGGATTGAACTCTCCAATCAAAAGATACAGAGTGGCAGGATGGATTAAAAAGCAAGACCCAACAATATGCTGCCTTCAGGAAACACATCTTAGCACTAAAGACAAGCACAGGCTCAGAGTGAAAGGATGGAAGACAATACTCCAAGCTAATGGCAAACAAAAGAAAGCAGGTGTTGCCATACTCATATCAGACAAAGTAGACTTCAAGATAAAACAGGTTAAGAAAGACAAAGAAGGGAAATATATAATGATAAAAGGGACACTCCATCAAGAAGACATATCACTTATAAATATATATGCACCCAACATAGGAGCACCAATGTACATAAAACAACTATTAACAAACCTAAAAGGAGAAATCAACAACAACACAATAATAGTAGGGGATCTTAACACCCCACTTACAGCAATGGATAGATCATCCAGACAAAAAGTTAATAAAGAAATATTAGACTTAAATGAAAAACTGGACGAGATGGACCTAGTAGACATATACAGAGCACTCCACCCAAAAACAGCTGACTACACATTCTTCTCAAGCGCGCATGGAACATTCTCTAGGATAGACCATATGTTGGGAAACAAAGCAAGCCTCAATAAATTTAAGAGGATTGAAATCATAACAAGCATCTTTTCAGACCATAAGGCTATGAAACTGGAAATGAACCAGGAAAAAAAAACTGGGAAAGTGACAAAAATGTGGAGATTAAACAACATGCTACTGAACAACCAATGGATCATTGATGAAATTAAAGGAGAAATCAAAAACTATCTGGAAACAAACGAAAATGATAACATGCCATATCAAACCATATGGGATGCAGCAAAAGCGGTCCTGAGAGGGAAACTCATAGCGATACAAGCCCACCTTAACAAACAAGAAAAAGCCCTAATAGGCAACCTTAAATTACACCTAACAGAACTAGAA
This sequence comes from Diceros bicornis minor, assembly GCF_020826845.1. NCBI lineage: Eukaryota > Metazoa > Chordata > Mammalia > Perissodactyla > Rhinocerotidae > Diceros > Diceros bicornis. The sequence continues at coordinate 3,609,139 of NC_080763.1, read as the reverse complement.
AAAGAAGAACAAACAAAGCCCAAAGCCAGCAGAAGGAGAGAAATAATAAAAATCAGAGCAGAAATAAATGATATTGAGACCAAAAAAACAGTAGAAAGGATTAATGAAACAAAGAGTTGGTTCTTCGAGAAGATAAACAAAATAGACAAACCCTTAGCCAGGCTAACTAAGAAAAAAAGAGAAAAGGCTCAAGTAAATAAAATTAGAAATGAAAGAGGAGAAATTACAACGGATACCATGGAAATACAGAGGATTATAAGAGAATACTATGAGAAATTATATGCCAACAAATCGGACAATCTAGAAGAAATGGATAAATTCTTAGACTTATACAACCTCCCAAAATTGAACCAAGAAGAAATGGAGAATCTGAATAGACCAATCACAAGTAAAGAGATTGAAATAGTAATCAAAAACCTCCCAAAAAATAAAAGTCCAGGACCAGATGGCTTCTCCAGTGAATTTTACCAAACATTCAAAGAAGATTTAATACCCATCCTCCTCAAACTATTCCAAAAAATAGAGGAAGATGGAACACTTCCTGAATCATTCTACGAGGCCAACATCACCCTGATACCGAAACCAGACAAAGACAATACAAAGAAAGAAAATTACAGGCCAATATCGCTGATGAACATTGATGCAAAAATCCTCAACAAAATATTGGCAAACCGAATACAACAATATATTAAAAAGATCATACACCATGATCAAGTGGGATTTATACCAGAGACGCAGGGATGGTTCAACATCCGCAAATCAATCAACGTGATACATCACATCAACAAAACAAAGAATAAAAACCACATGATCATCTCAATAGACGCAGAGAAGGCATTTGACAAGATACAACATCCATTTATGATAAAAACTCTCAATAAATTGGGAATAGAAGGAAAGTACCTCAACATAATAAAGGCCATATATGACAAACCCACAGCTAACATCATACTCAACGGGGAAAGACTGAAAGCCATTCCTCTGAGAACAGGAACGAGGCAGGGCTGCCCACTCTCACCACTCCTGTTCAACATAGTACTGGAGGTTTTGGCCAGAGCAATTAGGCAAGAAAAAGGAATAAAAGGAATCCAAATAGGTAACGAAGAAGTGAAACTCTCACTATTTGCAGATGACATGATTGTATATATAGAAAACCCTAAAGAATCTGTTGGAAAACTGTTAGAAACAATCAACAACTACAGCAAAGTTGCAGGGTACAAAATCAATCTACAAAAATCAGTTGCATTTCTATATGCTAATAATAAACTAACAGAAAGAGAGCTCAAAAAGATAATACCATTTACAATTGCATCAAAAAGAATAAAATACCTAGGAATAAATCTTACCAAGGAGGTGAAGGACCTATACAATGAGAACTACAAGACATTATTGAGGGAAATCAACGATGACATAAAGAAATGGAAAGATATCCCATGCACGTGGATTGGAAGAATAAACATAGTTAAAATGTCTATATTACCTAAAGCAATCTACAGATTCAATGCAATCCCAATCAGAATCCCAATGACATTCTTCACAGAAATAGAAAAAAGAATACTAAAATTTATATGGGGCAACAAAAGACCCCGAATAGCTAAAGAAATCCTAAAGAAAAAGAACAAAGCAGGAGGCATCACAATTCCTGACTTCAAAACATACTACAAAGCAATAGTAATCAAAACAGCATGGTACTGGTACAAAAACAGACACACAGATCAATGGAACAGAATTGAAAGCCCAGAAATAAAACCACACATATACGGACAGCTAATTTTCGACAAAGGTGCTAAGGACATGCAATGGAGAAAGGAAAGTCTCTTCAATAAATGGTGTTGGGAAAACTGGACATCCACATGCAAAAGAATGAAAGTGGACCATGTGCTATCGCCATACACAAAAATTAACTCAAAATGGATCAAAGACCTGAAGGTGAGACCTGAAACTATAAAACTCATAGAAGAAAATATAGGCAACACACTATTTGACATTGGGTTTAAAGGAATCTTTTCGGATGACATGCCTACCCAGACTAGGGAAACTAAAGAAAAAATAAACAAGTGGGACTTTATCAGACTAAAGAGCTTTTATAAGACAAATGAAATCAGAATCAAGATGAACAAACAACCAACCAGCTGGGAGAGAATATTTGCAAAACATACATCTGACAAGGGGTTGATCTCCATAATATATAAAGAACTCACACAATTGAACAACAAAAAAACAAACAACCCAATCAAAAAATGGGCAGAGGAAATGAACAGACACTTCTCCAAGGAAGATATACAGATGGCCAATAGGCACATGAAAAGATGCTCAACATCACTAATCATCAGGGAAATGCAAATCAAAACAACACTAAGATACCACCTCACGCCCGTTAGAATGGCTATAATCACCAAGACAAAAAACAACAAATGTTGGAGAGGATGTGGAGAAACAGGAACCCTCATACACAGCTGGTGGGAATGCAAATTGGTGCAGCCTCTATGGAAAACGGTATGGAGATTCCTCAAAGAATTAAAAATAGAGATGCCCTATGATCCAGCCATCCCACTACTGGGAATCTATCCAACGCACCTGAAATCAACAATCCAAAGAGGCTTATGCACCCCTATGTTCATTGCAGCATTATTCACCATAGCCAAGAAGTGGAAGCAACCTAAGTGTCCCTCGACTGACGATTGGATTAAGAAAATGTGGTATATATATACAATGGAATACTACTCAGCCATAAAAAAAGACAAAATCGTCCCATTTGCAACAACATGGATGGGCCTGGAGCGTATTATGTTAAGTGAAATAAGCCAGAAAGAGAAAGACAAACACTGTATGATCTCACTCATATGTGGAATATAAACCAACACATGGACAGAGAAAACTGGACTGTGGTTACCCGGGAAGTGGGGGTGGGGGGTGGGGGGTGGGCACAAGGGGTGAAGGGAGTCATATATGGGGTGAAGGACAAACAAAAATGTACAACCCAAAATCTCACAATGTTAGAAACCATTAAAATATCAATAAAAATGTAAAAAAAAAAAAAAAAAAAAAAAAAAAAAACTTATAGAACTATACACTAAAAAGGGCAAATTTTTCTGAATGCAAATTATTGCTCAGTAAGTCTGACTTTTAAAAATACCTTTTCAGGGAGTAGTTACAAGAAATCTGTTTGGAGGTGTTCAAAGGGAACTGAAGTTTGAGCTCTTGTTCAGATCCTACCTTCACAATTTTACCAGGATTATGCTGGTGACAAATAAGACATGAACCAGAAACACCTTCAGTAGTTTCCACGCTAACGTTGATCAAGTACAGTACCAAATTTATCCTTACTCTGCTGGGTAATTTCTCGTAAATTTTTGGAGGTCCCATTTGAGAACTTCTGGAGCTATTAAGAATCCAGAGTGCCAGAGACTATTCTCATGTGATTTGCATCCAGATTTCTCCCAGTTTCTTTTTCTGACTCTGAGGCCAATCACTTCCATTCTATAATAGCCTCTTTGAACCTCTGCAAAGATTTGGTCTCAGGATTTTGTGGGTGCTAGGATCTTAGAAGGGACTGCCTCTCAGATACAATGATCGTTTATTTTATCTTCCATGTTATCCCCCTTTGCATGAGCTCCTACCTTTATAGTAGCTACCTCCTTAGGAAGCATCAGAACACACAAAATTTCTTTAAGCTGCTGACCATTTTTAATAGAGTTTCCTAGGGTTAAAAACCTTTGTTGTATCCAAAGCATTCCAAAACCATGGACTTATCCAAAATCATATCTGCTATCAGTGTATATGTTAACTCTCTCATCACTAACTAATTGACAAGCTCTGATGAGTACAACAAGCTATGCCACTGGCACAGATTTTTGCCTCTGGCAAGGGGTCATATTTTGGAAGTGAAGTGAGATCTGTTACAGTGCATCCCACCTGATATTTTCCTGTTTTGATTTTAAGGTATGACCTGTCAACAAACAAGATTAAGTCTGAATTTTCTAAAGGGATTTTAATAAATCAGTTTGGGACACAATAGCTCACAAACAGAGGTTGAACAGAAATGAATTTCTCCTTCTTCAGATAGTGGAAGAATAGCACAATTTAAAGGACCATATGTTGAATGGGAGAACATAACTGAATTTCATAAGGGATAACTCTACTTGCTGAGAATGTTGCATATTTTCAGTGTGCAACAAAGATTATACAGTGTGAAGGACTATTAGGTTTAAAGGAGACCCTAAAACCAAGTCAGCAGAAGCCTCCATAGCTTAGCTGCTGCAGGGACTGCCCTTAGACAAGGACAGGAGGTTTGGCTACTGAGTCAAGAGAATGTAGTAAGCTATTGGTGTCTGATGAATTCCAAGAAGGTGGATCAGAACACCTCTCAAGTAAAAAAAGGTAGAAAGATTTATGATAATTAGGAAAGCCAGGCCTGTTAATGTTTAGGCTCACAGGGAACCGGTTTTGTCACCAACTCATTGAGGAACTCAGAGGGTTTTTGGAAGCATTTAACTGTTTCTCCAAATTGTTTTTTTTTTTCTTTTTTGTTATGTTAGGAGATGCAATCACCAACCACCCTGAACAAGACCAAGCCTCACCCAAGAGCAGCAACTGCACAGATGAGCCAAGAGATGACCTAAATTCATCCTTTACTTAACATGTGATGTATGTGAAAGCATGTTTTCCAACTGAGCCTGTGCAAGAAAATACCCACCTCTCACCTTTGAATATTCATTCCCCATCCAAAATAAAAGGCCCCTGCTGTCCTGTGCTTGGGGAGTGCCACAACTTTGGAAATGATTCCACATGGTTTCCTATTTGCTGTGAATAAACTCTACTTTGTGTGATAACTACTTCTGGTGGAGAGTCTGATTTTACCTCGCCAAGGAGGGAACCCAATTTGGTTTGGTAACCAAACTGGTTACGTATGACTTAGTTAAGTCATATGATGGCATGATAATATCAGTAGCCAGTGACATCCAGGAATCTCCTTAATTGTCTCTTATTACTACTCTGGGAAATTTTTTAATAGTCTGTAGTCTGTCAACAGTAAGGTATTTACCTCCAGACAAACCATGTCCTAGCTAATAACAGAATTGTAACTTCTCTTTGGAAATCTTACATCTTTCTGAGCTAAAACAGTAAATTGATGGAAGGGTTAGTCTTAGAGCTTACCTCATCTCTGGAACACAAAAAGGTCATCCATATATTGCATGAGAATAGAATTACAAGTCCTCATTGAGGACTTGTGAGACGTAGGAGGATACCGCAATAAACCCCCAGAACCTAACCATCAGGTGCATTATTGATTTTCCGCAGAGAAGCTAAACAAGTTCTGACTATTTTGATCTACAGGGACACTAGAGAAAAGAGAACACAGGTCTACAACTATAAAATATATAGCCTCAGAGTCACCAAAGACGAGCTAATATTTAGGTTTGCTACTATGGGTGTTATACAAAATTCAACTAGCCTTTGTATGCAGCTACATTGCCTAGTGATAACAATAGCCCACTAGTTCTGTCCCTGTGTAACCACACCCTACATGAGTGGGAGTGGACTGAAGGGGAGGCACTTGCTAGACTAATATTGCTGCTGATAATCTAGACTAGCACAGTGGCCTAACCTAACATCCCTTCCAAAGGTGGTAAAGTTCGGGCATAAATAGAGGGAAGGAAGATTCATAGCTGAGGGTAGAGGAATGAACAAATGGGTTACACAATGAGGGAAAGAAAATATTACTTCAGTATCAGTATTCGTATTATATTAGTATTAGTATCACTGATGAGTGCAAATACTATATTAACACTTCAAAAGAGGCTCAGACCAAGAGATGATATTGTCTCTTAGCTCAATCACACTAGATGCCCAAAGATGAAGCTGTTGGGAAAGAGGGAGAATCCCCCTCTGCCCTTTCCCTTAAGGTTTTTATGGCTGGCCAAATAATTAAAGGACAGGTTAGCAGGAGAAAAGAATACCAAGTTTAATAACATGTATACATTGGAGAAACCAGGAAACTGAGTTTCTCAAAAAATGGCCAAAGCCACCACCTTAAATACCATCTTCAGCTAAAGACAAAGGAGGATGTTGGGGGTGGGGGGAATCAGTTATGGGAGATTACCAGAAAAGCACAGTAAACAAGAGTAAGGTGATTATGCAGATTTAAGGCCTCACCTTCCACACTGATAAGTTTCTAGAGATGAGGTCATCCCCCCTCTTCCCAGTACAGAGAGGGAGATATCTTTACAAATGGAGATTTCCCTTATAAATGTAAATGTTTGTCTGGCAACTCTTTTCAGGGCCACCTAGAGAATGTGGCCTGGGAGAGACAGAATTTTGGATAAGAGGGGTTTGGTGCCTTTCCTATTATAATGTCTATTTTACATTAGATTACAGCCATCATATGATAGTGGCTCCTTCCTGGAACAAGTCTTCTATGTTAAATTCTTTAGGCAGTTTGGGAGAGGTCAAATGTCTGTCAGAGAAAATAATCAAGGTAAATAGATATATTTCAGGGTGGCTAATTTTGATCTCCCACAAAGCCATATACTGTTAAGACCACTCCTGCATTTGGAACCTCACAAGATCAAATGGAAGCCTGAAAACCTGAGTGCCCTCACCCTGGGAAACATTTTGGTCATATAATATGATGATGGACTGAGCTAATTATTAATGACTAAATGGGACTCTAGTCATGTGCCAATATCTTTTGACTTATTTTTCAGGTTACATCTACCATACTATACACTGACAATGCTGGTAAGATTATAATGCTAATTATAATACTGATATTGATACTCAAATTTATTAGGAGATTGAGTTAAAATTATCCTATCCCTACCTACTCCACACTGACTACTCCAAATGTTAGGCATATAAAAAGAATAATAGCCAAAGGCCACAAGGTGGCCTGTTGTATATATAATAAAGAATTTCACTGGCCTTAATCCCTGGTTCCTGTGAGGGAGATTCTAAATCCATGGAATTTCTGGAGTGATGGGAGTTTCTTTGTTATTTATGAGCCCCTTGAATCACACCTGTGTTTATGCTAAGGGTAAGATGGCTCAGGATGGGGGCTGGTCACCAGAAAGATCAGCCATGTGCTTCGGCAGTTGAGGATTTGAGCTAGCTTGACTTCTGGGGAGGGGAGGAGGACTAGAGATTGAGTTCAATCACATGGCCAATGATTAAATCAGTCATGCCTGTGTTATGAAACCCCAATAAAAGCTCTAGCTTCTTGGTTGGTGAACACATCACTGTGCCAGGAGGGTAAGGTACTCAAAATCCATAGGGAAAGGGCTTGGAAACTCTGCATTTGCAACCCTCCCAGACCTCGCCCTATGTGTCTTTTCATTTGGCTGTTCCCAGCGTGTATCTTTTATAATTGTCAACCAAGGAAAAGTCACTACAATTTAAATAGCAGATTTTTATTTGGACAATTAGAATTGCAATTCAGGAGACACAGATTCAGGTAGAAACCCAAAACATGTTTCGATTACAGGAGAGGGACTTTTTATGGGAAAAAGGGAGGATGTGGTAATTTGCATTAAAGGAGAGTTTATTGATGTTATATGAGGTAAGGCTAAGTTTGTGTTTCAGAGATTGGTTTGAGATTCAGTCATCAGGCAAAAGGCTAGATTTGTACTTCATTGATTGGTTAATGATTCAGTCATAAGCAAAGTCCAGCTTTACCAGTTCTTATAAACAAGATATTCTTGCCCTTACTAACTTCTTGGAATTGACACCAAACCTCTTATCTCAAATTCTTGTGCCTGATGTGCGATAAGCCAATCACTGAGACATCAAAAGGTGCTTGGAGATGGAGAAAGGTTTAACGAGTTGGCCAAAATGAGAAGGCTGGAGAACATGTTCTCTCAAATCCACCTTAACAAGGGAAGAAAGCAGGGGATTTTATAGAGCTAAGGAGATTGGGAGAAGAAGTTTCAGAGAAACAAAGGGGAAATCTGTTTCTTTCACTCCAGGTAAGCCCTAGGGCAATCAGACTTCTGGGCATCAACTGCAGCTGGGGGCTGGTTATCTGGTGATTGTAACTTCATTAAAGGCATTCCTTTTCTTTTGCCAAACAAGCTTATAAATCCTTGTGACCCTTGAGTCACCCCTGAGGTTAAACAATAAAACAGCAAATTAACAAGATTAACTTCTTTTCATCTGTGTCTGTGTTGGGAACAAGATTGAAGGGTTATCATGTTCTTACTGAATATTTACAGTAACCCTCAGGTGCTCAGCTTCACGATGTTGGTGGTTTGGTCCAGACTGGAAGATAAAGAAAACAAGATGTGCTAGGCAATTCCTCTGAAATGGCTACTCTGGCTATATTTTACTATGGCTCCACTTGTTATCTTTCACATAATAAAACTGTAATTGTAAGTATAACACTTTCCTGAAGTTCTGTGAGTCACCTTGGTGAATTATCAAAGCTGAGGGGGGTCATGGAAACCCTGTGGATTTATAGGCAGTTGGTCAGAAGTGCAGATGGTGTCTGAAGTGGGGCAGTTGCTGTGGACTGGGCCCTTAAATCTTGGGAGTTTGATGCAAATTCTGAGTGGTTAGTGTCAGAATTCAACTGTATTGCACTGTAGGGGAGCAGGATTTGCCACCTCATAATGTGTCTCTGCAGCTTGATTATTTTTAAGAACAAAAGACTCAGAAAGAAACTTTGACCTCCCTGCTTAACTGCCTAAAAGAATTTAAGATAGAAGGCCTGTTCCAGGAAAGAGCTATCACCATAGATAACTATAGTATAACGTGAACCAGATGTGGTAGACAGGGAGGAACCCAGCAAGGCCCATTTGATCAAAGTCCTCTCCATGTCCCAATGTCTTTGCAAGACAGGGCAAACATTTGTTTACCAAACATTTGCTTTTCCATCTCCATGAGAATTGCCTTCCTCCCCTTTGAAGTCCCAAACCACTACCCCCAACACGCTCTTTTGTCTTTAGTTGAAGATGGTATTTTAGGTTGTGGCTTTGGCCCTTTTGGTGAGTTACTCAGTTTTCCTGGGTTTCTCCTGTGTATACATGTTATTAAACTTTGTTTGATTTTCTCCTGTTAATCTGTCTCATGTTGATTTACTTCTTAGAGTAGCCAGAAGAACCTAGAGGGTAGAGGAAGATTTCTTCCTCCCCTACAGCAGCACAACAGTTGGTATCAAAATAACAGGATAGTGGGGAATGACTATCTTATTTATGGCCCTGAGGTCCTGAATGATTTTATATCCCTGCCCATTGAGTTTTCAAACTGAAAAGATAAGAGTATTACAAGGACAGGAACAAAGTATAATAACTCCTTTCTCTATTAGGCTCTCAGCTTTTGGTTTTAATCTTTATTTAGCTTCTGGTTTTAGAGGGCATTGTACAAGTTTTGGTAGAGGTTTAGATGAGTTAATCTGAACTTTGATGGGTTCAAAACCAACAAACCTGCCTATATTGTATAAATTTTTTTGCTGGCACTCTTTGATATCTTCAATTTTGGCTTGATTCAGGCTCAGGGATACCTGTAGGTCAATGGCCAAATTAGTTATGACTTCATTGTAAATAGGGGAGTCTCTAGAGATTTCAAGGTAGAGACCATGGGAGAACACGTAAAATGGCAATTTCATTTGCATAGTAAGTCTCTCTCTATTAAGTTAGTAGGTATAGTGTCACAAAGAAAGAAAGAATATTCTGCAGTTAAAGGTCCCATGGTCACAGTTAAGGTCTGGGCCGTGGAGAATATCTGAGAATTATTAGAGATACCCCAAACTGAGTAGTGTGCTGACCCCAGGGAAGTAGTAGTATAACAATGTAGAGTTTATGGGTGACATTGTAGGGCCTGTATTTAGAGTAATTTCTCCTTCTGAGCTTAAGGGTAAAACAAAAAATTGGGCCATTGATTCTCAGTCAGAGCACCTTCATTGACCACTTACTTTATTGTTTTCCCTTTTAGTTTCTTAGTTAACACAGACAACTGTTTTTCCAATGTCTTTTCTGTTTACAGAAACCACATGTGTCTTTATAAAGAGGCTCCTTCTTCCCGTGGTTAATGACTGGAGTGAGTGCATCTAGTTGTTTTACCTGTAAGGCTATCAATTTATTCTGAGTCTTATTCTGTTTTTATTTTAAGACTCTTTTCAGTATATTCAGCAAGGTGTTAGAGATCTGGCAATGGAGCTATTTCCCACACTGGTTCCCTCACCAAAGCCACTCAGCAAAGGTGGTCGATGGACCTTCCACACTTCCAACTGTGCACAGGAATGTGGTCCTCTTGAGCCTAGAACAACCTCCATAAAAACCAGCTCAGATAGACTCTGACTACCTTCCTCACCTCCTCCCGGTCACTGAATTCAGCTGTCTCCAGAAAGCGATCATCATCTTTCAGCTGCTTCCTGGGTAATGACCAGGATGAAAGGGGTATGGGTTTATATAAACCTATTCTGAAAATCTAGGATTCAACACTGACCTCTGGGCATACTTCTTTCTTTTCCTAACAGCAACCCCAGGCTGGCCTGGTTTGCACATCTTCCAGGTGGCAGCCTAGCCAAAAGGGAGCCCAGGGCACTCAAACTTATTCTAGTTCAGTCTCCTGGATTGTCTTGTTGGATCAACATATTCCTATATCATAAGGATAATAACCACTTTGTTGAATACACTGCTCATCAACTCCTTCTACAGTGGCCCAAGTGAGCCAAAGTAGGGGATATAGCGGGTATCTGTGATTTTTATAAAAATCCTGTGCCTGTCTTGTAACTGACAGGACAAAATCTTTCCAGACAAAATGTCTGGGTGCAGTAGGGGATGACTGGGGGGACAGGGGTGAAATTATAGCTACTGGAATGGATCACACTGATTTTGTGGTGGTGAAGGGACAGCAACACCTTGGCCCTTAGGAGGGACCACCTCAGATTCCAAAGATATGGAGGACGAGGGACATTAATGATCTTTGTCTTTTAGAATCAGCGTAATGCCTTCCTCACAAAGAAAAATGCCCTAATTACAAGCAGGAAAAAGTACCTGGTTAGAAATAATTACAAGCACTTTAAATTTAACTTACTGCTGGCTTTGTCTTCCCCCATTAGATGACTCTGACATGATTTGATTGCCATTTCCCTTAAGCTTATCCAGAGTCTATCAGAAAAAACAGAGGATAACCCCAGATTTTGCACCGCCCATGCAAAACCCCAGTCATTATCTCTGACGTCTTCCCCACTATGTTCTCCATCATTTTGTGAGGCAGAAAAATGTCACCTGGCTGATGGCATGGACAAACAGGACAGGTTGGACTGGGTACCTTCAGATAGTTACTCCAAAAACAAGGATTAGACTCAATTTTTGGAACTAAACTGGGAAGCCTAAGGCAGGCCAGCCGACAGGGACTCTACATGGAGCCACTGCCAACCTGTGCCCTCAGACTCATGTAAGTCCCACTTGGAGGAACCTAATAATCATAAACAACATTTTCCTTCCAGGGGCACCATGTGAGCCTCTGGGACTACACTTGTGTGGAAGCCAGGCATTAAATTCTCTCCCTCCCAAAATCAGGGTGACTTACACCTGAGGGGTGGTCACAAGAGACCTTCAAGTTTTTGAGGAAACACCACCAAGAGATCACGTAGCCTTCAGATGACTGTGAAGATCTGTCCAAAATGAGGCTGCCCTCGCTTACTGGGAGGCGTTCCCAGAGGGATAACTGATTCATTATTTATGTGCATCCTTGTAGGAATTATCCCTATGATGAGAGTCATCAAATTAGAAAAGGCGGTGTAAATTTTGTCCCTGACTTTAGTTGACATGATCAATGACAGGTCAGGGTTGAGGCTGAGCTACAGGTGGCAGGTGGAACCCTCTGTCCTGTGCTTTTTCCGTACAGGCTGGTGCTGCTGACCTTACTGGCATAAGGAGTCCAGAAGTTCTGTGCTAGGAGGTCTGACCTCCTTATGGCAGGTTCAGGATAAAGTCACAATAGGTAATACTTAAGAAGCAAGGTGCACACAGAAGGAGGGAGCTGGAAGTACAAGTCCATGAAGTTGGCCAACTAGTAATGGGTCCAGAAATCTTTCTTCCAGCTTGTAGCAAAGCCAAGCACAATGAATGTGTTGAAACCTTGCCCTCCGCCTGGCTGTCCTTCTACAGAGTGTGTTTATATGCTAAGGCTGAAGAGTTCTCCCAAGCATGCCTATAGGTATTTGCAAGCATGTAGCTCGTCAAGGTACTGGCCAGTGGCTGAATACTTGAGAGAAGAGGCTAGAAGAAAAGATTGCAATCCATAGTTTTAGTAAAAGGATTTGTTCTAGGTAAATGTGTAGAGAGAATCAAAGATGGGTACTGGGTGATTCAGTTGGCCAGGAAGTAAGGTCTAGTACAGAGGCACTCCTCGAGTATATGGTTAAACCCATTTTCTCTGGCCACTGGCTTGGGGGTAATTGTGGTAGAGTTGTGGATGTGTACTTGGAAAGCTTTGAAAGTGCTCTCCAAAACACAACTACAAATTAGAGATCCTGGTCTTAGATAATGGAGTTGGGGAAACCACTGAGTGGAGAGACCTTTCATAGGATCTAGCTGTGATGTCCAAGAGCTATAGGGATATCAAGCAACAAATGTGGCCATTTTGATTGAGTAGTCAACACAGACCAGGTTGGCATGGGGCCCTGACCTGCGTGAAGTGCACAGAGAATGTTCGTTCTCCTCTTCTCCTCCGGAAGTCTGTTGGAAGGTCCCCTCAGAGAACTCTCCCCACCAACAGAATCATCACAGTAGAAATTTGCAGTGGAAGAGCATATCCAGGCAGACAGAGGACCTAAGATAATACTCCCTGACAATCCTATCCTACTCCCTTGAGGGGAATGAAAGAAATCCTAAAGTTTATTATTTCCAAGTAGGGAACAGAAAGGAGCTGAAAGTGAGAGCTAGTAGGCCTGCCAAGGGCTATGTGATGCATGGTGAGGGGGCCCTATAGCCAAGGCTGCGAGAGGATGGACAAAACCCAAGACCAAGCTGGAGTATGACCTGGGCCAGGACTGCCAATTCAACAGGGGAAGGCTGCCAGGCTCGCCTCAAACAGTCTTGATGCATTGTCAAGGCTGAAGATACATCAGCAGTGGGTATCAGCAAAAGGAGCAGCCACAAACCAGACACACACACGCACACACGCATGCACGCACGCACACAGACACAGCCAGGATAAGCACCTGGAGCTTAAAGTAACCCCTGAAAAGTCAGGAAGAAGGGAGAGCGAGGGAGGCCTGAACATGCCTGGGTCCCGAGACTGAGTTTTAAACCAGAAATGACTGGATAAATTTAAATGGACACAGTCAGGTTTTAATCATCAGTGGAAGCAGGGATAGGAGAGTAAAAGCCAAAGTCTCAGTTGTTTCTTGAACCACCAGGCCCCCTCCTGCCCCAGAGCTTTGCCCAGGCTGTTATCTCTGCTCTTTCCCCAGATACGTGCGCAAGACTAACTCACTGACGTCCCTCAGTCTTTGCTCAATGAGGCCTACCTCATTGAGTGCCCACCCTAGTTAAAACCAAAGTCCTCCCATTCCCTGAACTCCTGCTACCTGTCAGCCTGCTCCAGTTTCTCCACAGCACATTGCACCTTCCAACATACCATGTCATCTACTTCTGTATTGTGATGATTCTCATTCTCAATCTGCTCACTCCCCAACAGCAGGACACTTTTCTATTTTTTCACCGCTGTGTCCAAAACACCAAGAAGAGGACCTGGCACATCACAGGTGCTTTAAAAATATCTTTTGAACAAATAAATCACTTTAAAAATTACCTGACCTGTCTTAGTCCATTCAGGCTGCTATGACAATACCAGAGACTGAATAGATTATACAGAACTCTCTCTCCCAGTTCTGGGTCTGAAAGTCTGAGAACAGGGTGCCAGCCTTGGTCAGGTGAGGGCCCTCTTATGGTGACAGACTTCTTGTTGTCTCCTCACATGGCAGAAGGGACAAGGGAGTTCTCTCAGGCCTTTTTCATAAGGGTACTAATCTCATTCATGAGGGCTTTGCCCTCATGACCTAATCACCTCCCAAAGGCCCCACCACTTTCAGGGTTAGGATTTCACCATATGAATTTTGGAGGGATGCAAACATTCAGACTATAACACGGCCCGTAGTCAGTGCTATGTAAGTGTTAATTCTCGAGGAGGAATATCTAGATCAAAAGGAAGAAGAAAGAATTTTTGAGTATAAAAATAAAATTCTCAGAGTTGTTAAATTAGCAAAGCTAAACCTCCCTTAATTCACTTTAACTTAGAAAAAGCCAGTTGGTAAAGTTACATTTGCACGATAATTTAAAAGAGTTTTGTTATTTATAATCATGAATAGCAATTCTTTTAACAGAATGTCCAGGCAGCATTTCCTTTGGGTCTACCTTAACGACATATTTTAATCAGGAGATATTGGCATATAAACAAGAACAGAGTCAAAGCGCTTAATACCACTCCTTTTTAGATACAGGTGAAAAGTTGGTACCTAAAAACATCCTCTCTATAGCAACACTAATTATATTAATCTGCTAGGGCTGCCGTAAGAAAGCACCACAGGCTGGGTGACCTGAACAACAGATGCTTCCTCTCTCACAGTTCTGGAGGCTGGAAGTCTGAGACGGAGGTGTCGGCAGGCCTGGTTTCTTCCGAGCCTCTCTCTCCTTGGCTTGCCGGTGGCTGTCCTTTCCCTGCATCCTCACGTGGTCTTTCCTCTGTACATGTCTTTGTCCAAATCTCTTCTTATGAGGATACCAGTCATATGGAATTAGGGCCCACCCTAATTTTAACTTAACCACCTCTTTAAGGATGCTATCTCTGAGTCACATTCTGAGGTACTGAGGGTTCGGATTTCAACATATGAATTCTGGGAGAACACAACTCAGCCCATAACATTAAGAAAATTAAAAGAGAAAGATATTTGTATTGACAACGGATAAAATTAAGCTAGATCTTTCCTTAGCTAAGCCTAATATGACAAGGTATATAAGGTACAACACAGGTCTCTTTTGAAATCTTTTCAAACTGGTTAACTTTAAAGTACACACTCAGAACAAATTTGAAATTCTTTTCGATATTTTTGGCCTATAATTGTACTTTGTACCTAGACAATGGTACTCTTTAGGAGTATTACTTGATCAGTTTCTGAAACTTTGAAGAAGGGACTGTTATTTGAGGAAAGGAGTGCTTTTTGTAAATGCCATCCATTTCGTTCTCTATTAAAAATAAAGAAAATGGATGGTTTTTAAATCTCAATGTCTTCCCTGAGTTTATACAGTTTCATAAGAAATCAGGCATTTTTAAATCACTTTTTGATCCAAGAAGCGTGTTGTCTTTTAAAAAATAACTATTAGTGAGTAACATATCTTTGGCCCTCTAAGCGTTAGAGAGCTATAATCGCTAGAGTAGTTGTGCATCCCTCCCTATAATGAAAGGAAATGACATCGTAACTATGTAATTGTAGTGATTCCCTATTTGACTTTCTGCTCCTCCCAGCCCCCTTTCTGGGAATCATCCTTTCCCTCACTTCACATGCTACACAGGGAGCCATTGCCAGTGTTTCCCCATCAGCAGAGAAGAGGAGCCCTGTGCAAATGAGTCAGTAAGAATCTGGCATCAGGATCAAAAGTCTATTCAGCCATCAAGAAATAAAAAGACAACCCCAAAATGGGAGAAAATATTTGCAAATCATATATCTGATGAGGGACTTGTCTCCAAAATATATAAAGAACTCTTACACTCAACAAATATCCCAATTTTTTAAATGGGAAAAGGATTTGAATAGATATTTCTCCAAAGAAGACATAAAAATGGACAATAAGTACATGAAAAGATATTAAACATCATTCTTCATCAAGGAAATGCAAGTCAATACCACAAAGAAATACCATTTCACACTACTAGAGCGGCTATAATCAAAAAGACAGCAAATGTTGGCAAAGATGTGGAGAAATTGGAACCCTTATACATTGCTGGTAAGATTGAAAAATGGTGCAGCCACTTTAGAAAACATGGATGAACCTTGAAAACATTTTGCTGAGGGAAAGAACAGAGACATAAAGGCCACATACTGTATGATTCTATTTCCATGATATGTCCAGAATAGGCAAATCCATAGAAACAGAAAATAAATTAGTGATTTCACGCAGCTTGGAGTAGAGGGGAAATGGAGAATGACTGCTGACAGGTATGGGATTTCTTTGGGGGACGATGGGGGGAATAAAAATCTTCTGGAATTAGATAGTAGTGATTGAGGCATAACTTTCTGAATATACAATCAATTGTCATTTTTCACGGTAATTGTGTTCTATAAAGTTGCCGCAACACTGAATTAATAAGCCCTGCACCGTTGCTTCTAAGGGAAATATAGGATTAGGTTCCCATAAGCTTTTGGTCATAACATTTTCATCTACCAATCAGTACGCGACCTTGTTTTATGTGTGTTCAGACACCTTGTTCAGTATATATTTTTTATGCAGTATTTCATTATACTAAAACACTGGACAAGAAGAGTTGAACATTTTCTTCACCGTGAGTAATGTGACAGCAAATTTCTTTGGCTTTCACCCTCACAGCAATGCTATCCACTATATGCTTTTTTAAAGTTGGTTATCATCTCTTGAATCTACAAATTTAGCTGCTTGTCCATCTTCTGCAGAGCTTCATCACATGCTATAGATGTTATTTTAGCACTTTCCAGAGTAGCCTCATGGACAGATTGCAAATTTCCTCTTCCTTTTTCTGGATATACTGCATTGTTGATTCATTAACATTGAACTCACAGCCAACAGCACTATACTCACGCCTGAATGAAGCTTTTCTAACACATCTATTTTCTCTGTGAGGCACATCACAGCCTTCTAGTGCTTAGGAACACTAACCAGCGCTTCAGCACTACACTTGGGGGCCACTTTAAATAGTAACATCACCAACAAAAAGCACAAAAATGCAAAAAACGTGGCAGTAAATAGAACACAAAAAGGGGATTTGTCTTTAGTATGAGTGTTGTTCAACCTCAGGTGAAAACGTGTGCATCCAGCAATTCAAATTTTTCACCACTCTGCACATGTCCATGAATGATTCACTATGAAAAACTACTGAGCTCTACACTTTATTTTTTTTTTTCCTGGTATATCTTCAAGTTTTTATTGATGTTAATATTCTATACATAACAACTCAGGAAGAAAAAGGGTTTGTTTTTTTTTTTCACATCATTATACTTCTATTTCTGCATAGATTACATCATGTTCACCACCCAAATACTAATTACAACCCATCACCACACACATGTGCCGAATTATCCCTTTCGCCCTCCTCCCTCCCCCCTTCCCCTCTGGTAACCACCAATCCAATCTCTGTCCCTATGTGTTTGTTTATTGTTGTTATTATCTACTACTTAATGAAGGAAATCATATGGTATTTGACCTTCTCCCTCTGACTTATTTCACTTTGCATAATACCCTCAATGTCCATCCATGTTGTCACAAATGGCTGGATTTCATCGTTTCTTATGGCTGAGGAGTATTCCATTGTGTATATATACCACATCTTCTTTATCCATTCGTCCCTTGACGGGCACTTAGGTTGCTTCCAAGCCTTGGCTATTGTGAATAATGCTGCAATGAACACAGGGGTGCATGTATCTTTATGCATTGGTGTTTTCAAGTTGTTTGGATACATACCCAGCAGTGGAATAGCTGGATCATATGGTAGTTCTATCCTTGATTTTTTAAGGAATCTCCATACTGTTTTCCATAGTGGCTGCACCAGTTTGCACTCCCACCAGCAGTGTATGAGAGTTCCCTTCTCTCCACATCCTCTCCAACACTTGTTGTTTCCTGTCTTGTTAATTATAGCCATTCTGATGGGCGTGAGGTGATATCTCATTGTAGTTTTGATTTGCATTTCCCTGATAGTTAATGATGTTGAACATCTTTTCATGTGTCTGTTGGCCATCTGTATATCTTCTTTGGAGAAATATCTGTTCAGGTCTTTTGCCCATTTTTTAATTGGGTTGTTAGTTTTTTTGTTGTTGAGATGCATGAGTTCTTTATATATTTTGGAGAGTAAGCCCTTATCAGATGTATGGTTTGCAAATACCTTCTCCCAATTGTTAGGTTGTCTTTTCGTTTTGTTGATGGTTTCCTTTGCTGTGCAGAAGCTTTTTAGTTTGATGTAGTCCCATTTGTTTATTTTTTCTATTGTTTCTCTTGCCCGGTCAGACATGGTGCTTGAAAATATGTTGCTAAGGCCGATGTCGAAGAGCGTACTGCCTATGTTTTCTTCTAGAAGTTTCATAGTTTCAGGTCTTACATTCAAGTCTTTAATCCATTTGGAGTTAATTTTTGTGTATGGTGTAAGGTAAGGGTCTACTTTCATTTTTTTGCATGTGGCTGTCCAGTTTTCCCAACACCATTTGTTGAAGAGACTTTCTTTTCCCCATTGTATGTTCTTGGCTCCTTTGTCAAAGATTAGCTGTCCATAGATGTGTGGGTTTATTTCTGGGCTTTCGATTCTATTCCATTGATCTGTGTGTCTGTTTTTGTGCCAGTACCATGCTGTTTTGGTTACTATAGCTTTGTAGTATATTTTGAAATCAGGGTGTGTGATACTTCCAGCTTTGTTCTTTTTTTCTCAGGATTCCTTTACCTATTCGGTGTCTTTTGTTGTTCCATATAAATTTTAGGATTCTTTGTTCTATTTCTGTGAAAAATGTTGTTGGAACTTTGATAGGGATTGCATTGAATCTATAGATGGCTTTAGGAAGTATGGACATCTTAACTATGTTAATTCTTCCAATCCAAGAGCATGGAATATCTTTCCATTTCTTTGTGTCTTCTTCAATTTCTTTCAGCAATGTTTTCTAGTTTTCCATGTACAGCTCTTTCACCTCTTTGGTTAAGTTTATTCCTAGGTATTTTATTCTTTTTGTTGCAATTGTAAATGGGATGGTATTCTTAACTTCTCTTTCTGCTACTTCATTGTTAGTGTATAGAAATGCAACTGATTTTTGTATGTTGATTTTGTATCCTGCAAGTTTACCATATTCGTTTATTACTTCCAAAAGTTTTCTGGTGGATTCTTTAGGGTTTTCTATATATAAAATCATGTCATCTGCAAATAGTAACAGTTACACTTCTTCCTTTCCAATTTGGATCCCTTTTATTTCTTTCACTTGCCTGATTGCTCTGGCTAGGACTTCCAGTACTATGTTACATAGGAGTGGTGACAGTGGGCATCCTTGTCTGGTTCCTGTTCTTAGAGGGATAGCTTTCAGTTTTTCACCATTGAGGATGATATTAGCTGTGGGTTTGTCATATATGGTCTTTATTATGTTGAGGTACTTTCCTTCTATATCCATTTTATTCAGAGTTTTTATCATAAATGGATGCTGTATCTTGTCAAATGCTGTCTCTGCATCTATTGAGATGATCATGTGATTTTTATTCTTCATTTTATTAATGTGGTGTATCACGTTGATTGAATTGCGAATGTTAAACCATCCCTGCATACCTGGAATAAATCCCACTTGATCATGGTGTATAATCTTTTTAACGTATTGTTGTATGCCATTTGTTAGTATTTTGTTGAGGATTTTTGCATCGATGTTCATCAGTGATATTGGCCTGTAATTTTCTTCTTTTCTGTTGTCCTTGTCTGGTTTTGGTATCAGGGTAATGTCGGCTTCGTAGAATGAGTTAGGGAGCTTCCCCCCCTCCTCAATTTTTTGGAAGAGTTTGAGAAGGCTAGGTATTAAGTCTTCTTTGAATGTTTGGTAGAATTCACCAGGAAGCCGTCTTGTCCTGGACTTTTATTTTTGGGGAGGTTTTTGATTACTGTTTCAATCTCCTTACTGGTGATTGGTCTATTCAAATTCTCTACTTCTTCTTGATCCAGTTTTGGAAGGTTGTATGATTCTAAGAATTTATCCATTTCTTCCAGATTGTCAAATTGGTTGGCATGTAGCTTTTCATAGCATTCTCTTATAATCTTTTGTATTTCTGAGGTGTCTGTTGTAATTTCTCCTCTTTCATTTCTGACTTTACTTATTTGTGCCTTCTCTTTTTTTTTTCTTGGTGAGTCTAGCTAAAGGTTTATCAATTTTGTTTATCTTTTCAAAGAACCAACTCTTGGTTTTATTAATTTTTTCTGTTGTTTTTTAGTCTCTATTTCATTTATTTCTGCTCTGATTTTTATTATTTCCCTTCTTCTACTGATTTTGGGCTTTGTTTGTTCTTCTTTTTCCAGTTCCTTTAGGTGCATTGTTACATTGTTTATTTGAGATTTTTCTTGTTTGTTGAGATAGCCCTGTATTGCTATAAACTTCCCTCTTAGAACCACTTTTGCTGTATCCCATAAATTCTGGCATGCCGTATTTTCATTTTCATTTGTCTCCAGGTATTTCTTGATTTCTTCTTTGATTTCTTCATTGACCCAGTCGTTGTTCAGTAGCATTTTGTTTAATCTCCACATATTTGTGGCTTTTCTGATTTTCGTCCTATAGTTGATTTCTAGTTTCATACTGTTGTGGTCAGAAAAGATGCTTGGTATTATTTCAATCTTCTTAAATTTATGAAGACTTGTTTTGTGGCCTAATATGTGATCAATCCTGGAGAATGTTCCATGTGCATTTGAAGAGAACGTGTATTCTTCGGTTTTTGGATGGAATGCTCTGTATATATCTACTAGATCCATCTGTTCTAGTGTATCATTTAAGGCCAATGTTTCCTTATTGATCTTCTGTTTAGATGATCTATCTGTTGGTGTAAGTGGAGTGTTAAAGTCCCCTACTATTATTGTGTTACTGTCTATTTCTGTTTTTATGTCTGTTAATAATTGCTTTATATATTTCAGTGCACCTACATTGGGTGCGTAGATATTTACAAGTGTTATATCCTCTTGTTGGATTGTTCCCTTAATCATTATGTAATGCCCTTCTTTGTCTGTTTTTGTTTTAAACTCTATTTTGTCTGATATGAGTACTGCTACCCCAGCTTTCTTTTCATTGCCATTTGCATGGAGTATCTTCTTCCAT
This sequence comes from Diceros bicornis minor, assembly GCF_020826845.1. Taxonomy (NCBI): domain Eukaryota; kingdom Metazoa; phylum Chordata; class Mammalia; order Perissodactyla; family Rhinocerotidae; genus Diceros; species Diceros bicornis. The sequence goes on along the minus strand of NC_080763.1, from coordinate 3,588,132 downwards.
CCCTTCACTTTCAGTTTGTGAGTGTCTTTAGGTCTGAAGTGTGTCTCTTGTATGCAGCATATATATGGGTCTTGTTTTTTTATCCAATCAGCCACCCTATGCCTTTTAATTGGAGAATTTAGTCCATTGATGTTTAAAGTAGCTATTGATAAGTATGTACTTACTGCCGTTTTTTAACTTTTTTATTCCCTCAGTGTTTTAGTAGTCCTTCTCTATTCCTTTCTTCTTCTATATAGAATTCATGGTCTCTTTAGTTTGACCGCTGTCTGAAAGCTGTACTCTTTAACTCCCCTCCTCCCTCCTTTTATGTTTTTGATATCATATCTAACCTCTTTTTTGTGCATTTGTATCCATTACCCTCTTCTCATGGAAATAGATCATTTTTCCTATTTGTGGTCTTCTCTTTTCCCCTTAAATCAGTCCCTTTAACATTTCTTGTAGCACTGGTTTCTTGGTGACAAACTCCTTTAATTTTTGCTTGTCTGGGAAATTTTTAATCTCTCCTTCCATTTTGAATGATAACCTTACTGGATAGAGTATTCTTAGCTGTAAGTTTTTTCCTTTTAGCACTTTAAATATATCATGACATTCTCTTCTAGCCTGTAAGGTTTCTGCTGAGAAGTCAGCTGATAGCCTTATGAGGTTTCCTTTGTATGTGACTTGACTTTCTCTTGCGGCTTTTAGAATTCTCTCTTTATCTTTAATTCTGGACATTTTGATTATGATGTGTCTTGGTGTGGGCCTCTTTGGGTGTATCTTGTTTGGGGCTCTCTGTGCTTCCTGTACTTGGATGTCTGTTCCTCCCTTAGGTTAGGGAAGTTTTCATCTATTATTTCTTGAAATAGATTCTCTGCCCCTTTGTCTCGCTCTTCTCCTTCCGGGACACCTATATCATGGATGTTAGTGCACTTGATGTTGTCCCAGAGGTCCCTTAGACTGTCCTCACTCTTTTTAATTCTTTTCTCTTTTACCTGTTCAGCCTGGGTAATTTCTTCTAGTCTTTCGTCCAGCTCACATATCCGTTCTTCTGTATCCTCTACTCTGCTTTTGAGTCCTTCTAGTGAATTTTTCATTTCCAGCATTGTATTCTTCATTTCTGATTGGTTCTTTTTTATATCTTCCATTTCTTTGTTGACATTCTCACTGAGTTCATCTATTCTTCTCCCCAGACCAGTGAGCATCCTTAACACTCTTTGTTTGAACTATTTGTCAGATAGGTTGCTCATTTCTGTTTCACTTAGTTCCTTTTCTGGGATTTTGTCCTGTTCCCTTACTTGGAATGTATTCCTTTGCCTCCTCATTTTGCCTCTTTCCCTGTGCTTGTGTCTACGTATTAGGTAGGTCAGCTATGTCTCCTGCTCTTGGATAGGTGACCTTATGTAAGTGATGGCTTAGGAGACCTGCAGTGTGCTTCCCTCAGTTCTCAATGTTCCAGGGGTGACCCCTATGTGGGCTACGTGTGTCCTTATGTTGTGGCCTGTTTGCTCTCCCTATAGGCGCCCAGAGAGGCCGAGTTATGCTTCTGGCCAGCTGTTGTAATGCTCAGCTGCTTGTAATTGTTGTGGGCCCTTCAGTCTCTTTATCAGGTGTGGGGAGCCCCAGCACAGTTGGCTGTAAGTTCTAATACCACATTTGTGCTGCAGTATTTCTTTTAAGTCAGTAGGCCCCCAGCATGGCAGGTTGTTAGGCTCAGGGCCTTACAATTGCTATAAGCCTCCAGCCTTTAGGTCTCTTGTCAGCTCTCTGAGGATTGCAGCTGGGTGGGGCTGGCCTCAGGCACGGGAGCACCCAATTGTTTCAAGCTTTGGAAGGTGGGGCAAACCCCCTATGTGGGTCTTTGAGAAGCACAAGTCTTCTGCAGCTGACAAGCCCTGCCACCCACAGGTCCACACACACAGTCAACACAGTCCTGCCCCGTGTGCGTGCCCTGACCACCCGAAGTGGACTCAGTCTCTCCATGGCGGGAGCCCCACACTTTCCACCCGCTCCTTGTGCCCACCCTGACCCACTGAAGTCGGCTCAGTTGCCAGGCTGCAGAGAATCCAGTCACCAATCTATGCAGGCCCACAAGTTGCCTGAGGGCTTGTTGTTGGGTGGGGCCAGTCTCTAGGGTGGGCTGCCTGCCTTGGCTAAGCTGGATTAAATCTGTGCTCTAGCGGGTGGGGCAGACCCTGGGCTAGCAGGCCCCAGGGAGAACTCCAATGGCGTCTGTGTCAGCACGCCCACACCAGGCCACAACAATGGCCGCCGCCAATGTCCCAGTCCCTGGAGAGGTTCACCTCTCACCGAGATGCACACAGGGCCTATTAGGTGAGTCTCTTTTCACCAAAGCACTGTGCACCTTTCTTTCTGGTGATTTTAGGTTGCTTTCTGAAACGGGTGAGTTTGTGCATGGGCGCTTTAAGAGCCAGTTTTAATTTCTTTGTGAACCAGCTTTTCTGGGGGTGCTCCCCAATGTTTTAGTAGCAGGCAAAGTCAGATATTATGCCACTCGTCTCGATTGTGCTGGGTCCACAAAATGCCCACAGCAGGGGTGCTCCCCGGCTCAGGGCCCCGCACCTCCAGGGAGGCTGCTGTACCTGTGGGTTGCTCCTGGGCAGCCGTGAGGCACAGTGGCTCGTGAAGGCGGCGTTTTTCCTCTCCAGAAGGGAGTTTCTGCCTCTTCCACCTCAGTTAGGATTGTCCGTTGTTGCAGGAGTTCCTCTTATCCAGTTTTCAGTTCTGTCTCAGGGGTCATTTTTCCAAGAGTAGTTGTAAATTGGCGTGTCCATGGGAGGAGGTGAGTCCAGAGTCTGCCTACGCCGCCTTCTTGACTTCCTCTCGCTGAGCTGTACACTTTAAAAGTGAACTTTATAGATGTTAATTTTTAAATTATATCTAAATAAAGCTGTTATTTTTCAAAAACTTTAAAAAAAGAAAAATATTGAGTATTTCAGTAGGCATTTCTGCATGCAACATATAATGTAACATGAAAAACACCATTCTGTTCCCTGAGACAAGAATAAGACTGACTAACAGAAGCAGATGAAGCAGAAACCCAGAAAGAGGACTTTCTGGGCTCCCTCCAGTGCTCCCGACCTCAACTCTTTCTTCAACTCTACTGTACTCAATGCCCCCTTTTGGCTTAGCTGGCTCAAGTAGATTTCCAGTTCTTGCAACCAAAATGATTCTAATTACTACAATAGATTTCTAGAAAACTTTTTGAAATCTTTTGATAAAACAATGAATGAGTATAATTAGGTCTTCAACTAGAACTTGAATAGATATTAAGATGGCTGTGAACTATCAGACTGAATTCCTTGAGGGCAAGACATTGTCTTGGTTGTGGGTCTACCCAGAATTTAGGACTGCCGTCCATTCCACATAAGGAAAAGGTTGAAATGTGAGTGTTGAGTAGTCTAAAGTGTTCCTGGCATGATAGACCATATATTAGAATCCCTAGAAAAAATAGTCCTTCAGGAATGGTGACAACTTGGTTTGTGGTCCTGATTCTATCACTAACCAGCCATGAGACCTCTATAAAATGAGGAGATCATAAAAATAATCAGTTCCTAAGACCTCCTGCAGCACAAATATTTTTTGTTATGTAAATTAAACATACTTCTTAAAATAGTTCGTACACTATTGATTATCTTACTAAACCCCTCCTTCGTGGCCATCACAGAAGATAAATATCAACTCAGCCCAGAGCATCCAGATCAAGTTAGTGTCCAACTAAGCATTATTCCAGCTCTCAGCTGAATTAGCACATCCTTATTAAGATTAGAATTGATAATTAAGGTGCTATTTTAGTGGAGAGACCTTTGGGGTATTTTTATTTTAATAAGACAAAAAAGGAGAGTAAGCCTGATTCCCACCACCTCCCCAAAAATATTCATTTTCTCCACACTTCAAGAGCCCAAGAGAGCCCAAAGCCCAAGGGAGCTTTCCTTCCCCGTGATCTGAGCTGGGGGTACACAGCAGTCAGGAGGGTCAGGGTGGGCAGCGTTCTCAGACGTTAGCCTGCAGTACGATCACCTGTTGGGCTTGTTAAGAAACCAGATTGCTGAGCTCCACAAAGAGTTCCTGATCCAGTAGGTCCTGAGAGGGTCAGAAATTTTACATTTCTAGTCAGCTCCCAAACAACGCGAACTGTTAGTTGTGGGTTTGGAACTCACTTTGAGAACCAGGGAGGTAGAGCTTCTCAAGGAGTCAATACCTGGGGCCAAGTTGTATTGTCCCCGAAAGGTGGTCACGTGAGGAGTTACTATATCAGAGATCGCAGATGAAGAGGGCCTCTGTAAAGGCTTTCACTCTGGCCTTCGCCTTGCCTATTTTGAGCTTTCCTGGTGAGGTAGGGAGCTTCTCTTAAGAGCTTTCTAAGGCATGTGTATCTTCTTTCAAAGCCTCATTACATTACATACCAATTGAGAGAAACCTGTTTCCTCTTGAAGCATCTGTCTGATTGCTACCTAGTGTGAGAACAGTTCTTTAATGCAATTGGTACATTCAAGCCTTACATTAATGTTTTATGCCACATTCTTTGTCAAATAGTGACTCCCCCCCGCTTAGGTTAATCTTAGAGACGCAATCTCCTGGTATGAGTGCCTATTATGCACAAGGTACCAGATTAGGGGCAATGGGAGATGCGGATACCTCAGTGTACCGGCCACCACGCAGTTATAGTGCACTGTAGAATTAAGGGTACAAAGTAGAAGATGGCACGTGGCATTAGAAGGCAAGAGCAAAATTCTCTCAGAGTCTAGAAGGAGTCACATTTTGGGGAGGAAATCATGGATAGCTTCAGAGCATGGATTTTTTTTTTTTTTCAAGGTTTTGACCTTCTAGAAATTTGGCCCTTTGTCACTTGGTGTTTACGGTTTTTGATGGTATTACAAATAATTAATCTAGCATTACTGGTATAACGTTGTCTCTCTAAGAAATAAAAAAAGAGATAGCTGCATAGGACAGAAGAAAGTAAAGGGCTATTTACCAAACGGGCCCCTGGAAGTGATAGCAAGGAAACTGGTTACCAACAGTGGTTCAGCGGAACACTCTTCTCTTTCTTCCATCACACACACACACACCCCTCCACCCACACTGCCCCTTTTCAGCTTATTCATGGCTTAGCTAGCTGTGCAATTTGCAATTTTAGAAAGAGCAGAGAAGACAAGCCCAAAAACAGGTTGTTTGCCTTATAATTTAGAGTTGTTAGAACAAACATATTTGCAATTCCACTGGGACTTGCATTCATATTTAGCATTAGAATAAATAGCATCATGCTTACTAATCTCTTCAGTATTTCAAAACAGATATAAGTGAGAATGTTTGTGAAACCCAAACTGACACAACTTTCCACTCAAGATATACTTCATTGGTTAGTACAAGTTTCTGATCATACTTAAAATTGAGATGGAGGGAAAAGTATCTTAAATTTTTAGCAGCAGCTTGGGGAAAAAAAGTATCTATATCCAAATTATTACATTATAAGGAAAATTTTAAATGTGCTCTCAATACACAATACTATGTTTTTCTATTTTATTTAACTAATCTATTTCCTTTCAAAAGTCAGAGTAGAACAATAGAGACTATATTATAATAAATATACTTCTTTTTCTTAAATCGAGTAAATTATTTTTCAGTTCCCTTTTAATTCCAAATCCTGGGATACCAGATCAGTGTACCCCTATCTTTCAGTTAAATGATCGTTTAAGGCATTTATGATCATAGTCCCTAAGTGCTGCTGGGGATTAGGCCTACTGGTCCATTCAGAGCTAAGCTTCACTCTGATACAACATCCAAGAAAAAAAAATGTTTTAATTATTTATACAGCAAAGGCTGTGTCAGTGGAATTGAGGGTATAGTAACATAGCAGAAATATGGAAATCTATGTGACATAATAGAAAGCACAATATTAAGTTCTGTCACTAGCTTTGAGACTATGAATAGCTCACTTCAAACCTCTGGGTCTTAGTTTCTCCTTCCATAAAATAGAGTGATTGGACTTGATCAGTGGCTCTGAACTAGAATTGGCATCAGAATCATGTGGAGAGCTTCCTAAAAGCATTCATGCCCAGTCCCCCGAACCAGACCACCCATCTGAGGCCCAGCAGATATGTTTCTAAAAATGCTCTCTAGGTAATTCTGGGTGGTCTTCTGGATCCTCTCCTCCCTCTCAACTCTGAGATTCTCTACGGCTATGAAATATATCTTTATTTTCTCTCATTTTCTCTAAAACTGGAGCCAAGTAAGAGAAGCACTTAAAGCACTTCAATGAAAACTCGGATATTTATTAAACAAAGATGACTTCTTATCTTATTCTGGTTGAAATCTTAGAATTTCAAGCTCTCAGAGGCCATCATAAAAGTGGACTACCCCCAGAGCTTCAAAAATGAGACAAGATTCTATACTCTTTTAAAATTTTCACAACTTTACTGGCCTCAACTCTTGGCCTGTTTTCATACTGGAGTGTACATCACTTTTTTTTAACTTCGTTCAGAAAACAAAATGTATCCTTTCTGGCTTGCATGGAGTTATTTAATCATAATCAAAATAACATTTGTTGAAAGCCTTTTTGTGCCTGATACAATGCTAGAAGTTTCATAAAATGAGTGAAAAATAAATAATTGCTGCTTCCTGAATACATGTTCCAAAATCAGTAGCAAAAATAGCAAACCTTGAAGGTTTTGGTTTCATAATTTAAGGTATAGAATTTTCTCTTGACCCATCATGGATTCTTTATTTTCCAAAGCACTTGAATATTCATTATCTATTCTTATCCACAGATCAGCCTTTTGAAATACACTCAGAGATGTTTTCATTCTGATTCAATAAACAAAATAAAAACAGATTGGATCTCCTGTCTTCTGTGAGCAACTTGAGTTCAGGAAATGTGGGTGATCCTGGAGGCTCTGCTGCCCAGCACGGCACCTGGCACAAGGAGGTGCTCAAGAGAGGTGTGAGTGAGTGAAGAGATGGATGCGTTGCCTCCTCCTCTGGCCAGCTCTCTGAATCAAGGGTAGGGAGAGCCAGCCAAGCCGCAGGTGCTCGACAGTTCTGAGTCCTCACACGGGTACCAGGCACCAGCACCAGGAGAATGAGCATTCACCCTTTCTAGTTCTGGGTTCCTGATTTCTGGGGTTTCCTTCCAAGTGGTGATGCAGTGGAAAGACTAGGTGATTCTCTATGGATACACAGCCACATGATTTATTATTTTCATTGAGTTTGACTTCAAGGATTTTTAATTGCCTCCTGGGGCTGCTTCACCCTTGCTTGCCTTTCGTAGCAGCTGCAGAAGCTACAACTTCTGAATAGTTCACAGCTGCTAACAGCTGTTCACACTTACTCATCTTTGTATGCAGGGCATCTAACACAGTGCCTGGATTTAGGGTCAGTAGGGATTCAACAAGTGTTTGTTAAATAGAATTGCAGAGGCTGTCGTGTCTAAGAAATACAAATGCTTGGCTTCCACATCTAGAGATTCTGATTTAATTGGTCTTGAGTGTGGCTTTGCATCATAATGTTTAAAAGTTTTTCAGGTGATCCTAAGGCACTGAGAATTATTGAACAGATTTCACACACAGTGCTCCTTAAGAGAGAGATGAGCAGTTCATCAAAAACTTCAAGGTGTTAAAGAGATTAGCACCCAATAGGAATTTTCTCTCTGCTGTAGTCAGAATTCAAAGCTTAGAAACAGTGGATACTACAGACAGAAATGGGCACAATTGTCATTCCCTTTATTTACACCTTTCAGTGGCATCACATTTCTCCTGAGATAAGATCCAAAATCCTTAGCATGGCCTGCAATGCCTCTATCACAACCCCAACCTGGCCTTCCAACCTCATCTGGTGCTACCTCTTCCCTCATCTTCTTTGCAGCGGTCTACTTTCAGCTCCATGGACTCATGCCCTTCTCACTTGAGACCTCCCAGCCGTGGTACCTTCTTCCTGGAATACTGCCCGCTTCTCATCCTGACTCCCATCCCACCCATCCACCGCCCACCCCTTTGCCTTGCTAACTCCCACGCACTGTTGGGGCTCATGATTGAACGTCACTTTGTCAGGGAAGAATGTTTTCCTTGACCTTTCAGAATAGAGGTTGTATGTTCTTAGCATCTGGCAGGGCACTCATCATAGCTGTCATCAATTATTCATTTGTTTAATTATTCAATGCCTGTCTTCTCCATATAGAGCTGAATGGCATCTATCTTGTTCACCCCTCAATGGGGCCCTGTTGCTGAATCATTCTGTAATTTGGGGCATACTACTTAACCTCTCTAAGCTTGAATTTTCTAATTAGTAAAATGGTGATGGCAATAGTGCGCATCTCATAGGGTTGCTATAAGAATTAAATGATATCATTCATGCAGAAGGCTTGTGGTCCAGCACCTTTCCTACAGTCAGTCCTGAGGAAAATGTTAAGGGTGATTATTCTGTAGAAGTCTTTAACTTAGATGTGGTTCCAGATGACCTCTTAAGGTCCCGTCCAAACTCCATCTACGATGCTATATAGTTTTGGAGTTTAGGGACTAAATAAATAACAGTTCCTTTCTTCCCCTCCAAAATCTGCAAACAAATAAAAAATAAAACACAAGAGAGAAGTGACATCAGCAGCTTGGTGGAGTGAACTGTTCCCTTTATCTCTCCCCCTTTGAACTACAACTAAATGGACATTCATTGACCAACAGATGATACCCACACAGCACAACAGGACACATGAGAGACCCACACAGCTATACATCTGAAGGTGAATGGACTTTCTCCCCAGGAAGTAGTGGAGATAGGTGAGCACTCCCCTAGCCTTCCCCAACAGCCCTGTGTGCCCAACCAAACACTTCCTTGGCCAGCACAAGCCCCCATAGTACCACTGTGACCCCAGAGGTGGGAACATGCCTTGGTGCAGCTGTGGAAGGGGTGGCAGCAGCCCTGGGTCCATGCACGAATGTTTTCCCAGCCAGTGTACTGCTGCAGTCCCAACAAGTGGCCCAGGATAGGACCCAGTGAAGGAGCCTCACCCACCAAGAACAGTGACTGGCACAAAGGTAAGAAGAGGCAACGGCAGATGCTCGTGCACATGTGGACATTTTCCTGGCCAGCACAAGTGCCCATGGTACTGCTGCAGCCCCACAAGTGGGAGCGCACCTCAGCCGGGCAGCAGCCCTAAGCCCACATGTGAATGCTTTCCCGGCCTGTGGGTGCACCCACCGTACCTGTACAACTTCCAGCAGATGGAGTTGGATCAGAAACACAGTTCCTGCTTCTCCCCAGTGGTAGCAGGTGGAATCTGCAAGCTGATACTACCACAAATGTGCCAGCAAATAATTGGTTCATCAAACACCATAAGAAACTACAGCAACAACTCAGAGCAGAAGGAAAATGACAAATCTCCAGAAACCAACCCTGGAGTCACAGAAACTTACAATCTAAACGACAGAGAATTTAAAATAGCTATCATAAAGGAACTCAATGAATTACAAGAAAACTCAGAAAGGCAGTTCAATGAGCTCAGGAATAAAATTAATGAGAAGAAGGAATAGTTCACCAAAGAGATTAGAACTATATTTAAAAACATCATAAATTCTGGATATGAAGAACACAATTAATGAGATAAAAAATAATCTATAACCCTTAAAAAAAATAGAGCTGACGTTATGGAGAAAAGAATTAGTGATTTAGAGGGTAGAAATATAGAAGTGCGTCAGGTAGAGGAGGAGAGAGAACTAAGACTTTTTTAAAAATGAAGGAATACTTCAAGAAATATCTGACTCAATTAGGAAAAGCAATGTAAGGATTATAGGTATTCCAGAGGGAGAAGAGAGGAAGAAAGGAGCAGAGACTTGTTCAAAGAAATAATGCTGAGTAGTTCCCAAACCTGGGGAAGGAACTGGACCTACAAATACATGAAGCCAATAAAACTCCTAATTACATCAATGCTAAAAGACCTTCTCCAAGGCATATAATAGTAAAACTGGCAAAAGTCAATGACAAAGAAAAAATATTAAGGGCAGTAAGGCAGAAGACAATAACCTACAATGGAACCCCCATCAGGCTTTCAGCAGATTTCTCAGCAGAAACCTTACAGGCTAGGAGAGAATGGAATTATATATTCAAAATACTGAAAGACAAAAACTTTCAGCCAAGAATACTCTACCCAGCGAAACTATCCTTCAGATACTATGGACAAATAAAAGCTTTCCCAGATAAACAAAAACTGAAGGAGATCATTGCCACTAGACCCCCCCCTACAAGAAATGATCAAGGATGCCTTCATACCTGAAACAAAAGAGCAAAGGTCTACAAAGCTTTGAGCAAGGAGATAAATAGACAGACAAAATCAGAAAACTGCAGCTCTCTTTCAGAGCAGGGTAGTGAATACTTAATTATAATTCAAAAGATAAAGGAAAGGAAAGCATCAAAAGTAACTATAAACACTTCACCTTAGTCTCAAACTCAACACAAAACGGAATAGTTTGTGACAACAATAACTCAGAAGAGGAAAAGGAAAAGGATGGAACCTGCTTAGGCTAATGGAGATAAGAAGCTATCAGAAAATGCACTATCTCATCAATGAGATCTTTTATACAAACCTCATGGTAACCATTAAACAAAAAATCAGAGCAGAGCCACAATTCATAAAAAAAGACAAAACTGAGAAAACTACCACAGGAAACCACCAAAATGAAATGGCAGTCAGAAATACAAAGGAAGAGAAACAATGGAAATATAAAACAACTAGAAAAAAAGAGATAAAATGGCAGTATTAAGCCCTCATATATCAATAATCAGTCTAAACATAAATAGATTGAACTCTCCAAAATCAAAAGACACAGAGTAGCTGAATGGATTAGAAAACAAGACCCAACAACATGCTGCCTCCAGGAAACACATCTCAGCTCTAAAGACTAACACAGACTCAGAGTGAAGGGATGGAATACGATACTCCAAGCAAATGGTAACAAAACAAATCAGGTGTTGCCATACTTAGACAGAACAGAATTCAAGATTAAAAAAGACAATGAGGGAAAAAGAGAGGCAATATATAGTGATAAAAGGGACTTTCCACCAAGCGGATATCACACTTATGAATATAAATGCACTTAACACAGAAGCACCAAAGTATACAAAGCAACTGTTAACAGACCTAAAGGGAGAAATTAACAGCAACACAATAGTAGTAGGTGACCTCAACACCTGACTTACATCAATGAATAGATCATCCAGACAGAAAGTCAACACGGAAATAGTGGATTTAAATGAAACACTTGATCAGATGGACTTAATAGATAGATAGAGAACATTCCATCCAAAAACAGCAGAATACACATTCTTCTCAATTGTACATGGAACATTCTCAAAGATAGACCATATGATGGGAAACAAGGCAAGCCTCAATAAATTTATGAAGATTGAAATCATATCAAGTATCTTTTCTGACCACAGTGTTATGAAACTAGAAATCCACTATAAGAAAAAAGCTGGGAAAGTCACAAATATGTGGAAACTAAACAACATGCTACTGAACACCATTAGATCAATGAAGAAATCAAAGGAAAAATTTAAAAATACCTGGAGACAAGTGAAAATGATAATACAACATACCAACTCATATGGGATGCAGCAAAAGCAGTTCCAAGAGGGAAATTCATAGCAATACAGACCCACATCAACAAACAAGAAAAATCTTCTATAAGTAATTTAAACTAAACCTAACAGAACTAGGAAAAGAAGAACAAACAAAGCCCAAAGTCAGGAGCAGGGAAATAATAAAAATTAAAGCAGAAATAAATGAAATAGAGACTAAAAAAAAAAATCAGTAGAAAGGATCAATGAAACAAAGAGCTGGTTCTTTGAGAACACAAACAAAATTGACAAACGCTTAGCCAAACTCACTAATAAAAAAAGAGAAGTCTCAAATAAATAAAATTAGAAATGAAAGAGGAGAAATTACAACATATACCACAGAAATACAAAGGATTATAAGAGAATACTATAAAAACCCATATGCCCACAAATTGGATAACCTAGAAAAAATTTCAAATTCTTAGACTCGTACAACCTCCCAAAACTGAACCAAGAAGAAATAGAGAATCTAAATAGACCAATCACAAGTAAAAAGATCAAAACAGTAATCAAAAACCTCCCAAAAAACAGAACCCTCATACACTGCTGCTAGGAATGCAAACTGATGCAGCCAGTATGGAAAACAGTATGGAGAATTCTCAAAAAATTAAAAATACAAATACCATATCACCCAGTTATCCCACTACTGAGTATTTATCCAAAGAACTTTAAATCAACTATTCAAAAAGACTTATGCTCCCCCCGCCATGTTCATTGCAGCATTATTCACTATAGCCAAGACATGGAAGCAACCCCAGTGTCCCTGAACTGATGATTGGATAAGGAAGAGGTGGTATATATATACACAATGGAATACTACTCAGCCATAAAAAAGACAAAATCATCCCATTTGCAACAACATGGAAGGGCCTTGAGGGTATTATGTTAAGTGAAATAAGCCAGACAAAGACAAACACCATATGATTTCACTCATATGTGGAGGATAAACAAAAACATGGATGAAGAGGACAGATTAGAGGTTACCAGAAGAGAATAGGGTTGGGGAGTGGGCATAACCGGTAAAGGGGAACATATATACGGTGACGGACAAATAATAGCTTACAACTGAAATTTCACAATGTTATAAACTATTATGACCTCAATAAAATTTTTAAAAAATCAAATATACTCCATTAAAATTAAAAAAAAAAAAAAAACTCCCAGAAAACAAAAGTCCAGGACCAGATGCCTTCTCTGGAGTATTTTACCAAACATTCAAAGAAGATTTAATACCCGTACTTCTCAAACTGTTCCAGAAAATTGAAGATCATGGAATGTGTCCTAACTCATCCTATGAGGCCAACATCACCCTAAATACCAAAGCCAGACAAGGACAATACAAAGAAGGAAAATTAAAGGCCATTATTGCTTATGAACATAGATGCAAAAATCCTCAACAAAATATTGGCAAACCGAATACAGCAATACATTAAAAAGATCGTACACCATGATCAAGTGGGCTTTACACCAGGGACACAGGGATGGTTCAAAATCTGCAAATCAATGTGGTACACCACGTTAACAGAATGAGTAATAAAACCACATGATCATCTCAATAGATGCAGAGAAAGCATTTCACAAGATCCAACATCCATTTATGATAAAAACTCTCAACAAAATGGGTATAGAAGGAAAGTACCTCAACATAATAAAAGCTATATGACAAACCCACAGCCACCATCATATCCAACAGGGAAAAACTGAAAGCCATCCCTTTGAAAACAGGAACAAAACAAGGGTGCCCACTCTGACCTCTCTTATTCAACATAGTAATGGAGGTTTTGGCCAGAGCAATTAGGCAAGAAAAAGGAATAAAGGGAATCCAAATAGGCAATGAAGAAGTGAAACTCTCACTGTTTGCAGATGACATGATTCTATATATAGAAAACCCAAAAGAATCCATAGAAAACTATTAGAAATAATCAACAACTACAGCAAAGTTGCAGGGTACAAAATCAACTTACAAAAATCAGTTGCATATCTATACTCTAATAATGAACTAACAGAAAGAGAACTCAAGAATACAATCTCACCTACAATTGCAACAAAAAGAATAAAATATCTAGGAATAAATTTAACCAAGGAGGTGGAAGACTTATACAATGAAAACTATAAGACATTGTTCAAAGAAATCAATGATGACATACAGAAGTGGAGAGATATCCCATGCTCATGGATTGTAAGAATAAACATAGTTAAAATGTCTATACTACCTAAAGCAATCTACAGATTCAATGCAATCCCAATCAGAATCCCAACGACAGTCTTCACAGAAACAGAACACAGAATATTAAAATTCATGTGTGGCAACAAAAGACCCTGAACAAATAAAGCAATCCTGAAAAAAAGAACAAAGCTGGATGCATCACAATCCCTGACTTCAAAATATACTACAAAGCTAAAATAATTAAGAGAGCTTGGTACTGCTCTCTTACACAGATCAATGGGACAGAATTCAAAACCCAGAAATAAAACCACACACCTACAGACAGCTAATCTTCAACAAAGGAGCTAAGAACATACAATGGAGAAAGGAAAGTCTCTTCAACAAATGGTGCTGGGAAAACTGGACAGCCACATGCAAAAGAACGAAAGTAGACCATTTTCTTTCACCACACACAAAAATCAACTCAAAATGGACCAAAGACTTGAAGGTAAGACCTGAAACTATAAAACTCTTGGAAGAGGGCCCGGCCTGGTGGCGCAAGGGGTTAAGTGCGGGCACTCTGCTGTGGCGGCCAGGGGTTCACCGGTTCAGATCCTGGGTGCACACCGACGCACCGCTTGTCAAGCCATGCTGTGGCGGCGTCCCATATAAAGTGGAGAAAGATGGGCATGGATGTTAGCCCAAGGCCAGTCTTCCTCAGAAAAAATAGGAGGATTGGCAGATGTTAGCTCAGGGCTAATCTCCTCACAAAAAAAAAAAAAAAAAAAAAAACTCTTGGAAGAAAACATAGGCAGTACACTCTTTGATATCGGTCATAGAGGGATCTTTTTGAATTCCATGTCTACTCAGACAAGGGAAACAAAAGAAAAAATAAACAAGTGGGACTTCAAGAGACTAAAGAACTTCTGCAAAGCAAATGAAACCAGGATCAAAATGAAAAGACAACCCACCAGCTGGGAGAAAATATCTGCAAATCATATATCTGACAAGGGATCAATCTCCATAATACATAAAGAACTCATCCAACTGAACGACAAAAAAACAAACAACCCAATCAAATAATGGGCAGAGGATATGAACAGACAGTTTTCCAAGGAAGATATACAGATGGCCAATAAGCACATGAAAAGATGTTCAACATCACTAAGCATCAGGGAAATGCAAATCAAAACTACACTTATGTATCACCTTACACCTGTTAGAATGGCTATAATCACCAAGACAAAAAACAACAAATGTTGGAGAGGTTGTGGAGAAATGGAAACCCCCATTCACTGCTGGTGGGAATGTAAACTGCTGCAGCCCCTATGGAAAACAGTATGGAGATTCCTCAAAAAAATTAAAAATAGAAATACCTTATGATCCAGCTATCCCAGTACTGGGAATCTATCCAAAGAACCTGAACTCAACAATCCAAAGCGGCTTATGCACCCCTATGTTCACTGCAGCATTATTCACCATAGCCAAGAAGTAGAGGCTAACCAATCATCAGTCCCTCAACTGATGATTGGATAGAGAAGATGTGGTATATATGTACAATGGAATACTACTCAGCCATAAAAAAAGACAAAATCGTCCCATTTGCAACAACATGGATAGATCTGGAGAGTATTATGTTAAGCAAAATAAGCCAGACAGAGAAAGACAAACACCATGTGATTTCACTCATACATGGAAGATAAACTAACACAGGGACAGAGACAACATTTTGGTGGTTACCAGGGAGAAGGGGATTAAGGACACAAGGGGTGAAGAGATGCTTTTATATGGTGACTGATAAACAATAATCCACACTAAAATTTCGCAATGTTATAAACTGTTATGACATCAATTAAAAAAAAAGACTACAATGAGATGTCACCTTACACCTGTGAGAATGGCTACAATTACCAAGACAAAAAACCACAAATGTTGGAGAGGATATGGAGAAAAAAGAACCCTCATACATTGCTGGTGGGAATGCAAACTGGTGCAGCCACTGTGGAAAACAATACAGAGATTTCTCAAAAAATTAAAAATAGAAATACCATACGACCCAGCTATCCCACTACTGGATATTTATCCAAAGAACTTTAAATCAACAATCCAAAGAGATTTATGCACCCTATGTTCATTGCAGCATTATTCACAACAGCCAAGACATGGAAGCAGCCAAGTGCCCTGCTACAGATGATTGGATAAAGAAGATGTGGTACAAATATACAATGGAATACTACTAGCCATAAAAAAAAGACAAAATTGTCCCATTTTGGACAGACCTTGAGGATATGATGTTAAGCGAAATAAGCCAGTCAGAGAAAGACAAACACCATATGATTTCACTCATATGTGGAAGATAAACAAACACATGGATAAAGAGAACAGATTAGTGGTTACCAGAAGGGAAGGGGGTGTGGGTGGGTGCAAAGGGTAAGGGAGCACATGTATATGGTGATGGATAAAAATTAGACTACTAGTGTTGAGCATGATGCAGTCTATACAGAAATAATACAGATCAATAATATGATCTGTACAGATCAATAATAATGCACACTCGAAATTACACAGTTATAAACCTTTATGATTTCAATAAAATAGTTGGAAAAAAAACACAAGAGAGAGAAAAATAAATATCTGTTAACTTTATAACAGATACAGCCAATTGGATAATGTGACTCTAGATAAGAAGTCAAAGGGGCTGATAACGCCCTGCGAAACTGACTTCCCTCCAACTCCGCACTAGCTGGCCTCCACATAGGGGCAGAGCTGCCTCCTAGGCAAACCACAAGGGAAGAGCAGGGAAGTGGGCATCCTGGAGACAGCCTGGCTCTGAAAGATCAGCCCAAAAGGCACAGAGCCAAGCCAGTTCACCAACCAGTTAAGATATTCCATCTCCTTGGAGGAGGAGAGAGGGAGGGGCAGAAGATACAAGGGGTCCTGGTATGCCTATCCTTCTGGGAAGGAGACGGATCGTCCATCCCTCTATGGAAGCAATGAGGAGCAGGAAATAAGTTCTTGGTCCCTCACAATATAGTTTCAATGCCAGTCGAATCATGTTTTTCACAAGATAATTACAAAATTTACTTTGAAAAAAATCAATTCATAGTGCACTATGGGTGATATGTCTGATAATAGTATGAAAGTAAAAAGAAGTTTGGTGAGTGACTTCCTCGAGTTGTCTTTTAAAATGGTGTCTCTTTGTGTCTATATGCATAACAATATTTGAAGATAACATCAAAAGTCTAAATTCAAGGCCCTCATGAAACTGAGGCCCAAGCCTACTCCAGCCTCCCCCTCTCACGCCCCTCCTTGGAGAGACGCCCTGATTTTCAGGCTAGTGCCGGTCTATGACCATGTTTTTACCTGTTGATGTGAAAATTAGAAACAAAAAGTTACGTATCCATTTTTTAAATGAAGCTAAATGTATGTAAGGCCTTATTAAGCTCATCACATAGTTTTTAAAGCCATAGACTCTGGAGAAATGAATCCAAACTCTACCATTACTAACTGTGTTACTTTAGACACGTTACCTCTTTATACCTCAGTGTTCTCTCTGTAAAATGGAAATAATAAGTGTTCATCTCACAAGTTTGTATGAGTAAAATAGTAGATTCAAATGGCTTAGACTAGCAGTTTGCATATAAGTGTTTAATAAATGTTAGCCACTATTATTCAATTTGAAAGACTATTCTTTATTCTGAAATTATATCCACTCTTTTATTTTGGTGTTCAAATGTCTTTCTTCGTGAAATTATAGCAATAGTTTATAGGAAATCTCTTTTTTAATTTCCATACTTGACAAAATTTTCAAAAAAGTTGGCACCCTATATTGGTCCGTCCAATTTTTGTTTTTAAACTTAACTGATTCATGAAAAACAAGTATCTAGAAATCACTGAACTATAGTACACTACCTCCAACCTTCCTTTTCTGAAGACCTTAAAGGCAAGGAGATAGCGATATATATTTTGTAATTAAATAACCTTTAGAATATTACCAACTCTCCTGCCCTTTTATCCACATAATTTGTCTTTGTAGCAAAGACAAGGTCCTGTTAGGATATTTGCACAGGGGTCTGGGGGATTCTGTGAAATGATCTCTGTGTTAAACAGTCTTCACTCATGGGCAATTCTTCTGCCCATCTGCCTGGCCTTGGCATCGTGCAATGGTGAATTTATGATAAGTACTACTCGGTGACGATAACGGCTATGGTGATAGTGATTCTGATATTCTCTGTCGCTTGACCTGAGGCAGTAGAGGCACTGAATGAGCGAACTATTCGCACATGATTGAAAGACCATGGAAGACACAGAGTGAAAACAAACCTCACCTCCGTCCCCAGGCCTGACCTCATGAAATTGCCGTCACTCTGATGGTCACTGCTGGGAGGTAAACTCATATTTTGAAATAAGCTGGTAATTAAATACGGAAATGAGAACCCATGTGTAAGGAAGTCAGAATCCATGTCAGCAATAACACCGGGAGTTCCACAAATCCTACTGAGATGAATTTTAAAAGTTCAGAATGTTTTCCCAGGACTCCCTATTTGCTTATACTGCAACATTGCAGATTAAAACAGTGATTAATTCTGGCCATAACCACACTTAAGAGGTAATACTTATCATACAAACATATAAGCCTTTGCTTCAAACTAATGTGTGAAAGTATCTTTATCTATTAAAATATCTGGGCTAGTCCAGCCTGTTCTTCCAAACTAGCTCTGAGCAGCTGGCACATCACTATGAGTGGGCAAAGGAGTGATGCCAAAACAACAGGCCCTCGTCTGAACTCTTGATGTGCCTTCTCTGACAGCCCTGCTTGGAGAGGCACAGAGATTAGCGAGATGCCTGGCTTCTGGGAATGTGACAAGCGACAGTTTCCATCAGCATTAATCTCTACTTGGCAAAAATAAGGGAAGTCTGGAAACAGGCCTCTGTGGAACATGTTGGCAATCACAGAGCATCCTGAGCAAGGTCTTCCAATCCAGGAACACATGTATAGTATCCATCGTAACCAGATAAAGAGCCTGTCAACTGTGAGAGTTACTAGAATTTGACTGCCCTTCACTGAAATAAGAGCAATCATTTAATGACCAAGAGATTTATACGCATTATCTCTAATCATCACAATAACCTTTCTGTTTTACTATCTGTTTCACTATCTCTGTTTTAGGGTTGAAGAAAACCAAAGCTGAGAAAGATTTGGTCATCTCGCACAAGAGCACACAGCTGGTAAATGGTGGGGCCAGGATTCCAACTTGGACCCATCTGGCTCCAAAGCTCAGGCTCTGGCCACTGTGCTAATCGACCTCTTGCTCTCTGAGTGAGACGGGGCAAGGTAAGACTGCTCTCTGCAAGACTGGGCCATGTTTGTGCAACTGTCCTTCTAATTAACCTCTGTCCTGAAGTGTTTCTCAGAAAGGACCACCCCATCAGGCATTCTTAAGTGTTTGGCTGGCTTGTTTATTCCCGCCATTTTTCCAAAACCCAAAGCTAGGAATCGCTTGTGTATGTGTTTCAGTGCATCCATTTCCTCCTTGGTCTGAAGTTGACTCATCTTCACTCTCACTTCACCTCAGGAGACTCTCCCAAACAAGCTTTGTTAACCTTCACCCAACAATCCCTTTTGCTAATAATTCTTAAGAAGCATCTGATTCTAAAAGTGTGTTCTGCTGGCTTGTCACCTCGAAAAATGGAAGCATAGAAAATTGTTATTTGTTTTATTTTAATTAACTAACCATCAGTAATGGTAGGACTACAAACAAGCTATTAAAAAGAAGTTTTTATACAGTTAACATTTAGTATCCAAAATATGGTATCCTTGTCAATAAATGAAGACAAGTAGGGAAAATTAGATTATAGCTTAAATGTCTTTATTTGGGTTCTACTCCCAATCCTGACCCCATCACCCTAAAAACGCTAACCAAGGTCTTCATGTTTGGGCGATAATATGCCAAGGGGAGTCCTACGGCTTGGTACGTGCATCCAGAATCTGGCCAAGAGCAAAGACCTGTGGTCGGGAAGGCAGGAGAATGGTGCCAAAGTCCGGAATCACAACCAACTAATCAATTGAAGAGTTGACTAACCAGACACGGGCACAATGAGATAAGTTAAGTCTAGTAAGGAGACATTGAACCAGGTGTGGGCAGGTCAGGCAGGACAGTGGGAGCCTGAGAATATTCTAGGTGATTCCTTTTGCACTGACCCTGGCCCACTTTGCTGGGCCAACGGTGGAATGAAAGAATCCAATTATGTTGGAAGATATTAGAGGTGAGACTGTGTTATGGACCTAATGTTTATATCCCCCTAAAACTCATATGTTGAGATCCTAACCCCCATGTGACGGTAGTAGGAGGTGGAGCCTTTGGTGCGTGATTAGGTCATGAAGGTAGAGCCCTCATGAATGGAATTCATGCCCTTATAAAAGAATCCCAAGAGAGCTCCACCATGTGAGGACACAGCAAGAGGATAGCTGTCCATGAACAAGGAGGCAGACCCTCACCAGACAGTGAATCTGCTAGTGCCTTGATCTCGGACTTCCCAGATTCCAGAACTGTGAGAAATAAATTTCTGTCATTTATAAGCCGCCCAATCTGTGCTATTTTTGTTTATAGCAGCCCAAATGGACTAAGACATATCTTTTTATAACTTTTGCACTGAGAATATAGGTAATGAGAACATATATCTGAAAGCCATTATATTAAGACAAATTTTACTTAGTACTTAAGGAATATGCCAAAAAACAACTCTTGAAAATAGATTCTGACTGTATTTCAAAAAGCAGGAAACAGCCCACTTGCACGGTAGGGATTTTCCAAGAACACTGAAGAGAGTCCACTTTCCTCATCATATCGTCACGAGCCTCTAACCAGTCTGGCTCAGTATCTTTAAGCCCACAGCACACACCAAGCACCACACAAAGCAAATCTCCTTTCCCATTCCCTGTTGTGAACCTCACCTAGGAAACCCTCAGCCCCTCCATATTTCTCAACCTGTCCTGACAGTCCAGGGTACCAGCCAGGTTCCGTGCGTGTCTCTAATTGGCTCCTTCTGACAGGAGCTCTGTAACTCTGCCCCTCACATCCTTGCAGATACTGTCTCACAGCAGCTCACTCTGCCTCAGGGGCCACTCCTTCATCTGAGTTATTCCTCCCTTCCTGATTTGTCCCAGCCTTTTAGGGAATGGGGAGAGCATGCCAATTTCTTTACCCTGAACCATGGAGTGGTTACTCCTGTAGTGAGAAAACAATGAAAATCTCTCCCCTACAATTATCTTAAATTCTACCAATAATGATCCATTCCTTTGTGTTAAACTTTGACCCTCTATCCTCTTTTAAAGTTTAAATACTCCTATAGCACAGAGACTTTTGGCATGAATGAATTTATCTCATTTTTATCCCTGGGACAGAAGAAACCAGGATAACAGAAGCAACACAGGGAAGAGAAAGTGCTGAAAGACAGAAAAAGAGAGCAGAAAAGGAAAACAGAAGCACCAGGCGACATCACCCCTTTGCAATTTCACTATTGCCATGAATAGCGTTGGACTTTTGAAAACAATATCCTATCTTAGCTACATCTTTAGAATAAAAAAGTCAAAATAGTCTACAGGTTTATTGTTTCTTGTGCCAAAAATCAAGGATTAAATATAGACTCATTAATATTGGGGTAGTGGGATAATATTTTAGGATATTAACCTAGAGTTCTCCTCCCTACTTCTACTCCTCTATCCTCTCCTCCCTACCCCCCACCCAATGCCCTAGCCCAGTGGTTCCTAGTACCCCTAGGCCCTTCCCTGGCCCCACAGCTAAGACCTTCCACATTCTCTGTCTCGGGTAGAGTGTAGGAAGCTTGCTAGGTCCTTCATCTCTGCCCACTTGGCCTACTGTGAGAGAGTAGAGATGGCTGCACAATGTTTCCCCCTGCCCAGAGGGCCTGAGACAGCTTCACAGAGTTTTCCATGTGCCATTGTGGCACTCAAGCTGTATAGTGTTCAACGTACAGCTGAGAAAGAGCTAGCAGGCCTCAAGAGGCCTTGACGTTGGAACCAGGGAGACACCATAGTGACCCACCGATCAGCCATCGAAGATCCAACAGGGAAGCTGACCATCTTGGCAGATGCCAAGATGGATAAATGAAGACAACATAAAACGATGCTCCCGACTCCCCACCTCCAGTCTGATTCCTTGGACAGGTGAGCACCCGAGAACTCGGACCCTGAGGTTAGTTTTCGACTACCTGACAGAACAGAGGAAAAAGAGAGTACATTTCTTGTGAAACTGCATACGCAGCCTGAAATGTATACCCGCTACATTGATTAATAGAACAAGTTGCAATTTGACCAAATAGAAAAACATTTTTCAGAAACAAGAAGATAGGGCACAAGGTGGACGTGGACAGACTCAAATCGAGAGCCTCTGCCTCACACCATGTGAGTCACACGACCCTTGTACCTGGATGACATGTATAAGGACCCTCTCCCTGGGACCCCAGTGCCAGCAATTCCTGCGGGGGCAGCGCCACCCCACTCATACTCCAGAGGCTTTGTCCAGTGTGAACTGATACATGAAGTTGGCTAGGGTTATATTTCAGTTAGCAAGGGCTACAATATGACATTTCTTTCAGACCCTGAATTCTAGAAATTCCTTTGCAAGAACACTGAAGCCTGAACACTGTGTAAAGGAAAGAAAAAGTCAGGGTTGGAAGAGGAATATAAAACAACGTAAAATACAAAAATAAGATAAGACAAGAATGGGCCAGCCCGGTGGCACAAGCGGTTAGGTGTGTGCGCTCCGCTGTGGTGGCCTGGCGTTCGCTGGTTCGGATCCCAGGCGTGCACCAACGCACTGCTTGGCAAGCCATGCTGTGGCGGCGTCCCATATAAAGTAGAGGAAGATGGGCACAGATGTTAGCTCAGGGCCAGTCTTCCTCAGCCAAAAAAAAAAGGGGGGGAGGATTGGCAGATGTTAGCACAGAGCTGATCTCCTCACCAAAAAAAAAAAAAAAGATAAGACAAGAATGAAAAAGGAGAGAAGTGTAGAAAAGAGAGATAACGCATAATACTACATAAGCAGTCTCTAAGCCACATCCAATATCTTCCCAACTCCCGGACACTCCCACTATTTCAATAGCTTTAGTTTCCTCTGGCTCAACATGACATATCAGTTCAATTGCTTGCATCTTGTTTAGTGCTAATAATGGCATGCCAGATGCCCCATTCAGCAAAAGGGCCAAAAATCTTATGCAGTCATAGAGGCAAACAAATTTGGGAGTAGGAAAAATAACCATAAAAGGCCATAGCTAGAAATGACCTTAGCTCAATTTCCTCATACTACAAATGAGAAAAGTCAGACCCTGTGAGGATAAAAGTGTTGCCAGAGGTCACATGTCTGGCAGTGGCAGATCTGAGTCTAAAATCCAGGTTTCCTCATTTCCTGGCCCATCCTTACTCCACTCCTTTATTCCCACGTGCTGCTATTCACTACACAGTTGGAAACACACATGCCTTCCCTGACCTCTCGCAAGAGTACCAACTTTTTTTTTCCTTCTGTTTCTGTGAAGGACACTGCTAAGGACAGCTGGGATCAGCAAGGCCTACCATACCCACATACAAAAAGAAAGAAAAAATTGCTATAGCCAAATATTCTGTTTTTCCATACCTAGAGCTCTACTTGGAAAAGTTCTGAAAAATACTTCCATGTGATAGTAATAAATAATTAAAAAACACAAATAATTATAGTCAGTTGAGCACAGCTGATGGTCTGGATGACAGCAAGCCTCAGTTGGGGAGAGGGTTAACCATCACTGCATCACCACGTCCTGAGTGAGCTCCAGGGAACACGGTGAAACACAGGAAGTAAACAGAAGAAATCTGGGCAGGAAAAATGAGGTTTTGCTCAATGTTATTGCCAACTAAACAGAACTGTTATTCAGTTATTTCTTTGAAAGAAGGAAACAATATTTATGTTCATTTAGGGAAAGGCATCTTCTATGAAGTTTGCAATATTTTTTAAGGTATGTGTCAGAAAAACTCTTTGTTTTTGGAGTAAAACCAAACTTAAGGAAGCGTTAGTACAGTAGGCTATCTTTGCAATGAAACAGGACCATTAAAAATGGATGGCATGTCCATTTTAAGGAGGCTGAGAAAATTGTTCCTCACACGTCATGGACATTGAGAAGAAGAAGGAAAAAAGCACTTCCTGAAAATGGAAATCCTCTCATTTTTATGCTGATGCCTCCTAATTTTTGTGGAAAGACAAAATTTCTTTAAAAGGACACCTCTGTTCAATTTGAAAAATGAGTTCTGGGCTGTTCTTGTGTGATCAATTTATACAGAGTCTCGTACATTAGCATCACTTATCAGGCAGCAAGGTCTACCAAGAGATAATATAATGGATGGAAGCAGTCACTGCATAATTCAGTCCTTTCTCATGGGTTTTTCCAAAGCTAGATCCTTAACAACATGCCTGCACACACCATTTCTGGAACTGTTCCCTCATCTTTACAATTATGGCAGGCAATCTCATCTTCTTTAATCCACCCTATACCCCATTGACTAATTAATCTTCCTTTTAGAAAGAGGAAGTGGGATGAGATGATGTTACTCTCCTGTTAACAAAATCTGTCAATGTCTTCCTATCATGTACAGAATAAATTCTAGCCTCATGAGCTTGGCATTCAGGGACCTCTGTGGTCTGGCACAAACAGACTTTGCTCAGTACGAAATGGCATGCAATTATTGTTTTACTTATATATTTTTTTGTTAATGTGCCAGATGAACCTCATATCCTATTCTTTTAATCAAGTTCTCATTTCCTCTTTTGCTAATATTCTGTTCATAACTTCTGCCCAGTTTTCTGATGGAGGCTTATTTGTTTTTTCAATCTACAACTAGGAACTCTTTATCTATGAAGGCTTGTAATCTTATGTCAGTCACATTTATGACATCTTTTTCAGAGTTTGTTGATGATATTAACTTACGGGTGAATTTAGAAAGTCAAAACATTTACAGCTTTGTAGACAGGGCCAGAGTTTGCCTTCCACATAATTCACGTATAGACTCTCTTTTTGGAAGGTTTCCCTCTCACCTTCTGCCCTTCCTGTTTTCTACCATATTCACATGGAACTACCCAGAGTTTTCTGGTTCCAGCTATTTCACACATTGACATTGACTGGTCTTAAGAGTTTTGACCCTTTGTGCCTTTACCAATGTGATAAACTATTGGGAATTTACAGGGCTGGTGGAAAAGAGCTATATTTTTCCTTCTGGGTGGCAAAGCTTCCTTTGTGCCCAAAGTGCCCTAGCTGGGCTTGGGTCTTAAGATTTATTAGTGAGGAAGTTGTCATTTGAGAGTTGCATGTTCTTTTGTACCCAGAAGTGGAGACATCTTTCTTCACCTTTGGAGGAAACTAGTAACTGTTCTTGAGAAAAACTGTTAAGGTGCTTGACCTTGTTAGTCTGTTAACTTGACCACAGGTGCTAGATGTTCCAATCTGATCATGTACTGTTCTGTGCTGGTTGACCTCACGCTTTATCTCTGAGGCTTTTTTGGTTTTATTTTGGGAAGGAGGGAGGACAGGAAGAAGAGGAAGGGGAGCTGAGAGTTGTTCCTAGGGATTGGAAATCGAAGGGAAAGGTAAGTTTTATGACTCTGGGCAGAGCTGTAGGCTCCTGGTGAAAGGTGTAGCTCAGAGCTGGAAGGAGGTCTGGTCTCTCCTCCTCCCAGCTCAGCCTCGCACTATTCTGGCACCTGGATGGTGGAGGTTTAAGGGGAGTCAGAGACAGCACCTTGGCAAGGCCACCGCCAATATCAAGAGGGGATGGCACCATTAACAGGGCAACAGCAAGGTTCCTTCAAGCTACTTGGAGGCCAGAAAGGGCATGTGGATAGACACAGTGTTACCAGAGTGGGAGAAGAGGAACGTAGTGGGCTAGGATGATTACTGTAGTGGATGGAATAGATTGTGAGCAGATGTAAGCCATCCTTTTGGGGACAATAGGAAATATTTGGGAAATATTTGACTAGCAATCAAGTCAGTGGGGGCTCAAGTTATAATTTGGGCATAAAATACTTAATATGACCTCATTTATATTTAGTGAAAAGCCTGGCCATACCAGGTGCACACATGTTGAGGATATACATATGAAGACAATGCTCCTACTTTTATTATGTAACTCAAGAAAGTGCCTCAAATTATGTGTGTATGTCAGACCTGGTATGAAGGAAGGACTCACCATGGCAGGCCTATTGAGGAAATATTTTAAAGAAGGTTGAGCTTTGCAATGCCAAAACTGAACAATGACTTACAGAGGATGAGCCCCTGGTGGTACAATATGAGAATGATGATAATATCAGTACAGGTCATGGAATGAAACAAACACCTGGAAGTGCCCTGGCTCAGCAACATAGACTAACTGACAATTATGTGCAAGGCCCTGTGCTAGATGATACAGGAGCTATCAAAGTGCTTATAGTCAGATTGATTTAAGGAAGGCCGTGTCTCTGATCATTGCTAGAGACTTAAGGCCACTATTTAAATTCAACATGGTATGATCCTCTCAAAGAAACTCACAGAAAATAACTTCTAATTTTTTTCAAAATACATTATACATCTGCAGTATCTAGATGATTATGCTTTTATATTATTTGGCTTTTCTAATAATCTATATTTGCTCATGTCTCCTGCCCTACTCTCTATCTTGCAGTTCTTCACACCCTTTCTTGACTCTGGCTCAGCAGGTGCATGATTCTTTCTGCCTGGAATATTCTTCTGCACCCCACTTCTACTCCCCTTTTCAGTTACCTTTTATTCATCTTTCAGGTTCTGCTTTAGGCATCTCCTTTTCTGGGAAGACTTCTGTGACTGAATGTCCCCGTCTTTGCCCTCACAGACGGGTTGACCATCCTCTAAGTGCTGCACAGCACACTTCAAGGCCCTTCTCAAGGCTCCTTTCAACTGTAGGACCGCAGATTTAATTGTCCATCTTTCCCACGAGACTGTAAGATCTGTCCCTAATACAGTGCTTGGCTCATACTTAACAGGCATTTGATATGTATTTGTTCATTTGAGTTGATCTTTTGTCAGTTTTCCCTAATAACTCATCCCCCTTGAGAGAGGTCATTTCAATTGTCCTTCATTTTACAAGTAGGAAAATATTGCCTGACCCTTATTTACAGGAGCTGAAAGATGCCACTGAAAATAAAATTCTATCTGCATCTTTTTCCTCTCTAAGAATTATAAAATGAATTCATGTTTTCATCTCTAACTCAGACTACTAAGTCTTCAAACCAGAAAACTCTGAGCAAGTTTCACTTACCTTAAAATTCATTTAGCTCTAAATGGGTTCTCATAGTTTTCATGATCTTTGAAGGAGATCAGAAACTTGCAGGCACCAAAGAATCTCATAGGTCCCTGGACTTCTCTAAAGATTTCAAAGCACACTGGATGGTGTGTTAGACTTTAGTTCTCACCACCATGGGCTGAGCCACTGGTACTGAGAAGGCAGCAGTGGTAAGTAGGGGAGAGAGCAGAGTTGCAACAAGGACTTCATGTGACCTAAAATCCAGCTCTGTGGCCTCTCCAAGGAGTTACACTAAGGCAGAGGAGCCAAAAAGGGTTTATGAAAGCTCTGGGGAAAAGGATACGGGTAATTTGAGGCCTTTGGAGGACTGAGAGGTGAGTCCCTTTCCCTGACCTCTGCATGGACTGGTCGAGAGTTCTGAGAAGAACAAGGTTAGATAACTAAGGAATCACAGGACTCGTTGAAATGTAAGATGCTTAATAGCACTGGTTCTACTTCATAAGATTTATAGAAAAGCGAAAAGAAAGCAAAGGGAAAAAAAAAAAGGAAACCTTTTGAAATAT
Organism: Diceros bicornis minor; assembly: GCF_020826845.1. NCBI lineage: Eukaryota > Metazoa > Chordata > Mammalia > Perissodactyla > Rhinocerotidae > Diceros > Diceros bicornis. The sequence goes on along the minus strand of NC_080763.1, from coordinate 3,560,528 downwards.
AGGAAGGTCTTCCGTTACATAGGTGTTTGCTGCCAGCTATGGTAGGTGACAATGTGGGGGCTCCACAAGGGCTTTCATATCTATTATCTCATTTTGCCTTGAATCCTCACCACAATGAAGTGAGGCAAATATTGTCATTATTTTTGTGTAACTGATGATGAATCAGAGACATAGCTTGTCTCTGACAGCACCAAGAACTGAACCTAGGTCTGTCTGCAATTCATGTGTGATTTCCGTGACACCTGTAGATACTGATTTTATTCAAATATGTTAATCAAGGAGATTGATGTGGTCATACGAGGAGAAGGCTACTTGAGAAGGGAAACCTCTAATGCAGTAGGGTGGTCAATACTGAACGATATTATTCTCCATTGTATTTTGTTTTAAAAGTTATTTTTTAATTATACAAGTAACATACAAATGTATGCTCATCATGCAGAGTTCAAATAATATAGAACTTAAGGTCCAACTTCATTTCCTCCCCACCACCCGGAAGTAACTATGCGGGTGATTTGTAGCTTATCCTTTCAGACTTGTACCAACAATTTACATATATGTAGGTGAATATACACAAATACATGTATATACACACATGTAAAGTGTGGGTTTGTATTTTTAATGTAAAAATAAGATCAAACCATAGATCATTTTTTTGTAACTTGCTATTTTCACTTAATAATATGACTTGGAGATCTTCCCGTGCCAGGACTTTTTTTGTGTGTGTGTGTGTGAAGAAGATCAACCCTGAGCTAACATCCATGCCAATCCTCCTCGTTTTTTCCTGAGGAATACTGACCCTGGGCTAACATCACTGCCCATCTTCCTCCAGCCAGGACATTCTTTTTAACTGCTCTTTACAGAGTGTTCCATAGTCAAAGACCTACAATAGACTATTTAACCATTCTGGTATTTTCATGCCAATGTCAAGATATTTCCTACTATGAGTTGGTTTTTTGTTTTATTGGTTGTTATTGTTGTTTTGTTTTCAAAACAGAGATAATACACTTCAAATTATATTTTCTAGTACTATGTCTCTGTCAGTAAGGATTTAGGAAAGATATTTGTTCTTCCACTGCCCCCCAAAAAATGTTTTGTAGAAAATCTGTGACTTATCTGAGAAATTTCAGAAAGGAATATCCATAGTAAAGTACTACAATAACATATTTATCATCTAAAATTAAATTATCATCTAAAATAAAGATAAAAATAAGTAATTCCTTTTGCTGAATAATGCTTTATTTCCTTGTTTACATATAAATAAAAAATATCAATAACCAACTGTTTCATCTTATTGAAACTATGGATCACATACCTGATCTAGTGGAAAGCTCAGAGCCAAATTGTGGCACATCTCCATTTCACAAATACATGACACTTTACCCGGTATGTTTTATTCCCTGACTTCTTATTGTTCTAACTTCACTTTTCCCCTTTCTCTAATTTTCTCACTTATATTCATTGTTTTGAATGTATTTCTGGAAATCACCTTAAATTCTTTTTGAATAGGTGAGAGAATGAATAGATAATTGGATGGATGGATGAATCGAAATGGTTGAATGAGTCAAAAGGCACCTTTTCCTGAGCTACCTCTGTCAAATATTATTTGGTTTTGTAATGAATCACTGCCTTTACTGTAGTAAACATATTAAAAAATCCCCTTTGTACCATATCCTTTTCTGTATTTGAAACGGTGAACTCCTGCATCCGTGTTTATGATTTTACATTTACCATTTTCATTTAAATAGCATGTAAAATTTCTCCAAGAAAAAAATTAATCTAGTCATTGTTTATATGTTCAACTAAGTTGTTTAAACACTTATGCTTGCATATTTACATTTACTGTCCATAGTGGGTTGAATAGTGTCCCCTCAAAATTCTTGTCCACCTGGAACCTTAGAATGTGACCTTTTTTGGAAATAGAGTCTTTGCAGATGTAGTTAAGATGAGGTCATACTGGATTAGAGTGGGCCTTAGGTCCAAAGACTAGTGTCCATTTAAGAAGAGGAGAAGACACACGGAGACACAGACATACCAGGAAGAAGGCCACATGATGACAGAGGCAGAGATTGGAGTGATGCAGCTATAAACCAAGAAATGCCAAGGATTACCAGCAACCATCAGAAGCTAGGAAAGAGGCATGGAACAATTCCTCCCTCTAGGCTTCCAGAAGGAACCAACCGTGACAATACCTTGATTTCTGACTTCTAGCATTCAGAACTGTGAAAGAATAAGTTTATGTTATTTGTGGAAATTTATTATGGCAGCCCTAGGAAACTAATACACTGTCCCTCTATAAGTTCACTAAATTCATCTCAAGAGCACCTATGCCCACACATCTATGAACAGCTAATCTTCGACAAAGGAGCCAAGAATATACAATGGAGAAAAGAAAGTCTCTTCAACAAATGGTGTTGGGAAAACTGGATAGCCACATGCAAACAATGAAAGTAGACCCTTACCTTACACCATACACAAAAATTAACTCCAAATGGATTAAAGACTTGAATGTAAGACCTGAAACTATGAAACTTCTAGAAGAAAACATAGGCAGTACACTCTTCGACATCGGCCTTAGCAACATATTTTCAAGCACCATGTCTGACCGGGCAAGAGAAACAATAGAAAAAATAAACAAATGGGACTACATCAAACTAAAAAGCTTCTGCACAGCAAAGGAAACCATCAACAAAACGAAAAGACAACCTAACAATTGGGAGAAGATATTTGCAAACCATACATCTGATAAGGGCTTACTCTCCAAAATATATAAAGAACTCATGCATCTCAACAACAAAAAAACTAACAACCCAATTAAAAAATGGGCAAAAGACCTGAACAGATATTTCTCCAAAGAAGATATACAGATGGCCAACAGACACATGAAAAGATGTTCAAAATCATTAACTATCAGGGAAATGCAAATCAAAACTACAATGAGATATCACCTCACGCCTGTCAGAATGGCTATAATTAACAAGACAGGAAACAACATGTGTTGGAGACGATGAGAGAAGGGAACTCTCATACACGGCTGGTGGGAGTGCAAACTGGTGCAGCCACTATGGAAAACAGTATGGAGATTCCTCAAGAAATTAAGGATAGAACTACCACATGATCCAGCTATTCCACTGCTGGCTATTTATCTAAAGAACTTGAAAACACCAATGTGTAAAGATACAGGCACCCCTGTGTTCATTGCAGCATTATTCACAATAGCCAAGACTTGGAAGCAACCTAAGTGCCCATCAAGGGACGAATGGATAAAGAAGATGTAGTACATATACACGATGGAATACTACTCAGCCATAAGAAACGATGAAATCCAGCCATTTGTGACAACATGGATGGACATTGAAGGTGTTATGCAAAGTGAAATAAGTCAGAGGGAGAAGGTCAAATACCATATGATTTCACTCATTAAGTAGTAGATAATAGCAACAACAAACAAACACATAGAGACAGAGATTGGATTGGTGGTTACCAGAGAGGAAGAGGGGATGGAGGAGGGCAAAAGGGATAATTCGGCACAAGTGTGTGGTGATGGGTTGTAGTTAGTATTTGGGTGGTGAACGTGATGTAATCTATGCAGAAATAGAAGTATAATGATGTACACCTGAAATTTATACAATGTTATAAACCAATGTTACTGCAATAAACAAAAAATTTTAAATAAATAAAAATAAATGGAGACGTAAAAAAAAAAAGAGCACCTATGGATTATGGTGTCTAACCTGGAAGGACAGTTATATGAGATCAAGGTTTATAATTTCTAACTTGAGAAGTATAGTAATATGAATAATCAAATGAAGGACTGTTTGAAGGCTCTCATTGATGATTAAGCATTAGTTTGAATCTGAAGTTTTAAACTTAAGAAGTAAAGAAAGAATGAGTTGTAAATGCAAGGCCATTGTTACTTATCTCTTATATTTAAAATACAGGTTGTTTAATCTTAAAGAAGATTAAATTTCTGAAGAACTTTGCTTTCCTAGAATCCCATTTTAATTTATTAATGCCATTACCCTAATGGCTGTGTAGTATGGTTCAAAAAGCCGGTGGGAGAGCTGTGGAAGGGATCTGTGGACTTGTGAGTCTAGAATCATACCTTGTTCAAGCTGAAACCTGACATTTGAAACGCTGACTGATGATGTAAGGATAAACACACTTTCTTAAGCAGCACTTGCAAAAACAGTGACTCCATCCTGCCATTCAGTCCTTTAAAAACTCAGCAAATTACCCAGAGTTGCACTAGTGGAAATCCCTGTTGAAACATAGCTTCTTTTTTCTTTCTTTTTTCACTTATAAGAAAATCACAATAAACTACACATATACAAGATGCTACTTCTAAGTCTTTCTCAGTACAATATTATGATTATCAATTACTTTTTGTTGAAGGCCCATATGAGTTATATACTATATACTTTGTGAGTAAATATGTACTTTCAGTTTACCTCCGGGGTGAGACAGGAAAAAATCCTGGAGCACAAGAGTCTTCAAACGCATCTACAATGGATGCATAATGTGGACCTCACAGCAACCTATGGTTATAGTCTAACTCACTTTTCTATAGCGAAATAGCCAAATCTTCTCTCTCTGATATAAACAAGTTCATGAGGATTTTGTGGCTGCCTCCATAAAGTATGCATCAATATTGTATTGATCTACATTTTCTCACATTTGAATATATACCTTCGATACCAATTGACCTTTATTTCTAGAAGGAATATAAAAAAAATTTTATGGGGTTTTGGTAAGCACAGTTTTGTGGGCAAACCTCTTACAAATCTTTAAGTAAATGCATTTTATAATTCTACATATTAAGTGACTTCAATTAAACATAAAAACAAAAACAAACTATCAGCAAAATAGCACTAGACAATAAATATTTGCTGAATGAATAAATAGAAGGATGAATGACTTTATCCATTATGTATTCCTATATTATTTCTGCTCACCTGGCTACCTTTTGATTGTAATTTGGCTTCCTCTATTGATCTATCTTTAGGGAAAGAATGACTCCTGCAGTCATTCTGGCATTACAAATATATTCCTCATAGAAGATAAAAAGCTGGTATTCTGGGTTTATTTAAAGATACCTCTAGACTGTGAATGCTTCACTGTAGGGCCTACATAGTGCCTGAAACTTAGTAGACGTCTAATACATGTTCAGTGAATGTTTCCTGTTTCATTTCAGGTTCTCATTCCATTTAGTCGGTGCACCAAAGAAGATACTCTCTGCTGTGCTCTAAATGTTTGTGTCCCCCAAAATTCATATGTTGAAATCTTAATCCCCAAGGTGATGGAGTTAGGAGGTGGGGCCTTTGGAAGCTGATTACGTCATGAGGGCCCTTATAAAAGGGGCCCCACAGAGCTCCCAGGCCCCTTCAGACATGTGAAGGCTCAGTGAAAAGAGGACTGTCTACAAACCAGGAAGATCTCACCAAACGCCAAATCGGTGAGCACCATGATCTTGCATTTCCCAGCCTCCAGAACTGTGAGAAATAAGTGTTTATTGTTTACAAGCCATCCAGTTTATGGTATTTTGTTATAGCAGCCCAAATGGATTAAGACACTCTCATTTCAAGAAACTAGATAAATAGTAATCCTAAAAATAAAAAGTAAAAAGAAAATTTAAATATAGTAGATGGCTTATCCAACAGGAAATACAGCAGATAGGGGGATGGTTATACGACTGCTCTCTTTCTTCATTCTTAATATTCCATCATATACTGTGGACAAAGCCATTTCAAGTGCGAGTGTGAGTTTACTGGCTCAGAATAAATTACATGGCATAAGGCTGCCGCTATTTTTACGCAGGTGAAAATGGGTTAAAATAAACAAGAACAACCTTTAAAAGAGAAGAAAAGGGAAAGGTGGTGCAAAATTGCACCACGCAACTTTTGAGAGATGTGGAAGGGAAGATGGCCCTTGTTGCTAGACCGCCTCTGCTATATGCTTGATGGGGAAGGGAGGACGGTAGATGCGCAGACAAGCTGCTTCAGTCCTCTACTGCACAGACCAGCTGGCTTTGCCTCTTTTTCTCTCCCACATCAACAAGCACTCCCTCAGGCTTGCTTCCACATCCACGTGGTTATTGCAGCAGCACAGGTCCACAAATGCCAGAAGTCTGAATCAATCACACAGGCTTATGTGAAGGAGGCTCAGTCTTAGGTAATTATTAAAATACAATATAACGCTTTACATACAACAAGGGAAGTTCACATACTGCTGTGTCAATTGCATACGATAATGATGTAGAGTGGTGAGGAACCACCTGACACCTGTTCCAGCAGGTGAGGACCAGAATAGAGGAACTCTTCCCCCACTTCTCAGGATATCATGACCTGAAAAGACGCTCTAGAAAACAAAAGTAGGAGGGTAGTAGCAGGAAGAATCAGATAAAGGACTTTTTAAAGAGAAAACAAAGTTCATGGCCTTTGCCTTGACACGGCTAAGAATAACAAGGAAACACATACAGTCATGTGAAATTAGATATCACACTTTCAAATATCTTTACTCACTGGCAGCCTGGGGCCTGCTACAGGGGTCTGTCCTTCTAGTTCCAGCTCACTTCCAAGGGACAGAAGCAAGCTCAACCCCTACAGATACTGAGTGGTATCTCCCCTCACGAAGGACTAAACCAAGACAGCAAGGTCAGGAGAGAATCTGGGCTTCCCTTCTGCCAACTGGATTGTGGTTTTTTTTCATCATCTATGAGGACCGACACCTTCTTCAAGAAAGATCATGCTACCTAAAAGAGTGTGGGCTTACGCAACGGACCACAAGAGGATAATCTTCTCAATATAACCTAATAAGCACAACATTTAAACAATAAAAACATTCATTCAATACAGGGCAAGGAGTAATTTTTTTTTCTTTTACAGAGGATAATATTCATTAATGGGAATTGAACTGTCCTTAAGAGTTAACATTTAGCTAAAATAATCTGACCAGATAACTTCCATCAAGAAACCTAAAGGAAAAGAGATATTTTAAATGTTATGATATCCCTTATTTTAAATCCCCTTTATGGTACTTTTCACACTGTACTATAATGTATCTGTTTACTTGTCTGTATCCCCCACTAGGCAATAAGGTTCTTCAAGAAGGAACTGAGTCTCTCCCATTCGCTTCTGTATTGGAACTAAGCACAGAGGCCTGGCCCGTAGGTGCCCATCAAAGCACTGTGGAATGAATGGTTTCATGCGTAGTAAATAGAGCAAAGGTCATATCCAATTTCTGCACGTGGTCAATAGAAAGACTGGAGAAGAAATTGAAAAGGAGGTACTCAGAAAGCAGTATAAATAGAAATGGAGGCTCTCATCTTAGATGCTTTGAACCAGGGCTGCAGTGTCCAGTTGGGCAAGTTGTTCACTACACAGGATTATCACCAGGGCAAGGGCACAAATTGGGGCAGAAATCCAGCCTATGCTCTACTTACCAAGCCTTGAACCCTAACACTGCTTTGTATCTGCCGACAGAAAGCAATACCCTTTTTAAAAACTCGTATAAAGGCACTGTACAAGATAGAGACAGTCCTGCTTTAAATAGTGACAATCTCTGACAGGTTAGATCCCAAGAGCAAGAGAAACTGCCCTACCAATCTGATTCCACCACAAAGGGAGTAAAGGAAACCGCGAAGATTGTCTGATCTTGAATTGAGAACACTGAGGTTGGAGATCGTTTTTCTCTGGATTCTCAACATAGAGTGATGGGCTTATAAAACAAAACTTTTTTCTAATATAAAAGAACCACATCATGGAGCCTCAGCGTTGAACCTGATCCCAGAAAGTGAGCTACAGAATCAGAGATGAGTGAAGAACAGGAAAAAACCTTGAAGGTCACAGAATTTCATTACTGGAATAGACTTGAGAGAGAGGGTATCCGGTCCAATAATCACTTCATCTTACAGATGAGGAAACCAAAAAGATCAATGAGATCAAGCGGCTCCCCTGCGGTTATGAGGAAAGCTAAGTCTAGAACCTAGTTATTTTCTGGCTTTCAACCTAACAATCTATCACAACTGGCTGGACTTGCCATCACTATAATCAACATTGATTGTGCACTCACTGTGTGGGAGAGGTTGAGACATATAGACTTGGTCTCCATCAAGGCCCTTACAATGAGGGTGAGAAAACAGGAAATAAGTATGAAAGATAAGCCATAATGAGCTGGCATATGAGGGAAGTTTAGACTTGGGTTTCTGAGTGGGAGTGGTGACGCCAACGTTAGGAATCGGCAGCATGGGGTGGAGCGCGCTCGTGTGGGCCGGCAATTCTGGAGGGACCAGAACTAGGTGAGTGAGAAGGTCCAGCTTAGGCCGCAGGAGGGCCTGAGGTCACAGAAGGAACGCCAGGGGTACCCGACTTCCGGGTCCCCCTCGACTTGCGGCTCAAGCCTTTGGGCTCACGCCAGGATGCGCGAGACAGCGCCTCTCCCTCTGCGCTCTGAACCCAGACCGGCGGGACCCAAGCGGCCGCACAGGCGGAAGCGAGAGAGGCGGCAGAGCCGCAGGCACCGGGGACATCCGCGCGTCGGCGCCGACCCGCACGCCGGCCGGAGGGGCGAGGCGGCGGGGCCGGGCTTCCGGGGCGGGGCCGCCCACTGCGGGCCGCGTGACAATAGGGGGCGGGGCGCCGCCGGGCCGGGGTTGGCGATGAGAACTCCCGGCGGAGCGGGCGCGGCGTGCGTGTGGCGGAAGCGCTGGGGTCCCCGGCGCGCGCGGGGCCGGGCGGCCGGCCGGCGGGTCTGCACGCCATGAACTACCCGGGCCGCGGGTCCCCGCGGAGGCCCGAGCATAACGGCCGGGGCGGCGGCGGCGCCTGGGCGCGGGGCGCGGACGCGGAGCCGGCGTTCGGCGGCGGCGTCTGCTGCTTCGACCGCCTGCCCGGCGGGGACCCGGGCGACGGCGAGGTGCCGCTGGCCCTGCTGCGCGGGGACCCCGGCCTTGGCGACGACGACTACGACTTCAGCCCGGCCGAGTCGGGCTCCTCGCTGAGCTTCTACAGCGAGGGCGAGAGCGGCGGCCCCTCGTCGCTGCACCCGCCGCCGCTGGCGCCGTCGAGCCCGGGGGACGGCGGGGCGGCGGGCGGGGGGCCTGCGGAGAGGCGGCGGCCGCGGCCCGGCGGCGCGGCCGCCCGGCACCGCTACGAGGTGGTGACGGAGCTGGGCCCGGAGGAGGTGCGCTGGTTCTTCAGGGAGGACAAGAAGACCTGGAAGCCCTTCATCGGCTACGACTCGCTCCGCATCGAGCTCGCCTTCCGGACGCTGCTGCAGGCCACGGGCGGCCGGCCCCAGGCCGAGGAGCCGCGCGGCGCCCGCGCGTGCGGCCGGGCCTCCAGCCCCGGGGAGGACGGCGGCGAGGAGCGCGGCTGCGGCTTCTGCCCGCGCGCGGCGGGGCGCGAGCCCGCGCGGGAGGAGCTGGTCCACGTCGAGCGGGTGTGCGTGCGCGGCGGCCTCTACGAGGTGGATGTGACCCAAGGAGAGTGCTACCCGGTGTACTGGAACCGTGAGTAGCCCGGCGGGGGCGGGGGCGGGCGGACACGCGCCGGGGCTCTGGGAGACGATGAGGCCCGCGTTGGCTCGCGGCGGGACGCAGATTGTGCGGGCAGCGCCGGCAGGTGAAGGATGAATGAGCAGATGGCAGAACCCAAGCTACCTGGGGGCAGGAGGAGCGGATACAGCGCCTCCTGGTGAGGCGGGTGCTGCTGCCATTCCTGGAGGTGATCCAGGAGCGAGGGCCAGTCCAAAAGGTTTAATTTCGTGGTCCTACCCCAGCCGCGTCCTCCCGGGGATCTGATTCGGTCTCGTTTATCCTGAACGGCCTCTGATCTAAGTAACAGCCTGTCCTCCGGAGTGAGAGTGTCGGAGAGGATCTGCACGAGAATCAACAGTTCAGTTACGGACTCGGGAAAAGAAAATTAATCCCTGGCGGGAAAGGAAAGGAGATAGGTTGTTCCCACCGGATGCGTTCCGGAGAGGTGGAAAGCACTGCGTGAAACGGTTCTGGCGAGTGGGTCCGCGCACCCTCTCTGTGGAGTACGCGTTTCGTCCCTTAGGTCCTTGTTTACATCTTCGCATTTTTGCCTGTTAACCTTACAAGGCTTATGCCTTGGTTTCTCATCTGTAAAACAGGGATAATTGTATCTCATTTGTTCGGTTGTTGTGGAGATTAAATGAGATAATATACCTGAAGGGTTGGAACTGTCTTTGGCACATATGTGTGATGTAAGTGTTAACAATGGGTCCTTATTCATTAGACAACAACACAGTTAGGTTTGCAATTAAGTTAGATTAAGGAGGAAGGCGGTCAGATATCTGCCATTGCATGCAAGAAGTGTTATTATATGTAATGTATAGTAGATATTCTATATATAATAGATTCTATATATTGTATGTGTAATGGATTCTATATATGTAATAGATATTGTATGGTAACAGAAGCTATTGGCCACCAATAATTTGTAATATACAGTTTTAATTTTTATGGGCCCAGTGTCCTAAATCAAATGTCTTCATTGATTGTCACTAGCCTTAGGTCTTCCATACATCTTACAACATTCTGTCTTGTATTAATTATATGTATTAATGACTTTCTATATGTTTAGCATCTTATGGGCAAAGTCCATCATCTTTATCTTCCATCTCTCATAGGAACTAATGCAGTAAATATTCAATAAATAGGTGTTGAATTGCATGTGACGCTGATAATGTTAAAACATTCATGTGTTAAGCATGAGTCACTGAGATAGCAATTACAACGTGTATCAAACCACCAAGTAAGCATAGCAGGAAATTTAATTTCTTACTACACTTTAAGATGACATTGAAGGCGTTTGTTACCATTTTCACAAGGCCAGATTCATATAGGATCTGTCACATCACTCCTTTTAATTATAAGCTCACTAAGAACAGAATATGCTTGTATTCATTCACTCATTCGTCTATTCATTCATCTCTTTCATTTTTACTGGGTATTTGTATGTGCATAACACGGTACTCTTGTGAAGGCATTAGGAAAGGTGGAAAAAAGGACGATCCCTACCCTTCGGGAGCTTCTCACTTAGTCTTCAGATGACCTAGACATCACTATAGATTTTTTTTTCCTTTGAAGATAGAAGCAAAAGGATTTAGTGGAGCCAGAAAGTTGGATAAAATGCAGGGCGTTCTTGGAGAGGGGCCTGGAAACCCAGAGATAAATCTTACTGTTAGATCAGCCGAAGTATGTTCACCTAGAATATTGTGTGCTTTTCTGGTTTATGATGCTTGCACAGCGCTTAACTGTTTACAAAGTGATTTTTTACATCCATTATGTCATAGTGATATCAAATTAATGCTGACATTCTGTGTATGAAGAAACAGGCTCAGTGAGATTAATGAACTTGTTCAAGGTCACTCAGAAAGTGGTGAAGCAGTCCATGGTCTAGTGGGGGAAGACAGTGCAGTGTCCAGAGAGCGCCTGACCCACCCAAGGACAAGGGTGTCAGGAAAGCTTTCCACATCATGTAAGACTGAATTCTAAAGGATGAGTTTACTCAGCCTTAAGAAATGGGGAGATGGAGGGAAAGGCATTCCAGCCAGGTGGGGTAACATATATGCAAGGACACAGAAGCATGAAACTGCATGGCATTTTGAGGAAATTAGGGCTGCATCTGCAGGGGCCAAGACACACAGGGCAGGTTTGGGTTTTGAACACCACAGAGACAGAGGTGTTTGGTCAGGAATAGGAGGAGATTGTGAAGGGAGCACCTGCCTGTGAATGGTGCGTTTGGGAGAGTAGCTAGAAAAGGAACAAAGGTGGAGATGCAGTGCTAAGGATTTAGACTTTATCCTCCGATTGTCGGAGAGCCATGATTAGTGACAACACAAAGCTTGAATTAGAGAGTTGGAGAATATTATTAGAATGCTAGTGTGATAAATCAAGTGAGAAACAGTGAGGGCCTACAGAAGTTAACCTGAAAGGAAATGAGAACTTGGTCTTCTTGAATCTTCTTTTTCCTAAAGCAGATAGCCAATAGACCAATTATAGCTTATAAATTAATTTGCATTAACTATCGCAAGAGCAACACCTATTTTGATTCCATTTTAGCATTTTCTAAATAGTTTTCTACAAGATACAATCCTGTGGGTGTCCCAGGCCCTCATATGAGCTACAATGAAAATGCACTACAGTCATGCACCGCTTAATGACGTTTTGGTCAGTGACAGACTATATGATGGACCGCCTATACGACGGATGTCCCATAAGATTAGTACTATGTAGCCTAGGTGTGTAGTAGGCTACACCATCTAGGTGTGTGTAAGTACTCTATGATGTTCACACAAGGACGAAATCACCTAACAACGCATTTCTCAGGACGCGTCCCCATTGTTAAGTGATGCCTGACTGTGCTGCTTTTTGTCCATAATTTACCACTTCTCACAAAATCCCATGTGACTTTGCTCTAATTGGTTCTTCAGGTCTCTGTGTGTTATATAAGTTTTCACACCTTCTCAGGAGGGTTCAGTCCTGGTATATGCTCTTCAGCCTTTCTTCAAATGGGAGGACTCTTACGATACTTTGGAGATTTTGACCTTCTTTCCATTTTACTTTTCTTTTTTTAACCTTTCTGGAAACTTTCTGAATAGTGGTAATGAAAGGTTAAAAAAAAAAAAGCCTCAACAAATTCCTACATAGAATGGTGGTACAGTTCCAGTGGCCATTTAGACTTTTGTGACCTCATTGAGCCCACTGCATCTGAGTGTCGCAGCCAACTAGTTAGGTATGCTTAGTCTAAAAGAAAGATGTTAATTTAAATTTACTCTTCTTTTTGAACTCTTACTGGCAGATAAAATTTGAACCAATTTGGGGTACATGAACCAGAAGGGGAACAGAATTTATCCTCTATAGATAGGAAGCCAATATTATTACATATGAAAAAAGTGTTAATTATAGGAAATTTGTTTTTGTTTTATTGTTTTTTAGATATTGTTCTGACTGCATGTAGACATTTTGGATAAAAACATCATTGCTGAGTAATGGCTAAGTGAACTCCCTCGCTCCCTGTGTTCTTCCTAAGCTGCTTGTAGCCTCATAGGCTTGTTTGGAGAATTAATATATAACATCCTTAGAGCAATGGTTGGCACGAAGTACGAGGTGTCAACTATATCTGTGTGAACCTCAGAAGACAGTATACTTACTCATAGAACTCATGTGAAGGTTAATAAGGCTGGCCAGTGCAAAATTGTCTAGTACCCAGGGTTTGTTGTTATTGGCCTGTACCTCATCACAGGTAAAAGAATGTGTGTAAAGAATAATAGCAAGAAAGTGGCCAAAGCATGTAGTAATAGCTATAGGAAGGCATATGGAACACTACAGAGATATTGGATGACTTTAGAATAGTCTCATAGCAGTTCTGATGGTAGTGGTGTGTGCAGTATGAACTAGAGAGTATGTAATTTCCATTCATTGACTAAATTAGTAAACTTATTTAATTGACCAAATATTTATATGAGTGTGTAGTTTCCAGAAGCAGTCATTAACTATAAGCCACAGCTTTCTTCCCCTTCCTTCCCCCTATCTGATGTACTTATAAGGTCTACTTGCATTAGTATAATTCCAAACCATTTGCAGTGTCAGACACTGTAGAAATTAACCAGTCTTCATGATATATTGAAGAGAAAATAATATTCCCAATAAAATGAGGTAGAAAAATTAGGGCTGCTTCTGCAAGTACCCCAATTATGTGATTATTAACTTGGTGTAGCTGTAACCATCTGTTACATCTTTTTCATCCAGGGGTTAATAACCTTAATAGTTAATAATCCTTTATGAGGCATAGGGCATCATGGGAAAGTAATGGAGTCCAAGCTGGTAGAAGACATTCTTTCTTGATCAGTTTCTGCCTCCAATAAAGGAGAACTATAGGGAATAGAGACCAGGCATTGACATGACTGACTGAAAAAGCATTGGAGACTTTTATTTTTTACTCTCTTTAACTGCATTATCTCTCACTAGCCCAGCCTGGAAAGCAGTCTTGGGCTGCATTGGAACCCTGGCTGCTCAGGTTTGCATAATTCTGGCAGAAGTCTTCTGAGAAGCCTGTTCTAAATCAAGCTTGCTTTAGACTGTATTTTTCAGTGACCTACTGAAACAGCACAGAGATATGAATGACTAGTGAGTGGTATGTATGGCGAGCAGGGCTTGGCACTACTTGACCAAGGGGTTCAGGACTTTTCTTTCCCTTTGCATTGTACTCTTAGTTTAAAAACTGATCTAATATCAACTATTGATCCACTTTGTTTCTGTATGGCTCAAATGTGAGAATGCGTGTTGTGCAGGTGCTTTATATAAATGTTCAGAGTGATTGGTACATTTTTCTTTCCTCCATCTGTCACTCCCTCTTCTTTTCTTTCTTCCTTTACTATTTTGTCATAAAAGAGACCTTTTGTATTCTTCCCTCTTCCAAATTTTATTTCCTGGGTCTTTTATCTCCACATCATGCCCTATAGTTTCTACTTTACTAAGATCTTTGATGCCTGGAACCCTAGGGCTGATCCTCTTCTGTAGAGAGCAAGAAAAAAGCTGCATGTGCTGGTCGTGGAATCCTGAGAGTTATGGACGCTTGGTGAGGAGAGCAGGAGGTAGAAAGGAAAGAGGGAAATAGGCAGTGTATTCACAGGAAGCCCAAGATGAAGATTATTGGCGGAAGAGACGGGGAAGTAGGCAGTTCTAGAATCCCTGATTGTTGGGGAATCTGGTCAAAGACCTTGATCTTTTCATGAGTGTGATGAGATTTAAACTGTGGGTGTTGTCAAGAGAAGCTTCAATACTGATAAAAGATATAGACAGTCTCTTCTTTTTTGCCACAATACATTTCTAAATTAAATATTGAGGAAATTTACTAAATTTAATTCCTCAATTAAAAAAATAAAACAAGAGGGCCTGGCCCCGTGGCCAAGTAGTTAAAGTTCCACACACTCCACTTAAGCTTTGTGGGTTCAGATCCCAGGCATGGACCTACTTCACTCACCAGCTATGCTGTGGTGGCATCCCACGTACAAAATGGAGGAGGATTGGTGCAGATGTTAGCTCAGGGCTAATCTTCCTCAAGTGAAAAAAGAGGAAGATTGGTAACAGATGTTAGCTCAGGGTGAGTCTTCCTCAGCTAAAAAAAATAAAACAAGGAAAAACATTGTTTATAGCCACTATGTATTGCCTACAGTTCTGCTCTTTTGCACCTGCCTTGGTAAAGGGAAATTGTGCCCACAGAAGATGTTGAATCACTGGCAAGTGAGTGGGTTAATGGGATGAAAAGCATAGTACAGATACTTTTTGATACCCCTCGTTTAGGGACAAGTGAAATTCAAGGTGGTGCAAAGTCGGAATTGCCTGTGCCAGAGAACTAAAGAAAAACGGTAGAAATATTGGTATGATTATATAAAAGTAATTCTGCTTTATGTACGGCTTTCTAATTTTGCCAGATTGCCATACAACAAGAATAAGCTATATACTCATTAATATTTGTTCTAATATCTTATTACATTAAGCTATATCTAGATAATCTTTATAATCATTAACACTGTTTTTTCAAATAAATTCTGTTGAATGATTGTTGGGGGCGAAGCCAGGCTTTGGAAATTACATTGTTATTGGTATTTCTATACCCCAAAACCTCAGATATATGGAAACCTTAGAGAAATATAAATTCCATCTGAATAGATGGCTCTTCCAAATAGTTGAGAGTTAAACTTTTATTTGCTAGAGTATAATTTTAACTATATGAATGGAAATCTCTCTTACTTTACTAACTCCTCCTTTAGCTGCTTCTCAGTGAACCATCATTCTGAACAGTGATGCAGGGTAGCCCTTGAGACACGTGGCAGGGACCAAGAACTGGATGAGTATGCTAAAACGTAAGACTTCTAAATCCTATGCCATGGAATGTACTGCTCAGTAACTTTTGATGGTGTCCAGGGAGCAGAGTTGGAATTACTTCTGAGCCTTGATATACATAGTTAGAGCAATCCCACCTTGTATTTTACTATTTATTACAAATAATCAACTTTTAGTTAGTGTTTTATTGAGTGAATACATTGTTTTCTTCCCATTTGATAGAATTGCTTCTAGATAGGCCCAGGGTGTCTCATGTCCACCTGATTCACCCACCTAGACCTTCAGTAAAACTTGCATTTTAACCTCTGGTATATATTTTACCATTAAGTACCCCCAAGTTTGTTTATACTTTGGGAAACAAAATCTTTGCCGTGAGTCAAAAGACGGTCATTGGAGAGAGGGAGTCTACCTGAAAGAGATTGTGGGGACCACTCAGATGAAGAAAGCACTTTCAGTGGTGGCACTCCCTCGTCCATGCTGGCTGTCCGCTGCTGAAATGAACCCTTAGGACATGGCCAGTACTAGATGAGACAGGCGTGCACGTCTGCAAGGCTCGTGAGCAGATACTCGCCTTGCTGGACGTTTTCCTTTTGTAGCTAACCACACTCACTCTTCTTATTTAAAGATTAGCACCACTACCTATGGTTCTGCTCTTTGCCTTTCCAGAAAAATTGAGACCTTATATGTTAGAATATGTTTTTGGATATAGTTGCAGTTTGTTCTTTAACCTGTTTATTATTTAGCTTGTTACATTATTTGGTGTAAACTGCATTATCTATTACACTTTTTTGGTGGGGGAGAAGAGTGTAGCTGTACCTCGTGTATAGTGAATGTTCCTAATCCTGGAATACTGGATTGAGTTGTTTGGAATTCTGATTGCCTGACAGGATTCTGTCTTTTATGGTCAGACCTAGAACCTGTCAAAGTGTATGGTAGGGCACAACATAAAGGATGGACCTGGTTTACAGCATTTGTTTTCACGTCAACTCTTACCCTGCTTCAGCTCATCAGTTTCATCTCTGCTGCCTCCATTTCAGTTCATACCATTTTTTCTAGAGAGGCAGCATTGTGTAGTGTCTATGAATATAAATAACCACTGGAGGCAGACTGGGCCCAAACCCCAGGTCTGCCATATACTATCTGTGACTTTGGGCAACTTAAATTCTCTGTGCCTCAGTTTCTTCTTCTGTAAAATATGCATAATAGTGCCTACCTCCTGGGATTGTTGTAATAAATGAGTTAAAATATTTAAAGATCTTGAAACATCCCATGATGTATAGTAAGTTCTATATAACAGTTAGCTGCTACTATTTCTCCATTTTCCTGCATCTTCTCTGTCCTTTCAAATTTATAATCCACTTGACATTCTTGGCTTTCAGCTCTCCTATTTCGATTTGTAGTCTCTATGCTGACAGCATTTTCTTGGCTGCTATCTTGGTAATTGACTCTCAGTTAGGCACAGCCCTAGAACCCCTATAACTGTTGCCTGCTCTTGTGAGAAACAGTGACTGATTTTTGCCTAGTGTTTCAGACCCCAGAAAGAGCTGTACTGTCGTGAGTCTTCCGGGCTTGGACCCCAGAGGGGTGCACCCATCAGTCTCTGATACATCTACCTGTGGGAAAGGAGGAATTCTTTCCCATACAAGCATTCTGAATTCCTCAGCATCTTCTTGTTTTGGTATGCAGATCCTATCTCCAGATGTGGGAGGTGCTAACTCCACCGTAGAAGCTCGTTTAGAACATCTTTACCAGCTACCAGGATTTTTGATACGACAGAGAACTGTACAGCTTTCTAAAAGACTGCTCAATTTTCAGTTGAGGCAGAGCCAGTAATGTTCTTGGTTTTCTGCCGTGTTGGCAAGAAAGAAATGGCCCCTAATTTCTCTTACAGTGGAGACCTCAGCATGAAAACTTTGCGGGGGTTCCTCTTAATAGACCAGCAGTTGAACTAACAGTGGTAGGGATGGCAGCTAGGTTGTGGCACCTAGCGTGAGATCTGGCTTCAAATATGAATCTACCCTTAGTCCAGGGATTTGAAGCAGCCATTCCTTATCCAGCATTGGCAATAAAAGCCAAGTGGGCTCAGAGAACAGATCTTTGTTGTCAAATTCGCTTAGTTGGAATCCTTGATTTACCATAGCTGTATGACTGGGCAAGTTATAATCTCTCTTTGGCCCAGTTTCTCCTTTGTAAATGGGGATAATAATTTCTGCTTCACAGAGTTATTATGAAGATTCCGTTGAAATACACATATGTAGAGTGCTTAGCACAGTACCTGGTTCAATAAGTGTTAGCTATTATATTTAAGTCAAACTGGTATATTGGCTCTTGAGCTAGAAGCCTAGCTTCTGGAAATTAGAAAGTGTGTGGTTGACCTGTTTTATTTGTGAAAAAAAAGAGTAGGAGGCTATGCTCTACCCAAATTACTTCAGCCTAAGTTTGATAACCGTATATACACATAATGCGCACATATTCTCCCCCTCCCCCTGCCCCATATACACATCTATGTGCTCATCTTAAACCTGCTTAATCACGCCCTGAGAGTTCTGGGAATCACAGTGAAGTATCACACTGCAGGGACCTTAATTCCTCCTGAAAACTTTAAGGTTGAACAAAATGAAGACTTTCCAGGTGAAGTGAGGATGGTGGAATACTGCTTAGCCTCTGAAAAGCCTCTGCTGGGTTCCCTTGCCTGTGGAATGGCATCCTGTCTTAGACCAGTAGTTTGCAGATTTCATTGAGCCTAACAGAGATTAAAGAGATCTGAGCCTGGGGCCTCAGAATCTACATTTTTAATAGTATCCCAAATAATTCTGATTGCAAGGGTTTTATAGACCTCATGTTGATAATAGTTAGTTCATTAATTCCTCCAGTCTAAATGGCTTAAAGCTACCTCATCTTGAGGTGTCTTCACTTAGACTCAGAGAATTACCAGTTCAGCCAGTACAAAGTTGCATTTCAAGGGGTTCTAGAGGAACTAGCCTTCAGCCCACAAATTGGTGTCTTATTTCATCTCTGTTTTTCTTTCACCTATTTCTGCTCTGTACTTCCAATTTAAAACTTCTATATCTAACTTATTAATTTTCTGTCTACTCATTCTAGCAATTATTGAGAAGGAAGATATAGTCCCCCACTACATGGGGGGATTTATTTATTTATTCTTTTAGTTCTGTTGGTTTTTGTTCATGTGTTTTGAAGCTCTGTTATTAGGTATGTACACATTTGGGATTGGTATAGCCTTTTGATGAAATAGTGCTTTTATCATTTTGAAATGTCCCCCTTTGTCTCTGGTTTATTGTATTGAAGTCTATTTTGATACAGTTTAGCTACTTCCAACTTTCTTTCGATTCGTATTTGCATGATATATCTTTTCCTGTCTTTTTACTCTTAAACCTGTATGTGTCATTATCTATCTATTGGATGTTGTTTTTTAAAATCCATTCTGACAATTTCTGTATTTTATTTGGTGTTTTAGGCCATTCACATTTAATATGATTAATGCTGTTTGAGTTTAAATTGACCATCCATCCTGCTGTTTGTTTTGTATTTGTCCCATTTATTCTTTGTTCCTTTTTTCCCCTCTTTTCCTTCCTTCTTTAAGATTATTTGGCATGATTCTCTTTTATTTCCGTTATTAGCTTTTAGGGATACTTTTTTCATATTTATCCTCGTTAGTGTTCTCTGGGCTTTTTGGATTCCAATTTTATATATATATATATATATATATATATATATATATATATATATATATATAAAAGATCATTTGATATTGTCCACCAGCTCTTGGATGCTCTGTTCTGTTTTTTAATTTTTCTACCACTCTTTTTTTTTCCTTTGTGTTTCAGTTTGGGTGATTTCTATTGATTTATCTTCAGGTTCACTGATTCTTTCCACAGCTGTGTTGAGTCTACTGATGAACCCATCAAAGGTATTATCTCTTTTTCTGTGTTTTTAATTTCTAGCATTTTTTATTCTTTCTTATAGTTTCCACCTCTGTGCTGAAATTATCCATCTGATGATACATGTTGCCCACCTTTTTTACTAGAACCTTTAGCATGTTAATCATAGTTATTTTAAATTCTCTAATAGTTCCAACATCTGGAACATGATCTGGTTCTGTTGATTGTTTTGCCTGTTGACAGTATAGTTTGTTCTTTTTTTTCTTGGTTTTTGTATGTCTCAATTTTTTGTTGAAAACTGTATATCTTATGTAGGACAGTAGAGTATTTATGCCTAGACATAGGCACAGCTTGTCTTTTGCTAGGTCTTTAGTGTGGGAGGTTGATCAGTCTAGTTGGGAGTTGAGCTGGGGTTTGTGTTTTAATAGTTACTATCAGTGCACCACAGCCTTCAAATTCCCCTAGCGTTACCTTGTGTTTAGATGGGGCTTGGTTTGCTAGAGGGATTTTCTCCATGCTCTTCCCACCCCCCTGCAGTGGATTAAATGCTTGCTATATTGGTGACGATAGTGGGAATAGGAATGGAGAAGGGACATTTCTATTGTTCTGATCCATCTTCATTCTTAGGCATGGTGTCTCTGAGTCTTAAGAGTGGGGCCTTCTCAGTGATTCTCCTACCCCAGCTATAGGAGGCCTCATGGTCTAGACCCAGGACAGTGTCCTGCCCCTACACCAAGGGCAGTTTGTTTTTTTCTATTGCCTTTTCCCAGCTGATATGAGTCTTCATCTGTGCCCTGAACACAGGAGCATTTGCTGCCCTTCTAGCAGCAGCTTAAGGCTTTTGTTCCATAGGTGAGGTAGGAAGGTTCCAGGCAAGGCTTCACTCATTTCCTACAGCTGGTGCTATGCCTCTTCCCTAGCCCTGCACCACGGAGGGATATTTCTTCAGGTTTCTCACCCTTCCCCTGTTTTTCTCATGAGTTCCTGGTGAAATCTTTGGAGAAGAATGTGCAGAGGGGTGCAATTTTCCTTTGTATCTGAAGACCCAGGGCCTCTATACTTTCACTGTAGCCCACATTTGACCTTTAACAATTTGTTAAAAATTTTAGCTGAGATCTTTTTACTGGCTTATGTGACATCTGGTGTCTACCCTCAGTAAGCAAGTGCTCACATCTTGTTTCTTCCTGTCTGTTCTTAAATATCGTATTAGTTAGTTGCTCTGTGACCTCAGATCTCTGAAAGATTTAAGAAAAATCATAATTTTGCAAATTAAATGTGTTTTTGTTTTAAGGGTAGGAGCAACAGTCTTTCAGCTTTCTACATCCTAAGCAAAGGCTGAAATTCAGTTATACTTTTTTGTATGTGTGATTGCTCTAGGATTTTCAGTATACATCTTTAACTTGTCAGTCTAGCTTCAAAAATTATTTTGTCATTTCATGTAGAGTGAAAGAATCTTATTAGTGTACTTCCATTTACCCCCTCACGGCCTTTTTGCTATTATTTTATACATTGTACTTCTACATGTGTTATAACCTTCAAAATATTTTTAAGTAGTCGGTTTTGAAAAGAGATTTCTTTAAGTGAGGGAAAAAGGTCTTATATTTACCAGATATTTGTCATTTGTTGTTCTTCATTCCTTTATGTAGATTCAAATTTCCATCTAGTATGGAAATTTCCATCGAGTTCTTCTGCTTGAAGAACTTTAATGTTTCTCATACTGCAGATCTACTGGTGATAAATTCTCTTAGCTTTTGTCTAAAAAAGTATTCCTCTCTCATTTTTGAAAGATATTTTTGCTGGATGTAGAATCCTAGGTTGGCATTTTTTTTTCTTTCAGAACTTTAAACTTGTCACTCCATTATCTTTCACTTGTATAGTTTTTGGTGAGAAGTTTGCTGTTACTTTTGTCTTTCTTCTTGTACATGTCATCTGTTTTTCTGGCAGCTCTGCCCCACCCCCTGGCTTTATTGATAATTTTCTGCAATTTGATTGTGGTGTGTCTTGGTGTGGTTTTCTTCATATTTCTTCTGCATAGGATTCGTTCAGATTGTAGAAACTGTGAGTTTATAGTTTTCATCAAATTTGAAAACTGTTTGGCTCTTACTTCTCTGAATTTTTTTTCTGTTCACCCTACCCCTTTTCTGGAATCCCTACTACATGTATGTTAGTCTGCTTGATATTGTCACACAGCTCTGTTCCCTTTCTTTTCAGTTTTTTCCTCTGTGTTTCATTTGGTTTCTCTTGTTAGGTTTCTATTGCTATGTTATTGAATATGTTCTATTGCTATGTTATAAACTTTAAGAAGTTCATTGATCTTTTCTTCTGCAATGTCTAATCTGCCACGGATCTCATTTGGTATATTTTTCATTTCTGATATTGTGTTTTCCATCTCTAGAAGTTCAGTTTAGGTATTTTTTTTGTATCTTCCATTTCCTTTCTCATCATGTTTGTGTTTTCCTTCTGTTGTACGCTGGATTTGTAGGATTCCTTTGCTATTGTTGGGCTTTGTTCTAGTGCACAGTGAAGTTACTTCAGATTAGTTTGATCCTAATCAAGGCTTTCTTCTGAGCTTTATTCGAGTGGTCAGAGCAGCCTTTAATTTGGGGATACTTTATCCCCACTACTGAGGCAATAGCTTTCTGAGGACATCACTCAGTGCCCCATGGATTAGGTCTTTTTCACTCTGGATGATTGGAACTTGAACTATTCCAGCCCTATATGAGCTCTGGAGATTGTTCCGTCTACTCCTTTCCAGTGGTCCTTTTCCCTGGCCTCAGATAGTTTTCTCCCATATGCATGCATAGATAAGTATTCAACCAAAGACTCAAGGGAGCTCCTCTAGAGAACCCCAGCACTGTCTTTCTGTATAGGCCTCTACTTTCCAATATTTCGCTCCACAGATTCTAGCTACCTTGGCATTTTGCAACTGAGCAAGACTGCTAGGCTCTGTTTGGCTTACCTCTTCCTGCACTGTAGGCTGGAAGCTTGAGGCACTAAGCTTGGGCAGTTGTAGGAGTCCTCTCAGCAATCCTTGTCCTCCTCTACCTATTGTGCAATATCTGAAAATCAGTGTTCCATGTATTTTGTCTGATTTTCTGGTTGTTTAAGGCGGGGTGGTAAATCTATTATGTGTTACTCCATCACAGCTAGACGGAGAAGTCTGTCTTTCCAATTTAGCAAAACTGATTTACCCTCTTCATTTTTGGTGGTCTTTCTGTAGTAGGTAGTAGGCACAACCTACTACTCTCATATCCTACATGCCTTCCTGCCCAGGAATGTTAGAATGCACAACGATAACACCTTTAGTGAGCTAATGTGGATCAAATGGCTATTTGCCACACAGACTGGAACTGAGCGTCTTCCGCAGGGCTGTAGGGTAGAAGTGATTGTCAGACTTGTACGTCAGAACTCTTTGCTGCTGCCTCTTTTTGCTGGCATAATACCTGCAGCCTGCCAAACCAATTGCTGCATTTAATTTCTCATGTTTCCTAGTCTCTACTTTTCTTTTTCTTATTTCTTATAACTCGATGTAGAACGGACTCTTGAGGATCTCTGTTTTCATATCGAAGGACCCACCTTATACTGATATCGCCAGGAAGTAAATGAGAGCCCTGGATTAACTTGCCAGTCACAGTGTATCTGCAGTGATCTCATCTGTGAGTCTTAGCTTATATTTAGTTCTTGGTCTTCTGAGCCTGCTTCTCCAGTTGTCATGGCATGAGATTTTATTTTGGAAGAGATTGTAGGGGAAAAGGGAGTTGAGTTAAGTCAAATGGCTGAGGATACTAGAAGGCTAGTCTTGATATAGCTAGATTTTAACCACTGCCTGTGGTTTTAGAAACTTTGAAAGATATTATGTGAACTAGAATAACACCATAATTTGGAATGAGATTTTATAGTTTACAGGGTGCTTTCACGTAAGTTATTTTGTTAATCCCTATTATAACCCTGTAGTGAGACAGAACATCCTCAGGTTGCAGATGATAAACTGAGGCTCAGAGAGGTTAAGGGTGGGACCGAAATTGGAGCCTAGGCCTTCTGAGCCCCTAACCACCTCCCTGTCTGCTGTGCACTGTCTACAGCTTCACAGCTTGTGCCATCTGAGCAGGTGTGAAGATTAGATGCCAATAGTACCTAATATCCTGGATTATTTGGTAACTATTTACATAAAAATTACTTATCCACTTTTACTGCTATACTTATTCCTTCTATTTGATGATTTTCTAAATATTTTCCTCAAATAAGTTTCTTATGTTTTGAGTCTTAGGAACTTCTTCAGTGTTTTCCTCAGCTTCTTTTTATGTATTCAAGTTTTTGCTTTTCTACTTGTTAGCATTCTGAATTTTGACTACACAAATCTTCCTTTTCTCCTTTTTCTCCCCTATTCCTCTTTTTTACAGGTTTTAGTTTTTCTTTTGATTTTGACATTTGTTTACCATCTTCCTAAACTTTGTAATGTGGATTATGTCCACATTTTGTGAACGCGAGCTGTTTGCTTTCATACATTTTTTTGCAACTCAGCAGGTCACATTTTGTTCCACAGATATTCATCTATGTCTATCTTCTAGGTAAAAGAAGAGTGATCACCTCTACCTCAGGTTTACAAAAAACTTTCCAGAGAAATTCATGCTTGACTTGGGTCTTAAAGAAGGGCGTTATTGACAGAGGCAATAACATGTTAAAGGCCTAGAGTTATGAAGGAGAAAAGACAAAGAAGGGAAATATATAATGATAAAAGGGACACTCCATCAAGAAGACATATCACTTATAAATATATATGCACCCAACATAGGAGCACCAATGTACATAAAACAACTATTAACAAACCTAAAAGGAGAAATCAACAACAACACAATAATAGTAGGGGATCTTAACACCCCACTTGCAGCAATGGATAGATCATCCAGACAAAAAGTTAATAAAGAAATATTAGACTTAAATGAAAAACTGGACGAGATGGACCTAGTAGACATATACAGAGCACTCCACCCAAAAACAGCTGACTACACATTCTTCTCAAGCGTGCATGGAACATTCTCTAGGATAGACCATATGTTGGGAAACAAAGCAAGCCTCAATAAATTTAAGAAGATTGAAATCATAACAAGCATCTTTTCAGACCATAAGGCTATGAAACTGGAAATGAACCAGGAAAAAAACACTGGGAAAGTGACAAAAATGTGGAGATTAAACAACATGCTACTGAACAACCAATGGATCATTGATGAAATTAAAGGAGAAATCAAAAACTATCTGGAAACAAACGAAAATGATAACATGCCATATCAAACCATATGGGACGCAGCAAAAGTGGTCCTGAGAGGGAAACTCATAGCGATACAAGCCCACCTTAACAAACAAGAAAAAGCCCTAATAGGCAGCCTTAAATTACACCTAACAGAACTAGAAAAAGAAGAACAAACAAAGCCCAAAGCCAGCAGAAGGAGAGAAATAATAAAAATCAGAACAGAAATAAAAGAAATTGAGACCAAAAAAACAGTAGAAAGGATTAATGAAACAAAGAGTTGGTTCTTCGAGAAGATAAACAAAATAGACAAACCCTTAGCCAGGCTAACTAAGAAAAAAAGAGAAAAGGCTCAAGTAAATAAAATTAGAAATGAAAGAGGAGAAATTACAACGGATACCATGGAAATACAGAGGATTATAAGAGAATACTATGAGAAATTATATGCCAACGAATTGGACAATCTAGAAGAAATGGATAAATTCTTAGACTTATACAACCTCCCAAAATTGAACCAAGAAGAAATGGAGAATCTGAATAGACCAATCACAAGTAAAGAGATTGAAATAGTAATCAAAAACCTCCCCAAAAATAAAAGTCCAGGACCAGATGGCTTCTCCAGTGAATTTTACCAAACATTCAAAGAAGATTTAATACCCATCCTCCTCAAACTATTCCAAAAAATAGAGGAAGATGGAACACTTCCTGAATCATTCTATGAGGCCAACATCACCCTGATACCAAAACCAGACAAAGACAATACAAAGAAAGAAAATTACAGGCCAATATCGCTGATGAACATTGATGCAAAAATCCTCAACAAAATATTGGCAAACCGAATACAACAATATATTAAAAAGATCATACACCATGATCAAGTGGGATTTATACCAGAGACGCAGGGATGGTTCAACATCCGCAAATCAATCAACGTGATACATCACATCAACAAAACAAAGAAGAAAAACCACATGATCATCTCAATAGACGCAGAGAAGGCATTTGACAAGATACAACATCCATTTATGATAAAAACTCTCAATAAAATGGGAATAGAAGGAAAGTACCTCAACATAATAAAGGCCATATATGACAAACCCACAGCTAACATCATACTCAACGGGGAAAGACTGAAAGCCATTCCTCTGAGAACAGGAACGAGGCAGGGCTGCCCACTCTCACCACTCCTGTTCAACATAGTACTGGAGGTTTTGGCCAGAGCAATTAGGCAAGAAAAAGGAATAAAAGGAATCCAAATAGGTAACGAAGAAGTGAAACTCTCACTATTTGCACATGACATGATTGTATATATAGAAAACCCTAAAGAATCTGTTGGAAAACTGTTAGAAACAATCAACAACTACAGCAAAGTTGCAGGGTACAAAATCAATCTACAAAAATCAGTTGCATTTCTATATGCTAATAATGAACTAACAGAAAGAGAGCTCAAAAAGATAGAGTTATGAAGGAGAATAATACACTCAGAGCACTTACGTTACCTTTGGCAGGGGCATTGGGAATAAGGCAGAAAAGAGTAGAAGAAGGGAACTGCATAGGTGGGCAGAGACTGGGTCAGGACATGCCTTTTCATACTGGAAACTTAAATTTTATCCTATGAGAATGAAATATTGGAAGGTATAAAATGGGGAAATTGCTTCGTCAGATTTGCATTTAAGATTATCACTCTGGCAGCCATGTAGAAGATAAATAGAAAACTGGAAAAGTGATATCATAATTAGGGAGACTAGTTAAGGAGTTATTGCAGTATAACAAGTGAGGATCAGTGAGGGTCCAGGACGACCCTCTTGGAATGGTTATTGGAAGGATAGAGGAAGACGTTAAGGAAGTAGAATGTACGCTATTAATGCAGTATGAGTAAGAGGAAGGTAGTCCAGGTTATCTCTGATGTTTTTAACTTGGGTGGATTGTGGAGGAGGAACAGGTTTCCCACCCACATCCACGTTGGGGTGGCAGAGGGAATCTAAATAATAGTTTATTTTGACATATTGCATTTAAGGTGCCTGTTGCACACCCAGGTGGAATCATCCAGTGGGCAGTAGGATATATAGGTGTGGAGCTCAGAAAAAAATAGTGCTGCAATTAAAGATGCAAAGATCCTTGTAATTTAAACCAGTGGTCTCTAAAGTGGTGTATGCAAACACACTATTGGGGTGTTACAATGACAATATTTGAATTTATATTTACTTTCTATTTCATCCTTTCAAATTTTCTATTTTTGTATGTTTTATAATGTATAAAACATTTTAGAACCGTAATACATGGCATAATTTATAAATTTGTATGTATGAGAATGTGCTCAAAATATTTTTGGAGGGCTGGCCCCGTGGCTTAGCGGTTGAGTGCGTGCGCTCCGCTGCTGGCGGCCTGGGTTGGGATCCCGGGCGCGCACCAACGCACCGCTTCTCCGGCCATGCTGAGGCCGCGTCCCACATACAGCAACTAGAAGGATGTGCAGCTATGACGTACAACAATCTACTGGGGCTTTGGGGCGGGGGGGGCGGGGGGGGAATAAATAAATAAATAAAATCTTTAAAAAATATATTGTTGGAGATTACTAATTTAAACTGATTGGGAACTAGTGGTCACTTCTGAGCATTTTGCTTCACCATAATAACCTGAACTTTTTAAAAAATACATATTTCTGGACCCTATTTCCAGAGACTGTGGTTTATTAAGTGTGTAGGAAGAAATCTGAAAAATCTATCTTTTAATTTAATTCCTCAAATGATTCTGATAATTGACCAAGTCTGAGAACCACAGGTTAAAACCATGGAAAACATGTATAGAAAGAGAAGATAAGTAGAAGATAAGCTACACAGGTTTAAATGACACTCTGCTGATTCTAAAAGTTCCAACTATGTTATTTCATATTCTTTTGTTTTTAATAATCTGTTAGAATGACTATAGTCAATATTGAATTGATTGTCTTCACTAAGCTAAAATTCACATTAAAAGTTCAAAAGTCTGGGGGCCAGCCCAGTGGCGTAGTGGTTAAGTTTGCACACTGCACTTCAGTGGTCCAGGGTTCACAGGTTCAGATCCCGGGCACAGATCTATGCATTGCTCATCAGACCATGCTGTGGTGGCATCCCATATGCAAAGTAGAGGAAGATGGGCACAGATGTTGGCTCTGGGATAATCTTCCTCGCAGAAAGAGGAGGATTGTCAGTGGATATCAGCTCATGGCCAATCTCCCTGACCAAAAAAAGAAAAAAAAAATCAAAAGCCTGTTTTAATGTTATATATTCCATTTTGGGCACAGATTTCTCTCTCATATGTATACAGATTATAGGGAACTTTTTTTTTGTCTTTTTGTTTTGTTTTGTTTTTTGTGTGTGTGAGGAGGACCAGCCCTGAGCTAACATCCAATGCCAATCTTCCTCTCTTGTTTTGCTGAGGAAGACTGGCCCTGGGCTAACATCCGTGCCCATCTTCCTCCACTTTATATGGGACGCTGCCACAGCATGGCTTAACAAGCGATGCATCGGTGCGCGCCCGGGATGCAAACCTGCGAACCGCAGGCCGCCACAGCGGAGCGCGCGCACTTAACCGCTTGCGCAACCGGGCCGGCCTATAGGGAACATTTTTTGACTAACAAAGAGAAAACCTTTTTCCCTAAGCATGTAAAATTCTGCATTGCCCAGATCCACCAAAATATTAACCTTGGAAGACTAAAGACAAAAATGGCGTATGATTTAAAGCCTGTTCTCCATTTTGAAATGAAGAGATTGCCAACAACATCTAAAATCTGCCTTCTGTGAATCAAAATTTGAAAAAAGGATGAAAATGTAATGTGAATGCCTGAAAGGATCATGTAATAAAAACTTTTGAGGACTGTTATGGGCTGAATTGTGTCCCCGTACAAACTCAGCTGTTAAAGCCCTAACCATCACTACCTCAGAATGTGGTGGGATTTGGAGATAGGGCTTTAAAGAGATGGTTAAGTTAAAATGAAGTATTAAGGGTGGGCCCTAATCCAGTCTGACTGGTGTTATGAAGAGGAGGAAATTTGGACACACAGACTGCAGGGATGCTTGCACAGAGAAAAGGCCCTGTGAGGACACAGCTCAAGGAGGCAGCCAGCCCTCTGCAAGCCACGGAGAGAGGCTCAGGAGAAACCAGCCCTGCTGCCACCTTGATCTTGGACTTCTAGCCTCCAAAGCTGTGAGAAAATAAGTTTCTCTTATTTAAACCACCCAGAATGTGGTATTTTGTTGGTATGGCAGCCCTGGCAAACTAATACAAGGACAGTAAACCACTTATTCAACTTTACAGTTACACTAATGAAGGACTAAGAAGTACATGCAGGTTTTAAAACCCTTCTGGCCTTGTTTTTTGAATCAAAAGAAGCAAACAGTACTTAGGGTATAATTGTATTGTCTAGAGTTTCTTACCTCTATGAAATTGGGTTAAACTTGGTGAGTGGTAAATTTTATTGACAGGAGCTCTCGCCTAAATGTAATTTAGTGTTCTTGGTGTAATTGTTACTTTCAGATGTGATCCCAGGTATAATTTGACGTCTGTGTATTTTATAAGGTAGAATTTTGTATGATTGCTAACTACTAACCCAAATTTGCAATTATAACATTGTAACCAAGCTAAATGAAGATTAGAATAATGATTAGTTACTCACGTCCTACATTATTCCTCTAGATTATAGTTCCTATCTAGTGAATGAGCAAGTGTTCAGGTATTCAAATGAAAGGTAACATTTTGATGACTAGTTCCTGATTTATTGCCTTTCCTTCCGTTTACCAATTAAACATTATTATTTTTATACTAACTGTGATTTTATTTTATCACCCACCTTCTGAGAACTGTCAGTTTATTATTTTTGATTGATTTTATTATGAAATATCTCAAGTATATGCAAAAGTCTAGGTAACATAATCAGTACTCTCCCTCACTTAGCTTAAGAAATTAAACGTTCCAGATATAATCAAAATCTCTTCTTTGACTCCTGTCATTCCCCTTTCTTCAATCCAAAAGTAACTACCCTCCTAAACTTGCTGTTTATTCCCATGCATTTTTTAGATTATTAGGTTATTGTTCCCGTTGGCTTTTTTTTTTTTTTTTTTTTTTTGGCTTTTTTAACTTGATATAAATAGTGCCGTTCTGTTTGTATCCTCCTGCGATTTGCTTTCTGGTTCAGGGTAGGTTTCGACATTTATCTACATGGATACCTGCAACTCCACACTCTCTCTTCACTGTGTGTAGTAGTACTTCGTTGTATGCATATACCACAGTTTGTTCTCCTCTTTGGACACTTAGATTGTTTGCGATGTTTTGCTATTATAAAGAGTGCTGTAATAAAAATTTTTAAATATATTTCCTTGTGCAAATGTGCCAGAATTTCTCTCGCGTATGTATCTAGGAATAGAACTGTTTCAAATTCCATCTCTCTGATTACCAGTAAATCTGAGCGTATTTCATGGCATAGGTTTACTGACTATTTGTGTTTCCTCTTCTGTGCAGATCTTGTTATATCAGGTAGAGTCCAGTCAGGAGACAGAAACCACACAGTGATTTCAACAGAGAAAGCATAAGATAAAGAATTATTAACAGAGAAATGAAGTCGCAGGGCAAGAAGACCTCTATGAAGAAGACAGAAATAGCAGGTGCAGGTAGCAGCCACCACCCCTCGGACGAGATAGAGCACCCAAGGAAAAGGTCATTTCCTCACAGGGCTGAGAGTCTGACCTTATTGGAGAGTGTGGCAGTGGTCATTAAGCTGCTGCCCTCTGGAGTGCTGGGGGAGCCTTCCACAGGCAGCTGCCTGCCCTGGGAACACACCTCAGCTCCTGAGGGGTGTGGGAGAAGTAGTCCAAGGGGAGGTGCCCAGCAGGTGACTTTCCACTGTGAAACTGCCTCAGAGGTCGTGTGCAGGAAGCTGCCCACAGGAGAGCGGCACTGCTGAGAAATACAGTGCACACCCTGCAGGAGCCCAAAAAGGGAGCACCTTGGACTAGAGAGAGAACCCTTCCTCCTCCTGTTTACAGGGTAGTTGGTAGGAATAGTTCCACAGTACATTAGGCACAGAATGATGTAAATAGGCCTTTGTGGGGCTGATCTGGGACCCTAGCCACCATTTATGGCATTCATTCTATGACGGGTATATTCAGGGTTCCCAGACAGGAAGTTTACAACAAACCTTAAGAATGAATGACAAAGTATTTTTCTTAACCTTCCACCTTTTTCTTTTCCATCCTCATCTCTCATATCTCCTTCACCTTTTCTTGTGTCTTATACTTTTCTTATATCTAATCCTTGCTTATTTCTTCCCCTGAATACCAGTATCCCACCATTCCTGTTGTCCCTTACTCTGTGACTTACTATCTCTTTAAGTCCTGGGTGATCAGATTTGTTCTGTAAGTTTCTAGAGCAGTGAATTATAGGCATGCCTTGGTCCCCAAGTGGGGAAAGCAGTAGGAGCGTAGCTAAGCTGGAGGAAAAGGGTCCAGACTGCCTCTCTGCACATCCCATAGCCCTGTGAAAAGTTTGTCTCTGATCCCTGTCTGCAGTCTGTTGTGTAACAGTGGGGCCAGATCTCACCATTCTATTAACTACAAAGTGAAGTGACATTTTAAATATATATCTATGTAAGTCCATGTCAGTTAGCCTGAGATTCTGCTACATATGATAAAAAGCCAAAATAACTGTGGCTTAAACACAAAGGGGCATATGTCTCTCCACGTAAAAGAAGTGTAGCTGTCTAGAGTTCGGGGCTATGTGGTAGCTCCACTGAAACCAGAGACAGAGGCTCCTTCTGTTAATTCAGCTTTCCGTCCTTTGTAAGAGAGCTTCAGGAGCTCGAGACAGAGAAGTAGCAGAGACAAGGGGGAAAGGTCAAAGGGGTTTACCACTGGTGATCCTGCTGGATCCTCTCACCCAAATTCAATCACATGACCAAACCTAGCTGTACAAGGAGACTAAAGATAGTCTTTTAACTGAGCATATTGCTTCCCTGAATAAGTTGGTATTCTGTTATAAGGAATAGGGAGAGAATAGATATAGGATAGGCATCTAGCAGTTTCCAAAATGTGTAATCTTTATTTTTCCTGAATGTATTAGGGTTCTCCAGAGAATAAAAGAGATTATAAGAAATTGGCTCATGCAGTTATGGAGGCTGGCAAGTCCAAAATCTGCAGAGGTGATGTCCCAGTTCAAGTTTGAAGGCCAGTAGGCTGCTGTTAAAACTAACAGAGCCAGTGTCTCTGTTCAGAGGCCATCAGACAGGAAGAGCTGTCTGTTTCAGTTTGAAGGCCATCAGGCAGAGTTCCCTCTTATTTGAGGGAGGGTCAGCCTTTTGTTCTGTTCAGACCTTCAACTGACTGGATGAGGCCCACCCATATAGTGGAGGATGGAGAGCAATCTGCTTTACTCAGTCTACTGATTTAAATGTTAGTGTCATCCAAAAACACCCTCACGGAAACACCCAGAATGTTTGAGCAAATGTCTGGATACACTGTGGCCCAGTCAAGTTGATACATAAGATTAACCATCACACTGAATGTAAAACTAAAACGTGTAGTGTAAACATACCAAACCATTTATAATGTAGAAACAGAAAATTCCCTATGTCCTCATCTCCTAGAGGTATCTGTTAATAACAGCTTTTTCTCCACTTATTTTCAGGACATATACCAATGTATATATTTTACAAAAACAGGACTATACTGTTTATACATATATATGCACATGCACATATATGTATACATGTAGTGCTGTGATTTAATCTTTTCATTTTTATTCTAGACATTATTCCTTGTCAGTAAATACAGACCCCTACTTCTTCTGAACATTACTTCACTATCAATGTGTTATCCATTCATGTTTTAATTTATTTAATGAATATTTTTAACACCTAGTATGTGCCAAACAACATTTGTATGTCCAGTCCCCTATTGGTAGAAATTTAGGTCATTTTGTTTGTTTTTATTCTTTTGTTTTCTGTCATAACAATGCTGAGGTAAACATCTTTGTACTATATTTTTAGACATTTTTGCAAGAGTTTCTATAGAGTATATTTCTAGAATTGCTCTGTAAAAAGATACCAGTGTTTTAGGTTTTAAAAGGTAGTGCTAGCCCAGAGTTTCTCAACCTTAGCACTGTTGACATTTTGAGCCAGATAATTAATTCATTGTTGCTGGGCAGGAGGAGTGGAGTGGGGGAGCTGTTCTGAGCATTGTAGGAGGTTTAGCAGCATCCCTGGCCCATGCCAGTAGCACCATTACTACCCCCCCAGTTATGACAATCAAAATTGTCTTCAGACATTGCCAGATGTCCCTTGGAGGAGCAGAAGCGCTACACTAGCCCTTCTCTCTTTTCCTCCTCCCACGAAATATAGACAGCCTGGCATTGTGATGTCAGAGCCCAAGCTGAGTGAAGAGGTATCCACCTGAGAAGCAGCCTACTATGGGATATTGGAGGCCAAGTGGGGTGAGGAGGGATGATGACCTGTTGTCGGAAGTCAGAGCTCAAACGGGGTTCGGAGGGTGTCCAGGCGTGAGGGCAGCCTGGCATGGGGTATTCTGAGCCTGAGCCAGGATGAAAAGGATGTCCATTTTGGTGAGGCAGGGACAATCCTCTCCAGTCCAAAAAAGAGAGTTCTTCATTTATATGACTAAAAGCGCATTTAGGGTGGTTTCCCAGCATGAGAGCTTAGTCTCGGTGGAGATCCATTACTGGCTTGATGGTTTAATAACTCACAGCATATAATTAGGGTTTGTTGGCTGATGTCTCTATATTATTCAGAATTGTTTTAATGGTAGGAGTAGCCATGCCAAGAACATGGGTCACAGCTATCTGATGTTAATCTGTCAAGTACTTTAAGCATAAAAATAATCCCATCTTTGTAACTGATTCTTAGAAACATAATACTGAGCCAAAGAAGGCAAATAAAAAGTACACATTACATGATTCCATTATGTAAGTTATTAAAAATCAAAACTAGTCTGTGGTGCTAAAGGTTAGGATTATGTTTACCCCTGGTGAGGGTGAGGCGTAGCACCTGGCAGGGAGATGTGAGAAGGGGCTTCTGACGTGCTGACAGTGTTCTCTTTCTTCACCTGGGCGTAGTTAACGTGTAAAAAGCCATTGAGCTGTGTGCTTATGATTTGTGCACTTTTCTGTATGTCATCCTTCAACAAAATGTTCACCCAAAAATATCCCTTATTCTTTTGTTCTTGGAAAATAATCAGGCTCTTTCCTCTGAATCAGATAATTTTGAGAAAACAGAATGTTTATGGCTGACAGACCCTGCAGCATAAACCAACTAAACAGATTGGCAAGTACCACTCAAACTGAGGAAGGCCCAGTTAGGAGCACTAATGAAAGTGCTCAGTCTACCAAACTTGCCAACCAGTGGGGTAATGCTGCATGAGTGCTTGTTCAGCAACATTCAGCGTACCGTTGTTGAAATCACACTTTATGACAGATACTCTTATCTTTTAGATTCTAGAGACACGTGGCCGTAGTGCCTATGTCCAGGGATCCCATAGAAGTGAGGAAGACTAAGCAGTTAGAATACAGTAAGATAAACACTGATAGTTGTGCGCAGAGCTAATTCAAGGGCATCACAGAGAAGGGAAGGTGACAATAGGCTTCCTGAAGGAATAAGTATAAAAGCTAAATAAAGGGAACAGGGACAAGCATCCTAAATAGAAGGAACAGCACACACAGGATACAGAAGTAAGACTCAGCACAACACATTCAGGGAACTGTCGTTGTTGGCGTGGAAAGCACGGGGACCGTCAGCATTAATTATCTTATGTGTCCCCAGACCCTACGCTACTGGCTGGTTCGTGGTAGACATTCAGACATTAGTTAGATGAGTAAATACCTAAAATAACATCAGGTCTTTGAAGAGGTAGTCTAAGGAAAGATCACAAAGAGTTTATAAGCCATCCTGAGAAGCTCAAAGTTTATGTGGAGGGCAGTGAAGAGCCGTAAAAGAATTTAAGTATTAGAATAACATGATTGGTGGTATTTTAGAAAGGTTTTCTGGCAACTCTATGAAAGATGGATTGAGTTTCTAAAGAGGAGAGAGAAAGTTAAGGGAATTGTGTGTGTGTTTGTGCATCTACTTATACATATGCTTGTGAGCAGGCATTTGGTAGTGGTGGTGAGAGTGTCATAGAGTTAAAGCTAGGGATACTAAGTTTAGATAGGAAGTTTCTGAAATAAAACAGGTAGGAATGATAAGAGTGTGAATTAAGACGTGGACTGTAGGCCTGATGAGTGAGGGATGAATTTGAGGGTGATTTATGAGATACAATAAACAGTACTTAGCGTGTCTAGTTAGAGTTGCAAGAAGCATGTGAGGAGGAGCTATCGTGGATGACTCCCCGATTTCTGTCTTGGGTGACCAGCTGAATCCTGTCAGCACACCATTCACTCTGATAGGGAATACAGGCAGAGTGACAGGTTTGTGTTCTGTTTTTTGGATTTTTCCAGAAATCTGGTGTGTTCCATGGCTGTTAGTGATTCTGGTAACTGTTGATCTATCTACTAGGAGATGGTTAGTTGGCTGTTCAATATTTGGATCTAGAGTTCAAGACAGAGGCCTGAACCAGAAAGATGTAGTACTTGACAGCATTACTCATGGAATTTAAAGCTGAGGTAGAGCAAAGTAACATAATATTATATGTCAACTACATGTCAGTAAAAAAAAAATAGTAAAAAATAAAAATAAATAAAGCTTAGGTAAAGCTCCCAAAACATCTATCCAAAGAATACATGTTTAGATTTATTAGGCTCAAGAGAGGAAAAGATGTGGGAGTACAGATGTGTGCTATAAACTTGTTTTACTCTTTTTAACTCTGCTTTTTATTTCCGTGATTTTTATGGGGAAACATGGTTGGCGCTAGTTTGTAAGTCTCATAATAGACTGGCAATATAAAATTTCCCAAATTATTTATTTTAAAATTACCAACACAACTAAATTGCTTATATTTCTTGGGGAGAGAGCTAAAAAGGGACTTTTCCTATTTGAGAACATAGGTTGCACTGTGTAGTAGAAAGAGTTTGAATGAACTTTGAAGTCAAACTTTGGCTAGAATCTTGGTTCTCGTATTAGCTACATGCCTTTGGGCGAGTTACTTAGTTTCACTAGGACTGAGCTTACTCATTTGTAAAACTGGGATAATTATAGCTGTCTTTTAAGCTTCCTGTTAAGATTAAATGAGATGAGCTTTTGGGTCTGGAGAATAATGGCAACTGTCCAAATCTAAATCCCCACACATCCTCCCAAAAAGCCTTAACACCAAAAAGGACCACACGCACACATACACACACCACACATCACTAACACCTGCAGCATTACTACAAGGAAGACAACACTACAAATTTTAAATTATTCGTATATAAAGAAAGAGCAAATTACAACAGCTCCTGTTGCTGCTACAAACCTCTGAGTCTGCAGAGTGGGGCAAGAAGAGGCTTAGGAGACAGTGAATAAAGAGGAGATCAGAGGTTAAAATGAAGCACAAAATCACCCTCAGAAAGAAAACGTCACCACACAAGTGGCAAAATACGAACCCAGGCCTAGGACTTAGGATTTCATAGCACTAGCCATAGAGAAGGTGTGTGACAGTGACAGGGATGAGAAGTGGCAGCATCAGAGAAACACTGCTCCTGGGAGAGGAGATAAGAGAAAGGAAGGTGCCCCTTGGAGACATGGCAGCGAGAGGGAAGAAGGAAGTAAGGAAAAAATTAAAGGTCCTGGAGAAATGAAAGAGAAACAAGGCACACCAATCCAGTCCCCACCCACCACCATCCTACCACCACCCATCACCACCGCCACTCATCACCATCACCCGCATCTCCACCACCCCCCATCACCACCATTCAGTGCCACTACCACCCATCACCACCACTCAGCACCACCACCACCCGTCACCTCCACTATACCATCATCCATTTAAGGAGCTGCTCTTAGTAATCTGAAGAAGTAGACACTCTTGAACTAAGAACTCTATCCATAAAATGCTCAAGAATAGAATTAAATAAGATACCATACAAAGCTGCTTTAGGAGGAATACAGAAAATGTGAATCAATACATTTCCACTAATAAAAATTCTCCCCCCAAAAGCAAACACAAAACAAAGGGAAACTGTATTGTAACACTCCAGCTGAATAAAATATCCTCAAATAAACTTGTGGACATACTGACAGGGGCATTGACGTAAAGAAGGAAAACAACCAAAACAAGATGCAGAACGAAGTAAAAAGCTTCAGAGAGAAAGTGGTTGACGTGGAATACAGGCAAAGGAAGACCTAACATACTTATAATTGGAGACCCTGAAGAGGAAAAATCAATGGAACAGAACTAATTATTAACTTGTAATCCAAGGAAACTTTTCAGAAATAAGAGAAAAACCAAAATCTACATATTGAAAGGGCCCACCTTGGACAAATTGATCAAGAACTCTTAAGTCATAAACTATTTGATTTTAAAGACTAGTGAAACTATTAGATTTTAAAGACAAATATTTTTGTGGGACTCCTGGGGGAAAAAATCACATTACTAATAAAAAAAACAGGCTCACGTCAGACTTCTCAAGAACAATATACAAAGGAAGGCTACAATAGAGCGGCATTTTTAAAAACTCAAGGAAACAAAATTCAAGCTAGCTAACCTGTCCTTCAAGTGTCAGGGCTATAGATAAACAGCTTTGAACATGAAAGAATTTAGGAAATACTTAGAGTTTAATTGTAGATCCACGACCAAAACAGTGGTGAGGACATGGGTATAATTGTGACATGTTCTGACAAAGTAGAAAGAACAAAACTAAAAATAAGTGAGTGGAGAGAGAAAGGGAAAAATAGAATAAGATCATTCCCTATTGCGTAAGTAATAAGTGGGAGTTATAGGGTACCACTGAAAATGGGCAAACCAGATAGTTAAGGTTAATAAGCAAAAAAGAGATTTAGGACACTCTTAAATACATTCACACATACCTGTGCTCATCTGCCTCTGTAATGCCAAAGTAATTCTTACTTTTATGTTTAATACAAGTAAAATTATATGCTGTAAAAAATTATGTACTGTGGCTTGAAATCTGAAATTTAAAACTTTAAATGATTCTCTTGGGTCATGAAAGTCTGTTTTTGGCACAGCAGTAGCAAAGTATAAAACTGTAGTTACTATGTCTCTTTCTGGGAGGTTGGATCCTAAAATGTGTAATTCTGTGATTTTTCTTTTCAGAGGCTGATAAAATACCAGTAATGCGTGGACAGTGGTTTATTGATGGTACTTGGCAGCCTCTAGAAGAAGAAGAAAGTAATTTAATTGAGCAAGAACATCTCAGCCGTTTTAGAGGTCAGCAGATGCAGGAAAATTTTGATACTGAAGTGTCAAAATCCATAGATGGAAAAGATGGTAAGACCACTTAATACATTTAATATGTTCTGTAAACCAAGTAAATTATTTATAAAGTTTAGAATAGTTCCTAAATTTGACATAGTAATTCAGGAGGGTTAGAATTTATAAAGTTTCTGATTATTTTAAACATTTGATTATTATTTTAGAATTTAAAACTACTATGAATTTCTGAACTATCTTAATCTTTATTTTATTTAATATGTATGTTCACTGGCATGATACTAACATGATTTACTATAAATGTATAAATTGTTCTAATGTGCTCTCTGAATTAGTCCTTTTAATAGTTTTTTAGTTATCAAATAAAATTGAACTTATAAAAAAATCCCTTGTCATTATATCAAAAGAGCAGTTCTGTTAATATTTTAATGTTGGTTCTTTTCCTGAAGTTTAAAAAAACTTTAATTTCCTTTGTGTAAGTACCTCTTAACTGTCTCCATATTGATAACCATATCAGTTTTTTAATTTGAAATAATCTGTTCCTTATATTTCCTTATTCAGCATTTGGATATTTTGTAAAAGTTTAAAATATTTATGTAATAGCCAAGATTGCCATGTTTTGTTATGTCTGATCTTGAGTAAAATTCGAATTGTGTGGTAAAGTTAAAAATACTTCTATTGTTCCATTTACTGCAGGCAGTGGGATCAGCTATTCTGGTGAGTATATAAGTACAGGTAGATTAGAATTTGTAGATTTCTCTATAGTTTTTTTTCTAAAAACACTTCTTCATCCACGTTTGCTTTTGTTTGGGAGGTTTCTTGGCAAGCCCTGCTGAATCTAATGAATCAAACTACGAATTAAGTGATTTTTTTTCCTTCCCCTTGTAAAACATCTCTAGAGCAGAAACACTCAATATTGATCAGGTAATTCACAGAATGTAGCTTGGAAAAAATGAATTATGTGGTTGAAAGTAACTGTGTTTATATAACATAATGTCAAAACAGTAAGC
This sequence comes from Diceros bicornis minor, assembly GCF_020826845.1. Lineage (NCBI taxonomy): Eukaryota > Metazoa > Chordata > Mammalia > Perissodactyla > Rhinocerotidae > Diceros > Diceros bicornis. Next base: position 3,521,157 of record NC_080763.1, on the reverse strand, counting down.
TTTGGCTTATTTTTTTTTCCTTATTGTTAGTGACATCCAAGTTTCTTCTCCTACTCTTTACTCTCTTTTATCTCTCTCCGAACATACACACACACACACACACACACACACACACACACACACACACACACCCATAACTTGTCACAGGCAAGGAAACTGTATAGTTTAGCTTATACCAAATTAAAATATCTTTTGTATCTAGTTCATAAAAGTCTACATAACTGTGGAAAGTGTGGCTTCTGAATAAATTGGCAGTTAAATCTAACAAATTTATGTAGTAATAGTTGTCCATTGTGTGCCAGATACTGTACTCTAGAAGTTTTAAATATCTCATTTTTCTAATTTGTAGAGTCAAATATGTCCTTATTTCACTGTAAAATTCAAGCTCAAGATTCTTACTTATCACTATAGAAAGAGCAGTTCAGGATCTGCAGAGCAGAATTGTGTCTGCATTCCTGCAGATTGCCATAGAGGCAGTACTTGGTCTGGTTATAGCACCAATAGCAAATTTTATGTATGTGTAATCTTTTATTAGTGACTGAAGTATTTTGTAACCTCTCATCACCACTAACAAAATAATCCCAAAAACCTACTTCATAGTATTTGAAGGACTGAGCCTTCGTAATTTCATTGCTGTTGGAGAAGGCTGAATTCTGAATTTTTTCCTTTCTATTAATTTTCCTAAGTCTTGCCTCAGAAGTGCAAGTTCACCTTAACAACCCAGTTTAGCCACCCGAGTTCTTTACTGTTAATGCATGAAGAGCTTGGAGATGAAAAAAGATGAGTATGAAAAATAAAAATAAGTAGATTGTTTCCCTTTCTCATACTGTCTGCAAAACAGTTTTTTTTCCACTTGCTAATTCATCCTATGGAGATCAGTCATCAGTGTGGTCTCATCTCTGGACCCATCTACTTGGAATCTTGTTTCTCTTACAATGAAAGTTAGAATTTCGTGTGTCCTTACTACTACACTCTAATGAAATGTTAAACGTAGCAGGATATTTCAGTTTTCTTCAAAGTGCCCTAATTTTATGAGTCAGTCATTTAAATAAGTCTGATAAAAAGAACATGGTTTATTTGTATGAGTAGATTTCTGTTATGGTTTTGAGTGTGTGCTGATTCTGGAGTAGCAGTCTGGGATAATATAGTAACATTTGTTTGCTAGCTTTAAGGACATACATTGAGTGGTAAAATTCTAAATAGAAACAACAGAAAATTGTTAATCTTTTAAAACACTTTTGCATCATAATCTTTCAAAATGATTCTTTGAGGTTCATTAGAAGAAAAATTGATTTTCTAAAATATACTATGGCGTATTAACAAAGATTCTAAGTTCAATTCAGTATATAGACTATTGTCATAAATTTCCAGCCTTTTTATTTGTTATTCAGTATTATGTGAAAGATACATTTGTCTGCTAAGATGTGACATGTGACTTTGAGGATTATGGGAAATTTTGTAGTACATTTGAAAATTATCACTGATCTTAAGGAAAGAACATTTGCCTTCAAGAAAGCCTTCATTGTTAGAAAAATAACTCAAATTTACCACAACTACAAAGATAAAAAAATATTGTAATCTTTTATTTTGCTTCTTACCTCCAAGTTTCTGAAATTCCATATTTCATTAATTTGAGGGAGAAAAAATACCTTTTCCACCTAGATTTTCTCATGTACATATAATAAAGCCTTGAGTCTTCATATTATCAGATTTTGAATGCTTCCATGTACAGATAGTACTATGCTAGGCACTTGTGTGAGGAGATAGACGGGGTTTCGACCCTCGAGGAGTTGTAAACCTATTGGTGAAGCAGAGCCTACAGAAGAGAACAGTCACAGAAAGGAAGTTCAGATAACACAATGCCTAGCACACATTCTGAGAAGAGGTTTGGAGTATAGAGAGATGGTGATCACAGTGCAGTGGAGTTACTCAAATGGGGCTTTCTGGAAAAATCCCATTTAAAAACTAAAAACGTTTTAAAATATTATATTCAGGAACTCTTATTAACTGCTCTACAAGAATTTCAGAAACGAAAGAAAACTAAACAGTGTTCTTACTGTTCTTGCCTTGAAGGACATTAAAATAAAACACTAATTCCTTTTCTTTCAGACGTTATCTGTGCTTTGGTTAGGGTAGCTGTTGCCACAAATACATTGTATATATTTAATATTTTCTCCTCATTAATTTTCCTACTAATCTCAAAGTAAGCATTGAATTAAATAGATTGATGAAATTTAGCATAACTTGTTTAGCATACAAATAAAGATAACCCCCCAAAACATAACCACTATTTGTGATTTAGATACTTTTCATCTAAATTTCATTTCCTCTGAGAATTAAAATGAAAATTGATTCTCTTCCCACGCCACCTCTTAGGCTAGGAAACATTTATCTAGCAGGCTAACAAGAGCCTAGAGTTTCACTGGGGATGAATCGTACAAATAAAATGAGGCCTTCAAATAAGTAATACTGTAAATACTTAAACTTAGTACTAGATTAGCGTTTCATCATTTTGTAATTTAATATCGAAGCAGCAATCAGTAAAAAACAGGTGAACTAAATGGGTTAGTCCTGTACCTCACTCTGGCCAAAAAATGCATAACCTCAGTTCAATCATGAGAAAACATCACATAAACTCAAATTGAGGGACATTCTACAAAATAACTGACCAGTACTCTTCAAAAGTGTCAAGGTAGTAATTAACTAGACAGGGGGAATCCTTTCACAATGTGTAAGTATATCAAATCAGCACAGTGTACACTTTAAATATCTTATAATTTTATTTGTCATATTTGTCAATTATACCTCAATAAAGCTGAAATTTTTTTTAAGTGTCAAGGTCATTACAGACACGGAAAGATTGAGGAATTTGTCACACTTTAGAGGAGACTAGGGAAACATGACAGTAAAATGCAACATGGTACCCTGGATTGGATCCTAGAACAGAAAAGGACATTAGTAGAAAAACTAGAGAAATCTGAATAAAGTCTACATTTTAGTTGATAGTATTGTACCAGTGTTCAGTTCTTAGTTTTGATAATTGTATTATAGTTATGCTAACATTAGGGGAAGCTGGGTGAAGGATATATGGTAACTCTCTGTCCTATTTTTGTAACTTTTCTGTAAGTCTAAACTTATTCAATGATAAAAAGATTTTTTTTAAAAAGGCCATGGATGGGCCAGCCCCGTGGCTTAGTGGTTAAGTGCGCGCACTCCGCCACTGGCGGCCTGGGTTCGGATCCCGGGTGTGCACCGACGCACCGCTTCTCTGGCCATGCTGAGGCCGCGTCCCACATACAGCAACTAAAAGGATGTGCAGCTATGACGTACAACTATCTACTGGGGCTTTGGGGGGGAAATAAATAAATAAATAAAATTATTTTAAAAGGCCATGGAGGAATTAAAATAAAATAATAAAAAATATTTAATTAACCCAAAAGAAACCAGGAGAAGAGAAACAAGAAACAAAATACAGATGGAACAAAGAGAAAATAAATGGGAAATGGTAGACCTAGATTCACCCATGTTAGTAACTGCAGTAAAAGTAAGTGAACTAAGACTCTAATTAAAAGGCAGAGAGTCCAAGACCCAACTATATACTGCCTGTAAGAGTCATGCTATCAATATCAGGTCACAGGTTGAAAGTACAAAAATGGACTTTTTACTGTTTAATTTGGGGTGCTATGACAGCATAAGTATTGGTGGATCTGTGAGGATTTATAACATTTAACAATTTGGCGTGTAAATGTGTGTTCCTATCACTGTTGCTGGATAAGGCTGTCCTACACTGTGATTACAGAATTTCAGAAGTCAAAAAGGTGTGGAGCAGAGGAGACGAGAGAGGAGGAGTGCTGACCCCTTCTAACCGGCTTTCCTTTTCCCTCTCTGTGGTGACTAAGAGGATTCCCACCTTCTAGCTTTTAGTTACTACTTAATTTTTATAAATGTGTCTAACTAAATTGTCTGAGATACAAGAAGATGGCCAGTTTTCTCACAGTTGGCAGGTGTGAGATACGCAAGCCTGCTTCCTCTGAAGCTGTGTTGCTCCAGGTTGCCAGCTATTACGCAGGGAAAAGTTAGGAGTTGTTCTGTTCTAGAGATTAGTATGTCATCAGCTACCCCTTTTTTGGGGTAGGGACATACTCTGTTGCTTTCAGAATTATATAATAAAGAAAACTTCTTTGAGATGAATTATAGTAAGGAAATTTATTGGAAATACTTTTAGTGCTTTAAATCTTTTTCAGTGCTTTGTAAGACTTTACAAAAGAATTTTTATTAAATGTTAGCATTTAATAAGTTAGCATTTTCAGTTGTATTTTGAGTTTTTGTATACTTGCTAGCACCACTTAAGAATTCCTAACTAAATCTTTATTTTAGAAAAGGAAAAAATTAAGGAATGCTTTCTGGCACTTGAATCTCCTTTCACAGTGATCCCCGTTTGGGTTGACGGTAAACCGTTTTTGCCTCTACTGTACTTATGGTGATACCCCTAATTCTGTGCCCTGGGTTGAAAAAAATTAAGCTCTCTATGCTACAGGTTGTTGTAACAAATAAAGCAAATGGCTTTCAAGTGAAAATAAGAATTGAATTTGAGAAGAAGGTAAAGAATCATATCTATTTAATTTTGTGAAAATGTTTTAAATAAATATACTTCCCTGTTTTTAGTATATTGAGGTGTTTGTCTTTTTTTAATTCTTTAATACTATTCCTTTAGAAAGAAAAGCCTTTCATTTTTGAATCTTGACTAGCTTTCTGAAAGTGTTTGCGTAATTTTAAAGTGTGTTCAGATAGTCCATATGTTTCCCATTAGTTCTCTTTTAGTGAAAGGGAATTGGTTCATGTTACTTTTACTAGTAGATTTATAAAATCTAGGTTTTGTTTCTTTGAGTAGTCAAGTCTCACATGTATGCCAGTTTGATCTACTTGGATATGTTAGCTTTTTCCTAATGAATTTTTTGTTTGGAAATGTTTCCTGCAAATGGTACATCTGCTCCTCAATAACTGACCTGAAGGCACACGAAAGAAGAAACATTTTCAGCGAAGAAAATTGCTTCAGTTGTCATTTTCCACCGCTTTGTGACAATGAAATGTTTTATAATCCTGATGTTACAACCCAGCTTTTAATCCTAGTCTATAGTTTTTTATAGCCATCAAATTAGTACATATAGTTAAGTGCCTTGTAAGCATTTCTCAATTAGTTTTATTGCACAAATCTTTAAATATATTTCATCTGTATATACAATATATTTTTAAAATAGTTCTAGTACTATACAACAGGAATTAAAATTTTTGTATTGGAGCAGTATTTAACCTTTGAATGTCACATTAATGTAGAAGGGAGTGAGGATGAAAATCAAATGTATAGAACATAAATTTGAACTAAATCATAAAGGTTCTGTGGTTCATTAACTGAACTGTTAAGAAACTGATTTGTAAGGTTCAATTTCAAGTGGATTTTTAAATAATTGCTTATTTAAAACATAAATGTATTGATGTATAACTTAGCAATATTTGACAGGGAAAATGTTGACTTTAAGGTTATCTACTGATTTGCCAAATATCAGGTCTGTGTCTGGCTGTACACTATGTTGTCTGTTTCATGCTTACAGGATGTCACAGCATACATTTTTACTAATGACTTTTTTTCATTATTCTATCCTTAATAAATCTTTCATTGTTTTATCACTAATAAATCAGTTAAAAGTAGAGTTTCCAATATGGTTTTTTGGGGAAAAGTTTCATTTTTAAAAATCTTTAACAACTTGAACAAAGTTGCAGAAAGAATTTTTGTTTCTGTGGGAAGGCTCCATTTCCACTTCAGTAATAGAAGGCATCCAGTGGGATGTATACTGTGGTATCTTTTCAGGAAAGCTGCATTAGATGTTTAAAATGTTATTTATTACATTCTCAGTTTGCACGTCAGCTGTTGGCTATGTCATAGTCACAAATTTGGTGAAAGTAAATAACCTTAGTATTGTAAAGATGAGATTTGTAAGTCTCTTCACATACAAAAATGCCATGTTCTGTTTTTATTCTATCTTTGTAAAGATATTAAAAATGGTGCTTGCATAGTTGTCTTTAATTGATAAATTTAGATATCATTTGCCTTTTTCCTTTCAGTAAAAGTAGAGCATATATTTGATAAACATTATTAAACTAATGTTTTGCTTCACTGATTTTTGATGAGAAATTATATAAATAAAGCATTTAGAATAATGTTTGTCAAATACAACTCATTTTTCAAAGTTAATACGACAAAAAGGCAAAATAGCAGACCTCATTTAAAATTTACTTTGAAGCTCAGTGTTTTTGCTTTCTTAGTTGTCTACCACCTCCCTCCCTTCTCCCTCCCTTCCCTGTTCAAATGGAGAGGATATAAGGAGAGTACAGATGCGGCAGGTCTTAAACGAAAGCGTTCCCAAGGTACAGTAATTGTAGTTTTATTTCTCCATGTAGTTATGTTCCTGGCTTATAGCATTCAGTTGTATTTAAAGCATAGAAGTTATTAGTTTTTTAGAAATGTATCCATTGTGCTATTTTGCGTAGTGTTACTTAATTATAAGAGGTATAAACATTTGTAAACAACGTGTATAGTCCAGTAATGGGATGTTGCCAGTATTAAGATGTTTTACCTTAAGAGACAATATGTGATGATTTAAGGAGGAATGAAATTTTATTGACTTAACACTATTCTCTTAATATCTTGATCTTGTAGTTTCAGTGTTTTAAGCATATGGTGCTCAAAACTGTTTTAACAAAAATGTGGTTTAGAAACATTAGATTAAAAGGCTTAAAATAGTGACTTGGATCAGACGTAGAATTAGAAAAGTAAATTGTTAAACACTTGGAAAAGGTTTTTTTTAATTTATGAAAAGTTCTTTTATTTAAAAAGCTGAGTTTGTGCATTGTATTCTTTGGAACTGAAGATATTATTAATGTTTGTTACATTAATTGTATTTGGTCTTGCGTTCAATGTTAGTAATGTTGGCAGGTAAGTAAAATATAAATTGATTTTTCATAAACGTTTGAAATGATATTTGTGACATAACTAAGAAGTACATTTTCCTGAAAAAGATTTAATGTTTTATATATTCCAGTAGAGAATAGGTTTTCATAAAAATATCCTGTGGTCTTGCATCTTGACCAGGGCTGTGTCCTTTCATATTTAGCTTGAGGTTATTTTCAACCCATCCTCAGATCAGAAGAGTTAGACTCTACCAGTAACCAGCTGTTAATCTCTTTGTACCCCCATGTCTTTCCATATAAATGGGAGATAATATTTTGCTTAAGGGTGATTTTAAGAAAATAAATTAGGCATAGTGATTTGAAGGTGCCTGGTTTTCTGAAGATGAGTATATGAATTTTTCTTACCTTTATACCAGAGGAAAAGTTTAAGTCCTTCAAATAGAAAAATTATCAGATTTCAAATTTGGTGGACGTGCTATGACAATTTTCTTATTCCGTTGCTTCCGCAGACATTTCTGAATTCATGATACGTGTCAGGCACTGTGCTAGGTATACTGTGTTTGGTTCTGGTGATACAAAATGACCAAGACCTAGTCCCTGCCTTACAGAGCTTACGTATTTCTGGAACACATAGGTTTGTTTTTTGGGGTTTTTTTTCGTTTTTTTTTTTTTTAGAGCTCATTTTCACTAAGCGTACCTCAGTTACAGAATTGCAGTAATCATACTGATTTGAACATTATAGTAGAAAAAAATTTCTTTGATTTCTTATTAAAACTTTGGATCTTTCAACTTTGGATTTCTGTTATGGTGAGCAATACTCAGTGATAATTGGCTTTAATATCCATTCCAAGAATACCTTACATTCTAATAAATTAGATTATTCTCTTCCCAGTTTAAGGTAATTTTTTTTCCTCTGAGTCTTGTTTTGCCTTGCCTGGAGTGAAATTTTCACAGATCCAAAAATAAAATCAACAGAAGGAATGGAACTTAAGTTTCTGTGTAAAAGTTATTGAGGGCTTTCAGTAGCTTTCAGTAGCTATTGAGGACTTTGAAGGTGTATGTCCCTTAGACCTAAGGAATGGTCATATCACCTGGGAAAGCAGTTCTTTAATAATTGAAACATATTAACTACATGTTAGAGTTTAAAATTATGGTAGTTAAGCCAGTATTTCCGTATTGTTCTGAAAGTTGCCATTCCCTGTAACACGGTTAATCATTTATAAAATAAAGTCCGTATCCATTACTTCATTCACATCAATATGTATTTCTGTGAAATATGTTTTTATTGGACTAAGTTCAAATATTGATTCCAAAATCTGTGTATTATAATTTTTCACACAAATGAAGTTTGTATTGGAGAACCTTCAAATTAGTTTTTCTTTTCTGCAACAGCCATTCATAGTTTCAAGTTGAGTCGAAACCATGTGGACTGGCACAGTGTGGATGAAGTATATCTTTATAGTGATGCAACAACATCTAAAATAGCAAGAACAGTTACCCAGAAACTGGGATTTTCTAAAGGTAATTGTTATAATATTACTATAGTTCGTCACATTTTTGGGAATCTGACTTTTCTCTTATATTCAAAATAGACTATTCAAATTCTATTTTTAGTGTATTTTAAATATGTATTAAATTCAGTGACAGTTACTGCCCTGATAAATGAAATTTTATTAAGATAAAAGTGTTGAAATGTATTCATCAATGAATAATTATACATTTAGAATGATCAGACAAGGTTAATAAATATCTTTTATACTTCTAAAAAGCACAAATGCAGTCAAAACTGAGGCAGTCATGTGAAAATAAAACATAGCAATTGAAACATACTGTCAAGGAAGATGAAGACTGAAAATTCTCCATTGGATTTAGTGAAATGGAGGTCATTGGTGACTTAGATGGATTGATGGGGTAGAAGCCAGGTTGGCATGGTTTGAAGCTTACGTAGAAGGTGAAGAAATGGAAGCAGTGAGAATAGACAACTCTTTAAAGAAGTTTGACTAAAAGAAAGAAAAGAGGGAATGGTACCTGCAGAAGATGTGAGAGCATTATCAAAAAATAAATTCTTTCAGAAATTTTGAAGTCTGATATAATTGTTTTACTATCCCATTTTTTGTTTTAATTTCTTTGCTAACAGATGTGCTAAGATATCTTTTTATAGATTCATTAGTCCATTTTATTAGTTTTGTGAATTATCTTATATGTTTAGCCCATTTTGCTATTTGAATGGTTGTCTTTTCACTTTTTGGTTAGTAAACTCTCTTTCTATACTTTGGTAATTAACTTATTGTGCATCGTATTTTGCAAAATTTTTCCCAGTTTGTCATTTGTCTTTTATCTTTGCTTCATGGCATTGTTTTTAATAGAAAAGGTTTTAATTTTTATGTGTTCGGTTTGTTTTTTCTCCTGTCCTTTTCTTTCTCCTTATGGTTTCTGGCTTTGGTGTCATGTCCATTTCAGCAGTTTATATCAGAGCCAATCAATATACCTCATCTTACAAATCTTATCCCCTACAACCCAGTGAAATTTTTTCAAAATCTTCCTTTTACTTCTTTATTTCTTTTAATGTATTGTGAAAATGCTATTTCTGTAATAAATAGTAAACTTAGAATCATAATTTTTCTACAGCATCAAGTAGTGGGACCAGACTTCATAGAGGTTATGTAGAAGAAGCCACATTAGAAGACAAGCCATCACAGACTACCCATATTGTATTTGTTGTGCATGGTATTGGGCAGAAAATGGACCAAGGAAGAATTATCAAAAATACAGCCATGTGAGTTCTTTGATGAATACATTCTCCATCTAGTCTAGAATCCACACTTTTGTCCAGGGTATAATAGAGTTTAATCATTCCCACCACACGTTTCTCCAGTGCCAGCTGTTCTAATATCTCTTAAGTTGTAGATGAAGTTTCTGGACCAAATTTTGAGAGTGATTATGTCTAGATGATGATGGTACTTGTTCGATTTTTCCCCCTACAACATGCAGAAGAGGAGAGATAAGAAAGTCATTTTAACTTAATATATTGTTAATTTACATTAAACTAAAGTTGAAAGCAAGAAAAAAGTAGTTTTAAGTTTGTGTCTTACTCTCTGAACTGCAGAAACTGAGAATACCGCAGAGTTGCTAATTCTGAAAAAGCTAAGAATTGTTTAAATTGTTAGCAGCTTAACCTGTCCAGTTAATTACTGCTAGAGGAAACTGAACTCTGCGTGTTACACAGAGAGCAGTGGATGCTTTACCAACACACCAGGCAGGTTATTTACGTCACTAATTTATTTCTATTCAGCTTTATTCTAAAAACTCTTTAGGATATTATTGGGAGGAGGGCTGACTGTATTTGTGTGTTTCAAAAATGTTAAGGACTGTGTTAAAAGGAAATGTTAGTGTTAAGCGTTCCACCACAGATTTGTCTCTGAACTAGTAGCCAATATAAAGAAAAATCTGATCAGATTTATGATGTGATGAGAACAAATCAGTTGTTGGTGAGAACACAGTTTGTCTGGATCTGAGGCTTCAAGTAAATGTATTTCTTGAGTTCTTATAAAGCAAATACTTTGTGATCTCAGGAACTGTGTCTTCAGCAACATCTCCATAATAGTACAATGTTGAGTGTTGTTTCACTTTTTGTTGTAACACCTCTTAATACCACCTGACGAATTAAAGTAAAAGTACAGTTCAACTTAAAAAAAAAAACTTCAGGGGTCGGCCCAAGGCATAGTGGTTAAGTAGGCCCATTCCACTTTGGCTGCCTGGGTTTACAGATTCAGATCCTGGGTGCGGACCTACACCACTCGTCACCCAGGCAGTGGTGGCAATCCACATATAAAGTAGAGGAAGATTGGCATAGATGTTAGCTCAGGATTAATCTTCCTCAAGCTAAAAACGAGGAAGATTGGCAACAGATGTTAGCTCAGGGTGAATCTTTCTTAGCAAAAAAAAAAAAAAAGAAAACTTTCTCAGGTACTGCCAGGCCACCCTGATCCTTGTCAGTCTCCATAGCTTGTATTACAGAAATCTCTTCCCTCTGATTCTGATCTTATTTTCTGATGAGTTGCACATTACTTTCAGTAGTATTTTATTCTGTGTCAAGATGCTAATCTTTTGCTTGGATATCTAGGAACCTAAGAAGTAGGTTTAATAGCATGTTCTCTTGGAGCTTTTGCTAAATGGGAAGATACTAGCTTGATTTCTTTGGGTGCAAGAGAGGGAAAACCTAACCCAAACAGGCTTAAGCCAAAAGGAGGAGTTAGTAGCTCATAAAACTGAAAAGTCTAAGATTTGCCAAACAAGTCATCAAAATCCAGAAACCAGTTTTTATCTGCTCTGCCCTCCTTCATTTTTGAGCTATTCTTAGACATCTCCTGTGGTTCCAGGTGTTTTATATCTTGTGTTCATGTTCAATGAGAAAGAATAGGTCTTTTTTTTCCAAAAGTCCTATCTAGTCTATGCACTTCAGTGACTGATGATGTCAGTCCAACTGTCTAAATCTACACATGTGGCCAAGCAGGGTCTGATCTGTCAAACTTGTCATCTTCTCATCCTAGAATCAGATTGAAGTTGGCTTTAATCATAGCCATAGGGAGAGCTAGAGCCACAGATAAAAATCAAGAGCTGTTATTGGAAGTAGGATGAATGAATCCAAGGGTACTCAAAAAAAACAAGGGTCCACTAGAGAGAAGATTGCCATCATTCCTTCAGGGACAGGTTAATTTGATGGGAAACTCCCCACATAAATTAGTAATTGAAGGAAAATATTCAGACAAAAAGAGATTCTGTTTAATAATAAATGGGGAAATCCAGAGGCTTTCTTACCCTTTCCCTGCTTTCTTCCATTCCTAGGTTAGTCGTCCAGGACTTTAAAGAAAGTAAAATTAACTTCATCCTTGTCAGTGCCATTCTTTTTTTTTTTTTTTTTAAGAGAAAAACATTTATTTATTTTTTATTTTTTTATTATTCTTTTTTTTAATTTTTTTGTTTATTGCAGTAACATTGGTTTATAACATTGTATAAATTTCAGGTGTACATCATTATACTTCTATTTCTGCATAGATTACATCATGTTCACCACCCAAATACTAATTACAACCCATCACCACACACATGTGCCGAATTATCCCTTTCGCCCTCCTCCCTCCCCCCTTCCCCTCTGGTAACCACCAATCCAATCTCTGTCTCTATGTGTTTGTTTACTGATAACCTCAATGACAGAGAATCCAAAATAGCTATCATAAAAAAGCTCAATGAACTACAAGAAAATACAGTGAAATCAGGAACTTCTTCACAAAAGACATTGAAACCATAAAGAAAAACCGATCAGAAATGTTGGAGATGAAAAACACAGTGGAGGAGATAAAGAAAAATCTGGAATTTTTAAAAACAGAGCTGACAAGGACAAGAGGAAAGAATTAGCAATGTTGAGGATAAAAATGCAGAAATGCTGCAGATGGAGGAGGAGGGAGAACTAAGACTAAAAAAAAATGAAGAAATTCTCTGAGAAATATCCGGCTCAATGAGGAAATGCAACATAAAGATTATAGATATTCCAGAGGGAGAATAAAGGGAAAAAGAGACAGATAGCTTGTTCAAAGAATTGATAGTGGAGAACATCCCAAACCTGGGGAAGGAGCTGGAAATACAAGTGAATGAAATCAATAGATCTCCTAACTAGATCAACATGAGAAGGCCCTCTCCAAGGCATATAGTAGTAAAGCTGGCAAAAGTCAATGAAAAAGAAATAATATTAAGAAGAAGAAGACAAAAATAATGTACAAGGGAGGGAAATAATAATAATTAGAGCAGAAATAAATGAAATTGAAACAAAAAAAAAAACAGTACAAAGGATCAATAAAACAAAGAGCTGGTTCTTTGAGAAGATAAACAAAATTGACAAACCCTTAGCCAGACTCACTAAGAAAAAAAGAGAGAAGGTTCGAATAAATAAAATTAGAAATGAAAGAGGAGAAATTACAACAGATACCACAGAAATACAAGGGAATATAAGAGAATACTGTGAAAAACTATATGCCAGCAAATTGGACAATCTAGAAGAAATGGATAAATTCTTAGACTCATACAGCTTCCCCAAAACTGAATCAAGAAGAAATTGAGACCCTAATAGACCAATCACAAGTAAAGAGATTGAAACAGTAATCCAAAACGTCCCAAATAATAAAAGTCCAGGACCAGATGGCCTTTCTGGAGAATTTTACCAAATATTCAAAGAAGACTTAATACCTATCCTTCTCAAACTACTCCAAAAAATAGAGGAAGATGGAACACTTCCTAACACATTCTACGAGGCCACATCACCCTGATGCCAAAGTCAAACGAGGACAATACAAAGAAGAAAAATTACCAGGCCAGTATCCCTGATGAACATAGCTGCAAAAATCCTCAACAAAATATTGGCAAACCAAATACAGCAATACATTAAAAAGGTCATACACCATGATCAAGTGGAATTTATACCAGGGACACAGGGATGGTTCAACATTCGCAAATCAATCAGTGTGATATACCACATTAACAAAATGAGGAATAAAAACCACATGATCATCTCAATAGATGTAGAGAAAGCATTTGACAAGATACAACATCCATTTATGATAAAAAAAAAAATCTTTCAACAAAATGGGTATAGAAGGAAACTACCTCAACATAATAAAGGCCATATATGACAAACCCACAACCAATATCATACTCAGTGGGAAGAAACTGAAAGCCATTCCTCTGAGAACAAGAACAAGACAAATGTGCCCACTCTCGCCACTCTTATTCAACATAGTAATGGAAGTGTTGGCCAGAGCAATTAGGCAAGAAAAAGGGATAAAAGGAATCGAAATAGGCAATGAAGAAGTGAAACTCTTGCTGTTTGCAGATGACATGATCTTATATATAGAAAATCCTAAATAATCCATTGTAAAACTATATCAACAACCACAGCAAAGTTGCAGGGTACAAAATCAACTGAGAAAAATCAGTTGCATTTCTATATGCTAATAACGAACCAACAGAAAGACAATTCAAGAATACAATCCCATTTACAGTCACAACAAAAAGCATAAAATATCTAGGAATAAATTTAATCAAGGAGGTGAAAGACTTATACAATAAAAACTGTAAGACATTGAAAGAAATCCATGATGACATAAAGAAATGGAAAGATATCCCAGGCACATGCATTGGAGGAATAAACATAGTAAAAGTCCATTCTACCTAAAGCAACCTACAGATTCAGTACAATCCCAATCAGAATCCCAATTACAGTCTTCATGGAAATAGAACAAAGAATACTAAAATTCGTATGGGGCAACAAAAGACCCAGAATAAATAAAGCAATCCTGAGAAAAAAGAACAAAGCTGGAGACATCACAATCCCTCCCTTCAAATATACTGCAAAGCTGTAGTAATCAAAACAGCATGGTACTGGTACAAAAACAGGCACACAGATCAATGGAACAGAATTGAAAGCCCAGAAATAAAACCTCACATCTACGGATAGCTAATCTTCAACAAAAGAGCTAAGAATATACAATGGAGAAAGGAAAGTCTCTGCCGTAAGTGCTGCTGGGAAAACTGGACAGCCACATGCAAAAGAATGAAAGTAGACTGGTTTCCTTCACCATACACAAAAATTAACTCGAAATGGATCAAAGACTTGAAAGTAAGACCTGAAGCTATAAAACTCCTGTAAGACAACATCGGCAGTACACTCTTTGGCGTCAGTCATAGAGGGATCTTTTCGAATTCCATGGCTACGCGGACAAGGGAAAGAAAAGAAAAAATAAACAAGTGGGACTTCTTCAGACTAAAGAGCTTCTGCAAGGCAAATGAAACCAGGATCAAAATGAAAAGACAGTGCACAAGCTGGGAGAAGATATTTGCAAAACATGTATGTGACAAGAGGTTAATCTTCATAATATATAAAGAACTCACACAACTGAACAAGAAAAAAACAAACAACTTGATCAAAACATGGACAGAGGATATGAACAGTTTTCCAAGGAAGATATACAGATGGCCAATAGGCACATGAAAAGATGTTCAACATCACTAATCATCAGGGAAATACAAATCAAAACTACATTAAGATATCACCTTACACCGATGGAAGACAATACTCCAAGCTAATGGCAAACAAAAGAAAGCAGGTGTTGCCATACTCATATCAGACAAAGTAGACTTCAAGATAAAACAGGTTAAGAAAGACAAAGAAGGGAAATATATAATGATAAAAGGGACACTCCATCAAGAAGACATATCACTTATAAATATATATGCACCCAACATAGGAGCACCAATGTACATAAAGCAACTATTAACAAACCTGAAAGGAGAAATCAACAACAACACAATAGTAGTAGGGGATCTTAACACCCCACTTACAGCAGTGGATAGATCATCCAGACAAAAAGTCAATAAAGAAATAGTAGACTTAAATGAAAAACTGGACGAGATGGACCTAGTAGACATATACAGAGCACTCCATCCAAAAACAGCTGACTACACATTCTTCTCAAGCGCGCATGGAACATTCTCTAGGATAGACCATATGTTGGGAAACAAAGCAAGCCTCAATAAATTTAAGAAGATTGAAATCATAACAAGCATCTTTTCAGACCATAAGGCTATGAAACTGGAAATGAACCAGGAAAAAAACACTGGGAAAGTGACAAAAATGTGGAGATTAAACAACATGCTACTGAACAACCAATGGATCATTGATGAAATTAAAGGAGAAATCAAAAACTATCTGGAAACAAACGAAAATGATAATATGCCATATCAAACCATATGGGATACAGCAAAAGCGGTCCTGAGAGGGAAACTCATAGCGATACAAGCCCACCTTAACAAACAAGAAAAAGCCCTAATAGGCAACCTTAAATTACACCTAACAGAACTAGAAAAAGAAGAACAAACAAAGCCCAAAGCCAGCATAAGGAGAGAAATAATACAAATCAGAACAGAAATAAAAGAAATTGAGACCAAAAAAACAGTAGAAAGGATTAATGAAACAAAGAGTTGGTTCTTCGAGAAGATAAACAAAATCGACAAACCGTTAGCCAGGCTTACTAAGAAAAAAAGAGAAAAGGCTCAAGTAAATAAAATTAGAAATGAAAGAGGAGAAATTACAACGGATACCATGGAAATACAGAGGATTATAAGAGAATACTATGAGAAATTATATGCCAACGAATTGGACAATCTAGAAGAAATGGATAAATTCTTAGACTTATACAACCTCCCAAAATTGAACCAAGAAGAAATGGAGAATCTGAATAGACCAATAACAAGTAAAGAGATTGAAATAGTAATCAAAAACCTCCCCAAAAATAAAAGTCCAGGACCAGATGGCTTCTCCAGTGAATTTTACCAAACATTCAAAGAAGATTTAATACCCATCCTTCTCAAACTATTCCAAAAAATAGAGAAAGATAGAACACTTCCTAAATCATTCTACGAGGCCAACATCACCCTGATACCAAAACCAGACGAAGACAATACAAAGAAAGAAAATTACAGGCCAATATCGCTGATGAACATTGATGCAAAAATCCTCAACAAAATATTGGCAAACCGAATACAACAATACATTAAAAAGATCATACACCATGATCAAGTGAGATTTATACCAGGGACGCAGGGATGGTTCAACATCCGCAAATCAATCAACGTGGTACATCACATCAACAAAACAAAGAAGAAAAACCACATGATCATCTCAATAGACGCAGAGAAGGCATTTGACAAGATACAACATCCATTTATGATAAAAACTCTCAATAAAATGGGAATAGAAGGAAAGTACCTCAACATAATAAAGGCCATATATGACAAACCCACAGCCAACATCATACTCAACGGGGAAAGACTGAAAGCCATTCCTCTGAGAACAGGAACGAGGCAGGGCTGCCCACTCTCACCACTCCTGTTCAACATAGTACTGGAGGTTTTGGCCAGAGCAATTAGGCAAGAAAAAGGAATAAAAGGAATCCAAATAGGTAACGAAGAAGTGAAACTCTCACTATTTGCACATGACATGATTGTATATATAGAAAACCCTAAAGAATCTGTTGGAAAACTATTAGAAACAATCAACAACTACAGCAAAGTTGCAGGGTACAAAATCAATCTACAAAAATCAGTTGCATTTCTATATGCTAATAATGAACTAACAGAAAGAGAGCTCAAAAAGATAATACCATTTACAATTGCATCAAAAAGAATAAAATACCTAGGAATAAATCTTACCAAGGAGGTGAAGGACCTATACAATGAGAACTACAAGACATTATTGAAAGAAATCCATGATGACATAAAGAAATGGAAAGATATCCCATGCACGTGGATTGGAAGAATAAACATAGTTAAAATGTCTATATTACCTAAAGCAATCTACAGATTCAATGCAATCCCAATCAGAATCCCAATGACATTCTTCACAGAAATAGAAACAAGAATACTAAAATTTATATGGGGCAACAAAAGACCCCAAATAGCTAAAGAAATCCTAAAAAAAAAAAGAACAAAGCAGGAGGCATCACAATCCCTGACTTCAAAACATACTACAAAGCAATAGTAATCAAAACAGCATGGTACTGGTACAAAAACAGACACACAGATCAATGGAACAGAATTGAAAGCCCAGAAATAAAACCACACATATACGGACAGCTAATTTTCGACAAAGGTGCTAAGGACATGCAATGGAGAAAGGAAAGTCTCTTCAACAAATGGTGTTGGGAAAACTGGACATCCACATGCAAAAGAATGAAAGTGGACCATGTGCTATCGCCATACACAAAAATTAACTCAAAATGGATCAAAGACCTGAAGGTGAGACCTGAAACTATAAAACTCATAGAAGAAAATATAGGCAACACACTATTTGACATTGGGTTTAAAGGAATCTTTTCGGATGACATGCCTACCCAGACTAGGGAAACTAAAGAAAAAATAAACAAGTGGGACTTTATCAGACTAAAGAGCTTTTATAAGACAAATGAAATCAGAATCAAGATGAACAAACAACCAACCAGCTGGGAGAGAATATTTGCAAAACATACATCTGACAAGGGGTTGATCTCCATAATATATAAAGAACTCACACAATTGAACAACAAAAAAACAAACAACCCGATCAAAAAATGGGCAGAGGAAATGAACAGACACTTCTCCAAGGAAGATATACAGATGGCCAATAGGCACATGAAAAGATGCTCAACATCACTAATCATCAGGGAAATGCAAATCAAAACAACACTAAGATACCACCTCACGCCCGTTAGAATGGCTATAATCACCAAGACAAAAAACAACAAATGTTGGAGAGGATGTGGAGAAACAGGAACCCTCATACACAGCTGGTGGGAATGCAAATTGGTGCAGCCTCTATGGAAAACGGTATGGAGATTCCTCAAAGAATTAAAAATAGAGATGCCCTATGATCCAGCCATCCCACTACTGGGAATCTATCCAACGCACCTGAAATCAACAATCCAAAGAGGCTTATGCACCCCTATGTTCATTGCAGCATTATTCACCATAGCCAAGAAGTGGAAGCAACCTAAGTGTCCCTCGACTGACGATTGGATTAAGAAAATGTGGTATATATATACAATGGAATACTACTCAGCCATAAAAAAAGACAAAATCGTCCCATTTGCAACAACATGGATGGGCCTGGAGCGTATTATGTTAAGTGAAATAAGCCAGAAAGAGAAAGACAAACACTGTATGATCTCACTCATATGCGGAATATAAACCAACACATGGACAGAGAAAACTGGACTGTGGTTACCCGGGAAGTGGGGGTGGGGGGTGGGGGGTGGGCACAAGGGGTGAAGGGAGTCATATATGGGGTGAAGGACAAACAAAAATGTACAACCCAAAATCTCACAATGTTAGAAACCATTAAAATATCAATAAAAATGTAAAAAAAAAAAAAAAAAAAAAAAATGGGCAGAGGAAATGAACACACACTTCTCCAAGGAAGATATACAGATGGCCAATAGGCACATGAAAAGATGCTCAACATCACTAATCATCAGGGAAATGCAAATCAAAACAACACTAAGATACCACCTCACGCCCGTTAGAATGGCTATAATCACCAAGACAAAAAACAACAAATGTTGGAGAGGATGTGGAGAAACAGGAACCCTCATACACAGCTGGTGGGAATGCAAACTGGTGCAGCCTCTATGGAAAACGGTATGGAGATTCCTCAAAGAATTAAAAATAGAGATGCCCTATGATCCAGCCATCCCACTACTGGGAATCTATCCAACGCACCTGAAATCAACAATCCAAAGAGGCTTATGCACCCCTATGTTCATTGCAGCATTATTCACCATAGCCAAGAAGTGGAAGCAACCTAAGTGTCCCTCGACTGACGATTGGATTAAGAAAATGTGGTATATATATACAATGGAATACTACTCAGCCATAAAAAAAGACAAAATCGTCCCATTTGCAACAACATGGATGGGCCTGGAGCGTATTATGTTAAGTGAAATAAGCCAGAAAGAGAAAGACAAACACTGTATGATCTCACTCATATGCGGAATATAAACCAACACATGGACAGAGAAAACTGGACTGTGGTTACCAGGGGCAGTGAGGGTGGGGGGAGGGGGGTGGGGGATGTGCACAAGGGATGAAGGGAGTCATATATATGGTGATGGACAAACAAAAATGTACAACCCAAAATTTCACAATGTTAGAAACCATTAAAACATCAATAAAAAAAAAATGAAAAAAAGAAAAGATATCACCTTACACCCGTTAGAATGGCTATAATCACCAAGACAAAAAACAACAAATGTTGGAGAGGTTGTGGAGAAATGGGAACCCTCATTCGCTGCTGGTGGGAATGCAAACTGGTGCAGCTTCTATGGAAAACAGTATGGAGAGTCCTCAAAAAATTAAAAATAGAAATACCTTAAGTTCCAGCTATCCTACTACTGGGAATCTATCCAAAGAACCTGAAATCAACAATCCAAAGAGGCTTATGCACCCCTATGTTCATTGCAGCATTATTCAGTATAGCCAATAAATGACTTAACTGGCGATTGGATAAAGATGTGGTATATATATACAATGGAATACTTCTCAGCCATAAAAAAAGACAGAATCATCCCATTTGCAACAACATGGGTAGACCCGGAGGGTATTATGTTAAGCGAAATAAGCCAGAAAGAGAAAGACGAACACCATATGATTTCACTCATATGTGGAAGATAAACTAACACTCGGACAGAGAGAACATTTTGGTGGTTACCAGGGGGAAGAGGGTTGGGAGGTGGGCACAAGGGGTGAAGGGACGCATTAATATGTGACTGACAAACAATAACGTACAACAAAAATTTCACAATGTTATAAACTATTATAACACCAATAGAAAAAAGAAGTTATACACACACAAAATAAATATCTTGGAGACTATTTTCATGATTTTGTGTTTCTCTCTTTTCCTATATATATCTTCTTAAAACCAGTTCGTTTATCAATTGATTTTTTTTCTAATTGAAAAGGATTATAATAAAGACTTACTTTTTCAGAGCTATTTAATGATCCTTAATTGGACAGTAATTCTCAGGTACTATTAATCTCTTCCTTCCTTTTCAAAATATGAACTAAATATTCACTGCCTAGCAGGAGAACATAGAAGTTTAATAAGCTTATAAAAGAACTGAAACCATGAGTTTTGTGCATGGTATTACAGCTGCACAGTAATGGATTGTGGTCTAAACTGTAGTATATTTTTAAATCATTCCTTTTTCTCATTTCCTCCATCCCTCGTTGGTCTCAGTGTTTCTCATGTAGTCAAGACTTATATATTTAAGAAATAGGTCTTACCATTTTTTGAAAATTGTACCAAATTTGGGGACATAGCCAATCTCTCTCTCTGTCTCTCTCCTTCCTCACTTCCCTGCTGCATCTCCCACTATCTTCTTTCATCCTTCTTTCCCTTTCTTGCTTTTTTTTTTTTTTGAGTCACTCTGGTTAATTACAACCATGTGATTCAGTAGACATATCTGCTTGCCTAATCAGTACCTACATATGTGACCATTTGAGAACTGTGATAGTGATCTTGTAGAATGGAAGATTATGTAAGTTTACTGTAGAAGAGGACAGTATTTTAAACAAATGTAATGTTTCTGAGTTTATAACTCAAAATCAGGGTTCCTCACCCTCATCACTATTGACATTTTTGACTAGCTCATGCATGGTTGTGGGTGGCTAGCCTAGGCATTGTAAGATATTTAGCAGCGTCCCTGACCTCTACCCACTGGATGTAAAGAGAGCCCCTAGTTGTGACAACCAAAAATGTCTCCAGACGTTGCCAGGTATCCCCTGGAGGAAAAAATTGGCCATAGTTGAGAACCACTAGTCTAAATGAATTATTTTTTCTTTTGTAAATTCAGACAGCAGCACACATACTGCTTCCTAATTATTGTATCATAATTAGATATATATATAAGAAATGTAGAGCCATCAGAAATGAATAAGTGGGTAGAGTAATATCAGAAATCTTAAAATATGCTCTTTCATGTATATATTCATACTTGTTAAAACTGAACATTTTAAAAGATGACAAAGAAACTTTAAAAATGTATCTGTAACCATTACTTGAGTGTCTGCTGTGAAAAAAGGAACTTTTAGACTCTTTGGGTAATAAAAGAGAATCCTGCCTTCAAGTCTGAAGTTTTGGCTATCATCTTTATTTTCAGTGATGTTAAGGGAAGCAGATTGTCTTTATAGCAACCTAGAATCTATTTAGATTTTTTTTAATGGCAACTTTGGGGATATAGTCAATAAAACATAATTATAATGTAAATAACGCCTTTTAAAATATACTAGAAATGGAGAAAGATGTACTTCTTAACAAATAGTGTTGGGATAACTAGATAGCCATACGGAAAGAAATAAAATTGAATCTGTTTCTCACACTAAGATAAATTCCAATTGGATCACATTCAAATGTAGGAAATGAAACCACACAAATACTGTGGATTTAAAAGGTAGAACTGAGGGAAGTTTGAATTCTTCTACACCTTAATGATGGATAAACCTATCCTAACTATGATTTGATCCAGAAGCAATAAGGAAAAATACTGATAAATATTATATCATCCAAAAAAATAAAATAAGACAAACTGAGGGAAAACATGTGCAAATTATACCACAGATGAACGATTAATTCCCCTGATATATACAGTCTGCCCTCCATATCCATAGATATGGAGGGCCAACTGAGGGACTTGAGCATCTGCAGATTTTGGTATCCGTGAGGGATCCTGGTGCCAAACCCCCGCAGATATCAGGGACGACTGGAAAGAACTTCTAAAAATAGAGAAAAAAATGTCTGACCACCTTGTAGAAAAATGAACTGAAGATGTGAACAGCTAATTCCCAGAAAGGAATTGCTCAACCTTGCTCATTAAATGTAAATTAAAATTACACTAAGATGCTATTTCTTGACTATTAGGTAATAAGAATCCAGAGTTTGACATACACACCTTTGGCCAGGCTGTAGGTCACAGGCATTCTAGTACTGCTGAAAGCAGTGAAGGAGAGAGTCTGTGGCACTGTCAAAATTATGTATGCTTTTGTCGTTTAACCCAGCAAATTTACCTCAAAACAATACAGAAAGATATATATGCACAAGGCTATTCATTGCAGCATTGCTTATTAACAGGAAACTACTGAAATGTTCATCAGTAAGACACTGGTGGATAAACTATGGCTATTTATATGATTGAAAACTATGCAGTTGTAAAACACAATGAGGAAGATTTCCATATATTATTATAGTTCTTTGAAAAGATCCTCAAAAGTGAGAAACCTTGAGCTAAACTGACTAAGAAAAAAAAGAGAAGAGTCAAATTACTAAAATCAGGAATGAAAGAGGGGATATTACTACGACCTTACAGAAATCAAAAGGATTATAAGGGAATACTATGCACAATTCTATGTCAACAAATTAGATAACCTAGATGAAATGGACAAATTCCTAGAAAGACACAACTACCATCTGATTCAGTGATCAGTAAGAAATAGAAAATCTGAAATGACCTTTAACAAGTAAAGCATTCGAATTAATTATTTGCCACATAACAATGTTACAGTCAGCAAGAGACCGCAAATACAGTGGTGGTCCCGTAAGATTATAATGGAGCTGAAAAAGTCCTATCGCATAGTGACCTCGTGGCCATCGCAACATCGTAGCGCAACACATTACTCACGTGTTTGTGGTGAGGCTGTGTAAACAAACCTACTGTGCTGCCAGTCAGTACTGTACATTATGTACAGTACATAATGCTTGACAATGATGATAAACCACTATGTTACTGGCTTATGTAATTACTATTCTATTTATCATTATTTTAGAGCGTACTCTCTCTGCTTACAAAAAATAAGTTTACTGTAAAACAGTATGCCATGTTACACCGGCGGCAGCCTCATACATCTCTGTTTACCGTGTCTCTTGATTGCATCATTTTCTCTTGTGTCTGATTTAATCTCGTGTTGTTTTGTTCGTTGTGGCCCCTAAGCACACAAAATCCACTGCTAATGTTGCCAGTAAGAGGCCACATGGAGTGATTGACCTGGAAACGAAGTTAAAAGTGATTAAGGACTACAAAGGTGGAAAATCAGTGATGGTTATTGCTTGCCAGTCAGGCATGTCCCATTCCACCACAGCTACAATCTCGAAGAACAAGAACAAAGTGATGGAAGCTGTTAAAGGATCTGCTTCATTAAAGGCAACGAAACCAACAAAAATTCAAGAAGGGCTTATATCAGACTTGAAGAAACTTCTGATGACCTGGATTGAAGACCAGACACACGTGTCTCTCTCGACAGCGTGAGATCACAGCCAAAGCAAAGAGTTTGCTTGCGATGTCAAAGAAAAGGCTGGGCCCAACTATGATGTTGAATTTACTGCTAGCTCTGGGTGATTTAAAGGATTCAAGAATCGTTATTGATTACATAATGTGAAAGTGAGTGGTGAGTCTGCAAGTGCTGATGTGAAGGCAGCTGAAGAATTTTGAGAAACTCTAGATAAGCTGATTGTGGGGGAACATTACTTGCCAGAGCAAATATTCATTATGGGTAAAACCTCCCTATTCTGGAAACAGATGCAGGAAAGGACTTTCATCCTTAAGGAGGCCAAGTCAATGCCAGGCGTCAAGGCTTTTAAGGA
The DNA here is from genome assembly GCF_020826845.1 of Diceros bicornis minor. Classification (NCBI taxonomy): domain Eukaryota; kingdom Metazoa; phylum Chordata; class Mammalia; order Perissodactyla; family Rhinocerotidae; genus Diceros; species Diceros bicornis. The sequence goes on along the minus strand of NC_080763.1, from coordinate 3,496,973 downwards.
CAGGATAACAGTCCTGCTTGGGGGCAATGTTGCAGGTTACAAATTGAAACCCTTTGTGATCTGGCACAGGGAGAACCCCAGGGCCCTCAAGCATATCAATGGGCACACACTGCCAGTGTCTACAGGAGCAATAAGAAGTCACGGATGACCCAGCTCCTCTTCCAAGATGCCCTCCTGAATTGCTGTGCCAGCAAATTGGAGAACTAGTGTTTGGAGAATAACATACCTTCAAGATTTTGCTTATTGTTGACAATGCTACCAGACATTTTCCTTTTATTGGTGATTTTCCTCCCACTATCCAAACAGTGTTTCTCCCTCCCAACACCACCTCTTTGATCCAACTCATGGATCCAAAGGTTACAGCAGCTTTTAAGGCCTGCTACCTGAGGGGGACCTTTGCCAGGATATTGCTGCAACTGAGGAGACACTGATCCAATTCTGGAAGGATTGCAACATCTACGACTGCATCAAGAACCTTGCTTGGGCTAGAAGTGGTGTCACCAAGGACTGTGTGAATGGCATCTGGAAGAAGACGCTCAAGAGGTTCATCCATGACTTGGGTGGATTTGCCAAGGATGAGAAGGTTGCAAAAATCATCAGGGCTGTGGTTGAGATGGCAAACAACTTTAGCTTGGGTGTGGGTGAGGATGACACTGAGGAGCTCCTAGAGGTGGTTCATGAGGAACTGACTAATGAGGAGTTGTTGGAACTGGAACAGGAACGCATAGCTGAAGAAGAGGCAAGAGAAAAGGAAACTGCAGGAGAAGAAAAAGAAGAAGAACTCCCAAGAAAATTCACAGTGAAGGGTTTAGCAGAAGCCTTTGTAGACCTCAACAAGCTCCTTAAAAAGTTTGAAAACATGGACCCTGATACCAAAAGATTTTCATTAACAGACGGGAATGTTCGTGGTACATTATCTGCTTACAAGCAAATCTATGATGGAAAAAAGAAATAAACCAAAGAAACCACCATCGACATATTTCTGAAAAGAGTGACACCTCCTCAAGAAGAACCTCAGGCAAGTCCTTCAGAAGATAATCCAGAAGAAGGCATGGCTGTCTTAGGAGATGACAGCTCCATGCGTGTTACTGCCCCTGAAGACCTTCCAGTGGGACAAGATGTGGAGGTGGAAGACAGTGATGATCCTGACCCTGTGTAGGCCTAGGCTAATGTGTGTGTTTGTGTCTTAGTTTTTAACAAAAAAATTTTAGAAGTAAAAACCTTTGTTTTACTTTTAAAAATAGAAAAAAGCTTATAGAATAAGGATATAAAGAAAGGAAAGTTTTTATAGAGCTGTACAATGTGTTTGTGTTTTAAGCTAAGTCTTACAACAAAAGAGTCAGAGTTTATAAAGTAAAAAAGTTACAGTAAGCTAAGGTTAATTTATTATTGAAAAAAGAAAAACTTTTTATAAATTTAGTGTAGCCTAAGTGTACAGTGTTTATAAAGTCTACAGCAGTGTGCAGTAATGTCCTAAACCTTCGCATTCAGTCACTCACTCACTCACCCAGAGCCACTTCATCAGTCCTGCAAGTTCCATTCATGCTAAGTGCCCTATACAGGTGTACCATTTTTTATCTTTTATACCATATTTTTACTGTACCTTTTCTATGTTTAGATACGCAAATACTTAACATTCTGTTACAGTTGCCTACAGTAAAGTAACATGCTCTACAGGTTTGTAGCCTAGGAGCAATAGGCTATACCGTATAGCCTGGATGTGTAGTAGGCTATGCCATCTAGGTTTGTGTAAGTACAGTCTATGATGTTTGCACAACGATGAAATCACCTAACGATGCATTTCTCAGAATGTATCCCCATTGTTAAATGAAGCATGGCTGTAATAATCAAAAAACTTCCTTCCAAGATGAGCACAGATGTTAGCCCAGGGCCAATCCTCCTCAGCAAAAAGAGGATTTAATCTTCTTCACCAAAAAAAAAAAACTTTCTTCAAAAAAACAAGCCCAACACCAGATGCCTTCACTGATGAATTCTACAAAACATTGAAAGAAGAATTAACACCAATTCTTCACAAACTGTCCAAAAAATAGAACAGGAAGGAAGACTTACCAACTTATTCTATGAGGCCAATATTACCCTGATACCAAAACCAGATAAAGACATCGCAAGGAAAAAAACTGTAGACCAGTATCCCTTATGAATACAAATCAATATCCCATAGGGACACAAAAATCCTCACCAAAATATCAGCAAGCTGAATCCAGCAACATGTAAAAAGGATTATACACCATGACCAGGTGGGATTTATCCCAGGAATGCAAGGTCGGTTCAGCATTTAAAAAAACCAATCAAGGGTAATCAAACAAAGGGAAAAAACCATGTCATGTGGTTTTTGATGCAGAAAAGGCATTTGGCAAAATCTAATACCCTTGCATAATGAAAACACTCAGGAAACTAAAAATAGAAGGGAATTTCCTTAACCTGATAAAGGGCATCTACATGTTCACAGCTAAAATTGTACTTTAACAATGAAAGACTGAAATCTTTCCTCCAAGATCAGTAGCAAAACAAGGGTATCCCTGCCTACCACTTCTGTTCAACATTGTACTGTAGGTTTCAGCTAGGACTATTAGATAAGAAAAAGAAAGAAAAGACATCCAGTTTAGAAAGGAAGAAATAAAACCATCTCTGTTTGCAGATGGCATGGTCTTATATATAGAAAATCCTGAGGAATACACACACACACACACACACACACAAACTACTAGGGCTAATAAATGAACTCCCCAAAGTTACAAGATACAAGATCAGTATATAAAAATCAATTCCACTTCCTAAAGTAACAAAAGGAGTAAAATACTTGGGAATAAGTTTAACAAAAGAAATTCAAGATTTGTACGCTGAAAACTACAATACACCATTGAAAGAAATTAAAGAAGACTTAAATAAATGGGAAAAACAACCCATGTTCATGGATTAGAAGACTTAATGTTGTTGAGGGCAGTACTTCCCAAATTGATCTCTAAATTCACCACAATCCCTATTAAAATCACCAACCTGTGTTTTTTGGAGAAATTGACAAGCTGATCCTAAAATTCACATGGAAATGCAGGGGACCAGAATAGTCAAAACAATCTTGAAAAAGAAGAAAGATGGAGGGCTTATACTTTCGGATTTCATAACTTGCTACAAAGCTACAGTAATCAAGACATTGTGCTGCTCGCTGGGATAAAGATAGACAAAGGTGAATGGAATAGAATTGAGAATTCAATTGATTTTCAACAAGAATGCCAAAACAATTGAATGAGGAAAGAATGGCCTTTTAACTGATGGTGCTGGGACACCTGGATATCGACATGCAAAAGAATGAACTTAAACTGCTACCTCACACCATATAGAAAAATTAATTTCAAATGAATCAAAGACCTGAATATAAGAGCTAAAACTATAAAACTCGTAAAACGTAGGAGTAAATCTTTGTGGCCTTGGGTTAGGTCATGGTTTCTCAGATATGACATCAAAAATAGAAGCCAGAAAAGAAAGAACAGATATATCAGACTTTGTCAAAATTAAAACTTTTGTTCTTCAAAGGACGCTATCGAGAAAGTTGAAGACAACTCACAGAATGGAAGAGAATATTTGCAAATCATATATCTGATAAGGGTCTAGTATCTAGGATATATAAAGGACTCTTACAATTCAACAATAAAAAAAGAAATACCCTAATTTTTAAAATGGGTAAAGGATTTGAATAAGCATTTGTCCAAATAAAACATATAAATGGCCCACAAGCACATGAAAAGATGCTCAACATCATTAGTCATTGGAGAGATGCAATTTAAAACCACAAAGAGATACTACTTCACACCCACTAGGATGACTCTTACCAAAAGATGGAAAATAAGTGTTAGCAAGAATGTGGAAAAATTAGAACCCTCATATGTTGCTGATGGGATTGTAAAATAGTACAGCTGCTTTGGAAAACAGTTTGGCACTTCCTCAAAAATGTTAAATGTAGAGATAGCACGTGAGCTAGCACTTCCACTCCTAGGTATATACCCAAGAGAATTGAAAACATATCCACACAAAAACTTGTTCAAGAATATTCATAGCAGCCTTTATTCATAATAGCCCAAAAAATGGAAACAATCCAAATGTCCATCAGCTGATGAATGGATAAACAAAAGTGGTACAATAGAATATTATTCAACCATAAAAAGCAATGAAGTACTGATTCATGATACAACATGGGTGAACCTTGAAACATTATGCTAAATGAAAGAAGTCAGACACAAAAGTCCACGTATTGCATGATTCCGTTTCTATGAAATAACTAGAATAGGCAAATCCATAGAGACAGGAAGTGAGTAGAGTCATGGTTTCCAGGGCCTGGAGGGAGGAAGCGTGGAGAGTGACTGCTGTGGGTATAGTGTTTCTTTTGGTGGTGATGCAAGTGTTCTAAAATTAGATAGTGGTGATGGTTGTACAACTCTGAATATACTAAAAGCCACTGAATTGTTTTAAAAAAACAAGAGTAGTGAGGTTATGTCAAAAGGACACATAAGGGGACCAGCCCCGTGGCTTAGTGATAAAGTGCACACACTCCACTACTGGCAGCTCAGGTTCGGATCCAGGCACGCACCACTTGTCCAGCCATGCTGAGGCGGCGTCCCACATAGAGCAACTAGAAGGATGTGCAACTGTGATGTACAACTATCTACTGGGGCTTTGGGGAGAAAATGGGAAAAAAAGGGAGGAGGATTGGCAATAGATATTAGCTCAGGGCCGGTCTTCCTCAGCAAAAAGAGGAGGATTGGCATGGATGTTAGCTAAGGGCTGATCTTCCTCACAAAAAAAAAAAAAAAAGAACACATAAGCCAACTAGAAGAGACTCTGACCGAAAAAGGAGACAATGTGAGCATCAGTAAGGATAATAACTACAGTGTATTGAAGCACTTCAGATATGTTTAAATCGATGAGTTAGTAACGTCAAAAAATATAAAACTAGCACGTCGGTATTTTGAAAATTATTAATAAGGAAGAATTAACCATTTATCCTACCTTTTCTCAGTTCATACAGAAACTGTTGGTGGCACCACAAGGCAGCCAAATATTTGATGTGAGGAAATTTCTCTTTCTAGTGTAAGGAGTGATGGAAGTTAAAAAGCACCTTTTTGCAACTCTGATAAATTAATGGATCTAAGCAATGATTGTCGTAACTGCTAGCATCACCAAAAAGAGAGAAACCCAGAAGTATGTACCTGTGGAGTAGTGGTCTTGCCAAAACAGTAGAACTTAAATCTGATTAAGCCCCTATATCTCACTGCCAAATTATAGGAAGTGGGGGACAAAGAACATGTTAAATAACACCACGGTAATGCAGTCATTAAAAATCAGACTCTGAGAAACTCTACAGGACAAAAACAAAAAAAAATTACAGGGCAAAAAAAAAAGAAGAGGAACTTGTAGATTAAAAGACACTTGAGACACATCTACCATTTACAATGCATGAACTGTGTTTGGAGCTCAATTCAAACAAGTGTAAAAACTATTTTTAATATTATATTACTATACATTAATATTATATAAAAATTATATGTTAATATTATAGTCTGGGAAAATGGGACCACTGAACTACACATTTGCTGAAATTGAGGAATTATTAATTTTTTTGGTATGATAATAGTGCTGAATAGGTTATGTTTTCCTTACATTTTATAAATATGTGCTAAACTTTTTATGGATGAAATGATGTGTGTCTGGGATTTGCTTTAAAATATGGCAGAGGAGTGCTACTATAAAGGGATAGGATGGGGGGGGTGGTTTCTGGGATGATGGAACTATTCTGTATATTGATGGTGGTGCTAACCACAAATCTATACAACTGACACCAAAAGGGGAAAAAATCAATTTCGATGTATCTTAATTTTAAAAATAAAATTGAAAAACCCAAATTATGGGATGAACAACTAGAGGAATAGATGAAATAACAGACTGTGACTTGCTACTTTTTGGAGCTGGGTGATGGCACAGGGGTATTCATTATACTATTCTCTCTTCTAAAGATTTATTCCTATAATTATTTAGCATATAATGTGAAAGCTTGGAATATTTGAAATCGTAGATGGCAAATTTAGGAAAATAGCTTTGAAATGAAGATGCCCTAGGGCCGGCCCCATGGCTTAGCGGTTAAGTGCTCGTGCTCCGCTGCTGGCGGCCCGGGTTTGGATCCCGGGCGCGCACCAATGCAGCGCTTCTCCGGCCATGCTGAGGCCGCATCCTGCATACAGCAACTAGAAGGATGTGCAGCTATGACATACAACTATCTACTGGGGCTTTGGGGGAAAAAATAAATAAATAAAATTATAAAAAAAAAAAAAGATGCCCTAGTGTTGCAAATTATTGCATAGTGTAGCAGTAATTCAAACATAATTGGGCGAAGTTATAAGCAAGTAGGAGTGTTATGATTAAAGATATTTTATACCATATAAATACATATGTGAAGTTACTCTGATAAAATTTTGTTTTATGTTTTTATTTTGTTTTTTTTAAGGATGAGAGAAGCTGCAAGAAAAATAGAAGAAAGACATTTTTCCAACCATGCAACACATGTTGAATTTCTGCCTGTTGAGTGGCGGTCAAAACTTACTCTTGATGGAGGTACATTTTGTTTAAAAATTAAACAGTTTAGCCAGTGGCAAGGAATTGTTTCTCATTGGGGGAACAAAGGGTCTTTAATTTAGTTGTCTTAAGGTATACTTACTCTTTCTTCTAGATTATTTAAGAAAATAAAATCCACTGATTTTTAAAATAATTATATTGACATGTTTTGGATCCCCATCTGAATTTCACAGATAGCACAGGTTTCGTGCATGCCCTCTGTGGATTAGGAGAGCAGTGGGGGACATGTGGAGGACAAATGTTTTCTAAACTTTTTGACAGAAAAGTGACTTGTCAATACTTTTAAAACATTTCTTGGGGCTGTCCCCATGGCTTAGCAGTTAAGTATGCACGCTCCGCTGCTGGCGGCCTGGATTCAGATCCCGGGCGCGCACTGACACACCTCTTGTTCAGCCATGCTGAGGCAGCGTCCCACATACAGCAACTAGAAAGATGTACAACTATGACATACAACTATCTACTGGGGCTTTGGGGAGAAAAAGGGGGAAAAAAGGAGGAGGATTGGCAATAGATGTTAGCTCAGGGCCACTCTTCCTCAGCAAAAAGAGGAGGATTCGCATGGATGTTAGCTCAGGGCTGATCTTCCTCACAATAAATAAATAAACAAACAAATAAATAAATAAAATATAAATAAATAAATAAATAAATAAATAAAAATAAAATAAAACATTTCTTGTCCACAATTCCATAGGAGTTTATTTTTGGAAGATAAAATCTTAGATTTCTGTTTTCTGTTACTGTTGTTCCTGTGATCGCTCAGCTTGTGAATTATAATCTACCATAGAGAAATTGTACAGTATATTTGTTTAAATAAAGTCATTTTTGTTTCCTTCCTTAAAAAGCCATGAGCCAAAATATGCATCTTTCTTTACACAAAGTTATGTCCTTTGAATGTTAAAACTATTAAAATAGAATCAACATTAAAATAGAATGTTTAGGTTGATTATTTACGTAATCTGGAATATGGGAGAGTTGTGCTGGACATAATCGCAGCTGCCATTTGTGGAGCTTTACTATGTGCCTGACTCTCTACAGTTCATTTTACATGGAGTATCTCAGTTAATTTTCTCACAAATCTGTAAAGTTCCTACTTTATTTTCTCTATTTTACTGATAAGGAAACAAACTTAGTAGAAAGTGAACGTAAGAATGGCAGGCGAAATCTGGGTCTGAGTGATGACAGGGTCCTTTTCATCACACTGCTAACCTGCCTCCCTGGATGATTTCCAAGGATTCTTCCAAGTCAGTTAGGAATGTCAGTTATAGCTTATAAACCAAAATGGCATCAAAAGTTGTAATGAGTTTAAAAAAAAATGCAAGTGACCAAAGAGATAGCAACAGCTCATATGTAAAGTTCTAGTGTAACAACACTATCTTTTAGGCTTTTCCCATTCACCCAGATAAATTTCTTAGCCTACTCAGGAATGTAGACAACATGGATAAACCAACCTTTAATAAAACCCCTATGTTTGTAATTTTCTGTTAGGTTTAAACTACTGTGATAGAATCTAGAAGGCATTATGCTGAGTGAAAGCAGCTAAAGAAAACCACCGCTCTCTATTCTTAACACTTCTGACACTAAATGTTTGGGGGATTTTCCCCACACCAATCAATTCTCCAATTGTTGATGGATACCAAGTGGGTGTCCTATGACTTAATTCTGACACTTAACTGCCCAGAGATGGTACAGACAGGTTAAGAGCTCAGTCTCACAGGACTGCCCTCCACTTCAGATGCCAATCACAAGTCCAAGATTGTCATGTGTACTTCTGACTGACCAGCTGTAAATTGGGGGGGGGGGGGTCGCATGACCCCATCCTGAGGTTCAGTAATTTACTAGAATGACAAAATTCAGGGAAATATTTACGTACATTCACTGGTTTAAAGGCTATTACAAAGGATACAGATGAAGAGCTATATAGGGCAAGTTACGGGGAAGAGGTGCAGAGATTTCATGTCCTCCCCAAGTCCACCACCCTTCCAATACCTCCATGTGTTCACCTACCCAGAAGCTCTCCAAACCCTGTTGTTTAGGGTTTTTATGGAGGTCCCATTACGTAGACATAATTGAATGAATCAGTGGCCATTGGTGATTGAGCTCAGTCTCCAGCTCCTCTCCCCTTCCCAGAAGTCAGGGAATGGAGCAGAAAGTTCCACCCTCTGATCACATGATTGGTTCCTCTGGCAACCAGCCCCCATCCTCTAAGAGTCAGCTTATTAGCATAAACTCAAGTATGGTTGAAAGAGGCTTATTATGAATAATAAAATACATTCCTGTGACTCGTGAAATTTCAAGAGTTTTAGGAACCCTGTGCCAGGAACCAGGGACAAAGGCCAAATATCTGTTTCTTATTATATCACAGTATCAGTAATAGCCAATCTCAAAGGTTACATAATTTGTGCTTCCTTTTATGTAACATACTGGAAAAGGCAAAACCATAGGGACAGAGAACAAATTAGTGGTTACCAGAGTTTAGGGAAGGCAGAGGGTTTTAATTCAAAGGGCCAGCATGTGGGAGTTTTTTATGGTGATGGAGTAGTTCTGTATCCTGATTGTGGTGGTAGTTATGCAAAACTATATATGCATTAAAACTGAGGTCAATTTTACTGTTTGCAAATTTTAAAATAATGATAAAGGTATTTACCTACTGTAAACATCATTGCACTCGTATTAAAAGGCTAAAAACGTTTCTTTTAAATCAGAAACAAGCTAAAGATGTCCACCTAAAAATATATTCTTATATTTTTATATATTCTTATATATATATTCTTATAACAAATATTCTACCTAAAATCTTAGCCAGTGCAATAAGATAAGAAAAAGAAATAATAGTTTTAAGGAATGGAGAAAATCTGTTTTTGTTTGCTGGTCATATGATTGTCTACACAGAATATACAAAAGAATCTGTAAAAAAATTATTAGAACAAGACAGTTTATCAAGGTTGTGAAATAGAAAATGTATATATAAAAATAATTGCATTTCTATATACCAGCACAATTAGAAATAACATAAAAGATATAAGGTTCCTAGAAGTAAATCTAATATGTATATTTACATTAAAAATGAAAAAACTGTTAAAAGGTATTAAATACAACTTAAATACAAAGATCGACAATTTTCTTAGATTGGGTGATTCAGTATCTTAGATATGTTAATTCTCCCAAAGTGATCCATAATTCATGCAGTTCCAATCAAAATCCCAGTAGAGTTTTTCATGAAACTTGACAAGCTGATTCTGAAATTATTATAGAAGAGCAAAGGCCCAAAAATAGCCAAGATAACAGAACAAGAGGTTGGAGGTGGGGAGCAAGTTGTGTCCTAGTAGATAGCTGGACCTACTTTTTAACGTTTGTGATTAAGACAGTTTGTATTGTTGCAAGGATAGGCAAATTGACCAGTGCACCAGTATTAGGAAAAAAGTATTAGAAAGTTTAGAAAAAGTATTGGAAAAGTTTTAGAAAAAAATATAGGAGAGTATCTTAAGACACAGAAACACAACTATTAAAAAACATGGATAGATTTGTTTAGATTAAAGTTAAGAACTTCTGTTTCTCAATAGACATCAAAAAGAGTGAATTAGAAGCCACAGACTGGGGGGAAATGTTGCAACAGAGCAACAGATATAACCACAAAAGGTTTAATATCCAGAATAAAGAATGGGAAACTTAAATGGAGATAGATAGGTAGATAGATATACACACACATGTATATGTGCACACACACACATATTTTAAATATTTATTTATATAATACGTGTGAAATGTACATCTCACTAGTAATCAAGGAGATGCAAATTAAAACCACAAATATCATTCACACCCATCAGGCAAAAATTTAAGAAAGTGATAATGCCGTGCATTGATGAGGATGTGCAGCAATGAGGATTCTCATTCACTGTTGGCGGGAATGTAAATTGGTATGATCACTTTGGAAGACAGTTGGACATTATCTTGTAAAGTTGAGTATGCACGTGTCCTATGACACAGGAGTTTCACCCCTAGGTATATATACCCTAAAGAAACTCTTACACATGTGCAGGGGGCATGGAGTGTTATTAGGAGCATAGTTTATATTAGCAAAAAACTAGAAACAACCCAAATGTCTTTCAAAGGAAAATGGATAAATTGTAAGATATGTATAGAGTAGAATACTATACAGCAGGGAAAATGAATGAATTATAGCTATATGCATCAACACTGATGAATCTCAGAAACATATATTGAGAGTGAAACAAACCATGGGCAATAACTCAATTTACGTAGTGTTTAGAAACAGGCAAAATGATGGGGCCAGCCCGGTGGCATAGCAGTTAAGTTCATGTGCTCTGCTTATGTGGCCTGGGGTTCACAGGTTCAGATCCTGGGTACAGACAGACACACCGCTTATCAAGCCATGCTGTGGCGGTGTCCCATGCACAGTAGAGGAAGATGGGCACGGATGTTAGCCCAGGGCCAATCTTCCTCAGCAAAGAGAGGAGGATTGACAACAGATGTTAGCTCAGGGCTAATCTTTCTCACCAAAAAAAAAAAAAGAGAGACATGGGCCAGCCCCGTGGCTTAGCGGTTAAGTGCGCCCGCTCTGCTGCTGGCGGCCCGAGTTCGGATCCCGGGCGCACACCGATGCATCACTTCTCCGGCCATGCTGAGGCCGCGTCCCACATGCAGCAACTAGAAGGATGTGCAGCTATGACATACAACTATCTACTGGGGCTTTGGGGGAAAAATCAATAAATAAATAAAAATTATCAAAAAAAAAAAGACAAAATCAAATATTTAGGCTCTGACACATAGTAAATGTTATAGAATTGGCTAAAATTATTAATGGACATATAGGAGATCTATAAAGGAAAGCAAGAGGGGGCCGGCCCCGTGGCTTAGTAGTTAAGTGCTCATGCTCCGCTGCTGGTGGCCCGGGTTCGGATCTGGGCATGCACCGACGCACCGCTTGTCTGGCCATGCTGAGGCGGCGTCCCACATACAGCAACTAGAAGGATGTGCAACTATGACATAACAACTATCTACTGCGGCTTTGGGGAGAAAAAGGGGGAAAAAAGGAGGAGGATTGGTGATAGATGTTAGCTCAGGGCCGCTCTTCCTCAGCAAAAAGAGGAGGATTCGCATGGATGCTAGCTCAGGGCTGATCTTCCTCACAAAAAAAAAAAGAAAAAACTGTGTGATAAACACAAACCTTGTATTGGTGGTTACTTCTGGCAGAGAAGGAGGAGCATGTGATCATTTAGGGATACACAGTCATGTTACTTAACAATGGAGATACATTCTGAGAAATGCATCGTTGGGTGATTTCATTGTCGGGTGAACATCACAGAGTGTACTTACACAAACCTGCATGGTATAGCCTGCTACATACCTAGAGGACACGGTGCTAATCATGTGGGACCAACGTCCTATATGCAGTCCATTGAGTGAAACCTCATTATAAGTGCACGACCGTGCTGTGACTTTCAAAGATGCTGGCAGCTAGGTGGTAAGAACGTGTTTTCCTTTTCATAAATTATTCTTTCAGCTCCACATATATATTCAATACCTTCTTTTGCATGTATGTTTATTTCACAGTAAAAACTTATTTTAGAAATGCACTAAAATGACAGCTAAACTTTCTGTACCAGCGTAGTGGTCACACCTTTCACTTTTACAGTTTAAAAATAGGTGCAGGCTATAAGTATGTTGTGCTACCCATGAAAAGCCACACTGGTCCCTTTACATCTTTGAAACACCTTTAGGTTTTCCTTGAATCGTTGCCTTCCAGTCTTTATTTGATTGTACTAAAGTGGGGAGTAAATAAAAATAAAATAATTTAAACCAATGCAGTAAAAAAACTGCAAGGTAAAAGGAATTACACTAGACTAAAAATATAAGCCTTCTGCCCACCTTGTCCTTTCAGATCATGATATTCATCTAAGTATTGGACTTCTTTGTATTGCTATAAGAAGTGCAAAATTTTCTCTCTCTGTAGTCATTGTATTAAGCATTTAATAGAATAATCTTCCCAAGGTAGAATTTCTATAGGTTAGCTGTAACTCATGGAAGGCTGAACGTACCTGCAATGCAGTTTATGTGACAGTCTTTTTCCAAAGGTAAGTTACAGCAGCTCTATCTTGTTTACTGGAGAGGCCCCTGCTGATGCGCCTCTGTGCATGTTTGTGATTTGACAGCTCTTGACCTTAGGATCTTTGGTTCACTACAGATAGGTCCGTGTAAAGTACAGGGAAACTTTTAATTTGTTGCTGATTTGCCACCAAGTGGCTCTAGGCATTTCACACGGGTATTGCCAGGCCCAAGGGGTGTAGGCTGAAGAAGAAGAGAAAGAAAACAGAAAAGGAGGTACAGAAAGAGTGAGATTGCGTCCCTTGACACTTGTTCCAGGAACAGAGATGGTCTGGTTTTGCTCTGGGTACCTCTGAATGTCATACAAAAGTTAGTACGTACAGAAAATGGTGAGGCTTTATGAATTTGGTAATGGCCTTCATCTTTTAATATTCCTTTTCTTCTCATGTCCCCTTTTGTCTTTTACTTTTTTTGCTTGCAATATTTTTCAGGAAGGGAAGGTTCACTAGATTCAAAGTTAGTCTTGAAGATTTTAGTTAACTTAAAGAGCTGTTATTTCAGGGAATGTAATTTTTTTCACAATTTATTTTTTCTCTAAAACAGAGACCTGTAAGTTTAGTTTTTTTGTTTTTGATTTGTAGACACTGTTGACTCCATTACTCCTGACAAAGTCCGAGGTTTAAGGGATATGCTGAACAGCAGTGCGATGGACATCATGTACTACACTAGCCCACTCTACAGAGATGAAGTAAGTGGCATGACTCTCTTGTTGCTATTGGGTACTTTTAGGGTGATAACATGTGTCCTGAATTTTAACATTTTATGATCTTTTTTTACAAACGAGAAATTATAGGAATCCATTAATTTATAAATAGCCTATATTCAATAGTGAATTTGATAGTCTTCAAACTGCACGTTGGGACCCTTAATAAAATGGATAATCTTGGAAGTGGGAGATTGGTTAGAAAATAGGTCTTTGAAAAATAACGGTTTTGGGCCGGCCCCGTGGCTTAGTAGTTAAGTGCGCGCGCTCCGCTACTGGCGACCCAGGTTCGGATCCTGGGCACGCACCGACCCACCGCTTGTCCGGCCATGCTGAGGCCACGTCCCACATACAGCAACTGGAAGGATGTGCAGCTATGACATACAACTATGTACTGGGGCTTTGGGGGAAAAAATAAATAAATAAAATTATTTTAAAAAAAAAGAACAGTTTTCATAAATCTGATTAATTATATTTATGATTATTATCTTCACAAAAGAGTTTTAGACATTTAGAAATTTCCTTCAAATTTTTTGTATATAGTAGGCTTGCTTTTATTGCATCATTTCTATAGTGGATTTGTATACAGTAGGCCCCCCTTGTCCTTGGGGTATAGGTTCCAAGACCGCCAAATGGATGCCTGAAACTGCGGATAGTACCGAACCCTGTATATACTATATTTTTTTCTATACATACGTACCTATGATAAAGTTTTATTTCTAAATTAGACACAGTAAGAGATTAACAATAATAACTTAATAAAACAATGATAAGCAATATACTGTAATAAAAGTTACTGTAGATCTCAGCAACGTCAGCATATGATTTTGTTTCTTTTCTTATTAAGTCGAGAACTTTCACATTTTCACTTAAAAGCACTTTACGGCTTCTCTGTGGCATATCTGAATTGCCAGCATCACTACTCTTGGGCTTTGGGGCCATTATTAAGTAAAGTAAGGGTGACTTGGACATAAGCACTGCACTCCTGTGACAGTTGATCTGATAACTGAGATGCCTACTAAGTGGCTAATGAGCAGGGAGCATACACAGTGTAGATATGCTGGACAAAGGGCTGATTCACCTCCCGGGTGAGATGGCATGAGATTTCGTCATGCTACTCAGAATGGCATGAAATTTAAAACTTATGAATTGTTTATTCCTGGAACTTTCTATTTAATATTTTTGGACCACTTGTAACTAAAACTACAGAAAGTGAAGCTGCAGATAAAGGAGGACTACTGTCGTTCTCAAATGGTAATGTTGCTGATGTATCACAAAGTTAACCCTAAAGGAGGTGAGAGGTGGAAGTTTATTCTGAGAGATGAGAGAATCTCTACCAAATGCATTTTGTCACTATTGGTAAGAGAAAAAGAATTGTGTTTCATAGGAATAACTTTGTTAATTACCTAACATGTGTTAACTTGTTTAATCCTCATAAAAACCCTATACAGTAGATATGGGTTAGTATTCTCATTTGAAAGATGAAGAAACTGGTGCAGGAAGTAATTACCAGCAGAGCCTGCTCTGTACTGCTCCAAGCCAGTCCGCTTCTGATTTTGTTCATTTGGAGTTCTTCCCTGACTTCATTCGGGGTATCCTTTCTTACATATCTACAGAAATGTGTTTGGTTAGTTGTCACAGAAACTTCCTTCTCTTCCAGCGGCCATCCCCTTAAGATTTTTCTCCATTCCTCTTTCTGTATCCCCTCATTGCCATATACCATTGCAGTATACCAGAGTCTGCCTTGATCTGATTGACAGCAGTAAAAGAAGCTACAAGGAGAACTGCTATTCTGGACCTAAGTCTAACCAACAAAAAGGCCTAGTTGGTGAAGTAGAATACTAGTAATTTGTAGTCCTTTATAGTGCACAATGGGCTTTGTTAGTTATGTTCTGAAGGTTAGGAAATGGGACAATAGTCTTACAAGTGAAACCAGTGAGGGGAAGAATGGAAAGAGAATGACTGAGAGCATATTACTATACACACGCACACCATGTATGCATACCTTACACACACACACACACACACACACACACACACGTGTATATGTGGTTGGTAGTACTCCTAAGAAGGTATCCTGAATGTTCAAGGCTAACGTGCTGAGGCATGTCCCCCAGAAGTAATGAAAAGGACTTTTTTAAAAGTTTAAGTTGAGGGCCGGCCCTGTGGCTTAGCGGTTAAGTGTGCGCGCTCCGCTACTGGCGGCCCGGGTTCGGATCCGGGCGTGCACCGATGCACCGCTTGTCGGGCCGTGCTGAGGCTGCGTCCCACGTACAGCAACTAGCAGGATGTGCAACTATGACATACAACTATCTACTGGGGCTTTGGGGAAAAAAAGGAGGATTGGCAATAGATGTTAGCTCAGAGCCGGTCTTCCTCAGCAAAAAAAAGAGGCGGATTGGCATGGATGTTAGCTCAGGGCTGATCTTCCTCACAAAAAAATAAAAAAACTTAAAAAAAAAAGTTTAAGTTGACATTAATAGCAAGAAAAACTAGAAAGAGGCAAGTGTCAGACTCAAAGTCTGGCTATTAGCTAGTGATGACTGAGAAAGTGGTCACTTTCTATTTTGTTCTTCTATCTTCAAAGATAATTTTCCTCAGAATGGAATTGAATAAAACAGATATTCAGTAGAAAGAAGGAACTGATAGCTAAGATAAATGAAATGGAAAGAGAACACCCAGTGTTTTAAATGAGTTCCTTTTTTGATCCAGTTGAATTTCATGGAAAAGCACTGAGAACTTGTGACCGAGATTCATCAGTAATCTTTAGCAGTGTTTCCCAAACATCCCTAATTAGAACAGTCACTTTGGGTGCTCACTAAAAATGCAGGCAAAAAAAGAACCATGTGGGGGACATTGGACCATGTGAGGGGCATTGGAATTGAGGGTATTCATGTGAATTTATGATTTTGAAAATATGTGCTTGTGTATAGATATTATCTGTATATTTAATTGTATATATGTATATCCATGCATATATTTACTACCTACGTCCACTGAAAGGGCCAAGAAACAAAGACACACCAATCTAATGAGCACACGTGGCACACAGATCTGCCTCGAGTACTCTTATTTTCCACTAAGAAGAACTAGAGTTCTTTGGAACAGTGGCTGGTGCAGGGCTAGGGCAGGATAGGTGCAAGTCAGAGCTGAAGCAACTTGTCATGACAGAAAGTAGAAAAGCGCTCAGAAGAGTGATGGGGCAGGGCACAAGGACACGGGAGTCAGATTAAAGAAGCAGATTCCACTGGCCAAATCTGGAACAATTTGAGCATCAAAATACTTAAGTAATTATTATTACTTAACGAATTATTAGTAGTTTATTATTATTATTTATTATCAAAATGCTCAACAATTTGAGCATCAAAATAAGTAATTATAATTACTTAACAAATACATTATTTAATATATAATTAAAAGAATAATGTAATAAGCAATTCTGAATCCTTGAAAAGTTAAAAGTCCATATCGATGATAAATACATAAACAAAAGAGGGAGAAGGGAGGTCCTTTGCTTAGAGTAGGTGCCGAAGGCTTACTGGTAAACACGGAGGGAATGCTGGCATTGGAAAGGCCTCTTTTTGCAGTTGTCATGGTAGGATCAGGTGAGAGAGGACTGGGCAAGTATCACTGGATGCTAAATTGAGGGCAGAATTTTGATGAGGAATAGGATATTTGCATGGTCTTAAAGTGTATCCTTACAGACTGTTTATTAGTTAAATGAGAAAAGGTATACAGTGAAGAAATCAGGAGATGTGTTACTGAGGGACACCCAGAGAAGGACACCACCTCATTTATGCAGTATTTCAATCATGAGGAAACATCAGACAGACACAAAATGAGGGAGTTCCAATAAAAAAGTAGGAATGGGACTGTGTTCTTTTAAAATATGAATATCATAAAAGACAAAGAATGGCTGTGGAAAATGTTCCAGATTAAAGGAGGCTGAAGAGACATGACAGCTCAATACAGCGTCTCATCCCAGGCTGTGTCCTGTGCTGGATGGAGAGAACACTACAAAGGATGTGTTAGAGCAACTGACAAAGTTAAAATGTGGATGGTAGATTAGATTAGATGAAATATTATATCAAAGTAAATTTATGAAGTTAGCTACACTGTGATTATGGAAGAGAATATTCCTAGTCTTAGGAAATATACACTGGAGTATTTAGGGGTAAAGGACCATAAATTACGTAACATGTAATATCTCCTCAGATGGTTCACACGAAAGTTGTCTGTCTGTTAGAGTAACAGAACAAATGATAAAGCAAATAGGATAAAATGCTAACAATTTTGGGTAACAAGTAATGGATGATCTTTGTACTATTTCTGTTTTGCAACGTTTTATAAATTTGGAATTATTTCCAAATAGAAAGTTAAGAAAAGGAAACTAAGGAAAAGAGTTTCCCAGGTCTCGTCCCTGGAGATTCCAATTCAGTGGGTCTGAGGTAGAGACTGTGAATTTGTGTTTTTAACAGTTCCCTAGGTGATACCATCCGAGAAGCTTGGGAAGCATTGCTTAAGGCATTTGAAGAACAAAGGAAAAACTTAGTGCAAAGTGTGCAAGAATTATTCTTATTTTTTAAAAAAGAAATCTGATTCTGTAAATCAAAGTCCATTTAGCACAAGGTTGGTGTTAGGCAATGTTCTAGAATAAATACTTTTTGAACAGTATATATTTCCTCAGAGAAGTGGTGATAGATAACAGGCAGCAGGGGTCCTTTAGGATTAACTCATGCCTGGTGAATGAACCTTGTTTGGTTTATTTGATAGGCGTAAAAAAGAGCCTTTTTTTCCTTTCCTTTTAGTCTTTGGAGTCAAAGAGATGCAGATTCAAAACCTACCACTTCGGGCGTGGGCCTACACCACTTCTCTGTCAGTGCCTATGCTCTGGCGGCAGCTCACATACAAAAAGGGGAAGATTGGCACAGATGTTAGCTCAGGGCGAATCTGCCTCAGCAAAAAAAAAACCTACCACTTAACTAGCTATGTGACCTTACATCAAATGTCTTACTTTCTCAGCTTCCTCACTTATAAACTGGACGTAAAATATCTATCTGATAAAGGTTGTCCTGAGGATTAAAGATAGAATGTATGTAAAGTTCCCAGTACAGTTCCTCATCCTTAGATTCTCAAGTTGTGATTAGGTATTTTCCATTTTTTTTAATACCATTTTTAAGAAAAAAAGCAATAGACTTACTCTGTTAATTCTAGAAAGTAAAATAAGGATCAATGAAGAGAAAATGTGGAAAGGAACATGTTTGTTTACTAGTGAAGAACTTTGTAGTAACTAAAACTGCCTTAAAAAATAGAAATGTTACAAGGAAAAAAATTTGTAAATAATGTGAGGTGATGGATTTTAACTTACTGTAATAATCATTTCACAATATACACGTACATGAAATCACTATGTTGTGTACCTTAAACTTATACAGTGTTATATGTCAATTACATCTCAATAAAACTGGAAAAAATAATCAAAACAATAAAAGTGTGACCACTTTAGAATGGCATGACCGCTGAGGTAAACGCTGGGCAACTCAATCAGGGTTGCACTGAAGACACTCCTCCCTTCACAGCAGTTTCAACTAGATCATCTGAGGGCCCTTTTCCCTCGGGATTGTGAGATGCTCATGGGAGGACCCTCATTAGGATTGTGCCGATAGTCACTGAAAAGCCATGGTTAGGGAAAAAGTTTTGTATATCAATCAGTACTTACGTCACATTTTCTCAGGACCAGTTTAAAAAGAGAAACTAATTCCAGACTATGAAGACATCATCAGAGAGCCTTTGGCCCTTACTTTAACCGTAAATAAAGTAACATGGAAAATCCAGAGGGAATTGTACGTCTGGTGTACATCTGAACTCTCTTTTGAGTGGCTTTTTAAAATGAAGAATTATAAAGAGAATTGTCATGGCTGCATCTTGCCATTGTTATTTGAAAACTGTTCAACTGATATATATAACTAAAACTCTAAATTACTTTTTCTCATTAAAATTTCCTGAAGCAGGAAGAAGGACAAAGGACTAATTATATTCTTCAGCTGTATTTTGTGTGTTTGTATTCTCTCTTAAAACTGCTTGGTTTCTTTTCCTTTTGGGTTGATTTTCTTCATAAATTTTAACTTCTGAGTAGCGGTTATGAGAATTAGAAACTCTTCTAAGCTTTTGAAAAGCCATCCAATGCCTTCTGTGCAGGAGGTTAGCTGACTTGATTAGATAATATTGTAGGGATAATAAAATTATGATTATTTTTGTATATCATTAATCTTGGTTCAGATATCCCAAATGAACATACATGGTCACAAAGAATTCTAGCTAGGAGAATATAATTGGATCAGAGGAAAAGGTGGGGGTGGAGGGAACCCTAATTAGAATAGACTTGGATACAACATAGAGGTGGATTTCTCCTTTTCCTGCTGAGTGTGTGATTTATAAAAGCATTTAGAGGTGCTGCAAAGTTGTTTTAAAGGTTGGCTTTCAAAATCATAATGTGTTGGCCACAAATGTCTCTGTATATGTAAGCTATAGGCAGAGATTCTAAATGCTGCCATATCTAGATATCTTCTAATAAGGAAACACAGAGACCATTTCTATTCAAGTATGTGATTATTAAAACAGATGAAAGCACCAGCTCTTCAGAAACCATCCATTCTGTGTTTCCTTCCGTGGTGAAATATTTTAATGTCATCCGTATTTTCTCTGTCTTGGATATTTACCCTTGTTTTGGTATCCATATATGATTGCTGGACTGAGGAGGTATTGGGTATAGTGACAGGTGCTTTGAGTTCTTTTAATAGGTTAATCACTGGTAGAGATACTGGTGCATCTTTTCCTTTATTTTTTAATTTTTAAATTTTAATTTGAGGGGTTGGTATTTAAAAAACAAAAAGATTGGGTACCTTTGCCAGAGTACTTAAGTATTTATCTTTTAGTGTTTCTAGATTTACATGGTATAAGTCTTAAAATCAACACCTTCAAATGTAAAAACTATTAACATGTTACTTTTAAAGGAATTTATTTTATCTAAACATTAGCTTTTTCTACACCTCCCTTAATGTAGATTGTAAATCACGAAAATTACAAAATTTTAAGGGTTAGTTGATACTCTTATCAAAATCAAGATCAAAGCATTACATTATAGCTCCCTTTAAACAGAGCATGTAATTTCATATCACACTGCCTACTCCTTAAACTATATTGACTATAATTACCTACAACCCATGTCTTAGAAGGTTTTTATGTACATTTACCACTAAAGCAGTAGTTCCTAAGATGTGGTGGTCCCCAGAACTGCCAAATCAGAAACTCTGGGGTGGAACCTAGCAATCTGTGTTTAACAAGCTCTCCACGTGATTCTGATGCACATTGAAAGCTGGAGAACCATTACACTAAAGCGTGGAATTCTTTTGTTTTTCCTGGGGAAAAAATTGAAATGTCAAATTAAAGTAAAACTGTTGCATTCCTCCCTAGAGAAAAGGCAGCTTATCATCCTTCCACATGCTACCAGCTTGTCTTTCCTTCTCTTCCTTCATTGGCTGAATATATTTTATTAGACCCAGTACATGGTTAGAGTGGCTTTAACCAGACCTCAGCATCACATGACATCACATGAGATGTCAGCAGTCAGAGGGAACACGAGGCCTTCATTCCTGCCCCTGCTAACCCTGCCAAGCATGAGTGCTCAAGTGATTTTCAGTTTATATCAGCAGGTAGAGAATGTTCAGTAAAATCTGGTGGAGGCTAGTTGTCTCCTGAGACAAAATAACAGGATTGAAAATGGAAGCAACAACATAACTAGTGTTTATATGTTAGAGTAACGGCTGGCATATTAAGTACTGAAATGAGATATTGAATATCAAGCAGGAAATTTATAATCAAATAGTAGTAAGCAATGGTAGAAAGAGGAGAGACTGCCTTAAAACTCAGGTTGGGGCCCAGTATGAGTTTGAGTAAGAAAAGAATCTTATTCTTCTGACTATATGGAATATTTTAGTAATATTTGTTAAAGCTAAATTTCAAAGCAGTTTTACAAAGAAAAATGACTAACATACTTCCCACATTATTAACCTCTAAACCTTACAAAGCCCTGCTTTCCAGCCATATAAAACTTTTTACTCAACTCTCTATTGCCAACTTAATGGGAATTTTGGAATATCAAGTAGAGCAACAATAGCTTTTTCTTCAGTCATACGATGGCCTTTCATTACATTACTCATATCTAAATGCAGAATATAATAATACATATAATATGGTAGTACACCTGTTATCACAGACTCAGATATTCTTTTTCTAAAATTTACTAAAGCTTAAAAACTACAAGATACAAAAATTTAGAATTACATGTGTATAAGTTGCAGTGAAGAAGAAATTTCCAGGCGCTCTTTGAAAATTTTATTGGAATCTACATAGAACTTTTTTTTTTTTAGTCTGTGGAACTGCTGACTCATATAGTTGGTTTAAGGACTATGAAAGGGTCTATGTGGGTAATATTTGCTTTTATTCTTAGTGATGATGTGGATTATAATATCATGTATACCTTACTTAATTTTCTGCAAGGTTTTGAAGCACCTGAGTTAATTTTAATAACCTAGGGATATTTGGCCAGGATTGTGTTTTTCTTTCTCAATGTATTTGAGTTTGGAAATAAAGTTTTTAGCAGTCAGTGATTACTCTAATATGATGTTTTCTTATTTCAAACAGCTAGTTAAAGGCCTTCAGCAAGAGCTGAATCGATTATATTCCCTTTTCTGTTCTCGGAATCCAGACTTTGAAGAAAAAGGGGGTAAGGTCTCAATAGTGTCCCATTCCTTGGGATGTGTGATCACTTACGACATAATGACTGGCTGGAATCCAGTTCGCCTCTATGAACAGTTGCTGCAGAAGGAAGAAGAGTTGCCTGATGAACGATGGATGAGCTACGAAGAGCGACATCTCCTTGATGAACTCTATATAACAAAACGACGGTAAAACACCCTAGTCTCTTAAGAGAATTTAAAATGACTGCATGGAATTACTGGACTTCTTAGGAGAAAACTTTAAGATTTTCATGATAAAGAAAAAATACATTGTTCGGGATACAAAGATTATTAGATAACATGCCTAGTCAAGCTAGAGACTATTAATTTTCACGCTAATTACATGTGTTTTCCTACAGCATAAAATAAATTGTCTTGTCATCTTCCTCTTTTCCCTTCTGTCTTATCTTCACAATTTATTTAGAGTGAAATGTAAAATTTATTCCAGGCTGAGTCACTGCATAAAATCTTTATTGAAAATGTTTGCCAGTGTGTAGTCCTTTGTAGTTTTACTAATCTTAGAGATGGGCCTTTACCTTTCTGATTATTCTGAAAATCATTTAAAGCCCTTTTTTTCTTGACAAATATATTTTTGACAGATTTTATAATTATCTGATCACTTGTGGCCTTCCTGATACTATCTTTTAATTCTTTGCTACATTCCTATCTTCATGTGTAGTTACATACTGTATCTTCTTTGTCCTCTTAGCGACCATCCAATCAATTCTAACAGAACATGAAGAGTTAGCATTTTGCTAACTAGCATTTTGAGAGTTAGCATTGTATAAAAACAACCAATTTAGTTGACTAAAATTTTTACTCAGGAAGCCTAGGATTTATTTTGGTGTTATAGAAGTTGTCTAAGAATTTCATTTAGAACCTTATTAAGTGCAATAGGCTAGATACATAAATTCTATAGTGTCAAAATAATTGATAGTTTTGAAAGAAAATACGTTGGCAAGCCTTAGAGCAGCATTTTAGATATAAAATCCAGTAAAAAAATTTTTTAACAGGTTTATAAAATGAACTGCACCTATTTTTTTTTAACTTAGCTTCCTTGTTGATTAAATGTAAGTAAATACAGAACATTGTAATGGGAAAAAATTGAAATAACCCAAGTGTTCATCGGCAGAGAAGGTTAAATAAACTGTGGTTCATCCCTATGGTGGACAATTACACAGCTGTTATAGAGACTGAAGTAGATCAAGAGGCAATGAAATGAAAAGATCTCTAAGATTCATTGTGTAGAAAAAAGGACACAGAACTAATATGGTATAAACATCATGTTGATGATAAACATTTGATTTTTAAAGGTGTATATATGCTTGTATTTGCCTCATATTTTACTAAAGGATCCCCCCAAAAAGCTGTTAAGAGCAGGTATTATGAAGAGTAGGGGTGCTTTTACTAATCATTTCATAAACTTTTATAGATTTTTCTGTACTACAGCAGGTGCATTTATTAAATACTGTCCATAGGGATTAATTTGAGGGATTAGATAATGGGGCATCCTTTTCTTTATACTTTAGTGAACTAGTGAGCATCTAGTATTTATGGGATTGTGAATATGAATGTGTACATAACCTCACTGCTTCCTAGGCTGAGAGAAATAGAAGAACGGCTCTGTGGACTGAAGGCATCATCTGTGACACAAATGCCTGCCTTAAAGTTTAAGGTGAGGAGAGACAGATGAGATTTTCATTATTCATCTCAGTTTTTTCTCAAACATCGTTTGAAGCATGACATTAGGATTCAAATGAAATCTTAATTATTGTTCTTTCAAATGAATATTTATTGAACACCTACTCTGTGTTGGACACTGCTGGTTTCTCGGTTCTACAAAGTGAAGAATGGTCAAGATGGGTCCCCGGCCCTCAGGATATGTAACAGTGTCATTGGTGCTGTTAGCAGTATGCAGAATGATACATGCATGAGAGAGGAGTTTTAGTTTTGCCTGGGAAGGTTTACAAAGGAATGACATTTGTACTTGATCTCACTAAGTTGGATATTGCCAAGTGGAGGAAAGGAGACTGCTATTCTGCATAAAAGAAACAGCATCAACAAAGGCGTGAAGGGTATAACTACACCATACCTCCGAGAAACACCAGAAAACCTGAGTAGTGGGAAGAGAAAAATAGAGACAGATCTGGGAAATACTTAGTATTTAGAATTAACAGACTTAGTGACCAACTAGTTGTGGGTGGTAAGAAAAATCAGTATATCAGTGACGGTTCCAGGGATGGAAAGGGGGCATCTCCATCAGTGAGAGGTGTGTGACAGAAGCGCAAGAGACCGTGCACGTGGTGAGTGGAGCAGGGCGAGCAAGCCGGGAATGTACAGAACTCAGAGCAAGGGAGCCGTGGGAGAGCAAGAGCTGGAAATAAAGAACTCGTATTTGGTAGAGGCAGTGGAAGCTTCTCAAGGTTTTTGAGCATCAGAATGGAGCCGTCAAAAGCAGTGGTTTAGAAGGAAGTGGCAGAAAGATGTCAACATTGACCTGGCTGTTGGAAAGAACACAGCCTATAGCTGAATAACAAATAATTTGTTTGCAGTGTTAAATGAAGTATAGCATAAGTTTCCTAATATTCATTTCTTATTGAATATATGCCCATGTCTAGTGTGCTATATTATAAATCTTGAAATCTGTTTCTTTATCACAGGAACTTAACATACAGGTTAAGTTGTGGAATGATGCAGAACTTTTTTTTTAAACAGTTAAGAATTTTCTTGTTGAATCTATCTCCATGACTTATAAAGTTGTCTTTTTTTTTTTTTAACCTATACATTTAAAAACCTTAACGTAAAGTTGTAATATACATTTGAAAACCATAAGAGCGTATAGTCTTTGGGGTCATCTCCACCTGGAATTTGAGTTACATCTCTACCACCGTTATTATATATAATCGATGTTCAATATGTAGAATTGGTTTGGTAGAAAAAGTAAACTCTTCTATTCCATATCTTGAGTTTTTTACTGGAGAGTTGAGTATGATCCACTAAGTGTATTAGGATCTCCAAATTCAATATCACATTACTAGAACTTATGCACCATAATTGTGTATCCTTTTAATACATAGTCATATGTAGTCTAATAATATGATTTTTAATTTTTTTAATTGTATTTAATTACTCATTGAGAAAAAATATAGAAATATGAAATTTAAAAAGGATTATCTCATGAATTGGCAAATTAATATTTAGGACTCCAGAGTTCTAAAAGAAATAGAAGTTTTTCTTGGCTTGTTAACCAGCAGATGGATTTACTTTTAGAATACAGGTGTTAGATTTGTTACAGGTGACTGTTGAACTTAAAAAAAAAAAGAAAAAAAACATTGATAGACGTTGGTCTGGAGAGTGGGAAACTTTGGTTCTCGTCATGAGGCTTTGCCACTGACTAGTCATCTAACGTTAGCCAAATCATTTAACATCTCTGAATTTATCTGTTTTTTCTTTTTTGAGGAAGATTGGCCCTGAGCTAACATCTGTTGCCAATCTTCCCCCCTTTTTTTTTCTTCCCAAAGCTCTCAGTACATAGTTGTATATCCTAGTTGTAGGTCCTTCTAGTTCTTCTATGTGGGACGCCGCTTCAGCATGGCCTGATGAGCGGTGAGTAGGTCCACACCCAGGATCCCAACCTGCGAACCCCGGGCTCCCGAAGCAGAACTGGCGAACTTAACCACTGCACCACCAGGCCAGCCCCTGAATTTATCTGTTTATTTGTCTCTGGACAAGGAGATTAGACTAAATATCTAAAGCTATTTTTCACCTTCAAAATTCTTTAATGGGTGTAGATATCACTAAAGTAGTGATTATTCTTATCTGAGAGAGAATAACTCCTTTATGTGTTTGTCTGTCAGACTATAGACCAGTCATAAACAAAGAAAGAAAAGTTGTCAACTCCATGGATTTAACAAACATTTATGAAGTGCCTGACCGATGCATAAAGCATTTTACTAGGGTGTACGTGTCTGTATGTCTGTATGTACGTGTACGTCAAGCCAAAAGGATTTACATAGCTTTCTCTTCTGTCTTAGCTATTTCTTGTATCTTTCTCTATACTTTATTCTTTGACTTTACAGAAAAAGAAATGACCTTAATCAGAAATCAGTGTTTTCATCTGTCACTATTATTTCACCTGCTTTTTTCTTATATTTAATTTTCCTTAATACAAGTTAATTTTCTTCAGCCTTCAAACATTTTGAAGTTACCCAGTCCTTCAAAAAAAAAAAGTTTCTCAAACTTTGTTTAACATAAAAGTACCATTTCAAAATGCTTATTCATTCATACATATTTTTTAATTTGGAAAAAGAACAATCGCTCCAGTGGTCTTGTGGGGAAGGGATTAAAGGTGTTTAAATTGGAGGCAGGAACACTGTTACAATGTAGTGCAGAGGAGCGGTGATGAGGTGGAGTGTTAGGATCTGTTGGAGCGGTGTCTCAGATGCTGGGGTGAGAAGGAAGGAGGGATTCGGGATGTCTCACTCATCAAGATGTGGAACATATGAGAGAGGGAGGGTGGGTTTAGGAGAGAGAGGTATTACGTTCTGTATACAGTCCAGTTCTTTTGACACCCTGTTTTCCTGGAAGCCATCTCCTCTCCTGGCCTCCATGATACTGCTGTATCCTGGTTTCCTTTCTCCTTTCACTCTCCCTTTTGTAGTTTTACCTCCCTCACCTGCTAATCCAATGTAGACATTCCTCATAGTTCTATCTAAATCCCTTTTTAATTCTATGCACTTCCTAGGCAATCTTACCCATTCTCTTGATATTACACAACACTTCTATGATGGTGACACACAGACTTGGATGATGACATATCCAATTCTATATCTCTTGCCCTAAATTTTCAGCTACCTGTTAGATATGTTACAGATGCCTTAAACTGACTATCAACAAGAACGGGATTTACTTAGAGTTTCTGTTACAATTAATGGAACCACTGTCCCCCCTGTCAGCTAGAACCAAATCTTGTGAGTTGCCTCTGACTCACTCCTCATCCCCATCTCCATTCAATCAGGTTGATTCCACCCTATCCTCTCATATTTGGATTTCTGAATAGAACAGTTTGTCCTGCCCAGGTTCAAATTATCTTTTGCCTAAACTCTTTCAGTAGTTTCCTAACTTCTCTCTGAGCCACCAGCCTCTCAATTTTCAGCTTCATCCACAAGCTACTACCAGGTTTACTAGCCTCCTAAAACATGGGTCGAATCCTGTTCTCCTTCACTACCTATAAATTAAGTCCAGCTTGCATAGTCAAGCAGTCAAAGTTCTGTACATTCTCATTTCAAACTATATTTTCCCCACACCCAATTTTTCAGCCATATCAGACTACTAGTATTTTCTAAATTAAGCCAGGTTCTTTCTTGCCTCTGCTTTAGTACATGTGGTTCTATCAGTCTGGAATGTCCTTCTTTTCAGCCCCAGTGTTCCAACCCCAACCCTGGAAATCCTTTTCATCTTTTATGGTCAGTGCAAATGCTTCCTCCTTTGTAAAGCCCTGAGAGTTGGAATTGATTGTTCCTTTCTCTGCTCTCTTTCCTCTATTATGGACGTACTTTATCCTGCCACCCACAGGGTTGTGAACTGAATGCAGGAGCTCTGCCTTACTGGTCTTATGTCCTTAGCAGCACCTTGTGTACTGCTTCACACAAAACAGTAGCTTAGGGAGGGAGGGGGCGAAAGGGTTGACAGGGCACGTGTGTGCAGTGACGGGTGGTAATGAGTCTTTGGATGGTGAACTACACAGAAATCAAAATATGATATGCATCTGAAATTTATATAATGTTATAAACCAATGCTACCTTAATAAAAAGAATTTAATTTACAAAACAGTAGCTTAATAAATATGTGATTAGTGTATAGAAACACACCGTGAAATGCTCTTCCTTCTTATCCTCCTCTTGTCGTTCTTCGTTTTCTGTTAAAGATAATGAAGTTGTTCCTGGAAATAGATTGTTTAGAATAATTAATGGTTGGCATATAGTTAACAAATAATACAGATACCATCTAGGCAAAGCTCATTTAAAAAGACATACATTTGAAGATAATTTCATTATTTGTATTTTATTTTATCTTGTGCCCAAATTCTGTTGAAAAACGCTTCACCTGTTTTAAAATTTAGGGTGACTTTGTCATTTTAGGTTGAGAATTTCTTCTGCATGGGATCCCCACTGGCAGTTTTTTTGGCCTTGCGTGGCATCCGCCCAGGAAACGCTGGAAGTCAAGATCATATTTTACCCAGAGAGATTTGTAACCGGCTACTAAATATTTTTCATCCAACAGATCCAGTGGTGAGTTGCAAATATAGACATTTTTCTCTCGATACTAAATTGTTCCTGAAAGAATCCATAAGAAATCTTGCAAGGTACCACTGAATTAATGAGAAAGAATTCATTTATCTGATTATAGTTCCATAGGTTCATATTTTTAAGACTTGTGTTTTGGTTAATTTAGGGCTCAGGAAATAAAATACCTTAGAGTTGATCTGGTTATATTGTAACTTATAGTATAAGAGTAAAAATAGGATCTCTGGACAATTAATAGAAGGGACAGGAGTCATCTGGACTTTCAAACCTTAACCAATTGTAATACTAATAACCTAGCAACCATAAATTTTTTTTGTGAGGAAGACCAGCCCTGAGCTAGCATCCATGCTAATCCTCCTCTTTTTGCTGAGGAAGACTGGCTCTGAGCTAACATCTATTGCCAATCCCCCTCCTTTTTTTTTCCCCAAAGCCCCAGTAGATAGTTGTATGTCATAGCTGCACATCCTTCTAGTTGCTGTATGTGGGACGCAGCCTCAGCATGGCCGGACAAGCGGTGTGTTGGTGCGCACCCGGGTTCCAAACCCCGGGCCACCAGCAGCGGAGCGCGCATACTTAACTGCTAAGCCATGGGGCCAGCCCAAGCAACCATAAATTTTTAAAATCCCACTTTAAATACTTTTTTCTCTAAAGCATGCTACATTGTTGAAATGTGTTTGATAGATCCTCATAGAAATGAAAATATGTAAATATTATGTATTACACATGAAAAAGTGGAAGAGTTTAGTTTAGCCTGGTGGAATTATAAAATTTTGGATTTTTACATTCTTTGTTATGTTTGTACTGTAAATAATTTTTTTTAATGTGAACACTCCAAGGATCTTGCATCTAGATAAGCGGTTTAATGCCAAGTGTGATTTTTAGATGAGAAAGATGCTTCCTTAAATTCTTTTGGGGACGAGGCTAGATACAACTAAATTTAAAACAAACTACTCCATATAGCATTCCTTCTCTGAAAAATAGCTTTATAGAATTGTGTAAAGTTTTTTAAAAGATCTTTAGCTAGTAGCAAATAAATATAACATTGACTAAACACTAGACTTTTAGGAAATTTCCCATACGTTAAAGAATCAAAACTGCTATATTTAAGAAATAAATTTCAGTGAGCTGGAATCTAATGTTGGATTCGAATGCAGACTGCACATCTTGGCCAAGTCACTTCTGGGACCTGTTGCTTGTCTATATGATGAAGATGATATTTTACCTCATAGGGTTGTTAGGATTAAATAAAGCAGATGGGAGAATACCCAGCTAGACGTTAAGTATTTCATTAATATACATTCAATTTACTCATTCTGTTATAACTTGAGTTCATAGGTGAACTCTGAGCTTTCAGTGTATACCCTGTCCTTTGTATAATCTTAACTTTATGTTATAAAGGAGGGTTCCAAACTCATTTTATTATTATAAGTTATTTTTATTATTCATTTTATAGTTTTTCTGTGATTTTTTTTTTTTGTAAGTAATGCTTTTTTAATAGTTTATGTCAGAAGTGTGCTAGGCAGTTTTTACAAACATTATCTATTCTTCCTAGCATCTTTGTGAGGTAGGAAGTGTTATCTCGTTTCTATAGCTCGGGAAACTGAGGCTCTGAGACCTTGTGACTCGGTGAGTGTCATACAGTTAATCAGTAACAGAGGCCAGAATATGAACTCAGGGAATTCTGACGCCAAGGCCATTGCCTTTTCTGCCATATCATCCCTGCTTCACATTAGGCAAATGGTCTTATATCGCATCTAATTTGTGTTACTATACTGAGCTATTTGAAAATAGAGTTTAGTAAGAGCTCCTAAAAATTAAAAATCGACCTTATTTCCTGTGTTCTGGTTTACTGTTTACTACTTAGGCTTTTTTGTGAGACTAACATAAATCTAATTGTTAGATGATGTCAAAACATAATAAAAATGAATCTGTGTCTCTGAAAAACTAATTAATGGGCACTATTAGCCTGGACTAACTCTGTTTTTCTTTTCGTAGTCTCATCATTAAGGATATATGATTAGATCAACTACATATTGTTATTAGTGAAAAAATAGAAATACATGTTAGAAATACCAGGTTTTTAAAAATTCCCTAAAGTCTACTGAGCGTGCAATAGAATAAGAATAAACAGAGTTTATTAGAATCAAGCATTGTGCCTTAATGTTGTATTTCTTTGAATTTTTTTTAATCAAGGCTTATAGATTAGAACCGTTAATACTGAAACACTACAGCAACATTTCACCTGTCCAGATCCACTGGTATAATACTTCCAATCCTCTACCTTATGAGCATATGAAGCCAAGCTTTCTCCACCCAGCAAAAGAACCTACCTCAGTTTCAGAGAATGAAGGCGTGTCAACAGTACCAAGCCCTGTGACCTCACCAGTCTTGTCCCGCCGACACTATGGGGAATCTATAACAAATATAGGCAAAGCAAGCATATTAGGTAATTTCTCTTCAGTATTCCATATCAATGAATATAAGCTTTTTATATAGGCATTTAAGTTCTGGGCACTTGGAAATACTCTTTGTATTACAAAACATCCAACAGTTAATTCATGTATTTAGTATTAACTACCCTCTCACTGTTCATATTTGAGGGCCAAAAGCCCTGAAGTTCTCTGATTAGATCAGATCCTGTAGTTTGAGAATATGAAATAGCTGGATGCACTAGAAAAGGCCTAGGAATCAAGTCCCTCATTTAATCTTGGCCCTACCACGTTCTGTGAGATGTTGGGCAGGTCACGTAGTTTTTAATGCTCTGCTTCCTCCTAGTGAAATGAGGGAGTACTTGAGTTTTAAGGGTGCCCCAGCCAACCAGTTCTGTGATATGTGTCTTAAAAGTCTCTCAAACTGTGTCCTTCCTGAGGGCAGCAAGGAGAGTTAGTTTGCCTTGGAGTGACCTCCAGTACCAGCCACGATGTTTGGGGTAGCACTGGAGCTCAGCTCCAGGGTGTGAGACGAGTCTGTCCATTGCTTTTGGTTATAAGTTGCCTTCCTATAAAATGCCACAAGATGGCACTATAACTAGGCTTTATCTGCTGGACTCAGTGATATTTTACTTCATCATATCACAGATTGTTTATTGATAGCTTTTTATAACATAAACACATAATTTCAGTAGTAAGCATATCAACAGTAAATATATGCCCATGTCAATGGCGTGGTTTTTTTTTTTTGTTTTTAACCTTTCCAAATACTTTAATAAGCAATGATCACTTGAATAAAATACATAAAATCTTTATTCCTTTGTTTGTAAGCTATATTCCTAGAGTTTGTACAGCTCTCATTCTATTCAACACCAGTTTTATTTAGAAACCTACAATTTAAATTGTCATTTTCATATGTTCCCACCCTGGAAAAACATGACTAGGGCTTGGTCCCTCTGCCAGTTGGCTGTAATTATGGGTGGTGCTCTTGACCTTAGTGTGTGGTGTAATTCAGCAGAGTGACTGCCCTGTTTTGTGAAACACAGGGGCTGCCAGCATTGGAAAGGGACTTGGAGGAATGCTGTTCTCGAGATTTGGACGCTCATCTGCATCACAGCCGTCTGAGACATCCAAAGACTCGATGGAAGAAGAGAAGAAGCCAGCTGCCTCACCTCCTAGTACCGCTGTGGCAACACAGACCCTTCCACATAGCAGTTCTGGCTTTCTTGATTCTGCATGTTAGTTCATACACTTCTTTCCTTAAGTTTATACTGTATCTTTATAACACTTGACGAGGGCAGAGAGGATTAAGATATTAACACTATGGGGCTGGCCCAGTGGCGTAGTGGTTAAGTTCGAGCACTCCGCTTTGGCTGCCCGGGGTTCACGGCCCCGGGCGTGGACCTACACACCGCTCATCAAGCCATGCTATGGCGGCGTCCCATATAAAGTAGAGGAAGATGGGCATGGATGTTAGCCCAGGGCCAGGCTTCCTCAGCAAAAAGAAGAGAATTGGCAACAGATGTTAGCTCAGAGCTAATCTTCCTCAAAAAAAAAAAAAAAAGAGATTAACACTAGCAGTCTGCTCTAAAATCTAAAACATGCTTTAGCTTTTAAAGAAAAAATGCTTTTCCTCTGCTTGCATTTTTAAGAATAATCTCCAGGTAAATGCAGTTTTACTCTCTGCATAGGTGAATTAATAGATAAGAACATTAATAATCAGGGCCTTGTGTCACAGGGATTTTAAACACCAAGCATAAAACAAATCTGTTTGGGGTAAGCAACCCTAATTTTTACAAAGTAGATTTTTTTAAATGGTCTTCTCAGCCTTAAAAATTCATGTAATTGTTTCAAACCTATGCTGTATTTTCTCCTGGTACTTTTTTAAAACTGCTGAGCCGAAGCCATCCTGCAGCTAATGCCCTAGATCCCTTTATCCAACCGAATTATAAAACCTTCCTAGCTTAGATTGTATGAGATCCACTGCATGGCTTCCAGTCCTCACTCAGCTACCTAGGGTGAAGTAGATGCTCAAGAAATAAGGGAGTGAATGGATAGTTTTGCTGGACTTAGAATGGAATTTTACTTAATTTTTTCCAGTGGATTTTTATAAGGTTTAAAATCTCGCGTAGTAGTGAAACACTAATACACTTCATGTATATTTAATTCCAAGGGTCTAAACTTGAACCTTATTTTCAGTGTCCAGTAAAATAAGACTTACAAGTCAAGTCCTATTTTTCCATTGACTTACATGAGGAAATTTAGATTCTGAAACCAGCTACTTCCTTCTGTAACTATAGCAGAAGGAAAACTTTCTCTAAAAATTTTTAAACGGATTTCATTTTAGATACTTGTAGCTTTGTTTATTTAGTGAGTCTGCTACCCTAAATTTTAAAATGACCAGCGTCCATTGCCATCCATAAAACTTACTTAAAAAGGAGTGGTAGTCCTGAAGGCTGGGTCTTTCTCCATGGTCAACCACACTCCAGGGTGAATTATCCTGGACATTCCTATTTGGGCCAATAGCATTTTTTAACTTAATCCTATCTGTATCAGACTCTGACTACTGAAAATTTTATAATTGCAAGCCTTTTGAACACTGCCTAGAAAATTCTTTTTAGACTTTGATATTTGTACAAAATTCTTATTTTCATTTTAAGAGTTCCTATACTATTGCTCACTTAAGCTCTCACTTTACTTCGTATCAGAAATGTGATTGTGAACATAGAAAATTCTGTTATGACATGCAGAAGTCAAAAGAAAACTAAACTTCTGAAGAAAAATAATTTCAAAGAATTTTGTAAGCTGACAGAGAAAAAGTTCACAGTTCCTTGTAATGTTAATGCACAATGATGATGCTAGTAAATGTTAGGGTGAATGAGGGAACAAGAAGAGCAGTGTAGAGTTTGAGCCCCAGAGAAAAGGCAATGAAGACATACAGAGAGAATCTATAGGATCTGAGGGAAGAAAGCTATTTTTTAGTTTTTTTACTATTTAAGGTAGTTTCAGAGTCACCTATTTCTTTCAAGACAACAGTCAGTAGAAGTGCTTAGCTGTATTGCATCATTGTA
Organism: Diceros bicornis minor; assembly: GCF_020826845.1. Taxonomy (NCBI): domain Eukaryota; kingdom Metazoa; phylum Chordata; class Mammalia; order Perissodactyla; family Rhinocerotidae; genus Diceros; species Diceros bicornis. Next base: position 3,462,899 of record NC_080763.1, on the reverse strand, counting down.
TTTTTTTTTCTTTTTTATTGTGGTAACATTGGTTTATAACATTGTATAAACTTCAAGTGTACATCATTATGCTTCTATTTTTGCATGGATTACATCATGTTCACCACCCAAAGACTAATTACAATCCATCACCTCACACATGCGCCTAGTGATACTTTTTGCCCTCCTACCTCCCTGCTTCCGCTCTGGTAACCACCAATCCCATCTCAGTCTCTATGTGATTGTTTTTATCTTCTACTTATGAGTGAAATCATACGGTATTTGACTTTCTCCCTCTGACTTGTTTCGCTTAGCATAATATCCTCAATGTTCATCCATGTTGTCACAAATGGCTGGATTTCTTCATTTCTAACAGCTGAATAGTGTTCCATTGTGTATATACACCACTTCTTCTTTATCCATTCGTCCATTCACTTAGGTTACTTTCACGTCTTGGCTATTGTGAATAACGCTGCAGTGAACACAGGGGTGCATGTATCTTACGCGTTCGTGTTTTCATGTTCTCTGGATAAATACCCAGCAGTGGAATAGCTGGATCGTATGGTAGTTCTATTCTTAATTTTTTGAGGAATCTCCATGCTGTTTTGCATAGTGGCTGCACCGGTTTGCATTCCCACCAGCAGTGTTTGAGAGTTCCTTCTCTCCACATCCTCTCCAACACTTGTTGTTTCCTGTCTTGTTAATTACAGTCATTCTGACAGGCGTGAGGCAATATCTCATTGTAATTTTGATTTGCATTTCCCTGATAGTTAATGATGTTGAACATCTTCTCATGTGCTTCTTGGCCATCTGTATATCTTCTTTGGAAAAATGTCTGTTCAGCTCTTTTGCCCATTTTTTAATTTGGTGGTTAGTTTTGTTGTTGTTGAGATATATGAGTTCTTTATATATTTTGGAGATTAACCCCCTATCAGATACATGGTTTACAGATATCTTCTCCCAATTGTTAGGTTGTCTTTTTGTTCTGTCGATTGTTTGCTTTGCTGTGCAGAAGCTTTTTAGTTTGATGTAGTCCCATTTCTTTATTTTTTCTGTTGTTTCCCTTGCCTGGTCACACATGGTACTTGAAAATGTGCTGCTAAGACCGATATCAAAGAGCATACTGCCTATGTTTTCTTCTAGAATTTTTATGGATTCGGGTCTTACATTCAAGTCTTTAATCCATTTTGAGTTAATTTTTGTGTGTGGTGTAAGATAATTCTTTTGCATGTCGCTGTCCAGTTTTCCCACCACCATTTATTGAAGAGACTTTCCTTTCTCCGTTGTATCTTCTTGGCTCCTTTGTCGAAAGTTAGCTGTCCATATGGGGCCGGCCCCGTGGCTTAGCGGTTAAGTGCGCGTGCTCCGCTGCTGGCGGCCCGGGTTCGGATCCCGGGCGCACCTACGCACTGCTTCTCCGGCCATACTGAGGCCGCGTCCCACATACAGCAACTAGAAGGATGTGCAGCTATGACATACAACTGTCTACTGGGGCTTTGGGGGGAAAAAAAATAAATAAATAAAATCTTTAAAAAAAAAAAAAAAGTTAGCTGTCCATAAATGTGTGGGTTTATTTCTGGGCTCTCGATTCTGTTCCATTGATCTGTGTGTCTGTTTTTGTGCCAGTACCCTGCTGTTTTGATTACTATAGCTTCGTAGTATATTTTGAAGTCAGAAAGTGTGATACCCCCAGCTTGGTTCTTTTTTCTCGAGATTCCTTTGGCTTTTTGGGGTCTTTTGTTGTTCCGTATAAATTTTAGGATTCTTTCTTCTATTTCTGTGAAAAATCCTGTTGGAACTTTGATAGGGCTTGCATTGAATCTGTAGATTGCTTTAGGAAGTATGGACATGTTAATTATGTTAATTCTTCCAATCCAAGAGCACAGAATTTCTTTCCATTTCTTTGTGTCTTTTTCAGTTTCTTTCAACAATGTTTTATAGTTTTCAGCGTACAGGTCTTTCACCTCTTTGGTTAAATTTATTCCTGGGTATTTTATTCTTTTTGTTGCAATTGTTAATGAGATTGTGTTCTTGACTTCTTTTTCTGCTACTTCACTGTTGGTGTATCAAAATGCAACTGATTTTTATATGTTGATTTTGTATCCTGCAACTTCACTGTATTCATTTATTATTGCTAAAAGTTTTTTGCTGGATTCTTTAGTTTTCTATCTATAAAATCATGTCGTCTCCAAATAGTGACAGTTTCACTTTTTCCTTTCCAATTTGGATCCCTTTTATTTCTTTTTCTTGCCTGATTGCTCTGGCTAGGACCTCCAGTACTATGTTAAATAGGAGTGGTGAGAGTGGGCATCCTTGTCTCGTTCCTATTCTTAGAGGGATAGCTTTCAGTTTTTCTTTGTTGAATATGATATTAGCTGTGGGTTTATCATATATGGCTTTTATTATGTTGAGTTACTTTGCTTCTATTCCCATTTTTATTTGGGGTTTTTATCATAAATGGATGTTGGAGCTTGTCAGATGCTTTCTCTGCATCTATTGAAATGATCATGTGGTTTTTACTCTTTATTTTGTTAATGTCATGTATCTAGTTATTGATTAACAGACATTGAGCCATCCCTGCATCCCTGGTATAAATCCCACTTGATCATGGTATATGATCTTTTTAATGTGTTGTTGTATTCAATTTGCTAGTATTTTGTTGAAGATTTTTGCATCAATGTTCATCAGTGATATTGGCCTGTAGTTTTCTTTTTCTGTATTGTCCTTGTCTGGTTTTGGTATCAGGGTAATGTTGGCCTCGTAGAATGAGTTAGGAAGCTTCTCCTCCTCCTCAATTTTCTGGAAGAATTAGAGAAGGATAGGTATTAAGTTTTCTTTGAATGTTTGGTAGAATTCACCAGGGAAGCCATCTGGTCTTGGACTTCATTTTTTGGGAGGTTTTTGATTGCTGTTTCGATCTCCTTACTGGTGATTGGTCTATTCAGATTCTCTAGTTCTTGATTCAGTTTTGGAAGGTTTTATGATTCTAAGAATTTATCCATTTCCTCTAGATTATCCAATTTGTTGGCCTATAGCTTATCATAGTAATCTCTTATAGTCTTTTGTATTTCTGAGGTGTTCATTGTAATTTCTCCTTTTTCATATCTGGGTTTATTTATTTGAGCTTTTTCTCTTTTTTTCTTGGTGAATCTAGCTAAAAGTTTGTCAATTTTGTTTATCTTTTCAAAGAACCAGCTCTTGGTCTCATTGATTTTTTTTTTTTCTATTGTTTTTTAGTCTCTATTTCGTTTATTTCTGCCCTGAGTTTTATTATTTCCCTCCTTCTACTGATTTGGGGCTTTGTTGGTTCTTCTTTTTCTAGCTCCTTGAGGTGCACTGTTAGATTGTTTATTTGAGATTTTTCTTATTTGTTGAGGTAGGCCTTTATTGCTATAAACTTCCCCCTTAGAACTGCTTTTGCTGTATCTCATAAATTTTGGCATGTTGTATTTTCATTTGTCTTCAGGTATTTTTGGATTTCTTCTTTGATTTCTTCCTTGACCCAATGGTTGTTCAGTAGAATTTTGTTTAATCTCCACATATTTGAGGCTTTTCTGATTTTCTTCCTGTAGTTGATTTCTAGTTTCATACCATTTTGGTCATAAAAGATGCTTGGTGTTATCTCAGTCTTCTTAAATTTATTGAGACTTGTTTTGTGGCCTAATATGTGATCTACCCTGGAGAAGGTTCCATGTGCATTCAAAAAGAATGTGCATTCTGTGGTTTTTGGATGGAATGTTCTGTATATATCTACTAAGTCCATCTGGTCTAATGTGTCATTTAAGGCTCATGTTTCTTTGTTGATCTGTTTGGATGATCTATCCATTGGTGTAAGTGGAGTGTTCAAGTCCCCTACTATTATTATTGTGTTCTTGTCTGTTTCACCTTTTATGTCTGTTAATTGTTGCTTTACATATTTAGGTGCTCCTATATTGGGTACATAGATATTTACAGTTGTTATATTCTCTTGTTGGATTATTCCCTTTATCATTATGTAGTGCCCTTTGTTTCTCATTACAGTTTCTGTTTTAAAGTCTATTTTGTCTGATATGAGTATTGCTGCCTCAGCTTTCTTTTCATTGCCATTTCCATGGAGTATTTTTTTCCATCTCTTCACTTTCAGTTTGTGAGTGTCTTTAGGTCTGTAGTATGTCCCTTGTATGCAACATATATATGGGTCTTATTTTTTTATCCAACAGCCACCCTATGTCTTTTAGTTGGAGCATTTAGTCCATTGACATTTGAAGTAGCTATTGACAAGTATGTACTTACTGCTCCTTTGTTACTTTTTTTCTGGGTGTTTTAGTAGTTCTTCTCTGTTCTTTCTTTTTCTCTTGCTCTCTTCCCTTGTGGTTTGATGGCTTTCTTTAGTATTATGTTTGGATTCCTTTCTCCTAATTTTTTGTGTATTTATTATAGGTTGCTGGTTTGTGATTACTATAAGGTTCATATATAATAACCTGCATATATAGTAATCTATATTACCTTGATAGTCTCTTAAGTTTGACCTCTTTTTAAAGGCTCTACCCTTTTAGTTCCCTCCTCCCACATTTTATATTTTTGACGTCATATTTAACCTGTTTTTTAGTGCATGTGTATCTGTTACCCTTTTATCATGGAAGTAGCGAATTTTAGTACTTTTGTTTTTTGATCTGCATAGTAACTTCATTGGCTGTTGATCTGCTACCTTTACTGTATATTTGCCTTCACCAGTGATTTTATTTTATTATTTATTTTTTATAATTTTTGTATTCCTATTTGTGGTCTTTTCCACATAAATAAGTCCCTTTAGCATTTCTTGTAAGGCTGGTTTCTTGGTGATAAACTCCTTTACTCTTTGCTTGTCTGGAAAACTCTTTATCTCTCCTTCCATTCTGAATGATAACCTTGCCGGGTGAGTATTCTTTGCTGTAAGTTTTCCTTGCAGCGCTTTAAATATGTCATGCCACTCCCTTCTAGCCTGGAAGATTTCTCCTGAGAAGTCAGCTGATAGCCTTATGGGATTTCCTTTGTATGTAACCTATTGCCTTTCTCTTGCAGCTTTTAGGATTCTCTCTTTATCTTTAATTCTTGACATTTTAGTTATAATGTGTCTTGGTGTGGGTTTCTTTGGGTTTATCTTGTTTGGTGCTCTCTGTGCTTCTATACCTGGATGTCTGTTTCCTTCCTTAGGTTAGGGAAGTTTTCATCCATTATTTGTTCAAATAGATCCTCTGCCGCTTTGTCTCTCTCTTCTCCTTCTGGGACACCTGTAATACAGATGTTAGTGGGCTTGATGTTGTCCCAGAGGTCCCTTCGACTGTCCTCATTCTTTTTAATTGTTTTTTCTTTTATCTGTTCAGCTTGGGTGATTTCCTCTAGTCTTTCGTCCAGCTCACTGATCTATTCTTCTGTATCATCTACTCTGCTATTGAGTTCCTCTAGCGAATTTTTTATTTCCATTTTCTATTGTTAAATTCTTCATTTTTGATTGGTTCTTTTTATATTTTCCAGTTCTTCGTTGAAGTTCTCACGGAATTCATCCATTCTTCTCCCAAGATCAGTGAGCATCCTTATGACTATTACTTTGTAGTCTTTATCAGGTAGATTTTTTATCTCTGTTTCATTTAGTTCTTTTTTTTTTTTTTTTTAATTTTTTTTTTTTATTTTATTTATTTTTCCCCCCAAAGCCCCAGTAGATAGTTGTATTTCATAGTTGCACAGCCTTCTAGTTGCTATATGTGGGACACAGCCTCAGCATGGCCGGAGAAGCGGTGCGTCAGTGCGCACCCGGGATCGAACCCAGGCTGCCAGCAGCGGAGCGCGTGCACTTAACCGCTAAGCCACAGGGCCGGCCCCTCATTTAGTTCTTTTTCTGAGGATATATCCTATTCCCTTATTTGGAACATATTCCTTTGTCTGCTCATTTTGCCTCTTTCTCTGTGCTTATATTTATGTGTTAGATAGATCAGCTATGCCTCTTGATCTTGGAGAGGTCGCCTTATGTAAGAGATGCTTTATCAGGCCCAGCAGTGTGCTTCCCTCTCCTCATCAGTTCCACATGTTCCCATAGTGTCCCCTGTGTGGGCTACATGTGTCCTTCTGTTATGGTTGGGTTGCTCATGCTGCAGGTGTCCAGGGAAGCTAGGCTGTCCCCCTGGCTGGCTGGTTGTAATGCTTAGCTGCCTTTCGCTGCTGTGGTCCCTTCAGTCACTTTATTAGGCATGGGGAGCCCCAGCACAGTTGGCTGCAAGGTGAAATAGCACATTCCTGTTGCAGTTTTTCTGTTAAGTGAGTAGGCCCCTAGTGTGGCTGTTGCTAGGCTCAGGGCCTCACAATTGCTGTAGGCCCTCGGCCTGCAAAGCTATTGTCAGGTCTTTCAGGAGTTCAGCTGGGTGGGACCACCTCCTGGTGTGGCAGCACACAATTCTTTCAGGCATTGGAAGATGGGGCTAATCCCCTATGTGGCTGTTTGAGAAGCTCAAATCTGCTGCAGCTGACAAACCCCACCACCCACAGGGTCACACACACCATCAACACAGTCCTTCCCTGTGTGCATGCCCCACCCCACTGAAGAGGACCCCCTCACCCCGCTGTGGAGGCCCCAGACACTCTGCCAATGTAGGCCTGTCCCTTGTGCACACCCTGCCTCGCAGAGGCAGATCCACTCACCCTGCTGCAGAGGTCCCACACACCCCACCTATGTGGGCCCACAAGTTGCCCAAGGGCTTGCTGTTGGGTGAGGCCAGTCCCTAGGGCAGGCTGCCTGCCCTGACTGAGCTAGATTAAATTGGTGCTCTAGTGGGTGGGGCAGAGCCATGAGCTGACAGGCCAGGCAAAGAACTCCAATGGTGTCTGCCAGCACATGTGTCAGCACACCTGTACTAGGTCACAATAATGGCTGCCGCCAATGTCTTAGTCCCTGGAGAGGTCTCACCTCTCACCAAGATGCACCCAGAGCCTATCAGGTGAGTCTCTTCACCAAAGGACTATGCACCTTTCTTTTTGGTGATTTTAGGTTGCTTTCTGAAACAGGTGAATTTGTTTGTGGGCCCTTTGAGAGCAGGCTTTTCTTTCCTCCTACGTCCAGTAGCTTTTCTGGGGGTATCCCCCGTTGTAGTTAATAGCCAGCAAAGCCAGATATTATGACACTTGTCTCGGTTCCCTTACTTGGGATGTATTCCTTTGTCTGCTCATTTTGCGTCTTTCTCTGTGCTTATATCTATGTATTAGGTAGATCAGCTATGTCTCCCGATCTGGGAGAGGTGACTTTATGTAAGTGATGCCTTATGAGATTTAGCAGTGTGCTTCCCTCTCATCACCAGTTCCAAATGTTCTGGGAGTGACCCCTGTGTGGGCTACATGTGTCCTTCTGTATGGCTGGGTTGCTCTTGCTGCAGGTGCCCAGGGAGGCTGGGCTGTCCCCCTGTCCAGCTGGTTGCAATGCTCAGCTGTGTGTAGTTGTTGTGGGCCCTCCAGTCTCTTTATTGGGTGTGGGGAGCCCCAGCAGTTGGCTGCAAGGTCTAATAGCACATTCCTGTTGCAGTTTTTCTATTAAGTGAGTAGGCCCCCTGCATGTTGTTAGGCTCAGGGGCTTACAATTGCTATAAGCCTCTGGCCTGTAAGGTTCTTGTCAGCTCTCGAAGGATTGTAGCTTGGTGGGGCTGGCCCCAGGCACGGGAGCACCCAGTTGTTTCAGGCTTTGGAAGGTGGGGCCAATCCCGTATGTGGCTGTTTGAGCAGCACAAGTCTTCTGCAGCTCACAAGCCCCACTCTCCACAGGGCGACACACAGTCAACCCAATCCTGTCCCGTGCGTGCGCCCCAACTCCCTAAAGTGGACCCAGTCACCCCATGGCAGAGGCCCCACACAGTCAACCAATGCCCCGCACACTCCACCCACTCCTCACGCATGCCCTGTCCCACAGAAGTGGACCCACTCGCCCAGCTGCAGAGAATCCAGGCATGTAGCCTATGCAGGCCCACAAGTTACCCAAGGGCTTGTTGTTGGATGGGGCCAGTCCCTAGGGCAGGCGGCTTTCCTTGGCTGAGCTGGATTAAATTGGTGCTGTAGTGGGTGGGGCAGACCCTGGGCTACCAGACCACAGGGAGAACTCCAATGGCTCTGCATGTCAGCACACCTGCACTAGGTCACAATAATGGCTGCCCCTAATGTCCCAGTCCCTGGAGAAGTCTCACCTCTCACCGAGATGCACCCAGAGCCTGTCAGGTGATTCTCTTTTCACCAAAGGACTGTGCACCTTTCTTTCTGGTGATTTTAGTTTGCTTTCCAAAATGGGCGAATTTGTGCATGGGCCCTTTAAGAGCTGGCTTTAATTTCCTTATGCCTCAGCTTTTCTGAGGGTATTCCCCAATGTTGTTAGTAGCCAGCAAAGCCAGATATTATGACACTCGTCTTGGTTGTGCTGGGTGCAAAAGATGCTTATAGCGGGAACACTCGTGGCTCAGGTCCCCCACTCCTCCAGGGAGGGCTGCGTACTTCTGGGTTGCTCCCAGGCGGTTGTGAAGCGCTGTGGCTTGTGAAGGTGGGGTTTTTTTTCTCTCCAGAAGGGAATTTCTGCCTCTTCCACCTCAGTCAGGACTGTCGTTTGTTGCAGGGGTTTGTCTTATCCAGTTTTCAGTTCTCTCTCAGGGGTAATTGTTCCACGAGTAGTTCTAAGTCGGCTGTGTCTGTGGGAGGAGGTGAGTTCAGAGTCCACCTCCGCCACCTTCTTGATTTGTCTTCCATCTTTGTATTTCGATAGCTTAACAAAATACATTTTTTGTCATTCTTGCATGTAAATTCTTTGTTGGTCCTAATGGTAAATTCCTTGTCAGCTACAGACTCAACTAAATGTGAACTAATCACAAGTCTTAGTTACATATATTTATCTCTAGACATATATTTATCTCTAGACGTAGATGTAACTGGTAAAATTGGACTAGTACTACAGTAGAATTCTGCCTTTTACATCAAATTCCCAGGGTTTGCCTTACTAATTCTTGGACTTGCTTCAATAATATACTCTTCTGTGTACTCCTGATTTAGACAAATTTCTTATGTCATAATTGCCATTTTGGCTATATCTTGCAAAGCATAATACCTTTCTTCCGTAAATCTTCTTCCTGGAATTTGGTCATCCTGATTAGGTGATTCTGGCTTCCTTCCGTCTTTCTGCTCACATTGAGTGCCTCAGTTCTTTTTGATAACCTTTATTCTGAAGCTACTAACTTTGCTTCTCTCGCTTTTTGAGGGTGAGATGGACACAGACTTTGACTTCCTGATTAATCCGGATTTCTCTCTTTGAAAGGTGTGTTGTCAGTTGAAACCATTTTATTATTCTTAGGTTGAAGCATCTTATATAACTATTCCTCATTTCTTTTGACAAAGTCTAGGCTTATTTCCAGTGGTTTCACTGTTTCGTTTCTTGGGCTCCCCTGTGTTTGTAACATATTATGCATTCTTCTAGCATTGTTTTGCCCCTATGTTAGAACTTAAATGAGCTATAAATTTTGGGGATATCTGAGTGTTAACAGATTATGACATTATATTTCAAAGTTAGTTATGCTTACATTTTCCATGTAAGAGCTTTTCACAAGAAACAGAATGTGTGCTTCTTTATGTATGCTGGGCTTAATCAGCATATTTGGGAATATTGTTCTGACTTTTGGCCACGGCATCTGAAGGCCATTTGTAACCATTAGGCAACACTTTACAGCATCTTGTGTTTTTTTTTTTCACAGATTTCAGACTTCAAGAATCGTTCTTTAATCTCCCACAACTTCTTTTTCCGGAAAATGTAATGCAGAATAAAGATAATGCCCTTGGTGTGGTATCTGTCAGGAATAGCATTCAGAGTACTATGAAAATGATCTGCCTAGAGTTCTTCTGCTCATTGAAAGATTGGATCAATTCTTCTATGAGATCAGCTTGAATGTTACCATTATAGACTATTTATGAGTATTCTCTTCCTGTATTTTCTAATCTTAAATTGTAGTGATCATGAAACCCGAGTATTGATGAGCCACTTAATGTGCTAGAATACATGATGCTCCTGTACATTCTTACCTTTGAGAGAGGGGAGAAGAGCATGAGGCTGCTTTCTTTCTTCTCTGTTGTCCTAAAGGCTTCAAAGAGATTCACTCTTCTTTTGATGTAATACACTTAGATGCAAAAGGGTTTCACAGCATAAAGAATTTAATCATTCCTAGTTATTTCAGGTATCAGTACCATTACCACTTAGGGCCGTAGGAATGCTGTAGCCGATATCTGGTTTCAACACAAATATTTAATGTTTTTTAGAGGGGTAGATTTGCTTAAAAAAATTAGTGTTATTGAATGCAAGAGATATTTTCAATCTCCTAATTTTCAGCAGATTCTAAATGTATCACTGAGGATTAATCCAGCAGTTTAAAAAAAATTTTTTTTTTTAATATTGGGTTTGATCTTTAACAAAAAATGTTACAGGTTTTTATTTGGATTTTTAACCACATATAATTTTATAATTTCTGTATTTAATTGCTAATTTTCACTAATTTTCTTTTCTATTTTTAAAAGAAACTCTTGCTTGATACAAGTTCAAAATAATGTTTTCATATAACAAGCTGATTTGGGGTTTTTTGCTCCATAGCAACAGTTTGTGTTGATCTAACTCAGTGAATTCCCCTTAAGAAATGATCTTACATGACTGTTCTCTCAGGTCCCTGCTCATGTCATAGTCACTTCCATAAAGAAATCATTGGATTTGTGCTTTTTGTATATTTATTTGGAGAAAGGAAAATTAATCCACTCATACATTTGTCCTGCATTCAAGTAGCCCTGATATGCACTTTTTTTTTTTAATTTTATTTATTTTTTTCCCCCAAAGCCCCAGTAGATAGTTGTACATCATAGTTGCACATCCTTCTAGTTGGTGTACGTGGGACGCGGCCTCAGCATGGCCAGAGAAACGGCGCATCAGTGCGCGCCCGAGATCCGAACCCCGGGCCGCCAGCAGCGCAATGCGCGCACTTAATCACTATGCCACGGGGCCGGCCCTGCACTGTCTTAAAGCCATCTCAACTACCCAAGCTATTAGACCACTAATTGTAACTACACCAAAGTGATTCAGATAATCATATGTATATGGTTTTTATTTTGTCTTCCCGTTTTTATTCATTCAACAATTTTAAGTGTTTACATGAGCCAAGATACCAGGGTAGTCAGTAAAAAAGGTACCCAGAAACATTTCAGTACTGCCCATAAAGATGTTAAATGCCACAGTGGAAATTCAAAACTTTCTAGAGGGCATATATTTTAGTAGGAAAGGTAGATAACTACATAAATAATTATAATATGTGGTAGAATGTGATGAATCACGTAACGGAGGTACAGGTAAAGGACTCTGTTGGTTCTAAGGAATGAAAAAATGCTTTCACCTGTAGAAGTCATGAAAGGCATTGTGGAAGTAGGATTTGGACATGCTCAGACAAAAAGACATTGCAGGGGAAGAAACAGCAGAAGCACAGAAGTGGGAAGCACAGGTGTGTGGAGAACCAGAAATTGGTTTTTTTGAGAAGAACCAAGGATGAGGGAAGGGAGTTCTGAATATGATTGGAAAAGTTTCTTAAACCAGATTGAAGAGAGTCCAACAAATCTGGCCATCTCCTGGAGTTTTTTTGTTTTGTTTTTTTTTGTGAGGAGATCAGCCCTGTGCTAACATCTGCCAATCCTCCTCTTTTTTTTTGCTGAGGAAGACGGCCCTGGGCTAACATCCGTGTCCATCTTCCTCCACTTTATATGGGACGCCGCCACAGCATGGCTTGCCAAGCGGTGTGTCAGTGCACCCGGGATCCAAACCGGCGAACCCCGGGCCGCTGCAGCGGAGCGCGCGCACTTGCGCCACTGGGCCGGCTCCTCCTGGAGTTTTTTTGTATGCAAAATTTACCCATAGAACCTTCATTTACCCACATAGCCCATCTGTTGTCAAATGTTAGGTATTTGAATATCTTTCAGGGTAGATTAGTGTTGGGAAATGTTTTTGGCAGATACAACTGATTGTAAAACTCATTTTAGAAATTTTAATTACTTTTTTCAAATAAAGGATAGCTGAAGAATACGCAGATGTGTTTAGAACTATGATAATTCACAAAATGTAAACATTCCTTGAATGTCAAACACCCACCCACATGAAATATATAGTCACTATCAGGCAGCACAAAAATAAGAAGACATAACTTGCCGACAAGAACTCTGAGCATAATCTTTCTCATTACAAATGAATCCTTCACCAGTCATTTGGAAACACAGAGTTTCCTTCACTAGTGCTTTTAAGTATTTTTCTTGGTGTCTACCTAGAGCCAAAAATCATGCAGTTATGACTATAATTATTACTTACAAATAAGATAACTTTTAAGATTTATTACATTTTTGAAAATTGTAGGGAAGTTAAAATGCTTGCATTAAATAGTAGAAACCTGTCCAGTTCGTACACATTATAATACTAAGATGCTTACTTTCTATTCACATGTTATTTTTTTAATACCACATTCATGTTGACAAGCCTTGTGCACAAAAGAGCCCTCTGTGAAAGCACAGTAGTGATGACACCATGTCGGTTGCAGGCAGTCGCTTTGGGGCATGGGGAGGGAATATGCGTATGTGTGTGAGTCCCCAGAAAAGCAAAGCATCGGCCCTCCATATGCACAGGTGCAGAGCCCGAAGGTACAGAGGGCCAGCTGAGGGACTTGAGTGTCCACGGATTTTGGTGTCTGCAGGGGGTTCTGGAACCAGTCCTCCGTGGATACCAAGGGACAACTTTAATCCATGTTTTAAAACAGTACAAGCAAACTGCTGCTAATTGTTCGAAGCCAACAGTCTTTTTCTCATGTTTACTTCTCTTCAACTGTGCAAGAAACTCATTCTTTTCTTTGTGGATAGAGGAACTCTAGTATTTAGGCACTCGAGAGAGAGAGGACAAAGGACGAAGTGATGGCTTTATGTTTCCCTTTCTCTTTGACCTAACTCAGCGAGATAAACCAGGAAAAAACTACCAACCTGTGTGGTGCCACCCATTCTTGAAATGGTAATAATGGGAGAGTAGATCCAAGGCAACTCCATGTAGATTTGGGCCTACTTTGGCCAAGAGCACATATAGAATGGTGCTGCCAAGTAGAACCTCACTCCCTTGGGAATACTGTGATCTCCATAAAAGGTAGAGAGAAGATAAGACATAAGCCTACCTACTTCCATCCATCCACCTGCAAAACCAACGCATCTGTGAGGTCTGGCACCTGCAGCCAGGCTGCCTGGGGTAAACCTTTTAAGGAAAATGAGACTAAAAAAACAGGTTCATCCAGGACAAGTTGGCTACCTCATTCCCATTTTGGTGGGGACAACCTACAGATAAATAGAAAGGGATAGGGAGGGCCGGCCCAGTGGCTTAGCGGTTAAGTGCGTGCGCTCCACTACTGGCGGCCGGATTCGGATCCCGGGTGCACACCGACGCACCGCTTCTCCGCCCAGACTGAGGCCGCATCCCACATACAGCAACTAGAAGGATGTGCAACTATGACATGCAGCTGTCTACTGGGGGGCTTTGGGGAAGAAAAAAAACGAGGAGGATTGGCAATGGATGTTAGCTCAGAGCCGGTCTTCCTCAGCAAAAAGAGGAGAATTAGCACAGATGTTAGCTCAGGGCTGATCTCCCTCACACAAAAAAAAGAAAAAAAAGGATAGGGAGGGCCAGTGTACTTAGCGACACTGATTCAAGTCCCTCTAGGTGGCAAAAATAACAAAGGCATATGATAGGAGAATAATTAAATTTAGTATCTGAGTGACTAGTGTACGAGAAGCAGTGTTGCATGACAGTAATAGCATATTAAGGGTGAATTTGGGGGACATAAAATCAAAATGGAGCCAGGTAACACTTGTTACAACAGGAAGAATCTCCGTTTCTTTACCTGTAAAACAATTCAAGACTGTTGGACTAGGAAGGCATTCTACAGTGGTATTTGAAAGTGAATTCCTAGAAATTATAGCTTGGTGATTCTCACCAATATTAATGCATATGTTTCCCATCTCTCCTGTTTTTCCTCTTTATTTCTCCTTTTTTCTTTATAACTAACTTCACCTTGACTCCTCTTCATTGTGCTTGAGAAGGAGAATTCCAGTTTCCTCTTTTTTCGTCTTCCTATCTGTTGTGCCAGGATGTACCTACAAATCTAACACAAATGTTCCATGGAATACAAAAGATAAAAGATTAAGCCGTTACTACTACCCCACAGTTTCCCGAGTGGATTCCAACTCTTTCTGACTTCTTATGGATTAGTTTATCGTAATTTAAATGAGAAAAATAGGGGTTAAAAAAAACTTTTTATAAAAAGTCTGTGTCAATATATTTTAGAAATGTTTTATAGCCTAATTGGTATTTATGCTGCTTAAGTATAAACCTTATCTGAAAATGTATAGATAGATCCATGGACATTCCTTATCAAAAAGCACAGTTGAATAGAAAAATAACAGCTGTATATGCATTTTTAAATCACTAAATGGTATTGTCGCAAAATACCTGTTTAAAGTAAGCATTAGCTAAACATTTATGTGAAATCATTCTTCAGAGTGACATGATTTCCTACATATGGTTACCAAATTCCCAGTGTAAAGCAAATCCAACTTTTTCTCCAACCTCCTCCTTAATTTTTGCCAGTAATCCTCTGGCACTCTGAACAAAGAAAAAAGTGAGTGTCTGAGTGGTAGTGATTTGAGTGTTTTTGTTTTTAAGATGGACCCTTCAAAATACGGTAGGGCTCATTGACAGTTTTAAGGAGTTCCTGAAGATCAAAATATTTTTCCAAGTGTTTTATCTCAGGATTTATTAAACGAATCAATTGCAAGTCTCTTAACAAAGCCCTGATTTGTTAAGGTGGTTTTTCTCTAATTGGTGTTGGAAGGACTTCTGTGGGTCTTAGACAAGACTTGATTGAGTTCACTGAGTTGTCTGAGGGCAGCACGGCCGTACATGACATCCTTCCTCCCAAGGACCCCCCGTTCCTCCGGTTGGACTCTACAGCCACCCAATGGATTGTTTTATTGAGCAAACATTTCACGAGCACTTGTGTGTCCCTGCGCGTGTTGGGCCCTACTGACCGGATAGAGGCTGGGGTGTATCGTGCTGCCTTTGAGGAATTCAGCCAAGTGGGGAAGAAAACATTCTATGACTGTAAAAAGATGATTATCTTCTAACACATCCCCACTAAGCCGGTTGACATATAGGGCCTCCCTATGAAGGAGCCTCCCAGTGACCTGTTGCACCCCCACAGGCGTCAGTGCTTGTAAGCCTGGCCCATGATTCTGCAAGAGGGCTGTTTTCCTTATTTTACTGATTAGGCACAAAGATTAAATGGGAAAGCCAGGATTTGAGCCGAGAATCTTTACTCCGAATATACTCTGTGATACCAAGTGAGTTTTTTTGTTTTCTTCCTTTATATTTCATATTGAGCTGAGCATGCAAAGGAAAGTACTCCAACTAATAGGATCCTGAGCTACTAAAGCTCTGAGTGTTTTTTCCCTTAAGATTATAGTGACAAGTCCCTTAAGAAAAATTAGGAGAATCACTTCTATTAGCTAAATTTTTATTCTCAACTCTAGTAAGTCTTTACAGAACCTATCTTATTGTAATACATATTCATTTGTCTGACTTCTTTTCTTTTTAGTGGAATTGGATCACAGAATTGATTTTGAACTCAGAGAAGGCCTTGTGGAGAGCCGCTATTGGTCAGCTGTCACGTCGCATACTGCCTATTGGTCATCCTTGGATGTTGCCCTCTTTCTTTTAACCTTCATGTACAAACATGAGCATGATAATAATGCAAAACCCAATTTAGATCCTATCTGAACTCTTGAAGGACATTAATGGCTCAAAACTCATTTTTTTTTTGTTAAAATATGTGTGTCAAGGTATGGAGATTTCAGGTTTAAGTATGTTTCAGTTTTGTTTAGAACAAGAAATATTTGAATTTAAAAGCACTTTATTTTATTTAAAAAACAAACATTTTTTCAGTCCGAAAGCAGTTATTTACAGTTTTCATCGTTTTAATTGTGAGTCTGACCAAACCGCCTGCAGAGAATCAAGCAAGACCTGGAAGTGAGGAAGGTTTGGGTGAACTGTAAGGTTATAAATCATTATCTAATCTCTCCCAAATATAAAGGCCTATTAATGGGTTGAATCTACTGTATTAACCAAAATATGTTATAAATCTAAAACAGTCAAGGCCCAGTGTATTCCATGTAAAGATGACAAGGTGGTGTCATTGTTTTGATTTCTATGAAAGCTTCCATTTCCACAATTACTTTGAAAGAAAAGTATAACAGATTTGAAGTGTTTTGAATTGAACTTGTTTAGAAAAACTAATGCTAAAAAAGAAACAAAGTATTTGAACTACTGTGTTTATAATTTATTACCTCTGACTAATTGCTTTAAGTGGATGAAACATTGCATTTTTTTAAATGTTTCCTTTGAACACTTTAAGAACCACATTTATTTTCTGTAGTGTTAAGACTTTTCTCAGAACTCCATCTTAGGTACTCTTCAGGTGAATATATAGACAGTATGGCATACTATCAGTATTTTTTTCATTAAAAACTTGTAGCGTCACACAAATAACACTAGTTCAATTGTTTTGGAAAAAACTGAACTTTATATTATGTCACATATACCTCAGAGAAAGCTAAGTTTTCTAAACTTGACACAAAGTACTCCGTAATGAGTACATTTCATTAAGTTTATTGGAAAATTAGTAAACTTCTTTGGAGTAGGGAGTATGACAGCTATTTTAAATGTATAAACATCGGTGTGCCAAACAATTAACATATATAAAGGGATGGAGTGCCACTAACAGATTTTATTTTCAAAGTGTTGAAGAAAACATGATTGAGACACAAGGCACAATAGGTCAGGGCTCCGAGGCCCTGGAGGGTTTCTCCTCCACTGCACGTGTTTCCACAGTGCTTTTCATCTGAGGAGCTCAAAGTGCTTTCAGATTCTGTCATCTGTGTAGTAGCTCCTTGAGGTAAGTAAATGAGCATTTTTCTCATGTTACTTGTTAATACACCAAGGCACCAAAACATTTAATGTGCCTTGAATTAGATTACAGAGCAAATCAGAAGAGCTCAGACTGAAGCCAGACCGTATTCTCTTATATGCTGTTCAGTAACTAGTAATTCACATGTGACCTCTTAGTAGTTTGCAAACAATAATAATAAGTTGCAATTCATAATTTGGAGAAATGATTGTGAAGCCAGTATTTTAC
Organism: Diceros bicornis minor; assembly: GCF_020826845.1. Classification (NCBI taxonomy): domain Eukaryota; kingdom Metazoa; phylum Chordata; class Mammalia; order Perissodactyla; family Rhinocerotidae; genus Diceros; species Diceros bicornis. The sequence goes on along the minus strand of NC_080763.1, from coordinate 3,445,653 downwards.
CCTGCTTGTCTTATACATTCTTGGGTTCTCACCCACAGAGGAGGAGTTACTTAGAGGGGATCAGCAGCCATCTCTGCCACAACCAATCCTCGCTTCTGAGTGGCTTCCACCAGGTTTCACTTGAGGCGCTGTCTTTGCTTAGCTTGCAGGAATTTTGCTCAGCCTCCCCGGTAATCATTGTTAAACTGGGAGCGAAATTGGTCAGTTGCACATCTCACCTACTCCTTTCTTTAATAAGATAGTAAAATCTGTGGCTTACTTGTAGGTTTTACTCAGCACCATCAGTCCTCTTTTTTGGCCTTTCATTAAATTTACGCAACATAAAGCACTTCTTTGTAGTGTTTAAAAAGATCCCAAGGCTCCATGACCAAATATGTGACTCACTAAGAAATCCTTGCTATAAAAGGCTTTTGATGAGTTCTTAGCAGAGCTGAAGCAATCTCTGTCAAATTAGAGATTCCTGTGAGCTCAGGTCATTTTCATACCCTGTTTATTTCATAGGTCTGGTTTAGTTCTCGGAATGTTGCTCTCGTCTCCTATGACTGTATCATCAAAGGCACCTGAGCGTGTGTTGCTGCGGTGGTGTGACACCAGATGCCTCAGAGCTTTAGGAGCTGCATCCTCACCCCTGGAATGTGAAGAGCCTTTGCACCTGAGAAGAGTGACAGTCTGTCACACCTTCTCATTTGATACTGAGTAAAAAGAAACATATTCCCATAGCAAGAGAAATAAGTCTGCTTCTCTTTTTTCACGTTGAGAAAACAAGATCAAATTTAACCACGTGGAGTTTATTTGAATTCTCGGAGAACGTAGCATTCAAAACCACGTTTTCAGAATGAGATATTCTGGATTACTGGACAGGTGTTTTGTTTTCTATTTATTATTTCATCCATAGAGATGGTGATTTTGACTTACGGTACGCTTATTGTTTCCATGTCTCTGCATGTTATCCTGGAATGTACTTGTATATACTAACGTAATACACAGAGTATGTGTAATTCTGGCTTGATTTAGAAGCTAAGTCAGTTACTGAGTAACATTTTGCAGCCTTATTCCAGCAAATACTAAATTGACCATAAAGTTCTGTTTTTGATACCATTAAAATTTTATTCTCTATTTTGTGTACATGCTATGATGATGATTCTTCTGAGTACTGGTCAGATCGTTCAATTTTAATCCAGTTAGGTTCCCAAGAGTTATTTAAACTTAGAATAAGGAGAATGTTTTGGATTAAATCTTCTTTATTTTTACTTTGAAATTAGCCTTTCCTAAAGCCTTTTGTTGTTAGTTCATAGCTTTATTTTCAGCAGTAATTATGCTTATGTTATAATCCATTGTTACTGTATTTTAGAACATAATTACAAAATGTACTGGGTTTCCCAATAACTACTCCTTTATATGTGAAGCAGGCCTTAGGAATCTTACATTTTACTTCTGTTAAACAGCATCTGTCAACCTTTGGGAATTCTCACACTGAACGTGTTCTGCAGAAGTCCTCGGTGACGTGTCAGCAGTCATCTTCATTCTCCTTTTCTCTCTGTTGTTGCCTCTTTGGGCACTGAAGCATCCTGGTCCTTGTGGCATTTAACATACCGTATCCCATTTGCATTCTCCCGAAGAGTAGACAGAGGAAAGGGAATCAGCAGTGTAGCATCACAGCCAGTTCCACCGTTCAGTCCAGTGATGGCACTTGAGCCGCTTAAAGTGGAGTCAGACCAACCTGGAGATTTCACTGTTAGGCCTACAATAGAGGAGAAATGATTGAATTGTTTGTGATTAATTAGGTTGGTTAATACTTCTGTCTTCTCAGCTACTAATGAATAAGGCATTTGGATGATTGAGAAAACTAATTTGAGTGTATGTCTTAAAATTGTTTTTGAATAATCTTTTGTTAGCATGGAAATGGGACTAAAGAAGAAACATGATGTGAAAGAAGAGTCAAGGCAGAACTACAAAGAGGATGCAGCTATCATACACTGGAGATGACTCACCTGTCTGTGTGTTGGGTAGCTGACTTCTGTGGTTATTCACAAGTTGTCTCGAATCCGTATTCTGCTGCCATCCCTGGGCCTTAAGCTCTGCCAGGAATCGGATGGTGCTCTGGCTGAATTTGAAACACATACATTAAATATTTTTATGGTTAGGTATGGGCAATACATATAGTTTCCTCATGTTTTATAATAATTTATCTACATAAAAACCTTTTGCTGTACCTACAAAGAGCAGATTTGACAGAAAGCACTCCTTGAACTCCCTGTTGCCTCTAGGATGGGTCTGGGGAGCCAGTACAATCCACGCTGTCTCCCTGCATTCTCCTTTTGCATGAGTGAAGGGAAAAGGAAGTTGCCAAGGAAATGCAGTATAGAGCAGTGTATAGAAGTTCGTCTCAGAAGTCTCATTTAGGAAATGTTAGTGCTGTGGTGGGAACATCCTTGGTTATGTACATCCTGTTGCAGTCTTCAGTGGATGTTTGTGATGATTTTCAAAGAATCCTAAAATTTCAGGCTTTGTCCAGATTTTAGAGGTCATATAGTCCAACTCTGTTTTAGTTTCCTGTGAGCATTTAAATAGCATAAAGTTCATGAAGAGTAAAGTGAGCGACAGCCTGTTAGGTTCGGCCCAAAGACTCAGTGAAAGACTAAATACACAACAGCAGAGGAGGGGAGTGAGGAGTCTCTAAGGAAGAGAACCATTAATGACAGTAGGCTTCCAAAGCTGGAAAGGGTGTAGAGATCATCATTTTCCAAAGCATGTTCTGCAAATGGTAACAGATGTTGTCTCAGAAAGTAAGTTTGGGAAATGCCAAATTTAAAAGGTTCCTTTACAGCAGGACTTTGGGAGCCTTTGATATGCTCAGTGCAGTGTTATTCTATCTGGTGCTGGGGTGGGGGCAGTTTTTCCAAATTTAGTTAACCAGACTTACTTTTATTGGAATATACTTAGAGAAATGCTGATCACATTTAATTCCTTCATTTTACAGAGATTGATTCCTTTATTTGTGACAAGTGACTGCTCCCACCCTGTAAAATCACATGGCCAGCCAATGGCAGAGTCAGAATTAGAACCTGCTCCCCTGAGTCCCAGCTGTGCCTTACTCCATCCTGCCTGTCTCCTTCCCCTAATTGACAGAGAACTCCTCAAGAGCAGAAACTGCCTCTGCATCTTTTGTGCCTCTTCCCAACACCCCCACCCCCAACCCCAGCCCTCTGTGTAACCTGATGCTGTTCATTCTACAGGGTCTTGACAGATGGCTGTAAGCCTGAGTCGCCAGTGGTCGCCTTGTTTCCAGGCCCTCATGCAAGAGTGCCCTGCCAGGCCTGGACACACTTCCTTCCATGTCTCAGATCTGCAAGACCCTGGAGAAAGAAAAGCAAAAGAATGAGAAAATTAAGTAGATTAAGAAAAACACGAAATACCCAGGAAACATGTTATTAGTTTTCCATTCTGGTGACAAATGCAAATTTGGTAGGGAGACAAGTTGCACAATGTTAGATAATGTTTGGTATTCCTTTCATTTCTTTTCGTGGTGTTTATATGTTGCCCTTTTATCAATTCAGGACAAGTAGATCCCTTCCCAAACTGTTCCAGCATACGTTAACTAATAGAAATTTTAAAATTTAAATACTATACTTTTGGGCCGGCCCCGTGGCTTAGTGGTTAAGTGCGTGCGCTCCACTGCTGGCGGCTCCGGTTCGTATCCTGGGCACGCACCGATGCACCGCTTCTCCGGCCATGCTGAGGCTGCGTCCCACATGCGGTGGCTGGAAGGATGTGCACCTATGACATGCAACTATCCACTGGCACTTTGGGGAAAAAAAGGAGGAGGATTGGCAGTGGATGTTGGCTCAGGGCCAGTCTTCCTTAGCAAAAGGAGGATTGGCATGGATGTTAGCTTGGGGCTGATCTTCCTCACAAAAAAATAAATAAATAAATAAATACTATACTTTTTGGAGAATAGGAGAAGAGTTTTTGCTGTGTGTGTGTGTGTGTGTGTGTGTGTGTGTGTGTGTGTTTTCCCCAAGAATAGTCTCTTGGCAGAAAGTTAGCATGAACTCTTCCTCTGCCTTTGTATTTGCATGTGGAGAGGGAGCTCGGTATTGTCTGTTACCTTATGGTTTTTCATTTATACGTAATGGGGTGCAGTTGCTTCCTCCCCACCCTACAGTTGTCAGGATATGTTGGGATGTTATTTAGGAAGGTTACATCTGGTCTTCTGTTGGAGCAAGATGAAAAACAGGTGTATTAATACTTCGTCTCTAATGCTTTGTCCTGGGTGAGCATCATTCATACCTTTCCTTGGCTGCACCCACACCCATTACCATCTCTGCTTGATCTTTGGAAATATTTGACTCCCTGTGAGCTTTGTGATAGAAAAGTATAACCATTTTCTGGTCCTAAGGCTGTTGTAATAAATCCAAACTCTGCCAGAAAGAGTCTGGGGAGTGTGTGCTTTTTTGGTCTTGGGCACGTTTCTCAGAAGCAGCCAGCACCATGACTCTCCTGAGACCCGTGGGCTGCCTCCCCCTCCAGCTGCCGTGGCCTCTGGTCGTGTCCGTGCTCCCTGACACACCAGGAGCTGCCAGTGACTGCAGTCACAACTCTTAAAAGCTGGCCTTTGCCTTTCTCCTTGCCTTTGTTGCCTCTCATTTTCAATAGTTAAGGCAGGTTAATTTTCTTAGAATCTTCTGTTTTACTGCAGCAATGTTCCTGTTTTATCTCTGCCACGATCAGCTTGGATGGCAAAAAACACAACTTTCATTTTAGAATTGTCCAGTTTTTATTTTTAATCTTATTTGGAACTAGTGCGCTCACATTTAGTAATTTCAAGGAAGTAAGAAGTAAATGTTTTCTCCTGGATTGCACTGTGTCTCTAGTGGAATTGATCCATTATCTCATTCACCAGGAGCATGTAACTGCCCTATAGTAAACTACCTCGAAGAGTAGCCTGTTCTAGGCGTTCTTGGGAACATAAGTCTCCTGATCCTATACAGTTCATGCTAATCTTCCCAAAAAGTTGATGAAGAGGGAAAGGTATTAAAATCTACCTATTCATGAGCCATAGCCACCCACACTACCTCCTACCAGGAGGGTTGGTGACCACGGTGGCACACTGCTCCCTCAAGAACAGCAGAGGATAAAGTACATGTATGGGGAAAGATTGGCACATTCTGATCTTCTGGAGTATAATCCATTCACAACTTCTCAGTCCAGCGTTCCAGAGGTGACCATAGTTCCCAGGCTAGAAAATTAACCCCAAGAACCCCTGCAGATCGGGACCAACCACTACTGCATTTCCACTTAACTTCCCATTCCCACATCCTTTGGTTGGTGCCAGAGTGACTGAAAAGTAGGTTTTAGATGTACGTTGTTGTAAGAATCCAGGAATTTCAGTGCTGAACAAAAGTAATTCCCTGAAGTGATATTGACCTTAGGTTGCGAAATAAGTGGCCAGGATGTAGGACTACATGTAGAATTGAAGTGGGACAGTGTGTGGACTGGAGAAAGAAAAGGCAGACGTGGGGAAGGAAAGAGACTTGGTGCATGGTCCTGATAGTCTGACAGCTCAGACATTTCACAAAGGTTCGCCCTGGGCTGTGTGTCTGAGAAAGGGGGATAGGGTGACAGAGCTGATCACAGCGTTCCTTCAACTGAAGCCCTTTGATGGCTCCATTTTCATTGGAGGCTCCCCACAACCTAGCCCAACCTGACTCTTCTGCCTGATCTCCCACTGCCTGGCTTCAGCAGTCATATTTCTGTCACAGTAAACTGTGCACCATTTGCCTAAGAATGCGTGCATTTTAGTTATTGTAATGGTTACCTGTTGTTTTTGTCTGCCCCACATCCTATTTCTCCTCCTGTTGGGTCCTCTCCTCCCCATGTCTTTATGAGGTGCCACCCTAGCCCTGCCCACTCCCTTTCATAGGGCTGCCAATCCTATAAAAGTCTTGCAACCTTTGCCACCCCTGGTTATAAATTATGTTCTGCTTTGTATAAGTCCCTGTTAACACAGCTCAGTCATAGCAATGTCTGTACCATGGCCAGATGATGCATACATGACTCAGGTCAGACCATATTTCCCACCCCATGAGCCACAGTGATTAGCCCAGAGATAGGCACATGACCCAAACTAGACCAAGCAGAGGCCTTCCATGGGATTTTATTTGCTAGCCCCAAAATGCAGATAGCCTTACATGGCTATTAAATATAACCTGGTGGCACATGGTGTGATATGAGCGTGGAGCCATCTGTGGCCAAACCCCACCCTTCCTCCTGCAGCATGGATTATGTCTATGTGCTACAGGGGAGAAGGAAGCGCGCGCACGAGCAGGGCCAAGAGCTGGAGAGGTGAAGTGAATGCCACCCCCAGATTTCCCAGTTATACTTTCTTTTTATTTGCTTAAGCTATTTTGAGATGGCTTTCTGTCTCTTGGATCCAGAAGAGTTCAAATTAATTATCCTTCAACCAAAAATAACCTCCACAGCCCTGATGGAAATTGTCTTTGAGGAAAATGTCTTGTGAATTTTTCTTTCCTCAATCCTCTAGTTGAAATTAATAAGTGCTTGTGAGCCCCCTGTCATAGTCCATTCAGGCTGCTATAGCAAAAGTACCATCAACTGGGCAGCTTATAAACAATGTTTCTCACGGTTCTGGAGGCTGGGAAGTCTAAGATCATGGCACCAGTAGATTTGGTGTCTTGTGTGGGTCCGCTTCCTCATTGACTGCCATCTTCTCACTGCAACCTCACATGGCAGAAGGGACAAGGAAGTTCTCTGGGATCTCATTTGATAAGGGCACTAATCCCATTCATGAGGGCTTCACCTTCATGATCTAATCCCTCCCAAATGTCCCACCTCCAAATACCATCACATTGAGCGTTAGGTCTCAACATATGCATTTGGGGGAGGCATATTCAGTCCATAGCACCCCTATTAACAGTATGTACCTCAATACTTGTACTGGTTTCATTTTGCTTAATTTGGGGTTTGATTACATATCTCTCCCACTTGTTCGCAACCTCGTTAAAGTTAGGGGGCATACCTTAATCATCATTTGGCCCTCCACGGGGCATGGCGTCATAGGTGCTTAAATTTATTGAGCTGTATCTAGACTGGTAATATGTACCAGGCTCTATTCTAAGTGCTAGGAATAACTATGAATTAAGAAATATAAAAATTCTTGCTTTTATGAAGTTTACATTCTAGTAGGAAAATTATGTGATCAAAATTCATGGGAATTGCTGAACTGGGAGAAGCCTGGAGAAAAGGCGAATCCTATCTGGAACCAAGAGGCTCAGACATAAGCAGCTTTGCTTTTTCCACAACCAAAGAAAGCAAAATGAATAGCTCTTAGGATGTGGCGGAAGAGTGGGAAGTGTGTCGGGATGAACTTGAAAACAGAGCTTGGGTGTACTATTTTAAAAGACGGATCATTGCATTAACCTGTGCCCAAGGAAAATGCCTAGCTAGGTTCCTAATTACAGCACGCCCAGCCTGTGCCCCGCGGTGACTCAGCGGCAGTTTCCTGCAGAGCCCAGAAAGTGTGTCCTTCTTGCCGTGTGCTGCTCCCTGAAACCTAACAGTGCGTGTGCACATCTCTCCACCTTTGTGCTTGCTGTCCCCTCACCCTGGAATGTGTTCTATTTTTTTCCCATTTACTGAACTTTTACTTACTTTGAAGTCAGTAATCACTGCATTTATGATCGGGGAGGAAAAACTCCCAGTGCTTTCCCAATTCCAGCTGCAGACTGTTTCTTCTCTATACCAGACAGTAACTTATGGTTTACTCTCTCTGCAACGGAAACATAATGGAAGGGAAAACAAGCAAAGGAGGAAAGATGGGGTTCATGGGAGATGGTAGTTGGTCAATTAGTTTGCTTTTAGTGAGAGACACTATAACATTTTGTTGTTGTGTTTTGCTTATAGAGAAGGGAATGTATTCCAAATTTCAAATAAATAGCTATTAACTTTGGGACCGCAACGTTTTTGGAGGCTAAGGATCACCAGTTTGTAGATATATATAAATGTGCCTCAGGGTCAGTCCTGACACAGAACTTTCGCCTCTGACAATTGACTGACCATGAGTTGTACTAAAGATGACTTCTGTAGGGAAAGGATACCAAGCACAGCAAAGGGGAAGGACTAGTCTGGGGGAGAACTGCTCACAAAGGTAGTAACATGGAAAGTTACCCAGGCCATGGGAACAACTGGGGCGTCGTTTGGGAGCTGAGCTGCTGCCTCTTAGTAACGCCACATTGGAGAACTGGGAATTTTCCTCAGCTAGATCTGTGGTTGTCAAGATTTGCTACCACCACCTGTTTCAAAGGTGTCTCTGCTCATTTTTTCTTCTCTCAACTGTGAAAAGATTTAAGGGTACTTCTATATACATAGGGGTGGAAGCTTAGTAGCTTGCCAAATTTATGAAATCCTCAATCCTGTGGCTTTTATTGAACCATTGTTACCGTTTACCCGGCACTGTTCTAGATGCTTTACGCCTATTCCTTCACTTAATGTTCACTATACACCCGTGAGGTAAATGCCGTTGTTAGCCCTTAGTGTTCAATAAGGAAACCAAGACGCAGGTTTAGGTAACCAGACCCTGGTCACACAGCCACAGGATGAGGCGGAGCCGTGGTGTGTGAGTGCTTAACCCTGTGCTCTGCTCCTCTGCCAGCGTGCGTAATGTGTGGGGAGTCATTCTAGATGGGCTGGGACCAGGCTCCACATAAATACCTGTAGGTAGAGGCCTGAGAATTGTAATTCAGTCACGATTCCAGCTTACTCCTCTGCTTGTGGTCTCAATTGCTGGTAAAAATAACCACAGCGCTTGCAGGTGGAATAGAAATGAGCGTATTTCACAAGAAGAAAAAACCAAGGTGAACACATCCTCCTTTGCCTCCTTCAGGGCTGTGAACAGAACGGCTGATGTCTTGACAAGTGAGCTGCCCAATGAGTATAATCTTACCTGTATTCCTTTCAGTACATATGGCAACTAAATATTCTTACCCAGGAATAAAATAGTCCTGGGAATGGTCAATCCACATTTCCTAGGTTTAAGAAGGCTTAAAATATCCTGTATTGTAATCTGTTATAATCATCCTAGAACCACATTGTTAATGGTATGAAGTCTTTTCCAGAATTCAGACCCTGAAATCTTTCAGAGAATTCTCTAAAATAATTATTTGTGTGTGTGTGTGTGTGTGTGTCTATGTATATATAAAGGCACTCAGGTCCTCAGCTGTACAAAGGTCCCTAAGGAATCCATAAATTTTATTTTATTTATTTATTTATTTATTTATTTTTTGTGAGGAAGATCAGCCCTGAGCTAACATCCCTGCCAATCCTCCTGTTTTTTTTGCTGAGGAAGACTGGCCCTGAGCTAACATCCATGCCGATCTTCCTCCATTTTATGTGGGACACCACCAGAGCATGGCCCGACAAGCAGTGTGTAGGTGCGAGCCTGGGATCTGAACCCGGGCCGCCAGCAGCAGAGCTCGAGCACTTAACCGCTACGCCACAGGGCCGGCCCCTGGAATCCATAAATTTTAAATGAAAAATTCTCATCGGAAGGAACTAGAATTCCCTTTAGTTTAAATTATGTTTTACATTTCTCTGAGAGTCTTGTGAGACCCAGATTTCCACTTATCTGAGATTTGTTGAGTCCTGTAACTACAGAATTTAGTAATACTTAAGGCAAATTTCAAACTTGGGAGCACAGTCAGGTTTGTAAAAAGTATTCCTCATATGACTTGGTTGAAACAAATTCTATTAATATAGGGAGAATCATGAAATTTGTATGTCATTTTCCTAGACTTGAAAATGCTGTCCTAACTTTATATGCCGTATGCCTAGTTTACGGTAACAATTTCCCTCTGCTGCCCGTTTTGTCTCACCTTTCATTAATTTCTCGTGTCTGAATAGTTAATTATAGCCTAAAGTGTTGCCAGTATAGTGGGAGTAAAAGGCAAGTGATATATGACACCATCACACCATTGTCATTCTCTGTTCGGAGAGATCTAATTTCGTGATCTTGGCAACACTCTCCATGCTCTACAAACCAGTGAGATCATTGAATTAAACAGCTATCCTATTCACAGCTCATCTTTATACTTTGGCTAGCTAGATTTTACAACCTGATCTCTGCCTTGATACTGAAATATTTCATCAACCATATGCCTTTAACGTCATTGCTTTAAACTTGCCCCATGTTTTTGCTTTTAGCCTCTGTCCTACTTTCTGGTATGTCACTAAACAGGCAGAGCATTCAGTAAACTGTGTGCTATTCAGATTCTTGCATAACATTCTCGTTTAGAACACACTAGTCTTTTTGTTACGGAGGGACGAGTAAAGACTGTTCTCATTTATGTGGTGGCAAAAAACCTCAGACGTTACCTACGTATGTATATCACACTACTATACATTTTTTACAGGATTTTTGGCTTTGAGGAGAAAAGTGTTGACAAAACACAATGATGAAAACAATATTTGTTTTGGAAATGTAATCCAAAAACAGACTCAGATGTATGTCAACACATACATCTAAGTAGTTCAGCAACTAATGCAGGCGCCTTCTCAGCTCTCCCCATTTAACAGAACTAGAGCGATGGTAGGAAGTGCCCAGGTTGCTGTGAATAATCAACTGTTGATCAAGTCTTGGCTAACCTTTTGTAAGTGGCCATTTATCAAAGGCGGCATTAAAGATAGCTTTTAAATTCACTAGACATTTATTTAAAGACTTGAAGATCCTCCAGTTGGAATGCCAGTGTGCCCAGGTATGTAACTCAATATTGGCAATAGAACATTCTCTCAGAAGACCTTTGCCTTCTTTTTTTTTTTTTTCTGAGGAAGATCAGCCCTGAGCTAACATCTGCCAATCCTCCTCTTTTTGCTGAGGAAGACAGGCCCTGAGCTAACATCTGTGCCCATCTTCCTTCACTTTATATGGGACACCGCCACAGCATGGCCTGACAAGCGGTGCGTCGGTGCGCACCCAGGGTCCAAGCCCAGGCTGCCAGCAGCGGAGCGCGCACACTCAACGGCTACACGACGGGCCGGCCCCAAGACCTTTGCCTTCTGTGGTCAGTTCACCAGTTGCACTTCCTGTTTGCACCTCTGTTCCAGGGCTTCCTGAGCACAGGTCAGTAGAGAACTTATTTACCAATGCAGTATGTCTGAAAACTATAGTCCAAAACCCTTGGGCAGACAAATGCTATTGATCCCAATGTCACATTCAGAAAGTCAGTGACCCATGTACCATATTCAGCAAATCCCCAGGCATGATGAAACTTGCTACAAAACCAAAAAGGGAAAATCTGGGAAGTAGGCCAAGATCCTAGGTGTCATTGTACAGCATTTAAGCCAACTCTGGTTTCAGAATTCTTTTGAGATTGTGACTTCATGATTGGAATGCATTCCACAGTGCTTGGCCACAGGTCATCATGCAAGAAATACACTGTAGGAGCCAGCCCCGTGGCCCAAGCGGTTAAGTGCTCAAGCTCCGCTGCAGCCGCCCAGGGTTCACCGGTTCGGATCCCGGGCGCACACGGACACACCACTTGGCAGGCCATGCTGTGGCGGCGTCCCATATAAAGTGGAGGAAGATGGGCACGGATGTCAGCCCAGGGCCAGTCTTCCTCAGCAAAAAGAGGAGGATTGGCAGAAGTTAGCACAGGGCTGATCCTCCTCACAAAAAAAAAAAGGAAGAAATACACTGTAAAATTGTGCTTGGATATTGTTAGCTTTTTGCAATAGGAGAATTTAATCCTTGGTAGAAAAGTTTGTTTTGTTTTTGAATTTCCATAGAATCTACTAGTGAGGCCTTACCAAATAGAAGATAGAAACTGGATTAGGACTTTCTCTCAAATATAATCTTGGGCTAATCCCTTATCTTCTACCTTCCCTGCCTGTTTCCAAAAACGCTGTGAAGAATTAATAAGAACACATTTTATTTAAGACGACATTGTTATAAGCACAAGGAAGACACGAGTCAAAAGATATAGACAAGAAATGTTAAGCCTCTGATAATAAGCTTTAACAAGTAATAGTATCCCTAATCAATCTATTAATGTGATGCAATCTCAATAAAAATGCAACAGAATTTTTTCTTAAGCCAAACTATTTCTCAAAGTCATATAGAAAAAATAAAAATAGACAGGAATTGCCTTAGGGAAAAGAAGAGCCAGAAGGGTAATGAGACTGACTATAGAGTAAAACATAGTGTAAAGCCACTGCGTAATAGTGTAGGGAGAGACGAGAGACCAATTCCCAGAAATCCATCAGGCAGACAAATAGTATATGGTGAATTTGGCATTTCAAATCATTCAGTGAGAAGAATCTAAAAGTACAAGATGCCGCTTTTCACCTCTGACACTGACAAAGTTCAAAAAGCTTGATATGCTGTGTTGGTCAGGGTACTAGGAAACAGGAACTCGCAGATGCTGCTAGTGGAGACATGAATGGGTATAACTCCTTTCAAAGACAGTTTGGCAATAGCTATCAGAATTGAAAATGCCCATACCGTTTAACTCAGCAACTTGCTTCTACAAATTTGTCCTTCAAATATTATACACGCAAAATGACTTACATATAAAGTAATTCATTGTAGAATTGTTGGTGATAGCTAAAGATTAGAAGCAGTCTGGCGCCGGCCCGTGGCTTAGCGGTTAAGTGCGCGCGCTCTGCTGCTGGCGGCCCGGGTTCGGATCCTGGGCGCGCACCGACGCACCACTTCTCCGGCCATGCTGAGGCCGCGTCCCACATACAGCAACTAGAAGGATGTGCAGTTATGACAGACAACTATCTACTGGGGCTTTGGGGGGAAAATAAATAAATAAAATTATAAAGATAAAAAAAATTAAAGGTATCCTGTATGCACAGGTATGGAACAAATCCCCAAGCTCTCTGGTCAAGTGAAAACCAAACTGTAGAACAGTGTGTATAGAATGTAGAGTATATAGAATGTATACTGTAGGGGGAGGGAAGTATAAAATACCTCTGGAAGATAAGAAATTAGTCCTAGTGTTAATGAAGCAAAGTGGGTCCGCTTCTTGGTGAGCTGAAATCAAAGCCTTCACCAGAAGTAGTTGTCACACAAAGTGAGATTTATTTGCAGCAAATAACCAGACCACAGGGAATCATTTCCAAAGCAGCGGCTCTCTGAGCAAGGGAAAGCAGAGGGCTTTTCTTAATATGGGGAATGCATATTCAAAAAGGAAGTTTCATCATCACATGTAGAGGTGAGTATTCGCTCACGCAGGTGCACACGCTTCCACATACGTCACATGTTATGGGACTAAGGCCTGAGCTGCTCCTGGGGCAGAGATCTTAACATTAAAATGAAGCAAAGGTGACTCTTGGGTACTTCTCCACCCGTCTGCACAGGCGTCACTTGTGCGTGGGGTTTGGACAGGTTCAGGGTGGTTGGTAGTTGAATCTCGTAACATAACTAAAGGAGAAGCAGTTAGATGCTTCCGAAACCTCTTTTGAGTTACTAGGGGCAGCTATTCAGTGACAATAGTGGTTTCCCCCAAAAAAGAGAATTAGATAACTGAGGGACGGGAGTAGGAGGGAGACTCACTTTTAGCTGTAGAGTCTTTTGTGCCTTTTGAATTTTTAATTGTATGCATGAGTCACCTGTGTGAAAGTGAGTTTTTTTTAAGAAACAACGAACAATACAACACTGATAGCAGAAATAAAATAATATGAAGAATAATCTCAGATAAATTTACATACCATAGTGTCTAAATAGCGTGGAATGTAAATGTTCCTTATTCTTTTCAGAATATGGAGCAATATAAATATGATTATTATCCCAGAGGCAGACATTGGGAGATTGTAGAATGCAGGAAATAGAAATGTCTTACCCAACATTTAGAGGAATAAAGGATCAGCATCTTTAAAAGTAGGATGATCTGACTATCTGTCCCAGTATTTTGAAAGATATACTTCAGTAACTGACATGTTGACCCAGACATGGCTTTAAGTCAACCTAATGACCTAAATAACTTTTAAAGTCATAACACTAGCCCATGAATCCTAGCCTTTGAGTGGCGCAAACATTTTAGGAATAGTATTTAAATATGTTCAACAAGGGCCAGCCCCGTGGCTTAGCGGTTAAGTGCTCACTCTCGGCTGCTGGCGGCCGGGGTTCGGGTCCCGGGCGCGCACCGACGCACCGCTTCTCCGGCCATGCTGAGGCTGCGTCCCACATACAGCAACTAGAAGGATGTGCAACTATGACGTACAACTATCTACTGGGGCTTTGGAGGAAAAATAAATAAATAAATAAAATTTAAAAAAATAGTAATAATAATACTTTAAATATGTTCAACAGGATTTAGGTGGAGCACTTCCTCACAGACCTAGGAACTCCCTTCTGAGTTTGTTGTTTGGTTTTACCTTTGAATTGTTTCTTGTTTCTTTTATGGAGTGAATAATGTTAGGCAAGGGGAAAAATGTAACCCAGATGGCTATGAAATCTGGTCCTTTCTGTGATGGAGAAGAAGCAAATTATGTAAGACCAAAACTGTAGCCACTTCTGCCTTCTAAAGACAATGGAATAATGATTTCCAGCCAGTGGGGAAGTATTTTCTCCCTACTTCTCACAGAGGCAAAGGAAAGCCTGTGCCAGCACTTCTTGCAGGCTCAAGGGTCACCTTCCCTTAGGTGAGCCATAGTTTTCAAAACACGATAATGGGTTTGGGGATATGCAAAGGCAGGCCTGGAAAAGACCAAAAGAGTTCTGCATATAAGGAGAACTGAGCTGATGAGTAGAGAACCCTAGAGCCCCAGTAATTTAAGGTAGGAAGATGTGAAAAGGGTCTCGAAGGGAAAGGGAAACCGAGCAAAACTTCCATCAAGTTTGCTCTATACACAGCTGCCTTGTATGAGGGATAACTTAAGGGGGGAACGAAGGGGAAAGAGCTGATATTCCTCACCTGGGACAGAGCAGTGCAGAACAGTAACAGAACATGGTGAGGCAGAACAGTTGATAAATGAAATTAATTCTCCAAATCCTGAGGGGATTGGAAAATGCATAAATTACTCAGATTTCTCTGAGGAGGGACCCAAGAGCTCAAGCTAATTTCCTTTGAATTTCAAAGGAAAAGGTAATCCAGCTGACGTCTGGTTAAACCTGCCTCCGCTGCAGACCTGCACAGTGAGACTGTGGCGTGGGCAACACGCTGTGTGTCAGCAGCTTGAAGAGGCGCGAGGGGGGTGCCGGCACCCGCCCCTGTCCTCTGAGAGTGAGCTGGCGGGTGTGCAACACCTGCTCAGGAAACCAGACTTCTTAAGGCTTCGAACTTCTCCTGAGATTCTTTACTCACTTCCTCCAAAGAACTTTGTAAGTTCTCTCTCCAAAGAACTTCCTAACTATTTACTCATAAAAATCTTTCCATGTTTTCTTCTAGTACTTTCATGAATTAATTTGTTTACATTTAAATCTGTTGCTCTGTCTCAAATTTACTTTGGTATATAGAGTGAAGTATTTTTTTTCACGTGGTCACTCAGGTAACTGTCCGACCACTTTTTATTGAATAATCAATCCTTTCTCTATTTAATTAAAATGCCAGGGCCGGCCCGGGGCTTGGCGGTTAGGTGCCTGCGCTCCACTGCTGGTGGCCCGGGTTCGGATTTTGGGCGTGGGCTGACGCACCGCTTCTCCGGCCATGCTGAGGCCTCGTCCCACATACAGCATCTAGGAGGATGTGCAGCTATGACATACAACTATCTACTGGGGCTTTGGGGGGAAAAAATAAATAAAATTTTTACAAAAAAAAATAATTAGGGGCCGGCCTGGTGGCGCAAGCGGTTAAGTGCGCGCGCTCCGCTGCGGCGGCCCGGGGTTCGCGGGTTCGGATCCCGGGCGTGCACCGACGCACTGCTTGGTAAGCCATGCTGTGGCGGCGTCCCATGTAAAGTGGAGGAAGATGGGCACCGATGTTAGCCTAGGGCCGTCTTCCTCAGCAAAAAAGGAGGAGGATTGGCGGATGTTAGCTCAGGGCTGATCTCCTCACAAAAAAAAATAATAATAAAATAATTAAAATGCCAGTTTTATCATGCTAAAATTCTTCATGTATAGGTCTATTTCTGGATTCTGAAATCAATTTCCATTGACTTCGTTCACAAAGCACACTGTTTAGATGCAGTTTTATAATGTTACAGTATTGTTTAAAAAGAGACAACAGACCCAAAATAGAGTCCCTTGCGCTAAGCCCCTTGTCAGCAAACCAAGACTTAATACCTAACCTAATTGCAATTTCAGCCTGTCCCAGGAATGTGACCTTTAACTAGTCAATCTGGAATTCCCTGGTCCACGGGGAGGGGGTGGGGGGGAGATCATCACAATAGACCCTGCCTTCCCCTAAGGAAGGTGCCCGTGCCTGGCACAACCCACTCCTCTCCCTGCCCCACAGCCTCTGCCTGGGAAAGCCTTCCATTGTGGACAGCTCATCAGAGTTCCTTTCTCTTAGCTAGGTAGGACACTAGAAGCTAAAAGCCAATTCGATTTTTAAATTCACTCAGTTGAATTTTGTTTTTTAACACTATCTTGTAGGGCTGGTTTTCCCTCATTATTCTGTCTTTTTTTCAGGTAAAATTCTTGGCTATTACTTTGAGAGTTTTTTTGTTTTCCAATAAGAACTTTAAAATCCGTTTCTCGGGCCAGCCCAGTGCTGTAGCAGTTAGTGCGCACGCTCCGCTGCAACGGCCCGGGTTCGCAGGTTCTGATTCCAGCGCTCACCGATGCACCGCTTGTGAGGCCATGCTGTGGTGGCGTCCCATATAAAGTGGAGGAAGATGGGCACGGATGTTAGCCCAGGGCCAGTCTTCCTCAGCAAAAAGAGCAGGATTGGCAGATGTTAGCTCAGGGCTGATCTTCCTCACAAAAAAAAAGAAAATCGGTTTTTCTACTTCTAAAAAATTTCTCTTGGTGTTTTCATTGAGATTATGTTAAGTTTCTAGATTAGTTGGAAGGAAGCAGACATCTTTACTGACATTGAGGCCTCCTATCCAAAAGAAGTATATGCTTTTCCACTCAAGTTTTGTTGTGTGTCCCTTATAGTTTTTGAAAGTTTTTTTTTGTATGGATTGTGAACATTTCTTAATTTTATCCTGAAGTATTTTATCCTTTTTGTGACCATTATATATGGCCTCTTTTACCCATTGTTTTCTCAGTGGTTGTTATTTGTATATGTTAGGCTGACCCGTATGAAATTGCCATTTCTGTAAGTCAAAAAAGGTTAGTTCAATATTGGCAATTTCTTTTTTGTGTGTGTGTGTGTGAGGAAGATCAGCCCTGAGCTAACATCCATGCTAATCCTCCTCTTTTTGCTGAGGAAGACCGGCTCTGAGCTAACATCTATTGCCAATCCTCCTCCTTTTTTTTCCCCAAAACCCCAGTAGATAGTTGTATGTCATAGTTGCACATCCTTCTAGTTGCTGTATGTGGGACGCGGCCTCAGCATGGCCGGAGAAGTGGTCCAGCAGTGCACGCCCAGGATCTGAACCCGGGGCACCAGTAGCAGAGCGCGCGCACTTAAGCGCTAAGCCTTGAGGCGGGCCCCAGTATTGGCAATTTCACATAGTGTCCCTAATAGGAAGGCTAATCATTTTTTTATATTTACTTTGTTCATAATTACCTTAGTGAATTCTCATGATGTTTGTCATACTTTTTCAGGTGCTTTTCTTGAGTTTTTCAGGTGTGTAATTATACCATCTATAAACAATGATTAATCTTAACTCTATCTTTATAATCCAATTTTTATATCTCTTATTTATTTCTGTTGTCTAATTGTGTAGGCTATTACCTCCAGAATGGTGATAGTTGGTTATAATGGTGAGGGTAGACATCCTAGTATTTCCCTATACAGCATAGGCTTTCTGCTTATATCATATATGTATGATATAACATGATCATATAAGCATTTTAATCAAGAATGGTTGAGATTTTCAGCATTTTTGGAGATGATCATATGATTTTTCTCTTTTTAAACACTAATATGGTGAATTATGTAGATATATTTCCTAAGATGGAGTCATCTTTGCATTTCTTATATGAATCTTACTTTATTAAAATGTGCCACTCTTTTTTTTAAATGAAATACATTTGACATATTATGTTGGTTTCAGGTATACAACATCGTGATTCAACATTTGTATACGTCACACAATGGTCACCACAATAGGTCTAGTTACCCTCTGTCACCATACAAAGTTAATACAGTATTATTGACTGTAGTCTCCATGCTGTACATTACATCCCAGTGTCTTGTTTGTCTTATAACTGGAAGCTTGTACCTCTTGATCCCCTTCACCTTGTTTCACCCATTCCCCCCCAACCCCCCTCCCCTCTGGCATCCACCAGTCTGTTCTCTGTATCTATGAGTCTGTTTCTGTTTTGTTTTGTTAGTTCATTTGTTTTCTTTTTAGATTCCACGTGTAAGTGAAATCATACAGTATTTGTCTTTCTCTGTCTGGCTTATTTCACTTAGCATAATATCGCTAGGTCCATCCACGTTGTCACAAATGAGAGGATTTCATTCTTTTCTGTGGCTGAGTAGTATTCCATGGTATATACATATCACATCTTCTTGATCCGTTCGTCTGTTGATGGGCACTTAAATTGTTTCCATATCTTGGCTATTGTCAGTAATGCTGCAGTGAACCTAGGAATGCATATATCTTTTTGAGGTACATATATCTATTCTTTTTATATGATATATATTTTTTTAATTTTATTTATTTATTTACTTTTTCCCCCAAAGCCCCAGTACATAGTTGTGTGTCATAGGTGCACATCCTTCTAGTTGCTGTATGTGGGACACGGCCTCAGCATGGCCGGAGAAGGGGTGTGTCGGTGCGCACCCGGGATCCGAACCCGGGTCACCAGCAGCAGAGCGCATGCACTTAACCGCTAAGCCACGGGGCCAGCCCTCTTTTTATATGATATTGACTCTGTTTGCCAATATACTTTTTGGAGTCTGCACGTTGATATTCATAAGTACTTTTGGTCTGTGGTTTATGTTTTGTGTTACTTTTCTCAAGTTTTGGGATCATTTGTAGCCTGGCTTCATCATGAGGGTCTGGAGGGTCTAGAACATTTGGTGTCATCTCTTACTTAAAAGTTGGTAGAATTTACTAGTAAAATCATCTGTGATTAGGGCATTATTTATTTATTTTGGCTAGGGAGGTTGACAACTTTTCACATTTCTGTCATAGTAATTGCTATGTTTTGATTGTCTATCTCTTCTGGGGACAACATTGGTAATTAATGTTTTACTAGAAAATCATCCATTTTGTGCATTTAAAAATTTTTTATTTGCATAGAGCTGAACAAAATAAGATTTTAGAAGTCTTTTAATTGCCCCATGTCTGTGGTTATTAATCCATTTCCATTTCCTATTTTTAGTATTTGTGCTTTCTCCACTAAAAACAATTAATCAGGGCCGGCCCCGTGGCTTAGTGGTTAAGTGAGCGCGCTCCACTGCTGGCGACCCGGGTTCGGATCCCGGGCTCGCACCGACGCGCTGCTTCTCTGGCCATGCTGAGGCCGCATCCCACATACAGCAACTAGAAGGATATGCAGCTATGACACACAACTATCTACTGGGGCTTTGGGGGGAAAAAATAAATAAATAAAATCTTTAAAAAAAAAAACAATTAATCATTAATTTCATTGGTTTTTTCGATTTATTTATTAGTACTATCATTTTTCTGTTTTCTAATTCCTTAATATCTACTTTTATCTTTATGCATTCCTTCTTTTTGCTGTATTTGGTATAATAATGCCAGTTCATGCCTAATGTAGTATTTTGGAAATTATTTATATACATAAAAATTAATATGCCTTTTTTTAATGAGGTAACATATATAAATTTCAGGTGTACATCATTATATTTTGATTTCTGTGTAGACTACATCATGTTCACCACACAATGACTAATTATAATATGCCATTTCTATTGCCCCCCATATGAAGAATTTTAAAAAGAAAGAGAATTAAATTTTAGTGAGGAGAAAAGGAATGAAGTCTTTAATTCTTTTTCTTTCTTTTAGGTAAATATAAATTTAACTGTCTTGTGCTTTTTGATTTTGGAATTGTTGACAATTCATTTTTCTTAAGTAACAAACCTAATATGACAATAGGAGTAAAAAAAGATGCTGTTTTTATTGACTTTCTTTAAAATGGCCTTCCTCTGCTCCCTTATCTCTTAATAAATTACTATACAGTAGGTCAAGCTATAATATGAAGATCAAGGAAAAATACATCCCCAGTTTCTCTCCCTGCCACAAAGTTGCTTTATCTGTTAATTTAATTGTTTAGATACCTAGCAAGTATTCCTGTTGGTGTGTGGTTTTGATATTATGAGCCAGTTAGTTCCATTCCTTTTAGTTCACTTCAATTCAACAGTCCTTTACTGTGTGCCTGCGACTGTCCCGGATGCTGGAAAGAAAACCCCTGAAACCAACCTCTCCTCCCTCACCCCAAGGAGCTCACAGCCTGTTCTGTTGGTACGGATTGCTCTTCTAACCTCCATCAGAGTTTGCAGAAATGTGTGTCACAAGACAGGACAGGGAGAAGAGAAGATGGCTTCACCCAGATCATTTGCCATAACTGCAAAAACAAGGAACAAAAGTTGAGCTGGTTAATATGCATGCTCAGTAGTCGGAAGGATCCTGACTGCAATATCACTTGTAGCAACGCTCATGAGCCTGAATGAAGCTCTTGTTTGACTCTCTAAATCCTGCCAGTGTTGAATCCCCAGATTGTATTTCCCTGGAAAAAGCTTTGGTCCTGCATGCTCTGCCAAGGAGAGTTGAAGGTGAGGAGGCCTCCATTTCCCCACAGCTTCTCTCAGTTCTTGATGGCAGCAGATCCTGGGAGTGCTAGAAGCAGTTTACACACAAGCTAGTGAAAGAGTTTAATTACCTTCCAAGATTTTGATTTCTTGCAAATGCAAAATACCCTCAATTATTTCAATTCTTACATTCCACATAGAAGTTGGAAGGAATATGCATGTATAAGATATGTTTATTATTTCTTACTTGAAATAGTTAATTCAAAATAATCAGCATTATCCTCAGGGACACTCTGATGGTGGAAGTGGCCTTACATTTAACGTGAAATTGCTAGGAAAGCACAGGGTTTTGGGCCTATTACTTATTTGAACACATTAGAAACCAGAAGGCAAAGCAAGAATGTAGTCGTATACAATAGTATACCTTTGGAATATTTCAGTAAATTTGGATCTTATATTTCTTGTACAATGAAAAAGGTAAGCATCCGGAGTCTCTGGAATAACTAGTCAGTCAGTTTATAAACACTGTTGGGGAAGAAGATATCTGCACCCAATGAATAATGGCCCCCAAGAGGAAGGTGTTTGCTAGTTGGAGCTCAGGAAATGGTCCCTCTGGGCTCACTCTACTAGTGATAGAAATTAGTGTCCCAACAACACTCATTTCTCACCCGTATCCTATCTGGGAAGTCTCAGCTCTCACTGTCTCTCGCTTTTTGTAATATACACACAGAGCCTAGTTCTCGTGTGGGGGACATTGTTTTACTTTTAAGGCTATTTTGCATCTTTATACCATTATATTTTTATGAAATTGTCTCCGTGGTAACATAATTTAAAAGAATCGTAGAATATCTTCCTCATGGTTTTTGAAAGTTAAATTTCTCCTGTGCCTCCTGTAATGACTCATCAACTTCCTGGTCACTCTTCTGCTATTTTAGTTTGTCCGTGTCTGCCTTAAACTGTAACACTTTGCACAGGGAAGTATGCTCTAGTTGCAGTTAACAAGAGCAGAGGAGTGCAGTGGGTCTCGGGCCTTCTTTGTCCGGCCCACGGGAGCCCTCTGACAGCCAGGCCGCTTTATTGACGCCCATTACATCGCAGTGGACTAAACGTCCTACGCCTGTGTCATGTGAATTGCCAAGCGTCCAGGTGTTCTCAGTTGATTTTTGGATCCTGAGCTCAGATAAATTGTACTTGTGAAAGTTCTTGATTGTAAATAACAGAAACCACCTACGGTTCCTTAAGCAAAAATGGAATGCATTGGATGGGTGTCTTGTAGCTCCTGGAATCAAAAAAGATGTGGATGTATCAGATGGGACCCAAGGGAGGCAAGGTCTAGATGAGTTGTCACCTCAGTAACAGGCTACTCAGGACGTGCCACTTGCCAGCAGGTCACTCACCGCCCCAAGATTGGCATCACCACCACTGGATACCTAACAGCCCCGTGGGGGTTCTGCTGTCGGTGGACATGCACCCTGCCCTTCCAGGCTCACTGCCCCTGCAGAGCCACCCTGAAGCGTCTGTAATTGACCTGAGCCTTGTTGTCACTCCCTCAGGACATAGTCCAAGGTGGCAGCATTTGGTTGGCTGTGCTTAGGTCTTGTCTTTGCTTATGTCCCAGGGCAATAGCTGCCCTTCGGCTTCCATAGTGGAGGAAGAGCTGCTTCCCTATTATTATCTTAGGATTCCCCCCAAATTAGAAAAGCTTTTGGATGTTGGGCAACCCAAATTATAAATATCTACTATGTGTAAATTTTCACTTTATTGATTTGGGTTCATCACTTGAGAATAATATCTTTCAAGTAATGATTCTGTCATCCAGTTAGTTATCATTCCCAGGTTTCTGCAGCTACAGACTTTCTAAGCTAGTCTTTTGTGTTTCTCCAGACTCAGTCAAAGGATTGCACACAATAGTGTCAGGAGTGAGCATTGTGACCAGGCTTCCCTCTGGTTTGAGGACCACACATTAATCTTCAGAAAATGGATGTCCAACCAGCTATCGTTATCCTAGTTGCTAATCACACATCTCCATCCTGCCACTTAAATAACAGATATTAAGAAAGATTTTATTCGATGCCTTGCAAACATCTAGATACACTGGATCTCCACCAGTACCCTTATCTACCGTCAACCTACAAAAACAGAAACCAGTTTAAGGGGCAAAGCTTTTATTTGGGATCAAAGAAGGGGAGCACAAAAACCCAAATAGTGTCCCGATTACAGAAGAGGGGCTCAGGGTTTTTATGGGAAAAAGGGAGATGAAGTGAGTTGTATTAAAGAAGAGTTCATTGGTGCTAGATGAGGTAAGGCTAGACATGTATTTCATAGATTCGCTTGAGATTCGGTCATCAGGCAAAAGGCTAGACTTGTACTTCATTGATTGGTCAGCAATCCGGTTTCCATCAGTTCTTTTTTCTTTTTTTTTAAATAATTTTATTTATTTATTTATTTTTCCCCCCAAAGCCCCAGTAGATAGTTGTATGTCATAGCTGCACATCCTTCTAGTTGCTGTATGTGGGACGCGGAGCACGGCCAAAGAAGCGGTGAGCCGGTGTGCGCCCAGGATCCGAACCCAGGCTGCCAGCAGCGGAGCACATGCACTTAACCGAAAAGCCATGGGGCCAGCCCTTCCATCAGTTCTTTTTTTTTTTTTTTAATAATTTTATTTATTTTTCCCCCAAAGCCCCAGTAGATAGTTGTATGTCATAGTTGCACATCCTTCTAGTTGCTGTATGTGGGACGCAGCCTCAGCATGGCCGGAGAAGCAGCGCCTTGGTGTGGGCCCGGGATCCGAACCCGGGCCGCCAGCAGCGGGGTGCGTGCACTCAACCACTAAGCCACGGGGCCGGCCCCCCTTCCATCAGTTCTTAACAGACAGGATATCCCTGTCTTTACTGACTTCTTGGAATGTTGTTTCATATAGTCCAGCTTGGAAGATAAAGAAAACAAGACGTGTAAGGCAATTCCTCTGCCATGGCTGCTCTGGCTCTATTTTAATATGGCTCCACTCCTGTCATCTTTCAAACTACCAATCTATTAAACCTATCAATTTTGTTGACATGTTCTGTGCAGTAGCCACCAAAGATATGAAGATAATAAGGGCAGACAACAAGGATTTAAAATGTAAATTTTCTCTTCTTCATGTCCCAAAGATAATGGGAATTAAAAAGTAAACTATTGAACTTCGGGAAATAAATATTACCTTCACAGTATTATTTTTTCTAATTACATTTTTTTTAATTTACTTTTTACTATTCTCAACAGACGACATATAATTAAAGAAAAAAATCTGTTTCCTATCTCACTGGAGACAATTGTGTTTAAGGGGAATCTTCGTTATCACACCAGGGAAGTGAGGTCTAGAGCAGTTTGCTCTCACATGGCTTAGAGAGCTATTCTTGCAATTTTTCTGTAAGTTTGAAATTATTTAATATAAAAATTACCTTTAGCATTTAAAAAACAAGAGGCTATCAGAGACATCCAGGTAAAAAAGGATACGGTAATGGCCAATGAAATGAACACAGTTTTTTAAAATAGTAAGACAAATATTTACCTAGAGAAGTCAAACAAGGGGAGGGTCTTCACCAAATGCTGTGAATTCCAATAACTAATTGCTAAATAAGGCTCTTGAGCCATCCACATTCATATTCTTGAATCCCAGTTTAAATGATTAATCCTGATTGTTAAATAATCCTAAACACCAAAGTATTCCTCCCTCCACCCCCAAGAGGAGGACACAACCTCCAACTGCGTGAAAGAAAGCTGGTTCAGGATATTTTAACAAAACTTCAGAAAAGCAGAGCCTAAATATTCTAAGACTGCATATTGCCTAGTTGATGTCTATCTCCTTCGTTCCTTGCCATAACCTCAGGTCTCAGAAAAGTGGAAAGACACAAGATTTCCAGCCCTAAAACTGTGGTATAGAGAAGAAAACAAACTGGAACCCACTGGTTTCAGATAATTATAGAGGAAAAAGAATCCTGATTCAAAGCAAACAGAAAGTAGGAAATCTAGATAGAATGTGAGCAGAATGAGAAAAAATGCAAAGCTATTTTACAAATGACGAGATTTTCACATAATTGATGTATATGGGGTGACTTCTGGTTCAAAACTGATTCATTTTGAACTAAAGAGGCCTGACTTATGGCCTGTCAAGCTTACGTTGTACATCTGCTTTAGCCATTAAGGAACGCACTCTCTTAAGAATGCACACTTCCCCTCCTATGCCCTACTGGTAACACCCCCGCCCCATATTAGTCCCTTCCCCAGGACAACAGAGTCCTGTTGACCTGCTAATTTGCAACTGAATAACTGTGAAACTTTGATAACTATGTATCCTGGGCATGTTTAATGTATGTTCTTTGTTCTAAAAAGGTGTAAGACTGACTGAAAACCATGCTTCTCCAAAACACTCTCTTCCTTTGTGGAAAATGCCTTCCTGGGTTATAATCCTTACTCTGGCTCAAGTACAACTCCCCTTTTCTCTTCTACCTATAGAATAGTTATTGGTTATTTTGTGCCAACACAAATATACTTGCTTTTTTAACAATTCAAAGAAAGGAAAAGAGCATAAACTTGATAAAGGGCCCAACTTAGAGTAACCCTAGAAACAAGGGAATTGCCTACAAGTGCTTTATACCACAAAACAACATTTTAAGAACATGAGTTAAATAAAACATGAGCTCAAATATCCTGTAATAAAAAAATTAAAAAGCAGAATTAGTTGAAAGAAAATGAGGACAAAATAACATAATTATGAAACAAAATAAAAACAGCAAGGAACAGAGTAGAAAGAGCTAAAACTTGAGTTACTAATATGGGGCAAAGGTTTGAAGTAATCACAGTAAACACAGCTTAAAAAAAAAAAACCAAGAGATTAAAGTAAGTAGAAAAGAGGTAGTGTTACCTAGCCCCAAGGGACAGATGACCCACAAGTGGGTCCTTTTGCCCGGAGCCGCCCTCACCAATAGAACAAGACGGCTAGGAATAGCAGAGCAGAAATAGTATTCGTTGATCAATGAGTGGAGGAGGCAGAGCTCTGGAGGAGGCAGGGCTCATGCTCTAAAACACCTTGTCCCCGAAGGGAAGGTGGGCAGGGCTTTTATGGGATGTGAAGGGAGAGGGGTCTCCACATCATCGCTCGGGCAGCGACATTTGGGGCATGTGCAGATCTTCCCTTCTTTTTTTTTTTTTTTTTATAATTTTTTATTTATTTTTTCCCCCAAAGCCCCAGTAGATAGTTGTAGGTCATAGCTGCACATCCTTCTAGTTGCTGTATGTGGGACGCGGCCTCAGCATGTCTGGAGAAGTGGTGCGTCAGTGCACGCCCGGGATCTGAACCCGGGCCGCCAGCAGCGGAGCCCACGCACTTAACCGCTAAGCCACGGGGCCGGCCCAGATCTTCCCTTCTTGCACACAGCAGCTTTTGCACGTGTTTCCTTTTGCACATGGCACCCCAGTGCCATCTTGGACCTTTCTGGTTTGGACTGGTTCTGCGGTTTGGCCATCTGGCAATGTTCTGCCTTGGTTCCTATAAGCAAGCACAACTTAAAAAACAAAGCATTAGACATGGAAAATGTTTTAGGGACTTCCCTGGGTGACAGTAGGTAATAGGGACTAAATAAAGATTATCTGATATAATCACAAATGTGTCCCTGAAATAGTAAACGCATCAAATTAAACAAACATATTCAAGAGATATTCCTAAAACAAAGAAAAGTGAATCTGCAGAACTGAAGAACACGTATTTCAGGAAACTTCAACATGGAACATTCAACACTGAGATATCTCTTGGCCTAATGTTGAAATTCACAAGTCATGAAAGAATTCTTCAGGTGTTCAGACAAACACATCACATTATCTGCAGGGATGGACTGGCCTCAGAGTTCCGTGGCAGAAGTCAGGAGCGGTGACTAAATGTCTGTAAGCAAGAATGTCTGATCCAAATAGGTTATTACTCTGGTATACATGGAACTACAGGACCAGGAACAGAATTTGTCACCCAAAATATGCCTCTTAGGCATAAGGGCTATTTTGAGCTATGATTATTAAGACACAGGAAAATCTCTGACAACCTAGTAGGATTACTCTTTTGTAAGGGAAATTTGCATTTATCAGAGAAATCTCCATTTGTAAGGGTGCCTCCCACTCTGTGCCAGGAAGAGGAGGATGACTCTAAATCTCTAGAAACTCTTATCAATAGGGAAGGCAATGACTTAAATCCGCATAACAATTTTACTCTTGTTTACTGTGCTTTTCCCAGTCAGGCCATTTTTCAGGGGCAGTGAGCCAGCCAGGAGCATGTGCAGAAGAGAAAATTTTGATCTGCCAATCGAAACTCATCCTGCCAGGGCTTCCACATAACAGCTGGCCCTCCCTGCTCCCTGAATCCTTACCCCCTACCTTGGACGGGCGAGACAGATTTGGGAGCCTGGCCTCCTATGTCCTTGCCGGTCGACCTCGCAATAAAGCCTTTCTTTCCTCAAAAGCTGGCTTCTTTGGGCATCAGGTGGCACAGACGTTCCCAAACATGAAAGAAATCACGAGCCACACAGCACCCATGAGCCTCTCTCAAAACAACTACTTAATGATGGTATCTTGGTATTTAAAAGAAGAAATAAAATAAGAAAGTGATGAGATTTTCACATATTGAGGTATATGGGGTAACTATTCAGGTTCAAAACTGATTTGGCTTGAACTAACAAGCCTGGCTTATGGCCCATCAAACATACACTGTACCTCTGCTGAACCATTAAAAGAATGCACTCTCTTAAGAATGCATACTTCCCCTCCTACAGCCTATTGGTAATGCCCTATTGGTAACGCCTGGATTAGTCCCTTTCCTGACATCATGATCACGTTGACCTGTTAATTTGCAACTAAATACCTTTTGAAATTTTGATGAAAATGTATCCTGGGTGTCTTTAACGTACGTTCTTTGTTCTAAAAAGATATAAGACCGTACTGAAAACCATCCTTCTCCGGAACACTTTCTAAGGCCTTCCCGGGTTATAATCCTCACTCTGGCTCAAGTAAACTCACCTTATTTCTCTTATCTATAGTGTGGTTATTGGTTATTTTGCATCGACACAAGGAACAGAGAAGCCACACAAAAGGCTTTTGGGGAACACCAAATCCATGTGACTGTAGACCAGTGCAAACTGCCGGACTGTCACTGCAGAGAATGTTAATGTTACAAACTCATCAATGTAAAAATCATAATATGAAAGTTGGGGAGCGAGGATGTGAAGATGGGAGAAGGTATGAGAATGTTATTATGCCATCTTTCATAGATGGGGCCAGTCAATGGATGATATTGAAACATGTGGCTCAAATAATGATTGTCAAAATCTCTTCTTAATCTTAAAGAGATCTTTTAGGAGCTAATATTTCTTATAAAAAAGATAAATTTATTGGAAATTTAGCAATTGTTTTCATTTCACTTCAATTTTGTTTTCTATTAAATCCAAGTTGTTTTCTTCTGTGAAATTCAAGTAAAACTAAATTGAATATTATTATTTGTTTGATAGTAAAGGAGCCTTAACATGTGATGATGTCACACCCATGGGGTTAGGACAATATAGGTGCACGTTAAATAGTGTTATCCCCCCCTTAAAAAATGTACGTTTATTTGATTGTGCTCATATCTACTAAGCCAGTGGATTTCAAATTACGCTTTACATGGTATACACATTTGCCAAACTCATCAAATTGTACACTTAAAATGGATGTATCTTATTGGATGTAAACTTAACTTGATAAAGTTAATTTAAAATTTTTTTTTTTAATTACGCCCCATTGAAATCTGTATAGAGGAGCAGGGAAGAAATGGTGAAGGTGAGTGGGCAGGACTTTCCCCTCCCCCAACTCCCACCCATTTCTGTTTAATTAATCTCAGCATTTTGGTATTTGTTTCTTTTTTTTGTGAGATCAGCCTTGTGCTAACATCCGCCAATCCTCCTCTTTTTTTGCTGAGGAAGACGGCCCTGGGCTAACATCTGTACCCATCTTCCTCCACTTTATATGGGAGGCCGCCACGGCATGGCTTGCCAAGCAGTGCGTCGGTGCGCGCCCGGGATCCGAACCAGCGAACTCCGGGCCGCCGCAGCGCGCGCACTTAACCGCTTGCGCCACCGGGCCGGCCCCGGTATTTGTTTCTTTTACACAGACTTCAACATCAAGTTCCATAGCTTTAAGGAAGAAAAAAAACACTACCATTTTAAAAGTAGGTGTCAATTGGCCTGTGTAGGGGAAGAGGGAGAATATCCCCCTCTGCCCCTTCCCTTAAGGTTCTTATGGCTGGCCAAATAATTAACAAGACAGGTTAGCAGGGGAAAATAATACCAAGTTTAATAACATGTATACATGGGAGAAACCAGGGACACTGCGTTTCTCAACACAATAGCAGAAATTCTCGTCTTAAATACCATATTCAGCCAATGACAAAGGAGGATGTTGGGGGTGGGGGGAGTCAGTTACAGGAGATCATCACTAAAGCACTGTAAACAAGAGTAAGGTTATTATGCAGATTTAAGGCCTCACCTTCCACATTGATAAGTCTCTAGAAATGAGGCCATCCCCCCTCTTCCCAAAACAGAGAGGGAGATACCTTTACAAATGGAGATTTCCCTTATAAATGTAAATGTTTGCCTGGCAACTCCTCGCAGGGCCATCCAGAGAATGTGGCCAGAGAGACAGAACTTCTGATAAGATGGGCTTGTGGGTGCCTTTCCTATTGTAACATCTATTTTACATTATATTACAGCCATCAGATAGAAGATCTGTTCCAGGAAGGAGTTACTATGTCCAATTCTTTAGGCAGTTAGTGGGGGAGGTCAAATGTCCGTCAGAGAAAACAATCAAGGTAAAGAGATATATTTCAGGGTGGCCAAATCTTGATCTCCCACACTTGAATATAAACATAAATTGTGTACAGCTGTAGGTGGTGGGGAGGAGGAATAAGCTAACAAAATAATTCCAGTGAATTAAAGGTAACTTTTAAACAAACATTTCTGGAGAAGGCACACTTATCTGCTATCCAGAGTGGCTTCAATCCAGTTCTTCCTGAACAGATGGAGATGGTCTCCAGATGGTGTTTGGTGCTTCTGGATGTGTGAATGGGCCTCAGTGGGGCTTGGAAAACCCCAGGGCTCCACAGCAACCCTCAGCCCTGCTCAAGTTACCAGCAGGCCCAGGCTGGGGAGCAGCTGGCTGCGGTGCTACCGGCACAAAACCTTTCCACTGTCTCTAACAATTTTCCCCTCAATTTTGCCATGTTTTGGCGGCTGTGGGGCCTCTTTTTCTCCTCCCTTTTGATTTGCCTAATGCTTCAAGCCACAGGGGAGACCCAAAACCCTGCAGAACATCCCGGAATGCAAAGCATTTGCAATGAGTCACAGCTGCAGAGGGGCCAGCAAGGGCTGTTGCAGACTCAGAGAGGGAGTGAGGAGGGTCAGGCGCAGCAGCTGCAGAGCTTGAGACAAGGCTGGACCCAGGAAAGAGCGGGGCAGCACTGGCTGGAATGAGGAAGGAAAACAACGAGGACAGGCTGCACTGGGACTGCTCCTCTGAAACTTCCCCACCTGCTCTGCATGGAGCTCTTCTATGCCACAGTCTCTAAATCCTAAACATTTTCCCAGGAAAAACAACCTTCCAGAGCATAGAGGATTGCAAGTCGGCTTTTTTGTGTGTTTGTGAGGAAGATCATCCCTGAGCTAACATCCAAGGCCAATCCTCCTCTTTTTTGCCGAGGAAGACTGGCCCTGGGCTAACATCCGTGCCCATCTTCCTCCACTTTATATGGGACATGCATGGCCTGACAAGGGGTGCAATGGTGTGGGCCTGGGATCCGAACCTGGGGTTTGCGAACCCAAAGCGGAGCGCGCGTACTTAACCTCTGTGGCACCAGGCCAGCCCGGCAAGTCGGCCTTTGGAAAATGATCCCCGACAGTCCTCTCACCAACAATCAGATAGCTGAGCCCACAGAGCTGGGCAGTACGCTATGTTAAGGCGCACTTTAAAACCACAGAGGGCGTTCTCTGCCGTCACGCCAATAACAGGGCGTTCTCTGGCTCCACTTGAAGGCCCTCCTCCCTTTTAAGGCCTGGAGTGAGCATTCAGGTGTCAAAACATTACCCCTTTAAATCTTTTTATTAATAACTATGAATAGAGGATACATTCATAATATTCGTCCAAAATATTTGGAAAACTGCAGAATAAGAAGTGTTCCTCTCACATCTGCCCATCCAGCCACCTAGTTCTCCATCCAGAAGCAAGCTCTGTTACTCGTTTCTTGTGTATTTTTCCAGAAGTGTTCTTCGCATGTACAAGCATGTCTGATATATATAAAGCTTTGTACAAATAGCATGCATTGCCCAATGTTCCATTCTTTGTTAATAACTTTGGAAACTGTTTCATATCAGTACAAATAGAACTCTCGTGGGCCTGCCCGGTGGCATAGTGGGTAAGTTAAGCAGTAACCTACTCACCCCTCATCGAGCCACGTGGCGTCCCACACAGAAGAGCTACAGCTCTACAACTGGGATACACAACTATGTCCTGGGGCTTTGGGGAGAAAAAAGAAAAAGAGGAAGATTGGCAACAGATGTCAGCGCAGGGCCAATCTTCCTGAAAAAAAAAAACACTTGTGTTTATTTGTTCATTTTAACTAGATATTTAAACGGTACCCTGTTAATACGCATGCTGGTTATTTTCAATCTTTTCCCTGTTACAAACTGCACTTCAGTGAATATCTTTGATCATGTATCATATGCAGGTATACATAGAGGTCAAATTTCTAGAGGTGAGATTACTATGTCATATTTTGACATTTTGATAGATATTTTGTCAAATTACCATCCATAGAGATTATGCCAATTTATACTCGCATGCATGAGAGTGCCTGTTTCCCCTATTGCTCAACACAGGATTATCCAACTTTTTTACCTTTGCCAATTGATAGGTTAAAAAATGGTAGCTCATTGTAATTTTTTTTTCTTTTTTTGTGAGGAAGACCAGCCCTGTGCTAACATCTGCCAATCCTCCTCTTTTTCCTGAGGAAGACTGGCCCTGGGCTAACATCTGTGCCCATCTTCCTCTACTTTATATGGGACACCGCCACAGCATGGCCTGACAAGCAGTGCGTCAGGATCTGAACAGGCAAACCCTGGGCCACCACATTGGAGTGTGTGCACCTAACCGCTTGTGCCACTGGGCCGGGCCCGCTCATTGTAATTTTAATGTGGTTTCTTCTTATTGTAAATGAGGCTGAGCATCTTTACCTAGGTTTGAGAGCCACTAGTATTTTCTTTTCTGTGGACTGTGTTCTCTGCCCATTTTCTTTTTTGTGTGTGTGAGGAAGATCAGCCCTGAGCTAACATCTGATGCCAATCCTCCTCTTTTTTCGCTGAGGAACACTGGCCCTGGGCTAACATCCGTGCCCATCTTCCTCTACTTTATATGGGACGCCGCCACAGCATGGCTTGACAAGTGGTGCGTCAGTGCACACCCAGGATCCGAACCCACAAACCCCGGGCCGCCAGAGCAGAGCGCAGGCACTTAACCACTTTGCCACCGGGCCGGCCCCATCTGCCCATTTTCCATTGCATTGTTTGTTCTGACTTGTTGAACTCTACGTATTAAGGAAATCAGCCTTTTGTCAATGTATATACAGAAAATTTTTTTCCAGTTTGTTTTTTCTTCCCTCTTTTCCTTCCCTGTAGTATTTAGATAGTATTTCTCCTGAAGTTATGAAAATTTCCCCTCATATCTTCTACTATAAGATATATTATCTTGTATTTAGCATTTAAATCTGTGATCCAGTCAGAATTTATTGTAGTGGCAGGATAGATAAATAGGGCTCCATCTATATCTTTCTCCAGATGGCTATCCAGTTGCTCCAACACCATTTATCCAATAATCCAATCCTCCCCCCCATTAAGCTGAAATGCTACCTTTGTCAGAAACTAAGTTTCCATTGGGCCGGCCCCGTGGCTTAGCGGTTAAGTGCGCGCGCTCTGCTGCTGGCGGCCCAGGTTCGGATCCTGGGCGCGCACTGAGGCACTGCTTCTCCGGCCATGCTGAGGCTGCGTCCCACATACAGCAACTAGAAGGATGTGCAGCTGTGACATACAACTATGTACTGGGGCTTTGGGGGGAAAAATAAATAAAAAGAAACTAAGTTTCCAAATATATTTGTGTAGCAGTTGCTGCATAACAAATCACCACAAATTTAGTGACAAAATAACACACATTTATTACCTCACAGTTTCTGTGGCTCAGGAATCCAGGCTCAGGTTAGCTGGGTCCTCTGCTTGAGGGTCTGTCACAAAGCTGCAGTCAAAGTGTCAGCCAGGCCTTGAGTCTCATCTGAGGCTTTCCTGGAGAAGGATTTGCTTCTAAGCTCACATGGCTGTTGGCACGATTCAGTTCCTTGTAGATTGTCAGACTGAGGGCCTCAGCTCCTTGCTGGCTGTCTGCTGGGGGCTACTCTAAGTTCCTTGCCCTAGGGCCCTCTCCATATGGCAGCTCATTTCATCAAAGCCAGCAAGGGAGAGTCAATAGGGAGAGTCCGCTAGCAACATGGAAGTTACAATCTTATCCAATATACAGAAGGGCCATTCCATCATCTATGCCACAGTCTGTCATCTGTGCCATATTCATGGTTAGAAGCAGGTCACAGGTCCCACTCACACTCAGGGGGGGATTACACAAAGGAGTGAATACAGGAGGTGGAGATTCACTGGGGGCCATCCTAGAGTCTGTCTGCCTTCCGGCCCCCAATGCTTCATGTCCGTCCCACATGCAAAATGCACCCACCTCCTCTCAAGTTCTCTAAAAGTCTCATCCCATTACAGCATCACTTCGAGATGCAGAATCTTATCATCTAAATCAGGCCCAGGTGTGGCTGAGGTTCCTCAGGTCTAGGTCCAGCTCCTGGAACACGATTCTTCTCCATCCGTGAACCTGTGAAACTAATGTGACAAGTTCTCTGCCCACACACCCAACACACAATGGTGGACAGGCAAAGGACAGCAGCCAGAGACACTCCCATCAAAACGGAGGAAAGCAGGAGGCACAGACGGGTCACTGTCCGCAGCAGTTCCCAGGGTAGGCTTGTTCAAAGTTTCTGTAGCTCAAGAGCAATATCATTCTATTTTACCCATTTGTTTTCTCTTGCTCCTCTCTTTATATATACATATATAGTTCCTTTTTTGTTACTCCTCTCTTAATCACCACCACCATCATCACTTCCGTTGTGCCTACTAAGTTCCAAGTACTGTTCTAAGTGCTCTATGTATGTTAACTGATTTAACTCTCACAACAGCCCTGCGAGGGTAGGTGCTATTATCACCCTTATTTTACATTAGAGCGGAATGAAACACAGGGAAGTTAAACAGCTTTCCAAGAGCATGCAGGTAATAAGTGGCAGAGCCAGACAGGAGTATTCCTGGAAGAGCTCATAGGGGTTTGAGTGAAGGAGGAACTAAATTAGTGTTCTCAGTTGGCAAAAAGTCTCCCCCATTCCTTGTAACACGAAAGTGCGTGTGTGATGCGATAGCCCTTTCCGCTCCCCAGTCAGCAGTGATCAACTGCCAGGCTAGTCACAGTTCGCAGGTGGTATTTTTCCTACCCCACTTCACTGGCAGATCGCTTCCTGCAAAGATGGCAAGAGTGTGTGTTTCTTTATTTACCCCACCTCCTCTGCCACTCCTCAGTGCCACCTAGAGACTCCTGCAGCCAGCCTACGCATCCTGTTCCCACCGTTTCTAACAAGGGGGTGTTGAATTCTCCCTCCCAGCATACCACTCAGGGGGATGGGGCTGAGACCCACACTGCCAGTGTCCCTCCTGGTGTCTCCACCAGCTCGCCTGGATCTTTGCTGCAGCGGGCAGCCCTTCCAATTATTGTAGGTCAGGGCTTGCACTTGTCACTTTTTTTCTTTTCTTTTTTGATATTTTTTTTTATTGTGAAATTTTAGTTGTACATTATTGTTTGTCAGTTATCATGTAAGTGCATCCCTCCACCCCTTGTGCCCACCCCCCCCCACCCCCCAGCCCCTGGTAACCACCAAACAGTTCCATCTGTCCGTATGTTGGTTTATCTTTCACATATGAGTGAAATCATGCACTGTTTGTCTTTCTCTTTCTGGCTTATTTCGCTTAACACAATACCCTCCAGTCCATCCATGTTGTTGCAAATGGGACGATTCTGTCTTGCACTTGTCACTTTTGATTGCCCCCTCCATATCCATTCCCCTTTTCCCCCCTTCCTAACAGAACCCCCACTTTGTTCAGACATCCAACACCCCCACAGGCAGCCCAGGAGATTCAGGGGAAGATGGCTCATTCTCTCTATTCCTACTCAAGGAATGGGCTTTGATTGACCTAAACCAATTTCAGTAATTCCTTCTCTCCCTTTTCCCAATGTTTGGTTCGGTAACCAAAGTTTGAGCCAAACAGCACATGGCAGTCCCTTTGGTGACAGGGACTGACCCAGGGCCAGCCATGTGAACTAGGTGGCCCATCAGGACTTTTACTTGCTCTCTCACAAGAGCATGTGAACAAAGACTCACGCAGCCAGAGTTGCCCTGGACAGCCATATTAGCAACACAAGAACCCGCCTTCTCACTACTCCTCGACAACAGCGAAGAGAGGCAGGAAAACCCGGGTGACTGAGGATATTGCTGAGCCTGCCCCGGCTTTGGAATTCCTGTTATGTGACAACACGTTTCCTCATTTTTTAAGCTAGTCTGAGTCAGACTTTCTATTACCTGCAGTCAAGAGCTTTCTAAGTAGCACAGAATTAAAGTTGTTGTCTAGTTTGGTCAAAAATATATCTTGTCTTGGGGCCGGACCCATGACGCAGTGGTTAAGTGCACGCGCTCCGCTGCTGGCGGCCTGGGTTCGGCCGGGGTTCGGATCCTGGGCGCGCACCAATGCACCGCTTGTGAGGCCATGCTGTGGCAGCTTCCCATATAAAGTGGAGGAAGATGGGCACGGATGTTAGCCCAGGGCCAGTCTCCCTCAGCAAAAAGAGGAGGACCGGCATGGATGTTAGCTCAGGGCTGATCTTCCTCACAAAAAAGTATGTATATATCTATATCTATATCTATATCTATATCTATCTCTATATATATATCTTGTATTTTTATTATTTTAGCTTTTTTTGTAACTTCTACATTGGGTTGATTACCATCACTTATTTTTGAGGATGTTCACAACTCACTGTTAGTTCTAATTACCTCCGTGAACTCTACTAGTTCATTCAGGATTTTAAACTATCAAAAAGTGTGATTAGCTTCAAAACACAGAGCAACAGCATTGCCGAGGGAAGGCTGAGCCTTGTAGTAACTGTCATGCTCCGGGAAGCAGGGGCATCCACAATATCACGTTTGTACATGCCTCCCTAGACTTACCACTTCCGGCCACATCTGTCTCTTTACTCGTCAGTCATTCACCACTGGGGGTGCGGGGTGCTTCAGGCAGGGACTGAGTTCTCCTTCTCCAACGTCTTGGTATAGTTCCCGTAATCTAAGAGTGCGAGCCAGGCATGAAACACACCAATGCTCATGTCCAACACTCAGAGTCATTCCAAAGGCCCTTAGGATGCCGCCCTAGGTATAAAAACTGGAATCAGAATGGCACCCTGAATAAGTAAATGGGGAGCTGGGTGGAGTAAAGACTTCTCTGAATTTTCAATACCCATTACGATGGGAGGGCAGGAGGAAATGTTACATCAGGTTTTTTTCCTCAGTTACTTATTGTGTCACAGGTGCTAAATTTGTTGTATGTTGATTCTAAAAGTCCGAGTGGTCCTTACGACTCTTCTTCTCCCGGTGAAAAGTAAAGAGTTTTACACTTCAGGCCTAGCATGGGGATTGATTTAAGCAAGTCCAGAGGAGGATGGGATAGAGTTTGGGCTTGGAACAAGGCTTTTCTCCAAGCCTGGGTAGCTGGGAAGGAGCAGCTGTTACAGGTTTTCTTGAAGTGACAAAGATGGGACCTCCTTGGCACAGTGTCTCAGATAAGGGATTGGTAAGGGATGCCTGAGTCTCGGGGGTAAATTTACCCATGGGCAGAGTGGACCACTCTGAAGAGCTGCCCAGCTGGCCCAGATGAAACCGTCTGACATGGCTGACCGTGGAGGCCCCACACGCACAGCTGCAGCAGTGAGCAGAGAGGGCAACTTGACAACGTCGAGCAAATCTTGTTTCATCTCACAGTTTGGCCTTTTTGCATTTTAAGAAGTCTTTCCCCACACATAGGTCACAACAATCCATGTATTTTCTATTAGCTTCATGATAGCTTTGAATATAGATCTTTAACCCATTGGAGCCAACATTTGTTTATACAGCAGGTGGAGACTTTTATTTTTTTCAATATATATAGTGAACCAGTTTTCCCATCTACTGAACAGTCCATTTCTTCCCACACCTACGTGTGGGAACAACGTTCCAGTCTAAACATCTCTGTCTCTGAGCCGTGTGCTGCACTGTTCCCCTTGCCCATTGTGTCTATTCTTGAACCGGAACATCAAGTTTGAACAATCACGGCCTAGTAGTACGTCTTAAATATCCTCTCTTCGCCTTTTTTTCCAAACCAGATTTTTAGCAAAATCATGGACTTGTTTTTCCAAATAAATTTTAGAATAAGTTTTCAATGTTTGTCCAAAAACAAAAACAAACAAAAGCTGCCATTTTGATAGAGATTGAATTTAATTTATAGATTAATTTGAAGAGAATGTGTATTTTCATAATATTAAGCCATTCTGTTCATGAGCATGAAATATCTCTGCATTTATTCAGATCTTTCTTGTCCTTTAATAGAGTTTAGAATTTTTCCTTATAGAGCTCTAGTGTCTTCTTTGTTAATTCCTAGATACTCTAATGGTTTTTGTTGCTGCTATAAAAAATATCTTATTTTTCTATTATATATTTTCCAGTTGCATATCAGTAGTATAAAGAAATGCTACTGAATTTTGTCTCATCAACTATTTATACCTCACTGGGAACAAGTTTCATAGACTTGTCACTGGGAGGAGAATTTAGGAGGTAGAAAGAGGGAGAAGAAAAAGAACATGAAAATACACGTGTGAGGACAGGAGGCTCTCCAAGACGCCGAGGGACAGAGAAGAGAGCTGCCAGGTGCTTGAGAAACCAATTTTATTGCTTCATCTTTTTTCCTGAATTTTCATAGAATTATCATAATTCTAGCATACAGGCCAGCCTCTTCAGAAATGTGCCATTCTTTCCTCTCTGACTGGTTCCACCATCAGCATCTCTCTGGAGTCCAGTCACGGCTCAGCACCATCCCCACTTTCTTTCTGATCCAAGCAGCCTCCTTCCAGGTGGTCTCCCACATTCAACATGCCATCCCATCCAGTCTGTCCTTCTGTCATATCACTCCTCTACTCAGAACTCTGCAGTCTAGAGCCCCACCGTGTTCAGGTTGAAAGCCAGTCTTTACTGTTGCTCACAAAAGTCTACATGAAATGGTTGTCCATTTGTTCTCTGACCTCGTCCGTCACCTACCATGCTCCCTCCTGCCCACTTTGTTCCAGCCATATTGGGCCCCTTGCTATTCCTCCAAGGTGGCAAGCAAGTTGCAGCCTCAGGGCCTAAATAAAGTACTTATTGCTGCATAACAAATTATCCCAACACTTAGCTTAAAATAACAAAGCTTTATTATTTCTCACAGTTTTTGAGGGTCAGAAAGCTGGAAGTGGCTTAGCTGGGTGGTTTTGACTCCGGGTCTCTGACGAGGGTGCAGTCAAGATTTTGGCTGTGGCTACAGTCTCATCTGAAGGCTCAGCTGGGGGAGGATGCACTTCTAAGCTCACTCACCATGTTGTTGGCAGACCTCAGATCCTCATGGGTTTTTGGACTGAGGGCCTCATGTCCTCCCTGGCTCTGCCCTCAGTTCCTTACCACGTGGGCCTCTCTGCAGAGTGTAGAGCAGCTCTCCTGGCAGCTGTCTTCCGCCGGGGAGGGCGATCTGAGACAGATGAGCACCCAGAATGGAAGCTGTAACCTTTTTGAAACCTAATCTCAGAAGCAACGTACCATCAGTTCTGCCATATTCTATTTATTTCAAATCCAGCCCACACTCAAGGGCAGCAGGTTGAGCTCTACCTGTTGAAGGGTATCAGCATTCCTGGACGTATTTTTATAACCATCAAGAGCCCTTTGCACTTGTTCCCTCTGCTGGGATCACTGCATGGCTGGATCCTCATCTCACTCAGGTCTCTGCTCATCAGAGGGGCTTCTTGCGATCTTCCTGTCTAAAATAGCATCATTCTCTATCCTCTTCCTCTGTTTTTTTTTAATAGCCCTTATCATCTGACATATTAGGTTTTATTTGTTTATAATTTGTCTTCCCACTAGAATGTTAACTTGATAAAGGTAGAAACTTTGTTTTACTTACTGTTAAATCCCCATTACCCTAGAATTATGACTGGTGTATAGTGAGCAATCAATAAATACTTGTAGGGAGAGAGGAAGAGGGGGAAGAAATCCAGAATAGGGGCCCATGTCGTTAGCGTCTTCCAGATGGAGACCTGGTTCACATCAAGAGTAAACTATCCATCTGGCCCAGCCTCTTTGCTGTCTGGAGGAATCCTGGGGGCTTGATGCCAGGCCAGGGAGGAACCTGTGGCTTTTCTACACACAGGGATTTGTAGTGGGTTGAATTGTGTCACCAACAAAGATATGTCCAAGTCCTAACCCCTAGCACCCGTGAATGTGACCTTATTTGAAAATTAGGTCTTGGGGCCTGCCTGGTGGCACAAGCGGTTAAGTGCGCGAGCTCTGCTGCGGCCGCCAGGGGTTCGCCAGTTCGGAACACCGGGCACGCACTGACGCACCACTTGTTAAGCCATGCTGTGACGGCATCCCATGTAAAGTGGAGGAAGATGGGCACAGATGTTAGCCCAGGGCCAATCTTCCTCAGCAAAAAAAGAGGAGGATTGGTATTGGATGTCAGCTCAGGGCTGGTCTTCCTCACAAAAAAAATAAATAAATAAATAAAAAATAAAGCAGGTGAGCTCAAAAAAAAAATTATAAAAAAAAAAAAAGAAAATTAGGTCTTTATAGATGCAATTAAGTTAAGGATCTCAAGATGAGATCTTCCTGGATTTAGAAAGGCCCCGAATCCAATGGCTGGTGTCGTTAGAGGAGAGGGAGATTTGAAACGCAGAGACACAGAGAGAAGGCCAAGTGCAGACAGCGGCAGAGACTGGATTTATGCTGCCCCAGCCAAGGAACGCCTGAGGCCACCAGAAGCCAGAAGAGGAAAGGAAGGATTCTCCCCTTGGGCCTTCAGAAGTATTGTAGCCCTGCGGACACCTTGATTTCAGACTTCTAGCCTCCAGAATGTGAGAGAGTAAAGTTCTGTTGTTTTAAGCCCCCCAGTTTGTGGTAATTTGTTAACAGCAGCCCTAGGAAGCAATAATAGGATTTAAGCACGTCTCTGAGACACTGGCCCTTGGGTCTCTGATTATAAGTGATTAAGAAGGATCATCTCCATGACTGACATAAAAATTTATGACTCAGATCGTTTTTCATAATCCTACATGCCAAATAAAAAGTCTTTAAAATCATATTGCTAACTACATGTGTATCTTTTTAAAAACAACCTGCTTATGGGGCCGGCCTGGTGGCACAGCTGTTAAGTGCGCGTGCTCCACTGCGGTGGCCCGGGGTTCACAGGTTCGGATCCCGGGCACGCACCGACGCACTACTTGCTAGGCCATGCTGTGGCGGTGTCCCATATAAAGCAGGGGAGGATTGGCATCGGATGTTAGCTCAGGGCTAGTCCTCCTCACAAAAAAAAAAAAAGAAAGAAGAAAAAAACAACCTGCTTATATATGCTTAGAATTCTCTCTAAATTCAGGATACACAAGAAACAGTATCATTTGATGCCTCTGGTGAAGGGGACAAGGATGGAGGAACAAAGGTGAGAGAGAGACATTTTGAAATTTATTCCCTTTTGTGCTATTTGAGGTTTTATTTTATGCTTTTCTTTTCTTAAACATACACAAATACACAATGAAGAAAAAAACATGACATTCCTATTGTTTCTATAGAAAATGATCCAGTTTCCACCGAGTTACATAAAAGTATCTTTTAGCCAACAATTACTTATCAAAATCAAACATCTATCAAACCACTGATTTGTTTATACAGAGAACAGTGATAGAAGCAGAGAGGGACTGGTGGTTCCCAGGGGCTGCGGGGAGGGGAGTGCAGGGTGTTGGTCGAAAGGGACGGTGTCAGTGATACCTGGCGGGTAAGTCCCAGGGATGCGCGCTGCAGTGCAGCACGTGCAGTTAGCAGGACTGTGCTGCATAGGCCAGCCCTCGCTGAGCGGACAGATCTTCTCTTAGATGTTCTTATCACACACAAGAAAAAGAGGGAAGGAGGAAACCTTAGAGGTGGTGGTGAAGTTTGTGGCATTGTTTATGGTGATAGTTTCATGGGTGTATAATTACCTTCAAACTCATCAAGATGTATACGTTAAATATGTACAGCTTTTTTTGTTTGTCAATCATACCTCAATAAGAAAATACAAGGAAAAATAGAACAGTGATATTAGTAATAATAGTTTGGAAAACTGTTGTGAAATTTTGGTGCTTTGTTCTGTTTCCACTGCCTGAAATCTGTTTGCACATCAAATTTGTCTTCCTCTACTTCTTCAGTTTCTTTGCTGTGACTTTGTTTGGATTTTAGAGTGTGTGTGCACCTTCTGTAATGTGGTTGAGTGAGTGAAGACACGGCTAGAGTGACCGTTACAGCTAGATTCTCTTAAAAAAGAAAAAAGACAGTGACTCCAGAACTCAGGTAGGTTTTTCTGCTTTTTGTTTTTTTGAGGGGGGGGGTTGGAGTATTTCCCCCAAATAGGAAGCTGAGTCAGGCTTATGTGTGAATATTACATTTAAGGGTACTGAGTATTATATCTGTCAATAAGTGAGTATTTTCGGAGACCCAAAATCAGACTGCAGTCAGTGATGTTCGTTTATTCTTTCCCTCTTTCAGATGTATGGCCTGCATGTGCCTTGTACTGTCTCAGAGGCTCAGGATAAAGCAGTAAGGCAGCGTGCCCGCTCTCAGGATGTGACTGAGTGTAAGCGAGTATGTATGGCGCACTGTGAGGGCCCCGAGAACAGCACGCAGCAGCCACATGAAAGGATCAAAGTGCCCCTCGGGGACGCTGGGGAGCTTCAAGGGGAAGCTTACACAGTAAGAGTCACAGACATGACGAATTCTGGACTGTATAACGATACTGTAATATAGTACCAGGCCATCTAAACAGAATCATTGTTTTCTTCTTACATTATCAAATTCTGTGATTCTTGGCAGTGTCTATTCCTGGTGTGCTCTTAGCAACTTTCAAAGACTTGATTGGGCTCATTCACATATATTGTGGGAGGAGGATGACCATGGAACAAGAGATATAAATTGGAAGCAAAGAGAGGTTTCCCTGTAAAGAAAGTGAAATAAGGAGCTATAAATTTTGAAATTAAAATTTAACATTCTTGGCTAATTCAGATCGTTAGTGACTTAGTTCCTGCACTGCACTACACTTGGCGCTTTTCACTGTTAGGAGCTGGATGTAAACTGCCTAAAACCACTTAGAGGAGTGCGGCTCTATCAAGAGCTCCGTCTATCACTTAGGACAAACCGATTTTGCTAAAGGACGCTATTTCTGTACGATGGCAGACATGCCAGCTTCTTGCTTACCATGTTGTCCTCTTCTTCCTGGGCACAAGGCCACACCACGTGTCCCCACCCCTCTCACGAGAGGAGTGGGCGTGTGACTGAGTCCCAGCCAAGGCAAGGAGCTGAAGTGGGATGTGCACGGCCAGGCCTGGCCTGTTAGGACTCCCGTGCTGGATCCTTCTTGCCCTTCGCCCCTGCAGCTGCCGGAGTGGGGATGACCCCCAGGCAACCTTGGAGGCCACAGTTACAGAGAGCAGAGCCTCCATCAGCCTGGGGACTCAAAGGACCTCACGAGGAGACACCCCGCTGACCCGCGGTCTGGCCAGCACTGCCATGTGAACAGGAAATGCGCTCTAAGGGTAAGGTACTTGAGCCGTTATACGTTGCAGGGTCACTTTGGTACACTAGTCAGCCTTTTCTAGCTCATGTACTACCTGCCTAGCAAAGTTCTTCTCTTTCACTTTGTTTTGGGAAGGAGGAGACACACAAGAAAGGATAAGTTGAGGGAAACAATTATGTCTGTGCTGGGCGTCTATCATTTGCCCCTTTAGGCCCATGCTCCATCCGTCTGTGTCCTGCTTTCAGGCCCTGCAGACTGAGCTACAACCTGGGCCTCTCACCCTCTGAGTGCTGGGGAGATGAGAGCCTGGGAGGAGCGGGGGGGCAGGCTATTTCCTGTGTTGTTCACCCCTGGGAGACCCTGGCAGAAGTTCACTGCTCCTTTCACTCTAGCCTGTCCTACAGGACTGTCTCACCGCTTCCGGAGGCGAGCAGCCATTCAGTTCCCTGCCCTGGTCCGCATGGGCCTTGTCTTAGTCAGCACAGCTTAGTCAGCTCACGCTGCCATAGCAAAACACCACTGGGTATTCTGTGGGGGGCTTAAACAACAGAAATTTATTTCTCACAGTTCTGGAGGCTAGGAAGTCTGAGATCAGGGCCAGCGTGGTGGGGTTCTGATGAGGGCTCTCTTCCTGGTTTGCAGATGGCTGCCTTCTTGCTGTGTCCTCACAGGGCCGGGGGACAGAGAGACACCCAGAAAGAGGGAGAGAGAGCAAGCTCTCTGGTCGCTTCTCATAAGAGCACTAATCCCATCATGAAGACCCCACCTGCATAACTTCCTCTAAACCTAATCACCTCCCACAGGACCCACCTGCTAATACCATCACTTCAGGAGTGAGAGCTTCGACATAGGAATTTGGGGGGGACACAGACATTCATCCATAACAGCCTAGGCCTGGGCTGTTGGCACAGCTGCTGCGAGACCGAGGCTACTGCAGCATCCCTTGCCGTGCCTCCATGCCCACACCTCTGTGTTGTCCCTCTGTAAATAAACCCTCCTAGAATCATCTGAATTGGAGTGTTCCATCTAATTCCTATTAGCACTCTACTGAAACAATATTGCTTTGTCTTAACTCTCAAAAATAACAGTAGCAAATATTGCACATATCACCAGACCTAGTAAGGCAGTTGTACATTTTAGGACAGCATAATCACAAGCAGTAATTCACAGGCAAATCTTTACAACTCTCTCTCCCATGGTGCTTTGAACTTCTTGGCATCTCCAGGTTCAGCTCTCTCCGCAACCCAAACCTAACATGTAGATCTCCTTAGCCCGTAGGTCGGGATTTGAATCCTTAGCCCGGCATTCAAGGCCCTTCATAATCTGGCCTCTATCTCCTCTCCAGCATTATCATTGCCATTTCCTTCCCCCTCACCACACCCATGCCACAAGCCAGGAGAATCATGATTCTGTGACTTTGCACATCATAGGCCCTTTCTCTGAATCCCCTCCCATCTTCCTCTTCACTTACCTCCTGGTACTCTTTCCAAACTCAGCTCACCTCTCTCCCGCTGGGGGAATCCTTCCCTGACACCTACACCCAACGCATACCCCCTTCCCACCCAAACACAGACATACCATCCCAGAGGAGTAGGTGCTCCTCTATGGTCATGTCACACCACTTTACCACCTGTCCCCGGACTCCTGGATGGTGACTCTCTTAAGACCTGGAGTCAACTATTGTTAATGTCTGATAGTATCCTCATAGTAGGTACTTAATAAATGTTTGTTGAATGCATGTCTCCAGTGGTTTTAGGCTTTTGTTGAAAACTTGCATGTGCACTGAAATTCCTGTAGAGGACCTAGATAAAGCTGGGGTGAGGGCAGGGGCACGCCTCTCTTCTCTTCCCATTCACCTCTCTACAAGAGCTGGAGACTTGGGAGAAGAGTCCTGTTTCTCTCTCTGAGTCTTTGTACATCACTCCTGCCTTTAACATGTTGAACTCACCACAAATTCCCAATGAGTAGGACCTGAATCATTGAAGTTTTGCTG
The DNA here is from genome assembly GCF_020826845.1 of Diceros bicornis minor. Classification (NCBI taxonomy): domain Eukaryota; kingdom Metazoa; phylum Chordata; class Mammalia; order Perissodactyla; family Rhinocerotidae; genus Diceros; species Diceros bicornis. Next base: position 3,400,813 of record NC_080763.1, on the reverse strand, counting down.
TTATACACATTTACTCTTTTTTTTTTAGTTTAGTTTTCTGAATAGGTAATACATTCTCATGGGTCAAAACCAAAATGTATAAAAAGTTACATAGTGAAATGTCTCCCCAACCCCAACCCATGTTTCCTGTAGCCCAGTTCCTACACTCCATATGTAACCACTCTTCTTAGTTATTTACATATGCTTAGTTCCAGAATTGTTTAATGCACATACAAGCAAATTGCAAATATATATTCTTATATTTCTGTCTTCTTTACCTAAACATGATATACTTTTTTGAACTTTGCTTTTTTCCTTAACATGTTTTGGAAACGTTTTCTTACCTGTTTGTAATGTGCTTCCTCATTCTTTTGTACAGCTGCATAGTATTCCAGTATGTGGCTTATCATAATTTATTTAACCAAACATTTATTGATAGACATTTGAGTTGCTTCTAATCTTTTTTTAATAAATAATGTTTATAATGATGCACATTTAATCTTGATATGATACTATATGATTCAATGTATAATTCTTTTAACATTTTGACTTTAAATTTTATTTCAAAAAACTTTTCTTTTACTCTGTGGACCAACAATACATGACATTTGCTATAGGATAAAATAAAGTTAGACTATATCAGTGACCTGAAAAAGTTATTTAACTTTATGAGTTCATTTCTGGGCATTTATCTACAAGAATGTTGGACAATATAGCAGAGTATGAGTTCATTTCAATGGAGCAGGCAGCGTACGTGTAAACTTTGCAGTTTCTGCCAAAGTCATTTGGACAAAGCAGTGTTCCCGGGTTCCCCTTGGGAAAAAGGTCAATCATTTTGGTACTTTTGATGATCAGTAATACTTTAATATTATTTGGGATTCTAATGCATTGTATTCAGCAGAGGTTTACAAAAGGGGGAAGGACTCGGCATGTCTATTTGCATCCAGAGCACACTGGGCCTTTGGAAGAAGACATAATGCATCAGCATCAAGACACTGCTTATTCCAGAGGCTGAGAGGTCAGTTGGGGGTTCCCTGAGTGCTCCTCAGTACAGAACAGACGTATGTGGGATTCCATATGTGTATCCTGTGCATACCTGCTGCTGGAGAGGCTGTGTTCCATTTGGCCAAAAGGGATGACATCCAGCTGTCCCCTGTAGGTGGTTGATGGGCAGCATTCCCAAGTGAAGACAGCCCTCAGGCATGGCATGTGCGGCATCTGCTGGAGGGCAGTGATGGGTTGGCAAGGGCCAATTAAATACCGCTGGAACTTACTAAAGCCTTGGAAGAGCTCATTTCCTCAAAGGGGTGCCCTGAGCGCCTTATGAAGCTACTCAGCCTAGTGTCTGGGCTTCAGATCAAAGCTGTAAGACCAGACGCACCTCCCTTCAGGAAGGCTGGACCTCCAGGTCTTCTGAGGCAGAACCACCGAGGACACTCAGTGAGGCCCAGCCATCCTCCACCAAACCTTGCTGGTGGGGCCTAGGGACCTAAACTCATTTAAAGGAGTGAGGGGCTCTATCTCCTTTATCTCTTTATTTATTTATTTGTTTTGTGAGGAAGATCAGCCCTGAGCTAACATCTGTCACCAATCCTCCTCTTTTTGCTGAGGAAGACTGGCCCTGGGCTAACATCGTGCCCATCTTCCTCCACTTTATGTGGGAGGCCGCTACAGCATGCCCTGCCAAGCAGTGCCTCAGTGCGCACCCGGGATCCGAAGCCGTGAACCCCGGGCCGCCGCAGTGGAGCACGCGCACCACCAGGCTGGCGCCTTCTTTATCTCTTTACACGTATATTTTATACTTTCCAATTTGAAGACCTTTTTCTGATTTAAGAAAGTAAAAGAAAAGAAAAAGATGGAGATAAAATGAAGAGGTCTAAATTAGAGGGAACTATTGCTGAAGAATATAGGTTTAAAGCCTTTTTATGAATAGCTTTCACAAACCTTGGCTTTATTTTGACCTTCAGCTTTCCTGACCCTGTCTGAGTTTCTGGTAATGGTATTATGTCTATTTTATAGGTTTCTGGAACTCTCCCCAGTTAATTCACTCCAGCTCTTCCCATGTCACCAGTCATCAATTTGGAAACCCTGAATTTGATGAACTACTCTATTACATATCTGATATTTATTAGGTTAAATTTTTAAAATTATATTGCGGTTTCCATGTGTGTTTGTTTATTTCCTGCCACAAGTTCTCAGTGAGCCTTTGGAGGCAGGCCCAGTTCCAGTCACTTGGGGATGCATCAGTGAGCAAAACCAGGAAGATCACATCCCTTCTAATTTCTACATGGAAGACTGGAGTAGTAGATGAATAATTTTGTGTGACTGATAGTTGAACATGGGTCAGATTAATAAACTTATTTCCAATGCTTCTTAAGTTCAAACATGGTCCTGAGAGACACATGAGCCTATCTGTTGACTGTTTTCCCTTTTCTTTTTTCTCCTCCTTCAGTTTTCCCAGATATCTCCTTGACCTTCCCCTAACACACAAACACACATGCACCTGCACATGCACAACTTATCTTTATCCTGTATTTAATCAAAATACAGTAATAATTATTCATATCTTTACTCCACAATTTTCTTCCATGGTCTGAATTTCTCGCTCTTGTTTGGGAGAGTTACATTTGCTACAGAGTAAGGCCCAGATGGGCAGAGACATATCTCACACACACACACACACACATACACACAACTGTCTTTGTAAACTTCCTGACTGAAACCACATGCAATTAAGTGCTTAATTTAAAATTTTTATTGTGACAATATTTGTATGTTCTAGTTATCTATTGCTGTGTAACCAACAACCCCAAAATTTAGTGGCTTAAAACAGCCATTTTATTTGTTCATGATTCTGTGGATGAGAAAGTGGGGCTGGGCTCAGCTGAGTGGTCCTTCTGCTTCTTACGACATTGCCTGGACGCACTCATGGGGCTGCATTCGGCTGGGAGCCGGGCAGGGCTGCAGTGTTCACAGTGTCTTCAGGCCTCTCTCCAGGGGGCTCTCTCCAGCAGAATGGTGGCACTTCTTACATGGCAGCTGGCTTCCATGGTGGAGACACTGCCTTGGAAATTACACATCACTTCTGTCAGATTTTATTGGTCAAAATAGGTCACAGAAACAGCGAGGATTCAAGGGTAGAGGAAACATACCCCACCTCTTGTTGAGGGAGTGGCAAGGTCACAACTCAGAAGGCCCGTGGGATGGGGCTATCATTGCAGCAGCCTTGGAAATATGAGCTAGCACACCGCACAGACCTGTTCTATGTTAGCTGCTAGTTCACTATAAATCCCAGTTCTGGGCAGTAGCAATGAATCTAATATTAGTTTCTTTGTCTTCTCCCTGTATGTCTGACTGCTTTTTACTAATCCGTATCTTAGCTGTAAAGGATGTTTTGAATTATAATTCTGAGTTCCACAGGTATCAGTCAGTATTTTCAGTTCCAAGGCACAAGAAGCAATTCTGGCTAACTTAAGCAGAAAGGGAATTTTCATTGGTTTATCAATTAGTTTACAGAAGACAGGAAGGTTGGAGAACTAGACTCAGGACATGGACAGAACCTAAGGAAGGCCGGGTGGGAAGGCATATCCACGGTGACACCACAAGGACACTCTGGGTGGGGCACTGCTGCTGGCCCTGCACATGCTGGAGAGTGGACACTGTCGCCACGGGGCTCCCCATGCCACTGTGCCTGCGCCGGTCTCGGATGCTTTCCCTTGTGGCTCCAAGTCCTGAGTGGGAGCAACCAGTTGTCCACTCTATGTGCTCCCTCATCGACCAGGAAGTGGGGACAGTGTCCTTCCCACTCGAAAGGTTGAGGCTGAGGGTATTCTGCCTCCTACCTAGACGGCGTGATGGACTCTCCCCTCAAATACAAAGAGCTGCCCAGTACCGAACACGCCGGAGTCACTGCTGAAAACAGTAAATTGTCCTGATCCGGCCCCTCTCTGACCTCAACTCCTACTCACTCCACTGCAGCTTCAGTGCAAAACACCAAGTGTGCTCCTGCCCCCGGGCCTTTGTCCATGCTATTTTCATATCTGAAGTGCTCTTCCCCAAATACCTGCATGACTCTTTCTCACCTTATTAGAGTCTTTACACGAACACCACCTTCTCATGAGGCCTTCCAACAGCCATTCTATCTAGATTTGTCACCGCCCCCCATACTTCGTATCCCCCTTCCCTGTTGTTTTTTTCTTCCTTTTTAACTCTTAATGTCCTCTAACATACCATTTGTATATATTCTCTTCCCCCTAGAATATAAGCTCCATGGGGCAAGGATTTTAGTCTGTTTTGGTCAATGTCATGTCCCCAGTGTCTAGAACAGTGCCTGGAAAATAGTAACTGTTCAATAGATATATTTTGCATGAATGTAGAGCCAGTGTCTACATGATCCCTTTGAGACATATTTGTTACACAGTTGACGGTGATTCTTCTTAGAGTTTAATCCTCCTACCAATATAACTGCCTAGAATATGTTTTTCTTATTTCAGGTTGTTATACAAGACAAAAAGAAAACTTTTGATACGTTAAAAAGTTGTTTAATTCATTGTTCTCTTTCCTTCAACCAGGCTTATCCCTCTGCCTAGAAGGAAATTAGATGAGTCAGACAAGGATCATTTAGTACAAAACATACTTTATGCTTTGTTCTCTTCTCAGCATTTCTAAATTGATATTTTGCTGATTTATTGCACTACTTTCCAGGGTATTACAAGCTTAATAATTTTCAAGGTCATCCTTTCCATCCTTCATTCAGAATGACATTACCTTGGCCTCTTTCCAGTTTTCAGGAATGTACTAGTCTTTGGGAGCTGCTATGAGCAAGGGGGCCCCACAGTGACTTAACTGATTCGTCTTCTAGCCAGAAGGACAGTGTTCAGATAGTCATTGGTGAGTCAAAAACATTTACTTAGTGTCTGCCAGATGCAAAGCCCGTGCTAGCTCTTCCCTTTCTGGGGTGCGATGTCCTGCCTTCTGGTAGCCGGGGTGTCACCGGAGGAGGGCATCAGCTCTGCCGAGTGCACAGCTTTGGCAGACAGGAGGCAGAGGGAGAGGATCCAGCTGGCCTTGACCAGCACTTCGCGGCAGGCCATCTTTGCGTCCCTGGCAGGTGGCCTGATGTCAGGGCCGTGTTTCAGATGATAGTATTTTTCCCTCTTTGCATAATAACTGGTGAAGATGATCTCTCATTCATTCATTCATTCATTCACCGAGCCCCTCTCTGCATCAGACACTGTGGTTATAACAGTGACCAAAGCAAAGTTCCAGATCTCAGGAGGCTTATGACTAATTGTACCACCTGGTTTTTACCATTTTTCCTTTAATAACCACAAATATACACAGAAGAGAGTGTGGATGCCTGGCACCTTTACCACCCCCCAAAAGCAAAAAGCCTTGAGCCAAAAATGAGCAAAAGGGATAAGGGGGGGTTGGACCGAATTCTTATCCCTATTCCTAACAAGAGTCATCCAGACATACTGGGAAGAGGTGAGTAGCTGTCACTGCACCTGCCCTCTCCCTGCAGGCCTCTGTCTCAGGTAACACTGCCTCGGTGTCACATGTCTTCCCCCAAACGGTGACCCCTGCTGTTCTGGTCCTGAACTGCTGGTGCTGGGATATCGCAGCGGGCGGGCACTCAAGGGCGGTAACTATTATAGCGTTTGCGCAACGTCACCTCATAAAATTCAAACTCTTAAATGTAAAACAGAAAATATTTGCAAACCACTTTCTTCCGTTTTTCCCGTCCTGTTCCGTCGGCGCGGCCCGTCGGGTTTCCAGAGCTTTAGAGCTCGCGTGTTTTCCATCTATTGTTTGCCCCCGAGAAGCCCCTCCGGCGAGCCGAGTTCCTCTCTTCCCCAGGACGGAGGAAGCACATCAACCCCAGGGTCTTTTAACGGAGCTGGCATTTAGTGAGCACCGAGCACACAGAGTGTGAGGCCAGGTATTTTCCAGCGTAGGTCGTTTGCGAAAATTCACGCAACCCCTGAGAACCTGGATAAAAAGGGATTAAAATTAGGATGAATGATGCACAGCCATTTGTTAGATCTTCGTTTCAGTGCAACACACACAGTCCTTGAACGCTTTCCGTCCTCGGCTGCCGCCCTCGCCTCTGGCTCTCCCCGCCTCTCTGGCTGCTGCGCGGTGTGGCTCGCGGCCGCTCCTCGCGTCCCCCCGCCGCTTGCAGGAGAGCCCGCGCTTCAGCCGTAGGCCGCCTCGCTTCTCCATCTACACTTTCTCCCTGGGTCATCTCACCACACTTTTGTCTTTAATTCCTACATACAATTTTAATTTAATTACTTTACATATTTATTATTTTAATTACTATATATACGGGGGGAGAGGAAGGAGGGAGAGAGCAAGGGAGGGGAGGAGTCAATTTAATTACTATACATATTACTTTAATTACTATGTAGAGAGAGCAGTAGAGGGAGAGAAGAGGGAGAGGGGCCGGGGCAGGGGCGGGAGGGGGGGAGGGAGAGAATCTATATGTATAGTACAGTGACTCACAAATGCATGGCTTCAGCCCAGCTCTCTCCTCTGAACTCCATGAACTCCAGATCCACAGATCCAATGCCTTCTTAACAACTCCACTTGGATGTTTCAAAGGCACCGCAGACTCAACATGTCAAAACTGAACTCATGTTCTGTCTCTCAAAACTTGGTCTTTCTTTGCTCCTGACATCAGTGAGTGGTGCTTCCCAAGCTGAAAACCCAGGAGTTATTTTGACACTTCTGTCTCTCTTATCTCACATCCAATCCATCACCAAGTTTTGACGTTTGCCTCCTAAATATCACTCAAATCTGTCCTCTTCTTTTCTACTCTCAGAGATCATAAATGCTCTGGTTTGAGTCCTGCTGGTCTACCCGCATCCATTTTGGTCTCCTACAATCTATTTTCCATAGAGCAGTCAAAGAGACCATTCAAAATGAAAGCTCCTCAATGGCACCTCTTCTGCTTTTAGGGTAAGTGCAGCCCTGCCTACCTACATCAGCCTTCATCTGGCCTATATTCCCCTCATTCTCTCCATCCAGCTCCCCAGCCTTCTTTCAAGTTCTCATTTCTACATATCCTCCTCGCATAGGGCCTTTGTCCTTCAACCTGGAAATCTGAACCGTATTTTCTTGGAGTTTACTCTGATTCATGCTTCAGATATTGACTGTCTTTTCTTCAGCACTTGCCACAAAAATATTTGGTAAATGAGGTTGGGGTTTGAAGGAGGAGACTCATAAGTAAGACTTCTCTTTTTCTTGCCTCGGTTTAGAGGCAGTTGAGGGATAAGATATGGAGGAAACAATTAGATAGAGATCAAAATATCACTTTTATGATCAATAAAGCCGTTGGAAAGTAAAGCCTAGGTACCCAGCAACGTGGTGCCCTCAGTAGTGGGCCGCAAATCAGGCAGCTTGATTTACCTAGTCTCTGCTGTACGGGAAGACTCCACACACACCCATGGGGAAGCCCCTCACAGAACTCGCCTCCTAGAGGAAGAACAGAATATGTGTCCCAGAGAGCAGAGAAGAAAGAGTCTAGGCTATGCCCCTACTCCACCCTTGAGAGCCTTTCCCAAACTCACCAGCCAGGTAACCACCTCCACCTCCGTGGGGTGGAGTAAGTTGCGCGGCAAGAGCCCAAATGTGTGGGGATTTGCCTTCCTCACAGAAGCCAGAGGAGTGGATAAGAAGCAATATACCCTAACCAGTCAATAAGTGGCCGCATATACGGCTGAATGAATGAGTGGGTGAACATTGACGAGACCTCTCTAAGTGTCAGGCCCAGTGCTAAGCATTGGGGATACAAAGATAATAAGAATATCTGACTTTTATTGAATACATAGTACATGCTTGGCTCTCTTTTAAGTGCTTTGTCTGTATTAGTTTATTTAATATATTAAATACATTAATATTTATACATTTATATTAAGATATTAATCATATTTTTATTTATTAATATAATTTATTTTATTTTGATATAATTAAATGTATTTGTTAGATGTTGTTTATTATCCTATATTTTATAATTATATATGATATTAAATATAAAAATAACTAAATAATTATTGATATTTGTGATACATTAATATATTTAATCCCCATATCAACTCTATGAGGCAGGAATTATTATTCCCCCATCTTTCTGCCCTCCAGGAGGAGGCCTGCCTGGCGGGCTGGTGGGTTTGGAGAGGGCGTTGTGCATGCCCCTGCAGCCACTTCTCTCTCTTCTTCTGTCTCTGCCTGCCCACAGAGAGGGTGTCCTCTCCTTTGCTCTGCCTGTGCATAAGCTCAAAAGGGTAAGCCTATAATTTTGTGGACTTCACTGGCTTTCTTGGTCAACAAATCTCAACAGATTAATCAAAGTCTCAGATTACACTCACACTGAATAAAAATCTCACTGAGCATTTGTTGAGCATGATTCTGCAAGGTTAGGCCATTAAATTAAAAATCAGCTGTGTCCTCTGCATTATTTAGATCTTTGATAAATAATATCATACTTAGTTTTGATATTATACTTTGAAAAATATACAGTGAATGTGCTTAAGGTTCTAAGAAAAGTGACAAAGATGACCAAATCAATAGATAATAAGTTATTGCAATGAAAGTTTAAATTAATTCAGGTAGTTAGCTTATAGAAGAAAAGGCTAAGAAATTATCTGATTACTATTTTCAATTAAATGAAATGTTTCAATAAGTAGGATGGTCCCTATGTCCACAAGAAGAAATAAATTTAAACAGATGAGTTTTTGGTTTTAGAAATTTTAATTTTTAAAACTACAGAAAATTGCAACCAATACAATAAAACCTGTATTCCTACAACACAGAATTAGCAACCATTTTGTCTTGTTTCCAGCCTTAAAAAAAAACCGGTTATACGGTGCATGACAGAAATTAGTATAATAGCAGAGGGTAAAAAGTAAGTCCCTGGCCCCCAGGCCCCTGATCTTCTCCCTGAGAGGCAACCGCTAATACAGGTTTCTTGCGTTTCCTTACAGAAATAGTCTCTGCACACAAAGGCAGATAGTAAATGTATTCTCCCACCTTTTTTTTCCACAAGTGGAAGCTCATGATATGCAACATTCTGTATCTTGCTTTTTTCAATTAATATATATTGGAGACTGTTGAAAAAGGAGTTTTAAGTCTAACATGAGAAAGTACTTTTAGTTGTCATGATGATAAAATTCTGGAATGAGGGGGCCAGCCCGGTGGTGCAAGCAGTTAGGTGCACGTGCTCCACTGCGGTGGCCCGGGTTTCACTGGTTCGGATCCCGGGCATGCACCGACGCACTGCTTGGCAAGCCATGCTGTGGCGGCATCCCAAATAAACTGGAGGAAGATGGGCATGGATATTAGCCCAGGGCCAGTCTTCCTCAGCAAAAAAAAAAAAAAAAAATAGTGGAGGATTGGCAGATGTTAGCACAGGGCTGATCTCCTCACACACACACACACACAAAATTCTGGAATGAGTCACTAAAACGGATAATATTAATTTCAGCTCTTTCAAGCTACTTCTGGCACCAAATGCACCCCAGGTTGGGGTTCCTGGGAAGCCAATTCTAAAATGGAGATTAGTGTACGGGAATTTTCTTAGGAAGTGCCTCTGGGATCAACATCTGTGGAAGAGAATGGAAGGGGGATAAAAGCAGAATTGGGCAGAGAGGAAGTTTGGGTTGCAATGCAGTCTCAACAAAGACTCCATGACCCCTAGGGGAGCTGGAGCTGGAATGGCCTTCCAAGTACCTCCGAGTCAGGAAGGAGTCCAGTCTTTATACCTCCACATCAATCAGTCATGGGACGCAGATAGCCCTAGGAGGGGTGTGACCTTGGGCTACTTGGACTCTTCCAAGAAAACAATTTCCAGAGAAGGCCAACAGCTAGGGGCTATCTGCCAGCGGCACTCCCAAGATATGATGCAATCAGTTCTTGACCCCTGAACAGGTATCTGGGCAAAGCACCACAGCATCTACTACAAAAAGATCTTTATTTTTAGGACTACACGCTATAGTATTTAGGAGTGAAATTTCAAGATATATATAGTTAACTTTCAAATGGTTCAGGAAAATATATTTGTGGGAGTGTGAGAGAGGGAAATAGATTAAGCAAATTTACAAAATGCTAACAATTAGTGAATCTAAGCAAAGGATATATGGGTATTCATAGTATTGTTCTTGCAATTTTCCTATGGCACTAGTGACATAGTAGGAAATTGTTCCTGGAACCCAAATGTTAGAACTAGATGCCATGGGGCTGCCCAGTGGCATAGTGGTAAAGTTTGCATGCTCCAATTTGGCAGCATGGGGTTCTTGTGTTCAGATCCCAGGCGCAGACCTGCACACCGCTCATCAAGCCATGCTGTGGCAGCATCCCACATACAAAATAGAGGAAGACTGGCATAGATGTTAGCTCAGGGACAATCTTCCTCAAGCAAAAAGGGGAAGACTGGGCAACAGATATTAGATCAGGGCCAATCTTCCTCACCAAAAAAAAAAAAAAAAGAACTAGATGCCATGACTTAAAGGCAGATTTTGTAACTATCTAGGGCCATTATGCTAGAATGGCAGGGTACAAAAAACTTGGTGAGCCCCCATTCAGGTCTTCTCCCAACCTTTTGCATCTCATTCTGGGCAAAAAGAATTTTCCATCAACCCAAACATGTCTTCAGTAAGGATAGTGGGGAGATTTGAGAAGCCATGCTGTCCGCACATAATTGTGAAGAAAACGTACTCAAAACCTACAAATAAAACAAGAAGTACTGTGTGCCTTTTTAATATTCTACTCGAGCATTATCTAACAAGACTGCCTAACCAGTCTGATTGTCTAGGAAGTGTAATTTTGTTTGATTTACCACTTACTGTTGATTAGAGCCTAGACTCCATAAAGTTAAATATCATCATAGAAAATTGATAATGATTTTTGTCCAGTCAATGAGGTAACCTCAGATGTTATGGTTCTACTGCTCTGAGGACATTTACTAGTTTTGTACTAATTTTGCCATCTTATTCCAGCATTCTTTTTTTCACCAATCCTATACATCAGCTTTCTAGATCCTCTTTGGATCAACTTTACCATCGTGCTATTTCCTTCATTAATGAGTTAAATAAATTTTTGACGTGCACTCACTATATATTTATATGAAAGTCATGTTTTTGAAAATTATACTGACCTCCCGCAGACTGCTAGCTCCTAGCATCTTTTGTAAAAATGTTTCCTTTTGCTTATCATTATAAATTCTCTTATTAGAATTTATAGATCAGCATCCTTTTTAAGCCAAACCTTCAGCCCTGTCTTGCGTGGAACAGCTTTGACAGAGTCTTCCGCGGCTTGCCACTGACAGCATTCTGCTTGAGACGCACAGCTTACTCCTGTCTCCCATGGACTTTAGGAGGCCTACAACTCCATTAGGCTTACAGAAAAATTCAGGGAGCCAATCAAATCAGCTGTACAATTATTACATGGAAATAAAATATCAGAAAATAATACAAGGCAAATTACAGTGAGTTACATAAGAGAGAAGGAGCTGCCGAGAAGCTGTGAGCACTGGCCGGGCTGTGCTGTTCTTTACGTCAGTCATCCACTCTCACTGGCCTGAGCTTTGTTCTGAGTGCCCAGTGCCCTGCCATGCCAGTTGTTAAATATTTTGAATATTACCCTTGAACTAATAAGGTTATTGTTATTTTTGTCATTACTTAAAATCACTGCATGTTAGAGTTCAGAGGTGTTAGTTCCTTTAAAAAACAAAAATGAACTTATATGAAGTGCCTAGAATAGTCAAATTCATAGAGATAGAAAATAAAATAGTGGTTACCAGAGACGGGCATTGGGGGAATGGGGAGTTAGTGTTTAATGGATACAGAGTTTCAGTTTGAGATGATAAAAAAGTTCTAGAGATGGATGGTGGTGATGGTATTTTATGTATGTGGTATATTTTACCACAAAAAAAAAGTCACTCTAAAAAAACAGTCAATTGAAAAAGAAGAATGAGGGCTAGCCCCGTGGCTTACCGGTTAAGTGCACGTGCTCCGCTGCTGGTGGCCCGGGTTCAGTTCCTGGGCGTGCACCGACGCACCGCATCTCCGGCCATGCTGAGGCCGCGTCCCACATACAGCAACTAGAAGGATGTGCAACTATGACATATGGCTATCTACTGGGGCTTTGGGGTTGGGGGGGAAGGAGGAGGATTGGCAATAGATGTTAGCTCAGAGCCGGTCTTCCTCAGCAAAAAGAAGGGGATTAGCATGGATGTTAGCTCAGGGCTGATCTTCCTCACAAAAAAAAAAGAAAGAAAGAAAAAGAAGAATGAGAATATAAGTAGAAAATAAGTTCATATAGATAATAAAAGGATAGAAAAATGATAGGTGTTCAGAAAAACAATGTAGCAAATGGTTGGGGGTATTAATTTCTTTGAAGAGACTAAAGAAATAGATTGCCTATGGGAAATTGTTGGCATATTAATACCATATTTGAAAATTTTAACTTTTCACAGAAAGGAAATACTTAATCTCTAAGAGAACAAGATGAAATTTTAAAATTTGGGTTGATTACTGGAAACACTCCCTGTCTGGGAGATAAATATTAAATCACAAAATGGTATCCTCAGGGAAATTGTGAAAGTCATCATCCAAAATAAAAAAAATAAATCAGATAAAACATTAGACAGGCCTAATGTAGGAAATGATCCTGTTCTGGTTTGGGGGAGACAGACTGGAAGACTTATTGGGGCTTTTCTATTATTTATTTTAAAGATTCTGCCAAGAAGAAAAACCCACATGCTCAATTTTAAGCATAAGCTCTGAAATTGCTATTCGGAGTTTTTGAAGAAACACGTGTTTTATTAGAGGTTAGAGGTAAGGTTTGGGTCTTATTTTGGGTGTATTAAACTAGAGACCCAGGAATGCCGGGATCCTGCACTGCCAAGTGTCCTTCATGCACAGTTGGCATGACTGCATGAAAAGAAAGAGCCAAATGCCAAGCAAAGTTCTACTTCATGAGCAGCTGAGCAAGTACCTCACACTCCCACAGAGAGGGAGTCTCCCGCTGGAATGAGATGTGGCTTCTGCTTAAGCTCTAGGTGAAGTCTTACTTTGTTCTCCCAAATAGGAAGGGCCTGAGTCTCTGGAATCCACATGGAATGAAAGCGAGGAAGGAGTTGAGCCTGCCCCAGGCTCAGGAAAAAAAAAACCTATATATAGGTGCAAACTTTAATGTACAATAACCTTGACTTAACAAAACTGTCCCAATTAATAATCTAGATTCTAAACAACAAAATTAACAACATCTCTCTTGGGGGATGCAGACAACAAAGATGAGGGGGAAGGGGCACTGTCCTCTTCCTCATTTTCTTACACAGAAAAATAATTTATAAGGGCTGATTAAATCTCAGAAATGCAAAATTATTTAATATGTTTTCATATGTTCACCTTCTTTAGAAGTGAGAAGGCCAATGGAAGCCTGCAATTAAAAGCCTTTATAGGGGGGCCAGCCCGGTGATGCAGCGGTTAAGTGTGCGCGCTTCACTGTGGTGGCCTGGGGTTCGAAGGTTCGGATGCTGCGCGCGCATCCACAGCCATGCTGTGGCGGCGTCCCACATAGAGGAAGATGGGCACGGATGTTAGCCCAGGGCCAGTCTTCCTCAGCAAAAAAGAGGAGGATTGGCATGGATGTTAGCTCAGGGCTGATCTTCCTCACACACACACAAAAAAGCCTTTATAGACTTTGAGGATGGACGTCAAGGAATACTGTGGTTTGAAAATAAAAAGTCCCATTACAAAAAGAGTGTTTTCTATAGTTAGAATAGGAGGACAAATGTTTTGGTTGGAAAGAATTTAAAAATTTAAAAAATAAAAACTTCTTTGAAAAATAAACTCAGATGAAATTAGAGTAGTAGTATTATGCAGAGAATGCCATTGTCCTAAACATGAAATAAAAAATTGAACTTTGTGAAAAGAAAGAGAAGACTAGGAGAAATGTGAAAGAAAAATATGTTGAAATGTGGATGACAGAAAACCCGAGAATTTCTGACATAGCCCTTCAGCAAGTTATGAATGAAAGGGTACTATCCATTCATTGTCATTCATTCAACAAACATCTATTGGGTGTCTAGTTTTGTGCCAGGCACTGGTAGGTGTTGAGGACATAACAAGAGTGGGATATACACTGTTCCTTCAAGGTGGGGATGGCATACATTAACCAAAGAATCACACAAATATCTAATGATAAACTGTGAAAAGTGCCGTGATGCAAAAGAAGAGGGGGGAAAAAGAGCATGTAACAGAGTGAACTGATGTAGATTGGGGGAGAGGGAAAGCTTCCTTTCCGTGGGATATTTGCCTTGTGTATCTTAGCCTGGGTTTCCCCAAATACAAGGATTTGGACACACGTGACTTATTCAAGAGTCAATCCCAGGAAGCTCTGTGAATGAGTAGGGAAGTGAGACGGGGAAGGGAAGAAAACCATGGATGAGCACGTTACCTTGTGGGTAACAGGGTCTCTCGGAGAGGCTTTGTGGACAACGCTAAGAATCTCTCACTAAGGGGTATGAGGCTGGGACATTGATCCACCAGCTCCCACCCCTCCTTAGTTAAGGGTCACTCCAGGGGTGTTAAATTCTCAGCCCTTGCAGCCTCCCCGTCAGGCAGAGGGCCATAGGAAGCTTTTATGGACACTATAAGCCACTGGTTCTCCTTTTTTTTTTTTTTTTTTGTGAGGAAGATCAGCCCTGAGCTAACATCCATGCCAATCCTCCTCTTTTTGCTGAGGAAGACCGGCCCTGGGCTAACATCTGTGCCCATCTTCCTCCACCTTACATGGGACGCCGCCACAGCAGACTTGATAAGCATTGGTGTGCATTGGTGTGCGCCCGAGATCCAAACCCCGGCCGCCAGCAGCGGAGTGCGCGCACTTAATCGCTATGCCACGGGGCCAGCCCCAAGCCAGTGGGTCTCAAATCATCAGAATCCTCTAGAGGGCTTGATAAAACACAGACACAGCAGGACCCCACCTGAGTTTCTGATTCAGTAGGTCTGGGTGGGGTCGGAAAATGCATTTCTAACAAATTCCTAGATGATGCTGATGCTGCTGGTTCAGGGACTACACTTTGAGAACCACGGCTCTAGACTAGCTATAGGCAGAGCATCAAAGTATCTGCCACATACTAATATCTAAAGGATAATACTCATTAAGTAGACAAAGGGTCAGAGGGAAACTACAGATGTCTAGGTAAAAGAAACCTTCTACAGAGCCCCTGAGGCTGGAGAGGGTCTATGGGGTTAGAGGAACTGAAAGGTAGTGCCAAAGGAATAGAGAGCAGAACAGGATAGGGCTGGCAAAGTGTGCAGGGGTCAGATCAGTTGGGGCCTTGGGGCATGGTAAGGATTTTGATCTTTTTCCTAAGAGAAAAATGCAAAGGCATTGAATGGTTTTAAACAGAGGGATGATTAGATCAGATCTGCATTGTTTAAATGTTCATTCTGACTATAACACTGAGAACATTAGAAGGGGCAAAGGCAGGTGTGGGGACCCCTGTGAAGCTTCTATTGCCTATTCAGATGGGAGATCATGGCGGCTTAGACTAAGGTGGTGGCAGTAGATGGATCTGGTAAATATGTAGGAGGAAAAAATCAATGGGACTTGTCATGGACTAAGAAGAGGAAAGAAGTGAAGAATGTATCAAGAATAACTCCTATGTGTCTGACCTGTGCAGTGGATTCATGCACCCCACTGCAAGAGAAAATCCAGGATGCAGCTGTGTGCATGCTGAGTTTGAGGTTCATGTGGAACATCCAAGGAGAGACCTGGAATAAGCAATTAGGTATACAACTGGAGCTCAGAGAGAGTTCTGGGCTGTTGATTTAAATTTGGGAGTTTTTAATATGTACCTGGTATTTGAAGCCATGGGCCTGGGTGAAACCCCTCAAAAGAGATCCTTGAATGAGAAGAGAAGGGGTTCAGACAGAACTCAAAGACTCCAACAAATCACAGTCATGATGAAGAACATAAGCCAGGAAAGGAGTCTGAAAAGAAGCAAGGGAGGACCAGGAAAGTATGATGTGACAGGAGGCAAGGGAATTGTTGCGAGGAGGAAGTGGTTACCAGGGTTAAGAGCTGCCAAGAAATCCAGTAAGGTGAAGGTTAAAATGCCTTTTGAATTTAGTGACATGGAGGCAATTCATGACCTCATCATGAGCCACTTGAGTGGAATAAGGGGGTAGAAACAAGGATGAAATGGGTTCAACAGTAAGACAGTGATAAGGAAATGGAGATAGGGAGTATGTAGACAAAGCTTAAAATGTTTTTGAGAAGTTTTGCTATCTATGAAGGGGAGAACGGCAACTAAGGAGCTAGGGAAGTCCAAGGAAGGCTTCCTGACCAGTCCTCCACCCAGCCTTTCAAATGATGGGACAGACTTGAGCATATTTAAATGCTCACAAGAAGTCTCTGGGTTAAGGAGAGAGTCTAAAGACCCCGGAGAAGAATAAGCAAGAATTTATGAATCGAGAATAGGAGGGAATGGGATGTGGGGCACAGGTGGATTAACCTTTGATGAGAACATGAATGCCTCTTCTGCTTAATGGCAGCAATGGAGGAGAGGGCACCTTGTGCACATGCAGGCAGGATTGAAGGTCTGGTAGCAGAAGTCTAGGGAGTTCTACCCTGATGGCTTCAATGGTCAATGGGAAGTAGGAGATGAGGTCATGGGAGAGCCAAGAGTGAGGCTAGGTTGGAAGCAGCCAGGGCCAACTATTCGAGGACAGTGGAGAAGACTGAAGAATGGTTTTTTTTTCTAATACTGGAAGAAAAAAAATCATGGTTTGAATTCAAATGATTTTCTCAAGTGGACTCTCCTTGTGTGAAGATGAAGAGAGTATCTGTGTACATTGATATACTCGTTTACAGCTCAAAGATCAGAGGCACCATGCTACTTAGTATGCACAGGGTCCTGAGAAACACATCCATATTTGTATGTAATGTTGACACTCTTGGTTCTAATGGTCCCCTAGAGTTTAAGTTTCTTGGAGGCACAGATCTGAGGCGTACGTCTGGGGTTGTCTGGCACACTACATTTCATTCTTTCATTCTCTCCACAACTATTTATTGAGCACTTGGCACATGGCCCACACTGTGCAAGGCGCTGGGGGATATGGCTGTGAACAAGGTAGATGAGGGCAGGTTGCCACTCCATCACGTGCACTGTAACATGAATGGTGTCCATGGAGCCGTGCATCACGATGTGATTGGAGGTTCCTTCCCTTCAAGGAGCTTACATTCTAAGGACAGAGGGGAAGGGTGGGTGGGATGGAGACAAGTAAGCAAACAAACAAATAATTTCAAATTTTTCATAAGTTTTATGGAAGAAAAAAAGCAGAGGAGGAAATAGAAAGTAACTGGGGGGTAGGAACAAAGGCCACTGAGTGGCCGGAGAAAGCTTTTCTGAGGAGATGACATTGGGGCTGAGAAAGACAGAATCATGGGAAGAACCAGGCAAAGACTGGGGCAGGGGGGACAGCAAGTCCTAAGACAGAAGGATGAGGAGGCCTCTGACTGGAGACTGTCATCGAAGTAGGTCGTCCCAGATCCCGTGAGGGCTTTTAATTGTTGGTAAGGAATCTGGATTTTATTCTAAGCATAATGGAAAGCTGTTGATGTTTCTAAGAGAAGAGTAAATGTTGTGATTTACAATTTAAAGGATCACTCTAGCTACTACATAGGAAATAGACTGGAGAGGGAAAGAGCAGAGAGACCACTTAGGAGGCTATTGAATAAATAATCCAAATGAGAAGACAGTGACCAGGACTAGGACTAGGGTGTGACGGTGGCGATGTAGAGAAGCAGGTCAATTTGGGACCTATTTTAGAGACAGAGTAGTGTTAAATTAGTCATTGGAGGAGGGGTGGTACAGGAATGTGGAAAATCCTAGTTTTCACGCTGAGCAAACAGATAAACGGTGGTGTCATTTACTGAGAAGGAAAACATTGGAGCAGGAATAGATATTAGAGGAAACTCAGTCTCACATTGGACGTGTTAGTTTGAAATGCCTATTACACATGGATCTCCAAGTCTGGAGCTCTAAGGACAGGTCTGGACTAGAAATTTGGAAATCTTCAACATAGAGGTAGTATTTTAAGTATTTTAAGTCTCGAGGTAGGAGGAGATCAGCTAGAGAGAAATTGCATATAGAGAAGAAAAGAGGTCCTGGACAGATTCCCACACCTACCACCCTGAATTTAGAGACTGGCTGGAGAAGAAGGAGCCAGCAAGGGACACTGAAAAAAGAGGACAGAAAGTAGAAGAAAAGCAAGGAGATGGCAATTTCCAGACTCCAAGAGGAACAAGCGTTTAGAAAGAGAGCAGATAAGCATCTAATGCTGCTGAGAGGTCGAACAAGAAGACGATGAAAGAAGCACCATGTGTTTTGCAACACAGAGGTCATTAGTGATAGTAAGAACAGTTTCATCGGGAGGGTGGAAACAGAGACCAATTTGCGGATGAGTTAAAAAGTAATTTAGAGTTGCAGAAGAAGAGATGTTACATAGGCATCTCATTTAAGTGGTTTTGTGTTCAAGGGGACCACAGTGGTAAATGGGTAGTGGAGGAATATATGTGGCCAAGAGAGATCTTTTTCTTTCTTTAAATAGGAGATGGTAGAGTCTGTTTATAGGTGATGGCAATGATCTGGAAGCAAGGGGAAAATTAGATGAAGCAAGAAAAATTGCTGATGTGGGAATAGGGTGGATACCTCCAAGAACGCAGTTCTAAAGAAAGGATGGGATCCAAAAGTGAAGACTTTATCTTTTAATATGTGCAGGCACACTTTTTTCATTTGCTTACTAAATTCTTAATGAATTATTTGTTGAATTTAGTTCTAGAGAAAAGATCTGCAGTGACACCTCCCAGGCACTAGAGGGTGATGTTCAGCTGTGGTCAATTCTCTTTCACCTGAGCACCTTCTTGGGCTCAAGAAGATAAATAGCACTTTTGCCCTTCCAATTTTGACTGAGTTGGCCCTAGGGCAATTGGAATTGTAGGTGAGTTTCTGGTTTGGCTCTTTTAGTGGAACTGCAACTCCTGGTCTGGGCAGAAGAGAGGGTTTATGCATTTGAAGAGGACATTGTGATAAAAAGCACAAAGGGTAGAGATCGTTTCTCAGAATGGGGTTGGGAGTCAGCAGTTTACCTGCCACCAAAAACTGGGAGGAACCAGCTAGACAATAAATAACATCGAAACTCAGGGAGGCACCTAGGTGTTCATTAACAAGGAAACTCAGATCAAGTCGGAGTTTCTGCTGTGTTGTAGGAATTGACTGCATGAAGGCAGCTATGGGGATTGGCCTCTTGGCCTGGGGCTTTCCGGTGATTTACAAGTAGTGGCCATACTGTCCCCAGGCCAGCTGACCCCCAGCAGCACCTCTGGGCTGGGCAAGTTGGCATCTGTGCTGTCACCACTGGTTTCCCTTAAGACCTCTGAATCTCTGCCCTAGTTGTACTGAAATAATCTCTCAATCACATCCTTCCTTTCTTACATTCCGGCCCCAATCTGACCTCCTGGGAGGACAGCCATCTGAGCAGCACAATAACCCAGCTGGCCCCACCCTCTCGTTGACGAATATGAACAGTATTTATTTAAGTATGTGTATGCACCAATTTGCTATATCCTGCTATGCCTTTCCACTTTTATAAGACTGTTAGAGCTTCCAATAACCCAATCCTATCGTTGCAAACTGGTGTGTATTTCTTCTGCCTTGGCAAGGGCTGCTCAAATTCCCTCCTGAATGTTTGGAATTATCCCAGATAATCCCAGAGGGATCTTGGTTTTAGTCTTAAGCAACTACTTCCCCTTATAGTTGCCGTAGTCTTTGCGCATGCTCAGAACTCCTTTGTTTTGAAAAAAATCTTTGTTTCGAAAAAGCGTCTTTGCTCCTGTGGCACCTCCAAATTATCGTCCCATTTCTTCCTTTCCTTTCGCTGATAAACTTCTCTTTTTTTCTTTATCTCTTTGTAGCCCATCTTCAGTCGGCTGTAAAATTGTCCTCTGTGAGGTGAACAATGATTTTCGCCAGTCGTCGTGTTGTGAAATCTTAATTCTCCTGGACTCTTCATCTTCGGTACTGCTGACCAACCTCTCCTTCCTGAAATGGTTTTTCTTTCTTTTCTTTCTTCTCTCTCTCTTTCCTTCTTTCCTTCCTTCCTTCCTTCTTCCCTTCCTCCCTCCCTCCTTCACTTCCTTTCTTTCTCTTTTTTTAGCTTGCCTAACATGGGACTAACCTGATTCTTTTCCCAACTCTGATCCTTTTTTCTCTGTTGCCTCAGATGACTCTTCTTGCTTCTGCCTTTGGGGAGCAGTTACCCAAGGGTCAGTCTCATTTGGAGGGTTGAGCCATCCATTAAGGCGGCCTCTAACGTTAGTGATTTCTCTGTGTGATAGGATCCTCTCACAAGATTGCCAGGCTTATTTATCTAATTGCCCTCTAAATGCTTCCACTGGTTTATATGGCTTTCTCCCCAAGTTAAATATTTCTTTTGTTAAAACACTTCATCTTTGCCTTGCTCTCTGAAATCAGTTCCTCCCAACTTCCGTTTCCCAGTTCAGTAACTCCACTGTTCTTCCCAGTTGCCCAAACATAAAAACTTTGAATCATTTCAGACTGTCTTTTTTCAGACCTGGGTTGGTTTGTTTGTCTGTTTGTTTTGCTGAGGAAGGTTCCTGAGCTACCATCTGTTGCCAATCTCCCTCTATTTTGTATGTGAGTTGCCACCACAGCATGGCTGCCAAAGAGTGATGTAGGTCTGCACCAGGGAACCCAACACAGGCCACTGAAGCGGAGCGACCGGAACTTAACCACTAGGCTATGGGACCTGCCCCCAGACCTGGGTTTTAATCCCCTAGTTCTTCCATATACCAGCCATGTGGTTTAGGACAAATTATATAACCAGATAACCAATCCAG
This sequence comes from Diceros bicornis minor, assembly GCF_020826845.1. Taxonomy (NCBI): domain Eukaryota; kingdom Metazoa; phylum Chordata; class Mammalia; order Perissodactyla; family Rhinocerotidae; genus Diceros; species Diceros bicornis. The sequence goes on along the minus strand of NC_080763.1, from coordinate 3,379,903 downwards.
CCATCAGTTAACTCACATTAAATAAGGATAATCATAAAAACTCAGGGTCGTTGGGAGGAAGCTTTAAAGTGCCCTGCACAACACTGAGAACAAAAGGCTCAAAAGCCTTTCTTTTTGGTGAGGAAGATGAGCCCTGAGCTAACATCTGATGCCAATCCTCCTCTTTTTGTTTTTCTTCGCTGAGGAAGATTGGCCCTGAGCTAACATCCATGCCCATCTTCCTCTACTTTATATGGGACGCCACCACAGCATGGCTCAACAAGCAGGGCGTTGGTGCGAGCCTGGGATCCGAACCAGCGAACCCTGGGCCGCCACAGTGGAGCGTGTGCACTTAACCACTTGCACCACTGGTCTGGCCCCAAGGCTCAAAAGCTTTTGATAATAATTCTTTTGAAATTCCCTCCATCCCCCACCCCCTATTACCTACTTTGCCAGCCAAAGGTTTTTCTCACATGTAAGTCATGAACAGATTCCAAACCAACCTTCTGGATTCTAGTTCCTAGCTTTTCCAATCCATCATGCATATTTTTACTGGATTAATCTTATTTGACCATTGATTTCATGATGTTACTACTGTGCACCAACTTTTTAATGGCTCCCCGTTTTCTATCTCAGAGTCTAAACTTCTGTCCTCCCTAGTCTGGCCTCACTCTGTGCTCACTCTTCCCCAGAGCACCACCTTGGCATTTCTTCCTTTCTTCTCCCGGCTGGTGAGCATGCCATGCTCCCTTCTGCCTCATGATTTCACATACTCCTCTCGATAGGACTTGTCCCTCTACTCCTGCAGTCTGCTTTGCTTTATCTTCTTCCTAAATCGTTCCATGACTTCATTGATGACCTCCTTTCAGAGGCTAGGTTATCACAGTGATCAGAGTGAGTCTGTACTTCACAATTCAGTTTTTAGAGTAACAGAGTTTTTCTCCCTTCTGATTTTTTTTATGAATCACTTTGAATACTTGTATATGAATATTAAAAATAACCAAAAGATAGAAACAACCCAAATGTCTTTCATTCATCCCTTGAAAAACCTTTGGGTTGTTTCTATCTTTTGGCTATTATTAATATTTGTATACAAGTATTTGTGTGTACATATGTTTTCACTTCTCTTTGGTATATACCTAGGGGTAGAACTGCTGGGTTATATGGTCACTCCATTTAATGTTCTGAGGAACTGCCAAATTGTTTTTCAAAACAGCTGACCATTTTGCATCCCATCAGCAATGTATGAGGACTGCAATTTCTCCACATCCTAGCCAACACTTGTTATTTTTTTTCCCCCCAAAGCCCCAGTAGATAGTTGTATGTCATAGTTGCACATCCTTCTAGTTGCTGTATGTGGGACGCGGCCTCAGCATGGCCAGAGAAGTGGTGCATCAATGCACGCCCGGGATCCGAACCCAGGCCGCCAGCAGCGGAGCACGTGCACTTAACCGCTAAGCCATGGGGCTGGCCCCAACACTTGTTATTATCTTCCTTTCTATTATATCATTCTAGTGGATGTGAAGTGTTATTCACTGTGGTTTTGATTTGCACTTCCCTGATCCCTAATGATCTTGATCTTATTATGTGCTTATTGGCCATTTGTATATCTTCTTTCGAGAACTGTCTATTTAGAGCATCTGCCCATTTTTAATTGGGTTGTCTTATTGTTGAGTTGTAATAGCTCTTTATATATTCTAAGTCCTTCAAAAAATATATGATTTGCAAATATTTTTTCCCATTCTTCTGGGTGGTTTTTTCACATTTTTGATGCGTCTTTTGAAATATAGGCATTTTTAATTTTGATAAAATCCAATTTAATTTTTCTTTTGTTGCTTTTGCTTTGATGTCTTATCTAAGAAGCCATTGCCTAGTCCAAGATCACAAAGGTTCACTCCCTATGTTTTCTTCCAAAAATTTTATTGTTTAGAGCCTACATTTAGCTCTATGATCCATTTTGAGTTAATTTTTGTATGTGGTGTAAGGTAGGGTTCTAATGTCTTTTTGCATGTGCATATCCTTTCTTTTTGTGTGTGTGAGGAAGCTCAGCCCTGAGCTAACATCCATTGCCAATCCTCCTCGGTTTTTTTTGTGTGTGTTTTTTTTTTTGCCAAGGAAGATTAGCCGTGGGCTAACATCTGTGCCTATCTTCCTCTCCTTTATATGGGACGCTGCCACAGCATGGCTTGATGAGCGGTGTGTCGGTGCGCACCGGGGATCTGAACCTGCCAACCCCTGGCCACAAAAGCAGAGCGTGTGCATTTAACTGCCGAGCCACTGGGCTGGCCCCTGCATATCCTTTCTGGTGTTTTAAATAGAAGCCTCCCGCATTAGACAGACGGTCCTTAGGAACTTGTGGCGTGTTATGCATCTGCATGTCTATCTCAGTGCCCTGCTCCGTGCTAAGCACACAGTGCTAATTAACCACCTTGTTTGTGTGAGCGTATGTGTGAACATTTCATGTTTTTGTCAGGGGTAGGACACTTCACAAGATGACACGATGTTTGAACTTAAATCAAAGGAAAAAAATTTTTTAAGTGTCACCCAGCATGGTTTTCTACAAAAGCTTTCTATAATCTAGAGCAGTAAATGCAAGCAGTGCATTTCCTTCCCCTTGAAGTAGAGATTTCATTGTTCTGTCAGAGCTGCTCTTTACCAGCCCCACTCCTGGTAAATCGTCCTTGTTTCTCAGTTTGCCAGTCCTTTTCTTGCTGTTTACAGTGACTGCCCACTTCTATCAAAAACGTGGCCCTGCAACCTTCCTTCCCATTCTTAGTCCACATCCTCTGCCCCTTGATTTCTACCCGATTAAACCTTCACCAGTATGCTCCATTTTTGGCAATCCCCAAGACAAAGAGAGAATTCTGCCTACTGGGTATTTGACAGGAATAATTCATTACATTTTATCTTGCTGGCCTCATATGGCATTTTTAAGCACATTTTTAACCACCCTAACACATTCACACTCACACAAGCCTTCTCTTATTTTCCCCTATGCCCCAACCTCGCTTTCTTTGAAACCCAGTGGTTATATTTTGTATTAACCTCTTAGAAATATAAAGCACAGTTTAAGTGGGCTCAGAGAAAAAGCTGAAGTCAACCTGCAGGTTACCAAGCCCGAGGGCTGCATTTGACGGCAGATCTGTGAGGTATCATTTGGTCTAAATCTAAGTCCAGTGCTTGGTACCTTATTTGGATATTGCTGCTTTCAATGCTTGAGCTGTTCTTCCAAACATTGGTGTTCTCGGCTACTTTTCAGGATGATGTAAGTACCATAAGTATTGCATTGTCTTAGAGGTTCTAGTGGGGGATTTCAGATAAGATTCCACATCTGAAAACCCTGGAAAATGTTAGGTGGAAGTAAACATTTCAGAAATGCACTTGAAGGTCTCATTTGATAAACCAGAAAAAAATGCCAGTTTCAGAGATTTGAGTCTGACTCCTCTTTAATCTTCAAAGCAAGCAACAGCTTGAAATACTCAAAATGAAGGCCTGAAAGGACCAGCTGCACCCATCCTAATCTAATTATTCCTCCAATGGTACTTAACAGAGGGTCACTGCCTTCCTGTGCTTTATTCTGCTCAAACGAACTGATTTTCTAAAGCTAGTATGTCTCTTATAAAGCTATAATTAAGCTGTTTCAGACGTTAAGAAATAAAACTGTTATTTATGATATTAAAGCCCTCTCTTTCTGTCACTAAATGCAGGGAACATTCCTAGAGGGGGCAGCAGTTAGAGTAGCAGGCACTGTGGTAGAAGGTTGTTCAGAAAGTAACTCACTGGAGAGTGCAAAATGAACTAGAATGTGGAAACTAAGTGTTAAAAGGGTTTCTGAGACATGACAGTTGGCTTCAACAAATTTGTCTGAAGGAAAGGGAATATTCGGAAAGGACATGGATATTTTTGGTTCTATAAAGGCATGTTTGAGAAGCCACAGTTACTCAGAGCTTATTGGAGCACTTGTGAAGGTCATTAGGTACAATTCTTAGCCTCATTCCCAGCTCCATTTTAAATCTTCCTCCCCCCACCTCCTGCCTTTTGTTTTCTTGTTTTGTGCCATTTACAATGTACACATCTTATAGTTGATGCATCTTTATACATGGCCATAAATCTTTTTGGTATAAGATGTGGAAATAAACAAACACGTAAAATTTAAAAGCCAGGATTTCTCCAATAATGAGGTTTATCCATGAGGCAGACCTCTCTCCTAGACATTTTTGTTGATTTGGTACCAGCATGTTTTCCATTTTCTTTGTGCCAAACTATTTGTGAATTTGTGGGCAATGCAAAGAATCTGAAGTCCCTGCTCTCACAGAACTCATGTTTCATTTGGGGATATTAAAAAACGCAAAAGGAAATCCCTGAAACCCTCTCAGGAGCCCAGAAACTGCTGCATCACCTGTGTCTCTCCTCAAGAGCGGTGCGGAGACACTGAGATGCTGGATGCAGTCAAGGTGATGAGGGACAAGTCCTGAATGCAAAGCTTTGGAGTTTGTAGAAAATGAAGAAGGGGGAAAAAAGTCCCATGATCTCAACATGCAGACAGCTTCTTAACATTTTGGTGTATTTCCTTCTAGTCTTTTTTCTCTGATTATTTAAGCATAGTTAAGCTTGTGATTTTACAGCTACATGTAGTTTCGTACATTTTTTTACCCTAACAAGCAATTCCGTATTTTATTAAAAGCATTTTCCTATATATTTTCAACACCATAATTTACATAACCATTCCCTCCTCTCTAGACATTCATATTGCTTCCAAGTGAACTATTTGGAACCCCCAGGAATAGTAATAATTGGAAAGTAGAGACGACAGTCTCGAGGCATCAATTTCTCCATGATGACTAGCTGAAAATACTCTAGTGGTTTTCCCTATTTTTTTCTGCCAAACCTCTGACATCTGACTAAATTTCGCTGCTTTCCTTTCACTTCTTTGCGGGTTCCACCCCTTTACTGAGGCCTCTCTAACCTCGTTTCCCAATTGTGTTGATGAACGATGGGTTAGTTGCCTGGTGGGCTCCTCTTCCAAGTGTTTGACACAGTTCGTTAGGACTTGGATACTTTTAAAACTGGGGTCTTTTACGGGACCTGGGATAGCTTATTCCTGACTTAAATTTTTTGCGCCAAGCATGTGCCAGCTAGGCAGTTTCCCTAGCTAGCTGTTTCCGAATAGGGTCCCTCAGAGTGCAACAGTGAATGGGGACGTGAAAGTGAAGTGGGGAGCAGGAGGCCGGTACTCCATCACTAGTCAGTCTCGACAGGTAAAGTCCTTTAGTTTCTTCCTGTACCTGCTGGCACCGTTCCAGAGATATCGAAATTTCTTCTAGGTGTGGCTGAGGGTGGGGTAAAGGATGTACATCCATCTAAAAGCCTTAGCAGACTTTTCTAAGTTGCATATAAAAATACACAAATACGTACAGTATAAAGAGATAGGGAGGCTGGAGAAACAGTTTCGGAGTAAAACTCATTGCAATGAATTTTTTTTTCCTCAAACAACAGCATCGCAGGACGTTTCTGTGACTCGCTGGCTGGAGCTTCCGAATGGGTTAAGAACGCACGCAGACTCTTAGAAGTCCAGTAGGAGCTGCTGGTCGTGCCGGACATTGCTTGCAAAGCAGTTTTTGTGGTTCACCTCCCTCTGGGCTTTCGCATTCTTTTGTGGGATGTTCACTGAGCTGGCTCGGGCATTTACTCTTTAAAGTTTTTACGCCCCGAACCCCTCTCTCCAGCTCCCGGCGTGCGGCACCTCTCACCGCCCGGAGACTTCTGGACTCGCTCCAGGTGTGGGGAGGGGGCGGGGGACTTGGTTCCCCGAAAACGACCTTGCCCTGGGAATTTCCTGTGGCCCTGTCTCACGGACAAGCCCCCTGCTCCGCCTGGGAGCGCACACACCCACCGCCCCGGGCCATCGCAAAGCCAAAGCCCCGAGCGCCCGGAAAGCACCCCGCCGCCCATCCGTGCCCCCCTCCTCAGGTCCCGGCGCCGAGAGCCCGGATGTTGGATTCCATCCCTGCGCCCGGTCCTTCATTTCCATAAAAGGGCAGCGGCTCCGCGGGCTCTGATTGCCGCTGCTGCCGCCTCCCCCCCCTCTCCGCCTCCCCCGCACAGCTCGCGCCCCGCCCCGCCCCGGCGCGGCCCCCACCCTCCCCCAGCCCCAAGCGCGGCGTCCACCCCTCGGCCCCCCGCCCCGAGCGCGGTACCCCACCCCCAGAACCCCACCCTGAGCGCGGCCGTCCCGACCCCGTCGCCCGCCCTGAGGGCGGCGGCCCCCCGCCACGAGCGCGTCCCCCCCCTCCGACCCCGCCCCGAGCGCGGCCCCTCCGACCCCCCACTCCCCGAGCGCGGCCCCCCACCCCCGCCCCGAGCAAGGCCGCCCCCCCCGTCCCCCCACCCCCGCCCGGAGCTCGGGCCCCCCACCCCGCCCTGAGCGCGGCCGTGGGGGAGGGGTGTGGGGCCGGCCGGCCCTGGGCGCTCTCGGCGGCGGGGGAGGGAGCGCGAGCGCTGCCCGCGCCGGGCTGGACTGAGGGGCGGGGAGCAGGGGTGGAGCGCGGGCAGGCAGCAGAGGGGCTGCGGCGGCCGGAGTCCATTAGTCGCTGCGGCTGAGGAGGCAGCGGACGCCGCCGGCCTCGCGCCTGTGCCGCGCGAGCCTCCGGCCGGGAGCGCGAGGAGCGCGGTGAGGGCCGGGCCGGCGGGCACCGAGGGAGCGTGGGGAGGCGGGTGCTGAGCCCGGGGCGGCGCTCTGGGCCGGCGCGGCCCTCGGGCGGCAGGTGAAGCCCGCCGCGGTCCGCTAGGCGGGGGCGCGGGGCCGGGGTGCGGGCCGGGGCGCGGGCGCCCGCAGGGAAGGGGCGCGGGGCGCATGATTCCGTCCCGCTCGCCGCCGGATTCGGCGGAAATCCCGGCCCTCCGCTTTCTCCCCCCCGCGCCGACTGCCACCTCGGTGGGATTTGCCGGCCTTCGGGGGAGTGACGCTTACGAGAGCCATTTCCTCCGTGCGCGCAGGAAGGAGCCATGGCCCTGGACGGGATCAGGATGCCAGATGGCTGCTATGCGGACGGGACGTGGGAACTGAGCGTGCATGTGACGGACCTGGACCGCGATGTCACCCTCAGAGTGACCGGGGAGGTGCACATCGGAGGGGTGATGCTCAAGTTGGTGGAGAGGCTCGGTGAGTAGCATCTCGGCCGGGTCCAAGTAACGACCTTCCAGGCGGGGGGAGGGGAGACTTACGCTGGAGGAGGGGGATTTTGGAAATCTTGGTTGGCATCTTGCAAATACTATGTGAAAAAGGTAAGACTTTTCAGTAGTTAAGCAAATAGACCTTTTTCTCTTTGTATTTTGTTTTTGTTTTGTTAATCTCTGAAATATTCATAATATGGTGATTGCAGCCTCCCATTTAATAAACTTAATTGCGTAGTTACTGGGGAAAACTCCTTAATTCTTCACGTTAAAGGAAATGAGAAGGCACAAGAGAACGTTGGGGGGGATATTACAGGGTTTGTGATTATCAACTATTTATCTGTAGAGTATTTGAAAGTTGGTGACGTTTGCTATTGAGGATGATGCAAAATCTATTTAAGAATAAACTGTACTGGAAAATGTGCAGCTTCTGGCGCCAATACGAAGGTTTTAGAGCTGTGATACTACGTGATGGAGTGTATTAAAATGTTCCAGTCATCCACTCTTAGAAGGGGTGGGGCAGTATTTGACTATCTCTAGTCTGCGCTTTGAGTAAGCTATTTCGAGCTTTCGATTTTATCTTAACAACAAGCTAGTGAAAGAATTTTGTGTTAAAAAGCCGACATTATTAAACTAATTCGAGATTGACAGTATTTGCTTGCGTACAAATATATATTGGATTGATTTAAAACTGACTCAGTTTTACATAATAGGGTATCCAACAATATGAAGTGTAGAAATTTTGCAGTACATGTTTTGTTTATGATAGTGAAACCATTTTCAGCTGAAAGAATCAATTGAAATCATTCAGTAGATGATTTTATCACAAGATAAATGCTCGGAGGACCGTCTTGCTGAGCTTTAATGTGCCTTTGTATGTAATATAGTTCTGATAAGGCGATGTGTGTGGCATTGTCTTTTTAGGCTTTTTTGGGCATCTTAACACAGCATTCATTCTTTAAGCTATTCTGGAAAAGTAGAGGAGTAGTTACTTATCAGGAAATGTATTTCTTACCCAGGGATTGTTGTATACCTTCCATATACAGTTTCCAAAATGGTGCCTTGATGCAATTTGCAAAATAAGGCAGAATTCGTTTAGGTGGATCTTGTTTGTGTCTCTGCGGGAAGGTGAATAATTGAAGGGCCAAAAGAAACTCCTTACGAGATACCCTTCCGCTGAGGACTGCGTTATTTGACTCTCTGAGAGCCCAGGAAAGAGAGCCCCCCTGGGTAGCCCTTTGAAAATGAGATTTTGGTGTATTGTTTATACAATTAACTTGTTGTTAACATTGTTCTTAACTGATTTGATTAAATCAGTCACTGTTTGCAAAATATTTGTGAATCTCTTTTGTCCAGCACTAGTGTGGGATTATTTAAGGAAGAAAATATCAAATAGAATTGTTGATATTTCATTTTCAAAGGAAACGACTATTTGCATCAGAGATTGCTTTATATATGCAAAATGAACCTTATTAATATACTGGTTTTAATAATAGATGTTTCTGATTGTGAAAAAGGAGCTGTTGAAAGTGACCAAGACAACTTGTGGTTGGTGAAAGCCAGTCTTTATCTAATTAATAAGTAATGGCTTCTGTATTTATGTTGCATTGATTAGAACTGTTTATTACAAAATCACAGGCATAAACAGAAATATAGAGAATTAACTATTTGCAGACAGATCTGATGTTAATTTTAAGTAACTATAATCTTCATCTTTTAATGTTGATGCATTTTTAATTTTTTATGCAGTGAAAAGAAGCCCAACAAGGTAGGAAGTGCTGTGTACCTGGAAACCTTGTGTCTTTCTTCAACTGAACCAGTACTGATCTTGTATTTTGGCTTCCAAATAGAGAGTGCTTTTCAGCATAATTCTGACTTTCCTGTTTGGTAAAAGCAGAGCTAAACTGTTTTTTGCTCCTGATTTTAGGATTAGATACTTGGAATGGTAAGCTATTTTGTTACCTATTAGCGAGTAAATAGAGGAGAAATTCAGGAAGGCAGCGTTCAGAACTTACAAACCAGGCTAGTCAAATTAGAAAAGAATTTTAGGGGCCGGCCCTGTGGCTTAGTGGTTGGGTGCCCGTGCTCCGCTACTGGCGGCCCGGGTTCAGATCCCGGGCGCACACCGACGCACCGCTTGTCTGGCCATGCTGAGGCGGCGTCCCACGTACAGCAACTAGCAGGATGTGCTACTACGACATACAACTATCTACTGGGGCTTTGGGGGGAAAAAGGGAAAAAAAGGAGGAGGATTGGCAATAGATGTTAGCTCAGGGCCCGTCTTCCTCAGGAAAAAGAGGAGGATTGGCATGGATGTTAGCTCAGGGCTCATCTTCCTCACACACAAAAAAAAGAAAAGCACTTTATAATTCTTCAGCGTTGCCTAAAACTGGCACGGCCTGCCTTCTGAAGCCGTACATTGTGTCACTGAAGGTATCAGAGGGCAGTGTGGATGGCTACTTATCAATAGCTTAGGTAGATCAAAGCAGCTTGCAGTGTCTAGATGAGAAAAGGTGTAGATCATGGTAGGGATGAGATGGCACAGGGTCTCATGTCTCAAGGTGTTGCAGAGCGGGGATGGACAGTTAGCTGAACCAGGCACCTGTGGCCTGGGAGCAGTTATGGTGCCACGGAACAGAAGGTATCGCAGCCTTCTCCTCCATCTTCAAACTCCGGATGCCTGTCTCATGCCCTTCTTATTCTTAGTGGCGTGTGTGTGAATACCAAAAGCTTTATGTTTTAAGGCTGTCTTCCCATGTAATCGGTGATAGCAGTTATTTTCCTGGGATTGATAGATTCTTTGATCCCTTTCCTTGACATTGTATTAAAATTTTCTGTGTATGTGCATACGTGGAATTTTCTGGGAAGAGGCCTCTTTGCTTTCATTAGATTCTCAAAGAGGTCTATGATCAAAAAAAGGTTATGACACAACTCTGGTTTGGTGCTTGAAGGTCAGCCTTATTATGAAGGTAGACTGTTCGTCCCAGTTTAGGCACTTTGGTTAGGCAAGCCAAAAAAGTAAAGAACGCTTCCTACTCTGTGTGAGCAACATCTTCGTATTTAGTTAGAATTTTATAAGAGAACTTTGCACTTTAGTTAAGGTCATTAAACCATGATTCTTAGATTTATGGCTTTAAGTCAAAGATCTGAAAGGTCCCTTTTAAATCTTAGTATAAAACACATTTGTCATTCTGTACTAATCTTTTAAAAGAAAGAGTATATGCCAGGGAGAAGTGGGCTTTAGGAAATTATATCCTGACGTCACAGAAACTTTTTGCATCTGTGACTTAGTCTAGGCTGATGCTAGACAAATAATCTCAACATCGAACCCCTCAGTGTTTATACCTCATTCTGAAAATGAAAAATTATTTTCACCGTTTTATTTTTTGAAAATCTAGATCGAAAGCTTTAAATAGAATTTCTAAAATTTATTGCACTTTTTTAAAAAAAATTTCAAATCTGTATACTGTTTTTTATTTTAAAGAAAAGAGCTAAAATATAAAATGTCAGAGATAAGGATTATAGAAATACAACATTAGAGAATAAAATTAGAAAATAATTGTATTAAAAAAAAATTTTTAAGGAAGAGGCCCAATTTTATGGGATTCCCTCATGTTCCTGTGGAGATCTTTGAGAAGTATTAAAACCGTTCTGTTCAATAGGGTTCAGAGCTTAGTGCTGAGGATTCTCAATGCCAGGAAGATGCTTTGTTTCACTGTGTTGTTTTAGTATCACTTTATAAAAATTGTTTTTTGTTGTTGTTGTTGAGGAAGATTCGCCCTGCGCTAACATTTGTGCTGGTCGTCTTCTATTTTGTGTGTGAGTCACAGCATGGCCACCAATGAGTGGTGTAGGTCCGAGCCCAGGAACTGAACCTGGGCCGCCGAAGTGGAGTGTGCTGAACTTAACCACTAGGGCACAGGGTCAGCCCCTAAAATTGTCTTTTTTAAGCTTTGTACAATTAAATTTTTACCTTCCTGTAAAAATTCATATTAGTTGGAGAGTAAGGAATTTGTTGTAACATGGAACTCACTGAATGGAAGTGTCCAGTCAATAGCTATATGAGCTTGGAGGGAGAAAGACGCTATGTGATTTCTGTTTCTTCTGGCTCTGATTCTATGAGTAGAAGAAGGTAGAAGTTGGGTTAGATCAGGGTAAATAATAATCCAGAGAAAAAAATGCAAGTTGGGGGACTCAGGAGTAACTAAAAAGAAATGTATGGGGTTGACTTAGATTTCAGGTATGTGTTTCTGAATATAGCCTTGAGAAAGAAGTCATCCTTGCTTTACAGTGTGTCGTGTTCTTGCCATAATAATGAAATAGAGTGCACTTGTGTTCGAGTTGCATGTTGGGATCAAGTTAGGTTGTGAAGTTAGCACGTGACCAAAAAAATAGGTTTTAGTTAAAATTACCCTTAAAAATCACTTAAAATGATCATAAAGTATGATATACATTCATTCCATCTCACGGAAGTGTAAAATAGCTAGTTTTTCCTTCAGAAACTTGAAAAATAAATTTCTTTAGTTGAGCACCAGATGAAGAAGTTGGCTTGTGTTAGGGGCTCTGTTGCACAAAAACACTTTAAATACTGTGATCAGAGCTTGGCACGATGCACACAGGGAGAGAAGCACATGTAACTGGACAGCTTCCTTCTCCTACTTTTGCTTAGTGCTCCTTGGGGAAGGTATGCTTGTTTAGTGGAATGGTGTCTATGCTGTTGAAATCCTCAATTTTTCTCCCTGAGGGCTTATGGTTGAATTCATGGAAATAAAATGTCTACATGATGCAACCTCACTGCATTCATAGTGAAATATATTAAGATTATAAAAAATTTTTTAAATCTTTTAGGAGGGGGGGAGAAACAGTTAATAGTGAAACCCTATATATTAAAGTGAATTAGGGGCCACCCCGGTAGTGCAAGCAGTTAAGTGCACTCGATTCGCTGCAGCGGCCCGGGGTTTGCCAGTTCAGATCCCGGGCGAGCGCTGACGCACTGCTTGTCAAGCCATGTTGTGGCGGCGTCCCATATAAAGTGGAGGAAGATGGGCATAGATATTAGCCCAGGGCCAGTCTTCCTCAGCAAAAAAAAAAGAGGAGGATTGGTAGGTGTTAGCACAGGGCTGATCTTCCTCACAAAAAAAAAAAAGGGCTGGCCCCGTGGCTTAGCAGTTAAGTGCACACGCTCCGCTACTGGTGACCCGGGTTTGGATCCTGGGCGTGCACTGAGGCACCACTTCTCGGGCCATGCTGAGGCCACGTCCCACATACAGCAACTAGAAGGATGTGCAGCTATGACATACAACTATCTACCGGGGCTTTGGGGAAAAAAAAAAAAAGGAGGAGGATTGGTAATAGATGTTAGCTCAGAGCCCGTCTTCCTCAGCAAAAAAAGAGGAGGATTAGCGTGGATGTTAGCTCAGGGCTGATCTTCCTCACAAAAAAATAAATAAAGTGAATTAGAATTTTAGTTAAATGTGTACTATCTGATAGCAAGTTTACTCAGTGTTTAGAATACTGTTAATGATCCATAGGAATTGGACATTGAATTTTATCTATTTCTTAGCAAATTTTAAGCTCCTTAAAAATAGAGGACAGTATGTAAATTTTACTAAAATTCTCATAGCACCTAATAAAGTATGAGCTATTCCTTGGATACATTATGTGTTGTTTGGTGCCATGTTTTTTTTTTTTTTTTTTAAAGATTTTATTTATTTATTTTCTCCCCCCAAAGCCCCAGTAGATAGTTGTATGTCATAGCTGCACATCCTTCTAGTTGCTGCATGTGGGACTCGGCCTCAGGATGGACGGAGAAGTGGTGCCTCGGTGCGCGCCCGGGATCCTAACCCCGGGCCACCAGCATCGGAGCGCGTGCACTTAACCACCAAGCCGTGAGGCCGGCCCATGGTGCCATGTTGTATACCATTTTTTAAAAACCACCAAATACTCTTTGATTCCAGCTAGAGTTATTTATAGAAGCACTGAAAAGAATATATCTGATTTTTTAATTCAGTTTCTTACAAAAGATCTTGTTGGAAATGTCTAATAGCTATTGAAGAAAACAGAAAAAATTTAAAGTTTTACCTTTTATCTTCTGTCAATTTTTTGACATTTCAGACTTATAAGTTCAAGAATAATAACAGTGAACACTGTATAATCTTCATCTAGATCACCAGTTAGCATTTTGTCATTTGATTTCTCTGTACACATGCTCACACACATTTTTTTTATTGTGAAATTTTTTTTGTACATTATTATTTATCAGTCACCATATAAGTGCATCCCTCCACACCTTGTGCCCATCCCCCACCCCCCTAGCTCCTGGTAACCACCAAACAGTTCTCTCTGTCCGTGTGTTGGTTTATCTTCCATATATGAGTGAAATCATGGACTGTTTGTCTTTGTCTTTCTGGCTTATTTCACTTAACATAATACCCTCCAGGTCCCTCCATGTTGTTGCAAATGGGACGATTTTGTCTTTTTTTATGGCTGAGTAGTAGTCCATGGTATATATATACCACATCTTCTTTATCCACTCAGCAGTTGAGGGGCACTTGGGTTGCTTCCATGTCTTGGCTATGGTGAATAATGCTGCAGTGAACATAGGGGTGCATAAGCCTCTTTGGATTGTTGATTTCAGGTTCATTGGGTAGATACCCAATAGTGGGATACCTGGATCACAAGGTATTTCTATTTTTAATTTTTTGAGGAATCTCCATACTGTTTTCCATAGAGGCCGCACCAGTTTACATTCCCACCAGCAGTGGATTAGGGTTCCCATTTCTCCACAGCCTCTCCAGCATTTGTTGCTTTTTGTCTTGGTGATTCTAGGCATTCTCATGGGTGTAAGATGATATCTTAGTGTGGTTTTGATTTGCATTTCCCTCATGATTAGTGATGTTGAGCATCTTTTCATGTGCCTATTGGCCATCTGTATATCTTCTTTGGAGAAGTCTTTGTTCATTTCCTCTGCCCATTTTTTGATTGGGTTGTTTGTTTTTTTTAATTCAGTTGTGTGAGTTCTTTATATATTATGGAGATTAATCCCTTGTCAGATATATGGTTTGCAAATATTTTTTCCCAGCTGGTGGGTTCCCTATTCATTTTGATCCTGGTTTCATTTGCCTTGTGGAAGCTCTTTAACCTGATGAAGTCCCACTTGTTTATTTTTTCTTTTGTTTCCCTTGTCTGAGTAGACATGGAATTCAAAAAGATCCCTTTATGGCTGATGACAAGTAGTGTACTACCTATATTTTCCTCCAGGAGTTTTATAGTTTCAGGTCTCAGCTTCAGGTCTTTGATCCATTTTGAGTTAATGTTTGTGTATGGTGAAAGAAGATGGTTTACTTTCATTCTTTTGCAAGTGGCTGTCTGGTTTTCCCAGTAGCATTTATTGGAGAGACTTTCCTTTCTCTACTATATGTGCTTAGCTCCTTTGTCAAAGATTAGCTGCCCATAGATAGGAAGTTTTATTTCGGGCCTTTCAGTTCTGTTCCATTGATCTGTGTGTCTGTTTTTGTACCAGTACCATGGTGTTTTAATTACTATCACTTTGTCGTATGTTTTGAAGTCAGGGACTGTGATGCCTCCAGCCTTGTTCTTTTTCAGGATTGCTTTAGCTATATGGGGTCTTTTGTTGCCCCATATGAATGCTAGTATTCTTTGTTCTATTTCTGTGAAGAATGTCCTTCAGATTCTGATTGGGATTGCATTGAATCTGTAGATTGCTTTAGGTAGTATGGACATTTTAACAATGTTTATTCTTCCAATTTAAGTGCATGAAGTATTTTTCCATTTCTTTATGTCATCATTGATTTCACTCAGTAATGTCTTATAGTTTTCATTGTATAGGTCTTTCACTTCCGTGGTTAAATTTACTCCTAGGTATTTTATTCTTATTTACTCCTAGGTATTTTATTCTTTTTGTTGCAATTGTAAATGGGATTGTCTTCTTGAGTTCTCTTTCCGTTAGTTCGTTGTTGGTATATAGAAATGCAACTGATTTCTGTAAGTTGATTTTGTACCCTGCCACTTGGCTGTAGTTGTTGATTATTTCTAATAGTTTTCCAATGGATTCTTTTTTTTTTTTTAATTTTTATTTATTTACTTATTTTCCCCCCAAAGCCCTAGTAGATAGTTGTATGTCATAGCTGCACATCCTTCTAGTTGCTGCATGTGGCACACGGCCTCAGCATGGCCGGAGAAGTGGTGCGTCGGTGCGCGCCCGGGATCCGAACTCAGGCCGCCAGCAGCGGAGCGCGTGCACCCAACCGCTAAGCCACGGGGCCGGCCCTCCAATGGATTCTTTAGGGTTTTCTTTCTTTTTTTATTTTTTTGTGAGGAAGGTTCGCCCTGAGCTAACATCTGCCAATCCTCCTCTATTTTTTGGCTGAGGAGGACTGGCCCTGGGCTAACATTCGTGCCCGTCTTCCTCTACTTTATACAGGACGCTGCCACAGCATGGCTTGACAAGCGATGCGTCGGTGCGTGCCCAGGGTTCCGAACCGGCGAACCTTGGGCTACTGCAGTGGAGCGTGCACACTTAACCGCTTGCGCCACCGGCCCGGCCCCTTTAGGGTTTTGTACATATAGGATCATGTCATCTGCAGACAGCGAGAGTTGCACTTCTTCGTTGCCTATTTGGATTCCTTTTATTCCTTTTTTTTTGCCTAATTGCTCTGGCCAGAACCTCCAGTACTGTGTTGAATAAGAGTGGTGAGAGTGGGCACCCTTGTCTTGTCCCTGTTGTCAGAGGGCTGGCTTTCAGTTTTTCCCCATTGAGTATGATGTTGGCTGTGGGTTTGTCATATATGGTCTTTATTATGTTGAGGTACTTTCCTTCTAGACCCATTTTGTTGAGAGTTTTTATCATAAATGGATGTTGGATCTTGTCAAAAGCCTTCTCTGCATCTATTGAGATGATCATGTGGTTTTTATTCCTCGTTTTGTTAATGTGGTATATCACATTGATAGATTTGGTGATGTTGAACCATCCCTGTGTCCCTGGTATAAATCCCACTTGATCATGGTATATGATCTTTTTAATGTATTGCTGTATTCGGTTTGCCAGTATTTTGTTGAGGATTTTTGCATCTATGTTCATCCAGGGATATTGTGTAGTTTTCCTTCTTAGTATTGTCTTTGCCTGGCTTTGGTATCAGGGTGATGTTGCCCTCGTAGAATGTGTTGGGAAGGGTTCCATCTTCCTCTATTTTTTGGAATAGTTTGAGAAGGATAGGTATTAAGTCTTCTTTGAATGTTTGGTAAAATTCTCCAGAGAAGCCATCTAGTCCTGGACTTTTATTTTTTGGGAGGTTTTTGATTACTGTTTCAATCTCTCTACTTGTGATTGGTCCATTCAGTTTCTCTATTTCTTCTTGATTCAGTTTTGGGAGGTTGTATGAGTCTAGGAATTTATCCATTTCTTTAGATTGTCCAATTTGTTAGCATATAGTTTTTCATAGTATTCTATAATCTTTTGTTTTTCTGTGTTATCTGTTGTAATTTCTCCTTTTTTATTTCTAATTTTATTTATTTGAGCCTTCTCTCTTTTTTTCTTGGTGAGTCTGGCTAAGGGTTTGTCAATTTTGTTTATCTTCTCCAAGAACCAGCTCTTTGTTTCATTGATCCTTTCTACTGTTTTTTTAATTTCAATTTCATTTATTTCTGCTTTGATTTTTATTATTTCCCTCCTTCTGCTGACTTTAGGCTTTGTTCTTCTTTTTCTAATTCTGTTAGGCGTAGTTTGAGGTTGCTTATTTGGGCTTTTTCTTGTTTGTTAAGGTGGGCCCATATTGCTATGAGTTTCCATCTCAGGACCGCTTTTGCTGCATCCCATATGAGTTGGTACGGTGTATTTTCATTTTTATTCATCTCCAGATATGCTTTGATTTCTCCTTTAATTTCATCGATGATCTGTTGGTTGTTTAGTAGCATGTTGTTGAGTCTCCACAGCTTTGTCACTTTCCCAGTTTTTTCCTTGTAGTTGATTTCTAACTTCATGGCATTATGGTCTGAAAAGATGCTTGTTATGATTTCAATCTTCTTAAATTTATATAAGCATGCCTTGTTTCCCAACATATGGTCTATTCTTGAGAATGTTCCATGGGCGCTTGAGAAGAATGTATAATCTGCTGTGTTTGGATGGAGTGCTCTGTATATGTCTATTAAGTCCATCTCATCTAGTTTTTCATCTAGGTCCATTATTTCCTTATTTATTTTCCATCTGGATGATCTGTCCGTTGATGAGAGTGGGGTGTTAAGATCCCCTACTTTAATATCTCCTTTTAGGTTTGTTAATAGTTGCTTTATACCTTGGTGCTCCTGTATTGGGTGCATGTATACTTAAAAGTGATATGTCTTCTTGGTGGAGTGTCCCTTTTATCATTATATATTGCCCCACTTTGTCTCTCATTACCTGTTTTATCTTGAAGTCAACTTTATCTGATATTCGTATCGCAACACCTGCTTTCTTTCGTTGGCCATTAGCTTGGAGTATATTCTTCCATCCTTTCACTCTGAGCCTGTGTTTGTCTTTAGAGCTGAGATGTGTTTCCTGGAGGCAGCATATTGTTGGGTCTTGTTTTTTAATCCATCCCATCACTCTGTGTCTTTTTTTTTTTTTTTTATTGATATTTTAATGGTTTCTAACATTGTGAAATTTTGGGTTGTACATTTTTGTTTGTCCATCACCCCATATATGACTCCCTTCACCCCTTGTGCCCACACCCCACCCCCACTTCCCGGGTAACCACAGTCCAGTTTTCTCTGTCCATGTGTTGGTTTATATTCCACATATGAGTGAGATCATACAGTGTTTGTTTTTCTCTTTCTGGCTTATTTCACTTAACATAATACGCTCCAGGCCCATCCATGTTGTTGCAAATGGGACAATTTTGTCTTTTTTTATGGCTGAGTAGTATTCCATTGTAAATATATACCACATTTTCTTAATCCAATCGTCAGTCGAGGGACACTTAGGTTGCTTCCACTTCTTGGCTATGGTGAATAATGCTGCAATGAACATAGGGGTGCATAAGCCTCTTTGGATTGTTGATTTCAGGTTCGTTGGATAGATTCCCAGTAGTGGGATGGCTGGATCATAGGGCATCTCTATTTTTAATTCTTTGAGGAATCTCCATACTGTTTTCCATAGAGGCTGCACCAGTTTGCATTCCCACCAGCTGTGTATGAGGGTTCCTGTTTCTCCACATCCTCTCCAACATTTGTTGTTTTTTGTCTTGGTGATTATAGCCATTCTAACGGGCGGGCGTGATGTGGTATCTTAGTGTTGTTTTGATTTGCATTTCCCTGATGATTAGTGATGTTGAGCATCTTTTCATGTGCCTATTGGCCATCTGTATATCTTCCTTGGAGAAGTGTCTGTTCATTTCCTCTGCCCATTTTTTGATCGGGTTGTTTGTTTTTTTGTTGTTCAATTGTGTGAGTTCTTTATATATTATGGAGATCAACCCCTTGTCAGATGTATGTTTTGCAAATATTCTCTCCCAGCTGGTTGGTTGTTTGTTCATCTTGATTCTGGTTTCATTTGTCTTATAAAAGCTCTTTAGTCTGATAAAGTCCCACTTGTTTATTTTTTCTTTAGTTTGCCTAGTCTGGGTAGGCATGTCATCCGAAAAGATTCCTTTAAACCCAATGTCAAATAGTGTGTTGCCTATATTTTCTTCTATGAGTTTTATAGTTTCAGGTCTCACCTTCAGGTCTTTGATCCATTTTGAGTTAATTTTTGTGAATGGCGATAGCACATGGTCCACTTTCATTCTTTTGCATGTGGCTGTCCAGTTTTCCCAACACCATTTATTGAAGAGACTTTCCTTTCTCCATTGCATGTCCTTAGCACCTTTGTCGAAAATTAGCTGTCCGTATATGTGTGGTTTTATTTCTGGGCTTTCAATTCTCTTCCATTGATCTGTGTGTCTGTTTTTGTACCAGTACCATGCTGTTTTGATTACTATTGCTTTGTAGTATGTTTTGAAGTCAGGAATTGTGATGCCTCCTGCTTTGTTCTTTTTCTTTAGGATTTCTTTAGCTATTCGGGGTCTCTTGTTGCCCCATATAAATTTTAGTATTCTTTTTTCTATTTCTGTGAAGAATGTCATTGGGATTCTGATTGGGATTGCATTGAATCTGTAGATTGCTTTAGGTAATATAGACATTTTAACTATGTTTATTCTTCCAATCCACGTGCATGGGATATCTTTCCATTTCTTTATGTCATCGTAGATTTCCCTGAATAATGTCTTGTAGTTCTCATTGTATAGGTCCTTCACCTCCTTGGTAAGATTTATTCCTAGGTATTTTATTCTTTTTGATGCAATTGTAAATGGTATTATCTTTTTGAGCTCTCTTTCTGTTAGTTCATTATTAGCATATAGAAATGCAACTGATTTTTGTAGATTGATTTTGTACCCTGCAACTTTGCTGTAGTTGTTGATTGTTTCTAACAGTTTTCCAACAGATTCTTTAGGGTTTTCTATATATACAATCATGTCATGTGCAAATAGTGAGAGTTTCACTTCTTCGTTACCTATTTGGATTCCTTTTATTCCTTTTTCTTGCCTAATTGCTCTGGCCAAAACCTCCAGTACTATGTTGAACAGGAGTGGTGAGAGTGGGCAGCCCTGCCTCGTTCCTGTTCTCAGAGGAATGGCTTTCAGTCTTTCCCCGTTGAGTATGATGTTAGCTGTGGGTTTGTCATATATGGCCTTTATTATGTTGAGGTACTTTCCTTCTATTCCCATTTTATTGAGAGTTTTTATCATAAATGGATGTTGTATCTTGTCAAATGCCTTCTCTGCGTCTATTGAGACGATCATGTGGTTTTTATTCTTTGTTTTGTTGATGTGATGTATCACGTTGATTGATTTGCGGATGTTGAACCATCCCTGGGTCTCTGGTATAAATCCCACTTGATCATGGTGTATGATCTTTTTAATATATTGTTGTATTCGGTTTGCCAATATTTTGTTGAGGATTTTTGCATCAATGTTCATCAGCGATATTGGCCTGTAATTTTCTTTCTTTGTATTGTCTTTGTCTGGTTTTGATATCAGGGTGATGTTGGCCTCATAGAATGATTCAGGAAGTGTTCCATCTTCCTCTATTTTTTGGAATAGTTTGAGGAGGATGGGTATTAAATCTTCTTTGAATGTTTGGTAAAATTCACTGGAGAAGCCGTCTGGTCCTGGACTTTTATTTTTTGGGAGGTTTTTGATTACTATTTCAATCTCTTTACTTGTGATTGGTCTATTCAGATTCTCCATTTCTTCTTGGTTCAATTTTGGGAGGTTGTATAAGTCTAAGAATTTATCCATTTCTTCTAGATTGTCCAATTTGTTGGCATATAATTTCTCATAGTATTCTCTTATAATCCTCTGTATTTCCATGGTATCCGTTGTAATTTCTCCTCTTTCATTTCTAATTTTATTTACTTGAGCCTTTTCTCTTTTTTTCTTAGTTAGCCTGGCTAAGGGTTTGTCTATTTTGTTTATCTTCTCGAAGAACCAACTCTTTGTTTCATTAATCCTTTCTACTGTTTTTTTGGTCTCAATATCATTTATTTCTGCTCTGATTTTTATCATTTCTCTCCTTCTGCTGGCTTTGGGCTTTGTTTGTTCTTCTTTTTCTAGTTCTGTTAGGTGTAATTTAAGGTTGCCTATTAGGGCTTTTTCTTGTTTGTTAAGGTGGGCTTGTATCGCTATGAGTTTCCCTCTCAGGACCGCTTTTGCTGCGTCCCATATGGTTTGATATGGCATGTTATCATTTTCGTTTGTTTCCAGATAGTTTTTGATTTCTCCTTTAATTTCATCAATGATCCATTGGTTGTTCAGTAGCATGTTGTTTAATCTCCACATTTTTGTCACTTTCCCAGTTTTTTTTTCCTGGTTCATTTCCAGTTTCATAGCCTTATGGTCTGAAAAGATGCTTGTTATGATTTCAATCTTCTTAAATTTATTGCGGCTTGCTTTGTTTCCCAACATATGGTCTATCCTAGAGAATGTTCCATGCGCGCTTGAGAAGAATATGTAGTCAGCTGTTTTTGGGTGGAGTGCTCTGTATATGTCTACTAGGTCCATCTCGTCCAGTTTTTCATTTAAGTCTAATATTTCTTTATTAACTTTTTGTCTGGATGATCTATCCGTTGCTGTAAGTGGGGTGTTAAGATCCCCTACTATTATTGTGTTGTTGTTGATTTCTCCTTTTAGGTTTGTTAATAGTTGTTTTATGTACATTGGTGCTCCTATGTTGGGTGCATATATATTTATAAGTGATATGTCTTCTTGATGGAGTGTCCCTTTTATCATTATATATTTCCCTTCTTTTCTTTGTCTTTCTTAACCTGTTTTATCTTGAAGTCTACTTTGTCTGATATGAGTATGGCAACACCTGCTTTCTTTTGTTTGCCATTAGCTTGGAGTATTGTCTTCCATCCTTTCACTCTGAGCCTGTGCTTGTCTTTAGTGCTAAGATGTGTTTCCTGAAGGCAGCATATTGTTGGGTCTTGCTTTTTAATCCATCCTGCCACTCTGTGTCTTTTGATTGGAGAGTTCAGTCTATTTGCATTTAGGGTAATTATTGATAATAGGAGGGCTTATTGTTGCTATTTTATCGTTCATTTTCTGGTTCTTTTGCATTTCTTTTGTTTCTCATCCCGTGTGTTTTGGACTAGCAATTTAGTTTGGTAGTTCTGTATGGTGGTTCTCTTAGTTTTCTCTGTCTTTATCGTGTGTGATTCTGTTCTGATTATTTGGTTAGTGGTTACCATGAGGTTTGTATAAAAAATCTTGTGGATGTGATAGTCCATTTTTTTTTTTTGTATACTTTTATTGATATTTTAATGGTTTCTAACATTGTGAAATTTTGGGTTGTACATTTTTGTTTGTCCATCACCCCATATATGACTCCCTTCACCCCTTGTGCCCACCCCCCACCCCCACTTCCCGGGTAACCACAGTCGAGTTTTCTCTGTCCATGTGTTGGTTTATATTCCACATATGAGTGAGATCATACAGTGTTTGTCTTTCTCTTTCTGGCTTATTTCACTTAACATAATACGCTCCAGGCCCATCCATGTTGTTGCAAATGGGACGATTTTGTCTTTTTTTATGGCTGAGTAGTATTCCATTGTATATATACACCACATTTTCTTAATCCAATCGTCAGTCGAGGGACACTTAGGTTGCTTCCACTTCTTGGCTATGGTGAATAATGCTGCAATGAACATAGGGGTGCATAAGCCTCTTTGGATTGTTGATTTCAGGTGCATTGGATAGATTCCCAGTAGTGGGATGGCTGGATCATAGGGCATCTCTATTTTTAATTCTTTGAGGAATCTCCATACCGTTTTCCATAGAGGCTGCACCAATTTGCATTCCCACCAGCTGTGTATCAGGGTTCCTGTTTCTCCACATCCTCTCCAACATTTGTTGTTTTTTGTCTTGGTGATTATAGCCATTCTAACGGGCGTGATGTGGTATCTTAGTGTTGTTTTGATTTGCATTTCCCTGATGATTAGTGATGTTGAGCATCTTTTCATGTGCCTATTGGCCATCTGTATATCTTCCTTGGAGAAGTGTCTGTTCATTTCCTCTGCCCATTTTTTGATCGGGTTGTTTGTTTTTTTGTTGTTCAATTGTGTGAGTTCTTTATATATTATGGAGATCAACCCCTTGTCAGATGTATGTTTTGCAAATATTCTCTCCCAGCTGGTTGGTTGTTTGTTCATCTTGATTCTGGTTTCATTTGTCTTATAAAAGCTCTTTAGTCTGATAAAGTCCCACTTGTTTATTTTTTCGTGATAGTCCATTTTTTGATGGCCTCTTATTCCCTTAGAGTAAGTCGATTCGATCCCTTTCCTCTTTCCCTTCTAAGTTATTGTTGTCACATCTTATTCCTTCTTGTGTTGTGAGTTCGTGTTTAACATGATGAGGTTATATTTATGCTTGGTGCTTACTTTCCCTTGATCTTTGGTTTTATATTTAAGTGTTTGCTAATCTATTTTGATAGAGGACTGCAATTTTTCTGGTTCTGTCGTCCTATTTTCCTCCTTGTTCAAAACTTTGAATTGCTTTCTCTTTTTTCCCTCAGGGATGAGGGCATTCTTGAGCACTTCTTCTAGTGGGGCTCTTGTGGCAATGAACTCCCTTAGCTTTTGTTTATCTGGGATATTTATTAGTTCTCCATCATATCTGAAGGATATTTTTGCTGGATAGCGTATTCTTGGCTGAAAGTTTTTGTCCTTCAGAATTTTGAATATATCGTTCCACTCTCTCCTAGCATGTAAAGTTTCTGTCGAGAAATCGGCTGAGAGCCTGATAGGAAATCCTTTGTTTGTTATTTTGTTTAGCTGCCCTTAATATTTTTTTTTTGTCATTGGCGTTTGCCAGCTTTACTACTATATGCCTTGGAGAGGATGTTTTCATGTTGATATATTTAGGAGATCTGTTTATTTCATTCACTGGTATTTCCAGCTCCTTCCCCAGGTTTGGGAAGTTCTCAGATGTTATTTATTTGTTCTTTTTGTGAGGATGATCGGCCGTGAGCTAACATCTGCCAATCCTCTTTTTGCTGAGGAAGACTGGCCCTGGGCTAACATCCATGTCCATCTTCCTCCACTTTATATGGGACGCCGCCACAGCATGGCTTCCCAAGCGGTGCATTGGTGCACGCCCGGGATCCAAACTGGTGAACCCCGGGCCGCCGCAGTGGAGCGCGTGCACTTAACCGCTTGCACCACCGGGCCGGCCCCCCAGATATTATTTTTTTGAACAAGTTCTCTGCTCCTTTTTCTGTCTTCTCCTTCTGGAATACCTATAATCCTTATGTTGGTTTTCCTAATTGAGTCAGATATTTCTCAGAGAGTTTCTTCATTTCTTTTTAGTCTTAGTTCTCTTTCCTCCTCCATCTGGAGCATTTCTGCATTGCTGTCCTCAATATTGCTAATTCTTTCCTCCATATTGTCAGCTGTGATGCTTAAGGCTTCCAGATTTATCTTTATCTCCTCTATTGTGTTTTTCATCTCTAAGATTTCTGATTGGTTTTTTTTTTTTTTACAGTTTCAATCTCTTTTGTGAAGAAACTCCTGATTTCATTGAATTGTCTGTCTGTGTTTTCTTGTATTTCATTAAGCTTTTTTATGATGGCTATTTTGAATTCTCTGTTGTTAAGGTTATACATTTCTGTGCTTTCCGGGTTGACTTCTGGGTGCTTGTCATTTTCCTTTTGGTCTGGAGATTTAATATATCTTTGCATGGTGCCTGTCGGTGTTGGCTTACTTTTCCTCATAGGTAAAATACATGGTCACAGTTTTCTCTTGCTGCCACTGAGTGGGGGTCAAGGGCTGTGTATTCTGGCCTGCCTCAATCTTCAGGCACTCTCGTCAGCCCCTGGCTGATCTGACGCATGGCTGAGTGAAGGCTGCTGGGGGTGAAGTGTGGGAACAACTGGAGCTGGAGCATGGGAACAGCTGAGACTGGAGCGCAGCTATGCTGAAGTAGCTGGGGCTCGTGTGTGGGTGGGTTGAAGCAGCTGCAAGTGAAGTGCCGCTGGGCCAAAGAAGCAGGGGCTGGAGTACCGCTGGGCCGAAGAAGGTGGAACTGGAGTGCGCTGGGCTGAAGAAGGAAGAGCTGGAGCGCCACTGGCCAAAGAAGCTGCAACTGATGTGCGCTGGGCCAAAGAAGCTGGAACTGGAGCGCGCTGGGCTGAAGAAGGAAGAGCTGGAGCGCTGCTGGGCCGAAGAAGGAAGAGCTGGAGCGCTGCTGGGCCGAAGAAGGAAGAGCTGGAGCGCCACTGGGCCAAATAAGCTGCAACTGGTGCGCGCTGGGCCAAAGAAGCTGGAACTGGAGCGTGCTGGGCCGAAAAAGGAAGAGCTGGAGCACCGCTGGGCCAAAGAAGGAAGAGCAGGAGCGCCGCTGGGCTGGAGAAGCTGGAACTGGTGTGCGCTGGGCCAAAGAAGCTGGAACTGGAGTGCACTCGGCCAAAGAAGGAGGAGCTGGAGTGTGCTGGGGCAAAGGAGGAGGAGCTGGAGTGCCTCTGGGCCAAAGAAGCTGGAACTGGAGTGCAGCGGGCCAAAGTTGCTGGTGCCAAGTCAGCTGGAGCCTGAGCACAGGCCATGCCCAAGCCACTGGAGCCAGGGGTGGTGGGGGCGGTCCAGCCAAAGGAGCTGGGGCTGTGGCTTGGTCCATCCAGAGCAGCTGGGGCTGTGGTGTGGTGGGGCCTGACCTGCTGCTGCCTCTGGTGCGGGGGCACAGGCTCGCCTCTCTGCTGGTCGGGCCCAGGCACCTGGGGGCCACTGACTGAGGGGATGGGGTGCAGTCACATTGCCCCTGCTGGTGGAGCCCGGGTGTCTGGGTGCCGCTGCCTCTGGGGACGGGGCTGAGCTGAACCGCCACTGTGCTGAAGCACCAGTCGGGCAGGCCGGGTGGGGGAGGGGAGCTTACTTTCGCCTCTCCCATCTCAGAGGTTTCTTGCTTTGCTGTCCTCTCTGCTAGCCTGAGGGGCTAGCTTGTTGAAACTACCCTCACGACAGTTCCGCTGCCTCCATAGGGGGACCCCTCAGGCTGTAAGGGGTCTTGGAGAGCGCCGGTTTTCACACGGCAAGCTGCCCCTCCCCCTCCTCTGAGAGCCACGTGGTCTCATTCTCTGGGTCGTAGTCCTTGGGGAAGGAAAGGAGGTCCCCTTACCTCCTTCCACTTCCTCTGGGGATTCCAGCACCTCCGTCCTTGGGTATATGGTTGCCTGGGTGCCTCAGACTTACCCTGTGTTGAAAATAGCTGCTGTTGGAATATGAATGTCCTTTTTGTTGCGTCTAAGAGCGGGAGAGTTCAATGGGGGAAGCTCACTCCACCATGATGCTGACGTCACTCCCACACATTTTTTTGAACCATTTGAGTAAGGTGAAGACATCATAATCCTTCATCCCTAAATACTTAAAATACGTGTCACGTAAGAACAAGGACTTTCTCTTACATATTACAATTCTCAAATTCAGGAAATTAGACATTGATTCAGTGCTATTGTCTAATATATATCCATATTGAAATTCCCCAGTTGTTCCAGTAATGGCCTTGGTTTTTTCCCACCCGGGATCTCATTCTGCATTTAGTTGTCAAAAAATCAGCCTCTTTACCTAATGTCCTTTAATATACACAATGGCTACCAAGTTTGGAACCCCAGGAGAGTATATAATAAATGGTTTATTAGTGTTACATTAATATACATGTAAAGTAATAGTACCTGTTTCCAGACTTTATTGCCACCCTATAAAACAGTTCCTTAGCCTTTGTCTTTCAAAACATTGTTTTACCTTTTTTTCATGATAAGATTCTTTACCGTGCGATTTTCACTTCAGAATGATATTTTTATGGGTTCTTTTTTGTATACTTTATCTTTACATTTTAGTTTTCAAAGGTATTGATAATATTTTTAGACATCATTGGGTATAGATTCCCATAGAGTTGTCTGTCTTCATACTGTAGTAGATGCTAATGGATACACAGAACAGTAAGAAACAGCATTCTGGCCCTGCCACTTAACTGGTTTGTGTGATCTTTGGACAACTAATACAACCTTCTGAGTGTGTTTTGACATCTGTAAAATGGAAATTAAAAACAAAAAACTCTCTCACAGGTCTTGCTGAGAATTGAGAGAGAATACATGTGAAAATGCCTTGTGTAATGCATGTGCTATACAAATGGGAGTGGCTGTTTCTCAGTGGCATTGAAGTCCCTGAGTCTACTGAACTGGGAAAAAAGAACTTGTAAAGGGAGTTAAAATGTAATCTGGACTAATGAACTTGCATAGGTTTCAGCTGTAATAGTAGAGTGGTATGCTC
Organism: Diceros bicornis minor; assembly: GCF_020826845.1. NCBI lineage: Eukaryota > Metazoa > Chordata > Mammalia > Perissodactyla > Rhinocerotidae > Diceros > Diceros bicornis. The sequence continues at coordinate 3,352,902 of NC_080763.1, read as the reverse complement.
CTCAGAAGGAGCCTAGTTTGGAACTGCTTCGTGTTCTCATCCCTAGTCAACAAGAAAAATAGCTTTCATTCCATCCTTCCTCTCACTTCCAAACACTCACCTGCGTCTGTAATGTAGCAAAGAGCTATTTAATGGCTGTTTTCTTGAGATTTCTGAAGTGGAATGGAAGTGTAAGTGGATCATGGTATTCCAGAGATTTGAAACATTTACAACCATGAAGCCTTTAGTAGTAAATTCTTTACTTCATACATTTTATAAGAGCAATGTTTTCTATTCAGTTATAACAAAGGAATGATACAAAAAGTGTTTCTTGGCACATGAAAACATTGGGCCCATTTAGAAGTTAATGAAAGTGGTTTCAGAAAAAAGCTAATGTACACGCAGTACTTTTATTTAGATAATTATTTTACTGAAACAAAAATAATGCTAATACCATGGTACATTATAAAATAGTATGTATGCCTAGTGCGAAGTAAACAAACATTTTAAAAGAGTACTTTAAAATAATTTTCTTTAATTGAGATGAGACAGTCTACACTTAGATTTGTGCTTACAAATTCATATCCATTAGAATTCACTTGTAACAAATCATTTGCATAATTATTGCATTTTTTCTTATTCTTTTCCTTCATATCAGGCTTACTGAGGTATGATTTACATACAGTAAAATTCATCCTTTTTTTAGTATAGTGTGCTGAGTTTTGACAAATGCACACAGTCATGTAAAACTACCACAATCAACATACAGTATTTTCCGACACTTCAGAAGGTTTCCTTGTGTTCTTTTATAATCAGCCTATCCCCTCAACCCCAGCTCCTGGAAAGCACTGACAGTTTGCCTTTGTGAAAATATATTATAAATGGAAATATACAGTAGGTAGCTTTCAGTCTGGTTTCCTTCACTTAGCATAATACATTTTATTTTATTAAAAAATTTGTTTTAGCTTAATACACGTTAGAACAATTCCCTGTGTGTGTGTGTGTGTCAGTAGTTTTTTTTTATTACTGAGTAGTCCATTATGTGGATGTACCACAGTTTAGCCATTCACCAATTGAAAGACATTTGTGTGGTTTCCAGTTTTGGGAGATTATGGAAAGGGCTGCTGTAAACATTTGCATGAACATATATTTTAATTTCTCTTGGATAACTATCAAGGAGTGGGATTGCTGGATAGTATCTGAAGTATATGCTTAGATTTATAAGAAACTGCCAAACTTTTCCAGAGTGGCCACATCATTTTGTATGCCTATCAGCATTGTATGAGAATTAAAAAAAAATACAATTGTATGTGAGCTCCAATTGCTCTGAGTTCTCCCCCAGCACTTGGTATTGTCAGGTGTTTTTGTTTTTATTTTTGTTTGTTTAGTTAGTCTAATAGTGGTATCTCATGATTTTAATTCACATTTCCCTAATGACTAATGATGTTGGGAAGCTTTTCACATGCTGGGAAGCTTTTCACATGCTTATATACCATCTGTGTATCTTCCTAGTGAAGTGTTTTTATGTCTTCTGCCTATTTTTTTTTTTTAATTCTGTTGTTTTCTTATTGGGTTTTAAGAGTTCTTTGTATATTCTAGATACAAGTCCTTTAACAGATATGTGTTTTGCAGTATTGCCTGCCAGTCTATGGCTTGTCTTTTTCATTTTTCTTAACATAGTATCTTTCAAAGAGCAGAAGTTCTTAATTTTGATGAAGTCCATTTTATCAATTTTTTTCTGTTCTGGGTTGGGCTTTTTTTTAATTGTCATATGTAAGAAATCTGCCTAATTAAGGTTGCAAAGATTTTGTCCTATAAGTTGTATAGCTTCTGTTTCCTTTTATATGTTAAAAGGAGAAATATGTGAGATATGGTAGTGATTAGGTATCAGAAAGGAAATAATTGCATCGTATCAATTTAAAATAATGTAATTACAATTTTAATTTGATACAATCTGAGGTGTAAAATAGTCCAGTAAAAACTGATTTATCATCAATCTACTAGAAAACTTAGATTTTTAGAACTTCAGTCATAAAAATGGACCTATGGTAAGCACCTTTGAATAATCAAATTTCAGGGTTAATGTTATAGGAAGAATTAACTAAGTCTGAGTTCCAGTCCTAGCCATGCCACTTAAGAGCTCTGAGTTTTCTTTTTCTTTTTTAGGACAGGGTTTTCAGTGTTTAGGATCTCAGTTCCTTATTTGTACAGTGTAGATAAATACAGACTAAGCCTTCGTTTAAGTTTATTCCCTTCCCTTTGTAATAGTATTAGAGTTCGTTGAAAATTGTTTTTCAAATATGGCAACTTTCTAAACTAGAAGATACTCTAAAACAATACTGTTGTGGATAAAGGGTCATTATTCAAATCCTGGTCTGCTTTTCTCTGTCAAGAATATTATACCGTTTATCACCTAGAGTTACGTGGTAAAATGTGAAAATTTGAAATATGGTATTTTCTCTCAGTTTCAATAATTTCTGCTTATAAGTGAGTTAGTGTATATAAGAGAAGATGATAAGCAGTAAATGATTAAAATGTGAGGTTTACATTTGGATTTCCTTCCCTTTCACAATTCAGTTTTCAGACTGGATTATCTACTACTGTCTAGTAGTTGTTTAAGGATCAGCCAGCTTCAGGGTATCCTTAGGCAACCCTTATACTGTTTTCAAGGTTAGGGAGCTGATAACCTCCAGCCAGGAGGAGGTGACATCTGCTTTAGAAACTGTAGTGAGGGGCCGGCCCGGTGGCACAGTGGTTAAGTGCGCGTGCTCCGCTTCGGCGGCCCAGTGTTCGCAGGTTCGGATCCCGGTCGTGCAGCGATGCTCCACTTGTCAAGCCATGCTGTGGCGGCCGTCCCATATAAAGTAGAGGAAGATGGCCACAGATGTTAGCTCAGGGCTAATCTTCCTCACAAAAAAACAAAATGAAATAAAGATCAATTGTAATTTCAAAGCATCAGTGTAGTGATGATTTTGATATCTTTTTCTTCATGGAACACTCAGGGTTATGAATAAAACACCAATAAAGTGCCAACATTATTGATTATAGATGATGTCCATTGGATACATGCCTCCCAGCTTAATGTTCCTTAATGCAGTTCCTGAATTTTATAACCTTTGAAATTATAAATATTTGGGAAAAAAGCAAACAATTGCTATGTCAATTTAAAGTTTTCTGTCAAGTGTTGATGAATTCTGTTGCTGTGATAGAATGCTCTTGTGGAGCAGCCGACTTGAGTCACAGTCCTGACTTGACCGTAGTCTAGCTGAACAACCTTGTGCTGTGTCTGATATTCCTGTCTGTGCTTCTAGTTGCTCATCTGTAAATGGGGATGATAATATTGCTTTATGATAGGATTATTATAAGGATTAGGTTAGTTAATACATAGGAAGTGTTGTAGAATAGGCTCTGTAAATGTATCGATGACGATGATGATCACAGTCCAGGCTATTTTAGTGGTGTATAAATTTTCCCCTTTTCCTGAGCTAGAGAAATAATAAAAAGATTGAGAATGTGTCTTTTATAAAAGTAAGCCAAATAGTACTAGCTTATTCTCTACCATGTTAGAAATGTATTTTAACTTTATTGTGTTACATTTCATCAGTATTGGTGATATAAAGAAAGTATAACAAAGATGTTTTAGGGCCGGCCCCGTGGCTTAGCGGTTAAGTGAGCGCACTCCGCTGCTGGCGGCCGGGGTTCGGATCCTGGGCGCGCACAGACGCACCGCTTCTCTGGCCATGCTGAGGCCGTGTCCCACATACAGCAACTAGAAGGATGTACAGCTATGACATACAACTATCTACTGGGGCTTTGGGGGAAAAAAATAAATAAATAATTATTTTTAAGAAATTAGAAAAAAAAAGAACAAAGATGTTTTAGAAGCAGTAGATTTTATGCTCCAATTTATACAAAATTATAAACTATGCTAAAATGGAGGATATTTCCAATAAATTTAATATTCTGGTTTAGGTAAATGCCTTTTTTAAAAGGTGAACTTTGTTAGTGTTTAAAAGCTTAGTCTAAAACATGGCCACTTAAAGTTATATATGACCTTGGCATGTTATTTTAACCTCTCCTGATTATTTAATCTCATTTAACCTTAGTTTCCTTATCTGTTTCTTGGGTTTAATGTAAGAACTAAATATGGTGTTAAAAGGATTAACAGAATCCCTGGTAATTAGTAGAATGCCTATAGGAAAAGCTCAATAAAAGGTTATCTTCACTTATCCTTTAAATACTATTTAAACTGAAAACATAAATTTGAATTGTGGATTGAAATAGGCTATCTAATTTATTTTCATTGTATTTTTGTAGTATTTAACTAGAAAGCCCTTCTTATTTTCTTGCTTTTGTAAGTTTTGTTTAATGGTTCTGAATTCTGAATACGTTCCCTGAAGCCAGACTGTCTGGGTTTGAATACTAGCTTCACTACATTTAAGTTTTGTGACCTTGTGCCAAGTGATTTAACGTTGCTGTGACTTAGTTTCCTTATAAGTAAAATGGGGATAATAATAGACTTACTTCATGGGGTTGTTGTGAGGATTAAGTGGATGTATGTGTGTAAAGCACTTAGAACAGTTCTTGGCACAGGGTGAGTACTAGTTATAATAATTGTTATTTTATTGAGGATCCTAATGAACCTCTGGGATACCTCACTATTAAGTATCTTACTTTATGAGTTTGGGGAATAAATGCCTTAAGGAACTTAGACTAGGAAAGAGGGGCTTTAGGGTGAGATGGGACATTCATGTATAAACATACCTTCATAAAGATAATTTTATACACTCATACTCTATGTTTGATGGATTGTAGAGGTATATAGCATGAGACTACTGTGGGGTAAAAGATATACATGAACTTCACTTCGTCATTAGTAGCAGCAACAAATGTTTATGGAGAGCCAAGCATTATATTAGGTAATGGGGCATAGTCTCCACTCAAAATGTGAGCAGCTTTCTAGTACCAACATGAAAACAGAAGATTGCTTTGAGTTGATGGTCTAGTTATGAAGGATCAAATAAGTGGTACAGGAAGATGTTGGAGATTTAGCAGCGTGAGCAATGACTGGCCTCATTTGAAGAGGGCTAGAGTGAAAAGTTAGGAAGAAAGGCAATCCAGGTTGAGGATTGCAGTGTTTATGGTGTATTGGAGACTAGTTTGGAGAAGTAGAAGATAAGATTATAGAGAGGAAAGGTAAAGTTAAGTGAGGAAATGATGTTCTATTTTCTTCTGTTATTCCTTCACTCACCCACTTAATATTTTAAGTGAGAACCGACTGAATGCTAGACACTATACTATGAGTGGGAGAGACAAGAAGTGAACAAAATTAATTCATTTCTCACCCTCACTCAACTTGTAGTCTTAGAGGCAAGACAGTCTTGAAATAAGTAATTGCTATAATGTTAGGGGTGTTGTGATAATTGAAATAGTTATGGGAGTATGTACAAGGGAACCTGACCTAGTATTTAAGGAAAGATTTCTGGAGGAAATTACTTTTAAGCTGAGAGCTGAAGGTGGAGTAGGAGTTAGCCAGAAGAGTGACAGAGTATGTTAGCATGGGGGCATGGGACGGATGGGACGGAAGAACAACTGGTTGGGGAAGATAAGTGTGAGTGTGAGAGCTGGAGCAGGGGAGGATGGCCATTTGAAGAGCTGAAAGAAGTCTGGTGGCAATGGAGGAGCAGTCCTGGGGAACCAGTGGCTTGACAGGCTTGAGGAATAAGCGGGTGCTTAAAGTGCTTTGTAAACCAGGTTTAAAAGATTTAGCCTTATGCTAAGAGTTGTGAGATGTCAGTAAAAGATTTTAAACAGGGAGACATCAGATTTTTAGAAATTTGAAGTTCATCAGGTACATATACATCAATAACATAAGATATAAGCAATGATAAGCCTCTTGGATTCCAAGAAATATTTTTTCAGTAGTCTACGCTCCAGTCCTGTGTTAGGATTTGTTAGTACTTTCTGAGATAAATTTAAAATATCAAAGCCAATAAAATATTCTTACTAAGTGACGTCTTTTTGGAACTATAGAATAGCTAGTGCCTTTGATCACCTTTAAAAGACAAATCCAGTTAGTACTTCTATCAGTCAAATACTAACTGATGAATTCAGCCCTGATGTTACTCTCAGAATTTGTCAGACAGTGACATTGCATGGACTCTGAGTCTAGTCTTCTAGGAACTAAGCGAAGTTGAACCAAATTAGTGGTAAGCCTTCAGGATTCACTGGATAGGAAGTTACCCACCTTCTGGAACTGAATAATTGGCATATCTTCTATTTGTGTGCACTGTATGATTGCATGCATGGTTTATGTGATCTGATAAAGCTTCTCAACTACTTTGAGTTAGTATATTTTATAGTATCAAATAGTAAATTGAAATTGATATACATTATTATTATTTGGGGTTTATGAGTAACTTCAAAAGGCAATTTGTCAGCTTAGTTGATTTTATTTTGTTTTGATGAGTGAATTCCTCAATTTTCAGTGTTAACTATGTTGAAGGAATATCAGTTTGTCACTTGAGCTAATGTCTGTGCCAGTCTTCCTCTATTTTATACGTGGGATGCTGCCACAGCATGGCTTGATGTAGGTCCGCGCCTGGGATCCAAGCCCATGAACCCTGGGCCGCCGAAGCAGAGCACAGGAACTTAACTGCTGTGCCACCAGGCTGGCCCCACAATTTGTCACTTTTTATCAGAAGTTTAGTTCCTAAATGTTTTCCATAATTGGCCAATTCATGTGCTTTAGTCAGTCTTAATGTAAGCCTTAATGTAAAATAATAAAGTTAAAATTGAATGAGGTACTCTAATTGAAATATATTGGCAATTTGAATGATATGTAAACTTTGAAGCAGTTTACAGCTTCTGCTAACAGATTAAAAACATTTTTTAAAAAAATATGACAGATAGATATTTGGAAACCTTTCAATATGCACATTTCACTTGCCATGGGTTGGTTAAGTAACACCAGTCATCCAACAACATGGTTCAGGTTTTAGTTGCTACCATACTTTAACCATGAATAATTGCATAAAGTACAGACTTGGCTTCTAGCTCTTCAGTCCACTGTTTGCTATGTAAATAACAGATGTGCATCATGATCAATGACCAATCATGTGACTGACTTCAAAGTCTGTCCCTGATTAGTCACTGTATATCTGTTATATAGTTCATGCCTAGACAGCAAAGTGTGTAGTTGTGTTGCCTCCTTTGTCTTCCACTGATAAACTCATGAGATAGTTTACAAGAATAAATAATTGAAAGAGAGAATTGGCCAACAAAGGTAAATGTGCAGGAAAGAAACAAAAAGTGATAATGCTGGGGGCCAGCCTGGTGGCGTAGTGGTTAAGTGGCGCCAGCTCCGCGTCAGCGCCTGGGGTTCGGATCCCAGGCGCGCAGCAATGCACTGCTTGTCAGGCCATGCTGTGGCGGTGTCCCATATAAAGTAGAGGAAAATGGGCACGGATGTTAGCCCAGGACCAGTCTTCCTCAGCAAAAAGAGGATTGGCAACAGATGTTAGCTCAGAGCTAATCTTCCTCACACACACACACAAAAAAGTGATAATGTTGGAAGTGAAATTTGAATCAAACATAAATGGAGTTATAGAAGAAATAGCTTACCAGGGGAATGTGGTTGCTGTCACTGTTTGAGAGACTCTAGATATGCAGCCAAAGGAATTCAGCAGAGGCAGATTTATTGTCATAAATGAGGAAAGTGGTGTGACAAAAAGGATGAAGATGTCTCGGAGGAAGTCACACCAGCAAAAAAACCCTGCATATTAAAGGAACGGTTAGAGATGTTTCATGACATTGAAAGTACAAAGGATAAAATGTTGAAAGTTGATCCACACTTAGAAAGGAGTGTGATAATTTGCCAAGGCATAGGCAAGAATTATTTAAACTACTCTTGATAAGTTTTTACAATGAAATGTCATACTTCTCAGTGTTCTTAATGTTTTAAATTACAGTGCACTAAATACCAGTTTTACTATTTTTTCATTCCCATGTGTACACTTAAAATCAAGAGTAAGGTTTTTTTAATGTTAGACAAAAACTTTTGTCATGGAATAATTATAATTTTCCACATTAATTATAAGATCTCATTACATGTTGCCTGTATATTACAAATATTTATTGGTTTAATTTCATGTGCCAGGCCCTGGGCTCTGCCTTTGAGATACAAGATGAATAAGATCAAAGACCCTTAATCTAGTGGAGGAAGTTAGTTGCATAAAATCAAGTATGATAAAGTGTGAGATATTATTCAGAGTGCTAAGATGTACCTAACAGCTCTGACAGGAGGGTCAGCGAAGACTTGGAGGTGGTAATATTTGAGCTGATTCTTGTGTAGGATTTTGTCAGCCTGATTCGGGGATGGGGGCAGAGGTATCCAATTAAGGAGGCCCAAAACACCAAGTTGTTCCACAACCTAGGCCAGAGCATGAGCTGCACCTGGGGATAGCTAGAGCATTGTGGGGCACAGGTGGTTAAGATTCATATAACCTATTTAGAGGTTATAAAACACTTCAGCAACAGAGGGACTTGAAAGTTAAATAGATCAGTAAAATTATCAAATTTGCATTTTAAAAGATAACTCAGTTTTGTAAAAAATGGGATTATAGTAGTTCAGGCAAGAGATGTTAAGGACTTGAACTAAGGCGATGTAAAGGGAGAGGAAGGGACAAATTTAAAGCTACTTGAGAGATAAATTACTTAGTACTTGGATAGAAAGAAAGAATAGAGAGAAGAAAGTAAAATGGGACTTGGAGATATATCCAATTTCAAAGATTTAAAGATTAGGTTAATGTAATTACTGTTTGTATAATCTTGGTAGTCTTCCCTTAATTTGTTGGATGGGGTGGGGGTGGAGTGGGGGACAATTACTGACTTATGAAATATTTGCATGCTTCATTGCCAGTGTTCCTTTTTTTCATTTTATTAACAAAAGTATATGTCAGCTGAATTAGTGTCGGGACTTTTTTTTTTATTATTGATGTTTTAATAGTTTATAACATTGTGAAATTTCTGGTTGTACATTTTTGTTTGTCCATCACTATATACATGTCTCCCTTCACCCCTTGTGCCCACCCCCTACCCCTGTTGCCCCTGGTAACCACACTACAGTTTTGTCTGTCCATGTGTTGGTTTATATTCCACATATGAGTGAAATCATACAGTGTTTGTCTTTCTCTTTCTGGCTTATTTCATTTAACATAATACCTTCCAGGCCCATCCATGTTGTTGCAAATGGGACGATTTTTGTCTTTTTTTATGGCTGAGTAGTATTCCATTGTGTGTATATATATATATTTTTCCACAGTTATATATATATATATATATACAATGGAAGAGAGAGAGAGAGAGAGATATATATACACACACACACCACATCTGCTTGATCCAGTCATCAGTCGAGGGACACTTGGATTGCTTCCACTTTTTGGCTATAGTGAATAATGCTGCAATGAACATAGGGGTGCATAAGCCTCTTTGGATTGTTTTTTTTTTTTTTTTTTTTTGTGAGGAAGATCAGCCCTGAGCTAACATCCGTGCTAATCCTCCTCTTTTTGCTGAGGAAGACTGGCTCTGAGCTAACATCTATTGCCAATCCTCCTCCCTTTTTTTCTCCCCAAAGCCTCAGTGGATAGTTGTGTGTCATAGTTGCACATCCTTCTAGTTGCTGCATGTGGGACACGGCCTCAACATGGCCGGAGAAGCGGTGCGTCGGTGCACGCCTGGGATCCGAACCCAGGCCACCAGCAGTGGAGCGCACGCACTTAACCGCTAAGCCACGGGCCGGCCCTGGATTGTTGATTTCAGGTTCGTTGGATAGATTCCCAGTAGTGGGATGGCTGGGTCATAGGGTATTTCTATTTTTAATTCTTTGAGGAATCTCCATACCGTTTTCCACAGAGGCTGCACCAGTTTGCGTTCCCACCAGCTGTGTATGAGGGTTCCTGTTTCTCCACATCCTCTCCAACATTTGTTGTTTTTGTCTTGGTGATTATAGCCATTCTAACAGGCGTGAGGTGATACCTGAGTGTTGTTTTGATTTGCATTTCCCTGATGATTAGTGATGTTGAGCATCTTTTCATGTGCCTGTTGGCCATCTGTATATCTTTGGAGAAGTGTCTGTTCATTTCCTCTGCCCATTTTTTGACCGGGTTGTTGGTTTTTTTGTTACTCAGTTGTGTGAGTTCTTTATATATTATGGAGATTAACCCCTTGTCAGATATGTTTTGCAAATATTTTCTCCCAGCTGGTGGGTTGTCTGTTCATCTTGATTCTGGTTTCATTTGTCTTGTAGAAGCTCTTTAATCTGATAAAGTCCCAGTTGGCTTATTTTTTCTTTAATTTCCCTTGTTGGGGTAGGCATGTCATCTGAAAAGATTCCTTTATGACCAATGTCAAATAGTGTGTTCCCTATATTTTCTTCTGTGAGTTGTATAGTTTCAGGTCTCACCTTCAGGTCTTTGATCCATTTTGAGTTAACTTTTGTGAATGGCGATAGCAGATGGTCCACTTTCATTCTTTTGCATGTGGCTTTCCAGTTTTTCCAAGTGTTGGGACTTTTTTTAAGCAGTCTGTTTCTGTTTTTCATAACTGGAAAATCAAGAATATACTTCTTTCTAGTATACTAATAATCGTATTAGAGAAACTGATCAAGTCGTGGGTGATAGTGTTGTAGTGATGTAGTGTAGAATGCACTGCTGAATATTCTATTGGGGATTATTCCTCTAGAATAAAGGGTAGTTCTGGAAGGGAGGGTCATCCTTCTAGAATAAGATTAAGATTAATTAAGGAATTTGCCTCTGGTCTCTCTCTCTAGAACAGTCTTAACAAGGAAGAGAGGAATGACTTGGAAAGTATTGCAATTATTTTTAGATGATAGAGTATTCATTTTATAATAATATAGATCTAATTTCTAATATAAAATCAAAATGGTTAAATTATTTTTCTAGATAGCTTCTTTGCAGTTGATATCTGTTCTTCACTTGTTTTAAGCTCAGTTTAATTTTGCATATTAGTGTTGCATTCTTCAAACAGTTAAATAGCTGCTCATCATAACCTTTTTGAGTTTTATTGTCAGTAGTTGGCCATTATTAAATCAGTTAAAGACATGCATAATATACACATCCTTCCCATTTGGTGTTCTGTCAGTGAACTGATGAGAGGCTTGTGTGGTGGTGGTGGCTGATTCTAGGCCGGGCCTCCTCAGACTAGCTTCTCCCTCACTTGAATTACAATTTCCGTGGTCCAGTCCTTAATTTTCTGGTGTAATACCTTATCTTTCTTAGGCTATATCTCGAATTGATTAGCTTCCTGGTAATGAACTGCTAAGTGTATGGTGGGGGATGGGGTTCATTATATCTAATTAAACTGACATTCCAATGTATGATGGTATGGGACAGAGGAATGGAATGGTTTGAGTGACTCCTCACCATAGCTCTGAGAGGCCCTACTGGAATAACAGTCTCTGGTGACAGGGTTTCTCTGTGCCAGGGAGGCACAGAGTGTTTGTTTAACTTGGGCAGAGATAGGTGAACATAAATTTAGTCTGTGAACCTATTTTTTTCATGCCGACCATCTCTATTCAGTTGACATATCAGTTAGATATCTGTGAGAACTGGGCTCTGTCACTGAGGAACTGTGGGGCCTCAAGCAAGTTACTAAGCCCACTGGACCTGGTTTCCTTATCTACTGGAAGAATTGTGATTGGGTTGATTTCTAAGGTCCCTTTCAGTTCCCAATTTACATGAGCCTCATAGTGTCCCTGTGATACTGGCCGTGGGAAGGCACAAGCTAAGCAAGTTGCAGTGAGATCCGGTGATGTCAGACTTGTGGAAAGTTTGTTGAAACCCTCACCAGAATTTTACTCTATTCTGCAGCCCTTTGCTTTCAAGATTGCTTGAAATACTCCACGGTAGTCCTCTTACCAGTGTGGGTCGCTGAGCTCTGCATTAGGAAGAGCAGGTGCTGAGTTAAGAGAGGGAAGGAAATACACCTCCAGGTGAAGCATATTTCGTTTCTCACTGATCTCTTTGGCATCCACTTTACTTAATAATCTCTTCACTCTTTACCTCCCTGTAGATGTCCAGTCTGTCTTCTTTCTTACTCCTAAATACCTGTCTATTTCCTGTAAGAAATGTGCAGGATAATCATCAGGATTTTACTGTGAAATATAAATGAATCTTAACATTAGTCCTTTGTCCTCAAATTCAACGTGTCCAAACCTGCTTTCCTTCTGCGTAACTTTATCTTGGTTAATGGAGTGTTATTTAAGAATGCCACTTGTGAAGTCAAACTGATTGAGATTTAAATCCTAACTTCTGTGTATTCTACCTTTGTGACCTTTGGCCAAGTTATATAACTCCTCTGTCCTTTGGTTTTCTCATCTCCAAAACAGGGTTGAGAGTAGTGTATTTACCACTTGGCATTTTTGTGAGAATTAAAGGAGAATATGTTAGGTGCTACCATAGGTATATACTAAATTGTTCAATAAACAAATATTAGTGCTGTTACTATCATCCATTGACTTCCCAGACTAGGAACTTTGTAGCTTCCCTCTCACCTTCAGCTGTCTTCTCTCATCCGTAGTCAGTATCATTAAGATCGTGATTCTAAGTTAGACGTGGCCCTCATATTTGGCTCCTTCTCTTTAGCTTCTGCCTTGGGTCAGGCCCTGCTCCAGAATATTGCAGTAAATGTCTTGCTGCCAGGCTCTTCCTTTTCTGCTTCATTCTCCATAATCCCAACGTAATTACCTTCGTAAAACAACCTGATTGAGAGCCTCCATTGTCTATAGGACAGTTACTCTTTCCACAAGTTGGAACTCTCACGTCTTTAAAACCCAGGTAAAATGTCACCTCTTCTTCAGAGCCTAATTAATCTTCCCCATTTAAAGTTGGTTGCTCTTGTGGCATTTTGTTCTTTTATCTTTTTAGTTCATTTAATTGTCCATGTCTCTTGGACAGTAAGTGCCTCTTGGATGGGAATTCTTACTTAGTAATTTTATGTTCTCCATGGCCTAGCTTAGTGTCTGGCATATGGTAGATACTTGGAAAATGTTTACTAATTGATTTATTGATTATGTACCTGAAAAGCAACACTCTTCCCCATTTTGCCTCCTCTTTCCCTTTTTAAAGGTCTGAGTGATTAAAGAGGCAGGAACAAGAGGACACATCCTAAAAAGCAAGGGAGGGAGGTCCTCAGCATCCTCACTTCTGGAATTAAAGGAGTTTGGGAGGAGGGAGACCTAAAGGGGTGGGAACAAGGAGTTCTTAAGAACAAAAGATGTGATTGAATAGTGAGATTAATATCTCATGTCCTTTACATTTCAATAAATATCAGGGATTACATTATAGAGATAATTTAAAAAACTTATTTAAACATTAACTTTCCTAGTAGACCTTGTCTTTACACATTATTGGCAATAACATCTCATTAGAAACGTTAGAAGAGTTGTATCAGTTTGTTTCAGGAATTGGAGAGGAAAGTAGAAGCTAAAGCTCTTCTATGGTCAGTAGCTTAGTAAAGGAATTGTAGCTGAGAAAGGAAGCAGGCAGGTGAATCCCTGGAGTTTGTGGAAAGATGACGAGGGAGTGGCCAGGTCTGCTCTACTTGAGCAGGGAATCTCTTGTCTCCCTCACGCTTACAACAACATTCCCTTTCTACTCCCCTGTAATCCACACTCTGCAGTTGCCAATCCTGGCAGTTTCCTTACATCTCAAGTTGAAGCATTGACCATCTGTTCTGCAAAAAGCCTTATGATATGATCGGAATAGTATCCTATTGCTGGTAATATACTTTGGGTTATTTTAGATTTGGTAACAGTCTGATTTGGAACCTCACTATTGCTTGTGATGTTTCTTTGTGGTGAATCTGAATTCTAAGACTTACAAGTAAATGAACTTTTGGACCATAATCATTTTGCACAGTAGTGATTGTCTTGAGCAGTGGAATTCATCCTTTTTAGAAGATGTGGGAAAGAAGAGGAGCTCCGTTCAGTTTGATTCCCCATGTCTAGGGGAATCTCTGCCACACTTCTAGTCAGTATAGAAGCATGTTTTAATTTTGAAGTTGAAGAAGAAAAAAATGGATTTTGTGTGTGTGTGTGTGTGAGGAAGATCAGCCCTGAGCTAACATCTGATGCCAGTCCTCCTCTTTTTTCTGAGGAAGACTGGCCCTGAGCTAACATCCATGCCCATCTTCCTCTGCTTTATATGGGATGCCACCACAGCATGGCTCAACAAGCAGTGTGTCGGTGCACGCCTGGCATCTGAACCAGCGAACCCCGGACCGCTGCAGCAGAGTGCAGGCACTTAACCGCTTGTGCCACCAGGCCGGCCCCGATAAAATGGATTTTTGAAAATACAACTAAATTAATAAATCTTTTTTTTTTTTTTTTGTGAGGAAGATCAGCCCTGAGCTAACATCCATTGCCAGTCCTCCTTTTTTTCCCCCAAAGCCCCAGTAGATAGTTGTATGTCATAGTTGCACATCCTTCTAGTTGCCGTATGTGGGACACAGCCTCAGCATGGCCGGACAAGCGGTGTGTCGGTGCGCGCCTGGGATCCGAACCCGGGCCACCAGTAGCAGAGCGTGTGCACTTAACCGCTGAGCCACGGGGCCAGCCCTAAATTAATAAATCTTATGTACCATTTTTCTTGGTGGCTTAAGAATAATTTCCTTGTTGGGATTAATGTTTTCTTAGAGTAATGAAGGATCTTTAAAATTTTCGATATGAGGGTTAATTAATTAAATTAATTTATTGCATGCCAGGCACTGTGCTACCTGCTACGATATATAATGGTGATCAAAATATTGTCCTTGTCTTCTCAGTTTATAGTCCAGGAGGGAAGAAAGACACCTCTCCCCCTCCTGTGAACAACAAACAAAATGAATTCAAATTTTGATAAGTGATGTCACAGTGTGCTGAAATAGAGAAAAATGGAGCAACATAGGACATGGGAGAGCTCATCTTAGGGTGGTTAAGAAAGGTTTCTCTGAGAACATGGAATTTAAACTAAAATTTGAAAGATTTTAGAGGGAATTAGACATTGAAAGAGTGGAATAGCATGTGCAAAGCCACTGAGGCAGGAAAGCGCTTACTTATTAGACAGTACTTGGAATAAAAAGAAGGCAGGTGTGGCTGAAGCAGAGAAAGAGCAGCACAGGATAAATTCAGAAGAGTAGATGGGCCATATTGTGTGGGGCTTTGTAGACCATGATAAGGCATTTGGATTTTATTCTAGGTGCAGTTGGAAGCTGTTAAAAGGATTTTCAGCAGGGGTATGACATGAAGGTGTTGAACAGATCAGTTTGGGTGTTATGTGGAAAGTGCTGAATCAAGGTGACCAGTTAGGAGGCTGTTGCAGTAGTCAGTGGAAGAGGGGATGGTGACCTGAGATGGGGGTGCCAGTGGAGACTGAAGTGGAGATTGTTGGAAGTGTAACTCAAGGGCTTGCTGATAGATGTGGGGAGTCGGGGAAAGAGAAGAATCCATTCTAGGTTTCCGGCTTGAGCAATTGGGTTGATGATTAGTGCTCTTTAGTAACAGTAGGGATAGGAGAAAATTGGGTTAAGTGTGGATGTATTAAGTTTGAGATGCCCGTGAGACATCCAGATGGAGATGTAGGATAGGCAGTAGTATGTATAAGCTGGTGCTCTAAGCAGAAGGTTGGATTGGAGAAAAAATATTAGGAATGTAAGTGTATAAATGCCATTTAAAACCATGGGAATGGAGGAGATATCTAGGAAGCCAGTGTAAGAAGTGAATGGTTCCTAGAAGGAGAGGAGGGCAGCATAGCATATGTAGCGAAATTGGAGTCAGACAAACAGGAATAGAGACACTTCTTTCATCATAACACAAGGGCAAGAGACCCATTACAGGTACAAATGCAAGAAGGTTTGCAGATTTGGTTGGCATGTAGGTGAAATAGTCCAATGTGATGGCTTCTGTATTTTCTGAAGTAGAATCCATGGTTGTCTACTGAGAAGAAAGATAGTTGGGAATCTGAGGAGTGTTGAGAAGTTTGAAATACAGTGGTGGAAGAAGAAGAAGAAACATGGTAGGATTGCCCAGTGGTATCTTGGACCCTGTTGGCCAGAAATTTATAGTAATTGTTTTAGTCTGCTTGGTTGTGAAACACAGGAGGGGAAATCCTCTAAGTTTGGTAGATGAGTGACTAGGTGGTAAGGGTGAATGGCGTGATGGAGGAGTATGAAAGTCTTAGTTTGGAGGTCAGGAGGACGCTGGCCTGTGACGTTACGTGGTCTGGTCAGTCTGTATGGCTCGCTTGCAGTAGCGTCAGAAGCAGCTGCTCAGTAGCTTTGTTACTACACACTAGGATTGAAGTGTTCTTTGCCATCAGTAAAGATAGGCTAAACTCTTGAATATGGTTATAGTTATACTATCTAATTTGGGGTTCAAGAGGATCCTAAAACAAAAGGAAACAGCAGAAAGTGTTAACAATATTAGCAAAATACAGAAATATCTATTTACCAAAAACAAGGCATGTGCCCAGAAGCTTCTCTGTACGTCCCATTTAAAAATGAAGTGTCCCCTTACCAAAGATTATCTAACGCAATATAAACTTGTCTCCTGGTTTATGGATGTTATTAGAATGCTAAGCAAATTCTGCATTTTCTTCCTGAATGAATATTATTTCTTACACAATCTAAGCCACTTAAAACTAACGTCTTCTCTTCATTCTAAACTGTTACTAATGAGTTTGGTTTTTTTGTGTGTATGTGAGGAAGATCAGCCCTGAGCTAACATCCACGCCAATCCTCCTCTCTTTGCTGAGAAAGATTGGCCCTGGGCTAACATCCGTGCCCATCTTCCTCTACTTTATGTGGGACACCGCCACAGCATGCCCTCACAAGCAGTGCGTCGGTGCACGCCCGGGATCTGAACCCGGGCCTCCAGCAGCGGAGCGCGCTGCACATTTAATCGCTACACCACAGGGCCGGCCCTGAGTTATTTTTTTTAATGTGGGTACTTAAAGAAAAATTAAGTTACTTGGTTACCTTTCTGTTTAGCGTTTTCTTGGCTTTTTAAACAATTAAAATGTTTTAAAAATGAAAGCAAATAATTGCATTTTAGAAACCCATATCAAAACGGTTGAGTAGGAATTGGTGGCCCTATTGAGAAAAGATTAAATAGGCTTTTACCAATAGTGTATCCCCTTTCTTTGTGCTCCTATTTTCTAGAGTGTAAGCTAGCCGTCGTTACATAAAGAGGGGCATAATATTTTCTCTATGGCGGAAAGCTTTTTGAAATACTTGTTTTTCTTTTGTGACTCATGGAGCAGGGGAGAGCTGTGATACCAAAAGCCATTTAGTAGAGTAAAGCAATTTTTGTATACTCAGCCCCCAGTGATGAAACCCTAAACCTTCTGTTCCTTAGAATACACACATGGTATATTTATAGAATAAATATACAACCACTTCTTGAATTTGAGAAGCAGTCTGTTACAGTCAAGGGAGGAGATTTTTATTGATTTAGATAATGTTTTAGCCATTTGCAATTTTAGTGATATGAATTTGAGTGCCTGTCAGATATTGTTACTTTTATGTGCAATAGAACACAGCGTGATTGGATCTATTATATAAGGGAGGAACACAGGAATAATTCTTGCCAGAACCCTGGCAAAATGTTTTGAGAAATTAACATATTTTACCAAGCTTTATTATAGAAGTAAGATCTTTGTTAGGTATATTAAACCATAATCTAAGTAGTTCTAAAAAATTACTAAACAGGCTAAATTTATAAATAAATAATGAAATTGCTTCTTTTCTTCCCCAGAGAAGGAAAATAATGACTTCATAATAGTACAACGTTTTCCCTGTTAGTTTTTCTTTCTGAGAAAGTTTGTATTTATGGTGTGTTGCTTCTGAAAATCTAGAAACAAAATTTTAAAATCACAATATACCAAATAAAAGAAGGGTACACTATACTTGGAGCATAACTGAAAATCATAACATTGGAAAACTTGACTATTAGAGCATGTTGTTGAGCATGGTCTCCCCCTTGAGTAGTTTTATAATGCTGATGAAACAAGTCTGCTTTGGTGATGCTTGCTAACTCCTACTGGGGCAAGTGCCAGGCTGATTCTTCTTAGATGTGTCTGTGTGTATTATTGCACATAGTTGTGTAATACTGTTGAAACACCAAGGCTGCCATTCTGAAAAAGCAGAAATGTTTGTTTATTTAGAACATGGTCCAGGGCCCAGATTGTGATATAGAGAGGAGTTACATGCATAGAAAGTTCCAGAGCTTTAGATTATGCAGATGCAGGGAGCTTCAATTCTTTTATAAATCCTGATGCCACACAAGAAAAATAAGCCATTATTTTACTAATCAGTAGCATTTTCTTTTGCTTGCCATTATTTATTTCCATAATTTATAGATGTCCATTTGCTTTTAAAGTCAGCATAATGTTTTTATGCTTCTACTCAGCCTTTAACTAAAGGAATATGTAAATATGTGTGTTAGTATCTGAAATCTTTTATTGCGCACATAGTGTCTATACAAGTTAGACAGTGTGTTGTGGTTTAACTTGTCACTGTAGAGTCAAACTATGCTTTAATATACTAGATAACTTAAGTACTTTCTAGAGCTATTGCATTGAGATATACTGCTTTACACGCATACAATTTGTGCAGTTAAATATTTTTGTCTGTGTGTGAGGAGGATCAGCCCGTGTGTGAGGAGGATCAGCCCTGAGCTAACATCTATTGCCAATCCTCCTCCTTTTTTTTTTTCCCTTTTTCTCCCCAAAGCCCCAGTAGATAGTTGTATGTCATAGTTGCACATCCTTCTAGTTGCTGTATGTGGGACGCAGCCTCAGCATGGCCTGACAAGCGGTGCGTCGGGTGCGCTCCTGGGATCCGAGCCCGGGCCGCCAGTAGTGGAGCACGCGCACTTAACCGCTAAGCCACGAGGCCGGCCCCAGCAGTTAAGTACTTTTGATGTACAGTTGGCTCTTGTGTTTGCCTCAGTGAATGATTCTCAGTTGGCATACTGTTATTTTTCTCAGGATTTTGATCAGTGTATAAAATTTGTTTTTGCTACTTCTGGATAGTATGGATATATTTTTGTGATGACCTGAGTGGAGCCAATTGTGGGACTTGATGTATAGATATTATTAGTTTCAAAGTAAGTACATAGTATAATACAAAGTCAGCACCAAAGAAAGTTTTTCTAGAAGGTAGGAAAGCATCGCTTGCATATTGAAGAGAGCTCAGTCAAGTCTCTTAAGAAGTTTTGAAGTGATAGTATGACACAATGACTCTGCTGAGGGGCAGTTAAAGAATGATAATAATTGTAAATGTGTTTTAAGCTTTACAGGATCACTCCAATCATTGTTTAAATAATGCTGTAATAGCTTTCCCTTCTTAAAAACAAAACTATAAACACTCCTTTTACACTTGCCATCCGCTTGCTCTCCATTTACCATCCATTATTCTGCTCCCCACTCTAACAAAATCCGCGGGAAAAGTTATCTTATTCCTATTTCTACTTCCTCACTGCCCAGCCATTGTAATTCAGGCTTCATCATTCCCACTCCCGTATTAGCTTCTTGCCTAGCCTCTCACTTTCACTCGGGCACACCCCTGCCTTGCAGTTCCTCAAAATTATCGTGATGATTTTGAAACATAAACCACTCTTCTGCTTAAAACCAATTTCCAGACCCGCACCCAAAGTGGTTTGGGCTGGGTCCAGGCGTTAGTATATTTGAAAAGTTGCACAGATGCCAGACAGACTGAAAAACCAGTGCTCTAGTGGCTTCTCTCATACTCATAATAAAAGCTGATGAGCCTTATGACCTACAAGGCTTCTAACTAGCTGCCTGATGCCGTCTCCTCCTGTTTTCTTCACCTCCACTCTGGTCACATTGGCCTTCTTCAAAGATGCTGGAGCTTTGTTCTCCTCACTGTATCTCCAGCACCAGAACAGTACCTTCTGGCACATGGGACATGTTCAGCAGATATTTATTGAATTAATAAATATCTTATAGATGCTGTTTGTTCTTATTCTGTAGTCGTGATTACTCTATAATTAATGCTGATGAGGTTGAGTCTTCAAGAATGCTAGCAAAAATGCTCTATCTGAACAAATGTCACAGGCTGCCACAGTCCAACCATTCCATCTTCAACACGGTCTACTTCTTTTGCTATCAGAATGCCTGCTTTTCTCTGTTTTTATCTCTTGGTATGTGCACTATTGACACTTCATATCTTTTCTGGTGTCCTGTTTTCTGCTTTTACTTTGTGTAATTTTTCTTTCCTATAACTTAGCCGCTATTTTCTGTGGGTGAAAAAGAGTGGTCTTACCAGAGTTGCCAGTCAGTACGAGATGTTCTTTCTTTCTGCAGGTAAACAGTCTGCTCCTACGGTGTCTAGTACATAATCTTTGGATCATATGCCCTTCTTGTCTGTGTTTATTCTTGCTGGATGAAGGTGGGCTGCTCCTTTGGTGTGAAAAACCAAGGTGGAATTGAGGGGGAGGGTCAGATTTTAAAGGGGAAGATCAAGGGAGGTACCTGTTTGTGAGGTCAGAGTTTGTAGTCTAATCGATGGGAAGTTGAGATTTTATTGCATTGGGGGCCTGCAAAGTTTTTCTGTAAAAGTGCAGATAGTAAATATTTTGTGCTTTGTAAGTTTGCTCTGCCTGAGTGCAGGGTGGCCAGCCCCACACATGGCAGCCTGGAAGTGCTGGGAATTTAGTGGCCCTAGGAGCAACCCTCAGCCAAGGAAATGGGTCGAGACCCCAGCTTTCTCTTTCCTTAGTGGGACAGTTCTAAGGCATCTCTAGGTGATTCTTCAGAGGGTCTCCATCAGGACTGCATTCCAGTTATCCACAACACTTAATGACTTGTAGTAGGCTTGTAGTCTAGTAATGACAGCACCTTACTAGATTTGTCTCCCTCCATCTCACTTTTCCTAGTCCCCTCAGGTGTGCTTCCTGGGATCTTCTCACCTCAAATAAGCTGCTTGCACCAAAGTTCTTATCCCAGGATTGCCTTTTGGGGGAACCCAAATGTTGTTGTTGTTATTATCATTATCATCATCATCATCATCATCAAGGAACAGCCGTTTCCTCCTTTGTCCCCCCACTGGGAGTATATGATGTAGCTGCCTTAATGGTTGACATTGACACCACAGTACAGCAGAAGAGAATGGACAGGGTATGGGAAAGAATGTATTCTATACCTACCTACTGTTGATTCAGTTCAGCTCAGCCTTACTCTCCTTGGTTACTATCATTCTTTGTAAGTTATCTCTTTCTGCCTTGGGTTCTCTATTCCTTTTTTTTTTTTTTTTTTTAAGTGAATTTATTAATTGTGTGTTCCTGCTGTATATCTTCTTCTTCTTCTTTTTTTTTTTTGCTGAGGAAGATTAGCCCTGAGCTAACATCTGTTGCCAATCTTCGTTTTTTTTTTTTTTTTTTTTGAGGAAGATTAGCCCTGAGCTAACATCTGTGCCATTCTTCCTCTACTTTATATCTGGATCGCCGCCACAGCATGGCTGATGGGTGGTGTAGGTCTGTGTCTGGCATCCAAACCCGTGAACCCAGGCTGCCAAAGTGGAGCATGCCGAACTGAAAACCACTATGCCATGGGCCAGCCCCTGGGTTCTCTATTCCTGAAGAGAAAAGTAAACTATCTGTAACATGTGTGACCATTTACTTCATAGTATATGAAAAGGTCCCAACGGTGGTTGTCTTCTGTGAGCTAGAACAGATTTGCTGTTTCTAAAAGTTAGTTGACAAATTCTGTCAACTGAATTACTGAAAAGTAATTTAAGATGCAAGGTACTATATACATTCTGTCACAATTAGGTGAGTAGTTGTAAAATAGCAGTTATGTGTATTTCTGCAGCCAAACTTCGAATAACATAATTGACTGGGCTTTTCCAAAACAAATATTAAATTTCAAAATTGCAGTATAATCACCAGTAACTACAGTTCTCCCATTAAAGTACTTACTGATTAAAATACTTTTTTAATGTCTGGAGAATTAAAAGTCTTTCCACTTGTGTTTCTTGCATAAAGTTCAGGGATATCAAGTAAATTTCATCATTATAGAACGTGTTTCTAGGCACGTAATCAATGTGGAAATTTTATTTTTTACTACTTGAGGCTTTCAGGTAGACAAGTTGTGTTAAAAAAAAAAATCCACATTAGTATGTACTTTTAAATTTATCTTCTTAAAGTTGATCAGCTCTTTTAAAGCTATATTAAAGTGAGCTTTATATCAGAATCATGATAATAGTTTTTGTTTTTATTTGCAAGAACATTATTTTCCAGGGTTTTTTCCTTCTCCTGGAAGGCTTTCTTTTTTGAAATATCATTTCCCCCTTTTTTGGTTCTTAGTTTAACATGCAATTGATCCACAAAGTCTTTACTTTTATTGCTATCTTAAAAATTAGATGAAGCTGGATTTTATTTTGAAAGTTTATTGTTATGATCTGCCTTATCTGGTGGTAGCCAAATCTTTTGTGAACTACATTCTTTTCATTATTTGGTTTTGTTTAATTTGATTGCATAAGGCTGTTAAACATAGTAGATATTAATGTTTTCTGTTATACTTGTACCAAAATATAGTGGGGGAAAAAAGTTGGTTAGTGTGACTTTGTAAGTTACTTTTCTTGGAATGGACTTGGAACAGTGTGTATGGTTGGGATGTGGGTTTTTTTGTGTTTTTTCTCTTAGGTTAAAAAGTGTTCCTCATGGATGTGTTCTTCTCTGTGCTTTTCTTCTTCACCTAGGATAGTGATTTTTGTTCACTTTGGTTCCCCATCTTACCTTTCACTACTCCTTACCCTCCTCAGCACGCGCCTGCGGCCTCACAGACCTCAGCCTTCTCACCTGCTTCATCAGAGTGTTGTCTGTTCCTCAAGGCTGGTCTCAGAACCCCGCAGCTCCACTTCATTGTTAATCCTTCCCCTTCCAGTCTCCAGGGTTCTCTTTGTTCTCTGACTGACTACGCAGAATACTTACTCTCTCTGTCATCTGTGTGTCCCTTATTGTACCCGATTTAAGCATTTTTAGTTACCCTGTGTGTTCTGCTCCAGCTACCTTGTATGCTGACTTTCAAGGGCAGAGAGTGTGTTTTCTTAGCTGTTTAGTATTTCTTTTGTACCTGTCAAATAGCAAGCACTTAGTATTTAATTAATTGTTTGTATTAAATACTCAGTTATTTAGTTTTCTGCTTGTGATTTCTCTTAAAATAACCTTGGTGATTTTTAAGTGTTTTGTTTTTTATTGTTTGTTTTTTTAATAGATGTAAAAAAAGATTGGTCTGACCATGCTCTCTGGTGGGAAAAGAAGAGAACTTGGCTTCTTAAGACACATTGGACCTTGGATAAGTATGGCATTCAGGCAGATGCTAAGCTTCAGTTCACCCCCCAGCACAAACTGCTTCGCCTGCAACTTCCCAACATGAAGTATGTGAAGGTGAAAGTGAATTTCTCTGATAGAGTCTTCAAAGCTGTTTCTGACATCTGTAAGACTTTTAGTAAGTATTAGATGAATTCTTCATGGACGTGTGAGTTGTGTGATGTATATATAACTGATGACTGACATTTAGCTTATCTCAAGGATAAGCTTAGAGTGAGCTATCTGTGTTTGTATGTGTATGTGAAATTTTTGCTTTATTCTTTAGTTTTTATATTACTTAAGATAAATGTTGAGTTAAGGTGGAATAGAAGGAATCTAGTAGAGATTCTTTCCTTACCAGAGTGTATCAGGTATTTATTATTATATAATACTTTATTCTGATGACTTTATCTTTATGGGAAGGAGAAAAGAACAGGCATTATTTTTAGGGGGATGTAGCTTTTGCAGTGTTTCCTTCACATAAGTCACCATTTGATTTTAGTGATTCAGGCAGATTGTGTCACTTCCTCTACTGAAGGCCTGACACATCTCCTAAGGAAATGACCATGAGTGTTGTCTTCCTTAACCAGTCTACAGTTTGAACACTCATGCAGTAATTCTTTCTGAAATGAGATATGGATTACTCTTGGCTGACCCAGTTAATGTCGTATGACAGGAAGTATTCGCACATCAGAGCAAGTAGGAGCTATTGTCATCATCGTTAGTGTATAACTCTGTTGTACCATAGATTTGGGGGAGATACAGGACGTTACTGTTTTGATCTAGTGACTGAAATTGTAATGTTTTTTATGTTTAATGGAGTTTTTAAGAAAAAATTAAAATAACAAAATAGTACAGGGAATTATATAATAATTACCTAATTCTTATTATCTAGAATTAATAGCTGATATTTTATCATTTTGCCAAACTATTTTTAAGTCAGAATAGTATAGGTAAAGTTCTTGAATCACATTTTCCTAATTTCCCTCACAAAGCAATTACTGTCATAAGTTTAATGTGTATCCTTCCAGTACTTTTTTTTTTTTTTTTTTTTTGTGAGGAAGATCAGCCCTGAGCTAACATCCGTGCCAATCCTCCCCTTTTTGCTGAGGAAGACTGGCCCTGGGCTAACATCTGTGCCCATCCTCCTCCACTTTATATGGGACACCGCCACAGCATGGCCCGACAAGCGGTGCGTTGGTGCACGCCCGGGATCCAAACCTGGGCCACCAGCAGCGGAGCGCGTGCACTTAACTGTTACGCCATGGGACCGGCCCCCCTTCCAGTACTTTTAAAAATAGATAAACACACACATACACACCCACACACACGTATCTATATCTGTGTGCGTATATATAGCCATAAACAATATATATTGCTATGTGGTATTTTTTTACGTAGTTTTATACACACGTGCAGGAATTTCTCTCTCGTGTTCACGTAGCAGTAGAAAGTGGCACTGCTGTGTGTTAAGTACACACATAATTCATTTCAGAGTACCATCATTCCTCTCCCAAGTTTACACTCCAGCTGGCAATGTATGAAAGCCCATTGCCTCAGATCGTCCCTAACACTTGAATATTGTCAGTTTTTAGTGTTTGCTTCTCTGAGTGAAAAAATATAGTATTTCATTTTGGTTTATAAAGTCAAGTATGTTTTTATGTCTTTATTGGCCATCTAAGTTTCTTCTTTTTTGAATTTCCCATTGATATCATTTGTCTATTTTTTTTTAATTAATATACTTTATCTTTCAGAGCTGTTTTAGGTTCACAACAAAACTGAGCAGAAAGTGCAGATTTATGGATGTATATACACGAGCATTTGTTATTATCAGTGTTCTGGATTGTGGCCATTCTAATAGATGTGTAGTAGTATCTCGTTGTTTTAATTTTCATTTCCCTGATGACATATGATGTGGAGCATCTTTACATATACTCATTTGCCAAAACGTAGTTTTGCATTTTGCATTTAGGTCTGTGATCCATCTTGAGTTAATTTTTGTGGCAGGTGTAAGGTCTGGGTCTAGATTCATTTTTTTTCATGTGGATGTCCAGTTGTTCTAGCATCATTTATTGAAAAATTATCTTTTCTCCATTGTATTACTTTTGTTCCTTTGACAGATCAGTTGACTGTATTTATGTAGATCCATTTCTGGGCTCTATATTTTGTTTCATTGATCTGTTTGCTGTTCTTTTGCCAATACCACTCTGTCTTGATTACTGTAGCTTTATAGTAAGTCTTGAAGTCAGGTAGTGTCAGTCCTCCAACTTTGTTCTTCTCTTTCAACATTGTGTTGGCTATTCTGGGTCTTTTGCCTCTCCATATAAACTGTAGAATTAGTTTGTCAATATCTGTTAAATATAACTTGCTGGGATTTTGATTGGGATTGCGTTGAATCTATAGATGGAGTTGAGAAGAACTGACATCTTGTCTATATTGAGTATTCCCATCCATAAACATGGAACATCTCTCCATTTATTTATTTATTTGATTTCTTGCATCACAGTTTTGTGGTTTTCTTCATATAGATCTTGTATATATTTTGTTAGATTTATACCTAAGCATTTCTTTTTTTTTTCCTTTTGTTGCTAATGTAAATAATATTGTTTTACATTTCAAATTCCACTTTTTCATTGCTGGTATATAGGAAAGCAGTTTGCTTTTGTATGTTAACCTTGTATCCTATAGCCTTGCTATAATCATTTATTTATCCCAGGAATTTTTGTCGATTCTTTTGGATTTTCTATAGAGATGATCATGTCATCTGCGAACAAAGACAGTGTTCTTCCTTCCCAATCTGTATACCTTTTATTTCCTTTTCTTGTCTTATTGCATTGGCTAGAACTTCTAGTACAGTGTTGAAAAGCAGTGGTGGGAGGGGACATTCTTGCCTTGTTCCTGGTCTTAGTGGGAAAGTTTCGAGTTTCTCACCATTATATTGTCAGCTGAGGGCTTTTTGTAGATATTCTTTATCAAGTTGAGGAAGTTCCCCTCTATTCTAGTTTATTGAGTTTTTATGAATGAATGAATGAATTCAACACTTGAATGAATGTTGGATTTTGTCATGCTTTTTTTACATCTACTGATTTGATCATGTGATTTTTCTTCTTTAGCCTTTTGGTGTGATGAATTATATTGATTTTTGGATGTTTAACCAGCCTTGTGTACTTGGTATAAATCTTACTTGGTCATGGTGTTTAATTTTTTTTGTTTACACATTATTGGATTTGATTTGTTAACATTTTGTTGAAGATTTTTGGATCTGTGTTCATGAGATATATTGGTCTATAGTTTTCTTGTGGTGTCTTCCTTTGGTTTTAGTATTAGGGTAATGCTGGTCTCATAGGATGAATTAGGAAGTATCCCTTCTGCTTCTATCTTCTGAAAGAGATTGTAGAGAATTACTGTAATTTATTCCTTAAATGTTTGGTAGATAGGAAAAAAGCTCCTTAACATGGGTCTTGGCAATGGTTTTGGGGTATAACACCTAAAGCACAAGCGAAAATAAACAAGTGGGATTATATCAAACCAAAAAATTTCTGCACAGCAAAAGAAATGATCAACAAAATGAAAAACAATCTATGGAATGGGAAAAAGTGTTTGCAAATCATATATCTGATAAGGGATTACTATCCACAATATATAAAGGATACATACAACTCAGTAGCTGAAAACCAAGTAACCCAATTTAATAAGGGGCAAAGGACGTGAATAGACATTTTTCAGAAGAAGATATACAAATGGTCAACAGGTATATGAAAAAGTGCTCAACATCACTAATCATTAGGGAAATGCAAATGAAAACCACTGTGAGATATCACCTCACATCTATTAGAATAGCTGTCATCAAAAAGACGAGATAAATGCTGGCAAGGTTGTGGAGAAAAGGGAACTCCTGTGTACTGTTGGTAGGATTGTAAATTGGTGCAGACACTACGGGAACCAGTATCGAGTTTCCTCAGAAAGTTAAAAATGGAACTACCATATGATCCAGCAGTTCCTCTTCTGGTAATATATCCAAAGGAAACAAAAACACTGTGTCAAAGAGAGATCTGTGCCCACATGCTCATAGAAGGGTTATTTACAATAGCTAACACATGGAAACAACCTCGGTGTCCGTCAACAGATGAGTGGATAACGAAGTTGTGGTGTGTATATACAATGGAATATTATCCAGCCATAAAAAAGAAGGAAATCCTGCCATTTGCAACAACATGGACGGACCTTGAGGGCATGATGCTAAGTGAAATAAGTCAGAGAAAGATAAATACTGTATGATCTCACTTACATGTGGAATCTAAAAAATACCAAAACAAACAAAAAACCAAATTCATAGAAAAAGCAACCAGATTTGTGGTTACCAGAGACAAGGGATGGGGAGTGGGGGAATTCGGTAAAAGTGATCAAAAGGTACAAACATAGAGTTATAAGATAATTAAGTATTGGAGATGTGATGTACAACATGATGACTATAGTTAACACTGCTCTATGATATATAGGAAAGTTGTTAAGAGAGTAAATCCTAAGAGTACTAATCAGGGAAAGAAACGCCTTTTTTGTGTACCTATATGAGATGGTGGATGTTAACTAAAGTTATTGTGGTAATCATTTGACAGTCTGTATAAGTCAAGTCATTATGCTGTACACTTTAAACCTACACAGTGCTGTATGTCAGTTATATCTCAATAAAATGAGAAAAAAAGTGTTTGGTAGAATTTACCAGTGAACCCATCTGGCCCTAGTGCTTTCTGTTTTGGAAGATTATTAATTATTGATTCAATTTCTTTAGTAGATACAGGCATATTCAGATTGTCTATTTCTTCCTGTCTGAGTTTTGGCAGATTACTTTCCAATTTTTTTATTTGGTAAAAATGACCTTGGTTTTCTTTTATAATTTTAACTCTTAAGAAAATGCTTCTGTGTAATGATTTTAAGTGAGGTTTTTAGTTACATTTTCCTTTCCTTTTTGAAAGAAACACTGTTGGCAAAGCATGCTAAGTTATTTTATGAAACGTGTGTTCTGACATGCAGGCTTTACAAATGAAGAGCCTTTTTAAAAGAAAATCAGGGGACTGGCCTGGTGGTGTAGTGGTTAAGTTCGCTCGCTCCCCTTTGCTGGCCCAGGGTTCGCAGGTTCGGATCCTGGGTGCGGACCTACACACCACTCATCAAGCCATGCTGTGGCGGCATCCCATATACAAAATGGAGGAAGGTGGGCACAGATATTAGCACGGGGCCGATCTTCCTCACAATAAAGGAAAAAAAGGGAAATGGAAATTCTCCCAAAGTTTAATTGAGAAATTATGTAGAGCTACTATAAGAGAATATGTTCTGTGTTTAGAGCTTGCTACCATTCCATATCATCAATAGGACGTGTAATTTGGGTCTTAGACATTAGTATATGTCTGGTAACATTAGACATATACTAATTCATTCACATGTTTTCTCTTTATGTTCTGCTCTTGTGAAGAAGAATCTCTATTTGATAGGGGTGGAGAAGCACACAGTGGTAGTGGGACGGAGCTCTAACTGAAGCTCAGTTGTGTTTAAAAAAAATTTTTTTTAATTATAAAAATAATCTCAGTTAAGTTGTACATAAAGATTCTAATACAAAAAGTTTGTTTTAGCGGTAACAATAAAGATTACTTTTTCTATAAAGATGAAAAGGAAATGGAGAATCACTTAAACTACCTGTAACATTTTCTAATTTTGGCTGTTCCGGTGGATGTGGGGTAATATCTCTTTGTGGCTTCAATTTGCAATACCCTAATGACTGATGATGTTGAACATCTTTTCATGTGCTTAACTGCCATCCCTGTATCTTCTTTGGTAAAGTGTCTGTTTGAATCCTTTGCCTCCCTTTTTTTAAAAAATAAAATTAGATTGTTTGTCATCTTATTGAGTTGTAAGCATTGTTTTTTGCATATTTTGGATATGGGAAATTTATTGGGCATATATTTTGCATATGCTTTCTTACTGTCTATGGCTTACCTTTTCATTTCATTAAGTGTCTTTTGAAGAACAGAAGTTTTAATTTTGAAGACCAGTTTATGATCTTTTATGATTTTTGTTTGTAGACAAAAAACTCCTTAAAATTTTAGCAAATTGAATCTAGCAATATATGATAGATTAACACATCATGATCAAGTGAGGTTTATCCCCAAAACACAAAAGTTTATGTGCATGTGAAAAGAATGTATATTATATTGTCATTGGGTGGGAATGTTCTATACAGGATAGGTCGAGTTGCTTGATTTAGAGAGGGATGTTGAAATTTTCAACTGTAATTGTTGATTTGTTCTTGCTCCTTTCACTTCTGTCAGTTTTATTTGAAGTAGTCTTAGTAGTATGTGCATACATTTAGAATTGTTATGTCCTCTTGAAGAATTTATCATCACTATGAAATGACCCTCTATATCCCTGATAATCTTGTTTGCTTTGGAATATACCTTGTCTGATATTAAAACAATGCTATAGCTATCTTTTGATTAGTATTAGCATAGTATATCTTTTTCTGTACTGTTTCTTTTAATCTATCTGTGTTTAAACTAGATTTCTTGTAAACAACATATAGCTAGGGCTTTTTTATTTATTCTGATAATCCCTGCCCTTTTATAAACTGTTTAGACCATTTATATTTAATGTGATTATCAGTGTGGCTGGGTTTAAATCTGCCATCTTGGTATTTGGTTTTTGTATGGTATTTATTTCTTATTTTCTATGTGTTCCGTTTTTTTCTGTTTCCTTTTCTTCTGGATTGAGGGGACTTTGTTATGATTACATTTATCTCCCCTTGTGACTTACTAGCTATTGCCTCTTTTATTTTATCCTTTTAGTGGTTGTTCTAGGGTTTACAATGTATGAGTTTAACTTATTTACACTCTATGTTCAAATAGTATACCATTTCATACATAGTATAGCAATCTCACAACAGTGTAGTTCTGTGTCCCCTTTTCTGTCCTTTGTGCTATTGTCATATGTTTTACTTTCACTTATACTAAACTCACAATATCTTATTTCCCCTTAAGACAATAATTGTCTTTTAAGAGTATTAGAAAATAAAGAAAATGGTCTTTTGTAATTGCACATACATTTACCATTTTTCAGTGTTCTTTGTGAGGATACTTTCCATATGGTATCCTTTTTCTTCTATCTGAAGAACTTCATATGACCTTCTTTTTATAATGGTGATGTTTTTCACCTTTTGTTTGTCTACAAAAGTGTCGATTTTGCCTTCATTTTTAAAAGATAATGCATCTGGTTGAAGAACTCTAGATATGTTTTCCCCCTCCAATAATTTTCAGGTGTCTTGCTATTTTCTTAAGGTTTGCATAATTTCAGAGAAGTCTGTTATTGGTCTTTTATTTGTTTCTCTGTATGTTTTCTCTGTTAGCCTTTTAGGAATTTATCTTTATCCTGGTTTTTAGCAATTTAATTCTGATGTGTCCTGGCATAGTTTTCTTTAGGTTTATCCTGTTCCAGGTTCATTGCGTTTCTTAGATCTGTGGGTTTATGGTTTTCATCAAATCTGGATGATTTTCAACCATTAGTTCTTCAATTAATTTTTGGTGTCCCTTCCCACACTTCCCATCCTTTGTGGGACGCTGGTTTCATGTTTGTGAGACCGACTGTTGTTCCCCGGGCCCCTGGTGCTCTGTTCCTCCCTTCAGTCTGTGTTCTCTGTGCTTCACTTTGGGTGGTGTCCGTCGCTGTGACTTCAGGTTCATTGATCTTTCTTCTGCTAATTTGCTGTTAATCCCATCGGGTATATTTTTCATTACAGATGTACTTTTCACCACTAGTAGTTTTATTTTGGCCTTTTAAAAATACATAAATCTTTCATTTTTCTCCTCATTATGTTTATGCTTTCTTCTGCTTTCTTAAACATACAGAGTATATTTCTAATAGCTATTCTAATATCTGATTACTGATTCTGTCATCGTGGTTATTTCTGCTTGTTAGTCTCTTTTTTTCCCTTTACTTCTCGTAATGCATCTATTTTCCTGCTTCTTTTTGCCTGGTAATTTTTTATCGAATGCTAGACTTTATTAATTTTACCTGTTGGTGGCTGGATTTCTTTTTGTATTCCTTTAAGGTAGTATTGGCTTTTTTTCTGGTCAATAGTCAGAGTACTTGGAATCAATTGGATCCTTTTGATACTTGTTTTTAAGCTTTGTTAGGGTAGGTCCAGAGCTACCATTATTCTGGGGCTAATTTCATTCTGGGGATTCTTCTGAATGCCCTGTGTGTTAGGGGGCCTTAGTACTCAGCCAGACTGCAGTGGCTAACTGCCTATCTCTGGAGCTTTCTCTGTGGAGCTCCCTTCTTTCCTGTACTCTGACCCACAAATGCTAGCCATCTTGGCCTCCCTGAATTTCATCTGAAATCTCTCAGCTCAGCAAGACCTGCCTCTGTTTGCTCCTCCCTGCCCCAAACTACTTCTAGGCAGTAAGTTGATATCCTCAGAGGGCTCATCCTGTTTTTTTCTCTTCTCTCGTGTGCTCCTTGTTGTCTAGTGTCTGAAAACCTTTCTTTTCCTTTCTTGTTGTTGAAATAAAGCACGAGGGTAAAAGTCAAGTTCCTGTTACTTCATCTTAGTTGACGCCCTCCCTTCTTAATTTATCCTTGATTTTCTTCTAGCCTTATACCTTTTCTAGAAAGCCATCATTTGCTGATTGAAGCATTATTCATAGTAACAAAACCTTTTCCTTCAGAGAAATTTCACATTGAACATGTTCAAAACTGCGCTCATGGTATTCCTTTCTAAATCCCTGCGCTGCCACCTCCGCACTCTGTCCCTCAGAAGTCTCCACAGCAGTAAAAGGCAGCACCATCCCAGACACACATACCAGAAACTTGGGAGTCATCCTTAGCACCACTCTCTTCGTTACCTGCACATCTCATCAGTCACCTGGAAGTGTTCATTTTACCTCCAAGACACATCTTGAATCTTTTCACATCTTTCCGTCTCTGCCACCCCTCACCCCTACGGCTTTGTTAGACCATACCACCACCGTCTCTCCCCTGGACTGTTCCAACAGCCTCCTAAACGGTCTCCGTTATCCATTCTGGTTCCTTCCAATACGTTCTTTACACAGTAAACAGAAAGGTTTTGAAATGTTTTTTTATCAAAGCACTAGATGCAGAGTTAAAAAGGCTTATAACGTAAAACCACTTTTCTGCCCTATTTCTCCTCAGCCTCTAATCACATTCCCTACCACTTTCTACTCTTTTAGTGTTTCTGACTTTTAGTTCCATAATTCTAAATAATGTGCTTATATTGTTATTTCTTGTTTTATCAGTTATAGATCTGTTCACTTCTTTTTACTGAACTTTTTCTTTTTCCCTTTATTATAACATAATTTTTGACTAAATCATTATCATTGTTTACATTATTTTAACAAGGTAAATATTTTTACTTGTTGAACCTAAGAGTATATTTTTACCTTTCCCATCTCATATGCCTTTTTGTTTATCATTTGCTTAGTTTTCAACCTGTATCTGTTGCTGATTCTTCTTCATTCTACATTCTCTATAGTTTTTGTGATCAAATATGTTATCTGATAATAATCTACCCCCCGCCCAACCTTTTTTTCTTCCTAGACACACTCTGAAACCACTCCATCCTCCTGTTCCAGTCTGAGGTAGATGTTTTCTAGGCCAAGGTGTATAGTCATAGCCCCAGGACTTCCCTTCCCCATTGTCCAAGGAAAATGTCTTCTCCTCTCTTGTATTGGATCCTTGCATTTTCCTTAGTGTTGATTTGCTTCCTTATTTTGGTGGTCTATATCCTCCCATCAGCATACTAAGAAAAAGGTGAATGGGATGTAAATTTTTGAGATGTTTTATTTGAAAATGTCTGTATTTTGCCCTTTGATAGAATTGTTGGGTTGAAAATTATTTTCCCTCAGAATTGGGAAGTCATTGTTCAGTTGTTTTAGCTTCCAGTGTTATTAATAGTTCTGATGGTGTTCTTAATTTTTATTTACATCCTTTCTTTGTAGACTGCTGTTTCTCTCTGGAAATTTTAAGATCTTTTCTTTTCCCTGCCATTTTGAAATATCATAGTAATGCGCCCTACTTCCTCTCCTTTGTTTTCTCTGTTACTAGTAATTAGACATTGTTGTTGGATTGATCCTCTTGACTTTCTGTCTCTTCTATTGGATTTTTTATTGTGGCTATCAAATTTTAATCTTGATGGTTTATATTTTTATCTGGATGTTTGTTACCCAGGTATTCATGAATACATTTAAGATTTTGTGGGCTTTATAATAAAGTTAAACCTCAACAAAATAGTAAAAAAAAAAATGGAAAGGACCTTTCCCCCTTGTTAATATCCAAGATCTCTTTCTTAATCTCTGGGTGTTCTTTATAACATCCTGTTCATCTCTCATAGACATCGTCTTATCTTTCTGAGAATTGTAATTAAGAGGTTTTTGTTTTGTCCTTCAGTTCTCTGCATTATCTCTGTTTCCCTAAGTTGTTGTTCTTTTTTTCATTTGATCTCTTTCATGTTAGAAGCTCTGTGAGTTTTCATTGCTATCATAACAAATTACCATAAAGTTAGCAGCCTAAAATAACTCAAATTTATTATCTCACAGTGTCTGTAGGTTAAAAATCTGGGCGCAGTGTGGCTTAGCTGGGTCCTCTGCTTAGAGTTTATAGGGCTGAAATTAAGGTGTTAGCAGTGCTGTGTTCCTTCCTGAAGACTCTGAGAAAGAATTCTCCATGGTAGCATTCAGCTCCATGTGGCTGTAGGACTGAGGTTTCCCCTGGCTTGTGTGCCAGGGGTCATTCTCAGATTCTAGAGCCTCTTGAATTCCTTGACTTGTGGCCCACTTCCTTCATCTTTAAAGCTAGCAACAGCTAGTCCAGTCCTTCTCACTCTTGGAATCTAGCTGACCTCTCCTTTTGTGTCATCTCTCCTCTGCTCCCCTCTTCTCCCTTCCTCCTCTCTTTGGCAGACCTTGTGTGATTACATTGGACCCACCAAGAGAATCCAGGGTCATCTCCCTAAAATCAATTGATTTAGTAACCTTAATTGCATTTGCAATATCTGTTCACAGCAGTTCTAGATTAGTGTATGATTGTATAATCAGAGACAGGAATTTTTTTTTTTATAATTTTATTTATTTATTTTTCCCCCCAAAGCCCCAGTAGATAGTTGTCTGTCATAGCTGCACATCCTTCTAGTTGCTGTATGTGGGACGCGGCCTCAGCATGGTCAGAGAAGCGGTGCGTCGGTGCGCGCCCGGGATCCAAACCCGGGCCGCCAGCAGCGGAGTGCGCGCACTTAACCGCCAAGCCACGGGGCCGGCCCCAGGGACAGGAATTTTAAG
Source organism: Diceros bicornis minor (assembly GCF_020826845.1). NCBI lineage: Eukaryota > Metazoa > Chordata > Mammalia > Perissodactyla > Rhinocerotidae > Diceros > Diceros bicornis. The sequence continues at coordinate 3,318,195 of NC_080763.1, read as the reverse complement.
GGGACATCTTTACAAGTCTACTACAGAGTCCTTTCTCAAATGTCTGTCAGTCATTGACTGTCCATTCATACATTTAATGATGGGCACTACAGATACGTAATAGGAAGCTCTACATGGAATGGGGTTTAGCTTGTCACCCCTCTGTCGAGGGTAGTTGGATATAGTGAGCAAGCTGTTTCAAATGTCAGTATCTGAAAGATCTTTCCCCTAGAGCTGTTCAGGTTTTCCTCTAAGGAATCCTCCAGGGTGTGTCTCTAAGGGGTAGGTTTACTCCAGTATGGGGCAGGATTCATTTTTCACGTCTCTCTTTTCAGTGCTTGGTCATGCTTGATGTTTGGCACAGTGAGTCGCTTGTGTTTCCCATTGGTATCTCCTTCTGCAAACACCTTGTTTTTATATTTCTTCACTTTGCTAAGTTGTTTACCACTGTCCCATCTGGCTTCTGTCTCCCCAAATTTTTTTGACATTTCTTATCTGATGTTTTCTCCCATTCTTTATGTCTTTAGGTTCATGTTTTATTTCTTTATTTTTTTGTATGATTTTGAGGAGTGAAAATTAATGTACAAGCTCGATATACATGTTTAACCAGAAACTCTGGAGGAAAATTTATTTTTAAACTAAAATCTGATTATTATCTTGCCTGAGAACCCTTCTCTGCTCCTCAGTTTCCTACTTCCTCACCCCCGTAGTTTTTGAGAGATATATATACACACACACACACAAATATATATATAGTTAATGTAGTCTATCTTCTGCTAGATTTGTCAAAATCAACATTGTATTGATTTTGAACATTAAATTTCAGTGCTGTATAGTGTATCTTTCTGATGTAAAGAGGTCCTGGATCATTGCTTTGTGTAGTGACTCATAAATGCTAGTTTATCTTTTTTATTGAACTATAAAATTCAGCATAAATGAAAGATAGCATTGTATTTTGGTGTGCCCTTTTTTTTTTTTTTTGGTGAGATCAGCCCTTTGCTAACATCTGCCAATCCTCCTCTTTTTTTGCTGAGGAAGACTGGCCCTGGGCTAACATCCATGCCCATCTTCCTCCACTTTATATGGGACGCTGCCACAGAATGGCTTGCCAAGCAGTGGGTTGGTGCACGCCCAAGATGCGAACTGGTGAACCCCGGGCCACCGCAGTGGAGCGCACGCACTTAACCGCTTGCGCCACTGGGCCGGCCCTGGGTGTGCCCATTTTAAAGTTGTTATATCTTATAGTCCTCTAGGTGTATTTTATTTTAGTTAGTATAAACCTTGTTTAATTATTTATACTCTTCACCAGGCCCACTCTTATACATGTGATTCAGATTCCTAAATTCACTAGTTTAATTCCTTCTTGAATCAAGACACAGAGTAAAGTAAGTCCTGAATTCCGGTATCAGTGAAATAATTAGTATCTTATGTGAAGGTGTAGATTTACTTTACTTTTTTGTTATTGCTATAATGAAATGAAAACCACTTATTCACAGACTTCATGTGTAGCCAATGGCTGCCCTGTTCCAAAATAGAACTACCTACATTAGAGAAATAAGAAGTCATTTTTCTCCCTTATCCCCTTTCCCTAAACTACTAGTTCTCAAGGAGAAGTTGGAATCAGAATTACCTATAGAGCTTTATTGAGATATAATTGACGTATAACATTATGTTAGTTTCAGGTGTACAACATAATCATTCGATATTTGTATATATTATGAAATGATCAGCGCATTAAGTCTAGTTAAGGTCCATCACTAGAGCTTTTTTGAAACAAGCTGTTGGAAGTCCTGAGTCACTAAGGGTATTTGGGGGTGTGGCCCAAGCTTTTTTTGTTTGTTTGTTTTGTTTTGTTTTGTTTTTTGGTGAGGAAGATTAGCCCTGAGCTAACACCTGTTGCCAGTCCTCCTCTCTTTGCTGAGGAACATTGGCCCTGGGCTAACATCTCTGCCTGTCTGCCTCTATGGGGGACACCTGCCACAGCATGGCTTGATGAGCAGTGTTTAGGTCCGCACCCAGGATCTGAACCTGTGAATCCCGGGCCGCCAGAAAGCGGAGCGTGAGAACTTAACCACTACGCCACCAGGCCAGCCCCCCAAGCATGTATTTTTAATATTATTATTTTTAACCTCACAAGCAATTCTCATGGGCACATCTGGTTAAGAACTGCTTCATCTGCTTATGGCTGACCAAAAAGCTAGTTAACGGTATTCATTCTTCTAGTAACATTAATAGCTGGTCTGTGAGCTGGACAGGAAATGACCTAGGAAAAAAAAATCTCAAAGTATGAGTCATGTAGTACAGTGGTTCTCAAGCAGGAGGGACATACCAGAAACATTTGGGAGGCCTTTTCAAATTACAGATATATGCTTGCTTTCCCTTCTCCCACTCGACTATGGTGAAATGATAGAAGCACGTCATCTCCCTCAAGCATGATTCATTTTATGTCCTTCTACACTTTTTAGATTTTTCACCCTGTACCAGTGCCTGATTTACTTGGGAGGAGCAAACGGGTGGAGAGAGGGTTTACTACCACCACCCTGCCCCCACTAGTACTGAAGCAGTGTAGATAACTGACTATTCAGAAGCTTAGAATTTTCTGATGCCTTCCTTTCCCAGTGTGGCAGTGTTGGCATTTAAAGCTGAGGATACACTGAAAATTGCAAGTGCAACTCGTAAATCATTAGGTCTCTTAGCATGTTAAATCTTGTTTCTTCTAAAAGTAGTCTAGGAAATGATGATGCAGTTCTATTAATTAGATAAATAGGGTTCAAAAGATATATTTGAAATATCTTTTGAGTTTCTGAATCTATGTAATCATAGCAAGGCATCAAACCCCCCAAAATTCATCAGACCTCAAAAATTACATTTGAGGATAAGTGGGTTAATGTGAATTAACCCACTTTGAATATACAGGAATGAAAAAAATCTTTGATTTTTAATTGTGTAACTTTAGCTAAAAAATATGCTGTACTATTTTTAACTTTAAAAAGAAATCAGATATGCCTGGAAGCCTTTAAGAAAGGGACAGAATTTAAGGAGCAAGTATTTGTCTTTAACGTGATTTCTGCTGTTTAGTACTTAAGATGTACTTACCCTGAATTTGTTAAAATTAAGAGCAGTTAGGGGCCGGTCCCGTGGCTTAGCGGTTAAGTGCGCGCGCTCCGCTGCTGGCGGCCTGGTTGGGATCCCGGGCGCACACCAACGCACTGCTTCTCTGGCCATGCTGAGGCTGCGTCCCACATACAGCATCTAGAAGGATGTGCAACTATGACATACAACTATCTACTGGGGCTTTGGGGAAAAAGAGGAGGATTGGCAATAGATGTTAGCTCAGAGCCGGTCTTCCTCAGCAAAAAGAGGAGAATTGGCATGGATGTTAGCTCAGGGCTGATCTTCCTCACAAAAAAAAAAAAAATTTAAGAGCAGTTATGTTCACCTACTCTCTGGTAACATAATCTGTTCAGGATAGTTTTTATGGTAATTCTATTTTCATGTTTCAGAAAAACATTCCACAGAAAATAGTCTGTAAAATACAGAACAGAACAAAAACCCAATGTGTGCCAGAGTGTTCCTAATAGTAAAATTCAAATAACCAACAGAGAAACAAAAAACCCATATAGTTGTTAAAAGATTTATTTGGCCTTTTTTAAAGATTTTATTTATTTATTTATTTTCACCCAAAGCCCCAGTAGATTGTTGTATGTCATAGCTGCACATCCTTCTAGTTGCTGTATGTGGGACACGGCCTCAGTGTGGCCGGAGAAGCGGTGCGTCAGTGCACGCCCGGGATCCGAACCCTGGCCACCAGCAGCAGAGCGCGAGCACTTAACCGCTAAGCCGCGGGGCCAGCCCTGGCCTTTTTTAAAAACATGGAACAAGGTGTATATAAAAGAATTTTTTGTGTGTGAGGAAGATTAGCCCTGAGCTAACATCCGATGCCAATCCTCCTCTTTTTGCTGAGGAAATTGGCCCTGGGCTAACATCTGTGCCCATCTTCCTCTGCTTTATATGGGACGCCACCACAGCATGGCTTGACAAGTGATGCGTCAGTCTGCACCTGGGATCTCAACCTGCGAACCCCAGCCCCCGAAAGTGGAGTGCACGAACTTGACCACTACACCAGGCTGGCCCCTAAAATAAATTTTTTAAAAAACGAAAGTTCAGGGGCCAGCCCCATGGCATAGTGGTTAAGTTCAGCACACTCCCCTTTGGCGGCCTGGGTTCTCAGGTTTGGATCCTGGGTGCAGACCTACACCACTCATCTGCCATGCTGCAGCGGTGACCCACGTACAAAATAAAGGAAGATTGGCACAGGTATTAGCTCAGGGCTAATCTTCCTCAGGCAAAAAAAAGAGGAAGATTGGCAACAGGTGTTAGCTTAGGGTGACTCTTCCTGAGCAAAAAAACAAACATTCAGAGTGGTTTGCAGTGGTTGCTGCCATGTTAACTTTTACATGCAAATTAACTTTGATTTGAAGAAATCTAATATAAAAATTAGCAAAGGAAGGAAATATATGTATTTATATATTTATTTTTTCCCCCAGAGCCCCAGTAGATAGTTGTATGGCATAGCTGCACATCCTTCTCGTTGCTGTATGTGGGACGTGGCCTCAGCATGGCCAGAGAAGTGGTGCGTCAGTGCGTGCCCGGGATCCGAACCCGGGCCGCCAGCAGCGGATCGCACGCACTTAACCGCTAAGCCACGAGGCCAGCCCAGGAAGGAAATATATGTAAATGGCTAGAAACCCATGAGGAAATGTATAACATCACTAGTAATCAAAGAAATGTAAAGTAAAACAAGGAGATAAACATACTGTTTTTCAAATAAGCAAAGCTTTAAAAAATAACACGTGCCCATCTTGCTGTACTTTTGCCTTAAAATTATTATAGCATTTGATTCCAGTTCATTCGACTCTAGTGAACTCCTAAACAAATAAAATGTGGAAAAATCTGTATGTAGATAGATGTTTGTAGAACCATTGTTTATAATGGGCTCAGTATTAGAAGAATGGTTAAATTATGATATAATTACACAGTAGAATTTCATACATCTATTGAAATAATCACCTATATGCATAGTCATATTCTATTTTTCAGTGAAAGAACATGTTTTAAATGGCTCGATTATTTATACTTTTTTGTTATTTCCAAATTTCTACCATGATTGTATATTTTTTTAAATTAGAGAAAAACAATACCTAATGCTTACAAAGTACTTGTTTTGTGCCAGGCCCTGTTCAAAGAACTTTACCCATATTTATCATTTAGTTTTCACAACGACCTCCTGAGGTACTAGTTTTCTCATTTTACAGTTGAGGTAACTCGGACTCGGGCAGGCCGAGTAGCTTATCCCAAGTCACAGCTAATAAATAGTGGAGCTGAGATTTGAATCCAGGTAGTTTGTTCTGTCTCAAATTGTGCCTCATCAACTCTGCAACAGGATGGTCCATCCAGTTACAGGTCCCCTACAAACAGAACACTTCGTGAATTGATGCTGCTGGATTCAGCTGTGTGGGTGTTGTGGGCTCCTGAAGGTACAGACTGCCACATGTGAAACTTTGATCCAGTGACCTAGAGTCTGTAGCATCACGTGTTACTTAGTGACTTGCATGTTGTTGTCTGTTCTACTCATACCCTGACATTTAGTGTAGTGCTGCCAAACTGAGGCTATACAGACCTAGTGCTTCTCCTCGCTGTTTTCTTCTTTTTTTTTCTTGGCTGTCCCTCTCTTTATACTTCTTTATTTTTAAATTAATTTTATTTTGGTATAATTCATGTACAATAAACTGTACCCATTTAAAGTGTACAGTTTGATGAGTTTTGACAAATGTAAACATTTGTTTAAATCTGTGAAACTACCACAGTCAGGATACAGAACATTTCCGTTGGCCCTCAAACTTTAGGCAGACACCCATTGGTCTGCTCTGTCACTGTAGATTTGTTGTCATTTTCTGGAATTTTATGAATGGAATCATACAGTAAATACCCTCTTCTGATTGGCTTCTTCCCCTTAGTGTAGTGATTTTGAGATACGTTCGTTATTGCATCTATCAATGGTTTGTTTCTTTTTACTTATGAGTTGTGTTCCATTGTGAGTAGTATTCCACTGATATGAAAATATCATTTTGTTTATCCATTTGGGTTATTTCTAGTTTTGGCTTTTATGAGTAAAGCTAGTACAAATGTGCTTTCCATTTTCTTGAGTGGATAACTAGGAGTGGAATGTCTGAATTGTACATGTTTAAGTTTTTAAGAAACTGCCAGACTATTATCAAAAATTGTCTCATTTCACATTCCTACCAGCTAGGTGTGAGAGTTCCAGTTCCTCCTGCACGTCCTCACCAACACTGGGTCTTATCAGTCTTGTTAATGTCGGCCACTCTGGTGGGTGTCTCGTGGCTTTAATTTGCATTCCCCTGAGCAGTCATGTTAAGCGTCTCTTCAGGTGCTTCCTGGCCATTGTTACGTATTCGTGGTTAAGTCCTTGTTCAAATCTTGAGCCCCTTGATCTGCTTATTATTGAGTTGTATGGTTCCTTATATATTTTGGATACAAGTCCTTTGTCAGATATACATAGTATGTTTTGCAAGTATTTTGTCCCAACGTACAGCTTGCCTTTTTGTTTTCTCAGCAGGTCTTTCAAAGAGCAGGTTTTTTTGTTTTTAACAAAGGGCATTTTTTTTTGTGGTGTGTGTGTATTTCCTATCTAAGAAATCTTTATCTACTTATATTTCTTTTAGTCTGTGATCCATTTAGAATTAATTTTTGCATATTGTATTAGGTAAGAGCTAATGTTCTTTTTAAAAAAATATGTGAATCTCTTGTTCAGCACTGCTGTAGTTGAAAAGGTTTCCTTTTCCCCTTCAACTGCCATGGCACCTTTGTCCAGAATAATTGACTACCTATATCTGGGTCTGTTTCTGGGCCCTCTCTTCTATTCCATTCGTCCAGATGTCTTATCATTTAGCCAACAATTGCACTGTCCTGATTGCTGTAGCTTTATGATGTCTTGATATCAGGTAGTGTAAGTCGTCCAAATTTATTCTTCTTTTCAAAAATTGCTTTGACTATTCTAGGATTGTTCTCATTTCCATGTAAATTTTACAATCAACTTGTCAACTTGTACAAAAGAGCAAGTTGGCATTTCGACTAGGATTCCATTGAATCTTTAGCTGAATTTGGGGAGAATTGACTTCTTGTCAATTCTTGCAATTCATAGACATGGTATGTAATATATATGATATATAATGTAATGTAATATATGTTTATTTGGGTCGCCTTTAATTCTTTTTATTACTTTCATTTAAGCATTTTGCCTCTTACCAGATTGCTCACATGAAAATGAATAGGAGAGACACAGAAACTTGTAGCCATTCAATACAATGCAGCAAAGTTTGAATTAATTAAAATTTTTGAGATTTGGTAATGATATGCAAGTATTTGCATTACATTCACTTCATGTATCATGTGTAGCTTAGGACATACAGAATGAATGAGGGCTACCATACAGTATAAAGCTCAATTTCTTAACGGTTTTAGATAAAAAATATATAAATAAGAATTCTAATAATTCCTTTCTATATCCTAGTCAGTTGTTCTCTCACCACTTTGAGGTCACTGCATTTATTAGACAGTTAGAAATTAAGCATGCTTTGGTAGATTATTTTTATTTTTTTATTTTATTTTTGTGTGTGTGTGTGAGGAAGATCGGCCCTGAGCTAACTTCTGCCAATCCTCCTCTTTTTGCTGAGGAAGACTGGCCCTGAGTTAACATCCATGCCCATCTTCCTCCACTTTATATGGGACGCCGCCACAGCATGGCTTGACAAGCGGTGCGTAGGTGCGCGCCCGGGATCCGAACCAGCAAACCCCGGGCCGCCGCAGTGGAGCGTGCACTTAACCGCTTGCACCACCGGGCCGGCTCCAGGTAGATTATTTTTAAAAGTGTCATATTTCAGTCTTTTGCATGGCGTTAATATCTGCCAAAATACATACACAGAGGAAATGACACATTTATATCTGGAAATGGATTAATAGACGAATTTACCATGTGTAAAGTGTTTCAATTTTTCATTATTCTAGTAAGGTAATTTGTTTTCTTATTTTAATAGATATCAGACATCCTGAAGAACTTTCTCTGTTGAAAAAACCCCGAGATCCAACAAAGAGAAGGAAGAAGAAGCTGGGTGACCAGTCTGAAGATGAGGCGCCCGAGCTGGAGGGGCCTCTCATCACCCCTGGATCTGGTGAGACCGACTGAGTGGGGCTCTGCGGGAGCACTAGGGCCTGTGTGCCTGAGTCTTTCTGATAGTGGATAAATGGGTTATGAAGGTCAGGAGAGGGGTCAAATTAAAAAAAACCTCCCCTTCAGCATCTTATCCCTCAATCATGAAATCACCACCAGAGTCTGTCCTGTGCAAATCATTATGTCAGGTGTTAACAGTTCAATCAATGAAAAACAAGGCTGGTCTCTGCTGAGGACAAGTCAAAAAGGGACAGTACCTTAACTGAGTTCAGTTCTTTGCTTTGCAGAAATTGGACAGTTTTCAGTTTAGTTCCTTTTTCCTGTATTCTGTGAAAACCACCATTATCGAGTTAAGGCATTATTACTTCTGTCAGGTTACATAAACCTTCCATGTGCTTTGTATATGCCCATCCCTTTGCCTCTCTACCTTTTTCCTCCAAGGTTTTCTCCTTTAAGCAGCTTTCTCAGATTTCCTTCCATTACCTCCCCAACCTGAAGTAGGTATCCTTCTGTCATAAGTCATCCAACTTCTCTGTTTGGTGTTATACTGCATGTTCTCCCCTAGTAATTGTGAGCTCCCTGCATGATGGGACTCCCTCTCACCTTTTCGTTACCAGAACCTAACTCAGCATATGGCATCCAGCAGGAACACAGGCAATGTCTTTTGGGTAACTAGATGACTAAGCAATTAGATTACATAGTACAGTTTGCCGTGTTTTCCATTGGCCACAATTTATAAGTCCATTTCTTAGGGTAGGTCTCTCAAGCAAATGTGTAAACTAATTTTACTAATTCACTTCATTCCTAGTTTCTTAAATTCTGAGGTGATGATGATGATAATGAAAGCAAACAGTTAATATAATGCTTACTTGTGCCTAGAACTATTTCACACACTTTACCCATGGAAACTCATTTAATTCTCACTGCAACCCATTGAAGTGGATTCAGTTATTACTCATATTTTAAGGATGAAGAAATTATGGCACAGTAAGGTGAGGAACATCTTAAAGTCACATATCTTCTAACGTTTATGTCACTCCTCATGAACTGATGGCATATGGGAGATACCAAAAAATAAGACAGTCCTCACTCTTAAGTAGTTTAGAGGCTAGTTGAAAAACACAGTTGCTATACTTAAGGAAGTAATAAATGCTAAGTGAATGTTGTAGAAAGTAATGTTACAGGAATTTAGAAGACAAGACAATTCCAAATAGGTATATTCACTTTATGAGTTGGGGAAGTAAGTTTGTGAATTAAACTTTTAAGTTCTAGTGGCTACGATTTTGATGGGAAGAAAAGGTAGTCTAAGCAGAAAGAATGATATTGACAAAGAACATCCTGACAAAAGAAAAGTACAAGATGTGAACAAACCAATTGAGCCAGCTAATGGGAGAGAGACCTCCAAGGAACTTCAGGCTCACACAGCTGGAAGATATTTAATGTCAGACCGTGGAATTTAGATTCCTGCATTGTAGAGTTGTTGGTTTCTGCTTATGTTACAAAATGAACAAATCATTATTTTAGAAAGAATTTCAAGTTTACTTTGCATCAACTGTGGAGGAGGGAATGAGGGGAAAGGGTTGCAAGGAGTGGTAGAAGCCTACAGATTGAGGAGGTGAAAGGGAATAAAAGAGTGTGTCCATCATTAGAATAAGGTTAATTTTAAAACTTAATTTAGACGTGATTTATATTGATGAAGGCATCTGACAGTAGACACAATCCCTGCTTTCATTTTTTTTTTTTTAAACCTAACCCGAGACCTAACACAGTTGCCCTTTTCATATATATGGCCTACTTTTTTTTTTTTTGAGGAAGATTGGCCCTGAGCTAACATCTGTTGCCATTCTTCCTGTTTTTCTTTTTTCTCCCCAAAGCCCCAGTACATAGTTGTATATCCTAGTTGTAGGTCCTTCTAACTCCTCTGTGTGGGACGCCTCCCCAGCATCGCTTGATGAGTCGTGAGTAGGTCTGCGCCCAAGATGTGAACCAGCGAACCCCAGGTCGCTGAAGCAGAACGCGCGCACTTAACCACTAGGCCACCAGGCTGGCTCCTGCTTTCAGTTATTTTATAGTTTAAATGGAAACTCATTTAATTCTTACAACGTAGAACTACATAGATAAGTATATTTACGGGATGATTTTGGAGTGGTTGAAATCAGTCAGGATTAGTCTTAGAATTGCAAATGAGAGATTTTTACAGTCCTTTAAGAAAAGACAATTTGGAGACAAAGGATGATGAATTAAGATGAGGGAAAGCCATAAATCTTTTAGACTAAGTGACTGGGTTTAAAATTGAGGTGTTATGTACAGTAAAATGAACACGGATGAGTATTTACAAATGTATATGCCTTATAACCCCCCAGAACATGATATAGCATGATACCAGCACCCCAGAAGGCCTCCCGCACACGTTTTCCCCACTCAGTGTCCCACAATACCCCTGTGTCTCCACAGAGTAGTGTTGCCTATCATTGAACCTCGTGAATGGAAACATACACTGTGTGCTCTCTTGTGTCTGTGAAGTGGTTGTGTTTTGAATGAGGGAATTGAAAAATAGGTTTTAGTTGTCTACACCCAAGCAGTTTAATAAAAACAAAAACATTTGAGGAGTTTCAAGAAGTTGACGTGAAATGCTAAGAAAATGCACAAAGAGTGTGATACGTAGAAGGCTGATGATCTGCAGAGAAGTCCATTGAGTGCCATATGCATGTGAAAAGTAATGTCAAATTAGTTTTTAAAAGAATTATTAATCTGGTTTGCCTGCTTTTATGAGTAGTCAGCACTCTGGTCAATTATTGGGCCAAATACGGAAACTGTGATCAGCTGCATGTTGTGTGCACAGTGCATGGCAGCAGGTCTGCCTGCGTCTCAACACAGGACGTCTTTGGGACGCCAGACACTGCTCAGTGCTTCCCAGACACTCCTCTCCTGCAGGGCTGGTGAGCATGCCATAGAGTCTTCGTTTTACTGAGGAGGAAGCAGGCTCAGTTTTTCTTAGTTTCCACATGCTTCTTGAGTTGTGAGCATCTCAGTATGAGCGTGGTCAACAATTATATGTATTCAATTAGTGATAACTATTATTTAATACATACATTATCTTTCATTTGATCCTCACAGAACTTCTGTAATTTTGGCATTATCCCTATCTTACTTATAAGGAAAGAACCCTACAAGGGTTAAGTAGTTTGCCGAAGATCACAAAGCTACTAAGGGGCAGAGCTAGAATTTTAATCCAGGTCTGTCTGGCTCCAACACTCATATTTCTAACCATTATGTAGCATCATCTTCAATTATAATATTTAAAGTAAATATTTTGTGAATGCTAATAGGAACATTTGATTGAAATATTAGTGTGTAAATTATACCTCAACAAAGTTTATTTTTTTCAAAAGTAATGTTTCAAGAGGTAAAGGATCGTGAGTGAATTAATGATTCTCAGACTTCAGTCAGATTCTTACATTATGATAAAATTCTGTCAGTTCTTAAATACTCTGCTTACACAGCTGTGGTCAGCTGACATGCTTTTGGATGCTTTTCCACTTCCTAGCTGTAACTAGGTAAATATCTAATCTTTAATTATCTATGAGGAGAGAACCAACTGAACTAGCCTAATCCCAAGTCTGGGGAAAATAATTTTTCCAAGTAAGAGTGAATTCTACAGTGTAGTACTGACTTAAAAATTACTAATTTCAGGGGCCGGCCCCGTGGCGTAGCGGTTAAATGCGCATGCTCCACTGCTGGCAGTCTGGGTTCGGATCCTGGGTGCACACCGACGCACCGCTTGTCAAGCCATGCTGTGGTGGTGTCCCATATAAAGTGGAGGAAGATGGGCACAGATGTTAGCCCAGGGCCAGTCTTCCTCAGCAAAAAGAGGAGGATTGTCATGGATGTTAGCTCAGGGCTGATCTTCCTCACAAAAAAAAAAAATCACTAATTTCAGTATTTATAATAGAAATAGAAAATTATCTCATTGGAAAGTTTAAAAAAAAAATCTTAAAGGCAGCTAGACAAAGGAAAAGTCTGGGTCCTAAAATAATAAAGAAAGTAATCAGTACTTTACTTGCTTGGCACAGGAAAATTGCTTATGCAAGATGCTGTTTTTTCTAACTGAAACTTGCCATTTTAAGCATCAAAATATTAAACTATTCTTTAATTATAAAATTAATGCATGCTCTTAGTAAAAATTCAAATATAGATTTATGTATTCATTTTTGTTTTTAATGCAAGTGGGTCTGTGTTATACACGCATTTGTAATTTGTGTTTTGTTACTTGGTGATACTAATGGACCTCATATCTTTTTTTAATTACAAAAGTCATACATTAATATAGTCTAATTATAAAAAAAATCAAATAGACACAGGGGTATTGTGGGACACTGAGTGGGGAAAACGTGTGCGGGAGGCCTTCTGGGGTGCTGGTATCATGCTATATCATGTTCTGGGGGGTTATAAGGCATATACATTTGTAAATACTCATCCGTGTTCATTTTACTGTACATAACACCTCACTAAACTGAAGGTGAAACCTGCACTTCACCTTTTCCTCTTCTACTCCCTCTCAAGAAGAAGCCATTTCTTTTCTTTTCTTTTTTCTTTTTTGAGGAAGATTTGCCCTGAGCTGACATCCATGCTAATCCTCCTCTTTTTGCTGAGGAAGACCGGCTCTGAGCTAACATCTATTGCCAATCCTCCTCCTTTTCTTCTCCCCAAAGCCCCAGTAGATAGTTGTATGTCATAGTTGCACATCCTTCTAGTTGCTGTATGTGGGACGCAGCCTCAGCATGGCTGGAGAAGCCGTGCATCGGTGCGCGCCCGGGATCCGAACCCGGGCCACCAGTAGCAGAGCGCGTGCACTTAACCGCTAAGCCATGGGGCCGGCCCTCTTCCTTTCTCTATTTTGTATGTGGGTCGCCACCACAGCATGGCCGCTGACAAGTGGTGTAGGTCCACACCCAGGAACCAAACCCGGGCCGCCGAAGTGGAGCACGCCAAACTTAACCACTAGGCCTAGGGGCTGGCCCCAATAAGAAGCCATTTCTTGATCACTGTGTATAACCATGTTGTAAACAGCCGTGGTACAACTTGTCAGCACCTTTTCTGTGTGTGCCCTCTGACTCAGCAATGCTGCCAGAATTGGGAAATGAGTACAACCATGTTTATTGGAAGGCATAGTTTGCAGTAGCAGTGGTGGTGACATCAGTAACAAAACTCTGAACAATAAATGCACACAGTTGGGAAGGGCTTAGATAAATGACGTACCTGGGAGGCGGTGTGCAGCTGCAGTCAGACTGGAGGATTTACTGTGTGGCTCTGCAGCTGTCAAGCTCTTGACGTTGTCCAGGCTGTTTGACCTCGTGTGTCTCAGTCTGCTCCTCTAAGATGAGAATAAGAGGCCATTGGGAACGCTGAGTGCCATATTACCAGAGAGTGCCTGACAAAACAGGAACACATAGGAACAATGCAGTGATCAAATATCAAGTGTAGAATGTACAAAGTACAGGAAACTGAGAGGGCAGAGAATGGATTGGGTGGCTGATTCTATTAAATGTTGTGTGATTTAGTGGAATATATTTTCTATTTTAGAAACTTCATAAAGAAAATTGTCAATTCTTGGGCCGGCCCCATGGCTTAGCGGTTAAGTGCACACGCTCTGCTACTGGCGGCCCGGGTTCGGATCCCGGGCGCGCACCAAGGCACCGCTTCTCTGGCCATGCTGAGGCCGCGTCCCACATACAGCAACTAGAATGATGTGCAGCTATGACATACAACTATCTACTGGGGCTTTGGGGGCAGGGAAGGAGGAGGATGGGCAATAGATGTTAGCTCAAAGCCGGTCTTCCTCAGCAAAAAAAAAAAAAAAAAAGGAGGATTAGCATGAATGTTAGCTCAGGGCTGATCTTCCTCACCAAAAAAAAAAAAAATGTCAATTCTAACTTTACTCAATTCTGACTAGTAGTTATAGTTCATCATACTATGAATGAATTTTCAATGTTTTGATGTTCTTAAAGATTTATTCACTAGATCTTTGAAATAAACAGCGAGGAGATTCTGCCTAGGAGGCGATCTTTTTCCACACCTTATTTACATGTATATTCTGTATAGCAGAATTAGTCTTTGCCCAGCTGAACTGGAGCACTGTTTTCAGCTCTTCTAATAAGTGTGCGTCCCCAAGTAACCCTTTCACAAAATGTCCTTGTAGTTTAAGTTTCTTCTAGCTTTTAAAGCTGCCACTAATTATCCTAATCTTCTTCTTTAAAGGCTAAAAAAGGGAGAGTTCACAGCTTTTTTTGTTGCTTATTTAAGTTTAACAGTGTTGATTCTACAAGTTGTTGTAGTACTAACATTGGAAGGACACATCTTGGGGTCATCAAATCAGATACCCTGTGGCTAGCGGAGTGTTTTGTTTTGTTACTTTCATTCTCTTCCTAGGCTAGGTCATGACAACTATGAAAATCTCTAGCTTTACCACCACTTTTTCGTAGGTAATTGTTTCTATCATTGCATGGGTGCAGAGGATTTAGAGAGGAAAGGAGAGAGATCCTAAGCATATTCCTAAATTAGGTAAGGGAAGCAGCTGTTCTCTTTCCGTCATCCGTCAACAATGTGATACCCATTTACACATTTTCTTTTTAAAAATTATGACTGAAAGAGAAGATACAATTAACAGAGTTAGGACTTTGGAGGGGCAGTACTTTTACTGAATGTCATTCTGAACTTTTTGGGTGTGTGTGTGTGAGGAATACTGGCTCTGAGCTAACATCCATTGCCAGTCCTCCTCTTTTTGCTGAGGAGTATTGGCCCTGGACTAACATCTGTGCCCATCTTCCTCTACTTTACATGTGGCACACCTGCCACAGCATGGCTTGATAAGCGGTGTGTAGCTCTGCGCCCGGGATCCGAACCTGCGAACCCCTGGCTGCCGAAGCAGAGCATGCAAACTTACCTACTATGCCACCAGGCCAACTCCCATTCTGAACTTTTTTTTTTTAAAAAGTCTTAATTTAACATGATGTAATCTATGCAGAAATAGAAGTACAATGATGTACACCTGAAATTTTTACAATGGTATAAACCAATGTTACTGCAATAAACAAAAAATTAAAAAAAAAAATCAAAGAAACTAAAAACATAAGAAAATAAAAAAATTAAAAAAATAAAAAAGTCTTAATTTAGTCTCCTTAATTTTTGGAGTTTAAATGATGGAGGATATATCATCAATTGACTAATTCAACAAATTTTATTTATGTAGCCTCTACTATATGTCCAGTCCTTTAATAATTAACCAAGGAATCAGAAGATAAAAAAGACAGTATCCCTGCCTTCAGGGGTTTAATTATAACATGTACCTTTGTTAGCATCTTTCTAGGGCAAAATTTTATCTACCCCCTTGCTTTAATACTTTATAAATCTGTTGGAACTAGTTTAGCTATTCACTGAGAAAATGTTAACATAAAATTGTTCTCTTAATTTAAGTGAATTTATTCAGTTACCTGGAGCTGTCTTAACACGAGGTGGATTTCAGAGTGTTAGCGTGGACGTGCCTGTCTCCCTAGACACCTCACTGGGGCACAGCATCATTCTTGTGAATTGGACAAAAAGCTTATTTTACTCATGTCATAGCTTCTAAGGTTCTTTACTCTTAAATCTACTTGAAATATTTACTTCAATTTATGATTCACAATTAGGAAAAATCTGTTTCTTTTTCTCATTTCCTATTCATTTACATTCTTTTGTTTCTGTCTTCTGTTGTTGCCTTTCCTTCACCTTCTGAATTCCTTTCTTTCCTTTCCTATAGGCGCTGATGTTCTTTACATTGGCCCTCTGAAAGGTGAGCCTTGCCACAATTAAAAACAAAAAGTTGGTCTGTCTGCTTCAGCTATGTCCTTAACTTATCTTCTAATTCTCTTGAACTGATTTTTTTCCCCAGAATTTTCACCAACTTAATTATATTCTTTTGATCTTATTACATGTTCTTAATGTTATACAAGTAGAGTTAATTTCACATATTTTCAAGACAGGTAAAATAATATACTAAGCTTTCCTTCCAGAATGAAGCTTGTGTTTCACAATGTGCTTTATATAATGATAGCGTGTGTTGTTGAAAACTAAGATCTGCACTTCATACTTACTACCTCTTTTTCATGTTATTTATTAGGAAGTATATATTCAAGCCCAGGACTTTATAGTAAAACAATGACTCCCACTTACGATGCTCACGATGGAAGCCCTTTGTCACCGACTTCTGCTTGGTTTGGTGACAGTGCTTTGTCAGAAGGCAATCCTGGTATACTTGCTGTCAGTCAGCCAATCACGTCACCAGAAATCTTGGCAAAACTGTTCAAGCCTCAAGCTCTTCTTGACAAAGCAAAAATCAACCAAGGGTAAGTTTTAAAATATAGATACAGTTGAAGAACTTCTTTATCCAATTAGAGGTAGAAATATTTTATTAATTCTGTCTTGGTTTGTTCCACTGCTCTTGTTAATTTGTCTAGATGGCTTGATTCCTCAAGATCTCTCATGGAACAAGATGTGAAGGAAAATGAGGCCTTGCTGCTCCGGTTCAAGTATTACAGCTTTTTTGATTTGAATCCAAAGGTACCTAGGGTTTAGAGAGATCTCTTCTTTTTTTCCTTTTTATTTGTTTTGTTCATTTGGATGTTTGTGTCTTGGAAGTTGGTGGGGCAAGGAATTGTTTGTATATAGCAAGTCTTGAGTAATATTAAAAACCCAAGGCTTTAGACAAAGCATCTGTATTTTAAATAAGTTTATTGTTGTAGTAGGTTGGAAGCATAACTGAACCTTTTTCTTTTTTGTTAAGGTAATTAAATTTTTGATTGATTTGTATTTTAAAAGCACTAGTTTGGTATTGCAGAACTGGTTAAATTCTGGGGTTGGTTTTTTTTTTATACCTCTCTTCAACTGTACTTTAGGTGAAAGAAAAGATTCCTGAGAGATTACCTTTTCAATTACTTTCAGATTTCTAATTATATACCAAAAGATGTTGTTTCAAAAAGAATTTTTTTTAAGTCTACATTTCTTGCTATTGAATAGCCAAACATTGTAATATGTTTTTACTATCAAATAATTGGCATCATCTGTGCTACTGAAGTACTTTGCTTTTCTGATAAGATTTAAATTTGCTGTAAAAATCTGGAGTATTTTCCTCCAGGAAACGCATGGCACAGACATTTGAAGCTTTTGCTTCCCTATCATCTTTGGGGGGAAAAAAAACCTCTCTTGACTACCTTCTCATCCTTTTCATGTCTAGATTATAGTCTAGATTTTAATATACATATTTATCATTTTTTATTATGTGCTTAAATAATTCTTTATACAACAGTAAAATGTGTATAGTAGAACTATAAAAGATCCATTTTAATTCCTTTATAGGCCATATCATGTCTAATTTTAGTAAAATTATCAAAGTGATTATCTGGGAACATAATTACATTTGAGGAGGGGTTATGTATTTTGTTAACATTCTATGATAGTGTTGTTAAGACATTAAGACATCACTATTGATTTTTATTAACATACCTAAATGGATAATTCAGTAACATGTAAGTAAATCTTTTCCACAAGTGTATATATGTACCCTATTTTTTGAATCTTTAAAATAACTGTTTCCAAGGACCGGCCACTTTGTCTGGGTATACTTTTCCACAGTGAGCAACGTGTTCCCCCAAATAATTAATTTGCTCTCTGATTATGACCTTTTAGTGTGGCAGCTTGCAGTAGCAAGACTGAAAAGCAGTCAGTCCTGCCTTACTCTGCTGTCTTCAAGCTAGACTTCTTTTGTTCAGAGGCCTAGCATCTGATGGCTATTTCCCTCAAAAATAATATACAGAATCTGTTTCTAATACTGAATAATAATCTTTTGGCATATTTTAATGTCATTTTTAATGGAAAATTAGATGCAGGTGTATATAGGTATACCTAACCCTGTAGGTATCTTTCTTATTATTATTTGATAATGAATAAAAATCCCAGAAAAAAATTTATATATTAAATTTTTCTGGTCAAGCTTTCAAGGTGAATATTCAGAGTTTTCAAACTTTTTAATGTTAACGGTGATACATTACAAAAGAATTGTGTCTCTTTTGCTGCAGTATGATGCAATCAGAATCAATCAGCTTTATGAGCAGGCCAAATGGGCTATTCTCCTAGAAGAAATTGAGTGCACAGAAGAAGAAATGATGATGTTTGCAGCGTTGCAGGTAGTGGAGAGTATTGGTAAATGGGACGTTTGCGGGGAAAGGGTAGGGAATTATTTTTAAATAGTAAAGTGCATAGTAATAGCATTTTGATAAATAGTGTTTACTTTTTGCTATGTAGAAACTGAGTAGACACTTAGAAAAGCAAAATAAATTTTCGTCTTATCTAAGAGTTTGGTTGTGGTATACTTAATAGTTACTTTTTTGTATCCTGTAGGAGAAAAAGTGTCATCCCACACCCGATGTCTGTTCGCTTAAAACTACTCAATTTTCCTTGGAAATAAAATCTATGTTAAAAATCAGATTTCTGAAATGAAGCTTACTGGCATATAATTTCATAAACATCTGGGGATAATATTTGTAAAATGGACTATGGCAGAAATAATATGTTTTCAGATGATAAAATTTTTTTTTTTTTTTAGTTTTTTGTTTATTGCAGTAATATTGCTTTATAACATTGTATAAATTTCAGGTGTACATCATTATACTTATATTTCTGCATAGATTACATCATGTTCACCACCCAAATATTAATTACAACCTCTCACCACAGACATGTGCCGAATTATCCCTTTCACCCTCCTCCCCCCACTTCCCCTCTGGTAACCACCAATACAGTCTCTGTCTATGTGTTTGTTATTATCAGATGATAAAATTTTAAGAGACTAATGAAACTAAACATAAGTAAATTTTTAGAATGATAATCCTTAAGAAGTAGTTAGGTAACGTTTGCCTTAGATCAAGTCAGTGTTTTCCAGATGTGGTTCTTGCACGCCACCTGCTTCACAGTTACACAGGTGGTCTTATTAGAAACCTGATTGTCTACCTCATTACTGCTGCCCCTCTGGTAAAATGATTTTTGGGTGGCATCTATAGGTCAGCATCTGTAGAATCACTGATCTAGATTAATCTTTCTTACGTTTCAGATATCTGAGTGAGGTTTTGGTGAGTGTTCTCAGATTACGGTGGAATTCTGGTTTTGTGTAAAGTCCTGATAAAGTTGATGTTCTTTATTTATTTTTTAAATTTATTTTTATTTTTTTTACTGCAGTAACATTGGTTTATAACATTATATAAATTTCAGTTTGTACATCATTATATTTTGATTTCTGCATAGGTTACATTATGTTCACCACCCAAAGACGAATTACAATCCCTCACTACACACATGCGCCTAATCATCCCTTTCGCCCTCCTCCCTCCCCCCTTCCCCTCTGGTAGCCACCAATCCAACCTCTGTCTCTATGTGATTGTTGTTTTTTTTATCTTCTACTTATGAGTGAGATCATACGGTATTTGACTTTCTCCTTCTGACTTGTTTCACTTAGCATAATACCCTCAAGGTGCATCCATGTTGTCACAAATGGCTGGATTTCATCATTTCTTATGGCTGAGGAGTATTCCATTGTGTGTATATATATACATCACATCTTCTTTATCCATTCGTCCCTTGATGGGCCCTTAGGTTGCTGGATGTTCTTTAAATAACAAAAATACAAGAAGCAAAGTTGACATGCAGTTATGAAAAGCTTTCACTATAAAAATGATTTCATCTTTTCCCTTAGAACACAAATAAAAATGCTCTCAATCTTTCCGCTGCTTTTATGCACCTAGAAAAGTTTTCTAGTTAAGACTCAGACAGTTGTCCTTTAGAGTGGGAGAACAGCCAATTTCTTCTTAGTTTTTGTGATGAAAAAAAGGGAATCAAAACGAAGCTCAGACAAGGAAAATCTTTGATGATGGATGAATTAGTTTAATCAGTTATTTTCTAGAGACTTGCTTAATCAACTAGTTAAGCATCTTCTATGAACTGTCTGAAGAATTTCTCAAATTAAATTCTGGAGCAGTAGTATTGAAAGTCCCTCACTTGATTATGGCTTTCTACCTGCATCTTCCTCACTTAGAATGTAGGCTCATAATTTTCTAGTGAAGGTTTTGCCAAGACAGAATAATAATACATATAAAATGTATATGGGAGGGGCCGGCCTCGTGGCGTAGTGGTTAAGTTCACGCGCTCCACTTCAGCAGCCCGTGGTTCACAGTTCGGATCCTGGGTGCAGACTTATACACCGCTCATCAAGCCATGCTGTGGTGGCGTCCCACATATAACGTGATGTTAGCCCACGGCCAATCTTCCTCAGCAAAAAGAGGAGGATTGGCAACAGATGTTAGCTCAGGGCTGATCTTCCTCACCAAAAAAAAAAATATGTATATATATATATATATATTTGGGGAAAACACACAGATTTTATTGTATAGCATTTGTTTTTATGTTTTTATTATAAAAATAATTTTTTTTTTAAATCCAACAAATACATACAGTGCCTGGCACATAGTAGGTGCTCAAAAAGTATTTGAATGAGTCATATTTTCACAGAAATGGGATTATTCTGCAGCTTTCCTCCACACCCATTCCCTCCCAGTGTACAAAAGATATTCCATTTCGCTGCAGCAGAAAACACCTCAGAAACCATGGTTTTTGTTTTTATTTATTTATTTATTTATTTATTTTTCCCCCAAAGCCCCAGTAGATAGTTGTATGTCATAGTTGCACATCCCTCTAGTTGCTGTATGTGGGACGCGGCCTCAGCGTGGCGGGAGAAGCGGTGCGTCGGTGCGCGCCCGGGATCCGAACCCTGGGCCGCCAGCAGCGGAGCGCACGCACTTAACCGCTAAGCCACGGGCCCGGCCCAAAACCATGGATTTTAATTCGTGGAGACTGAATGTCCCAAAGCATAGCTCTCCTGGACCATTTTAGGATCTAGATTTTTTTTTTTTTTTTAATTTTATTTATTTATTTCTCCCCAAAGCCCCAGCAGATAGTTGTAGGTCATAGCTGCACATCCTTCTAGTTGCTGTATGTGGGATGCGGCCTCAGCATGGCCGGAGAAGCGGTGCGTCGGTGCACGCCCGGGATCGAACCCGGGCCGCCAGCAGCAGAGCGCGCGCACTTAACCGCTAAGCCACCGGGCCGGCCCAGGATCTAGATTTAATGAGAGAATTTTGGACTACAAATCACCTGAGTTGTTAGAAGCCTTCTCAGAAACTGACCTGAAAGGGAAAGAGATGCCTACTAATTTTTATTTCAGACATTGCCTGCACTGTTCTTTTCGTGGGGCTTCTGGTTCCTTGTGTAAAATAAATCTACAAGAGTAAAATAATAATAATTCAGAGTAAGAATCTGTGGATAAAAAATAAGTTGGGAACACTGTTTCTTTTTAAAGCATTTAGGTCCAAGTGTGTATTGTAATGTTTAACAGATATGCCATGCACCTTTGAAAGCAGAGCTGGATTTTATGACCAGTCTCATTCATAGCTAGAGTTTCTCCCATATAACTCATAAGGGCCTTTTACATCAGAATCACCTAAGGCGCTTAGTAAAAATGTAGATTCCAGGCTTGACTGCAGATTTGCTGAATCAGAATCTCTGGGGGTGAACCTAAGACTCTGTTGTATTTTTAACCATCTCTCCACGTGATTCTTAATATACTCTGACATTTGAGGTCACTGCCTGAGGGCTTCAACCCACCTCAATCTCCATGTTGTAAACCTGGAAGTTTCTACCACTTTAAGGATCTCATTTCAGCACAACTGAAGGTATAGCCAGAGACTGTTCATTGCTAATTCACTAAATCTTACGGAAAGACATTGATAATTGACTTCAGATTAGTTCATTAAATGTTCCCATGCATAGATTGTATTCAGTGAATAAACAGTTCAGAAATTTGGAGTGCTACTTAGTGCTTTGAAAGGTAACTGATTAAATGATTTAAAAGCTCTGCTTACCTTTGTATAAAACCTCTCTAAGTTTTAGCATTAACATCTAACAGATAGTAATATTTGTTCTGAGTCACTTACCCTAAGTCTATTTAAAATTATGACTATTCTGTACTCAAAGATTTTTCTATCTTTGTATGGGGTAGTTATATACATATATTACTACAGAGAGTAGTTATCACTACTCATTATACACACGCACACACGTGAGTATTTGTGTGTATTCACATGTAAACATAATCTGTCCTCATGTAAGAGGATAGAACTGCCGTCTCGCGCTGATCGTGATCTTAGCGCTGAAGTGAGGATGGGGGTGGAGCTTGAGCTCTCAACACAGTAGTGTGACTACTTCCCCTCTCTGGGTGGTAGCAGTAATATAAAGTGATCAATACTAGTCCATTTCTATATAAGACTTTATGCATATTCTTTTCATTTATTCAATACTCATGGGTTCCAAGCCTCATTCTAGACACAGAGAATAAGAAAAAGTCAAAAATCTCTGCTCATTAACACATCTCTGTAAGTCCTATGGCCTCCTAAGCTATAAATTCGTTTGTATATGTCCAGAGACCCTACTTTTTTTGGATAAATATTTATTAGCAGGTTTAAGACATTGATTTCAGGTACGATGTCTCATTTTCCTACCTGGACACTTGTATCTTTTCAAATTAGGTGATGAAAAGCATTCAGTGTAGATGCAGATAGTAATCTCATTTTAAAGTTTTACAGTTAGAACAATCATTTAAATAAAATATCATTTCTGGTTTCAGTATCATATCAATAAGCTGTCAATCATGACATCAGAGAATCATTTGAACAACAGTGACAAAGAAGTTGATGAAGTTGATGCTGCTCTTTCAGACCTGGAGATTACTTTGGAAGGGGGTAAAACATCAACAATTTTGGTAGGGTGAATGTTTTTACCTACTAACTTAGTTTGAATTGATGCTCACCTTTTTGTTGGTTTAGGCTCTCATGAAGTATTTAGGGGATGGAGAGAAAAATTTACTACTTTAGAGAATTCAGATACTGACTTTTCAAAAACTTTCAGGGAAAATTTTAAAATTAATATTGCTCTAGTCTCTAGTGCTTCCAACACAGTAAACATAGATCTTCTGATACTCTGCACCTTCTCTTACAAGTGATGGGAACATTTCTGCAGAGGAAAAGTTAATTTCAATCATGGTAAAATCCATTTAGTGATCTCCAAATTTGAAATATTACAAAAAGAAGAGAAAAATAGATCTCAGGAAAAATTTTAAATGCTAAGTTTAGTTTTAAAGCTTAGGATTTAGTTATTACAGAAGAAACACTTATCTGAGGGCTGTTAACGATTTACAGAATTTCCATATGCAGCTACCAACAGTTTTAGCTATATTAGAATCAATTGTATATTCTTGTGGGTTGTATAAATTGCCATTTTGATCAAATTTTTATTAGCTTTTTATACCATTTGAAAATGCCTTTGTACTATATGGCCATATAATGTGATTGTACCTTTAAAATCTTTATAATCTATTTTATGTAATTTTGTTTGTTTATTAAGTAAGCTGGTTCTTGATATCAGATACGAAACGGAGTTTCAAATTTCAGGAAAGAAAATAATTTAATTCTTTCCCTAGGGTGACATCACTTCCATTCCTGAACTTGCTGACTATATTAAAGTTTTCAAGTAAGTGCAAAAAGGGGAGGGGTTCCAAATATTAATGAATAATAAGTGCTAGTTTTATAGTCATGTTCACATTATTGAAATTTACTGTAAGTTTGGCATATTCATTTGTAAAAGCATTTACCAATTAGATGAACACTAACTATAATGAGGGAAAAGAACCATCTTTACTAAATTAAAATCACAGTACTCATTAAATTGTTTTAACTGATAAGCATTTTCTTAAGAGAAGGAAAAAGACCATGTGTAACCTAGATTGTATTGTGTAGTTTCTAAGACGTGGAGTGGCCGATCAGTATAAAGCATTCCCTGTGGTTGAAAGCAGTAGATAATGAACTGTTACTGCCAGTGGTTCTTTCCTTGTTCAGAGCCCCAGATTCTATTGAATTCTATATACATTTGTTCATGGGACATTTTATAATAAGGTTCCGATGTCTCTTATCTAGACTTTTAAACAATCAATCCAGTTAAATTCCACAGAATTAAGAGAGCTAAGCATTAAGGCAGAGAAGGGAAAGAGGGAAGGAGGTGATGTGGAATATAAGATATAAAGCCATTATGGAATAAACCATTTACTGTAGCTAAACATAGAACAGCTTAACATATGTAACATTTTTGAGATAAGAGCATGATTTCAGATGCCACTCCCTACATACTTTCTTTCTTCTTCCTTTATACACCTTTTTCATCCATCTCTACCTTTCCTTATCCACTCTTGCTCAGGACTGCTCTGTCGTCTTTGTGTTTGACATTGTAGTGGAGGTTAAGTCGCTATTGAAATACATCCCTGAGAGAGAGAAGCACTTCCCTCACTCATTATGCCAGCTAAACTTTCTCGTTCAGAGAGGTGCCAAAGGCAGCCCTACAGACACTCATGAACCTGCAGGTGATTATGGGACCTAGGAACCTTGAGTTATTGACAGTTACTTCACCTTTATTTTCCTGTTCTTTCCATGTGGCCTGCTAGTAATAGACATGGCTTCAACGGACAGAAATACTGGAATGTGGGCCCTACTATCTTTCTCCTCTGCCCACTCACTGTTTAGGAGATCTTCCTGAAATTGACTGAGAAGGAAGGGGCAAATACAATAACAGCAACATTGAATATAACACACTGGCCAAAGGGAACTGAATTCAGCATATGTAAAACTTGGCCTCAGAGTTAATATTATGAAACTTCTGCTAAACGTAGCATTGATAAAGTTACTACAAAAGTGGTTTTTCTTTTAATTCTATTTGACACATAGGCCAAAAAAGCTGACTCTAAAAGGTTACAAGCAATATTGGTGCACCTTTAAAGATACATCTATTTCTTGTTATAAGACCAAAGAAGAATCCGGTGGCACACCAGCTCATCAGATGAACCTGAGAGGTAAGGAGAGCCTTGGAATGGCCGGTGTTGACAGTGGCATAGCTATTAAGTAATATTCAGTAAACTCCACTTCGCTGGGGGAAAAAGTCTTTCAGCAGTTTCTTTACTCCTTTAGATTCTTTTTTAGGTTTAGATTTTTTTTTTCAACTTAGTTCTTGTCACAGTTTTGAGTACAGAATGATGTTTCAGTTAACAACAGACCGCATATACGACAGTCGTCCGGTAAGATTAGGACCATGGAGCCCAGGTGTGTAGTGGGCTACACCATCTAGGCTTGTGTAAGTGCACTCGGATGTTCCCACAAGGAGGAAATCACCCAGCGACGCATGACTGTCTGCAGTTTCACAGGAATATTTTGTTGTAATCTCTTGATGTGGTCCTCACTTAAAGTGTGTGATTCTGCTTTTCTCACTTGTCAAGTAAATTTATGGTGTCTCTTTTCTGATCTTCAGCATTCAGACATTTAGGTTTCCCTCATTCTGCAGTAGCTGCCTGCTTTCTGTTTTCAGACTCGGCCTCGTTTCCGTCCATGCTGTAGTCGTCTCCTCCCAGTTTTTGCTGGTTTCTCCCTTCCTCGCCAACATCCTGCCCCCTTCCTGACCTTCCCTGAGGACAAGCTGGGCCCCTCAGGGTCCCCAGTCTCTTGGTTTCCTAGCTCACCAGTGGGGTAGCTGGCGCCTGTGGGTTTGGGCACATTCTTCCCCATCCCCAACACTTCTTCCCTGCATGTTTTTGTCATTTTCAAGGCTCTGCTCTTGGCCTGGTTCCTGGGGCAGCCCCAGGATACTCCTCTGAGGCTCCTTCTAACTGGCAACCTGAATCTCATTGGTTTCCTCTTATCTCTTCAAATCCAAAGCTATCTGAGAACTGGGGTCTGGGGTTTGAGGCACATGTTGCTGGACATGTTTCCACTCCCTTGTGGCAACTGGCAGACTTGCTTCCTGTGGCTGGGGCTCAGGCTGCTCAGGGCTCAGAGCTACTGGCTTTGGTCTTTTTTTCCCACTCAGTCCTATAGAGCTACAGCTTTATTTCCCATTCTGGTGACTTCTTTCGGTTCTTCACACTACTCCTTCACCTCGTTTGTCTGATTGATGTACTGGTTCAGGTGGCAGAAGAATTGCCTCTCCAGGTTGGTCTGGTTCTTCTGCAGCTGGAGAACATCGTGATGCTCCTTGCCATGATTCCTCTGCAGGGCATTTAGCTGGTCTTGTAGGTTGTTGATGAGCTTCTCACTTGTGGTGACATTAGTCACCAAAACCGCCTGGCTCACTTCCAGTTTAATATCACGTCATCTAGGGAGCCATACCCCCTGAGAACCATTCCCACGAGCTCACACGGCACTCACTACACTCTTGGCGCCCGGCTTGCTTGGTGGAGACTGCAGTGATGGGCTCCTCACTGTTCCAAACTCCTTCTAATGTGCCTTACCTTACAGCAAAGGCTAGAAAACCGAAATACATTTTCCACACTCATTTCCAGGGAGATTTATTTATTTATTTATTTATTTATTATTTATTTATTTTTCCCCACCAAAGCCCCAGTAGATAGTTGTATGTCATAGCTGCACATCCTTCTAGTTGCTGTATGTGGGACGCAGCCTCAGCATGGCCGGAGAAGCGGTGTGTTGGTGCGCGCCCAGGATCCGAACCCGGGCCGCCAGCAGCGGAGCGCGTGCACTTAACCGCTAAGCCATGAGGCGGGCCCTCCAGGGAGATTTAGATTCCACTCAGATGCATTCATGTGAGACTTGTATTCCCAACTGAGTGAAGAGGTTGGAGAGGCAGAATTGAGAAAGGAGTGAGGTGCTTCTGGGCTCTGGAGCTACAGTTGTAGCAGCAGCCTCCTGATTTCCCAGCTACTTGATTGTAGCAAAGGCTGCACCTCCTTTGGCAGGCCAGTTCTGACGTAGCGTTCAGGGAGTTATTCCTGTTGGCGGAGCCCGTCTCTCCTTTGGGTTACATTTTGCATGCATATTTATTATTATATGTAAAGCAATATGCCTTTCTAACTAAAAATATTCATATTTGGACTAAAGTACCAAAGGAAAGGGCCCCTGGCTCATTTCACAAAAATGATTCCCAAAATAACATCACTTTAAATATGGAGGTGCTTTTCCTGATCTATATTTTGAAGTCTTCTTAGTACATTGTACATTAGGATGTTTTAGTATATTTCAACAAAATGTCCAAATCTCTACCCTATCTCTATTATGCCCAGTAGCCATCTAAACTGTTGCTTTATAGTTATGCGCAGTATAAACAATAGAAAACCTCTGTCCTGGATAAAAGATTGCTATGCCCGTGTTTTGGAATTCTGTAGTTTTCCTAAAACTTTTAATTAGGGTTATTGCCTTTCTCTCTCAGTCACATGAGTTTAACTTTTGGGTCTCTACCATTATTTTTACTCTCAGAATCTGTCGCAGCTTTCTTCTTGAGTATCTCCTAAGCTGCCCAGGACCGGCTCAGATTACCCACCCTTGATTTAGCAACTAGACCTGTCCTCTGGCCCTGTCCTCCCTATGCTGATTACATCCTTGCCCTCCTCCCTGTGTAACTGAGAGGTCAAGTCCTGGTGTGGATAACAGCTTACCTTTCGTCTCATCCCACCTTTCCCACATCCTCCCAAAGGAGCACTTTTCCAGCACATTACACTGACACTAGCCTGAGAATCAAATGGCGTAGGTTCTGCTCTGCCACTAAACAAGCCCTGTGATTTGGGGAAAATAGCCTATCTGAACCTCAGTGCCTTCCTTTGAGACATGAGAGTATTGGACTAGGTGCTCTCTAAGGCCCCTTAGAGATCTAAAATGCAAAATTCTAAAAAATTCAGTTCAGCCAATACTAATTGAACTCGTATGCTGCAAACTTGGCTAGGTGCTAGAGACGTGAGCAAAAATAAGTTACAGTCCCATGCCTCAAGATGTTTAGGGCATGTTGCGAGGGGGGAGACAAACAGTTATGATTCAGGCAATAGATAGTGCTCTGAAAAGTAAAAAACGGGTCACAGGAGCAGGGGTAAGGGTGCTCTATTGGTTAGTCGCCAGTGACCGTGGGGAGAATTAAGAGAGACTTTGTGTGGGAAATAATGTCCGAGTTTAGATCTGAAAGAGAAAATTGACGTCTGTGGAAGAAAGGAGGAAAGTTGGTAAAAGAGCCCTCCAGGCAGAGGCTGATGTGCAGTAATGCCCGGACAACAGCCTCAACCACAGGGTTTGTTCTGGAAGATGGAGTTTAAGGGGAGAGGGTGATTATTTCCTTAATAGCTGTTGAATCTGATTCCTGCTAACATGAGGGATAAGAGCAGAAGAAATTGGCAGGAATTGGAGGATAAAATATTAAGGAGATTGTTTTTTAAACTGGCAGCAGTGAAGTGTCACTGAAACACTATTGACATGAAAATGACAGGATCCATCATATTTGTATTGGCTACAATATAGAGGAGTAATTTTAGGGCAGTGTAGTGATCGAAATTAAGCTTATCAATATGCATGGAGAAAAGAGTGCAACTTCAGTAGCTACTGAGGGAGTTTAATCAACAGACCGGGTGACTGATTTGGGAGAGGCTGAACAAGAGGGACTTGTTTCTGGCTTGTGCGGTGGGGTGGATAAGGTGATATGGAGGTGGGGAATCTGTGGAAGAGCTGAGTTTGGGGAGAAAGACCATGAGTTTAGTTTTGGGATATCTTAAATTTGAGGTACCTGTGGGATATCTATTTGGAGATAGGCCATTGGATCACGGGAGAGAGCCACGCTACAGATACTGATATGGTCGCGGTTAGCATTAATGGTGTGTGGAGCCATTGGCATGGTGTGTGTTCCGTGAGAAGGCTAAGAACAGAATCCTGCAGAACACCCATGTTTAAGGGACAGGGCAGATTAGAGGAAGAGGATCTTGCAAAGTAAACAACCAAAAAATGCATAGGAAAGCCGTGGAAATGAGGTGTGCTGGAAGCTGAGGTAAAGTTGTTTCAGAAAGGACAGAGTAGTCAATCGCATCAAATGCTACAGAAAAGTAAGATAAAAATTGTTAAGCCTCCATAGGATTTAGCCGCATGGGGGTGGTTAGTGGCCTTGATTAAGAAGAGATTCTGCAGATTTCAGTGGCGTTTTGAGCATGGGAGTCAAAGTAATGTCAATGAGAAGTAAATAGGAAAGAAAGACATCTTTTTAATGAACCACATCTATGACGAGGAAGAAAGAAAGAGGGCAGAAATGAAGACAGAGGAACAAAGTGAAGGAGAGAGGCAGTTTGTGGTTGAAGATGGGAGAGACTCAAGGAAGTTAAATGCTGATGGAAACTTGCAGTTAAAGAAATCTAGTATCTGGAAGAGGGGGAGGAACTCGTTGATGGAGCAAGCTTCTTGGGATGGTAAGAAACTCAGCCCACTTGGATAGAAGAGCCTTAGGAGGAGAGATGCCCATGAATTTTCTAGTGAAACCAACCTGCTTGGTTTTGTGATTTTCCCCTCCCCTCTTACAGAGCTCAGCAGCCTGAGTATAGGCAAGTAAAAAGCAGATGGTTGGATTGAGCCAGAGTTAGGGTTTGGCCAATAAGTGTATATAATGGAAAAACAGTGTGTCTAGGGAGTTGGAGGTGATTACTTGTGAATGGGGTCCAGGCTGGACTGGGGAGAAGGAAGAGGTGAAAACATGTTGCTGATGGGGAAAAGTTCAGGGGTTCAGGATAGAGTCCCTCAAAGAGTTTGAAGAGACTTAGGATTGAAGATTGTGGTAAGAATGGGCTGTTTGCATTTAACGTTTAGGAGGAGTAGTGATTGGGTTACAGAAGTGCAGCATTTCGCCCGTGGAGGGAGGCAGCCACGTGGCGTGGAGTGCGTCTTGTCTGAGAAGTGCTCCGCTAAGTGCCTGTGTGCCACACTAGCACCTGAGTTTCCACTGACTTTCTCCCTTTTAGTTTTCTTGGTATTTTACTTTTAAAAGAGGCCTAATTAGCATGGGATTGTGTACTTTAAATCCACCTGAATGATTAATGAAATTTATGCAAAAGATTTTGTATCTTCAAACATCTGCTCTTTGTTTTAACTTTGCAGGTTAAACCCATTGTCACACACCTTCCTCATGGCTTCTGATGCTTGTGTAGAAGGAGTTAAATGCTTTAGCTATTTATATGTAGTAAATATTTTAAGAGAAAGCAAAGAGGGGGAGAAAATCCACCAAATTCACGATAGGAGTTGCTTCTGGAGAGGAAAGGATCTCTCCTTTATTTTAAATGTTCTGTTTATTTTATATAATACCTAAAACATTTATGTGGAGGTAAAAAAATGACAGTTTTAACATTTATTCTTTTTGGTGGTAGAGGTTTATCATCTTGTTCCTTGTACTCTGTGCTGAGAGAATCTGCTCCAGTACAGAGAGCAAGGCAGCTGCACGCCCTGCTCACAGTTACAATTCTCCTCGTGGAGCTGACTGGACGGTCTTGAGAAACACTGAGGGTGACATGAACATGAACCAAGTACAAACAACTGGAATACCCTTTAGGGAGCTTCGACACACATTGTCTTATCCTTAGACCATCCCTGTGAGGTAGGGTTTAAGGTCAGGAATTTGGACTTAGAGATGTTACTTAAATTGGCCATACTTATTGAGTGGTAGAGAAAGATCTGAAACCCAGATCTCTTGGTTAGTACTTATTTATGCCAACCATCAGCATTATCTAGTTGGGTATATGTTCAGTAAATCTGTGTTCTCTTCTGTAGAGCCACCAGCTAATGCTTAAAAGAATAGGTTACATGGATTTTTGTAAACACAAATGTATGTATTCCTGAAAACTTGTCTGCAAAGTGAAATGCTGAATACCAGTTATTTTCATACTGGCTTCCCCAAGTATACAAGCATATGTTACCTTCTGTAGCAGGTGTGCTCCTGAAATATTGTGCATCAAGTTACTATATGAATTGAGCCATAGCGATGAAGACATTAGTTTAAAGAGACCATTTGCGTGCCGACGGCCACCCTCTGAATCGAGCTGTTTGTCGGTGTGAATATTCAAGTGCCCCAGCAGCCGGGAAGTCTGGAAGGAGGCGCCAGGAGCGTGCGCTGGGCTCAGGAGAGCCTGCGCTCCCTCCACTTGTGCCGTTAGGCCTCTTCCTGCCACGCAGGAACAGGAGGCTGCATAGCAGCCGAGCCAGGGCACAGCAGGGCCCTGAAGAGGCTCCCGTGTAGGACTCTAGCTCAAACTGGCCGACACCCTGCGCACACTTTTTTTTTAAGGCATCATAAAAGTCTGTTATTCCTACCAAAAAATACTTAAGTTAGAATTTAATTATAGAAAGATATTAAAAAATTCCTGTACATTTAAAAACTTACAACAAGATCCAAAGTAACTTAAGATTCAAAGAACTGAGTGATATTAAAATAACACCTATCAAAACTTGTGGGATGGAGTGCAAGTGGTGTTTTGTGGTAGTATCATTTGAACAGGACCCTGTCCTTCTCTTGTCAGTGAAGGTTTGTGAACTGTGAGGGCCACAAACTGAGCATAAAGAATTTATTTCCTGACTTACAGATTCCGTAACAGCAAAATTCAACATGTTAAGATGCCATAAAATCAGGGCTGCCTATATTGGCTTGGGATTTCTTAAAAGCAAATTTGACCATTTTAATAATTAATTCTTTTATTACAGGATGTGAAGTTACCCCAGATGTAAACATTTCAGGCCAAAAGTTTAACATTAAACTCCTGATTCCAGTTGCAGAGGGCATGAATGAAATCTGGCTTCGTTGTGACAATGTAAGTTTCCCAATTAAAAGTAAACCTCAATTTTTTTGATTCCCTAGAGAGCTGACCAGTCATCCTTATATTTTATACTTAAAGGACCCATCATGTGATACATTTCATAGCTCATGTCTTTTCTCCAACAGGAAAAACAGTATGCACACTGGATGGCAGCCTGCAGGTTAGCCTCCAAAGGCAAGACCATGGCAGACAGTTCATATAACTTAGAAGTTCAAAATATTCTTTCCTTTCTGAAGATGCAGCATTTAAACCCAGATCCTCAGTTAATACCAGAGCAGATCACAACTGACATAAATCCTGAATGTTTGGTGTCCCCTCGTTATCTAAAAAAGTACAAGAACAAGCAGGTACCTGGTTCATTTTACTTCCTTCTACCACTTTCTGCTGGTTTGTGTCATGATTTTGTACCTATACTTTAAATTTAGTTTCCCCTCTTAAAACCCTTTATTCTTAATTGGTAGTCCTAATTTCATATCAGGTGGTTAGAATATAAAATAGAAGATAAACAGGCTTCGGTCATTTAAATTGGTCATTTAAAAACCTTTCTCACTTCAGCAGGACAGATAATGAGGTGGAATAGTTGGGAGCATATTTATTCTGAACAACGTGAGGAAATGACTCTTGTTAACACGATGTTCTTTCAGGGAATTGAATGTGGTCTTAATGCTTTGTGTTCCTTAATTCATGCAGTTTTATTCCTTATATAATTAAGTGTGATATAAAGCACAGCCACCATTTCCCAGCAAAATCCATAATAACTCTTCTTGGCTGTTGAAGTAGACTTTTCTAGCTTTGGAAATAAACTTTACAAGGGTAGAAATAGTCTACATTTTAACATTGTCTTTTCTTAACAGTACCAGTCAAAACCTAACCAGGATTTGCATAAAGTGACAAAGTTTGGTAAATTTTCATTGAAATTTACTGCTTTTGTTCACTCTGTTTAGAATTCCTTTCCTGGAAATTAATATCATAAAACAATCACTATTTAGGAAAGTGGTTCTTTGGGATAACTTAAAAGGTTCTTTGCAGGGGAATTTCACTTGGGATAGCCCCCAATATTCTCTACATCAAACATCATGCCATAAAAGGGAAAAGCTTCAGTTGCGGGGGTGAAGGGGGTTGCTGAAGAAGACCTTTAAAATAAGTATTTGATGTTTGTCTAGTTTCATTTTTATCTTTATTAAGGAATAATTTAAAAACATACAGGCCCAACGAAATACCCGGAAGACTTATTAATTCTTAACTTCAAATATCATGTTTATCATGTGGGTCTGAAATCACTTAGCTAGAAATGTTCAGAAGTTGTAATCACTAAGTGTTTGTCTTCAAGTTTCAGAGGTTGTGTAAGCTTGTGGAGGTGGTTCCTCCCCCAGTTGTGCAATGTGGGGGTAGTGAGGAATGGAGGAAATGGCTGCCCTGGGGAGCTCTGTGGAATGTAGATTGTAAGCTAAAAAGGGAAAGTGAATGAAGCACCAATTAGACTTTTTATTCTTCGTCATTTCATTTATAAATTATTTGTAAACAAACTCATTTTTAAAAGTGGATTCATTTGCCTTCAAAAGCATTGAATAATTTCAAATCTTAGCGGTCTTACCATTTCACTATCAGATATCAGGGGGAAAAGATCTTAAAGCATAATTGTAAAGATTGCCAAATGTTGGTTTAGCTATCAAACATAGGTATTGAATTGTTTTCTTAGAAGCCTTTATAATGCTGGTTTTCACTTTAGTTTTCTATCCCTGAGTTCTCAACTGGATTGGCAACCGAAGATTGTCTTGAGGACGTAGACAATGAATGTTTGTCTTGAACTGGCAGGATGGCAGTATGTGTGTGGTCTGTGTGTGGTTAAGGATCCTTCTAGCCTTGCCTTCCACACCTTGGCATCTGACCAAATGCACATTCTTTTTTAATCTTTCTTTCTCTAACTGGACTTACAGGTGTCTGCAGAAGGTAGAGACCATGTGTTGCCCTGACACCTAGCACGTGCTGATAGGCAGAAGTCTAGTTGCTCTTGTGTGTCAGCTGCTGTGCTGATCGTTGGACATGGTGCTCAGTAATTGTTTGTTAGACTATAATCCGGGGGCACTCAGGAGCCAGGTAGGAAGATGTGCAGGCAGTGGGGTCATTCTTCCCTACCAGGGCATCAGCACACGGTATTCCTTTGGGTCCATCAATATAGCATTTGTTATATTTATCTACTTTAATTCCCCCAAAACTATAAGTTAATTAAACTTACTGTGGATATTTTTACGTGAATATGACTCTCAAATTTGATTTTTACATTTTAAAGAAAAGAGTTTCCCTACATTTTATCCATGTTAATCCAAATTGAAATGGACTACTGTGTTTATAGCCACCATTCCTAGTGTAGTATCTCTTTATTTTCCCTTCCAGGAAAAAGGATGCAAAAAACAGATGGTAATTGAAGGGTTTGCTTCTCTTATGTAAATAAACAGTATGGTCAGTGCACTTATTTTATGCCTTCAATTTATTTCTGAAAAGCAGTGCATGGATCATACGATCTGACACAATCTGAGACAACATTAAAGGCTTTTGAGTATTACTTTTGATTTCACTACTAAAATAATTAGCTTCGCCCTAACTGGTAAGAACTAGTACGTGAGGGGGGAGAAGGGTATTTGCTCTTTTTATTTTCTCCTGCAAATCTCTGCCCTTAATTTTAGTAACACTTAACAATC
Source organism: Diceros bicornis minor (assembly GCF_020826845.1). NCBI lineage: Eukaryota > Metazoa > Chordata > Mammalia > Perissodactyla > Rhinocerotidae > Diceros > Diceros bicornis. The sequence goes on along the minus strand of NC_080763.1, from coordinate 3,283,481 downwards.
TAAAATAATGCGGAGTGTTCCTTGGTATTCTAAGTGGAGAGTATTCACTGCTTCCTCATTTTCATTTTCATGCTTCATTTACTTACTTGGTTTCTACCTAAAGTAATTTTTTGCATGGTTTTTGGCTGGAATTTTGGTTTGCAGGTTACCGCAACTTTTTCTTTGCTTCATTGCCATTTTTTCTGATTGCCTTTTTTTTTCTTTTTCTTTCTGCTTCCTTTTTCTTTCCTCGCATTGCCATCTACAGCCAGGCTATGTAAGAGATTTGGTAAGTTCTCCATATTAACCAAAAATAAAGAAAGAAAGAGAGAGAGAGAGGAAGAAAACAAATAAAAATATTTAAAGCTCTAGCCACAGTCTCCCCTCATGGATTAATTTCCTTCCTCTCCTTGTGGGAGTATTCATCCCAAAGTGAGTTTAATTTAAATTAAAATTTAACTTTTCTAATGATTCCTTTAGAAAAATTTTCAAATTATTATGGTGATTTCAAGTACTCTAAAGCTGCTAATATGGTTAAGTGTGCGCGCTCCGCTGCTGGCGGCCCGGGTTCGGATCCCGGTCGCACACCGACGCACTGCTTCTCCCGCCATGCTGAGGCCACGTCCCACATACAGCAACTAGAAGGATGTGCAGCTATGACATACAACTATCTACTGGGGCTTTGGGGGAAAAATAAATAAATAAAATTATTTAAAAAATAAATAAATAAAGCTGCTAATAAATATTCCTGCTAGAAACTTGTGTTCCAGGTACTCATTCTGATCTTGGTGCTAAATTTAACATTCGTTATGTATCTGAGGATGGGAACATGCCGTTTAAAACAGCAGTATCATGTATGTGAGGACTCGGAATATTTCTCAGGAGTGGTCCTAATAGTACTTTTTTGTTTCTTGATGTATGGAAACTAAAATTAAGAAGAAATATATCAAAGTTTCCTTAGAAAAGTCATTATTTTACTAAAATCCCCAGATGTAGCCTCAGAGAGTTTCTAACTCCAACTCTTGCAGTACATGATTTTGGGATGGGGCACATAATTCAATTTTTTATCTTTTTTGTTTTGATTCTATCATGAAGGAATAATGTCTGATGGTAAGATGATGTTCAATCATGTTTAGATAACAGCGAGAATCTTGGAGGCGCACCAGAATGTGGCTCAGATGAGTCTGATTGAAGCCAAGATGAGGTTTATTCAGGCGTGGCAGTCGCTCCCAGAATTTGGCATCACACACTTTATTGCGAGGTAAGCACCTGTGTGTAAACCTTAGTCTGTGCCTTTTCACCTAGTCTGCTTCGTGTAATTAGAAATTAAACATTTAAAGCTACCTGCTGACACCCATTAACTTATTTTACAGTAAAATTTAAATGTTGGGATGTATTTTCTATACTTGTAATTTTTACATTAAATATTCAAAATGATTTCATTTCTGTTTTTACTCATATAAGAGTAGCACTCTTTTTAGAGTTAAAGAGCACATATCTTGAAGGAAAACAGACCAACATGTCCCCCCAGCCCCAACATGTTTTTAAACATGTATTTATTATGTTTTTAATGCTATAGGTTCCAAGGAGGAAAAAAAGAAGAACTCATTGGCATTGCATACAACAGACTGATTAGGATGGATGCCGGCACAGGAGATGCAATTAAAACATGGCGTTTCAGTAACATGAAACAGTGGAATGTAAACTGGGAAATAAAAATGGTAAGCTATAACAATGTTACTTGAATACATAAATAGGCCTTCTGCTAAAAATGAGCAAATTAAGAATAAAAAGTCCTATAAACTCTGAAGGTTTGTACAATTACCTCTTAAAGTATAAACCATGGTTGGTTATTCATTTCTGACTTAAACTTTTGCCTATTTCATAATTAGCCCAGTTATTAAACTTCTTAGAACAGAATGATCTGCTTAGAATATTCTTTTTCGAGGTTCTCTTTCTATAATGGATAGATCCCTTTGCCTCACAGGAGCAGCTGCTATTTCTTGAACACCGTCTCTGTGCCGGGCATGCCACAGATGTTTTACGTGCGTACCCTCTGTCTGGGCCTCTGTGAGGTGATGGGTTATGCCTCCTACCACGTGGGGACACAAGAATGCAGAGGCCTGAGGGCTGTCATTGTCCCTGACCACACACTTAGTAACAGAATCAGGATTCAAGCTCAGATGCTTAGGGCTCTGAATCCTGGCACATCTACTGTGTATCATGCTGCCCCTGTCCTTGGAGTCTATGAATATCAGTTAAAATAAACAATCTTTTACTAATAAGTCATTTGTTTTAGGATCATTGGGTTTGTTATGTCAATTCCTATTATTTCACAGAACCTCGTATTTCTGAAATATTCAAACATGATACCTAAAAGTTAAATATCTAAAGCAAATATTAAATTAAACACAGGAAGTAGGTTTTCTCCCAGGACTTGAAGAGACATTCTCATTAATTGAATCACCAGAGACCATTTCGGAACTTAATGACCTAAACCCCTTGCATTCAGTCTTCCTTTCCAGAACATGAAAACTAAAGAGAAGTGTGGAGGAAGGGCTGGCAAACTTTTCTTATTCTTTCAGACTTGAGGCATTATTAGTTTAGGATTAAAAAAGATTTGCGTGTCAACAAGTATCTTGTGACGGACCTTAAGCAGCACCGTAGCTTCACTTAGACCCACCCACCTGGAGTTCTGCTGGGACTAACAGCCCTTTGTCTTTGCTGCAGGTCACCGTCGAGTTCGCGGATGAAGTACGATTGTCCTTCATCTGTACTGAAGTCGATTGCAAGGTGGTTCATGAATTCATTGGGGGCTACATATTTCTCTCAACACGTGCAAAAGACCAAAACGAGAGTTTAGATGAAGAGATGTTCTACAAACTTACCAGTGGTTGGGTGTGAATAGAAATCCTGTGTAATGAAACTCCATGGCCATAACAATATTTAACTTTCAAAGCTGTTGTTTGTTGTATGCTGCTTAATAAAGTAAGCTTGAAATTTGTTTTATCATGAAAACTTTTCTGCCTTACCAGACCAGTTAATATGGGCACTAACAAGCACGACTATTAATCTGCTATCATGATACAATATATGGACTTGAATATGGCACACATTCCTTAGGGCCATGAATTGAAAACTGAAGTAGTGGGCAAGTCAGGAACGAAACATCACTGATCTAAGCTAGCCAAATTGTAAGAAACTCAAGCCATCTACTTTAAAGCCATCCAGGGCTTAAACTCTATGAAGTCTATTTATCATGTTTAATGCATGTCTTTTAATGTATGTTTAATTTGACCTCGTTTTTAAAAATATCCTACTTCTAGTAGCCATTTGATTCCCTTCCCTCGCTCCTTACATAAATCAGGCCTGCAAAAGATGCCTGATAGCTAATAATGTTGTTGGGCCATGAAGGAAAATGTTGTTAGTCCGTTATGCCTGGTTGGTTTTTGTCCTTGAATAAGCATGTATGTATATTGTCTTGTGTTTTTATTTTTACACCATATTGTATTACAACCATTTCTTAGTATTCACCAGCATATTCACTGTCTGCCTAAAATATGCAACTTTTGCATTACAATATGAAGTAAAGGTCTATGAAGTATGCATTTTGTGTAACTAATGTACAAACACAAATTTTATAAAAATTGTACAGATTTTTAAAAAACTACTCACGACTAGCAAATGGCTTAGATGTAGCATCTTTGCATTAATTAAATGCTTTTAAAAATATAATTAATGTGCAGTTTTAATATCTGCTAAATTAAGAATGACTTCATTATAATCATGATTTGCCACAGTGTCTGTCTTTAACTCGGATGCCTGGACTGGCCGTGTTCTAGTCTGTTGCGCTGTTACAATCTGCGTTGGTGCTAGTCAGACGATTCCTAGCTCACATGGCCCAAGAGGGTGCCAGGGGGGTGGGTACAAGGATTGTCCAATAACCCATGGTTTAAAGACTGTATAAATGCATTTTATTTTAAATAAAAGCAAAATCTTTTATTTAATGTTTCCTTTTATACTTCTCATTTTTACTGTTTATGTGGCATTAACTTTGTTGAAGTGAATTTTTGCCTTTAGGAAATGCTTTGCCTGTATCCTGTGTTAGGAGAACAATTTGCTGGTATTCCAGAGCGTCACCAGATAGAAATGCTTCATCTCTAAGAGAGACTCGTCCACTTAAATCGAGAACCCCTTATTTTTCCTACTACTAAAAAATGAACTGTATGTATAATATTTAGGCCTTAGAAATGTAGTTATGAACAAATACGATGACAGATGAACAGACATTGTTGACTCGGGCAGAATTTGTTTCAACAGCAAAATGCTCTTGGTTTAAAGAAACACCGATTTATGAATTTACTCCCTGTTGTTACTGCTGTCCTGTCATCACTCAGAATTCAGACTCAGAACTTCAGTCCTCGACCTGCTCCTTTGCCTCCTGCAGTTAATCAGGCCAAGTCCTGTGGACTTTCCCTCCTGCAGCCTGTGTCTTGCTCGTCATTGCCCTCACTGCCACCTGAATTCGGGTCTTTGTCCCGTGCCTGCCACGATTCAGCAGCCTCGAGCAGAGCTGGGATGGCGTTCTCCACGGCTTTTCTTTGTACTCTAAGGCCAGGTCATGATAGGCTTCGCTGCAAAACGTAAGAGCTCCTTCCCATTAAAAGAAAGTTTTAATAATATATTCCCTTTCCTCTTTTTAAGTATAGGTCACCAACTTGGCTAGAAAGCCCTAAAATGTATCTAGACTATGGTATACCAGAATCCTTTATAGTCCCATGGCCTCCCCACAAGTGAGAATAGCTTCTGTGCTGATTTCTTTGCCTCTGGTTTGCCCCACTGCTCTCCCAGCGATTCTGAGATTAATTCAGCCCCAGCGCAGCACTAGTGATTCCTGGTTGCCTACAGCAGAAAAGCTTAAGTCCCCAGTCCAGTGCTCAGAGGTCCTCCATGGTCTGTTTCCCAGCTCACACTTGCATCTTTATTTCCCAACAGTCTTCTGCATTCCAGTCAAACTGGGCAGGTCACCTTCTCCAGGCACACTTTGAATTCGCCTGTCTCCATGTTGTTCCTCAAACCTGGAATGTCTTCATCCCCAAACCTTCCAGTCTCTACCTGTCCAAATCTCACAATTCTAGCAGTTTAGAAAGAGCTCAAGTGTTCTTTATCCCATGAACACTTTCAAGTTTGCTTGCAGCCAAAAATTTTCTCTTACTCCTCTGAACTGCCATTGAATTTGGTCCTTTTGGAACTTAAAAGCAATCATCCTTATGATGAGTATATCCTATTGCCCTAACAAATTATTATTTCCTTGAGGTCTTGGTCTGAGCTTCATGATTTCTACCTAGGATCAGTTAGCAATATTTGTTTATGGAATATATTAATGGTTATTTTGGAAATCAAGGATTTGTTACTAGGAATTTTTACAGCCTCAGCATAGTTTAATATGGAGGAATCAGATGTTTCTTGCACACCAACTATGCATTAAGAAGCATGCGAAGTACTTTCACATACATTATCTCTTCTAAAGATTGATACAATCCAGCTGCCTCGTTTTATAGATGAGGCTCAGAGAGGCCAAGTGACCTGTTTAAAATCACACAGCTGTAGTTAATTAGTGACAAGGCGGAGCTAGAAGTGGAAAGCAGGTTTCCATCTCCCGATTCAGTAGTGTTAAAAACAAGCCTTCATGAATCCTGAGGAGCTCTGTTAGTAGTGGTCTCTACAGTTACAACACAGGTCTGTGAAAAGAACACTGGCCATTCAGAGAAGTAAGTTCAGGTTTCTGCTCTGTGTGACTCAATTTCATGTGGACACGAAAGCACTGGAGACAGGAAACCAACCAGGCTCCCCTCCCACTCGGTTTCTCTCAAATCAGCAGATAGAGGCGTGCTGGAAGCCCCTGATGCAGTTAATCAGTAATCTTGGTACAAAGTTTTTACACAACCTTGAACTTCAAAAGTCAGGGACCTAGAGACATGAACTTAATTTTTTTCAGCTTTATCAAGGTATAATGGACAAAACTAAGATTTAAATTGTACCTCGTGGTGATTTGCTACACATACATTATGAAAGGATTCCCACCCTCTAGTCATTGCCCTAGAGACGTGAACTTTGTGGATGGAAAGCCACTTGGAGTTCTTGACCCTTTGCTCTTAGGTAGGCCAAAAAGCAACGATGTGGCAGATGGTACTTTTTTCATTCTTTATATCATAGTTCCTTTTTTTGTTAAAAATCTTAAGGTGCTTTTTTTTTTTTTTTAATTTTTAATTTTATTTTTTTCCCCCAAAGCCCCAGTAGATAGTTGTATGTCATGGTTGCACAGCCTTCTAGTTGCTGTATGTGGGACGCGGCCTCAGCATGGCCGGAGAAGCGGTGCGTCGGCATGCACCCAGGACCCGAACCCGGGCTGCCAGCAGCGGAGCATGAGCACTTAACCGCTAAGGCAGGGGGTCGGCCCTTAAGGTGCTTTTAGTTAGTTATTAGTTAGTGATGTAGTGGAATCAGACCAACCTGGGTTCCTGACCCTTAATTTATCTGGAAAAATACTACACAGTTAAATAAAATGTTTTAGCACCCAACACTGTACGTACATGAATAGTTTCCCCGTACAGTAAAACATTAGGTTTTTTTAACTCAAAACTTTTTCAGGTCCTTTGAAATGCATCCCTATCCTGTGCCTTTCATAACTATTTATACCACTTGTAATAAAGTTTGACAAGGGCTGCTGCTGTTTTTAGACTAATCACTTAAAGCATGGTAACATCTTCACCACTTTGCAATTCAAAAAATAAGAGACCATGGCTTTCTGAAACCCCTCCGTTTGTGACATGGTCTCATCACTGATACCTGCTGAACACCTCTCCTAAATGTATATATACCCTGCACAGCTGCCTTCTATGCTCTGCTTTATTCTAAAAATGTAGATGTTGATTCAAAACAATTCTGCCATCCCCAAAAAAGTTTTTGTAGCTATTATAGTTTTTCCCTCTTTGTAGCTATATAGTTGCCAAGAAGGGCAAGAATGAGTTGATGTGCTATATGGATGTAGACCTAATAGACATGGTACAATAATAAATTGATCCAGTTCTTCTTATGTTGATAAAATTTCAGTCATTCTCTACACAGTAATATCCAGGAAGAAGTTGTTTACTGAAAGCTCTGTGCTCCTCAACAAATTAGCTGTGTCTCATCTGTTTGCTTTGGTTTGGCAGTTTGGGAATGGGGGAGGTGGTAGAGAGTGACAGGAAATGGGGAATTTTCAGTCTGGTAAGAGGAGTGAAATTCTCAGGGTGGATTGCAGAGCCACCCAGAACAGGAAACAGTAGCAAAAAGAGCCTTATCTGGTGACCTTATTTCCCACTGTGCTGATTCTTCACTTGCTTTCTCTGCTTTATTTAATAAACAATACAAAGTTTCCCAGGCTGCGTGTACATTAAAACTTTCTGATCCCTTCGTAGTTATCAGGGCACACACCCCTCACTGAGTTTCCCTGTTGATATTCGTGCATGGGCCTGCATATTACTAAAAATTACAAGCACTTAAAATAATTTGAAGCCATTATTTCATGAGATCTAATTAGAGTCTCATGTGGCTTCATTGGACAGGCATTATCTGCATTACTGCTCAGGGAAGTGGTCCAAGTTCAATGTTAATTAAATTTGTGATTGAAAACAGCACAACCAACCAAACAATTTTAACATCTCTGCATTAATATGGTTCATAGATATTGCAGGATAAAGACGAAAACACTTCTTACGAGCATAAATTCTCAAATCTAAATTTTGTGAACTTTTTTTATGACCAAGTAAAATTCAAGTAAACACATTTACTCGCAAGTTTACTGATCACAATATCTAAGCCTGTTTGTATGGTCCTTGCCTAAAATTCAATTCACTTAGCTCTTAGAAGGAACATTTGAAAACCAGAGAGCATTTCTTCTATTCCAGGAGAGCAAAGGACCAGTAATAGCCAAAATACTCCCAAAGAAGAAGGTGAGGGACTAGCTCACCAGACAGCAGAAAGTCGCATACACTATATTGACAATGTAGTGTGGGCACAGGAGTAAATAAAATAACCAAAGAACGCAAACAGACTCCAGAAACAAATATGCACATGCCTGCTAAGTTGATCTCTCCTGAGAGCTGGTCTTGCAGATGAGCGTGAGAGGGAAGGACTGCCCAATGACTGGTGCTGGTAGTTATCTTTATAAAACAAAGAGACGTGCACCACTACCCCACATAGGTATGTAATAGTTCAAATCAATGCCAAATGGATTAAAGACTTAAATGTGAAACACAAAACTATAAAACTTTTAAAAGATGACATAAAAGAGCATTTATATGACAGTGAGGAAAGATTTTGTGTATTAACAAGACAAAGTACAAAGCAACTACGTTAAAATGAGAACTATAAGATATTATAAAGTATAAAAAGGCAAATCAAACTGGGGGAAGATATTTGCAAGCCAAAATTGACAGAGGATTACCATCTAGAATATAAATACATGCTCACTGATCAAGCCAAAAGATAAATGGAGAAAACACTGGAATGGATACGTCACAAAAGAGGACAACTGAATAGCCAATAAATGTATGAAATACTGTTTAACTTCACTAGTATTCTAGAAAATGGTAAAAAAAAAAACAAATTTTAAATACAATTAAAATATAGTTTCATACCTACCACATTAGTAAAATTTTCAGTCTGACAATATCAAGTATTGGTCAGGATGTGGAATCGTTGAAGTACGTATTATTGGTGGGAGTGTAAATCAGAACAGAGCACTTTGACATCATCTGATAAACTTAAAGATATATCCTATGACCCAGCTGTTTCTCTCCTAGGTATGTATACACCTTAGAGAAACTCGCTCATGTGTGTACCAGGAGACATGCACAAGAATACGCACAGCAGAACTACTCATAATAGCAAAAAACTGGAAACAGATGTCTGTCACAGTAGAATGGACAAGTTATAATACAGTTGTAAGATGGAGTCCAAGTAGCAGTGACTAAATTCCAATACACAAACCACAGGGATGAATCTCAATCTAATGCTGAACCAAAAATATAGCTGCAGGACACATAGTATGATTCAAGTTTAAAAATGTGCAAGATTTTTAAACATTAAAAAAAAATAGAAATGGCAAATAGGTTTCTCTTCTACTCTCTTCTTGTAGAGTAAAAGCTGCATTTTTCAAAGATAGATTGTTGGTGATTCTAAAGTCCAGTGTGAAACCATGTGACACAAAAGTCACTGCAGCCTAATGGAAGCAAATGAGTCTTACTCTTGACAGCTGCCACTCTGCTCTTCTGATATACTTTCCTGAGTCTGGACTAGCTCAGCATGTGAGTCTGGCCCCTGCTGCCAAATGAATCACTAATTGGCTGACTGTTTGGCTGCCTTGGTTTAACAAGGGAGCTAATGGGCCCAGGTCAGAGGTTCAGTCCCCCTGTGGTCTGGTTGGTTTTGCTCTGTTTCATGCTCACAGGCTGCACCATTATTCTATAAATGTGCAGGTATAGTCACAAGAGGGACTGGACCAGAGAAGCACAGATCTATCAGCTCAACTAGAAAATCAACTTCAAGCTCAAGGTTCTGGTCAGTGTACGGATCACAGCGTTGTTACTCATAAGCAATTGTGAAGATGTCAACCCAAATCTTATCAAACCATCCAAGTCATAATAGAGGAGTCGAGGAACTTACTGACACCTTCTCTTGCTGCCTGGATTAGTATCAAAGGTGTTCCTGTACTTTAGATCCAGCCTTCTAAAGATGCTGACTTTATGAGACAGGAATTCTCAGCAAGATGTTGATTTTCAAGAAATTAGGCTTTCATGATTTGGAAGTGCTTCACAAATGTACAAAGACGAAGTCAACAGGACAGAAAAGGTAAGTAGATTTAAAAAACCACTGCTAAGGAGTGACGTCAGCATCATGGCGGAGTGAGCTTTCCCGTGAATTCTTCCCCCACAAGATACAACAAAAGTAACAGCCACAGACCAACAACGGAATCCCAGACAGTGAAAACCTAGAGTGGAGGGATCCACACTGCTGCACATCTGAGAGCGGAACGTGCTGGGCCTCCGGAGGAAGTGGGGAGAGGTAAGGAGAACTCCGCTCCCTCCCCATCAGATCAGCGATCCGGTCCGCGCGGCTCCCAGAGAGGGGGGAGGGGCGGCCCTCGGTGGGAAACTGTAGCTCTTCGGGCGCTCTCAGCCAGTGGGAAACTCCCGCACAGAGGACTCAGAGGAGCCACAGGGCTACCATCAACATCTGAGCAACCCAGAGAGCGGATAAAGAGGGGCAAACGAGAAGCCTCCCACGTCAGGGTCCCAGAGGGCAAAAGAGAGAGCTCCCCCCTCCTCGCAACCCGGAGTCTGCAGCTCGACCAGACCTAGCGATCCGAGGCAGAACTGAACAAACTGGACCGGACCCGTGGATCGCAGTGGGGAAAAAACAAAACAAAACAAAACTGCGGATCGCAGCAGAAAAACTGGGGCAGAGCGCAGGGGGCTTAGACTACACAGCCCTTTACCACCAGACAGCGGCGGCAGGTGGAAATTGCAACCAGAGACTTCCAGGATGAGGAAAATCAAAACCAACACAGGAACCACAATGCAAAAATATTTGAAATCACCAGACCAGAAACAAAATGACAAGCACCCAGAAATCAACCCCGAAAACACAGAAATCCATAAACTAAATGACAGAGATTTCAAAATAGCTATCATAAAAACACTCAACGAAATACGAGACAACACAGACAAACAATTAAATGAGATTAGGAGTTTCTTCACAGAAGAGATTGAAATCATAAAGAAAAACCAATCAGTGCTGATGGAGATGAAGAACACAATGGAGGAGATAAAGGAGAATCTGGAATCTTTAAAGAACAGAGCTGACAATATGGAGGAAAGAATTAGTACTTTAGAGGATAGGAATACAGATATACTCCAGATAGAAGAAGAGAGAGAACTAAGACTAAAAAGAAATGAAGAAAGACTCCGAGAAATATCTGACTCTATTAGAAAATGTAACATAAGAATTATAGGTATTCCTGAGGGAGAGGAGAGGGAAAGAGGAACAGAGAGCCTATTCAAGGAAATAATAGCTGAAAATTTCCCAGATCTGGGGAAGGAGCAGGAAATACCAGTAAGCGAAGCCAAGAGAACACCTATATATATTAACAGACAAAGGCCTTCACCACGACACCTAGTGGTAAGGCTAGCCAGGGTCAACGACAAAGAAACAATATTAAGGGCAGCTAGACAAGAACAAAAAATAACGTACAAAGGAACTCCCATCAGGCTCTCAGCGGATTTCTCAACAGAAACTTTTCAGGCTAGAAGAGACTGGAATGATATATTCAAAATACTGAAAGACAAAAGCTTTCAGCCAAGAATACTCTATCCAGCAAAAATATCCTTCAAATATGATGGAGAAATAGTAACTCTCCCAGATAAACAAAAGCTAAGGGAGTTCATGGCCACGAGACCCCCACTACAAGAAATACTCAAGAAGGCCCTCAGGCCTGAAAAAAAGAAGAGAAAGGGAACACAAAGCTTGGAGTAAGGAGAAAAGTAGGTAGACAAAATCAGAGAAATAGTAGATCTTTACCGGAATAGGTTAGCAACCACTTAAATACTAAACTCAAAGATCAAAGGAAGAAATTCACCAAAAATAAATTTAACCTCATCACTGTAAACACACAGCCACAACACAAGATAGAATAAGGTATAACAAGAGCAACTTAGAAGGGGAAGAGGAAAGTGACTGAATTGACTTAGTATAAGGAAATAGGAGGCTATCAGATAATGGACTATCTCATACACAAGATCTTTTGCCCAAACCTCAAGGTAACCACTAAACAAATAATCAAATTAAAACCACATATGATAAACAAAGAGAAAACTAGAAGAATCATAAGACAGAACAACCAAACTGAATTGGCAGTCCAAAACAAATGGGACAAGAAACAAAGGAAATGCAAAAGAACCAGAAAATAAGTGACAAAACAGCAACATTCAGCCCTCATATTTCAATAATTACCCTAAATGTAAATGGATTGAACTCTCCAATCAAAAGACACAGAGTGGCAGGATGGATTAAAAAGCAAGACCCAACAATATGCTGCCTTCAGGAAACACATCTTAGCACTAAAGACAAGCACAGGCTCAGAGTGAAAGGATGGAAGACAATACTCCAAGCTAATGGCAAACAAAAGAAAGCAGGTGTTGCCATACTCATATCAGACAAAGTAGACTTCAAGATAAAACAGGTTAAGAAAGACAAAGAAGGGAAATATATAATGATAAAAGGGACACTCCATCAAGAAGACATATCACTTATAAATATATATGCACCCAACATAGGAGCACCAATGTACATAAAACAACTATTAACAAACCTAAAAGGAGAAATCAACAACAACACAATAATAGTAGGGGATCTTAACACCCCACTTACAGCAATGGATAGATCATCCAGACAAAAAGTTAATAAAGAAATATTAGACTTAAATGAAAAACTGGACGAGATGGACCTAGTAGACATATACAGAGCACTCCACCCAAAAACAGCTGACTACACATTCTTCTCAAGCGCGCATGGAACATTCTCTAGGATAGACCATATGTTGGGAAACAAAGCAAGCCGCAATAAATTTAAGAAGATTGAAATCATAACAAGCATCTTTTCAGACCATAAGGCTATGAAACTGGAAATGAACCAGGAAAAAAAAAACTGGGAAAGTGACAAAAATGTGGAGATTAAACAACATGCTACTGAACAACCAATGGATCATTGATGAAATTAAAGGAGAAATCAAAAACTATCTGGAAACAAACGAAAATGATAACATGCCATATCAAACCATATGGGATGCAGCAAAAGCGGTCCTGAGAGGGAAACTCATAGCGATACAAGCCCACCTTAACAAACAAGAAAAAGCCCTAATAGGCAACCTTAAATTACACCTAACAGAACTAGAAAAAGAAGAACAAACAAAGCCCAAAGCCAGCAGAAGGAGAGAAATAATAAAAATCAGAGCAGAAATAAATGATATTGAGACCAAAAAAACAGTAGAAAGGATTAATGAAACAAAGAGTTGGTTCTTCGAGAAGATAAACAAAATAGACAAACCCTTAGCCAGGCTAACTAAGAAAAAAAGAGAAAAGGCTCAAGTAAATAAAATTAGAAATGAAAGAGGAGAAATTACAAGAGATACCATGGAAATACAGAGGATTGTAAGAGAATACTATGAGAAATTATATGCCAACAAATTGGACAATCTAGAAGAAATGGATAAATTCTTAGACTTATACAACCTCCCAAAATTGAACCAAGAAGAAATGGAGAATCTGAATAGACCAATAACAAGTAAAGAGATTGAAATAGTAATCAAAAACCTCCCAAAAAATAAAAGTCCAGGACCAGATGGCTTCTCCAGTGAATTTTACCAAACATTCAAAGAAGATTTAATACCCATCCTCCTCAAACTATTCCAAAAAATAGAGGAAGATGGAACACTTCCTGAATCATTCTATGAGGCCAACATCACCCTGATACCAAAACCAGACAAGGACAATACAAAGAAAGAAAATTACAGGCCAATATCGCTGATGAACATTGATGCAAAAATCCTCAACAAAATATTGGCAAACCGAATACAACAATATATTAAAAGGATCATACACCATGATCAAGTGGGATTTATACCAGAGACGCAGGGATGGTTCAACATCCGCAAATCAATCAACGTGATACATCACATCAACAAAACAAAGAATAAAAACCACATGATCGTCTCAATAGACGCAGAGAAGGCATTTGACAAGATACAACATCCATTTATGATAAAAACTCTCAATAAAATGGGAATAGAAGGAAAGTACCTCAACATAATAAAGGCCATATATGACAAACCCACAGCTAACATCGTACTCAACGGGGAAAGACTGAAAGCCATTCCTCTGAGAACAGGAACGAGGCAGGGCTGCCCACTCTCACCACTCCTGTTCAACATAGTACTGGAGGTTTTGGCCAGAGCAATTAGGCAAGAAAAAGGAATAAAAGGAATCCAAATAGGTAACGAAGAAGTGAAACTCTCACTATTTGCACATGACATGATTGTATATATAGAAAACCCTAAAGAATCTGTTGGAAAACTGTTAGAAACAATCAACAACTACAGCAAAGTTGCAGGGTACAAAATCAATCCACAAAAATCAGTTGCATTTCTATATGCTAATAATGAACTAACAGAAAGAGAGCTCAAAAAGATAATACCATTTACAATTGCATCAAAAAGAATAAAATACCTAGGAATAAATCTTACCAAGGAGGTGAAGGACCTATACAATGAGAACTACAAGACATTATTGAGGGAAATCCACGATGACATAAAGAAATGGAAAGATATCCCATGCACGTGGATTGGAAGAATAAACATAGTTAAAATGTCTATATTACCTAAAGCAATCTACAGATTCAATGCAATCCCAATCAGAATCCCAATGACATTCTTCACAGAAATAGAAAAAAGAATACTAAAATTTATATGGGGCAACAAAAGACTCCGAATAGCTAAAGAAATCCTAAAGAAAAAGAACAAAGCAGGAGGCATCACAATTCCTGACTTCAAAACATACTACAAAGCAATAGTAATCAAAACAGCATGGTACTGGTACAAAAACAGACACACAGATCAATGGAACAGAATTGAAAGCCCAGAAATAAAACCACACATATACGGACAGCTAATTTTCGACAAAGGTGCTAAGAACATGCAATGGAGAAAGGAAAGTCTCTTCAATAAATGGTGTTGGGAAAACTGGACAGCCACATGCAAAAGAATGAAAGTGGACCATGTGCTATCGCCATTCACAAAAATTAACTCAAAATGGATCAAAGACCTGAAGGTGAGACCTGAAACTATAAAACTCATAGAAGAAAATATAGGCAACACACTATTTGACATTGGTTTTAAAGGAATCTTTTCGGATGACATGCCTACCCAGACTAGGGAAACTAAAGAAAAAATAAACAAGTAGGACTTTATCAGATTAAAGAGCTTTTATAAGACAAATGAAACCAGAATCAAGATGAACAAACAACCAACCAGCTGGGAGAGAATATTTGCAAAACATACATCTGACAAGGGGTTGATCTCCATAATATATAAAGAACTCACACAATTGAACAACAAAGAAACAAACAACCCGATCAAAAAATGGGCAGAGGAAATGAACAGACACTTCTCCAAGGAAGATATACAGATGGCCAATAGGCACATGAAAAGATGCTCAACATCACTAATCATCAGGGAAATGCAAATCAAAACAACACTAAGATACCACCTCACGCCCGTTAGAATGGCTATAATCACCAAGACAAAAAACAACAAATGTTGGAGAGGATGTGGAGAAACAGGAACCCTCATACACAGCTGGTGGGAATGCAAATTGGTGCAGCCTCTATGGAAAACGGTATGGAGATTCCTCAAAGAATTAAAAATAGAGATGCCCTATGATCCAGCCATCCCACTACTGGGAATCTATCCAACGAACCTGAAATCAACAATCCAAAGAGGCTTATGCACCCCTATGTTCATTGCAGCATTATTCACCATAGCCAAGAAGTGGAAGCAACATAAGTGTCCCTCGACTGACGATTGGATTAAGAAAATGTGGTATATATATACAATGGAATACTACTCAGCCATAAAAAAAGACAAAATCGTCCCATTTGCAACAACATGGATGGGCCTGGAGCGTATTATGTTAAGTGAAATAAGCCAGAAAGAGAAAGACAAACACTGTATGATCTCACTCATATGTGGAATATAAACCAACACATGGACAGAGAAAACTGGACTGTGGTTACCTGGGCAGTGGGGGTGGGGGGTGGGCACAAGGGGTGAAGGGAGTCATATATGGGGTGATGGACAAACAAAAATGTACAACCCAAAATTTCACAATGTTAGAAACCATTAAAACATCAATAAAAAAAAAAAAAAAAAAAAAAACCACTGCTATATGGCAGGACAATCTTGAAAATGCCTAGAATCTATGTTGATTTGTTTGTTTTAAAATGTCCCTGGTTCATACAGAAAGTACCAGAGTAAGGAGTGATTCCAGGAAAGTAAAACCGTCAGAAGGCTTTTTAAAAACAATTGATCAGTAAACCTAGTTCAGCACAGCTTTAGTGCGAATGGAAAAGACACAAAGTGCGTATCATGGATTGAACAAGATATGTGTAAAGTTTTCTTACAATGGTTTATTTTGAAAAGCCATCATTTGTACCACGGGGTCACAATACCAGTTGATCTGTACCGGAGATGGGGAAGAGGGAGCTAGCTCTTCGAAAGTAGCCTCCACAGGGAAGAAACTTACTTAACAAGAGCAAAGAATAGGCAGCAAATACGAGACTCTTTTGAGGTCACCTTTGTCACTCATGTTTGACTTTTACTTCTAAACCTCATACTCAAGAAATAACTTTATGTAATCAGCCTATATGTCTTCATGGAAGGTTTGGAAATGCTTCGTTTCGGGGTTCTCAAAAGAGGCCTGACTGTCTTGTTCTGAATATGTTGTTTCTTTTTGATTGGGTTTTAGTCTCATTTCAGTGCTCCAAGTACTCGCCATCTGGCAACAGTTTAGAAACTGCTCTTTGCTTTCTCATAAATTTTGTTGAAAGCAACCACATAATGAAGAGTAAATGCCTTCTACTTATTCTTAGCAGGAAGCCAGAACTAAGTTCCTTGCACTGCCCTGTTCAGACCCTGCTGTCTTGTAGACAGAGGCCCACACTGTGAACTTGACTCCTTTCACAAGCCCACACCTCCTCCTATGAAGATCTTTAAAGAGGGAACTGGACAGATGTTTTCTTTACTCTTCACTGGTTAAGACAAATCTGTGGAATGTAGAACTTCTAGAGGGTTTGTGTGTGTGTGTGTGTGTGTGTGTGTGTGAAGAAGATCAGCCCTGAGCTAACATCCACGCCAATCCTCCTCTTTTTCTGAGGAAGACTGGCCCCGGGCTAACGTCTGTGCCCATCTTCCTCCACTTTACGTGGGATGCCACCACAGCATGGCCTGACAAGCGGTGCATCAGTGCACGCTGGGGATCCGAACCCAGGCCACCAGCAGTGGAGCACGTGCACTTAACGGCTATGCCATAGGGCCGGCCCTAGAAGGTTTTTTTTAGGCAAACAACATGAATTAATGTTTGCTGTAGTCCCAAGAACTGCTTGAGATCAAATTATGTTGATTTCTAAATAAAAATGATTTCTAAACCTATGAGATTTAATTATAAACCTTGACCTTGATTGATATTCTGAGAAATTACACTAAAATGCTGTGTTCCATAAAAGCCTGGGGCATACATAGTCTTTTGCAATCTGTTAAGCAACTGTTGAAAAGGGCAGGAGGTGTATAATAACGAATTGTTTGGTTCATAATTAATTGAGTTCTGTCTCTAAGCAGGAGGTCACAAATCCCTGGAGGCCAGTCAGCTCATTCTGTACCAAGAGATCTATAAATACAGACGTGTTCCTCCGTGAGGCCAGGAAAGCCGCAGGGCTGACTATTCTTTGGAGAAAGGGAAGAAACTTTTCTTGGAGAGCTAAAAACCAGAGTAGGTTACCAAAGCTGAAGATGGAGAAGGAGAAAGCAAGGAGCTATTATCTTTTTAATAAACCTGGTATTTTGAGTGCTCAGAAGCAAGAGAATACTATATTAAGTGATGTAGGGCCCAGAGATGAACAGACTCTTATAATCGTGGAGGACAGTACGTGAGAAGCTTGATACATGTCACGTGGCTGTTCATAACTAACTGCCCAGCGAGTGATGGAGGTGATAAGTACTCTTGAGTCAGAGAACTCTGGGGGTGAGAGCAACCAGGGAAAATTGCTGGACCCAGGGCACAACAGCCGGGCCTTGAAAGACATGGGAAGAAGCCAGGGGGGAGGGTATGAAGGGAGGAGGGTTGGAAGCAAGGTTCCAGGTCAGTGAGAAAACCCCAGTCCTTACACGAGGAAATGGTAGGTACTCAATAAATATTTGTGAAAACCTCAAAGATGGATTTTTTTTTAAAAGAAACTGATTAAAATACTCAGAGGAATCGTGTGAAATAATATGGTATACGTTTGAGTTATTCAAATGAAGCTAAATTTAGCCAACTATTTCAGAAGTACAGACGGGGAGAGCAGAATGTGAGGCAGACAAACCGTTAAAAATCATCCTGAAGAAACACAGAAAATAATATGCACATGTGAAGCATCAGATATGACCTTAATTAGTTTAAATGCTTATATTTTTAAAAAGCAGTGGAGGAACCAAGATGAGAAAGCAACAAAAAGGTTTTACAAAAGCACAAGATAAAGGAGTATAACACATTGAAGCTTCCAAAAACAAGATGTCATGGAGAAGACCCATGGGAAGGCCAACTTCCATTTTAAAAGATGCTCCTTACACTTCAGGACTAGGAGGGAGACGGGCATGTGAGCATGTCCTTAGGGGAGGACGAAGGGAAGGAGAGAAATCACAGCCTCCAGCAAGAGAGCTGAAGCGTGGGAATCTCTCATGCAACATGGTAAGGGCTGTGCAGAGAAGTTCAACCCTGAGCAGATGTCCCGAAATCTGCTTTCCTAAAACAAAATATGTTGTGGTGCTCAGAAAAACTTCTGTGAAGGGACTGGGAAAGACTATCACCACAATAAGTCTTCAAAGCCAGCTCTATCTGGCAAATTCCATTTAGGCCCTCTAAAGAAAAATGACACCAAAAGCCAACGGTATGTAAAGCAAGAAAAAGAGACCAACGAAGCCCTTCTCATCTGACAGGGTCCAAGCTCATGACATCTTTGAGATGCCTTGCCTGACAGCCCCTATGTCCCCACAATGATTTACTAGGTGTCTCCCAGCCCTGGAACTAAGAGAGCAGCGCTCATCTCCCCAGGACCTAGCTGGGCAGGGCAGAGAAGGGGCTCGAACGTGTTCCTTGAATGAAGAAAGAAAGAATTCCAGCTTTTAACAATGTGAAAGCTTGGAGGGGACTATGAAAGAAACTCAGAGGGAGCTGTACACCAGGCCTGAGATGACTATAGTTATAGACTTGGTTTTTTATTAGCCAGCTGGGGATTATTTATTTTGCTATTTTTAGGTCCAAAAATCTCAGCCTTCTCTCCCTACCACTAGCTGTTTTGAAGTTAGAAAACAGAGCCAATTTAAATATTGGCCCAAGCAAAACATCCCAGGGACAGGTGTTCTCAAAGAAATAAATAAATAAGTTCAAAGTTAAAAAGCAAACAAATAGGAAAAAAGATTTCAAGATCGTCCGCGATACCCTTTTATGTTAGGAACTTGAAGACAATCTCATGGAGATGAAGCTTAGTGTCAATCCTCGACTTACACGCAAAGTGCAAGAGTCCATGGCAAGGCAGGAGCCCGTCTCCTTTCTTCTCAGCCAGACCGTCCCCAGTGTGGCCCCGTCACGTCCATCCCCAAATGTCAGAGACAGTCCCATTCAAATTAAACAAAAAAGGATTTCTTCAAAGTCAAATGAAAATAATTTTGTTTTTAAAAAGTGATCTCTGCCACATTTTCCCTCCCCTAATAATAATAGCATTTATTGAGCAAGAACTTGGCAAAGCTCTTGACGTATTTCACCTCATTTAAACCTAACAAAGTCCTATGAGGGACCTGAACTATGGAGAAATCAGGGAATTTTCTCAGAGTCACATAGCTAATAAATGTTTCCAAAGCTTGTAATCTGAAACCACTGTGTTCTGCTCCATTAATATGGATAACTGAATACTGCCCAGGAAAAGTACAGCAACTAGAGCAACCCACGACAGAGCCAATCCATTCACTTTTTATATTTTGTAAACACTTTTTAAAAATGTTTTATTATGGAAAAATTCAAAAGTAGGTAAAGTAAATAGAATAGAATCCCCATGTACCCAACACAAAATTTGAATAATTACCAATATCTTGCCATTCTTGCATCATGTTTACTTCTACCTCCTCCTCCCTCAATTATTATTTTTTTGGTGTCTTTTTGAGGTAAAGTACACATACACTGGAACGTACAAATCTTAGCTGTACAATTTGACAAACGGATACATGCATGTAACCCACACTGCTCTGATGATTTGCAACAGTGCCATCTCCCCGGAAAGTGCCTCCACGTCCCTTCCCACTCATTCCTCCCCAGCCCCAGTGGCAACCACTGTTACTGTTTTTTGGTTTTTTCCACTTTAGATTAGTTTTGCCTCTTTTAGAATTTCTATAAATGGAATCACACAGTGTGTCCTCTTGTCTCTGGCTTCTTTTGCTCAGCATGTTTTTGAGATTTATCCAACATTGTTGAATGTATCAGTAGTTCGTTCCTTATATGAATACACCACAATTTGTCCATCCATTCTTCTATTGGTACACCTATGGAATGTTTCCATTCTGGAGCTATTATGAATAAAGCTACTGTGAACATTCTTGTATAAGCCTTTTTGTGACCATGTGGTTCATTTCTTTTAGGAGTGGATGTTTGATTTTTACATGAAATTGCTGAAACTTTGTCCAAAGTGGATATACTATTTCATATTTCCACTAGCAATGTTTAAAAGCTGCTTACAGCCTCACCAACATTTGATGTTGTCAGTCTTTTTAAATTTTAGCCATTCTAATGGGTGGGTAGTACTAGTTCATTGTGGTTTTAATTTGCATTTCTCGATGGCTAATGATGTTGAATATCTTTTCATGTATTTGGTGACCATTCATATATCTTCCTTTGTGAAGTGTTGGTTTAAGATTTTTGTCCATCTTTTAAAAAGTGGGTTGTCTTTGTTATTGAATTGTAGAGTTCTTTACATTTTCTGCATACAAGTCCTTTATTATATATACATTTTGCCACTGTTTTCCTCCAGGCTGTGGATTGCTTATTTATTTTCTTTATAGTGTTTTTGATAAACATAAACATTTAATTTTGAAGAAATATAATTTATAAATTTTTTCTTTTATGCTTATTTCTTTCTAAGTCTTATCTAAAAAATAGTTGCCTACCCCCAGTTCATGAATGTATTGTGTTACATTCTTTTCCTAACGCTTTACAGTGTTAGCTTTTTTTACATTCAGGTCTAGGATGCATCTTAAATTAAGCTTTGTATGTGATGTGAGGTATTGGCCGAGGTTCCTTTTTCACATGTGGTCATCCAGTTAGTCCTGTACCATTTGTTGAAAACACTGTTGTTTCCCCACTGAATTACCTTGCCCCTTTGACAAAAATCAACTGACTGTGTACGTGAGGATCTATTTCTGAACTCTCTGTTCTGTCCTTACAACACACTTTTCTCTCTTCTCTCAGTGCCACAGTGTTTTGATTATTGTAGCTTTATATTGTAAACCTTGAGTCAGAAAACATAAGTCCTCTAGCTTTATTCTTCTTAAAGATTGTTAAAGTCTTCTTAAAGTCTCTCTTCTTTTCTTTTTTTTTTAAGATTTTATTTATTTATTTATTTTTTCCCCAAAGCCCCAGTAGATAGTTGTATGTCATAGCTGCACATCCTTCTAGTTGCTGTATGTGGGACGTGGCCTCAGTGTGGCCGGAGAAGCGGTGCGTCGGTGCGCACCCGGGATCCGAACCCGGGCCGCCAGCAGCGGAGCGCGAGCACTTAACTGCTAAGCCACGGGGCCGGCCCTTAAAGTCTCTCTTCTTAAATTCTTAAATTCTCTTCTTAAATTCTCTCTTCTTAAATTCTTCTCTTCTTAAAGTCTTCTTAAATATTGTTTTGACAAGACTAGGTCCTTTGCGTTTTTGTAGATTTTAGAGTCGTCTTTCTTGTCAACTTCTACATTGAAAACCTGCTGGGATTATGATTGAGATTGTACTGAATCTCTACATTCCTTTGGGGAGATCTGACATTTTAACACTATTCAGTCTTCCAATCCACGAGTATAGTATCTCTTTCCATTTACTGGAATCTTTATTTTTTGGCAAGACTGAGCCTCTATTTACCTGACAGAAACAAAGTTATTCTTTAAAAAAAAAAAATAGCTTAATTGAGACATCATTGATATACAAAAAAAAACTGCACATATTTACTGTACGCGATCTGATGGGTCTGGACATGTGCATACACCCATGATACCACATTGGAATCTTTAAAAGAAAATAACTTATCAGAAATGTCTTATTCCCAGGTTAAAGGTGCTTTCTATTCCATTCTACCCTACTCAAAAACTTATTAGCTATTGCATTATTTTAGTCAGAGATTACCTCAAATAATAATGATTCTAAACAGGCAAAAATGCACTCCCAAAATGCCAATAAAAAGTACATATGAGCTAATCAAGCAAGATGTCCACTACTGTGTTAAACGTATTTTGTCTGTTTGTTTGGTGTATAATTCTTTTCTACCAGCATCTTAAGGCGGTGGTTTGCCTGAGACTAGGGGAAATTAGTCAGAAGATTTGAGGGCCTGAAGTGTCGGACAACATAAGTTTAAAAAAAAAGAAAGCAGAGGCTGGCTGAAAGATAATGGAAAGCGGAAATCCCAGCTTCCTAATGAAAGCATAAGATAGCCTCTCTGTTAACTTCTTAAAAATAGTCAAGTGTGATTTGTTGAAGAGAAAAAACATCGACCAGAGTGATTGGTGATACCATGCACTCTAGTGTCAGAAGTCACTTCTCTTGTGGCAGTACAAAGACCAGGAAGTGAGAGAGAAGTAACAGGCAAGGGAAAGCCCTCAGCAGGGAGCTCAGGGAGGAAGGGTTCAGCCTCATCAATACTCTTGATGGCACTACATCCAGCAATGGTCAAGTCTTATGTGGTCAAATTAATTAGATTAATGAGGCATTGATGGGATACAAATGTTGAATGTCATTTAGGTGCATCTTTCCCTCTGTGAATCAAAGGTGCTTTACAGATAACTGAACCAAATTTTAAAACTATTTTTCTCTACTGTGTAGTAGAAATGATTTAGGCTAGAAACAGGAGCTTACAGGACAAAATGTCAATCTTTAATAATTTAAAAAACATCCTAATTCTTGAAATGTATGAATGGAACTATTAAAATATCCAGTACTCACCAGAGGTATCCCAACTTCAACAATATAGTCTACATTTTAAATATCTACTATTTAAATATGTGCAAACAATTCAAATTAGAATCATTACAAAATCATGACAAATCCCAAAAAGAGATAATTGTGTGTGTGTGTGTGTGTGTGTGTGTGTGTGTGTGTGTGTGTGTTGGAGGTGAAGGTGAGGGTCACAGAAAGAAAACTGTCCAATTAGATGTTGTTCAGCACTGAAGTCTTTTCATTTTTCCCTTAAAAGAAGGACTGGACAGACAATATCTCAAAGAAATGTTGCCAGGCCTGGAGAAATACATGCTACTGCATGAAAAAAAACACGAAAGGGCCAGATCCTGGGCATGCACGTCTGTGGATTACTCATGCTCACGCCCAAGGCCTCTCCCTTGCACAGCCATGGAGTAGGCAGAATTTACCTTTAGATCCTCCTACTTCCCCGTCTGGGCCCTGGCCCTCTCTCCTGGGTCCATCCAAGGTGCTCAGTGCCTCATGCTGTCCGGGGCAGCACCATAGCCAGGCCTGCCCTTCTTGGAATGTGGCCTTGTCATTAAAGTAGTGATTCCTCTCTCTCTCTCTTCTTCTACTTCTCCCCAACCCTCCAGTAAAGTTAAAGTTAAAATTCCCTCCTTCTTAGCTAATCAACTGGGAGGAAAGTAATGATGTAAATGAATTCGCACTGGAATGTAATATATATAAATATATATATATTTTTTCTTTTTTTTGGTTTGGAAGATTCACCCTGAGCTAACATCTGCTGCCAGTCTTCCTCTATTTTGTATGTGGGACGCCACCACAGCATGGTTTGATGAGCAGTGTGTAGGTCCACACTCAGGATCTGAACCCGTGAACCCTGAGCTGCTGAAGCGGAGCGTGCAAACTTTACCACTATGCCATCAGCCCGGCCCCTGGCATGCAATATTTTTTAGCTAATATTTTTTATTCCTCCCATGTGTACTGGCATTCTAAAAGTTTGCTAAGCTAAAGGAATGTGTTCCTTAGGAGGAAATCTCAATCTGTAGGATACCCAACAAAGAAAATGTGGGGAGGTCTGGGTTTCCTCAAACCATCCAAGTACCATCAGACTGGCAGAGTCCTTCATAGGGCCAGGCCTCATCATCCCTAATAGCGGTAAAGTAACTACCCCCATTGACTCTCGAGCAAAGGGCTGGTGAAAAACTGGAAGATGTATAGATTTTGAAAACCTGTTGAAAAGTGAAATATAAATCTAAAAGATGAGATGTAATTTTAACAGTTTCCTCTTCTCAATGTAAAATAAAACTGAATGATCAACAAGGATACCAAGACCATTAAATGGGGAAAGGACAGGGCTGGCCCGGTGGCGCGGCAGTTAAGTGCACACGCTCCACTGCGGTGGCTCGGGGTTTGCCGGTTCAGATCTCGGCGTGCACTGATGCACCGCTTGGCAAGCCATGCTGTGGCGGTGTCCCATATAAAGTAGAGGAAGATGGGCACGGATGTTAGCCCAGGGCCAGTCTTCCTCAGCAAAAAAAGAGGAGGATTGGCAGATGTTAGCACAGGGCTGATCTGACTCACAAAAAAAAAAAAAAAATGGGGAAAGGACAGTCTTTTCAACAAATGGTGCCAGGAAAACTGGATATCCACATGCAAAAGAATGAAATTGGACCCATACCTTACACTATATGCAAAATTCAATTAAAATGGATCAAAGACCTGTGAGAACTAAAACTATAAAACTCTTAGAAGGAAACAGGGGGAAAGCTTCATGATATCAGATTTGGCAATGAATTCTTGGATATGACACCAAGACACAGACAACAAAAGAAAAAAAAGATAAATTGGACTTCATCAAAATTTAAAACTTTTGTGTATCAAAGGATACTATCAACAGAGTGAAAAGACAACCTATAGAAAGAGAGAAAATATTTGCAAATCACATATCTGATAAGGTATTAACATCCAGAATGTATAAAGAACTCTTACAACTCAACAACAAAAAAACAAACAAACCAATTTAAAAACAGGCAAAGGATTTGAACAGACATTTCTCCAAAGAAGATATACAAATGGCCAATAATCGCATGAAAAGATGCTCAACATCATCAACCATTAGGTAAATGCAAATCGAAACCACAGTGAGATGCCATTTCACACACATCAGGATGGCTACTATAAAAAAGAAAAAAACAGAAAGTAAGTGTTGGTAAAGATACGGAAAAATTGGAGCTCTTGTGCATTGCTGGTGGGAATGTAAAATGGTACAGCCATTGTGGAAAATAGTATCATAGTTCCTCAAAAAGTTAAAAATAGAATTACCAAATGATCCAACAATTCCACTTCCAATATAAACCCAAAAGAATTTAAAGCAGGGATTCAAACAGATATTTGTACATCCATGTTCATAGCAACATTATTCACAACAGCCAAAAGGTAGAAGCAACCCAAGTGTCCATCAATGGATGAAGGAATAAACAAAAGGTGGTAAATACATACAATGGAATATTATTCAGCTTTAAAATGTAAGGGAATTCTGACACATGCTACAACATGGATGAACCTCAAAGACATTATGCTAAGTGAAATAAGCCAGTCACAAAAAGACAAATATTGTATGATTTTACTTATATGAGGTATCTACAGTACCTCGTAGAGTACAGAAATTCATAGAGACAGAAAGTAGAACAATGGCTGCCAGGCACTAAGGGGAAGGGGGAAGAGGGAGTTCGTGTTCAACGGGTATAGAGTTTCAGTTAGAGATGATGGAAAAGTTCTGGAAATGGATAGTGGTGAATGCATGTACTTTAATGCTACTGAATTGTACACTCAAAAAGGGTTAAAATGGTAAAATTTATGCTATGTATATTTTACCACAATAGAAAAAAGCTGAATAAGCTTTTGAGGTGATTACCTTACCATACAAGGTCAAATTTATAATCTAAAAATGTACTTCCAATTTTTTTTAATCCATAAAAATAATAAAAGGTGATCTGATTCTTCCATTTTGACTCTGTGACATGAAAAAATAAAGACTTCCAAGTCTCTCTGGATCCAGTTTGACAGCAAATTGTTTGGCTGGACTGGGTGGGGCTGGGACACAGTGGGCAGAGGCCTGAAAGCTCCGGCTGGCTTCATCGCTGAGCCTGCTGGCCCCTGAAGCCTCTGTGGCCACCCTTCAGAAGAGAAGTCACGGGCCTTTGCAGAGCAACTCTGTGTGTATTACCTCCCAAGCACAGGTCTAAGAAGGGCTTTCCCCTCTCTCAGATTAACCGTACCAGTACCCAGTCCCCTCTCTGCAGTGGACAACCAGATTTAGCACATATGACAAAGACTCTCTCCTTGATCAAACTTGAGTCAGGCTCCTCTGAGCCCTCTTCTCAAGTAGGACTAGACTTTGGCCCTCATCCTTGCTGAGACAAAGTTCCTCATCCTGTCACTAGTGCATTCCCTAAGCAGCTCAAAGGAAGTGCTTAACGCTACCTCAAGGTTGTTTTTCGGGGCTATGTTGGGAAGAGATGCCAGTGTCAACCGGCCTGAACCAGATCAAGCCCCACTGCAATGGCAGCGTCTGTGCAGACGACCCGGAGATGACCAAAAGATGCCCTTTACTTCATCTTAATACCAAAATCTCCACCCTAGGAGGAGCCTAGGCCTTATTAGCATAACATGCAATGTATGTGAGAGCATGTCTTCAGACTATGCCTGTGCCAGCTAATACCCACCTCTACCTGTGATGACAAAACTTCCCTTTTAAATATTCATTCCCCACCTGAAACAAAAGGACCTGTTTCCCTGTGGTTCAGGGAGCCACAGCTTTGGAAATGATTCCATGTGGTCTCCTTTTTGCCACAAATAAACTCTACTTCTGGTGGAGACTCTGATTTTAACTTGCCAGGAAGTGAACCACTTTGATTTGGTGACAATCTCCTTCCTTTGATGTATATGTCCTTGACATGCTTTCCCCGAGAATCCTGTTAAGTCGGTTTAGCAAGTCCCCCACCCTTGATGTCTCCTCTTAGTAATTTTCCATCCACTGACCCCTCACTCTGTTCTTTGGCTATTAATCCCCAGCTGTCTTAATTGTATTTGGAGTTGAGGCCCATCTCTCTCCTCTACTGAAATGCTCTTACTACAATAGTCCTGAATAAAGTCTTCCTGACTGTTTTAACAAGTGTCAGAATAATGTTTTCTTTAACACATATTAGCAGGAACCTTAGAAGTTTAAAAATTTTAGCATTTCAAAAGCAATAATCCCACTGTGGGGTGTGGTTACTGGCAAAGTAACAAAGAATTTATCCAATCATCTAATTGCATTCTGATAAATAAAATCCAACAGTGGTTGAGCCCATAGGTTCATAACTTGCTAAAAACTAGAAAATTTATTGACCACATCTGAGCTCTCTTGGGAGAATGGAAAAGAAATTATTCATGGTGATTTAAAAAGCAATGCCTAAGGCTTGAAATACTGTTGCAGGCAATCCAAATCCTAGACCCATCTACTATCTCCACCAGTCTACCCCAGCCCAGACCCAACACACTGCTACCTACCCCCCACCCTACACACCCTCACACACACATACACCTGCTGCTCTTGTTGTGAAATGGGCATCAATTACCCGCTTTTCCCTCCCACTCTGTAGGATGCTTCGACACATGCCTTGGTTCCTCAGGGCCTTGGCACTAGGCAGTGAGCAGACTTCTCTGAGAAACTGGAGCAGGCTGCTGGCACTGTAGGCAACATGGGATGCTGGTGCGACACAACCCCATCTGTGTTTAGAAGAGAAAATGCCCTGGAGGTTGGACTGTGTCTGTTTGCATGACTCATCAGAGGACCTGTCTCTTTGGGAGGAAGTGGGGAGCAGCCTCTCCGAATTCCATTTAGGTACATTAAGGGGTGGAAAACCACTTGAAGAAGCAGGAAGGCAAAGGCCAGAACTTGTCCCCAGGCTCATGAGTGCTTTCTGTATTCAGCTGGTACAGACTCATTCAGAAGGAAACAATTTATTACCTTTACACAATGAGGAAGAAGTGTTCTTTGTCCTTTGTCAACATGTCCCAGGGAGGTGTGGGTGGCTGTCACTAACAGAAAATAACTTCATTTCATTTGTTTCACACCTAACCTCCTGTATGGTTAACAATGATGTTTTAGAAATGTGTCTGGAAACCTTTGTTCAAAGATGCTTTACACTTCGTATTAGCAGATCGTCCTTTGGCCCAAGACCATTTGGGTTTCCAGAGCAAAGAATGTTGACTGATTTGGATACCTGAGCCATTTGTCTTAATAAACTTGATTACTAACTTCCTGACCTTGGTTATAGGCCCCACAATTAGTGGTTTCTAAATGAGAATGGTATTCAGTTTTCTTAAGTGGCAATCATTTTATTCACCAAGTTTTCTAAGTAAAACAAAAAAAGCTTTCTTTTTCACAAAACTAATATTTACTTCTTGGGGATTTCTGACTGGTTATCAGCTGTTAATCACCTAAACATGCACAACCCTCCCCACCACCCCATCAAATTCTAATTTAATATTTTTCCTGTTAAAAGAAAAAAAACTAAGTTATTTTCACTGGTCACAAGAATATGCCTTTAAATAAATTCTCTATTTAAAAAAAATCTAATAATTCAGAAATCTTAGTTGTGTTCCTTCTGCTCTGTCATCCACAGACATTTTTCTAAAGTATGACATGAACCATCTCTATAGTCATCTGCAGCAAAACCCATGCCAAGACAGTGAGTCAGCCAAAGGGAAGATGTTACATGATACACTATATGATTTCCATCTTTGGACCAAAAGGTACCATGACAGTGATTTTAATTAGACTATATGACATTGCATAAAAGTGTATTTCAAAACAAAGAACTCTTTTTCTTAGCTATCTGTATTACATCATGTAATTCTTTGTTCCCAATTAACTACTTAATGTTATTTGTCTTTATGCATCTAATGGGTTTTTCTCTATTGAATAACATTTTCAGATGAATAGTAATTTAATCAAATATTTCCCTCTGTTAAAAAAAAAAAGAAAAATTCAGAGCTTCTTATGGCCTAAATCTAGCTTAATTATATTAGCTTTTATAAAATACATATTATAAAAATCTGAAGGGAACATATTTTGGAAAAGCCTGTTCCCAGTGACTTCAGTGTCTTCTCATTAATTTTTTTAAAAACTCAAGCTCTAAGCTTTTTCTTATGCTATAAATTAATTAACTGAAAAACAGATCTGGTTCTAATTCCCAAGCCCAGCTCTAAGTCAGAATAAGCTCTTAGTCACAGACCTTCAGACATAGAGTCTATCTTACCCACTGACATGCCCTGGGCGAAGAGGAGAAGCTAGGTTAGGAAAGGTGTTAGAGATGACCAGCCCATTAGGCTGACTCAGTCAGGCACTGCTAGGGTGTGTTTTTCATATCCAGAATTCTGTGTGATCCTAATGAAGTCCTAGAAGGAAGATTACAGCTTATATTGATTTATCTCTGACTCCGAGTTTTGTTAAAAGTAGCATTAGCTGAACAATCAATTTCTCTGTAAATTTTGCATCAAAATCAATGGCACCTATGTTGTACAAGACAAAGAAAGGCTGTGGGAATGTTCTAGATTAGAGAGACATGATGACTTGATCTATAGTAAAGAAAAAATGCTTTAAAGGACAATATTAGACCAACAAATACACTTGGAATACAGATTATGGAATAGATGCAAATATCACATCAATATTACATTTCCTTTAGTTGGTACTGTACTGGGATTAGTAAGAGAGTATCCTTATTCTTAGAAAATACACACTGGAGCATTTAGAAGTAAAGAGTTATGGTGTATACAACTTACTTTCAAAGGGTTCAGAAAAAGAAAGAGAGAGCAAGCGAGCGTGTGTGTGTGTGTGTGTGTGTGTGTGTGTGTGTGTGTGTAGGGAGACAGCGTATGCACAATGATAAAGTAAACAGGTAAACTAGATGAAGTTCAGGAGAGGGTATATGGGTTTCCTTTGTACTATTCTTCTTGCAAAATTTCTGTAAGTTTGAAATTATTTCCAAACAAAAAGTTACAAAAATCATGGGGCCAGCCCAGTGGCGCAGTGGTTAAGTTCGCGTGCTCTGCTTATAAAGTAGAGGAAGATGGGCACGGATGTTAGCCCAGGGGCACTCTTCCTCAGCAAAACGAGGAGGATTGGCAACAGATGGTAGCTCAGGGCTAATCTTCCTCACCAAAAAAAAAAAGAAAGAAAGAAAGAAAGAAAGAAAGTTACAAAAATCAATGAGGCCTGAGTTTAGTATGGTTTGGAGATAGAGACAACGGTTGACCAGCTAAGCTCTTTAAGGCTCCTTCAAGATGTATCACTTTTGCAAATTGATAACTAGATGATACTTTCTTGGGGGGAGTACTATAAAAATAATATAGCCCACTGAAATCTCTTACAATTGTATCTATTCTTTAATGTAGATTTTTCATACTTGTGTTAGTCAGGGTTCTCCAGAAAAAGAGAACCAGTAGGAGAGAATGAGATTTTAAGGGACTGGCTCCTCTGATTGTGGGGGCTAGCAAGTCTGAGGTCTGAAGGGTAGACTGCAGGCTGGATGTGGAAGGGAGAGTTGATGTTGCAATCTGGAATCTGATTCCCATGGCAGCAGGCTGGAAGTTCAGGCAGTGTTTCTAGGTTGAACTCTTGAGGAGGATGCCTTCTACTTCAGGGAACTTCAGTCTTTGCTCTTAAGGCCTTCAACTAATTGGATGAGGCCCACCCACATTATGGAGAGTAATCTGCTATACTCAACGTCTACTGTTTTAAGTATTGATCACATATGAAAAATACCTTCACAGCAACATCTTGACTAGTATTTGACCAAACAACTGGGCGCCAGAGCCTAGCCAAGTGGACACACAGAATTAACCATCACAGTACTGGAAACAGGGCGTTCAGTGATCAGCCTTGTTTAAGCCACTGCGGGAAAATGGAGAGAACGCCTAGAGTGTTCCCTGTCTTCAAGAAAAGTAAACTGTAGAGACAGACCGGTACTGAGTACTCATGAAACAACTATGGAATAATTTAAAATGAGAGAATGAAAGCCTCAATGCCAAGGTACAGAGACAGGGATTCAGAGCAGGTGAGAAGGGCCTGGAAAGGGGTGGGCTCAGAGACAAGGGAGTAGGCAGGGTCTTCCAGATGAACTCAACGAACTCTTTTATCTGCCTAGTCTTTTTACTTTTTGGGGATTTTGAAACAAACAACAAATCAGCCCTCAGTAAGTGGCATTATGCCCTACTAAATGAGCGTCCAGTTAACACATCCAGCAGATTTACAACTGAGCTTCATACTATAAAGGCTACAGAATGGAAAGCTTGGTTTACAGTTTTCTAATTGTCTTAATTATTTAAATATGTGAGAAACTTTTGTCTGCCTTTAACATGAAAGCCACAGATTTCAATTTTTTAAATTCAGTATTTTTTAGTCTGTAAAAGTTTTCAGACCTTTGAAACTTTTATTATGGACCTATATTACCTTATGATTCCACCGTGGTTTTCTTAATTGAAAATCCAAGCATAGTTTTAAAAGAGAAGCTAATCACTAAATCTAATTACTAAAAAAGTTTAAGTACTGACATTATTTCACTTAACTTAAATACAACTTTTAAAAATAATGACTCCCAGATGGACAGGAAGTTGCCATTAGAACAGCTGGCATTGAAAGAAGCTTATGTCATTAAAGAGGCCCTTTTTAAAATCTCGGCTTAATCTATGTTAACTTTCCAAATTGCATTTGTAAACTCAATCTTAAAATATCAGAAAAATTTTGGAGTACCAGGCCTTTGACTTTTTTTTCTGTTGTTGTTAACACTAGTAGCTTTTCCACAAGAGAAATAAAATTTTGTTTCTCTACAGGAGACTCAAACCCTCGTTAAAATCTGCAGCTACTCAATGAGTCCATGGAACTCACTGAGAAAACTTCTGACAGTGCATTTTGCATTTGCAAATAAAGTGCCTCATCCTACCCAGTGCCTGGCATGTATTATTAAGTATTTATTCATCCAACAATCATTTGTTACGTGCCCACTAGGTGCTAAACTTGACATAAATGTTTGTGGAACCGAAATGAGTTAATCAGATCAGCTAAGACAAGTGAGCATGTGAAGTTTCGCAGGGAGACTTCTGAGATAACAAGAGGGCAGTGGGGAAGGACCTCTACAGGCTGCTCTTTCAAGTGGCAGACCTGGGAGTCACAGTGGCCAGGTTTCACTGACTCAGAAAGTGGCAGCTGTTAGATACTGAGGCTGCATTTAACCCTTTAATACTACTCTGTTTCTTGAAAGTCTCTCCCCTCAGTTTCTCTGATGCAGTTTTTCCCTGGCCCTCCTTTCTCTCTGGTTTCTCTCTCTCTGCCACTCCATGTCAAGATTAGCCCAGGCCTCCTAGAAGAGACCTCTCTTCCTCTCATTCCACACACTCCCCCAGGGTGCAGTCATCCACGCCATCACTTCAGCATCCTCTAAAGGCAGGCTGATGACCCTAAAATCTGCACTGCAGCTCAGACCACTCCTCTGCAATGCCAGTCCAGTGGAGCTGCATATCTCTCAGGTATCTCTTAAAGGTCTCAAAGACATGCCAAGTGTACCATGTCCAAGGCAGAACCCACCATGACCCTCCCCTACTCTCCCACCAGCTGCCAATTTTCCCCTCCCCACCCACCCACCATGGTACCATGATCTACCCAGTCTTGCAAGTCTCTCCATTGACTTCTCCAGCCCTCTCACAGCCCAGCACCACATAAATCTAGTCAGCTACCTAGGAGTCCTTCAAGTCTACCCCCTAAATATTTTTTTTTTAATAATTTTATTGATTTATTTATTTTTTCCCCCAAAGCCCCAGTAGATAGTTGTATGTCATAGCTGCACATCCTTCTAGTTGCTGTATGTGGGACACAGCCTCAGCATGGCCTGAGAAGCGGTGTGTCGGTGCGCGCCCGGGATCTGAACCCGGGCCACCAGCAGCAGAGCGCGCGCACTTAACCGCTAAGCCACGGGGCCGGCCCTACCCCCTAAATATTTCTTGACCCTGCCTAAACCTGTCTATCCCATGCCTTGGTTCAGGACCTTGCCATTCCCTGTCTAGATTACTTCACTGCCTGACACTGTTCTTCCTAATTCCACTTGTAGCCCCTCACAATTAGGCCTTTATACCAAAGGATCTTTCTAAAATGTAATTGCTTTCAGTGGTTCCCTGTCACTGTCAGGATTAAGTTCTAAAAAAAAAAAAAAAATAGTGGGAGAAAGAGAGAGTGTGTATGTGTACGTGTAAGTGTAATACAAGCACTAGATTTCCAGAGACGGGCCCCCACCTACTTTTCAAGGCAGAATAGTATAGTCTAGGTGCACAGACTGTGGAGTTTGAATGCCTGGGTTCAAATTTCAAATTTGTAATTCATAAGTTATGTGACCTTGGAAAAGTTACTTAATATGTTGATGCCTCACTGTCTGCATTAGTTATCTAGTGCTGCATAACAAATTACTTCAAAACTTAGTAGCATAAAACTGTAACAAACACTTATTATCCCAGAGGTTTTTGGGAGGTCAGGAATTTGGGACCAGCTGAGCTGGGTAGTTTTGGCTCAGGACTTCTTGTGAGGCTGCAGTCAAGGCTGGGGCTGCAGTCATTTGAAAGCTTCACTGGGGCTAGAAGATCGTCTTTCCAAAATGGCTCCCTCACATGGCAGACAATGGCAGGAGGCTTCAGTTCCTCAATGGCTGTTGGCAGAAGGGCTCAATTTCTTGCCACGTGGGCCTCTCCATAGGGTTGCTTAAGTGTCCTCATCATATGGCAGCTGGCTTCCTCCAGGGTGAAAGATCTGAGAACAAGAAGGAGGCCATAATGCCTTTTATGACCTAGTCTCAGAAGTCACAAATCGTCACTTCTGCTGTATTTTATTAGGTAGTAGCAATACTCCCAGCAATACTCCCACACTCAAGGGGGGAGCAATTACTATCTACTTCTTAAAGGGAAGAGTATTGAAGAATTTGTGGATATACTTTAATTCCACCATGATGTCCTCTTCCTCCATTAAAATGGAGATAATAATAGTAACTACTTCAAAGAATTATATAAGGATTACATGAGCTAACACATTAAGTGTTTAGAATGGTACATGGCTCATAGGAAAAGCTCAATAAGTACTAGCTCCTGCCATCATTGCCGAGTTTATATCCCACCACTCCCTCCTTCATCAACTCCCCTTACAAGCCCTGACTCCCAGCACTTCTGAACTACTTGCCAGTTCACTGAATAAGTTATGCCAACACCTTTGTGCCCTGGCCCTCTCTCTGCCTTCCTGGAAGACTCTCCCAGTCTATATTTTTCTTCCAACCCTTAGTGGGTCCTTCTCCAAGCTCGCCTTCCTAGGACCTCTCAGGCTGGACAAGGTGCGCTGCAGCAAGCACCCCAGGGCTCCCTCAGCCAAGCACTTACCACACACACCTGCTTTCTCCCTCCACAGATCATGATGGCAAGTGTATCTTCCTCAAGTCAGTGTTCCCTCCTCGGGCAGGTCTTCCCTGACATTCCCAGGGAGAACCAGGGGCTCCTTCCCATAAGACTTCTTGGAACCTCAAGCATCTTTCTGTTTGTGTATCATTTTGTTGTAATTATCTTTGTCTCCCACTGACACCGAGAGGGACTTTGTCTTATTCATCTTCGTAGCTTCAGGCACAAGCATGGTGCTCAGAACACAGTGGGTGTCCAACAGATAATTTTTTTAACAAATGGATAGGTATCTAAAACTTCAGAGAATATTTTTAATGTACAGGAGGAAGAGGAATCACAGAAAAATCAACAAAACAGGTGAAGCACATCATAAATCTCACTAGGCAAGCTCTGGCCAAAGGTCAAACTATACTACCTACTAGGATGCTCAGAATTTTGTTTTCTCAGAATCCTCTTTTGTCTTCATCACTAATTAATATAAGCTAAGTTTAAAGTCCTAAATTTATGTTATAAGTTTATAACATCACTATATTTGTAAACTATGAATAGATGTAAGAACTTTGAGAGAAAATAAAGCCTGTCCATTGTTTACAGTTTACAATGCTAAGGCATAGAAATTTCCCCTATATTTAATACATTTTCATAATCTCTTCTTGAAAAGTTTATTTTATTATTAATGCCTTTAAATGTAGCTGTTAAAACAAAGCACGCAGAGATAAACGTAAGAAGTTTGCCTATAAATACACTGATGGCCAGAAATGGAATATGACACAGATCAAAGAAATAATTTTAAAAACAGACATAAAGTAAACTCAATTTGAAATCTATTTTTCAACACCTACTCAAACATGAACGGGCAAACTGAGAGATGAGTTTGTGACTTACCATGAGAAAATGGTGCACTTGATAACACAGGAATAAAAAAGAGAAATGAGCGGGCCGCCCTGTGGCTTAGCGGTTAAGTGCGCGTGCTCCGCTGCTGGCAGCCCGGGCCCGGATCCCGGGCGCGCACCGAGGCACTGCTTCTCCGGCCATGCTGAGGCCGCGTCCCACATACAGCAACTAGAAGGATGTGCAGCTATGACATACAACTATCTACTGGGGCTTTGGGGGAGAAAAGGAGGAGGATTGGCCATAGATGTTAGCTCACAGCCAGTCTTCCTCAGCAAAAAGAGAAGGATTAGCATGGATGTTAACTCCGGGCTGATCTTCCTCACAAAAAAAAAAAAAAAGGAAACTTCATGAATCAAGAAAGTAAAATAAGCTCTTAAACCTGTCACGACAGTATATAATATATTTGAAATAACTATGGAATGACTAATTTTTTTCAAATAAATCATACATTAAACATTTTACAAAAAAAGATGCTTTAGTCTTGGCTCTGCCTCAAAACAGAATTTTTACTTTAAACAAGACAAAATTTCAGTGAGTCTCAGTTTGTTTTTCCGGAAAATAAGATGTATAATCTTTAGTAATCTTTCCAACTTCAAAACTAGGCAGTCTTGTGCTTACATAAAACAATACACAGCACCACCTAGAGGTAAAAATAAATATGTTTATACGTTTTCCCTTAGTTAAAAACAAATCTTGTAGTCTTTAGCAAAATATCAAGTCAATAAATTTTATATTAGCAGAAGTTGCCTGAGTAAATGTATCAGAATTTTAATAGTTTCTGTAAGACAGGATAAAACTTTTTTAATGAATCTGTCATAGCATGTGCAAGAGTTCTTAGCTCCTATGTAAATCTAGCTCATTTTTTCCTACCATCACTTTTTTAGGGGATCAACCATTTTCTTTGGCATTGCTTCAGAAAATCAATGACACTATCTTAAGTCTGACTCTAAGGACCACAGATGTCATAATTACTTAATAACGTGATATATTGTAGAATACAATATATATTGGGTATACCAGATGCATTCTTTACCCTTTGGGGCTTTGTGGACTTGATGAAAACCATGGTCAAAACCAATTTCTCTATGATTAGATACACAATGTCACTCAAGCCTGGCTTCAACTTCAGGGAAAAGAATGCCTGAGCTGGAAATGTGGGTAGCATCAGAAAGTTCCAGTGGTGGTGCCCTGAATCTACTTGGACTTGAAGAAAAATTTAGTCTATGAAAATGTTTGAAGTCTATGGATGTCCAGCCGCTGTTAACATCTAGATTATTACAACAGCTTTGTTTCCACGCTGATGTCAGCAACAGCTTCCTCTTCATAACCCCCTTTGGAACTGCACTATTTTAATTTCTACTCTCACTGTGTTCTTCAGCTTCAGCAGGTTTAACCTGCCAGTTAAATTGTAAGCTCACCTAGTGAGACTGCATCTTCTGATCATCGTGGATCCACCTGCATCCCCAGCTGTGCTATAATGAGAGGTTTGTATGGACTGTCCAAGTGATAGTGCCTTGCTAGCGACTATGAAGACACAATTCCTCTGGCAAAGGTGACTGTACAAGGTAAATAGATTTCAGGCAAATAGAAGTTAAATAATTGTTGTGACAAAGTTCAGAAGAGTGTTGCCTCAGATCTGAGTTTATCCTGGATTGATGTAACTTAAGATTTAAAAGAAAAACAA
Organism: Diceros bicornis minor; assembly: GCF_020826845.1. NCBI lineage: Eukaryota > Metazoa > Chordata > Mammalia > Perissodactyla > Rhinocerotidae > Diceros > Diceros bicornis. Next base: position 3,246,386 of record NC_080763.1, on the reverse strand, counting down.
CAAAATCCTTTCCGAAACTGTCCTAAATTTGTATGGTCTCCAATATCTAACTCATATTTTGGGGAATAGATTCCCTTTGGGAATTACATAACCATAAGTTGTTCTTAACAGGGAAGAGAAAAAAGAACTAAAAGTTTTTCCCAACTTTGTACTCTGAAAGTTTTCAAACATCCAGGAAAGTTGAAAGAACGGTATGATGAACACCCATAAACCTACCACCTACATTTAAGGTTTGGTAACATTCTTTTTAATCTATCTATATTTATTTCTGAAACTACAGATATCATGACTCATCATCCCTAAATACTGCCTCAAGCATCAGTTAAGAACGAGTATATTCTCCTTCATAACTCAATGTCATCATCACACCTGAGAAAATTAACAATGCGCTGATCTAATATCCAGTTGAAATCCAAATGTCCATAATTGTCCCAAGAATGTCCTATATAGCTGTTTTTTTAAAAATCAAGATCTAATCAAGATTTACACGTTGCCTATGGTTTATGTCATCTTTGAAACACTCATTTATTGAGCACTTACTGTGTTCCAGGTCACACAGGCCTTCCTACTTAATTTTCACAAGAATATACGAGATAGTTTTTGTTGTTCTGTAAAATGATGATAATGTCCTTACCTCTGAATACGCTGATGTATTTTATTTATTCACCATTATAGTCACAGAATCTAGCACAGAGCCTTGAACATGCTGGGTACTGACAGAGAGCTGGGAATAAATGAAACATGGCGTGGTTGGCCATTCTGATGGAAAAACTACAGTAGAAACGTGATGGTAAACTACTAATTTGTTGTGATAATACACCAAGGTAGAGGTAACCTCTCCTCCACACTCCCCTCTTCTTCCAGGCACTTTGGTAGAAATGTTTGAGCACTCCACCATTAGCTGCCTGAAGCAACCTGCTGCAGGATAACAATTACAATTCATGCCAGTTTGCATCTATTCAATATATCCATTTTTTTGTTTTGATACTAAAAATGGTTTTCAATTTAACATCAAGGAGGAAAAGAGTTTCCCATTTGTTTTCTCAGGCTACAAGGTGGATCAAATTTGGACACAAATAAATTAAAGGGAGTCAATAGCAAATATCAGGTTTAGCATCCAGGCAGTTTCTTTTCTCTTTTTTGGGTTGCAGGATTTTGAGAACCCAGATTCATATAAAGATATAGATATAAATAGCAATAATATTTTAATATTGTGAGTTATGGCAGGCTAATCCCTGACAAGACACATGTAGAATATTGCAAAAGAGGTGCTAGAGTAAAGCAATTTCAGCCTAATTTTGATAAACACTTTGATAAGTATTATCTGGCAAGAAAGTATGTCATTTATGGTTAAAATGTTCTCTGATTCTTTGTCAGTCTCTTTTAGAATCTAAGAGACATATTTGTCAAAGAACTGTTTTAGAAAAGAAAAGATTACTGATGATGATTTTTACTATGAATACTATAATTTCTATGACATTGTAAGTGAAGAATCTTAAATAACTCATAGTTTCCATGATAAATATTAATTACAGCAATCTTGTACAGATATGTATAGTTCCACCTTCCAGTTAGTTGAATCTGCTAAATAAGCCAACTTTGTGAGTCACCCACCAGCATTTAAGGTGAAAAATGGAGTCATTCACTTTATTTAGATTTTTACAGTTTGTTGTGATATCTTTTTCATTCTCTATGAAGGGAAATAATTTACCTGAATTCAAAGAAATTCTTGCCAGTACTTTCCCCAGAGCCAGCATACATGTATCCAAAAGAGCAATTTTTCAGTCACTTTGTGTGACTAGTTTGCATGAAAAGGCTAGCATTAATAAGACTGTTTGCAAAATTTACTTTTTTTTTTTAACCATCCCACTTCATAGACTGAGAAACTGGGTAAGTCATCTTCAGGAAGGATGCAGAGTGGCAGGTATGTTCAGAGTGTGTTGAGGTTTTGGTGGCAGCCTTGTCCACTCCTGCAGGAATTTTTGCCTGTCAAAAATTTGGCATCAGTTATGCAGATATATGTAAATTTTTTCCACTGAATGCTGTGCTCATTAACACACTGATCTTTGTTGATGATTTCATCACTAGCAATCAAGCATTTTTCAAATTAACATGTCTTCAGAAATATTTGAAATGTAGAGAACAAAGACCAATAAAGTATCAAATTTCATTAATAATCATGTAGAAGGTCCTTAGCATTTTTTAGTAAAGCATTGTACCCAACAAAAAATAACTACTTTCCTTTTAATAAACTAGAATATAAATGTCATGAGAATAGAGACTTTGTCTATTTGGATTGTTACTACATCCACAGTGCTAGCATATAGGAGGCATTCAATTATATTTACTAAATGGACATGTTGAATGTTCCAACTCTTGAGACAGCTAGTAGGCTCTGGGAAGACAATGGACCATCAGCAGAGCACTCCACCTAAGCAGTGCCACAAAGTGGGTGCCTTCTGATCCATATACTATAACTTGTGGCACCCCAACAACTAAGTAGAAACAGCACATTTGAAGTGAACCCAACAGGACCTGAAGGCACAAGCAAAGTGAAAAAGCAGGTGGCTTACACTCTCAGCCTACATACTCTGCCATACCCACCACTCCTCTCTCACCTATGGGACTGCGGGGATCACCCTGTGACCAGGGCTGAGGCTAGACCTACCAGACCTACTAGATGGAAGGATTTGTTTTACCAGATATTAAGAATTATTTTCAAACTTAATAACTAATACTGTTTTCTGATATAAGAACAGATAAATAGACCAACTGAACAAAACAGACAACCTAGAAACAGGCTTATATTTATATGCATAGTTGATATATGGCAGAGGTGACATTACAAATCAATGTGAAAAGGATGGAATAATCAACAAATGGTATTGGGACAATAGGATATCCATATTGGAATAAATTTAGAGCTGCACCTCACACCTAAACACAAATTAATCCTAGGTGAATTGAGGACCAAACAATGAAAAAAAGAATCACTTTAAAACTCTTAGAACGACACATACTACAACACGGATGAAATTTGAAGACATTATGCTAAATGAGATAAGCCAATCCCAAAGGACCAATAATACAGTATGATTCCACTCATATGAGGTACCTAGAGTAGTCAAACTTGTAGAGACAGGAAGTAGAATGGGGGAAGGGGAGAGGGAATGGGAGTTAGTTTTTAATGGGTACAGAGTTTCAATTTTGTAAGATGAAAAATGTTCTGGAGATGGATGGTGGTGATGGTTGCACAACAATATGAATGTACTTAAAGCCACTGAACTGTACACTTAAAAATGATGAAAATGGTAAATTTTATGTTATGTATATTTTACCACAATTGAAAAAAAAATTCTTAGAAGAAAATGTAGACAATGTCTTCCATTTCAGTAATATGGCACACTCAATTATATAGACAGTCTTTCCCACTGATAACTAAAAATGCTTAATAAACATTTAAAATATACTTTAAAACACCACCTGATGATTCTGGACACTCAAGCTACAGTTTTAAACTGGTTCTGGATTGGGAGAATTCTAAGCACCTGGTAGAAATATGGATAATACTCTTTGAAGGAATTTACCTTTATTGGAGACCTCACAGAATCATCACAAGTAATTTTCAGGGAAATGAGCAGCTTATAGTAAAAAAAAATAACCAAGCACATAAGAAACAAGGCATCATGAGTAAGAACCAGCAGAAGCAACTGACAGCAGGAAAGGATTCACAAAAATTGTTATTAACCAAAGGAGTAGTCGGTATAGTCTGAGATGTAAAAAAGAAGTGGCAAATTTATTGGTAAATATATGTATAAAATAATAATAATGACTTATGGAGTAAAATTTGAAAAGATGTAATTAAAATACATAGCAACGATAACATAAATCAGGAGGAAGAGAAAATGGAGTTAAAGTGTTCTATGGTTCTTATGTTACACCAAAGGTAAAAGTATTGCTTAGCTTAGGGCTTTGATAAGTTAACATGCATGTTGAAATTTCTATTAACCACTAAACAATAGAAACAGTGTACTATAACTTCCAAATAAAAGGAAAAACATGGAAGGATTATTCAAAAAACCTCAGTCAATCCAAAAGAATTCAATAAAGGAGAGAAAAAGAAATTGGACAAATAGAAATCACAAAATAAAATGATACATTTTGAAATCAACTATTCAAAGAGCCTTATGCACACCTATGTTCATTGCAGTATTATTCACAATAGCCAAGACATGGAAGCAACCTAAGTGCCCAGTGACTGATGAATGGATAAAGACGTGGTGTATATATATACAATGGAATACTACTCAGCCATAAAAAGGAAAAAATCGTCGCATTTGCAACAACATGGATGAAACTTGAGGGTACTACGTTAAGTGAAATAAGCCAGACAGACAAAGATAAACACCGAATGATAGCACTCATGTGTGGAAGATAAATAAATACATGGACAAAGATAACAGATTAGTGGTTACCAGAGGGGAAGGTGGTAGGGGCATGGGCATAAGGGGTAAAGGGACACATATATATGGTGACTGACAAATAATAATGTACAACTGAAATTTCACATTGTTATAAATTATTATGGCATCAATAAAAAAAGATATATTTAAACCTAAATATATGAGAAATGCTATTAAATGATAATGGACCAAATGCTCCAGTTAAAAGGTAAGACTGCCAGACTAGATAAAATTTAAAAATCCAATGATAGTCTCTTTGAAAGAAAGACATCCGAAACAAGGCAGATAGGAAAGCTTACAGTAAAAAGATGGTAAGATAAACATATGCACATACCAACCAAAAGGTAGTTAGTATGGCATATTAATATGAAACAAAACAAACTTTAAGGCAAAAAGCACTACTAGAGATAAAGAGGTTCAAAATTTTCACAAAGAAAATTCCAGTCCTAGATGGCCTACCAGGCAAGTTCTATCAAATATTCAAGAAATAAATAATTCCAAAATGTTTTGTTACTGGACCAAACATGGGTCCCTTCTGGGGAGCTAAATCAAACTGCACCAGAAGTAGTTGTTTCACAAAGTAGAATTTTTATGTGCAGCATGCAGCAAAGAAAAATGGAAAAAATGGAGACCAGCAAAGAAAATGGAGGGAATAATTTCACAAAGCTTTGGCTCCCCAAGCGCAGGGAGATGGGTATCTTTATTTGGGATAGGGAATGAATATTCAAAGGGGAAGTTTCATCATTGCATGCAGAGGTGGGCATAAGCTTGCACATGTGTGGCGTGAAATCATGCTTCTACATGCATCGCATGGCCTAAAAATGGCTGCTTCACCCCTCCCAGAGTAGGGGAATTTACAATGTTAATGAGGGCAGGTTACTTTAGTACAACTCTTGGCCTATCTCTGCAGGTGTCAGTCTTATGACTGTGATCTGGGCTAGCTTGGTCCCTTTCAGAGACACTGGGTCCAGAGGGGTTTTCAATTAGAGCTTCTTCCTGGAACATAGGTGAAAACTGCAGAAGCTCCCCAAGGTGTTAGATAAAGGAATACCTGCACCTTTCAAGAAGACAAGAGAATTAGGTCAAACACAAAGAGTTTAGGCAAGACAAGAGAAGTGGGTTAGGGTCCATGTCTAGCAACAATTTCAGGGCTAGTGTAACCTATAAGTGATAATCTTATAGGAAGAGTAAGAGAAAGGACAATCTCATTCACAAACATAGATGCAAAAATCCTTAGCACAATAACAGCAAATCAAACCAAGCAATGTATAAAAAGGAAACTCTAACATGACCAAGTTGGGTTTATTTCAGATAAGAAAAATAAAATCAAACAACACAATTTACTATGTTAACAGATTAAAGTGAAAAATCATATAAATATCTCAAGAGATGCAGAAAAAGCATTTGATAAATTTCAACATCTACTTATGACTTTAAAAAATCTTAGCTAACTAGAAATAGAAAGGAATATCTATTCAATATTGCATTGGAGCTCTTAGTGAAGTAGGGCAAGAAAAATATATATAAGGATTAGAATTAAAGAAACAAAACTATCATTATTTATTATTTGAAAATGACATCTAATTCAAAATAATTAATACTTTACTGGATAGAAAAATCAATATACAAAATTAATTTTTTTCCTTTACACTAGCAACTAGTAGGTAGAAAATAAAAATTTTAAAAGGATGCCATCCTCAAATAAATAAAATTAGAAATGAAAGAGGAGAAATTACAATGGATATCACAGAAATACAAAGGATTATAAGAGAATACTATGAAAAACTACATGCCAACAAATTGGACAATCTAGAAGAAATGGATAAATTCTTAGACTCATACAACCTCCCAAAACTGAACCAAGAAGACAGAGAGAATCTGAATAGACCAATCACAAGTAAAGAGATTGAAATAGTAATCAAAAACCTCCCAAAAAATAAAAGTCCAGGACTAGATGGAGTCTCTGGTGAATTTTACCAAACATTCAAAGAAGATTTCATACCCATCCTTCTCAAACTATTCCAAAAAATAGAGGAAGATGGAACACTTCCTAACTCATTCTATGAGGCCAACATCACCCTGATACCAAAGCCAGGCAAAGACAATACAAAGAAGGAAAATTACAGGCCAATATCGCTGATGAACGTAGATGCAAAAATCCTCAAGAAAATATTGGCAAACCGAATACAGCAATACATTAAAAAGATCATACACCATGATCAAGTGGGATTTATACCAGGGACGCAGGGATGGTTCAACATCCGCAAATCAATCAACGTGATACAGCAAATCAACAAAACAAAGAATAAAAACCACATGGTCATCTCAATAGACGCAGAGAAGGTATTTGACAAGATACAACATCCATTTATGATAAAAACTCTCAACAAAATGGGTATAGAAGGAAAGTACCTCAACATAATAAAGGCTATTTATGACAAACCCACAGCCAATATCATACTCAACGGGGACAGGCTGAAAGCCATTCCTCTGAGAACAGGAACAAGACAAGGCTGCCCACTCTCACCCCTCTTATTCAACATAGTACTGGAGGTTTTGGCCAGAGCAATTAGGCAAGAAAAAAGAATAAAAGGAATCCAAATAGGCAACGAAGAAGTGAAACTCTCACTATTTGCAGATGACATGATTTTATATATAGAAAACTCTAAAGAATCTATTGGAAAACTATCAGAAATAATCAACAACTACAGCAAAGTCGCAGGGTACAAAATCAATCTACAAAAATCACTTGCTAATAATGAACTAACAGAAAGAGAGCTCAAAAGGATGCCATCTTCCCATGAAGAGTTGGGAATAAATCTAATACTAAATGTTAGATTCTATGGAAAGAATTTTAAAACTTTATTTAAAATATCAAAGAAGACCTAAATAAATATACAGGGATTGGAAGATTCACCGTTGTAAAGATGTTGAGCTCCGCCACTGATCATAAAAAAGTAACTGGTACAGAACTTGCTCTCCCACTGTAAACAACTGGGAACCTTGGCAAAAGATATGAGATAACTGTTTTCAGACATTGCGACAACAGACAGAGAAAGACTCTGATCTCCAAGAGAAGGAAAACAAATAAAACGAGCCTTACAATTGCCCCAGTTTCCTACCTGGTGGCAATTTTGAGATTACAGCACAAGGAAGGAAAATTTAAAGTACAGTACTCCTCACTAAATTGAGGAGATAGAGATTGGATTTTCCAGAGGGGAGGGAGCTGGAATTAGAGGGGCAAAGTACTAGTGAGGGGGGAGCTAGACAGAGAAAGAGCTTCCGAAAACTGCACAGGAGTCTTCTTGAGTCTTTGGCTGAGTACCAACCTGCACATGCACATAATGCAACTCCACAAGGCTGAGCAAAGAACAGTTCCCAGAGGTTATAAGCTGAACAGTTCTCAGAGCACACAGAGGGCTAGGAGATGTTCAAATTCTACTCAGCCAGAGAAGAGACCTCAATGAGCCACAGAGCAATCAACAGAAACCACAGAGAGGTCAAGGTTTAGAATTAAAGCTAAACCAGCCTGCGAGTGAAGGCTAATCTAAACACACTCTAACAAAGCTTAGAATAATCCTCGAAAATATCAGGTTGATCCACAGTTAACCTAACTACTAACCTGTGTGCCAAAACGAACTCCAAAACTCTTTGGAAAAAGATAACAAATGCAAACACTTAACAACATAACATTTATAATGTCTGATATCAAATAAAAAATCACTAGACATAGAAAAATGCAAGTTGTGAACCAGAAAAAGACCTTAAAATGATATATATAGTATAAAAAAATATATATTAGAATATGTAAAATACATCATGTTCATATATACATAATATATACACATATATATTATATATACATACTCACATATATTTTATACACATATATATTTATATTTTTTGTTGTTGTTGTTCCAGCCCTTTTCATTTTGACTCAACTTCAGTGCTAATGCCACCAGAGTTCCTGATAATGCAAAAGTGATCACTTCATGTACATAAAAATTTCTTCTAGGCTGGCCCGGTGACACAAGCTGTTAAGTGTGAGCGCTCCGCTGCGGCAGCCCTGGGTTCGCTGGTTCAGATCGTGGGCGTGCACCGACGCACCGCTTGTCAAGCCATGCTATGGCGGCGTCCCATATAAAGTGGAGGAAGACGGGCATGGATGTTAGCCCAGGGCCAGTCTTTCTCAGCAAAAAGAGGACGATTGGCAGATGTTAGCTCAGGGCCGGTCTTGCTCACCAAAAAAAAAAAAAGAAAATTTTTCTTCTAACCATGTTTTATAATCAAACAACAACATAAATATTAGCAAGTATGGAAAAGGACATTCTACTAATTTTGCTTATTCGTGTGTATCAAGCCCTTTAAGAGTAAAAAAAGCTAAATCTTTTTCATCCTGTATTTTCTTTGGCTTTACCTATTCCCAGTACATTGTCTCATAACCCCCCGGTACTCATCCAGTGGTGTGCTGGAACTGGCTCTTACCAGCTCAAGAGAGCCAATTGTTAAATATTCAGGAATTTTGCAATCCAATTGCTAAACTGTTGGTAGCTTGAAATCAGTCATTTCATTGGGAGTATTTACACTGCAGAAATTGACAAACAGCACAAATCAGGGCTTTGTTTCAGCATGCTGATGTGGAAGAACACTACTGTGTGTTCTCCAGTTTAAGAATTATCCCCTAGAGAGTCAGCAGACTATAGCTCACATGCCAAATTTGGCCTGCCACCTTCTTTTGTAAACAAAATTCTAAGCCTAAAATATTTACTATCTGGCTCTTTACTGAAAAAGAAATGGTAAACAAAAGCTATATTAAGCAGAGGTCATAGTCGGACACGCCAAACAAAAATAAATGACAGTTTGAACAGAATTCATCAGAAAATTCCATCTTGGAAAAGTTCTTTTTACACATTCTTATACGCATAAAGTGTAAAATCTTATAGCCATTTTTTTTTTTATAGTCTCAGACAACTAACAACACAATACATTTGGTAGAATAACCCCAGAAGATACCATCATCAAATATAACCCTTTCATTTCTGGTTTATCTAAGCAGTTTTATATAGACATTTAATATTCTCAAATAATGTCTACCCAGTGATGGGGCCATTCTCTGGTTTTCTTACTTCAAAGGTCCTACCAAGCATATGTTTTTGTTTGCTTTTTAATTTGAGTCAATATTTACATAAGAGAAGATTTGGCATAAAAATTGAAATTTCCAGTGTCTTTTGAAACATCAAAAGCTCTGGCAACATCAGGTCTACATTCCTATGACGAGATGCAGCTACTCACTTTGGAAGGGACACGCAAATTCCCAAGGTACTCATCACTCCCTCTTAATTTCTGACACTTAAAAAAAATGCCCAATTCACTCACTTATATTTCTTGTCTGTCCACCACCCTCTCCTATCCCTAAGGCAACTGTTCTTCTTCTCGACTTCTCAGTCTCCTTTGCAAGTTCTTTTCCATCTCTTAAACATTAGTGCTTCCTAGGGTCTCATTTTTGGCCCTCTTCTCATCTTCTATAGTTCTAACTGGACAACCTCATCTATACCCACCACCTGAAGTTGAACTACTAATCCCAGGGATAACAATTAAGAGCATGGACAGCAATCTTACACTGGTAGGTACCACAAAGATATTCAGCATCTTTTTTTCTCTAGCCCTCACCTCGTATCTGAACCCTTGTTCCACATTTCTATCTATAGACATTTCCCAGCAACTAAGATGACATGCCCAACACTAAACTATTATCTTCTTCCCCAAATCAGTTCTTCATTATTTCCTCATATTGTTTAATGGCACCATAAACCACTCAGTTATCTAAGACAGACTTTTGGGATTCAACCCTAGACTCTTCCTTCACGTTCATATCTATATCCAATTTTTACCATAAGTTCTATTCCATCAATATATGTCTCAAAATTCCCCCTTTTCCATTCCCATTTGAATTATTTAGTTCAGACACGTCTCATCTTCATGTAGAACTATGACAATAACTTCTTGTCTCCAAGCTTCTTGTTTTGATTCCCTCCAATTCATTCATTCTCCATGTTGCTGGCAGTGCACGCTTTCTAAGAGGACAAATATGATCATGGCCTTCCCCTGCTTAAACTCCTTCAGTGGTTCCCCATCACTTATTGCCTTCAGTCTAAGTTCTTCGGTATGGAATACCGACTCTCTGTGATCTAAGTTTTGACCATCTTCACAGCTTCAGTGTGCGCCACTCTCCTACATGTGTCTTGCACTTCAAATACCCTGCACAATTTGCAGTTACTAAGTGAGTCGTGATCTTTTTCACCTTCATCTTTGCACATAACGTTTTTCTGCCTGGAATGGATTTTTTTTCCTTCTCCCTTCTGTGTTTTAAAGTCCTTCATAGACTTCAAACTCTGTTCAAATGTCACATCCTCCAGGAAGATTTCTGTCATATTTAGTCAGAGTTAATTGTCTCCTGTTCCCACCTCTTCTGGCAAACTTTCCACATTGTTCTAAGGATCATTTATTTTAGTAGAGGAAGACAGATAAGCCTATGGCACTGGTTTTCCATCAATGGAAATGAGTAACTCTGCCAGCTCCACTCTCTTATCTTGGTGTATATGTCACTTAAATGGGGGTCCTCAAATCCCTAATTGTTTTTAAAACAGTAGTTTATCACTTATAAACTACTCATTTCTCATCATAATTCACAATTAAAATATATTTTTACATAAAAAGAATTTTTAGCTTATTGCCAAAATTTCTCTGCTGACATATTCTTAGAGAAGTATAAGAAGTGTTTACAGGAGGCCTGTTCATTTCTCAAGTTTGAAAAACACTGTTCTAAATAGCTGGCTGAGATATTTATAACCATATCAGTTTTTCTCCATGAAAATCTAAGTGACTAGTACAAAAGAAAACCCACAATATTAACCTCATGATCACTACACAAGGCGTGGTGTACTACTCACAACCACCTTTCAGGAACTTTAGAAGTCAGCATTAACAAAATTGACACCTGAATGATGTATATCTTATAGATTAATGCTTCCTAGCTCAGAAATTCGAGATGTTTAGGAACAGAATCAAGAAGATATGTTTAAGAAATCAATCTGCTTATCAACATTCTAAACTAACCCAGTCAACCACAAAATAGGATACAGTAGTGCAAATGAGAATTACATCACTGTATTTACATGAAAATCTGGACGAGTGGGGAAAGACAGGAGATCTCCTTTGGAGAGAGAGAAAAGCATTAGTTATAAACATAAGTTTAACCATTTGAGTGTGATCTCCATACAGAGTGGGAAGATAACTGTGGCTTCCCTGTTACCTGCACTGAGGGCATCTTAGGTGACCACTGTTGAAGTGGAAGCATATTTTCCCTCCTTCTCTATCCCTGGGAGCCAATGATAAAATCCAGACCATTCAGCTAACAGGAGGGCTGGGAGTAGGTGGTGGGTGAAGCACAAGCGGGTATTGCACCAAACTAACTAGTTAGCTAACTCACTCACTAATGTGCCCCCACTCACCACACGTGAGAAGTGGGCCTGGCTAGCCCTTTGGAATATCCGCATGTGGATAATGCCTCAACCGACAAAATTCTCATTTTCATCCCTCTGCCTTGTTTTTTGTTTTTATTTTTTCTTGAAATCCCTTCTTCCTTCCTTTTCCCCAAAATTTAAAATCCCCACCTCCATTCCAATTTTCCCTTGCTTGGAAAAGAAACAAGTGGTCATTCCTTAAGCAGATATTTACTGAGTACACACTGTGTGCCAGACATTGTGACTAGAAGAGGCTTACTTCCTTTGTAAGGGTGGTGCTTGGCCCAAAAAGTAAACAAATTAAATAATTATAAATTATGAAAAATACTGTGAAGGAAATTAATAATAATGGGACATGGGGCACTAATTTGGATAGGATGGCCAAGGTAGGTTTCTCTGAGGAGGTGATGTTTAAGCTGAGAGCTGCAAGATGAGAAGGAGCTAGATATGCAATGGACGCTGGAGAAGAATGCTCCAGGCATAAGGAACGACTTGTTTGAAGGCAAGCAAGACCTTGACAGAGAAACTGAAAAGCAAGGTTTGGCTGGAGCATAGTGAGAGAGAGGAGCATGATGCAAGATGAGGATGTATTGGAGAGGATGGATCCAGCTCATGTCAGGCCTTACAGTCCAAGATAAGGAATTTGACTTTTGAGAGCCATGGGACACCATTATAGTGCGGATATTTTGCAGGGGGATGACATGATCTAATTTTTTTTTAAGAGGATCACCTTTGCAGCTGTGGAGAATGGATTGGAAGGGAGCAAAAACGAAACCTGATAGAACAACTTGGTACATTGCTTTTCAACATCAATATGCAAACAAATAACCTGGAGATCTTGTTAAAATACAGTTTCTGGTGTGGGGGTCTGAGATCCTGCTTTTCTATTAAGCTCCCAGGTGATACTGATGCTATGGGTCTATGGACCACACTCTAAGTAGCAAGTTGCTGGGAGATTGTGCAGTATCCAGGTGAGAGATGATAGTGATTCAGAACAGGGTTATGGCAAGAAAGATGGAGGAAAGTAGGTGGATCCAAAATATATTTCATGGTGAATTGGGGAAAAGGAACATTAAGATGGGTTGCAACCTTCTCCCCCCTCCTGTTTTTTTGTTTTTTGTTTTTTTAATGAGAATTCTCACACAGGGAGGATGAATTTTAGGTCAAAAGCTCTCACTATGACGACAAAGAAATCTCATCCAAATGCTAGTGAAACTTCTCAACGTAACTATGCTTAAAGAGCATTTCTTCTCCCTAAACATGCATTACAAAGTCTTCTTCTATTAACATTTATTGGGATTGCCATTCCCAATCACCCTTCATAGTTTCTGGGATTCCCCCCCAAATAGTGGGAAGTATGAAATTAATAGTACTGTTTTTGTGTGCGTGTGTGTGAGGAAGATCAGCTCTGAGCTAACATCCATGCCAATCCTCCTCTTTTTGCTGAGGAAGACTGGCCCTGGGCTAACATCTGTGCCCATCTTCCTCTACTTCATATGGGACGACCCACAGCATGGCCTGACAAGCGGTGCATCAGTGGGCGCCTGGGAGCGGAACCTGGGCCGCCAGCAGTGGAGCACAAGCACTTAACCGCTATGCCACGGGGCCAGCCCCAGTTACTGTTAATAACAGTAGTTCTCAAAGTGTGGTCCCCAAACCAGCAGCATCAGCATCAAGTGGGAATTTGTTAGAAATGAAAATTCTTGGACTCCACCTTATAGCTACCGAATCAGAAAATCTGGGAGTGGGTTCCAGCACCTGTGTTTTAACACACCCTCCAGGTGATTCTGATGCTCATTCAAGTTTAAGAACCACTGAATTAGAAAGTATTAGTGTATAGATTAGTGGACATTAATATCACAGATCCAGGATCTTTCTGAGGGAATTTTTCAGGAAGATAGGAAAAAGAAGATAGAACGACTTTAACCAAACAAATTAGAACACCTCGGACACACAAAAATAAGCCATCTGGGCCAGCCCAGTGGCGAAAGTGGTTAGGTGCACGCGCTCCGCTGGGGCGGCCCGGGTTTGCCGGTTTGGATCCCGGCCGTGCACCGACGCACCGCTTGTCAGGCCATGCTGGGGCAGCGTCCCATATGAAGTGGAGGAAGATGGGCATGGATGTTGGCCCAGGGCCGGTCTTCCTCAGCAAAAAGAGGAGGATTGCAGATGTTAGCTCAGGGCTGATCTTCCTCATAAAATAAAAATAAAGTAAAAAAAAATAAGCCATCTGAGCCAATTAGATCATGTGCGTGGCAGCTTTCACTATTACAGTTTGCCCCTCCTGTGTGCTACTGCTATGACAAGAAGCATAAAGAAAGTAGAAAAGAAAAAGGAAGACCGGTCTTCTTCCCTTTAAGATAAATTGTTTAATAATTTTCAGCTTAAGTGTATATTTGATATTTGCTCTTTGTGCTCTCCTTTCTCCTAGCCATAATTATGAATTAGGGGTATGAGGATGGAGGACTATGAGAATCACCTAAGGAGCTTTTTCAAAATATGTATCTCTTGGGTTGGCCCCGTGGCTTAGCGGTTAAGTGCGTGCGCTCCGCTGCTGGTGGCCCGGGGTTCGGATCCCGGGCGCACACCGACGCACCACTTCTCCAGCCATGCTGAGGCCACTTCCCACATACAGCAACTAGAAGGATGTGCAACTATGACATACAACTATCTACTGGGGCGTGGGGGGGGGGATAAATAAATAAATAAATAAAATTACAAAATATGTATCTCTCATCCTCTCCCCCTAACTGAGATGTTGATATAGGAGTGGACCAGCACACATATCCTGAGAAATCTTCCTTGTGATTCCAAACTACTTCCATCCTCACCTCTCTCCACATCCTCAACCAGCTATTTTAGCCTCTTGTCAATGTGGGAGGAAGTATCAGGATCACCAAATTTATCTTCTATCCAGTACTTACTAACTTGCACCTACTGTGGCTTAGCACCATGCGGGGAGATATTGGTCTCTGTCCTGAAGGATGTAATTTTCTACATAAAAGAAACAACCAGTGAAAAGCATTAGACTAAATGCAATCAAGTGCTATATGGTGTGACAGAGACTTTAGGACTATGAAATTTGGAGAACAACAACAAGATCTAGGTTTCCCACTCATTTTCACAACTTTATCTTCTCATCTTGGAATATTGGGGCCCGATGGTCTAAGCTGCCAAAGGGACAAATATTGCATTAACATTCCACTCATGAATAGGAACACAAAACATAGAAAGGAAGAGTAACAGCAGTTACCTTATGAAATTCACCTCAAAATTACAGATGAGTTAGGGCCAAAGCAACCTAAAAGAGAAAACAGGAAAGGTCTTTTGATTAAGAGCCTCTGTTGGCCTTGTGTGTATTTCATGTTTCTCCACGCCTTTCCTGTTGCCCGATTCTTAGCCATTTTGCTTCTTGTTTATTCTTTCAGCAGTGGATAAGTAGGGCAAGGGAAATAGTAAATAAATTTTAGTATAATTTACCTTGTACTCTTTAATAATAAAAGGTCCAGTGACAAGAAAATTTCAAAGTTTTGGCTAAGCTTTAGGTAGGGATATGGATGTGAATTCCAAGACATATTGTTAAGTGAAAAAAACAAAACCCAAGGTGAGAATCGTGTGTATATATGCAATTTCTGTTAAAAGGGTGAAAATAATATTTATATTTATGCATAAATGTTTTGGGGAAGCTACACAAGAAACCGATAACATTAGTTGCCCCTGAAAAGAGGAACTGGGTGACTGGTGGACAGGGTGAAAAGGAGAGTTTTCACTGGATACTCTTTTGTATGTCTTAAATTTTAAACCATGTGTTTGCATTACCTATTTAACAGATAATAATATTTTTTAAAAAGTACTGGCTAAGAGAGATTTAGGAATCTCAATCCTTTCTTCTAAGAGGCACCATGGTATAATAGAAAGAGCACTGTTTGAGGAGTGAAAAAAAAGAACTGGTTCTGAAACCCAGTCTGCTACTTACTAGTTTTGTGACCTTGGCCAAGTTCCTTAAGTTAGCTGAATCTCAGTTTGAGCATCAATAAAATCAATATAACAAAAACTACTTTGTGAGGATTAGACATTATATAAAACTGTCTTGTGCTTACTAAATAGTAGCTATTATTCTGTGGATTTCAATTATCCCTGCTATCCATTACCACCAATTATGTGTTGGATATTGATTAAAGGCAACCTGAGGTATGAATGAGGTCTAAGAGTCTTAAGTTACAGTTATCAATAACTACCTGGGAGGAGGAACTAATCATTCTTTTAAAAATTGTATTCAGGTACTTTTTGGGTCTTAGGCGCAAAAGCCCAAGGAGTTTTTAAGGCTTCTTAAGGACTATCCCAAAACAAGCAATATCTCAAACTATCCCAAAACAACCAACCAATAGAGTTGGCATTTAATGATGGCCAACTCTATAATGCAATTCCATATTGGTCGTCCCTCCCTCCCTGCTTCACTCCCCTTTGCCTACCTGTTTCTTGGAACTGCTTGCCCTAATAAAGTAATAGCACACAAGCCTTTTGCCTCAGAGTATGTATACTTTCCGGAGAAACCCAAGCTTAGACTAGGGCCTGCCTAATTCTATGAAAGAGTCTGGGACTGGGTAGCAGATACTATTGGTGCCCCGCCCTTATACTGTCAGGCCTTAATATCAATAGGGCTCACTTTCCTGAATGCCAGCATTTGCATCTCTTGCTCTGCTAGAGGGCTTTCTTTGCCACCCTCAATCAATATTTTTTCCCATTTTATGGGATGTCTTTTAATTTTCTTGACAGTGTAGTTTGCCCCACAAAAGTTTTTAATTTTGATGAAGCCCAATCTGTCAAATTAATTTTTTTTATCACTTGTCCTTTTGGTATTGTAGCTAAGAAATCATTGCCTAACCCAAGGTCACTAAGATTTGCTCCTATGTTTTCTTCTAGTAGTTTTATATTTGACCTTTAGGTCTATGATCCATTTTTAGTTAATTTTTGTGTATGGTTCAGGTAGGGGTCCAATTTCATGCTTTCACATGTGGATATCCAGTTGTCTCAGCACCACTTGTTGAAAAGATTATTTTTCCCCATTGAATTGTCTTGGCACTCTTCTGGAAAATCAACTGACCATAAATGTAAGAGTTTATATCTGGATTCTCCATTTTATTCTATCGATATATTTGTCTATCCTTATGCCAGTACCAGGCTGTCTTGATTACTATAGTTTTGTCATAAGGTTTGAAATTGGGAAATGTGAGTCCTTCAACTTCGGTCTTCTTTTTCAAGATTGTTTTGGCTGTCACCATTGCTTTTTGATTTATATTTTTTGGATATTAAGAAATCCTTTTGGACTCCAAAGCCGTAAAATATTTTTCTATATAGTTTTCTAAAAGTTTTATCATTTGCCATTCGTATTTAGACATTTGATCTATTTGGAATTTATTTTAGTGCGTGGTGAGAGGTAGGGGTCTAATGTCATGCTTTTAAATTGTATTAACACTTTTTTTTTAATTATTTTATTTTATTTATTTTTCCCCCAAATCCCCAGTAGATAGTTGTATGTCATAGGTGCACATCCTTCTAGTTGCTGTATGTGGGACGCGGCCTCAGCATGGCCAGAGAAGCGGTGCGTCGGTGTGCGCCCGGGATCCGAACCTGGGCCGCCAGCAACGGAGCGCGTGCACTTAACCGCTAAGTCACGGGGCCGGCCCCTATTAACACTTTTTTTTAAGTCCATTCTTTTTTCCACTGATCCACAAAGCAAAACCTGTCATAAACCAAGTTTCCATAAAGGTGGGGTTCCGTTTGGGTATCCTATTCTTTTTCATTGGTCATTTTGTCTGTCCCTAAACCAGGACCACACTTGCCTTAATTACTTTAACTTTTTAATTAGGTAATCTGTAAGGCAAATTTCCCCATCTTGTTCTTCACGAGTATATTTTTGGCTCTTACATGTAAATTATAGATACAATTTGACAAGTTACACACACACACAAAAACAACTTCATTTGGATTTTGGTTGGAATTGCATTGAATCTATAGATCAATTTGGGAAGAACTGATTTTTTTAAAAAAACAATATTGTCTTATAGTCAATAAACATGATATATCTCTTCATTTACTTAGATTGGGCCACAGTGTTACAGAGTTCCAGGGGTGTCTTTCTCACCCTAAGATCCATTTAGTTCTCTCCTTTATGCCCCCTGTCTTTTTCTTTTTCTTTTTTTTTTTTTTTCGTTTCCTCAGTATTTATTTATTTATTTATTTATTTTGATTTTTATTGATATTTTAATGGTTTCTAACATTGTGAAATTTTGGGTTGTACATTTTTGTTTGTCCATCACCCCATATATGACTCCCTTCACCCCTTGTGCCCACCCCCCACCCCCACTTCCCGGGTAACCACAGTCCAGTTTTCTCTGTCCATGTGTTGGTTTATATTCCGCATATGAGTGAGATCATACAGTGTTTGTCTTTCTCTTTCTGGCTTATTTCACTTAACATAATACGCTCCAGGCCCATCCATGTTGTTGCAAATGGGACGATTTTGTCTTTTTTTATGGCTGAGTAGTATTCCATTGTATATATATACCACATTTTCTTAATCCAATCGTCAGTCGAGGGACACTTAGGTTGCTTCCACTTCTTGGCTATGGTGAATAATGCTGCAATGAACATAGGGGTGCATAAGCCTCTTTGGATTGTTGATTTCAGGTGCGTTGGATAGATTCCCAGTAGTGGGATGGCTGGATCATAGGGCATCTCTATTTTTAATTCTTTGAGGAATCTCCATACCGTTTTCCATAGAGGCTGCACCAATTTGCATTCCCACCAGCTGTGTATGAGGGTTCCTGTTTCTCCACATCCTCTCCAACATTTGTTGTTTTTTGTCTTGGTGATTATAGCCATTCTAACGGGCGTGAGGTGGTATCTTAGTGTTGTTTTGATTTGCATTTCCCTGATGATTAGTGATGTTGAGCATCTTTTCATGTGCCTATTGGCCATCTGTATATCTTCCTTGGAGAAGTGTCTGTTCATTTCCTCTGCCCATTTTTTGATCGGGTTGTTTGTTTCTTTGTTGTTCAATTGTGTGAGTTCTTTATATATTATGGAGATCAACCCCTTGTCAGATGTATGTTTTGCAAATATTCTCTCCCAGCTGGTTGGTTGTTTGTTCATCTTGATTCTGGTTTCATTTGTCTTATAAAAGCTCTTTAGTCTGATAAAGTCCCACTTGTTTATTTTTTCTTTAGTTTCCCTAGTCTGGGTAGGCATGTCATCCGAAAAGATTCCTTTAAACCCAATGTCAAATAGTGTGTTGCCTATATTTTCTTCTATGAGTTTTATAGTTTCAGGTCTCACCTTCAGGTCTTTGATCCATTTTGAGTTAATTTTTGTGAATGGCGATAGCACATGGTCCACTTTCATTCTTTTGCATGTGGATGTCCAGTTTTCCCAACACCATTTATTGAAGAGACTTTCCTTTCTCCATTGCATGTCCTTAGCACCTTTGTCGAAAATTAGCTGTCCGTATATGTGTGGTTTTATTTCTGGGCTTTCAATTCTGTTCCATTGATCTGTGTGTCTGTTTTTGTACCAGTACCATGCTGTTTTGATTACTATTGCTTTGTAGTATGTTTTGAAGTCAGGAATTGTGATGCCTCCTGCTTTGTTCTTTTTCTTTAGGATTTCTTTAGCTATTCGGGGTCTTTTGTTGCCCCATATAAATTTTAGTATTCTTTTTTCTATTTCTGTGAAGAATGTCATTGGGATTCTGATTGGGATTGCATTGAATCTGTAGATTGCTTTAGGTAATATAGACATTTTAACTATGTTTATTCTTCCAATCCACATGCATGGGATATCTTTCCATTTCTTTATGTCATCGTAGATTTCCCTGAATAATGTCTTGTAGTTCTCATTGTATAGGTCCTTCACCTCCTTGGTAAGATTTATTCCTAGGTATTTTATTCTTTTTGATGCAATTGTAAATGGTATTATCTTTTTGAGCTCTCTTTCTGTTAGTTCATTATTAGCATATAGAAATGCAACTGATTTTTGTAGATTGATTTTGTACCCTGCAACTTTGCTGTAGTTGTTGATTGTTTCTAACAGTTTTCCAACAGATTCTTTAGGGTTTTCTATATATACAATCATGTCGTGCAAATAGTGAGAGTTTCACTTCTTCGTTACCTATTTGGATTCCTTTTATTCCTTTTTCTTGCCTAATTGCTCTGGCCAAAACCTCCAGTACTATGTTGAACAGGAGTGGTGAGAGTGGGCAGCCCTGCCTCGTTCCTGTTCTCAGAGGAATGGCTTTCAGTCTTTCCCCGTTGAGTACGATGTTAGCTGTGGGTTTGTCATATATGGCCTTTATTATGTTGAGGTACTTTCCTTCTATTCCCATTTTATTGAGAGTTTTTATCATAAATGGATGTTGTATCTTGTCAAATGCCTTCTCTGCGTCTATTGAGACGATCATGTGGTTTTTATTCTTTGTTTTGTTGATGTGATGTATCACGTTGATTGATTTGCGGATGTTGAACCATCCCTGCGTCTCTGGTATAAATCCCACTTGATCATGGTGTATGATCCTTTTAATATATTGTTGTATTCGGTTTGCCAATATTTTGTTGAGGATTTTTGCATCAATGTTCATCAGCGATATTGGCCTGTAATTTTCTTTCTTTGTATTGTCTTTGTCTGGTTTTGGTATCAGGGTGATGTTGGCCTCATAGAATGATTCAGGAAGTGTTCCATCTTCCTCTATTTTTTGCAATAGTTTGAGGAAGATGGGTATTAAATCTTCTTTGAATGTTTGGTAAAATTCACTGGAGAAGCCATCTGGTCCTGGACTTTTATTTTTTGGGAGGTTTTTGATTACTATTTCAATCTCTTTACTTGTGATTGGTCTATTCAGATTCTCCATTTCTTCTTGGTTCAATTTTGGGAGGTTGTATAAGTCTAAGAATTTATCCATTTCTTCTAGATTGTCCAATTTGTTGGCATATAATTTCTCATAGTATTCTCTTATAATCCTCTGTATTTCCATGGTATCCGTTGTAATTTCTCCTCTTTCATTTCTAATTTTATTTACTTGAGCCTTTTCTCTTTTTTTCTTAGTTAGCCTGGCTAAGGGTTTGTCTATTTTGTTTATCTTCTCGAAGAACCAACTCTTTGTTTCATTAATCCTTTCTACTGTTTTTTTGGTCTCAATATCATTTATTTCTGCTCTGATTTTTATTATTTCTCTCCTTCTGCTGGCTTTGGGCTTTGTTTGTTCTTCTTTTTCTAGTTCTGTTAGGTGTAATTTAAGGTTGCCTATTAGGGCTTTTTCTTGTTTGTTAAGGTGGGCTTGTATCGCTATGAGTTTCCCTCTCAGGACCGCTTTTGCTGCGTCCCATATGGTTTGATATGGCATGTTATCATTTTCGTTTGTTTCCAGATAGTTTTTGATTTCTCCTTTAATTTCATCAATGATCCATTGGTTGTTCAGTAGCATGTTGTTTAATCTCCACATTTTTGTCACTTTCCCAGTTTTTTTTTCCTGGTTCATTTCCAGTTTCATAGCCTTATGGTCTGAAAAGATGCTTGTTATGATTTCAATCTTCTTAAATTTATTGCGGCTTGCTTTGTTTCTCAACATATGGTCTATCCTAGAGAATGTTCCATGCGTGCTTGAGAAGAATGTGTAGTCAGCTGTTTTTGGGTGGAGTGCTCTGTATATGTCTACTAGGTCCATCTCGTCCAGTTTTTCATTTAAGTCTAATATTTCTTTATTAACTTTTTGTCTGGATGATCTATCCATTGCTGTAAGTGGGGTGTTAAGATCCCCTACTATTATTGTGTTGTTGTTGATTTCTCCTTTTAGGTTTGTTAATAGTTGTTTTATGTACATTGGTGCTCCTATGTTGGGTGCATATATATTTATAAGTGATATGTCTTCTTGATGGAGTGTCCCTTTTATCATATTTCCCTTCTTTGTCTTTCTTAACCTGTTTTATCTTGAAGTCTACTTTGTCTGATATGAGTATGGCAACACCTGCTTTCTTTTGTTTGCCATTAGCTTGGAGTATTGTCTTCCATCCTTTCACTCTGAGCCTGTGCTTGTCTTTAGTGCTAAGATGTGTTTCCTGAAGGCAGCATATTGTTGGGTCTTGCTTTTTAATCCATCCTGCCACTCTGTATCTTTTGATTGGAGAGTTCAATCCATTTACATTTAGGGTAATTATTGAAATATGAGGGCTGAATGTTGCTGTTTTGTCACTTATTTTCTGGTTCTTTTGCATTTCCTTTGTTTCTTGTCCCATTTGTTTTGGACTGCCAATTCAGTTTGGTTGTTCTGTCTTATGATTCTTCTAGTTTTCTCTTTGTTTATCATATGTGGTTTTAATTTGATTATTTGTTTAGTGGTTACCTTGAGGTTTGGGCGAAAAATCTTCTGTATGAGATAGTCCATTATCTGATAGCCTCCTATTTCCTTATACTAAGTCAATTCAGTCACTTTCCTCTTCCCCTTCTAAGTTGCTCTTGTTATACCTTATTCTATCTTGTGTTGTGGCTGTGTGTTTACAGTGATGAGGTTAAATTTATTTTTGGTGAATTTCTTCCTTTGATCTTTGAGTTTAGTATTTAAGTGGTTGCTAACCTATTCCGGTAAAGATCTACTATTTCTCTGATTTTGTCTACCTACTTTTCTCCTTACTCCAAGCTTTGTGTTCCCTTTCTCTTCTTTTTTTCAGGCCTGAGGGCCTTCTTGAGTATTTCTTGTAGTGGGGGTCTCGTGGCCATGAACTCCCTTAGCTTTTGTTTATCTGGGAGAGTTACTATTTCTCCATCATATTTGAAGGATATTTTTGCTGGATAGAGTATTCTTGGCTGAAAGTTTTTGTCTTTCAGTATTTTGAATATATCATTCCAGTCTCTTCTAGCCTGAAAAGTTTCTGTTGAGAAATCCGCTGAGAGCCTGATGGGAGTTCCTTTGTACGTTATTTTTTGTTTTTGTCTAGCTGCCCTTAATATTGTTTCTTTGTCGTTGACCCTGGCTAGCCTTACCACTAGGTGTCATGGTGAAGGCCTTTGTCTGTTAATATATATAGGAGTCCTGTTGGCTTCGCTTACTGGTATTTCCTGCTCCTTCCCCAGATTTGGGAAATTTTCAGCTATTATTTCCTTGAATAGGCTCTCTGTTCCTCTTTCCCTCTCCTCTCCCTCAGGAATACCTATAATTCTTATGTTACATTTTCTAATAGAGTCCGATATTTCTCGGAGTCTTTCTTCATTTCTTTTTAGTCTTAGTTCTCTCTCTTCTTCCATCTGGAGTATATCTGTATTCCTATCCTCTAAAGTACTAATTCTTTCCTCCATATTGTCAGCTCTGTTCTTTAAAGATTCCAGATTCTCCTTTATCTCCTCCATTGTGTTCTTCATCTCCATCAGCCCTGATAGGTTTTTCTTTATGATTTCAATCTCTTTTGTGAAGAAACTCCTAATCTCATTTAATTGTTTGTCTGTGTTGTCTCGTATTTTGTTGAGTGTTTTTATGATAGCTATTTTGAAATCTCTGTCATTTAGTTTATGGATTTCTGTGTCTTCGGGGTTGATTTCTGGGTGCTTGTCATTTTGTTTCTGGTCTGGTGATTTCATATATTTTTGCATTGTGGTTCCTGTGTTGGTTTTGATTTTCCTCATCCTGGAAGTCTCTGGTTGCAATTTCCACCTGCCGCCACTGTCTGGTGGTAAAGGGCTGTGTAGTCTAAGCCCCCTGCGCTCTGCCCCAGTTTTTCTGCTGCGATCCGCAGTTTTGTTTTGTTTTGTTTTGTTTCTTTTCCCCACTGCGATCCATGGGTCCAGTCCAGTTTATTCAGGTCTGCCTCGGACCGCTAGATCTGGTCGAGCTGCAGACTCCGGGTTGCGGGGAGGGGGGAGCTCTCTCTTTTGCCCTCTGGGTCCCTGACGTGGGAGGCTTCTCGTTTGCCCCTCTTTATCCGCTCTCTGGGTTGCTCAGATGTTGATGGTAGCCCTGTGGCTCCTCTGAGCCCTCTGTGCGGGAGTTTCCCACTGGCTGAGAGAGCCCGAAGAGCTACAGTTTCCCGCCGAGGGCCGCCCCTCCCCCCTCTCTGGGAGCCGCGCGGACCGGATCGATGATCTGATGGGGAGGGAGCGGAGTTCTCCTTACCTCTCCCCACTTCCTCCGGGGGCCCAGCACGTTCCGCTCTCAGATGTGCGGCAGTGTGGATCCCTCCGCTCCAGCTTTTCACTGTCTGGGATTCCGTTGTTGGTCTGTGGCTGTTACTTTTGTTGTATTTTGTGGGGGAAGAATTCACGGGAAAGCTCACTCCGCCATGATGCTGACGTCACTCCCCCCTGTCTTTTTCTTGAGCTTAAAGAGAATGCTCTCAACATATCAAATTAGGAATAATGTTAGCTGTGATATTTGGTAGATAATCTGGTTAGAAAGGTCCTTTTTATTCCTTGTTTGTTAGGAAGCGTTTTTCAAACATCATAAGTGTGTTGAATATTTACAAACATGTTTTGTTTCAAATATTAAACTAATCCTGGATTTATGAGATATACTCATCCTGGTAATGATGTATTATCTCTTTTATATATTGTCAGATTCCATTTTATAACTGAACTTCTTTAGAATTTTCACTATTAAGATTTTCATATGGTCCTGATGGTTCTCTACTGTTTTAGTCAGGTTATACTGATATATTGATATCAAGCTTATACTAGCTTTTAAATAGAGTTGGGGAGTTAATCTTCTTTTTCTATTCTCTGATATAGTTTGTATAATATCAGAATTGTATGTTCCTTGACTGGTAGAACTATGGGTCTAAAGTTTGCTTTGCAGGAAGATTTTAATTTACTGACAATTTATTTCATGGCTATAGAACTACTATTTAGAGATTCAATTTCTTCTTAAGATAGCTGTAGGAAGTTACGTTTTCTGAGACCATAAATTTGATTCTAGTTTTCAAAAGTTTTAGCATAAACTTGATTATAATATCTTGTTATGTTTTTAATGTTGGAAGCATTTCTAGCTCAGTCCGCCTTTTGATTCATATTATCATTTATTTGTGCATTTTCTTTTTTTCTTGACCAAATTTGTTAAAAATTTGCTGCTTTTATTATTCTTTTCCATTGGCCTCGTATAAATTTGTTTACTATGTCATTACCTTCTTCCCTTATTCTTACTGTTTCCTTCCTTCTATTTTATTTATTCTGCTGTTTCTTCTCTAACTTAAGTTTTATGCTTTGAGCATTACTTTCTAGCCTCTCTTCATTTCTAATAGAAGAAAAAAACGTTTTTTTTTTTTTTGAGGAAGATCAGCCCTGAGCTAACATCCATGCTAATCCTCCTCTTTTTGCTGAGGAAGACCGGCTTTGAGCTAACATCTATTGCCAATCTTCCTCCATTTTTTCCCCCAAAGCCCCAGTAGATAGTTGTATGTTGTAGTTGCACATCTTTCTAGTTGCTGTATGCGGGACTCGGCCTCAGCATGGCTGGAGAAGCGGTGCGTAGGTGCGCGCCAGGGATCTGAACCCGGGTCGCTAGTAGCAGAGCGCGCGCACTTAACCGCTAAGCCACGGGGCCGGCCCTATTCATTCACTTTTAAAGGAAAACTTCATCTTTTCCTTTAAACCCTTGAATATATTTATAAAAGCTGCTTTAAAGTCCATGTCTACTTATTCCAACATTTAGGGTTGTCTCTGTTTCTACTATTTTGTCTCTTGATTAAGGGTCACATTTCCCTGCTTCTTGAGTTACATGTCTAGTAATTTCTTACTGTATGTGGATCAGTTTTGGATGCTACATTGTGAGGAATTGTATTATATTGTCTTTTTTGTGTGTGTGAGGAAGACTGGTTCAGAGCTAACATCCATTGCCAATCTCCTCTTTTTGCTGAGGAAGATCAGCTCTGAGCTAACATCTGTGCCCATCTTCCTCTCTTTTTTCTTTGTATATGGGATGCCACCACAGCATGGCCTGATGAGCAGTGCATTGGTCTGCGCCCAGGATCCAAACCTGCGAACCCCGAGTCGCCGCCGAAGCGGAGAGTGCGAACTTAACCACTACGCCACTGGGCGGCCCCCCTATATTGTCTTTTTTTAAAGAGTGTGGAGTTTTATTCTGGCAGGTTGTTGATTATACTGATTTACCTTGATCCTATTCCGGTTTTGCCCTTAGTGCTAGGTGATGGACCATACTGGGGTTTCAGCTGAATGCCCAAAGTACTCAGTAAGATCTCTCCAGTCTGAGTGGATTGGAATTCCACAATCTTCCAGCACTGATGTTTCTGTTAAGTTCTCAGTCCCTCAACAGTCACTACTGGTAGGCCTCAGATGGTCTTGCCTTGCCTCTGTGCAGCCAAGCACTTAGCCCATAGTCCTGAAGATAACTTCCCCACAGACATTTGAGATTCTCTTCTTCACAGCTCTGTCATTTTAGGTATACTGACCCACAAATTGCAGCCACCTCAGCAGCCCACATTCTGACCTCTGCCTCCTCTCCCTAGCAATACTGCTGCTCTGCACTTGGGTCCACCTCTGTCCACCACACACCAAAAAAGTGCCCTCATCCAGAAAGGCAGGGCAAACATAAAGTTCACCTTATCTTGAGGATCGTTGTCCTGCACTGTTGTCCACTGCCTGAAAACAGTTGCTTTGTATATTTTGCTACTTTTATAGCTTATGGCACAAGGCTAAGCCCAGTATCAGTTAATCCACCACGTCTAGAAGCACCAATCTCCATCATTTTCTAATAGGCAATATTTTTCTCATTCAGTTTAAAGATTTTCAAATTTCCATTGTTTTCTAATTGATTCATGAGTATGTTGCTTAGTCTCCAAACACATGAACTTTTATAATTGTTTTTTCAGTACATATTTCTTATTTAA
Organism: Diceros bicornis minor; assembly: GCF_020826845.1. Lineage (NCBI taxonomy): Eukaryota > Metazoa > Chordata > Mammalia > Perissodactyla > Rhinocerotidae > Diceros > Diceros bicornis. Next base: position 3,219,521 of record NC_080763.1, on the reverse strand, counting down.
TTCACTGTGATCAAAGAATGCAATATGTATAACATTCTTTTGAAATTTGTTCAGACTTTGTTTATAGCCCAATATACAGTCACAAATATTTTCACAAATATTCTACTTGAAAGAATGTGTATTCTGCAGTTTTGGGTGGAGTGTTCTAATATGTGTCCATTGAATCAAGTATATTAATTGTTTTATTCAAATTTTCTATACTCTTGTTGATTTTATTTTTTTGTGGGATTTGTCTCTAATTCCTTGTTGTTCCTGGTGATTTGATCTTTTCATTATAGTTAGTGACCCTTTGCTTTAAAATTTTACTTTTTCTGATACTAATAGATTTACACTAGCTTTTTTTTGTTTAGTATTTACCTGACATATCTTTTCCACTCTTTTATTTTCAAATTTTCTATATTCTTATGTTTAGCTATATCTTTTGTGAAGACTGAAAAATATATGTAGACATTCAGTTCAATCCTGTTTCATTACTGTGAAACAAGTGTCCCCCAGTAACATCAGGCAATAATAGCTTGTAATAAAATATGCTTCTTCCTTCATAGCAGTTTTCTGATTTTTTGTTTAGTTTTGGAAATTGGTACAACATAAGGAAGATTAGTAGCTGGAGGGTAGAAAATGATTGAGTTTATTAGAACCCAATGGAGAAAAAGGAAGTAAAAGAAATGAAGAAAATTCAAGCTGTGGGAGTGACTTTCAGATGAAATCAGATCTTACATGAGAGATCCAAGGATAAGAGAAAACAAGAAGTTATGGTTTTAGAATTTACAAGAAAGAGGAGGCATCAAACAGTGCAGTTTAAAGTTGGAACCAGTACAGCATCCAAAGCCTGGCCTAAAAGGATCTGAAATGCCCAAGAATAGGACTGTAAAAGACCAATAAAAGGATATAAATATCATCCAGAACTTAAAAAGCAAGATTTAAGGATCAAATCATAAGCATGATTTTGATGAGAATCTGTGTTTGTATATCTATAGGTAATCTGCACCCTGAGATTTTTGTATTCTAAATGGCTTACTGTATATGCTGTGCTGGTCAGGGATTCGTAATTCTCCTTCCCAAACCTTCTCTTCTTCTAGTATTCCTTATTTAAATAAGTGGCATCCACCTATTTGCTTAAGCCAGAAATCTGAAAGTCATCCTGGATTTATCCTTCCCTCACAATCCAATCTTATTGATTCTGCCTCTCAAATATCTCTTGAATCAGTCCACTTTTCCCTCCTCTTCTCTGCCAACACCCTAATTCATTTCCTCTAATTGCCTCCTAACTGGTCTCTCCACATACATTATTTGTGTGCCATCTCTCCTCCATTCTGCACATAGTGCCTAGAATGATCTTTTAAAAATGCAAGTGATCATGTCACTTCCCTGCTGAAACATATAAAACAATAAACAAAAAAACTTCAGTGGCTTCCCATTACTCTCAGAATAAAGACAAACACTTAATCAGGCCTCCAAGATCTGGATCTTCTCTCTCTATCCTGTAGTCATGTTGGCTTTCCTTTAAGTACTTCAAAAAATCAATTCAGGGGCCGGCTCAGTGGCACAAGTGGTTAAGTGTGCGCACGCTCCACTGTGGCGGCCCCGGGTTCGCCAGTTCGCTGGGTCGGATCCTGGGCGCGTACCGACGCCCCGCTTGGCAAGCCACAATGTGGCGGTGTCCCATATAAAGTGGAGAAAGAGGGACACATATGTGAGCCCAGGGCCAGTCTTCCTCAGCAAAAAAAAAAGAGGAGGATTGGCAGATGTTAGCACAAGGCTGATCTTCCTCACACACACACACAAAAAATCAATTCAGTGCTCTTCCCTCTGTCTAAACCATTTTCCCCTCTATTCTTTGCTTAGCCAACTTCTCATTTTTCTTGTTTTAGTTTTGATATCTCTAAAACTCATCTGACCCCCAAAATAGGTTACATAATCCCCTGTTGAAAGCTCCCATAGCATTTTGTACTACTACTGCATAAACTCAGTGCATTGGTAAATTCTTGTATAATGTTGGTCCCCCCTGGTCTACTACCAGCTCCATGATGGCTAGAACTATGTCTTATTCCTCTTTGCTCCTGTATCCCAGTCCCTGGCCTGTTGCTTGGCACATGACAGGATCTTAATATCTGGCAAATGATCAACTCACTAAAAGAATGAACAAATAAACGAATGAATGATGATTGAATAGAGAATTTGTGATATGACAGAGGAATATAAAGCAGAGCTCTAGTCCTCAGGTAGAAATCTAAGGAAATTCTCCCTTCAGAGGAGGATTAACAATTAACATGGGAAGGGGCCGGCCCGGTGGCGCAAGCGGTTAAGTGCGCGCGCTCCGCAGCGGCGGCCCGGGGTTCGCTGGTTCGGATCCCGGGCGCGCACCGACGCACTGCTTGGCAAGCCATGCTGTGGCGGCGTCCCATATAAAGTGGAGGAAGATGGGCACAGATGTTAGCCCAGGGCCGTCTTCCTCAGCAAAAAAAGAGGAGGATTGGCGGATGTTAGCACAGGGCTGATCTCCTCACAAAAAAAAAAAAAAAAAAAAAAAAAAAAAAACAATTAACATGGGAAACTTTTTTTTTTTTTTTGAGGAAGATCAGCCCTGAGCTAACATCCATGCTAATCCTCCTCTTTCTGCTGAGGAAGACCAGCTCTGAGCTAACATCCATTGCCAATCCTCCTCCTCCCCCCCCCCAAAGCCCCAGTAGATAGTTGTATGTCATAGTTGCACATCCTTCTAGTTGCCGTATGTGGGACGCGGCCATGAGGCCAGAGAAGCGGTGCGTCAGTGCATGCTCGGGATCCGAACCGGGGCCGCCAGCAGCGGAGCGTGTGCACTTAACCACTAAGCCTCGGGGCCGACCCAGAAACATTCTTTTTGAGGGCAACATGAATGGTTCTTTTATTATTCTTTATTTTTCCCTTTGTTCGGGTTTTTGTCTAAAAGAATTAGGCTCAGGATTTTGGTATACTCAAAACATACCAGTAAAATGCAGAAGGAAGAAAATCTGTGTCTCCATTTTTCAGATGAGAAAACTGAAGTTCAGAGATCAAAATTACTGTTTATGGTCTCACAGCAGTTTGGTGACCTTTGAATTATGATGATGCCATATGTTTTCTGTGTTTGACACTGAGGTATGGCCACTATTCCAAAACTGTTTTTATGATTAGATAAGGCCTATGATTAGATAGTCTGATACTGAAAAATTAATCATTGCAAATCCTTGAAGTGTTTCCAACTGGATGTCAGCATAATGTAGTAATCCTTCCTTCCTGAGGTAACAACGCTATTCTCAAAATAGAGGTTTTGCCTTGTATTAAAATAGATCATAACTAGGGTGAATCAAATTATGAAAAGAAAACTGTTTATGCACCAGACTTCCAGGGTATGAGTGTAATGGAAGTGCAATTCTCCCTAAATTTGTAATTCTCTTTCCTTTGGCCACAGCTCTTCCAACATAGCTTCCCAGCAATGTCATGCATTTTCCTTTAAACATTATGTTCTAGTTGTAATGACTAACACTGACAAATCTGTCTTCGACAGGAGTCTTCCTCATTGCCTGACCAGCCTGTCACCACTTCCCCTAAACGTAGGCTGGTTCTCAGTGAGTGACTTTTCAGACACTCCTTGTTGGTGTCTGGGCATGACCTCACAATCTAGCCAAATAAGTTTGAGAGGGTCCAGCAAACTCTTTGGGTTGAACGAGGCTGATTTCATTTTGTTTGCTTCAATCACAATCATCTACTTATTAAGACTCTTGGTCATCTTAAGGAAAAACTGACAGAATTTACTCAAAATGTTTGTGCAATGTAGCCTAGTACTATGGCAACAGAAACTAAATCACTGAAAGAACAAATTTTTTAGTGTAAAAATCATTATAAGTATGTGACTAAGAAAGGTCTCTATTCAAATTGTACCTCACATCTGGCCAATTACTTGAAAAAAATACCTAAAGTATTTTTGAACCAGCTCTCTAAGTGCTCAAAACTTTTAAATTGCCTGTGGGTATAATATTTTGTGCAGCTTACTTTTTTTTTCTTTTACATTCTCAACACACCAAAATGCTATAAGAATTATTAGGGACTGGTGTATTTAACAAAGTTATCACTAAGTTTTATTTCTCTATAATTTTTTATAGAGAATTTGTAATACATCTAATCACTTTAAAGGGAATGATAGAAAGGAGGGGATAAGAAGGTAAGACATGATTAAGAGTTTAACAAATAACTGGAAAGACTAACATACACAATACAACTATGCAGTGATAAATAGCAATATGTAATCAAATGCTAGATTGTACTGTAGCCAGAGTTAGTGAGGATGTAGAGAAATAAACAAGTTAAGATATTATTTCTGAGGAGGTAAATTGCTAAAATATTGTGTTTTAGAAAATTAAGAATATCTATTAAATTTTCTATCATGATTTTTCTTTTCCAAAATGCAGACATAAAATCTGGATACAAGTTTTACAACCAGGACTACTTTTTGTTTTTAATTTTTTTCATGGAAAATTTTAAACATATACAATAGGAAAATACATCTTCATGTACACATCACCAAGCCACACAAACTGTTTTATTTTCTTAGAATGCTCTTCCTTTAGAGATATTCACAAAGCTCACTTCCTCATATCTTTCAGAGTTTAACTCAAATCACCTAACAGAGGCCTTCTATGACCATTCTATTTAAAACTGTACCCCCAAAACTCCCTCTGTATCTCCCCTTTCTTATTTCTCACCATAACATTTATTACCTTCTAATATATACTTTTAAAAAATATTTTATTTCTTATCTGTTCACAATGCAATAAACTACATGAAGGCAAAGATTTTCAAATGTTTTCTTCATTGGTGTATCCCAGTACCTAGAACAATGCATGACACACAGAAGGGCTTAATAAATAAATAATGAATGAATGAATATGTATTTATGAGGTCAGATGTCCATGATATATTAAGTTTAAAAAAAATAGAAAAATTGCAACACAGTTTTGATAACATTTATACCATGCTGCAGGAAAAAAAAGTGGATTGTGACAGAGGTAGTAGCACTCACCAAATATTCCTCACTCTACACTCCACATTTCCCAGCTTACTTGCAGTTGGGCAGGGCTATTGTTACTAGTTATGGCCAATAAATTTTAAGTGGAAGTGGAGTATGTCAATTATGGGCTGAGGCAGTAAAAAGTCCATGTGTGATTTTATAGTCTCAATGGGTAAAGGACAGTCTCTTCAATAAATGGTGTTGGAAAAACTGGACCACTACATGCAAAAGAATGACACTGAACCACTACCTTACACTATACACAAAAATCAACTGAAAATGGATAAAAGACTTGAATGTAAGACCTGAAACCATAAAATTCCTAGAAGAAAACATAAGGGGTAAGCTCCTTGATATCAGTCTTGGCAATGATTTTTTGGACTTGACACCAAAGGCAAAGGCAGAAAAGCAAAAAATAAACAAGTGCACCTACATCAAACTAAAGAGCTCTGCACAGCAAAGGAAATCATTAACAAAATCAAGAATCAATCTACTGAATGAGAGAAAATGTTTGCAAATCATATATCTGATAAGGGGCTAATATGAAAATATATAAAGAAGTCATACAACTCAATAGCAAGACAACAAACAATCCTATTGAAAAATGGGTGGAGGAGCTGAACAGACATTTTTTCAAAGAATATATACAGAGAGCCAAAAGGCACATGAAAAAATGTTCGACCTCACTAATCAGGGAAATGCAAATCAAAACAATTAGATATCATCTCACACTTGTTGGGATGGCTATTATCAACAAGACTAGAAACAACAAGTGTTGATGAGGATGTGGAGAAAAGGGAACCCTGTGCACTGTTGGTGTGAATGTAAATTGGTGCAGCCACTATGGAAACAGTATGGAGGTTCCTCAAAAAATTAAAAATAGAACTACCATATGATCCAACAATTCCACTTCTGATTATTTATCCAAACGAAGTGAAATCACTATCTTGAAAAGATATATGCACCCCCATGTTCACAGCAGCATTATTTACAATAGCCAAGATGTGGAAACAACCTAAGTGGCCATCAACAAATGAGTGGATAAAGATATTTTGGTATATATGTATACACAGTGAAATATTATTCAGCCATAAAAAAGGAAATCCTGCCATTTGTAACAATGGATGGACCTTGAGGGCATTATGATAAGTAAAATAAGTCAGAGAAAAGATAAATACTGCATCTCACTTATATGTGGAACCCAAAAAACATAAAATAAAAGAACCAAATTCATAGATACAGAGAATAACTTTGTGGTCAAAAGGTAAACTTCCAGTTATAAAACAAATAAGTTCTGGGGATGTAATGTATAGCATGGTGACTATATTTAACAATACTGTATGGTATAGTTGAAAGTTGCTGAGAGTAAATCTTAAAATTTCTCATCACAAGAAAAAAACAAATTTGTAACTGTATGTGGTGATGGATGTTAAAACTAAAACTAACCTTATTGTGTGATCATTTCACAATATATACATATATCAAATTATGATGTTACACACCTAAAACTAATACAATATTATATGTTAATTATATCTCAATTAAAAAAAAGAATCCATAAAATAAATAAAAATCAACTAGAGGATACACCAATGATTCCATTAAACTAGAAGTTGAGACTGTCACCTGGCTATCTTGGGCTCCTCATGGCAAGTAAGCCAACAGGCAAAAAATGAGGTCACTGCACTCACTGGAGTGACTGAATTTGACTATTAAGGAGACATTGGGTTCCTACGGCACAAACCGGTTAACGTGTGGAATACAGGAGAACTTTGGGGTACCTCTTACAACTCTTGTGTTCTGTGATAAATTTTATAATTGATTTCACTCTCTCCTAAATTATAAAATTCACAGGATTTCTGTTGCTCAGGAGAAACTCATTGAAAACATAGGGCCAGAAGTGTAATATAAGAAAACAAGGCCATGTTTCTTAAGGTTAGTGTTGTTTATTTTTATTTTTTTATTGATGTCATAATAGTTTATAACATTGCAAACTTTTATTTGTACATTATTTGTCAGTCACCATCTAAATGCGCCCCTTCACCCCTTGTGCCCATCCCCCCAACCCCCTCGTTCCCTGCTAACTACCAGACTGTTCTCTTTGTCCAAGTGTTAGTTTATCTTCCACATATGAGTGAAATCATGCACCATTTGTCTTTCTCTTTCTGGCTTATTTCGCTTAACATAATACCCTCCAGGTCCCTCCATGTTGTTGCAAATGTGACGATTTTGTCTTTTTTTATGGCTGAGTAGTATTCCATGGTATATATATACACCACATCTTCTTTATCCAATCATCAGTCGAGGGGCACTTGGGTTGCTTCCATGTCTTGGCTATAGTGAATAATGCTGCAATGAACATAGCGGTGCATAAGCCTCTTTGGATTCTTGATTTCAGGTTCATTGGGTAGATTCCCAGTAGTGGGATAGCTGGATCATAAGGTAATTTTTTGAGGAATCTCCATACTATTTTCCATAGAGGCTGCACCAGTTTGCATTCCCACCAGCAGTGGATTAGGGTTCCCATTTCTTCGTAGCCTTTCCAGCATTTTTTTTTTTTTGTCTTGGTGATTACAGCCATTCTGACGGGTGTAAGATGATATCTTAGCGTGGTTTTGATTTGCATTTCCCTCATGATTAGTGATGTTGAGCATCTTTTCCTGTGCCTATTGGCCATCTGGATATCTTCCTTGGAAAACTGTCTGTTCATGTCCTCTGCCCATTTTTTGATCAGGTTGTTTTTTTGTTGTTCAGTTGTGTGCATTCTTTACATACTATGGAGAGTGACCCCTTGTCAGATATACGCTTTGCAAATTCTTGCAGCTGGTGGGCTGTCTTTTCATTTTGATCCTGGTGCTCATTTTTATGTCTTATATATCCTTTTGTATGTATGAGGATAAAAACAAGGGGGGACACACAGATGTGGATGCCATCAGCCACATGGATATTTGAAGTTGTGAAAATTCATGAATCAGTAAGAGTTAACTGAAATTTAAATCTCACAGATAAGCAGAAAGTATAATTTCTGGCAGACTATATAGGGTATTAATTCTTTGAACAGTACTGGTTAAGAATAAAATACTTAGCAATTTCACTGTTGAAATTTATGGTATAAGGCAAGGAAGGGGAGCTACCAGCTATGTCACTTTGGCAAATTATTTACCATCTCTGCACTCCTTTCCTAATCTGTAAGATGGCGACACGTACTACTTAGGGAGGACGCTTTGGAAATGGGAGCTCAGAGAAAAGTCATTTTTCTTCTCCTCACCCAGGTCTCTCAATCTCAGCAGTACCGACATTTCCGGTTAGGTATCTCTTTGCTGAGGGGCGCTGCCCTGTGTATTTTAAGACGTTTAGCAGCGCACGTGGTCTCTACGCACCTCCAGCCTCTAGCATCTGAGAGAGGCCACTAACATCTCTCCCGAGGCGCTGCAACTGTTTCCTGGGAGGACCAGCGTCATCGAAAAGGGTTCTGAGGAAGAAAGAAAACACGTCTCGAAGGAGTAGAATGCAGTGGCCCCACCTGTCACAGGGGTGACTCACACAACCGGGGAAGAGACGTTTGTAGAGCTGCCAGTGAGGAGCCCAATCGTAATGACTGGACTGACTGACGAGAAGTGGTGACAAGAGGCCGAGCCTTTTGTCTCTGAGAACCAGAGTCCCACACTGGCCACCCCTTACAGCGCTTAGCTGATTCAAAAAGAGAACTGGTTCCAGACAGACCGAGACACTGACAGAGTATGCCCTAGAAAGCAAGCTCCAGGACTCAGTCCGGCGCCGCCAGGGTGTGGAGTCCCCGGGCAGCTTCGGCGACGCCCGCGCGCGGCCGCCCCCGCAGGCCCCGCCCCCGCCCCGCGCGCGGCCGCCCCCGCAGGCCCCGCCCCGCGCGCTGACGCTCCCCCAGGCCCCGCCCCGCCCTCCCGGAGGCACCTCCGCCTCTGGCCGCCCGCGCGGGCCTTGCGTCAGCGAGGCGGGGCCTGGGGGCTGCGTTGGCGCTGCCACGTCTTGGCGGCGGCGACTGTGGCGCGGAAGGTGAGCTGGACCTGAAGCCGGATCCAGATCCGGTGCTGGGTCCCGGGTGTTTGAGAGTCCGACGGGGCTGGAGAGGAGCGCGCACCGCGGGGCCTCGGCGGGTGAGGGGGCGACAGCGGGGCCGGGCGGGGCCCTGAGTGCCGCGGCCTGCCTTCCGATTATCCAACAGGTGTGCCTCTGCCCCGGGCGGGACGGCTGGGCCGGGGCCGTTCGGGGCCCGGACATTCCTCTTGGCCAGGCGGGGACACGTAGGGGTGGCGGGGTTCGGAGCGACCTGAGCGGACGCGCGCCTGGGGCAGGGGTTAGGGACTAGGCCACTGGTCCAGCCGCGCAGGGCCAGCAGGGAGGAGCAGGGACCGGCGCCGAAACCAACGCCGCGCCTCGCTGGCAGTCGAGCCCGTCGCTCCAGTCTCCGGCGCCCTCGGTTCTGAACAATACGAACGCCTGGGCGCCCTTTCCTGCTTCCTTCCCGGGACGCACGCACGGCGGCCAGGGGCCGCGTGAGGACCGGCGCCTGCACTGACCAAATCGGGGCTTTCACGCGGGGAGGAGGGACAGCCTTTGTGTCTTTCCCGGGGTTTCTATCCTGAGGAAGAGTGCTGTGGTTTCTGTTACAGGCGCTGATGTTCATGGAAACCCAACTTGAAAATTCTGTGCAGAATTGAACGGGCGATTATGGGATTAGTTTTGTTAGGATGTCCACTCATGAACGAATCCTAGACTGGGTCTCAAGAAATCATTTAGATCAGGTCTGTTTAGGCAGGATTCGCTGATATTTTTAAGAATAGAGCTGCCTGTCTGTTACGATGATGTAAAGATTGGCGTCAGTGGAGGACGGTATTGTAGAGCTCAAGATGGGAAAACAAAACAGGAGGATTCTAGTCTCAGTTCACTTATTTGCTGTCATCTCGGGGTCAGGTCATGGAAGCTCCACGTGCTCCAGCTTCCTAGTCGCTAGACTGGCAATGCCGAGATTATAGGGATCAAACACACTATCAGAAAAGACTAAAAAATTCTCAAGTGAAATGTACTTGCACAATTTAAAAAATATGGCCAGGCCTGTTAAAATCATCAGCAAATGAAGTGTTCTTTAGATTCAAAATTTAGTCAAATTATTATTGAAATTTTTATAAAATGTATGTAGACGAACCCTAAAGTCTCAAACAGCAAAAGTACCCCCTGCCTCCATTCACCATATACTGCAGTACTGTGGTGATGCCCCAAGAGCTCTTGAAATAAGCCAGTTTACATTTGGCATTACATTATGCTTTTAAAATTTTAATATCCATTTTAAAAAATCTTCATTCCCATTGTGTCTATTACTTGTTGCTCTCAATTGCTTGCTTCTAGCAGCAGCTCCTCCGTTTGTATTCTATTGGGCTATAAAGGCTGGGAAACCAAATCGTTGAAATTGTGTCCAAATAGTAGTCAACTGAATGAAAACATGATGTGATCTTACTAAAAATGAATTTGGTATATGGTTTTTGTGATATCACTTGTGGCAGTTTGGGAATCTTTTCTTCTGGATTTTCTGAAATGTGGCCTCCAGAGAAGTGGTATTCGTTATTCATTCACTACACGTTTATTGGGCTAAGGTTAGGGATATACGGGCCTCGAAAATGTATGCTAATTTAGCAGTTAAAAAGGAAAGGTTCTTGATAAGTATTTAGGGAGGATTAAGGTTTACTAAAATCTTTAAAATAAGACCCCAATGATGATGATGAGATTCAACTTCAACCTGCAATTCTGTTCACTGAAATTTCCTAGTTTTGCAGTACCTGGGACACCTAAGGTGCTAAAACACTATTTCTCTTATAAACTACATCAATTTACTATTTTGTTGTTTTCTTTTCAAGTTTGATTTCAAATCGCATCTTACTTTTAACTTGCCCTGCATATTAACTGGGCACCACCAGAATTTTACTCTATGGGGTCGGAGTAAGATAAAGGAAGGAAACTTCAGTATGGCTCTGTTTTGTAAAATAGCTCATAAAAACATTTTGATATTAACCTCTGATTACCTGGTTAATGCATTCTTATTTCTACCCAGAATGCATTCTTATTTCTATCCAGAATGCTTTGTTTAATGTATTTTGACTAGCCTGAAATTCTTGTTTTCCAAATATAGGTTACAAGTGCTGCCATTGACTAAATTTTTAACTCTTGTACAATAAAGTAGGGAATTCATCTTCACTAGCACATCCTCAGTACTAAGAGTACACAGTCTGGAATCATGTAGGAATAGCTACATAATTTGTTGTAACCTGGGCATGAAAATGCAGGGCTCTTTGTTAAAAAAATTATTAAGAATTTCAAGACATGGGGCCGGCCCTGTGGCAGCGGTTAAGTGCGCACGCTCCGCTGCTGGCAGCCCAGGTTTGGACCTCAGGCACGCACCAACGCACCACTTGTCAGGCCGTGCTGTGGCAGCGTCCCATGTAAAGTGGAGGAAGATGGGCACAGATGTGAGCCCAGGGCGAGTCTTCCTCAGCAAAAAGAGGAGGATTGGCATGGATGTTAGCTCAGGGCTGATGTTCCTCACACACACACAAAAAAATTTCAAGACAGTGGCAGCGGAGAATTAAACCAAGTGTGGGTCTCTGTGCAACTGCACAGGCTCAGTGCTCATGAAGCTGGGGCTGTTGCCTGGTTTTGAATCCTAACTCTGTTCCTTATTGGCTCTGTTATCTTAAGCAGTTACTGTGCCTGCTTCCTGGTCTGTAAAATGGGGATAATGATACATCTTTCATTGTACTTTTAAGAGTTAACAAATATAAGGCACTCTAAATGTTAGCTATTATCATTTATTTTTATGATCATTAATGGAATAGGACCATCTGGTTAAAGAAAAGCACAGGAAAATATTAGTATTTACTGTTTAAAATTCATTAGTTAAAGCCTTCATAATCCTAATTCTTCTGTGTACCTCTCTCCCCTCTCTAGGAAATTATTAACCCTATTTTGTGTGTTGTTTAGGCTACATTTTATTGTAAACTCAGGCAACTTTATAGGAAAAAGGAATCTAGTTAACTTTAAATTGTCTTAATGTTCATCTAAGTTCCCTTTTGAGCTTTCTTTAAATTTCATGGTTACAACTGTATGTTAAATAGCATGAACATCAAAATGTTTAAATATTGTGTTGCCTTGAGGAACTCAAATTTTTAATACTTTCTGCCTTCTGCATTTAATGCACACATTTTACTTCATTGATAAATATTTAGCCTATTTATCCACATACCTGAAAAACAACAATGCTGTTACCTATCTTTCAGATGAGAGTACACCCAAAAGTCTTTGGGGACCAATTTTCAGGGACAAACACTAAAATGCATGCACTAAAATTAACCTATGAAAAATCTGTTTCAAATGGATGGAAAGTTTGTTACATTTGATATGAATGATTGTTTTAAAGATTTATTTATTTATTCTCCCCCTAAAGCCCCAGTAGATAGTTGTATGTCATAGCTGCACATCCTTCTAGTTGCTGTATGTGGGATGCGGCCTCAGCATGGCCGCAGAAGCAGTGCGTCGGTGCGCGCCCGGGATCCGAACCCGGGCCGCCAGCAGCGGAGCGTGCGCACTTAACCGCTAAGCCACGGGGCCGGCCCCCTGAATGATTGTTTTAATCATCACAATTTATTTCCTTTCCTTACTATTTTTAGAACCAGGTATAGTGTTTAGAGTATAACATGATCTGAGTCCTTTTTGAGGAAGAACAAAAAAAACCTCTTAGTATTCTACGTAATAAACTATGATTTTTTACTTTCTTTCCTATCCAAGAATGCTAACTTTTGGTTTAACATAAACATAATAGATAACTTGTCATTCTTTTTGTAGCCCATGTACCCAGCATAGTGCCTGACTCATGAATTAATTTAAAGATGATAAAAATTAACCAGAATTTATAGACATGAATTTTAAATTAATTGCTAACTAGAGGATATCTTGAGCACTTGCAATGGGCCAGGCACTGTAGGTGCTTGTCTGCAGTACTTCATCCTTCCAATAATTTCATCTCCATTTTATAAGTGAGGAAACGGATTCTCGGCATTTACCTACCTTAGGCAGATCACACAGTTGACAGTGGAACACCAGGTCTGACTCCAGAGCTCATGCTCGTTCCATGCCTGGGTTTACATCCTGGCTTCACTAATGTGACCTGGGCAAGTTGTCTGTGCCTGCATTTCCTCACAGTCATCCCATCCCTGTGGGGTTGTTGAAGTGAATGAGTTAGTAATGTGTCAATTTCTTTCAACAATGCCTGGTACATAGTTAAGTGCTGAACAAGTGTTACCTGCTGTTATCACACCAGACTGCTTTCCCAAAGCCTCTGCTATACTGCAGCACGACCTATTTAGTAGTTACATCGGGTTCCACTGGCAGGAGTTGACCTTTAAGGAAAAGGTAAGAGTAGTTGCCCTTAAGCATCCTGTGAATTATGAAATAGGGAACATCTGGGAGTTGGGTTATTGGGAAAATTGTTCTGTCATTAAATGGACTTTAATTTTTCTTGTATTGCTTCTTTGTTTTATGGTAGTATGTTATGGTTATATATCCATAGCATATGTATTTATATGTAAATTATTTGTTTCAAAGAAGAGCTAGAGGCAGCTATCAAAGAGAATAGTTTAACTGGGTATAGGGATAGAAATGAAAGTTGGCGGTTGTTTTCCAGTCTCCTAATAACAATTGTTAGGAATACGCTGTTTCTTCCAGCAACTCTGCTCCACAGAAGTACCCCTGCCCCCGTTTTTATGCTTTATATAATTTTTCATCCCTCCTATCATTGTATCTGTTATTTAGTTTCAGTTTTATTAGACCACATGTAGTAAGAACCTGCCCATTTCTGAATGTTCAAGAGAGGAAAATACCATAATTGATCATTTTTCAACACTATGAAAAACACTGGCTTATCTTAAGCTGCTCACATGCAGCTGAGAAACTTACATTATAGATTTTTAGAAAAACTGCTATGAAAACAAAATCCCACAGAGACTCCTAGTGTGAATCTAACATAGCTGAGACCAAATATTATAGTGAACGCAGAGAATAACTAAGTAATTTAAGCCAGTACATCAATTATCTTCTGTTCATGGTTCATATAAAAAAAAAGTTATATGCCCAATAAGACTTCCTTAGTGGCAAGTCAGACCAACAAATGATTTCTTAGCACAGTAAGAAAATCCAACAACGTAAAAAAATGGAACAGCCTGTGAAAGCTCAGCTATTCACAGTGCTGCACTGGTAGCATTGACCCACAGGAAAAATGTTCTAAAAGACCTGCTAGAAGATGGGGGTTTAAAGTTTCAAGTTTCTAAATTTAGTCGCTTGTCTAGTATCTGACAGTAATCGTGAGTTTTCTGTATCTCTGCAGTTGTGGCGTTTGATGTTAGGTTCAGGATAGACTAAAATAAAATATCTTGCTTATCTATTAAAGATTTTTCTAAATGCATTTTCTAATTGCAAGAAATTGACTTTCTTGCCAATCATAATAATTTTCTTTCTATTAAATAAAATGCCTTAACATTTAAAATTTTATTTTAGACATCAGTGCAAAGATGAAACCCGATGAAACTCCTATGTTTGACCCAAGTCTACTCAAAGAAGTGGACTGGAGCCAGAATACAGCTACATTTTCTCCAGCCATTTCCCCAACACATCCTGGAGACGGTCTGGTGTTGAGGCCTCTTTGTACTGCTGACTTAAATAGAGGTATGGACTCACTCAGGTTACAAATCCTGGGGAGAATTATAGTTAGCATTGTATTTTCTCCACAAACATTATGATGATGCTGATAATTTTAAAAGTCATGTTTGACTTTTGGATTTTTTTTTTTATTGCGGTAACACTGGTTTATAACATTGTATAGGTTTCAGATGTACGTTATTATAATTCTATTTCTGCATAGACTATATCGTGTTCACCTCCCAAATACTAATTACAATCCATCACCACACACGTGCCTAATCACCCCTTTCGCACTCCTTCCTCCCCCCTTCCCCTCTGGTAACCACCAATCCAATCTCTGTCTGTATGTGATTGTTTGTTGTTGTTTTTATCTTCTACTTGTGAGTGAGAGCATACGGTATTTGACTTGCTCCCTCTGACTCATTTTGCTTAGCATAATACCCTCAAGGTCCATCCATGTTGTCACAAATGGCAAGATTTCATTGTTTCTTATGGCTGAATAGTATTCCATTGTGTATATATATACACATCACATCTTCTTTATCCATTCGTCCCTTGATGGGCACCTAGGTTGCTTCCAAGTCTTAGCTTTTGTGAATAACACTACAGATGAACATAGGGGTGTGTGTTATCTTTACGCATTGGTGTTTTCATGTTCTTTGGATAAATACCCAGCAGTGGAATAGCTGGATCATGTGGTAGTTCTATTCTTAATTTTTTGAGGAATCTCCATACTGTTTTCCTTAGTGGCTGCATCAGTGTCCTTAATTTTTGAAGTAACTGAGACACTCAATTCCAATGCAGAATTGGCTAAAACCAGATATTATTGTGAAATATTTCAAATTACTTAAGTACTACACTGCTCCTTCCTAATTAATAAGCCAAAAAGACTTTCTGTCAAGGTGAAATCATCATGTATAATGATACATAAGGAAGAATCTTCTCTTAGAAGCTGGTTGGGGAATGAGGATGGAGATAATTTGCCTTGGATGAGTTGCAAGGCAACTCATTTACATGTATTTTTTTAACATCTAAATTCTCCAAAATGATTTCCTTAAATTTTGGTAATCAAAAATCAGTTTTTTAGTTTTCTTTTGGGGAGAAAACTGAAGAAACTAACTTTGGTCCAATTAATTGAGTGTGTAGAAGTTAAGATTCTCAAAGTTCTAAAATGTGCTGTTCACATTAATTTCACAATGAAATTAATGAGGAATCTTTAAAAATTGTAGTCTCAACAACGTTATTTATATTTTATTTTACAAATAGTATCATATTTGGCCATAGAGAGAATCTTGCACTTTTTTTGTGTGTGTATGAGGAAGATTAGCCCTGAGCTAACATCCGTTGCCAATCCTCTTTCTGCTGAGGAAGATTGGCCCTGGGCTAACATCCATGCCCATCTTCCTCTACAAGTGGTGCGTTGGTCTGCACCCGGGATCCAAACCTGCGAACCCCAGGCGGCCAAGGTGGAGTGCGCGAACTTAACCACTATGCCGCCGGGCTGGCTCTTCTTGCACTTTTAAGTAACACCAAAGAACATATTTGGGAAAATGTGGCAGCCCTTGCATTGAATTTAGTGCAAATTACACTGGAAAATGTACATGCTGTTTCTATAAATATTGAACATTAAGGTCTGCTCTATTCTAAAAATCTTATGTAAGCAAAAACATTGGTAAAACCTATTCTTTAATAATTTCAGTTTAATCTTTTAAAATAATAATTTAAAAAATTCATTAAAGTTTTGAAAAAATAATTGCCCATAATCCTACCAGTTTAACACATTGCTTCTTCATATATCTTTCATTTGCTCTTCTCATGACTTAAAATCTGTTTTTCAAAACTAGGTTTTTTTAAGGTACTAGGTCAGCTAACAGAGACTGGAGTTGTCAACCCTGAACAATTTATGAGTAAGTACTACAGCCTCTTTTTCCTGAATGAAAAGAAATAAAGGGAAACGATTTTATTTTGTTTAGAGCTCTGTTCAGTGTCTAATTGTGTTCAAATAGCTGGAAATTATTTGAATAACAAATTAGCTATTTTCTTATTTAAATGTTTAATGTGGCTAAACTGTTCTAGAATCCAAACGTAGCAATACCATGTTTTGCAAAATACCTGACTACTTTTAGATAATTACTGTAGCGTATAAGCTAGGTGGCAGCACTAGAGATTGTTTTTTATCACATACGTATTTCTTTTCATGTGGTTAGGTTATTCACAGAAATTTCATCACCAAATCAAAAATGTAAGAGAATATGTTCTACATTTATATTTTGGTTCGTTTATATTGAATTTTAAGGTTAGCAGGTATCTTTGAGTTTTAGTTCAACTCCCTTTTTTATACATATGTGATAACAGAAATCCAGAGAAGTCAAATGACTTATCCAAGACCACAGGTAGTTAGTGGTAAGGAAAGGACTAGAACCATCCTGACTCCTTTCTGTGCTCTAACCCTGTCTTTTCCTGTTTTCTATTATTTCTTCCTTTCCTTCAAGAGGTAATTTTATTCTGTACTCTTATCTGACCCTTCTGAGATGAAGATCGTCGTTTTCTGATTCTCATTGTTTTCCTTCATTGAATTTATTTCTTCTTCCTACTCCAGACCCCTATCTAGAATGAGACTGTGGAAATAAACAATATGTGAGACTACTAGGTTAAGTTTTTATTCCTGATTTCCTCTTAGCATGCATATCATATTAGATCAAATATAAGTACAGTACCAAAAATCAATTTGAGGGGAAAGTTTTGCTCCTATTTGCTATATGTCACTTTGGGAAAATTACTTGGAAATGGAGACATATTTTTCACCTACTTCACACCTACTTCACAAGGTGCTTTCAAAGCAAACAAAAACAATAATTCTGTTTCTAAAAAAGTAAGTCGTGTAATCATGAAACATTTGAGATCACAAGGGGAAAACTGAAAACTACTTTGTCAAAATATTTTGAAACCAAAAGACTGAAAATTACAGAATGGAACCATGCAAACATTCTCTTATTAACATTTGCAGAGAGTTTTGTGCTATTCAAGTATCTGCTGAGTGTAGAAATTGATTTAAAGTAAGTAATGAAGATATTAAACTAAGTAATGAAGATATTAAACAGTTTTCATTCATTAGTCCAGAAGTGGCAACATCTGTAATTTATAAGTGCTGTTCATCTAAAACAGCTATATTAGTCTTACTTTACTTTGCTAGCAGATTTTTAAAATGTATGGACTATGTTCCAAATGATATTGATTGCTGATATTTCAACTACTTGGTCATTTTTAATAATATTTTCTTTAGAAACAAAATGTAAATTACTATGGTGAAATAGCTTTAAATATTCAATAAGGAACTCAGCTAATCCTGGTATTTTTCTGGCACCTAATAAAGTTTGATGTCTACCACATAACACTTTTCAAATTTCCACAGAATCTTTTGAGCACATGAAGAAATCTGGGGATTATTATGTTACAGTTGTGGAAGATGTGACTTTAGGACAGATCGTTGCTACGGCAACTCTGATAATAGAACATAAATTCACCCATTCCTGTGCTAAGGTATGTGATCACATTAATGCTTATGAGTAAAATGGACAGATGTTTTCTAGCAAAACCAGCTTTGAGTTTCCATTAGACAAATCTGTTTTCTGACCGCTTTTCACTGTAAAATGAGTGCTGTTATTGCCCTAAAAAAAGTTTTGCTTCTTAGAAATCACTTTTAGGGGGGCCGGCCCCATGGCTTAGCAGTTAAGTGTGTGCGTGCACTCACTACTGGCATCTGGGGCGCGCACCAACGCACCACTTCTCTGGCCATGCTGAGGTGGTGTCCCACATACAGCAACTAGAAGGATGTGCAACTATGACATACAACCATCTACTGGGGCTTTGGGAAGAAAAAGAGAAAAAAGGAGGAGGATTGGCAATAGATGTTAGCTCAGGGCCGGTCTTCCTCAGCAAAGAGGATTGGCATGGATGTTAGCTCAGAGCTGATCTTCCTCACACACACAAAAAAATCACTTTTAGTAACAGGCATTTTCCCATTGTGTTCTGAAAGTTATGAGGAAGAAAATATATTAACAATATGAATTGTTTGCTAAAAATTGTTCTGTAACCAAGTCAGCATCGTGAAATTTGGCAGTAATGTTTAGAATACCAAATGCTATTTTTTATAAAACATGTTGAATATACGTACATTACCAAACTGCCATCAGTTTCCAAGTGGTAAAGGGTTCAGAGTACTATATTCTGTTTTAATTGTGAAACTTCTAATGCTTGTAGAATTCCTTCACTCCTCATGTCTCACATGAAATAGTAGAGAAAACCTAGGTAATCCAATAAGAATAAGAACACTTGGAATGTATTTTGAATGTGGGGTTTCTGTACTAGAAATTAATAAATTGTATTTGGATGTCTGAAATCAGTTGCTATTAAGCAAGGGATGTAGTACGTTCATGACAAGATTACATTTTGGTGTTGTGGATTCTGAGATTTGCTTTAAAACGATGGAGTGAGGAGGTTTAGGATATAGACAAAACAAGACTAGGCCACAAGCTGACTCATTATATTATTTCCTCTATAATAATAAGAAAAAAATTTGCATTTTGGTTTTTGTGAAGTTCAAGTTTACAAAACATTTATCAATGAATTCTTAAACCATCATTTGTTGATTTAGCTAAAAACAAAACTATCTGCTTAGTCCTTTAAACATCGTAAATATTTTCAGAGAGGAAGAGTAGAAGATGTTGTTGTTAGTGATGAATGCAGAGGAAAGCAGCTTGGCAAATTGTAAGTATGCAGAAACAAGGTAACCTTGGATAAATTAGATACTCTTTGTGTTTTCCTTTAGTTTCTTGCCAAGATACTTGTTAAAAAATGTTTTCCTGTTTGAAGTTCTTTTAGGTGTCTTTATGAACCCATTCTCATTCTATAGCTTAGACTGAATTTAATGAAGAAATAAAGTGTACTGTTTTACACACTAACATTTTTAAGTTATTAACTTGTAGTAGTAGTATTCTTATACTAGTAGGAAACAAACTTTTGGCTAAGTGATTTGCCCGTTTCTCTGTTATACTTAAAAACAATGGAAATGTTCTAAGTCACCTAAGTTTTAGAAACATCTACTGAAATAGCCTTCACTATATAATCCTGTATACATTTATCTAAATCTTTTAAAATAAATGTAAATAAGTTTCATAGGTTTATTGCCTATTTTATAAGATAGAACTTGGTTTTTAATGTTATCTCTTCTGAGTTTTAAGGAATTTGCTAAGCAACTACTACGTGCCAGATACTATTCGAGGTATTTGAGATACATCAGTGATTGAAAGAGACCAATTTCTAGTATTCTAGTCCATTTAATTAGTCATACCTTTTATAGTTTTATAACTTCAGTCAAGATGTTCTGTCTTTAAAATGGTATGATTTTTCAGTCTATGCAAACATGAGAAAACCCTTCAGGTAAATTTTTGTATATCTTTGCTAGTTTTTTCCCCCAATAAGGCAGTTAGAATCACATTCTTCCACTGGGGTTGGATTCTTTAAGGATTTGTAAAAATGTATACTTTTTTGCTTTGTTTCCACTTTACATTAATTAGACCAATCCACAGTAAATCTGATATATACTTTCACAAATATTAAAGTAGCTTTAAAAATTATAAAAAAACAAAGCTATTATTTACTCATTTTATGTGGGACTGTTGACTGTTCCTAAGTAAGCAGTTTGAATAGACTTTAAAAAAAATAATTTTGGCCATATGGGGCCAGCCCCATGGCTTAGCGGTTAAGTGCACGCGCTCGGCTGCTGGCGGCCTGGGTTCAGATCCCGGGTGTGCACCCATGCACCGCTTCTCCGGCCATGCTGAGGCCGCGTCCCACGTACAGCAACTAGAAGGATGTACAGCTATGACATACAACTATCTACTGGGGCTTTGGGGGAAAAAGAAATAAGTAAATAAAATTATAAAAAAAATAATAATAATAATTTTGGCCATATTTTTTAAAAGGTTGACCAGTCTTTAGTGTTAACATTAATCTTAAAACTTATTTTAAAAGATGTCTTAGGGTGAGTTTAGTATTTTTCCTATTTATTAATGGGCTGGAGATTATTAGATAAGTATATTTGAAACAAAATAAAATGCTTTCGGTGATTTCAATTCGTATCCATGTAACAATTTGAATATTTAAATGAATATAATGAGAAAGGCCATGATCTAAAGGTATTTCTAATATAAACTTGAAATTTATTTTATATAATATTCATTCATATTACATTACTAAAATCCGTTTTTATTAACAAATGCTCTATGCCTCCCCCTCTTTTTTTAATTTCAGGTTATTATCAACCCTTACTTTGCTAAGCAAGAAACTGAACTGTTATAAGATTACCCTTGAATGTCTACCACAAAACGTTGGTTTCTATAAAAAGTTTGGATATACAGTATCTGAAGAAAACTACATGTGTCGGAGGTTTCTAAAGTAAAAAATCTTAAGAAAGACATTTGTCAAAGGAGCTAATGCACAAGGCTATACTCTTTCTAGAGTTAAAATATTTTGTTGGTACAACCCAGTGACCTCCATAAATACTGGATTAAAAACCATTGTAAGACAACAAATATGACATTTAGCAGATTACTTTGGGCTGGTGGGGGATGCTGTGAGTTTAGATTA
This sequence comes from Diceros bicornis minor, assembly GCF_020826845.1. Taxonomy (NCBI): domain Eukaryota; kingdom Metazoa; phylum Chordata; class Mammalia; order Perissodactyla; family Rhinocerotidae; genus Diceros; species Diceros bicornis. The sequence continues at coordinate 3,198,127 of NC_080763.1, read as the reverse complement.
CAAATGAATATTATAAAGGGGATGATTTTTAACCAAAGGAATATATTTTCAACTTGAATCTTTTCTTGCATTGTATTTTTCTAAAGTTTGGCTTCATTTCTTGGTGGTCAAGAATATAGGTAGTAAGGAGTTATATGTCTGCTATCTGTACTGCTCATTAAAAGAAAAATAAGGCTGTTTCTTATTACATTCATAAAATTAATATTTTTGTTTCAAAGAAACATATCTAAATACCACTTATGTATTTTAACTAAATGTACTGCAGTCCAACATTTGTTGATCCTAATACTGTATTGCCAACCTAGTCAGTAGCTAAAGAAGCAGAAATGAAAATTAACATAAAATGTGACAAGATTCGAAGTAAAACAATTTAAATGTATATCTAAAGTTTATATAATTCTAATGTAAAGTACCACCTGTCTTACATGTGAAATATAATAATTACTCATTTGTTTAAAATACCTAAGAGCAACTATAAGGTACTTTTTAATAGTTAATTAGCAAATCTGGGCATACTGTGTATTTCTAACCTGATTTCTCATCTTTTCATGAATATCTGAAGCCTCTCTTCTGAGTAACATTTTTATGAAAAATAGATTACAAAGTTGAGTGGATTATTTAAAAATGTATCATACTGTATGTTATATGTTGATGGAATCTTTTCTATTCAATGTGATTATAATGGTACTATTATTCTGATAACTGTGCTGTTTTGATTTTATTTATTTTAATTATTTTTTTAAGTTGAAGTAAGAATTAGATACTTTATTAATGGTTCTAATCTTTTGCATTCCATGTTACATTAAACCCGTTCATATGATGAATAGTCTTTTATTAGAATCCTAATGTTATCTGTGCTTTTCTTGAGTCTTCTATTGAACTCTCTTATCAGGTCAAGTCATGGTTCATAACATTTACTCTTTGTAAAATGAACTTAGAAAGTAAAACTACCTGTTGCTCAACCCTCTGACTCACACCTACCTCACGTGGATTTTGGATTTCCCTCCATGCAGTAAGCTCAAGTTGGCTTTCTAAAACAATAGAAACCCTTCACCAGTAGAGGGTGCACTACTTATCTGCTGATGACCTATGCAGATGAACTCATCTAGTGAAAGTAACAAAGCTAGTTTTGCCTTTTCAGGAATCCTACAACCTTGGCATGACAGTAGCTTTATTTAGGTACATTCTGGTAATTAAAAACCCATGTTAAAAAATAAGCCTAATAAAAGGCAAAATAAATAAATGCTTTATTACATATCTTACCACTGAATAACCTGAAGTAAAACTATCTACAAGGTTGATATTGCAATAAAATCTCTTTAAATAGTGTTCTTAAGGTCTTATCTTAAATCCCCCCATAGGAAATACAGTAATAGGTAAGGTATAGTAAGTAAAAATTGTGTGATTCAGGAAAATTATGATCTGTATTTAGCTTTAGTCAACCAGGGTATGTTTATGGTTTTCTAAGCCATATTGTGAGTAAACCTGAGTACAAAAAAAAGCTGCATAAGACATTTCATGATATATGAACTATATTCACATTTTTGCACCTTGTTTGCTTTTGTAAAGGTACAGTGAAGTGGTAGTTGTGATTTTTATTTTGCATATTTGTATTTCACTGACTCTTAAGATGCACATTTTTTTTACACTAGCATTTTAAAAATCTGCATGCATTTATGATCAATGGCTTGTCAGAATTTATTCAGCAATATTTTGACTTTTAGTGGTATGTAAAAATAGTGTAGTGACGGCATCTTAGCTTTGATGAAGAATAGTATGTAGATAGGCTATCAGGGAAGAGAGTACTGTAAAAGCAAGAAATATTTTTTTTAATGGGCTAGAAGCTGTTCTGTGGATGACCTACCTTTCCTTCAGACACAAATCCCCTCACTTCCAACTCCAAACTTGCTCAACCAATCCTTATTAAAAATATACTTGAGCTGAAATTTGGGCCTTGTATGAACTACTGACCATAATTTTTAAGTGTGCGACGACAATGGTTTGGAAGATACTCTTTAAGTGCTTCTCAAGTATCCAGTGTTCATTCATCCTTCTTAATCTGTGGGAGTAAAACTAAGCTAGTTTTACCTAGAAGACAACAATCTAAAGAAGTCCTGAGGCATAAGCAATATAAATGAGCTTTTCAATCTTTTTGAGGTATAATGGCACAACAGTTTTAATACAACCACCAAACTTCACAAAATAATTTTAATACTTTGTGCCTGAGCTAGCAGCATCTTGCACTGTGACATTGCTATACATACATAAGCATTTTATTCAAGTACAAATGTTAAAAGCAGAGTAACTAAAGCAATTACCTATACAAAGGTAAGTAGACACTGTAGGTTATTTTTCTCGAATCATTTTTGCTGCATAGTAAACTGCAATTACGTGTCAGTATAATGTTACTGATCTATAAAATACACTTTGAACTGTGAGGTATGGCAACTCCCTATGAGAGAGTAACATGTAAACCTGAATATTTTGAGTGATTTTTTTTTTTTTTTTTTTTTTAGCTGCCATGGATGGGTAAGACAAAAAAAATCCAGCATTCAGAGACCCTAGAAACTTATTTTTCTAATCAATTAAAAAAATAAAATAAAATCTTTTAGTAATTCTCAGCTATTTCCTTTCATTTCCTTATTGGAGCATTGTTCAATGGACAAAGATAAAGTAAATACTGAAGTGAAGCCAAGTTTGTTATGGAATTATGGATTAAACCAGTTATTTATAAAAAAGAAAAAAAACCCGCCAAGTAACTGCTCATTTACTTTACATCAAGTTGAGATCCTGATATATACATGCATCCCAACTTTATAATTCAAGATTGCAGTTAAATACTTCTAATTCACTTGAATTACCATAGTAATAAGATAATTAGAAACTTTATATTTTCTTAAAAAGGACATGCTTAACATTTTCTGACATTACGACTAAACTCAGATTAAAACACAAAATCGCCCCTAAACAAATATTCTGCTCTAAAAGTGAAGTGGTTGAGAGCTGGTGGCAAAAGCTATCACAGTTTAACATTTCCACCTGGAGATAGAAATAAACAAAGGTAACTGCTATCTAAACGTCAGATCAGAAATTAACAGGAACCCATTAACTGAAATGAGAAAGTAAGAAAACTGCCATTTCAGTTTGAATATTTTCAATATTTAAGTTTCATACTTTCAAAATGGACAGTAAATCAGTTTTCCTGTTTTGAGGCAATTTCACTTTAAATTCTGTGCCCAGGTTACATATTTAATGGGTGTTATGTCACTCATACATTACTCAAATATTCTAGAAAATAAATCATGATTGGTTAAATGTATTGCAGTTATCAAAACATCAGTGGAAATAAAGGAATTAGAGAAATGGAACCAAATAGAAGAAAGAATAAGAAGAGCTATCAGAAGAACTAGTTGAACATTAGGTAGAAGAATGGATCCAAGATAAAACTTGCAATGTTCTTACCTGAAAGAAAGAATAAACCTTATGTTTTGTCTACGTTAATATTGTACCAAGATGACAGTCCCTTTTTCTAGTGTTTCTGAGACAGCATTTAATATACAGTGCTGGGCAGGCACTTTAGTGACAACATAAAAATTACGGTGGTTAGAAAAAGTGGAAAATTACCAGCTATAAATTAATAACCAAATCTGTATTTTTGGCCAGACTACTAGAGAGGATATATATATTTAAGAAACTAATTTAAAAAACGTAACTGCCTCATTTTTACAACCTAAGCGTACTATGACAAAGAGGCTTTTAAGAAGAGTTTCTGCTGAATGAAGGACCATAGATTTAGATTACTAGACTGCAAGAGAGAGCTTTGCTGACCTATCCAATAGTGATTCTATATACAGGAAAGCTGTGTTATCTGGCACTTTACCAACTGGAATTTCTGAACACTCAATGCAAATCTTGACTCTACTAGACCACCACACCAAATGACCTAACACACAACAGAATACGGGACCACAATGGGATTAACAATATGCTCTTTTCAGGGTGGTAAAATAGGGGAAGGGAAGGGAAATCAGAAGAGGAATACCACCTGGGTCAACAGGAATTAACAAAGAAATTTTAATTCATTTCCACTCAACCACTATGCTGGATAAAAAAGCTTCTACTGTATTCTTACATTTTAGGGAGGAAAGCAAAGCAAGTAACTTGGTGTAATAGGTTACCTTGCATAGTACCTCTTGGTACCAAGGGAACGTATGGAAATCATTCCCATCAGTAAAGCACCTCAAGAGAGGACTGAGAAAAGTGAGATACAAAGGAGTTTTGTTTGTGCTACCCTAAATCAACTATAAAAAGTTTAAAACACTCCTCTCCTCCCTCATATCACTTAAAATAGCAAAAACGTTTTTCTTAGAGCAATTTTTATATGTGTAAATAAAAATATGGAGAACCAAGGATCCATAAAGTGACTCTGCTAATGCAAATTATGGGGGAAATCTGGATTAACTCAATGTGAAGAACTGATTAAAACACTAATTTAAAACACACTAAGGTCTCCCACAAATCACTTTCCCCAATGAAAGCATCTTTACAGGAAAGCTTCTGTCTGAGCCAAAACAACCTCACAGAATCATTAAGACAACATAAAATGAAGGAGTAAACGTTCCATATTCCAAATAATTTACTGAGGTTTCTTCAAGCCTCAGACTTTCAGTTTAAACTAATTTATGGCTTAAAAAAAAAGTTAAAAACTTTTCACTGTTCTACATACTAATTTAGTATGAGAATTTTTTATTTTTTTAAGTGATGCAAGGCACTTTTTTGGGCTTCATTTAAAAAAAAAATAGTGCTACATGGGTTTATTATGTTCTATTTAGAACCATTTTGAACAAAGAAAAAAAACAGGCTATGCAACTCTAAAAAGAACCAACAACATTTGGCTTTTAAGAAATGCAAAAAGAAAGACACCTGAAAATCTAAAAATCTTGTTTAGATGAGAGCATCTGATATTATAAAATGAAACATCTTCCTTTGTTCATTAAACTTTTTTTTTCTACAGAATAAACAAATTAGGAAAATAATAGGAAAGGAAGCAATACTTGGATCATGTTAAAGTAAGGATAGGTGGCTAATGTCATGATTTAAAGATTATTAATAAGGGATCAAGAAGTTTTAAAAAAAGGTAAACTACTGAATTATACTGCAAAAGAAATGTGGCAGATTCCTGCATTTGTTAATGTTTCTGTAAGAGGCTCCATCATAAAACTGAACTATAAAATTATTTTTAAAATGTAATATATAGAACACAATGAATTTTTAGCAAACTTCAGGAAGTTCTTTTGTTATAAATTACCCAGATTTTATAAACAAATCCCCCCTAACTTGCATTTTGCTTAAAGTAATAACTTTATATCATACAAATAAATTTCAAGTATGAAAAGTGCATTATTGCAATAATACCTCTTTGCAAGTCCGAAATTCTTGGTTTATAATAAACATGTAAAGTGTAAAAAAAAAAAAAAAAAAGAAAGAAAGAAAGAAAAGGGGTTTTTAAAACCATCATTGCCATCTATTGCAGAAGTCCAACATCATCTTAAAATGTTGCTCAACAAGTTGCAAAGAAACACAACTGGAAGCAACATATAATTGAAAAGAAAATAATTGTGTTTTTACCATTTAAAATTATCATTGTCTCTAGTATTTTCTCCTTCCCAAATAGAAATTCACATCCTCTATAATGCTGCTTTCTAGTCAGCCATTCTGTGCAGCTGCCGCTTGCATGTTTCCAAAATCTTCTTCTTCTTCATGTGCTCTCTTCAAGCTGCCTAAAAGTTATTGCGTGAACATAACATATAATAGGAAATTAAATAAATTCATTTGTTATAATGTTACAGCTAGTAAAAGTTTCATTTTTCATCAAGTGTTACCATGTATGTACAGTATGAAAAACTCCATGACTGAATTTTGAGCAAACTTTAGTAAAATTCTTCCATTATAAATTACCCAAATAACTTTATATTTTCAAGACAGGATACATTTTCCCCCTTAAGAATTAAGTATTTCTTAGGTATTGCACATAATAAAGATTAATTTTTTAAACAGTTTGAAAATAGAATTTCTACAGAGATAATGGTACATAAATGTTTGGTTTCCAGGTTTATGTTTTTTAGGCACCATAAACACATGACTTGGAACATAAAATTTAAGAAATTAATTTTATATTTGTACAATTTTATTTTGTAGATATAATTCTCTTTTTGCTTTCAGAGATGCTGCCGAAAATATTTTTCCACTGAAGCTGTGGTTTTTATTACCAATAAGTCTAGAGTTGGGAGAAAGCTGTAGCAGATAAAGAAGAGATTTTCTTTCTTTTTTTTTTTTTGTGAGGGAGATCAGCCCTGAGCTAACATCTGTGCTAATCCTCCTCTTTTTGCTGAGGAAGACCGGCTCTGAGCTAACATCTACTGCCAATCCTCCTCCTTTTTTCCTTCCCCAAAGCCCCAGTAAATAGTTCTATGTCATAGTTGCATATCCTTCTAGTTGCTGTATGTGGGACTCGGCCTCAGCATGGCCGGAGAAGCAGTGCGTCGGTATGTGCCCCGGATCCGAACCCGGGCCGCCAGCAGCGGAGTGCGCGCACTTAACCGCTAAGCCACCGGGCCGGCCCAAGAAGAGATTTTGTTTATCTTCTCTTCACATCAGAGTCTGCTAGTAGAGAAATTTCCCACATGGAATCAAAGCTATCCCTATATGCCTAATAGTTATAATCAAGAAATTTCAGTCTCAATGGAAGAAAACTTGAAGAAACAATTAAACTGGTAAAGGGTCTGCCGTGTTATCTGCCTAACAATGGCAAAGCCTTAAATTTATGCCCTAAAGGTTGTGCTAAATCTCAGTAATAATGTTAATTCAGAGGGTGAAACTAACATTTCACTATAAGATTAATAAAATAAGGATAGAAATATAATATCAAGACAATGGAATAAAGAAGAAAATATGCTAGCCATAAGGCTAAATCCAGCTGCTGTAACCAAGTTTCATATGAAGTGCTGCACTTGCATTCCACTAAGAGGAGGTACAGATACTGCTCTTTGGGAGTGCCAAATGACTGGGGATTGGAGGAAGAGTTAAGTTTATCATCATGTTTTCGTGAGGAGATGACAACTGAACTCAATTTTCAAGAACAGACTGTATGTGATGCACTCTAGGTGGAGAAAAGAAGACACACAGGAAACCATCAGTAGTTCAGTTTTCTGGAGTACATATATAAAGAGGAACGGTAAGAGATACAAATAAAGATCAGAAGGGCCTTTAATTACTACCTATGACACTCTACATGTTTTCTTCTGTAGGAATTAAGCCAATGAAGGCTTTTGTATAGGAAAAATTTCATTATTATGACTATCTTTCATGAAAATAAGTCTGGCCACAATGTACAGAAAAGATCAAATAACAAGTTTGGATAGGAGGCCAACATGGAACTGAACTAGATTGATACCTTAGTACCAAGTACTACAGTACCTTTGGGTACTATAAAAGAGGGAGGGAATTTTAAAGGTACTGAGGAAACAGACCCTACTGGATTTGGAAAACTGACTAGATAGAAGTGGCAAGGAAAATAAAAGAGTCAATGACAACTAGGAGGTTGAGCCTCAGGGATGGATATACAGCATTATCACTAAAGGCAGTAAAATATAGTGAAAAGAGTCCTGGACTTGTGGATCAGTTCACCTGTGCTCAATTTCCAGGTCCCTCACTAACTGGGTATGTAACCTGTTCTTCTATCTTATAAGGCTGTTGGTTCAAATAAGACTGAAATGAACCATGAGAGAGAAAAATCGTAAATTAAAAAATTCCATGAGTAGTCTCGTAGAGTAAAAAAAAAAAGGAGACAGGGGCTGGCCTGGTGGCACAAGCCGTTAAGTGCACGTGCTCCGCTGTGGCAGCCCGGGGTTCGCTGGTTCAGATCCCGGGCGCGCACCAACGCACCGCTTGGCAAGCCATGCTGTGGCGGCGTCCCATATAAAGTGGAGGAAGATGGGCACAGATGTTAGCCCATGGCCAGTCTTCCTCACAAAAAAAAAAAAAAAAGGAGACAAACAAGCATAGCAAGGTTTTGGAGAAGGAGGGTAAAGTTAAAAGATTTGAGAACATGCTTGGATCATTTGAAAATGCGGGAGGGAGCACTCGGGAATAGGGACAGAAGGGAGAAAGGATTGAAATACTGATGGCAAGAGAAAAACTGAAGTAGCTAATATTAGTGACGTCACCTTACTTAATTTGAAACATGCTTTCATCTATTAACCACCTTTTATTTTTAATAAGATCACTTAAGTGTATTTAGGGCTGCTTCTCCAGACCCCTCTTATTATTTTAATCTTAGCAACACTTAAAGACTTAAAACTAAAGCAACTAGAAATGTGATCTTCCAACCAGCATAGTCTAATTAACTAGGTACAGTGGTGTACACACAGAACCTCAATATAATACACATATATTCATTATAAAATTAAATTTTGAAATTATCTTTTTAATTCAATAGTCTACTCAAAGTTTTCTAAACAATTTAAATTGTTCAGTGTAACCTGTAACGAGCAAAAGATGCTTCATCTTTTCTACCTTTCATACCATCATTTTTCTCCATAACTTTCTCCAAAAAGAAAAAACCCTTACCTGTGGTACCAGAATGAACAGATAATGACCTTTCTATCTGGAGTGGTGACATCATCTGTATTGTTAATTTTGCTAGATAGATGGCTTCATATTCCTAAAAAAGATTTTAATTAACTTGAATATATATTTAAATTCTTGGATACCCAAACAGTGGTTAATGTGTACATTATTAGTATTCTTATTTTATACTGAAAAATCTGGTGCCATATTGTTGTAAGAGAAATGCAGGCTTAAAATGCCTATCTCATAATTTCATGTTTACTTAGATGAGACCGTAAATCAGGTCATGCTAATAGCTTGCACAAGGTTATCAAACACTGAACTGCCAGTCAGTGTGTGTTCTCTGCTGTTAGGCCATTAGCTCTATGTTCTCTGACTTCATCTGTTAAAACACACACACACACACACACACACACACACACACACACACACACACCCCCCCCCCCCCCCAATGAACCTGAACTGGCAATCTCATAAAATGATTGTAAAAAATAAAATGAAACAAAGTTCAGTAAAAATATAATGCTATATAGTTGTAAAATATTTTAAAAATCAGATTAATATAAAACATTTAATGGATTCAACTATATATTTGGTTTTCTAATTCCTTAAAATGATAGTTCTTTACTTCCAGTCAAAAATGGAGAAATAGGGAGCGAGCCCTGACAGGGTTTGTTTGCTGGTAACAGAACCACACCACTCGTCTGTCAGTAGCCATGCTGTGGCAGTTCACATAGAAGAAGGACTTACAAGTAGAATATACAACTAGGTACTGGGGCTTTGGGGAGGGGGAAAAAAAAAAAGAGAAGATTGGCAACAGATGTTCAGGCAAATCTTTCCCAGCTAAAAAACACCAACTATGTAAAGCAGAGATACGAATTCACATCTGAACATTTAAAAAACAAACAAGCAAATGGAGAAATAAACACATTGCTGTCCCTCTACCCCTTCTGAAAATAAGAAACAGATAACTCCGTATTTGATGAAACCAGGAAACATCCATAACCCTGAATATGAGAAAATGAAAAGTAAGGAATTTATTACCAAATAGGTCAGGATGGTGGTTACCTTTACAAAGGGAGAAGAGAGTTGTGATTGAGAAGGGGCATCAAGAGGGCTTTTGGGATCCTGGCAAATGTTCAATTTCTTGTCCTGGGTGATAGTTACATGAATGTTTCTTTACATTTTATACATTTTTCTATATGTGTATTATATTTCACAATAAAACTGAAAAAAAAAAAAAGGAGAACCAGACCAAGCTAGGCACAGAAGATGCCTGACTCTGCAGGTATAAGGCTGAGTGGGTACAGTTCAGAGTTCTCCAAAAAAGGTGACAAACCTAAGATAAAACTAACAAGCCCTTGCACAGTATGATAAAGTCAGGAAGTATGAGTGGGCCGTGGGAGGAGGCAGGACATATTAAGGAAAATGTGAACACCCACAACACCCACACCTCACATTTTTGCAAGAAGCAAGCTATATGTATAGTATGGTGGAGGAGATCCCCCAGGTGACTCTAACATGCATGCACTGTTTTTCAGTCTAAACAAAAAAGCCTGTGACATAAGGGGCTCTGCTTCCTACTTGCTAAGGAGAGTCATACTACCAGAGAAAAATGTTGGTGAGCAAGTCTTCCAAGACAACTGGGAAAATTTAAGCTGTCTGCCTTTCCCAACCACTCCTCTGGCCCCTTTCCCACAACTTTATTGTTGGGCAAATACCTAATCTAGGATGAATACCTACAATTCAAAGATGACCAATAATCAAAAAGGAACCAATGTAGGTCTTATGTAAAGATGTTGCAAGGGGGAAAAAAAAGAAACATTATAATCAAAAGTTATATAAAAAACACAGCATGAAAATTACAACATGAAGCAGATGAAAATTATGAATAATTCTCAATGAAATCAATGAGAATATAGCATTTCTGAAATGAATTCAAAGAAGAGATAAAAGGGCTCATGGAAAAAAAAATGACAATGAAAAAGATGACATGTCAACTATTTTACCTCAACAAAGAAATGGAAGAGAGAAAAAAATAAAACCAAGGAAATAATGAATATAACAGAATCAACAAAGAGGAGAACAGACCATACTATGCAATTCTGGCATAATATTAATTTCCCCTTTTCTCTTGGACTGTTCCAATCAGCACACAAATATGCTATACTTCCTACTATTTTAGAAAACAAACAAAACCCCCTTCTTCACCCTATTTCCCCCTCCAGCTACTATTTCATTTCTGTTTTCCCCTTCAAAGCTTAATTCCTAGAATTACCTATTCTTGCTGTTCACATTCTTGTCTTCCCATTCTCCCTTCAACGCTGAGCAATTATGCTTATCCTACCCTCTTCACAAAAACTGTTTGTCAAGGACACCAATGACCTCATGTTCCTAATCTAATGTCAATTCTCTTATTCAACCTATTACCAGCCTTTCACACAGTGAATCATTCCCTACTTATGCAAATACTTGCTTCACTTGACTTCCCAAACACCAGACTATCCTGATTTTCTTCATACTTCACTGGCCACTCTATTCAATCTCCTCTGCTAATTCCTTATCTCCCCAACCTCTACATGTTGGAGTGCATTAGGGTACTGTTTTTGAAATGCTTCTCTATCCACACTCCCTCCCCTAGTGATCTCACTCAGTCTCAGGGCTTTCAATAGGATACATATACTGATCACCCCCAGATATATGGTTCTTTCTCATGAATTCCAGACTTATATGTAAAACTGCCTACTGTCTAACAGCCCCCTCAACCCTAACATGACCAAAACCCATCTCTTGAAGCCCTTCAAACCTTCTCATGCAGTTTCTCCCATATCAGTAAGTGGCAATTCCTCTTCCAGTTGTTCAGGCTAAAAGGCTTAGATTCATCCTGATCTCCTGTCTCCACATCCAATCCATCAGCAAATCCTGTCAGCTATACTGTCAAATAAATTTAGAATCTGATCTCTTTTCACCTCTTCCCCTGCTACCACTGTAGTCCAAACAAAATATTCTCTCTTGACTCCATTACTGCAATAGCATCCTAACTGGTATACTTGCTTCTGCCCTTACCCTCTATTCCCCCTACAGTACACACAGTATACTGTTTGCAACACAGTATACTCAACACAGTGCCCAGAATGATCTTCTTATAAAAAGTCATTCCTCCTTACTTACCATGGCCTATAAAGGCCTACACATGTGGCCCCCTTACCTCCCAGATTTAACCTCCTACCATCCCATTTGCTGACTCTGTTCCAGCCACACGGACCTCAAATTCCTTGAAAATACCACGCATACCCCCACCTCAAAGACGTGCACTTTTCCCTCTGCCTAGAATGCTTGTCCCCAAATATCTGCATGACTCGTTCCCTTAACTTCTCCAGGTCTTTGCTCAAACGTCACATTTGCAATAGGCGTTCTCTGATCACCTTTCTAAAAATGCAATTTATGTCCTGCCTCCTTTCACAGCCTTATTTCTCTTTCCCTTATTTTTTTCTAGGACTTATCTGACCTACTGTATTTATTTACTGTCTAATTCTCTCATTAGAATAAGTTCCATGAAGTCAGGAATTTCTGTCTGTTTTGTTCTCTGCTTTACTGCCAGTGATTAGAACAGTGCCAAACAAAGCTCTGATGAAACAATACAGCATGGGACACGGAAGACAAGCTTGAGAAAAATCAAGCAAAAAGAAAGAGAAAAGAACAAAGTTGAAAATCCAGAGAAAATGGCAGGTATGGAAAACAAAGGGAGCCAACATAAACTATATCCTTAGGGGAAAAAAACAGGCAAATGAAACAGAACAACAACAAAAGCCAAACACACAAAAGAAGAAAACTTGCCTGAAATAAGGGAAGGCTTGAAATCTGTAAGCAGTAAGGGCATACTATGACCAGAAAAAATGGACATAGAGCAACGAACAAGATATATCTTAATAAAGCATCCTATATTCGTCCAGACAACACCTCCTCCTCCCAATCAGGTCATCTAAGGGGAGAAAGAAATTAGGCTTCCCTCAGACTTCTCTGGAGCAATATTCAATGTCAGGTCTGTGTACAAACCCGTAAGGGAAAAAACATTAAATAAAAATTGTGTATGTAGCCAACTGTCATTCAAATATAAGGGCAATAGAAAAATGTCTGCAAAGATGCCAGGATTTAAGGAACATAGTTTCCTTGAACTCTTCTTGAAAATAATGTTCAAAGATCAAACTCTAGGAGACAAATAAAGAAGCTGGAATTCTATTTAAATGTAGACAAAGGATGAACAACTAGAAAATACGGCTATAGAACAGAAGGTAAATATTATAATGTGTAACAATGTAGAAAAAGTATTAAAAAAAGGAGGCGGCAGGAGAAATATAGGAGGTAGTTTTAGGTAGATGATCTTATATATTGGTCAATACCATTTAAAGCTGCTAAGTAACAAGAGGTATAATATTTCGACATTTTTAAAGGTATAAGAGGTAACTCTTAGGAGAACTATGACTAATAATAACAAAACAGGTAGTGGAGGGGAGGGAGGAAAGAAGTAAGGGTACATAAATTTTGATCTTTTATATTGGAAATCAACAGTTAGTTATTTGAATGTGATAACTCAAGAAACGTATGTATATATTATACAGTTATAATAGTGCCCATTAGGACTAAAAACAATTTATATTGTATTAAAAGAATATGAACATACCAAAAAAACTCATAAACTTTATACTGAAAAGTTTAAGAAAGGATTCATTTAAAATAGAAAGTATGAGGGCTGGGCCTGTGGCCTAGTGGCTAAGTTCACCGGACTCCGCCTTGGTGGCCCGGGTTCAATACCCGGGAGTGGACCTATACCACTCATCAGCAGCCATGCTGTGGCAGTGACCCACACACAAAAAATAGGGGGAGACTGGCAACAGATATTAGCTCAGGGCAAATATTCCTCAGCAAAAAAAAAAATAGAAAGCATGAAATGAAATACAATGACAGACAAAAGTATATCTGTCATTTTCAGGACATGAAAGTGGGATGCATTCACCTATTAAAGAAAAAATACTGAAAACAGATCAAATAGCAATGTTCAACCATAGGCCATATTCAGAAAATGCATCTATAAGATGAAGTGATTTAGAAAGGTTGAGAAAAAAAAGGGAATGGGAAAACTCACAAGACAAATGCAAACAAAAACAAAAAAGTAAGGATCACAATATTTATATTAAATAAGGTTAATTTCAAGGTAAAATAATTGAACAGAAGAATACTAAACCATATAACTACAATAAAGACCTAACTTGAATTTTAAGTACCAAATAATATAGCACCAAAATTGGCAAAGAAACTAGAGGAAATAAAAAATAAACAGAAACACAGTATAGTAGATTTCACTTCACCTCTCTCAGTCCAATACAGATCAAGTGGACAAATATACTGAACCTTATCCCCTGAAAACAGAGAATATATCTTCTTTTCGAATGCCCATGAAACATTCATAACAATAACTATGTATTAGGACACAAAGAAAATATTAAAAAATTCAAGAAGTAAAAAGTATTAGAAAATATTCTGTGATCATAACGCAATAAAACCAAATGGACAAAAAGGGAAAATAAAAAAAACACTGTCACCTATATAGTTTTTTAAAAACCTCTCAAACACATGTTAAAAAATAAAATCAGGCCGGCCCTGTGGCTTGGTGGTTAAGTGTGCGAGCTGCGATGCTGGCGGCCCGGGTTCGGATCCCGGGTGCGCATCGAGGCACCACTTCTCCATCCATCCTGAGGCCGAGTCCCACATACAGCAACTAGAAGGGTGTGCAGCTATGACATACAACTATCTACTGGGGCTTTGGGGGGAAAAAATAAAATAATTAAAATTAAAAAAAATAAAATAAAAAAAATAAATAAATAAAATAAAATCAAGGGGCCAGCCCGCTGGCGCAAGTGGTGAAGTGCGCACGCTCCGCTGCGGCGGCCCAGAGTTCGCCAGTTTAGATCCTGGGCACCGACTGACACACTGCTTGTCAAACCATGCTGTGGCAGCATCCTATATAAAGTAGAGGAAGATGGGCACGGATGTTAGCTCAGGGCCAGTCTTCCTCAGAAAAAAGAGGAGGATCAGCATCAGGTGTTAGCTCAGGGCTGATCTTCTTCACTAAATAAATAAATAAATAAATAAATAATAATAAAAATAAAATCAAAACTGAAATCACAGAATATCAAGCTATATCAATAATAAAATCCTGCATAGCAGAATCTGTAGCATATAGCTAAAGTGATGCTAAGAGGATAATTCATAAGTATTGAATTCTCGAAAGAATGAAAAGAAACAATGCTTTCAACTCAGGAAATTCACAGAACAACAACAGTAGCATCAGCAAAAACAATAAAACCCAAGGAAAGCACAAAGCAAGAAGAAATTAGAATACAGAAAAATTATATAAACTAGATCAAGGAAAAAAATTTGAAAAGCACAGATATACAAAATTAGAAACAAGAATAGAAAAATAACCACAGAATCAGAAGTTATTAAGGAATACAAGAAATTATTTTCCTCAATTCTATGTCAAATCCTATGAAATGAATGATTATATAGATTACAAAACCATCCAAAGCAACCTGAGTGTAAGAAAATCAGACTAATCTACCAAATGAAGAAAGCTACCAGGAATTGGCCCCCCCTCAAAATATATGAATGAATAAATGAAATAATGAATAACTGAATTAAATCAAAAAATCAAGGTAAGATGATTTCACAGTTCCCATATTCCAAAACATCAAGAAACAGATGACTCCAATCTAACTTAAATTGTTCCAGAGCACATACAGAGAAAGAAAGCTTTCGTTTAAAAAATGAGAACATGGTGATAGACACCAAAACCAGAAAAGGGTAATACGAAAAAAAAATTTTGAACCAATATCCCTTATTCAACTGATTCCAAAATCCTGAAAAAAATATCAGCAAATAGAATCTAGCAACACATTAAGACAAGAATCTACTAACCAAGTGGAATCCATTTCTAAACAATAAGGATGATTCAAAATTAGAAAATCTTATAGAGTGTGATCCAATAATTCAATTAACCATATTAATGGCTTAAAGGAGTAAAACTACAGTGATTCCACAAACACTTGTTTTTAAAAAAACTAAAAAAATCAACATCTCTCTCTGATAAAAACTCTTTACATAGGAACAGATGGATACTAACAAACACACGCACACACAGACACACACACACACACTCTGCAATACTAGAAACATTGGCATTAAAATAAAGAATGAGGTGACTTGGAATCCGGGGGCCAAGAGCGAGGCTTCTAGAAGACAACAAAGTCCATGAAGAATGGGGCACTGGCACTGCTCAGCAACTCTCAGGAAGCAACTGTTGTTTGACCTGGATGCATCTTCCAACTCTCTTTTGATGTTGGAATAAACTGGACTAATTCTAGTTCTAATTACCCCACTAAGAAAATATTTGGGCTGTCTTTTCTGTCTCAAGAAATGCCTTGGGGTGATGCCAGCAACATGGCAGAGTGAGCTGTTCCCTTTATCTCTCCTCCTTTGAACTACAACTAAATGGACATCCATTGACCAATGGAGGTTACCCACACAGCACAATAGGACACCTGAGAGACCCACACAGCTATATAACTGAAGGTGGGCAGACTGGGCCCCCGGGAAGTAGTGGAGATAGGTATGCACTCCCCTACCCTTCCCTGGCAGCCCTGTGCACCTGTGCGAATGCTTTTCTGGCCACCAGGAGTGTCCAAAGTACCGCTGTGGCCCCGCAACTGGGAATGCACCTTGGCGTGACTGTAAGAAGAGGTGGTGGCAGTCCTAAGCCTGAGTGCGAACTCTTCCAGCTGGGGAGTGCCCACTATACCTGCACAACTTCCAGCAGACAGGGTGGGATCAGAAACACAGCTCCTGCTTTCCCCTAGTGGTAGCAGGTGGAATCTGTGACCTAACACTACCACAAATGTGCCAAGAAAGGATTAGTTCACCAAACACCATAAGAAACTACAGCAACAATTCAGAGCAGAGGGAAAACAAGTCTCCAGAAACCAACCCTGAAGCCACAGAAATTTACAATCTAAATGACAGAGAATTCAAAATAGCTGTCATAAAGAAACTCAACGAGTTATAAGAAAATTCTGATAGTTCAATGAGCTCAGGAATAAAATCAATGAGAAGGAGGAATACTTCAACAAAGAGATTGAAACTATAAAAAAAAAAAAACAAAGCAGAAATTCTGGATATGAAGAACATAGTGAGATAAAAAATAACCTAGAATCCTTAAAAAATAGAGCTGACGTTATGGAGGAAAGAATTAGTGATTTAGAGGATAGAGGTATAGAAATGCTTCAGGTGGAGCAGGAGAGAGAACTAAGATTTTTTAAAAATGAAGGAATTCTGCGAGAAATATCTGACTCAATTAGGAAAAGCAACATAAGGATTACAGGCATTCCAGAGGAAGAAGGCAGGGAGAAAGGAGCAGAGACCTTCTTCAGAGAAATAATAGCTGAGAACCTCCCAAACCTGAGGAAGCAATTGGACCTACAAATACATGAAGTCAACAGTACTCCTAATTACATCAATGCTAAAATACCTCCAACACATATAATAATAAAATTGGCAAAAGTCAACAACAAGGAAAAAATATTAAGGGCAGCAAGGCATAAGAAAATAACCTACAAAAGAACACCCATCAGGCTTTCAGAGGATTTCTCCACAGAAACCGCCCAGGCTAGGAGGGAATGGAATGACATATTCAAGATACTAAAAGACAACAACTTTCAGCCAAGAATACTCTATCCAGTGAAACTATCCTTCAGATATGGTGGAGAAATAAAAGCTTTCTCAGATAAATAAGAGCTAAGGGAGTTCACCACCACTAGACCTCCCCTACAAGAAATGATCAAGGATGCCCTCACACTTGAAACAAAAAGGCAAAGGTCTACAAAGCTTTGCGCAAGGAGATAAATAGACAGACAAAATCAGAAAACCACAGCTCTCCTTCAGAACAGGGAAGCAAATACTCAATTATAACATAAAAGATAAAGGGAAGGAAAGCATCAAAAGTAACTATAAACACTTCAACTTAGTCACAAACTCATAACACAAAACAGTATAATTTGTGACAACAATAACTCAGAAGGGGAATAGAAAAGAGATGGAGCCTGCGAAGTCTAATGGAGATAAGAGGCTATCAGAAAATGGACTATCTCATCGACGAGGTCTTTTATACAAACCTCACAGTAACCACTAAACAAAAAATCAGTAGAGCAACAATTCATAAAAAAAGAGAAAAGCACCACAGAAAACCACCAAAATGAAATGGTAGTCAGAAATACAAAGGGAGAGAAACAATGGAAATATAGAATAACTGGGAAAAAAGAGATAAAATGGCAGTATTAAGCCCTCATATATCATTAATCACACTAAATGTAAATGGATTGAATTCTCCAATCAAAAGACATAGAGTGGCTAGATGGATTAAAAAATAAGACCCAACAACATGCTGCCTCCAGGAAACATATTTCAGCTCTAAAGACAAACACAGGCTTAGAGTGAAGGGATGGAAGACAATATTCCAAGCAAATGGCAAGCAAAAGAAAGCAGGTGCTGCCATATTTATATCAGACAAAGTAGACTTCAAGATAAAAAAAAAAACAATGAGAGACAAAGAGGGGCAGTATATAATGATAAAAGAGACTTTCCACCAAGAGCACATAACACACTCATGAATATATATACACCTACCAGAGGAGTACAGGTATATACTATATATAAAGCAACTATTAACAGATCTAAAGGGAGAAATTAACAGCACCACAACAGTAGGAGGGGACCTCAACACTCCACTTATATCAATGAACAGATCATCCAGACAGAAAGTCAACAAGGAAATAGTGGATTTAAATGAAACACTTGATCAGATGGACTTACTAGATATAGAGAGAGCATTCCATCCAAGAACAGCAGAATGCACATTCTTCTCAAGTGCACATGGAAGATTCTCAAAGACAGACCATATGTTGGGAAACAAGGCAAGCCTCTATAAATTTAAAAAGATTGAAATCATATCAAGCATCTTCTCTGACCACGATGCTATTAAACTGGAAATCAACTACAAGAAAAAGCTGGAAGTCACAAATATGTAGAGACTAAACAATATGCTACTGAACAACCACTGGATCAATGAAGAAATCAAAGGAGACAAAACGCTTCATAACTCATTCTATGAGGCTAACACTACCCTGATACCAAAACCAGGCAAAGACAGTACAAAGAAGGAAAACTACAGGCCAATATCGCTGATGAACACAGACGCAAAAAATCCAACAAAATATTGGCAAATCAAACAGCAATACATTAAAAGGATCATACAGCATGAACAAGTGTACGATCATCCTTGGTCATGGTGTATGATCCTGGGATGCAGGGATGGTTCAACATCCGCAAATCAATAATATGATAAACCACATTAACAAAATGAGGAATAAAAATCACATGACCCTCTCAATATAAGCAGAGAAAGCATTTGACAAGATACAACATCCATTTATGATAAAAACTCTCAATAAAATGGGTATAAAAAGAAAGTACCTCAACATAATAAAAGCCACATATGACAAACCCACAGCCAACATCATACTTAATGGTGAAAAACTGAAAGCCATCCCTCTGAGAATAGGAACAAGACAAGGGTGCCCATTCTCGCCACTCTTATTCAACACGGTACTGGAGGTTCTGGCCAGAGCAATTAGGCAAGGAAAAGAAATAAAAGGAATCCAAATTGGAAAGTAAGAAATGAAACTCTTGCTATTTGCAGATGAACTGATTCTACATGTAGAAAACCCTAAAGAATCCACTAGAAAACTATTATAAATCATCAAGAACCACAGCAAGGTTGCAGAGTACAAAATCAATTTACAAAAATCTGTTCTATTTCTATACACTAATAACTAACCAGCAAAAAGAGAAGTCAAGAATACAATCCTATTTACAACTGCAAAAAAAGAATAAAATATCAAGGAATAAATTTAACCAAGGAGGTGAAAGACATATACAATGGAAACTATAAGACATTACTGAAAGAAATCAATGATTATATAAAGAAATGGAAAGATATTCCATGTACATGGATTGGAAGAATATACACAGTTAAAATGTCCATATTACCTAAAGCAATCTAAAGATTCAATGCAATCCCAATCAGAATCCCAATGACATTCTTCATGGAAATTGAGCAAAGAATCCTAAAATTTATACGGAATAACAAAAAACCTCAAACAGCCAAAGCAGTCCTGAGAAAAAAGAACAAAGTTGGAGGCATCACAATCCCTGACTTCAAAATATACTAGAAAGCTACAGTAATCAAAACAGCATGGTACTGGCAGAAAAACACACACACAGATCAATGGAACAGAACTGAAAGCCCAGAAATAAACCACACATCTACGGGCAGATAATCATCCAGAAAGGACCCAAGAACATATAATGGAGAAAGGAAGATCTCTTCAATACATGATTTTGGGAACTCTGGACAGCCACATGCAAAAGAATGATAGCAGACCATTATCCTGCACCATACACAAAAATTAACTCAAAATGGATTAAAGACTTGAATGTAAGACCTGAAACCATAAATCTCCTAGAAGAAAATACAGGTAGTACATTCTTTGACATCAGTCTTAGTATCTTTTTGAACATCATTTCTACTCAGGCAAGGGAAACAAAAGAAAAAGCAAATGGGACTACACCAGACTAAAAAGCTTCTGCAAGGCAAAGGAAACCAGGAATGAAACAAAAAAACAATCTACCAACTGGGAGAAAATATCTGCAAATCATATACCCGACGAGGGGTTAATTTCCAAAATATATAAAGAACTCATGCAACTCAACAAGAAAAAGCAAACAACCCGATCAAAAAATGGGCAGAGAATATGAACAGACATTTTTCGAAAGAAGATATACAGATGGCCAACTGGCACATGAAAAGACATTCAACATCACTGATTACTAGAAAAATGCAAATCAAAACTACAATGAGATATCACCTCACACCCATTAGAATTGCTATTATTAAAAAGACAAGAAATAACAAGTGTTGACGAGGATTGTGGAGAAAAGGGAACCCTCATACACTGCTGGTGGCAATGCAAACTGGTGCAGCCAGTATGGAAAACAGTATGGAGATTTCTCAAAAAATTAAAAATAGAAATACCATATGATCCAGCTATCCCACTATTGGGTATTTACTGGTTGATTTCAAAGAAATTGAAATCAACAATTCAAAGAGATTTATGCACCCCCGTGTTCATTGCAGCATTAGTCACAACAGCCAAGAAATGGAAGCAACCCAAGTGCCCTTATACAGATGAATGGATAAACAAGATGTGGTATATATATACAATGGAATACTACTCAGCCATAACAAAAGAGAAAATCATCCCATTTGCAACACCATGGATGGACCTTGAGGGTATGATGTTAAGCAAAATAAGCCAGACAAAGAGAAATACTGCATGATTTCACTCATATGTGGAAGATAAAGAGAACAGATTAGTGGTTACCAGAGGGGAAGGGGCCTGGGGCTTGGGCAAAAGGGGTAAAGGGGCGCATATGTATGGTGATGGATAAAAATTAGACTACCGGTGGTGAGCACGATGCAGTCTATACAGAAATTGATAAATGATGGTGTACACCTGAAATTACACAATGTTATCAACCATTGTGATCTCAATAAAATAATTAAAAAAGAAAAAAGAGTAAGTATGAGTACTACCACGACTATCCCTTATTGTTCTGATACAATGAACATCCAATGAGAGAGAAGTAAGTAAAAAAAAATTAGAAAAGTGGTAAAATTATGATTTGAAGATGATGAACAGCTAAGAAAATCAACTAGAAATTTTTGTAGAATCAATACAAGTTTAAAAAGGTTGCCAACTGAAAACTTAATAAAAATAAGTAGGTTTCCTATACACAAATAACCAATTAGAAAATAATTTCATTCACAATGGGAGCAAAACAAAATACTTAGGAATAAATTTCATAAGAAATTCACATATTCTATACAAAGACAACTAAAACACTAAAGGACATAGAAGTTGACTTGAATAAATAGAACGTACTCTTAGAGAAGACTAAAAATTTAAAGGTGTCAATTCTTTCTGAACTCTGAACGTAGAGATAATTTTACTAAAAATAACTACAGGTTGGCACTAAAAATGACTAAGCTGACACCAAAAAACAAATGTAAAAACTTGCCAGGAGCATTCTAGAAAGAACATCAATGAGGGGATCTTGAACCATACCATAAATTATTTATATAATATTATAGTATTTAAAATTGTTTCATACAGGTAGAGCAATAAACAGATCAATGGAACAGAATACAAAGTTCAGAAATAGACCCAAGTACAAATCAGAATTTGGTACGTTTTATAAAAACGGCATTTCAAATCAGTTGCCTAAGATAAATTTCCTTAATATACACAGAGCTCTTACAAACCAATGAGAAAAAGACCAATAACCTAATAAAAAAATGGGCAAACCATAAGGAGCTGCCACTTTTACCAACATGATTTTGGCTACTGGTATTGTATTAGGGTATGTGGAAACAGGTACTCCTGTTTCTTGGTGGTGTAAGTTTACACTATTTCAGTCTTTTTAGAGGTTATCTGGCAACATCAAAATTCAAATGCTTTCCAACAATTCCACCTTGATCAATTACCTTACAGGAATATTCACATATGTAAACAAAGATGTACCTACCAAATTATTCTTTCCAATACTGTTTATAATCATGAAAGGCTAGAAAAAAATCTAAAGGTCCATGTATAAGAAACTGGTCATATAATACTGTGATACATATACGTACATACATATATATATGTATATATATAAATAGTATGCAGGTATAGCTATACATACTGTTTTAGAATGATCTTCAAGATTTACTATTAAGGAGACTTACTTTTCATTGTATTCTCCTTAGGCATTGCTGAATTTTAATTTTTTTAAACATGGGTATATACTACTTTTTCAAATACAAAAATCAGTTTAAAAAGAGAATGTTTTTACACAACAGAGTTAAAAGGCAAAGAAACTTATAAATTATAGTTTTGTATTCTGTAATATAATTACAAGGAAGAAATAAAATGAAACATTTTACATAAACAAGCTGAAGTCAGAGCTACTACTATTTCTCTTTTAAATGAATGAAGTAAAAACTAAAAGTAAATTAAAAATAAAAATGAAGTAAAATTTCAACTTTAGTAACTGAGGCGACCCATTTTGTAATGCTCTTGATGTGTCAATGTGAGATGTATTCTCGCATAACTGGACAGAATTACCTAGAACACATTCTTCAACCTATGATTTTCCTTCTTGTAAAATATTAAATAAACTAGTTTAATTAGATAATTAACAGGTTTATCTTACTATCTTTTTTTCAACAAAATTTGAAACATGGAAAAGATAAAGCATATAAAATAGAAAAAGCTGCTATATGTAGTATACTTAGAATCAAAACTCTTATGCTCTGTTTGTGTGATCAAAATAGAGAAAAAACTGAAGAAATTTCTAACATCAATTATTTTACCGTAGATTTAAACAATGTGCCTTTAACTCTTTTTTCTTGGCCATGGCAGCTTTTAAGAAAATACTTTTAAACAGAGATAGAAATTTGAATAAATCAAATTAGTCAGATTACGGCAATTTTTATATGGACATAAGACTTTAATTATCCTATTTTCTGACTGCCTTAAAGAAGAAGAGAGAAGTTACCTGAAGTTGATGGACAAATCCAGCATTAGGATTAATACAAAATCTTCTTTCTTGAACATAAGCAAATGCATCTCTGAAAACAGAAAAAGAAAACCAAGGCAATAGTGTTATTTCATGAATCTCAATTTTTCCAGAATTTATCTAAAATAGGAACTTATCTAAAAATTTACCTAAAATAGGAAATCATAATCATACAGCTTATATTACAGAGGGGTAGTGAGTTGTCATGGAAAAATCGACAGCATGGTCAGACTAAATCCCTCTGCTCACCAGCTCTCAACTTCTCTAAGCTTTTTCTCATCTGTAAATTGGGAATTATAATAATTCCTACCTTGGAGGGCTATTGTGAAGACGGGAAAAATTAAGTGTACAGCACCTTGTATGGCATCTGTCACACAGTACATGCTCAAAGTATTATCACTGGTGAAATGAGGGGAAGTATATCTACTGCTTTCTGTTGTTATGAGGCTTAAATGAGGTAAAAGTGCCTAGAATAGTACCCAGTAAATGAAAGTTATTTTCACTATTAATATTATTACTGACAAGACACTAAGTAATAAAGAGAATATATAAAACATAAAGTCTACCAAGCATTAATCTTTTTCAATTAAGTAAACAAGGCATTTGTATTCAAATAATATTCCTTTAAGAATTGATACTTTTAAGCAAACTTTTCCATTATAATTTAAACATAAAGGATACCAAACAAACTAAATAAGAACTGCAATGTCTACTATGTATCAGGCATGTGGATCTAATGGTAAACACAGCTCAAGTGTCGAGAGTAATGGGGAACATGGTGTAAGAATGGAGAGGTTTATTAGGGGTATGTCATGCAAAGTTTCATTGGTCATGTTAAGAACTATTAAAGATCAGAAACTTTTGAGATCTTTTTAGGGTATGGTGATATATGATTGCATTTATCTTTTGAAAAGATCATTCCAACGGTAGTATGGAGAATAGAACAGACTTGAGAAGGAAAAAATGCATGAGACCACTAAGAAGGCTACTACTGGAAGAGCCCAAGGGAGACATGATTGGAGCTTAGATAAGGGGGATTAAATGATGACGAAGAGAAAGATAAAAAAGACATACTCAAGGTATATTTTACAACATAAAACAGACAGGATTTGGTAATGCATCAGTTTGGGAATGAGGAGTGAAAGAGAAGGAGGTGTCAATGATTACAACAAGATTTCTAACTTGGACAATGAGATACACTAAGAAAGGAAACACTGGCTGGGTTTTTGTTTTGTTTTTGGGTGAGAAGCTCACGAGCCTCTCTCCCTCTCTTTTATCTATGCAGTATGCTTGGAAAAGATGATTCTTGATAATCACTGAATTGTAAATTGAAATAAAACAATTTCGAGGTAATTTTTCATCCAACTACTATTAAAGGAAAACAATAAATTTGCCTTTTAAACAAGGCAAGCAATAACACCTGTGTCTAAGAATTTTTAAACTCCAATTAATCAATTCCCTAGTAGTAAGTATGCAGTTTTCCATGGGTTATTCCAACTACAACTACCTCGGCTTCTTAAAATAACAAGAGTAGCTCCCCCAAACCACAAAATATTAGCGTAAGCAAATGTATACAAGGTAGAAAAGCTACAAAAGTTAAGAGACTAATCATGGGATGTAAGAGTCTGGCTAATCAAAAATGATTAAATGACTAAATCAGGAGAATATTAACTTCAAACTCCCAAATTGTCTCCATTAACTCATTTTAAGGAGAATTTAAACTGTGGCTAGGTTTCAGGGTACTTTCTTACCTGTACTTCACTCCAAATGTTTCCATAATGTATGCAATAACAAAGGCAGCACTGAAGAGGGGGAAAAAATTTTAGAAAATAACAGAAAATACAACTCATTAATTAAATTCTAGAGAAAGAAAGATTATCTCTTAATTCATACCTCCTAGAGATTCCTGCATTTCCATGGACAAGAACTTTTCCTGAAAAACAAGAAATAGTTATTCTGATAGAAAAACATCTGATTCAGCAGCTAAAATATATTGAAACTATGTATCGCCCTATAGTAAAATAAATCTTTTCTTAAACATTTTATATTTTACACATACAACTTGGATATTTATTAATTTTCAAATCTTTACAATTTATTTATACTGTGTAGAAAATACAACAGACTTATAGGTTAAAGAGATTTAAAGGTGACTCACAATTTGAAAATAGTTCTATAGGGATAGTTACGAAAGCCTATCCAAATGAAACAAGAAGTTGAGAAAAGGCAAATCTTAGAATAGCCTATTATATATAATTACAACTTCCATAGCCTGCATTTAAGATAAATATTAAGTAAAAAATTAACTATAACAATCTCCTAAAAATAAATATTAGCTAAGTAAAGGAAGTATTATTTACCTCCAGTTTGTAAGCTCCCATCAATAAATTCTTTAGTCTGAAGGCAAAAGACAATGTGTTATAATAAAACATGTAGATTAACATAAGCATAAAATACATATATACAGTGAAATAAAATATACTGAAAATAATTTTATGCTAATTTACAATAAAAATTACGTTAATTAAGGAATTTCCAAAATGCTACATATGCAACTATATAACAAGTTCAAAAAATTATAGGAGCTAAAATTTAATTTGAATTTAATAAATTCAAAGTATGATTTCTCAAATATTTGGAGATCATAAAAAGGTTTTAAAAATAATAAATTTCCTTTAAACTATAATCCCACAATTTTCAGTCATAGCAAAGTAAAAGCAGGATAGGGAATCATGGGGAATTATGAGGGAATTATGTTTCATTATCATTAAGTTTCAGAACCACAATTAAGAGGTCAAATCATAAATAAATTTTGAATGACATTAAAATATTGATACTTACCATAGGGAAAAAACGTATTATATTTTCAACTGGATTATCTGCAATATCCAACACCAAATATCTGAGAATAGAATATTTTGTGATAAGCACACTTTCAGATAAAACTCTCTTTATGTATAAGAAACTTGAAAATTCTTGGGAACCATGAAAAGAATTCGGAAAAACTTTCAAGGTAACATATTCCCAAGAACAGGGTCATAGATTTTATATTGTTTGAAGCCATGGCATTAAAGTCTTAAATAACATGTTAACATTTCTCTGATATTTTAGTATAATAACTCTATCTGGTTAAAATAGAAAAATCACAAGCAGGAAGAAACCTTTCTCTAGATCACAATGGACCTAGAAAATAAAGACAAAAAGTGCCTGTATTCCTTATTGTTATTCTTCTATTTCTACTAACTTCCCCAGGACCAGTAGATTCTTCTCTGAGTGGCCCTGTGACTCCCTCCTCATAACCCTACATAGGAAAATTCAGAGGAAGCCCCAAGTCTGACAGAGAAGGAGCTAATCAAAATAGAAACCATGAGTCAAACATTCATTGTTTGAACTAACTTTCAGTAGAGCAGAAAACAGCCAAGAGACCACCTGTCCTGGAATTTTACAGTTTGGAAAACATTTAAAATAAGGCATTATTGTGCTCGCTTCGGCAGCACATATACTAAAATTGGAACGATACAGAGAAGATTAGCATGGCCCCTGCGCAAGGATGACACGCAAATTCGTGAAGCGTTCCATATTTTTATGATGTAATCTATGCAGAAATAGAAGTACAATGATGTACACCTGAAATTTTTACAATGTTATAAACCAATGTTACTGCAATAAACAAAAAGTTTAAAAAAAAATAATAATAAAATAAGGCATTATTAATATGCCAGGCTTATTTAATTTTGTGAAAAACTTCCATTTCTAACCTATCCAAGACTACCTGTCTTTTAACACAACTATAGGTCAAGTTATGATATTAATTATTAAAGTCAATATTGCTTTAAGAATTACAGTGCAGGTCAGCCCCGTGGCTTAGCGGTTAAATGCACGCGCTCCGCTACTGGTAGCCCGGGTTCGGATCCCGGGCGCGCACCGACGCACTGCTTCTCCGGCCATGCTGAGGCCGAGTCCCACATACAGCAACTAGAAGGATGTGCAACTATGACATACAGCTATCTACTGGGGCTTTGGGGAGATAAAAAAAGGAGGAGGATTGGCAATAGATGCTAGCTCAGAGCCGGTCTTCCTCAGCAAAAAGAGGAGGATTGGTATGGATGTCAGCTCAGGGCTGATCTTCCTCACAAAAAAAAAAAAAAAAGAATTACAGTGCTTTAATGATTATTTAGGTGGTAACAACGTCAAATTCAGGGCTTATCACAGAGAAGTTGAAGCTCAGGATCCAAGGATAATCCAATGTAAGAACTGTAAGAATCCTGACAACAACCATACCCTAAAGTGGAATGTAAACCGAAACAACTCACTGGAGGGCAATCTGCAACATCTATTAAAATTTTAAATGCTCACATTCTTTGATCCAGCAATTCCACTTCTACAAATTTATCCTATTGATATATTCACATACGAATTAACAGGGATACTCACTATATTAGCAAAAATCTGCAACCAATCTAAATGTCCAAAAAGAGGAGATGCATTGAATAAATTTTAGTATAACTATACAATGGATTACTACGAACTTAAAAAGAATAATGCAGCTTTCTAAGTAATAATATGAAGCAATCTCCAAAAAATGTAACAATTTTTTTAAAAGCCAGTGTGGGGGCCGGCCCCGTGGCTTAGTGGTTAAGTGCACGGGCTCCGCTGCTGGCGGCCCGGGTTCGGATCCCGGGCGTGCACGGACGCGCTGCTTCTCCGGCCATGCCGAGGCCGCGTCCCACATACAGCAACTAGAAGGATGTGCAGCTATGACATACAACAATCTACTGGGGCTTTGGAGGGAAAAAATAAATAAATAAAATCTTTAAAAAAAAAAAAAGCCAGTGTGAAAAATACAACTTTATCTGTAGGAATATGCTTATAGATGTAATATAACTCTGGAAGAAGTAACAATGGACACCTCTAGGGAGGGGACACGAATAGGGAAACCTACTTTTCAGTATACATTCTTTTGAAACTTTAGAATTCTGCATTATGCGCAAGAATTACTTAAAATACCTTAAAAGAAATTTATTTTTTAAATGATGTACTATAAGATTCAACTTGAAATAAAAACATTACATGTTTGCTACCCTTAATTTCTATAAATCACAGCAATGATTCTTACCTAAATAACTGTTGAAAGTTTGGTTTAATAAAGTTTGCTTCAATATTTTGTCTTATGCATATTATATGGGTTATTCCATGTTTCTGTAGTATAGGTAGCTATTAAAAAAAAAGGGGGAAAGCAAGAGAGAGAAATAGTTTAAAATACAAAACACTATCTTACCGTAATACAGATGTTTGAAAATACACAGGACTCAACATTAGAATTAATATAGCCATATCTGAGCCTCAAGTACAGGAAATTAAAGCTAATTTTGTAATAATATACCTGAAGTGATCAGCACGATACTTCAATGATTCAAGATTAATACACTACATGTCCTCAAAAAACTAAGGATTATTTTACATCTATAATTTTAGAGCTTGATGGGATAAGATAATTTATTTGGGAAACATACTATATAGTGGTTAAAGGCATGGGCTTTGGAGTATGAGAGCCCAAGCTCTATATCCCAGCTCTGCTAATGACCTGAGCGCTACTGCCCAGTTTTCTCATGTGAAAATGGGGAAAACACTATCTAGTCACTGAGTGGTTGTGAGAATTATATAAAATAATACAATGAACCCCCCTAATCCACGGTTTCACTCTCTGGAGTTTCAGTTACCCACAGTCAACCATGGTCCAATATATTAAATGGAAAATTACAGAAATAAACAATTCACAAGTTTTAAATCAGGTGCCATTCTGAGTAGTGTGATGAAGTCTTAAGCCACCCTACTCCGTCCCACCCAGGACGTGAACCATCCCTTTGTCCAGCGTATCCAGCTGTATACACTACCACCTGTTAGTACTTAGCAGCCGTCTGGGTTATCAGATCAACTGTCATGGTATCACAGTGCCTGTGTTCAAATTACTCTTGTTTTACTTAATACAGGCATACCATGGAGCATCGTGGGTTGGGTTCCAGACCACCCAATAAAGAGAATATCACAATAAAGTGAGTCACATGAATTTTTTGGTTTTTCAGTGCATATAAAAGTCATGTTTACACTATACTGTAGTCCAGTAAGTGTGCAATAGCATTATGCCTAAAAAAACAACATATATACCTTAATTTAAAAATAGTTTATCGCTAAAAAATGCTAACCATCATCCAAGCCTTCAACAAGTCGTAATCTTTTTGCTGGTGGAGGGTCTTATAAAAAACACATTATGTTCAAAGTGCAATAAAATGAGGTACACCTGTTAATGGCCCTGAAGTGCGAGAGCAGTGATGCCAGCAATTTAGATCTGCCAAAGATAAGCCATAAAATGCTTCCTTGAAGAGAAAAGGTGCAAGTTCTCGACTTAATAAGGAAAGAAAAAAAATTGTATGCTGAGGTTGCTAAGATCTACAGTAACTTTTATTACAGTATATTGCTTATCATTGTTTTATTATTATTGTTAATCTCTTACTGTCTCTAATTTATAAATTAAACTTTATTATAGGTATGGACATATAGGAAAAAACATAGTATATATAGAGTTTGGTACTACCCATGGTTTCAGGCATCCACTGGGGGTCTTGGAACCTACACCTGGAGGATAAGGGGGGACTACTGTATATGTAAGGTGTTTGGCATAGTGCCTGGGACACATGGCAAGTGTTTAGTAAATGGTAGTTACATATATTGACTACAATCTTCATTCCTTAGAGGGGACTACTAAGACATAAACAATTGTTCAACATCACTGACCTAGTTAATAGCAGTACCAAAGCCCAAATCTCTAGACTACTCCCTGCCTCTCCCAGTACACTTTTTCTACTACAAACCAGAATTAATTTATACAATTCACGGAATCTAATTAACCTTTCATGGTTTAAAATTCCCTAAAGTTAAAACTGGCAACTCCAAATGATATCTTATTATATTTTGTGGTGCTTTTTTGGCTCTATATTTAAAGCAATTTAACATGACAACTCTAGAAATTATTAAATAAATTTTTATTTGCAAGTGATTATAGGTTTCAGTGAATTTACAGATAACATGTTATTTTAGTAGTTAGAATGTAAATTCCAGGGGGCCGGCCCTGTGCCATAGCAATTAAGTACACGCACTCCACTGCTGGCCGCCCCGGTTCGGATCCAGGGCCGACGCGCCGCATGTCAGGCCACGCTGTGGCAGTGTCCCATATAAAGTGGAGGATGACAGGCACCGATGTTAGCCCAGGGCCAGCCTTCCTCAGCAAAAAGAGGAGGATTGGCATGGATGTTAGCTCAGGGCTGATCTTCCTCACAGGGAAAAAACAAAAAAAGAATGCAGGGCCCAGCTGGGTGGCGCAAGCAGTTAAGAGCGCGCGCTCTGCTGTGGCGGCCCAGGGTTCGCCGGTTCGGATCCCGGGCGCGCACCAACGCACTGCTTGTCAAGCCATGCTGTGGCGGCGTCCTGTATAAAGCGGAGGAAGATGGGCAGAGATGTTAGGGGCCAGTCTTCCTCAGCAAAAAAAGAGGAGGATTGGCAGATGTTAGCACAGGGCTGACCCCCTCACAAAAAAAAAAAAGCAAATTCCATGAGAACAAGGATTTCATTTGTTCACTGATTCACATTAAGTATGTGTAACAGTGCCTGGAGCATGGTAGGTGTTCCATAAATGAATTAACAACTCACTCTGGCAGGAGGAAGCAGAATTAATAATCTCAAATTTATGATATTTTCAGCTCATAATCCTATATGTTTAATTCTCACTTTCTGCATTAAACAGTCCAGAACAGTAATACTAATAATTCATGAGAAAAGTCAAAGAATAATTTATATTTGTTATGGACTGAATGTTTGTCTCTTCCCCAAAGTTGGCCTTTGGGAGGTAATAAGATAGATTTAGATGAGGTCATGAGGGTGGAGCCCCCATGATGGAATTAGTGCCCTTATAAGAAGAAGAAGAGACATCAGAGCTTCCTCTCTCCACGACCTGAGGACACAGCAAGAAGGTAGCAGTCTGCAAGCCAGGAATAGGGCCCTTACCCAAATATAATCATGCTGGCAGCCTGATCTCAGACATCCCAGTCTCTAGAACTGTGAGAAATAAATGTCTGCTGTTGAAGCCATCTGGTCTATGGTATTTTATTTTAGCAGCCTGAGCTAAGAAAATATAGTTCTCAAAGTTTTAAATATTAAATGTTTCTGCAGCAATTTTTCCTATGTCTGGCATAGATTAGAGTTCAATTACCTTTGTATTTCCTGAGTACATCCTGAGTTAAGGGAAGGGAGGTAAGCATTTGGAAGGATTAATAATTAATCAATGTTCCATATTCACACTTATCAAACCTCCAAAATGAATTCAACATTCATTCCTTTGTTTACATTTGATCTATGATATATGAATAAGTTTTCCTACCTACTTTATTAAGGTGAGAAACTATTAGATACATAATCCAGGATAAAAATCTGTTTTAATAAGCTTTGAAGGTACCTTATACTATTACTAAGTAAAAATGAACCTTAATAAAATAGAACCCAAATATTAATTGCAAACACAATATTTTTAATTTTCAATATAAATCAAATTACAACCTTACCTCATACCTACAAACAGAAAAATTTTACAAAAAGAAATAGTTTATTAGTTATAAACAGCTTAAATCTGTCCCTTTTATTAAAAACATATTTGAAGGTAATAAAAGATAGGTTTAACTAAATGAGTCTTAGAAAAGGAGTTTATTCCCCAAAGTTTCTTTATCTCTATTATTATTATTTGTTGTTGTTTTTACATATTTTTTGGATGATGGTACAAAAAGAAATATGAGCTGTACTATGGTGACTCAGGGTGGGAAATAATCAAATTCTGCCATAGAGGCTTTTCCTCAGTGTAATAAGACCATGGGGAAATTGAGGGGCAAGAGGTTTTAAGGAGCTAGATCTATAAACAAATACTTATAATTTAATGTGACAAACAGTATAACAGGCATATTTATAAAGTGCAGTGGGAATACAAAAAGCAAATAATTCTAAAACCATTTTGAAAGCCAGCATTTTGTAAATACTACATTATTTGGGCAATAACTTGCTTAGGTTTGTCTTTACAAAGTAAGTCACAGTTAAGTCTATAGTTATCTACCCTATCCTTTCCTTGGAATTTTTTTTTTTTAACCAATACCTCATCTTTCCAACTAGCTATACGGCCGTCAAAATGACTAGGATTACTCTTAGGTAGGCCTCAAAAAGCCTTCCAGTTTCAAAAGGAATGACTCTAAAAAACTCCCAATCATGTAAAATTCATAAATATATTAAATTATATCATGAAAGTTTAAAATTATACAGTTTTTACAAAACCTACTATAGGTAGCTATCATAAAGAAGAATACCACCTTCTAAATAGGCAGGTACTGGGGAAAACATTTGTGATACAAAGTTTCATATTATAAATCAAAGAGAATTAGCAGCATTGTCATAATTCATAGGGCTGAATCCTCTAAGAAATGGCAACATTGCTATATATATTAAAATGAGATTTACCCTTTCAACTGTGTAACTGAAGAAATCCATTTCAGTTTGACTATAAAGGACATCTATCTATCTATCTATCTATCTATCTATCTATCTATCGTGCAATATAAAGGACATCTATCTATCTATCTATCTATCTATCTATCTATCTATCTATCGTGCAATACTTTATAACCTGGAGCATCCAGACCTCTCAAGTCTGGAAAACCAGAAATAGGATTTGAGTCACTTCAATGAAAACACACACATGTGCACACACATACTTTTACCCCTGATAAGGAAGGGTAAACTAAAATGTCAAATATCCTTATTTTGGGCTTTAATTGTATCTCATATTGTTCAGAAGGTATGATTAGCAATTACAGATGTTTAATGTTTTAGAAAGCAAATAGATTATTAAATAAAGGTCAATTATTTGGTAAATCTTTCAAACAGAGATTTCGTGAGAAAAATAAAATATAAAAACTCATCTGTGATTTGTGGTGAAACACTTGAGAATGACTCATGCAGTAAAATTTGCAAAGAGCTTAGGTACTCAAAAGTGACAATTACCATTAACACACAATATTTGTGGATCCTCCCTCAAATAAAACTCCTACTACTAAAGAAATTTACTCCAAAAAAGTTGGTTAATAAAATCTCTTGATGAACCTAACCTAAAGTTCATACCTTGCTTTTCATAGCAGAAGAATATGGGCCTAAAAACAATCCAGGTAAAATTTCCTAGAAAAAAAAAGTTGAGTTATTTACCATCAGCAATTTAAACCTATACAAAATATGTACCATATAAGTGAATCTGTGAGGTGTTTTCATAGTTGTAATAATTTGCTAATGAGCTTATTATTTAGGGAGCATTTCCTAGCCACATTCAGCAGAAATGCAGATGTGCTCTATATATCAAAAGAGACATTCAAACTTTAAATACAGTCCTGAAAAGTCAGATATTTGAACTTCCACAGTGCTTTTTATAAGCAGTTTGGGTAAAATTAGTACAATGTATTATGGTCTTTCAGATTAGTAAAACGTCTCTTATTTTACTTCTATTCTCTGCTATGGTCTAGAAACAGGCATAAAGAAAATCAACCCTTTGGAGTTACATGAAACCTTATTCAGCCAAATCAAAAGTAGCACAAGATACAACAAGATTAGAACTATTACCGACAGTTAATAGTAGAAGTAAAGTATTATTGCAAACGCAAAAAAAAAGACCAATACCAAATGTTGGCCTACTGAAAGAGTTTCAACAATATAGATAAATACCTTCCTAATGCTGAATTAAAATTTTTTCTATATGAATTCAATATAGAAAGCTTTCAGTCAGGGTACATCATACCCTAGATACTAACAGAGTGTAATTTGTGGTTCAACTGTATGGGACATTATAATTATTTGTGTATAGGTCTGATTTCTCCAAGCAGTTTCTTGTGGGCAGAAATTAAATTTCACTCATCTTTGCATTCCCCATAGCACCAAGAAAATGCCTCAAACGTATTCACATACTTTTAAAAAGTAAATTTTCACTAAGAGAAGTCAAGGGTTTCCCAGGACTGGGAGACACTGCTTGATCCTGAGGCTAGCAGAGTTGACTGCAAATGGTAAGAAATGCAAAGGAAAAACGAACTGCTATAAGGGTTAGCTATCACTTTAATTAATTCCATACTGAGAGTATTCAACTCAGTCTTCTGGAGGACTTCATTATGAGGGCTGATTGGAAATCAGACACAAAGATGAACAATTATTGAAAAGAGTGATTTTTCTTTATGGTCAACTCTCTTGAACTTATATACTAGACAAACACAAAATTCAAACTGCTTTCAAAACAAATACAAATATTGTACCTGTACCTAATTTTTCAGATGAGGAAAAGCAAAGCGACTCATTAAGTACATGTAGATATTACTATGTCCTTCTAATCCAAGGAAGAAAGGCAACAATTCATTTCCCATTTTTTAAGATCCATGATTAACCTTAAATATCTTATTATTTAAAATACTTAGTGATGAACCTACAGATCATGAGTCAACAGATCTCAAGTCCTTTGTGAAATTATTTAATAAGGATAATAATAATATGGGCTGGCTTGAATAAACAAAAAGGTTGTCATACCTGCATCTCTCGTCTCATAGGGTAGGTCCACTCCTTAGAAATGGAAGAAAAACACAAGAATAAAAGTAAATAACGTTATGAAAAATGTCACCCAATTAAAGGTTAAAGATGGGACATACAAGTATGTGAATTTTTAAAAAATAAATTATACTTTAAGAATATTCTATAAAAAAAGCAGATTCAAATGGCTTCACAAACACCTAAAAATTTAAGTGACAAGAAACAATGATTAACTGGACTTCCAAAATTATGATTATGTTACTTCATAAAATGGATGGAATAGCTCATTAATTATAAGACTAGATATTCCAGAAGTTTCTCCCAAAAACTGATCTTCTAAATCAGAGATGTCAAAAAGACTTTTTGTTGTTCACGCCAACTTTAATCAACTGGCAGCAGATAGCTAAAACACTGTGTGGAGAAAGACTCAGGAACACAAGAGTGCTGTGATCAATAAGCAATATTTGTAATGGATGAAAGAATGTTATGTGATAGGTATTTGCCATCCCTGATCTAAACTTTCAGATGCTTATCAAACAACCTTTTCCCTATTTTACTTGGGTGCAAGATTCTGTCTACTTCAATTCCTTTTAAAGATATATTTTGGGCCAGCCCCGTGGCTTAGCGGTTAAGTGCGCGCGCTCCGCTGCTGGCAGCCCGGGGTTCAGATCCCGGGCGCGCACCGACGCACCGCTTCTCCGGCCATGCTGAGGCCACGTCCCACATACAGCAACTAGAAGGATGTGCAGCTATGACATACAACTATCTACTGGGGCTTTGAGGGGGGGAAATAAATAAATAAATAAAATTATAAAAAAAAAATTTCACCATGTTATAAACTATTATGACATCAATAAACAAATTTAAAAAACAAACAAAAAACAACTCATCTCATCCCCACAGAAATGAGTACTTTTGCCTTTCTTCGTTTAGCTCTGAGTAGAAGGTGGTGGTAGTGGTGGGATGGGGTCTTCCTAACCAGAATCTGGCCTTCACTCTAGTTTGGCATTAGAATTCAATTATCTCTGTGAGGCTAAGTGAAAATTTAATGTCAAGTGGTTCCGGGTAGATAGTGTCTGTGGGTTCCTGGGAGAAGCAAATACATTTTCTCTCTGGAGGAACATACCCTAAACCTAGATGAGAAATAACTCACACAGATACGTTCCAATGAGCTCACAATAAAAAAGCAATTAAAAAAAAAGAGGAAAGAGCCACCATGAAAAGCAGATACAACTGAATCACATTCACTAAGACTGCATATACTACAACAATGAAAAGTATAACACATTTAATATATTTAAAGAAATAAGAGAGTATCAAAAGTATGACCAAGGATTAAGAAACTGATTTTTAAGAGAGCCAAAAGGAATATGTAGAAATGAAAAAGTACAATTAAAATTAAAAATCAGTGGATAGGCTAAACAGAAGAAAGGACACAGTTAAGGAGAGAATTTGTGAACTAGAAAACAGAACTGAAGACATGACCTAAATTCAGAGTTGGAAAATATGAGCAGTTAACAGACATATTAAGATAGAATTAAAAGGTCTAACATCTATAGAATCCAAGTTCCAGAAGGAGGGGAGAGATAATATTATACAAGATATTAATGAGAATTTTCCAAAACTGGTTAAAGATACAATACTTCGGAAATAGGCAGCCCAATAAATCCCAAGCAGCATAAGGGAAAGAAATGCACATGTAAACAGTGAAACAGCAGCACGTCAAACACAGAGAGAAGAATGTATTTGCCAGACTAAAAGCAAATACAAAAATGAAAAAGAATAGAGTCCAGAAAGACCTACACATATGCAGTCAATTAATTTTCCTGAAAGACACCAGGGCAATTCAATAGAGAAATAAAAGTCAACAAGTGGTGCTGGAACAACTGGATAAATGTCTGGAAAATAAAATGAATCTTTATCCTCATCCCATCCCTGCCCACACACAAATGTCTTGTCTGTCTTCACTGCTGTATCTCTTTCCAATACTTGATGACATTGCCTGGCACACAGTAGACACTCAATAATTACTTGTTGAATGAATGAAAAAAAAAAGTATGTATGTGTATAAACAAATGCAAAAATGATAAAACTTCTAGAAGAAAACAGAGGAGAATATCTTTGCAACCTTGGGAAAAGCAAAGATTTCTTAGAGGGCAAAAAAGGTGCTAAGCCTAAAGGAAAATAATTTGATAAATTAGATGTCATGAAAATTTAAAACTTCCGCTCAATGAAATATACTGCTAAGAAAATGTAAAAAGCAAGCCACAAGCTGGAAGAAAATATTTCTAATACATATATCCAACAAAAGACTTGTATCCAAAATACATAAATACACATCATGAGTAAAGTGACAACTCAATTTTTAAAACCGGCAAAGAACTGAACAGACATGCCACCATGGAAGATACATAAATGGCCAATAGCACATGAGAAGGTGCTCAACATCATTAGTCATAAGGGAAATTTAAATTAAAAGATACCACTACATGTTTCACTCCTAGAATTTACCAAAGAGAAATGAAAACATACGTCCACAAAAAGACTTGTACGGGAATATTTAAAGCAGCTTTATTCATCATAACCCTAAATCTAATGTCTATCCACAGTATATTCACACAATGAAATAGCAGTCAGCAATAAAAAAGAATCAACCACTCAAACACCACAATATAGATCAATTTCACATATATATGTTCAGTGAAAGAAGCCATAAACAAAAGAGTCCATTTTGCCTGATTCCATTTATATGAAGTTCAAGAACAGATAAAACTAACCTATGGTTAGAGAAATCATCATATTCGTTGCCTATTTGGGTAGGGTAGGGATTGCCTGGAAATGGATATGAGATAACTTTCTCTGTTGATAGAAATGGTCTATATCTTGAAAGGAGTAGTAGTTACACTGGTATATGTATTTATCAAAACTCATTCAACAGTGCACTTTGTATATCTGTGCATTACACTCTATGTAAATTTTATCTCTACTAGAAAAAAGATACCATCCAGACAAAAAAGACAGATTACATACAAAGGAAAGACAATTAGACTGACTCTGACTCCTCAACTGCAAGAATAGGAGCCAGAAGACAGAGCAATAATACATTCAAAGTGGTGAAATAAATAACTGTTAATCTAGAATATATGCTCAGAAAATCATCTTTCAAGAAGAGTGAAATAAAAGACGATTCCATACAAACAAAAACAGAAAGTTTACTACCAGCAGACTCTTATTAAAGAAACTTCTAAAAGATGTTTTTTGAAGAAAAGGTACTATTTGTCTCTATTTTACATTTCTATTTTACAGAAAGTCTAAGTAACTTAACTTCGAGTCCCAGTAGCCTGATTCCAGAGTCTATTCTCTTACTCACTACATTATGAGTAAGAGAACCATATGGCAAATATATAGTTATATTTAAACAAATATTGACCGCATAAAATAAGAATCATGATTAATTTATAGGGATTAATAGAATAGAAATAAAGTGTATAATTTCCAAGCCAGTAGAGGGGGAAATGTAATCAAACTGTAAAAACTAAATGTTCACCTGCTTCTTTTATTTATCAATATGTTATAAGCTTTTTACACTGAAATGTTTTTAAAAAACTTAGACCAAAGACTCTGTCATTTTAGTCACTCTGCCCCAACATTGAGCATAACACATCCCATGGAATAGGCACACAATAGATGTGCATTACGGAGATCCATGGCACTAGATTCTATGGATCTTTTTTTTTTTCTTGTCTTTCTTTTTTTAAAAAAGATTCTCTGGTAATCTAACAGACAGCCTTATCTTCCTGAAGCAAATTGTCAGAGCTGTGAGAAAGAAGAAAAGCAATTAAAGAAATGTGTACTGTTGAGTGTACCTAAAATGAAATCTCTACATTGTGGGTGATAAAAGAAGAAAAACAGGGGAACATATACATAAACAGGGGTACATATATTCCAGAGAATACTTGGCAATTGCCAGAAGGCACTCACAGCCACAAGATAAGCATGTGCTTCTTTCTGGAATATCAATTTCAGCAAAAGACTTATTTTTGGAGAAAAAAAATATTTTCATTGGCCACTAATTAAAGGCATTTTTATATTAAAACAAACATGAACATATGGGATAGAATGCAAAATTTACCTGAATTTTTCAATGAAACAAGAGGCTTCAGAGAAATTTTGAACTTCCCATAAGGTTGTATGCAATAGAACATGCATGCCATATTTATATAAGAAAGATATTATGGGAGGAAAAAGTAAGCTGTATAGCAGAGAGAATAAAAAATTATTCCTATTCACAGGACAGATAAGTATGCGGCCTACTTTAGTGAGTATCAGACTTGCTGTAATAAGATTTCAAGGATCTCCTGAAATCTAGAAAACTTTCTCTCACAGAAAATTTTATTTGGAACTATTCCTGGTGCTAGCTAGCATCAGATCCCAGGCTCAAGAGTCCACCCTCTTTGTTTACCTAGCCCTGATTTCTACCTACAGAACAAATCTTAAACCTGCCTTGTCTACCAACTCTGCTAATGCCTTTAGCATACTACATCAAGATTTTAAAAGTCACTCATGCTCAGTCTTGCTCTACCAGACATCCATCTGAACATGTCTCTAACAACCAAGTCTTGCCTGTATCACACTCAGTTTTAATATCAGCCTGCCCACGCTGCTCCTAAAATCCATCACTTCAGAGATGGTAGTAATAGGGCAGACTCCCAATAAAACTGCCGAAGATCTATTGTGAGTCACTACTGTAGTTAATTAGTAGTATCAACTTCCAAAACTTTGATAATTAGCCAAGCAGTCCAACTATATTTTTCAAACCAAAGCAAGCCAACTAAGCCAAAATACCCCTAACTGTGAAACACACCATGCTTTTGATAGAAATTAATTCACAAGTGAAAACCCTTCAATCATCAAGATGAGCTAGAAGGTATCACACATTAAAACATCTTTCAGGTTCTCTGCTTCTTCTCATACAAATGCAAAGTTACATGATCTATAAAATTGCACCTAAGAGATAGGAAAAATGTTATAAAAATGTTCAAAGACCAATAAATAAATAAATGCACTACAGGATATAGGCTGTAACCAGTAGATAAATGAAAATTCTTATCATCAGATGGATCAGGTGGGTTGAAACACAGAACGTTTAGAAATACCAAAATAGATTACAAATTTTACATAGGTGGGGGGAGCAGTTCAGGAAAAAAAAAATCAGAATACTGTTCCTGAGCTGGGGCATTTCACAAAACAGAAAAATTAGTATTACAGTTTCTCTCGTCTAAAAAAGGTAGTCCTCCAGAGTAAGCCCTTTCCTTTAGTTCCCATCCCTAGCTCAAGTTTTGCTTAAAACAAAGGACCAAAGGAGATTTCACTCTAAAAATGAGTGGGTTGGGGGGATATGGAGAGGCAGAGGGTCATTCAAGTAAGATGACTCTAAATCATTCTTTTTTTTTTTCAAGATTTATTTATTTATTTTTCCCCCAAAGCCCCAGTAGATAGTTGTATGTCATAGCTGCACATCCTTCTAGTTGCTGTATGTGGGACCGGCCTCAGCATGGCCGGAGAAGCGGTGCGTCGGTGCGAACCCGGGCCACCAGCAGCGGAGCGCGTGCACTTAACCGCTAAACCACGGGGCCCGCCCCAAAATCAGTTATTCTTTTTTTGTTTGATTTTGCGAGGAAGATCAGCCCTGAGTTAAAATCCAAGCCAATCCTCTTCTTTTTGCTGAGGAAGACTGGCCCTGAGCTAATATCCATGCCGATAATCCTCCACTTTATGTGGGACCATGCCACAGCACGGCCTGACAAGCGGTGCGTCAATGCGTCACGGGGATCCAAACCCGGGCTGCCAGCAGCGGAGGGCGAGCACTTAACCGCTATGCCATGGGGCCAGCCCCTAAATCAGTTATTCTTAAACTTGGCTGCTATTAGAACTATCTGGGGGGCCAGCCCCGTGGCTTAGCGGTTAAGTGCATGCCCTCCGCTACTGGCGGCCCGGGGTTCGGATCCCGGCCATGCTGAGGCCGCGTTCCACATACAGCAACTAGCAGGATGTGCAACTATGACATACAACTATCTACTGGGGCTTTGGGCAGAAAAAGGGGGCAAAAAGGAGGAGGACTGGCAATACATATTAGCTCAGGGCCGGTCTTCCTCAGCAAAAAGAGGAGGACTGGCATGGATGTTAGCTCAGGGCTGATCTTCTTCACAAAAAAAAAAAAGAACTATCCGGCTCCATCTCAGACCAATTAAATCAAAATAGGTGATGGTGGGTCCCCAGGCATGGTTATTTTTTAAAAGCTCCTTGGGTGATTCTACTCTACGCCAGGTTAAAAAAGCACCATTCTAAATTTAAAGGAGCTAAGAGAGGGATCCCCACTCTGAGATATTAAGCAATTCCTATTTTTGATTCTGTACTGTGGGAATCCAAAGAGTAAGGAAAATGGAAAGAGTAATATTTAAGTTGCCAAACTACAATGGAAATAAATTATATTCCACTTTCTATCTAAAAAGAAGATAAAACATTCATTTTTGAATTATAAAAATAGCCCTAACTATGCAACTAATTTATTTAAAAATTGGTACTGTAGGGGCTGGCCTGGTGGCAGCGGTTAAGTGCGTGCACTCCACTTCAGAGGCCCAGGGTTCGCAGGTTCGGACCCCAGGCACGCACTGCTCATCAAGCCATGCTGTGGCGGCATCCCATATACAGTGGAAGAACATGGGCACGGATGTTAGCCCAGGGCCAGTCTTCCTCAGCAAAAAGAGGATTGGCGAGAGATATTAGCTCAGGGCTGATCTTCCTCTCAAAAAAACAAAAAAGAATTGTACTGTAAGCTGCTTTTTTTTTTCTTCCTGACATCTAGACTGTAATCTTGCTACAGGTAAGACGCTACTATCAAAACCAATCAAGATTCTTTCATTAATTCAACATTCATTAAGCTTATGGTATATACCAGACACTGTTAAGTAAAACAAACAGTGGCAAATAAAACAGAACTTATTGGTAACTAAGCTTCCTTATGAAACTTTCAGTCTGCCATGGAAAATAGCCATGGACCAAGATTGTAAGTATGATAACTGTTACAAAGGTAGGTAAAAAAGTACCAAGCGCTACAGAGGCTTATAAACCTGGGGGATTGAACTACTCTGAGGGGTGGGTAGAGGGGCACGAGGAGTTGGCAAAATCAGGGAAAGCGTCTCCCAAGAAATGATGCCTCAAGTGAGATCTAACCCAAGAGCAAGTAGTTAATTAGGTGAGAGCAAGGGGAATGCTGGCACCCATGGCACGGGAGAATAGCAAATGCAATACCCCTGAGGTAGGGGAAAAAATTAAAGCATTTCAGGAACTGAGAAATGATGAATATGGTTAGGGCATACAGAGAAGGGAGCAAGGGGAAGAGTAGCTCATAATGAGATTAGAGGGGTAGGCAGATGCAAGCTCACACACACAGGACCTTGCAGATGCTGTTAAGGGTTTGAACTTCATCCTCAAAGCAATGGGAAATCACAGCAAAGTTTTAAACAGAGTGACAAACTTTTTGCAAACTGATCTAAACACAGCTAAATTTTTGCTGGCAATGTCCTATAAAGAATGGCCTGACCAGTATTTCAAGAAACTTGGAAGGAGTATTCTTATAAAGGTGATAGGATCATCAAGCTATCATAAAAGCATTCATTAAAATCTCGCTACTTCAATTCCATTTTTATTAAAGCAAGATTTGGATTGTAATTTAGCTTTCCACGTAGTGCTTCCTATGTGGAAGAGACTGCTGGCTGGTCACGTAACCATTACTATGTAAGACGATTTGACACTACACATATCTCACTAGAAATTAGAAAATTAACATTCTGTTTTATTAGTCAGTTTATCCTAACTATATGTCCTATTTAATGGTTATTTATAGTCTTGTCTGCTCCGAAAGCACCCTCCATCTGTTGTGGAAATGTTCCTATGATTTTTGTGGGAGGACTACCAATGATAAACTTCACTCCCCTAGCCAAGGGGGTATAAGACTGGGCCCCTCATTGTATTCACCCCTTCCTGGCTATAGTGACTGATCCAAAGGATGGGCACATGACTTAAGTTGGGCCAATCCTCTAGATTTTAAACACTGAAGCTTGGAAAGAGGCACTTTTATTCCTCAATGTGCAAGGTCTGTAAGGGTCTGACCTCAGAGCAGCTGATGGCCAAACTCCATACCTCTGGAGAAGCCCCAGGAAAAGAAGAGACCCTGAGAGAAAGTAGAGAGAAGCACTGATGAGAGGCAGAGGCAGTTCTGATGCATTATAGTACCGGCTAGCCAAGTCCCTGAGACCAGTGCACCCCTACCTTTCTGGATTTAGTTATCTTTCTTTTTGCTTAGGCTAGTCTGAGTTGGTTTTTGTTACTTGCAACCAAGAGAACATCCAATGCTATGAAATAAGACATGAATTGGCTTTCAGTGGATAATATCTACACCATTATCTACTAGGCTTTAAGCATTACTTCTGTCTCACACAGGAAAGAAGAAAGCTATATTCCCAGTAGGATTTTATAATTTTTATAGGGATAAGACACGTTATATACAAAATACAAAATTAAATGCAAAGTGTGCAAACATTTTAAACTAGAGCAGGGAAGAAATAAGGTGTATTAAAAAGAACAATGATTTGGAATCAGAAGACCAAGGTCCTCATTGTGCTACTGTTATTACCTTGGCATACCACTTATTCTCACTAAGCTACCATTTCTTCACCTGAAAAGTGGGAATGCTCTACATTATTTCTAAGGTTGCTTCCAGTACTGAAACTACCGAATCATTTTGAGGATATAAAGGCATATCCCCACTCACATTATTCCATACTAAACAAAGAGAAAGTGTAAATTCATTTTTTAACTAACTTAAATTTGACTTTTCTTTCCTATTTAAGAGCCTACTCTTAAAACAAGAAATTCTCAAGTATTACTATCTCAAGAAAAAGATCCCTCCAAATAATGTGAACCCTGAATGAAGATATTCAATAGAACGAATATTTGGTTTAAATTGAGTGGTCCCTTAAAAACAGAGCTTTAACTTTCCAATTACTTTTAAAACATTTAAAACTGTTACCGCA
Source organism: Diceros bicornis minor (assembly GCF_020826845.1). Lineage (NCBI taxonomy): Eukaryota > Metazoa > Chordata > Mammalia > Perissodactyla > Rhinocerotidae > Diceros > Diceros bicornis. The sequence continues at coordinate 3,153,968 of NC_080763.1, read as the reverse complement.
CCAGGTCCGTTTTTGCCCGCCGCCCAGAAAGCCAATCACTGAGACGACGAGATTGCAGCGAGAGGGTTTAATCACAAGGCAGCCAAGTGAGGAAAAGGGGAGAACAAGTCTCAAATCCGCCTCCCCAAAAATAGGGACTCAGGGGTATTTATGGGGAAGGGGGTAAGGTGGTCTGAAATGATTGGAGGTGAGGAGAGATGAGGGAATTGTGATCTGCGCAAGCGTAGTCAGCCTTCATGCCTCTTCGTAGGACACATGTTCACAGAATGGCGGCATTAGCATGCCCTGAGGGTGGAGTTCCAACCTCTTGCCCTCAAAAGGCCCCAGCTGATGGGTTGGCGGTCTCAATCCAGTCTGAAGTGGACAAGGGATTCAGTTCCTGAAAAAAATAGCTCAAACACCCATTACCATGGTAACCCAGGCTCCAGGGAGAGGTCATCTATAGGAACCTAGTGGGAGTCAGATAGCATATTGCCCAAACAGCACAGTTAACAATGAGTAAGTTTATCATGCAGACTTAAGTCCTCGCCTTCCATTCTGATAAGTTTCTAGGTAAGGCCATCCCCCCATTCTTCCTGGTACAGGGAAGAAGATACCTTTACAAATGAAGATTTTCTTTATAAATGTAAATGTATTTTATAAAGGGTAACCAGAACTAAAAATGGGCTTAGCATGGACCCACCCAGGTACCCGGAGATGTCTACGGCGATGACCTATTCTGGGGGCAGGCCTCCCATCCCAAACTCCTTTGGTTAGTTAGTGTGGGTAGGGGCCAAAATGTCATTCAGGCAGACATATTCTGAGCTGGCAAATTCCAATCCCCCATAGCTACTAGCTGCTTAACCATCAATGGCTATTTGCCGGTTTCAAAACTACAAATTTCAGATTTCTTTCTTTCAATCCTACTAAAGCATAACTCAGTATCCTTGTGATGTTACTAACTTAGTCTTGAAAACTTCTAAATTAATAGTCTGCAATACCATAAAGTATTTTAAACTATTAATAGAAAAAATCCTCAATACAAACGTCAGGCAGGGAAGAAGTAAGGTAGAGCGAAAAGAACCCAGAAAGAGAAGTCAGGACACCAAATTATAAAGAATTTTATTCTCAATATTAATTTCCCTCCAAAGGGCAAGTTTTCTTTTTGAAGTTTTCAGATTCAAACGAACTAGCTTTGTGATATTTTATTCAGCTGGTCACAGCTTTGCCTCAAAAACAAAACAAAAAAACCAACTACTCTGGGAAACTTGCTCAAGTTGCCCAGGTTCCAGGCCCCGATCTATCCCGCAGGCGGGGCCCCGCGTCCCACGGCGAGCCGGCGACACCAGAGGCACCCCAGGTCAAGACCGGAAACAGCGCCGCCCCCCTCGCGCTGCTCTGGCGACAAAAGGGGAGCCCTCCTCCGAGACAGCCCGCCGCGGCTCCTCTCGTCAGGCGAGCGCCAGTCGGCCCCGCGGGCTCGGGCGGAGGGCATCGGGGTCGGCGCTGCGCGCCGCGCGCGAAAGCCTCGACGGCGGGGCCCGGGCTGGCCCCTCGGCCGCCGAGCCACGAGCCGAGGCCTGGCGTGGCGGCCCCGCGCACACTCACCTCGGCGTCTTCTCTGCACGGCGGCAGCGCGGGGAACTCCAGCTTCACGTCCTCCATGGCCCCGCCCGCGGGCTGGTGGGCGGCAGGTGGGAGTGACCCGGCCCGACCCTCGGGCTGGCGGCGGCGGTGAGAGGGAGGAGGGCCGGTGGGCCCGAGGGCTGACGGCGGGCAGCAGCCTTACAACGAACACAGGCGGACTAACGGGTCCCGGCGACTCCGGCGGCGGCGACAGCCGGGAACAGGAGGGCTGGGCGGCTCGCACCCAGCCGCCATGCTGCCGCCGTCTCCCTCCCGGGTCTCCGCGCCCCTCGGGCCTCCCCGGCTCCGGAACAGGCACGAGCCCTACAACCGTCTCCCTCGCCCTCCGCCTCCCCGCGCCGGCCCAGCCAATCGCCGCCCACGCTCGCCTTCGCCCCACCCACGAGGCCGCCAGGTGTCAGCACGCCGCCGCCCCGCCCCTTCGTGGGAGCGCCGACGCGAGGGGCGGGGCTTGCGCGGGGCCGCGGTAGGAGCGCCCACGGCGAGGAGGGGGCGGGGCTGCGGTGGGCGGATAGCGACTGAGGGTCTGAGAGCTCTCTGAGGCTGGCGACCGCCCAGACCAGCTCCGCTGTTTCCACAGAGGACACGAAGTCTTCATCCTAGCCACCACAACCTAGCATCCGAAAGGAAAACCATAGTTTCTCCCCCTCGCAGAATCCTGAGCAATCTGGGTGAGGTTACAACCAAGAGTAATAAATGAAGAGTTCATCTTTTTTTTTTTATAATTTATTTTTTTTTTCCCCCAAAGCCCCAGTAGATAGTTGTATGTCATACCTGCACATCCTTCTAGTTGCTGCATGTGGGACGCGGCCTCAGCATGGCCGGACAGCGGTGCGTCAGTGCGCGCCTGGGATCCGACCCCAAGCCGCCAGCAGCGGAGCACAGGCACTTACCCACTAAGCCACGGGGCCGGCCCTCAAGAGTTCATCTTAAAATTATGTTATTCTACACAGAAAATGAAACACCCATAAATTTAAATAAATTGAAATGATGAACTTTTAAGAGAACTTGGGAATATGACAACTAGAAAATCTCAAGAAAGAATGACCAATGGAAAAAGTCCTAAGAAATAGGAACAGAATTGATAGCTCACTCAGTAAATTGTACATATGCTGAAGAAAGGTCTCTCCCTTTAATTCTAAGTTTATTAGTATTTCAACATAATATTAATAAACTACATGGCTTTCAATATCTTCTTAAAAGGAGTTTGAGTCAGTTAATTCCATAGTATTGTTAATAAAAGTTAGGGATATGATACTTTGGTTCCAGGGGCATACCATTATCCTTTTTGTTTTTAAACAGATGAGGAAAATCAAGCTTAGAAGTGGAAGAACCCACACTTAAACTTTAAAGATTTGTACACCAAACTGATTCTTTAAAAATCCACCACCACCAAGTAGAAAGGTGAGAAAGTCATTTATTAGCTAAATTGCAAATTACAATGGATAAAAAAGTATCAGATGGATATTTGACCTAGACCCCCCCACAAACATCCCATTACTGTTTATATTGTCATACTTACAAAATACACTGCCAACACACACAGAAATAGAATTGTTCAATAATTTGAGTATTAGATGGCTAGCTTGAGTGCTCCATTTTCTGCACCACTATGTAAACTGTTCTCTACTATAAAAAGGCACACAATACTCTGCTAGTAAGTTTTTAATTTGAAGAATGATTATACAATTACCCAGGTCATATATCATTCATTCTTTAGTATTTATGAAACCAAGTCAAGTTTCTTGTTTTTTTGTGTGTGTGAGGAAGACTAGCTCCGAGCTAACATCCATTGACAATCCTCCTCTTTTTGCTGAGGAAGATTAGCACTGAGCTAACATCCATGCCCATCTTCCTCTATTTTGTATGTGGGATGCCACCAAAGCATGGCTTGATGAGCAGTGTGTAGGTCCGTGCCCAGGATCTGAACCCCTGAACCCCAGGCCGCCAAAACAGAGCACGCAAACCCAACCACTGTGCCACTGGGCCAGCCCCTCTTTTTTTTTTAACAGCACGTTTAATAAGATAATCTCAATTGATACCCAAAGATATTTCCTGTTGTAATTTGTCAAAGCTTTAATTGCCACATGATGTGGGAAACAATTGTATATATATAACAGAACTTTTGTTTTGAACATTTCTGACATCACCATCCCCTGTAGCAGACACTCTTAGCCTGGTATCCATTGATACCTAGAGTCCACAGGTGAGCTTGGGAAATAATAAATCTCTTTAAGTTTTAGTATATCAAAATTATGTGTAGGTATGTATAAATTTTTCTGGAAAGAGGGTCTAGACCTTAACATTGTCAAAAGGGAACTATCATCTCACATAAATCAAGAAAACCAAGTCACATTTATTAGCAAATATTACTTTTAATCATAATCTAAAAAAAGGTTATGGATGTGCATATACTATTTCAATTAACTGTTAGCCTAATCACAGTAGGTGAAGAGTAAATAAAGGCTTTCTGGAAGGAGGAATATATAGATATAGACATACACATATATATATTATATATAACAAGATGCTCTTATGAACACCTAATGTGGGTACTGTTTTAAAATATAATTCAAAAGCCTAAGATCTAAACACAACTTCATCTTGGTTATTAAGTAGTTTACTTACTAAAGAACCTAAAGGACCATAGTAAATGTACACTTACAAAAGACAAGAACATATGTAGCAGAACTGAATCAAACAAATTTTATTCAACTTCTTAGGATAAGGAAAACAAATGATATAAAATAAGTCATAAGAAATGCTCTTTTGTACTACTATCTCAAACCATTTTCAATGTTTTACAAAATGCTCAAACAGCAAATACGAAAAGCTTCAACATACTCTTCTTTTATAACATCTGCTGCAATAAATGCAACATTAACAAACAAATTTCTTCTGTACCAATCTTAAAAGTAGAATTACTGAATTACTAATTTTTATGGTGTTACACATATTTTTATTCATTAGCTTTTAATGAGATCATTACCAATACATACATTATTTTCCTTAACTTTATTTTTACATTAAGCCAACGTCTGTCATGCAGCTATCAAAAACCTTACAGTAAATTACACAGGTTTGTAGTCCAATTTAGACTCTAGTTTCTTAGAATCAGCCACTTTTCTGACTGCTTTCATGAAGTCTTCCTGTACTACAAAATCATGATCAGCACGAATTGCAAACATACCTGTGGAGAATAAAACAACATGACTGCTATATATAATATGTGAATCACTTATTGATTATAAGAAAACTAAATAATGTAATTCTATGGAGTAAATGTGAAGGAGCCTAGATTTACTACTTCTGAGCCAGTTGTTTTTTTTTTTAAAGATTTTATTTATTTATTTTTCCCCCAAAGCCCCAGTAGATAGTTGTCTGTCATAGCTGCACATCCTTCCAGTTGCTGTATGTGGGACGCGGCCTCCTCATGGCCAGAGAAGCGGTGCGTCAGTGCGATCCCCGGGATCCGAACCCGGGCTGCCAGCAGTGGAGTGTGAGCACTGAACGGCTAAGCCACGGGGCCGGCCCTGAGCCAGTTGTTTTAATTTGTTAAAAATCACTATCATCGGGGTGGCCCCATGGCTTGTCAGTTAAGTGCGCGCGCTCTGCTGCTGGCGGCCCGGGGTTCAGATCCCGGGCGCGCACCGACGCACCGATTCTCCGGCCATGCTGAGGCTGCGTCCCACATACAGCAACTAGAAGGATGTGCAACTATGACATACAACTATCTACTGGAGCTTTGGGGGAAAAAAAGGAGGAGGATTGGCAATAGATGTTAGTGCAGAGCCGGTCTTCCTCAGCAAAAAGTGGACTGGCATGGATGTTAGCTCAGGGCTGATCTTCCTCACACAAAAAAATAAAAAAATAAAAAATAAAAAATCACTATCATTGTTCAATAAATTTCCCTAGCTACGGTGAGCATTGTTTTCCAAACCAAAAGCTACAAAGCAATGAGACAATTATCTGAAGATTTAGAATCCAGCTCACACAGTCCCTGTAACCAAAGCCATCTTGAAAAAACAAAACAAAATCCAACTATCAACAAAACATACACATTTTAATAGGTTCTTAACTCGACAGGCAGCAATTCCCTGGAAAGAGGGAGCATGTGTATGATTTGGAAAAACACATCCAGTAATTTTGACAGCCATTCCTTGTTAATAATCAAAAGCTTAGAGAATAAGAAATTTAAAAACCCAATAGTGGGCTTTACCAAAAAGTGCCATTATTCACGTTAAAATTTACCTTATACATGTACAAACTGATATTTTTATATGACTTCCTTATTCAAGTATCACAATTCAACTTTTTTCTTTCAGGTTTTTCACTAGTTACTTGTCAAATACTACTTGAAAAGGGGTACAAGTTTTTTGTTTGTATTTTTTTTTAACATTAGTTGTGTAATGGATTTGGATCCCAGATTTTGAGACAATCCTAATTTCATGATAAACTAAAGCTGGTAAGGTATCACTATCTACTAATTAATTGAAACCTATTAATATTTTCATTCAGGATCTGCTTATATTGAATTCTCACTTACATAAAATGAGTGGGTTGAAATAAAAGATTTTGTGGGTTACTTCCTATCTTCCTTTCAATTTTTCAAGATTTCTATATAAGGAGTCCTGGAAATAGCCGCTTTATGTTGTTCTCAGAAATCAGGTGAATGGAAATGACTAATTTTTTAATAGTAAAAGATACAACTAGGGCCGGCCCCGTGGCTTAGCGGTTAAGTGCGCGCGCTCCGCTACCGGCGGCCCGGGTTCAGACCCCGGGCGTGCACCGACACACCGCTTGTCTGGCCATGCTGAGGCCGCAGTTCCACATACAGCAACTAGAAGGATGTGCAACTATGACATACAACTATCTACTGGGGCTTTGGGGAAAAAAAAAGGAGGAGGATTGGCAATAGATGTTAGCTCAGAGCCGGTCTTCCTCAGCAAAAAGAGGAGGATTAGCACAGATGTTAGCTCAGGGCTGATCTTCCTCACAAAAAAAAAAAAAAGATACAACTAAATAAGATAAATTACTTTCCCAAAACTTGTGCATATGACTATTTCCAAATCACTGTTTAGTGAATGAGTGAATCTGAGATACATTCTAATCCAAAAAGGATGATAATTTCAGAATTTGATTGGAAAAGACAACTATAACGGAATCAAGTGTATTTTAATATACAGAAAGATATATTAACAAAAAAGTCTTGAAGTCTAATATAAAGAAAACCAAAGAATTTCAGTGTCTCCAGATGTGAATGTCCCACTCAGTTAAAAAGCTAAAATTTTAATCCCCACAGAAGTTATAGCTCTTTATTGGAAATAATTAAAAATGAATTTTTAAAAATATTTGAGAAAAAAAGAATATCATAATTTGATGGTATCAGTCTTTATGACACTATGTTTGTTTGGATTCTAATTAACAAAGCAATCTTCTGATAATTTGGTCCAGTGTAGATCTTGGAAAGAGAATGTCATAAGTTACTCCGAGTAGTTCAAGCCACATGACAGTTTATCTCTTATTATTTTTGCTTATTAATAAGTTTTTCTGAGCATGATTTACTCTGATTCATCTGAGCGAGTTTCTAGACCTGCAGATCTTTGATCCAGATACTGAGTCACAGTATACTCACGAAGATATTCCTATGGAAAAGCCATGCCTAAGTAGCCTCTTTAAATACTGTTGAATTTCTAAGAAATGTTAAAATAAGGCTAATGGTGATATGAAAACAAGAGGAATTCACATATTGTAATACTTAAAAAAACTGTTCATCTGCAACCTAAAAGTCAGTAACTATAAAAATTACTGTAGAAATTAATTTTTTCGATTTTAACATTTTGATTTTAAGATTCCTGTGTGGAGGACAAAAACTAAATGAGTCTATGTAGGGTTTTAAAGCCACTTGGTACCAGAAATAAAAATAGGATCACACAGTCCACAGAGAAAATTATATTAAAAAACTACTACATTTTATACAAGTTGCACAATCACAAAATTCATAAATCAATCTTTCAAAGCTTATTGCTGACAGCCTAGTATCAGAAAACATGTCATCCATTTTGCAGCAGATACCTCTGGTGCTGGCCCAGTCTGATTTCAGCCATGGGTGTGGCAGGTAATTCTGTACAGTCTCAGACTCACTTCAAGGGGCCAGTATCCTATCACATGCATATCTTTTCACATTCTGCCCTAAGGCCATCCAGAAATACAGGAGTTAACATTCCCAAGGGCAAATCTCATCAAATGGGGGATGACAGCTGGAAAATAAATGCTCCAGTCTCCCATATTTCAGCTGGGTAATCCTGGAAGGCATTTAGTATGGTTCTCTGAGGTCTCATCAGAACCAAACCTCCCTTGGCTACAGCAGCTATTTCAACGGTGCACTCTCATATAATAACGTTCCTTCTTCCCATCTCACTTGCCCTGTTCTCTCCTGCTTCTTGGAATCAATTCCCCCCAAAACAAGTACCCAAATCCTTGCAAAGCCCAGGTTCTGCTTTTGGACAAACTCAAATACATTTTTAGCAAATTAAACATCAAAAACAATAGCAAAACTGTACTTTAAACCCTGACCTGCTTCAGTACAAACATTTCTCAGGTCTGCTCCATTAAAGCCATCTGAAAGCTTCACAATTGCTTCATAATCTGTTTAGGAAAAAATACTGAAAATTAGTAAAAACAAAAATTAGACCTTTTCTTGATTTATACCCATATGGAAAATTGAAACTGAAAAGCTTGCTTTGAATCTAATCAGCTAGGTATCATCTCTGTTACCATTCCACAATATTAACAATCAAAAACCATGCTTCTGTTAAATAAATCAGCACCAAACAGAAATAAACAGTTTTGAAGCTTTAGAAACCAAGAACTGTCATCAAGATCTGAAGGCATTTTAACCTGCTTCTATGCAGTGAAACAGTTACACACATGTGAACTTCAGGTATCTGTCAAGCTATGACTCTTACTAGAACTATAACCAAATCTTTAATCTCAATAAACCTAGAACATTCAAAACCAACTGTAACCACAATGGAATTTAATCACACAAGCTAAATATAAAATACACCAAAAATAGTCATCAGACATAATTTTATGATATAGAATTTTTAAATGCTACAGCAAGCACTGGCTAGCTTTTCTCGGTTCTGTACAAGCTCCAAGTGGTGAGGTATAAGATCTATAAGAGTAATAGTGAAGTGACCTTTCCATCCACACCTCAGACTTGAAATGAAGAGCTGTTGGTTTGGGGTAGCAGTTATGGACTTGATATAGAAAAGGGAGAGAAATAAGAAACAGCATAGGCTACTACAATGTGCATAACTCTGATGAGACACCCTCTGTCAGGCAATCTAGAGTATGTCAATCTCTTTTTGAAATCATACAGATATTCATTAATTAGTCTTCATTCAGGTTCAAGATCATTCACTCCAAGCTTCCTGAGAACAGTAGATTCCCAGCACAGTATCTGGCACCTAGCAAGAGCTTAGTATTGGGAGAACCCTAGAAATTGACATCCTTAGTTCAGCTCAATCTTTCCAGCTCAAAACTCTTTCAATGAGCAATGAGAAAGTTTGTGAGAGGCAACAATCAACTATTTGTAATTATTTTGGACCATTAACTTCTAAAGGGTTTTTAAAGCTGCCTGGCAATTATACTAGATTTCCTTAGCTCAGGGGTCAGCACACTTTCTATAATGGCCCAGACAGTAATTATTTTAGGCTTCGCAGACCATATGGTCTCTGTCAAAACTATTTCTGCTCTTGTAGTGAAAGCAGTCATAAACAATATATAAATGAATGGGATTGGTTGTGTTACAACAAAACTTTATTTACAAAAACAGAAGGCAGATAGAATTTGGCCCACAAGCCATGGTTTGCTGGGCTTCTCCCCTAGTCCAGTCTCTCACTTCTTTAGATAACTATTTTGTAACTTCTCTTCTGTCCTCAAATCTCTAACAATACTTTCCCCATCTTCATTCTGAACTTGCTTCCTATTTCATTGAAAAAATAAAACCATTCAGAAGAAAAATTCTACAAGTTCCTGCCATATTTGAGAATGTCATCATCAGCATCTATATATTCTGCCTTCCCTCCTATTCTCATAAATGAAAAGTCCATGCTAATAGACAAAGCCAACCCTTCTTCAACCTTATCAATTTCTCTCTCATTCCTAGACCATTCCCATCAGCATAAAAAACTAAGTTCTTCTGTCTTAAAGAAAACTCCCCCAAATCCTCACGTCCATTACCACTACAGCTCCATTTCTTCTCTTCTCCCCTTTGCTCCAGAACTCCTTGAAAGAAATGTCTAAACCCAATGCCTTTCCTCTCAATCTCTCTGAAACCCATTTGAAGTAGGCTTCCGCTTCCACTACTCCAAAGAAATTACTTCTGATAAGGTCACCAATGATCTTCACATAATATATGGAAAGGTCCATTCTCAGAACTCTTATCTGAACCATGATTAGCATTTGACAGGGCATCAGTACCTCCTTATAAGAGTTTCTTTGTTTATCTTCCAGGACACCACAGCTCCTGGTTTTACTCCTACCTCTGTGACTATACTTTTTTTTTTTTTTGTGAGGAAGATCAGCCCTGAGCTAACATCCAGGCCAATCCTCCTCTTTTGGCTGAGGAAGACCAGCCCTGAGCTAACATCTATTGCGAATCCTCCTCCTTTTTTCCCTAAAGCCCCAGTAGATAATTGTATGTCATAGTTGCGCATCCTTCTAGTTGCTGTATGGGGGATGCCGCCTCAGCATGGCCACAGAAGCGGTGCATCAGTGCGCATCCACGGGGCCGGCCCCCGGTGACTATACTTTCTAAGACTCCTTTGATAGTTATTCGTCGTATCTTCTTAATTTTGGAGTTAGCTCAGTTTCTGAACCTCTTCTCTATCCACATTCACTTCCTCACATTAGAAGCTTATCTAATCTCAAAACTTTAAAAACCATTCTTATGCTGATATTATCCACATTTGTATCTCTAGCATAGACTACCCCAATGAACTAAGGATGCATATAGAATTACTAATCAACATCTCTATTTGGATATCTAATTAGCACCTCAAATTTAATGTATCCAGAATCAAATTCCTTATTCTACCTTTAAAATCTAATCTTTCCAGTCTTCCCCCATTTTAATTGATGGCAACTCCATCTTTCCAGTTACATGAGTCAAAAACCTAAGTCTTCCCTGGTTCTTCTCTTTAGCTCACACCCCCCATCCAATGCATTAGCAAGTCCTGTCACCTCTAAAATTTCAAAATACATCCATAATCTCATTATTTTAAAAGACTTTGCTACCACCTTGGACTAAGCCACCATCATCTTCTGCCTGGATTACTGAAATAACCTCTTAACTGATCCTCTTGCTTCTATCCTTGTCCCTCTACATGCAGCCAGAATGATCTTAATATAAGTGAATTTTGAAATATTTACAGATGAAATGATAATGCCTGGGATTTGCTTTCTAAAAATCCAGAGGGAGGGGCTGGCCCAGTGGCAAAGTGGTTACGTTGGCGCGCTCCACTTTGGTGGCCCCAGGTTTGCAGGTTCGGATCCCAGCATGGACTGATGCATCGCTTATCAAGCCATGCTGTGGCGGCATCCCATATAAAGTAGAGGAAGATGGGCATGGATGTTAGCCCAGGGCCAATCTTCCTCAGCAAAAGAGGACTGGCAACAGAGGTTAGCTCAGGGCTGATCTTCCTCACACACACACAAAAAATCCAGAGGGAAGGTAAGAGGTGGGAGAGATTACAGATGAAATAAGATTGGCCAAGAGTTAATCATTATTATTATTAATTTTTAATGTAATCTTTTTTTTTTATGAGAAAGATCAGACCTGAGCTAACATCCATGCCAATCCTCCTCTTTTTGCTGAGGAAGACTGGCCCTGAGCTAACATCTATTGCCAATCCTCCTCCTTTTTTTCTCTTTTTCTCCCCAAAGCCCCAGTAGATAGTTGTATGTCATAGTTGCACATCCTTCTAGTTGCTGTATACAGGACGCCGCCTCAGCATGGCCGGACAAGCGGTGCGTCAGTGCATGCCTGGGATCTGAACCTGGGCCGCCAGTAGCGGAGCGCGCGCACTTAACTGCTAAGCCACTGGGCCGGCCCCAAGAGTTAATGATTATTGAAGCTGGGGGATGAGTACCTGGGGCTGGAAGTTCATTATTCTCTTATCTCTACTTTTACGTACTTCTAATTTTTTTTCTGTGTGTGTGAGGAAGATCAGCCCTGAGCTAACATCCATGCTAATCCTCCTCTTTTTGCTGAGGAAGACTGGCCCTGAGCTAATATTCGCGTAGATCTTCCTCCACTTTATATGGGACACCACCACAGCACGGCCTGACAAGCGGTGCGTCGGTGCGCGCCCAGGATCCGAACCCAGGCCGCCAGCAGTGGAGCGCACGCACATAACCGCTACACCATGGGGCCAGCCCCACTTCTAATTTTTTACAATAAAAAGTTAAAAATAAAAAAACAAAAAGTAAATTCCTCTGCTCACAATCCTCCAATGGCATCCATATTACTAAAAATAAAAGCCAAAGTTCCTACATAACGGCCTCAATAAGGCTCTATACAATCTCGTCCCAATTACTTCTATGATTTCATTTGCTACTATCCTATTTACTCTGCCACAAACATGTTGGCCTCTTTGCTGCTCCTAGAATGTTCCAGGCATGCACCTGCTTCAAAGCCTTCTTACTTGCTACTCCTGCTGCATGATTTTCCCTCAGATATCCACATCTAGTTGCTTCACCTTTTCAGGTCATTGCTTAAAAAGGCTTAATGCATTCCCTGTGTTTCCCTCTCTCAGCCTCCATTTAAAAATGTAAATATTCATTCTTGCTCCTGGCATCACCTACTCCCCTTTTCTTGCTTTATTTTTTCTCCAATGCACTTTTCACCATTTAATATACTCTATATTTCACTTACTTTATTTGTCTTTCCTGACAAGAATCTAAGTTCTGTAAAGGCAAGAATTTGTCTGTTTTGTTCATTGCTATATCCCCAGCACTTAAAACATTTCCTAGCATACAGGAGATGCTCAATAAACATTAGCTGAATTTAAAACCAGATCTGGTAGACTATCAGTGACATCCAACAGCATTTTGCTTCATTTACCAAACGTAAATATATATAAAATAAGTTATTTCCTTACCTATTTCACCATGCTTTGTAATGGGACCTGCATGGATTTTCAATATATCTAATCTTGCTTGTTCGTTTGGTAAATCAATATCTGAAAATAAGAAATTATAAGATATTCTTTTGCATTCAGGTTTTTTGTTTTTTAAATAAAGTTGGGGGTGAGGAGGAGGTACGGGAAGAGAAACAGACATGGACAAAGGGAAATGGACAGCAAGTAAAGAACTGTAACTCACGTATTTTTCTATCTAATCTTCCTGGACGAAGTAAAGCAGGATCCAGTGTATCTGGTCGGTTTGTAGCCATGATCATTTTAACTCTATGTAGAGTATCAAATCCATCCATTTGATTCAGTAACTAAGAATATATTTGTAAATAAAAATCATAGACAGATTTTACAAAACATTCCCTTCATTAAAAAATAGACAACACATACCTTTTATATGCCTAATATCATGAAATGTATTGCCTACAGATATGTGGCCTTCAGAATGATCATTTGATGGAATCCTATTTTTTTTCTTTCTCTTATATACAGAGATATATTTTCCATCCTCAAAGTTCCAAGATAAATTATCTAAGTATGTATTTTTTTATAGCTATCAGGTAGTTTTAATAAATGTGAAAGGCTTCCATTTAGTCAAAAATTATGGAACTAAACTATGTAGATCTGAATTCCATGGTTCAAATTTTTTTCATTCAATTACTTTTAACAGTAAAACTAATAATAAAATCTAATGTATAAAGTGCTTATGTATGGTATGCCAGACATAAAATTTACATTAGGATAACTGGATGCAGTGATTTTTCTACAAATCTGATAATAAACCCATTACATATATTTTCAAATAATTCTACTACACATAGAAATACTGAGACACTAAATGTATTTCCTTTGATTCCTAAAGTTTTCTTGAATAAATGTTGAAAAACCTAACTGGATTCAAAAAACTCTTTAAAACAGAGCTAGCCTGACAATATTTCTATTTCTTTCCCAAAATATCTGTTAGCTGACAACATATCAGCTACATGAATAAAACTAGTATCTGTGTTGTTTTAAAATACCTCAATTAAGGTTTCTAAGAGACTCTATAACTAATTTTAAAATACTATATGTCTTCTGAGCTCAGTATAATTTATGAAAAGTAATTTTCAAATACCCCCACTGAAACAGAATTTGACAATGCATTACCTATCCTATTTGTAGAAATACAAAAATGTATTTGGGATCTTGCCATCCTTTTCACAGAATTTAGAGTAGGGAAAGGGAAAGTGGGGAAAGACTATGTACATTCTAATATCCTATCATCTATCTTCTTCAACTACCAAAATTATTTTAGTTTCCTCTCATTCTCAGCAATAAAGCATGAGAGGGAAGTTTCAGTCATTTTTAGAGCAACCTCATATGTAATTATAACTCATTTATTGCCACCAGTCTTGTCGGTTACTCATAAAATGTTTTAATAAATTTAGCGCAAAATCACATTCACAATAAGAAGTACAATATACAATTTAAATATCTGAATGGCTGATCTGCTCAAAAAGCATAGAATAGTACAGATGTACATCAAATGGAATTTTGTAGATACCCCTATTATTTTCTAATATTCATTTTCTTACTACAGATTCTGGCAGAGAAATGTGTTCATTACCATCGATATTTTCAAATTTCATACTGAAGTGTATTTATTCTTCATTTAAATCACTGTACATATTTTGACCTTCAAATATCCAAGGTTCACTTCTTCATTTAAACCCCCTTTACCAACTATTACCTCCATTAAAGTTCTCTGAATCTCTCTATCAGCTGAAGTACCCTCAGAAAACCGACGACCACCTAAAACAACAGATAGGGAAACTCATATGCAGTACTCTTTTCCTCTATAATCATCATTTAAGAAAACAGAATATGATAGTGTCTGGGGTTAAAAACATTAAGAGAAAAATTAAATAGTAAGAATTATGCTGACAAAGTTAGAATTAACTTTGGTATAATGTTTCTCATTTTTTCAATGTCAAAGGTTATTTAATAAAATTCATTAAATTTTCCTTAAAGGAAAATTACAGGCCAATATCGCTGATAAACATACATGCAAAAATCCTCAACAAAATATTGGCAAACTGAATGCAGCAATACATTAAAAGGATCACACACCATGATCAAATGGGATTTATACCAGGGATACAGGGGTGGTTCAACATCTGCAAATCAATCAATGCAATACACCACATTAACAAAATGAGGAATAAAAACCACATGATCAGAGGCCAGCCTGGTGGCATAGTGGTTAAGTTTGCATGCTCCACTTTGGCGGCCCAGGGTTCGCAGCTTTGGATCCCAGGCATGGACCTACAGATCACTCCTTAAGCCATGCTGTGGCGGCGTCCCACATACAACGTAGAGGAGGATTGGCACAGATGTTAGCTCAGGGCCAGTCTTCCTCAAGCAAAAAGAGGAAGACTGATAACAGATGTTAACTCAGGGCCAAGCTTCCTCACAAAAAAAACCCCAAAAACCACATGATCATCTGAATAGACGCAGAGGAAGCATTTGACAAGATCCCAACTTCCATTTATGATTAAAACTCTCAATAAAATGGGTATAGAAGGAAAGTACCTCAACATAACAAAAGCCAGATCTGACAAACCCACAGCCAACATCATACTCAACAGGGAAAAACTGAAAGCCATCCCTCCGAGAACAGGTACAAGACAAGGGTGTCCACTCTCACCACTCTTATTTGACATAGGACTGGAGGTTTTGGCCAGAGCAATTAGGCA
The DNA here is from genome assembly GCF_020826845.1 of Diceros bicornis minor. Lineage (NCBI taxonomy): Eukaryota > Metazoa > Chordata > Mammalia > Perissodactyla > Rhinocerotidae > Diceros > Diceros bicornis. Next base: position 3,138,403 of record NC_080763.1, on the reverse strand, counting down.
AGAAAAATAAAAGGTATCCAAATTGGCAATGAAAAAGTGAAACTCTCGCTGTTTGCAGATGACATGATTTTATATATGGAAAACCCTAAACAATCTACCAGACAACTATTAGAGATAATCAACAACTACAGCAAAGTTGCAGGGTACAAAATCAACTTACAAAAATCAGTTGCACTTCTATATGCCAACAACGAACCAACAAAAAGAGAACTCAAATAATCCCAGGGGGCCAGCCCCGTGGTGTAGCAGTTAAGTGCATGTGTTCTGCTGCTGACAGCCTGGGTTCAGATCCCAGGCATGTACTGACAGACCGCTTGTCAAGCCATACTGTGGCGGCATCCCATATAAAGTGGAGGACGATGGGCACAGATGTTAGCCCAGGACCAATCTTCCTCAGCAAAAACAAAAAAGAAGATTGGCATGGATGTTAGCTCAGGGCTGATCTTCCTCACCAAAAAAAAAAAAAAAAAAAAAAAATCCCATTTACAATCACAACAAAAAGAATAAAATATCTAGGAATAAATTTAACCGAGGAGGTGAAAGACGTATTCAATGAAAACTATAAGACATTATTGAAAGAAATCGATGATGACATAAAGAAATGGAAAGATATCCCATGCACGTGGATTGGAAGAATAAACATAGTTAAAATGTCTATATTACCTAAAGCAATCTACAGATTCAGTGCAATCCCAATCAGAATCCCAATGACATTCTTCATGGAAATAGAGCAAAGAATCCTAAAATTCATATGGTGCAACAAAAGACCCCAAATAGCTAAAGCAATCCTAAGAAAAAAGAACAAAGCAGGAGGCATCACAACCCCCGGCTTCAAAACATACTACAAAGCAATAGTAATCAAAACAGCATGGTACTGGTACAAAAGCAGACACACAGATCAATGGAACAGAATTGAAAGCCCAGAAATAAAACCACACATATAGGGACAGCTAATTTTCCACAAAGGAGCTAAGAACATACAATGCAGAAAGGAAAGTCTCTTCAATTAATGGTGTTGGGAAAACTGGACAGCCACATGCAAAAGAATGAAAGTGGACCATCTGCTATTGCCATTCACAAAAATTAACTCAGGGCCGGCCCCGTGGCTTGGCAGTTAAGTGTGCGCGCTCTGCTGCTGGCAGCCCAGGTTTGGATCCTGGGCGTGCACCGACGCACTGCTTCTCCGGCCATGCTGAGGCCGCGTCCCACATACAGCAACTAGAAGGATGTGCAGCTATGACATACCACTATCTACTGGGGCTTTGGGGGAAAAAAATAAATAAACACTCTTACAAAGTGAAAATTAAAAAAAAAAAAATTAACTCAAAATGGATCAAAGACCTGAAGGTGAGACCTGAAACTATAAAACTAATAGAAGAAAATACAGGCAACACACTATTTGACATTGGTCATAAAGGAATCTTTTCGGATGACATGCCTACCCAGACTAGGGAAACTAAAGAAAAAATAAACAAGTGGGACTTTATCAGATTAAAGAGCTTCTACAAGACAAATGAAACCAGAATCAAGATGAACAGACAGTGCACCAGCTGGGAGAGAATATTTGCAAAAGTAAGCCCTAAAGAGAAAGACAAACACTGTATGATCTCACTCAAATGTGGAATATAAACCAACACACGGACAGAGAAAATTGTGTTGTGCTTACCAGGGGCAACGGGGGTGAGGGGTGGACACAAGGGGTGAAGGGAGTCATATATATGGTGATGGACAAACAAAAACGTACAACCCAAAATTCCACAATGTTAAAAACTATTAAAAAAAAAGAAAGAAATGGAATGATATTCCATGCACAAGGATTAGAAAAATAAACATAGTTAAAATGTCTTAAAGCAATCTACTACTTAAAGCAATCTACAGATTCAATGCAATTCTGATGGGGATCAGAATCCCAACGACATTCTTCACGGAAATAGAGCAAAGAATCCTAAAATTCATATGGGGCAAAAAAAGACCCTGAATAGCTAAAGCAATCCTGAGAAAAAAGAACAAAGTTGGAGGCATCAGAATCCCTGACTTCAAAATATACTACAAAGCCACAGTAATCACTCACAGCACAGTACTGGTACAAAAACAGACACACAGATCAATGGAACAGAATTGAAAGCCCAGAAATAAAACCACACATTTACGGGCAGCTAATCTTCACCAAAGGAGCTAGGAACATACAATGGAGAAAGGAAAATCTCCTCAATAAACGGTGTTCGGAAAACTGGACAGCCACACACAAAAGAATGAAAGTAGACCATTATCTTTTGCCATACACAAAAATTAACTCAAAATGGATCAAAGACCTGAAGCTAAGACCTGAAACCATAAAACTCCTAGAAGAAAACATAGACAGTACACTCTTTGACATCCTTCTTAGAAGGGTCTTTTTGAATACCATGTCTAGTTGGGCAAGGGAAACAAAGGAAAAAATAAACAAACGAGACTTCATCAGACTAAAGAGCTTCTGCAAGGCAAAGGAAACAAGGAACAAAGTGAAAAGACAACCCACAAACTGGGAGAAAATATTTGAAAATCACATATCCGACAAGGGGTTAATCTCCAAAATATATAAAGAACTCATACAACTCAACAACAAAAAAACAAACAACCCAATCAAAAAAATGGGCAGAGGAAATGAACAGACACTTCTCCAAGGAAGATATACAGATGGCCAATAGGCACATGAAAAGATGCTCAACATCACTAATCATCAGGGAAATGCAAATCAAAACAACACTGAGATACCACCTCACGCCCGTTAGAATGGCTATAATCACCAAGACAAAAAACAACAAATGTTGGAGAGGATGTGGAGAAACAGGAACCCTCATACACAGCTGGTGGGAATGCAAATTGGTGCAGCCTCTATGGAAAACGGTATGGAGATTCCTCAAAGAATTAAAAATAGAGATGCCCTATGATCCAGCCATCCCACTACTGGGAATCTATCCAACGCACCTGAAATCAACAATCCAAAGAGGCTTATGCACCCCTATGTTCATTGCAGCATTATTCACCATAGCCAAGAAGTGGAAGCAACCTAAGTGTCCCTCGACTGACGATTGGATTAAGAAAATGTGGTATATATATACAATGGAATACTACTCAGCCATAAAAAAAGACAAAATCGTCCCATTTGCAACAACATGGATGGGCCTGGAGCGTATTATGTTAAGTGAAATAAGCCAGAAAGAGAAAGACAAACACTGTATGATCTCACTCATATGTGGAATATAAACCAACACATGGACAGAGAAAACTGGACTGTGGTTACCCGGGAAGTGGGGGTGGGGGGTCGGGCACAAGGGGTGAAGGGAGTCATATATGGGGTGATGGACAAACAAAAATGTACAACCCAAAATTTCACAATGTTAGAAACCATTAAAATATCAATAAAAAAAAAAAAAAAAAAAAAAAAAAGAAGAAGCCAAAAAAAAAAAAAATAGAAATACCGTACAACCCAACTATCCCACTACTGGGTATTTACCCAAAGGATTTGAAATCAGCAATTCAAAGAGACTTATGCACTCCCACGTTCATTGCAGCATTATTCACAATAGCCAAGATGTGGAAGCAACCCAAGTGCACATCAACTGATGAATGGATAAAGAAGATGTGGTATATATATACAATGGAATACTACTCAGCCATAAAAAAAGACAAAATCGTCCCATTTGCAACAACATGGATGGACCTTGAGGGTATTAAGTTAAACAAAATAAGCCAGACGGTGAAAGACAAACACCATATGATTTCACTCATATGTGGAAGATAAACAAACACATGGACAAAGAGAACAGATTAGTGGTTACCAAAGGGGAAGGGGGTTGGGGGGTGGGCATAAGGGGTAAATGGGCACATATGTATGGTGACTGACAAATAACATTGTACAACTGAAATTTCACAATGTTATAAACTATTATGACCTCAGCAAAAAAATTAAATTTTCTTAAGAATCTTCTTAAAATAATGTCCAATTCATTTTGCTACCTCACACAAGTTGCAATTAAGAGGTGAAGAGAAGGGAATAAGGTTCTCTTAGATCTTTAAAAAATTTCCTAACACTTTCAAGAAAAGTTTAAAATAATATTTAAAAGGTGTTATTCTTACCAATAGCATCTATTTCATCCATAAAAATGATGCATGGCTGATGGTCCCTGGCATAATTAAACATTTCTCTGATCAAACGAGCACTTTCACCAATGTACTTGTCTACAATAGAACTAGATACAACCTGATTAAAGGAAAAACATTAAGGTAACTATAAGACAAGTCAAATAAAATATAATTTCAACAACTACAAAAAGAATCTTCCCTCTACCTTTAAGAAATTGCAGTCTAGCTGGCTAGCAACAGCTCGTGCCAAGAGTGTCTTTCCTGTACCTAGGAATGACAAAAGAAGTCCTAATTAGATGAACAGTAAAACAAATTTTTAACAACCTCTTGAGAATTTACTCCTTTGGCTAGTAAGTTTGGCAAAATAGAACGTAAATCCTAAATAGAATTTCCATTTAAAATTCCAACACACTTCTACTCTCAATATTAAAATTTTAAACTTTACCCAAAATATCTCTTGTAATTTTATTATAAGGACACTGAATATGTAACTTTAGAAAAATATCAAACCCTACTTACAGATTATGATGGAAACTTCTGTTACATTAAAATTCATTGGTCTATCCTGCATGCTGAATGGATCTTTTACCTATGCATGACATTGTAATATCAAGTATTGGTTATTTGGAAACTACTGGTTCAGAGAGTTATGTAAATCTTCCAAATGTTGGCATTTTTCATTGTACAATATTAAAAAATCACATTTGTTAGTATTGTCATCAATCTCATCAGAAAAGTCTTTTAAAGCTGTCAAGCTCACAGCGCCAAATGTAAGTTTTCAAAAATTCTAATTTTCACTTGAAAGCTCAAATTTTATCACTGGCACCAGATGATATCAGCTGTTTTCTTTAACATGACAGGCTAACTTCATCCATTTTTGAAAAAATGGGTGCCAGATAACCAATAACTAGTCTGAATAACCAATAACCATAATATACGGTTATACCAGTATAACCATAGATTGTCTGTAAATTATCAAGTAAAAATGGTATCCCGTGAAGGGCAGCTAATTCAGCGGGCAACTCAAATAACTGCACAAGAGCTTTTCCTAGAAATAATTATCCTATTCAGTATGCAACAGAAGTACTTTATACATATTTTCCATTTCATCACACAGAATACAAGAAACATTACTCAAGGATCAAGATTTAATATAATTAATAGGGCCAGCCCCGTGGCTTAGCGGTTAAGTGCGCGCGCTCCGCTGCTGGCAACCTGGGTTCGGATCCCGGGCGCGCACCAACGCACCGCTTCTCCGGTCATGCTGAGGCCGCGTCCCACATACAGCAACTAGAAGGATGTGCAGCTATGACATACAACTATCTACTGGGGCTTTGGGGGCACAAAAAATAAATAAAATTGAAAAGTATATATATATATAATTAATAATTTTTACTGCTTCACCAAGGACATTTTAAGATGAAACTGGCATTTTTTTTTTTTAATACCGCAAGTGTGGGTGGTTGAGAACATAGTGACTACTATTACCCTTTTGTACCACTGACTGAAATGATTCATGCTATGGCATGAGCAGTTTTACCCACATTACTTGTGCACCAACAACACAGATGTCAACACCGTGAAAAAAAGCAACTAACATCTAGTATTATGAAAGTAAGTTTCGACCTTGCAGACCCCCTAAAAGTGTCTCAAGAGCACCCAGAGGTCTGTGAACTACACTTTGAGGACCACTGCACTAGAATCACATGGCATGTTAAGATATATACACAAAGAAGCACAAGAGGACTACGCATGCCTGAGAGAACAGACACAAATCTCCTATCCCTTTTTTACTCTGAGCAGAGTGGAGGTTGGAATTGCTTACATTAAATTTTCATCTTTTTTTTTCCTTAATTCATTCATTTATTAGTGGGGCAGACATAATTCAATACCAACCTGGTGGTCCATATAACAAACAGCCCTTTGGAGGTATTATTCCTACGCGCTGGAATAATTCTGGGTTTGTAAGAGGTAATTCTATCACCTAGAAAAGAAGTTGCACGTTTCTTAAAAAGTTAGTAAAGATTTTGACGCTTGCAAGTATTTTAAGTAAAACATCAACATAGTTATGTATATACATCATAATTCATAATGGATCTAGAATTTCATGCTATGTAAAACCATTTATATTAGAGGTTTTTCTTCAGGTAGATTTAAGATATCTCTTAAATCTAAAAAATTTTAAGTAATTTCTTAAAAATTAATTATAAAGTATGCGATTATTTTAACAAACCACAACTGGACTAGAGTGATGGGAACACGAGCACATAATCTGTCAAAACATATCTGAATTGTACATTTAAAACCTGTGTATTTTAGGGGCCGGCCCACTGGCACAAGTGGTTAAGCGCGCGCACTCCGCATAGGCAGCCCTGAGTTCACAGGTTCGGATCCCGGCTGCACACGGATGCACCGCTTGTGAAGCCATGCTGTGGTGGCGTCCCATACAAAGTAGGGGAAGATGGGCATGGATGTTAGCTCAGGGCCAATCTTCGTCAGCCAGAAAGAGGAGGATTGGGATCGCATGTTAGCTCAGGGCTGATCTTCCTCACACACACACACAAAAAAAATCTGTGCGTTTTACTGAATGTAAATTACGCCTCAATGAAAAAATTACACTACAAAAACCAGTTAAGCAAAAAAAAAAACCCCAAAAACCAAACGATCTATACCATTTTGCATCTGGGAAATACAACACTAAACAATTACAGAATGGGGAAATCTGGTAAGCTATAATTGCCACCAAGAGAAAAGGTGTAATATGTTGTCATTTTGCCATAGCAACCTTAAAAGAACCATATATTCTGCTCTCAATATCCTACGAAGACTGATTTCAAGGAAAGAAAACTAGAGAATACAACATTGAGGCTTTGACTGCCCAACTTAAACTTTTTATAATACCAGTATCTTGAAAGAGAAACTTCTATTGAATAGTTGTGTCCATCAGGTGTGATTAAAACAAGCCAAAAGTATGAGAAAGCAATATTCTGAAGTGTCTGCAGATGGAAAAGGGTATTGCACGTGCATGTGTGTTTTGTTTATGTGTGTGTGTGTGAGATTCTTTCTGCTCCTATGGCTGATGCAGCAAATCACTGTAAAAGACTGGGTTTCACAGTTCCATGAAGCACTTCTTCTGTTGCCCTTTCATTACTACAAAGTTGAGAAGAATAGGCTTTTATTTACGCTTAGATCAGTGCTTCCTCAAGTATGGTCACAAAACAATTTGGTTTCATAATTAGCTGGAATGGTTGTTTAAATGCTAATTCCTGTGTCCCAACCCCAAGCTACTGCATCAAAACCATGCAGAGGGCCTAAAAATCTCTATCCTTAACAAGAGTGCCAGAAAATTGCATGTGCTGAAGTCTGAAAACTACTGGCTTAGGGCTTAAATCATATGATGTAACTATCTGATGTGATTATCCTCATTCATTCCTAAATATTTCCATCCTAAATTAGGATGAAATCAGTAAGACAATGTAATTTGCTTTAAACAGAATTTGTTAAAAAGCCACCTGTGCTGTGAAGCAAGGCAATTCTGACTTGATTCTTCCCCTAAGAGCTTAAAAGGTTTAATCCACTCTGAAGCCAGTATTTTTCTTAAATGGCAGCAAACAGCTTTACCAAATAAAATATTTAAGCCACAGGTAACCTACTCTAAGAGTGGGAAGCTAACATTAATGAGGTTATAGGAAAAACTACATTACACACGTTACCCAAATCTGCTCTGATCCAAGTAACCTACTATGATAATCAAAACCACAGATGGCATGGGCATTGGATTAAACCAATTATTCTTAGTTTTTTCTTCTTCTTTGTCACACAAAGAGCAGGATTATTCTAACACGAAATTATCTCCAAATCAACAAAAACCTATACTTTTCATAGCTATAAATTCAGTGCTATTCTTCTCTCACTAAGACATTAAATGTATAATATTCAGTAACCACTATTTGGACAAAGAGTAATTTTCATCCTCTTTCTCTCTTCAGGCATCTTAAAACCAGTACTATTTATTAGTAAATTCAAAGAACAAAGCATACACTACCAACCTCTCTTAATTCCCGAATCTGTTCTGACAGCCCTCCAATCTCAGAATAAGAAACATTCCCAGGGTCCTCATGAGACATGTTGTAAACCAGCGGATCCACCTCTCTTGGCAAATATCTGTAATGATAAGGAATGTATTTTTCTTGTAAAAGATGTATTTTCTCTCAGCCTACAGACAGAGTATAAATGACTTGCTTATGCAAGCATCTGTAGGTGATCTTATAAAACATGTTTAATTAGAAATTAGTAAAACAGAAAAAGTGGCAAAATACTCAGTTATCTCAAGAAGTATATATTTTGGATAAAATCCCACCTCTGTGAAAATAAAAGGTAAACTAAATAGAATAAGAAACCTACCTCATGATAGTTAGTGTAGTCATATCCAAAGCAACTCTTGTTCCTGGCTTCAGCTTACTTTTGTCAAGCTAATTTTGTAAAACAAAAGGTATTACATAAACACTTAAAAAGGGGAATAACTCGCTAACAAGAGCATAATATTTAGAAGTCAAATAATCATTTTTACCCTTCAGAGAGAAGAATATTAGATTATAAACACTATGACAACAGAAGGGCTTATAAAAGTAACAATTCAAAGTTATTTCCATCCGCGCCTTAAAAGAAGGCCCCTTTGTGCAATCTCAGTGTGAAATGTGAAATCACTAATACACAAAGTTTGAGGTGGTAATGGCCTTGTTTCTGAAGAAGGAATGCACTTTGGTATTTTACTTTCAAAGGCTCTCTATTTAATATAGTTTTGCTCATTATTTTGATTCAGGCACTGTAAAACAGTGACTTTGGCAACTGTGATTTATACAGAAATCTGTAAGTGAACATTTTGGGGGAACGAAAGGGAAACTTTTTTTTGTTTTTTTTCGTGAGGAAGATTGGCCCTGGGCTAACATCCGTGACCATCTTCCTCTACTTTATATGTGGGACGCCTGCCACAGCATGGCTTGATAAGCGGTGCATAGGTCTGTACCCGGCATCGGAACCCATGAACCCGGGCCCCCAAAGCGGAGCATGCTAACTTAACCATTAAGCCATAGGGCTGGCCAGCCCCAGGAAAAGGAAGCATTTTCAAGGTGTGCTCATTACATTTAAAAACTATAGCTTTTGGGAAGAATCTGTTACTTGATTACAGTAGTCTCCCCATATCCTCAGTTTTGCTTTCCGTGGTTCCAGTTACCCACAGTCAACAGTGGTCTGAAAATATTAAATGGAAAATCCCAGATATAAACAATTCAGAAGTTTTAAATTGCGTGCCATTCTGAGCAGCGTGATGAAATCTCGCCCCATCCGATTCGTCCTGTCTGGGATGTGACTCACCATTTTGTCCAGCGTATCCACCTATATAAACTACCTGCCCGTTAGTCACTTAGTAGCTGTCTCAGTTGTCAGATCAACTGTCAACTGTCGTAGTATTCCAGTGGTTGTGTTCAAGTAACCCTTATTTACTTAATAATGGCTCCAAAGTAGAATAGTAGTGATGCTGGCAATTTGGATACGCCAAAAGGAAGCCGTAAGGGCCGGCCCTGTGGCTTAGCGGTTAAGTGCGTGCGCTCTGCTGCTGGCGGCCCGGGTTCGGATCCCGGGCGCGCACTGACACACCACTTCTCCGGCCATGCTGGGGCCGTGTCCCACATGCAGCAACTAGGAGGATGTGCAACCATGACATACAACTATCTACTGGGGCTTTGGGGGAAAAAAATAAATAAATAAATAAAATTTAAAAAAAAAAAACATTAAAAAAAAAAAACAAAAGGAAGCCGTAAAGTACTTCCTTTAAGTGAAAAGGGAAAAGTTCTTCACTTAATAAGGAAAGAAAAAAATCATATGCTGAGGTTGCTAAGATCTACAGTAAGAGTATATCTTCTATCCATGAAATTGCTATGAAGGAAAAAGAAACTCATGCTAGTTTTGCTATCACACCTCAAATATGTATGTGTAGGAAAAAAACATGGTATATATGGGGTTTGGTACTATCCATGGTTTCAGGAATCCACTGGGGGTCTTGCAACATACGCCCAGCGGTTAAGAGGGAACTACCGTATAGAAGAAAGGGGAAATGTACTGTTTCCCCTTAAGAGAATTTTATTAAAATGCTAAAAAAAAAACAAAACAAAACACCAGCAACCATCATTCATGCCTTTGGTACATGCCAGACACTATGCTAAGTATATTTTATATCAGGTTAAATCATACCAAACAATTTATTGGCATATTTAGGCAGGGTAATTTACTTAGCTAGAACTGGACAGAATCTATCCAACAGATTCACTTCGCACTGAGAATGTTACTTTTCAAAAATAAAGTTACTTTTTGATAGTTTAAAAAACTGCTTGCCAATACAATTTCAGAATCATACAAATTACTGACCACTTTTCAGAGGATTTTGCAACGAGTCTAAGTTTAGGATTTAGTGCCAATTAAAATGAAGTAGAGACAGGTGAATTAGTAGATTTAATATAATGGATTAAGCTAAAAAAAAATGCCAGTAAATGCAGTACTTGAAAAAGAGCTAAACAGGGATCAATCTGAAGCTATTTCAACAGGTACATCTATAGGGAATATATACTCTGGCTTTTATAATATTTTCCAGTTTTCAAAAACTCTCTTGCCCTCCTACAATCATGAAATATCTTAGAAATGCCCATTTTTGGCATCCAGAGGGCCCTAAAAAGGACATAGAAAAATCCTTTGTCATCTAATATTTTGATTTAGAAAATGTCACCCCACTTATACACTGGGTAAAATCCTAAGTTTAGATTTTGTCCCCGGGTTAAATTCCATTCTACAGTCACGTGTCAATGTTTTAAAACTTGAATCTGATATAAAAAACACTCAGAGAAAGCTCTTCCAATGAATTTATAAGAATGCTCTATCTAAGGACATCTCCTAAAGAATAGGGAATATACAAATCGGCTTCAGAAGCTACTGAATGATTTGAAGCCATTTGTTGGCGTTTTTGATGACTGCAAAATGAAATTTGGAGTTATTTCAATCTGCCTATTCTAATCTAAACAAATTCATACAAAATCAACTTAGGCTATAGTAAAGTCTCTAAGTAACATTTCTAAATATTTAAATATAAAGCATAAGTTAATAGGGTCTAATACTTTTAGTCCTCTTCAAAAAAGACATTAAAATAAAATAATCTATTTTCCAGTTCTAAAATTCTTCAATTTCTAAGTGTGTAGAACTGACTGAGGCAATGTGATACAGTAGCAAGTAGAGAATACCAGGAGTCAAAGCCCATGGTTTGAGTTCAGACTTTGCTAATAATTAGCTACATAATGCCTGACCTGCTTACCTCAAGAATTAAATAACTTATATGAAAGTGCTTTTGTCAACTATAAAGCACTATACAAATGTAAAGTGTTACCTGTCGACGACAACCCACAACATATCTTGGTCCATTTGTAGCTTTAACAATGACTAGAGGAAGAAAATGAAAGAATAAATTGAAAAATAGAAAGTAAAAAATAAATATACTGACATCAATGGCAGGTTCAATTTTATTTCTGCCCTCCAAGAAGACAATAGCTGAAAGAAAACCTAGTCTATGCAAGAATATCATCTACCTTCATTGTTGTCATTAAAATAATAACCATTTCAAAAGTTGGTGGGGGGAGAGTCTGCTTTTTTTTTCTTTACTAATTAACAATCTAATCTACTTACATTTTTCTTCAGTTAATTGCTTAAGTACTTCACCCACAATCTAAGAAAGAAAAAAAAGCATTACTTTTTGCCAACAGCTAAAAAACAAAGCAAATTACCATACCCCCTACAACCCCCGACTCCATTACTTACCTGTCCAACACTTTGTAGGGCCTTCAAATCATTTTCAGACTTTTCATACTGTTTGGTAAGTTCTTTCAATTGTTCCCTTACTGAAAAATATAATTTAAACATTTTTAATTAAACAATAATCTTAGTGAGTTTAAGTCACTAAGTCTCAAGTTTACTGAAGTCAATTTCACTTTACATATATTTTATATCCACTATAAATGGATACCACAAAAGAAATAACGCCGTTTACGGGCGACACGTTTAAAAACGAAATGTTAACAGAGAAAGTACCATATTTTTATTTTTTTGATCGGCAATACTCACTTGTTCAAGCACTTTTTAGGTTCCATTCTTAACACACATTGACACTCTGACACTTCCGGATTTGCGACTACAAATCCGAATGATAAACGAATTAGACCCTTCCTCACCTCTTCGCCTACCCACATGGATTATTACTCGCTGGCTTTCTACCCTATATAAGGTCAAGAGGTGCAGTTCTCCACAGAATCATACAGTTATGGTCTTCCTTTATTTAATTAAACTACTCAGGCTTTTCAGTGAATGCACACTATGAAAAAATTTAAGTGCTCTTTTAGCTCAGGAGATAAGGGAAACTTGTACTAACAGAGGACAACTCAAAACAGGAGAAAAGGGCCGGCCCCATGGCTTAGTGGTTAAGTGCGCGGGCTCTGCTGCTGGCGGCCCGGGGTTCGGATCCCGCGCGCACCGACGCACTGCTTCTCCGGCCATGCTGAGGCCGCGTCCCACATACAGCAACTAGAAGGATGTGCAGCTATGACATACAGCTATCTACTGGGGCTTTGGGGGAAAAAATAAATAAATAAAATCTTTAAGAAAAAAAAAAAAGAAAAGACGAGGAGACTTTTTATGACTGACGGACTCCTCTCGTGAGCTTCGTGTCCGGCTTTCCACCCCACGACAGGCCAGCTCCCCGAGTCTCCTTCCCTGCCTGAGCTTCCCTAACTCAAGTATCTCCTCCTCTCCGGGTCCTAGGGCTCCACCAACACTGCCCTCCTTGCACCCCAACCTGGGAAACGCCCCTGGCCCACTTTCCCACTTCTCTAGTCCCCTTCCACTTCCACCTCAGAACTGGGGATGTTCTCTCTGCCACCTGGACCAGAACGGGCCATTCCCACGCCCGAAGAGGCGCTGCCCCCCAAACTCAGGGCAGGATGACAAAGCGCGTCGTCCCCGGACCGAGGCCTTCCCACCTCCGGGGCCCGGTTGCCGGGCTCGGCCACAGGCCTCTGCTTTGTCGGATACAGAGGCAGGTCCAGGCACGAGAGGATGTGGAAAGAAAGGTGCACTCACACTCCTTGAGACGGCCGTCGATCTCCTTGTGCTCCAGCAGCTTCTTGCGGTAGTCCTGAAGCGCCTTATCTCTCGGATCCGCCATGATGAGAAGCCGCCGCTCATAGGGGATGCCGGGAATGGCCATGGCCGCCCGGGCGGGGGAAGGGGCGGGGCGAGGGAGGAGCGACCCCGCCCCTTCCCCGTTGTCCCCGCCCCCAACTCCGCTTCTCCCAGCGCCGCGTTTGGGTTCACCCAGGGCGCCGGCGTGCACCAAGGGAGGCCTCCGGCCACACCGTCCCCTACAGGTCGGGCTGGGTAAAGCAGGGCGCTGTTATCCTATTAGTTCCCTGAGAGGTCTCGGTATTCTTGTCACTGCTGTGCTGGAACCACAAAAGACTTTGTAATAAACTGAGATGGGAGTGAAATAGGAAATGTGCAACCTCGCAAAATAGCTCCGATGGCCTATCGGTATAACACAGAGAGCCTATTGGTTTAATACAGTGCTATCTGGGACCTCCAGGTACAGAAGGAGCAAGCTATTTCATTCATTCCTTCAGTGAATGAGGTATTAAGGATACGATCTAGTGAGGGGATAAAAAATTTTTTTACAAAGTGTAATAAATACTGTACTATAATGGAAAAAGACATAATGTTATAGAATAAATGAGAAGAACTAATTTAGAACAGATATCTGAGATCAGGAGCCAGCCATGCAACAAACTGGGGAGGAAACTTCCAAACATAGGAAACAGCAAGTGCGAAAATCTTGAGGTGAAAAAAAGCGTGGCTCACTTCTAGGAACAAAAAGGGAGCCCATGAGACCAGAAGGGGGTGGGTTGTAGAGATATGGGGCTCAAAATAAGGATGCTGAAGTAGGCTGAGTCAGGAACTTGAAGTCTGATAGAACTGGCTTTCAGATTTCTGTGCTTTCAGACACATTAATCTCTCAAAATCTCTGTAAAATGAGCATAATAATTATACTTATCTCATAGGGTTGTCATGAGTATTAAATACAATAGTGTGCCTATAGCTATTAACACATCTGGCACACTGTAAACACTCAATAGTGTTATTTTAAGGGTACTAATGACCTCAGTTTTTGCAGTACAGATGCCCATTGCTATATCTCTTCCCAGCATTGTTCCTGGGGGGAATTTATTGTTGTTCCAATAGGATCAGTCAAATTCCCCAAATGGACTCCATTTTTCTCATCTTATCCAGTGGCCCTGGATATTTGAGTTTAAATAGGTATATCCGCTGTATACATATAAAGTGCAAATTTATGTGAATTAAATTACCAAAAGTCACATAAAAGATGTCTTCAAATTTATTAGGAAAAAATCTTATGAGTATTGTGTGAATATTCTATTCTGTTTTTCTAAAGATAACTGGGAATTGCAGTAGGTAATAAATAAGGAAGGTGGATTGAGAAGGGATAGTCCCTTCCTACTCAGCTTCAACTATTCTGGTCAAATTAGTCCATCCATACCAAAATAATCACCTCTGACATCCAAAAGTAAAGAAGAGAGAATAAGGCAGAGAAAAAAGACAGCTCATTTTGGTTCCATTCAATAAATATTTATAACACATACTGGTGTATCATTTCAACATAACACACCAATATTTTAAACTCCCTTAACCCTTGTTCTTTTTCTGTCACCCATCTGGCAAAATTCCAACTTCAGATGGACTTCCTATCTGTTTCCCCATGCCTGCACCAGAACAGCCCTGTTCCCTTCTTATATGCACCTGTAAGACTGCATTACTCTCCACCAGAAAAATGTAGCTCAATTTGTAATTATACATTCATAAGTGTGATTAAATGTTTAGTGTCTTTGTCCCACAGTAGACTACAAGCTCCAGGAAAACAAAGACAATGACTATTTCTTGCATATTATTGTATTCCCAGAAGATGATTATATATATAAATTATTGAATGAATGAATATGTGAACATGTCAGACACTATGATAGGTAAGCAGAGATACAAAAAGATTAAGAAATGTCATCAGTACTCAAGGAACTTACAATATCATAGAGTAGAGAAGAAGAGATATGAGAAGGCATATCTTAGTTTTGGGGGAGCTCATAAAATTGATATCATAACAAACAGTGATGAGATAGATTTAGATCTTCAAAAAATCATTTAAGGATAGTCTCCTAATCTACTTACCTATAATTTAGCAATGATGGGTGTTGTGGTTTTAAAATAGGTGTGTAAATTCTTTGATATTTCCCATTGCAAGAATTGGAGCCTAGTTCCCCTTTCCCTGGATGAAGCCACTTGCCCTGGATGAATAGAATAAAGTGAAAGTGATAGTATACGACGACTGAGACTGGGTCATAAAAAGCATTGGGGCTTTCTGCTTACTCTCCCTTGGATCATTCCCTCTTGGGGAAGCCAGCTGTTATTCCCTGAGTACACATCAGCAGACCTACGGAGAGGCCTTGTGGGGCAAGGGACAGCCAGCAAGGAACTGAGGCCTCCTGCCAGCAGCCCTGTGAGTGAGCCATCTCGGAAGCAGAGCCTTCAGCCCTAGGCCAGCTTGTCAGATGACTGAAGCCCTAGTCTTGATTGCAACATCATGAGAGACTGAGTCACACAGCTCAGTTCAGCTGCTCCTGAATTTCTAGCCCACAAAAACTGTGCGATGATAAATGTTTGTTGTTTTAAGCCATTAAGTTTTGTGGTAATTTGTTATACAACAATAGATAACTAATAGGACAGGAACTGATATTATTCTAGAGAGAAATTGGGAAACAGTACCAGATAGGCAAGTAGCAACCACTTTTGCTCAGATATCAGCCAACAACACTCAAGTTTTTAGAAATTTGTCATCCCAAATATCTACTCGCAAATACCTATCAGAATGCACTTAATTGAATACGTCTATGGCTAAGCAGTAAGATGTTGAGGTAGGAATAGAAGTTAGAATTCCTAGGCTTCTGGAAATGCTCTTCTTTAATCAAAGTAGTACATACAGATAGATTTTTTAAAAAGTGCCACAAGGCTTAGATTGAAGAAGAGGAGTCCACTGCCCCACCGTATTCTACCCCTGAGTCCCATTCCCCAATTCTTTAACACGTTTCTTCTATGTTTACCTCTATATTTCTAAATGATATGCTTATGCTGCTATTTCTTGGTAGACCAATGTTAGGATTTATCTTTTGACTTCCTAACAAGGATGATAAAGATTTAGCATCCTATATCACTTCAGATCTCCACTTTACCTAAATCTGTCCTCCATACATACAAATATACAAGTTTTGGTTAAATTGCTATCCAATATTTATCTTACTGTGGGGCTGTGTAAGTCGAGCAATATACTATAGTTACACTTGCCTTATTGTAAAACTGTTTTGAACTTCCTGGAATTAAAAGCTGCCTCATTTTTAAAATGTGCTTATTTTTTTAAATCGCTTTTTCTTCCCAACTTTACAATTGTAAACTTCCTCTAAATAGTGTTTTTCAGAAAGTCAGTCACATCAGGTATCCCTCCAGTCCTATTTTTTATCTAGAGACACTCCCCCTGGAGTCCTTTGTCTTCCTGCTCTAATCTGAGCTCTCCAGGGCTGTTGCATGGTCTCTTCTAGAACTTTTGTAACTTCTCTCTTATGTCCTATCTTCTCTTTCACTCAGGTCTCCTCATTTTAAATTTACTCCTTTGTTTGGTTGGATCACATCATCTCAGTAATTTTCCTAGAAAGGATTTAAAGATGTACATTATTCTTCATATCTAACAATATCTTAATTCTACTCTCATACTTGAGTAATAGTTTGGCTGGCTATAGAATTCTCTCAGAATTTTGAAGGCTTTGCTCCATTGTCCTGCAGCTTCCAGTGTTTTTGCAGTGCCCTTCGATTCTCAATTCTTTGTAGGGGACCAGGTTTTTTGTTTTTCTTTCCAAAAGTTTTATCTCTGTTAGGGAAATCTTCCACCTACTGAATGGGGCACTCAGTGTCCTATCAATCTAGATAGTCATCCTTCAATTTTAATTTTCTTGAAGTACTTCTAAAATTATTTCCTCCCTTCTGTTTTCATGTTCTCTCTGAGTGGTACTCTTATTAGTCTGACTCTGTTCTTGAATTAATTCTCTATTTTTTCCATCTCTCCTCCTCTATTTCTACCTCTTTGTCTTTTTATTCCACTATCTGGGAGATTCCTCAATGTTTCTTCTAATGTTTCTGTTGAAACTTTTTATTTTGGCTATCATATATTTAGTTTCCAAGGACTCTTGTTCTCTGATGGTTCCTTTTTATAGAATTCTGTTCTTATGTATTTGATGATATTGATTATAGTTTTTTGTTTGTCTATCTTTCTTTCCTCTTTGTCTCCTCAAAGTTCTTTGTTTTTTTTTTTTTGCTGAGAAAGATTCGCCCTGAACTAACATCCCTGCCAATCTTCCTCTATTTTGCATGTGGGATGAGTGGTGTAGGTCCGTGCCTGTGATCTGAACCGGCGAACCCCGGGGATGATGAAATGGAGCACTGCAAACTCAACCACTAGGCCATGGACGGGTTCCTCAAAGTTCCTTTTTTCGTGTTTGTTTTGGCCTCTCTGTTTTGTGTTGGAGGCTTTCCTTAGCAATCTGCTGAGCCTTGGTTTTCTGATCATAGAGTGAGTGAGGCACTAAAATAAAAGACAGTAGAATTCTTAGTGTGTGAGTGGGAGGGACCAGCTACTTTGTTGTTTTTGATGCCATTGTTTATTCCTGGAAGAGTTCTCCAATTCCCTTTTAGAATGGGAGAGGTCAGGCGTGAAGTGGAAAGCAGGTGTATATATGGTGTGCAGTTTTGGAGCAGAGTGTTACAGGTGGTCTGCTGGAGGTGAGGAAGTAGTTTTAACATTCAGCATGGAGGGACTTCACTTAATCCACTGTTTTTCATTTCAGAACTCTCTCTCTCCTCCTCTCCCTGGAATCGTGCTGAGTCTAGAGTCTCTGGATTTGTAGCCACTCTTGTTTCTTGACTAGATAATCCTGTTCTTGAAATATTTTCTAAATGAATTTTAGGTACCTTTCTTTTACTTTTTTCTAATGAATCAACTGGTAGTTGAGCCCCTGCTTTGTTATCAGTTTTCCCACATGCATATCTTTTGTAAATTTTCTCTTGTCAAGTCCAATTCTGTTGTGTCCTCTCCCTCATCTAAAATTACTTCTGTCCAAAATGATCAATTTGTCTCTAAGCTTACAGAATTTGTTTGAATTGTAATCACACATTGCCCCGTGACATCTCACGCTGTTCGTTCGTTCGTTAATTTATCTGTACATTCATTAATCCACTCAGAAGTCATCTTGTGAAGCACATACACAATGCTAAGTGCTGGGGAACCTGAGACTATCAAGGCAAGTTCCCTCCCCCACTGCTGAATGTGGAAAACTTACACGTAAACGTGTATTTGATTCCACATGGTAAGCACAATTATATGACTTTATAGAACCAAGGAGGAGGGACCTAATCCAACCACAGAGGAGAGGTTAGGGAGGACTTCATGGAGGTAGCAGTTGCCTGAGCTGAGTCTTAAAGGAGCTAGCCAGATGAAGTGAGAGTAATGGGCATGACATAGGGGAAAAAACATTTTGTGAGCGGAAACAAGGTGAGCAAAGCCGTGGAGGCTGGAAACAAGGTTGTATGGGGAACTGTTAGCAGTTCACTGCCTACGAGGCAGAGAGGTGTTGGAGATGAGGGGGCCAAATCATGGGATCCTTGAAGGTCATGCTGAGAATCTTGAATTGGACACTTCAGACAATCAGGAACATTGAAGATTTTCAACAGAGGTGTGCCCTGGTCAGATTTACATTTTTGAGAAACTAGGCCAGAGTGGAGGCTGGTTTTTGAGGGGTACAAGCCTAGAGGCTGGGTGATCAGTTAAGGAAATGTGGCAGTAAATCAGGTGAATGATGATAAGGGCTGAAAATAAGTTCTTGGTCATAAAGATGGAGAGGAGGGAATAAATTGGAGACAGAACCAGCAGGACATGGTTAATCAATAGGTCACGGGAGGTAAAAGAGAGGGAGAAACTGAGGATGACTTCCTGCTTTCTAGGTGTTTAGATACGGTGGTGGTGTGACCAAATATTTCTGAGAAAACCAGATGGATGTGTCCAATGGGCAGTTGGATTTTGAAGCTCAAGGGAGAGATCTGAATTAGAAAAATACATTTGGGAGTCATCAGCACAGAAGACGTATTTAAAATCATGAAATTGGGCAAGTTTTCTCCAGGAGAGAATATGGATGAGGAAGAGCCCTGAACGAAGGATAGAATCCTGGGGAACACTCATGTCTTAGTGGGGGCTGGAAGAAAGCCCATGAAGGAGACAATGAAATGATATCAGAAAAGTATAAGGAGAATCTGGAGTGTTTGGTGCATAGGAAATTGAATTGAAGGAGGAAGAAATCAGCATTGTCAAGATGCAGTAGAGATTTCATGAAAAATGGTAATTGGATTTGGCAATAAGAAAATCAGGTAAAGAGGAGCAGGAGGGTAGAGTTGGAAACCAAACTGCACAATGGGTTAAGGTGTGAATGGGAAGTTAAGAAGTGAAGTCAATCATTATACATAGCTTGCTTTTTCAGAAATATGAAGTGAAGAAGGTGAAGATAGAGCTTAGGCCGGCAGGTCTCCCCAACTCAAATGATCTCAAGCATCTTGAGAGAAAAGTCTAGCAATGTGCCATGTGTACATTTATATTCAATAAACATTAATTAGATAAACAGATCTAATCAAATATCAATACCAAATCTTTAGGTTGTTACTTAGCCTTTCTTCCTCTTGTGTGTCATGACATTCCTCTTCTTTAACCAAATTTTTTCCTTTAAATTATTTCCTTCCAGTTTATTTAATGCCAGAAAATGTTTAGGTCCTGAGAAGCCTCCCACAGAAATCTCCATGTCCCATTTTGAGAAATTAGGCTCAAGCTGTTTCCTGCTTGGGTCATTAAAAAAATATTAATAATAGCTGTTATTTGCATAGTAATCAGAATTCCATTAAGAAATGCTGTGTACATTAAATCTAAGTCATGTTATTGTTATAATCACTAGTATTAGAATAACAAGGTTGTGACGTTGTTCATCTCTAAAAAATTTAATATTGTTTAGCAAAGTTACAATAAATGAGAGGCTGGACTTGCAGAAACCAAAGGTTGAACTATGCCCCCTGTGGGTGCTCCTTAAATAGTTACTGAATGACTCATCAGTTATTTCATAGGCCCTAATACAGGTGAGATGATGGCCAGATCAGGCAGAGTTGAAGAAGTAAACTCACACAGAGGACTGACTTAAAGGATTCTCAGGGAAATGTCAGTGGATGATTGACATTGACACCATGTGTGAAAAACTGCGTTTCACGCATTCTAAAATCCCTTACAAATCTGGAAGGAAAAATTATAATTATCAAGACAATAAAGTAAGATCCAGCGCTCCCATTTCTGGGTATATATCCAAAGAAAATGAAACCATTGTCTCGAAGAGATATCTGTACTCTCATGTTCATTACAGGTTTATTCAAAATTGCTTACGTATGGAAACAACCTAAGTGTTTGTCGATGGATAAATGGACAAAGATGTGGTATAATTTAGACATGAGAAAGACCAAAATCCTGCTGTTTGCTACAAAATGGATGGGCCTTGAAGGCATTACGCTAAGTGAAATAAGCCAGACAAAGGAAGACAAATACTGCATGGTATCACTTACATGTGGAATAAATTTTAAAAAAAGTCGAATTCATGAAAACAGAGAGTAGAAAAGTGGGTGCCAAGGGCTGGGAGGTGGGAGAGGTTGGTAAAAGTGTACAAACTTTCAAATATAAGATGAATAAGGTCTGAGGATCTAATGTAAAACATGGTGACTATAGTTGATAACACTGTGTTGTATAATTGAAACTTGCTAAGAGAGTTGAACTTCAATGTTCTCACCAAGGGGGGAAAACAGGTAAGTATGTGACATGATAGAGGTGTTAATTAATTCAATGAGGGGAATACTTTCACAATATATATGTATATCAAATCACCATGCTGTACACTTTAAATATCTTACAATTTTATTTGTCAATTACAACTCAATAAAGTTGAAAAAGAGAAGACAATAAAGTAAAAAAAATTGTCTTCTATGGTGATTGTTTCTGATTATGAGTTTGCTAGAAATTTGTTCTGGGCACGAGTTGGAGTCTAAAGGACGAGAGCTTTCATCCTGGGGTCAAGGACACTTTTAAGCTCTCCCAGGGGACAGCCTGTTGCCTCAGGGTGAAATCTAGAGCTGATTCATGTTCAGAGTTCCTCCTTCTGCGATTTTAGACTTTATTCATTTAGTTTCCTCTTTTTCACATTTTGTGTTTCATAAGTGATGGTATTATGATGGTATTCATTCAGGTATTAATAGTGTGGCCACATGAAAAATATTCATTTTTCAAACATGTACGCAGAAGCTCCTCGTTAAGATCTCTGGGAGTCACAGGCATGTTTTGAGACATCATTCCTGCTCAAGGAGTTTAAAGAGATTACAATTCAGTGGTAGAAACACAACTTAGAAAATGCCATAAAAAATTACCTACCAAGTTCCAGGGGGTGCCCCTCCACGTACAGGGACTGGGCTTTATACATTTTTATACGTCTAATGTCAAGCTCAGTTTGGCATAGAGTAGGTTTATTGAATTGCAATTTATTTAGAAACTGGAGCAGGGTGAAGAGGAAACCAGGAAGATCACACAGAAGAGGTAGCTAGTGAGGTGGGTCTGGCCCTAGACGGTTAAGTAGGATCTGTCTACAGGCATAATAAAAAAGAACTTTGCAAGTAAAGAGAGAAATTGTATTAGTATGTACATCTAGCATATTGTAGCTATTAGAATCGAGCTTCTCAGGCCCACCAGGACCTCAGATGGTTGATGACTTTTTTACTACATGTCAGTCTGCTTGCAGTGATGGACAGAGCATAGGCCATGGGCTTTGAAGTAAGAAACACCTGAGTTCTGAGTCTCACCTCTTACCATACCATGTGATTTTGAATAACATATATAAACTTTCTATGCCTATTTTTCTCAGTTAGAAAATAGGAGTAATACCTATTTTGGGCCTACCATATCCCAAGCTACTTTATTAAATGATGGCTTTTTTAAAAAAAGACTTATTTGAAAAAACAAAGATTTGAACTTTTAATGTGCAAGATGTTTCAGAGCTTTCTAGTTTCACCTTAAAATTTCTCTTAAAAAAGAAAAGCTGATAGACTAGTCCCATGGCTGGGAATCAGAGGACCCGGCTCTGTCACCGTCCAGCTCCCAGTCCTTGCTCACATCATCTCACCTCTCGGGCCTGTTTCCTCCTTAGAAAAAGAGAGGGTGGTCTCCACCTACTGTCCCTACAGTAGCCACTGGCCACATTTGACTGTGAAATGTGGCTGATTCGTATAAAATACACAGCAGATTTCAAGGATAAAAATAAAAAAAGGTAAAATGTTTAATGAATAATTTAATATTGAGCATATTTTGAAATATTTTGCACATATTGGGTTAAATAAAATGTGTTATTAAAATGAACCTCACCTGTTTCTTTCGCTCTTTTGATACGACTACTAGATAATGTAAATTACATACGCAGCCCTGGTCTAGATGATCCCTAATATCCCTTTCAGCTTTAAGACTCTGCCAGGGACACTGTGGCCACGTAAACGCACGGTTTCATTTCCTTGCATTGAGATGACAAAGGATTGGCCGGAGTGAGCGCAGTGGGGCGCGGCCCTGCAGGAACACAGACCCTTCAGGCTTTTGCTCGCGCTCCGGGGCGGGAAGGACGCCGACTCCCGCGCGGGGGCGGAAGCGGGGGCGGTGGCAGGGCGGGGCCGAGGCGGGAAGTGGATTCGTGCGTCAGCTCCGCGCGCGGGGAAGGAAGCCGGCCCCAGGTCCCGGCCGGCGCGGGCGCCTTGGCACGTCCGCAGGCTCTGCCGGGCGGTGGCGGCCGCCGGGTCGCGAGGTGGGGCGGGGTGGGGCGCGCCGGGGGCCGCCCGCGCGGGCTTCATCTGCGGTCGCGCGGCCTGTGCCTCAGTGCCGGGGACGCCGAGGCGCGGGGCGACGAGCTGCCGGAGTGGCTATGGACCGCCGCTGGGGCCTCCTGATCGGCTTTGTGGGCGCCGTGTGGCTGCTCGGCTCGGGCCATGGCGGGCGGCAGCCCCCGGAGACGGCGGCGCAGAGGTGCTTCTGCCAGGTGAGGGGTGTGCGCGGCGTGCTGCCCGTCCCGGTGCTCCCCGCCTCCGCCGTGCGCTCCGTCCTGTGCGCCCCGGCAGGTGAGCGGCGGGGGGATGCATTTTTGCGTCTCCAGCCGCTCAGAGTGGAGTGCTTCTGCTCCTCGGCCGGGGCTGAGTCCTCTGCCGCTCGCCTGGTTGGTGTGGGCCGGTCTCCCACCGCAGCTTGGACCTTGGCGCGCGCTTCGGATCAGGCTTGGGGCAAGAGGTGTGGGTGCACGCTGTATCTTTTTACCGACTGGGTTTATGCACCTTTGTCGGTCTTCCCTGACCGGGGAGGGTATGCACAGTGTGCACGCACACTCAGTATTTGTTATTTTCGCAATACCTGGGTCTTTATAACTTCTAACGTGACCTGGAACTGTGTATGTTGTGCTTGTGCTGGGTGCCTTTGCCAGCCTTTCTGGCCAGGACAGGCTTTTGTCGGGGGGCTGCTCTCAGATCTCGTTGTCAGGCAGGAGAGTGGCTTTGTGTGACTTGCTTGTGTCCAAGCCTAACTGCCTGGTGTCTTTGGGGCCGCGGCTGCCCTTTGTGTCTTTTCTCTCGAGTGTAGTGGGATTCTCGTACCGTGACACCCGTATAGCTGGTCTGAATTGGGAGGATGGTCCTTACTCCTCAGGGTACAAGTTTAACTACAAGTGTACTATGATCACTTCCTTCTGTTAGTAAGAGATGTGGGTTCCTTGAGCAAAAAATTCAAAGAAACTTACAGGTTTCTGGATCTACAATATCTCGTGTTTCAATATCATTACTCTTAAAGTCGCCTTTTGGTTGGCTTCTGTTAATAAAAATTACGTTTTATAGAAAATTGAGAGTGGGTATCCGAATTGTTCCTTTTAAGTGGATTTTCCTATGAAGTTATTATCAGAAATAACATTTTATGTGTGTAGGGGCAATGATACTATTTCACAGAGAAAAGAGACATTTTATTATGAGAGGAAGAGATATGTCTTTCACTGCTTTATATTCTTCAATTTTGTTGTTTGCTGAGAGTTTTGGGAGTTGAGGTGTTATCTGGGAACATGTAAGAGAGTTGAAAGGAAATTGCTGCTTTACAAGTAAGAGATTGAAAAGCTCCTTTACCTTCAGTGGTTGCAAACAGCACGCAATCAACGACTTAAAAGGAAAAAGGTCATTTTTATTCTGATTACAAATATAATGTAACACAAAGTTCAAACATTTAAAACATAAGTAAAGTAGAGATAAATGCCTTTAAAATAAGGTATTTAGTGTTGAAAGAAGATATCCAGTGTAACATTTTCAACTACATTCTAGAGATTTGGATAATGGAATACAAGTACCTGTTGAGCTTTTCAACCTTCACTTTTTCCCCCCAAAGACCTTTTTATTTTTTATTTTTATTTATTTTTTGTGAGGAAGATCGGCCGTGAGCTAACATCTGCCAATCCTTCTCTTTTTGCTGAGGAAGAGTGGCCCTGGGCTAACATCCGTGCCCATCTTCCTCTACTTTATATGGGACACCACCAGAGCATGGCTGGACAAGCGGTGGGTCGGTGTGCGACCAGGATCTGAGCAGGAGAACCCCAGCCCGCCGCAGCAGAGCGCGCACTTAACCACTTGCGCCGCCCGGCTGGCCCCCCCAAAACCCTTTTAGATATCTGATTAAAATTGGGGAGCTTTTTATTTTTTACATTTATTTTCTTTTTCTTTTGATTATTAAGTGTTTTTCACCTTTCATAATATTTTCAAGATTTGAATACTCCCTCAATACAAAAATCTCTTAGACCTCTTTCTTTTCCTTTTAGAACAAGAGTGGCTGTTTTTCTTTTCTGAGTCAACTTTTAAAAATAATAAATTCACATAGTAAAAAACAATTTTAAGAGAAATTTAAAATGATTTGCTTCAGAACAGAGACCATCAATTCTAATTCAATAAATGGAAAAGTATACTTTAGTTGTATTATGGTCAGTAATGGAAGGGATGGGGATAAGTGGAGAAGAGGGGAGAGAGGACAGTGATGAATAGAAATGAAGAGAAAAACGGAGACAAGCGTAGAGACTGTGCACAAACACAGAACGAGAGAGAGAGAAAAGAAAAAAATGGAGAAAGAAAAGATAAAGGGAGATGAGTGGTGCAAATTATTTCTTCAACAAACATTTATAAACACTGTGTACATTGGTCTGAGTGTTTGGAATACATATGGCATGATCCCTGCCCCGGAGAGCTTACAGTTTAGTAAATAATGTTTTTTGGGGCTTGGGGAGAGGAAAGGATCCTAAGCATTTAAAAAACAAGTTAGTAAATATTGCTAGAAACTAAATTAAAAACTAAATTTCACCTAAAGTTTGGAAACACAAGTTAAAATCTTTTCTGGTTCTGTTTGCAGTATCCCATTAGCTGCAGAGCCCTGTGGATTCTGTTTTGTTCGTATTGTGTCACTTTTCTCACCTCCTGTTCCCAGTCCCTCTTCCTGCTCTGTCCTGAGTTACCAAGTTACCCCTTGGTCACACTGTTGCATGGGTGCCTGGCTTGTAGTGGGGGTTTAGTTAACAGAGTATCCGCTCTGATTTGAGCCAGAACAGCATGTGGTTAGTTATTCCACCTTAGAAAATCATTGAAGTAAAATGTTCAAAGCTTTACAAATAATCAGATTAAATTCAAGTGTTTATTGAGGCCTACTGTGAACAAGTTTTGAGAGGTCAAAAAATGAATTAAAAAATAAAAAATTGGTTCCAATTCTTGACACTCCAGAGTACTGACCCTGGTGCATAATTGTGCTTACATATTATGGAAATTTCAATATAAGATGTGAGCAATATGCCAGCAGGAGTATATTCTTGTAATTATTCTGTTAGCAGGCTGTTTGCATGTTTTTCTGAACTCAGTCTTTCAGATGGGTTAACAGCTCCAAATGAATCTTTAAACTTAGTTACTACACATGCCTGTTAGTTGACATCAAATCCCTCTAGAATGATTTTTACTGGATGTTGTAAGTTCTTTTCATAATAGTGCTTCAGTGTTAGCTGCTCAAAATAAGTAATCAATTGCGTGGGACTTGTAAATCTTCCTTATATACGACCCCCTGCCCCATTTTATCATTCTGTGAAAAAAGATTAAAATTTTTTTGTACAGAAAATTGGCTTTTTTTCCTTTTGGTATACAAGCCTATGAAGTTTAACACATGTACAATTTGTGTAAACAATTCCATAATCAGGACTTACCCCTTTTTTAAACCAAAATAGTATTTGTAGTATTTGTTGTAGTAGATGTGGGCTTGAACTAAATGAAGACTTTTATGAGTTTCTTATTTCTTTTTTTTTTTTTTGTGAGGATGATCAGCCCTGAGCTAACATCCATGCTAATCCTCCTGTTTTTTTTTTGCTGAGGAAGACCGGCTCTGAGCTAACATCTATTGCCAATCCTCCTCCTTTTTTCCCCAAAGCCCCAGTAGATAGTTGTATGTCATAGTTGCACATCCCTCTAGTTGCTGTATGTGGGACGCGGCCTCAGCATGGCCGGAGAAGCAGTGCGTCGGTGTGCGCCAGGGATCTGAACCCGGGCCGCCAGTAGCGGAGCGGGAGCATTTAACCACTAAGCCGCAGGGCCGGCCCCTCTTATTTCTTTTTGACAATTATTGCCCCATTATGTCATTAGAGAGAATGAATGTAACAGAACTTTAGTCCCAATTCATGGAATCCCAGGATGCATTTTAGAGAAATAACCTCAGAAGAGACAGTATGGACATCTTTTTTCGTTTAATTAAAAATGAGCTTGTAGGGGCTGGCCCAGTGGCGTAGTGGTTAAGTTCTCGCTCTCCGCTTTGGCGGCCTGGGGTTCACAGGTTTGGATCCCGAGCGTGGACCTACGCACCACTCATAAAGCCGTGCTGTGGCGGTGTCCCATATAAAGTGGAGGAGGATGGGCACGGATGTTAGTCCAGGGCCGGTCTTCCTCAGCAAAAAGAGGAGGATTGGCATCGAATGTTAGCTGAGGGCTAATCTTCCTCACACACACACACAAGAAATGAGTTTGTAAACACTTATGTACTCAAAATGTTTTATTAACCTTAATATGACTCGTGCTAACAACACTCAGCTCCACTTATCTAAGTGCAGTGAGTCTCCATCAGCTAGTGGAAGGGGCGTAGTGCATATAATCCACGATGGGGCTTCAAGAATGGATCATTGTTCACTTGGAGTGTGTTGTGGATATGCTCTGCGTACATGGTTTTAGCAGATTTACCTGTTATTCTCTTGTTTAGGTCAACTTAAAAAATAGTTTTTGTTTGTTAGTCCGAGTGGCTGGGCCATAGGAGAGACACTTGATAATATGCTGAGTGTTGGGTGGAAATAAGCCCAGGATTAAAACTTAGTCAGAGGAATCTTTGAAACAGGTTATACTGGTGAGATGTTGATCGATTCTGAGTGCTTGATGTATTCCAGGCTTTTCTGAACAAAGCATGTGGAATGAAGCATGTTTCACATTGGTTGCCATACTTTGGGTCATTTAACAACAATGTAAAGTTGTAGCAAGACCAAGACTTTAGAGCAGGAATAGCTCTTAGCATTCGTGTCTTTACAATGATGCCTGCCACCAGTCTAGAATCTTTGGTGTTTCCATGCTTCCGTTAGCAGAGTTGTCCCGGTCTCCTCTGTCAATGAATGAATACTGTGTTCATGTTCTTTTTGATGGTCACAAAACACAGTAAAATTAAATACAACTAAAGTTCTTTGGCAAATAAAGCGCACTTTTAAATCATATTTCATACAAATAAGAAGAATATGTTCTTAACAGTACTTTGGAAGAAAATCATAATCTGTGTTAGGACTAGAAGTTGTTGGACACAAGGAAACTAGAAAGTATGTTTTGTTTTGTCTCTCACTGCAAACTAAAGGATCCCTCTCACCAGAGAACAGTGGACCAGAGGCCAGTGTTTGCTCCTCTTCTTTTGCCTTTTGTATTTGGGTATTTGGTCCGAACCAGTCAGAGTTAATGGAGAGACTAATTGAGGCTCCTTCCACTGATCACTTTTGGTTACCTAGTTCTACATTCCCTTGGGGCTACAGATGTAAAATTTTTAGCAAAATTTTAACGGCAAACTTGCCCTTTTTTTCCTTATTTGTTGAAAGAAAAGGTTGTGGGTTGCTTTGGGGAATAGTAAGATCCCTTTCACTGGAAGTGTTTAAACAGCGGTAGGGTAATCATAGTGATTAATATTTACTGGCATTTACTGGATGTCGTTTTATCTTGATATCAGCTCTTTGAGATGAGAACTATTATTACTTATATTTTGTGTTCAGATTGGAAACTGAGGCCTAGAGAGGTTAAAAAAATGTGGATAAGTAGCAGAGATAGGAGTCAACCCTAGAAGGCCTGACTCCAGGGCCTGCATTGCTAACCACTGTTACACACTGCCTCCTCCTGAAGGTGTATGGGTGGGGATTGCTGTGTGCTTGGGAGTTGCAATAGAAGGCTTCAAAGGCTTTCCGCCTCTTAAGAGACTAAGACTTTAAACTGGTGATGTTATGAGTCAGGCCTACCTCTGTCCTTGTATCTACCATCCCTCAACTAGAGCCTTCTAATTGCCACCTATTTTGGCCCCGTACCCAAGGCTGAGTATCACCTGAATCTTAGAGCAGCGAACTTCAAATTTTACATTGCATCAATGACTGTGTTTGTGTGTGTGTGGTGCGTTTTTTAAAAATTCAGATTCCTGTGGGAGGGCCAGTGTTCAATTTCCCTTTGGGAGATGGTCTAGTAGTTCTTTAAGCAGGCTTAGCACGTTCTGAAGCACAGCATCAAGTCATCCTTGTTACTGATGGGCAGCTCCTTTGGTCTTACTTTAGGTGATAGGACTTTGCTTTGTTTCCAAGCTCATGCCCTCGGTCTATTAACTGGATTTCTCCTTGAACCCTTTCCTGAGACTCTATTCTGATAACACACCTGGTTGTCTTGTTTCTAGAACTGGGCCTGGCATCAGACCTGCAAGACTTCCTGGTAGGAATTAGGTTCTGCTGCCTGTTGGCTGGTGTATCTGAACAGTCAGATAGCTTGGATTTCCAAGTATCTTCCTGTCTCTCCTTTGCTGGGATCTCTCCATCTATTGAAACTCCTGCCACTCCACTCTTCCTGCTTAGCTACCCTGCTCCCTGCTACCCTGAGGAATACCTCCTACTCAAGTCTGAGGTAAGGGGCAGACAATTTTAAAATCTACCCTGTCCAGCCCCCTCTCCCTCTGAGGTCTCTAGACTATAAGCCACTACTGCTTTGGAGGCATCTTTCATTCCTTTCTGGTTTGGGGCTTCTTATAGCTTCCTTTGTCGTTAGGATATAGATCAGTAGACTGGAGCACACAAAGGGCTGTTCACCTTTGCTGCTTACTTCCCTTGCTCTGTGAGTGCATTCCTGCCACTTGTGCTTGTGTGGTCTGGGGCACTGAGACCCACCGTAGGTGATGGGTAGCACCTAGTTATTATTAGACAGTGCAGTGCTGGTCTCCCGTGAGTGAGAGTGACAGTGGACATGATTCATTCATTCATTCACCCCCCCATTCCACAAATAATTATTGAGCATCTACTGTGTGCTTTCTAGAAGTACAGTGCTAAGTACTAGAAAGACAAAGATGAACAAACATGATTTTACTCTTAAGGATTTTAAACTCTAGTGGGTGGGAGTGAAACAGGTAAATTCAGTACAGTGAGGTAATTCTTATGTAGGAGTATGTGAAGGGTCATGGGAGAGACAGGTAACCCATCTGGTGGTGAGTGGTACCCAAGGGGCAGCTTCCCCAAAGAGGCCTGAGCTGAGTCTTGAAGATACATTGTTACCTAAAAAATGAATTCCTCAGGGGGAAAAATGGATTGCATCAAACTCTTCCTCTCAAGTTTTTTGCATATATGTTTCATTTTGTGAAATTCATTTTATTTAATTAATTTATTTATTTGGTGAGGAGGGTTAGCCCTGAGCTAACGTCTGTTGCCAATCCTCCTCTTTTTGCTGAGGAAGATTGGCCCTGAGCTAACATCTGTGCCCATCTTCCTCTACTTTATATGTGGGACGCCACCACAGCATGGCTTGGCAAGTGATGCATAGGTCCGTGCCCAGGGTGGAACCTGTGAACCCTGGGCTGCCAAAGCGGACTGCGAGAACTTAATCACTATGCCACTGGCTGGCCTAGTGAAATTCATTTTAATGTCTCTCCTTTCCATGTGTCCCTTTGGCCTTTGCAGCTTCTGTGCCTGTTGTTCTTTGTGTAATAATTTGTATCCAAAAGGAGAAATAGTAGCTATTTTCTGTCCTTAGAAGTTCTGCTGTTAAGGCTCAAAAGAAAGAGGTGTGAAAGATCAAATCATCTAGGTTAGAAGCACTTTTGTTTTGTTGGTACCCAAAATTAGGACTCTAAGATTATTGTATACTCAGAGAAGTTTTAGCAAGAAACAAGGACAAATTTGCATATGAAATGAAAGTAGTTATTACAGTGACCAAATATGTAGATCATATTTCTAGAAACTGAATTATTAGTTAGTCCAAAACAAATAAGACTAGGCAAATTGGTACAAAATCTTAGCTCTTGAACATTGCTGTCATCATCCAAAGTATTCTTATCTCTTAAGTGAACAATTTCCATTAGTGTTTTGTGATGTTTTAAAATTAAAGGATAGGGGCTGGCCCGGTGGTGCAAGCAGTTCAGTGCGCGGGCTCTGCTTCAGCGGCCCGGGGTTTGCAGGTTTGGATCCTAGGTGCGCACCGACACACCGCTTGGTAAGCCATGCTGTGGCGGCGTCTCATATAAAGTAGAGGAGGATGGGCACGGATGTTAGCTCAGGGCCACTCTTCCCCAAGGGGAGGATTGGCACCGGATGTTAGCTCAGGGCTAGTCCTCCTCACACACACACAAAAAATAATAAAATTAAAAGATAGTGTAGGATTTTACATATACCAAAGGGAAAATCTAAATGCAGTATTTCAATAAAGTATATTGTTTATTTGCTTTCTTATCAGTAGATTTTTAAGTTATTTTTTTGTTGGCAATGTCTCCCTAAAATATAATCCAAAGTAGTTTATGATGCAAATATTCAGACCAAAGTATGATAAGGATCTCTTTTCTGCAGCATGCTGTATATTTAAAAAATTTGTTTGCTACTTTTCTTAAATCATGATGTATTTGTTACTTAAAGCAATGTTTAATTAATTCTATTAGATGTTTGCCTAGCCCCAAGTAAACATCTAAGAATTATAGTATCACATCTGATAACATATTCTGATTATAATAGTTAAGACATCAGTTTTAAGCATTTGAAGATCAAGATTGGCTTTTTGGTCAATTTGCTGTCTCCGTGTTGCTAATGATAAGTAATTTCTAAGCACCATTTCAAACTTACAAATTGTCATGGCCCAATATTTGAGGGTTATTAGATCCTTATAATAAATTATTGTTTCTCTTATAAATTTAGTATCATCTCTTTTTTTATACATTTACCTAGCTTGTCTGTGGCCTACACATCCTGTTGGAAACTAAAATAAAGGGAAGACAGAGCCAGTTGAATTATTGAGTCTCAGGAAAGCCAGGGATGTGGATGTAACTGGGCTTCGGGAAAGACGGGTGGAAGTGGGGCTGGAAAACCCTAGGGAGTCCAGGTAGCATATGTTGTCTGTCTCCTTTCTCTGCTTCTCTGTGTATCTTTTAAAATCTTTCCTGTCTGACTGCTGGCTCATGTATTCCTCAGTTCACAGGACGGAATATGGTCTGAGTTTACTGGTCTAGGCACAGGGAGAGACATCTCTCCCTCTTGGTGTCAATTCCTGGAGAGGGGAACCATGACCAGGTTTGGGTCAGATGCCCACCCCCGGTTGGGCCTGGAGGGCAGGGTTCCACAGTGGCTGCAGGGGACTAACTCTGCATGCATGCATGCGTCATTATGAGCTTAGTACACCCTACAGGAGGTATCCACTGCATTCCTCTAGGTTATTGTCTTACCCCATCTTAGAAAGTTATGGGGAAGAGGAAGGGTAAAGGTTGGTTGAGTAGAGGGCTCTTTCATCATAACCATATGAGGAAAAAGAACCCTGTTGCCTCTAAGACATTTTGATTTAATATTTCATTTTCTTTGTAACAGGTTAGTGGTTACTTGGATGATTGTACCTGTGATGTTGAAACCATTGATAGATTTAATAACTACAGGCTTTTCCCAAGACTACAAAAACTTCTTGAAAGCGACTACTTTAGATATTATAAGGTATTTTTATTTTTAATTTTTTGTATATGAATGCTTAAAGTTTAAATGGATAATTACATTTGGGAATTACTAAGCTTCAAAATTGTGGCTGAAACCACTCACTGGATACTTTTAATTTCAATAAATGAGTTTTGCACTCTGGAATTAGAAACTGGTTGGTTAAATTGAAGTCAGAAAAGAAACTATTATATTGTTATCAAAATTGTGAGTTCATAATTTTCTAAAACGTCAGATTGACTCCAATTAATAAAAATTAAATTAAATATTTTTGAAAAGAAGTGAGACTTTATTCTGACCTATATTATTTTATTTTATCAAGTCCCTTGTGATGTTTTATATTGAGATATTTACTGAAAGAGTTTACTGATCATTGGGATATGTAGTTATAGTCTGAGTTCACGATTGTCTAACTGTTATTTGCTTAAAAAGAATATCAGTTGAGCAGTGATGATGTGAGCTGCTTTGGCTCCTAGTTACCATCTCTTCAGGGTCTGTTTAGTAGCAGTCTCTGTCTTTCTAACCCATCTGCCAGTTTACTTGTACCAGCTACACGCTTATACAGTCACTGGAGCTTGACAGCTGGTAAGGGGAAGACATAGAGTAACTGCAGCTGATAACATGACCAAGTTATGGCATCATAATTATAATCTCCAAATTCTTATTTTTATAACTGTTTCTGTTATTATCTTACAGGTAAATCTGAAGAGGCCGTGTCCTTTCTGGAATGACATCAGCCAATGTGGAAGAAGAGACTGTGCTGTCAGGCCTTGTCAATCAGTAAGAACCACACTTAAGAACTGTTATATCTCTCTTCAAATAAATTTAGCTTTTTAAGAGGGGCCAATGTAACTAAAGCAATATTTCCATCCTTAGGTTAAGTATAATGTTGTTTAATATTTACGTATTAAAAACCTAAACTTAAAAATATAAAACCTATTTTGAATTATTCTGCATTCATAATAATAGAATTTGAACTTTGTGGTTAATATAATCGTTTGACTTATTAGTGAGATTAATAGTTCTTTTGGCTGGATATTTGTTTTTCTTCTTACATCTTATCCAAAGTTATGTTTATAGTATAATAAAATGAAATTGATTAAGTTACAAAAAAATCCCTCTCCTTTTTTGTGGGTATATTATTTTCCTTGGATTTTCTTGGGTGAGGAGGAGTTTCTAAGTAAAACCCATGGTTTTACTTAGAAATTCTTAGAGCATTAAAATTTGAAGTGTTCTGCTCTGAAAGCAGAGAATTTTATACTTTTCAGTGAAGCCTTTTTTTTCCTTTAAAAGTATATATTTTTGTTTTACTTTTTAAATTGTGATAAATATATACATAACATAAAATTTATCATTTTAACCATTTTTAAGTGTACAGTTCATTGGCATTAAGTACATTAACATTGTTGTGTTACCATCACCACCATCCATCTCCAGAAATTTTTCATCTTCCCAAATTGAAACTCCACCTCATTAAATAATAATTCTTTACTCCCCTGCCCTCTAGCCCCTGGTAACCACTATTCTACACTATGAATTTGACTACTCTAGGTACCTCGTATAAGGGGAATCATTACAATATTTGTCCTTTTGTATCTGGCTTATTTCACTTAGCATAATGTTTTCAAGGTTTATCCGTATTGTAGCATGTATTACAGTTTTATTCCTTTTTAAGGCTGAATAATATTCCACTGTATGTGTATACTACGTTCTGTTTATACATTCACCTATTGATTGACTCCTGGGTTGTTTCCATCTTTTGGCTATTGCGAATAATTCCTCTGGGAATATGGGTGTGCAAATATCTGTTTGAGTCCCTACTTCCACTTCTTTTGAGTGTATAACCAGAAGTGGAATTGCTGGATCATTTAGTAATTCTGTGTTTAATTTTTTGAGAAATGCCATGCTGTCTTCCACAGTGGCTGCACCATTTTACATTCCCACCAGCAATGCACAAGGGTTCCAATTTCTCCATATTCTCACTAACACTTGCTATTTTCTGTTTTTTGGATAATAGCCATACTAATGGGTGTGACGTGGTAGTGTAGTTTTGAGCAGTTTATTTTTATACATGTAAATATTGCTATATAGACCTATCTAGCATGTGGCATTAAGGCAAATGTAAAGTATTCTTTATGGGTATATTATCATTAGATGAATGAGAATCATGTTTTTAATTATATTAATCCTCATAGACACAGCTTTTTGAAAATTCAAGGATTAACTTGTGAAGCACCTTATGTTGCTATGATTAAAGCATGAGCATATCATTAAAGTGATATTATCAATTTAAATGTTTCATTTTATTTCATAAGTTCTAGCATTTATATTTAGTAGTAGGAAAAAATTAGTTGGGGAAATTCAAATTTACCAGTAACTTATTTATATGACTTACTAAACATGCTAAAAATATGGTACTTAATTTTTTAAACAGGCCTTTAATTGCACTCTTTAATTACATAGGCTATTACTAACATTAGTCAGAACAAGCAAATAGTTTCACAATTATTGCAAATTTGAATCTCATCTTGAAACAGCAGTTATTTCTGATTATTGTTAATGAAGGATAGGACTAGGGGATGCCACCTTGGGAAGAAGATTGGAGGGGATAGAAAACCTGAGAGATGTTTAGCGTGAAGTAATAGCTTATTGATTCCCAGGTTGACAGACTGATGGATGAGACCTATTTTATTGTAAATCCTAGACAAAACAACCAGTTTGAGCATTTAAGAAATGCTAAAACATAGATGCTTATTTGACTTGAACCCCTAGAAATGCTAAAAAAGAATCAGATGAAAATTAACAATTTGTACCGAGAAACTGAGACAGAATCTAGTTATTTCACCTTCTGCAGAAGTGGAGCAGAGTGCCTTTCATGCCAGTACTCTATTTTTTTGTTGAGCTAGTTTCACGATAGAGAGAAGGCTTAAAAGATAATTAGAAGATGTTTATCCACTTAAAAGTGTTCTTATATATGTCAGTGTAGCAGAAGTGCCGTGATTAGACCCAAGGTTTAGGAAATTAACTGGAAATATTGTGGAGATGGGGGAGTGGAAGATGAGGAAATGGAGAAGAGGCTAGTAAAGGAATATCACTTAAGAGTTGAGTATAATTTGGTTCAATAATGAATATTTTTTGAGGGCCTACTATGTGCCAGGACCTGGGCATATAAGATGAGTGTTTATCTTGAGAAGCTTATGGTTTAGCAGGGGAGAGAGACACTAAGTGATCATTTCACTACAAATGTGCTAGCCCGATAATAGAGATACACCGCAGGTGTGCACATTGTGGAAGCAGAGGGGAAGGGAGAGCAGAGGAGGGAGACGTGGAGAAACTCCACTCCAAGTGACAAGGAAGAGAGGAACCGTTTACATTCCTCTTGGGACAAGCCTGGGCTCAGTTCTAATTGTTCCTAAATAGAGCAGTCTGTCAGAAACAAATAGTGATTAAAATACTTTGAAATAGCTGCTTCAGCCTAAATAATCAGCTTTCATAGCTAGCACTTATATTGTACATTGCTGGTATCTTGATATCTCACTATTGTATACTTAAGTATGCATCTGAGAAGAAGGATATTATTTCCTGAACACAGTGCAGTTATCACACCAAAACAATAATCTTTCTTAACTTAATATGTGTATAAGGTTAAACACAATTAACTCACTACTTCAGATGATCTTGTGCAGTTTTGTTAATACCTTTTTTGCTAAACAAGGAACCAAGACCAGTTTCCTTTTTTTTAATTTTAATTTTATTTATTTATTTTTTCCCCCAAAGCCCCAGTAGATAGTTGTATGTCATAGCTGCACATCCTTCTAGTTGCTGTATGTGGGACGCGGCCTCAGCAAGGCCGGAGAAGTGGTGTGTCGGCGCGCGCCGGGGATCCGAACCCGGGCCGCCAGCAGCGGAGCGCACGCACTTAACCACTAAGCCACGGGGCTGGCCCCCAGTTTCCTTTTTGTCAACACTTTGATTTCCCTTTTTAGTTCAATTTTAGACTCGGTTCAGGTAACACCCTGGGACCCAGCAGGAGACAGAAAAAAAAAAATCGAAATTCTCTTCCTCATATTTGGTGCTTTAAAATCCACATCCTTTGATTTCCACCTGATTCCAGAGCATATTTGAATGAGGCAGGTGGTCTGCCCCAGAGGCTGGACTCTCCCTATAAACTGAAAGACCAATTATTTATTCCCTGTACAATGAATCACAACAACGTTCTTTCACCTCCGTTATTAATTGGCCTATGTGAAAAAGAATAACAATATCCAGTGTTAGTCTGGGAATCAGAAATGAACACTGTGGTGGTAAGTCTTTTTGGGGATCAATTCAGCAAATGTATCAAAAAAATTGAAAAGGGACGTATCCTTTGACCTAGCAGGTCAGTACTGAATATTGTAATGATGTCAGTTCTGCTGAAATCAGTCTATAAATTTGGCATGGTTTATTATATGAAACAATTAGAAACCATCTAAATCTCTGGCCATAGAAAAAGAGTATACATTGACCTAATTTGAAGTCTGGGAGGGTACAAATAAAGTTACTGTCTCAGCGTGAGTCCTTCCCTTGGGGCAGGCGCAATGTATTTCAGGAATATACTTAGCATTGGAATAGGGCCCTGCAATTTACAGAGTTCTCCTCCTTACGTCATTATCTCTACTCACAGCATCACTTTGAGGATACGCAGATAGGTCCTGTAGTTAGTATGTGGCCAACACAAGACTGAAAACCAGCACCGTTTTCCTCTGAAAAGAACTAGGGCTCCTTAAAATATGGTTGATTGCAAGACTGGAACAAGAAATATACAAGATTTGCCTATAGTATCTTGTCATAACAGAAAACAAAAACGCTGCTAAAGATTCCTAGGGTAATATCAACAGGACACAGGTGCAAATGTCACATCAGCACTTAGTGGGTCCCCTCGTGGCCAAATGTGGGACAGTTTGAGCGTCAAAAGGAGTAATAGCTAAGTGACTATTTTTACATTTCCGTGCTGTAATACAATATACGATCAGCAATCTGTAGAATAATTTGTGTTGAATTTTTTGTTTACTTTTGAGAAATAATATAAAAACTGCCAAACTATTCTCAGTTTAAAAATAATCTAACTTCAATAATTTGTTTTATGAGTTTTTCTCATAAATGATAGAAATTTAAGATATTTTTTCAGAGCCAGTTCTGATGGCCTAGTGGTTAGAGTTCAGGGTGCTCTGCTTCAGTGGCCCAGGTTTGGTTCCTGGGCTTGGAATCACACCACTCGTCTGTCAGTAGCTATGCTGTGGTGGTGGCTCACGTAGAACTAGAAGGACTTACAACTAGAATATACAACCACGTATACTGGGGCTTTGGAGAGGGGGGAAAATATATATATTTTTTCAGAAGATAGAATAAATGTCGTATAAAGCATTTTTTTTTGCTTTTTCAGGATGAAGTTCCTGATGGAATTAAATCTACGAGCTACAAGGTATGTACATATACTTATTAATGTGTCTAGTATCTTAACAAAAAACTTGAAAAAGTCCTTACCCTTGCCAGCTGTACCCCACTTCTTTGCTGCCCTTTGCAGTGAAACCCCTTGAGAGGTACTTGTACTCAGTGGCTCCCATTCTTCGTTTGTTCTTTTGTTCAATCTTTATTTATAGAAAGCATGAAAGATAAATAAAAGTAGAGAAAATAAAATCACCCAGCTTCAGCAGTTATCAGTGTATGGTCAATCTTGTTTTATCTGTACCTCCCACTTCATTCTCCCAATTATTTTGAAGCCAAACTCAGATAAATCATTTTGTTTAAATACTTCATATACATCTCTAAGACAAAAAGACACTTAGAAAAATAATCTCAATCAGGGTTCACATTTCTCTAGTTGTCTCATAAGTGCCTTAATAGTTTGTTTGAAACAGGATTCAGACTTATTCCACACATTGCATTTGGTTCTGTGTCTCTTCTCTCTCTTCCTCTCTCTCTTCTTTAATAAATTTTTAATTTTATAATGTTTTTAGTTTACAGAAAAATTGTGAAGATAGTACAGAGTTCCCCTATACTCCACACCTGATTTTCTCTATAATTAACATCTTATATTAGTATGGTACGTTTGTTACAATAATGACCCCATATTGACACATTATCTCTAACTGAAGTCCATACTTCATTCAGATTTCCTTAGTTTTCTACCTGATGTCCTTTTTGTGTCCCAGCATCCCATCCAGGATACACGTTACATTTAGTAGTCACATTTCCTTAGGTTCCTCTTTTTTTTTTTTTTTTTTTTGTGAGGAAGATCAGCCCTGAGCTAACATCCATGCTAATCCTTCTCTTTTTGCTGAGGAAGACCGGCTCTGAGCTAACATCTATTGCCAATCCTCCTCCTTTTTTCCCCCCAAAGCCCCAGTAGATAGTTGTATGTCATAGTTGCACATCCCTCTAGTTGCTGTATGTGGGACGCGGCCTCAGCATGGCCAGAGAAGTGGTGCGTCAGTGCATGCCCGGGAACTGAACCCGGGCCGCCAGTAGCAGAGCGCGTACACTTAACCACTAAACCGCGGGGCTGGCCCACCTTAGGTTCCTCTTTGCTGTGACAGTTTCTCAAACTTTCTTTGTTCACCATAAGGTGTTTTTGAGGAGTACTAGTCAGGTATTTTGCAGAATGTCCCTGAGTTGGGATTTTGATGTTTTTCTCATGATGAGATTGGGGTTATGTGTTTTTGGGAGGAGGACCACAGAGGTAGAGTGCCGCTTCCATCACATCGTATCAAGGGTTCTTGCTGTCAACGTGGCTGACCACTGCTGATGTTGACCTGGATCTGAGGGCGTTCTTGTCAGGTTTCTCCACTGTAGATTTACTCTTTTTCGCCCTTGCTATACTGTATTCTTTGGAAGTCGCTTTGCACAGCTCACGCTTAAGGAGTGCTTCATCTCTTTGAGGATATAAATTGTTTGAAATTCTTCAGTATAGGAGATTTGTATCTTCTCCCTCCATTTACTTATTTATTCAATCATTTATTTATATCATGGGTGTTTATCTTATACTTTGGATTATCATTCAGTGCTACTTCATTTTGTTCCTCAAATTGCTCCCGTTTTGGCTATTGGGAGCTTTTTCAGTTGTGTTCCTTTGACATACCACCATCATTTTGGTTTTTTTCTTTTTTCTTTAGCCCTTTTTCTTTTCTTTTTTTTTTAGCCCTTCCTTACTTTCTGGTACTACTTGTAAATTTCCTACTCTTAAATTGCTTTTAATCCGTGTCCATTCCCCACCCCCCCCACCCCCCGCCTTTTGTCTTTCTTTGCCACTTGTGTTGGAGGAAATGAGTCATTATCCTATAGAATTTCCCACGTTATATATTTGTTGATTGTATCTCTGTCATGTCATTTAACATATTTCTCCACTGTCTTTAATTTCCAGAAACTGGTAGTTAGGTACTAAGGCTTAATCAAATTCAGATTCATTTTTTAGAAACATTTATTTATTTATTTTCTGCTTTATTGAGGTGTAATTGACAAGTAAAATTGTCAGATATTTACAGTGTACCTCGTGATGATTTGATGTACATGTACATTGTGAAAGGATTTCTGCCATCTAGTTAATTAACTCATCTATCATCTTACATAATTATCTTTTTCTTTTGGTGAGGACATTTATATCCTACTCCCAGCAAATTTCAGTTGTACAATACAGTGTTATCAACTGTAGTCACCACATTATACGTTAGATCCTCAGACCTTATTCATCTTAGAGCTGAAAGTCTGTACCCTTTACCAACCCCTCCCAATTTCCCCGACCCCCCAGACCCTGGCAACCACTTTTATACTCTGTTTCTATGAGTTTGACTTTAAAAAAAAAAAAAATTCCACATATAAGTGATACCATGCAGTATTTGTCTTTCTGTCTGACTTATTTCACTTAGCATAATGCCCTCAAGGCCCATCCATGTTGTAGCAAATGGCAAGATTTCCTTCTTTCTCATGGCTGAATAATATTCCGTTGTGTGTGTGTGTGTGTGTCTGTGTGTACGTGTGTATATATATGCCACATCTTCTTCATCCTTTCACCCATTGACAGACACTTCAGTTGTTTCCATATCCTGGCTGGTGTGACTAACGCTGCAGAGGGCATGGAAGTGCAGCTCTCTCTGATGTCTTGTTTTCATTTCCTTTGGAGATATACCCGGAAGTGGGATTGCTGGGTCGTATGGTACTTCTATTTTTAATGTTTTGAGGAAGCTCCATAAACGAAAAGAAACAATTTTTGCTTTTGGGTCAGATCCAAAAAGTCATTGCCAAGACCAATGTCAAGGAGCTTACCCCTATATTTTCTTCTAGGAGTGTTATGGTTTCAGGTCTTAAATTTAAGTTGATTAAATTTCAGATCTTTTGAGTTGATTTTTGTGTATGGTATAAGATAGGGGTCACTTTTATTCTTTTGCGTGTGGCTGTCCGTGTAGTTAGATATTAAGGTTTATCAGATTCATTTTTTGATATATATTTATTGGAGTTGCTGTGTACTTATTAATCATATCAGGAGACACATAATGTCTGGTTTTCTCTTTTTTTATGATGTTAAGATTGATCATTAGGTTCATTACACATTCATTATAAAGTTTTCTACTAGCTTTTTACCTCAAAGTTTTAGCAGCTTTGATGATTATTACCTAGTTGCATTATTTTATTAGAGGCTTGAAAATGTTGATATTCTAATTCTATCCTTCTTTCTTTTATTTATTTATTTTTTTTCCCCCCAAAGCCCCAGTAGATAGTTGTATGTCATAGCTACACATCCTTCTAGTTGCTGTATGTGGGACACGGCCTCAGCATGGCCGGACAAGTGGTGCGTCGGTGCACGCCCGGGATCCGAACCCGGGCCGCCAGCAGCGGAGCGCGCGCACTTAACCGCTAAGCCACGGGGCCGGCCCTATCCTTCTTTCTATACTTGCTGTTTGTTATTATTCTATAAAGACCTTTTTTTGTCAACTATTTAGATCCCCTGAAATACAGTTTATGCAGGACAGATGCCATAAATGCTTCATTCTTTTTCTTTGTTCATCAGCTTTCAGAATAATTATGAGTTGGTGCCCCAGCACCTTCCAAAGGTGCCCAATAAATTCTTTCTTTTTAAGTGTTATTATGAACTTAGGAGTTTTGACATGTTTAATGTATTGGAATCTACTGTAGTTGTTTAGTCATTATTCCCTTTGATGTTTGAGTTGTTCCATCTTTGGCCACTAGGAGCTCCTTCAAGTTAGCAGCTGTGGCCTTTTGAGATGATCCCAGTAGTCTGAGTAGACTTTTTACTTTCTATTGTGAAAAGATGTTCTGGGCCTAGTTCGTACCTTTTTTGCATTAGTCTTGGAAATAATCATTTTCCTAAGGAGCCCTAGTTCTTTCAGTGGTGTTTAGAGATTATAATCTGGGCCCTAGAGGTGCTAATTGTTACTGGGTTGTCATTGTTTCAGGGCTGTTTTGGTGGAGAAAACCAATTTGTGATTACAGTGTTTTAAAATATGCCCAGAATCTTACAATCTTTATTGCTCTTGCTGTATTTCAAGCCATCATCACTTTTTGCCTGGATTATTGCAGTAGCCTCTTCAATGATCTGCCTACTTCTACCGTTGCATCTCTACAGTCTCTTCTAAAGACAGCAGCCAGAGTGATTTTTTTCAAGAAAGAAATCAGATTGTATCTCTCCTTTGTTTAAAATCCTCCTATGTGCCCTGTCTCTCTTGGAGTAAAACCCAAAGCCTTTAGAGAAGAATAAGAGTAAATTGAGGAACCATATACCAAGGTTTGCCTGGGACAGAACTGGTTTATGCCTATGGTCTGGAATCCTGTCTAGTTTATCATTTGTCCTGAGTTTTTAATTTTTTAAATAAAATATATATATATATTTTTTGAGGAAGATCAGCCCTGAGCTAACATCCATGCTAATCCTCCTCTTTTTGCTGAGGAAAACTGGCTCTGAGCTAACATCTATTGCCAATCCTCCTCCTTTTATTTTCCCCCAAAGCTCCAGTAGATAGTTGTATGTCATAGTTGTACATCCTTCTAGTTGCTGTATGTGGGACACGGCCTCAGCATGGCTGGAGAAGCAGTGCGTTGGTGCGCGCCCGGAATCCGAACCCGGGCCGCCAGTAGCAGAGCGTGAGCACTTAACCGCTATGCCACAGGGCCGGCCCTTTAAATAAAATATTAACAGTTGCATTAAAATAAGTTAGGAAGGATTTGGTTGACCAAATACTTTGCATTTCTAGCTTCATCTGTCTCCTTTCTTATATTTGAAGTGTATGTGTGCTAAACAGTTCTTACTTTAATGCACAGATGACCAATAATAATTTGTTTTTCTTTTTCTGACCTTTTCTAGATGTAAATAAACTAAACCTCTCTTTCAAAGAAAATATACCAGGTGCCTGCTGAGAAAGTGATTGTGGTCAGACACAACTAGCTAGAGACAGCTCACTCCTGACAGTCCTGGGAAGTAGGGGGACAGCACTGGATGCTACTGTCCTGCTGGTCTCTTGGAGTTGGCGGCCATTTGTGCTGTGGCCTGTGTCATGCCTGCGATGTATCCTAAGCTGCCAGGCTGCCATTTGACTGGTCAGTGGGAAAGCTGGGAAATTATAGGGCAGGCTTGTGAGAAATATGTGTGGGAAATAGAGGGTGAGCAATCTTGCATAGAGAGAGTAGTCTTCCTGTAATGGTTTTATCCTTTTTGGTACAGTGTAAATCGACACCTTATAATTATTTTACTATTTAGTAATTTTTAAAAATTTTACAATGAATCCTTTTTGCTGAAATAACTAAGAAAGGAAAAAAGAAGTACATGTTTAATGAAAGAGTATTGAATTTCCATTTCTCACGACAGTCAATGATGATACGTAACTTGCACAAAAGGTCATCGTGTACCATGTATAAGGGCCGTAGACATATCACTGACCATCTGAAAACTAGAACACAGAAACATGCTGACAGAGCCTGAGCATCAATTGTGTAAGTTTGCGGTTGTTTTAAGAAGACTATGTCTAAAGACAACAATTCGACATGTGCAGCTGCAGAGGGTACATTTATATATCATTCTGGGATATTTAACTTTTCATTTAGACTAGATAATTGTTCTAAATGAAATTTTCCTGATATTTAATATGAAAATTTTTATACATACAGCAAAGTTGAAGGAATTTTCCTGTGAACATTCTTACACCCATCACCTAGCTTATACCATTAACATTTTTGTAAACTGACTTTACCACATGTCTGTCCATCTGTCCATCCTTCTAGCCATTCATTAAAACATATTATTTTTTGGATGCATTTCAAAGTAAATTTCAAGCGTTAGTACACATCCCCCTAAATATATATCACTAACTAGATATAAAAATATATACATAACTAGAAGTATATCATTAACTAGAGTCCTTTTTGTATTTGCTTATATGTATTTTTTATAAAATTAACATTCAATGAAATGCACAAATCTTAGGTGTACGTTTGCTAAATACATATACCTGTGTAACCAAGGCTTCTGTTAGAATATAGAACATTACCATTATCCCAGCAAGTTCCTTCATACGCTGTCCCAGTTAATCCCTACTCCTTCCCCCAGAGGCAACTACTTTTCTATCATAGATTCTAAACTAATTTTGCTCATTTTTGATTCCACATCTTCTTGTTTTTCTATTGATGGGCTCAAAGTAAAACTTTTGTAAGTTCATTCTGTTGAAG
The DNA here is from genome assembly GCF_020826845.1 of Diceros bicornis minor. NCBI lineage: Eukaryota > Metazoa > Chordata > Mammalia > Perissodactyla > Rhinocerotidae > Diceros > Diceros bicornis. Next base: position 3,093,995 of record NC_080763.1, on the reverse strand, counting down.
GAAAACATTTGTCACTATTGTGAATGCTTGTATAAATTTATTTAAAGTTCAAAATTGAAGACAAAATATTTGTTTTGTGGTGATAATACACATACAGATTTTTTTTATTGAGGTCATGTTGGTTCATAACATTATGTAAATTTCAGCTGTACATCATTATATTTCAGCTTCTGTATAGACTGCATTGTGTTCACCATCAAAAGTCTTGTTTCCACCCACCACCATACATATACGCATACAAATTTTGAGAAAAACAATGTCCTTACTGAATCAAGAAATCTATGGAGCAGAAATGAATTTGTAATTGATTAAGATATACATGTAATTCATAATTGTGTCCAAACACGCTGTGTTGTTTTACCAATTAAGGTAGAAGTGGTAGGGCCGGCCTAGTGGCATAGTGGTTAAGTTCGCGCCCTCCACTTTGGCGGCCTGGGGTTCGTAGGTTTGGATCCCGGGCGTGGACCTATGCACTGCTCATCAAGCCATGCCATGGCAGCGTCCGGCATACAAAATAGAAGAAGGTGGGCATAGATGTTAGCTCAGGGCCAATCTTCCTCACCAAAAAAAAAAAAAAAAAAGAAGTAATTGTCAAAGTATATAGATTTTTATATTTACATATACACTAAGTAATGACCATAAAATTTTTGAGACGAAGCTAATGCTGAAAAAATACTACTTTGGCATGGCAGGAGTACTTTCTTTGCTGTCCATCTTCAGTCAGATTTTATAAATGTTTGAGCCTTTGAAGAACTATTTTGTAAAACAACCCAAGTTCTTCAGTGGTATTGACCACTTTTTAATAAATGAGCCCTCCAAGTGTTGATTGCAATTTGTTTAAAATCTGTGGAAAGCCATTATTTAAGGTATCAATGAATGGAATGCTTAAAGAAAAAACAAATTCCAGCTTTTGAAGGTTTAGCAAATTGTAATTATTATAACAAAGCTTGTAAACAAAGACCTTGAAGTTTATTTCTGCAAAAACTAGGAGGAGTTGAACACGTTAAGTGAGGAAAGTTCAAATGGTGTGCCAGTTTTCCTTCTGAAATTCTAGAATTGTGGTTTGGAGTATCTTCCCTTGTGAAAAGAATCTCATCTTGATGAAACTCTTGTTTTTATTGGATAAATTTATATTCTGACTGAAATTGAATGAAATTAAGAAGGCTTACAATTTTGTAGCATCTATATTTGGCAAAATATTTAAAATAAAAAAAATAGGGCCGGCCCTGTGGCTTGGCGGTTGAGTGTGCGCGCTCCGCTGCTGGCGGCCCGGGTTCGGATCCCGGGCGCGCACCGACGCACCGCTTCTCCGGCCATGCTGAGGCTGCGTCCCACGTACAGCAACTAGAAGGATGTGCAGCTATGACATACAACTATCTACTGGGGCTTTGGGGGGAAAATAAATAAATAAATAAAATCTTTAAAAAAAAAATAAAATAAAAAAAATAGAGACAACTTATTTGATGAAATTTGTCTTAAAATATTTATTAAACAAATATACTTTGGAGGCAGAAGACTAGAACTTGTGAAAATATTTAGGCTAAAATATTTTCACATATTTACCTGTAGAGAGGATATTTTCTCAATTAAAACATATCTGCAGAGAAGAGTCACTTGAAGGTATTGATGATTTCAAGTTGATTAACCATAAAAATTGACTTTGAAGAAGATTATGGGCAATTTTATGAGAAATCAAAAATAAGAACAAAATTGGAAAATTAAAAATAATTGAAAAAAGATTTTTTTCAGAAAAATGCCAATATCATAGTATTGAGACAGATGTGACTTATGAACCTAAGTTATTAAATAAGAACTAAGAATAGTTATTTTGTTTAACTTATATTTTAATATTCAGGTAATTACAATAAAATTCTTAAATTTTTGTTTTAATATACAAAGGTGTATTTTTTTTTTTAATTTTTATTTGTTTATTTTCCCCAAAGCCCCAGTAGATAGTTGTATGTCATAGCTGCACATCCTTCTAGTTGCTGTATGTGGGACGCGGCTTCAGCATGGCCGGAGAAGTGGTGTGTTGGTGCGCGCCCAGGATCCGAACCCGGGCCGCCAGCAGCGGAGCGCATGCACTTAACCGCTAAGCCACAGGGCCGGCCCTACATAGGTGTATTAACATACATAGGTATATGTTATTTTTTGAACAATTTTTTTTCATTTTTTAGTATGTAGTTTTTTTGAAATAATTTCCAACTTATAGAAAACTTGCAAAATTAGTATAAAGACATTTTGTATACTCTTTATACAGTTTCACTAATTTTTAATATTTTGGTTCGTTTTAGCATGCTTTTTCTATATTCACATTCTTATTACTTTCTGAACCATTTGAGAGTAGGTTGAATGTATCATATCCCTTTGCCCCTTAATACTTAATTATGTATAAGAGAATTTTATTTTTGAAAACAGTTTTTGAATTGAGCTGTCTTATAGGTCAACCCATGTAATGAAACAAAATTGTTATTCAGTAAATAAATATTTCAAAAAATTATATCATTTTAAGGACTGACCCCATGGCTTAGTGGTTAAGTGCATGCGCTCTGCTGCTGGCGGCCCAGGTTCGGACCCCAGGCGCGCACCCACACACCGCTTGTCTGGCCATGCTGAGGCCGCGTCCCACATACAGCAACTAGAAGGATGTGCAGCTATGACATACAACTATCTACTGGGGCTTTGGGGAGAAAAAAAGGAGGATTTGCAGTAGATGTTAGCTCAGGGCCAGTCTTCCTCAGCAGAAAGAGGAGGATTGGCATGGATGTTAGCTCAGGGCTGATCTTCCTCTCACACGCACAAAAAAATTATATCATTTTAGTTATCTTAGCGTTCCATTTATCCACAAAGTGTCGTAGGCTAGACAGTCATTTGTATGGTAATAGGTACTCAATAAATATTAGTTGAGTGATTGAATTTGTGGCTTCCTGCTTCCAGTGTTGTCTTTCAGCTGTATGGTGGTGATGACTGGTGTGTTTTGAAATCTTATGATCCACACTCACTTCCCCTGTGCCACATACATGCCTAGCAGAATACACACAACCACACACACACACACACACACACACACACAGACACACACACAAAGTGACTCAGTGGTTTTAAACACCTAAAGATATTGAAATACTTTTTATGAGACTTGGTAGGCTCCTGGGCATGTTTAGAATCATGGCGTTTAGAGTTGAGGTGGATCTTAGACACAGTGATCTAGTCTAACCACTTATTTTATGGAAGAGAAAACTGATGCTCATAATTAGGTCAATTGAAAAGTGGACATTGCCTCATGACTCCTTGCCTAGTGACTTCCTTGTACTTAGAAGATTTTCTTAGTTAACTTGTTGGTAATGAGTTATCACAACTGTAATTGGTTCTTTATTTTGTGAGCATAATAGTAAACACGTTCTCTAATAAAAACGGGGGTAACGCCTTTTACATACTTTTTTAGCTTCAGGAGGAATATGAAGGCTTAATTTTTTTTAAGTTTTGAAGCCAAAGACATGGTGCCAGGTATAAAAGAACCTCAGATAACTTGGAAGTTCTTTTTAAAAGTTTTAAAAATGCAGTAGGTTGTCTTCTATTGATTCACCTTTTCATTTTAGTATTCTGAAGAAGCCAACAGTCTCACTGAAGAATGTGAACGAGCTGAACGACTTGGAGCTGTGGATGAGTCTCTGAGGTTTGATTTTTTTTTTTGCCGTAGTATTTTATGTGAAATGTTAACTTAAAAAAGAAAACACTATTTATTTTCTTTGTTTGAAGTGAGGAAACACAGAAGGCTGTTCTTCAGTGGACCAAGCATGACGATTCCTCAGACAACTTCTGTGAAGCTGATGGTATACCACTTTTTATAGTATGCATTTTGTTTAAAATTGTGCCTAAGAAAAAAAAATTCTTTTAAAATGATTTTTAAAAACTCAGTTTCTAACAGTTTCACAGTTCCTCAAAAAGCTAAACATAGAATTACGACATAACCTAATAATCAACTCCTAAGTGTATACCCAAAAGGATTGAATACGAGAAACACATAGTTGTATACCCACGTTCACAGCAGCACTATTAACAATAGCCGAAAGGTGGAAACAAGCCAGGTGTCCATGAATGGATGAATGAATATACAAAGTGTAGTCTGTACATGCAGTAGAATACTATTCAATCATAAAAAGAAATGAAGTTCTGACACATGCCACAACGTGGATAAACCTCGAACACATTATGCTAAATGAAAGAAGCCAAACACAAAAGGACAAATATCGTATGATTCCATTTATATGAAATATCTAGAATAGGCAAATTGATAGAGACAAAAAGTTTATGAGAGGTTACCATGGATTGGAGGGAGTGGAGGATGGGGAGTTATTGCTTAATGGTTATAGAGTTTCTATTTGGGGTCAGAAAATTTTGTACACAGTGGTGATGGTTGCACAGCATTGTGAATGTAGTTAATGCCACTGAATTGTACACTTAAATGTGTTTAAAATGGTAAATTTTATGTTACATATATTTTACCATATTAAAAAAATTTAAAAAGAAAACTCAGTTTCTGGAAAAAAGTCACCTCTTGAGTTTATCTCAAGATAAACTGTATATCTAGTAATATATACAATTTTTGTGATATACATAGGCATTATGCATAAATAGCTAAAATACAGAGATTGCAAAAACCTGCTTCTGTTTTATTGGTATTGGATTATTAAATGTTTTCCTTAAAGATGGTTTGTGTTACTTTGGGAAAGAGAATGATGAACCATGAGTTGTGTCTGAAGCCGAGGCAGAGCTGGTGCCCTAAGCAGCCGGGGGCCCAGAGCCAGTCAGAACTCTGACCAAGGTGTATGGATTCTCCTGTTCTCCCTTTTTTCTAGCGTCTCCCTTTTTTTGAAATTGAATTGTGTTTGCCTTTTATTTTTTTATTTTTATTTTTTTTCTGTGAGGAAGACCAGCCCTGAGCAGACATCCAATGCCAATCCTCCTCTTTTTTGCCGAGGAAGACTGGCCCTGGGCTGACATCCGTGCCCATCTTCCTCTGCTTTATATGGGACGCCGCCACATCATGGCTTGCCGAGCGGTGCATCAGTGCACGCCTGGGATCCGAACCGGTGAACCCCGGGCCGCCGCAGCAGAGCACGCACACTTAACCACTTGCGCCACTGGGCTGGCCCCTGTGTTTGCCTTTTAATTGGCTAAACAAACTCAAATCAAACTGAGTTTTAGTATCCTTCTGTGGCTCTTTCGGAGCAGATTGATGATCTTTTAAAAATTAGTGAAAAGAGTGATACAGATCATTATAATTACAAGCAAAAGATGAAGCCTGCAATACCTCCCAAAAAAAGAGGAAGAAGAAGAGAAAGTACTTATTTTAATTTTGTGGCATCTTTTTGAGAAAAAAAAGAAATATATGGTTTCTTTATTATAAAACATGACCATATTTTGGCAAATACGTATCTATAATTCTTTTTTTTTTTTTTTTTTGGTGAGGAAGATTTGCCCTGAGCTAACATCCGTTGGCAATCTTCCTCTTTTTTTTTTTTTTTTTTTTTTTTGCTTGAGGAAGATTAGCCCTGCGCTAACATCTGTGCCAGTCTTCCTCTATTTTGTGTGTGGCATGTCTCCACAGCATGGCTGATGAGTGGAGTAGGTCTGAGCCTGGGATCCAAACCCGTGAACCCGGGCTGCCAGCGGGGAGCGCGAGGAACTTTAACCACTCGGCCAGGGGCCAGCCTCTGTAATTCTTTGTTCCTAATTCCAAAATCTGAAAACTCTGAAAAATGCGCATTTTCCCCCCTAAGTTTAGCACAGATTCATTCAGTGTGAATATTCATGTATTTCACTGCAGAAATATTTATGTTGATTAAAGTTGCTGCCCCAGTCCCTGTTGAAGTAATATTCAATATATGTTGCATGTTCTGTATTACCTTTCTAACGTCTGAAAAGTTCTGAATTCTAAAACACATTTGGCTCCAAGTGTAGGTGTAGGTGTAGGATAAGGAGTTGTGGAGTTACACTAGGATTTAGACTAGTAAAGGAACGAGATAAAATGCTCCCCTAATGCGCTTATTTTGCTGTCTTTTCCACAAGGATTCTTTGGCCTAAACGTTGCTATGTGAGAAAATATTAAATTTATAACATACAGCAGATTTTTTCTAGGCCTGCAGTGTTAGGGAAAGAATGGTAGTACTTTAACTTTTGTTACCAAAGTATCCTTTTGAGATTACATGCATACATTTGTGTAGCAAGGACTGAGATTCAATAATTCACTTCTTATATGGTGGAGTTCTGTTATCTCAGGTGAATCACTTGTCTGAATATTTAGAAAAAAGGAGAGATTTATAAGGAATAAATAATGTATATAAATGGTAGGTGGAGTATAGAAGATATTTTATAAATCCTAATTAGAAATTTGAGCTTTTGTCATCTGGCAAAATATAGTTATAGTAACATTTGTTTTTTTATAAAGTTGGGAGAGAGGAAGTATTTATCATAAGTAAAATTTTGAGGCAACCAATGTTTATCTCTAATTAGGCAGAATATAAAGAGTTTAATCATTTCTTTGTTGGTTAGTTTTCTGTCTGAAAGTACTAGATGCTGAGCATTATTTATATATTTTAAGAATTAGAGCTATTTTTAATGCATTTATTATAATTTGCTATACTGTGGCAAAACCTTTAGTATTAATTGAGATGAACAGAGATCTCTGTCCCTGAACTAGATGATTCCATGCAAATTTGTTTTTTAAGCTCTTATTTTTATTTTTTCTAGTTATTGTAATTGCCACTTCTGCATTAGACTCTCAGTTATTTCTAGATGCTGTCACTGTGTTGCTTCTAGAAACAAATTTTCCCCTAATTTATGCCTCTAATATACTGTGAATTGGGATAAAAATAACAAAGCTTATTTTTATTTTTGTTTTTTTAATAAGAAGAAGCAGGTACGACTGAGAGCTTGATGGATTCTGTTGTAAACACATTTCTGCTCAGATTTTTGTCATCTACTTTGGTTGCTTTGAGGCCATTTTCGTCCACTTCCTTATTCTTTGTTGGTTCATATTGTCAGGCTTTAGAGATAAGTAAGGTATTGCTGTGCTATTGAATAATTTCCCACAGCCCCTGGAGGACTAGGGGCCATTTTTTTGTTTTGTTTTGAAGTTATAGTACATCATACAAATATATAGAACATATGAGAAACCAATATTCCACCAATTTTTGTATATTTTTCATATATATCTGTAATTGAGTTTTCTATATTGTTTATGTTTTCATTTTATTAGATAGGCTTTGTGCTTAAACAGTTTTATTGATTGTAAAATGGTCTTTTAAGATATTATCATAGTATCAATACCACTAGCTAATATTTATTCTCCTTTTACTTTCGTCCTAAGCACTCTGCCCATATAAACTTACTAAAGTGTCACAGTAACACTATGAGTGTTGTCCCCATTTTACAGATGATGGCACCAGGGCACAGAGAATTGACCTGACTTGCCCAGGGTTCCACAGTGAAGTAGCACGGCCTGGATTCTGACCCAAGCACTCTGGTTCCAGAGCCTGTGCTTTTAACTGCTCTGCTCTGTTGGGCATTTAGGTTGCTTCCGATTTTCCCTTTTATAAATAATGCTGACACAAATGTCAACCGGCATACAACTTTGCATATTTAGGATTCTGTCTTTGGGACAGCTTTGTGGTGGATCCTGATGGTGGTCATGTGAGAAGGAGTGTTTGGTAACAAATGGTGTATGGTACTAACATTTCTTCATTTACTTAGTTACTGATGAACTACTTGCGGTTAATGTGGAGGGAAATGTATAGTATATTCTTTGTCTGGATAGCTTATGAGGATAGTTACCATATTCCTTTAATTCTGAAATTCACATATTTCTATTTTTTACCATTTCTAAAAGCAGGAGGCTTTTGCAACCAGTGTGTACATTTAATGTGGTTGTGTTTGTTCCTTCCTCTTTTCCCTCCTTTCTCCTGAAAAGTTTTTAAATCCCTGATGCATTGTTACATTTGTGGTGCCTTAGAAATCAATGGAATGCAGTCTCGTATACTATCTTCTTTAAGGTAACTGAAGAAAAGAAAGCTTTAATAAAATATTTTATTTTACAGACATCCAGTCTCCTGATGCTGAATATGTAGATTTGCTCCTTAATCCTGAGCGCTACACAGGTTACAAGGGACCAGATGCTTGGAAGATATGGAATGTCATCTATGAAGAGAACTGTTTCAAGTATATATCATTTTCATTTAGGAATTCTTGGAAGATGTGATTTCTCTTTATAAACAAACAAAAGCAGAATGATTTAAAAGTACAAATGTAATTCACTCTGTTAAAGGATGTATTTGGACATAGAAACCTGCATATTCATTAATCCGGTTCTCCTTTGGGGAAGCATGTAGACGTGAGTTTCAGCAATGTTTCTTTCTTCTTTAAAAGACAGAATAGTGTTAGACTTTTGTGGGAGTATTGTAGGGACTTAACAACTGTTCCTTGAGCGGATGATAGAATCTCATTTTATAGATGAGGAACCTAGTGCCAGAGAGGTTTATTTCCTTTCCCAAGACCATATTGTTAGTGGCAGAGAATGGATGAGAATATGTAACTCCTAATTCTCTTTTCAGTGCTCTGTACTTCTGTTTTTGTGGCTAGAGTTATTTCACCCACTTTAAAGTTAAATTAATTTCAGAGAATAATTATGATAGCCAGCACTTTTGAGCGCTTACTGTGTGCCAGGCATTGTGCTAAGCATGTTACATACATTTTCTCCTTTAGTCTTTGCAATAACCCCATGTTGTAGTCATCAGTGAAACTGAGACTGGGAAAGGTTAAGTGATTTGTCCAGTGTCAAAGATCTAGTACGTGGAAGGACCTACTTTATACTCTTAACCACTACAATGGAAGCCGTCGATTTGATCCCTGGGTAACTGAGACATGCTTCAAGTTTACCTACTTGTAAGCCCCTAGGGTCTAAGCAATGTGCTTTCTGGTTATTGGAAGATATTTGTGTTTGTGTGTGTGTTTTATGCTATCTCAGAGATTGGGGAGAATTCTGGGAAAATCTTTGGAATTCCCAGATAGGGAGATAATACATTTCAGTTTTTATAAGTCAAATATAAACATAAGAGATCAACAGTTATGCTTATGCCAATAAAATGTCAGATGTTTGTTTTTTTGACTTGAAGAATTTCTCCAGTTTGGGAAGTGGGGAATTTTCATTATTTACTCATTTCTGCCATGTATTTCATTTACATTCTCTTGACTATTATTAGTAATGTTTGGTTTACTGACTTTATTTATTTATTTATTTTTAATTAATTTATTTTTTCCCCCAAAGCCCCAGTAGATAGTTGTATGTCATAGCTCCGCATCCTTCTAGTTGCTGTATGTGGGATGCGGCCTCAGCATGGCCAGAGAAGCAGGGTGTTGGTGCGCGCCCGGGATCCGAACCTGGGCCACCAGCAGCGTAGTGCGCGCACTTAACCGCTAAGCCACGGGGCCGGCCCCAGTTTACTGACTTTAAAGGTTTTTTTTTTTTTAATATGAACTAAAATAGAGTCCATCTGAAGCATTTGTTAGATTTTGTATTAGTTTTGTAGTTATTTCCCAACTAATTTATATCATGATTTCCGTAATATTGCTAAAATATAAACAATGTATGAGGCACTAAATTGAGTATGTTAAAATATAGCTTACATGTTCTGTTCTCAGAATGTTTCAAGTTGTGCAAATTTGGAAAATTTAAATAATGGACATTAAAACAATCCCTACAGTTTACTAATGATACTAATGAATATTTATTTTGAGATGTAAAAGCATTTTAGTGACATATTAACTCTCTTTTTTTTCTTATTAAAAAAACCTTTTATTGAAATCATAACAACCATGATGGCCACAGGGCAAATTGATGTGCTTAAGGTTACCTAAATGGAAAATAATCCACTCACACTGTTTTTTCTCTTTTTTATTTTAATGCTGTCTTGGGTATTTATATTTTTCGCTTATTTGGCTGACAATTAGAAGTGCACTTTGTGCCACACACACACACACGTATATATATTATATATGAAAACATGTTAGTGACTCTAGGAGAAGAGCTTGACTGGTATTTTTTCTTCCTCTCTTTGAAGAAGTGATTAGGAAATGACTTTCTGGCTGCTACGATGGGAAAAGATCAGAAGTTATTATCACTAAAACAAGTAACAACCACCCTCCCTTAAAGCTATTAGAGAAAACTAAGTATTTTATAAGCTTAATAAAACAATTTGATTTTGGATATAGTCATTAAGGAACTTTCTGAGATAATTTCACCTGTACGTAAATAATTCTAACATGATGGGTAACATATGTATATTTTATACTTTAATTCTTTTGTTTCTAGGCCACAAACCATTAAAAGACCTTTAAATCCTTTGGTTTCTGGTCAAGGTGAGTTATTTGCACTGTTATGTTATTTATCAGCTAGTGAAGTTTGGTTAGAGGGAAGGGGAAGGCAAGACAAGGGTTGGCAAGAGCATTTGAGATCATATGTTCCTGTTTCCCTAGAAGTTATGCCTCACCCTTGCAGAGAAATTGGTGTTTAAAACACAGACACTTCAGTAAGGAGTATTTTTGTAATGAAGTTCATGGTATTAGACTATCATAGGTTGAAAATTAGGTTATATATTTATTCTTCTATGCATTTTGCAGAATGTGTGCAGTTTTTCTACTATTTTTACTAATTTTCTAGTTAAATGAATATCCACAAAACATCTGCCTCAAATCTTTCCCCAAACCTGAAATTATTGTATATATTGGGAGTCTGATTTCAAATTGATGTATTTATATCTCATTAGCATTTTTCATTTTCTACTTACACTCAAGGGCTGGCCCAAATGCTGCCTTTTCCACAGACGTTTCCCTAGTCCTCCTCACAAGAAGGAGACTCACTCTCCTCATGAAGTGATCTTATGTCACGAGTGTTTCTCTTACAGCCCTTTCCATTGTCTAGCATTATTTTACTGTTATTTATATATCTATTGATCTACCCTAGTTCTTTGGACATATGGGCAGCATTTATTGGTTTCATCTCTTATTATAGAGCCTGGCACATAATAGATGGAGTAGTTGTTGGATAAGTGATCAATGAAAATTGCTCTCCTCATTTAAAGGTCTTGTCTACAATAATGAAAATTACTTGTTCCTTCAACAAACGATCGTCCACCGTTTACGATGTGCTAGGCACTGTGTAGGTGCCAATGGGATGTAAAATTGAAATTCACAAACCCTGCCCAGTCTATAATAGGCAGAATGGTTTGTTGAATAAACCATTTCAGTGTATGATTTCAGACTTTTTCCTTAGGAAATTGTTCTCTGAATATGTGCTTACTGATAAAATCTTTGATGTGCTTTTAGCAAATGTGTAAGATTTTAATTTTTAAAATTTATTTGAAAACTGCTGATCTCGTATAGTCAATACACATAAATTTCCTCCTGGAAAGCAGTGAGATTGCATCATTCCCTAAATATTGGCAGACTAGTCTGTTTTAGATTAGAAATGAAAGAACATCTTTAAACAAGGCTTTTGGGTTTATATGGAGTCACATATGGTAACTCAGTGGAAGCTATTGATTTAATATCAGATGAAATGCAAATTCCTAGACAAGGTGATTTTCACTATGAACTCACATGATTTGATCAATTAACCACCTTCTTTTATCTTCAATATAAATGGGAACAATTTCATTGTTTACCATTAGGGAACTGGTTAAATGATTTATGGTATATTCACATAGTAGAATACAGCCTTGACATATGTTGCTGAAAATTTGTATTCATTTACATCAATAGTGATCAATAACACATTGAGGAAAAGAAGCAGGTATCAAACCGTATGTATAATATGTAAAAATGTAATTAACATATCTAAATATCTATATACAGAGGAAAAGGGCATTTCGCAAAATGTAAATGGTGTTTATCTTTGAGCAGAGGAAGTTATGGATGATATTTTTTTTTTTGTTTTTTTAGGAAGATCAGCCCTGAGCTAACATCTATTGCTAATCCTCCTCTTTTTGCTGAGGAAGACCGGCCCTGAGCTAACATCTATTGCCAATCCTCCTCCTTTTTTTTATTTCCCTTTTTCTCTCCAGAGCCCCCCAGTAGATAGTTGTATGTCATAGTTGCACATCCTTCTAGTTGCTGTATGTGGGATGCCGCCTCAGCATGGCTGGACAGGCGGTGCATCGGTGTGCACCCGGGATCCAAACCTGGGCCGCCAGTAGTGGAGCGTGCGCATCCAACCGCTAAGCCACGGGGCCGGCCCCATGGATGATCTTTTTTATTTCATCCGTGTCCTCTTTTTTTTTTTAGCATATGTTTGCAATGAGCACATGTTACTTTAATAATCAAACAATGATGGCATTAAATAAAAGTGGGCAAAATAAAGACAATTTTTCAGTGGTAAATGAGCAGCTACATACAAACTGCTGAATTGTACATAATTGGAATCTTACAAATAGTCTTTAAAAATATTCCTGAATAAGGTAAAATTTTAGGAGCTAGCCCGGTGGTGCAAGTGGTTAAGTTCACATACTCTGCTCTGGCTGCCTGGGGTTTGCAGGTTTGGATCCTGGGCGTGCACCGACATGCCGCTTGTCAAGCCATGCTGTGGGGGCGTCCCATATAAAATAGAGAAAGATGGGCACGGATGTTAGCTCAGGGCCAATCTTTCTCAGCAAAAAAAGAGGAGGATTGGCATCGAATGTTAGCTCAGGGCTGATCTTCCTCACAAAAAGAAAAAAAAAATTTTATAATGTCAGTGTAGAGGTTTTGAAGTAATAACACAAATCTTTAGTGGAAACTATGTTATAGCTTTAAGATAAATAAATGTGGAGAAAGGCTCTGCCAGCCAAATAACTGTATGTCCTTAAGATATTTAAGAATGCTCTCCGGTGGTGGGTTAGGCTTGTCTTTCCCGTCAGCCCACAGTGAATCCCGTACGAGCTGAGGCTGCTCTCCAGCTAGTCAGGTCAGGCCTAAGTCCTGTCACCACCAGCAGAGGTGTGGTCACAGATGTCTTGCTCTGCTTTTGCTTATGTGGATGAACTGATGGACTAAAACTAACCATTATTAAAAGTCTTATTTTTATGGAGGTGTAGCATTTTAAAAGGGGCATCTAGAAGGAGTTTATAATAATGAACATTTTGTTTTGTTTTTCAGGGATAAGTGAAGGTAAGTATAATATCTTTATCCTACATTACATATGTGAATTTGGTTATACATTCAGATGTTTATTTGGCAAACCTTTTTTTTCTTCCCACATCTGAGACTTAGAAGAAGTTAATTTTTGTTTCTTTATCTAAGATTCTGGAGGTGAAAGCACAGGTTAAGGGAAAATGACTGCTGTGCCTGGGGGTCACAGGCACAAGGGTAGGATAATTTTGCTGTACCTTTCACCCTCTGCACATGGAAGCCAGGCATCCCCCTGGCCTCTGTGCGGGAAAATCCCTCTCCTTTCCTGGCTGAACTCTAGGATCTGCTGGGTCTCATGTAGGAAGGTTCTAGGCGTGACCATATTTTTGCTTTATGAGTGAGATTGAAATTATTTTTGTTGTTTTTAAGACCATGCGTTTAACAATATGAGAAGACTAAGCAGTACTTAGCTCTAATCCAGCTGGAAGAAATTGCTAAAATATGAAATATCACTTTCCTCTCCCTCAAAATCCTCTATCTTCTGAACGTTATTTTTACGAATTGCTTTTGCATTATGTCTAAATAACACAACACTAAAGTCTGATAACATTGCTATTTTATTTTTGTACTTTATATTTTAGTAATGGTAGCAGCTAAATAAAATACTGAATCAGAACTGTACTATTTGGGAGACAGATTCTTTAGTAGTAAGATTATTTTTCCAAAGATGCCTCATATTTTGTTGTGGGGTGAGCCTATAATTTTCAGTTGAGTAGCCTTCTTGTTCCTTGGGTGTTCTTAGTTCTATGTTATATTCTAGCTACATTAGAGGAGGCTATTTTGGTTTTTCAGTACTGTTTGAAGATCTCCACCTGTCTCTTGTTATCAAAGAAAAGGTTCTTAACCTGTGGAGGCCATCCTTAGAGAAACTATCTCATTTTTGAGTTTATTTATAAGTATTCATTTTCGTCAAATATGAAAGGGTTATCCCTGACACCTGTCTTATTAGGTGATTATCTAACTGAATCACAATCAAGTCGAGTGAGAATAGCTACTTGAGGATTATAAGACTGAACTGAAAATTTCATTGGAAGGTTAAGTCCCACGCAATTATACTCCCACTCCCCCAGTTCATGGTCCAAAACTTGGAAACAAATCACTTGTAATCCCACAACCCCAAAATAATTGATAATGATAATGGCTAAGACTATGTGCCAGTACTCTCCTAAGCAAATGTGATTTCATTTAATCCTTTTGACAATCCTGGGAGGTTTTATTTTTATCTCCACTTCATAGATGATGAAAATGAGATTGAGCAACTCAGCCAAAATCATGGGACTTGTAAGCAGCACAGTTAGGATTCACATCAGACGGTTTGACTCCATGCTCTTAGCTACCACCTCATACTGCTTCTCTGTTAACATTTTGATAATTATTATTTATATATGTATATTTCTATAATAGATATATTTATAGTTTTGAATATTATTATTCTCATGTCTACTTGCTTCTTTAGCCTATGTCTTCATCAGCTCAGGCCACTCTAACAAAGTACCATAGACTGAGAGGCTTAAACAAAAGACATTTATTTCTTACAGTTGTGGAGGCTGGGAAGTCCAAGATCAAGATGCCAGTGGATTTGCTTCTTGGTGAGGGCCTGCTTCCTGGCTAGCAGATAGCCGGCCCTCTTCATGTATCCTCACAAGGCAGCGAGAGAAAGAGCTCTGATGGCTCTTCCTCTTCTTATAAGGACACTAATCCCATCATGGGGACCCCACCCTCATGACCTCATCTAAACCTAATCACCTCTCAAAGGCTCCACCTCCAAATATCACATGAGGAGTTAGGGCTTCAACATATGAATTTTAGGGGGGGACACATTCATCAATAACAGCCTAGATTTCTAGAAATGGATTTACTACATCAAAAGATGGGGACATTTTAGGCTCTTGATACATATGACC
This sequence comes from Diceros bicornis minor, assembly GCF_020826845.1. Lineage (NCBI taxonomy): Eukaryota > Metazoa > Chordata > Mammalia > Perissodactyla > Rhinocerotidae > Diceros > Diceros bicornis. Next base: position 3,078,870 of record NC_080763.1, on the reverse strand, counting down.
AGATTGCTTTTTGTCATTGAAAGGATGTGCTAATTTATACCCCTTCCAATGTGCCAGCTAGTTTTACCTGATCCTTGTTGTCATTAAGTATTATCATATTTTTATCTTTACTCTTAAAAGTGGTATCTCTATAGTTTTAATTTGCATTTTTTTATTACTAGTGAGACAGCGATTTTTATCTATTACCATTTGTATTTTTTCCTTTGTGAAGTCTCTGTTCATATTTGCCCATTTTAAATGGGCACTTTAGCATTTTTATTACATTTATGAGCTTTTTATATATTTAGGATATTATCCCTTTGTTGCGTTTGCAACGTATGTTTTACCCACTTTCTTGTTTGCATTTTGCTTTTTGTTTGTGAAGTTTTCTGACAGAGATGTTTTAAGTTTTCATATAGTCTAATATATTGCTTATTCTCTTTGTCATTCCTTCTAGTACTTTTATGCTTGTTTGGTTCATTTTTAATATTACTATAACAAACTTTGGTCAGAAGAACTGTATAGTACAATGTTTGCCATCTCTAGCAAATACATAGTTATAATAATTATTTCTTATGCCTTTTAATATATTATTTCAAATAAACATTTTTACAAATTGTCATGTTCCACATTCTTGTCATTTTAATAGTTTTATATTATTCTATGGTGTTAACTAGTTACATAGTATTCTATCATGTTAGGCATGATAACTTAGGCATTGTACATTTTGGTTATTTCAGGTTTTAAAAATTGTATATAACATAATCATGTTTTATAAACTGTACCTCCCCTCTTTTGAATTATTTCTTTAGAGCATAATTCTAAAAGAATTGCCAGGTCTGAGTATATGAACAGTGATCTTATTAGGTCATAGAATATAAGTAATATTTGGTTTTTGTAATATTTCCTTGGATTACTCTTTTCAGATATTGAATGGCACATAATATGATGAGTTATATACAAATAATACACCTCCAATTTTATTTTATAATTTTTATTTACTTTTCTAATTTAAAAAAGCATATAATGAGTTCTTAGTTTTCATAGCATGAACTGTTATCAAGGCTAAGTATTTTTCCATGTATTGATTTAGCATTTAAATTCTGTTTTTTTTTTTTTAAAGATTTTATTTATTTATTTTTTTTCCCCAAAGCCCCAGTAGATAGTTGTATGTCACAGCTGCACATCCTTCTAGTTGCTGTATGTTGGACGCGGCCTCAGCATGGCTGGAGAAGTGGAGCGTCGGTGCGTGCCCGGGATCCGAACCCGGGCTGCCAGCAGCGGAGTGTGTGCACTTAACCACTAAGCCACAGGGCCGGCCCCTAAATTCTGTTTTGACCCCATATAAAACACTTCATCCAGAAAGGTGTGAGACTGGGGCTACCGAAGGCCATGCCAGCGCCCTCTGGGGACTGAATGGCAGAGCAGCTCTTGACTGAATCCATACTGGGAACTGTCCCTCCTTCCTCTGGAGAAATTGCAAATAAAATTTGGACCTTTAGTTAAACAGTCTTTAAATCAGTTGGGCACAAATTTGCTATAATATTTTAAAACTTTTGAAAAACATACATTTTGGCATTTTTACAATCTTGTGACTTATTTTTCTTTTAATTTCAGAGAACACTTTTTACAGTTGGCTAGAAGGTAATTGGAAACTTTCAAACAAATTTAAATAAGATTTTTTTCTCATTTTTAAAGAAACATGAAATTAATTTTATATCTTACCAGTATCACTTATGAAATTTCTATTTCCAAATTGCTTTTTTTAGGCCTCTGTGTAGAAAAAAGAGCATTCTACAGACTTATATCTGGCCTACATGCAAGTATTAATGTGCATTTGAGTGCACGATATCTTCTACAGGGTATGTAACATTCACTTTACCACACCTATTTTCAGGTATTCTTTTAAATTTTCTTGGTAATTTACATGAATGGGAAAAGATTGACCATATTGAATATTAGTAAAAATTCATTCTTAAATGGTAGTAATCAGGAATGTAGGAACTATAGATAGTATAAGAAAAAGTTCAGCATGATCTTAGCTCTCTTCACCTTCTTTTAAGAAGCTGCTCAAAATTGTACACATGACTTTGGAAATGTTCTTTTGTTGTGGGAATTCAGACAGCTCCTAACAGCACCCTTTGTTCTTCATTGATGTTACTGTATCAGAACCCTTTTATCTGTGTGCCAACCAGACCTGGAGTTTAGTGGGTAAAAGCATTTTCTGCTGCTCTTCGTGCTTTAAGAACGCTGTTGAAAAATGAGACCATGGTTGGTTTTCATCAGTAATGTATTTCTTCTGGAATTAAAGTCTCTCTCAAGTCTTAGAAACAAAATATAGTAACTTTAATTTTAAATAGAGTTTCAAACTCATTAGTAATTTCAACGAATCATTTTTTAATTGTGCATTTTGGTTTTATGAATATGTTTATATTCAGAAATTTGATTTTTGTTAAACCTTGTTTCTCACTAAAACATTGAATTTATTTTCCTTTTAAGGATTGGTTCTAGAAGATAAAATATTAATGTATAACTATTAAAGGCTAAATTATAAAAAAACAGTTTTCATGGTTATATTCATTATATATTTTAAAATATAAAATGAAATTAACTTCTGCAGGCATAAATTAATCTAAGTAAAATGAATCTTACTTAATTTTAAAATTCAGTTTTTAATATTTAATTCTTCTTTCTTTTCAGATACCTGGTTGGAAAAGAAATGGGGACACAACGTTACAGAATTTCAGCAGCGATTTGATGCGATTTTGACTGAAGGAGAAGGTCCAAGAAGGCTTAAGAACTTGTATTTTCTTTACTTAATAGAATTAAGGGCTTTATCTAAAGTGGTACCATTCTTTGAGCGCCCAGATTTTCAACTCTTCACTGGAAATAAAATTCAGGATGCAGAAAACAAAATGTTACTTCTGGAAATACTTCATGAAATCAAGTAAATTGTATATTAAACTACACATTAATAGAATAGTGACAAGTGGTATCTAAAATTAAATTCCTAAATATTCAATTTAGAGAAAGGAAAACTGTAAAAAGTAATTAAAAGCTAATTTTGCTCATAGGTCTTTTAGATTGAGTTTTGTTTTTGTTTTTGTTTTTACCTGGGTACTAAAAGGCACATATTTTTAGTTTTAAGAGCCATTCTTTTAATACTTGGTACTTGCGTTATTTTCATGTTTAGTTGAACAGATAGAGTTTTGGGGCCAAACTTCTACTGTATTAGACTTTTACGTTTGAGGATAGGACTTTGTTCTGGGGCATCAGAGAGTTGATTTCACTGTATATTCTACTCTGTTTTAATGACATTATCCCTCACTGACCAGCAGAAGGTTGCATCAGCAGGACTTGTCATATTTTATATTACATGGAAATGAATATTCTGTGTTTTAAAATGCAGGTCATTTCCTTTGCATTTTGATGAGAATTCATTTTTTGCTGGGGATAAAAAAGAAGCAAACAAACTAAAGGTAATTATTTTATACTTTAACTTCACTTTTTAAATACAAACTCTTATGCAGCTATGAATGTAAGCCCACATTTTTATACTTAATAAATCTTCATATATATCCTGAAATTATAAGAAAAATCAGTCATAATCTTTTGTTTCCTCAAAAAAATGAAGGCCAAAGGTAGGCCCAAGTTAAGATCTAGTTTGTGTTATGTTCAAGATAACCACTGAAATCCGTGTCTCACTGTACCGCGTACAGATGGCTCTCACACTGAGGGTCTCGTGTAATGAATGGAGGTCATGAATTCGGAGAACGGGATCTAGAACATGAGTGGCAGTGTTATTCCATCTGCTGCTGAAGAGAGTTCTGAAAATGGTTTCAGTTCAATTAAAGGATCCTCTTTAGTGGGAGAGGGCACAATGTTGTTTCGTCGGTCATGTTACTCACTGGGAATGGAAGGCATTTAGGAATGCCAGCGTGCAGTTGTGAAAGAGCAGAAGACCTGGTACCCCACAAAATGGAGTTTAGTCTTAGCCTTGCCTCTTAAAACTTGGGCAAGACCGTCTTTGTATATGTTTGCCTCAGAATACTACAAATATAAAATATTGCTAGGAAGATTTATTAAACACTCACTATGTGCAGATCATGATTTTTGTCATTAAGGCAAGAGACAGCTCCTACCCTCAAGGGATTTCTGGTCTATTTGGGGACTCAAGTAAAATTCCGTTACTGTTCTCAGGTACACAGCTGTAGGTAAGTAAGGGCAGGTGGGCCTCAGTAGCACTGGGCTTGATCTGATTTCATCAGAATATTTATAACAAACAATCTTCCTTTGTTTCTTGTTCTTTGTTTCTTTCTATAATGAAAGAACCTGATTTTATGCAGCTTGCAAACAAAATTCTTTTTGCACTCAGTTTTTTTGCCGTTAGATAATAGTTATCTTTGACCTCCCATACCTCCTACTTAAAGCATTCTTACTAGAAATATATACTCAGAAATAATGTATTTATATAACGTCCCAGACAGCTTCCAGGAACTTGGAAGTGAGGGGGAAGGTACTTTAATAAGACTTTTTTCCTCACTGTTTTTGATACCTTCCTTATTTTTAGTACCCTTGCTGGTTTATTGGAGAGTGTTTTGGCATACACTCTTTTTATATTGCGTAGATTAGAATATTTCTCACAATGTTTTAATTTTATCAAAACTCTGAAACACTCAGCTTTGACGTCCCATGAAGTTTAACAGATAATTTTTCTGAATCCTTTTACAAGAACGGAGTAAAAGAACAAAACTTGTTAATATCAGATATTTACTTTTTAAAAAAAGTGGTTTATGGTGAACATCATGGATTTGAATAGTCACATTTATAAACTCATTTTAAAATGTCATCTTATCTGCTTTATACTCTATCACTGTATGGTTAGAAATAGATTTGTGTGAAAGAGAATTGTTTAATGTTCAATTCAAAATAGAAGAGCATCTTGAAGGCTTATAAAACATTTGAGAATTGGGTGAGAATTGGTTTTGGTCAGTTGGTCCCACTGCCTGTCAGTCACAGTCTTTAACCACAGCAGGTCAGATCGTTCTCCCCGCTCGCTGTCACTGTGAAGTGTTGACCTAAAAACCGTGTCCATAAACATAGAGACTGTGTGAGCAGTTTAGGTTCTGCTTATTTTAAGGATCATAAGTTTTTCTAATCTGAGATAACTCTGGAATACTTATACTCAGGTTATTGGACATGGTTTTGTGGAAGTCACAAGGAGTTTCTCCTCATCTAGTAAATTTTTGGTTTATTAATTTGGTTTTAGCATACTAAATTTACTTAAGCACTTGTGCTTGGTTTTAATTTTGCAGTGTTATTTTGGCCCTTGTAAGCAACCATGCTTACTTTCTATATGTGCCATATGAAGGTGTACTCAAGAGCTGCCACAGTCAAGTACACTCAATCGATGTTAATTCAAATACTGAATTTAGACAATGTCTGCAAAAGCAAGCACAGTCCTTTAAAACAGGGGCTTCCAACCTTGACAAGTATGCGAGTCTCTTAAAGTCAAAAACTTGGAAGGCCTTTCTTTCCCCAGGACAGTGGTATTTTTAGTATCTATTGGTTGTGAAAATATAATTGCCAAAAAGCCATTGTGCATTTAGGAACACTTTTTAGGTAAAAGTTGTGTTTTATTGATCATAACATTTGTATCCATTTGGAAATTTATAGTGCACATATGGGAGCAGTTTATTCTGTCTGTACAATGCTTGTCTACATAGGGATTTTCTAGGCCTCTATAGCAACTATTAAATCCTGCAGAGGTCAACACCTCATAGATGGGAACATCTACTTCAGAGTAATTTTACTACCCTGTTATTGTTAAAAGTGTGATTTTTCTTTAATTCAAGGTTGAAACACAAATTCAAAGGAAACCTCAAATCAAATCACCAAAATCTACTTAGAGTAATATTACTGGGTAAATATTTTTTAAAAGTGGATTAAAATTAGAATTACCTCTTACTGAACTCAGTCTAAAAGGTACAAAAACACAAGATATAGAATATTGCTAATATATGGGTAATAATGTTAATAATTTGGACTTGTATTAAATTAATACAAAATTTGTATTAATAAGGATGTGAGATCTAGGATCCTATTAAAAATCTTTTACATGTTCCTGCTGTTTCAGTCTCCAGCTGCATAAAGCACCTGGGAAAGACCATTCTGGAGTCGACTGAGGGCTGTGCTGAAGAGTGGGTTCCAATTTGTGCTGATTGATTCCCATTTTTAGATCTTTGGTCATGTTGTCTTCTGGTTGAGTCCAGAGTGTGGTTTATCACGTTAAAAAAAAAGAAACACGATGTGCTCCCCAAATTATAGGCCAATTGATATAATGGATATTCTATCTGAAATATGTGTCAGATTTCCTGCTTGAAGTACTGTAAGCTTGGGATTCCATTATAAGTCCAGGACAGAGGGAGTCACTTCGAGGATAAATTAAAAATTTCCATTGGAGTAAAAGAAAGATGTGTTCTTGGTTTCCCTTCTTTTCTCCTCATTCCTTAAGGACATACACCACTTCTGGATGAGCTGGGTGCGTGTTGCCCTATTATGAACAATAGACCCAGTGTTCATGGATATATACATATATATTAAAAGTATAAAAACAAAAAAGGGAACAATAAACACCAAATTCAGAATAGTTATAGAGGGTGGGAAATAGGACTTTGGAGGGATACACAGAGGGCTTTAATCGTACTTGTAAAGGTTTTTTCTAAAACTTGGTGAAGGGTACATGGATATTCATTATAGTTTGTATATTTCTGCATGATAATAAAAGAAGATCCGATTGTTTTACCTAATTAATACCAGAAAGAAGGGCTTTGATATAACTGTTATGAAACCAAAGATTTTTATTTTTCCCTCCTTCCTTTCCTCCCTCCCTCCCTCCTGGTAAATGATGCCATCCAAACCCCAGTCCCCCTCCCCCGATGTTGACATATAGTTAATAATCAACTCAGTTACCTTGTATATATCTGCAGATAGTTTAGCTTTTGGAGTCAGGAAGGCCTGAGGTCTAAGTTTGCTGTTTACTCGATATGGGAATTCAGGCAACTTACTTCACCTCTCTGAACCTTGTTTTTTTAATTCATTAGATGTAGATTATAATAATATGTACTTTTGGATTTGTGATGAAGAAGAAATTGTATATATAAAGATTCTGGTGTGTAGGACGTGCGCAGTGAATGCTGATTTTAACTCTCTTCCCCTTTTTTGGTACCTACGGCACCTTACACAGTGTTAGGCACATAGAAGGCACTCAGAGAAAACTTAGTATTTGACTGTAATACTACATCTTAATGAAATTTTGTTAAATTGTTTTTAGGAGGACTTTCGACTGCATTTTAGAAATATTTCAAGAATCATGGATTGTGTTGGTTGTTTTAAATGTCGACTGTGGGGAAAGCTTCAGGTAAGCAAATCTATCTCAATCCTATTTTTTATTCTTCACACAAAGAATTTTCTGATTTTTTTTGCACAAAGAATTTTCTGATTTTCTTTTTTCTTATTTCTATTATAGACTCAGGGTTTGGGTACTGCTCTGAAGATCTTGTTTTCTGAGAAACTGATAGCAAATATGCCAGAAAGTGGGCCCAGTTATGAATTCTATCTAACCAGACAAGAAATAGTATCTTTATTTAATGCATTTGGAAGGTTAGTTTGAATGTACTGAAATTGTTTCTGCTAGCCAAGTAAGCCTAATGCAACATGTATACTCTCAGATAAAACCGGGTAAGGAATATCCTTTTTAGTGAAATTATCTCACTACAGAATTCTGTGGTCTTAGGAAATACTTTAAGTATGGAGACTCATACAGTCATTCGATGATGTTCTTTATTTCGTCTGTTGACTTGGATAATCATGATTAATTTACTCATTGGACTTCAATATTCATCTTACTGAACGTGTATATTTTTCTAATTATTTAAAAGTACTTTTTTGTGCTGCCCAAGTATTTTTTTGAAGGTCCTGGAAAAATCATATTGGTTAATATAGGTGTACATGTAAAATTTCCTTGTGGATTCATCATTATGTAAAAAGGTTAATTTTTTAAAAATAATAATTTTTATAAAAATGATAAATATTTTTATAAGAATGTTGTAGACCACAAGCTTGAAATGAGGAACTTATATTATAAAATTTAAGTATAGATGCATTTTCTTCTGGCTTGACATATGTAAAGAATACACAGATTTATAAAAACTAACTTTTTCTTATTGTTTATTCACTTTAAAAAAATTACAATTTGCTACTTTGGGTTTGAAATGATCTTCAGAATTATTCTTTAGTACACAGAAGCTTGACAGTTCTGTTTCATTGCATATCTGCTGCTTTTTTCACAGTAGAGAGCAGAGCTAAAGTACACTGAAAATAATGAACTAACTTTACTTTTTATAAAAATTAGTGGAAACAATTTGGTCACACATTTACTATTCTCACTGTGGTCTAAAAGCTTTGATTCTTTGTATATTTACTAAATATGGTATAATGATTAGTTTTAAGTATTCATATACTTATGCCTATTTAAAATACATATTTTAATGCTCATATACTTTATACTTACTTAAAATACCAAGCATATGAATACACTTCTGAATACTTAAAATACCTAAGTATTTTAATATTTATATACTTTATAATTCTGTATTTTAAAACTTTAATACTGTTAAGAATAATACTGTTATGAATACTTAAAAATAATTAATTTCTAGGCAATATTATCTTAGTTTTACCATGTCAGATTAAGAACTTTTATCAAAGTAGATTAAATTGTCTATGCACCTTTACATTTGTTGAAATAAAGTTTTTTTGTGCTCTAAAAATGCAAAGTGAATAACTTACAGAGAAAAGTTATCTAAGATAGTTTTTAAGTGAAATTTTTTTTGGTTACAGAATTTCTACAAGTGTGAAAGAATTAGAAAACTTCAGGAACTTGTTACAAAATATTCATTAAAGAAAATGAGTTGAAATGTGCCTGTTTCTGGACAATGGAGGCCAAAGAGTGGAATTTCATTCAAAGGCATAATAGCAGTGATATCTTAAACCAAACATTTTATATAAAGCTACTTTTGTAAAAGGGGAATTATGTTGTTTTAAGTAAACATTTTTTTAATTGTGTTAAGTCTATGTATAATATTATTGTGAGTAAAAGTAATACTTTGATAATGTGGTACAAATTTTAAAGTTTAGTATTGAATAAAATCAGGGTTATCAAATTCATGTATGGTAAAACTAAGTAAATGATGTTTTAAGTCTCTCAAACTAGAATTCTGTGTAAGAAGGTGTAATATAAATAAAACTATGGCCAATGTGACAAGTGTTTAATAGGAAAATGCTAACGAGGCTCATGAATGACCCATAATTAACAGCCTAAAATTTTTCAGTACATTTAGGGTTATCAGATATAGTAAATAAAAATACAGTTAAATTTGAATTTCAGATAAACAAGTAGTTTTTTAATATAAGTATGTTGCATGCTATATTTGGGGTATACTTATACCAAAAAATTATTCCTTGTTTAAAATTCAAATTTGACTGGGAGTTCTGTGTTTTATCTGGCAACCCTAAAATACATTGGTAGGAAACAAATCATTGGAGGGTATATTGCTATTTTCATTGGCTTGTTTGGGTGTATAGAAAGGTACAGTGACAACTCACAAGTCGTAGGGGATCTCTACACAATGTGGAAATTTGAATAAATTTACATATTTACTCTCATAATGCTTTGCCTAATACTGAACAGAATTTGAGGGAAACTTTTAATTTCTATATAATTTCAAATTTACAGAGGAGTTTCCAGGATAGTACAAAGAACTCTTCTACCCACATTCACTAATTGTTCATATTTGCTTTATCTTTAATGCTTTCTCTGTATATATACATACAAATACTATTGTTTCCTCAATCATTTGAAAGTCAGTTATAGGCCTCATGCCCTTTGAACCCTAAATACTTCAGTGTGTAATATACCAAATAACTTTTTAAAAATGTTTTTTTCAGAAAAAAACTCCTGTAACCCTAATACTGTAAGCCTTAGAAAAAGGAATCATTTCAAGTTCCTGTCTCTAAAGTTCTTTTTGAATTTTGTTGCCCTTTTCATGCTTGATCTATATAGTCATAGGGCAAGTAATGTTTGTCTTTTGTACATGAGGTTCATTTCATTTTTCTCCCTAAAACTAAACCGTAATTTTGGGAGGTTTTCATTAGTGGAAGCTCTTCAATGATAAAAATATTTGAAGGGCTTTAAGAATTTATATCACATGGTAATTGTAGGGAAAAAAGAAACTGTACCTCAAAATCATGTGTTTTCTTTGTCTTTGCAGGTATACCATGTTGAGATGTCACATTATTAATAAAGCAGGGTTTATTTATATAATGGTTTAGAATTGTAATTTTACACTGCTGTAGTTTTTCTTCTGTGTCCCTAAGGCCTTGTATAGTGTCAAGCACATAGTGGGTATCCAATAAATATTTATTGAATGTGTGAATATGTAACCAGTATATTTTAAATGAATAATCACAGAGCTAAGTTTAACAATATATGTTCTATGTTTCTTTCCCCCTCGTTTGAATAGGGCAGGAAAAGAAAGACGTTAACCTACTAATTAAGTCAGTATTCTTAGAGACTCCAAGGACTATGAAGTGAGCAGCGTATATACATTTTAAGGACCTTTGTAGCTGGGTTTAAGTGGCGACTTGGTCTGTGCACCTCTTGCTCGTGTTGTGTCCCTGCCCTTTTGTATCAGCCAGTCTTGTTGAGAGAATATTCGTGTCTTCACTTTGTCACCTCCCACTTGCTCCTTAACTAAAATCTGGCTTTTGGCTCCATAGCTAACAATCTCTTCCTTTGAAGTCTAAAATCCCAATTCAAAACCCACAGCTCAGTTCACAGGCCAGTTCTTATTTTTTTTCTGCACTTGACACTGTTGACAGCCCCTTCTTTAAAAATCTTTTTTTCCTTGGGTTCCTTATGTTTCACTTGCTCCTGAATGCCTCCTTTTTAGCCTCTTTTCATTTATGCCTTAAATGTTATTCCTGGGTTTCATTCTTCCTCTAATCACCACCCCTCTACTCTCGGGTAATTCCAATTCAACGATTTCTAAGTTCTCCTTAGTCTAGATTTCTTAATCCATCTGCCTACTGCATATCTTTACTTGGTTGTCCTATAGACACCTGTGTGTCTTAAAACAATCATTCTCCCCCAAGTCTCCTCTTATGCCTATATTCCTTATCTTGGTAAATTTCAGAACCATGATCATCTAAATTCCTTAGGCTTGCTCCTCTCCTGTTTCTCCCTCATCCAGTCAGTGTCTAAGCGCTACAGATTTTATCTCCCTATCTCTGATGCATCACTGTCTTTCCATTTTCATTGCTCTTGAGCTAGAGTACTACACTAACCTGTCTCCTTATACCCAGCCTGTCTCCTCTCTTTTGCTCCACAGTGTTCCCAGGGTGGGCTTTCTAGATGCATTCTAACAGTGTTCTCCCTACTTAACACCCTTCAGTGACTTCACGAACCTTCAGGAGGAAGCCGAGCCCCTTTGCTGGGTGTTTCCCCTCCCTCGTGTTCTGGTAAACAGACTTACGGTTCTTCAGATGCATGGGGCCAGGCCTCGCTCCTCTGTGTGTGCTGCTCTCCTTGCGTCGAGTGCCCTGGCCATCCCCTCCACCTGGACAAGTTCTGTCTCCTCGCAGGCCCGCACCAAACATCACCTCAGTGAACTCTCCCTCACTCCATCCAAGGAGGATCCTCTAACTTCTTTTGTGTCACCACTGTAATTACAACCTACCTCTATTGTGTCACTGTACTGTATTATTTTTATTTTTTAAAGCCTTCTTCACTAGAATGTGAGCTCCTTAAGGGCAGGAAAAGGAACTTGATCTATTTTTGCATCTCCATAGCATAGTTTTTGGCATATGAACACTTAATGTTTGTTGAATAAATTGCTTTTAAAGTGACAACTTTATTATATTTGAGGTCATTCCTTCACTCCAAATACTCTTTACAGCAAGATAAGTAGAGCCCCCAAGGATTTGTAGACTTGGTCAGTAAAGCTCCTGAAATTGTATTCAAAATTTGGTGTGGTTTTGGTGGTCTATGAAAGGAGTCTATTATGGGAAAAATAAGAAGAACTCTTCTTTCAAGGGAAAAGGCAGCAACATTGAGGAATTGCTTGAATAATCAAAGAATAGCTGTCCAGGATTATGGGCTAGATAAATTTATTCCTGTTTAAGATTCTAAGGGGAAGGGGAGAAGTACTATAAATTACTTCATAGAAGGATTTTTCTTAGCTTAATGTTTGAATAAATGAGTACTATCTAATAACATATTGGTATTTTAAAGTCTATGGCATTTCAGGGCCAGCCCTGTGGCTTAGCGGTTAAGTGCGTGCGCTCCGCTGCTGGCGGCCCAGGTTCGGATCCCGGGCGTGCACCGACGCACCACTTCTCCAGCCATGCTGAGGCCGCGTCCCACATACAGCAACTAGAAGGATGTGCAGCTATGACATACAACTATCTACTGGGGCTTTGGGGGAAAAAAATAAATAAAATTATAAAAAAAAAAATATGGCATTTCATATCAAATTAGTGTGTAATACTAAGTGACATGACATCCAGACTTAAAAGTAATGATAAGCTCACTAACAGCAAACTAGCATTTGTAATCTTGATGTTTTTCTCTTTTCTTTGGTAGCATTAGGGTTCTTATATGACAGAAGCTCAATCAGTGTGGTCCATTAAGAGAGATTAAGAAAACCAGACGTCCACATAAAAGCACAAACACTTTTATTTTTATCAGTAGTGTTTTATTACAATTTAGTGAAACAACAAATAAATACATTCATTGGCCACAGCTAAACTTTTACAACCAGTTTGAAACTGATTATATAGCTGAGAAACACTGTTAAACAACAAAAAAGGCAGCTATGCATAAATAAGCCGCTTGAGCTATAAATTACATCTTTCATAAAACCACAACTAGCTATGACGAGTGGTACGAGTATTAAAATTAATAGCCACCAAATGAAACCATACAAACAAATACTGCTAATCACTGTAGAATTACACACTTAAGCAATGAAATTCACTGTTCTATTAATGAACCAAAAAGGAAGGTTTGAAATTGTCCTCGTGCTTCAGTGCAGGATGAACAGGGAATCGGTAGCCCTTTGATCTTATCAGCAACTCCTTGCGAGACCAAACTTAAAGTGCTCCTAGTGCTTTGGAATTTTTAAGCAAAAACTGGGCTGGAAGCTCATCTTTCTTTGTCTTTGGTGATGTATTGTGGGAGAGGTGTATAAGGAGACAAATGCAAGAATTCAGGTACCCTTAGTGATAAGAATAAACGTACTGATCTCAAATTTGGAAGAATCAACTGATGCAGCTGAAAGAACCAAGTTATTTTATCCGAAATATTTTTAAAATGTAATCTTTACTTATCTGGTCTAATAGGAACATTATATCTAGGGAAGCCTTATTAGAAAACATTTACTTTATTACTTTGAACTAGTTAGCATTCTGAAAAGAAATAACTGAAGTTGTAATCAAAATATACTCAGTTAAGTGCATGTAATATTGTCATGTTAATAATACCAAGGTTGATTTCTGTACTGTAAATTTTAAAATAATTTGATTACAATGAGAGAACTTATTACAAGCAAGCTCAAAGTAACATTTATAAGTTTATGCTTCTGATTAAATTCAGAGTCATTTTGTATGATAAAAAAGAAATTTCTTTGGCTGTGTACCAGCCTCTCCAAAGACCAAAAGCACTAAAATTTCATTTATTCCTTGGGGTTTCACCTACTGTTACACTTCTGTGAAGTTACTAAATCAATTATTAAAAAGTTGAAAGGTATTTTAAGTAAGAGTAGAAATGAAACATAACTTTCTAATCAAAGTAGCAGACAGCCAAGGACAGCTGTGTGAGCTCCAGTTCTGAAGGAACAGGCCAGCAGGACAGCGCATGCAGTCAGCCCTTGCGTGTGTCGTGACCGCCTCTGCTGCCTGGCCCCTTGGCATCTTGAGGTTTCAGCCTCTGCTTCTTTCCATATGGACACGGGTAGAAAGTGCATTTTAAAATTCGCTGTTACCTTAGCTTACCATATTTTTTTTAAGATTTGGGATAGGGCATTCAAGACAGTTTTAATGTAATTCTAAAAGTATTCCCATATTGTTAACCACGGGCTTTACACTTACCTAACTGGTACCTTTACACAAGTTTGCTCATTTAGTCTATTGCTGGAATTAATTTGAATTAAATTTAATTTGGCTTTGCCCATATACAAGATATAAAAATATGAAAAGTAAAGAAGGAATTATATGTCTTACAAAGTATTGCACTTGAGTTCACTGCAATAATGTATGATGATTTAATTTACCTGAGGACAATCCTGACTCAAATAGGTAAGATCAGCTATATCTTGGTTCAGCTAAATTGAATGCTTGTGAAAATGTATTCATGTTTTAATTTAGAATTATACATTTATGAATAATTCTTCAATTCATCTGTAAACTTGTTTAGTCCCAAGAAGTTTCCACCAAAATCTCCGTATGCAAAAATCACTATTGCTTTCTTGAAGAATCATGCTTAAACTACCACATATATCTTAATCATACAAAATAATCACTCAACCAATTCTACTCAAAGTAGCCACGTAATTTTTACTGGTATACTTTCCTCTTGAAGAAATGACTGTGGCTTTCCAAAGAACACTGCTGGTCATCACTGTAAGGATTACTACTATCATTTGTTTAAAATGATTGAATAATTTCAGGTGGTATTTTACAATCATGCTTAAGAGATCTTCAATGATCACATATATTTTAGATTTTTAAAAAGAATGATACATTTTTATGCCTTAATTCTGTGCAATGTTTACACTAAAATTTTTATTGGGTAAGAATTCCACATAGAGTACACCACTGAATATAAAGGCTTTGATTTTTGTAGGAAATTGCCTTCCCATTTGGTGTACGATATAATATCCCCGTGTAAACACTGGAGTATGACTTTGGGACTGCAGTGTACTCTTTCAGAATAAAGATAAAACTGCAAATATGCATCTGATGTTCCAAAGTCAGGATGTGTGGAGGCCATCAAGTGCCTTAAGATCTATTCCCTCTTTTCTCCCATTCCCAACTTTCCATTTTACTTCATTTTACTATGAAGACGTCAAAAGTACCAGCTGTGTCCTCTGCTGAACACAGCCACATTTCCAGGCTTTGTTCTCAGTTGCAGCAGACAATGGAATGTTCATGTAGATGGAATTGAAACACGCAGAGTAAAACACACTGATGAAACACAACTGAAGAATCACGACTTGGTAATGCTGTCAGTTTTGTGGTGTTACGTATACGCTAGGGTGACTGTTCATATCTAAATGACTACAAGTAAAGAGCAAAGGAGCAGTATCTGTCATGGGTCCATTCAGGTGGGGAGAGACTGTGTAACTGTTGCCGCCACACCCAGTCATGCTGCCATACCAGCCCAAACCTTGTGAATTTGATAAACTGCAACAAAAAAAGGCAAAAAAGCCATAGGACTATGATCAGGATATAATAAGTCACTTGGGCATTTTTAGTTTTCAAGGAATTTTACAATACAGTTATATATTGAAATATATTCTTTGCCAAATAACATAATGGCTTTCTACAAAATTTAATGCCTTTTATCTAATATCCTTGATTCTATATCACATATTACAAAAGTATGAATAAATATACTCAGAACTAGTAGAACTTGATTATAATAATGTAGTACTTAAGTACTAGGCTCTATTCTAGGAGATGTTTGTATGTATGTATATATATGTATAATTATGTATACACACACACATACACTCATTTAATCTTGACACAATCCTATCAGATAGGTTCTATTATCATCCCTATTCACAGATGGAAAAACAGGCTCAAAAACCTGAGGTTACTTGTCCAGATGAAGTTGGGATTACAGAAGATGCTGTGTCAAGCTCAGAGCATGATGTAGGTGTGCATTAAGGCTTTCACTTTGCCTTGATACACAGCTAATGGTATGGACTTGCAGTGGTTTTGGAATAAGGAGGGCACAGATTTCCTTTGACACCTAAGCTTCCCAAGAGTTGTAGCAGTTCTCTGTGGATTTTGAATAGCACTAGAGATATAGAAACATATATAATCACTATAATAGTATTCCTTCCCTGCTCATCAACCCTCCCAGCTTTGAACCAACAAGGGACCCTGAAATGAAATGGTACCATTTTACCCAAAGGCATTTCTTAAATAAAGGTACTATAGGGGCACAGAGTTAGAGGATAGTTATGTATAGTACAGGTCCCACCACAGGTCTAACATCTACGTACTGCTCTAAGCCTCAATATTAAATGATCTTATTTATTGACATATATCACCAAATCACCTTTTTCATGTTTGGGTTAAAGCTTAGATTTGTTCTTTTCAATCTATTTCAGTACTAATTCAGTACATCTACCTTCCTTCTCTTGAACTTCCCAGTCTTGGCAAGTCATCATCACTATCATATCGTCTTGGATTGTCGAAAAAGTAAGCTCTGGAACTATAACTGTGACTATTTATCATGCCAGCAGGTGTCTGTGAACAAAGTATGAGATAGCATGTGAAGATTTACTTTTCAACTAAGAAAGGAGGCTGGGATCTATAATGCTTTTTAGTCTTAAACTTGGTCAAAAATAGAAAGTCAATATAAATGTTCATTATTTTTAAAAATAAGGAGAACAGGTATTAGGGAATATTATGATATCATACCAAATTCTGGTTTAATCTCTGCGCCCGGAAAAACAGTACCACCGACCATGCTGGCACATGTTCCCATAGAAAGAGGACCATTCCAAATACTATGTACTCTTCTCCGCTTATGTCTTCTATATGAGCCTGTAAATAAAGAATGGCAGAGCATTTTAAAATCTGTTTTATGTATAAGCAATCACCCTCTACAATTAACTTGCTTCAGGTAGGGTAAGTTAAAACATAGCAACTACAAGCATATAAAATTAATTTAATTTTCCATATTTTGTGGTTTCTTATGTAATGATATTTATTCTTTGAAGGACATAAAAATGCTTTGATGTGAAGTAGAATAAAGTTATTAACTTTTTCAATGAATCAATTAATGAAAATACTTTTAATATATGGATAACATGGAGTGATCTCATTTTTAGGCTCCATTGTCTGAAGAGAGTTTTAAAGAGACTGCTGGTTCCAGCTACCCCATAGGTAAAATAATTGCACTTATCCTGAGTTACACCTATGAAGAAATGTAACATGTAAATTGCTCAGCTCTGCTGCTACTTAAAAATATACTTTTGGGCCTAAACTCCATATTGAATTTGTTTCTATTCTACCAGATGTTGGGAGTGAGAAGTGGGCAACAGTGAAGAGAATCTGCCACATGCACCCACATGTGAAAATTCCTTCTCCTTAGGTAACTGAAATTCTGATAAAATAGTATTCCAGGATGCCTTAAGTTCAGTACAAAATTACACTGATATAGACAGAGATATAGCTATGTCATGTTGCACTTTTGGGAAGGGGGTGGAGAATGCTGGGAAGTTAAACATGCACAGCCAGAGCCCTGGGCATGACTACAGCAAACACCCGGATGCCCAAGGAACTGTGAGCCTTCTCCAATGATCAAGACTGACAGTGCCAGATATTCATAAAGTCATTAAACATCTAAACCAACCAAATATTTAGGTTATATGTAGTTCTTGGATAAGAGAGAATCGATTTCATCCTAACAAATTAAAGACATACCCATATTCACTAGTGAATGACAGGCAATCAATTTATCTAGAGATATTTAAACACTATCCTTTAAAAAATTAATAAAATAGGTTGATGACCAATAAGTTTATGGCACTATTAGTATTATTTACAAAAAGAAAAGAAAGTACTCCTTTGGAAGAAGTTCTCTCTGAAGAATGATTTCAAGTGCCACATGATCTTAAATGAGGATTTTTAAACATAGAACTTTAAGTATGATTACTGATAGTAGCTAGAAATTCCATAAAAGTGTTTGTTAAGTCAAACACTTAAAATGTTCTCCTAGTTAAGGCTAACTTCATTATCATATTATTAGATTGGCAATACATGGTAGATACTCACCTTATCTGAAAGATTATCCCAGCCATAATTAAATGGACTTTCTAATGTATCCTGAGATATGGTGATCACCACCAAATTATAACATGCTCTTGAAGAGTAGAGAAGAATGACTACAGAGCCTACGACGACAGTCTGGCACAGAGACATACCCTAAAAGAAATAAAAATCATCATCATGATACTCAGCACATTTGTCATGACAAACTGTTCATCCACATACAGTATAGTCACCTCTTGCAGTGCACTCCTGGAAAACACTGAGTGAGCACCTGTTGAAATAAACTCTTGATTATCTTGCTTTACAATTCCTATTCTAGAACCACTTGTGTTTAAACTACTCTGTTAATATGATTAAGTTCTTTGCCAACTTGCCCAATGGCAGCTGGAGGAAGATTTTGTTCTGCCAAGGTCACCTTACTCCCTTAAGTAATATATAAATAAAGAAGTTGGCGAAAGAACTGAGCTTTAATTGATATTAATCAGAGAGGGAGTTTAGTCATAATGAGAAAAGAATGGGAAATAGAACCTTTGGTCTATTTGATACATTTAATTTCCAATCAGATACAAAATTAGAATAGAAATATAGCTCCTATGCTATTTGCTTCATTCTATTAGAGAGTTGATGTTACTCCTCTATTGATGCTGTTTGTTGATGACAAAATAATATAGGCACCCAAATGCACTTTCAAACTCACAATACTTTAATACTAAGGCCCTTTCTGTTTCCCCAAACATAGAATGCCCTTATAACTTACTGATTCTCAACTGGAGTGTATACTGGAGAGGGGTGTGATATCACCCTTTGCAGGATTCTTAATCTGGGGCCTGTAGTTCAATACAATTGGTTTCCTTTGTAATCCTATATATCTTATGCATTAAAAACATTATTCTGAGAAGTAACACAATTGCCAAAGATATCCATTTCAAAAAACACCCAATATGGTGTTTTGGAAGTTTGTGTTTTGGCTGTCACAATGATTAAGGGGCAATGATGGCATTAGTGCACAAGGTCCAGGGATGCTAGATGACCTGCAATTCACTGGAGAGTTCTCCACATTAGAGACTTCTTCTCTGACCTGCATAACTTTCCAGTGTCCTCCTGGACATTCACGAAGATGAAAACCTGTTTATAACGATCTGAGCCAGAACCTAACTCTGTTTTACATATAAACAAAGTTTATGTTCGCATAGTTTAAATAGATGCCAACACTTCCAGAAACACATATAACATGTAAATTGAGGGAAATTTGTCCTTTGTTTTGTTCAGAACTGTATCAAGAATGGGCAAATATTTCTGAAAATCATGAAACTGACAGCAATACTGCTGTGGTACGTAAGGCACCAATGCAACATACCAATGACAGTCTGCATTTGTAGCTGTCCCACTCACAGTGTCTCTGTATAGACACAAGCATCTGACTACTACATCATGCCCCAAAATTTACACATTGAAATATTTATTAATTACTTTCCTTTTATTTCCTCTTTAGATTACAATCAGGGCAATTACATTGAATTTTTGAAGTTATGTGTGTAGGTTAAACAACTTATTAATTTCAGGATAGAAACAGGTTATTAAAAATGTTATTAGAAGGGTGCACTGGGTTTGGTAGTATTGAGAACCATTATTATAACTGACTTCCTCATAAGAACAATACATTTTAGAGATGAGAAGAAAGAGACAAATGAGAAGAAAGAGAACTACAAGATGAAACATACGTACAAGATGAAACATACCTTAACCCACTACCATAACAAAAAGTATGTGTGAAAATAAAACCCTAGCAAGATTAAAATTTTTTAAAATCAAGCCTAAAATTTTCTACAATGCACATTTTAATTTTTGTGAATCCAAAAAAATAAATGTTGTTAATAAAAAAGCTAATCTAAACCCAATCCAGTTCCAATTTTAAAAGTATTATATTATTAAAGAAAAGGTACTAAGAAAAGTTAGAATGCTGTAAGCATTACCATCCTTTAAAATAACCATTAAGTTTCGAGTCACTGCTTTGAGAAATAAAATGACTGCTAAAAAGACATAATATGGAGAGTCTCGGCTTATACTTGTAAATATTATAAGAACTTGAGAAAAGAGCAAAGAACCAATAATACCGAAGCAATTAATAAAATAAAACTGCAGCCAAATTACATACATAAAACAATGAAAGAAGCTCATTGATCTAGAAAACAAAGTAAGATTCTTCCTGCAAAATATAGGATTACTAAATAAGAAATAAGGATCCAGCAACATGGAAAGTGTTGTCAACAAGTTAAAGAAAATCTTCCTAAAATGAATAGAGTCATAACAAACAATCCCACTCAGGAACGATCCTCGAGCAGTGCTTCTCCCTTCCTCTATCTCTGATGTCGACATAGCACTTTTCTAGAAATTCCACATTGACAAGCAAAGAAGAGTGACACCTCACTCCAGTATGCACATCATTAACAATTCAGTATGCAAATCATTAACTACAGTTCAATATTTGCTTACAGGAATTTTTAGAATGCAGATATTCAGAAACTTCAACTTACCATTCATTGAGGGTTTTTTTTTCCCCCTGAGGAAGATTTGCCCTGAGCTAACATTTTCCTCTATATTGTATGTGGGTCACCACCACAGCATGGCTGACAAGTGGTGTAGGTCCGCACCCAGAATCCAAACCTGTGACCACCGGCTGCTGAAGTGGAGCATGCCGAACCTAACCACTATACCACAAGGCTGGCCCCCCATTCATTGAGTTTTGACAAACGTGTACACCTGGGTAACCCAAATCTCTACCAAAACAGAGAACATTACTATCACTCCAGAAAGTTCCTTCATACCCTTCCACATCAGCCAAACTCCCAGACACAAACACTCTCCTGCTTTTGTTTTTACCACAACTTAGTTCTGCCTACTCTAGAACTTCATATAAATGGAATTACAGAGTATGAACTCTTTTGTAGGTTTCATTTACTCAGCATAGTGTTTTGAGATTCATCCATGTTCTTGGACGTGTCAGTAGTTAGGTCTTTATGCTGTTGAGGTGGATAATCAGGGTGACCAACTCCTCCTGGTTTGCTCAAGAGTTTCCTTGTGGGCCGGCCCCGTGGCTTAGCGGTTAAGTGCACGCGCTCCGCTGCTGGCGGCCCGGGTTCGGATCCCGGGCACGCACCGACGCACCACTTCTCCCGCCATGCTGAGGCCACACGTCCCACATACAGCAACTAGAAGGATGTGCAGCTATGACATACAACTATCTACTGGGGCTTTGGGGGAAAAATAAAAAAAATAAAAAATAAAGAGTTTCCTTGTTTTAGCACTGAAGTCCCACATTCACATCCCCCAAAAATTCCCAGTCTCAGGGAAACAAGGGCAGTTAATCACTGTATAATTATACGAGCTTGTTTGTATGATAGTTTATCCACTTTTTTCTGTTGATGGACAGTTTCTATGAACCTTCTTATACAAATCTTTTTGTGGACATACACTCACTTCTTTTGGGTAAATACCTAAGAGTGGAATTGCTGGGTCATAAGTTCAGCTATAGAAGAAACTGCCAGATCTTTTTCCAAAATGGACGTACAATTTTACACTTCCAAAGAGTATGAGTTCTAGTTGCTCCACATCCTAGATAACATTAGTCAATCTTTGTAATTTTAGCCAAGCGGATAGATGTGTAGTAGTATTGTTACCAAATTCACCTCACTCCGGTGGGACTCCAACCCACATTCGGAGGAGCTCTGAGGAGGGACCCGTGGGTGCGCCTGGTAGCCACAATCCATCCTCTCTGGAGGGTTCTTTTCTGTTTGGTGTCGTGGATTTGAAATAAAACTGAAAGTGAGCATTCAATGGCACAAGCTTTTATTCAATGGCCAAAGAATGAAGAAGTGGCCATATCTTCCTTCCTCTCCTTGTGGTCTCCTGTAAGCTAAAGAGAATGTGTTAGGCTTGTTCCGAGCAGGGGTGTGGTTAATGTCATATGGGGTCAGGGGCCGGGGTAACAGTATCTCATTTTGGTTTTAATTTGCATTTCCCTGATGACTAATGATATTGTGCTTACTGGCTATTTGTGTATCTTCTTTGCGAAGAATCTATTCATATCTTTGACCACTTCTAAATTGGGTTGTCTTTTTTTTACTATTGAGTTGTAGGAGATCGCTATATACGCTGGAAATGAGTCCCTTATCAGATATATGTATTGCAAATATTTTCTTGAAGTCTATGGCTTGCCTTTGCATTTTCATTGTCTTGTCTTTGGATGAGAAATTTTAAATTTTAATTTAGATTAATTTATCAATTTATTATTTTGTGATTACTTTGTATGACCTTAGAAATCTTTGCCTATTCTCAAGTTGTAAAGATATTCTCCACGTTTGCTTTTAGAAGATTCAGACTTTTTTCATTTATATTTATGTCTGTGATCCATTTTGAATTTTTTTTGTGTGTATAGTATAAGATGGAGTTAGAGATTCACTCTATTTCATGTGGGTATCTAGCTGTTCCAGCATCACTAGTTAGAAAGATTCCCTTTCCCCTTTGGATTGCTTTAGCATCTTTGTCAAAAGTCAAAAGACCTTATGTGTGGATTGATTTCTAGACTCTGTATTCTGTTCCACTGATCTGTTTGTCTATTTTACGCCAATAGCACACTGTCTTAATTATTGTAGCTTTTTACTAAGTTTCAAAGTCATGTAGTGTAAGCTCCTTTTTTTTTTTTTTTTTTTGTGAGGGAGATCAGCCCTGAGCTAACATCTGTGCTAATCCTCCTCTTTTTGCTGAGGAAGATCGGCTCTGAGCTAACATCTATTGCCAATCCTCCTCCTTTTTTGTCCACCCAAAGCCCCAGTAGATAGTTGTATGTCATAGCTGCACATCCTTCTAGTTGCTGTATGTGGGACGTGGCCTCAGCACGGCCAGACAAGCGGTGCATCGGTGCCCGCCCGGGATCCGAACCGGGGCCACCAGTAGCGGAGCGCGTGCACTTAACCGCTAAGCCACCAGGCCGGCCCATAAGCTCTTTTCTTTTTCAGGGTTACTTTCTGCACTGTTCAATACAACAGCCATTAGTCACATGTGAGTATTTACATTTAAATTAAATTAAATTAAATTAAAAGATCAGGGGCTGGCCCAGTGGCGTAGTGGTTAAGTTCACACGCTCCAGACCTAGGTTCGCAGGTTCGGATCCTGGGAGTGGACCTAAGCACCATTCATCAAGCCATGCTGTGGCAGCATCCCATATACAAAATAGAGGAAGATGGGCACAGATGTTAGCTCAGGGCCAATCTTTCTCACCAAAAGAAAAAGAAAACGAAAAAAAAACAAACGAAAAAAAAATCAATTCCTGGGTCGCACTAGCCAGCTTTCAAGTGCTCAAGCTACATCTAGTTAGCTACCATACTGAACAGTGCAGAAATAGAATATTTTCATCACTGCAGAAAGTTCTACCCAAAAGCACTACTCTTTACGTATTTTAAGTCCTTTGCATTTCCATATAAATTTTAGAATCAATTTCTATTTTTAAAAACCTCATGGTAGAATTATGATTGGGACTGCATTGAATCCGTAGATCATTTTGGGGAGAATTGCCATCTTAAGAATACTGCATCTTCAATCCATGAACAATGGTCTTCATTGATTTAGGTTTTCTTTAATTTCTCTCAGAAATAATTTGTAGTTTTCAATATAGAGGTATTGTTTGTTTTTTTGGAAAATATATTCCTAAGGATTTTGTTCTTTTCTGTTATTGTAAATGGAGTCGTTTTTTGAATCTCATTTTCTAATTGATTGCTCCTGATATAAATAAAAATACAATGTAAATTTTGTATTTTGACCTTGTATCCTGAGAACTTGCTAATTTCACTTATCAGTTCTAGTAGTTGTTTAGTTGATTCCTTAAGATGTTCTGCATAAACAATCATGTTACTTGCAATTAGACAGTTTTACTTCTTAATTTCCAATTTTATACCTTTTGTTTCTTTTTCTTGTTTTATTGGAACATTGACTAGAAATGGTGAGAGTGGACACACTTGCTTTGTTCCCAATCTTAGGGACAAAACATTCAATACTCTAAGTATGATACTGATTGTAGGGTTTTTTTTATAGATGTCTTTTATCCTATTGAGGAACATTCCTTCTATTCCCTATTAGCTGAGATTTTGTTGTTGTTGTTTTTTAATTATGAAGGGTGATGAATTTTGTCAAATGTTTTTTCTACATCTATTCAAACAATCATTTGGTTTTTCTCCTTCGTTCTCATAATACAGTGAATTACATTGATTTTCAAATGTTAAACCAATGTTACATTCTTGGAATAAACTCTTCTTGGTCATGATGTATTATCCTTTTTAAATGTTGCTTAGATTCTGCGTCTCTAAGTATAAGGGATACTAGTTTGTAACTTTTGTTTTGTAATATCTTTGTCGAGTTTTGGTATCAGAGTACTGCTGTCCTCATAAAACATGTCAGAAAGTGTTCCTCTTCTGTTTTCAAAAGAGTTTCTTTAATATTGGTGTTATTTCTTCTTTAAATATTTGACAGAATTAACCAGTGAAACCATCTGAGCCTGGAGTTTTCTTTGAGGGAAATTTTTGATAAATTCAATTTCTTTAATAAATAGAGGGCTATTTGGATTTTGTATTTTATCTTCTATCAATTTCAAGGTGTATTTTTAAAGAAATTTGTCCATTTCGTCTAAGTTGTCAAATTTGCCCACAGAGTTGTTCATAATCTTCCCTCATTTTTCTTTTAATGTCTATATTCCCTCTTTCGTTCATAGTATTGGCAATTTGTATTTTCACTCTGCTTTTTTCTGTTCATGAAATTTGTTGATCTAGTCCAAGAATGAGCTTTTGGCTTTAATTTCCCTATTGTTTGTTTTCTGTTCCATTGATTTCTATTCTTTATTACTACAGTCCTTCTCCTTACTTCGGGCTTACTTTTTAATTTTTTTATTTTTTAACTTTTTCCTGGTTTTCCCTCATAGTTTCTAAGGTGGAACCTTAGATCACTGATTTTATATCTTTCTTCTTTTCTAATATAGCATTTAAGGCTCTATTTTTCTCTTCAAGCACTATTTTAGCTGCATCCCACAAATTTTGGTATATTGTATTTCATTATACTTCAGTTTTAAATATTTTCTAATCTTCCTTGTGATTTCTTCTTTTTCCCATGGGTTATTTAGAAGTATGTTGTACAATTTCCAAATATTTGAATTTTTTTAGATATCATATTGTTATTGATATTTAATTGCATTGTGGCCAGAGAACATTCTTTGATTCCAGTTCTTTTGGACGTCTGGATACTTGTCTTATGGTCCACTGTATGGCTTATTATTTTTTTTTTCTTTTTTGTTTTTTGTGAGGACGATCAGCCCTGAGCTAACATCCATGCTAATCCTTCTTTTTTTGCTGAGGAAGACCAGCTCTGAGCTAACATCTATTGCCAATCCTCCTCCTTTTTTTCCCCAAAGCCCCAGTAGATAGTTGTATGTCATAGTTCCTCACCTTTCTAGTTGCTGTACATGGGACGTGGCCTCAGCATGACCGGAGAAGCAGTGCATTGGTGCGCTCTCGGGATCCGAACCCGGGCCACCAGCAGCGGAGCACGAGCACGTAACCGCTAAGCCATGGGGCCGGCTCTTGTATGGTTTATTTTGATGACCATTTCCATGCTCAATGAAAGGAATGTGTATTCCCCAGTTATTGGAAGTCAATTAGCTCAAGGATGTTGATAGTGTTGTTCAGATTTTCTATGTCTACTGATTTTTTATCAATTGCTGAGGATGGGGCATTAAAACCTCCAACTATGACTGTGGAGATTTTTTCCTTTTATTTGTTACTATTTGGTAAGTCTTTTTTCCCCTTTACTTCTTAGTATTTTGTCTTCATGTATACATTTATGATTTTTATGTCTTTTTTTTTTTTTGTGAGGAGATCAGCCCTGTGCTAACATCTGCTAATCCTCCTCTTTTTTTGCTGAGGAAGACTGGCCCTAGGCTAACGTCTGTGCCCATCTTCCTCCACTTTATATGGGATGCCACCACAGCATGGCTTGCCAAGCAGTGCGTTGGTGCGTGCCCGGGATCTGAACCAGCGAACCCCGGCTGCCGAGGTGGAGTGCATGCACTTAACTGCTTGCGCCACTGGGCCAGCCCCTATGTCTTCTTGATGAAATGTACTTCTTTATATTTGGTAATAATCTTTCCTTCCTGAGGAAAGGTACCTTTTGATATCTAGTAATACTCTTTGTCTTGAAGTCTATTTTATCTACTATTAAAGTGCCTTCTTATGCTTACTGAATGCATAGTATATTAGTTTCCATCTATTTATTTTCAAAAGTGCATTCTGGAAGCCAGCATATAGATGGGTCTTGTTTCTTCAGAAATCCATTTTGACAGTCTCTACTTTTTAACCAAGTGTTTAGTCCATTAACATTTAATATAATTAGTGATATGTTTGGGTTTAGATCTTACATTTTACCATTTATTTTCTCTTTGCCTCTCTTGTGTTTTGTTGTTGGTACTGTTTGTTGTTCCTCTATCCATCATTTCCTGTGTTCTTTGGGTTAACTAAATATTTTTTAGGATTCCATTTTAATTTATCTATTGCATTTTTTGTGTGCGTGTGTGTGAGGAAGATCAGCCCTGAGCTAACATCCAGAGCCAATCCTCTTTTTGCTGAGGGAGACTGGTCCTGGGTTAACATCTGTGCCCATCTTCCTTTGCTTTATACTGGACGCTGCCACAGCATGGCCTGACAAGCAGTGCGTCGGTGTGCGCCTGGGATCCAAACCTGTGAACCCTGGGCCGCTGAAGTGGAGCACGCACACTTTAACCACTTGCACCACTGGGCCAGCCCCTATTGGATTTTTTACTATACTTTTCTGTTTTTTGTTTTGTTTTGTTTGTTTTTAGCCTTAAGTGGTTGCTCTAGGGCAGCAGTTCTTAAAATGTAGTCCAGGGACCTTAAAGATCAAAATCAAAATAATTAAAAGCAAATACTAAGACATTATTCGCCTATCATGCTCTCCTTCTCTGTTGAATGTACAGCAGTTTTCCAGAGGCTACATGATATGTGATGATGTCAACACTGTGTGCATGTGTATTCTTGTGTTTTCTAGAATTCCTGACACAACAGAATTAGAGTATAAATATGTGCATTTTAAGAGATTAACTCAGCTTGTTCTCCATATTTTTCCTGGGTTCTTGCTAGTTTTCTTTGGTTATCACTTGCTATACCTGCTGAAACCTCATTATCATCCAGTAAATAGTTGTTTTGAAATCCTAAAATTTCCTTGTACCTACATAGAAACACAACAAGAATAAGTACACTTTATAGATTTGTTTTACAACATTTAAGAATTTTCTTCAAAAACTTAAATTTTAAAATTTGATATTAAACTCATTTTAGAAATTAAACAGGGGCTGGCCCGGTGGCGCAAGCAGTTAAGTGCGCGCGCTCCACCGCAGCAGCCCGGGGTTCACTGGTTCGGATTCTGGGCACGCACCTACGCACTGCTTGGCAAGCCATGCTGTGGCCGTGTCCTATGTAAAGTGGAGGAAGATGGGCACAGATGTTTGCCCAGGGCCAGTCTTCCTCAGCAAAAAAAAAAAAAAAAAAAGAAGAGGAGGATTGGCAGATGTTAGCTCAGGGCTGATCTCCTCACACACACAAAAAGAGAAATTAAATATATTTTACTCTAAAATGAAAAAAATTAGGGCCGGCCCTGTGGCTTAGTGGTTAAGTGCATGTGCTCTGCTGCTGGCGGCCTGGGTTTGGATCCCGGGCGCACACCAACGCACCATTTCTCCGGCCACGCTGAGGCCATGTCCCACATACAGCAACTAGAAGGATGTGCAACTATGATGTACAACTATCTACTGGGGCTTTGGGGGGAAAAAATAAAATTAAAAAAAAAAAACCTTCAAAAAATTATAACTTTTTAAATTTAAGAATGGATTATTGGCTTAGGAATGGGGAGTTATTGTTTAATGGGCACAGTTTTACTATGGGATGATGAAAATATTCTGGAGATGGATAGTGGTGATGGTTGCACAATGGGAATGTACTTAATGCCACTGAACTGTCCACTTAAAAATGGTTAAAATGAGGGGCTGGCCTGGTGGTACAAGCAGTTAAGTGCGCGCGCTCCGCCGTGGTGGCCCGGGGTTCGCTGGTTCGGATCCCAGGCATGCACCGACGCACCATTTGGCAAGGCCATGCTGTGGCAGCGTCCCATATAAAGTGGAGGAAGATGGGCATGGATGTTAGCCCAGGGCCAGTCTTCCTCAGCGAAAAAAAAAAAAAAGAGGAGGATTGGCAGATGTTAGCACAGGGCTGATCTTCCTCACACACACACAAAAAATGGTTAAAATGATAAGCTTTATGTTATGTATATTTTACCACAATAAAAAAATATGTTTCTCAACACAGCTTCCCTGTTTACCTCTAAGATGCTGAGAAAGATGAAAATGTCTGAATTCTCTGACTCAATAAAGAAAAGAATCTACCTCAAAGGAACTGGGTGAAACTGATTTCTTGTTTTGTTTTATCAAATGAAAACTATCTTCCAATAGCCTTTTAAACGTTAGTAATCTACCTTATTGTGTCTTGTGCGATAGAACACTTTTGAATAGTATTATGGTCCAAGTTAAGCTGCAGCATCTTTTGAGACCAATCATTCAGAGTTTAAAGCAAAAGGAATTGAAATTTTAAATGCAGGTGTAGTGAGCCCTTTAAACACCAAAAATTGTATTTATAACTTTCCAAACTAGAAATCAAAAAGCCATTCAAGCATTTTACAGGCTAAGTTATTATATTTCATTGGCTGGTAAAGCACACACAATAACCGAGAGACCAGTAAAGCCTTATATAGTTGACGCTGCTGAATGTCTGCTGTATGGAAAGTACATAAAAAAAATTATAGCACTGCTCTTTTCCAATAATACAGAGAATCACTGATTTAAAAATTTAACTGAAAATATAGTGATTTAATATCTTGTCTACTTATATTTTTGTCTTACAAATGAATGAATCTGATGTGGCAGAACATGAGATTCTAATTTTGTTTGTATTCATCTGGTGTCAGCACCAACTAATCATCCAAGAAGATATTCTTTTGAGTCAATGCTTGAGAAGAAACACAAGTGGTACTGAAATATTCAAAGTGCTGAAAAATTTTCTGGATTGTTTATCCTGGGCCAACTGTGTTGATATTTTCACTAATGGTGCAAAAGCAATGGTGGGCAAAACTGCTGGGCCTTCGCACAGATCAAGGCAGTGGCACTGAATTGTACTGTATTCTTCATTACTGTGCTCTCCCAGTTAAAAAAGTCAGTTTCACTTAAGAATATCCACGATGAAGCAGTAAAAATATTTATTAATTATACCCCCTAGAGAATGAGTCTATATAATATTCTGTGTGACGAGATGTTCACTTAAAGAAATTCTGCTGAATACTGAAGTACAGTGGTTGTCTTGAGGAAAAGCACTTATATGATTGTCTGACTTGTGAGCTGAACTAGCCACCTTTTTTCATGGAACACTACACTTTTTACTTGACAGACAACTAAGGCAGACAAACAGTGGTTGTTCAGACTTGGTTGCTGGGTATATATTTTTTCAAAACTAAATCAAACGAGCCTGTCACTTCAAAGAAAATACCTGACAATACTTATTGTCAATGATGAAATATGAACTTTCAAGTGAAAATGAAAATTTTTGAAAACCTATAAGCACTTGTATTCACTATAAGACTGGCAGCTTCTCAAAACTTAAAGACTTTTCTGATGAGATCGATAGTGACATTAACAAATGTGATTTTGGATATTGTCTAATGAAATGTATCAACATTTTGAAGATCTGTGACCACTCTTTTCCAAATGATCAATGCATGATGTCAAAAAATCATTTAAAGTGCAAGACAGACCAATGGAGAGGACAAAAAGTTCACTAATATTCTTTTAGATTCCACATGGCAACTAACTTTTAAGAAACCTCCACTTCAGAGTTTGGTGTAGTATCAAAGAAGAATATCCAGAATTATCTGAAAAGGCTATTAAAATTTTCCTCCATTTTCCAACTACATATACGTGTGAGGATGGATTTTCTTCATATACTTCAGCCTAAACAACATATCAGAACAGACTGAATGCAGAAGCAGACAATGAAAATCCAGCTGTTTTCTATTAAGTCAGACATTAAAGAGATTTGCAAAATGTTAAGACAATGTCAATCTTCTAATATTTTTTGTTTTGGAAAATATATTTTTCAAAAATCATTTATGTTAACTTATAATGGATTTATTATTCTTTTTTAAATGAATTAATAAATGTTTTTAGAATTTCTCAAATTTTATTTCTAATATGGTGTATATATTATATGTATATATATATGAGTAGATATAACCTACATAAACAAAAGCTCTTTGGGGTCCTCAATAATTCTTAAGACTCTAATGGCGTCTTGAGACCAAAAAGTTTGAGAACCACTGCTCTAGGGAGTATAATACATATATATCCTTAACTTTTCACAGTCTAAGTAATATTTAATATTCATACCACTTGATGTAAAATGTAAGAACTTTGCAACCATATAGGTCCATTTACCCCTGTCCTTTATGCTATAGTTTTTATATATCCCACATAGAGTTATATGTTACATCTACATATGTAAGCCTAATATAATTTTTGCTTTGCACAGCCATTGTAAAGAAATTAAGAAATTGTATTTACCCACATATTCACTATTTCTCGTATTCTTCATTCCTTTCAGAAGAGCTGAAATTCAAGCTGATTTTATTTCCTTTCAATCTGTAGAATTTTCTTAGCATTTCTTGTAGTGCAAGTCTGCTGGTAACTAACACTCAGTTTTTATCTTAAAATGTTTTTATTTCTGCATCATTCTTTAAGAATGTTTTCACTGGACATAGATTTCAGAGTTGACAACATTTTTCTTTTAACCTCTTATTGTTTTCATATCTTCTGGCCTCCATTATTTCTGATGAGAAGTGAGTGATCATTTGAATCAATGTTCCTTTATGTATGTGTCCTTTTTCTTGGCTTTCAAGATCTTTTTCTTTTTGGTTTTAAGCCAAAAGCCATCACTTTGACTGTGATGAACGTAGGTGAGATTTTCTTTATATTTATCCAGCTTGGGGTTACTGGGCTTCATGAAACTGTAAATTTATGTCTTTCATCAAAATTTAAAACTTTAGGTCATTATTTCTTCAAACATTTTTTTCCAACTTCATTTTCTCCCTCTTCTCTTTTGGGGATTCCAAATACACATAATTAGGCCCTGAGACTCTGTTTTATTCTAATCTTTCCCTTCACCCCTCTCTGTTCTTCAGATTGGATAATTTCTATTGCTTTGTCTTTAAGTTCATTGACTCTTTCTTCTTTCATCTCCCATCTGCTGTTAAGCCCAACCAGTGACTTTTTAATTTTAAATATTGCATTTTTTAATTCTAGAATTTCTGGGGTTTTTTTGGAAATAGTTTCTATTTATCTTGAGATTTCCTATTTATCTATCCAAGTGTATTTTCCTTTACCTCCTTGAGCCTATTAAAATATCTTTGTCTGATAAATCCAGCAACTAGGTCATATGAGGGGGGAATTGTCTCTGTGAACTGCTTTTTGAATTTTGCTTTTTGCTCTTGAGTATGAGTTATATTTTTTCTATTTCTTCATATATCTAGGAACTTTGGATTGTGTCCTGGACATTGTGAATGATGAGTTTAAGAGTCTGGCTTCTGTTATATTCCTCTGAAAAGTATTGGTTTTTGTTTCTTTGTTTTTTTAGAAACAATTAACTTGGTTAGACTCAAATCCAAGACTGTCTCCTATGCATGTATAGCAGCTGAAATCCCAGTTCAATTCCTTTATTCTTAACTGTGCTTGGAATCTATCCTGCACATGTGTAGTTCAGGTATCAGATAAAAATTTGCAGAGTTTGTAAATCAGAATTTGAGGCTTCCTCTATCTGGCTGTCTTGTTCCTGAGATTTCCCACTCACTTTCCATCCGTGGTAGTTACTTGCATTTTGTCTTCTTATTCTTCAAGCAGGTAAGACAGCAGGTTTCTCTTCAAGTTTTGCCTACCCATTGATGGGACTTTCCCTCAGGCTAGTGCTATAAAAAACGAAAATCACTCAGTGTCATTTCCTTCTTCTAAGTGGTTGCTTTCCAGTGCCTTCAGTGCTTTTTATGTTTGTCCAGACTTGATCACTGCTATCTGTGGAAGGCTGATCTAACAGAAGCTGCTCAGCCATTAGTAGAAGCAGAGCCCAGCACATACTTTTTCAAACCATCTCATAAATGCTATTTCCAATTTGAAATTAAAATGCCAAACTAATCATTAAAAATAAGAAAATAAAGTAGTTTCAATCAGTAAATTAAAAAAATATACTTTGATAATTTTAAGGCCTAAACAATTTCAAAAATAGTTTCATGCTGCTAAGACACAATGAAATGAGATCTCTGGCTCCTGTGACCCCTAACGTGGAGTAGATGGCTGTTACTGGCTGGACCTTCTGGCCATGGAAAAATAAAAAATAATTCTAAAAATGCTGGCTGGTCTAGTAAAAGTGTTTAGAAGTATAAGGGGAAAGCTACTTGAGCTTAGGAGTAGATAAAAGATATAAACCCAACGTTGTAAGCAGGGATTTTTCAAATGGGACAAGTGTGTGGTCGGTCAGCTCAGCAGCAGAACAGTAAATAAGACTTGGGGCATAAGAACTGGAGTAATGAAGGCAGCAAAATAAAGAAGCACCACAGCTTAAGATGAATCAAGTAAATCCCAGTAAACCAAGAGAGAAACTGTAACAGAATACTGGGAAGGTGGCAATCATACCTATTACAGAGGATGATGCTACCTCTATTTCTCTACCATCATCCTCCCCAAATTCTGCTTAAGCCATATTTCAGGTTGTTGGTAGAGAGACACTAATAGTATTTTACCTTATTTCTTTAATTATGGCCTAAGTTACCATAAACCACTGCTTTAGTCTTATAGGATCAGTTGGTCTGCAAGAAAGATCAGAAATATAGTTTAGTTGAATGTTACTGTGTCTCTGCAAGATGCTGATGCTGCCTCCCACCCCAATACATTAATTAATATGGATTAAGGGTTGAGTAAATACGGGACAGAAAGGTTTACATAGTAATTAAAACTGTTAGGAATTCAGGAGAGAGAGAGAGAGAGAGAGAGAGAGAGAGAAAGGGGGAGAGAGAGAGAGAGAGAGAGAGAAAGGGAGAGGGAGAGAAAGGGAGAGGGAGAGAAAGGGAGAGGGAGAAAGGGAGGGAGGGAGGGAGCGAGGGAGAGGGAGAACTATTTGCAAATGGCTGACTGGGCTGGAAGACAAGCTGATCTTGAGTATCAGACAATGATTCCTTTTACACTCTTATCCAGATATAAAATTGTGCATGTTCCTCTCCAGAGATATAAGCCTATATGCTTAACTTTTGTTCCCACCCTGCCTTTGAGTGGTCTTTCATACAGAGGATCCCAACTTGCCACCACAAGGACTAAGCATTTACCATTGGTTTAAACCTTTTTGTGCTAAGTTATTTCATCCATTAAAAATATATCTTCTATATTTTTATAAATATTCTTATGTTTTTCTGAAACAGAAAGGAATATTAGAATAAAAACAATTTTATCAGTATGCATTTTAACGTTAAAAGTTGTATTATAATTCTGATAAAAAGTAAACAAATTCAAACGTACCACAGAAATCATACAAGCGAAGGTAAAGCAAAGAGCAATAAAAAAACTTAACAGGAGAAAAAGACCAATACTTACAAACAATCATGTATTAACTATAGACTATTTGTTTACCCTATAAAGAGTAAACAACTCCATAATATTTTGTCTAAGTTAATGAGACACACTTGAAATGTTAGCAATAGACAAAAAGTTAAAAGAGAGTATTAAGCCTATCACGCCCATGCAAATAAAAGAAAACTGAGATTGTAATAAAAGATACAGTAGATTTCAGAACAAAAATACCTATAATTAAAAAAACCATTACATAATTTCAACAATATTTGTTCCAAAAATTTCTAAGAAATACTAGTTAAGTATTAGATGAAATGTAATCTATCAGAGACTTCAATCCTTATCAAAATCTGGGTAGAATGGTACATAAATAAAGCAGAGTCAAGTACAGTTACAACAAAATATTTAAAAGAGAAATCCTGTTCTTCAGTGATTCTTATTCTTTTTTTGGATCACTGTTCCTTTTGAGAATTTGATTACGTATACAGGACCCCTCTTAAGATAAATTTTGCCAACAGTTTCAGGTATTCAAGAACTTCCTGAAGCTAGGTTAGCATCTGCTAGTACACATTAAGATCATATCAGCTAACATTTATACGCACTTCTCACGTGCTAGGCATTATAGGAAGCACTTTATATACATTTTCATTTGATCCTTATAGCAACCTTATAAAGTAGGAACTACTCTTATCAACATTAACAACCTGTGAAATCAACACTATCATTATTTCCATGTTATAGATCAGGAGAGTGAAGCTTAGAGATGCTGTTACTTATCCAACGTCACACAGCCAATAAGCAGAAGAGATGGGATTTACATCCTTATCTCTCTGATCCTAAGTTTCCAGGTCTTAATCACTATGATATACTGTCTCTCACTAAGGTCTTTCCAAATTAATTACAAAATCAATATACCTGAAAAGAGAGATAGAAACATATCCCAAAGTGTATCTAATCCCATTTTTTATTTATACCACCATCATTGCAAAAGAGAATTTGTAGTAGTAACAGAGATACACACAAAATAAAAAATAAACATAGGAATGTGTGTGAGTTTGGGGGGAGGTAAGAAAGTGAAATGAACTAGAGGTAGAGCCAGAACCAAAAATGGGAATCATTAGGTCATCTACGATTGATACAGAGGTGAGCCATATATTTGCCTCTGAACAACACAGTAGTCAGAGAAAAGAAGGATTTAATCAACACTGTTTTACCTGGTACTGAATTGTAGAAAAAGATCTTTTTTGGGGAACACTGTGTAGACAATATCCTCAACGATATTATACAATAGTGACTTTAAGATAAATGTTTCTTACAAGAAGTTTCTTACAAATTTCTGGATGTAGGCTAAAGCATGATGTCAAAGCGTAGGTTGGAAAAGACAACTCTATCCAGGGTACGATGCAGTCTGTGTATGAAACTCTGCAATGATCTGGATTGGGCTGAGGATAAAATGTAGAATATATAGGGAAATGGACAGACTGTACATCCTTCAGATAATCTTTCTGGCAATTAAGCTTTTGAATTTAACAAGTGAGGGTTTATTTTCTCTGACAAGAACTTGGAATACAGAAATTCTACATGGTTTAGTACGCCAGATTCATATGCATGGACAATCAAGCAGAGGGTAAAATGGATAACTTATGGAAGCTAGGGGCCCTGAACAAGACAGATGTCTGCATTTTAGACTTTCCACCGAAGTGAGCTGAAGGAAGACCTATAGATAGAAATAACATCTAACTCACACTGTTGTGTAAATATGTAATCTTTGAGACATGGCTGAAATCCAAACAAAATTTTCTTTGTTTTTGTTAAATAAGAATGTTGCTACAATATAACAGGATTATGGAAAGCTGCCAAAGCAGTCCTTGAGAAACCATATTGCTCTAAATGCCTTTATTAGTTTACAAAATAATAAATTATCTATACTTATCTAAACATGGAACAAAGTAAGAACCTTAAATATGTAAGAAAATCAAAAAATGAAAGAGCAGAAATAAACTATTCAAATTAACAATCCTAACATTTGAAAAGTAAGAGTTGCTACTTTGAAAAAGAGAGCCAAATTACAGCACTGTTCTAGTTGCTAAAAGAATAAAATCTAAATTGAAAAAAAATAAGTAATGAAAAAGATAACATAAAAGATACTTAAGTGCTCTGTAAACTGAGACTGGGGTAGACAGTTCTAGATGTAATTACTAAAACCCCTAACTCATGCTTACTTAAAAAAAAAAAAAAAAGGAAAAAACAAAACTGATTTTTTTTTTTTTTTTGCTGAGGAAGATTGGCCCTGGGCTAACATCCATGCCCACCTTCCTCTATTTCATGTGTGGGATGCCTGCCACAGCATGGCTTGATGAGCGGTATGTAGGTCTGTGCCTGGGATCCAAACCTGCGAAGCCCGGGCCCCAAAGCAGAGTGCACGAACTTAACCACTATGCCACCAGGCGGCCCAAAACAAAACTGATTTTGAAGAAAATTAACATTATGGAAGCTGAGAGTCTTTGTGAAAACTACTTAATGGTCTATCAGTAAGACAACAGTTAAATTTTGGCATATGATGAAATGTTGTGCAGCCTTGAAAAGAGTTTTTAACAGCATGAGAAAATGCTTTACTAATAAAAGGGGAAAAGCAGGATATAACAGTATATTTATATTGAGTTCCAAATACAGGTAAGTGTAAGTGATGACATTACTGGTTTTTAAAAAAAATTTAAATCGTATTCTTTCATATTGCCAAGTTTTAACAATCAGAAAAAAATTTTTATAATAAGGTTAATATGGTTAACTGCCTATAAAACAGCAATTCTAATGGAAATAAAATCAGTTAATGGGGAAAGTAAAACAAAAC
The DNA here is from genome assembly GCF_020826845.1 of Diceros bicornis minor. Classification (NCBI taxonomy): domain Eukaryota; kingdom Metazoa; phylum Chordata; class Mammalia; order Perissodactyla; family Rhinocerotidae; genus Diceros; species Diceros bicornis. The sequence continues at coordinate 3,042,151 of NC_080763.1, read as the reverse complement.
CAAGGAAATTTAACAACAATCTTCCGCCAAATGGATAATGGAAGAACTTGTTCAAATTTTCTAAGAACAGCCTATTATATATATATTTTATAGGAACAAGCCCATGTCAAAATATGATGATCAAGATATTAGCAACTAACATTTATTTTTAGTGCCAGCCAGTATACTATGGCTTTCCACACATTATCATTTTATCCTTGCAACACTACTATGGAGATAGTTACTATAATTTTCTCCAGTTTAAAGATGGACAGAAAGGTTCAAGTCATCGAGTTAATAAATGGCAGAGCTCTGATTTAAACAGGCAATATGACTTTAGAGGTTGAGTTATCACTATTTTGTATTACACAGTTTGTGTTACCTATGTCAGTTTACGAGATAAACATGCTTATATTCTAAAACCTGACAAGGACATCCCCCCAAAAAAAAGAAAAAAAGATTGGTTAATTTTACTTCAAGTCTAGGTTTAACAAAATTTTAAATAATATCATAATAACTGAAATACAAAACATTAAAGGAAATGATAAAATAAAGAGTTTACCTCAAAAATTCAAGGAACATATGGAAATCTAGTCAAATAATTTACTATATTTGTAGGATAAAAAGAAAAACAAAATTGTAGCAATGTGAATAGTTGCTGAGAAGGATTTAATAATATTAAACATCTATTCTTTACTAAACACACACAAAACTTATGAAGGCTATCATTCTTAATAAAGGTAACATATTTCAACATAAACAGAAAACATATATGCCAAATATATAAAGAATGAATACTCAGATTCTGCTCTATAAATCATTGAGAAATATTTTACGCATACAGAAATGTAGATAGTAAATCTCTACATGAAAACATATATGCATATCAATTAAATAAATTTAAATTAAAACGTTTAAGGCAAATATTAATGAAAATAACAAAATAAAATTTGAACTCAAATACTGATGGAGCAGAGGAAATGAGGTACAGTTTTACACCGATGATAGCATTATAAAATGGTTTATTCTTTTGGAGAGTAGTATGACAAAATCTAGTAAGAATATATGTAGAATAATGTTATTAATAAGCATACAATCATACTCATGCAAATTACAACTACTTAAAAATATGTACCTAAAAGATTACAGTCATGCATCACTTAACAACGGGGATACGTCTGAGAAATGCGTCCTTAGGTGATTTTGTTGTTTTGTGAACATCACAGAGTGTACTTACACAAACCTAGATGGTATAGCCCACTACACACATAGGCTGTATGGTACTAATCTTATGAGGCCACTGTCATATATTCGGTCCATTGTTGACCAAAATGTCGTTAAGTGGGGCATGACTGTGTAAGTAAATACAGGGCGATGTAAATGGAGTCAGTGCATGGTTATAAAGAACAATGATTACTAGCAGAGACCTGTGGTCAGTGTTGAGTTTGAATCCTAGTTCAACTATGTGACCTTGGGCATTTGTATTGATTAAATTTGCTCTTGACATAACCAGGTTGTGAAAGTTCATTTGGTTACTAGGGTAAAGCTGCTCTGGCAAAGACTGTATGCAAACATGGAAATGTATCTATTCAACAAATAATTATTGAACACCTAGTATATGCCAGGCATTATTTTAGACAAAAGGGATAGAAAAATGAACAACACAGATGAGGGAACTTCTTTCAGAGTTTACACTTGAGGAGGCAGAAGCGAAAATAAGTATGCAAACAAATGAACAAATAATTTTGGCTACTGACGAATGCTACGAGGATAATAAAAGAAGGTGATGGATATGGTAATCAGAATGGGGAGATAACCTTAGTTGGGTGGTCAGGAAAGGCAGCTTTGAAAAAGTGACATCTGAGCTGAGGCCTGAATGCAAAGAAACCATCACATGCATATCTGTAGGAAGTACAATTTAGGCAGAAGGAACAACATATATAAAGGCTATGGCTGGAATGAACTTGGTATGTGTTCTGTGGTGATGAACTGGGGGAAAGGTCCACGTGACAGCAACAGCGAAGAGGAGAGTGGTGGGAGGTGAGGTCAGAAAGCTAGGCAGGGCCAGGTCACACAAGAGCTTCTAAGCCATACTTCCTCTGCCTCTTAAGCATCCCCCCCACCCTGCTTCTTTTCCAAAATAGGGATAAGACCACCTCATAGAATTATGAGATAATGTGAATAGCAACTAGAACAGTGCCTGGTGCATAGTAGATACCAATAGTTATACTCATTAGGTTTCTTTTCCTGTCAAGTTGCTCAAACAGAAAAAAATAGATAGAAGAAATTTTTTAAGTGAAAAAGTTGACAGGAGTTAGTGTTAGGAAACAAAGAATGAAGAAACAATCAGAGTATTCCAAATTAGAGTCTGAATCAATGGGAGAACAATGACAATGACCAAGGTAGAGAGACAGAGGTGCAGCTCGTGGGTGGGAAGAGAATGAGGTAGGTAGGCTGGAGAAAATACCCAAAACGAGGTAGAAAATATCCAAAAATCCAAAATGAGGTACCTAACAGGATAGAAATAAAAATCTCTAGGTCATCATTCAAATAAAATTAATTGACCCTCAAGTGTGAGGCACCAAGGGAGATATGAACAATAAATGGGTCTGCCTTCTAAGATCTCAGAAATTAGTCAGAAAAATTAGTACACACAAATGCTACACAGTATAAACTGATATGTGCCCTGAGAGGAACAAATAAAATTTTTAGAGAATCGGACACAGAGTTATTTCTAAATTTTATTTTGGAGATGGAAGAGAAGGGACCAAATTCAGTTGATAAAAAGGGGAAACATTAGAGTTCTGTCTTTCAAGTTGGGTAAGATATGGACAAGCAGGTATACGCAGTGGGAGGGGAAAGCGTTCCTGGAAGATGAAACAGGCTAAGGACGGAGAGCCAGGAAAGCACACTGTGGGCCACGCAGAAATCAGGTAGGTAAGATTTCGTTGAGACAAATTACGGAGGATCTCATTATCACATGATATGTGGAAGAAGGAAGGAAGCATAAAAAGACAAAACAGAGGACCAAAGTCTGAGCTTTAAGGAAATGCTATAGGGATAGCAAGAAACAGTCAGTTCAAAAGTGGAGGAGGTAGATGCTCAACAGACATTTGTTGATTGAATAAAAGAAATGGCCATCACGGTATATTGTCATAGAGTTCAAAAATCAAAATGAGCCTAGTGATTTTACAAGAACATGAAAGCAAGATGACGTGCTGTTTGAATAAAAGTTTATAACCTAGTTAGAAAGATCAAGAACTACATAAGAGTACAATACAATACAATGTAGTATCTCATATGATATTTTATTTATCTTTATACGTATGTATTTGAACATGTCTCTCTGTAGTGTTCCTAGAGAATTCTGAATCCACGCAGCTTTTAAATTTAATACTTTTAAAATAATAATAAAGTGAATAACTTTCGGGCCGGCCCCGTGGCTTAGTGGTTAAGTGCACGTGCTCCGCTGCTGGCGGCCCGGGGTTCGGATCCCGGGCGCACACCAACTCACCGCTTCGCCGGCCACACTGAGGCCGCGTCCCACATACAGCAACTAGAAGGATGTGCAACTATGACCTACAACTATCTACTGGGGCTTTGGGGGGGAAAAAAAATAAATAAAATTATAAAAAAAAAAAGTGAATAACTTTCATATGATAGTTAGGGGAAGATGTTTGAAATAATTCTGGAGGAGTTATCAGATGAACTTTTCTTCTCAGATTGGCAACTTTACTATATTCAGCGAGTTATCTATTTCAAAGCAAGTAAAACCGAACTTAGAAAATTGCTAGGGGGCCAGCCCCGTGGCTTAGCAGTTAAGTGCGCGCGCTCCGCTACTGGCGGCCCGGGGTTCGGATCCTGGGTGAGCACCGACGCACCGCTTCTCCGGCCATGCTGAGGCTGCGTCCCACATACAGCAACTAGAAGGATGTGCAACTATGACATACAACTATCTACTGGGGCTTTGGGGGAAAATAAATAAATAAATAAAATTATAAGCAATATACTTACCTTTGATTCGAGGTAGACATTTGCTGATGACATTTTTGTGACTTTGCACATGTAACTAACTAAAGATACAGCACAAAGAATAAATAGGCTATCGTTAATTAATGCCCGAACAAACACAGTCCATTTCAACTGATTTTCTGGGACATCTCCATGGACTAGCATTGCACAAGTCAAGTTCACCACTAAAAAGAGAAGGCTTGCCAATATAAAGCCCAAATGCAGTAGAATTCTGAAAGAAAAAGATGAGTTTATTAGGTGTTTATAAAACTGAGAAATTAAATTTGATTCTGAATTAGTATGTTACTTTAGGTACAACAATTCCTTCAGCTTAAAATGTTTGTAATTTCATTAAATACAAATTTAACGATCACTCAGAGTTACTTGGCCTATTTTTGCTGTTATGACATTAGGATCTAAACCATTTTAAAACAGCATGATATTTTAAAGCATTGACTTAAAAATAATCTCATGTGGACTTCAATTCAGTTGCCTCTACCAGGAAGAATAATATAGGACTATTTTAACACTATTTCAAGTAATCCTGAGTTTTTCATTTTTATAACTAGTAAGCATATTTTACTGACTTTTCCAGTTCAAGAATTACCAGGCTTTTATAATTTGCCTGGAAGATTAACAGACTGTATCTAAGTTTAAATAGATCACTAATATTAAATTTAAGAGGTAAGGGAAAGGTGTTTTAAATAATGTTCAATCTTATGAATGTCCGATTATCTATAGCAAACATTACTTTCAAACATGACTAAAGAACCAACAGGGACAGTATATGTAGAGTTTCAAGCACTCATCAATACCTCATCTTCTTATAAAGTTGCATATTTACTATGCATAGAGAGCAACTCTGAAAATGAAATGCTTAACTACTTCCCCCCAAGAAAAGTTAGACCACCTTGTAACAACTCTTACTTCAGGTAAGGTGTGGCTATCTGTATCAAGTAGCTATAACAGCTATCCCAGTTCAAATACATTTATATCCCAAGTTAATGTGTTCCAGAAATTTATCTGCATGCTAATATCTTCTATTTTGGGTCACTTTCAACAGTGGGAATCATAGTGTTGTCTACCTTTAGAAATGTTTTACACAAGGTAAACTGAAGATAATGTGTAAAGTAATCTGTAACAAGCAATCTTTGTCAAGTGTACATGCAAAGCACCAAGATTTTAGTTTGAAAAATTTAGATCTTATTCTCTCAGATTAAATAATAAAAATAATTATACAGTTTGAAGTCCAAAATAGACCTTGAAATTATTCATATATCCATGGGATTATACTAGTTTAGGAAACCAAAGTACAGACAGGGTAAATGACTTGCATAGTTGGCAAGTCAGAGGGAAAACTGGTCTGAAACCCAAGCCTCCTGACTTGCCAGCTTGGCACTCTCATTATTGAGGTTAATCAGTACTGAAACATTACTTACTTCATGGAACTATACTACAGATTCTCACCCCAAACAGCATAATCTAACTTTATTATTTGTGGACTATACGAAACTACGTCTAACACCTGAAGTGGGACAAGTGGCAGAGCTGCAAAAAAAAAAAAAAAGGTCATAGGCGGCAATATGGCTGAAGGAGGAGACTGTGGGTTATTCAACTCACTTTCTATGAACTAATCCAACTACTTGATTTTCTATACAAACTGCTAAGGCATCCTCAACTACCACACCCTCCTACCTCGAGAAGCCTACTGTGAAAAAAATGTAGATCTTGCTACTCATGAAACTTACTTGTGTTTGTCAAGTTCAGTGGCACATCTGACTTTACATATAACCTATAGGGAGAGTATAAAAAGAAAGTTTTGAAAACATGTAATATAATATTCTTAAATTTGTTTTGACTTTGTGTTTCAAAGTGATACCACTCCCAATAATAACAGATAGCAAGTAAAGTTCAAATGTTAACAGCTGCACTACCATGAAGCAAAATAGCCAAGTTACCAAAGGCTTAAAACAATAAATTAATACCTATCTTTGTTATAGTCTTTTTTAAAAATTGAGATATAATTGACATACAACATTATATTAGTTTCAGGTGTACTACATAATGATTTGATATTTGCATATATTGAAACATGATCACAATAAGTCCAGTTAACGTCCACTCCCATACATAGTTACAATTTTTTTCTTGTGATGAGAACTTTTAAGATTTATTCTCTTAGCAACTTTCAAATACACAATACAGTGTTATTAACTATAGTTACCATGCCATACATTACATCCCATGACTGACTTATTTTATAGCTGGAAGTTTGTATCTTTTAACCACCTTTACCCATTTCACCCACCCTCCCAACCCCCACCCCCTGGCAACAACCAATCTGTTCTCTGTATCTATGTTTCTTTTTTTTTTTTTTCAAGATTCCGCTGTAAGTGAGATCATACAGTATTTGTCTTTCTCTGATTTATTTCACTTAGCATAATGCCCTCAAGGTCCATCCATGTTGTTGCAAATGGCAAGATTTCCTTCCTTTTTATGGCTGAATAATATTCCATTGTATATTTATATATACATACATTTTCTTTAACCATTCATCCACTGATGGAAATTTGTTTCCATATCTTGGCTATTGTAAATAATGCTGCAATGAACACGGGAGTGCATATATCTTTTTGAGTTAGTGTTTTTATTTTCTTCAGATAAATACCCAGAAGTAGAATTGCTGGATTTCTTAAATTTCTACCTTTAAAAATTTAAACGGAATTAATTCAGTTTAGACATTCATTGAACTTTTATTATGAGCCAGATATTGTGCTGGATGGCTTGCCACCTATTCTAAACTTCATCATATTACTCATGCCTTGTCCTAAAACGAAACTACTTACTTAAATATGAGTATGGCTGAGTGTTATCCAAAGATTATTTTCCCTTAAGATGACATGAAATAGTAAAAGGAAACAAGGGACGAAAAAATAAACACAAATATAATGAACATATATCATATTTAATAAACTTCCTTCCTTCACAAAGCCTTGCAAAAGGCAGGTCCCCAAATACTTGTTGAATCAAGTTAAGCAGATAGGTAAGTAGAATTTGAAATAAACATGGTAAATTCTGAGAGCATAGTGTGGAAGGTCTCAATTACTTACTGGTGAATTTGGACTTTATTATTTAGATAGTATGAAGATACTGAAGATTTTTATGAAGGCACTCCAAAATAGGGAATTTCATCAATCTGGCATCAATGTACAGGCTACTACAGAGAAACTACAGACTAGAAGTAGAAAGACTAGTTACAACACTACTGAAATAGGGTATGAATTTTGGGGGCCTGGAAAGAAAGAGGCAAATACAAAACATTATAAAGGAAAATAGTCTAAGTACTTGATAATTAGTAAGTTAACATTTACTGAGCACACACTATGAAGGGTGCCATGGATTCAAAAACATAGTAACTGTTTCTGTTCTCAAGGGGCTCAATGTATGGAAGAAATAAACCATCTATTTTGACACATTGTGACACCAATGCAAAACATGCTATCACAACACCTAGGAAGCGAGAAAGACTAATTCAGTCCAGGAAATGGTAAGAGGTAAGGGGAAAAGGGAAAGACTGTATAAAGAGTCAGGGAGGACTTCTCAAAGGAAGTCACATTTGAGCCAAGTTATGAAGGGTAAATGAGGTTTAGGTAAAGACTCAGACAAAGACAGCAGCCTGTGCATCTACTCATATCTATCATATTTTGGTTAACAGTACCACCATCTACCAGAAGCTGAATGTGATGGAGGAGTCTAAAATATTATACTATTAGTCTCTATATTGTACCACTTAAAACATTCTCAGATGCATCTTTTTCTCTGTCTTCACCACTACAGTGGATTATTACAACAGCCTTTTAATGGGTCTCTCTTGTCTCCATTCTTCATCTATATCTTGAGATGATAACTGTTCATTTTTCTACTTTTCCTTGTCTCTCTCTATATGATTTTCTAAAATTGTAGTAAAATACACAAATAACACAAAATTTACCATTTAACCATTTTTAAGTGTACAGTTAAGTGATATTAAGTACATTCACATTGTTGTACAACCGTCACCACCAACTATCTCCAGAACTTTTTCATCCTCCCATACTGAAACTCCATACGCATTAAACAATAATTCTCCATTCCTCCCTCCTCTAGCCCCCTGCACCCACCATTCTATATTCTGTCTCCATGAATTTGACTACTCTAGGCATCTCATGTAAGGGGAATCATACAATATTTGTCCTTTTGTTACTGTCTTATTTCACTTAGCATAATATCTTCAAGGTTCATCCATGTTGTAGCAGGTGTCAGAATTTCCTTCCTTTTTAAGGTTGAATAATATTCCATTGTATGTATATACCACATTTTGTTTATCCATTCATTCATCAATGGACACACTTGAGTAGCTTCCATCTTTTGGATATTGTGAATAATGCTGCTATAAATATGTTCTACATATGAACATGTTGTATATATGATTTAAAAAAATCATTTGAGAGTAAGTTGCATATGTGATGCTCCTTTACCCCTAAATACTTCAATGTATACTTCCTTAAGAAAGGAAATTATCTCATGTAAGCACAGTACAATTGCAAAAATCATAAAAATGGAATATTGACACAATACTATTATCTAATCAGCAGACCTTATTCAGATTTTGCCAATTGTCCCAGTAATGCCGTTTATGCGGGAAAAAAAATCCAGGATTATGCATTACATACAGATTTCATGTGCATTTAATCTCCTTTAATTCTCACTTTTTTCCTTTGTCTTTCATGATATTCACCATTTTGAAGAGTACAGACCAGTGATTTTGTAGAGTGCTTCTCAGTCTATCTGATGTTACCTTATGATTAGATTCAGGAAATGCATTTTGGTAGGAATATTACAGAAATGATGCTGCTGTATTCTTCTCAGTGCATTATATCAGGAGGCTCATGATGTTAATTTGTACCATTACTGTGATGTTAACTTTGATCAACTGGTTAAGGTGGTATCTACCAGGTTTCTCCATTATTAAGTTAATATTTTTCCCATTGTAATAAGTATCATGTGGAGAGATACTATTTAGAGACTACGTAAATATCTTTTATTCGTCAAACTTTCATCCACTAGTTTTAGACTAAATTATTATTATGATGGAGCAACTTCTTTTTATTTTTTATTTTATTTTTTAAAAATTTTTTGTTTATTGCAGTAACATTGGATTATAACATTGTATAAATTTCAGGTTTATATCATTATACTTCTATTTCTGCATAGATGACATCATGTTCACCAACCAAATACTAATTACAACCCATCACCACACATGTGCCGAATTATCCCTTTTACCCTCCTCCCTCCCTCTTCCCCTCTTATAACCACCAATCCAATCTCTGTCTCTATATGTTTGTTTATTGTTGTTATTATCTACTACTTATTGAAGGAAATCAGAGGGTATTTGACCTTCTGCCTCTGACTTATGTCACTTTGCATAATGCCCTCAATGTCCATCGATGTTGTCACAAATGGCTGGATTTCATCGTTTCTTACGGCTGAGTAGTATTCCACTGTGTGTATATACCACATCTTCTTTATCCATTCGTCCCTTCATGGGCACTTAGGTTGCTTCCAGGTCTTGGCTATTGTGAATAACGCTGCAATGAACACAGGGGTGCATGTATCTTTATGTGCTGTTGTTTTCAAGTTCTTTGAATAAATACCCTGCAGTGAAATAGGTGGATCGTATGGTAGTTCTATCCTTGATTTTTTGAGGAATCTCCATACTGTTTTCCATAGTGGCTGCACCAGTTTGCACTCCCACCAGCAGTGTATGAGAGTTCCCTTCTCTCCACATCCTCTCCAACATGTTGTTTCCTGTCATGTTAATTATAGCCATTCTGACCGGTGTGAGGTGATATCTCATTGTAGTTTTGATTTGCATTTCCCTGATAGTTAATGATTTTGAACATCTTTTCATGTGTCTGTTGGCCATCTGTATATCTTCTTTGGGGAAATGTCTGTTCAAGTCTTTTGCCCATTTTTTAATTGGGTTGTTAGTTTTTTTTGTTGTTGAGGTGTATGAGTTCTTTATATATTTTGGAGAGTAAGCCCTTATCAGATGTATGGTTTGCAAATACCTTCTCCCAATTGTTAGGTTGTCTTTTCGTTTTGCTGATGGTTTCCTTTGTTGTGCAGAAGCTTTTTAGTTTGATGTAGTCCCATTTGTTTATTTTTTCTATTGTTTCTCTTGCCCAGTCAGACATGGTGCTTGAAAATATGTTGCTAAGACTGATGTCAAAGAGCGTACTGCCTATGTTTTCATCTAGAAGTTTTATAGTTTCAGGTCTTACATTCAAGTCTTTAATCCATTTTGAGTTAATTTTGGTGTATGGTGTAAGGTAAGGGTCTACTTTCATTTTTTTGCATGTGGCTGTCCAGTTTTCCCAACACCATTTGTTGAAGAGACTTTCTTTTCTCCATTGTATGTTCTTGGCTCCTTTGTCAAACATTAGCTGTCCATAGATGTGTGGGTTTATTTCTGGGCTGTCGATTCTATTCCACTGATCTGTGTGTCTGTTTTTGTGCCAATACCATGCTGTTTTGGTTACTATAGCTCTGTAGTATATTTTGAAATCAGGGAGTGTGATACCTCCAGCTTTGTTCTTTTTTCTCAGGATTCCTTTACCTATTCGGGGTCTTTTGTTGTTCCATATAAATTTTAGGATTCTTTGTTCTACGTCTGTGAAAAATGTTGTTGGAACTTTGATAGGGATTGCATTGAATCTACAGATGGCTTTAGGAAGGATGGACATCTTAACTATGTTAATTCTTCCAATCCAAGAGCATGGAATGTCTTTCCATTTCTTTGTGTCTTCTTCAATTTCTTTCAGCAATGTTTTCTAGTTTTCCGCGTACAGCTCTTTCACTTCTTTGGTTAAGTTTATTCCCAGGTATTTTATTCTTTTTGCTGCAATTGTAAATGGGATAGTATTCTTAATTTCTCTTTCTGCTACTTCGTTCTTAGTGTATAGAAATGCAACTGATTTTTGTATGTTGATTTTGTATCCTGCCATTTTACCATATTCGTTTATTACTTCTAAAAGTTTTCTGGTGGATTCTCTAGAGATTTCTATATATAAAATCATGTCATCTGCAAATAGTGACAGTTTCACTTCTTCCTTTCCAATTTGGATCCCTTTTATTTCTTTCTCTTGCCTGATTGCTCTGGCTAGGACTTCCAGTACTATGTTAAATAGGAGCGGTGACAGTGGGCATCCCTGTCTGGTTCCTGCTCTTAGAGGGATAGCTTTCAGTTTTTCACCATTGAGGATGATATTAGCTGTGGGTTTGTCATATATGGTCTTTATTATGTTTAGGTACTTTCCTTCTATACCCATTTTATTCAGAGTTTTTATCATAAACGGATGCTGTATCTTGTCAAATGCTTTCTCTGCATCTATTGAGATGATCATGTGATTTTTATTCTTCATTTTATTAATGTGGTGTATCATGTTGATTGATTTGCGAATGTTAAACCACGCCTGCATACCTGGAATAAATCCCACTTGATCATGGTGTATAATCTTTTTAACGTATTGTTGTACGCGATTTGCTAGTATTTTGTTGGGGATTTTTGCATCGATGTTCATCAGTGATATTGGCCTGTAATTTTCTTTTTTTGTGTTGTCCTTGTCTGGTTTTGGTATCAGGGTAATGTCAGCTTCGTAGAATGAGTTAGGGAGCTTCCCCCCCTCCTCAATTTTTTGGAAGAGTTTGAGAAGAATAGGTATTAAGTCTTCTTTGAATGTTTGGTAGAATTCACCAGGGAAGCCGTCTGGTCCTGGACTTTTATTTTTGGGGAGGTTTGTGATTACTGTTTCGATCTCCTTACTGGTGATTGGTGTATTCAAATTCTCTACTTGTTCTTGATCCAGTTTTGGAAGGTTGTATGATTCTAAGAATTTATCCATTTCTTCCAGATTGTCAAATTGGTTGGCATATAGCTTTTCATAGTATTCTCTTATAATCTTTTTTATTTCTGAGGTGTCTGTTGTAATTTCTCCTCTTTCATTTCTGATTTTACTTATTTGTGCCTTCTCTCTTTTTTTCTTGGTGAGTCTAGCTAAAGGTTTGTCAATTTTGTTGATCTTTTCAAAGAACCAGCACTTGGCTTTATTAATTTTTTCTATTGTTTTTTTTTTGTCTCTATTTCATTTATTTCTGCTCTGATTTTTATTATTTCCCTTCTTCTACTGATTTTGGGCTTTGTTTGTTCTTTTTCCAGTTCCTTTAGGTGCATTGTTAGATTGTTTATTTGAGATTTTTCTTGTTTGTTATGATAGGCCTGTATTGCTATAAACTTCCCTCTTAGAACCGCTTTGGCTGTATCCCATAAATTCTGGTATGTTGTATTTTCATTTTCATTTGTCTCCAGGTATTTTTTGATTTTTTCTTTGATTTCTTCATTGACCCAGTCGGTGTTCAATAGCATTTTGTTTAATCTCCACGTATTTGTGGCTTTTCTGATTTTCTTCCTATAGTTGATTTCTAGTGTTATACCGTTGTGGTCAGAAAAGAAGCTTGGTATTATTTCAATTTTCTTAAATTTACGTAGACTTGTTTTGTGGCCTAATATGTGATCAATCCTGGAGAATGTTCCATGTGCAATGAAAAGAACGTATATTCTTCGGTTTTTGGATGGAATGCTCTGTATATATCTACTAGGTCCATCTGTTCTAGTGTGTCATTTAAGGCCAATGTTTCCTTATTAATCTTCTGTTTGGACGATCTATCCATTGCTGTAAGTGGAGTGTTAAATCCCCTACTATTATTGTGTTACTGTCTATTTCTGTTTTTATGTCTGTTAATAATTGCTTTATATATTTAGATGCACCTACATTGGGTGCGTAGATATTCACAAGTGTTATATCCTCTTGTTGGATTGTTCCCTTGATCATTATGTAATGCCCTTGTCTCTTTTTACAGTTTTTGTTTTAAAGTCTATTTTGTCTGATATGAGTACTGATATCCCAGCATTCTTTTCATTGCCGTTTGCACGGAGTATCTTTTTCCATCCCTTCACTTTCAGTTTGTGAGTGTCTTTAGGTCTGAAGTGTGTCTCTTGTATGCAGCATATATATGGGTCTTGTTTTTTTATCCAATCAGCCACCCTATGCCTTTTAATTGGAGCATTTAGTCCATTGACGTTTAAAGTAGCTATTGATAAGTATGTACTTACTGCCATGTTTTAACTTTTTATTTTCTCAGTGTTTTAGTAGTCCTTCTCTGTCCCTTTCTTCTTCTATACAAAATTGATGGTCTCTTTAGTTTGACCTCTGTCTGAAAGTTCTACTCTTTAACTCCCCTCCTCCCTCCTTTTATGTTTTTGATATCATACCTAACTTATTTTTCGTCCATTTGTATCCATTACCGTCTTATCATGGAAATAGATAATTTTTCCTATTTGTGGTCTTCTCTTTTCCCCTTAAATCAGTCCCTTTAACATTCCTTGTAGCACTGGTTTCTTGGTGACAAACTCCTTTAATTTTTGCTTGTCTGGGAAATTTTTGATCTCTCCTTCCATTTTGAATGATAACCTTGCAGGGTAGAGAATTCTTGGCTGTAAGTTTTTTCCTTTTAGCATTTTAAATATATCATGCCATTCTCTTCTAGCCTGTAAGGTTTCTGCTGAGAAGTCAGCTGATAGCCTTATGGGGTTTCCTTTATATGTAACTTGACATTCTCTTGCAGCTTTTAGAATTCTCTCTTTATCTTTAATTCTGGACATTTTGATTATGATGTGTCTTGGTGTGGGCCTCTTTGGGTTTATCTTGTTTGGGGCTCTCTGTGCTTCCTGTACTTGGATGTCTGTTTCCTCCCTTAGGTTAGGGAAGTTTTCATCTATTATTTCTTGAAATAGATTCTCTGCCCCTTTGTCTCGCTCTTCTCCTTCCAGGACACCTATAACACGGATGTTAGTGCACTTGATGTTGTCCCAGAGGTCCCTTAGACTGTCCTCACTCTTTTTAATTCTTTTCTCTTTTACCTGTTCAGCTTGTGTAGTTTCTTCTAGTCTTTCGTCCAGCTCACAGATCCGTTCTTCTGTATCCTCTACTCTGCTTTTGAGTCCCTCTAGTGAATTTTTCATTTTCAGTATTGTATTCTTCATTTCTGATTGGTTCTTTTTTATATCTTCCATTTCTTTGTTGACATTCTCACTGAGTTCATCTATTCTTCTCCCCAGATCAGTGAGCATCCTTAACACTCTTAGTTTGAACTCTCTGTCGGGTAGGTTCCTCATTTCTGTTTCACTTAGTTCCTTTTCTGGGGTTTTGTCCTGTTACCTTACTTGGAATGTATTCCTTTGCCTCCTCATTTTGCCTCTTTCCCTGTGCTTGTGTCTACGTATTAGGTAGGTCAGCTACGTTGCCTGCTCTTGGATAGGTGACCTTATATAAGTGATAGCTTAACAGGCTTGCAGTGTGCTTCCCTCAGTTCTCAATGTTCCAGGGGTGACCCCTATGTGGTCTACCTGTGTCCTTCTGTTGTGGCCTGTTTGCTCTCCCTGTAGGCGCCCAGGGAGGCCGAGCTATGCTCCTGGCCAGCTGTTGTAATGATCAGCTGCTTGTAGTTGTTGTGGGCCCTTCAGTCTCTTTGTTAGGTGTGGGGAGCCCCAGCACAGTTGGCTGCAAGTTCTAGTACCACATTTGTGTTGCAGTATTTCTTTTAAGTGAGTAGGCCCCCAGCGTGACAGGTTGTTAGGCTCAGGGCCTAAGCCTCCAGCCTTTAATTCTCTTTTCAGCTCTCTGATGATTGCAGCTGGGTGGGACTGGCCTCAGGTACGGGAGTACCCAATTGTTTCAGGCTTTAGAAGGTGGAGCAAACCCCCATGTGGGCCTTTGAGAAGCACAAGTCTTCTGCAGCTGACAAGCCCTGCCGCCCACAGGTCCACACACACAGTCAACACAGTCCTGCCCCGTGTGTGTGCCCCGAACTCCCGAAGTGGACCCAGTCTCTCCACGGTGGAAGCCCCAAACACTCCACCACTGCCCCACACTTTTCACCCACTCTTTGTGCATGCCCTGCCCCACTGATGTCGTCTCAGTTGCCAGGCTGCAGAGAATCCAGTCACCAATCTATGCCCACAAGTTGCCTGAGGGCTTGTTGTTGGGTCGGGCCAGTCTCTAGGGTGGGCTGCCTGCCCTGGCTGAGCTGGATTAAATCGGTGCTCTAGCGGGTGGGGCAGACCCTGGGCTAGCAGGCCCCAGGGAGGACTCCCATGGAGTCTGTGTCAGCACGCCCACACCAGGCCACAACAATGGCTGCCGCAATGTCCCAGTCCCTGGAGAGGTCTCACTTCTCAGCGAGATGCACACAGGGCCTATTAGGTGAGTCTCTTTTCACCAAAGCACTGTGCACCTTTCTTTCTGGTGATTTTAGGTCGCTTTCTGAAACGGGTGAGTTTGCACGTGGGCCCTTTAAGAGCCAGTTTTAGTTTCTTTGTGAACCGGGTTTTCTGGGGGTACTCCCCAATGTTTTAGTAGCAGGCAAAGTCAGATATTATGCCACTTGTCTTGATTGTGCTGGGTCCACAAAATGGCCCCAGCAGGGGCGCTCCCCAGCTCAGGGCTCCGCGCCTCCAGGGAGGCTGCGTACCTGTGAGCTGCTCCCGGCGGCCGTGAAGCTGGCGGCTTGTGAAGGCAGCGTTTTTCATCTCCAGAAGGGAGTTTCTGCCTCTCTACCTCAGTTAGGATTGTCCGTTGTTGCAGGAGTTCCTCTTATCCAGTTTTCAGTTCTGTCTCAGGGGTAATTTTTCCACGAGTTGTTGTAAATTGGCTGTGTCCACGGGAGGAGGTGAGTTCAGAGTCTGCCTACGCCGCCATCTTGACTTCCTCCGCAACTTCTTTTTAAAAAGTAAATCTGATCATACTATTCCAGGAAAAAGCCCACACTCCACTGATACATAAAAGGTCTTTATCTAGCCCCACCTTCCCATCATTGTGTCCTTTTATCCCCATGTTCATTCTTATTGTCCTGGTCATTCTGAATTATTTACAACTCTCCAAATAAGGGTTCAATTTCACGTCTCCATGCCTTTGTACATGTTTTTACTTTACATGAAATATGTTTTCATCATCATATAACAAATCCAACTCATCCTTTAAGAGTTTACTCGACTGTCATCCTTTATATTGTCACGTTAAGTGCCCTAGGAAGAAACTACTCTGGATCCTTGCATATGGCATTTATTTATATATAAATATATAATATATAAATATATATTTATATATTATATATAAATATATATATAAAATAATATATAAAATATAAATATATATATCTATTTCTCTCTAAGAGAGACCATAACTTACTTATATTTATAGGGTATAATATAGCATTTATGCTAGTACCTAGCATAATGCCTGGTTCATACTAGGTTTTCAGAAATTGTCTGAATAAATGAACACTGAATTTAGGTCACAGCAAGTACTTTGGTATGATGGTGCCGTGTGGGTGAGTGTGGGAAGTACAGCAGAAGTTGAAACTGGAGGGGCAAGCAGTCGTCCAATCATGTAGGATTTGTATAAAAATGCTACAGAATTAGGCTTTAACTCCCACAAACTCTGTAATATGATTTTATGTTTAAGTGATTTCTTAGGTGACAGTGTAGAAAATGGATTAGAATGGTGCAAAGAATTCCAGTTAAAAGCCTGTTTAATTTCAGTGAGTCCACTCAACCACATTCTCATGTTCTGAATTTAAAGAACTGATAGGATGACGGCCCCAATGACAAATATTTTAAAAAGTCAGATCGTGGAAGTGATTATTAGTTTTAAAATTTATTACATATAGGCAGAAATATTGAGAAGCCAGATGAATTTTGGAATGTAAGAAGAAAATTACAGTCACCTACAGAGGTGACAGCTGAAACTCATAGTAGAAGACATTTGAGGGAACAAATGTAGAATGAGAAGTCAACCTGTGATATGTTCTCATTTAATAGAAAGAAAAACCACAGAATGAAGAAAACAGAGATGGGTAGGGGAGAGAAACAGAAGAATCAGACTAGCCATAGAAAACAGCAGAGTAGTTTTGAGTTAACAAGAAAGTATAGCCCATGGTAAATTCTGTAAAAAAACTCAAGAACAATTAAGAAATGACCATTTGATTGGGTTAATAGTATGTCACTGGTACCTCGGAGAGAATAGTTTTCAATGGAATGATAAGGCAAAAGTTCAAGAAGTTTAATAGGAAGTAAGACAACAAGGGCAGTGAGTGTAGACTATATGAGATACAGTTGAAGAGAAACCTGGGAAAATGTGTGCTGGCAGACAATTCTCTATGAATATTGCATGTTTCTGCATGGTCCAGGCGTTCTGAGCAAAGCGGTTTGAATAGCAAACATCCTTGAAAACTATAGAGTCTACCTTAAGGTCAGAGAGAAGATTTGTTTCTTGATCAGCATAATAAAGATAGAGAACATCTCCCTCCCTGGGGGCATTCCAGAGGAGTAAAGTCTCCCTCTCCCTCCTTGGTGGAGATCTGCTTACATTCCAGAGTAAAGATAAGGTCTGTCTGCCTCTCTTCCCTATTTCAAGTTTCCCCACCTGTAACACACCTGCTACACGCACAGGTAACATCCGGCCCTCATTGTGTTGCCTTATAGGAATTGGGGCTTGGGGACATGATGCAAGACATCGCTTTGGTTGTTTTTGCCGTGAGTAATAAATGGTCTTTTTCTCTGACCCCTGGGTCCTGTGTTTTCTGTCAGTATATGTATATAAAACGGTGGCAGGCTAACCTGTTAGCTTTTAAGTAGGGTAAAATCTCAGACCCTTCACAGTTTCTAATTTAATAATCTGTGGGTCAGAAATGAATTAGAGAGAGTGAAATGGTAAATGGAGGAGAGTGGGAGAGAGGAAAGTGGAGTTCATTTGTTAAAGAAGGCTCTAGAAGAGGCAGGTTAGCCCTGAAAAGGAAAATACATACTTTGAGTCAAGAGGGAAGAAAAGATAGTTGAAGAAGAACCTGGAGGTCTCCACATTTTTTTTTTTCTTTTGAGGAAGATCAGCCCTGAGCTAACATCCATGCCAATCCTCCTCTTTTTGCTGAGGAAGACTGGCCCTGAGCTAACATCCATGCCGATCTTCCTCCACTTTGTATGGCATGCTGCCACAGCATGGCCTGACAAGGTGTGTGTCGGTGTGCCCCCGGATCTGAACCTGGGCCGCTAGCAGCGGAGTGCACGCACTTAACCACTACGCCACGGGGCCGGCCCCCTGCACATAAAATTTAAAATATCTACACACCAGCTCTTTGTTAAAGTAAGAAATTTGGACATAGCATGGATACAGACATTTTGCTATAGAAAAGATGGATGAGAGCATTTGACAGATGGATTCTATTTTTTTTCTAATAAAATAGGAGGGGCAAGGTCATATCCTGGGAAGGGATGTTAGATTTAAGCACTTGGAATATGGAAAACATTTGGAACGCATGATTAGAAGAGTTATAAAAAAATAGATTCAGAAGCAGAGAGGTCCAGTTAAAGTTAGGCAGTTGATAGTGGATACAGTCAGCAAGGTTTCCTGATTTTAAAATGGAAACAATCTAATAGAAAAAAAATGGATTACCATTACAAAAAGTTCAAATAACTAGGTTGCATTTTTCATGTAATAACTTAGAACTGTAAAATGTGGAACTATTGTAGAGAAAGAAAAATTAGATGAGTAAACTATATTGGCACAGCAAAAAGTCAAGGGATGAGAAATACTAGATTGAACGTAGGTTCTAAGTGCAAATGACATCAGAAGAGAGCTAATGGAGTGGGGAAAACAGAAGAGATAAAATGAGTAACAGTTAAGACAAGGGTGAAAAACCGATAAAAGGATGAATTCAAGATGTATTAGGGGGCCGGCCCCGTTGCTTAGCGGTTAAGTGCGCGTGCTCCGCTGCTGGCGGCCCGGGTTTGGATCCTGGGCGTGCACCAACGCACTGCTTCTCCGGCCATGCTGAGGCCGCGTCCCACATACAGCAACTAGAAGGATGTGCACCTGTGACATACAACCATCTACTGGGGCTTTGGGGGGGGGGGAGAAGAAGACGTATTAGGGAAAAGAGATAGAAGACATTGGTCAGAAAGAGTTGCTTCATTTTCAAGAGCTGGTCCAATGTATGGCCATGCTGTTGGTCTGCTCAAATAGAAAAGGAGGGTTTTAGAGCTCTGAGAAGCCAGTGAATTGAGAGACACTGGATGGGTTATCAATAAGGGCTTTGAAAAAGATCTATATAACAGGAGACTAGGACAGAAGAAAGAAAGTGTTGATTCATCCAGGAAAGCAGAAGTATTACTACAGCCAACAATGACTTAATCAGATGGCACAGATTTCAGAGAGATGATGATGGCAAAGATTTCAGAGAGATGATGATGGTATAGCATCAATAAGTAGTATCAGCGAACATAAAATAGGGTGATTACTCTTCCCACAAATTGAGATGGGGGTTTATAAGGCATTAAGTGTCATCTGGAAAAAAGTAGATTTCAGTGAAGGTATTTAAAAGGTTCAAATGAAGAAGAGAATGCAGACTGGGTGGAAAGTGTAACCCATACGATTATAGTCATGGGTGTGAGAGTGAGTCGAGTTGAATAAGGAAAGAATTAAAGGTTAGCTATCACCCCAGATTTGCAGAATATGTTACAGTGCATCATAGCAACAAACCAGGTGCTTAACTCACACTTAGATTATAATAAGGTTAAAAACAATGATCTGATATTAGTAGATTCCAAGTATTTTGTAGAATATAGCTAACAGGACATGATCGTGGGTAAAAAAAATTAGTAATAGCAAAGAATGCCAAGCAATTTGTTAAGACAGTGAAAGATAGTTCATGAAACATAATAAATATGAACTTGATGTAGACATTTTGAAGTTTAGAATGATGAATAACATGCATTTAAATGACTTGCTGATGTCGACTTATGTCGGGGGAGCAATATCTTTCCAGGTCTTTCTTAATATTAGAAAAACTGAATAAATGGGCCATTTATAGAAGAATATATATATATTTTTTAAATTTCACTTAAAAAAATTTTTTTTAATTAATTTATTCCCCCCCCCCAAAGCCCCGGTAGATAGTTGTATGTCATAGTTGCACAGCCTTCTAGTTGCTGTATGTGGGACGCGGCCTCAGCACGGCCGGAGAAGCAGTGCGTTGGTGCGCGGCCGGGATCCGAACCCGGGCCGCCAGCAGCGGAGCGCGCACACTTAACCGCTAAGCCACGTGGCCGGCCCAGGACATTATTCTTTATTATAAAAGTATGAAGAATTATATGGGTTGATAGATATCACATGTTTTTCATCACATAACCTACCTTTATCCCACAAACTAGTAGCCCCTAATTTAGAAAATACTGATTTAGAATTTTTGAATTAATGAAGATTTAAAATACTGTTATCACTAGCATAATTTATTTGAAAATATTTAAGCTATTTATAAGTGATCTGAAATGATTTTTCCATTTCAAAATGCAGCCTTCCATATTTTGTCTTCCTATTTAGTTCCTTGAATAAAGGGAAGAAACATGAGAGTTTGACAAATACATTTTATTTGTGAATGTTAGCTAATGTAAGTTGAATTAATACAGGTATCCCAAGATTTGGGGAAGAGTTACACCGGAGCTGTGTAGAACCATGCTGCTTGGAGATGGTAGGTACTGAAATACAGAATGGATGCTTTTCTATACAATTTCTTTTTGTCAAGTTGATTTTCCCACTTTTTTTTTTTTTAATCAGGAAGATTGGCCCTGAGCTAACATCTGTTGCCAATCTTCCTCTTTTTGCTTGAGGAAGATTGTCACTGAGCTAACATTTGTGCCAATCTTCCTCTTTTGTATATGGGACGCTGCCACAGCATGGCTGATGAGCCATGTGTAGGTCCAAGCCCAGCATCCGAACCCAGGAATCCTGGGCCACAGAAGTGGAGTGCATGAACTTAACCACTACACCACCAGGCCAGCGCCGTGATTTTCCCACTTTTGTTGATTTGAAATAGAAACTTTACTGGAGAACATATCTATATGAAATTTGGAATTGATACAAAAATGAGGTGTGGTGAGCATAATCTCTTTTCCATGGTGAATAGATAGGCATATACATCCAACTATGTAGATTACTTTCACAGAAGCAGTTATTCATAGTTTACACCTCAACTGCTTATGTTCCTATGGAGAGTAGTGCACTATTACCAAGCTTACCATCGCTAGTGCTTGCATATAAAAAAATGAGGCTTTTGGGTTAGCCCCGTGGCTTAGCGGTTAAGTGCGCGTGCTCCGCTACTGGCGGCCTGGGTTCAGATCCCGGGCACGCCCCGACGCACCGCTTCTCCAGCCATGCTGAGGCCACGTCCCACATACAGCAACTAGAAGGATGTGCAACTATGACATACAACTATCTACTGGGGCTTTCGGGAAAAAAAGGAGGAGAATTGGCAATAGATTTTAGCTCAGAGCCGGTCTTCCTCAGCAAAAAGAGGAGGATTAGCAAGGATGTTAGCTCAGGGCTGATCTTCCTCACAAAAAAAAAAAAATGAGGCTTTTAGCTACTTTAGTTATAAATTGCATAGCCAGACTTTTCTCAGATGTTCTCTTTCAATGCCTATCATATACTTGATTTTTAAGAACTCTTTTTTTTTAGAAGTCAAGATGGCGGCAGAGGCAGACTCTGAACTCACCTCCTCCCACAGACACAGCTGACTTACAAAACTACTCTTGGAACAATTACCCCTGAGAGAGAACTGAAAACTGGATAAGACGAACCCCTGCAACAAATGACCTAATTGAGGTGGAAGATGCAGAAATTCTTTTCTGGAGAGAAAAAATGCCACCTTCACAAGCCACAATGCTTCACGCCCGCCTGGGATCAACCCAAAGGTACGCAGCACTCCCTGGAGGAGTGGGGGACCTGAGCTGGGGAGCATTCCCGCTATAAGCATTTTTTGGACCCAGGACCACCGAGACGAGTGTCGTAATATCTGGCTTTGTTGGCTACTAACAACAATGGGGAATACCCTCAGAAAAGCTGGGACACAAAGACATTAAAGCCTGCTCTTAAAGGGCCCACACACAAATTCACTCGGTTTGGAAGGCAACCTAAAACCACCAGAAAGAAATGCACAGTCCTTTGCTGAAAGGAGATTCACCTGACAGGCTCCGAGTGCATCTTGGTGAGAGGTGAGACCTCTCGAGGGACTGGGACATTGGTGGCAGCCATTATTGTGACCTAGTGCAGGTGTGCTGACACAGATGCTGGCAGACACCACTGGAGTTCTTCCTGCGGCCTGCTAGCCCAAGGTCTGCCCCACCTACTACAGCACAGATGTAATCCAGCCCAGCCAAGGCAAGCAGCCTCCCCTAGAGACTGGCCCCACCCAACAACAAGCCCTTGGGCGATGTGTGGGCCTGCATAGGCTACACATCTGGATTCTCTGCAGCCTGTCGAGTGGGTCCACCTCTGTGGGGCAGGGCATGCACGAGAAGTGGGTGGAGAGTGTAGGGTGTTGGTGGAGTGTGTGGGGCTCCTGCCTTGGAGAGACTGGGTCCACTTCAGGGGGTTGGGCACATGCACGGGGCAGGACTGTATTGACTGCGGGCAGTGGGACTTGTCAGCTGCAGAAGACTTCTGCTTCTCAAACAGCCATATAGGGGATCGGCCCACCTTCCAAAGCCTGAAACAATTGGGTGCTCCTGTGCCTGGGGCCAGCCCCACCCAGCTGGAACCCTCAGAGAGCTGACAAGAGCCCTATAGGCTGGAGGCCTATAGCAACTGTAAACCCCTGAGCCTAACAACCAGCCACGCTGGTGGCATAATCACTTAATAGAAAAACTGCAACAGGAACGTGCTATTAGACCTTGTAGCCAACTGTGCTGGAGATCCCCACACCCGATAGAGACTGACGGGCCCACAACAACTACACACAGCTGAGAATTACAACCAGCTGGCCAGGGGGAAAGCTCAGCCTCCCTGGGCAACTACAGCAAGAGCAACCCCACCACAACAGGACGACACATGTAGCCCACACAGAGATCACTCCTGGAACATTTGGAGCAGGTGATGAGAGGGAAGCACAGTGCTGGGCCTCATAAGGCATCACTTACATAAAGTCACTTCACCAAGATCAAGAGACGTAGCTGACCTACCTAATACATAGACACAAGCACAGGGAAAGAGGCAAAATGAGGAGGCAAAAAAATATGCTCCAAATAAGGGAACAGGACAAAATCCCAGAAAAGGAACTAAATGAAACAGAAACGAGCAATCTACCCGAGAGAGTTCAAACAAAGAGTCATAAGGATGCTCACTGATCTTGGAAGAAGAATAGATGAACTCAGTGAGAACATCAACAAAGAAATGGAAAATATAAAAAAGAACCAATCAGAAATGAAGAATACAATACTGGAAATGAAAAATTCACTAGAGGGACTCAAGAGCAGAGCAGAGGATACAGAAGAATGGATCAGCGAGCTGGACAAAAGACTAGAAGAAATCACCCAAGCTGAACAGATAAAAAAGAATTAAAAAGAGTGAGGACAGTCTAAGGGACCTCTGGGACAACATCAAGCACACTAACAACCATTGTTATACGTGCCCCAGAAGGAGAAGAGAGAGAAAAAGGGGAAGACAATCTATTTGAAAAAATAATAGCTGAAAACTTCCCTAACCTAAGGAAGGAAACAGACATCCAGGCACAGGAAGCACAGAGAGCACCAAACAAGATAAACCCAAAGAGGCAAACACCAAGACACATCATAATTAAAATGTCCAGAATTAAAGATAAAGAGAGAATCCTAAAAGCCACAAGAGAAAGACACCAAGTTACACACAAAGGAAACTCCATAAGGCTATCAGCTGACTTCTCAGCAGAAACCTTACAGGCTAGAAGAGAGTGGCACGATATAGTTAAAGTGCTAAAAGGAAAAAACCTACAGCCAGAACACTCCACCTGGCAAGGTTACCATTCAGAATGGAAGGAGAAAGAGTTTCCCAGACAAGCAAAAATTAAAGGAGTTCATCACCAAGAAACCAGTCCTACAAGAAATGATAAAGGGACTTATTTAAGGGAGAAAGAGAAGAACACAAATAGGCAAAGTTATCTATTTCCATGATAAGAGAGTGATGGATAGAAACACATAAAAAAGAGGTTAGATATGATATCAAAAACATAAAAGGAGGGAGGAGGGGAGTAAAAGAGTAGAGTTTTCAGATAGAGGTCAAACTAAAGAGACCATCAACTTAATACAGATTGCTATATACATAGGTTACTATATATGAACCTCATGGTAATCACAAACCAGAAACCTATAATAAATACACAAAAAACTAAGAGAAAGGAACCCAAACATAATACTAAAGAAAGCCATCAAACCACAAGGGAAGAGAGCAAGAGAAGAAGAAAGGAACAGGGAAGAATTACTAAATCATTGAGAAAAAAAGTAAAAAAATGGCAGTAAGTACATACTTATCAATAGCTACTTTAAATGTCAATGGACAGGGCCGGCACGGTGGTGCAAGTGGTTAAGTGTGCGCGCTCCGCTGCGGCAGCCCGGGGTTTGCCGGTTTGGATCCCGGGTGCACATCGACGCACCACTTGGCAAGCCATGCTGTGGTGGGATCTCATACAAAGTGAAGGAAGATGGGCATGGATGTTAGCACAGGGCCAGTCTTCCTCAGCAAAAAAAAAGAGGATGATTGACAGATGTTAGCACAGGACTGATCTTCCTCAAAAAAAAAAATAAATAAAATAAATGTCAATGGACCAAATGCTCCAATGAAAAGCCACAAGGTGGCTGATTAGATTAAAAAACGAGCCATATACATGCTGCATACAAGAGACACACTTCAGACCTAAAGACACTCACAAACTGAAAGTCAAGGGATGGAAAAAGATACTCCAGGGGAATGGCAATGAAAAGAAAGCTAGGGTAGCAATACTCATATCAGACAAAATAGACATAACAAGAGACAAAGAAGGGCACTCATAATGCTCAGGGGAACATTCCAACAAGAGGATATAACACTCATAAATATGCACCCAACACAGGAGCACCTAAATACATAAAGCAATTATTAACAGACAGAAAAGGAGAAATAGTAAAACAATAATAGTAGGAGACTTTAACACTACACTTACAGTAACGGATAGATAATACAAACAGAAGATCAATAAGGAAACATGAGCCTTAAATGACATGTTAGACCAGATAGACTTAGTAGATATATACAGAACATTCCATCCAAAAACCACAGAATACACATTATTTTCAAATGCAAATGGAACATTCTCCAGGACTGATCATATATCGGGCCACAAAACAAGTCTCCGTAAATTTAAGAAGACTGAAATAATACCAAGTATCTTTTCTGTTTGAAACTAGAAATCAACTACAGGAAGAAAATCAGAAAAGCCACAAATATGTGGAGAGTAAACAAAATGCTACTGAACAACGATTGGGTCAATGAAGAAATCAAAGGAGAAATAAAAAAATACCTGGAGACAAATGAAAATGAAAATACAACATGAAAGAATTTATGGGATACAGCAAAAGCAGTTCTAAGAGGGAAGTTTATAGCAATGCAGGCCTATCTCAACAAACAAGAAAAATCTCAAATGATCTAACAATGCACCTAAAGGAACAGGAAAGAGAAGAACAAACAAAGCCCAAAATCAGTAGAAGGAGAGAAATAATAAAAATCAGAGCAGAAATAGATGAAATAGAGACTAAAAAAAAAAAAAAGAAAAAATTAATGAAACCAAGAGCTGGTTCTTTGAAAAGATAAACAAAATTGACAAACACCTTTAGCCAGACTCAGCAAGAAAAAAAGAGAGAAGGCTCAAATAAGTAAAATCAGAAATGAAAGAGCAGAAGTTACAATGGACACCTCAGAAATACAAAAGATTATAAGAGAATACTACGAAAAGCTATATCCCAACAAATTGGATAATCTAGAAGAAACGGATAAATTTTTAGACTCATAAAACCTTCCAAAATGGAATCAAGAAGAAATAGAGAATTTGAATAGACCAATCACCAGTAAGGTGATCGAAACAGTAATCAAAAACCTCCCCCAAAATAAAAGTCCAGGACCAGACGGCTTTCCTGGTGAATTCTACCAAACATTCAAAGGAGACTTAAGACCTATTCTCAAACTTTTCCAAAAAATTGAAGACGAGGGGAAGCATCCTAACTCATTCTGTGAAGCCTAAATCACCCCGATACCAAAACCAGACAAGGACAACACAAAAAAAAGAAAATTACAGGCCAATATCACTGATGAACATCAATGCAAAAGTCCTCAACAAAATACTAGCAAATTGAATACAATACATTAAAAAGATCATACACCATGATCAAGTGGGATTTATTCCAGGGATGCAGGGATGGTTCAATTTCCAGAAATCAACGTGATACACATTAATAAAATGAAGAATAAAAATCACATGATCACCTCAATAGATGCAGAGAAAGCATTTGACAAGATATAGCATCCATTTATGATAAAACCTCTGAATAAAATGGATATAGAAGGAAAGTACCTTAACATAATAAAGACCATACATGACAAACCCACAGCTAATATCATCCTCAATGGTGAAAAACTGAAAGCTATCCCTCTAAGAACAGGAACCAGACAAGGATGCCCACTTTCACCACTCCAATTTAACACAGTACTGGAAGTCCTAGCCAGAGCAATCAGGCAAGAAAAAGAAATAAAAGGGATCCAAATTGGAAAGGAAGAAGTGAAACTGTCACTATTTACAGATGACATGATTTTATATACAAAAAATCCTATAGAACCCACCAAAATACTTTTAGAAGCAATAAATATATACAGTAAAGTTGCTGGATACAAATTCAACACACAAAAATCAACTCTGTTTCTATACACTAACAATGAAGTGGCAGAAAGAGAAATTAAAAATACAATCCCATTTACAATTGCAACAAAAAGAATAAAATACCTAGGAGTAAACTTAGCCAAAGAGGTGAATGATCTGTACACTGAAAACTAGAAAACATTGCTGAAAGAAATTGAAGACGACACAAAGAAACGGAAAGATATTTCGTGCTCTTGGAGTGGAAGAATTAACATAGTTAAGATGTCCATACTTCCTAAAGCAATCCCTATCAAAGTTCCAACAACATTTTTCACAGGAATAGAACACTAAAGATTTAATGCAATCCCTATCAAAGTTCCAACAACATTTTCCACAGAAATATATAACACTGCTGTTGGGAATACAAATAGGTATAGCCACTACGGAAAACAGTATGGAGATTTCTCAAAAAACTAAAAATAGAGATGCCACATGATCTAGCTATTCCACTTCTGGGTATTTATCTAAAGAACATGAAAACACTAATTTGAAAAGATATATGCACCCCCATGTTCACTGCAGCATTATTCACAATAGCCAATACTTGGAAGCAACCTAAGTGCTCACCAAGTGACGAATGGATAAAGAAAATGTGGTATATATACACAATGGAACACTACTCAGACATAAGAAACAATGAAATCCAGCCATTTGTGACAACATGGATGGATACTGAGGGTATTATGCAAAGTGAAATAAGTCAGAGGGAGAAGGTCAAATACCATATGATCTCATTCATACATAGAAGATAACAACAACAACAAACACATAGAGACAGAGATTAGATTGGTGGCTACCAGAGGGGAAGGGGGAGGCAGGAGGGCAAAAGGGATGAAATGTAAAAATTTTGAGTCCTTCTAGCAAATCATCGAGGCTGAGGGTGGTCTTAGGAACTCCCAACATAATGTGTGATTATCCAAGAAAGACGAATCCCAAGCTAGTAGTAAGGAGGGTTGAGAACCAACCTGATATACATTTCAGAAAATGTATATCTATTTCAAAATGTAGAGGAACCAAGAGAACCAAGTACCACTGGAACTGAGAGGTGAAGGTGGCTTAAACAGGGGTAGATAACAGCTATTTAAGAGCAGTTAAATCCCTAAATCTCTTTTCCTCATCCACGCCCTGGGCAAATGCCCCTTATCCATCCTGGCAGATACCTGAGTGTTTATTCTCTGGAGAGCCTACCCTGGCCTGGAGTATGAAAGTTAGATGCCAGGCACAGTTGACAGCTTGGGACCATACTAAAAACAGGGAGATTAACAATGAATACCAAGTATAGGGATTCTCCCATGTCCCAATCCTCTTCCCGCAGCAGGTTCTAAAAATGCTGTAAACTGGACCTATAATCCTCTGAAGGATTAGAATATTTTTCTTCCTCTGAGGAATCTGATCAGCATAAGAGGAAAGACCTAAATATACCAGCATCAGGGGTTCCCTAACAAACTGTCCAGCCAGATCAGACTACAGTGTGTACATGCTTCACCCACATGCTTAGACTTTCCACTCTTAATTATGGACAGACAGCCAAGGATAACCAGATAGCTCAAGTTTTTAATGAAAGATAGAGATCAAAACATATAGAAAAAAAAACTATACAGAAAGAAAAAAAGCAAACAAAAAACCCCTATCATTTATAGACTCAGTGAGATAAGAAAAGATACTGTACTCATGAAACAAAAACAAGAAGCTATTAATAAAAAAGAATTCAGAGAATAAAAAAGAGCTCATAGAAATTAAATATGCTAGTATAAATGGAAGTCAGGAGAAGGGCTGCAAGTTGGGTAAATCTCCCCCAAAAAGTAAAGCAAAAAGATATATGCAAAATAGGAGAGAAGGTCTCAGAGGTCCAACATCCAAATGTTAGGAGTTCCAGAAAGAGAAGAGAAACAAAGAAAGAAAATCAAGGAAAAATTCAAGAATGCTTCCCCAAACTAAAAGATACATGTGACTAAATTGAAAAGGCCTGTTCAATGACCCAAAAATTGTTCAGAAAACAAATCCATATGAAGAGACATCATTTCAGAACACTGGGGTCAAAGAAAAATTGAATTTTCAGTAAGGAAGAAAACAAGTTATATATAAAGGGTCAAGAATCAGAATGGCTTTAAAATTTCAATAACAACAGTGGAAGTGGAGCAACACCTTAAAAATCTTCATGGAAAATTATCTCCAACCTACAATTCAATAGCTGTCTAAACTATAAATTAAATATGACCGTAGAATAAAAATATTTCAGACATAAAAAGCCTCAAAAAATTGCTTACCATGCACCCTTTCTCAAGAAGGTACTCGAGGATTACTTCACTGAACCAAGGTTTATAGTGAAGAATTAACTCAGCAGGCCTGAGTTGTCTAAACTTTGTACATTCCAAAGATAGATCTGGCCCTTGCTGGGCTCTTGGAACATAATTTCTAAGTCCTTCGAATGTCCTGCCTGGTAGGAGTGTCTTTGTTCACCTGGAGCCTTGGGCCACAACAAATGGTCTACGCTAACAATGTGACTTATGGTGGAGGCCCTGGCCCATGCGCTATCAGTTTGACCTTTGAAGAGATTGAAGACTGAGTAAGCAGGTCAGCCACAAAGACGCTCCCGGCCAATATGACCGACCCCCAATAAAAACTCTGAACACCATGTCTCAGGTGAGCTCTCCTGGTTGGCAATATGTCGTAGTTGCTGTCACATATTGCACTCTCTGTAAGACTGTGGGAGAGGACAGTTGGAACCTTGTTCCTGGTCTCCTGGACTAAGAGAAACCTTAGAGATTTAATCTAATAACTTAATTTTATGAATAACAAAGCTGAGCTTTAGAGATTAAGTGGATTGTCCAGGAAGACATAGGAAATTGAAAGGATTAAAACGCAAGGTGTTCTGGCTCCTGATTCAAGGCTCATACGGATCCTGGTTTTCTTTGATATATTTGTACATTTAGATCTTTGATAGTATATAGTTCAAGTTAATTTTCTAATTTTTAAGATGACAAATATTGCTTTATTAATAGTAGTGTCATCTATATGTCACAGCAACTACTTGTTAGTTGTTCAAGATCTGCAGAATTAACATGCCCAAAAAAAATATATTCAGAAACCAAATTATCTATTTGCTAAAATGTAATGACCTAGAAGCAATTTAACATCTTCATTTTGTGGTGTTCTGCAGACTATCAAGTATCTAAAAGTATATTTTATAAAAGCATAACTAAATTTTTCAGGAATGAAGTATTAATCTTATGAGTGAGAAGAAGAATGTGTGAGCTTTCATAATTGAAAATCATCCTGAAATATGAAAGATTACTATGGACTGTTCATTAGCGTATAATTTAACATATCTTAAGGAATAAACAGAATTTCTTTCTTCCTCATTTTTTTTTTTGTGAGGAAGATCAGGCCTGAGCTAACATCTATTGCCAATCCTCCTTTTTTTTTTTTCCCCAAAGCCCCAGTAGATAGTTGTAGGTCATAGTTGCACATCCTTCTAGTTGCTGTATGTGGGACGCGGCCTCAGCATGGCTGGAGAAGCAGTGCGTTGGTGTGTGCCCGGGATCTGAACCTGGGCCACCAGTAGCGAAGCGCGTGCACTTAACCGCTAAGCCACGGGGACAGCCCAGAATTTATTTCTGAACCGAGAGTCTCATATTACAGATTTAGACTCCTTAGGAAACTGACTTAAATTGAATTCATGCTGAAACTATGCTATCCTTTAAAAAGTTTTCACAACACTAAATCCCCCATTGTATATTACTAATTTTTCATAAAATCTTTCATGCTTTTCACACTAGGAAGATAGCAGAATTGCTTTTTGTAAAGATAGAGACAGAAAGCCAGATTCATTGGAGAATATCAGTCTGTCAGACTGTTAACGGTGGAGAAAAAAAGAGCAGAACATATCCAAAGAAGTAATAGAACATCCTAGGGGAGAAAGAAGCAGAAGGAACGCTGCTTACTTTCTTTTCATCTTGATTTCTTAAGGACAATAATAGTTTGAACATAATCAGTGATGATGATCACTCTCATTAGCTCAAGACCTGCTAATTCATGGTATGAAAGAAAAGTTCCCTAGAGTACACCATATTACCTCAAACCAGCCCAAATGACGTGATCAGCAATTGGACAAACTCCTATATAACAGCTGAGGAAAGAGCATGAAAGTTTAAGAAAATATTACTTACGCATTTTTATACCGAGAGACTGAAGCTGAAAAACAACTGTAGAGTATGATCAGTATGCTAATGCAAAATGGCAGCTATAATTGAATTTTGTAAAAAGTTAGAACATACAGATTTGAAATATCCAGCCACATCTTAGAAAGCAGATGGGCCAGCCCCATGGTGTAGTGGTTAAGTTTGGCAAGATCCACTTCAGCGGCCCAGGTTCACAGGTTCAGATCCTAAGTGTGGACCTGCACCACTTATCAGCCATGCTGTAGCTGCAACCCACATACAAAATAGAGGAACAATGGCACAGATGTTAGCTCAGAGCTAATCTTTCTCAAGCAAAAAAAAGACTGGCAACAGATGTTAGCTCAGGGCAAATCTTCCTCAGCCAAAATAAATAAATAAATAAATAAATAAATAAATAAGATATTACCAAAAAAAAAGCAAGCAGATGATCCTAAATTTTTAAGTATTTATGTTTATGTCCTAAACAAACTAAGTTTTGATTACTTTAACATAAGCTTAACTTTTTAAAACTGGCATTCATGTCTCAGAGAGAGAATTCATAGACACTGTGTAAGATTTAAGAACTAGGTCATAAAGTAAGTTTAAAAAAAAACTTCAAATTCTAGATTGCTTTACTAGTGTTAGACTATTGGAATTAAAGATGTCTTGAATATCACTGGACTAATCACCTAACAAATTAAACAACTGGCCCAGAAAAGCAGTGCTTGGAAAATATCTATTAGCCAAGTAAAATAGAATTTGGACTAGAACTCAGATTCCTAGACTTCTAGTTCAGGGCTATTGATGAAATTATATGGACTACTTTAAACAGGACCCTTAACAAACTTAAAATAAAAAGACAACAAGAACACTTAATTTATAAAAGTTTGTCTTTATTTAAAATAAATTAGATGAAAAGTTCTATTTTGCTAAGTTAGAGATTCTGATTTTATTTGTGGAAATGAAGAGAAGAAAACATTTCTTTTAAACTCCTTTACTTTACCATGAATTTGCTCAACCATCCAAATCATTGAGCATTGACCACATATATAACAGTGTTAGGTGCTGAAGAGCATGGAAAATAAATGTCCTTCAAAATAAAGCTCTGATAGCAGCTGATCTAAAGCAATCTATAATGTAGTGGATGGAGGCAGACACTGATGGTATATCACATGATATATGGTACTTTCTTTATATGTGGTCAGACTTAGAACAGCATAAATTTTCCGTCAGTTAAGATGTGAATTACTCAGAGTTCATTTTAACTAACGTTAATAGGTATTAAATGTAATTCAACTTTCTTATATAAAAATTATAAAGACAAGATTGTATTGATTTGTTTTATTGCTTTAAGGAAGATAACATAGAAGAAGCAGAAAAGAAAGGAGGAGAAAATACAAATTAGTAGCCCATGGGTTGGGTTTGACCCACAAAATGTTTTATTTGTCTTATCTAGTGTTAGCCTATGGTGTTTTAAACAGTACTTCAGTACCCTGTCATTATTTAAAAAGTAGATTTCCCATTTAAAAAATTCAAATTTCTGAATTTCTCTTGAAAAATTAGATGAGTTGGAAATGCCATCTCACAGCTGGAACTGAATTAATGTGCC
Source organism: Diceros bicornis minor (assembly GCF_020826845.1). Classification (NCBI taxonomy): domain Eukaryota; kingdom Metazoa; phylum Chordata; class Mammalia; order Perissodactyla; family Rhinocerotidae; genus Diceros; species Diceros bicornis. Next base: position 3,009,484 of record NC_080763.1, on the reverse strand, counting down.
TCTCTGCTTTAGATATACACTCTCTAGGTTCACCACAGTCACCACCACTCCCTATTATCTCTCAAATGGTAGCATCTAGGGCCCTTTAGGCATTTGACTTTGGGATCCCTGTCTTAAACCAAGCACTCTTTTTGAGGGGAGAAGTCAGAAAGTGGGAAAGGAGAAAAGAAGGGTAGAGAAAGTTTTGCTGTGAAATTATATATTCAGCAGTTTCCCTTACCCCAAGATACTTGGGATATGCTTAACAAGGGCTTCATTCATTCAATAAACATTTACTAAACACCTAACACATGCCAGGTATTAACTTAGGTACTAAGGATACAGCAGGAACAGACTTGGTCCCTATTCCTATAATGCTTACAGTCTAGTAAGCTTCCACAAAGAAATCACACAAACAAATATAAAATTGCAAATGATGAGAAGGTAAGGAGGATAATGCTCTGATAATCTATAATATTGGAATCTAATCTAGTTGGGTAGTTGTGTGAAGGCTGTCCTGAAGAAGTGCACCCTGGACCTGAGAATTAACTAAGCAAAGAAGGAAAGAACATTCTAAGCAGAGGAAGAAGAACATGGAAAGGCTCTGTGGCAGAAGGGAAATGACAAGTACAAAGAACTGAAAGAACACTAAGTGTGGCTGGAGTGGTGAGGAACAAAGAGGAGTGTAGTATGAGATGAGGCTGGAACCAGGAAGGGCCTTGTAGTACGTACAAAGTGTTTGTCTTTATTCTAAGAGTAATAACAGAGTCAGTGGAAGAATCTGGGGGTGGGACTTTTATAAGTAATTCAATTTTCGTTTAAAGAGGATAACTCTGGCAATAGTGTAGAGAATGGACTTGTGAGAGCTAGAGGATACAGACACAGCAATTAGGAGGCTAAGTGCCATAGACTAGGTAATAGATGGCAGTAGCTTGGACCAGGCATGTGGATGGGGAGAAGTGAATGGACTTGAGAGGTGTTAGAAGGTAACGTAGCCAGGATTTGGTAATGGAGTGAAATGAGGTATGAGGGAGAAGGCAGCATTGATGACTCATAGGTTTCTGAATTATATAAATAAATGGATAATAGCAGTGACAGTCACTGAAATGCAGAACAAAGGAGGAGGATCAGGTTTTGGGGGAGATAGGTACATGTTGGGGAGAGAGGAGGAAAGACTATGAGCTCAGTTTGGAACATGTTGAATCTGAGGGTTTCATATATCCTCAAGGAGATGTCAAATAGGTGTAGAATACAGAAAGCCAGAGCTCAGAGGAGCATCCTGTGTTAGGATCAAAGACATGCATGTGAATCATCTTTTTAAAGAGACATGACACTATGAATGTGGATGTGATCACTTGGGAAGAACAGGAGACCTAGACTTAGATCTTGAGACACTTCAATGTCTGATGGGAAGGCAGAGGCAGATAAGTTTGAAGAGAAGCTAACATGGTAGTAAAAAAAATTTAGGAGAGTGACGTCAGCATCAGGGCAGAGTGAGCGTCCCCCACTGAACTCTCCCCCTCTAAGACACAACAAAAAGGACATTCATACTCCAACAGAAGTTATTCACACAACACAAGAGATGTGTGAGGCACCCACACAGCCGTACACCCGAGGGCTAAGGTGCTGCAATCCCCAGAGGAAGTGGAAGGAGGTAAGAGGAGCTCCCTTCCTTCTCCAAGGACTGCGACCCTGACCCTCGCTCTCGGGGGAGAGGGGGCCTCTCCCCGGGAAAACCAGCACTCTCCAAGATCCCTCACAGCCTGGGGGGAATCCCCCTACAGAGGGAGCAGAACTATTGCAAGGGTACTTTTGACAAGCTAGCCCCTCATGAGAGTAGAGAGTGACAGCAAGGTGAGAGACCTCTGAAATCCAGGAAGCAAAAGTAAGCCCCCCCCACAACCCCCCGCTTCAGCACAGCAGCGCTTCAGCTTGACCCTGCTCCCAGAGGCAGCGGCCCCAGGTGCCCAGGCCCCACCAGCAGTGGGGTATGCCCCTGCTCCTGCACCAGAGGTGCCAGCAGCTCAGGGTCCACCCACCACAGCCCCAGCTGCTCTTGCTGGACCACATCACGGCCCCAGCTGCCCAGCACCACGACCACAGCTCCTTGAGTTCAACTGTGCCCCAGACCCAGCTGCATCAGCTTGAATGTGCCCGGCCCCCAGCTCCTTCAGCTCGACCTCCAGCTGCTTTGGCTTGGCCGTGCTCAGGCTCCAGCTGACTTGGCGCCAGCAACTTCGGCCCAGCCACACTCCAGTTCCAGCAACTTCAGCCCAACCGCACTCCAGTTCCAGCAACTTTGGCCCAGCCGCACTCCAGTTCCAGCTTCTTCGGCCCAGCAGCACTTCAGCTCCTGCTTCTTCAGCCCAGCTACACTTCAGCTGCAGCTGCTTCAACCCACCTGCACCCGAGCCCCAGCTGCTTCAGCCTAGCTGCACTAGAGTCCCAGCTGTTCTCATGCTTCACCCTCCCAGCTGCCTCTGCTCAGCTGCGCTTCAGCTCAGTCGCACCTCAGTTCAGCCGGGGGCAGACCAGAGTGCCCGTGGATCGAGGTGGGCCAGAATACACAGCCCTTGACCCCCACCCAGTGACAGCAAGAGGAAACTACAACCATATATTTTCACTATGAGGAAAAATAAGCCACACCGACAGGCACTATGCAAAAATATATTAAATTTCCAGACCAAAAGGAAAGTGACAAGCACCCAGAAATCAACCCTGAATGCACAGAAATGTATAACCTTAATGACAGAATTCAAAATAGCTATCATAAAAAAGCTCAATGATATACAAGAAAACACAGATAGACAATTCAATGAAATCAGGAATTTCTTCACAAAAGAGATTGAAACTGTAAAGAAAACCGATCAGAAATCTTAGAGATGAAAAACACAGTAGAGGAGATAAAGACAAATCTGGAAGCCCCAAGCATCAGAGCTGACAATATGGAGGAGAGAATTAGCAATATTGAAGACAGCTATGCAGAAATGCACCAGATGGAGGAGAAAAGAAAACTAAGACTAAAAAGAAATGAAGAAACTCTCTGAGAAATAGCCGACTCAATTAGGAAATCCAACATAAGGATTATAGGTATTCCAGAGCGAGAAGGGAGGGAAAAAAGAGCAGAGAACTTGTTCAAAGAAATACTAGCTGAGAACTTCACAAACCTGGGGAAGGAGCTGGAAATAACAATGAATGAAGTCAACAGATCTCCTAAATATATCAACATGAGAAGACCCTCTCCAAGACATATAGTAGTGAAGCTGGCAAAAGTCAACAACAACGAAACAATATTAAGTGCGGCTAGAGGAAAAAAAAATAATGTACAAAGGAATTCCTATCAGGCTCTCAGCATATTTCTTGACAGAAATTTTACAGGTTAGGAGAGAGTGGAACGACATATTCAAAATTCTGAGGGACAAAAATGTTCAGTCAAGAATATTCTACCAAGCAAAAATATCCTTCAGATATGGAGAAATAATAAACATCACAAAAGCTAAGGGAATTCACTGCCACAAGACACCCATGACAAAAAGTGCACAAGAAGGCCCTCACACCTGACAAAAAAAAGAGAAAGAGGATACAACTTTTGAACAAGGAGGAAAATAGGTAGGCAAAACCAGAAAAATTGCAACTGTCTATCAGAATAGATTAGCAAACAGTTAATTATAAAACCAAAGATCAAGGGAAGGAAAATACCAAAAATAAATATAACCTCATCACTTTAATCACAACCTCACAAGATAAGATGGAATAAGATATGACAATAATAACTTAGAGGTGAAGAGGGAGGGGATTGAATTGACTTAGTCTAGGGAATAAGAGGTCATCAAAAAATGGACTACCACATTCACGAGATTTTTTTATACAAACCTCATGGTAACCACTAACCAAATATTCAGAACAGAGTCACACACGATAAATAAAGAGAAAACTAAGAGAACCTACATACAGAACTACCAAACTGAATTGGCAGTCCGAAACACGAGATAAGAAACAAAAGAAATGCAAAAGAACCAGAAAAGGAGGGAAAAAATAGCAACACTAAGCCCTCATATACCAATAAGTACCCTAAATGCAAATGAACTGAACTCTCCAATCAAAAGACACAGAGTGGTGGGATGGATTAAAAAAGACCCAACTATATGCTGCCTCCAGGAAACACATCTCAGCTCTAAAGACAAACACAGGCTCAGAGTGAAAGGTTGGAAGACAATACTCAAAGTTAATGGCAAACAAAAGAAGGCAAGTGTTGCTATACTTGTATCAAAGTTGACTTCAATATAAAACAGGTAATGAGAGACAGAGGGGAAATATATAATGATAAAAGGGACACTCCACTAAGAAGACATATCACTTATAAATATACATGCACCCAACACAGTAGCACGAAAGTACATAAAGCAACTATTAGCAAACCTCAAATGAAATATTAACAACAACACAATAATAGTCGGGGATCTTAACACCCCACTTACATCAATGGACAACTCATCTAGACAGAAAGTCAATAAGGAAATAGTGGACTTAAATGAAAAACTTGATGAGATGGACTTAGAGAGCACTCCATCCAAACACAGCAGATTACACATTCTTCACAGGCGCACATGGAACATTCTCAAGAATAGATCATATGTTGGGAAACAAGGCATGCCTCTATAAATTTAAGAAGATTGAAAGCATAACAAGCATCTTTTCTGACCATAATGCCATGAAGCTAGAAATCAACTACATGAAACAAGCCGGGAAAGTGACAAAGATGTGGAGACTAAACAACATGCTACTGAACAACAAATGGATCATTGATGAAATTAAAGGAGAAATAAAATCATATCTGGAGACAAATGAAAATGAAAATACACCGTACCAACTCATATGGGATGCAGCAAAAGCAGTCCTGAGAGGGAAATTCATAGCAATACAGGCCGACCATAACAAACAAGAAAAAACCCAAATAAAGTACCCTTAACAGGATTAGAAAAAGAAGAACAAACAATGCCCAAATTCAGCAGGAGGGAAATAATAAAAATCAGAGCAGAAATAAATGACACTGAAACCAACAAAAACGGTAGAAAGGACCAATGAAACAAAGAGTGTTTCTTTGAAAATATAAACAAAATCGACAAACCCTTAGCCAGACTCACAAAGAAAAAAAGAGAGAAGGCTCAAATAAATAAAATTAAAAATGAAAAAGGAGAAATTACAAGAGATACCACGGAAATACAAGGGATTATAAGAGAATACTATAAAAAAACTATATGCCAACACATTGGACAATCTATAAGAAATGGATAAATTCTTAGACTCATACAATTTCCCAAAACTGAATCAAGAAGAAATAGAGAACCTGAATAGACCAATCACAGGTAAAGAGATTGAAACAATAATAAAAAACCCCTCAAAAAATAAAAGTCCAGGATCAGATGGCTTCTCTGGAGAATTTTAACAAATATTCAAAGAGGATTTAATATCTATTCTTCTCAAACTATTCCAAAAAATAGAGGAAGATGGAACACTTCACAACACACTCTACGAGGCCAACACCACCTTGATACCAAAGCCAGACAAAGACAATACTAAGAAGGAAAACTACAGACCAATATCCCTGATGAACATAGATGCAAAAATCCTCAACAAAATATTGGCAAACTGAATACAGCAATACATTAAAAAGATCATACACCACGATGAAGCAGGATTTATACCACGGACACAAGGATGGTTCAACATCCGCAAATATATCAATGTAATACACCACATTAAGAAATTGAGGAACAAAAACCACATGATCATCTCAATAGATGCAGAGAAGGCATTTGACAAGATACAACACCATTTATGATAAAACTCTCAAAACAATGGGTATAGAAAGAAAGTACCTTAACATAATAAAGGCCATATATATGACAAGCCCACAGCCAACATCATACTTGACAGGGAAAAACTGAAAGCCATTCCTCTGAAAATAGGAACAAGACAAGGGTGCCCACTCTTGCCACTCATATTCAACGCAGTACTGGAGGTTCTGGCCAGAGCAATTAGGTGAGAAAGACAAATAAAAGGAATACAAATAGGCAACGAAAAAGTGAAACTCTTGCTGTGTGCAGATGACATGAACTTATATATAGAAAACCCTGAAGAATCCATTGGAAAACTATCAGAAATAATCAACAACTACAGCATAGTTGCAGGGTACGAAATCAACCTACAAAAATCAGTTGCCTTTCTATATGCCAACAACGAACTGACAGAAAGAGAACTCAAGAAAACAAACCCACTTACAATTGCAAGAAAAGGAATAAAATATCTAGGAATAAATTTAACCAAGGAAGTAAAAGACCTATACAATGAAAACTATAAGACATCAGACAAGAGTGAAATCAATGATGACATAAAGAAATGGAAACACATTCCATGCACATGGATTGGAAGAATAAACATAGTGAAAATGTCCATACTACCTAAAGCAATCTACAGATTCAACGCAATCCCAATCAGAATCCCAAGCTTATTCTTCATGGAAATAGAAGAAAAAATACTAAAATTCATATGGGGCAACAAAAGACCCTGAATAGCTAAAGCAACCTTGGGAAAAAAGAACAAAGCTGGAAGCATCACAATTACTGACTTCAAAACATACCACAAAGCGATAGCAATCAAAACAGCATGGTACTGGTACAAAAACAGACACACAGATCAATGGAACAGAACTGAAAGCCCAGAAATAAAACCTCACATCTACGGGCAGCTAATCTTCCACAAAGGAGCAAAGAACATACAATGGTGAAAGGAAAGACTCTTCAATAAATGATGCTGGGAAAACCAGACAGCCACTTGCAAAAGAATGAAAGTAGACCACCTTCTTTCACCATACACAAAAACTAGCTCAAAATGGATCAAAGACCTGAAGGTGAGATCTGAAACTATAAAACTCCTGGAAGAAAATATAGGTAGTACACTATTGCTCATTGGTCATAAAGGGATCTTTTCGAATTCCATGTCTACTCACAGAAGGGAAACAAAGTAAAAAATACACAAGTGAGACTTCACCAGATTAAAGAGCTTCTACAAGGCAAGTGAAACCAGGATCAAAATGAATAGGCAACCCATCAGTTGGGAAAAAATATTTGTGAACCATGTATCCGACAAGTGACTGATCTGCATAATATATAAAAAACTCACACAACTGAACAACAAAACAACAAAGAACCCGATCAAAAAATGGGCAGAGGAAATGAACAGACACTTCTCCAAAGAAGATATACAGATGGCCAATAGCACATGAAAAGATGTTCAACATCACTAATCATCAGGGAAATGCAAATCAAAACTACACTAAGATATCATCTTACACCCGCTGGAATGGCTATAATCACCAAGACAAAAAACAACATATGCTGGAGAGGCTGTGGAGAAACGGGAACCCTAATTGACTACTGGTGGGAATGCAATCTGGCATAGCCTCTATGGAAATCAGTATGGAGATTCCTCAAAAAATTAAAAATAGCAAAACCTTATGCTCCAGCTTCCCACTACTAGGTATCTACCCAACAAACCTGAAATCAACAATCCAAAGAGGCTTCTGCACCCCTATGTTCACTGTAGCATTATTCACTATAGCCAAGACATGGAAACAATCAAGTGTCCCTTGACCGATGAGCGGATAAAGATGTGGTATACATATACAATAGAATACTACCCAGCCATAAAAAATAATACAGAATTGTCCCATTTGCAACAACATGGATGGACCTGGAGGGTATTGTGTTAAGTGAAATAAGCCAGCAAGAGAAACACACACAGTGCATGATTTCACTCATATGTGCAAGATAAACCAACACACAGGCAGAGAGTACTGTTTGGTGGTTACCAGAGGCAACGGGGGTGGGGGGTGGGCCCAAGGGGTGCAGGGATGCATTTATATGGTGACTGACAAACAATGATGTACAACAAAAATTCCACAACAAAGAAAAAGAAAAGAAAAATTCAGGACAGTGTACTAGCCAATGTGCTAGCCAGTGGAAGTATTAGAAAAATACGGAGTCAATTACTGCTGAGAAATTAATTTGTGTGAGGATTGAAAAATGTCTAATGAACTCGTTGACATGAAGGTCACTGTGAGTCTTAGGCAACAGCTATTTTGGTAGAGTGATGGGGCAAAGGCAGATTAGAGTGGCTGGAGAAGTGAGAAGATGGTGAGCACGTGCAGCGTCACCTCTGAAGAAGTTTGATTATGAAGAAAATTATGGGGTAGCTTCTTTGTCAAGCCTCTTTATTGTATATTTTCTTTTTTATTAATCTCTACATTCATTTCCTTCTGTCTGTTGATCCTATTTTTGTTTTTCTAACATAACTTGGATGCTTAGCTTGTTAAATTTCTGGCTCTTCTTTTCTAATGTAAACATCTACAGTTCTAGATTTGCTTCTGCATGCCAACATAGTTGCTTCATTCAAGTTTTGTAATGTAGTATTTTTATTATCATATTCTAAGTATTTTCTAAATTCTGTTGTGATACTTTCCTTTATCCATCTGTTCATAAATATTTTAAATTTTTCCAAATAAACTTTCACATGGAATTCAAACAGTGCTTTGGGAGTGTGAGAATATGGTCTGTGAAATCCCAATTCTTTGAAATTTAATATTAATAGCTAACAACACTATATGCCAGGTACCACCCTAAAGATTTTATATGAATTATATAATTTCATCCTCACAAGAATTCTATGAAGTAGGCACTATTATTATTCTCATTTTTATAAATAGGGAAACAGGTACTGAGAGTTTAAGTAATTTACCCACATAACTTTACGAAGTTACAGTGAGCTGACAGGTGATGGGGCTATAATTTTTAGATTTCTTCCCCACTTTAGGTCTTACTCTTAGAGTAAATTGCAAACAGAGCTCTGTACTGGGTCTTTTTTTGGGGGGGAGGATCAATTTTATTGAGGTATAATGTATGTACAATATCCTGCATGCAATTAGGATGTACAATTTGATGAGTTTTTTGATATGTATACAACCTGTGAAACCACAACAAGCAAATACAGAATCTTTCCACACTTACTAAATTTCATCCTGCCCCTTTGTTGTACATCCCCTCTTCTGCCCCATGCCCCAAGCAACTGGTGATCCACTTGTTGTGATTATAGGTTAGTATGCATTTTCTAAAGTTTAATGTAAATGTGATGATATAGTTAGAGCTCCTTTTTGTCTGGCTTCTTTCATTCTGCCCACTGATTTTTAGATTCATCCTCATTGTTGTGTCTATCAGCTTGTTCCTTTTTTCACTGCCAGTAGTACTTCTTTGTATGAATATGCCATATTTTGTTTATCTCTTTGCTTTAGATGGACATTTGGGTTAATTTCAGTTTTGGGCTATTGTGAATAAAGCTACTATGAACACTCATATTCAAGTTTTTGTATGGACACATGCTTTTTATTTAAAAATTTTATATTTATTGCAGTAACATTGGTTTATAACATTGTATAAATTTCAGGTGTACATCATTATACTTCTATTTCTCCATAGATTACATCATGTTCACCACCAAAATACTAATTACAACCCATCACCACACACATGTACCGAATTATCCCTTTCACCCTCCCCCCTCCCCCCTCCCCCCCTCTGGTAACCACCAATCCAATCTCTGTCTCTATGTGTTTGTTTATTGTTGTTATTATCTACTACTTAATGAAGGAAATCATATGGTATTTGACCTTCTCCCTCTGACTTATTTCGCTTTGCATAATACCCGAAATGTCCATCCATGTTGTCACAAATGGCTGGATTTCATCGTTTCTTATGGCTGAGGAGTATTCCATTGTGTATATATACCACATCTTCTTTATCCATTCGTCCCTTGATGGGCACTTAGGTTGCTTCTAAGTCTTGGCTATTGTGAATAACGCTGCAATGAACACAGGGGTGCATGTATCTTTATGCAATGGTGTTTTCAAGTTCTTTGGATAAATACGCAGCAGTGGAATAGCTGGATCATATGGTAGTTCTATCTCTGATTTTTTGAAGAATCTCCATACTGTTTTCCATAGTGGCTGCACCAGTTTGCACTCCCACCAACAGTGTATGAGAGTTCCCTTCTCTCCACATCCTCTCCAACATATGTTGTTTCCTGTCTTGTGAATTATAGCCATTCTGACGGGAGTGAGTTGATATCTCATTGTAGTTTTGATTTGCATTTCCCTGATAGTTAATGATTTTGAACATCTTTTCATGTGTCTGTTGGCCATCTGTATATCTTCTTTGGAGAAATGTCTGTTCAAGTCTTTTGCCTACTTTTTAATTGGGTTGTTAAGTTTTTTTGTTGTTGAGATGCATGAGTTCTTTATATATTTTGGAGAGTAAGCCCTTATCAGATGTATGGTTTGCAAATATCTTCTCCCAATTGTTCGGTTGTCTTTTCATTTTGCTGATGGTTTCCTTTGCTGTGCAGAAGGTTTTTAGTTTGATGTAGTCCCATTTGTTTATTTTTTCTATTGTTTCTCTTGCCCGGTCAGACATGGGGCTTGAAAATATGTTGCTAAGACAGATGTTGAAGAGCATACTGCCTATGTTTTCTTCTAGAAATTTCATAGTTTCAGGTCTTACATTCAACTCTTTAATCCATTTTGAGCTAATTTTTGTGTATGGCGTAAGGTAAGGGTCTACTTTCATTTTTTTGCACGTGGCTATCCAGTTTTCCCAACACCATTTGTTGAAGAGACTTTCTTTTCTCCATTGTATGTTCTTGGCTCCTTTGTCAAAGATTAGCTGTCCATAGATGTGTGGGTGTATTTCTGGGCTTTAGTTTCTATTCCATTGATCTGTGTGTCTATTTTTGCACCAGTACCATGCTGTTTTGGTTACTATAGCTTTGTAGTATATTTTGAAATCAGGGAGTGTGATACCTCCAGCTTTGTTCTTTTTTCTCAGGATTCCTTTACCTATTCGGAGTCTTTTGTTGTTCCATATAAATTTTAGGATTCTTTGTTCTATTTCTGTGAAAAATGTTGTTGGAACTTTGATAGGGATTGCATTGAATCTACAGATTGCTTTAGGAAGTATGGACATCTTAACTATGTTGATTCTTCCAATCCAAGAGCACGGAATATCTTTCTTTGTGTCTTCTTCAATTTCTTTCAGCAATGTTTTATAGTTTTCAGCGTACAGATCTTGCACCTCTTTGGTTAAGTTTATTCCTAGGTATTTTATTCTTTTTGTTACAATTGTAAATGGGATGGTATTCTTAATTTCTCTTTCTGCTACTTCGTTGTTAGTGTATAGAAATGCAACTGATTTTTGTATGTTGATTTTGTATCCTGCTAATTTACCATATTCGTTTATTACTTCTAAAAGTTTTCTGGTGGATTCTCTAGGATTTTCTATATATAAAATCATGTCATCTGCAAATAGTGACAGTTTCACTTCTTTCTTTCCAATTTGGATCCCTTTTATTTCTTTCCCTTGCCTGACTGCTCTGGCTAGGACTTGTAGTACTATGCTAAATAAGAGTGGTGAGAGTGGGCATCCTTGTCTGGTTCCTGTTCTTAGAGGGATAGCTTTCAGTTTTTCACCATTGAGGATGATATTAGCTGTGGGTTTGTCATATATGGTCTTTATTATGTTGAGGTACTTTCCTTCTATACCCATTTTATTCAGAGTTTTTATCATAAACGGATGCTGTATCTTGTCAAATGCTTTCTCTGCTCTATTGAGATGATCATGGGATTTTTATTCTTCATTTTATTAATGTGGTGTATCATGTTGATTGATTTGCAAATGTTAAACCATCCCTGCATACCTGGAATAAATCCCACTTGATCGTGGTGTATCATCTTTTTAACGTATTGTTGTATGCGATTTGCTAGTATTTTGTTGGGGATTTTTGCATCGATGTTCATCAGTGATATTGGCCTGTAATTTTCTTTTTTTGTGTTGTCCTTGTCTGGTTTTGGTATCAGGGTAATGTCGGCTTCGTAGAATGAGTGAGGGAGTTTCCCCGATCCTCAATTTTTTGGAAGAGTTTGAGAAGGGTAGGTATTAAGTCTCCTTTGAATGTTTGAGAGAATTCGCCAGGGAAGCCGTCTCGTCCTGGACTTTTATTTTTGGGGAGGTTTGTGATTACTGTTTCGATCTCCCTACTGGTGATTGGTCTATTCAAATTCTCTGGTTCTTGATCCAGTATTGGAAGGTTGTATGATTCTAAGAATTTATCCATTTCTTCCAGATTGTCGAATTGGTTGGCATATAGCTTTTCATAGTATTCTCTTATAATCTTTTGTATCTCTGAGGTGTCTGTTGTAATGTCTCCTCTTTCATTTCTAATTTTACTTATTTTTGCCTTCTCTCTTTTTTTCTTGGTGAGTCTAGCTAAAGGTTTGTCAATTTTGTTGATCTTTTCAAAGAACCAGCTCTTGGTTTTATTAATTTTTTCTTTTGTTTTTTTGGTCTCTATTTGATTTATTTCTGCTCTGATTTTTATGATTTCCCTTTTTCTACTGTTTTGGGGTTTTGTTTGTTCTTCTTTTTCCAGTTGCTTTAGGTGCATTGTTAGATTGTTTATTTGAGATTTTTCTTGTCTGTTGAGATACGCCTGTATAGCTATAAACTTCCCTCTTAGAACCACTTTTGCTGTATCCCATAAATTCTGGCATGCCGTATTTTCATTTTCATTTGTCTCCAGGTATTTTTTGATTTCTTCGTTGACCCAGTCATGGTTCAGTAGCATTTTGTTTAATCTCCATGCATTTGTGGCTTTTCTGATTTTCCTCCTATAGTTGATTTCCAGTTTTATACCGTTGTGGTCAGAAAAGATGCTTGGTATTATTTCAATCTTCTTAAATTTATGGAGACTTGTTTTGTGGCCTAATATGTGATCAATCCTGGAGAATGTTCCATGTGCATTTGAAAAAGAACGTGTATTCGTCGGTTTTTGGATGGAATACTCTGTATATATCTACTAAGTCCATCTGTTCTAGTGTGTCATTTAAGGCCAATGTTTCCTTATTTATCTTCTGTTTGGATGATCTTTCTGTTGGTGTAAGTGGAGTGTTCAAGTCCCCTACTATTATTGTGTTACTGTCTATTTCTATTTTTATGTCTGTTAATAATTGTTTTATATATTTAGGTGCACCTACATTGGGTGCGTAGATATTTACAAGTGTTATATCCTCTTGTTGGATTGTTCCTTTGATCGTTATGTAATGCCCTTCTTTGTCTTTTTACAGTTTTTGTTTTAAAGTCTATTTTGTCTGATATGAGTACTGCTACGCCAGCTTTCTTTTTTGCCATTTGCATGGAGTATCTTTTTCCATCCCTTCACTTTCAGTTTGCGAGTGTCTTTAGGTCTGAAGTGTGTCTCTTGTATGCAGCATATATATGGGTCCTGTTTTTTTATCCAATCAGCCACCCTATGCCTTTTAATTGGAGCATTTAATCCATTCTCCTTTAAAGTAGCTATTGGTAAGTATGTACTTATTGCCATTTTTTAACTAACTCCCCTTCTCCCTCCTTTTATGTTTTCTTTTTTTTTTTTTTTTTTTTTGTGAGGAGATCAGCCCTGAGCTAACATCCGCCAATCCTCCTCTTTTTTTGCTGAGGAAGACGGCCCTGGGCTAACATCTGTGCCCATCTTCCTCCACTTTATATGGGACGCCGCCACAGCATGGCTTACCAAGCAGCGCGTCGGTGCGCGCCCGGGATCCGAACCAGCGAACCCCGGGCCGCCGCAGCGGAGCGCGCGCACTTAACCGCTTGCGCCACCGGGCCGGCCCCCCTCCTTTTACGTTTTTGATATCATATCCAACCTCTTTTTTGTGCATTTGTATCCATTACATTCTTATCATGGAAATAGATAATTTTTCCTATTTGTGGTCTTTTCACCTTAAATCAGTCCCTTTAACATTTCTTGTAGCACTGGTTTCTTGGTGACAAACTCCTTTAATTTTTGCTTGTTTGGGAAATTCTTGATCTCTCCTTCCATTTTGAATGATAACCTTGCTGGGTAGCGTATTCTTGGCTGCAAGTTTTTTCCTTTTAGCACTTTAAACATATCATGCCACTCTCTTCTAGCCTGTAAGGTTTCTGCTGAGAAGTCAGCTGATAGCCTTATGGAGTTTCCTTTGTATGTAACTTGACTTTCTCTTGCAGCTTTTAGGATTCTCTATCTTTAATTCTGGACATTTCGATTATGATGTGTCTTGGTGTTTGCCTCTTTGGGTTTATCTTGTTTGGGGCTCTCTGTGCTTCCTGTACCTGGATGTCTGTTTCCTTCCTTAGGTTAGGGAAGTTTTCATCTATTATTTCTTGAAATAGATTCTCTGCCCCCTTGTCTCGCTCTTCTCCTTCCGGGACACCTATAACACGGATGTTAGTGCGCTTGATGTTGTCCCAGAGGTCCCTTAGACTGTCCTCACTCTTTTAATTCTTTTCTCTTTTACCTGTTCAGCTTTGGTAATTTCTTCTAGTCTTTCGTCCAGCTCGCAGATCCGTTCTTCTGTATCCTCTACTCTGCTTTTGAGTCCCTCTACTGAATTTTTCATTTCCAGTATTGTATTCTTCATTTCTGATTGGTTCTTTTTTATACCTTATATTTCTTTGTTGGCATTCTTACTGAGTTCATCTATTCTTCTCCCCAGAGCAGTGAGCATCCTTAACACTCTTTGTTTGAACTGTCAGGTAGGTTGCTCATTTCTGTTTCACTTAGTTCCTTTTCTGGGGTTTTGTCCTGTTACCTTACTTGGAATGTATTCCTTTGTCTCCTCATTTTGCCTCTTTCCCTGTGCTTGTGTCTACGTATTACGTAGGTCAGCTACGTCTCCTGCTCTTGGATAGGTGACCTTATATAAGCGATGGCTTAGGAGGCCTGCAGTGTGCTTCCCTCCGTTCTCAATGTTCCAGGGGTGACCCCTATGTGGTCTACGTGTGTCCTTCTGTTGTGGCCTGTTTGCTCTCCCTTTAGGCGCCCAGGGAGGCTGAGTTATGCTCCTGGCCAGTTGTTCTAATGCTCAGCTGCTTGTAGTTGTTCTGGGCCCTTCAGTTTCTTTATCAGGTGTGGGCAGCCCCAGCACAGTTGGCTGCAAGTTCTAGTACCACATTTGTGTTGCAGTATTTAAGTGAGTAGGCCCGCAGTGTGGCAGATTGTTAGGCTCAGGGCCTTACAATTGCTATAAGCCTCCAGTCTTTAGGTCTCTTGTCAGCTCTCTGAGAATTGCAGCTGGGTGGGGATGGTCTCAGGCACAGAAGCACCCAATTGTTTCAGGCTTTGGAAGGTGGGGCAAACCCCCATGTGGCTCTTTGAGAAGCACAAGTCTTCTGCAGCTGACAAGCCCTGCCGCCCACAGGTCCACACACACAGTCAACACAGTCCTTTCCATGTCCGTGCCCTGACCTCCCAAAGCAGACCTAGTCTCTCCACGGCGGGAGCCCCACACACTCCACCACTGCCCCACACTCTCCACCCGCTCCTTGTGCACATCCTGCCCTGCTGAAATTGGCTCAGTTGCCAGGCAGCAGAGAATCCAGTCACCAATCTATGCAGGCCCACAAGTTGCCTGAGGGCTTGTTGTTGGGTCGGGCCAGTCTCTAGGGTGGGCTGCTTGCCCTGGCTGAGCTGGATTAAATCGGTGCTCTAGCGGGGGCATGGGCAGACCTGGGGTAGCAGGCCTCAGGGAGAACTCCAAGGGTGTCTCTGTCAGCACGCCCACACCAGGCCACAACAATGGCCGCCACCAATGTCCCAGTCCCTGGAGAGGTCTCACCCCTCACCGAGATGCACTCAGGGCCTATTAGGTGAGTCTCTTTTCACCAAAGCACTGTGCACCTTTCTTTCTGTTGATTTTAGGTTGCTTTCTGAAATGGGTGAGTTTGCGTGTGGGCCCTTTACGAGCCAGTTTTAATTTCTTTGTGAACCAGCTTTTCTGTGGGCACTCCCCAATGATTTAGTAGCAGGCAAAGTCAGATATTATGCCACTTGTCTCGATTGTGCTGGGTCCACAAAATGCCCCCAGCGGGGGTGCTCCCCGGCTCAGGGCCCCGCGCCTCCAGGGAGGCTGCGTACCTGTGCGCTGCTCCCAGGCAGCCGTGAAGTGCAGCGGCTTGTGAAGGCGGCGTTTTTCCTCTCCAGAAGGGAGTTTCTGCCTCTTCCACCTCAATTTGGATTGTCCCTTGTTGCAGGAGTTCCTCTTATCCAGTTTTCAGTTCTGTTCTAGGGTAATTTTTTCACGAGTATTTGTAAATTGGCTGTGGCTGCGGGAAGAGGTGAGTTCAGAGTCTGCCTACACCTCCATCTTGACTTCCCTCCTGGACATATGCTTTCATTTCTCTTGGGTGTCTAGGACTATAATGGCTGTTTTTTATGGCAAGTTTATGTTTTACTTTTTAAAACTGTCAAACTGTTTTCCAAATTGGTTGTAAAACTTAACATTTCTACCAACAGGGTATGTGTTCCAATTAATCCACATCTTGCCAATACTTGGTATAGTCAGTCTTTTTAATTCTAGTCTTAGTCAATCTTCAGTGATATCTAATTGTGGTTGTAATTTTCATTTTTCTGATGACTAATGATCTTGAACATTTTTTCAAATGCTTCTTGGCTATGCATATATCTTTTTGTGAAGTGCCTGTTAAAATATTTTGTCCATTTTTGTTGGATTTTCTTATTATTGAGTCTAAGAGTTCTTTATATATTCTGGATACAAGCACTTTGCCAGATAGATGGGCTGCAGATATCTTCTCCCAGTCTGTGGCTTGTCTTTTCATTATCTGTCTTTCAAAACACAAGCTTTTAATTTTGATAAAGTCTCCTTCGTCAATTTTGGTTCTTTTTTTTTTTTTTCTTAAGAAATCTTTGTCTCTTCTAAGGTAACAAAGAATTTCTCCTGTTTTCTTCTAGAAGTTTTAGCTTTTACATTTAGGTCTGTGATCCACATCAAGATTTCTATGTAGGGTGAGGTAAGAATCAATATTCATTTTTTCCCCATATGGATACCCAACTATTTCAGCACCATTAATTGAAAAAATGTTCATTTCCTCACTAAATTACCTTGGCATCTTTGTAAAAAAATCAATTGACTATATATGTGTTGGTCTAATTCTGGATTCTCTGTTCTGCTCCATTGATCTATATGTCTATCTTTTCCCCATTGTGACAATGTCTTGATTACTGTAGCTTTACAGTAAGTCTTGAAATCAGATAGTGTGATCCTACCACTTTGTTCTTTTGCAAAATTGTTTCAGCTATTGTAAGTCCTTTGCATTTCCACATACATTTTCAAATCATCTTGGTAACTGCTACCAAAAATCCTGCTGATATTTTAATACAGATTGCATTGAATGTGCACCTCAATTTGGAGGAGAAGTGACATCTTAAAAATAATGGGTCTTCCAGGATATATTTTGCCATTTACTTAGGCCTGCTTTAATTTCTCTCACTTTTGTAGTTTTCATTGTATAGGTCTTGCACATCTATTATTACATTTACTAAATATTTTAATTTGGGGGCAGTAATGTAAATGGAATAATTTTTGTATTTCATTTTCTGTTTTCTGCTAGTTTATAAAATAAAGTTATATCCTACAAGCTTCTTAAATTCACTTATCAGGTCTAGTAGTTTTTTGCAGATTCATTAGGATTTTTTACCCAATCATGTCACCTACAAATGGAGACAATTTTATTTCTTGCTTTCTAATTTTTCAGCCTTTTTTCTTACCTTTTTTTTTCTTCCAATAATGCAATGGCTAGGGCCTCCAGCACAATGGCTGGGTACTTCACTTCTTGTCCTAGGAAGTAATCTTTCAATTCTTCATCATTAAGTATAATGTTGGCTGTAGGTTTTTTGTACATGCTGTTTATTAGATTGAGGAATTTCTCTTCTTTTCTCTAGTTTGATAAAAGGTGATTTTTTAAAAAATCATGAATAGTTGAATTTTGTCCAATTCTTTTTCTACATCTATCGAGATATGATTTTCTCCTTTACACTGCAAATACGGTTTATTACATTGATTGGTTTTAGAATGTTACA
Source organism: Diceros bicornis minor (assembly GCF_020826845.1). Taxonomy (NCBI): domain Eukaryota; kingdom Metazoa; phylum Chordata; class Mammalia; order Perissodactyla; family Rhinocerotidae; genus Diceros; species Diceros bicornis. The sequence continues at coordinate 2,991,484 of NC_080763.1, read as the reverse complement.
TCAATGTTGCATTCTTGGGATAAAAGATATTTGGTCATGATATGTTATACTTTATATATATTTTTGGATTTGATTTGCTAACTATTTTTGCATCTCTGTTCATGAGAGATATTTGCAGTTATTTTTCATAACTACTTTTTATTATTTTGGTATCATTTAGTCCTCACAACAACGCTATGGGGTAGGCATTATTATTATCCATTTTTTGAAATGGGACAGAGGCATAGCCGGTAAGTGGTTGAGATGTACTCTTAATTACTATGTTTCACTGCCTCTAATTTGTTAAGTGTTGCTTTCACGTTCTAGCATGTGGTCAATTTCTAAAAATGTTCCATGTGTTAATAAAAAGCAAGTGCACCTTGTTGTTGGAATTGTACTCAATGAATGGCCATGTTTTTGTATTTCCTCATATTTTGTATTTTTTATATTTCTTATATTTTCCAATAGCTGAAGTAAAACTGGAAAATTCACAACTATGTGGAAATTAAACCACACACTTGAACAACCATTGGATCAAAGAAGAAACCAAAAGAGAAATTAGAAAATATCTTGAGATATATAAAAATGATGTTAGCTGTAGCTTTTATCTTGTTGAGGTAATTTCCTTCTATTTCTAGTTTGTTGCGAGTTTTTATAATAAAAGGGTGTTAAATTTTGTCAAATGCTCTTTCTGCCTCTATTGAAATGACCATGTGACTTTTATCCTTATTCTGTTAATGTGGTGTATCACATTAATTGATTTTCCTATGTTGAACCATCCTTGCATCCCAGTGATAAATCCCACTTGGTCATGGTGTTTATCCTTTTAATGTGCTATTGGATTCAGTCTGCTAGTACTTTGTTGAGGATTTTTGCATCTATATTCCTCAGGGATATTGACTTGTAGTTTTCTTTTCATGTGGTGTCTGTCTAGCTTTGGTGTCAGGATGGTCTTCATAGAATGAGTTAGGAAGTGTTCTCTCCTCTTCAATTTTTTGGAAGTGTTTGAGAAGTACGGGCATTAATTCTTTAAATGATTGGTAGAATTCTCCAGCGAAGCCATCTGCATCTGGGTTTTTCTTTGTTGGGAAGGTTTTGATTACTGATTCAATTTCCATACTAGTTACAGGTCTGTTCAGACTTTCTACTTCATGATTCAGTCTTGGTAGGTTGTATGTTTCTAGAAATTTATCCATTTCTTCTAGGTTATCCAGTTTGTTGGTGTATAATTGTTCATAGTAGTCTCTTATGATCCTTTTTATTTCTGTGCCATCAGTTGTAATGCCTCTTCTTTCATGTCTGATTTTATTTTCTCAATTAGTCTAAGAGTTTGTCAATTTTATCTTTTCAAAATCCAACTCTTAGTTTGATTGATTTTTTCCTATTCTTTTTCTATTCTCTATTTCACTTATTTCTGCTCTGATCTTTGTTATCTCCTTCCTTTTGCTAACTTTGGGTTTAGTTTGTTTTTCTAGCTCCTTGATGTATAATGTATAATATCTGAGATCTTCTTTTGTAATGTAGCTATTTATGACTATAGATATGATTTCAGTTTTCTCAAATTTGCTAAGACTTATTTTGTAAGCTAACATGTGATCTACCCTGGAGAAAGATCCATGTGTGCTTGAGAAGAATGTGTGTTCTTCTGTTGTTGGGTGGAAGGCTCGCTATACGCCTATTAGGTCCATTTGGTCTACAGTGTTGCTTAATTGCTCTGTTTGCTTATTGATCTTCTGTCTGGATGTTCTATCCATTACTGAAAGTGGGGTACTGAAGTCTCTTACTATTATAGTATTACTGTCTATTTTTCCCTTCAGTTTTGTCAATACTTGTTTTGTTTAGGTACTCTGATTTTGGATGCATATATAATTCTTATATCTTCCTGATGGATTGACCCTTTTATCATTATATAATGTCCTTTTCTGCTTCTGACAGTTTTTGACTTAAAATCTATATTGTCTAAGTATGGCCACCCCTGCTCTCTTTTAGTTACCATTTGCATGGCATGTCTTTTTCCATCCCTCCATTTTCAGTCTATGTGCATCCTTACAAGTAAAGTGGGTTTCTTGTAAACAGCATATAGTTGGGTCTTTTATTTTTTTTAATCCATGCAGCAAACTCTATGTCATTTGATTGGGGAGTTTAATCCATTTACATTTAAAGTAATTATTGAATAGAAAGGATTTACTACTGCCATTTTTTTTTTCCTGTTAGGCTTACAGTTCTTTAGTTTGTCTTTTCCTCTCTTGCAGTCTTCCTTTGTGTTTTGTTGATTTTTTCTTAATTTTATTTATTTATTTATTTTATTCCCCCAAAGCCCCAGTAGATAGTTGTATGTCATAGCTGCACATCCTTCTAGTTGCTGTATGTGGGACACGGCCTCAGCATGGCCAGAGAAGCGATGTGTCGGTGCGTGCCCAGGATCCGAACCTGGGCCGCCAGAAGCACAGTGCGCACACTTAACCGCTCAGCCACAGGGCCGGCCCGATTTTTTCTATTGATATGCTTTGATTGCTTTCCCCTTTTCTTCTGTGTAACTTCTATAGGGGTGTGTGTGTGTCTGTGGTTACCCTGGGACTTACAAAAAATATCTTATAGTTATAACAGTCTATTTTAAGCTGATAACTTATGTTCAATCACATCCAAAAACTCTATACTTGAACTTCTCCTCCCCAACATTTTGTTATTGTTGTGACAATTTATATTTATACTGTGTATTTTAACATATTTTTATAGTTATTTTACACTTTTTTCTTAACTTTTATACTAGAATTAGAAGTGATTTACCCACCATCATTACAATAATACAGTACTCTGTATTTGTCTATACAGTCATGTGCTACATAACGATGTTTTGGTCAACAAGAGACCGCATATAACAAGGTCCCATAAATTAGTACCATATAGCCTATGTGTGTAGTAGGCTATACCATCTAGGTTTAAGTACAGTACACTCTATGATGTTTGCACAATGATGAAATTGCTTAACGATGCATTTCTCTGAATGTATCCTTGTCATTAAACAATGTATGACTGTATATCTATCTTTACCAATGAGTTTCATACTTATGCTATGTGTTACTGTTTACTATTGTTTTGTTTCAACTTGAAGAACTCTAGCATTTCTTGTAAGGCAGGTCTAGTGGTGATGAACTCCTTCAGCTTTTGTTTATCTGGGGAAGTCATTATTTCTCCATTTTTGAAGGATAGTTTTCAGAGTATATTATTTTTGGTTGGTAGTTTTTTCTTTCAGCACTTTAAATAGATCATCCCACTGTTTTCTGGCCTGTAAGATTTCTGCCAGAAAATATGCTTATAGTCTTATAGGGGTTCCCTTGTATGTGAGGAGTCTCTTTTTTTCTCTGCTTTCAAAATTCTCTTTGTCTTTAACTTTTTACAATTTGAGTATAATGTTTCTCACTTTGGATTCCAGTTTTTTTGTATCCCTCTGGCTTCTTGGATCTACCCCAGATTTGGGAAGTTTTCAGCCATTATTCTTTGAATAAGCTTTCCGGTCCTTTCTCTGTCTCTCCTTTTTCTGGGACTCAGTGTGCATATTAGTCCACTTGATGGTGTACCATAAATCCCTTTAGCTTTGTTCATTCTTTTTTCTTTTTGCTCTTCTGACTGAATTATTTCCGATGACTTGTCTTTAAGTTCATTGATCCTTTCTTCTGTTTGATCTAGTCTGATGATGAACCCAAATCAATTTTTCACTTCAGTTTTTGTTCTTCAGCTCCAAAAATTGTACTTTTTAATATTTTCTATCTCTGTTGAAATTTTCACGCTTTGTCGAAATTGTTCATGCTTTGTTCTCTTGACCTCGGTTAACATAATTATGACAGTTATTTTGAATTCTCTGTTAGGTAAATCATATAACTCTGTTGCATTAGTTTCTAGACATTTATCTTGCTGCTTTGTTGGGAACATCTTTGCCAGATTCTTCATTTTCCTTGGCTCTCTGTGTCGGTGTCCGTGCACTAGAGAAAACAGGCACCTCTTCCAGTCTTCATGGATTGGCCATGTACAGGAAAAATCCTTACCAATTGACTTCTCTAGAGATTCTGGGGGCCTCTACCAACTCTTTCCCTCCCCAGGGAGAAGAAGGAAGCTGTAGTTCTGGCTTGTTCACTCTGTGCAAAGTTGGGGGAGGAGGGGAGCTATGTCATCTACCAGTTCAAATTGCTGTCCTTCTTCTCCCTCAGGTGGGTAGTCTGTACTGGACCTGACAGAGCTCCAAGACTGGCAAGACAGAAGACTGACCTCTGGGGAGGCCCCTAGGAAAAGTTGGAGTGCTGGATGTGTGAACCAACACCTTCCCTCCTCTGAGAGAAGCCCGAGCTAGGAGGTCTCTTCTCAATTGTATGGCATTGCACTAGGGTCAGGGACTCCGGCAAGAGGTTGTCCCAAATCTCCCTAGTGGTTTTAGTGATTCTGGTACAGGAGACTTTCAATTAGTTTCTGGATTTCTCACAAAGGAAATCTGTCTGTGAATTGTTGTTGAATTGGTGTGTTGGCAGGGGGAAGAAGGGTCCATGGCTCCCTACTCCACCATCTTGCTGACATCACTCCCAACATGGCTTTTATTTCACCCTTATTGTTGACAGTTTCATTGTGGGTATTATTTTAGGTTACTGGTTTTTTTCTTTCACCATTTTGAAGATGTTTCACTTGTCTTCTGGATTCTAGTGGCTAATGAAATGCCAACACTCAAACTAAGTTTCATTTCTTGGTTGGTAATATCTTCTCTATCCAATTGTTTAAAAATATTTTGTCTTTGGTATTTTGAGATTTTACTCTCATGTGTTTTCATTTAGCCTGTCTTGAATTGTTTTGGGCTTTCTGAATCTGAAACTTTGTGTCTTTCATAAATTTGGACAGACTTTAAGTCACTATCCCTTTGAATAATTTATCTGAAATTCCAATTAGATATATATTGGACCTACTCATTATATCTCCATTTTCTCTTAATCTCCTGTTCATAGTTTCTATCTTTTATTTCTCTGGGCTATATTCTGGATGATTTTTTCCTCAGATTTTCTAGTTCACTAATTTCTTTTTAATAGTTGAATCTGTTGTTTAATCATTCGTTTCAGTTTCTAATTTTATTTTTCATTAAAAAAATTTATTTCCAAATGTGCCTAGTCAATTTTGATTTATAATATATCAATATTGTTGAATTTCTTAATTCACATAAATGAATATTTTATACTATATATTTGATAATTCTGACGTCTTCAATCTTTGCAGGTAAGATTCCCTACTGTGATTTTTTCATTTTGAGCTTACATTCCCTGGAATTTTATCTGTCAGGATTCTGGGTTTAAAGTATATTCCTCAAGATGATTTGCATTTGCTCCTTCCAGATGCTTGAGGTTACTACCAAGTCAGGATAACACTAAACTACATTTTCAGGTTGAGTATTTTTTTTTCCTCCAGAGTCACAGAAGTGGTATGAATTCAGGCTTCAAGCTTGTGAGAATAAGCTTGTTATGAATTCTCAGAGAAGACTTTTGTTTCTCCAATTTGTACCTCCTTCTCCCAGAGCCAAGGCAGAGACAGGCACAAATTCCATCATCAACCTCTGAGGACCTGCTTATTTTTCCCCTAGTTCATCCACCGAAGATGTACACTTTGAGAATTCTGGCATTAAGTCGGAGGTGATGAGGCCTCTGATTAGACCTCACCGCAAATGTCACCTTCCCTCAGCCCCAACACATAAAATTAAAATCCAGGCATTAGGCTAGCAGGAAATAGCTAATAACTATCCCCAGCCCCAAGACAAACATCTGTGTGGTACTTTATCCTTCTGTGTTCACTTCTTTTTTTGTGGTTTCTTTCCTCTGAGGAATTTCCTCACACCAGCTCAATCATTCATTGAAAAAGATTAAAAGATCTCTACAGCATTTTAAGGCATTTCTCTGAATCTCTGTTCAGCCAGATGGCCCTGGTTTCTACTTTTATAAACTAGGAGGTGAGGGTCATATACTAAGTGTGAAGGGGGCACGAAGAGTTTGCCGGAGAGTGGAAAAGGTTTGAAATGGTGGAAAATGGGAAGGCAAGTTAAATAGTGAAGCACTAAATAATAAACAAAGAGTTGATGGTATGCAGGAAAGTTCATAGGGAGAGATCACTTGACAGTCTTGTCTATATAGCCCTTGAGCTACATAGTAGTCTCATATCTAATACATATTAGCCATAAAACCTTGGATAAATCACACTGTTTATCTCTACCTATTTCATGGGGGTTGTGAAGACAAGTGTTACCAAGTGCTTTGAAAATATTAAATCACATAGAATGTAAGTCATTGTAATTATGTCTTCTGCCATAGAATTGCATCTTAAACTTCTGTCTCACGGATATCTCAGAAGAAATAAAATCAAGTTAATGGATAAAACAGTTCAGTAGATTCAGACAAAAACAGTTTATAATCACAGTTACAGATAAAAAAAATCCAACATTGAGGGCTGTACCACTGGCATAGTGGTTAAATTCACAAGCTACACTTTGGCAGCCTGGGATTAGTGGGTTCAGATTCTGGGTGTAGACCTACACACCGCTCATCAAGCCATGCTGTGGCAGTGTCCCATATGCAAAAGAGAGGAAGACTGGCACAGATGTTAGCTCAGGGACAATCTTCGTCAAGTAGAAAAATGAAAAAACAAATCCAACATTGAACTAAACCACTATTTCCAGTAAAGAGTACTGGAAATGACTCATGTACTAAATCATGACTCATGATGTGAGACTTATTTGTTTTACTGACTTTTCTATTTAATAGAATTTGTTGAAACCAAATTAGCAAAGCCCTAATTACTATGGGACATTTGGGATGATAATAAAAATAGTTTTGCTAAGCAAAACAATATGTTAAAGTGGTTTCATTAGTAAGATTTTACCTGTAGCAATCAAAATTAACTTTTACCTAATTATTATTATTTTTAACTTTATTTATTCCCCGCCCCCCAAGCCCCAGTAGATAGTTGTACGTCATAGCTGCACATCCTTCTAGTTGCTATATGTGGGACTCGGCCTCAGCATGGCCAGACAAGCGGTGCGTCGGTGCGTGCCCGGGATCTGAACCCGGGCCGCCGGCAGCGGAGCACACGCACTTAACCACTAAGCCACGGGGCCGGCCCTAACTTTTACCTAATTAAAGCAAGATAATCTAAGAGAATCTTAGCACTCATACCATAGGCGATGTTTTAGGCGGAAAATATAAAGATCCCAGATAGTACACAAATAATTTACTTCAAATGTTTGTCAAAATTAAGTTAACCCCCAAATTTTAGATGGCTAAATATTTTCCAGATTTGGGTCTTTTCAAGATTGTCATTCAATAATACAGTCACTGTTGTTCTAGTTGCTATGAGATGAAAATATAAAATTTCTTATCCTTAAGGAGTTTCCATTTTAGATGGTGAAAATACCTTTGTGAGAAATCACAGAACATTATAACAAAACCAAAGTACTTTTAAGTTGAACTGCATGTTATTTGACGTACCATCAAGTTTCGGAAGAATACATCCGTTGTCAGGGACAATGATATCATCCATGAAGGTACGAGTTAAGATTTTGAATTTAATTTTTCTAGCTGTTTTGGTGTTGTGATTAAGTCACTGTATTTTATCCCCATTAAGCACTTGGCACTCATGTTACAAAATTGCAAGAAAAAATGTCAATATGGGCCGTGAAGATGAACTCATTGATTTGGGCATGCATCACAATATTCCAAAGACAGTATATTACCAACTCTCATTTTAAGTCCTTTTACTTGTTCCAATGGTAGATAGCATCCATTTTCTCAGATACAGTCATGCATCACTTAATGATGGGTATATGTTGCGAGAAATGCGTTGTTAGGTGATTTTGTTCTTGTGCAAACATCATAGAGTATCCTTACACAAACCTAGATGTATAGCCTATTACAGACCTAGGCTATATGGTACTAATTTTATGGGACCACTGTTGTATATGCGGTCGGTTGTTGACCGAAATGTCATTATGCAGCACATGACTGTAATCTAAAAGACTGAAGTCTTTTCGTGAACCTTTCTGCAGCAAAGTACATGTTCTGTTGATCATGCCAGAAAAAGTTCAATAGGTGTTTTTAGCGTACAGGTTTCTTTCCCACTATCAGCTTCCAGAGGTTAAGTGTAAGTTGAAAAGTCTAATTATTTCAGAAAGGGTTACTTCTCCTTATCTCAATTCCATTCAAGTGTAGTCAACAAAAGCAAGAGTGGTTTAGGCAGTCTCAACTTTTTGAAAACTTAATGAGTTTTAGAAGAATCATCAAAATGTATTTAAAGTAGTAATGGTTATTTTACTAACTTCATTTTTATACTGCTCCATGGTTCTTTGTAACTAAGTCCTTAAAGTTAGAATGTCTTTAATTGGTGAGAAATGGATACAACAAATGCTTTAGAGACGTCAAAAGTAAAATGAAATTGGTCTTTAATATGACAGATAGTAAAGACAGAGTGATTTGGTTATTAAGAAGCACAACTATTCAAAACAGATAGAGGGCCTCTTGGTTAAAAAAAAAAAAATGCAACGTTAGTTAAGTTTTGTATTGGTCACCACCGAGACTTTCCCTACTACTTTGCTATAATACGAAGAACTCACTTGGAAAGGTTCATTAATTCAGAACCATCAGTGAGAAGTATGCTTCCAATTACTTGGAATTGATAGAAAAACATGAACTCAAATCTTCTTTTAAACACAGATTCCTCTGGATTTTTTTTCTAATGAACGGGCAAATGATTTCTGGTTAAGATATCTCTTTTTAAACAGGTTGAGGGCTGGCCCCATGGCTTAGCGGTTAAGTGCGCGCGCTCCGCTGCTGGCGGCCCGGGGTTCGGATCCCGGGTGCGCACCGACGCACCGCTTCTCTGGCCACGCTGAGGCCGCGTCCCACATACAGCAACTAGAAGGATGTGCAACCATGACATACAACTATCTACTGGGGCTTTGCGGGGGAAAAAAAAGGAGGAGGATTGGCAATAGATGTTAGCTCAGAGCCGGTCTTCCTCAGCAAAAAGAGGAGGATTAGCACGGATGTTAGCTCAGGGCTGATCTTCCTCACCAAAAAATAAAAAAATAAAAAATAAACAGGTTGAAAATTTGTTCTTTTAAGCAGTTATGTGTCTTAAAATTGTTAATTTAATTATAAAAAGACAAGCATAGACAGACAACCTATACCCTTTTTAGGAGACACTACAAAAGGAAAAAGCTTTAGTTCAGCTTCTTTCCAAATTATATTTGCTAGGTTAATAGAGCTTTATTGCTTTTTAAACAGTACATCACACAAACAAGAGATTCATTTAACAGGAAAACTTTTAGACATTTAAATTCTTCCTCACTAGCTAGAACATCAGCAATCAAAAGTCTGAAAACCCAATCTAGATATTGTGTAATTTATGCTACAGAAGTATACTTTTAGAATTTTGAGCTTAAACATAGACACTTTTTTCTACTGTGATAGTGTTTAGCCACTTTGTGTTTACCTCAGGGTGAGGTATGACTGGGAGAGGGCACAAGGGAAACTTCTTGGGCACTGGAAATGCTGTATATCTTAATCCAGGTGGTGGTAACATGAGTGTATGCATATGTAAAATTTCACCTAGCTGTACACTTAATATTTACGCACTCTATGGTATATGTTATATCTCAAGAAAAAAGTACAAAGAGTGTTTAGCTACTTTATGAAATGCCCAACTACTTCACAGTGAATTGTTAATATGATTTTATAAGTCAAAATGTATAGGGGAAAAACAAATTACCGATGCTCATGGCATAAGGACTGCTAGTCACTTTCAGGTAAATTAACTACATCTGAAGCTAGAGTAAAGCTTCTGTGATGAGAGGTCACTGGTATTCTATCAGAACTGGTGTCAGGAAGAATACAATGTATCGGCTTAACTACAAAGGATAGAAGTGTTACACAGCTTCAACAACAACTAGAAGATCAGAACATCATCACATAAATGACATACTATGGCATGATTATGTGATTTATGATTATTCATACTCTTTGTGCTTTCTACTGTTTGGGTTTTTGTCATTGTATTGCTTGGACTTCCAAAGAATGGGGAAGGAAAAGAAAAATTAGTTTTGTTACTTATTTTCAACTGTTGTTTTTAGTGTGCCAAAAAGCTGAAGTTATGACTGATTTTAAAATTATGCATTCTACTTCCTATCTACTAAGGGAGAAAGAGTTGGTTTATACAGGAAATATAAGCCTGAAATGTTTTTTACTTTTGCTCATGTTAATTCTCATCTCCAAAAGCCTTTGAGAGGATTAGCTGCATAGACCAACATTGTTCTATACCAGCAAGTATTAAGCATATGATGTCACCTTGTTTGTTCCCTTCCTTAAGCTTTTTTTTTTCGGTGGTGGGGGGGGCTTTTTTTGGGCAATTCTCAAAATTCTGTGACTTAATTACCACTAGTTGACACACATGATTGACAAACCTGTTTGAAATGGGTCAAATACCTAAGCGCTGCAGAACAATGCAATTCAACCAGCAAGTCCTCAAAAGAGAGAAAGGCGCTGTGATTAGGTTCCAGTTATTAAGCAAGTTATTGCAAAAACATTTTGGCGGTCTGTTTCTGCAATATGCACAGGTCAAGCTAGTATTTTCTCTCTCAATCACCTCCAAAAAAACACTAGGCTGTAAGAGGTAGGATAAACGGCCAAAGCGTGAAGCAACTAGGGCAAATACTAAGGGCTTTATGGAGATCTTCATATTCATCCTCGGCATTGGTTATTGATCATTAACCCTGCTGGGGAACTATCGAAGGGAATTTTGAGGCTTATCGAGCCATGAGAAAGGAGATGCGGGAGAGAACCGAAGCTTCTAATAAAAGAAACGCAGCAACAATAGCAGAGGAACAGCTCTGCCCGGTGACGTAATGGCTGGCAGCGGTCCAGCTTCAGCAGAGCTGCTGCTACCTCAGCATCCACCCTCTCCACAGGGTCCAGCTTCGGCGCATCTACCGAGCTCCTACTTCTCGAGATGGCACTTTGTTGGTGCCACCAACACCTTATCTTAGAGGACCAGCACACCGAACAAAGGGTGGTCCTGCTGCTCTACGGTGTCGGAACACACATTCTCACTCCCTCACCCCCAGGTCCCTCAGGAACGAGTTCATCAGCTGCTCAAGTTTAGGGCGCGAACCCTGGCGCACGCTCCAGGCGTGCCTCAGTTCCCCCGGCTGGTCTCGGGGCCCCCCCCTGCCCGCCCCCCTCCGGCCCTCAGCCCAGGAGACCGCGGCGGCCCGCAGGCCGGTCCGCCGCCTTACCTCCGCCAGGTAGAGGTTGAGGAGACAGAGCGTGGAGAACTGGAGACAGGAGGGGAAGCAGTAGAGCAGCCAGTGGGGGAAGAAGTGCAGGCGAGCGGGCGGCCGCAGCAGGGGCAAGGAGCCGCTGAGCGAGAAGGCGGCGGAGAAGAGGGTGGTCCTGAGCGCTGCCCACAGGAGGCAGAGGAAGAGGCAGAGGCTCTGGTGGCTCAGCCGCCGCTCGCGGTACAGGAGCAGCCGCCACAGCTGCAGGTAGGCAAAGGCGAAGAGCGCGGCGTAGAGCAGGGCGTGCAGGATGCTCAGCGCCAGCTGCACGGAGCCCGGCACCGCGGCGCCCCCGCCCGGCGTCGGGGGCTCGCGGCCGGCCGCCGAACCCGGCACCGACACCCGCATGAGGGGGACGAGGGGCGGGCGAGAGAGCGCGGAAAGGAAGGGGCCGGACTTGGGGCCGCCGTCGAAAAGGAGAAGGAATTCCCCCCTCACCCCCCACCCACCCCAACCTCCCACCCCGGGAAGCGCCGTGACAGGACCGGAGCCCCCGCAGGGCGGCCGCGGCTCCCCGGACCCCGCCTCCTCTCCCCGCCCCCCTTCCCCCGGTGGTCTCGGCTCCTCCTGCTGCGGCTCGGCTCGGTAGCTTCAAAAACAGCTCTCGGCTGGAGACAATCAGCTGAGGAACCCGAGCATTTGAGGCGCTCGCTCCGCAGCGTGGGCCCGCGCCGATTGGCCTCAGCGGACACGCCCCCCGCGCGCCGCGCTCGGAAGGCCACGGGCCGCGGGACCCGTCGCTCGAGGGCCCAAGCTCTGATTGGGCGCCCACTTCGCCCGCTTTTTCCCGCCCCCTCACTCCCTACCTGCGCTGCCGATTGGCCCAGCGCCTGCACGCCCGCTCGCGCCGGCGGGAGGACTGGGTGGTCGCCGGTCACCTGGGGCCACTCCCGCTCCGCCCCCCGCGCTTCCCATTGGTTGGAGAGGCCGCACGTAAGAAGCACGAGGAGGGGGAGGAGCCTCGGGTTTTTTTTTTTTTTGTTTTTTTGTTTTTTTTGTTTTTGGCCCAGCAGGGTCGCTGTGCTCAGCGCTGGCGGCTGCTGAGCGGAGGTCGGGGGCTGCTGCCAGGCAGGTAGGCTCGGCCCCGCCTTCCGCCTCCCCTCCCTGTGGCGGGAACTGCGGGTCGCGCGCCTTGGGAGGGCTAGGGCAGGTCGATGGCGGCGCGGGTCCTTCAGGCAAGGGGCCGTGGTTTCCGCCTGCAGGGATGGGGTTTTAGACCAGGCGGCTCTCCCCCAGCCAGGGCCGCACCGCAGAGCTCTATAATTTGTCTTAGAACCGGCCTCACCTGGATCCTTCGGAGGGGCGTTTTGCTTTCTTCTTTTCCCCCCGGCGTGAACGGCGAGGAAAACGTGAGCCCTTTGTAGGGAGAGGGCATGGAATGAGGCGAAGGGTAAACGGAAGCTCTAAGTAAAACTCTTCTCTCTCTCGGGAAATATCCCTTAAGGAAGAGTGGTAGTAGGATGAATGGATGTACGAGCATCTGTGAGTAGGGGGAACGTGGGTTTTTGAATCTTAAGACTTTGGAACGATGCTCTGGGTATAAGTCTAGGAAAAGAGGCAGAAACAGAAGTGTAAGTCTTTGGTGAATGTCCAGAGAGGAAAAAGTGGAATGGTCTGTGCTCCTTAAATTCCGTATGTATTCCTTCAGGCCTTCGTCCTGTGTGTGGTAGATGGTGGCGCTGTTCCTGGGGTTCAGAGAGATACAAAACGAATGCTCAATTATGTTTCTGTTGTAAATAAGTGAGGAATAAATAGATCTCCCAGCGTGTAACGGACCGAACATAACATTTGTTGAGTTTTTTTTATGTGTGTTTGGTAATAAAATGAGCAAAGTAGTCTAAAATGAAGAGAAAATAATTTGTGTTCTAAGAATGAGCGGCACATCACAAATTCTGCATCTCTGTGCAAGACACTGTTGCATTTACTGGCGCAACCAAGACCCAGCCTTTCCTAACTCACCATCCTTTGCCCTAATGCTTTGCCCAAAAGAGTGTTGCTACCTTCTTTCCTAGCGAAGTGATCCACAGGGAACTTGCAAGACTATTTTGGACTACAGATTCTGGGACAGTAGTTCACCTAGGCGCTAGATGCGAGTGTGTTTTGGATTCTTTATAGGTGTGCTGACAAACTGGGATAGATTTTTAGGCCTTGCACTGTTATGTGGCTCTCCCTCAGATGAAACATTCAGCTGAGCAGGTGTGGAGTGCAGCCTAGAGTAGGACACAACTCGCTGTTAAGAAGTTAACAGGCCTCATCCAGTATCAGTGCTTTAGAGAAGGATCTCATGCTTACTGGAATTTAAGAAATTCACCTCATGGATCCTTAGAGAATGTGGTTGGGGCAGTGCGCAGTTCTTGAGAGAGGACAGCGTGCTTGTGGCAGCAGTGAGTTAACTGATGGCAGTTATGTGCTTAGGCCCATAAATTAAGCATAAACTCAGAATTGTGTGATATTAGGCACTTGTCAAAATCAAGGGAACATCCTGTCCTCTGGCATGGCGTGTTTTTGTGTTTTCCATAATCAGTGAGGTGCAAGTTTCAGGTCATGAATAGATTTTCACCATGAGGGGTTTTTTCTTTTTCTCCTATATTCTCTACTCAAAGTGATAGTGAATAGCATGTGGATAGTACCCATGCTAGTTTTTAGGTCTTTGCTTGTGAGACTTTTTATTCCAGTGTCACAGCAAGTCTGGATAGCTGCCTCTTTTCTCCTTTTTTAGGAGTATGTATATGGGAGGGTAGACATAGAAGATTCTGCCCCAACTGCCTTGAAGGGTCTGTAAAGAGATGTTGACTCCTTTTAGTACCTCCTTTGGGCCTTAAAGGATAAACTGTGATGAGATCTAACCAACATTTGAGGCTGGTTCAGTGAGCAGGTTCTGCTCTCTAATAGCAGCATTAAACTATAAGTAAACTAATTTTTTACAGAATGTTCTTACAGAAACTTTGTAGGCATTATATGCCCCACTTGTTGCAAAATATGAAATGTGTTTTTTCCCAGAGAATGATGCCCAAAGATCTTAGTATAATTTGTTTAATGTTTATAGTTGTTAATTTCCTCTTTTTCTTGAGAGAGGAAAACCATTAGGTTTGTGGTTAATTATAAGGAAAATTTAGGTCTATAAAGGGGAAACGAATCAAGGGTCTTCTGGAAAAGCTGGCTGCTAGATATTCTAAAATTTGAAATGTGTTCAAATGTACAGTGGTTGAATATTGTTGTTCTAGGAGGACAGATTACTCTAGCACAATGGTCTTTCAAACATTTAAAAGCAGAACTGTTTCCCAAGTATTATTATATACAGGACCCAGTCCCCAAATGGGATTGCTCTAGTTGAAGAGGGCCACCAGCTGCTCCACCTGCCTAGGGAACACCTGAAGGCAAATCCTTGCCCCCCTCCCCCCACTAGCAGGAGGATCAGTGTTTTTCTCTTGAAATACTTCCTCCTCTGCCTTCTGTGGGCTGTCTCAGTATTCTGGTGCTGAACAAAACAGCCTTTTGTTGCCCTTAGCATTTTATTTGCAAGCTTAGCACTCTCTGTACTGTAGCCTCATTGATCCATTCTTACAGTGCTTGTCACCCTCTTGTATTTGTCGTTAGTTAAATGTCACATGTTTTCCAACTTTTAAATGACCTGTGCATGCATAATTGTTTAGAGTTTAGGGATGAGGCAAAAGTTATATCTTGCATACCAACTCTGATTAATGCTGACAGGAGCATTATACTGAAGAATTGAGGGCCCCTTCCAGGCCCAAAGGGTAAGAGTCTGCAGGTAGTTGGGAGGTGTATGTGTGTAGTATTGGCAAACATTTGCCTATGACTTCCCTCTTCTTTTGGTGTTTGCACCTGTGGGGTAACAGTCAGTTGCATTTTAAAGAGTCATCTTCCTTTTTAGAACTTCCTACAGTGCAATTGGGTCAATTTCCTGTGAATTCTTTGAAATATACTTCTTTAAAATCTAGGATGTGTATTTGTGTTCAAGTCACTCTCTTCTTAGCTGTTACTAAAATCAATAGGGCGAGGTTGGGTTATACTGTAATAATGACCCAAAATTTTCAGAGGTTTAAAACAACAACATTTATTTTATGTTCACACTGGGTCAGCTGCGAGCTTTGCCCCGTGTTGTCCTCTTTCTGAGACTTGGTTCTGTAGAAAAGGCCTCCTTTTGAGTGGTATCAGTCATCATAGCATAAGAAAAGTGTGTCATGCCTCACGACACATAATATATTGACTCTTAAAGCTTCCAGAAGTTACATATATCACTTTGTACATTTCATTGACCAAATCAAATCATGACCATAGCTAAGTCAAGGAAGTATAATTTTAACATGTGCAGAGAGCTAGAAACAATTGGACAGTCCATCCTTTTTGTCAACAAATATTCTCCTTCCTACATGTGGTTCATCCTTGGCGCTTCCCAGTGGAGATAACCCCAAAATCTTATTGAGTCTCTGTGTCAAACTCAGAGTCCAGGATCTTGTGAGTAATGCCCAGTAGCAATAATCTCTTGTAATCTCTGTCAGTCTGGACGTTGTGAAGGAAGTAAATTATATTAAAAATTTAAAAGTTAATACCTTAGAGACAGGCACCTCCACACCCTAAGGATTCCTGGTATAAGGGGGAACGTTTATCGATCCTGACTGACTCTATTCATAGAAGACTCGCCCTAAACTGTTCGGGGAAAATTGAGAACAAGAGAGTGCTCCAGAGGGATAAGTTTGGGAGGGTCGGGGTGGAGGGGGTCCAGATGGGGACGCGTGTGTGTAACCTGATAATTGCTTCGCGCCATAGCAATTCGCGCCATAAAATGTAACTGTTTAAATGTTTTAAATTAGCCAATCATGTAAGACCACGCCAACCTTTTCCCTCTTTATGCTTCCGAATCCTATAAAAGAGCTTGCCCCTTAAGGTTCGGGGTCGACCCCTCTGTCTCCTGCGAGAGATACGTGTCGACCCGGAGCTCCGCTTAATAAAACCTCGTGCATTTGCATCAAGCTCGGTCTTCTGTGTCTGTGGGCCCGCGTCCTCCCGTCACCGAGTAAGTTGGGACTCCCCCCCCCTTCCCTTTTTTATCCTTTGGGGAATCCAACATTTTGGGGGCTCGTCCGGGATCCACGCGGTCACCCCAGACACCAAAGACCCCTTGGAGGTAAACTTGAGTGACTGAGCGTGTGAGTGTGCGGCGCCGCGAAGTGTTGTTTTTTTGTTTTGGTTTCTGTATCGGGCAGCCGCCGCTTCGGGCCGTAAGGACCGAGCGGCTGCAGTGGCAGACGTGCTGGGAACTGCAGGCTGCAACCCTGGGGGACGCCCCAAGGGACAAGGGGAGTCAGGAAAGCCTGACTACCCCCTTTCAGGTAGAAAAAGAAACGGCACTCTTTTTCCCAGGGAGGACACGAAAACCCCTCCCGTCTGAAACCGCCTTCGGTTGGCTTGTACAGACACCAACCGGGCAAAGTTGTTTTTGTCTTGCTGTGTTTTTGATGTTCATTGTTCTGTTTTTGTTCGTTACGTGGACCTCATTTGACGGGATGGGACAGACTATGACGACCCCCCTCTCTTTGACCTTAGACCACTGGACTGAAGTGAGAGCGAGAGCGCACGAATTGTCGGTAGAAATAAAAAAAGGGCGTTGGCAGACTTTTTGCACCTCTGAGTGGCCCTCCCTCAATGTGGGTTGGCCCCCTGAGGGGACGTTTAATCTAACTGTTATCCTCGCGGTGAGGGCTATTGTTTTCCAGGAGAGACCGGGGTCCCATCCTGACCAACGACCATATATTACAGTGTGGCAGGATCTGGTGCAGAACCCACTCCCATGGGTTAAGCCATGGGTAAAAGCAGAAAAACTAAGCCCCCGAGTCCTGGCGCTGCAGGATGCGGAGACACGGCAAAAATCGAAATCAACTCGAACAGCGGAGTCGGAGACCCCTTCGGCCCCCCCCCCCCCGGGGTCTACCCTGAGATTGAGCCTCCTCCCGAATGGCCCCCTTTCTCGCCTCCCCCTTACCCCTCCCCCGCTCCAGGATCGCAATCAGAACGGAGGGCGACTGGCTCGGGGCCCTTCGCTGGAACCCGGAGCCGCCGCGGAGCCACTCCGGACGGGCCTGATACCACGGTGGCGCTCCCGTTAAGAGAATATGGAGCTCCGGCGGGACCCAACCAGCTGTCACCCCTCCAGTACTGGCCCTTCTCTTCCTCAGACCTGTATAACTGGAAAAATAACCATCCCCCCTTTTCAGAAAACCCCGCCGGGTTAACCGCCCTGATTGAGTCCCTAATGTTTTCCCATCAGCCCACTTGGGATGACTGTCAACAGCTCTTACAGGCACTCTTCACCACAGAGGAGAGAGAAAGGATCACACAGGAAGCAAGAAAAAATATCCGAGGCACCAATGGGCAGCCGGCAACGATAGCGGAAGCGGAAGAAGGGTTTCCGCACAATCGACCCGACTGGGACTATAATACGGCTGAAGGTAGGGGGGCGCTGTCCGTTTATCGCCGGGCTCTAGTGGCGGGTCTCCGGGGAGCCGCAAGACGGCCTACCAATTTGGCTAAGGTAAGAGAGATTCAGCAAGGACCCACTGAACCTCCCTCCGTTTTCCTAGAACGATTGATGGAGGCTTACCGCAGGTATACGCCCTTTGATCCGTCCTCTGAAGGGCAGAAGGCCTCTGTCATAATGGATTACAGAGGCTAGAGGGGCTGCAGGACTATGACCTGCGGGACGTGATAAAAGAGGCCGAAAACGTATATCATAAAAGAGAGAGCGAAGAGGAAAAGAGAGAAAGAGAAAAGAGGGAGGCTGAGGAGAGGGAAGACAGGAGAGACAGGAGACAAGAAAAGAAACTGACTAAGATACTGGCCGCAGTAATAAAAGCAACAGGGTCAGATCACAGGCAGTTAGGGAACCTGGGCAACGCCCCACGACCAGGCTCACACAGACGGCAACCCCTGGACAAGGACCAATGTGCCTATTGTAAAGAGAGAGGACACTGGGCAAGGGAATGCCCCAAGAAAAGGGCCACACCCAAGGTGTTGTCCTTAGGAGAAGACGGAGAATAGCGGGGACGGGGCTTGGGCCCCCTCCCCGAGCCTAGGGTAACCCTAACTGTTGAGGGGACCCCTATGAGTTTTCTGATTGACACTGGGGCTGAATACTCAGTATTGAAGCAGCCTTTGGGGAAGTTAAAAACAAAAAAATCTTTGGTTGTCGGAGCCACTGGGCAGAAACAGTACTCGTGGACCACCTCTCGGACAGTGGACTTGGGGAAAGGAAAGGTGTCCCACTCCTTCCTAGTGATTCCTGAATGCCCGACACCATTGCTAGGTCGAGACCTCTTAACCAAGCTAAAAGCCCAAATAGATTTTGCTCAACCTCGGCCTACAGTATCCTGGTCCGCGCCTACCACCATGATATTGGCTTTGGAGCTAGAGGAAGAATACCGGCTCCACCAGCAGCCTAAACCTAGAGCTCGGCTCAATGCCGATAAGTGGCTGATCGAATTTCCCGCGGCATGGGCTGAAACCGGGGGACTAGGGACAGCTACGAGAACTCCCCCAGTCGTGATAGACCTGAAGGCCGGAGCTCTCCCGATAAGGGTGCGCCAGTACCCAATAAGCAAAGAGGCCAGAGAAGGAATCCGCCCCCATATCCAGAGGCTGCTCCAACAAGGAATCCTGGTTCCTTGCCAATCTCCTTGGAACAACCCCCTCTTGCCTGTAAAAAAGCCTGGAACTAATGACTATAGGCCGGTCCAGGACTTGAGAGAAATAAATAAGAGAGTGCAGGATTTACACCCTACCGTGCCAAACCCATATAACTTGCTCAGCTCCCTCCCCCCATCACGGAAATGGTACACTGTCTTAGACCTAAAAGATGCGTTTTTCTGTCTACGACTGCATCCGAAAAGCCAGTTACTATTTGCTTTCGAGTGGCGCGACCCTGACATGGGGGTCGTTGGACAATTGACCTGGACGAGACTGCCTCAAGGGTTTAAAAACTCCCCTACCCTGTTTGATGAAGCCCTCCATAGGGACTTGGCTGAATATAGGGTTAAAAACCCTCAAGTGACTCTTTTACAGTATGTGGATGATCTACTACTGGCAGCGGAAACCCCGGGAGACTGTGAGGAAGGAACCAAGCGCCTCCTGGCCGAGTTGGGTGAGTTGGGGTACCGGGCGTCAAGGAAGAAGGCACAATTGTGCCAGGAGAAAGTAGTCTACTTAGGCTACACACTAAAAGACGGCCAAAGGTGGTTAACCGACGCCCGGAAAAAGACTGTGACTCAGATCCCGGCCCCAACCTCCGCTCGCCAGGTAAGGGAATTCCTGGGGACAGCCGGTTTCTGCCGGTTGTGGATCCCAGGGTTTGCTACCCTGGCTGCTCCACTGTACCCATTGACTAAGGAAAGTGGGAACTTTGTCTGGACTCTAGAGCACCAGAAGGCTTTTGAGACTCTAAAACGGGCATTATTAGAGGCACCCGCGTTGGCCCTACCAGATTTGACCAAGCCCTTCACCTTGTATGTAGATGAAAGAAAGGGAATCGCCCGGGGAGTCCTAACTCAAGCCCTTGGGCCCTGGAAGCGCCCAGTCGCATATCTATCAAAAAAACTGGATCCGGTAGCCAGTGGATGGCCCTCCTGCTTAAGGGCAATCGCCGCCACTGCCCAGCTGGTAAAAGATGCAGATAAGTTAACTCTGGGCCAACAGATAACCGTAGTAGCCCCCCATGCCTTAGAAAGCATTATCAGACAGCCTCCAGATCGATGGATGACTAACGCCCGGATGACTCACTACCAAAGTCTGCTCCTAACTGAGAGAATTACCTTCGCCCCACCGGCCATCTTAAACCCGGCCACACTACTGCCCGAAGCAGATGATGAAATACCTGTTCACCAATGCGGCGACATCTTGGCATCAGAAACGGGGACCCGACCCGATCTGCCGGATGAGCCATGGGCTGGGGCCCCTAATTGGTACACCGACGGCAGCAGCTTTATGGCAGAAGGTAAGAGGATGGCTGGGGCTGCTGTGGTAGACGGGAAAAAGACTCTGTGGGCAAGCAGCTTGCCGGAAGGGACTTCTGCACAAAAGGCTGAGCTTATCGCCCTGACACAGGCGTTAAGGTTAGCTGAAAATAAGACTGTGAATATATACACGGACAGCAGGTATGCCTTTGCTACTGCCCATGTTCATGGGGCTATTTATAAACAAAGAGGGCTGCTTACCTCGGCCGGAAAAGATATCAAAAATAAAAAAGAGATTCTGGGCCTCCTAGAGGCTATACATTTGCCTAAAAAGGTGGCAATCATCCATTGCCCAGGTCATCAGAAAGGCACCGACCCCATAGCTCAAGGGAACCGCTTAGCAGATTTGGAAGCCAAGCGGGCGGCACTAGGACCTATGGTCCTGACTCTCCAGGGAGCTAAGGTCAGCAAAGCTGCCTCCGGTGGGGAACTAACTAAAGAAGAGAAAGTCCTTTCCGTTGCAGAAGGGCGAGAATATCTATCACATCTACACCGGCTAACCCACTTGAGCCCTCAGAAACTAATTAAAATTATTGAGGCCTCCCCGTACCAGGTACCAGATTTGAGAAAGGCGGCTGAGGAAATTTATAAGGATTGTAGAGCTTGCGCTCTCACAAATGCTGCAGTTACCAAATACCGCACTGGACATAGACTCCGGGGAGATAGGCCCGGAACCTTTTGGGAGATAGACTTTACTGAAATCAAACCGGCCCGGTATGGAAAAAAATATCTTCTAGTATTTGTAGATACCTTCTCGGGATGGGTAGAGGCTTTCCCCACCCGAAAAGAGACTGCCTCTGTAGTAGCCAAGAAGATATTGGAAGAAATCCTCCCGAGATTCGGGATCCCAAAGGTAATTGGATCTGACAACGGTCCTGCATTCGTTGCCCAGGTAAGTCAGGGACTGGCCAGTCAACTGGGGATCAATTGGAAATTACATTGTGCTTATAGACCCCAGAGCTCAGGCCAGGTAGAAAGGATGAATAGAACAATTAAAGAGACCCTAACTAAATTGTCCATAGAGACCGGCGATAGTGACTGGACAGCCCTCCTGCCCTTTGCCCTGTTCCGCGTCCGGAACACCCCACAGGGACCCTTAAAACTTACACCCTTTGAGATCCTCTATGGAACCCCTCCCCCTTTGGCACAAATAGGGATACATGACCCTGACATTGTACCTTCTATACCTTTGTCAGCCTGCTTGAAAGCACTCGAGGCTGTCAGGCGCGACATCTGGAACCAGCTAAAAGAGGCTTACCAGCCTGGTGATCTGCTCATCCCGCACCAATTCCAGGTTGGGGACTCTGTCCTTGTGAGACGACATCGGACGGGGTCATTAGAGCCACGTTGGAAGGGGCCCTACGTGGTGCTCCTCACTACACCCACAGCAGTCAAGGTGGACGGTATAACTTCCTGGGTTCACGCTACACACGTGAAGAAGGCACCCCAGAATGCAGCAGATCTCTGGAAGGTGGAAAAGACTGATAACCCTCTTAAGTTGCGTTTACGCCGTGGGAACGACGCGCAGGTCATCCAATCCTAACCCCCACGCCCCCCAGCTGCTTACGTGGCAAGTCGTCTCCCAGGTAGGAGACATCACCTGGTCAACCCAGAAAACCGCCCCCCCTTGGACTTGGTGGCCGGACTTACACCCTGACCTTTGTAAACTAGCTATTGGCGCCCCCGCTAATTGGGACCTAGAGGGGTACACTGATAACGGCAAGGCCCCTTCCTCCCCATCCCCTCAGGGACGCCATGGGTTGGACCCCTGGGGAGGATGTGGCACCACTGACCGCCGGAGTATGTTAAGGGCATTGCCCTTTTATGTGTGCCCCGGCTACCACCGAGCTCGCTCACTTAACCCCAAGTGCGGGGGCAAGGGGGATTTCTACTGCAGAAACTGGGGATGTGAGACTAGTGGGAGCACCTATTGGAAGCCCTCCTCCTCTTGGGATTTAATTGAGGTTAAGGCGAACTATAGTCATCAGAAGACAGGAAGCCAAGGGAATGCAGAATGGATCAAGGTACCAGAGTGCAACACCTGGTGCCACCCCTTAACCATTCAGTTCACAGAAAAAGGGAGGACAATTAAAACCTGGACCGGTAATGGCCATTCTTGGGGAATAAGACTATACAAAGAGCGGTACGATGATGGCCTGACCTTCTCTATTAGATTAAAAATAGAACCCCCCGCCAGCAGACCAATAGGGCCAAACAGGATCCTAGCCGATCAGAGGTCCCCTCTGCCCCAAAAATCCCCCGCCAGCAGACCGATAGGGTTAAATAGCCCCAAACCCCCCCAGGTAAAATCCATAACCCTAAATGGGGCCGTAGATATGGTCACCAGATCTGCTCTGCGACCACCATCTACGCCACCTTCCGCAGTACCTACTGAGCAAAGATGGCACAGACTGTTTAACTTAGTATGGGGAGCTTACTACGCCTTGAATGATTCCAACCCTGAAATGACTGAATCATGCTGGCTATGCCTAGCGGTCAGCCCCCCTTATTATGAAGGAATTGCCTCCATGGGGGTCTATAATAACACCACAGACCACACGACTTGTCTTTGGGGCAAGGAGGGACGGCTGACCTTGACTGATGTGTCAGGGTCCAGCTCAGGACTATGCTTAGGGAAAGTCCCCCCAGGCTATCGGGCCCTATGTAACAAGACTGAAGCTAGCCCTCCGACCTCTCCTGGCCAGTACTTGGTACCAGGGCCCAATAGATGGTGGGCCTGCTCCACGGGCCTAACCCCCTGCATCTCCACTAGCATATTCAATTCGTCACAAGATTTTTGCGTGCTTGTGCAGTTAGTGCCTAGAATTTACTATCATACTGCCAATAGTTTCGAAGATGAGTTTGATCAGAAATCTATACTAAGGAAAAGAGAACCAGTATCCCTCACCCTAGCTGTGCTCCTGGGACTGGGAGTTGCCGCGGGCGTAGGAACCGACACTGCAGCCTTAGTTGCAGGGGAGAGAGGATTAACTGCCCTGAGCAATGCTATAGATGAAGACCTCAGGACTTTAGAGCAGTCTATCTCTAAGCTAGAAGAGTCCCTCACCTCCCTGTCTGAAGTAGTGCTCCAGAATAGAAGGGGATTAGATCTGTTGTTTTTAAGGGAGGGAGGGCTTTGTGCAGCTCTTAAAGAAGACTGCTGTTTCTATGCAGATCACACAGGGGTAGTCCGAGACTCAATGCAAAAATTAAAGAAAAGATTAGACATGAGGCAGCAAAGCAGGGAGGCGCAACAAAGCTGGTTTGAATCCTGGTTCACTAAGTCCCCCTGGATGACGACCTTACTATCCTCCCTAGCAGGACCCTTGCTGATTCTTTGTCTACTTTTGGTTTTCGGACCGTGTGTTTTCAATAGAATTACCGCTTTCATAAGAAAAAGAGTCAATGCAGTGCATGCTATGATGCTCCAACGCCATTACCAAGCTCTCCCACGCAATGAGCCACTGATAGTAGACACCGAAAACTAAGTTCTAAGATTAGAACTAGGGACAAAAGAAGAAGTGGGGAATGAAGGAAGTAAATTATATTAAAAATTTAAAAGTTAATACCTTAGAGACAGGCACCTCCACACCCTAAGGATTCCTGGTATAAGGGGGAACGTTTATCGATCCTGACTGACTCTATTCATAGAAGACTCGCCCTAAACTGTTCGGGGAAAATTGAGAACAAGAGAGTGCTCCAGAGGGATAAGTTTGGGAGGGTCGGGGTGGAGGGGGTCCAGATGGGGACGCGTGTGTGTAACCTGATAATTGCTTCGCGCCATAGCAATTCGCGCCATAAAATGTAACTGTTTAAATGTTTTAAATTAGCCAATCATGTAAGACCGCGCCAACCTTTTCCCTCTTTATGCTTCCGAATCCTATAAAAGAGCTTGCCCCTTAAGGTTTGGGGTCGACCCCTCTGTCTCCTGCGAGAGATACGTGTCGACCCGGAGCTCCGCTTAATAAAACCTCGTGCATTTGCATCAAGCTCGGTCTTCTGTGTCTGTGGGCCCGCGTCCTCCCGTCACCGAGTAAGTTGGGACTCCCCCCCCCCTTCCCTTTTTTATCCTTTGGGGAATCCAACAGTTGTAAATTATCTGTCTCCCATCCTCTGTTTAAGACATAGGGTAGTGTAGGGACAGTTAGCTATAATAACTATTCCCATTTGGAGAGGAGAAGAATGGAAGAAACATACCAGACTCAAGATTGTAGCAGTTTTGAAATCTTGCTGGGCAAATTTGCTAGGGCTGTAGTTCTGTTCCCTTGGTTCTCTAGGCCAGTGCTTCTCAAACTATCTCTTTATGAAAAACCAGTTTGGTTTGTTTTGCTGAGGAAGAGTCACCCTGAGCTAACATCTGTGCCAATCTTCCTGTATTTTGCATGTGGGTTGCCACCACAGCATGGCTGCTGACAAGTGGTGTAGGTCCGTGCCCTGGAACTGAACATGGGCTGCCGAAGCAGAGCATGCCAAACTTAACCAACAGGCCATGGGCTGGCCCACCAATTTGTTTTTTTTAAAATTTCCAGTCTACTTTGAAGTTTTGTTAAACATGATAAAAATGAATTATAAGAAAAATGAAATGAAAAAACGTATCAAATGACAAGCCCAATTTAAAAACTATTAGATTCAACAGACACAAAATTACTATGTGAAATTGCTATAAAAGCTGTTAAACATTTATGCTCAATTTCTCTGTTTATCTCGTTATGGTAAATCAGTAACAAACAGTTCGTGTTCTGGCACATGCCCTAGAGCATAGTTTTCCATGGTCCTTGGCTTTCCCTGCAAGAGGTCCTTTCATGTTTATTATCCTTGGCCACATCTGAGGTTGGCTTTGGAGAGTAATGGTGTCTTTCTATGGCTGAGCAGTTTTGTCAGCTTGCTTCCTGGCCGAATGAGAGGGGGCCTAAGGATTGTTTTCAGTTTTGAACAGCCTCTTGGATGGTGGTTCTTTGAGTACCTTTCTTTTAATACCTCATTAAATACAACCAACGGCAACTCTCACAGAGTACTCATGTTCTGTCTTCCAGTCTCTTCTCTTAGGGCTATAAATAAGTTCATTAGCCACATGAACTTAGGTACATGCTCATAAATTCATTAGGTACCTGTCACCTCCAATTCTTGTAGTGATGGTTTCATCAAATGTTCCGTCGCTCCTTAACACAGATCATTTGCTCAGCTCCTGACTCTGATAAGTGTCCTTGGAAAGAAAAGTTTTATTGATTAGGTCCAAAACAGTTTCCTTGCTGCTTGGCCCATCAGCCAGTATTTTGCGGTTCTTGTTAAGGCAGCACCTCACTTCTTATTTGTATACCAGTGAAGATAAATTAGATTATGCTGCAATAATAACCTGTCAAATCTCAGTGGCTTAAGACAACAAGGTTTATTTCTTCTTGTGTCACATGCTCATTGCATATCAGCTGGGGGATTCTCTGTGCTGTGCTCATTCTGGGACCTGTTCTGATGAACAACCACCGTTTGAGCATTTTTAGTGACTATGACAGAAGAAAATAAAGCATGGTGTATCACACAGTAGCTGGTAAAATTGTTTCCTGGAAGAGACATGCCTCTTGGTTTTTAATTTTATTCTATTGATGTCTTAATAGTTTATAACATTGTGAAATTTCAGTTGTACATTATTGTTTGTCCATCACCATATAAATGTGCCCCTCTACCCTTTATGGCTACCTCCCACCCCCCTTCCCTCTGGTAACCACTAATCTGTTCTCCTTGTCCATGTGTTAGTTTATCTTCCACATATGAGTGAAATCATACGGTATTTGTCTTTCTCTGTCTAGCTTATTTTATTTAACATAATACCCTCAAGGTCCATCTGTGTTGTTGTGAATGGGACTGTTTTGTCTTTTTTTATGGCTGAATAGTATTCCATTGTATGTACATACCACATCTTCTTTATCCATTTGTCAGTCGATGGGCACTTGGGTTGCTTCCATGTCTTCGCTATAGTGAATAATGCTGCAGTGAACATAGGGTGCATAAGAAGAGACATGCCCCTTTTGCTCACATTTTATTGTCCAGAATAAGTCACATGGTGGCCTCATACTTCACTAGAGGTGTGAGGTGCAGGAAGCTAAGGATAATCCTGCCTTATACCTGACAGGAGAACTGGAACTATTGACACCATACTAATGAACTGCCACACCAAAGTAACAAGGACACATTTCTCCCAAGTACTCATTGCTTTGTCCTGATATTTAGATTTTGAAGCATTAAGTATTGTTTTCTAATTACTGGAGAAAAAAGTCACCAAGTACTTTCTGTATCTTTGTTTTCACTCCATTCTTGCTTGGTGTTCTCTTTCCCCATCATTTCCCATCCACACTTCTCTTCTCTTTAAAGATCTTTTTATGAGGAGACCCTGTCTCTGGACAAGTGCATTTTATTTACTATGCATGTGAAATGAACACTTTTGTGGCCCCACAGGGGTCGATTGGATTAAGATGAGTAGAAGCTATGGAAGATTTGATTACATACAAGTACTAATAGCTTTTCTCTTTAAATCAAAGTGGAAAGGCACACTATTTAAAGAGTCAGATGTTTCTGTAAGGCTTCAAAGTCCCCTTGGTGACTTCCCTTCTCCAATCTCTTATTCCTTTAGGGGCAGTTTCTTTCAACTGCTCCCTGTTTCTTTTGACATTGATTTTCCTATTTCCAATAAACTTGGCTTTTGGTGTTGTAAAAGATGAAGATTTAGCTCTCTCTCATTCCTTTTCCCACCCTGACTGCATGCTCACTTACTTTCTGTCTCCCCGTCTTTTCATGGATTTGGTTAAATCGTTGTTCAGTGTTTATTGTATTATGACCATATAAAATCAATTTCTAGCTGACCTGTGCAATATTCTCTGCTTTATTATTTTTTTTAATTTTAATTTTTTTTGGTGAGGAAGATTGGCCCTGAGCTAACATTTGTTGCCAGTACTCCCCTTTTTGCTTGAGGAAGATTATCCCTGAGCTAACATCCGTGCCCATCTTCCTCTATTTTGTATGTGGGATGCTGCCACAGCATGGCTTGACGAGCAGTGTGTAGGTCTGCACCCGGATCCGAACCCATGAACCCCGGGCCACCAAAGCAGAGTTCGCAAACTTAACCACTACGCCACTGTGCCGGCCCCCTTTAAGTTATTTATTTATTTATTTATTTTTGAGGAAGATTAGCCCTGAGCTAACACTGCTGCCAATCCTCTTTTTGCTAGGGAAGACTGGCCCTGAGCTAATCACTGTGCCCATCTTCCTCTACTTTATACGTGGGATGCTGCTGCAGCGTGGCTTGATAAGCAGTGCATAGGTCCACACCCAGGATCTGAGCCTGTGAACCCTGGGCCACCAAAGCAGAGTGCGTGAACTTAACCACTATGCCAGTGGGCCAGCCCCAAAGTTATTTTTTAAATAATCAAACTAATAAACATGGAATAAAATGCAAAGGTTACTCTTGGGTTCCTGTCTCTAGAAGTATGTAAGAACAATCACCAGCATCTCTGATGGACCAGATGCACAGTACTTTCACATGTATAATTTCATCTGTCCAGTGAGATGGAGGGAAAGGATTCAAGCACTGAATGTGCCGTTAGACATTTTGGTGCTACAAAATACATTCTAGGGGAAAAGAATCATATGTTAGCCATCATGTCCAATTTAGAGGTAAAGTATTTGAATTGTAATGACAAGGCCAGGAAAAATGATATTTTATACTTGAATCTTTCAATTGTGCTTTTTTACTTAAATGTTTTACCTTTTAATTAGGTTGGAGTTATTTCATTTAGTAACATATGTTATATAATTATTCCCTTAGCCTCAAGATGCATACTTTTCCCCCCCAGAATGTAAAGAAAATATTGGATGACTTATTTTAAACCATTCCCGTTAATATAAAGTGGCTTTAAAATACACTGGTTTAAAATGGTTATAATGTATGATCAATTTTAATGTCAAGGATACCTCTTAATTATGTCATTAAAATTACTTTTTTATATACCTCTCACAATCCTCATTCTACTTCACTCTTCATTCTACTTGAGTTTTTGAATTGTTGGCTCATTATCAAAAATTGATGGCAAATTGATTCACTGTTTGATATAAATTAGCTCTAATGAGAAGAATGTTAGGAAGTAGTCAATGAGTAATTAGCTCTTTTTTTTAAGGAATACCTGCTCCTTAGGGAGAGGTATTATGTGCTTATTGATAATATTGAAAGACCATAGTAAATGTCCAATTTAGAACAATTTTTTCCTAAATTTTTCATTCTTTTATCATTTTATTCTTTACTGAAAAATTCTACCCCTATCTTATGAGTAATTTTTTGCTATTTTTTCCTGTCTCCTGTTTTGAGATAGTGACTTTTTGTTTGAAAGATGTGAGTTCTATTTAAAAAAAAAAAAAAGTTGAAACAAAATTCTCACTTATACCTGTGAGTGTATCTTTACCTTCTAGAAGTATGATGTTTTCATACTATATTAATTTTCCTGAAATTTCTTATTTTAAACTTAGATAGTATAGATTAGGAGTAGAAAAACTTCCTGAAAGAAGAAATTGTTCAAGAGAAATATGAAAATAGCAAAATAGAAGACAGAGAATTGACAGCAAATACAGAGGACAGCATGGAAGTAAGTACAGCACGAAAGAAGATGAGAAGAGGATATCTAGAACAAATCTGAGTTCAGAAAACAAAATTGAATTGAAATATGAATTGAACAAACTGTTTGAGTTTTTAAGCTGTATAAATAAATCTAAATCTTAAGCATTAAAAAATGGATATTTCGAAGGAATGTTCTTAAGTAGTTTTAATAGCTATCTTCTAGGGAATCTAGAGTAAAGAGAATGTAAACCTAGTAGACGTATATTTTGGATGTCTCACTCCCACGTTAATGGTATTAAATAGCTATTTGAGTATTAATTGTAAATCCATTCTAGGGAGAGAAAGGTAAAATGCCCAACTTAAAAATGGATTGGATAATATTTGAGAATTAACTTTAGAACAATTAACATATCCAGTAAATATCTGTTAAGCTTAAGATACTTCGTATTTCATTTTCCAGATATCTTTGATATCTCTTGCAAGTATTAAAAATCAATACTATTATCAGATCAATGTCATTATATATCATCCCCTCTCAAATTTTTACTAGAAGGAAAAAGTAAAGTACTAGCAAAATCAAATATATAGGTAATGCCTTATATTATTTTTTTTGCAGATTTTACTTCATTCATTTATTTAACAAATTCATTCGGCAAAACTTTCTTGAACACCTACTCTTGCTGGATGTTGTCCTGGGCAACAGAACACAGCAGTGAACAGACAGACAGACTCTCCTGCCTACGTACAACCTCAGCTGATGATGTCTTCCTGTCTCAGCGTGTGTAGAGTTGGCATCTCTTTTGTTATGATGAACATTTTTTATAAGTCAGCAGTAGACTCTCTACCAGAACTGAGTCCTCAGAAATATTTCAGTACATTGCAACCAGGAAAAGCCTCCTTAGCTTATTTTTGTCAAGCTGGTAAGTATTTTTTATATTCTAATATGATTTTTGTGATGTTTCTCTTGCTAATTAATGAATATGCTCAGTGGGGACTTATTGTCACTATTAATAATGTGTGCTATAAAGCTATAAAACTGTATTATGCCTGCCTGGGTTTGAATCCTGACTCTGCCGCTTGATCTGCTGTGTGAGCTTGGTCAAGTCACTTAGCCTCTCTGTGTGTCTTTTTTGTCATCCATAATGAGAAAATAGTACTTTATAAATTTGTTGTGAGGATTAAATGACTTTACTCATGTGACTGGTCCATAGTAAATACTAGATAAGAATTAGCTATTAATATAATAACATCTGAATTTCATCTAATTTCTGAAAGTATACTTTTTGATATTTTTAGCATGTAAATGTTTTAAAAGTGTTTTTAAACTTTAAATATAGTATTAGTAGCGCTTTAGTTTAATGCTCTGCTTTAGCTGTACCATTAATTACACTGAATTAACTAATATAACTATTGAACATAACTAATAATTATAATGGTCTTATTTTAGTCTTCATGTGTTAAAAAAATACTATTCTTGGAATTAGTGAGGTGAGTCAGCATTTCTCTTGACTCCCTTATAATTGTGATTTAAAAATCACAATTATAATCATTTTGGAAGTTTTGTGCGTGTGTACATGTGTGTTGTGTATATGATATTAAACTTGGAAAAATAACGCCAAATATTAGGTTTAAGTTAAACATTTTTTTACCCTATTCTTATTTTAGAAAGTTTTTAAGGTCATTTACAAAGTTAAAATACGTCATGATAAAAACATTAGAAATAAGAATAATGAGGCAATAGGGAACAAGGGTAGAAAATTTATAACTGGGTTGTTTGGTTACTTGATTATTGTTGTTGCATACTAGTTGGGCAAAGTAGTATATTTCTTCAGTTTGCAACTTTGGGCTTTAATTTTTAAAAATTCATCTTTCCAAGGGGCAAGTCATAAAATGTTCATAAAACATTTCTTATTTTAGATTCTCCAGGTACCTCTGTATTTCTTGAAGAACTAAATGAGGCTGTTAAACCTCTCCAGGACTATGGAATTTCAGTTGCAAAGGTAGAAAGATATTTATGTTAAGAAATTATTAGTGGCAGACATTTTATAACTGTGTGACTTAAGACTTGTGTTGTTTCACATCTTTTTCCAAACTGGAAAAATATTTTTTCTACCTTTTTTTCATAAGAATAAACAGAACCACAGAAAGATAGTTCCAGATTATTGTATAAATTAGTACATATAGAGAAAAAAAAGCTATTTAAAATTCTTTAGTTTAGAACTTAATTTTATTTTGTAAACTTCTATTTGGGCTATGGTGACATTTTTTAATCTTATAGTTAGGATTTTGTTTTGTTTTACCTGACAAATATATCATAATAGATATCACAATTAAACTATTTATTAAATTTCTATTAGCACAAACTAAGGTATGAAAATTGAGGTACTGTAATTGAAATTGAATTGAATTTTTTCTTTCCTGTTCTTCTGAGTCTTTATAATTGCTTCTGTTGCTGTTTCTCACGTTTATTTTTAGAACGAAGTTAAAACAACCCAACTTGAGGGGCCGGCCCCGTGGCTTAGCGGTTAAGTGTGCGTGCTGTGTTACTGTCGGCCTGGGTTCGGATCCCGGGCACGCACCGACGCACTGCTTGTCCGGCCATGCTGAGGTGGCATCCCACATACAGCAGCTAGAAGGATGTGCAACTATAACATACAACTATCTACTGGGGCTTTGGGGAGAAAAAGGGAAAGAAAAAAAAAGAAGGAGGATTGGCATAGATGTTAGCTCAGGGCTGATCTTCCTCACAAAAAAAAAAAAACAAAAAAAACAACCCAACTTGAAATTACATATTTAATTTTTTTCTTAAAAGATGTTCAAACTTGCCATGGTGTATTATGGAAAATTTCCACATGCATCATGGGTTAGATAGCTACATGAGCCTTTCATTTAGTTTAAACTTAGAATTTGTACCTCAGAAAACTGAATGATTAGTAACCCACTGATTATTAAATTCTTTCAGATTAGTGTCTACCTAACTTCTGTGTACATTTGTTCTTTCTTTCTTTTTTTTTTTTGTGAGGAAGATCAGCCCTGAGCTAACATCCATGCTAATCCTCCTCTTTTTTTGCTGAGGAAGACCGGCTCTGAGCTAACATCTATTGCCAATCCTCCTCCTTTTTTTTCCCCCAAAGCCCCAGTAGATAGTTGTATGTCATAGTTGTATATCCCTCTAGTTGCCGTATGTGGGATGTGGCCTCAGCATGGCTGGAGAAGTGGTGCATCGATGTGCGCCCAGGATCTGAACCCAGGCCGCCAGTAGCGGAGCACGTGCACTTAACTGCTAAGCCACGGGGCTGGTCCCCATTTATTCTTTCTTAGTTCATTAGCCTTCCTCCTCTGAGAGATGGCTACTGTCCCTTTTGGTCTCTGCAGCTGGAGTTCCTATAAGACTGCCCCTCACTTCAGATGCCAGTCACAATTAGTGGGTCCCCAGGTTACAACTTCTGTAGGACTTGGCTACACATTGGGGGTTCTTACAACCCCGTCCTCAGGTTGGATAATTTGCTATAATGGCTCACAGAATTTGGGGAAACACTTTACTTACTATTGCTGGTTTGTTCTAAAGATTATCTCAGGAAAAGCCAAATGGAAGAGATGCATAGGGCAAGGTCTGGAAGAGTCTCAAGCGCAGGAGCTTCTGTCCTCTTGTAGTTTGGGGTGTGTCATTCTTTCAGTACTTGGATATGTTCACCAGCCTGGAAGTTCTCCAAACTCTGTTGTTCAGCGTTTTTATGGAGGTTCCATTGTGTAGGCATAATTGATTAAATCATTGGCCATTGGTGATTGACTCAATCTCTAGCCCCAGAGGATGGGAGATGAGGCTGAAAGTTCCGTCTAATCTTGCCTTTGTCTTTCTGGCAAATAGGCCCCATCCTGAAGCTATCCTTGAGGCTCCTAGCCACCAGTCATCTCATTAGCATACAGAAAGATACTTATCACTCCCAGAGATTCCAGGGGTTTTAGAAGCTCTTATATCAGGAACTGAGGTTAAAGACCAAATATTAGAACAAAAGATACTCCTAGCACTCCTATTGCTCAGGAAATTACAAGGGTTTTAGAAGCTCTGTGCCAGGAACCAGGGGCAGAGGCCAAATACAAATTTCTTATTATGTCATAGCTAAATACCTTTAAAAAATTTTTTTTTTTTATGTCAATTCTATATGTATAGAGGTCTCAGTTAACTTGGAACAACTGATTATATTCTAGAATGATAATGGTACTCTAAGGAGCTTTGACCAACATAACTTAACCAAAACTAAGGCTGGAAGAAGACCAGTTATTTTGTTTTGGATTTTGTAAATTTTGGGGGTTTTTGTAAGGTTTGCATTTTTGTTTTGGGTTTTTTTTTTTTTATTTTTGTTCAATTTAATTTTAATAGACTTTGAGGAATCAGAATGACGATTGGGGAAGCTACGTTTGTTTTAAAAGAGCTACAAAAGGAGAACTGATGCTCAGAAAAGACATTAGGAATAGAGACCTAGAATTAAAAATCAGAATACAGCCATTACCAAAAGGAGTAAATTTTAGTGTGGGTAATTTTTTAAAGAATTTTAAAAAGTCAGGGCATAGGAGATGGTTGATATTATGAGAATAGATTTGTCCATTCATCCATTCAACATATATTCGAACACCTACCATATGTTAGTAACTGTTCTAGTCACCAAGAGTTCAGTTAAGTTCCAAACAAAAATCTTTATCTTTAGAACTTACATTCTAAAAGTAGAGACAGACAGTTAAACTAATTAACATGTAATGTTAAATTCGATAAAGAAAAAATAGTAAGGAGATAGTGAGTGACAGAGCATTTTAGATAGGTAATCAAGGAAGGCTTCTCTGAGGAAGTGACATTTGTGCAAAGAACTGAAGTAATGGAGTGATGCATATAAATACATATATGTGTGGAAGAGATGAGTTCTAAGCAGAGGGGAAAATACCTGCATAGGCCTTGTTGAAATAACATATCTAGCAGGTTCAAGTAACAAAAAGATGACCAGTATGTGTCAGGAACAAACTGAGCAAGGTGGAGGGACAGAAAATGAGATTAGAGAGGAAGCGAATGTCCACAAGAGTGAAGAATTTCTGTTTTATCATAACCGTAATGGGAAGCCTTTCTGAGAGGGCAGCAACGTGAACTGACACGTCTGATATAGCTGTGGGACAAGAGGAAAAGGAGAAAGGCCCATTACTAGAAGGCTGTTGTGGTTTCCCAGATGGGAAGTGATGACTATTTGGACAAGGGGGCATAAAAGTGAAGGTATAGGAAGTGGTCAAATTTGGGAAGTTTTGAGAGTAGATTGTAGGAGTTTTGATAGTAAGTAGGACATGCTGACAGATTGGTTATGATAGAACAGTCAAGATTTTTTTCATATAGTAATATAGCAACTCCAGTCTTCTTCCATGATTTATCTTTTTCCTTCATTTACTTTGAAGATTCCTGAAGCCTTTACGATGCATTTCTAAATAGCATACAGTTGGGTTTGATTATTGTACCCAGCTTGACAATCTTTTTCTTAACTGGAACATTTAGTCCATTTATATTCAGTGTTTTCTTTATCTACCTCTCCCTCCTGAAATCTTAACTTTTTTTTGTGTGTGTGAGGAAGATCAGCCCTGAGCTAACATTCATGCCAATCCTCCTCTTTTTTGCTGAGGAAGACTGGCCCTGGGCTAACATCTGTGCCTATCTTCCTCCACTTCATGTGGGATGCCGCCACAGCATGGCCTGACAAGCGGTGCATCGGTGTGCGCCTGGGATCTGAACTGGGCCGCCAGCAGTGGAGCGCACGCGCTTAACCGCTACGCCACGGGGCCGGCCCCCTGAAATCTTAACTTTTGAAGACAATCTCAAGATGCTACTTTTTGTGAAGTCTTTCCCAATACCACATGTGATCTTCCACCCTGACAATCAGATATGAGTTTTCTTTCCTTTAAATGTCTACAGTATTTCATTTACATCTCCCTTATTATAATGATCAGGTTCTACTAGTTACAGAAATGATTTGTGAATGTGTTTTATCTCCCTTATTTAGGATATAAACTCTCCAAAGAAATGGACTGTGTCTCAGTCATCTTTCTATCCAAAAGAAGACTCAATATAGTGAGCTCATTTCAATGTCATAAACGTTTTCTGAGTATCTGTTAAGTTCCAGAGACTGCGCTAAGTACTCGGTATGGGTCTGTCTTATTCACCACAGTCTCCTTTCCACACAGCTGGTGTCCTCAACTGTAAAATCAAGAGTTTCAGTTACATTAGTTCATAAAGGCACCATCCTGGACATGAACCTTAATATGCTACTCCAGTTCCTAGATACAGTTAGTAGGTACTAGTTTACTAGTTACTAAACAGCATGATTGTAACTGCAGGCCCTCCAGGACCAGGTCAACTGACTCCATCTTATCAACAGAGTAATTGAGAGTGGTTTTTCAGGAACTGAGACCCTTTGTCCAGTTCAGGCCAGTTGGGACCACCAACACATCAACTGGGCCTGCACAGATGCCTGATAAGTGACCTTTTTGACATCAAAGGGCTGAAACCTCCACCCTCAGATCATGCTAACACCACCATTTTGTGAATGTGTCCTGTGGAGAGACGTGAAGCTTGACTGCACTTGCACAGATCAGCAATTACCTAACTTTTCCTTCCAGCCTTAGTTTTGGTTAAATTATGTTGATGGCTGCCCATTTTCTATATCTAGAAACCTCTTCGTTCTCTTGATCTCTTTCCTTCCCCCTCTGTCCTGTGCTGCATATACATGCTCAGTCTTCTCCTCAGTTTTGCTTACTGTATTTGTGAAAAGTCTCTTGAATCTCTTCTGTTCTTTTCTGCTTTACTTCAGTTCCCAGTCATCCTTGAGCTATACTGATGTGATATTCTATTAATCTGCCTTCTTTGTGCATTTTTGCCTTCCATTTTTCTTCATGTTGCTGCAAGATTGTCCTTATATTTTTCACACAGAGTCCAGATTCTAAGCCATCAAAGGCTGTTATGGCTGCTCTAACATCTTCAGGGACTGAGGTCCATTCTTTCTGACTTACCATCCTTAGCAAGGGTTTCTTCTTTAAAGATGCTTTATAGTCCACAATTACTGCTGGCGCCCTAGCTATCTTGTCTGTTTTTGTCAGGAAGCAGTGGGAAGAGTAAGAGTCATCAGTCAACCCCATTTTAAGAGCCTTCTGGAATCCTCACCTAGGGACTTCTTCTAACACTGGCCATCCATAGCTGTTGGGGAGTCCGGAAAAGTCTTTTAATGGGGGACTTGCGGTTAGTGAAGTTCTGTTAGTAAAACAAAAGGGGAGGATGGATTTTGGGTAAGAAAACAGCAGTATCTGCCATACATGTGTTACCACTGCTGAGATGCTTTCATGGTCCCAACTTACCTCTCACTTCTGTGCTTCTTGGCTTTTGCTCATGATTTTTTTGGCCTGCCTTAATTGTTTCTTTCCTTTTCTACCTGGTTATCTCATACTTACTCCATGAGATTGAATTAAATGTAAACTCTTAGATATATTTAAATATAACTCTTAGGTGTAGAAGCAGTTCCTTTCTCTGGGTTACCTTAAGCACTTGAATAAGTGAGCAATTATAGGATACAAATCAGAAAGAAAAGTAAAATAAAAAATTCGACCTGGAGACAAACTGTAATGTTTAATTTTACTTCTTATTTCTCTTACCAACAAACTTGACCTTTTGATATATAATCTAAACCTTAAATATAATCTTTTAAAGGTTAATTGTGTCAAAGAAGAAACATCAAGATACTGTGGAAAAGAAAAGGATTTGATGAAAGCATATTTATTCAGGTAAACTATTTTTTGAGTGTGATAGACAAATATAAAGTTATACTTCTAGATATATATATATTTGAATATATAAAATATCACTAAGCCAGAATAAAGTTGTATGCAGTGGGGATTGTATGAAGTTTAGCAAAAAATCCAAGTAATAAATTTGTTACCTGCACTTTAGCATCCTTATCTATAAAATGAGGATAATGGTACCTACCTCACAGCGTTGTTTTGAATATTATTACATGAGAATCTCATGTAAACTTCTACTACAAATGCCTGGTAAATAAGTGCTTGGCAAATTTAGTGTTCTGAGTAGAGATGTCAGGTCCATATTTGGATGTGAAATAAACATACTTTAGTTTTGAGAGATCTGCCGATGTCCTGGTTACAGATTCCTGTGCACTTGGGCCTGCTAATCTATCTGAGATTTGTCAAAATCCTTTCTTCAAACATTGGGATTTGGCTTACGAAGTGGGAAGAGATCCTGTCTCCTCAGGGACCTGCTGCTGAGGACACTTCTTTGTCTCTCTTTGTCTCCTTCCCAGCCCATTTGGGGAATCTGTGTGTGTGTGACAGGGAGGTTGGTGGGAAGCGTGGAAGCCTTGTTTAGACTCATGTTTTTTTTGCCAGGCCCAGGGCCTAAGCTTTTCAAAGTCAACATATTTATTGCATATATATTCAATAATTGAGTGTGTATTATGGCCAGGACTGTGGTAGGTGCATGGGATAATGGATAAGACAGGCTCTAACATCAAAGAACTTACAGCATAGTGTATTAGACAAGTAAGTTGAATTCCAAGGAAATATTTCTGTAATGCTTTTTTAAACTTTTCACAGGGGCAACATATTACTCAGAGAATTCCCTACTGATACCTTGTTTGATGCAAATGCCATCGTTGCTCATGTTCTTTTGTGAGTACAGAGGGTACCCATTCACTTATTGTTATTTATCTATTAATTTCATTTTAGGCAATCACAATCAATTAAAATATTTTAGGGTTTTAACATTATATTTGTAGGCGTCAATTTCACACAAATTGTTGGTCTATCTTCCCACATAAAGGGTCTAAAATTTCTTGAGTGGCAAGGGTACAGAAACATGTAGATACTCTATATAAAAGTAAGAGATGACACAACACAACAACATGGTCATAGTATTGCTTTTGCTTTTGATTCTACCTATAGAGAGAGGATTTTAACAGGTAAGAAGCACATCTTTGCTATTCTCACTGGGATTTTTGAAATATCTGGCATCCCTCTCACCCTAGCCTGAATTTTTTCTGGAGTCTGTAGCTCTGTGCCTGTTCAGTAAGTACAGAAGCAGTGCGGATAGTGCCAGTGCAGTGTCTACTGAGAGAGTGAGAGTGAATCTAAATTTAACTTCCCTGCCATGGAATCTTTAGGCCTGGGATTCAGGCCTTTGTGGGGTCCATTCCTGCAGTGCCCCTCTGAGTGAAGTCTAGTATTCTCTTTGGTGACAGAGCTGCAAACCGCGACTTGTCAGGGACACGAGTTTACATGGACTTTTCCAGTTTAACGTTGTAGGTCTGTTGCCTACTAAGACCTTTGCTGACATCGACTGTCTTTGTTTTTTGCTTGGCTCCCTCTTCCTTTTCCTCTCCAGCTGAATTCTGACAAAAATTGGATGAAATTTAAATTATAGGGAACTCAAAACTTATAGGTGAAAAGTTGTGATTATCACTTTTCAAAGGGACACTTTTAAATGTTTCAGTACCAATAATATATTAATGAAAGGTCTTTAGAGGTCCCTGACAACCATGGACCCTGAGGCCTATAGACTAAGAAGCCAATTGTAAGGAGTGAGGGATGTCCTTTTGGAGAAGGAATTCCAAAGAGCTGTTGGATAGCCTTGGAAGCCCTTTCCTGAGAGAGAGAAGAGGTGGCTATCTTGAGGGTGGGGATCATAAAAAGCTTAGCAAAAAGTCCAAGTAATCGTTGTGATATTTGTTCTCAGGAAGCTTGCTAGTTTCTTCTGTTTTTACAATGGATACCTGATGATTGTCTTTGACCCAGAAGTGAGGGTAAAGAAACAGAGAAAGGAGGTTCTTTAAGGGATGGGGGAGGGGATATTAAGATTGTCTTTGACAAGTTTGACAGCATATCCTGGAGTGGCAGATCCATGTTGGGCAACCTGATGGCAAGGTTGTTTTGAAACAATTGGGCCTTAGATGTGGAGAGGCTGTCAGTGCTGGAAACGGGTTAGCCTGTGGGGCTTGTGTCATTCAGGTCCTCTGTAGTAGCGTCCCGTTCCTACTGCTGTACTAATGCTGGTTTATAGAACACTAATTCCACAAATAGATTGTTCTCCCTGTTCCTACCAGAAACTTGTTAGGCACTGGGGATACAAAACAGAATAGGATGTGGCTCCGTTCTCTGGGAATTTAGCATTTTGTTGCAGAGACAGATATATAAACAGAATACCATGTAGTAAGTAAAATAATAGAAGTATATATGTATAAGGGCTTAAGGGAATGGTTAAGGGTAGGGAATGGTTACTTGTGTCTGGAATGAGGGTGGATATTTGTTAAGAAGGCTGCCTGAAGGAGGTGGCACTTGGGATGAGTCTTAAAGGATAAGTGGGAGTTGGCTTGGTCAAGAAACAGAAGGTGGGGAAAGCAGGGGGAACTATGTGGGCAAAGGCATGGAGGTTAGAATAGTTTGGAGAGGGTAGTTGTTACTGGAGTATGAACTGTGGAGCAGGAGACAAGAGCAGAAAAGTAAGCATGGGGTCAGATGAAGAGATCTGTGTTTACCATGTGAAGAAGTTTAGATTTTTGGGTAGCCACTGGAGGATGAGGAGTCCAGCTCCAGAACAGAATCCTTTTGTGATCTCTCAGGCCCAACCATAGGCAATTACAAGGCTTTGCCTGGCAGGCCTCATAGGGGAAGGTGCCCAAGACTTGGTGCACTGCCAAGCGCATTGCAGTTTTCTAGAGAAAATTGAGGTCAAGGACTCAGGCCCCTCTCCCCTCCCACTCCCTTAGGCCAGACGTACTCATATGTACACCTGCATTTCCAGCCCAGGTGTCTCCATTCGGAGGCTTCATTATCAGGGACCTTGACTGAGGCACCTTCCATGTGCTTCAGCTGAGGCACTTTTCTCCACTTTGACTAAGTACCTCGCCACTGCTAGCCCTTCTCCCTCTCCTTCCCCCCAGCCCATGGGTCCATAGAGAGGCAGGAGCCATTTGTTTGGGGCTCCTTGGAATGAGATGATTCCTTGTGTCTGTGCTATGCCGACCTGACCCTTGCCTCGTGCTATTCCATGGTGGGAGAAGGGAATGGAACATTGTGGAGCTGGGGCCTCTCTTTCCCTTTTGCTTGCACTGTCGCAGTAAGTGAATAAAGGCTTGATTGTTACTTAGTTTGGCCCGCTTTCCTAATGGACCACCTCAACACCTGATTGCTCAATAGAGGGTTGTAAGCAGGCCAGTGATGTGATCATATTAGTACTGTACTTGAGAGCTCTTCCTGGTGGGTGTGAGACAGGTTTGTGGGGTGCTCACACATAGAAACCATTGTGTGTCCATTATACGATCTAGTGAGGTCGAGTAGAAATACCAAAGAGAGTGTTTTCTTTTTAATGCGTAGGAGGTGAAATTAACTGGACTTGGTAATAGTTAATGTGGTAACAATAAGCAAAATGACAAATTTGAGTTAATCCTTGATCTCTTTTTTGTTTTCCTTCTGTCCTACCTCACTCCACCCCAAATCCTATCTGATCGTCCTCTGAAGTAGGCAAGGAGAAGAGCACATTTACAGGAGAAGATGAGTCTACTTTACCAAGCTGAACGCCCATCACCCCTGAGTCTCAAGTAGACAGCTGTAGGAATGTGAGCCCCTGAGTACGGGTCTAGCTGTTGTCAACACACAGGTCATGCAGGGAGCATCCTGCACAACACCAACACTTAAGGGAAGAAGAAACTGAGGGGGAAAAATAAACGTCAAGGAAGTAGAATTCCAAAGAGGCAGCGTCCTCATTTTTGTTTAAAATGTGAGAAAAATGACTTGTGGAATATAATATTTTACAAAAATCTTTAGTAATGATATTTAGAATGTTGAAAAACTGTGCTAAATAGTATGCCATATCATAGCTATACATTGCAAATTACCATGAGGAAAAAAAATGCCTTTCAATCTCTCATCCTACTTTTTTATGCTAAAACCATCAGCTTGAAATACCCAGTGCCTGGCAGCAGTTTTGCTCTCTTGTGCTCTTTTGCAGTTGCATGCTATTCAGAGAAATGGAACTGAATTCTTGCTTGATATCTTTTGCCTATTTTTCTATCATATTTTGAACTTTATTGTTATTAATTTCTAGGTGCTCTCCTTATATAAAGGAAACACAAACTGTACTTTTTTCCTCCCAAATTTCTCATTTATCCTTTGAATTTCCCTATTCTTTTAAATATTATCTGGTAAAATTTATCTTTTCTGTTTTGACTTCTGGATTTTAAGTTGTAGTAAAGTCTCCCTTATGCCATTGTTACAAAGGAATTCACTCTTTTTTTTTTAATTAATAGACTTTGTCTTTTAAAGCAATTTTAGGTTTACAGAAAATTGAACAGATTGTACAGAGAATTCGCATATACCTCCTTTCTCCTCTGTACTCAGTTTCCTCTGTTATTGACATCTTGCATTTGTTACAATTGCCGAACGTATATTGACACATTATTATTAAGCGAAGTGCGTAGTTTATGTTAGGGTTCAATCTTTGTGTTATACAGCTCTGTGAGCTTTGACAAACATGTAATGACATGAATCCACCATTACAGCACCATACAGGATAGTTTCACTGGCTTAAAAAATTCCCTGTGCTCCACCTATTCATCCCTCCCTTCCACTCTCCAACCACTGATCGTTTTACTGTCTATGGTTTTGCCTTTTCCAGAGTGTCATATAGGTGGAATCATATAGCATGTAGCCTTTTCAGATTTACTTCTTTTACTTAGCAATAT
Source organism: Diceros bicornis minor (assembly GCF_020826845.1). Taxonomy (NCBI): domain Eukaryota; kingdom Metazoa; phylum Chordata; class Mammalia; order Perissodactyla; family Rhinocerotidae; genus Diceros; species Diceros bicornis. The sequence goes on along the minus strand of NC_080763.1, from coordinate 2,949,769 downwards.
GTATTTAATGCAATTTTACTTAGCAATATGTATTTCCTCCATATCTTTCATGGTTTGTTAGCTCATTTCTTTTTATCACTGAATAATATTCCATTGTAAGGATGTATCACTATTTATCCAGTCACCTATTGAAGGACATCTTGGTTGCTTCACTTCCAAGTTTTGGCAATTATGAGTAAAGCTGCCATAAATGTTTGTGTGTAGGTTTTTTTGTATGGATGTGGTTTTCCATTCATTTGGGTAAATACTTAGGGGTGTGATTTCTGGATCATGTGGTGAGACTCTGTTTAGCTTTGTAAGAAACTGCCAGGAGCTGGCCTGGTGGCGTAGTGTTTGGGTTTGCAGACTCTGCTTCAGAGGCCTGGAGTTCGCAGGTTTGAATCATGCCATGCTGTGGCGGCATTCCACGTGTGGAGTAGAGGAAGATGGGCACAGATGTTAGCTCAGGGATAATCTTCCTCAGCAACAAGAGGAAGATTGGCAACGGATGTTAGCTCAGGGCCAATCTTCCTCACCAAAAAAATAAGACTTAAAAAAAAAAAAGAAACTGCCAAACTGTCTTCCAAAGTGGCTGTACCATTTTACATTCCCACCTGCAATGCATACGTTCCTGTTAACTCCACGGCCTTCCCAACATTTGGTATTGTCAATTTTTTTCTTTTGTCTTTTTTTTGGTGAGGAAGATTAGCCCTGAGCTAACATCTGTTGCCAATCCTCCTCTTTTTACTGAGGAATATTGGTGCTAGGCTAACATCTGTGCCCATCTTTCTCTACTTTATATGTGGGATGCCTACCACAGCATGGCTTGATGAGTGGTGCTTATGTCCGCACCCGGGATCCGAACCTGCAAACCCCGGGCCACTGAAGTGGAGCGCGCAAACTTTACCACTACACCGCTGGGCCAGCCCCTGTCAATTTTTTTTTATTGTAGCCATTCTAATAGGTGTGTAGTGTATCTCATTGTTTTAATTTGCAGTTTCCTAATACATATGACATTGAGCATCTTTTTTTTAAATGAAGTCATTTTATTTATTTATTTATTTATCTTTGTGAGGAAGATCAGCCCTGAGCTAACATCTGATGCCAATCCTCCTCTTTTTGGTGAGGAAGACTGGCCCTGGGCTAACATCTATGCCCGTCTTCCTTTACTTTATATAGGACGCCGCTATAGCATGGCTTGACAAGTGGTGCGTCAGTCCACGCCTGGGATCCAAACCTGCAAACCCCTGCTGCTGAAGTGGAGCGCGTGAACCTAACCGCTACGCGACCGGGCCGGCCCCTGAGGATCTTTTTTTTTTGTGTGTGTGTGAGGAAGACCAGCCCTAAGCTGGCATCCAATGCCAATCCTCCTCTTTTTGCTGAGGAAGACTGGCCCTGGGCTAACATCCATGCCCATCTTCCTCCACTTTATATGGGACGCCGCCACAGCATGGCTTGACAAGCGGTGCATCGGTGCGCACCGGGGATCCGAATCTGTGAACCCTGGGCTGCCGCAGGGAGTGTGCGCATTTAACCGCTGCGTCACCGGGCTGGCCCCCCTGAGGATCTTTTAATATGCTTATTTATCATCTGTATATTTTTTTTGATGGGGTATCTGTGCAGATCTTTTGCCCATATTTCAATTGAGTTGTTTTCTTATTGAGTTTTGAGTTCTTTTGTATAATTTGGACAAAAGTCCTTTATCAGATATTTGATTTGCAAATATTTTCTCCCAGTCTATGGCTTGTGTTTTCATTCTCTTAACAGTGTCTTTTGCAGAGCAGAAGTTTTTTATTTAACTTTTTTTTAATTGATGTCTTAATAGTTTATAACTGTGAAATTTTGCTTGTACATTTTTGTCGATCACCATATACATGTCTCCTTTCACCCCTTGTACCCAGCCCCTACCCCCATTGCCCCTGGTAACCACAATACAGTTTTCTCTGTCCATGTGTTGGTTTATATTCCACATATGAGTGAGATCATACAGTGTTTGTCTTTCTCTTTCTGGCTTATTTCACTTAACATAATACCCTCCAGGTCCATCCATGTTGTTGCAAATTGGACGATTTTGTCTTTTTTTATGGCTGAGTAGTATTCCATTGTATATATATACCACATCTTCTTGATCCAATCATCAGTTGAGCAGAAGCTTTTAATAATAATGAAATCCAACTTAACAATTTTTTGTTTCATGGATCGAGCTTTTGGTGTTGTATCTAAAAATTCATTGCCAAATCCAAGGTCACCAAGATTTTATTCTATGATATCTTCTAGAAGTTTTATAGTTCTATGTTTTACATTTATGTCTGTGATCCATTTTGAGTTAATTTTCGTGAAAGGTGTAAAGTTAGTGTCTGGATTTATTTGTTTGCATGTGGATGTCCTGTTGTTTTAGCACTGTTGGAAAGACTACCCTTTCTCCATTAAATTGCTTTTGCTCCTTTGTCAAAGATCAGACTCTCTTTGTGTGGATGTATTTATTCTCTTAATGTTTTAATGATTTCAGTTTTACATTTAAATCTTTGATTTGTTTGGAATTTAACTTGGTGAATGGTATGAGGGATGGATTTAGCTGTGTATTAGCCAAGTGGCTACATAGTTTGTCCCAACACAATTGAGATTAATGAATTTCAGTTTTCAAGGTGTCATTTTTTTATGTATGCTAAACGCTCATATATTTAGGTCTACTTTTGGACTTTCTGTTTCATTAATCTATTTTTTTTTACTAGTAGCATTGCTTTAATTATTGAGGCTGTCTAATATAATATCTGAAAGGTCCAGGCCCTTCATATTTCTCTTTTCAGAATTACTTGTTTGTTTTGTTTACATATGATGTTTAAAATTACCTTGTCCAGTTTGTTTTCATCCCTGACTAAATCCTACTGGCATTAAATTTATAAATTGTTTTAGGGACAATTGACATCTTTAGAATGAATCTTCCTATCCCAGAACCTGTCTTGCCATTTATTCAGGTTTTCTTTTGTGTCCTCTAGTAGTGTTTTAACACTTTCTTCATATGAGCTTCGACACTTAAATTTATTACTAGGTATTTTATGTCTTTTGTGTCTATTGTAAACGGGTTCTTTTCTTCCATTATATTCTCTCTCTCACACACACACACACACACACACACACACAGAGATATATTTTTATGTGTGTATGTATGTATAATATATATATTATGTATATGTATAATATATGTGTATGAAAGAAGTATAATATATAATTATATGTGTACAAAAAATACTGATTTCTGTATATTAAGTTTATGCCCTTGACCTTACTGAATTTTTATTATTTAAAAAAAAGACTGGAAAAACAAACAAGTTAGATTGCAGTAACAATATCCTTATTGTAGAATGCATGAGAAATATAGAAAGCCATAAAAACCTCCCCTGAAATTCTTCATAATCCCATTACCTTGAGTTAACAGTTATTTATTTTTGTTTATATCCTTGTCTTTTTTTCTAAGACACTGTTAACTGATATTAAATATATACATAAGAGCTATAGGTATATATCATGTTATATAATATGTGTATAGTTATATATAAATAATTCTTCTGAATTTGCATTTTATTAGGCAATAGTTAAACAGGCAAGCTAAAATTTACTGAGATTTCTTCCATTTACCAAAATTGATCAACATTCATATTCAAATATATTAATTTAAATTAACTTGTCAGCTTTTTTTTTTTTTTAATTTTTTAATTTTTTGGTAAGGAAAATCAGCCCTGAGCTCACATCCTTTGTCAGTCTTCCTCTTTTTGTTGAGGAAGATTAGCCCTGAGCTGACATCTGTGCCAATCCTCCTCTACTTTATATGGGATGCCACCACAGCATGGCTTGGTGAGCAGTGCGTAGGTCCACGCCCAGGATCCAAACCCGCGAACCCCGAGCTGTGGAAGTGGAGCATGCGAACTCAACCACTATGCCACCCGGCTGACCCCAACTTGTCAGTTATTTTTGACCCAAATCTATTGGTTTGCCTGATAATCAAGGAGAAGAAATATTTGCAGATAATGTTTGGATTGTTTGTATATTTCTGAAAACACTTGTATATGAACTAAAAACTTGCATTTGAGAATATTTATATTGCTTTATTTGGCTTTTTAAAAATGTGTAACTCATGCTATTATTTTTTTTCCCCAAAGTATTTGAATTTGTTCTTTTTTATTTTTTTTGTGAGGAAGATCAGCCCTGAGCTAACATCCATGTCAATCCTCCTCTTTTTGCCGAGGAAGACCGGCTCTGAGCTAACATCTATTGCCAATCTTCCTCCTTTTTTTTTTTTTTTCCCTTTTTCTCCCCAAAGCCCCAGTAGATAGTTGTATGTCATAGTTGCACATTCTTCTAGTTGCTGTATGTGGGACGCTGCCTCAGCATGGCCGGACAAGCGGTGGGTTGGTGCGTGCCCAGGATCCGAACCTGGGTCGCCAGTAGCGGAGCGCGCGCACTTAACTACTAAGCCGCGGGGCCGGGCCCTGAATTTGTTCTTTATGTAGAAGTTTTGATTGAGACCAGTGCTCCACAATTATACTTGAACTTTTCTTCTTTGTCAGCAGAGAAGATCCAGGTTTTAGGTAATTTCTTATTCTCAGAATATAGGAAAATTGCAATTGGGGAAATATTAAGTTAGTAAAATATAAGAATAGGATAACAAGTATAAACTTAGGGTAACTTTACACTAAATATTTAAAGAATTATGTATTTTGGACCATTATGGCCGACTAAGTAGTGTTTTTTGTAGGATATTTAAAATATTCCTAAAATATCATTGATTAAAAATATACTGATGTATTGGTCAATTAAAATTTTCTCACATTGATTTTTCAGAATATATTAAATGAAATAAACCAAGTGTTTAGAGTATAGCATGGTACCATGTGTGTAAGAAAGGGAGTGTTAAGTCCAAAGCACTGGAAGCTCTGCAGTGTTACCCTGCTTGCGGATATACTCGCAGAAACACCAGGCTTCTGAATTTGAAATCAGACTACACAGCAGTAACAGTGGCCAGGGTAATGTGGTAGAACTAGATCCCATACCCTGTTCTCCACAGAGCAACAAGGTGAGAGCCATATGCTTATACCTGGACTTAGAGCTAGGTTTGGAGAAGGAGAACTCAGAAATTATGAATCTCTGCATTTATATAGGAGCTGGCATATCTATCTCCTCTTTCCTTTTGGAGATGGAGTCCTTATCTTTTTCTCTGAAATGTAAACAAATCCTCTTTTGGGGCAGGAGAATAAGGTTTCTATCCCTAAATATAAGCATTTGGCTCCAGGGAAGATGAGAAAGGTGTTATTACCTTTGAATGAGAGCAGATGGCTCCAGAGAAAAGGAGACGTTCTCCATCTTTGTGTCATGCCAACTTTCATCTTTGGGAGACTTGGACTGTATAGGAACACTGAAGAATCCTGGAAGGATTGTCTTCCAGGACAGTCCTGGAACCGTGTATAAATATATATTTATGGCATATATGTATATGGCATAAATGTTTCAAGATTTCACAAGAAACTGATAATATTGGTTTACAGGAATGGAATGGGGAAGCTGGGGTGGGAAGGAGTTGTAGGTTGACTCCTCAGTGTTCAACTTTTTGGGTACCTTTTGTGTTTTGAGTCATACAAAAATTTTACCTACTTGCAAAATAAATAAAATTTAAATTAAAAATAAGAATTTGGATTTATAGGCTAAAAATTCTTAGCTCTGTTTTCTAAAATATACATAGTCAAAACTGGTGGAATTGCATAGTTTGATAACTGTGTGAGGAAAATTTTACTTCCCAGCTTCGAGCTGAGATTAAGAAGAGTAATATTTAGAAAAAGAAAGTAAAGTAACAGCTAATCTTTATTTGTTCATTGAGAATACCGTATATCTAACCAGTCTGAGGCAAGTCAGTTAGAGTCATAGGAAATTAGGGCTTTATAATCTCAAATGTCAATTGGAAGGTTGTATGCTGTGTGAAGAAGCCAGGGTTTACTAAGGATTTGAGTCCCCTTCCTTATCTTCCATTGTGTGATCTGTGCGATTTATCTTTTCTGATTGCTAGTTTTCTTCATCTTTAAATGTTAAAATTGCAGCCTCATGAGATTATCGTAAAGATCAAATAAGATAACGCATGTGAAAATGTGTGGTGGATTTTACCCAGTGCTCTACAAATGTTAGTTGCTTTTTTCTGTATAAATGCAGGAAGTCTCATTTTACAATTAAGAAAAGAAAGCAATCCAAATTCAGATGTCTACGTGCAGTTCTGTTTCACACGGTGCTAACACAAGTGAGTTCATGCGAGTTCATGCTGCGACAGTTGCTGAGGATATATGCCATGAGGCAGCAGTGGCTAAAAAGGCCATTCTCCTTCTAGTCATTGTTGACACCTAAAAATCATCAAATGAGGCAAAAAGGAAAGATTATCTAGTAGTGTAACAAACAATAAAATCTCATTAACTCTTCATTAAGATGTGCTACTTGGTATTCTTGTGACAATATTTTGTCAAAAATGGAAGGTTTCTTTCCATTTATTTATTTATTTATTTTTATTGAGGTAACATTGGTTTATAACGTTATATAAATTTTGGGTGTACATCATTATATTTTGATTTATGTGTAGATTACATCATGTTCACCACCCAAATACTAATTACAGTCCTTCACCACACACATGCGCCTAATCATCCTTTCCGCCCTCCTCCCTCCTCCCTTCCCCTCTGGTAACCACCAATCCAACCTCTGTCTCTATGTGATGATTGTTGTTTTTATCTTCTACCCATGAGTGAGATCATACGGTATTTGACTTTCTCCCTCTGACTTACGTCACTTAGCATGATGCCCTCAAGGGCCATCCGTGTTGTTGCAAATGGCTGGATTTCATCTTTTCTTGTGGCTGAGTATTCCATTGTGTAGTATTCCACTGTGTATATAAACCACATCTTCTTTATCCATTCATCCTTTGATGGGCATCTAGGTTGCTTCCAAGTCTTAGCTATTGTGAATAATGCTGTAATGAACATAGGGGTTCATACATCGTTATGCACTGGTGTTTTCATGTTCTTTGGATAAATACCCAGCAGTGGAATAGCTGGATCGTATGGTAGGTCTATGCTTAATTTTTTGAGGAATCTGCATACTATTTTCCATAGAGGCTGTACCAGTTTGCACTCCCACCACCAGCAGTGAATGAGAGTTCCCTTTTCTCCACATCCTCCCCAACACTTGTTATTTCTTGTTTGGTCAATTATAGCCATTCTGACAGGTGTGAGGTGATATTTCATTGTAGTTTTGATTTGCATTTCCCTGATAATTAGTGATGTTGAGCATCTTTTCATGTGTCTGTTGGCCTTCTATATGTCTTCTTTGGAGAAATGTCTCTTCAGATCTTTTGCCCATTTTTTTAATGAAGTCGTTAGTGTTTTTGTTGTTGAGATGTATGAGTTCTTTATATATTTCAGAGATTAACCCCTTATCAGATATGTGGTGTGCAAATATCTTCTCCCAATTGTTAGGTTGTCTTTTCGTTTTGTTGATGGTTTCCTTTGTTGTGCCAAAACTTTTTAGTTTGATGTAGTCCCATTTGTTTATTTTTTCTATTGTTTCCTTTGCCTGGTCAGACATGGTACTTGAAAATGTGCTGCTAAGACCGATATCAAAGAGCATACTGCCTATGTTTTCTTCTAGACTTTTTATGGATTCGGGTCGTACATTCAAGTCTTTAATCCATTCTGAGTTAATTTTTGTGTATGCTGTAAGATAATTCTTTTGCATGTGGCTGTCCGGTTTTCCCACCACCATTTGTTGAAGAGACTTTCCTTTCTCCATTGTATCTTCTTGGCTCCTTTGTCGAAAGTTAGCTGTCCATAAATGTGTGGGTTTATTTCTGGTCTCTCGATTCTGTTCCATTGATCTGTGTGTCTGTTTTTTTGCCAGTACCCTGCTGTTTTGATTACTATAGCTTTGTGATATATTTTGAAGTCAGAGAGTGTGATGCCTCCAGCTTTGTTCTTTTTTCTCAAGATTCCTTTGGCTTTTCGGGGTCTTTTGTTGTTCCATATAAATTTTAGGATTCTTTCTTCTATTTCTGTGAAAAATCCCATTGGAACTTTGATAGAGCTTGCATTGATTCTGTAGATTGCTTTAGGAAGTATGGACATCTTAACTATGTTAATTCTTCCAATCCAAGAGCACAGAATTTCTTTCCATTTTTTTGTGTCTTTTTCAATTTCTTTCAACATTGTTTTATATTTTTCAGCGTACAGGTCTTTCTCCTCTTTGGTTAAATTTGTTCCTGGGTATTTTATTCTTTTTGTTGCAATTGTAAATGGGATTGTATTATTGACTTCTCTTTCTGCTTCTTCATATTTGGTGTATCAAAATGCAACTGATTTTTGTATGTTGATTTTGTGTCCTGCAACTTCAACGTATTCATTTATTATTTCTAAGTTTTTTGTTGGATTCTTTAGTTTTCTGTCTATAAAATCATGTCGTCTCCAAATAGTGACAGTTTCACTTCTTCCTTTCCAATTTGGATCCCTTTTATTTCTTTTTCTTGCCTGATTGCTGTGGCTAGGACCTCCAATTCTATGTTAAATAGGAGTGGTGAGAGTGGGCATCGTTGTCTTGTTCCTGTTCTTAGAGGGATAGCTTTCGATTTTTCTCTGTGGAGTATGATATTAGCTGTGTGTTGGTCACATATGGCTTTTATTACGTTGAGTTACTTTGCTTCTATACCCATTTTATTCAGGGTTTTTATCATAAATGGATGTTGGAGCTTGTCAGATGCTTTCTCTGCATCTATTGAGATGATCATGTGGTTTTTACTCTTTATTTTGTTAATGTCAAGTATCATGTTAATTGATTTGCAAGCATTGAACCATCCCTGCATCCCTGGTATAAATCTCACTTGATCATGGTATATGATCTTTTTAATGTATTGTTATGTTCAATTTGCTAGTATTTTGTTGAAGATTTTTGCATCGATGTTCATCAGTGATATTGGCCTATAGTTTTCTTTTTCTGTATTGTCCTTGTCTGGTTTTGGTATCAGGGTAATGTTGGCCTCATAGAATGAGTTAGGAAGCTTCCCCTCCTCTTCAATTTTCTGGAAGAATTAGAAAAGGATAGGTATTAAGTTTTCTTTGAATGTTTGGTAGAATTCACCAGGGAAGCTGTCTGGTCTTGGACTTCTTTTTTTGGGAGATTTTTGATTGCTGTTTCGATCTCCTTACTGGTAATTGGTCTATTCAAATTCTCTAGTTCTTCTTGATTCAGTTTTGGAAGGTTTTATGATTCTAAGAATTTATCCATTTCCTCTAGATTATCCAATTTTTTGGCCTATAGCTTTTCATAGTAATCTCTTATAGTCTTTTGTATTGATGTGTTCATTGTAATTTCTCCTCTTTCATATCTATGTTTATTTATTTGAGCTTTCTCTCTTTTTTTCTTGGTGAGTCTAGCTAAAAGTTTGTCAATTTTGTTTATCTTTTCAAAGAACCAGCTCTTAGTTTCATTGATTTTTTTTTTATTGTTTTTTAGTCTCTATTTCATTTATTTCTGCCCTGAGTTTTATTATTTCTCTCCTTCTACGGATTTAGGGCTTTGTTGGTTCTTCTCTTTCTAGCTCCTTGAGGTGCACTGTTAGATTGTTTATTTGAGATTTTTCTTATTTGTTGAGGTAGGCCTTTATTACTGTAAACTTCCCCCTTAGAACTGCTTTTGCTGTATCTCATAAATTTTGGCATGTTGTATTTTCATTTTCATTTGTCTTCAGGTATTTTTGGATTTCTCCTTTGATTTCTTCCTTGACCCAACCATTGTTCAGTAGCATTTTGTTTAATCTCCACATATTTGAGGCTTGTCTGATTTTCTTCCTGTATTTGATTTCTAGTTTCATACCATTTTGGTCATAAAAGATGCTTGGTGTTATCTCAGTCTTCTTACATTTATTGAGACTTGTTTTGTGGCCTAGTATGTGATCTACTCTGGAGAATGTTTCACGTGCATTCAAAAAGAATGTGTATTCTGTGATTTTTGGATGGAGTGTTCTGTATATATCTACTAAGTCCATCTGGTCTAATGTGTCATTTAAGGCTCATCTTTCCTTGTTGATCTTCTGTTTGGATGAGCTATCCATTGGTGTAAGTGGAGTGTTCAAGTCCCCTACTATTATTGTGTTGTTGTCTGTTTCACCTTTTATGTCTGTTAATTGTTGCTTTATATATTTAGGTGCTCCTATGTTGGGTACATAGATATTTACAATTGTTATATCCTCTTGTTGGATTATTCCCTTTATCATTATGTAGTGCCCTTTGTTTCTTCTTACAGTTTCTGTTTTAAAGTCTATTTTGTCTAATATGAGTTTTGCTACCTCAGCTTTCTTTTCATTGCCATTTCCGTGGAGTATTTTTTTCCATCCCTTCACTTTCAGTTTGTGAGTGTCTTTAGGTCTGAAGTATGTCCCTTGTATGCAGCATATATATGAGTCTTGTTTTTTTATCCAGTGCCACCCTGTGTGTTTTGGCTGGAGCATTTAGTCTATTGACATTTAAAGTAGCTATTGACAAGTATGTACTTACTGCCCCTTTGTTACTTTTTTCCTGGGTGTTTTAGTAGTTCTTCTCTGTTCCTTTCTTCTTCTCTTGCTCTCTTCCCTTGTGGTTTGATGGCTTTCTTTAGTATTATGTTTGGATTCCTTTCTCTTAATTTTTTCTGTATTTATTATAGGTTTCTGGTTTGTGATTATCATGAGGTTCATATATAATAACCTGCATCTATATTATATTGATAGTCTCTTAAGTTTGACCTCTTTCTAAAGGCTCTACCCTTTTAGTTCCCTCCTCCCACATTTTATGCTTTTGATGTCATATTTAACCTTTTTTTTAGTGCATGTGTATCCGTTACCCTTTTATCATGGAAATAGCTAATTTTAGTACTTTTGTCTTTTGATCTGCATAGTAACTTCATTGGCTGTTGATCTGCTACCTTTACTGTATAGTTGCCTTCACCAGTGATTTTATTATTTATTTTTTATAATTTTTGTATTCCTATTTGTGGTCTTTTCCACTTAAATAAGTCCCTGTAGCATTTCTTGTAAGGCTGATTTCTTGGTGATAAACTCCTTTACTTTTTGCCTGTCTGGAAAACTCTTTATCTCTCCTTCCATTCTGAATGATAACCTTGCCAGGTGAGTATTCTTTGCTGTAAGTTTTCCTTGCAGCACTGTAAACATGTCATGCCACTCCCTTCTAGCCTGGAAGATTTCTGCTGAGAAGTCAGCTCATGGCCTTATGGCGTTTCTTTTGTCTGTAACCTGTTGCCTTTCTCTTGCAGGTTTTAGGATTCTCTCTTTATCTTTAATTCTTGACATTTTAGTTATAATGTGTCTTGCTGTGGGTTTCTTTGGGTTTATCTTGTTTGGTGCTCTCTGTGCTTCCTGTACCTGGATGTCTGTTTCCTTCCTTAGGTTAGGGAAGTTTTCATCTATTATTTGTTCAAATAGATTCTCTGCCACTTTGTCTCTCTCTTCTCCTTCTGGGACACCTGTAATACGGATGTTAGTATGCCTGATGTTGTCCCAGAGGTCCCTTAGACTGTCCTCATTCTTTTTAATTGTTTTTTCTTTTATCTGTTCAGCTTGGGTGATTTCTGGTCTTTCGTCCAGCTTGCTGATCCGTTCTTCTGTATCATCTACTCTGCTATTGAGTCCCTCTAGTGAATTTTTTATTTCCATTTTCTATTATTGAATTCTTCATTTTTGATTGGTTCTTTTTTATATTTTCCACTTCTTTGTTGAGGTTCTCACTGAATTCATCCATTCTTCTCCCAAGATCGGTGAGCATCCTTATGACTATTACTTTGTAGTCTTTATCAGGTAGATTGTTTATCTCTGTTTCATTTAGTTCTTTTTCTGAGGATATATCCTGTTCCCTTATTTGGAACATATTCCTTTGTCTGCTCATTTTGCCTCTTTTTCTGTGCTTATATCTATGTGTTAGATAGATCAGCTATGTCTCTTGATCTTGGAGAGATCACCTTATGTAAGAGATGCTTTATGAGGCCCAGCAGTGTGCTTCCCTCTCCTCATCAGTTCCAAATGTTCCCATAGTGTCCCCTGTGTGGGCTACGTGTGTCCTTCTGTTATGGCGGGGTTGCTCATGCTGCAGGTGTCCAGGGAAGCTAGGCTGTCCCCCTGGCTGGCTAGTTGTAATGCTTAGCTGCCTTTGGCTGCTATGGTCCCTTCAGTCACTTTACTAGCTATGGGGAGCCCCAGCATAGTTGGCTGCAAGGTGAAATAGCACATTCCTGTTGCAGTTTTTCTGTTAAGTGAGTAGGCCCCTAGCGTGGCTGGTTGCTAGGCTCAGGGGCTCACAATGGCTGTAGGCTCTTGGCCTGCAAAGCTGTTGTCAGGTCTTTCAGGAGTTCAGCTAGGTGGGACCACCCCTTGGTGTGGCAGCACACAATTCTTTCAGGCATTGGAAGATGGGGCTGATCCCCTATGTGGTTGTTTGAGAAGCTCAAGTCTGCTGCAGCTGACAAACCCCACCACCCACAGGGTCACATACACCATCAACCCGGTCCTGCCCTGTGTGCATGCCCCACCCCACTGAAGAAGACCCCCTCACCCCGCTGTAGAGGCCCCGGACACTCTGCCAATGCAGGCCTGTCCCTTGTGCATGCCCTGCCTCGCAGAGGCAGATCCACTCACCCTGCTGCGGAGGTCCCACACACCTCGCCTATGTGGGCCCACAAGTTGCCCAAGGGCTTGCTGTTGGGTGAGGCCAGTCCCTAGGGCAGGCTGCCTGGCTGAGCTGGATTAAATCAGTGCTATAGTGGGTGGGGTAGAGCCCTGCGCTAACAGGCCGGGGGAAGAACTCCAATGGTGTCTGCCAGCATCTGTGTCAGCTCGTCTGTACTAGGTCACAATAATGGCTGCCGCCAATGTCTTAGTCCCTGGAGAGGTCTCACCTCTCACTGAGATGCACCCAGAGCCTATCAGGTGAGTCTCTTCACCAAAGGACTATGCACCTTTCTTTTTGGTGTTTTTAGATTGCTTTCTGAAATGTGAATTTGTTTGTGGGCCCTTTGAGAACAGGCTTTGTTTCCTCTTATGTCCAGTAGCTTTTCTGGGGGTATCCCCCGTTGTAGTTAATAACCAGCAAAGCCAGATATTATGACACTTGTCTTGGTTGTGCTGAGTCCAAAAGCTGCTTATTGTGGCCAATCCCTCCTGCTCAGATCCCGTGCTCCTCCTAGAGAAGCTTCTTATCTTAAGATTGCTCCTAGCTTTGAAGTGCTGCAGCTAGAAGGTGGTTTTTCCCTCTCCAGAAAGGAATTTCTGCCTCTTCCACCTCAGCCAGCACTGTCCCTTGTTGTGGGGGTTCTTTTTATCCAGTTTTCAGTTCTCTCTCAAGGGCAGTAGTTCCAAGAGTAGTTGTAAATTTGTTGTGTGTGGGAGGATGTGAGCTCAGAGTCCTCTTATGCCACCATCTTCCTAGCCCTCTTTCCCGTTAACATACTACACAGAGTAATATGAACTTCAAATATTATGGGAATTATTTTCAACTATCATGATTTCTGTTAATATTTTCTTCTTTAACACATTATTGCAGAGCCTTGGTATTGGCTCTTTAGGTGATGTTACTGTAGAACCTCTGGGGAAAGCTACTCTCAGAAGTGTCTTTCTCTAAAACTCCTCAACTGTGTCCATGCTCGCCCTTTCTTAATAGGTTTTGAGCCTGTTGGTCATTCTTTTCTCTGTATCAGATTTATTCTTACACAGTATTGTCAAGTGGGTTCCTGTTTGATAGTGACATACTTTTTATTGGGAGATTATAATAAAATATTTCTTGTCTTGGATTTGAATTCCTTCCAGCTGTATGTTCATTGGTAGTAATGATTATATCCCCAAACTGTGCCTTTTTAAATTATTTATTTTTTCCCCCAAAGCCCCAGTAGATAGTTGTATGTCATAGATGCACATCCTTCTAGTTGCTGTACGTGGGACGCGGCCTCAGCATGGCCGGAGAAGCAGTGCGTTGGTGCGCGCCCGGGATCCGAACCCCGGGCCGCCAGCAGCAGAGCGCGTGCACTTAACCGCTAAGCCACGGGGCTGGCCCCAAACTGTGCCTTTTTATACAGAGTCCTTCTACCAGTGCACAACGCCATGCATGACATATATTAGGTGCTCAAAAAATATTGGATAGGTGGATGAATGAATTTGGAAGCTTTACTTTTTGGTGGTTAAAAATGGGAGGAGAAGAAATCTTCTTATGTTATAAACCCAACAAAATTGTTTCTGGTGATCAGAATGTTATAAGAAGTAAACTAGTAGGAGAAGATATAACGTGGGACAAAGACTCAGACTGATGTTGGTGGAAGTTGTTATTGCTTGTGCTCTCAATTGACATTTCAGAAGCGCTTCTGCCTGTTGTTGTTTAACTGTATTAATTTAGAAAGTGCTTAAGAAAATGCTTTGGGATATTTCATTTTATACATGGGATCTGCCCAGTTGGAATATAATTAATTTAAATAAAACTAATTTGTTTGTCTCTCTCCCTGTGTTGTTCTCCCTCTTCCCTCACCCTCCTCTTTTTTTTTTTTTGTCCTATGGATTTTTATGTGGCAAAATAGAAGGTAACATTTCCTTTTTATTGTTTTTTTTAAGAATTTTAATAATGATGAAATATAATATAAAAATGGTCTTTTTTTCCTGAAAAAAAGCCTAAGTAGCCTGCTACTCTAAAAGCAGGGTGAGGTAGACTCTTCATTCCTTTTTTCCTGATGCTCACTCCGTTCTTGGCTGTGTATTTATCTGCTAGAAGGCTGTGATCGGGGGTCTCAGGAACAGCATGCCAAGGAAGGAAGGCCTTTGTGAGGCAGGAAGAGTCCCTGGTCAGAGCAGCCGCAGGCTGCATTACCCCATCATTAGAGCAAGAAAACCCCAAGAAAGGCTTTTCCTTGCACCCATTTCTGTTAGTATTTCTCCTCTTTGGAACTAGAATGAAGGAGTACAGGCTTGTGGAGTGGATCCTAAAGGTCCCTAGATGTCTCTATACTCTGGAAATTAATGTTAAAAAATATATTAAAGTTAGGAAGCTACTGGGAAAAATCACAGAGATCATTAGATTATGAATGTTATTACTTTTGGTTATTATTACCTCATGGCTAATGACGACTTGATGATCTTTGGGACACTAGTCAAGGTAACCTCTCTAAGCCCTGTGACCTTATCTGTAAAATGCGGTTAATAATAGTAGTAATCTCAGATGGTTGCCATGAAAATTAAATGAGACAGAGTGCATTTCTGGGCATTCTTAGTTATAAGCCCCAGAAACTGGGTCCGACTGGTTAAGCAAAAAAGGATTTGCAGCAGATACAGGAAATCTCAGGCTCACTAGACGGGCTGGAGAACTGGACTGACAACTCATGCAGTTCTGAATTACAGTCAAAATCACGACACAGAGTTAGTCTGGGGGGCACTGCTGCATTACTGCTGAGCATTGGGTGCCACAGCTTGCATCACCTGCAGTGGGGCTGTCAGCAGCACTGTTGTCACTGCTGCCTTTGAAGCTGACTGTTGCTGCTACTGCTTCTTGAAATAATTCAGCATGGTGCCTGATTCTTTACATCACTAGCTCCTGGTCCAAAATTTCAGGCAAGTGATTATGGGTCATATAGCCTTGCTTTGCAGCAAGAGCCTGGAAAAGCAAGTTTATGGTATTATTAGCTTTTCTGAGGGGACTTGGGCTCTGTCCACCAGGAAGACTTACAAAACTGGGAATTTCCAAAGCAAAAGAGGTGAATTCAAGGCTGTGCAGTCTCAAAACTGATAAAATTGCCACTACTTATAAAGTGCTTAGTTCTATGCCTAACATGTGTAAGTGCCCCCAAAAGGTTGGCTTTTATTAATTTATATTTGCCAGTCTTTATTGAGAAAAAAGATTAGGGAGATTTCTACTTCCAGATTTGATTTTTGAAGCAAATAGATTAGAGCTGCTAGAGCAATAAAGGTCAATGGGTGGATGCAATTTCCAAGCCTAGAATTTACACGGAGGTCCAATTTAATTCACCAGATGGTTCCTCCCAACGTTTTAAAGTAACTCAGGGGTAACTCTAGACTTGTTAGCCAAAATGTATAAGTGACCAATAGCCCAGATTGCTACTGAAATGACCTTGTCATTCATTAGTTGCCTCCCTTTCCATCTGGTTTCCCATTTATGAGTGGTCAGTAATAACATAGTTTAGAAAGTTCTGGCCTTAGTGTCAGAAGACCTGGATTTGAATCTCAGCCCTACCAGTGACTACCAGTATGATCTGGAGCAGGTTTTCCCTCAGACCATTTCCTCTGTGTGTGTGTATGTGTTTGTGTATGTGAAATAAAGAATATTCCAAGAATATCGCTGAGGATTTAAATGCAAACGTGAAAATATCTAGCAAATATTGAGTACTGCTCAGTAAATAGTTCTATGAAAAACCAAACAAGAACCCTGGGAATTATAGAATATTAAGTTTTACATTAGCAGAAAGTGCCATATTTTCCGTAAGAGGAAACTATGCTTGACTAATTTATTGGAGATAGTTGAGTGAACCTTTGCTTAACTATATGGACTTCGAACAACTTTCAAAAGTCCTTAGAATTTAGCTTAACAAAAATATGCACACACATACACAGATGAAATGGAATAAGTTTTTAGGGATAGAGAATTTATATAGAAATAGAAAATTAAAAAAGGATATTCTTTTGGATGAAGAAATATAGTCAATTAGTCTGACATACACATTGAAAAGATGATTTAGAAGAGTTATGGTCAAGTAGAAAGATCACTGAACTAGGAGTGAGAAGACTTGCTTTGTGTTCTGTTCCTTGCTCTTTGATTCAGTGAATGTGTTTTTTGTTTTTTTTTAATGTTTACCTATAAATTGCAATTTAACTTTATTTATTTTATTTATTTTTTTCAATTTTTTGTTTATTGCAGTAACATTGGTTTATAACATTGTAAAAATTTCAGGTGTACATCATTGTACTTCTATTTCTGCATAGATTACATCATGTTCACCACCCAAATACTAATTACAACCCATCACCACACACGTACCGAATTATCCCTTTCGCCCTCCTCCCTCCCCCCTTCCCCTCTGGTAACCACCAATCCAATCTCGGTCCCTATGTGTTTGTATATTGTTGTTATTATCTACTACTTAATGAAGGAAATCATACAGAATTTGACCTTCTCCCTCTGACTTATTTCACTTTACATAATACCCTCAATGTCCATCCATGTTGTCACAAATGGCTGGATTTCATCGTTGCTTATGGCTGAGTAGTATTCCATTGTGTATATATACCACATCTTCTTTATCCATTCGTCCCTTGATGGGCACTTAGGTTGCTTCCAAGTCTTGGCTATTGTGAATAACGCTGCAATGAACACGGGGTGCATGTACCTTTACAAATTGGTGTTTTCAAGTTCTTTGGATAAATACCCAACAGTGGAATAGCTGGATCATATGGTAGTTCTATCCTTGATTTTTTGAGGAATCTTCATGCTGTTTTCCATAGTGGCTGCACCAGTTTGCACTCCCACCAGCAGTGTATGAGAGTTCCCTTCTCTCCACATCCTCTCCAACACATGGTGTTTCCTGTCTTGTTAATTATGGCCATTCTAACGGGCGTGAGGTGATATCTCATTGTAGTTTTGATTTGCATTTCCCTGATAGTTAGTGATTTTGAACATCTTTTCATGTGTCTGTTGGCCATCTGTATATCTTCTTTGGAGAAATGTCTGTTCAGGTCTTTCGCCCATTTTTTAATTGGGTTGTTAGTTTTTTTGTTGTTGAGATGCATGAGTTCTTTATATATTTTGGAGATTAAGCCCTTATCAGATGTATGGTTTGCAAATATCTTCTCCCAATTGTTAGGTTGTCTTTTCGTTTTGTTGATGGTTTCCTTTGCTGTGCAGAAGCTTTTTAGTTTGATGTAGTCCCATTTGTTTATTTTTTCTATTGTTTCTCTTGCCCGGTCAGATGTGGTGTTTGAAAAGATGTTGCTAAGACCGATGTTGAAGAGCGTACTGCCTAAGTTTTCTTCTAGAATTTTCATAGTTTCAGGTCTTACATTCAAGTCTTTAATCCATTTGGAGTTAATTTTTGTGTATGGTGTAAGGTAAGGGTCTACTTTCATTTTTTTGCATGTGGCTATCCAGTTTTCCCAACACCATTTGTTGAAGAGACTTTCTTTTCCCCATTGTATGTTCTTGGCTCTTTTGTCAAAGATTAGCTGTCCATAGACGTGTGGGTTTATTTCTGGGCTTTCGATTCTATTCCATTGATCTGTGTGTCTATTTTTGTGCCAGTACCATGCTGTTTCGGTTACTATAGCTTTGTAGTATATTTTGAAATCAGGGTGTGTGATACCTCCAGCTTTGTTCTTTTTTCTCAGGATTCCTTTACCTATTCGGGGTCTTTTGTTGTTCCATATAAATTTTAGGATTCTTTGTTCTATTTCTGTGAAAAATGTTGTTGGAACTTTGATAGGGATTGCATTGAATCTACAGATGGCTTTAGGAAGTATGGACATCTTAACTATGTTAATTCTTCCAATCCAAGAGCACGGAATATCTTTCCATTTCTTTGTGTCGTCTTCGATTTCTTTCAGAAATGTTTCATAGTTTTTAGTGTACAGATCTTTCACCTCTTTGGTTGAGTTTATTCCTAGGTATTTTATTCTTTTTGTTGCAATTGTAAATGTGATGGTATTCTTAATTTCTCTTTCTGCTACTTAGTTGTTAGTGTACAGAAATGCAACTGATTTTTGTATGTTGATTTTGTATCCTGCAACTTTACCATATTCGTTTATTACTTCTAAAAGTTTTCTGGTGGATTCTTTAGGGTTTTCTATATATAAAATCCTGTCATCTGCAAATAGTGACAGTTTCACTTCTTCCTTTCCAATTTGGATCCCTTTTATTTCTTTCTCTTGCCTGATTGCTCTGGCTAGGACTTCCAGTACTATGTTAAATAGGAGTGGTGAGAGTGGGCATCCTTGTCTGGTTCCTGTTCTTAGAGGGATAGCTTTCAGTTTTTCACCATTGAGGATGATATTAGCTGTGGGTTTCTCATATATGGTCTTTATTATGTTGAGGTACTTTCCTTCTATACCTATTTTATTCAGAGTTTTTATCATAAATGGATGCTGTATCTTGTCAAATGCTTTCTCTGCGTCTATTGAGATGATCATGTGATTTTTATTCTTCATTTTATTAATGTGGTGTATTACGTTGATTGATTTGCGAATGTTAAACCATCCCTCAGTAAATGTGTTTTTGAGTAAGTGAGCTCTTCAGTGTTTTGGACTGTCATTTCCTCAAATGTAGAATGGGAATGCATAATTCTGTCCTACTTTTTCTTTCATTCATTTAACACATATTTATTGATTATTTACAGTGTACTAGGCTCTATTCTAAGTTATTACAGATATAATGTTAAAATATGAAAGGTCCCTGCCCTAAGAAAGTAACAGTTTAATGAGAGAGGCAGGGATAAACAAGTAAATAAATAAATAATTATAAATGGTGATAAGTACTATGAAGTAATCAAATAGTGTGAAATGAAAGAGGAAAGTACTGTAGACCAACTTAACATGAGACCAACAGGGAAGGCTTCTCTGAAGCAATGATGTTTAAGCTGATACCGGATGTATGAGAAGGAGCAGAGGGAATAGCTTTCAGCAAAGAGAATTGTGTGTGCAAAGGCCCTGAGGTATGCCTAAAGTATGGTAGAGATGAGGAGTAGTGGAAGAAAATCAGGCTGGAGAAGTAGGCAAGGTCTAGATCATGTAGGGCCTCTTAGGCCATAGAAAGAAGCCTAAACTTCTAAAGAAGTTTAGATATGTGAAGGGCTCAAGTGTGTTCAAGGCTGAGAGATCTGTAAGGGATTATTTGGCCAGGCTAGGATGTTGGCAAATATAGTTTACATCTATTGAGATGTTGTGATGGAGAATGAGCACTGTTTCTCACAACTCTCTCTGGTTGATGTTCTCAGGGACAGACTAATGATTTAGAGAGTGGTTTTAATTTAGTATTAAAATGTTTAGGTTCTTACTACTGGTAATTTGTTCAAAAGAATGAAATTTCTTTTTTGATTAGGTTCTTTAACTTACTCAACAAATATGTATTAAATAACTAAGTATATTTCAGATTTTTCTACTAATTGCATCTCTGTTTATTTCAGTGCTCTTCTTTTTAATGAAGTAAAATATATTACTACCCTGGAAGACCTTCAGAACATAGAAAATGCTCTGAAAGGAAAAGCAAACGTTGTGTTCTCATATGTAAGAGCCATTGGAACACCAGGTATTTATTATCTTTTACTTTAATCTTTGCTGTGTGTCTGTACTTGTGTGAGTATGTTGAAGGACTTAAAATAGTATATTTTGACCACAATCTTAATATCTTAGAATAAATTTAAAGCTTCTTTGTGTTTCCTTTCTTTAAATGGGCAGCGTAGTATAGTGGTTGAATGAGAACTCTGGAACCAGACTGCCTAAGTTAGACTCCCTGCCCCACCAATTACTTATAGTGTGATCTTGGACAACTTACTTAACCTTAGTTTTCCAGTCACTAAGGTGGTGAAAATAACTGCCTGTCTCTTGGTATTAATGTGAGGCTCAAATGAGTTTGAAAAATGAAAATGGTTCCTGTTGTATAGTAGGTGCTCTGAAAGTGTGAGCTGTTTTTACTACATTACAGTCCTCCTAGTACCTGGCATAGTAGTTTATAGTATTCGATAAATGTTGTTGACTGACTGGCTTTCTTTTTATATTGGTATTTGCTGCTTATGACATATTTTTCTTGATTTTTTAAAAAAATCTAATTTTGATGGCATCACCTTGAGCATTAGTATGTAATTTTGTTGTAAAGAAGTTTATAAACATTTTATGAACAAATTATAGTTATGCTTTCAGGACTTTTATTTGTTAATGGTTATAACTTGACCACGTTAATATGAAATGTTGTTAAAGACATTTTAAAAATTGTATATGCTCTATGAAATAAAATTTTATAAACATAAAGCTTGATGGTTACATAGCATGCCATTGAATTTAATACACTATAAAATGATTCTCCACAATCTGCCTGTTTTTGTTTACTTTTCAGGGTCATCAGGTGATTGTACTTTGTCCAGAGTTTATAACTGTAATCAATGAGAGGGATGAGCTACAGAGGGCTTACACTGCCAGAGTGGAACCAAACTCCCTAATTTATATTTTAACAGGATCAATCTGACTTCTGTGTGGAATAGATTGGAAGGAGCAATGGTAGACTAAGGGAGAAAATTAGGAAGTCACTGCAATAATGCAGGCAAGAGATGATGGTGGGTGGTTTGGACCAGGGTGTTAGCAATGGAGGTGGCAATACATTTGAATGTTAGCAGTATTTTGGACATAGGACTAACTGAATTTGCTGACCTTTTGGATGTGGAATGAGAGAGAAATAGCAGGCACAAGGGTGGCTCTGGGGTTTTGAGCTCAGCTACTTGAAAGGTGAAATTGCTGATAACTAAAGAGGGGAACACTGGAAATAGTTTAGACAAGAAGCTCTGGAATTCACTTTCGCATATCATATTTGTGAAGTACCCATTAGACATCCAAGTAGAGATATCAACAAGGTAGTTGGATATTACTAGTCTGCATTTGTTGGTGGGGATACAGACTAGAGGTGTAAATTTGGGAGGTAAAACTGTGAGACCAGAAGAGATCATGAAGGGAGTGAGGCTAGATGGAAAAGAGAAGACTGAATTCATCAGATACTTCAGCACTGAATAGGTCAGTGAGGTGAGGAGGAACCAGGAAAGGAGACAGAAGGAATGGCCTGTGTGGTAGGAGTGCCCCGTAAGCAAAGTGAAGATAGGATTTTAAGGAAGAGATAGCAACAATTGTGTCAGATGATACTGAAAGGTTAGTTAAGATAAGAACTTCCAATTGTCCGTTATGCTTAGCAATATGGAAGTTATTGATGACCTTGGCAAGCACAGTTTCTGTAGAGTGATAGGGTAAATGCCTGATAGCGTATAAGAGAAGAGGTAGAGAGCAACTGGAGACTGAAAACAGAGACTCCTTTGAGGAGTTTTGCTATTAAGGGAGGGAGAAAAATGGGGCAGTGGCTGGAAGAGTATGTGAGATCAAGTGAAAAATTTTCTAAGAAGCATATTTGCATGTTGATGAGAAAGAACTAGTTGAAAGGGGGAAATACGTCATGTAGGAGAAAGGGGAGAATTACTGGAGCAACATGTTTGAGTAGACAAGAGGAAATGGAATCTAGCGAACAAGGGGAAGGGTGGTTCTCTGCTGGGAGCACAGAAAATTCATCTATGGTGATAGGAAGGAAGATAGAGTATATGGACATCAATTTAAGTATGTGAGTAGATAGATAACAGTGCTGGGAGCTTGTGGAAGTTTTTTTGATTTTTTTTAAACTGGTTCTATTTTCTCAATGAAATAGAAACAAAGTCATCAGATGGTTGAGGAGAGAAGAGATGAAATAGTTGTTTAGGAGGCCTGGAAATAAAGAATGGTTACTAGGCAGCAATAATAGTTGATGTCAGTAATCTAAAGTGAGACCATTAGCAGAATGATGCCAACAGGTTTTTGTTCCTTTTGGCAACTTTTTTCTTTCAGCAATGTTTACTTTTGTGGGTGTAAGTACAGAACAGGCAGCGTATTTAATTTAACTTGGATTATGTTTTAGGCAGATGGGCAGGGGAGTGATTATCAAGATTGAGCATGGAATTTAAGCTGGGTTAAAGGGAAGAGAGGACCAGAGAGGGGTGAAGGACAGTGACAAGTGGTAAGATTGTAGGTCCTAGAGGGTTAGAGTTATGTATTAGACAGAGGGACCTGGAGATGGATGGGTGTGTGTGGGGGGGAGATGCTAGACATTGAGATTTTGGAGGGGTTTTCAGTAATTGGTAATTACAAGGCCTGGAGTGGGACCATAGCAGTGAGTGGTTAAGATAGGGTTGAAAAGACATCATTGGAATCTCTAGAGAATGCCAAGGACTGAGAGGCTAGAATTTTGAAAGGATCAACTATGGGGATAATAAAATCACCAAGGATTATAACAGGAGCTGTATTGCAGAGAGTGGCGTTGTGACAGAAGCTAAATTTTTTGTGGAATGATGGGGAGTGACCTGGCTGGGGTGGTAGATGATTCCAACAAGAGAGAGTGATGAGTGGAATAATCTGATGATATGTGATTCAAGTGGTAGGAAATTAGATAACTGCCTGGAAATGGCCGTGAGGAGAAAAGGGAAAATAAAATAGGAAAAGGAGGGAATCTTCAAGAGTATTTTAAGAAAATTTCCCAGAACTGAAGGATTTGAGCTTCCACATTGAAAGGGCGCATCAAGTTCTAGCATAGTAGATGAATGTAGAGCCACACCAAAGCATTTCATTTTGAAATTTCAGAAAATTGGGAACAAACACTATTCTGAATTCTTCCAGAAAGAAAAAAAGAGTTTGCAGTTAAAGGAACAAGAATCAGAATGGCATTGGACTTGTCAATTACAGCGCTGGAAACCGAAGAAAATGGAGCAGTGCTTTCAAAATTTTCAGGGGAAATAACTTGAACCTAGAATTCTATATGCAGACAACTACAGTTATTTATAAAAGTATAATAAAGACACTTTCACAAGTATAAGGTTGCGAAAAATGAGTATTCCATATATCCTCTCACAGGAAGGTGCTAGAGAATGAGAGCAAGGGAGCAAATCAGTTGAGAAGATGTGGGTAACAGGGGAAAGGAACCAACACGAGAGAGAGGATAAGAGAATCCCCAGGCTGATGATAGAGTAAGTTCCTAGAGGAAAGTGGTGCAGCAGGTCAAGTAGTAATAGTCCATATTGGAGCAAATCAGAAGGCTCTGCAGAAATGTCTTCAAGAAAAGGGAATTGAGGGGCCGGCAGGTTGCGCAAGCGGTTAAGTGCACGCGCTCCGCTGCGGTGGCCTGGGGTTTGCAGGTTCGGATCCCAGGCGTGCACCGACGCACCACTTGTCAGGCCATGCTGTGGCAGGCGTCCCATATAAAGTGGAGTAAGATGGGCACGGATGTTAGCCCAGGGCCAGTCTTACTCAGAAAAAAGAGGAGGATTGGCAGAGAATTTAGGAATAAATTAGGAAGAAATCTAAACAAAAGTAAAAACGATAGTTATAACTGTAGTGAAAAAAGTTGTTCAAAAAAGGAAAGTATTTACTGAGTCATAACAATGTAAATACTGACTCGAGCTAATAAAAATTAGAATTATATTAGGAGAGTTGAGGGGATAGAAGTGTGTGCGTTTGTAGAGTGTGGTTACAGAAAAGAGAGCTAATTTATCATCTTCCATAGTAGGAAGTCAATAGATAATACTAACACTTAAAAAAAGTATCAGGAAATAAGAATATAAGAATGTCATTTAGGGACTTGGTGGTAAATACCAAAGAAACAGTAAAAGAGTTGAAAGTAGTTGTCCCTTGGGAATTGGATATGGGTCAAGGGTAGAAAAACTTGTTTTTCTTAATATACCTTGTAGAATTGTCTCTTTAAACTATATATATAAGAATAAGTTTGATTAAAAAATAACTTAGAGGGACCGGCCCCGTGGCTTGGCGGTTAAGTGCGCACATTCCGCTACTGGCGGCCCAGGTTCGGGTCCCAGGCGTGCACCGATGCACCGCTTCTCTGGCCATGCTGAGGCCCTGTCCCACGTACAGCAACTAGAAGGATGTGCAACTATGACGTACAACTATCTACTGAGGGGCTTTGTGGGGGTGGGAAGGAGGATTAGGCAATGGATGTTAGCTCAGAGCTGGTCTTCCTCAGCAAAAAAAATAAATAAATAACTTAGAAACAATACACAAACGTATACATATATAAAATATAACATATGAAAGTTGTATGGTGGATTCATATTCTGTTCACTACTGCTAGGAAGAAACTATCATAGATTTGTCATATGTTATATTCTCAAGTATAACTCATTTGCTACTCCCTCTTAATTCTTCTCTTACCTTGAGTGGAATAGACTTTTCATAACTTCTTTAACTGCCTGCATTTTT
Source organism: Diceros bicornis minor (assembly GCF_020826845.1). Classification (NCBI taxonomy): domain Eukaryota; kingdom Metazoa; phylum Chordata; class Mammalia; order Perissodactyla; family Rhinocerotidae; genus Diceros; species Diceros bicornis. Next base: position 2,924,703 of record NC_080763.1, on the reverse strand, counting down.
CCAACTGAGATCCCTACAAAGGATTTTTCTTTAAATATAATAGAGCATAAAAGGGTGTAGGGCAGTATTCAGAATAGAAGTTTACCTTGAGTCACACCAAGTAACTCTTCTCTCTCAACTCCCTTATCTCTTCTTCAGAGCACAGAGCTGTCATGGAAGCTGCTTTTGTGTATGGGAACACACACCAATTTGTCTTAACCACAGAAATTGCCCTTTTGGAAAGTATTGGGTATGTATAAGAGGCATATGTCAACAATTTTAAGTTTATCTATATATTACTTATTCAACATTTCCGTCATACTCTCACAGTGTGGGCTTATCTGAGAGGATTCATAAGTAGATGTGAATATATAAATGAAACCTGAAATCTCTTTCATTACTATCATCTGCTGTACTACAGTCTGAAAATGAATTTAAATATAAAGAAGTGATGTTAGACTAAGGTGAGTGAAGACAATATGGGTAAGCTGCAAGATGTCATCCTATGAGTGGCCAAGTATATTTAGGTCTACCACAGTGATCAGATAGGTGATAAAATAACAGCTTTCATAACTAAGCTCCAGAAATTCTTTCTGAGTTCTGTAAGTTACTTTGTCAGAATAATCTTAAATACATTTAAGTACAGTTTTTTTTTTTTTTGTGAGGAGATCAGCCCTGTGCTAACATCTGCCAATCCTCCTCTTTTTGCTGAGGAAGACTGGCCCTGGGCTAACATCCATGCCCATCCTCCTCCACTTTACATGGGACGCCGCCACAGCATGGCCTGCCAAGCAATGTGTCGGTGTGTTTCCGGGATCCGAACCGGGGAACCCTGGGCCGCTGCAGCGGAGCGCGGCACCCAACCGCTTGCGCCACCCGCCGGCCCCTTAAGTACAGTTTTTTAACAATGTTTTAAATGTTTATTTTTCTTTTCTAGTTTCTAGCTTACAATTTTAGGGAGAGGCCTTTTGACTGTTTTTGGCTGGGGAACCTAGGGTTAAAGTTTTTCTTTCCTTTAGTACTTATAGACACAAGGAATAATCAGTGCATTTTAAAGACTTTGAGTTTAGCTTCAAAATGCTCTTCAGGAAAATTAATCCAAAGCAAGGCAAAATAGTGATTGTCTGACGTTTTTATACCATGCAAGAGTTTTTAATGAGCCCTCCTGCCGACCTCGCAGAAAATAGTGACTATTTGATATACCACACACAATTAATTAAATCACAGACATTTTACAACTCTGTAAATTTAGAGGTTAGTGCATAGAAAACTGATAAAGTGAAATGATTTTCTGGGAGGAGTGAGTAGGCAGAGAATCAACTTTCTGCAAAGAGAAGTTATGCTTCTATAGCTCTGTGTGACATTAACTAGCATTTCTTTTTCCATTAGTCTCTCTCTCTTTTTTTTTTTTTGTGAGGAAGATCAGCCCTGAGCTAACATCTGATGCTAATCCTCCTCTTTTTTCTGAGGAAGACTGGCCCTGAGCTAACATCTGTGCCCATCTTCCCCTACTTTATATGGGATGCCGCCACAGCATGGCTTGACAAGAAGTGTGTCGGTTCGCGTCTGGGATCCTAACTGACGAACCCCGGGCCGCTGCAGCGGAGCGTGTGCACTTAACTGCTTGCGCCACTGGGCCGGCCCCTCTATTAGTCTCTTCTTGAACTGTCATTCTCCTGGTTCCCTCATTAATGAGTTAAATAAAACTTTGACGCATGTTGACTGTTTGTATAACAATGAATGTTTTTAACAATGTGAGAATCATGCTGACAGAACCATAAAGCTTTACTGTAAGTAGTCACTGAGTCTCAGGATACAATGAGCAGTAGTTTAGCCCGCTACTTTGCTCCTCCCAATTTAGACTGCCAGTTTCCTGTCCTGGAATCAGGGAAGCCTTGTTATTCTCTATCCTGTGGTGATTCTATGCAAGCCCCACAGTTTCTCTGAGGGTTAATTGTTTGTACTACTTTCTCTTGTGTTACTAGCTTCTTTATTTTTCAGGTAATGAATAATTGCAAATAACGCTGATACACTTAAAACACAGAGGGATGGTTATTTATTGGCAAGGTATAGGTCCTATCATTTACCTTACAAATTCTGCTCAGCAAGATATACTGTATATATTCTGATCTTTGACTAAACACAGTAATGTTCTGGAGGGGTTTTTGCTTTCCCCCATTTTTAAATGAGAATTTAAAAATGTACAGTTATTCTGTTTTTCATATACTTTTGAGTATATGATATATTGGAGATTTTTAAATTCTCATTTATTCATGGATAACAAAATAGTGAGGAGTCATACCTGGACCTGATACGACAGGGAAGGACTGTGGATTCAGAATACAGTAGTCCTATGACATCACCTCTGGATGAAGTAGTTGGCTGTGACTGGGTTGGAGGAGAAGTGAATGCATTTTTTTCTTTCATTTGTTCATTCTTTTGTTCAACAAATATTTATTGGATACCTTCTGTGTGCTAGGCAGTATTCCAGTATCTGGGGCTATAACACTGGATAAGTCTAGTATATTAATTGTTATATCATGTTGGGCCTGAGTATGTTTGAAATTATATTGTTGGCTAAGAAGGGTATATATGATGGGTAGTACAAGAGGTAACATGCCATAGAGACACCACACTTTCTGCTACCTCCCTATATTCCCTTCTTAAAGAATCTGTGTATAGGCCAAGAAGGGTGTTACCCCTATCCCATACGTATCACAGCCAGTTAAATCAGAGCTGGCCACCTGACCTAGTGTCAACCAATCCATTGGCTTACCTGAGCAAAGGAGAGCCCCTCTTCCAGGAACTTGGAATTGGGCATGAAGAAACTGAATTATGCAGTTTTTGGCTCTCTTGCCCACAGGAATGTTTTGCCCATGTAGAAGTAAAGCAGAGAAAGTTGTCTTTTTAAAAATTATTTTACTGAGGTCACACTGGTTTATTACATTGTGTAAATTTCAGGTGTACATTGTTATACTTCCACTTCTGTATGGACTGCATCGTGTTCACCACCAAAAGTCTAGTTTCCATCCGTCACCCTGCGCGTGTAACCCCTTTACCCTTTTTGCCCTCCCCCAAGCCACTTCCCCCCTGGTAACCACCAGTTTGTTCTCTGTATCTATGTGTCTGTCTGTTTAATCTTCCAGGTATGAGAGAAATCATACGGTTTGTGTCTTTCTCTGACTTATTTCACTTTCATTTCTTTAACCATTCAATCTGTTAGAAATTACTTTGTAATTAAATATGAAATCAGTGACCCTTGGAGCTCAGTTTAAGCAATGATCAAGAATTAAAATAAAGTTTTAAAAATAAAAATTTGCAGTATTTCACCAAACCCTACTATTGCTATATGGAGTTTTTTTTTTTTTTTTTTTGAGGAAGGTTAGCCTAGAGCTAACATCTGTCGCCAATCCTCCTCTTTTTTGCTTAGGAAGATTGGCCCTGGGCTAACATCTGTGCCCATCTTTTTTTTTTTTTTTTTTAAATGTTAATTAATTATTATTATGTTTTTAATTTTATTTATTTATTTATTTTTTTCCCCCCAAAGCCCCAGTAGATAGCTGTATGTCATAGTTGCACATCCTTCTAGTTGCTGTATGTGGGATGCGGCCTCAGCATGGCCGGAGAAGTGGTGCGTCGGCGCGCGCCCGGGATCCGAACCAGGGCCGCCAGTAGCAGAGTGCAAGCACTTAACCGCTAAGCCACAGGGTCGGCCCACATCCGTACCCATCTTCCTCTACTTTATATGGGATGCTACCACAGCATGGATTGATAAGCAGTGCGTAGGTCTGTGCCCAGGATCTGAATCTGCGAACCCAGGGCCACCAAAGTGGAGCGCACGAACTTAACCACTACACCACCGGGCTGGCCCCCATATGGAGATTTTTTTAAAATGCTATTTTAATTTTGGCAAGCTTTACTTATCCACTGTAAGTTTATCTTTGAATTCTCATATTGAAGGGAGTGCCAAAACTCAAATTATATTTGCTGAGTTTTGTAATATTTCAGATACAAACTAACGAAGTCCCACAGTGTCACATGGTTTTTATCTTAAAGCATGTTTTGGCTGAAGTTTATTCAAAACAGATTTGGATTTAACTTAAACCTAGAAAATTTGCGTTACAAAGCTTTATTTAGCATAGGTCTGGTAAAGCAACTATATTTGAAGGTAATCTCGTCCTCAAAGTGACAGTCTTTTATAAAAAAAAAAAAATTGTGTAGACCTGCCTATAACCTAATTTAGAAGTTACCATATAAAAGAGTTCAGGAAAAAAATTGCTTATATAACTCAATTTGTTTATATCCTTTTGTTTCTCAGGTCCATTTTATTTTGTTTGTATTTTGTGTTGCTTCACAATGGTGATATATTCTGAGAAATGGTGTTGTTAGATGATTTTGTCATTGTGTGAACATCATAGAGTGTACTTACACAAACCTAGATGGTATAGCCTACTATACACCTAGACTCTATGGTACTAATCTTGTGGGACCACCATCGTATATGCGGTCTGTCGTTGACCAACATCGTTATGTGGCACATGACTGTACTGTTTTAGACTTTGGCTAAAACATTAATTCAAAAGCATGAGACTTAAGACAAAGAGATTTGTTGCTATGTTGTTATTGATGGTAGCATTGGGATCACACATTGAACGTCAGTGGGTCTGTCTCTAATCTTTAATTTGCAGCACCGAGGATATAGAATATGCACATCTCTACTTTTTTCATTGTAAAGCAGTCTTGGACTTGACCCAGCAGTGTAGAAGAACACTAATGGAACGGCCATTGACTACACTGAACATTCATCGATTTATTAAGACAATGGAAGCACCTTTGCTGGTATGTGTCTTATTTTAATATATTAGATAATTCATACATAACATTTATTAAGTTCTGATTCACAGATACACAATTTTAATTAGATGAACTATATATTTTCCCTTTCCTTGGACATACTTCTTTCTTTTAGGGGGATTTAGGAGTCGTTCCTTATTAAAAGTAGGATAGAAGATAGATTATTCATAAAATGATATTTTGATGCCTTGAAATATTGTTGTATTGAAACCCAAATATAGCCTTGTCTAAGTGGAAATATTGTGTGGTTGTTATAATCAACTGTGACCACTCTTAGATCACAAAGACAACATCATGGTTAAGAAAAGACCTCTTTTGTGAATTTTTTTTTCTTTATTGTGAAATTTTGTTATACATTATTGTTTGTCAGTCACCATATAAATGCATCCCTTCACCCCTTGTGCCCACCCCCCACCCCCCTTGCCCATGGTAACCACCAAACAGTTCTCTCTGTCTGTGTGTTAGTTTATCTTCCACTTATGAGTGAAATCATGTGGTGTTTGTCTTTCTCTTGCTGGGTTATTTTGCTTAACATAATACCCTCCAGGTCCATCCATGTTGTTGCAAACGGGACAATTTTGTCTTTTTTATTGCTGAGTAGTATTCCATTGTGTATATATATCACATCTTCTTTATCCACTCACCAGTCAAGGGACACTTGGGTTGCTCCCATGTCTTGGTTTTAGTGAATAATGCTGTGGTGAACATAGGGGTCCATAAGCCTCTTTGCATTGTTGATTTCAGGTTCATTGGGTAGATACCCAGTAGTGGGATAGCTGGATCACAAGGCATTTCTATTTTTAATTTTTTGAGGAATCTCCATACTGTTTTCCATAGAGGCTGTGCCAGTTTGCATTCCCACCAGCAGTGAATTAGGGTTCTCATTTCTCCACAGCCTCTCCAGCATATGTTGTTTTTTGTCTTGATGATTATAGCCATTCTAATGGGTGTAAGATGATATCTTAGTGTAGTTTTGATTTGCATTTCCCTCATGATTAGTGCTGTTGAATATCTTTTCATGTGCCTATAGGCCATTTGTATATCTTCTTTGGAGAAGTGTCTATTCATTTCCTCTGCCCTTTTTTTGATCGGGTTGTTTGTTGTTTTGTTGTTCAGTTGTGTGAGTTCTTTATATATTATGGAGATTAATCCCTTGTCGGATATTTGGTTTGCAAATAGTTTTTCCCAACGGTGGGTTGCCTATTCTTTTTGATCCTGGTTTCGTTTGCCTTATAGAAGCTCTTTAATCTGATAAAGTCCCACTTGTTTATTTTTTCTTTTGTTTCCCTTGTCTGAGTACACATGGAATTCTAGAAGATCCCTTTATGACCGATGACGAATAGTGTACCGCCTATATTTTCTTTCAGGAGTTTTATAGTTTCAGGTCTCACCTTCAGGTCTTTGATCCATTTTGAGTTAATTTTTGTGTATGGTGAAAGAAAGGTGGTCTACTTTCATTCTTTTGCATGTGGCTCTCCACTTTTCCCAGCACGATTTATTGAAGAGGCTTTCCTTTCTCCATTGTATGTTCTTTGCTCCTTTGTGGAAGATTAGCTGCCCGTAGATGTGAGGTTTTATTTCTGGGCTTTCAATTCTGTTCCTTTTGATCTGTGTGTCTGTTTCTGTACCAGTACCATGCTGTTTTGATTACTATTGCTTTGTAATATGTTTTGAAGTCAGGGATTGTGATGCCTCCAGCTTTGTTCTTTTTTCTCAGGATTGCTTTAGCTATTCAGGGTCTTTTGTTGCCCCATATGAATTTTAGTAGTCTTTGTTCTATTTCCATGAAGAATGTCCTTGGGATTCTGATTGGGATTGCATTGAATCTGTAGATTGCTTTAGGTAGTATGGACATTTTAACTATGTTTATTCTTCCAGTCCGTGTGCATGGAATATTTTTCCATTTCTTTATGTCATCATTGATTTCACTCAGTAATGTCTTGTAGTTTTCATTGTATAGGTCTTTCACCTCCTTGGTTAAATTTATTCCTAGATATTTTATTGCTTTCGTTGCCATTGTAAATGGGATTGTCCTTTTGAGTTCTCTTTCTGTTAGTTCATTATTAGTATATAGAAATGCAACTGATTTTTGTAGGTTGATTTTGTACCCTGCAATTTGCTGTAGTTGTTGATTATTTCTAAGTTTTCCAATGGATTCGTTAGGGTTTTCTATATATAAGATCATGTTATCGGCAAACAGTGAGAGTTTCACTTCTTCGTTGCCTATTTGTATTCCTTTTATTCGTTTTTCTCGCCTAATTGCTCTGGCCAGAACCTCCAGTACTATGCTGAATAAGAGTGGTGAGAGTGGGCACCTTTCTCTTGTTCCTGTTTGCAGAGGAATGGCTTTCAGTTTTTCCCCATTGAGTATGATGTTGGCTGTGGGTTTGTCATATATGGCCTTTATTATGTTGAGGTACCTTCCTTCTGTACCCATTTTTTTTGAGAGTTTTTAATCATAAATGGATGTTGTATCTTGTCAAATGCCTTCTCTGCATCTATTGAGATGATCATGTGGTTTTTATTCCTCACTCTGTTAATGTGGTGTATCACATTGATTGATTTGCGGATGTTGTACCGTCCCTGTGTCCCTGGTATAAATCCCACTTGTTTGTGGTGTATGATCTTTTGAATGTGTTGCTATATTCGGTTGGCCAATATTTTGTTGAGGATTTTTGCATCTGTGTTCATCAGGGATATTGGTCTGTAGTTTTCCTTCTTAGTATTGTCTTTGTCTGGCTTTGGTATCAGGGTGATGTTGGCCTTATAGTATGTGTTGTGAAGTGTTCCATCTTCCTCTATTTTTTGGAATAATTTGAGAAGGGTAGATATTAGATCTTCTTTGAATGGTTGTTACAGTTCTCCAGAGAAGCCATCTGGTCCTGGACTTTTATTTTTTGGGAGGTTTTAGATTACTGTTTCAATCTCTTTGCTTGTGATTGGTCTACTCAGTTTCTCTATTTCTTCTTGATTCAGTTTTGGGAGGTTGTATGAGTCTAAGAATTTATCCATTTCTTCTAGATTGTCTAGTTTGTTGGCATATAGTTTTTCATAGTATTCTCCTATAATCTTTTGTATTTCTGTGGTATCTGTTGTAATTTCTCCTTTTTCATTTCTAATTTTATTTATTTGGGCCTTTTCTCTCTTTTTTTCTTTGTGAGTCTGGCTAAGGGTTTGTCAATTTTGTTTATCTTCTGAAAGAACCAGCTCTTTGGTACATTGATCCTTTCTACTATTTTTTTTGTTTCTATTTCATTTTTTTCTGCTCTGATTTTTATTACTTCCCTCCTTCTGCTGACTTCTGGCTTTGTCCATTCTTCTTTTTCTAATTCTGTTAGCCATAGTTTGAGGTTGCTTATTTGGGCTTCTTCTTGTTTGGTAATGTGGGCCTGTATTGCTATGAAGTTCCCTCTCAGGACTGCTTTTGCTGCATCCCATATGAGTTGGTACAGTCTATTTTCACTTTCATTTGTCTTCAGATATGTTTTGATTTCTCCTTTAATTTCACCAATGATCCATTGGTTGTTCAGTAGCATGTTGTTTAGTCTCCACATCTCTGTCACTTTCCCGGTTTTTTTCTTGTAGTTGATTTCTAGCTTCATGGCGTTATAGTCGGAAAAGATGCTTGTTATGGTTTCAATCTTCTTAAATTTATAGAGGCATTCTTTGTTTCCCAGCATATGGTCTATTTTTGAGAATGTTCCATGCATGCTTGAGAAGAATGTGTGATCTGCTGTGTTTGGATGGAGTGCTCTATATATGTTTATTAAGTCCATCTCATCAAGTTTTTCATTTAAGTCCACTATTTCCTTATTAGCTTTCAGTCTGGATTATCTGTCCGTTGATGTAAGTGGGGTGTTAAGATCCCCTACTGTTATTGTGGTGTTGTTAATATCTCCTTTTAGGTTTGTCAATAGTTGCTTTATGTACTTTGGTGCTCCTGTGTTGGGTGCATATATATTTATGTGATATTGTCTTCTTGGTGGAGTGTCCGTTTTATCATTATATATTGCCCCCTTTGTCTCTTATTACTTGTTTTATCTTGAAGTCAACTTTGTCTGATAGAAGTATCGCAACACCTGTTTTCTTTTATCTGCTGTTAGCTTGGAGTATTGTCTTCAGTCCTTTCATTCTGAGCCTGTGTTTGTCTTTAGAGCTGAGATGTGTTTCCTGGAGGCAGCATATTGTTGGGTCTTGTTTTTTAATCCATCCCACCACTCTGTGTCTTTTGATTGGAGAGTTCAGTCCATTTGCATTTGGGGTAATTATTGATATAGGAGGGCTTATTGTTGCTATTTTGTCACTCATTTTCTGGTTCTTTTGCATTTCTTTTGTTTCTTGTCCTGTGTGTTTTGGACTACCAATTTAGTTTGGTAGTTCTGTATGTAGGTTCTCTTCATTTTCTCTTTATCGTGTGTAAGTCTGTTCTGGTTATTTGGTTAGTGGTTACCATGAGGTTTGTGTAAAAAATCTTGTGGATGTGATAGTCCATTTTTTCACGGCCTCTTATTCCCTTAGACTAAGTCAATTCGATCCCTTACCTCTTCCCTTCTAAGTTATTGTTGTCACAACTTATTCCATCTTGTCTTGTGAGTTTGTGTTTAAAATGATGAGGTTATATTTATTTTTGGTGTTTTCCTTCCCTTGACCTTTGGTTTTATAATTGAGTGTTTGCTAATCTCTTCTGATAAAGAGCTGCAATTTTTCTGTTTTGTTGACCTATTTTCTTCCTTGTTCAAAACTTTGTATCCCCTTTCTCTTTTCTTTCCTCAGGCATGAGGGCCTTCTTGAGTACTTCTTATAGTAGGGGTCTTGTAGCAGTGACCTCCCTTTGCTTTTGTTTATCAGGGATAGTTTTTATTTCTCTATCATATCTGAAGGGAATTTTTGCTGGATAGAGTATTCTTTTTTCTTTTTTTGTGAGGAAGATCAGCCCTGAGCTAACATCCATGCTAATCCTCCTCTTTTTGCTGAGGAAGACCGGCCCTGAGCTAACATCTGTTGCCAATCCTCCTCCTTTTTTTTCCCCCAAAGGCCCAGTAGATAGTTGTACATCATAGTTGCACATCCTTCTAGTTGCTGTATGTGGGACGCGGCCTCAGCGTGGCCGGAGAAGCAGTGCGTCAGTGCGCGCCCGAGATCCGAACCCGGGCCACCAGTAGTGGAGCGCGCGCACTCAACCACTGAGCCACGGGTCCGGCCCCTGGATAGAGTATTCTTGACTGAAAGGTTTTGACTTTCAGAATTTTGAATATGTCGTTCTATTCTCTCCTAGCCTCGAAGGTTTCTGTTGAGAAATTGGCTGACAGCCTGATAGGAATTGCTTTGTACAGTATTTTTTTTTATCTAGCTGTCCCTCTTATTGTTTCTTTGTTGTTGACTTTTGCCAGCTTTACTACTATACGCCTTGGAGTGGGTCTTTTTGTGTTGATATATTTAGGAGATCTATTGATTTCGTTCACTGATATTTCCAGCTCCTTCCCCAGGTTTGGGAAGTTCTCAGCTATTATTTCTTTGAACAGGTTCTCTGCTCCTTTTTCCCTCTCTTCTCCGTCTGGAATACCTATAATCCTTATGTTAGATTTCCTAATTGAGTGGGCTATTTCTCGGAGTGTTTCTTCAATTCTTTTTAATCTTAGTTCTCTTTCTTCCTCCATTTGGAGCATTTCTGCATTGCTGTCTTCAATATTGCTAATTCTTTCCTCCATATTGTCAGCTCTGATGCTTAAGGCTTCCAGATTTGTCTTTATCTCCTCTATTGTGTTTTCATCTCTAAGATTTCTAATTGGTTTTTCTTTATAGTTTCTATCTCTTTTGTGAAGAAATTCCTGATTTCATTGAATTGTCTGTGTTTTCTTGTATTTTGTTGAGCTTTTTTATGATAGCTATTTTGAATTCTCTGTCATTAAGGTTATAGATTTCTGTGCTTTCAGGGTTGCTTTCTGGGTGCTTGTCATTTTCCTTCTGTTCTGGAGATTTAATATGTTTTTTTTGTGTGTGAGGAAGGTTAGCCCTGAGCTAACATCCGATGCCAATCCTCCTCTTTTTGCCGAGGAAGATTGGCCCTGGGCTAACATCCGTGCGCATCATCCTCTACTTTATGTTGGATGCTCTCACAGCATGGCTTGACAGGTGCATTGGTGCTTGCCTGGGATCCAAACCCGTGAACCCCGGGCTGCCGAAGCGGAGCCCACACACTTAACTGCTACACCACTGGGCCAACACCTGGAGATTTAATATATTTTTGCATAGTGCCTGTCGGTGTTGGCTTATTTTTTCTCATACTGAAAATATCTGGTCGCAGTTTCCTCCTGCTGCCATTGGCTGGGGATCAAGAGCTGTGTATTGTGTGCTCGCTTCGATCCATGGGTGCTGTGGTTGGCCTGTGGCTGATCTGAAGCGTGGCTGAGCAGAGCCTGCTAAGGCTGGAGTGTAGGAGCACCTGGGAGTGGATTGCAGCTAGGCCAAAGCAGCTGGAGCTTGTGCGCTGGTAGGCCGAAGAAGCCAAATCTAGAGCGCTGCTGAGCCTCAGTGCGGCTGAGTGGAAGCAGCTGGAGCTGGAGCCTGGGAACACCTGGAGCTGGAGCATGGCTGGGTTGACCCAGCTCGAGTTGGAGCACTGCTGGGTTGAAGCAGCTGTAGCTGAAGTGCGGCTAGGCCAAAGAAGCTGGAGCTGGAGTGCAGCTGGGCCGAAGGAGCTGGAGCTGGAGTGTGGCTGGGCCGAAGTAGCTGGCGTCAAAGCAGCTGGAGCCTGAATGCAGCCAAACTGAAGTAGCTGGAGCTGGAGCACGGTCGAGCTGAAGGAGCCATGGCAGGGGCGTGGTTGAGCCTGGCCCACTGGGGCTGGAACGCAGTGGAGGTGGGGCTGCCCGGGCCTTCGGCGTGGGCACGCTGCCGCCACTAGTGCTGGGCCGGAGCTGAGCTGAAGTGCCACTGAGCTGAGGCTGCAGGGCCACTGTGCTGAAGTGCCAGGCTGGCGGTCTGGGAGGGGCACTTACTTTTGCCTCCCTGATCCCAGGGGTTTCTCGCTTCCCTGTCACTCTCTGCTCTCCTGAAGTGCTAGCCTGTCGAAGGTACCCTGGCAACAGTTCCTCTCCCTCCGTAGGGGAATTCCCCACAGGCTGTGAGGGATCTTGGAGAGTGACGGTTTTCCCTCGGAGGGCTGCCTGGTCTCAGTCTCAGGGTCGCCCTCCTTGGGGAGGGAAGGGAGCTCTTCTTACCTCCTTCTACTTCCTCTGGGGATTCCAGCACCTCAGTCCTTGGATGTACGGCTGCATGGGTCCCTCAGACATCCCCTGTGTTGTGTGAATAAGTTCTGTTGGAATATGAATGTCCTTTTTGTTGTGTCTTAGAGGGGGAAGAGTTCAATAGGGGAAGCTCACTCCGCCATGATGCTGACGTCCCTCTGTGAATGTTTTGATCACTAGTTTAAGAGTTGGTAAGTATTGGAATTGTAGCATTTTTCGTTCCCTGCTTTTCTTGGTGGTATCCTGGAATAATTTTATAGACTCAATAGCTTATGGTGATCAGCAGACTTTTCTTTCAGAAGGTTTGAAGGGTTGTCCTGAGCATGTGTAAAACCTTCGGTAGGCCTTCTCACTCAGTGCATCCTTTTTTAATAAAAATGGTGCATATATTTTATAAATAATCCAAACTGTGCAGCAAAGTATAAAGAAAAATTTAAAAGCCACGTAATCCCATCATTCAGAAATTAACTGTTGGATGCACAGTAGTCATCTTTGTACCTATGTAGATCCATAGAGATAGAGGGATGGGTGGATTAATAGACACATCATATTGCATGTGCTACTTTATTGGAAGAAGTGTTATATTTAATCTTATTTGAATTTAATAGAATGAAAAGAAACGGATGTGAAACTAGAGGGATCACGGAACTTTTGATACATCGTTTCTCCAGCTTTAGAGGGCTCATTAGGCTCATTAATGTCTTACATGTTGAAAATGATTATGAAAAATATTAAGAAATTAAAATATTACTTTTGAAAAACTACATGCTTCCATTTTAGATAGTATTGACTTGCTTCTTGCTGCAAAAGATGAGAAAATTAACTTCATACATTTATTTCGAACTTGGCTCCCCTTGCCCTCCTGATTTTTGTTAATTTTGTATTATTTTTACATTATTAAGGTTTTAATATTTATATTGTATTCTGTAACCATATTCCCACTTTAAAAAAAAAGCCCTGCTTCCACATTTAAATAGATTCAGAGCTTACCAGCCCTGACTTTACTGGCTTCATTCCTGATTTCTTTATTTTGAGTCAGTTTTTGTTTGGTTGGATTTTGGCTTCAAAAATTTTTTTTTAAAGCAGTATATAGGTCCTTTTCCTTTCTTTTCACATGGAGAGGGGGATGTATCTTACTTCCATGGGGAGAATATACTCTGCATTTGTTTGGTCTCCCATTTCAACATACAGCCTGAGAGAGAGATTGGTTCACAGTATAGTTCTTCACCATTTGTCTCCAGCCTCATTTCCTTTTCTTCCAATAGTGACACATTATTAAGAATTCTCAGGATTTTGTCTAATCACCAGTACTGTTTTTGCCATTGGGGGCAGGATTATGATTCATCTCAAGCTTTACTTAAAAATCTTCTGTTTCTTCTTTGGCTACAACATTCTAGCTTGAAGGTGTGCCCCCTTCCTAAAGTTTCTGCTTATGAATTTTGTTGGGCTATTTTTTTGTGTGTGTGAGGAAGATTAGCCCTGAGCTAACATCCGATGCCAATCCTCCTCTTTTTTGCTGAGAAAGATTGGCCCTAGGCTAACATCCATGCCTGTCTTCCTCTACTTTATATGGGACGCCGCCACAGCATGGCTTGCCAAGTGGTGTGTTGGTCCACGCCTGGGATCTGAACCTGTGAACCCTGGGCCGCCAAAGAAGCAGAGCGCTTGAACTTAACCGCTGTGCCACAGGCTGGCCCCTGTTTTACTGTGTTTTAAAACTATTTTTTATTTTTTTAGATAGGTAATGAGGAGAGAGATTCTCTGATCTTATTTCACTTGACTATATTTATCAGGAATTATGTAATATTAGTTTTGAAATTAAAAAACAAAAACTTTGAAGACTTTGTAATAACTTGAGATTTGGTTAAATGTGACTTCACTTGAAAGCATGATATGGCCAAAAATCACAGGCACCATTTATGTGCGTTCTGTGTGAATAGCAGCCCCTGAAACGTACATGTTATAAACAACAGTGTGCATGGTGCTTCCTGTAATTGTGCAGTGCTGGTGACCCTGCTCTAAGCCATTGTTCACCCAAAAGGAATATTAATTTGGCAATCAAAGTCTCGTCTGAAGTGGTATTTGCTTGAACACTTACAAAATGATGCATAAGTATGTTATTGCCTCAGCATCTTATTTGTTTGAACTCTTTTTTTCCTAGACAACTAGGGAACTGGGATGTTGGATTCAGGCAGAGGTTCCAGAAGCCTGGGTAGACACTGGGATTGGTAGGAATGGCCAGTAGCATGGAGCCAAGAAAGATCTGAAAGGCGAAATTGAACATCAGTGCTGGGTTGGAGAGCCAAGCTGAGAATCTTAACCTTGATGTCAGCCTAGAAAGGCTTGGCAGTCTAAGAGGCACAGATTATTGGACTCAAACAGATTAGAAAAAAGCAAAAGAATGCAGAGTACAGAAAAGGAGACAGAGCCTCAGAAGATTCCTTGAGACTCTTGGTGGGATAGCTAAGGCTTACCCTTTTGGGAGTGGGAAGATGTTAAAGGGTTGTGAGCTAGTTTGATCATTTTTATGTTTTGGTACTTGAAACATTTGGCTATATCGATATTTGAGGTTGTTTTTGTTCTTGCATAATATATTCAATGTTAAAAAACAAAGTGAGGCCAAACACTTTTATAGGAAACACATCTTAGACCAAGATTTGGTGTAACTGGTTTATGCCTTTTGATGATAAAGTGAGCTGGAGGGGAGTAGAGCGGTCCTAAAGGTTAGCACCTAAATTTAATTACTTCTTACAAGTTCTTACCTGCAAAGACTTGGTAGTAGTTTACTTTAAATTAGTGTTTCTTACTTTGTTCTTATTTTTGCCAGCCCCACTAATGCTCATCTTCCCCTCTCACATCACTCGTAACCATTCTTCGTTTATTGTCTTCTACAGCAATCTATATACAAGCCTTTGAGGTTCAATCATGGTTGGGGTGTGTATGGTTAGTAAGATGCAGCCTAGGCTCATGGGTCCAGGATCTGAAATAATTTTATGTGTTTACATTATCTATAAACATTAATAAAAGTAGAAACTGTGATTCAGACTTTTTGTACACCTTTTGTGTCTGATCATTGTAATCATATGCATTATTATTTGACTTGTAAGCAAATGTAAGCAAATGAAAATAGATGCATATTGGATGTTGTGTGTGTGTGTGTTAAGTAGATAGGTACTGGGACACTTAATTATTATAGATATCTAACAACTG
Source organism: Diceros bicornis minor (assembly GCF_020826845.1). Taxonomy (NCBI): domain Eukaryota; kingdom Metazoa; phylum Chordata; class Mammalia; order Perissodactyla; family Rhinocerotidae; genus Diceros; species Diceros bicornis. The sequence continues at coordinate 2,909,413 of NC_080763.1, read as the reverse complement.
TATCTTATAATCATGATGGGGGGTATGTCATTTTAATCCTGAAAAACTGAAAATAAATCTTCAGCGTAGAATTTTTAGGTGGGTTTCAATCTTAAATGGATTAAGTGAGATTCTGGCAGTCATGGAGTTACCCTGGATGTATTGTTAAGGTTCCCGACATTGAGAACAGATGGACAAATGGTTCAGTTATTATCCTGTTGGCTAATACCAAGGACATTTTGGAATGCTGATTATTTTCTCTGTGAAGGACTCAATGTATTCTGATGGTTAGAAAAAAAGCTTTCATCTGAATACCAAGAAGACTCTTCAAATACAAACATTTGGTAAAATGTTTAAAAATAGATAAATTTATACATTATATAATCTTTTTTTGAAAATTTAAATTTATTATTTTATTGAGGTCACGTTGGTTTATAACATTGTGTCAATTTCAGGTGTACATCACTGTTTTTCTGCTTTTGTATAGACTGCGTCGTGTTCTCCACCAAAAGTCTAGTTTCCATCCATCATCATACCCATTTTGCCCTCCTCCCATGCCACTTCCTCTCTGGTAACCACCAATCTGTTTTCCATTTCTGTGTGTTTGTTTTTTTGTTTATCTTCCACATGAGTGAAATCATATGGTATTTGTCCTTCTCTGAGTTATTTCACTTAGCATAATACCCCCAAGGTCCATCCATGTTGTTGCAAATGGCATGATTTTGTCATTTTTTATGACTGAGCAGTATTCCATTGTGTATAGATACTATATCCTCTTTATCCATTCATCTGTTGATGGATACTTAGGTTGTTGCCAAGTCTTGACTATTGTGAATAATGCTGCAGTGAACATGAGGGTGCATATGTCTTTTCGAATTAGTCTTTTCATGTTCTTTGGATAAATACCCAGAAGTGGAATAGCTGGACCATGTGGTATTTCTATTTTTAGTTTTTTTGAGAAATCTCCATACTGTTTTCCACAGTGGCTGTACCAATTTGCATTTCCACCAGCAGTGTACGAGAGTTCTCTTTTCTCCACATCCTCTCCAACATCTGTTATTTCTTGTCTATTTAGTAATAACCATTCTGATGGGTATAAGGTGATATTCCATTGTAGTTTTAATTTGTTTGCATTTCCCTAATAATTAGTGATGTTGAACATCTTTTCATGTGCCTTTTGGCCATCTGTACATTTTCTTTGGAAGAAACTCTGTTCATATCCTCTGCCCATTTTTTGATCAGTTTGTTCATTTTCTTGTTGGTGAGTTGTATGAGTTTTTTATATATTTTGGAAATTAACCCCTTATTGAATATACAATTTGCAAACATTTTCTCTCAGTTGGTGGGTTGTCTTTTCACTTTGTTGATGGTTTCCTTTGTTGTGTAGAAGCTTTTTAGTTTGATGTAGTCCAATGTGTTTATTTTTTCTTTTGTTTCCATTGCCTGAGGAGGTATGGTATTCGAAAAGATACTGCTAAGACCACTGTCAAAGAGTGTACTGCCTATATTTTCTTCTAGGAGTTTTATGGTTTCGGGTCTTACATTCAAGTCTTTAATCCACTTTGAGTTAATTTTTGTGTATCATGTGAGATAATGGTCTATTTTCATTCTTTTGCATGTGGCTGTCCAGTTTCCCCAACCCCATGTATTGAAGAGACTTTCCATTCTTTGTTGTATGTTCTTGGCTCTTTTGTAAAAAATTAGCTGTCCAGAGATACGTAGTTTTATTTTTGGGCTTTCAGTTCTGTTCGATTGATCTGTGTGTCTGTGTTTCTGCCAGTACCATGCTGTTTGGATTACTATAGCTTTGTAGGATATTTTGAATTCAGGGAGTGTAATACCTCCAGCTTTGTTCTTTTTTCAGGATTGCTTTGGCTATTGAGGGTCTTTTGTTGTTCCATATAAATTTTAGGATTCTGTGTTCTATTTCCATGAAAAATCTCATTGGGATTCTGATTGGGATTGCATTGAATCTGTAAATTGCTTTAGGGCATATGGACACTTTAACTATGTTTATTCTTCCAGTTCATGAGCACAGAATGTCTTCCCATTTCTTTATGTCTTCTTCAAATTCTTTCAATAATATCATATAGTTTTCAGTGTTTAGGTGTTTCAGCTCCTCGGGTAAGTTTACTCCTAGGTATTTTATTCTTTTTTTTGCAGTTGTAATGGGATTGTATTCTTGATTTATCGTTTTTCTGGTTCATTGTTAGTGTATAGAAATGCAACTGATTTTGGTAAATTGATTTTGTATCCTGCAACTTTATTGTATTTGTTAATTATTTCTAATAGTTTTTTGGTGGATTCTTTAGGGTTTTCTATATATAGAATCATGTCGTCTGCAAATAGTGACAATTTTACTTCTTCCTTTCCAATTTGGATACCTTTTATTTCTCTTTCTTGCCCAATTGCTCTGGCTAAAACTTGCAGTACTATGTCAAATAAGAGTGGTGAGAGTGGGCATCCTTGTTTTATTCCTATTCTTAGAGAAATAGCTCTCAGTTTTTCACCATTGAGTATGATGTTGGCTGCAAGTTTGTCATATATGGCCTTTATTCTGTTGAGGCAGTTTCCTTCTCTACCCATTTTATCGAGAATTTTTATAATCATAAATGGATATTGAATCTTGTCAATTGATTTCTCTGCATCTGTTGAGATGATCATGTGATTTTTATTCTTCATGTTGTCACTGTGGCGTGTCACATTGATTTGTGGATGTTAAACCATCGCTGCGTCCCTAGAATAAATCCCTCTTGAACGTAGTGTATGATCCTTTTAATGTGGTGTTGTCTTCAGTTTGCTAATATTTTGTTGAGAATTTTCGCGTCTATGTTCATCAGTGATATTGGTCTGTAATTTTCCTTTTTTGTGTTATCCTTGTCTGGTTTTTGTATCAGGGTAATGTTGGCCTCGTAAAATGAGTTAGGAAGAATTCCATCCTCTTCAGTTTTTCAGAAGAGTTTGAGAAGGATAGGTTAAATCTTTGAATGTTTGGTAGAATTCACCAGACAAGCCATCTAGTCCTGGACTTTTGTTTTTTGTGAGGTTTTTGATTACTGTTTAAATCTCTTTACCTGTGATTGGTCTATTCACATTCTCCCTTTCTTCTTGATTCAGTTTGGGGAGGCTATATGAGTCTTAAGAATATATCCATTTCTTCTAGGTTATCCAACTTTTTGGTGTACAGCTTTTCATAGTATTCTCTTATAATGCTTTGTATTTCTGTGGTATCAGTTGTCATTTCTCCTCTTTCATTTCTGTTTTTATTTATTTGAGGCTTTTCTCTTTTTTTCTTAGTCTAGGTAAGGGTTTGTCAATTTAGTGTATCTTTTCAAAGAGCCAACTCTTAGTTTCATTGATCCTTTCTATTGTCTTTTTAGTCTCTATTTCATTTATTTCTGTTCTGATTTTTATTATTTCCTTCTTTCTACTGACTTTGGACTTTGTTCTTCTTTTTCTAGTTCTTTTAGGTATAGTGTTAGATTGTTTATTTGAGATTTTTCTTGTTTCTTGAGGTAGGCCTGTATTGCTATATGCTTCGAACTTAGTACCGCTTTTGCTGCATCCCATAAGTTTTGGTATGTTGTGTTTTATTTTCATTTGTCTCCAGGTATTTTTTGATTTCTTCGTTGTTCCAATAGTTTTTCAGTAGCATGTTGTTTAGTCTCTGCATATTTGTGACTTTTCCTGCTTTCTTCTTGTAGTTGATTTCTAGTTTCATAGCATTGTGGTCGGAAAAGATGCTTGATATGATTTCAGTCTTCTTAAATTTATTGAGGCTTGTTTTGTTTCTCAACATGTGGTCTATCTTTGAGAATGTTCCATGTGCCCTTGAGAAGAATGTATATTCTTCTGCTTTTGGATGGAATGTTCTATGTATATCTATTAAGTCCATCTGGTCTCTCGTTTCATTTAAGGCCAGTGTTTCCTTGTTGACTTTCTGTTTGGATGATCTATCCATTGATGTAGGTGTAGTATTAAAGTCCCTTTAATTTGTGTTGCTGTCAATTTTTCCCTTTAGGTCTGTTATTAGTTGCTTTATATGATTTGGTGCTCCTATGTTAGGTGCGTATATATTAATAAATGTTATGTCTGCTTGGTGGAATGTCTCTTTTATCATTATATAATGTCCATCTTTGGACAATGTTATCTTTTTTGGCTTGAAGTCTATTTTTCTGATATAAGTATGGCCACACCTGCTTTCTTTTGCTTGTCATTTTCTTGGAGTATCATCTTCCATCCCTTGTCTCTGAGCCTATGTTTGTCTTTAGAGCTGAGATGTATTTCCTGGAGGCAGCATATTGTTGGGTCTTGTTTTTTTGCTTTTTTTTTTGTGAGGAAGATCAGCCCTGAGCTAACATCCGTACCAATCCTCCTCTTTTTTTTCTGATGAGGAAGACTGGCCCTTGGGCTAACATCTGTGCCCATCTTCCTCTACTTTATATGGGACGCTGCCACAGCATGGCCTGACAAGCGGTGCATCGGTGTGTGCCCGGGATCCGAACCCGGGCCGCCAGCAGCAGAGCACGCGCACTTAACCGCTACACCACGGGGCCGGCCCTGGGTCTTGTTTTTTAATCCACGCAGCCACTCTGTGTCTTTGATTGGTGAATTCAATCCATTTACATTTAGAGAGATTATTGATACATGAGGGCTTAATACTGCCATTTTATCTTTTGTTTTCTAGTTGCTCTGTATTTCCATTGTTTCTTTTTCCTTGTATTTCTGTCTGCCGTTTCAGTTTGGTGGTTTTCTGTGATGTTTTTCTCCGTTTTCTCTTTATTTAGGATTTGCGACTCTGCTCTGACTTTTTGCTTTGTGGTTACCCTAAGGTTTGTATAAATGATCTCATAGATGAGATAGTCCTTTCTTTGCTGATAGGATCTTATCTCCCTTAGCCTATGCAGGTTCCATCCTTTTCTCTTACCCTTCTATGTTTTTGTTGCCACAAATTATCCTATTTTGTGTTGTGAGTTTGTGACCAAATTGAAGTGGTTATGGTTATTTTTTATGCTTTCTTTCCTTTCAGCCTTTATGTTATAATTAAGTGCTTACTAACCTATTCTGATCTAGAGTTGCAATTTCCTGATTCTGTCTGTCTATTTATCACTTTGCTCAAAGCTTTGTAAACCATGTGGTTTTGTTTCAGGTAGGAGGGCTCCTTTCAACATTTCTTATAAGGCAGGTGTAGTGGTGATGAACTCCCTCAGCTTTTGTTTGTCTGGGAAAGCTTTCATTTCTCTGTCATATCTGAAGGGTAGTTTTGCTGGATAGAGTATTCTTGGCTGATAGTTTTTGTCTTTCAATATTTTGAATATATCATTCCACTCTCTCCTAGCCTGTAGAGTTTCTGCTGGGAAATCGCTGATAGCTTGTTTGGGGTTCCTTTGTAAGTTATTTTCTTCTCTCTTGCTGCCTTAATATTCTTTCTTTGTCATTGACTTTTGACAGTTTTAATATAATATGCTTGGAGAAGATCTTTTTGCGTTGAGATAATTAGGAGTTCTATTAGCTTCATGTACTTGTATATCCAGTTCCTTCCCCCTGTTTGGGAAGTTCTCAGCTATTATTTCTTTAAATAAGCTCTCTGCTCCTTTCTCCCTCTCTTCTCCTTCTGGATACCCATTATCCTTATGGTGCTTTTCCTGATTGAGTCAGATATTTCTTGTAGAATTTCTTCATTTTTTAAAATCTTAGTTCTCTATTCTCTTCCACCTGAATTATTTCTAGATTTCTGTCTTTGAGCTCACTAATTCTCTCTTCCATATGGTCTGCTCTGTTTCCAATGCTTTCTACTTTATGTTTCATCTTGTTATTGTGTTCTTCATCTCCAGAATTTCTGTTTGGTTTTTTTAGAGTTTCAATCTCTTTGGTGAAGTACACCTTCTGTTCATTAATTTTGTTGCTGAGTCATTAAACTGTCTTTCTGAGTTTTCTTGTAACTCTTTGAGTTTGTTCATGACAGGTATTTTGAATTCTCTTTCAGTTAAATTGTAATCTTCTGTGACTTCAAGTTTGGTTTCTAGAGAGTCATCATTTTCTTTCTGTGGTACCCTGTTACTGTAGTTCTTCATGATGCTTGATGAGTTGATCCTCTGCCGGTGCATTTGTGGTAATAAACACCTTTCTTATTTGGGTAAGGCTTTGTTCACTTTGATTCTGAGCTGCTTCTGGTTGTATTTGAGAGCCTGCATTTTCACCCTCCCCTGCCTTTGCTAGAGGCATCATCAGTACTCTCCTTGTGCTGTTTGTACCTCTGAGGTTGCTGGTGCCTTGCTGCTTATGAGGTCATTGCAGTCCTGGATGTCACCACTGGGGTCACCAGGCTGTGAGCATGTCTGCTGCTTCCAGGGTTGCCTGGATCTGGTGTTCCCTCACTGACTCTTTGCAGGCTCTCCAGGGGCACGGGTGCTGCTGCTCCTGGGTTCTCCGGGGGTGCTGGCAGCACTGCTGCCTGGGGCACTAGGTTCATGGGTGTCTCTGTCACTGCCGGGGCCCCAGAGTCTTGTGTGCAGTCCCTGCTGCTGATAGGGCCAGTGTGAGGGTGCTGCCACTGGGGGCTGGGTCATGGTTTCTGCTGTGGCTCTTGAAGCCTCTGGGCGCAGGTGCCACCTGCCACTGCTGGGGGAGGGGCAGGGGTTAAGCCGTGAAAGCTGTTGCTGCTCCTGCAGCCTCTGGTTGCTGGTGTGTGCTGGTGTGCTTTTTGAAGCCTCAGGTCGGAGCACTCTGCCCCTGCAGGGGATATCCACGTTTGGCTGCTGTCTACACTACTGGAAAGACCAAGCGTCAATGCCAGGGGCGGTGGAGGGGGCTGGTTTCCCAGCACCGCTGTGTCCTGAAGCCTCAGGACACGTGTGCCAGCTGCCACCACTGGAGATGCAGGGACTTAGCCATGAGTGTGTTGTCTGCTCCTGCAGCCTCTGGCCACCAGCGTGGACTGGTGTGCTCCTTGAAACCTCAGGTCAGAGCACCACTGCCTCTGCCAAGAACATCCACGTTTTGGATCACTGCTGCTAGGGGAAGGAGAGGGGGCTGCTCCCCTAGTTCCCCTGCCACCTTCAGATGTATAGTTGCATGGATCTCTCGGGTGTTCTGGTATGCTGTGCAGGGAGTCCTTTGTTGGTCAGTGGATGTCCCACTGGTTGTAACTTAGGGGGGAGAGACAAAGGGAACAACTCACTCTGCCATGATGCTGAGCTCACTCTAAATTTGTTTTTGTTTGTGCATCTGAGATAGATCTCTGTCTCAGATCCAAGGCACTTGAATTAAATTAAACTTACTCTTTTATATAGGTAATTAGAAGGGTGCTATTATGGTTTATTCATTTAGCTTCCATTATTTCTTGAGGACTCATATGGCAATGTACAATAATTCATAGTAAGGTGTTGGCTCCTTGCTTTATTGTCTTATATTCTTTTTTTTTGTGGTAAAAGACACATAACATCAATTTACCCTCTTAACAATTTTTAAGTGTATAGTACAGTGTTGTTAACTATACGTACATTGTTGTACAACAGAACTCTAGAACTTTTTCATCTTGCATGACTGAAACTCTGTACCCATTGAAAAACAACTCCCCATTTCCCCCTTCCTGCAGTCCTGGCACCCACCATTCTACTTTCTGTTTCTATGAATTTGATTACTTTAGAGATCTCTTATCAGTGGAATCATGCAGTGTTTGTCTTTTTTGTAAGTAGCTTGTTTCACTTAGCATAATGTCCTCAGGTTTCATCCATGTTGTAGCATTTATCAGGATTTCTTTCTTTTTTAAGACTGAGTAATATTCCATTGTATTTATATACCACATTTTATTTACCCATTCATCCTTTGATGGATATTTAGGTTGCTTCCACATCTTGGCTATTGTGAATAATGCTGCAGTGAACATGGTGTGCAAATACCTCTTTGAGATCCATTTTTTCAATTCTTTTGGATGTATGCCCAGAAATGCGATTGCTGGATCATATGGTAGTTCTAATTTAATTTTTTGAGGAACCTCCCTACTGTTTTCCATAGCGGTTACACCATTTTACATTCCCACCAACAGCATGTAAGAGTTCCTGCTTCTCCACATCCTTGCCAATACTTATTATTTTCTGGCTTTTGTTGTTGTTGTTGCTCGATACTGGCCATTCTGATGGGTGTGAGGGGATATCTCATTGTGGTTTTGGTTTATATTTCCCTGATAGTTAGTGATGTTGAGCGTCTTTTCATATGCTTGTTGGCTATTTGTATATCTTCTTTAGAGAAATGTCTATTCAAGTCCTTTGCCCATTTTTTAAATTGGTTATTTGTGGTTTTTTTGTTATTGAGTTGCAGGCATTCTTTATATATTCTGGATATTAACCCCTTATTTGATATATGATTTGCAATATTTTCTCTCATTTTGTAGGTTGCCTTTTCACTCTACTGATTATTCCCTTCGCTGTACAGAGGTTTTTAAGTTTGGTGTAGTCCCACTTGTCTATTTTTGCTTTTGTTGCCTATACTTTTGGTGTCATATCCAAGAAATTATTGCTCATTCTAATGTCATGAAGCTTTCCCCCTATATTTTCTTCCAGCTTCAGGTCTTATGTTTAGGTCTTTAATCCATTTTGAGTTAATTTTTGTGTGTGGTGTAAGATGAGGGTCCATCTTAATTCTTTTGCCTGTGGCTATCTAGTTTTCCCAGCACCATTTGTTGAAGAGACAATCCTTTCCCCATTGTGTAGCCTTGGCACCTTTGTCAAATATCATTTCACCATACACGTGAGGGTTTATTTCTGGGCTCTCTGTTCTGTTCTGTTGGTCTATATGTCTGTCTTTATGCCAGTACTACATTGTTTTGATTACTGTAACTTTGTAATATATTTTGAAATCAGGAATTGTGAGGCCTCCAGCCTTGTACTTCTTTCTCAAGATTGTTTAGCTAGGGGCCGGCCCGGTGGCACAGAGTTTAAGTGCACGTGCTCCGCTTTGGTGGCCCGGGGTTTGCAGGTTCAGATCCTGGGCACGCATCGATGCACCGCTTGTCAAGCCATGCTGTGGCTGCTTCCCATATAAAGTAGAGAAGATGGGCACAGATGTTAGCCCAGGGCCAGTCTTCCTCAGCAAAAGGAGGAAGATTGGCATTGTATGTTAGCTCAGGGCCTGTCTTCCTCACACACACACAAAAAAGATTGTTTTGCTATTTTGGGTCTTTTGAGATTCCATATGAATTTTAGGATGGTTTTTTCTACTTCTGCAAAAAATGCAAGTGGGATTTTCATAGGCATTGCTTTGACTCTGTAGATGTCTTTGGATCATATGGACGTTTTAGTGATATTAAATCTTCTAATCCATGACCGTGAACATGAATAGTCTGTCTTTCCATTTATTTGTGTCGTCTTTAATTTCTTTCAGCAATGTTTTGTAGTTTTGAATGTACAAATATTTTGCTTCCTTGGTTAAGCCTATTCCTAAGTATTTTATTCTTTGTGATGCTATTAGAAATACGACTCTTTTCTTAATTTCCTTTTTGGATTGTTCATTGTTAGTGTATAGAAATACAGCTGTTTTTTGAGTCTTGATTTTGTATCCTACAACTTTGCTGAATTCATTCATTAGTTCTAATGGTTTTTTTGTGTGTGAATGTGTGTGTAATCTTTAGGGTTTTCTACATGCAAGATTATGTCTGTGAATAGAGATAATTTTACTACTTCTTTTCCAATTTGGATGCTTTTTATTTCTTTTTCTTGCTTAGTTGCTCTAGCTAGGACTACCAGTACTGTGTTGCGTATAAGTGGCAGGAGTGCCCATCCTTGCATTGTTCCTGATCTTAGAGGAAAAGCTTTCCGTTTTTTACCACAGAGTATGATGTTAGCTGGGGTCTTTTCATATATGACCTCTATTATGATGAGGTGATTTTCTTCTATTCCTAGTTTATTAAGTGTTTTTATCATGATATGGTGTTGAATTTTGTCAAATGCTATTTCTGCATCAATTGAGGTGATCATGTGACTTTTATCCTTTGTTCTGTTAATGTGGTATATTACATTTATTGATTTTCATATGTTGAACTATCCTTGCATCCCAGGGATAAATCCCACGTGGTCATGGTGTTTAATCCTTTTACTGTGTTGTTGAATTCAGTTTGCTAGTATTTTGTTGAGGATTTCTGCATCAGTATTCATCAAGGGTATTGATCTGTAGTTCTTTTCTTGTAGTATCACTTTGTCTGGCTTCGATAGCGGAGTGATGTTGGCTTCATACAGTGAGTTTGGAAGTGTTCCCTCCTCTCTTACTTTTTGAAGGTTTGAGGAGAGGCATTAGTTCTTCCTTAAATGTTTGGTAGAATTCTCCAGTGAAGCGATCTGGGCCTGGGCTTTTCTTTGTTGGAAGAGTTTTGATTCCTGATTCAATCTCCTTACTAGTTAATGTCTGTTCAGATTTTCTATTTCTTCATGATTCAGTCTTGGCAGGTTGTGTGTTTCTAGGAATTTATCCATTTCTTCTAGGTTATCCAGTTTGTTGCTGTATTGTAGTTCATAGCTGTCTCTCTTAATCCTTTTTCTTATTATATCCTTTTTTGAAAATTAATTTCTAAGTTAAGTAATTTGATAGTAATACATGAATTTTAGAAAAATATTGATAATCCCACCCCAATGTATGAATGTTTCTCTCACTTTTATATATTCTCCTATACTAATTTGTATGTACTAAAGATATATAATACATATATATAAAATATACAATATTTTTATAGGCATATAAAATTATTAGTTGTAGTTTTTATGATACTACTCCATTACTTTTTCTACCTATCAAGGATATTAGGGATTTTGTCTTTCCTCTAATGGAATGGATTATAACTTTGTTATTAAGAAACCACCGTGTTTTAAAAGAATTATACCAGCTTGTACGAAAAGTGACGGAAACAGCACAAAATGAAAAGAGACCTTTACTTCCCCAAATTTCTATGGTCAGGAAAAGGCTGAGAAATCTACTCAGCTGCACACACAGGCTGCCTTTTGTATACAAGAAAGGATGAGTTGGAGGACAGACCAAGAGCCCAGAGTTTGTAAGCAGGAGCCTCAGAGAACAACACTTAGGGAGTAGGACTGAGTCCTAATCAAGGAACTGGCAACATGGTGCCTGGATGGATTTCAGAATTGCTGTGCACTAGTGACTGTTGTCTGCCTCCTTTTCCCCCCTTTAGAACAGAAGTATGTATAGTGGTTATCCTCTGCCTGTTCTATCATTGTCTCTTGAGTATGTATTGTGGACAAATAATTTGTCTGTTTAGTTTACCAGTCTTCAGATTGAGAGGAATAGTTCTCAAGGAGCTATACCCAAGGTACCACACTAGAGAAGCCTCCTGTATACCTGGACTTGAATATAGATGATGAGATCTTAGACTTTGCACTGATCTTAAAGTCTGATGAGATGAGGTTTTGGGAGTCTTAGGGATGAGTGTATTTTGCATGTGGGAGGGGTGTGAATTATTGTAGCCAGATTCATATCACGTCTGTGAGTGTACATCCTTGCAAAGTACACTCAGTTCTCTCTCCAAGACCCCCAAAGCCTCAATGTATCAGACTTTGATTATATTTTCCAAAGATGGCAATAACAGTATCTCCCAATTCATAAGGTCTTCTTATCATTTGAGCTTATCACTGCACCTATCCAGTGGTGGAATCTGTGTCCCCTCTTCTTGAACCTAGTTCAGTCTTTGTGATTGCCTTGACCAATAGAATTAGGCTGAAGTGATGATATGTGACTTCTGAGGCTGTATGTCACAAAATGCCATGTGCTTCTGCCTTGCTCTCTTTGGTTGTTCATTCTTGAAACCCAGCTACCTTGCTGTGAAACTAAGCTTGAGGAGAAGCCCATGTGAAGAGGAATTGAGGCCTCTAGCCCACAGCCCTGGCTGAGCTCATAGTACATGGTCAGCAGCAGCTTGCTAGCCAGTGAATGAGCCATCTTTGTAGTGGAACCTTCAGCCTCCAGTCGAAATGCCCCATGAATGCCATGTGGAGCAGAGATGAGCTTGCAGATATATGAACAAAATAAATGATTCTTGTTATTTTAAGCATCACGTTTTGGGGTGCTTTGCTACATACACAGTGATAGATGCTCAGAACACACCCTCCAAGTGATCTTATTTGTTTCTGTGGTATTAACTATACTGATTCTCAGATCTGAATTTTCAGGACACGGGTTTCTTTGGAGTTCCTGTCCCATATATCTAACTACTAATTAGATGTATCTCTTATATGTCTAACTCCTAACTAGGTCTCTCTCTCCTTAAACTCAACATGTCTGACATTAGTGTGTGGTCCTTTTCCACCATCTGTTCTTTCTCCATTATCTTCGTTAATTTACTATCCAGTCATTCATGGCAGAAACCTGGGAAATCATTCTCAATTCCTGCATCTCCCTGCATCTAATTTTATGTCTTAAATATCTTTTGAATTCTTCATTCTAACAGCCAATGCTTTAATCCAGGACCTTGCCATCTCTCACATGTACTATTTTAGTTATAGCAACTGATCTGGTTTTTATTCCTCTATTTTCACTCCCTTTAAGTTCATACTCCCTAATGCTGGCAGAGTGACATTTTTGAAACACACATATATGATCCTGTTACAATAATTCTTACAATTCCTAAATGGCTTCACTTTATTTACAGAATAAAGCCCTATTTCTTAGGAGGATGTACATGTTTTTTTAATGATTTGGCACTTTGCCATATCTCTAGCCTTACTACCTGTTCCTCCTTTTCATGTTGTAATACTGAATTACTTATAGTTCTAAAATACACAAAGAATAAGCCAGGCTTTTCTACCCTTTTAGGCTGTTCGACCCATTTAGGTTTTGGCATAATTCAGTTCCGTGTGATTGTATGACTGAGGTCCCCATCTTCTTCCTGGCCATTGGCTGGTGTTGCTCTCAGCTCCTACCTGCTGTTCTCGGGTCCTGGTCATGTGGTCCTCTTAAAAAATTGTGGCTTTCTCCTTCAAAGCCAGCAGGACAATCTCACTCCATTGTGTTAGACAGAGTCTTATATAATGTAATCTAATCAAGGGAATGGCTATCCCATGAGTCCCACCCACACCTCAAGGGATTGGGATTATACAAGATTTGTATACCAGGAATCTTGGAACCCATTTTAGAATTCTGCTTACCATAGGTAAATGTAGGATTCTCTCTAAAAACTTGTAGGATTTTTTTTTTAATAATAATTAGAAAGTTTGCAAGAATACATCTTTCTGTGTATCTGCTTTTAACCACTATGTTGGTTACTCAGTGGGCTCTTTCAGTCTGGCACTCAGGTCCTTCAGTTGTGGGAAGCTTTTGTATTTATTTCAAATGTGTTGATCTCTTCCCTTGTTTCTCTCTTCTTTCTTTCTGGAACTCCTGTTATTTGGATGTTGGACCTCCTTCAATTTTATTACATTTTCTCCCCTGTTTTCCATCTATCTTTTGCTGTACTTTCTGGCAGATTCATTCAACTTTATTTTTCATTTCTTTATGGATGCAGTATCTTCCCATCTCCTTGAGCTTATCAGTGGTGGTTATCTGAACCTTGCTTCTTCCTGCATAGTCTGTGTTTCCTCTCTGTTATTTGTTTTTTCTGTTTGTTCTTGTCTCTCTCTTTCATGTTAGAGGCTTTCCTCGGATGTTTGTTACTCCTTGATTATCTGTTCATGATTAGAATATGAAACCAAAAAGCTGATTGGAAATTCTGAGAATTTGGAATTCTCAAGTAGATGGGACTTGTTAACTCTGAGCTCCATAGAGTTATTGGACCTGGGCTGCTTTTTGGTGAACTCTGATGTCAGTACCTTTAGGCTTTTCCTTAGGGTTATTCGAGGTCCCCAGAAAAAGGATCTTCCAATCTTCTACTGGAGGACAGAGTCTAGCTGCTAGCATTCTGGAAATTGAGTGTGAAGGGGCCTGGGGAGTGTCCTAGCATTTGGTTATTTAATTCACCTGCTTTTGGTGTGGTATTCACAGTCTCACCTGTTCCTGAAGTTCCCCCAGATTTCTTCTGGTGTGAGGGAGGGACAGTTGCCTAAGCTCATGGTGTTAGGGAGGAGAATCTAGGGATCTAATTGCTTCTCCAAAGCTTTTACCTAGTCCTCCTTGTTTTAGAGGCTTCCTGGCATTCCCTCTCCAATATTTCTCTCCCAGTTCCGGAGAGATACCAGGCACTGACAGTTCCTGAGCAATTTTAGGATTCTGCAGTTAAGATTGAATTGTTTCTTAGCTTTCCCTCTCATGGCTTAGGGTTTTGCTTTGTAGATTCTCCTAAGTCAGTTATTGTTCTGTTCTCCAGCTTCCAAAATTTTCCTGCCTTGTGTTTTTCTTTACATATATGTGTTTATCTCTTAAAAATCCTACTGCTATAGTTTTCCTGGGATTTCTGGAGGGAGTGAAATTAGGTGTGTGTATGCAAGCTGCTCTCTTAACTCAGATGTTCCTCATTGTTCTGTAATGTGTCATTTATTATATGTCAAGTTCTTACATGAAAGAATTTATTCCTTTGTTATTCTGTTTCATTTGAAATATCTCTTTCTTTATTTATCAGTACCACACTGTTTTATTTATTGTTTTGTTTGTTTCTTTATAATATGTGTATTCCTTATGGTTGTAATTTTATATTTAACTCCTTAAAAAATTTGTTAATTTGATAATGCTTAAATTATATAGATACATTGGGAGCATTAAATTTAGGAAATTGTGAGACCACTTCTGTTAATGTTGGATTTATTTCACAGCCTTATTTCTTACTCATGACTTTATTAATAAGAATCAGCAGAGTTTAAATCCAAATGTTGGAATAGTGAAGACATTTTATTCTTTTTTAAATGAAGACTGAAGTTGCTGAAGATCCTCAACAAGTTTCAACTGTTCATCTCCAGCTGGGATTACCATTGGTTTTTATTGTTAGTCAACAAGCTACATATGAAGCTGATAGAGGAACTGCAGAATGGGTTGCTTGGCGTCTTCTGGGAAAAGCAGGCGTTCTACTCTTGTTAAGGTATCTTAAACATGAAATATTCACTATATTTAGCAAAACACTAATATTTTCCTCATTTTTAAATGTGGTAATCTATTCACTTGTAAATAAACTCAAATGTCTAATGGATTCTAATATAGTTAGAAAGTTGCTGAGCTAAAGTCTATACATTATCAGCTTGATTAAAATTTAGACCTTTAAACTGTTAAATGAAGATGTAGATTAAGACAGAGACTAGAAAATCTGGTCTATGATTATGTGGAAAATTTCTCAGACTCACTAAATTGTAATCTTTTTTCATAAGCCTTTTTTAGTATAAGAACTTATAGTACTATTTTAGATTGACATCCTGGAAGACAATCATTCTTCAGATTAGCAATATAAAACATTTATTTCTATTTTGAAAAAGGGACTCTTTGGAAGTGGATATTCCTCAGCATGCTAATGTGGTCTTCAAAAGAGAAGAGGTTAGTCATTTTATGTATTGGTCTACAATGTCTGCTTATTTAAAGAAAGTTAATACATGTGATCCCAAAGTAATGTATGTTTATTGTAGAAAAATTCTATAAATTGCCGCTGTTCAAAGATGATTGCTGTTAACATTTTGGTGTGCTTTTCTCATTTGTTAGTCTATCTCTTTTCCCATGTTCATGTATATATACATATATACGTATTTTTAAGAAAATTAAGATCCTAATTTAAAAATTAGGATTTTTAATTAAAATTAGGATGCTATATATCCTACTTTTCACCTAAAATTACATTTAATTACTTGCTATTGTGGCTGTGATGCCTGCTTTGTACACTGTTTTGAACATCACTGATTCTTTCCTTTGGCTAAATTTCTGGAAGTGAAATTTGTCAAAGGAAATGGAAATTTTTAAGACTTTTAAAATACATTGTCAAATTTCCCCCTAGGAAGGTTGTACTTTTACTACAGGGTTTGAATCCCTTATTTCTCATGCATCTTTGCCAATACTGAGCATTAATCTTAAAAAAAATCTTTTCTATAGACAAAAACAGTTACTGTTTTAATGTACATGTCTTTGATTACTAAGGAGGTTGAACTTTTGAAGGTTTATTGGCCATTTATATTTCCTTTGTAAATTTTTGTTAATGTCCCTTTTTTCCTTAAATTTTTCCTAATTATGAGAACTCTTTATTTCCAAACATTTTCTAAATACTATATTCATATGCTAAAAAATTGGTTGATATGTTATAAACTGCCAGACAATTTAAACTGAAATTCTCTTGCCTAAGCCTATGGCAGGAATACTGGGTTAAGAATCAGAAGACTTGGGGGCAGGCCCGGTGGCGCAAGCGGTTAAGTGCGTGCTCTGCTGTGGCGGCCTGGGGTTTGCTGGTTCGGATCCCGGGTGCGCACCGACACACTGCTTGGCAAGCCATGCTGTGGTGGCATCCCATATAAAGTGGAGGAAGATGGGCACGGATGTTAGCTCAGGGCCTGTCTTCCTCAGCAAAAAAAGAGGAGGATTGGCAGATTTTAGCACAGCGCTGATCTTCCTCACAAAAAATAAAAAAAGGAAAAAAAAAAAAAGAATCAGAAGACTTGGATTCTGTTCCTTCTAGTTCTGGAACCAGATAAATGAATTAACTTCTTCAGGTTCAGTTTTCTCATTTATGAAATAGTCGTAAAACCTGCCCTTCTAACTTACAAAAAATTTTATAAGACAAAATAGGAAAATACTTTGAAAACGGTAGTCTTTTTTTTCAAATATGTGTAGTATGGGGTTAGTATGCTCTGCTTTTTGGCCTGTAGTGGAAAGAATACTTTCTGAAGCCATTTTTTGCTAGTAGATAAAGATCCTTAAATAAGAAATTGCAATATCTGTTATTGGGAAATAGATTTTATAGAAGAATTAAAGTTTATGCTGGTTTCCCACTTTTGATGTGTTAAATTGTTAAAATATAATACAAAATAATTTTGTGGAGTGTAAGGTAAGATAGGTTATATATTAGATAGTGTCCCGGCCAAGATGATTTCTGTCAAGGGTAGAATAGGCTTTTTTTTTTTTTTTTTAATAATTTTATTTATTTATTTATTTTTTCCCCCAAAGCCCCAGTAGATAGTTGTATGTTATAGCTGCACATTCTTCTAGTTGCTGTATGTGGGACGCGGCCTCAGCATGGCTGGAGAAGTGGTACGTCGGTGCACGCCTGGGGTTCCGACCGCGGGCCGCCAGCAGCGGAGCGCGCGCACTTAACCACTAAGCCATGGGGCCGGCCCCAAGTTGCTCTACCTTTTTTTTTTTTTTTTTTTTTTTGTGAGGATGATCAGCCCTGCGCTAACATCCGCCAACCCTCCTCTTTTTTTGCTGAGGAAGACTGGCCCTAGGCTAACATCCGTGCCCATCTTCCTCCACTTTATATGGAATGCCGCCACAGCATGGCCTGCCAAGCGGTGCGTTGGTGCGCGCCCGGGATCTGAACCGGCGAACCCGGGGCCACCGCAGCGCGCACTTAGCCGCTTGTGCCACTGGGCCAGCCCTAGAATAGGCTTTTCGGTGACTCTCTTTGTTGAATTCAATGCAAATCTTTTTTTACTTTCTCATCACGGGAGTAATGTTGATCCTAGGATTGTATAATCATCCTTTCCCTCTCCTTTTCCTGTACTCCTCCAGGCACAGGGTTCGAGGGTCCCTTAAAGTACTAGTGCTTGTTGTACAGATAGTATTGGATACTCATATTACTACATTACAAGCCTTATGGTGTATAATGAGAGTTATAAAACATTTCTGTTAATATTGCATTAGTTCTTCAGATATTTTTTCCCCTATGGCAGTGATTAGCAATATAGTGTTAAGAGTTTATGCTATAGAATCATACTGCCTAATTCAAATTCTACTTTGTAACCCTGGGCAAATTACTTGACTTCCATACATCTCCATTTTTTTTCATCATAAAGTGGGGATAATAATAATATCTACTTTAAAGACTTATTGGTCAGTATATTGAAGGAAATAAAGTGCTGACATAGAACAGGGCCCACCACACTGTAAATGTTCAATAAATATTAACTAATGCTCATTTGTTCTTTCAATAAGTATTTATTATGTACCTGCTTTGTTCTAGGCACCGTCTTAGGCTCTGAGGATACAGCAGTGAACAAAACCAAGTTAGCCCTCATGGAGCTAATATACTAGTGGCAGGAGATAGATACAAAATAGGTATAGCTAGAATGTTGGATGGTGTCAGGGCAATGGAAAGAAAAATCAAGTTAAGGTGAGAGAGTAGTCATGGAAGACCTCACTGATAAGTGACAATAAAGCAAAGGAATGAGCCTGTGGAGAGTGGGGAAAGAGTGTTCTAGGCAGAGAACACAGGTGGTGCAGAAGCCCTGAGGAGAGGAGGGGGCTTGGCATATTAGGATAGTATTATGAGCAATAGTGTTAATGTCTAAGATCTTTCTTAGTATATAAGTTTTTAAAAGCTCTTTTTATTTATTTCATAAATGTTTTATTATTAAAAAAATCAAACATACTGAAAAGTAGAAAGAAAAATAGGATGAACAGCCGTATACCTCCTACCTTTGTTGTTAGTGCCATCGAGTCGATTCTGGATTCCTAGCAACCCTGTGGACAGCAGAGCGGAACCCTGCCTGGTCTTTTTGCACCATCCTCTTACCTCCCGGCACTATATCAGACAATGCTCTGCTGTTCTTCATAGGGTTAATTTTTCAGAATTGGATGGCCTGGTCCTTCTTCCTGGCCTCTCTGAGTCTGGAAGCTCTGCTGAAACCTGTCCACCATGGGTGACCCTGCTGATATTTGAAATACTGGTGGAATAGCTTTCAGTATCACAGCAACATGCAGCCACCATAGTATGGTGACCACCAGATGGGTAGTGTGGTTCTATGACCAGGAAATGAACCCTGGCCACTGCAGTGCCAAATCTTAACCACTAGACCACCAGGGCTGGCTGTACCTACTACCTAGATTCAACAATTAACATTGTCATATTTGCTTCATTTATAATTTTTTTCTGAAACATTTCAAAGAATGTTGCAGCTATGACATTTTATCCATAAATTTTTAGCATAAATGTCTAACTACTGTTATTTCCTATATATAATTATAATCTCATCATATTTAACAAAATTAACAATAATTTCTTAATATAGCCAGTCCATATTCAAATTTTCTCATCCTAAAATTATTATCTGTAGATGGTTTTTGGGAACCAAAATCCTATCAAGGATTATGAATTGCATTTGGTATGTTTCTTAATCTCTTAATATCTTAGCTTCCACCTATTCCCCATGACAATGATTTTTTGGGTTAATTGGGACAGTTTTTCTGTATTCTGGATTTGTCTGTTTCCTTTTGCTGTTGTCTGCCTTATTCCTCTGTTTCCTTATATTTTCTAAAAACTGCAAGTTAGATTTAGATTGCTTAGTTTCATTAAACATTTTGGGTGAGAATAATTCATAGTGCTGGCTTCTTTTTGTTCCATCTTGTCCTAAAGTGCATGATGTCTGGTTTTCTCACTTAATGATGCCACGTTTGATCACTGAGTTAAGGTAGAGACAGCTAATTCTCTCCATCATAAGACACATTTTCCCCTTTCCAATGAGCAAATAAACTGTAGGTAGATATTCAAATAAAATCACAAGAGATACCAATACTCACCCATCAGAATGGATAAAGTTTTCAAGAGTAACAATACCAAGTGTTAACAAAGATGTGGAGTTACAAGCACTTTCATAAATGCTGGTAGAAGTGAAAATTGGTACAATGTAAATTGGAAAAGTGTTTGGCAGTGTATAAGCCAGCAATTCCATTCCTAAGTGTTGCCCAACAGAAATGCGTATACATGTGCACCACAAGACAACTACAATAGTCCCGGACTGGAAATAACATATTTCCATGAGCAGAAGAATAGATAAATAAATAAATAAATACTAGTATATTCATATAATGAATACTCTATGGCATTGAAAAAGAATAAACTTCTTTTATATGTAGCAACATGGATCAACCTCACAAATAATGTTGAGCAAAAGAAGCAGTCACAAAAAGAGTACAAACTGTAGAGTTCCATTATATAATTTCAGGAACTGGCAAAATTGATAGGTGGTGATGAAAGTCAGAGTAGTGAGTACCTTGGGGGAAGGTAATGACAGGGAGAGGCAAGAAGATGGCCTCTGGGTGTGTTGGTCAGTCTGTGTGGTGGTTATGTAAGTAGATCCACTTTGTAAACACTTATCAACCTGTACGCTTATAATTTGTGTTCTTTTCTGTGTGAGTGTTATACTTCAATGGAAAGATTTACCACAATAATTTCTATGTATATTTGGAACAAATTCAGTTTGATTGATTTTGATTCCATTTCCTTTTAGCTCCATTATGTTTCTTCAGGAGTAAAAAATTGCTTGCTTTGAATATACTATTAAAAAGATAAAGCTGTAGTGGTTAAGTGCGTGCGCTCCGCTACTGGTGGCCTGGGTTTGGATCCCGGGTGTGCACCGACGCACCGCTTGTCCAGCCATGCTAAGGCCGTGTCCCACATACAGCAACTAGAAGGGTGTCCAACTATGACATACAACTATCTACTGGGGCTTTGGGGAGAAAAAGGAGGAGGATTACCAATAGATGTCAGCTCAGGGCCGGTCTTCCTCAGCAGAAAGAGGAGGATTGTCATGGATGTTAGCTCAGGGCTGATCTTCCTCACCAAAAAAATAAAATAAAAATAAAGCCTGAAGCTATGTGATATCAAAGAACAGACACACTTGGAGCTCTTTTATAGCTTTGTTCTAATGTATACTTTTAGTCAGGGATAATTTACTAAAATAATCTAGTGGCCTAAAATTTCATGTTTTCAAATGATAGTTGGGTATTAGTGAAAGATATTTTAATGGAATAATTTCAATGGACTAGAGTTTGGTGTTCTTAAAATATCTGGGGGCAGATAGTATTTTTATGTTTGCAGCTAAACAGGCAATTGAACTTTTTAGTGGAATTATTTTAGATGAAGTATTATTTTGAATATTTTTGTGGAATATCAAAATAATTTTGATTGGCCCTGTTTGCAATAATTGTGTATATTTCCATTTTATACTGAGGTAACACTTGCTGTTCTATGTGAAATGTTTCAGACGTCAGTATAATGTAATTGTGACAAGAAGCAAGTGAGACTTGCAGTTCCTCCTTTTTGCCATCTTTGTCAGCAGTGCACACTATCTTTATAGAAGATGTGATTTGGGTACTTTTCTTAGTGATTGTAAAGTTAATTTCCTTTTTTGTTTTATTTAATTTTAAAATTGAAGTTCAAAGATTTACTTTCATTTTAGTGTCAAACAAGTAAAACAGTTTTATATTAAAATGCTTTGTAATATTTTAGTCATATTTTTTAAAATGAACGTATTTCTAGGGAGTGCCAGTGGAATTTTTGGTGTTACATGATATTGATTTAATAATATCCCGTGTGGAAAATAATATGCACATTGAGGAAGTACGAGAAGATGAAGACAATGACATGGAAGGTCCAGATATAGGTAATGTGTTTTGCGATGCTCACACTACCCCAATTCCTGCCCCGCATCCATAAGATCAGTGAGATTTCAATGAATTAACTTTCTCATAGAATGTAGTCACATTCAAGACTATGAAGACATCTGAAGAAATTTATTTTGAATCACATTTTATCAAGTTGTTTAGGTGAAAAGATGTTAAGGATGCTATATTTTGTTTAGTGTGATACCTTTCACTGTTAAATGTCAGGCTTCTAGCTTTCCACATCTGTGCCTTTATCCTCCAGATGCAGCCTTACTGGTCTACTCCATGTTTAAAAATGACCCAAGAGACACGACATATTTTATTTTTATTATTCCTATTAGGAAATGAAATACTAATAAATGTAGTTATATTTGTAGTTGTAAATCAATCTGATTGCTAACAACCTAGGTGGTAAATTTCAATAACATTTTAATACTTCTTTTTAACATTATTTCAGTTTTTCTTCTTAACTGCTTACGTTTTTGAAGTACTCTATAGATTTCAAGGCTTTTCCCACGCACATTATTTACTTTGATTGTTATCTTCTGGGTTGGCCGATGTTGCCTTCATTTTGTAAGTGAAGAATCTATGTTTTAGAGAGTTAAGTGATCTGCCCAAGGTCACACAACTGGCATGTGGTGGAGCCTGGACTAGAACTTGAGCATTCACACTTGAAATCTTGTTTATGACCCTTATCATTGCTGGTGCTTCTTGCATAACATTGGTCCTATTCTATAATTGCTCATTTACTTTGTCCTCCGATAGTCTATATTATCTCTAAGGCAGGGTTTATGTCTTGTTCATTCTTGGATCCCATTTGGTAAATACTTGAGTGTTTTATGTAGTATATTATCAAAAGGAAGTAGGAAGGAAGTAATTTACATATTCTTTTCATGAGCTCCATTCATTATTATGATCAAAATATATATTATAAATTTAATAAGGGCTTTAACTCTTACCAGTGACCAGTTTCTTGGTTTGAGCATTGCCCTAGTTCTTTTCTGATACACAGAGGTCAGATTTGTTTGTAGTTTAAGCCAGAGTTCTCCACCATACCATTGTCACTACATAGGCAGACCTGTGCTCTGGTCTCCTGCTCCCTGCTTTGTTCCTGTCATGGTTCGTACATTCCAACCTTCACAGTCAGGGGAATCCTCCTAGTGTCAGTTTAATAAGACTCCTGTCCTCAGTGGAAGTTGCCTCTTTGAAGATTTCCTGGTTGCCACGTCCCCTCTATTGTTTCCTGACTCTCTGGCCTTAGTTTGCCCTCTGGTGCTGCCTTCTGTTTCTTCTGACTCTACCTGCCTTCTCTCCCCAGTCTAGTTCTGGTGTTTCTTTTACAGCTTTGACTTTTGTTTTTTGTTTTGTTGTGGGATTTTTTTTGGTGGTGGTTGTTTTGGTCTTAACTTCCTATGTCTGTAATCCATACTGGCCCATAATATTGTATGATGTCGGCCCATATATATAATTTCCCCCCTGATTCTCATTTTATTCCCATTTATATAGAAAAAATAGATGTGGGTTAGAAAGAATTTGTTACCATGTGAGAGTGGAACCCAAAGAAAAATGTCCTTTAAAGGAAATGGGCACAGGATAAATCAGAATAAAATGGATTCAGTTCTACAAAAGGACAATATGAAAAAAAATTAAACATGGCTAAAAAGAGAGTGTATATGTATTGATGAACAGGTGAAAGGTAGAGCTGAGCAGTGAGTAAATTTACAAGTGAGGGTAGATGATTAAGAGAGCGAATAGGAAAGAGGGTAAGGAGGTATTGGAAAAAGATAAGAGAAGAAAGGATGGATTGGGAAATAAAAGACTAGCAGGAAAATGAAAATATGTGAATAATAAGAAAAAACATACAGTAAATAAGGAAATAGGCCTTTATTAATTTTTCTATTGAGGACTTAACTTTCCTCCAGGTATCATGGAATGTGGTATTTACAAGTACCTTAAAATTAATGTAGTGCAACTCTTATGCTTCATAGATTTGAACACTGAGGCCCAGAGAGTTATGTGATTGACTAGAGTCACACAGCTGAGAGGTACTGAAATCTAGATCTAGTATTTTATTTTCTAATATTAGAAGTCATATGGAAAATGATACTTTAGTTCTCTGAATGCATTATCTTCCTTACTTCCTCCCTTCCTTTCTTTTTTTTATGTTATTACAGAAAGTTATAAACTTACCATAAAGTAGACAGGGTAGTAGAACAAATCTCCTGGTATCCATTACTTGGCTCCACCTAACCACTCTCAACCCATGGCTATCCTGTTCCAATCACTGCCCATCCCTTATTATTTTGTAGCAAATCCCAAACATATAATTTCATCCATGAATATTTCCCTCTGTATTTCAGAAGTATAAGAATTCTCCTTTTAAAACTAACATAATTAATGCTATTACTACATCTAAAAAATTAGCAGTATTCCTTAATACCATTAGATAGCCAGTCACTGTTTGCATTTCCAATTGCATTATGCTCTTTCATGTCACTGTGCCTTTGCAAATGCTGTGCCCTTTGCTCTGTATGCCTCCATTGCCTTTCTTCACTGTCTCCCTAAGTTTTACTTTTAATATTCAGCTAGTGACTACTGTTCTAGGAAGCTTTAATTGTCTCTCTCATCAAGTTAGATGCCCCTTCAGTGTTACCATACCATCTGTACAAACTTGCAACAGTATTTACAAGTTTAAAATGTGTTTGTTACTACATACATGGATGGATGGATGGATAAATGGATGGGTCAGTTGGTTTGTTCAGTCGATCTATCTATTTAAATTAACGATAAGTTTTTACATATTCAGAATTTACCCATAACTTGATGCACTTAGAATAAAACCCCAAAATTCTTGGCTCATGTGGCCTCTTATGATTTAGCCACTGCCTAGCCCAGTTTTCCCATGCCATTTATTCTTTCAACCCATCTTTTTTTTAGTCAAATTTGCTTTCCCTCAGTACCTAGTATACGCTAAGCTCCTTTATGTCTCAGAGCCTTTGCATATGTTATTCTTTTTCCTAAGACGTTCTTTTCTTGATTTTCTCCCTGGCACACATTGGATCTCCCAATCTAAATCTCCCTGTTCTAATCTCTCACTGTATCCATTTCCTTTCTTAAACTGATCACAATTTATAATTATATATTTATTCAGCAATTAGTTTATTGTCTGACTTTTCATAGACCCTCCATGTGGTCAGGGACTGTAGCTGTTTTGTTTACCACTTTCCCTAGTGTTTATCACAGCACTTGGCTTATAGCAGGAGCTAAAGAAGCACTGTCAAATATGTGTGGTGGGAACTTTTTGGATTATAAATTAATATATTTGCAACAAAATAGTAATATTCATATTACTTCTAGACAAGTTTAAATAATTGCTTCTAGACTTGACTAAAACTTCACATTTTCTGAGTCAGGAAGCAACTCATTTAAGTCATTTAAAATAGGAAGCCAGGCAACAGGAAAGTTTTCTAAATATCATACATTTTAACTCATAAGATAGTGTGAATTCAGAAGTTTTTACAAAGTACCAAATTTTCATATGCTCACCTGGGAGGGAGGAAACCATAAATATCTTAAATTATACATTTATATTTACATTAATTTCCTTGCAAACATTTTAGATATTCAAGATGATGAAGTGGCAGAAACAATTTACAGAGATAGGAAGAGACAGTTACCTTTGGAACTCACAGTGGAACTTACAGAAGAGACATTTAATGCAACAGTAATGGCTTCTGACAGCATAGTGCTTTTCTATGCTGGTTGTAAGTATGAGCCTTTAGAGGAGACGATCTATATTACATGTTAGGAATTTAAAGTTAGGCGGGTTTATTTTTTGCATTCTGTGTATTGCACGTTGTAAAGTGACATAGCTTTCACGTGTCTGAGGTAGACTGCACATATTGAAACATTTACTTCTAGCTGATTCTGGGGTTGTAAAACTGATTATGTATATCTGACTTACAAATTGAAGGCTAGTCATTAAACTAGATTTTCAACTTATTAATTTAGAAAAATTACTGTGATTTAAGCTAATGATTTTAATATATTAGTTCTTATAGATTTATAGGAAGTATATTGCTTTTATCTTCAAATAGTAGCCATTCAAATATATTCCTTCCAGGATGAATGCAGAAAACTAGTTGCATTTGGAGCCCTCTTAAATTTTTAGACAATATTGAGTACTGTATACGAAAGGTATTTCTTATTAAGAAATAGCAAATTGGGAAACCCCATAAATGTATTTACTTTTTTATATATAAATATGGATGCTTTGGAGATAGGTATGTTGTAATACCTGTTAAATTTTTTATTTTAATGTAGGGCAAGCAGTATCCATGGCATTTCTGCAATCCTATATCGATGTGGCTATTAAATTGAAAGGTATTGTACCACAGCATGCATGCTTATTTTCCTGATTCTGAGTTGTAGCTATTTGTAAACTGTGTCATGCTCTGCAGAGATTGGCAGGGGTGGGCTGTTAACAAAACAGATTTGAATTTTGAAAAGATATCTCTAGCTTCAGTGTGGAGATGTACTGAATTCAGGGAGATGAATTAGAAGCCCATTGTAGTTATCCAGGAGAAATGATGACTAGAGTAGTGGCAGTAAAAAGAAATGGACAGATATAAGAGAGATTTAACATTTAGGTGGTAAAATGGAAAGGACATGCTGATTGATTTGATTGGACATGTAGGGCTTAGGAATGGGAAGGCATGAAAGATGATATTTTGTTTTCTGAGTTGTACAAGAATGGCAGCGTTCTCCAATATATACAGGAGGGAAAACATATTTGGTTTTAGACTTCTTGAGTTTGAGGATGTTCCCATTCAAAGGGAAATAGAGAAGGCAGAAGGGCACATGGGTCTGGAACTTGAAGGAGGAGCCTGGGCCAAAGATATAAATTTAGGATTCTTCAGATTGTCAATGGTTATTGAGAGTATCTAGGAGAGAGTATAGAACAGAAGAGAAGACAGCTTAAACAGCCTTGAGAAACTCCCAATTCTACTGGCAGAAATCTGCAAAAGGGACCAAAAAGGATCAGCTAGAGAGGTGGGAAAAAAGCCAATAGGGGAAGGTGTTGCAAAAATCAAGGGAAGAGAGTGTTTCATGCTGCTGAGAGGTTAAAATAGAATGGGATATAAAAATATTGATAATTCTCAACAACTGAGTTTTTTTTATTGAGGTAACATTGGTTTATAACATTATGTAAATTTAAGGTGTGCATTATATTTCGATTTCTGTGTAGATCACACCATGTTCACCACCCAAAGACTAATTACAATCCATCACCACACACGTGTCTAATCACCCCTTTCACCCTCCCCCTTCCTCCTCCCCCTTCCCCTCTGGTAACCAGCAATCCAATCTCTGTCTCTATGTGTTCGTTTGTCGTCGTTGTTATCTTCTATTTATGAGTGAGATCATATAGTAACAAGTGAGTTTTCTAAATTAATATTTGCAAAGTGTGCATTTTCCTTTTCTTTAGGCACACCCACTATGCTGCTTACTAGAGTAAACTGTGCAGATTGGTCTGGTGTATGCACCAAGCAAAATGTTACCCAATTTCCTGTTGTAAAGATGTACAAGGAAGGCAGGAACCCAGTATCTTATGCTGGTATGTTAGGAACTGAAGATCTCCTAAAATTTATCCAGCTGTAAGTATTCAGCTTCACCCAAAGATTTTTAAATTTTTAGGTCTGTTAAACTTCTAATTCCCATATGTTGCTGACATACTTTGAATAGGTTAAGGAGGTATGGATTGAGATCACAGGATAAACATTGATGAGGAGAGTCTATCCACATTCCATCACTTTTGGGGAGAGAGAAGTTTTGTTTAACAAGGGTGATTTTTTTGTTTAGAATAGTATTTAATTGTCTTTATTTTGTCAGATATTTATCCTGTGGAATATAGTGTTTGCTAAGTTCAGTATGTTTTATTTTTTTTTTAAAGTTGAAAAGTATCTTTAAAAATTAATTTTGAATATAGTTATATATTCATCCAGCAATAGGATTTCATGTCCAGTGAACATAACATCTGTCCAAGAAGCAGAAGAATATTTAAGCGGGGAATTATATAAAGACCTGATCTCCTATTCTAGTGTGTCAGTACTAGGACTATTTAGTCCAACTATGACATCAGGTAAGTAGGATTGGACTTTTAAATTATATAATATAATATTGTTATAGTTAATTTTATATTTAATATACAATTATTATTTATTATAATATAATATATAGTTAATATATTAGCTCAGTTTTTAAAAAAATATCTTTTAAATTATAGAGAATTTTGAAAATACAAAGAAGTTTGAAGAAAAAATAAAATATAATTTTATAATTATAATATATATATAATATAATATATTATATTGTAATATATTATTTAAAGTTGTTAAACTTTGATGTAATTCCTTCCTTTTTGTTTTTTTTACTGTGTACCTATGTATTGCATCTTTATATACATTTTAATGTAGTTGGGCTAATGCTGTGTGTCTAGGTTAGTATCTTGCTGTTTTTATTTTACATTATATGGGTGCATTTTTTTCTGTATGATTAATAGTCTTTGAAAACATTTTGGCTGTATAATATTTGATTGGGTGAATATATTGTAATTTATTTAACTGTTTTTCAACAAATAGTATTTGTTGCTTTTTTCTTTTTGCTGTTTGTAAAGAATATTTTTATTTATGAGTCTTTATGTGGATTTTAGACTGTTTAGTGGGTATAGATTCTTAATAGGAGAATAACTTTGTCTTCTATAAACTGTATGTTATATGTTATTTATTTTTTAAAATGGGCTTTTAGTGCTTGTCTAATGAGTTATTATGAGATTTTTATATATTAAGGATATTAAGCTTTTGTCATTTTGTTCCAATTATTTTCCCACAGTTTGTTGTTTGCTTTTAACTTTGGTTAATGATAATTTTATATTTAGCAGTTTAAAATTTGTTTTCAAATTTATTGATTTTGAGGTTTATTTCATAACTTTTAGCTATAGAAAATCCCTGTTATCCTTAACAGTTAATAGTCACCTATATTTTCTTTTTGCTTTAATTTATATTTTCTTACTCTATCTTGAATTTTGCTTTGCATATTTTTTTAATTGTGGCAAAATACACATAACATAAAATTTACCATCTTAACCATTTTTAAGTGTATAGTTAACTAGTGTTAAGTATATTTCCATTGTTGTGAAACTAATCTCCAGAGCTTTTTCATCTTGCAAAACTGAAGCTCTGTACTTATTAAACAATAATTCTCCATTTCTCCTTCCCCCTGCCCCTGGCAACCACCATTTAGTTTCGGTCTCTATGAATTTGGCTACTCTAGGTACCTCATATAAGTGGAATCATACGGTATTTGTCTTTTTATGATTGGCTTATTTTAGCATAATTTTCTCAGGGTTCATCCATGTTGTAGCATGTGTCAGAATCTCCTTCCTTTTTAAGGTTGAATAATATTCCATTGTTTTTACATACCACATCTTTATCCATTCATCTGTTGATGGATACTTGGGTTGTTTCCACTTCTTGGCTATTGTGAATAATGCTGCTGTGAATGTGGGTATACAAATATCTCTTTAGGGCCCTGCTTTGTAATTTTTATTTATTTATTTTTTCCCCCCAAAGCCCCAGTAGATAGTTGTATGTCATAGCTGCACATCCTTCTAGTTGCTGTATGTGGGACGCGGCCTCAGCATGGCCGGAGAAGTAGTGCGTTGGTGCGCGCCCGGGATCCGAACCCGGGCCGCCAGCAGCGGAGCGCGCGCACCCAACCGCTAAGCCATGGGGCCTGCCCTAGGGCCCCTGCTTTGAATTCTTTTGGGTGTGTGCCTACAAGTAGAATTGCTGGATCATATGGTAATTCTATTTTTAATTTTTTGAGGAACCACCATACTGTTTTCCATAGCAGCTGCATCATTTTACATTCTCACCAACAGTGTACAACAGTTGTGATATCTTTACATCCTAACCAACACTAATATTATTTTCTGTTTTTTTGATAGTAGCCATCCTAGTGTATGGGAGGTGGTAACACATTGTGGTTTTGATTTGCATTTTCCTAATGATTAGTGAAGTTGAGCATCTTTTTATAGACCTGTTGGCCATTTGTATGTCTTCTTTGGAGAAATGTCTGTTCAAGTCCTATACCCATTTTTTTAATTGGGTTATTGTGGTTGTTGAGTTGCAGGAGTTCTTTATATATTCTGGATATTAACCCCTATCATATAAATGATTTGCAAATATTTTCTCCCATTCTGTAGGTTGCCTTTTCACTCTGTTAACTGTGTCCTTTGATTATTTTTTTCTTTTGTAAAAGTCTGTAACCTTTTAGATATTTTAGTGCACGGTATGAGGTTAGAGGCCAAATTTATTTTTGTCTAGTTAACAGTTGTCCTTTGCTCTTTTTTTGATTTCACCATCACCATATTAAATCCACATTTTTATATGTATGTGTATATATATGTGTTTAAATGTTTTCTGTTTTATTCACTTTACCTATTACTAAAACTAATACTTAATCTATTAGTTTTATAATACATGCTGAATATGTGATTGGGTCCAGTCTCTTATTTGTCTTTTTTACATTTTCTTGTCTTTATTGCCTATTGATTCTTCTGGGTGAATTTTAGCCATTTATTTTGTCTAAACCTATTTGGATATCTGTTGCTTGTTTTATACTTCTTTGGTATTTCTTTAGTCAGTTTGTTTTTCTTTATTTTTTTCTATATGGAGTAGGTTTCTTTTGGTTTTATTTTCTCCAGGGCTAGAGAAGATGTTCTTAAAAAAAATATTGGAGTCTATAAAATTAACGACCATTTCAATCATTTTGATTTCCTCTTATGGAAGATGATGATGCTTTTAATTCCTTCTGTCTTTTTCTGTATATGAGCCTCTGTGGTCTCATATTATGAGACACAGATTATCATTATTGCTGAGCTTTTATGTTTTTGCATTATGTATTTCTTTTCCAAAAATCTTTTGCATTTATTTTTTCAAAATTTATTATGAAAATTTTTGAACATTTATTATGAAAATTTTCAAACAGCAAAGATGAAAGGATTTTACAGTGAACACTCACATACTCACCACGTAGAGTCTACCATTAGCCTTTAACTGTACTTGATGTAAAACATACCTGTACAACTATCCATCCCTCTATCCATCTATTAACTCATCTTATTTTTGATGCATTTCAAATTAATGTTTTTGCATTCAGCTTTGATACAGTGCTTATAGCAATTAATTTTACTTTGATAGTTTTACATAGCATCATAGGCTATAGTGTTCTTTTAATATTACAACTTCCCTGTTCTTAGACTCTTATTCTTTATTTTTTTCTTGCTTCATACGAATGTGTCTTTCAGTAAATTTCAAAGGAAGGATACGTATAGTGTATTTTTTCTGACTAATAGTATTACTTAGAATGTTATTCTCTTGCCTTTACCTATGGATGGCCTCTTGACTGGATCACAAAACCCTTAGCATTTTCTTAATCACATAACTCTTATCATTTATCTAGCAAACATTCCCCCTTCATATTTTTCTTTCATTTAAGATAAATTTTAAATTTGGAGTGAAATCTTTTAAGGATATTTGTATCAGAAGAGGATCCCCATCTCTAGCATTATGTTTGTATATAGTGGATGCTATTAACTACTTATTAAATTTTGCTTTCTACAAATTTCTGTCTAGTAATTTTTCCTCTCAACTTTGTCTTCAAAATATTTTTCAATGAAGGCCAAAAGAACTTACTAGAAAGAAATAAGAATATTAATAGGGCCGGCCTGGTGGCGCAGCGGTTAAGTGCATGCACTCCACTTCAGCGGCCTGGGGGTTCGCAGGTTCGGATCCTGGGTGCGGACTGACACCACTTGTCAGGCCATGCTGTGGTGGTGTCCCATATAAAGTGGAGGAAGATGGGCATGGATGTTAGCCCAGGGCCAATCTTCCTCAGCAAAAAGAGGAGGATTGGTAATGGATATTAGCTCAGGGCTGATCTTCCTCACACAAAAAAAAGAAAAAAAGAATATTAATGTGTGCTTTGTGGCTTACCATCTTAGAATGCAAAATCTTAGAGGGCATAGCTTTTTAATTTGTATTTTCTTCATGAAAACAGTGAAGTGAATGAGTCTGTGTTCACCCTTTGTCTTTCTCTTTCTAACGTGTTGCTCCCATTGTTGACCTTGTCTTCTGTGTGCCTCAAGTGCCTGGTGCCCTGAAGCTCTCATTTATTATTTACACTGGACCTCCTTCCAGAAAGAATTCAAGTCTTCAGATCATAAAAAGGACAAATACGATAAAATTGTTAAAACAAGGATAAGAGTTAAGCATAAAAGAGAAGAGGATAATTATGTAGAATATCTGGACAACACTGCAGTTGATCATGAAACTTAAGCAATCTGGTGGCAACCAGAAACAAAGACGACGTTTTTGCCATCTTATCATCATTATAAATGGCAACGTACAAGTTAGGTTGCTGACTCATTCCTAGAGAAAACTTTTCCTGGTTGTAAATGCTGAGAGAAATTTTTCATATTATATTTTATATAAGAGATCAACATAAGGAACAGTGTACTTGATCATATTTCTATACAAATATTGAGAAAATTTACATGTAATTATCTCTCAACAAAAGTCAAAAGTATAATGTTAAATTATATACAGGTAGTTCTGGTGTGCCAAAATGATGTAATCTGGATATGATGCTTTCTTACTATTTCACTGGATTGATTGTTCCCAGCCTTTTCAGTCGGGTGTTAGTTCCTCTTTATTTCTTTTTTGTTGTTTTTGTATTTTGCAGACATTCACATGATATTACAAGACCTTCAACATCTATTGAATGAGAAAATGTATAATAATAAAAGGCTATTATGAATTCATTAAAATTTTTATGTACATTTGTATTTTACTCATAAAAGCTAACGACTAATATTTACTGAGCATTTATTCTATATCAGATATTGATTTGTTGTTCATATAGATTCTAATGGTTTGAAGAACAATATAATGTGAGTTCCACAAAGGCTGAAATGTCTCTTGTCTACTGGTGTATTTGCCAGTCCCTCTGCTGGAAAGTTAATATGTTTTCCTGTGTAATTAATAAGTATCTTGTGGGGATATAATTCTAAACTCTGTAAATGTTCTCATTATACTTTGTGCTCCAGTTTTAGAATCCATCGCCTGAAAGAGCTATTATTATGATGTTTGCCAAGTGGAAAATTTCTGGCTCCATTATTCCTTCTACATTTATTAGTTGGCTTACTACTGTAAGAAAGAGCTTTCCCTTCTCATTTGTTTGTTTATCGATATGGATGCCTGAATTCTTATTTTATTGAATGGGTTATAATCAGTTACTATCATTTTTTTGCTCAATTGTTCCAGATTTGGTCAGTGGGAGCCCCTTCAATCTGGGAGCTCCTATGTCCTTTTGACATGTCTCCGTCATTCTTTGAATATGTCCTTTTGGCACAAAGTGTTCCTAGCCTCATTCCTGGAATGAGCCATTTCTCCAAGGAGTCCAAGTTCCTTTAGGTGGGACATTGAATTTAGAAACTAAGATGTAGGGATTAGGAGTGCTTTTAGTTACTGGGGTGTTCTTGCTTCTTGACTCTTTCTGCTGACAGAGCTAAAAAATAGATGTATGTATGTATGTGTGTGTGTAAATGTAACCATTCAATGAAATATGATAGTGGAAAAAAGCAGTATTGCTAAATTAATGTATTTATTTTATGCAATTAAAATATGTTTATAGTTAAATAACTAAATATTGTAGGTCACCATTAATGTTACATCCCAAATATATTTATAGTGGTTAAACAAACTTTTTATGTAGATAACTGATTATTTTCTTATATTTGGGGTTGCCATATATTCTGACATATTTGCACTTTTCATCAAGGAGGGGAGTATGCCTGGTTTTCAATGTCCAGAGGAAAATTTACACTCTGATGTAGTGGAAATGGATATGCATCTTAGGTGTACAGTCTTAAATGTTTCCACCCCACAAGTAATTTAGGATTTATGAACAGATGGATTCGTGAAGAGCCTTTCAAGAAACATATTCATGAGTAGAGAGGCTTCTGTATGAGAAAATTATATGGGAATATTAGTGTAATTTTCCACTATTATCAAAAAAGAAAGGAAGAAGCTGAAACAGATTCTATTATGTCATTGCTTTAGATAACAATCATCAATTATTGACCAGAATTTAGCCCTGTTTTCTCTTAGAAATGAAAGTATAGGCACTCAATGCTTTCTAGTTGCTTAGTTTTCTTATGCATCTTTTCTACTTTGGTGTAGCACAGACTAAAGAAAATATTGTCACGGGTTACTGGTTTCTCATTAAATTCATGATTATACATGAGCTCTCAATGCTGCCTGGTGGCTGATTGTGCCGCTCTAGTAAGCTAGCTTTCCTATAGTGTTTCTCAATCTTGTGGAAAGTACGCATCCTTTTTAAAGAAAATAATCTTGTGGTCACCTGATGTTAACAGTGTTGATGCTCGTGTCATGAGTATTGTGCTGACTGCTAAGGTACAGATCTTTCGGGTTCAGCATGCCCAGACTACTGAGTGCTTTATGACTCAGTTTTTCCATCAGCCTTTTTCTATTTGAAGTGCTATGAACCTTTCATACAGCAAGCTGAACTATCATTTGGCTTCACTTGGCAAGAATACATCATTTATATAAGTCCACCTCTGCTCTTTTCTTCTTAGTCTACAACTATTTAATTGAAACTTGCTTCTTGGTTATAACATGATCCAGAATATGCTATTATTTATGAAAATTCAGAATTCTACAGAAATAATAGTTTTTATTTTGAATATGTATATCCTAACAAATGAGAAAAGACTGATACACAAGTTAATCAAAGTTCAAAAGTAACAAAAACATTAAAAAATGCAAGAAATAAAAAAGAAGAAACAAATCCCTCGTAACTGCAGAACCCTTATACTGACACTGTTAGAGGACTAGAATTTCCAGTCTTCTGGTTTTTTCTATGCCTATAGGCACCTTTACATTTTGTGATTATAATGTGTATATCATTTCACATAACCTGCTTCTCTTTCCAGACTACATATAGGACAGCCATCTCCATTTACCCTGCCTTGGGAGTAAATTAAAAAGCAACAAATATTTATTCAGTAAATATTAGAGTGCTGTAAATCTTATATTTAGAGTACAGTTGTTTAGGGAATCATAGTTGCATTACATCAACTTACATTTCTGTAGTAATCAAATGTCATAAAAAGAACACAGATTTATTTTAGAACCACTAAGTTATGTAAGGTCTGCACTTTTATCTTTATAATTAGTTAATAACAAAGCATTACCCTTTATAAATCTGTTTATCAGTTGAATAGCATACATAATTTTAAAGGTTTCAGATTTTTGTATTGTCTATGTATTTATAGCAAAAGAAGATTTCACTGAAGCAGGAAATTACCTAAAAGGATGTGTTATCACTGGAATTTATTCTGAAGAAGATGTTTTGATATTGTAAGTTTATTGGTTTTCTAATTTGGGCGAGGAAGAAGTTTGCAAAATGAATATATGTGTTGCATGTCTTTACACAGTTGATGAAGGAAGATAGGGTAGCAGCATAACTAAATTTTTAATTTCCTTCTAGGAAAATCTTAGAAGTACCACCTTGCTATTTAGAATTTTTAGATATTATTTTACTTTAGGTTAGAGCCCCCATAGGGGCAACCTTGGATTCATAATACTTCATCTTCCTATAAAAATTTTCCTCTTTGGGTTCTGTTAGCTGCAGTTTTGATTCTTTGGGGTTGTCATCATTTTTGGGGGAATTTTACTTCTTGAGTGTGTAGGTTTTGATTTGACACCAAATTGTATATAAAAATTACAGTTTTTCCATATTTCTCCCAGAGTTTTAGGTGAGGCAACTGTACCTGATAGTTCTTACCTAATTTTAAGTTATTGCAAGCGTACACTTAGTGCGTTTTTAGCCACTTAAGTTGCTTTATTTGTAGAATTTGGGGCTCCTGTGAACTACCAAATGTTTTAGTTGCTGCAGAGTGAAGGACTGAACTGAAAATTTGGAGATTATCTTCAATACACATCACATTCTACATTAGTGGCTTATTTTCAGATGCAAGTGGAGTTGTTAAGCCCCAGTTTGTCTTTCTTACCTTCTGACTCTAATATTCCTAATTGTGATTTCTGACCTTAAATCTTTCATCCTGAACGCTATCCATGAAATCAGTCAGTGTCTTTTGAAAAGTGAATACTGAACTCCAGATCTTTAGGAAATATGAGACCTATTCACCTGACACATGAGCCGTCACCTACTATCTTCTACTCTGCTGTCATGGTGCGTTTAACTATGGTCCAAAGAGCTAGACCAGTAGGTTTTCAGATTGTGTTTTGTTTATAACCAACTGGTCAACTAAGAGGGTCCTCCAGGTAATCTGAAGACTAGGCTGTCTACTAATGCCAATAATGTTATAATATCTATACTTTGTTCTAGCACGAATTGAGTTTTTACATGATGTAAGTGTGACTACCTTACTGGTAATTGCACACAAAGCATTTTTTCCTATTTCATTTAGCGATTTTCTTTTAGGTTTAGTTTGCAAAAGTAATGGCAGGAGGAACAGATTTGGGCTCTGTTTCAGTGGAGAGAGTACAGACTCTATACCTGGAGTACCTCAGTTTGAATTCTATCTCTGCCATTTATCACTTGCTGAGTCCTGGTTTCCTCATCTGTAAAATGGAAGTGATAGTGGCTACTTTATAGGGCTGTTGTGAGGGCTAAATGAAAATTAAAAGCACCTGGCATAGTTGCTGGCATATAATAGGTTTCTTTCTTTTCTTTTTGTTTTTGAGGACGATCGACCCTGAGCTAACATCTGCCAATCCTCCTCTTTTTTTTTTTTTTTTTTTGCTGAGGAAGACTGGCCCTGGGCTAACATCCATGCCCATCTTCCTCCACTTTATATGGGACGCCGCCACACGTGGCTTGCCAAGTGGTGTGTTGGTGCGCGCCCGGGATCTGAACCGGCAAACCCGGGGCTGTCACAGCGGAGCGTGCGCACTTAACTGCTTGTGCCACCGGGCCGGCCCCAATAGGTTTCTAATAAGTGCCCATCTCCTTGCTCAGTAGTATGGTGAGCAGTCCACAAAGGGTGAGAACCATTCAGTGTGTTTCTAATCCTATTTAGACATTTTCTGGGTGAGTAAATTGTCTAGAAACAAAAAATCTGTCTAGATTATTATCTGGTGCTTTCTTTTAATCTAGGTCACTAAGGCTCCTGAACTTCCTCATGTAGCCTCACGTAGAAGATAAGTTTCTCTGGAAATTGAGTTCATTTTTCATTAGTAGTAGGGCTCCCCATTTGCTCCCTTCCACTGTGACCTCATGGCCTACTTGTTCATGTTTTTGATGACTTGCTATATTTTGTTTGCAAATTTTGATACTACATTTCTCTATAGGTCAAATAAATATGCTGCAACTCTTCCAGCCCTGCTGCTTGCCAGACACAAAGAAGGTAAAACAGAGAGCATTCCGTTAGCTAACACCCACGTGCAAGACATAGTTCAAATAATAACAAATGCATTCCTGGAAACATTTGTGAGTATATTTTATAATAAGAATGTTATATGAAAGAAGAAAATCTAGATCAGTTCAAGATTGTGTACTTTGATACATGGTTTTCCAGGTTTTGTTGGCACAGGCCATGATGATTGTGAGCTGGAGATTCATTGGGTAGCTCTGTTTTATTGTTCACTCATTGTGCGTATATACAGCTTCTCTAGGCCACTGCCAAAAGTTTACATGTCTGGATTATTTTTGTTGCTGAGACTAGTGTGGTTGATGGCCAGTTGAAGTACTTAATCTAGGCTGAAACTTGGTATAAATAAAGCCCATGGATTCTGGAGAGTCTGAGTGCCTGGCTTCAAATCCTTGCTCGAGTCCTCACTGGCTGTATGTTAACTTCTCTGTGCCTCAGTTTCCAGGTGTGTAAAATGTAGCTGATGGTGGCAGCTGCTGCAGAGAGTTATTGTAAGGACTAAAGGAGATTTGTGTACAGTGCTTGGCTCCTGGTAAATAGTCAACAAGTGTTAGCCAGTATTCTTATTATTGATACAGTTTTAGAACAGTATTGTCTTATGAAAGGCCTATTCCAATGCTTACTTTGCATAATAGTGGATTCAAGGGCACAACAGAGGTAACTTCCATTTCGTGATTTCAGTTGTTTTGAGTTTATATTATACATAGCTAGAATATTATGAATTTATGCTTTTCTACATTTCTAAAGTGACATAAAGAGCACTATTATCAGCTATAAATATTGAATGAATATCCTATTATTATGTTTCTTGTCATGATGATCTAAATAATATTACATTTTAGGCTCAAATAAATGATTGTAGTCTTCATTAAGTCTTTTTGTGGCTTTGGTTCTGTTCCCTCACTACCGCAACATTAAAGTTACAGGTTATAGTTAATCAAATCATTAATGTTTTCAGGATGTAGTTTTCTAAACTATTTATCGAAGTAACATTTTGTCTTTAATGACATGTTATTAAATGAATATTTCTCTAGCATATACATAATGTAATATTTTTGGAATTATTATAAGCCTTTAACTTTTTTTTCCAGATAATACAGAAAACTATAAAGAAAATTAGAATCGACTAATAACCTCCTTCACCAAGTTTAAATTTGGGGATCTATTTTCCCAAGCTTTCAAAAAATTCTATTTGTATATATATGTTTGTCTTTTTATATTAAGGGATATTTCCATCAAGAAATAAAGATATGCAGATTGGTGTTTTTAATGGTGTTTTAATTTTCCGTTGATGGATATTTAAATTGTCTTTAGTTTTGTTTTGCTTTGTTTTACTCAGAGACCATCCTTGTAGATAATCTTTGGGTGTTTCCATGGTTATATTATACTTAAGGTAAATTGATAGAATTTGAATTTTTAGTCCAAAGGGTAGGCACATTTTTCTTTTTAAATTTTTTTTTTGTGTGTGAGGAAGATCAGCCCTGAGCTAACGTCCATGCTAATTCTCCTCTTTTTGCTGAGGAAGACCAGCCCTGAGCTAACATCTACTGCCAATCCTCTTCCTTTTTTTTCCCCCCCCAAAGCCCCAGTAGATAGTTGTATGTCATAGTTGCACATCCTTCTAGTTGCTGTATGTGGGACAAGGCCTCAGCATGGCCAGAGAAGCAGTGCGTCGGTGCACGCCCGGGATCTGAACCTGGGCCGCCAGTAGCGGAGCGTGTGCACTTAGCCGCTAAGCCATGGGGCCGGCCCCAAGTAAGCACATTTTTAAGGCTTCTGATACTTACTCCTGTTTTGCCTGGCAGAAGATTTGTATCAACTTACTCTTTCATCTGTGCCTAACTGATAGATAAAAATCAGTATCTAATTTTTTTTCTATAGCATTATCTTCTTTAAGGCTGAGAAACTTTAGGTAAACTTAACTATCAAAATCTGTTTATGGTCAAGGCAAGTGTGATAAGCATTATGGCAGTGTTTCAGTTTACAATGTTTTGGTTTGCAGTGTTCAACTAAATGTTGAACAGCTATAATAATTATTTTGCTTTTTGTTTGTGACCTTTCCATAAATTCTAAAACCCTCGAGTGGTTATTAAATTTCTTGAAGCTGCTCTGTGTTGGAGGCTTAAGTCTAGAGCACGTAGTGACTGTGCAACAGCCAGGAGTGGCAAGCTCGTCTCCTGGCCTGCATGTAGGTGCTGGAAAGACTGGTTCCTCCCTCTGAATAAGAAAGAGGAGTGGATGACCAGATCCATTTTTTTGGATAAACATTTTTTTGGTAAACATTTTTTATGGTATCAAATTTTTATTTTAATGAAACTGATGACAAATAGGCCAGGTAAATAATGCCCAGATCTGAAATACATGATAATTAGCTACATAACCAATGATGTATCCAAGGCTATCACACTTAGAACTATTTGTTAGGAAATATGTTTAGCACTTTTCTCAGATACATTGAGTTGCCTTTTTTATGCTTTCATTATGGATAAGAATATTAGAACTCACACAATTATAGCCTCTTATATACTCAAATAGCCAAAGGTTACCTTTCAATTACCACGTTTGGTGACCTTTTCTGTTTTTCCTTAGCCTCTCAGTAGCAGTGGAAACTGTTGACTACGCCATTCCTTCTTAAACTTCTCTCTTCCTCGGGCTTTTGCGGTTCAGTCATCTCCAGATACTCCTTCAGCCTCTGGCCACTCTAGAATTACATCTTCAACCCTTTTTTGTTCTTTTGCTGTGTTCTTTCTTTGGGAAATTTTGTCCATACCCGTAACTTCTACCATCCTTATACCAGCTGATGATTCCTAAATCTGAGTTTCTGATCTTAACTTTCCTTCTAAACTCACAGAATTCTTGGACTTTCTTTCCTGGCAGACATAGGAAATAGCAATGCCTGTCACTGGTCTGCCTGTCCACAAATTCATATTCCAGTTAGTCATCTAAAACAGGCCTAGCCTCATTTGATACAAAATCTTCTTGGTATTTCTGAGAGCTAGAAAACCTATCAAATCATTTTCCCATCTGGTCTTACAGCCACGTTTATCTCTTACATGCCTAAGTCTGGCATACTTCACTCGCACTGTTCTCGGATATTGTGTTTGCTTTAACACGTCTATGCCTGTCCTCATGATGCTCCCTATATCTGGAATCCCTGCTCTAGCACACACATCAGTCTGTCAAGATCTTTTTCCTTATCCAAGGCCCAGATCAAATATCACTTCCTAAAATCATCCATGAGCTTCCCTACCTTTTTTAGCTTAATTTTGAGCCAGTAGGTTTCCTTATTGTCACACATTAATTTTTTCTTGGATCACAGCGGTTGTACAACTGTTTCCTCCTCTAAAGTATGAATTCTTTGAGGGCAGGGAAAGTATCTTATTTCTTTCTGATTCAGTACTCAGCATAACATCTTGAACTTTGTAGTTCTCAATAGATGTTTGAATTGAGCAATGGTGGCTCCATCTCACCTAATGTTTCAAATCTGTTCAGAGTGAGGAAATCCGCTGGCTTGATAAGATCTGTCAATTTTAGGAAGGGGATATAACTCATGTAGAAGATTAAAGATGATAACTAACACAAGAAGACAACATAGAGGAATTTGGAGAAGAAGGGATCTAAGATTTAAGTCATGAAAAAGGAAGGTGTGAGAAGAGGATTTTGAGTGTGAAAGAGAAAGAATTTGAAGAAAAGTAAGAATTGGCAGAGGAATGTGGCTTTGAAAACTAAATAGGGAAAAGTATATGCCAGAGTTTGGTGTTGGAGGATGAACCAGTACTGTGTTCAGAGGTGGCTGGCACTATGAAGAAAAATAAAATTGTTGATTTGGATTTCTAGTTTGATCCAATATAATGGGAAGCTGGTGAACAGGACGCCGGGGTGCTGGTTTTAACTCTTCCTCCTACTTAGCTGTGCGACTTCAGCAAGTCAGCTTCTCTTCATTGGTTTCCTCTTCTGTCGGTTGGATTATTTATCTGATAGAGGGTGATTTAATCTACCCACAGGTATTTCCAGAAGATGAAATAACAGATGTGGAACTAAAAATGGAAAATGGTAGAAGGCTTTAATATTCCAAGTCATTGCTATTTTTAATCCTACATATATTAACATTGTTTGTTGCTCTTTCCAATTTTTTTAATAATAACCTAGACAAATTGTCTTGTACGAATATATAAAAAATGGTTATTCTCTTTTAATTAATAAAAAGAGTAAAAAAGTTAGGTTTCTTATTTCTTATTAAATACTTTGTTATTTTAAACCAAAAAGAAATGAGACCTTTAAAAATTTATTTTAACGTAGTTTTTGATTACTTTAATTATGCTAAAAATCCGTAATATTGAAACAAAGTAAGATTTTATTAATTTTTAAGTAATTGTAGACATTAAAAGATTATATCTTTAAAACTCAGCTGAAAGTTTTTTTCAAAAATTTTATGTCAGAGGAAAAATATAACAAGAGTTTTGTTTGTCATGTGGATGTTGGCTAGTCTGGTCCAGATTTTAGCATAAAAAATTATTAGAAGTGTTACATCCTTTTAAAACAGGGAGCTCCGTTGAGTTAATTTATTTTCAAATTCTATTAGTAGTTTTATTTTGAAAATAACTAACTCATTATTGAGATAAAATAGACTTAAATCCAAAACTCTTGAGATTCATAGTTATTAGTATAGCAAAATCTCCACTTAAATGAAAATATATTTGAATTATGTTTTGCAAACTAAAATTTCATGAGTTATTTGAACATTATTTTGTATTTTATTCATCATTATTCCTCATGGGGTTTTTTTTTTTTGTTCCTTTTTTTTTTTTAACAGCCAGAAATCACTGTGGAAAATCTTCCCATTTATTTAAGACTTCAGAAACCATTACTTATTTTATTCAGTGATGGCAGCATAATTCCTCGGTATAAAAAAACAATATTGACGCTGGTAAAGGAGAAACACTTGGATTCTCTTACCCCTTGCTGGTTAAATCTGTAAGTATATTTTTATTTTTTAATATGCAAAAGGTAAAGTATAATTATTATTACATTTTCATTAGGAAATGAAACTCTCTAATTCTACCTTTGGAGTTAATATTATGGGACCAATGTCTACGTCATCGTGATATTTTAGTTAATTAAACTCCCTCGGATGGTCTAAGATGACCTTGTTTTAGAATGAATTCTGTTCTACAATAAATTTTTTTTGCTGTGTTTTAATTTTATATCAGCTTTATTGAAGTATAATTAACAAATAAAGTTTTAAGATATTTAAAGTGTACATTGTGATGATTTGATGTATGTATTGTGAAAGGATTCCTTCATCTAGTTAATTAACACATTCATCACCTTATATATATATACACACATACATAAATTTTTTGAAGGTGAGAACATTTAAGTTCTACTCTTTTAGAAAATTTCAATTATACAATATAGTGTTACCCAACTATAGTCACCATGTTTTACATTAGATCCTCAGACCTTATTCATCTTATAGCTGAAAGTTTGTACCCTTTACCAACCTCTCCCTGCCCCCCCCCCCCCCCCGCTAGCCCCTGGCAACCACTTTTCTACTCTCTGTGTCTATCTATGAGTTTGACTTTTTTTTTTTTAGATTCCACGTATAAGTATAACATATAACATGCAGTATTTATTTTTCTCTGTCTGGCTTATTTCACTTAGCATAATGCCTTTAAGATTCATCCATGTTGTAGCAAACGGCAGGATTTCCTTCTTTCTCATGGCTGAATAATAGTCCATTGTATATATTTACCACGTCGTCTTCCTCTGTTCCTCCGTTGACAGGTTGTTTCCATGTCTTGGCTATTGTGAATAATGCTGCAATGGAGATGGG
Organism: Diceros bicornis minor; assembly: GCF_020826845.1. Taxonomy (NCBI): domain Eukaryota; kingdom Metazoa; phylum Chordata; class Mammalia; order Perissodactyla; family Rhinocerotidae; genus Diceros; species Diceros bicornis. The sequence continues at coordinate 2,866,559 of NC_080763.1, read as the reverse complement.
AGTGCAGATAGCTCTTCAATATCCTGTTTTAATTTCCTTTACATGCATACCCAGAACTAGGATAGCTGGATCATATGGTAGTTCTATTTTTAATGTTTTAAGGAACCTCCATACTGTTTTCCACAATGGCTGCACCAATTTACATTCCCACCAACAATGCACAGGGTTCCCTTTTCTCCACAACCTCACCAACACTTGCTATCTCTTGTCTTTTTGATAATAGCCATCTAAAAGGTGTGAAGTGATATGGTGGTTTTGATTTGCATTTCCCTGATGATAAGTGATGTTGAGCATCTTTTCATGTACTTTTTGGCCATTTTTATGTCTTCTTTGCAAAATGTCTATTTAGTTCCTCTGCCCATTTTTAAATTGTTTTTTTTTTTTTAACTATTGAGTTATGTGAATTATTTTGGATAGTAACCCCTTATTAAATGTATGACTTGCAAATATTTTCTCCCATTCCATGGGTTGCCTTTTTATTTTGTTGATGCTTTCCTTTGCTGTGCAGAAGCTTTTTAGTTTGATGTAGTCCCACTTGTTTATTTTTGCTTTTGTTAGTTTTGCTTTTGCTGTCATACTATAAATTTTTTAAAGTAATAATTTTTCAGATTTTAAAAGTAATTGATGTTCATTGAGGAAAACTTGACAAATACAGAAAAATAAACATTGTGATATTTTGACATTTTTCCTTCAGGTCCTTTTTCTGTACTTCTGTATTTTTAAAATGCAGCCTAAAATGTTACAGAAAGTTTTCAGTGCATTCATCAACAGTATTTCCTGGTATGTTTTCTAGATGTTTGGCTTGTGTTACGTTTAATGTCTATGAACACAGTTCACATATATACACACTATCCATTGTTCAAATTAGTCAGAAGAAAGACATTTTATTTTTAACTCATTTGGAAAAAATACAAGAATGACGCAGTGTACATTTTTGCTGTGAAGAGTTCACTAACAGTACAACCCACTGCTTGAGACAAAATTTTCCCAGGTAATTATCCTTGTAGGTATCTCGGGGTAAAATGGTATTTTCCCTAATGTGGAATGTTCTGTATTAGGAAAACTAGGCATGTTAAACTTATGGTTTCCTTGTATGAACACAATTTTTAAAAATCTTTTTAATTTGAAATTAATCCCTTCTTTTTTCCTGAGAAAAGACACAATTTTGTTTGGAAAAGAAGTATTTATTATAGGTATCTTGTTATTTTATAGTTTGTAACCATTTAATTTTTGAGCTCACATGATCAGATACTTGACTAAACTTGGGAAGGAACTTATTGATTGTAGTAGGCCGAAATTGACAAGCCTTTGGACTATACCTGTTTTTCATTAAAACTTGCATTGACTGCCTCTTTTTCTCCTAAGAGAAACACAGTGCCCCATGTTAAAAGAAACTTTTCAATACTGTGATTACTGATAACATAGTTATATAGATCTCTTGGTTTTTAGGACAGCTCTTCATAAAATAAACTTATTGGCGTGATACTATATTTAAAGGTTAATGTTCTACAAACTGTTGCTTTCATTATTTTGTTGTAGAAAGAAATATTAATTAACATGTTGAATCGCTCCCTTTCCTAGAAAGAATACTCCTGTGGGGAGAGGAATCTTGCAGGTGTATTTTGATGCTCTACCTCCCCTTCCTCTTCTTCTTGTGGTGAATTTGCATTCAGGTGGCCAAGTATTTGCATTTCCTTCAGACCAGGATGTAACTGAACAAAACCTTTTATTGTGGCTTAAGAAATTGGAAGCAGGACTAGAAAGTCATATCAGTAAGTTTTCTGTTTTAATACACACAGTTCTGTATTTTGCTTCATACATTTTAAAACTTAAAGTATAGCTAAATGAAAGCTAGAATGAGTTGAATTGTAATGTTCATAAATATCCTAAATATTAATATGCTGATCGCATTGTACATGGGACAACTCCTAAGTGGTAGGTATTATTATCTACAGAAAATAAGTACCATTGTATTAACTTTAGTAATAAGAGCCAACATTTATTTATTTATTTATTTATTTAATTTTTTGTTTATTGCAGTAACATTGGTTTATAACATTGTATAAATTTCAGGTGTACATCATTATACTTCTATTTCTGCATAGATTACATCATGTTCACCACCCAAATACTAATTACAACCCATCACCACACACATGTGCCGAATTATCCCTTTCACCCTCCTCCCTCCCCCCTCCCCCATTCCCCTCTGGTAACCACCAATCCAATCTCTGTCTCTATGTGTTTGTTTATTGTTGTTATTATCTACGACTTAATGAAGGAAATCATATGGTATTTGACCTTCTCCCTCTGACTTATTTCACTTTGCATAATACCCTCAGTGTCCATCCATGTTGTCACAAATGGCTGGATTTCATCGTTTCTTATGTCTGAGTAGTATTCCATTGTGTATATATACCACATGTTCTTTATCCATTCGTCCCTTGATGGACACTTAGGTTGCTTCCAAGTCTTGGCTATTGTGAATAACGCTGCAATGAACACAGGGGTGCATGTATCTTTACGCACTGGTGTTTTCAAGTTCTTTGGATAAATACCCAGCAGTGGAATAGCTGGATCATATGGTAGTTCCATCCTTGATTTTTTGAGGAATCTCCATACTGTTTTCCATAGTGGCTGCACCAGTTTGCACTCCCACCAGCAGTGTATGAGAGTTCCCTTCACTCCACATCCTCTCCAACACATGTTGTTTCTTGTCTTGTTAATTATAGCCATTCTGACGGGCGTGAGGTGATATCTCATTGTAGTTTTGATTTGCATTTCCCTGATAGTTAATGATTTTGAACATCTTTTCATGTGTCTGTTGGCCATCTGTATATCTTCTTTGGAGAAACGTCTGTTCAGGTCTTTTGCCCATTTTTTAATCAGGTTGTTAGTTTTTTGTTGTTGAGATGCATGAGTTCTTTATATATTTTAGAGATTAAGCCCTTATCAGATGTATGGTTTGCAAATATCTTCTCCCAATTGTTCGGTTGTCTTTTCGTTTTGTTGATGGTTTCCTTTGCTGTGCAGAAGCTTTTTAGTTTGATGTAGTCCCATTTGTTTATTTTTTCTATTGTTTCTCTTGCCCGGTCAGACATGGTGCTTGAAAATATGTTGCTAAGACCAATATCGAAGAGCGTACTGCCTATGTTTTCTTCTAGAAGTTTCATAGTTTCAGGTCTTACATTCAAGTCTTTAATCCATTTTGAGTTAATTTTTGTGTATGGTGTAAGGTAAGGGTGTACTTTCATTTTTTTGCATATGGCTATCCAGTTTTCCCAACATTGTTTGTTGAAGAGACTTTCTTTTCTCCATTGTATGTTCTTGGCTCCTTTGTCAAAGATTAGCTGTCCATAGATGTGTGAGTTTATTTCTGGGCTTTCGATTCTATTCCATTGATCTGTGTGTCTGTTTTTGTGCCAGTACCATGCTGTTTTGGTTACTATAGCTTTGTAGCATATTTTGAAATCAGGGAGTGTGATACCTCCAGCTTTGTTCTTTTTTCTCAAGATTCCTTTACCTATTCGGTGTCTTTTGTTGTTCCATATAAATTTTAGGATTCTTTGTTCTATTTCTGTGAAAAATGTTGTTGGAACTTTGATAGGGATTGCATCGAATCTATAGATGGCTTTAGGAAGTATGGACATCTTAACTATGTTAATTCTTCCAATCCAAGAGCACAGAAGATGTTTCCATTTCTTTGTGTCTTCTTCAATGTCTTTCAGCAATGTTTTATAGTTTTCGGTGTACAGATCTTTCACCTCTTTGGTTAAGTTTATTCCTAGGTATTTTATTCTTTTTCTTGCAGTTGTAAATGGGACTGTATTCTTAATTTCTCTTTCTGCTACTTTGTTGTTAGTGTATAGAAACGCCACTGATTTTTGTATGTTGATTTTGTATCCTGCAACTTTACCGTATTCGTTTATTACTTCTAAAAGTTTTTTGTTGTATTCTTTAGGGTTTTCTATATATAAAATCCTGTCATCTGCAAATAGTGACAGTTTCACTTCTTCCTTTCCAATTTGGATCCCTTTTATTTCTTTCTCTTGCCTGATTGCTCTGGCTAGGACTTGCAGTACTATGTTAAATAGGAGTGGTGACAGTGGGCATCCTTGTCTGGTTCCTGTTCTTAGAGGGATAGCTTTCAGTTTTTCACCATTCAGGATGATATTAGCTGTGGGTTTGTCATATATGGCCTTTATTGTGTTGAGGTACTTTCCTTCTATCCCCATTTTATTCAGAGTTTTTATCATAAATGGATGCTGTATCTTGTCAAATGCTTTCTCTGCATCTATTGAGATGATCATGTGATTTTTATTCTTCATTTTATTAATGTGGTGTATCATGTTGATTGATTTGCAAATGTTGAACCATCCCTGCATACATGGAATAAATCCCACTTGATCATGGTGTATAATCTTTTTAAGGTATTGTTGTATGCCATTTGCTAGTATTTTGTTGAGGATTTTTGCATCGATGTTCATCAGTGATACTGGCCTGTAGTTTTCTTTTTTTGTGTTGTCCTTGTTTGGTTTTGGTATCAGGGTGATGTCGGCTTTCTAGAATGAGTTAGGGAGCTTCCCCCCTCCTCAATTTTTTGGAAGAGTTTGAGAAGGGTGGGTATTAAGTCTTGTTTGAATGTTTGGTAGAATTCACCAGGGAAGCTGTCTGGTCCTGGACTTTTATTTTTGGAGAGCTTTGTAATTATTGTTTCGATCTCCTTACTGGTGATTTGTCTATTCAAATTCTCTACTTCTTCTTGATCCAGTTTTGGAAGGTTGTATGATTCTAAGAATTTATCCATTTCTTCCAGATTGTCGAATTTGTTGGCATATAGCTTTTCATAGTATTCTCTTAGAATCCTTAGTATTTCTGAGGTGTCTGTTGTAATTTCTCCTCTTTCATTTCTGATTTTACTTATTTGTGCCTTCTCTCTTTTTTTCCTGGTGAGTCTAGCTAAAGGTTTGTCAATTTTGTTGATCTTTTCAAAGAGCCAGCTCTTGGTTTTATTAATTTTTTCTTTTGTTTTTTTGCTCTCCTTTTCATTTATTTCTGCTCTGATTTTTATGATTTCCCTTCTTCTACTGATTTTGGGCTTTGTTTGTTCTTCTTTTTCCAGTTCCTTTAGGTGCATTGTTAGATTGTTTATTTGAGATTTTTCTTGTTTGTTGAGATAGGCCTGTATTGCTATAAACTTCCCTCTTAGAACTGCTTTTGCTATGTCCCATGAATTCTGGCATGTTGTGTTTTCATTTTCATTTGTCTCCAGGTATTTTTTGATTTCTTCTTTGATTTCTTCGTTGACCCAGTCATTGTTCAGTAGCGTTTTGTTTAATCTCCACGTATTTGTGGCTTTTCTGATTTTCTTCCTATAGTTGATTTCTAGTTTTATACCCTTGTGGTCAGAGAAGATGCTTGGTATTATTTCAATCTTCTTAAATTTATGTAGACTCGTTTTGTGGCCTAATATGTGATCAATCCTGGAGAATGTTCCATGTGCATTTGAAAAGAACGTGTATTCTTCAGTTTTTGGATGGAATGCTCTGTATATATCTACTAGGTCCATCTGTTCTAGTGTGTCGTTTAAGGCCAGTGTTTCCTTATTGATCTTCTGTTTGGATGATCTATCCATTGGTGTAAGTGGAGTGTTAAAGTCCCCTACTCTTATTGTGTTACTGTCTATTTCTCTTCTTATGTCTGTTAATAATTGCCCTATATATTTAGGTGCCCCTACATTGGGTGCGTAGATATTTACAAGTGTTATATCCTCTTGTTGGGTTGTTCCCTTGATCATTATTTAATGCCCTTCTTTGTCTCTTTTTACAGTTTTTGTTTTAAAGTCTATTTTGTCTGATATGAGTACTGCTACCCCAGCTTTCTTTTCATTGCCATTTGCGTGGAGTATCGTTTTGCATCTCTTCACTTTCAGTTTGTGAGTGTCTTTAGATCTGAAGTGTGTCTCTTGTATGCAGCATATATATGGGTCTTCTTGTTTTGTTATCCAATCAGCCACCCTATGCCTTTTAATTGGATCATTTAGTCTATTGACGTTTAAAGTAGCTATTGATAAGTATGTACTTACTGCCATTTTTTAACTTTTTTTCTCAGTGTTTTAGTAGTCCTTCTCTGTTCCTTTCTCCTTCTATACAGAATTGATGGTCTCTTTAGTTTGACCTCTGTCTGTAAGCTCTGCTCTTTAACTCCCCTCCTCCCTCCTTTTATGTTTTTGATATCATATCTAACCTCTTTTTTGTGCATTTGTATCCACTACCCTCTTATCATGGAAATAGATAATTTTTCCTATTTGTGGTTTTCTCTTTTCCCCTTAAATCAGTCCCTTTAACATTTCTTGTAGCACTGGTTTCTTGGTGACAAACTCCTTTAATTTTTGCTTGTCTGGGAAATTTTTGATTTTTCCTTCCATTTTGAATAATAATCTTGCTGGGTAGAGTATTCTTGGCTGTAAGTTTTTTCCTTTTAGCACTTTAAATATACGTTGCCACTCTCTTCTAGCCTGTAAGGTTTCTGCTGAGAAGTCAGCTGATAGCCTTATGGCGTTTCCTTTGTATGTAACTTGACATTCTCTTGCGGCTTTTAGGATTCTCTCTTTATCTTTAATTCTAGACATTTTGATTATGATGTGTCTTGTTGTGGGCCTCTTTGGGTTTATCTTCTTTGGGGTTCTCTGTGCTTCCTGTACCTGGATGTCTGTTTCCTTCCTTAGGTTAGGGAAGTTTTCATCTATTATTTCTTGAAATAGATTCTCTGCCCCTTTGTCTCGCTCTTCTCCTTCCGGGACAACTATAACACGGATGTTAGTGAGCTTGATGTTGTCCCAGAGGTCCCTTAGACTGTCCTCACTCTTTTTAACTCTTTTCTCTTTTACCTGTTCAGCTTGTGTAATTTCTTCTAGTCTTTTGTCCAGCTTGCAGATCTGTTCTTCTGTATCCTCTACTCTGCTTTTGAGTCCGTCTAGCTAATTTTCCATTTCCAGTATTGTATTCTTCATTTCTGATTGGTTTTTTTATATCTTCCATTTCTTTGTTGACACTCTCACTGAGTTCATCTATTCTTCTCCCCACATCAGTGAACATCCGTAACACTCTTAGTTCGAACTCCCTGTCGGGTAGGTTCCTCATTTCTGTTTCACTTAGTTCCTTTTCTGGGGTTTTGTCCTGTTACCTTACTTGGAATGTATTCCTTTGCCTCCTCATTTTGCCTCTTTCCCTGTGCTTGTGTCTACATATTAGGTAGGTCAGCTACGTCTCCTGCTCTTGGATAGGTGACTTTATACAAGTGATGCCTTAGGAGTCCTGCAGTGTGCTTCCCTCAGTTCTCAATGTTCCAGGGGTGACCCCTAGGTGGGTTACGTGTGTCCTTCTGTTGTGGCCTGTTTGCCCTCCCTGTAGGTGCCCAGGGAGGCCGAGTTATGCTCCTGGTCAGCTGTTGTAATGCTCAGCTTCTTCTAGTTGTTGTGGGCCCTTCAGTCTCTTTATCAGGTGTGGGGAGCCCCAGCTAAGTTGGCTGCTAATTCTAATACCACGTTTGTGTTGCAGTATTTCTTTTAAGTGAGTAGGCCCCCAGTGTGGCAGGTTGTTAGGCTTAGGGGCTTACAATTGCTATAAGCCTCCAGCCTTTAGGTCTCTTGTCAGCTCTCTGAGGATTGCAGCTGGGTGGGGCTGGCCTCAGGCACGGGAGCACCCAATTGTTTCAGGCTTTGGAAGGTGGGGCAAACCCCCTATGTGGGTCTTTGAGAAGCACAAGTCTTCTGCAGCTGACAAGCCCTGCCGCCCACAGGTCCACACACACAGTCAACACAGTCCTGCCTTGTGTGCACGCCCCGACCTCCTGAAGCAGACCCAGTCTCTGCACGGCAGGAGCCCCACACACTCCACCACTGCCCCACACTTTCCACCTGCTCCCTGTGCATGCCCTGCCCCACTGAAGTGGGCTCAGTTGCCAGGCTGCAGAGAATCCAGTTACCAATCTATGCAGGCCCACAAGTTGCCTGAGGGCTTGTTGTTGGGTGGGGCCAGTCTGTAGGGTGGGCTGCCCGCCCTGGCTGAGCTCTGGCTGAGCTGGATTATTTTTTTCCCCCAAAGCCCCAGTAGATAGTTGTATGTCATACCTGCACATCCTTCTAGTTGCTGTATGTGGGACACGGCCTCAGCATGGCTGGAGAAGCGGTGCATCGGTGCGTGCCCGGGATCCGAACCCAGGCCGCCAGCAGTGGAGCGCACGCACTTAACCGCTAAGCCTCAGGGCCGGCCCATGGCTGAGCTGGATTAAATCGGTGCTCTAGTGGGTTGGGCAGACCTGAGCTAGCAGGACCCAGGGAGAACTCCAATGGCGTCTGTGTCAGCACAACCACACCCGGCCACAACAGTGGCCGCCTCCAATGTCCCAGTCCCTGGCGAGGTCTCACCTGTTACTGAGATGCACTCAGGGCCTATCAGGTGAGTCTCTTTTCACCAAAGCACTATGCACCTTTCTTTCTGGTGATTTTAGGATGCTTTCTGATACGGGTGAGTTTGCGCGTGGGCCCTTTAAGAGCCGGTTTTAATTTCTTTGTCAACCAGCTTTTCTGGGGGTACTCCCCAATGGTTTAGTAGCAGGCAAAGTCACATATTATGCCACTGGTCTCAATTTTGCTGGGTCCACAAAATGCCTACCGCGGGGCCTCTCCCTGGCTCAGGGCCCCGCACGTCTAGGGAGGCTGCATACCTGTGGGCAGCTCCCAGGTGGCTGTGAATCTGGCGGCTTGTGAGGGCAGCGTTTTTTCTCTCCAGAAGGGAGTTTCTGCCTCTTCCACCTCAATTAGGATTGTCCTGTGTTACAGGAGTTCCTCTTATCCAGTTTTCAGTTCTGTCTCAGGTAATTTTTCCACGAGTAGTTGTAACTTGGCTGTCTCCGCGGGAGGAGGTGAGTTCAGAGTCTGCCTACGCCGCCATCTTGAGTTCTCTCCAGCCAACATTTATTGAATGTTTATTAGGTGTCTAGCACAATGCTAAGTGATTCATGTGCATTATCTCATGTAGTTCTCATAAGGGTCATGTGAAGTATTATTACCTGTAGAAGAGTTAAGTAACTAGTTCAAAGTTGTATAACTAACCAGTAAATGAGGAAGCTTCGATTCTAACTTTGATCTCTCTTACTCCAGAGCCAGAATTTTGAACCACAAGAAAATAGATCCTGGCCCAGAATTTATGATGCTGGCTTATGAAATGCCATAGTCTCTACTTTTCTAAAACATATGTGAATTTATACGTGTGTTATAGATGTGTATGCTAATTTATATACAGTTGTGGCAACAACATGCCTGTTGCTCTAATTTAAATAAGTTAACATGTAATAACCCAAATCGTTGGTATATTGAGGAAATAGTGTGAAATTTGATTTAATGAAAAATCTGCTAAGGTACTATCCAAGGATTTTGTTATTATTTACCAGATGAACTATATTATAATCATATTTTGACACTATTCCATGACAGAGTCCTGAAATAAGGGGAGGGTGTGTGTGTGTATGTGAATATATATGAATACGTATACACATAATTCTGGTGTACAAACTCCAATTATGTGTTCTATTGTCTCTCAGCCAGCATGCATAGTGTGAATCTACCGTTATGTATATTTGTATGTATTTAATCAGACACTTGATTTTATTTTATGTCAATCATTGCAGCACATCTGTTCTTCCCAGGTGGTCTGCTTCATTTCTATTAAGTTAGGCAATTTTAACTTAATTATTATGTTTAAGTAGCCTATAGATGTTATTTTGATATTGAAATATAATTCATATACCATGAAATTCACCCTTTTAAAGTGTACAATTCAGTGGTTTTTAGTATGTTCACAAGGCCATGCAACCATTACCATTACTGAATTCTAGAACATTTTCATCACCCCAAAAAGAAACTCCATACCCATTAGCAGTCACTCCCCATTCTCCCCTCCCTCCATCCTCTGGCAACCACTAATGGATTTGCCTAATTGGACATTTCATATAAATAGAATCATATAACATGTGGCTTTTTTGTCTGGCTTCTTTCACACAGCATAGGTTTCAAGGATCATTCATGTTATAGCATGAATCAGAATTTCATTCCTTTTTATGAATGAATAATATTCCTTTGTGTGGATAGACCACATTTTGTGGCTCCATCAGTTGACGGACATTTGAGTTGTCTCCACTTTTTTCCTATTTTGAATAATGCTGCTGTGAACATTCATATACATGTTTTTGCATCTGTCAAATACACAGATGCCTTATGCCAGTAGCACAGTCTTGAATACTGCAGCTTTGTAGTAGATTGTAAATTGGGAAATTTGATTTCTCCAACTTTGTTCTTCATTTCCAAGATTATTTTGGCTATTCTGGGTCCTTTTAGATGGTATTTTTAAGTTGTAATTTTTGGAGATAATTTATTAATTTTAATATTTTCCTAGGAAATGTGAAAAATTACTTAATTAAATTGACTGTTTTATTTAAGTTGTAATCTGGAAGGGGGCCTTTCTGTGGTTAACGCTCATCTCTGAGTGATAGCCATACAGTATAGGGGTGCTTTCAGTTGTAGCTCTTGAACTCTTCTGATAGTCTGTGTTCACTTCTCTATCTGCATGGCTATTTTACAGAATCAGATGAGTGTTGTCATTGTGCAGCTGCTGTGCCACAGAGGCCCCATGGGCTCTCACTAAGTCAGATTGGTTTATATGTAGCTAGGGCCAGAGTAGCTCTCAAATTGAATTGCTTTAAAACAGGTGGTGATGTTCAAAGACACAGAAACCTGAGCTTATGACCCAGCCTGTTTGATTACTGACTGTGGCTCTAGGCAAGTCTTTCTTTGTTTCCTCCTCTACAACTATAAAATGAGATTATTTCCTACTCTGACTACGTAGTTATTTTAAAAATCAAAATTGTGTATGCAAAGGCACTTTGTCAAGTGTAAAATCTGAAGTATTATCATTATTTGTGTAAAGATCCTTTCCTACAAGAAGCATTCTCGGGGGCTTTGATTCTTCACCTCAAACCATTACCAAGAGGAAAGAATCAGAATCATTCTTCTGAGTTTCCTGAGAGACTGGTATATCTTCCATTGCAATTTTGTTAATGAATGCCTTTGCCAACTTATTCTTTGAGGGGTTTCCATTATTTCTTTGTATCACTGCTCCTGTTGTTAAGTTATTCCAGCAGCCTCTAAAGCACAGAAAAAGCAAACTGGGCAGTACTTTTTTGTATTGGATGCTGTCTTCTATGCTGGCAGGAGCTGCTCTCACGCTCATTGGGTGATGGCTCTTGATGTGTTGCAGCCTCTCGTGGAATAGCCTGGGTCTGTGACACAGTGCCACAGCTGTCTGCTTCAGCTTGCTTGTTGCACATCTTAATTTCTGTGAAACTGTGATCACTGGCTATTCTTATTTGAGATTTACACTTAACTGTGGTCAAGTTCCCTGACCTTTCTAGGCCTTGGTTTTCTTATCTATAAAATTGGGATGATAATTGTACTTACCTCATGGGGTTATAAAGATTAAATGGGTAATGCCTGATATATAGTAAAGGCTTAATAAATGTTAGCTATTATTATTATTATTACTAATTTGATAATAATGTATTTATTACTCATGTATGGTGAGAGTACAGTTTTATTTGCAATTGAAAACTTTAAGACCTGTGTAGGGTTCACTCAGCAAATGATAGGCAGAATTGTGATGGCCAGTTTCAGGCATTTTGTCATCATCTCAGACCACTAGGCTGCAGTGTTTACTTTAAAAAATAAACGTTGCTAAATACGTGCTATGCTTTAAATTGGACTTTTCTTAGAGATACTTAATATCTTTAACAAAGATACTTTATCTGAATATTGCAAACTACAAACAGTTATTCTAACCTCCTACCTATTCATTATATTCAAGAAAATAGTCTATTCATTTGTCACTTTTGAATCTGCTAACCTGGCAACAGAAATTTGAAACATCAGTTACAGGGGTAGCCTAAATGTAATACCCTGCTGATGTTCCATTTACTAGCATTTCATATAACTGAGTCTGAGTGAAGAAATTATATGTCAGTAAGTAGAGTATGGATATACTACCTATGTATTTATGCAGATTTTTGTTTGAGCTTTAATTCACTCTAGGAAATTAGAATTTATATGAATCTCCTAAGATTTTAAAGATATTTATTTGGTTTAAGAGAGATGCTCAAGTTTGTATTTTATGAATATTTATTTTTATTTTTTTTCATTTAACAATGTAAAGATTCTTTTACTGGAATTTATTTTTTAAATGTTAGCACATTTAATTATATAGTTTATTTCTCAGAATAGTATTTTAAATGGGCAACTAAATTCTAAAATTGTTTTGTAAAAACTGTCTACTAAATGGAGAAAAGTTAGCTAATTTGTCTCATATATATGTTATCAGCTTAAATCAGTTTTCCTCTTCAAAAGATCAATGTTTTAAAATAATGTTAAGATTCATTAGCGTGAAGCCCATCTAAGAAGTTACCCAATCACTGTCTGTTTATAGTACAGTTGATTCTATAGCAATTTTTAATTATTCCTTGTCTACAGTTACTTTTATAAAATGAACTTGTTTTCAAAAGGTGTGTGCAAAGGATGTTAATCAAAAGCTTGAAAAACAAAAATGCTTTAAAGTGAAAGGAAATACATATTTATTTTTTTATTATTTAGACAAGTATGTTCCAAAAATGTTTTGAAATTATTCATAGAAAATAGTTCCAGTTCTTTTGGCTAAAGACAGGGGTAGGGAAGGAAGCAGGAGGCTTTTTCATTTTAACTTGTATCTGTCTGTGTGTAATCTCATTGCACATATTGCTGTTTTTTAAAACCTCCACAGGGTTAACTGGCAGTGAGATTATGGACCTTTTGTTTTTTTTCCTATTAATACTAACCTTTCTCTAGAATGTAATAGCTTGCAAATGTAATATAAAAAATGGAAATGGCTAGGGGGCTGACCCAGTGGCATAGTGGTTAAGTTCACACACTTTGCTTTGGTGGCCTGGGGTTCGCAGGTTCGGATCCCTGGCGCGGACCTATACACTGCTCATCAAATCATACTGTGGTGGCATCCCACAGACACAATAGAGGAAGACAGGCACAGATATTAGCTTGGGGTTAATCTTCCTCAGGGGAAAAAAAAAAAAAGGAAAACTGGCAGCCGATGTTAGCTCTGGGCCAATCATCATCAGCAAAAAAAAAAAAAAAAAAAGGAAAATGGCTAATAATGATAAATGTATCAAGTTCCTTAGATAAGTAAAACTGATAAAGCCTTCACTCTTACAAATATATTTTTCAAAATAAACCATTTTCTAGTATATTTATGTGATGATTTTTTGTCTGTTCATCTTTAACCCCTGATTGTATCTTCCTTTCAGCAATTTTACCTGCTCAGGAATGGAAACCTCCTTTTCCTGCTTATGATTTTCTAAGTATGATGGAAGCTGCAGCATCTCGACGTTCCACTAGGGAAGGTCCTGAGTGTGTGAAAGAGACTGATGTGCAGGAGAGTCATGAAGAACAACATGAAGATAAACCAGCAATCAGAGATGAACCAACTGAAACGTTGAGAATAAAGCATTGGAATAGAAGTAACTGGTTTAAAGAAGCAGAAAAATCATTCAGGCATGACAATAAAGAGTTATGATGCTCAAAGTGAGCTAATGTCCTAGGGCTGTGGAGAGCTTTCCAAAGTCTTTTTGGCTTATTTGATAGACTTAAGAATTTATTTCATTAAAAAATAATGCTAAATCATTTCCAGTTTCTAGACCATTGCTGTCCAATAGAAATATAATGTGAGCCATATATGTAATTTAGAATTTTTTAGTAGCCATATTTAAAAAAAGTAAAAATGAGCAGGTGAAATTAATTTTAATAATATATTTCACCCAGTAAGTATACCCAAAATAGTTCAGTTAACATAAAAATTATGAGATATTTTACATTCTTTTTTCATATCAAGTCTTCAAAATCTAGTGCATATTTACACTTACTGCACATCTCTCTTCAGAGTAGCCACAGATGGCTGGTGACTACTGTATTGACAGCTCGGCTCTAGACAAAGACTGGTGTAATTAATTTAACTTAGTTCTAGTCATGATGTATTTTTAACTAAAATATAGATGTAACTCTAATCACAGCTGACTCCCAATGGAATCCTACAGCTGGCAGTTGTATTTACTTTGCTGTGGACATGATGTTTCTTAACCAGAGAGCAGTTTTGCCCACCAGGGAACTTTTGACAATGTCAAGAGACATTTTTGATTAGGGGTGCTACTGACATCTATCTAGTGTGTAGAAGCTGGGGATGCTGCTAAACACCCTACAGTGCGTTGGACTGGTTCCCACAACAAAGAATTGTCCTGCCCAAATGTCCATAGTGCCGAGGTTGAGTAACCTTGTGTTAACCTAACCTGTGGCACGGTGAACTCCCTGAATTTTCTTGTTCTGCTCAGTTATCGTGTTTGAAAAAATCTTGGATATTAAAGATAAATATTAGGTAGTCTTATCCTGATTATTATCTGGACACAACCTTATCTGTTCTTACAAATTCTTTTTATAATGTTTTCAAAAAGTAGTATGATAACACTAAAAAGGACTCAGAGAGATATATATCACAATATAATATATATATTGTATTATATATATTCTGTTATATATCATATAGTAGAATGTATAATGATTCTCATATAAAATATATAATTCTCATATATATAAATATGTATAAGAATTTTAAAACCTGCTCTTATTTCTACAAGTTATATTGCTAAATTTCAGCTTGAACAGGAATTAAACATTTTGCCATTCTCACATGTAATATATTTCATTGTAACGTTGAGCATTTGCTACTCTCCATACCCCCTCCTTGAAATTTTTCCTGTAGCATGTAATGTGTATTATTTTAGTTCATTCTCATTTGTTCTTATTTCTAACATGGGAGATATGAGAGTGAACTTTAAATACAGTTTGTAGTAATAAAACAACATCAGCCTAACCATTAGAAAATGCTAATTAGCTAAAGCACATAGAAATGTGAAATTGATTAGTCATTGTACCATAGCCAGCAATTTTGACCATTATTAATACATGTTCTTTTAATAATTTTAAATAAAGTATCTGGATTTCAGGCTACCTTCAAAAGTTTCCTCTAGCCTCTGTCATGCCCTCTATTGGACCACTTACCCTATATCAGTTGGGTGTTTTTGGTTGTAAGCAACAGAAATTCAACTTTGGTTAACTCAAGCAAAATGGGAATATTGGGTAATTGACAGAGTTAGAAGAAAAATTAAGCCATGCTTTGAAAATATAGAAACCAAGGATATTCTGGGATCGATGTAGCAGGAACTAACAGCTCAGTGATGAATCAGTTTTGACTATTTTTCTATCTTTTGTGACTCAGGGAGTCCTGGGCAAGTTGATTAGCAGAAGAGTAGACACTTGAATTGGCAGCCTTAACCAGACTTCTATAAGGCAGAAGAGAGAAATCTCACAAAATAAATCTGGATTCTGTTTACCAGAAAAGTTTACAGTGAATGTGGAGAGGGTATCCTCATGACACCATTTGTTGTTCTCTCTGTCCTTTGCATCCTTTTCAGGTCTTTCTGCCACATCCTCCTGTCCATTTTTGAGAGCTTCAGAGGCCCTCTCTCTACCCTCAAGTGGTTGTAGTTTTCCTCCCTGATCCTCTGTAAGACTTGGTGGCCAGTGTATATGTACATTGTGCATAACATCTCATCCCTCATGAGTCAGATTCTTTCACCCTTTCCTGCCTCACCTGTGCTGGAAGGTAAACATCTTTGCTTCCAGCGCTTGTGATGAAATATTCTTGGAGTTCATTACTCAAGTGTATGCTTCTTTTAAAAACTAATTAAACGTGTGTATAAGCCAAACAATAAGAGTTTGAAGATCAATAAGGTCTGTCTTTGGCAATAGAAAGTAATCAAGTAGTTATACTCTGGGAGCTGTGCTTCCACCTGAAACCAAGAACTGAGGAGTTAAAAACCTTCCCTAGAGCAAAAACTTTAAGACAAGCTTTGCTAACTGCAGTTGTGCATATTCAACATAATCAACTGCTGTTCAAAACTAACCAGGCCTGGGGCCGGCCTGGTGGCGCAAGCGGTTAAGTGCGCGTGCTCCACTGCAGCGGCCCAGGGGTTGCCGTTTCAGATCCCGGGTGCACACCGACGCACCGCTTGGCAGGCCATGCTGTGGCAGCGTCTCATATAAAGTGGAGAAAGAGGGGCACAGATGTTAGCCCAGAGCCAGTCTTCCTCAGCAAAAAAAGAGGAGGATTGGCAGATGTTAGCACAGGGCTGATCTTCCTCACAATAAAAAACAAAAAAAACTAATCAGGCCTTTCTGTCCCTCCTTAGTATGTGAGTAAGCTGTCTTTCCCAGGAAGTCAAGGTCTAGATGCCAAGATTCAGCCTCACAAGGCCAAATGCAGGCTGACGATAAAAACTAACCAGAAAAGTCCAGACAGTCAAGGAAAAAGAAATTCAGTCTTCGAGGCCAAATGCATGCTGGTGGGAAGGTGCCAACTGGCCCAGCCACATGCTCCCCTCCCCTAGTTAAACACCCCAGCACATGCTCCCCCTCCCCTACCTAAAACCCCTTTTTTCATTTGAGGAGATGGATCTGAGTTCTAACTGCTGTCTCCTGGTCTGATTGCCTTTTGATAATTAAAAACACCCCTTTCCTTGCCACAAGCCTGGCATTTCCAGTTTTTGGCCCTCCTGTGCAATGGGTAAGTGAACCTGTGTTTGTGTTCAGTAATACATGTAAGATGTGGAAAGATGAAGAGAATGTTGCTCTCATTCTAACAACAAGAAAGAAAAATCACTTATACCCATCAGAGAAGGCAACCAAAGGAACTGAATTCTAGGGCGACAAACCCTTTCAAGGAGAGACAGGTGATACATGACTTTTTAACCTTTGGCAGAGAATAGGAGGCTGCCAGTAAAACAAGTAAGAAGAAACTATCAAGAATTTGGGAGAGGAGATGGTGTCAAGATGGCAGTGGTAGGTGGACTCTCAACTCATCTCCTCCCATGGACACGATGAATTTACAACTATTCTTGGAACAATTACCCCTAAGAGAGAACTGAAAACTGGATAAAAAGAACTTCCACAACAAGGGACAGTGCTAACTGAGGTGGAAGAGGCAGAAAATTCCTTTCTGAGGAGAAAAAGCCACCTTCTAGCCGTGACACTTGACAGCCAGCTGGAAACAACCTTAAGGTATGAAGCCTTCCCTGGAGGAGTGGGGAATCAGAGCAGGGGAGCGTTAGCACAATAAGTAGCTTTTGGACTCAGCACAACTGAGACAAGTGTCACAGTACTTGGCATTGCTGGCTATTAACTACAACGGGGAATACCCCCAGAAAGTCTATTGGACATAAGTGGAAAAAAAGCCTGCTCTTAAAGGGCCCATGCACAAATTCACCCATTTTGGAAAGCAACCTAAAATCACCAGAATGAAAGGGGCACAGTCCTTTAGTGAAAAGAGGCTCACCTGATAGGCTTTGGGTGCATCCCAGTGAGAGGTGAGACCTCTCCAGGGACTGAGATGTTGGCGGCAGCCATTATTGTGACCTAGTACAGGAGTGTTGACACAGACGCTGCCAGACACCATTGGAGATCTTCCCCTGGCCTGTTAGCGCAGGGGTCTGCCCCACCCATTAGAGTACCGAGTTAATCCAGCTCAGCCAGGGCAGGCAGCCCAGCCTAGGGACTGGTCTCACCCAACAGCAAGCTCTCATGCAAATTGTGGGCCCACATAGGCAGGGTGTGTGGAATGTCTATAAACAGGCAAGTGGATCTGCCTCTGTGGGGCAGGGCATGCATGAGGGGCAGGCCTGCATTTGTGGAGTGTGTGGGGCTTCTGCAGTGGAGTGAGTAGTTCCACTGCAGTGGGGTGAGTGGGTCCAGTCCAGTGGGTTGGGGCATGTTCTCAGGGCAGGACTGTGTTGACAGGGTGTGTGGCAGTGCAGGCAGTGGGGTTTGTCAGCTGCAGCAGACTTGTGCTTCTCAAACAGCCACATAGGGGATTGATCCCACATTCTAAAGGCTGAAACAGTGGGCTGCTGCCATGCCTGGGTCCAACCCCGCTTAACTGGAACCCTGAGAAAGCTAACAGCCTTGAAGGCCAGAGGCCTATAGCAATTCTAAGGCCTTGAGCCTTGCAGCCAGCCATGGTGGGGGCCTACTCGCTTAACAGAAAAACTGCAACAGGAATGTCCTATTAGACCTTGCAGCCAATGGTGCTGGGGCTCCTGTTCCTGATAAAGTGACTGAAAGGACCATCGCAGCCGGACAAAGCTGAGCATTACAACCAGACAGCAAGAGGGACAGCCTAGCCTTCCAGGGCAGCTGCAGCAAGAACAACCCTCCCATAACAGAAGGACACATGTACACCACACATAGGACACTCCTGGCACATTTGGAACTGGTGATGAGAGGAAGGTACACTGCTGGGACTCATGAGGCATCTCTTATGTAAGGCCACTTCTTCAAGATCAGTTGTAGATGATCTACCTAATACATAGATACAAGCACAGAGAAAGAGGCAAAATGAAGAGACAAAGGGATGCATTTGAAGTAAAGGAATAGGACAAAACCCCCAGAAAAAGAATTAAATGACACAGAAATAAACAATCTACCTGACAGAGTTCAAACAGAGTTGTAAGGATGCTCACTGATCTTGGGAGAATGGATGAACTCACTGAGAACTTCAACAAAGAATTGGAAAATATAAAAAAGAACCAATCAGAAATGAAGAATACAATACTGGAAATGAAAAATTCACTAGAGGGACTCAAAAGCAGCATAGATGACACAGAAAAATGGGTCAGCAAGCTGGACAAAAGACTAGAGGAAATCAGCCAAGATGAACAGATACAAGAACAATTAAAAAGAACAAGGAAAGTCTAAGGGACCTCTGGGACAACATCAAGCACACTAACATCCATGTCCTAGGTGTCCCAGAAGGAGAAGAGAGAGACAAAGTGGCAGAGAATCTATTTGAAGAAATAATAGCTGAAAACTTTACTAACCTAAGGAAGGAAGCAGACATCGAGGTACAGGAAGCACAGAGAGCACCAAAAAATGTAAAGCCAAAGAGGCCCACACCAAGACACATCATAATTAAAATGTCTAGAATTAAAGAGAGAATCCTAAAAGCTGCAAGAGAAAGGCAACAAGTTACATCCAAAGGAAACACCATAAAGCTATCAGCTGACTTCTCAGCAGAAACCTTACAGGCTAGAAGAGAGGTAATATATATTTAAAGTGTTGAAAGGAAAAAACCTATAGCCAAGAGTACTCTGCCTGGCAAGGTTATCATTCAGGACGGAAGTAGACATAAATAGTTTCCCAGACAAGCAAAAACTAAAGGAGTTTATCACCAAGAAATCAGCTTTACAAGAAACGCTAAAGGGAGTTATTTAAGTGGAAAAGAGAAGACCACAAATAGGAATAAAAAATTATCAGGGGCTGGCCCCGTGGCGTAATGGTTAAGTGCGTGTGCTCCACTGCTGGCAGCCTGGGTTCAGATCCCAGGCATGCACCAATGCACCACTTGTCAGGCTATGCTGTCGTGGCATCCCATATAAAGTGGAGGGAGATGGGCACGGATGTTAGCCCAGGGACAGTCTTCCTCAGCAAAAAGAGGAAGATTGGCATGGATGTTAGCTCAGAGCTGATCTTACATACACACAAAAAAATTATCAAAAAACTAAAAAATAAAAAATCAATGGTAAAGGCAAATATATAATAAAGGTAGCAGATCAACCATCTATGAGCTAATATAAGGGTCAAAAGAGAAAAGTACTAAAATTATCTATTTCCATGAGAAGAGAGTAATGGAAACTCACACAAAGAGTTTAGATATGATATCAAAAACATAAAATGTGGGAGGAGGGGAGTAAAAGAGTAGAGCCTTTAGCAAGAGGTCAAACTAAAGAGACTATCAACTTAATGTAGATTGCTATATACATGGGATATTATATATGAACCTCATGGTAATCACAAACCAGAAACCTATGGTAAATACACAAAAAATTAAGAGAAAGGAACCCAAGCATAATACTAAAGAAAACCATCAAACCACAAGGGAAGAGAGCAAGAGAAGAAGAAAGGAACAGAGAAGAACTACTAAAACACCCAGAAGAAAAGTAGCAAAATGGCAGTAAGTACATTCTTATCAATAATGACTTTAAATGTCAATGGACTAAATGCTCCAATCAAAAAGCATAGGGTGGCTGATTAGTCCTGCCTAAAAGAGAAGACCCATATAAATGCTGCACTCAAGAGACACACTTCAGACCTAAAGACACTCAAACTGAAAGTGAAGTGATGGAAAAAAGTACTCCATGGAAATGGCAATGAAAAGAAAGCTAGGGTAGCAATCCTCATCTCAGAGAAAACAGACTTGAAAACAAAAACTAACAAGAGACAAAGAAGGGCACTACATACTGATGAGGGGAACAATCCAACAAGAGGATATAACACTTGTAAATACCTATGCACCCAACATAGGACCACTTAAATATATAAAACAATTATTAACAGACATAAAAGTAGAAATAGTGACACAATGATAGTTGGGGAGTTTAACACTCCACTTACATGGATAGATCATCCAAACAGAAGATTGATAAGGAAACATTGACCTTAAATGACACATTAGACCAGATGGACTTAGATATATACAGTACATTCCATCCACAACCCACAGAATACACATTCTTTTCAAATACAGATGGAAATTCTCCAGGATAGATCACATATTAGGCCACAAAACAAGTCTCCATAAATTTAAGAAGATTGAAACCAAGCATCTTTTTTGACCACAACAGTATGAAACTAAAAATTAGCTGCAGGAAGAAAATCAGAAAAGCCTCAAATATGTGGTGATTAAACAAAATGCTAGTGAACAACGTTTGGGTCAATGAAGAAATCAAAGGAGAAGTCAAGAAATACCTGGAGACAAATGAATATGAAAATGTGACATGCCACAATTTGTGGGTTACAGCAAAAGTGGTTCTAAGAGGGAAATTTATAGCAATGCAGGCCTATCTCAACAAACAAGAAAAATCTCAAACAACCTAACAGTACACCTAAAGGAACTGGAAAAAGAAGAACAAACAAAGACCAAAATCAGTAGAAGGAAGGAAATAATAAAAATCAGAGCAGAAATAAATTGAGACCAAAAAAAGTAGAAAAAAATTAAACTAAGAGCTGGTTCTTTGAAAAGATAAAGTTGACAAGTGTTTAGCTAGACTCACCAAGAAAAAAAGAAAGAAGGCTCAAAATCAGAAATGAAAGAGGAGAAATTACAATGGACATCTCAGAAATAGAAAAGATTATAAGAGACTACTATGGAAAGCTAAATGCCAACAAATTGGATAATCTAGAGGAAATGGAAAAATTCTTAGAATTATACAACCTTCCAAAACTGAATCACGAAGAACTACAGAATTTGAATAGACCAATCACCAGTAAGGAGATTGAAACAGTAATCAAATACCTCCCAAAAAATGGAGGTCCAGGACCAGATGGCTTCCCGAGTGAATTCTACCAAACGTTTAAAGAAGACTTAACCTATCCTTCTCAAATTCTTCCAAAAAATTGAAAAGGAGGGGACGTTTTCTAACTCATTTTACAAAGCCAACATTACCCTGATACCAAAACCGGACAACACAAAAAATGAAAGTTACAGGCCAATATCACTGATGAACATTGATATAAAAATTATCAACAGAATGCTAACATATCAAATACAACAATACATCTAAAAGATCATACACTATGATCAAGTGGGATTTATTCCAGGGATGCAGGGATTGTTCAACATCCGCAAATCAATCAATGTGATACACCACATTAACAAAATGAAGGATACAAATCACATGATCATCTCAATAGATACAGAGATAGTATTTGACAAGCTCTAACATCCGTTTATGATAAAAACCCTGAATAAAATGGGTGTAGAAGAAAGGTACCTCAATATAATAAAAGCATATATGACAAACCCACAGCTAATATCATTCTCAATGGAGAAAAACTGAAAGCCATGCCTCTAAGAACAGGAACCAGACAAGGATGCCCACTCACACCACTTCTATTTAACATAGTATTGGAGGTCCTAGCCAGAGCAATCAGTCAAGAGAAAGAAATAAAAGGGATCCAAATTGGAAAGGAAGTAAAACTGCCACTATTTGCAGATGACATAACTTTATAGATAGAAAACCCTCAAGAATCCAGCAAAAAGCTTTTAGAAATAATAAGTGAATACGGTAAAGTTGCAGGATACAAAATCAACATACAAAAATCAGTTGCACTTCTATACACTAACAATGAAGTAGCAGAAAGGGAAATTAAGAATACAATGCCATTTAGAATTGCAACAAAAAGAATAAAACACCCAGGAATAAACCTAACCAAAGAGCTCAAAGATCTGTACACTGAAAACTATAAAACCCTGTTGAAAGAAATGGAAGACACAAAGAAATGGAAAGATATTCCATGCTCATGGATTGCAGGAATTAACATAGTTAGAATGTCCATACTTCCTAAAGCAATCTAGAGATTCAGTGCAATCCCTATCAACGTTCCAATGGGATTTTTCACAGAAATAGAGCAAAGAATCCTAAAATTTATATGGAACAACAAAAGACCCCAAAAAGCCAAAGGAATCCTGAGAAAAAAGAACAAAGCTGGAGGTATCATACTCCCTGACTTCAAAATATGCTCTAAAGATACAGTAATCAAAACAGCATGGTACTGGCACAAAAACAGACACACAGATCAATAGAATAGGAATAGAATCAAGAGCCCAGAAATAAATGCACACATCTGTGGACAGCTATTTTTCAACAAGAGAGCCAAGAAGATACAATGGAGAAAGGAAAGTCTCTTCAACAAAGGGTGTTGGGAAAACTGGACAGCCATATGCACAAGAATGAAAGTAAACCATTATCTTACACCATACACAAAAATTAACTCAAAATGGATTAAAGAGTTGAATGTAAGACATGAAACTTCTAGAAGAAAACATAGGCAGTATGTTTCTTTGACATTGGTCTTAGCAACATATTTTCAAGTACCAAATCTGACCAGGCAAGGGAAATAATAGAAAAAAATAAAATGGGACTACATCATACTAGAAAGCTTCTGCACAGCAAAGCAAACCATCAACAAAATGAAAAGACAACCTAACAATTGGAAGAAGATATTTGCACACCATATATCTGATAAGGAGTTAATCTCCAAAATATATAAAGAACTCATACATCTCAACAACAAAAAAACTAACAACCCCATTAATAGAATGGGCAAAAGATCTGAAGAGACATTTCTCCAAAGAAGATATACAGATGGCCAACAGGCACACAAAAAGGTGTTCAACATCACTAATTATCAGGGAAATGCAAATCAAAGCTACAATGAAATATCACCTCACACCTGTCAGAATGGCTATAATTGACCAAACAAGAAATAACAAGTGTTTTAGAGGATGTGGAGAACAGAGAACTCTCATACACTGCTGGTGAGAGTGCAAACTGGGGAAGCCACTATGGAAAACAGTATGGAGATTCCTCAAAAAATTGAGAATAGAACTACCATATGATCCAGCTATTCCACTGCTGGGTATTTATCCAAAGAATATGAACACATGAATGCATAAAGATATATGCACCCCTATGTTCATTGCAGCATTATTCATGATAGCCAAGACTTGGAAGCAACCTAGGTCCCCATTAAGTGACAAATGGATAAAGAAGATGTGGTACATATACACAATGGCATACTACTCTGCCTTAAAAAATGATGAAATCTGGCCATTTGTGACAACATAGATGGACCTTGAGGGTATTATGCTAAGCAAAATAAGAGGGAGAAATTCAAATACCCTGTGATCTCATTCAAATAGAAGATGAAAACAACAAACAACACGTAGAGACAGAGCTTGGATTGTTGGTTACCGGAGGGGAAGAGGGAGGGGGGAGAGTGAAAGCGGTGATTAGGCACATGTGTATAGTGATGGATTGTAATTAGTTTTGGGATGGTGAATATGATGTAATCTACACAGAAATTGAAATATAGTGATGTACACCCAAAATTTATATAATGTTATAAACCAATATTACCACACACACACACACACAAAAAGAACTAGGAAGTGTCTAAGATTTTACCCTACCTGCAAGTTATAAGTTAGCTTGCCATAGTTTCCTGAATTGGAGATAAAGGACTTTATTACTCACCGTAGTATCATTCCTCTCAGTGTCAGTGTTTGTGCTGGTCCCCTTATCCCCTGTCCTATAGTGTGATAAGAGGGCTAGGTGACATCTGTATAGGCAGTGGGCTGCATTATAGGGAAGGAAACCTGAGCTCAGGGAATGTAAATATTTTATATAATGGGTATTAAGCATGTCTGCCATTTGCTCTGGAGAGAGACTTCTTTTTTAGAGTACACAGTAATCAAACCTGTCTTTCCTCTGGAGGGAGGTGATATTTCTATTTTCCCAGCCTGAAAAAAGGCAGTAAGTGCCTCTATTCACAAATCATTCAGGAACATGAGAGAACCGGGAAGAATTGTCTCCTAACAGCAATCAACAAAAAAATTAAAGAATTCTTTAAAGGCCAAGTGTGAACTAAAATATTAGCTTGGAATAAGTAGGAGCCCTGACATGACCGTGGTTACCTTTCACTCGGGAGTCCCTTTCTACAAGCGTTCACTGGGTGCTAATGTGAAGGATTAGGGCAGGAGTCTGGCAAGAAGATATCCTTCAGTGACAAAGGCATGCAGGTAGTGGTTGATGGAATGATACTGGGTGATAGATGTGAAACATTGCCCACTTCCTCAGACCTTTCTCTTTTATGAGTAAAGGCCATTAGCCACTGGGGGAGAGAGAGCAAACCTTCCTGCCTCCAGGGCTCAGGCAAAGATCCACTGCCTCTGGGGGATGGGTAAATGCAAAAAACATTTTGCCCCTGGGGAGAGTAGAAAACCCCTTGGGCCCAGGATCCCACACCAATACCCAGCAGATACATATCACTGGGAGAAGTGCAGAACATGTCTCCTGTTCAAGAACTGTGAGAAGTACTCCACTGTATTTGGCTGCCATGGGGGAGGGAGTAGAAATTCTGAGAAGGCCCTACCCTAGATCCCAGGTTCACAGCCCATATCTAAGCCTGAAAATGGATCAGGAGAACCAAGAACTTATACCACTACCCATCATCAAATCAGTATCAAATAACCAGCAACAGCAGTTTACCACTTTGGGAGGCACAAGATTGAAGGATGACAGACAAGCAGGACTTGCTGAAAGCTGAGGGTGGAGCATGAAAACACACTCTCTGGACCCCAGGTCCAACTCTAAGTACATGGTGACAGCAGCCTATCCCTGGAGGAACATGCAGGCTGCAGTGCACCAAAGGTTCCCAAACCCATTTTGACTGACTAGGTTTACTCCATCCCCCACACTAGTGGTCTGGTGTAAATGCTATTTGTGTGTCTCTACTATTCTCCACAAGATGTGCGGCATTCAGTCAAAAATTCTAAGACTAAAAAAATGTAAGAGAAAACAATTCATTGTCAAGAGATGAAGCAACAGAGATGATGCAGATATTGGAACTGTGAGACAGAGGCTTTAAAATAACTATGATTAATCTGTTAAAGGATTTAGTGGAAAAGGTGAGCAATCTACATGAACAGTTGGGGCATTTCAGCTGTGATGGAAATGCTATAAATAAAAACACATGCTAAAAGCAATGAAGAATCCCTTTGGTGGGCTAATCACTAGACTCACAGAGCTGAGGAAAGAATCTGAACTTGAAGATATGTCATTGGAAATTATCGAAAGTGAAATACAAAGAGAAAAAATGAATGAATGAAACAAGACAGATGCTTCAAAAGCTGTGGGATAGTATCAAACAGTCTAACATACATGTAATTGGAATTCCAAAAGAAGAGAGAGAAAGCAGAGCAGAACTATTTGAAGAAATAACGGCCAAGAAATTTCAAAAATTAATAAAAGACAACAAATCACAGATCTAAGATGCTCAGAGTACTCCAAGCAGGATAATTTAAAAATAAACAAAAACACCTAGACATGTCATAGTCAAATTACTAAAAGCCAAAGATAAAGAGAAAATCTTGAAGATACCCAGGGCAAAGAAACAGACTCCCATTCTCCACTCTCTCATTCTCTCCCTCCTTTTTACAACCCTTTTAAATATATAAAAGTCATTCTCAGCTCAGGGGCCATACAAAAATAGGCCATGGGCTGGAATTGGCTTGCTGATGATAATTTATCAACTTCTCATCTAAAGCAAAAACTGTAACACTATATTGTGAGATTCATACATATGTAAAAGTAAAAGCTGTGACAATACTAGAACAAAGAATGAGGAGGAAATGGAAGTTCCTGTAGTAGTGGTCTCACATTATGTGAAGTGGTGTAATACTATTTAGAGGTAAATTGTGATTAGTTCAAGAAGTATGTAAGCCCTTGAGCAATCACTGAAATTGAAAAAGAAATGTAACTAATTAGCCAATAGTCGAGCTAAAATGGAATGAAAAAAATCCAAAAGAAGGCAAGACAATAAAATGGGACAAGTAGGAAACACCTAGCAAAATAGTAGACTTAAATCCACCCATACCAATACATATATTAATGTAAATGGTCTGCACATCCCAATTAAAAGACAGAAATTGTCAGATTATATTTTAAAATTATAGTCTCTTTACAAAAAAAACCCATTTAAACACGAAGATGTAAATAGGTTAAAAATAAAAGGATGAGAAGTGATACAACTTGCAAACACTAATCAAAAGATAGCAGGAGAGGTGGTTACATTAATAGCAGACAAAACAGACTTCAGAACAAGGACTACTAGTGGATACAGTGGGAAACTACATAATGATAAAAAGATCAATTCATCAAGAAGATGTAACAATTTTGAATTTGCATGCACCTAAAAGGAGATCTTTAAAAAGCTGATAAAACTTCAAGGAAAAATAGTTGAAGACATCAACACTCAGTAATTGATATAACATGTAAACTGAAAATCTATAAGGATATAAAAGACCTGAATAATAATCAACTTTAATTGACATTTATAGGACAGTCTACTCAACAATAGAATACACATTCTTTTTCAAGTGCACATGGAATATTCATCAAGGTAGATTATATTCTGGGTTATACAATAAATCTAGACTAACAGAAGAGATTGAAATCATATAAAGTTTGTTCTCTGACCACAACAGAATTAAACTAGAAATCAATAACAAAGATACCTGGAATTTTCCCAAATTTTTGGAATTTAACACACTTCTAAATAACCATGTGTCAAAGAAAAAGTCACAAGAGAATTAGACAAATCTTCATTGAGTGAAAATAAAAACCCAACATATCAAAATGTGTGACACAGTTAAAGCAGGGCTAAGAGAGAAATATATAGCACTAAATATTTAGACTAGAAAATAAAAATATAAATAACCTAAACTTCAATACTAAGAAACTAGAAAAAGAGGAGCAATTTAGGCCCAAAATAAGAAGAAAGGAAATAATAAATGTAAAAGAATAAAGCAATGAAATTGAAAACATAAAAACAATAGAAAAAAATTAATGAAACCAACAGCTGATGTTTAAAAATTTATTTTATTGAGGTCATAATAGTTTATAACATTGTGAAATTTCAGTTGTACAATATTATTTTCAGTCACCATATATATGTGCCCCTTCACTCCTCATGCCCACTCCCTAACCCCCTTCCCCTCTGGTAACCACTAATCTATTCTCTTTGTCCATATGTTTGTTTATCTTCCACATATGAGTGAAATCATACGGTGTTTGTCTTTCTCTGGCTGGCTAATTTTGTTTAACATAATACCCTCAAGGTCCCTCCATGTTGTTGCAAATGGGATGATTTTGTCTTTTTATATGGGTGAGTAGTATTCCATTGTATATGTGTATATACGTATATGTGTATATATATATATATATATACCACATCTTCTTTATCCATTTGTCAATTGTTGGGCACTTGGGTTGCTTCCGTGTCTTGGCTGTTGTGAATAATGCTGCAATGAACGTAAGGGTGCATAAGTCTCTTTGAATTGTTGATTTCAAGTCCTTTGGATAAATACCCAGTAGCGGGATAGCTGGATCATATGGTATTTCCTTTTTTAATTTTTTGAGAAATATCCATACTATTTTCCATAATGGCTGCACAAGTTTGCATTCCCACCAGCAGTGTATGAAGGTTCCCTTTTCTCCACATCCTATCCAACATTTGTTGTTTTTTGTCTTGGTAATTATAGCTATTATAATAGGAGTAAGGGTTTTTTTGTTTGTTTGTTTGTTTTTGGTGAGGAAGACTGGCCCTGAGCTAACATCTCTTGCCAATCCTCCTCTTTTTGCTGAGGAAGATTGGCCCTGAGGTAACATCTCTGCCCATCTTCCTCCATTTTGTATGTGAGATGCCACTACAGCATGGCTTGATGAGCGGTGCATCAGTCTGCAACCAGGATTCAAACTTGTGAACCCCAGGCCACTGAGGTAGAGCATGAGAACTTAACCACTACAGCACTGAGCTGGCCCCTTATTGTAGTTTTGATTAGCATTTCCCCATTGATTAGTGATGTTGAACATCTTTTCATGTGCCTGTTGGCCATCTATGTATCTTCTTTGGAAAAATGTCTGTTCATATCCTCTTACCATTTTTTGATCAGTTTGTTCATTGTCTTGTTGTTGAGTTGTATGTGTTCTTTGTATATTTTGGAGATTAACCCCTTGTCAGATATATGATTTGCAAATATTCTCTCCCAGTTTATGGGTTGTCTTTTCATTTTGTTGATGGTTTCCTTTGTTGTGCAGAAGATTTTTGGTTTGATGTAGTCCAATTTGTTTATTTTTTCTTTTGTTTCCATTGCCTGAGGAGGTATGGTATTCAAAATGATACTGCTAAGACCACTGTCAAAGAGTGTACTGCCTATATTTTCTTCTAGGAGTTTTATGGTTTCGGGTCTTACATTCAAGTCTTTAATCCACTTTGAGTTAATTTTTGTGTATCATGTGAGATAATGGTCTATTTTCATTCTTTTGCATGTGGCTCCAGTTTCCCCAACCCCATTTATTGAAGAGACTTTCGATTCTTTGTTGTATGTTCTTGGCTCTTTTGTAAAAAATTGGCTGTACAGAGATATGTGGTTTTATTTTTTGGCTTTCAGTTCTGTTCGATTGATCTGTGTGTCTGTGTTTCTGCCAGTACCATGCTGTTTGGATTACTATAGCTTTGTAGGATATTTTGAATTCAGGGAGTGTGATACCTCAAGCTTTGTTCTTTTTTCAAGATTGCTTTGGCTATTCAGGGTCTTCTGTTGTTCCATATAAGTTTTAAGATTCTTTGTTCTATTTCCATGAAAAAAGCCGTTGGGATTTTGATTGGGATTGCATTGAATCTGTAAATTGCTTTAGGTCATATGGACACTTTAACTATGTTTATTCTTCCAGTTCATGAGCACAGAATGTCTTCCCATTTCTTTATGTCTTCTTCAATTTCTTTCAATAATGTCTTATAGTTTTCAGTGTTTAGGTGTTTCACCTCCTTGGTTAAGTTTATTCCTAGGTATTTTTTTTTTTTTGTGAGGGAGATCAGCTCTGAGCTAACATCCGTGCTAATCCTCCTCTTTTTGCTGAGGAAGACTGGCTCTGAGCTAACATCTATTGCCAATCCTCCTCGTTTTTTTTTCCCCAAAGCCCCAGTAGATAGTTGTAAGTCATAGTTGCACATTGTTCTAGTTGCTGTATGTGGGATGTGGCCTCAGCATGGCTGGAGAAGCGGTGCATCAGTGCGTGCCCAGGATCCGAACCCGAGCCACCAGTAGCGGAGCGCACACACTTAACATCTAGGCCACTGGGCTGGCCCCTATTCCTAGGTATTTTATTCTTTTTGTTGCAGTTTTAAATGGGATTGTATTCTTTTTTTTGTGTGTGTGAGGAAGATCAGCCCTGAGCTAACATCCGTGCTACTCCTCCTCTTTTTGCTGAGGAAGACCGGCTCTGAGCTAACATTTATTGCCAATCCTCCTCCTTTTTTTCCCCCAAAGCCCCAGTAGATAGTAGCATGTCATAGTTGTACATCCTTCTAGTTGCTGTATGTAGGATGCAGCCTCAGCATGGTTGGAGAAGTGGTGCGTAGGTGCGCGCCCAGGATCTGAACCCGGGCCACCAGCAGCAGAGAGCGCACACTTAAGCGCTAAGCCATGGGGCCGGCCCTGGGATTGTATTCTTGACTTATCTTTTTTCTGGTTCATTGTTAGCGTATAGAAATGCAACTGATTTTGGTAAATTGATTTTGTATCCTGCAACTTTATTGTATTTGTTAATTATTTCTAATAGTTTTTTGGTGGATTCTTTAGGGTTTTCTATATATAGAATCATGTCGTCTGCAAATAGTGACAATTTTACTTCTTCCTTTCCAATTTGGATACCTTTTATTTCTCTTTCTTGCCCAAATGCTCTGGCTAAAACTTGCAGTACTATGTCAAATAAGAGTGGTGAGAGTGGGCATCCTTGTTTTATTCCTATTCTTAGAGAAATAGCTCTCAGTTTTTCACCATTGAGTATGATGTTGGCTGCAAGTTTGTCATATATGGCCTTTATTCTGTTGAGGCAGTTTCCTTCTCTACCCATTTTATCGAGAATTTTTATAATCATAAATGGATATTGAATCTTGTCAATTGATTTCTCTGCATCTGTTGCGATGATCATGTGATTTTTATTCTTCATGTTGTCACTGTGGCGTGTCACATTGATTTGTGGATGTTAAACCATCGCTGCGTCCCTAGAATAAATCCCTCTTGAACGTAGTGTATGATCCTTTTAATGTGGTGTTGTCTTCAGTTTGCTAATATTTTGTTGAGAATTTTCGCGTCTATGTTCATCAGTGATATTGGTCTGTAATTTTCCTTTTTTGTGTTATCCTTGTCTGGTTTTTGTATCAGGGTAATGTTGGCCTCGTAAAATGAGTTAGGAAGAATTCCATCCTCTTCAGTTTTTCAGAAGAGTTTGAGAAGGATAGGTTAAATCTTTGAATGTTTGGTAGAATTCACCAGACAAGCCATCTAGTCCTGGACTTTTGTTTTTTGTGAGGTTTTTGATTACTGTTTAAATCTCTTTACCTGTGATTGGTCTATTCACATTCTCCCTTTCTTCTTGATTCAGTTTGGGGAGGCTATATGAGTCTTAAGAATATATCCATTTCTTCTAGGTTATCCAACTTTTTGGTGTACAGCTTTTCATAGTATTCTCTTATAATGCTTTGTATTTCTGTGGTATCAGTTGTCATTTCTCCTCTTTCATTTCTGTTTTTATTTATTTGAGGCTTTTCTCTTTTTTTCTTAGTCTAGGTAAGGGTTTGTCAATTTAGTGTATCTTTTCAAAGAGCCAACTCTTAGTTTCATTGATCCTTTCTATTGTCTTTTTAGTCTCTATTTCATTTATTTCTGTTCTGATTTTTATTATTTCCTTCTTTCTACTGACTTTGGACTTTGTTCTTCTTTTTCTAGTTCTTTTAGGTATAGTGTTAGATTGTTTATTTGAGATTTTTCTTGTTTCTTGAGGTAGGCCTGTATTGCTATATGCTTCGAACTTAGTACCGCTTTTGCTGCATCCCATAAGTTTTGGTATGTTGTGTTTTATTTTCATTTGTCTCCAGGTATTTTTTGATTTCTTCGTTGTTCCAATAGTTTTTCAGTAGCATGTTGTTTAGTCTCTGCATATTTGTGACTTTTCCTGCTTTCTTCTTGTAGTTGATTTCTAGTTTCATAGCATTGTGGTCGGAAAAGATGCTTGATATGATTTCAGTCTTCTTAAATTTATTGAGGCTTGTTTTGTTTCTCAACATGTGGTCTATCTTTGAGAATGTTCCATGTGCCCTTGAGAAGAATGTATATTCTTCTGCTTTTGGATGGAATGTTCTATGTATATCTATTAAGTCCATCTGGTCTCTCGTTTCATTTAAGGCCAGTGTTTCCTTGTTGACTTTCTGTTTGGATGATCTATCCATTGATGTAGGTGTAGTATTAAAGTCCCTTTAATTTGTGTTGCTGTCAATTTTTCCCTTTAGGTCTGTTATTAGTTGCTTTATATGATTTGGTGCTCCTATGTTAGGTGCGTATATATTAATAAATGTTATGTCTGCTTGGTGGAATGTCTCTTTTATCATTATATAATGTCCATCTTTGGACAATGTTATCTTTTTTGGCTTGAAGTCTATTTTTCTGATATAAGTATGGCCACACCTGCTTTCTTTTGCTTGTCATTTTCTTGGAGTATCATCTTCCATCCCTTGTCTCTGAGCCTATGTTTGTCTTTAGAGCTGAGATGTATTTCCTGGAGGCAGCATATTGTTGGGTCTTGTTTTTTTGCTTTTTTTTTTGTGAGGAAGATCAGCCCTGAGCTAACATCCGTACCAATCCTCCTCTTTTTTTTCTGATGAGGAAGACTGGCCCTTGGGCTAACATCTGTGCCCATCTTCCTCTACTTTATATGGGACGCTGCCACAGCATGGCCTGACAAGCGGTGCATCGGTGTGTGCCCGGGATCCGAACCCGGGCCGCCAGCAGCAGAGCACGCGCACTTAACCGCTACACCACGGGGCCGGCCCTGGGTCTTGTTTTTTAATCCACGCAGCCACTCTGTGTCTTTGATTGGTGAATTCAATCCATTTACATTTAGAGAGATTATTGATACATGAGGGCTTAATACTGCCATTTTATCTTTTGTTTTCTAGTTGCTCTGTATTTCCATTGTTTCTTTTTCCTTGTATTTCTGTCTGCCGTTTCAGTTTGGTGGTTTTCTGTGATGTTTTTCTCCGTTTTCTCTTTATTTAGGATTTGCGACTCTGCTCTGACTTTTTGCTTTGTGGTTACCCTAAGGTTTGTATAAATGATCTCATAGATGAGATAGTCCTTTCTTTGCTGATAGGATCTTATCTCCCTTAGCCTATGCAGGTTCCATCCTTTTCTCTTACCCTTCTATGTTTTTGTTGCCACAAATTATCCTATTTTGTGTTGTGAGTTTGTGACCAAATTGAAGTGGTTATGGTTATTTTTTATGCTTTCTTTCCTTTCAGCCTTTATGTTATAATTAAGTGCTTACTAACCTATTCTGATCTAGAGTTGCAATTTCCTGATTCTGTCTGTCTATTTATCACTTTGCTCAAAGCTTTGTAAACCATGTGGTTTTGTTTCAGGTAGGAGGGCTCCTTTCAACATTTCTTATAAGGCAGGTGTAGTGGTGATGAACTCCCTCAGCTTTTGTTTGTCTGGGAAAGCTTTCATTTCTCTGTCATATCTGAAGGGTAGTTTTGCTGGATAGAGTATTCTTGGCTGATAGTTTTTGTCTTTCAATATTTTGAATATATCATTCCACTCTCTCCTAGCCTGTAGAGTTTCTGCTGGGAAATCACTGATAGCTTGTTTGGGGTTCCTTTGTAAGTTATTTTCTTCTCTCTTGCTGCCTTAATATTCTTTCTTTGTCATTGACTTTTGACAGTTTTAATATAATATGCTTGGAGAAGATCTTTTTGCGTTGAGATAATTAGGAGTTCTATTAGCTTCATGTACTTGTATATCCAGTTCCTTCCCCCTGTTTGGGAAGTTCTCAGCTATTATTTCTTTAAATAAGCTCTCTGCTCCTTTCTCCCTCTCTTCTCCTTCTGGATACCCATTATCCTTATGGTGCTTTTCCTGATTGAGTCAGATATTTCTTGTAGAATTTCTTCATTTTTTAAAATCTTAGTTCTCTATTCTCTTCCACCTGAATTATTTCTAGATTTCTGTCTTTGAGCTCACTAATTCTCTCTTCCATATGGTCTGCTCTGTTTCCAATGCTTTCTACTTTATGTTTCATCTTGTTATTGTGTTCTTCATCTCCAGAATTTCTGTTTGGTTTTTTTAGAGTTTCAATCTCTTTGGTGAAGTACACCTTCTGTTCATTAATTTTGTTGCTGAGTCATTAAACTGTCTTTCTGAGTTTTCTTGTAACTCTTTGAGTTTGTTCATGACAGGTATTTTGAATTCTCTTTCAGTTAAATTGTAATCTTCTGTGACTTCAAGTTTGGTTTCTAGAGAGTCATCATTTTCTTTCTGTGGTACCCTGTTACTGTAGTTCTTCATGATGCTTGATGAGTTGATCCTCTGCCGGTGCATTTGTGGTAATAAACACCTTTCTTATTTGGGTAAGGCTTTGTTCACTTTGATTCTGAGCTGCTTCTGGTTGTATTTGAGAGCCTGCATTTTCACCCTCCCCTGCCTTTGCTAGAGGCATCATCAGTACTCTCCTTGTGCTGTTTGTACCTCTGAGGTTGCTGGTGCCTTGCTGCTTATGAGGTCATTGCAGTCCTGGATGTCACCACTGGGGTCACCAGGCTGTGAGCATGTCTGCTGCTTCCAGGGTTGCCTGGATCTGGTGTTCACTCACTGACTCTTTGCAGGCTCTCCAGGGGCACGGGTGCTGCTGCTCCTGGGTTCTCCGGGGGTGCTGGCAGCACTGCTGCCTGGGGCACTAGGTTCATGGGTGTCTCTGTCACTGCCGGGGCCCCAGAGTCTTGTGTGCAGTCCCTGCTGCTGATAGGGCCAGTGTGAGGGTGCTGCCACTGGGGGCTGGGTCATGGTTTCTGCTGTGGCTCTTGAAGCCTCTGGGCGCAGGTGCCACCTGCCACTGCTGGGGGAGGGGCAGGGGTTAAGCCATGAAAGCTGTTGCTGCTCCTGCAGCCTCTGGTTGCTGGTGTGTGCTGGTGTGCTTTTTGAAGCCTCAGGTCGGAGCACTCTGCCCCTGCAGGGGATATCC
Organism: Diceros bicornis minor; assembly: GCF_020826845.1. Classification (NCBI taxonomy): domain Eukaryota; kingdom Metazoa; phylum Chordata; class Mammalia; order Perissodactyla; family Rhinocerotidae; genus Diceros; species Diceros bicornis. The sequence goes on along the minus strand of NC_080763.1, from coordinate 2,831,663 downwards.
ACGTTTGGCTGCTGTCTACACTACTGGAAAGACCAAGCGTCAATGCCAGGGGCGGTGGAGGGGGCTGGTTTCCCAGCACCGCTGTGTCCTGAAGCCTCAGGACACGTGTGCCAGCTGCCACCACTGGAGATGCAGGGACTTAGCCATGAGTGTGTTGTCTGCTCCTGCAGCCTCTGGCCACCAGCGTGGACTGGTGTGCTCCTTGAAACCTCAGGTCAGAGCACCACTGCCTCTGCCAAGAACATCCACGTTTTGGATCACTGCTGCTAGGGGAAGGAGAGGGGGCTGCTCCCCTAGTTCCCCTGCCACCTTCAGATGTATAGTTGCATGGATCTGTCGGGTGTTCTGGTGTGCTGTGCAGGGAGTCCTTTGTTGGTCAGTGGATGTCCCACTGGTTGTAACTTAGGGGGGAGAGACAAAGGGAACAACTCACTCTGCCATGATGCTGAGCTCACTCTAAATTTGTTTTTGTTTGTGCATCTGAGATAGATCTCTGTCTCAGATCCAAGGCACTTGAATTAAATTAAACTTACTCTTTTATATAGGTAATTAGAAGGGTGCTATTATGGTTTATTCATTTAGCTTCCATTATTTCTTGAGGACTCATATGGCAATGTACAATAATTCATAGTAAGGTGTTGGCTCCTTGCTTTATTGTCTTATATTCTTTTTTTTTGTGGTAAAAGACACATAACATCAATTTACCCTCTTAACAATTTTTAAGTGTATAGTACAGTGTTGTTAACTATACGTACATTGTTGTACAACAGAACTCTAGAACTTTTTCATCTTGCATGACTGAAACTCTGTACCCATTGAAAAACAACTCCCCATTTCCCCCTTCCTGCAGTCCTGGCACCCACCATTCTACTTTCTGTTTCTATGAATTTGATTACTTTAGAGATCTCTTATCAGTGGAATCATGCAGTGTTTGTCTTTTTTGTAAGTAGCTTGTTTCACTTAGCATAATGTCCTCAGGTTTCATCCATGTTGTAGCATTTATCAGGATTTCTTTCTTTTTTAAGACTGAGTAATATTCCATTGTATTTATATACCACATTTTATTTACCCATTCATCCTTTGATGGATATTTAGGTTGCTTCCACATCTTGGCTATTGTGAATAATGCTGCAGTGAACATGGTGTGCAAATACCTCTTTGAGATCCATTTTTTCAATTCTTTTGGATGTATGCCCAGAAATGCGATTGCTGGATCATATGGTAGTTCTAATTTAATTTTTTGAGGAACCTCCCTACTGTTTTCCATAGCGGTTACACCATTTTACATTCCCACCAACAGCATGTAAGAGTTCCTGCTTCTCCACATCCTTGCCAATACTTATTATTTTCTGGCTTTTGTTGTTGTTGTTGCTCGATACTGGCCATTCTGATGGGTGTGAGGGGATATCTCATTGTGGTTTTGGTTTATATTTCCCTGATAGTTAGTGATGTTGAGCGTCTTTTCATATGCTTGTTGGCTATTTGTATATCTTCTTTAGAGAAATGTCTATTCAAGTCCTTTGCCCATTTTTTAAATTGGTTATTTGTGGTTTTTTTGTTATTGAGTTGCAGGCATTCTTTATATATTCTGGATATTAACCCCTTATTTGATATATGATTTGCAATATTTTCTCTCATTTTGTAGGTTGCCTTTTCACTCTACTGATTATTCCCTTCGCTGTACAGAGGTTTTTAAGTTTGGTGTAGTCCCACTTGTCTATTTTTGCTTTTGTTGCCTATACTTTTGGTGTCATATCCAAGAAATTATTGCTCATTCTAATGTCATGAAGCTTTCCCCCTATATTTTCTTCCAGCTTCAGGTCTTATGTTTAGGTCTTTAATCCATTTTGAGTTAATTTTTGTGTGTGGTGTAAGATGAGGGTCCATCTTAATTCTTTTGCCTGTGGCTATCTAGTTTTCCCAGCACCATTTGTTGAAGAGACAATCCTTTCCCCATTGTGTAGCCTTGGCACCTTTGTCAAATATCATTTCACCATACACGTGAGGGTTTATTTCTGGGCTCTCTGTTCTGTTCTGTTGGTCTATATGTCTGTCTTTATGCCAGTACTACATTGTTTTGATTACTGTAACTTTGTAATATATTTTGAAATCAGGAATTGTGAGGCCTCCAGCCTTGTACTTCTTTCTCAAGATTGTTTAGCTAGGGGCCGGCCCGGTGGCACAGAGTTTAAGTGCACGTGCTCCGCTTTGGTGGCCCGGGGTTTGCAGGTTCAGATCCTGGGCACGCATCGATGCACCGCTTGTCAAGCCATGCTGTGGCTGCTTCCCAAAGTAGAGGAAAATGGGCACAGATGTTAGCCCAGGGCCAGTCTTCCTCAGCCCAGGGCCAGTCTTCCTCAGCAAAAGGAGGAAGATTGGCATTGTATGTTAGCTCAGGGCCTGTCTTCCTCACACACACACACACAAAAGATTGTTTTGCTATTTTGGGTCTTTTGAGATTCCATATGAATTTTAGGATGGTTTTTTCTACTTCTGCAAAAAATGCAACTGGGATTTTCATAGGGATTGCTTTGAATCGGTAGATGACTTTGGGTAGTATGGACGTTTTAGTGATATTGAATCTTCTAATCCATGACCATGAACATGAATAGTCTGTCTTTCTATTTATTTGTGTCGTCTTTAATTTCTTTCAGCAATGTTTTGTAGTTTTGAATGTACAAATATTTTGCTTCCTTGGTTAAGCCTATTCCTAAGTATTTTATTCTTTGTGTTGCTATTATAAATGCGACTCTTTTCTTATTTCCTTTTTGGATTGTTCATTGTTAGTGTATAGAAATACAGCTGTTTTTTGAGTCTTGATTTTGTATCCTACAACTTTGCTGAATTCATTCATTAGTTCTAATGGTTTTTTTGTGTGTGAATGTGTGTGTAATCTTTAGGGTTTTCTACACGCAAGATTATGTCATCTGGGAATAGAGATAATTTTACTTCTCCTTTCCTATATGCATGCTTTTTGTTTCTTTTTCTGTCTTCCTTGTCATTTTCCTTTTGGTCTTGAGATTTAATATAGTTTTGCATAGTACCTGTCGGTGTTGGCTCATTTTTCCTCATAGTGAAAATATCTGGTCGCAGTTTTCTCTTGCCACTGCTGCATGGGGGTCAATAGCTGTGTATTCTGTGTCCACCTCAATCTATGGGTGCTCTGATCTGCCTCTGGCTGAACTGAGGCATGGCTGAGCTGAAGAACAGCTGAGCAGAGGCTGCAAGGGCTGGAGCAGGGGAACAGCTGGGACTGGAGCATGGCTAGGCTGAAACAGCTGGGGCTCGGGTGTAGGTGAGCCGAGGAAGCCAGAGCTGAAGCACAGCTGAGCTTCAGTGTCTCTGAGAGGAAGCAGTTGGAGCTGGAGTGTGGGAACAGCTAGGGCTGAAGCATGACTGGGTGGATGCAGCTGGAGATGGACTGTGGTTGGATTGAAGCAGCTGTAGCTGAATTGCAGCTGGGCCAATGAAGCTGGAACTAGAGCACAGCTGGGCAAAATTAGCCTGCACCAAGTCAGCTGGAGGCTGAGTGCATCCAAGCCAGAGGAGCTGGAGCCAGGGGTGGTCATACCATGCAGCTGGGGCCAGGGTACGGTTGAGCCAAAGGAGCTGTAGCTGGGGCATGGTCAAGCTGATGCAGCTGTGGCCAGGGCGTGGTAGAGCTGATTGTGCTGGGGTTGGTGCTCAGTTGAGCCAGGGAAACTGGGGCCATGGCGTGGTTGATTTGGGGCAGCTGTGGCTGGTGTCGATTGAGCTGATGCAGCTGGGGCCATGGTGTGGTTGAGGCAGGGCAGCTGGGGTTTGGGTGCTGTCAGACCTGAGTCGCTAGGGTATGGGCACAGTGCTGCTACTGGTGCAGTTGCTCCAGGGGGCTGTCACCTCTGGTGAGGCTGGGGCACTGGTAGTCACCACTGTGGGGGCCTGGGCGTGCATGCACCACAGCCGCTGTGGCCCAGGCACTGGGGGGGTGCAGCCTCTGGAGGCTGAGCATGGGTGTGCCACTGCTGTTGCCGGGACTCTGGGGTGCTCCCACTGGGGCCTGGTCATGGGCTTGCCACTGCTGCCAGTGCCTGGGCTCCAGGGAGCGACCGCTGGGCCCTAGGTGTGGGCATGCCAGCACTGCTGGTGCCGGGGCTCCAGGGAGCTGCTGCTGGGGGTGGGGCATGGGCATGCTGCAGCTGCTGGCACTGGGGCCAGTGCCAGGCTGCAGCACCACTGAACTAATGCTGCAGGGCCACTGTGCTGAAGCGCTGGGTTGGGTGGTGGGGTCGTGGTGCTTACTTTCGCCTCCCAGATCCCAGAGGTTTCTTGCTTCCCTGTGTCTCATTGCTCTCCTGAAGTGCTAGTTTGTCAAAAGTACCCTTGCAACAGTTCTGCTCCCTCTGTAGGGGGATTCCCCGTGGACTGTGAGGGATCTTGGAGAGAGATGGTTTTCCTGCGGGGGGCCACCTACCCGCCCTGAGAGCTGCATGGGCTCAGTCTCAGGGTTGCAGAGCTTAGGGAAAGAAGGGATCCTTCTACCTCCTTCCACTTCCTCTGGGGATTCCAGCACCTCAGTCCTTGGATGTACGGCTGCATGGGTCCCTCAGACGTCCCCTGTGTTGTGTGAATAACTTCTATTGGAATATGAATGTCCTTTTTGTTGTGTCTTAAAGGGGGAGAGTTCAAGGGGGGAAGCTCACTCCGCCATGATGCTCTTTTGATCATTTCTTGTAGACAGTGGGGGGAGGGGCTTGTGGCAATGAACTCCATCAGCTTTTGTTTATCTGGGAAAGTTTTTATTTCTCCATCATATCTGAAGGATATTTTAGCTGGATAGAGTACTCTTGGCTGAAAGTTTTTGTCTTTCAGAGTTTTGAATATATCATTTCACTCTCTACTAGCCTAAAATGTTTCTTCTGAGAAATCCACAGAAAGCCTGATAGCGGTTCCTTTGTAGGTTATTTTCTTCTGCCTTGCTGCCTTTAATATTTTTTCTTTGTCGTTGACTTTTACCAGTTTTACTAATATATCCCTTGGAGACGGTCTTTTTTACATTGATGTAATTAGGTGTTCTATTATCTTCATTTATGTGTAATTCCAGCTCCTTCCCCAGGTTTGGGAAGTTCTCAGCTATTATTTCTTTGAACAAGCTCTCTTCTCCTTTCTCCCTCTCTTCTCCCTCTGGAATACCTATGATCCTTATGTTGCATTTCCTAATTGAGTTGGATATTTCTCATAGAATATCTTCATTTCTTTTTAGTCTTAGTTCTCTCTCCTCCGCTATCTGAAGCATTTCTATATTTCTGTCCTCTAAATTACTAATTCTGTCCTCCATAATACCAGCTCTGTTATTTAAGGATTCAAGATTTTTCTTTATCTCCTCCATTGTGGTTTTAATTTCCAACATTTCCGATTGCCTTTTTTTATAGTTTCAATCTCTTTTGTGAAGAATTCCATCTATTCATTAATTTTATTCTTGAGTGCATTGAAATGTCTTTCTGAGTTTTCTTGAAACTCATTGAGTTTCTTTATGATAACTATGTTGAATTGTCTGTAATTTGGATTGTAAATTTCTGTGACTTCATGATTGAGTTCTGGGTACTTGTCACTTTCCTTCTGGTCTGGTGTGTTAGTATATCTCTTCATGCTATTTGATGGGGTGGACTTGTGCTGTCACACAGTGGTAGTATCTGGTCAGTGATTCCAACTTACACCACTTAGGGGGGCAGGAGCTGTGTATTCTGAACCTGCTATGATCCCTGGCAGCTGTGCCTTACTTTTAGAAGCTGTGCTGACTGGGGATCATCTGCATTTGCCCACTTACTGCCACTGCTTTACACACATAGGCACATGGTCTTTTGGCTGGTGTACCCTACTCTGGCCTAACAGCCGATCTGCCACACCAGGTGTGGGGGAAGGATGCTTTCTTTTGAACATGCAATCCTGGGGGTGTTGCTGCTCTGCACTCACTCTCTGCTTTCTTAGGCTGCTCAGTTTGGGTAAGATGCTCTTGCGATTGCTTACTCTCCTCAGTGTGGAGCATTCCCATGGGCTGGGAGGCAACTCTGAGAGTGAAGGCATTCCTGTGGAGGGTTGCCCTTCCCCACTCTCCTCTCAGAGTCATGCACCAGCCACCATGCATGGTCCTGCACCCTAGACTGTTGCCATTTGAGGAGGGAGAGGAGATCCCCTTATCTCCTTCCATTGCATCCTGGGGGTCCAGCACATCCACTTTCAGATGTATGGCTGTGTGAATCTCTCAGACGTATATTGTGTTGTGTGAATGTCCTCTGTTGGTATATGAATGTCCTTTTTGTTGTATCTTAGGGGGAAGAGACTAAGGGAAGAGCTCACTCAGCCATGACGCTGACATCACTCTGCTCAAAAACTGATTTTTTGAGATGACCAAAAAAAACAAAAAACAAAAAAAACCACAAAAACGATAAGCCTCTAGCCAGAGTGGTCAAGAAAAAAGAAAGACACAAATTACTAATATTAAGAACAAGAGAGGGAACATCACTACAGATCCTGTAGACATAAAAATGATATTAAGGTAATATGAACAACTTAATGAAAAAAATTTGATAAATTAGAGATGGGCCATTGCTTGTTTTGTAAATAAAGTTTTATTGGAATACAACCTTGCCCATTTGTTTATATATTGTGTATGGCTAAGTAGTTTAAGCAAAGACCATATAGCCTGCAAGACTAAAATATTTACTATTTAGCACTTTAAGAAAAAGTTTGCCAATCCCTGACTTATATGGATTAAAGAAATTCCTTAAAAGACCCAAATACCAAATCTCACTCAAGAAGAAAGGTAACACTAGTTACTCTATATCTATTGAAGAAATTGAATTTGTAACAAAAAAAATTCTCCACAAAGAAAGCTTCAGGCCCAGATGGTTTCACTGACAAATTCTACCAAACATTTAAGTATAAATAATATGAATTCTACACAAAATCTTCCAGAAAAATAGAAGAAGAGGATACACTTGGCCTGTATTACCCCCAAATCAAATCCAGACAAAAAGACATTACAAGAAAACAATCAATATCCATCATAGAAATGCACACAAAATCCTTAATAAATATTTGCAAATGTAACCCAGCAATATATGAAACAGTTAGTATATTATGATTAAGTGGGCTTTATGTCAAGGATGCAACGTTGGCTCAATACTGTGAGGCTTACTTCATTAATAATTTATAAAATGATGCCAAATACCCAAGTCTAAATAACCATAGCTTGTCCCTACTTCCAGTAAAAATGTGTTTTATGAAAAAAAACTGGCTAGTTTAGCTCTCAACACAATCACACAATTACTTTTTTTCAAGACAAATACCATACTTTGGGATGCTACAGCATACTTTCCATTTCACCACTTAATATTAAAAAGACATGTACCCAAGGTTCAAATTTTAATCAAATTAATAATTTTACTGCTTCATCAAAGACATTCTTAACTGACACTGTTTTTTTACCCCAATACTGCAAGTGTCATGACTACTAGATCTGCTGAATTAGGGGAAAGAAAAAAGGATGATGAAATTAAAATCATAAGACATGGAGAATTGCCATTGCTTTTTTCACAGTCAAATCTGTTAAATCAGCAAAAATATTTTGCTGAAATTTTAGAAATATGAGAAATTCATTTGTCTTGGCAATTGTGACTTTACAAATATAGACAAGTCATTTGAGTTTTCCCAGAACGTAAATTGCATAGACCACTGTGGGAAACTTAAAATATCAAAATAATTTATATTTGATGATTCATCTTTGAGCAAAGAGGGACTCTCTGGATAAAAGACCTCTTGTAAATAAATTGATTGTTTTAATTAATCTATCGTACACTGATTTGGTGGACAGACCCTAGGATGGCCACCATAGTCACACCCTATATAGTACCCTCATCTCAAGTGTGGGTGGGACCTGTGACTTGCTTCTAATGAGCATGGCAAAGGCAATGAATGTCACTCCCATGATTACATTACTATATATATATATATAATACATACATATATTTTGCTAGCATGCACTTAGAGAGTTCTTTGTTGGCTTGATGAAGTGAGTAGGAATTCCTCTAAGCATTCATTATAGGCAGCCTCTAGGATCTGAGGGTGACTTCTAGTCAAAAGCCAACAAAACACCTGAGGCCTTCAGTCATACAGACCAAGGAAATAAATTCTACCAACAATCTGAATGAATTTGGAAGTGGATTCTTCCTCAGTCAAACCTCCAAATGGGAATGCAGCTTGTGAAACCCTGAGCAGTGGACACAGTAAGTTCATGCCTGGACTCCTGACTCACAGAAATTGTGAGACAAAAAAATGTGTGGAACTGTTTGGGTATTGTGAATATATCATAGCCCTTTCCCTCATGGAACTTACATTCTAGTTCAAGGACCATAAAATAAACAAGTAAATACATAGTTAGTTAGGTGATGATAACCACTATGAAGAAAAGTAAGACAATAGGGGATAGGGAGTGGTATGGGAGGTTTTTTCTTATATGGAATAGTTTAGGAAGACCTCACTGACAAGACATTTGAGCAAAAACTAAAAAAGAAGCAAGGGAGCAAGACTTAGGGTTGTGAGGAAAAAAAAAGGTTCCAGACAGAGGGAATAGCAAGTGCAAAGGCCCTGCGGTGGGAGAAAGCCCAATGAGTTTGAGGAGCACCAAGGAGGTCACTAGCTGGAATGTGAAGAAAGAATACCAGAAAATGAGGTTGGAGATGTAGCCACACACCTTATCATTCAAGGCCTTGTAATCCATGGCAAAGATCTCACATTCTAAGTGTGGTGGGATGCCATTAGATGGTTTTGAGAGTCCAAGAGAGTGATATGACCTGATTTTTCAGTCAGAGTAAGCAATCTCTGATTGCTTATCTGAGAATAGACTGTAGGTGAATAAGGACAGAAGAAGGCAGAATAATTAGAAGACTATTGCCGCAATCCAGATGAGAGCTGAGGGTACGGCTTGGTCTAAGATGGTGAAGGTAGTGAGGATTCTGGATATATTTTGAAAGTATATTTGACAGGATTTGGTGATAGATTAAATGTGAGAAATGAGAGAAAGAGATAAGTCAAGGATGATACCCAAGATTTTGGGGCTGAGAAATTGGAAGACACAATACTATAAGCTGAGATACAATAAACAGTAGGAACAGGTCGAGAGGAGGGGCAGGGAATCAGGAGTTTAATTTTCCCCTGTTAGGTCTAAGATACCTATTAGACATTCAAGTGACAATATCAAGTAGTTAATAGGGTATATAAATCAAGAGTTGAAAAGAGAGGTCTGATCTGGAGGTGTAAATTTGGGAGTTGTCAGGGTATAGGTAATATTTAAAGCCATAAAACTGAATGAGGACACAAAGGAATGAATGTAAGTAGAACAGAAAAGCATTTTAGTCACTGAACCTAGGGCATGTCAACATTTAGGGGTCAGAGAGAGAGGTACTAGCAAATCCTTAGGAATGGATGAGATCACCTAGAGAAGAAATGTAGTATGAAAAGAGACTGAATCATGGGGAACATAAGCATTTTGAGCAGCTTCCAGAGAGGTAGGAGAAGAACCAAGGGAATACGTTATCACTTTAGGGCCTTTACCCAAGAGAGGAGAGCATCTCATAAGGAGTGAGTGTTTACTTGCATCAGATATGACTGAGAGAGCAAGATGTCAAAAAAAGTGATTTAGCAACAACAGTCATTGGTGACCTCAAAACAAGTAGTTTCAATGTAGATTTTGGGGAGAGACACCAGACTGGAGTGGCTTGAAACGTGAACTGGAAAGAGTGGAAGAAGTGCTACAGCGAGGGCAACTTTCCAGACATTTTGCTACAAGGTAAGCAGAGAAATGGGGCAGTGCCTAGAGAGGCATATAGAGCCAGGGTAATTTTTTTTAGGGGGGAGGCTACTTAAAAATAGAAGATGGCGATGATTAAAGGAGGGAGCTCTTTCATGAGGGGGTGAGGCTGGGATCCAGAGTTCAGGTGAGAGATTGCTCTGCAGTAGGAGGAGGGACAATTTCTTAGTAGTGAAAGGAGGAAAGAAGAATAAGATGGGTGTGGGCAGGGTAGATTTTCATGGTTGGTGATAGGAAAATAGAGTTTCTGCCTAATTCATTCTATGTTGTCAATGTAGTATACAACAAGGTCATAAGCTGAAAATGAGACAGGACAATGAGGTAGAAAGTTTGAGGAGAAACGAGGAAGTGTAAAATAGTCACCTGTGAAAGTGGAAACTAGAGAAATAAAGTTGGTTTGATGGGTAGTATTAAGAGCCCATTTGAGGTTGAATCATGAACTTAACATGAATTTACTCTGCCTTGTGATGTAACTTTACTCCAGCTGTATTCAGCTATCAGGGAGAACTAAGAGAAGGCAGATGCTTGAATTCTTCCAGCCTTGTCAAGCTTTGTCAAGCAAGCATCATGGGGTAAGAGTGGGAGAGTAGGGTTGGGAGTGGCAGAAAATACATAATTGAAAGCTTGTTTTAGCAGATGACTAAATCATGGGCCATGGAATCTAAGCCAGACAAAGAGGTAAATGAACACAGGAAGGGTCCAAACAGAAAGTGAGAAAGTGCCAACATTGATGGATTGAAGGTCATAATATGGTTGAAGAACTAGTGTTCTTGCTATAAGTTTTGTGTGGGATTTTGAGCCTTAAAATGTTAACATATTTCTAATAAGACTTGATTCAATTCTTCTGTGATTGGTAGATTTCCCCTGAAGGAAGCCAATAGAAGAGAACTGCTTTTGTCAGAATTTTATTCTCTGTGGAGTATTTGATGATTCCAGCTTTTAGGCTACGTTAGTCTTGAAGGCTACAACCAAGATTGATTGGGCATAATAATAGCAATTTCTGAGTCAGAACTCCAGTTCTCTGCATGTTCACAACTTTCCCCGCCCTAGTCCTGCACTGGCAAATTCTAAAGAATCCATAAGACCTCCCTGTTCTCTCATTACTAAAGTCTGTCTTGGATATTTTGATGTTGGCTCTTGTACCATTTCCTCTTTTGTAGTTCTAGCTGTTAATCTGATCCAATCATTGTTTTGAAATAAAAGAGCAAGAAGTGGCCTTCTTCCCATTTGTGTTAAAATTATATTTATTAAACCTGAAGTAGATGTTTTCTGACTCTGTGTCTTACTATATCTCTTTTCTTTCAAATCTTTTATTCAACTTGTTCTTTCAGAATAACTCAGCCTTTTCTCTCCCAGAACTTTATTCTCCATTCCTTGGGGTGTAGACAACAGATGGTCAGGTTGAAGGCAATACAAATGATACCACCTTGAATTCTATTCAAAATCATTCCTTCCCACCAAATTCAGGAATTTCTATGAGTGGTGACTCGAGCTTTCTTTATCCCAGAAGTTGTGCTTTCCCTATCCATTGCAGATTTGACAATGAGCTCTGAAACTCATTGGCCTTCTTGGTGCCCCAATTAAAATTCTCACAGTAGATATGCACAAAAGAGATCCTTGCTACATCTGAATTTTTCTTTTCTAAGTTGGAAGATGAGTCCCATCACCAGTGGATGGAGAAGATCGCAAGACTTCATGTAAAACTATTTGCAGGTACTAATGTAATAGAGATAATACTTCAGGGGCAATCTGGCCAAATGTTAGTGATGAATGCAGAGAAGGGCCCATTGACACACCCATAATACCATTTAACCAGAATGTCATCTAGGGCATTCTGAATCCACCAAAAGTAGGCATGAATCAAATGCCTTGAGAATATGCAATTGAAAACAACTATTACCGAGTGGTTCCAGGGATATGGCAGCCTATGTCATTTGGATCAATCTTATTACTGAAAACAATTTAAAATGCTAGATAATTAAAAAAAAATCTTTCTTAAAAGGATTGAGGGGATGACGAGAGACCAAGAAATTACCAGGCCAAAATCTAAGTGAAAGCAGGAAACCAGAGATGTAAAAGAAGCACTTCTGGAGCTTTCCACTAAAAGCATCTGTCCCTGTGAGATAAGCTGAATTTCAGCTTTGTTTGGGGGCCAAAGTCAAAGCACAGGGCCCACCCAAGATGGAAAGTTGAGACTCCAAAAGGCTACAACTGTGAGGCAAAAGTGAAGTAGAAGAAAAAAACTCGTCTCCATCTCTGCATACTCAACTACTTTAAGCAAAGATGTTTTGATGCTAAGCAAAAGAAAAACAAAAAGCAAAACCATCCCTGAGAACCTGCAGCTACATTCAGCCCTTGAGAAGATTTGCAAACAAAACCGACATAACCTATGTGGTCCAAGGAAACTTCAAATGATGAATTTAGTTCAAAATGGTCCCAAACAGGTCTTAGAACTAGGGACCTGGCAAAAACACATCATCTCTGGGGAAAGCCACTTTCATCTGAGCCCTCAAAGTATTCCCGAAAACAACTTTTTCAAAGACAATGATCTACATGTGGTCAAAAATAGACAAGCACACAAGGAAAAACCAAGCATACTATGAATAACAAGAAATGTGCAAAGCCTATATGAGGACAATTATCAAGCATTTTTTATAAATAATGCAGATTTGAAGAAAAGGAAAAAAGCCATTTCCTTGGGGAGTGTGTTTGTCTGCTCAGGTTGCCATAGCAAAAAAGCATAAAAGGGGGGCTGGCCCAGCGGCATAGTGGTTAAGTTTGCATGCTCTGCTTCAGCAACCAGGGGTTCATGGGTTTGGATCCCAGGTGCAGACCTACACACTGCTTATAAAACCAGGCTGTGGCAGGCATCCCACATATAAAGTAGAGGAAGATGGGCAAGGATGTTAGCCCAGGGCCAGTCTTCCTCAGCAAAAAGAGGAGGATTGGCAACAGACGTTAACTAAGGGCTAATCTTCCTCACCAAAAAAAAAAAAAAAGCATAGAATGGATGGCTTAAACCACAGAAATTTATTTCTCAGAGTTCTAGAGGCTAGCTAGTTCAAGACCAAGGTACCATCTGATTTGGTTCATTGTGAGGGTTCTCTTGCTATCTTGCAGGCAGCAGCCTTCTTACTGTGTCCTCACATGTCTGAGAGAGAGAAAGCTCTCTGGTGTCCCTCATCTTCATGACATCATCTAACCCAAAGTATCTCCCAAAGATCCCATCCCCAACACTATCACACTTGGTGTTAAGTCTTCAATATATGAATTTTGGGGAACACAAACATTCGGTCCGGAACAGATAGGAAGATAAATTTTATATATACATACATATAGATACACATATAACTTGAGAGAGGCTAGTTTTAAAAGATATTAAATTGTATGATAAAACATCTGTAATTAAGTCAAAGTGGAATTTTCATGAATAGGCTTACAGATCATTGGAATCATAAATTCAGAAATAGACCAAATTGTAAAAGAATTTCCATATAAAATAAAGATATTAGTGGGAAAATATTTTTATTGTGATAAAAAGCTCATAACATCAGATTTGTCTTCTTAGCAACTTTTTAATTATATAGTACAGTACTGTTAATTGTAAGCCCAATGTTATACAAGAGATCTCTATAAATTTTTTATCTTGCATGACTGAAACTCTATACCCATTAAACAGTAACACACCATGCCCCCTTCTACTAGACCCTGTCAATTACCATTCTGCTTTCTGTTTCTATGACTTTGACTACTTTAGATAACTCATAGAAGAGGAATCATGCAGCATTTCTCCTGTGATTGGCGTATTTCACTGAGCATAATGTCTTCAAGATTCATCCATGTTGTGGTATATGACAGAATTTTCTTCATTTTTATGGCTGAATAACTTTTTTGTTTGTTTGTTTATTGTAGTAACATTGGTTTATAACACTGTATAAATTTCAGGTGTACATCATTATACTTCTATTTCTACATAGATTACATCATGTTCACCACCCAAATACTAAATACAACCCATCACCACACACATGTGCCGAATTATCCCTTTCACCCTCCTCCCTCTCCCCTTATCCTCTGGTAACCACCAATCCAATCTCTGTCCCTATATGTTTGTTTATTGTTGTTATTATCTACTACATAATGAAAGAAATCATACGGTATTTGACCTTCTCCCTCTGACTTATTTCACTTTGCATAATACCCTCAATGTCCATCCATGTTGTCACAAATGGCTGGACTTCATCGTTTCTTATGGCTGAGTAGTATTCCATTGTGTGTATATACCACATGTTCTTTATCCATTCGTCCCTTGATGGACACTTAGGTTGCTTCCAAGTCTTGGCTATTGTGAATAACGATGCAATGAACACAGGCGTGCATGTATCTTTACACATTGGTGTTTTCAAGTTCTTTGGATAAATACCCAGCAGTGGAATAGTTGGATCACACTGTAGTTCTATCCTTGATTTTTTGAGGAATCTCCATACTGTTTCCCAAAGTGGCTGCACCAGTTTGCACTCCCACCAGCAGTGTATGAGTGTTCCCTTCTCTCCACATCCTCTCCAACACATGTTGTTTCCTGTCTTGTTAATTATAGCCATTCTGACGGGCGTGAGGTGATATCTCATTGTAGTTTTGATTTGCATTTCCCTGATAGTTAATGATTTTGAACATCTTTTCATGTGTCTGTTGGCCACCTGTATATCTTCTTTGGAGAAACATCTGTTCAGGTCTTTTGCCCATTTTTTAATTGGGTTGTTAGTTTTTTGTTGTTGAGATGCATGAGTTCTTTATATATTTTAGAGATTAAGCCCTTATCAGATGTATGGTTTGCAAATATCTTCTCCCAATTGTTTGGTTGTCTTTTCGTTTTGTTGATGGTTTCCTTTGCTGTGCAGAAGCTTTTTAGTTTGATGTAGTCCCATTTGTTTATTTTTTCTATTGTTTCTCTTGCCCGGTCAGACATGGTGCTTGAAAATATGTTGCTAAGGCCGATGTCGAAGAGCGTACTGCCTATGTTTTCTTCTAGAAGTTTCATAGTTTCAGGTCTTACATTCAAGTCTTTAATCCATTTTGAGTTAATTTTTGTGTTTGGTGTAAGGTAAGGGTCTACTTTCATTTTTTTGCACGTGGCTATCCAGTTTTCCCAACACCGTTTGTTGAAGAGACTTTCTTTTCCCCATTGTATGTTCTTGGCTCCTTTGTCAAAGATTAGCTGTCCATAGATGTGTGGGTTTATTTCTGGGCTTTTGATTCTATTCCATTGATCTTTGTGTCTGTTTTTGTGCCAGTACCATGCTGTTTTGGTTACTATAGCTTTGTAGCATATTTTGAAATCAGGGAGTGTGATACCTCCAGCTTTGTTCTTTTTTCTCAAGATTCCTTTAGCTATTCGGGGTCTTTTGTTGTTCCATATAAATTTTAGGATTCTTTGTTCTATTTCTGTGAAAAATGTTGTTGGAACTTTGATAGAGATTGCACTGAATCTATAGATGGCTTTAGGAAGTATGGACATCTTAACTATGTTAATTCTTCCAATCCAAGAGCACGGAATATGTTTCCATTTCTTTGTGTCTTCTTCAATTTCTTTCAGCAATGTTTTATAGTTTTCGGTGTACAGATCTTTCACCTCTTTGGTTAAGTTTGTTCCTAGGTATTTTATTCTTTTTGTTGCAGTTGTAAATGGGACTGTATTCTTAATTTCTCTTTCTGCTACTTCGTTGTTAGTGTATAGAAATGCAACTGATTTTTGTATGTTGATTTTGTATCCTGCAACTTTACCGTATTCATTTATTACTTCTAAAAGTTTTTTGTTGTATTCTTTAGGGTTTTCTATATATAAAATCCTGTCATCTGCAAATAGTGACAGTTTCACTTCTTCCTTTCCAATTTGGATCCCTTTTATTTCTTTCTCTTGCCTGATTGCTCTGGCTAGGACTTCCAGTACTATGTTAAATAGGAGTGGTGAGAGTGGGCATCCTTGTCTGGTTCCTGTTCTTAGAGGGATAGCTTTCAGTTTTTCACCATTGAGGATGATATTAGCTGTGGGTTTCTCATATATGGTCTTTATTATGTTGAGGTAATTTCCTTCTAGACCCATTCTATTCAAAGTTTTTATCATAAATGGATGCTGTATCGTGTCAAATGCTTTCTCTGCATCTATTGAGATGATCATGTGATTTTTATTCTTCATTTTATTAATGTGGTGTATCATGTTGATTGATTTGCGAATGTTAAACCATGCCTGCATACCTGGAATAAATCCCACTTGATCATGGTGTATAATCTTTTTAATGTATTGTTGTATGCCATCCGCTAGTATTTTGTTGAGGATTTTTGCATCGATGTTCATCAGTGATGTTGGCCTGTAATTATCTTTTTTTGTGTTGTCCTTGTCTGGTTGTGGTATCAGGGTAATGTCGGCTTCATAGAATGAGTTAGGGAGCTTCCCCCACTCTTCAATTTTTTGGAAGAGTTTGAGAAGGATGGGTATTAAGTCTTCTTTGAATGTTTGGTAGAATTCACCAGGGAAGCCGTCTGGTCCTGGACTTTTATTTTTGGGGAGCTTTGTGATTACTGTTTCGATCACCCTACTGGTGATTTGTCTATTCAAATTCTCTACTTCTTCTTGATCCAGTTTTGGAAGGTTGTATGATTCTAAGAATTGATCCATTTCTTCCAGGTTGTTGAATTGGTTGGCATATAGCTTTTCATAGTATTCTCTTATAATCTTTTTTATTTCTGAGGTGTCTGTTGTAATTTCTCCTCTTTCATTTCTGATTTTACTTATTTGTGCCTTCTCTGTTTTTTTCTTGGTGAGTCTAGCTAGAGGTTTGTCAATTATGTTTATCTTTACAAAGCACCAGCTCTTGGTTTTTTCTATTTTTTTTTGGTCTCTATTTCATTTATTTCTGCTCTGATTTTTATTATTTCCCTTCTTCTACTGATTTTGGGCTTTGTTTGTTCTTCTTTTTCCAGTTCCTTTAGGTGCATTGTTAGATTGTTTATTTGAGATTTTTCTTGTTTGTTGACATAGGCCTGTATTGCTATAAACTTCCCTCTTAGAACCGCTTTAGTTGTATCCCATAAATTCTGGCATGTCGTATTTTCATTTTCATTTGTCTCCAGGTATTTTTTGATTTCTTCTTTGATTTCTTCATCAACCCAGTCATTGTTCAGTAGCATTTTGTTTAATCTTCATGTATTTGTGGCTTTTCTGATTTTCTTCCTATAGTTGATTTCCAGTTTCATACCGTTGTGGTCAGAAAAGATGCTTGGTATTATTTCAATCTTCTTAAATTTATGTAGACTTGTTTTGTGGCCTAATATGTGATCAATCCTGGAGAATGTTCCATGTGCATTTGAAAAGAACGTATATTCTTTGGTTTTTGGGTGGAATGCTCTGTATATATCTACTAGGTCCATCTGTTCTAGTGTGTCACATAAGGCGAATGTTTCCTTATTAATCTTCTGTTTGCATGATCTATCCGTTGGTGTAAGTGGAGTGTTAAAGTCCCCTACTCTTATTGTGTTACTGTCTATTTCTGTTTTTATGTCTGTTAATAATTGCTTTATATATTTAGGTGTACCTACATTGGGTGCATAGATGTTTACAAGTGTTATATCCTCTTGTTGGATTGTTCCCTTGATCATTATGTAATGCCCTTCTTTGTCTCTTTTTACAGTTTTTGTTTTAAAGTCTATTTTGTCTGATATGAGTACTGCTACTCCAGCTTTATTTTCATTGCCATTTGCGTGGAGTATCTTTTTCCATCCCTTCACTTTCAGTTTGTGAGTGTCTTAGGTCTGAAGTGTGTCTCTTGTATGCAGCATATATATGGGTCTTGTTTTTTTATCCAATCAGCCACCCTATGTCTTTTAATTGGAGCATTTAGTCCATTGACGTTTAAAGTAGCTATTGATAAGTATGTACTTACTGCCCTTTTTTAACTTTTTTTTCCCTCAGTGTTTTAGTAGTCCTTCTCTACTTTAATTTATGTTCTCTTTAGTTTGACCTCTGTCTGAAAGCTCTACTCTTTAACTCCCCTCCTCCCTCCTTTAATGTTTTTGATATCATATCTAACCTCTTTTTTGTGCATTTGTATCCATTACCCTCTTATCATGGAAATAGATAATTTTTCCTATTTGTGGTCTTCTCTTTTCCCCTTAAATCAGTCCCTTTAACATTTCTTCTAGCACTGGTTTCTTGGTGACAATCTCCTTTAATTTTTGCTTGTCTGGGAAATTTTTGATCTCTCCTTCCATTTTGAATGATAACCTTGCTGGGTAAAGTATTCTTGGCTGTAAGTTTTTTCCTTTTAGCACTTTAAATATATCATGCCACTCTCTTCTAGCCTGTAAGGTTTCTGCTGAGAAGTCAGCTGATAGCCTTATGGGGTTTCCTTTGTATGTAACTTGACTTTCTCTGGCAGCTTTTAGGATTCTCTCTTTATCTTTAATTCTAGACATTTTGATTATGATGTGTCTTGGTGTGGTCCTCTTTGGGTTTATCTTCTTTGGGGCTCTCTGTGCTTCCTGTACCTGGATGTCTGTTTCCTTCCTTAGGTTAGGGACGTTTTCATCTATTATTTCTTGAAATAGATTCTCTGCCCCTTTGTCTCGCTCTTCTCCTTCCGGGACACCTATAACACGGATGTTAGTGCGCTTGATGTTGTCCCAGAGGTCCCTTAGACTGTCCTCACTCTTTTTAACTCTTTCCTCTTTTACCTGTTCAGCTTGTGTAATTTCTTCTAGTCTTTTGTCCAGCTTGCAGATCTGTTCTTCTGTATCCTCTACTCTGCTTTTGAGTCCGTCTAGCTAATTTTCCATTTCCAGTATTGTATTCTTCATTTCTGATTGGTTTTTTTATATCTTCCATTTCTTTGTTGGCATTCTTACTGAGTTCATCTATTCTTCTCCCCACATCAGTGAGCATCCGTAACACTCTTAGTTTGAACTCCCTGTCGGGTAGGTTCCTCATTTCTGTTTCACTTAGTTCCTTTTCTGGAGTTTTGTCCTGTTACCTTACTTGGAATGTATTCCTTTGCCTCCTCATTTTGCCTCTTTCCCTGTGCTTGTGTCTACATATTAGGTAGGTCAGCTACGTCTCCTGCTCTTGGATAGGTGACTTTATACAAGTGATGCCTTAGGAGTCCTGCAGTGTGCTTCCCTCAGTTCTCAATGTTCCAGGGGTGACCCCTATGTGTGCTACCTGTGTCCTTCTGTTGTGGCCTGTTTGCTCTCCCTGTAGGTGCCCAGGGAGGCTGAGTTATGCTCCTGGCCAGCTGTTGTAATGCTCAGCTTCTTGTAGTTGTTGTGGGCCCTTCAGTCTCTTTATCAGGTGTGGGGAGCCCCAGCTAAGTTGGCTGCAAGTTCTAATACCACATTTGTGTTGCAGTATTTCTTTTAAGTGAGTAGGTTGTTAGGCTCAAGGCCTTACAATTGCTATAAGCCTCCAGCCTTTAGGTCTCTTGTCAGCTCTCTGAGGATTGCAGCTGGGTGGAGCTGGCCTTAGGCACAGGAGCACCCAATTGTTTCAGGCTTTGGAAGGTGGGGCAAACCCCCTATGTGGGTTTTTGAGAAGCACAAGTCTTCTGCAGCTGACAAGCCCTGCCACCCATAGGTCCAAACACACATTCAACATAGTCCTGCCCCGTGTGCGTGCCCTGATGTCCCGAAGTGGACCCAGTCTCTCCACGGCGGGAGCCCCACACATTCCACCACCGCCCCACACTCTCCACCTGCTCCTTGTGCACACCCTGCCCCACTGAATTTGGCTCAGTTGCCAGGCTGCAGAGAATCCAGTCACCAATCTATGCAGGCCCACAAGTTGCCTGAGGGCTTGTTGTTGGGTGGGGCCAGTCTCTAGGGTGGTCTGCCTGCCCTGGCTGAGCTGGATTAAATCGGTGCTCTAGCAGGTGGGACAGACCCTGGGCTTGCAGGCCTCAGGGAGAACTCCAAGGGCGTCTGTGTCAGCACGCCCACACCAGGTCACAACTATGGCCACTGCCACAGTCCCCGTCCCTGGAGAGGTCTCACCTCTCACCAAGATGCACACAGGGCCTATTAGGTGAGTCTCTTTTCACCAAAGCACTGTGCATCTTTTTTCTGGTGATTTTAGGTTGCTTTCTGAAATGGGTGAGTTTGCACATGGGCCGTTGAAGAGCTGGTTTTAATTTCTTTGTGAACCAGCTTTTCTGGGGGTGCTCCCCAATGTTTTAGTAGCAGGCAAAGTCAGATATTATGCCACTCGTCTCGATTGTGCTGGGTCCACAAAAAGCCCACAGCAGGGGCGCTCCCCAGCTCAGGGCCCCACTCCTCCAGGGAGGGCTGCGTACCTTTGTGCTGCTCCCGGGTGGTCGTGAGGTGCTGTGGCTCGTGAAGGTGGTGTTTTTCCTCTCTAGAAGGGAGTTTCTACCTCTTCTACCTCAGTTAGGATTCTCCATTGTTGCAGGAGTTCCTCTTATCCAGTTTTCAGTTCTGTCTCAGGGGTAATTTTTCCATGAGTAGTTGTAAATTGGCTGTGTCCGTGGGACGAGGTGAGTTCAGAGTCTGCCTACGCCGCCATCTTGACTTCCTCTCAGGAAAATACTGTTTTAAATGCACAAGGACCAAGCCAGCAGGTCACCGGGTGTCAGGACAGAGATATCACTAACTGTTCATCATTCCTGCACATTTCCTATTTTTTATCATGTTTTTCACCCCTTCCCACAATTACCTACACTTTTTATTTTTGCAGCTAAAATCAGTCCAATATTCTGTAACAATATTTCACCTTGTTCATAAAACCCAGGATGAAAGAAGGAGAATAAATGGGTTTTCTATGTACTGGTTACTTTTGAAACTAGTCTGGATGGAACGATCACTTGTTCCAGAAGTTGGCATAGGCAATGTTAATTAGCAATTAGAAGAGGGACCCCTGCCAAGGGGAGGGACTCTCTGAGGAGGTCAGCTATCCCATATATATGGGAAACCCTAAGCCAGGATCAGTGTCAACCACAACTGTTTTCAGCTCTGACCATGCAGAACTCTGGTTGCGTGTGTGGGAAAAGAGCAAAACTTTGGGAGAGTCAGACCAGGACATTCCTAGAATTCATGCATTTACCCAAGGAGCACTCCTGGTGTCTGAATTATGTGCAAGACACTGTGCTAAGGGCAATCGAAGTTGAATCAAAATAAGTTAAGTCATACCTGCCTTTCAGGAAACATATTCTATTTGGATGCTCTGAACTCCTGTATTTGACAGCAACCAACATATAAGCATGTTTAGAGAAAGGAGAGGTGACAGTGGGTGAGGAAGGTGAGATGAGGGGCCAGGCTGAGTCGATGGGGTACTTGCCACTGGTGGTGGCCTGGAAGAATGGCTGGGTTTGGCCATGTGGAGACAGAAGGATCCCCACAGAGGAGCATGATGAGGAAGGGCAGGTAGGCAGGGGGCATATGCAGGAAGAGGGAGGAGTTTGCTGCAGTGGGGAAAGTCAAGGTGGGAACCAGAGTGTGGGGCCTCTGCGGTCAAGTAGGGACTGTGGGCTGGATTTGGTTGGGGCTGCACAGTTGGGGAGGGTCTTGTGAGCAGGAGAGTGGATAGCTCAGAGCTGTAGTTTAGGAGGGTTCCATGGCAGTGGTATGTTTGATGATTGGAACTAAAAGTGTCACATAAATTAGTCTTTCCATATAATTCCATCCAAGCCTTGAACCCTGAATTCTGAGTCCTCTACCTCTTGTGAAGTGAGAAAGAGATGGTCTCTTTTACACTTTCAGCTCTGACTCCTTTATGTTCTGACATAGATTTGAGCTCTGCATGGGTTTGGGAAGGTGTTCAAAGTCAAGACAGCTCAGAACTTGAAGTCATCTTCTTCTTCTTGCTTCCTGGTGATTTTCTGGGTTTTTTTGTATTCCTCTTCATACCTGTTCAAAGATTTCATGAATAAGAAGTTTCTGCTGAGAGTATAGCTGTAGGTATTATCTTTCAATATGATCACTGGGGACTCCATCACTTCCTTTATCAGAAGGACATGAAAACACTCTTACCTGAAAGGTAGGTAGGTGAGACCACTGTCTAAGGGGGGCAGCCACACCCTGATCCCACTGAGGGGGCTGGAACCTGGCATTTGGCTAAACCTAGAGCTGCTGAGTGGGTTTCCTTTTACAATAACAGTCCTAGGTTAGTTTTGCAACCTTTCTGATCATACAAAGAACACATACATTTTGTAGAACAACTGGAAAACACACACGAGAGCGGTTTCTGCTTGTTGTGATAAGAGTTTCAATTTTCTGTCCACTGTCACAATCCTGTCCTTGACTTTTACCTACATTATCCCATCAAACCCCCCAATGTCCCAAGGCCCAGACATTTCCCTCTTTCCTAGGTGAGGAGACCCAGGCTCAGGGGGTGACTCATTTGCCTCATTATACTTACGAATCGAAGTACTGCAATCAATTGGCAGCACAATTCCATTTCTGTGGATGTTCCTTACAGAATCAGTTGTACAAAGGCACAAAGTTACTAGGAAGTTCACAGAGAACTATTTCTCATATTAAGAAACTAAAACCAATCTTAAAAAGCCAATCAATTGGAGGATAGTTAAATCATTATGAAGCATCCATATGAATGAATTCTAAATGGTCATTTAAAATAGAAATATATCTGCAGTTATAGAACAATTTGCATAGTATTTTCCAATCTTTATGTAAAAAGCATCATGTATGTGCACATATCCATATACAGGCATGTGTCGCGTAACAAGGTTTTGGTCAATGACAGACCACATACATGATGATGATCCCACAAGGTTAGCACCACACAGCCTAGGTGTGTAGTAGGCAATACCACCTAGGCTTGTGTAAGTACACTCTATGATGTTTACACAATGACAAAATCCCCTAATGATGCATTTCTCAGAAAGGATCCCTGTGGTAAAGTGATGCATGAATATATAAATGTATATGTCCATAAGAAGAAAGAGTTGGGCAGGAATAGGGGGAAATTTCTACATGTTTGTATTGGGTGACTTTATTTTCTTTAACAAAGAGCATGAATGTTTAAATTTTTAAAAGGTGGGGGAGGACCCACACTCTTGACTTTTGAACTACAAGGCCTTGAAGCCCCCTCCATAAGCTTTTTAGATGAAACTCCTCCCTGGGAGCTTCTGAGTTCGCTGAGAGCAGAGCAGCAAAGGAACACACCATTCTCCAAAGTTAGAGCAAGAGTTTCGTCTTGAGCTTCCTGGGCACACCCCTGGGCTCCTAAGCAGGCTAACTCTGACCTTAAATATGGATTCTAGGCCATCCCCTTCTGTCTTTTGGGATCTGGTCAGCCTACCTGGATTTCCTGTTCTTGACAAAATCTTCGGTCTTTTCAGGTGAAACTTCAGTGTTTGCTCATGGCTTTGCTGCCTTAGTTGCTCCAACAGCTTATGAAGGTGGGCCTCCTGGGCCAGTGTGATTTCACACTTGTTAAGTCACTGTGAATCTGTGAGTGAAGGCATCTCAGGCATTCTATTCAGTGAGTTCCTCCCCAGTGTGAGATTTCTGCTGATGGAAGGAGATAAGAGACATTTAAAGGACTGCCCACACACATTCATTCATTCTTTTCTCTATATATGAATTCTAGGCTAATCAGTCTGTCATAGTTCCTGGTTAAAAACCTTTCCCCTCTAAGTTACATACATTGGTGTGTGACTCTCTTGCATGCAGA
The DNA here is from genome assembly GCF_020826845.1 of Diceros bicornis minor. Classification (NCBI taxonomy): domain Eukaryota; kingdom Metazoa; phylum Chordata; class Mammalia; order Perissodactyla; family Rhinocerotidae; genus Diceros; species Diceros bicornis. The sequence continues at coordinate 2,808,120 of NC_080763.1, read as the reverse complement.
CATTTCTTCTTTGTAACATCTCAACTGTATAGTTGATTTATTTTGTAACTTCATTGTATTTCAAAGACTAGGTATACAAGCTATGCTTATGTAATTGTTCTTTTATAAGAACTCAGGTTATAGCTCTGAGCTCAGGTTAACTTTTTGCCTAAATTCAAAATATGCAAAACTTTCTGCTGGGACAGCACTTACTCCCAACTCTAATTATAGTCATGTTATCGTGCTGTACTAATAACCATCCCATTCCCAGTTCTCTAATGTAGGGGACCCGGGTTCACCCCCTTGAAACTTAACCATTGGCATGCAGTGAGATGGGTTCTTCCTGCAGGTATCTGGTATAGGTATCATGTCTTGGTTGTAAAGGTCACTTCTCTTGCCTAAAAAGTAATTAAAAAAAATAAATTTCTAGAGAGGCACTAGAGAACCAAAATGTTATGAAGCACACAAGGCAAACATTGACCCTTATGCAGGGAAAGAATGTGAGATGGAGGAATGCGCCAGTGAGTAGAAACACGTTTTAGGGCGCTGTCAGTTACAAAATGTTTTCAAGATTAAAGAGAAAATTAAGACGGGATTTTGGTAAGGTTATGAGAGAAGAAATCATCAAAGGGAAGGGACCAGGGCAAAGTTCACAACACAAAACTTCCACTCCAATGAGGACAAACTCTAAATATAGATAAATTGATAAATGCTACTAATAATGACACCATTGAGAATTTTTTCCCCACCGGCTTCTCATACTTTCCTGAAAAGACCATTGACTTAAGGAAATTTGCAGTTGGCATTGCCAAGGTCCTGTTCCCTCACTGTCCAGGCTTCTCCTCATATTGAACACACATGCCTGGAGCTTACTCAGCCTCAGGCCTTAGAGGAATCCTCTTTCTTCCCTCCACAACTCCTCTCCTTGCTCCAATGGGAAATTATATCAGATTTGCAGAGATGACACTCTGTTTGTGGGGAAAAGGTACAGGAATTTTGAACTCTGTGTTAGGAACCATACATATTCTTCAAGTACAGGACAGGATACTAATGAACAACAAAGTGAGCATTGAAGAAAACCTCATAAGCCTTGAGCAGAGCAGGAAGAACACTCTGACACAAAGCCCAAAGCACAGAGGACCTCATGTTGTGGATGTGCATGAGCAAGCTCACAGACAGAGTAAAGATTCTCAGTGTTTTCAACAAGGGAGGAATTAAATGTTTCTAGTTAGTGTTTCTTCATATAAAATTTTATTTTCAAATGTAATCCAATAAATAGAAGCTCCACCAGAATAATCTAAGTTTATGTTGCCTGCTATTTTTTCTACTGTGGTCTCAAACTTTAGGCTTAGTGCTTAGAACACAATAATTACTCAGCAAATGTTTAATCTTATTGGTTAGTCATTAAAAAAATATTCATTGAGTTTCTAGCACTGTTTTGGGTGCTGGCGATAGAGCAGCAACAAAGACATGAATTTGTGGTCAGGAAGACTATATTCTAGTGGAGGGACAAAGTACATGTCAGTAAATCAATAAATAAACAGATTACCTTCACATAGTTATAAATGCTATGAAAGAATATGAATGAGACATGAGAAGGGAGTGTGATATGTGGAAACTGCTCTGGATACTTATTGAATAAATAAATCAGTGTTGACCAACTCACCCACAGAGACAAGATGACTGTTCTCTAGCATCACATCTCTGTGCAGCTTCCTCTGGGATGTGTCCACCAAAGCCCACTCTTCCTGGGGGAAGTCCACAACCACACCCTTGAAGGTCACTGATTCCTAAAACATCATGGACATTCTGATTCAGAGAGGACCAGATCCATCAAGGTTCCAGGACAGATAGTTGATAGGAGAGTGCTGGGGAAAGGGGGCTGTAGGTGTAGAAAGCTCAAACCCTGTTTGGGGTTCCAGTCAAATGCTTCCCTGTGCTGATCTGGAATGTGCTGTTCATGCATACCCACAAAGATATACACAGTATGTACACAGCCTTAATACATATTAGCTTCATTATAAAGGAATATCACATGACGTGCAGGGTGAAATAACCTGGACATTTCCCCAAAACGTGGTAAATCTCTCTTCCAGACTGGTATACATAATATAGTATATTGTTATAAGTTTTTATCTTGAGAATACATAACTAAACTCTCCTTCTTAACAATTCAAGTAAATCACAGACTCATCACAAAACAAGCAACACCCACTGCCTGTGACAAATAACTGATTATGTGTAAACATTGCCTCTTTATGAACCTTACATTTCTCCTTTGTGAAATGGTTTAACAACCTGTTACAAAAAACTACCTGTACAGGTTTAACAACCTGTACAAACCTGTTACAAAAAAACCGAGAGATCCACTGAGCGAATTTGCAAAGCACTTCCTTTATAACAAACACTCAATACACATAAGTAATTAGTGTATTATTATTTAAAGGTGGAGAATGATGAAGCGATGCCGACTGTTCTGCAGAACTGAAAAGACAACAGAGAACGTTGATCAGCAGGTGCTGCCTCTCTCTCTTATCTCTATACGTTTCCTGTGTTCACTGCGAGGTAGAAGGACAGATGGTCCAGAAACACAATGCAAGGGTCCCTGATCATTCTACACGGAAGGATGGCACTAGCCTGACCTATCCCACAGTGAGGTTTCCACTGCCAATTTTCTCTGGGACCTCCAGGCAGCAGTTATTGTCTCTCTTGTAGTTTAATCCTATCCATCTGCTAATGTGTAATAGAAGCCTCTCAGTTGTATGTGGTCACTCCAGTCCCCCCAAAATGGCTACAGAATCTGATATTTTATTGTATCTTCTATACTCCTTCTCCTCAACACACAGCCAAAATTAAGAAAATACTCTCCACACACTGTGTTCAGTTTTCAAGTTTGATCACAAGTTAATGACAAAGAGACAAACTGGGTTTTAGGAAGCGGGGTAAGGAGAATTTTAGTTATCCTTTTTTTAAGTTATAAAAATGTTCAAGTATTTTTTATAAAACTTGAGTAAATTTAAAATTGGTGAATATAAAGAAATGATTCCTCATTGCTCTCTCTGGTCCAACTCTATCTTCACCCCACCACCTCAGTGCTGCAGAGCCTCCACTTCAGCCCCTGTGACACTGGATTGATTGAACTCACTTGATGGACTACCACCCCCTACTGGAACAGAACCTTTACTCTTACCCATCTCTACGCCTGTGTTAACCACATGCCTAAGGCCACTGTAGCCACTAACACGGATAATGAGTGCACTGCACGTCATGTGATATTCCTTTATAATGAAGCACCCCACCAAAGCTATGGGGTGAATTTGAAAAAAAAAACAAGCATTCACATCTCTTCTCTGCAAGGACATCCTTAACGGAGAATTGACTAAGTCAGTGTAAAGGTAGGAAGAAGATTATTTATTGATCAGTCCTGGACCTGCCATAAGCCTCCCAGAATCCTAGTGGAACATAACACACCAATATTTCCTGGGTGCACTTAGAAGATCAGGCCAACAGGAGAAACCTACCCATCTGCTGGTAACAGAAGTGTCAAGTCTGGAGTTAAGAGCCAGTTCCTCCTCACCTGTGGTTGCATTCTCAAGAACTCACCTGCCCCCTGTCTTTAGTAGTATTCTCATCGTGCGACAGTCTGATAACTAAGCAGACAAAGCTGAGGAAAGAAAAAGAAGCCACGAGACTCCAGTCTTTTCCACTACTTGTACATACACCGGTCATGAGATCCTAAACCTTCACGTGGTGGTGAATCTGCCCACTCAAACCACAGTTGCATGAAGAATGACCTAAGACAAACCGGCAAGCAGTCTCTTTCCCTAGGGTCACAGTGAGAAGGCTTTAGCTACTATGATCATAAGGAAGATACTAATATCCTCGTTTTACAGATAAAACGTTGAAAGCCAATAGCGTTTTATGGTTTTATACTTTCATTAGACCTGGTAGAGGTTTTATTTAATTTCTTCCCTGATGCCAAATCCTAGAAGAACCTGACTTATGTTACATGGAGATTCTTGTATCCACAGCCAAGGGCACCATTATAGGATTTCTGATATAATACCTCTTGACTAGGTGCATTAGCATTTCTTTTACAATACCAACACTAGCCCCTAGTGGCCCACACCCTCCCTCTGTACTCTGTCACCACCCTCTGCATACACTTGCTCTCAATCATTGTGGCTCCTCCACATGGGGATTCAGGCAACATCAGTGGAAACCTAGCTCTAGCCTCCACATCCCTGGATATGTGACCAGGCTACTTTGGAGACTGTTGAATGGCAGTGTGCAATGATTCAAAGATTCTTCTGTTATTGGAGGGTTCAATGACTTTCATCATGTAAATATAGCACTAAAATTCCCTTGTACAGGACAGAAGCCACAGTACATACATGGTAATACTACTCTTGTGTCCCATGCTGCCCACAGGGCAGGAAGTCTCATAAGTCATAGAGTGAAGGAATTTAGTTGAGCATTTCAGATACTGTAGTGAAATGGCAGCTGGAGCTCTGCCCTAGTAATTGTCATCAACAGGAGCATCCCTTCATGTCATAATTGACGTCTATGGAGGCATCCTCCAACTGTCAAGTATTACTCAAAACACTGTTAATAAACGTATGGCAGGGACAAATTATGACAATATGTTATGAACAAGGTTAGGATCACAACTCTTTGAGCTTGAGGTCTGGAGTAGAGAAAACATGATCTGATAAATAAATTGAGACCCAGCAACTGCAATTACATAGATTTGCTTGTTTAATCCCCTTAATAATGGTACTGATTATGGGTTAGTTACCTATTTACAAATGACATCAACTGGTTCAGAAACCTTAATGATATGGCAAAATCACATGACTACAAAATGACAGAGCTGGAATTTCAGCTCTGCCTGTCTCTGAATCTCAAATAATTAAATGTGCTCATCTTGAGGAGTTTTACCTACACCCAGACCCAGGTTTTACCTGGATATGTCACCTCCCAGGTCAATGACCAGAAACCTCTCCCTCCCCTCACAACCCTTCTCCTTTCAGCCTGTTCACAGAGTTACTCCCCATGCCAGGTCCTCTCACTGTGGTAACCTCCACTGACCACCTTCTCAAACAGCCCCCACTTTTCCTCAGTTTTACTGACCCTGTTTAACCCATACTTATTCATTTCAACATATTTGTGCCAAAATTAGCAGATCTCATGCCACCTGACTTTTCACATCTGATCGAGACCCCAATCCCAGATGACTCTAGGTATCTCCCTTTCCCCCGGCTGCATCTGTCACAGCACAGGATTAGGATACTGACCCAGTCTAACTGCAGTGTCCTAAATCTCCCAATGGCTTTTTATAAATATCTCATGTCCTACTATATCTTGATAATTCTTCCATGACTCGTAAATGTTCAGGCCTCACTCATGCCTTAAGTGTCATAAATTGTCACCTTTCCTTTCAGTTTCTACATCTCCTACTATACAGATGAATTAGATCATTTGAAGATACATTTCAGTTCTCTGCCATGAAATCCACATATCTTCTTGAATTTCTACCCACTGGTGACCCCTTTTCAATAAAATTGCAAGTTCATCTCTATCCCTGGCTGAGCCGATGTGAACATAGTTTTCATTTCTCTGAGATAAATGCCCAGGAGTTGATATTGCTAGGTTGTATGGTAGTTACAAGTTTAGTTTTAGAATACCCTGCCGAACTTTTTTCCAGAATGGCTGTACCATTTTAAATTCCCACCGGCAATGTAGGGGAGATCCAGTTCCTCCACATTCTCACCATCATTTGCTATTGTCACTCTTCTCTTACCTCAGCTATCCTGATAGGTGTGTAGTGATATCTCATGTGGTTTTCACTTACATTTCCTGAATGACTAATGATGTTGAACATCTTTTCATCCACTTATCTGCCACCTGTATCTCCTCTTTGGTGAAATGTCTCTTTTGTCCAGTTTCTAGTCTAATTATTTATTTTTACTGTTGAGTTTTAATAGTTCTTCATATATTCCATTACCAGTCCTTTCTTAGATATGTGATTTGCAAATACTTCTCCCAGTCTGTAGCTTGTCTTTTCATGCTCTTAACAGGTTCTTTTGCAGAGAAAAACTTTTTAATTTGGGGGAAGTCCAATTTATCAATTTTCCTCTTATAGATGACATTTGGTGTCAAGTCCAAGAATTCTTTGCCCAGTCCTTGCCATAAAATGCAAACATTTCTCGCCGGCCCGGTGGCGCAAGTGGTTAAGTGCGCGCGCTCCGCTGCGGCGGCCCGGGGTTCGCTGGTTCGGATCCCGGGCGCGCACCGACGCACTGCTTGGTAAGCCATGCTGTGGCGGCGTCCCATATAAAGTGGAGGAAGATAGGCACAGATGTTAGCCCAGGGCCGTCTTCCTCAGCAAAAAAAAAAAAAGAGGAGGATTGGCTGATGTTAGCTCAGGGCTGATCTCCTCACAAAAAAAAAAAAAAAAAAAAAAAAAAAAGCAAACATTTCTCTGCTTTTTTCCTAAGTTTTATAGTTTTCCAATTTAGATTTGTGTTTGTGACCCATTCTGAGTTAATTTTTTTTATAAGTTGTGAGATTTAGACGGAGGTTCATTTTTTGCTTAGGGATGTTTGATTGTTCCAGCACCATTTGTTGGAAAGCCTATACTTCCTCCATTGAATTGCCTTTGCAATTCTCAAAATCATTTGAGAAAATAATTTCATTTCTGTGCTTCTCTATACTATTTTCTATACTGAGTTCCCTATACTGTTCCACTGAGCTCTGTGTCTATCCTTCCAACAATACCACATAGTCTTCTTACTGTGGCTACAAAATAAGACTTGAAATTGAGCAGATTGATTCCTCTTACTTTATTCTTCCTTTTCAACATTGTTTTAGCTAGTCTAGTTCCTTTGTTTTCTTATTTATTTTAGAATCCTCTTATATACATATCTACAAAAAGTTTTGCTAGATTTTAATATAAATTTCATTAAACCTGCATAATAATTTGGGGAAAATTGACATCTTTACTACGTTGAGTTTTCCAATACATGAACAAGGTGTTTTAAAAACCTTGAAAAATACCAACCTGATACACAAGTAACTTATCTTCCTGAAAGAACAAAGTCCAATGCTCTTTAAAGAAAAAAATGACAAAACCTAGACATTTACTGTCATAGTCACAATGTCTACCATTCAATTAAAAGTTAGTGGACCTACCAAAAAGCAAGAAAATAAGACTAAAAACAAGGAAAAAGATAGTCAGTAGGAAAAGACCCTGAAAGGCAGATATCATGAACCATCCAAATAAGGATTTTAAGACAACTGTTCTAAATATGTTCAAGTATTTAAAAGACAACATGAATACAGCAGGAGATAAAAGGTATAACAAAGAACCAGATGGAACTTCTAGAAGTGATGTAAATACATATATATATGTTGGAAATGAAAAATTCAATAAATGAGATTAACAGATGATTAGATGTGCAGAAGAAAAGGAACTGGAGAGCACAAAAATAGAAATACCTAAATTGAAGCACAGAGTGATAAAAGACTGAGAAAACAAGGCTCAGTGACCTGAAACCAGGTGAGTAATCACCAAAAGAGTAATAAAAAAATAAACCTCCTGGGACTGGCCCGGTGGTGTAGTGGTTAAGTTTGTGTGCTCTGCTTCAGTGGCCTGGGGTTTGCAGGTTTGGATCCCAGGTGTGGACTTACGTACTGCTCATCAAGCTATGCTGTGGTGGCATCCCATATACAAAAATAGAGGAAGATGGGCACGGATGTTAGCTCTGGGCTAATTTTCCTCAGTAAAAGAGGAAAATTCACAACAGATGTTAGCCCAGGGCCAATCTTCCTCACCAAAAACAAAAGAAAACAAAACAAAAAACCCTCCCTACTAAAATAGATAGGGACAATCCACTGTTGTTGTCAGTGATGGAGATAAAATGGAATGCTAAAAAACACAGAACTAATAAAAAAGAAAGAGGAACAAATAATAGAAAAAAAAAAAAAAACAACCAAGTAGCAAGACAGTAGAGATAAACCCAAGTATATTAATAATTACAATAAATGGAAATGTCAAAACATTCCAATTAAAAGGCAAAGACGGGGTAAAAACATGACCTAACACTGTGCTGTCTACAATAAAACCTACTTTAAATATAAAGACAAAAATAGGTTAAAAGAAAAAGAATGGAAAAAGATAAACCATGCAAACACTAACCAGAGACAAAGAAGGATATTTGATAGTGATAAAAATGTCAATCTATTAAAAACACATACCAATCCTACATGTGTGTGCAGAAAATAAATGACAGAATTAAAAGTAGAAATAAGACAACACTCCCCTCTCTGAACTAGATAAATTAAGCAGACAGGAAATCAGTAAGAGAACAGAAGAAGACTTGATTAATACCATCAATCAATTTGTTCTAACTGAAACTTTTACAACACTCCAGCCAATACCTGAAGAATACAAACTAATTTCAAGTGAACATGGAAAAGTTTAAAATCATACAAAATATTGTCTGACTACAAAAAATTAAATTAGAAATTAGCAACAGGGAGGTATCTATAAAAACCCTAAATAATTGTAAATCAAAAGACATATTTTTAAGAGACACATGGGGCAAAGAAGATATCACAAGAAATTTTAGAAACTGACTGAAAATGAACATGCAAGAGCGCAAAATATGTGGGATGGTCATAAACTTCAAGGGGCAATGGAAAATAACACAGTCAATCTGGAAAATCATTGGGCAGTTTCTAGCTAAATTTGCAACCACCGCATGACCCAGAAATTGTACTCTTGGACATTTGTCCCAGAGAATAAAATTGTATGTTCACAGAAAACCCTGTACGTGAATGTTAATAGCAGCTTTACTCTTAGTAGCAGTACTGGAAGCCATCCAAATGCCCTTCAATGAGTGAGTGTTTGAACAAACTCTGGTACATCCATACAAGCGAATACTACTCAGCAATACAAAGGAATGGACTATTGGCGCAGGCAGCAACCTAAAGGTACCTCAAGAACATCACGTTTAGGGAAAAAACCTAATCCCCAAAGGCTGCATACTATATGATTCCACTTATATAATGTTCCCCAAATGACAAACCTAGAGAGATGGAGAGCAGGTCAGCAGTTTTCAAGGGTCAGAGACGGGGTGGGATGGAGAACAGGTGTGAACACGAAGGCAGCACAAGCAGTTCTTTTGTGGTGATAAACAATTTTGTATCTTGACTGTTCTGGAGGGGGTTACACAAATGTATACCTGGAACAAAACTGCACAGAACTGTATACACACACACACACACACACACACAGAAATATGCAGGTTAAAAATATGATGAAAGCTGAATAACGCCTGTGTTCTAGTTAACAGTAGATCAATGTCAATATACAATGTCAATTCCCTGAATTTGGTATTGTACTACAGTTATCTAAGATGCTGCACTGGGGGAAAGTGGCTGAAGAGCACTCAAGATTCTTTATGTTATTTTTGCAACTTCCTATGAGTCTATAATTATTTCAAAATAAAAAGTTTAAAAAATATGATACACCTAAAGCTGGTCTTAGAGGGAAATTTGTAGATCTAAATGCTAATATCAGAAGAGAAAAGAAGTCCAAAATCAATTATCTTAGCTTCTAGCTTAAGAAATTAGAAAAAAACCCAGCAGAGTATATCCCAAGTAAGTAGAAGGAAGAAAATAATAAAGTTAAGAATAAAAATCAATAAAAGAAAAACAGAAAAAACAATAGAGAAAAAGCAATGAAAGCAAAATCTATATATTAGAAAAAGTCAATAAAATTGACAAACCACTAGCTAGACTGATCAAGAAAAAAGAGAAAAAAGACAAGGTACAAATCTCATTAGTGAAGGGAGAGACATCATTAGAGATCTTAAAATAATGAAAAGGATAATGATGCAGTATAGATAGAAACTTTATATTACTGAACTTGATAACTTAGAAAAAAATCAATACCTTACAAAACATAAATTACTAAAATTGACTCAGGACACAAAAATATGAAAAGTTTTAAAAAAATAAATTCTTAATTAAAATTCTTCCCACAAGGAAAACTTGAGGCCTGAATGAAATCTATCCAAAATTTAAGAAAAAAAAGAATATAATCTGACACACACTCTTTCATAACATGGAGGAGGAAACAGGGCCCAATACACTTATTCCATCACAAAACCAAGCTATAAGAAAAGACAACTAAGACTATAAGAAAAGACAACTATTGAACAATTTCCCTTGTGATCATAGATGTAAAACTCCTTTAAAAAGTGACTGCATGTCAAACTCAGGAAGATAAATAGCTAGATAGATAGAGGAAAAAGATAATCCATTTAGGATCAAGTGGGGTTCAACCTAGGAATGCAAGTTTGGTTTAACATTCAAAATTCAATAAGTGCAATTCAAAATATTAACAGAACAAAGGAAAAATAACCTATCATTACCTCAACAAATGCAGAAAATCATTTGACAAAATTCAACACACATTCATGATAAACTTAAAATTTAGAAAACAAGAGGGGCCAGCCCCATGGCATAGTGGTTAAGTTCATGCACTCCACTTTGGTGGCCCAGGGTTTAAGGGTTTGGATCCCAGACACCGACCTACATACTGCTCATCAAGCCATGCTGTGGCAGCATCCCACGTACAAAGCAGAGGAAGACTGGCACAGATGTTAGCTCAGGGACACTCTTCCTCAAAAAAAAATTTAGAAAACAAGAAAAAGGAGGAAATTTCCACAAGCTGATAAAGGGATCTATGAAAAATGTACAGTTAACGCTATAAGTAGTGATGAATGACTGAACGCTTTCCTCTTAAAATAAAAAACAGGGCAAGAAGATCCACTCTCACCACTTCTAATCAATATTATAGTGGAGGTCCCAGAAAATAAGGTGGGAAAAACAAATAAAAGGCATACATGTTGGAAAGGAGTAAGCAAAACCATCCTCATTTGCAGATGACAAGATCATGGGGAAAAATGTTCTTAAAACTACTAAGTAACTTTAGCTAAGTTGAACATATAAGTTCAGTATGCAAAAATAAACTCTACTACTATATACTGGCTAAAAATTAGAAATGAAAATATTTTAAAACTATTATTTATAATAGCATCCAAAAACATGAAACATTTGAGGAGATAAATTTAACAAAATATGTGTAAGATATGTGATTCCACTTCAAGGAGCTAAAAAAAAGAGCAAAGTAAACCCAAAGGAAGTTGAAGGAAACAAATAAGAAGGAGCAGAAATCAACAACATTTAAAAGAGACACGGAGAAAAATAATCAAGCTAAAAGAGGTTCCTTGAAAAGATCAACAACATGCACAAATGTATAAACTCATATCCAGAATGATCAAGATAAAAAAATAAAGAGGGCATAAATCATAAATATTAAGGATGAAAGAGGAATTATCTCTACAGGTCTTACAGAAAATAAAAGTATAATAAGAGACTATCCTACACAACTTTAGCCAACAAATTCAACAACTTGAAAGAACTGGTAAAATTCCTTGAAAGACAACTCCCAAAGCTCATTCAAGAAGAAACAGATAAGAAACAGATAACAGGCCCATATCTATTACATAAATTGAGTTCCTAGTTAAAAACTCTAAGCTCAGAGAGTTACACTGGTAAATTCTACCAAACATTTAAGAAAGAAATAATACTGATTCTACAAAATGAGGTCTCATTTTATGAGACCATTTTTTTTTTTTAATTTTTTTTTTTAAAGATTTTATTTATTTTATTTTTTCCCCCCAAAGCCCCAGTGGATAGTTGTATGTCGTAGCTGCACATCCTTCTAGTTGCTGTATGTGGGACTCGGCCTCAGGATGAACGGAGAAGTGGTGCCTCAATGCGCACCCGGGATCCGAACCGGGGCCACCAGCATCGCAGCGCGCCCCCTTAACCACCAAGCCACAGGGCCGGCCCGATGAGACCATTTTATGATTTTTATACCAAAACCTGATGAAGACATTATAAGAAAACAAACCTATAGACCAATATCCCTCATGTAACTAGGCACTAAAATCCTTAAAACATGCTCAAATCAAACCCAGAAATATTTTAAAAGAATAAACATCACAACCAAATGAGGTTTATCACAAGAATGCCAGGTTGGTTTAACGTTCAAGATCATTCAATATAATTAACCATATTAACAGAATAAAATAGAAAAACCAGATGATCTTCTCCATAGAGGCAGAAAAACATTTGACAAAATTCAGCACCCACTGCTAATAAAAATTCTCAGCAAACTAGGAACAGACACGAATTTTCTCCACCTAATCAAGGGCACCTACAAAAGATCTTTAGCTAACTTCACGCTTAAGGTGAAATATTGAACACATTTCTCCTAAGACCAGCAACAAGGCAAGGATGTCCACTCTCACCATTGCTATTCAAGATTGTGCTGATACTCACAACAAGGATGAATCTCAAAATTATCACACTGAGGGAAAGAAGACAGAGAAAAAGAGCACACAGGGCATGACTACATTAATACAAAATGCAAACTACTCTAAAATGACAAAAATATGTCTGTGTTTTCCTGAAGCCCAGAGGAAGAGCAAGGAATGGACTGCAAAGGGACACAAGGAATTTTTTAGGGGGTGATGGAAATGCTCTGTCTCACGGCTGTACACAACTGTCAAACTCATCAAATCGTACACCTTAAATGGATGTCATTTATTTTATGTAAATCATTCCTCAATAATTGATAAGAAAAAATGATCAATACGTTTAAAAACAGGAAGAGAAATTAATGGATGAAAACATGAAAAATTTCAACAGTCTTGGAATCTGTAGAAAAGTAATCAAATGGACATTCTATCACTGAAAAATATAATCTCTGCAATTAAGAAGTTATTGGGGGTCAGCCCTGGGGGTCTAGTGGTTAAGTTCTGTGTGCTCCACTCCAGCGGCCGGGGGTATGGTTCCTGGGTGCAGACCCACACCACTGTCTGTCAGTGGCCCTGCTGGGGCAGCAGCTCACATAAAAAGAAAAAAAGAGGAAGATTGGTAACAGATGTTAGCTCAGGGCAAATCTTCCTCAGCAAAAAAAAAAAAGTTACTGGGTAAACAGTAAAGCAGCCAGATGTGAAGAAATAATTAGAAAAACTCAGACGGGTCCAATACAAAATATCCAAACTTTCAGATATTTGGATCTGAAATTGAAGTTCAGAGAGAAGAAAATATAAAAAAAGAATGAAAACAAAGTACAGAGCACAAGAAAGATGTGGGATACCGTCAACAAGTCTCACGTCTGTGTAACCAGAAAGACAGGGAAAAAGAACGGGGCAATAGCAGCATTTGAATGAATAACAGCTGAGAATTTCCCAAACCTGATGAAAGCCTCAATGCACCATTCAAAAAGTTCTCTGAGTCTCCAGTAGGACAGACAGAAAACACACGCACGTGCACGTCTGCATGCACGGGCACAGGTACCGAGGCAGAACATCTTAAAATCGCGCAAAGTAAAGCACATGACTTACGGGAACAACAAAAAACCAAAAGGCTGACTTTCCAACAACTTTTTGACCCCGGACTCCAGGCCAAGCCCACGGCCCCTGCCCTGACCCCCCATCCGAAGCCTGGCCCCCATCTCAGCTCCACTCCTGACCCCCGCCCCGTCCTCAGCCCCGCCCCCAACCACTCACCTGTCCCGTGGCAGAGGGCGTGCCTTCGGGGGGCCGGCGGGAGGCCGGAGCGGAGCTGATGGGGTGGGGACGGGGCAGTGGGGTTGGCAGCTGCAGAGTCCGAGGCCATCGAGATAGCAGCGGAGCTCAAGAAGACGGAGTCTGAGGCACTGAGGCGACTGAGGCGGTGGCTGCGGCTCCCGAGGCGCGAGCCCGCCCCCTCTGCGCTGTTGACCAATCCCGCGGCGCACAGCGCTTCTGGCCCCGCCCCCGCTCAATCAGAAAGAAACCAATGAGCGTCAAGGGGGCGGGAGCGGGGAGGTACCAAAGGGGATCCGGGGCGGGACTGACAATTGTGGCGGGGAGGAGGCGGGGTCTTCAGCGGGTTGGTCGTTGGCCCTCAGAGGGCCATGGGATGGTCACTGGTCGTAGGCGGGGCCAGTGCAGGGGCGGAGCCCAAGGCGTGGCGCGGCCGTAAATAGAACGGAGCGGGGGGCTAGGGCGGGGGTTCACTGGAGGGGGCGTGGCCTGGTGTGGGACGGCTCTGGCGGAGGTGGCCGGGCCATGAATGGGGGCGGGGCTCTGGCCGTGGCGAGGAAGGCCCGGGGGGGGGGGGGGGGGGGGGGGGGAGGAGGCGGGCCACAGGTGGGGCAGGGGCGGGTGTCTGGCCGAGGCGTGGCCTGAGCGGCCCCACCCTTTTCCTCTCCTCGTGGACCGGGTCCTGCAGTGGTCGATAAAGCGGGCAGTCCTCCCGGATTTCGCGGCCTAGTCTCGAGACCCCGCCCTGCCCAGGTCCTCGGCCCCCTTCCCCAGCCCGGCCCCGTCGTCCTCCCGCCTGCCGAGCAGCTCCCGCCCCTCCCGTGGCTGGGCTCCGAGGTCCCCCCACAGCGAGCCCGGCCCTCTACCTGTCCTGGCCCCTTAGCAGGTGTCCCCTTTTTTCTCCGCACCGCGGAATCCGTGTGTGGGGGGGTCCATGCCCCTCTGCCCGCCTTGGCCAACTCAGGGAACAGTGGGCTTGTGTATCCGCCTTCCTGGGTGCCTATTCGAAACAACCGTCCGCAGTGGCTTATTCTTCCTCCTCTGTGTCGCTGAGTGACCGTTCTCTTTGAGAAGAACAGGCTCTGATTAACAAATCAATCTTGTGTGACTACATATAAATATAAAATCATTGACACTTTACAGAAAACATTTTACCTATGAGGAAACTGAGGCCCAAAGATGTTGACAAAGCTTGCCAACATAGTAAACGGCAAACCCAGAGTTGCAGGAGGCGTTCTGTCTCCAGGTCTCCCGCTCTAAGCTCCTACGCTGTATGGCCAGAATTCTAGACTGGTTCTTCATGGCCTGCCACTGTATACATGGCCCCTCCTGGGGCCACAACATTTTTGAACTAGTATATAGGATTCTCAGAATCTTACTGCATTTGATCATTCTTTAATTTTTAACAGCATGCTTTCTCGTTTTACAAGATAGGTACAAACATGTTGAGGGAGTCTCTGTCCATACCTAAACTTGACCACTCTTTCTTTGGTATACCTAATCTAGTCTATACACACTTCTATCATAGCCACAGGTGCAGGGTTTGGAAACATACCAGTGTATCCCTGGGATGCCAGCTGAATCAGTGCTTAGAGGGAAAGTTATAGCCTTCAATGAATAAATTAGAATAGAAGAAAGACTGATATCATTAATCTCAGCTTCCTTCCCAAGAACTAAAAAAGAACCATCAAACTGGAAGAATATAAGATTAAGGCAACAGTAAAATTAAGAGCAGAAATCAATGGCATAGAAAAATACAATAGAAGAAAATCAACAAGGCTAAAAGTTGTTTTGTTGACATTAATAAAATTAATAACCCCCTAGGAAAACAGATGAAAAAAAAAGAAAAAGAAGAAACTAAATTACCAGTATCAGGAATCAAAACATAGGCATCGTCTATAGGACCCACAGTCATTAACAAGACACTAAGCAGATTTTATGAAATATTTAGGTTAAAAATTTCACAACAGAGATCAAAATGGATCACATTTAAAAAAAATAACATCAAAACTGACACACACAGAAAAAACAAAATGGGAAAACTTTTCTATCTATTGAATAAAGTGGATTAATTATTTAAAAACCAAATTGACAACTAATCAACAACAACAACAAAAACTTTCAAGGAAAACTCCAGACCAAGACTATTGAAAGATTCCAAACATAGGGAAGAAAACAAAATCACCTAAATTTTCCAAACTCTCCCAAAGAGGAGGAAAAGAGGAAATACTTTTCAGTTTATTTTATGAGGCCAGCATAAAATTGATACCACAATTTGACCAGATCATTAGGAGAAAATAAAATTATAGATCATCTCTTTCATAAACACAGATATAAATATTCTAAGCAAAATATTATTCTATGAATTCAACATCTATGAAAATAGAATACGTCAGTACTAAGTGGGATACACTAAAAAATACAAGCATGATTTAGCATTCAAAATTAAATTGCAGAAACTCTCCCATTAGCAGAAAAGTGAAAGAGAAAATTATATCATCATTTAGAATAAAATTCAATGTTTTAAAAAAACTCTTAACAAAATGGTAAAAGTAGGCAACTTCTTTAATCTGATTAAGTTTGTTTAAAATGAACCTACAGCAAACATCATACTTAATACAGAATTATTGAAAGCTTTTTCCCCTGGGATGAAAACCAGAGAAAGATACCTGCTGTCACTAACTTATTCAACATGCTGTTGGAAGGGGAGTGAGAGCATTAACACAGTAAAAAGAAATAAAAGGCATAAGGGTCAACAAGCAAGAAATCAAACTGCCGGTAGATATAGATGGTAACGTTGCATGAACGGGAAATTCACAATCATCTACCAATTACTACAACGAAGAAGTGAATCTTAGTAAGGTTGCTGGATATAAACTTGATATTGAGAATTAACTTATTCATATATATCAACAACCTAAAAATAGAAAATAAAATACAAGGGCCAGGATGGGAGGAAATATTTGCAATAGATAGGAACCAATAAAGGATTACTTTATAGAATATCTAAAAAAAAAAAAAAAAAATCTTCAGATCTGTAAGAAAACACAAAAGACCCAACAGAAAAGTGAGCAGAGTGAGTATAAAGAAATAGAAGGGGCCGCTGCCTATCCATATTTAGGAAATATTTAGGAAACTGGATTAGGAAAGTATTTAGGAAACTGTAACTCAACGGAAGCAGTGAACTGCACTGTCTGGGTGACAGGATCCAAGAAGCGATACTGATTCCATCTAGTCAGAAAGGAGTAGCAACTCTTCTAGTCTTATTGGTAAGACATTGTGTGTCAGAAGGTAGGAAATAAACTCAACAAAAATTCAGGGGCCACCCCCCTCAGTGAAATTTCTAGGAGTCCAGTGGTGTTGGGCATGTTAAGATATCACTTTTAAGGTGAAGGATAAGTTGTGCAATCTGGCCGCTTCCCTCCTATGAACAAAAAAGAGGCATAATGCCTGGTGGGACTCTTTGTATTTTGGAGGCAACAAGAATCCTTACTAAGGTGGATGACTCAAGCTCATTGACTGAGTGAGCCAAAAAGCTGCTCATCTTGAGCAGGGCCCAGAACAAGATAAGACTCTGCAACAGGTCCAAGCTGCTGGGTAGGCTGCTCTGCCATTGGGGCCATATGATCCAGCAGACCCCATGGTGCTTGAAGTGTCGCTGCATGTGGAGATGTTGCGTGGCGCCATTAGCAGGCCTCAATCGAGGAATCACAATGCAGACTGTTAGGACTTGGGAGCAAAGTCCTGATCACTGCAGATAATCCCCTCCCTTGGAGAAACAGCCTTTTACTTGCTACAGGGCCTTAGTAGAGACTGAATGAATGCATAACTACAGCCACCAAGTGACCATGTGACCTTGGCTGTCCGTGTTGAACTGGGTGTTACCCTATCTACCAAACCAGAACATTCGGTGTGCACAGCAGTGCTTCATCCTCAAAAGGAAGTGGTGTCTACAAGATCAGGCTGAAGTGGGCACTGAAAGCATTATGAAGTTACATGAGGATATAACCGAAATGTCCATGGTCCCCGCTCTGGCTACATTACTTTCATTCTCCCAGACCGCACCTATAGCCTTACAGGGAAAATCCTACAGTAAGTTGACAGAGGAAGAGAAATTGCTGCCCAAAAGGAATTGTATACGGAAGGGCAGGGATACTAGAAATTCTAGTTCACAAGAAGCAGTGATGTTTATGGAAGGGAGTCCAGCTGTAGCCCTAAAATCTGCATCACAAATCTTTCCCCTGGACATGAAACAAGCAGGAAAAGGAATTCTGAGGTCATGGACAAAGATCTCAGGAGGATTATCATCTAGGTTAAGGGTGATCATGGAGCCCCTGGAGGGCAACTGAGGAGGGAGAATCCTGCCTGCCCTTAGTCCATCTGCAAATGACCTTCCTCTGGCCTAGTTCTTTGCACATGCAAAATTTTTTGCTTGTTTATATGTTTTTTCCCCACATAATACTGCTGCAATCTAGAGATTGATTAGAAAACTGCAAGTTTCAATATTTGATCAAAAGAAACCGCAACAAGAGAAGCAGAAATCATTCCTCTCCCCCTAAAGCTGTATAAAGGCAGTCACTGTCCTATGATAGAACATGGTCCTGGCTGGTGCTATATGAAAGACACCCACAATTCAGTGTTTGTTGCTCTGCCTGTGAAAGTCTCTTCAATCTGTAAATTCTGGGAGTTCTGAGAGGCTGTCTCTACTCCTGGTGAACCTGGTCCTGCCCAATAGAACCACGCTGACATTAACCTGTTCTCTGAGGAAGGGGATCTTGGGGGTGTCCTTCAGCACCCAGGGAGGAGGGCTGGCCCTTCTTCATTCAAGGAGGGATGTGAGATTCTGTGTCTCATTTACAGGAGCACAGGAAGTGAAAGAACCACATCACTACTCCCAGGCTGTAAAAGAAACAGGATTTTAATATAGTATTGAAATCTAATGTTTAATATGAACAATAAACAAATATTGCCCTTCCCCTGTAGGTAAAGAGGTGCTGTAGGTAAAGAGGTGCTGGGGTTGTCCCTTCTCTCTTGGGCTTCCTGTACCGAAGGAAAAGGCTGACAATGTTTTCCTTCTTGTCAGGGTTGGGGGAGCTGGCCTAGTAAACCCTGAGTGTCCCTGCTGTGTTTGATGCTGAGTAAGAGGCTGCCCTCGATTTGGTTTCAGGAATGTGATCTGTCTCTGGTACTGGCTCTGTGCTGGGGGTCTGGTGACTGAATAGAAGAGACTGATTATTGGGGGGCCTCCCCAATATCGTGACCCACTGCCTTGCCTCCACTGCACTGTGTGCTCTAAACCCTGTGCTGAGAGTTCAGTAAACAGCACCCCATTTGTCCCTGACATGGGAGCTGTCATTTAGCATCACCCATTTCACAGAGGAGGAAACTGAGTCCCAGGAAGGTGAGGGGAATCACCCATCACAGGACTGCTCAGCAGTGGAGCTGGGGTCCCAGCGCTGGGTGTCTGACTCCCCAGGCCCACGCTTAGCCCAAAGCTTTACTGATCCCCTGGATCAAGTCACTGCCAGTCCAGACACTCGCTCAGCCCTGAGCTGGAAGATGGCGGGTTCTTCTTGGCCTTGTAGAATATTTGCACCTTGCTGGCCCACTGGAATGGGGGTTCCAGCTGGCAGGACAGGCTGTACCTACAGGACAGAGTGGAGCTGTGAGCCACCAGGAGCCACACCTCAGGTGTCCCTCCCAGAGCCTGCCAGCAGCTAGAGTCCCAGTGCCCCAGGCGTCACCATGCAACAAGGTCTGCGGCTGACCATGGAGTCAAAGCCACGGGCTCTGAAGCTGGCCATCAGAAACAGTCCATCCTGCCCTCATCCCAATCCTGCCCTGCCTCACCTCTCATCCTCACTAAGGGGCTCCACAGCCCAGAACCAGACCCCAAATTGCTCCTTGGGTTGGAGGTTGTATTAATTTGCAGCCTCCTGGAGCAGCGGGATGTCTTCAATTACCTTGAATTGCTGGGACAGAGGAAGGACAGGATGCAGACAGGGCCTGTGTGGGTGACCCTGCAGGAGCCTTGTTGGGGGTGAGAGAGAGGCAAGGAGCTGGTCTGGGGTCTTTCCTTATGTGGGAACCCTCCTCCCCTCCAATTCCATCCAGGACTTGCCTGTTCTCACAGTTGGGTTGAAATAGCTCCTCCTCTAGGAAGGAGTCCTTGATGCCAGCCCCTTCCTCCACCTACCAATGTGATGAGGATCCCCAGTTCTGTGTATCTAACGCTCCCAATTAATGTAAGGCCCAAGGGATGGATCCATAGAGGGTCTTGCTCAGGGGAGTCTCTGATTTCCACACCTCAACCCTCCCCACAGTGAATTTACAGCTGCTTACTCCACCCCATTTCTGGAAGTTGATCACATTGTTCTAGAAGGCAGACAGCCAAAGTCCTGAGCAGGGGGGACAGGAGAGCTGAGGCCAGAGACCTTGTAGCCCAACCCTCTCTGATGACAGTTGGGGAGACTGAGACCCACTTGGAAAGTTGTCCCCATGTCTTCTTCAGATGGTGAATTGAAGGGATCTGCAGAGCAGAGACTACTGCATGAGGAGAACTTCCTGAGGACTCTGCACTCTTGGGGAAGGGAAGAGAATGAGCCGTGAGGGGGAGCTGGAGCCCTGCTCCCTCTGGTTTCTGTCCCCTCATGGACTTCTGTCCTAGATGAGACAGATGCTTAGGAAACCCGGGGAGGGCACAACAGGGACCCAATGAATAACACTCCCAGGCAGGAGGATTTTAGCTCAACCCAAGGAAGGAGCCCAGGAAGGAAGTGTGCTTGCCAGCACTGGGACTGGGAGTCAAGGTCAGAGTGGCCCTGGCAGGAGGGCCCTAGGGACTGTGCAGGGGCTCAGACCACAGCTTCAATCCTGAGAGCTGAGAAAAGAGAAGAGGCAGTTCCCATGAATATAGTGAGGGACTCCCTGGGCCTCCCATGATTCACCTGGGCCACCTGGATCCAGAGGCCCACCACCTTGGCCCTGTCCTGGGCCATCATGCTCGGGTCCCCGAGGCAGGTGGCAATGATGTAGTTGCCCCAGTGTTGAAGTGTGTGATGGTGGCATGGATGGTGAGCGCCAGGTACTCATTTTCCCTGATGTCCCACCAGAGGCAGATGATGTGAAAGGCAGTGGCAGGGCATCACATTCTTGAATAGCTCCTGAGAGGTTGGAGAGTGTCACCCAGACCTGCCACACTCCAGCTCAGAGCCCAAGTCCCCCACAGTCCCAAGAAGGGTCAGTGGTCCGATCTAGAGCTCAGAAATCTGAGGATGTGGCCTGAAGCTTGTGGGTGTCCCTGAGTTTTGTGTATGTCCACTGAGGGTGCCCAGCACAGGATTACCCAGGACACAATACTGTGAGGAATGGAGGTGGCATTTACTCCCAGCCCAGCCTCACTTCCTCCAAGCACCAGAACCCAGCTCTCACCTGCCCAACTCAAGGGACATCTTCCCCCCATTCTGATCACCCTTTGGTCCGATTCCCCTTTTAGATGCACATACCCCTAAGGCAGCAACAACCACGGGCTCTGTTTGTTTGTCTCCCAGGTAGTCAAGTACACATCAGGTGACTAATAAGTGCTGAGACTGTTGAGGCCTCCCGGGCAAATGGGTGATCCATCCATGGATTTGGCAGCACTTCAGTGAGCTCCCCTCCCCTGCCAAAAGGCCAAACTCTGCCCAACTTCCTCTGTTCTATCTTACTCATCTGTACCACCATTCTGTGTAGCAGGTGCTCTCAGTGTCCATCTCTACTGTCCACGTGGGGACAGCGAAGGCTTGGGGGTTAAGAAAGTTGCCCAGGTCACAGGGTTGGTAAGTGGGGGAGCTGGGATTTGGACTCAGATCATTGAACTCCAGATCGGGGAATGGCAGGTCTGGAGAGCTGATGGCACAGGGAAGGCCAGCCCCAACCTCCCTGAGAGCTTCCCTGCTCACCGCAACCATCAGTGTCAACTATTCTGCCACCAGCTGAGGAGGGAACTCTGAGATTAGGCTTCTACTCCCTCAGCAGGTTCTCGGTGGCTACAGCCCAGAGGCAGGCAAAGATCTAGGGTTGGGTCTGGCTCTGTTGTTATTTCTTCAGCTGGAGGTAGAATTCACATTAGAGTCCACGGTCCATCTGGTTCCAATTCAGGAGCTGGCACTGGGGCTGAATGAGGTTGGCACTTGGTCCAGCTCTGAAGGGGCTGATGGAGGTGATTCTGGCTCCAGCTCTAGCACAGGTGTTGGAACTAGAGCTGGAGCTGGCTCTAGCCCAGGAGCTGGCCCTTGCTCTGGAATGTGGAGCTGGTGGGAGCCCTGGAGCCAGTGCTGGAGCAGAATAAAGAGAAGTTTCACCCACGTACCTGACTTTTCCTGTGCCTTTCCAAAGATAGTAATGATTCCACTGCCTTGAAGGGAACTCCAGCCCATGAAACCCAGAAGAGATAGTCTTCCCAGACTGCAGTCCCCTCACCTTCCAGTTCTGCCTCAATGGGCTCTAGATGCCCCAGCTGAACCTGGAGATGTTGGCATGGCCCTCCAGGTCTGAGCCAGGCAAACTGACGTGTACATAGGTCAGATTCAGCATGAAACAGGGAAATTGCAGGGTCTCCCAGAAATCCTGCGCATAGTCCAGCCAGGTTCCCACCATAGACAAGATGGCACTAGGGGGAGGCAGTTGGGCTACAGAGTTGGAGGCTTGGCCTTTCCTTCCACACTGCCCTCCCAAGGCACTCTTGTTTGGGTCAGGCCCGTATGCTTGCCCCTTCTCATCCAGGGAAGAGCCCCATCTCAGCCCCAAACCCTGTGTGACTGTCCTGGCAGTGGCAGACCTACTCACCCAGCAAACTGAACATAGAATCTGTGTGAGTCTTTTCTTCCCACTGACACTCTTCTCTTGAAGGATCTGGACACAGCCAATCCAGCCCTCATGTACTTGGGACTGAGGACTAAGGAAGATTTGTGAGAAGGTTGCTTACACGCCTCCTGTTATGGGCCTGGTAGCGGTGGTCAGAAGGGGTAGATATGGAAAAGGGGATGTAGCTCAAGATGGGACTGTGGTGGGGATGGATCCCTAGGGGACAACTCATCTCAGCCTCCCTGCTGGTTCCCAGGGGGCCTGGAACCCCATCCACAGCTCTTTTTGACTCCTGTCCTCCTGGAGTGGAAGCCACTAGACCTCAGCCCTCTCATTGGAATCAAAAGATGAGTTAGATACATGGTTCTGCCAAGCCCACCCCAGCCATAGCCCTTCTACTCTCCTCCTACCCTGTTCTGTAGAGACATGAGGCCCTCCTTCTGGACCCAAACACCACTCACTTTTTTTTTTTGAGAACGATTCACCCTGAGCTAACATCTGTTGCCAATGTTCCTCTTTTTTTTTTTTGCTTGAGTAAGATCAGCCCTGAGCTAACATCTGTGCCAATCTTTCTCCACTTTATATGTGGGTCACTGCTACAGCATTGTTGACAAGTGGTGTAAGACTGTACCCTGGATCTGAACCTGTGAACCCGGGCTGCTGAAGCAGAGTGTGCTGAACTTAACCACTAGGCCACGGGTCCAGCCCCAACACTCACTTATGTAAGTGGTCCTGTGGCCCATCATCCTAGTCAGAGTACTGGAAGACCCTCCATATGTTAAAGAAGCTACAAGGGCATCCCGTAGAATGTATGATGGACAGGATGTGTGAATGAGGTTGAGTGTGACTGTCTGACTCTCAGACTAGAATTGAGGTGCAGGGATGGTGTCTGCTTCATTCATTGTGTTATGCTAAGTGTCTCCAAAAGTCCTGCATGGAGTAGGAGCTTAATATACATGGTTGAATGAATGAACTCCAACGAGAAACATTCCAGATACCTGAGTGGGCCTGGGGCCCCTCTGCTGCCCAGAGCTCCCTAATGGCTACACCAAGGACAAGGACCAGGACCAGCTGGATGGAATCTCAAACTCCTTGACAGGGTGCTTTCCACGTGCTTTTCAAACTCAGGGAGGCCACCTCCCAGTGATGGGTGAGGCTGACTACTTTTCATGGAGGAGGGAGAAATAATCACCATGGACAACCACAGCAGGTCCCACAGCCTTTTCTGCAGAGCCAGGCACCAGGTAAGCACCTGCTTTGGCTGATCCCATTAGTCCCTGAGAGAACCCTGTGAAGTTTATCGTCTCCCATTCCACTTTTCAGAGGAGCAAACTGAGGCTCAGAAAGATACAGTGACATTCCCAAGACACACAGCTGGCAGTGGGCAGTCACCACTGTGCTGAGGAGGGGGCAGACACCTATCTAGTAAACAGCTGGTCCAGAACCTGGTGGGATGTGCTGAAGGCCGAGTAGTTGAACATGAAGGTGGTGACATTGGAGATGTTTCTACCTGGGAAGGCTGGTACCATGGACTCTGTCAGCTCCTCCATCATGCCTGCCTAGAGGGCGCACACCCTGCAGACCTCACTTAAATTCACAGTTGACTCATCTTCACACTGGGCAATACAAAGAGGGACATACAGTCAGCAACATCACTGTGAACCACCAGGAGGATAGAGGTCTGGAGCTCACGCAGGAACTTCAGCCCCTCAGGGCCGTGTGCAAGAGGAGGGACAGGAGTTCCCACATGGAACAAGGTTCTGGACTTTAACAGTGCAATCTGAGTTTGGGCGGGGGAAGGACTATACAACTGGTTCCTTTAAGGCCCTTTGTTAGCTGAGGAACAGCAGACCTCTCTGTATGAAGAGCACCATCCCAGTGAATCCTCAACAAACAGCCCCACAACAGACATGAGAACACAAGGCTTAGGGATGCTCAAGGTCATGCAGGTCAGAACCGAGAACTGCCCCAAGCTAGGGCTGAATGACATTCCCTCTAAACTGCCTAAGGCTTCATCTGCCCTTGACATGGAGGGAAATGTTCTGGGGGAAACTCACCCCTCCCCAGTTTGGAGACAGTGTACAGGGCAGATACATCCTATGAGAATCCTGTTGACTTCCAAAAAAGACATTCATTTTTCTTTCTTTTACATTAAAGGGAGTTTTGAGACCCTTATTATGAAGACCCCAGATTCAGAAAAAGACAAAATTCAAAGATACTCATGGTTTAGTGAGAAGTGAAAACAACATAAATTTTTCTCTAATACTCCTAGAAATATGCAAAGAGTTGACTTTCTACCATCCTACATAGCTGGTGGCAAGGAGTGGAAGTCCAGATTTCTTTGGGAGTGGGACTGTGGGACACTCTAGTGGGAAAGCTCTGGGAGGGTCCCAGGCAGTCTCAGATTTGAATCTGGATTCTGGGCCTGCCCTGGTCATCGCAAGGTCCTGGGTTTGGAGACCCCTCCATGCCCACTCGCACCTGAGACCAGCCCTGGTCGTTGTTGGTGGCCTGGTGCATCTTCCCCCGTCCAGAGAGCTGGAGTAGTTGAACTCATTCACCAGCTCCATGACCATCTCCTTTATGGAGCTTTGCAAGGACAGTACCTCATAGCCAGGCCAGCAAGTATCAGGGACCTGCCTGGACTTGGCCTCAGGAGAAATCCCACCACAGATCAGGCACAGAGGGGCATCTACATAGACCTCCAGCCTGGGAGGGAATAAGATGACAATTCAAGGGCTTGGTATTAACATTTGGGTAGAGGAGCTTTGTCTCCAGCACTCACCTTCCCACCCTGCTAGCCATGACCTGGGGTATGAACAGGACACACAGCCAGGCTTCCAATACCTAACAACCTGATCCTTCCCAGGATGGGTCCCCCCTCATCCCTGCCTTGCCTCACTCCACTCCCCCCACAGACAGTGAGGTTTAAGTGGTGTGGGGCTGTCCAAGTGGGATTACAGTTGTACCCTGACCTCAAATGGCCTGCCCTGGGCTGCCCTGTGTTACCTGACAGTTCCTCCTGCCAAATGGCTAGAGGTGTTGGAAGTGAGGGCTAAGCCAATGTCTACAGTGACTGAAACAACTCTCATTCTCACCTTTCCAGAAGCTAGAGCCTCAAAAAGTCAGGATACAACATGAGAACATCCTGTCATATTGAGCCTCTATGCTCAAATGAACTGGATAGGAGGCTGTGTCTAGAACGTGGATGCCTGGTGACCAGAGTGCTAAGTTCTGTTGGAGTCTGTCACAAAGAAAGTGAGGTCACTTCTCCAAGTTTCCATTACGTGGGCCCCTTCCTTCAACAAGACCCACCCAAATCCCCCTCTGGGCTGTTGACTGCTCACCGTCCTTGCCCATGTCATCTCTACAACAGTACACAAATACCCATCACAACTCTGCCCACAGCCACTTGGGAATGAAGCCAGGGCTCCAGCTTTGAGGAGATAGAGCTGAGTTTGGACCTCTTTTTTCCTACCAGTTCTGTGTCCTGGAAAAGCCATTGTGCCTCTCAGGGCCTCCCCATTCTCCCAAACTGCACAGTGGGGATGTTGCTAGAAACAGTGGCCTAGGGACATGGTCAGGTGAATATGAGATAACATCTACAACATCTGTGGGCTGGTGTCACATGTGTCTGATGCCCAAACTTAGAGATGGAAGAACTACAAGAAAGGGGACATAGCATGGAATACCTATCAAAACAGGCCTGGGTTCCAGCTGTGTGTTCTTGGGAAAGTCACTGCCCTTCTGGGCCTCATTTTCAGGTCTGCACCTTTAAGGGCTTGAAATTAGGTGAAATTCAGATATTGTCATCCACTGTCATAACACCTTCCATGGTCTCATGTTTTATTTAAAATCAGACCCAAGTGCCTCATGCTGGCCTATGTGTTGGCAGCCTCCACAATGGCTCCCAGTGCCCCCCACCTCCTGGAGTGCACATCCTTGTGTAACCATGATGTGATTAGTACCTGGCTTCTGAACAAGAGAATACAGCCACGGTCATGGGATTGAGTTTTCATTACAAAAATGCTGTCACTTCCCTCTTACTTGCTTTCTTCAGTTCCCTCTCTCCCTCCCCCTCTCTGTTTCCATCTCTCTCTCTCTCTGTGTCATATCTCTATGACTGGAAAAGCAAGTACCCATGTTTTCAGTAGCCCTATGTAGAGGCACCACAGGAGAGAACTGAGGGAGTGACCAGCCAACAGAAGGATAGGAGCTCAGACTCTCAGTCCAAATGAGTCCTGACAACACCCATGTGAGTGAATTTGGGAGCAAATCTTCCCCCAGTTGAGCCTCAGTAGAGAGTGCAGCCCCGGCTTCATAGAGACCTTGAGGCAGAGGCACCCAGCTAAGCTGTGCCTGGCCCACAGATATTATAATATGTTAAATATTTGTACTTTATAGGTGAAAGATTTTAGAGCCATGTTTTCAAAGTGGAACAAGAAATAACAGTCTACCGGGTCCCAGGATCTGGCCCTGTCATCCTCCCTTGTCCCCTCCTCTCTCTTCTTAGGATCCCTCCAGCCACATCGGCTACCTTTCTGACCTTCTGGTCAAACTCACTTCTTCCTATGAGTTTCTGTACCAGTGGTGCCTTCTCCCTGACAAACTAACTGTTCCCAGACATAGGAAGGGGTGGCTTACACTTGTCATTCTGGCCACAGCAAATGTCACCTCAGTGTGGCTTTTCAGAACCTTCTAGACACAGTCCCTACCATCACACTTCTCACATCCAGAACAGCATTAAATTATTTCCTCCCTCTTTGCCTCATTTCGATAAAGTAAGGAAGGACTGTCTGCTTTGGCTGAAGCAGATGCAACTCCTTCTGGGTACACCAGGCACACAATTATCTCTTCCAGGCCCAAGTTTTTTCACCCCAAGTCCATTGTGAAAGGAAACCATCGTTACTTCTCTTTCATGGGTCTGATTTCCCCAAGAACACAGTGAGCCATCCCGTCTCCCTGTAATGTAGCACCTGCCCCTAAACCCACAGCTAGAAAATGAGCACCAGGTTGAAACTCCACCAGATCCTGAATTCAGTTACTTCTGAGACCCTCTCATCCATTTTGTAATTCAATGGTAACTCCTGAGGTCACCTTCCCCCTGAGACCCAACTTCCAGCCTGCCCTTGGCTTATATGAGTAACAATGTCATTTCCTCAGAGCCCTCCCAGCCTGGGCAAGAAATGTTTTGAAATGTTCTCTGTATTAACTGTCAGGGACAGGGGATATTAGTGGAAGCAATTTGAGTGTGTATGTTCAATAGTTTCTATGCAGGTATTAATTTTTCAAATACAGATACAACAGTGGGGCTATTGAATACACCAAGAAAATGGATAAGCTGATCAAATTTTTTCATTGTGCAAAGTCTTTAGTGTTG
The DNA here is from genome assembly GCF_020826845.1 of Diceros bicornis minor. Lineage (NCBI taxonomy): Eukaryota > Metazoa > Chordata > Mammalia > Perissodactyla > Rhinocerotidae > Diceros > Diceros bicornis. The sequence continues at coordinate 2,780,244 of NC_080763.1, read as the reverse complement.
AAATATCATGATTAGGAGCATAGAAAATGGAGCCAACATCTCATGTTCAAATTCCAGCTCAGTCACTTACCGGATATTTGTATTGGGAAAGTTACTTACCTTGTTGGTGCCTCATCTGTCAGTTGGCAATAATGATAAAAATACCTACTTTGTAAGGTCATGGAGAGTATTAAAGGAGTTAATATTTGAAAAATGCTTGGAACACCTGGCACATCACAAGCACTGTATCTGTGTATTATAAATAAAATTTAAAAAATCTTCTGACACTGTTCATAATCTCCAGAGGAGGAGACTAGTGCCTGGATGGATGTAGAAAGCACTCCATGACATACGATGAAAAAATGAGTGAGCAACACTGTTGAATGCATTAACAATGTCACATACGTCATCCTACAGGCATTCCCAAGCAGAATCACACCCAAATATCCCTGGTCTGTCCTGCATCCTCTCCTTTGATTCTATCCAGGAATCACTGGGGCTTCTTGGACCCTGGTAACCATGCCCGCTAAAGGTTCTCTTCTCTCTGTCACAAACCCCAGTCCTTGTGCTAGTTGCTGCAGCTCACGAGGTCTGCACTCTGATCCTTTTCTTCACACAAGGGAGAAGTGTCATCCCTAGAACTGGGCACACACAGAGCTTGAGCCTTGGAGAAAATGTTTCCCTGGTCTGTGGCAGTGGAAGAGGGCAGTGACAGAGTGGGACTTGTGGAAAATCCTCCAGGTGTTGTTAGAAGGGGAGGAAGCAGGGGATTTGTCAGCAAGGACTGGTCTGGTTGGTGGGCCTTTATGGTTAAATAGTAGGGGGGCAGCATGTTTCACAGGTCCTAGCATAATACAATCAATATGATGGTCATGAATCAGAATTAGCCTAATGAGGTCCAAATTAATCCAATGTCATCTGTTCCCTGACTGACTCACTAATCCAATAGTGATTTATAATAATGATATTTGTGTTCTATCATCTCATTTTCATTGATTGGCTAGTGTAATTATTCAATTATTCTTTACATATCTTTTATATGTTTACATAGTAAAGAAAAAGTGAATTTTAAGACAACTCTCCTTGAAAGAGTCTCCCTAGCATATTGAACTAATAACAGAAGCCATCGATGAAAAATTTACAGAAAAATGTGACCCTCAGTCTCTGGTTTTAGATCTTCCTAATTGGTAAATTATCCTGACTTCTGACTTCTTTCTTGAGATTAGCCCACTTAGGACTATGTAGGAGTGCAACCTCACGCCACTTGAGAAGTAGTGGTGGGACTCTAGGATGATGTTTGTTTCATTTTCTAAGTGTGTGTGTGTGTGTGCATGACAGTGTTTACTGTATCTTGCAGTGTGGGCCAGGACAGACTCCTTTTCTTGGGAAAAATATTCCCTAACCACTTTCTCTGGGCTTTATTTGTACCAGTGCTGTCCAATAGTAGCATTGAGCACTCTATAATACGAAATCGAAACTTTTTAGTAGCCACATTAAAAAAAATAGAAACAAATGGGTGAAACTAATTTTAATAGTATATTTTAACCCATTATAACAAGATATTATCATTTGTGCATGAAATCTATACAAAAATTAATAATGAGATAGTTTAAATTCTGTTTTTTTTTTTTTACTGGGTTCCACAAAGCCAGTTTGTACCTTCCAGTTATAGCATAATCTCCATTTGTAACTTGAATTTTTTTCAGATATACATTCTCTGTATTGAGGTATTATAATGTCCACGGTTGTAACATAAGATTCACATTTCTAAGTTGTTGCAAATATACTTAAAAGATATCCATTTAGAGATCATGTAGGATGAATAATGAAAACTTTCACTTGGGTCTAGTAAGAAAGGAGGCAGTGTGGCCTTATCAAGGGAAGCACCACAGAATGGTGAGGGGAGATGGAGTCTGAGGAGGTGGTGGGAGGTGAGACAACAGAGATACATAATGTAGGTGACCTTTTCTCGATGGTTCACAACTACAGAGAAGGACTTATAGACAGCAATTTCTCTGTGAAATATGAGGCAAGTTAAGTGACCTTGAATATGTATGAAGGAAAAAGGAATGTGAGGACTATTAAAAACAGGCTTTATGGAAAATCAAGGAATAACTATACTGACACATGAAAAGAAAGTAAAATTTCCAGGCATTATGGATGCTTCCCAGTTGAGGCAGATGATTTTGGATTCACAGCGTTACCAACACATGTTGTGTGCTTTTCCTCAGCAGTTATCGTAAGACCAGCAGTAGCTAAGGCATGGCAGATAATCAAGATCTTCCAGGTTTGAAGTTTTACAAGGCAGATATGATTAGCAGCAAAAAATTTTGGATGATTCCAAAGGAATTATTGAGATTATATAGACCATGGAATCCAGGAACAATAGGAAGAGGAGAAGAGAAATGGAGGTGAGGATATGGTGATCTGGCATTACTTCCGATCTTGAGGAATGGGTGTCTATCATATGAGTGTTTGAGTAAAAACTGGAAATCAGGAATTCCTGGTGGGTGATTATGTTTTATGAATTATTTATTTTTGCACATGACCATTTGGGTTGATGGAAACATCTGGGATGTGGGAGTGAGTCCCCAAGAGTAGGGTGGATGATAATTTCATTATTAATTTAAGCTCTAAAGGAGCTATGAGTACCGAGTGGTCAATGGAGAAAATATTTGCAAAACATATTCCTAGCAAAGCACGTGTATTTATAACATACAAAGACCTCTTACAACCCACTAGTAAGAAGACAAGCAACACTTCCCTGCTTACCAGGAGACAGCAGAGTAGGCATGTGATGAGCACCATGAGTCCTGCCACGCAAATGAGAGTGATGGTCCAGAAGGGGAGGTATGGGCAGAAACTTGCTGGTGTGAGCCACCTCCTGTCATTGCCCCAGGGCTACTGCTGTCCCCTCACTGTGTTCCTTGACATGGGTTGGCCAACTTTCATCATCTTCCAAGACCCTGTGTGCATGGCTATCTTTGATGAGGCACAGCATCAAGATATTCCCTCCCCACCCTGGGTTGGGGCTTCCTTTAGGCTTACCAGAATTCTCAGTGAAGGCATAATTTCTGTTGGGAGAATACTCTGGAAGTGAATGAAATGGAGAATTCGCGTGAGTGTGTTTTACTTTTTTAAATAAAACTTTTCAAACATACAGAAAAGTAGAACAATATCAGAAACATCCATCATCTATATTTAACAATGTATATTTTAACCAATTAAAACAATATTTCTTCCAATGTGTAAATTATTAACACTTGCCACCCTTGCTTACTTCCATATTTTCACTGAAATATTAAAGTCAAGTAGGCCTCATGACGTTTCATCCCATTTCAGTTTGCATCTCTGAAAAATTAGGACAGTTTGCTACATAATCCAAGGCCATTATCATACTATGAATGTAACACATTAAATCAAATTTATACCTCTGGGCATGGAGGACTGAAATTGGGCTGGGCCGTCTTATGATGGTCAGAGGGAGAATGGGTCATCACAGTTGGCAAGCCCACGGGATCTCTCTAAATTTGTAAATTCCCACTCAAATGCTGTCTTCTCTGCCTAGAAACACATTCACCCCCTTCTCCTTTACTGATTTGTTTTATACTCATTTTTCAGGATTCCCTTACAATGTAATTTCCTCCAGGAAGCCTTCTCGGATTACCGATCCCAATTATGGATTGGTTCACATCACATAATTTATAATTTTCAATCGCCTATCCTTGTTATTACCAACTACAACATAAACTCCAGGAGAGTAGGGACACACAGTGCCCAATGGGCATGGGGGGAGGGTTGCAGGTCCCCCTACTTGTGCAACCTCTCCCCAGCCAACTTCTTATAGATGTGCTATCTAATATGGAGAAGCAACAATTTCCTTTTTAAATTAAAATTAATTTTAATAAAATAAAATAAAAAATCTGGTACCTCAGTAAGTTTAAAAATCAGTAACCATAAAACCTAGTCACAATACCATAATTCCAAGTACTTCATAGCCGCAGGTGGCTATGCACTGGAGAGCACAGATATACAACATTTTCATCATTGCAGAAAGCTCTAGCTCTAGCACCACAGGTGCTGATCTAGAGCAAGACTTCACACACTACAGCCTGTGGGCCAAGTCAGACCCATTCCCATTTTGATACAGCCTCTGGATGAGAAAACAGGTCCATCCTGCCACACTCGTCAATGCCGGTTCACACTCAGCTGGAGGGCCTCACTGACCATCTGGCCAAGGGGCTTTCAGTGCAGAGATAAGGACACAGAAGTCCAGAGAGGGGAAGTGACTAGCCTGAGCTCACAGAGCTGGCTGGGAGAAAGCAAGTGCCTCCTATATCCCACTGGGTGTCCTTTTCTCTCCCTCAGTGGTGGATAAAGCCTGGGGCACTACGCTATCTCCTGCCAGCCTGAGAAAGTTCAATGCTCTCTCAGTCCCAGGCTTCCAGATCCCCAGGAAAGGCCCCACGTGTGGACGTTGGAACCCCATTCCTGCCATAGTGACCAGGTAGCTTTGCCATCCGCAGGGACACTGTTCCTGTCCAGGGCAAAGCTCTGCAGCTGGGGACCATTCTGGGTCAGCCACAGGATTCCTCACAGAGGTGACTCTGTCCAGTCTCCCTGCCAATGGTGAGAAGTTGCACAGGGAGTCCCCCCAGTGTGGTTACTGTGGGGACAGACCTGGAAGGGCACAAGGGATGAGCAAGGGTGTCTAGAATTCTACCTTGATACTAGATTCCCTGCTTCTAGGTCCTGTTCAAGAGAATTTTCTGCAAGGATGTAAACATTTGTGTCTGTCCTACCCAATACAGGCATTATTAGTCCTATGTTGTTATCGAGCAGTTAAAATGTGCCTACTGGGTGTGAGCGAGGAACTGAACTTCTCATGTATTTTAATTTAATGTAATTGGTTTATAAATAAATAGTCACAGGGAAATGTTGGAGAAAGGATTTATTGAAATCCATAAAAACAATGATAATACTAGTAAAAATGGTCAAAATCAACTTTTTCAGAAGTCTAGAAATTAACCAAAGGCTTGCAACAATCTGAGGAGTGTTTAGTTAAGAATAATGGTTGAATCTTGGCAAAGGGGGTAAGCTCTGTGGCAATATAACGTGCACTATGCCCATCCTACTCTCACAATATCCTCAGTAACTTTGAAAACCATCAGCCTGAGAACCATGGTAGCTCTGGAAACCAGCAGCCCAGCAGCCATATTGGGTTGGGATCTCCCAAAAGACCCCTCCCCATTGAATTGTCACTATCTGACCTGTCTGGCAGCTCCTTGAAAAAGCCTCATTTTCAGGGCTTCTCTTTATTTGACTCAGAGCTTGCTCAGTGAGGAAAGCTTTTCCCCAGGTGACTTGCAAAAATAATCAGTGGTAATTGTTTTACGTTGTAGAGGCCTGAGTGAGATATACCAATTGAGGCAGGCAAGAGGTGAGCACAAGCGTAAAAGAAAAATTGGGGGAATGAAATGTCCACAGGGGGCTTTGAAAAGCTCCAATGTATTTGTGGGCATCTAGGAGGCCACGGTGTGCAGGGCTGTGTGCACGCCCAGGAAAGACTTGAGAAGGTCCTAATCTCTCACCTCTAGCTGAAAGCTTGGCTTCATATCTGAAAAAATGATTAACATAATACACAAATATTAATAGAATAAAGGACAAATACCACATAATCTCAATACACACATAGAAAATAGAATTTCACAAAATACAAACCCACCCTTCAGCATTAAAAAAGAAATAACACATTAGGAAGACAAAGAAACTTTCTCAACCTGACAAATAGCATCCTTGAAAAACCTACAGCTAACAACATACTCAATGGTGAAAGACTGACAATTTCCCCTTAAGACCAGGGACAAGACAATGTCTGCCCTCATCTCATATGGTAATCACATTGTACTTGTGGTTCTAATTAGGGCAATTAGGCACAAAAAAGAAATAAAAGGCATCCAGGTTGGAAAGGAAAATGTAAAACTATTTCTTTTTGCAGATGACATGATATTATATATAGAAAGCCTAAGAAATAAGCACATGCACATACGGTATCTGAATCCTATCCCAACAGGTGTATAAAAACTTAAATTGCCTCATGTGGTTAGTGGCTACACTATTGGACAGCACAGTTAAACTGCTGGATTCTAAGTCAACTGGTGCTAGCCCCTCATCTTCCATGAATCTTGACTTCAGAGGCTGATTTCTTAAGGCATGATTCCTACACACCATATTCCATGACTCCCAGCACCAGGCACCTCCATGTCTTCTGAGTTTACACAAGCTCTCTTGAGGTTCTAAAACAGTTGGACTCACTGGTTTAGGAAGAAGCTGGATTTTAGGTAACAGCTCTATATTCCAAGGGTTCTCTTCCATAACAGCTGGAACTGAGAGACTATAGAATGGGGGTACTTTTACCTAAAGGAGAACTTTCCAGAGTCATTAGGTCCTGAGTTGAAACTCACCCAAATGCTAAAACTTGACAGTCAAAAAATAACTCCTCATGCTCCTATTTCAGAAGAGCTGGTGGAGCTGAAAGACAGGGCAATATTTCTGAGATCAGAATCCCAGGCTCAGTGGCCTCCGAGAGTTTTCAGCTACTGAGTGAACTTCTCCATTTATTTTTTCTTGTTTCAACGAACACTAGACCAAGTATGTGTACCAAAGGATGTCTTGTTCCAGGGTATGACTTACTATGTGACCCTGGGCCAGCTACTCAATCTCTCGGTGCCTATTTCTTATTTTGTAAAATGGGAATAAGAACCTGTCTTCATGAATTGTTATGAAAAGTCACCCACTGACCATCCCATGTCCATAGGTCAGTCGCTACATGGGAACAGAGTGGACACACAATCCCATTTTTACCGCATCCTTGATACTTCTCTTGTTCCACTGGTGTTTGGTGGTGCTTGTCTGGGCTGTGTCCTGGGAATAGAGTAGAGTGGTGACAGTGAAATTCAGCTGGAAGTGCTGGGGCCTGGGACTGCTTGTTGGCTTGTCTGCCAGTAGATGAAATGGTGGCTCCACTCCTAGAAGAAAGAGAAAGTATAAAAGTCCCCTATCAGGGAAAGGTCTTAACAAAGAAGTCATTCCAGCCAGTCTACTTATTCTTGGCAATGTGACCTGAGCTGGGTTTTTAAAGGTGGACTACAGAAGACCCTTCATCTCCCTGTCCACGCTGAAACCATTTGTGTGTCTACCTGTCCAACTCCCCACCAAGCACTAGGAGAGTTCACTAGGATGGGGGAAGAGGAGTTGGGCCTCTCGGGGGCGTAGTCAGCAAGTGCCGGTGCTGACCATGCCAGTGGGCATCTGTCACACATCTTTGCTGACCTTGGTTCCTAACGGGTCTTCCTGCCTCTGTTCATCTTCCTCTCCCCAATCCATTCTCCAAACATCACCTAGAAGATGAGCTTTCTAAAGCAGAACTCTGAGTGTGTCATGTTATATGTTTCAGTGACACCAAACTTCTTACACTTTCCTCAAATATGCCCTGATCTTTCTCTCTTCTAGGTTATAGACACATGTAGCACCACTTGCCATCTCTTCGCCCTGGGTAGGCCCTGTTCTCCACCACATCTCAGTTTCTTCATTGCTTCCTCCAGAAAACTTTCCAAGACAGGGCTGTGTGTCCCTTGTTGAGGTTCCCACAGGATCTTGAAATTCCCTGGTTATAGCAATCATCAGAATGTATCATCAGAGTCTATTTACTCCCATTAAGTATTTGTTGAGTAAACGAATGGATGAACGAATGAATGAATCAATGCATGATTCATAACTAGAGACCTAAGAAGTCAACTCGAGATCCTTCACATTTTGGGTTGAAAAAATTGACATGTAAAAATAACCATTCCCTTGGGTGCAATTGCTGCATGTTCTCTTCCTGCCTCCTGTTGGATGGCACACTTCCATGGGTCATCAACATGGGTGTCTAGAAAGCCCCCCTTTTGCCTCCAGAGTCTCCATCCATTACACTGCTACTGAGAAGACTCATCCTTCCTCACAGCCCCATCTCACCAAGCCGTGAAACCAGCCCCCCATCTTGCATCTGTCGCATGCACATCAACCAACAGTTAGGGGGCACCCAGGCCGTGGGATGAGGCATTCAGGGTGTTGTCTAAAAGCACTTGCTTCACCATGATGTGGTCCAGATTGGAGGAGGACAGTGCCTTGATGGTGGCCAAAATAGAGTTCAAACTAGAGACAGAGACTGAGGGAACTCAGCTAGTGCCTCACACTAGCTATGTTTCCTGAGATCCTGCTTTATACAGCCAGAGACCTAGGGGCAAGCAGTGGGGGCTTATCTGGCAGCCTCTTCCCCCAGGCTAGGGAAGATATCCTGACCAAAAAGAAAAGGCTTCCTGGAGTTGGGAATAGAAGCAATAACAGTGACAATAATGAACATCTATTGTGTACTACTAAGAAGTGACTTACACATTCCCTCCCCATTACTGTGCTAGAAGGTATTATAATTATCCCCATGTTAAAGAGAAAGGAACTGAAGTTTAGAAGTATTCAAAGATAGCACTGTGTCCCATGATCCCCTCTTCCCCTGTGTAGAGGTCCTAGTTTCTCCACCCATCCCTCAGAGACCTGGATTCAAACCCATGTGCAATTCTTGGGCTGTTCACTTCACTTCTCTGAGCCTGTTTTCCCATCTGAACAATGGTGATGATCATTGTATCCACCTCCTGGGGTCGGCTGTGAGAATTAAATGAGATGCTCATGCATGAAAGTGCTCAGCAGGGAGCCTGGTCATGGTCAATGTCATTATTGGGCTGATATTTGTTGAAAGTGTCCAGAAGAGGAGAAGGAGGTGGACGCTGGGGTTTGGTGGCCCCATGATGTTAATGCTTTTCCTATCCCTGAGACCTATGGAAGGAGATGATAAGATTAGTTGACAGGGATGTGGGGAAAATGGGCACTGTGTCAGTGACTTCAGATCAAGGATGTGTCACAGGAGCTCACAGCCACCAGCCACCAGCTCAGCCAATGCTTCTAATCTCCTTAACTTACATCAAGTTGGTGACCAGGCAGGAGCAGAATATGTCTTATAGCTGGCTGCCTCTGTAGAGCTTGGTGACCTAGAACAAAGCATAGGGAGAGTGGGTGAGATGGAGGTCTTCTGGGGCTGGATGGAGCCACTGGAGCCAGTGAAAGAACACAGCCCTTGGAGCAAGGGAGACCTGAGTTCAAATCCTGGCTCTGACCCTAAGTCGCTGTGTGACCTTAGGCACACTGCTCCCCTTTCTGAGCCTCAGTTTGCCCATCTGAGAAATGAGGAAGGCAGCTAAGGCACCACCTCTGGAAACTGAGGGAACCCAGAACTCATAGGGAAAGTGAAGGGTTGAAACAATCACTTAATAGATGTAAGTCAGATGGAGGGAGGAGCAAGAGCAAGAAGAGATGGGAGGAAGGAGAGAGACTCCACCTTGTCCTGCATGTCCCTCAGCAGGGTGGTGTACTCTGAGGATGTGGGTTCCTGAGGTTCCAGTTGATGATATGGAAATGTAGCCGGTACTCGCTCTGGAGAGAGAAACTCGATGCATAGCCTGGAGCCACCAAGAGAAGAAAAGATGGATGGAGACTCTCAGCTTTCAGCACAGAGGCATGTTGGCCCAGGGGCCCCTGCCTACTGTCAGAATCCACCAAAATCAGGCCCACATGCTGGGGGCTGATGGGGCTCTGAAATGGAAAGTCATCCCAAAGATGGGGAAACTGGAATTTTACAAGGACTCTCCTGAGCTGAGATTTTCCACTTGTGCTGATGCAGTTCCTGCTTCCTAGAATGCTCCTCTGCATTGTCTTTTCCTGGAAAACTCCTATTCATGCTTCAGGAGCCTAATGAGATGGATCTCCAGGAGCAGGGATCCATCTATCTTGTTCATGCCATGTACCAGTGCCTAGCACAGTGCTGGGCACATAATATCCTCTTTCAGGAAGCCCTACTTTGGGCCGGCCCCGTGGCTTAGTGGTTGAATGCGCGCGCTCCGCTGCTGGCGGCCCAGGTTCAGATCCCGGGCGCGCACCGAGGCACCGCTTCTCTGGCCATGCTGAGGCCGCGTCCCACATACAGCAACTAGAAGGATGTGTAGCTATGGCATACAACTTTCTACTGGGGCTTTGGGGGAAAAAAAAAAAAAAAAAAAAGGAAACCCTCCTTGACTTATCCATCCTCTACACTCCCACAGCACCCAGTTAATAAAGGTGTCTCTGCCTTTTTTGTCCCTGTGTAATCTTTAGTTCACTTGACTGTGAGTTTTTCAGGAACAGAGAAACTCTTCTATCTCGATACCCAGTACATGGCTTGGAACAGAATGGTCACACGTATGTGTTTGTTGAATGAATGAAGGTGAGCTGTGGTGGATCCCCAAATATGGGGGGCTGAGATACTCATCTCTCATCTGTTCATTCGTTCAGTCATTCACTCACTTAGTATTACAATGTACCAACATATTAAGAACTGAGGATACAGTGCCTCACTAGACAAACCCTAACTTCATAGAGCTCAGAGTATAAGGGGGGAGTAGGATAATTAAACAAGTACTTCTGGTAAAGTGTGATGAGTGTTGGTCTGGTGCCTATCTAGGAACTGTGGGACCATGTACAGCAGTGTTTCTCATCCTCAGAGCTACCGACATTTGGGGCTGTACAATTCCTGGTGGTGAGGGGCTCCTGTGCATCAGATGATATTAGCAACACCCCTGGCCTCTATCCACTAGAAGCCAGGAGCTCCCTCCCCCAGGCCTTACAATAAAAAATGTAGATATCCCAGATATTAAGTGTCTCCTGTGGGGGAGAATTGTCCCTGGGTGAGGACTACTGGCCTGGAGGAACCTCACCTAGAAGAACTCCTGTCTCAAGAGATCCCATATTTCGGATATTTCAATTTTGAATCAAAATTCATTATATTAATTCAGTCAAAGAATTTCATGCTATTAACCTCAAACAGAGGAGACACCCTCCCTATGGAGGTTTGAGGAGGGTGTTCCCCAACTAGAACTTGGGCTGACTTGTTAAAGAGGAAATAAAATAGAACAGGGACAAGTAATGATCACTGTAAATCCCTGCTTAGCATGGACACCCGCCACTGATGAAGAGGCTGTCCCTGATGAGGGTGTAGAGGCCCATCTTGGGTCATCCGGTTCAGCTCCTAGTAAAGCCACTCTCTGTCACAAGGGGTCTCTGTCACACTCTCTGCCATGGCCCACGGGGTCAGGGTGAGAGGTGCAGATGGCATCCACACTGGTGGCTGCCCCATCCTTCTCAGGCCTTGGGACAGAGGGATGTAGGAGCTCTAGAGAGAGGTCCTGAGACCCCTGAGGGTGGGGTCCAGAAGGAGAGAGGAGCAAATGAGAGGACAGTGGGGAGACTGAGAAAGGGGTGGTCATCAAAATTGGTCACTACTGGCAAATGGCCGGGAAAAGGTCTTACCTGAGGGAGATCAGTCTGCAACTTGAGTGGAAGGAGTCTGAGCTGCTCTTCTCAATCAAAGATCCAAGCTGGGGAGGAAGGAGAAGGAGGAGGAGTAAGAAGGACAGGGGCTGGGGAGCAGCTGGCTGAGATTTATCCCACCAGGAACTGCTGTTACTGAGGTCTCACCACGCACTGCAGGACCCTGTCAAGGGAGTTGAATGTGGCTGAGTCATTTTTCATGTCTGTTGAATACTGGATGTTGGAGATGGTGAAGTTGAATGTGAAGGTCTTCAGGTTGTGTCCCATAGCTACAGGAAGAGAGAGGGAGAGATGGCTATCACTGAGAGCTGGTCTGAGACCAGATCAGAATCCTGCATTCATTATAATCTGTTGTCTTCTCTCCCAGTGGCACCACCACCTACCAACGTGGTTACCCAAGACAAAACCAGCATACCTGCTCAGCTCCTCCTCCCTCACTTCCAAGTAACAACAATTTCACTTGCAGAGTGGTCCTCACATACATTCCCTATCTCCATCTCTGTCCCAGCTCAGGTCTTTTCTTCTCTTACCTGAACCAGCCCTAGAAGACTCACTGGATGTCCTGTCTAAAGGATGTTCTCTACTTTGAACACCAGAAGAATTTTTCTGAAATTAAATCTCACTAGGAGCACTCCTGGTCTAGTACCACCATGGCTCCCTAGGACCTTCAACATTATGTTCAAGCTTCTTGACCTGGCACTCAAGGCCCTTCCCAATCTGGCTCCTGTTGACTTTTAAGCCTTATATATCCATCCAATCTGAGTTAAGCTTTGTGCTTCTGGAAAACCAAATTCCTCTCAATTCTCCCCATTCACTGTGCTATTTGTGCCTACTGGACCTTTGCTCATGAAAACCGCTCTGCCAAGAACACTCTCCATACCCTTTCTGCCTGAGTCACTCCTACTCACTCTTAAAGTCTCCATTTGAGTGAAACTTTCTCCAGAAAGTTCTTCCCCTCCAAACTATGCCAGGTGCCTCTCCCCAAAAGATCCCCCATTGTGTTATAATGGTCTGTTAATTTCACAAGCCTAGGGGCTCTCTGAGGGCTGGCATGAGATCAAATTGTTGGTATGATGTTTGTGATCAGTATGGTTGCCCTAAAACCAGAATTTTCACACCTTGGTTTCCCAGCTCCTGTGTTATGATTGGCTGATGGAAGTGTGGGGTTGGAAAGTTTCTCTTGAGAAGAAAAGGAGCCCCCAAGATACCTGTGGTGGCCTCTGGATCCACAGCTGATGATGAAGTAGGAAGGAATGTGGTGGTTGGCTTGGGAGCTGTGGAAAGGGCTGCCATCAGGGAGGGACAGAGCCTCACCGCAGATTGGGAGGAGGACCCCAGGATCACCTGGGCTCCAGCAGCGTCTGTCCCAGGACAACCATTCACAGGTGAACTATAAATGCATGTGAGGGAAGGAGTGATTGTGTGAATAGAGGGATGAGCAAGCCTGTGAATAAAATGAACCCAAAAAAGTGAGAGTGGGTGAACAAGAGAGAGACTGAACAAAGAGGACAGGTAGATGGAGGCACAGGAAAATGGAAAGAAAGATGGGATACATGGATGGACAGAGGAATAATGAACAATGGAGGGTCAAAGAGAAAGCAAGAAGAATAAAGACAAGGAAGAGAAATTGGGGATATGGGAGGAAAAAGGATGGAAGGGCAAACAGGTGAACAGGCAGAAGGATGGTTGGACAGATAGATGATGGATGGATGGATGAAAGGAAGGAAGGAAGGAATAAAGGAAGGAAGCATGGCAGGCAGGAAGGAAGGAACGAAGGAGCCTGAGAGAAGGAATAACTGGGAGGATAGAAGAATGGATGCATTAAAAGATGTTGAAGGGACTATTGGATGTGTGAATGGGCAAATTTGGCCAAACCACTGAGTTGTCACCAGATTTTGCACCTTGACACTGAGGCCCCTTCTGTGGCCCCTGTAGAAGATTTTGTTTTCAGGAGGCATGGACTAGAAGGTCATTATCTGACCTCAACCCTTATTCCTACAGGGAATGCTTGTTTAAATTTGTTCTTCCAACACAGAAGGATGTGGAAAATTCAGAAAGCCAATACCATGGCTGTAGGTCCAAACAAAGACCAAGGACTCAGCATTCTTCCTCCCACTGGCACCCCAGTCCCACTCAGGACACTGGCCTGAGTTTGGAGCATGCTCCCTTTGTTAGTAAGGAGAAAGGCTTGGCTCAAGACCCGTGGAGGCTGAAATGGGCACTGGCTGCAAAGATATATACTTGTAGGAAGCTCATCTGGACCACGTTATTATAACCTGGAAACAAAGCCTCACACATTAAGGGGAAGTGGCGGAACAATCTCAAATGTTCTATGCCTTTGTCTGATTGGGCTCTTGCTCAGATGCCTTTCCCTCTGTGTACCAGGTGAACATCTATGCATCTTCTAAGATCAGACTCAAATGTCATCTCCACTATAAAGGATTTCCTGATCTTTTGATTAGAAACAACCCTTTCCTGATGCAGGGATGGTTCAACATCCAAAAATCAACCAATGTGATGCACCACATTAACAAAATGAAGAATAAAAATCACATGATCATCTCAATAGATGCCGAGATAGCATTCAACCAGATACAGCATCCATTTATGATAAAACTCTGAATAAAATGGGTATAGAAGGAAAGTACCTCCACATAATAAAGGCTATACATGACAAACCCACAGCTAATATCATACTCAATGGTGAAAAACTGAAAGCTATCCCTCTAAGAACAGGAACCAGACAAGGATGCCCACTTTCACCACTCCTATTTAACATAGTATTGGAGGTCCTAGCCAGAGTACTCAGGCAATAAAAAGAAATAAAAGGGATCCAAATTGGAAAGGAAGAAGTAAATCTGCCACTATTTGCGGGTGACATGATTTTCTATATAGAAAATGCTAAAGAATCCACTAAAAATTATTAGAAATAATAAACGAATACAATAAAGTGGCAGGGTACAAAATCAACATACAAAAATGAATTGCATTTCTATACACTAACAATGAAATAGCAGACAGATTAATTAAGAATACAATCCCATTTACAATCACAACAAAAAGAATAAAATACCTAGGAATAAATTTAACCAAAGAGGTGAAGGACCTGTACACTGAAAACTATAAAACATTGTTGAAAGAAACCAAAGAAGACACAAAGAAATGGAAAAATATTCCGTGTTCATGGATTGGAAGAATTTACATAGTTAAAAAGTCCATCCTTCCTAAAGCAATCTGTAGAGTCAATGCAATCCCTGTCAAAGTCCCAATGACATTTTCCATGGAGAACAAATCCTAAAATTTATATAGAACAAAAAAGAACCCAAATAGACAAAGAAATCCTGAGAAAAAAGAACAAACCTGGAGTTATCAGACTCCCTGATTTCAAAATATACTACAAAGCTATAGTAAACAAAACAGCATGGTACTGGCACAAAAACAGACATATAGATCAATGGAACATAATTGAGAACCCAGAAATAAAACCACACATCTATGGACAGCTCACTTCTGATAAAGGAACCAAGAACATACAATGGAGAAAGGAAAGTCTCTTCAATAAATGGTGTTGAGAAAACTGGACAGCCACACGCAAGAGAATAAAAGTTGATAATTTTCTTACACCATACACAAAAGTTAACTCCAAGTGGATTAAAGACTTGTATGTAAGACCTGAAACCATAAAACTCCTAGAAGAAAACATAGGCAGTACACTCTTCGACATTGGTCTTAGAGGTATCTTTTCGAATACCATGTATCCCCAGGCAAGTGAAACAAAAGAAAAAATAAACAAATGGGACTACATCAAACTAAAAACTTCTATACAGCAAAGGAAACCATCAATAAAGTGAAAAGACAACCTACCAATAGGGAGAAGATACTTGCAAATCATGTATCTGATAAGGAGTTAATATCTGAAATATGTAAGAACTCATACAACTCAACAACAAAAAAAGAAACAACCCAAATGAAAAATGGGGAAAGGAACTGAACAGACATTTTCACAAAGAAGATATACAGATGTCTAAGAGGCACATGAAGAATGTTCAACATCACCAGTTATTAGTGAAATGCAAATCAAAACTACAATGAGGGGCTGGCCTGGTGGCATAGTGGTTAGGTTCACGCACTCCACTTCGGCGGCCTGGGTTCACCAGTTGGGATACTGGGTGCAGACCTATGCACTGCTCATCAAGCCATGCTGAGGCGGTGTCCCACATAGAGCAACTAGAAGGATGTACAACTATGACATACAGCTATCTACTGGGGCTTTGGAGAGAAAAAAGGAAAAAAGGAGGAAGATTGGCAACAGATGTTAGCTCAGGGCCAATCTACCTCAAAAAAAAAAAAGAAAGCTCAGATAGGTCTTTAAACAAACAAACAAACAAACAAACAAAAAAACTACAATGAGATATGACCTCACGCCTGTCAGAATGGCTATAATTGACCAAAAAACAAACAACAAGTGTTGGAAAGGGTGTGGAGAAAAGGGAACCCTCATACACTGCTGGTGGGAATGTTAACGGGTGCAGCCCCTATGGAAGACAGTATGGAGATTCCTCAAAAATTAAGAATAGAACTACCATATGATCCAGCTATTCCACTTCTGGGTATTTACCCAAAGAACAGGAAAACACAAAAGTGAAAAGATATTTGTACCCCTATGTTCATTGCAGCATTATTTACAACAGCTAAGACTTGGAAACAACCCAAGTGCCAATCAAGGGATGAAAGGATAAAGAAGATGTGATTTATATACACAATGGAATACTACTTAGCCATAAAATAAGATGGAGTCTTGCCATTTGCAAAACCATGGATGGTCCTTGAGGGCATTATGCTAAGTGAAATAAGTTAGATGAAGAAAGTCAAAGACTGTATGATTTCACTCATAAGCGGAAGATGAAAACAACAACAAGAAAAAGAAACAAACACATAGATACACAGATTAGATTGGTGATTACCAGAGCGGAAGGGTGGAGGGGGGAGAGCAAAAGGGGTAATAGGCCATACGTGAATGGTGATGGATGGTAATTAGTCTTGGGTGGTGAACATGATGTAGCCTACACAGAATTGAAATATAGTGATGTACAACTGAAATTTATATGTTATAAACCAAGGCTGCCTCAATAAGAAAAGAAAAACCCTTTCCATGTGCCTAAGAAGTAGATCTCATCACATTTATATTCACACATTTATCCCCCTACATATCCATTCACCCTACCATCTGCCCTTCCATTCTCCCTCCAATCTATCCCTCCATCAGGTAAATATTTATTGAGAGCTTACAATGTGCTAGGTTCCATTTAGATTTGGGGAATATGGCACTGGACAAAACAGTCTCTGCCCCATTGGAGCTTACATTAGGACTGTTGTGCATGTGGCCTGTGTCTGTCCCTGTGCCAGGCACAAGGTCTGGCTTATAGTACATGCTTGGTAAATACGGAATGAACAAAATGAGGCATGTAAATTGTGTAGTTTGCAAAGGGTAAGTCCTAAACTGGCTCCTGCAATGGCCGAGGTGATGGGAACAGATCTGAACTCAGAACATCAAGACCCAGACTGACCACAAACCTCCTGTGGGTGTGGGCAGGTGCTTTCCCTTCTCCATACCTCAATTTCCATCTTTGCTAAAATGGGAGTCATAAAGGACCAGGAGGTCTCCCTCCTACCTGATGGGGCAATGGAGATAAGACAGTGTGAGTGGACAAACACCATTCTCAGGTTGGAGACAGAGAGGAGGGAAGCTGAGTTATTCCAATCAACCTCCCCACAGCCACGCTCTGCCTCTCAGAGCCAGATGAGGGCCACCCTCATAAACACTGTCCCTTCCCAGATTCTAGGCTGATGCCCAGTGTGTCTGAAGCTTGAACTCCTTAGATGTTCAGAGTGTCTGCCTTCCTTCCTGGCATAGGGGCCCACCAAGGAGAGAAGCCCACCCCTGGTCAAGGGTGAGAAGAAAGCAGGGAGCGGGGAGAGATCGAGGTTTTCCTCCCCAGGTTCCCCACAGAAAGACTCTTCTATGAGTGAAGTGTGTTGAGTGGAGCACCGTGTGGGATGCTGACAACTGGAGCTCAGGCCCTGGCTCCACCACTCCCCAGCTATGTCCATTGGGCAAATTACTTAACCTTCTCGAGCCCCAGTGTCTTCATGTGTAAAGTGAGTTTAATCAAGGACCAGCCTTGCAGGGTGGCTGTGTGGGGTCAGGGCGGAGTCGAGATTCACACCTGAGTTTGTCCCAAGTTTTCCCCTAGAGAACTGACTGGTAAATGGACATCCTTCTGGGGTTAGAGTGTGACCCTAGTGAGGTGGGCTGAGAACCACTCACTATTGAGGTAGAGGCTGTCCTTGTTCAGGGAATGGGGGCCCAGCTGGCGATGCCATGGGTCTGCCAGCTCAGCTCAGGGAACACCAGCTTGGCAGGCACACCCAGGCTGCTGGGGGGCTGCCAGTAGGTGCAGAGGACGTCCACCCCTGTCTTGGCACCATTCTTCACAGACTGGGAAGGGAGAGATTGACCTTTGGGGGAATGCAGTCCACTTGGTACCTCTCTACCTGTGGTCACTGCACATCTCATATTGTGTGTTCCAGCCTTGTTGAACCACTCACAGATTCTCCACCTGGCTGTGCTCTCTCACCCAAGATCTTTGCACATGCAATGATTTCTGTCTAGAATCTCTCCCCTTCTCTCCTCACTTGGGTGATTTCCTAGTCATCCTTCAGGTCAGATTAGACACCTCCTCCTCCTTCAAGAACTCTCCCAGCCTGGGTTGGGGACCTCTTCTGGTTCCCACAATACCCAGTGCTTGCCCCATCACAGCCCTGTCACCCTCTGTGTGAGCATGTATTGTTTGTCCTTGTTCCCTGCAGATGGTGACTTCCCTAAAGCCAGCGACTCGGACAGTCTAGTTCACTGTTGTCACGTTGAACTCCCAGCTCTTAGCACACTGCCTGCTCCATGTAAAAACTAAAGTCCTGATGAATGGATAACCAAAATATGATATATACATACAATGAAATATTATTCCTTATTGGGCCTTAAAAAAGGAAAGAAACTCTGACACATGCTGCAACATGGATGAACCTTGAGGACATTATGCTTAGTGAAATAAGCCAGACATGAGAAGACAAATACCATATGATTTCACTTAGATGAAGTCCCCAGAGGAATCGGATTCATAGAGACAGAAAGTAGAATGGTGGTTGCCAAGATCTGGGGGTATAGGGAACAGGGGTGTTGTTGTTTAATGGGTACAGAATTTCACTTCTTCAAGTTCTTGAGATTGGTAACACAACAATGTGACTATACTTAACACTACCGAACTTGGCACTTAAAAATCGTTCAGATGGCAAATTTTATGTTATGTGTATTTTACCACAATGAAAAAAAATCAGTTTCCTCCAAGATGCTACATGGTGTAGAACCTGCTGATATCTTGAATTTCCTCTCCTCCCTCTCTCTCCCTTGTTCTCTCTCTGCTCCAGCCACAGGGCCAAGCTTATTCCTTTGCACATGCCTCAGGACCTTTGCACATGCCTCAGGACCTTTGCATATGCTTTCCCCCTGCCTACCACAATTTTCATGGCCAAATCCTTCTTGCCAATTGTGACAGAGCTCAGAAGTCACCTCCACAGGGAGGGTACCCTGTCCCCTGGGTACAGTTGCTTTTCAATTCATTCCATTTATTTACATTCTGCATCACCTTACCACATTTGAAATCACTTTACTTAGATATTTATTTTCCTGCTTAGTATGTTTTCTCCACTAGATGAGGGCAGGGGCAGTGCCGGTCTTGTCACGTGGGACCCACCATCTGCCTCAGAGGAGCTGTACCAATGGCATCACTTGAATGAAAATAGGAATGGTGGAGAGCTCTGGAAATACTGACGGAACACAAACTGACCCAGAGATGGGAGAGTAATTGCCCGGTGAGTACAGTGTCTGCCTGAGGTGATGGAAAAACTTTGGAACTAGATAGCAGTGATGGGTGCACAACATTGTGCATGTCATTGATGCCACTGAATTTTACACTGAAAATGGTTAAAATGGCAAAATTTATGTCTTTTATCACAATTTAAAAAGTTAATAATGTAATATAAAAACTGGATGCAGAAAAGGACCTCCTGAGAATATCTCTCTACAACCGGGAGTGGCCCCACAGTCAGCAGTTCATGTCGTTCGGTGTGGGCCATGGGCAGTGGCAATGTTCCCACCTTAGCAAGATGTCCTTGCAGTCTACATATTGGGGCCCCCGGCTGCTCCTCCAGAACAACAGGCTGAGCTGGAGAGGAAGGAGAATGCCAGCGGTGTTCAGAGGTGGGCAACAGCCCCTAGGATGGGTCCCAGAGGGGAGGGAGGGGACGCAGGCCTCGCAGCAGGTGCTGCGGGACGGTGTCCATGATGTTGAACTTGAGGGCACTGGGGCGGCCCATGTGCCGAGTAGAGCAGGCTGTGGACTGCGACGTTCAGAGTGAATGGCTCCTCACTGACCTCCTCAGCTATGGTAGGTGCAGAGAGAGCTGAGGCTCGCAGGGAGGTCAGGGGGACCACTGTCCACCCCAGGGTGGGGCTTCACAGGGCCCATGTCCTTCTCCTGATAAGCTTGAGGGTCATTTGTTAACGGAGACAACTCTAGCAGCAAGTAAGGGCAGGCTGAATTGTTTGAGGGGGTTGAGATGAACATTTCCACCCAGATGCAGGAGTGGAGGGCTCTGTGAAAACACTGGTGGCTTTGTCCTTTCCCAGGAGGAAAAGGTCCAACTTGCCAAGCTGATGCAGAACTGGTGACCCCAGATATTTACATCCACACTCTCTGCTCCCATCTCTATCTCTTTGTTGCTCTGTGCCTCTGTCTCTTTCTCTCCCTCTCCTTCTCTTGATAGATAGATAGATAATAGACAGATAGATAGATCTCTATCTCTATCTCTATCTCTATCTCTATCTCTATCTCTATCTCTATCTCTATCTCTATCTCTGTCTCTGTCTCTGTCTCTATCTGTATCTCTATCTCTATCTCTATCTCTATCTCTATCTCTATCTCTATCTCTATCTCTATCTCTATCCAAATCTACATCTATATCTACAACTGCTAGGATTGTTGTCTTTTTAATCCACTGCATAGAAAATTGGTATACCTGCTGGTAAGGGCAGGAGAGCATTATCTATCTATCTATCTATCTATCTATCTATCTATCTATCTATCTATCTATCTATCGTCATCATCATCATCATCCTCATCAATCTGCCATGCCCTTATAACCAGCTATGCCAATCATCTATGCATTGGATTAAAAAAGCCTGAACATTTAGCCAATGCATTGCTTATCTATTCTAGAATCAGGACACGGGGCCTCTGATCTCACCTGCATCACATGTTCATTTATTCTCCTGGGATCTACACAGGTCAGCCCAACTACACGGGTCACCTCAACAATCCTAGCAGCTATAACCAACGTCTCTGCACCTTGATTTCCTCATCTGTAAGTTAATAATGATTCCTACTTCAAAGATTGTTATGAGGTTTAAACAAGGTAATTTTTGTAATGTGCTAAGCACAGTGCTGGGCACAGAGTAAACACTATGTAAGGATTTATTACATAAAATAAGTACGCAAATGTTTTCCAATCACTTACTATGTGCAGAGCTTTTTACATGGATAAATATATGCTGGGTACTGGAATTACCCACATGAAACACAGGAGGAAACCAAAGTACAGAAATGGTCAGCTGCCCAGGGTCACGTAGCTGGAGAGAGGGACAGTCTGGTTGGACACAGGTTCTCTGACCACTGAGTCCTTTCTTGTGACCTTCTCTGCTATGCTCTTGTTCAGACTCATGCTTCTGGTGTAGTGCTCAATAGTTGGGGTGACCTGTGTAGACCCCAACTATTCCGTGTAGAGAATATTGTAGTTCTCTATCTAGAGAACTATTCTATTCTATGTAGAGAAATAGAATAAATGATGCAGATGAGACAAGAGGCCCTGTGGCCTGACTCTAGAATAGACAAGTGATGCAGGGGCTAAATATTTAAGACAAAACTCAGGAAGAAAAACTTACCTCCCATCTTCCTTCCCTCTCTCTGTTCAGCACTCCTTCTAAGCATCCTTCTGTCCATCATTCCTTCCATCTTGCCTTTCTTTTCTCCTTCCTTCTTCCTTTCCACCCATCCATCTTTTTTTCTTCCTCCCTCCATCCCTTCCTTCTTTGCTTCCACCATCTATCTATCCATTCATCCATCTATCCATCCATCCATCCACCCACCCATCATTCCTTCATACCTCACTCCTTCCCTTCTTTCCTTCTTCCCATTCATACTTCCTTCCATGCACCCTTCTGTCCATCCTTCCTTCCATCCCCCTTTCTTCCACCTGTCCATCTCTCCTTGCATCCTCCCTCCATCCTTTCCTTTCTTCCATCCCTCCATCCATCTTTCCTTCCTCCCATCCCTCTTTTCTTCCTTCCATATATTTATATATCTTTCCTCCCTCTCTCCTCTTTGTTTCTTCCATTCATCTTTCCTCCTTTCCATCTGCTCATCCATCTTCTCTCCCTCCTCCCATTCATCACTTCTTCCTTCCTTCCATCCATTCATCTTGCCTTCCCTCCATAGACACTGAATTGGTCCTATTATGCTCCAGGAACTATTCCAAGGACTGGATAGTGATAAGCAAGACACAGTCAATGGAGCTGACTTTAACTTATTTTTCCTCCTTTCATTTGGGAAAAGATGGATCTTACTGGACTTCAGGAGCCCAGAGCCCTGCCATGGTTGGAAGGAGTGAGGGAGGATGCTTTCGTGTAAAAGACCAGTGATAGATCCAAGGATAGTTTGAGGGGGTTGAGAAACTTACCCCTACTGCAAGGGCAATTAATACTTGAAAACCTACAAGGTTCTTATCACAGGGTTTGTTGGGGATGCAAAGGGAGTTTGGCCCATGAACTTGAACATAATAGGTGTATACCAAAAATCAGTATGTCTTTTGGAATAAATTAACTGCTGGTGAACAGCATTGAGAGTGGGACCATGAGTTTTGGAGTGATAGGAACTCTGGGTTCTATTATTTATTTGCTGTGTGGCTTGGTAGCCTCTCGAGTCTGACTTTCCTCTTCTGTAAAATGGAGCTAAGTCAGATTGTTGTAGTGAGAATTAAAGGATAGAAAGTATGTGTTTTGGGGTGGATTGTGTACCCCTAAAAGTCATATGCTGAGGTCCTCATCCCCAGTACCTCAGAATGTAAATTTCTTTGGAGATAGGGCCTTTAAAGAGATAAGTAAGTTACAATGAGCCCAAGGGGTGGGCACTAATCTAATCTGACTGACGTCCTTTTGAGAAGAGGAGACTAGGACACACAGACACCAGGAATGCGTGTGCAGAGGGACAACCATCTGAAGAGGCAGCAAGAGGGCGGTCATCTGCAATCCAAGGAGAGAGGCCTCAGAGTAAATCAACCCTAGCTGCACCTGGATCCTGGACTTCCAGCCTCCAGGACTGTGAGGAAATAAATATCTGTTGTTTGAGCCATCCAGTCTATGGTATTTTGTTACAACAGCCCTAGCAAACTAATACAGTATGTAACTTAGCATGGCGCCTGGAAGGTAGTCAGTTTCAATAAATGTTCACTGAAAATCCAACAACTGGTGCAACGCTGATGTTGAGAGAGGGCTTGAATCCCGGCTCCACCACTAGGCAGCTATTGACTCTGGGAAAGCCCCTTAATGTCTCTGCGCCTTGATGTTTCGTGGTAAAATGAGGATATTAATGGTGATGTTGAAAGAGTTTAGGGAGGTGAGGTATGGGAATCATTTATCTGTCTCCTTGGATTTTCACTCCCAGGGGATATTTGCCAATGTCTGGAGACAGTTTTGGTTGTCACAACTTTGGGGGGTTGGGGTACTGCGGGCACCTAGTGGGTAGAGGCCAAGATGCTGACAAATATCCTAGAGTGCAGAGGACTGCCACCCACAGCTAGATTTATCCAGTCCAGAATGTCAACAGTGACCATGTGTCGAGCACCCCAACGTCTGACAAAGACTAAGTGCTGGCTGTATGTCAGCCTTCAGAAATGTTGACATGCAGTGTGGAGTTGGAGGCATGGCAGGCTGTGGGTGTATCCTTTGTGAAGGATTAGGGTTAATCCTTTATGAAAGAATTTGTTGCATACTTTTGAGTTGCTATGTTTTGTCATTTTGTTGCTAGTAAATATTGTGTGGGAGATTTGAGGCTCAGGATGATGGGAAGGTCCAGATCAGGACCTGTGGACCAGGATCCCCTGGGACAGTGGTTGTTCCAGGTGGAGAGCTGGAAACGGCAGAGTTGAAAAGGAGGACCCAGCCATAGTGGACTGTGGGTGAAAAACTCCATTATGCCTTACTGGGCCATCTTCTCTGGAGGTCTCACCTGAGTGAGGTCAGTCTGAGACAGACCAACACTGGTGTTCTTGAATGAGGGTCTGAGCTACTGAAGAAGGAGAGGAAGGTGAGTAGAAGGACTGAGCAGGACAGGGGCAGGGCTGGGCTGAGGTGGGTAGGGTGGGCATCAGTTGGGAGGCAGGGAGAGGTGAGCTAGGCAGGGGAGAGGTGGGCAGGGCTGGCATCATGGGTGGTACAGGAATGAGGTGGGTGGGGCTCTCACAAGGCACTGGAGGATCTTCTTTATTTTGTTGAATTTCTCCGAGCCCAGAGGCTGCATGTCCTCTCTGTAGTGCAGGTTGTGATGGTGAAGTTAAGGGTGAATGGACAGGGCAGGGCCACAGACTGCAGTGAGGCTGGGAGAGAAGCCACACCCTGTGTCACTGCCTGAGTGAGAATTAGGGGTCATGGGGGAGAGTCTGGATCCACATCCCTGTTGCCCAGTGTATTCACACCTGGTGCAAGAGTTCAGAATGTCTCCTCCAAGAATGGGAAACTTGACTGTATTATTAAGAGTAATGTTAACAACCATGACAATAAAAATGGCAGCGATAATAACAGCTGATGTTGGGTAGGAGCTTACTCCATGCTGCACTCTGTGCTGAGCACTTCCCATTCAGGATCTCATGTAGTCCTCACACAATCCCAGGAGGGGAGTCCTGTTACTTAGCCCCAACTGACAGAGGATGAAAATGAGTCTCAGTGAGGTTAAGTCACTTCTCCAAGGCCACACAGCCATTTTAGGGCAGAAGTTCAGACTCTAGAGTTTGAATGACTTAGAGTTGAGTCCTGTGCTTCTGCTGGCTGTGTGACCTGAGAAAATCAGTGAGGTCCCCAATAACCAGTCTATGCCTCTCTTAAATGGAGAAATAGCAGTGTGTACCTACACAGGCTGAAGGTCATACATGTAATGCAGGGTCCCCATTACACGACAATCAGTGAAGGCTGCTGTCATTGCTTTGCTGTCACTGTTGTTATTATCATGTCTGCTTTCTCTGCTGACCTCTTTAGTCTCTGCCCTTTGGGAATTAGTCCTGGATTTGCCTTTGACTATTTCCATTCCATTCTAGAAAAAGGTGAAGCTTTGGGAATTGTTCTAGAATGTAGCACTGGATCTGATCTCACTAACTGACCCCTTCAGGCCCCCTAAGGCCAACATGGTCACGAGTTGGTGCTTGGCAGGTCACCTGGGGTAGATTGTAATATGGCCAGAAATTCTTCACCTCCCTGCATCTACACCCTTCCAATGTGGTATTGCAGCCCCTTCCACCAAGGGGAGAGTCTATTTCTCCACCTCTCAACTCCAGTTTTGCCATGACTTGCTTTGGTCAAAGGGACAAGAGAAACATGATGCCAGCAGATGCTGGAAAAGCACTTGCACACTGAAGCTTGCTCTCTCTCAGTGCTGGGAGCTCTGTAACCACCACATGAATGAGCAGGGGCTAGTCGGTTGGATGATGAGATCATGTGAAGGAGAACTGAGGCACCCACCCATCAGTCAGGCATCCTCCAGAAGCATCCACACCTAGCTAACCTGCAGGTGACTGTGGATGCATGAGGAATCCTAGTTGAAACCAGAGAAACTGCCCAGCTGACCTATATACTAAAGGGTAGTAATCAGTGATTGAGGTTTTAATCCAGTAAATCTAGGGGTTGTTTATTATGCAGTAAAACCAACTGATATAAAATCTTAACAGAAGGCAAATGGTGGATTAAAAAGAGGCATTGCTTCAGTTTGGGATTGATAACCTGGAGTCACTGGGGCTGGCCCCGTGGCCTAGTAGTTAAGCTCAGCATGCTTTGCTTTGGTGGCCTGGGTTTGGTTCATGGGCATGGGCCTACACCACTCATCAGTGGCCATACTATGGTGTGACCCACATACAAAATAGAGGAAGATTGGAAACAGATGTTAGCTCAGGGCTACTCTTCCTCAGGCAAAAAGAGGAAGATTGGTGATAGATGTTAGCTCAGGGTGAATCTTCCTTAGCAAAAAAAAAAAGAAAGAAAACTTGGAGTCATAGAGCTCTCCAAACCCAGGCATGGAGCTGTACTGGTCTGTGGCGAGGGTGTAGCCCCTAAGATTCATCCTCCTCACACTGTCCCCTTGCCTTGGCCTGCCTGTGCATACTCTCTTGTCCTTCTCATTGCTAAGCATGGAGGTGGGCATGAAGGAGACAGGGAGAAAAGGCTCTTACTTGTAGAGGTGGAGAAGAATATTGGAGTCACTGAGCTTCTCAGGGAGGGGGTAGAAGTCGCAGAAACTGAAGAGGAAGCATCAGAAATGAGATTGGTGCAGCCTCATCACCTTGGAGATGCCAGAGACAGGCGGTGTTGATGCCCAGCCTGAGTCACAGAAGGTAGAGGTGGGGGTAGGTGGGTAACCAGGGCCCTAAGGTTTCCTTCCTCCATGAGGCCCTGGAGTTTGGGAGGAGGAACCAGTTGCCCCCAAAGGCACTGTATGGTCCTGGGGCCATCTAGGGTTTTAAAACTTACCACCGGAGCATGCGCACTCTGCTGCAGCGGCCTGGGTTCGGATATCGGGCGTGCGCCGATGCACCGCTTCTCCGGCCATGCTGAGGCAGTGTCCCACATACAGCAACTAGAAGGATGTGCAACTATGACATAGAACTATCTACTGGGGCTTTGGGGAAAAAAAAAGGAGGAGGAATGGCAATAGATGTTAGCTCAGAGCTGGTCTTCCTCAGCAAAAAGAGGAGGATTAGCATGGATGTTAGCTCAGGGCTGATCTTCCTCACACATACACACACACAAAATTAATTAATTAATTAATTGCTTAATTAAACAAATGTTTACAGAGAACCCAGAGTCCCTAGTCCCTAGCTGGACAGCAGCTCTGAACAGAGACTCATTAGCTCTCAGAAAGCTGATCCAACCCAATTTTTTGACCTGAGCATCTGAGCATGAGAGACTGCATAGCAGAGACCCCCACCTGTTGCATTACCAGCTCTCTGGGGCAGCAGGAGAAACTAGGCCTGAAGGGATAACCTGGGATCCGGCAGGTTGTACTGCCAGGGAGAATTACTGGGGAGAAATGGAGTCTCTCTTGCACCTCAGCAGGATGGAAGTGGCCTTGAGCTAAGCTGCTTCTAGCTCTGGTCTCCTAGATTCTTGATAAAGGTGCAATGTCAGTTGTGTTGCCTGGTGATGCTGCTTATGGTGAAAATGACCCCTGGTTGATGACCTGTATCTTTTCTGGGAGGACCATAAATGGACATCAATACCTGGCAGGAAGCCTTGGGGGGTTCCTTGGGTGTGTGGTGACCCTGTTAACTGGGCAGGACTGTTACAAGAGATTGGTTTCCCTTTGGGACATGAGACATCTAACCCACAGTGGCTCTCCATTGAGGTTTCATTGCCTTGCACATGGACAGTCACATGAAAGGCCAAAAGAATAGCCCTTGGACTGCCAAGAGGGTTCTTGCAAAAAAGAAAAGCCCAGGGCTGCCCTGCTGGCATGCTGTTTCCTATCCACATCCTTCTAGGTGAAACCGAAGTCACATCTGGCCTATTCAGGTTTGCAAGTCTGACTGGTTGGATTTTGGATGACTTAGAGAGGGCAGTGCACAGGACTACCACCAGGGCTGGAAATAGCATGAGGTAAGCAAGGACCTAGATACGACATTTAAGGAGTGCTCCCTCTCAGGGTTGTGCAAGTATAGGGTGAGCACCTCCTGAAATACATTTGTGCTCTAGGCACCTCACTTGCCCACCCTGGTCTGGGCCAGGCCAGCCCAACCGGCTCACACCTTACTACACCTCCTAGGGCCAAACAAAGAGGAGGTCTCACCCGGTGTGGTGGGTCTGCAGCCAGTGCAGAGGGAGCCAATGCTGCTGGAGGTGAACAAGGGCTGGAGCTGAGGAGGGGGAGGGCAAATGAAAAAGAAATATACAAGTCATCGTCATAAGTATGAACTTATTTGAACTTTCCACACCTTTTGACAAGGGCCATATCAAAAATGTTTTGCTCTGGGTGGAAAGCAGCCCTGCTGTGGGACATGGCATTTCCTGTGCTCGTAAGAAAGGAAGAGATAAGGATTTTCTGCAAGAACTGGGGTAGGTTGTGGGTGGGGGTGGGAGGGAGGCAGGTAATACAGCTATTATTGAAGTGAATGTGGACACAGACAATAGATTGAGATGATGCTTTGACATTATTGATTTTATCTCCTTGATCCTAGCAGTCATTGCTCAGAGGGGAGTAAAAAGCTCCAAGCTCACAGAGAAAATATTCCTCAGCCCTAAATATGTTAACATGATCATTTGTTGATGTCTAAAAATACTTACCGAACATTAGATTATCTGGTGGTTTTAAAATATGTCCACACATACTTGGCATTCCTCCCTTTAAGAGATGGAATCTGTTCCCCTTTCCTTGGGTGTGGGCTAGACTTAGTGGCTGGCTTCAAGCAAAATAAAGTACAGTGGTGGGTGTGGCTTTGGAGGCTAGGTCATAAAAAGGCCCCGCGGTTTCTGTGTTGGTTGCCTCTCTCTTGGATCACTTGTTCTGGGAGAAGTCAGCTGTCACAGCCTAAGGGGAGTCCACATGACAAAGGACTGAGGCCTCTAGCTAATGACCACGTGAGGGAGCCTCCTTGGAAGCAGTTCCTCCAGTCCCAGTCACGTCTTCAGATGACTGCAGGCCCAGCTGACATCTCAACTGTTATCTCAGGAGAGACCCTGAGCCAGAGCCTCCCAGCTTAACTCACCTCCCGGTTCCCTAACTGACAGAAACTGAGTTTACATTTGCAGGTAATTTTGCATCACAAAATCTCATTTATCCCCAATTATACTATTAGAAGAGCTTGGCCTTCTGGGTATATTTTACATAAAATGAACAAAGAGAGTAGAGGCAATTCAAACATTTGAATGTAAATTGCTATGGGAAGATTAGTGACTTGTTAGAAAGTGATGGAGCAAACATAACGCCTACTAAGTTTCACGGTTTTTCTGCCAGAATACTGAGATGGATAACCGTGAAGTCCAGTTTCTACGTGAGTGTCTTCTAGTGATAAAATTAATTTCCCTACAAAACAAAGAATAAGTCTCATTCAAGAAACCTTAAAAATATGATCTGCTTTCTGGCTAAAAGAAAGCAAGGCAGACTGAGCAAATATCAGTGGAACAAATTCTGTACACAGACCTTATGGCAGCATTGTTTATAACAGTGAAACTAGAAATAGTCTCAGAGTCTATCCAAGAAGGAATAGTTAAACCATGGTATGCCCATTCTTTGGTATACCTTTAAGACATTGAAAATATAAAGTTAGAATTATGTGCACTGATATAGCAAGACATCCATGGTGTATAGTATGGGAAATAGCAAATTGCAAAACAATTGTGTGATGAAATTTACATTATGAAGACAGTTTATGTGTATATAGTAATTCATAGAAAATGTCCAGAAGAATAAACTCCAACCTGTTAACAATAGTTCCTTCTAAGAAGGGGAGTGAGTCCAGAGGGAAGGAGATGAAAGGGGAGACTTTCACTTTACTCTATGTAGATCTGAATAACTTGACTTTTTTTGTGTGTGTGTGAGGAAGAGCAGTCCTGAGCTAACATCTGATGCCAATTCTCCTCTTTTTGCCAAGGAAGGATGGCCCTGGGCTAACATCCGTGCCCATCTTCCTCTACTTTATATGGGACCCCACCACAGCATGGCTTGATGAGCAGTGGGTCGGTGCACGTCTGGGATCTGAACCTGTGAACCCTAGGCTGCAGAAGCAGAGTGCGCGAACTTAACCACTGCGCCACCAGGCCGGTCCCGTAACTTGACTGTTTTTTTACAGTATGTATTTCTTTTTATAATTAGAGAAAGAAAAAATAATGAGTGTTGTTGCCATTTGGCAGCAGGGCACAGTATTCTCTCATCGGTATCTATACTGCATGTTAGTGCACAAGATGGATCTGTAGGAGACAGCCCAGAAGGAGAAATGCAGACAAAGAAGAAATGACACTTGCAAAAAGTTAGTGGAATATTTTTACCTAACAAACTTTCCAGCTGAGAAATGGTCAGTATCTACCACTGCTCTAGCTCAGTCAATAAACCTAAAACCATCTGAGAGTAAGCGAGAGGATGTGGAAGCCCACACTCTACTAGTCCACTCCCCTGCCCAGGGCCTGTTTGTGCAGGGTGATTATCATCAAGCAGAAAATGGGCTCAGGTCAGGGCGTGTGCCTCTGGGGATGCTGGCAGAGAGGCATAAAGTCGAACACTAGGTAAGTGCACACACCCAAGAGGCAGAGTTCCAGGTGGAGATTCAAAATATGCCAAGAACTTGTGCAAAGTTAAGAAAGCTACTCAACTTCTCTGAGCCTCAGTTTCCTCCCCTGTAAAATGGGGATCACAGGACTACTTCACAGAGCTGGTGGGTAAGACATGTAAAAGTGCCAGAGACAGCCAGTGTCCATGTTATTAACAACGTAGTATCAGACTTCAAAATCAATGAAAAGAATAATATCAATGAGACCAAAGATGAGATGCCCAGCTTTGTAAGCAGCCCCAGCAGCATGAGAATGGGAGGAGCTACAAGTACATAGGGTTCTTCACAGCACCACTGGAGAGGATGAGCCTGGAGCTACAACAAGATCAGGAAGAGCCTGTTGTACAGTAACTTGTGTAGTGAGGGCGGAATCCCTAAAGACACAGCAAAACACAGTTATACACAAACAGCTCCTAGGAAACCATGGTGACTGGAACAAAGCAATCAACCCAGTAGATAGGAATGGGAATGGGGTGAGCAGAGGCCACAAAATCTAACAGAAGACACAGAACCATGACCACCTGGATCTGTGAACAGCTGCTGTGGTTGTACCAGGAGACCAACCTTTTGAGACAGCCATTGTGGGGACTGCTGGGAGCACAGCGGTCACTGCTGCCACACACCCAACAGTAGTGTATGTGATCGCACAGATCCTAAGACCTCCCTCTCTATCAATTGTCTTAGGATGACAGATACCCTCATGTTACAACAGCCCCATCCAACACTTGTGGACAAGTATAATCCAAACCCCCCAAAAGTGGGCACAAGATAGAGGAGGATCAGAACACTGAGGGGTGGGGAGCTGCACTTGACCACACAGACTATCACCCAAGCCCTATTTAACACAAGAGAAGAACCCTAGGACTGTGATGTGGTCTAACTACCTCATCTTGCCACGTTCATAGACATCACACATTTTTTTCTTCCTTTCTTTACAAAGGTGTGATGAATTTGTGCATAATTAGTTCATGAAGAGGGAAATTCTTGACAAAGTAATAGGGTCCAGTTTCCGGGACCAGGTTTCTCAGTCCCTTCCTACACTCAGGAATCAGAAATGCAAGCTCTTAGAATGTGTAATATAAAAAAGGTCTTATTTTCACATAGATCAACACCTAGGTTTTTAAACACAAGATAAATCCTGACAGCTGCTAACTATTCCTCCACAGGTTTCAACAAGTCACTTAAATCTCTTTCATTAACTTACCAATCTCAGGAAAAAGAGAAATTTGACAATTCAAGATTTTTTTGTTTTTGCATTCAAATGCACAGTACAGGGAAGAGAACGAGCAAAAAAATTTCAATGAGAAGGTCTTGCTTACCTTTTATCTTTGCAAATGAGCAGTATATCTTATGTCCTGTTCCTTTCACTATTCTAATTACTTTTTAAGGATATATGGTACAATTGAATATCCACAGATGTGTTTATTTTGGTACCACACTGCAATCAAAGGAACTCTCCCTTAGGGCATAATGAAGTTAGGGACATCAATTATTAAGAAGATAAGTAGAAGCAGAAGTGCTCCTGGATATTTCCATTTCCAGACAGAAAACTTCAACAGATCAGACCAGGCAAGTTAAGGTCCACATTGCTGACTGCTGTCTGTGATGAACTTTCCTCCAAAGCAGAGATGTTCAACCTGACAGGTTTCAAAGGCTGCCCAGGTGCTCCACACCTTGAACAAGGCTCTCCCAAAGCTCTAACACTGTCTGTTCCTGAGGGATCAGGGTCGCCACTTGTGTCTCTAAGAAACTGGCCAGTCAGGCCTGAGTTGAGATTAAGCTCATCAATGTAAAGTGTAAATCTTCCTAAGGTTGAGTTGTTTTCGGAGGCCTTTGCACTAGAATAGGTTGGTGAAAATGGCCCACTAGATACTTGACTGGGAATTGGGGTTGTTCTCCTCTACTCTCAGCAGATCCTGGGGAAACCAATGGTTAGCCTCACCAATTCCTCAACTCCCACATCTGTGAAAAAGGCACCCCCGAAGGTGACATTTTCAGGAAGCAACAGCCAATGTGACCACTCCTGTAAACTCTTAAGCTGTTCAGGGCCACAAGGGCGAATTTCTCCCCAAAGCTGCTGAAATAGCCCACTTCAGCTAGAGGAAGCAGAGGACAGCAGGCAAAGCTGAAAGTTCTTGGGAAGTCAAACTACTTTTCACAAGCAGTTTAGAGAAGCAAGCAGCTTCCTGTGCCTGGACTAGGCGTGGCGCTGCAGAAAGATCCACAGGCACACTGGTGGGAGGAGGAATCAAACTTCGGAGGGAAGCAGTGGAGTGATGGGGGAGGAGGCCGGAGTTCACACTTGATTCAGGGCAAAAGCAAACTGCATGTGGCAGGCCAGCCACTGCACATCGCAGCCGTCACACCCCACTGACTCTCTAGTTCAGGTCCTCCCCTCACATCTCTCTCAATGAGTCGGTCCACGTGGGAGGGCTGCAACACCAGGGTCAGCAGTCGGGGGCTTTAGACCTCGGCCAGGCCCCCACCACTCTGCCCCACCCTCTGAGGGCTGAGCCACCCAGAGCCCAGCGCATCCTGGGAGATGTAGTCCTGCAGTCCCTGCATATGCAGCGAGGCACCTCGCCTCCTGCCCCGCCCCTCCTCTCCACACTCAGAGGGTGGTCCCAGCACGCCCAGTGGAGTGTGCATCTCCCCAAACTCCCTACTCCTTGAGAAACTGGACTTCCCTCAGACCTGCGAGTGCTGTGGCACCTCTCGAAGCTTGCACGAGTGGCCATGGATACAACCGGTCCTCCACAAGGGCAGCGTGCCTGCCTCGCACCTCTCCCCACCATGCCCCTGCCCCTCCTTTCCCATCCCTCCACCACTCCCACTCTCCACCACATGCCCCCACGGGCATGCGCAATGCTGCCACCGCATGTTGAGGCCAGCACTCAGGTGGACGTGCAGCTGAGTGGCCTGGCCATTGCTGAGGCTGCTCGGAGCCCCAACAGAAGCTCTTTGGCTGGTATTTGAAACCAGAAGTTTGCTGGTTAAAATGGAAAATACCAGGTACCTGGAAACCTGGAACTTGCTTTCTCAAAGCCACCTTTCTTGGCAACCCCTCCATCCCTCTGGGCTGCCATGATTCTCCCTCTGGACCCCGTGGTCAGGCTCACTACAAAGTGCCCCTTGGACCCTGCCCAGCTGAAGGGCCCATACCTTGGTCAGGCCTCTTAGAAGGACTGCCCCAAGCCATGATATAAAAAGAAGAAAACATCACAGTGAACAGCCCCCATTCTTGCATTATACAGACAGGGAACTCAGGCGCACAGGTAAGTGACTCCCAGGCCCCTTCTCTGAGGCCCCACACGGTTGGTTCACTGGGTTTCCCCAGCCCAGTGTGGTGTCTTGGCCTAATGAACACAGGCAACAGGACCAGAAGTTCCCAGTGGTCTTTCCCAAATGTTAGGGAAGTTTGTGTAGGAAGGTAATTCACAATTTCAGCATTTCTGCCCTACAGTACAGCTCCTTTGGAACCACTTTTAATATCTTTTTAAAATATTCCTTTGGAACCACTTTTTATAATTTGTTGCTGTCGGGGGTTACACTGATAGTTCTCTAAAGTCATCCTCCTGTTTAGTTTCTCTGATAATTCCAAGTTCTACATTACTACCTACTTGTCAAATGAGTATTGACAGCCCCATTTCTATGCAGGGAGGATGCAAAACAGCAGAGTATCTGTGGTACAACTTTCTGGAGCATCAGTTTTACAAGAAGATTTAGAAGAAATGAAGTTAAGTAATTTCCAAGGTAATTAAAACTTTAAAACTAAAACAAGACTGGGAAGTCATCTGCCATTAATAACTGTCTGTAATTTGTGCCTGAGATATCAGACTTTCTCTGAGGTAAAACTAAGGAGAACCTATTCCCCATTATTTTAAATAGCAAAAGTTATAAGACATAGCAAGTCCTGGAAAAACCCACCAATTTCCTCAGTCACAGTATGGCGCCTAGATGAAAGTTGCAAATAACGTGTTAGGATGTAAAATGTTTAAAACATGGCTTCTTGGTCTCCTCCCAGTCAATATGGTTGTTAACACACCACTGCTTTGTGCAGTAGCAGTGGCCTCTCTTAGGCCAGCAATGTCAGATATTGTCCAACTTGTCCACACTGCAAAGCGTCACAAAGTGACTGGCATGATTGATGGTCTGCCGATTGTATTTAGAAGCAACATGAAGCTTTTCTAGCAAACCATTTAGTTTAAAATGTTGTGTTTTTTTGAAAACTGCATGTAAAGTTTATATAAATATCCCCTGAAAAATGCATTGAGTGATGAATAGCTGCTATGCAGTTTGGGTATTAAAAACAAATGGTTTCTTCCAGGAAAACGTTAATTGGGGATATGTTCTGTGAAGTATACCTGTTTTAGGAGATAGATGGCGAAAATCCTGTTAATTTTAAAGATTAAAGTTGTCAGTGAGTAAACTTGGGCTGAGAAGTCCTGGGTTTGAAGTGATTCCTGGCCAGAACCCGCTTACAAACCTGCCCTAATGCTGTGCGTTAAACAAACAGACCCCTGTGACCCCAGATTCTTCTCCATTCTGCTGCTCTGCTCCGTTCAAGCTGCCCCTCTTCATGTTTTCTCCTGAACTGATTCCATTCCAGTTTTCTCCTTACCACGTCGCTGGAATAGCTTTTATCCAGGTCACCAGTGATTTCCATTTTGCTAAATTCAAGGTTAAGTTTTTGTTCTTATCTCACTCAACCTTTCAGCTGCATTTGACACAGATGACACAATTGAGCACTTCCTCCATCTTGAAACACTTTCCTCTGGATTTCCTCCCCCTTCACTCTACTTCCTCCTCCTGTTCCTTCTCCACCAGATCTCTAGGAATCTTCACCCCCTTCTCTTTCCTGTGTGTTCTCTATTCTCAGAGAAATCCCATCCAGTCTCCCAGCTTTGAATACCATCTGCTGATGACCCCCAGGCCTAGGTCCTCTTGTCTGAGGGAAGCACCCAGGAGTCATCTTTGACTCTTTCCTTCTCCACCACATGCAATCTCACAGCATGTCCTGGTGGCTTTGCCTGCAACATGCATCCTGATTGTAGCCTCCAGATTCAGCTGCCTTCCTCTCTTACTGGTCTACTGCCAAAGAAATCCTCCTAACCCTCTCCCTGCTTCCTGTCTTGCCCTCTTACAGTCCATTCTCTGCTCAGCATCCAGAGTGATCTCTTGAAAATGTGAAGAACATGATATATGCCACCCCATTTAAACTCTGCCACTGCTTCTCATTGCAATAGAATAAGAGCTTAGATAACCTGGACCCTGCCTACTTCTTCAGCCTCCTCTCCTACCTTGCTTGTTCAGACTATTGTGTGTCAGATTTTCTGGTATCTAGAACTGAAAGCAATCTTAACTCACAAACAGATATTAGATCATAGAATCTAGAGCATAGGGTATGGAAGGAAAAGTCTAAGAGAGAATGCAGGGCCAAAATGTTTTTTTTAAAGCACAAGAAACAATGAAAATATAACTGACCTGTGTGAATATTCCCAAAAGAATGTAGTAACTAATTAAAAAAAAAATGAACCAACAGACTTGCAAAGAAATAGAAATACCTTTGACCATAATCTGAAAACAAAAAGCTATACTTCGTAAATATAAAAGGACAAAAATATCACTCTTTACATTTATGGGCCATAATGCAATAAAATTAGAAATAACATAAATAAAGAATTTAAAGATGTTCAAGCCCTTGGGGCCGGCTTGGTGGCGCAAGCAGTTAAGTGCACACATTCCCCTGCGGCGGCCCAGGGTTGGCTGGTTCAGATCCCAGGCGCACACTGACGCACCACTTGTCAAGCCATGCTGTGGCAGCGTCCCATATAAAGTAGAAGAAGATGGGCACAGATGTTAGGCCAGGGCCAGTCTTCCTCAGCAAAAAGAGGAGGATTGGCAGATGTTAGCTCAGGGCTGATCTTCCTCACACACAAAAATCAAAAAACAACAAGATGTTCAAGCCCTTGAGAATGTTAAAACATTGTTTTAAATAAATTCATGCCTGGGTCAGCGTTCATATACAAAATGCACTTGCAATACCTATAAACACACGTGCTTGCTAATATAGCACATCGAGATGTGTGCAGTGGTGGTGAAAGGAGAGAGCTCTCTGACCCAGAAACTCCTGGAGTGACAGGGTTCTGTTCTCAGAACCCTAGCAACACCCTAGGGTCATTTCACATCTCATGACAGGTGGGAGTAGCAGTGGAGGCTGTGCTGGGATCTGTAACTGTTGCAGATACTGGTAATAAACCCGAGGCCCCCTCCTGCTGAGCCTGAGCTGGACCTGAGGGTCCTTTCCAGCGCAGGGCTCTAGGCAGCCACCACGAGTGGATCTGTGCTGCCGTACAGGGTCACAACTGTCCTCTGATGGCTGCAGGGTGGACACTGGCACCAGCAGCTGCCATGGAAAGAATTGATGGCCTCAGGAGACTATATGGTCCACCCTTGGGAGGGCTCGGGACCCCAGCGCTTCTCCTGGTCAGGACTCAGAGCCAGGCTGCTTCACCTCCTCTCTCCTCAGCTGCTCTGCCTCTGGCTGCCGTGGAAATCGGGGAAGCACACATCATGAAAAATGGCAGCTGTGTGGCTGTGTCAGCATGTGGAAGCGTACAAATGAATGAAGATTTTAAAAGCAGAACACAAAACACAATTTGTGCAGTCTGATTAAAGTGTGGTCACATACATTCATAAACAAGTTTAGGAGAGAATTTGGAAGTGGCTGAAAGTTTTATAGCTCATTCTTTCAGTTTGTTTAAATTTAAAAACATATGTTTAGAAATAAATTTGGCACAAAAAAAATTTAAACCTTAGCTATCCAGAAACTTCAAATATCTAGAATGAGGCACTTCCCAAAGGTCTGTGTAACTCAGATTTTACTGTAGCTTGAAAACTGTTAATGAATAATGCAGCTGATGAAATAATATCCATTCACAGAGAAATAAGCAATTGCTATAATATATGTATACATTGTATATAATAATACAGTATATAATAATAATACATAGCAATTGCAATAATATATAACAACAATATATATATAATATTGAACATATATAATGAGTCAGGCACTGCCATAAGCACTTTATATTCATTACCTCACAAGAATTCTCTCTGAGATAGCTTTTGCTATCTTCAATTTAGAGGCTAATTAGTAAACAATACATAAAATTGAATAAGAAACTATTTGGAACATGCAAGGCTGTCAGAAATACAATGTTGAATGAAAAATGCAAGTTACAGAGTATATATAGCACATTTATAGAAGTTTAAAACTTAAAAAGGTAAACAATGTTTACAGATACATACATATGGAGTGAAACTATAATGAAAGTCAAAGGAACAATGTATTTTTTTAAAACATCAGATGAATGATTTTCCTGGGTGAGGAGGCAGAGGGTAATATTTCAGAAGGGCCATGCAGACAGCTTTAAAGGTAGAGATAAAGTTTTATTTATTAAGCAGGTGATAGGTACAGGGTGTTTATCTTTCTTCATGTCATATATATATATAATTTTGTATATATAAATTGTTCATAATAATTTTCTTATTTTAAACAACTTTATTGAGATAAAATTCACATACATTACCATTTGTTCATTTAAAATGTACAATTCAGTGGGTATTCATTTACTCGTGTGTATGCGCAGCCAACACCACAATCAGTCTTGGAACATTTTTATCACCTCAGAAAGGAACCTCATCCCCTTTAGCTATCACCCTCCCATCACCCCCCCCCACCAGACCTAAGCAACCACTAATCTACTTTCTGTCTCTATAGATTCTCCTGAACTGGACATTTTATATACATGAAATCATATAATACATGGGCTTTTGTGATTGGCTTCTTTCACTCAGCATAGTGTGTTCAAGGTCCATCCAAGTTGTAGCATGTCAGTACTTCATTCCTTTTTATGACTATCAATAATTTAAAAAAAATTATCATTGATAAATAAATGGCAAGCAATAGGATATATTAGAGCATATGAGGAAGCCATTTGGTGTAAAACTAACTCGTCTTGAGCTTGTTTTTCCAAAAGGGCCTGTGGCCTTTGAACATGCATTGTATATCTGCTTTAAGCAATTAACATGTCCCAAAGACAAGAACAAATGCCCTTAAGGTAAGGATGTAACTTCCTCCACACTGGCATTGCCTTAAGGGTAAGTATTTCTCCCTAGGCTAGGATTTGATTGCTGTGCTCATCCTGTGACCACCCAACTCAAGACAGCAGACCTGCTACCTGTTGTGTGCATCAATCGCTGTGCCGACAGGGCAATCTGAGAGAGCAATCTTGTGACTATTGTAAAAGGGACATTGCAATCATATGTGATACATGCTCTTTGACAGTATATAACTGCTCTGTACACCCCACTTCTTTGGTGCTCTTCCTTCCTTGGGGAAAGAAGAACCCGGGCTATATGGTCCTCAAATTTGGCTCATAATAAACTCACCTCAATTTTTATTTATAGATTGATTATGGATTATTTGCATTGATATCATGAATGCTGGTGCTTGAGGAGAAATAGTTTAATTAGAACGAAGTGAGAAAGAAAGATTTCTCTGGAGATCCTAAAGAATCTTCAACTACTTCCAAGTTCTCTGGAGGTGGGTGGTAGGTTTCTCATTCCAAAATATGACTGAATTTTTCCAAAGCTGGGAATACTAAGCTGTGGGGTGAATTTTTGGTTCCCAAGTTAATGTGTATGAAGCAGAGAGTAAAAGAATAGTTATTTTACTGAGGAAAAGGGACAAAAACTGGTGAAAGAAAGAGCTACAGCAGGAGTGATGGAGGGTGGGAGGGAGGGAGGAGGTCTGCATGGAACAGGGTTAACAGAGCTGGGAGCAGTGAAGGCAGAATAAGAAGGGCAAGCACAGCTTGGGGACAGACTCAGGGGAAGAAAGAAAGGGAAGAGGTAAGAACATCAGGTCATAAATCTCCGAATTTTCCAACCACCAGAGTCACTGGCCCCGGGGGTCTGGTTATCACCTCCCTGACAGGGAGCTGGGGCTGGGGCAGGGGGCAAAGGAAGGAAGTCCATGTACAGGTGGCATCAATGTGTGTGTGGAAGTCCACAGTGTGAGGTGTGGAAATTTAGGGAAAACCTATATTTGGCATTCATACCAATTTAAGCACGACTCATGTGCATGCATGTCTCTGTGCACGTTTGTGTAACTCAAGAGATGAAACTTTAGATAAGGGGAAGAGGAAATCAGCGTCTATGGGGTGCCTACTCTTTGCCAGGTAACTTGTAATTAGCATGTCATTGAATCCTGGCATCCCATGTGCACTGGGTGTATGTATTAGTTAGCTGTTGCTGGATAACAAGCTGCCCCAAAACTTATTTAGCTCATGATTGAGCTGGTCAGCAGTTTAGGCTGGGCTCAGCTGGGCTACTCTTCTGGCCTCAGCTGGGATCCCTCATGTGTGTGGTCAGCTGCTGGCTGACTAGGAGACTCTGCTGCTGGGATAAGCTGACTGTTGACTGGGCACCTTGGTTCTCCTCCCCAGGGTATCTCATTCTCCAGCAGGCTAACATGGTCTTGTTCTCATGGAGATGGCAGGGTTCTGAAAGGAAAAGCAGAAACATTCAAGACCTTTTGAGCCTAGGCCTGAAACTGGCACACTGTCATACCCACTGCATTCTATTGGCCAGGGCAAATACGGCCGGCTCTGATGCAAGGTCTGGGGAGCAGATTCTGCCTCTCGATGGGAGCAGCTGTAAAACCACATTGCAAAGAGCATGGATGCAGGGAGAGGTGGAGAATCACTGCTGTTTTTGCAATCAATGTCATATGCCTTTTCTTGCAGATGAGGTTTATATAACTATTCCCAGACAAGGAACTTGTCCAAAGCCCCACAGCTACTAAGTGGCCGGACTGGGCCACAGTGTCACAGTGTCAACTCTGCCTGACTCTAGAGCCACCCACAGCCACTAGACCACACTCCTCCTGCAGCTTCCCTAGTCACCCCAGGTTCTGGAGAGGGACACCTGTAAGAGAAGCAGGGTTTCTTTGAGATTCACATCCATCTAGTGCTCTTCACCGTTAGGAATTATCCCCTTGAAAGAATGCTGAAGCATTTTGGAAAGATTTGTGATAGTTTAGGGAAATGGCTGAGGGCTGAGTTTAGGATATCAAAGCCCAATGTTATGTATATTTTATTTATAATTATTGGAGAAATTTGAAAACACATCTGTTACACTCCACGTGTTTGCAAATTCTTTTCATCCTTTTGTAGTATTTGTAGGCTATTCATGATTTTCAACACAGACTAAATCAAACTACCGTGCCTGAAATAAGCTCTTACTCTGAGAGCAAGAGCCCTAAAGATAGATCTGCTGAGGAGACGCTTGCTCCTGCTGCAGTTTAGCCAGACAGCTGAGTAAGTTCTGAAGCAGTCCTTTGATTTCGACAAGGCGAAGCTGGTTTCTAAGACCGCAAACTGAGGCACTGCGATGGGGCAAGTCCCATAGCCCTCACAGAAATACTTACAGCTGATGCCCCCCCAACCCTAAGTCAGTGGTCCTTGCCCCCAACTGCACATGAGAATCACCTGGGGGCCTTTTAAAGTTTCCCCAAACCCACGGTGCAGCAGATCAATTAAGTCAGAATCCCTGGAGTGGGGCCTGGGTATCACTATTTTCAAAGCTCTCCAGGTGATTACAGTGTACAGCCGAGGCTGGAAAGCACTGCCTTAAGTCTACAAGGTTTTGATTTGGTGATCTCGTTACAAATGGTTCCTCAAATAAATGTAAAAACATTTGTCGCTGAGCCGTAGCCTTTCAGTCTCACCTGCATTACCTACTTACTACTCTTTGCACGAACCAACACTTGCCCTTCCTTATGTTTCTGATTCAACGCAGTCTTGAGTGCATGCTGTGCACATGGCACTGTGCTAAGTGTCGAGGCCTTGGTGAGCATCGTTGTCAGGGTGGACTTTGCCGGAAAAAGATTGCATCATAAAAAATCAAAACCATGCCACTTACCAAATTGAGGCAAAAATGGAAAGACCTAGGAGGTCACACAGGGGTGAGGACATTAATAGATACTTTGGAATATTAAAATCCATCTGATGATGCCATGAGTGAGTGTGTTCCACTTTAAAACAAACACTACTGTTATTCTGAAATGTTGTGCTTAGGATCTTTGTGCAAATACGTAGGATTTAAATTTTTTATTGATATATATCCTTTCATACAGAAATATGTGCAGAAATCATTTATGTAAAGCTAGATGAATTATTAGAGTGAATACAATTGTGTAACCTAGAACTAGAACCAGCTTTGCTCATGCCCCCCACAATCACTTTCTCTCTGCCTCCTCCCCAAAGGTAACCAATATCTTACCAGCTAACTGTAGATCAGTTTTCTTTTTACAAGAGTGTTTTATTACAGCAAATTTTGAACATATACATAATAAACAAAATAGCACAGTAGACCTGTCACTCAGCTTCAACAACTACTAATTATCTGCCATTTCTGTTTCAGCTCTAATTCAGCCCATTCCCCATCACTCACGTTACTGTGCATTTAGTTTTTTTGTGTGTGTGGGGTAAGATGTACATACATTGAAAGGCACAAATTTCAACCACACAGTTTTGACAAACAAATATACCATATAAGCTTCACCCCTTTTAAGAATAAAATATTTCCATTACCCCAGAAAATTCCCTCATACTTCTTCCCAGGCAATTTTTCCCTCCCCCAGAGGCAACCACTGCTCTGACTTTTTTCACCATGTGTTCGTTTAGGCTGAAGTCATACAGTGTGTATTATTTTCTGTCCAGCTTGCCTCCCTCGGCATCACGTTTATGAGACTCGCCCACTGTGTGTGTGTCGGCATCTGCTCCTCGGCACGGCTGAGGGCCCTTCTGCTGTGTGAAGGCCCCACGACTCTCCTGTGGATGGACACGTGGGTTTTTCCCTTTATGAACAGCCTTGTACAAATACTTTTTTGTATTCTATTTAAT
Source organism: Diceros bicornis minor (assembly GCF_020826845.1). Classification (NCBI taxonomy): domain Eukaryota; kingdom Metazoa; phylum Chordata; class Mammalia; order Perissodactyla; family Rhinocerotidae; genus Diceros; species Diceros bicornis. The sequence continues at coordinate 2,738,146 of NC_080763.1, read as the reverse complement.
TTCTTTATTAGCATTTAAGTGACACTCCTTTGCATATTTTTAATGGTTGCTCAAGGAATTACAATATGCATTTTTAACATATCACAATCTACTTAGAGCTAATGTGTACCAGTTTCATCAATGTTAATATGAAAAGCCCTGCTACAGAACAGGTCCATTTACCTCCATCTACCCCTTGTGCTGTTGTTGGCATAAAGTTTACATCTACCCATGTTATAGACTCCACACTACAGTGTTCAGATTTTGCTTTAGTCATAGGTCTTTTAAAGAAATTAAGAGAAAAAAGTTATTAATAAATACTTGGAGGGAGATACTTTGAGGCCCTGCAAATACACTGTTTCTCTTTTAAATTTCACCATTTTTGCATTTTTCAATGAATCTTGCCTAGGATAGGGCACGTGACATTTTAAAAATCAGTATACTACAGTCATTGAAAAATATGGTACCAGGTGGTCTACCCCGAATTATGAAAGAGTTACCTTTTGCCAACATGTTTATGAGTTGGTTGGCAGCCACACATTTTTTTAAATAGAAACAATGTTTAGCAGAGTATTTGGAAATAGACGAGGCCACAGTGTAAGTGAAACAGTACTGTTCCCCCAGGACCTGCCCACAGCATAGAACAGGACCATTCTGGAAAGATAGGTTCAGACCTTGCAACCCTGATGGCAGCACTAGGGAATTCCCCTCCCTCTAAATTCTCAGCCAGGGCACTTGCTCTGTTCAAGGTGAATTTCAACATGGCTGCCCTCTGCAGCAAGAGTTGGCTGGGGAAGTTTTATAAGGTCCTGTCTGGGGCAACAGTGCAGAAAGGAGAGCTCTGTAGCACAGAAAGGGGTTCATTTGCAGGAAGTAAACTTCTCCATGATTGGTTCACAGCAGAAGATTCTAGGCCACAGAGTTGCAGTGGAAAGATGTTCACCAGAATGGTTCACAAGTCGTCATTGGTACTACAAAAAGATTCTTAATTCATCATGTGCCATGATATCTTGAAAGCCAAAAGGGATAAAATAGGAGGCACCAGGACACCATAAGTACACTGCCATCATTTATGGTTCAAAATTAGCAAGTAACTCTGATGAAAAGATGTAGACTTAGTATATTTCACAGGAGTGGTGGACCAGAGGGAGCAACTTAGGACTCTGAGGCAGAGATTGCCCATTGTAATATGGGAGCTTTCAGAACAGAGCTCACCCAGAACCTGAGTCTCCTGGATCTCCAGCTGTGAATCTTTCATGACATGATATTGCCAATGAAGAGGCTGATTCAAGGCTCCTACTATGTTTAAAAAAAAGAAGAAAAAGCCTCCTTCCTTTTATATTATTCAATTATTATGTCCATCTTGCATCCCTCAGCATCTCGTCTATGAAATTCAACCATGACATGTGTATCAGCATTTGCTCCTCAGCACAACTGAGGAGCGTTCTGCTGTGTGAATGCCCCACAACTTTCCTAATGATAGACACATGGGTTATTTCCTTTATGAACTTTGGTTCACTTTAGGCCAGAGCAATGGGATCACAGAATGCTAACATCATTGCCACAGTTCCACTCCTGTGTGTGAGTGAGGAGGGGCGGTTCTCAAAGACAAGAGGTTAGGGTTAAATAGACTGGCACTTCCTAAATAGCTATCAGTGCTTTACTCCTTATTGAGACTCTGTTTTCAGAGGATCTAGGCTAAGAAAATTTATGCGAGAAATGGTTATATAAAACTGAACCTTGGAGTTCAGTTTTATGTTCAGTACAAAAGAGTATTTTGGAATTGGGTTGCTCACTTGTGTGAAAACAATTGCTTGTGATAAGTCAGCTGTGCCAAGAGTTGTGTACACACTGCCGCCTTATCTCATAGAGCACCCACCTCCACCTGCTTCTGTCCAGTCAACTTTGTCATGTAGTGTTGAGGCTTCCCAATCTCACCAAAACACACCGTGTCCCTGGAGCTTACCTTGTCCACATCATTGGATAAGATGTGGTCCACAAATCATGTCACTCAGGAATGGAAGAAGATGAGTAGACTGACACTGTGTAGCCATGGGTGGTTGGTAGTCTTCACTCATTGATAGCTCAGTGCTGAGGCAGCTTCTACTGTCTCTCTGGCCCTAGAAATAAAAGGTCCATCTTTCCACTCTTCACTTAATTGACATCTGTTGGGGACTGCTTCTGGCCTTGTCTCTTCTATCATGATTACTCTTTTTCTCCTTTCTGAGAAGAAGTTTGTAAGTATGCTTCTTATTATGAGTATACATAGAACCTAAATTCCCTTTGCAACCAATGAGACAAATAAAATGGTATATGAATCTTGTTTGCTAAGATATGACCTGTAATGAATGTTGAAATTAAAGTTGCTTTTATGGCCATTCATCACTGAATGTTAGCAACTGAATTGACACACCACTGTCAATAGGGAATATATATATACATATAGCCTATATATGTAGTATGTATATATGCTACAGGATATGGAGATTCTGCTGCTAAATTGCAAATTTTCAATGTGTTTCTTCAACTTCTTGGCTTCAGACAGTGCAATATTCTTAGAGTTCTCTCAAAATTTCCAAAGCTCATTCAACCCTATCCTGTGTTTCCCGATGGAAGGAGAAGCCATTTCTTCTGGTTTGGAGTTTTTTCCGTAGATTTTTCCTTCCACTTTGAACATATTAAAGAGGATGCCAAATCAGTTTTTAGATTTTGATATAGGAAATACTCTATGTACCATCCATGATGAGAGAAAATTAGAGCTAATGACTAGCTTATCTCTTCTACCTCTTCTGCATTAGTACACAGAATGTGAAAAGGAAGGGCATCTAGTTATTGGATGCCTCCCTGCTGCTGACAGTATTAAGCCAGCACTTAAAAAATAATGTTGAAATTCATTGCAATCAGAAATGTCTACACTTCTGAACTGTTTCCAAGTCTGGGCATATAAGTGTGGCAGTATCTACCTATGGAACACTACTCTTACTCATTACGGAAATTCCAAGTAAATGATACCACTACCTAGATATGGATAGGTTCCAGAACCTTAGCACAAAGAAAGAGAGAGAGAGAAGGAGAAAGAGAGAAAGAGAGGGAGAGGGAAGGAGAGGGAGGGAGAGGGAGAGGGGAGGAGAGAAGAGAAGAGAAAGGAAAATAAAGCCAAAGTCTAAATCTGGAGATACCGCTCATGTTTTTCAAAGAACTAATCTGCTCTCTGAGGCTACGGTTTTCTCTCTGTCACCATACTGCTTCACTGCCTGGGTCCACGATAACTGATCCAGGTGGTCCCCCTTAAGTATCTTCCATGGGCCACCTGAAGGCACGTGACACTACCGTTGAAACTTACACCTGTTTTTATATATTCTCATTAGGGGTAGGGTTGGGCCTTGGCTGGTGTCATTTCCCTTCTAGGGAATATTTTTTTTACCGTCTCTCAGCTTGCCTTCAGCTTCTGCCTCCTTTCCTTCCTTGATCAGCCTTAATAACTAAAAGAAGTTGTGGGGAGAGGGGGAGCAATCATAGTATAATTACATTTAGATAAAGCAATTTACTTGGAAAAGCTTGAGTCTGAAACTGATCCAAAAAACATTTGAACTCATGTCCAGATTCCATAGATTTACAGGTTGTAAAGAACTTTTGCTCCCTAGAACTGCCCTCCAACTGTCTACTCACAAAATTCCCATTTGAAGGCATTTACCCATCCTGCCTCAGTCCCTAACTTGTTTGTTTTGGTTTGGCCTAGAGTGCTCAACTACAGAGTTGTCTGACTCTGATACTTCTGTATCTAGCAAGAACTCTGTAAGACAGCTGGGTCACTGACCTGATGCTGGAGTAGGGTTTTGATTATGGTTTCTTCCAGTAAAAGGGGAAATAAGTATCCTGATGCTGAGATGCAGTCATCAGGCCAACTGGAGGTATTTTCTGACCCCTCCAGGTTACCTGCCATCAGACTCGCTTCTTTTTTAAAGGATGCATCAGGAAGAAAAACTGATCACTTTTATTGGACCCCAGTCTAGTTCCCAACAAACTCTCTGTCAATAGGCTAGCACACATAGTAGATCATTAATTGCAAAGAAACTATTCCCTTTGGTGCAGTCTTCCTAACAGGATTTTAATGAAGTTTTCCACATCCTATAGATTCTTTTCACAGCTGGTCATTATTCCTATCACCAGACATTTGAGTATCAGGTCGATCTTTATCCCTATGCAATATTCCTCTACCAACTTGGTGCTAAAGAAGCAGGAGAGGGATATTAGTTCTAGCTTAGAGGTCCTATTATGCTTGTGAAGTGACTCAGGTTTCACTCAGGATTTACCACATTGAAAGGTGGGCAGATGTGTAAATCACTGATGGAGAAGATGGAAAGATAGACCAAAAGAGACAGAGCTGACAGCTTTTATCTGAATAATGGCAAGGTTATATGTGTATTATGGAAAGGACCCCAAAACTAATGGGGATGATGCTGACTCGGCTTCTAGAATATTTCTCAGTCAACTCTGCAGTTAGGACAAGGCTTTCTGTTCATGCACCCTGTGCAGGTGGGTTTACTTTCTCCCACATTTTCTAAACAGTACATAAGGTAGAATTTAGTACCAAGTCATCCTTCCTCTGGGAGAATGGACAAGCTCTGAGACCCCTGTGGAGTCTGCCCATGTGGATTACCCTCTGCTCTGCCCCTACACTGTGGGACTCCATCCTGACAATGGGGTTCTGCAGTTCTCCTTCCCCTTCCCCAGTGGTTAGATGAGATTGTCTCCTAGTGTACTGCCTGGCAGTGCTTATAGCCCGCTAGCTGAGACTGACATGCTTTTGTCAGGCCCAGCTCTGCTATCAGCAAGTCCAGGGGTGAACAATGTCACCTGGGAAAAACATTCTCAGATGATCATGTTAGCCCAGCTGGATTACAGGCACCACTGTGATGTGCAGGTGTGACGGTTAATTTTATGTGGTAATTTGACTGGGCTAAGGGATGCCCACATAGCTGGTAAAACATTATTTCTAGGTGTGTCTTTGAGGGTGTTTCCAGAAGAGATTAGTATTTCAATTGGTCGAGTAAAGAGGACCACCCTCACCAATGTGGACGGGCATCATCCAATCTGTGGAGGGCCTGAATAGAACAAAAGGGAAGAGGAAGGGCAAATTGTTCTCTGCTTGAGCTGGGACATCATCTTCTCCTGTCCTTGGACATTGGCACTCCTGGTTCTTGGGCCTTTGAGTTTAGACTAGAATTATATCACAGGCTTTCCCAGGGACTTTGCAGCCTGCATAACCACGGGAGCCAATCCCTCATAATAAGTTTCTTTATATTTATATATCATATTGGTTCTGTTTCTCTGGAGAAGCCTGACTAATACAGCGTGTACATGTTTAACAATCAGCTCTGGAGCAGCGCTGGGGGAGGGGAACATCGTGACTTGTAGTATATACCGATTTCTGTAAATATGCCTGCTATGGCCAGTTTCAAGCTACCAGTGCATCATTCCTGAATGCAGAGTCAGAAGAGACATACACTATTGGCTGGTGTGAGCAGGCAGAACCAGCTCCAGCACACCTATCTAGATTACCCATGATTCTTTTCTTCCTACTCCATTTCTTCATCTTGGAACCTCTTTGCCAGTTATTGTACCTGAACTATAAACGTGGATAACTTGTAGATTGTGGGATCCACCCCATCCCACCCCCAACAGAATGTGTGTATGTAAGCAAACTTCCCTCTTCAAGCAGAACATCCACGTTGCCACACCTGTTCCTATTATCTGCTCAACCGAACCCCCTTACCTACGGGTTTAGTGCCAGACCCTGATCCTCATTATCCCGCCAATATATCACCAAAGAACCCTGAAAAATGACAGGACAAAAATCAAGTTTGCTAGAATATGTTCAGAGTCTTTTTGTATTTTAGGTGAATTAACTTCAAATTAAGTTGATTACCTGCTACTGCTTAATTGTTTCATATTAATAGAGTGAAAACAAATAACTTAATGTCATTAAACTAGCAGAAGTACTCATATGAAAGAGGTTACAGGGTTTCAAATTTTTTGGCTACCATTAGTCATTAAATAGCAAGTGGTCTTATTTCTGAGCTTTGCAATGAGGAGCCTAAATGAGGCCTCAGCTGTTCTTGTGTAATTTTTCACTGACCTTTTCTGAGTATATACTGAGTGCTGAGTTTCTTTTCTCTGATACTATCTAAATTAGAAGTAAATCAAGGAAAGAACATGTGAGCTGGTTAGCTAGTAGGTTTAGTGGAATTTTAAATCAACTAATAAAAACAGATGGAAGCCACCTGGTAAAACAAAAATTTAATAAAGAAAAGTGGTTCAGATCTAGATTTCTTGAGTTAGAAATCCATATTTCAGTCCCCACCTTTGTGCATATTAGCTGCGTGATATTGAACAAGTCTCTGAACATCTTTTGGCAGAGGCTGCTAGCTGATCATCATAACTTTTACTTCTCCCAGGTTCCTGGCTAGACTCTCTCTTCCAACCTTTCTTGCAGTTAATTGTTGCCATCTGACCAGTTCTTGCCAGTGGAACATGAACAGAAAAGCAATGGATGCTACTTGGGGCTAAGGATTTTAAGAAGCCAATATTCATCCTCCAGTCTCCTTTTTTAATACAGACTGGATTCAGATGACAACAAAGACTCTAAGGGATGATGGGGCAACAAACTGAAAGAAGCCTGGTTCCTTGAATCAACACAAGAAGAGTCTCCTGCTGACTAAGGCCATCTCTTTGATTTTACTTGTGTGCATTGTCCTGGAAGTTCAGCCAGCCTGTTACATCAGTTTAGCCTACTCTAATGAATACAACGTGGCTTTAAATGAACGTATAATCATAACATTATAGCTGCCTTAATTAACATTCTCTTGGTTGGGAGTAGCAAATCTCCACTCAAGCTAGTCTAAGCTAAGTGGAGAAATTTTCCATAATGAAGTGGTGGCCCAGGAATACACCTGGGCCTCAGGAAGCAATAGAGACAACAGGAAAGCCGTCTAAAACCTAAGAAGCCACTTTTTAAATCTCTCCCTCTCACCTCTGGCCCAATAATCTCTGGCCACTATTTTTTCTCTGTACATCCTCCTTATTTTATCTTTCTTTCTATATAAATGCCACTCCACAATTTCTGATTTTACATACTCCATGTTCAAGAAAGTAACATCTCTCAATTGCACTTCCAAATCAAGGGCAAAGAATCTATTTGACCAGCCTTAGGTCAAGTGTTCACCGTTGGTCCTCTTTAGGCCAGAGCAATGGGATCATAAAACACTAACATCATTGCAAAGGCCCACTTGTGTGTGTGTGAGTGAGGAGCAGTGGTTCTCAAGGACAACAGGTTAGGTTAGACTTCTCAGAACGGGTCAAGTACACTACCTCATGAATTATCATGAAAATTAAGTGAAGTGCTCATAAAATCCTTAGCAAAGTTCTTAACACAATTAGAATTCCATGTTACTTGTCATGATTATTATTATTAGACATTATATTAGTTTTCTGTTGCCATAACAAATTATCACAATCTTAGTAGCCTAAACATTTATCATCTCACAGTTTCCATGGGTCAGAAGTCTGGGCACAGGGTGGCTAAGCTGGTTCCTCTGGTCCAGGTCTCACAAGAACCAAATCAAGGTGTCGGCAGGTCTGTGTTCCTTTCTAGAGGCAGATTCTTGCAGGCACTTCAGAGCTCATTTAGGTTGTTGCAGAGTTCAGTTCCTTGCACTTGTAGGAAGAAGGTCCCTGATTCCTTATTGACTGCCGGCTGTGGGCTGTCTTTGTCTCCTAGAGGCCTCTTTCTGGTCCTTGCGGTTGGCCCCCTGTGTCTCAGAACCAGCAATGGGGCGTCGAATCCTTCTCGCTCAGAATCACTCTGCCTTCCCCTCTGCAGCATCTTTCCTGCCTTCTCTTCCACCACATCTCTGACTCCAGCCAGAGAAAATTACCTGCTTTTTTTTTTTTTCATGTGAGGAAGATCAGCCCTGAGCTAACATCCATGCTAATCCTCTTCTTTTTGCTGAGGAAGACTGGCTCTGAGCTAACATCTATTGCCAATTCTCCTCCTTTTTTTCCCTCAAAGCCCCAGTAGATAGTTGTACGTCATAGTTGCACATCCTTCTAGTTGCTGTATGTGGGACGCAGCCTCAGCATGGCCGGAGAAGCAGTGCATCGGTGCGTGCCTGGGATCCAAACCCGGGCTGCCAGCAGTGGAGCGCGCGCACTTAACCGCTAAGTCACGGGGCCGACCCGAAAATTACCTGCTTTTAAGGCTCATGTGATTAATTTGGACCCACCCAGATAATCCAGAATAATATCCCTGTTTTAAGGTTTGTAACCTTAATTACATTGGCAAACTCCCTTCTGACATGAAACATAACATTTTCATAGTTTCCAGTGATTAGAGCATGGACATTTTCAGGGTGTCATTCTGCCTACCACGGACAGATATTAAAAGTCACTACTCCAGGCTTCTCTAATTTAGAAAACATGACAAACATACATGACTTAACTATCACTTTTGAATAGTTCTGAAAGAATTTTGAAGCAAGTCATGGTATCAACATGATTGTAATGATTATACATGCAATTTGTATTTGCCTTTACATAATCTATTCATATATTTTGAAATTTATAATTATTCTGTTTACTAATATATACCTTCGGATTTATTTATTCATTTCACACATACTTGTTGTATATCTTCACAATTTCAGGTGCTGGAGATAGTCCTACTCAGCACAGTTGAGGGTCATGCACCATGAAGGAGCCTACATACTAGTACTGGGAGGAATGCAATAAGCAAATTAACACATAAAAAATCAAGGTCATTTCAGATGGTGACAAAGCAGGCTCATGTGATCGAGAGAGCCTAAATGGCTGGGTGCACAGAGATCATTCTATTTTAGATTTGCTGGTTAGGGTAGGTCTCTCTAAGGAGATAAGATTTGAGCTTTCCAGATAGAAGGTGCAGTATTAGAATGTATCCTTGGGGGTAGGAACCAGTTTGAAGTGCCGTGGCAACCAGCTTGTGAAAAAAGTGACCAATGGGGAGAAAGTAATTAGGTGAGTTCAGAAAGGGGTGCAGTAGCTAGATCACTTGCCTAACACCTTTTTTTTTTTTTAAAGAAGAAGCATGGGGAGTGTTTTTTTTTTAATTTTTATACTTGTATTTATTTATTTTTTCCCCCAAAGCCCCAGTAGATAGTTGTGTGTCATAGCTGCACATCCTTCTAGTTGCTGTATGTGGGACGCAGCCTCAGCATGGCCGGAGAAGCGGTGACGTCGGTGCACGCCCGGGATCCGAACCAGGGCTGCAAGCAGCCGAGTGCGCACACTTAACACTTAAGCCATGGGGCCAGCCCTGCCTAACACTTTTAAAGTCTAATTTTCAATATAGGTACTTAAAAATCACGATCTGAGTTTAAAACTATAAAGCACACAAATGATCAGTTTAAACTGAACTTCACCAAATTGGTCTCTTGGGCACAACATTTTTCATCAAATATAAAATTGTAGTTAAATAAAAAAGAAACTTACAATGGGTAATTTCATCCAGATGTTCCCAACTACGCCAGTCCTATAAAATCACTCTTCTCCTTTGAGTGTAAATAGAACACATATTCTTTCATTAAAAAATGTCCATGTCCCATCTGTGATGGAAAAACCTCAAATCCTCCCTTTTCCTCATGCCCTTTCCTGAGAATCATTAGTTTATGTTTCTTCAAGTCAGTTTGCCCTAATTTACTGCTTCTGCTAATTTTAATCTCATTTATATCTTTCCCCTGACTGCTTTTACTTTATTTCCTTTGCAATGAGGAAAAAAAGCCCCTTTCCTTAATTTTTTCAAATGCAGTCCCACTACTCCCCCCCAACAGGTCTGTGTAATTGTAATAGGCTGGTTATTGGTGGGAAAGAGACAGGAGGTATATTGCAGCTACTTCAAACTTATTAATCGTCACCCCTGTTCCAAACGACATTGGCCCTGCCCTCCTGGGGCGGGGTGCACACTGTCCCCTCAGCCTTCCGCAGCGTTGCTGTCTCTGACTCCTTCACTCCTCTTCTCTCTACCACCTGAGCCCCTCCCTCAAGATTGTCGTAGGAAACTCCAAGTCAGCCATCCCCATAGCTGCCATGGCACAAGAGTGCCTCAGGCTTTTCCTCAAATGATATTTCTGTCTTGACAGGAATTCTGCCGTTGGATTAAATTATTTTCTCCTTGACTTATAAACTCTGAAGACTTTTAAAAGACATAGCTAATTTATTTTTCCTTTAGGCACTAACTCTGCATTATGTGTCACACATGCTTTCAGAGAAAATGTGTTCTGTAAATGCAAAATGACAATGATAATTATTATTAGTCATGATTTCTTGTGCTGTACTAGAATTCATCTGTGAAATGATCTGTTGCTGAGAGATAAAATGAGAAATATTTATACCCTTAGGAGGAAAAAAGATCAAGTTGAAATATGTAAAAGTCTTATTTTATTCAGTTACTCAACTTAGAAATGACCTTATTAAAAAGGCTTTATTCATATTTTTAGTGAATAGAGATCTAAATTTAATTAATCTTTTGGCTTGAAAACTTTTGGAAACTTTTTTTATTCTAGCAGAGTCCTAAAATATTGTCTATAAGCAGCCCTTGACTTTTTTGTACAGTAGAATCATACGGCTCTTGTTCAGACTGTCACTTTTTAACATTATATATTCTAATGCCTTAAATACCTTGAAAAACCCCCCAGAATTCTGACTCTTATAAGTCAGATGATAAACATCTCAAGTTGTTAAATGATGCTTCCGTTTGCCAATCAACATCTGAATCTAAGTGCTGTGACCATTTTTCAGAGAAATGTATGTGTATTTGGTGGAATTTTGGCATCATTTTGACAAGAGACAGTATAAGTTAAGGCCCAGCTCTGGCTGGGTGTCAATTCCAGCTTGCAATTTACTAGCGAGTTACTGTACTTTTCTGTGCTTCCGTCTCCTCATCTGTAACATGAGCAACGACTCATCCAGTTGTGTCAGAATTAAAGGAATGAATACAGGTAAGGTTCTTAGATCAATGCCTGGCATGTAATGAGTATTTAAAAAGGATTAGCTATGAAGATATAAGACTATATTATTAAGAAACTGTTGGGGGAACAGGGGGAATCTCCCTCTGCCCTTTTCCTTAAGGTTCTTATGGCTGGCCAAATAATTAACAAGACAGGTTAACAGGAGAAAATAATACCAAGTTTAATAACATGTATACATGGGAGAAAGCAGGGACACTGCATTTCTGAACACAATAGCAGAAATTCTCGTCTTAAATACCATGTCCAACCAAAGACAAGGAGGATGTTGGGGGTGGGGGTGTCAGTTACAGGAGATTATCACTAAAGCACTGTAAATAAGAGTAAGGTTTATTATGCAGTTTTAAGGCCTCACCTTCCACATTGATAAGTCTCTAGAAATGAGGTCATCCCCCCTCTTCCCAATACAGAGAGGGAGATACCTTTACAAATGGAGACTTCCCTTGTAAATGATTGTCTGGTAACTCCTCGCAGGGCCATCCAGAGAATGTGGCCAGAGAGACAGAACTTCCGATAAGATGGGCTTGTTGGTGCCTTTTCTATTGTAACCTCTATCTTACATTATCTTTATAGCAGTCATGATAATAACTCCTTCCTGAAACAGATCTTTTGTTTTAAATTCTTTAGGCAGTTTGGGAGGGGAAACTCAAATATTCTTCCTGAGTTCTCTGAGTCCTTATTGTCTTCAGCTCGAAATAATCCGCATACCAGAGTGGTGCTTCCTGGAGTAGCTTGCCCTGAGCGCCTTCAATATAAAGTTATTATATTAAACAACAGAGATGGAGAAGTGAAAGTACTGCTACTCTTGAGAAAACATTAGAACCAGTGGGTTATCCAAAACTTTGTCCTCACTAATCTCAACTGAATGATTGGTTTTGAAGGAGAAAAATGTACAAAATGCTGAGAAAAGTTCATTGTGTCTAAATTATTTTATGACACTGTTAGCTCTCAGGAGACAGACTCAAGCCACCACTCATATCATGTAAATTTCTTAACAATACTAAATAAAAAGAATTTGTAAGTTACTTGCTTCTTAATTCACCTAGTTTTCTTTCCTTATGCTTATTTCATCATCAACGTATTCTATAAAATAAAATGAAGAATTTTTTACATGCTCAAATCAAAATGCATTAGTAAGATACTCTTGTAATTCACAATTTTTAGAGATTTTTCTCCTCCAGAGATTCCCAAGTGTTAGCGATATCTTTTTCTTTCTTCAGGTATAAAATAAATTCCATTATTTTTACTTACAGGTGAATTTGCCTGCCTTTCACAAGTTATAATCTATAATACAACTCTGTTTTAATGTTGTGCTACAATTTAGGAAATTCTGATGGTTGATTTTTTTGCGACATTATTTTGGTTTTTAAATACACTGGCCTTTTTTCTCAGATTGTCCGTGATTGTCAGTGGAGATTTAGAGAGATTAAAATTTTAAAAGGATGAAAGCTATTCAATGAGCTAAAGGGCTGTGGCCCTAGAGCTACAAGGTGAAGAGTGATGGGACCTATGCCAGTCATCCGTTCTTTCCCCACAGTCCCCACCCCACAGCAGAGTGTGAGGCAAGAGTGAACCTCATGAACTGTTAGAACAGGGGAGGACTTGCTCACCCCCGTGCTTTCTGCACAGGTGAGGGTCCCCTGCTGAAAGAGAAAGTGTGACTAGTTCAAGTGTGTGAGTGAGTCTCAGGCTTTTCCCATCTGGAGATCCCTTCACAAAACAGGAGATCCTTTACTGTTCTCCCTCGCCACCATAAAGAGAAAACCTATGTGAGTACCTCCTGGGCAAAGAGGTGTTGCTGAATCATGATTTTGTTTCTCCTTTCTTCTTTCCTTTGTGCCTGCCTTTCCTCTGTGTCTGTTCACATACATCCCACATTTATGTAACTCTAAATAGACACTTGCTGTTAAAAGTCACATCACTTTTAAATGCTGTGTTACCTCTTCTTCCCTTTGTTTGGCACTGGTTTTATCACCATCTGAAATTACCTTGGTCTTTTTTGTGTTAAGGTGTTTCTATTTTCTCTTCTCCCTCTTCCTGTCACACAATCTCTCTCCAAAGAGTTTACTAGCATGAGTCATTCCATGTTTTTCTCTTGTGGGAATAAGCAAACTGTGGGGAGAGAGGGAGAATCTCCCTCTGCCCTTTTCCTTAAGGTTCTTATGGCTGGCCAAATAATTAACAAGACAGGTTAGCAGGAGAAAATAATACCGAGTTTAATAACATGTATACATGGGAGAAAGCAGGGACACTGCGTTTCTCAACACAATAGCAGAAATTCTCATCTTAAATACCATGTTCAGCCAATGACAAAGGAGGATGTTGGGGGGGGAGTCAGTTACAGGAGATTACCACTAAAGCACTGTAAACAAGAGTAAGGTTATAATGCAGATTTAAGGCCTCACCTTCCATATTGATAAGCCTCTAGAAATGAGGCCATCTCCCCTTTTCCCAAAACAGAGAGGGAGATACATTTACAAATGGAGATTTCCCTTATAAATATAAATGTTTGTCTGGCAACTCCTCACAGGGCCATCCAGAGAATGTGGCCAGAGAGACATAAGATGGGCTTGTTGATGCCTTTTCTATTGTAACATCTATTTTACATTATATTACAGCCATCAGATAGAAGATCTCTTCCAGGAAGGAGTTACTATGTCAAATTCTTTAGGCAGTTAGTGGGGGAGGTCAAATGTCCTCAGAGAAAATGACCAAGGTAAAGAGATAGATTTCAGGGTGACCAAATCTTGATCTCCCACAGGACACAGCATGAACACGAAGTACAGACATGGGTGTGTGTAAGCACATGTGATTTCTCTGTCATTTAAAGTTCAGTAAAACTCAGCGGTGAGCCTACCTAGCCATTTTGTTGGTTGATCTTGCATCACCTTTCCATTTTTTTCCAGGTTAATTTATTCACTGAAGTATTCTATGTCTTTTTGGTCAATTTTGGCATTTTTTACTTTGCTGGGCAGTCATCGATTTCTTCTAGTTTATAAAACAGATTTGCCTGTAGTAGCCTCTTCTAATTCTTTTCATCTTCTCTGTGTTTGGGTTATACTTTTCTTCTCATTCTTAAAGTTTCTCATTTCTTTCATATTTGATTAATCAAATAAACAAGCAGTTTGTTTTGTTTATGGGTCTTTTAAAATAATCAGATTTGCATTATTTAATATCTCGCTGTCCGTAAGATTTTTTAAAATTCATATTGGCTTCTATCCAAGTTAGTTAAAAATAATTAATATTTTAGAAAAAAGCCACACATATATATAATGTATTTTGTAAGGTAGGCACTTCAGAATCCATTAAGAATGTCAACTTTAGCAGGATATTGTGGGAGATCAAGATTTGGCCATCCTAAAATATATCTCTTTACCTTGATTGTTTTCTCTGAGGGACATTTGACCTCCCCCACTAACTGCCTAAAGAATTTGACATGGTGGATCCTTCCTGGAACAGATCTATCATGATGGCTGTAAAGATAATGTAGGATAAATGTTACAATAGGAAAGGCACCAGCAAGCCCATCTTATCGGAAGTTCTCTCTCTCTGGCCACATTCTCTGGATGGCCCTGTGAGGAGTTGCCAGACAATCATTTACATTTATAAGGGAAATCCCCATTTGTAAAGGTATCTCCCTCTCTGTTTTGGGAAGGGGGAGTGGCCTCATTTCTAGAGGCTTATCAGTGTGGAAGGTGAGGCCTTAAATCTGCATAATAACCTTACTCTAGTTTACTGTGCTTTAGTGGTAATCTCCTGTAACTGACACCCCCCACCCCCAACATCCTCCTTTGTTGTTGGCTGAACATGGTATTTAAGACGAGAATTTCTGCTATTGTGTTGAGAAACGCAGTGTCCCTGCTTTCTCCCATGTATACATGTTATTAAACTCGGTATTATTTTCTCCTGCTAACCTGTCTTGTTAATTATTTGGCCAGCCATAAGAACCTTAAGGAAAAGGGCAGAGGGAGATTCCTCCTCTTCCCTCAACAATATCTAATGTATGATTGCATTTTACCAAAACATAGATACATATTTGTGCAAATTATTAAACAAAAAATCTCTAAGAATATACATGTTTGTGTCTCTTACAATTATTATTTTGTGTTACCATAAAATTATGCTTTAATGTCAATCATTTGAGATTAAGAGAAACATAAACTTAAAATGATTAAATCTAAATATTTCAGAAGATTTTTATATCCTAGATAAAGTAATTTACCATGTTCAACATTCATGACTTTTTCAAGATCAGTCATGCTTTAAATGGTTTTTAATTATTAGTTTTGAATTGTAAACAACTAGGAGTCATTTTCTGTCTTTTCTACATAAGGATATGGCATAAAATGGAGTATTTAAAAAGCCATCAGTTTTCTTTAGAATAAAATTATGGTATCTGTTGTAGTTCATAATACTGAGTTTTACTTATATATCTGTTGTTTATATAAGATCTGTTGTCATTTAATCTTTATGATAATTCAGAAGACCAAGTAAATGGCAAGACAGTTTTATATTCTCAATGTATAGAAGGTCACTTGATTAAAAGATGAATAAACAAATTCAGGGAATACAAATAAACCATGAAGATAGTATAACAATTCAAAAAATAGATTAAAAATTCACTATGAAGTGAGAAATTAAACATATTCGAGACATCACTTAAACCTACAAACTCTGAGAATCACAATGAACTTTCATATGAGAGGCAAAAGGGAGAAGAAAATAACCACCAACTCTTAAAATAAGAATTGAACTTGTACAATTTTCCAAAAAATAAAACCTGGATTTTCTAAAAAACCTAAGATTACATACCTTGATTAGGTATAAACCTGAAATACTGTTATTTTATTTTATTTTTTTTTGTGAGGAAGATCAGCCCTGAGCTAACATCCATGCCAATCCTCCTCTTTTTGCTGAGGAAGACCGGCTCTGAGCTAACATCTATTGCCAATCCTCCTCCTTTTTTTCCCCCAAAGCCCCAGTAGATAGTTGTATGTCATAGTTGCACATCCTTCTAGTTGCTGTATGTGGGACGCGGCCTCAGCATGGCCGGAGAAGTGGTGCGTTGGTGCGCACCCAGGATCTGAACCTGGGCTGCCAGTAGAGGAGCGCACGCACTTAACCACTAAGCCATGGGGCCGGCCTGAAATACTGTTATTCTTGATTGTATTTGTGTTCACCTTTATGATTGGATGACTTCCTGAACGGCTTAAGGTGTTGAACTGTAGGCCCTTCACAAAGAGGATAAGATGATCCACCTGAAGTTCTGTATCCTGGTCAGTACAAGACCGATGATGTCACCTCTCGTGAAAGGTCTCCCATGTCAGCAATTTATGAGAGCAGTTGCAGAAGAAATGTATGTAAGAAATACCAGGAGTCAAAGGGACTAGTTTATCTTTTAAGGAAAGAAAACTAATTCGTGACCCCCTTTTTTTTTTTTTAACAAGAATAAAAAGCCAATCCTGCCAGTCTTCTAAGGCAATTAATGTGTATTTTAATACTTAATTTCTTTTTTAAAAAATCTAATCTGCCTTTGTTATTAATATGTAATTAGAAACACTTAAGTATCTGCTCATAAGCCAGTTCTGATGTCAGCTACGGGTTCTGTTCTCCATTTAAAACAAACAGAAGGAAGGAAGGGAGGAAATGAGGGAGGGAGGGAGAGGAACAGGAAGGAAGAGAGGAAGAGAATAAAAGAGGCACAAGTGACTTTGAACTTTGAATTGTGCCTTAATCATCTGAAGCAAAGATCATGTCATCAGGACAGTAAGGTGACTCTCCTCAGAAGCAGTATTAAAGCTTCAGAAATCAGCATGGTGTGAATCATCTTGGATTGAGGAAAAGCATTCTCTTTAAATAGGAAGATTATAAGGAATTTATAGCATCTTTAATCTCAAAAGATTGAGCAAGAAAAGATCAAAGGGTGATTTTTACCTACAGCATTTGAAACCTCAGTTTTGGTAAATCTTGGAAGGGCAAACTGGGAACAAGAAATCTGAAGCAGCTGTTTTTAAAATTTTACTACAGCCCCTATTGAAACAATAGGACTTCTCATCAGAATGATTTCTTCTCAGAACCTAAGTCCTTATTTTTTTATGGTAGCCACTAGCCATGTGTGACTCTGAGCACTTGAAAGGTGGCTGGTGAAACTGAGGAACTGAATTGTTAATTGTATTTCATTTTAATTATTTCAAAGTTAAATAGTCCCATGAGTTTAGTGGCTACTGTATTGGGCCGTGCAGATGTAGAGGGTAAGAATGCAGTCTCTGGGGTAGACCACCATGTTCCCCACCCTGCTTCCTAGCTGTAAGACCTTGGGCCAGTTACTCAACTGCTGTGGGCCTCAGCTTCCTCATCTGTAAAATAGGGATATTGTAGTACTGACTTCCTAGGGTGGCTGTGAGGATTAAATGAGTCAATCTATATAAAGTGCCCCATTTTAGAAGCGCTTAAGGAATGTTAGCCATTATTACTGCTCTCTTTAGCATGACCGTGCCTCCCACATTGCGGGCCTCTGTCTGCTCCTGCTCTGAATTTCTCACGGGCCCCAGCCCAGGGCAGAGAAGCCAGAGGAGGCCAGGGAGTGAAGGAGACTTGGAATGCCTCGAGGAGGATAGGGACAGGCAACACCCAAGCTGACAGTCCAGGCTGCCCCTCTTCCCACGGTGGTGTGGGCCTGTCGCCCTTCTTCAGAAGGGGTGGGCTGCGGGAGGCAGGCTCATCCTCTGGTCCTGGGGCATTTGGGGCATGACAGCCTGAACGAGGGTGTTCAGATGGGCTCGGGGCTCAGGGCTTTCTCCATTCCAGTCTCCCAGCCAGGGATCTGTAGGAGCCATGTTGTGTCCCCTCTACCCTGTTTCCAAACATTTCCAAACTTAGAGATGATCTGATCCACCTGCAGAAGTCAGCCATGAAGCCAGAGGAGGCCAGAAGCCAGGAGAGCTCTCCCAGAAAGCGGTGGGCTTCTAAGAAATGGAAGATCTGGGTCTAGCCTTGGAGAAGTAGCCTTATGTAAGAGATGCGTTATGATGCCCAGCAGTGTGCTTCCCTATTGTCACCAGTTCCAAATGTTCCAGGAGTGTCCCCTGTGTGGATTACATGTGTCCTTCTCTTGTGGCGGGGTTGCTCTTACTGCAGGTGCGTGGGTAGGCTAATCTGTCCCCCTAGCTGGCTGGTTGTAATGCTCAGCTGCATGCAGCTGCTATGGTCCCTTCAGTCACTTTATTGGGTGGGGGGAGCTCCAGCCCAGTTGGCTGCAAGGTCTAAAAGCACATTTCTGCTGCAGTTTTTCTGTTGAGTGAGTAGGCCCCCAGTGTGGCTGGTTGCTAGGCTCAGGGGCTCACAATTGCTGTAGGCCTCCAGCCTGCAAGGCTGTTGTCAGCTCTCTCAGGAGTGCAGCTGGCTGGGGCCTGCCCCAGGCATGGCAGCAAACAGTTGTTTCAGGCATTGCAAGGTGGGGCAGATCTCTTGTATGGCTTAAGATTGCTCCCAGCCATGAGGTGCCATGAAACCATGTCTAGAATGTGGCCTTTTCCTCTCCAGAAAGGTATTTCTGCCTCTTCCACCTCAGTCAGCACTGTCCCTTGTTGTGGGGGTTCTTTTTATCCAGTTTCCAGTTCTCTCTCAGGGGTAATTTTTCCAAGGGTAGTTGTAAATTTGTTGTGTCTGTGGCAGGAGGTGAGTTCTGAGTCCTCCTATGCCACCATCTTCCCAGCAATCCTCTGTGCATCTTTCTTAGCTTTACACCTAAAGGACTTCAATCTCTGCTGTTAACTTAATTTTTGTTGTTGATGTTGCCGTTGTTGTTGTTCTTTGTATGTTTTTAAGGGCACACTTTAATCACCCACCTGTGTGTGCACATACACCACTGAAGTAAATTTTAGCCAGCAGAATTGTTCTTCAACAATTTTCCAGACAAAAGGAGTATTATAACAGAAGGAAACACGGGTATATACAAAGAAGTGAATAACACCAACAATGTAAAAATGAAGATAAATATAACAAATGCTGGATTTTTCATTTTAATTGCTTTAAAAAATAAATGACTAAGTAAAACTTTGCTGATGCATTATGGGTTTAAACCATACATAAAAGTAAACTTTATTACAAAAATAGCACAAAGAATGGGATAGAAGAATTGGGCCTTTATGACTCTAAGGTTCTTAAATTAAAAGTTGTGCTGTATGCTATTTCAGGTCTACTGTGATATACTAAACATGCATATTATAATTCCTATGGTCACCATTGAGAAGAGAGAAGATACATTACCAATATCAGAAATGAAAGAAGGGATATCACTTGGTCCTCACAAACGTTAAAAGGATAATAATACAATATTATAAACAACTCTTTTCTAATAATGTTGATAAACTAAATGTACAGCTGCTTAAAGATGTTCACATCAGAAGAAATGAGTGACCTGAATAGTCCTGAATCTATTAAATAAATTGAATTATTCCTTAAAAGCCATCTGTATGAACAAAAATTTGGGAATTGTTTTTCCAGTGTGAAAATCTCACCTTTCTCTGAGACTGGAATGTGCACAGAGTGTTAGATGAACCCTCTTCAATGATGCTGAAGAGGACATCTGGGAGATAACAGATCAACAACATAGAAGAAACCTAGGTCCCAGGTGAGAACCTTGTGAGAACGAGCCATCCACAAACCCTAGTCAGTTAAACTCTGCAAGATTATGACCAAGAATACTTTTTTCTTTGTTTGAACTATTCTGTTTCTGAATCCCTTTGTTACACCAGGGTAGCCTGTACTCTGAGTAATAAGATTCTTTTCCCAACACCATTCCATCTTCTGATAAATTGTTCTTTCTTTTACAGAATTATTCTTTCTGTAAATAGAACTGTACTTATATGTTTGAAATATTTAGCTAGTATTGCCAAAATCACACTGTTGAAAGCAACATGCAGCTTTCATCAGCCCCAGGTATTTTATTTAATGCTTTCTTTAATATAATAATGAATTCCATTTTTTTTAACTCTGATAATAGTAGTGTCATTTTTTAGGAAAAAACCCGATCATAGAGTGGTGATGAAGAGTGTGAACTGTAGAGTTAGACTGTCTGGGTTCAAATGTGAGCTTGTTCTTTAACTAGTGGAGTGACCGTGAACCAGTTGTTTCATCTCTCTACCCCAGTTTCATCATCCGTGAAATTCAGCCTTCAGACACGTTTATTGAGACAATGTTCTAGGTGCTGGGGATACAATTTTGAACGAAGTAAGCAAAAATGCTGGACTCATTGAGCATACATGGAGGTGGTAGACAAGAAAAAAAAGGCATGAGCTAAATATATAAAATGTTAGATGAAGATAATAGTTATGGAAAATCAAGCATGAAAGAGGGACAGGAATAGGCACGATTTTAAATAAGGTGGTACGGATGTTCTTATTAAGAAGAGGATAAAAAAGCATGCAGTTATGTACAAAAAGGAAGTTTCAGAATGAAGAAGAGAAAATGCAAACATTCCAGGCAGTATCAGGATTAACCCGTACAGAAAGATTTAGGAGGTCATGTGTCAAAACAAAGTGAGTGTGATGAACAGAATAAGGAATGAAGGCATACAGGTGAGGAGTGGGGACATGGTCCCTTTGGACCAGTGGGCTCTTGTAAACACTTTGGTTTTTACTCTGATGAGAAGCCTTTTAGGATTTTTGAAGAAAGTGATCTGATCCAACTCACTGTTTAACAGAATCACTCTGGCTCTTACATTGAGATTAAATTCAAGAAGGATAAGGCCAAAACAGAAAGACAAGCTAGGAGGCTGCAGCAATAATTTTGAGACTGAGATAATGGTTTCTTGGGCCAGGGTGGTAGCAGAGAAAGTGTTGAGAAGTAGTTAGATTCCAAATATATTCTGTATGTAGAGTCAACATAATATGCTGGTGGATTGGATGTGAGGCGTATGAGATAAAGAGAAAATTCCAGAATCATTCTTATGTCTTTGCCTGAACAAGTAGAAAGATGGCTTTCCATTACATGAGATTAACATGTGGATATTGCTAGTACCTACTTGAAAGTTACCTTGTGTAGATAAACTATGTTAATTATAAATCTAAAGCCCTTTGAATATTGTCTGGAACATGGTAAGTGCTCAGCAAAATAAGTTATTACCATTATGTCTGTCAATTATTTGGAGCAAACACAGCTGTTCATATTTTTGGCATGCTCTATTGTTGTCTTATTTTCTTTATTGTATTTATATTAAATAGCATTTTGATATGGCACCATAAATAGGAAGATTACGTCTTAT
This sequence comes from Diceros bicornis minor, assembly GCF_020826845.1. Classification (NCBI taxonomy): domain Eukaryota; kingdom Metazoa; phylum Chordata; class Mammalia; order Perissodactyla; family Rhinocerotidae; genus Diceros; species Diceros bicornis. The sequence continues at coordinate 2,716,843 of NC_080763.1, read as the reverse complement.
ATTACTTCAGACTACGTCTTGCATAAAATATGATGTGCGCTAATATAACAAGGAAATTACAGGGCAAATGCAAATAGTCTAAATCTTTCATATTGCCGTAGACTATGTTACTTGTATGTAATAACATTATATATAGGCTTTCTAAACTATGTTATAAAGAGTATAAGTTAGTCTTAATTTAATTAGAATTTAATTTAATTAGCATTTCAACATTTCCTCAACTTGAGTATTGTCTCCAAAATCATAGAATCTGTTGACCATTTTTGCTAACACTAACCAACAGAATAAAAATTCCCTAGTTATAGAAATAGATATTAATAAAAGCAAGGTGAAAACTTAGTTTATAAAAAAGACCAGGAAAATGAAAAGAGCCCAAAAATATATGATGACATAATGCTTATACAAGATAAAAGGTGAGCCAAAAAAGCATATTATTAAACAATAAATGTTTATCAAATACTTATCCAAAACAAATAGCAATAGCTGTAAATATAGAGTCTGGACAACAACGGATATCAAAGCAAAAATAAATCATAGCTTAAAATGGCATTGATACATAAGGAAAATTTTAAAATAAATTAAGTAGGGGAAAATAATGCATATTTTAAAAATCGAATGTTAGTTGACAGTTTTGAATTAGTAAAATTTTTTAAAACTTTTAACTTCTAAAAGAGAGCTTGCAATTCATTTTAAACATTTAAAAAATATTTAGGAAAATAATAAAATATAATTTGCAAAGAAAGCAATACAAATTTCAAAAAAATAAAAATTTTATAGTCATTATTGCTTGAATGAAAACAATCTATTTAGTTACAAAAGTTTACAGAATAAAATCAAATACTTGGAAAATGAAGAAATACATTCTTAAATAACCTATAAATAGTAGAGAAAACTAAAACTGCAATTCTAGATTAAGTAGAGAAAATATTTAAAAATAAAGGAAATTTTAGCACTCTACCTGACTACAGCTTATAGGTTGCCACAAAATCTGAATTTATTGTTAATTCTTAGCTTTACAACTTGTCTCTGTTAAAAATTTTAAAACAAATGAGTCAAGCATCTAATTCAAGGATTTATTTTTAATGACCGTAGCAAACCTATAAAAATCGAGAGAAAGGCAATGATTTTTTAAAATACACAGAATTACCACACAGAAACAATTTACTGATGCTTGTTGACACATCATAGAAAGGCAGAGTTTTAAAATGTTTAGCAAATAACCACCGAAGAGGTATCACTGCATGAGATTTTTAACTTGAGGAATTTACATTTCAGGTCAAAAGCATTGTAAGATGAGAGTCTTGATTTTTCTGATGTACGAAGAACATGTCCATCTCACAGGTTTCAATGACAGATATTATCAAAGGTTAAACTTGTAAGTGTATACAGAAAGCTGCAAAAATATACACGGAAAACAACAGGAATTTTGCTTGTATGTGTAATATATGCACATACATTCATAACTATCGATCTAGAACACATACAAAATTAATAATTGTTCCAGAGATTTTTCTTAATTTTTTCAATATTACCCAAATTTTCTCCAATGTTAACGTATACCATTCTAAATCCAAAATGTGAAGTGCTGTTTTTCCTTAGCTGTTTGTGTATTTGTCAATTAAATTAACCAAAAGGAATTAATAAAACACAAGTGAATATTCTTTAAGAAAACGCCACTGTTGGCCTGGCCCGGTGGCACAAGCAGTTAAGGGCGTGTGCTCCGCTGCGGCAGCCCAGGGTTCGCTGGTTCAGATCCCAGGCGTGCACCTACGCACCGCTTGTCAAGCCATGCTGTGGCGGCGTCCCATATAAAGTGGAGGAAGATGGGCATGGATGTTAGCCCAGGGCCAGTCTGCCTCAGCAAAAAGAGGAGGATTGGCAGATGTTAGCTCAGGGCTGATCTTCCTCACAAAAAAAAAAAAAAGAAAAAAAGCCACTGTGCACTAAAAATATTGCAGGAATGGAAGTCTTCTAATGATAATGGCCAGCATTCATTAGTGCTGCCATACATGCTTTACATCCACCAACTGATTTAATCTTTACAATAACTCTATGGGCCTGGAGTTATTATTTATCTTGTGCAGTTGAGGAAACTGAGGCTTAAAGTTTCAGTGACTTACTAAGGGTTCTACAGCTAAAAGGGTAGAATCTAAATCCTGGAATGTTTGGTGCCAAAGAAAGTACTTGTAATCACTCTGCTATATTTCTTCTCTATACAATAAATAAATGATCTCATTGTGCCCAAAATGGAGCTCTTTTTCATAATAAAATTCTCTAAAGTTGAAGTATGCATGGGAATTTATTTGATATAGCTTAAAAGATGACAACTCTTTGTATGTCAATTGCCCTTAAAAACACATATATTTAGACCATAGATTTAATATATATTTCAGGATTTCCAATTACAATATGAATTTCTAAAGACATATTCCTGGAAATGTCCAAGATCATATCTGGTTAAGTAAAGGATGGTTCAACAGAAATACAAACAAATTAAAGAATTCAATTGTTTTTGGAAAGACACCAAGGAAATACCCTATAGGGAAGGAAGAGAAGATGAGCTTAAAAGTTTAGCATCACTATTATATTAATTGCCTGGAGCCCTCTCTTTTCTGCATGACTCTAACGAGAGTGTTTTTCACTTTTTTATTCCTAATTCTATAAATGAATGGATTCAGCATGGAGATCACAACAGTATAAAAAACAGGAGCCACTTGTTCCTTTCCCAATGGGTAGGATTTACTCAGTTTTAAATAAGTAAAAATCGTAGTGCCATAGAAGATGGTGACTCCCAGGAGATGGGAGGCACAAGGGGAGAAGGCTTTTTGCTTTCCTGAAGTTGAAGTAATTTTCAGGACAGTAGACACAATGGACAAATAAGACACAGATATTATAAGAGACACCATTAAGGTGGAGCCAGTGACAATGAATGTCATGAATTCGATGTCATATGTGTCAGTGCAGGACTGGGCTAAAATTGAGGATGTGTCACAGAAAAAGCCATTGATTACATTGGAGTTGCAGAAATTCAATCTGCTCATGCGAAGTATATTGACAAAGTAGTCTGTAAAGCCAATCAAATAGGACCCAAAGATGAGGGAGCTGCAGAGTCTTGTAGACGTAACAACTGGGTAGTATAGAGGGTTGCAGATAGCCACATAGTGATCATAGGCCAATAAGGAGACAGGAAACATTCAGTGGCACCTGAGAAGGCAAAACAGTACGTCTGGGCGAAGCAGCTCATGGATGAAATATATCTGGTGGAAGTCACTAAGTTCTCTAAGGTTTTAGGTGTGATGACGGCTGAGTAACTGAGATTGAGAAATGACAGGTGACTGAGGAAAAAATACATGGGAGTATGTAGCTGGAGATCCAGGCGGATTATCAGTATCATCCCCACATTCCTCAGCACAGTAATCAGGTGTATCAGGAGAAATAGCATAAAGAGGACCAGCTGGATCTCTTCAGAATCTGTCAATCCCATAAGGATGAAGTCAGGCATGTCTGTATTGTTCTTTCTATCCATTGTGTTCAACTGCTTTAAACTGTTGAGAAATCAAAGTTGATACTTAGCAGGAATGACTTCAAAAGATTTATATTTGTATGAATGACCTGGCATAGTTATATAAGTTTAGCATTTTTAGAAATTGATAATAATGAGTGGTTTACAGAATATGATCGAAAAATTCTATTTTCAACCAAATATAGAAAAAAGTATAAATTGACATTTGGACATGATGTAATAAAAGCTAACATACTGCATAATTAGAATAAGCCTGATACTGCTCTAAATTCTTCTCTTTATTAATGCATTTAATCCACATGAGAATTTTATACCATAGTTGCTACCATTAGCCACAATTTTTAGAAGAGAAAAAGCACGCAGACAGTTTAAGTAACTTAACCAGAGTCAGAGCTATTTAATGTTAGTTCTGTGATTCTACCCAGATAGATTGACTCCAGCAAGCATAGTCATAACACTATATGCCCGTTTATAACTAACTTCAGCAAACCTGAGAAAAATGCTAGACATATACTAAACAATGATGGAAAACAGTTTTAACTCTTTATTTACTGTCCTTTTGTTTCCAATATTATTTAATACTAATGACAAATAAGTTTCAACCTTAGAGGACTTTAGTAGGATGTGTTAAAATTATAAGCCACATATTAGTATTAATTTTCAAAAAATATAATGGTTTTCCTAACTTGACCATTCAAAACCAAACTTCTTCCAAAAATCGTATTTCTAAAATATGTACATTGCTGTAGACTCCGATTCTATCAACTCTCTATTTCTGTTTCCACAAATCCTGACATGACTTAGGGTACGGTCTAAATGATATGTGTATGCATACTCTTCTGATAATGCCCCCATTTTATTTGATCCTGACTAAAACCCTCTAACTTTGAGAATAATACTTGCTGTGAGCCAAAGTTCATGGAAAATACTGTCTTCCAGTGTTATCTGTCTAGATATTTGTCAACCTCACAAATAAAATATAAAAACCATTTGAGTCAAAAAATTCTGTAATATAATATTTTGTTTTTTTGAGATAAGTTCTTTTTAAATTTTAGTGCATTCACTTCTGTTTTATTCTGAGGCAAAAATAGATCAACCTACAAATTTTGTTCAGGTCCCAGTCAAGTGGAAGTTTTGCCAGGAAGTTATGTCTGAAAAGAATATCAGGAGCTACTGTGAACATAAGCAGAGCAGAGTGTGCCTTGCCTCTCACTGTCATAATTCCAGGGCCCCTCATACAAGAGGGATTGATGATACTGCAACATTTTGTCATCCCTGGGGACCAATTTCAAAGGAAGACTGCTTGGCATGTTTCTGAGAACACAAGTTCAAGGACTAACTGCAGATATGTTAGGTTTTGAGAAAATAGTTGTCTTTTCCCTTACAAACCACACAATGAAGGGCCTGATGAATTGGTCTTCCTTTGGATGCTCTAAATTTTTGCCTGAGGTGCTGGAGATGCTATTTCTAGAAAAATACTTAATTACTCTATGACTGAAACTATCAGGAATGGAAGGATACATTTTTCACCGTGAGACATTTTTATATTTAAATAAGTGATACTATTGTGGGAGATCAAGTTTGGCCACCCTGAAATCTATCTCTTTACCTTGGTTGTTTTCTCTAGGGACATTTGACCTCCCCCACTAACTGCCTAAAGAATTTGACATGGTGGCTCCTTCCTGGAACAGATCTATCATGATGGCTGTAAAGATAATGTAAGATAGAGGTTACAATAGAAAAGCCACCAACAAGCCCATCTTATCAAAAGTTGTGTCTCTCTGGCCACATTCTCTGGATGGCCCTGCGAGGAGTTGCCAGACAATCATTTACATTTATAAGGGAAATCTCCATTTGTAAAGGTATCTCCCTCTCTGTTTTGGGAAGAGGGGGGATGGCCTTATTTCTAGAGGCTTATCAATGTGGAAGGTGAGGCTTTAAATCTGCATAATAACCTTACTCTTGTTTACTGTGCTTTAGTGGTAATCTCCTGTAACTGACTCCCCCCACCCCCAAAATCCTCCTTTGTCATTGGCTGAACATGATATTTAAGACGAGAATTTCTGCTATTGTGTTGAGAAACGCAGTGTCCCTGCTTTCTTCCATGTATACATGTTATTAAACTTGGTATTATTTTCTCCTGCTAACCTGTCTTGTTAATTATTTGGCCAGCCATAAGAACCTTAAGGGAAAGGGCAGAGGGAGATTCTCCCTCTTCCCCAGACACTATCATAGGAGTATACATGTTCATTAGGAAAAAAATAAAATATGACAAAATTTAAAGAACAAATTGAAAACAAGTCAAAACTGTTGGAATATTTTGATGAATTTCTCCCAATTATTTTCTTTTGTTCATATAATGCTTATTTCTGTACCTATAGATTTGCATAATTGTTGTTATTGTGGGAGATCAAGATTTGGCCACCCTGAAATCTATCTCTTTACTTTGGTTGTTTTCTCTAGGGACATTTGACCTCCCCCACTAACTGCCTAAAGAATTTGACATGGTGGCTCTTTCTTGGAACAGATCTATCATGATGTCTATAAAGATAATGTAAGATGGAGATTACAATAGGAAAGGCACCAACAAGCCCCTCTTATCAGAAGTTCTGTCTCTCTGGCCACATTCTCTATATGACCCTGCGAGGAGTTGCCAGACGTTTACATTTACAAGGGAAGTCTCCATTTGTAAAGGTATCTCCCTCTCTGTATTGGGAAGAGGGAGGATGAGCTCATTTCTAGAGACTTATCAATGTGGAAGGTGAGGCCTTGGGGCTGCATAATAAACCTTACTCTTGTTTACTGTGCTTTAGTGGTAATCTCCTGTAACTGACTCCCCCCACCCCCAAAATCCTCCTTTGTCATTGGCTGAACATGGTATTTAAGACGAGAATTTCTGCTATTGTGTTGAGAAACGCTGTGTCCCTGCTTTCTCCCATGTATACATGTTATTAAACTTGGTATTATTTTCTCCTGCTAACCTGTCTTGTTAATTATTTGGCCAGCCATAAGAACCTTAAGGAAAAGGGCAGAGGGAGATTCTCCCTCTTCCTCCTACAGTTTTGGCGTAGTCGGCAGGATCCACACTGGCTGGCAATTTGCCTTCTCTGGCTGGAAGACCTGCCTTCTCCCTGGACTACTGCAGATGATGAGATATGGGAACGCCTGACAAAAGCCGGCAAAACGGTAAGACTTCTTACCACGTCAGCCTCCCGGAATCTCTATCTGTGGAGTCCAGCGGAAGGAAATGGTGAGAATTTTTTTTCTTTCTAAATTTAGATTGGCAGGAGAAAATATTTGGGAAACTAGTTTCTTGTGCTTTTAGTGACTCTTGGTTTAAATTTGGTAGAGTACTCTTTGTTTTGATCTTGATCCCTTTTCCTCCCAGAGGTAGTCTCTGTTTTTCTCTTTTGTCTGTGTCTTTTGTCATAAGAAGGAAATACCATAGGGTAGGACGCAGGCATAGGCCCTATAAGCCTGCTGTCCGGGCCGGCCCCACAGACTGGTGAGTTTGCAGGTCTCACCAGACTGGCGTCTACAAACTTTGCTGTGGGTTAATATGCACATAAAGTGAAGGTCATTGCCAAGGGCATCTTGGAAGCCAAAAAGGCCGCAAATTTGGTGGGCACGGGTCGAGCAGTTAAGAGCCATTAGGGCGCTCACCACTTTCAGAAGACTCCCATGACAGGATAAGTTGGGCCACGGAATGGGGTAGATGACACAGGTCCCCTGCCAACTGCAAGAAAATGTCCGTGCAACGACGAGGTACTCTGTAAAGCACACAGTCCCCAACCCCGCGGCACCTCCCCCGCTAGGTATTATTCTGGCTCCAAGAGACCTAAGGTGAGGCTAAAGCTGTCATTGTGCACATAAAAAAAAAAAACCGGATGAGGTTTTTCCTTCTGTCTTGTTCTGTGTCCTGAGAAAACTTGGCTTTGTGACCAGTGAGAATATTCTCCTTGGTCTCCACCATACGGAAGGTGCATTTACCAGGGTGCACCTTGGTGGCCAGTCGAGTAGACTGGGGTTCCAAACTGTCTCTTTGTCCGGCTGTGCCAAGCTCTCAGGGGAGTTTGTCAGAAAGGGCCCAGTCCATAAGGGCTTTTGTTGTCTTAACCTTTGTTGCTTGTTAGTGCTAGAAAAATCCCATTCCAGTATTGCCTGCCCGGTGTCACAGATTAGCGGGTCTGTGACTGGAGGCGTCCCACACTATTGTGGGAGACTGGAGACACTGTTTTCACTACACCATCCTTACTGCCTGTGCAACGAAGGTCTTTACTTTTTCTGAATATCTTTGGGAGTGAATTCTGTGGATCATGGGGGCTACATCATCTGCGCCCTCAACAGGGATGCCTCTTGCGTCCATGGTAGATTTATTCTAAGCGTGGAAAGTTACCTCCGGATCTTTCCTTAAAAAGGCTTATTGGTTCGAGTCACTATTGGAATAAATATACAAATGAAGATCCTACTTGTCAATGGCCAGACGACGGATCCTTTAAATTGGAAAAACTTCTAAATTGGGGGAAAAAATATTGTTTTGAGAGCTCTCACATAATTGTTTAACTGGTACCTAGGAAAAGGCCAGAAAAAAGGAACGAAAAAATTTGACTAACCTTAAGACCTTGACTCAGGTTACAATTAAATTGAGAACATGTAAAAGTGTAAGTGTTGATAAGATTATAAAGGTTAGAATGTTTGAGCTAATTTTATATAAAGAGGTTACATCAACTTTGCCTGAGTATGTTTTAAAATGTCTGACTGGGAATGCTTCTCTTGTCCAAAATTAGAAGACCAAGACCTATTGATAAAAATCTTAATGATAACTATGTTTAAAGGTATAAGAGGTGATGAAATTTACATGAAATTTTGTAGAAAAAAACTGATGTTATTTCTATTACAGAACTGGTTAACAAAAATAATAATTTAAATGATGGCTAATTTTATCTAAAGTCTTATGAAGTCTTGTAGGCAATCTAAATAATTATTGGAAATAAGTAACTAAATAGTTGTGAAAAAGATGAATGTTGGATGAACTTTAAACAATAATTATGGGTTATGGTGGTTACAGCTTCCAAACTCTTTTTGGTGACTTAAAACTTTAGAGTTTTGTTAAATTTTATGATAAAAATTCCGTTGAGTAGATCATTTCCAAATAACATAAGATATTAGACGTTGATTGCTAAACTTACGTTTGTCTACTTTTGGCTTTTCATTACAGGAAAACTAAAAGGTGTTTTGGGTCTATTGGTAAACATGTGTTTTATTAAAAGATTGTACTATAAAGTAACATATTTCTAAAAGTTATGAAGTGTTCATAAATTTTCCAATCCACAAAATGCTAATGTAAAAAAAAAAGTTTATAACTGCTTACTTAGTTTTTACTTAGAAGTCAAAGTCTATAAGTGTTAAAATTTCTAATTAGTATATGTGATTGAAGCTACTAAATATTAAAAAAAATATGTCTGTGTACAGGAAAAGTAAGATGTATAAAGAAGGAACAAAGAATAGAAATATTTTGTTTGGTTGATTAAGAAAGATAAATTTGTCCTCAAGTACTAGAAGGGAAAAGAAAGACATGGGACAAATTCTGAATGTAAAAAAAAAAGTTATAAAAGGTTTGTGGAAGAAAAATTCTAGAAAAGGAGTTTTTACATGGTCAAGTTGGCTAAGATTAAAATAAATTTAATTAAGTAAATGAGTTTTAATAGCAGAAATAAGCTGGTACAAAATTGAAATTTCTCGTAAAAAGATAATTTGCTTAAACTTGATAAAAAGGTTATAAAAGATTTTTCTTTACCTTTGAGTAAGTCTACCAAAAAAAAAAACAACTGTTAAAATAATTTCCTGTGTTCAAAAGACTGAGGTCTCTCTATTAAGGCTTTTTGGACTGTTAATGCTCTGTTTGCTTTGACTTTTTATATTTTTGACAAGCTCCCCAAAATTCATATCTTAAATAAAGTCTTTTTTTTACTTTGAAAATTTTCAAAGGGCCCTAGAACTTCTCAAAGAAATTTGCTCTCTTAAAGAGAAAGATACTAAACTTATTAGGTTGATTCAGTATGTTAAATTACATGGGAAGCATTGTCAGACAAATGATGATAAGCCTGCTTAGGTGCTATTATGTGGGTAAATGTTATTCATATAAATGTTTTAAAATTGTATAACATTACTGAAATGCTGATTTGTCCTGATAATCAGTCATAATTCTGGTTATTATTATTTTAAAATGTTATATGTCACAAAATTAACCAAATTTCTCTGTCAGTTGCCATTTTGAGGTCTTGTTGTTTACAGACTTATTTCTTTGCTCTAATGCTTTTGCAAAATGTTTCAACTTCAGAAAAACTCATAGAAAGGACTCTGACATTTACACTGAAGTACAGGCTTCTGATAAACTTTCTGATCATAAAATTGAACTGGGTAAGAAATTACAGAAATCTGTTGGAGAGACTGATAACTTCATGAAGCAGCTAACAAAAAGATTGGGATCAAGAATGGATTACACAGGACTAAATGAACTGATAAAGATGATTATAATTTTTATGATTTTTCATTTGAAGTATTGCTGAATTTTTAATGTTTTGTTTTTTTCAGATTTAAAGAAAACTTATTCTCTTTTCTCCCAAGATAGCTATGACTTATAGAAATTTGGTAAATGATACTTTTGTAAGTAAAATTAAAATATTTATCTTTTTCTCTCTATCTGATCCCTCAAATTTAGAAACTCTTAGTAAGTGAGTATTGTTGTTTTCATGGCAATATAGTTATTTACATAAGTTCAATAAGAATCTGTTCTCCTTATAACAGGACACAATTAGAAACACTGGTTATATTACCAAGGTTGTGACTAGAACATCATATTTGCGATATAACCATACAGCTTTTGAGGAATAAAGATTGGACTTTATGGAATAAAGCCACGTGGAAATATTAGCCTGGTACCTTATGTTCCAAGCAACACTTACCAGGATAAGTAAAGAATGTCACTTATCTGGCAGGTACAAGGAACCTCGAAATATTTTGGGGAACCTCGGAAGAGAAGAATTCACCCAAATCTGTAGGTATTACAGGCGAAGTCTGATGACAAAATCCTTGGCTTGGCTTTCCTGGCCTGGAGAGGCCTTTAAAGTTAAATCTGAGATTCCTTATAAAAAGTTCCAGCAAAGCAGATTTAAAAGAGCCTATGTGATCAATTGCTATTCTTGCTGTACTTATGTAAATAATTGGGCCAACTCTATTGGAACTAGACTTATTTTGCAAACTAGTTAAATTTAATTTGGCTATCTTTGATAAAAATGAGGGTGATTTTAGAGAGAAAAATTATATTTCAGTAAAAACTATAGTGTACATTTGCAGATATTAGATCCTAGTTTTGTTAATTGTCTTTTAAGGTTTTTGTTTTATATCTGTTGACTGGACTGGATCCTGATTTCTTCTAGTCTCCTGAAATATCTGGCTACAGATGTCCAAACTAGCGTTTTTGATTTTTTCCATCATATTCATTTGAAATCACTGAAAACTGAACCTGCCCTTTTTCCTGAAGCCTTACAAACTGAAGCTGATAGACTTGATATAAACTTGAGATGACCTGACGACACCATCTGAGACATTTTAAACTACAAAAGATACTTTGAAGCTGACATCTAAAATTCTTCTTCACTGGCTGTCCTCTGAACTCAAAAACTGCTTTACAACTTACTCCAACCATTAACCTTGTTTTTCTTTTATAGAAATGCTTCTATTAAATACTTGATTGCTTGCTTCCACAATATAGGCATAACCTTGAGAGCCCACCTGCATCACCACCTTCCAAAAAGAACTTAATTGAACTGATCTATTATCAAGACTAAGAAATGGGTTCAGTGAGATGAAACAATCTACCAACTCAGCTTCTAGACTATGAAACTTCTTTAAGTTTCAAAAAGACTGTGAAACTTTTAGTTTCAAAGGCGGGACTGTGGGAGATCAAGATTTGGCCATGCTGAAATCTATCTCTTTACCTTGGTTGTTTTCTCTAGGCACATTTGACCTCCTCCACTAACTGCCTAAAGAATTTGACATGGTGGCTCCTTCCTGTAACAGATCTATCATGATGGCTGTAAAGATAATGTAGGATAGAGATTACAATAGGAAAGGCACCAACAAGCCCCTCTTATCAGAAGTTCTGTCTCTCTGGCCACATTCTCTATATGACCCTGCGAGGAGTTGCCAGACGTTTACATTTACAAGGGAAGTCTCCATTTGTAAAGGTATCTCCCTCTCTGTATTGGGAAGAGGGAGGATGAGCTCATTTCTAGAGACTTATCAATGTGGAAGGTGAGGCCTTGGGGCTGCATAATAAACCTTACTCTTGTTTAGTGTGCTTTAGTGGTAATCTCCTGTAACTGACTCCCCTCACCCCCAAAATCCTCCTTTGTCATTGGCTGAACATGGTATTTAAGACGAGAATTTCTGCTATTGTCTTGAGAAACGCTGTGTCCCTGCTTTCTCCCATGTATACATGTTATTAAACTTGGTATTATTTTCTCCTGTTAACCTGTCTTGTTAATTATTTGGCCAGCCATAAGAACCTTAAGGAAAAGGGCAGAGGGAGATTCTCCCTCTTCCGCCTACATTATACTGTATATTCAGTATCCAATCCTCATCTTATGATTAAAATTTCATAGTATATCATGACCAATGTTGTATTATCCTTTGATAAAACCCCCAATTTATCTTTTATGCATTGAATGGCACTCCATAATTGACTTCCCTCTAGAAGTGTTCGTTAGGTGATAAATAGATATTTCGAGTCATCACAAGGAAAATGTGGTGCAGGCTCTCCATTCTGGTTTGCAGTCACCTAATTCGTCCACATGGCAAAATTTGTTCAATTTGTTTTACTCTTTTAGTGTACTTGTTTTTTATTTTATAAAAGAAAAAGGAGGGCAGGAGGCAAAATCAGCACTGAGACTAGTAAACATTTCATAGTTAATTAGTGGCCCAAAACTCACTTCCTCTGTCCATGTTCAGGTCAAAGACTTTCTTAAATAAGAATGAAAAGAAATTAAAATATGAAAAGAAAGCTGCAATATTTTATTGAGGATTATTTGTCCAAGATGAGGAAGCAAAGGAAGAATCTGAAAAGGGATAGACTGAGAATCAGATTAAAATATTCTTGTGAATCTTGTATTAATTCATGGTAATGTCATCAACTAGGTGCCTCGAGAAACTCAAAGGTGGGTTTGGAAGCAATTAACTGTTTTTTCAAGTTGCTTCTTTTCCTTTTGTATGTTAAATAGATGTAACCACCAGCCATCCTGAAACTGACCAAGCCTCACCACTAGAGCTACGCCCATGACCTTTGCCTTATTTTTAATGCTCCTCCAGGAGGAGCTTAGGCCTCATTATGTGGAAGCATGTTCTCCAACTGAGCCTGTGCCAGTGAATACTCAGCTTTCCCTTTTGAATATTCCTTTCCCAACCAAATAAAAGTTCCTGCTTCCCTTTGTTCAGAGGTCCCTTGACTTTGGAAGTGATTCCTCATGGCCTCCTATTTGCTGCAAATACACTTTACTTTGTGAGACAACTTCCTTGTGTAGAGTCTTATTTAATTCAGCAGGAGGTGAGCCCACTTGGTTCAGTAATAGTAATGAAATCAGTTTTCATGTAGATTTAAAAGTGCCTCTTACAGGAAAGCCTGCTCGTACTCCAGAATTTCAGGAGATAATTTGTTGGTGTGAATAAAGGAGCTACTTTTTTATGTATTATATCTTCGATGAACTTCGGAGGAGAATTCTTCCAGTCATCAAAAGTTTAGTGCTGCTAAAGCAGGGTTATTTGGAGATTAAAAATCCAGCATAAACCTATTTGACAATAGGTAACCTTGGGTGTTAAGCCAAATGAGAGACTAATGGTAATTCTCAGTGTAAATGCCGCCTCAGTAGGTATGGTGATTGCAAAATGACCAGGAGCAAGGTTTTCTTGCTCAATGTTTTCCCAACATTGAAACCATTTTGTTCACGTTTAGTGTTGTTTATGAGTTCAGGGCTATTCTTGTACCATTTATTGTGTCATGGCAGAAACCAATGTCTGATGAGAGATTTTAAATCTCTTGATTTAATGATGATGTAGTTTCAGTCCCTAGCTCATTACAGCTTAAGCTATGCTTCTTATATATATATTTTTCTCTCTCTCGCCTGGATTATTCTAGCTATTGTCTTCCTTTCTTCCTTCCTTCCTTCCTTCCTTCCTTCCTTCCTTCCTTCCTTCCTTCCTTCCTTCCTCCCTCCCTCCCTCCCTTCCTTCCCTTCCTCCCTTCCTCCCTCCCTCTCCCTTCTTTGACTCATGAAAGAATGACTCCTTTTTCTTTTTGGAATAAATGTAGTTCAATATTTTTCTTGCTTTCTGATTTATTAATTCTTATCTAAATTTCATCATTTTATTTCCCATTCTTTATTAGGTTTGTGGGGGAGGAAAAATAAAAAATGTTCCTCTACTCTTCCAGGTTCTTGGCTGAGACCCCCTTGTGATAAAAGGCAGATTAACTGGAGAAAAACAAGCAGAAGTTTAATAGCATGTATGCCCTCCTGTATACATGGAAGACACCCAGGAAAACTGAGTAACTCCCCAAAATGACCCAAGCCACCATCTTAAATATCATCTCCACCTAAAGACAAAAGAAGATGATGGGGGAGTGGGGGCCAGTTATGGGAGGCCACCAGGTAAAGCACAGGAAACAAGGGCATAGTCTTTATGCAGATTTAAGTCCATGTCTTCTCCACTGATAGGAGTTGCTAGAGATTTAGTCATCCTCTTTTTCCTGGTACTGAGGGGGAGATGGCCTTACAATGGAGATTTCCCTTATAAATGTCTCTTACAAAAGGGTAACTTCTACTAGGTTCTCAGAGCTTCTCCTGTGTCTATTGTTTCTTAAAAATAACCAGCACAAGATAATCCAAAGACGTATATTTTGGGAGAGCAAATTCTGCTCCCTTTCAGGTTGAAGTCATTGTTTTCTTCTCTAGCACCTAGTAATAAATGTTTATTTACTTTCTGTTACCTGTTTAATAATACAGGAATTTAATATTTGCATTATTTATCTGAGTGTTGCTTTACTTTTAATTTATGTGTAGTTATATTAATTATTCTTATTGTGGCACATTATATAGATAATCTAAAGTTATTTTTTTAATTTCCTATTTGATTAAAAATAATTTAAGATTATTTTTAAAATAACATTATTTTTTATCTTTTAAATTTTATTTTTAAATTGCATTGCATTGTATTGAGAAAATGTGACTCCTTTAAGTTAAATTTTATAAATTTATGGATTAATTGTAATCAACTAATATAAACAATTCATAGATGCTAGGAAAGAAAGATTCAAATGTTGATAATCAAGTTTGGCCTTATCAATTATAGTATTTATAGATTATAAATTCTCAGCAGGAGGAAAGAGAAAAAAATACAAAAATTACTGCTACAACATGTTAGAAGATGAAAAGTACTATAAGAAAAGAAATAAAATGTAAACGAGTATAGGGGATGGGGGTGTTATGGAACCAGGCTCACTTTGCCTGCTGAACAGTATGCCAATCACTAAGATGACCAGTTTTGCAGCAGAGAAAGTGTTTATTTGAGTGGCAGCCAAGTGAGGACATGGTAGAACAAGGCTCAAATCCACCTCCCCTAAAATGAAGGTTAAGGATATTTATGGGATAAAGGGGCAGGGTGGTCTGAATTGTGGGGATAATGATTGGAGGTGAGGAGCAGTAAGGTAATTGGTTATCTGCACAAGCCCAGTCAAGCTTCATTGCTCTTCATAGGATGCATGTCCACAAAATGGTGGCATGAACATGATCTGAGGGTGGAGCTTTTGGTCCCCTGACATCAAAGGATCACCTATTGGACATTCACACAAAGTTGATGAGTTAGTGGTCTCAACTGGCCTGAACTGGACAAGGAGTTGACTCTCAGTTCCTGAAAAACAACTGAAGCGCCTGTTACCATGGTAACCCAAGCATGTCAGACACGTTATCGATAAGGAACCTGGTGGGAGTCTGAAAATACATTGCTTATCTATATGACTTTTAAGAATAATCATAAATGGATATCTGGCCAACAGTTTCAGGGGGTTCTGGAATAGGAGCATGAGGAAGCAATCAGAAATAGTATGGTCAAGGTAATAGTATGGTCAAGGTACTACAGTTTTTTTTTAAAGGCATTTTTCTTTCTTATTTGTTACTTTTAGTTACTTTTAGCTACTTTCTCTACTCATTCTCCCATCTCCATATTTTGAACAGCAAATATCCTTTGCAAAACCCTAACTTACTCTGTACTAATTTCTCCAATTATCAGATAATGATCTGGAATTAATTTCTGAATGGACCTCTAATCTTTGTGTATAGGCATAAGAGTGAGTCTGACTCTACATGATATCAAAAAGTCAATTTCATTCAGTTTATTTTATTTTCATTGAATAATTTTTCTGAAGGAATTCCTGCAATACTTCTTGAAATAAAACAAATTAAGAAAAATAACCTTTTTAAAATTTTGATAGAAAAGGTATCTTAAAGGTGGTGAAATAGAACATAAATTCAAGGACTACAAATGGTTCACAGGAACATTACAAAGGCATCACAGATTAACAGACCATAAAATAACTCAGTGCCTTTATTTTGGAGCCCAATACACCTAATATATTTTAAAGTGAATGTCTTGTTACATTGTAATAAAAAAAAGAAGATGTCTGGCAAATTTCACGTACTATGATCACTTCTAGGACATAGGCCTAAATATTATGAAGTTGATCATCTGAATCTGCTAAGAGCAAGAGTCCTGGGAGAGTGCATTAGAAAGAAAGAAGAGAAGACAAAGGTATGCATGGCCCATTCTGGAAAGATGTGTATCACAGAGTCTAGAGGGAAGGTACAGAAAGAGCAGCTAGAAGAGAGAATGATGGGAGGTATGGTATGCCAGGGACAAATATGAAGAGCATATCGAAAATTATATATGGACATTTAATCATAACTTTGGACAAATAAAACATATTACTACTTCTTATGATGAGCAAGAAAAGTGTGGCACATCTTTTGTTCCTGGAGAGAGACCAGCAAGAAAACATTAATAACTTAAAAAGAACAATTAGGGGCTGACCCTGTGGTGTAGTGGTTAAGTGCGTGCACTCCACTGCCGGCGGCCCGGGTTGGGATCAGGGCATGCACCGACACACCGCTTGTCCATGCTGTGGTGGTGTCCCACATAAAGTGGAGGAAGACTGGCACGGATGTTAGCTCAGGGCCAGTCTTCCTCAGCAAAAAGAGGAGGATTGGCATGGATGTTAGCTCAGGGCTGATCTTCCTCACACACACACACAAAAAGAACAATTAGATACATAATTTTATTAATACTAAATAAATATTAATTTTTGAAATTATCTATAGAAGAATACATATTCAATGCAAGTGAAAATAAAAATAATACAATTAGAGCAAGTGTAAATATAAGTAAGGTGCAGAAGCCATGATGTTTCACACAATTATAGAAAATTGAGCATTGTATTTAGAATGCATAAATGAAAATCCTTGGAAGAAAAAGAAAAAGAAGTGAAATAAAATCAGTTTAATAGTTCTCAATGATGATGATCAGAAATATTCAGAGCAACCAGTCTGAATCAGACACTGTGCTTAGAAGGAAAAATATCTCATGAAAACTTAATAAAAGGGAATGAGTGATGAGATAGATAGATAGTAGCCTCAATGTGTCCCTGAAATAAAGCATAGTATGTTTCATAAGTTATCACTTATAATAGTTTATAATGTAAAATATTACACTCTAAAATGAAGTTTGCAGGAGCCAGACCTCAGTAATATAGATCAGAGAAGAAAATTAAAAATCCAAAGACCAGTATATACATTTGTACACACAGATCTCTTCACATAAGTTACCTTCAGCCACTCCCAAGACTGAAGACTGATTCTCTTTACGGGAGATTTGTTTGTGATGTATGAGATATGAGAATGCCTAACCAGTTGAGTCCAATTATTTAAAATCATATATACAAAGTATAATTCTGTGTATACTTATTTCCGTATCCTAATCATTCAGGAAAAAATCATTTGTAAAAGAATATATCTGTTAATTACTATGCCATTTCTAATATATAAGCAAGAAATATTTTTGAAAGAATTCTAGAATTTTCAGCTAAACTATTATACCTTTTTTAATGATGTCATAATAGTTTATAACATTGTGAACTTTCAGTTGTACATTACTGTTTGTCAGTCACCATATAAATGCCTCCTTTCACCCCTCGTGCCCACCCCCCAACCCCCTTCCCCCTGGTAACCACCAAACTCTTCTCTCTGTCTGTGTGTTAGTTTATCTTCCACAAATGAGTGAAATCATGTGGTGTTTGTCTTTCTCTGTCTGGCTTATTTCGCTTAACATAATACCCTCCAGGTCCATCCATGTTGTTGCAAATGGGATGATTTTGTCTTTTTTATGGCTGAGTAGTATTCCATTGTATATATATATCACATCTTCTTTATCCAATCATCATAAAGTAATATTTTTTAATGGCAGCATGCACAAAATTGTCCAAATACCAAAGAAAGATTACAAACATGAGTAAGGTAGAATCCTTGATCTTAATGAATTCATTACTGTGCTTTCACAAGCAAAGAAAATATTTTCTTACATATTTTGTATGCAATATATTTGCTAGATGTTGTGGAGAGCACAAATATGAATAAGTAAACTCCTCGCAAAGAGCTTACAATCTTGTTGGAGAAAGAGAAATATAAACACACATTTACTTTTAAGAGCACCTCATCAAATTAGTCTTCAGTTCCTTTCAACACATATTTTAAATGTGGTTGCCTAACTCCTTTGACTTCTGCTCAGTGATTGATGCACAGTAAAGCCTGTACTGAGGGACAGATACACCTTTTCCAGTGGTCATTTTGTAACAACGCCTAGGAGAGTGTATTAAACGGGGTTTACCTTAAAGTCTCTTTTTGAAGAAAAATAAAACAAAAACCCAGTTTCTCCTTTTAATACTGTAGAATTAACAAAGTCTTTCTGCTTGATTTGGAGAAATGAGAGTCTCTATATATGCCTTCAAAATGTCTCAGGAATTAGCGGATAATGAGGGGCGAACGAGAAGCCCCCCGCCAGGGACCCAGAGGGCAAAAGAGAGAGCCCCCCCCCCCCGCAAACCGGACCCTGCAGCTCAGCCGACCAGACCAGACCAAGCAATCTGTGGCAGACCAGATCAAGCGATCCGACCCGCGGATCACAGCGGAGAAACCGAGGATCACAGCGGAACAACCGCGGCAGAGTGCAGGGGGCTTAGATTACACAGACCTTTACCACCACACAGTGGTGGTGGGTGGAAATTGCAACCAGAAATTTCCAGGATGAGGGAAAACAAATCCAACACAGGAACCACAATGCAAAGATATATGAAATCACCAGACCAGAAGGAAAATGACAAGAACCCAGAAACCAACCCTGAAGACACAGAAATCCATAATCTAAATGACAGAGATTTCAAAGTAGCTATCATAAAAACACTCAACGAAATATGAGATAACACAGACAAACAATTCAATGAGATTAGGAGTTTCTTCACAAAAGCCATTGAAATCATCAAGAAAAACCAATCAGTGTTGATGGAGATGAAGAACACAATGGAGGAGATAAAGGAGAATCTGGAATCTTTAAAGAACAGAGCTGACAATATGGAGGAAAGAATTAGCATTTTAGAGGATAGGAATACAGATATGCTCCAGATGGAAGAGGAGAGAGAACTAAGACTAAAAGGAAATGAAGAAAGTCTCCAAGAAATATCTGACTCTATTAGGAAATGTAACATGAGAATTATAGGTATTCCAGAGGGAGAAGAAAGGGAAAGAGGAACAGAGAGCCTATTCAAGGAAATAATAGCTGAGAATTTCCCAAATCTGGGGAAGGAGCAGGAAATACTAGTAAGCGAAACCAACAGGTCACCTAAATATATTAACAGACAAAGGCCCTCTCCATGACACTTAGTGGTTAGGCTGGCCAAAGTCAATGACAAAGAAACAATATTGAGGACAGCTAGACAAAAACAAAAAATAACGTACAAAGGAACTCCCATCAGGCTCTCAGCGGATTTCTCAACAGAAACTTTACAGGCTAGGAGAGACTGGAATGATATATTCAAAATACTGAAAGACAAAAACTTTCAGCCAAGAATACTCTATCCAGTGAAAATATCCTTCAAATATGATGGAGAAATAGTAACTCTCCCAGATAAACAAAAGCTAAGGGAGTTGATGGCCATGAGACCCCCACTGCAAGAAGGCCCTCAGGCCTGAAAAAAAGAAGAGAATGGGAATACAAAGCTTGGAGCAAGGAGAAAAATAGGTAGATAAACTCAGAAAAATAGTAGATCTTTACCGGAATAGGTTAGCAACCACTTAAATACTAAACTCAAAGATCAAAGGAAGGAATTCACCAAAAATAAATTTAACCTCATCACTGTAAACACACAGCCACAACACAAGATAGAATAAGGTATAACAAGAACGACTTAGAAGAGAAAGAGGAAAGTGATTGAACTGACTTAGTATAAGGAAATAGGAGGCCATCAGATAATGGAATATCTCATACACAAGATTTTTTACACAAACCTCAAGGTAACCACTAAACAAATAATCAAAACAAAACCACATATGATAAACAAAGAGAAAACTAGAAGAGTCATAAGACAGAACAACCAAACCGAATTGGCAGTCCAAAACAAATGGGACAAGAAACAAAGGAAACGCAAAAGAACCAGAAAATAAGTGAGAAAACAGCAACATTAAGCCCTCATATATCAATAATTACCCTAAATGTAAATGGATTGAACTCTCCAATCCAAAAGATTCTGTATCCAAAAGATACAGAGTGGCAGGATGGATTAAATAGCAAGACCCAACAATATGCTGCCTCCAGGAAACACATCTCAGCACTAAAGACAAGCACAGGCTCAGAGTGAAAGGATGGAAGACAATACTCCAAGCTAATGGCAAACAAAAGAAAGCAGGTGTTGCCATACTCATATCAGACAAAGTAGACTTCAAGATAAAACAGGTTAAGACAGACAAAGAAGGGAAATATATAATGATAAAAGCGATACTCCACCAAGAAGACATATCACTTGTAAATATATATGCACCCAACATAGGAGCACCAATGTACATAAAGCAACTATTAACAAACCTAAAAGGAGACATTAACAGCAACACAATAATAGTAGGGGATCTTAATACCCCACTTACATCAATGGATAGATCATCCAGACAAAAAGTCAGTAAAGAAATAGTAGACTTAAATGAAAAACTGGAAGAGATGGACCTAGTAGACATACACAGAGCACTCCATCCAAAAACAGCTGACTACACATTCTTCTCAAGCGCACATGGAACATTCTCAAGGATAGACCATATGTTGGGAAGCAAAGCAAGCCTCAATAAATTTAAGAAGATTGAAATCATAACAAGCATCTTTTCAGACCATAAGGCTATGAAACTGGAAATGAACCATGAAAAAAAAACTGGGAAAGTGACAAAAATGTGGAGATTAAACAACATGCTACTGAACAACCAATGGATCATTGACGAAATTAAAGGAGAAATCAAAAACTATCTGGAAACAAACAAAAATGAAAATATGCCATACCAAACCATATGGGATGCAGCAAAAGTGGTCCTGAGAGGGAAACTCATAACGATACAAGCCCACCTTAACAAACAAGAAAAAGCCCAAATAGGCAACCTTAAATTATACCTAACAGAACTAGAAAAAGAACAAACAAGGCCCAAAATCAGCAGAAGGAGAGAAATAATAAAAATCAGAGCAGAAATAAATGAAATTGAGACCAAAAAACAGTAGAAAGGATTAATGAAACAAAGAGTTGGTTCTTTGAGAAGATAAACAAAATCGACAAAACCTTAGCCAGGCTTACCAAGAAAAAAAGAGAAAAGGCTCAAGTAAATAAAATTAGAAATGAAAGAGGAGAAATTACAATGGATACCACGGAAATACAGAGGATTATAAGAGAATACTATGAGAAATTATATGCCAACAAATTGGACAGTCTAGAAGAAATAGATAAATTCTTAGACTCATACAACCTCCCAAAATTGAACCAAGAAGAAATGGAGAATCTGAATAGACCAATCACAAGTAAAGAGATTGAAATAATAATCAAAAACCTTCCAAAAAATAAAAGTCCAGGACCAGATGGCTTCTCCGGTGAATTTTATCAAACATTCAAGACGATTTAATACCCATTCTTCTCAAACTATTCCAAAAAATAGAGAAAGGTGGAAAACTTCCTAAATCATTCTATGAGGCCAACATCACCCTGATACCAAAGCCAGACAAAGACAATACAAAGAAAGAAAATTACAGGCCAATATCGCTGATGAACATAGATGCAAAAATCCTCAACAAAATATTGGCAAACCGAATACAGCAATACATTAAAAAGATCATACACCATGATCAAGTGGGATTTATACCACGGATGCAGGGATGGTTCAACATCTGCAAATCAATCAGCGTGATACATCACATCAACAAAACAAAGAATAAAAACCACATGGTCATCTCAATAAATGCAGAGAAGGCATTTGACAAGATACAACATCCGTTTATGATAAAAACTCTCAACAAAATGGGAATAGAAGGAAAGTACCTCAACATAATAAAGTCTATTTATGACAAACCCACAGCCAACATCATACTCAACGGGGAAAGACTGAAAGCCATTCCTCTGAGAACAGGAATGAGGCAGGTCTGCCCACTCTCATCACTCCTGTTCAACATAGTACTGGAGGTTTTGGCCAGAGCAATTAGGCAAGAAAAAGGAATAAAAGGAATCCAAATAGGTAACAAAGAAGTGAAACTCTCACTATTTGCAGGTGACATGATTTTATATATAGAAAATCCTAAAGAATCTGTTGGAAAACTATTAGAAATAATCAACAACTACAGCAAAGTCGCAGGGTAGAAAATCAATCTACAAAAATCAGTTGCATTTCTGTATGCTAATAATGAAATAACAGGAAGAGAGCTCAAAAAGATAATACCATTTACAATTGCATCAAAAAGAATAAAATACCTAGGAATAAATCTTACCAAGGAGGTGAAGGACCCATACAATGAGAACTACAAGATATTATTGAAAGAAATCCATGATGACATAAAGAAATGGAAAGATATCCCATGCACGTGGATTGGAAGAATAAACATAATTAAAATGTCTATATTACCTAAAGAAATCTACAGATTCAATGCAATCCCAATCAGAAACCCAACGACATTCTTCACAGAAATAGAAAAAAGAATACTAAAATTTATATGGGGCAACAAAAGACCCTGAATAGCTAAAGAAATCCGAAGAAAAAAGAACAAAGCTGGAGCCTTCACAATCTCTGACTTCAAAACATACTACAAAGCAATAGTAATCAAAACAGCATGGCACTGGTACAAAAACAGACACACAGATCAATGGAACAGAATTGAAAGCCCAGAAATAAAACCACACACATACGGACAGCTAATTTTTGACAAAGGAGCTAAGAACATACAATGGAGAAAGGAAAGTCTCTTCAATAAATGGTGTTGGGAAAACTGGACAGCCACATGCAAAAGAATGAAAGTGGACCATGTGCTATCGCCATTCACAAAAATTAACTCAAAATGGATCAAAGACCTGAAGGTGAGACCTGAAACTATAAAACTCATAGAAGAAAATATAGGCAACACACTATTTGACATTGGTCATAAAGGAATCTTTTTGGATGACATGCCTACCCAGACTAGGGAAACTAAAGAAAAAATAAACAAGTGGGACTTTATCAGATTAAAGAGCTTCTATAAGACGAATGAAACCAGAATCAAGATGAACAGACAACCCACCAGCTGGGAGAGAATATTTGCAAAACATACATCTGACAAGGGGTTGATCTCCATAATATATAAAGAACTCACACAACTAAACAACAAAAAAACAAACAACCTGATCAAAAAATGCACACAGGAAATGAACAGACACTTCTCCAAAGAAGATATACAGATGGCCTATTGGCACATGAAAAGATGTTCAACATCACTAATCATCAGGGAAATGCAAATCAAAACAACACTAAGATATCACCTCATGCCTGTTAGAATGGCTATAATCACCAAGACAAAAAACAACAAATGTTGGAGAGGATGTGGAGAAACAGGAACCCTCATACACAGCTGGTGGGAATGCAAACTGGTGCAGCCTCTATGGAAAACGGTATGGAGATTCCTCAAAGAATTAAAAACAGAGATGCCCTATGACCCAGCCATCCCACTATTGGGAATCTATCCAACGAACCTGAAATCAACAATCCAAAGAGGCTTATGCACCCCTATGTTCATTGCAGCATTATTCACCATAGCCAAGAAGTGGAAGCAACCTAAGTGTCCCTTGACTGATGATTGGATCAAGAAGATGTGGTATATATATACAATGGAATACTACTCAGCCATAAAAAAAGACAAAATCGTCCCATTTGCAACAACATGGATGGGCCTGGAGCGTATTATGTTAAGTGAAATAAGCCAGAAAGAGAAAGACAAACACTGTATGATCTCACTCATATGTGGAATACAAACCAACACATGGACAGAGAAAACTGTACTGTGGTTACCAGGGGCAGTGGGTGTAGGGGGTGGAGGGTGGGCACAAGGGGTGAAGGGAGTCATATATATGGTGATGGACAAACAAAAATGTATAACCTAAAATTTCACAATGTTAAAAACCACTAAAACATCAAAAAAAAAAGTCTCAGGAATTAAACTACAGGTAGTGCTTCATTTACCTACACACACAGCCCCCGAAACACACACGCACACACACCTTTAAAAGTTTTTGAGGTCTTTGAAATTAGGGAGGCACATTATGGTTATTTAGAAATTGAACTGCTGATTTTGATGGAGAACATATTCCACTTCATAAATACATCACTTTTGTATGTAATCAAAGATCACATTTGACAAATAAATGATCAAAATTTTAACTGTTATGGCAAAACGAATCCACATTATTGAGATTTCTCTATATGATCTCATGTCTGTTGCCATCATTAGTGTTTGCACCTCACTGAACTGACCTAGTCCACCCTCCCTCCTGTGGCTTATATTTCTTATGTTAATTCTGTGCTCTTTCCTTTGCCCTCAGGCTATCAGCTATCATTTCTTGTTGTTAATAACACTTAAGAGTTACCATCTCTTAATCTACTAATTTTCTATTCTCAATTTTTTGATGGCTGAGAAAACAGAATGTCAAACCATATGAAAAGTCAATTTAATAATTGTTTAACATGCTTCAGTGTGATGGCACACTCACACATGGATGTTCAGGGTGGATTCAGTCACTCATCAGACACTTCTTTACTTACTTGTGCGTGTCTACATCTGAATAATTTATGTATTGATTTGAACTCCTAATACGATGATTCAGTAGTCCATATAATCAAATAAAGAAATAATTCACCTCCCAAATTTCAAGACTCTATGTTATCATTTAGTTTGTGTTATGCCTTTTGAGGTTACTCTACTATTTTCCTAATTGTTCGAGCAATTGAATGCCTGAAACCATCCAGGTTTGTTTTCACTGTAACATGCATAGATTTGTCACGGAAAAGGTTTTCTGTGTCTGACTCTCAGGAGAGCATTTTTTATGTCTTTGTTCCTCAGACTAAAGACTAGTGGATTCAGCATTGGAATGACAATGGTACAGAATACAGGTGCCACCTGTGCCTGGGTCAGGTGTTATCAGGCTGCAAATATGTGAAAATCAGGGACCCATAGAAGAGAGTTACACCCATGAGGTGGGACACGCAGGTGGAAAGGCCTTCTGTCTCCTGCAGACTGGATCCTCAGGGTGGCTGAGATGATGGCAGTGTAAGTGACAGTGATGATGTGGAGAGAATTAAGAAGAGTGAACTCAGCCAGAAGAAAGAGCACCATTTCTGTGCTGGATGTGTCTACACAGGACAGGGCCAAAAGATCTGTGGTGTCACAGGAAAAATGATTGATGCTGGAATCACAGAATGACAAACTGCTTATCACACAGATGGATATCAGAGAATTTGTGAAGCATATGGTATATGACATTACTCCCAGCCAGTTACATACTTTCTGGGACATAACCATAGACTACAATAGGGGATTGCAGATTGCTATGTAGTGGTCACAGGCTGTTGACCTCAGAAGAAAACACTGGCTATACAACAAACCCACAAAAAAGTACATTTGAACAAAGCAGCTGACAAAGGAGATGATTTTCTGTTTGGATTGGAAATTTACCAATGCCTTGGGTGTTACAGTAGAGGAATAAAATATGTCAACAATGCTAAATCACTAAGAAAAAAAGTACATAGTATCTGGCCCTGAGAGTCAATTTTGATTAACACAATTAGTCCAGGGTTCACCAAAACAGTGAACAGATAAATAAAGAGAGACATTAAGAAAAGGCTGACTTGTAGCTCAGGGTGATTGGTAAATCCAGAGAGGATGAAGAGAGTCACCTCAGTGAAATTGTTCTCAGCCATTTTTATCAACTCAGGCCTTTGACTTACTTGGATAACAATAACAAAAGTTAGAGAAGGATTCACATCTAAAGAGCTAATACTCAAAGTTGACTTAGACTCCAATAATGAGACAGCAACAGATAGAAAGCAAATATGCAAGTTAATTTTATCTCTTTGATCCTCAGTGTCTGTGTCTGCAAACTGACAATAGAAGTACATTGATACAGGCTCAAGACAAGGTTGACATGAGGGAATCCATGTTGTAGAAAAGAAATCCTACTGTAACTTCGAATGACCTCTGACTAACTAGCCCAGCTGGATATGCACCCTCCAGGAGATCTAATTGCTATGTTGATTTTATGACCCCTGCTTGTGCATGTACCTCCCAGCTGCAATAAGATGATAACTTTGTTCTTTTGAGTTCCTTAGGAAGGTGATGACCCCCCAACAGAGAATCTATGCTAATAGCCATCATCAATGAAAACTGAAAGATCTGGTGTGGTGACTCCCAGTCTGTAAGACCAGAAGGTCAACATTCCTAACCACCTCCCCAATAACCCACCAGTCTATATAACTGCTGTAAGACTTTTTCCCCCTTAGGATGGTTCTTTTGGACATGAGTCAGCCATCTTCCCTCTTTCTAGCAAGCTGTAATAAAAAAAGTCCTTTTTCTCCTACCACCTTGCCTCTTGACTATTGGCATGTCTTGCAGTGAGCAGAAGGCTCCACATTGGGCGGTAACAGTACCTG
Organism: Diceros bicornis minor; assembly: GCF_020826845.1. NCBI lineage: Eukaryota > Metazoa > Chordata > Mammalia > Perissodactyla > Rhinocerotidae > Diceros > Diceros bicornis. The sequence continues at coordinate 2,689,984 of NC_080763.1, read as the reverse complement.
CCCCATGTGTTTGTGAAGATGAAATTCAATAATACATATAAAACATCTTGCATGATATTGAGAATGTAGTATGTATTCAATCAATATTTGTTTTATGTCCTTAATATAAATGACTTTATACCTGTAAATACACATTTATTAAACTTTCTTTCACTGTTGGGCATTTGTATTAATCACGATATTTGTTTATTTTTTTAAAAAGTAATGCAGAATACACATTGATTTGTTTCCTTTAGATAAATAACCAGAAGTAGTATTTGCGGGCCCAAACTATAACTTCATGCTACATATTAGCATGAGGCATTCTGCAGTGGTCAAGCAGGTGTTAATTTCCGTGAGCGCTGTCCCTGCCCTCAGTTTCACGGTAACCTTGCCTACATGGACCATTTACCTCTTGTCAACTCCATATTCACTAGAACTCTGACAAATCAAAGGTTATCTTATTAGATATTTGTTTCATTACTCTGCATGGGAAACTACCTCATATCTTTGTTTACAACTTTTATGCTCATCACTTTAAATAAACCCGATTCCAATAAGTGGCTTTTTTTTTTTTTTTACTGTAATGGATGGAAAAACTCCTAATCTTTTGACTGTTTTTATTATTTATCTACCCTTCAGTATCAAATACGCTAGTAAATGATAGGTAAGAAAATCTTATGAAATAATTAACTCACCAAATTATCAAACAAGTGAGCAAATTGCAAACTTATTATGTGATAATCACTTTCCCAGTAGTTCTGGAACTATGAAGCTGAACAAGATGCGGTCTTTTCCTTACAGGAATAAACAACCCAGAAGAGGAGTTAGAAGTGAAAACATAAGCTTACAAGCAGACGATCCAGCCGATGATCCTCCTGGGGGAGGGAGGCCGGGCCAGGTAGAGAGCTCCGGCACCCACGCAGTGGGCAGCTGGCGATCCAGGCCCAGGAGGGCATTCGGCCAGCAACCAAGGCGGTTACAGCAGCGTCCCAGGTAGCCGCCCCCTCCTCTCAGGCTGGGGAGCTGGGGGATGGGGTGGGGCGGGGGGCGGGGCTGCTGTGCACAGCGGAGCCGTCAGGCGGGCTGGGGCTGTACCCCGGGCCAGGGCGGGGCCTGGGTAGGGGAACCTGCCCAGAGGCCATCAGAGTCCAGGTGCGCTGGTGATCAAGTGGATGGTGGATGGCGACCTGGCATGGGTGAGACATGCATACTCCTGAGCCATGCCAACAACTCCTTCCTGGGGGAGGGAGTGCCCACCTTCTTTCATCACTACACAGTCAGCCTCCTGGGACTCTATGACATAGCCGGACAGGAAGACTGGGATCATCTGAGGCCTTTATCTTATCCAAGACTCATGTCTGCCTTATATGCTTCTTTGGTAAATCCAGCTGCATTTCAAAATGTGAGAGAGGAGTGGGTACCAGAATTTCGGGAAGCCTCTAAGGGCACTGCAGTCTTCTCCCCAAACTGCCATTTGCAGGCTGAGTGGAGAACGGGTGTTCTTCAGTGAATCTGAGGGAATGCCTCTCAGAGAAGGCTGTAGCTGCAGTGTGTCCTGGAAGTTATGTGTAAGAGATCCTTAAGACCTGGAGCGGAGGGAGTTTCTGCAGTGTTAGCTCCAGGTATGGAAGAGAGGGATAGTTTGGCTTGGCTCTACGGATAAGACTCTAAGGGCTCTGCAGTCTTCTCCCCAAACTGCCACTTCACGCTGAGTGCATGAGAGATTGCACACAAATCTGGGAGTGATTTCATACATAACAGTGGATGTCACATCACAGTGAAGAATATGACTGCCATCACACACAGTGGGAGTGATATCACACAATCTGAGAGATGTGACAGGCTATCCTAGTGTTATCACACTCAGGGTGTAGGATGTCACAAAATGGTTGTGATGACACACATAAGGATTGGAGTGATGTCACACACACACTGTTGGAGTGGTGTCAAACACACTATCAGAGTGATGTCACATTCGATTGGTGTGATGTCATATGCAATACTGGCAGTGATACCACACATAATGACGGTTGGGGTATCATATGCTAATTAAGGTTGATGTCACACACAATTGATGTGATGTGACACACAATGAGGATGTTGTCACACACACACATGTGGTGTGATGTCACCCATAACCATGTGTGTCATGTCATGCGTAAGGATGGGAATGATATTACATGCACACAATGGGAGTGATGTCACTATTTAAAGTGTGAGTTATGTCACAAGGGACATCTCAACGATGTCACATATAGCAGTGGGAGAGTTGTCAAACAATTCATATGATGTCACACATAATGGGAGTGATGTCACATATAAACATGTGAATAATATAACAAAGGACATGTGATTGATGTCACACATATGTGTGAGACATGTCACACTATTGGTGTAAAGTCATACAACACAACAGGCATGATATCTTACGTAACAGAGAGATGTCAGTCCAGATATATGAGTAAAGTCACAGAAACACTATGGGAGTGATGTCACAACACTAGTAGAGTGATGTCCTCGAGAATTAGTGTGATGTCACATGGAATATTGGGAGTGACATCACACATAACAATAGCGATTTCATATGCTAAATTGGACTGATGTCACACACAATTGGTGTGATGTCAACATATGGAAATGATGTGACACACACCATAGGAGCGATGTCATACACAAAAATTTGAGTTATGTCATAAAAAAATGTGAATGGTGTCACAGATATCAATGAGTGTGTTTTCACACACAAATGTGAGCCCTGTCACACATACACCACTAGTGTGATGTCACACATTGAGTGATGTCAAACACACAATGTCAGTGAAGGCACACATCAACCTTGTGATGTCACAGACAATGAGAGTAGTGTTTCTCATGAAAACGAGTGTGCATTCACACATAACAATGAAAGTTAAACAAAACACACAAGTGGGATTTAAGTCAGAGTAAAATGTGAGAGATTTCACAGAAATGTGGGTGTGATTTCATACATAACAGTGGCTGTCACATCACAGTTAAGAGTATGCCTACCGTCACACACAAGGGAGTGATATCACACAATTTGAGAGATATGACAGGCTATACTAGTGTTATCACACTCAAAGTGTGTGATGTTTCCAAATGGGTATGATGTCACATATAATGAATGGAGTGATGTCACACATAAATTGTGAGTGATGTCACACACAGCGTTGGAGTGATGTCAAACTATCAGAGTGTTGTCATACTCCCTTGGTGTGATGTCATACATAATACTGGGAGTGACACCAACATAATAATGGTTGGGATATCATATGCTAATTAATGTTTATGTCACACATAATTGATGTGACACACAGTGAGGTTGTCACACACACACAAGTGGTGTGATGTCACCCATAACCCTGTGTGTCACGTCACGCATAACAATGGGAGTGATATCACATGTACACAATGGGAGTGATGTCACAGTTTAAAATTTGAGTTATGTCACTACAGACACATCAAGGATGTCACACGTAGTGGGAGTGTTGTCACACAATTCATTTGATGTCACACTTAATGGGAGTGATGTCACACATAAACATGAGAGTAATATCACAAAGGGCACGTGAATGATGTCACACATATGTGGGAGTGATGTCACACTATTGGTGTGATGTCATACAACACAACAGGTGTGATATCACACATAACAGAAAGGTGTCCCCCAAAATATGTGAGTGAAGTCACAGAAACACCCTGGGAGTGATGTCACAACACTAGTAGAGTTATGTCTTCGAGAATTAGTGTGACATCACATGGAATATTGGGAGTGACATGACACGTAACAATAGCCATTTCATATGCTATATCGGAGGGATGTCACACACAATGTGCGTGATGTCATACATAAAAATGTGAGTTATGTCACAAAAAATGTGAATGGTGTCACACATGTCAATGGGTGTGTTTTCACACACAAATATGAGCACTATCACACATACACAATTGGTGTGATGTCACACAGACATTGAGTGATGTCAGACACACAATGTGTGTGAAGGCACACACCATCCCGGTGAAGCCACAGACATTGGGAGTGGTGTCTCTAAGGAAAAACAGTATGCATTCACACATAACAATGAGTGTTACACAAAATAAACAAGTGGGATTTGTCAGAGTAAAATGTGAGAGACTTCACAGAAACCTGGGAGTGATTTCATACGTAACAGTGGATGTCACATCACAGTTAAGACTATGACTGCCATCACACAATGGGAGTGATATCACACAATTTGAGAGATGTGACAGGCTAACCTAGTGTTATCACATTCAAAGTGTGTGATGTCCCAAAATGAGTGTGATGTCACACATAATGATTGGAGTGGTGTCACACACAAAATGTGAGCGATGTCACACACACACCATTTTAGTGATGTCAAACACACTATCAGAGTGTTGTCACACTCAATTGGTGTGATGTCATACATAATACCTGTGAGTGACATCACACATAATAATGGTTGGAATATCATATGCTAATTAAGGTTGATGTCACAAACAATAGATATGATGTGAAAAAAATGAGGAAGTTCTCACACACACGTGGTGTGATGTCACCCATAACCATGTGTGTCACGTCACGTATAAAGAAGGGAGTGATATCACATGCACACAATGGGAGTAAAGTCACACTTTAAAATGTGAGATATATCACAAGGGACACATCAATGATGTCACACATAGCAGTGAGAGTGTAGTCACACAATTCATATGATGTCATACATAAGTGGAGTGAAGTCACACTGTTGTTCTCATGTCATACAACACAACACGTGTCATATCTCTCATAACAGAGAGATGTCACACAAAATGTGAGTGAAGTCACAGATAAACCATGCGAGTGATGTCACACAGGCAGAGTAATGTCCTCGACAAATACTGTGAAGTCACACAGAATATTGAAGCAACATCAAAAGTAAAAATAGCGATTTCTTATGCTAAATTGGATTGATGTCACACATAATTGGTGTGATTTCAACATATGTGAATGATGTGACACGCACAATAGGAGTGCTTTCATACATAAAAATATGAGTTATGTCGCAAAAATATGTGAATGCTGTCACACATATCAATGGGTGTGTTTTCACATACAACTGAGAGCCTTGTCACACATACACCATTGGTGTGATGTCACAGTCACATTGAGTGATGTTAAACACAAAATGTGAGTGATGGCATACACTAAACTGGTGATGTCACAGACAATGGAAGGGGTGTCTCTCATGGAAATGAGTGTGAATTCACACATAACAATGAGAGTTACAGAAAAACACAAGTGCAATATGTCAGAGTAAAATATGAGAGATTTCACAGAAACCTGGGAGTTATTTCATACATAACAGTGGATGTCACATCACAGTTAAGAATATGACTGCTGTCACACACAATGGGAGTGATATCACACAATTTGAGAGATGTGACTGGCGATCCTAGTGTTATCACACTCAAGGTGTGTGATGTCCCAAATTGGGTGTGATGTCACCCATAACAGTGGGAGTGATGTCACACATAAAATGTGAGCGATGTCACTCACACCATTGGAGTGACGTTAAACACACTATCAGAGTGATTTCACACTCAATTGGTTTGATGTCATACATAATACTGGGAGTGACACCACACATAATGGTTTGATATCATATGACAGTTAAGGTTGATGTCACTCACAATTGATGAGACACACAAGGAGGATGTTGTCACACACACACAAGGGGTGTGATGTCGCCCATAACCATGTGTGTCACATCACACATAAAAAAGTGTGTGATATCACATGCACACAATGGGAGTGATGTCACAAGTTACACGTCACTGTTGTCACAGATAGCAGTGGGATTGATGTCACACTACTTATGTGATGTCACACATAACAATGGGAGTGATGGCACACATAAACATATGAGTAATATCATAAAGGACACATGACTGATATCACACATAAGCTGTTGATAGTCTACACTCAAGCTTTCTGTCCAATATGTTGAAAGAGCACTTCTGCTGAACTCAGCTTGCCAGTAGCTATAGGGAAAATACTCTGAGAGCTTTTATACTTTTCACTACAAATGGTACAGATTTTCTGTAACATGCATTCAATGAAAGTACAGTGTGAAGAAAAACTGCTTTTTTTATCTATTTATGATCATCTTAAAAAGTGCCTTTTCAAAGGTTGCAGTTCACGTCTTTCATTCAGGCTTTCTCACATATGGAATGAAAGAATGTACTCATTGAACTTGGTTTGCCAATAGCTGTTAGGGAGCATCTTCCTATGAGAGGGTTTAAACTTTTCACTGTACAAGGAAGAGAATATCTATAAGATCCATTTATGAAAAGCACAGTGTGGAGAAAAACTCTTGCTTGTACCTGTTTAGCATCTGCACTGAAAGTACTTTTTCAAACATTGCAGCTCACGACCTTTACTCAGACTCTCTCTCACATTAAATGAAAGAATGTTCTTACTGAGCAAAGGTTGCCATTAGCTGTAAGTAAGATCTTCCCATGACAGCTTTTAACCTTTTCACTACTGCTGGGAGAAAATATCTATAATACCCATTGAAATAATATACACAGTGGAAAAAAACTCATTTTAGTTATTGAGGATCATCTTGATGAGTGAATTATTTAATCATTGATCTTCATGGCCTACACTCAGGCTTTCCCTCAAATATAATGAAAGAACACCCGTTCTGAACTCAAGAGCCCTGTAGCTGTAAGTCACCTCTTCTTTGGAGGGCTTTTAAGCTTTTCACTACAGCTGGCAGAGAGTATCTATAACAGCCATAAAATGAAAGTCAAGTGTGGAGAAAATCTCTGGCTGGTATGTGTATAGGATCCCCCTGCAAATTGCCTTTTCCATCATTGTAGTTAACGACGGTCACTCAGGCTCTCTCTCCTATGTAATGCAAGAAAGTACTTGCTGAACTCAGCTGGTAAGGAGCTTTAAGCAGGATCCTCCTTTGAGAGCTTGTAAACTTTCACTGCAGCTGCATGAGAATATCTGTAACATCCATTCCATGTAAGTTCTCTGTGGAGGAAAACACTTCCATTTAGCTTTTTAGGATCATATTGTAAAGTGCCTTTCATCTTTGCAGTTCATTGCATTCACTCAGGCTTCCTTCCTGACATAAAAAAAACACCCCCGCTAAACCTACTTTGCGTGTAGCTGTTAGGAACACCTTCCTAGGAGAGTTTCCACTTTTCACCACAGCTCGGAAAGAATCTGTATCACATCCATTCAATGAAAGTACACCGTGAAGAAAACTTCCTCTTGTAAGTGTTTATGATCATCTTCTTAAGTGGCTTTAAATACACTGCAGTTCAATCTGCAATCAGGGTCTCACTAGCATATCATGATCCACTATTGCTTAACACAGGTTGCCAATATCTGTCAGTAACATCTTCACATTAGAGGATTTAAAATTTCAGTACAATTGGGAGAGGGTGTCTATAACATCCATAAAACGAAAGTCCAGTATGGATAAAATTTCTTGCTTCTATCTGTATACGACTATCCTGGTAATTGCCTGTCTTGACATGAGTACAGCCATATTTGGCCGCTCCATTGACCTACAGCCACCAGCACAAAAAGAAATATAAAAGCTGCTTTCTGCATGGTGGGAACTGGCCCTTCTCCCATGGAGATAGTTGCAATGTGTAAAAATTTCAAGGCCCTTTGGGTGCCGCAGCCTGGGACAGACTGGCCATCTGTGCCAGGCTGGGATGATAACCAGAGAAAACAATGCACGTACACAACTACTGGGCTGGAACGATAGCCAGGGGGCTCAGTGCTTGTACACCACTGATAACTATTTGTGCATGGGAACACTAAATGCTTGTTATGTAAACTCTGTAACTGCTTATATAAACTGCTGAAAACCGAGGCCTGGTGAGAGTTCCACCTGTGGAAGGGACACCTTGCCCAGGACGTGTGATTCCCACCCACCCGTGTCAATTAAAGGGACTCTCCTGGCAGTGGGGCATGGATGTTGTGAGTAATTGATTTATTGTGAAGTAATTGATCTGATGTGTTCTCTTTTCGGTCAACCTGGTGTTTCTCTTTCCAGTTGATTTGTGTCATTTCCCTTCAGTCAATCTGATGTTTCCCTTTCCGATGAAGCTGATGTTTTTCCCTCATATTTTGTGACCTATTCAAATCTGCCGCTATCTCAGCCGATCTGGTGTTTCCCTTTCCAATCGAGCTGGTGTTTTTCCCTCTTAATATTTGACCTATTCAGATCTGTTTGCAGACTATTGCCTTTACTAACCTCTATATAATAAAATATACCTTCAGTCCATTAGTTTGGAGTGAAAAGTTTCTTTTACATCTCCGATCGAATCCTCCAAACCTCTCATAACATTGCCTTTACCAACGTTGCAGTTAACGACCTTCAATTAGGAATTCTTTCCAATGTAAAGCAATAAAGTTCTTGCTGAACTCTGCTTGCAAGTACTTTACAGGAGTATCTGCCTGAGAGCTTTTAAACTTTCCACTGCAGTGGGGAGAGTATTTCTCTAACATCCATTCCATGCACCTACTCCGTGGTGAAAAACTCTTAAATTTAGCATTTTAGGATATGTTAAAGTGCCTTTTCCTCTTTGCCCCTCATTGCTGGCACTGAGGCTGCCTTTCCAATGGAAAGACAAATCACCACTGCTCAAAGAAGTTTGAAAGTAGTTGTTAGGAACAACGTCCTATGACAGCTTTTAAACTATTACTACAGGTGGTGCAGATTATCGTTACCATCCATTCAATGAAAGTTGACTGTTCAGAGCAACTCCTGCTTGTAGGTGTTTAGGATCATCTTGAGAAGAGTCTTTTAATTACTACAGTTCAATCTGCATTCGGGGTCTGAGTAGCGTATCATGACGAACACTATTGACTAACACAGGTGGCCAATATCCGTAGGTTACATCTTCGTGTGAGAGGTTTTACAGCTTCATTACAGCTGGGGGAGAGTATCTATAGCATCCATAAAATGAAAGTCAAGTGTGGAGAAAATCTCTTCCTTGTATCTATATAGGATCATCTTGCAAATTGCCTTTTCCCTCTTTGCAGTTAATGATCTTCACTCAGGCTCTCTCTCCCAAGTCATGCAAGAAAATGTTTGCTGAACTCAGCTTGCAAGTATCTCTGAGGGGGATTCTCCTCTGAGAACTATTAAACATTTCACTGCATCTGGCAAAGAATATCTCTAATATCCATTCCGTGAACATACTCTGTGCAGAAAAACTCCTCCTTTTAGGTATTAGGATCACATGGTAAATTACCTTTTCCTCTTTGCTGTTCATTGCCTGCAATGATGTTTCCTGCTGTATGTAGAGACAAAATACCACTGCTCAACCAATTTTGCCAGTAGCTGGTAGGAACATCTTCCTATGTGAGCTTTCAAAGAATTACTACAGGTTTTGCAGATTATATTTAACATCTATTCCATTAAAGTTGACTCTTCAGAGAAACGCCTGCTAGTAGCTGTTTAGGATCATCCTGAGAAGAGACATTTAATACACTGCAGTTCAATCCACTTTCAGGGTCTCACGAACATACCATGACAAACACTATTGCTTAACACAGGTGGCCTATATCTGTAAGTAACATCTTCATCTGAGATGTTTGAAAATTTCAGTACAGATGGGAGAGAGTATCTATAACATCCATAAAATGAAAGTGAAGTGTGGAGAAAATCTGTGGCTTGTCTCTTTATAGGATCCTGCTGCAGATTGCTTTTACATCACTGCAGTTAAAGACCTTCACTCAGGCTCTCTATCCCATGTAATGCAAGAAAGTGTTTCCTGAACTCACCTCGCAGGAATCTTTAAGGACGATCCTCCTCTGAGAGTCGTAAACTTTTCACTGCAGCTAGGAGAACATATCTATTACATCCATTCCATGTAAGTACTCTGCGGAGGAAAACACTTGCTTTTAGCTTCTTTGGAGCATGTTGTCAATTACATTCTCATCTTTGCATTTCATTGTCTGCACTCAGGCTTCCTTCCCCATGTAAAGAAAAAACACCACTGCTAAAACTACTCTGCCAGTAGCGGTTAGGAACACCTTCCTATGAGAGTTTAAACTTTTCACCACAGCTCAGAAAGAAGCTCTATCACATCCATTCAATGAAAGTACATCGTGAAGATAACTTCTTCTTGTAAATGTTTAGGATCATCTTCCTAAGTGACTTCAAATACACTGCAGTTCAATCTGCACTCAGGGTCTCACTAGCATGTCATGATGAACACTATTGCTTAACACAGGTGGCGAATATCTGTTAGGAACATCGTCATTGGAGAGGTTTGAAAATTTCAGTATTTGGGAGAGAGTATATATAACAGCATAAAATGAAAGTCCAGTTTGGAGAAAAATCTCTTGTTTATATCTGTATAAACAGATATAAAATTTTCAGGGTTATCCTGAAAATTGCCTTTTACATCATTACTGTTAATGACCTTCACTTAGGAATTCTCTCCTTGTAATGCAAGAAAGTTCTTGATGAACCCAGCTTGCAAGTATCTTTAAGGAGCACCTTCCCCTGAGAGCTTTTAAACATTCCATTGCAGCTGGGAGAGAATGTCTATAACATCCATTCCATGAACGTTCTGTGTGGTGGAAACATCTTCCTTTTAGCTTTTTTGGATCACATATTAAAGTGCCTTTTCCTCTTTGCCGTTCATTTCCTGCACTGAGGCTTCCTTCTCGCAGGAAAGACAAAACACCACTGCTCAATGAAGTTTACCAGTGGCTGTTTGAAACTTTCCTAGGAGAGCTTTCAAATTACCACTACATGTTTTGCAGACCATCATTAAGCTCCATTCAATGAAAGTTGACTCAGAGAAACTCTGCTTGTAGCTGTTTAGGATCATCTTGGGAAGAGACTTCGAATACACTGTAGTTCAATTGGCATTCAGCTTCTCAGTAAAATATCATGACGAACACTATTGCTTATCACAGTTGGCCAATATCTGTAAGTAACATCTTCATATGAGAGGTTTTAAAATTTCAGTACAGCTGGGAAAGTGTATCCATAACATCCATAAAATGAAAGTCAAGTGTGGAGAAAATCTTTTGTGTGTATCTGTATAGGACTATTCTGAAAATTGCCTTTTGCAACATTGCAGTTAATGACCTTCACCCAGGCTCTCTCTCCCAAGTCATGCAAAAAATGTTTGCTGAACTCAGCTTCGAAGTATCTTTAAGGAGGGTCTCCCTCTGAGAGCTTTTAAACTTTTCACTGCAGCAGGGAGCGAATATCTGTAACATCCATTTCATGACTGTACTCTGTGGAGAAAAAATTCTTCCTTTTAGCTTTTTAGGATCAGATGGTAAAGTGCTTTTTCCTTTTTGTCGTTCGTTGCCTGCACTGAGCCTCCCTTCCCAATGGAAATACAAAACATCCCTGCTCATGACGTTTGCCAGTAGCCATCAGGAGCATCTTCCTAGGAGAGCTTTCAAAGGATCACTACAGGTGGTGCAGATTATTGTTATGACAATTCAATGAAAGTTGACTCTTCAGAGGAACTTCAGCTCATGACTGTTAAGGATCACCTTGAGAAGAGACTTTTAATACACTGCAGTTCTAACTGCATTCAGGTTCCCACTAGCATATCATGATGAACCATATTGCTTAACACAGGTGGCCAAAATCGGAAAGAAACATCTTCAAATTAGAGGTTTTAAAATTTCATTACTGCTGTAAGAGAGTACATCCATACTATGAAAGTCAAGTTTGGTGAAAATCTCTTGCTTGTATCTGTGTAGGTTCACCATGCAAATTGCCTTTTCCCTCATTGCATTTAATGGCCTTCACTCAGCTCTCTCTCCAAAGTAAAGCAAGAAAGTGTTTGTTGAACTCAGCTTGCAGGGACCTTTATGTATGATCTTCCTCTGAGAGCTGTTAAACTTTTCAATGCAGCTGAGATGGAATATCTATAACATACATTCCATGCAATTACTCTGTGGAGGAAAAAATGTCTTTTTAGCTTTTTAATATCATATTGCAAAGTGCCTTTTCATCTCTGCAGTTCATTGCCTGCATTCAGGCATCCTGCCCAATGTAGAGACAAAACACCTCTGTAAACCTACTTTGCCAGTTGCTACTAGGAGCACCTTCCTATGAGATTTTAAACTTGTCACCACAGCTGGGAAAGAAACTCTATCACATCCATTCAAGGAAAGTACCGTGTGAAGAATACCTTTTCTTGACGTTTTTTAGAATCGTATTCTTGAGTGACATTAAATACATTGTAGTTCAGTCTACATTCAGGGTCTCACTAGTGTATCACTATCAACACTATTGCTTAACACAGGTTGCAAATATCTGTTAGCAATATCTTCATATGAGAGGTTTTAAAATTTCAGTACAGCTGGGAAATCGTGTCTATAACATCCATAAAATGAAAGTCCAGTGTGAAGAAAATCAGTGGCTTGTATCCGTATAGGATCATCCAGCAAACTGCCTTTTACATCACTGCTTTTAAAGACTTTCACTCAGGCTCTCTCTCCAATGTAATGCAAGAAGGTATTTACTGAACTCAGGCTGCAAGATTCTTTAAGGAAGATCTTCCTCTGAGAGCTTTTAAACATTGCACCGCAGCTGGGAGAGCATATCTGTAACATCCATTATGTGTAAGAACACTGTGAAGAAAAACACTTCCTTTTAGTTTTTAAGGATGATATTTTAAAGTGCCTTTTCATCTTTTCAGTTCATTGCCTGATCTCAGGCATCCTACCAAAGGTAAAGACAAAACACCCTTGATAAACCTACTTTGCCAGTAGCTGTTAGGAACACCTTCTTATGAGAGTTTCAACTTTTCACCACAGCTCAGAAAGAAGCTCTCTTGCATCTATGCAATGAAAGTACAGTGGGCATAAAACCTCTTCTTGTACCTGTATAGGATCACCTTCATAAGGACTTCAAACACACTGCAGTTCAATCTGTGTTTCAGGATCTCACTAGCATATCATGATGCACACTCTTGCTTCATACAGGTTGTCAACAGCTGTTAGTAACATATTCATATGAGAGGTTTTAAAATTTCAGTCGTGCTATGAGAGTATGTATAGCATCCATAAGATAAAAGTCTAGTTAGAGAAAATCTCTTGCTTGTATCTGTATAGGACTGTCCTGAAAATTGCAGTTCCAGCATGTCAGTCAACAGCGTTCACTTAGGAATTCTCTCCCTTGTAATGCAGGAACGATATTGCTGAACTCTGCTAGCAGTTGCTTTAGGGAGGATCTGCCTCAGAGACCTTTTATGCCTTCCACTGCAGCTGGGAGAGAATATCCCTAACATCCATTCCGTGAAAATACTCTGTGGAGAAAAACTCTTCCTTTTTTCTTTTTAGGATCATATGTTCAGGTGCCTTTTTCTCTTCACTGTTCATTCCTTGCGCTGAGGCTTCCTTCTCAATGTGGAAACAAAACACCACTGCTCAACCAAGTTTGCCAGTAGCTTTCAGGAACATCTTCCTATGACAGCTATCACTACAGGTGGTGCAGATTATCTTTACCATCCATTCAATGAAAGTTGACTCTTCAGAGAAACTCCTCCTTGTAGCTGTTTAGGATTATCTTGAGAACAGAATTTGAATACACTGCAGTTCAGTCTGCACTCAGGGTCTCACTAGCATATCATGATGAACAATTTTGCTTAACACAGGTACCCAATAACTGTAAGTAACATCTTCATATGAGAGGTTTTGAAATTTCAGTACAGCTGAGAGAGAGTATCTATAGCATCTGTGAAATGAAAGGCCAGTGTGGAGATAATATCTTGCTTGCATCTGTAGAGGACTCTCCTGAAAATTGCCTTTCCCAACATTGCTGTTAACGACATTCACTTGAGAATTCTCTCCCCAGGGCCTGCCCAGTGGTGCAAGCAGTTGGGTGTGCATGCTCCATTTCAGTGGCCTGTGGTTTGCAGTTTCTAATCCCCGGGCACGCACCAACGCACTGCTTGCCACGGCATGCTGTGGTGGCGTCCCATATAAAGTAGAGGAAAATGGGCACAGATTTTAGCTCAGGGCCAATCTTCCTCAGCAAAAAAGAGGAGGATCAGCATCAGATGTTAACTCAGGGCTGATCTTTCTCACCAAAAAAAAAAAAAAAAAAATAGAATTCTCTCCCATGTAATGCCAGAAAGTTCTTGCTTAACTCTACTTTCAAGTAGGTTTGAGGAGGATCTACCCCTGAGAGCTTTTAAACTTTCCACTGCAGCTGGGAGATAATATCTATAATACCCACCTAATGAACATACTCTGTGGAGAAAAATATTTCCTTTTAGTTTTTGAGGATCATAATGGAAAGTACCTTTTCTTCTTTTTGGTTCGTTGCCTGCACTGAGGCTGCTTCCCAATGGAAAGACAAAATACCACTGCTCAAACACTTTTGCCAGTAGCAAGGAAGGAAAGAACTTCTTGCCCTGTCTCTCTTCCTTCCAGCAAATGAGGTCCACCTTGCTTAACCAGGTTTGGAACATATTGCCATTTCGGGCCTTGAGAAGGAATATCACATTCCTTTGAGAAGGCACTTTCTGATCCTGGGTTCTAAAGAGAGCTCTAGGAACAAGTTTGTAAATGAGTGGCCATGATTACTAGAACTTAGCTAAACTATGTATAACACCCATTGCTGGAAATAACTTCATGCCCAATCTCTCTTCCCTCCATCTCATAAGGATCAGAAACCTAAAACAGGTATGTAACAGAATGTCATTTCTGGCCTTGAGATTGAATCTCAAATTCCTTTGAGAGGGCACTTTCCGACCCAGGCTTGTAAGTAAATGTCTAGAAATGACTTTTTATATGAGTGGCAATCATTACTACAGCTGAGCTAAACTATGGATAACACCCATTTCTGGAAATATCTTCATGCCCAATCTCTCTTCCTTACAGCTCTGAAGGATTACATTCCTAAACCCAGGTTTTGAACATATTGCTCTTTTGAGCCTTAGGCAGGAGTATCACATTCCTTTGAGAAGGCACTTTCTCATCCCAGCGTGTAAGGAGATGCCTAGGAACAAGTTAGTATATGAGTGGCAATCATCACTACAGCTGAGCTCAACTGTATAAAATACCCATTCCTGGAAGTATCTTTGTGCTCAATCTCTCTTCCTTTCAGCTCGTGAGAATCACCTTCCTAAACCAAGTTTAGAACATATGCTATTTCAGTCGTTGAGAACAAATCTCACATTCCTCTGAGAAGACACTCACTGATAACTTCTTGTAAGTAGATGTCTAGGAACAAGTTTATATTGGAGCATCAATCATTACTACAACTGAGTTAAATGATTTATAGTTCCATTCCTTGGAATAACTTCATGTATAAACTCTCTTAATTCTAGCACTAAGCAATACTAAACTAAACCAGTTTTGGACCATATTGCCATGTTGGGCCTTGAGAAGGAATCTCATAATCCTTTGAGAAGGCACTTTCTGATCCCAGATTATAAGTAGATGTCTAGGAACAAATTTGTATATGAGTGGCAAACATTACTACCACTGAGCTAAGCTATGTATAATACCCATTCCTGGAAATAACTTTGTGCCTCATCTCTCTTCCTTCCAACTCATAAGGATCACAAAGCTAAACCAGGTTTGGAACATATTGCCATTTCATGCCTTGAGAAGAAATCTCACATTCCTTTGAGAAGGCACTTTCTGATTCTGTCCAGAACATTGACGTCTAGGAACAAGTTTGTATATGAGTGTTAATCATTACTATAGCTGAGCTAAACGGTGTATAACAACCATTCCTGGAAATACTTTGTGCCTCATCTCTCCTCCTTCCATCTCATAAAGATCACAAACATAAACCAGGTTTCCAACATCATGCCATTTCAGGCCATGAGAATGAATCTCACACTTCTTTGAAGCCACTTTTTTTTTTTTATAATTTTTATTTATTTATTTATTTTTTTCCCCCAAAGCCCCAGTAGATTGTTGTATGTCATAGCTGCACATCCTTCTAGTTGCTGTATGTGGGACACGGCCTCAGCATGGCCGGAGAAGCGGTGCATCGGTGCGCACCCGGGATCCGAACCCGGGCCACCAGCAGCGGAGCGTGCATACTTAACCACTAAGCCATGGGGCCGGCCCTGAAGGCACTTTCTGATCCCTGCTTCTAAGTAGATATCCAGGAACAAGATTCTATATAAGTGCCAATCATTACGACAACTGAGCTATTCTATGAATAACATAAATTCCTGGAAAAAAACTTCATGCTCAATCTCTTTTACTTCTAGCTGGTAAGTACCACCTTCTTCAATGAAGTTTGGAACATATTGCTGTTTCAGACCTTGAGAAGGAATATCAAATTCCTTTGAGAAGTCACTTTCTGATCCTGGGGTTATGTAGATGTCTAGGATCAAGTTTGTATATGAGTGGCAATCATTACTACACCTGAGTTAATCTATGTATAAATCCATTCATGAAAATATCATCATGCCCCATCTCTCTTCCTTCCATCCAGTAAGGATCACAAACCTAAGCCAGGTTTGGAACATATTGTGATTTTGGGCCCTGAGAAGGAATCTCACATTCCTTTGCAAAGGCACTTTCTGTTCCCGGCCTGTATGTAGATCTCTATGAACAAGTTTGCATATGAGTGGCAATCATGACTACAGGAGCTAAAGTATGTGTAACAGCCATTCCTGGAAATCACTTTGTGCCTAATCTATCTTTCTTCATCTCATCAGGATCAGCTTGCTCAACCATTTTTGGAACATCATGCTACTTCGGGCCTTGAGAAGGAACCTCATAGCGTACAGCCACATGGCATAGTGGTTAAGTGCATGCCCTCTGCTGCTGGTGGCCCAGGTTTGGATCCTGGCCACGTAACGACACGCTGCTTGTCAGGCCATGCTGTGGTGACATCCCACATAAAGTAGAGGAAGATCGGCATGGATATTTGCTCAGGGCCAGTCTTCCTCAGCAAATAGAGGAGGACTGGCATGGATGTTAACTCAGGGCTGATCTTCCTCAAAAAAAAAAATAAAAAAAGAGAAGGAACCTCATATTCCTTTCAGAAGGAGCCTTCTTATCTCAGCTTCTAAGTAGAAGTCTAGGAACAAGTTTGTATATGATTGACAATCATTACTACAGCCGAGCTAAACTGTGACTAACAGCCATTCCTGTAAATAACTTCGTACCCAATCTCTCTTCATTCTGGCTCGTGAGGACCACCTTCATCAACCAAGTTTGGAACATAGTGCCCTTTCGGGCCTTTAGAAGGAATCTCACATTCTTTTGAGAACGCACTCTCTGATACCGGCTTCTAAGTAGATATCTAGGAACAAGTTTGTATAGGTGTGGCAGTCATTACTACAGCTGACAAACTAGGTATAACATCCATTCCTGGAAATAACTTTGTGCCTAATCTCTCTTCCTTCCATCTCTTAAAGATCACAAACCTAAACCAGATTTGGACCATAATGCCATTTCAGTCCTTAAGAAGGAGACTCATATTGCTTTGAGAAGGAACTTTCTGATCCTGGCTTTCATGTAGATGTCTAGGAACAAGTTTGTATAGGATTGGTAATCATTACTACAGCTGAGGTAAACTTCGTATAACATCCATTCCTGGAAGTTACTTTGTGTCTAATCTCTCTTTCTTCCATCTCGTAAAGATCACAAACCTAAACCAGATTTCAAACATATTGCCATTTCGCACCTTGAGAACAAATCTCACATTACCTTGAGAAAGCACATTCTAATCCTGACTTCTAACTAGATGTCTAGGAAAAACTTGGTATATTAGTTTCAATCATTAGTAGAGGTGAGCTATACTATGTATAACACTCACTCCTGGAAAAAACTTTGTGCCTTATCTTGCTTCCTTCAATCATGTAAGGATCACAACACTAAACCTGGTCTGGTAAATAATGCCAATTCGGGCATTGAGAATGAATCTCACATTTCTTTGAGACGGCAATTTCTGAACATGGCTTGTAAGTAAATGTCTAGGAGCAAGTTTGAATATGAGTAGTAATCATTACTACAGCTGGGATGAAATATATATCACCTATTCCTGAAAATAACTTGGTGCCTAATCTCTCTTACTTCCAGCTCGTAAGCATCACCTACTTAAACCAGTTTTGGAACATATTGGCATTTCGGAAACTGAGAAGGAATCTCACATTCCTATGAAAAGGCACTTTCTGATCCAGGCCTATATGTACATATGCAGGAACACGATTGCAAATGAGTGACAATCATTATTAAAGCAGAGTTAAACTATGTATAAGACCTATTCCTGGAAATAACATTGTGCATATTCTCTCTTCCTTCCATGTTGTAAGGATCACCTTCCTCAACCAGGTTTGGAACATAATGCCATTTCTGGACCTGAAAATTAATCTCACATTCCTTTGAGAAGGAAATTTCTGATGCAGGATTCTAAGTAGAATTCCATGAACAAGTTTGTATATGAGTGGCAATCATTCCAAAAGCTTAGCAGAAGTATGTGTAACGCCCATTCCTGGAAATAAATTTGTGCCTAACCTCTCTTCCTTCCATCTTGTAAGGGGGAAAAACCTGAACCAGGTTTGTAGCATAATACCATTTTGTGCCTTAAGAATGAATCTCGTACTCCTTTGATAAGGCACTTTCTGAACCCCCTTGTAAATAAATGTCTAGGAACCAGTTTCTATATGAGTGGTAATCATTACCACAGCTGAGCTAAGCTATGTATAACACCCATTCCTGGACATGACTTCGTGCCCAATCTCCCTTCCTTCCAGCTGCTACAGATCTCCTTCCAAAAACAGGTTTATAAACAGGGCCATGTAGGGCCTTTAGACAGGATCATTCTCAAATGCCTTGGAGAGCACAATTTCTTCTCCTGGATTGAAGGTAGACGGTATGAAACATCTTTGTATCTGAGAGGCATTCATTACTACAGCTGTGTTTAACTATGTATAACAACCATTCCTGATAGTAATTTCATGCCCAATCTGTCTTCCTTACCGCTCCTAAAGATTGCCTTCCCAAAGCAGGTTTTGCACAGGGCCATGTAGGGCCTTGAGAGAGAATCTCACACACATGCCTTAGAGAAGGCACTTTCTTAACCTGGCTTGTAAGTAGATGGTAAGAAACATCTTTCTATCTGAGTGGCATCACTACTACAGCTGAGTTAAACTACGGATAACACCAGTTCCTGGAACTAAGTTCATGCACAATATCCTATTCCTATCCTTCTTGTGCCTAAGGATTACCATCCTAAAGGTGGTATGGAACCAGAACCATGTAGTGCCTTGAGACAATCTTGCTCACGATCCATAGAGAGCGTACTTACTGATTCTAAGTAGATGGTTAGGAACATGTTTGTATCTGAATGGCAAGAATTGCTACAGCTGAGCTAAACTAAGTATAACACCCATTTCTGGAAATGACTTTGTGCCCAATCTCCCTTCCTTCCAGCTCCTAAGGATCGCCTTCATAAAGCAGGTTTGGAAACAGGGCTGTGTAGGGCCTTGAGACAGGACCACTCCCAAATGCCTCAGACAACACACTTTCTTTTTTTTTTTTTATTGATATTTTAATGGTTTCTAACATTGTGAAATTTTGGGTTGTACATTTTTGTTTGTCCATCACCACATATATGACTCCCTTCACCCCTTGTGCCCACCCCCACCCCCAGTGCCCTGGTAACCACAGTCCAGTTTTCTCTGTCCATGTGTTGGTTTATATTCCACATATGAGTGAGATCATACAGCAGACAACACACTTTCTACTCCCAGCTTGTAAGTAGATGATAAGAAACATCTTTGTATCTGAATGGCAGTCATTACTATAGCTGAATTTAACAAAGTATAACACCCATACCTGGAAGTAACTTCTTACACAATCTCCCATCATTCCACCTCCTAAGAATCTCCTTCCCA
Source organism: Diceros bicornis minor (assembly GCF_020826845.1). Taxonomy (NCBI): domain Eukaryota; kingdom Metazoa; phylum Chordata; class Mammalia; order Perissodactyla; family Rhinocerotidae; genus Diceros; species Diceros bicornis. Next base: position 2,670,109 of record NC_080763.1, on the reverse strand, counting down.
AAGAAGGTTTTGCACACGTCCATGTAGGGCCTTCAGAGAGAATCTCACTCACATGCCTTTGAGAAGGCACATTCCTATCCTGGCTTGTAAGTAGATGGTAAGAAACATCAGTCTGTCTTTGTGACAATCACTACTAGAGCTGAGTAAAATTATGGTTAACACCCATTCCTGGAAGTAACTTCATGTCCAACCACTTCCTTCCAGGTCCTAAGGATCGCCGTCTCAAAGCAGGTCTGGAAACAGGACCGTGTAGTGCCTTGGGACAGCATCTCACTCACAAGCCATTGAGAGCGCATTTTGTCATACTGGATTCTAAGTAGCTGGTTAGAAACATGTTTGTACCTGAGTGGCAGGCATTACTACAGCTGAGCTAAACTAAGTTTAACTCCCATTCCTGGAAATTACTTTGTGCCCAATCTCCCTTCTTTCTAGCTCCTAAGGATCACCTTCCTAAAGCAGGAATGGAGACAGGGCCATGTAGGGCCTTGACACAGGATCACTCTCAAATGCCTTAGAGAACAGAATTTTTTATCCCGAGTTGGAAGTAAATGGTTAGAAACAGCTTTGTTTCTGAGTGGCAATCATTACTACAATTTAGTTAAACTATGTATAAGACCCATTCCTGGAAACAACTTCGTGCCCAAACTTCCTACCTTACAGGTCCTAAGCATCAATTTCCCAAAGAATATTTTCTGCAAAGTCATGTATGGCCTTGAGAGAGAATCTCACTCACATGTCTTAGAGAAGCACTTTCTTATCCTGAGTTGTAAGTAGATGGTAAGAAACATCTATGTATCTGAGTGGCAATCAATACTACATCTGAGTTAAACTACATATAAGACCCATTCCTGGAAACAACTTCACTCCCAAGCGTCCTTTGATCCAGCTCCTAAGGATCGCCTTCCCAAAGCAGGTTTTACAAAGCGTGATGAAGAGCCTTGAGAGACAATCTCAGCTTCATGACTTAGAGAAGGGATTTTTTTATCCTGTCTTGTAAGTCGAAGGTAAGAAATAACTTCCTATCTGATAGGCAATCACTACTAGAGCTGAGTTGAAATATAGATAACACCCATTCCTAGAAGTAACTTTATGCCTCATATCCCTTATGTACAGCTCCTAAGGATCATCTTCTCGAGGCAGGTTTGGAAACAGGACTGTGTAGATCCTTGGGAAAGAATCTCACTAACACGCCTTAGAGAATGCACTTTCTTCTGCTGGCTGGTACGTAGATGGTTAGAAACACCTTTTTTTTTGAGTGGCAATCACTACTACAGCTGAGTGAAATATGTATAAGACCCATTCCTGGAAGTAACTTCATGCTCAATCTCCCTTCCTTCCAACTCCTAAAGACCGCCTTCCCAAAGCAGGTTTGGAAACAGGACCGAGTAGTGCCTTGAGATAGAGTCTCACTCACAAGCCATAAAGAATGCACTTTCTGATACCGGATTCTAAGTAGATTGTTAGGAATGTGTTTGTATATGGTGTGCAAGCATTACTACAGCTGAGCTAAGCTAAATATAACACCCATTCCTGGAAATAACTTTGAGTCCAATCTCTCTTCCTTCCAGCTCCTAAGTATCACCTTCCTAAAGCAGGTTTGGAAACAGATTTTTGTAGGGCCTTGAGAGAGGCCCACTCTCAAATACCTCAGAGAACACACTTTCATATCCAGAGTTGTAAGTAGATGGTTAGAAACATTTTTGTTTCTCAGAGGCAATCATTACCACAGCTGAGTTAAACTAAGTATTACACCTATTTCTGGAAATATTTTTGTGCCCAAACTCCCTTCCTTCCAGCTCTTAAGGACCACATTCTCAAAGCATGTTTTACTAAGGGCCATCTAGGGCCTTGAGAGAATCTCACTCACATGCCTTAGAGAGGGCAGTTTCTTATCACGGCTTGTAAGTACATGGTAAGAAACATCTCTCTATCTGTGTGGCAATCACTACTACAGCTGAGTTCAACAATGGATAACACCCATTTCTGGAAGTAACTTCATGCCCAATCAGCCTTCCCTCCAGCTCCTATGGGTTGCCTTCCCAAAGAAGGTTTTGCATCATTCCATGTAGGGCCCTGAGAGAGAATCTCTCTCACATGCTTAGAGAAAGCACACTCTTATCCTGGCTTGTGTGTAGACGGTAAGAAACATCTTTGTATTTGAGTGGCAATCACTACTACAGCTGAGCAAACTATGGATAACACCCATTCCTGGAAGTATCTTCATGCCCAATCTCCTATCTTTCCAGCTCCTAACGATCACCTTCCCAAAGCATGTTTGGAAACAGGACCATGTAGTGCCTTGAGACAGAATCTTACTCAAAAGCCTAGAGAATGCATTTTTGGATACCAGATTCTAAGTAGATGGTTAGGAACATGTTTGTATCTGATTGGCAAGCATTACTACAGCTGAGCTAAACTAAGCATAAGACCAGTTCCTAGAAATACCTTTTTTCCCAGTCTGCCTTCCTTTTATCTCCTAAGGATAGTCTTCCTAAGGCAGGTTTCAAAACAGGGCCATGTAGGGCATTGAGACAACACCACTCTCGAATGAGTTAGAGAACACACTCTCTTATCCCGGAATTTAAGTAGATGATTAGAAACATGTTTTTTTTTCCTGAGTAGCAATCATTAGTAAAGCTGAATTAAACTATGTATATGAGCTATTCCTGATATCAACTTCGTGTCCAATCTCCCTTCCTTCATACTCCAAAGGATCACCTTCCCAAACCAGGTATCGCACACGGAAGTGAAGGGCCTTGATAGAGAATCTCACTCACATGCCTTAGAGAAGGTCCTTTCTTTTCCTGGCTTGTAAGTAGTTGGTAGGAAACATTTTTGTATCTGAGTGAAAATCACTACTGCAGCTTAGTTAAACGATGGATAACACCCATTCCTGGAAGTAACTTCATGCCCAGTCTCTCTTCCTTCCACCTGCTAAGGATCACCATCCCAAAGCATGTTTGGAAACACGGCCGTGGAGTTCCGAGAGACAGGAACACTCTCAAATTCCTTAGAGAACACACTTTCTTCACTCGGTTTGTAAGTTGACAGAAAGAAACGTCTTTGTATCTGAGTGTGAATCATTACTGGAGTTCAGGTTAAGGTTTAGGTTAGAGTTCGGGTTAAGGTTAGGGTTCGGTTTAGGGTTACGGTTAGGGTTAGGTTTCTTGTTAGGGTTAGCGTTACTGTTAGGGTTAGGGTTAGGGTTAGAGGGTTATGGTTCGGGTTTGGGTTTGGGTTAGGGTTAGGGTTACCCTTTAGGGTTAGGGTTAGTGTTCGTGTTAAGGTTATGGTTCGAGTTAGGGTTAGGTTTCTTTTCTTTCTTTCTTTTTTTTTTTTTTTGGTGAGGAAGATCAGCCCTGAGCTAACATCCATGCTAATCCTCTTTTTGCTGAGGAAGACCGGCCCTGAGCTAACATCTGTTGCCAATCCTCCTCCTTTTTTTTTTTTTCCCTTTTTCTCCCCAAAGCCCCAGTAGACAGTTGTATGTCATAGTTGCACATCCTTCTAGTTGCTGTATGTGGGATGCCGCCTCAGCATGGCCAGAAAAGCGGTGTGTCAGTGTTCGCCTGGGATCTGAACCCCGGGCTGCCAGTAGCGGAGTGTGTGCTCTTAACCGCTAAGCCACTGGGCGGACCCCTAGGTTTAGGTTTAGGGTTAGGGTTCGGGTTAGGATTAGAGTTAGGGTTTGGGTTCTGGTTAGGGTTAGGGTTCGGTTAGGGTTAGGGTTCGGTTAGGGTTAGGGTGCAGATTTGGGTCAGGGTTAGGGTTAGGGTTAGGTTTCAGGATCTGGTTTGGGTTCAGTTTCGGGTTGTGGTTCAGATTAGCATTCGGGTTCATGTTTGGGTTAGAGTTAGTGTTAGGTTTTGGGTTAAGGTTAGGGTTAGGGTTACAATTACTGTTAGGTATAGGGTTAGGGCTATGGTTTTGTTAAGGTTAGGGTTAGAGTTAGGGTTCTGGTTCTGGTTCAAGTTAGCATTACAGTTAGGGTTAGGGTTCTGTTTAGGGTTCAGGTTAGGCCTAGGGTTAGGGTTCAGGTTAGGATTAGGGTGAGGGTTGGGTTTAGGGTTGATGTTAAGGTTAGGGTTAGGGTTAGCATTCTGCTTAAGGTTTTGGTTAGGATTAGGGTTAGGGTTAGGGTTCAGGTTAGGGTTAGGGTTATGGTTAAGGTTAGGGTTAGCATTCAGGTTAGGGATAGGGTTAGTGTTCTGGTTAGGTTTAGGGTTAGAATTAGGGTAAGGGTTAGGGTTGGGGTTAGGGTTAGTGTTTGGGCTATGGTTACTCTTCAGGTTAGAGTTAGGGTTGGGGTTAGGTTTAGGGTTGGGCTTAGTGTTGGTGTTAGGTTTCGGATTCTGGTTCGTGTTAGTGTTGGGGATAGGTTTCAAGTTAGGGTTAGGGTTAGGGTTAGGGTTAGGGATGGGGTTAGGATTAGGCTTGGGGATTGACTTAGGGTTAGGGTTAGGGTTAGGTTTATGGTTTGGGCTCGGCTTAGAGTTCGGTTTCTGGTTTGGGTTAGGGTTAGGTTTCGAGTTAGGTTTCCAGGTAGGCTTGGGGTTCAGTTTAGTTTTAGTGTTAGGGTTCGTGTTCGAGTTGGGGTCCTTGTTAGGTTTTGGGTTAGGGTAAGTGTTAGGTTTAGGTAGGGTTAGGGTTAGTTTTCGGATTAGGGTTAGGGTTAGGTTTCGTGTTCGGGATCGCGTTAGCATTAGTCTTAGCATCGGGTTAGGGTTAGGGTTAATGTTAGGATTAGATTTTGGTTTAGTGTTGGGCTTAGCCTTATATTTCGGGTTAGGTTTAGGGTTAGGGTTTAGGGCTGGTGTTAGTATTAGGGTTGGGTTCGGGTTCGGGTTCAGGTTAGGCGTAGGGTTCGGGTTAGGTTTAGGGTTAGGGTTAGTGTTAGGTTGCAGTTAAGTTTAGGGTTAGGGTTAGCATTACTGTAATGGTTAAGGTTAGGGTTACGGTTGGATTCTGGTTAGGGTTATGGTTAGGGTTCTGGTTAGGGTTGGGGTTAGGTTCAGGTATGGGCTTGTTTTAGGATTAGCATTAGCGTTAGGGTTTATGGTTAGAGTAAGGGTTAGTTTTAGGGTTTGTGTTCAGGTTAGGGTTAGGGTTACGGTTAGGTTTCAGATTAGGGTGAGGGTTAGTTTTAGTGTTAGGGTTAGCATTCGGGTTAGGGTTAGGTTTAGGGTTCTGCTTCGGAATCGGATTAGGGTTAGGTTTAGGGTTAGTGTTAGGGTTCTGTTTAGGTTCTGTTTAGGGTTAGGGTTAGGGTTCAGGTTCGGGTTAGGTTTCGGGTTGAGATTAGTGTTAGAGCTAAGGTTAGGGTTAGTGTTTGGGTTTGGGTTAGATTTAGGGCTAGGGTTTGTGTTAGGGTAAGGTTTAGGTTTCCAGTTAGGGTTAGGGTTAGGTTTATGTTTAGGGTTAGTGTTTGGATTATGGTTAGGGTTAGGTTTCATTTTCGGGGATGGGTTACGGTTATGGTTAGGGTTAGGGTTATCGTTGGATTAGGCTTTGGTTTATGATTAGGGCTAGGGTTTGTGTTCAGGTTAGGTTTAGGTTTAGGATTACGGTTTGGGTTAGGGTTCGGGTTAGAGTTAGGGTTAGCATAAGGGCTAGGGTTAGGTTTATGGTTGGGTTCAGGTTAGGCTTAGGGTTATGGTTTGGATTAGGGTAAGGTTATTGTTAGTGTTAGGTTTTGGGTTAGGTTTAGGGTTAGGGTTAGCATTACTGTTAGGGCTAGGGTTAAAGTTGGGTTCCGGTTAGGGTTAGGGTTTTTGTTCGGGTTAAGTTTCTGTTTAGGGTTATCTTTAGGGTTCGAGTATATGTTCAGTTTAGGGTTAGGTTTAGGTTTAAGGTTAGGGTTAGGTTTCAAGTTCAGGTTCGGGTTAGGGTTTGGGTTAGGGTTATGCTTATGGTTATGGTTAGGGTGAGGTTTAGTGTTAGGATTAGTGTTCAGGTTAGGGTTAGTGTTAGGGTTAGGGTTTGGCATCAGGTTAGGGTTACGGTTAGGGTCGTGTTAGACTTCAGGCTAGCATTAGGGTTAGGGTTCCATTAAGTTTTGGTTAAAGTTAGTGTTAGGGTTGGGTTTTGGGTTAGGATTAGTGTTAGGGTTACGTTTAGCGTTAGCATTAGGTTTAGGGTTATCCTTAGGGTTCGAGTTATATTTAGGGCCACAGTTAGGTTTAGCATTGTGTTCGGGTTAGGGCTATGGGTAGGGTTAGTGCTAGTGTTTGGGTTAGGGTTTGGTTTAGGGTTAGGGTTCGGGTTAGGGTTCTGGTTATGTTTAGATTTAGGGTTACAGTTAGAGTTAGGGTTTGGGTTCTGGGTAGTGTTCGGTTTCGAGATCATGTTAGGGTTACAGTTAGGGTTCGGGTATGTGTTAGGGTCCGGGTTTGGTTAGTGTTTGGGTTACCTTTTGGCTTATGGTACAGGTTAGTGTTAGGTTTAGAGTTCGGGTTCGGGTTCGGGTTCGGGTTAGGTTTAGAGTTAGGGTTCGGGTTCAAGTTAGGGTTAGGTGTAGGGTTCAGTTTAGTGTTAGGGTTAGAGTTGGAATTAGGGTTAGGGTTAGGGTAAGTTTTAGGGGTAGGGTTAGGGTTCATGTTAGGGTAAGTGTTAGGTTTAGGTTTAGGGTTGGGTTTAGTGTTCTGATTAGAGTTAGGGTTAGGTTTTGTTTTTGGGATCATGTTAGGGTTAGGGTTAGGTTTGAGGTTCGGGTTCAGGTTAGGGTTAGCATTAGGTTTTGGTTTAGGTTTAGGGTTAGGGTTAGGGTTAGGGTTACAGTTAGGGTTACGGTTAGGTTTACCGTTAGGGTTCTGGTTATTGTTTGGGTTCAGGTTCGCTTTAGGGTTAGGGTTAGGTTTCTGGTTCATGTTAGGTTCCGGTTTCAGGTTCGAGTTATGTTTAAGGTTAGGGTTATGGTTCTGGCTAGAGTTAGGGTTAGGGTTAGGGATAGGGTTGGGGGTCGGTTTAGGGTTAGTGTTTGGTTAGGGTCCTATTCAGGCAGGTTAGTGGCCAGGTTAGGGTGAGGTTAAGGGTGAGGGTTACAGTTAGGTTTAGGGTTATGGTTATGGTTAGGGTTGGGTACGAGTTTGGCTTCAGTTATGGTTAGGGTTATGCTTGGGGTTAGGCTTAGGGATAGGGTAAGTGTTAGGGTTAGTTTAGGGTTAGAGTTATTGTTCATATTAGGGTTAGTGTTAGGTTTCATGTTCAGGATCTGGTAAGGGTTAGGGTGAGGGTTAGGCTTAGGGTTTGGGTTAGGGTTAGGTTTAGGGTTATGTTTAGCATTCGGGTTCCGGCTCGAGTTCAGTTTAGGCTTAGGCTTAGGGTTAGGGTTGGTTTCAGGGTTAGGGTTCGAGTTATGGTTAGAGTTTGAGTTAAGTAGGATTAGGGTTAGGGTTTGGGTTAGGGTTAGGGTTAGAGTTCCGGTTCAGGTTAGGGTTTGGGTTCGGATTAGGTTTAGGGTTAAGGTTACGGTTTGAGTTAGAGTTAGGGTTCTGGTTAGGTTAGTGTTAGTGTTCTGGTTAGTGTTCGAGTTCAGTTTTGGGTTATGGTTAGTTTTAGGGTTCGGGTTCCTGTTAGGGTCAGGGTTCACCTTGGAGTTAGGGTTAGGGTTAGGACTAGGGATAGAGTCATGGTTAGGGTTCGGGTGTCACTCTCAGGTTACTGTTAAGTCTCTCACATTTTACTCTGACTTAAATCCCACTTGTGTGTTTTGTGTAACTCTCATTGTTTGTGTGAATTGACACTCATTTTCCTTAGAGACACAACTCCCAATGTCAGTGACATCACCAGGTTGTTGTGTGACTTCACATGCATTGTCGGATATGGTTACGGTTAGAGGGTTGAGGTTTAGGTTAGGGTTAGTGTTAGTGTTAGATTTAGCATTCGGGTTTGGGTTAAGGTTCGCTTTTGGGCTAGGGTTAGGGTTAGGTTTAGGGATTGGGTTAGGGTTAGTGTTAGGGTTAGGGCTAGTGTTTGGGTTCGGGTTTGGGTTAGTGTTAGAGTTAGTTTTAGGTTCAGGGTTATAGTTAGGGTTAGGGTTCAGGTTAGGGTTATGTTTAGGTTCATGGTTAGAGTTAGGGTTAGGGTTCGGGTTAGTGTTAGGCTTCAGGTTAAGGTTAGGGTTAGGGTTCGGGTTAGTTTTGGGTTCAGGTTAGGGTTTGGGAGAGGGTTATGGTTTAGGGTTAGGGTTAGAGTTCGGGTTAGGGTTAAAATTATGTTTAAGGTTATGGGTAGGGTTATGGATAGGCTTAGGTTTAGAGGGTTAGGCTCTACGTTAGGATTAGGGTTAACGTTAGGGTTATGGTTAGGATTAGGTTTAGGGTTAGGGTTAGCATTAGCCTTAGGTTTTGGATTGGTGTTATGGTTTTCCTTAGAGTTATGGATAGTTTTGGTGTTTGGTTGGGTGATGTTTTGGGTTACAGTTAGGGTTAGACTACGGGTTAGGTTTAGGGTTCGTCTTAGGGTTAGGGTTAGTGTTAGCGTTCGGATTAGGGTTAAGGTTCTGAATCGAGTTAGCATTAGGGTTAGAGTTAGTGTTAGGGTTAGGGTTAGTGTTAGTGTTAGGGTTAGTTTTAGGGTTAGTGTAAGGGTTTGGGTTGGGTTAGGGTTAGTGTTAGTCTTAGGGTTAGCTTTAGGTTTATTGTTAGTTTTCGGGTTCTGGTTCGGGTTAGGGTTACGGTTCATGTTAAAGTTATGGTTCGGGTTCGGGTTAGGGTTAAGATTCGGGTTAGGTTTAGGGTTAGGGTTAGGGTTTGTATTGGTGTTCGGGTTAAGGTTAGGGTTAGTGATAGGGTTAGGGTTAGGGTTAGGGTTCTGGTTTGGTTTATGTTTCGTTTTAGAGTTAGGGTTAGGGTTCTGGTTCTGGTTAGTGTTAGTCTTTGGTTTAAGGTTAGATTTAGGGTTATGGTGAGGTTTAGTGTCTGGGATATGGTTGGGTTTGGGTTAGGGTTAGGGTTTGGGTTAGGATACGTGATAGGTTACCCTTAGGGTTCAGGTTCGCGTTAGAGTTAGGGTTCTTGTTTGCGTTAGGGTTAGGGTTCGTGTTAGCCTTCGAGTTAGGGTTAGTTTTCGGATAGAGTTAGGGTTAGGGTGTGGATTTGCATTATAGTTAGTGTTAGGGTTAGGATTAGGGTTCGGATTATAGATATGGTTATGGTTAGGTATAAAGTTTGAGGTTTCAGGTTCACTTTAGGGTTAGGGTTAGACTTTTAGGTTAGGGTTAGTGTTAGGATGAGGGTGAGGGTTCTGGTTCGGGTTAGGGTTAGGGTTTGGGTTCGTATTAGGGTAAAGGCGAGGGTTCGTGTTAGGGTTAGGGTTAGGTTTCATGTTAAGGTTAGAGTTAGGGTTAGGGTTAGGGTTTGGGTTAGGGTTTAGGGTTAGGGTTAAGGTTAGGGTTAGGGTTTGGGTTACAGTTAGGGTTAGGGTAAGGGTTAGAGGATTAGGGTTTAAGTTAGGGTTAGGGCAAGGTTAGGATTAGGTTTCGCCTTAGGGTTGGGCTTAGCCTTATCTTTCGGGTTAGGGTTAGGGTTAGTGCTGGGGTTAGTGTTAGGGTTGGGTTCGAGTTGGGTTAGGGTTAGGGTTTGGGTTAGGTTGCAGGTTAAACTTAAGGTTAAGGTTAACATTACCGTGAGTGTCAATGTTAGGGTTATGGGTGTATTCTGCTTAGGGTTAGGTTAGGGCTCAGGTTAGAGTTAGGGTTAGGGTTATTGTTAGTGTTAAGGTTAGGGTTACAGTTAGGGTTAGGGTTAGGGTTCTGGTTAGGGTTTGGGTAAGGTTTAGGGTTAGGGTTAGGGTTAGGGTTTGAGTAAGGTTTAGGGTTAGGGTTAGGGTTAGTGTTAGGTTTAAAGTTAGGGTTAGGGTTACAGTTAGGTTTAGCTTTAGGGTTCTGGTTAGTGTTCGGTTCGGGTCCAGTTTATTGTTAGGGTTGTGGTTCGGGTTCATGTTTGGTTTAGGTTTCAGGTTCAAGTTATGTTTACTGTTAGGGTTAGGGCAGGGTTAGGTTTAGGTATCGTTTATGGTTAGGGTTCGGGTTAGGATTTGGCTTATGGCTAGGTTTAGGGTTAGGGGTCGGTTTAGGGTTAGGGTTCTGATTTGGGTTCGGGTTAGTTTTCGGGTTAGGATTAGGTTAAGAGTGAGGGTTAAAGTTAGATTTAGGGTTAGGGTTAGTGTTAGGCTTTCAGTTTGAATTGGGATTCCGTTTATGGTTAGGGTTATGGATTGGGTTAGATTTAAGGATAGGGTAAGGGTTAGGGTTAGGCTTAGGGTTAGGATTAGTATTCGAATAGGGTTAGGGTTATGTTTCGTGTTCAGGATCAGGTTAAGGTTATGGTGAGGGTTATGGTTAGTGTTAAAGGATTAGGGTTTAAGTTAGGGTTAGGGTTAAAGTTAGAATTAGGTTTTGGTTTAGGGTTGGGCCTAGCATTATTTTTCGGGTTAGGTTTAGGTGTAAGGTTAGGGCTGGGGTTAGTCTTAGTATTGGGTTCGGTTTAGGGTCAGGGTTAGGGTTCGGGTTAGGTTTAGGATTAGGATTAGCGTTAGGTTGCAGTTTAAGTTTGGGGTTAGTGTTAGCGTTACCCTAACGGATAAAGTTAGGGTTATGGTTGGATTCCTGTTAGGGTTAGGGTTAGGGTTAGGGCTCGGGTTAGGTTTCAGGTTAGGGTTAGGGTTAGTGTTATGGTTAGCATTAGAACCAGAGTCAGGGTTCTGGTTATGGTTAGGGTTAGGTTTAGGGTTAGGGCTGGGTAAGGGTTAGTGTTAGGGTTCTAGGTAGGGTTAGGGTTAGGTTTCGTGTACAGGCTCAGTTTAGGGCTCGGGTTAGGGGTAGGGCTTATGGTTAGAGTTAGGGTTTGGGTTTGGGTTAGGGTTAGGATTATGCTTCTGAGTAGGTTTAGGGTTAGGTTTACTTTTAGGGGTAGTGTCTGGATTATGGTTAGGGTTAGGGTTTGGGTTAGTGATTGGGTTAGTGTTCAGGTTAGGGTTAGCGTTAGGTTTAGGGTTAGGTATTGGGTTAGAGTTAGGGATAGCGTTAGGGTTCTGCTTAGGGTTAGGCTTAGTGTTGGGTGAGGGTTAGGTTTAGGCTTGGGTTCGGGTTAGGTTTAGGTTTAGGGTTAGTGTTCGGGTTATGTTAAGGTTAGGGTTAGGGTTAGGTTTCGGGTTTGTTTAGGGTTAGATTTAGAGTGACTGTTGAAGTTAAGATTAGGATTATGGTTGGGTTCCAGTTAGGGTTAGTGTTATGGTTCAGGTTAGGTTTCTGTTTAGGGTTATGGTAGGGTTCGGGTATGGGTTCGGTTTAGGGTTAGGGTTAGAGGTAGGGTTAGGTTTCAAATTTGGCTTCGGGTTAGAGTTCTTGTTAGGGTTATGGTTATGGTTAGGATTAGGGTTAGGTTTAGTGTTAGGATTAGAGTTTAGGTTAGGATTAGTGTTAGGGATCGGGTTTGACATCATGTTAGGGTTAGGGTTAGGGTCGAGTTAGACTTCGGCTTAGTGTTAGGGTTAGGGTTCTGGTTAGATTTTTGGGATAGGGATAGTGTTAGTTTTGTGGTTCGGGTTTGGGTTAGAGTTAGATTTTGTGTTTTCTTTGGGTTAGAATTAGGTTTAGTGTTAGGGTTAGGGTTAGGGCTAGGGTTCGGGTTAGGTTTATGGTTCGGGTTAGAGTTTGGATTCGGGTTCTTGTTTGGGTTGGGGATAGGGTTAGGTTTAGGTTTAGAGTTAGGGATAGGTTTAGGGTTAGGCTTCAGGTTCAGGTCAGGGATAGGTTTATGGTTCGGTTTAGTGTTAGAGTTCGTGTTCGGGTTTGCCTTTAGTTTAGGGTTAGGTTTGGGGTTCAGGTTATGGTCCTGGTCAGGATTACGGTTAGTGTTAGTGTTAAGGTTCTGGTTCTGGTTGGGGTTAGGGTTGGGGTTAAGGTTCAGGTTAGGGTTAGGATTAGTATTCGGGCTCAGATTCAGGTTATGGTTCTGTTTAGGGTTAGGGTTCAGTTTCAGGTTCGGGTTCAGGTTAGGGTTAGTTTCAGGGTTTGGGTTCAGGTTAGTGTTAGGGTTGGTTTGGCTTATGGTTAGGGTTACGCTTAGGGTTCAACTTATGTTTAGGGTTAGCGTTAGGGTTCGGGCTCAGCTTAGAGTTAAGTTTCTGGTTCGGGTTAGAGTTAGGGTTCTGGTTAGGTCTAGGGTTAGGGTTAGGGTTAGTTTTAGGGTTTGGGTTTGTGTTAGGGTAAGTGTTAGGTTTAGGTTTAGGGTTAGGGCTAGTGTACAGATTGAGGTTAGGTTTAGTTTTCGGGTTTAGTATGGGGTTAGGGTTAGGATTAGGGTAGGGTTAAGGTTAGGGTTAGGTTTTGGTTTAGGATTGGGCTTAACATTATCATTCGGTTTAGGTTTAGGGTTTGGGTTAGGGCTGTGGTTAGGGTTAGGGTTCGGTTCGGGTTTGGGTTAGGGTTCACGTTAGGGTTATTGTTATGGTTAGGGTTATGTTTCAGTTTATGATTAGGGTTAGGGTTAGGGTTACCATTAGGGTTACGGTTGGGGTTATGATTGTGTTCCAGTTAAGGTTAGGATTAGGGCTCAGGTTAGGGTTTGGGTTAGGGTTAGGGTTTGGTTTAGGATTAGGGTTAGGGTTAGAGTTCAGGTTAAGGTTAGGTTAAGGGTTATGTTAGGGTTAGGGTTTGTGTTAGGCTGAGAGTTAGGTTTAATGTTAGGTTTCTGGTTAGGGTTCAGGTACAGGTTCGGTTTAGGGTTAGGTTTTGGGTTGGGGTTACGGTTTGAGTTCGGTTTCTGGTTAGGGTTAGGGTTAGGCTTAGGATTAGGGTTAGGTTTAGTGTTATGATTTGTGTTCAGGTTAGGGCTAGGGTTAAGCTTTTGGTTTGGGATCGGTTTAGGGTTAGGGTGAGGGTTGTGTTAGACTTTGGGTCAGTGTTATGGTTAGAGTTCTGGTTATATTTTGGGTTAGGGTTAGGGTTAGGTTTAGGGCTTGACTTAGGGTTTGGGTTTGGGTTATGGATTGGGTTAGGGTTAGGGTTCAGTTTAGGTTTAGGGTTAGGGTTCCTCTTAGGGTACTGTTAGGGTTTGGGTTAGAGTTAGGTTTCAGGATAAGGTTCGGGTTAATGTTAGGTTTAGGGTTATGGTTCAGGTTAGGTTTAGTGTTAGGGTTGGTGTTAGAGTTAGGCTTAGGGTTAGTGTTCTGGTTAAGGTTAGTGTTGGTTTTCAGGTTAGGGTTCAGGTTGGGTTTAGTGTTAGTGTTAGAGTTTGTGTTAGGGTTAGATTTAGGGTTAGTTTAGGTTACATTAAGAGTTAGGGTTCGTTTTAGCATTAGGGTTACGGTTAGGTTTAGGTTTAGGTTTTGGGTTAGTGTTCAGATTATGGTTAGAGTTAGGGTTTGGGTTCAAGATCCGGTTAGGTTTAGTGTTAGCATGGGGTTATGGTTCGGTTAGGTTTTGGGTCAGGGTTAGGTTTAGAGTTAGGTTTTGGGTTGGGGTTCGGATTCGGGTTAGAGTTAGGGATAGTGTTACTGTTCGGGTTAGGGTTAGGGTTAGCGTTAGAGCTAGGGTTAGGGTTAGGGTTGGGTTCGGGTTAGGGTTAGGGTCCGGTTAGTTAAAGTTAGGCTTAGGGTTAGGTTTAGGGTTAATGTTAGGGTTAGGGTTAATTTTATGTTTGGGTCTGGTTAGAGTTCAGGTTAGGTTTCTGGTTAGGTTTGTGGTTAGGGTTTGGGTATGGGTTTGTTTTAGGGTTACTGTTAGGGTTAGGGTCAGGGGTAGGGTTATGGTTCGAGTTCGGGTTCTGGTTAGGGTTCGGGTTAGGTTTATGTTATGGTTATGCCTAGGGTTAGGTTTATTGTTAGGGTTAGTGTTCAGGTTAGGGTTAGGGGTAGGGTACGGGTTCGGTTTTGGGTTAGGGTTAGCGTTTGGGTTCGTGTTAGGGTTAGTGTACGGTTTAGGGTTAGGCTTAGGGTATGGGTTAGTTTTATGTTTAGGCTTCGGGCTATGGTTAGGGATATGGTTAGGTTTAGAATTAGGGTTCGGGCTGGGGTTAGGGTTAAGCATAGGGTTCATGTTAGGGTTAGGGTTAGGGTTGGTGTTAGGGTTAGGGTAAGTGTTAGTGTTAGGTTTAGGTCTCGGGTTAGTGTTCTGATTTGGTTTAGGCTTAGGTTTAGGTTTCAGGATTGGTAAGGTTTAGGGTTAGGGTTAAGTTTAGGTTTAGGTTTACGGTTAGGTTTAGCATTATTATTCTGGTTAGTGTTCGGGTTTGGGTTCAGTTTATGGTTAGGGTTATGGTTTGGGTTAGGGTTCGAATTCAGGTTAGGGTTAGGGTTAGGGCTCACGTTAGGGTCAGGTTTAGTGTTCTGATTATGGTTAGGGTTAGGTTTTGTGTTCGGGATCGGGTTATGGTTAGGGTTCAGGTTCAGGTTAAGGTTAGGGTTAGTTAATGGTTAGAGTTCTGGCTCAGGTTCGAGTTCGGTTTATGTTTAGGATTAGGGTTAAGTTCAGGTTTAGGCTTAGGGTTAGGGTTAGAGTTCAAGTTATGTTTAGAGTTAGGGTTATGTAGGGTTAGAGTTATTGTTCTGGTTCGGGTTAGTGTTAGGGTTATGCTTAGGTTTTGGTTTAGTGTTCTGGTTAGTGTTCGAGTTCAGTTTCGGGTTAGGGTTCGGGTTCATGTTAGGGTTAGGGTTCACATTCGGGTTAGAGTTAGTGTTAGGGATAGCGTTAGGTTTAGGGTTCAGGTGTCACTCCCAGGTTTCTGTGGTCTATCACATCTTACTGTGACTTAAATCCCACTTGTGTGTTTTGTGTAACTCTCATTGTTATGTGTGAATTTACACTCATTTTCCTTAGAGACACAACTCTCAATGTCAGTGACATCACCAGGTTGGTATGTGACTTCACATACATTGTCAGATATGGTTACCTTTAGAGGTTTAGGGTTTAGGTTATGGTTATGGTTATGGTTACTGTTAGAGTTGGTGTTCGGGTTCGAGTTCAGGTTAGCGTTAGGGTTAGGGTTAGTGTTTGGGTTAAGGTTACTTTTAGGGTTAGGGTTAGGGTTTGGGATTGGGTTCGGGTTCGGGTTATGGTTGGGGTTACGTTTAGGTTCAGGGTTAGAGTTAGGGTTCGGGTTAAGGTTAGGGTTAGGGTTCTGGTTAGGGTTAGGTTTAGAGTTTAGGGTTAGTGTTAGTGTTCAGGTTAGGGTTAGGGTTAGGGTTGTGGTTTAGGTTAGGATTATGGTTAGGGTTTGAGTTAGGGTTAGGGTTAGAATTTGGGTTAGGGTTAGGGTTAGGTTTAGGGTCAGGATTATTGTTGTCGTAGTGTTAGGTTGAGGGTTAGGGCTAGGTTTCCAGTTAGGTTTAGAGTTCGGGTTCGGGGTTGGATTCGGGTTCAGGTTAGCTTTAGGATTACGGTTTGGGTTAGGGGTAGGGTTAGAGTTCGGGTTAGGGTTAGTGTCAGGGTTCCGGCTTGAGTTCGGTTTAGGGTTAGTGTTAGGGTTAGTATTCGGGTTAGGGTTCAGGTTAGGGTTAGTCTTAGGGTTATTGTTAGGATTACCGATAGGGTTAGGGTTCAGTTTCAGGTTAGCCTTTAGTGTTAGGGTTAGGGTTATGTTTAGGGTTAGGGATAGGTTTAGTGTTAGGATTCGGGTTAAGGTTAGGGATAGAGTTAGTGTTGGGTTAGTGTTAGGGTTCAGGTTAGGATTAGGGTTCAAGTTAGGGTTCGGGTTTCTGTTCGGGTTCGATGTAGCGGTACAATTATGGTTGGGTTTGGGTTAGGGCTCGAGTTAGGGTTAGGTTAGGGTCGGGTTAGGTTTCGGGTGAGGGTTAGGGTTAGGGTTAGTGTTAGGTACGGTTAGGGTTAGGGTTAGGGTTCGTGTTTGCGTAGCGCATTAGAGTTAGGGTTCAGGTTAGGGTTTGGTTTAGGGTGAGGGTTTGGGTTAGGGTTAGAGTTTGGGTTAGGGTTAGGGTTAGCATTAGGGTTAGAGTTCGTGTTAGGGTTAGGGTTCGAGTTCAGTCTAGAGTTTGGTTTAGGGTTAAGGTTAGTGTCAGATTTAGGGTTAGGGTTAGGGTTCATGTTAGGGTTAGGATTTGGTTTAGGGTTAGGGTTAGGGTTAGGGTTAGGTTTAGGGTCCAGGTTATGGTTGGCTTAGGGTTAGGTTTCGGCTTAGGGTTCTGGTTACTGTTAGTGTTAGGGTTCGGGTTAGGGTTAGAGTTAGGGTTAGGGTTAGGGTTCGGTTTTGGCTTTGGGTTCAAGTTAGGGTTAGGGATAGGATTTGGTTCAAGTTAGGCTTCGGTTTAGTGTTATGGTCAGGGTTGATTAGTGTTTGCATTCCTGGTTGGGTTATGGTTACGGTTAGCGTTCAGATTAGGGTTAGAGTAAGGGTTAGTGTTAGGGTTAGGCTTAGGCTTAGGGATAGGGTTAAGGTTATTGTTATGCTTAGTGTTAGGCTTAGGGTTAGAGTTGAGGTTATAATTTGGGTTGGGGTTAGTAGTAGTGTTAGGTTTCGGGTTACGGTTAGGGTTAGGGTTTGTCTTAACTTTAGGGTTAGGGTTCGTGTTGGGATAATGGTTAGGGTGACGATTTGTGTTCGGGATTGGATTCGGCTTATGGTTAGGGTCGGGTTAGGCTTCGGGTTAGGGTTAGTGTTAGTGTTCGGGCAAGGACTAGGGTTAGGGTTAGCGTTACTGTTAGGGTTAGGTTTAGGGTTAGGGTTATGTTCCAGTTAAGGTTAGGGTCAGGGTTCCGGATAGGATTATTGATAGGATTAGGGTTAGGGTTAGGGTTTAGGTTACGATTAGGTTCAGGGTTCAGTGTAGGGGTTGAGTTAGTGTTAGGGTTAGGGTTAGGGTTGGGGTTAGGGTTAGGGTTCTGATTAGGGTTAGGGTTAGGGTTTGGGGTCTGGTACAGGTTCGGTTTATGTGTTAGAGTTCGGGTTATGTTTCAGGTTAGGGTTACGGTTTGGGTTAGCATTAGGGTGCAGGTTAGAGTTAGGGTTAGTGTTAGGGCTATTGTTCGTGTTAGGGTCATTGTGTCAGGGATAGGGTTCGGTTTCAGGTTCGGGTTTTGGTTAGGGTTAGATTTAGGGTTATGGTTAGGTTTCAGATTAGGGTTAGGGTATGGGTTAGTGTTAGGGTTAGGGTTCGGATTAGGGATCGGTATAGGTTTCCAGTTAGAGTTAGGGTTCGATTTTGGGTTAGGGTTCAGGTTAGGATTGCATTAGGGTTCGGGTTCGGGTTAGGGTTAGGCTTAGGTTTTGGGTTAGGTTTAGTGTTGCGTTAGGTTAGAGTTAGGTTTAGGTTTAGTGTTAGGGTTAGGGATAGGCTTAGGTTAGGTTTGGGATTAGGGTTAGAGTTAGGGTTAGGGGTAACTTTAGGGTTCTGGTTAGGGTTATGGCTCAGGTTAGGGTTAGGTTTAGCTTTAGGGTTAAGGGTTCATGTTAGGGTCTGGGTTTGGGTTCGGGATAGGGTTTTTGTTAGAGTTCAGGTTAGTTTTACGGTTAGGGTTAGGTTTAGTGTTAGGGTTAGTGTTAGAGTTAGGGTTAGGGTTCGGGTTAAGGTCAGGT
The DNA here is from genome assembly GCF_020826845.1 of Diceros bicornis minor. Classification (NCBI taxonomy): domain Eukaryota; kingdom Metazoa; phylum Chordata; class Mammalia; order Perissodactyla; family Rhinocerotidae; genus Diceros; species Diceros bicornis. The sequence continues at coordinate 2,652,578 of NC_080763.1, read as the reverse complement.
TTCATGTTAAGGTTAGGCTTTGGGTTCTGATTAGGTATAGTGTTAGGGTTAGGTTTATTGTTAGGGTTCGGATTAGTGTTCAGGCTAGGGTTCGGGTTTGAGTTCAGGTTAGGGGCAGTGTTATGGTTAGTGTTGGGTTAGGGTTAGGGTTAGAGTCCTGTCAGGATTACGGATAGGGTTAGTCTTAGGGTTTGGGTTCTGGTTGAGGTTAGGGTTAAGTTTAGCATTAGGGTTAGGGTTAGGGTTCGTGTTAGGGTAAGAGTTCAAGTTCAGTTTAGAGTTCGGTTTAGCGTTAGTGTTAGGGTTAGGGTTAGGGTTCGGGTTCGGGTTACCATTTGGGTTTGGAGTATGATTAGGGTTAGGGTTATGTTTTGGGTCAGGGTTATGGTTGGCTTAGCGTTATGTTTAGGGTTAGTGTTATTGTTAGGCTTAAGGTTAGGATTAAGGTTGGGTTCTGGTTAAGTTTAGGGTTAGGGTTCCGGTTAGGATTAGGGATAGGTTTAGGGTTAGGGTTAGGATTAGGGTTAGTGTTCAGGTTAGATTTAGGGTTAGTGTTAGGATTAGGGTTAGTGTTCAGGTTAGAGTTAGGGTTAGGCGTCAGGGTAGGTGTTGAGTTATTGTTAGGGTTAGGGTTACAGTTATGGTTCGGTTTAGTGTTAGAGTTAGGGATAGTGTTAGGGTTCAGCTTAGGGTTAGGGATAGGGTTAGGGTTATTGTTAGGGTTAGGGTTAGGGTTGTGCTCTGGGTTAGCGTTCAATTTAGGGTTAGGGTTCAGGGTAGTTAGTGTTGGGGTTAGGGTTGGGGTTAGGGTTAGGGTTAGGTTTAGCTTTGGAGTTTGTGTTCAGGTTAGGGTTACAATTATGGTTCGGGTTTCGGATCGGGTTAGGGTTAGGGTCAGGGTAGGGTTATGCTTCGCATTAGGTTTAGGTTTAGTGTTCGTTTTAGGGTTTGGGTTACAGTTAGGGTTAGGTTTAGGGTCAGGGCTAGGGTTCGGGCTATGTTTAGGGTTAGGCTTCTGGTTTGGGTTTGGGTTTGGGTTAGGATTAGGTTTAGTGTTAGGGTTTGGGTTAAGGTTAGGCTTAGGGTTATGGTTAGGGTTCGGTTTGGGTTACAGTTCAGGTTCGGGTTAGTGTTTCGGTTAGGGTTAGTGTTTGGGTTGGAGTTTGGGTGCGGGTTAGAGTTAGGGTTAGGATTAGGGTTATGGTTCGTGTTAGCGTTAATGTTAGAGTTAGAGTTAGGTAAGGGATAGAGTTCGTGTTCAGGTTCGGGTTTCAACTAGGGTTAGGTTTAGGTTTAGTGGTAGGATTATGGTTAGGTTTCGGGTTAGGGTTACTATTAGGAATAAGCTTAGGGTTAGGTATGGGGTTAGGGTTCAGGTTAGGGTTAGGGGTAACCTTAGGTTTCTGGTTAGGTTTATGGTTCGGGTTAGGGTTAGTGTTTGGTTTCGGGTTAGGGATAGGGTTAGGGTTAGGGGTTTGGGTTAGTGTTAGAGTTAGGGTTTGGGATGGGGTTAGGGTTAGGGTTCAGGTTAGTTTTACAGTTAGGGTTAGGTTTAGTGTTAGGATTAGGGTTAGGGTTAGAGTTAGGGTTAGGATTCAGGTTAGGGTTATGGTTAGGGTTCATGTTAAGTTTAGGCTTTGGGTTCGTGTTAGGGATAGGGTTAGATTTAGGTTTAGTGTTAGGGGTCGGGTTAGGGTTATGGTTCAGGTTAGGGTCCGAGTTTGGGTCAGGTTAAGGGTAGGGTTATTGTTAGTGTCGGGTTAGGGTTAGGGTAGGGTTCTGGTTCTGATTCGGGTTTGGGATAGCATTAGGGTTCGGGTTCAGGTTAGGGTTAGGATTGGTTTGGGTAGGATTTTGGTTTCGGGTTATGGTTCTGGTTCCGATTATGTTTAGGGTTAGTTTCAGGGTTCGGGTTCAGGTTAAGATTTTGGTCCAGATTCGGTTTAGGGTTAGGTTTAGGGTTCGTGTTAGCATAAGGGTTAGGTTTAGGTTTAGGGTTAGGGTTAGTGTTCAGATTAGGGTTCGGATTAGCTTTCTGGTTCAGGATAAGGTTAGGGTTAGTGTTAGGGTCGGGTTAGTGTTAAGTTTAGGGTCAAGGTTAGAGTTAGGGTTGACGTTCGTTTTAGGCTTAGTGTTGGGGTTCAGGTGAGGTTTAGGGTTAGGGTTAGGTTTTAGTTCGGGTTAGGGTTAGGGTTACGGTTTGCGTTAGGGTTAGGGTTAGTGTTAGGTTTCAGGTTAAGTTTAGGGTTAGAGTTAGGTTTACCGTTACGGTTAAGTTTAGGGTTATGTTTGGGTTCTGGTTAGGGTTTGGGTTAGGGTTCAGGTTAGGGTTCGGGCTCGGGTTCGGGTAAGGGTTGGGGTCAGGATAGGGTTAGGGATAGGGTTCAGGTGAGTGTTAGTGTTAGGGTGAGTGTTAGGGTTCGGCTTAGGGTTGGAGTAATGCTTAGGGTTAGGGTTAGGTTTCAGGTACAATTTTGGTTTAGGGTTTGCTTAGGGTTAGGTTTTAGTGATAGCGTTATGTTGGGTTTCGGTTAGGGTTATGGTTCGCGTTAGGGTTAGAGTTAGGGTTAAGGTTAGAATTCAGTTTATGGTAAGTTTTAGGGTGAGGTTTAGTGTTAGGGTTAGTGTTTGCTTTCAAGTTAGGGCTGGGTTCAGGCTTGGGATCAGATTAGGGTTAGGGTTAGTGTCGGTTTAGGCTTTGGTTTAGGGTTAGTGCTAGAGTTTGGGTTATGGTTTCGGTGAGGGTTAGGTTTAGGGTTAGGGTTAGGGTTCGGGTTTGGGTTAGTGTTCGGGTTAGTTTTCGGTTTGGGGTTAGAGTTATCATTCGGTTTTGGTTTATTGTTTTGGTTTGGTTTAGGTTTCAGTTTAGGTTTTAGGTTTGGGGTAGGGTTAGGTTTAGGGTTTGGGTTGCAGTTAGGGTTAGTGTTTGTGTTAGGGTTAGGGTTCGGGGTTGGGTTAGTTTTAGGGTTAGCGTTCATGTTAGCTTTAGGATTAGGGTTAGAGTTAGGTTTCGGGTTAGTATTAGTGGTAGGGTTAAGGTTCCGATCAGGGTTATTGTTTAGGTTTCAGGTTAGGGTTAGTGTTTGGGTTAGCATTAGGGTAAGGGTAGGGTTAGGGTTCGTTTCAGGGTTGGAGTTAGAGTTCAGGACAGGGTTAGGGTTAGAGTTAGGGTTACTCTTCTTAGAGTTTGGGTTATGGTTAGGGATAGGATTACGGTTCGGATTCAGGTTAGGGTTCGAGTATGTGTTAGGTTTTTGGTTAGGGTTAGTGTTATGGTTAGGGTTAGGGTTAGGGATAGGGTAAAGTTTCGGGTTATGGTTATGGTTCAGCTTCGGATTAGGGTTTGTGTTAGGGTCTGGGTTCTGGTTAGGGTTTTGGTTAGGGTTCAAGTTCGGGTTAGGTTTAGGTTTCAGGTTAGGGTTAGGGTTAGGGTTAGGGTTCAGGATAAGGTTAGGGTTAGGGTGAGTGTTTGACTTAACGTTAAGGTTCGGGTTATGGTTAGGATTTGGGTTAGGATTAGGGTTAGGGTAAGGGTTAGGGTTCTGGTTTGGATTTGGGTTAGGTTACCTGTTCGAGTTAGAGTTAGGGTTTGCGTTCTGGTTAGGGTTAGGTTCTGGTTAGGGTTCCATCTCTGGTTAGGATTAGGCTTCAGATTCGGGTTCAGGTGAGGGTTAGGGTTTGGTTAGTGTTAGGGTTAGTGTGTGGGTCAGGGTTAGCATTAGGGTTAGGTTCAGAGTTAGGGTTACAGTTCAGGTTTCGGTTAGGATTAGGGTTCAGGTTAGCTTTAGGGTTAGGGTTTTGGTGATGGGTTAGAGTTAGAGTTAAAGGGTTAGGGTTTAGGTTAGAATGAGGGTTAGGCTTCGAGTTCGGGTTAGGTTTCAGGTTATGGTTAGGGTTATGGTTAGTGTTAGGTTTTGGGTTAGGGTTAGGGTTAGGTTTCGGGTTAGGGTAAAGGAACAGGTTAGGTTTAGGGTTAGGGTTAGTGTTAGGGTTGGGTTTAGTGTTAGTGTTAGAGGAAGGGTTAGGGATCTTGTTAGGGTTAGGGTTAGGGTTCGGGTACGGGTTCAGGTTAGGCTTAGGCTTAAGGTTAGTGTTACGGTTAGGGTTAGGTTTAGGGTTCAGGTTCGGGTTCTGGTTTGGGTTCGGGTTCAGGTTCGGGTTAGGCTTAGAGTTCGGGATCGGTTTAAGGTTAGGGTTAGTGTCAGATTATTCCTTGGGTTAGTGTTAGTGTTAGGGTTAGGTTTAGGGTTAGGGAACAGGTCAGATTTAGGGCTAGGGTAAGTGTTAGATTTGGGTTTAGAGTTAGTGTTAGAGGAAGGGTTATGGTTCTGGTTAGGGTTAGGGTTAGGTTTCAGGTATGGGTTCAGCTTAGGCTTAGGCTTCGGCTTAGTGTTAAGGTTAGGGTTAGGTTTAGGTTTTGGGTTCGGGTTCAGGTTCTGTTTCGGGTTAGGGTTAGGGTTAGGGTTTGCGATCAGGTTAGGGTTAGGGTTAGTGTCAGATTATTCTTGGTGTTAGGGTTACGGTTAGGGTTCAGGTTAGGGTTAGGGTTCCAGTTAGGGTTAGGGTAAGGTTTAGGGTTAGGGTTGGGTTCATTTTGGGGTTAGGGCTAGGGTTTGGGTTAGGATTAAGTTTAGGATTAGGTTTAGGGTTAGGGTTAGAGTTTGGGTTCAGGCTAGAGTTAGGGCTCATGTTAGGGTTAGGGTAAGGGTTTGGGTTAAAGTTATGATTAAGTTTAGGGTTCATGTTCAAGTTAGGGTAAGGGTTAGAGCTTGGGTAAGGGTTAGAGCTTGGGTTAGGGTTAGGGTTTGGGTTAGGGTTAGGGGTAGGGTTATGGGTAGGGTTATGCTTAGATTTAGGTTTAGGTTAAGCTTTGGGTTAGAGGTAGAAGTAAGGTTAGGGTTGGGGTTTAGGGTTAGGGTTAGGGTTAGGGTTAGGGTTAGGGTTAGGGTTAGGGTTAGGGCTAGGGCTGTGTTATGTATAGGGCTATGGCTAGGATTAGTGTTATGGTTAGGCTAAGGGTTAGGAGTGGCTGTTTGAGTTTGTGTTAGGGTTAGGTTTTGCCGTAGGGGTAGGATTAGGTATAGGGTTAGGGTTTGTGGTAGGACCGGGTTAGGGCTAGAGTTAGGGCTATGTTTAGGGTTAGGGCTGAATTATGTGTAGGGTTAGGGTGAGGGTGAAGGGTGGGGGTAGTGTTAGGGTTAGTGTTATGGCAAGAGTTATCGTTAGTGCTGCGCTTAGGGCTAGGTTTAGGATTTGATTTAGTGTTAGGTTTCGGGCTAGGTTTACTGCTAGTATTAGGGCTGGGGCTAAGTTTCGGGTTAGGGCTAGGGTTAGTATTAGGGTTAGGTCTGGCATAAGGGTTGGGTGTGCATTAGGGTTATGGGCAGTCTTAGGGGTAGGAGTAGGGGCAGGTTTAGTGTTTGGGTTAAGACTGGATTTTGAGTTAGGGTTATTCTAGTGTTAGGGTTACTGTTAGGGCTAGGGCGAGGACTAGGTTAATGTTAGGGTTATAGTTGGTTTAGGTTTACAGTTACAGTGAGGGTTGGGGTAGGCATACTATTAGGGTTAGGGCTAGGTCTAGTTTTAGGGTTTGGGATAGGCTTAGGGTTAGGGCTAAAGTTGGGTTAGGGTTAGTGTTACGAACTCTAACCCTAGCCCTAAAACTAGTGCTAATAGTAATCCTAACAAAGCGAGGCCTAATTCTCACCCTAGCCCTAGCCCTAACCCTAACCCTAACCATAGCCCTAGATCTAACGTTATCCCTAACACCAACCATAACACTAAAACTAGACCTCCCACACCCCTAACATTACCTTTAAATTTAACCCTAAACCAAACCCGAACTGTGCCCTTACCCCTACACTTACCCTTAACCCAAACACTTAGCCTAACCCTACCCCTACCCTAATTCTAGCTCTAGCCTTAACCTAATGCTAGCCTTAGACCTAACGCTAGCCCTAAGCCTAACCCTAGCTCTAGCTCTAACCCTAACCTTAAAACTAAACCTAACCCTAACCCTAGCCTTACCTTAACCCAAACCCTAAACCTAGCCCTAAGCCAACCCCTACCAGTACCCCAGAACCTAATCATAACCCTAAACCTAACCTTAACACTAACACTTACTCTAACCCAACCATAACACTAACCCTAAGCCTAACCCTAATCTTAGACCTAGTCCTAACACAAACCCTTGCCCTAGCTCCAACACTAACCCTAACCCTAAGCCAAACCCAAACCCTAACCATAATGGTAACCCTAACCCTAACCCTAAACCTAAGCCTAACACCAGCCCTAGCCCTAACCCTATTGCTAAGCCTAACACTAGCCTTAACCAAAACGCTAGCCCTACACATAACACTAACCCCTATTCTAGCACTAACACTAACCCTAACCCTAGCTCTAGCCCTAACCCTAAACCTAACCATAACACTCCACCTAAGACCTAACCCTAATACAAATCCTAGCCTTAGACCTGACCCTAAACTTAGCCCTAGGCATAATCATATCCCTAACCCTAACCCTAGCTCTAGCCCTAACCCTAACCCTAACCCTAACCCTAAATATAGACCTAACCACAGCCTTCACGATATCCCTAACCCTTTTGATAGCCCTGGCCTAATGCTAACTCTAACACTAACACTATCACTAACTGTAGCACTAACACTAATGCTAACCCTAACCATAGCCCTAAACCCAACCTTAGCCCTAGTCCTAACCCTAACCATAAGCCTAGACATAAGCCTAGCCCTAACCCTAACCCTAGCCCTAAAGCAAACACTAACCCTAACTGCAACCCTAACATAGCACTAACCTTAACCGTAGCTCTAAAACTGCCCCTAACCCAGACTCTAACCCTAACCCACACTAACCGTAGTCCTAATCCTATCTCTAAATCTAGGCCTAAAATTAGCCCTAACCCTAACCCTTGCCATAACCTGAACTCTAGCCCTAACCCTAACTCTCACCATAACCCTAACCATAACCCAACACAAGACCTAAACCTAACCCTAACCCTAGGCATAACCCTAACCCTAACCCTAACCCAAACCCCAACCCCAGCCCTAACTGTACCCCTACACCTACCTCCCAACCCAAACACTAACCCAACACCTACACCTACCCCTAAACCTAACCCAACTCTAACCCTAAACCTACACCTAACCTAACCCTAACCCTAAACCAAACCTACTAACACCAACCCTAATGCTAACACTAATCATAACACGAACCCTAATTCTCACCCTAGCCCTGACCCTAACCCTAGCCCTAGCCTTAACCTTATCTTTAACCCTAACCCTATCCCTACACCTACCCCTCCCCTAAACCTAACCAAATGACTACCCCTACCCGTAACACCAAGCATAATCCAACCCTAATCCTAATCCTAACACTAATCCTAGCCCTAGCTCTAATCCTAACCCTAGCCCTAGTTCTAACACTAACCATAATCCTAGCCATAACTCTAAATCTAGCCCTATCCCTAGCCGTAACCTTAACCATAACACTAACCCTTACCCTAAGCCAAAACCTAACCATAACCCTAACCCTAACCCTAATCCAACCGCACCCCTATCAGTACACTTACATCTAACCTTAACACTTACGCTAATTCTAACCATACCCCTATACATAGCCCTAAACCTAGCCCTAACACTACCGCTAAGCCTAACCATAACCATAGCCATAAACCTAAAGCTAACCCTTACCCTAGACCTAAACATAGCCCTAACCCTAGCCATAGCCATAAAGCTAACCCTAGAACTAACCCTAGCCCTAACCCTAACCATAGCACTAACCCTAACCCTAAATCTAATTCTAACCATAACTCTAACCCTAACCTTAACCCAAGCTTCGCACTAACCCTAGCCCTAACCCCAGCCCCAACCCAACCCTAATCCTTGTCCTCACCCGACCCCTAACCTTAATACTAACCTTAATCCTGGCCATAATCCTAACATGAGCCCCAGTCCTAGACCTAACCCTAACTGTAACCCTAACCCTAAAAATGGGCCTAACACTTAGCCCAACCGTGAACCCTAACCCTAATGTAGCCCTATGCCTAGTCCTAGATCTAATATTAATCCTAGCAGTAGAACTGAACCTAACCCTAGCCCAAGCCCTAAACAAGCCCTATACCAAGCCCTAGCCCTAACCTTAACCCTAACCCTAACTCTAGCCCTGGCCCTAATGCTAACCCTAACACAATTCCCAAAGCTAACTATAACGTTACCCCTAACATTAACCATAACTAACCCTAGCTGTAGCCTTAAAACTGCCCCTACCCATAATGATAACCATAACCCTAACTGTAGCCCTACTCTTAACCCTACCCCTAATGCCAGGCCTAACCCTAGTCCTCGGCATAACCCTAGCCCTAACCATAAATTTAGCTCTAATGCTAACTCTCATGCTAGCCCTGATGCTAACAGTCACCATAACTCTAACCCTAACCCAACCCTCACCCTACCCCTAAACCTACCACTCCTCTAACCTTAACACTAACCCAACTCCTACCCCTACCACTACCCCTAAACCTAACCCAACCCTAACCCTAAACCTACCCCTACCCCTAACCTTAACCAGAAACCTAAACAATCCCTAATCATAACCATAACACTAATCCTAACCCTAGCCTTAATCCTAAGCATAGCCCTAACCCTAACACTATCCCTAACCCTAGTCGTAACCCTAACAATAGCCTTAGCTCTAGCTCTAGCTCTAGCCCTAACTCTAGCCCAAAACTAACCCTAACACTACCCTAATCCTAACCCTAGCCCTAACCCTAAACCGAGGCCCAACCCAAGCCCTAACCCTAACTGTAGCACTAATTCTAGCCCTAAACCTAACTTTAGCTATAAACCCAACCTGAACCCTAAGCCTCACCCTAACGCTAATCCTAGACCTAACCCTAGCCCAAACCCTAACCCTTGCCCTAACACTAACCCTAATGCTAGCCCTACCATTAATCCTAGCACTAACTCTAAACTTAACGCAACCACAACCTTAACCATAACCATAGACCTAACGCTCACCCTAGCTGTAACCCTAACCCTACCCCTAAACATAAACCTAACCCTAGCTTTAGCACTAACCCTAAACCTAACCCTGACTCTAAATCTAAGCGTAGCCCTAAGGCTAACCCAAACAGAGACCTGAGCCTAACCTGAGACCTACCACTAACCATAAGTGTAACCGTAACCATAGACCTAACCCTAACCCTGGCCCTAGGCCTAACCTCTACCCTAGCCATAAACCTGATCCTAACCCTACCCAACACTAACCCTAACCCTGATCCTAACCCATACCTAAGCATAGCCCTAGCCCCAACCCCAAGACCTAGTCTTAATCCTAACCTTAACCATAGACATAAACCTAACCCTAAACATAACCTTAACCCTAACCCTTAACCTGATCCACCCTAGCTCTAACCCATACTCTAACCTTAATAGTAACCCTAGAGCTAGCCCTAGAACTAACACTAACCCTAGACCTATCCTTAGCCCTAGTGCTAACCTTACCCCTACCACTAACCCTATGCCTAACCCAACCCTAACACTAATGCTAACCCTAACCCTATCCCTAACCATAACCCTAAGCCTAGCCCTAACCCTAACCTTAATGCTAACCCTAACCCTAACCCAAACCCTAACACTACCTCAACCATAACCCTAACTCTAACCTAACTCTAACCTTAACCCTAACCCTACCGCTACCCCACCTGTCACCTTAACTCTTACCCTAAATCTAAACCTAACCTTACCCCTAACCCTAAAGCTAACCCTGACCCTACTCATAATATTACCCCTAATGCTAACCCAACGCTAACCCTAACACTAACTCTAATGCTGCCTAAAGCCAGCCCCAGCCCTAGCCCTAACCCTCATCCCAGCACTAACCTTAGCCCTAACACTAACTGTAGCCCTAAACCAAACTGAACCCTAAACGTAGCTCTAACCCTAGACCTAAATCTAAGCCTTTCCCAGACCCTAATCCTAACGCTAACCATACCCCTGACACTCAGCCAAACACTAAACCTAACCCAAGCATAACCCTAACCCTAACCCTAGACCTAAGCATAGCTCTAATACTAACCTTAACCCTATTCCTAACCCTACCCTAAGCCCTAACACTAACTCCAACCCTAACCGAAACTGCTAACCCTATCCCAAACCTAACCCTAACCCAACCCTAAGCCTAACCCTAGCCCTACGCCAAACCTTAACCTTAAGTGTAATGCTAACTTTAACATTTGCCGTAGACCTAACCCTAACCCAGCCCTAAACCAGACCTTTACACTTGCCCTAACCCTAACCCTAACCACAGACCTATCCCTAGCCCTAAGCCTAACCCTAGCCCTAACCCTAGGCCAGGCCCTGACCCTAACCCTAACACTAACCTTATCCCTAACCATAGCCCCAAAACTAATGCTAATCCCAACCCTAAACATGACCCTAAACCTACCTCTCCCATACTCCAACCCCTACCCCAAACCTTAACCCTAACCCTAACAGTACCCCTGCTCCTAAGTCTAACACTAACCATAACCCTAAACTGAACCCTAATCCAGATTAAGACATTGGAAGTGGTGTCTTTAAGGAAAATGAGTGTCAATTCACACATAACAATGAGAGTTACACAAAACACACAAGTGGGATTTAAATCAGAGTAAAATGTGAGAGACTTCACAGAAACCTGGGAGTGATTTCATACATAACAGTGGATGTCACATCACAGTTAAGAATATGACTGCCATCACACACAATGGGAGTGATAGCACACAATTTGAGAGATGTGACAGGCTATCCTAGTATTATCACACTCAAGGTGTGTGATGTCCCAAATTGGGTGTGATGTCACACATAAGAGTTTGAGTGATGTCACACACAAAGTGTGAGCGATGTCACACACACCATTGGAGTGATGTCAAATACACTTTCAGAGGGATGTTACACTCAATTGGTGTGATGTCATAGATAGTACTGGGAGTGACACCACACATAATAATGCTTTGATATCATAAGACAATTAAGGTTGATGTCACTCACAATTGATGAGAGATGACACACAATGAGGATGTTGTCACACACACACACACACAAGGGGTGTGATATCACCCATAACCATATGTGTCACGTCATGCATAACAAAGGGTGTGATATCACATGCACACAATGGGAGTGATGTCACAAGTTACACGTCAATGATGTCACAGGTAGCGGTGGGAGTGGTCACACTATTGATGTGATGTCACACATAACAATGGGAGTGATGGCACACATAAACATATGAGTAATATCACAAAGGACACATGACTGATATCACTCATAAGCTGTTGATAGTCTACACTCAAGCTTTCTGTCCAATATGTTGAAAGAGCACTTCTGCTGAACTCAGCTTGCCAGTAGCTATAGGGAAAATACTCTGAGAGCTTTTATACTTTTCACTACAAATGGTACAGATTTTCTGTAACATGCATTCAATGAAAGTACAGTGTGAAGAAAAACTGCTTTTTAAATCTGTTTATGATCATCTTGAAAAGTGCCTTTTCAAAGGTTGCAGTTCACGTCTTTCATTCAGGCTTTCTCACATATGGAATGAAAGAATGTACTCATTGAACTTGGTTTGCCAATAGCTGTTAGGGAGCATCTTCCTATGAGAGGGTTTAAACTTTTCACTATACAAGGAAGAGAATATCTATAAGATCCATTTATGAAAAGCACAGTGTGGAGAAAAACTCTTGCTTGTACCTGTTCAGCATCTGCACTGAAAAGTACTTTTTCAAACATTGCAGCTCACGACCTTTACTCAGGCTCTCTCTCACATTAAATGAAAGAATGTTCTTACTGAGCAAAGGTTGCCATTAGCTGTAAGTAAGATCTTCCCATGACAGCTTTTAACCTTTTCACTACTGCTGGGAGAAAATAACTATAACAGCCATAGAAATAATATACACGGTGGGAAAAAAACTCATTTTAGTTGTTGAGGATCATCTTGATGAGTGAATTTTTCAATCATTGATCTTCATGGCCTACACTCAGGCTTTCCCTCAAATATAATGAAAGAAGACCCGTTCTGAACTCAACAGCCCTGTAGCTGTAAGTCACCTCTTCCTTGGAGATTTTTAAACTTTTCACTACAGCTGGCAGAGAGTATCTATAACAGCCATAAAATGAAAGTCAAGTGTGGAGAAAATCTCTGGCTGGTATGTGTATAGGATCCCCCTGCAAATTGCCTTTTCCATCATTGTAGTTAACGACGGTCACTCAGGCTCTCTCTCCTATGTAATGCAAGAAAGTACTTGCTGAACTCAGCTGGTAAGAAGCTTTAAGCAGGATCCTCCTTTGAGAGCTTGTAAACTTTCACTGCAGCTGCATGAGAATATCTGTAACATCCATTCCATGTAAGTTCTCTGTGGAGGAAAACACTTCCTTTTAGCTTTTTAGGATCATATTGTAAAGTGCCTTTTCATCTTTGCAGTTCATTGCGTGCACTCAGGCCTCCTTCCTGATATAAAAGAAAACACCCCCGCTAAACCTACTTTGCGTGTAGCTGTTAGGAACACCTTCCTAGGAGAGTTTCCACTTTCACCACAGCTCGGAAAGAAGCTGTATCACATCCATTCAATGAAAGCACATCGTGAAGAAAACCTCTTCTTGTAAGTGTTTATGATCATCTTCTTAAGTGGCTTTAAATACACTGCAGTTCAATCTGCAATCAGGGTCTCACTAGCATATCATGATGGCCACTATTGCTTAACACAGGTTGCCAGTATCTGTTAGTAACAGCTTCATATGAGAGGATTTAAAATTTCAGTACAACAGGGAGAGGGTATCTATACCATCCAAAAACGAAAGTCCAGTGTGGATAAAATTTCTTGCTTGTATCTATATAGGATCATCTTGCAAATTACCTCTTCCGGACGTTCACTCAGGCTGTTTCTCCCAAGTCATGCAAGAAAATGTTTGCTGAACTCAGCTTGCAAGTATCTCTGAGGGGGATTCTCCTCTGAGAACTATTAAACATTTCACTGCAGCTGGGAAAGAATATCTCTAACATCCATTCCGTGAATATACTCTGTGCAGAAAAACTCCTCCTTTTAGGTATTAGGATCATATGGTAAATTGCCTTTTCCTCTTTGCTGTTCATTGCCTGCAATGATGTTTCCTTCTCTATGTAGAGACAAAACACCACTGCTCAATCAATTTTGCCAGTAGCTGTTAGGAACATCTTCCTATGAGAGCTTTCAAAGTATTACTACAGGTTTTGCAGATTATATTTAACATCTATTCCATTAAAGTTGACTCTTCAGAGAAACGCCTGCTAGTAGCTGTTTAGGATCATCCTGAGAAGAGACATTTAATACACTGTAGTTCAATCCACTTTCAGGGTCTCACGAACATATCATGACAAACACTATTGCTTAACACAGGTGGCCTATATCTGTAAGTAACATCTTCATCTGAGATGTTTGAAAATTTCAGTACAGATGGGAGAGAGTATCTATAACATCCATAAAATGAAAGTGAAGTGTGGAGAAAATCTGTGGCTTGTCTCTTTATAAGATCCTGCTGCAGATTGCTTTTACATCACTGCAGTTAACAACCTTCACTCAGGCTCTCTATCCCATATAATGCAAGAAAGTGTTTCCTGAACTCACCTTGCAGGAATAGTTAAGGACGATCTTTCTCTGAGAGCTTGTAAACTTCTCACTGCAGCTAGGAGAACATATCTATTACATGCATTCCATGTAAGTACTCTGTGGAGGAAAACACTTGCTTTTAGCTTCTTTGGATCATATTGTCAATTGCGTTCTCATCTTTGCATTTCATTGCCTGCACTCAGGCTTCCTCCCTAATGTAAAGAAAAAACACCACTGCTAAACCTACTCTGCCAGTAGCAGTTAGGAACACCTTCCTATGAGAGTTTAAACTTTTCACCATAGCTCAGAAAGAAGCTCTATCACATCCATTCAATGAAAGTACATCGTGAAGATAACTTCTTCTTGTAAATGTTTAGGATCATCTTCCTAAGTGACTTCAAATACACTGCAGTTCAATCTGCACTCAGGGTCTCACTAGCATATCATGACGAACACTATTGCTTAACACAGGTGGCGAATATCTGTTAGGAACATCCTCATTTGAGAGGTTTGAAAATTTCAGTATCTGGGAGAGAGTATATATAACTGCATAAAATGAACGTCCCATTTGGAGAAAATCTCTTGTTTATATCTGTATAGGGTTATCCTGAAAATTGCCTTTTACATCATTGCTGTTAGCGACCTTCACTTAGGAATTCTCTCCTTGTAACGCAAGAAAGTTCTTGCTGAACTCAACTTGCAAGTATCTTTAAGGTGCACCTTCCTCTGAAAACTTTTAAACTTTCCATTGCAGCTGGGAGAGAATATCTATAACATCCATTCCATGAATGTAGGTGTGTGGTGGAAACATCTTCCTTTTAGCTTTTTTGGATCACAATGTGAAGTGCCTTTTCCTCTTTGCCGTTCATTTCCTGCACTGAGGCTTCCTTCTCACAGGAAAGACAACGAAGTTTACCAGTAGCTGTTTGAAACTTTCCTAGGAGAGCTTTCAAATTACCACTACATGTTGTGCACATTATCATTACACTCCATTCAATGAAAGTTGACTCTTCAGAGAAACTCTGCTTGTAGCTGTTTAGGATCATCTTGAGAAGAGACTTCGAATACACTGCAGTTCAATTGGCATTCAGCTTCTCAGTAACATATCATGACGAACACTATTGCTTATCACAGTTGGCCAATATCTGTAAGTAACATCTTCATATGAGAGGTTTTAAAATTTCAGTACAGCTGGGAAAGGGTATCTATATCATCCATAAAATGAAAGTCAGGTATGGAGAAAATCTTTTGTGTGTATCTGTATAGGACTATTCTGAAAATTGCCTTTTCCAACATTGCAGTTAATGACCTTCACCCAGGCTCTCTCTCCCAAGTCATGCAAAAAAGGTTTGATGAACTCAGCTTGGAAGTATCTTTAAGGAGGATCTCCCTCTGAGAGCTTTGAAACTTTTCACTACAGCTGAGACAGAATATCTATAACATCCATTCCATGTAATTACTCTGTGGAGGAAAATACATCTTTTTAGCTTTTTAATATCATATTGCAAAGTGCCTTTTCATCTCTGTAGTTCATTGCCTGCACTCAGGCATCCTGCCCAATGTAGAGACAAAACACCTCTGTAAACCTACTTTGCCAGTTGCTGCTAGGAGCACCTTCCTATGAGATTTTAAACTTGTCACCACAGCTGGGAAAGAAACTCTATCACATCCATTCAAGGAAAGTACCATGTGAAGAATACCTTTTCTTGTCGCTTTTTAGAATCGTATTCCTGAGTGACATTAAATACACTGTAGTTCAGTCTACATTCAGGGTCTCACTAGAATATTATTATCAACACTATTGCTTAACACAGGTTGCAAATATCTGTTAGCAATATCTTCATATGAGAGGTTTTAAAATTTCAGTACAGCTGGGAAATCGTGTCTATAACATCCATAAAATGAAAGTCCAGTGTGAAGAAAATCCGTGTCTTGTATCCGTATAGGGTACAAATTGCCTTTTACATCACTGTTTTTAAGGACCTTCACTCAGGCTCTCTCTCCAATGTAATGCAAGAAGGTATTTACTGAACTCAGGCTGCAAGATTCTTTAAGGAAGATCTTCCTCTGAGAGCTTTTAAACATTGCACCGCAGCTGGGAGAGAATATCTGTAACATCCATTATGTGTAAGAACACTGTGAAGAAAAACACTTCCTTTTAGTTTTTAAGGATGATATTTTAAAGTGCCTTTTCATCTTTTCAGTTCATTGCCTGATCTCAGGCATCCTACCAAAGGTAAAGACAAAACGCTCTTGATAAACCAACTTTGCCAGTAGCTGTTAGGAACACCTTCCTATGAGAGTTTCAACATTTCACCACAGCTCACATCTATGCAATGAAAGTACAGTGGGCATAAAACCTCTTCTTATAACTGTATAGGATCACCTTCATAAGGACTTCAAATGCACTGCAGTTCAACCTGTGTCTCAGGATCTCACTAGCATATCATGATGCACAGTCTTGCTTAACACAGGTTGTCAATAGCTATTAGTAACATATTCATATGAGCGGTTTTAAAATTTCAGTAGTGCTGTGAGAGAGCAGCTATAGCATCCATAAGATAAAAGTCTAGTTGGAGAAAATCTCTTGCTTGTATCTGTATAGGACTGTCCTGAAAATTGCAGTTCCAGCATGTCGGTTAATGACGTTCACTTAGGATTTCTCTTCCTTGTAATGCAGGAACGATATTGCTGAACTCTGCTAGCAGTTGCTTTAGGGAGGATCTGCCTCAGAGACCTTTTATGCCTTCCACTGCAGCTGGGAGAGAATATCCCTAACATCCATTCCGTGAAAATACTCTGTGGAGAAAAACTCTTCCTTTTTTCTTTTTAGGTTCATACGCTCAAGTGCCTTTTTCTCTTCACTGTTCATTCCTTGCGCTGAGGCTTCCTTCTCAATGTGAAGACAAAACACCACTGCTCAACCAAGTTTGCCAGTAGCTTTTGGGAACATCTTCCTATGACAGCTATCACTACAGGTGGTGCAGATTATCGTCACCATCCATTCAATGAAAGTTGACTCTTCAGAGAAACTCCTCTTTGTAGCTATTTAGGATCATCTTGAGAATTTGAATACACTGCAGTTCAATCTGCACTCAGGGTCTCACTAGCATATCATGACGAACACTTTTGCTTAACACAGGTACCCAATAACTGTAAGTAACATCTTCATATGAGAGGTTTTGAAATTTCAGTACAGCTGAGAGAGAGTATCTATAGCATCTGTGAAATGAAAGGCCAGTGTGGAGATAATATCTTGCTTGCATCTGTAGAGGACTCTCCTTAAAATTGCCTTTCCCAACATTGCTGTTAACAAAATTCACTTAAGAATTCTCTCCCCGGGGCCTGCCCCGTGGCACAAGCAGTTGGGTGTGCACGCTCCACTTCAGTGGCCTGGGGTTTGCAGTTTCTAAACCCTGGGCATGCACCAAAGCCCTGCTTGCCATGACATGGTGTGGTGGCGTCCCATATAAAGTAGAAGAAGATGGGCACAGATTTTAGCTCAGGGCCAATCTTCCTCAGCAAAAAAGAGGAGGATCAGCATCCGACATTAGTTCAGGGCTGATCTTCCTCACACACACACACAAAAATAGAATTCTCTTCCATGTAATGCCAGAAAGTTCTTGCTTAACTCTGCTTGCAAATAGGTTTAAGGAGGATCTACCCCTGAGAGCTTTTAAACTTTCCACTGCAGCTGGGAGAGAATATCTATAATATCCATCTAATGAATGTACTCTGTGGAGAAAAACATTTCCTTTTAGTTTTGAGGATCATAATGGAAAGTACCTTTTCTTCTTTTTGGATCGTTGCCTGCACTGAGGCTGCCTTCTCAATGGAAAGACAAAATACCACTGCTCAAACATTTTTGCCAATAGCAAGGAAGGAAAGAACTTCTTGCCCTGTCTCTCTTCCTTTCAGCAAATGAGGTCCACCTTCCTTAACCAGGTTTGGAACATATTGCCATTTCGGGCCTTGAGAAGGAATATCACATTCCTGTGAGAAGGCACTTTCTGATCCTGAGTTCTAAGCAGAGCTCTAGGAACAAGTTTGTAAATGAGTGGCCATGATTACTAGAACTTAGCTAAACTATGTATAACACCCATTGCTGGAAATAACTTCATGCCCAATCTCTCTTCCCTCCATCTCATAAGGATCAGAAACCTAAAACAGGTATGTAACAGAATGTCATTTCTGGCCTTGAGATTGAATCTCAAATTCCTTTGAGAGGGCACTTTCCAACCCAGGCTTGTAAGTAAATGTCTAGAAATGACTTTTCATATGTGTGGCAATCATTACTACAGCTGAGCTAAACTATGGATAACACCCATTTCTGGAAATATCTTCATGCCCAATCTCTCTTCCTTACAGCTCTGAAGGATTACATTCCTAAACCCAGGTTTTGAACATATTGCTCTTTTGAGCCTTAGGTAGGAATATCACATTCCTTTGAGAAGGCACTTTCTCATCCCAGCGTGTAAGGAGATGTCTAGGAACAAGTTAGTATATGAGTGGCAATCATCACTACAGCTGAGCTCAACTGTATAAAATACCCATTCCTGGAAGTATCTTTGTGCTCAATCTCTCTTCCTTTCAGCTCGTGAGAATCACCTTCCTAAACCAAGTTTAGAACATATGCTATTGCAGTCGTTGAGAACAAATCTCACATTTCTCTGAGAAGACACTTACTGATAACTTCTTGTAAGTAGATGTGTAGGAACAAGTTTATATTGGAGCATCAATCATTACTACAGCTAAGTTAAACGATTTATAGTACCCATTCCTTGAAATAACTTCATGTATAAACTCTCTTAATTCTAGCACTAAGCAATACTAAACTAAACCAGTTTTGGACCATATTGCCATGTTGGGCCTTGAGAAGGAATCTCGTATTCCTTTGAGAAGGCACTTTCTGATCCCAGATTGTAAGTAGATGTCTAGTAACAAGTTTGTATATGAGTGGCAAGCATTACTACAGCTGAGCTAAGCTATGTATAATACCCATTCCTGGAAATAACTTTGTGCCTCATCTCTTTTCCTTCCAACTCATAAGGATCACAAAGCTAAACCAGGTTTGGAACATATTGCCATTTCACGCCTTGAGAAGAAATCTCACATTCCTTTGAGAAGGCACTTTCTGATCCTGTCCAGAATGTTGAAGTCTGGGAACAAGTTTGTATATGAGTGTTAATCATTACTAGAGCTGAGCTAAACGGTGTATAACAACCATTCCTGGAAATACTTTGTGCCTCATCTCTCCTCCTTTCATCTCATAAAGATCACAAACATAAACCAGGTTTCCTACATTGTGCCATTTCAGCCCTTGAAAATGAATCTCACACTTCTTTGAAGGCACTTTCTGATCCCTGCTTCTAAGTAGATGTCCAGGAACAAGATTCTACATAAGTGGCAATCATTACTACAACTGAGCTATTCTTTGAATAACACTCAATCATGAAAATAACTTCATGCCCAATCTATCTTCCTTCCAGCTCGCAATGAAGACCTTCCTAAGTCAAGTTGGGAACATATTGCCATTTCAGACCTTGAGAAGGAATCTCACATTCCTTTGAAACAGCAGTTTCTGATCACAGCCTGTATGTAGACGTCTAGGATCAAGTTTGTATATGAGTGGCAATCATTAATACAGCTGTGCTTCTCTCTTCCTTCCACCTCGTAAGGATCACAAACATAACCAGGTTTGGAACATAATGCCATTTCAGGGCCTTGAGAACGAATGTCACATTCCTTTGAGAAGGCACTTTCTGATCCCAGCTTGTAAGTAAATGTCTAGTAACAAGTTTGTAAATGAGTGGCAATCATTACTACAGCTGAGCTAAACTATGTATTAGAACAATTCCTCAAAATAACTTCCTACTCTGTCTCCCTTCCTTCCAGCTCTAATGGATTACATTCCTAAGCAAAGTTTTGAACGTAATATTGTGTCGGGCCTTGAGAAGGAATCTCACATTAATTTGAGAAGGAATTTTCTGATCCCAGCTTCTAAGTAGATGCCTAGAAACAAGTTTGTATATGAGTGAGAATCACTACTACAGCTGAGCTGAACTATGAATAACACTTATTCCCAGAAATACCTTCATGCTCAGTCTCTCTTCCTTCCAGATCATAAGGCCCACCTTGCTCAACCATGTTTGGAACATATTGTCATTTCCGGCCTTGAGAAGGAATCTCATACCTTTAAGAAGACACTTTCTGATCCCTGCTTCTAAGTATATGTCCAGGAACAAGATTCTATGTAAGTGACAATCATTACTACAACTGAGCTATTCTATGAATAACATCAATTCCTGGAAAAAAACTTCATACTCAATCTCTCTTACTTCCACCTGCTGAGTACCACCTTCTTTGACCAAGTTTGGAACATGTTGCTGTTTCAGGTCTTGAGAAGGAATATTACATTCCTTTGAGAAGTCACTTTCTGATCCTGGGGTTATGTAGATGACTAGGAACAAGTTTGTATATTAGTGGCAATCATTACTACACCTGAGTTAATCTATGTATAAATCCATTCATGAAAATATCATCGTGCCCCATCTCTCTTCCTTCCATCCAGTAAGGATCACAAACCTAAGCCAGGTTTGGAACATATTGCAATTTGGGGCCCTGACAAGCAATCTCACATTCCTTTGCAAAGGCACTTTTTGTTCCAGGCCTGTATGTAGATTTCTATGAACAAGTTTGCATATGAGTGGCAAGCATGACTACAGGAGCTAATGTATAACAGCCATTCCTGGAAATCATTTTGTGCCTAATCTCTCTTCCTTCATCTCATCAGAATCAGCTTGCTCAACCATTTTTGGAGAATCATGCTATTTCAGGCCTTGAGAAGGAACCTCATAGAGTTCAGCCCCCGTGCTGTAGCTGTTAAGTGTGCACACTCCACTGCTGCTGGCCCAGGTTCAGATCCCGGGCACGTACTGATGCACTGCTTGTTAGGCCATGCTGTGGTGGCGTCCCACATAAAGTGGTGGAAGATCGGCATGGATGTTAGCTCAGGGCCTGTCTTCCTCAGCAAATAGAGGAAGATTGGCATGGATGTTAGCTCAGGGCTGAACTTCCTCACACACAAAAAAAGAGAAAGAACCTCATATTCATTTCAGAAGGAACCTTCTTATCCCGGCTACTAAGTAGAAGTCTAGGAACAAGTCTGTATATGATTAACAATCATTGCTACAGCTGAGCTAAACTATGATTAACAGTCATTCCTGGAAATAACTTTGTGCCCAAACTCTCTTCATTCCTGCTCGTAAGGACCATCTTTGGCAACCAGGTTTGGAACATAGTGCCCTTTTGGGCTTTTGGAAGGAATCTCACATTCTTTTGAGAATGCACTCTCTGATACCAGCTTTTAAGTAGATACCTAGGAACAAGTTTGTATAGGTGTGGCAGTCATTACTACAGCTGACACACTAGGTATAACACCCATTCCTGGAAATAACTTTGTGCCTAATCTCTCTTCCTTCCATCTCTTAAATATCACAAACCTAAACCAGATTTGGACCATAATGCCATTTCAGTCCTTAAGAAGGAGTCTCACATTGCTTTGAAAAGGAACGTTCTGATCCTGGCTTTCATGTGGATGTCTAGGAAGAAGTTTGTATATGATTGGCGATCATTACTACAGCTGACGTAAACTTCATATAACACCTATTCCTGGAAGTAACTTTGTGCCTAATCTCTCTTTCTTCCATCTCGTAAAGATCGCAAACCTAAACCAGATTTCAAACATATTGCCATTTCGCACCTTGAGAACAAATCTCACATTACCTTGAGAAAGCACTTTCTAATCCTGACTTCTAAGTAGATGTCTAGGAAAAACTGGGTATATGAGTTTCAATCATTAGTAGGGGTGAGCTATACTATGTATAACACCCATTCCTGAAAATAACTTTGTGCCTTATCTCGCTTCCTTCCATCATGTAAGGATCACAACTCTAAACCAGGTTTGGTAAATAATGCCAATTCGGGCATTGGGAATGAATCTCACATTTCTTTGAGAAGGCAATTTCTGAACTTGGCTTGTCAGTAAATGTCTAGGAGCAAGTTTGAATATGAGTGGCAATCATTACTACAGCTGAGATGAAATATATATCACCTATTCCTGAAAATAATTTGATGTCCAATCTCTCTTCCTTCCAGCTCATAAGCATCACCAACCTAAACCAGTTTTGGAACATATTGGCATTTCGGAAACTGAGAAGGAATCTCACATTCCTATGAGAAGGCACTTTCTGATCCAGGCCTATATGTACATATGCAGGAACACGATTGCAAATGAGTGACAATCATTATTAAAGTGGAGCTAAACTATGTATAAGACCTATTCCTGGAAATAACATTGTGCATATTCTCTCTTCCTTCCATGTCATAAGGATCACCTTCCTCAAGCAGGTTTGGCATATAATGCCATTTCTGGACCTGAGAATTAATCTCACATTCCTATGAGAAGGAAATTTCTGATGCAGGTTTCTAAGTAGAAGTCCATGAACAAGTTTGTATATGAGTGGCAATCATTCCTACAGCTTAGCAAAAGTATGTGTAATGCCCATTCCTGGAAATAAATTTGTGCCTAACCTCTCTTCCTTCCATCTTCTTGTAAGGGGGAAAAACCTGAACCATGTTTGTAGCATAATGCCATTTTGTGCCTTGAGAAGGAATCTCGTACTCCTTTGATAAGGCACTTTCTGAACCCCCTTAGAAGTAAATGTCTAGGAACCAGTTTCTGTATGAGTGGTAATCATTACCACAGCTGAGCTAAGCTATGTATAACACCCATTCCTGGAAATGACTTTGTGCCCAATCTCCCATCATTCCAGCTTCTAAGGATCACCTTCATAAAGCAGGTTTGGAAACAGGGCCGTGTAGGGCCTTGAGACAGGACCACTCCCAAGTGCCTCAGACAACACACTTTCTACTCCCAGATTGTAAGTAGATGATAAGAAACATCTTTGTATCTGAGTGGCAGTCATTACTATAGCTGAATTTAATGATGTATAACACCCATACCTGGAAGTAACTTCTTGCACAATCTCCCATCATTCCACCTCCTAAGAATCTCCTCCCCAAAGAAGGTTTTGCACACATCCATGTAGGGCCTTCAGAGAGAATCTCACTCACATGTCTTTGAGAAGGCACATTCCTATCCTGGCTTGTAAGTAGATGGTAAGAAACATCAATCTGTCTTTGTGACAATCACTACTAGAGCTGAGTAAAATTATGGTTAACACTCATTCCTAGAAGTAACTTCATGTCCAACCCCTTCCTTCCAGGTCCTAAGGATTGCCGTCTCAAAGCAGGTTTGGAAACAGGACCATGTAGTGCCTTGGGACAGCATCTCACTCACAAGCCATTGAGAGTGCATTTTCTCATTCCGGATTCTAAGTAGCTGGTTACAAACATGTTTGTATCTGAGTGGCAGGCATTACTACAGCTGAGATAAACTAAGTATAACTCCCATTCCTGGAAATTACTTTGTGCCCAATCTCCCTTCCTTCCAGCTCCTAAGGATCGCCTTCCTAAAGCAGGTTTGGAAAGAGGATGGTATAGGGCCTTGAGACAGGACTGGTCTCAAATTCCCTAGAGAATACACTTTCTTATCTTGCATTGTAAGTAGATGTTTAGAAACGTCTTTGTTTCTGAGTGGAAATCATCTCTACAGCTGAGTTAAACTATGTATAAGACATATTCCTGGAAAGAACTTCATCCCCAATCTCCCTTATTTCTAGCTCCTAAGGATAGTCTTCTCAAAGCAGATTTTTCACAGTGCCACATAGGGCCTGGAGAGAGATTCTCACTCATGTGCCTTACAGAAGGCAGTTTCTTATCCCGGCTTATAAGTAGATGATAAGAAACATCTTTGTGTCTGAGTGGCAATCACTAATACTACTGAGTGAAACTATGGGTAACATTCATCCCCTGAAGTATCTTCATGCCCAGTCTCCCTTTCTTCCAGCTCATAAGGATCACCTTCCTGAAGTAGGTTTTGCATATAGCCATGATGGGCCTTGAGAGAGAACCTCACTCACACGCCTTAGAGAAAGCATTTTCTTATCCCAGCGTGTAAGTAGATTCTAAGAAACATCTTTCTATATGAGAGGTAATCACTACTCTAGCTGAGTTAAACTATATATAACACCTATTCCTGGAAAAACTTCATGCCCAATCTCCCTTCCTTCCAGCTCCTGAGGATCGCCTTTCCAAACAGGTTTGGAAACAGGACAGTGTATTGTCTTGAGACAGAATCTCACTCACACGTCATAGAGAATGCAATTTCTGACACCAGATTCAAAGTAGATCTTTAGGGACATTCTTGTATCTGAGTGGCAAGCATTACTAAAGCTGAGCTAAGCTAGGTATAACACCCATTACTAGAAATAACTTTGTTCCCAATCTCCCTTCCTTTCAACTCCTAAGGATCGCTTTCCCAAAGCAGTTGATACAAGGCTGTGTCGGGCCTTGAGACAGGACTGCTCTAAAATGCCTCTGAGAACACACTTTCTTATGCTGGATTGTAACTAGATACATAGAAACATATTTGTTTCTGCTTGGCAAACATTACTACAGCTGAGTTAAACTATGTGTAAGACTCATTACTGGAAACAACTTTGTGCCAATTCTCCCTTCCTTCCAGCACTTAAGTATAATTTTCCCAAACCCGGTTTTGCATGGGGCAATGTAGGTCCTTGAGTGAGAATCTTACTCACATGCCTTAGAGAAGGCACTTTATTATCCCGGCTTTTAAGTAGATGATAAGAAACTTCTTTCTATCTGAGTGAGAATCACTATTACAGCTGAGTTAAACTACAGATATCACCCATTCCTGGAAGTAAGTTCATGCCCAATATACCTTCCTTTCAGCTCCTGATTAGTGACTTCCCAAAGCAGGTTTTGCACAAGTCCAGCAAGTGACTTGAGAGAGAATCTCACTCAGATGCCTAAGAGAAATCACTTTCTTATCCTGGCTTGTAAGTAGACGGTAAGAAACATCTTTGTGTCTGAGTGGCAATCACTACTTCAGCTAAGTTAAACTATGTATAACACCCATTCCTGGAAATAACTTTGTACCCAGTCACCCTTTCTTCCAGCTCCTAATTATGGCCTTCTCAAAGCAGGTTTGGAAACAAGACCGAGTAGTGCCTTGAGACAGAATCTCACTCCCAAGAAATAGAGAACACACTTTCTGATACCGGATTCTAAGTGGATGCTTAGGAACATGTTTGTATCTGGGTGGCAAGCATGACTACAGCTGAGCATAAATATAACACACGTTAATGGAAGTAACTTTGTGCCCAATTTCCCTTTCTTCCAGCTCCTAAGGATCGCCTTCCTAAAGCAGGTTTGGAAACAGTCCATGTACAGCCTTGACACAGGACCAGTCTCAAATGCCTTGGAGAAAACCCTTTCTTATCTGGGATTGTAAGTAGATGGTTAGAGACATCTTTGTTTCTGAGAGGCAATCATCACTACAGCTGAGTTTTCCTACGGATAAAACCTATTCCTGAAAGTAACTTCATGCCCAATCTCCCTTCCTTTCAGGTGCAAAGGATAGCTTTCCCAAAGAAGGTTTTGCACAAGGCCATGTAGAGCCTTGAGAGAATCTCACTCATATGTCTTAGAGAAAACACTTTCTTATCCTGGCTTAAGTAGATGGTAAAAAACCTCTTTGCATCTGAGTGGCAATCACTGCTACAGCTGAGTTAAACTATCTATAACACCCATTCCTGGAAGTAACTTCATGCCTAATCTTACTTCCTCAAGAGCTACTAAGGATCATCTTCCCACAGCAGGTTTCGAAACAGGACCGTGTATTGCCTTGAGACAGAATCTCAGTCACAAGCCATAGAGAACTTACTTTCTGATTCCGGATTCTGAGTAGATGGTTAGGAACATGTTTGTATCTGAAAGGCAAGCTTTACTAGAGCTGAGCTAAATTAAGTATAACACCCATTCCTGAAAGTAACTTCGTGCCAAATCTCACTTACTTCTATCTCCTAAGTATTGCCTTCCTAAAGCAGATTTGGAAACAGTGCAGTGTAGGGCCTTGAGGCAGGATGACTCTCAAATGCCTTAGAGAACACACTTTCTTATCTCGGGGTGTAAATAGATGCTTAGAAACATCTTTGTTTCTGAATGGCAATAATTACTACAGGTGAGTTAAACTATGGATGAGACCCATTCCTGGGACGTACTCCGTGCCCAATCACCCTTCCTTCCAGCTCCTATGGATTGCTGACCCAAAGCAGGTTTTGCACAAGACCATTAAGAGCCTTGAGACAGAATCTCACTCACATGCTTGAGGGAAGGCACTTTCTTATTTCAGCTTGTATGAAGATGTTTAGAAACATCTTTCTATATGATTGGCAATCGCTGCTATAGTTGAGTTAAACTATGTATGACACTCATTCTTGGAAGTAACTTCATGTCCAAACTCTCTTCCTTCCAGCCCCTAAGGATCACTTTCCAAAAGCTGGATTTACACAGGACCATGAATGGCCTTGAGAGACAATCTCACTCACATGCCTTACAGAAGGCACTTTCTTGGTTTGTAAGTAGATGGTAAGACACATCTTTGTATCTGAGTGGCAATCACTGCTACATCTGAGTTTAACTTTGTATAACACACATTCCTGAAAGTAACTTCATGCCCAATCTCCCTTCCATAAAGCTCCTAAGGATCCCCTTTCCAAAGTAGGTTTCCAAACAGGACTGAGTAGTGCCTTGAGACAGATTCTCACTCACAAGCCTTAGAGAACTCACTTTCTGACACCAGATTCTAAGTAGATGGTTAGAACATTTTTGTAACTTAGTGGCAAGTATTACTACAGCTCAGCTAAACTAAGTATAACACCTATTCCTGGAAATAACTTTTTGCTCAATCTCCCTTCCCTCCTAAGGATTGCCTTCCTAAAGCAGCTTTGGAAACAGGCCATGTAGGGCCTTGAGACAGGACCACTCTCAAGTGCCTTGGAGAACACATTTTCTTATCACGAGTTCTAACTAGATGGTTAGAATCGTCTTTATTTCTGAGTCGCAATCATTACTATAGCTGAGTTTAATGATGTATAACACCCATTCCCGGAAGTAACTCTATGCCCTATCTCCCTTTATTCCAGCTTCTAAGGATGGCCTTCACAAAGAAGGTTTTCACAGGGCCATTTAGGGACTTGAGAGAGAATCTCACTTAGAAGCCCTAGAGAAGGCACTTTATTATCCAGGCTTGTAAGTAGATGGTTAGGAACATGTTTGTATCTGAGTGGCAAGCATTCCTACTGCTGAGCTAAGCTAAGTATGACACTCATTCCTGAAAATAACTTTTTGCCCAGTCTTCCTTGCTTCCAACTACTAAGGATCGCCTTTCTAAAGCAGCTTTTGAAACAGGGCCGTGTAGGGCCTTGAGACAGGACCATTGGCAAATGTCTTAGAGAACACACTTTCTTCTCCCAGCTTGTAAGTAAACGGTAAGAAACAACTTTGTATCTGAGTGGCAATCATTACAACAGTTGAATTAAAGTATGTATAACACTCATTCCTGGAAGTAACTTCATTCCCAATCTCCCTTACTTCCAGCTCCAAAGGATCACCTTCCCAAAGTAGGTTTTGAACAGGGCCAAGTAGGGCCTTGAGAGAGAATCTTACCCACATGCATTAGAGAATGCAGTTTAATATCCAGGCTTGTAAGTAGATGGCAAGGATCATGTTTGTATCTGAGTGACAATCACTACTACAGCTGAGTTAAACTATATATAACACCCATTAATGGAAGTAACCTCATTTCCATTCTCACTTCTTTCAGGCTTCTAATTATCGCCTACACAATGCAGGTTTGGAAACAGGGCCATGTAGGGCCTTGTGAGAGAATCTCACTCACATGCCTTAGAGAATGCACTTTCATATCCTGTCTTGTAAGCTGATTGTAAGAAACGTCTGTGTATTTGAGTGGAAATCACTACTACATTTGAGTTAAACAATGTATAACACCCATGCCTGGCAGTAACTTCATGCCCATCTCCATTCCTTCCCTTTCCTAAGGATCGCCTTCCCAAAGAAAGTTTGGAAACAGGACAGTGTATTGCCCTTGAGAAAGATTCTCACTCACACGCCATAGAGAATGCACTTTCCGATACCAGATCCTAAGTATATGGTTAGGAACACGTTTGTATTTGAGTGGCAAGCACTACTAAGGCTGAGCTAAGCTAGGTATAACACTCATTCCTAGACATAACTTTGTGCCCAATCTCCCTTTCTGACAACTTCTAAGGATCGCCTTCCAAGAGCAGCTTTTGATACAGGGTCATGTAGAGCCTTGAGACAGGACCATTCTCAAATGACTTAGAGAAGACACTTTCTTCTCAGGCCTTGTAAGTAGACGGTAAAAAAAACTTTGTATGTGAGTGGTAATCATTACTACAGCTGAGTTAAACTATGTCTAACACTCATTCCTGGAAGTAACGTCATGCCCAGTCTCCCTTCCTTCCAGCTGCTAAGGATCACCTTCCCAAAGCAGGTTTTACACAGTGCCATATAAGGCCTAGAGAGAACCTTAACCCCATGCCTTAGATAAAGCACTTTCTTATCCCAGCTTTTAAGTAGATTGTAAGAAACATCTTTGTATCTGAGTGGTAAACACTACTACAGCTGAGTTAAGCTATGTAAAACACCCATTCCTGGAAGTAACTTCATGTGCAATCTCCCTTCCTTCCAGCTCCTAGGGATTGAATTCCCAAAGAAGGTTTGGAAACAGGACTGTGTAGTACCTTGAGAAAGAATCTCACTTACAAGCCATAGTGAATGAATTTCTGATACTGGATTCTAAGTAGATGGTTAGGAACATGTTTGTATATGAGTGGCAAATATTACTACACCTGAATTAAACTATGTATAACACCCATTCCTGGAAGTAACTTCATGTCCAATCTCCCTTCCTTCCTGATCCTAAGGATATCCTTCCCAAAGCAAGTTTTTCACAGGGCCATGTAGGACCTTGAGAGAGAATCTCACTCACATGCCTTAAACAAGGCAGTTTATTATCCAGCCTTGTAAGTAGATGGTAAGAAATATCATTGTATCTGAGTGGCAATCACTACTACAGCTCAGTTAAGCTATATATAACACTCTCTCCCGAAAGTAACTTCATGCTCTTTCTCCCTTCCTTCCAGCTGCTAAGGATCACCTTCTCAAAGCAGGTTTGGAAACAGAGCCATGAAGGGCCTTGAGAGAGAATCTCACTCACATCCCTTAGAGAAGTCACTTTCTTATCCTAGCTTGTAAGTAGATTGTAAGAAGCATCTTTTTATCAGATTGTCAATCACTACTAGACCTGAGTGGCGCTATGGATAACACCCGTTCCTAGAAGTAACTTCATGCCCAATCTCCCTTCCTTCCAGCATCTAACGATCCCCTTCCCAAAGCAGGTTTGAAAACAGGACGCTGTTGGGCCTTCAGAGAGAATCACACCCTCATGCCTTAGAGAAGGCACTTTCTTATCCCGGCTTGTATGTAGATGGTAAGAAACTTCTTTGGACCTGAGTGGCAATCACTACTAGAGCTGAGTGAAACTATGGATAACAGCCATTCCTGGAAGAAACATCATACCCAATCTTCCTTCCTTCCAGCTCCTAATTATTGCCTTCCCAAAGCAGGTTTGGAAACAGGGCCATGTAGGGACTTTAGAGAGAATCACAAGGTCATGCCTTAGAGAAGGCACTTTCTTACCCTACCCTGTGAGTATATGTTTAGTAACATGTTTGTATTTGACTGATAATTATTACTATAGATGAGCAAATCTATGTATGACATCCATTCCTGGAAATAAGATCATGGCCAAACTCTATTCCTTCCAGATTCTATGAATCACCTTGCCAAAGCACGTATGGAACAGGGCTTTGTATGGTCTTGAGACAACACCTCTCCCAAACGTCTGAGAGAACAAACTTTCTTTTCACGGGATGTAAATATGTGGAAGGAAACATCTTGTATCTTAGAAGCAATAATTACTACAGCTGAGATAACCTATGTATATCACCCATTCCTGGATAAAACTTCATGCCCAATCTCCCTTCCTTCCAGCTCCTAAGTATTGCCTTCTCAAAGCAGCTTTGGAAACAGGACCATGTAGTGCCTTTTGAGGGAATCTGACTCATACACCTTAGGGAAGTCACTTTATTATCCAGCTTGTAAGTAGATGGTTAGGAACATGTTTGCATAAGAGTGGCAAGCATTACTACAGCACAGCTAAACTATGTATAACACCCAACCCTCTAAATTGCTTCATCCCCAATCTCCTTTCCTTCCAGCTTCTATGGATCACCTCGTAAAAGCACGTATGGTGAGGGCCTTGTAGGGAATTGAGACAGTACCTCTCTCAAATGTCTTAGAGAACACACTTTCTGACCCCAGTTTGTAAGTAGATGGTAGGAAACATCTTTGTATCTGAGTGGAAATCACTAGCTCAGCTGAGTTAAAGTATGTATAACACCCCTTCCTAGATGTAACTTCATGGTCAATATCCCTTTCTTCCTGCTCCTAAGGATCACCTTCCCAAAGCAGGTTTGGAAACGGGACCGTGTAGTGCCATGAGATGGGTGAAATTGTGTTCTCTAAGTCATTTGAGAGTGCTCCTATCTCAATTACTTTCAAGGCCCCGTTCTATATGAGCTTTGACAAGGTGATCCATGGCAGCTGGAGGGAAGGGAGATTCTGCATGAAGCTATTTCCAGGACTGGGTGTTATACATAGTTTTACTCAGCTGTAGTATTGATTGCCACTCAGATAAAAAGATGTTCCTGACAATCTACTTATAAGCCTGGATATGAATGTGCCTTCTCTAAAGCATGTGAGATTCCCACTGAAAGCCCGACATGGCCCTGTTTCCAAATCTGCTTTGGGTAGGCGATCCTTAGGAGCTGGAAGGAAGTGAGATTGGGCATGAAGTGACTTCTAGGTATGGGTGTTATACATAGTTTAGCTCAGCTGTAGTATTGATTGTCACTCAGATACAAACAGATTCCTAACCTTCTACTTAGAAGCTGGTATCAGAAAGTACGTTCTCTATGGCCTGTGAGTGATATTTTGTTTTGAGACAATACACCGTCCTGTTTCCAAGCCTGCTTTGTGAAGGCAATCCTTAGGAGCTAGAAGGAAGGGAGATTGGCATAATGTTATCTCCAGCAATAGGTGTTATACATAGTTTAACTCAGCTATAGTAGTGATTGCCAGTCAGATACAAAGATGTTTCCTACCATCTACTTAAAGCCTGGTAGAACAAATCATTTTCTCTAAGACATTTGAGAGAGGTCTAGTCTCAAGGCCCTACAAGGCCCTGTTCTTCACTTGATTTGGGAATGCCATCCATAGCAATTGGAAGGAAGGAAGATTGGGCATGAAGTTATTTCCAGAACTGTGTGTTATACATAGTTTAACTCAGCTGTAGTAATTATTGCCATTAAGATTCAAAGATGTTTCTTACCACCTACTTACAACTCGGGATAAGAAAGTGTGTTCTCTGGACACTTGAGGGGTACTATGTCAAGGCCATACAAGGGCCTGTTCCATACGGGCTTTGGCAAGGTGATCCATAGCAGCTGAAAGGAAGGGAGATTCAGGATGTGGCTATTTCCAGATATGGGTGTTATACAGAGTTTTGCTTAGCTGTAGTAATGCTTGCCACTCAGATACAAATGTGTTCCTAAGCATCTGCTTAGATTCTGGTATCAGAAAGTGCATTCTGTATGGATTGTGAGTGAGATTCTGTCTCAAGGCAATACACAGTCCTGTTTCCAAACCTGTTTTGGGAAGGTGAGCCTTAGGAGCTGGAAGGAAGGGAGATTGGGCATGAAGTTACTTCCAGGAATGGATGGTATACATAGTTTATCTCAGCTGTAGTAGTGATTGCCACTCAGATACAAAAATGTTTCTTACAAGCTACTTATGAACCCAGATAAGAAACTGCCTTCTCTAAGTCATGTGAGTGAGTTTCTCTCCAAAGGACCTACATGGCCATGTTTCCAAACTTGCTTTGTGTAGGTGATGCTTGGGAGTTGAAGGAAGGGAGATTGGGCATGAAGTAAACTCCAGGAATGGGTGTTATATGTAGTTTAACTCAGCTGTAGTAGTGATTGCCACTCAGATGCAAAGATGTTTCTTACCATCTACTTACAAGCTGGCATAATAAAGTGCCTTCTCTAAGGCTTGTGATTGATAATCCCTAACAAGGCCCTACACAGTCCTCTTTCCAAACCTGCTTTGTGAAGGCAATCTTTAGGGGCTTGAAGGAAGGGAGATAGGGCATGATGTTACTTCCAGGAATGGGTGTTATACATAGTCTTACTCAGCTGTAGTAACACTTGCCACTAAGGTACAAACATGTTCCTAACCAGCTACATAGAATCCGGTATTAGAAAGTACATTCTCTAAGGCTTGTGAGTGAGATTGTGTCTCAAGGCAGTACATGGTCCTGCTTCCAAACCCTCTATGGGAAGGTGATCCTTAGGAGCTGGAAGGAAGGGAGATGGGGCATGAAGATAATTCTAGGAATGGGTGTTGTACATAGTTTAACTCAGGTGTAGTAGTGATTGCCACTCAGATACAAAGATGTTTCTAACCATATACTTAAAACCCGGGATAGCAAAGTGTGTTCTATAAGACATTTCAGAGAGGTCCTACCTCAAGTCCATTCAAAGCCCTGTTGCATATGTGCTTTGTCAAGGTGATCCATAGCAGCTGGAAGAAAGGGAGATTGGCCATGAAGCTGCTTCCAGGAATGGGTGTTATACATAGGCTAACTCAGCTGTAGTAGTGATTACCACTCAGATACAAAGATGTTTCTTACCATCTACTTACAATGCTGGATAAGAAAGTGCCTTCTCTAAGGTATGTGAGTTGATTTTCTCTCAAGGCCCTACATAGCCCCGTGCAAAACCTGCTTTGGGAAGGTGATCCTTAGGAGCTGGGTGGAAGGGAGATCGGGCATAAAGTTACTTCCGGGAATGAGTGTTACACATAGTTTAACTCAGATGTAGTAGTGATTGCAACTCAATACAAAGATGTTTCCTACTATCTACTTACAATCCGGGATAAGAAAGTGTGTTCTCTAAGACATTTAAGAGATGCCCCATCTCATGGCCCTACAATTCCCTCTTCCATACATACTTTGGGAATGCGATCTCTAGCACCTGGAAGGGAGGTGGGGCATGCAGTTTTTTGCAAGAATAGGTGTTGCACACACTTTCACTCAGCTGTAGTAATTATTGCCACTAGGATACAAAAATGTTTCCTTCTAACTATTTGTAACCTGGGATAAGAAAGTGTGTTCTCGAAGACAGTTGAGAGAGATCCTGTCTCAAGGCACTACAAGGCCCTGTTCCATAAGTGCTTTGGCAAGTTGATAAATAGCAGCTAGAAAGAGGCACATTTGGGCATGAAGTTATTTCCAGGCATGGGTGTTATATATAGTTTATCTCAGCTGTATTAATCCTTGCCACTCTTATACAAACATGTTCCTTAACCATCTACTTAGAAGCTGGTATCTGAAAGTGCGTTCTCTATGGCTTGTGAGTGAGATTCTGTTACAAGGCACTACACGGTCCTATTTCCAAACTTCTTTGGGAAGGCGATCCTTAGGAGCTGGAAGGAAGGGAGATTGGGCATGAAGTTACTTCCAGGAATGGGTGTTATACATAGTTTAACTCAGCTGTAGTGGTGATTGCCACTCAGATACAAAGATGTTTCTTACCATCTACTTACAAGCCCTGGTAAGAAAAGTGCCTTCTCTTAGACATGTTAGAGGTGTTGTCTCTCAAGGCCCTTCACAGCCCTGTTTCCAAAACTTCTTTGGGAAGGTGATCCTTAGGAGATGTAAGAAAGACAGATTTTGTATGAGTTACCTCCACAAAGGGTGTTCTATGTAGTCTACCTCAGCTGTAGTAGTGCTTGACACTCAGATACAAAGATGTTTCTAACCATTCTCATACACACCAGGATGAGAAAGTGTGTTCTCTAATGCATTTCAGAGAGATTCTGTCTCAAGGCCCTACAGTGCCCTGTTTCCAAACATGCTTTGGGAATGTGATTCTTAGTTGCTGGAAGGAAAGGAGAATGGGCACCTAGTTATTTCCAGGAATGGGTATTATACTGAGTTTAGCTCAGCTGTGGTAATGCTTGCCACTCACACAGAAACATGTTCTTACCCACCTAGTTAGACTCTGGGATCAGAAAGTGCATTCTCTATCTCTTCTGAGTGAGAGTCTTCCTAATGGCCAAACAAGGCCCTGTTCCAAACCTGCTTTGGGAAGGCAATCTTTAGGAGCTGGACTTAAGGGAGATTGGGCACAAAGTTACTTCCAGGAATGGGTGTTATTCTTAGTTTAGCTCAGCTGTAGTAGTGATTGTCTCTCAGATACAAACATGTTCCTAAAAATGTACCTAGAATCTGGGATTAGAAAATGCATTCTGACAGGTGAGTGAGATTGTGTCTCAACGCATTACAAGGCCCTGTTCCATACCTACTTTGGGAAGGGGATCCGAGCAGCTAGAAGGAATGGAGACTGTGCCTGAAGTTATTTACAGGAATGGGAGTTATACACAGTTTAACTCAGCTGTAGTAGTGATTGCCTCTCATAAACAAAGGTGTTACGTATCATGCACTTACAAACTGGGATAATAAAGTGCTTTGTGTAAAGCATGTGAGTGATATTCTCACTCAAGTCTCTTTGTGGCCCTGTGCAAAATCTGCTTTTGCTAGGCAATGTTTAGGGGCTGGAATGAATTGAGATTGGGCATGAAATTACTTTCAGGAATGGCTTTTTTTTCCCCCAAAGCCCCAGTAGATAGTTGTATGTCATAGCTGCACATCCCTCTAGTTGCTTTATGTGGGACGCGGCCTCAGCATGGCCGGAGAAGTGGTGCGTCGGTGCGCGCCCAGGATCAGAACCTGGGCCGCCAGTAGTGGAGCGCTCACACTTAACCGCTAAGCCACGGGGCCAGCCCCTGGGAATGGCTTTTATCAGCAGTTTAACTCAGCTATATTCCTGACTGCCACTCAGACAGAGAGATGTCTGTTACCATCTTCTTAAAAGCCCAGAAAAGAAAATGCTTTCTCTAAGGCATTTAAGAATGGTCCTGTGCCAATTAACTGGTCGTAGGGTCCCTCTGTCTGCAGAACTTGAGGTGGGTCCCTACTTAGATCTGGCCAGAGGCAGCCCATTTCAAGGAGCCACATCCCAGAGGACCTGCGTTTCCCAGGGCATCCCAGGAAATGCTCACTGCCAGCTCCCCTCCACTCGCCACTGCCAAGACCATCGTCTTCCCTCGGGAGGCCTGGGCAGGGAAGGGGCCAGGTGTGGAAGGCCGCCAGATCCCAGGACTGGCACACCAGTTGCCAGGCGGCTTCCTCCTTTGACGGGGCCCAGCACACGCCCCAGAATACTTGGTGGCAGGCACCAGGGCTCTTTCCCCCAGAACTTGTCCCCCTGAAAGGGTCCTGGCTCAGGTGGCTGGACCAGCCAGCCAGCCTCATTTGGACAATGCAGGGAAGCCGAGCCAGCTTCCTCCTCTCCCTCAGCGTGGCACCTGTGTGCACTCAGGCAGAGGGCCTCACGCGTGACTTCAATCATGGATTTCTCCCCAGAGCCATGGCCTGGGCACTTGGAAGGCCAGGCCTTCACAACTCCAGAGAAGAGGCTGGGACCTATCACTAGAAGGGCTTTCCCAGTGTGGCCCCGTATACCTAGGCCTCTGGCCTGCTGGGGCCACACTCACTGCTTTGCCATATGCCTGTCTTGGTCCTTCTGACTCCACAGAGACTTTCCTCCACCTAGCTGGAGTCAAAAAGTGTGGGTGTGGGGTGAGGCAGTGGTTTTGCCTTTCCAGGAAGAAATGAGGCTTGGGACAAAGCAGCTGGCTGAGGCAGAACCTTAACCTGGCACACCAGTCTGCCTTTGGCCACCAGAGCCAGACCACCACTTCCAAAGAAGGGAAGCGACGGGCAAACTGAGTGGAAGTGGGGGATGAGAGGGAGACAACAGGTGAAACCAAGTCAAGAAGGGCGGCATTCCTTCTTCATCTGCACCTGGCAGGCGCGAGACAGCACCCCAGCCAGTCAGAGCCTGGCAGGCAGGCAGGGTCTTCACGAAGACCCCCGAGGCCAGCCCTAGGCCCTGGCAGCCGTGCATGCACCCTTGGCCTGACGGGTTGAACCCAAGCCTGCAGGGCTTCCGGAGTGGCCAGAGACAGAAGGGCCCCTGGGAGAGGTAGGCAAGGTGGGCAGGGCTCACCAACATCCTCTCCTCAGGACCCTGAGAGAAAGAGGGAGAGGGAGAGGGAGAGAGAGAGAGAGAGAGAAAGAGAGAGAGAGATCCCGGACCTCTGAGTCACTGCTGCCACTACTGGTGCCACCTCACATGCCATCTCCCTTCCCCCCACCACCCCCTCGCCCACTCCGGGGCCAGCCACACCACAGAGAGGCCGGTTCCTGTTCACCTCCATGCTGTCCCTTCCGGACCAGACCCCAGTGCAGGGGAAATGGTTCAGATGGGGGTGGGGGGGGCAGCAAGATAGCCAGGGATGCAGGGGCCAGGAAGAGCCTGGAGTCCTGCACTGATTCAATGGTACTCGCCTCCCTCAGTCTGTGGACCCTGTGGGACTGGGAGATCAAAATGGGCCACCCTCAAAAATGTCTCTTTCCCTGGATTATTTTCTCGGTCGTACATTGGACCTCCCCCAAACTGCCTAAAGAATTGAACCTAGAAGATCCTTCTCAGGAAGGAGCCACTGTCCTATGGAGGCTGTAATAGAATGTCAAATAGGTGTTACAATAGGAAAGGCACCAACAAGCCCATCTTATCAAAAATTCTCTCTCTCTCAGGCAACATTCTCTAGGGGGCCCTCCAAAGTGTTGCCAGACAAATGGTTACATGTCCCTCTCCATGAGAATTGTGTTCTTCTCCTCTCAAATCCCAAACCCCACCCCCAACATCCTCCTTTGTCTTTAGCTGAACATAGTATTTAACAGGAGAATCTCTGCCATTGTGTTGAGAAACTCAGTTTCCTGGGTTTCTCCCATTTATACATGTTATGAATCCAATTTAATCAAGCATGGATTCTTTTTTATTGTCTATTTGCATTAGGAACATAATTACTAACTAGAGCCTAATTTGAGAATATTCATTATGAATGAAAGATGTCATATCTAAGAACAGAATGGAATTCACTGAGGCTTTATTCTTGGGACATATGTAGGATTAAGTCAGGACATGCTGCAAGAGTGAAAATAAGTTCTCTATATTTTTCTTCTCCAAGACCATGGACTTCAGCCACACTTTATACCCATGTACTTTGCAATAATGAAAAACACTTAAACAATGACCTTGAATATTTTGTCCTCAGATTCATTAGTCTTAAAATATAAATTGAGCAATTTAAATCTAGATGAGTGAAAGACTATGGAGACTTCTAGAATGTTATGTTAGGTCCTTTAGAAGTGAAGAATTGACTTTAATAGCATTGACTCCATTGCTCATGTCTACGTTGTTGTTCCTGCCTCATGAATCCCCGCTTCATTCTGCTGTCTTTGGTTTTATCGTGGTGGTGTTCTGGCTCCTGAGGGAAGTGCTCAGCTTCTTGGTGTACGGTTGATATTCCCTGATACCTACAGTCGAGGCTGTGTCCCTTCTTCTGTCCCTTTGTCCCCACGCCACGGATTTGCCTCATGCTGCTCTCATTGCTGTTCATTTCTGAAGAGTTTGTCCTGTCTGTCTGGATCCCCCCTGTAACCTGAGAGATTTAGAAGGGTGTGGTTAGATTTTCAAGTGAATAGGTTGGGGGAGGGGAGCCAATATTTTGTGATTATTTTTTACTTTAATTGCTGTAAGGTCCGGTAATATGGTCACGTATAGATTTCTGCTTTGTGGACTCTTTAGAGATTTCGTTGTGGCTTAGCACACAGTCCATTGTGGTGACTGTTTCATTGTGGTTTGAGGAGAATGCATCCTCTCCTCTAGTTGCTTACGTTGTCGTCCGTCAGGATGAGGCTAGATCTAGCTTTTTTGTGTTTATAAGCAGATCTGTTTCCTAACGTACTGTGTCACTTGACCTGTGGATTTCTAAGAGAGGTAAGGTCGGTTGCCCTGTGATTCTGGAGGTGCCTGTGTCTTCTTGTTTGTCCAGTTTTGCTTTATGGTCAAGACCATATTGTTAGGTACATAAGTGTTCCTGCCAGTTATCAACACAGAAAACCCCTTTTTGTCCCATTTAAAGTCTTATTTCTTTATCTCCTTATTTTCAACCATATTATATTCTTTTATTTTATAACAATATTTTAAATCAACTCGAGAGCCTTCAAGTTTTTATGGAGCGATTTGATCCATTTACAATTGTGATTATTGATAAATTGGAATGTGAGTCTACCATTTAATTTAATTTTTAATTTGTTAGGTTTTCTCATGATTTTTCTATTTTTTTACTGGGTGTCTTTCAGCTTTTAGGAACAACCCTTTCTGCCTCTCTTTCGGTAAATGCTTAGAGTTGATCAGTTCCTGTGTTCTACACTACCAATTCATCACCTTCTGGTCCCCAGTTTGAGGATATCTGATTTTAGCTCTGTGTTCTTATTTTCTCCATCAAGCAACCATGATTGGATGTAAGTATACATTTTATCGGTTACTTTGCTCACAACTGTTTGTTGTATCCAAATTTTTCCTCCTTTTTGGAAAGATTTGATGCTATTTTGGAACTCATACGACAGTGAAATTTTGAGAGGAATCGAGTCTGAGATACTGCTTAGGTGCTGATGCTGGTGAGCTAGCACCTAAGCTCTTAAAGTTGCATCGGTGTGTCTGCAGAGTCAGGATGAGGTCAGAGATGTTTAAAACCGTGGGGTTGAATGAGGTTTCCTGGAGACACTGTAGCTGTAGAAGGGACCAGGGCCAGGGCCCAGCCTAGGAGCAGGCAGTGTTTGCAGAGGTGCAGCTGAAGAGGGTCCAGGAAAGGGGACTGAAACGGTGGAGCATGAAGTTGCAGGAACCATGAGGGGAAAGGGTATTGCAGAAAGGAGGGGTGCTCAGCTGGGTCGGATACAGCTCTGATCAGAATGGAGAAAAGGTAGCTGGACTCGGCCACATGGGATCACTGGTGACCTCAGTCTCCTTGAGAGGGTGGGAATGAAGCTGGGTCTAGAGTTGGGGAAGGGGGCCATAGGAGGGCAGTAGGGATGAGGCACTTTACTTAAGAGATTTAGCCATGAAAGGGAGTTGGGAAAGTGGACAGTAGCCCAAAGGGAACATGGGTCCAAGGGAGAGTTTTGTTTGTAAGGTGGAGCCGAGCTAGCAGGTGCTGAAGGTAGGACCGGATGGAGAAGAGGAGCCTGAGGGCCCGGGAGGAGCATGTTGGGCCCTGAGGAGGTGCAGGGCTGGGCTCCGCCGCCTGGGGAGGCGCAGAGAGCAAGAGGACAGCTGTGCTGGTGGAAATGGTGCCCTGCACCTCTGCTCCTGTATTCCTGGAGCGTGAGGTGGGCAGTGGTTGGGAGTGGAGGGGCGATGCAGGAGGTGTTAGGTGAGCGGCAGGGGGAGGAGGGGGAGGGAGAGAGGGCGCCATGGCTTGGTCTCCATGGCCCACCAGGAGCTCCCCACTGGGATCCCTGGTCACCAGGTGCTGTCTCCCTTTGATGTCTTACTCAAAATGTTGGCTCTCTTGATGGTTCCCAGGGCTATTATGAATTTGTTCATCAATGAAGAAATCTTTGGGTCATTTTTTAGGGGTTTTATGTCAAAGGGGCTCTACATGTGTTTATTCAGTGCATCATCTTTACCCAATCACCTTGTTTTTGGACAGAGTCCATACAACAGAGCAGCCGGGCCAGTGGCCTGCAGGTTCCAGGGTTCGGGAGGTTTGCCCTCCAGAAAGCTGGTGCTGATTGGCATTCTCACAGGACGTGGTGCTCTGTCCCTGAGCCCACTCTAACTGTGGGTGTCTCGACGTTGTAAATCCTGGGGCAGTTCTGTCAGGGCCCATCGTTGCCATTGCTGCGACCATTAGGGGGAACATTTTTCTGTGTTCATTATCTGTCACTTCCCTGACTGTGCTGTCGCCTGCCTTGCTCACTGAGCTCCAGACCTTCCTGGTGGAACCAGGCTGTTCACTCTCTATCCAGTGTGATTGCACGTTCCCTCAGTGTGCCCCTTGAGTACTTGCTTCAAAAATATCTGTTTTCTTCACATTCTTTGATTCCTTGTACATATAATCTAGATTTAATCTGGAGCTTTA
Source organism: Diceros bicornis minor (assembly GCF_020826845.1). Lineage (NCBI taxonomy): Eukaryota > Metazoa > Chordata > Mammalia > Perissodactyla > Rhinocerotidae > Diceros > Diceros bicornis. Next base: position 2,612,668 of record NC_080763.1, on the reverse strand, counting down.
AAAATGTTTTATTGTGGAAAACCTTGAACATATACAAATTAAACAGAAAAGTGTGACAGCCCCCCATGTCCCCATTACCCAGCTTCAACATTTATCAATGTTCTGATATTCTTGTTTCGTGCATATTTCTACCCACTCCCTACCTTCCATTGATTATTTTTTAATTAATAGATTGTTTTTTTAGGAAAGTTGTAGATGGACAGAGAAATTCTGCAGATAGTGCAGAGCATTTCTCCCTCCTCCCCCGCAGTTTCCCCTACTGTTAACATCTTGCATGACCACCTGTGTTAGTGCAGCTCGTTCCTTACAAGTGAGGAGCTGATGCTGCTACAGTGTTCGTAACCAAGTCCGTAGTTTACATTAAGGTTCACTGTCTCGCTGTCATGTACTTGGATTTTGACAAATGCATAATCTCGTGTCCACCACAACAGTGTTCTACAGAAGAGTTGGATTGCCCTAAAAGTCCCTGTGCTCTGCCTCTTTATCCCTTGCCTCTCAACTCCTGGCAACACTGATCTTTATACTGTTTCTATAGTTTTGCCTTTTCTAGAATGTCGTATAATTGGAATATGTGAAAACTATATGGAACAGAGTATATAGCCTTTTCCGGTTGCCTTCTTTCACTTAGCAATATGTGTTTAAGGATCTACTGAGTCTTTCTGTGGATTGATAGCTCATTTTTTTTTTCCTTTTTGTATATTGAGTTAAAATATATATAACAAAAACTGTGCCATCTTAACCATTTTTAAGTGTACACTTCAGTGGCGTTAAATACATTTACACTGTTGTACGGTCATCACCACCATTCATCCCCATAACTCTTGTAAATCTGAAACTCTATACCTATTAAACAAGGACTCTTCCTCCCCCCTTCCCCCAGCCCTTGGCAGCCACCATTCCACTTTCCATCTCTATGATTTTGACTACTCTCAGTTCCTCATGTAAGTGGAATCATACAGTATTTGTTTTTTTGTGACTGGCTTATTTCAGTTAGCATAATGTCCCCAATGTTAATCCATGTGTAACATATTGCAGAATTTGCTTCCTTTTTAAGGCTGAGTAATATTCCATTATGTGGATATACTACATTTTGTGTATCTATTCATGCGTTAGTGAACACTTGGTTTGCTTCCACGTTTTAGCTGTTGTGAATAATACTGCTATGAACATGGATGTACAAATATCTTTTCAAGGCTGTGCTTTCAGATGTTTTGGGTGTATATCCAGAAGTGGAATTGCTGGATCACGTGATAATTCTATGTTCAACTTTTTTAGGAACATCCATACTGTTTTCCATAGCGGCTGCACCATTTTACATTCCTATCAACAGTGTACAAGGGTTCCCATTTCGCTGCATCCTGGCAAACACTTTTTGTTTTCTGTTTTTTCGAAAGCACTAATCTTGGTGTGAGGGTGGTGTCTCATTGTGGTTTTGATTTGCATTTCCCTACTTATTAGTGGGTGTTGAGCATCTTTTCATGTGCTTATATGCCATTTCTAAGTTTTCTTTGGCAAAGGAGTCTTCAAGTCCATTGCCCATTTTTGAATTGGCTTGTTTTTTAGTTGTTTAGTTTTAGGCCTTCTCTGTATATTCTGGATATCAGTCTCTTGTCATAAATATGATTTGCAAATATTTTCTCCCTCTCTTGGGTTGCCTTTTTACTCTGTGGACAGTGCCTCTTGATGTACCAACTTATAAAATTTTCATGGAGTCCAATTTGTCCATTGTTTTTCTTTCGTTACCTGTGCCTTTGGTGTCATATCCAAGAAATCATTGCTGAGTCAGGTGTCGTGAAGATTTTATCCTATGTGTTCTTCTAAGAGTTTTTTTGTTTTAGGTCTTACGTTTATGTCCTTGATCCATTTTGAGTTAATTTTTATAAATGGTGTTGGATGAGGGTCCAGCCTCAATCTTTTGCATGTGGATATCCAGTTTTCCCAGCACCATTTGTTGAAAATAAACCTTTCTCCATTGCGTGGTCTTGACACCTTTGTCAAAAATCACTTGACCATATATGTGAGGGTTTCTTTCTGGGCTCGCTATTCTATGTCATTGGTCTCTATGTCTGCCTTTATGCCAATACCATACTGTTGATTACTGTAGCTTTGTAGTAAGTTTTGAAATCAGGAAATGTGGGTCCTCCAGTTCTGTTCTTCTTTTTCAGGATTGTTTTAGCTATTCTGAGTCCCTTGAGATTTCATGTGAATTTTAGGACTGGTTTTTCTATTTCTGCAAAAAAACATCATTAGGATTTGGATAGAGATTACATTGAATCTGTAGACTGCTTTGGCTAATACTGACACTTTAACAATAGTAAGCCTTCCAATCCGTGAACATGGGATGTGTGTCCATTTATGAATGTGTTCTTTAATTTCTTTCTGAAATGTTTTGTAGTTTTTATGGTGCAAGCCTTTCACCTCTTTGGTTAAGTTAACTCCTAAGCATGTTATTGTTTCTGATACTATTATACATGAATTGTTTTTGTAATTTCATTTCCAGAGAGCTCATGGTTCGTGTATAGAACTGCAGCTGATTTTTGTGTGTTGACTGTGTATCCCGCTACGTTCCTGAATTTATCTGTTACATCAAACGGCTTTTTTGTGGAGTCTTTTGGATTTTCTACATATGAGATGATACCATCTTCAAACAGAGACCATTTTTCTTTCTTCTTTCCAATTTGGATGTCTTTTATTTATTTATTTTTATTGCCTCATGGTTCTGGCTGGAACTTTCAGTACTGTGTTGAATAGAAGGGGTGAAAGTGGGCATCCTTGCCTTGTTCCTGATCTTAGAGGAAAAGCTTTCAGCCTTCCGTCATTGACTATTGTTTGCTGTGTGTTTTTCATGTATGGCTTTTATTGTGGTGAGGCACTTTCCTCCTATTTTAGTTTGTTGAGTGTTTTATCATGAAAGGGTGTTGAATTATGTCAAATGGTTTTTCCTCATCCATTGAGATGGTCATGTTTTTTTCCCCTTCATTTTATTGATGTGGCATATTACACTGATCGATTTTTGTATGTTGAATTCCCCTTGTATAGCAGGAATAAATTTCACTTGGTGGTAGTGTATAATTCTTTTAATACGCTGTTCAATTCAGTTTGCTAATACTTTGTTGAGGATTTTTGCATCTATGTTCATCGAGGGTAATGGTCTGTAATTTTATTTTCTTTTAGTGTCCTTGTCTAGTGTTGGTATCAGGGTAATGCTGGCGTAGTAAAATGAGTTTGGAAGTGTTCCCTCTTTTTCAACATTTGACAGAGGGTAAGAAGGCTTGTTTTTAATACTTCTTTATATGTTTGGTAGAATTCACCAGTGCAGTCATCTGGTCCTGGGTTGTACTTTGTTGAGAGATTTTTTTTTAGATTTCTTTAAATATTAGTGACATATAACATATGTAAAGTTTAGGTGTTCAAGATGATGATTTGTGAAAGGATTATCACAGTAAGGTGCGTTAGCACCTCCATTCCTTCACATAATTAACTTGTTTTTTCTAGTGATCACTTTTAAGATGTACTCTCTTAGCAACTTTCAAGTATATAATATAGTATTGTTAATTATGGTCACTAGGCCATACATTAGATCCCCAGAACTTATTCATTTTACAGCTAGAGATTTGTTCACTTTGACTCACATCTCCCCATTTTCCCCACCCCCAAGACCCTGGCAAACACCATTCTAGTCTCTATTCCTTTGCATTGGGCTTTTTAGATTTCACATATGAGTGAGAATATATAGTATTTGTCTTTCTCTGTCTGACTTACATTGCTTAGTGTAATGCCTCAAGGTCCATCCATGTTGTTGCAAAATGCAGGATTTCATTCTCTTTCATGGCTGAATAATATTCCATTATATATTTCACATATACGTGTATCTCACATTTTCTTTATCTATTGATGGACACATAGATTGTGTCCATGTCCTCAGTTTGTGAATGGTGCTGAAAAGAACATGGGGGTGCAGATATCTCTTCAGAATACTGATTTCAATTCCTTTGGATATACAACCAGAAGTTGAATTGCTCATGTATATAGTATTTCCATTTTTATTTTTTTGAGAAAATTCCATATTTTTTCCATAGTGACTGTAGCAGTTTATACTCATACCAACAGTGCACAGAGTTCTCTTTTCTACACAGCCTCGCCAACACTTGTTGTCTGTTTTCTCTTTGAGAATAACCATTCTAGCATGTGTGAAGTGATATCTCATTGTAGTTTTGATTTCATTTCCCTGATGATGAGTAATCACGAGCATCTTCTCATGTACCTGTTGACCATTTTTATGTCTTCTTTGGAAAAGTATCTATTCAGGTCCTTTGACCATTTTCATATTGTTTTGTTGGTTCTTTGCTGTTGACTTGTAAGAATTTCCTATATATTGTGGATATTAACCCCTTTAGTTTGCCAATTGTTTCATTTGCTGTGCAGAAGCTTTTTAGATTGATGTCATCCCACTTGCTAAGTTTTGCATTTGTTGCTTGCACTTTTGATGTTATATCCAAAAAAATCGTTGTCAAGACCAGTATCATGGGGCCTTTTTCTCTATATTTTCTTCTGGTTGTTTTATATTTGGTGTCTTACATTTAAGTTTTTAATTCAATTTTAGTATCATTTTTAGAGTGGTGTAAAATGGGGGTCCAATTTCATTTGTCTGCATGTGGTTATCCAGTTTTCGCAACACCATTTATCTTAGAAACTATCCGTTCCACATGGAGTCTTCTTAGCTGACTCGTCAACTGTTACCAAAGTGTATGTGTGTGGTTTTATTTCTAGGCCCTTGATTCTCTACTATTGGTCTAGGTGTTGCTTTTTATACCTGTATCATACCGTTTTTACTGCTATAGATTTGTAATAAAGCTTGAAATCAAGAATTGTGATGCCTTCAGCTTTTTCTTTCTCAGGGTTGCTTTGGTTATTGGAGGTCTTTTGTGGATCCATAAGAATATTAGGATTATTTGTCCTACTTCTTTGAAAAATGCCATGGGAATTTTAATAGGAATTGCATTGAATCTTGAGATGGCATTGGGTAGCATGGACATATTAACAATATTAATTCTTCTGATCCATGAACATAAGATATCTTTTCATTTCTTTGTGTCTTTTATTTCTTTCATCAATGTCTTATAGTTGTCAGTGTCTAGATCTTTCACCTTCTTGGTTAAATTTATTAAAAAACGGTATTTTACTGTTTTTGATGCTATTGTAAATAGGATTTTTTTTATGTCTTTTTTAGATAGTTCATTGTTAGTGAACAGAAAGGCAACAGATTTCTATATGTTGATTTTTTCTCCTGCAGCTTGAGTGAATTTGTTGATTAGTCCTAACAGTTTGGGGAGGAGTCTTTAGGTATTTTTCTATATAAAAATCATATCTTCTGCAAACAGAGACAACTTTGTTTCTCCATTTCCAATTTAGATGCATTACATTTCTTTCGCTGGCCAAATGTCTCTGGTTGAGACTTGCAGCAGTATGTTGAAGAGTGGTGTTGAGACTGGGCACCTTTGTCTTGTTCTTTGTCTTAGCAAGAAAGCTTTCAACCTTTCACTGTTCAATATGATGTTAGCTGTGGGTTTGTCATGTAAACCTTTTATTATGTTCCTTCTGTAACCCTTGATTGAGAGTTTTTATCATGAAGGGGTGTTGAATTTTGTCAAACTGCTTTTTCTGCATCGATTGAGATTATTTTATGATTTTTATCTTTCATTCTATTAATGCGGTGTATCACATTCATTGATTTTCATCATGTTGATGTCGATCATGTTGTTTGATCCTTTTTTTGAGTTTAGATAGTTTTGTTATAATGTGTCTTGGAGAAGAAAGTTTTAGTTTGAAATGTTAGGATGACAGATCAGCTTCAGGAACTTGGATGTCTAAATTTCTCCCCAGATTTGGGAAGGTGTCAGCTGCTATTTTTTTTAAGTAAACTTTCTTTTCCTTTCTCCCTGTTTTCTCCTCTGGTACTTTAATAATGCTTATTTATTTCTTTTCATGGTATCCCATAATTCACACTGCCTTTCCCTGTTCCTATCCATTCCTTTTTTTCTTTTTGCTCCTTTGCGTGATTTCAAATGACACATCTTCTAGTTCACTAATTATTTCTTGTACATGGTTGAATCTGATTTCGAAGCTCTCTCTTGAATTCTTCAGCTCAGTCATTGTGTTCTTCAACTCTAGGATTTCTGTTAGTTTTTCCTTAATGATTTCTGTTTCTTTGTGGAACTTCTCACTTGCTCATGCACTGTTTCCTTATTTCATTTAGTAGTCTATCTGTGTTTCCTTAGAGTTTTGTGAATTTCTCAAAGAAGGCTGTTCTGAAGTCTTTGTCACATACTTTCTATATCTCCATTTCTTGGTCAGTCATTTGGGTTTTATTCTTTTTCTTTGGTGGTGTTCTTTTTCTTTGGTGGTTTTATTCTATTTCTTTGATTATTCATCATCCGTGTGGCCTTCCATTTGTGTCTGCAAATTTGAGGAAGTAGACACCTCTTCCAGTCTTTACAGACTGGCTTTAGCAAACCAAAGCCTTCACAGTAGCCCATCTAGGGGTCCTGGGTAGGCCATCTGGTGGTGCCCAGGGGCAGGCTTGCTGCTGGAGTCCTTGGGCAGCCTGGTACTGGGGTGAGTGGAAAGCTTGGGTCCACGGTATTGTGTCTGTCCCTGGGCACAGCTGGGACCCTGAGTTCATGAGTAGCTGCACTTGAGCCTGGTTTGGCAGGTCCTGATTGAGAGCCTGTGACCACAGGAGTCATCCATGGCCATGAGAGTTGGCCAGTGCTGGGATGATCTGAGAGTCGTGGCTCAGGGAGCCTGCCAGGAGCCTGGTGCCATGAGAGACAGTTTGTGCTGTGGTAGGCCAGAAGTCTGGCTTCTTGGGAGCCTGGGTCCATAGGAGCTACCTGAGGCTGCAGGAGCTAGCAGGCACTGGGTCAAGATGGAAACCTGGGTTCATGGGAGCCTGCTGGTACCTGGTGCCATGGGAGCTGCCTGGGGCCGCCTGAGTCAGCAAGTACCTGGGTGAGCTGGGGGCCTGGTTTTGTGGGAGCCTGCCAGGAGCCTGGTTCCATGAGAGTTGTCTACAGCTGCTGGAATTGGCAGGTGGTGTGATGAGCCATGGGTCTGAGTTCCTGTGGTAGCCACCAGGGAGCCTGGTGCCATGGAATCTACCTAGGGTTGTTGGAGCTGGTAAGTGCTGGAGTGACCTTGGGTCCTGGTTTGTGGGAGCCCACTGGGTGCTCTGGTACAGAAGCTGCCTGTGGCTGCCTGGAGTAGGCAGAAACGTGGGGGAGCCAGGGTCTGGATTCATCAGAGCCCACCAGGAACCTGGTGCCAAGGACACCACTTGGGGTCACAGGAGCCACCTTGGGCTGCTGAAGATGGCAGCTCCTCGGCTGACATGGGGGCCTGGAGGCCTGGTTCCCAGGAGCATGGTGGGAGCCTGGTGTCAAGGATGCTGCTTGGGGCTGCCAGAGCTGGCATGCTCCAGGTTGAGCCAGGGGCCTGGATTTGAAGAAGCCTGCAGGGAGCCACCTAGGTCCACAGGAGTCAGCCTGGGGCTGGGGCAGGCTGGCTCAGAGGTGTGTGGTGAAGTGGGGCATTCAATTTACTCTCCTCCCATTGGGAGGTTTTTGATTACTGATTTAGTCTGCTTGTTTGTTACTGGTCTGTTCAAGATTTCTGTTTCTTCATGATTTAGCCTTCATAGATTGTTTCTAGGAATTTATCTATTTTGTCTAGATTACCCAATTTGTGAGTGTAAAGTAGTTCAGAATAGTCTCTTGTGATCTTTTCTTTCTGAAGCATCAGTTGTATTGCCTCCTTTTTCATTTCTGATTTCCTTATTTCAGTCATCTCTCTTTTTTTTTCCTCGATATTCTATCTAAGGGTTTGTCAATTTTATTTTTTACAAAAAATCAACTCTAACTTTTATTGATCTTTCATACTATCTTTGATTTTTTCCCACTCTCCTCTTGGTGACTGCCATCTTTCTGCTAACTTTGGGTTTCATTTTTTCTTTTTCTAATGCTGTGTGTTGTAAGTCAGGTTGTTTCTTGGATGTGTTTTTTCTCTTATAATGTACAAGTTTATCACTATAACTTTCCTCTTAGTACTACTTTTGCTGCATCCTATAAGTTTTGGTGTTTTTATTTTTTCTTTTTGTATGTCTTGAGCTATTTTCTAATGTCCCTTTTGATTTCTTCTTTGATCTAGTGGCTGTTTAAGATTTTGCTGTTGAACTTCCATGTATTATGAATATTCCAGTTTTCCTGCTGTTATTGACTTTTAGTCTCATATCATTGTGTTTGGAAAAGATACTTGCTATGATTTCAGTCTTCTTAATTTTGTTAAGCCTTTTTTGTGACCTAACTCATGATCTGTTCCAGAGAATAGTCCATGTGCCCTTGAGAAGAGAGTGCATTTTGTTGCTGTTCAGTAAAATGTTCTGTGTATGTCTGATAGGTCCATTAATGTTTTCATGTGTGCTGTTTCCTGATTTTCTGTCTGGATATTCTATCCATTGTTATAAGTGGGATACTGAAGTCTCCTACTATTTGCAAGTTATGTAACTGAGAAGGCTCTAATATTGAGACTATTTAAAGATCTCTTAGAACTCAATTATAAAGAACAAAGAAGTCAATGAAAATGGGTAACCAACTGCAATAGACATGTCTTTAGGAGAAACACAGATGGCCAATAAGCAGTACATAGATGCTCAGTATCACAAATTATTAGGAAATTGCAAATTCAAAGCATCGTGTGATACTATTTCACACTCAAAATGAAGGCTATACTCAACATAATGGAAAATAACAAGTGTTGGTAAAGATGTGGAGAAAGGGAAACCCACATACATTACTGGTGGGAAAGTAAAATGATGCAGCCACTGAAGAAAACAGCTTGGCATTTTTTAAAATCTGAAACCTAGAATTACCATTGACCAGGAGAGTCACATGGTAGGTATGTCCAAAAGAGCATTGGAAACATATGTTCAAAGAAAAACTTGTCCAGGGACATTCAAAGCAACATTATTCACAATTGTCCAAAAGTGGAACAAACCCACATTTCTATCCAGTTATGACTGCATAAGCCAAATGTGGCATATTCATAATATAGGATATTATAGAGCCATAAAAAGGAATAAGGTACTGCTGCATGCTCAGCCGTGGATGAACCTTGAAACGTGTGCTCACTGAAGCCATCCACAAAGGCCACAGATAGCATGATGCCGTTTGAATGCACTGTCCAGAATAGGCAAATCCATAGGTGGAGAAAACAGATGAGTTGTTTCCATGGGCTTGGGCTAGGAGGAAATAGAGTGTGAATGAATATGGGTTTGTTTGGGGGTGTTGAAAATGTTCTGGAATTAGATAGTTTTGATAGCCACATGATGTAATCGTTGTACTAAAAGCCACTGAACTGTATACTTTAAAGTGCTTACAACAGTTTATTCTGTGTGAAGCAGATTTCCCTCCATAAAAATTTTGAATTTTTTAAATTAATCAGGGTATTGATTAATTTTAGTTTAGTTAATTTTAAGTTGGTTGAGATATTTAATAAGGGTAATTAATGGAGTCATTAGGAGTAGGGCACGTTGTAGCCAAGAGGGTAAACATCCGATGAGGGCTATAGTAACAAATCCTATAATTGTACAAGCAACAGTCTAAAATCCAGTCTATTTCCGTTGTCCCCAACTTGGAGAGACCAGTCACGAAAGTATGTCAGTGATCTCGGGGGCCTTGAGTATCTTTTAAAAGATTTGGGTAATATTATGCAATATTTTAACCTCTTGGGCCATCTGGTGGAGGTAGGTTTGAACTTGTGTGTTGATGTACATTCAGCAAGTGGTTCTAGGAAAGGCACAAATCCCTCCTTCCTTGGCTGGTAGAGACAGTCTAGGGACACGCCATTTTCTAAAACCATTTAGGCAAAAGACTCATAAGACTTGTACAAGGGCTAGGATAGGGTCTTACGGAGTTGTTGTCCATGTTGGGTTAAGGTTGTTGATACTTCTTGGTTGCCTCAGTTTCCTGATTTTGTGTGGGTAGGGCCACCGCACCTGTGCCCAGTCCAGTCTGTCAGTCCTAGTTGAACTGAACACCCAGTGCTATAGGACTGACAGTGTCTATATGGGTTGGTGGTAGCCAGTCAGGGCAGGAACCTCAGGGGACCTGCAACCTGAGGGAAGCCGGCTGAGAGAGAGACAATGATGCATTGCAGAATATAGCCTGGAGAAAGCTGCTCTGAGAGCTGGAGAAGAGAGAGGCTCACTGGGTGAGAGCTTTGTGATAATCAGTCCACAGTAAAACCCAAAAGTGGATGCTCCTGGTGTGAAATATTTGTTAGGGCTGTTGGAGGTAAAACCAGTAATTTGCACCCATTCACTAGTTACCTGTGCTATGTAATTTCAGGGGGTATGTTTAAAGTGTTTGTGGGCTAAGAGCTGCTTGGGCCTGGGCACAAAATCCCCAAGGTGGCCTCGAAGGCTACCCCAAAATGACTCCTCATGGAGCAGTTGGGGCAGAAAGTGGGTGGAGAATTTTGAAGGAAGCCTGGGGCAAAGATAATGTTGTTCGATGGAGTTCGCTACAGCTGAGTCTCTCAACAGGGTAAGCACTTCAGCTGGGGTACAATAGGTGATTGGAGGCCAAGTGACAGACCCTGTGACTCCTGATTCCCAGTGCACGGACAGGCCTCTCAGCCCATTGGACATAAATGGTGGTGGTGTTTGTGAAGCATCTTACTGGCAGTGTGGAAGGTATAGGGGACGTGTGGTGGAAGATGTCATGATAGTGCCGGAAGGAGCTGTGTGTGAGATTACGGTGCTGAAGGGGAAGGACTGGAGGCAGGTGCAGTGGGTGTGTGACCAACAATGGGTAGCGAAGGGACAGCCGGGATGTAACTGGGGAAAGCAGGAACCAGCAGAAGTCATGTGTTTAAAACAAGACACCCGGCCCAAATGGAGCTGCTTAGGCTATGCCCCTTGTCAACAAGCTGAGACTTAATTAGACTTTTGATGCTCCCAGGAATGGAATCATAAACCAATCAATCGGGAATCGCCTGATGAGCAGCAGGTAGGTCATCTTCCTGATAGAGCCCTGCCATCCCCTAAAGGAAGGTAACCTTGCAGTAACCAACCCGCTTTTTTGTTTAGTGTAACTTCCTTATTCCTGCTCCCTTCTGCCTATAAAGTCCTTCATTTTGTAAGCTCCTTGGAGCTCCTTTCTCTCTGCTAGACTGGATGCTGCCTGATTCATGAACTGTTGAATAAAGCCAATAAGATGTTTAAAACTGACCCAGTTTTATTTTGTTTTGTACCAGTTTGGTGGCAGCAGTGGGATCCAAAGGAGACATCGGATGGATTTGGGGATGAGAAACATAGGCATTGGTACCCGCAAAACCTTTGAGTTCACCATCTTTTTTGCTGTTTCTGAGGACCGTGGGTAAGTTCCTCTCGGATCTGAGATCCGCTTTCTTTGCGTTGAGCTCCCAATCTAACTGGCTTTCCCTTCCAGGGTCAGTGGGTCAGTCTAGATTGACAAGATACCCTAAGAGAGCATCAGTCTTAGCCCTTGGCTAGTCTGCAGTGCCAGGCAAAGTCTTAGCTGGTCAGCATGAGCTGGCAGATGATTCTACCAGGAACCTGAGTCTCTGGCCCTTGCTTAGTCCACAGTCCCTATTTGTTGGGGTCTGCTGGTTGAGTCTGTAGTCCCCGTGTGTTAGGGTCTGGTGCTTCAGTCCATGGCTCTTGCTAATGGAGAGGAGTGGAAGAAATGTGTGCTCCATGCACACCCAGTCCTTGAAAACTTCCCACGTGCATTTTACATGCATTTTGCCCTCTGTTGACTGTCGATGGGTTCTAAGGAAATGGTGAAGGCACAGTGAGGAGGAATTGTGGATTTCTGTATGACTACCTCGAGGAGTGTTGCCCCCTCAACCTGAACAGCCACCCGGCACTACTAGAAATGAAAGACATCCCATCACCATGGATTGGAAGACTCCTTATTGTGACGATGTCAGCATTATCCAAAGAGTTCAACAAATGCAGTGCAGTCCTTATCAAAATCCCAAGGACGTTTTGTGCTGAAATAGAAAAAAACCCATCCTAAGATTCTTTTGAAATCTCAAGTAAGCCCAGATACCCAAAACAATCTTGAAAGGAGGGACTAAGTTGGAGGAGTCATTCTTCCTGAACAGAAAAATTACTACAAATCTACAGTATCAAAACAGCGTTGTCATGGCATAAAGACAGACATATTGACCAATGGAAACAGAATTGAGAGCCCAGAAATTAACCCTCACCCATGTGATCAAATGATGTTTGACGAGGGTGCCAAGATTATTCAATGGGGAAAAGTCTTTTCAACAAGCTATGCTGGAAAAAGTGGATATCTACATGCAAAAGAATCAACCTGGACCCTTACCTAACACTGTATACAAAACTTGATTCCCAGTGAATCAAAGACCTAAATGTAAAAGCTAACACTATAATACCCTTAGAAGAAAACATAAGACAAAACTTGACAAAATAGGATTTGGTAATGATTTCATGGATATGACACCCAAGGAGCAGGCAATAAAATAAGAAAATACACATGCTGGACTTCATGAATAATCAAAAGTTTTGTGCCTCAAAAGTCGTTATGAACAGAGTAAAAGCACAGCCCACAGGATGGGAGACGATATTTGCAAACCATGTATCTGACAAGGCCTTAATATCCAGAATAGATAGAGAACTCCTAAACTCAACAACAAAATCAAACAACCTAAATCAAAATTGAACAAAGTAAATGAATAGACATTTCTTCAAAGAAGATCTGCAAATGAGCAATAAGCACATGAAAAGATGCTCAACATGAGTAATCATTAGGGAAATGCAAATCAGAAACAGTGAGAGACCACCTCTCATTCATTAGCTTGGCATCTATCAAAAAGAAAAGAAGAAAAAGACTAGAACCAGTGTTGGCCAAGATGTGGAGAAGTTGGAACCCTTGTGCACTGTGGTGGGAATATATAATATATGGTTGCTGTAGATATCAGTATAACAATTCCTAAAAAAAATTAAAAATATAATTATATAGGACCCAGCCATTCCACTTCTGGTTATATACCCCGCCAAAGAGTTGAAAGCATGTTCTCAAAGACATATTTCAACACCCATGTTCATAGCATCATTATTCATAATAGCTAAATCATGAAAGCCACCCAAGTATTGGAATCAAGGAAGGGCTCGCTGCCCAATGCACCCCTTAAGCCAAACGGGATACCCGCTCTTGTAGAAGGGAAAAAGCTTTATTATGAGGTTGGCCAGCAAGGAGACAGGAGACAAAGGTTAAATCTTTCTCTCCTGGATGGGCTGTTAAAAAGGGTTATTTAAGGGCAAAGGAGCAGGTGCAGGAAGGTTGGGGGCAGTCCTAGGCATTTTGTGCAAACGCAGATTTTCATGTTGTGTCATACATCCCATGTTCAAAAGACGGTGTCCTTAACATGATCGGAAGGAGAGTTCTTGGTCCCCCAGGTCATTCTCCAGTCATTTGTGCAGTTGTGGTTTGAGTCTTGCCAGCCGTCTTGTAGTCTCACTGGCTCAAATCAGTTGAAACTTGCTCAAGGAGGACAAATGGAGTTTCTGAAAAACAACTCACACCCCAAGATTAGATCTTTTGTAAATATCATACGCGACATGACTTAAGAAAGTAGTCTCCAGGGGACTGTTGATAAAAATCTGGCTGGGGCCCTATTTTATTTTGGGCTTTGTTTTGGGCCTGGCTATGGTATCAATTCAGGATGCATGGATGAGCAAAATGTGGAATATACATAGAATGGCATATTATTCATCCTTAAAAAAAGGAAGGAGGTTCTAAGATATGGCACACCATGGATGAACCTTCAGGATATTACTCTAAATGAAATAAGCCAGTCACAAAAATACAACCTTGTGTGATTTCCATTCTATGACATTCCTGAAATCGCCAGATTCAGAAAGACAGAAAGAATGACGTTTGCCAGGGGCTGGGACGGTGGGGAATGGAGGATTCTTCATGAATGGCTATAGAGTTTCAGTTTTGCAAGATGAGAAGAGTTCTGAAGATGGATCATGGTGATGATTGCACAGCAATATTAATGTCTTCAATACACTTAAAACATACTTAATGTATCGATGGGGCGTGATGACTTGTCCTGGCCGAGCACATGCTTGTGCTGTTGCACATCTTACCCATCACTGTACAGCTGGGAAACTGGACCGGAAAGAGGCAGGTACTGGCCCAGACCACAGGAGGTGATCAGAGTCCTGAAGACTACAGAGAGCTCCAGCTTCCTTGGCCAAGGCTCCACCCCTTCCCTCAGGTTTCCTTTGGCAGTGAGAGGCGTTAAGATCCTAGGGGGCTGCTGCCCACCCCTCTCCATATGGGGTCATTTTCCTCTCCTCATCATGGCATGTGCACAGGCACACCCACTCACACTGGCTTCTCATGTGGGGACCACGGATGTGGAGTCAAGAAAGAGCTAACATGGGGGAAGTGACAAGAGGCAGGAGGGAGAGAGGTTGCAGGCAGCTCTCCTATGGAGCCATAGCATCCGTTCTCCTAGATATGTGCCCGGGGGCCCAGAGATGGGCAGAGGAATCGCTAAGGTTCCTAGGTTTCTACCTGTTCCAGACCCCTCCCTGGCCCAGCCTGGGGAGCACAGGACTGGGGTCCTGCAGTCCACCTCTGTGGGCACCCAGAACTGTGATGAGCACATCCTCCCCTTTTGTAGGCATTGAGAACAGGAGAGAAGACCTCAGTGAGGGTCCTGCTGTATAAAGTGGAGTGCATCCAGCAGGTGATTCCATGTGTTCCATGTGCTCGCAACATGTCTGTTGGACTAGGTTCTCTGTTGATGACCTACTGTGCTCTGAAATGCTGAGCAAATGCTTTCTGGCCCCTGTAGATCCTTTAGAACTGAGGAGGCCTGGGGGCTTGGGTGGATGAGAACTGAGGATAAGGAAGAAGATGCCAGAGCACTGGACACCAAGTCCGTCCAGGGAGAAGACTAATCCTTGTTGGACCCTTGGGGTCCTCATCTGGAGGTAGGGGGAATCATTGTCAGCTGAGGTTAGGATGCCTCAGGAGTGAAGAGGACACCTGGTGGGGAACAGCAAAAGGGGGGGAAGGTAGACTCCCGAGATTCCTCCTACTCCCTCGAAGCCGACAGGTCCTGCTCCTTTAATCCTGGGACCCTGGAGAGCCTCTGCCTTGAGGACACCCGAAGAAAAGTTTCTTTCTGTTTGGTGGAGTTCCTGCCTGGGCTGCAGTGCTAGTGCTGACAACCAGGGGGTGGGCAGCCTCTTGTGTCAGTGGTGGCCAGTGAGTTTTTGTTTTTATTTTTTTTCAGTTGTATTGAGATATACTTGATATACAGCACTTTGTGAGTTAACACTGCTGTGTGGTATATTTGAAACTTGCTAAGAGAGTAGATCCTAAAACTTATCATCATCAGGAAAAAAACTTTTGTTTCTGTTCGGTGATTGATGGTAACTAAACTTATTTCGGTAGCCTCTACATTATATATATATATATATATGTATATCAAGTTACTCTGCTGTAAACCTGGAATTTACTCGGTGTCCACTGAACTTTACTTAAGCTCCTGGAGCAGCGAAGAGTCAAACAGAGGTCTTTCTGGCTGTCCCCCTGCCTCAGAAACAACTTGTACCTCCTATTACTAGTGTTCCTCTCCACAATCAAAGTTGGTCAGAAGCGGGGGGAGGGGTGCAAGATCTTCCCATGTACTCATTCAGCAGCTGTGCACTGAGCACTCACCCTGTGCCAGGTGCCCTGGTGGGCCAAAATGCAGGATGAAAATGACCAAGTGGTCTCTGCCAGCCAGGAGCTCACAGTCTAGAGGGGAAATGGACAAAAGCAAAGACATGAGCAAGAAAAGAGCAAGTGCTGTAGAGAAACACAGCAGGGGGCTGTGAGGGAGGGCTGGAGGGGTCACTGGGTAGGAGGGCCTGAAAGGCCTCACTGGGGTGACATTTGGTGGGAGAAGAATGACAAGAGGGAGCCAGCCCTGCACGTATCTGGGAGCAGTGTGTCAGGCAGACGGCACCACTGGTCCTGAGTCTCACAGGCAGAAGTAAGTTTGGCCAGAGGAGGTTAGAAAGGTGGCCAGTGCAGCTGGAGGGAGCCTGGGAGGAGAGAACAGGAGCTGGGGTGGAAGGTAGGGCCAGGGCCTGGTAGGCTGTGTCAGTTACGTTTCCCTCTCTGACTTCATTGCCCCAACCTTGCATTTCAAAACTACAAATGTTGACTATCTCACAATTTGTGTAGATCAGCAATCAGGCACATTTTAGCTGGGTGCCTCTGCCTCAGTGAGTTTAACAAGTTGGGGCTGTGGCCTTAACTGAGGCTCAACTGGGGGAGGACTGGCCCCCAACTTCACCCTCAGCCTTCAGGATTCAGTTTGGCCTGAGAGCCTGAGTTCCTTTCTGTTGGCCTCGGCACTCCCGTGCTGCTCTCCTCGATGGGCCTCCACAATGGGCAGCCCCAATACACCGGTATTTGATTCCTCAGTTCCAGAGATTCAGCAGAGTGAGAGAGAGAGAGAGATGGAACATGAGAGAGGGAGTAAGAGGAAGTGAGAGACTTTTTTATTTAAAATTTAGACAAGACATCCCATCGCTTTGGCTGTTATTATGTTCAGAAGCCAGTTACTAACCACTTAGTGGTTCCACGGGGATGGCTATACTATGGGTGAGGCTTACTGGGTACCACTGTGGAGGCTGCCCACCTCATAGGCCAAGATGAGGCACTTGAGTCTCATTCTCCATAAAACAGGAAACAATTGAATGGTTTTATGCCACAGAATGGCAATATCTGAATTTCCATTAGTTGCAACCCCCTCATGATGCTGACCTGAAAATGAAGTCAAGTTGGAAGTGACTGTCCCAATATCACATTCCTGGAACCCAGGCCTGTTTTGAGTGGTGGTCTGTACTACATCCCACCTCTCCTTGTTATTCTTCCATCTCTAAGTTTGGGCCTTAGGTACATGTGACACCAGCCCACAGGGGTAATAGATATTATCTCATATACACTGGGTGACCTCCCTAGGAAGTAGATTCTAGCCTGATCCCCATGGTGCAGGTTTGGAGACTAGGGAGGACCTGAGAGGCACAGGGACTATCCCAGGATGAAGAACTGGTAAGAAAAAGGAGGTCTGCATTCATCTCTGTCTCCTCAAAGCTAGGACCCTAGTTAGGTTTCCCAGGAGCTGTGGCTAGGGCTGTGTGGGCTCCTTGTGTACAGTTCAGGAGATGACATGGGGTCATAGACCTCAATAGATCTTATAACTCTCGTAACCAGGCACCCACAGCCCCCTATCCAGCTCACTTGATTGGAGACAGTCAGCAGGCAAAGATGTTTTGTTGTTGTTTCCCAACTTTCTGAGGATCTGGGCTCAAAAAATCCCAGAAAGAGAATCTTTTTGGTCGTTGCCAACGTTTATTCAGCCCTCATCCCCGATGCCTCTGGGCATCTGGCAGGAGGCAGTGAAAGGTAACACGGGGCAGCCCAGGAAAGGCTAGTGCAGGCCAGGGCACAGCTGTGATCCCACCTGATCAGCCCCCCACCCGTTGCCCCTCTTTGGGTGTGTGTGTGTGCGCGCGTGCGCACGCGCGCATGTGTCTGTGTGGAGTGGGGAAGGCAGGGCATGAGAGGTGGGTCATTCCTAGGTTGGAGCTGGTTGTTAGGTGTCGGAAGCCTGGTGGGTCTGTCATGTTCATACCCCAGGTCATGGCTGGCAGCATGAGAAGGTGAGCTCCTCTACTCATATGTTACCGAGCCCTAGAGGTTTCATCTGCTTCCCTCCCTGATGGGAGTTCTTTGCAGGGATGCTTCTCTGTGACTGAACTGAGGAGCAGACTTTCTCTTTGAGGTTGGCCCCAGTGGCAGTGTGCAGGCAGCCCCTGATTCCTTCTGGCCCAGCTCCCGGGCAGTCTTTGTAGAACTTCACTCAGGAGGTCATCGAGGAGCTGCCCGATGGTTTCAACTCCACCAACTCACTAGACAAGAGGCAGGTGCACGAGGCCACCAACTCCATCCACTGCTGCTTGAGATAAGAGCAGGAGCAGAGGGTCTCCACACTCAGGACCTTGAGGTGACAGGCTAGGACCAGAACTGGGGCGGGACCAGACAGGGGCTGTCCCTTTTTCAAGCTAAAGGGGATGTACATGCAGGTTACCTTGCCTGGTTCGGAGCTGAGCTGCCTGACCCTCTTTCCCTTGTCTGGTGTGAGCTTCTTGAGGCCACTGAGGCAGAGCTGGAGGATAAGGGGTACTGAAGGCTGGGTATTCCTGGAAGGGAAGTGGAATCTTTCCTGTGTTTAGAAGGATGCATGGAAAGTCAGCTATGTGGGTCAAGTTTTCTCTTTATCCCGCTCCAGCGCCAGCTGCAGAGCTCCAGCCAGCGGCAGAAGCAGAACAGCGGGCAGTGGTGGAGGTAGAGCTGGCTCCAGCTCCGTTGACACCACCCCCTATAGCACAGGAGCCAGCGTCCCCTCCAGCAGCAGTGTTGGAGCTGGAGCAAGGGCCGACATCGGCTCCAGCAGGAGTGAGAGCTTCTGAGCTGGAGTCACCTGGACCATCATTTCTAGTGGGAAGTCCATCTCCACCTGTGGCTGTTAAGGAGCATGAGAAGAAGCCTAACCTCACAGCCTTCCTCCTAAGCTGGTGGTGGAGCAGTTGACCATGATGGATTAGGTGAGCAGCTGGGCTGTCAGGATGGGGTGGGGCAGGTCTTCCCTCTGCCATCATTGCCCCAGACCTGATCCGCACTCCTATGACCAAATCCCGGCTCCACCCCTTACCAACCGTACGACCTGGGAAACTTTCTGAACCCCCAAGGCTTTGCTGTCCACCTGCAGAGCGTAGAGGTGGACACTAACAGGACCTTTTGCACAGAGTGGCTGTGCCAACTCCATGAGGTAGAAGAGATGGAAAGCTGGGTGGGGCCTGGCCCATCAGTGGGTGACGGAACTCACTGTGTGCAGCCAGGTCCACGGTGGCCCAACAGGCTGCTCAGGAGGCTCAACAGCCTTAGGACTTATTAGAGACCTGATGTGTACTTCCCTACAAGGGAGACAGACAAGGCCCGTGGTTGTAGCTGCCACAGGAGAATGTGCATCAGAATGGGAAGTGGGACCAGAGTGGGGGTTCAGGGTGGTGGAAGATGCCCCCTGGGATGAGCCGAGTTGAGCCACCGTCTGGAGATTGGAGTTAGCCAGGACAGGCTGGGTGCAAATGCCCACTCCCTTCCCTGCCTGTATTGGGTTCTGGGTCATCCTGTGCTGGGTGCCTGAAGTGGACAAAGAAAACCCAGGGACTCTCAGAAGGCTCAGGCCACATCCTGAGCTTCCTGAGCTCCGGCTCTAAACTGTGACCCCTGTGTGGGACCTTTGGGGCTGTGGACACAGAACTGGCATGTGGCAGGGCTGGGTGACACTCCCCCTGTTCCCCAGGAGCTCTTCTGGAAGGTGCTGCCCTCTCAGTGCCTGGGCTCCACTTGGGGCAAGAGGAACAAGCCTGGCAATGAGCACCTGGCACCCACCGTCCAGGCCGCTGTCGACCACTTCAGAAGGGTGGTCAGCCTCGTCGTCACCACCTGCCTCGGGGACCCGAGCATGACGGCCCAGGACAGGGCGAGGGTGGTGGAGCACTGGGTCCAGGTGGCCCAGGTCTGCTGTGGGAGGCCCAGTGGAGCCCCTCTCTGGAGACTTGGGAACTGCCTCTCCACCTTTATCAGCTCCCAAGATTGCAATGTGTGGTCTAAGCCCCTGCACAGTCTCTAGGCCCTTCCTGCCAGGGGCCCCGCTGACCTTGACTCCAGTTCCCAGTGGGAGGATGCTCAGTTCCTCCCTGGCTCCTTCCCTGGGTTGAGCTAAAATCATCTCCCTGTGAGTGTTACTCTTTGGGTCCTAAATGTGCCCTTCTGGGGCTCCCTGAGCATCTGTCTCATCCAGGAGGGGAGATTTAAATAGAAGGGGACTGAAGCTAGAGCAAGCAGGCTCCAGCGCCCCACCTCACAGCTCATTCTCTTCCCTTCCCCAGGAGTGCGAGATCCTGAAGAACTTCTCCTTGCCCCGCACTGTCATCTCTGCTCTGCAGAAACCCTCCATAAACCACCTGAAGAACACACGGGGGAAGTTTCCCGGTGGGTAGGCCCCTCTCCATAGGAAGACCAGGGTGGATGGGGGATCTCCTGTATGTCTGCCATTGGCCCCTCAGTCAGCCGGGAACTCCTGGGAGGCAGCAAATGCTGGGGACAGGGCCTGGGTCTTGGCGGGGTGTCTCTAAGCCTCCTGGGGTGCTTTTTTTTTTTTCTTTGTGAGGACGATTAGCTCTGAGCTAACATCCATGCTAATCCTTCTCTTTTTGCTAAGGAAGACCGGCTCTGAGGTAACATCTATTGCCAATCCTCCTCCTTTTTTTTCCTTTCCCCAAAGCCCCAGTAGATAGTTGTATGTCATGGTTGCACATCCTTCTAGTTGCTGTATGTGGGACGCGGCCTCAGCATGGCCGGAGAAGCGGTGCCTCAGTGCACGCCCAGGATCCGAACCTGGGCGGCCAGTAGCAGAGCGCGCGCACTGAACCCGTAAGCCACGGGGCCGGCCCCCTTCCTGGGGTCCTTAGTGTACCAGTTCTGCTTCAGGACTCCGTTTCCCTAAGGGTCAGGTACTGAGTTGAGCCACATTTGGACATTTTCAAGTGTTTATAGCAACAGAACTCTACGCCCAGTTGAAACTCAAAGGAGTCAAAACAGAGCTGCTCTGTAGAGCTGGGGAGTGGAGACCCCATTGACCAACAGTAGAGCCCCACCCTGGTCCCACGAGACCTTAGCGCTCAGAGGAGCCCAGTGAGAACACTCCTCCAGGCAGTTTGAATCTCTTGGGTTGTCAAAGAAAAGGGATTTGCACTCAGAACACTCATATTATTGCTAAATTTATCCTTCCCTCTTTCCCCTCCCCGAGGGAGAGCTCTGAAAATCTTAAGGAGCTTTATAGCCACGACAAGTCCTTGAGCAGAGAACTGATGACCAAGGTAGAGTGGAGGCTGGGGGTCTGGAAAGAGAGGAGGTGTGTGGAGGAAGGGGACTGGGCAGGCTGTGGTTTTGATAGTTTCTCACTTGAACTTTCTCTGAAACATTCCCCTCTATCTTGTCCAGATTAGCAAGCAGAGGGATCTGTTCAGCCCATGGGTGGGTGGGGCGCCGTTTGTGGGCAGGAGGCCCTGGTCATGGGACACAGTGGTGTTGGCTGCGCTGTTCCAGGAGGAGTTGCCGAGCTGGCACCATCAGCAGGTCTCTGGCTTCCATGCACGTCCATCCTACTGGATGTAGCTTCTTCCAGGCTGTTGGGTGGTTGGGGTGGGTTTAGCCTCAGCCTAAACCTGTCCTCAGGAAGCGAGGCCCGTGCTGCTCCTTCTCTCTTCACCACGTCTCCAAGGGGGGGCACCCTGCCTGCCCCAGGGACGGGCACAGCAGGGGATTCCCATGGCCCAGCTGGACAAACAGGCTGCTCATCCTTGGGTCTGAATGTATGGACCAGAGACAGATGTGTGTGCATTCTGGGACCCCCCAAACCCCTAGAGCAGTCAACCACAGGAGTTTCACCTGAGTGCCTGGTTGGCAATGACATATTCCCCCTGTGGCTTATGAGTAGCATCTAGGCAACTGATGGATTCTTAGTGGATCCTGCTGAAAGGACGTTAGGAGCTTCATGTAAACGGGGAAGCAAAGCATCCTGTCACCCCCTTCCCTGTGGATCAGAGGTGGCACCTTGGGGGTCCACTTCCTATGTGGATAAAGAAAGAGTTCATTGCAGGGGAATATCCTGAGGGGTTCCCTGGGGAGGAGAAGGCTTTGGCATGGCCTCTGCCCCAGCCTGGGGGCCAGGCACTCCACGGGGCCTGGGGCAGGCAGGAGCCACTCAACCACACTCCCAAGACACCCCATCATCTTCATCCATGGCTCGGCCCAGGACCAAGATTTGAGAGCACAGGGGACAGGACTGTTGTCAGTGATGGGGCGGGAGTTAGGTGAGGATGTTGGAACAGGACCTCTGGCTGGGAGGGGCAAGTGGCCTCTCCTCTGTGGGCCCCTGAGCAACTCACTGCCCCTGTTTGGGCCTCTGTGTCCTCATCAGGGAAATGGAGGCATGGTGATCGTGTTGTGTAGGCCTCACAGGGTGGTGATGAGGAGGTAAGAGGGAGGAAAGGAATGTGGGAGCTTTCTGCCTGCTCCACCTGGAGGGGTGAGGGCGAGAACAATGATGACAGTCATGTGACACTGAGGCCTCAGGAGAACCTGTGAGGTAGCTGGAGTTCTCACTCTTTCCAGATGAGGAAACAGGCTTGGGGAGGCCAGGCCACAAGCCCAAGCTCACATCCAGAGTGAGAGTTGGAGCTGGGCTTGTTCTGGAATCACAAGACCTTGGAGGGTGGAGTGGCATTGGTACCAGTTGACTCGAGTCAGATGTCCAGGGTCGGAGGCCAGTGGTGCTGGAGAGAAATGGGGTGAGGGGACTATGGCCTCGCTGACACTGTCCTCGACCCTGGCAGGAGGGGCCCTCCACCTTTGCCCCCCCGGAGAGCAGCCCCCAGAGAGTGCAGGAGAAGCAGCAGCAGCAGCAGGTGAGTGTGCCTGTGGGAGAGGGGCTCTGCCCTCCCAGCTGGAGGCCTCAAATCAAGAGAGGAGGGCCCTTCCTCCTGGTGCCACAGTGTCTGAATCCCCCAGTAGAAGTGACCAGGAGGGGGGTCTGGAAGAGCTGGTGCAGGATGGGTTTGTTGTGGGGAGGGCCAGGGACCGCACACCCTGTGATTTGCCAGAAGCTGGCCCGGGGAGGTGAGGAGGAGGAGTGTGGTGTTCTTGGAGTGTGAAGTGAGGAGGAATTGAGGGGAGTCTGCTAAGGGTCTTAGGCTGCTCCCCGTGGCAACCCTGGGGTGGGCCAGGAGACTCAGGGTGAGGACTATTCAAGGGAGGGTCTGCACGGGGATGACTTGACAGCAAGGGCTCATCCCACCCGATGTGACAGGGTGTTGTCCCCTATCTTGGCACTTTCCTCGGTGACCTGCTGATGCTGCACCTGGTGAAGGGTGATTATCTCTAGGTGGGTGAACATGGGGACCAGGCATTGAGGACCAGGATCCTGAGCCTTGGGATGCAGGAGCCCCCGAACTGAGCTCTGAGCTCTCAGCACTTGGCTCATCTCTCATGAGAGCCTCGCAACTGCCCCTGGGAGCTGAGGCATCAGACCCATCTTAGGGATGAGTGAACAGAAGCTCCGCCTGCGACACCCATTCCGGTTCCGCAGGCTGGGGAAGCTCAGAGCTGCCTGATTGCAAAGCTGCATGAGGTTTTATCTGAGCTGGACTCTGCCTCTCCGTCCCATGCTGCCCATGAGGGAGAGAGATGTCAGGTCCCTCCAACTCAGGCAGCACATAAGTGGCTGAGCAGTCCCCTCTGCCTGAGGCCTCAGCCTCCAAGTCTGTCATCAGAGAGGGTTGTGCTGCCAGGTCCCTCAGCCTCCCCACCATGTCCTCCTTCTCTGGAAGCCCAGAGCCCATCCTAGGTCCAAGTCCTGTTTTCTCTGCATGCCCAGCCCCTCTGGAGACCTGGCAGTAGTGCAACATGAGAAGGTGTGGGCATAGGAGGCTATTCAGGCTAGGGGGCTGTGTCTGATGGACTCTGGCTGTCTGCCTTCCAGGGGAATGAGATCAACCTTGAGAAGAGGACTGAGGAGCAGCTGCGGCACTCCCTGCAGGGGAGGGGAAGGAGGTGGAAATCAGAGACCCTCTGGGCAGAATAGTCCCTGGCTCCACCCCGTGTATCTTACATTGAGTGGAAGAGATTGATAACAGAGAAGTGGGAGACCCATCCAATTGGCGGGTGGGTTGAGGGGAGGATGGCATCAAGGAAAACTTCCTGGAGGACGGGTTGATTATTCCCCTTCTGAGAACAGTTAGAGCCTGGATGGAACTGGAGGGAAGGAGGGTTCCCAGGACTGGTCCCCTGTCCCACTCCTCACCCCCCACAAGGCCCCTGCAGCATCCCCCACCCAGGCCCTGTGTGCATCCTCTTCTTCCCTCTGGTCTCAGGAATACCGAGTCATGAGGGAGATCCTGCTGCTCCAGGTGGCCACAAAGAATTACAACCAGAGCCCCAGGAGCGATTTGGGGCCTGATTCCAGGACATGGAGCTGCTCAATGAGAATGATAGGTGAGGCCGGGCAGGAGTTGGGTGAAGGCAGGGGTGGACTCTCCCTGTTGGCCAGTCCAGAGGGCCTGTTTCCGTGGCCCCCTGGTCAGCCCCAGGCCTTATTTCATGGTGACCTCTGGGACTCCCAGACTCCAGCTGCTGGGCAGGCAGTGGGGCTCCTGGTAGGCTCCTGGTAGGCTCACAAGTGCCTCTCTGTCCTGTAGCTACAGCCTGTCCCGCCAGTTGGAGCCCCAGACCTAGTTGGCTAGCAGAATACTCAAGGCCAAGAAGAACCAGCCATCATCAAGGTCAGGGGTGAGTGAGTGTCTGGGCCGGGGTGACTGACTCCTAGGGGTTCAGTAAAGCTTCGGGCTAAGCGTGGCCTTGGGGAGTCGGACAGCTGGCACTGGGATCCCAGCTCCACTACTGAGCAGTCCTGTGACTGGGGTGACTCTCTTCAGCTTCCTGAGACTCCGTTTCCTCCTCTGTGAAATAGGTGATACTAAATGATTGCTCACGTGGCAGGGACAAATGGGGTACTGGTTGCTGACAGCATTGAGCACAGGGTCTGGAGCACCCACTGTAGTGGGGACAGGGTGGGGGGCCATGATTATGAGGGAGACCCCCAAGATAACCCGACTCTTCTACTCAGCCCCCAGGCCCCAACACCGAGCCCCATACCAGCGGCCGTTCACAGCCCCATCCTCAGCAGCGGGGACACAGCTGGGATGCTAGCAATGCACCGGGCCAGCTCCTCCCACCCGATGGGAAGGGGAGCATTGTAAGCTGATTACTGGGGCCCCCTGAAGCCCAAGAAAGAGGGGACGACCCCACCCCAGCTCCCTGACATCTCTACCTCAGCTTCTATTCATCCATTGGGGAGGGACGGTAGTTATGTGTTGTAAATAATAAATGCCATATTTGAATATTATATTCAAGTCCTGTTCCTTTTACAGCCTGGGAGTTGTGGTGTGGTTCTGTCACTTTCTGTAGGCATGTAAGTGAGACACAGAATCTCATTTCTCCTTGAATCAAGAACTCTTCTGGGTCATCAGCTTATTGTAGGTGAGAGAAGGGCCAGCCCCTTCCCTGGCTAGTGGGGACACTCCCAAGTCCCTCTAACTCTGAGGACAAGTTCATTTCAGTATCATTCAGCTCCTCCAGGAACAGACATGGCCCCCCGCCTATTCTCTTGGGATTTAAAGGTTGAAGGTACTTTCACAGGCAGAGCAACAATCACTGAAATGTGGGTGTCTTTAAAACAGCACTACCCAGGACCATGTCGTGCCACAGGCAGGGGCTGCCTTTCTACATTCTGGAGGAACAGGGAATGTTTTTCTGCTTCTCTTGTTGAGGTTTCTTTCGACCAAATTTTAGGAACTTTTAGTTTTCTAGTTCAATCTCTGGAATTGCATCAGCTCTAAGTGGGGAAAACAATGTAAAAAGATCAAAACGTGCACGTGGAGAGGACAAGGCCCGAGAAAGGTCATTTGCAAATGGACTCAAGGCAGGCAGGACTTTCCCTCCTGAGGCCCCTCTAGGGGCTCCATGTTCACTACTGACGTAGCTTTGAATCCTCCTGGGATCCTTGTCCAGGACTCTGAATTCCTTTTCCTGCTTGTTTTGTATCCAATGGGAAAGATTTGTGACGCAGCTTTAAGGTTACTGCTGGGCCTCGTTCCATAAACATGACCGCTCTCTGTGAACTAGGATTTTCAGCACCCCTGCCTTCCTTATGCAATTCCCTTTAGGGCAGAAATTCCCTAGAAGGCCCCCAGCCTCTGTCTCAGGTTCATCCTGGCTCCTCCTCCCTGGCTTGGCCTGATGGATCCCAGGTGAGCTCTGCTTTGCCAGGATAAGGGACCATAATCCTGGCCAGTGAGTGACCCCACATTGTCCCTTGCTGTTCAGGGTGACTTGTGAGCCCCTGTCATTCTGAGGTCCATGGTCTTGGACAGTCCTCCAGTTTATACACTCAGTGTTGGTGTTACCAACTCATTGAAATGGGGCAATTGGGCCTGAGCCCTTAAACTGTGTTGCCCCTGGGTGGCTGTGTTTTGTCCCCAGTCTTCTGCTGTGGTTACATCACAACCATCTGTTGGAGTGTGAACCCTGTTTGGAGCTTTGAAAGATGAGGCATGACAGGGGTGTGGGGTCGTCCAGCAGGGAATGCCACGGAACTGATGATCCATGGATGTGCATGAACACAGCCTTACCAATTAAAATACTGAAATGCTTCCCATCTGGTGGTGAACAGACACTGCTCTGAGCTCACACCGAGAACCCACCCCATGACTAGGAGTTTTCAAAGGGTTACCACATAGCATTTTGAACCTCATCCCTTGGGAACACCCCGTAAGACAAGGGCCAGATGAATCGCTTGGCACTTGTGAGTTATCCCCTGCTTTCTGAGGCTGCAAGTGTCACCCAGACACACAGGCTGGACTCTGCCAAGGAAGCCTTCTCAGGACAGCCAGAAGCTGAGAATGAATCCTGGTTCCCAGCATCCTAGGCCCTTCCTGACACAGCACAGCCACCCAGGAAAGTGATTTGGTAATGGAAAGACTGGGATGCTGTACTTTCCCTCCAAAGAGAAAGAGAAGTGCGAACAGTGAAAGCTTGATCCCTCAAACAGACAATTAAATCCCAACAAGCAGTGGGTTCTTGTAAGATTACTGATGCTGAAAAGGTCTCTTTTGATAATAGCACGATCCCCCAACTGCCATGTCCATCTTTATGAATCAAATTTCCAACACATATGGATCTAAAAAACTGAGGGAAATCTGGTATTTGCTTAGATGCAACTCTGAAGTAGCATGCAACAAAAAACAGAAAAACGGAGACCTAGAAGTAAATATCTTATTTGAGAACATAGACATCAAAGTGCTTTCGAAATAATATTTTGGAATCTATTGGAATATTACACAAAAAGAATAATCCACTTTAAGTAGGTTTTACTGTGACTGTGAGGGGAAAAACTGAATCATCCTGTGACATTGATAACTCGCTGCTGACTTTAAAGTACAAATAAATAATGTACATAGTAAAGGAAAATGAGAGAACAGCATGAAAAAGGAAGATCTTGGTCTCCTCACCTGTAACCAAACCTCTCAGCTCTGAAAGAAACCGCTGTCTATATGTTCTATGTCACGCAACGGAGTTTAATAAAAGTATCGGTATATTTTAAAGTTTCAAGAGTTCAAAGCAAGGAAACATTAGGGACACTGCAAAGAGACATCACTGAGGTGCCTGCTCCGTTTCATCTGCTGTCAGGACGTCCTTTTTGGCCTCTTGCTTTCTCTGCCTCGCTAGCAAGTCTGTCCGCCATCAGTGCTATCACCAGTCTCTCTCCTGTGCTCTTCACTGTCCTTTCCTCCTTCCTGATACCTTCCTCAGTCGCCAGAAATTGTTGGCAGTGGAGCTGTGGAATGCCCAGATCAGCTCCTGGAATCATCCCTGCCAAATCTGAAGACCGGCAGGAGTGGGCATGGGACCTGGAGTGCAGACCACCTGCGAGCACACCTGGCAGGGATTCACCTGTGTGACTAGGTGCAAGTTTTTGCAACGCTTTGGCAAGCTTGAAAGGACTTACCAGTTGTCCTGCACTGCTGCAGACCTGGAGGCCTTGTGGTCTCTCGGGCCAGCAGACCTGGTGGGGCTGGTCCAAGGTGTCCTCCCAGAGACTCGTCACTGCCAGGATGGGATGGGATTCCAGTAACCGGCCTCTTGAATATGTCACTGGACATCTTCATAGGGATGGAGATGCTTAAACCAGGCTTTGTTTTGGACTGGTTCCCACAGTCACGCTGCTTCCTCTGTGAAGACATGACTACCATCCTTCTTTTTCTCTTACCCTATAAAAATAAACCGTGAAATTGGATCAAATGATAAAGGAAGCCTGCCTTTTTAGGACAATTATCCTGGCTGTTTTGTACTCCCCACCCCATCCTCTGGGGATAGATCTGACCTGTGTCCCGGGATGTCATCAGGCAGATTTGCATCAAGAACAGAAAGCTCAAGGTCAAAACTCAAGGCTCCTCTAGATCATTTCCCCCCCTCCATCCTGTTAACACCCCCTCCTTGTTTGAGTGTGATTCTATTCTCTTCTTGTCCTTGTCACTCTCAACCGCACAAGTCCTGGCACTCCCTCTCAGGACAGTCGGTCCCCAGTCCTTTACTAAATCCCAAAACCTACCATTTCTGTGTTTTCTGACTACTCATTTGCTTAATCCATTGACCACTTGGTGTTCATAGCTCCTTTAGAAGTTAAATCAGGGCCAGCCCCGTGGCTTAGCGGTTAAGTGCACGTGCTCTGCTACTGGTGGCCCAGGTTCGGATCCTGGGCATGCACCAACGCACCACTTCTCCAGCCATGCTGAGGCCACGTCCGACATACAGCATCTAGAAGGGTGTGCAACTATAACATACAACTATCTACTGGGGCTTTGGGGAAAAAAAGGAGGAGGATTGGCAATAGATGTTAGTTCAGAGCCAGTCTTCCTCAGCAAAAAGAGGAGGATTAGCATGAATGTTAGCTCAGGGCTGATCTTCCTCACACACACACAAAAGAAGTTAAATCAATAGTGACATTATCAACCACCCCCTGTTAGCGACTTAGTCCCATATCCTAGATGTTCATGTAATCCAAATGGTGATGTTCAAAAGTAAATAATTCAGAAAACATTCACCCGCACAAATTCCTGATCTCTAGTATTTTTATTCAAACACTCATATAGTAGATACCTGTCCCTCAAGATCTAAAGTAATGCCAGATCACCGATCCTCACCTTAATTTCCTCCTACACCTATCAATCCTGGATTCCATGGACTATGATCTCAATAATTTCCTTGGAATAATAAAAAATTCCTTATCACTCATTTATGTTGTAAACCTCCAAACCAAGAAGATCCCGATTATCTGCCATGCCGTAGCTACTGCTGGTCTTATAACAAGGTGAAGAAAAAGCACGAAACATCTTTTGGTACCACTGTAAATACAAAACCGTGTGCATCAACTGGTAGGCACCCATAATGCCTGGAAATTTTGTTCTCTTTTTTTGTATTAGCTCAATAGCAAAAAGACAAATCAATTTAAAAAATGGACAAGGGACCAGAATAAACTTTTTCCAATGAAGACATACAAGTGGCCAATAGGTGTCTGAAAAGTTGTTCGGCATCACTAATCAGGGAATGCAAATCAACACCACAATGAGCTATCACTTCACACCTGCTAAGATGGCGATTATCAAAAAAAAACTAAAGATGACAAATGTTGGTGAAGATGTGGAAAAAAGGAACCCTTGTGGGAATGTAAACTAGTACAGCCATTATGGAAAATAGGATGGAGTTTGCTCCAAAAATTAAAACTAGCGTATGATCCAACAATCCCACTTCTGGTATATACCCACAGGAATTGAAATCAGGGTCTCAAAGATATACCTGCACTCTAACGTTCATTGCAGCTAATTCACAAAACCCAAGATACGGAGGTAACCTAGATGTCACTGGTGGATGAATAACTAAAGAAATGGAATATTAGTCAACTTTGAAAAAAGAAGGAATTCCTTTCATTTTTGACAACAGGGATGGACCTAGAAGACATTATGCTAAGTGAAATAAGGCAGACAGAGAAAGGAAAATACTCGCTTATATGTGGAATCTAAAATAGTCAAACTCATACAAGCAGAGGTTAAAATGGTGATTTTCAGGGGCTGGGGGGATGGAGAAATGGGGAGCTGATGGTCAAAGGATACAAAGTTTCAATTATCAAGATAAATCTAAGTTCTGGAGATGTAGGATATGGCATAGTGCCTACAGCTGACAAGACTGTATTGCATACATTACATTTGCTAATAGAGTAGATATTAAGAGTTCTTACCACACAATAATAGTAATAAAGGAGGTGAGAGAAAACTTTGGGAGGTGATGGATATGTTTGTGGCCTTGATGGTGGTGACAGTCTCAAGGGTATATACTTATGTCCAAATTCATCAAGCTGTATATGGAAAAGTATGACATCATCGTTGATTCTTCTGCACCTTGAAACACGCCATGTCCTCATCACAAGAGAAAAAAATTTGTAACTATGTATGGGGACGGATGTTAACTGGACTTATTGTGGTGATCATTTCAACATATAGACAATCATTGAATCATTATGTTGTACCCCTGAAACTAATAATGTTGTATGTCAACTTTACCTCAATTAAAAAAACAACAGGGGGCCAGCCCCGTGGCTTAGGTGTTAAGTGCGCGCGCTCCACTACTGGCGGCCCAGGTTGGGATCCCCGGGTGCGCACCGACGCGTACCGCTTCTCTGACCATCCTGAGGCCGCGTCCCACGTACAGCAACTAAGAAGGATGTGCAACTATGACATACAACTAGCTACTGGGGTTTTGGGGAAAAAAAGGAGGAGGATTGGCAATAGATATTAGCTCAGAGCTGGTCTTCCTCAGCAAAAAGAGGAGGATTAGCATGAATGTTAGCTCAGGGCTGATCTTCCTCACACAAAAAAAGAATCACCTGGAGGTTTGTTGAGCAAATTGCTGGCTCACCCCTAGAAAAAAAAAAAAAAACAACACAACAGACAAAACCATTTGAATATTACAAATGAGTTCAGTGAATCCCTGAAAGTGCCCGATTCCCATATGGGAGTTACAGGAAGCAGAGAGGATGAAGTAAGATGGAAGAAAGTTGTACAAAACAGTATTCAAATTAAAATCATTCAAGTTGCTATCAGCTCCTTGTGGCAAAGTTCTGTGAGCACTGATCTTTCACATTTATCCTGGAAAAGCATACTTTCACATCCAACCCATAATAGTTTCATCATTTGCTCTAATGAGAAAATTTCAATTTAATAAATAAAACCAAAAGCATCCCTTATGTATGAATAAAGTTAGTGAACTTTACAGAGAAAAGAGCATATTTGCACAATCTCAATAAAGGAAACAGAAGAACTGAATAATGATCGAGTCTCATTCAAGCTTATCTTTGAAAGCCAGTAAGACCAGATTATCTTTTCAAGGATGTGTGTAGAGCTGTCAGCCTTGGAAGATAGAAATAGTGGCCTCCTCTGGAGCAAAGGGCAGGCTTGCTTACTGCCCGGTATAATAAAAACAACACACACCCCCGAGGCAAAGGTCAGCAGACTTCCTGCCTGTTATCAAAGATTTGAGATCCTTAAGCTCTGAGATCTTGCAACCCTCTGCGTGTCACCTGGGCCACTGTGTATCACCCTGTAGGAAGTGGGATTTAGTGAACCAGTGCAAATGCTGATACTCTGGCCACTGCTATTGCTCTGTCATTAAGTCCTTTGTCTCTGACCCATGGTCTTGTATCTTTTGCCAACATCTGTAAGACCATGGTAGGCTGACTTACTGGTTTGCAGGTAAGGTAAATTATCAGACCTTTCACAGTTCCTGACTGTCTTGACATGAGTACAGCCATGTTTGGCTGCTCCATTGACCTACAGCCACCAGCACAAAAAGAAATATAAAAGCTGCTTTCTGCATGGTGGGAACTGGCCCTTCTCCCATGGAGATAGTTGCAATGTGTAAAAATTTCAAGGCATTTCGGGCGCCGCAGCCTGGTGCAGATTGGCCGTCTGTGCCGGGCTGGGACGATAAACGAGGTAAACAATACATGTACACAACTACTGGGCTGGGCCGACAGCGGGGGGGGCGGGGGCCTCAGTGCACACGTACACCAATGATAACCATTTGTGCATGGGAATACTAGAGGCTTGCTCTGAAAAAAAGCT
This sequence comes from Diceros bicornis minor, assembly GCF_020826845.1. Taxonomy (NCBI): domain Eukaryota; kingdom Metazoa; phylum Chordata; class Mammalia; order Perissodactyla; family Rhinocerotidae; genus Diceros; species Diceros bicornis. The sequence goes on along the minus strand of NC_080763.1, from coordinate 2,580,684 downwards.
CTGCAACTGCTTACTCTGGAAATTATTGATGCTATAAATAACTGCTGGGGACCGAGGCCTGGTGAGAGTTCCACCTGTGGAAGTGACGCCTTGCCCAGGATGTGTGATCCTTGCCCTGCCGTGTCAATTGACAGGACTCTCCCGGCGGTGGGGCGTGGATGTTGTGAGTAATTGATTTATTGTGAAGTAATTGGTCTGATGTGTTCTCTTTTCGGTCAACCTGGTGTTTCTCTTTCCAGTTGATTTGTGTCATTTCCCTTCAGTCGATCTGGTGTTTCCCTTTCCGATCGATCTGATGTTTTTCCCTCTTATTATATGACCTATTCGGATCTGCTGCTATCTCAGCCGATGTGGATGTTTTCCCTTTCCAGTTGAGCTGGTGTTTTTTCCCTCTTATTATTTGACCTATTCGGATCTGTTTGCGGATTATCGCCTTTACTATCCTCTATATAATAAAATATACCTTCAGTCCATTTGCTTGGAGTGGAAGGTTTCTTTTACGTCTCTGATCGAATCCCCGAACCTCTCATAACACTGACAAACCCTTAAAGTAACTAGTAGTCTTAGGAACAGAGAGCTTTCCAGACCATTATGCATGGATGGTCTTCATAGAAGACGTCACAAGTCTCCAAAACTTCAGTAAGTCTCTCTGACCTCTTTTATTTCTACTCCAACTATAAGGAGAAGCACCAAGCTATTATAGACCTAGGGCTTGTGCAAGCCATCTGGAGACCTAGTGACCAGAAACTTCCCATGGGGAGAAAAGACAGATGGGCATATTTCCAAAATGGACTCATGTGCCTCCCGATCATCCAAAAGACAGTACGTTATCTTAATTTATGATGATTGGATTCATTAAAATCTTCTGATGGGCCAAAGATACACTTCTAAGAGGAGTGAGGCACATGGCAGTTGTAAGCAGATTAACACATTTGGTGAATAACAAACTCTAAACTAAACTTAGTGTTTTAATCAATTAAAAGGTACAACAAATTTAATTAGGTAGATTAAATGATATTTAATGGTATGCCTGATTATTACTCTGCAATAATAAACAAGCAGCTCAAGTAAATAACTATAATTGGTCTTTAAAATATGATAGTCAGGACTGTTTGAGAAAAGCTGGAGAGAAGGAAGGGGAGAAATATAAAAGTTAGCTGCTCTGAAGCCACTCTCAAGACCCCTGGATCTACATGTAACCCAGGAGATCGAGGCAGATGGCTGTGTGCCTAGATCCTCCTGCAGTGTGGTTCTCAGGGATGTCACGGGGCTGAAGCAGCTTCCTGAATCGTGTTTACACGTCCACGTGTACAATACCCCTGACCATGGGGATGAACCACCATTCAGTCATCCCTTACACCCCTCTAATTAACAATTAGATTTCAGAATCATTGTATCATTACATGAAAATTTATTCCTCAAACCTGTAGGATTCCGAGCTAAAAGAAAATCAAATTTCAATGGCTTCTTTTCTTTGAAGGACCAAGATGTTCTTTCACACTGGGAATCTGGATTAGAGGATAAATCCATCAAATCAATGGAAACAAGTTAAGAAATGGACAGAGGGATATTTCATTCATATATACACAGTTTGCACTGTGGCAAAAATAGTTATATTTTTAAAAATTAGGATTTTTTGAAATTTTATAGATATTAAACTGTTTGTTCTGCTTATACTCCCTCTGGTTTACCAAATCAAACTCAGTCTTTAATGGGAATTTCTAGCATTGAGTGTTAATAACAGCAGCTATTAAAAATTCTTATTTTTCCCAGGTCAAAGACCAAGGGCAGAGGTCATCAAGAGGTCAAGCCTAATCTACCTACAGATGTGGCAGCCTTAACTATGGATGTTCAAGCCAGACATTGCCAGCAGAATCACATCTCTTCACCCATAAGTGAGTTTTTACTAGTGATCACAGAGACTTAAGGATATCAAAGGAAATTCTTTATTAAGAACCAAAGTTATAGATTCCTATCTTGGGTTCATTACTTTAAATTTTTGACCCAAATCATACATATCGATTGGACCATGTTCAAATCTATGATCTTTAGAAGATGCAGCCTGCAGCTGAAGAGAAACAGATACAACACCAATATCTTATTTATCCTCTCTGAAGCCCAACTGAGAGCCCCTGGAGTCAGAAGCTTTCAAGACAAGAAAAAGTCATCCTTCTTCGGAACAGAGAGAGTAGAGGCTATTCAAAGATTCAACTTTAAATTGTTAACATGACTTGTTAGAATGTGATGGAGCAAGCAGAATACCTTCTAAGTTTGAAGATTTTTCTCCAGAATACAGAGATGGATGACCTTGAAGTCCAGTTTCCCCATAAATGTCTTTATTCAGTGATAAAATTAATTTCCCTATAAAATAATTACCATAAAAATGTTAAAAATATATCATAGTCTTTGACTAAAAGGAAACAAAGCAAATTGAACAGTTGAATAGCAGTGTAATAAATTCCATACAAGGATCTCACTGCAGCATTATGTATAATAGTGAAACTGGATATAATCTCATCTCTATCAAAGAAGAAATAAACAAATCATGGTATTTCTGTTCTTTGGAGTACCTCTAAAACGTCTAAAAAGCTAAGTTAGAGTGATGTGCACTGATAAGGAGAGACGTCTATGATATATGGTTTGGGAAACAGCAAATTGCAAAACGATGTAGTTATGTAATTTATGTTAAAAAAACTTTATGTGTATTTATAAATTCATAGGCAATGTCCAGAAGAATAAGCCGCAACATCTTAACAATAGTTCCTTCTGAGTAGGGGAGTGAGTTTGCAGGGAAGGGGATGGAAGGAGAAGGCTTCACTTTACTCTACATAGATCTGTGTAATTTGACTTTTTTTACAGTATGTATTTGTTTCATAATTAGAAAAATGAGTGATGTGACCATTTGGTGCAGGGCAACAGTATTATGTTCACCAGTCTCTGTACTGTATGTTACTGCACAGCACGGACTGTAGGAGAAAGCCCAGAGGAGCAAGGAAGACAAAGAAGACAAGACACCTGCAAAAAGTCAGTGGAGTATTTCTCCATAACAAACCTTCCAGGTGAATGACGGTCAGTATCTTCCACTGCTCCAGCTCTCACAATGAACCTAGAACCTGCCCAGGGTAAGCCTGAGGACCATGCCATGCTAGCCCACTCCCTGCCCGGGACCTGTTTGTGCAGGTTGACTCCCATCAAGGAGACAGTGGACTCAGGATGGGGCCTGTGCCTTTGGAGGGGTGACAAAGTGGAACACCAGCTAAGTGCACACACCTGAGAGGCTGAGTTCCAGGTGGAGACTCAAAACGCACCAAGAAACTGTGTGAAGGAAGCTACTCCACCTCTCTGAGCCTCAGTGTCCCCCCCTGTAAAATGGGGATCACAGGCCTACTTCACAGAGCTGTTGGGGAAGATACATAAAAGTGCCTGTGACAGCCAGTGTCCACATTATTAACAAAGTCGTATCCAACTTCAAAATAATCGATGAAAAGAATAATCTTGATGAGACCAAAGATGAGATGCCCAGCTTCGTAAGCAGCCCCAGCAGCATGAGAATGAGAGGAGCTCCAAGTAAGCAGGGTTCTTCACAGCTCCACTGGAGAGGACGAACACGGGCTACACCAGGATAAGTGGCTGTTGTAGTGACTCGTGTAGTGAGGGTGGGTCCCTAAAGACACTGTGAAATACAGTTACACACAGTGGCTCCCAGGAAACAACTAGAAAGCAATCAATGCAGCAGGTAGGAATGGGAAGGGGGCAAGCAGAGGAGGGTCAGATCCACAAAATCTGACGGAAGACACTGAACCACGACGAGCGCCCAGCTCTGTCAACAGCTGTTGTGATTGTGCCAGGAGATGAAACGTCTGAGACAGCCATTGTGGGGACTGATGGGAGCACAGTGGTCACTGCAGCCACAGCCCGATAGCAGTGCATCGGAGCACACAGACCCCGACACTTTCCTCTCCATTAATCCTTGTTTTAAGATGATGAATATCCTCATGTTACAATGTCTCCTTCCAACCCTTGTGGACAAGAGTCATCAGAAACCCCTGAAGAGGGCACAGGCCAGAGTAGGATGGAACTCTGGGGACTGGGGGAGCGGCGCTGCACCTGACCACACGGACTATCACCCGGGCCTATTGAACACGAGAGAAGAAACCGAGGATGTGGTGTAACGAGACTTCCCCATCTTGCCACATTCAAAGACACTACAGAGTTTCTCGTCCGTTCTTTAGAAAAATGTTAAAGAATTCATGTGTCGCTAATTCATAAAGAGGCAAATTCTTGACAAAGTGACAGGGTCCAGTTTCCATGACCAGGGTTTTCAGTTGTTTTGATAATATCCCACAGTCAGGAATCGGAAATATAACCTACTGGGATGTGTAGTATAAACAAGGACTTTTTTCCATGTAGATCAATGCCCAGATATTTAGGGAGGACATAAATCATGAAGGCTGCTAACCATTCCTCCACAGGTTTTAATAAAACTTTTAAGTTAATTTACCAATCTCAGGAAAAGAGAATTTGGCCATTCAAATTTTTTGTTTCTGCATTCAAGCGTACAGTACAGGCAAGAGAATGAACAGAAAAAAATTAACAAGAAGGTCTTCCTTGCATTTCATCTTTTGCAAATAAGCAGGATATTTTATGCTCTGTTCCTTTCACTACTCTAATCAATTTTTAAAGAATACGGTACATGTGACTATCCCTGGGTGTGTTTATCCTGGAACCTTGCTGGAATCCAAAGCAGAGATGTTAAAGCTGACGAGTTTCAAATGCTGCCCAAGTGCTGTCTACCTTGAACATCCCTCTCCCAAAGCTGGACCACTGGTCTCTTCCTGAGGGATCAGAGTCGCCACCTGTGTCCCTGAGAGACAGGCCACTCAGGCCTGAGCTGGGATTAGGCGATCAATCTAAAAGGCAAAATGCTTAAGTTATTCTCATCTTAAGGGTGCTGTTTCGGAGGCCTCGGCACTGGAATGTGTTGGTGAAAACGGCCTACTAGATACTTGCCTGGCAATTGGGTTGTTCTCCTCTGCTCTTAGCGGATCCTGGGGAAACCAATGATTAACCTCTCAGATGCTTCAACTTCCACACCTGCAAAAAAGGCAAGCAACAGCCAATGTTACCACCCACCAAAGCTCTTAAGTTGTGCTTGCAAGAGGGGCCACAAGGGCGAATGTCTCCCAAAAGCTGATGAAATGATGGCACTTTGCCTGGAGAAGGCAGAGGGCAGCAGGCAAAGTGGAAAGTTTCTGGGATGTCAAACCAGTTCCCATAAGCACTTCAGAGAAGTACCTGGCCCTGGACTAGGTAGGACGCTGTGGAAAGACCCACAGGCACACAGGTGGGAGGAGGAATCAAGCAACGGAGGGAGGCGGTGGGGAAGAGGCACGAGCCCGGCTTCACTTTTGGACAAAAGCAGTTGCACGCTGCAGGCCCGCGGCTGCCCATGCAGCTGCCACACCCTCCTAACTCCCTGGTCCCGCTCATCCCGTCACATCCCTCCGGGACTCAGTCAACGTGGAGCCAGTGCAGGACCAGGGTCTGCAGCCAACAGTGGTTTGGCCCTTGGCCAAGCGGACACCGCCTTGCTTCTCCTCCCCTCAGGGCTAGGCACCGCCCCATGCCCAGAGCATCCTGGGAGTTGTAGTCCTGCAGCCCTGCAGCCTGCCGGCTGGGAGCGGTTAAGAGACAAAAGCTCTCAGCATGCACAGCTAGGGGCCTCAACTCCCGCCTTGTCCCTCCACCACTGGGCCCCACTCTGCTTCTCCACCCCACCCTCTACCCTGCCTCTTCCCTATGCCACACCCACCCTCCATGCCCTGCCCACCCCCCAGAGTATGCGCAGTGTGGTTGGGCTGCATCCCTTGAGGCCGGTACTCATGTAGGGGTGGGGATCTCCAACCTGGCTATTGCTGAGAATGCTTACAGCCCTCGTGGAAGCTCCCTGGTCAGTATTTGAAATGTAAATTCAATATCTAAAATGGAAATACCAGGTGACTGGGATCCTGGAATTTGCCTTTTCAAGGCCACCTGTCCTACCATCCCCTCCATCCCTCCAGGCTGCCATGATCCTCCCTCTGGATCCCGTGGTCAGGATCGCTGCAGAGATCCTCCTTTTGGACCCCACCCGCCTGAAGGGCCTATACCTTGGTCAGGCATCTTAGAAGGCCTGCCGTGAGCCATGTCATAAAAAGGAGAAAACATCACAGTGGACAGCCCCAATTCCTGCATATACAGATGGGAAACTTAGGTGCACTGGTAAGTGACTCCTAAGCCACTTCAGGGGACCACACGCACGCCCCTTCTCCGATGCTGCACACAGGCTTGTTCACTGGACTTCCTTATCCCAGTGTGGACCTCTTGGCCTCATTAACACAGGCAACAGCACTGAAACTTCCCGTTGGTCGTTCCCACAATGTCAGGGAAGTTTATTTAGGAAGGTAATATGCTATTTCTGCTGTACTATAGGGCTGGCTCCTTGGGAAACAGTTTTAATATCCCTTTTTAAATATACCCTCAGAATCGCAAAATAATTTGTTGCTCTTGGGGGTTATAGCGATAATTCTCTTGAGTCGTTTTTCCATTTAGCTTCTCTGATTGACTCCAAATACTACAGCACCACACGCTTCTAGACTGGTGGATGCGCAGCTCCACTTCTTTGCAGGGAGGACGCACAGCAGCAGAATATCCGTGGCCCGACTTTCTGGAGCATCAGTATTACTACAAGATTTGGAAGAAGCAAAGTTAGGTCATTTCCAAGGTAAGGAATTAAAAACTTAACACTAAGATGAAGTGGGAAAGTCATATGGCATTAATAGTTGTCGGTAATCTGTGCCTGAAATGTCAGATCGTCTCTGAGAAAGAACTTGGAGACTCTATTTCCCATTGTTTTAAATAGGAAAAATTAGAAGGCATAGCAAATCTATCGAAAAACTCTACCAATTTCCTAAGTCACGATATGGCACCTAGGCATAAGTTATGAACATCATGTGCTCCTCGTTTTGTTCCTCATTCAACCCAGTCCCACGGGTCTTGAGTGCATGCTGTGAACACGGCACTGTGTTAGGTGTCGAGGCCTTGGTGAGCATCGTCTTGGGGGTGGACCTTGCTGGAGAAAGATGGCATCATAAAAACTCAAAGCCATGCCACTTACCAAATTCAGGCAAAAATGGCAAGACCCAGGGGGCCACACAAGGGTGAGGGCATTAATAGATACTTGGGAGTATTAAAATCCATCTGATAATGTCATGAGTGAATGTGTTCCACTTTAAAACAAAACCCTACTGTTATTCTTAGATATTGAGTTAGGATCTTTGTGCAAATATGCAGGATTTAAAATGTTTATTGATGTATAACTTGCATACAGAAATATATGCAGATGTCATCCATGTGAATCTCAAAGAATTATTACAAAGCGAACACACTTGTGTGACCAAGAACTATCACCAGCTTCACTCAGGCCCCCACAATCCCTTTCTCCCTCCTTCCTCCCCAAAGGTAACCAGTATCTTACCAGCAAACACTGTATATCGAGTTTGTCTTCTTATACAAGTGTTTTATTACAGAACAATTTAAACAATGTACAAAATAAACAAAATAGCATAGTAGGCCGTCACCCAGCTTCAACAACTACTAATCATCTGCATTTTGGTTTCATCCACACTCCATCCCATTCCTACCTCACTTTATTATTTAGTCCTTTGTGTGTTGGGGGGGGTAAGATCTACGCACACTGAAATGCACAAATATCAACCTTACAGTTTTGGCAAATAAACATGCCCATATAACCTTCACTCCTTTAAGAATAGAATATTTCCATCACCCCAGAAAACCCCTTCCTGTTCCTTCCCAGGCAATTTTTTTCTTCCCTCGAGGCAACCACTGTTCTGGTTTTTTCACCATAAGTTCATCTTGGCTGAAATCATCCTACGTGTATTGTTTTCTGTCCAGCTTGCCTCCCTTGCCACGAGGTTGATGAGACTCACCCAGCATGTGTGTGTCAGCGTTTGCTCCTCGGCAGGGCTGAGGGTGTTCTGCTCTGTGGATGCCCCGCAGTGCGCTCATCTTCCTCCTGGGGACGTGCAGGTCATCTCCTGTAAACATTCTTGTACAAACTCTTTTTGTATGCTGTTTAATTACTTTATTGGCATTTAAGTGAGACACCTTTGCATTTTTTAGTGGTTAGTCCAGATTACAATATGCATCTTTGACATATCACAGCCTACCTAGACTTAATAGTGCACCAGTTTAATCAATGTAAAATATGGAAGCCTTGCTACAGAACAGTTCTATTTACCTCTGTCTGTCCTTTGTGCTATTGTTGTCATAAATTTTACATCTACCTGTGTTATAAATTCCACAATACAGTGTTATAATCTTTGCTTTAAATAGTCATAGGTCTTTTAAAGAAATTAAAAGAAAAAACTTAAGCATTTGGAGGGAGATGCTTTGAGGCTCTGCAAATGTACTATTTCTTCTTTAAGTTTCACCCACAGTTTTTGCATTCACCAGTCAGTCTTGCCCACAGTAATTATTACTGTGGTGTTCTAGTGGGGATTTTCTATTTCATGCTATCCAGCCGCATTTATTATTTGGAATTCTGTGAGGAAGACTCCCCCTCTCCCTCCCCCTTCCTTCTTCCTGTCTTTCTCTCTTTCTCTCATTCTTTTCTTTCTCCCTTTTTTTCTTCCTTTCCTTCCTTTCTTATTTAATCTTTTTTATATCAGTATAGACTCATGGATATGTATTTTATTCTCTGGGTAATAATCCAATGCTACCATTATTTATTTTGTTGCTCACAGTTTTCCAGCTTGAGCCATTGGGATGTCTTTCAGATTGATTCCTTTTGAAACATCTCATCATTTTCTGTGTTTTTTTTCAGGCACTTTCCTACTCTCTGGCACTACAAGATGTTCCAGGCTCATCTTGTATTTTCCATCTCCAGCCCTAGAATTAGCCATTTCTCCAAGAAAACCTGGTTCTTTTTATTGGAGAATGATATTTAGAAACCCAGATCTGTGAGCTAGGTGTGCTCATTGATACTAGGGTGTCACTGCTTCTGGACCCTCTCAGCAGAGCTTGGAAATGTATGTATGAATATAAACTCAGGTATACACATCTATCTATCGATCCATCAGCATATCTATCTATCTATCTGGATAGATATATTAAAAGAGATATGTATTCATACTGATACTTCCAACTCCAATCCAGCACCACAGAGTTTATTCCATCATTCTCTTTTTGTTTATTTGTAACTTCTTTCACTAACAGTGAGAAACTTAACTCCAGTTAGCTACAGTATATTTACTAATGTGTCAACTAGTTTCAGAATTGCTAATCCATATCCTTATGAAAAACAAATTTACCACCTAGAGTACAGTGGTTGTGTCCAGTACATTAGTTTTACAGTATCCCATCAAAACACTGTCTTCCAATGTAACTTAGGTCAGGACCTTTCATCCCCACCCATTATGTGTGGCTATGTCACATGCTTGTAATACAGTGAGATTCATTTGTCACTGCATTCCATCTGAGTTCCCCAGCATCCTGATTGATTTTTAAAATTTGCAGAGTAAAATTCACTCTTTGCGGTGTACAGTTCTATGGGTTTTGACCACTTTGTGGTCATGTATCCACCTCCACAGTACCATACAGAGCTGTTTTTTTCACCCCCAAAATTCTCTCATACTGTCTCTTTGTAGTCAACCCCTTTCCCTACTCCATCCCTTGGCAACCACTGATCATTTTCCATCCCTGTAATTCTGCCTTTTCTAGAAAGTCATATAAATGGAATCATATACCATATAGCCTTTTGAATCTGGCTTCCTTCACTTAGAGAAATGTATCCAAGATTCATCCATGTTGTTGTGTGAATCAAGAGTTTATCCTTTTTATTGCCAAGTAGTATTCGAAAGTACCGATGCACCACAGTTTCTCCATTCACCTGATGAAGAACATTTAGTTTATTTCCAGCTTGTGTCAATTATGAATAAAATGGCTATGAAGATTCACACAAAGATTTTTGTTTAAACGTTAGCTTTCAATTTGCTTCAGTAAATCTCTAGGAGTGGGATATCTGAGTCATATAATAAGTGTATGTTTAACTTTATAAGAACCTGCTGAACTGTTTTCCAAATGCAACTATCATGTTGCGTTCCCAGTTCTAGTTGCTCCTAGTCCTCACCAGCATTTGGTATTTGTGATTTTATTTTTTATTTTAGCCACCTAATAGGTGTGTGTTATCTTATTGTGGCTTCTGCTTCCTTTTTGAAAGTGAGTTCTGCTAAATACAGAATCCTGTGTTGACTTTTGCGTTTTCTTTTTGCACTTGAAAGATGTCATTTTGTTGTTGATTTGTCTGTTTTGTTTTTGATAATATATCATCCATCATTCACATTATTTCTCCCTATATGTAATGTCTTCCCCTGCATATATGTATTTCTGTGAATGCTTTCAAGATTTTCTTTTTATCTTTGGATTTTAGCAGCTTGACTATCATGTGCCTAGGTATGGTTTTATTTTGTATTTTATTTTGTGGGTTTGCTGACTTCTTGGATCTAAAATTTTAGATTTTCCACCAAATTTTGGAAGTTTTATGCTATTACTTATTGATTTGCTTTTCTGCCTCATTTAATTTTTCTGTCTCTCTCATCTCTGCTGGGGACTCAATCATCTCACAGGTTGTAAGGCTCTCTTCATTTTTCTTCAAAATTTTTACATTCGTTTCTTCAGACTGGATAATTTCTATTGCTCTATCTTCATGTTTCTTCTACTGTTTCTAATCTACTGGTAAACTCAAAGTACTTTTTTAACTTCATCTTCCTATTTGATTCTTTTTTGTAATTTCCATTTCTCTGCTAAGTTTCCACATCTGTTCATTCATTATGAGAATATTTTTCTTTACCACCATGATCATCTTTATAATAGCTGCTTTCTTATCCTTGTCTGCTAATTGCAACACCTTGGGGATAGTTTCTACTGCCTGCTTTTGGTCACATACGGATTACATTTTCCTATTTCTTCAAATCTCATGATTTTTTAAATTGTGTACTGGAAACCATGAATGATAGTTATAGAGACTCTGGATTCTATTGTATTCCTCTGAAGAGTGTTGTTATTTTTCTAGCCGGGTGTTAACTTGGCTGGATGGAAACTCCAATCCTATCTCCTTTACAGTGGGCATAGCTGAAATCCTCATTCAGTTCTTTCGTCTTCCAACTGCTGTTTTTACACTAGGCCCTCTGGGGCCTACCCTGCATGTGTGTTGTTCAAAGATCTGCCAATTTGGTGTGTGTAGGGGGGAGACTTTCATACGTATTTTGAGATTTTCTTCTTTGTGGCTCCCTCCCTTCCAGAATTTCACCCTTAACTTTCCAGCTACTCTGCCAGCCCCGAAATTCATCCTCGAACATTACAAGTAAGACTAGTTTTTCCCCTGTCTGGGCCATGTACAGATTTTGGAATGCTTTGAGGCAAAAGACTCAAGCTTGCAAATATCTCCTGGTGCAATTCTCATCATTTAAGGGAAGACTCCCTCTCAGTTCTGCTTGCTTTGGGAGTGATTTATACATACACACAAATACACATTTATTGTATGTGTATTACATATAGATACATGATTCTATATAAATATACATAATATTTTATACAGATTTTATCATTGTTATCTGTGAGAGTGTTAGTTCAACAAGCTACTCCACCATTACTGGAAGCCAGACCTCAGTTTTTTTTCTTTTTTGGATTTTATATAAATGGAATTATAAAATATATAGCCCTTTGAATATAGTTTCTTTTATGCAGCATTATGGTTGTGATATTCATCCATGCTATTGCATTTAGCTAGTGTTTGTTCATTTGTTGAAAATAATTTTTTTAATGGTCATAAAATATGCATAACATAAAATTGACCATTGTAACCATTTTTAAGTGTACAGTTCAGTGACATTCAGTACATTCACATTATTGTTTAGCCATAGCCTCCAACCATCCACAGAACTATTTTCACCTTGCACTGAAACTCTGTGCATATTAAGCAACAACTCCCTGTTATCCCTCCCTCCTGCCCCTGGGAACCACCATTCTCCTTTCTATTCCTATAAATTTGACTACTCTAAGTACCTTATATGAGTGGAATCATACAGTATTTTTCTTCTTGTGGCTGGCTTTATTTCACTTAACATGAAGTCCTCAAGGTTCATCCATGTCATAGCATTTGTCAGAATTCCTTCCTTTTTAAGGGTGAATAGTATTCCACTGTGTGTATGCACCGCATTTTTTTTTGTCAATTCATCTGTTGATGGACACCTGGCTTGCTTCCATCTTCTGGCTATTTTGAATAACGCTGTTAACACAGGTGTACATACATGTCTTTATACCTCTGCGTTCTGTTCTTTTGGGTCTATACCCATAAATGGTGTTCTGAGATTCATTGTTGCACATGTGGGAGGGTTCCCCACACCTCCAATCAGCAATTCTTGGAATGCCAGCTGGTCGTCAGATAATTCAACTCAATTTGATGCTGTCAACCCAGAGATACATCTGATTCCACAGCTTAAGGGCTCAGTCCTATAAGACTGCACACCCACCCAACCTCACCTCAACTTCAGATGCCAGTTAGAAGCCCAGGCTGTTACCTGTACTTCTGACTGACTGGCTGTAAACCAGAGGTTCCCACAACCTCCTCCTTGGGTTTGATTAATTTGCTAGAGTGGCTTACAAAACTCAGAGAAACATTTACTAGATCACCAGTTTATTATAAAAGGATATAACTCATGATCCAGCTATTCCACTACTATGTATCTATGTAAAGAACTTGAAATCAACAACCAAAAGAGGCTTATGCACCCCTATGTTCATTGCAGCATATTCCCTATAGCAAAGACGTAGAATCAACCTAAGTGTCCCTCAACTGATGATCGGATAAAGAAAACGTGGCATACGTATATACAATGGAATACTACTCAGCCATAAAAAAGACAAAATCGCCCCATTTGCAAAAATGTAGATGGACCTGGAGGGTATTATGTTAAGCAAAATGAGACAGAGAGAGAAATACAAACACTGCATGATTTCACTCATATGTGGAAGATAAACCAACTCACAGGCAGAGATAACAGTTTGGTGATTACCAGTGGGAAGGGGGTCAGGGGGTGGGTACAAGGGGTGAAGGGACACATTTATATGGCAACTGGCAAACAATAATGTACAGCTAAATGTTCACATTATAAACTATTATGACATCAATAAAAAAAGAGACCAAATTAAAAGGAAAATACAATGACTAGTCTTAAGAACTTAATTAAACTTGGGGTCTCAGTTTCTTTTTGTGGTCTTACAGATGCTGGTGAATACGTTAAGTTAACAAAAGAATAAAAGGAATCTCAGAAAAAAATAAAGGGACCCTTTTCAACAAGGAGGAAATTTTTAAAGGAGTTTTTGAAAATAATAATAAAAAAGTAAGGTAAATAAGACAGTGGATTAAATAAGACAACTATTAAAATGGGAAATACAAAGAGAAATCAAAAAAGGATGAGTCACAGGACTCATCCCAACAGGATGGAAATCTTTAGCTAGTTATTAAAAAGGAAAACGGGATGAATAGAACAGACATGAATGAAGTTAAAACAAACGTTTTAATAAAACACTGCCTAAGGTTCAGTGGGCTAAAGTCACCCCCCAGATGCCCCTCAACATTAAAGGACCTCAGACAGGCCTGTTCTATTCACCCCAGTTTGAAAAAATTTAAAAATACAGAAAATAGAAATCAAAATGAGAAACCTGACCAACAACTCTTTGGGGCAACAGGCTGCTCAGGTTGATAAGACTATAAAGATTAAAGTGTTTAAGCTCATATTATATGAACATGTTATGTCAACTTTGTCTGAATGTTTTTTTGGAAATGAATGTTATGTCTGCCTGGGAATGCTTCCCCTACACAGTACTATAATACCAAAACTTGTCAATGAAATTCTAATATAAGTTACAATTATAGGTATAAGAGTTGATAAAATTTTGTAAAAGTTAGTGTATTTAAATGGGCTTTACATAAAGTAATTGCATTTCTGCCTGATTGTATTATAGATTATGTTACGGGGATAAACATTATGTCTCACTGGGGAATGTTTCCCTTCCCTGATATTGTAAGAGCACACAAATCCACTCTTCGGGCACTGTTCATTAAACATGCTAAAGGAGATCTCACTTTAAAATGGCCCAAATGGGGCAATTTCAGTTTACCCAAATTGGTGTATTTACATATGGAATTGGAAAAGGCTAGCTACAAAGTAAAACAACCAACGAAGGGCCTATTTTAATTTTTTGAGGCTTCTAAAGAAAATGAGGAATACTTTACTGCCTCTTAAAAAGAAAATAGTTAAATAATTAACCATGCCAGTAGCTGACACCAAATCTGCTGCTCCTCTCTCCTCTCTTGCTATGCTTCCCTACTTCAACACCCCCCAAATTCCTAATCTAAAATTAAGCAAGTGAAAATAAGTAAACTTTTGAGATAATTTGGAATTGTAATGACCATTCTGGAAACCTCTGTTTCAGATGAGTCCACCTTAAGGATCACCCTTAAAAGAGAGGATTCAAAACCTCTCATAATGGAATGCAGTCTTGGATTAATATGCAGAAACTTCTAAAAGACAAAGTTACTGAACATGATATAAAATGATCTTTGGTAAATGAAAGCCTGTTTAAGTTTGCGGGTTTGATTTAAAATAGGCATGTTTTCAGAGTTATCAACATTGGATATAATGCAGAAATGTTCTCTCTGTTACAAAATTTGTCAGCAAAATAACATAGAATAATAGCTGATTCTGTTAGATGTCTCATGAGATTTTTGTAGACAATCTAAATTGTTGAGGACAGGTAAGCTAAATAGATATGGAAAAGGATAAAAGTTTTTGGAGACAGTTTTTAACAATAATTATGCATTATGGTGTATGTACTTAAAAAAACTGCTTTATTATCATAAAAATTTTTTGTGAGTAACCTAAATGTAATTATTGGAAATAAATGATTTAGATAAATAATAAATAAATAAATAAATAAAATAAAAGGGTATAACTCAAGAACAGCCTGATGGAAGTGGCGCATAGGGAAAGGTGTGTGAGAAAGGGCACAGAGCTTTCACGCCATCTCCAGGTGCACCACTCTCCAGGCACTCCTTGTCATTGCCACCCTGGAAGCTCTCTGAACCTCCTTCTACTGGGATTTTTATGGAGGCTCCCTCATGCAGGCATGATCAATTATTAACTCAGTTTCCAGCCCCTCTCCCCTCTCTGGAGGATAAGGGGTAGGGCTAAAAATTCCAAGCTTCTAATCAGGGCTTGGTCTTTCTGATGACCAGCCCCCATCCAGGAGCCCACCCAGAGTTGCCTCAATAGAACAAAAGATTCTCCTAGTGTTCTTATCACTTGGGAAATTACAAGGGTTTTAGGAGCTCTGTGTCAGGGATGGGGTCAAAGACAAATATTAGAACAAGAGATGCTCCTAGTGTTCTTATCATTTAGGAAATTACAAGAGTTTTAGGACCTTTGTTATAGGAACTGGAGGCAGACACCAATAAATATATTTTCTATTATTTCAGAACCCATAAGTGGAATTTCTAGATCCTATGGTAATTCTATTTTTAATTTTTGAAGGAACTGCCATACTGTTTTCCACAGTTTTATATTCTCACCATCAGAGTATAAGGGTTCCAATTGGTCAACATCCTTGCCAACACTTGTTATTTTCTGATTTTGTGACAGTAACTATCCCAATGGGTGTGAAGAGGTATCTCATTGTGGTTTTATTTTGCGTTTTCCTGATACTTAGTGATGTTGAGCATCTTTTCATTTGTTTACTGGCCATTTTATATCTTTGGAGAAATGTGTATTCAAGTCCTTTGTACATTTTTAAATTGGGTTTTTTTTTATTGTTGAGTTGTAGGAGTTCTTTATATATTCTAGTTATTAATCCCTTATCAGACATGTGATTTGCAAATATTTTCAGCCATTCTGTGTGTTGCCTTTTTACTCTATTGACTGTATCTTGTGCTACAGAAAACCTTTGCATTTTAATGAAGTCCAATTTGTTATTTTTTTTGTTGCTTATGTCTTTGGTGTCATATTAAAGAAATCATTGTTGGCAATGGTATTTGGACCCAATGACATGCAGCTTTTGCCCTGTGTTTTCTTCTAAGGATTTTATAGCTTTAACTCTAACATTTATATCTTTGATCCATTTTGAGTTAATTTTTGTATATGGTTTGAGGTAAGGGTCCAACCTCATTCTTTGGCATGTGGGTATCCAGTATTCCCAGCACCATTTGTTGAAAAACTTATCCTTTCTCCAATGAATGGTCTTTGCACCCTTGTCAAAAATCAATTGACCATATATCAAAGGTTTATTTCTGGGCTCTCTATACTATTTCATTAGTATATTGTGTGTATTTATGCCAGTACCACACTGTTTTGATTACTTTATAGTAAGTTTTGAAATCAGGAAGTGTGAGTTCTCATTGTTCTTCTTTTTCTAGATTATTTTGGCTATTCAGGGTCCCTTGAGAGTCCATATGAATTTTAGGATAGATTTTTCTATTTTTGCAAAAAACATCATTGGAATTTTTACCTCTTTGAGTAAGTTGATTCTTAAGTATTTTACTCTTTTTGATGATATTGTAAATAAAAATGTAAAGTTTGTAAATTTCTTTTTCAGATTACTTATTATTAATGTATAGAAGAACAACTAATTTTTGCATGTTGATTTTGTGTCCCACTACACTGCAGAATTTATTAGTTCTAACCATTTTTCTGTGGAATTTTTAGGGGTTTCAACATATAAGATATTATTTGTAAACAAATATAATATTACATCTTCCTTTCCAATTAGAATGTTCTTTCTTTCTTTTTCTTGCCTAATTGCTTTGGCTAGACCTTCTAAAACCGTGTTGAATAGAAGTGATGACAGTGGGCATTCTTGCCTTGTTCCTGATCTTAGAGGAAAAGCTTTCAGTCTTTCACCCTTGAATACAATGTTCTCTGTGGATTTCTATATATGGCTTTTATTATGTTGAAGTAGCTTCCTTTTACTCTGAGGGTTTTTAGTGTTTTTAACATGAAAGCATGTTTAGTTTTGTCAAACACTTTTTCTGCATCCATCAAGATGATCATGTGTTTTTTTCCTTCATTCTGTTAATGTGGTTTATTACATTGATTCATTTTCATATATTGAAACATCCTTGCATTCCAGGAATAAATCCCACTTAAAAATGATGTGTAATCCTTTTAATATGCTGCTGAATTTGGTTTGTTACTATTTTATTGAGAATTTTTATATCAATATTCATCAAAGATATTGAGCTGTAGTTTTCCTTTCTCTTAGCGTCTTTGGCTTTGATATCAGGGTAGTGCTAACCCCATAGAATGACTTTAGAAGTATTTTCTCCTCTTCAAATTTTTGAAAGAGTTTGAAAAGAATTGGTGTTCCTTAATTAAAAAAAGTCTTTGGGCCCAGGAATAAATTCAGCATAAAATAAATACAAATAAATACTTTTTAAAAATGTGAAAAAAATTTTTCCTAAAAAAAAAATAAAAATTAAGCAAGTACATCACATCACTTTATTTCTAAAACGTCTTTTTAACCTAATAGTAAGCATGAACAAATTGTTAGAATTAAAATGACTCCAGTGTTAATTTTGTTCATTGCAAATTTTCTGACAGAAATATGTGATGCCATCATGTATGACATCTTTTATGAAAAATGGTCACTTTTTGTAGTACTTGAGAATATTATGAATTTTCCCAGTCGCCTCTGACAATACTCTGATATGCAAAGTTATCTTTTCAACATGTATGTCTTACCATCATCCTTACCAAATTAACAAACTCTGTCAGGTGCTAATTAGTCAACTGCTTTTCATATGATTCAGGTTCTCCGCCATCAACTTCCCTAACCATTAGGAAATTCTACAACTTCTGCAAGATTAAGAATTTTACCTTACACTGTATTTATCTCATGTGGTTTAAAACATCCAAAAATCATTGATAAACTGACCCTGCCCAAACTAAAGCATGGTGAATTATAAAAGATGGTCTCTGTTAAGTGGGGAGGGATTTCAGGTTGAACTTAATTTTATACGTGGTCAATTTATTACAGTGTATTTTTCCGTTATGTATTTCACTTCTTTTTTAAAAAAAGTGATAGTTGAGGGCACTTAGATAATAAAAAGTTGAGATAATAAGGAACTGATATACTCTGTAGGCTTCAAATGTTTTCAAGCATAAGATACAATAAGAACTAAAACTAAGAAATGGCAGAGGAAACAGAGATAAGAGGATGAAATTGCAAAACTGAATCTATAATAATATCACAGTGGCTAGTGTTGTGGTGCCAAGAAGGTGGTGAAGTCAAAGAATTCGTACAGATGATAATAAACGGACTGTAAAGAAAAAAGACTGAAATTTTTTTTATTATTGATGTTTTAATGGTTTCTAACATTGTGAAATTTTGGGTTGTACATTTTTGTTTGTCCATCACCACATATATGACTCCCTTCTCCCCTTGTGCCCACCCCCCACCCCCACTGCCCTGGTAATCACAGTCCAATTTTCTCTGTCCATGTGTTGGTTTATATTCCACATATGAGTGAGATCATACAGTGTTTGTCTTTCTCTTTCTGGCTTATTTCACTTAACATAATACGCTCCAGGCCCATCCATGTTGTTGCAAATGGGACGATTTTGTCTTTTTTTATGGCTGAGTAGTATTCCATTGTATATATATACCACATTTTCTTAATCCAATCGTCAGTCGAGGGACACTTAGGTTGCTTCCACTTCTTGGCTATGGTGAATAATGCTGCAATGAACATAGGGGTACATAAGCCTCTTTGGATTGTTGATTTCAGGTGCATTGGATAGATTCCCAGTAGTGGGATGGCTGGGTCATAGGGCATCTCTATTTTTAATTCTTTGAGGAATCTCCATACCGTTTTCCATAGAGGCTGCACCAGTTTGCATTCCCACCAGCTGTGTATGAGGGTTCCTGTTTCTCCACATCCTCTCCAACATTTGTTGTTTTTTGTCTTGGTGATTATAGCCATTCTAACAGGCATGAGGTGATATATTAGTGTTGTTTTGATTTGCATTTCCCTGATGATTAGTGATGTTGAACATCTTTTCATGTGCCAATAGGCCATCTGTATATCTTCTTTGGAGAAGTGTCTGTTCATTTCCTCTGCCCATTTTTTGATCGGGTTGTTTGTTTTTTTGTTGTTCAATTGTGTGAGTTCTTTATATATTATGGAGATCAACGCCTTGTCAGATGTATGTTTTGCAAATATTCTCTCCCAGCTGGTTGGTTGTTTGTTCATCTTGATTCTGGTTTCATTTGTCTTATAAAAGCTCTTTAATCTGATAAAGTCCCACTTGTTTATTTTTTCTTTAGTTTCCCTAGTCTGGGTAGGCATGTCATCCAAAAAGATTCCTTTAAACCCAATGTCAAATAGTGTGTTGCCTATATTTTCTTCTATGAGTTTTATAGTTTCAGGTCTCACCTTCAGGTCTTTGATCCATTTTGAGTTAATTTTTGTGAATGGCGATAGCACATGGTCCACTTTCATTCTTTTGCATGTGGATGTCCAGTTTTCCCAACACTATTTATTGAAGAGACTTTCTTTTCTCCATTGCATGTTCTTAGCACCTTTGTCGAAAATTAGCTGTCCGTATATCTGTGGTTTTATTTCTGGGCTTTCAATTCTGTTCCATTGATCTGTGTGTCTGTTTTTGTACCAGTACCATGCTGTTTTGATTACTATTGCTTTGTAGTATGTTTTGAAGTCAGGAATTGTGATGCCTCCTGCTTTGTTCTTTTTCTTTAGGATTTCTTTAGCTATTCGGGGTCTTTTGTTGCCCCATATAAATTTTAGTATTCTTTTTTCTATTTCTGTGAAGAATGTCATTGGGATTCTGATTGGGTTTGCATTGAATCTGTAGATTGCTTTAGGTAATATAGACATTTTAACTATGTTTATTCTTCCAATCCACGTGCATGGGATATCTTTCCATTTCTTTATGTCATCGTGGATTTCCCTCAATAATGTCTTGTAGTTCTCATTGTATAGGTCCTTCATCTCCTTGGTAAGATTTATTCCTAGGTATTTTATTCTTTTTGATGCAATTGTAAATGGCATTATCTTTTTGAGCTCTCTTTCTGTTAGTTCATTATTAGCATATAGAAATGCAACTGATTTTTGTAGATTGATTTTGTACCCTGCAACTTTGCTGTAGTTGTTGATTGTTTCTAACAGTTTTCCAACAGATTCTTTAGGGTTTTCTATATATACAATCATGTCATGTGCAAATAGTGAGAGTTTCACTTCTTCGTTACCTATTTGGATTCCTTTTATTCCTTTTTCTTGCCTAATTGCTCTGGCCAAAACCTCCAGTACTATGTTGAACAGGAGTGGTGAGAGTGGGCAGCCCTGCCTCGTTCCTGTTCTCAGAGGAATGGCTTTCAGTCTTTCCCCGTAGAGTATGATGTTAGCTGTGGGTTTGTCATATATGACCTTTATTATGTTGAGGTACTTTCCTTCTATTCCCATTTTATTGAGAGTTTTTATCATAAATGGATGTTGTATCTTGTCAAATGCCTTCTCTGCGTCTATTGAGACGATCATGTGGTTTTTATTCTTTGTTTTGTTGATGTGATGTATCACGTTGATTGATTTGCGGATGTTGAACCATCCTTGCGTCTCTGGTATAAATCCCACTTGATCATGGTGTATGATCTTTTTAATATATTGTTGTATTCGGTTTGCCAATATTTTGTTGAGGATTTTTGCATCAATGTTCATCAGCGATATTGGCCTGTAATTTTCTTTCTTTGTATTGTCTTTGTCTGGTTTTGGTATCAGGGTGATGTTGGCCTCATAGAATGATTCAGGAAGTGTTCCATCTTCCTCTGTTTTTTGGAATAGTTTGAGAAGGATGGGTATTAAATCTTCTTTGAATGTTTGGTAAAATTCACTGGAGAAGCCATCTGGTCCTGGACTTTTATTTTTTGGGAGGTTTTTGATTACTATTTCAATCTCTTTACTTGTTATTGGTCTATTCAGATTCTCCATTTCTTCTTGGTTCAATTTTGGGAGGTTGTATAAGTCTAAGAATTTATCCATTTCTTCTAGATTGTCCAATTTGTTGGCATATAATTTCTCATAGTATTCTCTTACAATCCTCTGTATTTCCATGGTATCCGTTGTAATTTCTCCTCTTTCATTTCTAATTTTATTTACTTGAGCCTTTTCTCTTTTTTTCTTAGTAAGCCTGGTTAAGGGTTTGTCTATTTTGTTTATCTTTTCGAAGAACCAACTCTTTGTTTCATTAATCCTTTCTACTGTTTTTTTGGTCTCAATATCATTTATTTCTGCTCTGATTTTTATTATTTCTCTCCTTCTGCTGGCTTTGGGCTTTGTTTGTTCTTCTTTTTCTAGTTCTGTTAGGTGTAATTTAAGTTTGCCTATTAGGGCTTTTTCTTGTTTGTTAAGGTGGGCTTGTATCGCTATGAGTTTCCCTCTCAGGACCGCTTTTGCTGCATCCCATATGGTTTGATATGGCATGTTATCATTTTCGTTTGTTTCCAGATAGTTTTTGATTTCTCCTTTAATTTCATCAATGATCCATTGGTTGTTCAGTAGCATGTTGTTTAATCTCCACATTTTTGTCACTTTCCCAGTTTTTTTTTCCTGGTTCATTTCCAGTTTCATAGCCTTATGGTCTGAAAAGATGCTTGTTATGATTTCAATCTTCTTAAATTTATTGAGGCTTGCTTTGTTTCCCAACATATGGTCTATCCTAGAGAATGTTCCATGCGCACTTGAGAAGAATGTGTAGTCAGCTGTTTTTGGGTGGAGTGCTCTGTATATGTCTACTAGGTCCATCTCGTCCAGTTTTTCATTTAAGTCTAATATTTCTTTATTAACTTTTTGTCTGGATGATCTATCCATTGCTGTAAGTGGGGTGTTAAGATCCCCTACTATTATTGTGTTGTTGTTGATTTCTCCTTTTAGGTTTGTTAATAGTTGTTTTATGTACATTGGTGCTCGTATGTTGGGTGCATATATATTTATAAGTGATATGTCTTCTTGATGGAGTGTCCCTTTTATCATTATATATTTCCCTTCTTTGTCTTTCTTAACCTGTTTTATCTTGAAGTCTACTTTGTCTGATATGAGTATGGCAACACCTGCTTTCTTTTGTTTGCCATTAGCTTGGAGTATTGTCTTCCATCCTTTCACTCTGAGCCTGTGCTTGTCTTTAGTGCTAAGATGTGTTTCTTGAAGGCAGCATATTGTTGGGTCTTGCTTTTTAATCCATCCTGCCACTCTGTATCTTTTGATTGGAGAGTTCAATCCATTTAAATTTAGGGTAATTATTGAAATATGAGGGCTGAATGTTGCTGTTTTGTCACTTATTTTCTGGTTCTTTTGCATTTCCTTTGTTTCTTGTCCTATTTGTTTTGGACTGCCAATTCAGTTTGGTTGTTCTGTCTTATGACTCTTCTAGTTTTCTCTTTGTTTATCATAAGTGGTTTTGCTTTGATTATTTGTTTAGTGGTTACCTTGAGGTTTGGGCAAAAAATCTTGTGTATGAGATAGTCCATTATCTGATAGCCTCCTATTTCCTTATACTAAGTCAATTCAAGGACTGAAATTTTTATAGAGAGAATTTTTACAGCGATATTACAGATAGAGAACAGGGAAGAGAAGTTGGAGTGAGAGACTATCTGCTTCTTAAATTACTCCCACTGTAGAGAACAAAAAACCAATTTGCTGAAATCTTTATTCCCCTCTATGACCCTATCTTTACCTGCAAAATCTCAGCCCTGAATCAATGTCACAATCCTCCTTTTCCATCCCTGGGGAACAGAGCAATTAAGCTCATCTGAAACCTCATCTGCCCAGCCTGTGAAATAAGGCCGGCCATCCATTCTCACAGAAGAGCCAACTGGAGGTAGGATTTTTGGTTCTGAATTCAGCTAAACATCTTCAAAGAATTATATCTGGCCTTCCTTATCCAGGGCTATCAGTGAAGGGCTGGCTGGCTTTCAGAGAAGACCAATTCACAGTCGGCTGAGACATTTTCTGTTGAGCTCTCTAGAGAAGGCTGTGGGGCTTGTCAGTAAGAGTTGATTTCTATACGGGTTACATTTTTTTATTTTACTCAGAGATTTATAAAGATATTTACGTGGTAAATATTACTTATTATCAAGAAAAATGGTTGTCTATTCTCTGGTCATTTAAGCAAAATCCTCCTCTCAGGGCCCACCCATGGACAAAGCCCAGATTTAATCTCCAAGCGTCTGCCAGGCACTCTGTGGTCCATGGGAAGCCCTCAAGTTGGCAACGTGTCCCCTTGTGTCCTGTGCTGGTACTTAATCTTCCATTTCTTCAGAGTAGAACTAGACAGAGGCTCAAAGGACTTGACATTGGAGAAATGTACTTTTCATTATCTTTAGATTTCTACACTTTTTAAAAAGACTCTCAGCATTTCCAGTAATTGTGCAGCAGTTTACCCAACACTAAGGTTCTAACTATTAAAAATTAAAATAAATTTTGAAATGGAAAAAAGTGATCTTTGTAATTTTGTATAGAGTCTATATAATGGGTGCATCCTCATAAATGGAGGAAAGATAAATTTAACTATTTTGGTTAGTTAACACAGTAAGTAATATACTTTATATATTACTAATTTTGAGATTATTTGTATTTAAAAATACTACTTAAAACCCCTAAATCATTGTAAGTGGTAGAGTCTGCCATCTGCTTTGGCTGAACTATTATATACAATAAGTCAGCCAAAATTCCTCCATTCCTGTATAATCTTATATGTGGGTTGCAATGGTTAGTTCTTATAGATTGTTTGAACAAGTGCATATCACAAAATACAAGTGGCCATTAAAAATTAAAATGTTCACCAAATACAAGATTATCTGATTCCCAGAAAAAGAAAACATTACGGTAACATTAAGGCTAAAACTGTCAAAAAGGAAGCCAAGATACACTCAAGTCAAGCTTTTGCTGAAAAGTTAATTGGCTCCTCTTTGAAACTTTATTATGTTTATTATGTAAGCAAGATACTTTCAGAGTCTAGAATATAGAAAGTGCTTATTGGTAAGTTAACATTGTGATCATTTATTTTGTAAATGTTAATGTGAAAGATGTAATTCATTTTCTACTATATTCAGATTTTCAAGTTCCGCTAAATCTAAGGACACATTACTGGCAAGTTGAGATACCTCTAGACATCTGAAAAATATGAGTCCTACACAGAAGAATATAAATTCTCTATTCATCAGTTTCTAAATTCTAAAACATTCTAAGGTTTTGGAACAAACCAATGGCATTCCAAATTTACAGTAAGGCTGCATGTGCCATACATTATCCTATAGGAAGAGAAATCCAGATTTAAAATAGAGGAGACTGTGCACAAAAATAAAGTACATTTTCACGTCTGAAAGGGGATTTCAAGAAAGAAGGGACTCTCAGAACATGTGGTAAGTGGTAAATAGCTTACCAAGGGCTCTCTAAAGAACATATTGTGGAAAAAAGAGCTTAAACGCGGAGAGCTAAAATGGCATCTCTGGAATCCTTACGATGAAACAGACACTGAACTACTTTTTCCTAAAATTTAAAATGCATCTTATCCTCCAAACAAATACCACCTCCCTGCCTTGCAGCTTACCTCGGCATGGTGACGTGTTGGAATCATTTTTCTAATTCATTGGCTCTTAAACTTGATGGGCACCAGAAGCACCTGGAGGCCAGGCCCCACCTCAGAGTTTCCAGTTCTGCAGGTCTGCAGCAGAACCTGAGAATTTGCATCTCTACCCAATTCCCAGGTGATGCTGATGCTGCTGGTCCAGGGTCCCCACTTTGAGATCCACAGCCTAACTTACACCCTATATATGGTTACCAAATCCATTATTTTATCCTTTGGCTGCTACTTTTCCTTTATCACGTCAGCACCTTAGCTCCGAATCTCCTCACCTAACAATGGGAATACTTGGAGAGTTTAACAGCTGGTCCTCCTTTCTGGCTCAGTTCTCCCTCTTCCTCTCAATACTACATTCTCTTGCTAAGTAATTGTTCCTTAAACATCAGATCATCATAGATCTTCCTTGCTCAAAAACTTATGGCTCTCATGCTGAGCACAAGACATTTTAAATTCTCTACTTGGCTCATAAGATCTGTAATAGCCTGTAGAATGTGGACACCCAGTTCCCTATTCTGCCTACTATAAAGGAGTATGTGAGGATTACATAAGATACAGTCAGTTCTCGTTATGCACAGTGTGACATTCTATAAAGTCACTGAACACAGAATAGGTGAATATGACCCACTGCTCCTACGGGAAATGCAGGGTTAGGTTACTGCGAGCAACCTTAGCAATGTGAACCTTAGTCACATTTTCTTCAACTGATCAATACATAACCTTGTTTTCTGTGTGTTTCTCTTTAAAGAGAAAATATATATTTAAGATATATTGTTGATATATTAACATTGAACTCACACCAACAGCACTGTACCTCGTGTCTGAAAGAAGCTTGTCGAACACACATACTTTCTCCGTAAAGGCACGTCACAGCCTCTTGCCCTGAGGAACACCAGGCAGCATTGCAGCACTACACATGGGGGACATATTAAACAGCAAAGTCACCAACACAAGGCACAAAAAGATAAGAAATGAGGCACTAAATAGACTGCAAGAAGGACACTTGTTTACAGTATGGGCTGAAACGAGGGCAAAGTGTCACCTTGTTCCCCCTCAGCTGGGAACGTGCACGTCGAGTGACTCAAACATTTCACCACTTTGTGCATATCTGCAAATGGACATGAAAGCCCTGTGAGTGTTGATTTGGGGGCTGCCGGTACATTTTAGCTAGTGGGCAAGTGTGCAAACACGGAATCCACAAATAATGAGGACCAACTATATTGTGAAAGCATCTTTTCAAAACCAGAGTATTGCTCAGATAGAAGAGCAATAATGATAACACAACAGCTAACATTTTAGTGCCTACTATGTGCCAGGACTTCTAAGTACTTTACATAAACTAATGCATTTAAATCTCACTAAAACCCTATGAGACAGGAGCTCTCAGTAGCCCCATTTTATAGATCAGGAAACTAAGGCTCAGAGAGTAAATACTTTGCACAGGTTCCCCAGTTAAAAGTGGAATAACTGGGGTTGGTGCCCAGACAAACTGGTCCAAAGCCCACAGCCTCAACCACTATGGTAGGAATGTGAGGGCATATTCTACCACTCCCCGAATAGCCCCTTCTGCTCCAGCCAGTGTGGTCTCCCACATACTTATTCACTCATCAAACATTTTCTGAGTGCCCCAAAAGTGTCGGGTACTGTTTTTAGATACTGGAGGGACAAATAGAAGAAGGATAGTCTCAGCTTTAAGGAGCTCACTTTCTATGAGACATGAATAAAACAACAGTCACGGAGAAGTAGATAAGTACAGGGTTCCAGAGTGGGGACATCAAAAGGGGTCTCTAGATGGAGACCTCTCAGGAAAAGTGTCCAAGAGGAAGGAACATTTGACATGAGTTTAGATTAAGAAATAGGAATTAAGTTGATTAAAAAAGGGGGTAGGAGTGCAGAAGAAACACATATAAAAAGACAGATATAAAGGATGCTAAGGATTTCAGAGTATGGGGGTATTTTTAAGGCTGGAAAAAAGCCAACATGTAGGAAACAGTGGGTGATGAGGCTAAAGATGAGGACAGCAAGAGAAAACCTGCGTGTCCAGCTCAGGAGTCTGAATGTTCTCTCAGATGCTCTGAGCAGTCATTGTAGCAGTCTAAGCAGATATTAGATTTAAGCAAATTTAGATTCTAGACAGTAACTCTGGAGGCATTGTGGAGGAAAGATTAGAAGAAATTAAGACTGGAAGTAAAGGGATCTGTTGGGAGACTAGGCAGCGATCCAGATAAGATAGACTTTGGCTCAGGCGTGAGGTCTGCAGGTGGAGGAGGCCAGGAGGTGGGAAGCAGTGCTGGGCTCCTGGAGGAGGAAACTGAGCTGCCTCTCAGTCACGGGAAGACTGTGCCTGTCATGGCCTCCCCACCCCCATGCCCAAATGTCATGTTCCTTTCTACGTCTGTACCTTTCCTCTCTTCCCCCATCTCCTCACTCTTTCTTCCCTCCACCTGCCCAAAAGTGGTCCCTTTGAGGACTTGATCTAGTCCACCTCTCATAAGAAGCCGTCCTTAATTACAACTTCTCAATAACATTTCCATATTTTTTAGGTTCTGTAATACAACATACACTAAATACGTTGGCAGAATCTAATTACATCTTGCAAACTTTTTCATGTATGTGGAGGAGCTTGGAACCTTATAATTCTTTGTATTTCCTTCAATACCTACCACAAATACCTTGCACATATAGGTCAACGGATGTCCAGTAAAGTTCAATAGAGAAGAAGCACCCTTTATAAGCCAACAACTTTTATGAGCTCAGTTATTCCTTTAGATCAGCTGCTTGAACCATTTGTCTTTCTCCACAAGTCAACAGTGTTGCCCAGAACAAATGAATTTTACACTTTCTCAAACTCAGTAGAGCAAAGATGGAGCTTCATTCCCCCTGCAAGCCTTATTACCCCAGAAAAAAGCAAAAACAACATGTGACATCTAATTCTTTCTCCACATTCTCATCTCAAATTGCAACTGTTTTCCAGATGCTAACTGGTTTTCATTCTTAAAACTGACAGAAAACTTTCTCATTATTTCCTTTTCTTTCTTTCTTTCTTTTTTTTTTGTGAGGAAGATCAGCCCTGGGCTAACTTCCGATGCCAATCCTCCTCTTTTTGCTGAGGAAGATTGGCCCTGGATTAACATCTGTGCCCATCTTCCTCTACTTTATATGAGATGCCACCACAGCATGGCTTGACAAGCGGTACGTCAGTGCACGCCCGGGATCCGAACCTGTGATCCTGGGGCCGCCGCAGCGGAGCACACATACTTAACCGCTGCGCCACAGGGCCGGCCCCTCTCTTTATTTCTAAAGCTGAAATGTCTAAATCTTTTTCTGGGCTAGCTGGAGTTTCCATAAAATGAAAATGTACGTTCCAGAAAAATCCTTAACTTTCCAGAATAATCCTTAATATATTATGGTAAACACCTTGGCAAAATGTCACTGATTTTCAATGTCAGTCCCTCCACAAGGGTATCCTTGCGTTGTCTCCCCTCCCAACCACCTCTCACTTTGCCCCTCCTCAGGCTCGTGGGCTCAAAGTGTTTACTGAGCACTAAGAATGATCAGAGTCTGAGGGA
Organism: Diceros bicornis minor; assembly: GCF_020826845.1. NCBI lineage: Eukaryota > Metazoa > Chordata > Mammalia > Perissodactyla > Rhinocerotidae > Diceros > Diceros bicornis. Next base: position 2,552,351 of record NC_080763.1, on the reverse strand, counting down.
GACTTCAAGGATGACTAAGCCATGTTTTCTGACCCCAACCATCTCTCTCCATCTCTCCTTTAACCTCTATTGTTCTTACTCTGGTTTCTACTTTGGTTCTTTACTTGTCTTGTCAATTGTTGTTTTGTGGTTTATAATTACCCCGTAAATTCATATTACTTTTTGCCTTAGAGTTTAGAAAGAACTTACATTAAACAATGTTTTTTCCCCAGCCCTTTGATGTGTCTAATATCTTCCAATGCAATTCAAGTGGCTTCTTGTTTTTACGTCTCCATCATTATTCCTTCAGAATTATGTTCACCCCACACTTCTGATCTGACCAATGCTGCTTTACTCTTTAAACTTTTCTATGCGAAGACTTACGTGAGGAATCCCTCAAGCACCATCAACTAGGTGACCCCACATTCCTCACATCTGTTTCCTTGATTTGTTCCTAAATAAAGATGTTTCTGAAACTAATAATAAATTGTACCAAGTGGTCATTGTATAAAAAGCACTATCACAGATAGTGCTTAAAGAGAACAAATGGAAAAGAATATTCAATTCCTCAGATAAGTTTGCAATCAAACGAGGCATTGAGGGGACCGAGGGGCACTGATCAGAGCAGGATCCTAAGAGAAGAGTTTTAAGTCAATTTCAAATGAGGTTAAAACTGGAATGAGATAGTATTTTACCAGTTATCTGAAATCATAAGCATTTTTCTGACCTTTGAGAATTTATTTGCATATAAGCTGTACAACATGTGTGGTAAGAGATTGCTAATATTGTTTAATTTCTTTTTATTATTCAGCACTTTGTAATAGATGTGGCTATTCACAATTAATAAATATCATAATGTGGAGACACCCAACTTTCAACTGCCTGATATTATCAATTCTTAAACAAAGCTAGAGTTTTAAAGATCAAATTTCATTCTAGTTACCTTTCAACTAGTCCATTTATATCAGAAAGATGTTGAGTTTTAGGAAAATAGTTCAAAACACAAATTTTATACGTAATTTCAAAAGCAAAAAATTAGTTAAAAACTGGGTGGTAACCCGTTTTGCTACCATATATTAATCTTTAACATGGGAACAAACATTTTCAGAGAATATAATTGATATTTGCCTATTCATATATTGTAGAATGTTAAAGGATTTACAGTTTTAATAGTATTTCAAATACCAGAGAATAAAAAACAGAATTGTTTCAGTTTTATGAAATAGTTTTTTAGACATAGCAGATTTTCAGAGCATATTACTTGAAAATAAAATAATCTGTTAGTGAGGTTTAAACAATGTGGTTGTGTGTGTGTGTGTGTGAGGAAGATCACCCCTGTGCTAACATCTGCCAATCCTCCTCTTTTATTTGCTGACGAAGACTGGCCCTGGGCTAACATCCGTGCCATCTTCCTCCACTTCATATGGGACGCTGCCACAGCATGGCTTGCCAAGCAATGCGTCGGTGCGCGCCCAGGATCCCAACCGGTGAAATCTGGGCCGCTGCAGCAAAGCGGGCTTACCTAACTGCTTGCGCCACAGGCTGGCTCCAGCAATGTGGTTTTATTTTAAACTTGCTCATTCCATAGGAGCATCAATAAAAGCCCTCCAGGAGTAGCTGACGCTCTTTCTTCCTCATGAGCACCAGCTGTATTATATTTAAGCATCAGACTCTTGGGCAACGCCATAGCCCTCAACTCCGTTTAGTTGAGAAAAGGCTTTATGAGTTGTGTGTTTTTTCTAGGGGTGTGGAGCTCCCAGACTTATTAACTACAGGGAGAAAGTAAGAGTCAGAACACATTCAATAAACTCCAGTGTGCTCAGGTGAGAGGGCAGGTGCCTGAACTCACATCTGAAGAAGAACTTAGAGGATGTTTTCTGACTCTGCCTCATGCCTCTGACTAAGCAGTCCTGGACATCCCCGTTACGGCCACGGAATAACACAGGCAGCCTTGATGGACCAGAAATCCTCCTATGTCCATCATTTGTACAGAGTAAACTGGCTTAAGACCTCTCGTTTCCTGCTGTAGTGGTAATTTACAGACATACAGAACTGCCATCTAGTGACTAAGAAGAAAACAGCAAGGTGCTTTACATGAAAAGTGAAATTGTGAGTTTTTTAAAAAAGAACAGTGAGGCACTAAAGTTGGTAAAGTTGACACAATGTGGCACACGAAAGTTATAGTAAAACTGAAAAATGTGTAGGTGAACCAATCAGTTGCTCTCTGTGCCTCTAAAACATGTCTTGACATCTGACTCATAAATAGTATAGTTTAAATATAATAGAATAACTTTGGAAATAAACTTCTCATCTCATCTCATCCAGTGATGTTGGCAGGAGCGAGTATTAAATAGCCAGATGGTGAGTACCCATGTTGAAATACCATTTTTATCACAGTGGAGAGAATATGAGGCATAAAACCCAACAGACTGATGTTCAGATCTTCCCTCTTATTCTTGATCAACTTTGTAAACGTGGTCTTTTTGTGTGTGTGTGAGGAAGATCAGCCCTGTGCTAACATCTGCCAATCCCCCTCTGTTTTTGCTGAGGAAGACTGGCCCTGGGCTAACATCCCTGCCCATCTTCCTCCACTTTATATGGGACGCCGCCACAGCATGGCTTGCCAAGCGATGCATCGGTGCGCACCTGGGATCCCAATGGGTGAACCCCAGGCTACTGCAGTGGAGCGCACGCACTTAACCGCTTGCGCCACAGGGCAGGCCCCTAAACATGGTTTTCTTTATCAGTTAAATATGAATTATAATAGTTACTTTAAAGGATTACTGTAAGAGTTGCATGAAGTAATACAGTAAAGGAACCGGTGTAGAGTGATAGTTAATTCTCCTGCCCTGTCTCTCTTCTATGAAACATACACAAATCATCTAAGAAGAGAAGTCGTCTATACAATAAACTTATGAAAAAGAGTCAATGGCTCTTGAAGTAAGAGACATCATTGTTGAGGGCTTAAACTCAACTGCTTCCAAATACTGTTAACTGTCAATTAATTTTATGTGTTTTCGGTCTTCCAGACCGAAAGGAATGGCTACAAGGAATGGAGAAGGTGTGAAATCTAAATTGATCTATTACACCCTTGAATAGCCAAGCTGTAACATCAGGTGTTTTAAATCACCTAGTTCATCAGGTTTTCTGCATAGTACTATATATTTTACCGTGGTTCACAGCCCGAGAAAAATAGCAAATCATTATAATTTTACACATGAATATATATCTGGACTATTACAGCTGGAATCTTAATTTATAGAGCAATATTGTACATGTTTTGTCCTTGTCGATAGTACAGAATACTTTTGTCCAGGTTTTCTTTGGCATTTTCATATATAATGAAGAGCTCTGTAATATATGCCCTGGAGATAATGATTTAGAAAAATCTAACATACTATCCTAGTCATGCCTCAAAAAAAATGCTATAAAAATAATGAGAGGATATTTTGAATGCACTATCTTTCTTAATTATTTCCAACTTTATTTCCCTTTACCTCTTTTTAAACATTCTCCATCTTATTCGCTATTGGCTAATCATCTCACAGTAATTGAATAACCCTCAGCTGAGTCCACCATGCCTCTTCAAGTGCCCCAGGCTGATGTCCGTCTCATCGCTGACAAAAAGAAGCTGGGAAAACCTGTTTTGTGGCACTATTCTTAAGGATATCTTTACTCTTACAATAATAGCTATATTTTTGAAAGGCACCAGTGGATTATAAAATCAAGTACTCGACCAATGTCGTATCCTCATTTTCCCTCCAGGGGGAGCATGACTTTCCTGTGTAATGCAGGGCTGCTGCTTTATTGTTTTTTCCTTTCAATATATTTCATTACTTGTAAAACATGTCGATGTAAATAATCTGTAATCAAACTATAAATCAAAATTGGGGTGAGTTTATTATGAACCAACTTTTGAAGACCACGGCCCTGGGCCTTCCTTCCCTAAGGGAGGAAGGGCACCAAAGAAGTGGGGTGAACAGAGCCGTTATATACCATCAAAGAGCATGTATCACATGAGATTGCAATGTCCCTTTCACAATAGTCACAAGATCGCCCTACCAGATTGCTCTGCCAGAATAGCTATTGATGGACACAGTGGGGAGCAGGTCTGCTGTCTCAATGGGCATGGCTGGCGTCAAGTCTGTTTGTCTGGAGCTGGGTGGTCACAGGATGACTGCAGCAACCAAATCCTAGCCTAGGGAGAAATGCTCATCCTAAGGAAATGTCAATGTGGGGGAAGTTGCATCCTTATATTAAGGGCATTTACTCTTCTCTTTTGGACATGGCAAAGCAGATACACAATGCAGGCAACAGGTCCTTTTGGAAAAACAAATCCAGGCTGAATTAGTTTTATCCCAAATGGCTTCCTCATATGCTGCAATATATCCTATTGCTTGCCATTTATTTATCAAACATAATAGGGTTAATAGTGATATATGAGTAACAATATAAACTTACAAACTGCAAAAAGATACTATTTTAGTGTCATAATTTTATATACTGTAACAAATAGTAATACTTTCATAATGTAATATCTTGATTGATCATAAATTTTTTCCTGGCTCATTTTTCTGCAAATTCATTTATTAGATTACCAAATTTATACTTTTATGATCTTTATTTTCAATCAGTATAATTGAAGGTATATCAGTTGTTCTCGGCAAGTGACACATCACAAAAAATTTTTGATTATTTTTAAGTTTGAGAAGGATCTTTCTGCTTCTTTTTAAAAGAGAATTCATTTAATATTTGGAAAAGTTCTCAAAAATCATCAAATTCTGTAATTTTACAGAAAGGAATACTACATTCCAGAGAGCCTAAGTACGTTGTCACACACTACCCAGAAACAGACCTGGGCCTAGAACTCAGGTCTGAGTTGCCTGACTTCTACTGGACAACACTCAAGAGAGCACACTCCCTTCTTACTGGTATTTTCTAATACTAAGTTATTTTCAAAAGCACAGTTGGGAGAAAGTATAAATAAATTAAACAGATGGTTTTATATAAAAAAGTAGCAATTGCTATTCACATTTTCTATTCCATATGAGTGTTTCCTTTCTTGCAGGTTTCTTTTTTTTAATAGTAATTCCATTTTGGTACAAGAAAAAAGACATAAAATTTGGCTACTTTAGTAACAGAAAAAAAGCTTCTGTGGAAATTAAAAAGACAGTAAGTAATGTTTCATCTACTAAAGCAACTTAAGAATATTATTTGATTTTAGAAAAGCTCTGAGAGATTTTGTTAAAAATCATATCCATGTGACTATTAGTCTAGCCAGGCACATCTCCACATGACATCTCCTAGAGTGGCCAGTTTCCTGCTGGATCCAGCTGTTGTCAGGCCCAATGCTCTGGCTGGGTAGAGAATGATGCAGCTTCTGAAAACCATGTGCTCAGTTCCACTTCAAGGCTGATTTTGTCTGCAAAGTCTAAGTAGAAGAGAACATCCCCTTCCACCTGACTGGATTCCCCTGCAGGTTTAGAGAAACAAGGTGGCCTAGCCAGATGGGCAGACAGGAAGATAAATCAGAGTCTGTCACAATTTCATGACAAATAAGAGAAAAATAATTCGACAGCCTAACAACATCTTCTTACCTGTTGAACAGCATTTGAACATTTTTTTCAGTTTCCAAAGTAGCAGATTGAGATTCTAGGTTGGAAAGGAAGAAGATAGTCAATATATTAAGAAATAAGTTTTCTCATTTCCTCAATCAGAAAACAAAACTAAATAAAATATATCTTTAACCATAAGTACCAAAAAGATCCAGTTTATCTTCCAGTTATACTTCTGTGTTATGAGGACATGACTGCTTTTCAATATATTTAATATGTACAGTGACTAACACTCATGCCGTTAATTACTTTTGAAATTAGAATAGCCCTATGCCTTTATTGACAGACGTCAATCATAATTACTTTTCTCAATTCCTAGTTTCTATTTTGTACCAGAAAGTACCTGCTAAGACATTCACTTTTTATATTATTCACTTAGCATAAGTCTGTACAATGATGGATGACAACTCAGCCATCTTGAAGGAAGGGGTCTCAAATGCCATATCTCACTATTGACAAATCACCTTCTGGTTTGAATGAGAGACAATGAGCACTGTCACAAGAGACACTCGGGAGAAAGGGATTTTGCTCCTTTAGCCTGTCCTTTGGGAGTCTGTGAGACTGCAAATTCTTCATACTGGAAAACCTAAGGGATAACCAAGTCCCGGAATTTTTTTAAAGCTAGGGGACACTCTCTTCTACGTGAAGCTTGCAGCGACGTTTACAAACATAAGAATAAAAACCAAGAGCCTTCAGGAATCCCCAGCGCTCCATGGATCAGAGTCAGAAAACCACTCGTCTTTTCCGTCCTCCACGTTTTACAGATGAGACATAACACAAGCAGTTGGTGACAACCTGAAGACTAGAGTTCATCTCCTGACTGTCACGTCACTCCCACCCCCGACTGCTGTGCAGACCAGACGCCTGACAAGATACAGCAGTCACTCCTGGGGATAATTTAGACATTCCCAATTTAGCAGCATTTTAGTTGATGTACGTGGCAAGGCTATAGAAAAACAAAAGGTATTTACTACTTAAATTGTATAACGTACAGTTAAATGACATTGAAAGTTTTCATTTCACTTACAGCACAGTTTTGATGGGCCCAGGGGCCTTCTTTCATCTGCTCACCCTCCCCAGCATCTCAAAACATCTCTGCTTTTCCACTCTTGCTCACTGTGCTCCAGCCACACTGGCATCTTGCTGCCCACTGACATCCGAGTCACAGTCCCTCCACAGCATCTCTGCAGCCCTGGGACATCTGCATGTCCTCCTGCCCTGTCTCTTCCCTCTGGGCCTTGCTCCAGCCTCCCTGGGCTCTCTAAAGTAGCAACCCACTCACTCCCTAGCTCTCCCCATTGCCTGTCACCTACTTTCTTCATGACACATATCATCACACGATAGACTATGTAATTCACTTGTCTGCCTACTTATCCATTATCTCTCTTACCCAACAAAACAAACTCTGTGAAGACAGAGGTTTTGTAGAAAATTTTTTCCTTAGTGAATCCGAAGCCTGGCATACAGTAGGTGTTTAAATATTTGTTGAGTAATTGTAGGAGGGAATGAAGGGAGTGATCAGAAGAATGATCACACCATGGAAGTTGGTGCCACAGTGAAGAGTGGGCATCCTGGGCAGGGAAAGAGGGAGGAATGATTTTATATCAGACAACACGATACCACTGTGCCTTTACTACTTCCTGCACATCAGCTTGTCGATGTAAATAATCCATAATCAATCTATAAATCAAAATTGGGGTGAGTTTATTATGAGCCAACTTTGGAGGACCATGGCCAGGGGCCTTCATTCCCTAAGGAAGGAAGGGCACCAAAGAAGTGCGGTATACAGAAGGGTTATATACCATCAAAGAGCATGTATCACATTGGATTGCAATGTCCCTTTTACAATAGCCACAAGATCGCCCTGCCAGGTTGCCCTGCCAGATAGCTAGTGATGGACACAGTGGGGAGCAGGTCTGCTGTCTCGATGGGCTTGGTTGGTGTCAGGTCTGTTGTCTGGAGCTGGGTGGTCACAGGATGACTGCAGCAATCAAATCCCAGCCTAGGGAGAAATATTCATCCTGAAGGAAATGCCAATGAGGGGGAAGTTGCATCTTCATCTTAAGGGCATTTACTCTTCTCTTTGGGACATGGCAAAGCAGATACACAATGCAGGTGACAGGCCCTTTTGGAAAAACAAATTCAGGCCGAATTAGCTTTACCCCAAATGGCTTCCTCATATGCTCCAATATATCCTATTGCTTGAGATCTATTTATCAAGCTCAGGGTGTGTCTTTCAAACAGAAATCATCAAGAATAGCATGAAGTAGTCACTTACCAACACGTCACTGTGGCAACAGAATATTAACAAATGGCTTTCAAATATAACCATTTTCCCATATAATATATTTCACTGAGTTAATCAAAAAGGGATTCTTCTCTCTTATACTGACAAATCTCCACTCTGAACTTGGCACTAGAGGTAGCCAAGTTTGAATAAAGAACTTTAACATCAAAGCCAGCCAATAGATCTTGTTAAAGCAAATCCAAACTCGGGAACACTGTTGTTTTCAGTCACATGCAAATCCTCTCAAACTCAAGATAAAGTCCCTGCTTTGTGCAGATGGAGAAAAGCTTCTCTTCCTCTTTTTCTATTCAGATAGTGCAGGGAAGAGCCCAAAGTGTCTCCTGATGGAACACTAACAGTTTTTTACATTAGAAATGCAGGCAGTGTTTCCTAGCTTCTTTTCTATAGGCTGAGAACTAGGGACCTGCTCAGAGGAGCAAACTTCTGGGCTCCAACAGTAAATAAGACTGTGTGCAGTTTACCACAACAATGAACTACAAAGATGTGTCAGGAAATATTTTGAACACACACACCTAAGCTCTCAGTTTCCCTCTGTCTAATTCCATGGTTACCTGAACTGAATTCATTCTCCATCCCCATCCCTTTCGTGATAGTTTTTATCTCCTTGAATCAGCATGTTATAACATCTAAGAGAAATTTATCAAAATATTTTCTTCAAAATAGCTAGCTGAAGTATAAGAGTTGTAGAGGGTCAAGATTTTAAGATGAAAATGATGTACAGAGTAACTGTACTACAAAATAAAAAGAAAATGAATGAGAACAACAAGAGAAGGAGAAAAAAATGATAAGGAGAAGGAATATAATAGAGAGTAAAAGTAAGAAAGAGAGAAAAACGAAGAAAGAAGGTGTAGGAAAGACAAAGAGTCAGGAGAAGCAAGAGAAATGGCAAAAAGGGGCACGAGCAGAGAGAAGACACTGTGGGAGATCAATATTGACCACCCTGAAATATATCTCTTTACTTTGATTATTTTCTCTGATGGACATTTGACCTCCCCTACTAACTGCCTAAAGGAATTTAACTCTGGATATGGACAGCCTGGCAAGGTCCTCCCTAAGTCCATTCTTTTCAAAGTTCTGTTTACTAAATATTTACATTTGTAAAGGTATCTCCCTCTGTGTGCTGGGAAGAGGGAGTGGCCTTGTCTCTGGAAACTCCTATCAGTACGGAAGGAAAGGTCTTAAATTTATATACTCTTGATTACTGTGATTTCTGTCTCTCCAGCCACATTCTCTATAGGCGGCCCTGTAAAGAATTGTCTGACAAACATTTACATTTCCCTTTCAATGTGAATTGTTTTCTTCCCCTCTGAAATCCCAAACCACTACCTCCCCCAACATCCTCCTTTGTCTTTAGCTGAAGATGGTATTTAAGAAGAGAATCACTGCCATTGTGTTGAGAAACTCAGTTTCTCTGGTTTCTCCCATGTATACTTGTTATTAAACTTGGTATTATTTTTTCCTGCTAACCTGTCTTTTAATTATTCAGCCAGCCAGAAGAACCTTAAGGAAAAGGGCAGAGGAAGATTTTCCCTCTTCCCCGACAGTTTTGGCTCCCAACGTGGGGCAAAAATTTCACTGGCTGGACACTGCTCGCTCCTGGATGACTGCAGTGGAGACATCCTGGACCCTGACAAGAGCCAGCAAGAGGTGAGAGTTCTTACCATGTCAGTCTCCCGGATCTCTGCCTCTGGGGTCCAATGGAAGTGCAAGTGGTGAGTTTTCTCTTTCTAAATTTAGATTAACAGAAGAAAATATTGGTGAAGCTAGCTTCTTGGACTCAGCAACTCTAGGATCTGGTTGGGTACCCATTGGATAATTGAACCTTTTCCTCCCACAAATAGTCTTTGTCTCTGTCTCTCTTTTTCTCGTTTACACAGGCATCTCTATAAGGCTGTCACCTGGGCTTTTTTCTTGTTCTATGTCTTAAGAGCTTGGCTTTGTGACCTTTCTGGTCTCCGCCATTCGGAAGATGTATGTACCGGCATGCATCCTTGGCGGCCAGTGGAGCAGACAGGGATTCTGGGGAACACTCTCTTTGTCCAGCTATGCCTGCTCTCAGGGAAGTTTGTCATAAGGGGTCCCATTTGTTTTATAAGGGGCCTTTGTCATCTCTTGTTGTACTTTCTTATTTTGGGGAGTGAATTCTCTGAATCTCTTTTGGGGATGCCTCTTGCATCCATAGTTAAAGCTTGGGATGAGTCACTGTTAAGATTAAGATCCTACTTGTCAACGTGGCCAGATGATGGATTGTTTAAATTGGAAAAACTTCTAAATTGGGGAAAAAATGTTTTGAGAGCTCTCACATAATTGTTTAATTGGTACCTAAGCAAAGGCCAGAAAAATAAGAAGGGAAAAATTTGACTAGCCTTAAGATCCTGACTCAGGTTACAATTGAATTGAGAACATGTAAAAGTGTAAGTGTTGATAAGATTATAAAGGTTGGAATGTTTGAGCTAATTTTATATAAAGAAGTTGCATCAGCTTTGCCTGAGTATGTTTTAAAATGTCTGACTGGGAATGCTTCCCTTGTCCAAAATTAGAAGACCAAGACCTACTGATGAAAGTCCTAATGAAAACTATGTTTAGAGGTATAAGAGGTGATGAAATTCACATGAAATTTTGTAGAAAAACTGATGTTATTTCTCTTACAGAATTGGTTAACAAAAATAGTAACTTAATGGGGCCGGCCCGGTGGCGCAAGCGGTTAAGTGCGCGCGCTCCGCTGCGGCGGCCCGGGGTTCGCTGGTTCGGATCCCGGGCGCGCACCGACGCACTGCTTGGTAAGCCATGCTGTGGCGGCGTCCCATATAAAGTGGAGGAAGATAGGCACCGATGTTAGCCCAGGGCCGTCTTCCTCAGCAAAAAAGGAGGAGGATTGGCGGATGTTAGCTCAGGGCTGATCTCCTCACCAAAAAAAAAAAAAAAAAAAAAAAAAAAAAATAGTAACTTAAATGATGGCTAATTTTATCTGATGTCTTATGAAGTCTTGTAGGCAATCTAAATAATTATCGGGAACAAGTAACTAAATAGATATGAAAAAGATAAATATTGAGTGAACTTTTAACAGTAATTATGTGTTATGGTGGTTACAGCTTCCAAACTCTTTTTGGTGACTTAAAACTTTAGAGTTTTACTAAATTTTATGATAAAAATTCATTGAGTATCTAGATCATTTCCAAATAAGATAAGATAGTAGACATTGCTAAATATAAGTTTATCTACTTTTGGTTTACTACAGGAACACTAAAAGGTGTTCTGGGTCTATTGGTAAACATGTGGTTTATTAAAATATTGTACTATAAAGTAACATGTTTCCAGAAATTATGAAGTGTTTGTAAATTTTCCAAGCCACAGAATACTAATGTAAAAGAAAGTTTGTAATTGCTTACTTAGTTTTTACATAGAGATTAAGGTTTCTAAGGGTTAAAATTTCTAATTAGTATATGTGATTAAAGTTACTAAAAATTAATAAGGAAAACAGCTCTGTATACAAGGAAAGTTATAAAAGGTTTGTGGAAGAGAAATTGTGGAAAAGGAGTTTTATGCATGGTCAAGTTGGCTGGAATGAAAGTAAATCCAATTAAGTAAATGAGTTTTAATGTCAAAAGTAAGCTGGCACAAAATTAAAATTTGGTCTTCTTTCACTTAGAAGGATAATTTTCTTAAACTTGATAAAGAAGTTATAAAAGGTTTTTCTTAACCTTTGAGTAAGTCTACCTAAAAGACAAAAGATCTATGTTTTGTTAAAATAATTTCCTATGTTCAAAAGAACTGAGGTCTCTCTATTAAGGTTTTTATTTTTATTTTTTGTGACTATTTTAACTCTCTGTCTGCCCTTGATTGTTTCATAATGAGCATTATTTCATACTTGATCAAGTGTTTATGATAAACTTTCTTAGGTGGTATTAAGTGGGTGAATGTTATTGATATAGATGTGTTAAAATTGTATAACTACTGAAATTCTGATCTGTCCTGGTTATCAGTCATAATTCTGGTTATTATTATTTAAAGTGCTGTATGTCACAAAATTAACCAAATTTCTTTTTCAATTGCCACTTTGGGGTCTTGTTTACAGTTATTACTTTACCCTGATGCTTTCACATATATTTGAACTTTAGAAAAATTCATGGAAAGGACTCTGATATTTACACTGGAGTACAGGCTTCCAATAAACTTTCTGATCATAAAACTGAACTTGGTAAGAAATTACAAAAGTCTGATGGAGAGACGGATGACTTCATATAGCTGATAACAAAAAGATCGGGATCAAGAATTGATTACACAGGACTGAATGAATTAATGAGGATGATTCTAATTTTTATGATTTTTCACTTAAAATGTTGCTCATTTTTTAATGTTTTGTTTTTTCAGATTTAAGAAAACCTTTTTCTCTTTTCTCCTGAGCTAGCTATGACTTATAGCAATTTGGTAAATGTTACCTTTGTAAGCAGAATTGAAATATTTATCTTTTTCTCCCTGCCTGATCCCTCCAGGATTTGGAAACTCTTAGTAAGTGAGTATTGTTGTTTTCATGACAATATAGTTATTTGCATAAGTTCAGTAAGAACCTGTTCTCCTTATAACAGGACACAATTGGAAACATTGGTTATATTACCAAAGCTTTGACTGGAATGTGACAAGATAGCTTTTGAGAAATGAAGACTGGACTTTATGAAATAAAGCCATGTGGAAATATTGGCCTGGTACTTATGTTCCAAGCAGCACTTACCAGGATAAGTAAAGAATGTCACTTACCCGCAGGTACAAGGAACCTCAAAATATTTTGGGGAAACCTCAAGAAGAGAGGACTTCATCCAAATCTGTAGTTATTGCAGGTGAAGTCTGAGGACAAAAGTCCTTGGCTTGGCTTTCATGGCCTTGAGAGGCCTTTGAAGTTCAATCTCAGATTCCTTATAAAGAGTTCCAGAAAAGCAGATTTAAAAGAGCCTATATGATCAATGCCTATTCTTGCTGTACTTACATAAATAATTGGGCCAAGTTTATTAAAACTAAACTTATATTGCAAATTAGTTTAAATTAAAACCAAATTAGGCTATCTTTGATAAAATGAGGGTGATTTTATTTATTTATTTATTTTTGGTGAGGAAGACCAGCCCTGTGCTAACATCCAATGCCATTCCTCCTCTTTTTTGCTGAGGAAGACTGGCTCTGGGTTAACATCTGTGCCCATCTTCCTCTACTTTATATGGGACGCCGCCACAGCATGGCTTAACAAGCAGTGAGTCGGTGTGCGCCCAGGATCTGAACCAGCGAACCCCAGGCAGCCACAGCGGAGCGCGTACACTTAACCGCTTGCACCACCAGGCCGGCAAATGAGGGTGATTTTAGACAGAAAAATATATATTTCAATAGAAACTATAGTATACATTCATGGACATTAGGGTCTAGTTCTGATAATTGTCTTTCAGGTTTCTGTTTTATATCCGTTAGCTGGACTGGACCCTGAAATCTTCTAGTCTCCTGAAATATCTGGCTACAGATGTCCTAACTAACGTTTTCGATTTTTTTTTCCATCATTTTCATTTGGAATCACTGAAAAGTGAGCCTGCCCTTTTTCAGAAGCCTTACAAACTGAAGCTGATGGATTGAATATAAACTTGAGAGATTACCTGATGACATCATCAGAGACATTTTAAACTACAAAAGATGTTTTGAAACTGACATCTAAAAATCTTAACTGGCTGTCCTCTGAACTCAGAAACTGATTTACAATTTACTCCAAACAGTAACCTTGTTTTTCTTTTGTTTCCATAGAAATGTTTCTTATTAAATTCTTGATTGCTTGCTTCCACAATATAGGTGTAACCTTAAGAGCCCACCTACATCGCCACCTTCTAAAATGAACTTAATTGGACTGATCTATTATCAGGACTAAGAAATGTGTTCAATGAGATGGAACAATCTACCAACTCAGCTTCTGGACTATGAAACTTCTTTAAGTTTCAAAAAGACTGTGAAACTTTTAGTTTCAAAGGTGGGACTGTGGGAGATCAAAATTGACCACCCTGAAATATATCTCTTTACTTTGATTATTTTCTCTGACAGACATTTGACCTCCCCTACTAACTGCCTAAAGGAATTTAACTCTGGGTATGGACAGCCTGGCTGGGTCCTTGCTAAGCCCATTCTTTTCTTTTCTTTTTTTTTTTTGAGGAGATCAGCCCTATGCTAACATCTGCCAATCATCCCCATTTTTGCTGAGGAAGACTGGCCCTGGGCTAACATCTGTGCCCATCTTCCTCCACTTTATATGGGACGCCGCCACAGCATGCCTTGCCAAGCAGTGCATCTGTGCGCACCCGGGATCCGAACTGGCGAACCCCAGGCCACTGCAGCGGAGCGTGCGCACTTAACAGCTTGTGCCACTGGGCTGGCCCAAAGCCCATTCTTTTCAAAGTTCTGTTTACCAAATATTTACATTTGTAAAGGTATCTCCCTCTGTGTGCTGATAAGGGGGAGTGGCCTTGTCTCTGGAAACTTTTATCAGTACTGAAGGAGAGGTCTTAAATCTATATACTCCTGATTACTGTGATTTTTGTCTCTCTGGCCACATTCTTTATAGGTGACCCTGTAAAGAATTGTCTGATTCCCTTTCCATGTGAATTGTCTTATTCCCCTCTGAAATCTCAAACCACTACCTCCCCCCATATCCTCCTTTGTCTTTAGCTGAAGATGGTATTTAATATGAGAATCACTGCCATTGTGTTGAGAAACTCAGTTTCCCTGGTTTCTCCCGTGTATACATGTTATTAAACTTGGTATTATTTTTTCCTGCTAACCTGTCTTTTAATTATTCAGCCAGCCAGAAAATCCTTAAAGTAAAGGGCAGAGGGGGATTCTCCCTTTTCCCCAACAGCACCATGTTCAGAGCGAATGACAAGTCAACTGGCTTCTGAACAGGGCTCAGGTCTAGAGTCACTGGGCTACATTTGAGAACTCCACTCAGTTCTAACATCCTGAGAATGACCACGCATCATCCAAATTCTAATGGCACTGGTTACCATCACTCTCCTCTCCCAGGACCTGCTGGAGCTTTGGGAACTGCCTCTCTCAGCTCTGGGACTGACAGAGTCCCCATTAAATATTCATCAAGTGGGATGGTTGTTTTGAAAGAGTAACCCAGAGGGAGATCTCTCAAGGATACATTTAAACCTGCCAACTCCTTCACTCACCCTTGTGAAGAATTAAGAAACTAAATTGATTTTTTTTTAATTACTGTGAAGCAAAGTAGGAGAAAACTTTCCTGGCAAAACTTTAAATATTTCATTATTTTTTAAGTTACATCACAAAAATGTGAGCATAATCTAAACTACTGGGCTCCCTGCATTTCCAAATATGTTTCAGAAATGATCTCTTTATCATCACAAAGCCTATGCCTTATAAAACAAAATAAACTTGGATGAGTTTTATCTGGTAGAGAGAGGGCAGCAAGAAAAAGACTAGGATGTGCCTCTCTGCTATGAAGGAAAATAAATAAAATCACACCAAAGTATACAAAATATGCCTCTAAAACTGAATGAAGCAGTCTCTAAAGAAGTTTACATTTTAAGCAAAAATAGACTTATATAAAATGATACATCAGTTTGACTAAAATCTAGTCAACTTAATAGAAGAATTCATTAAATTTCATTTAAATAGCATGACTTATGATTACCTGCATAATAAATGGTAGATATTTTAATTCTGGTATACCATGTCCTTCCACCAATGAAGGTGAAGTTAAACCTGTAATTTTCCTAAAAGGGGCCAACTGTGTGTTCTGCTTATTTGATTATTTAATAGTATGTATCTGCTCCTCATTGCCAACGAAGGATGTCTACACACAGGCTTTAGCTTGCATATGTAAGGGGAAATGTAGGCTGAGTTTACAAAAAGAAAAAATTGAAAATGGAGCATTGTCTTTAGGAGGCGTGGTCAATCTGTTCAAGAACATTTTCTCCCTTGGTCAAGTGAGAAGCTGAGAGAGAGAATGCTGTCAGCCTCTTCCTTGGCCCCTTATAGAATGTCTGCATTACCTCAATTGAACGTGTCCTAAAGTGTTTGAACTAAACTTGGAAATGAGTTGATGACACTGTATTGCATTACATCACACAGAATCTCTTTCCTTAGGCACCATTCAAAACACTCTTTTGGGACATTAGAGGCCAGAAAAGTTTTGCTTCTCTGAGAGACTGTTGCTTTTAATCTCATGGTCATGAGATGATAGATAATTGTTCCCATTTCCCTTTCTACTTTAAACCTGAAGGATTACATTTCCAACTACCTTTAAAAACTGCAGGTCCTTCTGAAACACATTTCAGTACGCTGGCTTACTTCAGCTTCATCTCATTGTTCCATCCTAAATTCCTTTCAGTTTGATCTATTTCCCTTTGTAATACTTTTGTATACCTAGATATTTAAAAGTTGCTCAAATCTATATTGGAGAAACGTTGGTTTACAATTCTTTTAGCCAGCATGTAAACCCAAATTTTAGGGTTTCTACACAAAAAGTTTCTGCCATGTTTCTAGCAGCTCTCCCTTCATATATTTTCCTCCAAGATTTCCTGTGAACAAATTGCCTTTCTAAAAGCCAGTCCTCTGTTCAGTCTCTTGGCCTGTCACATTTTCATAGAAAGATAAAGGACTGGATTTTCCAAAGATGCAACAAGAATGATCAAGTTCTGATTCACACCTAGATATCCTGCTCCTGTTCTCCATGAATTTTAAAACTGAAGTTAATTATCTCTTTCATTTTGTCTAAACCTATTGAGTAACCTTGGCACTGAGCCACTAAACTGGTCCACAGACTGCTTCAGCAGACACAAAACTCTCTCTCAAATGCTTGCATTCATGTGCTGAGTAGGTATTTTATTTATTTAGATCTTATTCAACAAAAGATCTTCATTGATTCACTCAAATACTTAAGTATATATTATGTGCCCAAAGTTCTTGAAATGTTGCTGGTCTGGAAGGAAGACAGATATGTATAAACAGATAAATTACACTACAGAAATAATTTGAATGAAAGAGATATGAATAAACTGCCGTGGGACTCCAGGAAAAAGAACCACCATGGGTTGACTTACAACTAAGATATACAGCTATGTACTGGGGCTTTGAGGAACAAAACAACCACCATGGGGCATGGACAGGGTTTGTACGATATAAGTAAAGGAAAATGAAGGGAGAGAAGATAAAGAGAAAACAAGATAAATGGAAAGGTTTTCTTCTTATTAATATTTCTGCCACCAACTTTTGGAGCACACTGCTTGCTGATGTCCTTTCCAGCTAGTCTTATCTTTCTGCCGGCTTCCACAGACTTCAAAAATTCAATTGTAATAAGTTAGGCTCCTTTGTGGAGACAATGCCAACTATGGAGGGAGCCAGGAGGGGAACAAAAGATTCACAGGAATCTGCAGCCCTTCTGCAGCTCACTGGTTGGGAGGGGCACCGAGGCTTCACCTTGGCCTCTGTCTCCAAGTTCACATAAAGGAGTGTCGGTTCCTTCCTCAATATATGGAGGTGGAGATAAACCTCTTTCACAGAAGGGATTATGGAAAAATTAAAGTGCGAGCCATTATAAAGGCAGAAGAGGTAGCATCATGAATCTGAAATAACTCGACATGTGAGTTAATAACCAATATAAAGAAGAGCTAAGACAAAAAAAAGGCAAAAAACAAGTTTTCAACTTTCTAAGATGGAAATGCAAGTCTTTCTTCTTCAAAAAGAAAAAGGTCATTGAACCCTTTCCTTTAAAATAAAATTGAGGGGCCGGCCCAGTGGTGCAGGAGGTTAGGTGTGCACGCTCTGCTGCAGCGGCCCGGGGATCACGGGTTCGGATTCCGGGTGCGCACCGACGCACTGCTTGTTGAACCATGCTGTGGTGGCGTCCCATATAGGGTGGAGGAGGATGGGCACGGATGTTGGCCCAGGGCCAGTCTTCCTCACAAAAAAATAAAAATAATAAAATAAGACAAAATAAAATTTAAAGGGGCCACATGTTGCAAATAATGGTTTTAACCATGAAGTCACTACACAATAATGTGTAGCAATCAGTTGTTAAGTGCACTGCAAATAGTTCATTACTTAATAATTGTTATCAAAGTTTGCAGTTGATATATATATTTTAGTAAATAGTAGACTGTGTGCAAAGTTGTCACTACATTATTGACAATGTCACTCTTACAACTGAAAGCATGACTAGGAGAGTGAAGGTGATGTGACCTCAGATTGCTAGAGTCACAGCAAGAAAAGTCAAGAAAGTGCCATCAGGTCATTTGGACAAAAGAATGCTATATGGCTGTTGGGTTTATAACAGATCAATTGGAGAAAAACAAGTCACTACATTAAATTATTTTCTACTTACCTCCATCACCCTCCCCAAGAACACATATTTTAAAATGAGACAATTTATTATATTAAAAATTACTTGCTCTGTCATTTTGAAAACTACATCAAATAATGAAGAAAAACTAGGTTACAAACATCCTGGTATCAATTCCAACTACCATCTTTTACCAAACTAAAACTCTAATTATCACTAATTAACTTTCAGTCTAGTGCTCCTCTAGTATACAAAATCAATAACTTAAAATGTTTCATAACTTCTTTTAAATTGCCCTAAAATTTTAGAGGATAATATAAATATATCTCTTGGAAAAGTTGAGAAAGATAAAGACACTAGGAAAGGAAAAGATGAAAATATTACCCTAATCAATGATGTAAAACACAAGATATGAACAACTGTTAAAAAGAATTCTCTATGAAATTGATCAATTCTACTATCTCTACACCTAGCTATTTCCTATCAGTAATTTGATACATAAACAAATAGAATAGTGTATTTAATGGGATCAATTCTTTTAGTTGTGTGCTTTTCCTTTTAAAACTACATATGCTTTTATGTGCTTGCTTTATTTTCAGGTGGTGTCACATTAGAACACTGTCATCTCTGAAGATCTTTGCATTAAGGAACTCTACCTTGGCCCTTGATCAACTGTACTCTGTGTCATGATGGAGACCTACATGGAACAATGTTTCCTACATCTTATCTCCCATAAGTTGTTCATGTCAGGGAGTATAGTCCACCAAGTAAACACTAAGCAGTGTTTCAAAAGCATTGGCTATTAAAAGAAGGACATGTAGGGTTGGGTGTGGACCCCCATTCAGTGCCTCAGTGCAAAGAAGAAAGAGGTAAATGCATCCTTCCAGAGACTGGGATAAAAACAGGAGGTTATGAACACGAGGCTCCCTCTGCAGACCTTTAAGCAGGGACCTGGAATAAAACTATTGACACTGTGGATCATTGTTGGTTTTACAGGGAACTCATGAGGAAGATAAGGACATGAAATAATGATAATTATAATAACAGCAGCAAACACTTCTACTGAGCCAGGTACTGCAATCTGAATGTTAATTCTGTGCTTGAACGTACATGAACTCACATAACCCTCAAAATATCCCAATGTAGTAGATGTTGTTCTTCTCACCATTTGATAGATGAAGAGACTGGGTAGAGTGGCTAGAAAACTCACCCAGGTTACAAAGCGGATAAATGGCAGAGCCCAAGCTCAGTGCTCTTATGTTATGCTCTTTTACTACAACTCCAAGTTAAGTCTCTAATGACTATCTTTCTTTCTATAATCCAATGGGGGGAAAATCAAAATTCTTAACTCTAACACCCATGTTACCATTTAGGAAAAGTTGGTGAGGGAGAGATTTATGAATAGTAACAATGCCCTTCTATTTACTCTTCACTTATAGATCAGACATCAATATTCCTGATCAGTCCACCAAGAAGAAACTGGGACTTTATTATGCCAAAAAGAAGAAAAAACAAGGTATAAAACAACCAAATTCCTTTATACATCATTACACAAGTGTGATTCTTAATTCTGTATGACAAATATAGAGTGCTTTCCTGGTTTGGGGCTCCATATAAAGCTGATGTTAATCTCATGCTATCTTTCCAGCCAATAACACAAAATACTTTAAGACAACAAAAGGCGGAAAGACAAAAAAAAAAAAACACGCAAAAGAAAAATAAATATTACATCTGAACGCTGTACAATTTTTTAAAGATTACTTAAAAGTTAGATTTAGTAAAATTTGTATCTCTATCTTGCCTCTCCCAGTTATCTCTGAAGGTAAAGAAAAGGACTAAGAAAGGGACAAGGAAGCCAGTTAGGGAAGCGAGTCAGCGGGAAGAGGTGAGGTGGCCGCCCCTCTGCAGATGACAGACAGAAATCTCCCCTGGGAGCCGTCTCAGGCCTCACAAGATGTGGAGCTTTGACCTCGGGCAGTGGCTACAGCTGGACGCCAGCAACAGTGTTTCTCAGACCTCAGTCTACACGGTAATAACTGGACAAGTCCAGTGTCCCTTCCCCGGAATTCTAACTCAGCAGCTTTGAAGTTGGGACATGAGAATTTTCCATTTAACAAGCCTACCAGTGATTTTCCTTGAGTTACCTGCAGATTATGATCAAAGGCACACCTTGAAGAGAAGCATAAACTCACTACCCAGTATCCACTGCACAGATACTTTGTGTCACACACTCTCAGAACATTCCCTGCTCCAGGGGTCCCACCTGCTTCAGCATCCTTGGGCCTGTGCTCTTCATCAGGAGGTTCCGATGGTGACAAAGCAGGACTCACTTGGGAAACTGCTCTTCTGTATAATTCAGTAAGTGCATGGGCTGCCTGCAGCCCAGGTGTAAATTGGGTCTTGCTATATTTAAAAATAAATTTCTTTTCAGTTTTATTGAGGTCATATGGCTTATAACTGTGTAAATTTCAGGTGTACATTACTACATTTCAGTTCTGTATAGACTGGATCATGTTCACCACCAATAGTCTTGTTTTCATCTGTCACTATACATATGTCCCCCTTTACACCTTTCCCTCTTCCGCTCTGGTAACCACAATTTGTACTCCCTATCTATGTGTTTGTTTATTTTCCACATATGAGTGAAATCAATCAGTATTTTTCTTTCTCTATCTGACTTGTTTCACTTAGTATAATACTGTCAATGTCCATCCATACTGTCACAAATGGCATGATGTTGTCTTCTTTATGGCTGAGTAGTATTCCATGGTATATATGTATATATATCACATCTTTATTCATTCATCCATTGATAAGTATTTGAGATGCTTCCCAGTGTTGGCTATTGTGAATAACGCTGTGAAGAACATAGGGGTGCATACATTGTTTTGAATTACTGACTTCATACTTTTTGGATAAATATCAGAGGTAGAATAGCTGGATCTTATGGTATTTTTATTTTTAATTTTTTGAGAAATCTCCATCCTTTTTTCCATAGTGGCTGCACCAGTTTGCATTCCCACCAGCAATGTATGAGGGTTCCCTTTTCTTACATCCTCTCCAACACTTATTATTTCTTGCCTTTTGAATAATAGCCATTCTGATGGGTGTGAGGTGATATCTTATTGTAGTTTTGATTTGCATTTCCCTAATAATTAGTGATGTTGAATATCTTTCATGTGCCTGTTGGCCATCTGTATAACTTCTTTGGAAAAATGTCTTTTCATATCCTCTGCCCATGTTTTGATCAGGTCGTTCATTTATTTGTTGTGGAGTTGTTTGTGTTCATTATATATTTTGGAAATTAGCCCCATGTCAGACATACGATTTGCAAATATTTTCTCCCAGTTGGTAAGTTGTTTTTTCATTTTGTTGACAGTTTCCTTTGCTGTGCAGAAACTTTTTAGTCTGATGTAGTCCCACTTGCTTATTTTTTCTTTTGTTTCCCTTGCCTGACAAGAGACAAAGGCAGACATTATATAAGGATAAAAGGGACATTCCACCAAGAAGATATAACACATTAATATACATGTACCTAACACAGGAGCAACAAACTATAGAAAGCAACCATTAGCAGACTTAAAGGGAGAAATTGACAGCAACACAATAATTGTAGGGGACTTCAACACCCCACTCACATCAATGGATTGATCATCCACACAGAAAGTCAACAAAGAAACAGTGGCCTTAAATGAAACAACAGACCAGATGGTCTTAATAGATATATAGAGAACATTTCATCCCAGAACAGCAGAATACACATTCTTCTCAAGTTCACATGGAACATTCTCAAAGATAGACATATGTTTGGAAAGAAAGCAAGCCTCAAGAATTCTAAGAAGACTGAAATCATATCACGCATTTTTTTGACCACAATTGTATGAAACTAGAAATCAACTACAAGAAAAAGTTGGAAAAGTCACAAATATTTGGACACTAAACAACATGCTACCGAACAACTATTGGATCAATGAATAAATCAAAGGAGAAAGCAAAATATACCTAGAGACAAATGAAAATGAAAAACAACATATGAAAACTTACGGGATGCAGCAAAAGCAGTACTAAGAGTGAAATTTATAGCAATAAAAGCCTACCTCAAGGAACGAGAAAAAGCCCAAATAAACAACCTAACACTGTACCTAAAAGAACTAGAAAAAGAAGAATAAACAAAGCCTAAAGTCAGTAGAAGGACAGAAATAACAAAAATCAGAGCAGAAATAGATGAAAGAGAGGCTAGAAAAAGAATAGAAACGTTCAATGAAACTAAGAGCTGTTTCTTTGAGACAATGTCTCTTTCTTTAGAGGTAGAGATGGCATATGGGCAGAGATTATAAGATCAGAAAATCCAGACACTCAAAAGGAGAACTCCCTGAACTTTAAGCAGCTTTTAAGCAACTTTTTAGCATCTTTAATACATTCGAATATGCTGTCCCTTTAACATCTGTTTGAATACGCGTGGCAAAGTCAAAAGGACAACCTATACTAGGCACCACAGGATAATAATAGCTTCCCTGCCTTCAACAACAAAAGGTCCAGGAAACTGACTTGTCTTGGGTCCACGTTGGGAACTGTTTGGGTGAAATATAGTGAGAAAGTAAATAAACCAGACAAGAATAAAAGAATTGGACAGGGATCTGCTGGCAAAGAAAACTTTTCTCAGCTACAGACAAATAGAATCTGGACAGAATGAGAAGGCTCATAACTACACCTGGCACCAGGGAGTAAAGTGGAAATCTCACAAAGGAGGCCACTTTGAGGCCTATAAACACCTTGCAAACTACTCATTAGGATATCAGAACAACAACATGTTTAGGATGTGTGTGTTCAATATATGCATGTCCCGGGTTCGCCTCATGACATTTTACTTACTTATGTGTATATTTCCCTAAACCTTTGTGGATTATAAAGCAAAGTGAAGAGAATAACTGTGTGGCAGAGGTAAAAAGCAAATTAAAAACAAAAAACATACTGTAGTTATCGTGTTGGGACTATAAAGTAAACTGAATTAACTGATGGACAAGAGATGCTCTTTCTGTAATTTTTTTAACAAATTAAGAAATTCATAAAATATTCTTCAGCATTGACGGTAATACACAACGCATAGATGAGTTAGTTCAAGCTTTACCTTCAGGGACAGTCATTGACCCTAATAGAGAATTCAGATTCCAGGGGTCAGCTAGTCTTGTATCAGAAAGTGTCACATTTCAGACCTTGCTGTGCGTTTCAGCTATTCACGTCTCTTTAAGCTAGTCATATCTTGATAAGCACCAGAGGCTTTGCTACTTAGCTTACTGAATATCAGAAATAGCTTTTCACTGGTGAAATGAGTGGTTCATTTAATTAGCATGAATTTAGAAATGAGCTCTCATTGGTGAAACTGAAGGGATTCCATATATGTGGATTGGCCAAAACATCAGAGAATATCCTCATACTTAGAGGAAGAAGGTAAGACTTGGGCAAAGGAGGATGGCAGGCATGATGTCCTGACAGTGCTGCACTAGCTGCTGGTTTAGGAAAATGTCTCCCTGCCTGTTGCCAGCCATTAGGCACAGGATCCTGCCTCCTTCATATCTGTATCATGTGAACCTTTCATGGAAGTTGTAGTCGGGCATCTATCCCGGTAGCAAGCTGCAGATCCCCTGATGAAGGGACTCTTGCCTAGAGTGCTTCATCATCCTAATACAATGCCACTCAGTGTTGGACTTCGTTGGCTCCATATAAAACAGGCGGCACCAACAGCCAATGGGATAAATGGTTTCACTTAGGATTCCATGTTCACCCCAATACAAAGTATGCTATAAGCACTCTATACAACCCCATATAAACTATATATATATGGAAAGTTCAGGTCCTCCAGGCTTTCAGCCACACCCCAGGACTCTCACACATTACAGTGCTGTGATGTAATCTCAAAACCTCTCCTTCACCGCATGGCTCCAGTAGCAGAAAATAAGGAAAACACAATTTCTTTCATAGCTTTTTAGTGTCTACAGTTGCCATTTCTTCAACCAGACTATCACTTACATTTTTCTACATGCCTCCCGTCCACCTCCCCAAATTCGTCTCTCCCTGTTTCCTGAGTCAAGCTCCACTCCACTAGAAGGCCCTCCCTGGTCCTCCCCTCACAGAGTCTCATCAATCACTAAAGTCTGGTTGAAGCCCCAGCTCACCTGGACCACTCTGGAATCAGCACACAGACACGGCACACCTGCACCCCTCGTTTTGACAATAGTGTTGTGCTGTCTGGAAGGGTGGCAGCTTAACACTTTCCTGAGTGTATCTCATCTTCCTTCAAATGCACTGAGAGCCTCCTCAGCACGAGAAGTGTGCACACTTGTCCTGTCAATCCCCCCACTCTTGACAATGTCATGATGACTGCATAACAGCCACTTAATATCTATTGAATGAACACGCTTGTCAGGTAGAAAAATAAAGGAGATGGTTTGTCAATATGAGCAGCAGCTGTAGCTGGTAATCTCATTTTCCTCATTTGCTTAACAAGATACCAAAAGATACCCACAAACTTTGTGGGTTTCATTTGAAAAACCAAGGTAGCAAGTTATCAGTTATATCGAAACATAATGGCAATTACAGAAGATAAAGAAAAATACTGAGTAGACAAAACTCCTAGGATATCATCAATACTGGCGCCCAGACAGATCACCTAACTTTACAAGGCCTCAGCGTTCTCATCAGGAAATCAGGAATAATACCCGCCCTTGCCCTGTTCATAGGGCTGGTGTGAGACAGGAGCAAACGCTATGCGGAAAAAGCTAAGACAATGACAGCTGTTATTCAGAAATAACACACCAGGGGTACCACTCGTTTTGACATTTTAAAAATCTATGTTTAGTTAGAATAACCACACACTATTTCCTGTGTTTAAAAAATCCTCTTCAGAAGAATTCAAAGTCATCATCATATGTCCACATCAAGGTATCTCCAGAAACAGTGCTGAATCTTTGCTTTATTGTGAGAAGCTAGTTGAGCAAACTTGAGTCTCCAGAGCTTTCTTGGCATTTGTGCTGATTGTCGCTGTTTTGCATTCAATTAATAACTTTGTTGTGGCATTTCCTCGACCATCGAGGCATGTCTTTTTCTCTGCTGTATTTCTGTTTAGCATTTCAGAAATGTAGTTATTTTCCAAGTAGGGTTATAAGCTCCTTGCCTCCAGGCACCATATCGTATAACGCCTGTTTTCCCCAGGATATTACATATTCTATATACATAACAGACACACAATGAGTACTAAGGAGCTGATAAATAAATGGCAAGCAATAGGATATATTGGAGCACATGAGGAAGCCGTTTAGGGTAAAAGTAATTCGGCCGGAGTTTGTTTTTCCAAAATGGCTTGTCGCCTGCATTGTGTATCTGCTTTGCCATGTCCCAAAGAGAAGAGTAAATGCCCTTAAGATAAGGATGCAACTTCCCCCTCATTGGCATTACCTTAAGGATGAGCATTTCTCCCTAAGCTAGGATTTGGTTGTTGCAGTCATCCTGTTACCACCCAGTTCGAGACAACAGACCTGACACCAGCCAAGCCCACCGAGACAGCAGACCTGCTCCCCACTGTGTCCATCACTAGCTATCTGGCAGGGCAATCTGACAGGGCGATCTTGTTGCTACAGTAAAAGGGACATTAGAATCCTATATGATACATGCTCTTTGAAGATATATAACCGCTCTCTACACCCCACTTCTTTGGTGCCCTTCCTTCCTTATGGAAGGAAGGCCCAGGGCCATGGTCCTCAAAAGTTGGCTTATAATAAACTCACCCCAATTTTGATTTATGGATTGATTATGGATTATTTATGTAGACATTTGTTGGTGTAGTTATGGCAGGATTTCAGAGAAACCTACCAGAGACCACCTGGAATCCTCATTGAACAGGCATTGGGTACCAATAGGGGCCCATTTTGCCCCCCAGATCACTGCATTCTTCAGGTGACCCCAGTGAGTTCTCCTGAAACCCGGACCTCTTTATCATAAGTCAACAGTTCAGAGTTTATTTGAACTGTTTTCAAGGCTTAAGGCTAGGTGTCTTAAGGGGGTACTGGTACATTCCCTAGGTTAGAGGAACCTAGGGTGGAATTCCTAGGAAACAGAAACGCAGGGGGAATTTCCTTGACCAGGGGAGCCTAGGGGGCACTTTTGGAGTGAATGGGGCAGGCTGACCTTTTTAATTTGACTTAAAATTGGAAAGAATTGTGTTTATAAGGTCTGAACAAAACTGCTTGATAGAGAAATGAGAGACTGAATCTGTTCAGCACCGAAAAAAAGGGACATTCCCCCTCCCAGCCTTTTGGGCATTCTCAGACCTGAAGCTGTAAAACTGCTAGAAGAAAACATAGGGAAGAGGCTCCTCGACATTGGTCTTGGCAATGATTTTGTGGATATCCCACCAAAACCGCAAACAACACAAAAAAATTCAACAAATGGGACTACATCAAACTTAAAAGCTTCTGCCCAGCAAAAGAAACAACCAACAAAATCAAAAGGCTGGGAGAAAAATTTTACAAACCATGTATTAGATAAGGGGTTAAATATCCAAAATTTATGAAACACTTATACAACCCATAACAAAATTTATAAAGAACTCATACAACCCAATAACAAAAAAGTAATCCAATCAAAAAATGGGCAAAGGACTAAGTAGACATTTGTCACAAGAAGACATCCAAATGGCCAACACGTACATGAGATCAACGTCACTAATCATCAGGGAAATGCAAATCAAAACCACATAGAGCTATCATCTCACACCTGTAAGGATGGTGATCATCAGAGAGACAAGAGATAATAAGTGTTGGCAAGGATGTGAAGAAAAGGGAACCCTTGTGCGCTGTTCATGGGAATTTAAATTGGTGTGGCCACTATGGAAAAGACAGTGGAGGTTCCTGAAAAAATTAAAAATAGATACACTTCAGTGTATTTATCCGAAGAAAATGAAAACACTAACTTGAAAATATATATGCACCCCTGTGATTATTACAGCATTATTTATATTACTAAGATATGGAAACAACCTAAATGTCCATCAATAGATGAGTGGATAAAGAAAATGTAGTATGGGCCAGCCCGGTGGAGTAGTGGTCAAGTGCGTGTGCTCCACTGTGGTGGCCTGGGGTTCAGATCCCAGGTGCTCACTGCCTCACCGCTTGTCAGGCCATGTTGTGATGGAGTCCCATTTAAAGTGGAGGAAGATGGGCACGGATGTTAGCCCAGGGCCAATCTTCCTCAGCAAAAAGAGGAGCATTGGCACATGTTAGCTGATCTTCCTCACAAAAAAAAAAAGGAAAGAAAATGTGGTACATATTTACAATGGAATACTATTCGGTCATAAAAAAGAAAAAAATCTTGCCATTTGCAATGTCATGGATGGACCTTGAAGTCATTATGCTAAGTGAAATAACTGAGACAGAGAAAGACAAATACCATTTGATCTCAGTTATACGTACAATCTGGCTCTGCAGTTTCTTGCCAAACTGCCACTGGCAGGCCGAATTGAGTACCGGTTTTCTTTAGTGAATCCGAGGAAATGCCTCTCAGAAAAGGCTTTTAACTGCAGTGTGTCTTGGAAGTTATGTGTGAGAGAGCCTTATTTCCTAGAGCTGAGGGAGGTTCAGCACAGTCTCCGTTTTAGGAATGGAAGACAGGGATAGTTTGGCTCAGCTCTAGGAACAAGCCTGTAAGGGCTCTGCAGTCTTCTTGCCAAACTGCCACTGCCAGGCCAAGTGGAAAACGGGCGTTCTTTAGTGAATCCGAGGGCAAGCCTCTTGGAACAGGCTTGTAACTGCAGTGTGCCTTGGAAGTTATGTGTGAGAGAGCCTTAACACATAGAATTGAGGGAGGTTCTGCACTGACTCAGTTCCAGGAATGGAAGACAGGGATAGTTTGGCTCGGCTCTAGGGACAAGCCTCTAAGGGGTCCGCAGTTTCTTGCCAAACTGCCACTGGCAGTCCGAGTAGAGAATGGGTGCTCTTTACTGAATCCGAAGGCATGCCTCTCGGAAAGGCTTGTCACTACGCTGTGTTTTTGGAGGTGATGTGTGAGAGAGCCTTAATGCGTAGAGCTGAGGGAGGTTCTTCACCATCTCAGATCCAGAAATGGAAGACAAGGATAGTTTGGCTTGGCTCCAGGGACAAGCCTCTAAGGGCTCTGCAGTCTTCTTGCAAAACTGTCACTGGAAAGCCGAGTAGAGAACGGGTGTTCTTTAGTAAATCCGAGGGCATGCCTCTCGGACCAGGCTTGTAACTGCCGTGGGTCATGGAAGTTATGTGTGAGAGAGCCTAAGACCTAGAGCTGAGGCAGGCTCTGCACAGACTCAGTTTCAACAATGGAAGACAGGGATAGTTTGGCTCAGGTCTAGGAACAAGCCTGTAAGTGCTCTGAAGTTTCTTGCCAAACTGCCACTGCCAGGCTGAGTGGAAAACGGGTGTTCTTTACTGAATCTGAGGGCATGCCTCTCGGAAAAGGCTTGTAACTGCAGTACTAGTGATGGCTGTGTGCCTTGGCAGTTCTGGTGAATGGCTGAAATTCAGTATTCAGATTATTCAATGCCATGATTTGGGATGTTCAAACAGAAATGGAACCCTCTGTTCTGTGCCCAGATGGGAATTTATAGAGATATCATGAAGCAAAGTTCAAATTCAGTATACAAAATTCATTTGATTTTCTACATACCAACAAATAATTAGAATATGAAACAATATCATTAACCACACACACACATACACAAAGAAATCCTCAAGTGTAAATCCAATAAAATATTTACAGATATTTGTGGAAAAAAAAATGAGACACTCTTAAAAGCAATAAAGGAAAAAATAAATCTATTGAGATATATTCCTTGCTCATGAACAAAAGTCACAATATTATTAAGATATCACTTCTTAAATTGATCTAAAGATCCAGTGCAATTCCAATAAAAATCTCATCAAGCTATTTTGTAGATATTGACCAACTCATTTGAAACCTTGAGTAGTCTAGACAATCCTGATGAAGAACAAATTGTTGAACTCACACTTCTCAATTTCAAGATTAATTACAAACTCAAGAGACTGTGATATTTTACAATACTACAACAATCAAGAGACAGTGATATTTTTAAAGTGAACAGACACAGAGGGAAATGAAAAAGCATGGAAAGTCCACACATAGACCTCTGCAAATACAGAAAACTTGATCTTGGTCAAGACAATAAATGCACTCCCACATAAAAAATAATAGTCTTTTAATCTTTAGTCTTTTAGTCTCTAGTCATCATCAACCATGGTGATGATACAAAAGGATGACCCTATGGAAATAAATGAACAAAGACACAAACTTTGCACCTTAGACATAAATTTACTCAAAATCACTCAACTTAAATATAAAGTGCAAAACTGTAAAAATCATACTGGGAAACAAGACAAAATCTTCATGATTTATAGTTTGATGATTAGTTCTCATATACAACACAAAAAGCACAATCCATGAAGAAAACAATTGATCATGTGGACTTGGTTAAACTTAAACTCTCCAATCTGGGAAAGACAACATTCACAGAGTGGAAATACAAACTCCTGACTAGGATAATACATTTGTAAAACACATATCTGCAGAGAGACTTGCATGCCAAATATTCAAAGAACCAGTCAAATGCTACAACAGGAAAACAAACTCCCCAAATTAAAATAAATAGACCAAAATATGAATAGACAAGTTACCAAAAATATATATATACATGGGAAATAAGCAAATATAAATTATTCAACAACAAGGAATTATTGGAAAATAAAATGCATTGTGCATTAAGAAAAAGCAAATTAAAACACCAATGAGATACTCCACTCTTCTAGTAGAATAGCTAAAAACCAAAAACTGACAATACCAATTACTGGTGAGGATGTGGGACAGTAGGAAATCGCATTGATTGCTGATGGGAAAACACAGAGTACAACCTCTTAAGAAGACATCTTGCTAATTCTTGTGAAGTTAAGTATAGTGTCACTATATGGTGCACCAATTGTGCAGCAGTGTATTTCTCCAACTACCGTAAAAATATACATCCACACACAGACCCCTAAGAACATCTAAAAAGCAGCTTTATTCACAGTGGCCAAAACCTAGAAGGAACCAAGGTGGCTTTTAACAGGTGAATGACACCCAAGTGTGGGACACTGGGTGAAGACACTTGAGGCAAACATGGGCTACAGGCACAGGGTAGGGAAACACATGAGTTTGGACAGGGGCTAGAGGAACAGTAAATGAAAACACTGGTTGTCTAGATGGGCTGGAGGCACAGAGAATATAGACAAACACGAGCCGGCATGGGCTGAAGCACAGCTGACAGGCACACTCAGGGATGGAAAGGGATGCAGACACATAGAGTGAGAGACACATGTGAGGTCTGGTATCAAATGCGGGCACAGGGGATAGAGACACTCGAGGAAAGATACGTGCTGCAGGTACTTGAGAGAATGACACTAGTTGTCTGACATGGGTTTTAGAGAGAGGGGATGGAGACACATATGGGTTGGCATGGTCTACAGGAACAAGAAATGGAGACTTTTGAGAGGTGGTGTGGACAGAGGGGAGAGAAAAGCTTGACAGCACAAAAGGGCAGACATGGGCTGCAGTCATATGAGATGGTGACACTGGACAGAAGATATGAGCTTCAAGTAGAGGGATGGAGACACACAAAGGCTGGCATGGTGGCAGACTCATGAGCTGGAGACACTATGGGGCAGACATGGCTTGCAGCACAGAGTTTAGAAATACACTAGAGAAGACAAGAGATACCAGCTACATCTGTGCTTAGAAGGCAATGGTGTGTAGCCTTAAATTAATGTATGAGTATGGAAGAAAGACAGGAAATCGATAATCTCAGCTTCTGTCTCAAGAATTAAAAGAGAATCACACTGGAAAAAATACAGAATGGAAACAATAATAAAGATAAGAATCAATGAAATAGAAAAATACTAAAGAAACAAATCAGGCTAAAAGTTATTTTTAAAATATTAATAAAGTTAATAAACCACTAGCAAAACTGATTAAGGAAAAGAAAAAGAAATGAAACACAAATGTTAGAAATCAAATAAGAAGTACTCTCTACAGAGTGCTTAGATCTTAATGAGATACACCATTTTGTGAGATACTTAGGACTACGAATTAGACAACAAAGGTCAAAATTTTCACTTTATAAAAAACTGATATACTGAAACTGACACAAAAAATAACATAAAATAGGAAAACTCACATAGCTACTAAATAAATTGAATTGTTAGAATGTCAAGCCAACTAACCAACAAAAACAACAAACACTTTCCACAAGCAAAACTCTAGGTCTGGGATTATTAACTATTCAAGGCAATAGAGGGAGGAAGGAAGGAAAGGTTCAGATTCCAGATTAGACTGAACACAAAACTAATACAGATTTTATTCACATTGAATACAGTACAAAGATGATTCTTTACCGCACAGGACCTCTGAAGTTATCTTTCCACTATACTACCCAATAAATTGAACCTAGAGAAGAACTGGAGGAAAAAAGCACAACACTTATTAAATATTTTTAACACAGTAAAGAAACTGAGGTTATCTAAACTGAAGAGGAAAATGCTAACACGTGACAATTACCATCTTCAACATATGAGGAAGTCCAGAGAAGGCTAAATTTAAAAAGTGGATATAAACGGAAAATTATTTAACTAAACACATTGAAAAATTTTTTATATGGTAACGTAATATAGCAATCAACTAATCAATAAAAAACAATTAATTAATGTATATCATTGATTAGAGATATTAATAATCAACAGAACTGGTTTCTGGAGGTTGTGGAGTCTTTGTCCCTGGAAACTTCTCAGAAACAAACATTAAGCCATTTGTCCTGGATAGACTTTAGACCTTCTCCTGCTGGGGCTCAAGACCCCTTCAAGTTTCTTCTGTAATTTTAATCTACTGCTATATTAAATGAGAGAAGGCATGGTGAAGTCAAATATGAGTGTGTTCTGGGAGGTTCCTTAGAGGAGTGGTGGAGAAACAGTAAACACACCTGGGATGCCGTAGGGTTCTGAGAAGCAGAGGAATAAAAGTATGTAAAGGGCTTGAGACATATTAGGACCTCAGTAAATAACCATTGTTATCAGTAATAATTCATTTCCAATAGTGTAGATAAAGTTGGCTACTCTGTCAAAAAAAATCTTACTCAAAAATGTCTTAATTGACTGAGGATTAAATAATCAAAGCTGGCTTTGTTTTTAATATTCTTTCCTAGCCAGTTAGGGGTCAAGGGAAGCAAGCAAATGAATTGGGCGACACTTAGGAGAGTCACAAAGCTTGAACTCAGAGTAATCTTTGCTTTAGCCCCTGAAAATTCAGGAGCCTCTAGATCCAAGTGCCAACACATTCAAGTTGTTGGTGAATCTTGATTAAGATTTTGATAGTTTTGGCTGTCTGCTCAAGCAAAGCATCCTTTGAAACCTAGGGTTTCTAAGCCGGTGGTTCTCAATGTGTGGCTGGTCAGGAGCATCACCTGGGAAATGGTCAGAGACGTAAATTCTCGGGTCCACCATCCTACTGGATCACAAATTCTGGGATGGGCTCAGCATTCTGTGTTGTAGGGGACCTCCATGTGGTTCTAATGCACACTGGAGTTCGAGAACCACTGTCTTAGGAGCAGCCAGTCCCAGGTACAACATAGGGTTAGCAAGGATTCCTCTCTCACGAGGGTTTCTCCTGAGGCCCCATGGCCAAAATAAGGATTCCCCTTTATGGCCATAGGAAGAACTATCGGCTCAACTCCAGGCAGCCTTCTTCAGGAATTTTTCCAATATGACCAGGAGCTCTGAAATTTGGATTCAAAAAAGAAAAAAATATAAAAATTTGGTTCAACGTTCAAGAAATTTTCCTGCTTCAGATTGAGGGTGGAGAAGTAGCTGAAATAGAGAAAATTTTCCCAGAACA
Source organism: Diceros bicornis minor (assembly GCF_020826845.1). Classification (NCBI taxonomy): domain Eukaryota; kingdom Metazoa; phylum Chordata; class Mammalia; order Perissodactyla; family Rhinocerotidae; genus Diceros; species Diceros bicornis. Next base: position 2,519,170 of record NC_080763.1, on the reverse strand, counting down.
CTGATCTCTCAGTTCTTGATGGAAACCACTGAGTTCCTTCAGTGGAACTAAACAATGACCAGGAAGGTTATGGTTAGTCTGATGTGTTAGAGGAGAAAGAAGCACAAAGATAAAGAAGGAAAAAAAAAAATAACAAACAGGAGAGAGGGAGAGTGAGGAAGGGAGACAGAAACAGCGACCATCAGTCAGAGGTAGTGAGAGGCGGGGAAAAGGAATAGAAGATGCAGAGGGAGAGAAGCAGGTGCCACTCGGTAGGAAACATACCTGTTGACACTGTGCACGTGTGGCTTTCATAGAAAGGTGTAAGGTTTCTAAAAAGCAAAGAAAATAAAAACAAATCCATCCAATATAGTAATTTGTCCTAAATATTAATTGATCAGGTCTGATCACGCTGATGTCTTCCTTCTCCTTTATTTCATCCATGTCTCAAATTCATTGTCCTGCCCTTGTCTAAGGCTTCAGAAACACACCACAATTCAAACCTTCACAAGGTGAACTTTTTAAATCATTTCAACTTCTTCTTCCTTGCCCTTCTGCACAAAATAGATGCCCTACGTCTTAGCTCACCTTTCGGTGCCTTTCAAAAAGACTTTAAAAAACTTTATTCTTAAAAGTACAGTTTTAGATTTACAGATAATTGAACAGATAGTACATAGAGCTCCATACACTCACCGCACTTCCTCTCCCCTCTCTCCCAAGCGCCATCTCCCCTATTATTAGCACCTTGCATTAGTGTGATATGTTTGTTATAATGAATGAACAATATTGATACGTTGTTATGAACTACAGTCCCTAGATTAAGGGTCACCCTTTGTGTTCCATGTGTGTACAGTTCCATGGGTTTTGACACACATATAGTGACATGTAGCCACCATTATGTACAGAACAGTCTCACCACCCTAAAAATCCTCTGAGCATCAGATTAGCTCTTAGTGGCTTTTTAAAATATTAACAGTTGTCAGAATAACGTCAATTTTTATGACGAAAAATGTTCCACAGGTGCTAAGTTTTGTTAGTCTCACTATTATGATCACTATTAGAAATAATGAAAAAAATGAACCCCTATATAAATAGCAAAAATCACAGAATTTTAAAGATAAAAAAGATCTGGAAGATTAGGAAATCCCACATTCTTCAAGACCCTGCCCTCCAGTCTCTCAGCTTTCTGTGTCATTTATCTGCCGACTCCGCTGAGGAGAAAGAAAGAAATCGATAAAGAAAAACAAAGCAAAAAACAAATTTTGGTTCTAAGTAGTCCTCTTGAGCCAAATTTAATCAAGCATGGATTCTTTTTTATTGCTATTTGCATCAGGAACATAATTACTACCTAGAACCTAATTTGAGAATATTCATTAGAAATGAAAGATGTCATATCTAAGAACAGAATGGAATTCACTCAGGCTTTATTCTTGGGATATTTGTAGGATTAAGTCAGAACACGCTGTGAGAGTAATAAATAAGTTCTGTATATTTTTCTTCTCCAAGACCATGGATTTCAGCCACACTTTATACCCATGTACTTTGCAACAATGAAAAACAATTAAACACTGACCTTGAATATTTTGCCCTCAGATTCATTAATCTTCAAAATATAAAGTGAGCAATTTTATCTAGATGAGTGAAAGACTATGGAGACTTCTAGAATGTCACGTTAGGTCCTTTAGAAGTGAAGAATTGACTTTATAAAGCATTTCTATTCCTTCTCATACCTTGACAATACTGCTACTGTGACTCTGTTTTAAAGAGGATAATGGCAGGCTGTACTTTGATTTGCACCTTTTTGTTTTAAGTACATTTACTTAATATTTCTCAGTCTCTTGAAAACTTTTATCATTAACCTCAACCTTCATTTAAATCACCAGACCTATTTGATGAAGGCGACATGAACATTTACTTGCAAACTCCTCAGAAAATTACTGATTTAACCTTACTTCAGAAGATCCATTGTAGAACTCAAACTGGATTTCCCAGGCCCCTCAGAACGGCTCATAACTATGTGTTTGTAGATTTATGTGGGAAGATATTATCTGAGGGTACTTGTTCTTCCCAAATGCTTTCTTTACCTCAAACAGCAATACTTCCAAAGTTTTAATGAAAACGTGGCCAATTTGGTGAAAACCAAGTGACTTGTTTGTTTTAGCATGCCAATGAGATTAAGAAAATAAGTATTTTAACTATTGTTATTGATTATAAAAATCAGAAATTAAGAAAACAAACTTCTTTGTCAAAGACATTTCTGCAAGTGAAATCGTCTGAAAAACTGACAGCTAGCCTCCTGTTTTAACCACTAAACCACAAGAAATGTAATATGGTGGGCAAACACTTGAGCGTTGTCACCTGCAGGAGTCCCCAACGCTGTTGCCCCATCAGGGCCACAGATCAGGGTAAGGAGCTGGCAGAGGGGAGACAGCTGTGACCTCAGCATCCTTCCTTCCTGGGTCAGAACTCAGTCCCAGCTGCTCGCTGTCTAGTCTTCTGGGGAAGCAGAGAATTCTTCTGGGGAATCGACACATCAGGTGTTAAGGATGTCATTGTTCTTTTTTAAACAAATGTTAGATCCTGTGACGTGCTTCTCAGGACAAGAGGAGCCGCCTAAAGGGAAGGCAGATCTTCTTCAGGAGCTGATGGTCATCCAGGGAGAGCAGAGTCAAGGGCTGCAGAGTGCCAGCCCGCTCCCGTTCTCCGTCTCAGGGACACCTTGGTCCCCAACCCCCCACCCCACTCCCAGTGCCCCCCAGCAGTCCCCATTGTAGCCTTGGAGGCCCGCGCATGCGCAGGACTGGCTCTCAGAGCGGCAGAGGGGCTGGCGAGCTGGAGAGCCCCGGAGCCGCGCACTGGAGGCGGGGCCCCTGGTGCGGAGGTGGCTGCCGCGGAGGTTTGTTTTGGGGGATTGGTGGTTTCTGGATCCTTCCTCCGGATTTTCAGCGCTGGGGAGCTCTCCTTTCTGCAGTGTGGAGGAGCGCTGGGCAGGAGGCAGCGCTGAGGTAGGCAATGGGCGGCGGGATCCGCGTGGAGATCTCCACTGTAGATGGCGGGAGCGCGGTGTTGGGGGCAGCAGATGGGGTCGGGGGACGGGGCTGCTGGCGGGCTGCCTCAGGCGGGGGGAGCCCAACCTCTGTCCCTTGGAGGAGCAGAGGAGCGCCGCCTGGCTGGTCCCTCTGCCTTGGCGGGGCCCCACCCTGGCGGGGCCTCCTGTCCACCCAGCGGAGGTGCAGGGGGCGGCAGGGAGTCGCCTGCCCTCTGCTCGAGCCCTTGAGTTCGTGCCCCCGGGGGCCCCGTCTAGGCCAGGTCTCGACATCCCCGGGTGAACACTTTCCTTCAGAAGATGGACTGTGGTCAGCGCTCCTCTGCCTGACTCCGCGCAGGCTATTGGGCTCCTCATTGCGTTCTTGAAACAAATAAGCGTTCCTGCTTCCTTGGGACCACCTTCAGAGAAAAGCCTAATCCCATTAATGGTTTCTGATAATTGACTCTATATTTGCAAGGCGAACTTTGAAGCCTGTGAATTGTTGTAAACTGCATTTAATGAAAGGAGCTTTAAACAGTCTTTGGTGCAAATTATGTAGCTTCCTAATAATAACTCACATTCTGTTAACATAGACTGATGACTGATCAATTGATGATTGACATAATGTGTACGGAATTTTGTTTTCAGTGGAAAGGTTTTTCTTGGCAGTTGGTGTTAAAATTAAAATCGGAGAAGGAGGAGGTTTTTAGAAGTAGTGTGTAGTGTGTGTTTTGTCTCCATACTCATTTAGAATTGTAAGAATTGAGATTTGGAAAGCTCATAGAATAAGAATTTTCAAATTTTGATTTGACTGAGAGGGTGAAAGGTTAAAAGGCCAAATACGGTAGGATTTCATTTATATGATATTCTAGAAAAGATAAACCATAGGGAAAGACAACAGATCGTTAGTTGCCATTAGTTTTAATATTTAATCATTTAGTTTATAGTTTAATCATTAGTTTTAATATTTCTGATTAAAAAATACATTTTATTGATAGCATCCTAATTATACTTTTGGATGATACCAGAATTTAACAACCTATTAAATTCTGCAGTAGGAACAAATGACATGTTGGTTATTGGTGTCTTTGAAGTGTAAGTATTGCTGGTAATGAATCTAAATAAGCATTTTTGGATTGTGAACTACTGATTTTTTTACTAGATCCTGTTGGACATGGCGTATTACAAGTTTCAAAAGGCTCTTTCAATTATTGTAGCAGGCTGAAGCTATTAAATTGTAATGTAAGATCTTTATAGATGAAACAGGCAAAAATACAAAAAGCCCTTCATCATTTTATCTTTGTTAAAAAATGAAGTAGATCTTACCATATACATGAATGACTTTTGGTTAGACAGACCTGAACTTGACAAGATGGACTCATTAGTATGGTGAATTTGTTTTGGAATGTTAAAATGGGAGAGGACATATGTTTTACCTGAGGGTGACCCAAGTCAATATGGTAGGTTTCACTGTTTATACGCTCTTTCTGAGTTACGATCTTGATTAAACAGCTTGTCATAGACGTACCAAGAAATTTGGGCCATTTTATGTATCAATATTTTAAGATATCCTATTTCCCTGATAGTTTCTAATTTCAGGGTGTCTGGGAAAAACAGTTTCTGAACATAGGTACTTTGGAATATAATTTTTGATTGTTGACTTATTGAAGCTTAGAATTGTGGAGATGGAAATAATTTTAGTTGTTGTAGAGCCTAAACTCTTCATTTTCCAGGAAATGGAAAGTGAGGTTTCTTGAGTTAAGTCGTCCATAGTCTGACTGCTACTTAGTGGCAGAGTTGGAACTATATGCTCAGATGCTTGTCTCCAGATTCCTAGTACAGTGCTGTCTGTGCTACGTACTATTAAGTAGACAAACCGGTGAGTTACCTTCCCAGATCATATGTGTAGCCAGCAGGGTTCATTCTTTCCCATATGCATTTTTTGCTTTCTTTTTTAAATAACTACTAACCACAATTAATTCATTCCCATACCATGTTTAATGACTATAATTGTGTGTGTCTCCTCAAGCACACGTGTGGAGGACTCCCTAGAATGGACACTTGCTTGTGAGTGGATTGCTGGACCAGAAGCTGATGTGCATATGCAACTTGATGAGCTGCAGCCAAATCATCCTCTGAAGTTTTAACAATTTCCATTCCCACCAACAGTGTCTGAGTCATCCTTGCCCTGGGAATTGTCAGATTGGCGTTGTCAGATTTTTAAAGTTTTGCCAATCTTATGAGTGAGAAATGATGTATTTGTTTTCGTCTTTGTACAACTGTTTTGACAAATCCATAGAGCTGTGTCACTACCAAAATTGAGATACAGAACACTTCCAACACCCAGAACTCCCTTCAGCTGCTCTTTTGCAGTCAACTTTTCCCCCACCCTTAACCCCTGGCGACTGATGATCTGTTGTTTTTCCCTAGGGTTTGTCTTTTCTCGAATATCATATAAATGGAATCCTACAGTATTTGGCCTTTTGAGTCTGGATTCTTTCATTTAGCACAGTACATTTATTTGAGTGTTCATCCATGTTGTTGACTGTATCAGCAGTTCCTTCTGTTTTATTGCTGAATGTAGTATCCATTGTATGACTGTACCACAGTTTATCCATCCAGCAGTTGAAGGACATTTGAGTTATTTTCAGTTTTGTTTTTTTTAACTATGAATAAAGCTGCTATAAATCTTTGCAAACAAGTTTTTGTGTGAGCATTAGTCTTCTTCTCTTGGGTAAGCACCCAGAAGTGGAATTTCTGGGTCACATGGTATGTGTATGTTTATTTTAAAAACTGTTTGTGGTAGCAAAGTCATGGCCCACAAAGATGTCCTAACCCCTGGAACCTGGGAATATATTAGTTTACTTGGCAAAGGTGAATTAAATTTGCAGATGGAATTAAGGTTGCTAATCAACTGCCTTTAAAATAGGGAGATGATCCTGGATTATCCAGGGGGCCCAGTGCATCACAAAGCACATTAAAAGGGAAAGAGAAGCAGCAGAGTAGAAAAAGATGCAACAAGGGAAGCAGGGCCAGAGAGATGCCGAGTTCTTGGTTTTGAGGGTAGAGGAGGGGGGCCACAGCCTAAGGAATGTGGTGGTCTCTAGAAGCTTGAAAAGGCTAGGAAATGGATTGACCTTTAGAGTCCCCCAAAAAGAACCTAGCTCTGCCAACACCTTGATTTTAGCCCAAGGAGACCCATGTCAGACTGCTAACCTACAGAACTGTAAAACAATAAATCTGAGTTGATTTAAGCCATGAAATTTGTGCTAATTTGTTAGCACCATAACAAAATACACTTTAAAACTGTTTTCCAGGGGCCGGCCCCGTGGCTTAGCAGTTAAGTGCGTCTGCTCCACCACTGGCGACCCGGGTTCGGATCCCGGGCACGCACTGATGCACCGCTTCTCCGGCCATGCTGAGGCCGCGTCCCACATACAGCAACTATAAAGATGTGCAACTATGGCATACAACTATCTACTGGGGCTTTGGGGAAAAAAAAAGGAGGAGGATTGGCATGGATGTTAGCTCAGGGTTGATCTTCCTCACAAAAAAATAAATAAAACTGTTTTCCAAAGAGGCTGAACCACTTTGTGTTCCCACCAGTAGTGTAGGAGTATTCCAGTTACTTTCCATCCTCATTAACACTTGGTATGTTCATCCTCTTTAATTCTAGTCATTCCAATAGGTACGTAGCAGTATCTCAATGTGGTTTTTATGTGCATTTTTCTCATGATTAATGATGTCAAGCATCTTTTCATGTGCTTATTTGCCATCTGTGTATCTTCTTTGGTGAAGTGTCCAAATCTGTGCCCATTTTAAACTTGGATTTTCTTATTGCCGAGTTTTGAGAGTTCTTTATAGCCCTGTCAGATATGTGATTTGCAAAGGTCTTCTCCCAGTCTGTGGCTTGCCTTCTCCATCCTCTCACCAGTGTCTTTGGAAGGTCTGTGTAACATAACTCGAGAGGTTCCACATGACCTTATTTTCCTTAGTTGAGCAACAGAGTGAAGTTGGAGCACCTGAGTCCAATCAGACCTTGATCAGAGTTGGGGCTGGGTCTCACTTTTAGTAAACTCAGCCCTTTCACTTTCCCCCATTCCTGTTTGCTCTGCTCCCCTCCCCCGCACAGGGGTCTGGTTCTAAGTCTGGTAGATCTCTGTCTCTTCAGGTTTGGGAGCCCATAGAAAATTCAGCTACGCCCTTCAGACATCTCAGCGCAGCTCTCCAGCCTCCTACCTTATATCGCTTCACAATATGGCAAATTCCCTGAAGGTCAGACTAGCAGTATGTTGGACTCAGCCCACTTCCACCACTTCTGGAGGTTTCACTTTGTTTTGTGGAAGCTCTTGGCCTAGCTCCCCAGATTCCCGTGTGGCACCAAAACTTAGCACAGGTGCTGTGAGAAAGAGCAGCTGTGTGTCTGAAAACGCTCAGGTTTCATCTGCCAGACCAGTCCTGCAGAATCACTACAAGTTTGGCTAGTTTCCCTTTTCCCTAGCTGAGGCTCTGACTGAGCAAGCCAGATCCTCGGCAACCACCCAGAATCAGAAAACACCTCCAGGGGATAGAAAGATAAAAATCCTTGCTCACATAAAAGACTTTTTCTTCTTTCTGGAATTTTAGTTGGTTTATTCTGAAGTTTTCTCATGCTCTAAAAATATATTTATAATTTATCTGGTTTTGTCCAGTTTTGCAGCAAGAGTGCTTTCCTGTCCTCGTCTCCTCTAAAATAGAAGTTCCCTTGTCATTAGTTTTTAACTCCATCAGTTATACATTGTCAATATTATTGTTGTTTCATAAAGTCATGCTTTCAATGATTTATTCAGATGTTTACCCTTTTTTATCCTCACGATCCAAATTACCTTTTAGCATTTTTTCTTCTATCAGTTTCTTTCTTCTTAAAGTACATTCTTTTTTACTTTTTAAGTTTTTTCCTTGAGGAAGATTAGCCCTGGTCTAACATCTGTGCCAATCTTCCTCTATTTTGTATGTGGGTCACCACCATGGCATGGCTGATGAGTGGTGTAGATCCATACCTGGGATCCAAACCCACGAACCCAGGCCTTGGAAGCGGAGTGTGCTGAACTTAAACCACTACACCAGGTGGCTGGCCCCCTTAAAGTACATTCTTTAGAAGTTCCTTAATGAGCATTTGTTGGTGGTAATACTCTTAGTAAATGTTTGCATAAAAATATCTTTAAGTCACCCTAGTTCTTGAGATATGGTTTGATTGGATATACACTGAAAGTTATTTTCTCTCTGTACCTTGAAGATTTAATCCAACTCTCTCTTGCCTTCCATTGTTAAGAAATGTATCATAGGTCTAAATGTAAGTCTCGGTAAGTGTTCTGTTCCTCTGTGGGGCTTTGAATATCTTCTTTTGTATTTAGTGTTCTTTGCTTTCCCTGTATGGATCTGGCTCTAGATTTTTATTTTTTAATTGTGCTTGAGATGTATTCAGCTGCCTGAATCTAGAGTAGAAGTCTTTTATCAATTCTGTGACTTTCTGTTATTATGTCTGACTATTCCTTTAAATCATATATATATTTATATTATTTAATTCAAATATATATAAACATACATATTCATTATATATTCATTAAATATATATTTATATTATTTAATTCAATATATTATATTATTCAATATAGTGATTTGTATTATTCAAAAAATATACATATATTATTTATATATATAGTTTCCTCTACTTGACCAAACTCAAGCCAGGCTCCTTTGAGCCCTATTCCTGTGTAGGCCTCGATCTTGGCCTATAATAACTACAGCCTCTCAGCACAAATGATTTCACCCCCCCGACACACACACACATTATAAGACTTAAACACTGACATAGTTTCTACCAGCTCAAATCCACATCCCCTGGATGACCCCTGCCCCCTTAAAGTGCCTGCCTGAGAAAGCTCAAGGCAGCCAAAAGAATTGACTGTTCTGGCCAACACTCGATCCTTGGCCCCAGACATCTCTTTCTTAGAGCATTTACCCAAAAGTGCTTACAACTGTGAATCTTTCCTCTGTCCTTTTGAGTTGTATGTGTGTCTCCTATAACTCAGGAGTGCATTTCTCAAGGTCCTGAGAGCCATTCCTTGAGATGAGCACAGGGTGTCTGTCTCCCAGACTCTGTGAGAGGAGAGAAGTGAAACTTGGATCATTTCCAACTAACAGACATAACTGGCCAGATCACACTGCACTGACCAACACTCTGTAACTTTTCCCTCCCTGACTCTACTGAGCCCCTGCTCACCCCTCTGCCTGCTCCCTCCTTCTCCCTTCCAAATGCCCAGTCATCTCTGTACAAATCAAATTGAGTTCAGTTCACCCTGTTCCCTCTTGCCTATTGCAGTGGTATATGCCTGATTAAAATCTGTCCTGACCACTTTAACTAGAGTCTGGCTTTGTGTATACTCTACATTTAACACACATACAGATAATCTCAGGCATACGCATAGATATGCATATACTGACTTAACCATGGGCCCTCCAGGACCAGTTCAACTGACCCCATCTTATCAACAGAGTAGTTAAGAGTTTTCTTTCAGAAACTGAGACCCCTCGTCCAGTTCAGACTAGTTGAGACCACCAACTCATCAACTGGGAGTTCACAAATGTTTTATATGTGACCTTTTTGACATCAAGGAGCTAAAAACTCCAATCTCCGATCATGGTAACACTGCCAATTTGTGAACACACATCCGATGAAGAGCCATGAAGCTTGACTTTGCTTGCGCAGCTCATCAATTACCTCACTTCTCCTTACTTCCAATTATGTACTTCCACACTTGAGACCACCCTTCCCTTTATCCTATAAATTGTGCCCGAAGACCTGGATCAGGGAGACAGATCTGAGACAGACACATGCCCCCTGTCTTCTTGCAGATCAATCTCACAAAATAAAGCTACACTTCATTTCCCAAAAGCTGATGCCAGAATAATTGGCTCTTTTAAGGTGCATTGGGCAAGAGAACCCCAATATTGTGCAGTAACATCAATACATATATATGAACTTACTGGTTATCTTTTTTATTTTCTTTGCTGAGGAGGATTCACCCTGAGCTAACATCTGTTGCCAATCTTTTACTTTTTGCTGAGGAAGATTCACCCTGAGCTAACATCTGTGTCAACCTTCCTCTATTTGGTATGTGGGTTGCCACCACAGCCTGGCCACTGATGAGTGGTGTAGGTCCATGCCCAGGAACTGCACCTGGACCACTGAAGTGGAGTTCTCTGAACTTAACCACTAGGCCATGGGACCGGCCCATCTCTAAATGTTTTGAAGATATTACTAGATATGCAATTGAAGTTTCACTATGATCTCTGGATTTCCCTGCTGCTCCTTTAGTCTCTCACTTCAGTGTATGTGTTTCTTGCTCCATCTTTCATGCTAGAGGAATTCCTCAAATATCAAGTGGTCCTTTGCTACCTGTTCATATTTCTGTGATGGGAAGAAAACAGCTGAGTAGGATCTCTGTGGGCCTGATGGGGCCTGTGAATGTCTGGACTCAATGTTTCTTCAGGGGTGTTGAGTGTTGAACTAGTAACAGGCAAACAATGTTGGTGCCCACAATGATCTCTAACAACATACTTATTCCACACATTCCCACAATGACAGACATCCTCTGAACACGTGGAAATGCTGACAGTGCACACCCACACCCACATACAATTTGCAAATGACCATCTGCATTCAGACTGTAAACTACACACTGATATTCAGAACATACACACAAACTCACACACACATACAGACCACTCACTGTCTCAGAGCCCACAGTGACTTGAACTCTCTAAACACACACATGTCAACAAAACACACCTTCACATAGATGCCATAATAGCCGTGCACCCTGTGACCATACAGAATTGCTGAACACACACACATCCACACAACAAGGAACGTGGTCATGCACGTGTGGGCTTGATCAGGAGATTTTTCACACCTCAGCATCAACATGGACACCCTGGGGCGAGAGGGAGAGGCAGAGGACACAGGGACAAAATGTGGGGAGCAGTCAGGAGGCACTTGCAGGGCCGGCTCCATGGCTTAGCGGTTAAGTGCACACGCTCCTCTGCTGGCGGCCTGGGTTCAGATACCCGGCGCACAACAACGCACTGCTTCTCCGGCCATGCTGAGGCCAAGTCCCACATACAGTAACTAAAAGGATGTGCAGCTATGACATACAACTATCTACTGGGGCTTTGGGGGAAAAATAAATAAATAAAATTAAAAAAAAAAAAGAAGGCACTTGCATAAAGTAAATATGATACCTGCAAGGCTGGTTGCTAAGTGACATATGACTCAAGGATATGAGGAGCCAAGAGGATCTGAAATGGTACAAAGGAGGTGACTATAGATAGTTGTATGTCATAGTTGCACATCTTTCTAGTTGCTGTATGTGGGACGAGGCCTCAGCATGGCCGGAGAAGCGGTGTGTCAGTGCGTGCCCGGGAACCGAACCTGGGCCGCCAGTGGCGGAAGGCGCACACTTAACCACTAAGCCAAGGGGCTGGCCCCAACCAGGAGCTTTCAAAGGGTTGCAATGCGACATTTTGAACCTCATCCCTTGGGAACACCCTGTAAGACAAAGGCCAGTTGAATCGCTTGGCACTTGTGAGCTATCCTCTCCTTTCTGATGGCTGCGAGTGTCACCCAGACACACAGGCTGCACTCTGCCAGGGAGACCTTCTCAGGACAGCCAGAAGCTGAGGATGAGTCTTGGTTCCCAGCATCCCAGGCCCTTCCTGACTTGGGACAGCCATGCAACAAAGAACAGAAAAATGCAGATCTAGAAGTAGATACCTTATTTGAGAACATAGACATAAAAGCACTTTTGAAATAGTATTTTGGAATCTATTGGAATATTACACAAAAGGATTATCCACTTTAAGTAGGTTTTACCCTGACTGCGAGGGCAAAACCTGAATCATCCCATGACATTGATAACTCCCTGCTGACTTTAAAGTACAAATAAATAAAGTACATAGTAAAGGAAAAGGAGAGAACAGCATGAAAAAGGAAGATCTCCCTTCTCTCCTCACCTGAAACCCAACCTGTCACCTCAGAAAGAAACTGCTGTCTATATTTTCTATGTCACACAGCGGAGTTTAATGAAAGAAAAGTATTGGTATATTTTAAAGTTTCAAGAGCTCAAAGCAAGGAAACATTAGCGACGCTGCCAAGAGACCTCACTGAGATGCCTGCTCCATTTCGTCTGCTGTCAGGACGTCCTTCTTGGCCCCTCACTTTCTCTGCCTCGCTAGCAAGTCTGTCCGCCATCAGTGCTACCACCAGTCTCTCTCCTGTGCTCTTCACTGCCCTTTCCTCCTTCCTGATACCTTCCTCAGTCGCCAGAAGTTGTTGGCAGTGGAGCTGTGGAATGCCCAGATCAGCTCCTGGAATCATCCCTGCCAAATCTGAAGACTGGCAGGAGTGGGCATGGGACCTGGAGTGCAGATCACCTGCGAGCACACCTGGCGGGGATTCACCTGTGTGACTAGGTGCAAGTTTTTGCAACGCTTTGGCAAGCTTGAAAGGACTTACCAGTTGTCCTGCACTGCTGCAGGCCTGGAGTCCTTGCGGTCTCTCGGGCCAGCAGACCTGGTGGGGCTGGTCCAAGGTGTCCTCCCAGAGGCCCGTCATGGCCAGGATGGGATGGGATTCTAGTAACCGGCCTCTTGAATATGTCACTGGACAGCCTCAAAGGGATGGAGATGCTTAAACCAGGCTTTGGTTTGGACTGGTTCCCACAGTCACGCTGCTTCCTCTGTGAAGACGTGACCATCGTCCTTCTTATCATCCTTCTTTTCCTCTTACCCTACAAAAATAAATCATGAAAGTGGGTCAAATGATAAAAGAAGCCTGCCTTTTTAGGACAATTATACTGGCTGTTTTGTACTCCCCCCCCCCATCCTCTGGGGATAGATCTGACCTGTGTCCCGGGATGTCATCAGGCAGATTTGCATCAAGAACAGAAAGCTCAAGGTCAAAACTCAAGGCTCCTCCAGATCATTTCCCCCCCTCCATCCTGTTAATACCCCCTCCTTGTTTGAGTGTGATTCTATTCTCTTCTTGTCCCTGTCACTGTCAACTGCACAAGTCCTGGCACTCCCCCTCAGGACAGTTGGTCCCCAGTCCTTTACTAAATCCCAAATCCTACCATTTCTGTGTTTTCTGACTACTCATTTGCTTAATCCATTGACCACTCGGTGTTCATAGAAGTTAAATCAATAGTGACATTATCAACCACCCCGTTAGCGACTTACTCCCATATCCCAGATGTTCACATAATCCAAATGGTGATGTTCAAAAGTAAATAATTCAGAAAACATATTCACCCACCACAATTTCCTGATCTCTAATATTTTTATTCAAACACTCATGCAGTAGACACCTGTCCCTCAAGATCAGAAATAATGCCAGATCACCAATCCTCACCTTAATTTCCTCCTACACCTATCAATCCTGGATTCCATGGACTATGATCTCAATAATTTCCTTGGAATAATAAAAAATTCCTTACCACTCATTTATGTTGTAAACCTCCAAACCCAGAAGATCCTGATTATCTGCCATGCCGTAGCTACTGCTGGCCTTATAACAAGCTGAAGAAGAAAAAGCACGAAACATGACCTTTTGGTACCCCTGTAAATACAAAACCATCTGCATCAACTGGGAAGCACCCATAATGCCTGGAAATTTTGTTCTCTTTTTTTGTGTTGGCTCAATGGCAAAAAGACAAGTCAATTTAAAAAATGGGCAAGGGACCAGAATAGACTTTTTCCAGTGAAGACATACAAGTGGCCAACAGGTGTATGAAAAGGTGTTTGGCATCACTAATCATCAGGGAATGCAAATCAAAACCACAATGAGCTATCACTTCACACCTGTTAAGATGGCGATTATCAAAATAACTAAAGATGACAAATGTTGGTGAGGATGTGGAGAAAAGGAACCCTTGTGGGAATGTAAACTAGTACAGCCATTATGGAAAACAGTATGGAGGTTCCTCCAAACATTAAAACTAGCATGTGATCCAACAAACCCACTTCTCGTATATACCCACAGGAATTGAAATCAGGGTCTCGAAGAGATACCTGCACTCTAATGTTCATTGCAGCTAATTCACAATAACCAAGATATGGGAGTAACCGTATCTAAATGTCACTGATGGATGAATGGATAAAGAAATGGAATATTAGTCAACCTTGAAAAAAGAAGGAATTCTTGCCATTTTTGACAACATGGATGGACCTAGAAGACATTATGCTAAGTGAAGTAAGGCAGACAGAGAAAGGCAAATACTCATTCATATGTGGAATCTTAAATAGTCAAACTCATACAAGCAGAGGTTAGAATGGTGGTTGCCAGGGGCCGGGGGATGGAGAAATGGGGAGCTGATGGTCAAAGGATACAAAGTTTCAGTTATCAAGATAAATAAGTTCTGGAGATCTAGGATACGGCATAGTGCCTACAGCTAACAAGACTGTATTGCACACATCACATTTGCTAATAGAGTAGATATTATGTTAAGAGTTCTTACCACAGAATAATAGTAATAAAGGAGGTGAGAGAAAACTTTGGGAGGTGATGGATATGTTTGTGGCCTTGATGGTGGTGACAGTCTCAAGGGTGTATACTTATGTCCAAATTCATCAAGCTGTATATGGGAAAGTATGACATCGTCATTGATTCTTCTGCACCTTGAAATACGCCATGTTCTCATCACAAGAGAAGAAAAATTGTAACTATGTATGGGGATGGATGTTAACTGGACTTATTATGGTGATCATCTCAACATATATACAAACACTGAATCATGTTGTGCCCCTGAAACTAATATAATGTTGTATGTCAACTTTACCTCAATAAAAAAACACAACAGACAAAACCATTTGAATATTGCAAATGAGTTCAGTGAATCCCTGAAACTGCCCCATTCCCATATGAGAGTTACAGGAAGCAGAGAGGATGAAGGAAGATGGAAGAAAGTTGTACAAAACAGTATTCAAATTAAAATCATTTAAGTTGCTATCAGCTCCTTGTGGCAGAGTTCTGTGAGCACTGATCTTCTTTCACATTTTTCCTGGAAAAGCATACTTTCAGATCCAACCCATAATAGTTTCATCTTTGGCTCTAATAAGAAAATTTCAACTTAATAAATAAAACCAAAAGCATCCCTTATGTATGAATAAAGTTAGTGAACTTTACAGAGAAAAGAGCCTATTTGCACAATCTCAATACAGAAAACAGAAGAACTGAATGATGATCGAGTCTCATTCAAGCTTATCTTTGAAAGCCAGTAAAACCAGGTTATCTTTTCAAGGATGTGTGTAGAGCTGTGATCCTTGGAAGATAGAAATAGTGGCCTCCTCTGGAGCAAAGGGCAGGCTTGCTTACTGCCCAGTATAATAAAACTAACACCACCCACCCCGGGGCAAAGGTCAGCAGACTTCCTGCCCATTATCAAAGATTTGAGTTCCTTCAGCTCTGAGTTCTTGCAACCCTCTGCATGTCACCTGGCCCACTGTGTATCATCCTGTAGGAAGTGGGATTTAGTGAACTGGTGCAAATGCTGATACTCTGGCCACTGCCATTGCTGTGTCATTAAGTCCTTTGTCTCTGACCCATGGGTCTCATGTCTTTTGCCAGCATCTATAAGACCATGGTAGGCTAACTTATTGGTTTGCAGGTAAGGGAAAATATCAGGCCTTTACAGTTCCTGACAAGCCCTTAAAGTAACTGGTAGTCTTAGGAACAGGGAGCTATCCAGAACTTATGCATGGGTGGTCTTCATAGAAGACTTCATAAGTCTCTGAAACTTCAGTAAGTCTCTCTGACCTCTTTTACTTCGACCCCAAGTAGAAGGAAAGGCACCAAGCTATTACAGATCTAGGGCTTGTGCAAGCCACCTGGAGACCTAGTGACCAGAAACTTCCCATGGGGAGCAGAGACAGATGGGCATATTTCCAAAATGGACCCATGTGCCTGTCATCCACCAGATAGTACATTATCTTAATTTATGATGATTTGATTCATTAAAATCTTGTGATGGGCCAAAGATACACTTCTAAGAGGAGTGAGGCACATGGCAGTTGTAAGCAGATTAACACATTTGGTGAATAACAAACTCTGAACTAAACTTAGTGTTCTAATCAATTAAAGAGTACAACAAATTTAATTAGGTCAATTAAATGATATTTAATGGTATACCTGATTATTACTCTGCAATAATGAACAAGCAGCTAATATAAATAACTATAATTGGTCTTTAAAATGGGATAGTCAAGGCTGTTTGAGATAAGCTGGAGAGAAGGAAGGGGAAAAATAGATAAAAGATAGCTGCTCTGAAGCTATCTCTCAAGACCCCTAGATCTACATGTAACCCAGGAGATTGAGGCAGATGGCTGTGTGCCTAGATCCTCCTGCACTGTGGTTCTCAGGGATGTCACGGGGCTGAAGCAGCTTCCTGAATCGTGTTTATACGTCCATGTGTACAATACCCCTGACCATGGGGGTGAACCACCATTCAATCATCCCTTACACCCCTCTAATTAACAATTAGATTTCAGAATCATTGTATCACTACATGATAATTTATTCTTCAAACCTGTAGGATGCCGAGCTAAAAGAAAATCAAATTTCAGTAAGATATAATATTTATTAATTTTAAAACATACATACACACAGCAAACCCATTTCTCCCCACCAGTACATACACATATTTCCTGTTAGTATGTGGCTTAATAGTATCCTTGTAAGGAGAGACAAAGTAACCTTAAACTGAAAAAAAGGATGATTTTGGTTCAGTATCTATAGCCCCAATTTGCAAAATCTTCTTTTTCAAGTAGTTCTGCCAAGATTCTAACCAGATATGATCCTCAAGGTTCAACTTTGACTTATAGTAATTTTTATTTCTTTAATTCTAAAGTTCACAAAATGTTTTAGTAGACAAAAGATACCAAAAGCAAATATAGAAATGAGAATGTAACTGATCCTAAACTCTCAGACATTGAGGTGATATTTTCACACCGATCTTTAAATAAAAACAACCTTGAAATAAGCTGGAGAACCACTTGGCTTTTAAGTATTGTCTGCTTTCCATGCTGTAGAGTCTGTTGGCAATATTTTTCAAAGTAAAAATAAAATAATAATATTTTAATGTGAAGCCTATTAATGCCTATACACTAATTTTGTTCAGTGTGCTAGCCATACCAATCTAGTCAAATACCAGGTCAGGGGTTAAAGGTAGAGCCTCAAAATCAAGGCCAAACTTTAGTTGAACTACCTATAGACTTCCTCATTGGAATCTCTTATTCTGCCTCCTCCTGAATGTCCTACTCTCTTGAGGCCCACGTATCTAAGGTCAGAATTTGAATATTAAGCTCCCCAGAGTAATAGAGAAAAGTGCTGGTTAAATTCTTGGGCTAAGTTCTAATCAATGTTTTTTGGAAAAAACAACACACTGTTAACTGGTTAAGGCAAAAAACCCCACACAAATTCTGGTCCCCTTAATAACCATTCTCTAAAATGACAAATGCAGAGCATGACTGGAAACTCAGAAACCAAAAACCTGGAGCCAAATTGGTTTAAGTCTCCCACCTAAAAGTTGTGGCCCAGTGCTTTAGAAAAGTTGTGTGGGCGGTAGGTAAATGATTTTGCACCTTGGTGAAAAGCTTGTGGGAAGGCCTAAGTGGTTGACAGAACAAGGAGACAGGAACATCTCTGGGTTCTAACATCACCTTGAAACCATGGGTGGACAGCTGCGAAGTCCTTAACTGTGCACATCCCCTCCCCCAAGCCTCTTCAGCGGGGGAAGTCAATAGCAGTTGGCCCAGAGAAGAGTAATCAGTCCTAGTCAATTGGTAATCCTGCTTCCCATCTAATTTTGTACGTATACCTCTTCTTTCAATGAGAAGCACAGTCCTCAAGTCCAAGGTTTACCTACAAAATTCTCCTTCACCGCTCTTGTTCCAATCCTGTTTCTGCACACAGGAACATTAGCACCAGAATCTTATAAAACAGAGGACTATCCAATGCCAGAGTCATGCTAAGTCATTAGAAATAAAAGGTTTCTTTGTGAAATTTGCTTTAGTGTGGTTCTTAGAAGATCAGCAAAGAGGCCAGATTCCCATAATACACTGATCAAACATCAGCAATAATCACAGAAACCAAAGACACAGGTCTATGCACAGAGAGCAGTGACGCATCTCCTTAAAGCCCAGAAAGAAGCAAGAGTTTGAAACGTGTTTTATAGTTAAGACAGGGTAAAGGAAACGTTTGCTCTTACTGAGTCTTGTGTTTCCATTTTCTTCAACTGCTCCTAGTTTTTATCACCTACTTCCACCAAACCCACTCCTACATAAATGTACACATTTATACAGATAACACACAAAGTTCAACGCATAAATAACCTTTTATAATGTTTCTCTCTCTCTCTCCCTTTTTTTTCCTCACTTTTAATCTTGGGTAACTTTTAAAACACAATCTACTAATAGTAAATACACATTCGTGTAACAAGAACCATATCACTATCTTGAAATAGCATCAGTGGACCTGAAAGGTGATGGGATAAAGCTGGGGAGGGGCACTTGTTCAATATTCCTTTGAAACACTTGCAAGTCTTGGTCTTGCCTTCTTCTGCAAGGCCTTTCTCAGAAAATGCAGGCAGTTCAGAAGTAAATGATCAGAGCCACGAATCTCTCCTTCTAGGATATCAGCACTTTTGTTGCAAGAGGATGTCATCTCAAGTGCTAGAGCAGCATCCAGTTCAGAATCAAAATGACACTCAGTGCTGGTGTTCCATTCGAGGCAAATCAGCCTCCAAATCATCTGACAGGGGAGATCCTGATACCTGACGTAATGCAATACACAGGGCATGCAGGTCAATAGTGGCCAGAGAAGGCATTCGAGATTCTGAAAGATTTTTGTTCTCTTTCCTTATTAGCCTGGAATTTCGAGCAATGCCCTCCAAGGCTCTGAGTTCAGGGAGATGATTATAGTTCAGTTCAGGCAAATGGACATCTGTCTTTGAGTATTCCCTTCTTTCCTTATTCGCCTGAAGTAGGCTCTTTTCACTAGTGACTGATGTGGTCACATTAATATTATAAATGCTTGATGGAGAATGTTTATTTGGTGTAACAAATGGAATACAATACATCTTGGTTTTCTCAACCACTCTGTAATTCTGAACTCCTGGGATAGTCCCCATTCCAGAATTAACACGGGGAACCGCTGAGAAAGATTGTGCATAAGTGGGGGAATTGCCAGGCCCGGAGTCCTTGTGTGATCCACACCACCATTGCTGCAATCTCTGAGGCTTATTGAAGCCATTGTTCTGATGTGGCTCTGCCCATTGTCATGGAGACAGCTGGCATTTGAAGCTCGACTGACTTTTTCAACTTTTTCTCCATCAATTTTTGATCCTTTTATTTTAAATACTTTAGAATCCTTAATTTTGTGATCAGCCTTGGTATCCTGTACCACAAGTATTTTTCTCTCTTCACCTAAAGAATGATCTTTTTCCTTTTCCTTCTTTCTGTTTTGGGATTTTTTAGATAAAGAAATATTTCTGGCATCTTTCTGTACTTTTAACTGTAGTTCCTGAGAAAACCTCTCAGCAAATCCATCCATATGAAAGAAATCATGGTGCAGGAGCTCAGCACAGAAGGGCCTTTTGTCTGGGTCAACATGTAAGCATTTCTTTGCTAAATCTATCACAACTTCAGGGAGCTTGGGCTAGCGCCTTTCAAGAGGTTCTGTTCCTTGATTTCAGGCAACCTTACTCCAGCAAATGCAGGATTTTTATAAAAGAGCTCCTGATGTCTTGGAATTAGATTACCTAAACACACCATAATATGATATAGCTGATCAATATCAGAATCTCCAGGGGAGAGGGGCTCCCCCATGAGCATTTCCGTTACCAGACAGCCAATGGCCCACACATCAACAGCCTTGCCATACTTGACATCACCAACAAATAGTTCTGGAGCTCTGTACCATCGCGTTGCCACATAATCAGTATAGACCTCCCCAGGAGCTGCCAATGTCCGTGCAAATCCAAAATCACATAACTTGACAACACGAGACTGGAAGACTAATATATTCTCAGGCTTTATATCTCTGTGTATGATATCGTGACTGTGACAAAATCCAATTCAATTAATAATCTGAAACAAATACTTTTGGACTAGTTGGTAGTCTAGTCCATTTGGAAAGAGTTCCAAGTCATCAAGAATTGTATGGTCAACAAATTCGAAGACCAGGTACCAATGCTCTTTTTTGTTACACACTTCCAACAGATTCACCAGATTTTCATGCCTCAATTGTTTTAGTAACTTGATTTCTCGCATAGCAATTTTTTTAACCATTTTGTCATCATCACTTTCTAAGAACTTCTTGATGGCCACAATTCTTCCACTATCTTTATTCCTGTACTTCATCACCATTCCATAGCTCCCTTCTCCAACCAATCCCAGGTTCTCATATTTTTCCATTTTAATTCAAAACCAGTAGGAATTTTTCTTGTGTTTCTTTAAAATCGTTTTGCGTGGAAAGACCCAAATATTTTCAACTTGGAAACAAATTTGAGGTGAAATGCATCTCGCTCGCAGGTCTAAAAGACGCTGACTAGCAAACTAGTAGTTCCAGTGCTGTTACGATTTCTTCTGCAGGCACAGTCGCGGGTCCCAGGTGTGACAGGCAGGGAAGCAGATGGACCTTAGCCCGCCGCAAGCTCACACTCAGGAGGACCACGGGCCGCATGCTGCCGTCGTCAAGGCAACGACCTCACTCTGTCCCCAACCATAGGCACAAAGTCTCCAGAGAGAGAAACGGCCCAGTTCAGATTGCGTCCACGGCAGGCACCAACACCTGTTAAGGCCAAGGCCTTTAGAGAAATTAGCTGGGGTGGGAGGGCATGGCCTCCCACCTCGGAAGATGCTCAGTCCCTAGAAAATCAAATTTCAATGGCTTATTATCTTTGAAGGACCAAGATGTTCTTTCACACTTGGAATCCGGATTAGAGGATAAATCCATCAAATCAATGGAAACAACTTAAGAAATGGACAGAGGGATATTTCATTCATATGTACACAGTTTGCACTGTGGCAAAAATAGAGTTATATTTTTAAAAATTAGAATTTTTTGAAATTTTATTGATATTAAAGACTTTGTTCTGCTTATACTCTCTTTGGTTTACCAAATCAAACTCACTCTTTAACAGGCATTTCTAGCATTGAGTGCTAATAACAGCAGCTTTTTTAAATTCTTAAATTTCCCAGGTCAAAGACCAAGGGCAGATGTCATCGAGAGGTCAAGTCTAATCTACCTGTGGATGTGGCAGCCTTAACTATGGATGTTCAAGCCAGACATTGCCAGCAGAGCCACATCTCATCACCCACAGGTGAGTTTTTACTAGTAATCACAGATACTTGAGGATATAAAAGGAAATTCTTTATTAAGAACCAAAGGTATAGATTCCTATCTTGGGTTCATTACTTTGAATTTTTGACCCAAATCATATATGTATCGATTAGACCATGTTCAATTCTATGATCTTTAGAAGATGCAGCCTACAGCTGAAGAGAAACAGATACGACACCAATATCTTATCCTCTCTGAAGCCCAACTGAGAGGCCCTGGAGTCAGAAGTTTTCAAGACAAGAAAAAGTCATCTTTCTTCGGAACAGAGAGAGTAGAGGCTATTCAAAGATTCAACTTTAAATTGTTAACATGACTTGTTAGAATGTGATGGAGCAAGCAGAATACCTTCTAAGTTTCATGATTTTTCTCCAGAATACTGAGATGGATGACCTTGAAGGCCAGTTTCCCCATTAATGTCTTTATTCAGTGAAAAAATTAATTTCCCTATAAATTAATTCCCATAAAAATGTTGAAAATATCACAGTCTCTGACTAAAAGGAAACGAAACAAATTGAGCAGTTGAATAGCAGTGTAATAAATTCCATACAAGGATCTCACTGCAGCATTATGTATAATAGTGAAACTGGATGTAATCCCAACTCTATCAAAGAAGAAATAAACAGATCATGGTATTCCTGTTCTTTGGAGTACCTCTAAAACATCTAAAAAGCTAAGTTAGAGTGACGTGCACGGATAAGGAGAGACGTCTATGATATATGGTTTGAGAAACAGCAAATTGCAAAATGATGTAGTTATGTAATTTATGTTAAAAAAACTTTGTGTATTTATAAATTCATAGGAAATGTCCAGAAGAATAAGCCGCAATCTCTTAACAATAGTTCCTTCTGAGTAGGGGAGTGAGTTTGCAGGGAAGGGGTTGGAAGGGGAAGGTTTCACTTTACTCTACATAGATCTGTGTAATTTGACTGTTTTTACAGTGTGTATTTCTTTCATAATTAGAAAAATGAGTGATGTGACCGTTTGGTGCAGGGCAACAGTATTATGTTCACCAGTCTCTGTACTGTATGTTACTGCACAGCACGGACTGTAGGAGAAAGCCCAGAGGAGCAATGAAGACAAAGAAGACATGACAGCTGCAAAAAGTCAGTGG
This sequence comes from Diceros bicornis minor, assembly GCF_020826845.1. Lineage (NCBI taxonomy): Eukaryota > Metazoa > Chordata > Mammalia > Perissodactyla > Rhinocerotidae > Diceros > Diceros bicornis. The sequence continues at coordinate 2,496,616 of NC_080763.1, read as the reverse complement.
AGTATTTCTCCATAACAAACCTTCCAGGTGAATGACGGTCAGTATCTTCCACTGCTCCAGCTCTCGCCATGAACCTAGAACCTGCCCAGGGTAAGCCTGAGGACCACGCCCCGCTAGTCCACTCCCCGCCCAGGGCCTGTTTGTGCAGGGTGACTGCCATCAAGCAGACAATGGACTCAGGATGGGGCCTGTGCCTTTGGAGAGGCTGGCAGAAAGGCTCAAAGTGGAACACCAGCCAAGTGCACACACCTGAGAGGCAGAGTTCCAGGAGGAGACTCAAAATGTACCAAGAAATTGTGTGAAGTGAAGGAAGCTACTCGACCTCTCTGAGCCTCATTGTCCCCCCCTGTAAAATGGGTGTCACAGGCCTACTTCACAGAGCTGTTGGGAAAGATACATAAAAGTGCCTGTGACAGCCAGTGTCCACATTATTAACAAGGTCGTATCCGACTTCAGAATAATCGATGAAAAGAATAATTTTGATGAGACCAAAGATGAGATGCCCAGCTTCATAAGCAGCCCCAGCAGCATGAGAATGAGAGGACCTCTGAGTAAGCAGGGTTCTTCACAGCACCACTGGAGAGGACAAACATGGGCTACAACAGTATAAGTGGATGTTGTGTAGTGACTCGTTTAGAGATCGCGGGTCCCTAAAGACACTGTCAAATACAGTTACACACAGTGGCTCCCAGGAAACAACTACAAAGCAATCAATGCAACAGATAGGAATGGGAAGGAGGTGAGCAGAGGAGGGTCAGAGGCACAAAATATGATGGAAGACACTGAACCACGACGAGCGCCCAGCTCTCAACAGCTGCTGTGGTTGCGCCAGGAGCTCAAACGTCTGAGACAGCCATTGTGGGGACTGATGGGAGCACAGTGGTCACTGCAGCCACACCCCAACAGCAGTGCATCAGAGCACACAGACCCCGAGACTTTCCTCAACATTAATCCTTGTTTCAAGATGATGAATAGCCTCATGTTACAATGTCTCCTTCCAACCCTTGTGGACGAGCGTCATCAGAACCCCCTGAAGAAGGCACAGGCCAGAGTAGGATGGAACACTGGGGACGAGCGTCATCAGAACCCCCTGAAGAAGGCACAGGCCAGAGTAGGATGGAACACTGGGGTCTAGGGGAGCGGTGCTGCACCTGACCACACTGACTATCACCCGGGCCTGTTGAACACGAGAGAAGAACCCGAGGATGTGGTCTAACAAGACCTCCCCGTCTTGCCACGTTCAGGGACACTACAGAGTTTCTTGTCCTTCCTTTACAAAAATATTAAGGAATTCATGTGTCATTAATTCATAAAGAGGCAAATTCTTGACAAAGTGACAGAGTCCAGTTTCCATGACCAGGTTTTTCAGTTGTTTTGATAATATCCCACATTCAGGATTTGGAAATGTAACCTATTGGGACATGTAATATAAACAAGGACTTTTTTCATGTGGATCAACGCCCAGATTTTTAGAGACGACATAAACCATGAAAGCTGCTAACCATTCCTCCACAGGTTTCAATAAAACTTTTAAGTTAGTTTACTGATCTCAGGAAAAGAGAATTTGGCAATTCAAGTTTTTTGATTCTGCATTCACGCGTACAGTACGGCCAAGAGAAGGAGCAGAAAAAAATTAACAGGAAAGTCTTGCTTGCATTTTATCTTTTGCAAATAAGCAAGATATTTTATGCTCTGTTCCTTTCACTAATCAATTTTTAAAGAAATATGGTACAACTGACTATCCCTAGGTGTGTTTATCCTGGAACCTTGCCAGAATCCAAAGCAGAGATGTTAAAGCTGATGGGTTTCAAATGCTGCCCAAGTGCTGTCTACTTTGAACATCCCTCTCCCAAAGCTGGACCACTGGTCTCTTCCTGAGGGATCAGAGTCACCACCTGTGTCCCTGAGAGACTGGCCACTCACGCCTGGGCTGAGATTAGGCAATCAATCTAAAGGGCAAAATACTTAAGCTATTATCATCTTAAGGTTGCTGTTTCGGAGGCCTCTGCACTGGAATGGGTTGGTGAAAATAGCCTACTAGATACTTGCCTGGGAATTGGGCCATTCTCCTCTGCTCTCAGCGGCTCCTGGGGAAACCAATCATTAACGTCAAGGATGCCTCAACTTCCACATCTGTGAAAAAGGCAAGCAACAGCCAATGATACCACCCTGCAAAGCTCTTAAGTTGTGCTTGCAAGAGGGGCCACAGCAGCGAATTTCTCCGAGAAGCTGATGAAATGATGGCACTTGGGCTGGAGAAGGCAGAGGGCAGCAGGCAAAGTGGAAAGTTTCTGGGATGTCAAACCAGTTCCCATAAGCAGTTTAGAGAAGCACCTGGCCCTGGACTTGGTAGGAGGCTGTGGAAAGACCCACAGGCACGCAGGTGGGAGGAAGAATCAAGCAGAGGAGGGAGTAGGTGGGGAAGAGGCACGAGCCCGGCTTCAATTTTGGATAAAAGCAGTTGCACGCTGTAGGCCCGCAGCTGCCCATGCAGCCGCCACACCCTCCTAACTCCCTGGTCCCGGTGGGCCCGTCGCATCCCTCCGGGACTCAGTCCACGTGGAGCAGGTGCAGGACCAGAGTCCTGAGCCAACGGCGGTTTGGCCCTCGGCCAAGCGCACACCGCCCTGCTCCTCCCCCCAAGGCTAGGCACCGCCCCGTGCCCAGAGCATCCTGGGAGTTGTAGTCCTGCAGCCCTGCAGGCTGCCGGCTGTGAGCGGTTAAGAGACAACGGTTGCGGTCCCAGCATGTGCAGCGAGGGGCCCCGCCTCCCGCGACTTCGCCCCTTCTCTCCACCACGCCCGCTTTCCACGCCCTGCGCCGCCCCCCGGGCCGGGCTGCGCAGGTTGAGGCTGGCGCCCAGGTGGGGCTAGCCAGCCTAGTGGAAGCCCACGTAGAAACTCCCTGGCCGGTCTGTGAAAGGTAAGTTCACGACCTAAAATGGAAATCCTGGGTGCCTGGGAACCTGGATCTTGCCTTCTCAAAGCCACCTGTCCCGCCATCCCCTCCATCCCTCTGGCTGCCAAGATCCTCCCTCTGGACCCCGTGGTCAGGATCGCTGCAGACTGCCTCTTGGAGCCTGCCCGCCTGAAGCGCCCATACCTTGGTCAGGCCTCTTAGCCATGACATTCATTTATTTGCTGTTGTTTTCCTAGTTTCCTAAAATGGAAGCTTAGATTATTGATTTTAGATCTTTCCTGTTGTCTAATACATGCATTCAATGTTACAGATGTCCATCTTAGCCCACCTTTGGCTGCATCCCACACATTTTGATAAGCTGCGTTTTAATTTTTATTTATTCAAAACATTTTAAAACTTTTCTTGAAATTTCTTCTTTGACTTGTGTTATTTATATGTGTGGGGTTTTTTTGGGGGGGGAGGGTCGCAGAGGTCAGCAAACTTTCTGGAAAGGGCCAAAGAGTAAATATTTTAGGTTCGAGAGTGATGTGGTCTCTGTCTTTACCACTCAGCTCTGACACTGTAGCCCAACAGCAGCCATAGCGAATATTTAAATGAAGGAGCATAGCTGTGTTCCTCTAAAACGTTATTTAGGGATGCTGAAATAGTCTTCTTCTTTTGCTTTTTTCTCCCAACTATTTAAAACTGTAAAAACCATTCTTAGCTTGGGGCCATACAAAAACAGGCAGCAGGCCAGATTTGGCACTGGGCAGAATGTAGTTTGAGAGAACAAAAAAAGAACTCTTGTTTAATCTCCAAGTATTTTGGGATTTTCCGGCTATCTTTCTTTTATTGATTTTTAGTTTAATTCTATTGCAGTCGGAGAGCAAATATTGCATGATTTCTATTCTTTTAAATTTCTTCAGGGTATGTTTTATAGTGTCTATCCTGGTCAGTGTCCTAGGTGAGTTGAGAAGAATGTGTAGTCTGTTCTTATTGCAGGTCTTAGTCCATAGATGTCAACTGTGTCCAGTTGCTGTCCATGTTGCTGTTGATCCAGCTGTGTCCTCACTGCCTTCTTTCTGCTGGATCTGTCCATTTCTGTTAGAGGTGTGCTCAAGTTTTCAACTATGATACTGGATTCATCTATTTCTCTTTGCAGTTCTATCAGGTTTTGCCTCACCTTGTTGTCAGGCATGTACCCATTTAGGCTATCCACGTCTTCTTTGAGCATGGACCCCTTTATCATTACATAATGCTCCCCTTTATCCCTGATAGATTACATAATGCTCCCCTTTATCCCTGATAGATTTCCTTGCTCTGAAGTCTACTCTGTCTGAAACTAATATAGCTACTCCTACTTTCCTTTGATTAGTGTTAGCATGGTATATCTTTCTCCATACCTTTACTTTTAATCTATATGTGTCTTTATATTTAAAGTGGGTTTCTTGTAGACAACATATAGTTGGGTCTTGTTTTTTGATCCACTCTGACAATCTCTGTCTTTTGATTAGTGTATTTTGACAATTGACATTTACAATGATTATTGATATGGTTGCATTAATACCTGTCATATTTGTTGCCATTTTCTATTTGTTGCCCTTGTTTTTTGTTCCTATTTTCATATTTGACACTTTTTCTGACTTGTGGTTTTAATTGAGCATTTTATGAGATTTCATTTTCTCTTATTTCTTAGCATATCAATTATATATATATTTTAAACACTTTAGTGGTGCTGTAGTGTTTGCTTTATACATTTACAACTAATCTAAGTCCGTGTTCAAATAACACTATAATGTTAGACAGGTAGTGCAAATACCTCATAACAACAAATATTCCTAATTCCTTCCTCCTGTCTTTTGTATCATTGTTGTCATTCGTTTCATTTGTACTTAAGCATACATAAATGTTTATACATACATAATCAAATGCATTGTTGCTATTATTGCTTTGAACAAACTTCTATCTGTTAGTTGAATTAAGAATAAGAAAAATAAAAGTTTTTATTCTACTTTCACTTATTCCTTGTCTGATGCTCTTCTTTTTTTAAACGTAGATTCAAGTTCCTGATCTATATCATTTTGCTTCTCACTGAAGAACTTCTTTTAACATTTCTTACAAGGCAGATCTACTGGTAACAAATTGCCTCAATGTTTGTTTGTCTGAGACAGTCTTTATTTTTCCTTCACTTTTAAAGGATAATTTCACAGATTACAAAATTCTGGGTTAGTGGGGTTTTCTCTTTAAACACTTTAAATATTTCACTCCACTCTCTTCTTGCTTGCTTGATTTCTGAGGAGAAATAAGATATAATTCTTATCTTTGCTCCTCATGATGTAAGGTTTTTTTTCCCTCTGGCTTCTTTCAAGATTTTTTTCTCTTATTTTTTATTTTCTGAAGTTTAATATGATATGCCTCGGTGTAGCTTTTGCCAAATGGTGTTCCCTGAGCTTCCTGGATCTATGCTTTGGTGTCTGGCATTAATTTGGGGGAAATTCTCAGTCATTATTGCTTCAAATATTGTCATTATTGCTTCATATTGCTTCTGTTTCTTTCTCTCTCTCTTCTCCTTATGATATTCCCATATGTGTATGTTACTCCTTTTGTTGTCCCACAGTTCTAGGATGTTCTGGGTTTTTTTTCCATTATTTTTTCTTTCATTTTCAGTTTTAGAAGTTTCTATTGTTATATGCTCAAGCTCGGAGAATCTTTCCTCAGCTTTGTCCAATTTACTAATGAGCCCATCCAAGGCATTCTTCATTTCTGTTATAGTTTTTGAACTCTAGCATTTATTTGTTTTTTTTTTTTAGAATTTCCATCTTTCTGCTTACATTATCCATCTGTTCTTGCAGCTTGTCTACTTTTTCCATTAAAGCCTTCAGCATATTTATCATAGTCTTTTTTGTCATTTCCAAGTTTGAAAATTCCAACATTCCTGCTGTATCTGACTCTGATTCTGATGCTTGTTCATTCTGTTCAAACTGTTTCTTGCCTTTTAGCATGCCTTGTAATTTTTTGTTTAGAGGTGGACATGATATACTGGGTAAAAGGAACTGCTGTAAATAGGCCATTAATACTGTGGTGGTAAGGTGTTGAGGAGAGGGGAGGTATTCTACAGCAACATGACTAGGGTCTCAGTCCTGCCGAGCACCTGCTCCCGTGGACTGTGAAGTTTACTGGTGCTTCTGAGGGCTTTTTCCTCGTCCCCAGGCAGGACAGGGTGGCTAAAGGGGGCTGTAGTTGGGTGTCTTCCTTCCCCTACATGGAACACTAGAACTAGCTGAAAATGGATATTTCCCTTCCTCCAGGTAGGTTAGGCTCGGATCAAACAGCATCAGGTTAGTCTCTGGTGAAAGAGTTTAGAACAGAATGCTCTGGCATTTTTCAAAATGTATACTTTTCCCCTCCTGCTGCCAGAAGCATGAGAGTTTTTCCTCCAGTATTCACTGTGGGAACCTGCTAGAGCCCCTGGAGATAAAACTCACAAAAGCATGGGCCCCTCTATGGCCGGGTTCCCCTGGAGTTTTTAACTTTCATACTTGTCCTCACTAAGCTGCCAGCAAATTGTCCATTTCTGCTCAGGTTTTCATACTGGTTCCCAGTGAGAGTTTGCTTGTGGATTTCTACTCCAGTAAGTTGTGATTCGCTGTATGTGTCTGTTTGTTTCTCCAATGTTGGGGCCAGTGGTTTCCCTGTGACCTCACTTCTTTGACAGATCTAAGAAGGGTTGTTGATTTTTCATTTTGTTCAGCTCTTTACTTGTTAGGATAGAATGGCAACTTCTAAGCTCCTTAGATGTCAGACCAGGAACCAGAAGTACCTCATTTCATTTTATGTATCTTCTCTAGGTAATTTCTTTGTGGTTACCGTAGGGATTGTGTAAAACATCTTAAAGTTATAACAACCTATTTTAAACTGATAACTTCAATTAGTTGCAAAACTCTACTCCTTTACCTTTCTATCCTCATCCATTTTATGTTATGGATGTCACAAATTACATCTTTTTATATTTTGTTTCCATTAACAAAGATTTGTAGTTATTTTTTATGCTTTTGTCTTTTACATTCTATACAAGAAGTACAAGTGGTTTACACACCAACAGTACAATACTATAGGATTCTATATCTGTTCATATATTTATCTCTACCAGGGAATTTTATATTTTCATATGGTTTCATGTTGCTGTCTAGTGTCCTTTCATTGCAACTTAAAGGACTCCCTTTAGGGTTTCTTATAGAGCAAATTTAGTGGTGATGAACTCCCTCAGCTTTTGTTTATCTGGAAACACCTTAATTTCTCCTTCAGTTTTGAAGGGCAGTTTTGCTAAATATTTTATTCTTGGTTGGTAGTTCTTTTCTTTCAGCACTTTGAATATATCTTGCCAGTCCCTTCTGGCTTGAAAGGTTTCTGCTGAGAAATCCACTGGTGATCTTAAAGAAGCTGCCTTACATGTGACAAGTCACTTTTCTCTTGCTAATTTCAAGATTCTCTGTTTATCGGTGACTTTGCCAGTTTCATTATAGTGTGTCTCAGTGTGGGTCTCCCTGGGTTTTTCCTAGTTGAAGTTTGAGCTTCTTTCATTTGTATGTTCCTTTCTTTCCTCAAATTTGGGCAGTTAATGGCCAGTATTTCTTCAAATAAACTCTGCCCCTTCTCTCTCTTCTCCTTCTGAGTCTCCCATAATGTCTGTATTGATCTTCTTCATGGTGTCCCATAAGTCCCCCCCCTTTTTTTTGACTCTTCTGACTCAATAATTTCAATATCTTCAAGTTCACTGATTCTTTCTTCTGCTTTATCAAGTCTACTGTGGAACTCTTCTAGTGAATTTTTCAATTCAATTATTATATTCTTCAGTTCCAGAATTTCTGTTTGGTTCTTTTTTATAGTTTTTATCTCCTTTTTGATATTTTTCACTTTCTTCATGTATCATTTTCCTGATTTTCTTAGTTGTCTGTCTTCTCTTTTACCTTGTTCAGCATTTTTTTTTTTTTTTATTTATTTTTTTTTTTATTTGTGAGGAGATCAGCCCTGAGCTAACATCCGCCAATCCTCCTCTTTTTTTTTTTTTTGCTGAGGAAGACGGCCCTGGGCTAACATCGGTGCCTATCTTCCTCCACTTTATATGGGACGCCGCCACAGCATGGCTTACCAAGCAGTGCGTCGGTGCGCGCCCGGGATCCGAACCAGCGAACCCCGGGCCGCCGCAGCGGAGCGCGCGCACTTAACCGCTTGCGCCACCGGGCCGGCCCCAGTTGTTCAGCATTTTTAAGACGGTTATTTTGAATTCCTTGTCAGGTAATCCATTGTTCTCTGTTTCTTTAGGGTCGATTTCTGGAAATTTGTTTTGGTCTCTTGATTGGGCTACGTTTCCCTATTTCTTTGTGTGCCTTGTGATCTTTTGTTGAGACATTGCCATTTGAAAAACAGCCACCTCTTCTAGTCTTTATAGACTGGCTTCATGTAGGGGAAGACTTTCACCAGTCAGCCCACTAGAGATTCTGCGACCTCTCAGAATTTCTCTAGGACGTGTCTTCTCTGGGCTTGTGCATGTGATTTCCCAGTTAAATAGGCTTGCCCCCGTTTCTTCTCACGAGCCTGTCCTCTCTCTTTCCCTGGTGTCTGAGATACTGCAGTCTCCCTGATGCTGCAGCATCTTGATGCCTCACTTTGTTCTCAGTGGCCCCCAACCTGGCAAGCAACTATGCCACTGGTTCTCATCAGCACTCTTAGTCAAGTGAGACAGAATATTCCCTCAAGGAGCCCCACAAAAACTTTCGGCCTATGTTCCGCTCTTCTCTTTTCTTCCTGCAGGAGAAGCTGGGCATTGGGAGTTTTCTCCCAACCACGCCATGCTGTGGGGAATGGGGGGAAAAGCTAGGGCAGGCAAAATGCAACAAGCTTTTCTACCTGCTTCAATGTGGCTCTCTTGGCTCTGTATTAGCCTGGGTGCTGCAGCCTCTTAACTGTTTTCTGGAAGTCTGACAAAGGCAATTTGGTCTGTATGTTGTTAAGTTTGTGTCTCTAGGGGCAACAAGGGCCTGGGTCTTCCTATTCTGATATCTTGCTGATGTCCCACCCTCTAAAGCTCTATTTCTAAATGTAATACACTATACTCCTTTGAACCAAGAACTGATTTTTCTGACTTTGCTGCAACTGAAAATTTATGTAACCATTTCAATTGCAAATAAATGATTGAATTGGGATATTGTCATTCAGCTTCACAGTGGTCATGAGAAGTCATTATCTTAATACTAAAGATACACTAAGAAAAATCCAAGGGGACAAAGCGTTTAGTCCTATGTCTGTGTTGTTGTTGCTGCTGCTGTCTTACAGTCATTTAGACTGTGAGCACAGACTCCCTAGTCAGACTTCCTGGGCTTTTATTCAAACTCTACCACTTACTAGCTGAATGTCCTTGAGCAGGTCATGTAATCTGTCCTGCCACAGCTTCCTCACCTACAAAAAGGGAAGAACAAAATTACCTCCCTTATAGGGTTGAGGATTAAATTATATGCTTAGAAAAGTACCTGACAGAGGGTAAATACTTGTTATTGTTGTTCCTACTATTGTTTTGATTCACACAGAAAAAAATCATTACCTGAGAAAATGAATTTAAAATTGATTTTTAACTTGGGGATAAAAAAATGAGAATTTATGAAATCCACTGCTGTTCTTTTCTCATAAATTCTTCGTTTTCCATTCATATTAACAGAAGGAATAATAGTATAAATAGAATAGTGAAGCAGCTGTGAATACCCAATTATATTTTATTTAACCTAATCTTGAAGTTAGTTTACTTTGCTTAGTATAGGTCAGTGGAATGGATTAGCCAAACACGATGTGTGGCAGGGAAGGAAGTGGATGGGTCAGATGGTGTGAAACACTGGTTGCAAATTGGCAGATGTTAATAACTGTTGACATCCATTGGGTGTTCAGTCACTGCTCTAAGCACTTCACTTGTAGTTACTCTTTCAAGTCTGACACATTCAGGAGTAGATATTAGTATTATCTCCATTCTGAGGTGAAGAAACTGAGGCCCTGAGTGGGTAAACAACTTGCCCAAGATCATACAACTAGTCATTGGCAGAACCAGAATAATCCACGCATGTATCATTGAGAATTAACTTTACATGGTGAAGAAAATAAGAATGTCATTAATTACCATAGAATCTTAATTTGAAGGAATTTACATGTAATCTCTTTGAATCACTAGGATATTGGGGCCAATTTGATATCAGATGATATTTTTCTTAAAGTTCAAGTACATAAATAACTGTATGTGTAAAATTAATGCAGAACTATTTCAAAGAGTGTTTTTTTTACATGGTATGATTTTTTTCCCCCAGAACTCAGTTAATATTGTCAAGATAACTAGCCATTTTTCTGGAAATTGAGGTACATAGTCCTACTTCTTAAATTAGTCTCTCCTTTGAATTGATGTGTTACTAGTAATTTATCATTTGAATGATATGATCTATCTCTTGTAAGAGTCCCTGTAATTGTTTCTTAAGAGTCTTAACTTTGTGTGTGTTGTTCTCAACTGGGGACAGTCCCCTCACCCAGGGAATACCAGGCAGTGTCTGGAGACATTTTTGATTGTCACAACTTGGAGGAGAGTGAGGTGCTACTGGCATTTAGTGGGTTGAGGTCAGAGATGCTGCTAAACCTCCTACAGTGCACAGTAAGCAAAGAATGTTAATAGTATCAAGGTTGAGAAACCCTGGTGAGTGTGTGTGTGTGTGTGTGTGTATCAATGTCATTCTAAAACATAGGGATACAAAAAGAAATTAATTTTTAGATGGTACTTTGTTATCAAATGCAAATGTTATTCTTTATCATTCAGTTATAATTGATCACTTCCAAACAATTGTCACTTGATAACATTCTATAAATGTGTATTGAGCACTTCTTCTTTGCCAGGCACCATGCTAGACACTAGAGGTAGACACCATTCCCGCCATCATGAATCTTAGTATATCCTTCTAAAGGGACCTGAACATTAAGTTTTGTATCAGCCTAGATTAGACTATTTCACAGTATGATATTTTCCCAAAAAAGAAGAAAGGAAATTGGCTGTTGACTTTCTCAACTCAAGATAGAAATATAAAAGTAAATTAAATGAAAATAAATGGAATCAATGAAACTGGTCATTGTTGGCTTGAGTAAGTTGATGGAAAGTGTTGGCAATGTCAAACCACTGATTTTTCTTTTCTTCTGTCCTTTAGGGAGTAAAGTTTCACAGATACCATTGCTCTTACTAAAAGTAGCTGTCTCTTAGGACATAGTGAAAATGACATTTGGAATTTTTAAAATGGTCTCTTCTAGTCCTACTCTTCCTGTTTAGTGACACTGTTAGTGTTCTGCATAATCTGGCAGAGCTAACTTTATGCAGGAATGAAATGAGTATAGCGACGTAAAAGCACTCAAAATATTTATCCCCATTATGCCTGAAATTGCAGCACTTGAGAATAATTCCTTTGGGTAGGCATTATGTCGTCAAGAGTTTTGTATTAAAATGCAGATACTCCAGAGAGAAAAAGAGGGAGAACATAACAAAAAGTAAAGTTTGTGAAAGATTTTATTTTAAATTTTCCTACTTTGGGGATTTAGAAAAGATACTAACTTGGAAAAATACGAGGGGAGAAAAGCAGATTACAATTTACAAAATAGCAGGTACAATGTAAGATACGTATTATACGCTTCGTGTATAATATGTGACATATAATACACTCTCAGTGGTGTGATTGTAGGGGATTTTTATTATTTACTTGTTCATACACACACATATTTTGTTTCTTTTCCAGTTAACGTGTCCTATTTATGTCAGTTTTTTATAAAGTTAATTATTTAGGTCAAAAAGAAAGCACTGAGTCCTCAGGTAGGTTTAAGCTCAAACTACACAAAGTGTTCTGGAGATCTGGAGGGGGTGGGGCACATTTGGGCACACGAGAACATGTGCAGTCCACGAAGGACCTGGGATGGAATCGCGGAGATCTAACTCTTGACACAGCTCCTGTCGAAGTTGAGCATGTTTCCACTGAGCGGGCCATCGAGCTTACACAGGATATAACGCACGCTGGAGATGGCGGTGTGACTTTGTCTTGGGTCGGGAAGGGATGAGAATATTTCCTTGGCAGTTTACAGTTACATTCTGCTCAGCGTGAGCTGTAAAAACACAAGCTCTTTTTCAAAATCTGTGACACACTGACAAGATTTCATGCTCAACATAAGCAACCAAACCAAATGCACAGACTTGTGCCAAACAGTCTGCCACCGTCCTCAAAGGAAGGCTACAGACAGACACACTTCTAACTAAACCACCACATCTAATGGCTGAGAATTCTGCTAATGACATACTTGATTCAAAGAAATGCAATATCAGAACTTCAGAATATAGAAGTGTTTAAGTTACAGCCAGTGTTTGCAGGTTAACAGCTTGTAAAATACTCTGAAATCAACAGTGAAGATTGTTCTCTGCTGCAGTGTGATTATGTGCAATGTTTCCATTTGTTTCACCAAGCATATGTTGAATACCCGCTGTGTTTCATCTGTGCTAAGTTTGAAGCTGGAAAGATGAATAAGCTATGATCTGTGCACACAGGGCTTAGAGTTCAGTGATGGGCACCAGCCCGTATGGTGTGTGTATGATGCCATGGAGCACAGAGGAGGGATGCTGGGGGCATGGGGGTGCTGGGAAGGTTTGGGAGGAGATGATGCTGGAACCGAGCCTTGCCAGACAGACTGGGTGGAAAGGATGGAAGTTTTGAACTGACATAAAAGCACAGAGACATGCAAGAGCCCAGAGTTTTAAAAATCTGCAAATAGGGGCTGGCCGGTGGCGTAGTGGTTAAGTGAGCACACTCTATTTCGGTGGCGCGGGGTTCACAGGTTCGGATCCCAGGCACGCACTGATGCACCGCTTGTAAAGCCATGCTGTGGCGGCGTCCCATATAAAGTAGAGGAAGATGGGCACCGATGTTAGCCCAGGGCCAATCTTCCTCAGCAAAAAATGAGGAAGATTAGCATCGGATGTTACCTCAGGGCTAATCTTCCTCTCTCACACACACACACACACACACACACAAGAAAACGGCAAGTAGTTCCAAAAGATTGAATTGTACTTCCACTTCTGGCCAAGATGGAGTAACATGGACTGGGTTTACCCTCCCATCAGAAACAACTTAAAAAACAGGCACAATGTAGAAAACTCTTGTTTTCAGACCCTGCACACCAGGCAGTGAGGACAGTGACCCCTGAGAGAGGGGAAACCAATGAGGGGAGCCCTGTGGTCATCCTAGCTCACTGCCTGGAGAGAGTCTCCAGGGTGCAGCTTAGAGAGTGGGAGCCCATGTGGAGCCTGAGTGTCCAGGGAGGCCATGGCATCTTCAGTTCTCAGGAAGAGAAGCAGGGAGGGGAGCAGTGCACAGGGAGAGAGCTCCAGAGACCTGCAGAGGCCCCCAGAGTCTTCAGGGGAGTACTGATCATCTGAGGGTGGGGGAGTTACCCGAGGCTCAAGAAAGAACCGTTGGATAGGAGCAAAGGGAATAGTCCTTGAATGAAAAACCTGGTAATTCACAGGGCATCAGATAGAGTATTTAAAGAACATTGCTTCAGTAGTGTGGCAAAATTAGCTCTAGAATAAAGGCCACTCTCATCCTGCCTATCAAAGCTTAAAAGAAGCTTCAAAAAGATGACAGTGTTTCCAAGTTTTTTTAACTGCTTCCCAGAATAAAGCTCAAGAAAATATTTATAGGAATAGAAAAATATCCAGCACCTAAGAAGGTAAAATTCACAATGTCTGGTATCCAGTGAAAAATGACAAGGTGTGCAAACATGCAGGAAAATACGATGAATAATGAGGAGAAAAATCAGTCAATAGAAACATACCCAGAAATGACACAGACATTAAATTAGACAAAGATAGAATTAGTAAAGACATTAAACAGTTATTATAACTATATTCCATTTCTTTAAGAATCTAAAGGAAAGATTGAGCATATTAAGTAGAGAAATGGAAGACATTAATAAACAAACTGAACTTGTGGACATGAAAAATACAATATCTATGGTGAAAAATATACTGGATGGGATTAACAGCAGATTAGACACAATAGAAGAAAAGAATAGTAAAGTTGAATGTGTAGCAATAGAAACTATCCAAAATGAAACACACAGAGAACAAAAGTTTAAAGCAAAATGAGCAGAGCGTCAGTGAGCTATGGGACTTCAAGTTGCTTACACTGTAACCCTGTACCTGAGGCCAAAGCTGATTGATTTATAGGTGGACACCTTGACCATGGCTGGGCCCGTGACTTTCTTCCTTGGGACTGTGAATTTAGGACCCAGAGAGAATCAAGCCAGTGTCACTCTGTGTGACTGAAGCAGGAACACAGAAATCTTCATTGTTTCCCACCAGGTAGACTGAGAAGCAGAAGAAGTTAGTTTATAACAATGGGAGGAAAGAAACAGACATATAGAGGAAAGTAGAGGTGTGATATGGAGGGAGAAATCATGGAGTTTTCCACATCCTGGTTCCAGTTGCTTCTGAGCTTAATTGTACCCCTGTCCTGTTCAGCTTCTTCTTAGATTCCATGAAATATGGTTTTTTGTCATATATAATGAAAAAGGCCTTAAATTATATAGAGGTGATGCATTTGATTTTGGACTCATGATGGGAGTGTTTATGGGATATCAACATGGAAATGTCCAATAGGCAGGTGAACAGACCTCTCTGAAGTTCAGAGAACAAGTATGCACCCCAAATTTACATTTTTATTCTATCCATCTATAGAATAAATAGACTCCCTAAATCTGTAGGAGTATATGAAATTGACAATGGAGAAGATATAGAGGGAAACAAAAATAAAGCCAAGGATGGGACCTGGAAAACAACCACATTAAAGAGGCAAAAAGTGTATCCAGAGAAAGACTGAGAAGCAACATTTATCAAGGTAGGATGAGAGCATAAAGTTGAGGAAATCAAAAGAAAGCAGAATCTAAAGAAAAGGGAAATTGATAATATTGTCAAATTCCTAAAGGACCTAAGACATTCCTAAGCTTTGATTGGCAACCACCAACTTCCTATATTTCTAACCTTAATTCCTTTTTTCTGCCCATATTTACCATACTTGAGTTTATATTTCTGTTTCTCATCTCAACGTGCTAAGATAACCATAGTTATTCATCTCTTTAGGATAGTTTGACTTTGGCAATCTTAACCCTACATTATTTACAATACCTGACAAGGATCCGATCAAAGCAGATCCACAGAGAAGAGCTGAGCCCTTCTCCCCAGAAAAACAATTGCATGCCAGTAGGATTGGGGGAGGCAAGGAAGGAGCTGGAGGAGAGCGTATGGTTTCCATAAGAGGAAGTCAGACCTCATCAATCTATGAAAGCTCTTTTGGGAGCATATATGCATATGGACAAAAGCCCATCAATGGTGTCTATTTAGATTTCCAAAAAGCCTTTCACAAAGTTCCACACAAAAGGCCATTTTAAAAATGGAGTTATCCTGGTATGATGGAGACTGGTGCAATGCACAGGGAAGTTGCTTAGAGACAAGAAACAATGGTTTAGGATAAAAGGGTACTTCTTGGAGGAAGAAGCATGAACACGGGCATTCCCCTATGACTACCTTTGTTTAGTATTTTTATGACTTATTTGCAGGAGGGAAGGCACAATGAAAAGCCCAAGGATATGGGAATAAATTGATGTTAGTATGAGGCTATGTGAGAAGGCAGAAAATATTGAATTGTTCTTTATCGGGGCAAAAATAAAATATTGAACTTAGGGAAAAATAATCTCAAGTATACTTAGAAGTTTCTTTACTCATTCATTCATTACACAGTTATTGAGGATCTACTATGTGGCCAGATATTGTGCTACAAGTTGGAGAGAAAATAATTGAGAAGAGGTTTCTCCCTGCTGTGAGAGAGCTTAAATGGAACAAGAAGATATTCCTGAATCTTGAGAAAAGTAAATTAAAGGTGAATAAAAGGATGTAGCTCACAGAACAGGAAACACATGGAGCTTAGTTTTCTAAGAGTTAAGCTAAGGTTGCAAAATGTAAATATACTCAAAATATTTAGGTAATTCCTAAAAGGCACTGATATGCTAGCTCTGTTAAGGGAAGCTAGAATATTTGGGGCTGCATCCATAATATCTCTATACATCAGGACCATTTTTTGTTGCAAGGGACAAAAACCCAATTCAAAACCAACTGAAAAAGAAGTAAGCCTGACTTCAGGCATAGCTGGGTGTGGAGAGGCAGGAGATGTCACGAGAGCTTGGTGTGGCTCCCTCGCTCTCCACCTCTCAGCTCTCTGTTATTCTGTGTTGGTTTCATTCTAAGAGTTTTTTCACAGGGAGTAAAGGCGGCTTACATATGGGTATGGAAGGTGGAAAAAATTCCAGTTTTCTGTGTTGCACAGCACCTGTGACCCTTTTTTTCCCAGCACCCACGTCAATTCCTGAAAAAGGACAGTGAATGGCCCAGCCCTGAACCACTCACTGTGGCCAGAAAGTTGAAGTATCATTACTGGCCAGGCCAGGGACAGCACAGCTGCCAACCCAAAGAGCCAGGGCGAGGGGGAGCAGTCAGCCTCCCAGAACCACACAGACTGAGAATGAGGAGGAAGTCATTTCCCAAGTAGATGGTCGGCAGACAAGAAGTAAGAGAGAACAACTATCTGCTTCCTCTCTATAAGTCATCATAGACTGATTATGGTTGGGGGAGGAGCCTCTAAGATAATCCCCCTCTCATTCCTGCCTCCTGCTATTCACACCCCTGTATAATCCCCTCCCTTTCAAGGTGGGGGATTTAGTGACTCACTTCTAAAGAAAAGAATGTGGCAGAAGCATGGAACGTCACTTCTGAGATTCGGTTATAAAAGACTGGGCATTCCAGGGGCCAGCCCCATGGCCTAGTGGTTGAGTTCAGTGCGCTCCGCTTTGGTGGCCTGGGTTCACAGGTTTGGATCCCAGGTGTGGGCCTACACCACTCGTCAGCTATGCTGTGGCAGCATCCCAGATACAAAATAGAGGAAGATTGGCACAGATGTTAGCTCAGGGCCAATCTTCCTCAAGCAAAAAAAGAGGAAGATTAGCTCAGGGTGAATCTTCCTTGGCCAAAAAAAAAAAAGACTGCAGGTTCCATCTTGGATGCCCTCTTTCTACCTCTGTCTTGGATTGTTCACTCTGGGGCAGCCAGCTACCATGCTGTGAGTCAGTCCTATGGAGAGGTCCAGCTAAATGAGCTTGGAAGTGGACTTTCTGAGACTGATCATAACCAGGTGTATGAGCTTGGAAGTGGATCCCCCCCACGCCAGTCTTTAGATAAGACTGCAGACCTGGCTGACAGCTCAACTGCAGCCCCATGAGAGAACTGGAGCCAGAGGCACACAGCTAAGCTGTCCCCAGATTCCTGACCCACAGAAACTGAGAGATCAGACATTTTTATCATTATAAGCCACTAAGCTTTGGGGCAATTTGTTAAACATCAATAAATAACTAATACACTGGGGTTGGTACAATAAGGTAATATTTATGTTCTTATGTGCAAATGACCAAAAATAGGTAAATACATACAAGATCAGATAAACAAATCTATTAAAATATCATATGTGTTTCTGTCATGTTTGAATATTTTCTGTGTTGAATGTGAGGAAAATGAACTTTTCCCCCATAGATGAAACTATTGGGTATTATTTTTATCAATAAATAGACTGAATATATAGCAGCTGCATTGTATCTTATTAAATACAAATCTTAAATCAAGATACAGTAATTACAGCATTCTGTAGCTAAAGTCTAGACTACATTATTTGGCTGTGTTCTGGACTGTTTCTCTAATTTTTTTGTGGTTCCAATGAGATTTTCAATTGTAATTGGAGGTTAAAAAGAATCATTTTGCCAAGTTTCCTTTGACTCCTTGTTTAAAAGATCTGGCACGGATCACCATGAGGGAAAGGTCCGTATGAGGTCAACATGACTTTGTCTTTGAGATCTGTTTACGTCTTCGTGTTGGTAGTTACCTAAGTACCTCTCCCTGATGAAAAGTCTAAAAAAATCTCAAGGGAAAAAGAAAGAGGACTGAGTCCAATATCAAAAGGATGTTTATTAAAGCCAATTTTCTTTAGCAGCAGCCTTGCAATAAAATAAAATATTTTTAAATGTATAAATTCATAAGCCTGGGTATAAACCTAGACTGATGTAGTTCCATAAAAATTATCAAGTTGTAACCTCTAAAAGCTAAGGAGGTAATAGAACTGTTGATTAACCTCAACTGAAGTGCTTATACCTGCTACTATATTCAGAAGTTAATAGCTACCCGGGGACATTTTTAACTTACATGTGACGTTGAGTAGGGTTTTCCTCTGATGATCTCCCTCGTATTTCAGAAAATTCTAATTAGCAACTAATTACCATTGCACCCTGTCATCACACAACCCTCATGTTGCTGCTGTAACTTTATTTCTTCAAATAAGACAGAGGGAGGCTCCAACAAGTTCTGAAGCTGCTTTCGATAATTATATAGCACAGAGAACAACACTACCTTTGCTATTATTTCTGTAAGATATAACTGTCTCCAGACAACCAGTGCGCTCAATGTAGAGCCAAAACAATGTTGGTCTGCTTGTGTATTTGGGAGACCAGTGTCTCACAGTGAGCCTGTGTTATGTTTCCCACCGTCTCATAGGGAAGGTTATATGTCTCCAGGTTTTCTTGCAAGGCACTGGAAGCAGGGCCCTTTACTTGGGATGCATTGGAATTCAATGAATACTTAGAATTCATTACTCATTACCAGTTAACTCATTTTATGGTGCAAATTTCTTCATCCTAACCAATTCTCACTCACGTGCATAGAAAATTCCATGTTTTAACATATAGTATTACATTTGGTTGAGTTTTTTTTTCTTTTCCTTCCTTATATAACTTTCAACTACTGTAGAGGAATGTTTTGAAACTATTTAATTGTTGTTGTTGTTCAGTCCTCTGAAGCTTAATGAGGAAAGTTGTATGAATATACACATAGTAATGCAAACATACTCCCTTATTGCCTAGGTGCTAGGTAATGCCCAAAGTTATTGAGCCCAAGGAACTGAAGTCGTGTTTGTGATGATGGATGCTTTGCAGAGAGCCAAGTCTATAGAAGCTGGAGAAGAAACAGAACTGATGGTTCCATCTTCTCTTCCAGAGACAAGAACTTCGACACCCCAGGGCCCTGAGAGGTTTAGATCACCCTGCAGCTGTTGCAAAGCTAATCTGGTGCCATTATGTGGAAATGGAGGGATTCTGTGCACCACCACCCTGATTTCACATTGGAAAGCCAAGGGTTTTTTATTCCAACTCCAGACAATTCCACAGAGAAGCGGTTATTACGTATGATTATTTGCCTACTTAAACTACAAAAGTTTTCTATATATAATAGCAAAGAAAGAAACCATAAAGGAAAGACTGATAGATTTTGATACAAAAAAGGGAAAACATTTCCAAGTAAAAAAAAAATACAGTAAATAAAACTAAAAGGCAAATGAAAATAATGGAAGGTATTGGCAAAATGTATGGCAAAGGATTAGGGCTAATGTTTTTAATACACAGTTCTTTTTAATCTCTATAATTACAATTAAGTTTCTTTTTCTTTTCCTTTTCTGGGGATAGTGTCTAGAGGCATTCAAAATGGTCCAGCACTTGACATACTGTTGTAGGCTATCTTACAATACAGCCTCCAGCAATACCAGGCTGTCCTGAGCCCCTGGTATTAGAATTGTCTATCTTTATACCAAGAAGGGAGGGACAACACCAGAATCCACATGTCGCGTGTGCCCAGGTCAGCTTCAAGGAGTTCATGCCGTGAGACCTAAAGTTCTTATGAGATTGTCTAAAACAAAAAAACATATCATCTGGGCCTGTGGTGCCTCCATGGTTGCTAAATGTGTCTGTGACAGGATCAAGTATGCTTTTCTAAAGGAGGAACAGAAAATCATTGTGAAAGTGTCGACGGCACAAGCACAGTCAGAAAGCTAGATTTAAAAATGGAGATTTTTTTGAATAATAAAAATAAAATCAAAAGCCTTCTAAAAATTTAAGTTTCTTCTGTTCCTACATCATGGGAAAATGGATGGGCATATTTTCACCAAATTGGGAGATACATTTGGGGTGACCTGACTTAAAATATAGCGTATGTGTTGTACAAGAGGTCCATTTGGGAGGACCCTGGGGAAAACCAAGGGAGTTGGGCAGTGCTGCGTTAGAGCAGCTGGACCTGAGGCTCAAAGCAAGGCCCTTGGGAGTGTCCATTGGGTCAGACATACTAGCTGAAGTATCAATGGTATTAACACTGGCTAAAGCATAGAGTGTTGTGAGGACTCAATGAGATCATCCATGTAAAGTGCTGAACTCAATGCCTGGCACATTCACTCACTGATTCATTTGCTCAGTAAATTTTTATTGAGTGACTGCTGTATATCAGGTGCTCTGTTGGGTGCTAGGGATACAGCAGTGATCAAAACAGACAGCCATCTCCACCCTCTTGGGGCTTACATTCTGCTTAGGTTCCTTTTTTCTAAATTATCCAATTTGCTGGCATGTAATTGTTCATAGCAGTCTCTGATAATCCTGTGTATTTCTGTGATATCAGTTGTAATGCCTCCTTTTTAGTTTAAATTTTACCTATTTGAGTCTTGTCTCTTTTCTTGGTTAGTCTAGCTAAAGTTCTGTCTATTTTATCTTTTCAAAAAACCAACTCGTATTTTTGGTGATCTTTTCTATTGTCTTTCTAGGCTCTATTTCATTTATTTATGCTCTAATCTTTATTATTTCTTTCCTTCTGCTAACCTTTGGGTTCGTTTGTTCTCCTTTTTCTAGTTTTTATAGTTTATTGAGGCATAAAGCTAGGTTGTTTGAGATTTCTTTTTTCTTAGTGTAGCCATTTGTCACTTTATACTTCCCTCTTAGAACTATTTTTGCTGCATCCCATACGTTTTTGTATGTTGTGTTTCCATTTTCTTTGACTCAAGGTATTTTTTGATATCTTCTTTAAACTATTGATCATTCAGAAGTATGTTGTGTAATTTCCAGATATTTGTGAATTTTCCAGTTTTCCTCCTGTTACTGTTTTCTCGTTTCACACCTTTGTGTTTGGAAAAGATAGCTGGGATGATTTCAGTTTTTTAAAATTTGTTAAGATTTGTTTTGTGGCCCAACATTCTGTCTATCCTGGAGAATCATCCATGTGTAAGGAAGGAAAAGAAAAATGTGTATTGTGCTGCTCTTGGATGGGATGTTCTAGACAAGACTTGTTGTTCCTTTTGGTCAATAGTGTTTTTTCACTTCTGCTGTGTCCTCATTGATTTTCTGTCTCAATGATCTATCCACTGTTGATAGTGGGGGAATGAAGTCCCCTCCTACTATTTTATTACTCTCGATTTCTCCTCTCATTTCTGTTAATTTTTACTTTATATAGTTAGGTGCTCCGATGTTGAGTGCAGTATATTTACAGTTTTTATGTCCTCTTGATGAACTGCCCCTGTATCAATATATAGTGACCTCCTTGTGTCTGGTGAACAGATTTTGACTGAAAAATTATTTTGTCTGACATAAGTATAGCCACTCCTGCTCTCTTTTGGTTACCATTTGCATGTTATTTAGTTCAATTTCTTCATTATTACTCTATGTATGTCCTAAAAGCTAAAATCAGTCTTTCGTATGTAGCACAATGTTATATCTTGTTTATTTTGTCTGTTCAGCCATCCTGTGTCTTTGATTGGAGAATTTAACCCATTTACCATTAAAGTAGTTATTGGCGGGTTAGGACTTACTATTGCCTTTGTGTGTGTGTGTGTGTGTGTGTGTGTGTGTGTGTGTGTGAAGATCAGCCCTGAGTTGACACCTGCTGCCAATCCTCCTCTTTTTTACTGAGGAAGATTGGCCCTGGGCTAACATCCATGCCATCTTCCTCTACTTTATGTGGGATGTCTGCCACAGCATGGCTTGATGAGCAGCGTGTAGGTCCACGCCCAGGATCTGAACCTGCTAACCCCGGGCCACCAGAAGCAGAGTACACGAACTTAACCACTACGCCACCAGGCCAGCTCCACTATTGCTCTTTTTTGGATTTTCTGGTGGTTTTGTAGTTTCTTTCTTCCTCTCGCTGTCGTCTCTTGTGATTTGTTGATTTTTTTGTAGTTCTATGATTTGATTCTTTTCTCATTATCTATTGTGTATCTACTAGAGAATTTTTCTTTGTGGTTTCCATGAGGTTTATGTAAAATATCTCCTACCTATAGAAGTGCAACTTAAAGTGATAACAACTTGACTTTAATTGCATACAAATCTGTACACTTTTATTTCTCCCCTCATTCACATTTTATGCTATTGATGTCACATTTTACATATTATTATATTGTGTATCCAATAACAAATTACTGTAGCTATAGTTATTTTAATATTTTTGCTTTTAACATTCATACCATAGTTAAAAGTGTTATGCACCATCATTACAGTGTTGGAATATTCTCAATTTAACTATATGTTACCTTTACCAGTTAGATTTATACTTTCATATGCTTTCATGTTGTTACTTAGTGTTTTTTCATTCAACTTGAAGAACTCCCTTGAGAATGTCTTCTAAGGCAGGTCTTGTATTGATGAATTCCCTCAGCTTTTGTTGGTCTGGGAATGTCTTCATCTTATCTTCATTTCCGAAGGACAGCTTTACTGAATAAGGTGTTCTTGATTTGCAGTGCTTTTCTTTCAGCACTTGGGATAGGTCACCCCACTCCCTCCTGGCCTGCAAGGTTTCTTCTGGGAAAACTACAACCCCTTTAAATGTGATGAGTCACTTCTCTCTTGCTGATTTCAAAATTCTCTTTTTGTTTTTGACTTATGACGATTTGATTATAATGTGTCTTGGGGTAATATTCATCATATTGAACTTGGTGGGGTCCTTTGAGCTTCAAGAACTTGAATATCTATATCCCTCTCAAGATTTAGGAACTTTTCAGTCATTATTTCTTTAAATAAGCTTTCTGCCCATCTCGCTCTCTCTCTTCTTCCTCTGGGACTTCCTAGTATGCGTATTCCTTCCCATGGTGGTGTCCCATAGATCTCATACACTTTTTCACTCTTTTTCATTATTTTTTCTTTTTGATCTCCTAACTGGATGATTTCAAATGATGTTTTTGAGTTTGCTTATTTTTTCTTCTGCATGATAAAATCTGCTGTTGAAGCTCTCTCGAATTTTTGGTGTTGTCATTATACTAGGATTTCTGTTTGATTCTTGTTTATGATTTCTATTTCTCTATTAATCACCTCATTTTGTTCATTCATTATTCTCCTGCATTTGTTTAGTTGTCTGTCTGTGTTCTCTTGCAGCTTATTCAGCTTCTTTAAGATGACTATTTTGAATTTTTTGTCAGGCAGTTTGTAGATCTCCATTTCTTTGAGTTAGGTTACTGGAACTTTGTTACTTTTGATGGTGTCATGTTTTCCTGATTCTTTATGATCTGTGTAGCTCTGTACTGTTGTTAGTACATGTGAAGAAGCAAATACTTATT
Source organism: Diceros bicornis minor (assembly GCF_020826845.1). NCBI lineage: Eukaryota > Metazoa > Chordata > Mammalia > Perissodactyla > Rhinocerotidae > Diceros > Diceros bicornis. Next base: position 2,473,160 of record NC_080763.1, on the reverse strand, counting down.
CAAGCCTTACAGACTGGGTTCCACTGGTAAAAATCCTTCTCTTGTCAGGTCCGTGGTCTGATGGGTTTGCCTCCAAGGTCACAGTCAAGCCTACTGGAGATGGGTCACGTGGTTGTGGCTGGGTCCACAGTGGTGTCCATGATTTGTGGGCCTGTTACTAGGGTCTTGGGCAAGCTGAATCCTGTCTGGCCCCTCAGTGGATAGGACTGCATCCAGGACCTTGGTCAACAGGGCTGGCTGGGACAAAGGTCCACTTCAGGGTTCACATTTGAGTCTGCAGAAGGTGGACCTGTTTCCAGGTGTGTGGATGGTTAAATGGTAAATCTCTTGTCAGATTCCTGGGATGGCCCCACCAGGACACTAGGTGGATCCCTGGGTGGCAGGACTAGCCCAGTGCCACAGCTTAGAGGTGTTCTAAATAAGTCACAGGGCTCCTTCGGATCTGCAGCCAGATTGAGGTCTTCAGGTCCTCCTTAGAAGGCACAGATGGGGTGCCTCCTACCAGGTCCCTGGGTGGGCATGTCTGCTCCCTCACTGCTGCTGAGAGGGGTTGGAGCCACGTTACAGGACTGCTTCAGAACCCATGGTTGGACCTAGGTTAGTGGACCTGCCTCCAGGGGCACAGATGGGCGTGTCTCCCAGCAGGTCCCTGAACAGGCATAACTGCTACTGGAGTGTGGCTTGGATGGATGGGAGCCAGGTTACAGGGCTGATTCAAGATCCACTTTTGGAATGATGTCCGTGGGCCATCCTCTGGGGACATGGATGTGTGTCTCTCCCACTGGGTCTCTGTAGAAACTTGTCTGCTCCTGGAACGTGGCTGAGAGAAGCTGTAGCTTGGTCATAGGCCACTTCAGGGTCCACAGCAAGGACCAAGGCAGACAGGCCTGTTACCTAAGACAGAGAGGCGTAACTCCCTCTGGGTCTCTTGGTGGTTGGTGCTGATGGCAGGACCAAAGCCAAATGAGGCTGTAGCCAATTCAACAAGGGAACGAGGCTTTTAGCATGGCTGCAGCCAGGGATATGGTCAGCAAGCCTGAGACCTGGCTGTGGGGTTGCCTTCTCAAAGAAAAGTCCCTCCCCGGTCTTGGGCTCCACCAGTGTTTCACAGCTGCCTACTTGGATCTCGAAGCTCCCAAAAAGGCACTTTTGTCCATAGATGGCTGCCAAATTATTGTTCCTATGGGGAGACAAGAGGAGGAAACGTCCTATCCACTGTCTTGCTGTCATCCCCATAGGTATGATCCTTTCGGTTACTGTGGGGATTACATAAAACATCTTATAGTGATAACAATCTATTCTAAATGGATAACAACTTAACTTCAATTGCATACAAAAACATTACTCCCTTACATTTCCACCCCACACTTTATGTTATCACTTTCAAAATTACATATTTTTATATTTTGTATCTATTAACATAGTTTTATTGTTATAGTTACCCTCTGTGCTTTTACCTTTTAAATGGTATACGAGAATTTTAAGTGATTTTTGTTACTGTTATCACAGGATTCTGTATTTGTCTATATGTTTACCCTACCAGAGAGCTTTCTATTTTCATGTTTTCATTTTGCTTTCTAGTGTCCTTGTGTTTCAAGATGAAGGACTCTTTTACAATTCTCGTAAGGCAGTTCTGTTGGTGATGCTCTTCCTCAGGTTTGTTTATCTGGGGAGGTCTTTATCAAGTCTTCATTTTTGAAGGACAGTTCTGCTTGATATAGTATGCTTGGTTGGCAGGGTTTTTAAAATCTGACTGCACTTTGAATATATCATCCCACTCCCCTCTGGCAGGCCTGTAATGCTCTTGCTGAGAAATTGCAGATAGTTTTATAGGTCTTCGCTTGTATCTGCTAGGTCCCTTTCATGCTGCTTTCAAGATTCTCTCGTCTGGGACCTTTGTCAGTTTGACTATAACGTGTTTAGCTGGGGCCTTTTAAGCTTCTTGAGTTTGGATGTTCATTTCCTTCTTCAGATTTGGGAAGATTTCAGCCATTATTTCTGCAAAGAAGCTCTCTTCCCCTTTCTCTCTCTTTTCTCTTTCTGGGACTCCCATATGTGTATTGATCTGATTGATGAAGTTGCAAAAATCCCTTATGCTTTCTTCATTTTTCTTTATTCTTTTTGTTCCTGTGACTCAAGGATTTCAAATGACTTATCTTCAAGTTCACTGATTATTTCTTCTGCTTGATGAACTCTGGTGTCCAGCCACACTTGTGAATTGTCCAACTCAGTTATTATATTGTTCAACACAAGAATTTTTTGAGGTCATTTTTATATTTCTTTACTTGTTGGATATTCTGATTTTGTTCATGAATCATTTTCTTGATTTAATTTGTGTCTTTCTATGTTCTGATGTAGCATGTTGAACTTCTTTAAGGCAATTATTTTGAATTTTTTGTCAGGCAATTCATAGATCCCTGTTTCTTTAGGATCAGTTTCTGGAGATTTATTTTATTACTTTAATTGGGCTTTTTCCTGCAGCCAAACCTGGACACAGTTCACAAGCAGAAGCCTTGTGCTCTCTTTAACAGTTGGGGGCAAAGGAGGGAATGTGGAATTGTAGGGTTTCCACTTCAGCTGTCTGTCTGTGCTGGCCCTTCATCCTTGGCAGGTTCCTAGGTGTGATTTATGGTCTCTGAGAGAGGGTGGGACAGAGCTTCAGGAGTGGGTTCTGGAGCCAGACTGCCTGCCAGACTTCCAAATCCTGGCCCCACCCATTAGAGCATTGTGACCATACATAAACTCACTCATCATCTAGGAATCTTGCGAATAATTGTGCTACTTCAAAGAGGAAACAATACTACTTGGCAGATGGTAATCCTTTCTGATTCATTCATTCAAAGCTATTCACTCATTGAGCAAGCAATATGAGGATAAAGAGATGTCTCCATCTCTTTATTTTTATTTTTTATTTTTATTTTATTTTTTATTTTTATTTTGCTGTGACAAGCTCACAGTCACTGGAGCCACAGACACAGACATGTAGACTCCAGAGGGTGTGAAAAGATTATAGGAGAAACACAAATAATGAGGTAGGAGAGGCAGGGTGGTGGATGAGAGGCAGGAGGTAACTCAACTGCAGATGGGACATTTGGGCTGAGGTCAGTAGGATGGTAGGATTGCTACAGTTAGAGATGAGGAGAGAGCCCCCACTGTGCAGATGAAGACAGGAAGGCACGGCATATTAGAAGAAGAGAGGGGATCTAATATGGTGGCCATATAGTGGCCTTAGATGATCAGGGTCAGGGAGTGGGCACAAAGCAACAAGGCCAGGTCGGCCCCTCTGTAAGAGGACCCATAAACTAAGGATAAAATTTGGGCTTTTATCCCATAGGCAACAGGATACCATGTGATCAGGTGGTCATTTGGGAAGTTTCCTCTGGAGGACTTGAGCAGTTCCAGCTCGGGGCAGGTCACTGTTACAACACACAGTGGGGAAGCCACAGTCTTTATGATAACAACAAAACCAGCTGTAACCACGTGAGATTTCTTATTGTACAAGAAACTTCAAAACCCAAGGATCCCAGGATATGTTACAGTCCCTGCTAACATCTGTCCTGCTTAGCACCCTCTACACTGTGTCTGAGTCGGTCCTCACACCAGTGCTGTGAGGTGGGGACAATCAGCTCCTGCTTAGAGCACGAGGTCACACAGCTAGGATATGGGACAGTTAGGATTTGAGCACTAGTCTGGGGAGGTCCTGAGCCGGCCTGCCTCGCCGTCTTCTCATAAGAAAGGGTGCTGTCCCTTCACAGGAAAGTGTTCCACAGCTGCAACTACTTCACATTCTACAGCGTGCTGCTGGGCCTGGGGGCCTGCCTCTCCAGGCTGCTCAGCAGCTGCCTCGAGGGCACGTGGCTGACTGCCCTCCTAGACAAGGCCACCATGCAGAATGGCTGTGAGGGAGCAGACGTGGGTAAGTGGCCCATCCCAACTGGCCACACGTCTGGGGAGGGCTGGTCTTGCACCTCTGTAGAAGCTTCCTGGAGGTCAGGTATCAGCAGTTCACAGTTCACACTCTTCACTTGTGCTCAGAGCTTATCTTCCCGTGGAGGCTATAAAGCTGAGTGGGAAAAACATCCAACCCAGTGGTTAGAAGGGAGTTTAAGTCTACTAAGTAACCAGCACTTTTGACAGACCTTTGAAGTGTAATGGAGGGCAGAGAGAGGTAGCGGGATTCTATCTGAACAATTAGAAGTTTAATTTATGGATGCATGGCTTAGAAATTTTTGAGAAAGAATGCCTCTTAGATTTAATGGTGTCAGTTGGAAACTTATTTAGTCAAGAAAAATGGTCTGTTCAGTTGAAATACTTCAAAATCAGCCATTTCTGTGCAGCAAAAGGTAGTTTTTCTACTTCGGGCCCACGTCTATTCATGCAGTCATCCATTTGTCATGTGACTGATGCCTTCTCTCTATTAGCCACAGCAGCTCCCAGCCCCTTTGAGATTCAAATTCCTCACAAGATGGATGGACTAGAATGTGATCTCTATGAGCCCTTCCAGCTTTTTGTACCTCATTTTCTAGATTCTCAGCAAAGACACAGGCACCATTTAGGAACAAATTGATGCTGGGCCAGCCTGTGACCTACTGCCTGGCTTGACTTGCCTTCAGGATTTTGGGGGCTCTATGTGGACCATTATCACACCAACCCATGCTCATCAGCTTTTCTCGCATCCTGACCACAGGCCACAGGCTGTCAAATACTGGGGCCTAAATCAGTCAGCAGTAATGCCTGCTGTTTGAATCCACACTGGGGTTGAACTCCAGGACACAAGCACGCTGACTTCCCTGGTATCCCTGAGATGCTTCAGGTTCCCCCTCCCCTGCCCCCTTTCTCCACACTCCACGCCCTGGGAGCCCTTCTACCTGGGAGATCAGGAGGCTTAGCCCCCTGTCAGCCTGGCCATGGGACCCCTGAAGCCTTGTGTCCTTGCCCTTCCAAATAGGCCCTTCTCTTTTTCCTGGAAATGAACTCTACCTCTGCTAGCTGAGTCCTCCATCCCCCATTTCTTGGAGTCTCTGTCCATATTCCAGGCTGCAGGCCTGCTGCCCTCCAAGATGGGGCTCAGTTTTGCCTAATCTGCCCTGTTGCTCACCAGAAGCTCTCTAGGTCACCAACTCCTGCCCCCTCAAGGCTCTATACTGTCTACTCCCACCCCTTCCACCCCTATTCCTCTGCTCTGACTTCTCCTTGGAAGCCCATAGCCATGTCTTATATGTGGACATTCAGTGCCAGTCAGGACTCAGCTCATTTCTGTTCCTAACACTGTAGATACCCAGCTCTGTGGGACAACCTCAGATCCCTCCAGCCATCTTCATGTCCCCGGGAGTCCTGGTCCAGCTTCTCCTTTCACATGTCACACCACCCAGAAAGCTTTTCCAACAGCCTCTGAGAAGAACAGAGACAAGCTGCCCCTTCCCCTGGTCCATCTACTCTGATTCTATCTTAGGTTCCTGCCTCTCAGCTAGGTCCAGGATGAGGTGGCTCCTGCTGCAGACTTTGATCCATAACCCTAGACTGGTCATCCTCAGAAAATCAAAACCAGGCCATGGTTCCTGTGAATTTACCCAGATTCTGCAGACATGGTTCAAGAGCTGACACTGTCCTCCAGCATCTGCTCCAAGGCCACTCCAGGATGTCTGCCCCCTAGAGAAGATGCAGACTACCCAGAAGTTGTCCCCTGCAGTGTGATAGAACGTCACAACCACTGTCCATGCAGATGGCATACAGCACTGACTACTCGGGGCTGGCCACGAGCTGAGCTCAGCTGGGCTGAGTGATCAAGTCTTAGGTCTATTTCACTCCCTCGGCAAAAAGATCAGTACTAGTGAAGAGTTCTGTTGATCAAACTTTGCCCAATGATTTCCACCATTCATGGGTAGGAGCAGCCTCAGGGAGTTGCATGTTAAGAAGCACTTAGTTTGACTACATGGCAGAACTTTGTTTTACTGAAGAAGGTGATAAATTATCTACATCAGGGCCTTTTAACTGTGTGGCTCTATTTTTCTCTGGAAGAAGTATGGCCTCAACCCAACAAGATTCCCATTGCTTCCTCCTTTCTATGTCTTATAGTGCATGGGATAGAACGTAATTTATGATCCCATCCTCCAATCTGGTAGGGCAAGCAGGAATACACTGAGCTCTCTCTCCCTTTGCCATTGGGATGATGAAAGGATCAGAAGTGACCTGGCCTTGGTCACGTGGAAGACACACAGATTCTCTCTGACAGGGTGGAGTCACCTAGGAAATCCACCTGTCTGAGGAGGCAGAGATGGGGTGGATAGGCATTCTATGTGGGGGACAAGAAGAGCAGAGGTGTGGGAGGAGGAAAGCCCTGGGCATGTTTGAGGAGGGTGATCCATCTGGTGTGTTGAGTTTAAGAGTGTTGGAGGCTGGTTAGGCCATTCTGAGAAGGCCAGAATGCCAGGCTGGGAGGCCCAGGGCTTACCCAAATTCTTCACATTTCAAGCATAAGGTCTGTGATGTCCTGGGACCTGTTCAATGTCTGACCATTCAAAGTCACTCACAAAGCTTGCGCAAGAGCTATGAGGACCCACCAACACGATGAGGGAAGTCCTGTCCACCTCGTGAGTCCCACAGCCACTGAAATTCAGTAATCATTAGTGAGCACCTATTGTAAACTCAGTCGTGTTGCTAGGTGTGTTTTCCTCTTTTAACTTAATCCGCACAACTAAGCTTTGTCATTCTGCTTTCAGAAACTGAGGAAACTGGGACTCAGAGTGTTGGGATCCCCACACCACCAATTTCTAGTTGTGTGACATCCGCCAAACTACTTTGCCTTTCTGTGCTCCTTTTACCATATATATAAATAGGGAGTGATACCTACCACATCCAAAATTCTTCTGAGGACAAAACGAGTTTATGCATTCAAACACTGTCAATCTAGTATGTGACATGTCCTACACTCCCCATAAATATCAGTTATTGTTTTTTGTAATGTGACACTTTGTGGTGATCTGATGACTGTCTTCGCACCTCTCACTGTTCTCCCAGATCCATGAAGAAAGAGGCCTTCTCCAGTTTTACTCACCATTACCAAGTACGTGCCTGTAACGTGGTAAGATCTTGGAATGAGTAAAAGAACAAGGCTATGATGAATGAGTCTTTCAGCCATGAATTCAATACTGAAATCACTACTGGCATCACGGACAAGTGAGAACGAGAAGAAGATCAGGAACACGGGGTTCTGGTCTGAGCTCTGCCACTAGCACAAATCTCAGTTTCCCTGAATGAGAACTAGTGCTGCCATCACAGTCAGTGCTCCTCACTTGCATCCAGCCAGTGCTTACTGAGCACGTGCTACATGCATTTGCCATTCCAGGGACACAGGACACCTAAGGAGATGAGGTCCTGCTGCAGCACGTGGCACAGGCCTCTCTTGCAGCTCCTGCTGTGATGGTCTCTCAGTCTCTTCCCTGGACTGCTTGTGAGTTCCTCAAGGGAAGCGATCAGGTCTCTCTCATTCATGATGGCATTATGTATTGATAAAAGGTACAATCCCTCAAGACGATGTCACAATTTTAAACACACATATCTAACAGCAGAGCTCCCAAAACATATGAAGCAAAATCGACAGAATTGAAAGGAGAAATAGACGGTTCTCCAACAATAATGGAGATTTCAATACTCCACTTTCAAAAAAGGATATTACAACCAGACAGAAAATCACTAAGGAAATAAAGAACTTGAACAACACCATAATCAACTAGACTTAACCTTCCACCCAAAACAGCAGAATATGTATTCTTCTCAAGTGCATATGGAACATTCCCCAGGATAGACCATATTTTAGGCCCCCAAACAAGTCTTAGCAAATTTTTAAAACATTGAAATCAAATAAAATATAATTTCTAATCACAGTGGGGTGAAATTAGAAATCAAGAACAGGAAGAAAACTGGAAAAAATCATAAATACATAAAAATTAAACAATACAGCATTAACACCCAGTGGATGAAAGTTGAAAATATGAGGGACACTAGAAAACACCTTGAATAAAATGAAAATGAAAATACAACCTACCAAACTCATGGGATGCAGAAAAAGAAACGCTCACCGGGAAATTTATAGTTGTAAATGCCTACGTTAGAAGAAGAAAGATCTCAAAACCATAACCTAACTTTACACCTTGAAGAGTAGAAAATGAAGAGTAAACCAACCCTGAAACCAGCAAAAAGAGGCTTATAATAAATATAAGAGCAGAGGTGAAATAAAGAACAGGAAAACAAGAGGGAAAATCAGTCAAATCAAAAGTGTTTTCTAGGAAAAAAGCAATAAAATTGGCAAACTTTTAGCTAGACTAACCAGCAAAAAAGAAAATGGATAAAATTATTATAACCAGAAATGAAAGTTGGATATTACTACCGACTCTATGGGAATAAAAATGATTATAAGATTGTACAGTCTTCTTTGCCAACAAAGAAGCCCTCCCAGCCCTGCGTGAGGGGGTGAACTCTGCTTTTCCTAAGGACTCGGTAATGGTCTCCCCCGGGAAGCTGCCTTGCAAGTACTGCTGATTCTCCTGAGGACCTACACCCACCAGCCCCATTTGCTACTAGACCTAGTAGCCTCAATTCCCAGCATGTCCCAGAGACTGAAGTGTAAAATATGACCCATGAGGAGTTGTGCTACGTTCCAAAATAGCTGCATCCTTTCCCCAGTGTATACAGAAACAAATCTAGGAAAACTGTGTGCAAATGGCTATTAAGGGGTTTGGATAATGGTGGAAGGAACATAAAGTTGGATCCGGTCTAATTTATTGATATGAGCCCACTAAGCAGAGATTCTCTACTCTTTGCTGTGTCTTGAGAGGGCACAAAGAGTTCCAGCAGTGTCATTGGTTGCCGGGAATACACTAAGTGAGGCTGACCTTCCTTGGTCTCCTATAGAAGAAGGTATCCAAGGCTTAGGTGATTGGAACGTTAGAGTGTATTTATCATGTAAGACATGCCTACCCACCCCAACAGGGTCCAGAGGACACACTTGCACTACTACTGTGGAAATAAATTCATGAGGGCAGCCCCAGAGTCCGTGAAGAGCTCTGTGGCCACTCTCCTCTTTAGGGCAGACATTACAGTGGAACTGCTGCCAGTGACCTGGGATCTTGATAGGCAGTGAGGACACTTGGATCCCGGGGCAGCAGAGACCAAGCAGAGGCACTGAATCTCAAGAGACAAGGTGGTTATGGTTTCTGTAATGGATAGTGGAGTCAACGCAATAATGAGAATCCATTTGACTCACAGAAACCTATGGTGGTAGCTAGTTGATCTGAGTGTCTGTAGAGGGAAAGAGAAGGCAGTCGATGAAATTCTTGATCTGTGTAAGAATGGTTCTAGATCAAGTGAACAGAAGTCTAACTTGAATCACTGAAACAGTCATGGCCCTTCAATCATTTCCCACCCCTGAGCCACTTGACAGATACAGGAGCCCTGGTGTGAAGGGGAGGCTGATTCCCTTGAGTAAGGATCTAGATATACTATTTAAAATTAAAACGGTTAATCTTTTCCCAACCTTCCCCCAAAGGATGTACAGCCTTTTGTGATGGTGACCATACATTAGGGAAAAGGAAATAATCAGAATTATAGGGATTATTGAATACAGGTTCTGAAGTGACACACTAATTCCAGGAGACCCAAAACATCACTGTGCTCCATGAATCAGAGTAGGGCTTATAGGATCAGGTGATCAATGTAGGTTAACCCAGATCTGTCTCATAGTGGGTCCAGTGGGTCCCTGAGCCCATCCTATAGCTTTTCCCCCAGTCTCAGAATGCTTAGTGGTAATTGACATAGTCAGCAAATGGCAGAATCATGAGACTGGTTCCCTGACCGGTGGAGTGAGGGCAATTACGGTAGGGAAGGCCAAATGGAACCCACTAGAACTGCCTCTACTTAGGAGAATAGTAAAATAAGAGAAATACCGCATTCCTGGAGGGGCTGCAGAGATTAGGACCACCACCGAGGACTGAAGGACGCAGAGGTGATGAATCCCACTATATCTGCATTCAGGTCATCTCATGGCCTGTGTATAAAACAGATGGATCTTGGAGAAGGATGGAGGATTGTCATAACTTAACCAGATGGTGACTACAACTACAGCTGCTTTCCCACATATAGTTTCATTACTTGAGTCCTGATACCTCGTATGCAGCTTTTGATCTGGTAAATGGTATTTTCTTTATCTGTTAGGAAAGACATTAGAAATAGTTTGCTTTGGCCTGTCAAGGCCAGCAATAAACCTTCAATGTCCCACCTCAGAGTGTAGCAGCTCTCAAGCTCTATGTCATAACTTAGTCTACAGGGACCTTGATCACCTTTCTCTTCCATGAGGCATAACACTGTTCTGTTACTTTTCTGTTTTTTGGGAGCTTTTTTGGTGAGGAATATTGGCCCTGAGCTAACATCTGCGCTCATCTTCCTCTATTTTATATGTGGGATGCCATCACAGCACGGCTTGATGACCAGTGCGTAGGTCCACACCCGGGATCCGAACCCGCAAACCCCAGGCCAGCAAAGCGGAGTGCGTGAACTTAACCACCCACCACCAGCCCAGCCCCTGTTCCGTGACATTTTTGACATCATGCTCATTCAACCTAGTCAGCAAAAGTAGCAGCTGTTTTATTGGAAGACACTTGCATGTCAGAAGGTGGGAAATAAATGAAATGAATCAGGGGCCTCTCGCCTCTGTGACACGTCTGCGAGTCTAGTGGTGTCAGGCATTTTGAGGTGTCACTTTTAGGGTTAAAGATAAGTTGCGGCATCTGGCCCTTCCTACAAATGAAGAAGAGGCATACTGCCTAGTGCGCCTTTGTGTATTCTGGAGGCAATATATTGCTTATTTTGGTGGGCAACTCCGGCTCTTTTACCGCATGATCCAAAAAGCTGCTAGTTTTGAACAGGGCGCAGAGCAAAGAAGGCCCTGGGGCAGGTGCAGGCTGCTATGTAAGCTACTCTGGCATTAGGGCCGTGTGATCCAGCAGATCCAATGGTGATTGAAGTGTTGGTGGCATTTGGAGATGTTGTTTGGTGCCTTTAACAGCCCCCTAAGATGAATCACAGCACAGACCCTTAGGATTTTGGAGCAAAGCCCTACTGTCCACTGAAGACAACGGCTCAGCTTTTGGCTTGCTGCTGAGCCCTAGGAGAACTGAATGCATAACCATGGGCCACCAACTTAGCCCGTGACCTGGGATGCCCGTCATGAACTAGGTGAGGCAGCACCCCACCGTCCCATGAAGTGGTGTCTACGAGGTCAGGCTGGAGCAGGGCCTCAGGCACAATCAAGTCACATGAGTGTGTGTACCCAATGTCCGTGACCCCAGCCCTGACACATTCCCTTCACTCTCCCAGACCACATCTATGGCCTCACGGAGAATACCTACAATAAGTTGACTGAGGAAGAGAAGACTCAGGTCTGCTTTATATATGGTTCTATGTGATAGGCAGGCACCACCCAAAAGTGGACAGCTGAAGCATTACAGTGTCTGTGTGGGACATCCCTGAAAGAAAGTGACAAGCTACAATCCTCCCAGGGGGCCCAGACTTAAGCAATGCACCTGGTGGTTTATTTTGCTTGGAGGGAGAAATGGCCAGAGATAACGAGTCAATTTCAGTTCACAGAGGCACGATTGGCTGGCTGGTCAAGAGCTTGGAAGGAATGTGATAGGAACATTGGTGGCAAGGAGGTGTGGAGAAGAGGCATGTGCCTATACTTCTCTGAATGGGCAAAAAAGGTGAATTTCTTTGTTTCCTATAAGAATGCGCACCAAAGGGTAACCTCAGCAGAGGAGGATTCTAATAGTCAAGTGGACAAGATGACCTGTTGTGTGGGTACTGCCCAGCTTCTCTTCCCAGCCACTCCTGTCGGCGCCCAAGGGGGCCATGAACAAAGTGGCTGAGAGGCAGGAATGGAGGTTATGCATGGGTTTAGCATCGTGGACTTCCACTCATCGAGGCTGATCTGTCCACAGCCACTGCTGAGTGCCAAATCTGCCAGGAGCCTAGACCAAAACAGGGTCCCTGATAGGGCACTATTCCCCAGGGTGATCAGAAAGCAACCAGCTGGCAGGTGATTACAATGCACCTCTTCTACCATAGAAGGGGCAGTGTTTTGCTCTTAGTGTGTTAGACACCTACGCTGATACAGATTTGCCTTCCCTTCACACAATGTTCCTGTTAACTACCATCTGTAGACTCACAGAATGCCTTATCCACCACCTTGGTATTCCACTCAGCATGGCTTCTGATTAAGGAACTCACTGCCCATAAATGAAGTGCAGCAGTGGACCCATGCTCATGGAATTCACTGGTCTTTTCCTGTTCCCCACCATCTGAAGCCGCTGACTTGAGAGAAGAATAGGCGTGTGAAGACGGAGTTACAGTACTACTACCTAGGTGGCAATACCTTGCAGGTTTGGGGCGGTGTTCCCCAGGAAGCTGCTTATGCTCTAAATCAGCGTCCATTATACAGCACTGATTTTCCCATAGCCGGGATTCACAAGTCCAGCAATCAAGGGTGGAAATGCGAGGGGCACCGTTCACTACTACCACTGTTACCCCTCATGATCCACTAGCATAATTTTTTTTCATGTTCACGTGACCTTATGCTCTACTGGTTTAGGGATCTTCATTCCAAAGGGAGAAAACACATTGATTTCTTTGGACTGGAAATTAAGACTGCCACCCAGCCCCTTACGGCTCCTCTTGCCTCTGACTCTACAGGCAAAAGGAAGAGAGTTTCCATGCAGGCCGCGGTGATTGATCCTGATTACCAAGAGGAAACTGGACTGCTGCTCCACAATGGAGGTAAGGAATACAGGAGACTCCTTAGGGTTTTCTTAGTATCACATGCCCTGTGATTAACGTCAATGGAAAACTACAAGAAACCAGTCCAGGCAGGACTAGGAATGGCTGTGACCCTTCAGGAATGAAGGTCAGGTTCTACCACTGAAATTGAAAAGGGTTTGCAAAGAACCACAACCAGCTGAGGTGCTTGCTGAGGCAAAGGGAATATGAAGTGGGTAATGGAAGAAGGTAGTTATAAATACCAGCTATGAAAGGGTGACTACCTGCAAAAACATGGAGTGATTGTTATATTTCTTCCTTATTCAGGTATGAATAAGTTTGAGTACTTTTGTGTATTTTGTACATTAGTTAAATTTACATAAGTTTAAAAAAGCAGTAAAAGATTGAGTGATATGTACCATTGTGCAAACGTGATTCTCTTATGGATGACTGTAAGTGCACTTTTGACAAATGGATGCCCAAAGGTGCAATAAATTGTCGCCCTTCTGCTATATCATTGGGCACAAGGGTTATTAAATGTTGCTACATGCAGGATCAGTTCTCAGGAGCCTCATAGTCCTGCAGTAGAAACCCTGCGGGCACCCTTGACTACCTCCTCATCCTGATTAGACATGGGAGCTGGCGCTTCTCTTTCTATTTGGAGGTAAAGTATAGTCTTCCCTATCTTTCCTTTAGCAAATCACTTTCCTGGATGGCTGTGCCATGTCAGGAAGGGCCTGGGCTGCTGGGAACCAGGATGTATGCTCAACACCAGCTTGCACTGTAAAGGCCTCCCTGGCAGAGTCCAGCCTGCTGTGTGTCTGAAGGACAATTGCAGCCTTCTGATGGAGGAGGATAGCTCAGAACTGCCAAGCAGTTCATCTGGGCCTTGTCTTACAGGGTGTTTCCAGACGTGATGTTCAAAAAGCCACGTGGGAACCCTTTAGTTCCTGGTCATGGGGTGGGTTCTCAGGGTGAGCTCAGAGCAGTGTCTGTTCACCACCAGATGGGAAGCACTTCAGTATTTTGATTGGTAAGACTGTGTCCATTCATGGCCATGGATCATCAGTGTGGTGGCATTCCCTCAATGGACCTGCCTACACCCTCCCCTCTCATGCCTCATCTTTCAAAGCTCCCAACAGGAAAGGTTCACAGCCCCCATGACACATAACCACAGCACAAGGCTGTGGAAAATAACACAGCCATCCCAGGGGGCTACAAAATCTATGGGTTCAGGCCCATCTAGCCCTTTAGGACACGTCAGTAAAATCATGACTGAGTGTGTAAACTGGCGAATGTCAGAGACCATGGACTTCAGAACCACACAAACCCAGAAGTCACCTTGGCATGCAACGGAGAGGGTGGCAGTTTTCTGTGGCCAAATAGAGGGACCCATAGCCTGGGAAATGAAAACCCGTCCCTGATCCACCAGATCAACTCCCTCAGGGAAGAGTGGCCACAATGTACCTGACAGAGGCTGGGGCCTCCAGGACATTTCCTCCTGAAACAGCATTACATAAGTACGTGCAGGGATACTGGAGAGCCTAGTGTGTAGGCAGCATAGACATGATGGAAGGAGGCCCAGATGTAGCCTTAAAAGCTGCATCACAAATCTTCGCCTGTGGATAGAAAACAAGCAGGAAAAGGAAGTCAGAGACCTGGACAAGGATCCCAGGAGGATTCAAATCTAGGTCAGGGGTGAACACGGAGCCCCTAGAGGGGCCTGAGGAGGGAATGTCCTGCCTGCCTTTAGACCATTTACAAGTGACCTTCCTCGGGTCTTGTCCTCTCCCCGTGCACGTTTGTCTTGACATGAGTACAGCCATGTTTGGCCGCTCCATTGACCTATAGCCACCAGCACACAAAGAAATACAAAGCTGCTTTCTGTGCGGTGGGAACTGGCCTTTTCCCGGGAACTGGCCTTTCTCCCACGGAGGGAGTTGCAAGTTGTAACAGTTCAAGGCTCTTGGAGCGTCGTAGCACGGGAGGGACTGGCCATCTGTGCCGGGCTAAGACGATAACCAAAGAAAACAATGCACGTACACAACCACTGGGCTGGGACGTTAGCCAAGGGGCTCAGTGCACGTACGCCACTGATAACTGTTTTGTGCATGGGAACACTAGATGCTTGCTCTGTAAACTCTGTAACTGCTTATATAAATTGCTGGAAGCTGAGACCTGGTGAGCGTTCCACCTGTGGAAGGGACGCCTTGCCCAGGATGTGTGATCCTTGCCCAGCCGTGTCGATTGACAGGACTCTCCCGGCAGTGGGGCGTGGATGTTGTGAGTAATTGATTTACTGTGAAGTAACTGATTTGATGTGTTCTCTTTTCGGTCAACCTGGTGTTTCTCTTTCCGGTTGATTTGTGTCATTTCCCTTCAGTCGATCTGGTGTTTCCCTTTCCGATCGATCTGATGTTTTTCCCTCTTATTATATGACCTATTCGGATCTGCTGCTATCTCAGCCGATGTGGATGTTTTCCCTTTCCAGTCGAGCTGGTGTTTTTTCCCTCTTATTATTTGACCTATTGGGATCTGTTTGCGGACTATCGCCTTTACTATCCTCTATATAATAAAATATACCTTCAGTCCATTTGTTTGGAGTGGAAAGTGTCTTTTACGTCTCCGATCTAATCCCCGAACCTCTCATAACATAATTGGCGCTGTGAGCAGGATTCGATTAAGGAGATGCCTTTCCTATTCAAACGAAAGGTAACTGAAGCCAAGGTGGAAGAAATTCCAGGATGGGAGGACCCTCCCTTTTGCACTCTGGCTGGGGAGTGGGCTCGCAGGTCAGGGTTATGTGAAGCTTGGGATGCTCGTCTGAGACGATTTGAACCGTTGGATGTGACCAAAGCTTTGCAGATGGTGGAAAGGAAAAAGAAAGATGATGTTTCTTTTTTGGCACGGCGAGGTTGGTGTTTGCTGACTGCTTATCGTCGGGCTATAGAAGATAGGGATAAGATACAGAAAGAGAAGGCACTCTTGGAAAAAGAAAATTCAGATTTGCAGTTTTGCTTGGCTATGATTCAATGTCAATATCATGCACTGGGAGATCAGGCTCGTAACTACCAAGCTATAGCAGAAAAGGCTGCTGTAAGAGTTGCCAAATATAAATATAGAAAGAGGAGAGGAAAGGTAAATGAACGAAAAGTTCATATGGCCATAGCATCGGCCGGTCCTAAGTGGGACCCGGACACATGGGATGGTGATATCTGGGATGATGATTCTGAAACTGATTATGAGGAAGAGGAAAAACCGCCCAAACGCACAGAGGCACGTCCTCTTCGCCGTCGGCGGATGGAAATGGATGGTAATCATTCTGTAAGGAAAGATGTGATTGAGGATTTTAACCAACAAGAAATTTCTGATATTTTAGCCCGGGCTACACAAAAGCCTGGAGAAGCCATTATAACCTGGCTTGTTCGCCTATATGATATGGGCGCTACAGGAATTAATCTGGATGCAGGAGATGCTTTTAAATTTGTAATTTTGTCCAATGATCCAGTAATACGGGGAGCTTCCAGAGATTGGAGCATGAATGCTCACTCCCCAAATGATCGTGGACAAGGCACTGATGGTACAACTTTATTGGCTCTTGCAGTAAAAGGAGCTCAAGATAAATACCCCACGGAGGATATGTGGCCAGACACTAATAGATCGTGGTATACTTTAAAATATTGTGTCCAAAAGATGAGAGAAGAAACCATGAAACGGGCTGTGTTTCTGGGGTGTGGTGAAGCTTTAAATGAAATGACTTTAAGTGTCCAGGTGCGACACAAGTTGATAAAAACTGCACCTCCGGCATACAAGCAAATAATTACAACCCTTCTCATAAATGAAACTGAAAACCCTATAGCAACACTAGCAGATAAGATTATGCAGCTAGCAGACTTGGGAGACTGGCAGACAACTGAAAACTCTCCAGGAAGGGAAAAAAGGAAAACATTCTTTAAAAAGGATAAAATGACTTGAGGTGATATGTTTTTGGCCCTACTCCGGGCAGGAGTACCCAAAGACCAGATTGATGGAGTTGACACTAAAGAATTATGGAAACTATATAAAGAAAAAGGGCTGAATGTAAAACAAGTGAACAGAGGGGACAGTATAAAGAATGCTTCCAACCCAGTGCCTGCTGCACCTAGTGCACTGCCTCCTCCCTCGGATCCTCTTTTTGCTGACTTATGTGATTGAGGGGAAGGCCAAACCTCTGTATCGATTAGTGCCACTATAAGAAAAGATATTAGACCACATGTACCAATTAAAATATTTTGGAAGAATGGATCTACAACTAGTGTGCAGGCACTTATAGATACAGGGGCGGAGGCCACCCTTATCTATGGGAATCCAACTAAGTTTCAAGATACATCAATTCTGATAACTGGATTGAGAGGAAAAGAAATCCAGGCAGTTACCACTAATCTTTCTATGCAAATTGGGCAACTACCCCGGCGCACATATCTAGTTATGATTGTGCCAATACCAGAATATGTAATTGGGATTGATATTCTGAAAGGATTGACATTAAATTTGGCTGATGGACAATACCAATTTGCTATTAGAGCTTTGTCTTTTCATATTAATGCTGTAATTGTGGGATGTTTGCATCATGAAGTAGAAATTCCACCTGCCACGCAAGTGGTCAATCAAAGACAATATCGCATCCCTGGAGGACAACAAGAAATATCTGAGACCATAGAAGATTATTTGGCTGTAAAAGTCCTTCGCAGAGTAACTACAGCCTGGAATAATCCTATCTGGCCTGTTAAAAAAGGTGATGGGACATGGAGAATGACTGTAGATTACAGAGAGCTAAACAAAGTGACTCCGGCTATTCAAGCGGCCGTCCCTGATTTGATTACTGATATAACAGAATCTCCTGTTAAATGGGGTGTCTCATATGACCAATTGACTGAAAAACAACAAAAACATACCTGGTTTATGGATGGTTCTGCCAAAATGATATCGGGCTCACGGAAATGGAAAGCAGTTGCCTATAACCCATCCACCCAACAAACAATTGTCACCACCGGAGATAATATGAGTAGCCAATATGCTGAACTTTATGCGGTGTATCAGGCACTTCAACAAGAACAGGGCCAACAATGTCATATATATACTGATTCATGGGCAGTGGCACAAGGTTTGGCAACGTGGATGCCACAATGGAAAAAATATGATGGGAAAATTAATGATAAAGAAATATGGGGAAAGAAATTATGGGAAGACATATGGTTATGGTGTCAAAACACAATTGTTACTGTATTTCATGTTGATGCTCACAGTTCTTTAATTTCTGCAGAACGAAAGCATAATTCTCATGCTGATGAGCTGGTGCAGATTCGTGCAACGCACAACCCAGGCTTAGCACAATGGGTCCACGAAAAGAGTGGACAATTGGGAGAACAAGCTTCATACAGGTGGGCACAACAAAGGGGAATCCTTGTCACCCATGATGATATTGCCACTGCAGTACAACAATGTCAGTTATGCCAACAATTAAAAAAACAGGGAGTTCCACATCCCTACCAAGGTCATATCCAAAAGGGATTATTTCCCGCCCATACCTGGCAAATAGATTTTATTGGACCATTGCCAAATTCTTGTGGATATACTTATGTCTGCACTGCTGTTGATACATATTCTGGTTATTTATTGGCTATGCCAGCTAAAGTGGCCACCCAACAGAGTGCCATAAAATTATTAGATACAATTAAGTTATATTATGAAACACCAAGGCAAATTCAGAGTGACAATGGTTCCCACTTTACAGGTAAGTTGATTCAAACCTATACCAAGGAAAATTATATAGAATGGATTTATCATATACCTTATTACCCCCAAGCTGCAGGCCTCATAAAACGAATGAATGGATTGCTTAAACAACAATTGAGGAAACTTGGTCATGGCTCATTAAAGGGGTGGCACAACCATCTAAGTACTGCTCTAAATATGTTAAATAACAGGCCACTAGGCCCTAATGAGACTCCTCTGTCAAGGTTGTTACCAGCAAAGATTACAGAAGTGGCAGCCGCCACCCATGAGCTTATGACCTTAACCTATTGGCCCCTGACGCAGTCTGCTAAACCGCCTTTTCGTGCCACGGCCGAAGCGGCTGGATTGGATTTATCTACTGTTCATTCTATTCAATTGCCCCCTAAGAAGCAGTCTATAGTCCCTACTGGGATAGGGGTACAATTTCCCAAAAATACCTTTGGTTTGTTAAAAGGACGCTCTGGACTGGCAGCAAAAGGTATTGATGTACTGGGAGGAGTCATTGATCCAGATTACCAAGGAGAAATAAAATTTATATTATATAATGGTAGTGACACAGTACTAACTGTAGAGTCTGGGGAACGAGTGGGACAATTATTGGTGCTTCCCCTCTTGACTCCAAATGTGTCACAAGGACAGCCTCCAAGTGAATTAACTAAAAGAGGAATGCAAGGATTTGGGTCTACAGATGGATGGAAATCTGGAGCAAAGGTGTGGGTGACACATCCACCCAATGTGGCTCCCCATGCCGCAGAAGTAGTGGCCCAAGGGCCCACTGCAACACTCATAGTTATGTATCCAGGAAATGAACAGTTATATCATGTTCCTAAAGATTCTGTTTCTTTGCGTAAATAGATATTCCTGCTGTGTTCACTATGCTGTGCTGCACCTCCATGTCTGCTGCAGACCTACACACCAACTAATGCCTCTGTAGGACAACCTTTGACCCTCTACTGTTAGACCAACTGCTCTACACCAGTGGGACCTATAACCTGGACTATGAATGGCCGAGAAATTTGGTCTCAGAAACATCAAACAATCTCTCGGTACAAGCCTATATCTGATCAGTCACACAAAACTAGTTATAATTTCTCTATTACCCTGCCTTCTGTTACCCTCCGTGATGGGGGCTGGTCTGGACTTCTGCAAGCTAGTTTGTTATGCCTAAGTGTTACCTTATCTAATGTTATCTTTGATGCTGTATATGATTTGCAAGATCAAGTTAATAACATTTCATATTCTAAGGGGTTATTTGATTGGCTACCTTGGGGTTTGGGTCCTTTATTGCGAGATAGTTTTATAATTATTGTAGTCATTGGATTTTGGATTCTTGGATGTGCCTTATGTGCTTGTGTACAAAGTTCATTGTCTGTGCATATGGTGTCTTATGGTTAATGGAGACGGCCACGGCCGAATATATCTTGACATGAGTACAGCCATGTTTGGCCGCTCAATTGACCTACAGCCACCAGCACACAAAAAAATACAAAGCTGCTTTCTGTGTGGTGGGAACTGGCCTTTTCCCGGGAACTGGCCTTTCTCCCATGGAGGGAGTTGCAAGTTGTAACAGTTCAAGGCTCTTGGAGCGTTGTAGCACGGGATGGACTGGCCATCTGTGCCGGGCTAAGATGATAACCAAAGAAAACAACGCACGTACACAACTACTGGGCTGGGATGTTAGCCAAGGGGCTCAGTGCACATATGCCACTGATAACCATTTGTGCAGGGGAACACTAGATGCTTGCTCTGTAAACTCTGTAACTGCTTATATAAACTGCTGGAAGCTGAGACCTGGTGAGCGTTCCACTTGTGGAAGGGACGCCTTGCCCAGGATGTGTGATCCTTGCCCAGCCGTGTCGATTGACAGGACTCTCCCGGCAGTGGGGTGTGGATGTTGTGAGTAATTGATTTACTGTGAAGTAACTGATTTGATGTGTTCTCTTTTCGGTCAATCTGGTGTTTCTCTTTCCGGTTGATTTGTGTCATTTCCCTTCAGTCGATCTGGTGTTTCCCTTTCCGATCGATCTGATGTTTTCCCCTCTTATTATATGACCTATTCAGATCTGCTGCTATCTCAGCCGATGTGGATGTTTTCCCTTTCCAGTCGAGCTGGTGTTTTTTCCCTCTTATTATTTGACCTATTGGGATCTGTTTGCGGACTATCGCCTTTGCTATCCTCCATATAATAAAATATACCTTCAGTCCATTTGTTTGGAGTGGAAAATGTCTTTTACATCTCTGATCGAATCCCCGAACCTCTCATAACAACGTTTTGATATTTTTACATCGTTTTCCCCACTTACAGCTGATGCAATTCCAGAGGTTGAACTAGAAAACTACAAGTTCCTAAAATATGATCAAAAGAAACCTCACAAGAGAATCAGAAACTATTCCCTCTTCCTCCAGAATGTAGAAAGGCAGCCCCTGCCTGTGGCACGACATGGTCCTGGGTAGTGCTGTTTTAAAGACACCCACATTTCAGTGGTTGTTGCTCTGCCTATGAAAGTACCTTCAACCTTTAAATCCCAAGAGAATGGGCAGCGGGCCGTGTCTGCTCCTGGAGCAGTTCAATGATACTGAAATGAACTTGTCCTCTGACTTAGGGGGACTTGGGAGTGTCCCCACTGGCCAGGGAAGGGGCTGGTCCTTCTCCCACATACAATAAGCTGATGACCCAGAAGAGTTCTTGATTCAAGGAGAAATGTGAGATTCTATGCCTCCCTTACATGCCTACAGAAAGCGACAGAACCACACCACAACTCCCAGGCTATTAAAGGGAACAGGACTTTAATATAATATTCAAATATGGCATTTATTATTTACAACATATAACTACTGTCCCTCCCCAATGGGTGACTAGATGCTGGGGTAGACATGTCAGGGAGCTGGGGGGGGGTCGTCCTCGCTCTCTTGGGCTTCACGGGGCCCCAGGAATCAGCTTGCAATGCTCCCCTACCCATCAGGTGGGAGGAGCCGGCCCGGTGCATCGCAAGCGTCCCAGCTGTGTCCTCGCTGCTGAGGATGCGATTGTGATTGGCCACTGGTACGGGGCTCGGTGTTGGGGCCTGGGGGCTGAGTAGAAGAGTCGGGTTATCTTGGGGTCCTCCCTCAGAACCATGGCGCCACACTCTGTCCCCACTGCATTGGGTGCTCCAGTCCCTGTGCTCAGTGCTGTCAGCCACCAGTACCCCATTTGTCCCTGCCACATGAGCGATCATTTAGTATCACCTATTTTATAGAGGAGGAAACAGAGTCTCAGGAAGCTGGAGAGAGTCACCCCAGTCACAGGACTGCTCAGTAGTGGAGCTGGGATCCCAGTGCCAGCTGTCCGACTCCCAAAGGCCACGCTTAGCCCGAAGCTTTACTGAACCCCTAGGAGTCAGTCACCCCGGCCCAGACACTCACTCACCCCTGACCTTGATGATAGCCGGTTCTTCTTGGCCTTGAGTATTCTGCTGGCCAATTAGGCCTGGGCCATAGCTGGCAGGACAGGCTGTAGCTACAGGACACAGAAGCACCTGTGAGCCTACCAGGAGCCACACCACAGGTGACCCCCCACTGCCTGCCCAGCAGCTGGAGTCTGGGTGTCCCAGAGGTTGCAACACGATAAGGCCTGGGGCTGACCAGGGGGCCACGGAGACAGGCTCTCTGGAGGGAGGGTCCACCTCTGCCCTCAGCCAACTCCTGCCCGGCCTCACCTATCATTCTCATTGAGCAGCTCCATGTCCTGGAACCAGGCCCCAAATCGCTCCTCGGGCTCTAGGTTGTAATTCTTTGCAGCCACCTGGAGCAGCAGGATCTCCCTCATGACTCAGTATTCCTGGGGCCAGAGGGAAGGAGAGGATGCAGACAGGGCCTGTGGGGGATGCTGCAGCGGCCTTGTCGGGGGTGAGAAGTGGGGCAGGGGACCAGTCCTGGGAACCCTCCTTCCCTCCAGTCGCATCCAGGCTCTACCTGTTCTCAGAATGGGAATAATCAGCCCCTCCTCCAGGAAGTTTTCCTTGACGCCATCCTCCCCTCAACCCACCCGCCAATTGGATGGCTCTCCCTTTTCTCTGTTATCAAACTCTTCCTCTCAATCTAAGATACAGGGGGGTGGAGCCAGGGACTGTTCTGCCCAGAGGGTCTCTGATTTCCACCTCCTTCCCCTCCCCTGCAGGGAGTGCCACAGCTGCTCACCTCAGTCCTTTTCTGAAGGTTGATCTCATTCCCCTGGAAGGCAGACAGCCAGAGTCCATCAGACAGAGCCCCCTAGCCTGACTAGCCCTCTATGCCCACCCCTTCTCATGGTGCACGACTGCCAGGTCCCCAGAGGGGCCGGGCATGCAGAGAAAACAGGACTTGGACCTAGGCTGGGCTCTGGGCTCCAGAGGAGGAGGACAGGGGGGTGAGGCTGAGGGACCTGGCAGCACAACCCTCTCTGATGACAGACTTGGAGGCTGAGGCCTCAGGCAGAGGGAACTGCTCAGCCACTTATGTGCTGCCTGACTTGGGGGGACCCGACTCCTCTCTCCCTCCATGGGCAGCATGGGAGTTAGAGGCTGAATCCAGCTCAGATAAAACTTCACGCAGCTGTGCCATCAGGCAGCTCTGAGCTTCCCCAGCCTGGGGAACCAGAATGGGTGTCTCAGGCGGAGCCTGTGTTCACTCATCCCTAAGATGGGCCTGCTGCCCCAGCTCCCAGGGGCGGCTGCGAGGCTCTCATGAGAGATGTGCCAAGTGCTGAGAGCTCAGAGGTTAGTTCGGGGGCTCCTGCATCCCCAGGCTCAGGATCCTGGTCTTCCCTGCCTGGTCCCCATGTTCACCCACCTCGAGATAATCACCCATCGCCAGGTGCAGCATCAGCAGGTCACCGAGGAAAGTGCCAAGATAGGGGACGACACCCTGTCACGTGGGGGTTCGGGTGAGATGAGCCCTTGCTCTCAAGTCGTCCCTGTGCAGACCCTCCCCTGAAAAGTCCTCAACCTCAGCCTCCTGGCCCACCCCAGGGTTCCCACGGGGAGCAGCCTAGGACCCTCAATTCCTCCTCCCTTCACACCGCAAGAACACCCACACTCCTCCTCCTCACCTCCCAGGGCTGGCTTCTGGCAAATCACAGGGTGTGCGGTCCCTGGCCCTCCCCACAACCCATCCTGCACCAGCTCTTCCAGGGCCCCCTCCTGGTCACTTCTACTGGGGGACTCAAGCACTGTGGCACCAGGAGGAAGGGCCCTCCTCTCTTGATTTGAGGCCTCCAGCTGGGAGGGCAGAGCCCCTCCCCCACAGGCACACTCACCTGCTGCTGCTGCTGCTGCTGCTGCTGCTGCTGCTGCTGCTGCTGCTTCTCCTGCACTCTCTGGGGGATGATCTCCGGGGGGGCAAACGTGGAGGGCCCCTCCTGCCAGGGTCGATGACAGTGTCAGCGGGCCATACTCCCCTCACCCCATTTCTCTCCAGCACCACTGGCCTCTGACCCTGGACATCTGACTCGAGTCAACTGGTACAATTGCCACTCCATCCTCCAAGGTCTTGTGATTCTAGAACAAACCCAGCTCCAACTCACACTCTAGGTGTGAGCTTGGGCCTGTGGCCTGGCCTCCTCGAGCCTGTTTCCTCATCTGGAAAGTGTGAGAACTCCAGCTACGTCAGAGGTTCTCCTGAGGACTCAGTGACATATGACTGTCATCGTTGTCCTCGCCCTCACCCCTCCGTGTGGAGCAGGCAGAAAGCTCCCACATTCCTTTCCTCCCTCTTATCTCATCACCACCGTATGAGGCCTGCACCACACAATCACCATCCCTCCACTTCCGTGATGAGGAGGCAGAGGCCCAAACAGGGGCAGTGAGTTGCTCAGGGGCCCACAGAGGAGAGGCCACTTGCCCCTCCCAGCCAGAGGCCCTGTTCCAATGTCCTCACCTAACCCCCGCCCCACCACTGACCACAGTACTGTCCCCTGAGCTCTCAAAGCATGGTCCTGGGCCGAGCTGTGGATGGAGAAGACGAGGTGTCTTGGGAGTCCGGTTGAGTGGCTCTTGCCTGCCCCAGTCCCATGGAGTGTCTGGCCCCCAGGTTGGGACAGAGGCCGTGCCAAAGCCTACTCCTCCCCAAGGAAGCCCTCAGGACATTCCCCTGCAATGAACTCTTTCTTTATCCACTCAGGAACTGGACCGCCAAGGTGCCACCTCCAATCAACAAGGAAGGGGGTGACAGGATGCTTTGCTTCCTCGTTTACATGAAGCTTCCAAGGTCCTTTCAGAAAGATCCACTAAGAATCCGTCAGTTGCCTAGACGCTTCACATAAGCCACCTGGGGCATATGTCATTGCCAACCGGGCACTCAGGTGAGACTCCTGTGGTTGGCTCCAGTGACTGCTCTAGGGGTTCGGGGGGGGGTCCCAGAATGCACACACATCTGTCTCTGGTCCAGACGTTCAGAACCAAGGCTGAGCAGCCTGTTGGTCCACCTGGGCCACGGGAATCCCCTGCCATGCCCGAACCTGGGGCAGGCAGGGTGGCCTCCCCTTGGAGACATGGTGAAGACAGAAGGAGCGGCAGGGGCCTGGCTTCTTGAGGACAGGTTTAGGCTGAGGGCTAAACCCACCCCAACCACCCAACAGCCTGGAAGAAGCTACATCCAGCAGGATGGACGTGCTTGGAAGCCAGAGACCTGCTGATGGTGCCAGCTCGGCAACTCCTCCTGGAACAGCCCAGCCAACACCACCGAGTCCCAGGAGCACGGCCTCATGCCCACAAACGGCACCCCACCCGCCCGTGGAGGAAACAGATCCCTCTGCTTGTTAATCTGGACAAGACAGACGGGAATGTTTCAGAGAACGTTCAAGTGAGAAACTATCAAAACCACAGCCTGCCCAGTCCCCCTTTCCCCCTCGCCCCTCCTCTCTTTCCAGACCCCCAGCCTCCACTCTACCTTGGTCATCAATTCTCTTCTCAAGGACTTGTCATGGCTACAGAGCTCCTTAAGTTTTTCTGAGCTCTCCCTGAGGGGAGTGGAAAGAAGGAAGGATAAATTGGGGGATAAAGTGAGGGGTCTGAGTGCAAATCCCTTTTCTTTGCAAACCCAAGAGATGCAACCTGCCTGGAGGAGTGTTCTCACTGGACTCCTCTGAGCGCTAAGGTCTCGTGGGACTGGGCGGGGGCTCTCCTGTTGGTCACTGGGGTCTCCATTCCCCAGCTCTACAGAGCACCTCTGTTTTGACCACTTTGAGTTTCAACTGGGTGTAGATTTCTGTTGCCATAAACATTTGAAAATCTCCAATGTGGCTCAACCCTGGCATTTAGGGAAACTGAGTCCTGAAGCAGAACTGGTGCACTAAGGACCCAGGGAGGCTTAGAGACCCCCCACCGAGGCCCAGGCCCTGTCCCCAGCATTTGCTGCCTCCCAGGAGTTCCCACGTGACTGAGGGAGCAACGGCAGACATACGAGAGATCCCCCATCCACCTTGATCCTCCTATGGAGAGGGGCCTACCCACCAGGAAACATCCGCCCACGTGTTCTTCAGGTGGCTTATGGAGGTTTTCTGCAGAGCAGAGATGACAGCACGGAGCGAGGAGAAGTTCTTCAGGATCTCGCACTCCTGGGGAAGGGAAGAGAATGAGCTGTGAGGTGGGGCACTGGAGACCCGCTTGCTCTAGCTTCAGTCCCCTTCTATTTAAATCTTCCCTCCTGGATGAGACAGATGCTGAGGGAGCCCCAGAAGGGCACATTTAGGACCCAGAGAATAACACTCACAGGGAGGAGGATTTTAGCTCAACCCAGGGAAGGAGCCAGGGAGGAAGTGAGCATCCTCCCACTGGGACCTGGAGTCAAGGTCAGCGGGCCCCTGGCAGGAAGGGCCTAGGGACTGTGCAGGGGCTTAGACCACACACTGCAATCCTGGGAGCTGATAAAGGTGGAGAGGCGGTTCCCAAGGCTCCAGAGAGGGGCTCCACTGGGCCTCCCGCAGCACACCTGGGCCACCTGGATCCAGTGCTCCACCACCCTCGCCCTGTCCTGGGCTGTCATGCTCGGGTCCCCGAGGCAGGTGGTGACGACGAGGCTGACCACCCTTCTGAAGTGGTCGACAGTGGCCTGGACGGTGGGTGCCAGGTGCTCATTGCCGGGCTTGTTCCTCTTGCCCCAGGTGGAGCCCAGGCACTGAGAGGGCACCACTTTCCGGAAGAGCTCCTGGGGAACAGGGGGAGTGTCACCCAGCCCTGCCACACCCCAGCTCCGTGTCTACTGCCCCCAAAGTGCCGCACAGGGGTCACGGTTTAGAGCTGGAGCTCAGGAAGCTCAGGATGTGGTCTGAGCCTTGTGAGAGTCCCTGGGTTTTCTTCTCTGTCCACTGCGGACACCCAGCACAGGATGACCCAGAACCCAATACTGGCAGGGAAGGGAGGGGGCATTTGCACCCAGCCCGTCCTGGCTAACTCCAAGCTCCAGATGGTGGCTCAACTAGGCTTATCCCAAGGGGGCATCTTCCACCACCCTGATGCCCGCTCTGGTCCCACTCCGATTCTGATGCACATTCCCCTGTGGCAGCTACAACCACAGGCTCTGTCTGTCTCCCTTGTAGTGAAGTACACATCAGGTCTCTAATAAATGCTGAGGCTGTTGAGCCTCCTGAGCAGTCGGTTGGGCCACCAGGGACCTGGCTGCACACAGTGAGTTCCCCTCCCCCACTGATGGGCCAGGCCCCACGCAGCTTTCTGTCTCTTCTACCTCATGGAGCCGGCACAGCCACTCTGTGCAGCAGGTCCTGTTAGTGTCCACCTCTACCCTCTGCAGGTGGACAGCAAAGCCTTGGGGGTTCAGAAAGTTGCCCAGGTCGTACGGTTGGTAAGGGGGAGCGCCAGGATTTGGGCCCAGGTCATAGGAGTCCGGATCAGGTCTGGGGCACTGATGGCAGAGGGAAGGCCTGCCCCTCCGCCCTGAGAGCCCAGCTGCTCACCGCATCCATCACGGTCAACTGCTCCGCCACCAGCTTAGGAGGGAAGGCCGTGAGGTTAGGCTTCTTCTCACCCTCCTTAATGGCCACAGGTGGAGATGGACTTCCCACTAGAAGTGATGGTCCAGGTGACTCCAGCTCAGCAGCTCCCACTCCTGCTGCAGCCGACGTGGGCCCTTGCTCCAGCTCCAACACTGCTGAGGGAGGGGACGCTGGCTCCAGCGCTAGAGGGGGTGGTATTGACAGAGCTGGAGCCAGCTCTACCTCCACCACTGTCCACTGCCCTGCTTCTGCCGCCGGCTGGAGCTCTGCAGCTGGCGCTGCAGCGGGATAAAGGGAAAGGTTCACCCACATAGCTGACTTTCCACGTGTCCTTCCAAACACAGGAAAGATCCCACTTCCCTTCCGGGAATACCCAGCCTGCAGGCCGCCTTACCCTCTGGCTCTGCCTCAGTGGCCTCCAGAAGCTCACACCGGGCAAGGGAAAGAGGGTCACGGCAGCTCAGCTCCGAACCAGGCAAGGTGACCTGCATGTACATCCCCTTTAGCTTGAAAAAGGGACAGCCCCAGCCTGGTCCCGCCCTAGTTCTGGTCCCAGCCCGGCGTCTCAAGGTCCTGAGTGTGGAGACCCTCTGCTCCTGCTCTCATCTCAGAGCAGCACTGGATGGTGCGGGTGGGCTCGTGCACCTGCCCCTTGTCTAGTGAGTTGGTGGAGTCGAAACCATTGGGCAGCTCCTCGACCACCTCCTGAGAGGAGTTCTGCAAAGACTGCCCGGGAGCTGGGCCAGAAGGAATCAGGGGCTGCCTGCACACTGCCACTGGGGCCGACGCCCAAGAGAAAGTCTGCTCCTCAGTTCAGGCACAGAGGGGCATCCCTGCAAAGAACTGTGGTCAAGGAGGGAAAGAGATGAAACCTCTAGGGCTCCGTAACATATGAGTAGAGGAGCTCACCTTCTCACGCTGCCAGCCATGACCCTGTATGAACATGACAGACCCACCAGGCTTCCGACACCTAACTACCAGCTCCTGCCTAGGAATGACTCACCCCTCATGCCCTGCCTTCCCCCCTCCACACAGACACATGCGCGCGCACACACACACACACACACACACACGAAGAGGGGCAAGGAGTGTGGGGCTGATCAGGTGGGATCACAGTTGTGTCCTGGCCTGCACTAGCCTTTCCTGGGCTGCCCCGTTGTTACCTTTCGCTGCCTCCTGCCAGATGCCCAGAGGCATCGGGGATGAGGGCTGAGCCAACGTCGGCAATGACGAAAAAGATTCTCTTTCTGGGCTTTCTTGAGCCCAGATCTTCCAAAAATCGGGACACAACAACTAAACATCTTTGTCTGTTGACCGTCGCCAGTCAAGTGAGCTGGATGGGGGTCTGTGGGTGCCCGGTTACCAGAGTTCTAAGATCTGTTGAGGTCTATGACCAAAGAAGTGAGGTCATTTTTCAAGATTCCATTACCTGGGTCCCTTCCCTCAATCAGACTTGCCCAGAGCTGCTCCCTGCCCCTGGGCTGCTCACCCTCCTCCCCCATGTCATCTCCTGAACTGTACACAAGGAGCCCACACAGCCCTAGCCGCAGCTCCCTGGAAACCTCACTAGGGTCCTAGCTTTGAGGAGACAGAGATGAATGCAGACCTTCTTTTTCTTACCAGTTCTGCATCCTGGGAAAGTCACTGTGCCTCTCAGGTCCTCCCCAGTCTCCAAACCTGTACCATGGGGATCAGGCTAGAATCTACTTCCTAGGGACGTCACCCAGTGTATATGAGATAATATCTATTACCCCTGTGGGCTGGTGTCACATGTACCTAAGGCCCAAACTTAGAGATGGAAGAATAATAATGAGGGGTGACACGCAGCACAGAACACCACTCAAAACAGGCCTGGGTTCCAGGAATGTGATTTTGGGACAGTCACATCCAACTTGGCCTCATTTTCAGGTCAGCATCATGAGGGGGTTGAAACTAATGGAAATTCAGATATTGCCATACTGTGGCATAAAACCATTCAATTGTTTGCTGCTTTATGTAGAATCAGACCCAAGTGCCTCATCTTGGCCTATGAGGTGGATAGCCTCCACAGGGGTACCCAGTAAGCCCCACCCATGTTATACACCTCCCCGTGGAACCACTAAGTGGTTAGTCACTGGCTTCTGAACATAATAACAGCCAAGGTGACAGGATGTCTTGTCTAGATTTTAACTAAAAAAGTCTCTCACTTCCTCTTACTCCGTGTCTCTCTCTCACTCTGTCGAATCCCTGGAACTGAGGAATCAAATACTGGTGTTTTGGGGCTGCCCAATGTGGAGGCCCATCGAGGAGAGAAACAAGGGAGTGCCCAGGCCAACAGACAGAAGGGAACTCAGGCTCTCAGTCCAAACTGAACCCTGAAGGCTGAGAGTGAACTTGGGGGCCAGTCCTTCCCCCGTTGAGCCTCAGTTGAGGCCACAGCCCCAACCTGTTAAACTCATTGAGGCAGAGGCGCCCAGCTAAAACGTGCCTGATTGCTGATCCACACAAATTGTGAGATAGTCAACGTTTGTAGTTTTGAAATGCAAGGTTGGGGCAATGAAGTCAGAGAGGGAAAGGTAACTGACACAGCCCACCAGGCCCTGGCCCTACCTTCCACCCCAGCTCCTGTTCTCTCCTCCCAGCCTCCCTCCAGCCACACTGGCCACCTTTCTAACCTCTTCCGGCCAAACTCACTCTTGCCTGCAAGACTCTGCATCAGTCGCACCTTCTCCCTGACACACTGCTACCAGGCTCGTGCAGGGCTGGCTCCCCCCTGTCATTCTGGTCCCAGCAAATGTCACCCCAGTGAGGCCTTTCAGACCCTCCTACCAGTGACCCCCAGCCCTCCCTCACAACCCCCTGCTGTGTTTCTCTACAGCACTTGCTCTTTTCTTTCTCATGTCTTTGCTTTTGTCTCTTTCCCCTCTAGATTGTGAGCTCCTGGCGGGCAGGGACCACTTGGTCATTTTCATCCTGCACTTCGGCCCACCAGGGCACCCGGCACAGGGTGAGGGCTCAGTGCACAGCTGCTGAATGAGTACATGGGAAGCTCTTGCACCCCTCCCCCTGCTTATGACCAACTTTGATTGTGGAGATGAACACTAGTAAGAGGAGGTACAAGTTGTTTCTGAGGCAGGGGGACAGCCAGAAAGACCTCTGCTTGACTCTTCGCTGCTCCAGGTGCTCAAGAAAAGTTCAGTGGACACTGTGTAAATTCCAGGTTTACAGCAGAATGACTTGATATATATATTATGTAATGGTTACCAAAATAAGGTTAGTTAACATCCATCACGACACAGAAATAAAAGCTTTTATCCTGGTGATGAGAAATTTTAGGATCTACTCTCTTGGCAACTTTCAAATATACCACACAGCAGTGTTAACTTGCACAGTGCTGTATATCAAGTATGTCTCAGTAGACCTGAAAAAACATAAAAACAAAAACTCACTGGCAACCACTGACACAAGAGGCTGCCCGCCCCCTGGTGGCCAGCACTAGTGCTGCAGCCCTTGCCAAAACTCCACCCAACAGAAACGAACTTTTCTTCAGGTGTCCTCAAGGCAGAGGCTCTCCAGGGTCCCAGGGGTAAAGGAGCAGGACCTGTTGGCTTCGAGGGAGTGGGAGCAATCTCGGAAGCCTACCTTTCCCCCCATCTTGCTGTCCTGCACCAGGTGTCCTCTTCACTCCTGAGGCATCCAACCTCAACCAGGACAATGAATCTCCCCTCCCTCCAGATGAGGGCCCCGACGGTCCAACAAGGACTGGTCTTCTCCCTGGACTCTGGACTTGGTGTCCAGTGCTCTAGCATCTTCTTCCTTATACCCAGTTCTCATCCACCCAAGCCCCCAAGCCTCCTCAGTTCTAAAGGATCTCCAGGGGGTGGAAAGCATTTTCTCAGCATTGATGACAGTAGGTCATCGACAGAGAACCCAGTCCAACAGACATGTTGCAAGCACATGGAACGCTTGGAGTCACCTGCTGGATGCACTCCACTTTATATAGAAGGACCCTCACTGAGGTCTTCTCTCCTGCTCCCACTGCCTACACTAGGGGAGGATGGGCTCATCACAGTTCTCGGTGCCCACAGAGGT
Organism: Diceros bicornis minor; assembly: GCF_020826845.1. Taxonomy (NCBI): domain Eukaryota; kingdom Metazoa; phylum Chordata; class Mammalia; order Perissodactyla; family Rhinocerotidae; genus Diceros; species Diceros bicornis. The sequence goes on along the minus strand of NC_080763.1, from coordinate 2,441,542 downwards.
GGACTGCAGGACCCCAGTCCTGTGCTCCCCAGGCTGGGCCAGGGATGGGTCTGGAACAGGTAGACACCTAGGAACCTTAGGGATTCCTCTGCCCATCTCTGCGCCCCTGGACACGTATCTAGGAGAACGGATGTTACTGCCCCGTGGGAGAGCTGCCTGCAACCTCTCTCCCTCCTGCCTCTTGTCACTTCCCTGGTGTCGGCTCTTTCTTGACTGCACCTCCGTGGTCCCCACATGAGAAGTCAGTGAGAGTGGGTGTGCCAGTGCACATGCGATGATGAGGGGAAAATGACCCGATATGGAGGGGGTGGGCAGCAATCCCCTAGAATCTTAATGCCTCTCATTGCCAAAGGAAACCTGAGGGAAGGGGTGGAGCCTTGGCCAAGGAAGCTGGAGCTCTCTATAGTCTTCGGGACCCTGACCACCTCCTGTGGTCTGGGCCAGTACCTGCCTCTTCCTGGGCCAGTTTACCAACTGTACAGTGAGGGGTAAGATGTGCAACAGCACAAGCATGTGCTCGGCCAGGACAAGTCATCAGGCCCCATAGATACATTAAGTATGCTTTAAGTGTATTGAAGACATTAATATTGCTGTGCAATCATCACCATGATCCATCTTCAGAACTCTTCTCATCTTGCAAAACTGAAACTCTATACCCATTCATGAATAACCCCCCATTCCTCCCCCTCCCAGCCCCTGGCAAACACCATTCTACTTTCTGTCTCTCTGAATCTAGCGATTTCAGGAACCTCATAGAAGGGAAATCACACAAGGTTGTATTTTTGTGAATGGCTTATTTCATTTAGAGTAATATCATGAAGGTTCATCCACCGTGTGCTGTATCTTAGAATTTCCTTCCTTTTTTAAGGATGAATAATATGCCATTGTATGTATATTCCACATTTTGCTTATCCATACAACCCTGGACAGAAACCATAACTGGGCCCAAAAGCAAGCCCAAAATAAAATGGGGCCCCAGCCAGATTTTTATCAACTGTCCCCTGGAGACTCCTTTCTTAAGCCACGTCTCATATGATGTTTACTAAGGATCTAATCTTGGGCCGTGAGTTGTTTTTCAGAAACTCTGTTTTTGCTCCTTGAGCAAGTTTCAACTGGTTTGAGCCAATGAGACCACAAGATGGCTGGCAAGACTCAAACCACGAGTGTACAAGTGACTGGAGAATGACCTGGGGGACCAAGAACTCCCCTGTTGATGATGTTAAGGACACCACCTTTTGAACGGGTGATGTGTGACAGAACATGAAAATCTTCTGCGCTTGCAGAAAATGCCTAGGACTGCCCCCAACCTTCCTGCACCTGCTGCTTTGCCCTTAAAAAGCCCTTTTCAACAGCCCATCGGGGAGAAAGATTTAACCTTTGTCTCCTGTCTCCTTGCTGGCCAACCACGTAATAAAGCTTTTTCCCTTCTACAAGAGTGGGTATCCCATGTTTGGCTTAAGGGGTGCATTGTGCAGCGAGCCCTTCTTCGGTTACAATACTTGGGTGGCTTCCATGTTTTAGCTGTTGTGAATAATGATGCTATGAACATGGGTGCTGAAATATGTCCTTGAGAACATGCTTTCAACTGTTTTGGGCGGGGGTATATGCCCACAAGTGGAATTGCTGGATCCTATATATTTTTAATTTTTTTTAGGAATTGTTATACTGATTTTTACTGCAACTATATATTTTATATTCCTACCACAGTGCACAAGGGTTCCAACTTCTCCACATCTTGGCCAACACTGGTTCTACTCTTTTTCTTCTTTTTTTGATAGATATCATCCTAATGAATGTGAGGTGGTCTCTCACTGTGTTTCTGCTTTGCATTTCCCTAATGATTACTGATGTTGGGCATCTTTTCATATGCTTATCGGTCACTTGCAGATCTTCTTTGAGGAAATGTCTATTCAAGTACTTTGTTCATTTCTGATTTGTGTTGTTTGTTTTTTATTGTTGAGTTTAGGAGTTCCCTATTTATTCTGGATAGTAAGCCCTTGTCAGATACATGGTTTGCAAATATGGTCTCCCATCCTGTGGCTTGTGCTTTTACTCTGTTGATAATGTCTTTTGAGGCACAAAACATTTTAATATTCATGAAGTCCAGCATGTGTATCTTCTTATTTTATTGCCTGCTCCTTGGGTGTCATATCCATGAAATCATTGCCAAATCCTATTTTGTCAAGTTTTGTCTTATGTTTTCTTCTAAGGCTATTATAGTCTTACATTTAGGTCTTTGATCCACTGGGAATTAAGCTTTGTATATGGTGTTAGATAAGGGTCCAAGTTGATTCTTTTGCATGTAGATATCCACTTTTTCCAGCACAAGTTGTTGAAAAGACTGTCTTTTCCCCATTGAATAATCTTCGCACCCTTGTCAAACATCATTTGGTCATATGGGTGAGGGTTAATTTCTGGGCTCTCAATTCTGTTTCCATTGGTCAACATGTCTGTCTTTATGCCATGACAATGTTGTTTCGATATAGTAGATTTGTAGTAAGTTTTCAATCAGGAAAGAATGAGTCCTCCAACTTAGTACCTCCTTTCAAGATTGTTTTGGGTATCTGGACTTACTTGAGATTCCATAAGAATTTTTGGATGGGTTTTTTTCTATTTCAGCACAAAATGTCCTTGAGATTTTGATAAGGACTGCACTGCACTTGTTGATCTCTCTGGATAATGTTGACACCATCACAATAAGGAGTCTTCCAATCCATGGTGATGGGATGTCTTTCAGTTCTGGTAGCGCCGGGCGGTTGTTCAGGTTGACGAGTGCTCGAGGTAGTCATGCAGAAACCCACAATTCCACCATTTCCTTAGAACCCATCGACAGTCAACAGAAGGCAAAATGCATGTAAAATGCACGTGGGAAGTTTTCAAGGACTGGGTGTGCATGGAGCACACATTTCTTCCACTCCTCTCCATTAGCAAGAACCACGGACTGAACTAGCAGACCCTAACACAAGGGGCCAGCAGACTCAACCAGCAGACCCCAACAAATGGGGACTGTGGACTAACCAAGGGCTAAGACTGATGCTCTCTTAGAGCATCTTGTCAGTCTAGACTGACCCATTGACCCTGGACTGGAAAGCCAGTTAGATCGGGAGCTCAACACAAAGACAGTGGATCTCAGATCCGAGAAGAACTTACTCACGGCCCTCAGAAACAGCGAAAAAGATGGAGAACTCAAAGGTTTTGTGGGTACCAATGCCTGTGTTTCTCATCTCCGAAGCCATCAGATGAGTCCTTTGAATCCCACTGCTGCCACCAAACTGTTACAAAACAAAATTTAACTGAGTAAATTTTAAACATCTTATTGGCTTTATTCAACAATTCATGAATCAGGCAGCATCCAGTCTAGCAGAGAGAAAGGAGCGCCAAGGAGGTGGACAACATGAAAGACTTTTATAGGCAGAAGGGAGCAGGAACAAGGAAGTTACACTAGACACAACAGCGGGTTGGTTACTGCAAGGTTACCTTCCTTTAGGGGATGGCAGGGCTCCATCAGGAAGATGACCTACCTGCTGCTCATCAGGCGATTCCCCACTGACTGGTTTAAGATTCCATTCCTGGGAGGGCCAAAAGTCTAATTAAGTCTCAGCTTGTTGACATGGGGCTTAGCCTAAGCGGCTCCATTTGGGCCTGGTGTCTTGTTTTAAACACATGACTTCTGCTGGTCCCTGCTTTCCCCAGTTACCCCCTGGCTGTCCCCTCACTGACCATTGTTGGTCACACACCCACTGCACCTGCCTCCAGTCCTTCCCCCTCAACACCGTAATCTCACACACAGCTCCTCCCGACAGTATTATGACGTCTCCCACGACACGTCCCCTATACCTTCCACACTGCCAGCAAGATGCTTCAGAAACACCACCACCATTTATGTCCAATGGGCTGAGAGGGCTGCCCGTGCACTGGGAATCAGGAGTCGCAGGGTCTGTCACTTGGCCTCCAATCACCTATTGTACCCCAGCTGAAGTGCTTACCCTGCGGAGAGACTCAGTTGTAGCCAACTCCATCGAACAACATCATCTTTGCCCCAGGCTTTCTTCAAAATGCTCCACCCACTTTCTGCCCCAACTGCTCCTTGAGGGGTCATTTTGGGGTAGCCTTCGAGGTCACCTTGGGGATTTTGTGCCCAGGCACAAACATCCCTCGGCCCACAAACACTTTAACCATACCCCCTGAAATCATATAGCACAGGTAACCAGTCAATGGACGCAAATTACTGGTTTTACCTCCAAGACCGCTAATGAATATTTGACACCAGGAGCATCCACTTTTGGGTTTCACTGTGGGCTGATATCACAAGGCTCTCACTCAGTGAGCGTCTCTCTTCCCCAGCCCTCTGAGCAGCTTGCTCCAGGCTGTATTCTGCAATGCATCACTGTCTCTCTTTCAACCTGCTTCCCTCAGGTCGCAGGAAACTTCCCCTGAGTTTCCTGCCCTGACTGGCTACCACCAACCCATATAGACACTGTCAGTCCTATAGCACTGGGTGTTCAGTTCTACTAGGACTGACTGACTGGACTGGGCACAGGTGCGGTGGCCCTACCCACACAAAATCAGGTAACTGAGGCAACCAAGAAGTATCGACAACCTTAACCCAACATGGACAACAACTCCGTAAGACCCTATCCTAGCCCTTGTACAACAGTCTCATGAGTCTCTTGCCTAAATGGTTTTAGAAAACGGCCTGGCCCTAGAGTGTCTATACCAGCTAAGGAAGGAGGGGTTTGTGCCTTTCCTGGAACCACTTGCTGAATGTACATCAATACACAAGTCCAAACCTACCACCACCAGATGGCCCAAGAGGTTAAAATATTGCATAATATTACCCACATCTTGAACAGATACCCAAGGCCCCTGAGATCACTGACCTACTTTCATGGCTGGTCTCTCCAAGTTGGGGACAATGGAAACGGACTGGATTTTAGACTGTTGCTTGTACAATTATAGGACTTGTTTCTATAGCCCTCATGGGATGTTTACTCTCTTGGCTACAAGATGCCCTACCCCTAATAACTCCATTAATTACCCTTATTAAATATCCCAACCAACTTAAAATTAACTAAATTAAAATTAATCAATACCCTGATTAATTTAAAAACTTTAAAATTTTTATCGAGGAAAATCTGCTTAACACAGAATACACCGTCGAGAGCATTTTAAAGTATACAGTTCAGTGGCTTTTAGTACAATGATTATGTCATGTGGCTATCCCCACTATCTAAATCCAGAACATTTTCAACACCCCCAAACAAACCCATACTCATTCGCACTATTTTCTCCTAACCCAAGCCCATGGAAACAACTCATCTGTTTTCTCCCCCTATGGATTTGCCTATTCTGGACAGTGCATTCAAATGGCATCATGCTATCTGTGGCCTTTGTGGATGGCTTCAGTGAGCACACGTTTCAAGGTTCATCCATGGCTGAGCATGTAGCAGTACCTTATTCCTTTCTATGGCTCTATAATATCCTATATTATGAATAGGCCACATTTGGTTTATGCAGTCATAACTGGATAGAAATTTGGGTTTGTTTCACCTTTGGACCATTGTGAATAATGTTGCTTTGAATGTCCATGGACAAGTTTTTCTTTGAACATATGTTTCCAATGCTCTTTTGGACATACCTACCATGTGACTCTCCAGGTTAATGGTAATTCTAGGTTTAAGATTTTAAAAAATGCCAAGCTGTTTTCTGCAGTGGCTGCATCATTTTACTTTCCCACCAGTAATGTTATGTGGGTTTCCCTTTCTCCACATCTTTATCAACACTTGTTATTTTCCACTATGTTGAGTATAGCCTTCATTTTGAGTGTGAAATAGTATCATACTATGCTTTGAATTTGCGTTTTCCTAATAATTTATGATACTGAACATCTACCTAGTGCTTATGGGCCATCTGTGTATCTCCTGGAGACATGTCTATTCCAGTTGGTTACCCATTTTCATTGGCTTCTTTGTTTCTTATAATTGAGTTCTAAGAGATCTTTATATAGTCTCAATATTAGAGCCTTCTCAGTTACATAACTTGCAAATAGAGGACACATCAGTACTCCACTTTTAACAATGGATAGAATATCCAGACAGAAAATCAGGAAACAGCAGACATGAAAACACTAATGGACCTATCAGACATACACAGAACATTTTACTGAACAGCAACAAAATGCACTCTCTTCTCAAGGGCACACGGACTATTTTCCAGAACAGATCAAGTGTTAGGTCACAAAACAAGTCTTAACAAAATTAAGAAGACTGAAACCATACCGAGTAACTTTTCCAAATACAATGGCATGAAACTAGAAGTCAGTAACAGAAGGAAAACTGGAATATTCATAATGCATGGAAATTCAACAACAAACTCTTAAACAGCCACTAGATCAAAGAAGAAATCAAAAGGGACATTAGAAAATAGCTCCAGACATACAAAAAGAAAAAATAAAAACACCAAAACTTACAGGATGCAGCAAAAGTAGTACTAAGAGCCAAGTTTGTAGTGATAATCTTGTACATTACAAGAGAAGAAAGATGTCAAAGAAACAACCTGACTTACAACGCACAGCATTAGACAAAGAAAAAATGAAAGCCAAAGTTAGCAGAAGGATGGAAGTCACGGAGAGAGGGAAAAAATGAAAGAGAGTATGAAAGATCAATAAAAGTAAGAGTTGATTTTTTGAAAAAAAATAAAATTGACAAACCCTTAGATAGAATATCGAGGAAAAAGAAGAGAGATGACTCAAATAAAGTAAATCAGAAACGAAAGAGGAGGCATTACAACTGATGCTTCAGAAAGAAAAAGATCAGAAGAGACTATTCTGAACTACTGTACATTCACAAATTGGGTAACCTAGACAAAATAGATAAATTCCTAGAAACAACCTATGAAGGCTAAATCAAGGAGAAACAGAAATCTTGAACAGACCAGTAACAAACAAGCAGACGGAATCAGTAATCAAACACCTCCCAACGAGAGGAGTGTAAAGTGAATGCCTGACTTCACCACAGACCCCTGAGCCAGCCTGCCCCAGCCCCAGGCTGACTCCCATGGACCTAGCTGGCTCCCTGCAGGCTTCTGCAAATCCAGGCCCCTGGCTCACCCTGGAGCATGCCAGCTCTGGCGGCCCCAAGCAGCATCCCTGACACCAGGCTCCCACCAGGCTCCTGGGAACCCAGGCCCCATCTCAGCCTAGGGGCTGCCATCTTCAGCAGCCCAAGGTGGTTCCTGTGACCTCAAGTGGTGTCCTTGGCACCAGGCTCCTGGTGGGCTCTGGTGAATCCAGACCCTGGCTCACCCAAGGTCCTGCCTACTCCAGGCAGCCACAGGCAGCACCCACAGCCAGAGGCAGCTTCCGCAACAGGGCACGCAGTGGGCTCCCACAAACCCAGGACCCCAGGTCACTGCAGCACTTACCGGCTCCAGCAACCCAGGTAGATTCCATGGCATCAGGCTCTCTCGGGGCTACTGGGAACTCAGGCCCATGGCTCACCACACCACCTGCCAGTTCCAGCAGCTGTAGACAGCTCTCATGGAACCAGGCTCCTGGCAGGCTCCCACAAAACCAGGCCCCCCGCTCACCCAGGTGCTTGCTGACTCAGGCAGCCCTAGGCAGCTCCCATGGCACCAGGCACCAGCAGGCTCCCATGAACCCAGGCTTCCATCTTGACCCAGCACCTGCTGGCTCCTGCAGCCTCAGGCAGCTCCTGTGGCCCCAGGCCCCCAGCAGGCTCCCAGGAATCCAGACTTCTGGCCTACCTCAGCACAAGCTGTCTCTCATGGCGCCAGGGTCCTGGCAGGCTCCCGTGAACCAAGGCTCTTAGCTCATCCCAGCACTGGCCAACTCCCATGGCCCTGGATGACTCCTGTGGCTGCAGGCTCTCAATCAGGACCTGCCAAACCAGGCGCCAGTGGAGCTACTCATGAACTCAGGGTCCCAGCTGTGCCCAGGGCCAGACACAATACCGTGGACCCAAGCTCTCCGCTCACCCCAGTACCAGGCTGCCCAAGGACTCCAGCAGCAAGCCTGCCCCTGGACACCACCAGATGGCCTACCCAGGACCCCTAGATGGGCTGACTGTGAAGGCTTTGGTTTGCTAAAGCCAGTCTGTAAAGAGTGGAAGAGATGCCTACTTCTTCAAATTTGCAGACACCAATGGAGGCCACAAGGATCATGAATACTCAAAGACCCATGACACCACCAAAGAAAAAGAATAAAACTCCAATGACCGACCAAGAAATGGAGATATAGGAACTATGTGACAAAGGCTTCAGAACAACCCTCTTTGAGAAATTCATAAAACTATAAGGAAACACAGATAGACTACTAAATGAAATAAGGAAACAGTGCATGAGCAAGTGAGAAGTTCAACACAGAAACAGAAATCTTTAAGGAAAAACAAACAGAAATTCTAGAGTTGAAGAACACAATGACTGAACTGAAAAATTCAATAGCAAGCTTCGAAATCAGATTCAACCACGTACAAGAAATAATTAGTGAACTAGAAGATGTGTCATTTGAAATCATCCAGTCAAAGAAGCAAAAAGTAAAAAAGGAATGGATGGGAACGGGGAAAGGCAGTGTGAATTACGGGATACCGTGAAAAGAAACAGATAAGCATTATTAAAGTACCAGAGGAGAAGACAGGGAGAAAGGAAAAGAAAGTTTACTTAAAAAAATAGCAGCTGGGCCGGCCCCAGGGCTTAGCGGTTAAATGCGTGTGCTCTGCTACCGGTGGCCCAGATTCGGATCCCGGGTGCGCATCGACACACCGTTTGTCCGGCCATGCTGAGGCCGCGTCCCACATACAGCAACTAGAAGGATGTGCAATTATGACATGCAACTATCTACTGGGGCATTGGGGAAAAAAAGGAGGAGGATTGGCAATAGATGTTAGCTCAGAGCCAGTCTTCCTCAGCAAAAAAAGAGTAGGATTAGCCCGGATGTTAGCTCAGGGCTGATCTTCCTCACAAAAAAAAAAAAAAAAAAGATCTAAAACAAACAAAAAAAAATAGCAGCTGACATCTTCTCAAATCTGGAGAGAGATTTAGACATCCAAGGTCCTGAAGTCGATCTGTCACCCTAAAATTTCAAACTAAAACTTTCTTCTCCAAGACACATTATAACAAAACTATCTAAACTCAAAAAAAGGGTCAAACAACACGATCAAGTTCAACATGATGCAAATCAATGAATGTGACACACCGCATTAATAGAATGAAAGATAAAAATCATAAAATAATCTCAGTCGATGCAGAAAAAGCAGTTTGACAAAATTCAACACCCCTTCATGATAAAAACTCTCAATCAAGGGTTACAGAAGGAACATAATAAAAGGTTTACATGACAAACCCACAGCTAACATCATATTGAACAGTGAAAGGTTGAAAGCTTTCTTGCTAAGACAAAGAACAAGACAAGAGTGCCCAGTCTCAATACCACTCTTCAACATACTCCTACAAGTCTTAACCAGAGACATTTGGCCAGAGAAAGAAATATAATGCATCCAAATTGGAAAGGGAGAAACAAAGTGGTCTCTGTTTGCAGATGATATGATTTTATATAGAGAAATACCTAAGGACTCTCCCCCAAACTGTTAGGACTAATAAACAAATTCACTCAAGCTGCAGGAGACAAAATCAACATATAGAAATCTGTTGCCTTTCTGTACACTAACAATGAACTATTTAAAAAAGATATAAAGAAAAAAATCCTATTTACAATAGCGTCAAAAACAGTAAAATACTCATAAATAAATTTAACCAAGAAGGTGAAAGGTCTACACACTGATAACTATAAGACATTGATGAAAGAAACCAAAGGCACAAAGAAATGAAAAGATATCTTATGTTCGTGGATCAGAAGAATTAATACTGTTAAAATGTCCATGCTACCCAATGCCATCTCAAGATTCAATGCAATTCCTATTAAAATTCCCATGGCTTTTTTCACAGAAATAGGACAAACAATGCTAACATTCATATGGATCCACAAAAGACCTCAAATAACCAATGCAACGCTGAGAAAGAAAAAGCTGAAGGCATCACAATTGCATTTCAAACTTTATTACAAATCTATAGTAATAAAAACGGTATGATACAGGTATAAAAAGAGACACATAGACCAAGAGAACAGAATCAAGGGCCCAGAAATAAAACCACACACATACAGTTTGCTAACAATTGACGAGTCAGCTAAGAAGATTCCATGGGGAATGGATAGTTTCTACAATAAATGTTGTTGGGAAAACTGGATAACCACATGCAGACAAATGAAATTGGATCCCTATTTTACACCACTCTAAAAATGATACCAAATTGAATAAAAGACTTAAATGTAAGACAGCAAATATGAAACAACTAAAAGAAAATATAGAGAAAAAACCCCATGAAACCGGTCTTGACAATGATTTTTTTGGATGTAACATCAAAAGTGCAAGCAACAAGTGCAAAACTTAACAAGTGGGATGACATCAATCTAAAAAGCTTCTGCACAGCAAAAGAAACAATCGGCAAACTAAAGGGGTTAATATCCACAATATATAAGAAACTCTTACAACTCAAAAGCAAAGAAACCAAGGAAACAATGCGAAAATGGTCAAAGACCTGAATAGATACTTTTCCAAAGAAGACATAAAACTGGTCAAGAGGTACATGAGAAGATGCTCGTAATCACTCATCATCAGGGAAACAAAATCAAAACTACAATGAGATATCACCTCACACCTGCTAGAATGGGTATTCTCAAAGAGACAACAGACAACAAGTGTTGGCGAGGCTGTGTAGAAAAGAGAACCCTGTGCACTTTTGGTATGAATGTAAATTGCTACAGTCACTATGGAAAAAATATGGAATTTTCTCAAAAAAATAAAAACAGAAATACTACATAAATGAGCAATTCCACTTCTGGTTGTATATCCAAAGGAATTGAAATCACTATTCTGAAGAGATATCTGCACCCCCATGTTCATGTCAGCATTATTCACAAACTGAGGACATAGAAACAATCCATGTGTCCATCAATGGATAAACAGATAAAGAAAATGTGAGATATATGTATATATACACGAAATATATAATGGAACATTATTTAGCCACGCGAGAGAATGAAATCCTGCATTTTGCGACAACATAGATGGACCTTGAGGCATTATGCTAAGTAATATAAGTTAGACAGAGAAAGATAAATACTATATGTTCTCACACATATGTGAAATCTAAAAAAGCCCAACTCAAAGGAATAGAGACTCGGGGCCGCCCGGTGGCACAGCGGTTAACTGCACGCGCTCTGCTGCGGCGGCCCGGGGTTTGCAGGTTCGGATTCCGGGCATGCACCGACGCGCCGCTTGTTAAGGCATGCTGTGGCGGCGTCCCATATAAAGTAGAGGAAGATGGGCACGGATGTTAGCCCAGGGCCAGTCTTCCTCAAGAAAAAAGGGGAGGATTGGCATCGGATGTTAGCTCAGGGCTAGTCCTCCTCACAAAAAAAAAAAAAAAAAAAGGAATAGAGACTAGAATGGTGTTTGCCAGGGCCTCGCGGGTGGGGAAAATGGGGAGATGTGAGTCAAAGTGTGCAAATTTCTAACTGTGAAATGAATAAGTTCTGGGGATCTAATGTATAGCATGATGACCATAATTAACAAGACTATATTATATACTCAAGAGTTGTTAAGAGAGTAGATCTTAAAAGTAATGACTAGACAGGGGCCAGCCCCGTCGCCTGGCGGGTAAGTGCATGTGCTCCGCTACTGGCAGCCCGGGTTCTGATCCCAGGCGCGCACGACGCACCGCTAGTCTGGCCATGCTGAGGCGGCGTCCCACATACAGCAACTAGAGGGATGTGCAACTATGATGTACAACTATCTACTGGGGCTTTGGGGAGAAAAGGGGAAAAAAAACCAAAAAAAAAAAAAGGGATGACTAGAAGAAAGAAGTTAATTATGGGAGGGAATGGAGGTGCTAACTCACCGTACTGTGGTAATCCTTTCACAAATCATCATCTTGAACACGAAAACTTACATATGTTATATGTCACTAATATTTCAAGAAATCTAAAAAAAAATCTCTCAACAAAGTACAACCCAGGACCAGATGACTGCACTGGTGAATTCTACCAAACATATAAAGAAGTATTAAAAACAAGCCTTCTTACGCTCTGTCAAATGTTGAAAAAGAGGGAACACTTCCAAACTCATTTTACGATGCCAGCATTACCCTGATACCAACACTAGACAAGGACACTAAAAGAAAATAAAATTACAGACCATTACACCCAATGAATATAGATGCAAAAATCCTCAACAAAGTACTAGCAAACTGAATGGAACCGCGTATTAAAAGAATTATACACTACGACCAAGTGAAATTTATTCCTGGTATACAACGGGAGTTCAACATACAAAAATTGATCAGTGTAATATGCCACATCAATAAAATGAAGGGGAAAAAAACATGACCATCTCAATGGATGCAGAAAAACCATTTGACATAATTCAACACCCTTTCATGATAAAACACTCAACAAACTAGAAAAGGAGAAAAGTGCCTCACCATAATAAAAGCCATATATGAAAAACACACAGCAAACATAATACTCAATGACGGAAGGCTGAAAGCTTTTCCTCTAAGATCAGGAACAAGGCAAGGATGCCCACTTTCACCATTTCTATTCAACACAGTACTGAAAGTTCAAGCCAGAACCATGAGGCAATAAAAATAAATAAATAAAAGGCTTCCAAATTGGAAAGAAAAAAGTAAAATGGTCTCTGTTGGAAGACGATATCATCTCATATGTAGAAAACACGAAAGACTCCACAAAAAAGCCGTTTGACCTAACACGAATTCAGGAAAGTAGCAGGATACAAAGTCAACACAAAAATCAGTTGCATTTCTATACACGAACCATGAGCTCTCTGAAAAGGAAATTACAAAAACAATTCATTTATAATAGTATCAGAAAGAATAACATGCTTAGGAATTAACTTAACCAAGGAGGTGAAAGGCTTGCACCATAGAAACTACAAAACATTTCAGAAAGAAATTAAAGAAGACATACATAAATGGACACATATCCCATGTTCATGGATTGGAAGGCTTACTATTGGTAAAGTGTCAATATTACCCAAAGCAATCTACAGATTCAATGTAATCCCTATCCAAATCCTAATGATGTATTTTGCAGAAATAGAAAAACCCATCCTAAAATTCACATGAAATCTCAAGGGACTCATAATAGCCAAAACAATCCTGAAAAAGAACAAAACTGGAGGACTCACACTTCCTGATTTCAAAACTTACTACAAAGCTACAGTAATCAACAGTATGGTATTGGCGTAAAGACAGACATAGAGACCAATGGCATAGAATAGGGAGCCGAGAAACAAAGCCTCACATATACGGTCAAGTGATTTTTCACAAGGGTGCCAAGACCACGCAACAGAGAAAGGTTTCTTTTCAACAAATGGTGCTGGGAAAACTGGATATCTGCATGCAAAAGATTGAAGCTGGACCCCATCCAACACCATATACAAAAATTAACTGAAAATGGATCAAGGACATAAATGTAAGACCTCAAACACGAAAACTCTTAGAAGAACACATAGGACAAAATCTTCATGACACCGGACTTGGCAATGATTTCTTGAATATGACACCAAAGGCACAGGTAACGAAAGAAAAACAATGGACAAATTGGACTCCATGAAAATTTTATAAGTTGGTACATCAAGAGGCACTGTCCACAGAGTAAAAAGGCAACCCAAGAGAGGGAGAAAATATTTGCAAATCATGTTTCTGACAAGAGACTGATATCCAGAATATACAGAGAAGTCCTAAAACTAAACAACTAAAAAACAAGCCAATTCAAATATGGGCAAAGGACTTGAAGAGACATTTCTCCAAAGAAGACTTACAAATGGCATATAAGCACATGAAAAGATGCTCAACACCACTAATTATTAGGGAAATGAAAATCAAAACCACAATGAGACACCACCTCACACCCACTAAGATGAGTGCTATGGAAAAGACAGAAAACAACAAGTGTTGGCCAGGGTGCGGCAAAATTGGAAACCTGGTACACTGTTGACAGGAACCTAAAATGGTGCAGCCGCTATGGAAAACAATATGGACGTTCCTCAAAAAATTGAACATAGAATTATCACGTGATCCAGCAATTCCACTTCTGGAGATACATCCAAAAGATCTGAAAGCACAGCCTTGAAGAGATATTTGTACATCCATGTTCATAGCAGTATTGTTCACAATAGAAAACGTGGAAGCAACCCAAGTGTCCACTGACGCATGAATGGATACACAAAATGTAGTATATCCACACAATGGAATATTATTCAGCCTTAAAAAGGAAGCAAATTCTGCAATATCCCACACATGGATTAACCTTGGGGACATTATGCTAACAGAAATAAGCCAGTCACAAAAAGACAAATACTGTATGATTCCACTTACACGAGGAACTGAGAGTAGTCAAAATCATAAGAGATGCAAAGTGGAATGGTGGCTGCCAAGGGCTGGGGGGAGGGGAGAAGGGAGAGTTATTGTTTAATAGGTATAGAGTTTTATAAGATTTATAAGAGTTATGGGGATGAATGGTGGTGATGACTGTACAATAGTGTAAATGTATTTAACGCCACTGAAGTGTACACTTAAAAATGGTTAAGATGGCACACTTTTTTGTTATGTATATTTTAACTCAATATACAAAAAGGGGAAAAAAAAAAAGAAATGAGCTATTGGGCCACAAAAAGACATAGTGGACCCTTAAATACATATTGATAAGTGAAAGAAGCCAACCTGAAAAGGATATATACTCTGTTCCATAGTTTTCATGTATTCCAATTACACGACATTCTAGAAAAGGCAAAAGTATGGAAACACTATAAAGATCAGTGTTGCCAGGAGTTGGGAGGCAAGGGACGAAAAGGTAGAGCACAGGGATTTTTAGGGCAATCCAACTCTTCTGTAGGATACTGTCGTGGTGGACACATGAGATTATGCATTTGTCAAAATCCAAGTACATGACAGCGAGACAGCGAACCTTAACGTAAACTACGGACTTGGTTACAAACACTGTAGCAGCATCAGCTCCTCACCTGTGAGCAATGAACCGCACTACCACAGGTGGTCATGCAAGATGTTAACAGTAGGGGAAACTGCGGGGGAGGAGGGAGAAATGCTCTGCACTATCTGCTGAATTTCTCTGTCCATCTAAAACTTTCCTAAAAAACAATCTATTAATTAAAAATTAATGGAAAGTACGGAGTGGGTAGAAATAGGGATGAAACAAGAATATCTGAATATTGACAAATGTTGAAGCTGGGTAATAGGGACATGGGGGGCTATCACACTTTTCTGTTTAATTTGTGAATGTTCAAGGTTTTCCACAATAAAACATTTTTTTTTATTGATGTTTTAATGGTTTCTAACATTGTGAAATTTTAGGTTGTACATTTTTGTTTGTCCATCACCACATATATGACTCCCTTCACCCCTTGTGCCCGCCCCCCACCCCCACTGCCCAGGTAACCACAGTCCAGTTTTCTCTGTCCATGTGTTGGTTTATATTCCACATATGAGTGAGATCATACAGTGTTTGTCTTTCTCTTTCTGGCTTATTTCACTTAACATAATACCTTCCAGGTCCATCCATGTTGTTGCAAATGGGACGGTTTTGTCTTTTTTTATGGCTGAGTAGTATTCCATTGTATATGTATACCACATTTTCTTAATCCAATCGACAGTCGAGGGACACTTAGGTTGCTTCCACTTCTTGGCTATGGTGAATAATGCTGCAATGAACATAGGGGTGCATAAGCCTCTTTGGATTGTTGATTTCAGGTGCATTGGATAGATTCCCAGTAGTGGGATGGCTGGGTCATAGGGCACCTCTATTTTTAATTCTTTGAGGAATCTCCATACCGTTTTCCATAGAGGCTGCACCAGTTTGCATTCCCGCCAGCTGTGTATGAGGGTTCCTGTTTCTCCACATCCTCTCCAACATTTGTTGTTTTTGTCTTGGTGATTATAGCCATTCTAACGGGTGTGAGGTAATATCTTAGTGTTGTTCTGATTTTCATTTCCCTGATGATTAGTGATGTTGAACATCTTTTCATGTGCCTGTTGGCCATCTGTATATCGTCTTTGGAGAAGTGTCTGTTCATTTCCTCTGCCCATTTTTTGATCGGGTTGTTTGTTTTTTTGGTGTTCAGTTGTGTGAGTTCTTTATATATTATGGAGATCAACCCCTTGTCAGATGTATGTTTTGCAAATATTCTCTCCCAGCTGGTGGGTTGTCTGTTCATCTTGATTCTGGTTTCGTTTGTCTTGTAGAAGCTCTTTAATCTGATCAAGTCCCACTTGTTTATTTTTTCTTTAGTTTCCCTAGTCTGGGTAGGCATGTCATCCAAAAAGATTCCTCTATGACCAATGTCAAATAGTGTGTTCCCTATATTTTCTTCTGCGAGTTTTATAGTTTCAGGTCTCACCTTCAGGTCTTTGATCCATTTTGAGTTAATTTTTGTGAATGGCAATAGCAGATGGTCCACTTTCATTCTTTTGCATGTGGCTGTCCAGTTTTCCCAACACCATTTATTGAAGAGACTTTCCTTTCTACATTGTATGTTCTTAGCTCCTTTGTCGAAAATTAGCTGTCCATATATGTGTGGTTTTATTTCTGTGCTTTCAATTCTGTTCCATTGATCTGTGTGTCTGTTTTTGTACCAGTACCATGCTGTTTTGATTACTATTGCTTTGTAGCATGTTTTGAAGTCAGGGATTGTGATGCCTCCTGCTCACAATAAAACATTTTTAAAGCTCCAGATTAAATCTAGATTATATATACAAGGAATCAAAGAATGTGAAGAAAGCAGATATTTTTGAAGCAAGTATTCAAGGGGTACACTGAGGGAACGTGCAATCACACTGGATAGAGAGTGAATGTCCTGGTTCCACCAGGAAGGTTTGGAGCTCAGTGAGCAAGGCAGGCGACAGCACAGTCAGGGAAGTGACTGATAATGAACACGGAAAATGTTCGCCCTCACTGGTCATAGAAATGCCAACGATGGGCCCTGACAGAACTGCCCCAGGATTTACAACGTCGAGACACCCAGAGTTAGAGCGGGCTCAGGGACAGAGCACCACGTCCTGTGAGAATGCCAATCAGCACCGGCTTTCTGGAGGGCAAACCCCCCGAACCCTGGAACCCGCAGGCCACTGGCCCGGCTGCTCTGTTGTACGGACTCTGTCCAAAAACAAAGTGATTGGGTAAAGATGATGGACTGAATAAACATATGTAGAGCCCCTTTGACATAAAATCCCTAAAAAATGACCCAAAGATTCCTTCATTGATGAACAAATTCATAATAGCCCTGGGAACCATCAAGAGAGCCGACATTTTGAGGAAGACATCAAAGAGAGACAACAGCTGGTGACCGGGGACGCCAGTGGGGGGCTCCGGGTGGGCCATGGAGACCCAGCCAGGGCGCCCTCTCTTCCTCCCCCTCTTCCCCCTGCCGCTCACCTAACACTTCCTGCATCGCCCCTCCACTCCCAGCCACTGCCCACCTCACGCTCCAGGAATACAGGAGCAGAGGCGCAGGGCGCCCTTTCCACCAGCACAGCTGTCCTCTTGCTCTCTGCGCCTCCCCAGGCGGCGGAGCCCAGCCCTGCACCTCCTCAGGGCCCAGCACGCTCCTCCCGGGCCCTCAGCCTCCTCCTCTCCATCTGGTCCTCCCTGCAGCACCTGCTAGATCATCTCCACCTTACAAACAAACTCTCCCTTGGACCCATGCTCCCTTTTGGCTACTGTCCACTTGCCCGACTCCCCTTCATGGCGAAACCTCTTAAGTAAAGTGCCTCATCCCTACTGCCCTCCCATGGCTCCCCTTCCCCCACTCCAGACCCAGCTTCATTCCCACCCTCTCAAGGAGACTGAGGTCACCAGTGATCCCACGTGGCCGAGTCCAGCCATCTTCTCTCCATTCTGATCGGAGCTGTATCCCACCCAGCTGAGCACCCCTCCTTTCTGCAATACCCTTTTCCCCTCGTGGCTCCTGCAACCTCATGCTCCACCATTTCAGTCCCCTTTCCTGGACCCTCTTCAGCTACACCTCTGCAAACACTGCCTGCTCCTAGGCTGGGCCAGGGGCCCTTCCACAGATGCAGTGTCTCCAGGAAACCTCATTCAATTCCACGTTTTTAAACATCTCTGACCTTATCCTCACTCTGCAGACACACCGATGCAACTTTAAGAGCTTAGGTGCTAGCTCCCCAGCATCGGCACCTAAGAAGTATCTCAGACTCGATTCCTCTCAAAATTTCACTGTCATATGAGTTCCAAAATAGCATCAAATATTTCCAAAACGGAGGAAAAATTTGCATACAATAAATAGTGGTGAACAAAGTAACCGATAAAACGTATACTTACATCCAATCGTGGTTGCTTGATGGGGAAAATAAGAACACAGAACTGAGATCAGACAGTCTCAAGCTGGGGAGTGGAAGGTGAGGAGCTGAGAGTGTAGAACACAGGAACTGATCAACTCTAAGCATTTCCAGAAAGAAAGGCAGAAACTGTTGTTCCTAAAAGCTGAAAGACACCCACTAGAAGAATAGAAAAACCATGAGAAAGCCTAACAAATTAAAAATTAAATTAAATGGTAGACTCAACTTCCAATTTATCAATAATCACAATTGTGAATGGATGAAATTGCTCTATAAAAAGACGAAGGCTCTCAAGTTGAGTTGAAATATAGTTATAAAATAAAGGGATATAATGTGGTTGAAAATGAGGAGATAAAGAAATAAGACTTTAAACAGACAAAAAGGGGTTTTCTGTGTTGATAACTGTCAGGAACACTTATGCACCTAACAATATGGTCTTGAAACATAAAGCAAAACTGGACAAACAAGAAGACACAGGCACCTCCAGAATCACAGGGAAACCTACCTTACCTCTCTTAGAAATCCACAGGTCATGGGGCGGCCCCACGGCTTAGCGGTTAAGTGCGCGCGCTCCGCTGCTGGCGGCCCAGGTTCGGATCCCGGGCGCGCACCGACGCACCGCTTCTCCGGCCATGCTGAGGCCATGTCCCACATGCAGCAACTAGAAGGATGTGCAGCTATGACATACAACTATCTACTGGGGCTTTGGGGGAAAAAGAAATAAATAAAATTAAAAAAAAAAAAGAAATCCACAGGTCAAGTGATACAGTAAGTTAGGAAACAGATCTGCTGATGAACACAAAAAAGCTAGATCTGGCCTCAGCCCGAGGGACAACAACGTAAGCAACTAGTGGAGAGGATGCATTCTCCTCAAACCACAATGAAACAATCACCACAATGGACTGTGTGCTAAGCCACAATGAAATCTCTAAATTGTCCACAAAGCAGAAATCTATAAGTGACCATATTACTGGACCTTCAAGCAATAAAAGTAAAAAATAATCACAAAATATTGGCTCCCCTCCCCCAACCTATCCACTTGAAAATCTGTCCACACTCTTCTAAATCTCTCAGGTTAAAGGGGGGATCCACGCAGACAGACAAACTCTTTAGAAATGAACAGCAAGGAGAGCAGCATGAGGCAAATCCATGGTGTGGGGACAAAGGGACAGACGAAGGGACACAGCCTCCACTGCAGGTATCAGGGAATATCACCTGTACACAAAGAAGCTCAGCAGTTCCCTCCAGGAGCCAGAACAACACCACAATAAAACCAAAGACAGAAGAACGAAGCGAGGATTCACGAGGCAGGAACAACAACGTAGACCTGAGCAATGGAGTCAAGGGCTGGCTGTCTGGAAAGACCTGTAACACTGAGAAACCTTCACAGTCTGACCAAGAGGAACAGACAAAGGCACCAAACTGTACCATCAGGTACGACAAATTACAGAAACAGCTTTAACGTGATAGGAGACCATAGCAGATAACTCTGACCAGGACATCAGCGGTCCTCAGCTGGAGCTGTCCTTACCCCAGGATGCATCTGGAAACACGCGGGATGGGTTTTGTTTCTTGCTTTGTCTTGTCTTAATGGTTGTTGCCCCGGGGGTCCAGGAGGTCCTGAACAACCTGTCACATAGAGCCATTTCCCACCTGAAGTGTTACTGACATCTGGAAAGACAAGCACTGATCCAGATTAAATGAACAATGTGGCTGAGCGGCCCAGTGGCGTAGGGGTTAAGTGCACGCACTCTGCTGTGGTGGCCTGGGGTTCGGATCCCGGGCGCGCACCGACGCACTGCTTATCAAGCCATGCTGTGGTGGCATCCCATATAAAGTGGAGGAACGTGGGCATGGATGTTTGCCCAGGGCCAGTCTTCCTCAGCAAAAAGAGGAGGATTGACAGATGTTAGCAAAAAAACAAAGAAAGAAAGAAACAAACAAATGAATAAATAAATAAACAATGTGGTAGGGAAATGTTTTCCATGGATGTATAACAGGCAAAAGATGGTACCCTCAGTATGTAAGGAATATCGAGAAACCAATGTTTACAACTACTAAACTGTAAAAGAGCTGGAAAATCAGAAACATAGCCAATAAATACACCAAAAATATATCCAACCTATTTGTACAGGTGGAGAAATATGTATGTAAAGCACAGGAAACAGTCTAGGAGATGACACACCAAATTTTACCATGGACAAGGACAAAAGTTGGGAGATAGGTGAGAAATAGGAGTTTTTACACTTCATAGTTTATATATTTCTGTAGTTTTAATTTTTACAAAAGTGAACGTATTCTACTCAAACAGATATTTAAAATTTTAAAGAAATTATTAAAATATTCAAAATGACTTCAGTTCAAGGATATTCATTAAAACATGAATGGGAGGAGTGACGTCAGCGTCACGGCAGAGTGAGCTTTCCCATAAACTCTTCCCCCGATAAGATACAACAAAAGGAACAGTCACAGACCAACAACAGAATCCTAGACAATGAAAAGCAAGATCAGAAAGATCCACTGCTGCACATCTGAGAGAGGAACGTGCTAGGCCCCCCGAGGAAGTGAGGAGAGGTAAGGAGAACTCCTCTCCCTCCCCATCAGATCAGCGATCCCAGTCCACATGGCTGCCAGTGAGGGGGTAGGGGCGGCCCTCTGCGGGGAAACCATAGCCCTTCCGGCTCTCTCCGCCAGTGGGAAACTCCCACACAGAGCACTCAGAACTGCTACGGGGTACCATCAACATCTGAGCACCCCAGGAGAGCGGATACCGAGGGGCGAACGAGAAGCCCCCCACGCCACGGACCCAGCGGGCAAAAGAGAGAGCACCTCCCCCGCCCACAAGCCGGACCCTGCGGATCACAGCAAACAGCTAGGGCAGAGTGCAGGGGGCACAGATTACACAGCCCTTTACCCCCACACAGTGGCGGCGGGTGGAAATTGCAACCAGATATTTCCAGGATGAGGAAAAACAAAGCCAATACAGGAACCACAATGCAATGGTACATGAAATCACCAGACCAGAAGGAAAATGACAAGCACCCAGAAACCAACGCTGAAGACACAGAAATCCATAACCTAAACGACAGAGATTTCAAAATAGCTATCATTAAAAAACTCAATGAAATACAAGACAGCACAAACAATTCAATAAGATTAGGAGTTTCTTCACAAGAGAGATTGAAATAATAAAGAAAAACCAATCAGTGCTGATGGAGATGAAGAACACAATGGAGGAGATAAAGGAGAACCTGGAATCTTTAAAGAACAGAGCTGACAACATGGAGGAAAGAATTAGCATTATAGAGGATAGGAATACAGATATGCTCCAGATGGAAGAGGAGAGAGAACTAAGACTAAAAAGAAATGAAGAAAGTCTCCGAGGAATATCTGACTCTATTAGGAAATGTAACATAAAAATTATAGGCATTCCTGAGGGAGAAGAGAGGGAAAGAGGAAGAGAGCCTATTCAAGGAAATAATAGCTGAGAACTTCCCAAATCTGGGGAAGAAGCACTAAATACCAGTAAGCGAAGCCAACAGATTACCTAAATACGTCAACAGACAAAGGCCCACTCCACGATATCTAGTGGTAAGGCTAGCCAGAGTCAATGACAAAGAAACAATATTAAGGGCAGCTAGACAAAAACAAAAGATAACGTACAAAGGAACTCCCATCAGGCTCTCAGCAGATTTCTCAACAGAAACTTTACAGGCTAGGAGAGACTGGAATGATATATTCAAAATACTGAAAAACAAATACTTTCAGCCAAGAATACTCTTATCCAGCAAAAATATCCTTCAAATATGATGGAGAAATAGTAACTTTCCCAGATAAACAAAAGCTAAGGGAGTTCATGGCCACGAGACCCCCCCACTACAAGAAATACTCAAGAAGGCCCTCAGGCCTGAAAAAAAAAAGAGAAAGGGAATACAAAGCTTGGAGCAAGGAGAAAAATAGGTAGACAAACTCAGAAAAATAGTAGATCTTTACCGGAATAGGTTAGCAACCACTTAAACACCAAAATCAAAGATCAAAGGAAGGAATTCACCAAAAATAAATTTAACCTTATCACTGTAAACACACACCCACAACACAAGATAGAATAAGGTATAACAAGAACGACTTAGAAGGCAAAGAGGAAAGTGATTGAATTGACTTAGTATAAGGAAATAGGAGGCTATCAGATAATGGACTATCTCATACACAAGATTTTTTATACAAACCTCAAGGTAACCACTAAACAAATAATCAACACAAAATCACATATGATAAACAATGAGAAAACTAGAAGAGTCATAAGACAGAAGAACCAAACTGAATTGGCAGTCCGAAACAAATGGGACAAGAAACAAAGGAAATGCAAAAGAACCAGAGAATAAGTGACAAAACAGCAACACTAAGCCCTCATATATCAATAATTACTCTAAATGTAAATAGACTGAACTCTCCAATCAAAAGATACAGAGTGGCAGGATGGTTTAAAAAGCAAGACCCAACAATATGCTGCCTCCAGGAAACACATCTCAGCTCTAAAGACAAGCACAGGCTCAGAGTGAAAGGATGGAAGACAATAATCCAAGCTAATGACAAACGAAAGCAGGTGTTGCCATACTCGTATCAGAGAAAGTAGACTTCAAGATAAAACAGGTTAAGAGAGACAAAGAAGGGAAATATATAATGATAAAAGGGACACTCCACCAAGAAGACATATCACTTATAAATATATATGCACCCAACATAGGAGCACCAATGTACATAAAGCAACTATTAACAAACCCAAAAGGAGACACTAACAACAACACAATAATAGGAGGGGATCTTAATACCCCACTTACATCAATGGATAGATCATCCAGACAAAAAGTCAATAAAGAAATAGTAGACTTAAATGAAAAACTGGATGAGATGGACCTAGTAGACATATACAGAGCACTCCATCCAAAAACAGCTGACTACACATTCTACTCCAGCGCGCATGGAACATTCTCAAGGATAGACCATATGTTGGGAAACAAAGCAAGCCTCAATAAATTTAAGAAGATTGAAATCATAACAAGCATCTTTTCAGACAATAATGCTATGAAACTGGAAATCAACCATGAAAAAAAAACTGGGAAAGTGACAAAAATGTGGAGATTAAACAACATACTACTGAACAACCAATGGATCATTGATGAAACTAAAGGAGAAATCAAAAAATATCTGGAAACAAAGGAAAATGAAAATATGCCATACCAAACCATATGGGATGCAGCAAAAGCGGTCCTGAGAGGGAAACTCATAGCGATACAAGCCCACCTTAACAAACAAGAAAAAGCCCAAATAAGCAACCTTAAATTGAACTAGAAAAAGAACAAAGCCCAAAGTCAGCAGAAGGAGAGAAATAATAAAAATCAGAGCAGAAATAAATGAAATTGAGACCAAAAAAACAGTAGAAAGGATTAATGAAACAAAGAGTTGGTTCTTTGAGAAGATAAACAAAATCGACAAACCCTTAGCCAGGCTTACTAAGAAAAAAAGAGAAAGGGCTCAAGTAAATAAAATTAGAAATGAAAGAGGAGAAATTACAATGGATACCACGGAAATACAGAGGATTATAAGAGAATACTATGAGAAATTATATGCCAACAAATTGGACAATCCAGAAGAAATGGATAAATTCTTAGACTCATACAACCTCCCAAAACTGAACCAAGAAGAAATGGAGAATCTGAATAGACCAATCACAAGTAAAGAGACTGAAATAGTAATCAAAAACCTCCCAAAAAATAAAAGTCCAGGACCAGATGGCTTCTCCGGTGAATTTTACCAAACATTCAAAGAAGATTTAATACCCATCCTTCTCAAACTACTCCAAAAAATAGAGGAAGATGGAACACTTCCTAAATCATTCTACGAGGCCAACATCACCCTGATACCAAAGCCAGACAAAGACAATACAAAGAAGGAAAATTACAGGCCAATATCGCTGATGAACATAGACGCAAAAATCCTCAACAAAATATTGGCAAACAGAATACAGCAATACATTGAAAAGATCATACACCATGATCAAGTAGGATTTATACCAGGGACGCAGGGATGGTTCAACAACCACAAATCAATCAACGTGATACATCACATCAACAAAACAAAGAATAAAAACCACATGGTCATCTCAATAGACGCAGAGAAGGCATTTGACAAGATAAAACATCCATTTATGATAAAAACTCGCAACAAAATGGGTGTAGAAGGAAAGTACCTCAACATAATAAAGTCTATTTATGACAAACCCACAGTCAACATCATACTCAATGGGGAAAGACTGAAAGCCGTTCCTCTGAGAACAGGACTGAGGCAGGGCTGCCCACTCTCACCACTCCTATTCAACATCGTACTGGAGGTTTTGGCCAGAGAAATTAGGCAAGAAAAAGGAATAAAAGGAATCCAAATAGGTTACAAAGAAGTGAAACTCTCACTACTTGCAGATGACATGATTTTATATATAGAAAACCCTAAAGAATCCATTGGAAAACTATTAGAAATAATCAACAACTACAACAAAGTTGCAGGGTACAAAATCAATCTACAAAAATCTGTTGCATTTCTGTATGCTAATAATGAACTAACAGAAAGAGAATTCAAAAAGATGATACCATTTACAATTGCATCAAAAAGAATAAAATACCTAGGAATAAATCTTACCAACGAGGTGAAAGACCTATACAATGAGAACTACAAGACATTATTGAAAGAAATCGATAACGACATAAAGAAATGGAAAGATATCCCATGCACGTGGATTGGAAGAATAGACATAGTTAAAATGTCTATATTACCTAAAGCAATCCACAAATTCAATGCAATCCCAATCAGAATCCCAATGACATTCTTCACGGAAATAGAAAAAAGAATACTAAAATTCATATGGGGCAACAAAAGACGCGAATAGCTAAAGCAATCCTAAGAAAAAAGAACAAAGCTGGAGCCATCACAATCCCTGACTTCAAAACATACTACAAAGCAATAGTAATCAAAACAGCATGGTACTGGTACAAAAACAGACACACAGATCAATGGAACAGAATTGAAAGCACAGAAATAAAACCACACATATATGGACAGCTAATTTTCGACAAAGGAGCTAAGAACATACAATGTAGAAAGGAAAGTCGCTTCAATAAATGGTGTTGGGAAAACTGGACAGCCACATGCAAAAGAATGAAAGTGGACCATCTGCTATTGCCATTCACAAAAATTAACTCAAAATGGATCAAAGACCTGAAGGTGAGACCTGAAACTATAAAACTCGCAGAAGAAAATATAGGGAACACACTATTTGACATTGGTCATAGGGGAATCTTTTTGGATGACATGCCTACCCAGACTAGGGAAACTAAAGAAAAAATAAACAAGTGGGACTTGATCAGATTAAAGAGCTTCTACAAGACAAACGAAACCAGAATCAAGATGAACAGACAACCCACCAGCTGGGAGAGAATATTTGCAAAACATACATCTGACAAGGGGTTGATCTCCATAATATATAAAGAACTCACACAACTGAACACCAAAAAAACAAACAACCCGATCAAAAAATGGGCAGAGGAAATGAACAGACACTTCTCCAAAGACGATATACAGATGGCCAACAGGCACATGAAAAGATGTTCAACATCACTAATCATCAGGGAAATGAAAATCAGAACAACACTAAGATATCACCTCACACCCGTTAGAATGGCTATAATCACCAAGACAAAAACAACAAATGTTGGAGAGGATGTGGAGAAACAGGAACCCTCATACACAGCTGGCGGGAATGCAAACTGGTGCAGCCTCTATGGAAAACGGTATGGAGATTCCTCAAAGAATTAAAAATAGAGGTGCCCTATGACCCAGCCATCCCACTACTGGGAATCTATCCAACGAACCTGAAATCAACAATCCAAAGAGGCTTATGCACCCTTATGTTCACTGCAGCATTATTCACCATAGCCAAGAAGTGGAAGCAACCTAAGTGTCCCTCGACTGTCGATTGGATTAAGAAAATGTGGTATATATATACAACGGAATACTACTCAGCCATAAAAAAAGACAAAACCGTCCCATTTGCAACAACATGGATGGACCTGGAAGGTATTATGTTAAGTGAAATAAGCCAGAAAGAGAAAGACAAACACTGTATGATCTCACTCATATGTGGAATATAAACCAACACATGGACAGAGAAAACTGGACTGTGGTTACCTGGGCAATGGGGGTGGGGGGTGGGCACAAGGGGTGAAGGGAGACATATATATGGTGATGGACAAACAAAAATGTACAACCCCAAACTTCACAATGTTATAAACTATTAAAACATCAATAAAATAAATTAATTAATTAAAAACATGAATGGAAAGAACCTCCCCATCACTTTAAGAGTCTCCTATAACTTTTCTAATAGTTTATTATGTCGATATTATTTCACATTTAGATCCTAACTCACTGGAATTTACATTTGCGTGAGAGATGCAACAGAAGCTGACTTTCTCCTGTTCAAGTGGAAAACCAACCATCCAGGCACCATTCATTGGGTAGGTCTGGCTTTCACAGCTGACCTGCAATGCCTCCTTCCCCACCTGCTAAACCCCGACAGCTACCGCTGCCTCTCGAGTGCCCTAGAGCGAGCCGGGTGAGCTCTGCAACCTGGGCTCCCTGTCTGCGAGGGGCGGCTACCAGCAGAGCCTTCTCCCAAGACAGCAGCAGGCATGCTGCACACACAAGTGCTCAGGGGCCGTCTGCTGCGGAGCAGGAAACCCCTCATGATGAGCAGGCAGTGGGGGAGCCCCGAGCCCTGGGACTGACCTTGGCTGGGGGCAGCAGGCTGCTAAGGCAGGGAGCCCCCTCCCTTCAGCTCGTCCAGCTCCTCCTGCAGCATGTGCACCTGGCTGTCGGCGGCTGCCCCTCTTCAGCTCGCTGTCCTTCTCCACCTGCTCCTGCAGGTGGCACCCGTGCTCCTGTTCCCCCGGGAGCAGAAGCAGTAGGAGTGCAGCGAGTCGAGGAGATCTTGGGCCCCCAGTGCTGACAGGATGAGCCCGCTGAGGGACGTGGGGCCGGTGTCGCTGTGCTCGCCCTGCACAGCTTCTGCAGCTGGCTTCGGGGTGACGTCTGTTGGAGTGGAGGGGCTCTGGGAGGGTTTCTGAGGCATCATTGTGAATGATGAACTTGGGGGCTCTGGGCCAAGCCCTCGTCAGGCCTCAGGCTGGTCCCACTGCAGCTGGGCTCCACATCTCTCTTCAGCCTCCTTCGCTTGACAGGCTCTGGGGGACAGATGGCCTCTCTCGAGTGTACACTGAGGAGAAACTGTAAGAAGGAAACCAGCCAATAAATCTGCACGCCCCAGATCCTGGGGGTAAAGTCACCCACGGAAATGCCACTCTTACCCAGCAGCCCCTCGCTGGGAAGAGGGAGTTTCATCGCCAGCATCTACAGCAGACGTGTTTGCATCTCCCTGGCTGCCTGATGCTGTGGAGGCCACACTGTCTCCTGGGGTTCCTTCCAGAGACTCTGCACCCAATCCTGACTGGCGGCTTCCTGGGCAGCCCTGGCTGCGGGTTCACCCTGCAGAGGGGCTCGCTTCAACTTGCGGGACCCCGGCTAGGCCCTCAGGTTTTCCCTCGAGGACAACGATGAACCTGCAGCTCTTTTCCCATCTGCCTCACTCGCATGTTCCCTCAGGTCCCCGGCGGCCTTCCTGGTGTCCTTCCTCTTGGGGCGGCCAGGGCCTTCAGCCCCCTCTTCTCAGTCAGGTGGAAGATGGAGGGCACGGCCGCGGGTTTGAGCACGTAGTACTGATCCTCCAGCCTTTCCGAGAGCTTTTTTTTGGTGAAATGTTCACTACAGATGAAAGAATGCTTAGTGGGGTCCAGTCATCCCTGTGAACAGCTTTTAACCACTGGACCACACATTTTGAGCTCTTTATGCAAAGCCTGCAAGGATAAAGGAAAAGTAATTAGAAAGAAAGAATTAAATGTCTCGCCCTAAAATGATCAACTATAAAAGCAAAACAAGTGTTTCTGCGGACACCCAAACCTGTAGCAACTTTGCCCATTAAACCTTTAGTAAAGATTTAAGGAATCTTTAGTAAAGATTAAGGCACCTTCTGCTTGCAAGTTATTACTGGAATAGAAAGATGAAAGACCTACTGTCTACCTTAAGGAGCTCACCGTCTGTAGGGCAGAGAAGAAAGGAAGGGGAGGACCTCCTCCCAGGCTGTGGTAAGTGCCCTGTAGGGACACAGACGCTCGGGCAGAGAGCACAGGATGGCATCAAGACAACAGGAAAGGCTTCAGGAAGCCCCGGACATAGTTCCCAGAAGCTCATGGCTGCCCAACCCTCCTGCTGTCCCTGGGATGCAGGACTTGGGGTGTTAAAACAGAGACGGTTGGTCCCCCCATTTCAAAGCCAGGCCAGGTGTTGGCCAGCAGAGCCTCCCAGGCACTCAGCAGGGCGCCTGGCCCCAGCTCTGCGCAAGCAGCTGAGGATGCAAGACCGCCACCAAGAGGAGGTCAGCCCCAAGAGCTGCAGTTCCGTGTTCCTCCTGTCCTTCCACTACCAGGAGAAAAGCTGCTCCCTGTACAAAGCAAGCAGCCCCTGCAAGACACCGACCAAGACACTTCATCATCTCTTCTCATTAAGGTAAAATCTCTATTTAGACCAAACTGTGCACATGGGCGGGGGCGGGGGAGGGTGGAGGGGGTCTCTCCCGAGGGCTGTCTGCTCCACCTGAGGTCATCTAGCCCCCTGAGGCCGCTGTGGACCAGACCAGGTGGATACTAGGTCCTCAGGGAGTTTCAAGCAACATGACCTTCTAACCTTTCTCAATGCTTTGTGACTAGTTACCAAAGGACCCCCACCTCCTTTGCCCCCAGACCACGTTAGACCACCACACGTGCCAAGAGCAGCCTTCTCTGCAGTGCTTTGCCTCATTCTCAAAAACAGTAACAAAACTTTTGGGACACAGGCTCTGAAGGAAACTGTCAAGAAAGCATGGTGGCTGACCTCTGAAACAAGCTCATGTTACTAGTTCTTTGGATAGATTGTAACAACTTCCGACTTAGAACAAACCACTGTAAACTTTCAATAAGATTACAGACAACAAGTGCCATTCAGGTCTTTCAAACTTCAATAACAACCTGCAACACGAAACAAAAGGATCTGCCAGGAGGTTTTCAAAGTAGAATGTCTTCAGTGCACTGTTCTGGGACCTCCAGTGTGGAGTCCAAAGGACTCGCTGAACTGGCTGAATTCCAGAAGCCCTCCTGAAGGGAGTCAGGCCAGGGGGAAGGCAAACCCCTCACCCCGCTGTGGGAGCCCAAGGAAGACAGTGGAGAGAGAAGCCCCTTCCCTGAGCCCCCAGGGTAAGTCTCCCTGTGAGGAGTGGGCTGCGCCCGGCTCTACCCAGGATGCTGTCAGATGCCCAGTCTGCAGGGTCAGCCTCCCCGTAAGGAGTGGGCCGCGCCCTCCTCCACCCAGGATGCTGTCAGACGCTGAGTCCGAGTCCGCATGGTCAGCCTCCCCGCGAGGAGTGGGCTGCGCCCTGCTCCACCCAGGATGCTGTCACATGCAGAGTCCGAGTCCACAGGGTCAGCCTGGCCTGCAGGGTCAGCCTTCCCGTGAGGAGTGGGCAGTGCCCTCCTCCACCCAGGATGCTGTCACATGCAGAGTCCCAGTCCACAGGGTCAGCCTGGCCAGCAGGGTCAGCCTCCCCTTGAGGAGTGGGCTGCGCCCTGCTCCACCCAGGATGCTGTCAGATGCCTCTCCAGGACTCACCTCCAGCACAGAGTCACCTTTCCCTGCACTGCCAGGACCCTTCTAGCAACAGAGCGTCTGGGAGGCACGTCCATCAAAGAGGTACAAGCTGCATTTGCTCAGCCGCATTCCTGATCGCAGAGATCAAGGCAGGCTCCATGCCATCAGAAGAGCAGAAAAGTCACAGCAAATGCAAAAAGATAGTGACCTAAGGAAGAACGTTTCCAGAACACCCTGTTTCTCGACATTGTTGGCCCCAGCCCGAATCAGTGGAGACCAGGGTGGCCGCGTGGTAGGGGTGAGAGGGTGGTGGAGGCCATAAAGTGGGCGCCAGTGGCCGTGGTGGCCCGAGGCGCCCGGACTAGAGATGGTGGCACAGACAAGGCCACACAGCGCCCGGCGCTGACTCACGCGCTGGACCGGCCCGAGGACAAAGTGCCGCAGCCTCGAGCTGGACCGCGCGGCGGTGCTGACTGGGCGGCAGCTGCGGGTTACCTGTGGAAGGAGACGGCGGTTTCTCCTGCTGCCCGGCGATGGGAGCAGTTCGCGGCCGCGCAGCGATCACCATCCCGGGCCTCAGACTATCGCGCCGCCATGCTCCGGCCCCCTCCTCGCCACCCCACAGCGGGACCGCCACAAGGGTAAGGGCTCCCGGCGACACTCTGTGGGACGTGGAGCTGATCCCCGCGGCCTGCAGGACGGCAAGATGGCGGCGCGCGCCTGCCCGTCGGCCGCAAAGCAAGATGGCTGCGCCCATGAGCCTAGGCAAAATGCCGGCCGACGCGCCCGCCCAGGGTCGCGCTGCCCAAACGCGTCTGTTCCGCTGCCCCGATGGGTCGCTGCTGCGGTGATCGGAGCGAACGACCCAGACCGCGGGGGAGCTGACTGTGCGGGCAGGCCCTCTGCGCAGGGACCCGCCGTACGCCAAGATGGCGACCCACGCACTTCTGCCTGCACTTCCGGCCTGGCCCGCGTTGCTCGGCCGGATTGGCCCCAGCGGCTGCCCGTCGCGTGGCGCTCATTCTCCCGGGCAGCGGAAAGAAGAACGCGGGTGAGGGCGTGCCTGGGCGGGGCGGCCTGGGAGGCTGCGCTCGCCTGGGCCCTTGGCCGCCAGGACTGGCCGGCGCGGTTTGGGGCAGGGCCGCGGGGCGGAGCATGGTCCTCGAGCGGAGAGGGTGGCGGCGCCTGTGGTGAGACCGGCGCCTCTGACAGCTCGCTCCCTGCGGGTCTGGACGCTCTTCCGCTCCGCTCGCTGTGCTCGGGCGCCGGCCTGACAGGCCAAGGCCGCTGGGGCGTGGGGGGCGGCGGGGGGCAGCGGGGCGTTGGGGAGGGCAGCGGAGGGGAGGGGGTGCGCCGGTGGGGCTGGGGCGCCGGCCTGACAGGCCAAGGCCGCTGGGGCGTGGGGGGGGGCGGGGGCAGCGGGGCGTTGGGGAGGGGAGGGGGTGCGCCGGCCGGGCTGGGGCGGGGGCAGCGGGGCGTTGGGGAGGGGAGGGGAGGGGTGCGCTGACGGGGCTGGGGCGCCGGCCTGACAGGCCAAGGCCGCTGGGGCAGAGGGCAGCGGGGCGTTGGGGAGGGGAGGGGGTGTGCTGGCGGGGGTGGGGCGTCGGTCTGACAGGCCAAGGCCGCTGGCGCGTGGTGGGGGCGGGGGCAGCGGGGCATTGGGGAGGGGAGCGGAGGGGTGCGCTGGCGGGGCTGGGGCGCTGGCCACTGGAGCAGGGGGCAGTGGGGCGTTGGGGAGGGGAGGGGAGGGGGTGCGCTGGCGGGAGGTGGGGCGCCGGCCTGACAGGCCAAGGCAGCTGGGGCGTGGGGGGGCGGGGGCAGCGGGGCGTTGGGGAGGGGAGGGGGTGCGCTGGCGGGGCTGGGGCGCCGGCCTGACAGGCCAAGGCCCCTGGGGCTTGGGGGGCGGCGGGGGGCAGCGGGCTGTTGGGGAGTCTGTGGCTCTTTTCCGCAAGAAGAGAGCAGAGAATGGCTGCCTGGAATCCTTCGTATGAAATCCCTGAGCCCCTCCCAGGCTCTCTTCTGGCACAGACATCCTATGGAAGGCCTTGGAGTGGAGGTTCCTCTGTGCAATCTTTCTTGGGTGTTCTGGCCTGTCAGCACTGCCCCTCCCTGGGTTTGTCACCTTGAAAAGATTTACTCACTTAGTGGAGCCTCAGGTTTTCAAAAGTTAAAGTTTATATAATCAGTGGCCTTGAAAAGCAGTATAAAATATTTCCAGAGGCAAGAAATAGGTACTTCAGAAAAAAAGATTCTAATATTACATTGAATGTGTTAAAAATTCTTGTTTCCCCCTTGAGAGTGTGTAGTCCTGTTCTGAGGTCAGTTCTTTTCTTTGGGATGGGGTGTTCCAAATGGAATTCCAGAGCTTACATTTGAACAGCAAAAGTGTTAAGTATGATTAATTGTTTATAAAACAGTGTTTTGCCATGGAAATAACAATTAATTAATATTATTTTCTGAAAGTAATAATTACATGTGGTTTTTCTCATTGTACCAGAAAAATGCTTTATAACTTTCTTCCCTCCTTTCCACATAAACTGGGTTTGTGTGACTTTGCTGGATTCTTCAAACACTGGGTTGTGCCATTTACAAGATCACTGTGGTCCAAAGCGACGTGACTGGGAGCAGAAGCCTGGGGTCAGGGTCTCTAAGCTAAGCCCCTTTGAGCCTGCACAGGGAAGTACTTGAGGGCCCACTCGTTCTTCCTGGGTGTCCTCCTTGGTCATACCCACTGCAGAAGGAGCCTTTCTGCTGAGAGAAGCTGCAGAGCCCTGGAAAGCTGGGAAGGCACCTGCACAGGGGGAGGGAGTTGCTGCCCTTCGTGAGGTTGTCCCTGTGCTCCCCTTGGGCCTGTGTCTACACGTAGGGTGGAGTTTTGCACCCACAGTGCAGGTGCCTGCAGAGGGTAATTTATGCACATTGGGAAAGTCTGTGAAATCAGGAGTTCTGTGTCTGGATTAGGGTTTATGAATTTAGGGTTCATTTGGGTCACGACCTTAACTGCATCCTGCCGAGAGTCTCCTCACTTGTGAGAGTGGAAGCTGAGAGAGGGAGCCCTTCTCTTCCTCCCCCGGCAGAGGAGGGTGTGTGAGCTCCCAGAGTCCATTCCTGTGGCTGCTCAGGTTTCCCCACCCTCCTGCACCAGGAACTGACCGACTCAGGGCTTCTGTCCCCACCAGGAGAGTTTAGAATGTGTTTAACTTTCTGAATGTGGCTTTCCTTCTGTCCCTGGGAAGCAGGCTGCTTATCTGTGCTGATTCCAATATTTGTGTTTCTTTGCTTTCGATTCCTGTATCGATTGAACAGTGCAGCCCTGTGCCTCTGGTTTCCCTTAGCACCTTGTAATTTTATTTCCTGTATAACAAATAACATTTCGAGTTTCTTGGGCTTAAAAATGTGAATTGATGGAGAGATCTAACGTCAGTAAGGCAAGAAAATTGTGGAACTAAATAGAATTTTTGTCCCTTTTAGGCAAGAGACTCTCAAGATGTGAAATGAATGTGTTGAAGTTTTCAGGTGCAGTTCTCATCTTTACATCAGTGTTTGCGTGTGCATGTCCCTAGAGAACACTGAGATTTAAAAAGCTAAAGCAATGGAATTTGTATTTTAATTGATGTGAAGAAAACTAATCAAACTAATCCTACTATGTTTAAGGAGCTAAACCCAAACCCCTGTTGCGTTATAATATGCCACTGATTCCTGAAAATACTGCCTGTGTGAGATACAGTGGAAGGACAAACTAGGATGCACCTTGCCCTTTTAGTTAGCAAGCGATATGAAATTTCATTTCCTCTGGTTTACTCTTTTGTAACCGTTAGTGTGCTAAAGGAATTAAATCTTAGAATGGTTTCCTATGTACAAAAGTTAAAATTAAAGAAAAACTATTAAATGGGAAAACATGGTATGTGTAAATTTCTGTTTATATTAGATAAATCTGTAAGATAGAAAAGTCTAACTTCAGAAGAGTCACTGCCAATACTTCTGGGTCCCCTCCAGCACTGTTACTCCAGCCACCCCCAGTACACAGTTCTGATCATTCTTGAGCTTCCTGTTGGTGTTTCTTTATATAAAAACAAGCCATTGTGAATGCTTATATGAAAACCAAAAAAAATGTTTATATAAAAACAAGCCATTGAGAATGCATATTTTTGTACGCATGTTAGTCCTTGTAATGAGCGGTCAGACTCCACACGTTTTGATGTGTGCTGACAGCTTACGCCTCTCCTCTCCCTCTTCCCCTCGTGTCCACACCTGGACAAGCTGAGGAGAAAGTCCAGAGGCTCCCTTCTCTGGCATTGGCTTTGGATCCAACCACACAATCCCCTGTCTGTGTGCAGAACTCTTGCCCTGGTCTCACCCCTGGCAAAGATTTCTTGCTTTGACCAAACTTTAGTCAGGCTCCTGAACCTTCTTGTAGGCCTGTCTGTGCACTTCCTTGTAAAATCCAGTTTTAGCAAGAACCTTACTAAGTCAGTTTAACCAGAAGCCACACCCGTATGTCTGATCGCCCTCGCCATCTGCTCAGGCTCCTCCTCTTCCTCCACCATCCCTCAGGTGGTGTCTGATCACTCTGGCCTGTGTTTGGTAAGAATCCTGTTAGGTCAGGTTAGCCAGTAACCCAACACTTGTTTTTTCTCTTAGTAATTTTCCATCCCCTGACCCCCACCATGCTGCCTCCGCCGTGAATTCCCACTCGCCCATGCTGCATTCAGAGTCGAGCCCAATCTCATTTCTCCCCCACTG
Source organism: Diceros bicornis minor (assembly GCF_020826845.1). Classification (NCBI taxonomy): domain Eukaryota; kingdom Metazoa; phylum Chordata; class Mammalia; order Perissodactyla; family Rhinocerotidae; genus Diceros; species Diceros bicornis. The sequence goes on along the minus strand of NC_080763.1, from coordinate 2,406,553 downwards.
TAAATCCCATCATGGTGGTCTCTACGTATCACAGTGGTTCTGAATAAAATATGCCTTACCATCTTTGACAAATGTCATTGAATATTTTTCTTTAAAACCCCCAACCACAATAAAAACCCAGGCCAGGCTCCTTTCCTTGCTCCCTCAAGCCATTTCAGAGCTGCTTGAGATTCTGGACCTGCTCTCCTCGGAGACCTCTATTATGTGAGTCATAAGATGTTTCCTAACTTCTGTGTGTGTGGAGGGGGGCGCACACCAGCATCAGTCTCTACATGGGAACCACAGCACTTGCCAGTGAGCAGTCATATTTTGAAAGGAAGCTCTTTCTCTGAGTGGTAGGTCTCAACAGTGGGCTCAAAGTATTCAGTGAACCATGTTATAAACAGATGTCCTGTCATTCAGGCTTTGTTGTTCCATTTGAGCATTGACTTTAACTTAAAGTCATCAGATGCATCACACCTAACAAGAGAATAAGCCTGTAGAAAGGCCCGGGGTGGGGGTAGGGGGTGGATTGGAGGGGGAGGGGAGAGAACAGGATCAGTTAGAGGACCAGAGGTCAGAATGTGAGACAGGAGTTGGAGAAGGGGCCAGAGCAGTCGGTAACAGCACAGCAGCCAGGTCAAGGCCCTGTGCACCATGTCTGGGAGTCAGGACCATCTCCTAATTGCAGTCAGTGGGGGAGCCCCATTTCTGGTTGGATCCCTGGGGGACAAGAAGGCAGTGTCTTACCACGTCTGTCTGTCCACAGCTCCCAGACCCTGGCCAGGGAGCATGAAGCACTGATGCAGAAGTACCTGCACCTGCTGCACATTGTGGAGACGGAGAAGACAGTGGCCAAGCAGCTACGGCAGCAGATGGAGGATGGGGAGATCAATATCAAGCGGCTGAAGGCAGAGGTGACTGCTGGCTAGGGGTGCAGAGGAGGCTGGCCAGGGGGCCCAGGGCACAGGCCCAACACCTCGCACTCCAGGCTCCTGCAGGATCGGGGGGGGCACATGACAGGCAGTGGGACCAGCTTCCAGTCACAGCTAGGCCAGCCTCCAAACTTAAAGTTAGTGATGCTGGCAGAGTGGGAAGGGCCTTAGTCAGATCTGAGTTCAGATCCTACCTCTGCCACTTGACAGTTGCAACCTGGAGTAGGTCCCCCCATCCTCTGTGCCTCCATTCCTTCATCTATAAAACAGCCTTTCTCTGCTTGCCTGACAAGAGTATGAGGATTGAGTGAGGTTATTTATGGGCGAGCTTTTAGTTACTCTGCTGATGACCACATTGACTAAGCATTCCCACATTATCAGCTGAAGTGTCCGAGGACACAGGGTCCTGGTAGGTCATCATAATGTGGGCTCCTGGCTCAGTTCCAAGCAGTCGTTCCCTCTGCCTGTTGTAAGAGCTCCTACAAGGGCTCACCGGACGTCAGTCTGGAGGCCACACTGTTGCTAGGTTAAGCCTTCTAGAACTTCACTACTCAAAATGTGGCCCATGAAGCAAGGGCATGTTAGAAATGCAGAATCTCAGGCCCTGCCCAGACCTCCAGAATCAGAATCTGCACTTTCACAACATCCCAGTTGATTGCCATTTACATTAAAGCTTGGGAGGTGCTGGCTCTCTGTCCCTTAGACGCCCCTCACCAGCTGTCTACCCCAGCACCGAATGATCTGATTGCCTCTCCCGCCTCATCTCACCATGCTCACCAGATGCTCAGAGCCATTTGGCCATGTCACACGAGGACCGTGGATGCTGAGCTGAGGACGGGAAAATGGAAACATAGATTCTAACCAGGTTCAGCTGCATGATTTGTAGGGCCTGAGGCAAGGGAAAAATGCAAGGCCCTGGGTGGAGTCAGGGAAGTCGACCTCCCCTTCTCACAGCCCACCAACCCACCCATGGCAGACAGGCGACCCCCCAATATCAACCTCCAACCTCCTCTAACCTCTGTGCCATGATACACTTGGTACCTAGATGAGGGGTGGGCAAGATGCCCATGCTGAGTCACCCACCTAGTGCCCAGGTATTGTCTCCTCCCCCTGCTCTGAGACAGCATTGGGTGTGCACTGCACCCACCCTTTCTGCACCTACCCCGAGGCCCCTGCAGAGGGTGGAGGGTGACTCACGGTGGGATGTGAGTCTTCCTGGCTGACTCAACCCATTTGCTCCCAGACAGAGGGTAGAGGAGGTCATGGGTTCTGGGGTGCCAGCATGTGGGGAGCGAGCAGCTGAGAAACAATCCCAGGGAGGCAGCAGGAGGCAGGAACACATGAAGGCTGAGTCCCACTACCCTGGGGCGTGCTCAATTGTTCCATCAGATGTTACTCCTGAGACAAATTCAAAGAGAAATGGTTAAGAACTTCAAGGTGGCAACCGCAGAACTTGAAGCCCCAAGCATAGGGCCTTCTGAGCATAGGACCCCATCACACGCCCTTGAAGCCAGCTCTGCCTGGAATGTTCGAAGATCTGAAATTGCCAATTCCACCTTATGGTGCCGCTGCCAAGCTCTGAACTATGGTCACATTAGCTTGGAACTTGAGGTTGAACAAAAGTTTCAGATTGCACACACCTCTTCTACTCTGCACCAGGCTCTGTCAGACATACTTCCTTAGTCAGTCCCCACAACCATCCTCATAGGATCGAACGAGGAAGCAGGCTCAGAGAACTCAAGTCACCTGCCCAAGCTCACACAGCTGGGAGGTGGCAGAGGCAGGACTAGAACCCAGGTCTGCGTGTCTACTTGCCAGTCTTCCCACTCTACTTGTAGCCTCTTCCCACATGGCTCCTGGGATGGGGGCTTGTCCCATGTCTAAACCATCTGGTTCATTCTGAGATCTAGCCTAGCCCTACACATATCCCTGAAACCAAGCTGAGTCCTTGCTAGGGACCAGGGAATAGGTCTAGGGACCAGTATCAAGTTAGTGGCTTCATGATCAAGGGTGTTATTCACTCACTCACTTGTTCACTAACTGCCTAAGATCAGCTGACCACTGCCTAATCCTGTTCCCCAGGCTCCTCTTCCCTCGTCACTCGGGGCTCCAGCCAGTGATCCCTGGTCATGAGCTGAGCACCTCTTGGCCTTTGCATATGGTGGGGCTTCTGTTTGGAGTGCCCCTGCCATCCCTAGGCTTCCCTGCCTAGTGGAATCCTACCAAGCTCGAATGCCTCCTCCTGGGGACTCTCATCCCAGAATGTGCTCCATGCCCCCTGCTCCAATGGCTTTCCCACTCTAAGCATGCCACATCAAAGCCAGCTCCTTGGGTTTCTGTACCCCACCAGGCATGGTGGGACCTCCATGAAGGCAGAGTCATTTATCACTCTGTTCCTTCTGCCTCGCACATAGTGGGTACTCTGTAAGGGCTTGATGAATGAATGGACATCAGGCTCTGTGGTAGACAGTAAAGAGATGGAAGTTTCTACCCTTAAGGTCTGATTGTGGTAGAGTGTGCTTGGTGACATATTAGAGCTTGAGGTGTGAATCCAGGTAGATAATGAGTCATTTTATGGCCAAAGAGGGTATGGGTTCATGTCGCGTATGGCCTTGAAAGATTTTGGGGGTTGGTAGGCCAGAGAAGGGGTGGGTGCAAAGGGCAGGGCCCTCTCTGGTGCTGGGGAGCACAAAACTGGTCAGTTTTGACTGAAAGTGTGTGTGTGCGTGTGTGTGTGTTTGTCAGTGTGGCAGCAGAGGCCTGTTTGGTGGGAATTTGGAGCAATGTTTCCAACTAAGTGCATTACTCTCCAGGGCAAATAAATTTTTTAAAGAAGACTTTGAAAGATCAGCTTGGTAAAGCTTTCTGGCTGTAGTCTGTCTCTCCCTCCCTCCTTCCCTCCTTTTCTCTCTTTGTCTCTCTGTCTCTCTCTCTCACACACACACAGAGACATATCCTGCAGGGCAGAGGGCACCTGTGTGCTCTGGAGGGGCTCCAGGATGGTGAAACAGAGCCCATTTGCCAGGAAGTAGGCCATCAGGTAGTCAGGAGGCGCTGATGAGCCAAGTAAGTGAGGAGTGATGCCCGTGACAAAGACAGAGGGTCTTAGAACGTCAGAGCTGGGAGGGATCTGAGAACTCTGAGGTCCACAGAAGAGGAAGGGACTTATGTAAGGTCACTCTAAGGTCACTTCCAGCACTGGAATCCAGGCTTAACCTTGGGTCTCCTGGTGTAGATCCTTGGCCTGTGGCTGACCCACAACTTATTCCTTTCTTGCTGGGGAGACGGGCCAGATAAAAGGTGCATGTTCGGGAACCACTGTGTCACCTGGATGGCTTCAATCTCTCTTGGGCCACATTTCCTCTGATAGCCAGAAAAATTCCTCAGGCACCATCCCACATATTCCTGAGGATTTTCTAGGGTCTTCCATTTTCCTGGCCACATCTGGCTTCCAATTCTACTCTCCTGACTTCTTGTATCACTTCTCACAATGGCTGTCTTCTCTCAGTCTTGACTGCTCCTTACCCCCGTGTGGTCACTCCATGTGTCCGTCAGGTGGAGCTAGATTCTACTGCAATTACAAACAACCCCCAAGTCTCAGTGGTTTAAAACAACAAAGATTGCTTTCTCTCTCACACTGTGTTCATTGTGGGTTCTGCTCCACAACATTCTCAGAGACAGGGACACAGGCTGACGGGGCTCCACCATCAGGAAATTCACTAATCCCATGGCAGGGGAAGCAATGTGGCAAATGGTGCCTGACAGCTCTGCTCACATTTCATTGGACAAAGCGAGTCACATGACCACACCCGACTTCAGGGTCCTGGGCAGTACAGTCCTGCCCTGTCCCAGGAGGAGAACCAGAGTATCCACGAAAGCCCTAATGACATCCGACTGGCTCCTCCTTCAGTCCCCAAGACCCCGACACTGGCAAGTATGGACCAGACTCTCTGAAAGGCTTAGATACAGTAGAGGGGGTTTCCAGTACTGAAACAGAAAATGGCTTACAGGTGAATAGAAGTCATCCTTGCCCTCCTGTGTCACTCAGCCTTTCCTGCTACAGGGATTTCTTGCTGACCTCCTCTCCTCACACTGGCCTCTCTCCACATGCTTCCAACTGCCATTTTATTGGTGGTGGGGGTGTTCATAATCCCTTTATCTGCCAAGACCCTCGCCCCCATCCAGTGATGTGCCAGAGCTGGCTCATACCAACTTGCAAGTTGGTTGTGAAGTTTTCAAGAATCTTGCAAGCTTGTTATTCACCCTTTGGTAGCTTAAAATGGGCCAAGGTAAGAATGTTTACACCATGGAAATTGGCCAGTGCTACCAGTCAGAGTTTTTCTTTCAGAGAGCTGGTCCTTAATCCTTTACCAATATACCCTTGTCTACACCTTTTTTCAGGACCAACTAAATACTTTGCTGGGCCCAGTGCAAAATGAAAATGCAGGGCTCTTAAGAATTTCAAGGCAACAACAGCAGAGCCTTAAACCAGGCATTAGGCCCTTCTAAGCAGGCTGTGCACAGGTCACCCATCGAGGACACTGGCCCTGTCTCTACTCCTTCTATACTCTCCACCTCCAGAGCCCCCACCCGCAGCCATCTCTCCCTAGAGGTAACGGGAGATCACACCCAAACAAAAGTCTGCACAAAATTTATTAAGCAAAACTATCCAGCTCTGTTCAGTCTCTTCTCTCCCATCTAAACAGCCCTCTTGGGCCCCATCTTTGGTAATCAAAAAGCTCCAAGGACCATCTAAAACAACGGGAGCATCCTCCTCTAGGAAGACTCCTCCGCTTCTCTAGAATCCTCAGTTTGCCACCATTTCATTGTTTTAATAGCTATTTTTCTCCCATTTATGATTGGAAGTAAGTTGGGATGGCTTAGGCAGCCCTAAAGGGCAGGGTAGGAGTTTAGAGACGGTCGTGGTATTTTCCTGGCTTGGGAGCACTCAGAATCCTGGAAGGCTGACTCTGCAATAAACTGCAGAGATCTTAATTCATGGTTTAAGGTAAAACTGTAGCCATGGAATCAGGGTTGCAAACCAACTTTGACATAGAGAGGTCCGCCTTGACCCCTTCCGAGGCAGCCCCTCTGCAGGGCCCACTCTATGCCTTGAGTCCTGTTTCCCATGTTCCTCCTGCCATCCACACCCCTGCTGCCCTGCACTCAACACCCTGTCATACCCTGCATCTTTGTTCACACCATCCCCTCTGCTCCAATTCCTTCCATCCTATAGCACACCTATTGGGCACCTTTTTTTTTTTTTGTGAGGAAGATCAGCCCTGAGCTAACATCCATGCCAATCCTCCTCTTTTTGCTGAGGAAGACTGGCCCTGGGCTAACATCTGTGCCCATCTTCCTCCACTTTATATGGGACGCCACCACAGCATGGCCCGACAAGCGGTGCATCGGTGGAGGCCCGGGATCCAAACCTGGGCCGCCAGCAGCGGAGCGTGTGCACTTAACTTCTACACCACGGGTCCAGCCCAGTTGGGCTCCTTTTTTGTCCTGCAAAACCTCTGGGTAGCGCTTGTGGCTTCCATGGTGAGACCCTCCCACTGCAGTAGGAGCACACCTCTATTCTGGCCTCACCTTGTTGGAGTATAAGTTACCTCTGTGGGTATCTGACACCCTTCTTAGGCTGGAAGCTCCTCCAGGGAAGGGATCTGACATCCACCTCCGGCTGTGTCTCACCCATGCCCAGCATGGTGCCCACCACAGAGACTCCATCAGGACATGCTGACAGGATTGACACAAAGGGAGACAGAGATGGGCATCTCTTAGGCTTGGAAGAGGCCAGAGGGAATGGAGAATGAAGGAGAGAGAACTGAGTTGTGTGGCAGCTGTTGGAAAAGCAAGAAGTACAGAGATCTTTAGCAAAACCTTGACTGCTAACAAACAAGAGAAAACCCTGGACTAATTCCCCCATCAATGACTGCACTGACTAAATGCATTCTGGATTAAAGACACTGTCTCCAGAGAGGGGACTGGGGTGTGGCAGGAGCCAATGAGCAGTGCTGCTAATGGGTGTGGCAAACGAGGATTTGCCTCTGATGGGCCAAGAAGGCCAGACTGTTGGATGGTAAGTGGGCAGGGCTCAGCTGAGATGCCAGGCATTGAGCCAGGTTGGGTAGCCAGAGCTGGACTCTAGCAGGCGAGTTGGGGTGTAAGCCCGAGTCCCAACTCTCCATCGCCATCGTTGACAAGGGTCAACTGAACCGGCCTTGGACGTCAGCCAAGCCAACCCGGATCCAAAGCAAATGCATCCCCAGAAGGGACCTGCAGGGTAAGAGAAAGGCAGCCCCTGCGAGCCCAGCAGGGCTGGGGCTCTTGCCTCCATCCTGACACTGGTTCATAGCAGGGATGGGCTGTGGCCCAAGGCTTCTGCAGGGTCCCCAGGCTCACAGCTCTCCAGAGCTTTGCCCACCTGGCCCGATCTTTAAATCCAACTCCCAGACTACTGGTGTTGCCTGTGCAGGGAGCAGAGCGCCTGACCTGACTGTGTCTGGTTTTTGCTCTGGTCCCTGGGGAGTAGATGTCCTGTAGATGTCTCTGAGAAGAGCGCCATCAGTTTTACATACAGACTACTTTTACCCACACACACACACACACCCCACCTAAAGAGAAAAGGATACCACGTGCAAATCCCAGAACTGGCAAAGAGAGCAGACTGGCATGGGGGTGATGACATCAGGGCAGTGAGGGTGCTGACTGGGCATCCACATGTCTCTGAGCTCTGCACAAGCCTGTGTGTGTAAGTCTCTTAGCTCTTTAGAGGTCAGATCCAACAACAGCCATTATTTCATGTGCCAAGGTTCTCAGAGAATCGAAAAAATAGAAAAGCCTGCATCGGCCCTGAATATTTCTCCATTAAATATTTTCAGCCGCTCTTCAAGCACAGGCTGGGGTAGTTTTAGCAACCCGGAAGTGGAGAGCGGGTAACTGTCCCATTTTGCTTTTAAAGTGCTCCATTCGCTCAATTGTCAGAGCCCATTCATCCTGCGGTTCAGCAAGTGGCCTTGAGGGGACAAAGCCACATGCCCTGAAAAGGGAGCAGAGCTGGCTCTGTGGCACATTTGTGATTTCCTGAGCTACTATCTTTGGATGTGTGCCACTTAGCTCAGAGGTGTCTGCGCCCACTCAGCACTTTCCACCCCCTGCTCTTGTTGTACTGAGCGAGTGAGACCCCAAGGTGGGGGTTTGCCCTCAGGGCACAAACTGCTGGGAGAGGGCACAGCCCCCTGTGACAGCTCCCCTTGGAGGACAACACTAGGGGCCTCCAACAGCCAAAGTGCTGAGTTATCACAGAGAGATGGAACAGAGAGCACACATGGAGAATGGGACCAGGGAGGGGCATCTGATGTGGCAGAGAAAGACAGAGACCACTGCAGGGAGATGGGGACAGGCTCCTAGGCTGGGGCTACCCTGACTCCTGGAGGGGTTCACTCTTTCTCTCTGGGCCTGTTTTCCTGTCCACAAATGGAGTGCATGACAGAGTCCCTTTGGCTTCCCCTCTGTCATTCAGCTCAAACCCCAGACACATTGGGGAGGTTCGCAGGTCTCCAGGGTGGTAGGAGCTGGGAGTGATGAGCAGGGGCAGAGGAGGAACAGTTGGGAGGGGAAGGGGCTGCAGGAAGTAGCAGAAGTCTCTCTGGCATCCTTACAGCTCATCCTGGGAGAGGAGACTCGGGCTGTGTTCTGGAGCTGGCTGGCTGGGGAGTATGGGCGGGGAAGAGGATCCTGGGAGGGGAGCCATGGCAAATGTGGCTGCCAGGGGTGCTCAGGGGCCCCTTACCCAGCCTGGTGCTAAACTGACAGTGAGAAGGCATGTTCCCCAGGGCTCTTTAGGTGGTGACAGAGCAAGTGCTTGGGAGAATCCGGGTGTTTTTGCTTTTCTAAGTTTCCCCCCAAAAGGGAGTGGTGGAGAGCTAGCATTTACCGAGCACCTCCTCTGCACCAGGCCCGGTTTTGAGAGGTTCAGGGGATTCGATTGGAGATGTAAAAGAAACTTGTCACTCCAAACAAATGCACTGAAGGTATATTTTATTATACAGAAGAGAGTAAAGGCGATAGTCCGCAAACAGATCCGAATAGGTCAAATAATAAGAGGGAAAAACACTAGCTCAATTGGAAAGGGAAACATCGACATCGACTGAAGGGAAATGACACAAATCAATCAGAAATTCAGACACCAGGTTGACTGAAAAGAGTACACATCAGATTGGTTACTCACAACATCCACGCCCCACTGCTGGGAGAGTGCCTTCAATTGACATGGCTGGGCGGGAATCCAATCATCAAAGGTCCTGGGCCAGGTGTCCCCTTCACAGGTGAGACTCTCACCAGGCCTCAGTCTCCAGCGGTTTATATAGCGTCAGTAGTTTTCAGAGTAAACAGTTACAGAGTTTACAGAGCAAGCATTCAGTGTTCCCATGCACAAATGGTTATCAGTGGCATATGTGCACTGAGCCTCCTGGTTATTGTCCCAGCCTGGCAGTTGTGCACGTGCATTTTTCCCTGGTTATGGTCCCAGCCCAGCACAGATGGCCAGTCTGTCCCAGGCTACAATGCCCAAAGGACCTTGAGATGTTACAAATTGCAACTATCTCCGTGGGAGAAAGGCCAGTTCCCACCACACAGAAAGCAGCTTTATATTTCTTTGTGTGCTGGTGGCTGTAGGTCAATGGAGCGGCCAAACATGGCTGCACTCATGTCAAGACAGGCCCTCAAATTGTCCCATTACTTGCAGGAGTGACCTCATTTCACCTTCATATTTTACAGAAAAGAGGTTTTCTGAGGTTTAGACATGTTAGGCATCTTGCTAGAGGTCACACAGCTGAGAAGCAGCTGCAGAAGCAGAAGCAGCATAGGGCAGATTTGAGCCTGCTCTGTGTGGGTCTCAAGCCCTAGCTCTTTTCACATCATCAGTGGCATTTACTCTGAATTCTCCAGAGCCCTGAGTTCCTCTAAGATCCCTCAGGGTCACCCCAGCAGGTGGGCACTGAGGGTGCCAGGAAGGCTGGCAGTGAGAGCAGCTCCTGTCCTCTGCCAGCTTCTGGGGCGTGTGACCATGTTTAGAAAAGCTTGTGTTTGGTTTAGTGCTCTGCTGTCACCATCTTGAAATTTTGTCATTTTTTAAAAAGGGGTCCTGCTTATTTGCTCTGCACTGGACCCCACAAGTTACATAGTGTATCCCGCTGATGGAGTTTTCACATAAGGTGTCACATGAGAAAGACATTTGCTGCTAGAGTCCCACGGGTGGTGGCAACCCCTGCCCTCTCCCTGGGCCCCTCAGCTCTGCTGGACTTGGGGGAGGGGGACCCTTGGAGGGGCAGGAACTCCATGGCCGGAGCTTACCCTGTGCCTCCTCTGTCAGTGAGGCCATCGTGTGTTTGCACCAGATCTCTACCAAGGCCTGAAGGCCTGCATCTCCAGCTGGCCCACTGGGGCCTGGGTGAGCAGGAAGCCTTGGCAGAGGTCCCCAGCCCCACCTGCACCCAAATCCACCTGAGAAGTCCCTCTCCAGGGCCCACTCCTCCAGGCTGGCGGCACTTCCATCCTCCGGGGGTGTAACAGCGGCCCCTTAAAAACACACAGAATCCCTCAGAGGGAGCAGAAGAGAAAAGACAAGTTGGCAAGCTGTTTTTCTAGGACGAAGCGAGATATTTTTAGTTTCTTATCTACTTTTCCCCTTTTAAAAATTATATATATGAAGCCATTTGAGAAAATTTGACAATCTAGAAAAGCAGAAAATGTTAAAAGCTATAACAGCCATAGTTCTGCTTCCCAAAGATAACCACTGTAAAGACTTTGGTGTGTTTTCTTCAAAATTTTTTCTGTGCACAGGTCTTGGGGTTTTTACCCCCATTTTATTTACATAATGTCACAGGGGCCGGCCCGGTGGCGCAAGTGGTTAAGTGCATGCACTCTGCTGCGGTGGCCTGGGGTTCGCTGGTTCGGATCACGGGTGCGCACCGACTCACCGCTTGTCGAGCCATGCTGTGGCGGCATCCCATATAAAGTGGAGGAAGATGGGCATGGATGTTACCCCAGGGCCAGTCTTCCTCAGCAAAAAAAGAAAAAAAAAAGAGGAGGATTGGCAGATGATAGCTCAGGGCTGATCTTCCTCACACACACAAAAAAATAATAATAATGTCACACATGAATATTGAATTTGAATCTTGATGTGTTTTTTTTTACTTAACATTATAGCACAAATGTTTTCTCATGCTGAAAGTATGCTTTTTGATGGCTGTATGATGCTCCAGTACCTGTGAGCATGCCCTCATCCATGCAGCCATCTCCCATCATTGGCTCTTAACGTTGTTGCAACTTCTTGCTACTAGAAACACTCATCTCTGCATCTGAAATGTTCATATGAGAGAGCATCTCCTTGGGACAGGTTTCCAAAAGTAGAATGACTGAAACAAAAGGTAGAAGCACAGTCAAGGCTCCCACTCCGTCCACCCTGTGTCACTGCTCTCCGAGCTGGCTGTACCGCCATGACAGCCCCGAGGGCTGCACAGCAGGACCCCTGCATCGCGCCTCTCCCATACTGAGTGTGACATTTTGTTGTTCACTTCCCTAAGTCAGAGAGCCCCGCTTTTCCCCAAGGTCACAATGAGAAGAGGCCCTAGAAAGACGAGGTCTGCACTTCCTGTAGTTGCGTGGTTGAAGGTGCTGTCCCTTGGGTAGTGGAATGCCCTATGTAAGCTCCCACTTAGAGTTCATCGCAAAGAAAGCACATTTTTCTTTTTTAATGGAGTTTATAAGCAGAGGTTTCAGTGGGTCCATCCCTGTCAATCAAATACTGAAGGGCAGGTTTGGGGAGATTGGCTGGTGTTTCAGGGGCTGGAAGGCAGGGTGTTGTGTATCCAGGAGATTGGGACAGAGCAGGCCAGCAGCAGACCCAAGTTGCTGAACCTGGGGAGGCATGGAAGGACAGGGACACATGGATAAAGGGACAGACAGCTGAAGGGACGTGACTCGGGAGGGCATGTCATATGGGGGAAGCCCTGGAATGGCGGACTCAGGAGACCTGGTTCCAGACCAGCTACTGACTCGCCTTATGACCACGGATGGGTCACTTCTGTCACTGGTGGGGCACTCTGGGAGGGAGGCCTCTTGGGAGAGCCAGGGCCGAGGGGGATGTGGAGCTGCAATTCAGTTACCACAGAGGCCTCAGCCGAACCCCCAAAGCTCCAGAGCTGGGTGGCCCTTCAGACCCTCAGGCGGCGAGGCACACCACAGCACCCACAACAGCCCTCTCTGACCTTCCAATACACAGGTGTTGGACTAGACAGGGCCCCATCTCTATAAAGATCTGTGACTCTGATGTTGTCCTGATGCCTGGGGCCACCTATCTGGCCTTGGATAGGGCAGTGGTGCCAGAGTCATCCACAAAGGCAAGGGTGTCTCTGGGTGGGAGCTCTGAACCTGGACCTGACCTCCGTGGGTGGGGCTGGGTGACCGAGGGCTTGTGGGGCATCTCCCGAGCAGGCCCGTTGGCCATCCTGCTGCCGATGGTCAATTTCTATCAGGAGTTGGTCTCCAGCCACCAGTACAGCCTGCAGATCCTGACCCACTGCAAGCAGAACAGTGACTTTGACAAGCTGCTGAAGCACTATGACGCCAAACTGACTGCAAGGAGAGGGTGCTGGAGGCCTTCCTCACTGACCCCATGTTCCAGCTGGCACCTAGCCCTGTCCTTGAGGGCGCATGCCTGGGGAGCCTACTGGGGACCATGGCAGTGAGGGCCCCAGCTGGGAGGAAGCCACACCTGGGGGCACCAGGGGGCCATGGCCGGGACAGCCCAGGCCCTAACAGGCCCCAGCTCTGGGCTGCCTGGAGAATGAGGTTAGAGCCAGACCCTGACCCAGCGGATGGCAGGCCTGTCCAGCTCCACAGAGCAGGCAGTGTGGGAAGGTAAGGGGGAGCTCCTGGTCCTGAGCCCACTTCCAGGCCCTTCCTACTGCTATCTTAGAGCCTCAAGCTCTGGGCTCTTGGCCCAGACAAGACCCTGGAAGAGGCTCCACATTAGAGTCTGAGATCAAAAGTGCTGTGGGTGTCTATCCTCAGCCCTGCTGGTGGGAGTGCTGGGAGCTGAGAGAACCATTCTCTGTCTCCTTTGTCTCTCTCTCCCTCGCTACGTTGCTGCTCTGTCTCTCACTTGCTTCATCACTGTCTCTCTCCTTGCCTCTGTCTCCCTGTCCCTCTGTCCTTCCCCATCCTTGCCTCTGTCCCTGACCCCTGCCTCTCCCTGCTGCAGATTCCCAACACATTCTGACACTGCACGAGCTCCTGGCCCACTTTTCACAAGCACATCGAGCCAACAGCCTGGACGACGCCAGGGCTAAACTGGGGGGGCTGTCTGGGTGAGCCCGGCTCCCAGGTGCCCCCACCAGTGGACAGGCCAGGACTGAGGATGCTCCCCAGTGGGAGTTTGCTGAGCCCCAGGTGGTAAAAATCTCATGTTCAGGTTAGGATCCCAAGGGGTGGTGGTTGGGGGACCCCCAGCCTGCCCCACCTGGAAGCAGGGCCCCTGGAGCAATCTGAGGAGTTCACAGCTCAAGCCCAGGGGAAAGTTGGTGGGATGGTGTGGGTGGTGTGCTGTCCCTGGCACAGATGGGGTTCGAGGAAGGGCCCTGGGCACTCACGTGGGCCCATCTGCCAGGACAGGGATCCGCCCAGTGACTCGCAGGCACTCTGCCAACTTCCCCTGTTCTCCAGTGTCAGTGTGTCACAACGTGTGGTATAGGAGCCCCAGAGGGGGGCCTGGGTGATGGGCCTTCATGTAGCCAAGGCTGCAGTCAACAGCACGCAGTGTCATGGGTGGACAAGCCAATGACTTGTCCAGTGTCAGAGGCCCCAGCCCTCTGGTCAAGGCCCCTCTGCTGCCCCTCTTTCTGTTTCCAAAGCCCAGGGGGAACCTTCCTCTGCCAGGGCAGAAATAGAGGGACCAGGGAGGAGGGGCCTACAACAGCCCAGGCAGCAGCTGACGGTGGCCTGCACCAGGTGGTGGCAGTGGAGGTGAGGAGGAGGTTCAGATTCTGGGTGTGTTTTGAAGATGGAACCAACAGGAGTTTCTGATGCATTAGATGTGAGGAGAGAGAAGATGGGACTCAAGGGTGATTCCAGAGTTTTTGGCTGAGCAAGTAGAAGGTTGGAGTTGCTGCTAACCGAGATGGAAAAACTGGCAGGATGGGCAGGTGTGGAGGGGGAGTCTTTCTTGCTTCACTGGAGCTTGACTGGGGGCATGTTGAACTTGAGATGGACAACAGTGCTGGAGAGGACAAGAAGGGAGGAGGGTGTTTGAGTCTGGAGTGTAAGGGAGCGAGCCATTTGGGAGCCATCAGCTCGGAGATGGTATTTAAAGTCATAAGACTGGTGAGATCACCAGAGGAGTGAGTTTAGGCAGGATTGAGATGTGTACCAAGAGCTGAGCCCTGGGGTCTCCACTTTGTGCAAGCCAAGAGATGATGAGCAACCTTGTAGTCAGTGATGGGCTGCCAGAAGCTGCAAAGGAGGGTCGGTCTGCAGCATGTGGGGTCTAGTCCCCAGCCTTGCCAACCACTCAGTGCCCTAAATGGCTTCCTGAGTCCAGCAAAAGGCAGCCAGTAGGGCCACATCTCCCAGCTGGGCAGAGGGAGGACCAGGCTGGACCAGGGCAGGGCACAGGCCCCAGAGTGGAGGTTCATTCAGGGAGCAGATGTAATCAGAGCGTGATTGCAGACTAAAAAAAGCATTGTGGGGTGGGGACCCCAGTCCTCTCGTGCCCCAAGGAGCCAAATCCTGTACACTTCCCCAAGGAGAAGACTTGGGGCTCCAACGAGGCTCCTTGTCCCTGCGGGATGCCCTATCCCGGTGTGGGCAGTGGTGAAGAAGGCACATGGGTGCCAAGACGTTTGTCCCAAGACCCTGATCCCCTTTCCAGAAGCCTACTCATCTTTTGTCCCACCTGATCACCTGCACCTGGCCTGAACACAGCCCTAGTGGCACAGAAGAGGGTTTTCCTGTCGCCCTGACAGCAGCCCTTTCATCCTCCTCTCTCCCTCCCTTGGGGGACTTAGGAAAGCTCCCAGCCCAGCAGGAAGCCATCAGATAACAAACCCTCCCTGGCTCTGCTCAGAAACACTCCTCCTCTGGGGCTGACTCTCTCCTACCTCTGTCCTTTGTCCCGCTTTTTCTCCTGAACCTCATCTCTTGGGCTCACTGTAACCCAGGTCGTCAATTCCAGCTCCGCCGGCAGACTGCGGCCCTGGGCACTCCTCCCCAGCTGCGGTAACAGTGTGGCTCTCAGCACAAACCCCAGCCGGGGCTGGCAGCAGTCCTGAGCAGCTACATCTGGCACTTGTCTAACAGTGAAACTCGTGTTGCTACTGTGGGATCGCCCCCTTGTTTGTAGCAAATACAGCCCTCCTCAGCAAAATCCCCACCCTTGTCAAAAGAAATGGTTCTGCTTACCTTTGCTAACCTGCAAAAATGAGTCCATATCCAGGGAACTAGCATATCCTTGAAAGGTGGCTCCCTGTACCCTGTCCCTTCCAGAAGAGGGCTAGGGCCTGGGCTGCTGAGAAGAGAATTGCTGGGATGGAGGGACTGAGGCTCCTAAGAAAGAGACCCCATCTCCATGCTTCAGTCTGATAACCAGAAAACAACGATAATAGTAGTTTTATAATGACACCTTTGCAACCAGTGATACTAGAAACAGTGATCACTGCCCTTTACTCAAGCACCTGCCATATGCTGGGCCTGAGGTCAGCACGTGAAATGCATTCTCTTCCATCCTCACTCCGACCTTCTACAGATGAGCAAACTGAGGGTCAGAAGGGCCCAGTCATTTGCTCATCACGCTGAGTTCGTTAATCACAGATCCAGCTCGACCAGTGTCATCTCTCATTGCTGGGAGAGTTAAGTTGGACAGTGTCTACTAGAGAACTTCGTAAGCCACGCATATTAACCAGCCCTCTTGGTGATCTGGTCGTGGTTGTAGAATTTGAGGCATCAGTAGACAAATAAGGGGTTTTGTACTTTTCTTGGAGTAGGTGGAGTACTTTTTCCAGACGCTCCTCCCACCAAAGTTACTAACTTCCTAAGACTCCTGAAAACCCATCAAGGCTCTTAGCAAAGTTGGCAACTCAAACGCCTCTTTTCCCAGCAATGCTAGTTTTAAAAAGCAGTTAAATGGCGCCACCTTCTGGAGGAGGGGTGTTGTGGCAGTCAGAAGATGACAAATAAGAGTGTTGTCATTATTCTCAGATTGAGGGGCAAGGTGTGTCCTCCTCCCCCCAGACGTGCTGGAGCCTACTGGAGTCAGTCTTTCTGTGAGCCAGTGGGATTGCCAGGTGTTCCAAAACTAAGCCATTCCAGGGCCTGAACATTAAGGAAGCAACTGTATAAAGTGCATTGGGGGAGGGATGGAGACAGTAAGTGCAAAGGCCCTGAGGCAGGATGGGTGGGTGGAGTTCTATGGATGGAGATAAGGCCAGTAGTGGTGTGGGGGGCAGAATAGTGAAAAAAGGTTCTTTCCTCTACTCCGGTCCTCCTCCTAGTTTTTCCATCTCTGTTCCACGTGGTTTAGACTTTTAAATCAGACCTGTTTTCTAGCTATTAATCTCCATTTCCTTCACTCTGAAATAAGAACACCTTTCTCTTTGGGCTGTCAGAAGGATGATGTGAGCTCATGCCCATAGAGTGCCCAGCACAGTGGGCATTCAATATGCATTCTCTCTCCCTCTTCGTGACCACAGGCTCCACCTGAGAATCCTGGGTGCCAGGCCTTCTTCCTAGGTCTGGCCAGAGGCCCGGCATTCCCTTCTCCCTGAGAGACGGGGGCAGCCTGTCTCTGACTTATTTTCTGTCCCCACAGGATAATGCACAATGAAGTAAAGGAGACAGAGAGCATCCAGGAAAACATAGCCATGGAGGGCATGATTGTCGAAGACTGTGAGACCCTCCTGGACACTGGCCAGACTTTTGTGAGATGGGGCATGGCACCCTGCCTCCCCCGAACATCAAGGTAGGCCCCAGCAGTGGTGGCATTCGGGGACACCACCAGTTGGTTTGGCTCCCATGTGCCAAAACCTGCCAGCGTGATTATGGAGTATTCCGGGGCTGCTGGAGGAACGTGACAGCTGTATGTAGATGTCGGTATCTGCACACATGGATGCAGATATTACTGGTTTTCACAGTTCCCTTCTCTCCAGATGTACACATGATTCTTCCCAGATGCCCTTGCTGTGTCTGTGGATGTCATAGTAAACACTGACATGTCCTTTTGGGGAGAGAGGAGTGGAGGATGAAGACAGATACTAATTGGCCCCATGAATCACAAGCATGTTCAGCATCTGAGGGGAAGTCGTGTGGGTCAGTCCCTCTGTCCCTTGCACATCATCCTTGGCCCCTTGCAGGAGGCTGTGATCACAGCGGTTCTCACGGGTAGGAGGTTGCCTTCACCCTCAGCCTCCACTCTCCTTGGGAGCGGTGTTTGAGAGGCACATCCCTGTGAGGGGGCAGCTAGAGGCTGTGACTGAGGGGACTGACTTCCAACTCGGAGACGTTAGAGCTGCAAGACATTTGAGGGTCACCTCTTCAGATTCCACTTGCTGTGGGACCCTCAGCTTCTGCTTGCATGCCCCCGAGGTGACCACCTCAGATGGGCCTCCTGAGTTCCTTCTATCCAGCCCTGGGACTCTCTGAGCAGATGAAAGGCTCAAAGGCTGTGCAGCTGCCTTTGGCCCCTGCTGCCCTTAGCAAGGGTATCGTCGACTTGAAGTTTTGTCCTGAACCCCTGTGTGTGGCCCCCTGTGCCTTTTCCCTAGGCCGACCCTGTGACCTGCTGGGCCCAGAGCCAGCCTCCCTGTGTCCTGGCTCTCCCTGAGCTGCATTGGGCCTAAGCTGGATGTGACCAAAGAATGACCTCTCCTGGGGTGGGCAGTGTCACCACAGTCTAGGAATCTGCTCCATTGCCCTGAACCTAAGCATTTCCTCCCCTCCTGATGGGCTGGGCTGGATGTGGATAACAGACAAGGGAGCCCACAAGGTGCCAGGCAGTGATGGACGTGGGCAGAAGGCAGAGTGGTGGCTCAGAGCAGGCCTGGGGAGATGGAGCGTCAGGGAGGGCTTCCCGAGGAGGCATCACTGGAGTCGAGTCTTGAAAGGTAAGTAGGAGTGCACAGGGTGGATGGGGTGAAGGAAGGGCCCTTCCAGGCCAAAGAGCAGCACTCAGGAGCCACAGGTAACTTGCCCTGGAACTAGAGTGGAAGCAGAGAGGGGAGGCAATGGTAAGGAAGGAGAAGTGCTGGAGCAGCCTGCTGGCGGCTTGAAGGCCTGAGTCCCGAGGACAGTGAGGAGCTGGTGGAGTAAGTGGGGAGAGGAGGCCTGGAGCACGTCTTAGGGGAGCTGGGCTGGCAAATGGGTTCATCACAGTCCCCTGCTCTGCCCGCGAGTGGCTTCGGAGTGCACATTGTCGAGGACTGGGGGCTCTGCAGCCCAGCACGTCGTGACTGATTGGTGATGTCTGCTGCGTCTGTGTGTGGCAACAGGTGCCCTGTGTCTCTTGCTCATCCCTCTGGGACAGAGCCAGGTCCACACTTGTTCAGCCTCCTGCTCACCCCGACCCAGCCCTAAAGAGGTACAGCCTTTTAGATACAGGATACAACCTTCCTTAGAGAGGGAGTACAAACAATACCCTAGTTGGCCTAAATTCAGCTACAAATTAAGAAAGCCTTCAGGTTCAACAATATACTTATCTTAATTTCAATCACAGAAACTAACTCCTAATCTAATGCTGCATTAATCTATTAATTCATAGAAGTAGTACTGTTACTATGAGGAACAAGAATTATTTCTCCTTGCATAATCTTATATCAGAACAGATAATCACCGAAAGTTGACAATAAAATAAATTCAACCCAATAATTATTTATTACATTAATCGTTAACCCAACACAGGTAGGCATTCAAGGAAAGATTTCAAAAAGTAAGAGAAATTCGGCAAACACAGCCCCCACCTGTTTACCAAAAGCATCTCCTCTGGCATTTCTGGTGTTACAGGCACTGCTTGCCCAGTGACACGGTGTAAAGGCCGCAGTGACTGGACCCTGCAAAGGCAGCATCATCATTTGTTGTCTAAATGAGGGCTTGTATGAACGGCCACTCGAGGGTTTTACTCTCTCTTACTTTTAATCAGTGATATTGACCTTTCCCTGAAGAGGCGGGAATGAGAAAATAAGAAGAGAAGACCCTATGGAGCTTCAATTAATTAAAAAAAAAAAAAAGGTAAGCCAAATCAAGGGATAACAAAACTTAAATGGACTAACAATTTTGGTTGGGGTGACCTCAGAGAAGAAAATAACCTCTGAGCCATTAAAATCTAGACGAGCTAATCAAAATATTTTATCACTTATTGTTCCAAAATGTTGATCAACAGAACAAGTTACCCTCGGGATAACAGAACAATCCTATTCTAGAGTCCATATCCACAATAGGGTGTATGACCGCGATGTTGCATCAGGAAATCCCAGTGGTGTAGCCACTATTACTCGCTCATTTGTTGAACGATTCAAGCCCTACGTGATCTGAATTCAGACCAGAGTAATCCAGTCGGTTTCTATCTATTCCATATTTCTCCCAGTACGAAAGTGCAAGAGAAACAAGGCGTACTTTTAAAAAGCACATTCAAACTAATAGATGATGTAATCTTAATCTAATATATATGTGTATATAGCCCTGCCTATGAACGGGGTTTGTTAGGGTGGTTGATTAATTGCATAAAACGTAAACCTTTATAGCCTTTATGTGTATATAGCCCTGCCTATGAATGGGGTTTGTTAGGGTGCCTGATTAATTGCATAAAATGTAAACCTTTATAGCCAGAGGTTCAATATTTCTCCCTAAGAACATGTTCATAATCAATCTTCTTTTATTAATTGTCCCCAATCTACTTTCCATAGCATTCCTTACACTAATTGAATGAAAAGTATTAGTTTATATATGACTCTGTAAAGGACCACATCATTGGCCCCATGATCTGTGGAGACACCAGTATTTACATCAATGTCACAAGGCCATCAGCTGGAGTTCACATTGGAAAATGTACCCAGGAAGACACCCTACAAAGGACCCACTAGCACACAACAGAACAAGTAATGTGGACTTTTGTCAATGAGCATGTGAAAACGTACCCGGGAAGGCACCCTACAAAGGACCCACTAGCACACAACTTAACGAGTAATGTGTACTTTTGTTGATGACCATGTGAAAATGTACCTAGGAAGACACCCTACAAAGGACCCACTAGCACACAACTGAACAAGTCATGTGGACTTTTGTCGATGACCTAGTATTTAAAATGGTAGGATAAAGATGCAGGACTCTAAAGTGTTCATGGAAATGCTGAATGCACAATTCAGAAACAAAGAATAATCAACAAGGCAAACCAACTACAATAGATTTATAATTGCTTACATGTACACAGTAAGAGATTTTGCTGAACAATTAAGTATTCAGGAATTTGTCTTGATGAAAACGTGAAACTTTATGTTGAATAAAAATGGGCCATTTTCCTGTATTAGTACATTACCACTCATCACTTAGCCAATTGCTATAGTTAATGGAGTTATAAACATAATTACAAAGGCATGTATCTATCTGGATATTGTAGGGCCAAAAATAATGTTTTCAATATTATGTATTAGAATATGTATATACATAACAAGGATGAGAGAAAACTTTGATTAAAGCAGATTAAAATGTAATCTAATCTTAAAAGAGTAAAAAGGGTCTCAGTCCTGGGAGACTGGGGATAGGCAGTAAAATTTCATAGAATTCTGAGACTGGAAATGGGCTATTCCCTACTTTCATTTTTTTGTTGTCATTGCCAAGGGAATTTTTCCACCAAGAACAGAGAGATGGAGGGGAAAGAGGACATGGAAGGATATTGCAGACATGGGAAGGATTCCATTTTCAGGACACCTTAGAGCAGCCGGCTGTCCATATTCATTCTTTCTTTCTTTCTTTCTTTTCTTTTCTTCTCTTCTCTTCTCTTCTCTTTTCTTTTCTTTCTTTCTTTCTTTCTCTCTTTCTTTCTTTCTCTCTTTCTTTCTTTCTCTCTTTCTCTCTCTCTTTCTCTCTCTCTTTCTTTCTTTCTCTTTCTTTCTTTCTCTCTTTCTCTCTTTCTCTCTCTCTTTCTCTCTCTCTCTCTTTCTCTCTCTCTCTTTCTCTCTCTCTCTCTCTCTTTCTTTCTTTTCTTTCTTTTCTTTCTTTATCTATCTATCTATCTATCTATCTATCTATCTATCTATCTATCTATCTATCTATCTATCTATCTATTTTTGTGAGGAAGATCAGCCCTGACCTAACATCCATGCTAATTCTCCTCTTTTTGCTGAGGAAGACCAGCTCTGAGCTAACATTTATGGCCAATCCTCCTCCTTTTTTTCCCGCAAAGCCCCAGTGGATAGTTGTATGTCATAGTTGCACATCCTTCTAGTTGCTGTATGTGGGACGCGGCCTCAGCATGGCCAGAGAAGTGGTGTGTTGGTGCGCGCCCGGGACCTGAACCCTGGCTGCTGATAGTGGAGCGTGCACGTAACCACTAAGCCAGGAGGCCGGCCCAGGTTATCCATATTCTAGGTCATGTAACCACAAAGAATTTCCCCTGGGAGGTGCCGTCTGTAGTTCTTCCCTCCCAATTTCCACTCATTGCTCTTGGTGAGATCATCCTAAATGAGAACAGGCTGGGAGGAAGACAGAGCTGCCTGGAGGAAAGCCCATCTTGTAAATTGACCCTGCTCTGGAGCTGGCTGGGCAGAGGACAGGAGCTGCATGATGGATACCGGCCCCTCTTCAGTTCAGGGACTTTCCTTTATTGCCCAAAGCACTGGCTGTTAACACTGAGGTTCACTGAAGGCTAATGGGATGAGGTGTGAGACTAAGGTGTCAATAAATCACTTGATGCAACATGTTTTCATGTGTATCAATATGTGCATAACTACAAAGAAGGGCCCTAATGTCTTCATGATCCTTAAGTGAAATCTGACTCACACCCATTCAGGAATCATTGGCAATAATGCGTCATGTAGAAGAAGGATCGTCAATCTAAATGAACTTATCCACACACTCAGTGTCCTAGTCAGTATGAGATGCTGTAACAAAAATACCATAGACTGGGTACTTTATTTTTTTGCTGAGGAAGATTCACCATGAGCTAACATCTGTGCCAGTCTTCCTCTATTTTGTATGTGAGTCACCCCCACAGCATGGCTGCTGATGTTGGTGTAGGTCTGTGTCCAGGAACCAAACCCAGGCTACCGAAGAGGAGCTCACTGAACTTAACCACTAGGCAGTGGGGCAGGCCCCTAGACTGGGCACTTTTGGGGTTTTTCTTTTTTTTTTGTGAGGAAGCTCAGCCCTGAGCTAAGATCCGATGCCAATCCTCCTCCTTTTGCTAAGGAAGATTGGCCCTGGGCTAACATCTGTGCCCATTTTCCTCTACTTTTTATATGGGATTCCACCACAGCATGGCTTGACAAGCGGTGCGTCAGTGTGCATCCGGAATCCAAACCTGTGAACCCTCTGGCTGCCAAAGTGGAGCATGCACACTTAGCCACTGAGCCACGGGGCCGTCCCTAGACTGGGCATTTTTAACAACAGAAATGCATTCCTCACAATTCTGAAGACTGGAATGTTCAAGATCTAGGTTCAAGCTGATTTGTTTTTGGCGAGAGCTTTCTTCCTTTTTTGCAGAAGGACAGCATCTTGCTCTACCCTCATCTGGCAGAGAGAGCTCTGGCCCTCCATCTCCTTGTAAGGGCACTAATCCCATCATGGGGGCTTCACACTCATGGCCTCATCTAAGCTAATTAACTCCCAAAGGCCCCAATTCCAAATACCCTCACATCGAGGATTAGGATTTTAATGTATGAAATTGGGTTACATAGACATTCAGTCCATAGCATTCATGAAACCAACAATTAACAAATATTTATAGAAGTCATACAGCCCCAACTGAAGAATGTTCTGGAGATCATGTGGCAAATGATACAATGGCCTTCCCTTCACAGAGTCTTCTAGTGGAGGCAATAAAAATTAACATCCAAACAAAGCTTGTGACATTAAAAAGCTAACATAGATCAATTATGACAGATTATACTTTTAATTGTTTTTCTGGGAAGACAGGTTTCATTATCAGAGTCCAGATTAAGCAAATTCCCCTGGGTGAGGGCATGTGTGGCAATCTCACCTAAAAAGGCTCTTCCCTTTTTGAAATTTTATTTCATATAGTCCTGTTTGCTTCCACATCCCTTTGGTGTTTTCAAACATACAGTATTTATTAAATCAATGTTTAACTGTTGCTCTGCCTTTACCACATCTGACTGGAAGCAGAAGTTACTGGACTTGGCTGGAACCAAATTTCAATTCATTTTTCCTCCTTTTTCTGCTCAGACTCTCTTCTCTCGCTGTGGAAATAGCAAATGCCTTAGGGGAGAAGCTGCATGGAGCTGGTGCTCACAATCTTGTGCTTCCCTCGTCTCAGAGATTATAGACCCCCAAGTCCTGTCTGCACAGGATGTTCTCTGACCCTTCACACAGCTGTTCTGTGTGCTTTGTCCTGCTTTTCTAGCTGCCCAAGGAAAGCTACTCAGTAAAAGTGGAACCTGCAGTTATTTTACCCTGAAATGTTTTAAATGTTTTAAACCAATGAATATTTGTCATTTTTCAATGAGTATTTCTATAATTTTATAAGAAACATTTAAATAGGAATTTTAACAGCAGTATGGCTGTTCTTTGGCCAGAATTCCATGTCATTCATTGTTTGGAATTATATCTAAGCTTTGATGGACTCTCCTCAGTGCCTTTTAAAATATCACTGTTCCTTACATTTAAATATCTTGTGATGGGTTTGTATCAGTCACCTCCTTTGTACCATTTCAGATCCTCTTGGGTCCTCATAGCCTTGAGTCACACGTCATTTAGCAACCAGCTTTACAGTTATCATATTTGCTTTATGCAGTTGTCTCTTGACTGCTCCCCACATTTTGTCCCTGTACCCTCTGCCTCTCCATCTCGCCCCGGGGTGTCCATGTTGATGCTGAGGTGTGAAAAACCTCCTGATCAAGCCCATACGTGCACAGCCACGTTCCTTGTTGTGTGGATGTGTGTGTGTTCAGCAATTCTGTATGGTCACAGGGTGCATGTCTATTATGACGTCCATGTGAAGGTGTGTTTTGTTGATGTCTGTGTGTGTTTAGAGAGTTCAAGTCACTGTGGGCTCTGAGACAGTGAGTGGTCTGTATGTGTGTGTGTTTGTGTATATGTTCTGAGTATCAGTGTGCATTATCAGGTGTAGTTTACAGTCTGAATGCTGCTGGTCATTTGCGAATAGTGTGTATGTGGGTGTGGGTGTGTGTTATCAGCATTTCCACGTGTTCAGAGGATGTCTGTCATTGTGGGAATGTGTGGAATAAGTATGTTTTTAGAGATCAGTGTGGGCTCCAACACTGTTTGCCTGTTAATAGTTCAACACTCTACACCACTGAGGAAACACTGAATCCAGACAGACACAGGCCCCATCAGGCCCACAGAGATCCTACTCAGCTGTATTCCTCCCCATCACAGAAATATGAATGGGTAGCCAAGGACCACTTGATATTTGAGGAATTCCTCTAGCATGAAAGATGGAGCAAGAAACACATACACTGAAGTGAGGGACTAAAAGAGCAGCAAGGAAATCCAGAGATCATAGTGAAACTTCAACTGCATATCTAGTAACATCTTCAAAACAATTAGAGATGGACCAGTCCCATGGCCTAGTGGTTAAGTTCAGAGAACTCCACTTCAGCAGCCCAGGTTCAGTTCCTGGGCATGGACCTACACCACTCATCAGTGGCCAGGCTGTGCCGGCAACCCACATACAAAGTAGAGGAAGACTGACACAGATGTTAGCTCAAGGTGAATCTTCCTTAGCAAAAAGAAGCAGCTTGGCAACAGATGTTAGCTCAGGGTGACTCCTCCTCAACAAAGAAAAAAAAAAAGATAAAACATCCATTAAGTGTATACATATGTATTGATGTTACCACACAATATCGAGGTTCTCTTGCCCAATGCACATTAAAATAGCCAATTATTCTGGCATCAGCTTTTGGGAAAAGAATTGTAGTTTTATTTTGTGAGATTGATCTGTAAGGAAACAGGGGGCATGTGTCTGTCTCAGATCTGTCTCCCCGATCCAGGGCTTGGGGCACAATTTATGGGATGAAGGGCAGGGTGATCTGACATGTGGAGGTAGATGATTGGAAGTAAGGAGAAGTGAGGTAATTGATTTTCTTTTTTTACAATGTATTAAGATTTATTATAAAGCAGTTTAATCAAATATTAAGATATTGGCTTAGGGGTGAAGGTATTTTTTTGTTTGTTTTTTTAATTTTTTGTTTATTTCAGCAACATTGGTTTATAACATTGTATAAATTTCAGGTGTACATCATTATACTTCTATGTCTGCATAGATTACATCATGTTCACCACCCAAATACTAATTACAACCCATCACCACACACATGTGCCGAATTATCCCTTTAGCCCTCCCTCCTCCCCTTTCCCCTCTGGTAACCACCAATCCAATCTCTGTCTCTATGTGTTTGTTTGTTGTTATTATCTACTACTTAATGAGTGAGATCACACGGTATTTGACTTTTGCCCTCTGACTTATTTCACTTTGCATAATACCCTCAATGTCCATCCATGTTGTCACAAATGGCTGGATTTCATCTTTTCTCATGGCTCAGTAGTATTCCATTGTGTATATATACCACATCTTTATCCATTCATCCCTTGATGGGCACTTAGGTTGCTTCCAAGTCTTGGCTATTGTGAATAATGCTTCAGTGAACACAGGGGTGCATGTATCTTTACGCATTGGTGTTTTCAAGTTCTTTGGATAAATACCCAGCAGTGGAATAGCTGGATCATATGGTAGTTCTATCCTTAACTTTTTGAGGAATCTCCACACTGTTTTCCATAGTGGCCGCATCACTTTGCACTCCCGCCAGCAGTGTATGAGAGTTCCCTTCTCTCCACATCCTCTCCAACACATGTTGTTTCCTGTCTTGTTAATTATAACCATTCTGACGGGAGTGAGGTGATATCTCATTGTAGTTTTGATTTGCATTTCCCTGGTAGTTAATGATGTTGAACATGTTTTCATGTGCCTGTTGGCCATCTGTATATCTTCTTTGGAGAAATGTCTGTTCAGGTCTTTTGCCCATTTTTTAATTGGGTTGTTAGTTTTTTTGTTGTTGCGATGCATGAGTTCTTTATATATTTTGGAGATTAACCCCTTATCAGATGTATGGTTTGCAAATATCTTCTCTCAATTTTTAGGTTGTCTTTTCGTTTTGTTGATGCTTTCCTTTGCTGTGCAGAAGCTTTTTAGTTTGATGTAGTCCCATTTGTTTATTTTTTCTATTGTTTCTCTTGCCCCGTCAGACATGGTGCTTGAAAATATGTTGCTAAGACTGATGTCAAAGAACGTACTGCCTATGTTTTCTTCTAGAAGTTTCATAGTTTCAGGTCTTACATTTAAGTCTTTAATCCATTTTGAGTTAATTTTTGTGTACAGTGTAAGGTAATGGTCTACTTTCATTTTTTTGCATGTGGCTGTCCAGTTTTCCCAACACCATTTGTTGAAGAGACTTTCTTTTCTCCATTGTATGTTCTTGGCTCCTTTGTTGAAGATTAGCTGTCCATAGATGTGTGGGTTTATTTCTGGGTTTTCGATTCTATTCCATTAATCAATGTGTCTGTTTTTGTGCCAGTACCATGCTGTTTTGGTTACTATAGCTTTGTAGTATATTTTGAAATCAGAGAGTGTGATACCAGAAGTGAGGTAATTGATGATCTGTGCAAGCATAGTCAAGGTTCATGGCTCTTCATTGGATAAGTGTTCACAAATTGATAGTGTTACCATGATCTGAGGATGGAGTTTTTAGCTCCCTGATGTTAAAGAGGTCACTTATCAAGCATTTGTGCAGGCCCAGTTGATAGGTTGGTGGTCTCAACGGGCCTGAACTGGATGAGGGATCTCAGTTCCTGAAAGAAAACTCTTAACTACTCTGTTGATAAGATGAGGTCAGTTGAACTCGTCCTGGAGGGCCCATGGTTACGTTGGTATATGCGTATATATGCATATGCATGACATTATCTGTATATGTGTTAACTGTAGAGTATACACAAAGCCAGACTGTAGTTAAAGTGGTCAGGACAGATTTTAGTCAGTAATATACCACTGCAATAGGGAAGAGGGAACAGGGTGAACTGAACTCAATTTTGTTGTACAGAGGTGACTGAGCATTTGAAAGGGAGAGTGAGGGAGCAGGCAGGGGGTGAGCATGGGCTCAGAAGAGCCAGGGAGGGAAAAGTTACAGAGTGTTGGTCAGTGCAGTGTGATCTGGCCAGTTGTGTCTGCTAGTTGGAAATGATCAAAGTTTCACTTCTCTCCTCTCACTGAGTCTGGGAGACAGACACCCTGTCCTCTTCTCAAGGAATGGCTTTCAGGACCTTGAGAAATGCAGTTATAGGAGACACATATACAACTCGAAAGGAGAGAGGAAAGATTCACAGTTGTAAGCACTTTTGGGTAAATGCTTTAAGAAAGGGATGCCAGGGGCCAATGATCAAGTGTTGGCCAGAACAGTCAATTCTTTTTGCTGCCTTGAGCATTCTCAGGCAGGCACTTTAAGGCGGCAGGGGTCATCCTAGGGATGTGGATTTGAGGTGTTAGAGACTATGTCAGTGTTTAAGTCTTATAATGTGTATGTGTGGTGAAATCATTTGTGCTGAGAGGTCGTAGTTATTATAGGCCAAGATTGAGGCCTAGTCAAGAAGAGGGCTCAAAGGAGCCTGGCTTGAGTTTGGTCAAGTACAGGATCATATATATAAATAAGATATGTATATTTTTTGAATAATATAAATCTTTATATTGAGTAATATAATATATTGAATTAAATAATATAAATATATATGTAATGAATATATATTGAATGTGTACAAATAACATAAGTATGTGTATATATATTTGAATTAAATAATATAAATATATATATGATTTAAGGAATATTCAGACATAATAACAGAAATTTCCAGAATTAATAAAAGAATCCTATTCTGGATTCAGGCAGCTGAATACATCTCAAGCACAATTAAAAAAACAATCTAGAGCCAGATCCATACAGGGAAAGCAAAGAACACTAAATACAAAAGAAGATATTCAAAGCCCCACAGAGGAACAGAACACTTATGGAGACTTACATTTAGAGTATGATACATTTCTTAACAATGGAAGGCAAGAGAGTGTTGGATTAAATCTTCGAGGTACAGAGAGAAAATAACTTTCAGTGTATACCCAATCAAACCATATCTCAAGATCTGGGGTGAATTAAAGATATTTTTATGCAAACATTTACTAAGAGTATTACCACCAACAAATGTTCATTAAGGATCTTCTGAAGAATGTACTTTAAGGGGGCCAGCCACCTGGTGTAGTGGTTTAAGTTCAGCACATTCCACTTCAGACGCCTGGGTTTGTGGGTTTGGATCCCAGGCGTGGACCTACACCACTCATCAGCCATGCCATGGTGGTGACCCACATACAAAATAGAGGAAGACTGGCACAGAAGTTAGCCCAGGGCTAATATTCTTTGAGGAAAAAACTTAAAAAGTAAAAAAGAATGTACTTTAAATAGAAAAAAATTGATAGAAGAAAAAATGCTAAGATGTAAAAATGGATTGTGAGGATAAAAAAGGGTAAACATCTGAATAAATCATTGAAAGCATGACTTTACCAAATAATAATAATATTGACAATGTATAACTGATGGAGTTAAAAACTAATGACAAGGGAACTTCTGTTTTAGAGGAGACGAGGACAGGAAAGCACTCTTTCTGCACAACTGGACAAAGACAGATAAATTATATGTTTAGAGCATCAGAGAACTTCAGAATCAACCAACTAAAATTCCAGAAAGAAGAAAAACTCTTTTATGTGAGCAAGAGTTTTTATCTTTCTTTCCCCTGCAGGCGTTTTCTAATTCTGGGTGCTTGCCAAGGATCTGGCTTGCTCAGTCAGAGCCTCGGCTAGGGAAAAGAGAAACTAACCAAACTTGTAGTGATTCAGCAGGACTGGTGTGGCAGAGGAAACCTGAGGGCTTTCAGACACACAGCTGCTCTTCCTCACAGCACCTGTGCTACGTTTTGGTGCCACACAGGAATCTGGGGAACTAGGCCAAAAGCTTCCACAAAGCAAAGTGAAACGTCCAGAAGTGGTGGAAGTGGCCTAAGTCAAACATACTGCTAGTCTGACCTTCAGGGAATTGGCCATATTAAGGTAGGAGGCTGGAGAGCTGCGCTGAGATATCTGAAGGGCGTAGCTGAATTTTCTGTGGGCTCCTAAACTTGAGGAGACAGAGATCTACCAGACTTAGAACCAGACACCTGTGAGGGGGAGGGGAGCACAGCAAACAGGAACAGGGGGAAAGCGGAAGGGCTGGGTTTACTAAAAGTGAGACCCGGCCCCAACTCTGATCAAGGTCTGATTGGACTCAGGTGCTCCAACCTCACTCTGTTTCTCAACGAAGGAAGATAAGGTCATGTGGAGCCTCTCGAGTTACATTACACAGACCTTCCAAAGACACTGGTGAGAGAATGGAAAAGGCAAGCCACAGACTGGGAGAAGACCTTTGCAAATCATATATCTGACAGAACTATAAAGAACTCTCAAAACTCAGCATAAGAAACTCCAAGTTTAAAATGGGCACAGATTTGGATACTTCACCAAAGAAGATACACAGATGGCAAATAAGCACATGTAAAGATGCTCAACATCATTAATCTTGAGAAAAATGTACATAAAAACCACATTGAGATACTGCTACGTACCTATTGGAATGACTAGAATTAAAGAGGATGACCATACCAAGTGTTAATGAGGGTGGAAAGTAACTGGAACACTCCTACATTGCTGGTGGGAACACAAAGTGGTTCAGCCTCTTTGGAAAACAGTTTTAAAGTGTAGTTTGTTATGCTGCTAACAAATTAGCACAAATTTCATGGCTTAAAACAACTCAGATTTATTGTTTTACAGTTCTGTAGGTTAGCAGTCTGACATGGGTCTCCTTCAGCTAAAATCAAGGTGTTGGCAGAGCTAGGTTCTTTTGGGGGGACTCTAAAGGTTAATCCATTTCCTAGACTTTTCAAGCTTCTAGAGACCACCACATTCCTTAGGCTGTGGCCCCCCTCCTCTACCCTCAAAACCAAGAACTCGACATCTCTCTGGCCCTGCTTCCCTTGTTGCATCTTTTTTCTACTCTACTGCTTCTCTTTCCCTTTTAATGTGCTTTGTGATGCACTGGGCCCCTTGGATAATCCAGGATAATCTCCCTATTTTAAAGTCAGTTGATTAGCAACCTTAATTTCATCTGCAAATTTAATTCACCTTTGCCAAGTAAACTAATGTATTCCCAGGTTCCAGGGATTAAGACATCGTTGTGGGCCATGACTTTGCTACCACAAACAGTTTTTAAAATAAAGTTAAACATACACATACCATGTGACCCAGCAATTCCACTTCTAGGTGCTTACTCAAGACAGGAAGACCTATGTTTACACAAAAACTTGTTTGCAAAGATTTATAGCAGCTTTATTCATAGTCAAAAAAGACAAAACTGAAAATAACTCAAATGTCCTTCAACTGCTGGGTGGATAAACTGTGGTACAGTCACACAATAGATACTACATTCAGCAATAAAACAGAAGGAACTGCTGATACAGGCAACAACATGGATGAACACTCAAATCAATGTATTGTGCTAAATGAAAGAATCCAGACTCAAAAGGCCAAATACTGTAGGATTCCATTTATATGATATTCTACAAAAGACAAACCATAGGGAAAGACAACAGATCATTAGTCACCAGGGGTTAAGGGTGGGGGAAGAGATGACTACAAAAGAGCAGCTGAAGGGAGTTCTGGGTGCTGGAACTGTTCTGTATCTCAATTTTGGTAGTTGCACAGCTCTATGAATTTGTCAAAACAGTTGTACAAAGAGGAAAACAAATACATCATTTCTCACTCATCAGATTGGCAAAACTTTAAAAATCTGACAATGCTGACCTGACAATTCCCAGGGCAAGGATGACTCAGACACTGTTGGCGGGAATGGAAATTGTTAAAACTTCAGAGGATGATTTGGCTGCAGCTCGTCAAGTTTCAGATGCACGTCAGCCTCTGGCCCAGCAATCCACTCAGAGGCAGGTGTCCATTCTAGGGAGTCCTCCACACGTGTGCTTGAGGAGACACGCACAAGGATAGTCATTAAATATGCTAGGGGAATCAATTAATTGTGGTTAGTAGTTATTTAAAAAAGAAAGGAAAAAACACATATGGGAAAGAATCAACCCTGCTGGCTACATATATGATTTGAGAAGGTAACTCACTGCTTTGTCTCCTTAATAGTATATAGCACAGACAACATTGTACTAGGAATCCTGAGACAAGCATCTGAGCATTTAGTTCCAACTCTGCCACTACATAGCATTCAGACTATGGACAACTTAACTCGAGAAACCTCACTTTCCATTTCCTGGAAAATGAAGAGTTTAGACTCTACAACCACTAAAATTATTTCCAACTCAACAATTCTATGATTCAATAAGTCAACAATCAAAAATTATATTCCAAAGTACCTATGTTGAGAAACTGTTTTTCCCAGACACCCTGAAATCAGAAACTATCAGAGAAATAGGACATCTTAATATATTGATACATAAAATGGTCCAAATTTCTTGGTATGTCTATGATGAGCGTTTTAATCAAGATCGTAACTCAGAAAGAGCGTATAAACAGCTAAACCCACCATATTGACTTGGGTCACCCTCAGGTAAAACTTATATATCCTCTCCCACTTTAACATTCCAAAACAAATTCAGCATACTAATGAGTCTATCTTGTCAAGTTCAGGTCTGTCTAGCCAAAAGTCATTCATGTATATGGTAAGATTTTAACAAAGATAAAATGATGAAGGGCTTTTTGTATTTTTGCCTGTTTCATCTATAAAGATCTTACATTATAATTTAATAGCTTCAGCCTGCTACAATAATTTAAAGAGCCTTTTGAAACTTGTAATATGCCATGTCCAACAGGATCTAGTAAAAAAAATCAGTAGTTCAGAATCCAAAAAAGCTTATTTAAAAATTTCATTACTGCCAATACTTACACTTCAAAGACACCAATAACCAACATGTCATTTCTTCCTACTGCAGAATTTAATAGGTTATTAACTTCTGGTATCATCCAAAAGCATAATTAGGGTGGTATCATTAAAATGTATTTTTTAAATCAGAAATATTAAAACTAATGATTAAACTATTAAACTAAATGATTAACTAAATATTAAAACTAATGACAACTAACAATCTGTTGTCTTTCCCTATGGTTTATCTTGTCTAGACTATCATATAAATGATAGCCTTCCGTATTTGACCTTTTGACTTTCACCTTGTCAGTCAAATCAAAATTTCAAAATTCTTTTTCCTTGGGCTTTCCAAATCTAAATTCTTACATCTAAATGACTACGGAGACAAAACACACACTACACACTACTTCTAAAATCCTCCTCCTGATCCGATTTTAATTTTAGCACCAACTGCCTAGAAAATCCTTTTGACTGAAACCAAAATTCCGTACACATTATGTCAATCATCAATTGATCAGTCATCAGTCTATGTTAACAGAAGGTGAGTTATTAGGAAGTTACATAATTTGCACCAAAGATTGTTTAAAGCTTCTTTCATTAAATGCAGTTTACAACAATTCACAGGCTTCAAAGTTCGCCTTGCAAATATAGAGTCAATTATCAGAAACCATTAATGCCATTAGGCTTTTCTATAAAAGTGGTCCCAAGGAAGTAGGAACCTTTATTTGTTTAATGAAGGCAATGAGGAGCCCAATAGCCTGAGCCAGAGGTTGGGCTCCCACCGCCTGGGGCAGCCTGCCAGGAGCCCCGTCCCCCGCCCCCGACACCGCGCTCCCGCCGTCTGCGGCGGAGATCTCCAAACCGAGCCCGCCGTCCACCACCTACCTCAGCGCTGCCTCCTGCCCAGCGCTCCTCCACACTGTAGAAAGGAGAGCTCCCCAGCGCTGAAAATCCTGGAGAAAGGATCCAGAAACCGCCAATTCCCACCACACAAACCCCTGCAGCACCACCTCCCCACCAGGGACCCCGCCTCCAGTGCGCGCGCCTGGGGCTCTCCAGCTCGCTGGCGCCTCTGCTGCTATGAGCGCCGGTCCTGCGCATGCGCGGGCCTCCGAGGATACAATGGGAACCGCTGGGGGCCAGCCGGGAGGGGGAGAGGGGTTGGAGACCGACTTGTCCCTGAGATGGAGAGCAGTGGCGCTCTGCAGCCCTAGACTCTGCTCTCCTTGGATGAACTTCAGCTCCTGGAGAAGATCTGTCTTCCCTTGAGGCGGCTCCTCCTGTCCTGAGAAGCACGTCACGTGATCTAAAATTTGTTTAAAAAAGGACAATGACATCCTTAACACCCGATGTGTGTTGTGTCCCCAGAAGAATTCTCTGCTTCCCCAGAAGACTAGACAGCGAGCAGCTGGGACCAAGTTCTGACCCGGGAAGGAAGGATGCTGAGTGCGCAGCTGTCTCCCCTACCCTGACTCCTTCCCCTGATCTGTGGCCCTGATGGTGTTGGGGGTGCGTGTAGGTGATGACTCTCAAGTGTTTGCCCATGGTATTACATTTCTTATGGTTTAGTGGTTAAAACGGGAGGCTAGCTGTCAGTTTCTCAGAGGATTTCACTTGCAGAAATGTCTTTGGACAAAGTTTGTTTTCTTCATTTCTGATTTTTAAATTCAATAATAATCAAAATACTTATTTTCTTAATTTCATTGGCATGCTAAAACAAACTTAAGTCATTTAGTTTTCACCAAATTGCCCACATTTTCCTTAAAATTTTGGAAGTATTGCTGTTTGAGGTAAAGAAAGTGTTTGGGAAGAACAATTACCCTCAGATAATATCTTCCCAGGTAAAGGTACAAACACATAGTTAAGAGCCATTTTGAGGTGGCTGACGAATACATCCAGTTTGAGTTCTACAATGGATCGTCCAAAGTAAAGGTTAAATTAGTAATTTTCTGAGGAGTTTGCAAGTAAATGTTCATGTCGCCTTCACCTAATAGGTCTGCTGATTTAAATGAAGGTTGAGCTTAATGATAAAAGTTTTCAAGAGACTGAGAAATATTAAGTAAATGTACTTTAAAAAGAAAAAGTACAAATTAAAGTAATGCCCGCCATTATCCTCTTTAAAACAGAGTCACAGTAGCACTATTGTCAAGGTATGAGAAGGAATAGAAATGCTTTATAAAGTCAATTCTTCACTTCTAAAGGACCTAATGTGATATTCTAGAAGTCTCCATAGTCTTTTAGTCATCTACATTTAAATTGCTCAATTTATGTTTTAAAGACTAATGAATCTGAGGGCAAAATATTCAAGGTCAGTGTTTAATTGTTTTTCGTTGTTGCAAAGTACATGGGTATAAAGTGTGGCTGAAATCCATGGTCTTGGAGAAGAAAAATATACAGAACTTATTTATTACTCTCACAGTGTGTCCTGACTTAATCCTACAAATGTCCCAAGAATAAAGCCTCAGTGAATTCCATTCTGTTCTTAGATATGACATCTTTCATTCGTAATGAATAGTCTCAAATTAGGCTCTAGCTAGTAATTATGTTCCTGATGCAAATAGGCAATAAAAAAGAAGCCGTGCTTGATTAAATTGGGCTCAAGAGGAATACTTAGAACCAATATTTGTTTTTGGCTTTGTTTTTCTTTATCAATTTCTTTCTCCTCAGCAGAGTCAGCAGATAAATGACACAGAAAGCTGAGAGACTGGAGGGCAGGGTCTTGAGGAATATGAGATTTCCTAATCTTCAAGATCCTTTTTATCTTTAAAATTCTGTGGTTTTTGCTATTTATGTAGGGGTTCATTTTTTTCATTATTTCTAATAGTGATCATAATAGTGAGACTAACACAACTTAGCACCTGTGGAACACTTTTCAACGTAAAAATTTAAGTTATTCTGACAATTGTTAATATTTTAAAAAGCTGTTAAGAGCTAATCTGATGCTCAGAGGATTTTTAGCGTAGTGAGACTGTTCTGCACGTAATAGTGGCTACATGTCACTATATGTGTGTCAAAACCCATGGAACTGTACAATACAAAGAGTCCTTAAACTAGGGACTGTAGTTCATAATAACGTATTAATAGTATGTCAACAGAAAATAACTTTAAGCAAGGGGCATTGACTGATGGAATTGTGGACTTAAATTTAGTTATACAGATAGCCAACAGGCACATGAAAAGATGTTCAACATCAATAACTGTCAGGGAAATGCAAATCAAAACTACAATGAAATATCACCTCACACCTATCAGAATGGCTATAATTAACAACACAGGAAACAAGTGTTGGAGAGGATGTTAAGAGAAGGGAACTCTCGTACACGGCTGGTGGGAGTGCAAATTAGTGCAGCCACTATGGAAAACAGTATGGAGATTGTTCGAAAAATTAAGACTAGAACTACCATACAATCCAGCTCTTCCACTGCTGCGTATTTATCCAAAGAACATGAAAAAACTAATGTGTAAAGATACATGCATTCATTCATTGTGGGTTTCTGCACTACTACCTCAAGGAGTGCCGCCCCCTCAACCTGAACAGCCACCTGGCACTACTAGAAATGAAAGACATCCCTTCACCATGGATTGGAGGACTCCTTATTCTGACGATGTCAACATTATCCAAAGAGATCAACAAATCCAGTGCAGTCCTTATCAAAATCCCAAGGACATTTTGTGCTAAAATAGAAAAAAACCCATCCTAAGATTCTTATGGAATCTCAAGTAAGCCCAGATACCAAAAATAATCTTGAAAGGAGGTAGTAAGTTGGAGGACTGATTCTTCCTAATTGAAAACTTACTACAAATCTACTGTATCAAAACAGCATTGTCATGGCATAAAGACAGACATATTGACCAATGGAAACAGAATTGAGAGCCCAGACATTAACCCTCACCCATGCGATCAAATTATGTTTGACAAGGGTGACAAGATTATTCAATGGGGAAAAGTCTTTTCAACAAGTTGTACTGGAAAAAGTGGATATCTACATGCAAAAGAATCAACTTGGACCCTTACCTAACACTGTATACAAAACTTTATTCCCAGTGAATCAAAGACCTAAAGGTAAGAGCTAACACTATAATACCCTTAGAAGAAAACATAAGACAAAACATTACAAGATAGGACTTGGTAATGATTTCATGGATATGACACCCAAGGAGCAGGCAATAAAATAAGAAAATACACATGCTGGACTTCATGGATATTAAAAAGTTTTGTGCCTCAAAAGTCATTACCAACAGAGTAAAAGCACAGCCCACAGGATGGGAGACCATATTTGCAAACCATGTATCTGACAAGGGCTTAATATCCAGAATAGATAGAGAACTCCTAAACTCAACAACAAACAACAATCTAAATAAAAATTGAACAAAGTACATGAATAGACATTTCCTCAAAGAAGATCTGCAAATGACCAATAAGCATATGAAAAGACACTCAACATCAGTAATCATTAGGGACATGCAAATCAGAAACATAGCGAGAGACCACCTCACCTTCATTAGGATGGCATTTATCCAAAAAAAAAAGAAGAAGAAAAATACTAGGACCAATGTTGGCCAAGATGTGGACAAAAAGGAACCCTTGTGCACTGTGGAGGGAATATATAATATATAGTTGATGTAGAAATCAATATAACAATTCCTAAAAAAAAAATTTAAAATATAATTATATAGGATCAAGCAATTCCAATTCTGGGTATATACCCCCCAAAGAGTAGAAAGCATGTTCTCAAAGGCGTAGTTCAACACTCATGTTCATAACATCATTATTCATAATAGCTAAAACATGGAAACCACACAAGTATTGTAACTGACGAAGGGCTCACTGCCCAAACACCCCTTAAGCCAACCATGGGCTACCCACTCTTTGTAATAAAGGGAAAAATCTTTATTAAGAAGTTGGCCAGCAAGGAGACAGGAGACAAAGGTTAAATCGTTCTCCCCGATGGGCTGTTGAAAAGGTCTTTTTAAGGAAAAAGGAGCGGGTGCGTGAAGGTTGGGGGCAGTCCTAGGCATTTTGTGCAAGTGCAGAAGATTTTAATGTTCTGTCATACATCCTATGTTCAAAAGGTGGTGTTCTTAACATGATCGGCAGGGGAGTTCTTGGTCTCCCAGGTTATCCGCCAGTCACTTGTGCAGTAGCGGTTTGAGTCTTGCCAGCTGTCTTGTAGTCTCACTGGCTCAGAGCTGTTGAAATTTGCTCAAGGAGGAAAAACGGAGTTTCTGAAAAACAACTCACGGCCCAAGATTAGATCCTTAGTAAATATCACATGGGACATGGTTTAAGAAAGTAGTCTCCAGGAGACCGTTGATAAAAATCTGGCTGGGGCCCCATTTTATTTTGGGCTTGGTTTTGAGCCTGGCTATGGTATCAGTCCAGGCATGTATGGATGAGCAAAATGTGGAATATACATACAATGGCATATTATTCATTATTAACAAAGGAAGGAAATTCTAAGATATGGCACACCGTAGATGAACCTTCATGATATTACTCTAAATGAAATAAGCCAGTCACAAAAATACAACCTTGTGTGATTTCCCTTCTATGAGATTCCTGAAATTGCCAGATTCAGAGAGACAGAAAGTAGAATGGTGTTTGTCAGAGGCTGGGGCGAGGCGGAATGGGGAGTTTTTCATGAATGAGTGTAGAGTTTCAGTTTTGCAAGATGAGAAGAGTTCTGAAGATGGATCGTGGTGATGATTGCACAGCAATATTAATGTCTTCAATACACTTAAAACGTACTTAATGTATCTATGGGGCCTGATGACTTGTCGTGGCCAAGCACATGCTTGTACTGTTGCACATTTTACCCTTCACTGTACAGTTGGCAAACTGGCCCAGAAAGAGGCAAGTACTGTCCCAGACCACAGGAGGTGGTCAGAGTCCTGAAGACTAGAGAGAGCTCCAGCTTCCTTGGCCAAGGCTCCACCCCTTCCCTCAGGTTTCCTTTGGCAATGAGAGGCATTAAGATCCTAGGGGATTGCTGCCCACCCCTCTCCATATGGGGTCATTTTCCTCTCCTCATCATCGAATGTGCACAAGCACACCCACTCTCACTGACTTCTCATGTGGGGACCACGGAGGTGCAGTCAAGAAAGAGCCAACACCGGGGAAGTGACAAGAGGCAGGAGGGAGAGAAGTTGCAGGCAACTCTCCCACGGGGCAGTAACATCTGTTCTCCTAGATTCGTGTGCAGGGGCCCAGAGATGGGCAGAGGAATCCCTAAGGTTCCTAGGTGTCTACCTGTTCCAGACCCATCCCTGGCCCAGCCTGGGGAGCACAGGACTGGGGTCCTGCAGTCCACCTCTGTGGTCACCCAGAACTGTGATGAGCCCATCCTCCCCCTTGTGTAGGCATTGGGAAGAGGAGAGAAGACCTCAGTGAGGGTCCTCCTGTATAAAGTGGAGTGCATCCAGTGGGTGACTCCAAGTGTTCCATGCACTCACAACATGTCTGTTGGACTGGGTTCTCTGTCGATGACCTACTGTGCTCTGAAACCCTGAGAAAATGCTTTCCACCCCCTGGAGATCCTTTAGAACTGAGGCGGCTTGGGGGCTTGGATACATGAGAACTGGGGATAAGGAAGAAGATGCCAGAGCACTGGACACCAAGTCCAGAGTCCAGGGAGAAGAGTAATTCTTGTGGGAACCTCAGGGTCCTCATCTGGAGGTAGGGGGAATCATTGTCCTGGGGGAGGTTAGGATGCCTCAGGAGTGAAGAGGACACCTGGTGGGGGACAGCAAGAGTGGGGGAAAGTAGGATCCCGAGATTGCTCCCACTCTCTCGAAGCCAACAGGTCCTGCTCCTTTAACCCTGGGACCCTGGAGAGCCTCTGCTTTGAGGATACCTGAAGAAAGGTTCCTTTCTGTTTGGTGGAGTTCCTCCCTGGGTTGCAGTGGTAGTGCTGGACACCAGGGGGTGGGCAGCCTCTTGTGTCAGTGGTGGCCAGTGAGTTTTTTGATTTTTTTCTTTTCCGGTTGTATTGAGATATACTTGATATACAGCACTGTGCAAGTTAACACTGCTGTGTGGTATATTTGAAAGTTGCTAAAAGAATAGATGCTAAAACTTCTCATCCCCAAGAAAAAATGTTTTATTTCTGTTTGGTGATTGATGTGAACTAAACTTATTTTGGTAACCATTGCATAATATATATACATCAAGTCCTTCTGCTGTAAACCTGGAATTTACACGGTGTCCACTGAACTTTGCTAGAGCTCCTGGAGCAGTGATGAGTCAAACAGAAGTCTTTCTGGCTGTTCCCCTGCCTCAGAAACAACTTGTACCTCCTCTTACTAGTGTTCATCTCCACAATCAAAGTTGGTCATAAGCAGGGGGAGGGGTGCAAGATGTTCCCATGTACTCATTCAGCAGCTGTGCACTGAACAGTCACCCTGTGCCAGGTGCCCTGGTGGGGTGAAGTGTAAGATGAAAATGACCAAGTGGTCCCTGCCTGCCAAGAGCTCACAGTCTAGAGGGGAAAGGGACAAAAACAAAGACATGAGAAAGAAAAGAGCAAGTGCTGTAGAGAAACACAGCAGGGGGCTGTGAGGGATGGCTGGGGGTCACTGGGTAGGAGGATCTGAAAGGCCTCACTGGGGTGACATATGATGGGACAAGAATGACAAGAGGGAGCCAGCTCTGCATGAGTCTGGGAGCAGTGTGTCACGGAGATGGCACCACTGGTCCTAAGTCTCACAGGCAGAAGTGAGTTTGGCCAGAAGAAGTTAGAAAGATGGCCAGTGCGGCTGGAGGGAGGCTGAGAGGAGAGAACAGGAGCTGGGGTGGAAGGTAGGGCCAGGTCCTGGTAGGCTGTGTCAGTTACCTTTCCCTTTCTGACTTTATTGCCCCTAACCTTGCATTTCAAAACTACAAATGTTGACTATCTCACAATTTGTGTGGATCAGCAATCAGGCATTTTAGCTGCGCGCCTCTGCTTCAATGAGTTTAACAGGTTGGGGCAGTGGCCTCAACTGAGGCTTGACTAGAGGAAGACTGGCCCCCAAGGTCACTCTCAGCCTTCAGGGTTCAGTTTGGACTGAGAGCCTGAGTTTCTTTCTGTCTGTTGGCCTGGGCACTCCCTTGCTTCTCCCCTCTATAGACCTCCACATTGGGCAGCACCAAAACACCAGTATTTGATTCCTCACTTCCAGGGATTCGAAAGAGTGAGAGAGAGAGAGAGATGGAACATGAGAGAGGGAGTAAAAGGAAGTGAGAGACATTTTTAGTTAAAATTTAGATGAAACATCCCATCACTTTGGTTGTTATTATGTTCAGAAGCCAGTTACTAACCACCTAGTGGTTCCACAGGGATGGCTATATCATAGGTGGGGCTTACTGGGTACCACTGTGGAGGCTGCCCAACTCATAAGCCAAGATGAGGCACTTGGCTCTCATTCTACGTAAAGCAGCAAACGATTGAATGGTTTTATGCCACAGTATGGCAATATCTGAATTTCCATTAGTATTAAACCCCTCATGATGCTGACCTGAAAATGAGGCCAAGCTGGAAGTCACTGTCCCAATATCACATTCCTGGAACCCAGGCCTATTTTGAGTGGTGTTCTGTGCTATCTCCCGCCCCTCCTTGTTATTCTTCCATCTCTAAGTTTGGGCCTTAGGTACATGTGACACCAGCCCAAAGGGGTAACAGATATTATCTCATATACACTGGGTGACGCCCCTAGGAAATAGATTTTGCCTGATCCCCATGGTGCCGATTTGGAGACTCAGGAGGACCTGAGAGACACAGTGACTTTCCCAGGATGCAGAACTGGTAAGAAAAAGGAGATCTGCATTCATCTCTGTCTCCTTAAAGCTAGGACCCTAGTGAGGTTTCCAGGGAGCTGTGGCTAGGGCTGTGTGGGCTTCTTGTGTACAGTTCAGGAGATGACATGGGGGAGGAGGGTGAGCAGACTGGGGGCAGGGGGCAGCTCTGGACAAGTCTGATTGAGGGAAGTGGCCCAGGTAATGGAATCTTGAAAAATGACCTCACTTCCTTGGTCATAGACCTCAACAGATCTTAGAACTCTGATAACCAGGCACCCACAGACCCCCATCCAGCCCACTTGACTGGAGACAGTCAACAGACAAAGATGTTTTGTTGTTGTATCCGAACTTTTGGAGGAGCTGGGCTCAAAAAAGCCCAGAAAGAGAATCTTTTTCGTCATTGCCGACGTTGGCTCAGCCCTCATCCCCGATACCTCTGGGCATCTGGCAGGAGGCAGCGAAAGGTAACAACGGGGCAGCCCAGGAAAGGCTAGTGCAGGCCAGGACACAACTGTGATCCCACCTGATCAGCCCCACACTCCTTGCCCCTCTTTGTGTGTGTGTGCGTGTGTGTGTGTGTGTGTGCATGTGTCTGTGTGGAGGGGGGAAGGCAGGGCATGAGGGGTGGGTCATTCCTAGGCAGGAGCTGGTAGTTAGGTGTCGGAAGCCTGGTGGGTCTGTCATGTTCATACAGGGTCATGGCTGGCAGTGTGAGAAGGTGAGCTCCTCTACTCATATGTTACGGAGCCCTAGAGGTTTCATCTCTTTCCCTCCCTGACCACAGTTCTTTGCAGGGATGCCCCTCTGTGCCTGAACTGAGGAGCAGACTTTCTCTTGGGGGTCAGCCCCAGTGGCAGTGTGCAGGCAGCCCCTGATTCCTTCTGGCCAAGCTCCCGGGCTTTGCAGAACTCCTCTCAGGAGGTGGTCGAGGAGCTGCCCAATGGTTTCGACTCCACCAACTCACTAGACAAGGGGCAGGTGCACGAGCCCACCCGCACCATCCAGTGCTGCTCTGAGATGAGAGCAGGAGCAGAGGGTCTCCACACTCAGGACCTTGAGACGCCGGGCTGGGACCAGAACTAGGGCGGGACCAGGCTGGGGCTGTCCCTTTTTCAAGCTAAAGGGGATGTACATGCAGGTCACCTTGCCTGGTTCGGAGCTGAGCTGCCGTGACCCTCTTTCCCTTGCCCGGTGTGAGCTTCTGGAGGCCACTGAGGCAGAGCCAGAGGGTAAGGCGGCCTGCAGGCTGGGTATTCCCGGAAGGGAAGTGGGATCTTTCCTGTGTTTGGAAGGACACGTGGAAAGTCAGCTATGTGGGTGAACCTTTCCCTTTATCCCGCTGCAGCGCCAGCTGCAGAGCTCCAGCCGGCGGCAGAAGCAGGGCAGTGGACAGTGGTGGAGGTAGAGCTGGCTCCAGCTCCGTCAATACCACCCCCTCTAGCGCTGGAGCCAGCGTCCCCTCCCTCAGCAGTGTTGGAGCTGGAGCAAGGGCCCACGTCGGCTGCAGCAGGAGTGGGAGCTGCTGAGCTGGAGTCACCTGGACCATCACTTCTAGTGGGAAGTCCATCTCCACCTGTGGCCATTAAGGAGGGTGAGAAGAAGCCTAACCTCACGGCCTTCCCTCCTAAGCTGGTGGCGGAGCAGTTGACC
Organism: Diceros bicornis minor; assembly: GCF_020826845.1. Taxonomy (NCBI): domain Eukaryota; kingdom Metazoa; phylum Chordata; class Mammalia; order Perissodactyla; family Rhinocerotidae; genus Diceros; species Diceros bicornis. The sequence goes on along the minus strand of NC_080763.1, from coordinate 2,363,966 downwards.
GTGATGGATGCGGTGAGCAGCTGGGCTCTCAGGGCGGAGGGGCAGGCCTTCCCTCTGCCATTAGTGCCCCAGACCTGATCCGGACTCCTATGACCTGGGCCCAAATCCTGGCGCTCCCCCTTACCAACCGTACGACCTGGGCAACTTTCTGAACCCCCAAGGCTTTGCTGTCCACCTGCAGAGGGTAGAGATGGACACTAACAGGACCTGCTGCACAGAGTGGCTGTGCCGGCTCCATGAGGTAGAAGAGACGGAAAGCTGCGTGGGGCCTGGCCCATCAGTGGGGGAGGGGAACTCACTGTGTGCAGCCAGGTCCCTGGTGGCCCAACCGGCTGCTCAGGAGGCTCAACAGCCTCAGCATTTATTAGAGACCTGATGTGTACTTCACTACAAGGGAGACAGACAGAGCCTGTGGTTGTAGCTGCCGCAGGGGAATGTGCATCAGAATCGGAGTGGGACCAGAGCAGGCATCAGGGTGGTGGAAGATGCCCCCTTGGGATGAGCCTAGTTGAGCCACCGTCTGGAGCTTGGAGTTAGCCAGGACGGGCTGGGTGCAAATGCCCCCTCCCTTCCCTGCCAGTATTGGGTTCTGGGTCATCCTGTGCTGGGTGCCCACAGTGGACAGAGAAGAAAACCCAGGGACTCTCACAAGGCTCAGACCACATCCTGAGCTTCCTGAGCTCCAGCTCTAAACCGTGACCCCTGTGCGGCACTTTGGGGGTGGTAGACACGGAGCTGGGGTGTGGCAGGGCTGGATGACACTCCCCCTGTTCCCCAGGAGCTCTTCCGGAAGGTGGTGCCCTCTCAGTGCCTGGGCTCCACCTGGGGCAAGAGGAACAAGCCCGGCAATGAGCACCTGGCACCCACCGTCCAGGCCACCGTCGACCACTTCAGAAGGGTGGTCAGCCTCGTCGTCACCACCTGCCTCGGGGACCCGAACATGACAGCCCAGGACAGGGCGAGGGTGGTGGAGCACTGGATCCAGGTGGCCCAGGTGTGCTGCGGGAGGCCCAGTGGAGCCCCTCTCTGGAGCCTTGGGAACCGCCTCTCCACCTTTATCAGCTCCCAGGATTGCAGTGTGTGGTCTAAGCCCCTGCACAGTCCCTAGGCCCTTCCTGCCAGGGGCCCGCTGACCTTGACTCCAGGTCCCAGTGGGAGGATGCTCACTTCCTCCCTGGCTCCTTCCCTGGGTTGAGCTAAAATCCTCCTCCCTGTGAGTGTTACTCTCTGGGTCCTAAATGTGCCCTTCTGGGGCTCCCTGAGCATCTGTCTCATCCAGGAGGGGAGTTTTAAATAGAAGGGGACTGAAGCTAGAGCAAGCGGGTCTCCAGCGCCCCACCTCACAGCTCATTCTCTTCCCTTCCCCAGGAGTGCGAGATCCTGAAGAACTTCTCCTCGCTCCGTGCTGTCATCTCTGCTCTGCAGAAAACCTCCATAAGCCACCTGAAGAACACGTGGGCGGATGTTTCCCGGTGGGTAGGCCCCTCTCCATAGGAGGATCAGGGTGGATGGGGGATCTCTCGTATGTCTGCCATTGCCCCCTCAGTCACGTGGGAACTCCTGGGAGGCAGCAAATGCTGGGGACAGGGCCTGGGCCTCGGTGGGGGGTCTCTAAGCCTCCCTGGGTCCTTAGTGCACCAGTTCTGCTTCAGGACTCAGTTTTCCTAAATGCCAGGGTTGAGCCACATTGGAGATTTTCAAGTGTTTATGGCAACCGAAATCTACGCCCAGTTGAAACTCAAAGTGGTCAAAACAGAGGTGCTCTGTAGAGCTGGGGAATGGAGACCCCAATGACCAACAGGAGAGTTCCCTCCCCATCCCACGAGACCTTAGCGCTCAGAGGAACCCAGTGAGAACACTCCTCCAGTCTGTTTGAAACTCTCAGGTTTGCAAAGAAAAAGAGTTTGCACTCAGACTCCGCACATCATTCCTAAATTTATCCTTCCTTCTTTCCCCTCCCCTCAGGGAGAGCTCTAAGAAACTTAAGGAGCTCTATAGCCAAGACAAGTCTTTGAGCAGAAAACTGATGACCAAGTTAGAGTGGAGGCTCGGGGTCTGGAAAGAGAGGAGGGAGGTGGGAGGAGGGGGATTGGAAATTCTGTGGTTTTGATTGTTTCCCGCTTGAACGTTCTCTGAAACATTCATGTCTATCTTGTCCAGATTAACAAACAGAGGGATCTGTTTGGTCCATGGGTGGGCGGGGTGTGGTTTGTGGGCAGGAGGCCCTGGTCATGGGACACAGTGGTGTTGGCTGGGCTGTTCCAGGAGGAGTTGCTGAGCTGGCGCCATCAGCAGGTCTCTGGCTTCCATGCACATCCATCCTGATGGATGTAGCTTCTTCCAGGCTGTTGGGTGTTTGGGGTGGGTTTAGCCCTCAGCCTAAACCTGTCCTCAAGAAGCCAGCTCCCTGCCGCTCCTTCTGTCTTCACCAAGTCTCAAAGTGGAGGGCACCCTGCCTACCCCAAGTTTGGGAACGACAGGAGATTCCCATGGCCCAGGTGGACAAACAGTCTGCTCATCCTTGGGTCTGAACATCTGGACCAGAGAAAGATGTGTGTGCATTCTGTGACTCCCCATTGGACCCCTAGAGCAGTCACTTGAGTCAATCACAGGAGTCTCACCTGAGTGCCCAGTTGGCAATGACATATGCCACAGGTGGCTTATGTGAAGAGTCTAGGCAACTGATGGATTCTTAGTGGATACTGCTGAAAGGACCTTGGGATCTGACGTAAATGAGGAAACAGAGCCTCCTGTCACTCCCCTCCCTGTGGATCAGAGTATGCACCTTGGGTGTCCGGTTCCCGAGTGGATAAAGAAAGAGTTCAGGGCAGGGGAATATCCTGAGGGGTTCCTTGGGGAGGAGAAGGCGTTGGCATGGCCTCTGTTCCACCGCGGGGGCCAGACACTCCATGGGACTGGGGCAGGCAGGAGCCACTCAACCAGACTCCCAAGACACCCCTTCATCTCCATCCACGGCTTGGCCCTGGATCACGCTTTGAGAGCTCAGGGGACAGTACTGTGGTCAGTGGTGGGGCGGGGGTTAGGTGAGGATGTTGGAACAGGGCCTCTGGCTGGGAGGGGCAAGCGGCCTCTCCTCTGTGGGCCCCTGAGCTACTCACTGCCCCTGTTTGGGCCTCTGCCTCCTCATCAGGGAAGGGAGGGATGTTGATTGTGTGGTGCAGGCCTCATAGGGTGGTGATGAGATAAGAGGGAGAAAAGAAATGTGGGAGCTTTCCGCCTGCTCCACACGGAGGGGTGAGGGCGAAGACAACGATGACAGTCATATGCCACTGAGTCCTCAGGAGAACCTGTAGGGTAGCTGGAGTTCTCAGACCTTCCAGATGAGGAAAGAGGATTGGGGAGGCCAGGCCACAAGCCCAAGCTCACACTCAGAGTGAGAGTTCGAGCTGGGCTTGTTCTAGAATCAAAACACCTTGGAGGATGGAGTGGCATTGCTACCAGTTGACTCGAGTCAGATGTCCAGGGTCGGAGGCCAGTGGTGCTGGAGAGAAATGGGGTGAGGGGAGTATGGCCCGCTGACACTGTCCTCGACCCTGGCAGGAGGGGCCCTCCACGTTTGCCCCCCCGGAGATCATCCCCCAGAGAGTGCAGGAGAAGCAGCAGCAGCAGCAGCAGCAGGTGAGTGTGCCTGTGGGGGAGGGGCTCTTCCCTCCCAGCTGGAGGCCTCAAATCAAGAGAGGAGGGCCCTTCCTCCTGGTGCCACAGTGCCTGAGTCCCCCAGTAGAAGTGACCAGGAGGGGGGCCTGGAAGAGCTGGTGCAGGATGGGTTGTTGTGGGGAGGATCGGGGACCGCATACCCTGTGATTTGCCAGAAGCTGGCGCTGGGAGGTTAGGAGCAGGAGTCTGGTTTTATTGGGCTGTGAAGGGAGGAGGAATTGAGGGGAGGCTGCTGAGGGTCCTAGGCTGCTCCCCGTGGGAACCCTGGGGTGGGCCAGGAGACTGAGGGTGAGAACTTTTCAAGGGAGGGTCTGCAGAGGGTCGACTTGACAGCAAAGGCTCATCTCACCCGAACCCCCATGTGACAGGGTGTCATCCCCTATCTTGGCACTTTCCTCGGTGACCTGCTGATGCTGCACCTGGCGATGGGTGATTATCTCGAGGTGGGTGAACATGGGGACCAGGCAGGGAGGAGTAGGATCCTGAGCCTGGGGATGCAGGAGCCCCCGAACTGAGCTCTGAGCTCTCAGCAATGGGCACTTCTCTCACGAGAGCCTTGCAGCTGCCCCTGGGAGCTGGGGCATCAGGCCCATCTTAGGGATGAGTGAACAGAGGCTCCGTCTGAGACACCCATTCTGGTTCCCCAGGCTGGGGAAGATCAGAGTTGCCTGATGGCAGAGCTGCGTGAGGTTTTATCTGAGCTGGACTCAGCCTCTCCGTCCCATGCTGCCCATGGTGAGAGAGATGTCGGGTCCCCCCAAGTCAGGCAGCACATAAGTGGCTGAGCAGTCCCCTCTGCCTGAGGCCTCAGCCTCCAACTCTGTCATCAGAGAGGGTTGTGCTGCCAGGTCCCTCAGTGTCACGCCCCTGTCCTCCTCCTCTGGAGCCCAGAGCCCAGCCTAGGTCCAAGTCCTGTTTTCTCTGGATCCCCGGCTCCCTCTTGGGACCTGGCAGTAGTACAACATGATAAGAGGTGGGCATAGGGGGCTACTTAAGCTAGTGGGCTCTGTCTGATGGACTCTGGCTGTCTGCCTTCCAGGGGAATGAGATCAACCTTGAGTAAAGGACTGAAGTAAGCAACTGTGGCACTCCCTGCAGGGGAAGGGAAGGAGGTGGAAATCAGAGACCCTCTGGGCAGAACAGCCCCTGGCTCCACCCCCTGTATCTTACATTGAGTGGAAGAGTTTGATAAGGGAGAAGTGGGAGACCCATCCAATTGTCGGGTGGGTTGAGGGGAGGATGGCTTCAAGGACAACATCCTGGAGGAGGGGCTGATTATTCCCATTCTGAGAACAGGTAGAGCCTGGATGGGACTGGAGGGAAGGATGGTTCCCAGGACTGGTTCCCTGCCCCACTTCTCACCCCCCACAAGGCCCCTGCAGCATCCCCCACGCAGGCCCTGTCTGCATCCTCTCCTTCCCTCTGGCCCCAGGAATACCGAGTCATGAGGGAGATCCTGTTGCTCCAGGTGGCTTCAAAGAATTACAACCTAGAGCCCGAGGATCGATTTGGGGCCTGGTCCCAGGACATGAAGCTGCTCAACGAGAGTGAAAGGTGAGGTAGGGCAGGAGTTGGGTGAGGGCAGGAGTGGACTCTCCCTGTTGGCCAGTCCAGATAGCATGTGTCTATGGCTCCCTGGTCAGCCCCAGGTCTTATTGTGTTGCAACCTCTGGGACACCCAGACTCCAACTGCTGGGCAGGCAGTGGGGGGACACCTGAGGTGTGACTCCTGGTAGACTCACAGGTCCCTCTCTCTCCTGTAGCTACAGCCTGTCCTGCCAGCTGGACCCCCAGGCCTAGTTGGCCTGCAGAATACTCAAGGCTCAGAAGAACCGGCCACCATCAAGGTCAGGGGTGAGTGAGTGTCTGGGCTGGGGGGACTACTCCTAGGGTTTCAGTAAAGTGAGCTAAGCGTGGCCTTGGGAAGTTGGACAGCTGGCACTGAGATCCCAGCTCCACTACTGAGCAGTCCTGTGACTGGGGTGACTCTCTTCAGCTTCCTGAGACTCCGTTTCCTCTTCTGTGAAATAGATGATACTAAATGATCGCTCATGTGACAGGGACAAATGGGGTACTGGTGGCTGACAGCACTGAGCACAGGGACTGGAGCACCCAATGCAGTGGGGACAGGTTGCAGGGCCATGATTCTGAGGGACGCCCTTCGAAGATAACCCGACTCTTCTACTCAGCCCCCAGGCCCCAACACCGAGCCCTGTACCCGTGGCCGATCACAGCCCCATCCTCATCAGCATGGACACAGCTGGGACGCTTGCGATGCACCGGGCCAGCTCCTCCCACCTAACGGGAAGGGGAGAATTGTAAGCTGATTCCTGGGGCCTCCTGAGGCCCAAGAGAGTGGGGACGAACCCACCCCAGTTCCCTGATATCTCTACCTCAGCACCTCATCACCCATTGGGGAGGGACAGTAGTTATGTGTTGTAAATAATAAATGCCATATTTGAATATTGTATTAAAGTCCTGTTCCCTTTACAGCCTGGGAGTTGTGGTGTGGTTCCATTGCTTTCTGTAGGCATGTAAGGGAGACACAGAAACTCACATTTCTCCTTGAATCAAGAACTCTTCCGGGTCATCAGCTTATTGTACGTGGGAGAAGGGAGAAGGGCCAGGCCCTTCCCTGGCTAGTGGGGACATTCCCAAGTGCCCCTAACCCAGAGGACAAGTTCATTTCAGTATCATTCAGCTGCTCCCAGAGCAGACACAGCCCGCTGCCCGTTCTCTTGGGATTTAAATGTTGAAGGTACTTTCACAGGCAGAGCAACAACCACTGAAATGTGGGTGTCTTTAAAACAGCACTACCCAGGACCATGTCATGTCACAGGCAGGGGCTGCCTTTCTACATTCTGGAGGAAGAGGGAATAGTTTCTGCTTCTCTTGTGGAGGTTTCTTTTGAGCAAATTTAGGAACTTGTAGTTTTCTAGTTCAATCTCTGGAATTGCATCAGCTGTAAGTGGGGAAAACAATGTAAAAAGATCAAAACTTGCACAGGGAGAGGACAAGGTCCGAGGAAGGTCATTTGCAAATGGTCTAAAAGCAGGCAGGACTCTCCCTCCTCAGGCCTCTCTAGGGTCTCCGTGTTCACCACTGACCTAGGTTTGAATCCTGCTGGCATCCTTGTCCAGGACTGTGAATTCCTTTTCCTGCTCGTTTTGAATCCATAGGGAAAGATTTGCGACACAGCTTTTAAGGCTACCGCAGGGCCTTATTCCATTCACATGACTGCTTTCTGTGAACTAGGATTTTCAGCACCCCTGCCTTCCTTATGCAATACCCTTTAGGGCAGAAATTCCCCAGAAGGTCTCCAGCCTCTCTCTCAGGTTCATCCTGGCTCCTCCTCCCTGGCTTGGCCTGATGGTCATGGGTGAGCTCTGCTTTGACAGGATAAGGGACCACAATCCTGGACTGTGAGTGACCCTACACTCTCTCTTGCTGTCCAGGGTGACTTCTGATCCCATGTCATTCTGAGGTCCATGATCTCAGACAATCTTCCAGTTTATGCACTCAGTGTTGGTGTTACCATCTCGTCCAAAAGGGGCAATTGGGTCCGAGCCCTTGAAGTGTGTCATCCCTGGGTTGCTCTGTTTTTTTCCCCACTCGTGCTGTGGTTACATCACAACCACCTGTTGGGGTGTGATTTCTGTTGGGAGCTTTGAAAGATGAAGCATGAGAGGGGTGTGGGGTGTCCAGCAGGGAATGCCACAGCACTGATGATCCATGGACATGCATGAACAGCCTTATCAATTAAAATACTGAAATGTTTCCCATCTAGTGTTGAACAGACACTGCTCTGAGCTCACACCGAGAACCCACCCCATGACTAGGAACTTTCAAAGGGTTACCACGTGGCATTTTGAACCTCATCCCTTAGGAACACCCTGAAGACAAGGGCCAGATGAATTGCTTGGCACTTGTGAGTTATCCTCTCCTTTCTGATGCCTACAAGTGTCACCTAGACACACAGGCTGGATTCCTCCAGGAAGCTTCTCAGGACAGCCAGAAGCTGAGGCTGAATCCTGGTTCCCAGCATCCCAGACCCTTCCTGACATGGCACAGCCATCTAGTAAAGTCTTTTGGTAACAGAAAGACTGGGAAGGCTGTAATTCCCTCCAAAGAGAAAGAGAAGAGCCAATAGTGAAAGCTTGATCCCTCACATAGAAAATTAAATCCCAACAAGCAGTGGGTTCTTCACAGATTACTGATGCTGAAAAGGTCTCTTTTGATGACAGCTCGATCCCCCAACTGCCATGTCCATCTTCATGAATCAAATTTCCAACACATATGGATCTAAAAACCTGAGGGAAATCTGGTATTTCCTTAGATGCAACTCTGAATTAACATGCAACAAAGAACATAAAAATGGAGACCTAGAAGTAAATATCTAATTTGAGGACATAGACATAAAAGCAATTTTGAAATAATATTTTGTAATCTATTGGAATATTACACAAAAAGAATAATCCACTTTAAGTAGGTTTTACTGTGACTGTGAGGGGAAAAACTGAATAATCCCCTGACGTTGATAACTTGCTGCTGACTTTCAAGTACAAATAAATAACGTAAATAGTAAAGGAAGAGGAGAGAACAGCATGAAAAAGGAAGATCTTGCTCTCCTCACCTGAAACCCAACCTCTCACCTCAGAAAGAAACCGCTGTCAATATTTTCTGTGTCACGCAGTGGAGTTTAATAAAAGTATTGGTATATGTTAAAGTTTCAAGAGCTCAAAGCAAGGAAACATTAGGGAAGCTGCCAAGAGACCTCACTGAGATGCCTGCTTCATTTCATCTGCTCTCTGGACGTCCTCCTTGGCCCCTCACTTTCTCTGCCTCGCTAGCAAGTCTGTCTGTCATCAGTGCTATCACCAGTCTCTCTCCTGTGCTCTTCACTGCCCTCTGCTCCTTCTTGATACCTTCCTCAGTCACCAGAAATTGTTGGCAGTGGAGCTGTGGAATGCCCAGATCAGCTCCTGGAATCATCTCTGCCAAATCTGAAGACCGGCAGGAGTGGGCATGGGACCTGGAGTGCAGACCATCTATGAGCACACCTGGCAGGGATTCACCTGTGTGACTAGGTGCAAGTTTTTGCAACGCTTTGGCAAGATTGAAAGGACTTACCAGTTGTCTTGCACTGCTGCAGGCCTGGAGTCCTTGTGGTCTCTCGGGCCAGCAGACCTGGTGGGGCTGGTCCAAGGTGTCCTCCCAGAGATCTGTCATTGCCAGGATGGGATAGGATTCTAGTAACCGGCCTCTCGAATATGTCACTGGACAGCCTCAAAGGGATGGAGATGCTTAAACCAGGCTTTGGTTTAGACTGGTTCCCACAGTCACGCTGCTTCCTCTGTGAAGACTATCATCAGTGACTATCATCCTTCTTTTCCTCTTATTCTACAAAAATAAATCATGAAAGTGGGTCAAATGATAAAGGAAGCCTGCCTTTTTAGGACAATTATCCTGACTGTTTTGTACTTCCACCCTCCCTCTATCCTCTGGGGATAGATCTGACCTGTGTCCCGGGATGTCATCAGGCAGATTTGCATCAAGAACAGAACGCTCAAGGTCAAAACTCAAGGCTACTCCAGATCATTTCTCCCCCTCCATTCTGTTAATACCCCCTCCTTGTTTGAGTGTTATTCTATTCTCTTCTTGTCTTTGTCAATCTCAACTGCACAAGTCTTGGCACTCCCTCTCAGGACAGTCGGTCCTCAGTCTTTTACTAAATCCCAAATCCTACCATTTCTGTGTTTTCTGACTACTCATTTGCTTAATCCATTGACCACTTGGTGTTCATAGAAGTTAAATCAACAGTGACATTATCAACCACCTCTTTTCAGCGACTTACTCCCATGTCCCAGATGTTCACATAATCCAAATGGTTATGTTCAAAAGTAAATAATTCAGAAAACATATTCACCCACCACAAATTACTGATCTCTAACATTTTTATTCAAACACTCATGCAGTAGATACCTGTCCCTCAAGATCAGAAGTAATGCCAGATCACCAATCCTCACCTTAATTTCCTCCTACACCTATCAATCCTGGATTCCATGGACTATGATCTCAATAATTTCCTTGGAATAATAAAAAATTCCTTACCACTAATTTATGTTGTAAACCTCCAAACCCAGAAGATCCCGATTATCTGCCATGCCGTAGCTACTGCTGGCCTTATAACAAGCTGAAGAAAAAGCACGAAACATGATCTTTTGGTACCCCTGTAAATACAAAACCATCTGCATCAACTGGGAAGCACCCATAATGCCTGGAAATTTTGTTCTCTTTTTTTGTGTTGGCTCAATAGGAAAAAGACAAATCAATTAAAAAAATCGGCAAGGGAACAGAATAGACTTTTTCCAATGAAGACATACAAATGGCCAACAGGTGTATGAAAAGATGTTCAGCATCACTAATCATCAGAGAAAGCAAATCAAAACCACAATGAGCTATCACTTCACACCTGTTAAGATGGCGATTATCAAAAAAACTAAAGATGACAAATGGTGGTGAGGATGTAGAGAAAGGAACCCTTGTGGGAATTTAAACTAGTACAGCCATTATGGAAAACAGTATGGAGGTTCCTCCAAAAATTAAAACTAGAATATGACCCAGCAATCCCACTTCTGGTGTATACCCACAGGAATTGAAATCAAGGTCTAGAAGAGATACCTGCACTCTAATGTTCATTGCAGCTAATTCACAATAGCCAAGATACGGAAGTAACCTAAATGTCACTGATGGATGAAATGGATAAAGAAATGGAATATTCGTCAACCTTGAAAAAAGAAGGAATTCCTGCCATTTTTGACAACATGGATGGACCTAGAAGACATTATGCTAAGTGAAATAAGGCAGACAGAGAATGGCAAATATTTCTATGTGAAATCTAAAATAGTCAAACTCATAGAAGCAGACGTTAGAATGGTGATTGCCAGGAGTTGGGGGGATAGAGAAATGGAGAGCTGATGGTAAAAGTTTACAAAGTTTCAGTTATCAAGATAAATAAGTTCTGGAGATGTAGGATATGGCATAGTGCCTACAACTAACAAGACTGTATTGCATATGTCACATTTGCTAATAGAGTAGATATTATGTTAAGAGTTCTTACCACAGAATAATAGTAATAAAGGAGGTGAGAGAAAACTTTGGGAGGTGATGGATATGTTTGTGGCCTTGATGGTGGTGACAGTCTCAAGGGTGTACACTTACGTCCAAATTCATCAAGTTGTATATGGAAAAGTATGACATCATCATTGATTCTTCTTCACCTTGAAATACGCCATGTCCTCATCACAAGAGAAAAAAAATTGTAACTATGTATCGGGACGGATGTTAACTGGATTTATTGTGCTGATCATTTCAACATATACTCAAACATTGAATCATTATGTTGTACCCCTGAAACTAATTTAATGATGTATGTCAACTTTACCTCAATAAAAAAACACAACAGACAAAACCATTTGGATTTTGTAAATGAGTTCAGTGAATCCCTGAGACTGCCCCATTCCCATATGGGAGTTACAGGAAGCAGAGAGGATGAAGGAAGATGGAAGAAAGTTGTACAAAACAGTATTCAAATTAAAATCATTTAAGTTGCTATCAGCTCCTTGTGGCAGAGTTCTGTGAGCACTGGTCTTCTTTCACATTTTTCCTGGAAAAGCATACTTTCAGATCCAACCCATAATAGTTTCATCATTTGCTCTAATAAGACACTTTCAACTTAATAAATAAAACCAAAAGCATCCCTTATGTATGAATAAAGTTAGTGAACTTCACAGAGAAAAGAGCATATTTGCACAATCTCAATAAAGGAAACAGAAGAACTGAATGATGATCGAGACTCATCCAAGCTTCTCTTTGAATGCCAGTGAAACCAGGTTATCTTTTCAAGGATGTGTGTAGAGCTATCAGCTTTGGAAGATAGAGAGAGTGGCCTCCTCTGGAGCAAAGGGCAGGCTCGCTTACTGCCCAGTATAATAAAAATAACAACCCCCAGGCCAAAGATCAGCAGACCTCCTGCCCATTATCAAAGATTTGAGTTAGTTCCTTGAGCTCTGAGATTGTGCAACCTTCTGCATGTCACCTGGCCCACTGTGTATCACCCTGTAGGAAGTGGGATTTAGTGAAATGGTGCAAATTCCGATACTCTGGCCACTGCTATTGCTGTGTCATCAAGTCCTCTGTCTCTGACCCATGGGTCTCGTGTCTTTTGCCAGCATCTGTAAGACCATGGTAGGCTAACTTATTGGTTTGCAGGTAAGGTAAAATATCAGACCTTCCACAGTTCCTGACAAGCCCTTAAAGTAACTAGTAGTCTTAGGAACAGAGAGCTTATCCAGAACAATATGCATGGATGGTCTTCATAGTAGACGTCATAAGTCTCCAAAACTTCAGTAAGTCTCTCTGACTTCTTTTATTTCTACCCCAAGTAGAAGCAGAGGCACCAAGCTATTACAGACCTAGGGCTTGTGCAAGACACCTGGAGACCTAGTGAACAGAAACTTCCCATGGGGAGCAAAGACAGATGGGCATATTTCCAAAATGGACCCATGTGCCTCCCGATCATCCAAAAGCTAGTACATAATCTTAATTTATGATGATTTGATTCATTAAATTTTTGTGATGGGTCAAAGATACACTTCTAAGAGGAGTGAGGCACATGGCAGTTGTAAGCAGATTAACACATTTGGTGAATATCAAACTCTGAACTAAATTTAGTGTTCTAATCAATTATAAGGTACAATAAATTTACTTAGGTAGATTAAATGATATTTAATGGTATGCCTGATTATTACTCTGCAATAATGAACAAACAGCTCATGTAAATAACTATAATTGGTCTTACTTTAAAATATGATAGTCAGGGGCCTGCATCGTAGCTTAGCGGTTAAGTGCACGCACTCCACTACTGGCGGCCCAGGTTCGGATCCTGGCGCACACAGACCCACCGCTTCTCCGGCCACGCTGAGGCCGCGTCCCACATACAGCAACTAGAAGGATGTGCAACTATGACATACAACTATCTACTAGGACTTTGGGGAAAAAAAGGAGGAAGATTGGCAATAGATGTTAGTTCAGAGCCAGTCTTCCTCAGCAAAAAGAGGAGGATTAGCATGGATGTTAGCACAGGGCTGATCTTCCTCACACACACACACAAAAATGATAGTCAAGACTGTTTGAGATAAGCTGGAGAGAAGGAAGGGGAGAAATATAAAAGGTAGCTGCTCTGAAGCCACTCTCTAGACCCCTGGATCTACATGTAACCCAGGAGATCGAGGCAGATGGCTGTGTGCCTAGATCCTCCTGCACTGTGGTTCTCAGGGATGTCACGGGGCTGAAGCAGCTTCCTGAATCGTGTTTACACATCCATGTGTACAATACCCCTGACCATGGGGATGAACCACCATTCAATCATCCCTTACACCCCTGTAATTAACAATTAGATTTCAAAATCATTGTATCATTACATGATAATTTATTCCTCAAACCTGTAGGAGGCCGAGCTAAAAGAAAATCAAATTTCAATGGCTTATTTTCTTTGAAGGACCAAGATGTTCTTTCACACTTGGAATCCGGATTAGAGGATAAATCCATCAAATCAATGGAAACAACTTAAGAAATGGGCAGAGGGATATTTCATTCATATATAGACAGTGTGAATTGTGGCAAAAATAGAGTGATATTTTAAAAAAATTAGAATTTTTTGAAATTTGTAGATATTAAAGACTTTGTTCTGCTTATACTCCCTTTGGTTTACCAAATCAAAATCACTCTTTAATGGGCATTTCTAGCATTGAGTGCTAATAACAGCAGCTTTTTAAAATTCTTATTTTTCCCAGGTCAAAGACCAAGGGCAGAGGTCTTCCAGAAGTCAAGTCTAATCTACCTATGGATGTGGCAGACTTAGCTATGGATGTGGCAGACTTAGCTATGGGTATTCAAGGCAGACATTGTCAGCAGAACCACATCTCTTCACCCATAGGTGAGTTTTTACTAGTAATCACAGAGACTTGAGGCTATCAAAAGAAATTCTTTATTAAGAACCAAAGTTATAGATTCCTATCTTGGGTTCATTACTTTGAATTTTTGACCCAAATCATATATATCTATTGGACCATATTCAATTCTATGATCTTTAGAAGATGCAGCCTACAGCTGAAGGAAACAGATACGACACCAATATCTTATCCTCTCTGAAGCCCAACTGAGAGCCCCTGGAGTCAAAAGTTTTCAAGACACGAAAAAGTCATCCTTCTTCTGAACAGAGAAAGTAGAGGCTATTCAAAGACTCAACTTTAAATTGTTAACATGACTTGTTAGAATGTGATGGAGCAAGCAGAATACCTTCTAAGTTTCATGATTTTTCTCCAGAATACTGAGATGGATGACCTTGAAGTGCAGTTTTTCCATAAAAGTCTTTATTCAGTGATAAAATTAATTTCCCTATAAAATAATTCCCATAAAAATGTTAAAAATATATCATAGTCTCCGACTAAAAGGAAACAAAGCAAATTGAGCGGTTGAATAGCAGTGTAATAAATTCCATACAAGGATCTTACTGCAGCATTATGTATAATAGTGAAACTGGATATCATCCCATCTCTATCGAAGAAGAAATAAACAGATCATGGTATTCCTGTTCTTTGAATACCTCTAAAACGTCTAAAAAGCTAAGTTAGAGTGACGTGCACGGATAAGGAGAGACGTCTATGATATATGGTTTGGGAAACAGCAAATTGCAAAAAGATGCAGTTATGTAATTTATGTTAAAAAAATCTTTATGTGTATTTATAAATTCATAGGAAATGTCCAGAAGGATAAACTCCAACCTCTTAACAATAGTTCCTTCTGAGTAGGGGAGCCAGTTTGCAGGGAAGGGGATGGAAGGGGAAGGCTTCACTTTACTCAACAAAGATCTGTGTAATTTGACTTTTTTTACAGAATATATTTCTTTCACAATTACAAAAATGAGTGATGTGACCATTGGTGCAGGGCAACTGTATTATGTTCACTAGTCTCTGTAATGTATGTTACTGCACGGCAGGGACTGTAGGAGAAGCCCAGAGGAGCAATGAAGACAAAGAAGACATGACACCTGCAAAAAGTCGGTGGAGTATTTCTACATAACAAACCTTCCTGGTGAATGACAGTCAGTATCTTCCACTGCTCCAGCTCTCGCAATGAACCTAGAACCTGCCCAGGGTAAGCCTGAGGACCACGCACCGCTAGTCCACTCCCTTCCCAGAGCCTGTTTGTGCAGGGTGACTGCCATCAAGCAGACAATGGACTCAGGATGGGGCGTGTGCCTTGAGGGGGTCTGGCAGAGAGGCACAAAGTGGAACACCAGCTAAGTGCACACTCCTGAGAGGCAGAGTTCCAGGAGGAGACTCAAAATGTACCAAGAAACTGTGTGAAGTGAAGGAAGCTACTTGACGTCTCTGAGCCTCAGTGTCCCCCCCTGTAATATGTGGATCACAGACCTACTTCACAGAGCTGTTGGGGAAGATACATAAAAGTGCCTGTGACAGCCAGTGTCCACATTATTAACAAAGTCGTATCCGAATTCAAAATAATCGATGAAAAGAATAATCTTGATGAGACCAAAGACGAGATGCCCAGCTTCGTAAGCAGCCCCAGCAGCGTGAGAATGAGAGGAGCTCCAAGTAAGCAGGGTTCTTCACAGCGCCACTAGAGACGATGAACACAGGCTACACCAGGATAAGGGGCTGTTGTACAGGGACTCATGTAGTGAGGGTGGATCCCTAAAGACGCTGTGGAATACAGTTACACACAGTGGCTCCTAGGAAACAACTACAAAGCAATCAACACAGCAGATAGGAATGGGAAGGAGGCAAGCAGAGGAGGGTCAGAGCCATAAAATATGACGGAAGACACTGCACCATGATGAGCGCCCAGCTCTGTCAACAGCTGCTGTGGTTGTGCCAGGATATCAAACGTCTGAGACAACAATTGTGGGGACTGCTGGGAGCACAGTGGTCACTGCAGCCACACCCCAACAGCAGTGCATCGGAGCACACAGACCCTGAGACTTTCCTCAACATTAATCCTTGTTTCAAGATGATGCATATCCTCATCTTACAATGTCTCTTTCCAACATTTGTGTAAGAGTGTCATCAGAACCCCCTGAAGAGGGCACAGGCCAGTGTGGGATGGAACACTGGGGACTAGGGGAGTGGCACTACACCTGACCACATGGACTATCAGTTGGGCCTATTGAACATGAGAGAAGAACCCGAGGATGTGGTCTAACGAGAATTCCCCGCCTTGCCACATTCAGAGACACTACAGAGTTTCTCTTCCGTTCTTTACAAAAATGTTAAAGAATTCACTTGTCACTAATTCATAAAGAGGCAATTCTTGACAAAGTGACAGGGTCCAGTTTCCATGACCAGGTTTTTCAGTTGTTTTTTTTTTTTTTTTTTTTGTGAGGAGATCAGCCCTGAGCTAACATCCGCCAATCCTCCTCTTTTTTTTTTTTTTTTTGCTGAGGAAGACGGCCCTGGGCTAACATCGGTGCCTATCTTCCTCCACTTTATATGGGACGCCGCCACAGCATGGCTTGCCAAGCAGTACTTCGGTGCGCGCCCGGGATCCGAACCAGCGAACCCCGGGCCGCCGCAGCGGAGCGCGCGCACTTAACCGCTTGCGCCACCGGGCCGGCCCCTTCAGTTGTTTTGATAATATGCCACATTCAGGAATCGGAAATGTAACCTATTGGGCTGTGTAATATAAACAAGGACTTTTTTCATGCAGATCAACGCCCAGATTTTTAGGGAGGACGTAAATCATGAAAGCTGCTAACCACTCCTCCACACCTTTCACTAAAACTTTTAAGTTAATTTACCAATATCAGGAAAAGAGAATTTGGCAATTCAAGTTTTTTGTTTCTGCATTCAAGCATACAGTACAGTCAAGAGAATGAGCAGAAAAAAATTAACAAGAAGGTCTTGGTTGCATTTCATCTTTTGCAAATAAGCAGGATACTTTATGCTCTGTTCCTTTCACCAATCTAATCAATTTTTAAAGAATACGGTACATCTGACTATCCCTAAGCATGTTTATCCTGGAACCTTGCCAGAATCCAAAGCAGAGATGTTAAAGCTGACGGGTTTCAAATGCTGCCCAAGTGCTGTCTACCTTGAACATCCCTCTCCCAAAGCTGGACCACCGGTCTCTTCCTGAGGGATGAGAGTCATCACCCGTGTCCCTGAGAGACTGGCCACTCATGCCTGGGCTGAGATTAGGTGATCAATCAAAAGGGCAAAATGCTTAAGCTATTCTCATTTTAAGGATGCTGTTTCAGAGGCCTCTGCACTAGAATGTGTTGATGAAAACGTTCTACTGGATACTTGCCTGGGAAATGGGTTGTTCTCCTCTGCTCTCAGAGGCTCCTGGGGAAACCAATGATTAACCTCATGGATGCCTCAACTTCCACATCTGCAAAAAAGGCAAGCAACAACCAATGTTACCACCCTGCACAGTTCTTAAGTTGTGCTTGCAAGAGGGGCCACAGGAGCGAATTTCTCTCAAAAGATGATGAAATGATTGCACTTTTGCTGGAGAAGGCAGAGGGCAGCAGGCAAAGTGGAAAGTTTCTGGGATGTCAAACCAGTTCCCATAAGCAATTTAGAGAAGCACCTGGCCCTGGACTAGGTAGGAGGCTGTGGAAAGACCCACAGGCATGCAGGTGGGAGGAGGAATCAAGCAGAGGAGTGAGGCGGTGGAGACGAGGCACGAGTCCAGCTTCTATTTTGGACAAAAGCAGTTGCACTCTGCAGGCCCGAGGCTGCCCATGCAGCCACCACAGCTTCCTAACTCACTGGTCCCGCTCGTCCCATCACATCCCTCTGAGACTCAGTCCACGTGGAGCAGGTGAAGAACCAGAGTCCTAAGCCCAGGGCAGTTTGGCCCTTGGCAAAGAGCACACTGCCCTCCTCCTCTCCCCAGGGCTAAGCACCGCCCCATGCCCAGAGCATCCTGGGAGTTGTAGTCCTGCAGCCCTGCAGGCTGCTGGCTGGGAGCGGTTAAGAGACAAAAGCTCCCAGCATGCACAGCTAGGGGGCCCAACTCCCTCATTGTCCCTCCACCACTGGGCCCCACTCTGCTTCTCCACCCCACCCTCTACCCTGCCTCTTCTCTATACCATGCCCACCCTCCATGCCCTGTCCACCACCCAGAGTATGTGCAGGGTGGTTGGGCCGCATCCCTTGAGACAGTACTCAGGTAGGGGTGGGGCTCACCAGCCTGGCTCTTGCTGACGATGCTTGCAGCCCTCGTGGAAGCTCCCTGGCCGGTATTTGAAATGTAAATTCAATATCTAAAATGGAAATACAGGGTGACTGGGATCCTGGAATTTGCCTTTTCAAGGCCACCTGTCCTATCATCCCCTCCATCCCTCCAGGCTGCCGTGATCCTCCCTCTGGACTCCATGGTCAGGGTCGCTGCAGAGATCCTCTTTGGAACTCGCCTGCAAGAAGGGCCCATACCTTGGTCAGGCATCTTAGAAGGACTGCCCTGAGCCATGTTATAAAAAGGAGAAAACATCACAGTGGGCAGCCCCAATTCCTGCATTATACAGACAGGAAACTCAGGTGCACTTGTAAGTGACCCCTAAGCCACTTCAGGGGACCACACGCATGTCCCTTCTCCGACGATGCACGCAGGCTTGTTCACTGGACTTCCTTATCCAAGTGTGGACCTCTTGTTCTCGTTAACACAGGCAACAACACCGAAACTTCCCGTTGGTCCTTCCCACAACGTTAGGCAAGTTTGTGTAGGAAGGTAATATGCAATTTCTGCTCTACTATAGGACTGGCTCCTTGGGAACCAGTTTTAATATCCCTTTTTAAATATACCCTCAGAATCACAAAATAATTAAGAAAAATAATTTGTTGCTCTTGGGCGTTATGGTGATAATTCTCCTAAGTCATTTTTCCATTTAGCTTCTCTGATTGACTCTAAATATTACAGGACCACACCCTTCTCAGACTGGGATGCACAGCTCCACTAGTTTGCAGAGAGGACGCACAACAGCAGAATATCCGTGGTCCAACTTCTGAAGCATCAGTATTACCACAAGATTTGGAAGAAGCAAAGTTATGTCATTTCCAAGGTAAGGAATTAAAAACTTAAAACTAATATGAGGTGGGAAAGTCATATGCCATTAATAGTTGTCAGTAATCTGTGCTTGAAATGTCAGACTTTCTCTGAGAAAGAACTCTGAGACTCTATTTCCCATTGTTTTAAATAGGAAAAATTAGAAGGCATAGCAAGTCTATCGAAAAATCCTACCAATTTCCTAAGTCATGATATGGCACCTAGATATGAGTTGCGAACATCGTTGCTCCTCGTTTTGTTCCTCATTCAACCCAGTCCCACAGGTTTTGAGTGCATGCTGTGAACAAGGCACTGTGCTAGGTGTCAAGGCCTTGGTGAGCATCATCGTGGGGGTGGACCTTGCTGGGAAAAGATTGCATCATAAAAACTCAAAGCCACACCACTTGCCAAATTGAGGCAAAAATGGAAAGACCCAGGGCGCCACGCAAGGGTGAGGGCATTAATATATACTTGGGAATATTAAAATCCATCTGATAACGTCATGAGTGAATGTGTTCCACTTTAAAACAAAACACTGCTGTTATTCTGAGATATTGAGTTAGTATCTTTGTGCAAATATGCAGGATTTAAAATATTTGTTGATGTATAACATGAGTACAGAAATATATGCAGAAGTCATCCATGTAAACCTCAAAGAATTATTACAAAGTGAACACACTCCTGTGACCAAGAACTAGCACCAGCTTCACTCAGGCCACAACAATCCCTTGTTCCCTCCTTCCTCCCCAAAGGTAACCGATATCTTACCAGCGAACACTGTATATTGAGTTTGTCTTCTTATACAAGTGTTTTATTACGGAAAAATTTAAACAGTATACAAAATAAACAAAATAGCATAGTAGGCCCATCACCCAGCTTCAACAACTACTTATCGTCTGCCATTTTTGTTTCATCCACACTCCTTCCCATTCCCACCTGACTTTATTATTCTTTTAGTCCTTTTTGTGTGTGTGGTGGGGTAAGATGTACGCACACTGAAAGGCACAAGTCTCAATCATAAAGTTTTGGTAAATAAACATGCCCATATAACCTTCACCCCTTTAAGAATAGATTATTTCCATCACCCCCAGAAAACTCCTTCCTGTTCCTTCCCAGGCAATTTTATCCTTCCCCCGAGGCAACCACTGTTCTGGTTTTTTCACCATAGGTTCATCTTGGCTGAAATCATCCCACGTGTATTGTTTTCTGTCCAGCTTGCCTCCCTCGGCACGAGGTGGAAGAGACTCACCCAGCATGTGTGTGTCAGCGTTTGCTCCTCTGCACGGCTGAGGGCTTTCTGCTCTGTGGATGCCCCGCAGTGCGCTCGTCTTTCTCCTGGGGGTGTGCAGGTCATCTCCTGCAAACATTCTTATACAAACCCTTTTTGTATGCTGTTTAATTCCTTTATTAGCATTTAAGTGACACACCTTTGCAGTTTTTAGTGGTAGGTCCAGATTACAGTATGCATCTTTAACATAGCACAGCCTACCTAGACTCAATAGTGCACCAGTTTAATCAATGTAAAATATAGAAGCCTTGCTACAGAACAGTTGCATTTACCTTTGTCTGTCCTTTGTGCTATTGTCATAAATTTTACATCTACCCATGTTATAAATCCCACAATACAGTGTTATAATTTTTGCTTTAAATAGTCATAGGTCTTTTAAAGAAATTAAGAGAAAAAAGTTAAGTATTTGGAGGGAGATGTTTTGAGGATCTGCAGATGTACTGTTTCTTCTTTAAGTTTCACTCACAGTTTTTGCATTCATCAGTCAGTCTTGCCCACAGTAATTGTTACTGTGGTGTTCTAGTGGCGATTTTCTATTTCATGCTATCCAGCCGCATTTATTATTTGGAATTCTGTGAGGAAGATCCCCCACCCCTTCTTCCTTTCTTTCTCTCTTTCTCTCATTCTATTTTCCCCCTTTTTTTCTTCTTTTCTTCCTTTCTTATGGAGTCTTTTTTATATCAGTATAGACTCATGGATATTTATTTTATTCTCTGGGTAATAATCCAATGCTACCATTATTTATTTTGTTGCTCACAGTTTTCCAACTTGAGCCATTGGGAAGTCTTTCAGATTGATTCCTTTTGACACATCTCATCACTTTCTGTGTTTTTTCTTAAAAGAACTTTCCTACTTTCTGGCACTACAAGATGCTCCAGGCTCATCTTGTATTTTCCATCCCCAGCCCTAGTATTAGCCATTTCTCCAAGAAAACCTGGTTCTTTTTGTTGGAGAATGATATTTAGAAACCAAGATCTGGGAGCTAGATGTGCTCATTGATACTAGGGTGTCACTGCTTCTAGACCCTCTCAGCAGAGCTTGGAACTGTATATATGAATATAAACTCTATCTATCAATCTATCTATCTATCTGGATAGATATATGAAAAGAGATATGGATTCATACTGATACTTCCAACTCCAATACAGCACCACAGAGTTTATTCTAGCATTCTCCTTTTGTTTATTTGTAACTTTTTTCACCAACAGTGAGAAACTTAACTCCAGTTAGCTACAATATATTTACTAATGTGTCAACTAGTTTCAGAATCGCTAATCCATACCCTTATGAAAAACAAATTTACCACCTAGAGTACAGTGTTTGTGTCCAGTACTTTAGTTTTACAGTATCCCATCAAAACACTGTCTTCCAAAGTTACTTAGGTCAGGACTTTTCATCCCCACCCCTTCTGTGTGGTTATGTCACATGTTTGTAATACAGTGACGTTCAATTGTCACTGCATTCCATCTGAGTTCCCCAGCATGCTGATTGATTTTTAAAATTTGCAGAGTAAAATTCACTCTTTGAGGTGTACAGTTCTATGGGTTTTGAAAATTTTATGGCCATGTCTCCAAGTCCACAGTGCCACACAAAGCTGTTTCTTTCACCCCCAAAATTCTCTCATACTGTCTCATTGTAGTCAACCCCTTCCCCCACTCCATCCCTTGGCAACCACTGATCATTTTCAATCCCTGAAATTCTGCCTTTTCTAGAAAGTCATATAAATGGAATCATATACTATATAGCCTGTTGAATCTGGCTTCCTTCATTTAGAGATATGCATCCAAGATTCATCCATGTTGTCGTGTGAATCAAGAGTTTATCCTTTTTATTGCCAAGTAGTATTCTAATGTACTGATGCACCACAGTTTCTTTCTCCATTCACCTGATGAAGGACATTTAGTTTATTTCCAGCTTTTGGCAATTATGAATAAAATGGCTATGAAGATTCACACAAAGATTTTTGTTTAAACATTAGTTTTCAATTTGCTTCAGAAAATACGTAGGAGTGGGATATCTGAGTCATATAATAAGTGTATGCTTAAATTTATAAGAACCTGCTAAACTGTTTTCCAAATGCAACTATCATGTTGCGTTCCCAGTTCTAGTTGTTCCTAGTCCTCAACAGCACTTGGTGTTTGCAATTTTATTTTTTATTTTAGCCACCTAATAGGTGGGCAGTCTCTTATTTTGGCTTCTGTTTTGTTTTTGAAAGTGAGTTCTGCTAAATATAGATTTCTGTTTTGACTTTTGGGTTTTATTTCTGCACTTGAAAGATGTCATTTTGTTGTTGATTTGTCTCTTTTGTTTTTGATAATATATCATCCATCAGTCACATTATTTCTCCCTGTATGTAATGTCTTCCCCTGTATATATGTATTTCCCTGACTGCTTTCAAAATTTTCATTTTATCTTTGGATTTTAGCAGCTTGACTATCATGTGCCTGGGTATGGTTTTATTTTGTATTTTATTTTGTGGATTTCCTGACTTTCTTGGATCTAAAATTTTAGATTTTCCACCAAATTTTGGAAGTTTTGTGCTATTACTTATTGGTTTGCCTTTCTGCCTCATTTAATTTTCTGTCTCTCCTCTCTCGGCTGGGGACTCAATCATCTCACAGGTTGTAAGGATCTCTTCGTTTTTCTTCAAAATTTTTACTTTCTTTTCTTCAGACTGGATAATTTCTATTGCTCTATATTCATGTTTCTTCTACTGTTTCTAATCTATTGGTAAACTCAAAAGTATTTTTTTATTTCATCTTCCTATTTGGTTCTTTTCTGTAATTTCCATTTCTCTGCTGAGTTTCCAGATCTGTTCATTCATTATGAGAATATTTTTCTTTATAAAAGCTGCTTTCTTATCTTTGTCTGCTAATTGCAACACCTTGGAGATAGTTTCTACTGCCTGCTTTTTGTCATGTATGGATTATATTTTCCTATTTATTCAAATCTCATGATTTTTTAAATTATGTACTGGAAACCATGGATGATAGATATAGAGACTCTGGATTCTATTGTATTCCTTTGAAGAGTGTTGTTATTTTGCTAACAGGGATTTAACTTGGCTGGACTGCAACTCCAATCCTCTCTCCTTTACAGTGGGCATAGCTGAAATCCTCATTCAGTTCTTTCATATTCCAACTGCTGTTTTTACACTAGGCCCCCTGGGGCCTACACTGCATGTGTGTTCTTCAAAGATCTGCCAATTTGGTGTTTGTGTGGGACAGACTTTCATACATATTTTAACATTTTCTGGTTGTGGCTCCCTCCCTTGCAGAATTTCTTCCCTAATTTTCCAGCTACTCTGCCAGCTCCAAAATACATCCTCTAACATTACAAGTAAGACTGTAGTTTTTCCCCTGTATGGGCTATGCACAAATTTTGGAATGCTTTAAGGCAAAAAACTCAAGCTTGCATATATCTCCTTGTGCAATTCCCATCATTCAAGGGAAGACTCCCTCTCAGTTCTGCTTCCTTTGGAAGAGATTTATACATACACACATATACACATTTATTATGCCATCAACTTCCACAACCATCAGGAAATTCTATAACTTCTGCAAGATTAACAATTTTACCTTACACTATATTTATCTCATGTGGTTTAAAACATCCAGAAATCATTGATAAACTGACCCTGCCGAAACTAAAGCCTGTTGAATTTTAAGAGATGGTCTCTGTTAACTAGGGAGGGATTTCAGATTGAACTTAATTTTATAAGTGGTCAATTTATTACAGTGTATTGTTCTATTATGTATTTCACTTCTTTTTTAAAAAAAGTGATAGTTGAGGGCACTTAAATAATAAAACGTTGAGAAGATAAGGAACTGATATACTCTGTAAGCTTCAAATGTTTTCAAGCATAAGATACAATAAGAACTAAAACTAAGAAATGGCAGAGGAAATAGAGATAAGAGGATGAAATTGCAAAACTGAATCTATAGTAATATCTCAATGGCTAGCGTTGTGGTGCCAAGAAGGTGGTGAAGTCAAAGAATTCATAAAGATGATAATAGACTGCAAAGAAAAAAGACTGAAATTTTTGTAGAGGGAATTTTTACAGCGATAGTACAGATAGAGAACAGGGAAGATAAGTTGGAGTGAGAGACTATTTGTTTCTTAAATTACTTCCACTGTAGAGAACAAATAAACAATTTTCTGAAATCTTTATTCCTCTCTATGACCCTATCTTTACCTGCAAACTCTCAGCCCTGAATCAATGTCACAGTCCTCCTTTTCCATCCCTGGGGAATAGGGCAAATAAACTCATCTGAAACCTCAACTGCCCAGCCTGTGAAATAAGACCAGCCATCCATTCTCACAGAGGAGCCAACTGGAGGTAGGATTTTTAGTTCTGAATTCCGCTAAACATCTTCAAAGAATTGTATCTGGCCTTCCTTATCCAGGGCTATCAGTGAAGGGCTGGCTGGCTTTCAGAGAAGACCAATTCACAGTCAGCTGAGACATTTTCTGTTGAGCTCTCTAGTGAAGGCTGTGGGGCTTGTCAGTAAGAGTTGATTTCTATATGGGTTATAATTTTTTTATTTTATTCATAGATTTATAAAGAAATTTACATAGTAAGTATTACTTATTATCAAGAATAAAGATTGTCTATTCTCTAGTCATTTAGGCAAAATCCTCCTCTCAGGCCCCACCCATGGACAAAGCTCAGATTTAATCTCCAAGAATCTGCCAGGCACTCTGTGGTCCATGGGAAGCCCTCAAGTTGGCAACGTGTCCCCTTGTGTCCTGTGCTGGTACTTAATCTTCCATCTCTTCAGGGTACAACTAGACAGAGACTCAAAGGACTTGACATTGGATAAATGTACTTTGCATTATCTTTAGACTTCTACACTTTTCCAAAAGACTCTCAACATTTCCAGTAATTGTGTAGCAGTTTACCCAACATCAAAGTTCTCACTCTATTAAAATAAATAAATTTTGAAAAGGAAAAAAGTGATCTTTGCAATTTTGTACAGAATCTATATAATGGATGCATCCTTATAAATGGAGGAAAGATAACAAATTTAACTATTTTGGTTAGTTAACACAGCAAGTAATATACTTTATATATTACCAATTTTGAGACTATTTGTATTTAAAAATACTGCTTCAAACCCCTAAATCATTGTAAGTGGTAGAGTCTGCCATCTGCTTTGGCTGAACAATTATATACAGTAAGTCAGCCAAAATTCCTCCATTCCTGTATAATCTTATATATGGGTGGTAATTGTCAGTTCTCATAGATTATTTGAACACGTGTATGTCACAAAATACAAGTGGCCATTAAAAATTAAAATGTTCACCAAATACAAGATTATCTCATTCCCAGGAAAAGAAAACATTACTGTAACATTAAAGCTAAAACTGTCAAAAAGGAAGGCAAGATACACTCAAGTAAAGCTTTTGTTGAAAAGTTAATTGGCTCCTCTTTGAAACTTTATCATGTTTATTATGTAAGCGAGATACTTTCCGAGCCTAGAATATAGAAAGTGCTTATTAGTAAGTTAACATTGTGATCATTTATTTTGTAAATGTTAATATGAGAGACATAATTCATTTTCTACTATATTCATATTTTCAAGTTCTGCTAAATCTAAGGCCACATTAATTGGAAGTTGGGATACCTCTAGACATCTGAAAAATATGAGTCCTACACAGAAGCATATAAATTCTCTAATCAGCAGGCTCTAAATTCTAAAACTTTCTAAGGTTTTGGAACAAACCAATGGCATTCCAAATTTACAGTAAGGTTGTATGTGCCATACATGATCCTATAGGAAGAGAAATCCAGATTTAAAATAGAGGAGACTGTGCACAAAAATAAAGTACATTTTCACGTCTGAAAGGGGATTTCAAGAAAGAAGGGACTCTCAGAACATGTGGTAAATGGTAATTAACTTACCAAGCGCTCTGTAAAGGAGATCATATTGTGGACAAAAGAGCTTCACACGCAGAGAGCTAAAATGGCATCTCTGGAATCCTTACGATGATACAGACACTGAACTTTTTCCTAAAATTTTTTTTTGTGTGTGTGTGTGAGGAAGATCAGCCCTGGGCTAACATCCATGCTAATCCTCCTCTTTTTGCTGAGGAAGACCGGCTCTGAGCTAACATCTATTGCCAATCCTCCTCCTTTTTTCTTTTTTGCCCCTGTAGATAGTTGTATGTCATAGTTGCACATCCTTCTAGTTGCTGTATGTGAGATGCAGTCTCAGCATGGCCGGAGAAGCGGTGTGTCGGTGAGCGCCCAGATCCGAACCCTGGCCGCCAGTAGCAGAGTGCCCACACTTAACCGCTAAGCCACGGGGCCGGCCCCTTTCCTAAAATTTAAAATGCATCTTATCCTCCAAACAAATACCACCTCCCTGCCTTGCAGCTTACCTGGGCATGGTGATGTGTGGGAATCATTTTCTAATTCATTGGCTCTTGAACTTGATGGACACCAGAAGCACCTGGTGGCCTTGTTGAAACCCAGATTGCCGGGCCCCACCCCAAAGTTTCCAGTTCAGCAGATCTGCAGCAGAACCTGAGAATTTGCATCTCTACCCAGTTCCCAGGTGATGCTGATGCTGCTGGTCCAGGGAACTCACTTTGAGAACCACAGCCTAACTTACACCCTATGTATGGTTACCAAATCCATTATTTCATCATTTGGCTCCTACATTTTCTTTATCACATCAGCACCTTAGCTCTGAATCTCCTCACTTAGCAATGGGAATACTTGGAGAGTTTATAAGCTGGTCCTCCTTCCCGGCTCAGTTCTCCCTCTTCCTCTTGATACTACAATCTCTTACCAGGTAATTCTTATTTAAACATCAGTTCATCATAGATCTTCCTTGTTCAAAAACTCATGGCTCTTATGCTGAGCACAAGGCATTTTAAATTCTCTACTTGGCTCATAAGGTCTGTAATAGCCTGTAGAATGTGGACACCCTGTTCCCTACCCTGCCTACTATAAAGGAGTATGTGAGGATTACACAAGATACGCACAGTGATGCTCGTTATGCACAGTGTGACATTCTATAAAGTCACTGTGAACACTGAATCGGTGAATATGACCTACTGCTCCTATGGGAAATGCAGGGTTAGGGTCATGCAAGCCTTAGTCACATTTTCTTCAATGGATCAAAACATGACTTTGTTCTCTGTTTCTCTTTAAAGTCACATTATTTAATATATATTATTGATATGTTAACATTGAACTCACACCAACAACACTGTACCTCGTGTCTGAAAGAAGCTTGTCAAACACACACACTTTCTCCGTAAAGGCACGTCACAGCCTCTTGCCCTGAGGAACACCAGGCAGCATTGCAGCACTACACATGGGGGACATATTAAACAGCAAAGTCACCATCACCAACACAAGGCACAAAAAGATAAAACATGAAGCACTAAATAGACTGCAAGAAGGACACTTGTTTACAGTATGGGCTGAAACGAGGGCAGAACGTCACCCCCTCAGCTGGGAACGTGCACGTCCAGTGAAATGTCCAGTGCACGTTCAAATTTTTCACCACTTTGTGCATATCTGCAAATGGACATGAAAGCCCTGTGAATGTTGATTTGGGGGCTGCCAGTACATTTTAGCTAGTGTGCAAGTGTGCAAACACGGAATCCACAAATAATGAGGATCAACTATATTATGAAGACATCTTTCCAAAACCAGAGTATTGTTCAGATATAAGAGCAATAATGATAACATAACAGCTAACATTTTAGTGCCTACTATGTGCCAGCAGCTCTTCTAAGCACTTTAAATAAGTTAATGCATTTAAATCTCACTAAAACCCTATGAGACAGGAGTTATCAGTAGCCGCATTTTATAGATGAGGAAACTAAGGCTCGGAGAGTAAATACTTTGCACAGATTCCCCAGTTAAAAGTGGAGTAACAGGGATTGGTGCCCAGACACACTGGTCTAAAGCCCACAGCCTCAACTACTATGGTAGGAATGTGAGCGAATTTTCTACCACTCCCTGAAATGCCCCTTCTGCTCCAGCAGAAGTGCCCCTAAGGTGTTAAGTACTGTGTTTAGATACTGGAGGGACAAATAGAATGTCGACGCAAATAATCCATAACCAATCTATAAATCAAAATTGCAGTGAGTTTATTATGAGCCAACCTCTGAGGACCATATAGCCCGGGAGAGTCCTTTCACGAAGAAATGGAGCACTCCAAAGACGTGGGGCGTACAGAGTGGTTCCATACCATCAAAGAGCATGTACCACATGTGTTTGCAATGTCCCTTTTACAATAGCCACAACATCGACCTGTTGGCAGGTCGATTGATGGACACAGTGGGTATCAGGTCTGCTGTCTCCATGGATGTGGCTGTTGTCTTGAGTTGGCTGGTCCCAGGATGGGTGCAGCAATCAAATCCTAGCCTAGGGAGAAATGCTTATCCTTAAGGAAATGCCAATGTGGGGGAAATTGCATTTACATCTTAAGGGCATTGTTGTTGTCTTTGGGACATGTTAATTGCTTAACGCGGATATACAATGGATGAACAGAGGCTACAGGCCCCTTTTGGAAAAAAACAAACAAGGTGAGGCCCAATTAGTTTTACACCAAATGGCTTCCTCATGTGATCCAAGGTATCCTGTTGCTCGTCATTTATTTATCAAGAAGAAGGATAGTCTCAGCATTAAGGAGCTCACTGTCTATGAGACATGAAGAAAACAACAGTTATGGAAAAGTAGATAAGTACAGGGTTCCAGAGTGGGAACATCAAAAGGGGTCTCTGGATGGAGATCTCTCAGGAAAAGTGTCCAAGAGGAAGAAACATTTGACATGAGTTTAGATTAAGAAATAGGAATTAAGCTGATCAGAAAAGTGGGTAGGAGGACAGAAGAAACACATATCAAAATACAGATATAAAAGATGCTGAAGATTTTGGAAAATGGTATTTTTAAGGCTGGAACAAAGTGAACATGTAGGAGACAGTGGGTGATGAGGTTCAAGATGAGGACAGCAAGACAAAGCCTGCGTGTCCAGCTCAGGAGTCTGAATGATCTCTCAGATGCTCTGAGCAGTCATTCAAGGAGTCTAAGCAGATGTCAGATTTAAGCAAATTTGGATTCTAGAAGGTAACTCTGGAGGCATTGGGGAGGAAAGATTAGAAGAAATTAAGACTGGAACTAAAGGGATCTGTTGGGAGACTAGGCAGCGATCCAGATAAGATAGGCCTTGGCTCAGGCATGGGGTCTGCAGGTGGAGGAGGCCAGGGGGTGGGAAGCAGTGGTCCCTTTGAGGACTTGATCTAGTTCACCTCTCCTAGAAGCTGTCCTTAATTACAATTTCTCCGATGACATTACCATTTTTTTAAGTTCTATAATACAACATACACTAATACATTGGCAGAATCTAATTACATCTTGAAAACAATTTCATGTATATGGAGAGCTTATAATTCTTTGTATTTCCTTCAATGCCTACTACAAATACCTTGCACATATAGGTCAATAGACGTCCAGTAAAGTTCAGTAAAGAAGAAGCACCCTTTATTAGCTAAAAACTTTTGTGAGCTCAGTTATTCCTTTAGATCAGCTGCTTGAACCATTTGTCTTTCTCCATAGGTCAACAGTGTTGCCCAGAACAAATGAATTTTACACCTTCTCAAACTCAATAGAGCAAAGATGGGACTTCATTCTCCCTGCAAGCCTTACTGCCCCAGAGAAAAGCAAAAACAACGTGTGACATCTAATTTTTTTCTCCACATTCTCATCTCAAATTGCAACTGTTTTCCAGATGCTATCTGCTTTTCATTCTTAAAACTGACAGAAAAGTTTCTCATTATTTCCTTTTCTTTTCTTTTTGTGAGGAAGATCAGCCATGAGCTCACATCCGATGCCAATCTTCCTCTTTATGCTGAGGATGATTAGCCCTGGATTAACATCTGTGCCCATCTTCCTCTACTTTATATTGGATGTTACTACAGCATGGCTTGACAAGTGGTACGTTGGTGCGAGCCAGGATCTGAACATGTGAACTTGGGGCAGCCGCAGCATAGCACGTGCACTTAACTGCTGTGCCACAGGGCTGGCCCCTCTCTTTATTTCTAAAGCTGAAATGTCTAAATCAGTCTCTGGGCTAGGTGGAGTTTCCATAAAATGAAAATGTACATTCCAGAAAAGTCCTTAAGTTTCCAGAATCATCCTTAATATATTATGGTAAACACCTTGGCAAAATGTCACTGATTTTCAATGTCAGTGCCTCCACAAGGGTATCCTTGCATTGTCTCCCCTCCCAACCACCTCTCACTGTGCCCCTCCCCAGGCTCATGGGGTCAAAGTGTTTACTGAGCACTAAGAATGATCAGAATCTGAGGGAGACTTCAAGGATGACTAAGCCATGTTTTCTGACCCCAACCATCTCTCTCCATCTCTCCTTTAACCTCTATTTTTCTTACTCTGGTTTCTACTTTTAGTTATTTACTTGTCTTGTGAACTGTTGTTTTGTGGTTTATAATTACCATGTAAATTCATATTATGTTTTGCCTTAGAGTTTAGAAAGAACTTACATTAAACAAGGTTTTTTTCCCAGCGCTTGATGTGTCTAATACCTTCCAATGCAATTCAAGTGGCTTCTTGTTTTTATGTCTCCATCATTATTCCTTCAGAATTATGTTCACTCCACACTTTTGATCTGACCAATGCTGCCTTACTCTTTAAACTTTTCTATGCGAAGACTCACGTGAGGAATCCCTCAAGCACCATCAACTAGGCAACGCCACATTCCTCACATCTGTTTCCTTGATTTGTTCCTATATAAAGATGTTTCTTTTTTCTTTTTTGGTGAGGAAGATGAGCACTGAGCTAACATCCATGCTAATCCTCCTTTTCTTTTTTTGCTGAGGATGACTGGCTTTGAGCTAACATCTATTGCCAATCCTCCTTCTTTTTTTTCCCCCAAAGCCCCAGTAGATAGTTGTATGTCATAGTTGCACATCCTTCTAGGTGCTGTATGTGGAACGCGGCCTCAGCATGGCCAGAGAAGCAGTATGTCAGTGCGCACCTGGGATCCGAACCCGGGCTGACAGTAGCTGAGCGCACTTAACCTCTAAGCCACGAGGCCGGCCCAAGATGTTTCTGAAACTAATAATAAATTGTACCAAGTGGTCATTGTATAAAAAGCACTATCACAGATACCTTAAAGAGAACAAATGGAAAAGAATATTCCATTCATCAGATAGGTTTGCAATCAAATGACACATTGAGGGGACCTGGGGACACCGATCAGAGCAGGATCCTAAGAGAAGAGTTTTAAGTCAATTTCAAATGAGGTTAAAACTGGAATGAGATAGTATTTTACCAGTTAGCTGAAATCATAAGCATTTTTCTGACCTTTGAGAGTTTATTTGCGTATAAACTGTACATGTGGGATAAGAGAGTGCTGATATTGTTTAATTTCTTTTTATTATTCAGCACTTTGTAATAGATGTGGCTATTCACAATTAATAATTATCATAATGTGGAGAGACCCAACTTTCAATTGCCTGATATTATCAATTCTTACACAAAGCTAGAGTTTTAAAGATCAAATTTAATTCTAGTTACCTTTCAACTAGTCCATTTATATCAGAAAGATGCTGAGTTTTAGGAAAATACTTCAAAACACAAATTTTATATGTAATTTCAAAAGCAAAGAATTAGTTAAAAACTGGGTGGTAACTCGTTTTGCTACCATATATTAATCTTTAACATGGGAGCAAACATTTTTAGAAAATATAATTGATATTTGCCTGTTTGTATATTGTAGAATGTTAAAAGATTTAAGTTTTAATAGTATTTCAAATACCAGAGAATAAAAAACAGAATTGTTTCAGTTTTATGAAATAGATTTTTAGACATAGCAGATTTTCAGAGCATATTACTTGAAAATAAAATAATTAGTGATGTTTAAGCAATGTGGTTTTATTTTAAACTTGCTCATTCCATAGGAGCATCAGTAAAAGCCCTCCAGGGGTAGCTGACGCTCTTTCCCTCCACATGAGCACCAGCTGCGTTTGCTTTAAGCATCAGACTCTCAGGCAACACCATAGCCCTCAACTCCGTTTAGTTGAGAAAAGGCTTTATGAGTTGTGTGTTTTTTCTAGGGGTATGGAGCTCCCAGACTTATTAACTACAGGGAGAGTGTAAGAGTCAGAATGCATTCAATAAACTCCAGTGTGCTCAGGTGAAAGGGTAAGTGCCTGAACTCACATCTGAAGAAGAACTTAGAGGATGCTTTCTGAGTCTGCTTCCTGCCTCTGACTAAGCAGTCCTGGACATCCCCGTTACAGCCACGGAATAACACAGGCAACCTTGATGGACCAGAAGTCCTCCTATGTCCATCATTTGTACAGAGCAAACTGGCTTAAGACCTCTTGTTTCCTGCTGCAGTGGTAATTTACAGAGATACAGAACTGCCATCTAGTGACTAAGAAGAAAATAGCAAGGTGCTTTACATGGAAAATGAAATTGTGATTTTTTTAAAAAAGAACAGTGAAGCACTGAAGTTGGTAAAGTTGACACAATGTGGCACACGAAAGTTATAATAAAACTGAAAAATGTGTAGGTGAAGTAATCACCTGCCTCTAAAACATGACTTGACATCTGACTCGTAAAGAGTATAGTTTAAGTACAGTAGAATAATTTTGGAAATAAACTTCTCATCTCATCTCATCCAATGATGTTGGCAGGAGCTGATATTAAATAGCCAGATGGTGAGTACCCATGTTGAAGTACCATTTTTATCACCGTGGAGAGAATATGAGGCATAAAACCCAACATACTGATGTTCAGATCTTCCCTCTTACATTTGATCAATTTTGCAAACATGGTCTTTTTTTATTTTATTTTTGTGAGGAAGGTCAGCCCTGTGCTAACATCTGCCAATCCTCATCATTTTTTGCTGAGGAAGACTGGCCCTGGGCTAACATCCGTGCCCATCTTCCTCCACTTTATACAGGACACCATCACAGTGTTGGGGGAAGAGGGATAATCTCCCTCTGCCCTTTTCCTTAAGGTTCTTATGGCTGGCCAAATAATTAACAAGACAGGTTAGCAGGAGAAAATAATACCAAGTTTAATAACAAGTATACATGGGAGAAACTCAGAAGTGAGCAACTCGTCCCTCTGTCTAAGCTGCTTGCTTAAGTATTGCAGCTGAAAGCGAGGAACATGTTGGGGGTGGGTAGTGGTCTGGGACTTCAGAGGCCAGGAAGACAATTCTTTTCAGGGTCGTCTATAGATAATGTGGTCAGGGAGAGACAGAGTTTTTGATAAAAGGGTCTTGGTGCCTTTCCTATTGTAACCTCTATCCTACATTATCTTTACAGCCATCATGATAATAACTCCTTCCTGAAACAGATCTTTTGTTTTAAATTCTTTTGGCAGTTTGGGAGGGGAAACTCAAATATTCTTCCTGAGTTCTCTGAGTCCTTATTGTCTTCAGCTCGAAATAATCCGCATACCAGAGTGGTGCCTCCTGGGGTAGCTTGCCCTGAACACCATCAACAGCATGGCTTGCCAAGCCGTGCGTCGGCGCGCGCCCTGGATCCGAACCTGCGAACCCCAGGCCACCACAGCGGAGCGCACGCACTTAACCGCTTGCACCACTGGGCAGGCCCCTAAACATGGTTTTCTTTATCAGTTAAATATGAATTATAATAGTTACTTTAAAGGATTACTGTAAGAATTGCATGAGGTAATACAGTAAAGGAACGAGTGTAGAGTGATAATTAATTCTCCTGCCCTGTCTCTCTTCTATGAAACATACACAAATCATCTAAGAAGAGAAGTCGTCTATACCATAAACTTATGACAAAGAGTCAATGGCTCCAGAAGTAAGGGCTACCATTGTTGAGGGCTTAACCTCAACTGCTTCCAAATACTGTTAACTCTCAAATAATTTTATGTGTTCTCGGTCTTCCAGACACTTCGCTGGCTACAAGGAAAGCAGAAGGTGTGAAATTTAAATTGATGTATTTCACCCTTGAATGTCCAAGCTGTAACATCAGGTGTTTTAAATCACCTAGTTCCTCAGGTTTTCTGCTTATTACTATATATTTTACCATGGTTCACAGCCCGAGAAAAATAGAAAATCATTATAATATTACACACATGGATATATTTCTTGACTATTACAGCTGGAATTTTAATATATAGAGCAATGTTGTACGTTTTATCCTTGTTGATAGTACAGAATACTTTTGTCCAGGTTTTCTTTGGCATTATCATATATAATGAAGAACTCAGTAACATATGCCTTGGAGATAAGGATTTAGAAAAATCTAACATACTATCCTAGTCATGCCTCAAAAAAAATGCTATAAAAATAATGAGAGGATATTTTGAAGGCAAAATTTTTCTTAATTATTTCCAACTTTATGTCCCTTTACCTCTTTTTAATCATTCTGCATCATATTCGCTATGGGCTAATTATCTCACAGTAATTAAATAACCCTCAGCTGAGTCCACCATGCCTCATCAAGTGCCCCAGCCTGATATAGGTCTCAGCTCTGACAAAAAGAAGCTGGGAAAACCTGTTTTGTGGCACTATTCTTAAGGATATCTTTACTCTTACAATAATAGTTATATTTTTGAAAGGCCCTAGTGGATTATAAAATCAAGTACGCGACCAATGTCGTATCCTCATTTTCCCTCCGGGGGGAGCACAACTTTCATGTGTAATGCAGGGCTGCTGCTTTATTGTTTTTTCCTTTCAATATATCACTTGTAAAACATGTCAACATAAATAATCTATAATCAATCTATAAATCAAAACTGGGGTGAGTTTATTATGAGCCAACTTTTGAGGACCATGGTCCAGGGCCTTGCTTCCCTAAGGAAGGAAGGGCACCAAAGAAGTGGAGTGTACAGAGCGGTTATATACCATCAAAGAGCATGTATCACATGAGATTGCAATGTCTCTTTCACAATAGTCACAAGATCGCCCTGCCAGTTTGCCCTGCCAGAATAGCTATTGATGGACACAGTGGGGAGGGTGTGGCTGGTGTCGGGTCTGTTGTCTCCAGCTGTGTGGTCACAGGATCAGTGCAGCAGTCAAATCCCAGCCTAGGGAGAAATGTTTATCCTTAAGGAAATGCCAAGGAGGTGGAAGTTACATCCTTATCTTAAGGGCTTATATTCTTCTCTTTGGGACATGGCAAAGCAGATACACAATGCAGGTGACAGGCCCTTCTGGTAAAACAAACCCAGGCCAAATTTGTTTTACCCCAAATGACTTCCTCATATGCTCCAATATATCCTATTGCTTGCCATTTATTTATCATTTTCTCACTTTCGATTAATAATCTTTTGATAGAAAGCATTGAATGATCAAAATATTGTCCCCCGGCCCCAGAGTGGTTGCTGCCTGCCCTGGGTCCCTCATGTCCCTCGGTGCCAGGCTTTTATCTCATTTATTTGCCCAGTTGTCCACCTTGGGGGGAATTAATTAGATATAGTGGACAAGCAAAATGTATATATATATTAATAGAGGAAACATTTCATGGGTTTTGGATTAATTTTAGGTTGTTGCACAAACACTGTGTATGTGCTTTTTATGACTCCTTGTGTTTACGCTATGCACAATTATAGAACAAGTACAGTAACAATGATAATCATTTAACACCTTTGAAAAGATTAGTGTAAAATGAGTTCTTAGGCATAGTCCTTATCAAAAAAGGAAGTTGGTCCAAGGTTATAAGATCAATCGACCACCTCAGCTTTCATTACTCCAGCTTACAGGACAGTCTTACAGCACTGAGTAAAGAAAACGGCAATTAGTTTAAATATTACGGCTAGTACAAGAATTCCAAGAAGTAATAGAAATAGGAATTGCAATGCAGATGGAAAAAGGGAACCAATACCAGAAGGGAGCCAACCAAACAACTCAAGACTGAACGCAGGATCGCTTAAGGCATTCACCTGCTTTTTCATTTGCTTTAGCAGAGATGACACATTGGAAGACTCGTCAGGTATGAAAACACAGCATTCAGTTTGAATGATTGTACATGTACCACCTTGGAATGTAGTTAAAATATCTAAGGCCATTCTATTTTGAAGGACAGTCTTTTTATTAAAGACATTTTAGTATTTAATAAGGTAATTCCTGCTTGACTGTCATTAAGGGCTTCTGTATGTGATGTGACATCCTTTAGCCCTAAAAAAGGAACAAATATAGCTAGCTGCTCGGTGGTCATACCAGGGGAACACTGAATGAGCCTGCCTGGCCTTAAGCAGAGGAAGGTTGGTAGCAGTTGTCACTGTGAATCCTTCCCTGCATTTAAGGGAAGATCGGGTGCAGTGTTTTAGCCATCAGGCCAGTAGTCAAGGCCAGAGATTTGTTCTATACAACCATTAAGTTATATTAGGAGTCACCCGATAAATGCCTGGACATTAAGACCAGTCTGTTCCAAATCAAGCACCTTCCTTAAGTATGATAGTATTCTGAAAATCTTAAATGTAACAATTATAAAATAGGTATACAGTTTAAGCATAACAAAGGTTTAAATGAGTGGATTTAAGGTTGGGAATACAGGCTTGGTCAGGAGTCTTGGGACAGCTGTCTACAACTGATGTTGTCTTCTTCTCATCCTGGTTTGGAGATATTCTTATTGGCCAGTTGAAGTCAGGATTCAGAAATAGGAACTGAAAAACACTCAGGTGGAAAGACCTCTTTTTAAAACGAGAAATGTGAATCCACGAGTCTATGTCTTTTGATTCTGCAGCGCACAAACTGGTTAAAAGTACCTGGTATGGTCCTTTCCAATAGGGCTGTAGTCTTTTATTTGATGTCTCTTCTGACAAATAAATTTTCTAGGCTATAATCCTTAAGGTCTGAGAGCGCTCTGTAAAAAGAATTGGCTACCAACTTCTCATGTATATATATTTTTAAGTGTCTCAATGAGACCTTGGCAGTAATTAAGATATTTTCTTTATGTGAAGTTGATCCATACATTTCTTTATCTAATTGCATAGGCTTTACAGTTATTATCTCAAAAGGAGACAGCCGATGTTTAGCAAAGGGCGTAGATGTAAGATTGAGGAACAGTAGTGGAAGAGCTTTCAGCCATGAGATGAAATGTTCCTGAAAGCTTTGCCAATTGAGGTTTGATTGTGCCGTTAGTTCTTTCCACCAATCCTGAGGATTGGGAATGTTAAGCGCAGTGGAAATGCTGTCTCATTGGCCCAATATTACAAATAGACTAGTTATTTGTCCAGTGAAATGTGTTCCCTGGTCACTATGTAACTCAGCAGGAATTCCCCAAACAGGAATTATTCTCTCTAAGAGTAATTTACAAACTGTCGGGGGAAGAGGGAGGATCTCCCTCTGCCCTTTCCCTTAAGGTTCTTCTGGCTGGCCAAATAATCAACAAGACAGGTTAGCAGGAGAAAATAATACCAAGTTTAATAACATGTATACATGGGAGAAAGCAGGGACACTGCGTTTCTCAGCACAATAGCAGAAATTCTCGTCTTAAATATCATTTTCAGCCAATGACAAAGGAGGATTTTGGGGGTGGGGGAGTCAGTTACAGGAGATTACCACTAAAGCACAGTAAACAAGAGTAAGGTTATTATGCAGATTTAAGACCTCACCTTCCACATTGATAAGTTTCTAGAAATGAGGTCATCCCCCCTCTTCCCAAGACAGAGAGGGAGATACCTTTACAAATGGAGATTTCCCTTATAAATGTAAATGTTTGTCTGGCAACTCCTCGCAGGGCCATCCAGAGAATGTGGCCAGAGAGACAGAATTTCTGATAAGATGGGCTTGTTGGTGCCTTTCCTATTGTAACATCTATTTTACATTATATTACAGCCATCAGATGGAAGATCTGTTCCAGGAAGGAGCCACCATGTCAAATTCTTTAGGCAGTTAGTGGGGGAGGTCAAATGTCCTTCAGAGAAAACAATCAAGGTAAAGAGATATATTTCAGGGTGGCCAAATTTTGATCTCCCACAGTCCCGCCTTTGAAACTAAAAGTTTCACAGTCCTTTTGAAACTTAAAGAAGTTTCATAGTCCAGAAGCTGAGTTGGTAGATTGTTTCATCTCACTGAACACATTTCTTAGTCCTGATAATAGATCAGTTCAATTAAGTTCCTTTTGGAAGGTGGTGATGCAGGTGGGCTCCCAAGGTCACGCCTATATTGTGGAAGCAAGCAATCAAGTATTTAATAGAAGCATTTCTATAAAAGAAAAACAAGGTTAATGGTTAGAGTAAGTTGTAAAGCAGTTTTTGAGTTCAGAGGACAGCCAGTGAAGAAGAATTTTAGATGTCAGCGTCAAAGCATCTTTTGCAGTTTAAAATGTCTCGGATGGTGTCGTCAGGTCATCTCAAGTTTATATCAAGTCCATCAGCTTCAGTTTGTAAGGCTTCAGGAAAAAGGGCAGGTTCAGTTTTCAGTGATTTCAAATGAAAATGATGGAAAAAATCAAAAACGTTAGTTTGGATATCTGTAGCCAGATATTTCAGGAGACTAGAAGAAATCAGGATCCAGTCCCGTCAGATATAAAACAAAAACCTCAAAAGACAATTAACAAAACTAGGATCTAATATCTACAAATGTATACTATAGTTTTTACTGAAATATAATTTTTTTCTCTAAAATCACCCTCATTTTTATTAAGATAGCAAAATTAAAACTAGTTTGCAAAATAAGTCTAGTTCCAATAGAGTTGGCCCAATTATTTACATAAGTACAGCAAGAATAGCAGTTGATCACATAGGCTCTTTTAAACCTGCTTTGCTGGAACTTTTATAAGGAATCTCAGATTGAACTTGAAAGGTCTCTCGAGGCCAGGAAAGCCAAGCCAAGGATTTTATCATCAGACGTTGCCTGCAATACCTACAGATTTGGGTGAATTCCTCTCTTCCGAGGTTCCCCCAAAATATTTTGAGGTTCCTTGTACCTGCCAGATAAGTGACATTCTTTACTTATCCTGGTAAGTGCTGCTTGGAACATAAAGGTACCAGGCCAATATTTCCACGTGGCTTTATTCCATAAAGTCCAATCTTCATTCCTCAAAAGCTGTATGGTTATATTGCAAACATGATGTTCCAGTCACAACCTTGGTAATAGACCCAGTGTTTCCAATTGTGCCCTGTTATAAGGAGAACAGATTCTTATTGAACTTATGCAAATAACTATATTGCCATGAAAACAACAATATTCACTCACTAAGAGTTTCCAAATCCTGGAGGGATCAGATAGAGAGAAAAAGATAAATATTTCAATTTTACTTACAAAAAAAATATCATTTACTAAATTGCTGTAAGTCATAGCTATCTCGGGAGAAAAGAGAAAAAGTTTTCCTTAAATCTGAAAAAACAAAACATTAAAATTCAGCAATACTTCAAATGAAAAATCATAAAAATTATAATCATCTTTATCAGTTTATTCAGTCCTGTGTAATCCATTCTTGATCCCAGTCTTTTTGTTAGCAGCTTCATGAAGTTATCAGTCTCTCCATCAGATTTCTGTAATTTTTTACCCAGTTCAGTTTTATGATCAGAAAGTTTGTCAGAAACCTGTACTTCAGCGTAAATGTCAGAGTCCTTTTCCATGAATTTTTCTGAAGTCGAAACATTTTGCAAAAGCATTAGAGCAAAGAAATAAGTCTGTAAACAACAAGACCTCAAAATGGCAATTGACAAGGAAATTTGGTTAATTTTGTGACATACAACACTTTAAAATAATAATAACCAGAATTATGACTGATAACCAGGACAGATCAGAATTTCAGTAATGTTATACAATTTTAAAACACCTATGTCAATAACATTTGCCCACATAATAGCACCTAAGCAGGCTTATCATCACTGTTCTGACAATGCTTTCCATGTAATTGAACATATTGAATAAGCCTAATAAGTCTAGTATCTTTCCCCTTATAGGAAGAGAGCAAATTTCTTTGAGAAGTTCCAGGGCCCTTTGAAAATTCTCAAAGAAATAAAAGTTAAAAAAAAGACTTTAAGATATGAATTTTGGGGGAGCTTGTCAAAAATATAAACAGTCAAAGCAAACATAGCATTAACAGTCCAAAAAGCCTTAATAGAGAGACCTCAGTCTTTTGAACGTAGGAAATTATTTTAACAGTTTTTTTTTTTCTGTCTTTTAGGTAGACTTACTCAAAGGGAAAGAAAAATCTTTTATAACCTCTTTATCAAGTTTAAGCAAATTATCCTTTTATGAGAAATTTCAATTTTGCACCAGCTTACTTCTGCTATTAAAACTCATTTACTTAATTAAATTCATTTCAATCTTAGCCAACTTGACCATGCATAAAACTCCTTTTCCAGAATTCTTCTTCCACAAACCTTCTATAACTTTCCTTTTACATTCAGAATTTGTCCCATGTCTTTCTTTTCCCTCCTAGTACTTGAGGACAAATTTATCTTTCTTAACCAAACAAAATATTTCCATTCTTTGTACCTTTATACATCTTACTTTCCTTGTACAGACATATTTTTCTTAATTTTCAATCACATATACTAATTAGAAATTTTAACCTTTAGAAACCTTAATTTGTGAGTAAAAACTAAGTAAACCATTATAAACTTTCTTTTACATTAGTATCTTGTGGCTTGGAAAATTTATAAACACTTCATAACTTCTAGAAACATGTTACTTTATAGTATAATCTTTTAATAAAACACATGTTTACCAATAGAGCCAAAACATCTTTTAGTTTTCCTGTAATGAAAAGCCAAAAGTAGACAAACGTACATTTAGCAATCAATGTCTAATATCTTATGTTATTTGGAAATGATGATATTCAGTGAATTTTTTATCATAAATTTTAGCAAAACTCTAAAGTTTTAAGTCACCAAAAAGAGTTTGGAAGCAGTAACTACCATAACACATAATTATTGTTTAAAGTTCATCCAACATTTATCTTTATCACAACTATTTAGTTACTTATTCCCAATAATTATTTAGATTGCCTACAAGACTTCATAAGACTTGAGATAAAATTAGCCATCATTTAAATTACTATTTTTGTTAACCAGTTCTGTAATAGAAATAACATCGGTTTTTTTCCTACAAAATTTCATGCAATTTTCATCACTTCTTATACCTTTAAACATAGTTATCATTAAGATTTTTATCAATAGGTCTTGGTCTTCTAACTTTGGACAAGAGAAGCATTCCCAGTCAGACATTTTAAAACATACTCAGGCAAAGTTGATGTAACCTCTTTGTATAAAATTAGCTCAAACATTCCAACCTTTATAATCTTATCAACACTTACACTTTTACATGTTCTCAATTTAATTGTAACCTGAGTCAAGGTCTTAAGACTAGTCAAATTTTTTTCCTTCCTTTTTCTGGCCTTAATTCTTAGGTACCAATTAAGCAATTATGTGAGAGCTCTCAAAACATTTTTTTTTGTCCCCCAGTTTAGAAGTTTTTCCAATTCAAAGGATCCGTCGTCTGGCCATTGACGAGTAGGATCTTCATTTGTATATTTATTCCAATAGTGACTCGAACCAATAAGCCTTTTTAAGGAAAGACCCGGAGGTAACTTTCCACGCTTAGACTAAATCTTTACCATGGACGCAAGAGGCGTCCCTGGTGAGGGCACAGATGATGTAGCCCCCGTGATCCACAGAATTCACTCCCAAAGATATTCAGAGACAGTAAAGACCTTCGTTGCACAGGCGGTAAGGATGTATTTTTCCAGCACTAACAAGCAACGAAGGTAAAGACGACAAAAGCCCTTATGGACTGGGCCTTTTATGACAAACTCCCCTGAGAACTTGGCACAGCCGGACAAAGAGACAGTTCGGAACCCCAGTCTACTCGACTGGCCACCAAGGTGCACCCCGGTAAATGCACCTTCCGTATGGTGGAGACCAAGGAGAATATTCTCACTGGTTACAAAGCCAAGTTCTCAGGACACAGAACAAGACAGAGACTACTCTGGGAGGAAAAGGGATCAAGATCAAAACCAAGAGTACTCTACCAAATTTAAACCAAGAGTCACTAAAAGCCCAAGCAACTAGTTTCCCAAATATTTTCTCCTGCCAATCTAAATTTAGAAAGAGAAAAAAATTCTCACCACTTCCTTCCGCCGGACTCCGCAGATAGAGATTCCGGGAGGCTGACGTGGTAAGAAGTCTTACCTTTTTGCCGGCTTTCGTCAGGCGTTCCCGTATCTCATCATCTGCAGTAGTCCAGGGAGAAGGCAGGTCTTCTAGCCAGAGAAGGCAACTTACCAGCCAGTGCTTCTCCTGGCTGGCTCGCCAAAACTGTCGGGGGAAGAGGGAGGATCTCCCTCTGCCCTTTCCCTTAAGGTTCTTCTGGCTGGCCAAATAATCAACAAGACAGGTTAGCAGGAGAAAATAATACCAAGTTTAATAACATGTATACATGGGAGAAAGCAGGGACACTGCGTTTCTCAGCACAATAGCAGAAATTCTCGTCTTAAATATCATTTTCAGCCAATGACAAAGGAGGATTTTGGGGGTGGGGGAGTCAGTTACAGGAGATTACCACTAAAGCACAGTAAACAAGAGTAAGGTTATTATGCAGATTTAAGACCTCACCTTCCACATTGATAAGTTTCTAGAAATGAGGTCATCCCCCCTCTTCCCAAGACAGAGAGGGAGATACCTTTACAAATGGAGATTTCCCTTATAAATGTAAATGTTTGTCTGGCAACTCCTCGCAGGGCCATCCAGAGAATGTGGCCAGAGAGACAGAATTTCTGATAAGATGGGCTTGTTGGTGCCTTTCCTATTGTAACATCTATTTTACATTATATTACAGCCATCAGATGGAAGATCTGTTCCAGGAAGGAGCCACCATGTCAAATTCTTTAGGCAGTTAGTGGGGGAGGTCAAATGTCCTTCAGAGAAAACAATCAAGGTAAAGAGATATATTTCAGGGTGGCCAAATTTTGATCTCCCACACTACTATTAGAGCCATTGCTCTTCTGCAAGGAAAGGCCTCAACCCAATGTGAGAACACGCAGTCATTACAAGATATATTTATCCTTGAGATGGTCGCATTTGGACAAAGTCCGATTGCCATACCTCAAAGGGTCCCTTAGTAAAGGGAAAGTGGCCTTGTGATTCATTGAGTAGTTTCCCTAGATTATATTTTGGGCATATAACACAATCAGTATAGCTTTATGAGCCACTGTGGGAGAAGGTTTTTAAAAGCCTTGCTCTTCCCACAAAATTATCTTTTCAGGTGCTCAATGGGTTAATTGGTGTATATGCTGGAGCAGTGGCAATTGTGCTCCAATAGGTACTATGGGTTTTTTTACTGGGTGCAAACCACATCTGTGAGGGGCTGTCAAAAACTCCCCCTTTTGACTGCTATATCTGTTTCTCTTCTTGGGTGGTGATTTCTTTCAAGCCTGTGGAAAGAAGTCTTTTATTGGGTTAGCAGTTAATAGGAATTAGCAGGTGTGGGAGATCAAGATTTGGCCACCCTGAAATATATCTCTTTACTTCGATTGTTTTCTCTGACGGACATTTGACCCCCCCCCAACTGCCTAAAGAATTTGACATAGTAACTCCTTCCTGCAACAGATCTTACATCTGATGGCTGTAATATAATGTAAAATAGATGTTACAATAGGAAAGACACCAACAAGCCCGTCTTATCAGAAGTTCTGTCTCTCTGGCCACATTCTCTGGATGGCCCTGTGAGGGAGTTGCCAGACACACATTTACATTTAAAAGGGAAATCTCCATTTGTAAAGGTATCTCCCTCTCTGTATAGGGAAGAGGGGGGATGACATCATTTTTAGAAACTTATCAAGGTGGAAGGTGAGGCTTTAAATCTGCATAATAACCTTACTCTTGTTTACAGTGCTTTAGTGGTGATCTCCTGTAACTGACACCCCCATCCCCAACATCCTCCTCTGTCTTTAGGTGAAGACGGTATTTAAGATGAGAATTTCTGCTATTGTGTTGAGAAATGCAGTGTCCCTGGTTTCTCCCATGTATACATGTTATTATACTTGGTATTATTTTCTCCTGCTAACATGTCTTGTTAATTATTTGGCCAGCCATAAGAACCTTAAGGGAAAGGGCAGAGGGGGATTCTCCCTCTTCCCCCACACAGGCATTCTCGAGGCTGGACAGCATATCCAGCTTGGTAATATCTTGCTTATCATTTAAGTAAGACCCATCTGTAAACCAAATTAAATAGAATGCAGTCGTGGTCCTTCCTCTTATAATATAGGAAGCAAGATAGCAGGGTTAAAATAGTGAGTAATATTACCTACGCAGTATAACCTAAGAAGTTTTATCATTCACTTGACAATGCTTCCCATGCAATTTAGCATACCAAACCTACTTAGTTTAGTATCTCTCTCTTTATAGAAAGAGATAAA
This sequence comes from Diceros bicornis minor, assembly GCF_020826845.1. NCBI lineage: Eukaryota > Metazoa > Chordata > Mammalia > Perissodactyla > Rhinocerotidae > Diceros > Diceros bicornis. The sequence continues at coordinate 2,319,520 of NC_080763.1, read as the reverse complement.
ATTTGCTTGAGAATTGCCAGGGCCCTTTGCAAATTCTCAAAGGAAAAAGTTATAAGAAAGACTTTATTTAGGATATGAATTTTGGGGAGATTGTCAAAAATATAGAAGAGTTTTAAACCCTTGGTCAGACAAGATCAATGAGTTGCTGCTCTTGTCGCAGTGAAACACGCTTTGTTAACAAACAGCATTTAAACAGTCAAAAAGACCTTAATAGAGAGACCTCAGTCTTTTGAACATAGGAAATTACCTTAACAAAACAGATCTCTGTTCTTGAGATAAACTGAACTCAAAGGTAAAGAAAAACCTTTTTACATAATAACCTCTATCAAGAGTAGATTAAGACTAGGATAAAATTATCCTTTTAAAAGGAAGAAGACCAAATTTAAATTTTGTCCTAGCCTACTTTTGATATTAAATATCATTTACTTAATTGGATTTAGTTTAATCTTAGCCACCTTGATGACATATAAAACTCCTCAGGGTTTCTCTTCAACAAACCTTCTATAACTTTTTGTTTACATTCAGAATTTGTGCGATGCCTTCCTTTTTTTTCCTTCTAGTACTTTTTAGGGCAAATTTACCTTTCTTAACCAAATAAAAATACTTCCATTTTTCATATCTTCTTAATGATAACATACATCTTACTCTCCTTGAATACAAACATATGTTTCTTAAGTTTTTAGTAGCTTAATCACATATTAGAAATTTTTAACCCTTAGAAACCTTAATTTTTAAGTAAAAACTAAGTAAGCAATTATAGAGTTTCTTTTACATTAACATTTCGTGGCTTGACAAATTTATATGGACACTTTTTTTTTTTTTAATTTTTATTTATTTATTTTTCCCCCCTAAGCCCCAGTAGATAGTTGTATGTCATAGCTGCACATCCTTCTAGTTGCTGTATGTGGGACACGGCCTCAGCATGGCCGGAGAAGCGGTGTGTCGGTGCGCGCCCGGGATCCGAACCCGGGCCGCCAGGAGCGGAGCGCGTGCACTTAACCACTAAGCCAAGGGGCCGGCCCCTATGGACACTTTTTATAATTTTTGGAAACATGTTACTTTATTAGTACAATCTTTTAAATAAAACACATGTTTACCAATAGACCCAAAACACCTTTTAGTTTTTCTGTAATAAGCCAAATGTAGATAAACCTATATTTAGCAATCAATGTCTAATATCTTATCTTATTTGGAAGTGATCTAGATACTCAATGAATTTTTATCATAAAATTTAGCAAAACCCTAAAATTTTAAGTCACCAAAAAGAGTTTAGAAGCTATATACACTATAACATATGATTATTGTCTAAAGTTCACTTAATACTCAGTTTTTTCACATCTATATAGTTACCTGTTCTCAATAATTATTTAGATTGCCTACAAGACTTTATGAGACATTAGATAATATTAGCCATCACTTATTGTTTTTGAGACCAGTTTTGTAATAGAAATAACATCAGTTTATCTGACGAATAAAGGCTGCACATCGGCATTATATCCAATGCTGAAAACTAAAGAGCTTAAATAAGCTTTTATTTACCAAAGATTATTTCATATCACGTTAACTGGAAAAACATTTGGATTTAGAAATAATTTTTGTAAGTGCTTACTTCAAGTTAATTGAATAGAGCTCTTGATTTTGACCCGACCCTCCGGAGGTAAAATACCTTGCACATATAACATACATGTAGAGACACACACGTAAAGAACAGACAGATGCAACAAAGATTTTATAGCCGCTGTTTTAGAAAATTTAGCAGTTTCCATCTGCAGAAAGCTCCTTTCCCATTTTTTTTTCTTTCAGTCTTAGGCCCCCTGCTGTCTTAGCACTTGTGCAAGTCTCCTGGGTTCAGAGGCCAGACTGCCCAGCTGGGAATGGTCGAGCAAACTCAATTTCCTGCTTTTCTTTTCTTTTGCTACAAAGTCTGAACAATTTCTAGGGACTGTGTAGTGGGTCAGGAGTGTGCTGCTTGTGAGTTTACTCGCTAAAGAAAGGTCGTAATCACTCTCTTACGTGCCTCAGTCTCTTCCGCCCGCAGTCTAGGTACTGCCGTGGAGGTTTGGAGTGCGGGTGACCAACCCACCCCCCCCCGCTCGTCCCTGGAAGAACCTGTGATTAATTAATGTGAATGATAGTGGAGCTCCCTATAGGAAGGACTGTTACACGTGGTTGGGTTTGTATCTGACACCCCCGATGAGATTCTCAGTTGCATGAGAATTCCCGAAATGTCGGGAAGAGCAATGTCCCTTGTCTTCAGAGCTGAACAGATTCAGTCTCTCATTTCTCTATCAAGCAGTTTTGTTCAGACCTTATAAACATAATTCTTCCCAATTTTAAGCCATATTAAAAAGTCACCCTGCCCCATTCACTCCAAAAGTTCTCCCTAGGCTCCCCTGGCCTAGAAAATTCCCTCTACATTTCTCTTTCCTAGGAATTCCTCTCTAGGTTCCTCTGACCTAGGGATTGTAGCAGTACCCCCTTAAGACACCTAGCCTTAAGCCTTGAAAACAGCTCAAATAAACTCTGGCCCATTGACTTAAAATAAGAAGGTCAGGTTTCAGGAGAACTCACTGGGGTCTCCTGAAGAATGCAGTGATCTGGGGGGCACAACGGGCCCCTATGGGTACCCAAAGCCAGTTCAGTGTAGATTCCAGGTGGTCTCTGGTGGGTTTCTCTGAAATCCTGCCAGAACTACACCAAGAAATGTCTATGTAAATAATCCATAACCAATCTATATCAAAATTGGGGTGAGTTTATTATGAGCCAACTTTTGAGGATCATGGCCAGGGCCTTCCTTCCCTAAGGAAAGAAGGGCACCGAAGAAGTGGGGTATACAAAGCAGTTATATACTTTCAAAGAGCATGTATCACAGAGGATTGTAATGTCTCTTTTACAATAGCCACAAGATCGCCCTGCCAGGTTGCCCTGCCAGAATAGCTATTGATGGACACAGCAGGGAGCAGGTCTGCTGTCTCCATGGGCGTGGCTGGTGTCAGGTCTGTTGTCTGGAGCTGGGGGGGTCACAGGATGACTGCAGCAGTCAAATCCCAACCTAGGGAGAAAGGTTTATCCTTAAGGCAATGCCAATTATGGGGAAGCTGCATCCTTATCTTAAGGGCATTTACTCTTCTCTTTGAGACATGGCAAAGCAGATGCACAATGCAGGCGACAGGCCCTTGTGGAAAAACAAACTCAGGCAGAATTAGATTTACCCGAAATGGCTTCCTCATATGCCTCAATATATCCTATTGCTTGCTATTTATTTATCAAGCTCAGGTTGTGTCTTTCAAACAGAAATCATCGAGACTAGCATGAAGTAGTCACTTACCAACAGACATCACTGTGGCAACAGAATATTAACAAGTGGCCTTCAAATATAACCATTTTCCCAAATATTGTATTTCACTGAGCTAATCCAAAAGGGACTCTTTTCTCTTATACTGACAAATCTCCACTCTGAACTTAGCACTAGAGGTAGCCAATTTTGAATAAAGACCTTTAACATCAAAGCCAGCCAATAGATCTTGTTAAAGCAAATCCAAACTCAGGAACACTTTTGTTTTCAGTCACATGCAAACCCTTTCAAACTCAAGATAAGGCCCCGGCTTTGTGCAGATGGAGAAAAGCTTCTCTTCCTCTTTTTCTATTCAGATAGTGCAAGGAAGAGACCAAAGGTCTCCTGGTGGAACATGAACAGTTCTTTACATTAGAAACGCAGGCAGTGTTTCCTAGCTTCTTTTCTATAGGCCGAGCGAGACCTGCTGACCTGCCCAGAGGAGCAAATTTCTGGGCTCCAACAGTAAATAAGACCATGTGCAGTTTACCACAACAATGAACTACAAAGATGTATCAGGAAATATTTTGAACACCCACACCTAAGCTCTCAGTTTCCCTCTGTCTAATTCCATGGTTACCTGAACTGAATTCATTCTCCATCCCCATCCCTTTCGTGATAGTTTTTATCTCCTTGAATCAGCATGTTATAATATCTAAGAGAAATTTATCAAAACACTTTCTTCAAAATAGCTAGCTGAAGTATAAGAGTTGTAGAGGGTCAAGATTTTAAGATGAACGTGATGTACAGAGTAACTGTACAAAATAAAAAGAAAATGAATGAGAACAATAAGAGAAGAAAGAAAAAAATGCTAAGGAGAAGGAATATAATAGAGAGTAAAAGTAAGCAAGAGAGAAGAAAGAAGGCATAGGAAAGAGAAAGAGTCAGGAGAAGCATGAGAAATGGCAAAAAGGGGCACGAGCAGAGGGACGACACCATGCTCAGAGCAAATGACAAGTCAACTGGCTTCTGAGCAGGGCTCAGGTCTAGAGTCACTGGGCTGCGTTTGAAAACTCCACTCAGTTCTAACATCCAGAGAATGACCACGCCTCATCCAAACTCTGATGACACTGATTACCAGCGCTGTCCTCTCCCAGGACCTGCTGGAGCTTTGGGACCTGCCTTTCTCAACTCTGGGACTGACAGAGTCCCCATTAAATATTCATGAACTAGAATGGTAGCTTTTTTCTTAATTACTTTTTTAAAAAATTTTATTTATTTATTTTTTCCCCCAAAGCACCAGTAGATAGTTGTATGACATAGCTGCACATCCTTCTAGTTGCTGTATGTGGGACGAGGCCTCAGCATGGCCAGAGAAGTGGTGCGACCGTGCGCGCCTGGGATCCGAACCAGGGCAGCCAGCAGCGGAGCGCATGCACCCAACTGCTAAGCCACGGGGCCGGCCCAGGATGGTTGTTTTGAAAGAGTAACTCAGAGAGAGATCTCTCAAGGGTACATTTAATTCTGCCAACTCCTTCACTCACCCAGCTGAAGAATTAAGAAACTAAACTTTTTTTTTTTTTAATTACTGTGAATCAAAGTAGGAGAAAACTTTCCTGGCAGAACTTTAAATGTTCCAGGTTTTTTGAAGTTGCCTCACAAAATTCTGAGCATAATCTAAAATTCTGGGCTCCCTACTATTCCAAATATGTTTCAGAAATGATCTCTTTATCATCACAACGTAAGACTATGCCTTAGAAAACAAAATAAACTTGGATGAGTTTTCTCTTGTAGAGAAGGGCAGCAAGAAAAAGAGTAGGATGTGCCTCTCTGCTATGAAGGAAAACAAATAAAATCAAAAATGTACAAAATATGCCTCTAAAACCGAATGAAGTGGTCTCTAAAGAGGATTACATTTTAAGTAAAAATGCACCTATATAAAATTATACATCAGTTTGACTAAAATCTAGTCAACATAATAGAAGAAGAATTCATTCAATTTCATTTAAATAGCATAACTAATGATTAGCTGCATAATAAATGGCAGATATTTTAATTCTGGTATACCATGTCCTTCCACCAATGAAGGTGGGGTTAAACCTGTAATTTTCCTAAAAGGGCCAACCAGATGTTCTGCTTATTTGATTACTTAATAGTATGGATCTGCTCCTCATTGTCAATGAAGGATGTCTACACACAGGCTTTAGCCTGCATATGTAAGGGGAAATGTGGGCTGAGTTTTCAAAAAGGAAAATTGAAAATGGAGCATTGTCTTTAGGAGATGTGGTCAATCTGTTCAAGACCATTTTCTCCCTTGGTCAAGTGAGAAGCTGAGAGAGAATGCTGTCAGCCTCTTCCTTGTCCCCTTATAGAATTATGCATTACCTCAATTGAACATGTCCTAAGTATTTGAACTAAACTTGGAAATGAGTTAATGATACTGTATTTGCATTATGTCACACAGAATCTCTTTCATTAGGCACCATTCAAAACACTTTTTGGGACATTAGAGGCCAGAAAAGTTTTGCTTCTCTGAGAGACTGTTGCTTTTAATCTCATGGACATGAGATGATAGAGAATTGTTCCCATTTCCCTTTCTACTTTAAACCTGAGGGATACATTTCCAACTACCTTTAAAAACTGCAGGTCCTTCTGAAACACATTTCAGTGCACTGGCTTACTTCAGCTTCATTTCATTGTTCCATCCTAAATTCCTTTCAGTTTGATCTGTTTTCCTTTGTAATCCTTTTGTATTCCTAGATATTTAAAAGCTGCTCAAATCTATATTGGAGAAAAGTTGGGTTACAGTTCTTTCAGACAGCATGTAAACCCAATTTTTAGGGTTTCTACACAAAAAGTGTCTGCTGTGTTTCTACCAGCTCTCCTTCTATATTTTTTCCTCCAGGATTTCCTGTGACAAAATTGCCTTTCTAAAAGCCAGTCCTCTGTTCACTGTCTTGGCCAGTCACATTTCCATAGAAAGATAAAGGACTGGATTTTCCAAAGATGCAACAAGAATGATCAAGTCCTGATTCACACCTAGATATCCTGCTCCTGTTCTCCATAAATTTTAAAACTAAAGTTAATTATCTCTTTCATTTTGTCTAAGTCTATTGAGTAACCTTGGCACTGAGCCTCTAAACTGGTCCACAGGCTGCTTCAGCAGACAGAAAACTCTCTCTCAAATGCTTGCATTCATGTGCTGAGTAGGTATTTTCTTTATTTAGATCTTATTCAACAAAAGACCTTCATTGATTCACTCAAACACTTAAGTATATACTACGTGCCCAAAGGTCTTGAAATGTTGGGGGTCTGCAACGAAGATAGATATGTATAAACAGGTAAATTACAATAGAGAAATAATTTGAATGAAAGATGGCCGGCCCCGTGGCTTAGCGGTTAAGTGCGCGTGCTCCACTGCTGGTAGCTCAGGTTCACATCCCGGGCGTACACCGAGGCACTGCTTTCCCAGCCATACTGAGGCCACATCCCACATACAGCAACTAGAAGGATGTGCAGCTATGACATACAACTATCTGCTGGGGCTTTGGGGGGATAATAAATAAATAAATAAATAAATAAATAAATAAATAAAATTAATTTGAATGAAAGAGATATGAATAAACTGCCGTGGGACTCCAGGAAAAGAACCACCATGAGTTGACCTACAACTAAGATATACAGCTCTGTATTGGGGCTCTGAGGAGAAAAACAACCACCATGGGGGGTGGACAGGCTTTGCACCATCTAAGTAAAGGAAAATGAAGGGAGAGAAGATAAAGAGAAAACAAGATAAACAGAAAGGTTTTCTTCTTCTGAATGTTTCTGCCACCAACTTTTGGAGCACACTGCTTGCTGATGTCGTTTCTAGCCAGTCTTATCCTTCAGCCGGCTTCTATAGACTTCAACAATTCGATTGTAACAAGCAGGGCTCCTCCGTGCAGACAATGCCAGCTATATAGGGAGCCAGGAGGGGAGCAAAAGATTCACAGGACTCTGCAGCCCTTCTGCAGCTGACTGGTGGGGAGGGGCACCGAGGCTTCACCTTGGCCTCTGTCTCCAAGTTCACATAAAGGAGGGTCGGTTCCTTCCTCAATATATGAAGGTGGAGATAAACTTTTTTCACTGAAGGAATTATGGAAAAATTAAAGTGAGAGCCATGATAACGGCAGAAGAGGTAGCACCATGAATCTGAAGTAACTGGACATGTGAATTAGTAACCAATATAAAGAAGAGCTGAAGACAAAAAAAAAAAGGCAAAAAACAAGTTCTCAATTTTCTAAGATGGAAATGCAAGTCTTTCTTCTTCAAAAAGAAAAAAGTCATTGAACTCTTTCCTTTAAAATAAAATTGAAAGGGGCCACATGTTGCAAATAATGGTTTTAACCATGAGGTCACTACACAATCACGTGTAGCAAACAGTTGTTAAGTGCACTGCAAATAGTTCATTACTTAATACTTATGTTATCAGTTTGCAATTGATATATATATTTTAGTAAATAGTAGACTGTGTGTAAAGTTGTCACTATATTATTGACAATGTCACTCTTTTACAACTGAAAACATAACTAGGAGGGAAAAGATGGTGTGACCTCAGATTGCTAGAGTCACAGGAAGAAAACTCAAGAAAGTGACATCAGGTCATTTGGACAAAAGGATACTATATGGCTGTTGGGTTTATAACAGGTTAACTGGAGAAAAACAAGTCACTACATTAAATTATTTTCTACTTATCTCCATCATCCTCTCCAAGAACACATATTTTAAAATGAGACAAGTTATTATATTAAAAATTACTTGCTCTGTCATTTTGAAAACTACATCAAATAATGAAGAAAAAACCAGGTTACAAACATTCTGGTATCAATTCCAACTACCATCTTTTACCAAACTAAAACTCTAATGATCACTAATTCACTTGAAATCTAGTGCTCCTCCCCTATGCAAAATCAATAACTTAAAATGTTTCATAACTTTTTTTAAATTGCCCTAAAATTTTAGCGGATAAATATATCTCTTGGAAAAGTTGAGAAAGATAAAGATACTAGGAAAGGAAAAGATGAAAATATTACCCTAATCAATGATGTAAAACACAAGATATGAACAACTGTTAAAAAGAATTCTCTATGAAAAAACAGTAAGAACAAAAAAAAAAACAAACAAAAAGAATTCTCTATGAAATTGATCAATTCTACTATCGCTACACTTGACTATTTCCTATCAGTGATTTGATGCATAAACAAATAGAATAGTGTATTTAATGGGATCAATTCTTTTAGTTGTGTACTTTTCCTTTTAAAACTACATATGCTTTTATGTTCTTGCATTATTTTCAGGTGGTGGCACATTAGGACACCCTTATCTCTGAAGATCTTTGCATTAAGGTGTGGAGCTTTGACCTCAGGCAGTGGCTACAGCTGGACGCCAGCAGCAGTGCTTCTCAAACGTCAGTCTACACGATAATAACTGGACAAGTCCACTGTCCCCTTCCCCGGAATTCAAACTCAGCATATTTGAAGTTGGGACGTGAGAATTTTCCATTTAACAAGCCTACCAGTGATTTTCCTTGAGTTATCTGCAGATTATGATCAAAGGCATACATTGAAGAGAAGCACAAACTCACTACCCAGTATGCACTGCACAGATACTTTGTGTCACACACTCTCAGAACATTCCCTGCTCCAGGGGTCCCACCTACTTCAGCACCCTTGGGCCTGTGTTCTTCATCAGCAGGTTCTGATGGTGGCAAAACAGACAGGACTCACCTGGGAAACTGCCCTTCTGTGTAATTCAGTGAGTGCGTGGGCTGCCTGCAGCCCAGGTGTAAAGCTGGTCTTGCTATATTTAAAAATAAATTTCTTTTTAATTTTATTGAGGTCATATGGCTTATAACTGTGTAAATTTCAGGTGTACATTACTATATTTCAGTTCTGTATAGACTGGATCATGTTCACCACCAATAGTCTTGTTTTTATCTGTCACCATACATATGTGAACGTTTACACCTTTCCCTCTTTCCCTCTGGTAACCACAATCTGTACTCCTTAGCTATGTGTTTGTTTATTTTCCACATATAAGTAAAATCAATCAGTATTTTTCTTTCTCTATCTGACTTGTTTCACTTAGTATAATACCTCAATGTCCATCCATACTGTCACAACTGGCAAGATGTTGTCTTCTTTATGGCTGAGTAGTATTCCATGGTATATATGTATATATATCAAATCTTTATTCATTCATCCATTGATAAGTACTTGAATTGCTTCCCAGTGTTGGCTATTGTGAATAATGCTGTGAAGAACATAGGGATGCATATATTTTTTTGAATTACTGACTTCATAATCTTTGGATAAATATGCAGAGGTAGAATAGCTGGATCTTATGGTATTTTTATTTTTAATTTTTTGAGTAATCTCCATCCTTTTTTCCATAGTGGCTGCAGCAGTTTGCGTTCCCACCAGCAATGTATGAGGGTTCCCTTTTCTCCACATCCTATCCAACACATTATTTCTTGCCTTTTTAATAATAGCCACTCTGATGTGTGTGAGGTGATATCTCGTTGTAGTTTTGATTTCCGTTTGCCTAATAATTAGTGATGTTGAACATCTTTCATGTGCCTGTTGGCCATCAGTATAACTTCTTTGGAAAATGTCTTTTCATAACTTCTGCCCATGTTTGGATCAGCTTGTTCATTTTTTTGTTGTGGAGTTGCATGAGTTCTTTATATATTTTGGAAATTAACCCCTTGTCAGATATATGATTTGAAAATATTTTCTGCCAGTTGGTAGGTTGTCTTTTCATTTTGTTGACAGTTTCTTTTGCTGTGCAGAAACTTTTTAGTCTGATGTAGTCCCATTTGCTTATTTTTTCTTTTGTTTCCCTTGCCTGACAAGAGACAAAGACAGACATTACATAAGGATAAAAGGGACATTCCACCAAGAAGACATAATACATTAATATACATGCACCTAACACAGGAGCAACAAACTATATAAAGCAACTATTAACAGACTTAAAGGGAGAAATTGACAGCAACACAATAATTGTAGGGGACTTCCACACCCAACCCACATCAATGGATTGATCATCCACACAGAAAGTCAACAAGGAAACAGTGGCTTTAAATGAAACATCAGACCAGATGATCTTAATAGATATATATAGAACATTTCATCCCAAAACAGCAGAATACACATTCTTCCCAAGTTCACAGGGAACATTCTCAAAGATAGACATATGTTGGGAAACAAAGTGAGCCTCAATAATTCTAAGAAGACTGAAATCATATCACACATTTTTCTGACCACAATTGTATGAAACTAGAAATAAACTACAAGAATAAGTTGGAGAAGTCACAAATATTTGGACACTAAACAACATGCTACTGAACAACTATTGGATCAATGAATAAATCAAAGGAAAAATCAAAATATACCTAGAGACAAATGAAAATGAAAAACAACATATGAAAACTTATGGGATGCAGCATAAGTAGTACTGAGTGAAATTTATAACAATACACCTACCTCAAGGAATGAGAAAAATTCAAAATAAACAATATAACACTGTACCTAAAAGAACAAGAAAAAGAAGAATAAACAAAGCCTAAAGTCAGTAGAAGGACAGAAATAACAAAAATCAGAGCAGAAATAGATGAAAGAGAGGCTAGAAAAAGAATAGAAACGTTCAATGAAACTAAGAGTTGTTTCTTTGAGAAGATAAGTCTCTTTCTTTAGAGGTAGAGATGGCATATGGGCAGAGATTATAAGATCAGAAAATCCAGACACTCAATCGGAGAACTCCTTGAACTTTAAGCATCTTTTAAGCAATTTTTTAGCATATTTAATACATTCGAATATGCTGTCCCTTTAACATCTGTTTAAATACGTGTGGCAAAGTCAAAAGACAGGCTGTACTAGGCACCACAGGATGATAATAGCTTCTCTGCCTTCAACAACAAAAGGTCCAGGAAACTGACTTATCTTGTGTCCAAGTTGGGAAGTTTTTTGGGGAAATATAGTGAAAAAGTAAATAAACCAGACAAGAATAAAAGAATTGGACAGAGATCTGCTGGCAAAGAAAACTTTTCCCAGCTACAGACCAATAGAATGTGGACAGAATGAGAAAGCTCATAACTACACCTGGCACCAGGTAGTAAAGTGGAAATCTCACAAAGGAGGCCACTTTGAGGCCTATAAACACCTTGCAAAACTACTCATTAAGATTTCAGAAAAACAACATATTTAGGATGTGTGTGTTCAATATATGCATGTCCTGGGTTCTCCTCAAGTTATTTTCCTTATTTATATGTATATTTCCCTAAACCTTTGTGGATTATAAAGCAAAGCGAAGAGAATAAGAGTGTGGCAGAGGTAAAGAGCAAATTAAAAACAAAAAACATACCGTAGTCATCATGTTGAGACTATAAAGTAAACTGAATTAATTGATGGACGGGAGATGCTCCTTCTGTAATTTTTTTAACAAATTAATAAATTCTTAAAATATTCTTCAGCATTGATGGTAACATACAACGCACAAATCAGTTAGTTCAAGCTTTACCTTCAGGGACAGTCATTGACCCTAATAGAGAATTCAGATTCCAGGGGTCAGCTAGTCTCGTATCAGAAAGTGTCACATTTCAGACCTGGCTGTGCGTTTCAGCTATTCACGTCTCTTTAAGCTAGTCATATCTTGATAAGCACCAGAGGCTTTGCTACTTAGCTTACTGAATATCAGAAATAACTTTTCATTGGTGAAATGAGTGGTTCGTTTAATTAACATGAATTTAGAAATAAGCTCTCCTTGGTGAAACTGAAGTGATTCCGTATATGTGGATTGGCCAAAACATCAGAGAATATCCTCATACTTAGAAGAAGAAGGTAAGACTCGGGCAAGGGAGGATGTCAGGCATGATGTCCTGACAGTGCTGCGCCAGCTGCTGGTTTAGGATAATGTCTCCTTGCCTGTTGCCAGACATTAGGCACAGGATCCTGCCTCCTTCATATCTGTATCATGTGAAACTTTCATGGAAGGTGTAGCCAGGCATCTATCCGGGTAGCAAGCTGCACATCCCCTGATGAAGAGACTCTTGCCTATAGCGCTTCATCATCCTAATAGAATGCCACTCAGTCTTGGATTTCACTGGCTCCATATAAAACAGGCAGCACCAACAGCCGAAGGGATAAGTGGTTTCACTTCGGATTCCACGTTCACCCCAATACAAATTATGCTATAAGCACTCTATACAACCCCATATAAACTATATATATATGGAAAGTTCAGTTGGTCCTCCAGGCTTTCAGCCACACCCCAGGACTCTCACACATTACAGTGCTGTGATATAATCTCAAAACCTCTTCTTCACTGCATGCCTCCAGAAGCAGATAATAAGGAAAACACAATTTCTTTCATGGCTTTTTAGTGTCTACAGATGCCATCCCTTCAACCAAACTATCACTTAAATTTTTCTACATGCCTCCCGTCCACCCCCCAAATTCGTCTCTCCCTGTTTCCTGAGTCTAGCTCCACTCCACTAGAAGGCCCTCCCTGGTCCTCCCCTCACAGAGTCTCATCAATCACTAAAGTCGGGTTGAAGCCCCAGCTCACCTGGACCACTCTGGAATCAACACACAGACACGGCACACCTGTACCCCTTGTTCTGACAATAATGTTGTGCTGTCTGGAAGGGTGGAGGCTTAAGACTTTCCTGAGTGTATCTCATCTTCCCTCAAGTGCAATGAAAGCCTCCTCAGCATGAGAAGTGTGCACACTTGTCCTGTCAATCCCACCACTCTTGACAATGTCATGATGACTGCATAACAGCCACTTAATGTCTATTGAATGAACACGCTTGTCAGGTAGAAAAATAAAGGAGATGGCTTGTCACTATGAGCAGCAGCTGTAGCTGGTAATCTCATTTTCCTCATTTGCTTAACAAGGTACCAAAAGATACCGACAATCTTTGTGGGTTTCGTTTGAAAAACCAAGGTAGCAATTTATCTGTTATATCCAAACCTAATGGCAATTACGGAAAATAAAGAAAAATACTAAGTAGACAAAACTCCTAGTATATCATCAATATTGGCGCCCAGACAGATCTCCTAACTTTACAAGGCCTCAGCGGTCTCATCAGGAAATCAGAAATAATACCCGCCCTGGCCCTGTTCATTAGGGCTGGTGTGAGACAGGAGCAAACACTATGAGGAAAGAGCTAAGACGATGACAGCTGTTATTCAGAAATAACACACCAGGACTACCACTCATTTTGACATTTTAGAAATCTATGTTTAGTTAGAATAATCACACATTATTTCCTGTGTTTAAAAAAATCCTCTTCAGAGGAATTCAAAGTCATCACCATATGTCCACATCAAGGTCTCTCCAGAAACAGTGCTGAATCTTTGCTTTATTGTGAGAAGCTAGTTGAGCAAACTTGAGACTCCAGAGCTTTCTTGGCATTTGTGCTGATTGTCGCTGTTTTGCATTCAATTAATAACTTTGTTGTGACATTTCCTCGACCATGGAGGCTCGTATTTTTCTCTTCTATATTTCTGCTTAGCATTTCAGAAATTTAGTTATTTTCCAAGTAAGGTTATAAGCTCCTTGCCTCCAGACATCATATCCTATAACCCCTGTTTTCCCCAGGGTATTACATATTCTGTATACATAACAGACACACAATGAGTACTAAGGAGCTACAAGGTCAAGATCAATAAAAAGTATCTTTAACAAAGCAAATCATAGTTTTATATCTGGGTCAAAACAGGAATATGTGTTCCACAGCCCCACCCCACCTCCTTAAATTCTCAAGGTATATTTTGACTTCTGTTGAACTGAATCATTTATTCCTATTAATGAAACAAATACAAGCTTTCTACCATAGACAGATCAGAAGATTTAAAATCACAACCTAAAAGTGGCATAAACAGACCATGGGCATGCAATCTCAAAACAAAAAAAAAAAAGAAAAAGTGTTACTTTTAGCAGATATTGCCCCATCTTTTAACTGACTTATAAATAATAATCCCCAAAATAACTCAGAGCTAGAATCCAGAAATAGTTCATTTTAGAGGGTGCACTAGAAAATAATAATGCTCAAAGTTAGGCATTCTAATTGGGCTTCATGGAGATTTTTCTAACCACGATGAGGCTTTGGTTGTCACTTCACACTATTTTAGGTGAATCTCTTTCTTACAGTACTATATGCAAGAAAACATCATTGCCCATTAGCCTGTATATTAAAGCAGAATGTAAGTTACTTTCTAAGAGGATTGTTGCCCTTCCCACTGATGTTCCTATGACTCCTCAGTGAGGGGAGACTGAATGTCCACACATGTGGGAATAAATCTTAGTTTGGGTTTCTCACTTCTTCTTTTTTTTTTTTAAATAGTTGTATGTCATAGATGCACATCCTTTTAGTTGCTGTACATGGGACGTGACCTCAGCATGGCCAGAGAAGTGGTACATCGGTGCGCACCCGGGATCCGAACCCAGGCCACCAGCAGCAGAGCGCGCGCACTTAACCACCAAGCCACTGGGCCGGCCCTGGTTTCTCACTTCTTAAGAAGCTCTTGGCACCACCCCTGCTCAAGTGTCCATCAAGGCCAAGAAAATCTCTATTTGAATGATAAAGTATCATCGAGGAAGAGGCAGAATCCCCCTCCACCCTTTCCCTTAAGGTTATTATGTGTGGCCAAATAATTAAAAGACAGGTTAGCAGGAGAAAATGTTACTAAGTTTAATAACATGTATACATTGGAGAAACCAGGGAAATTAAGCTTCTCAACAAAGTGGCAGAGATTCTCATCTTAAATACCATCTTCATGTAAAGACAAAGGAGGATGTGGGGGTTGGGGAGGGAGACAGAAGGAAGACAGAAATCATAGTAATCAAGGGCTTGCAGATTTAAGTCTTCTTCTTCCATACTGATAAGAGTTTCCAGAGATAAGACCAACCCCCCCTCTTCCCAATACAGAGAGGGAGATACCTTTACAAATGGAGATTTCCTTTATAAACGTAAATATTTGTCCAGCAACTCTTTGTATGGCCACCTAGAGAATGTGGCCTGGAAGACAGAATTTTTGATAAAATGGGCTTGTTGGTGCCTTTCCTATTGTGACATCTATTTACATTATATTGTAGCCATCATGTGATAATAACTCCTTCCTGAAACAGGACTTCTATGTTAAATTCTTTAGGCAGTTAGTGGGGGAGGTCAAATGTCCATCAGAGAAAAAAATCAAGGTAAAGAGATGTATTTCAGCATGGCCAATTTTGATCTCCCACAGTATAGTAACTGTATCTCACACATTCTAGGTAGTGCAATCTCCCGCCAAATATCAACAGTTCAACTGAGGGGAAAAAATGTAAAAATTTCCCCAAAGTACACAGCTCCTCAATTTCTTTACATCTACTCAATCTACCCATAGAAGCAGAGATAAAATCTATCCCAGGCCAGCAGAGGGCTCTTCACCTGGGCCTGATCACACTGGCCTCAAGAATGGCCTCAACTCAACTGTGCTTGGGGGTGACCTCTAAGAAAAGAATGCTGGGTCCAGTGGAGGAGGCTGCTGCAGTGTCCGCCCCATCACACAAAAGCTGCTGTAGGAGGTTCTGAAGATAAATGTATTTCTGATCTTAGAATGTTACAGCTTCACCTGAAGAATTAAATAGCTGGATGATATTTAGAGTTTATTTGTGTTTTTTTAATCTTATGGACCACTGTGTTGATCAGATTTACTTTTCCTTTTGGCTATTAGAAAATTTGAAATAAGTATACCACTCACCTGCCACATGTTTTGGGTTCCAGAATATATGTTTTTGATTAGCCTCATTCCTGGCACCATTTTATGTTCCTCCCCAGTTTTGTTTTATCTTTTCTTTGCTTTTCACTGATAGCTAATTTTTTTTATCTTATAGTATCTTACTGTTCTTATTAATTTTGTAAATACTTTTTAGAATAAAGGGGCAATAAACACATAATTAGTATTAGGAAAATGATGGAAAATCCATTTATTTATTTATTGAAACTATTTTTGGTGAAGAATATAGGCCCTGAGCTAACATCTATGCCAATCTTGCTCTATTTTTTTTTTTTTTTGTATGTGGAATGCCACCACTGCATGGCTTGATGAGCACTGTGCAGGTCCATGCCTGGGATCTGAACCCATGAACCCTGGGCTGCAGAAGTGGAGCATGCAAACTTAACCACTATGCTACTGGGCCAGTCCCTCATAACTTTTTATAAGATAACTTGTTGGTTAAAAGGTAGATCCATTGATAGTAGACTGAACTGTACTCACAATATTTGGGTTTGCATTGATCTTTTAACTATAAAAAAACAGCAGCACAATGCAAACTGCTTTGAAACAGGTGAAATAATAAAAACAACTAATCAGAACCACAACAGTGCCCACTGGGTATATTATTTTCTGATCTTTCTTTGAATGTTCTGTGTAGCTGTAATCACAGTGCACATGCTTTTGTAAATGACATACGATAGATATTTTTTAAATCATTGCACCATCTTCACACTTATAATTTATATTTCTGTCATTATCTTGACCCAATTAACATTATTATACAGCCATTTCATTGGCTCTAGACAGAACATGTGAATGCGAGTGCCCAAAGCACCTCTGGTTCACATTCAATAAGAAGTTATAAACTTGGAAGGGTATATAAAAATGACAAATGCAAAAAGATAATAAGGGTGACATCAAGAAGACTAAATCTAAAGCTGAGCTGAGGTCTTTGGAAATGTTCCAGGATAATATAAAGCAACGTTTTCTTAACTATGTTCAAAAGAAGCAGTGACATTACTAGCAGTGAGATTACAAATTGGTGCAAAACTTTTGGAGGGAAATTGAATATCAAAAGAATATAAAAACTGATCTCTTTGGAACCAGCAATTCTATTTATAGAAGTTTTCCCTAAAAGGAAAATAAATCAGTGATATGCAAAAATATTCATATACTAGAATACATTTATTCCAGTGTTATTTATGTTTAAAATAAAGAAAAAAGCAGAATTTCCAAAAATAGCAATATGAAGAAAAATTATACTATGTGCAAGTAACCAGGAGCTTTTAAATCATATCACATCAAATTACCCGTAAAATTCTGTTCATATTTTGAAGGTGAAAGTAACTGGCTATAAACTGTACGTTGTTAAAATCATTCACAAGGTAATGACAGAAGAGGTCGTTAGAACCAACCCTTCTGCTGGAGGCTAAAAAAGATGGAATGAATATAAATATAGTTATCGGTATATATCTATATTATATATATAATTATCTATCTATAATATAATATATATTATATACATATAATCTTCTTAAAGGCCAAGGAAAGGGGACTAGTAAATTAAGGAAAAATTGTCAAGCCAGGATCCATTGGAGGATATACATCAAGGGAGCAGAAGCTCATGGGTCACTTTCTCTCCTGAGGTTCCTGTGAGAGTCTGAGTGCACTTTATCAGGGGATGATTGGAGGGTGGTGCCCTCTAAAGGGGCGTAGCCTTAGTGACACCTTAGGCTTTGCGTTAGGAACCAAAGGACAATCACTCTAGGACTAAAGGTAAACTAGAAGTAGATAGGCCTTCTCAGGGCTGGAATTCAACTCCAAATCATGTAAATCCCTGAATGTACTTCAAGTTAATCCTGGAATGTTAGTGCCCCAGGTCCTGGCAAAAGCAAACATAAATCCTATCTGGAAAAAGATTCCATCAATATAGGCATCTGCACAGCATAAAATAAAAAATAAATAGAAACATGGAGACACAAATCAAAAATAAAAGAAAATCAATAGAACAATAGACAACAAACAAGACTCACAGGTGCCTTAGATATTGATATTACTAGACTCACTTTAAAATAATTATGTTTAATCTCCTCAAGAAGATAAAAGATAAAATACAGAATTTCAATACAAAACTGTAAAAAAAAAAAAAACTGAAAAATTCTCGAACTGATAAATAAAACAACCAAAATTAAAATACTCAATAGATGTGTCTAATGGTAGATTAAAAGCAGCTGAATAGAGAATTAGTGCATTGGAAGGGAGATCAAAAGAAACTGTCTAGAGGCACAGAGTCAAAAGGATGGGAAAAATTGCAGACAGAAAAAGAGACATAAAGGATACAGTGAGGAAATCTAACCTATGTATAACTGGAGTGCCAGAAGGAGAGGAGAACAGAGAAGGAGTAACATAGAAGCATCGTTTGAAGAGAGGGCATGGCTGATGATGGAAAATGAGAGAAGGCATCAAGCCACTGATTTCAGAAGCCCTATGAAACCTAGAAGAATAAATATAAAGAAAACAATACATAGGTGCATGTAGTAATACTTTTAAGAAAAAAAAGTTAAAAAGAAAATCTTAAAAGCAGCCACAAAAAATACATCACCATCATAGAAGAAATAAATAGACTATTTTTATTAAGAAGTCAGTCTCAATGGAATCTAGAAGATAGTGGAATGATCTTTTTTAAATGCTGAAAACAACTCACTAGAATTCTACACCCTGTAAAAATATCTTTCAAGAAGGAAAATGAAAGAAATCTATTTTAAGACAGAAAAGACTAAATAATTTGTCAACTAGCAGACCTTTACTTAAAGGAAACACAAAAAAGTGCTCTTCAGGCAGAAAGAAAATAATCCCAAATAGAAACCTAGAGATACAGGAAAAAAGGAAAGGAAGCAAAGAAAAATGATTTCATAAAGACTGATAGTATAAACAATAATATTAATATCTTATGAGGTTTAATAGAGAGAGAGAATTAATATAAAAGAACAACATGACACTCAGGGGTGGAATAAATTAAGTTAAAAAATTTGCTTGATTTGTCTGGAAACAGGTAAAAGTACCAAAATAGAGCAAAAATGAGTGTTGTTTTTAAAGATAGTCAGTCACTAAAAGAATGGTAAACATATATAATTTTCAAACTACTAGAGGGAAAAATGTAATAGTAAAAAATACTTGATGAACCCAAAAGAAACAGAAGAAAAAGGAATATAGAACAGATGAAACAAGAAGTACATAATAAAGTAGTATTTAATTCTGACCATTGAAACAATTGTATTAAATGTAAATGGACTTAATATTTCAATAAAAAATAAAAGACTGTTGGACTGGGTAAAAAATGAACTCCAAATGTATGCTTTTTATAAGAGACAAAATATTAAAAATAAGGCTATATAAAAGGTTATGATTACTAGGAAGGAAAATGATATAACTTGTTAATGTTAACTAAATAAAGCAAGCATAGCTATATGAACATCAAATAAGAAAGCTTTAAGGCAAAAAAGCATCTGAAGAAATAAAGAAGAAACATTACTGATAAAACTTTAACTCGTAAGGAAAATATATAATTCTAAAGTGTATGACAACAACATGGCCTCAAAGTACAGAGAGCAAACGAGGCAGAGTTCCGGGGAAAAGGACACACTCACAAGTGGAGTGGAGATAACTTTCCACAGCTGCTGGAGTGAAAGGAATAAACTCAGTAAGGATATGAAAATCACGGTCAGCAAGCTTACCTAATGGACTTATGTAGAACATTTAACCCAAATCATTCTTTTCAAGCACACACAGCACATTTACGAATATTGACAACTTCTTGGGCTCTACGTAAATCTCAACAGATAGCAACATACTGAAATATGAAGAGTATGTTCTCTTAACACAATGCAAAGAAATTAAAAATCAATAATAAAAAATAAATGAAAATCTCCTTAGGTTTTGAAATTAAGCAATACAATTCTAAATCACCAATTATTTAAAGAAAACAATAGAATAAAAATTAGAAAATATTTTTGAAGTGAATGGTAAGGAAAACACTATACATCATAACTATTGGGATGGAGTTAGTAATGTTTAGGGAGCAATTTTTAGGTTTAAATGCATATATTAAAAAGATAAAAGCCTGATAAATCAACAAGTTAAATATCCTTCTCAAGAATTTAAAGGGAGAAATCCCCCAGCAGTTTAGTCCAAAGAAGAGAGAAGGAAGGAAATAGATAAAAGTACTAATAAAATAACCTCAAAAGAAGTCCTCTAAAAAGCTAACAAAATCGAAAACCTCTAACAAGTATTGTTAAGTAGACATACAATTAACCCATGTCAGAAATGAAAAAGGAAACATTATACAGATCCTACAGATATTAAAAAATAGTAAGATATTAAAATAACTTTATACCAAACATTTTAAAATACTAGATAAAATGGATGAATTCTCTAAAAAAAAATGCAACTAATTGACAAACAAATAGAAAAATATGAATAGTCCTATAACTGAAATTAAATTCAAAACTAAAAACTGTCTCACAAACAACATTCCAGATTCAGGAGGCTAGATAGACAAATTCTCCCTAAACCCTTAAGGAAGTTTTAACACAAATCTTACACCAATTCTTCCAAAGAACAGAAGAAAAGGAAACACTCCCCAACTTATTTTATTAGACCAACATAACAGAGGGACCAAAATCTGGAATGGACCTTATGAGACAGGAAAATTATGAGACAAGCACCTTCCTGAATGTGGAAGAAAAAATCTCAAACATAATACTAGCAAACTGAAATCAGCAGATTATTAAAAGAATGATGTATCACAAGCAAGTTGAGTTGATTCCAGGAAAATAAAGTAGGCTTAAACTTTGAAATTAAACCCATGTAATATTCCATATTAACAGAATAAAGGAGAAAAAATATTCTTATTGGAGATAATCAGAAAAGTATTTGATAAAATATATCACCTATTCATGACAGAAACTCTCAGGAAAGTAAGAATGAAAGAAAGAAAACATGCTCAATCTGATAAAATGGTGAAATGTTGAAGGTGTGTCCTTGTAAGTTTGGGAATGAGAAAACAGTGCCACTATCACCACTTTGTCTTCTACTTAACAATTATTCCTAGTCAGTCTAGAAGTTCTTGAATAAACAAAAGAAACAAGAGATTGGAAAAGAAATAAAACTGCCACTCATAATGACATGATGGTATACATAAAAATTTCAAATAAATGTACAGATTACTAGAAATAATAAATTTTGCATGGTTGTTGAATAAAAAAATCAATGTACAAAAATCAGCTGTATTTCTCCATCAGCAAACACAAAATAAACTTTTAAAGATGCTTAAAAAATAATACTTTTACGGGCCGGCCCCGTGGCTTAGCGGTTAAATGCTCACGCTCCGCTGCTGGCGGCCCGGGTTCGGGTCCCGGGTGCGCACCGACGCACCGCTTCTCCGGCCATGCTGAGGCTGCGTCCCACATACAGCAACTAGAAGGATGTGGAACTATGACGTACAACTATCTACTGGGGCTTTGGGGGAAAAATAAATAAATAAATAAAATTAAAAAAAATAATACTTTTATGATATTGCCATAAAAATAGACACATAGACCAATGGAACAGAATAGAGAACCCAGAATTCAATGCCCAAACATGGTCAACTAATATTTGATAAGGGAGCTAGAAATGTCCAGTGGGAAAAGGATAGTTTCTTTAACAAATGGTGCTGGGAAAACTGATTAACCGCATGCAGAAGAATACAATTAAAACCCTATCTTATACCACTCACAAAAATTAACTCCAAATGGATCAAAGACTTAAACATAAGACCTGAAGCTGTAAAACTGCTAGAAGAAAACATAGGGAAGAGGCTCCTCGACATTGGTCTTGGCAATGATTTTGTGGATATCCCACCAAAACTGCAAACAACAAAAGAAAAATCAACAAATGGGACTACATCAAACTTAAAAGCTTCTGCCCAGCAAAAGAAACAACCAACAAAATCAGAAGGCTGGGAGAAAATTTTACAAACCATGTATCACATAAGGGGTTAAATATCCAAAATTTATAAAGAACTCATACAACCCAATAACATAATAGCAATCCAATTGAAAAATGGGCAAAGGACGAAGTAAACATTTGTCCAAAGTAGACATCCAAATGGCCAACACGTACATGAGAAGGAGCTCAATGTCACTAATCATCAGGGAAATGCAAATCAAAACCACAAAGAGCTATCACCTCACATCTACAAGTATGGTGATCATCAAAGAGACAAGAGATAATAAATGTTGGCAAGGATGTGAAAAAAGGGAACCCTTGTGTGCTGTTCATGGGAATTTAAATTGGTGTAGCCACTATGGAAAAGACAGTGGAGGTTCCTGAAAAAATTAAAAATAGGTACACTTCTGTGTATTTATCCAAAGAAAATGAAAAGACTAACTTGAAAAGATATATGCACCCCTATGATCATTGCAGCATCATTTATAATAGCCAAGATATGGAAACAACCTAAATGTGCATCAATAGATGAGTGGGTAAAGAAAATGTGGCATAGGCCAGCTGGGTGGCATAGTGGTTAAGTGCTTGCGCTCTGCCGTGGTGGCCCAAGGTTCGGATCCCAGACGCGCACCGATGCACCACTTGTCAAGCCACGTTGTAGCAGAGTCTCATATAAAGTGGAGGAAGATGGGCACGGATGTTAGCCCAGAGCCAGTCTTCCTCAGCAAAAGGAGGAGGATTGGCACATGTTAGCTCAGGGTTGATCTTGCTCACACACAAAAAATGGAAAGAAAATTTGGTATATATATATATATATATATATATACACAATGGAATGTTATTCAGCCATAAAAAAGAAAAATCTTGGGCCGGCCCCGTGGCTTAGCGTTTGAGTGCGTGCGTTCCGCTGCTGGCAGCCTGGGTTCGGATACCGGGCACGCACCGACGCACCGCTTCTCCGGCCATGCTGAGGCTGTGTCCCACATGCAGCAGCTGGAAGGATGTGTGACTATGACATACAACTATCTACTGGGGCTTTGGGGGGAAAATATAAATAAAATCTTAAAAAAAAATATTCTTGCCATTTGTAATGTCATGGATGGACCTTGAGGTCATTATGCTAAGTGAAATAACTGAGACAGAGAAAGACAAATACCATTTGATCTCAGTTATACATACAATCTGGCTCTGCAGTTTCTTGCCAAACTGCCACTGGCAGGCCGAGTTGAGTACTGGCTGTCTTTAGTGAATCCGAGGGAGTGACTTTCGGAACAGGCTTGTAACTGCAGTGTGTCTTGGAATTTATGTGTGAGAGAGCCTTAATTCCTAGAGCTGAGAGAGGTTCAGCACAGTCTCAGTTCCAGGAATGGAAGACAGGGATAGTTTGGCTCGGCTCTAGGTACAAGCCTCTAAGGGCTCTGCAGTTTCTTGCCAAACTGCCACTGGCAGGCCGAGTAGAGAATGGGTGCTCTTTATTGAATCCGAGGGCATGCCTCTTGGAAAGGCTTGTCGCTACACTGTGTTTTTGGAGGTGATGTGTGAGAGAGCCTTAACACATAGAGCTGAGGGAGGTTCTGCACCGTCTCAGTTTCCAGAGTGGAAGAGAAGGGTAGTTTGCTTCGGCTCTAGGGACAAGCCTCGAAGGGCTCTGCAGTCCTCTTGCCAAACTGCCACTGGAAGGCCGAGTACAGAAAGGTCATTCCATAGTGAATCTGAGGGCTTGCCTCTCGGAACAGGCTTGTAACTGCAGTGTGCCTTGGAATATATGTGTGAGAGAGCCTTAATTCCTAGAGCTGAGGGAGGTTCTCCACAGTCTCAGATCCAGAAATGGAAGACAATGATAGTTTGGCTCAGCTCTACGGACAAACCTCTAAAGGCTCTGCTGTTTCTTGCCAAACTGCCACTGACCAGCAGAGTAAAGAACTGGTGTTCTTTAGTAAATCTGAGGTCATGACTCTCGGACCAGGCTTGTAAGTTCAGTGCATCATGGAAGTTATGTGCGAGAGAGCCTTAAGACCTAGAGCTGAGGCAGGTTCTGTACAGACTCAGTTTCAACAATGGAAGACAGGAATAGTTTGGCTCAGCTCTAGGAGCAAGCCTGTAAGTGCTCTGCAGTCTTCCTGCCAAACTGCCACTGCCAGGCCAAGTGGAAAATGGGCGTTCTTTAATGAATCCGAGGACATGCCTCTCAGCAAAGGCTTGTAACTGCAGTATTAGTGGTGGCTGTGTGCCTTGATAGTTCTGGTGAATGGCTGAAATTCAGTGTTCAGATTATTCAATGTCATGATTTGGGATGTTCAAACAGAAATGGAGCCCCGTGTTCTGTGGCCAGATGGGAATTTATAGAGCTATCATGAAGCAAAATGCAAATTCATTATACAAAATTCAGTTGATTTTCTATATACCAACAAATAATTGGAATATGAAACAATACCATTAACAATACACACACACGCACAAAGAAATCCTCAAGTGTAAATCCAATAAAATATTTACAGATATCTGTGGAAAAAAATATGAGACACTCTTAGAAACAATAAAGGAAAAAATAAATCAATTGAGATATATTCCTTGCTCATGATCAAAAGTCACAATATTATTTAGATGTCAATTCTTCTTAAATTGATCTAAAGATCCAGTGCAATTCCAATAAAAATCTCACCAAGCTATTTTGTAGATATTGACCAATTCATTTGAAACCTTGAGTAGTCTAGACAATCCTGATGAAGAACAAATTGATGAACTCACACTTCTCAATTTCAAGATTAATTACAAAGTTAAGAGACTGTGATTTTTTCAATACTACAATAATCAAGAGACTGCGATATTTTAAAATGAATAGACACAGAGGTAAATGAAAAAGCATGGAAAGTCCACACATAGACCTCTGCAAATACAGACAACTTGACCTTTGTCAAGACAATAAATGCACTCCAACATAAAAAAAATTGTCTTTTAGTCTTTAGTCTTTTAGTCTCTAGTCATCATCAACCAGTGGTGATGATACAAAAGGACGACCCTATGGAAATAAGTGAACAAAGACACAAACTTTGCCCCTTAGACATAAATTTATTCAAAATCACTCATCAACTTAAATATAAAATGCAAAACTGTAAAAATCATACTGGGAAACATAGGAGAAAATCTTCATTATTTATAGTTTGATGATTAGTTTTCATATACAACACAAAAAGCACAATCCATGAAGAAAACAATTGATCATCTGGACTTGGTTAAATTTAAACTGTCCAATCTGGGAAAGACAACATTCACAGAGTGGAAAGGCAAGCTCCTGACTAGGAGAATACATTTGTAAAACACATATCTGAAGAAAGACTTGCATGCAAAATATTCAAAGAACCAGTCAAACTCTGCAACAAGAAAAGAAACTCCCCAAATTAAAATAAATAGACCAAAATATGAATAGACAAGTTACCAATAAAATATATATACATGGGAAATAAGCAAATATAAATTGCTCAACAACAAGAAATTTTTGGAAAATAAAATGCATTGTGCATTAAGAAAAAGCAAATTAAAACATCAATGAGATACTCTACTCTTCCAGTAGAATAGCTAAAAACCAAAAACTGACAAAAGCAATTAATGGTGAAGATGTGGGACAATAGCAAAGCTCATTCATTGCTGATAGGAATACGCACAGTACAACCTCTTAAGAAGACACCTTGCTAATTCTTCTGAGGCTTAGTACCACCATATGGTGCACCAATTGTGCACCAGTGTATTTCTCCAACTACCGTGAAAATACACATCCACACACAGGCCACTAAGAACACCTAAAAAGCAGCTTTATTCACAATGGCCAAAACCTAGAAGGAATAAAGATGTCCTTTAACAGGTGAATGACACCCAAGAGTGTGAAACTGGGTGAAGACACTTGAGGCAAACATGGGCTACAGGCACAGGATAAGGGAACACAGGAGTGCAGACAGGGGCTAGAGGAAGAGTAAATGAAAACACTGGTTGTCTAGATGGGCTGGAGGCACAGATAATGTAGACAAACACAAGCTGGCATGGACTGAAGCACAGCGGACAGGCACACTCAGGGATGGAAAGGGATGCAGACACATGGAGTGAAAGAGACGTGAGGTCTGGCATCAAATGTGGGCACAGGAGATAGAGACACTCGAGGAAAGATACATGCTGCAGGTAAGTGAGAGAATGACATTAGTTGTCTGACATGGGTTTTAGAGAGAGCAGATGGAGACTCTATGGGTTGGCCTGGGCTACAGGAACAAAGAATGGAGACTTTTGAGAGATGATATAGACTGAGGGGAGATAAAATGTTGACAATACAAAAGGGCAGACATGGGCTGCAGTTATATGAGATGGTGACACTGGACAGAAGATATGAGCTTCAGGTAGAGGGATGGAGACACACAAATGTTGGCATGGTGGCAGACTCATGGGCTGGAGACACTATGGGGCAGACATGGCTTGCAGCACAGAGTTTAGAAATATGCTAGAGAAGACAAGAGATACCAGCTACATCTGTGCTTAGAAGGCAATGGTGTGTGGCCTTAAATGAATGTATGAGTATGGAAGAAAGACAGGAAATCCACAATCTCAGCTTCTGTCTCAAGAATTAAAAGAGAATCACACTGGAAAAATACAGAATGGAAACAATAATAAAGATAAGAATCAATGAAATAGAAAAATACCAAGGAAACAAATCAGGCTAAAAGTTTTATTTGTGTTAATTAAGTTAATAAACCACTAGCAAAACTGATTAAGGAAAAGAAAAAGAAATGAAAGACAAATGACCGGTATCAGAAATCAAACAAGAAGTATTCTCTACAGAGTGCTTAGATCTTAACGAGATACAGCATTTTGTGAAATACTTAGGACTACGAATTAGACAACAAAGGTCAAAATTCACTTTATAAAAAACCAATATACTGAAACTAACACAGAAAAATAACATAAAATAGGAAAACTCACATATCTACTAAATAAATTGATTTGTTAAAACGTCAAGCCAACTAACCAACAAAAACAACAAACACTTTCCAGAAACAAAACTCTAGGTCTGGGATTATTAACTATTCCAGACAATAGAGAGAGGAAGGAAGGAAAGGTTCAGCTTCCAGATAAGACTGAACGCAAAGCTAATAGAGATTTTATTCACATTGAATACAGTACAAAGATGATTCTTTACCACACAAGACCTCTGAAGTCATCTTTCCACTATACTACCAAATAAATTGAACCTAGAGAAGAACTGGAGGAAAAAAGCACAACACTTATTAAATATTTTTAATGCAGTAAAGAAACTGAGGTTATCTAAACTGAAGAGGAAAATACTAATAGGTGACAATTACCATCTTTAATGTATGAAGAAGTCCATAGAAGGCTAAATTTATTTATTTATTTATTTAATAATTTAATCTATTTATTTTCCCCCAAAGCCCCAGTAGATAGTTGTATGTCATAGTTGCACATCCTTCTAGTTGCTGTATGTGGGATGCAGCCTCAGCATGGCCCGAGAAGTGGTGCGTCAGTGCGCACCCGGGATCCGAACCTGGGCCCCCAGCAGTGGAGTGCGTGCACTTAACCGCTAAGCCACGGGGCCGGCCCGAAGGCTAAATTTAAAAAGTGGATATAAAGTCGAAATTATTTAACTGAACACAAAGAAAAATTTTATTATATGGCAAAGTAATATAGCAGACAATCGACCAATCAATAAAAAACCAATTAATTAATGTATATCATTGATTAGAGATATTCATAATCAACAGAACTGGTTTCTGAAGGTTGTGGAGTCTTTGTCCCTGGATACTTCTCAGAAACAAACATTAAGCCATTTGTCCTGGATAGACTTTAGACCTTCTCCTGCTGGGGCTCAAGGCCCCTTCAAGTTTCTTCTGTAATTTTAATCTAATGCTAAATTAAATGAGAGAAGGCATGGTGAGGTCCAATATGAGTGTGCTCTTGGGGGTTCATTTGAGGAGTGGTGGAGAAACAATAAACACACCCGGGATGCCATAGGGTTCTGAGAAGCAGAGCAATAAAAGTCTGTAAAGGGCTTAAGACATATTAAGTCCTCAGTAAATAACCATTGTTATCACTAATAATTCATTTCCAATAGTGTAGATAAAAGAAAGTTGGCTATTCTGTCAAAAAAATCTTACTCAAAAATGTCTTAATTGACTGAGGATTAAATAATCAAAGCTGGCTTTGTTTTTAATGTTCTTTCCTAGCCAGTAGGGGTCGACGGAAGCAAACAAAGGAATTGGGCAACCCTTAGGAGAGTGTCGGGAGAAGAGGGAGAATCTCCCTCTGCCCTTTCCCTTAAGGTTCTTATGGCTGGCCAAATAATTAACAAGACAGGTTAGCAAGAGAAAACAATACCAAGTTTAATAACATGTATACACGGGAGAAAGCAGGGACACTGCGTTTCTCAACACAATAGCAGAAATTCTCATCTTAAATACCATGTTCAGCCAATGACAAAGGAGGATGTGGGGTGTGGGGGGAGTCAGTTACAGGAGATTACCACTAAAGCACAGTAAACAAGAGTAAGGTTATTATACAGCTTTAAGGCCTCACCTTCCACATTGATAAGCCTCTAGAAATGAGGCCATCCCCCTCTCTTCTCAAAACAGAGAGGGAGATACCTTTACAAATGGAGATTTCCCTTATAAATGTAAATGATTGTTTGCCAACTCCTCGCAGGGTCATCCAGAGAATGTGGCCAGAGAGACAGAACTTCTGATAAGAGGGGCTTGTTGGTACCTTTTCTATTGTAACCTCTATCCTACATTATCTTTACAGCCATCATGATAGATCTGTTCCAGGAAGGAGTTACTATGTCAAATTCTTTAGGCAGTTAGTGGGGGAGGTCAAATGTCCCTAGAGAAAGCAACCAAGGTAAAGAGATAGATTTCAGGGTGGCCAAATCTTGATCTCCCACAAGAGTCATGATGGTGCTCAGGGCAAGCTGCCCCAGGAAGCACCACTCTGGTATGCGGATTATTGCGAGCTGAAGACAATAAGGATATTTGACCTCCCCCACTAACTGCCTAGAGAATCTGGCATGGTGGCTCATTCCTGGAACAGATCTTCTATCATGATGGCTATAAAGATAATGTAAAATAGATGTTGCAATGGGAGGGGCACCAAGCCCCTTTTATCAAAAAACTCTATCTCTCCCTGACCAAATTATCAATAGATGACCCTGAAAAGAATTGTCCTTCTGCCCTCTGAAGTCCCAGGCCACTACCCACCCCTAACACGTTCCTTCACCTTTAGCTGCAATACTTAAGCAAGCAGCTTAGACAGAGGGAACAGTTGCTCATTTCTGAGTTTCTCCCATGTATACATGTTATTAAACTTGGTATTATTTTCTCCTGCTAACCTGTCTTGTTGATTATTTGGCCAGCCAGAAGAACCTTAAGGAAAAGGGCAGAGGGTGATTCTCCCTCTTCCCCCGACAGTTTTGGCGTAGTCGGCAGGATCCACACTGGCTGGCAAGTTGCCTTCTCTGGCTGGAAGACCTGCCTTCTCCCTAGACTACTGCAGATGATGAGATACGGGAACGCCTGACGAAAGCTGGCAAAAAGTAAGACTTCTTACCATGTCAGCCTCCCGGAATCTCTATCTGCGGAGTCCGGCGGAAGGAAATGGTGAGAATTTTTTCTCTTTCTAAATTTAGATTGGCAGGAGAAAATATTTGAGAAACTAGTTTCTTGGGCCTTTAGTGACTCTTGGTTTAAATTTGGTAGAGTACTCTTGGTTTTGATCTTGATCCCTTTTCCTCCCAGAGGTAGTCTCTGTTTTTCTCTTTTGTCTGTGTCTTTTGTCATAAGAAGGAAATACCATAGGGTAGGACGCAGGCATAGGCCCTATAAGCCTACTGTCCGGGCCGGCCCCACAGACTGGTGAGTTTGCGGGTCTCACCAGACCGGCGTCTACAAACTTTGCTGTGGGTTATTATGCACATGAAGTGAAGGTCATTGCCAAGGGCATCTTGGAAGCCAAAAAGGCCGCAAATTTGGTGGGCGCGGGTCGAGCAGTTAAGAGCCATTAGGGCGCTCGCCACTTTCAAAAGACTCCCGTGTCAGGATAAGTTGGGTCACGGAATGGAGTAGATGACACAGGTCCCCTGCCAACTGCAAGAAAATGTCCGTGCAATGACGAGGTACTCTGTAAAGCACACAGTCTCCAACCCCGCGGCACCTCCCCCTCTAGGTATTATTCTGGCTCCAAGAGACCTAAGGCGTCGCTAAAGCTGTCATTGTGCACAGAAAAAAAAAAAAAAAACAGGATGAGGTTTTTCCTTCTGTCTTGTTCTGTGTCCTGAGAAAACTTGGCTTTGTGACCAGTGAGAATATTCTCCTTGGTCTCCACCATACGGAAGGTGCATTTACCGGGGTGCACCTTGGTGGCCAGTCGAGTAGACTGGGGTTCCGAACTGTCTCTTTGTCCGGCTGTGCCAAGCTCTTAGGGGAGTTTGTCATAAAGGGCCCAGTCCATAAGGGCTTTTGTCGTCTTAACCTTCGTTGCTTGTTAGTGCTGGAAAAATCCCATTCCAGTATCGCCTGCCCAGTGTCACAGATTAGCGGGTCTGTGACTGGAGGCGTCCCACACTATTGTGGGAGACCGGAGACACCGTTTTCACTACACCATCCTTACCGCCTGTGCAACGAAGGTCTTTACTGTCTCTGAATATCTTTGGGAGTGAATTCTGTGGATCATGGGGGCTACATCATCTGCACCCTCACCAGGGACGCCTCTTGCGTCCATGGTAGATTTATTCTAAGCGTGGAAAGTTACCTCCGGGTCTTTCCTTAAAAAGGCTTATTGGTTCGAGTCACTATTGGAATAAATATACAAATGAAGATCCTACTCGTCAATGGGCAGACAACGGATCCTTTGAATTGAAAAAACTTCTAAATTGGGGGAAAAAATTTTTTTTGAGAGCTCTCACATAATTGTTTAATTGGTACCTAAGAAAAAAGGCCAAAAAAAAGGAAGGAAAAAATTTGACTAGCCTTAAGACCTTGACTCAGGTTACAATTGAATTGAGAACATGTAAAAGCGTAAGTGTTGATAAGATTATAAAGGTTGGCATGTTTGAGCTAATTTTATATAGAGGTTACATTAACTTTGCCTGAGTATGTTTTAAAATGTCTGACTGGGAATGCTTCCCTTGTCCAAAATTATAAGACCAAGACCTATTGATAAAAATTTTAATGATAACTATGTTTAAAGGTATAAGAGGTGATGAAATTTACATAAAATTTTGTAGAAAAAAACTGATGTTATTTCTATTACAGAACTGGTTAACAAAAATAGTAATTTAAATGATGGCTAATTTTATCTAATGTCTTATGAAGTCTTACAGGCAATCTAAATAATTATTGGGAACAAGTAAATAGTTGTGAAAAAGATAAATGTTGGATGAACTTTAAACAATAATTATGTGTTATGGTGGTTACAGCTTCCAAACTCTTTTTGGTGACCTAAAACTTTAGAGTTTTGCTGAATTTTATGATAAAAATTCTCTGAGTATCATCATTTCCAAATAAGATAAGATATTAGACATTGATTGCTAAATGTACATTTGTCTACTTTTGGCTTTTCATTACAGGAAAACTAAAAGGTGTTTTGGGTCTATTGGTAAACATGTGTTTTATTAAAAGATTGTACTATAAAGTAATGTGTTTCTAGAAGTTATGAAGTATTTATAAATTTTCCAAGCCACAAGATACTAATGTAAAAGAAAGTTTATAATTGTTTACTTAGTTTTTACTTACAAATTAAGGTTTCTAAGGGTTAAAATTTCTAATTAATATATGTGATTGAAGCTACTAAAAAAATTAAGAAAAATATGTCTGTGTACAAGGAAAGTAAGATGTATAAAGGTACAAAGAATGGAAATATTTTGTTTGGTTAAGAAAGATAAATTTGTCCTCAAGTACTAGAAGGGAAAAGAAAGACATGGGACAAATTCTGAATGTAAAAAGAAAGTTATAGAAGGTTTGTGGAAGAGCAATTCTGGAAAAGGAGTTTTTGCATGGTCAAGTTGGCTAAATTGAAATGAATTTAATTAAGTAAATGAGTTTTAATAGCAGAAGTAAGCTGGTGCAAAATTGAAATTTCTCGTAAAAGGATAATTTGCTTAAACTTGATAAAGAGGTTATAAAAGATTTTTCTTTCCCTTTGAGTAAGTCTACCTAAAAGACAGAGAAAAAAAAAAAAACCTGTTAAAATAATTTCCTACGTTCAAAAGACTGAGGTCTCTCTGTTAAGGCTTTTTGGACTGTTAATGCTATGTTTGCTTTGACTGTTTATATTTTTGACAAGCTCCCCCAAAATTCATATCTTAAAGTCTTTTTTTTAACTTTTATTTCTTTGAGAATTTTCAAAGGGCCTTGGAACTTCTCAAAGAAATTTGCTCTCTTCCTATAAGGGGAAAGATACTAAACTTATTAGGCTTATTCACTATGTTCAATTACATGGAAAGCATTGTCAGACAAGTGATGATAAGCCTGCTTAGGTGCGATTATGTGGGCAAATGTCATTGACATAGGTGTTTTAAAATTGTATAACATTACTGAAATTCTGATCTGTCCTGGTTATCAGTCATAATTCTGGTTATTATTATTTTAAAGTGTTGTATGTCACAAAATTAACCAAATTTCCTTGTCAATTGCCATTTTGAGGTCTTGTTGTTTACAGACTTATTTCTTTGCTATAATGCTTTTGCAAAATATGTTTCAACTTCAGAAAAATTCATGCAAAGGACTCTGATATTTACACTGGAATACAGGTTTCTGACAAACTTTCTGATCATAAAACTGAACTTGGTAAAAAAAAATTACAGAAATCTGATGGAGAAACTGACTTCATGAAGCTACTAACAAAAAGATTGGGATCAAAAATGGATTATACAGGACTGAATAAACTGATAAGGATGATTATAATTTTTATGATTTTTCGTTTGAAGTATTGCTGAATTTTTAATGTTTTGTTTTTTTCAGATTTAAGGAAAACTTTTTCTCTTTTCTCCTGAGCTAGCTATGACTTATAGCAATTTGGTAAATGATACTTTTGTAAGTAAAATTGAAATATTTATCTTATTCTCTCTACCTGATCCCTCGAATTTAAAAACTCTTAGTAAGTGAGTATTGTTGTTTTCATGGCAATATAGTTATTTGCATAAGTTCAATAAGAATCTATTCTCCTTATAACAGGACACAATTGGAAACACTGGGTCTATTACCAAGGTTGTGACTGGAACATCATATTTGCAATATAACCATACAGCTTTTGAGGAATGAAGATTGGACTTTATGGAATAAAGCCACGTGGAAATATTGGCCTGGTACCTTTATGTTCCAAGCAGCACTTACTAGGATAAGTAAAGAATGTCACTTATCTGGCAGGTACAAGGAAACTCGAAATATTTGGGGGAACCTCGGAAGAGAGGAATTCACCCAAATCTGTAGGTATTGCAGACAAAGTCTGATGACAAAATCCTTGGCTTGGCTTTCCTGGCCTCGAGAGGCTTTTGAAGTTCAATCTGAGATTCCTTATATAAAAAGTTCCAGCAAAGCAGATTTAAAAGAGCCTATGTAATCAATTGCTATTCTTGCCGTACTTATGTAAATAATTGGGCCAACTCTATTAGAACTAGACTTATTTTGCAAACTAGTTAGTTTTAATTTGGCTATCTTAATGAAAATGAGGGTGATTTTAGAGAGAAAAAAATTATATTTCAGTAAAAACTATTTCAGTATAAATTTGCGGATATTAGATCCTAGTTTTGTTAATTGTCTTTTGAGGTTTTTGTTTTATATCTGTTGACGGGACTAGATCCTGATTTCTTCTAGTCTCCTGAAATATCTGGCTACAGATGTCCAAACAACCTTTTTTGATTTTTTCCATCATTTTCATTTGAAATCACTGAAAACTGAACCTGCCCTTTTGCCTGAAGCCTTACAAACTGAAGCTGATGGACTTGATACAAACTTAAGAGATTACTTGATGACATCATCAGAGACATTTTAAACTGCAAAAGATGCTTTGACGCTGACATCTAAAATTCTTCTTCACTGGCTGTCCTCTGAACTCAAAAACTGCTTTGCAACTTGCTCCAACCATTAACCTTGTTTTTCTTTTGCTTACATGGAAATGCTTCTATTAAATACTTGATTGCTTGCTTCCATAGTATAGGCGTAACCTTGAGAGCCCACCTGCATCACCACCTTCCAAAATGAACTTAATTGAACTGATCTATTATCAGGACTAAGAAATGTGTTCAGTGAGATGAAACAATCTACCAACTCAGCTTCTGTACTATGAAACTTCTTTAAGTTTCAAAAGGACTGTGAAACTTGTAGTTTCAAAGGCGGGACTGTGGGAGATCAAGATTTGGCCACCCTGAAATCTATCTCTTTACCTTGGTTGTTTTCTCTAGGGACATTTGACCTCCCCCACTAACTGCCTAAAGAATTTGACATGGTGGCTCCTTCCTGGAACAGATCTATCATGATGGCTGTAAAGATAACGTAGGGTAAATGTTACAATAGGAAAGGCACCAACAAGCCCCTCTTATCAGAAGTTCTGTCTCTCTGGCCACATTCTCTGGATGAAGAATCATTTACATTTATACAGGAAATCTCCATTTGTGAAGGTATCTCCCTCTCTGTTTGGGGGATGAGCTCATTTCTAGTGACTTATCACTGTGGAAGGTGAGGCCTTGAGCTACATAATAAACCTTACTCTTGTTTACTGTGCTTTAGTGGTAATCTCCTGTAACTGACTCCCCCCACCCCTAAAATCCTCCTTTGTCATTGGCTGAAAATGATATTTAAGACGAGAATTTCTGCTATTGTGTTGAGAAACGCAGTGTCCCTGCTTTCTCCCATGTATACATGTTATTAAACTTGGTATTATTTTCTCCTGCTAACCTGTCTTGTTAATTATTTGGCGAGCCATAAGAACCTTAAGGAAAAGAGCAGAGGGAGATTCTCCCTCTTCCCCCGACACAGGCAAAAATATAAAAAGCCATTCATCATTTTATCTTTGTTAAAAAATCAAGTAAATCTTATGTCGGGGGAAGAGATATCTTTACAAATGGAGATTTCCCTTATAAATGTAAATGATTGTCTGGCAACTCCTCGCAGAGGCAGGGTCATCTAGAGAATGTGGCCAGAGAGACAGAACTTCTGAAGTGGAGTTCTCTGAACTTAACCACTAGGCCATGGGACTGGCCCATCTCTAATTGTTTTGAAGATGTTACTAGATATGCAGTTGAAGTTTCACTATGATCTCTGGATTTCCTTGCTGCTCCTTTAGTCCCTCACTTCAGTGTATGTGTTTTTTGCTCCATCTTTCATGCTAGAGAAATTCCTCAAATATCAAGTGGTCCTTGGCTACCTGTTCGTATGTTTGTGATGGGAAGAAAACAGCTGAGTAGGATCTCTGCGGGCCTGATGGAGCCTGTGAACGTCTGGACTCAATGTTTCTTCAGGGGTGTTGAGTGTTGAACTAGTAACAGGCAAACAATGTTGGTGCCCACACTGATCTCTAACAACGTACTTATTCCACACATTCCCACAATGACAGACATCCTCTGAACATGTGGAAATGCTGACAACACACACCCACACCACATACACACTATTTGCAAATGACCAGCAGCATTCAGACTGTAAACTACACGATAATGAACACTGATACTCAGAAGACACACACAAACACAGACACATACAGACCACTCACTGTCTCAGAGACCACAGTGACTTGAACTCTCTAAACACACACAGACATCAACAAAACACACTTTCACATAGATGCCATAATAGCCATGCACCCTGTGACCATACAGAATTGCTGAACACACACACATCCACACAAGGAACGTGGTCGTGCACGAGTGGGCTTGATCAGGAGTTTTTTCACACCTCAGCATCAACATGGACACCCCGGGGCAAGAGGGAGAGGCAGAGGGCACAGGGAAAAAATGTGGGGAGCAGTCAGGAGGCACTTGCATAAAGCAAATATGATACCTGCAAAGCTGGTTGCTAAATGACATACGACTCAAGGGTATGAGGACCCAAGAGAATCTGAAATGGTACAAAGGAGGTGACTGATACAAACCCATCACAAGATATTTAAATGTAAAGAACAGTGATATTTTAAGAGACACTGAAGAGGGGCCGGCCCCGTGGCTTAGCGGTTGAGTGCGCGCGCTCCGCTGCTGGCGGCCCGGGTTCGGATCCTGGGCCCGCGAGGCACTGCTTCTCTGGCCATGCGGAGGCTGCGTCCCACATACAGCAACTAGAAGGATGTGCAGCTATGACATACAGCTATCTACTGGGGCTTTGGGGGGAAAATAAATAAAATCTAAAAAAAAAAAAAAAAAGAGGCACTGAAGAGAGTGCAGCAAAGCTTAGATATAATTCTAAACAATGAATGACATGGAATTCTGGCCAAGGAACAGCCATTATTGCTGTTAAAATTCCTATTTAAATGTTTCTTATAAAATTATAGAAATGCACCTTGAAAAATGACAAATATTCATTGGTTTAAAATATTTAAAACATTTCAGGATAAAATGACTGCAGGTTCCACTTTTATTGAGTAGCTTTTCCTGGACAGCTATAAAAGCTGAACAAAGCACACAGAACGGCTGTTTGAAGGGTTGTAGAAAATCCTGTGCAGACAGGACTTGAGGGTCTATAATCTCTGAGACGAGGGAAGCACAAGATTGTGAGCACCAACTCCATGTGGCTTCTTCCCTAAGGCATTTGCTATTTCAACAGTGAAAGAAGAGAGTCTGAGCAGAAAGAGGAGGAAAAATGAACTGAAATTTGGTTCCAGCCAAGTCCAGTAACTTCTTTTTTTTTTTTAAGATTTTATTTATTTATTTATTTTCCCCCCAAAGCCCCAGTAGATAGTTGTATGTCATAGCTGTACATCTTTCTAGTTGCTCTATGTGGGTCGAGGCCTCAGCATGGACGGAGAAGCAGTGCGTCGGTTCCCCTCCCGGATCCGAACCCAGGCCGCCAGCAGTGGAGTGTGCACACTTAACCGCAAAGTCACGGGGCTGTCCCTAATTCCAGTAACTTCTGCTTCAAGTCAGATGTGGTAAAGGCAGAGCAACAATTAAACATTGATTTAATAAATACTGTATGTTTGAAAAAATACCAAAGGGATGTGGAAGCAAACAGGACTAGATGAAATAAAATTTCAAAAAGGAAAGAGTCTTTTTAGGTGAGATTGCCACACAGGTTCTCACCCAGGGGAATTTGCTTAATCGGGACTCTGATAATCCGACCTGTCTTACCAGAAGACAATTGTAAGTACAGTCTATCATAATTGATCTATGTTAGCTTTCAAATATTACAAGTTTTGTTTGGCTGTTAATTTTTACTGCCTCCACTAGGAGACTCTATGAAAGGAAAGACATTGTATCATCTGCCACGTGATCTCCAGAACATTCTTCAGTTTGGGCTGTATGAATTCTATAAATATTTGTTAATTGTTGCTTTCATGAATGCTATGGACTGAATGTCTATGTAATCCAATTTCATATGTTCAAATCCTAATCCCCGACGTGAAGGTATTTGGAATTGGGGCCTTTGGGATTTAATTAGCTTAGATGAGGCCATGAGTGTGAAGCCCCCATGATGGGATTAGTGCCCTTACAAGGAGATGGAGGGCTAGAGCTCTCTCTGCCAGATGAGGGTAGAGCAAGCTGCTGTCCTTCTGCAAAACAGGAAGAGAGCTGTCACCAATAGCAAGTCAGCTTGAACCTAGATCTTGAACATCCCAGTCTTCAGAACTGTGAGGAATGCACTTCTGTTGTTAAGAGTGTCCAGTCTAGGGATGGCACGGTGGTGCAGTGGCTAAGTGTGGGTGCTCCGCTTCGGTGGCCCCAGGGTTCACAGGTTCAGATCCCGGTCACGCACCGATGTACTTCTTCTCAAACCATGCTGTGCCGGCATCCCATATAAAAAGTAGAGGAAGGTGGGCACAGACGTTAGCCCAGGGCCAATCTTCCTCAGCAAAAAAGAGGAGGATTGGCATCAGATGTTAGCTCAGGGCTGATCTTCCTCACGCACACACACACACAAAACCCAAAAATGCCCAGTCTAGGGGTCTGCCCCATGGCCTAGTGTTTAAGTTCAGTGAGCTCCTCTTTGGTGGCCTGGGTTCGGTTCCTGGACACAGACCTATACCACTCATCAGCAGCCATGCTGTGGGCATGACCCACACACAAAATAGAGGAAGACTGGCACGGATGTTAGCTCATGGTGAATCTTCCTCAGCAAAAATATAAATAAATAAAGTGCCCAGTCTATGATATTTTTGTTACAGCATCCCATACTGACTAGGACACTGACTGTGTGAATAAGTTCATTTAGATTGACGATCCTTCTTCTACATGATACGTTATTGCCAATGATTCCTAAATTGGTGTGAGTCAAATTTCCCTTAAGGATCATAAAGATGTTAAGGCCCTTCTCCCTAGATATGCACATATTGATACACATGAAAACATGCATCAAGTGCTTTATTGACACCTTAGTCTCACACCTGATCCCATTGGCCTTCAGTGAACCTCAGTGTTACAGTCAGTGTATTCCCCAAAGGGCAATAAAGGAAAGTCCCTGGACTGAAAAGGAGTCGGTATCTATCGTGCAGCTCCTGTCCTCTGCCCAGTCAGCTCCAGGGCAGGGTCAATTTACAAGATGGGCTTTCCTCCAGGCAGCTCTGTGTTTCTCCCAGCCTGTTCTCATTTAGGATGATCTCACCAGGAGGAATGAGTGGAAATTTGGAGGGAAGAGCTACAGAAGGCGTCTCCCAGGGGAAATTCTTTGTGGTTACATGACCTAGAATATGGACACCTGGCTGCTCTAAGGTGTCCTGAAAATGGAACCCTTCTCACGTCTGTAATATCCTTCCATGTCCTCTTTCCCTACCATCTCTCTGTTCTTGGTGGAAAAATTCCCTTGGCAATGACAATAAAAGAATGAAAGTAGGGAATGGCCCATTTCTAGTCTCAGAATTCTGTGAAATTTTACTGCCTATCCCCAGTCTCCCAGGACTGACACTCTTTTTATTCTTTTAAGATTAGATTACATTTTAATCTCCTTTAATCATAGTTTTCTCTCATTCTTGTTATGTATATACATGTTCTAATACATAATATTGAAAACATTATTTTTGGCCCTACAATTTCCAGATTCACTCATAGTTATTTTCTGATGGATGCATGCCTTTGTAATTATGTTTATAACTCCATTAACTATAG
Organism: Diceros bicornis minor; assembly: GCF_020826845.1. Lineage (NCBI taxonomy): Eukaryota > Metazoa > Chordata > Mammalia > Perissodactyla > Rhinocerotidae > Diceros > Diceros bicornis. The sequence continues at coordinate 2,280,168 of NC_080763.1, read as the reverse complement.
AAATTGACTAAATGATGAGTAGTAATGTACTAATACAGGAAAATGGCCCATTTTTATTCAACAGAAAGTTTCATGTTTTCATCAAGACAAATACATGAATACTTAATTGTTCAGCAAAAACTCTTACTGTGTACATGTAAGCAATTATAATTCTAGTGGAGTTGGTTTACCTTGTCGATTATTCCTTGTTTCCGAATTGTGCATTCAGCATTTCCATGAACACTTTAGAATCCTGCATCTTTATCCTACCATTTTATTTTTTTATTTTAATTTTTTATTATAATTTTTATTTATTTTCCCCCAAAGCCCCAGTAGATAGTTGTATGTCATAGCTGCACATCCTTCTAGTTGCTGTATGTGGGACACGGCCTCAGCATGGCTGGAGAAGCAGTGCGTCGGTGCGTGCCTGGGATTCGAACCCAGGCCGCCAGCAGCTGAACGCGCCCACTTAACCACTCAGCGACGGGGCCGGCCCTATCCTACCATATTAAATACTAGCCATCGACAAAAGTCCACATTACTCGTTCAGTTGTGTGCTAGTGGATGCTTTGTAGGGTGTCTTCCCAGGTACGTTTTCACATGGTCATCAACAAAAGTCCACATTACTTGTTCAGTTGTGTGCTAATGGGTCCTTCGTAAGGTGTCTTCCCGGGTACGTTTTCCAATGTGAACTCCAGCTGATGGCCTTGTGACACTGATATAAATACTGGTGTCTCCACAGATCATGGGGCCAATGATGTGTGGTCCTTTACGGAGTCATATATAACCTAATACTTTTCATTCAATTAGTGTAAGGAATGCTATGGAAAGTAGATTGGGGACAATTAATAAAAGACGATTGATTATGAACATGCTATTAGGGAGAAAAAATGAACCTCTAGGTATAAAGGTTTACTTTTTATTCAATTAATCAGTCACCCTAACAAACCCCGTTTATAGGCAGGTCTATATATATATATATATTAGATTAAGAATATATCATCTATTAGTTTGAATGTTCTTTTGTAAAGTGTGCCTTGTTTCTCTTGCCCTTTCGTACTGGGAGAAATATGGAATAGCTAGAAACTTACCGGATTACTCTGATCTGAACTCAGATCGCGTAGGGCTTGAATCATTCAACAAATGAGTGATTAATGGCGGCTACACTACTGGGATCTCCTGATCCAACATCACAATCATGCACCCTATTGTGGATATGGACTGTAGAATAGGACTGTGCTGTTATCCCGAGGCTAACTTGTTCTGTTGATCAATATTTTGGATCAATATGTGACAAAATGTTCTGACTAGCTGGTCTAGATTTTAATCACTCAGAGGTTATTTTCTTCTCTGAGGTCACCCCAACCAAAATTGTTAGTCCATTTAAGTTTTGTTATCCCTTCATTTGGCTTACCTTTTTTTTTTGAATTAATTGAAGCTTCATAGGGTCTTCTCATCTTATTTTGTCATTCCTGCCTCTTCAGGGAAAGGTCAATTTCACTGATTAAAAGTAACAGAGAGTAAAACCCTCGAGTCCGTTCATACAAGTCCTCATTTAGACAACAAATGATGATGCTGTCTTTGCAGGGTCCAGTCACTGTGGCCTTTACACTGTGTCACTGGGCAAGCAGTGCCTGTAACACCAGAAATGCCAGAGGAGATGCTTTTGGTAAACAGGTGGGGGCTGTGTTTGCCGAGTTTCTTTTACTTTTTTAAATCTTTCCTTGAATACCTACCTGTGTTGGGTTAACAATTAATGTAATAAATAATCGTTGGGTTGAATTTATTTTATTGTTAACTTTCGGTGATTATCTGTTCTAAGATTGTGCAAGGAGAAATAATTCTTGTTCCTCATAGTAACTGTAGTACTTTTATGAATTAATAGATTAATGCAGCATTAGATTAGGAGTTAGTTTCTGTGATTGAAATTAAGAGAAGTATATTGTTGAACCTAAAAGCTTTCTTAATTGGTAGCTGAATTTAGGCCAACTAGGGTATTGTTTGTACTCCTTCTCTAAGGAAGGTTGTATCCTGTATCTAAAAGGCTGTATCTCTTTAGAGTTGGGTCTGGGGAAGGCAGGAGTCTGAACAAGTGTGGACCTGGCTCTGACCCAGAGGGATGAGCAAGAGACACAGGGCACCTCCTGCCACACACAGCCGCAGCAGACATCACCCATCAGTCACGACATGCTTGGCTGCAGAGCCCAGAGAGCCCCCAGTCCTCAACAATGTGCACTCCAAAGCCACTCCTGGGCAGAGCAGGGGACTGTGATGAACCCATTTGCCATCCCAGCTCCCCTAAGACGTGCTCCAGGCCTCCTCTCCCCACTTACTCCACCAGCTCCTCACTGTCCTCAGGACTCAGGCCTTCAAGCCGCCAGCAGGCTGCTCCAGCACTTCTCCTTCCTTACCATCGCCTCCCCTCTCTGCTCCCACTCTAGTTCAAGGGCAAGTTACCTGTGGCTCCTGAGTGCTGCTTCTTGGCCTGGAAGGGCCCTTCCTTCACCCCATCCACCCTGTGCACTCCTACTTACGCTTCAAGACTCGATTCCAGTGATGCCTCCTCAGGAAGCCCTCCCTGACACTCCATCTCCCCAGGCCTGCTCTGGGCCACCACTCTGCCTTCTGTCCATGTCTGTCACTGCATGGAACCTTGCTGGACCCGGTTATCTGGTCTTCACGTGTACCCCAGCCCATCAGGTGGGAAGGAAATTCTTAGCCTCAGGGCAATGGAGCAGACTCCTGGACTGTGGTGACACTGCCCATCTCAGCAGAGGTCATTCTTTGGGCCTCTTCCAGCTTTGGCCCATTGCATCTCCGCTGGAGCCAGGACACAGGGAGGCTGGTTCTGGGCTCAGCAGATCACAGGGTGGGCCTGGGAAAAGGCACAGGGGCCCACACACAGAGACTCGGGACAAAAGTCCAAGTCGACGATACCCTTGCTAAGGGCAGCAGGGGCCAAAGGCAACTGCACAGGCCGCAGGACGTGCTGGCGAGCTTTTCATCTGCTCAGAGAGTCCCAGGGCTGGATAGAAGGAACTCAGGAGGCCCATCTGAGGTGGAGGTCACCTCGGGGGCATGCAAGCAAAAGCTGAGGGTCCCAAACAAGTGGAATCTGAAGAGGTGACCCTCAAACTCCTTGCGGTTCTAACGTCTCTGAGTTGGAAGTCAGTCCCCTCAGTCACAGCCTCTAGCTGCCCCCTCACAGGGCTGTGCCTCTCAAACACCGCTCCCAAGGAGAGTGGAGGCTGAGGCTGAAGGGAACCTCCTACCCGTGAGAACCGCTGTGATCACAGCCTCCTGCAAGGGGCTAAGAATGATGAGCAAGGGACAGAGGGATTGACCCACACGACTTCCCCTCGGATGCTGAACATGCTTGTGATTCATGGGGCCAATCAGTATCTGTCCTCCTCCTCCACTCCTGTCTCCCCAAAAGGTCATGTCAGTGTTTACTATGACATCCACAGACACATCAAGGGCATCTGGGAAGAGTCATGTGTACATCTGGAGAGAAGGGAACTGTGAAATCCAGTAATATCTGCATCCATGTGTGCAGATACCGACATCTACATACAGCTGTCACATTCCTCCAGCAGCCCTGGAATACTCCACAATCATGTTGGCAGCTTTTGGCACATGGTAGCCAAACCAACTGGTGATGTCCCCAAGTGCCACCACTGCTGGGGCCTACCTTGATATTGGGGGGAGGCAGGGTGCCATGCCCCATTTCACAAAGTCTGGCTGGTGTCCAGGAGGGTCTCACAGCCTTCGACAATCATGCCCTCCATGGCTATGTTTTCCTGGATGCTCTCTGTCTCCTTTACTTCATTGTGCATTATCCTATCAGGACAGAAAATGTCAGAGACAGGCTGCCCCCATCTCTCAGGGAGAAGGGAATGCCAGGCCTCTGGCCAGACCTAGGAAGAAGGCCTGGCACCCAGCATTCTCAGGTGGAGCCTGTGGTCACAAATGGGGAGAGAACATTCATACTGAATGCCCACTCTGCTGGGCACTCTATGGGCATGATCTCACATCATCCTTCTGACAGCCCAAGGAGACAGGTGTTGGAAATGGAAATGGAGATTAATAGGTAGAAAGCAGGTCTGATTTAAAAGTCTGAACCACGTGGAACAGAGATGGCAAAACTGGAAGGACAGGAGGACAGGAAACAACCTTTCTTCATTACTCTGCCCCCCACACCACTACTGGCCTTATCTCCATCCATATAACTCCACCCACCCATCCTGCCTCAGGGCCTTTGCACTTACTGTCTCCACCCCTCCCCCAATGCACGTTATACAGTTGCTTCCTTAATGTTCAGGTCCTGGAATGGCTTAGTTTTGGAGCACCTGGCAATCCAGCTGGCTCAGGGAAAGTCTGACTCCAGTAGGCTCCAGCACATCTGGTGGGAGCAAGACACACCTTGCCCCTTAATCTGAGAATAAGGACAACTCTCCTATTTGTCCTGTTATGACTGCCGCAACACCCCTCCTCCAGGAGGTGGCGCCATTTAACTGCTTTTTAAAAATAGCATTGGTGGTGGGGCTGGCCCCGTGGCTTAGCGGTTAAATGCGCACGCTCCGCTACTGGCGGCCTGGGTTTGGATCCCGGGCGCGCACTGACACGTCGCTTTTCCGGCCATGCTGAGGCCACGTCCCACTTACAGCAACTACAAGGATGTGCAACTATGACATACAACTATCTACTGGGGTTTTGGGGAAAAAAAGGAGGATTGGCAATAAATGTTATCTCAGAGCCTGTCTTCCTCAGCCAAAAAAAAAAAAAAAAGGATTAGCGTGGATGTTAGCTCAGGGCTGATCTTCCTCACACAAAAAAAATAGCATTGGTGGGAAAAGAGATCTGTGAGTTGCCAACTTTGCTAAGAGCCTTGGTGGGTTTTCAGGAGTCTTAGGAAGATAGTAATTTTGTGGGGAGGAGCATCTGGAGAAAGTACCCCACTTACTCCAAGAAAAGCACAAACCTCTTATTTGTCTGCTGATGCCTCAAATTCTACAACCATGACCAGATCACCAAGAGGGCTGCTTAATATGCATGGCTTCCAAAGTTCTCTAGTAGACACTGTCCAATTTAACCCTCCCAGCAAAGAGAGATGATACTGGTGGAGCTGGATCGGTGATTAACGAACTCAGCGATGAGCAAATTACTGGGCCCCTCTGACCATCAGTTTGCTCACCTGTAGAATGTCGGAGTGAGGATGGAAGAGAATGCATTTCATGTGCTGACCTCAGGCCCAGCACACGGCAGGTGCTTGAGTAAAGGGCTGTGACCACTGTTGCTAGTATCACTGGTTGCAAGGGTGTTATTATCCAACTATTATTACCCGTTGTTTTCTGGCTATCAGACTGTGGCATGGAGACGGGGTCGCTTCCTTAGGAGCCTCAGTCCCTCCTTCCCAGCAATGCTCTTCTCAGCAGCCCAGTCCCTAGCCCTCTTTTGGAAGGGATCGGGCACAGGGAGGCACTTTTCAAGGATATGCTAGTTCCCTGGATAGGGATTCATTTTTGGAAGTTAGCAAAGGTAAGCAGAACCATTTCTTTTGACGAGGGTGGGGATTTTGCTGAGGAGGGCTGTATTTGCTACAAACAAGGGGGCGATCCCACAGTAGCAACACTAGTTTCACTGTTAGACAAGTGCCAGCTGCAGCTGCTCAGGACTCCTGCCAGCCCCGGCTGGGGTTTGTGCTGAGAGCCACACCGTCCACGCAGCTGGGGAGGAGTTCCCTGGGCCGCAGGTTCCCGGGGGAACTGGAAGTGACCACCTGGGTTACATTGAGCCCAAGAGATGTGGTTCAGGAGAAAAAGTGGGACGAAGGCCAGAGGTAGGAAAGAGCCAGCCCCAGGGGAGGAGTGTTTCTGAGCACAGCCAGGGAGGATAGGTTATCTGATGGCTTCCTGCCGGGCTGGGAGCTTTCCTCAGTCCCCCAAGGGAGAGAGAGAGGAGGATGAAAGGGCTGCTGTCAGGGCGATAGGAAAACCGTCTTCTGTGCCACTAGGGCTGTGCTCAGGCCAGGTGCAGGAGATCAGGTAGGACAAAGGATGAGTAGGCTTTGGGAAAGGGGATCAGGGTCTTGGGAAAAATGCCTTGGCACCCATGTGACTTCCTCGCCCCTGCCTGCACCGGGACAAGCCATCCCGCAGTGACGAGGAGCCTCATTGGAGCCCCAAGTCTTCTCCTTGGGGAAGTGTGCAGGATTTGGCTCCTTGGGGCACAAGAGGACTGGGGTCTCCACCCCACAATGGTTTTTGTTAGTCTGCAATCACGCTCTGATTACATCTGCTCCCTGAATGACCCTCCACTCCGGGGCCTGTGCCCTGCCCTGGTCCAGCCTGGTCCTCCCTCTGCCCACCTGGGAACCGTGTCCCTACTGGCTGCCTTTTGGTGGACTCAGGAAGCCATTTAGGGCACTGAGCAGGGCTGGAGACTGGACCCCACATGCTGCAGACTGACCTTTGCAGCTTCTGGCAGCCTATCTCTGAGTACCAGGCTGCTCATCATCTCTTGGCCTCCATAACGTGCCGACCCCAGGGCTCAGCTCTTGGTGTGCATCTCGTTCCTGCCTAAACTCACTCCCTTGGTGATCTCACCAGTCTTGTGACTTTAAATACCATCTCCGAGCTGATGGCTCCTAAATGGCTCGCTCCCTTACACTCCAGACTCAAACGTCCTCCTCCCTTCTTGTCCTCTCCACCACTGTTGTCCATCTCAAGCTCAACATGCCCCCAGTCAAGCTCCAATGAAACAAGAAAGACTCCCCCTCCACACCTGCCCCTCCTGTACCTTTCTCTATCTCGGTTAGCAGCAACTCCAACCTTCTGCTTGCTCAGCCAAAAACTCTGGAATCACCCTTGACTCCTATCTTCTCTCTCCTCACATCTAATGCATCAGAAACTCCTGTTGGTTCCATCTTCAAAACACACCCCGAATCTGAACCTCCTCCTCACCTCCACTGTCACCACCTGGTGCTGGCCACCGTCAGCTGCTGCCTGGGCTGTTGTAGGCGCCTCCTCCCTGGTCTCTCTGCTTCTGCCCCGGCAGAGGAAGGTTCCCCCTTGACTTTGAGGACTGAAAGAGGGGCAATGGAGGGGCCTTGACCAGAGGGCTGGGGCCTCTGACACTGGACAAATCATGGGATTCTCCACCCATGACGATGCCTGCTGTTGACTGCAGCCTAAGACACATGAAGGCCCATCACCCAGGACACCGTCTGGGGCTCCTATACCACAGGTTGTGAGACACTGACACTGGAGAACAGAGGAAGTTGGCAGAGTGCCTGCGAGTCCCCTGGCAGATCCCTGTCCTGGCAGATGGGCCTTATGTGAGTGCCCAGGACCCTTCCTCGAACCACAACTGTGCCAGGGACAGCACACCACCCACACCATCCCACCAACTGCCCCCTGGGCTTGAGCTGTGAACTCAGATTCCTCTGAGGAACCTGCTTCCAGGTGAGGCAAGCTGGGGTCCCCCAACCCCCACCCCTTGAGATCTTAACCTGAACATGAGATTTTACCATCTGGGGCCCAACAAACTCTCTCTGGGGAGCATCCTCAGCCCTGGTCTTTCCACTGGTGGGGGCACCCAAGTGCCGGGCTCACACAAACAGCACCCCCAGTTTAGCCCTGGCGTCGTCCAGGCTGTTGGCTTGATGTGCTCGTGAAAAGTGGGCCAGGAGCTCGTGCAGTGTCAGAGTGTGCCTGGGAATCTGCAGCAGGCAGAGGCAGGGGGACAGGGACAGAGGAAAGGATGGGGAAGGACAGGGAGACAGATGCAAGGAGAGACAGTGATGAAGCAAGTCAGAGAGAAAGCAGTAATGTAGAGAGGGAGAGAGAGACAAAGTGGATGGAGAATGGTTCTCGCAGCTCCCAGCACTCCCACCAGCAGGGTTGAAGATGGACACTCACAGCACTTCTGATCTCAGACTCTAACGTGGAGGCTCTTCCAGGGTCTTGTCTGGGCCAAGAGCCCAGAGCTTGAGGCTCTAAGCCGGCAGGAGGAAGGGCCTGGAGGTGGGCTCAGGACCAGGAGCTCCCACTCACCTTCCCACACTGCCTGCTCTGTGGAGCTGGACAGGCCTACAGTCAGCTGGGTCAGGGTCTGGCTCTAACCCCATTCTCCAGGCAGCCCAGAGCTGGGGTCTGTTATGGCCTGGGCCCTCCCGGCCATGGCCCCCCGCTGCCCCCTTCTGTCCCAAGCTGTGGCTTCCTCCCTGCTGGGGCCCTCACTGCCGTGGCCCCCCAGCAGGCTTCCCAGGCATGCGCCCTCAAGGACAGGGCTAGGTGCCAGGTGGAACATGGGGTCAGTGAGGAAGGCCTCCAGCACCCTCTCCTTGCAGTCAGTTTGGCCTCATAGTGATTCAGCAGCTTGTTAAAGTCACTGTTCTGCTTGCAGTGGGCCAGGATCTGCAGGCTGTACTTGTGGCTGGAGACCAACTCCTGATAGAAATTGACCATGGGCAGCAGGATGGCCAACAGGTCTGCTCGGTGGGATACCCCACAAACCCTCGGTCACCCAGCCCTACCCACAGAGGTCAGGGCCAGGCTCAGACCTCCCACCCAAAGACACCCTTGCCTTTGGGGATGACTCTGGCACCACTGCCCTATCCAGGGCCAGATAGGTGGCCCCAGGCTTCAGGACAACAGAGTCACAGATCTTTATAGAGATGGGGCCCTGTCTAGTCTGACATCTGTGTATCGGAATGTCGGAGAGGGCTGTTGTGGGTGCTGTGGTGTGCCTCGCCGCCTGAAGGGTCTGAAGGGCCACGTGCTCCGGAGCTTTGGGGGGGTTGGCTGAGACCTCTGTGGTAACTGAATTGCAGCTCCACATCCCCCTCAGCCCTGGCTCCCACAAGAGGCCTCCCTCCCATAGTGCCCCACCAGTGACGGAAGTGACCCATCCGAGGTCATAAGGTGAGTCAGTAGCTGGTCTGGAACCAGGTCTCCTGAGTCCACCATTCCAGGGCTTCCCCCATATGACATGCCCTCCCGAGTCACATCCCTTCAGCTGTCTGTCCCTTTATCCATGTGTCCCTGTCCTTCCACACCTTCCCAGGTTCAGCAAGGTGTGTCTGCTGCTGGCCCGCTCTGCCCCAACCTCCTAGATATACGATATCCTGCCTTCCAGCCCCCAAAATTCCAGCCAATCTCCCCAAACCTGCCCTTCAATACTTGATTGGCAGGGATAGGCCCTCTGAAACCTCTGCTTATAAACTCCATTAAAAAAGAAAAATGTGCCTCCTTTGCGATAAACTCCAAGTGGGAGCTTACACAGGGCATTCCACTACCGAAGGGACGGCACCTTCAACCACGCAACCACAGGAAGTGCAGACCTCGTCTTTCTAGGCCCGCTTCCCATTGTGACCTTGGGGAAAAGTGGGGCTCTCTGACTTAGGAAAGTGAACAACAAAATGTCACACTCAGTGTGGGAGAGGCACGATGCAGGGGTCCTGCTGTGCAGCCCTCGGGGCCATCAGGGTGGTGTAGCCAGCTCGGAGAGCAGTGATGCAAGGTGGACAGAGTGGGAGCCTTGACCCTGCTTCTACTTTTTGTTTGTCATTCTACTTTTGGAAACCTGTCCTAAGGAGACGCTCTCTCATATGAACATTTCAGATGCAGAGATGAGTGTTTCTAGTAACAAAAAGTTGCAACAAATTTAAGAGCCAATGATGGGAGATGGCTGCAGGGATGATGGCATGCTCACAGGTACTAGAGAATCATACAGCCATCAAAATCATACTTTCAGCATGAGAAAACAGTTGTGCTACAATCTTAAGTAAAAAACAAAAAACATCAAGATTGAAATTCAATATTCATATGTGTGACATTATGTAAATAAAAAGGGGGGAAAAACCCAAGATCTGTGCATAGAAAAAAAATTTGAAGAAAACACAACAAAATGCTTACAGTGGTTATATTTGGGATGTAGAACTATGGTTGATATAGCTTTTAAATTTTTCTGCTTCTCTAGATTGTCAAATTTTCTCAAATGGGTTCATATATATTATTTTTAAAAGGGAAATGTAGATAAGAAACTAAAAATATATCACTTCCTCCTAGAAAAACAGCTTCTGCAAACTTGTCTTTCCTCTTCTGCTCCCTCTGAGGGATTTTGCGGGTTTTAAGGGGCTGCTGTCACACCCCAGGAGGATAGAAGTGCCGCCAGCCTGGAGGAGAGGGCCTTGGAGAGGGACTTCTCAGGTGGAGGCAGGGAAAGGTGGGGCAGGGGGCCTCTGCCAGGACTGCCTGCTCACCCAGGCCGCAACGGACCAGCTGGAGATGCAGGTCTTCAGGCCTTGGCAAAGATCTGGTGCAAACACACGATGGCCTCACTGACAGAGGAGCCACAGGGTAAGCTCCGGCCACGGAGTTCCCGCCCCTCCAAAGCCCTGCCCCCCAGTCCAGCAGAGCTGAGGGGCCCAGGGAGAGGGCAGGGGCTGCCACCACCGGTGGGACTCTAGCAGCAAATGCCTTTCTCAAGTGACACCTTATGTGAAAACCCCATCAGCGGGATGGACTATGTAACTTGTGGCCCAGTGCAGAGAAAATATGCAGGATCCCTTGTTAAAAAATGATAAAATTTCAAGATGGTGACAGCAGAGCACTAAACCAAACATAGACTTTTGTAAATGCATCACACACCCCAGAAGCTGTCAGAGGATGGAAGCTGCTCTCGCTGCCAGCCTTCCTGGCACCTTCAGTGCCCACCTGCTGCGGTGACCCTAAGGGATCTTAGAGGAACTCAGGGCTCTAGAGAATTCAGAAGAAATGCCACTGATGATGTGAAAAGAGCTAGGGCTTGAGACCCACACAGAGCAGGCTCAAATCCGCCTTATGCTGCTTCTCAGTTGTTTGACCTTCAACAAGATGCCTAACATCTCTGAACCTCAGGTCTTTCCCGTAAAATATGATGACCTCTTGCAAGTAATAGGACAATTTGAGGGCCTGGTGCAGAGGAGGTGCTCAGTAAATGCTAGCTCTCCACCACCCCCTTTTGGGGGAAAACTTAGAAAAGCAAAAACACCCAGATTCTCCCAAGCACCTGCCCTGTCACCACCTAAAGAGCCCTGAGGAACATGCCTTCTCACTGGCAGCTTAGCACCAGGCTGCTTAATGGGCCTCTGAGCACCCCTCGCAGCCACATTTTCCATGGCTCCCCTCCCAGCACCCTCTTACGCGCCCATGTTCCCCAGCCAGCCAGCTCCAGAACACAGCTCGGGTCTCCTCTCCCAGGATGAGCTGTAAGGATACCAGAGAGACTTCTGCTACTTCCTGCAGCCCCCTCCCCTCCCAACTGTTCCTCCTCTGCCCCTGCTTATCACCCCCAGCTCCTAAAACCCTGGAGACCTGGGAACCACCCCAATGTGTCTGGGGTTTGAGCTGAACAACAGAGGGCAAGCTAAAGGGACTCTGTCGTGCACCCCATTTGTGGACAGGAAAACAAGCTCAGAGAGAAAGTGTGAAACCACCGGGAGTCAGGGCAGCCCCAGCCTAAAAGCCTGTCCCCCTCTCCCTGCAGTTGTCTCTGTCTTTCTCTGCCACATCAGATGCCCCTCCCTGGTCCCATTCTCCACGTGTACTCTCTGCTCCCTCCATCTGTGATGACCCAGTACTTTGGCTGTTGGAGGCCCCTGGTGTTGTCCTTCTCGGGGAGATGTCACAGGGGGCTGTCCCCTCTCCCAGCAGTTTGTGCCCTGAGGGCAAACCCCCACCCTGGGGTCTCACTCTCTCAGTACATAAGAACAGGGGATAGAAGGTGCTGAGTGGGCGCAGAGACATCCCTGAACTGTGTGGCACAAGTCCAAAGATAGTAGCTCAGGAAATCACAAACATGCCACAGAGCCAGCTCTGCTCCCTTTTCAGGGCACGTGGCTTTGTCTCCTCAAGCCCACTTGCTGAACCACAGGAAGAATGAGCTCTGACAATTGAAGGAATGGAGCACTTTGAAAGCAAAATGGGACAGTTATCCCCTCTCCACTTCCGGGTTGCTAAAACTACCCCGGCCTGTGCTTGAAGAGCGGCTGAAAATATCTATTGGAGAAATATTCATTGCCAATGCAGGCTTTTCTATTTTTTCGATTCTCTGAGAACCTTAGCACTTGAAAAAATGGCTGTTCTTGGATCTGAACTCTAAAGAGCTAAGGGATTCACACAGAGGCTCGTGGAGAGCTCAGAGACACGTGGATGCCCAATCAGCACCCTCACTGCCCTGATGTCATCACCCCCATGCCAGTCTGCTGTCTTTGCCAGTTCTGGTATCTGCACGTGTTATCCTTTTCTCTTTAGGATGGCGGCGTGTGTGTGTGTGTGTGTGTGTGTGTGTGTAAGAGTAGTCTGTATGTTAAACTGATGGCGCTCTTCTCAGAGACATCTACAGGACATCTACTCCCCAGGGACCAGAGCAAAAACCAGATGCAGTCAGGTCAGGCGCTCTGCTCCCTGCACAGGCAGCACCGGCAGTCTGGGAGCCTGATTTAAGGATTGGGCCGAGTGGGCAAAGCTCTGGAAAGCTGTGAGCCTGGGAACCCTTCAGAAGCCTTGGGCCATGGCCCAACCCTGCTACAAACCAGTGTCAGGATGGCGGCAGGAGCCCCAGCCCCACTGAGTTCGCAGACGCTGCCTTTCCCTTACCCTGCAGGTCCCTTCTGGGGATGCATTTGCTTTGGATCTGGGTTGGCTTGGCTAACGTCCAAGCCTGCTCAGTTGACCCTTGTCAACGATGGCAATGGTGAGTTGGGATTTTGGCTTATACCCCAACTCTCCGGCTAGAGTCCAGCTCTGGCTGCCCAACCTGGCTCAATGCCTGGCATCTCAGCTGAGCCCTGCCCACTTGCCACCCCACAGTCTGGCCTTCTTGGCCCATTACAGGCAATCCCTCGCTTGCCACACCCCTTAGGGGCACTGGTCATTGGCTCCTGCCCCAACCAACTCCCCTGTCTGGAGACAGTGTCTTTAATCCAGAATGCATTTAGTCAGTGCAGTCATTGATGGAGGAATTAGTCCATGGTTTTCTCTCTTTTGTTAGCAGTCAAGGTTTTGCTAAAGATCTCTGTACTTCTTGCTTTTCCAACAGCTGCCACACAACTCAGTTCTCTCTCCTTCCTTCTCCATTCCCTCTGGCCTCTTCCAAGCCTAAGAGATGCCTATCTCTGTCTCCCTTTGTGCCAATGCTGTCAGCATGTCCTGATGGTGTCTCTGTGGTGGGCACCATGCTGGGCACGGGTGAGACACAGCTGGAGATGGATAAGTCAGATCCCTTCCCTGGAGGAGCTTCCAGCCTAAGAAGGGTGTCAGATACCCACAGAGGTAACTTATACTCCAACAAAGTGAGGCCAGAACAGAGGTGGGCCCCTACTGCAGTGGGAGGGTCTCACTGTGCAAGCCACAAGCTCTACCCAGAGGTTTTGCAGGACAAAAGGGGAGCCCAATTGGGCTGGCCCCGTGGTGTAGCAGTTAAGCGCATGCGCTCTGCTTCTGGAGGCCCAGGTTCGGATCCCGGGTGCGCACTGATGCACCGCTTGACCCGGAGTGCTGTGGTGACGTCCCATATAAAAGTGGAGGAAAATTGGCACAGATATTAACCCACAGCCAGTCTTCCTCAACAAAAAGAGGAGGATTCGCATGGATGTTAGCTCAGGGCTGATCTTCCTCACGAAATAAAAATAAAAAGGAGCCCAACAGTTGTGCTATAGGATGGAAGAAATTGGAGCAGAGGGGATGGTGTGAACAAAGATGCAGAGTTCGACAGGGTGTTGAGTGCAGGACAGCAGGGGTGTGGATGGCAGGAGGAACATGGGAAACAGGACTCAAGGCACAGAGTGGGCCCTGCAGAGGGGCTGACTGTGGAGGGGTCAAGGCGGCCCTCTAAATGTCAAAGTTGGTTTGCAAACCTGATTCCATGGCTACAGTTTTACCTTAAACCCTGAAGTAAAGATCTCTGCAGTTTCTTGCAGAGTCAGCCTTCCAGGATTCTGAGTGCTCCCAAGCCAGGAAAATACCACGACCATCTCTAAATTCTTACTCTGCCCTTTAGGGCTGCCTGAGCCGTTCCAACTTACTTCCAATCATAAATGGGAGAAAAATAGCTATTAAACCAATGAAATGGTGCCAAACTGAGGATTCTATAGGAGGGGAGGATTCTTCTCAGAGGAGGATGCTCCCTTTGTTTTAGATGGTCCTTGGAGCTTTTTGGTTACAAAAGATGAGGCCCAAGAGGGCTGTTTAGATGGGAGAGAAGAGAGTGAGCAGAGCTGGATAGTTTTGCTTAATAAATTTTGTGTAGACTTTTGTTTAGATGTCATCTCCCATTACCTCTAGGGAGACATGGCTGTGGGTGGAACCTCCGGGAGTAGAGAGTATACAGGGAGTAGAGACAGGGCCGGTGTCCTCGAAATGTTACCTGTGCACAGCCCACTTAGAAGGGCCTAATGCCTGGTTTAAGGCTCTGCTGTTGCTGCCTTGAAATTCTTAAGAGCCCTGCAATTTTATTTTGCACTGGGCCCAGCAAAGTATTTAGCTGGTCCTGAAAAAATGTGTAGACAAGTGTATATTAGTAAAGGATTAACGACCAGCTCTCTGAAAGAAAAACTCTGACTGGTAGCACTGGCTGATTTCCATGGTGAAAACATTCCTACCTTGGCCCATTTTAAGTTACCAAAGTGTGAATAACAATCTTTCAAGATTCTTGAAAATTTCATAACTGACTTGCAAGTTGGTATGAGCCAGCTCCAGCATATCACTGGACGAGGGTGAGGGTCTTGGCAGATAAAGGGATTATGAACACCCACACCACCAACAAAATGGCAGTTGGGAGCATGTGGAGAGAGGCCAGTGTGAGGAGAGGAGGTGAGCAAGAAGTCCCTATAGCAGGAAAGGCTGAGTGACAGGAGGGCAAGGATGTCTTCTATTCACCTTTAAGCTGTTTTCTGCTGCAGTAGTGCAAACCCCCTCGACTGTATCTAAGCATTTCAGAAAGCCTGGTCCATACTTGGCTGGTGTTGGGGGCTTGGGGAGTGAAGGAGGAGCCAGTTGGGTGTCATTAGGGCTTTCCTGGATACTCTGGTTCTCCTCCTGGGACAGGGCAGGACTGTACTGCCCAGGACCCTGAAGGCCGGTGTGGTCATGTGACTCACTTTGTCCAATGAAACGTGAGCAGATCTGTCAGGCACCATTTGCCATGATCCATCCCCTGCCATGGGACTGGTGAATTTCCTGATGGTGGAGCCCCATCAGCCTGTGTCCCTGTCTCTGAGTGAGAATGTTGTGGAGCAGAACCCACAATGGACACACAGTGTGAGAGAGAAAGCAATCTTTGTTGTTTTAAGCCACTGAGATTCGGAGGCTGTTTGTAATTGCAGCAGAATCTAGCTCCACATGACGGACACATGGAGCGACCACACGGGGTAAGGAGCAGTCAAGACTGAGTGAAGACAGGCACTGTGAGAAGTGATACAAGAAGTCAGGAGAGCAGAATTGGAAATCAGATGTGGCCGGGAAAATGGAAGACCCTGAAAATCCTCAGGAGTATGTGGGATGGGGTTTGAGGAATTTTTCTGGCTATCAGGTGGACCATGAGAGCTTGAGGCCATCCAGGTGACACAGTGGTTCCCAAACATGCACCTTTTATCTGGCTCGTCTCTCCAGCAAGGAAGGAATAAGTTGTGGGGCAGGCACATGCCAAGCATCTACAGCCAGGAGACCCAAGGTTAAGCCTGAATTCCAGCGCTGGCAGTGACCTTGGAGTGACCTTAGTTAAGTCCCTTCCTCTTCTGTGGACCTTTGAGTTCTCAGATCCCTCCCAGCTCTGATGTTCTAAGACCCTCTGTCTTTTTCAAGTGCGTCACTGATCACTTACTTGGCTCCTCAGCTCCTCCTGCCTACCTGATGACCTATTTCCTGGGAAATGGACTCTGTTTCACTTTCCTGGAGCCCCTCCAGAGCACACAGCTGCCCTCTGCCCTGCAGGATGTGTGTGTGTGAGAGAGACTGAGTGAGAGAGAGAGAGAAAGAGAGAGAGCGAGCAAGCTAGAAACTACAACCAGAAAGCTTTACCAAGCTGATCTTTCAAAATCTTCTTTAAAAAAACCATTTGCCCTGGAGAGTAATGCACTCAGTTGGAAACGTTGCTCCAAGTTCCCACCAAAATGGCCTATGCTGCCACACTGACACACACACACACACAGACACACACAAATACTTTCACTCCAAACCGACCAGTTTGGTGCACTCCAGCACCAGAGAGGGCCCTGCCATTTGCACCCACCCCTTCTCTGGCCTATCAACCCCCAAAATCTTTGAAGGCCATATGCGAGATGAACCCACCCCCTCTTGGCAATAAAATGACTCATTTTCTACCTGGGTTCACACCGCAAGCTCTATTATGGTGCCAGTCACACTCTACCACAATCAGACCTTAAGGGTAGAAACTTCCATCTCTTTACTGCCTACCCGAGAGCCTGATGTTCATTCATTCATCAAGCCCTTACAGAGTAACTACTATGTGTGAGGCAGAAAGGACAGAGTGATAAAGGATACCACTGCCTTCAAGGAGGTCCCACCAGGTCAGGTGGGTACAGACTTGAGGAGTCGGCTCTGATGTGGTATGCTGAGGGTGAGAAAGCTGTGGGAGCAGGGGGCATGGAGCACATTCTTGGATGAGAGTCCCCAGGAGGAGACATTGGAGTTTGGTAGGATTCCACCAGGCAGGGAAGCGTGGGGGTGGCAGGGGTACTCCAAACAGAAGGCCAGGAGGTGCACAGATCTTGACCAGGGAGCACTGGCTGGAGCCCCATATGATAGGGGGAAGAGGAGCCTGGGGAAGAGGATGAGGCAGTGTTCAGCTGATCTTAGGCAGTTAGTGAACAAGTGAGTGAATCACACCCTGGATCATGAAGCCACTAATCTGGTTCTGGTCCCTAGACCTATTCCCTGGCCCATAGCAAGGACTCAGCTTGGTTTCAGGGATATGTGTA
Source organism: Diceros bicornis minor (assembly GCF_020826845.1). Classification (NCBI taxonomy): domain Eukaryota; kingdom Metazoa; phylum Chordata; class Mammalia; order Perissodactyla; family Rhinocerotidae; genus Diceros; species Diceros bicornis. The sequence continues at coordinate 2,263,208 of NC_080763.1, read as the reverse complement.
GGGCTAGGATAGATCTCAGAATGAACCAGATGGTTTAGACACGGGACAAGCCCCCATCCCAGGAGCCACGTGAGAAGAGGCTACGAGTGGCAAGCCTGGCAAGTAGACACTCAGACCGAGTTCTAGTCCTGGTTCTGCCATCTCCCAGATGTGTGAGCTTGGGCAGGTGACTTGAGTTCTCTGAGCCTGCTTCCTCATTCGATCCTATGAGGGTGGTTATGGGGACTGACTAATGAAGCATGTCTGACAGTGCCTGGTGCAGGATAGAGGAGGTGTGTGGAATCTGAAATTTTTGTTCAACCTCAAGTTCCAAGCTGATGTGACCGTTAGTTCAGAGTTTGGCAACGGCACCGTAAGGTGGAATTGGCAACTTCAGATCTTTGAACGTTCCAGGCAGAGCTGGCTTCAAGGACATGTGATGGGGTCCTATGCTCCCAAGACCCCATGCTTGGAGCTTAAAGTTCTGCAGTTGCCACCCTGAAGTTCTTAATCATTTCTCTTTGAATTTGTGTTTCACGAATAACATCTGATGGAACAATGGAGCACACCCCAGGGGCGTGGAGCCTCATCCCCCATGTGTTCCTGCCTCCTGCTGCCTCCCTGGGATGGTTTCTCAGCTGTTGGCTCCCAACACGCCAGCACCCCAGAACCCATGACCTCGTCTATGCTCTGTCTGGGAGCAAATGGATTGAGTCAGCCAGGAAGATTCACATCCCACCATGAGTCACCCTCCACCCTCTGCAGGGACCTCGGTGTAGGTGCAGAAAGGGTGGGTGCAGTGCACTCCCGATGGTGTCTCAGGGCATGGCAAGGAGACAATACCTGGGCACTAGACGGGTGACTCAGCAGGGGCATCTTGCCCACTCCTCATCTAGGTACCAAGTGTATCCTGGCACAGAGGTTAGAGGAGGTCGGATGTTGAAATGGAGGGGTCGCCTGTCTGCCATGGGTGGGCTGTGAGAAGGGGAGGTCGACTTTCCCAACTCCACCTAGGGCCTTGCATTTTTCCCTTGCATCAGGCCCTACAAATCATGTAGCTGACCCTGGTTAGAATCTATGTTTCCATTTTCCCGTCTTCAGCTCAGAGTCCACGGTCCTCGTGTGACGTGGCCAAATGGCTCTGAGCATCTGGTGAGCACTGGTGAGATGAGGGGGGAGAGGAAATCAGATCATTTGATCAGATCATTGTCCCTTAGATGGGCATCTAAGGGACAGAGAGCCAGCACCTCCCAAGCTTTAATGTAAATAGCAATCAACTAGGATGTTCTGAAAGTGCAGATTCTGATTCCGGAGGTCTGGGCAGGGCCTGAGATTCTGGATTTCTAACATGCTCTTGCTTCATGGACCACATTTTGAGTAGTTAAGTTCTAGAAGGCTTAACCTAGCAACAGCGTGACCTCCAGACCGATGCGCAGTGAGCCCCAGTAGGAGCTTTTATGACAGGCAGAGGGCACGACTGCTTGGAACTGACCCAGGAGCTCACACTGTGATGACCTACCAGGGACTCTGTGTCGCCGGACTCTTCAGCTGATAATGTGGGAATGCTTAGTCAACGTGGTCATCAGCAGAGTAACTAAAAACTCACTCATAAATAACCTCACTCAATCCTCACACTCTTGTCAGGCAAGCAGAGAAAGGCTGTTTTATAGATGAAGGAATGGAGGCACAGAGGATGGGGGGTCGTACTCCAGGTTGCAACTGTCAAGTGGCAGAGGTAGGATCTGAACTCAGATCTGACTAAGGCCCTTCCGACTCTGCCAGCATCACTAAATTTAAGTTTGGAGGCTGGCCTCGCTGTGGCTGGAAGCTGGTCCCCCTGCCCATTATGTGCCCCCTGGTGCTCCCTGCAGGAGCCCGGAGTGTGAGGTGTTGGCCCTGTGCCTTGGGCCCCCTGGCCAGCCTCCTCTGCACCCTTAGCCAGCAGTCACCTCTGCCTTCAATCACTCAATATGGATCTCCCCATCCTCGATCTGCTTCCGTAGCTGCTTGGCCACTGTCTTCTCATCTCCACAATCTGCAGCAAGTGCAGGTACTTCTGCATCAGTGCTTCACACTCCCTGGCCAGGGTCTGGTAGATGTGGACAGACAGACGTGGTAAGACACTGTCTTCTTGTCCCCCAGAGATCCAAGCAGAAGTGGGGCTCCCCCACTGACTGCAATTAGAAGATCCTGACTCCCAGACATGGTGCACAGGGCCTTGACCTGGCTGCTGTGCTGTTACCGACTGCTCTGGCCCCTTCTCCAACTCCTCTCTCACACTCTGACCTCTAGTTCCTCTAACCGATCCTGTTCTCTCCCCTCCCCCTCCAATCCACCCCCCGGGCCTTTGTACAGGCTCACTCTCTTGTTAAGGGGAATGCATCTAGTGACTTTAAGTTAAAGTCAATGCTCAAATGGAACAACAAAGCCTAGATGACAGCACATCTGTTTACAACATGGTTCACTGAATATTTTGAGTCCACTGTTGAGACCTACCACTCAGAGAAAGAGATTCCTTTCAAAATCTGACTCCTTACTGGCAAGTGCTGTGATTCCCATGCAGGGACTGATGTGTGCCCCCCTCCACACACACACAGAAGTTAGGAAAAGTCTTATGACTCACATAATAGAAGTCTCCGAGGAGAGCAGGCCCAGAAACTCAAGCAGCTCTGAAATGGTTTGAGGGAGCAAGGAAAGGAGCCTGGCCTGGGTTTTTATTGTGGTTGGGAGTTTTAAACAAAAAATATTCAATGACATTTGTCCAAGATTGTAAGGCATATTTTATTCAGCAACACTATGATACGCAGAGACCACCGTCATGGGATTCACAGTGGGGGAGAAATGAGGTTTGGCTCGACTCTGAATGCAGCATGGGCAAGTGGGAATTCATGGCCAGGCAGCATGGTGGGGGTCAGGGGATGGAAAATTACTAAGAAAAACTCAAGTGTTGGGGTTTCTTGCTAACCTGACCTAACAGGATTCTTACCAAAGACAGGCCAGAATGATCAGACACCACCTGAGGGATGGTGGAGGAGGAGGAGGAGCCTGAACAAATCTCAAGTGTGATCAGACACACAGGTGTGGGTTCTGCTTAAACTGACTTAGCAATGTTCTTGCTAGAACTAGATTTTACAAGGAATTGCACAGACAGGCATACAACAAGGTTCAGGGGCCTGACTAAAGTTTGGTCAAAGCAAGAAATCTTTGCCAGGGCTGAGACCAGGGCAAGACTTCTGCACACAGACAAGGACTTGTGTCATTGGATCCGAAGCCAATGCCAGAGAAGGGAGCCTCTGGACATCCTCCTCAGCTTGTCCAGGTGTGGACACGAGGGGAAGAGGGAGAGAAGAGGCATAAGCTGTCAGCACACATCAAAAATGTGGAGTCTGACCACTCATTGCAAGGACGAACATGCGTAGAAAAATATGCATTCACAATGGCTTGTTTTCATATAAAGAAACACCAACAGGAAGCTCAAGAATGATCAGAACTGTGCACTGGGGGTGGCGGGAGTAACAGCGCTGGAGGGGACCCAGAAATGTTGGCAGTGACTCTTCTGAGGTTAGACTTTTCTATCTTACAGATTTATCTAATATAAACAGAAATTTACACATACCATGTTTTCCCATTTAATAGCTTTTCTTTAATTTTAACTTCTGTACATAGGAAACCATTCTAAGATTTAATTCCTTTAGCACACTAACGGTTACAAAAGAGTAAGCATACGAAATCAAATTTTTATATCTCTCACTAACTAAAAGGACAAGCTGCATCCTAGTTTGTCCTTCCACTGTATCTCACACAGGCAGGATTTTCAGGAATCAGTGGCACATTATAATGCAATATGGGGTTTGGGTTTAGCTCCTTAAACATAGTAGGATTAGTTTGATTAATTTTCTTCACATCAATTAAAATAGAAATTCCATTGTTTTAGCTTTTTAAATCTCAATGTTCTCTAGGGACATGCACATGCAAACACTGATGTAAAAATGAAACATGCACCTGAAAACTTTAACACATTCATTTCACATCTTGAGATTCTCTTGCCTAAAAAGAATAAAACTTCTATTTAGTTCAAAAATTTTCTTACCTTGCTGACATTATATCTCTCAATCAATTCACATTTTTAAGCCCAAGAAATTCAAAATGTTATTTCTCATACAGGAAATAAAATTACAAAGAACTAAGAGAAATCAGAAGCACAGGACTGCAGTGTTCAATCGATACAGGAATCCAAAGGAAAGAAACACAAATACTGGGATCAGCACAGATAAGCAGCCTTCTTCCCACAGGACAGAAGGAAAGCCACATTCAGAAAGTTAAACATGGGGGCCAACCCTGTGGCTTAGCAATTAAGTGCACGCACTCTGCTACTGGAGGCCTGGGTTCAGATCCCGGGCACACAACAACGCACCGCTTCTCCAGCCATGCTGAGGTCGCATCCCATATATAGCAACTAGAAGGAGTTTCCCCTCCCAAACTGCCTAAAGAATTTAACAGAAGACCTGTTTCAGGAAGGAGCCAATATCATATGATGGCTGTAATATAATATAAAATAGATGTTACACTAGGAAAGGCACCAACAAGACCATTTTATCAAAATTTCTGTCTCTCCCTGGCCACATTCTCTATAGCCTGCCCTGAAAAGAGTTGTACAAACATTTGCATTTCTATCTCCATGTGAATTGTCTTCTTCCCCTCTGAAATCCCAAACCACTACCCCTCGAACACCTTCCACACCTTTAGCTACAATACAATACTTAAGCAAGCAGCTTCGACAGAATGACGAGTTTCTCCCATGTATACATGTTATTAAAGTTGGTATTATTTTCTCCTGCTAGCCTGTCTTTTAATTACTTGGACAGCCATAAGAACTTTAAGTGAAAGGGCAGCGGAGGATTCTCCCTCCTGCCCAACACTAGCATTGACCAAAGCACCAATACCCCACCCCTGCCCCCCAACACATTGTATTCGGACCCCAATAAGTTAAGGCCCAATGAGATGCATTGTTTCTCTTTCTCATCATAGAAAAAGAAGTTGGAATGATCTATCAGTCAACAAAATCATTCTTGTGTTGTGAGCATTGGAGTAGTTTCCTCCCCTCTAGCCTACAACATAACTTCAAAGGAGTTGGAGAGCTTCCACTTCTTAACTCTTGGAGGGGAAGAAAAAAGCCTCCCAAGAACCAGCTGTCTAGCCCCACCCAAGGCCCCACCTACCCTCCCTGATGCCCCACTGCCCCTCCCACCTCAGCAGCCTTGAGTCTGTCAGGCTGGCGCCCCAGCCCCACCCAGCACCACCCTTTCCTTCCCCGACCCCCCACTGCCCCTCGGCCGTAGGCCTGTCAGGCCGGTGCCCGAGTGCCAAGGGTGGAGGGAAAGAGTGTCCAGAGCTGCAGGGATCGGGCTGTCAGACATGCAAGTCTCACTACAGGAGCCACCACCGCCCACTCTGCACGAAGACCCGCTCCACCCAGCAGTCCCACCCCAAACTGCGCCTGCCAGTCCAACGGCCAATGGCCCAGGCGAGCGCAGCTTCCCAGGCCTCCTGGCGCGAGCATGCCCTCACCCATGTCCCTCTTCCCACTGCCCTGGAGAATGAGTGCAACGCGATGAGCAGCCGCTGTGGCCAATCCGGCTGAGCGATGCAGGCAGGGCTGGAAGTGTGGGCGGAAGTGCATCATTTGCCATGTGGGTGTATGGCGGGTCCCCTTGTGGAGGGCCAGCCACACTTTCGCTCCACCACGGTTTGCTTCCTTCACTCTGAACACTGCAGCAGCGACCCATTGGGGCAGCAGAACAGACGAGTTTGGGCAGCGCGACCCTGGGGTGGGCGCGTCAGTCGGCATTTTGCCTAGGCCCACAGTCATGGTCATCTTGTTTTACGGAGGACGGACGGGTGCATGCCACCATCTTGCAGTCCTGCGGGGTGTGGGGAGCAGCTCCCATGTGCTTCATAGTGTTGCTGCAAGCCCTTATCCTTGTGGCAGTCCTGCTGCGGGGCAGTGAGAAGTGGGGAAAAGCCTGGCAGCTCAACAACCTGAGGCCCAAGATGGTGATCGCTGCACTGCCGTGAACTGCTCCCACTGCCGGGCAATGAGGAGAAACGGCTGTCGCCTTCCACAGGTAATTGGCCATTGCCGCCTGGTCAGCCCCTGTCGCGGTCCAGCCTGAGGCAGGTGGCACTCTGTGCTCGGGGCCTCAGGGCCGGTCCAGTGGGTGAGTCAGCGCCAGGCACTGTGTGGCCTTGGTCTGTGCCACCATCTCTGCTCCGGGCGCCTCGGGTCACCGCGGCCCCCCCATGGCCACCAGCGCCCACCTTATGGCCTCCACCACCTTCTCACTCCCACCCCATGACCACCCTGTCCTCCACTGATTCGGGCTGAGGCCAACAATGTCGAGAAACGGGGCATTCTGGAAACTCTCTTCCTTAGGGTTACTATCCTCTTGCACTTGCTGTGACTTTTCTGCTCTTTTGATGGCAGGGAGCCTGCCTTGATCTCTGTGATCAGGAATGTGGCTGAGCAAATGGAGCTTGTACCTCCAGGATGGACGTGCCTCCCAGATGCTAGTTGCTAGAAGAGTCCTGGCAGTGGAGGGAAAGTTGGCTCTGCACTGAAGATGAGTCCTGGAAAGGAATCTGACAGTGGACTATGCACTCTGTATCTGACAGCATCCTCGGTGGAGGAGGGTGCGGCCCCTCCTCATTGGGAGGCTTACCCCAGGGACTCGGGGAAGGGGCTCCTCTCTTCACTTCTTCCTTGGGATCCCATAGCATGGTGAGGCGTTTGCCTTTCCCCTGGCCTGGCTCCCTTCATGAGGGCTTCTGGAATTCAGCCAGTTCAGCCAGTCCTTTCCTGCGGACTCCGCACTGGAGGTCCCAGAACAGTGCACTGAACACATTCTACTTTGAAAACCTCCTGGCAGATCCTTCTGTTTTGCATTGCAGGTTCTTGATGAATTTTGAAAGACCTGAATGCCACTTGTCTGTAGTCTTATTGAAGGTTTACAGTGGTTTGTTCTAAGTCGGAAGTCGTTACAATCTATCCAAAGAACTAGTAACATGAGCTTGTTTCAGAGGTCAGCCGCCATGCTTTCTTGACAGAACTTTCAGAGCCTATGCCCCAAAAGTTATGTTACTGTTTTTGAAAATGAGGCCAAGCATTGCAGAGAAGGTTGCTCTTGGCATGTGTCATGGTCTAACGTGGTCTGGGGGCAAAGGAGGTGGAGGTCCTTTGGTAACTAGTCACAAAGCATTGAGGAGGGTTAGAAGGACATGTTGCTTGGAACTCCCTGAGGACCTAGTATCCACCTGGTCTGGTCCACAGCAGCCTCAGGGGGTTAGATGACCTCAGGTGGAGCAGAAAACCCTCGGGAGAGACGACCCCAACCCCCCACGTGCACAGTTTGGTCTAAATAGAGATTTTACCTTAATGAGGAGAAGAGATTATGAAGTGTCTTGGTCAGTACCTTGCAGAGCCTGGTTGCTCTGCACAGGGAGCCGCTTTCCTCCTGGTAGTGGGAGGACAGGAGGAACATAGATCTGAAGCTCTTGGGGCTGACCTCTTGGCAGCAGTCTCGCATCCTCAGCTGCTTGAGCAGAGCTAGGGCCAGGTGCACTGCTGGGTGCCTGGGAGGCTCTGCTGGCCGACACTTGGCCTGGCTTTGAAATAGGAGGACCAACCCTCCCCATTTTAGCACCCCAAGTCCTGCATCCCAGGGACAGCAGGGGGTTTGGGCAGCCATGAGCTTCTAAGAACTATTTCTGAGACTTCTTGAAGCCTTTCCTGTTGTCTTGATGCCATCCTGTGTTATCTGCTCAAGCGTCTGTGTCCCTACAGGGCACTTACCACAGCCTGGGAAGAGGTCCTCACCTTCATTCCTTCTCTGCCCTACAGATGGTCAGCTCCTTAAGGTAGACAGTGGGTGTTTCATCTTTCTATTCCAGTAATAACTTGCAAGCAGAAGGTGTTCCTTAAATCTTTACTAAAGGTTTAAATGGGCAAAGTGGCTACAGGTGTGGATGTTCACAAAAACACTTATTTTGCTTTTATAGTTGATTATTTTAGGGGGACACATTTAATTCTTTCTAATTACTTTTTCATTTATTCTTGCAGGCTCCACATAAAGGGCTCAAAACGTCTGGTTCAGTGGTTAAAAGCTGTTCACAGGGATGACTGGAACCCACTAAGCATTCTTTCATCTGTAGTGAACATTTCACCAAAAAAAGCTCTTGGAAAGGCTGGAGGGTCAGTACTACGTGCTCAAGCCATGGCCGTGCCCTCAATCTTCCACCCAACTGAGAAGGGAGGGCTGAAGGCCACGGCCACCCCAGGAGAAAGGACACCAGGAAGGCCGCCGGGGACCTGAGGAACATGCGAGTGAAGCAAATGGGAAAGGAGCTGCAGGTTCATCGTCGTCCTTGAGGGAAAACCTGAGGGCCCAGCCGGGGTTGCGCAAGTTGAAACGAGCTGCTCTGCAGGGTCAACCCACACCCAGTGCTGCCCAGGAAGCCGCCAGTCAGGATTGAGTGCAGAGTCTCTGGAAGGAACTCCAGGAGACAGTGTGGTCTCCACAGCGTCAGGCAGCCAGGGAGATGCAAACATTTCTGCTGTAGATGCTGGTGATGAGACTCCCTCTTCCCTGCCAGGGCCTGCTAGCTAAGAGTGGCATTTCTTATCCCTCAGAATCTGGGATATGCAGATTTATTGGCTGGCTTCCTTCTTGCAGTTTCTTCTCAGAGCACACATGAGAGAGGCCATCTGTCCCTTGAGAGGCTGTTGACTGAAAGAGGCTGAAGAGAGATGTGGAGCCCAGCTGCAGCGGGACCAGCCTGGGGCCTGATGAGAGCTTGGCCCAGAACCCCCAAGTTCATCATTCACAATGATGCCTCACAAAGCCTCCCAGAGCCCCTCCACCCTCCAGCAGATGTCACCTTGAAGCCAGCCACAGAAGCTGTGCAGGGCGAGCACAGCAACACTGGCCCCACGTCCCTCAGAAAGCGACCCAAGAACTCCTCGACTCACTGCACTCTTACTGCTTCTGCTCCCGGGGGAACAGGAGCACGGGTGCCACCTGCGGGAGCAGGTGGAGAAGAACGGCGAGCTGAAGAGGGGCAGCCGCCAACAGCCTGGTGCACACGCTGCAGGAGGAGCTGGACGAGCTGAAGGAAGGGTGCTTCCTGACTGAGCAGCCTGCTGCCCCCAGCCGAGGTCAGTCCCGGTGCTTGGGGCTCTCCCACTGCCTGCTCATCATGAGGGGTTTCCTGTTCCACAGCAGACGGCCCCTGAGCACTTGTGTGTGCAGCCTACCTGCTGCTGTCTTGGGAGAAGGCTCTGCTGGTAGCTGCCCCTTGCAGACGGGGAGCCCAGGCTGCAGAGCTCACCTCGCTCTCTTTAGGGCGCTCGACAGGCAGCGGTAGTTGTCAGGGGTTAGCAGGTGGGGAAGGAGGCATTGCAGGTCAGCTGGGAAAGCCAGACCTACGCAATGAACGGTGTCTGGATCGTTGGTTTTCCACTTGAACAGTAGAAAATCAGCTTCTGTTGCATCCCTCACACAAATGTAAATTCCAGTGAGTTAGGATCTAAATGTTAAATAAAGTGGACATAGTAAACTATTAGAAAAGTTATAGGAGACTCTTAAAGTCATGAGGACGTTCTTTCCATTCATGTTTTAATGAATATCTTTGAACTGAAGTCATTTTTAATATTTTAACAATTTCTTTAAAATTTTAAACATCTTTTTGAGTAGAATACATTCTCTTTTGTAAAAATTAAAACACTACAGAAATATATAAGCTAAGAAGTGGTAAAAACTCCTATTTCTCACTTACCTCCCAACTTTTATTCCTTGTCAGTAGTAAAATTTGGTGTGTAATCTCCTCCACTGTTCCCTGTGCTTTACATGCATATTTCTCCACCTGTACCAATAGGTTGGATATATTTTTGGTGTGTTCATTGGCTATGTTTATGATTTTCCAGCTCTTTTACAATTTAGTACTTGTAAACATTGGTTTCTCGATATTCCTTACATGCTGAGGGTACCATCTTTTCCCTGTTATACAGCCATGGAAGACATTTCCCTACCACGTTGTTCATTTAATCTGGATCAGTGCTTGTCTTCTCAGATGTCAGTAACACTTCAGGTGGGAAACGGCTTTATGTGACAGGCTGTTCAGGACCTGCGGGACCCCTAGGGCAACAACCATTAGGACAACACAAAACAAGAAACAAAACCTATCCTGCGTGTTTCCAGATGCATCCTGGGGGAAGGACAGCTCCAGCTGAGGACTATTGATGTCTTGGTCAGAGATATCCACTATGTTCTCCTATCACGTTAAAGCTGTTTCCATAGTTTGTTGTACTTGATGGTACAGTTTGGTGCCTTTGTCTGTTCCTTTTGGTCAGACTGTACAAGGTTTCTCACTGTTACAGGTCTTTCGGGAGAGCCAGCCTTTGACTCTATTGCTCAGGTCTACGTTGTTGTTCCCGCCTCGTGAATCCTCACTTCATTCTGCTGATGTTGGTTTTATTGTGGTGTTGTTCTGGCTCCTGGAGGGAAGTGCTCAGCTTCTTCGTGTACAGTTGATATTCCCTGATACCTGCAGTGGAGGCTATGTCCCTTCTTCTGTCCCTTAGTCCCCACACCATGGATTTGCCTCATGCTGCTCTCACTGCTGTTCATTTCTAAAGAGTTTGTCCTGTCTGTCTAGATCCACTCTTTAACCTGAGAGATTTAGAAGGGTGTGGACAGATTTTCAAGTGGATAAGTTGGGGTAGGGGAGCCAATATTTTGTGATTATTTTTTACTTTTATTGCTTTAAGTTCCCGTAATATGGTCACATAGATTTCTGCTTTTTGGACTCTTTAGAGATTTCATTGTGGCTTAGCACACAGTCCATTGTGGTGACTGTTTCATTGTGGTTTGAGGAGAATGTATCCTCTCCACTAGTTGCTTATGTTGTTGTCCCTCAGGCTGTGGCTAGATCTAGCTTTTTTGTGTTTGTCAACAGATCTGTTTCCTAACTTACTGTATCACTTGACCTGTGGATTTCTAAGAGAGGTAAGGTAGGATTCCCTGTGATTCTGGAGCTGCCTGTGTCTTCTTGTTTGTCCAGTTTTGCTTTATGTTTCAAGACCATATTGTGAGGTGCATAAGTGTTCGTGACAGTTATCAACTCAGAAAACCCCTTTTTGTCCCATTTAAAGTCTTATTTCTTTGTCTCCTTATTTTCAACCACATTATATCCCTTTATTTTATAACCATATTTTAACTCAACTTGAGAGCCTTCATCTTTTTGTAGAGCAATTTGATCCATTTACAATTGTGATTATTAATAAATTGGAATTTGAGTCTACCATTCAATTTAATTTTTAATTTGTTATGCTTTCTCATGATTTTTCTATTCTTCTAGTGGGTGTCTTTCAGCTTTTAGGAACAATCATTTCTGCCTCTCTTTCTGTAAATGCTTAGAGTTGATCAGTGCCTGTGTTCTACACTCCCAACTCATCACCTTCCACTCCCTGGCTCGAGACTGTCTGATATTTGTTCTGTGTTCTTATTTTCCCCATCAAGCAGCCATGATTGGATATATGTATACATTTTATTGGTTACTTTGTTCACCACTATTCATTGTATCCAAATTTTTCCTCCTTTTTGGAAATATTTGATGCTATTTTGGAACTCATATGACAGTAAAATTTGGAGAGGAATCAAATCTGAGATACTCCTTAGATGCTGACACTGGGGAGCTAGCACCTAACCTCTTAAGTTGCATCTGTGTGTCTGCAGAGTCAGGATGAGGTCAGACATGTTTAAAACCATGCAATTGAATGAGGTTTCCTGGAGTCACTGTAGCTGTAGAAGGGACCAGGGCCCAGCCTAGGAACAGGCAGTGTTTGCAGAGGTGCAGCTGAAGAGGGTCCAGGAAAGGGGACTGAAACGGTGGAGCATGGAGTCGCAGGAGTCATGAGGGGAAAAGGGCTTTGTAGAAAGGAGGGGTGCTCAACTGGTTCGGGTACAGCTCTGATCAGAAAGGAGAAAAGATGGTTGGACTCGGCCACGTGGGATCACTGGTGACCTCAGTCTCCTTGAGAGGATGAGAATGAAGCTGGGTCTAGAGTGGCGGAAGGGGGCCATGGGAGGGAAAAAAGGATGAGGCACCTTACTTAAAGAGGTTTAGCCATGAAAGGGAGTTGGGAAAGTGGACAGTAGCCCAAAGGGAACATGGGTCCAAGGGAGAGTTTTGTATATAAGGTGGAGATGAGCTAGCAGGTGCTGCAGGTAGGACCAGATGGAGAAGAGGAGCCTGGGGGCCCAGGAGGAGCGTGCTGGGCCCTGAGGAGGTGCAGAGCTGGGCTCTGCACCCTGGGGAGGCACAGAGAGCAAGAGGACAGATGTGCTGGTGGAAAGGGCGCCCTGTGCCTCTGCTCCTGTAATCCTGGAGCGTGAGGTGGGCAGTGGCTGGGAAAGGAGGGGCGATGCAGAAGGTGTTAGGTGAGAAGCAGGGGGAGGAGGGGGAGGGAGAGAGGTCACCCTGGCTTGGTCTCCATGGCCAACACGGAGCTCCCCATTGGGATCCCCGGGCACCAGCTGCTGTCTCTCTTTGATGTCTTCCTCAAATTTTGGCTCTCTTGATGGTTCCCAGGGATATTATGAATTTATTCGTCAATGAAGGAATCTTTGGGTCATTTTTTAGGGATTTATGTCAAAGGGGCTCTACCTGTGTTGATTCAGTCCATCATCTTTATCCAGTCCCTTTGCTTTTGGACAGATTCCGTACAACAGAGGAGCCATGCCAGTGGCCTGCAGCTTCCAGGGTTCGGGAGGTTTGCCCTCCAGAAAGCCGGTGCTGATTGGCATTCTCACAGGACGTGGTGCTCTGTCCCTGAGCCTGCTCTAACTGTGGGTGTCACGACATTGTAAATCCTGGGGCAGTCCTCTCCGGGCCCATCGTTGACATCTCTGTGACCAGTGAGGGTGAACACTTTTCTGTGATCATTATCTGTCACTTCCCTAACTGTGCTGTCGCCTGCCTTGCTCACTGAGCTCTGAACCTTCCTGGTGGAACCAGGACGTTCACTTTCTATCCATTGTGATTACACGTTCCCTCAGTGTGCCCCTTGAGTACTTGCTTCAAAAATATCTGTTTTCTTCACATTCTTTGATTCCTTGTACATATAATCTAGATTTAATCTGGACCTTTAAAAATGTTTTATTGTGGAAAACCTTGAACATACACAAATTAAACAGAAATGTGTGATAGCCCCCCATGTCTCTATTACTCAGCATCAACGTTTATCAATATTGTGATATTCTTGTTTCCTCCATATTTCTACCCACTCCCTACCTTCCATTGATTACTTTTTAATTAATAGATTGTTTTTTAGGAAAGTTTTAGATGGACAGAGAAATTCAGCAGATAGTGCAGAGCATTTCTCCCTCCTCCCCCACAGTTTCCCCTACTGTTAACATCTTGCATGACCAACCTGTGTTAGTGCGGTTCATTCCTTACAAGTGAGGAGCTGATGCTGCTATAGTGTTCGTAACCAAGTCCGTAGTTTACATTAAGGTTCACTCTCTTGTTGTCATGTACTTGGATTTTGACAAATGCATAATCTCATGTATCCACCATGATGGTATCCTAAGAGTTGGATTGCCCTAAATTCCCTGTGCTCTGCCTCATCATCCCTTGCCTTCCAACTCCTGGCAACACTGATCTTTATACTGTTTCTATGATTTTGCCTTGTCTACAATGACGTGTAATTGGAATATATGAAAACTATAGAACAGAGTATATAGCCTTTTCCTGTTGGGTTCTTTCACTTAGCAATATGTATTTCAGAGTTCACTATGTCTTTTTGTGGCTTGATAACTAATTTCTGTGTTTTTTTCCTTTTTGTATATTGAGTTAAAATATACATAACAAAAAGTGTGACGTCTTAATCATTTTTAAGTGTATACTTCAGTGGCGTTAAATACATTTATGCTGTTGTACAGTCATCACCACCATTCATCCCCATAACTCTTGTAAATCTGAAACTCTATACCTATTAAACAATAACTCTCCCTTCTCCCCTCCCCCAGTCCTTGGCTTTCCATCTCTATGATTTTGACTACTCTCAGTTCCTCATGTTAGTGGAATCATACAGTATTTATCTTTTTGTGATTGGCTTATTTCTGTTAGCATAATGTCCCCAAGGTTAATCCATGTGTAGCATATTGCAGAATTTGCTTCCTTTGTAATGCTGAATAATATTCTGTTGCATGGATATACTGCATTTTGTGTATCCATTCATGCGTCAATGGACACTGGGGTTGCATCCACGTTTTAGCTATTGTGAATAATACTGCTATGAACATGGGTGTACAAATATCTCTTCAAGGCTCTGCTTTCAGATCTTTTGGGTGTATATCCAGAAGTGGAATTGCTGGATCATGTGATAATTCTATGTTCAATTTTTTGAGGAACATTCATACTGTTTTCCATAGCGGCTGCACCATTTTACATTCCTATCAACAGTGTACACAGGTTCCCATTCCACCGCATCCTGGCCAACACTTGTTTTCTGTCTTTCCCGTAGCACTCTTCGTAGTGGGTGTGAGGTGGTGTCTCATTGTGGTTTTGATTTACATTTCCCTAATGATTAGTGGTGTTGAGCATCTTTTCATGTGCTTATATGTCATTCATAAGTCTTTGGAGAACTGTCTCTTCAAGTACTTTGCCCATATTTGAATCAGCTTGTTTTTTAGTTGTTTAGTTTTAGGACTTCTCTGTATATTCTGGATATCAGTCTCTTGTCAGAAATATGATTTGCAAATATTTTGTCCCACTCTGTGGGTTGCCTTTTTAGTCTATGGACAGGGCCTCTTGATGTACTAACTTACAAAATTTTCATGGAGTCCAATTTGTCCATTGTTTTTCTTTCGTTACCTGTGTCTTTGGTGTCATATCCAAGAAATCACCGCCAAGTCTGATGTCATCAAGATTTTGTCCTATGTTTTCTTCTAAGAGTTTTCTTATTTTAGGTCTTACATTTATGTCCTTGAGTTAATTTTTGCATGTGGTATTGGATGATGGTCCAAGTTCATTCTTTTGCATGCAGATATCCAGTTTTCCCAGCACCATTTGTGGAAAAGAAACCTTTCTCCATTGCATTGTCTTGGCACCCTTGTCAAAAATCACTTGACCATATATGTGAGGGTTTATTTCTGGGCTCGCTATTCTATGCCATTGGTCTCTATGTCTATTTTTATGGCAGTACCATACTGTTGATTACTGTGGCTTTGTATTAAGTTTTTCCTCAAGTTTTGTTCTTCTTTTCCAGGATTGTTTTGGCTATTCTGAGTCCCTTGAGATTCCATGTGAATTTTAGGACGGGTTTTTCTATTTCTGCAAAAAACATCATTAGGATTTGGTTAGGGATTACATTGAATCTGTAGACTGCTTTGGGTAATATCGACACTTTAACAATAGTAAACCTTCCAATCCATGAATATGGGATGTGTGTCCATTTATGTATGTCTTCTTTAATTTCTTTCTGAAATGTTTTGTAGTTTTTATGGTACAAGCCTTTCACCTCCTTGGTTAAGTTAATTCCTAAGCATGTTATTCTTTCTGATATAAATGAATTGTTTCTGTAATTTCCTTTTCAGAGAGCTCCTGGTTTGTGTATAGAAATTCAACTGATTTTTGTGTATAGACTTTGTATCCTGCTACTTTCCTGAATTCATCTGTTAGATCAAACGGCATTTTTTATGGAGTCTTTCGGATTTTCTACATATGAGATGATATCATCTTCAAACAGAGACCATTTTACTTCTTTCTGTCTAATTTGGATTTCTTTTATTTATTTATTTTTATTGCCTCATGGTTCTGGCTTGAACTTTCAGCTGTGTTGAATAGAAGTGGTGAAAGTGGGCATCCTTGCCTTGTTCCTGATCTTAATGTTTTCAGGAAAAGCTTTCAGTCTTCCATCACTGAGTCTTATGTTTGCTGTGTGTTTTTCCTCCTATTCTTTGTTTATTGAGTGTTTTATCATGAAAGGGTGTTGAATTTTGTCAAATGGTTTTTCTGCATCAACTGAGATGATTCTGTTTTTTCCCCTTCATTTTCTTGATGTTGCATATTACATTGATAGATTTTTTTATGTTGAACTACACTTGTATATCAGGAATAAATTTTATTTGGTGATAGTGTATAATTCTTTTAATACGCTGTTGAACTTAGTTTGCTAGTATTTTGTTGAGGATTTTTGCATCTATGTTCATCAGGGGTAATGGCCTGTAATTTTATTTTCTTTTAGTGTCCTTGTCTAGTGTTGGTATCAGGGTAACGCTGGCATCGTAAAATGTGTTTGAAAGTGTTCCCTCTTTTTCAATATTTGACAGAGTGTAAGAAGGCTTGTTTTTAAAACTTCTTTATATGTTTGATAGAATGCACCAGTGCAGTCATATGGTCCTGGGTTTTACTTTGTTGAGAGATTTTTTTTTTTACATTTCTTGAAATATTAGTGACATATAATGTATGTAAGTTTTAGGTGTTCAAGATGATGATTTGTGAAAGGATTACCACAAAATGTTGAGTTAACACCTCCATTCCCTCACATAATTAACTTGTTTTTTCTAACGATCACTTTTAAGATATACTCTCTTAACAAATTTCAAGTCTATAATATATTATTGTTAATTATGGTCACCATGCTGTACATTAGATTCCCAGAAATTATTCATTTTACAGCTAGAAATGTGTGCACTTTGACTCACATCTCTCCCTTTCCCCCACCCCCAAAGTCCTGGCAAACCCCATTCTAGTCTCTATTCCTTTGAGTTGGGCTTTTTTAGATTTCACATATGGGTGAGAATATATAGTATTTGTCTTTGTCTGTCTGACTTATATCACTTAGCGTAATGCCTCAAGTTCCCTCTGTGTTGTTACAAAATGCAGGATTTCATTCTCTTGCATGGCTAAATAATGTTCCATTATATATTTCATGTATATGTACATATGTCTGACATTTTCTTTATCTATTTATCCATTGATGGACACATGGATTGTGTCCATGTCCTCAGTTTGTGAATAATGCTGAAATGAACATGGGGGTGCAGATATCTCTTCAGAATAGTGACTTCAATTCCTTTGGGTATACAACCAGAAGTGGAATTGCTCATTTGTATAGTATTTCTATTTTTATGTTTTTGAGAAAATTCCATATTTTTTCCATAGTGACTATAGTAATTTACATTCATACCAAAAGTGTACAGGATTCTCTTTTCTACCCAGCTTCGCCATAATTTGTTGTGTGTTGTCTCTTTAAGAATAACCATTCTAGCAGGTGTGAGGTGATATCTCATTGTAGTTTTGATTTCATTTCCCTGATGATGAGTGATTACGAGCATCTTCTCATGTACATGTTGACCATTTTTATGTCTTCTTTGGAAAAGTATCTATTCAGGTCCTTTGACCATTTTCATATTGTTTTGTTGGTTTCTTTGCTGTTGAGTTGTAAGAGTTTCTTATATATTGTGGATGTGAACCCCTTTAGTTTGTCGATTGTTCATCTGCTGTGCACCAGCTTTTTAGATTGATGTCACCCCACTTGTTAAGTTTTACATTTGTTGCTTGCACTTTTGATGTTATATCCAAAAAAATCGTTGTCAAGACCAGTTTCATGGGGCTGTTTTCTCTATATTTTCTTCTAGTTGTTTTATATTTGGTGTCTTACATTTAAGTCTTTAATTCAATTTGGGATCTTTTTTAGAGTGGTGTAAAATAGGGGTCCAATTTCAGTTTTCTGCATGTGGTTATCCAGTTTTCCCAACACCATTTATTGTAGAAACTAGTCGTTCCCCATGGAGTTTTCTTGGCTGACTCATCAAATGTTAGCAAAGTGTATGTGTGTGGTTCTATTTCTGGGCCCTTGATTCTGTTCTATTGGTCTATGTGTCTCTTTTTATACCTGTATCATACCGTTTTTATTACTATAGATTTGTAATAAAGTTTGAAATCAGGAATTGTGATGCCTTCAACTTTTTCTTTCTCAGGGTTGCTTTGGTTATTTGAGGTCTTTTGTGGATCCATATGAATATTAGGATTGTTTGTCCTATTTCTGTGAAAAATGTCATGGGAATTTTACTAGAAATTGCATTGAATCTTGAGATGGCATTGGGTAGCATGGACATTTTAACAATATTAATTCTTCTGATCCATGAACATAAGATATCTTTTCATTTCTTTGTGTCTTTGATTTCTTTCCTCAATGTCTTATAGTTGTCAGTGTCCAGATCTTTCACCTTCTTGGTTAAATTTATTTATGAGTATTTTACTGTTCTTGATGCTATTGTAAATCTGATTATTTTCTTTATATCTTTTTTAGATAGTTCATTGTTAGTGTACAGAAAGGCAATAGATTTCTATATGTTGATTTTGTCTCCTGCAGCTTAAGTGAATTTGTTTATTAGTCCTAACAGTTTCGGGGGCAGTCTTTAAGTATTTCTCTATATAAAATCATATCGTCTGCAAACAGAGACCACTTTGTTTCTTCATTTCCAATTTGGATGAATTTTATTTCTTTTTCTTGCCAAATGTCTCTGGTTAAGACTTGCAGCAGTATGTTGAAGAGTGGTGTTGAGACTGGGCACCCTTGTCTTGTTCTTTGTCTTAGCAAGAAAGCTTTCAACCTTTCACTGTTCAATATGATGTTAGCTGTGCGTTTTGTCATGTAAACATTTTACTATATTCAGGTATGTTCATTATATAACACTTTATTGAGGGTTTTTATCATGAAGGGGTGTTGAATTTTGTCAAACTGCTTGTTCTGCATTGATTGAGATTATTTTATGATTTTTATCTTTCATTCTATCAATGCAGTGTTTCACATTCATTGATTTGCATCATGTTGAACTTGATCATGTTGTTTGATCCTTTTTTTGAGTTTAGGTAGTTTTATAATGTGTCCTGGAGAAGAAAGTTTTAGTTTGAAATTTTAGGTTGACAGATCGGCTTCAGGACCTTGGATGTCTAAATCTCTCCCCAGATTTAAGAAGGTGTCAGCTGCTGTTTTTTTTTAAGTCAAATTTCTTTTCCTTTCTCCCTGTTTTCTCCTCTGATACTTTAATAATGCTTATCTATTTCTTTTCATGGTATTCCATAACTCACACTGCCTTTCCCTGTTCCAATCCATTCCTTTTTTTCTTTTTGCTTCTTTGACTGGATGATTTCAAATGACACATCTTCTAGTTCACTAATTATTTCCTGTACATGGTTGAATCTGATTTCGAAGCTCTCTATTGAATTCTTCAGTTCAGTCATTGTGTTCTTCAACTCTAGGATTTCCGTTTGTTTTTCCTTAATGATTTCTGTTTCTATGATGAACTTCTCACTTGTTCATGCACTCTTTCCTTATTTCATTTAGTAGTCTATCTGTGTTTCCTTATAGTTTTATGAATTTCTCAAAGAGGGTTGTTCTGAAGCCTTTGTCACATAGTTCCTATATCTCCATTTCTTCGTCGGTCATTGGAGTTTTATTCTTTTTCTTTGGTGGTGTCATGGGTCTTTGAGTATTCATGATCCTTGTGGCCTCCATTGGTGTCTGCAAATTTGAGGAAGTAGGTACCTCTTCCACTCTTTACAGACTGGCTTTAGCAAACCAAAGCCTTCACAGTCAGCCCATCTAGGGGTCCTGGGTAGGCCATCTGGTGGTGTCCAGGGGCAGGCTTGCTGCTGGAGTCCTTGGGCAGCCTGGTACAGGAGTGAGTGGAAAGATTGGGTCTATGGTATTGTGTCTGTCCCTGGGCACAGCTGGGACCCTGAGTTCATGAGTAGTCCCACTGGAGCCTGGTTTGGCAGGTCCTCATTGAGAGCCTCCAGCCACAGGAGTCATCCAAGGCCATGGGAGTTGGCCAGTGCTGGGATGATCTGAGATCCTTGGTTCACGGGAGCCTGCCAGGAGCCTGATGTCATGAGAGACAGCTTGTGCTGAGGTAGGCCAGAAGTCTGGATTCCTGGGAGCCTGCTGGGGTCCTGGGGTGACAAGAGCTGCCTGAGGCTGCAGGAACCAGCAGGCATTGGGTCAAGATGGAAGCCTTGGTTCATGGGAACCTGCTGGTGCCTGGTTCAATGGGAGATGTCTGTGGCCACCTGAGTCATCAAGCACCTGGGTGAGCTGAGGGTCTGGTTTTGTGGGATCCTGCCAGGAGCATGGTTCTGTGAGAGCTGTCTATGGCTGCTAGAACTGGCAGGTGGTGTAGTGAGCCAGGGGCCTGAGTTCCCAGCAGCCCCCGAGGAGCCTGGTGCCACGGAATCTACCTGGAGTTGCTGGAGCCAGCAAGTGCTGGAGTGACCTTGGGTCCTGGGTTTGTGGGAGCCCACTGGGTGCCCTGGTACAGAAGCTGCCTGTGGCTGTGGGTGCTGCCTGTGGCTGCCTGGAGTAGGCAGGAACTTGGGTGAGCCAGAGTCTGGATTCACCAGAGCCCACCAGGAGCCTGGTGCCAAGAACACCACTTGGGGTCACAGGAGCCACCTTGGGCTGCTGAAGATAGCAGCCTGTAGGCTGAGATGGGGGCCTGGGTTCCCAGAAGCTGGTGTGAGCCTAGTGTCAAGGATGCTGCTTGAGGCCACCAGAGCTGGCATGCTCCAGGGTGAGCCAGGGGCCTGGATTTGCAGAAGCCTGCAGGGAGCCAGCTAGGTCCACGGGAGTCAGCCTGGGGCTGGGGCAGGCTGGCTCAGGGGTCTGTGGTGAAGTCAGGCAGAGTGGAGAAGTCTCTTCTTGTTGGGAGGTATTTGATTAATGATTCAGTCTGATTATTTGTTACGGGTCTGTTCAAGAATTCTATTTCTTCATGATTTAGCTTTCATAAGTTGTTTCTAGGAATATATCTATTTTGTCTAGGTTATCCAATTTATGAGTGTACACTAGTTCAGAATAGTCTCTTCTGATCTTTTTCTTTCTGAAGCCTCAGTTGTACTGCCTCTTCTTTCATTTCTGATTTAGTTTATTTGAGTCATCTCTCTTTTTTTCTAAATATTTTATCTAAGGTTTTATCAATTATATTGTTTCAAAAAATCAACTTTTACTTTTATTGATCTTTCATACTCTCATTTTTTTCCACTCTCCTCTTGGTGCCTTCCATCCTTCTGCTCACTTTGGGTTTCATTTTTTCCTTTTCTAATGCTGTGTGTTGTAAGTCAGGTTGTTTCTTTGACATCTTCTCTTATAATGTACAAGTTTATCACTATAAACTTTTCTCTTAGTACTACTTTGGTGCATCCTATAAGTTTTGGTGTGTTTATTGTTTCTTTTTGTATGTCTTGAGATATTTTCTAATTTCCTTTTTGATTTATTCTTTGATATACTTTTAAGTTTAAGAGTTTTGTTGTTGAACTTCCACGTATTATGAATGTTCCCGTTTTCCTTCTGTTATTGACTTCTGGTTTCATGCCATTGTGTTTGGAAAAGATACTTGGTATTATTTCAGTTTTCTTAATCTTTCTTGTTAAGAGTTGTTTTGTGACCTAACACGTGATCTGTTCTTTAAAATAGTCCATGTGCTCTTGAGAAGGGTGTGCATTTTGTTGCTGTCCAGTAAAATATTCTGTGTATGTCTCATAGGTCCATTTAGTATTTAATGTTTTCATGTCTGCTATTTCCTGATTTTCTGTCTGGATACTCCATCCATTGTTAAAAGTGAGGTATTGAAGTCTCCTACTATTTGCAACTTATATAACTGAGAAGACTCTAATATTGAGAATATTATAAAGATCTCTTAGAATTCAATTACAAAAGACAAGTCAATGAAAAGGGGTAACCAACTGGGATAGACGTGTGTCCAGAAAATACATAGATGGCCAATAAGTACAAGATAGATGCTCAGTATCATTAATAATTAGGAAAATGCAAATTCAAAGCACAGTGTGATACTATTTCATGCTCAAAATGAAGGCTATATTCAACATAATGGAAAATGACAAGTGTTGGTAAAGATGTGGAGAAAGGGAAACCTACATACATTACCGGTAGGAAATTAAAATGATGCAGCCACTGGAGAAAACAGCTTGGCATTTTTAAAAATCTTAAAGCTAGAATAACCATTGACCTGGACAGGCCCATGGTATATGTCCAAAAGAGCAAACTTGCCCATGGACATTCAAAGCGGCATTGTTCACAATGATCGAAAAGTGGAACAAACCCAAATTTCTATCCAGTTATGGCTGCATAAACAAAATGTGGCCTATTCATACTATAGGATATTATAGAGCCATGAAAAGGAATAAGCTACTGCTACATGCTAGGCCATGGATGAACCTAGAAACATGTGTGCTCATTGAAGCCATCCACAAAGGCCACAGATAGCATGAAGCCATTTGAATGAACTGTCCAGAATAGGCAAATCCATAGGGGGAGAAAACAGATGAGTTGTTTCCATGGGCTTGGGTTAGGAGAAAATAAAGTGTGAATGAGTATGGGTTTGTTTGGGGGTGTTGAAAATGTTCTGGAATTAGTTAGTGGTGATAGCCACATGACTTAATCATTGTACTAAAAGCCACTGAACTGTATAATTTAAAATGCTTACAACGGAGTCTTCTACGCTAAGCAGATTTTCTCCCATAAAAATTTTGAATTTTTTAAATTAATTAGAGCATTGGTTAATTTTAAGTTGGTTGGGGTATTTAATAAGGGTAATTAATAGAGTTATTAGGGGTAGGGCAGGTTGTAGCCAAGAGAGTAAACATCTGATGAGGGCTACAGTAACAAATCCTATGATTATACAAGCAACAGTCTAAAATCCAGTCCATTGCCATTGTTCCCAGCTTGGAGAGACCAGCCATGAAAATAGGTCAGTGATCTCGGGGGCCTTGGGTATCTGTTCAAAGATTTGGGTAATATTATGCACTATTTTAACCTCTTGGGCCATCTGGTGGAGGTAGGTTTGAACTTGTGTGTTGACGTACATTAAGCAAGTGGTTCTAGGAAAGGCACGATGCCTTCTTTCCTTGGCCAGTATAGACAGTCTAGGGCGAGGCCATTTTATAAAACCATTTAGGCAAGAGACTCATGAGACTGTTGTACAAGGGCTAGGATAGGTTCCTATGGAGTTGTTGTCCATGTTGTGTTAAGGTTGTCGATACTTCTTGGTTGCCTCAGTTTGCTGATTATGTGTGGGTAGGGCCACTGCACCTGTGCCCAGTCCAGTTAGTCAATCCTAGTAGAACTGAACACTCAGTGCTATAGGACTGACAATGTCTCTATGGGTTGGTGGTAGCCAGTCAGGGCAGGAAACTCAGAGGACCTGCGACCTGAAAGAAGCAGGTTGAAAGAGAGACAACGATGCATTGCAGAATATAGTCTGGAGAAAGCTGCTCAGAGGGCTGGGGAAGAGAGACGCTCACTGGGTGAGAGCCTTGTGATATCAGCCCACAGTGCAACCTAAAAGTGTATGCTCCTGGTGTAAAATATTCATTAGGAGTCTTGGAGGTAAAATCAGTAATTTGCACCCATTGACTGGTTACTTGTGCTATATGATTTCAGGGGGTATGGTTAAAGTGTTTGTGGGCCAAGAGCTGTTTGGGCCTGGGCACAAAATCCCCAAGGTGGCCTCGAAGGCTACCCCAAAATGACCCCTCAAGGAGCAGTTGGGGCAGAAAGTGGGGAGAGCATTTTGAAGGAAGCCTGGGGCAAAGATGATGTTGTTCGATGGAGTTGGCTACAACTGAGTCTCTCCGCAGGGTGAGCCCTTCAGCTGGGGTATAATAGGTGATTGGAGGCCAAGTGACAGACCCTGTGACTCCTGATTCCCAGTATATGCGCAGCCCTCTCAGCCCATTGGACATAAATGGTGGTGGTGTTTCTGAAGCATCTTGCTGGCAGTGTGGAAGCTATATGGGACATGTGGTGGGAGATGTCATGATAGTGTCGGGAGGAGCTGTGTGTGAGATTACGGTGTTGAAAGGGAAGGACTGGAGGCAGGTGCAGTGGGTGTGTGACCAACAATGGTCAGTGAAGGGACAGTCAGGGTGAACTGGGGAAATCAGAGACCAGCAGAAGTCACGTGTTTAAACAAGACACCAGGCCCAAATGGAGACGCTTAGGCTAAGCCCCACGTCAACAAGCTGAGACTTAATTAGACTTTTGGCCCTCCCAGGAATGGAATCTTAAACCAGTCAATGGGGAATCGCCTGATGCGCAGCAGGTAGCTCATCTTCCTGATAGAGCCCTGCCATCCCCTAAAGGAAGGTAACCTTGCAGTAACTAACCATCTTTTTTGTCTAGTGTAACTTCCTTGTTCCTGATCCCTTCTGCCTATAAAAGTCTTTCATTTTGTACAGCTTCTTGGAGCTCCTTTCTCTCTGCTAGACTAGATGCTGCCTGAATCATGAACTGTTGTATAAAGCCAACAAGATGCTTAAAATTTGCTCACTTTTATTTTGTTTTGTACCAGTTTGGTGGCAGCAGTGGGATCCAAAGGAGACATCTGATGGCTTAGGGGATGAGAAACACAGGCATTGGTACCTGCAAAACCTTTGAGTTCTCCATCCTTTTTGCTGTTTCTGAGGGCCGTGGGTAAGTTCCTCTCGGATCTGAGATCCACTGTCTTTGCGTTGAGCTCCCGATCTAACTGGCTTTCCAGTCTAAGGTCAATGGGTCAGTCTCAATTGACAAGATGCTCTATCAGAGCATCAGTATTAGCGCTTAGCTAGTCCGCTGTGCCAGACAAAGGCTTAGCAGGTCAGCTTGAGTTGGCAGATGATTCTACCAGGATCCTGATTCCCTGGCCCTTGCTTAGTCAACAGTCCCTATTTGTTGGGGTCTGCTGGTTGAGTCTGCAGTCTCCATGTGTTAGGGTCTGCTGGTTCAGTCTGTAGTTTTTGGTAATGGAGAGGAGTGGAAGAAATGTGTTCTCCATGCACACCCAGTCTTTGAAAACTTCCCACGTACATTTTACATACATTTTGCCCTCTGTTGACTGTAGATAGGTTCTAAGGAAATGGTGAAGCACAGTGAAGAGGAATTGTGGATATCTGCATGACTATCTTGAGGAGTGCCGCCCCCTCAACCTGAACAGCCACCCAGCACTACTAGAAATGAAAGACATCCCATCACCATGGATTGGAAGACTCCTTATTGTGACGATGTCAGCATTATCCCAAGAGATCAACAAATCCAGTGCAGTCCTTATCAAAATCCCAAGGACGTTTTGTGCTGAAATAGAAAAAAAAAATCCTAAAATTCTTATGGTATCTCAAGTAAGCCCAGATACCAAAAATAATCTTGAAAGGAGATACTAAGTTGGAGGACTGATTCTTCCTTGTTGAAAACTTACTGCAAATCTACAGTACCAAAACAGCATTGAAATGGCGTAAAGACAGCCATATTGACCAATGGAAACAGAATTGAGAGCCCAGAAATTAACCCTCACCCGCGTGATCAAATGATGTTTGACAAGGGTGCCAAGATTATTCAATGAGGAAAAGTCTTCTCGACAAGTTGTCTTGGAAAAAGTGGATATCTACTTGCAAAAAATCAACTTGGACCCTTACCTAACACCACATACAAAGCTTAATTCCCAGTAAATCAAAGACCTAAATGTAAGAGCTAAAACTATAATACCCTTAGAAGAAAACAGCAGGGTGACAGGAGACAAAGGTTAAATCCTTCTCCCCAATGGGCTGTTGAAAAGGGCTTTTTAAGGGCAAAAGAGTGGGTGCGGGAATGTTGGGGGCAGTCCTAGGCATTTTGCACAAGAAGATTTTCATATTCTGTAATACACCCCACATTCAAAAGGCAGTGTCCTTAACATGATCGGCAGAGGAGTTCTTGGTCTCCCAGGTCATCCTCCAGTCACTTGTGCAGCCACAGTTTGAGTCTTGCCAGCCGTCTTGTGGTTTACTGGCTCAAACCAGTTGAAACTTGCTCAAGGAGAAAAAACGGAGTTTCTGAAAAACAACTCATGGCCCAAGACTAGATCCTTAGTAAATATCATATGGAATGTGGCTTAAGAAAGTAGTCTCCAAGGGACCATTGATAAAAATCTGGTTGGGGCCCCATTTGATTTTGGACTTGGTTTTGGCCCTGGCTATGGTATCTGTGCAGGGATGTATGGATATGCAAAATGTGGAATATACATACAATATCATATTATTCATCCTTAACAAAGGAAGGAAATTCTAAGATATGGCACACCATGGGTGAACCTTCAGGATATTGCTCTAAATGAAATAAGCCAGTCACAAAAATACAACCTTGTGTGATTTCCCTTCTATGAGTTTCCTGAAATCGCCAGATGCATAGAGACAGAAAGTAGAACGGTGTTTGCCAAGATCTGGGAGGAGAAGGAATGGGGGGTATTCATGAATGGGTATAGAGTTTCAGTTTTGCAAGATGAGAAGAGTTCTGAAGATGGATCATGGTGATAATTGCACAGCAATATTAATGTCTTCAATACACTTAAAGCATACTTAATGTATCGATGGGGCCTGATAACTTGTCCTGGCTGAGCACGTGCTTGTGCTATTGCACATCTTACCCCTCACTGTACAGTTGGGAAACTGGCCCAGACCACAGGAGGTAGTCAGAGTCCCGAAGACTAGACAGAGCTCCAGCTTCCTTGGCCAAGGCTCTGCCCCTTCCCTCAAGTTTCCTTTGGTAATGAGAGGTATTAAGATCCTAGGGGGTTGCTGCCCACTCCTGTCCATATGGGGTCATATTCCTCTCCTCATCATCGCATGTGCACAGGCACAGCCACTCACACTGATTTCTCATGTGGGGGCCATGGAGGTGCAGTCAAGTAAGAGCCGACACCGGGGAAATGATAAGAGGCAGGAGGGAGAGAGGTTGGAGGCAGCTCTCTCACGGGGCCATAGCATCCGTTCTCCTAGATATATGCCCAGGGCCCCATAGATGGGCAGAGGAATCCCTATGGTTCCTAAGTTTCTACCTGTTCCAGACCCATCTCTGGCCCAACTTGGCGAGCACAAGACTGGAGTCCTGCAGTCCACCTCTGTGGGTACCCAGAACTGTGATGAGCACATCCTCCTCTTGTGTAGGCATTGGTAACAGAAGAGAAGATCTCAGTGAGGGTCCTCCTGTATAAAGTGGAGTGCATCCAGCCGGTGATTCCAAGGGTTCCAGTCACTCGCAACGTGTCTGTTGGACTAGGTTCTCTGTTGATGACCTACTATGCTCTGAAACGCTGAGAAAATGCTTTCCACACACTTGAGATCATTTAGGCTTGGGGGCTTGGGCGGATGAGAAGTTGGGATAAGGAAGAAGATGACAGAGCACTAGACACCAAGTCTAGAGACGAGAGAGAAGACCAGTCCTTGTTCTCATCTGCAGGTCCAGAGGTCCTCATCTGGCAGCAGGGTCATTGTCCTGGTTGAGGTTGGATGTCTCAGGAATGAAGAAGACACCTGGTGGGGGAAAGCAAGATGGGGGAAAAGGTAGGCTCCCGAGATTCCTCCAACTCCCTCGAAGGTGACAGGTCCTGCTCTTTTACCCCTAGGAGTCTGGGCATCCTCTGTCTTGAAGACACCTGAATAAAGGTTCTTTTCTGTTTGATGGCATTTTGGCAAGGGCTGCAGTGCTAGTGCTTGCCACCAGGGGACGAGCAGCCACTTGTGTTAGTGGTGGCCAGTGAGTTTTTGTTTTTATTTTTTTTCAGTTGTATTGAGATATACTTGATATACAGCACTCTGCAAGTTAACATTGCTTTGTGGTATATTTGAAAGTTGCTAAGAGAGTAGATCCTAAAACTTCTCATTACCAGGAAAAAACCTTTTATTTTTGTTTGGTGATTGACGTTAAATGAACTTATTTTGGTAACAATTACATGGTTATTACATAACATATATTACATATTACATACAAATTACATAATATATATATACATCGAGTCCTGCTGCTGTAAACCTGGAATTTACATGGTGCCCACTGAACTTTACTTGACTCCTGGAGCAGTGAAGAGTCAAGCAGAGGTCTTTCTGGCTGTCCCCTTGCCTCAGAAACAACTTGTACCTCCTATTACTAGTGTTCATCTCCACAATCAAAGTTGGTCAGAAGCAGGGGGAGGGGTGCAAGATCTTCCCATGTACTCATTCAGCAGCTGTGCACTGAGCACTCACCCTGTGCTAGGTGCCCTGGTGGGCCAAAGTGCAGGATGAAAATGACCAAGTGGTCCCTGCCTGCCAGGAGCTCACAGTCTAGAGGGGAAATGGACAAAAGCAAAGACATGAGAAAGAAAAGAGCAAGTGCTGTAGAGAAACACAGCAGGATGCTGTGAGGGAGGGCTGGGCGTCACTGGGTAGGAGGGTCTGAAAGGCCTCACTGGGGTGGCATTTGCTGGGACCAGAATGACAAGAGGGAACCAGACCTGCACGACTCTGACAGCAGTGTGTCAGGGAGATGGCACCACTGGTCCTGAGTCTCACAGGCAGAAGTGAGTTTGGCCAGAGGAGGTTAGAAAGGTGGCCAGTGTGGCTGGAGGGAGGCTGGGAGGAGAGAACAGGAGCTGGGGTGGAAGGTAGAGCCAAGGCCTGGTAGGCTGTGTCAGTTACCTTTCCCTCTCTGACTTCATTGCCCCTAACCTTGCATTTCAAAACTACAAATGTTGACTATCTCACAATTTGTGTGGATCAGCAATCCGGCATATTTTAGCTGGGTGCCTCTGCTTCAGTGAGTTTAACAGGTTGGTGCTGTGGCCTCAACTGAGGCTCAACTGGGGGAGGACTCGCCCCCAAGTTCACTCTCAGCCTTCAGGGTTCAGTTTGGACTGAGAGCCTGAGTTTCTTTCTGTCTGTTGGCCTGGGCACCCCCGTGCTTCTCTCCTGTATAGGCCTCCACATTGTGCAGCCCCAAACACTGGTATTTGATTCCTCAGTTACAGGGAATCGATAGAGTGTGTGTGAGAGAGAGAGATGGAACATGAAAGAAGGAGTAAGAGGAAGTGAGAGACTTTGTTAGTTAAAATTTAGACTAGACATCTCATCACTTTGGCTGTTATTATGTTCAGAAGCCAGTTACTAACTACTTAGTGGTTCCACGGGGATGGCTATACCATGAGTGGGGCTTACTGGGTACCACTGTAGAGGTTGCCCACTTCATAGGCCAAGATGAGGCACTTGGGTCTCATTCTCCACAAAACAGTAAACAATTGAATGGTTTTATGCCGCAGGATGGCAGTATCTAAATTTCCATTAGCTTCAACCCCCTCATCATGCTAACCTGAATATGAGGCCAGGTTGGAAGCGACTGTTCCAATATCATATTGCTAGAACCCAGGCCTGTTTTGAGTGGTGTTCTGTGCTACATATCACCCCTTCTTATTATTATTCCATCTCTAAGTTTAGGTACATGCGACACTAGCCCACAGGGGTAATAGATATTATGTTATATACACCGGGTAACGTCCCTAGGAAGTAGACTCTAGCTTGATCCTCATGGTGCAGGTTTGGAGACTGGGGAGGACCTGAGTGGCACAAGGACTTTCCCAGGATGCAGAACTGGTAAGAAAAAGAAGGTCTGCATTCATCCCTGTCTCCTCAAAGCTACAACCCGACTTAGGTTTCCAGAGAGCTGTGGCTATGGCTGTGTATGCTCCTTGTGTACAGTTCAGGAGATGATATGGGGGAGGAGGCTGAGCGGCCCGGGCCCAGGGGCAGCTCTGGACAAGTCTGATTGAGGGACGGGGCCCAGGTAAAGGAATCTTGAAAAATGATCTACTTCCTTGGTCATAGACCCCGACAGATCTTAGAACTCTGGTAACCAGGCACCCACAGGCCCCCATCCAGCTCACTTGATTGGAGACAGTCAACGGGCAAAAATATTTTGTTGTTGTATCCCAACTTTTGGAGAATCTGGACTCAAAATAGGCCAGAAAGAGAATCTTTTTGACATTTCCGACGTTGGCACAGCCGTCATCCCCGATGCCTCTGGGCATCTGGCAGGAGGCAGTGCCGGCCAGGACACAATTGTGATCCCACCTGAGCATCACCACACCCCTTGCCCCTCATCGTGTGTGTGTGTCTGTGTGTCTTTGAAGAGGGGGGAAGGCAGGGCATGAGGGGTAGGTCATTCCTGGGCAGGAGCTGGTGGTTAGGTGTCGGAAGCCTGGTGGGTCTGTCATGTTCATACCCCAGGTCGTGGCTGGCAGCATGAGAATGTGAGCTCCTCCACTCATATGTTACCGAGCCATGGAGGTTTGATCTCCTTCCCTTCCTGACCACAGTTCTTTGCAGGGATGTCCCTCTGTGACTGAACAGAGGAGCAGACTTTCTCTTGGGTGTCGGCCCCAGTGGCAGTGTGCAGCCAGCCCCTGATTCCTTCTGGCCCAGCTCCCGGGCAGTCTTTGCAAAACTCCACTCAGGAGGTCATCGAGGAGATGCCCAATGGTTTCAACTCCAACTCACTAGACAAGGGGCAGGTGCATGAGGCCACAAACACCATCTAGTGCTGCTCTGAGGTGAGAGCAGGAGCAGAGGGTCTCCGCACTCAGGACCTTGGGATGATGGGGTTGGACCAGAACTTGGGGAGGACCAGACTGGGGCTGTCCCT
Source organism: Diceros bicornis minor (assembly GCF_020826845.1). Taxonomy (NCBI): domain Eukaryota; kingdom Metazoa; phylum Chordata; class Mammalia; order Perissodactyla; family Rhinocerotidae; genus Diceros; species Diceros bicornis. The sequence continues at coordinate 2,232,685 of NC_080763.1, read as the reverse complement.
TTTTCAAGCTAAAGGGGATGTACATGCAGGTCACCTTGCCTGATTCGGAGCTGAGCTGCCATGACCCTCTTACCCTTGCTCAGTGTGAGCTTCTGGAGGCCACTGAGACAGAGTCAGAGTGTAAAGGGGACCGCAGCCTGGGTGCCCCTGGAAGGGAAGTGGGATCATTTCTGTGTTTAGAAGGACACATGGAAAGTTAGCTATATGGGTGAACCTTTCTCTTTATCCAGCTCCAGCGCCAGCTACAGAGCTCCAGCCACAAGGAGTGGCTGTGCCAACTCCATGAGGTAGAAGAGATGGAAAGCTGGGCAGGGCCTGGTCTATCAGTAAGGAGGGGAACTCACTGTGTGCAGCCAGATCCCTAGTGGCCCAACTGTCTGCTCAGGAGGCTCAAGAGACTCAGGACCTGATGCGTACTTCACTACAAGGGAGACAGACAAGGATAGTGGTTGTAGCTGCCATGGGGGAATGTGCATCAGAATGGGGAGTGGGACCAGAGGGGGTATCCCGGTGGTGGAAGATGCCCCCTTGGGATGAGCCGAGTTGAGCCACCGTCTGGAGCTTGGAGTTATCCAGGACAGGGTGGGTGCAAATGACCCTCTCCCTTCCCTGCCAGTATTGAGTCCTGGGTCATCCTGTGCTGGGTGTCCTCGGTGGACAGGGAAGAAAACCTAGGGATTCTCGTAAGGCTCAGGCCACATCCTGAGCTTCCTGAGCTCCAGCTCTAAACTGTGACCCTGTGTGGGACTTTGGGGGCTGTGGGCACAGAACTGGCATGTGGTAGGGCTGGGTGACACTCCCCTTGTTCCCCAGGAGCTTTTCCGGAAGGTGTTGCCCTCTCAGTGCCTGGGTTCCACCTGGGGCAAGAGGAACAATCCCAGCAATGAGCACCTGGCACCCACTCTCCAGGCCACCCTCGACCACATCAGAAGGGTGGCCAGTCTCGTCATCACCCCCTGCCTCGGGGACCCGAGCATGAGTGTGCCAGACAGGGCTAGGGTGGTGGAGCACTGGATCCAGGTGGCCCAGGTATGCTGTGGGTGGCCTAGTGGAGCCCCTCTCTGGAGCCTTGGGAACTGACTCTCCACCTTTATCAGCTCCCAGGATTGAAGTGTGGTCTAAGCCCCTGCACAGTCTCTAGGCCCTTCCTGCCAGGGGCCCACTGATCTTGACTCCAGGTCCCAGTGGGAGGATGCTCACTTCCTACCTGACTCCTTCCCTGGGTTCAGCTAAAATCCTCCTCCCTGTGAGTGTTACTCTTTGGGTCCTAAATGTGCCCTTCTGGGGCTCCCTGAGCATCTGTCTCATCCAGGAGAGGAGATTTAAATAGAAGGGGACCGAAGCTAGAGCAAGCGGAACTGCAGCGCCCCACCTCACAGCTCACTCTCTTCCCTTCCCCAGGAGTGCAAGATCCTGAAGAACTTCTCCTCGCCCTGCACTGTCATCTCTGCTCTGCAGAAAACCTCCACAAACCACCTGAAGAACACACAGCGGAAGTTTCCTGGTGGGTAGTGCCCCTCTCCATAGGAGGATCAGGGTGGATGGGGGATCTCCTGTATGTCTGCCATTGGCCCCTCAGTCAGCTAGGAACTCCTGGTAGGCAGCAAATGCTGGGGACAAGGCCTGGGCCTCGGCAGGCAGTCTCTAAGCCTCCTGGTGTCCTTAGTGCACCAGTTCTGTTTCAGGACTTGGTTTCTCTAAATGTCAGGTACTGGGTTGAGCCACATTAGAGATTTTCAAGTGTTCATAGCTACAGAACTCGACTCCCAGTTGAAACTCAAAGTGGTCAAAAGAGAGCTGCTCTGTAGAGCTGGGGAGTGGAGACCCCAATGACCAACAGGAGAGTCCCCTCCCAGTCCCACGAGACCTTAGCGCTCAGTGGATCCCAGTGAGAACACTCTTCCAGGGAGGTTGAATCTCTCGGGTTGTCAAAGAAAAGGGATTTGCATTCAGACCCCTCACATTATCCCTACATTTATCTTTCCCTCTTTCCCCTCCCCTCAGGGAGATCCCTGAAAAACTTAAGGAGCGCTATAGCCAAGACAAGTCCTTGAGCAGAGAACTGATGACCAAGGTAAAGTGGAGGCTAGGGGACTGGAAAGAGAGGAGGAGTAGGGGGAGAGGGACTGAGCAGGCTGTGGTTTTGATAGTTTCTGACTTGAACTTTCTCTGAGACATTCCCGTCTATCTTGTCCAGGTTAACAAGCAGAGGGATCTGTTTGGCCCATGGGCCGGTGGGGTGCTGTTTTTGCGCAGGAGGCCCTGGTCACGGGACACAGTGGTGTTAGCTGGGTTGTTCCAGAATATGTTGCTGAGCTGTTGCCATCAGCAGGTCTCTGGCTTCCATGCACGTTCATCTTGATGGATGTAGCTTCTTCCAGGCTGTTGGGTGGTTGGGGGGGTTAGCCCTCAGCCTTCCTGAGGACAGGAAGCCAGGCACCAGCAGCTCCTTCTGTCTTCACCATGTCTCCAGGGGTGGGTACACTGCCTGCCCCAGGGACGGGCACAGCAGGGGATTCCCCTGGCCCAAGTGGACAAACAGGCTGCTCAGCCTTGGGTCTGAGTGGCTGCACCAGAGACAGATGTGTGTGCATTGTGGGACTCCCCACTGGATGCCTAGAGCAGTCACTCAAGTCAACCACAGGAGTCTCACCTGAGTGCCTGGTTGGCAATGACATAGGCCCCAGGTGGCTTATGAGAAGCGTCTAGGCAACTGATGGATTCTTAATGGATCCTGCTGAAAGGACGTTAAGAGCTTCATGTAAACGAGGGAGCAAAGCGTCCTGTCACCTCCTTACTTGTGGATCAGAGGTGACACCTTGCGGGTCCAGTTCCCGAGTGGATAAAGAAAGAGTTCAGTGCAGGGGAATATCCTGAGTGGTACTTTGGCGAGGAGAAGCCTTTGGCATGGCCTCTGTCCCAGCCTGGGGGCCAGACACTCCACGGGACTAGACAGGAGCCACTCAACCAGACTCCAAAAACGCCCCATCCTCTCCATCCATGGCTCGGACCAGGACCCATATTTGAGAGCTCAGGGGAAAGGACACTTGTCAGTGGTGAGGATGGGGGTTAGGTGAGGATGTTGGAGCAAGGCCTGTGGCTGGTAGGGGCAAGTGGCCTCTCCTCTGTGGGCCCCTGAGCAACTCACTGCCCCTGTTTGGGCCTCTGTCTCCTCATCAGGGAAATGGAGGGTCATCATGTGGTGCAGGCCTCACAGGGTGGTAATGAGGCAAGAGGGAGGAAAGGAATGTGGGAGCTTTCTGCCTGCTCCACCTGGAGGGGTGAGGGTGAGAAAAATGGTGACAGTCATGTGACATTGAGTCCTCAGGAGAACTGTGAGGTAGCTGGAGTTCTCACACATTCCAGATGAGGAGACAGGCTCGGGGAGGCCAGACCAAAAGCCCAAGCTCACACCCAGAGTAAGAGTTGGAGCTGGGCTTGTTCTGGAATCACAAGACTTTGGAGGGTGGAGTGGCATTGGTACCAGTTGACTCGAATCAGATGTCCAGAGTCAGAGGCCAGTGGTGCTGGAGAGAAATGGGGCAAGGGGAGTATGGCCCGCTGACACTGTCCTCGACTCTGGCAGGAGGGGCCCTCCACGTTTGCCTCCAGGAGAGCAACCCCCAGAGAGTGCAGGAGAAGCAGCAGCAGCAGCAGCAGGTGAGTGTGCCTGTGGGGGAGGGGCTCTGCGCTCCCAGCTGGAGGCCTCAAATCAAGAGAGAGGGACCCTTCCTCTTGGTGCCACAGTGCCTGAATCCCCCAGTAGAAGTGACCAGAAGGAGGGCCTGGAAGAGCTGGTGCAGGATGGGTTTGTTGTGGGGAGGGCCAGGGACCACATACCCTGTGATTTGCCAGAAGCCGGCCCTGGGAGGTGAGGAGGAGGAGTGTGGTGTTCTTGGGGTGTGAAGGGAGGAAGAATTGAGGGGAGGCTGTTAAGGGTCCTAGGCTGCTCCTCGTGGGATCCCTGGTGTGGGCCAGGAGGCTGAGGGTGAGGATTTTTCAGGGGAGGGTCTGCAGGGAGCTGACTTGAGAGCAAGGGCTCATCCCACGTGTACCCCGGTGTCACAGGGTGACGTCCCCTATCTTGGCACATTCCTTGGTGACCTGTTGATGCTGTGTCTGGCGATGGGTGATTATCTCCAGGTGGGTGAACCTGAGGACCAGGCAGGGGACTAGGTTCCTGAGTCTTGGGATGCGGGATACCCCGCACTGAGCTCTGAGCTCTCAGCACTTGGCACATCTCCTCTCATGAGAGCCTCGCAGCTGCCCCTGGGAGCTGGGGCATCAGGCCCATCTTAGGGATGAGTGAACAGAGGCTCCGCCTGAGACACCCATTCTGGTTACTCAGGCTGGGGAAGCTCAGAGCTGCCTGATGGCACAGCTGCATGAGGTTTTATCTGAGCTGGACTCATCCTCTCCCTCCCATGCTGCCCATGGAAGGTGAGAGAAGTTGGGCCCCTCCAAGTCAGACAGCACATAAGTGGCTGAGCAGTCCCCTCTGCCTGAGGCCTCAGCCTCAAAGTCTGTCATCAGAGAGGGTTGTGCTGCCAGGTCCCTCAGCCTCACCCCCATGTCCTCCTTCTCTGGAGCCCAGAGCCTGGCCTAGGTCCAAGTCCTCTTTTCTCTGCATGCCCCACCCCCTCTGGGGACCTGGCAGTAGTGCAACATGAGAAGGGGTGGGCATAGGGGCCTAGTCAGGCTTAGGGGGCTCTGTCTGATGGACTCTGGCTCTCTGCCTTCCAGGGGAATGAGATCAACCTTGAGAAAAGTACTGAGGTGAGCGGCTGTGGCTCTCCCTGCAGGGGAGGGGAAGGAGGTGGAAATCAGAGACCTTCTGGGCAGAACAGTCCCTGGCTCCACCCCCTGTATCTTACATTGAGTGGAAGATTTTGATAACAGAGAAGTGGGAGACCCATCCAATTGGCGGGTGGGTTGAGGGGAGGACGGCCTCAAGGAAAACTTCCTGGAGGAGGGGCTGATTATTCCCATTCTGAGAACAAGTAGAGCCTGGGTGGAACTGGAGGGAAGGAGGGTTTCCAGGACTGGTCCCCTGCCCCACTCCTCACCCCCCACAAGGCCCCTGCAGCATCCCCCACACAGTCCCTGTCTCCATCCTCTCCTTCCCTCTGGTCCCAGGAACACCGAGTCATGAGGGAGATCCTGCTGCTCCAGGTGGCTGCAAAGAATTACAACCAGAGCCCGAGGACCGATTTGGGGCCTGGTTCCAGGACATGGAGCTGCTCAATGAGAATGATAGGTGAGGGTGGGCAGGAGTTGTGTGAGGGCAGGGGTGGATTCTCCCTGTTGGCCAGTCTAGAGAGCCTGTTTCAGTGGCCCCCCAGTCAGCCCTAGGCCTTATTGCGTGGCGACTTGTGGGACATCCAGAATCCAGCTGCTGGGCAGTCAGTGGGGGGACACCAGAGGTGTGGCTCCTGGTAGGCTCACAGATGCCTCTCTGTCCTGTAGCTACAGCCTGTCCTGCCAGCTAGGGCCCCAGGCCTAGTTGGCCAGCAGAATACTCAAGGCCAAGAAGAACCGGCTGTCATCAAGGTCAGGGGTGAGTGAGTGTCTGGGCCGGGGTGACTGACTCCTAGGGGTTCAGTAAGGCTTTCAGGCTAAACGTGGCCTTGGGGAGTCGGACAGCTGGCACTGGGATCTCAGCTCCACTACTGAGCAGTCCTGTGACTGGGGTGACTCTCTTCAGCTTCCTGAGACTCCGTTTCCTCCTCTGTGAAATAGGTGATACTAAATGATCACTCTCGTGGCAGGGACGAATGGGGTACTGGTGGCTGACAGCACTGAGCACAGGGTCTGGAGCACCCAGTGCAGTGGGGACAAGGTGGGGGGCCATGATTCTGAAGGAGGCCCCCCAAGATAACCTGACTCTTCTACTCAGACCCCAGGCCCCAACACCGAGCCCCATACCAGTGGCCGATCACAGCCCCATCCTCAGCAGCGGGGACACAGCTGGGAGGCTTGCGATGCACAGGGCCAGCTCCTCACACACGACAGGAAGGGGAGTATTGTAAGCTGATTCCTGGGGCCCCCTGGAGTCCAAGAGAGAGGGGACGACCCCACCCCAGCTCCCTGACATCTCTACCCCTGAAGGATGTAAAACCGCGCCAACCTTTTCCCGCTTTATGCTCCCAAATCCTATAAAAGAACTTGCCCCCTAAGGCTCGGGGTCGACCCCTCTGTCTCCTGCGAGGGACACGAGTCGACCCGGAGCTCCGTTCAATAAACCTCTTGCGTTTGCATCAAGTTCGGTCTTCTGTGTCTGTGGGCCCGCGTCATCCCGAGACCTGGTGAGTTGGGATTTCCCTCCCCTTCCCCTTGGGAATCCAACATTTGGGGGCTCGTCCGGGATCCACGCGGTAACCCCAGACTCCGAAGACCCCTTGGAGGTAGGCCTGAGTGACTGAGTGTGTGAGTGTGTGCGGCGCCGCAAAGTATTGTTTTATTGTTTTGGTTTCAGTATCGGGCAGCCGCCGCTTCCGGCCGTGAGGACCGAACGGCTGCAGTGGCAGACGTGCTAGGGACTGCAGGCTGCAACCCTGGGGGACGCCCCAAGGGATAAGGGGAGTCAGGAAAGCCTGACCAACCCCCCTTCCAGGTGGGAAAAGGAGCGATACCTTTTCCCGGGGAGGACTCGGAAACCCCTCCCGTCTGAAGCCGCCTTCGGCTGGCTTGTAGAGACGCCTTCCGGGCAGGGTTGTCTGTGTTTTAGTGTGTCTTTAGTGTTTATTGTTCTGTTTTTGTTCGTTACGTGGACTTCCTTTGACGGGATGGGACAGACTGTGACGACCCCCCTTTCCTTGACCCTAGACCACTAGACTGAAGTGCGAGCGAGAGCGCACGACTTATTGGTAGAAATAAAGAAAGGGCGCTGGCAGACTTTTTGCACCTCTGAGTGGCCCTCCCTCAATGTGGGTTGGCCCCCTGAGGGGACGTTTAATCTAACTATTATCCTCGCGGTGAGGGCTATTGTTTTCCAGGAGAGACCGGGGTCCCATCCTGACCAACGACCATATATTACAGTGTGGCAGGATCTGGTGCAGAACCCACTCCCATGGGTTAAGCCATGGGTAAAAGCAGAAAAACTAAGCCCCCGAGTCCTGGCGCTGCAGGATGCGGAGACACGGCAAAAATCGAAATCAACTCGAACAGCGGAGTCGGAGACCCCTTCGCCCCCCCCCCCGGGGTCTACCCTGAGATTGAGCCTCCTCCCGAATGGCCCCCTTTCTCGCCTCCCCCTTACCCCTCCCCCGCTCCAGGATCGCAATCAGGACGGAGGGCGACTGGCTCGGGTCCCTCCGCTGGAACCCGAAGCCGCCGCGGAGCCACTCCGGACGGGCCTGATACCACGGTGGCGCTCCCGCTAAGAGAGTATGGAGCTCCTGCGGGGCCCAACCAGCTGTCACCCCTCCAGTACTGGCCTTTCTCTTCCTCAGACCTGTATAACTGGAAAAATAACCATTCCCCCTTTTCAGAAAACCCCGCCGGATTAACCGCCCTGATAGAGTCCCTAATGTTTTCCCATCAGCCCACTTGGGATGATTGTCAACAGCTCTTACAGGCACTCTTTACCACGGAGGAGAGAGAAAGAATCACACAGGAAGCAAGAAAGAATATCCGAGGCACCAACGGGCAGCCGGCAGCGATAGCTGAGGCGGAAGAAGGGTTTCCGCACAACCGGCCCAATTGGGACTATAACACGGCTGAAGGTAGGGAGGCGCTGTCCGTTTATCGCCGGGCTCTAGTGGCGGGTCTCCGAGGGGCCGCAAGGCGGCCCACCAATTTGGCTAAGGTAAGAGAGATCCAGCAGGGGCCCACTGAACCTCCCTCCGTTTTCCTAGAACGATTGATGGAGGCTTACCGCAGGTATACGCCCTTCGACCCATCCTCGGAAGGGCAAAAGGCCTCTGTCATTATGGCCTTTATTGGACAGTCTGCCCCAGATATAAAAAGGAGATTACAAAGGCTAGAAGGGCTGCAGGACTACGACTTGCGGGATGTGGTAAAGGAGGCTGAAAAGGTGTATCATAAAAGAGAGAGTGAGGAGGAAAAGCGAGAGAGAGAAAGAAGGGAGGCTGAAGAGAGGGAAGATAAGAGAGATAGGAGACAAGAGAAGAAACTGACCAAAATACTGGCCGCAGTGATAAAGGCGACAGGGCCAGATCATAGGCAGTCAGGGAACCTGGGCAACGCCCCACGACCAGGCTCGCGCAGACGACAGCCCTAAGACAAGGACCAATGTGCCTATTGTAAGGAGAGAGGACACTGGGCAAGAGAATGCCTGGTTCCTTGCCGGTCTCCTTGGAACACCCCTCTCCTGCCTGTAAAAAAGCCTGGAACTGCTGATTATAGGCCGGTCCAGGATTTGAGGGAAGTGAACAAGAGAGTGCAGGACTTACACCCTACTGTGCCAAACCCATATAGCCTACTCAGCTCCCTCCCCCCATCACGGAAATGGTATACTGTCCTGGACCTGAAAGATGCATTCTTCTGTCTGCGGCTGCACCCAAAGAGCCAATTACTTTTTGCTTTTGAGTGGCGCGACCCTGATATGGGGATCGCTGGACAACTGACTTGGACAAGACTGCCTCAAGGGTTTAAAAACTCCCCCACCCTGTTCGATGAGGCCCTCCACAGGGATTTGACTGACAATAGGGTTAAAAACCCTCAAGTGACTCTTTTACAGTATGTAGATGATCTACTGTTGGCGGCGGAAACCCCGGGAGACTGTGAGGAAGGAACCAAGCGCCTCCTGGCCGAGTTGGGTGAGTTGGGGTACCGGACGTCAAAGAAGAAGGCACAATTGTGCCAGGAGAAAGTAGTCTACTTAGGCTACACACTAAAAGACGGCCAAAAGTGGTTAACCGACGCCCGGAAAAAGACTGTGACTCAGATCCCGGCCCCAACCTCCGCTCGCCAGGTAAGGGAATTCCTGGGGACGGCCGGTTTCTGCCGGTTGTGGATCCCAGGGTTTGCTACCCTGGCTGCTCCACTGTACCCATTGACTAAGGAAAGTGGGAACTTTGTCTGGACTCTAGAGCACCAGAAGGCTTTTGAGACTCTAAAACGGGCATTATTAGAGGCACCCGCGTTGGCCCTACCAGATTTGACCAAGCCCTTCACCTTGTATGTAGATGAAAGAAAGGGAATCGCCCGGGGAGTCCTAACTCAAGCCCTTGGGCCCTGGAAGCGCCCAGTCGCATATCTATCAAAAAAACTGGATCCGGTAGCCAGTGGATGGCCTTCCTGCTTAAGGGCGATTGCCGCCACTGCCCAGCTGGTAAAAGATGCAGATAAGCTAACTCTGGGCCAACAGATAACCATAGTAGCCCCCCATGCCTTGGAGAGCATTATCAGACAGCCTCCAGATCGATGGATGACTAACGCCCGGATGACTCACTACCAAAGTCTGCTCCTAACTGAGAGAATTACCTTCGCCCCACCGGCCATCTTAAACCCGGCCACACTACTGCCCGAAGCAGATGACCCGACCCGATCTGCCAGATGAGCCATGGGCTGGAGCCCCTAATTGGTACACCGGCGGCAGCAGCTTCATGGCAGAAGGTAAGAGGATGGCTGGGGCGGCTATGGTAGACGGGAAAAAGACTCTATGGGCAAGCCGCTTGCCGGAAGGGACTTCTGCACAAAAGGCTGAGCTTATCGCCCTGACACAGGCGTTAAGGTTAGCTGAAAATAAGACTGTGGCCCAGGTCATCAGAAAGGCACCGACCCCATAGCTCAAGGGAACCGCCTAGCCAAGCGGGCGGCACTAGGACCTATGGTCCTGACTCTCCAGGGAGCTAAGGTCAGCAAAGCTGCCTCCGGTGGGGAACTAACTAAAAAAGAGAAAGTCCTTTCCGTTGCAGAAGGGCGAGAATATCTATCACATCTACACCGGCTAACCCACTTGAGCCCTCAGAAACTAATTGAAATTATCCAGGCCTCCCCGTACCAGGTACCAGATTTGAAAAAAACGGCTGAAGAAGTTTATAAAAATTGTAGAGCCTGCGCTCTCACAAACGCTGCAGTTTCCAAATGCAGCACGGGACACAGACTCCGAGAAAATAGGCCAGGAGCCTTTTGGGAGATAGACTTTACTGAAATCAGACCGGCCCGGTATGGAAATAAATATCTTCTAGTATTTGTAGATACCTTCTCGGGATGGGTAGAGGCTTTCCCCACCCGAAAAGAGACTGCCTCTGTAGTAGCCAAGAAGATATTGGAAGAAATCCTCCCGAGATTCGGGATCCCAAAGGTAATTGGATCTGACAACGGTCCTGCATTCGTTGCCCAGGTAAGTCAGGGACTGGCCAGTCAACTGGGGGTCAATTGGAAATTACATTGTGCTTATAGACCCCAGAGTTCAGGCCAGGTAGAGAGGATGAATAGAACAATTAAAGAGACCCTAACAAAATTGTCTATGGAGACCGGCGGTAATGACTGGACAGCCCTCCTGCCCTTTGCCCTGTTCCGCGTCCGGAACACCCCACAGGGACCCTTAAAACTTACACCCTTTGAGATTCTCTATGGAACCCCTCCCCCTTTGGCACAAATAGGGATACATGACCCTGACATTGTACCTTCTATACCTTTGTCAGCCCGCTTGAAAGCACTCGAGGCTGTCAGGCGCGACATCTGGAACCAGCTAAAAGAGGCTTACCAGCCTGGTGATCTGCTCATACCGCACCAGTTCCAGGTTGGGGACTCTGTCCTTGTGAGACGACATCGGACGGGGTCGCTAGAACCACGTTGGAAGGGGCCCTACGTGGTGCTCCTCACTACACCCACAGCAGTCAAGGTGGACGGTATAACTTCTTGGGTTCACGCCACACACGTGAAGAAGGCACCCCAGAATGCAGCAGATCTCTGGAAGGTGGAAAAGACTGATAACCCTCTTAAGCTGCGTTTGCGTCGTGGGGACGGCAGACAGACCGTCCAATCCTAACCCCCACGCTCCTCAACTGCTCACGTGGCAAGTCGTCTCCCAGGTAGGAGATATAACCTGGTCAATCCAAAAAACTGCTTCCCCTTGGACATGGTGGCCGGACTTACACCCTGACCTTTGTAAACTGGCTATAGGAACCCCCGACTGGGATTTCATGGGTCGACGAGGGGGGGGCAAAACAAGCCGGAGGATGCCACTCCCCCCATCGCAAGGGTAAACTAAAGGCATACCCCTATTTTTGCGTGCTTGTGCAGTTAGTGCCTAGAATTTACTATCATACTGCCAATAGTTTCGAAGATGAGTTTGATCAGAAATCTATACTAAGGAAAAGAGAACCAGTATCCCTCACCCTAGCTGTGCTCCTGGGACTGGGAGTTGCCGCGGGTGCAGGAACCGGCACTGCAGCCTTAGTTGCAGGGGAGAGAGGATTAACTGCCCTGAGCAATGCTATAGATGAAGACCTCAGGACTTTAGAGCAGTCTATCTCTAAGCTAGAAGAGTCCCTCACCTCCCTGTCTGAAGTAGTGCTCCAGAATAGAAGGGGATTAGATCTGTTGTTTTTAAGGGAGGGAGGGCTTTGTGCAGCTCTTAAAGAAGACTGCTGTTTCTATGCAGATCACACAGGGGTAGTCCGAGACTCAATGCAAAAATTAAAGAAAAGATTAGACATGAGGCAGCAAAGCAGGGAGGCGCAACAAAGCTGGTTTGAATCCTGGTTCGCTAAGTCCCCCTGGGTGACGTCCTTACTATCCTCCCTAGCAGGGCCTTTGTTAATTCTTTTTCTACTTTTGGTTTTTGGACCGTGTGTTTTCAATAGAATTACTGCTTTCATAAGAAAAAGAGTCAATGCAGTGCATGCTATGATGCTCCAACGCCATTACCAAGCTCTCCCACGCCATGAGCCACTAATAGTAGACACCGAAAACTAAGTTCTAAGATTAGAACTAGGGACAAAAGAAGAAGTGGGGAATGAAGGATGTAAAACCGCGCCAACCTTTTCCCGCTTTATGCTCCCAAATCCTATAAAAGAACTTGCCCCCTAAGGCTCGGGGTCGACCCCTCTGTCTCCTGCGAGGGACACGAGTCGACCCGGAGCTCCGTTCAATAAACCTCTTGCGTTTGCATCAAGTTCGGTCTTCTGTGTCTGTGGGCCCGCGTCATCCCGAGACCTGGTGAGTTGGGATTTCCCTCCCCTTCCCCTTGGGAATCCAACACCCCAGCACCTATTCACCCATTGGGGAGGGACAGTAGTTATTTGTTGTAAATAATAAATGCCATATTTGAATATTATATTCAAGTCCTGTTCCCTTTACAGCCTGGGAGTTGTGGTGTGGTTCTGTCGCTTTCTGTAGGCATGTGAGAGAGACACAGAATCTCACATTTCTCCTTGAATCAAGAACTCTTCTGGGTCATCAGCTTATTGTATGTGGAGAAGGGAGAAGGGCCAGCCCCTTCCCTGACTAGTTGGGACACACCCAAGTCCCCCTAACTCAGAGGACAAGTTCATTTCAGTATCATTCATTTCCTCCAGGAGCAGACACGACTCCCTGCCCATTCTCTTGGGATTTAAAGGTTGAAGGTACTTTCACAGGCAGAGCAACAACCACTGAAATGTGGGTGTGTTTAAAACAGCACTAGCCAGGACCATGTCGTGCCACAGGCAGGGGCTGCCATTCTACGTTCTGGAGGAACAGGGACTGTATCCTACTTCTCTTGTTGAGGTTTATTCTGACCAAATTTTAGGAACTTGTAGTTTTCTAGTTCAATCTCTGGAATTGCATCAGCTGTAAGTGAGGAAAACAATGTAAAAAGATCAAAACATGTATGTGGAAAGGACAAGGCTCGAGGAAGTTCATTTACAAATGAACTAAAGGCAGGCAAGATTTTCCCTCCTGAGGCCCCTCTAGGGGCTCCATGTTCACCTCTGACCTAGATTTGAATCCTGCTGGGAACCTTGTCCAGGACTCTGAATTCCTTTTCCTGCTTGTTTTGTATCCAAGGGGAGAGTTTTTGACGCAGCTTTAAGGCTACTGCTGGGCCTCGTTACATAAACATGACTGCTCCCTGTGAACTAGCATTCTCAGCACCCCTGCCTTCCTTATGCAATTCCCTTTAGGGCAGAAATACCCTAGAAGGCCCCAGGCCTCCTCCCTGGCTTGGCCTGATGGATCCCGAGTGAGCTCTGCTTTGCCAGGATAAGGGACCATAATCCTGGCCAGTGAGTGACCCCACATTGTCCCTTGCTGTCCAGGGTGACTTCTGAGCCCGTGTCATTCTGAGGTCCATGGTCTTGGACCATCCTCCAGTTTACACACTCAGTGTTGGTGTTACCAACTCGTCCAAATTGGGCAATTTGGCCCAAAACTTTAAAGTGTGTCGCCCCTGAATGGTTGTGTTTTTTTCCCCAGTCTTGTGCTGTGGTTACATTACAACCACCTGCTGGGGTGTGAACCCTGTTTGGAGCTTTGAAAGATGAGGCATGACAGGGGTGTGGGGGTGTCCAGCAGGGAATGCCACGGAAATGATGATCCATGGACGTGCATGAACACAGCCTTACCAATTAAAATGCTGAAATGCTTCCCATCTGGTTGTGAACAGAAACTGCTCTGAGCCCACACCAAGAAACCTCCCCATGACTAGAAGCTTTCAAAGGGTTACTAAGTCGCATTTTGAACCTCATCCCTCCAAAACACCCTGTAAGACAAGCGCCAGAGGAATTGCTTGGCACTTGTGAGTTATCCCCTCCTTTCTGATGGCTGCAAGTGTCACCCAGACACAGAAGCTGAACTCTGCCAAGGAAGCCTTCTCAGGACAGTCAGAAGCTGAGGATGAATCCTGGTTCCCAGCATCCCAGGCCCTTCCTGACATGGCAGAGCCACCCAGGAAAGTGATTTGGCAATGGAAAGAATGGGAAGGCCGTACTTTCCCTCCAAAGAGAAAGAGAAGTGCCAACAGCAAAAGCTTGATCCCTCAAATAGACAATTAAATCCCAACAAGCAGTGGGTTCTTGTCAGATTACTGATGCTGAAAAGGCCTCTTTTGATAATAGCATGATCCCCCAACTGCCATGTTCATCTACATGAATCAAATTTCCAACACATATGGATCTAAAACCTGAGGGAAATCTGGTATTTCCTTAGATGCAACTCTGAATTAGCATGCAACAAATAACATAAAAGTGGAGACTTAGAAGTAAATATCTAATTTGAGAACATAGACATCAAAGTGCTTTTGAAATGATATTTTGGAATCTATTGGAATATTACACAAAAAGAATAATCCACTTTAAGTAGATTTTACTGTGACTGTGAGGGGAAAAACTGAATCATCCCGTGACGTTTATAACTCGCTGCTGACTTGAAAGTAGAAATAAATAATGTATGTAGTAAAAGAAAATGAGAGAACAGCATGAAAAAGGAAGATCTTTCTCTCCTCACCTGAAACTCAACCTCTCACCTCAGAAAGAAACCACTGTCTATATTTTCTATGTCACGCAGCAGAGTTTAACAAAAGAAACGTATTGGTATGTTTTAAAGTTTCAAGAGCTTAAAGCAAGGAAACATTAGGGACGCTGCCAAGAGACTTCACTGAGGTGTCTGCTCCATTTCATCTGCTGTCAGGACGTCCTTCTTGACCCCTCACTTTCTCTGCCTCGCTAGCAAGTCTGTCCACCATCAGTGCTATCACCAGTCTCTCTCCTGTGCTCTTCACTGCCCTTTCCTCCTTCCTGATACCTTCCTCAGTCACCAGAAATTGTTGGCAGTGGAGCTGTGGAATGCCCAGATCAGCTCCTGGAGTCATCCTTGCCAAATCTGAAGACTGGCAGGAGTGGGCATGGGACCTGGAGTGCAGACCACCTGCGAGCACACCTGGCAGGGATTCACCTGTGTGACTAGGTGCAAGTTTTTGCAACGCTTTGGCAAGATTGAAAGGACTTACTAGTTGTCCTGCACTGCTGCAGGCCTGGAGTCCTTGTGGTCTCTCAGGCCAGCAGACCTGGTGGGGCTGGTCCAAGATGTCCTCCCAGAGACCTGCCATTGCCAAGATGGGATGGGATTCTAGTAACCTGCCTCTTGAATATGTCACTGGACATCCTCAAAGGGATGAAGATGCTTAAACCAGGCTTTGGTTTGGACTGGTTCCCACAGTCACACTGCTTCCTCTGTGAAGACGTGACTATTATCCTTTTCCTCTTGCCCTATAAAAATAAATCATGAAATTGAGTCAAATGATAAAGGAAGCCTGCCTTTTTAGGACAATTATCCTGGCTGTTTTGTACTTCCACCCTCCCTCTATCCTCTGGGGATAGATCTGACCTGTGTCCTGGGACATCATCAGGCAGATTTGCATCAAGAACAGAAAGCTCAAGGTCAAAACTCAAGGCTACTCCAGATCATTTCTCCCCCTCCATCCTGATAACACCCCCTCCTTTTTTGAGTGTGATTCTATTCTCTTCTTGTCCTTGTCACTCTCAACCG
The DNA here is from genome assembly GCF_020826845.1 of Diceros bicornis minor. NCBI lineage: Eukaryota > Metazoa > Chordata > Mammalia > Perissodactyla > Rhinocerotidae > Diceros > Diceros bicornis. Next base: position 2,217,247 of record NC_080763.1, on the reverse strand, counting down.
CACAAGTCCTGGCAATCCCTCTCAGGACTGTCGGTCCCCAGTCTTTTACTAAATCCCAAATCCTACCATTTCTATGTTTTCTGACTACTCATTTGCTTAATCCATTGACCACTTGGTGTTCATAGCTCCTTTAGAAGTTAAATCAATAGTGACATTATCAACCAGCCCCTGTTAGTGACTTACTCCCATATCTCAGATGTTCACATAATCCAAATGGTGATATTCAAAAGTAAATAATTCAGGAAACATTCACCCACACAAATTCCTGATCTCTAATATTTTTATTCAAACACTTATACAGTAGATACCTGTCTTTCAAGTTCAGAAGTAATGCCAGATCACCGATCCTCACCTTAATTTCCTCCTACACCTATCAATCCTGGATTCCATGGACTATGATCTCAATAATTTCCTTGGAATGATAAAAAATTCTCTACCACTCATTTATGTTGTAAAACTCCAAACCAAGATGATCCTAATTATCTGCCACGCCGTAGCTACTGCTGGTCTTATAACAAGCTCAAGAAAAAGCACGAAACATGATCTTTTGGTACCACTGTAAATACAAAACCATCTGCATCAACTGGGAAGCACCCATAATGCCTGAAAATTTTGTTCTCTTTTTTTGTGTTTGCTCAATAACAAAAAGACAAATCAATTTAAAAAATGGGCAAGGGACCAGAATAGATTTTTTCCAATGAGGACATACTAGTGGCCAAGAGGTGTATGAAAAGGTGTTTGGCATCACAAATCAGGGAATGCAAATCAAAACCACAATGAGCTATCACTTCACACCTGTTAAGATGGCGATTATCAAAAAACTGAAGATGGCAAATGTTGCTGAGGATGTGGAGAAAAGGAACCCTTGTGGGAATGTAAACTAGTATAGCCATTATGGAAAACAGTATGGAGCTTCCTCCAAAAGTTAAAACTTGCATGTGATCCAGCAATGCCATTTCTGGTATATACCAACAGGAATTGAAATCAGGGTCTCAAAGACATACCTGCACTCTAATGTTCATTGAGGCTAATTCACAATAACCAAGATACAGAACTAACCTAAATATCACTGATGGATGAAGCATAAAGAAATGGAATATTAGTCAACCTTGAAAAAAGAAGGAATTCCTGCCATTTTTGACAACATGGATGGACCTAGAAGACATGATGTTAAGTGAAATAAGGCAGACAGAAAAAGACAAATACTCACTTATATGTGGAATCTAAAATAGTCAAACTCATAGAAGCAGAGATTAGAATGGTGCTTACCAGGGGCTGGGGGGATGGAGAAATGAATAGCTGATGGTCAAATGATACAAAATTTCAGTTATCAAGATAAATAAGTCCTGGAGATGTAGGACAAGCATAGTGCCTACAGCTAACAAGACAGTATTGCATACGTCACATTTGCTAATAGAGTAGACATTAAGAGTTCTTACCACAGAATAATAGTAATAAAGGAAGTGAGAGAAAACTTTGGGAGGTGATGTATATGTTTTTGGCCTTGATAGTGGTGACAGTCTCAAGGGTATATGCTTATGTCCAAATTCATCAAGCTGTATATGGAAAAGTATGATATAATCGTTGATTCTTCTGCATCTTGAAATACACCTTGTCCTCATCACAAGATAAAAAATTTGTAACTATGTATGGGGACGGATGTTAACTGGACTTATCGTGGTGATCATTTCAACATATATACAAACATTGAATCATTATGGTGTACCGCTGAAACTAATATAATGTTGTATGTCAACTTTACCTCAATAAAAAAAATATAACAGAGAAAACCATTTGAATATTTTAAATGGGTTCAGTGAATCCCTGAAACTGCCCCATTCCCATATGAGAGTTACAGGAAGCAGAGAGGATGAAGTAAGATGGAAGAAAGTTGTACAAAACAGTAATCAAATTAAAATCATTTAAGTTGCTATCAGCTCCTTGTGGCAAAGTTTTGTGAGCACTGATCTTTCACATTTTTCCTGGAAAAGCATACTTTCAGATCCAACCCATAATAGTCTCATCATTTGCTCTAATAAGACAATTTCAACTTAATAAATAAAACCAAAAGCATCCCTATGTATGAATAAAGTTAGTGAACTTTACAGAGAAAAGAGCATATTTGCACAATCTCAATAAAGGAAAGAGAAGAACTGTATGATGATCGATTCTCATTCAAGCTTATCTTTGAAAGCCAGTAAAACCAGGTTATCTTTTCAAGGATGTGTGTAGAGCTGTCAGCCTTGGAAGACAGAAATAGTGACCTCCTCTGGTGCAAAGGGCAGGCTTGCTTACTGCCCAGTAAAATAAAAATAACACCCCTCCCTGGGGCAAATGTCAGCAGACTTCCCGCCCATTATCAAAGATTTGAGTTCCTTAAGCTCTGAGTTCTTGCAACCCTCTGCATGTCACCTGGCCCACTGTGTATCACCTTGTAGGAAGTGGGATTTAGTGAAATGGTGCAAATGCTGATACTCTGGCCACCGCCATTGCTGTGTTATTAAGTCCTTTGTCTCTGACCCAAGGGTCTCATGTCTTTTGACAACATCTATAAGACTATGGTAGGCTGACTTATTAGCTTGCAGGTAAGGTAAAATATCAGACCTTTCATAGTTCCTCACAAGCCCTTTAAGTAACTAGTAGTCTTAGGAACAGAAAGCTAACCAGAAGAATATGCATGGATGGTCTTCATAGAAAACTTCATGTAAACAAAACTTTAATAATTCTCTCTGACCTCTTTTATTTCTACTCCAAGTATAAGGAGAGGCACCAAGCTATTACAGACCTAGGGCTTGTGCAAGCCACCTGGAGACCTAGTGACCAGAAACTTCCCATGGAGAGAAAAGACAGATGGGCATATTTCCAAAATGGACTCATATGCCTACCGATCATCCAAAAGACAGTACATTATCTTAATTTATGATGATTTGATTCATTAAAATCTTGTGATGGGCCAAAGATACACTTCTAAGAGGAGTGAGGCACATGGCAGTTGTAAGCAGATTAACACGTTTGGTGAATATCAAACTCTAAACTAAACAGTGTTCTAAACAATTATAAGGTACAACAAATTTAATTAGGTCAATTAAATGATAATTAATGGTATGCCTGATTATTACTCTGCAATAATGAACAAGAAACTCATGTAAATAACTATAATTGGTCTTACTTTAAAATATGATAGTCAAGACTGTTTGAGATAAGCTGGAGAGAAGGAAGGGGAGAAATAGATAGCTGCTCTGAAGCCACTCTCAAGACAGCTGGATCTACATGTTACCCAGGAGATCGAGGCAGACAACTGTGTGCCTAGATCCTCCCTGAACTGTGGTTCTCAGGGATGTCACGGGGCTGAAGCAGCTTCCTGAATCGTGTTTACATGTCTATGTGTATAATACCCCTGACCATGCGGATGAACCACCATTCAATCATCCCTTACACCCCTCTAATTAACAATTAGGTTTCAAAATCATTGTATCATTACATGATCATTTATTCCTCAAACTTGTAGGATGCCGAGCTAAAAGAAAATCAAATTTAAATGGCTGCTTTTCTTTGAATGACCAAGATTTTCTTTCACACTTGGAATCCGGATTAGAGGATAAATCCATCAAGTCAATGGAAACAACTTAAGAAATGGACAGAGGGATATTTCATTCCTATATACACAGTTTCCACTGTGGCAAAAACAGAGTTCATTTTAAAAAATTAAAATTTTTTGAAATTTTATAGATATTAAAGACTTTGTTTTGCTTATATTCCCTTTGGGTTACCAAATCAAACTCACTCTTTAATGGGCATTTCTAGCATTGAGTGTTAATAACAGCAGCTTTTTAAAATTCTTATTTTTCCCAGGTCAAAGACCAAGGGCAGAGGTCATCAAGAGGTCAAGTCTAATCTACCTACGGATATGGCAGGCTTAACAATGGATGTTCAAGCCAAACATTGCCAGCAGAAACACATCTCTTTACCCATAGGTGAGTTTTTACTAGTAATCACAGAGACTTAAGAATATCAAAGGAAATTCTGTTTGTTTGTTTGTTTTTTGTGAGGGGGACCCGCCCTGAGCTAACATCCAATGTCAATCCCCACCTTTTTTACTGAGGAAGACCGGCTCTGGGCTAACATCCGTGCCCATCCTCCTCTACTTTATATGGGACGCTGCCACAGCATGGCTTAACAAGCAGTGCATCGGTGTGTGCCTGGGACACGAACCGGCAAACCCTGTGCCGCCACAGTGGAGTGCGCGCACTTAACCGCTTGCACCACCGGGCAGGCACTCAAAGGAAATTCTTTATTAAGAACCAAAGTTATAGATTCCTATCTTGGGTTCATTACTTTGAATTTTTGACCCAAATCATATATATCGATTGGACCATGTTCATTTCTATGATCTTTGGACCATTCAGCCTACAGCTGAAGAGAAACAGATACGACACCAATATCTTATCCTCTCTGAAGTCCAACGGAGAGCCCCTGGAGTCAGACGTTTTAAAGACAAGAAAAAGTCATCCTTCTGAACAGAGAGAGTTGAGGGTATTCAAACATTCAACTTTAAATTGTTAACATGACTCGTTAGAATGTGATGGAGCAAGCATAATACCTTCTAAGTTTCAAGATTTTTCTCCAGAATACTGAGATGGATGACCTCGAAGGCCAGTTTCCCCATAAATGTCTTTATTCAGTGATAAAATTAATTTCCCTATAAAATAATTCCCATAAAAATATATCATAGTCTCTCACTAAAAGGACACAAAGCAAATTGAGCAGTTGAATAGCAGTGTAATAAATTCCATACAAGGATCTTACTGCAGCGTTATGTATAATAGTGAAACTGGATGTAATCCCATTTCTATCAAAGAAGAAGTAAACAGATTATGGTATTCCTGTTCTTTGGAATACCTCTAAAACATCTAAAATGGTAAGTTAGAATGATGTGCACTGATAAGGGGAGAGGTCTATGATATATGGTTTGGGAAACAGCAAATTGCAAAACGATGTAGTTATGTAATTTATGTTAAAAAACTTTATGTGTATTTATAAATTCATAGGAAATGTCCAGAAGAATAAACCCCACCCTGTTAACAACAGTCCCCTCTGAGTAGGGGAGTGAGTTTTCAGGGAAGGGGATGCAAGGGGAGGGTTTCACTTTATACAGATCTGTGTAATTTCACATTTTTAACAGTATGTATTTCTTTCATAATTAGAAAAATGAGTGATGTGACCATTTGGTGCAGGCCAACAGTATTATGTTCACCAGTCTCTGTACTGTATGTTACTGCACAGCATGGACTGTAGGAGAAAGCCCAGAGGAGCAATGAAGACAAAGAAGACACGACACCTGCAAAAAGTCAGTGCAGTATTTCTACATTACAAACTTTCCAGGTGAGTGATGGTCAGTATCTACTGCTCCAGCTCTCGCAATAAACCTAGAACGATCCCAGGGTAAGCAAGAGGACCAAGCCCCACTAGTCCACTCCCTGCCAGAGGTCTGTTTGTGCAGAGTGACTGCCATCAAGCAGATAATGGACTCAGGATGGGGCGTGTGCCTTTGGTGAGGCTGGCAGAGCGGCACAAGTGGAACACCAGCTAAGTGCACACACCTGAGAGGCGGAGTTCCAGGTGGAGACTCAAAATGTACCAAGAAATTTTGTGAAGTGAAGGAAGGTACTCAACCTATCTGAGCCTCAGTGGTTCCCCCCTGAAAATGGGGATCACAGGCCTACTTCACAGAGCTGTTGGGGAAGATACATAAAAGTGCCTGTGACAGCCAGGCACTTTATTAACAAAGTCGTATCTGACTTCAAAATAATCGATGAAAAGAATAATGTTGATGAGACCAACGACGAGATGCCCACCTTCGTAAGCAGCCGCATCAGCATGAGAATGAGAGGAGCTCTGACTAAGCAGGGTTCTTCACAGCTCCACTCGAGAGGACGAACAGGGGATACCCCAGGATAAGTCGCTGTTGTACAGTGACTCGTGTAGTAAGGGTGTGTCCCTAAAGACACTGTGAAATACAGTTACACACAGTGGCTCCCAGGAAACAACTACAAAGCAATCAACACAGCAGATAGGAATGGGAAAGGGGCGAGCAGAGGAGGGTCAGAGCCACAAAATCTGATGGAAGACATTGAACCACGACAAGAGGCCAGCTCTGTCAACAGCTGCTGTGGTTGCGCCAGGAGATCAAACATCTGAGAAAGCCATTGTGGGGACTGCTGGGAGCACAGTGGTCACTGCAGCCACACCACAACAGCAGTGCGTCAGAGCACACAGACCCCGAAACTTTCCTCTCCATTAATTCTTGTTTTAAGATGATGAATATCCTCATGTTACAATGTTTCCTTCCAACCCTTGTGGACGAGTGTCATCAAAATCCCCTGAAGAGGGCACAGGACACAGTAGGATGGAACACCGGGGGATGGGGGAGCAGCGCTGCACCTGACCACACGGACTAGCACCCAGGCCTATTCAACACGAGAGAAGAACCCAAGGATGTGATCTAATGAGAATTCCCTGTCTTGCCACATTCAGAGTCACCACAGAGATTCTTGTCCATTCTTTACAAAAATGTTAAAGAATTCATGTGTCATTAATTCATAAAGAGGCAAATTCTTGACAAAGTGTCAGGGTCCATTTCCATGACTAGGTTTTTCAATTGTTTTGATAGTACCCCACATTCAGGAATCGGAAATATAACCTATTGGGATGTGTAATATAAACAAGGACTTTTTTTCATGTAGATCAATGCCCAGATTTTTAGGGAGGACATAAGTCATGAAAGTTGCTAACCCTTCCCCCACAGGTTTCAATAAAACTTTTAAGTTAATTTACCAATCTCAGTAAAAGAGAATTTGGCAATTCAAATTTTTTGTTTCTGCATTCAAGCGTATAGTACAGCCAAGAGAATGAGCAGAACAAAATTAACAAGAAGATCTTGCTTGCATTTCATCTTTTGCAAAGAAGCAGGATATTTTATGCTCTGTTCCTTTCACTATTCTAATCAATTTTTAAAGAATACGGTACACCTGACTATCCCTGGGCATGTTTTATCCGGGACCTTTGCCGGAATCCAAAGCAGAGATGTTAAGGCTGACGGATTTCAAATGCTGCTCAAGTGCTGTCTACCTTACACATCCCTCTCCCAAAGGTGGACCACCAGTCTCTTCCTGAGGGATCAGAGTGGTCACCTGTGTCCCTGAGAGACTGGCCACTCAGGCCTGAGCTGAGATTAGGCGATCAATCTAAGAGGCAAAATGCTTAAGCTAGTCTCATCTTAAGGATGCTGTTTCAGAGGCCTCTGCACTGGAATGTGTTGGTGAAAGCGGCCTACTAGTTACTGCCTGGGAATTGGGTTGCTCTCCTCCACTCTTAGCAGATCCTGGGGAAACCAATGATTAACCTCAAGGATGCCTCAACTTCCACATCTGCAAAAAAGGCAAGCAACAGCCACTGTTACCACCCTGCAAAGCTCTTAAATTGTGCTTGCAAGAGCCGCCACAAGGGGGAATTTCTCCCAAAAGCTGATGAAATGATGGCACTTTGGCTGGAGAAGGCAGAGGGCAGCAGGCAAAGAGGAAAGCTTCTGGGATGTCAAACAAGTTCTCATAAGCATTTTAGAGAAGAACCTGGCCCTGGACTAGGTAGGAGGCTGTGGAAAGACCCACAGGCATGCAGGTGGGAGGAGGAATCAAGCCACGGAGGGAGGCGGTATGGAAGAGGGGCGAGTCCAGCTTCAGTTTTGGACAAAAGCAGTTGCACGCTGCAGGCCCTCAGCTGCCCATGCAGCAGCCACACCCTCCTAACTCCCTGGTCCCGCTCGTTCTGTCACATCCCTCCGGGACTCAGTCCACGTACAGCGGGTGCAGGACAAGTATTCGCAGCCAATGGCGGTTTGGCCCTTGGCCAAGCGCACACCACACTGTTCCTCCCACCCAGGGCTTGGCACCGCCCCATGCCCAGAGCATCCTGGGAGTTGTAGTCCTGCAGCTCCTAAGAACTAGCACCAGCTTCATCACACCCTGACAATCCCTTTCTCCCTCCTTCCTCCCCAAAGATAACCAGTATCTTACCAGTCAACACTGTAAGTCAAGTTTGTCTTCTTACACAAGGGTTTTATTACAGAACAATTTAAACAATATACAAAAATAAACAAAATAGCATAGTAGGCCCGTCACCCAGCTTCAACAACTACTAATCATCTGCCATTTTTGTTTCTCCATGCTCCATCCCATTCCCACCTCACTTTGTTATTCTTTTAGCCCTTTGTCTGTGTGTGTGTAGGGTAAGATGTATGCACATTGAAAGGCAGAAATATTAACCGTACAGTTTTGGCAAATTAACATGCTCATGTAACCTTCACCCCTTTAACAATAGAATATTTCCATAACCCCCAGAAAACTCCTTCCTGTTCCTTCCCAGGCAATTTTTTCCTTCCCTCGAGGCAACCACTGTTCTGGTTTTTTCACCATAGGTTCATCTTGGCTGAAATCCTCCCACGTGTATTGTTTTCTGTCCAGCTTGCCTCCCTCTGCACGAGGTTGATGAGACTCACCCAGCATGTGTGTGTCAGCGTTTGCTCCTCGGCACGGCTGAGGGCGTTTCTGCTCTATGGATGCCCCGCAGTGCTCTCATCTTCCTCCTGGGGATGTGCGGGTCATCTCCTGTGAACGTTCTTGTATAAACACTTTTTGTATGCTGTTTGATTCCTTTATTAGCATTTAAGTGACACACCTTTGCAGTTTTTAGTCGTTGATCAAGATTATAATATGCATCCTTAACATATCACAGCCTACCTAGAATTAATTGTGCACCAGTTTAATCAATGTAAAATATGGAAGCCTTGCTACAGAACAGTTCCATTTACCTCTGTCTGTCCTTTGTGCTATTGGTGTCATAAATTTTACATCTACCCATGTTATAAATCCCACAGTACAGTGTTATAATTTTTGCTTTAAATAGTCATAAGTCTTTTAAAGAAATTAAGAGAAAAAAGTTAAGTATTTGGAGGGAGATGCTTTGAGGCTCTGCAAAGGTACTGTTTCTTCTTAAGTTTCACCCACAGTTTTTGCATTCATCAGTCAGTCTTGCCCACAGTAATTATTACTGTGGTGTTCTAGTGGCGATTTTCTATTTCCTGCTATCCAGCCACATTTATTATTTGGAATTCTGTGAGGAAGATTCCCCCCCTCCCTCTCCCTTCCTTCTTCCTTTCTTTCTCTCTTTCTCTCATTCTTTTTTTCCCCTTTTTTTCTTTCTTTCTTCCTTTCCTTCCTTTCTCATTTAATCTTTTTTATATCAGTATAGACTCATGGATATTTATTTTATTCTCTGGGTAATAATCCAATGCTATCGTTATTTCTTTTGTTGCTCACAGTTTTCCAGCTTGAGCCACTGGGATGTCTTTCAGATTGATTCCTTTTGACACATCTCATCATTTTCTGTGTTTTTTTAAAGCACTTGCCTACTCTCTGGCACTACAAGATGCTGCAGGCTCACCTTGTATTTTCCATCTCCAGCCCTAGAATCAGCCATTCCTCCAAGAAAACCTGGTTCTTTTTATTGGAGAACGATATTTAGAAACCAAGATCAGGGAGCTAGGTATGCTCATTGATACTAGAGTGTCACTGCTTCTAGACCCTCTCAGCAGAGCTTGGAAATGTATGTATGAATATAAACTCAGGTATACACATCTATCTATAGATCTTTCAATCTATCTATCTATCTGGATAGATAGATTAAAAGAGATGTGGATTCATACTGATACTTCCAACTCCAATCCAGCACCACAGATTTTATTCTAGCATTGTCCTTTTGTTTATTTGTCACTTCTTTCACCAACAGTGAGAAACTTAACTTCAGTATTCTACAATATATTTACTAATGTGTCAACTAGTTTCAGAATTGCTAATCCATACCCTTATGAAAAACAAATTTACCACCTAGAGTACAGTGTTTGTGTCCAGTACTTTAGTTTTACAGTATCCCATCAACAAAGTTACTTAGGTCAGGACATTTCATCCCCACCCCTTCTGTGTGGTTATGTCACGTGCTTGTAATACAGTGAGATTCATTTGTCACTGCATTCCATCTGAGTTCCCCAGCATCCTGATCGATTTGTAAAATTTGCAGAGTAAAATTCACTCTTTGTGGTGTACAGTTCTACGGGTTTGGACAACTTTATGGTCATATATCCACCTTCACAGTACCATACAGAGCTGTTTTATTCACCCCCAAAATTCTCTCATACTGTCTCTTCATAGTCAACCCCTTCCCCTACTCCATCCCTTGACAACCATTGATCATTTTCCATCCCTGTAATTCTACCTTTTCTAGAAAGTCATATAAATGGAATAATAGTATATAGCCTTTTGAATCTGGCTTCCTTCACTTAGAGAAATGCATCCAAGATTCATCCATCTTGTTGTGTGAATCAAGAGTCTATCCTTTTTATTGCCAATTTGTATTCTAATGTCCGGATGCACCACAGTTTCTTTCTCCATTCACCTGATGAAGGACATTTACTTTATTTCCAGCTTTTGGCAATTATGAATAAAATGGCTATGAAGATTCACACAAAGATTTTTTTTTTTTTTTTTTTTTTTTTTTTTGTGAGGAGATCAGCCCTGAGCTAACATCCGCCAATCCTCCTCTTTTTTTGCTGAGGAAGACGGCCCTGGGCTAACATCGGTGCCTATCTTCCTCCACTTTATATGGGACGCCGCCACAGCATGGCTTACCAAGCAGTACTTCGGTGCGCGCCCGGGATCCGAACCAGCGAACCCCGGGCCGCCGCAGCGGAGCGCGCGCACTTAACCGCTTGCGCCACCGGGCCGGCCCTCACACAAAGATTTTTGTTTAAACATTAGTTTTCAATTTGCTTCAATAAATCCCTAGGAGTGAGATATCTGAGTCACATAATAAGTGTTTGTTTAATTATAAGAACCTACTAAACTGTTTTCCGAATGCAACTATGTTGCATTCCCAGTTCTAGTTGCTCGTAGTCCTCACCAGCACTTGCTATTTGCAATTTCATTGGTATTTGCAATTTTATTTTTTATTTTAGCTACCTAATAGTTGTGCAGTATATTATTGTGGCTTCTGCTTCCTTTTTGAAAGTGAGTTCTGCTAAATATAGAATCCTGTGTTGACTTTTGGGTTTTCTTTCTGCACTTGAAAGATGTCATTTTGTTCTTGATTTGTATCTTTTGTTTTTGATAATATATCATTCATCATTCACATTATTTCTCCCTGTATGTAATGTCTTCCCCTGTATTTCCCTGACTGCTTTCAAGTTTTTCTTTTTATCTTTGGATTTTAGCAGCTGGACTATCATGAGCTTATGTATGGTTTTATTTTGTATTTTATTTTGTGGGTTTGCTGACTTTCTTCGATTTAAAATTTTAGATTTTCCACCAAATTTTGTAAGTTTTATGCTATTACTTGTTGATTTGTCTTTCTGCCTCATTTAATTTTTCTGTCTCTCCCCCCTCTGCTGGAGAGGCAATCATCTCACAGGTCGTAAGGCTTTCTTTATTTTTCTTCAAAATTTTTACATTCTTTTCTTCAGGCTAGATAATTTCTATTGGTCTATCTTCATGTTTCTTCTACTGTTTCTAATCTACCAGTAAACTCAAAAGTATTTTTTTATTTCTTCTTCCTGTTTGGTTCGTTTTTATAATTTCCATTTCTCTGCTGAGTTTCCACATCTGTTCATTCATTATGAGAATATTTTTCTTTACCACCATGATCATCTTTATAATAGCTGCTTTCTTATCCTTGTCTGCTAATTGCAACACCTTTGGGATAGTTTCTACTGCCTGTTTTTGGTCATATATGGATTACATTTTCCTATTACTTCAAATCTCATGATTTTTTAAATTGTGTACTGGAAACCATGAATGATAGTTATAGAGACTCTGGATTCTATTGTATCCCTTTGAAGAATGTTGTTATTTTTCTAGCAGGGAGTTAAGCCGGCTGGACTGAAACTCCATTCCTATCTCCTTTACAATGGGCATAGCTGAAATTCTCATTCAGTTCTTTCATCTTCCATCTGCTGTTTTTACACTAGGCCATCTGGGGCCTACTCTGCATGTGTGTTGTTCAAAGATCTGCCAATTTGGTGTGTGTGTGTGTGAGACTTACACACATATTTTGAGATTTTCCTCTTTGTGGCTCGCTCCCTTCCAGAATTTCTCCCCTAACTTTCCAGCTACTCTGCCAGCCCCAAAATACATCCTCTAACATTATAAGTAAGACTGTAGTTTTTCCCCTGTCTGGGCCACGTACAGATTTTGGAATGCTTTGAGGAAAAAGACTCAAGCTTGCAAATATCTCCTGGTGCAATTCTCATCATTCAAGGGAAGACTCCATCTCAGTTCTGCTTGCTTTTGGAAGAGATTTATGCATACACACATATACACATTTATTGTATCTGTATTACATACAGATACATGATTCTATATAAATACATATAATATTTTATGCAGATTTTATCATTGTTATCTGTGAGAGTGTTAGTTCAACAAGCTACTCCACCACTACTGGAAGCTAGACCTCAATTTTGTTTCTTTTTTGGATTTTATATAAATGGAATTATAAAATATATCCTTTTGAATATAATTTCTTTTATGCAGCATTATGGCTGTGATATTCATCCATGCTATTGCATGTAGCTAGTGTTTGTTCATTTCTGGAAATAATTAATATTTTTAATGGTCATAAATTATGCATAACATAAAATTGACCATTTTAACCATTTTTAAGTGTACAGTTCAGTGACATTCAGTACATTCACATTATTGTGTAGCCATAACCTCCAACCATCCACAGAACTATTTTCACCTTGCACTGAAACTCTGTGCCCATTAAGCAACAACTTCTTGTTGTCCCTCCCTCTTGCTCCTGGGAACCACCAGTCTCCATTCTATTCCTATAAATTTGACTACTCTAAGTACCTTATATGAGTGGAATCACAATATTTTTCCTTTTGTGGCTGGATTTATTTCACTTAGCATAAAGTCCTCAAGGTTCATCCATGTCATAGCATGTGTCAGAATTCCTTCCTTTTTAAGGGTGAATGGTACTCCACTGTGTTTTACACCACATTTTTTTTTGTCAATTCATCCATTGCTGGACACCTGGCTTGCTTCCAGCTTTTGGTTGTTTTGAATAATGCTGTCAAGAACACGGGTGTACATGTATGTCTTTCTACCTCTCTGTTAAATTCTTTTGGGTGTATACCCAAAAATGGTGTTCTGAGATTCATTTTTTTCACATGTGGGAGGGTTCTGCACACCTCCAACAAGCAATTCTTGGAATGCCAGCTGGTCATCATATAATTCAGCTCAATTTGATGCTGTCAACCCAGAGATACATCCGATTCCACAGGTTGAGGGCTCAGTCCTATAAGACTGCACACCCACCCAACCTCACTTCAGGTGCCAGTTACAAGCCCAGGCTGTTACCTGTACTTCTGACTAACTGGCTATAAACCAGAGGTTCCCACAACCTCCTCCTTGGGTTTGATTAGTCTGCTAGAGTGGCCCACAAAACTTAGAGAAACATTTACTAGGTCACGAGTTTATTATAAAAGGATATAACTCAAAAACAGCCTGATGGAAGTGGCGCATAGGGAAAGGTATGTGAGAAGGGGCAGAGAGCTTTCATGCCATCTCCAGGTGCACCACTCTCCAGTCACTCCTTGTCACGGCCAACCTGGAAGCTCTCTGAACCTCCTTCTATTGGGATTTTTATGAAGGCTGCTTCACATAGGCATGATCAATTATTAACTCAGTTTCCAGCCCCTCTCCCCTCTCTGGTGGATAAGGGGTAAGACTAAAAATTTCAACCTTTTAATCAGGGCTTGGTCTGCTGGTGACCAGCACCCATCCAGGAGCCATCCAGGAGCCCACCCAGAGTTGCCTCAATAGAACAAATGATTCTCCTAGCATTCTTATCACTTAGGAAATTACAAGGGTTTTAGGAGCTCTGTCAGGGATGGGGTCAAAGACAAATATTAGAACAAGAGATGTTCCTAGTGTTATTATTGTTTAGGAAAGTACAAGGGTTTTAGTAGTTCTGTGCCAGGAATTGGAGGCAGAGACCAATAAATATATTTTCTATTATTTCAGAACCCATAATTGGAATTGCTAGATCATATTGTAATTCTATTTTTAATTTTTGAAGGAACTGTCATACTGTTTTCCACAGTTTTATATTTTCACCATCAGAGCACAAGGGTTCCAATTTCTCAACATCCTTGCCAATCCTTATTATTTTCTGATTTTTGATAGTAACTATCCTAATGGGTGTGAAGAGGTATCTCATTGTGGTTTTACTTTGCATTTTCCTGATACTTAGTGATGTTGAGCATCTTTTCAGGTGTTTACTGGCCATTTTATATCTTCTTTGGAGAAATGTCTATTCAAGTCCTTTTTGCATTTTTAAATTGTGTTTTTTTTTTTATTGTTGGGTTGTAAGTGTTCTTTGTATATTCTAGCTATTAATCCCTTATCAGATATGTGATTTGCAAATATGTTCAACTGTTCTGTGGGTGGCCTTTTTACTCTGTTGATAGTATCTTGTGATACAGAAAACCTTTGCATTTTGATGAAGTCCAATTTGTTATTTTGTTGTTGTCGTTGCTTACGTCTTTGGTGTCAGATGAAAGAAATCATTGTTGGCAATGACATTTGGACCCAATGACATGCAGCTTTTACACTGTGTTTTCTGCTAAGGATTTTATAGCTTCAACTCTAACATTTAGATCTTTGATCCATTTTGAGTTAATTTTTGTATATGGTATAGGGTAAGAGTCCAACCTCATTCTTTTGCATGTGGGTATCCAGTTTTACCAGCACCATTTTTTGAAAAACTTATTCTTTCTCCAATGAATGGTCTTTGCACCCTTGTCAAAAATCATTTGACCATATATGCAAAGGTTTATTTCTGGGCTCTCTATACTATTTCATTAGTATATTGTGTGTATTTATGCCAGTACCGCACTGTTTTGTTTACTTTGTAGTAAGTTTTGAAATGAGAAAGTGTGAATTCTCCAACTTAGTTCTTCTTTTTCTAGATTGTTTTGGCTATTCAGGGTCCCTTGAGAGTTCATATGAATTTTAGGATAGATTTTTCTATTTTTGCAAAAAACATCATTGGAATTTTTACCTCCTTGAGTAAGTTGGTTCTTAAGTATTTTACTCTTTTTGATGCTATTGTAAATAAAAATGTAAAGTTTTTAAATTTCTTTTTCAGATTACTTATTATTAATGTATAGAAGAACAACTAATTTTTGCATGTTGATTTTGTGTCCTACTAGTCTGCAGAATTTATTACTTCTAAAAATTTTTTTGTGGAATTTTTAAGTGTTTCAACATATAAGATATTATGTGTGAACAAATACAATATTATTTCTTCCTTTCCAATTTAGATGCTATTTCTTTCTTTGTCTTGTCTAATTGCTTTGTCTATAACTTCTAATACTCTGTTGAATAGAAGTGGTGAAAGTAGACCTTCTTGCCTTGTTCCTGATCTTAGAGGAAATGCTTTCACTCTTTCACACTTGAATACAATGTTCTCTGTGGATTTCTATATATGGCTTTTATTATGTTGAAGTAGTTTCCTTTTACTATGAGGGTTTTTTAGTGTTTTTAACATGAAAGCATGTTTACTTTTGTCAAACACTTTTTCTGCATCCATTGAGATGATCATGTGTCTTTTTCCTTCATTCTGTTAATGTGGTTTATTACATTGATTCATTTTCATATATTGAAACATCCTTGCATTCCAGGAATAAATCCCACTTAAAAATGGGCCGGGCCCATGGCTTAGTGGTTAAGTGCGCACACTCTGCTGCTGGCGGCCCGGGTTTGGATCCCGGGCGCACACCGACACACCGCTTCTCCGGCCATGCTGAGGCTGCATCCCACATAGAGCAACTCGAAGGATGTGCAGCTATGACATACAAATATCTACTGGGGCTTTGGGGGAAAAAAATAAGTAAATAAACAAAATTATTTTTTTTAAATGATGTATAATCCTTTCAATATGTTGCTGAATTTGGTTTGTTACTATTTCATTGAGCATTTTTGTATCACTATTCATCAAAGATATTGACCTGTAGTTTTCTTTTCTTTTAATGTCTTTGGCTTTCATATCAGGGTAATGCTAACACCATAGGATGACTTTAGAAGTATTCTCGCCTCTTCAACTTTTTGAAAAATTTGAAAAGAATTGGTGTTAGTTATTTAAAAAAAAAAGTCTTTGGGCCCAGGAATAAATTCAGCATAAAATAAATACAAATAAATATTTTTCTAAAATGTGAAAAAGTTTTTTCCTAAAAAAAATTAAAAATTAAGCAAGTACATCACTTATCACTTTATTTCTAAAAAGTTTTCTTAACCTAATAGTACGCATAAACAAATTGTTAGAATTAAAATGACTCGTGTTAATTTTCTTCATTGCAAATTTTCTGACAGAAGTATATGATGCCATCATGTATGACATCTTTTATCAAAAAATGGTCATTTTTTGTAGTATTTGAGAACATTATGAATTTTCCCAGTGACATCTGACAATACTCTGATATGCAAAGTTATCTTTTCAACATATACGTCTTTACCAAATTAACAAACTCTGTCAGGTGCTAATTAATCAACTACTTTTCATATGATTCAGGTTCTTCACCATCAACTTCCTTAGCCATCAGGAAATTCTACAACTTTTGCAAGATTAACAATTTTACCTTACACTGTACTTATCTCATGTGGTTTAAAACATCCAAAAATCATTGATAAACTGATCCTGCCCAAACTAAATCATGGTGAATTATAAAAGATGGTCTCTGTTAAGTGGGGAGGGATTTCAGGTTGAACTTAATTTTATAAGTGGTCAGTTTATTACAGTGTATGGCTCGGTTATGTATTTCACTTCTTTTTTAAAAAAGTGATAGTTGAGGGCACTTAGATAACAAAAAGTTGAGAAAATAAGGAACTGATATACTCTGTAAGATTCAAATGTTTTCAAGCATAAGATACAATAAGAACTAAAACTAAGAAATGGCAGAGGAAATAGAGATAAGAGGATGAAATTACAAAACTTAATCTATAATAATATCTCAATGGCTAGCGTTGTGGTGTCAAGAAGGTGCTGAAGTCAAAGAATTCATAAAGATGATAATAAACAGATTGCAAAGAAAAAAGACTGAAATTTTTATAGAGAGAATTTTTACAGCTATATTACAAATAGAGAACAGGGAAGAGAAGTTGGAGTGAGAGACTATCTGCTTCTTAAACTACTTCCACTGTAGAGAACAAAAAAACAATTTGCTGAAATCTTTATTCCCCTCTATGACCCTATGTTTATCTGCAAAATCTCAGCCCTAAACCTCCTTTTCCATCCCTGGGGAACAGAGCAATTAAGCTCATCTGAAACCTCAACTGCCCAGCCTGTGAAATAAGGCCGGCCATCCATTCTCACAGAGGAGCCAATTGGAGGTAGGATTTTTGGTTCTGAATTCAGCTAAACATCTTCAAAGAACTGTATCTGACCTTCCTTATCCAGGGCTATCAGTGAAGGGCTGGCTGGCTTTCAGAGAAGACCCATTGACAGTCAGCTGAGACATTTTCTGTTGAGCTCTCTAGAGAAGGCTGTGGGGTTTGTCGGCAAGAGTTGATTTCTATATGGGTTATATTGTTTTATTTTATTCAGAGATTTATAAAGAAATTTACATGGTAAATATTACTTATTGTCAAGCAAAAAGGTTGTCTATTCTCTGGTCATTTAAGCAAAATCCTCCTCTCAGTGCCCACCCATGGACAGAGCCCAGATTTAATCTCTAAGCATCTGCCAGGCACTCTGTGGTCCGTGGGAAGCCCTCAAGTTGGTGTTCTATTCCCTTGTGTCCTGTGCTGGTACCTAATCTTCCATCTCTTCAGAGTACAACTAGACAGAAACTCAAAGGACTTGACATTGGAGAAATGTACTTTTCATTATATTTAGAGTTCTACACTTTTCCAAAAGGCTCTCAGCATTTCCAGTAATTGTACAGCAATTTACCCAACACTAAGCTTCTCACTATTAAAAGGTAAAATAAATAAATTTTACAAAGGAAAAAAGGGATCTTTGCAATTTTGTACAGAATCTATATAGTGGGTGCATCCTTATAAATGGAGGAAAGATAACAAATTTAACTCTGGTTAGTTAACACAGTAAGTAATATATTTTATATATTACCAATTTTGAGATTATTTGTATTTAAAAATACTGCTTCACACCTCTAAATCATTGTAAGTGGTAGAGTCTGCCATCTGCTTTGGCTGAACAATTATATACAATAAGTCAGCCAAAATTCTTCCATTCCTGTATAATCTTATATGTGGGTGGTAATGGTTAGTTCTTATAGATTGTTTGAACACGTGCATATCACAAAATACAAGTGGCCATTAAAAATTAAAATGTTCACCAAATACAAGATTATCTGATTCCCAGAAAAAGAAAACGTTAATGTAACATTAAGGCTAAAACTGTCAAAAAGGAAACCAAGATACACTTAAATCAAGCTTTTGCTGAAAAGTTAATTGGCTCCTCTTTGAAACTTTATCATGTTTATTATGTAAGCAAGATACTTTCAGAGCCTACAATATAGAAAGTGCTTATTGGTAAGTTAACATTGTGGTCATTTATTTTGTAAATGTTAATATGAGATATGTAATTCATTTTCTACTATATTCAGATTTTCAAGTTCTGCTAAACCTAAGGCCACATTACTGGCAAGTTGGGATACCTCTAAACATCTGAAAAATATGAGTCCTACACAGAAGGTTATACATTCTCTATTCATCAGGTTCTAAATTCTAAAACATTCTAAGGTTTTGGAACAAACCAATGGCATTCCAAATTGACAGTAAGGCTGTATGTTACATACATGATCCTATAGGAAGAGAAATCCAGATTTTAAATAGAGGAGCTTGTGCACAGAAATAAAGTACGTATTCAAGTCTGAAAGGGGATTTCAAGAAAGAAGGGACTCTCAGAACATGTGGTATGTGGTAAATAACTTACCAAGGGCTCGCTAAAGGAGAACATATTGTGAACAAAACAGCTTCACAGGCAGAGAGCTAAAATGGCATCTCTGGAATCCTTACGGTGAAACAGACGCTGAACTACTTTTTCCTAGAATTTAAAATGCATCTTATCCTCCAAACAAAAACCACCTCCCTGCCTTGCAGCTTACCTGGGCATGGTGACATGTTGGAATCATTTTTCTAATTCATTGGCTCTTAAACTTGATGGGCACCAGAAGCACCTGGGGGCCTTGTTGAAACCCAGATTGCCAGGCGCCACCCCATAGTTTCCAGTTCAGCAGGTTTGCAGCAGCACCTGAGAATTTGCATCTCTACCCAGTTCCCAGGTGATGTTGATGCTGCTGGACCAGCGACCCCACTTTGAGAACCACAGCCTAATTTATACTCTATATATGATTACAAAACCCATTATTTCATCCTTTGGCTTCTACTTTTCGCTTATCACATCAGCACCTTAGCTCCAAATCTTCTCACCTAGCAATGCGAATACTTGGAGAGTTTCACAGCTGGTCCTCATTTTCGACTCAGTTCTCCCTCTTCCTCTCAATGTTACATTCTCTTGCCAGGTAATTGTTCCTTAAACATCAATTCATCGTAGTTCTTCCTTGCTCAAAAACTCATGGCTAGGGGCCAGCCCTGTGGTGTAGCAGTTCAGTGCTCACGCTCTGCTGCTGGCAGCCCAAGTTTGGATCCCAGGTGCGCACCAATGCACTGCTTGTCAGGCCATGCTGTGGCGGCGTCCCATATAAAATGGAGGAAGATAGGCACAGATGTTAGCCCAGGGCCAGTCTTCCTCAGCAAAAAGAGAAGAATTGGCCATAGATGTTAGCTCAGGGCTGATCTTCCTCACCAAAAAAAAAAAAAAAATTCATGGCTCTTATGCTGAGCACAAGACATTTTTAATTCTCTACTTGGCTCATAAGGTCTTTAATAGCCTTACTTGAATAGTAAAATGTGGACACCCTGTACCCTACCCTACCTATTATAAGGGAGTATGTGAGGATTACATAAGATACAGTCAGTTCTCATTATGCACAGTGTGACATTCTATAAATTCACTGTGAACACTGAATCAGTGAATATGACCCACTGCTCCTACGGGAAATGCAGGGTTAGGTTCCTGCAAGCCTTAGTCACACTTTCTTCGACTGATCAATACATAACTTTGTTTTCTGTGTTTCTCTTTAAAGTCACCTTATTTAAGATATATTGTTGATATATTAACATTGAACTCACACCAACAGCACTGTAACTCGTGTCTGAAAGAAGCTTGTCTAACACACATACTTTCTCTGTAAAGGTGCCTCACAGCCTCTTGCCCTGAGGAACACCAGGCAGCATTGCAGCACTACACATGGGGGACATATTAAACAGCAAAGTCACCAACACAACGCACAAAAAGATAAGAAATGGGGCACTAAATAGACTGCAAGAAGGACACTTGTTTACAGTATGGGCTGAAACAAGAGGGCAAAGCGTCACCTTGTTCCTCTCAGCTGGGAACGTGCACATCGAGTGAATCAAATTTTTCACCACTTTGTGCTTATCTGCAAATGGACATGAAAGCCCTGAGAGTGTTGATTTGGGGGCTGCCAGTACAATTTAGCTAGTGGGCAAGTGTGCAAACCCGGAATCCACAAATAATGAGGATCAACTATATTATGAAAGCATCTTTTCAAAACCAGAGTATTGCTCAGAAATCAGAGCAATAATGATAACATAACAGCTAACATTTTAGTGCCTACTATGTGCCAGCAGCTCTTCTAAGCACTTTACATTAGTTAATGCATTTCAATCTCACTAAAACCCTATGAGACAGGAGTTATCAGTAGCCTCATTTTATAGATGAGGAAACTAAGGCTCAGAGAGTAAATACTTTGCACAGGTTCCCCAGTTAAAAGTGGAATAACTGGGATTGGTGCCCAGACAAACTGGTCCAAAGCCCACAGCCTCAACCACTATGGTAGGAATGTGAGGGGATTTTCTACTACTCCCCAAAAACCCCCTTCTGCTCCAGCCATTGTGGTCTCCCACATACTTATTCACTCATCAAACATTTTCTGAGTGCCCCAAAGGTGTCAAGTACTGTGTTTAGATACTGGAGGGACAAATAGAATGTCGACGCAAATAATCCATAACTAATCTATCAATCAAAATTGGGGTGAGTTTATTATGAGCCAACCTTTGAGGACCGTATAGCCCAGGAGAGTCCTTTCATGAAGAAATGGAGCACTCCAAAGAAGTGGGGTGTACAGAGTGGTTATATACCATCAAAGAGCATGTACCACATGTGATTGCAATGTCCCTTTTACAATAGCCACGACATTGACCTCTCGGCAGGTTGATTGATGGACACTGTGGGTATCAGCTCTGTTGTCTCCATGGGCGTGACTGTTGTCTCTTGTTGGGTGGTCACAGGATGGGTACAGCAATTAAATCCTAGCCTAGGGAGAAATGCTTATCCTTAAGGAGATGCCAATGTGGGGGAAGTTGCATTTACATCTTAAGGACATTGTTCTTGTCTTTGGGACATGTTAATTGCTTAAATCGGATATACAATGGATGAACAGAGGCTACAGGGACGTTTTGGGAAAAAAAAAACAAGGTCAGGCCCAACTAGTTTTACACCACATGGCTTCCTCATATGCTCCAATATATCCTATCGCTGGCCATTTATTTATCACTTTCCCCCTTTTGAACTATAATCTTTTGATAGAAAGCATTGATGATCAAAATATTTTCCGTTGGTGCCAGGGTGGTTGCTGCTTGCCCTGGGTCTATCATGTCCCTCGGTGCCAGGCTTTTATCTCATCTATTTGCCCAGTTGTTCACGTTGGGTGGAATTAGTCAGATATTGTGGACAAGCAAAGATATATATATATATATAAACAGAGGAAGCATTTCACGGGTTTTGTATTAATTTTAGGTTGTCGCACAAACATTGTATATGCACTTTTTAAAAAAATATACATAGCCCCTTATGTTACATGGTGCACAATTATAGAACATGTATGGTAACAATGATAATAATTAAACATTTTTTTAAAAGATTAGTTTAAAATGAGTTTTTAGGCCCTAGTCCTTATCAGAAAAGGAAATTTGTCCAGGGTTATAAGATTGATCGGCCGTCTCAAGTCGCCAAGTCACCATTACTCTAGTTTGCATGCCAGTCTTACAACACTGAGTAAAGAAAACAACAATCAGTTTGAATATTATGATTAGTACAAGAATTCCAAGAAGTAATAGAAATAGGAATTGCAATCCAGATCGAAAAAGGGAACCAATGCCAGAAGGGAGCCAACCAAACAAAGCAAGCCTGGGTGTAGGATCTCATAAGGCATTCATCTGTTTTTTCATATGTTTTAGTAGAGATGACACATTGGAAGACTCGTCAGGTGTAAACACTCAGCATTCAGTTTGAATGATCGCACATGTACCTCCTTGAGTTGCTGTAAGAATATCTAAGGCCATTCTATTTTGAAGGACAGCTTTTCTCATTAAAGACATTTCGGTATTTAAGAAAGCTATTCTTGCCTGACTATCATTAAGGCCTTGTTGAGTAAATTTTGTCACAGCCGCTATATGTGATATGACATCTTCCAGCCCCAAGGAAGGAGCGAACATAGCTGCTAGGTGATCATACCAGTGGAACACTGAACGAGCCCTTCTGGCCTTAAGGAGAGGCAGATTGGCCACAGATGTTAGCTCTGGACGAATCTTTCCCTGTATCCAAGAGAAGCCCAGAGTGCAGCGCCCTAGCCATCTTGGTGGCAGCCAAGGCCAGAGGTTTGTTCCACATAACCATTGAGTTCCATTAGGAGCCATCCAATAGACGCCTGGTCTTTGAGACCAGTCTGTACCAAACCAATCACTTTTTTTACACATAATAGTATTCTGACATGACTCGGGGGGTATCCAACCCATCTTTAGAGTGTAATTTGGTAGATTTTGTTTGGAATGATTTCTCTGTTCCCAACATAAAGGTGCTGGTATGTTTAAAGATCCATGGCTAGGAGTAAGCCAAACATACCCATCCCAAATTTGTGTGAAACCCTCCATAGTTTTTACTGTAATGTCTGGTTTCTTTTGTTTATCTGCAATTTGTTGGGATAATTGGATGGTTTGAGTAATAGAAAAAGAATAACCGTGTCCTGTATTATTAATAGTATGGGCTATTGACCATGTTTCAGGATCATAATTAGTAATATCAGACGAACTGTGAACATTAGAACTAGATCTTTCTATCACAATAAATTGCTTTAGAGCTTTACAATCTGTGTCTCGAAAGGGAAAGACCCACCAAGGCAAGCCAGAGGTGTTAGAAAGTGGAAGTTGGCCACATAGCCAACTCTTGGACTGATTTTTGTGTGTAGCAAAGGAATGTGTCCATTGCAGAAAAACATTGCTATCAGAGGTCCATTCAGATGTAGATTGGAAAAACAAACATAGCATTGGGGCAAACTTAAATGGCATTTTTTTTTTTGTAATCAACAAAAGATTTGTAATTAGGTTCTAATCTATCTTATAAAGTTGAAGGGTAAAGCATTGGTGTAGGAAAATGGTAAGGCAATCTAGAAATTGATTATTTTAGCAATTACATAAATCTTAAACACTACAAGAGTTTAAATGAGGAGATATAAGGTTAGGAATACAGGCCTGGTCCAGAGTCTCGGGACAGCTGTCTACAACAGGTGTCATCATCTTCTCATCCTGGTTTGGAGATATTCGTCTTGGTCAGTCGAAGTTGGGTGTCAGAGACTGGAGTTGAAGTCCATTCAAGTGGAGAAGCCTTTTTTAAATGAGAAATGTGAATCCATGAGTCTACGCCTTTTAATTTTGCAACACATGGATTGGTTAAAATCACCTGATATGGTCCTTTCCAACGGGGCTGCAAAGAGTCCTTTATCAGGTGTCTTTTCCAATGAACAAAATCTCCAGGTTATAATCCATGATCCTTAAGGTCTTTGTCCCCCGGGAGCTTACTGTGAAAAGAATTAGCTACCAATTTCTCATTTCTTTTGAGACCCTCAATGAGACCTTGACAATAATGTAAAATATCTCCTTTAAGTAAAGTTGGTTCATACATTTCTTCATCTAATTGCATAGGTCATCCAGTTATTATTTCGAAAGGAGACAGTCGATATTTACCAAAGGATGTAGATCTAAGACTGAGGAGAACTAGAGGAAGAGCTTTTGGCCATGAGAGATTAAATGCTTCTGAAAGCTTTGCCAATTGAATTTTGATCATGTTATTAGTTCCTTCCACCAATCCTGAGGATTGGGGATGGTAAGCGCAGTGGAAATGCTGCGTTATTGGCCAAATATTACAAATAGATTTAATTATTTGTCCAGTGAAATGAGTTCCCTGGTCACTATGTAACTAGGTAGGAATTCTCCAAACAGGAATTATTCTCTCTAATAGTAATTTACCTACTGTTAGAGCCGTTGCTCTTCTGTAAGGAAGGGCCTCAACCCAATGTGAGAACATACAGATCATTACCAAGATGTATTTATATCCTTGAGATGGTGGCATTTGGACAAAGTCCAATTGCCATACCTCAAAGGGTCCCTTAGGAAGGGAAAAGTGGCCTTGTGACCCATGAAGTGGTTTCCCTGGATTCTACTTTGGGCATATAACACAACGAGTATAAGTTTTATGGGCCACAGTGGGAGAAAGTTTCCAAAAGTATTGTTTTCCCCATAAAATCATCTTTTCAGGTGCCCAGTGGGTTAGTTGGTGTATATGTTGGAGCAGGGGCAATTGTGCTCCAACAGGTACTATGGGTTTCCTATTGGGCCCAAACCACATCTGTGAGGGGGGGTCTAAAATTCCCCCTTTTGACTGCCATATCTGTTTTTCTTCTTACGTGGCCGCTTCTTGGGCTTGTAGAAGGAAGTCTTTTATTGGGTTAGCAGAGTTACTAGGAAGCAGCAGGCATTCTCGAGGCTGGGTAGGGCAAGACTTCAAGGCTGCTTGTTTAGCAGCTGCATCAGCAAGCCGGTTTCCTTTAGCTTCCAAAGTATCAGATTTGGAATGCCCTAGTATTTTAATAATCGCTAGTTGTCTCGGTAGCTGTGTAGAATGTCATAATTCTGCAACCTGTTTCCCCTTCTTTATAGGCTGATCTGAAGAGGTTAAAAACCCTCGTTCTTTCCACAGCATTCCAAAGTCATGTGCTACTCCGAAAGCATAACGGCTGTCAGTGTCGTTATTTGCTACCTGGTCTCTGGCCAATTGACAAGCTCGAGTTAAAGCAATGAACTCGGCTTGCTGTGCTAACTTTATCTCTGGTAAATAAGAACTCTCGATTACGTCTACTGAGGACGTTACTGCATATCCAGCCCGATAACATCCTTGTTCATCCTTTGAGTAAGATCCATCTGTAAACCAAATTAGATCAGCATTATCAATGGGAGTTTCTTGCAAATCGTTCCTAGGAGTAAGTAGGTAATTAGCTAATAAATGTAGTCGTGGGCATCTTCTTCTTGTGATGCTGGAAGTAAAGTTGCAGGATTAAGATTATTACACCGGGCTAAGGTAATATTAGGAGCAGAGAGCAACAGAGCTTCATAGGAGGCTAGTCGGCAGACAGAGTAATGCTGTGTGATGCGAATTTAGGAGAGATTAGACTGAGTGAGGAACATAGATAGTCAAAGGAGACCCCATCATTATTTCTTCAGTGGTCTTGCATAAGAGCGCTGCTGCTGAAATGGCTCTCATACAAGGCGGAAACCCTTTTGCCACTGAGTCTAACTGCTGACTATAATACCGTATAGGTCAATGTTGACCTCCGTATTTTTGAGTTAAGATACCTAAGACATTTCCTTTATCTTCATGTATGAAGAGGGAAAATGGCAAGCTGTAATTAGGATGTCCTAAGGCTGGTGCTTGGGCCAAAACAGACTTTAAAGTAGTTACTGCCTTCTCTCCTTCTGGTGTCTATTCAATTACATCAGGCTGGTCAGACTTTAGTAATGTATATAAGGGCTGGGCAATAAGTGAAAAGTTAGGTACCCAGTTCCTGCAATATCCAGTTAGTCCTAGGAGTCTTCTTAACTGTTTCTTTGTCTTAGGGAGAGAAAAAGCCAGGATTCCTTTAATGCTTTCAGAATCAATCAACAGTTCATCCTCAGATATCAAGTGTCCTAGATATTTTACAACAGGCAGGCAAAAATGTAATTTGTCCTTGGACACTTTATGCCCCTTAGATGCTAGCTGTTGCAACAGATAAATTGTGTCCTTCTGAGAATCCAACTTCGTGTTTGAACACAAGAGAAATCATCCACATATTGAATTAAAGTGAAGTCATTAGGGAATTCTATATTCACTAAGTCAGCCTTGATTATCTGGGAAAAATAAGTGGGCGTCTCAGTATAGCCCTGTGGCATAACTGTCCAGGTATACTGGCGATCTTCCCACGTGAAGGCAAAAAGATATTGACTATTCTTTTCCACGGGAATGTTGAAGAAGGCACTGCATAAATCAGTGACTGAGAAATAGCGGCTTTTGGTTGGAATGGCCGAGAGCAAAAAGTGTGTGGGTTAGGAACCACAGGATGTCGGGGAATCACGATGTTATTTATAGCTCTCGGATCTTGAACAAATCTCCAGCCTTTCCCATTCGGCTTTTTTACAGGCAAGATAGGTGTATTACAGGGACTAGTACAAGGAATTATAAGTCTCTTTTCAAGAAATTCCTGAATGATAGGGCTTATCCCATTTAATGCCGCTGGTCTAAGTGGATATTGCCGAATATTAGATAGAGGCTTAGAGTTGTCAACAGTCACCTTAATAAGAGTGGCTGATTTAATTTTCCCAATATCTGAAGAGGATGATGACCATAATTCTCTAGGCACATGTAATAACAGGTCATCAGTTTTATCTTCTATTTGAGTCATTGATTTCACAATCATCAACCTTTCAGCAATTACAGTGTGGTCAGCATCCCGATTTTCTGAATCTAGAAGCATTTCACCCTTTTGTGAAAAGGCAATACGGACGTTGTATGCTTCTAGAAGAGCTCGTCCCATCAAATGAATTGGAGCACATTTAACCAGGAGAAACACATTTTTTCCTGTGATGGTTCTTAATTGAAAAATTATTGGTTCTGATTTAAAAACCTGCATTCGAATATTCGAAACCCCTACCGTTTGAACTGTCCGTTTACTCCGAGGGAGAGGGCAATGAATAAGGGTAGGGTTGAGGACAGATAAGGTAGCCCCGGTATCTACAAGGACCTTTAAAGTTTCTCCTCCATTAGTTATCTCAATTTCCCCTACGGCATTTGTGAGGAGGAGGGGAAATGCCCTCTCATAATCCTCGGAGCAGCCCTATTCCTGTTTATTGTTGTCACCCCCTAAATCCCATTTGAGTTTATGGCAGTCTCGTTTGAAATGACCAGGCTTTTTGCAATAGCAACAG
The DNA here is from genome assembly GCF_020826845.1 of Diceros bicornis minor. Lineage (NCBI taxonomy): Eukaryota > Metazoa > Chordata > Mammalia > Perissodactyla > Rhinocerotidae > Diceros > Diceros bicornis. The sequence continues at coordinate 2,189,735 of NC_080763.1, read as the reverse complement.
GCACGGTGATTTCGTTTCTGGTTAGATTTTAAAAGGATGGCGTTTGTTGGGCCACTAAGCTGTTGTAGCTGTATACTCATAAGCTTAGTGGTCTTTTTTTTTCTGGAGGGTTTTAGATAGTTTATCTGTAATAGTGACAAGAGCACTAGTGTGCATTAAAGTCCAATCCAGTTCATGTCTCTTAACTAATTTTGCTAATTCCTCATCTAATCCTTCTAAGGAAGTTGAATTGAAAATTGAATCATTTTAATGATTCTCAGAACATTCAGGAGCCACCCCAGAGTGCTGTTTGAAGGTTTTCTCAAGCCTTTCAAAATAATCAAAGATAGATTCTTCGGGTCTATGCTTACATTGATGGACTTTAGCCCAATCTATCTTCCTGGGAAAAACTACTGGAATGGCTTTGTGTAAGTTTTGAGCGATATTCCTACACTCCTTTAGGTGGTGAGGCTCATGCCTATGGAAATCCTCCAGGGGGTCTCTCCAATCTGCCTCTTTTATCCATTCATTTGCTTTGTTCTCAGACACCAGCAAATGCACAAGCTGATATAAATCTGAATATCCTGTGCATATGTTCTAACAATAAAATCAAATTCTTGAGCAAACCCTAAAGGATCTTGCAAAGGGTCTGGGAAGTCCTTCGTTAAATCCTTAAATTCAGTTCTAGTCCAAGGAGTACAAACAAGAGCAGGCTCACCTCACCCAGTAACAGGTTTCTCCTTAAAGGCAGCCACTATAACATTAGGACATTCAATACCTGCTCCCTGAGAGTTACTCCTTGTTTTCTCTAGGGGTGGAGGAGGAGGGGAAGGTGAAGGGGGAGGAGGAGGAGAGGGAGGAGGAGGAGGTGAGGGAGGAGTGGGTGAGGTAGGAGGAGGTGAGTGAGGAGGAGGAGGTGAGGGAAGAGGAGAAGGTGAAGGAGGAGGAGAAGGTGAAGGAGGAGGAGGAGGTGAGGGAGGAGGAGGAGGTGAGGGAGGAGGAGGTGAGGGAGGAGGAGGTGAGGGAGGAGGAGGTGAGGGAGGAGGAGGAGGTGAAGGAGGAGGAGGAGGTGAGGGAGGAGGAGAAGGTGTGGGAGGAGGAGGTGTGGGAGGAGGAGGAGGTGTAGGAGGAGGAGGTGAGGGAGGAGGAGAGGGGGGAGGAAGAGGTAAGGGAGGAGGTGAGGTAGGAGGAGGAGGTGAGGGAGGAGGAGAGGGAGGAGGAGGAGGTGTGGGAGGAGGAGGAGGTGAGGGAGGAGGAGGAGGTGAGGGAGGAGGAGGTGAAGTGGATAGGTCAGGGTACGGAAGCTCAGAAAGGAAACGATAGACGGGTGCTGAGGGAGAAGGAGATGAGCTCTGAGGTGTTGAAAGCGGCGGTGGTGGAGGAGGTAGAGGAGGTGAAGGGGGTGGACAGCTTCTGACTTCTTATCTCTCTTTAATTCAGAAATGGTCTCAGTCAGTTTACGGTTAGTCTCCTGTAAAGAAGTTATTTTATCATTATTACACTTTGAAGCCTCTAAATGCCAATTGTAATAGGCTTCCCCTTCTTTTGTTTTGGTTTTATTGCCGGCTTTTCCTTTTTCCTTTTTTTTTAAATAATTTTATTTATTTATTTTTTCCCCCAAAGCTCCAGTAGATAGTTGTATGTCATAGCTGCACATCCTTCTAGTTGCTGTATGTGGGACGCAGCCTCAGCATGGCTGGAGAAGCGGTGCATCAGTGCACGTCCGGGATCGAACCCAGGCCGCCAGCAGCAGAGCGCGTGCAGTTAACCGCTAAGCCCTGGGGCCGGCCCAGGTTTCCCATTTTTAGTTCTGTTTGTTCATTTGCTTTTTATAAAGTCTGAACAACTTCTATGAACTGTGTAGTGGGTCACAAGTGTGCTGCTTTGAGTGTTATTCCCTAAAGGAAAGTTGTAATAACTCTCTTACGTGTCTTGGTTTCTCCCACTGGCAGTCTAGGACCACTGTGAGGGTTTGGAGCATGGGTGACAAACCCTCATGTGCCTGTCCCCAGACGAAGATATAATTAATTAACGTGAATAATAATGGAACACCCTATAGGATCACTATACGTCATGAGATTCACCCCTGACGCTCCTACTGAGGTTTTTCAGTCACCTGTAAAACGCCTTTTCAGCCAGGAGGAGCCATGTGTCTTTTTTTCATAGCTGAACAAGTTCAGACTCTCATTTCTCTATCAAGCAGTTTTGTTCAGACCTTATAAACATAATTCTTTCCAATTTTAAAGCCAAATTAAAAGGACAACCAACTCAGTTTACTTCAAGCCTTCCCTAAGGTCCCTTGGCCTAGGAAATTCCCTCTAGGTTTTTCTCCACCTAGGAAATGTACCGGCACCCTTCAAAGCCTCTAGTCTCAAGACCTTAAAACAGCTTAAATAAACTCTTGGACCATCAACTTAAAATAAAGAGGTCCAGGATTCAGGAGAACTCACCAGGGTCACCTGAAGAATGCAGTGATCCGGGTGGGGCTCAAAGTGCCCCTGCGGTACCAAGTGTCTGTTCAGTGTAGATTCCAGGTTTTCTCCGGTGGGTTTCTCTGAAATCTTGCCGCAACTATGCCAAGAAATGTCGATGCAAATAACCATAACCAATCTATAAATCAAAATTGGGGTGAGTTTATTATGAGCCAACCTTTGAAGACCATATAGCCCAGGAGAGTCCTTTCATGAAGAAATGGAGCACTCCGAAGATGTGGGGTGTACACAGTGGTTATATACTATCAAAGATCATGTATCACATGTGATTGCAAAGTCCCTTTTACAATAGCCGAGACATTGACCTGTCAGTACCTCGATTGATGGACACAGTGGGTATCAGGTCTGCTGTCTCTATGGGCGTGGCTGTTGTCTCGAGTTGGGTGGTCACAGGATGAGCACAGCCATCAAATCCTAGCCTAGGGAGAAATGCTTATCCTTAAGGAAATGCCAATGTGGGGGAAGTTGCATTTACATCTTAAGGGCATTGTTCTTGTCTTTAGACATGTTAATTGCTTAAAGTGGGTGTACAATGGATGAACAGAGGCTACAGGCCCCTTTTGGAAAAAAAAAAAACTAGGTCAGGCCCAATTAGTTTTACACCAAATGGCTTCCTCATATGCTCCAATGTATCCTACTGCTCGTCATTTATTTACGAAGAAGTATAGTCTCAGTTTTAAGGAGCTCACTGTCTATGAGACATGAATAAAACAACAGTTACGGAAAAGTAGATAAGTACAGGGTCCCAGAGTGGGGACATCAAAAGGGGTCTCTAGATGGAGACCTGTCAGGGACAGTGTCCAAGAGGGAGGAACATTTCACATGAGTTTAGATTAAGAAATAGGAATTAAGTTGATTAAACAAAGGGGTAGGAGTGCAGAAGAAACACATATAAAAAGACAGATATAAAGGATGCTAAAGCTTTCAGAAAATGGGAGTATTTTTAAGGCTGGAACAAAGTGAACATGTAGGAGACAGTGTGTGATGAGGCTAAAGATGAGGACAGCAAGCGAAAGCCTGCATGTCCAGCTCAGGAGTCTGAATGTTCTCTCAGATGCTCTGAGCAGTCATTGAAAGTGTCTAAGCAGATGTCAGATTTAAACAAATTTGGATTCTAGAAGGTAACTCTGCAGGCATTGGGGAGGAAAGATTAGAAGAAATTAAGACTGGAAGTAAAGGGACCTGTTGGGAGACTAGGCAACGATTCAGATAAGATAGACCTTGGCTCAGGTGGGGGGTCTGCAGGAGGAGGAGGCCAGGAGGTGGGAAGCAGTGCTGGGCTCCTGAAGGAGGAAACTGAGCTGCCTCTCAGTCACGAGAAGACTGTGCCTGTCATGGCCTCCACACCCCCATGCCCAAATGCCATGTTTCGTTCTAGTTCTGTACTTTCCTCTCTTCTCCCGTCTGAAATCCTCACACTTTCTTCCCTCCATCTGCCCAAAAGTGGTCCCTTTGAGCACTTGATGTAGTCCACCTCTCCTAAGAAGCTGTCCTTAATTACAATTTCTCGATAATATTCCCTTTTTTTTTTAGGTTCTCTAATACATCATACACTAAATACCTTGGCAGAATCAAGTTACATCTTGTGAACCATGTCATGTATGTGGAGGAGCTTGGAACCTGATAATTCTTTGTATTTCCTTCAATATCTACCACAAATACCTTGCACATATAGGTCAATGGATGTCCAGTAAAGTTCAATAAAGAAGAAACACCCTTTATAAGACAAGAACTTTTGTGAGCTCTGTTATTCCTTTAGATAAGCTGCTTGAACCATTTGTCTTTCTCCACAGGTCAACAGTGTTGCCCAGAACAAATGAATTTTACATCTTCTCAAACTCAATAGAGCAAAGATGGAACATCATTCCCCCTGCAAGCCTTACTGCCCTAGAGAAAAGCAAAAACAACGTGAGACATCTAATTCTTTCTCCACATTCTCATCTCAAATTGCAACTGTTTTCCAGATGCTAACTGGTTTTCATTCTTAAAACTGACAGAAATTTTTCTCATTATTTCTTTATCTTTCATTTTTTGTGAGGAAGATCAGCCCTGAGCTAACTTCTGATGCCAATCTTCCTCTTTGTGCTGAGGAATATTGTCCCTGGATTAACATCTGTGTCCATCTTCCTCTACTTTATATGGGATGCCACCAAAGCATGGTTTGACAAGAGGTATGTCAGTGCGCGCCAGGATCTGAACCTGTGAACCCCGGGGCTGCCGCAGTGGAGCATGCGCACTTAACCGCTGTGCCACAGAGCTGGCCCCTCTCTTTATTTCTAAAGCTGAAATGTCTAAATCGTTCTCTGGGCTAGGTGGAGTTTCCATAAAATGAAAATGTACATTCCAGAAAAATCCTTAACTTTCCAGAATAATCCTTAATATATTATGGTAAACACCTTGGCAAAATGTCACTGATTTTCAATGTCAGTGCCTCCACAAGGGTATCCTCGCATTGTCTCCCCTCCCAACCACCTCTCACTTTGTCCCTCCCCAGGCTCATGCGCTCAAAGTGTTTACTGAGCACTAAGAATGATCAGAGTCTGAGGGAGACTTCAAGGATGACTAAGCCATGTTTTTTGACCCTAATCATCTCTCTCCATCTCTCCTTTAACCTCTATTTTTCTTATCATGGTTTCTACTTTAGTTGTTTACTTGTCTTGTGAATTGATGTTTTGTGGTTTATAATTCCCATGTAAACTCATATTACTTTTTGCCTTAGAGTTTAGAAAGAACTTACATTAAACAATGTTTTTTCCCCAGCCCTTTGATGTCTCTAATACCTTCCAATGCAATTCAAGTGGCTTCTTGTTTTTATGTCTCCATCATTATTCCTTCAGAATTATGTTCACCCCACACTTTTGATCTGACCAATGCTGCTTTACTCTTTAAACTTTTCTATGCCAAACTCACGTGAAGAATCCCTCAAGCACCATCAACTAGGCGACCCCACATTCCTCACATCTGTTTCCTTGATTTGTTCCTAAATAAAGATGTTTCTTTTTTGTGTGTGTGAGGACGATCAGCCCTGAACTAACATCCATGTTAATCCTCCTCTTTTTATTTTTGCTGAGGAAGACCAGCTCTGAGCTAAAATCTATTGCGAATCATCCTCCTTTTTTTCCCCCAAAGCCCCACTAGATAGTTGTATGTCATAGTTGCTCATCCTTCTAATTGCTGTATGTGGGACGCAGCCTCAGCATGGCCAGAGAAGCAGTACGTCAGTGCGAGCCCGACATCCGAACTCAGGCTGCTGGTAGCACAATGCGCACACTTAACCGCTAAGCCACGAGGCCGGCCCAAGATGTTTCTGAAACTAATAATAAATTGTACCAAGTGGTCATTGTATAAAAAGCACTATCACAGATACCTTAAAGAGAACAAATGGAAAAGAATATTCAATTCCTCAGATAGGTTTGCAATCAAATGAGACATTGAGGGGACCAGGGGGCACTGATCAGAGCAGGATCCTAAGAGAAGAGTTTTAAGTCAATTTCAAATGAGGTTCAAACTGGAATGAGATAGTATTTTACCAGTTATCTGAAATCATAAGCATTTTTCTGACCTTTGAGAGTTTATTTGCATATAAACTGTACATGTGGGGTAAGAGAGGGCTGATATTGTTTAATTTCTTTTTATTATTCAGCACTTTGTAATAGATGTGGCTATTCACAATTAATAAATATTGTAATGTGGAGAGACCCAACTTTCCACTGCCTGATATTATCAATTCTTACACAAAGCTAGAGTTTTAAAGATGAAATTTCATTCTAGTTACCTGTCAACTAGTCCATTTATACCAGAAAGATGCTGAGTTATAGGAAAATACTTCAAAACACAAATTTTATATGTAATTTCAAAAGCAAAAAATTAGTTAAAAACTGAGTGGCAACCCGTTTTGGTACCATATATTAATCTTTAACATGGGAGCAAACATTTTTTGAGAATATAATTGATATTTGCCTATTTGTATATTGTAGAATGTTAAAGGATTTACAGTTTTAATGTTATTTCAAATACCAGAAAATAAAAAACAGAATTGTTTCAGTTTCATGAAATAGTTTTCTAGACATAGAAGATTTTCACAGCATATTACTTGAAAATAAAACAATCAGTTAGTGATGTTTAAGAAATGTGGTTCTATTTTAAACTGGCTCATTCCATAGGAGCGTCAATAAAAGCCCTCCAGAAGTGGCTGACGCTCTTTCCCTCCATGTTAGCACCAGCTGCGTTTGCTTTAAGCATCAGACTCTTGGGCAACACCATAGACTTCAGCTCCGTTTAGTTGAGAAAAGGCTTGTGTTTTTTCCAGGGGTATGGAGCTCCCAGACTTATTAACTACAGGGAGAGAGTAAGAGTCAGAACACATTCAATAAACTCCAATGTGCTCAAGTAAGAAGGTAAGTGCCTGAACTCACATCTGAAGAAGAGCTTAGAGGATCCTTTCTGACTCTGCTTCGTGCCCCTGCCTAATCAGTCCTGGACATCCCCGTTACGGCCACAGAATAACACTGGCAGTCTTGATGGTCCAGAAATCCTCCTACGTCCATCATTTGTACAGAGCAAACTGGCTTAAGACCTCTCGTTTCCTGCTGTAGTGGTAATTTACAGAGATACAGAACTGCCATCTAGTGACTAAGAAGAAAACAGCAAGGTGCTTTACATAGAAAATGAAATTGTAAGTGTTTTAAAAAAGAACAGTGAAGTGCTAAAGTTGGTAAAGTTGACACAAAGTTGATACAATGTGGCACACGAAAGTTATAGTAAAACTGGAAAATGTGTAGGTGAAGTAATCAGTTCTCTATGCCTCTAAAATATCACTTGACATTTGACTCATAAATAGTATAGTTTAAATATAATAGAATAACTTTGGAAATAAACTTCTCATCTCATCTCATCCAATGCTGTTGGCAGGAACTGGTATTAAATAGCCAGATGGTGAGTACCCATGTTGAAGTACCATTTTTATCACAGTGGAGAGAATAGGAGGCATAAAACCCAACAGACTGATGTTCAGATCTTCCCTCTTACCCTTGATCAATTTTGTAAACGTGGTCTTTTTTTATTTGATGTTTGTGAGGAAGATCAGCCCTGTGATAACATCTGCCAATCCTCATCCTTTTTTTGCTGAGGAAGACTGACCCTGGGCTAGCATCCGTGCCCATCTTCGTCCACTTTATATGGGATGCCACCACAGCATGGCTTGCCAAGCGGTGCATTGGCACGCGCCCGGGATCAGAACTGGGTAACCCCAGGCTAGCGCAGCGGAGCGCGCGCACTTAACTGCTTGCGCCACCGGGCAGGCCCCTAAACATGGTTTTCTTTATCAGTTAAATATGCATTATAATAGTTACTTTAAAGGATTACTGTAAGAATTGCATGAGGTAATACAGTAAAGGAACCGGTGTAGAGTGATAGTTAATTCTCCTGCCCTCTCTTCTATGAAACATACACAAATCATCTAAGAAGAGAAGTCGTCTATACAATAAACTTATGACAAAGAGTCAATGGCTCCAGAAGTAAGGGCCACCATTGTTGAGGGCTTAACCTCAACTGCTTCCAAATACTGTTAACTCTCAATTAATTTTATGTGTTTTCTATCTTCCAGACACTTCATTGGCTACAAGGAAAGAAGATGTGAAATTTAAATTGATGTATTTCACCCTTGAATGGCCAAGCTGTAACATCAGGTGTTTTAAATCACCTAGTTCATCAGGTTTTCTGCTTATTACTATATATTTTACCATGGTTCACAGCCCGAGAAGAATAGAAAATCATTATAATTTTACACACATGAATATATATCTTGACTATTACAGCTGGAATCTTAATGTATAGAGCAATGTTGCACATGTTTTGTCCTTGTTGATAGTACAGAGTACTTTTGTCCAGGTTTTTTTTGGCATTATCATATATAATGAAGAACTCAGTAACATATGCCCTGGAGATAAGGATTTAGAAAAATATAACATACTATCCTAGTCATGTCTCAAAAAAAATGTTCTAAAAATAATGAAAGGATATTTTGAAGGCACTATTTTTCTTAGTTATTTCCAACTTTATGTCCCTTTACCTGTTTTTAATCATTCTGCATCTTATTCGCTATGGGCTAATTAACTCACAGTAATTAAATAACCCTCAGCTGAGTCCCCCATGCCTCTTCAAGTGCCCCAGGCTGATGTCGGCCTCATCTCTGACAAAAAGAAGCTGGGAAAACCCGTTTTGTGGCACTATTCTCAAGGATATCTTTACTCTTACAATAATAGCTATATTTTTGAAAGGCACCAGTGGATTATAAAATCAAGTACTCGACCCATGTTGTATCCTCATTTTCCCTCCAGGGGGAGCACAACTTTCATGTGTAATGCAGGGCTGCTGCTTTATTGCTTTTTCCTTTCAAGATATTACTTGTAAAACATGTCGACGTAAATAATCTATAATCAATCTATAAATCAAAATTGGGGTGAGTTTATTACGAGCCAACTTATGAGGACCATGGCCCAGGGCCTTCCTTCCCTAAAGAAGGAAGGGCACCAAAGAAGTGGAGTGTACAGAGAGGTTATATACCATCAAAGAGCATGTATCACATCAGATTGCAATGTCCCTTTCACAATAGCCACAAGATCGCCCTGTCAGATTGCCCTGCCAGAATAGCTATTGATGGACACAGTGGGGAGGGCGTGGCTGGTGTCAGGTCTGTTGTCTCCAGCTGGGTGGTCACAGGATGACTGCAGCAGTCAAATCCCAGCCTAGGGAGAAATGCTTATCCTTAAGGAAATGCCAAGGAGGGGGAAGACGCATCCTTATCTTAAGGGCATTTATTCTTCTCTTTGGGACATGGCAAAGCAGATACACAATGCAAGTGACAGGCCCTTCTGGAAAAACAAACCCAGACCGAATTAGTTTTACCCCAAACAGCTTCCTCATATGCTCCAATATATCCTATTGCTTACCACTTATTTATCATTTTCTCCCTTTTGATCTATAATCTTTTGACAGAAAACATTGATGATAAAAATATTGTCCCTCGGCCCCAGAGTGGTTGCTGCCTGCCCTGGGTCCCTCATGTCCCTCGGTGCCAGGCTTTTATCTCATTTATTTGCCCAGTTGTCCACCTTGGGGGGAATTAATTGGATATAGTGGACAAGCAAAGAGGGATATATATATTAATAGAGGAAACATTTCATGGGTTTTGGATTAATTTTAGGTTGTTGCACAAACACTGTGTATGTGCTTTTTATGACTCCTTGTGTTTACGCTATGCACAATTATAGAACAAGTACAGTAACAATGATAATCATTTAACATCTTTGAAAAGATTAGTGTAAAATGAGTTCTTAGACATAGTCTTTATCAAAAAAGGAAGTTTGTCCAAGGTTATAGGATCAATCGACCACCTCAAGTTTCATTACTCCAGCTTACATGACAGTCTTACAACACTGAGTAAAGAAAACAGCAATTAGTTTAAATATTATGACTAGTACAAGAATTCCAAGAAGTAATTTGCAATCCAGATGGAAAAAGGGAACCAATACCAGAAGGGAGTCAACCAAAAAACTCAAGACTGAACGCAGGATCACTTAAGGCATTCACCTGCTTTTTCATGTGCTTTAGCAGAGATGACACATTGGAAGACTCGTCAGGTATGAAAACACAGCATTCAGTTTGAATGATTGTATATGTACCACCTTGGGTTGTCGTTAAAATATCTAAGGCCATTCTATTTTGAAGGACAGTCTTTTTATTAAAGACATTTTAGTATTTAATAAGGCAATTCTTGCTTGACTGTCATTAAGGGCTTCTGTATGTGATGTGACATCATTTAGCCCTAAAAAAAGGAACAAATATAGCTAGCTGCTCGGTGGTCATACCAGGGGAACACTGAATGAGCCCGTCTGGCCTTAAGCAGAGGCAGGTTGGCAGCAGTTGTCACTGTGAATCCTTCCTTGCATTTAAGAGAAGATAGGGTGCTGTGTTTTAGCCATCAGGCCAGTAGCCAAGGCCAGAGATTTGTTCTATATAGCCATTAAGTTATATTAGGAGCCACCCGATAAACGCCTGGACTTTAAGACCAGTCTGTTCCAAATCAATCACTTTCCTTAAGTATGATAGTATTCTGAAAATCTTAAATCTAACAATTATAAAATAGGTATACAGTTTAAGCATAACAAAGGTTTAAATAAGTGGATTTAAGGTTGGGAATACAGTCCTGGTCCGGAGTCTTGGGACAGCTCTCTACAACTGATGTTGTCTTCTCATTGTAGTTTGGAGATATTTGCTCTCTTCCTATAAGGAGGAAGATACTAAACTTATTAGGCTTACTCAGTATGTTAAACTACATGGGAAGCATTGTCAGACAAGTGATGATAAACCTGCTTAGGTGGTAGTTTGTGGGTAAATGTTATTGATATAGGCGTCTTAAAATTGTATAACATTACTGAAATTCTGATCTGTCCTGGTTATCAGTCATAATTCTGGTTATTATTATTTTAAAGTGTTGTATGTCACAAAATTAACCAAATTTCTTTGTTAATTGCCATTTTGAGGTCTTGTTTACAGACTTATTTCTTTGCTTTAATGCTTTTGCAAAATGTTTCAGCTTCAGAAAAATTCATGGAAAGGACTGTGACAGTTACACTGAAGTACAGGCTTCTGATAAACTTGCTGATCATAAAACTGAACTGGGTAAGAAATTACAGAAATCTGATGGAGAAACTGATGACTTCATGAAGCCATTAACAAAAAGATTGGGATCAAAAATGGATTACACAGGACTAAATGAACTGATCAGGATGATTATAATTTTTATGATTTTTCATTTGAAGTATTGTGGAATTTTTAATGTTTTCTTTTTTCAGATTTAAGGAAAACTTTTTCTCTTTTCTCCTGAGCTAGCTATGACTTATAGCAATTTGGTAAATGATACATTTGTAAGCAAAATTAAAATAGTTCTCTTTCTCTCTCTACCTAATCCCTCCAGAATTTAAAAATTCTTAGTAACTAAGTATTATTGTTTTCATGGCAATATAGTTATTTGCATAAGTTCAATAAGAATCTGTTCTCCTTATAACAGGACACAATTGGGAATACTGGTTATATTACCAAGGCTGTGACTGGAACATAATATTTACGATATAGCTATACAGATTTGAGGAATGAAGATTGGACTTTATGGAATAAAGCCATGTGGAGATATTGGCCTGGTACCTTATGTTCAATGTTCCAAGCAGCATTTACTGGATAAGTAAAGAATGTCACTTATCTAGCAGGTACAAGGAAACTCGAAATGTTTTGGGGGAATCTCGGAAGAGAGGAATTCACCCAAATGTGTAGGTATTGCAGGTGTGGGGAGACAGGGAGAATCCCCCTCTGCACTTTTCCTTAAGGTTGTTATAGCTGGCCAAATAATCAACAAGACAGGTTAGCAGGAGAAAATAATACCAAGTTTAATAACATGTATACATGGGAGAAACTCAGACACGAGCAACTCGTCCCTCTGTCTAAGCTGCTTGCTTAAGTATTGTAGCTAAAGGTGAGGAAGGTGTTGGAGGTGGGTAGTGGTCTGGGACTTCAGAAAGCAAGAAGACAATTCTTTTCAGGGTGATCTATAGATAATGTGGTCAGGGGGAGATAGAGTTTTTTTTGATAAAAGGGGCTTGGTTCCCCTCCCATTGTAACATCTATTTTACATGATCATTACAGCCATCATGATAGAAGATCTGTTCCAGGAAGGAGCCACCATGTCAAATTCTTTTTTTTTTTTTTTTAAGATTTTATTTATTTATTTTTTCCCCCAAAGCCCCAATAGGTAGTTGTCTGTCATGGCTGCACATCCTTCTAGTTGCTGTATGTGGGACGTGGCCTCGGCATGGCCAAAGGAGCGGTGCATCGGTGCACACCCGGGATCTGAACCCAGGCCGCCGGCAGCGGAGCACCCGTACTTACCCGCTAAGCCACGGGGCTGGCCCCATGTCAAATTCTTTAGGCAGTTAGTGGGAGAGGTCAAATGTCCCTCAGAGAAAACAATCAAGGTAAAGAGATATATTTGAGGGTGGCCAAATCTTGATCTCCCACACAGGAAATGTCTGATGACAAAATCCTTGACTTGGCTTTCCTGGCCTCGAGAGGCCTTTAAAGTTCAATCTGAGATTCCTTATAAAAAGTTCCATGGCTTAGCGGTTAAGTGCGCATGCTCTGCTGCTGGTGGCCCGGGTTCGGATCCCGGGCGTGCACCAATGCACCACTTCTCCAGCCATGCTGAGGCCGCATCCCATGTACAGCAACTGGAAAGATGTGCAGCTATGACATACAACTATCTACTGGGGCTTTGGGGGAAAAATAAATAAATAAAATTAAAAAAAAAAAAGTTCCAGGGCCCGGCCCTTGGCTTAGTGGTTAATTGCATGCGCTCCTCTGCTGGCGTCCTGGGTTCGGATCCCAGGCGTGCACCGACGCACCGCTTCTCCGGCCACGCTGAGGCCGCGTCCCACATACAGCAGCTAGAAGGATGTGCAACTATGACATACAACTATCTACAGGGGCTTTGGGGGGAAAATAAATAAATAAATAAAATTAAAATTCTCTTAAAAAAAAAAGTTCCAGCAAAGCAGATTTAAAAGAGCCTATGTGATCAATTGCTATTCTTGATGTACTTATGTAAATAATTGGGCCAACTTTATTGGAACTAGACTTATTTTACAAACTGGTTAGTCTAAATTTGGCTATCTTTGATAAAAATGAGGGTGATTTTAAAGAGAAAAATTATATTTCAGTAAAAACTATAGTATACATTTGTGGATATTAGATCCTAGTTTTGTTAATTGTCTTTTGAGGTTTTTGTTTTATATCTGTTTACTGGACTGGATCCTGATTTCTTCTAGTCTCCTGAAATATCTGGCTACAGATGTCCAAACTAACGTTTTTGATTTTTTCCATCATTTTCATTTGGAATCACTGAGAACTAAACCTGCCCTTTTTCCTGAAGCCTTACAAACTGAAGCTGATGGACTTGATATAAACTTGAGAGATGACCTGACGACATCATCAGAGACATTTTAAACTGCAAAAGATGCTTTGGTGCTAACATCTAAATATCTTCTTCACTGGCTGTCCTCTAAACTCAGAAACTGCTTTACAACTTGCTCCAACCATTAACCTTGTTTTTCTTTTGTTTACATAGAAATGCTTCTATTAAATACTTGATTGCTTGCTTCCACAATATAGGTGTAACCTTGAGAGCTCACCTGCATCACCACCTTCTAAAATGAACTTAATTGAACTGATCTATTATCAGGACTAAGAAATGTGTTCAGTGAGATGAAACAATCTACCAACTCAGCTTCTGGACTATGAAACTTCTTTAAGTTTCAAAAGGACTGTGAAACTTTTAGTTTCAAAGGCAGGACTGTGGGAGATCAAGATTTGGCCACCCTGAAATATATCACTTTGCCTTGTTTTCTCTGAGGGACATTTGACCTCCCCCACTAACTGCCTAAAGAATTTGACATGGTGGGTCCTTCCTGGAACAGATCTTCTATCATGATGGCTGTAATGATCATGTAAAATAGATGTTATAATGGGAGGGGAACCAAGCCCCTTTTATCAAAAAACTCTATCTCCCCCTGACCACATTATCTATAGATGACCCTGAAAAGAATTGTGTTCTTGCATTCTGAAGTCCCAGACTACTACCCACCTCCAATACCTTCCTTGCCTTTAGCTACAATACTTAAGCAAGCAGCTTAGACAGAGGGACGAGTTGCTCATGTCTGAGTTTCTCCCATGTATACATGTTATTAAATTTGGTATTATTTTCTCCTGCTAACCTGTCTTGTTGATTATTTGGCCAGCCATAAGAACCTTAAGGAAAAGTGCAGAGGGGGATTCTCCCTCTCTCCCCACAGTACTATGGGTTTTTTTACTGGGTGCAAGCCACATCTGTGAGGGGGTGACAAAAATTCCCCCTTTTGACTGCTATATCTGTTTCTCTTCTTCCGTGGTGATTTCTTTCAAGCTTGTGGAAAGAAGTCTTATATTGGTTTAGCAGAGTTATAGGAATTAGCAGGTGTGGGAGATCAAGATTTGGCCACCTTGAAATATATCTCTTTACCTCAATTGTTTTCTCTGACGGACATTTGACCTCCCCCACTAACTGCCTAGAGAATTTGACATAGTAACTCCTTCCTGCAACAGATCTTCTATCTGATGGCTGTAATATAATGTAAAATAGATGTTACAATAGGAAAGGCACCAACAAGCCCATCTTATCAGACGTTCTGTCTCTCTGGCCACATTCTCTGGATGGCCCTGTGAGGAGTTGCCAGACAAACATTTATATTTATAAGGGAAATCTCCATTTGTAAAGGTATCTCTCTCTCTCTGTATTGGGAAGAGGGGGGATGACCTCATTTCTAGAAATTTATCAATGTGAAAGGTGAGGCCTTAAATCTGCATAATAACTTTACTGTTGTTTACAGTGCTTTAGTGGTGATCTCCTGTAACTGACTCCCTGCCACCCCCAACATCCTCCTCTGTCTTTATGTAAAGATGGTATCTAAGATGAGAATTTCTGCTATTGTGTTGAGAAACGCAGTGTCCCTGGTTTCTCCCATGTATACATGTTATTATACTTGGTATTATTTTCTTCTGCTAACCTGTCTTATTAATTATTTGGCCAGCCATAAGAACCTTAAGGGAAAGGGCAGAGGGGGATTCTCCCTCTTCCCCCACACAGCCATTTTCTGGACAGCATATCCAGCTTGGTAATATCTTGCTTATCATTTAAGTAAGACCCATCTGCAAACCAAATTAAATAGAATGCAGTCGTGGTCCTTCCTCTTGTAATGTTGGAAGCAGGATGGCAGGGTTAAACTAGTGAGTGATATTTACCTACTCAGTGTAACCTAAGAAGTTTTATCATTTACTTAACAATGCCTCCCGTGCAATTTAGCATACTTAACAAACCTAATTACTTTAGTATCTCCCTCTTTATAGGAAGAGATCAAATTTCCTTGAGAATTGCCAGCGCCCTTTGAAAATTCTCAAAGAAAAAAGTTATTAGACAGACTTTATCTAGGATATGAATTTTGGGGAGATTGTGAAAAATACAGAGGGGTTTCAAACACTTGGTCAGACAAGATCAAGGAGTTGCTGTTCTTGTCGCAGTGAAACCATGCTTAGTTAACAAATAGCATTTAAACAGTCAAAAAGACCTTAATAGAGAAACCTCAGTCTTTTGAACATAGAAAATTACTTTAACAAAACAGATCTCTGTTCTTTAGATAAACTTAACTCAAAGGTAAAGAAAAATCTTTTTACGTAATAACCTCTATCAAGAGTAGATTAAGAGTAGAATAGGGCCAGCCGCGTGGCTTAGCGGTTGAGTGCGTGCCCTCTGCTGCTGGCGGCCCTGGTTTGGATCCTGGGCGCGCACCGACGCACCGCAGCGCTTCTCCGGCCGTGCTGAGGCCACGTCCCACATACAGCAACTAGAAGGACGTGCAATTATGACGTACAACTATCTACTGGGGCTTTGGGGGGAAAAAAAAGAGTAGAATAAAATTATCCTTTTAAAAGGAAGAAGACCAAATTTGAATTTTGTACCAGCTTACTTTTGATATTAAAAATCATTTACTTAATTGGATTTAGTTTAATCTTAGCCAACTCGATCATGTATAAAACTCCTCAGGGTTTCTCTTCAACAAACCTTCTATAACTTTTTGTTTACATTCAGAATTTGTGCCATGAGCTCCTTTTTTTTTTCCTTCTAGTACTTTTCAGGGCAAATTTATCTTTCCTAACCCAACAAAAATATTTCCATTTTTCATATCTTCTTAAAGAAAACACAGATCTTACTCTCCTTGAATACAAACTATTGTTCTTAAGTTTTTAGTAGCTTAATCACATATTAGAAATTTTTAACCCTTAGAAACCTTAATTTTTAAGTAAAAACTAGGCAAGCAATTATAAAATTTCTTTCACAGTAGCATTTCGTGGCTTGACAAATTTATATGGACACTTTTTATAATTTTTGGAAACATGTTACTTTATAGTACAATCTTTTAAATAAAACACAAGACGTGTTTACCAATAGACCCAAAACACCTTTTAGTTTTTCTGTAATAAGCCAAAAGTAGATAAACCTATATTTAGCAATGTCTAGTATCTTATCTTATTTGGAAATGATCTAGATACTCAATGAATTTTTATCATAAAATTTAGAAAACCCTAAAGTTTTAAGTCACCAAAAACAGTTTAGAAGCTATATACACTATAACATATGATTATTGTTTAAAGTTCTCTTAATACTCATTTTTTCCACATCTATTTAGTTACCTGTTCTCAATAATTATTTTTTTAAAGATTTTATTTATTTATTTTTTCCCACCAAAGCATCAGTAGATAGTTGTATGTCATAGCTGCACATCCTTCTAGTTGCTGTATGTGTGACTCGGCCTCAGCAGGGCTGGAGAAGCGGTGCCTTGGTGCGCACCCGGGATCCCAACCCGGGCCACCAGCAGCGGAGCGTGTGCACTTAACTGCCAAGCCACAGGGCTGGCCCCTCAATAATTATTTAGATTGCCTACAAGATTTTATGAGACATTAGATAATATTAGCCATCATTTACTATTTTTGAGACCAGTTTTGTAATAGAAATAACATCAGTTTATTTGATGAATAAAGGCTGCATATCTGCATTATATCCAATGCTGAAAACTAACAAGCTTAAATAAGCTTTTATTTCCCAAAGATTATTTCATATCACATTAACTGGAAAAATATTTGGATTTAGAAATAACTTTTTTTCTTTTAAAGATTTTATTTATTTATTTTTTCCCCCAAAACCCCAGTAGATAGTTGTATGTCATAGCTGCACATCCTTCTAGTTGCTGTATGTGGGACACGGCCTCAGCATGGCCAGAGAAGCGGTGCGTCGGTGCGCGCCCGGGATCCGAACCCGGGCCACCAGCAGCGGAGTGCGCGCACTTAACCGCTAAGCCACCGGGCCGGCCCTAGAAATAACTTTCTTAAGTGCTTATTTCAAGTTAATTGAATAGACCTCTTGATTTTGACCATAACCTCCAGGCGTAAAACACCGCACAAATATAACATACATTTAGAGACACACACATAAAGAACAGACAGATGCAACAAAGATTTTATAGCCGCTGTTTTAGAAAATTTAGCAGTTTCCATCTGCAGAAAGATTCTTTCCATTTTTTTTTTCTTTCAGTCTTAGGCCCCCTGCTGTCTTAGCACTTGGGCAAGTCTCCTGGGTTGAGAGGCCAGGCGGCCAAGCCGGGAATGGTCGAGCAAACTCAATTTTCTGCTTTTCTTTTATTTTATTTTACTACAAAGTCTGAACAATTTCTAGGGACTGTGTAGTGGGTCAGGAGTGTGCTGCTTGTGAGTGTTACTCGCTAAAAAAATGTCGTAATCACTCTCTTACATGCCTCGGTTTCTCCCTCCCGCAGCGTGGGGAATGCCATGGGGGTTTGGAGTGCAGGTGACCAACCCTCCTGTGCGTATCCCCGGATGAACCTGTGATTAATTAACATGAATGATAGTGGAGCTCCCTATAGGAAGAACCGTTACACGTCGTGGTGTTCGCCTTTGACACCCCCGTTGAGATTCTCAGTTGCCTGAGAATTCCTGAAAGGTCGGGAGGAGAAACGTCCCTTTTCTTCAGAGCTGAACAGATTCAGTCTCTCATTTCTCTATCAAGCAGTTTTGTTCATACTTTATAACCATAATTCTTCCCAATTTTAAGCCATATTAAAAAGTCACCCTGCCCTATTCAGCCCAAAAGTTCCCGCTAGGCTCCCCTGACCTAGGAAATTCCCTCTACATTTCTCTTTCCTAGGAATTCCTCCCTAGGTTCCTCTGACCTAGGGAATGTACCAATACCTCCTTAAAACACTTAGCCTTAAGCATTGAAAACAGCTCAAATAAACTCTGGACCGTCGACTTAAAATAAAGAGGTCCAGGTTTCATGAGAACTCACCGGGGTCACCTGAAGAATGCAGTGATCTGGAGGGCACAATGGGCTCCTATTGGTACCCAATGCCAGTTCAGTGTAGATTCCAGGTGGTCTCTGGTGGGTTTCTCTGAAATCCTGCCATGACTACACCAACAAATGTCTACATAAATAATCCATAACCAATGTATAAATCAAAATTGGGGTGAATTTATTATGAGCCATGTTTTGAGGACCATGGCCCTGGGCCTTCCTTCCATAAGGAAGGAAGGGCACTGAAGAAGTGGAATGTACAGAGCGGTTATATACCATCAAAGAGCATGTATCACATAGGATGGTAATGTACCTTTTACAATAGCCACAAAATTGCCATGCCAGGTTGCCCTGCCAGAATAGCTATTGATGGACACAGCAGGGAGCAGGTCAGATGTCTCGATGGGTGTGGCTGGTGTCAGGTCTGTTGTCAGGAGCTGGGGGTCACAGGATGACTGCAGCAGTCAAATCCCAGCCTAGGGAGAAATGTTTATCCTTAATGCAATGCCAATGAGGGGGAAGACGCATCCTTATTTTAAGGGAATTTACTCTTCTCTTTGAGACATGGCAAAGCAGATACACAATGCAGGCAACAGGACCTTTTGGAAAAACAAACTCAGGCCGAATTAGATTTACCCCAAATGGCTTCCTCATATGCTCCAATATATCCTATTGCTTGCCATTTATTTATCAAGCTCAGGGTGTGTCTTTCAAACAGAAATCATCGAGAATAGCATGAAGTAGTCACTTAGCAACAGATGTCACTGTGGCAAAAGAATATTAACAAGTAGCCTTCAAATATCACCATTTTCCCAAATATTGTATTTCACTGAGTTAATCAAAAAGGGAATCTTCTTTCTTATACTGACAAATCTCAACACTGAACTTAACACTAGAGGTACCAATTTTGAATAAAGACCTTTAACATCAAAGCCAGCCAATAGATCTTGTTAAAGCAAACCCAACTCAGGAACACTTTTGTTTTCAGTCACATGCAAATCCTCTCAAACTCAAGATAGGGTCCCGGCTTTGTGCAGATGGAGAAAAGCTTCTCTTCCTCTTTTTCTATTCAGATAGTGCAAGGAAGAGCCCAAAAGATCTCCTGGTGGAACACGAGCAGTTCTTTACATTAGAAATGCAGGCAGTGTTTCCTAGCTTCTTTTCTATAGGCCGAGCGAGACCTGCTGACCTGCCCAGAGGAGCAAAATTCTGGGCTCCAACAGTAAATACGACTGTGTGCAGTTTACCACAACAATGAACTACAAAGATATATCAGGAAATATTTTGAACACCCAACCCTAAGCTCTCAGTTTCCCTCTGTCTAATTCCATGGCTACCTGAACTGAATTCATTCTCCATCCACATCCCTTTCATGACAGTTTTTACCTCCTTGAATCAGCATGTTATAACATCTAAGAGAAATTTATCAAAATACTCTCTTCAAAATAGGTAGCTGAAGTATAAGAGTTGTAGAGGGTCAAGATTTTAAGATGAAAGTGATGTACAGAGTAACTGTACTACAAAATAAAAAGAAAATGAATGAGAAAAATAAGAGAAGGAAGAAAAAAATGCTAAGGAGAAGGAATATAATAGAGAGTAAAAGTAAAAAGAGAAAAAAATAAGAAAGAAGGTGTAGGAAAGAGAAAGAGTCAGGAGAAGCATGAGAAATGGCAAAAAGGGGCATGAGCAGAGGGAAGACACCATGCTCAGAGCAAATGACAAGGCAACTGGCTTCTGAGCCGGGCTCAGGTCTAGAGTCACTAGGCTGCGTTTGAAAACTCCACTCAGTTCTAACATCCAGAGAATGACCACTCCTCATGCAAACTCTGATGCCGTTGATTACCAGCGCTGTCCTCTCCCGGGACCTGCTGGAGCTTTGGGAACTGCCTCTCTCAGGAGCTCTGGGACTGACAAAGTCCCCATTAAATATTCATCAACTAGGATGGTGGTTTTTTTTAAATTACTTTTTTATTTAAATTATTTTATTTATTTATTTTTTCCCCCAATGCCCCAGTAGACAGTTGTATGTCATAGCTGAACATCCTTCTAGTTGCTGTATGTGGGACGCGGCCTCAGCATGACTGCAGAAGCAGTGCATCGGTTCGTGCCTGGGATTCGAACCAGGGCCGCCAACAGTGGAGTGCGTTCACCTAACCACTAAGCCACGAGGCTGGCCCAGGATGGTTGTTTTGAAAGAGTAACGCAGAGAGAGATCTCTCAAGGGTACATATAATCCTGCCAACTCCTACACTCACGCATCTGAAGAATTAAGAAACTAAACTTTTTTTTTTTAATTACTGTGAAGAAAAGTAGGAGAAAACTTTCCTGGCAAAACTTTAAATGTTCCGTCTTTTTTGAAGTTACCTCACAAAATTCTGAGCATAATCTAAAATTCTGGGCTCCCTTCAGTTCCAAATATGTTTCAGAAATGATCTCTTTATCATCACAACGTAAGACTATGCCTTATAAAACAAAATAAACTTGGATGAGTTTTATCTTGTAGAGAGAGGGCAGCAAGAAAAAGAGTAGGATGTGCCTCTCTGCTATGAAGGAAAATAAATAAAATCACCAAAATATACAAAATATGCCTCTAAAACTGAATGAAGCAGTCTCTAAAGAGTTTTACATTTTAAGTAAAAATGCACCTATATAAAATTACACATCAGTTTGACTAAAATCTAGTCAACTTAATAGAAGAATTCATTTAGTTTCATTTAAAGAACATGACTTATGATTAGCTGCATAATAAATCATAGATATTTTAATTGTGGTAGACTATGTCCTTCCAACAATGTAGGTGAGCTTAAACCTGTAATTTTCCTAAAAGGGGCCAACCAGATGTTCTGCTTATTTGATTACTTAATAGTATGGATCTGCTCCTCATTGTCAACGAAGGATGTCTACACACAGGCTTTAGCTTGTATATGTAATGGGAAATGCAGGCTGAATTTACAAAAATAAAAATTGAAAATGGAGAATTTTCTTGAGGAGACGTGGTCAATCTGTTCAAGAACGTTTTCTCCCTTGGTCAAGTGAAAAGCTGAGAGAGAATGCTGTCAGCCTCTTCCTTGGCCCCTTATAGAATTCTGCATTACCTCAAGTGAACGTGTCCTAAAGTGTTTGAGCTAAACTTGGAAATGAGTTGATGACACTGTATTTGCATTATGTTACACAGAATCTCTTTCATTAGGCACCATTCAAAACACTTTTTGGGACATTAGAGGCCAGAAAAGTTTTGCTTCTCTGAGAGACTGTTGCTTTTAATCTCATGGACATGAGATGATAGAGAATTATGCCCATTTCCCTTTCTACTTTAAACCTGAGGGATACATTTCCAACTACCTTTAAAAACTGCAGGTCCTTCCGGGCCGGCCCCGTGGCTTGGTACTTAAGTGCGCGCGCTCTGCTGCTGGCGGCCCTGGTCTGGATCCCGGCCGCGCACCGGCGTACCACTTCTCTGGCCATGCTGAGGTCGCGTCCCATGTACAGCAACTAGAAGAATATGCATCTATGACATACAACTATCTACTGGGACTTTGGGGAAAAAAATGAATAAAAAGAAAAAAGAAAACTGCAGGTCCTTCGGAAACACATTTCAGTGCACTGGCTTACTTCAGCTTCATCTCATTGTTCCATCCTAAACTCCTTTCAGTTTGATCTATTTTCCTTTGTAATCCTTTTGTATACCTAGATATTTAAAAGCTGCTCAAATCTATATTGGAGAAAAGTTGGGTTACAATTCTTTCAGCCAGCATATAAACCCAATTTTTAGGGTTTCCACACAAAAAGTTTCTGCCATGTTTCTAGCAGCTCTCCTTCCATATATTTTCCTCCAGGATTTCCTGTGACAAAATTGCCTTTCTAAAAACCAGCCCTCTGTTCATTCTCTTGGCCAGTGACATTTTCATAGAAACATAAAGGACTGGATTTTCCAAAGATGCAACAAGAATGATCAAGTCCTGATGCACACCTAGATATCCTGATCCTGTTCTTCATGAATTTTAAAACTGAAGTTAATTATCTCTTTCATTTTATCTAAATCTATTGAATAACCTTGACACTAAGCCCCTAAACTGATCCACAGGCTGCATTAGCAGCCAGAAAACTCTCTCTCAAATGCTTGCATTCATGTGCTGAGTAAGTATTTTATTTATTTAGATCTTATTCAACAAAAGAGCTTCACTGATTCACTCAAGTACTTAAGTATATATTATGTGCCCAAAGGTCTTGAAATGTCGGGGGTCTGCAAGGAAGACAGATATGTCTAAACAGATAAATTACACTACAGAAATAATGTGAATGAAAGAGATATGAATAAAATGCTGTGGGACTCCAGGAAAAGAACCACCATGGGTTGACCTACAACTAAGATATCCAGCTAGGTACTGGGGCTTTGAGGAAAAAAACAACCACAATGGGGGGGTGGACAGGCTTTGTACCATCTAAGGAAAGGAAAAGGAAGGGAGAGAAGATAAAGAGAAAACAAGATAAATGGAAAGGTTTTCTTCTTCTTAATGTTTCTGCCACCAACTTTTGGAGCACACTGCTTGCTGATGTCCTTTATAGCCAGTCTTATCCATCAGCCAGCTTCTATAGACTTCAACAATTCGATTGTAACAAGCTGGGATCCTCCGTGGAGACAATGCCAAATATGTAGGGAGGCAGGAGGGGAGCTAAAGATTCACAGGACTCTGCAGCCCTTCTGCAGCTCACTGGTGGGGAGGGGCACCGAGGCTTCACCTGGGCCTCTGTCTCCAAGTTCACATAAAGGAGGGTCGGTTCCTTCCTTGATATATGAAGGTGGGGAGAAACCTCCTTCACAGAAGGGATTATGGAAAAATTAAAGTGAGAGCCATGAAACAGGCAGAGGAGGCAGCACCATGAATCTGAAGTAACTGGACATGTGAATTAGTAACCAGTAGGACGAGGAGCTGAAGACAAAAAAAAAAAGGCAAAAAGCCAGTTCTCAATTTTCTAAGATGGAAATGCAAGTCTTTCTTCTTCAAAAAGAGAAAAGTCATTGAACCATTTCCTTTAAAATAAAATTGAAAGGGGCCACATGTTGCAAATAATAGTTTTAACCATGATGTCACTACACAATCATGTGTAGCCATCAGCTGTTAAGTGCACTGGAAATAGTTCATTACTTAACAATTATGTTATCAAGGTTTGCAATTGATATATATATTTTAGAAAATAGTAGACTGTGTGCAAAGTTGTCACTATATTATTGACAATGTTACTCTTACAACTGAAAACATGACTAGGAGGGAGATGGTGGTGTGACCCTAGATTGCTAGAGTCACAGCAAGGAAAGTGAAGAAAGTGCCATCAGGTCATTTGGACAAAAGGATGCTATATGGCTGTTGGGTTTATAACAGATCAACTGGAGAAAAACAAGTCACTACATTAAATTATTTTCTACTTACCTCCATCACCCTCTCCAAGAACACATATTTTAAAATGAGACAAGTTATTATATTAAAAATTACTTGCTCTGTCATTTTGAAAAATACATCAAAAAATGAAGAAAAAACTAGGTTACAAACATCCTGGTATCAATTCCAACTACCATCTTTTACCAAACTAAAACTCTAATTATCACTAATTCACTTGCAATCTAGTGCTCCTCCAATATACAAAATGAATAACTTAAAATATTTCATAACTTTTTTTAAATTGCCCTAAAATGTTAGAGGATAATATAAATATATCTCTTGGAAAAGTTGAGAAAGATAAAGACACTAGGACAGGAAAAGATGAAAATATTACCCTAATCAATGATGTAAAACACAAGATATGAACAACTGTTAAAAAGAATTCTCTATGAAATCGATCAATTCTACTCTCTCTACACTTGGCTATTTCCTATCAGTAATTTGATGCATAAACAAATAGAATAGTGTATTTAATGGGATCAATTCTTTTAGTTGTGTGCTTTTCCTTGTAAAACTACATATGCTTTTATGTTCTTGCTTTATTTTCAGGTGGTGTCACATTAGAACACCCTCATCTCTGAAGATCTTTGCATTACGGAACTCTACCTTGGCCCTTGATCAACTGTACTCTGTGTTATGATAAACTCAGAGACCTACATGGAACAATGTTTCCTACATCTTATCTCCCATGAGTTGCTCATGTAAGGGAGTATAGTCCACCAAGTAAACACTAAGCAGTGTTTCAAAAGCATCGGATATCAAAAGGAGGACATGCAGGGCTGGGTGTGGGCCCCCATTCAGTGCCTCAGTGCAAAGAAGAAAGAGATAAATGCATCCCTCCAGAGACTGGGATAAAAACAGGAGGTTGCAAGCACGAGGCTCCCTTTGCAGGTCTTTAAGCAGGGACCTGGAATAAAACTGTTGACACTGTGGATCATTGTTGGTTTTACAGGGAACTCATGAGGAAGATAAGGAGATGAAATAATGATAATTATAATAACAGCAGCAAACACTTCTACTGAACCAGACACTGCACTCTGAATGTTAATTCTGTGCTTGAACATACATGAACTCCTATATCCCTCAAAATATTCTGATGTAGTAGATGTTGTTCTTCTCATCATTTTATAGATGAAGAGACTGGGTACAGTGGCTGGAAAACTCAGCCAGGTTACAAAGCTGATACATGGCCGAGCCCAAGCTCAGTGCTCTTCTGTGATGCTCTTGGACTACAACTCCAAGTGAAGTCTCTAATCACTATATTTCTCTCTATAACCCAATGGGGGAAACATCAAAATTCTTAACTCTAACACCCATGTTTTCATTTAGGAAGAGTTGGTGAGGGAGAGATTTCTGAATAGTAACAATGCCCTTCTATTAACTCTTCACTTATAGATCAGACATCAATATTCCTCATCAGTCTACCAAGAAGAAACTGGGACTTTATTATGCCAAAAAGAAGAAAAAACAAGGAATAAAACAACCAAATTCCTTTATACATCATTACACAAATGTGATTCTTAATTCCGTATGACTTATATAAAATGCTTTCCTGGTTTATAGCTCCATATAAAGCTGATGTTAATCTCATGCTATCTTCCCAGCCAATAACACAAAATACTTTAAAACAACAAAAGGCACAAAGACAAAAAACAACCCAACAGAAAAATAAATATTACATCTGAACGCTGTACAATTTTTTAAAGATTACCTAAAAGTTAGATTTAGTAAAAGTTGTATCTCTATCTTGCCTCTCCCAGTTATCTCTGAAGGTAAAGAAAAGGACTAAGAAAGGCACAAGGAAGCCAGTTAGGGAAGCGAGCTGGCGGGAAGAGGTGAGGTGGCCGCCCCTCTGCAGACGACAGACAGAAATCTCCCATGGGAGCCGTCTCAGGCCTCACAAGATGTGGAGCTTTGACCTCGGGCAGTGGCTACAGCTGGACGCCAGCAGCACTGCTTCTCAAACTTCAGTTTACACGATAATAACTGGACAAGTCCAGTGTCCCTTCCCCGGAATTCTAACTCAGCAGCTTTGAAGTTGGGACACAAGAGTTTTCCATTTAACAAGCCTAAGAGTGATTTTCCTTGAGTTATCTGCAGATTATGACCAAAGGCACACCTTGAAGAGAAGCACAAACTCACTACCCAGTATGCACTGCACAGATACTTTGTGTCACACACTCTCAGAACATTCCCTGCTCCAGGGGTCCCACCTGCTTCAGCATCCTTGGTCCTGTGTTCTTCATCAGGAGGTTCCGATGGTGGCAAAATAGACAGGACTCACCTGGGAAACTGCCCTTCTGTGTAATTCAGTGAGTGCGTGGGCTGCCTGCAGCCCAGGTGTAAAGTGGGTCTTGCTATATTTAAAAATAAATTTCTTTTAAATTTTATTGAGGTCATATGGCTTATAACTGTGTAAATATCAGGTGTACATTACTATATTTCAGTTCTGTATAGACTGGATCATGTTCACCACCAATAGTCTTGTTTTCATCTGTCACCATACATACGTGCCCCTTTACACCTTTCCCTCTTTCCCTCTGGTAACCACAATCTGTACTCCTTATCTATGTGTTTGTTTATTTTCCACATATGAGTGAAATCAATCAGTATTTTTCTTTCTGTGACTTGTTTCGCTTAGTATAATACCGTCAATGTCCATCCATACTGTCACAAATGACATGATGTTGTCTTCTTGATGGCTGAGTAGTATTGCATGGTATATATGTATATATATCACATCTTTATTCATTCATCCATTGATAAGCACTTGAGTTGCTACTCAGTGTCGGCTATTGTGAATAACGCTGTGAAGAACATAGGGGTGCATACATTTTTTTGAATTACTGACTTCATATTCTTTGGATAATTATGCAGAGGTAGAATACCTGTATCTTATGGTATTTTTATTTTTAATTTTTTGAGAAATCTCCATCCTTTTTTCCATAGTGGCTGCACCAGTTTGCATTCCCACCAGCATTGTATGAGGGATCCCTTTTCTCCACATCCTCTCCAACACTTATTATTTCTTGCCTTTTTAATAATAGCCATTCTGATGGGTATGAGGTGATATCTCATTGTAGTTTTGATTTGCATTGCCCTAATAATTAGTGATGTTGAACATCTTTCATGCCTGTTGGCTATCTGTATAACTTCTTTGGAAAAATGTCTTTTCATATCCTCTGCCCATGTTTTGATCAGGTCGTTCACTTTTTTGTTGTGGAGTGGTATGAGTTCTTTATATATTTTGGAAATTAGCCCCTTGTCAGACATATGATTTGCAAATATTTTCTCCCAGTTGGTAGGCTGTCTTTTCATTTTGTTGACAGTTTCCTTTGCTGTGCAGAAACTAGTTTATCTGTAATAGTGACAAGAGCACTAGTGTGCATTAAAGTCCAATCCAGTTCATGTCTCTTAACTAATTTTGCTAATTCCTCATCTAATCCTTCCAAGGAAATTGAATTGAGAATTGAATCATTTTAATGATCCTCAAAACATTCAGGAGCCGCCCCAGAGTGCTGTTTGAAGGCTCTCTCAAGCCTTTCGAAATAATCAAAGATAGAGTCCTCGGGTCTGTGCTTACATTGATGGACTTTAGCCCAATCTATCCTCCTGGGAAAAACTACTGGAATGGCTTTGTGTAAATTTTGAGCAATATTCCTACACTCCTTAAGGTGGTGAGCCTCATGCTTATGGAAATCCTCCAGGGGGTCTCTCCAATCTGCCTCTTTTATCCATTCATTTGCTTTGTTCTCAGACACCAGCAAATGCACAAGCTGATATAAATCTGAATATCCTGTGCATATGTTCTAACAATAAAATCAAATTCTTGAGCAAACTCTAAAGGATCTTGCAAAGGGCCTGGGAAGTCCTTCGTCAAATTCTTAAATTCAGTTCTAGTCCAAGGAGTATACACAAGAGCAGGCTCACCTCACCCAGTAACAAGTTTCTTCTTAAAGGCAGCCGCTACAACTTTAGGACTTTCAGTATCTGCTCCCTGAGAGTTACTCCTTCTTTTCTCAGGGGGTGGAGGAGGAGGGGAATGTGAAGGAGGAGTAGGTGAGGGAGGAGGAGGAGGTGAAGGAGGAGGACGAGGAGTTGAGGCAGGAGGAGGTGAAGGAGGAGGAGTAGAGGGAGGAGGAGTAGGAGAGGGAGGAGGAGAAGGAGGTGAAAGAGGAGGAGGAGGTGAATTAGGAGGAGTAGGTGAGGGAGGAGGAGTAGAGGATGGAGGAGGAGGTGAGGGAGGAGGAGGTGAGGGAGGAGGAGGAGGTGTGGGAGGAGAGAGAGGAGGAGGTGAGGGAGGAGGAGGTGAAGGAGGAGGAGGACAGAGAGGAGGAGGATGCGAGGGAGGAGGAGGAGGTGAGGGAGGAGGAGGTGAAGTGGATAGGTCAGGGTACAGAAGCTCAGAAAGGAAAGGATACACGGGTGCTGAGGGAGAAGGAGATGAGCTCTGAGATGTTGAAAGCGGCGGTGGTGGAGGAGGTAGAGGAGGTGAAGGGGGTGGACAGCTTCTGACTTCTTATCTCTCTTTAATTCAGAAATAGTCTCAGTCAATTTACGGTTAGTCTCCTGTAAAGAGGTCATTTTATCATTATTACACTTTGAAGCCTCTAAATGCCAATCGTAATAATCTTCTCCTTCTTTTGTTTTGGTTTTATTGCCGGCTTTTTCAACATGGGCGCGCAAATACAGTAGTTTTCAGAGGTCAAACGTTCCCCATTTTGGCCATTTACGACCTAAGTCATCCTTAGTTAACCTTTCCCATTTAGTTAAATACTTGGAAGCATTGTTTCCTTATGCAGTATACGTGAAACCAGCGGGAGTCCCCGTCGGGGGTTGTCCATCTGGAAGCCGGTAGGCTTTTGAAGCACAGTTTCCCATTTTTAGTTCTGTTTGTTCGTTTGTTTTTTCTAAAGTCTGAACAACTTCTCGAACTGTGTAGTGGGTCACAAGTGTGCTGCTTTGAGTGTTATTCCCTAAAGGAATGTCGTAATCACTGTCTTATTTGTCTAGGTTTCTCCCCCTGGCAGTCTAGGACCACTGTGGCGGTTCGGAGCGCGGGTGACCAACCCTCATGTGCGCATCCCCGGACGAAGCTATAATTAATTAACGTGAATGATAATGGAATGCCTTATAGGACAGCTACACATCATGAGGTTCACCTCTGACACGCCTACTGAGGTTTTTCAGTCACCTGTAAAACGCCTTTTCAGCCGGGAGGAGCCATGTCTCTTTTCTTCATAGCTGAACAAGTTCAGACTCTCATTTCTCTATCAAGCAGTTTTGTAGAGACCTTATAAACATAATTCTTTCCAATTTTAAAGCCAAATTAAAAGGACAACCAACTCAGTTTACTCCAAGCTTTCCCTAAGTTCCCTTGGCCTAGGAAATTCCCACTAGGTTTTTCTCCACCTAAGAAATGTACCAGTACCCTTCAAAGTCTCTAGTCTCAAGACCTTAAAACAGCTCAAATAAACTCTTGGACCATCAACTTAAAATAAAGAGGTCTGGGATTCAGGAAAACTCACCAGGGTCACCTGAAGAATGCAGTGATCCGGGTGAGGCTCAAAGTGCCCCTGTGGTACCAAGTGTCGGTTCAGTGTAGATTCCAGGTGGTCTCTGGTGGATTTCTCTGAAATCCTGCCACAACTACGCCAAGAAATGTCGATGCAAATAACCCATAACCAATCTATAAATCAAAAATGGGGTGAGTTTATCATGAGCCAACCTTTGAAGGCCGTATAGCCCAGGAGAGTCCTTTCATGAAGAAATGGAGCACTCCGAAGAAGTCGGGTGTACACAGTGGTTATATACTATCAAAGAGCATGTATCACATGTGATTGCAGTGTCCCTTTTACAATAGCCGCGACATTGACCTGTCAGCACCTCGATTGATGGACACAGTGGGTATCAGGTCTGCTGTCTCCATGGGCGTGGCTGTTGTCTTGAGTTGGGTGGTCAAAAGATGAGCACAGCAATCAAATCCTAGCCTAGGGAGAAATGCTTATCCTTAAGGAAATGCCAAAGTGGGGGAAGTTGCATTTACATCTTAAGGGCATTGTTCTTGTCTTTGGGACATGTTAATTGCTTAAAGTGGATGTACAATGGATGAACAGAGGCTACAGGCCCCTTTCGGACAAAAAAAAAAAAAAAAAAACTAGGTCAGGCCCAAATAATTTTACACCAAATGGCTTCTGCATATGATCCAATGTATCCTACTCCTTGCCATTTATTTATCAAGAAGAAGTATAATCTCAGCTTTAAGGAGCTCACTGTCTATGAGACATGAATAAAACAACAGTTATGTAAAAGTAGATAAGTACAGGGCCCCAACATGAGGACATCAAAAGGGGTCTCTAGATGGAGACCTCTCATGAAAAGTGTCCAAGAGGGAGGAACATTTGACATGAGTTTAGATTAAGGAATAGGAATTAAGTTGATTAAACAAGGGGATAGGAGTGCAGAAGAAACACATATAAAAAGACAGATATAAAGGATGCTAAAGCTTTCAGAATATTGGGGTATAGTTAAGGCTGGAACAAAGCGAACATGTAGGAGACAGTGTGTGATGAGGCTAAAGATGAGGACAGCAAGAGAAAGCCTGCGTGTCCAGCTCAGGAATCTGAATGATCTCTCAGATGCTCTAAGCAGTCATTGAAAGAGTATAAGCAGATGTCACATTTAAACAAATTTGGATTCTTGAAGGTAACTCTGGAGGCATTGTGGAGGAAAGATTAGAAGAAATTAAGACTGGAAGTAAAGGGACCTGTTGGGAGATTAGGCAGCGATCCAGATAAGATAGGCCTTGGCTCAGGCGGGGGGTCTGCAGGTGGAGGAGGCCAGGAGGTGGGAAGCAGTGCTGGGCTCCTGGAGGAGGAAACTGAGCTGCCTCTCAGTCACAGGAAGACTGTGCTTGTCATGGCCTCCCCACCCCCATGCCCAAATGCCATGTTCCTTTCTACGTCTGTACCTTTCCCCTCTTCCCCCATCTGAAATCCTCACACTTTCTTCCGTCCACCTGCCCAAAAGTGGTCCCTTTGAGCACTTGATGTAGTCCACCTCTCCTAAGAAGCTGTCCTTAATTACAATTTCTCGATAACATTCCCATTTTTTTTAGGTTCTCTAATACAACATACACTAAATACCTTGGCAGAATCAAGTTACATCTTGCAAACCATGTCATGGATGTGGAGGAGCTTGGAACCTTATAATTCTTTGTATTTCCTTCAATACCTACCACAAATACCTTGCAAATATAGGTTATGCCTTTAGATCAGCTGCTTGAACCATTTGTCTTTCTCCACAGGTCAACAGTGTTGCCCTGAACAAATGAATTTTACATCTTCTCAAACTCAATAGAGCAAAGATGGAACTTCATTCCCCCTGCAAGCCTTACTGCCCTAGAGAAAAGCAAAAGCAACGTATGACAACTAATTCTTTCTTCACATTCTCATCTCAAATTGCAACTGTTTTCTAGATGCTAACTGCTTTTCATTCTTAAAACTGACAGAAAATTTTCTCATTATTTCCTTTTCTTTCTTTTTTTGTGAGGAAGATCAGCCCTGAGCTAACTTCTGATGCCAACCTTCCTCTCTTTGTTGAGGAAGATTGGCCCTGGATTAACAACTGTGCCCATCTTCCTCTAATTTATATGGGATGTTACCACAGGATGGTTTGACAAGCCGTATGTCAGTGCACAACAGGATTCGAACCTGTGAACCGGGGCTGTCGCAGTGGAGCGCACGCACTTAACCGCTGTGCCACAGGGCTGACCCCTCTCTTTATTTCTAAAGGTGAAACGGCTCAATCGTTCTCTGGGCTAGTTGGAGTTTCCATAAAATGAAAATGTACATTCCAGAAAAATCCTTAACTTTCCAGAATAATCCTTAATATATTATGGTAAACACCTTGGCAAAATGTCACTGATTTTCAATGTCAGTGCCTCCACAAGGGTATCCTTGCATTGTCTCCCTTCCCAACCCCCTCTCACTTTGCCCCTCCCCAGGCTCATGGGGTCAAAGTGTTTACTGAGCACTAAGAATGATCAGAGTCTGAGGGAGACTTCAAGGATGACTAAGCCATGTTTTCTGACCTCAACCATCTCTCTCCATCTCTCCTTTAACCTCTATTTTTCTTATTCTGGTTTCTACTTTAGTTGTTTACTTGTCTTGTGAATTGTTGTTTTGTGCTTTATAATTACCATGTAAATTCATATTACTTTTTGCCTTAGACTTTAGAAAGAACTTACATTAAACAAGGTTTTTTCTCCCAGCCCTTTGATGTGTCTAATACCTTCCAATGCAATTCAAGTGGCTTCTTGTTTTTAGGTCTCCATAATTATCCCTTCAGAATTGTGTTCACCCCAACTTTTGATCTGACCAATGCTGCTTTACTCTTTAAACTTTTCTATGCTGAGACTCACATGAAGAATCACTCAAGCACCATCAGCTAGGCTACCCCACATTCCTCACATCTGTTTCCTTGATTTGTTCCTAAATAAAGATGTTTCTTTTTTTTTTTTGTGAGGAAGACCAGCTCTGAGCTAACATCTATTGCCAATCCTCCTCCTTTTTTTCCCCCAAAGCCCCACTAGATAGTTTATGTCATAGTTGCACATCCTTCTAGGTGTTGTATGTGGGATGCAGCCTCAGCATGGCCAGAGAAGCGGTACGTCAGTGCGCGCCCAAGATCCGAACTCAGGCTGCCAGTAACGCAACGCACACACTTAACCGCTAAGCCACAAGGCCGGCCCAAGATGTTTCTGAAACTAATAATAAATTGTACCAAGTGGTCATTGTATAAAAAGCACTATCACAGATACCTTAAAGAGAACAAATGGAAAAGAATATTCAAATGCTCAGATAGCTTTGCCATCAAATCAGGCATTGAGGGGACCAGGGGGCACTGATCAGAGCAGAATCCTAAGAGAAGAGTTTTAAGTCAATGTCAAGTGAGGTTAAAACTGGAATGAGATAGTATTTTACCAGTTAGCTGAAATCATATGCATTTTCCTGACCTTTGAGAGTTTATTTGCATATAAACTCTACATGTGGGGTAAGAGAGGGCTGATATTGTTTAATTTCTTTTTATTATTCAGCACTTTGTAATAGATGTGGCTATTCACAATTAATAAATATCATAATGTGGAGAGACCCAACTTTCAAGTGCCTGACATTATCAATTCTTAGACAAAGCTAGAGTTTTAAAGATCAAATTTCATTCTTGTTACCTGTCAACTATTCCATTTATACCAGAAAGATGCTGAGTTTTAGGAAAATACTTCAAAACACAAATTTTATATGTAATTTCAAAAGCAAAAAAATTAGTCAAAAACTGGGTGATAACCCGTTTTGCTACCATATATTAATCTTTAACATGGGAGCAAACATTTTTTGAGAATATAATTCATATTTGCCTGTTTGTATATTGTAGAATGTTAAAGGATTTACAGTTTTAATAGTATTTCAAATACCAGAGAATAAAAAACAGAATTGTATCAGTTTTATGAAATAGTTTTTTAGACATAGCAGATTTTCACAGCATATTACTTGAAAATAAAATAATCAGTTAGTGAGTTTTATGCAACGTGGTTTTATTTTAAACTTGCTCATTCCATAGGAGCATCAATAAAAGCCCTCCACGGGTGGCTGACTCTCTTTCCCTCCACATGAGCACCAGCTGCGTTTGCTTTAAGCATCAGACTCTCAGGCAACACCATAGCCCTCAACTCCGTTTAGTAGAGAAAAGTCGTTATGAGTCGTGTGTTTTTTTCTAGGGGTATGGAGCTCCCAGACTTATTAACTACAGGGAGAGAGTAAGAGTCAGAACACATTCAATAAACGCCAGTGTGCTCAGGTGAGAGGGTAAGTACCTGAACTCACATCTGAAGAAGAACTTAGAGGATGCTTTCTGATTCTGCTTCGTGCCACTGACTAAGCAGTCCTGGACATCCCCCTTATGGCCACGGAATAACACAGGCAGCCTTGATGGACCAGAAATCCTCCTATGTCCATCATTTGTACAGAGCAAGCTGGCTTAAGACCTCTTGTTTCCTGCTGCAGTGGTAATTTACAGAGATACAGAACTGCCATCTAGTGACTAAGAAGAAAACAGCAAGGTGCTTTACATGGAAAATGAAATTGTAAGTTTTTTAACAAAGAACAGTGAAGCACTAAAGTTGGTAAAGTTGACACAAAGTTGACACAATGTGGCACAACAAAGTTATAATAAAACTGAAAAACGTGTAGGTGAAGTAATCAGTTGTTCTCTATGCCTCTAAAATATGACGACATTTGACTCATAAATAGTATAATTTAAATATAATAGAATAACTTTGGAAATAAACTTCTCATCTCATCTCATCCAATGATGTTGGCAAGAGCTGGTATTAAATAGCCAGATGGTGAGTGCCCAGGTTGAAGT
Organism: Diceros bicornis minor; assembly: GCF_020826845.1. NCBI lineage: Eukaryota > Metazoa > Chordata > Mammalia > Perissodactyla > Rhinocerotidae > Diceros > Diceros bicornis. The sequence goes on along the minus strand of NC_080763.1, from coordinate 2,155,398 downwards.
ACCATTTTTATCACAGTGGAGAGAATAGGAGGCATAAAACCCAACAGACTGATGTTCAGATCTTCCCTCTTACCCTTGATCAATCCTGTAAACATGGTCTTTTTTATTTTTGTTTTTGTGAGGAAGATCAGCCTTGCGCTAACTTCTGCCAATTCTCATCTTTTTTTGCTAAGGAAGACCGACCCTGGGCTAACATGCGTGCCCATCTTCCTCCACTTTATACGGGACGCCACCACAGCTTGTCTTGCCAAGCAGTGCATTGGCGCGCGCCCAGGGACAGAACCGGCAAACCCCGGGCTGGCGCAGCGGAGAGCGCGTGCTTAACCGCTCGTGCCACTGGGCAGGCCCCTAAACGTGGTTTCCTTTATCAGTTAATATGAATTATAATAGTTACTTTAAAGGATTACTGTAAGAATTGCATGAGGTAATACAGTAAAGGAACCGGTGTAGAGTGATAGTTAATTCTCCTGCCCTGTCTCTCTTCTATGAAACATACACAAATCATTCAAGGAGAGAACTCGTCTATACAATAAACTTATGACAAAGAGTCAATGGCTCCAGAAGTAAGGGCCACCATTGTTGAGGGCTTAACCTCAACTGCTTCCAAATACTCTTAACTCTCAATTAATTTTATGTGCTTTCGGTCTTCCAGACACTTCACTGGCTACAAGGAAAGCAGAAGGTGTGAAATTTAAATTGATCTATTTCAACCTTGATTGGCCAAGCTGTAATATCAGGTGTTTTAAATCACCTAGTTCATCAGGTTTTCTGCTTATTACTATATATTTTACCATCGTTCATGGCCTGAGAAAAATAGAAAATCATTATAATTTTACACACATGAATATATATCTTAACTAGTACAGCTGGAATCTTAATATATAGAGCAATGTTGTACATGTTTTGTCCTTGTTGATAGTACGGAATGCTTTTGTCCAGGTTTTCTTTGGCATTATCATATTTAATGAAGAACTCAGTAATATATGCCCTGGAGATAAGGATTTAGAAAAATCTAACATACTATCCTAGTCATGCCTCAAAAAATAATGCTATAAAAATAATGAAAGGATATTTTGAAGGCACTATTTTTCTTAATTATTTCTAACTTTATGTCCCTTTACCTGTTTTTAATCATTCTGCATCTTATTCGCTATGGGCTAATCATCTCACAGTAATTAAATAACCCTCAGCTGAGTCCCCCATGCCTCTTCAAGTGCCCCAGGCTGATGTCGGCCTCATCTCTGACAAAAAGAAGCTGGGAAAACCTGTTTTGTGGCAATATTCTTAAGGATATCTTGACTCTTACAATAATAGCTGTATTTTTGAAAGGCACCAGTGGATTATAAAATCAAGTACTCGACCCATGTCGTATCCTCATTTTCCCTCCAGGGGGAGCACAACTTTCATGTGTAATGCAGGGCTGCTGCTTTATTGTTTTTTCCTTTCAAGATATTACTTGTAAAACATGTCGACGTAAATAATCTATAATCAATCTATAAATCAAAATTGGGGTGAGTTTATTATGAGCCAACTTATGAGGACCATGGCCCAGGGTCTTCCTTCCCTAAAGAAGGAAGGGCACCAAAGAAGTGGAGTGTACAGGGCGGTTATACCATCAAAGAGCATGTATCACATCAGATTGCAATGTCCCTTTCACAATAGCCACAAGATCGCCCTGCCAGATTGCCCTGCCAGAATAGCTATTGATGGACACAGTGGGGAGGGCGTTGCTGGTGTTGGGTCTGTTGTCTCCAGCTGGGTGGTCACAGGATCAGTGCAGCAGTCAAATCCCAGCCTAGGGAGAAATGCTTATCCTTAAGGAAATGCCAAGGAGGGGGAAGTTGCATCCTTGTCTTAAGGGCATTTATTCTTCTCTTTGGGACATGGCAAAGCAGATACACAATGCAGGTGACAGGCCCTTCTGGAAAAACAAACCCAGACCGAATTAGTTTTACCCCAAATGGCTTCCTCATATGCTCCAATATATCCTATTGCTTGCCATTTATTTATCGTTTTCTCCCTTTTGATCTATAAGTTTTTGATAGAAAGCATTGAATGATCAAAATATTGTCCCTCGGCTCCAGAGTGGTTGCTGCCTGCCCTGGGTCCCTCATGTCCCTCGGTGCCAGGCTTTTATCTCATTTATTTGCCCAGTTGTCCACCTTGGGGGGAATTAATTGGATATAGTGGACAAGAAAAGAGGGGTATATATATTAATAGAGGAAACATTTCATGGGTTTTGGATTAATTTTAGGTTGTTGCACAAACATTGTATATGTGCTTTTTATGAATCCTTGTATTTATGCTATTCACAATTATAGAACAAGTACAGTAACAATGATAATCATTTAACATCTTTGAAAAGATTAGTGTAAAATGAGTTCTTAGGCATAGTCCCTATGAAAAAAGGAAGTTGGTCCAAGGTTATAAGATCAATCGACCACCTCAGCTTTCATTACTCCAGCTTACATGACAGTCTCACAGCACTGAGTATAGAAAACAGCAATTAGTTTAAATATTATGGCTAGTACAAGAATTCCAAGAAGTAATAGAAATAGGAATTGCTATCCAGATCGAAAAAGGGAACCAATACCAGAAGGGAGCCAACCGAAGAACTCAAGACCGGGTGCAGGCTCGCTTAGGGCATTCACCTGCTTTTTCATGTGCTTTAGCAGAGACGACACATTGGAAGACTCGTCAGGTATGGAAACACAGCATTCAGTTTGAATGATTGTACATGTACCACCTTGGGATGTAGTTAAAATATCTAAGGCCATTCTATTTTGAAGGACAGTCTTTTTATTAAAGACATTTTAGTATTTAATAAGGTAATTCCTGCTTGACTGTCATTAAGGGCTTCTGTATGTGATGTGACATCATTTATCCCTAAAAAAGGAACAAATATAGCTAGCTGCTCGGTGGTCATACCAGGGGAACACTGAATGAGCCCCTCTGGCCTTAAGCAGAGGAAGGTTGGCAGCAGTTGTCACTGTGAATCCTTCCCTGCATTTAAGGGAAGATTGGGTGCAGTGTTTTAGCCATCAGGCCAGTAGTCAAGGCCAGAGATTTGTTCTATACAACCATTAAGTTATATTAGGAGCCACCCGATAAATACTTGGACTTTAAGACAAGTCTGTTCCAAATCAAGCACCTTCCTTAAGTATGATAGTATTATGAAAATCTTAAATGTAACAATTATAAAATAGGTATACAGTTTAAGCATAACAAAGGTTTAAATGAGTGGATTTAAGGTTGGGAATACAGTCCTGGTCTGGAGTCTTGGGACAGCTGTCTACAACTGATGTTGTCTTCTTCTCGTCCTGGTTTGGAGATATTCGTATTGGCCAGTTGAAGTCAGCTTTCAGAAATAGGAACTGTAACACGCTTAGATGTAAAAGCCTCTTTTTAAAACAAGAAATGTGAATCCATGAGTCTATGTCTTTTGATTCTGCAGCTCACGAACTGGTTAAAAGTACCTGGTATGGTCTTTTCCAATAGGGCTGTAGAGTCTTTTATTTGATGTCTCTTCTGATAAATAAATTTTCTAGGTTATCATCCTTAAGGTCTGGGAGGGCTCTGTAAAAAGAATCGGCTACCGACTTCTCATATATATATATTTTTAAGTGTCTCAATGAGACCTTGGAAGTAATTAAGATATTTTCTTTACGTGAAGTTGATCCATACATTTCTTTATCTAATTGCATAGGCTTTACAGTTATTATCTCAAAAGGAGACAGCCGATGTTTAGCAAAGGGCGTGGATCTAAGATTGAGGAGCGGTAGTGGAAGAGCTTTCAGCCATGAGATGAAATGTTCCTGAAAGCTTTGCCAATTGAGTTTTGAATGTGCCGTTAGTTCTTTCCACCAATCCTGAGGATTGGGAATGTTAAGCACAGTGGAAATGCTGTATCATTGGCCCAATATTACAAATAGACTAATTATTTGTCCAGTGAAATGAGTTCCCTTGTCACTATGTAACTCAGCAGGAATTCCCCAAACAGGAATTATTCTCTCTAATAGTAATTTACCTACTATTAGAGCCATTGCTCTTCTGCAAGGAAAGGTCTCAACCCAATGTGAGAACATGCAGTCTTTACAAGATATATTTATCCTTGAGATGGTGGCATTTGGACAAAGTCCGATTGCTATACCTCAAAGGGTCCCTTAGTAAAGGGAAAGTGGCCTTGTGATTCATGTAGTAGTGTCCCTAGATGATATTTTGAGCATATAACACAATCAGTATAGCTTTATAAGCTGCTGTGGAGAAGGTTTTTAAAAGCATTGGTCTTCCCACAAAATTATCTTTTCAGGTGCCCAATGGGTTCATTGGTGTATATGCTGGAGCAGTGGCAATTGTGCTCCAATAGGTACTATGGGTTTTTTTACTGAGTGCAAACCACATCTGTGAGGGGGTGTCAAAAACTCCCCCTTTTGACTGCTATATCTGTTTCTCTTCTTCGGTGGCGATTTCTTTCAAGCCTATGGAAAGAAGTCTTTTACTGGGTTAGCAGAGTTAATAGGAATTAGCAGGTGTGGGAGATCAAGATTTGGCCACCCTGAAATATATCTCTTTACCTCGATTGTTTTCTCTGATGGACATTTGACCTCCCCCACTAACTGCCTAAAGAATTTGACATAATAACTCTTTCCCGCAACAGATCTTCTATCTGATGGCTGTAATATAATATAAAATAGATGTTACAATAGGAAAGACACCAACAAGCCCATCTTATCAGAAGTTCTGTCTCTCTGGCCACATTGTCTGGATGGCCCTGCCAAGGAGTTGTCAGACAAACATTTACATTTATAAGGGAAATCTCCATTTGTAAAGGTATCTCCCTCTCTGTATTGGGAAGAGGGGGTATGACCTCATTTCTAGAAACTTATCAATGTGGAAGGTGAGGCCTTAAATCTGCATAATAACCTTACTCTTGTTTACAGAGCTTTAGTGATGATCTCCTGTAACTGACACCCCCACCCCCAACATCCTCCTCTGTCTTTATGTAAAGATGGTATTTAAGATCAGAATTTCTGCTATTGTGTTGAGAAACGCATTGTCCCTGGTTTCTCCCATGTGTACATGTTATTATATTTGGTATTATTTTCTCCTGCTAACCTGTCTTGTTAATTATTTGGCCAGCCATAAGAACCTTAAGGGAAAAGGCAGAGGGGGATTCTCCCTCTTCCCCCACACAGGCATTCTCCAGGCTGGACAGCATATCCAGCTTGGTAATATCTTGCTTATCACTTAAGTAAGACCCATCTGTAAACCAAATTAAATAGAATGCAGTCGTGGTCCTTCCCCTTGTAATGTTGGAAGCAAGATGGTAGGGTTAAAATAGTGAGTAATATTTACCTACGCAGTATAACCTAAGAAGTTTTCTCATTTACTTGACAATGCTGCCGTGCAATTTAGCATACTTAACAAGTCTAATTAGTTTAGTATCTCCTTCTTTATAGGAAGAGATAAAATTTGCTTGAGAATTGCCAGGGCCCTTTGAAAATTCTCAAAGAAAAAAGTTATTAGACAGACTTTATTTAGGATATGAGTTTTGGGGAGATTTTCAAAAATATAGAAGGGTTTTAAACACTTGGTCAGATAAGATCAAGGAGTTGCTGCTCTTGTCGCAGTGAAACCATGCTTAGTTAACAAACAGCAGTTAAACAGTCAAAAAGACCTTAATAGAGAAACCTCAGTCTTTTGAACATAGGAAATTACCTTAACAAAACAGATTTCTGTTCTTTAGATAAACTTAACTCAAAGGTGAAGAAAAATCTTTTTATGTAATAACCTCTATCAAGAGTAGATTAAGAGTAGAATAGGGCCAGCCCTGTGGCTTAGCAGTTGAGTGCGCACGCTCCACTGCTGGCAGCCCTGGTTTGGATCCCAAGCGCGCACCGACGCACTGCTTCTCCAGCCATGCTGAGGCCACGTCCCACATACAGCAACTAGAAGGATGTGCAACTATGACGTACAAGTATATACTGGGGCTTTGGGGGAAGAAAAAAAAGAGTAGAATAAAATTATCCTTTTAAAAGGAAGAAGACCAAATTTGAATTTTGTACCAGCTTACTTTTGATATTAAAAATCATTTACTTAATCGGATTTAGTTTAATCTTAGCCAACTTGACCGTGTATAAAACTCCTCAGGGTTTCTCTTCAACAAACCTTCTATAACTTTTTGTTTACATTCAGAATTTGTGCCATGTGCTCTTTTTTTTTTCCTTCTAGTACTTTTCAGGGCAAATTTATCTTTCCTAACCAAACAAAAATATTTCCATTTTTCATATCTTCTTAATGAAAACACACATCTTACTCTCCTTGAATACAAACATATTTTTCTTAATTTTTTAGTAGCTTAATCACATATTAGAAATTTTTAACCCTTAGAAACATTAATTTTTAAGTAAAAACTAAGTAAGCAATTATAAAATTTCTTTTACTTTAGCATTTTGTGGCTTGACAAATTTATATGGACACTTTTTATAATTTTGCGAAACATGTTACCTTATAGTACAATATTCTAAATAAAACACAAGACATGTTTACCAATAGACCCAAAACACCTTTTAGTTTTTCTGTAATAAGCCAAAAGTAGATAAACCTATATTTAGCAATCAATGTCCAATATTTTATCTTATTTGGAAATGACCTAGATACCTAACGAATTTTTTTTTTTCTGAGGAAGATCAGCCCTCAGCTAACTTCCATGCTAATCTTCCTGTTTTTGCTGACGAAGACTAGCCCTGGGCTAACATCTGTGCCTATCTTCCTCCACTTTATATGGGACGCCGCCATAGCATGGCCTGACAAGTGGTGCATCGGGGCGCACCCGGGATCTGAACCCGAGTCACCAGCAGCGGAGCGCGCGCACTTAACTGCCAAGCCACGGGGCGGCCCCTCAAGAATTATTTAGATTGCCTACAAGACTTTATGAGACATTAGATAATATTAGGCATCATTTACTATTTTTGAGACCAGTTTTGTAATAGAAATAACATCAATTTACTTGACGAATAAAGGCTGCATATCTGCATTATATCCAATGCTGAAAACTAACAAGCTTAAATAAGCTTTTATTTACCAAAGATTATTTCATATCACATTAACTGGAAAAATATTTGGATTTAGAAACAACTTTTGTAAGTGCTTACTTCAAGTTAATTGAATAGACCTCTGGATTTTGACCATAACCTCCGGAGGTAAGATATCACACACATACAACATACATGTAGAGACACACACATAAAGAACAGACAAATGCAACAAAGATTTTATAGCCGCTGTTTTAGAAAATTTATTAGCTTCTATCTGCAGAAATCTTCTTAACGTTTTTTTTTTCTTTCAGTCTTAGTCCCCCTGCTGTCTTAGCACTTGGGCAAGTCTCCTGGGTTCAGAGGCCAGGCCGCCCAGCCGGGAACTGTCCAGCAAACTCAATTTCCCGCTTTTCTTTTCTTTTATTTTGCTACAAAGTCTGAACAATTTCTAGGGACTGTGTAGTGGGTCAAGAGTGTACTGCTTGTGAGTGTTTCTCGCTAAAGAAAGGTCGTAATCACTCTCTTACGTGCCTCAGTTTCTTCCGCCCGCAGTCTAGGTACTGCCATGGGGGTTTGGAGCCCGGGTGACCAACCCTCCTGTGTGCGTCCCTGGACGAACCTGTGATTAATTAACATGAATGATAGTGGAGCTCCCTATAGGAAGGACCGTTACAAGTCGTGGTGTTCGCCTCTGACACCCCCGTTGAGATTCTCAGTTGCCTGAGAATTCATGAAAGGTTGGGAGGAACAATGTCCCTTTTCTTCGGAGCTGAACAGATTCAGTCTCTCATTTCTCTATCAAGCAGTTTTGTTCATACTTTATAAACATAATTCTTCCCAATTTTAAGCCATATTAATAAGTCACCCTGCCCCATTCACTCCAAAATTTCCCCCTAGGCTCCCCAGGCCTATGAAATTCCCTTTCCATTTCTCTTTCCTAGGAATTCCTCCCTAGGTTCCTCTGACCTAGAGAATGTACAAAACACCCCCTTAAGACTGTGGGAGATCAAGATTTGGCCACCCTAAAATATATCTCTTTACCTTGATTGTTTTCTCTGAAGGACATTTGACCTCCCCCACTAACTGCCTAAAGAATTTGACATGGTAGCTCCTTCCTGGAACAGATCTATCATGACGGCTGTAAGGATAATGTAGGATAGAGGTTATAATAGGAAAGGCACCAAGCCTCTTTTATCAAAAACTTTGTCTCTCCCTGACCACATTATCTATAGATGACCATGAAAAGAATTGTCCTCCTGCCCTCTGAAGTCCCAGGCCACTACCCACCCCCAACACGTTCCTCGCCTTTAGCTGCAATACTTAAGCAAGCAGCTTAGACAGAGGGGCGAGTTGCTCATTTCTGAGTTTCTCCCATGTATAAATGTTATTAAACTTGGTATTATTTTCTCCTGCTAACCTGTCTTGTTAATTATTTGGCCAGCCATAAGAACCTTAAGGAAAAGGGCAGAAGGAGATTCTCCCTTTTCCCCCGACAAGACATCTAGCCTTAAGGCTTGAAAACAGCTTGAATACACTCTGGAGAGTGGACTTAAAATAAAGAGGTCTAAGTTTCAGGAGAACTCACTGGGGTCACCTGAAGAATGCAGTAATCTGGAGGACACAATGGGCCCCTATTGGTACCCAATGACAGTTCAGTGTAGATTCCAGGTGGTCTCTGGTGGGTTTCTCTGAAATCCTGCCATGATTACACCAAGGAATGTCTACGTCGATAATCTGTAACCAATGTACAAATCAAAATTGGGGTGAATTTATTATGAGCCAAGTTTTGAGGACCATGGCCTTGGGCCTTCCTTCCATATGGAAGGAAGGGCACTGAAGAAGTGGGATGTATAGAGCAGTTATGTATCGTCAAAGAGCATGTATCACATAGGATTGTAATGTACCTTTTACAATAGCCACAAGATCACCATGCCAGGTTGCCCTGCCAGAATAGCTATTGATGGACACAACAGGGAGCAGGTCTGCTGTCTCCATGGGCATGGCTGGTGTCAGGTCTGTTGTCTGGAGCTGGGTGGTCACAGGATGAGTGCAGCACTATAATCCCAGCTTAGGGAGAAATGCTTATCCTTAAGACAATGCCAATGAGGGGGAAGCTGCATCCTTATCTTAAGGGAATTTACTCTTCTCTTTGAGACATGGCAAAGCAGATACACAATGCAGATGGCAGGCCCTTTTGGAAAAACAAACCCAGGCTGAATTAGATTTACCTCAAATGGCTTCCTCATATGCTCCAATATATCCTATTGCTTGCCATTTATTTATCAAGCTCAGGGCGTGTCTTTCAAACAGAAATCATCGAGAATAGCATGAAGTAGTCACTTACCAACAGATGTCACTGTGGCAACAGAATATTAACAAGTGGCCATCAAATATAACCATTTTCCCAAATATTGTATTTCACTGAGTTAATCAAAAAGGGATTCTTCTTTCTTATACTCACAAATCTCAACTCTGAACTTAACACTAGAGGTAGCCAATTTTGAATAAAGACCTTTAACATCAAAGCCAGCCAATAGATCTTGTTAAAGCAAATCCAAACTCGGGAACACTTTGTTTTCAGTCACATGCAAATCCTCTCAAACTCAAGATAAGGTCCCGGTTTTGTGCAGATGGAGAAAAGCTTCTCTTCCTCTTTTTCTATTCAGATAGTGCAGGGAAGAGCCCAAAAGATCTCCTGGTGGAACACGAACAGTTCTTTACATTAGAAATGCAGGCAGTGTTTCCTAGCTTCTTTTCTATAGGCCGAGGGAGACCTGCTGACCTGCCCAGAGGAGCAAACTTCTGGGCTCCAACAGTAAATAAGACTGTGTGCAGTTTACCACACCAATGAACTACAAAGATGTATCAAGAAATATTTTGAACACCCACACCTAAGCTCTCAGTTTCCCTCTGTCTAATTCCACGGCTACCTGAACTGAATTCATTCTCCATCCCCATTCCTTTCATGATAGTTTTTATCTCCTTGAATCACCATGTTATAACATCTAAAAGAAATTTATCAAAACACTTTCTTCAAAATAGCTAGCTGAAGTATAAAAGTTGTAGAGGGTCAAGATTTTAAGATGAACGTGATGTACAGAGTAACTGTACTACAAAGTAAAAAGAAAATGAATGAGAACAATAAGAGAAGGAAGAAAAAATTGATAAGGAGAAGGAATATAATAGAGAGTAAAAGTAAGAAAGAGAGAAAAAATAAGAAAGAAGGTGTAGGAAAGAGAAAGAGTCAGGAGAAGCATGAGAAATGGCAAAAAGGGGCACGAGCAGAGGGAAGACACCATGTTCAGAGCGAATGACAAGTCAACTGGCTTCTGAGCCGGGCTCAGGTCTAGAGTCACTGGGCTGCATTTGAGCACTCCACTCAGTTCTAACATCCACAGAATGACCACGCCCCATCCAAACTCTGACTACACTGATTACCAGCGCTGTCCTCTCCCGGGACCTGCTGGAGCTTTGGGAACTGCCTCTGTCAGCAGCTCTGGGACTGACAGAGTCCCCATTAAATATTCATCAACTAGGATGGTGGTTTTGTTCTGAATTACTTTTTTTTAAATTTTGTTTATTTATTTTTTCCCCCAAAGCCCCAGTAGATAGTTGTATGTCATAGCTGCACATCCTTCTAGTTGCTGTATGTGGGATGCAGCCTCAGCATGGCCAGAGAAGCCATGCGTCGGTGCACGCCCGGGATCTGAACTGTGATATTTTAAAAAGAATAGGGCCGGCCCCATGGCTTGGCGGTTGGGTGCGTGCTTTCTGCTGCAGGCGGCCCGGGTTCGGATCCCAGGGGACCCCTATGCACTGCTTTTCCGGCCATACTGGGGCGGCGTCCCATGTGCAGCAACAGGAAGGATGTGCAGCTGTGACATACAACTATCTACTGGGGCTTTGGTGGAAAAATAAATAAATAAAAATTAAAAAATAAATAAAAAATAAAAAAAAAATGAATAGACACAGAAGTAAATGAAAAAGCATGGAAAGTCCTCACATAGACCTCTGCAAATACAGACAACTTGATCTTGGTCAAGACAATAAATGCACTCCAACATAAAAAATAATAGTCTTTTAGGTCTTTAGTCTTTTAGTCTCTAGTCATCATCAACCATGGTGATGATACAAAAGGATTACCCTATGGAAATAAATGAACAAAGACACCAACTTTGCACCTTAGACATAAATTTACTCAAAATCACTCATCAACTTAAATATAAAATGCAAAACTGTAAAAATCATACTGGGAAACAGGAGAAAACCTTCATGATTTATAGTTTGATGATTAGTTTTCATATACAAGACAAAAAGCACAATCCATGAAGAAACTAATTGATCAGGTGGACTTGGTTAAATTTAAACTGTCCAATCTGGGAAAGACAGCATTCACAAAGTGGAAATCTTTGAGAAGGAGAGCTATGGTTGATATAGCTTTTAACATTTTCTGCTTTTCTAGATAGTCAAATTTTCTCAAATGCGTTCATATATATTATTTTTAAAAGGGAAAATAGATAAGAAACTAAAAATATCTCTTCCTAGAAAAACAGCTTTTGCCAACTTGTCTTTCCTCTTCTGCTCCCTCTGAGGGATTATGTGAGTTTTTAAGGGGCTACTGTTACACTCGGGGAGGATGGAAGTGCCGCCAGCCTGGAGGAGTGGGCCTTGGAGAGGGACTTCTCAGGTGGTGGCTGGGGACCTCTGCCAGGGCTGGCTGCTCACCCAGGCCCCAGTGGGCCAGCTGGAGTTGCAGGTCTTCGGGCCTTGGTAAAGATGTGGTGCAAACACACGATGGCCTCACTGACAGAGGAAGCACTGTATAAGCTCCGGCCATGGAGTTCCTGCCCCTCAAAGGGCCTCTGCCCCCAAGTCCCAGCAGAGCTGAGGGGCCCAGGGAGAGGGCAGGGGCTGCCACCGTCCGTGGGACTCTAGCAGCAAACACCTTTCTCAAGTGACACCTTATGTGAAAACCTCATCAGCGGGATAGACTATGTAACTTGTGGGGCCCAGTGCAGAGCAAATATGCAGGATCCCTTCTTTAAAAAATGACAAAATTTCAAGATGGTGACAGCAGAGCTCTACACCAAACACAGGCTTTTCTAAACATGGGTCACACTCCCCAGAAGCCGGCAGAGGATGGGAGCTGCTCTCGCTGCCAGCCTTCCTGGCACCCTCAGTGCCCACCTGCTGGGGTGACCCTAAAGGATCTTAGAGGAACTCAGGGCTCTAGAGAATTCAGAGGAAATGCCACTGATGGTGTGAAAAGAGCTAAGGCTTGAGACCCACTCAGAGCAGGCTCAAATCCGCCTTATGCTGCTTCTCAGCTGTGTGACCTCCAGCAAGATGCCTAACATCTCTTAACTTCAGGTCTTTCCTGGAGAACCTGAAGGTGAAATGAGGTCACCCCTGCAAGTAATGGGACAATTTGAGGGCCTGATGCAGAGAAGGTGCTCAGTAAATGCTAGCTCTCCACAACCCCATTTTGAGGGAAAACAGAAAAGCAAAAACACCCAGATTCTCCCATGCAAGTGCCCTGTCACCACCTAAAGAGCACTGGGAAACATGCCTTCTCACTAGCAGCTTAGCACCAGGCTGAGTAGTGGCCCTCTGATCACCCCTGGCAGCCACATTTGCTGTGGCTCCCCTCCCAGCATCCTCCTCTCCACCCATGCTCCCCAGCCAGCCAGCTCCAGAACACAGCCTGAGTCTCCTCTCCAGGGTGAGCTGTAAGGATGCCAGAGAGACTTCTGCTACTTCCTGCAGCCCCCTCCCCTCCCAACTGTTCCTCCTCTGCCTCTGCTCATAACCCCCACATCCTACCACCCTGGAGAACTGGGAACTTCTCCAGTGTGTCTGGGGTTTGAGCTGAACGACATAGGGGATGCCATAGGGACTCTGTCGTACACCCCATTTGTGGACAGGAAAACAGGCCCAGAGAGAAAGTGTGAACCCCCCCGGGAGTCAGGGCAGCCCCAGCCTAGGAGCCTGTCCTCATCTCCCTGCCGTGGTCTCTGTCTTTCTCTGCCACATCAGATGCCCCTCCCTGGTCCCATTGTCCACGTGTGCTCTCTGCTCCCTCCTCTGTGATGACCCAGCACTTTGGCTGTTGGAGGCCCCTGGTGTTGTCCTCCTCGGGGATGTGTCACAGGGGGCTGTCCCCTCTCCCAGCAGTGTGTTGCCTGAGGGCAAACCCCCACCCTGGGGTCTCACTCCCTCAGTACAACAAGAGCAGGAGTGGAAGGTGCTAAATGGGTGGAGACATCCCTGAGCTGTGTGGCAGACGTCCAAAGATAGTAGCTCAGGAAATCACAAACACGCCACAGAGCCAGCTCTGCTCCCTTTTCAGGGCACGTGGTTTTGTCCCCTCAAGGCCACTTGCTGAACCGCAGGATGAATGGGCTCTGACAATTGAGTGAATGGAGCACTTTGAAAGCAAAATGGGACAGTTACCCTCTCTCCACTTCTGGGTTACTAAAACTGCCCCGGCCTGTGCTTGAAGAGCGGCTGAAAATATCTAATGGAGAAATATGCATTGCTGATGCAGGCTTTTCTATTTTTTCGATTCTCTGAGACCCTTGGCGCATGAAAAAATGGCTGTTCTTGGATCTGAACTCTAAAGAGCTAAGGGACTCACACACAGGCTCGTGGAGAGCTCAGAGACACGTGAATGCCCAGTCAGCACCCTTACTCTCCTGATGTCATCACCCTCATGCCAGTCTGCTGTCTTTGCCAGTTCTGGTATCTGCACGTGGTACCCTTTTCTCTTTAGGCTGGAGGGATGTGTGTGTGTGTGTGTGTGTGTGTGTGTGTGTGTAAGACTACTCTGTATGTAAAACTGATGGCGCTCTTCTCAGATACGTCTACAAGACATCTACTCCCCAGGGACAAGAGCAAAAACCAGAGGCCGTCAGGTCAGGCACTCTGCTCCCTGCATAGGCAACACTGGCAGTCTGGGAATCTGATTTAAGGATTGGGCCAGGTTGGCAAAGCTCTGGAAAGCTGTGAGCCTGGGGACCCTGCAGAAGCCTTGGACCATGGCCCAACCCTGCTACAAACCAGTGTCAGGATGGTGGCAGGAGCCCCAGCCCCACTGAGATCGCAGAGGCCTCCTTTCCCTTATCCTGCAGGTCCCTTCTGGGGATGCATTTGCTTTGGATCTGGGTTTGCTTGGCTGACATCAGGGCCTGCTCAGCTGACCCTTGTCAACGATGTCCATGGAGAGTTTGGAATTTGGCTTACACCCCAACTCGCCAGCTAGAGTCCAGCTCTGTCTGCCCAACTGGGTCAATGCCTGGTGTCTCAGCTGAGCCCTGCCCACTTTCCACCCCACAGTCTGACCTTCTTGGCCCATCAGAGGCAAACCCTCATTTGTCACACTCCTTAGCAGCACTGCTCATCGGCTCCTGCCACACCCCAGTCCCCTCTCTGGAGACAATGTCTTTAATACAGAATGCATTTAGTCAGTGCAGTCATTGGTGGTGGAATTAGTCCTGGGTTTTCTCTCTTTTGTTAGCAAAGTTTTGCTAAAGATCTCTGTATTTCTTGCTTTTCCAACATCTGCCACACAACTCAGTTCTCTCTCCTTCATTCTCCATTCCCTCTGGCCTCTTCCAAGCCTAAGAGATGTCCATCTCTGTCTCCCTTTGTGCCAATCCTGTCAGCATGTCCTGATGGAGTCTCTGTGGTGGGCACCATGCTGGGCATGGGTGAGACACAGCCAGAGGTGGATAAGTCAGATCCCTTCCCTGGAGGAGCTTCCAGCCTAAGAAGAGGGTCAGATACCCACAGAGGTAACTTATACTCCAACAAGGTGCACACCTCCTGCAGTGGGAGGGTCTCACCATGGAAGCCACAAGCGCTACCCAGAGGTTTTGCAGGACAAATAGGAGCCCAACTGCACTGGCCCCGTGGTGTAGCAGTTAAGTGCACTAGCTCTGCTGCTGGCGGCCTGGGTTCGGATCCCGGGCCTGCACCGATGCACCTCATGTCAGGCCATGTTGTGGTGTCATCCCATATAAAAGTGGAGGAACATGGGCACAGATGTTAACCCAGGGCCAGTCTTCCTCAACAAACAGAGGAGGATTGGCATGGATTTTAGCTCAGGGCTTATCTTCCTCACAAAGAAAAAAAGGAACCCAGCAAGTGTGTTATAGAATGGAAGGAATTGGAGCAGAGGGGATGGTGTGAACAAAGATGCAGAGTACGACAGGGTGTTGAGTGCAGGGCAGCAGGGGTGGGGATGGCAGGAGGAACATGGGAAACAGGACTCAAGGCACAGAGTGGGCCCTGCAGAGGGGCTGACTGGGGAGGGGTCAAGGCGGCCCTCTCCATGACAAAGTTGGTTTGCAAACCTGATTCCTCGGCTACAGTTTTACCTTAAACCCTGAATTAAGATCTCTGCAGTTTCTTGCAGAGTCAGGCTTCCAGGATTCTGAGTACTTCCAAGCCAGGAAAATACCACGACCATCTCTAAACTCCTACCCTGCCTTCTAGGGTTGCTTGAGCAGTCCCAACTTACTTCCAATCATAAATGGGAGAAAAATAGCTATTAAAACAATGAAATGGTGCCAAACTGAAGATTCTAGAGGAGGGGAGGATTCTTCTCAGAGGAGGATGCTCCCTTTGTTTTAGATGGTCCTTGGAGCTTTTTGGTTACAAAAGATAAGGCCCAAGAGGGCTGTTTAGATGGAAAAGAAGAGACTAAGCAGAGCTGGATAGTTTTGCTTAATAAATTTTGTGCAGACTTTTGTTTGGGTATGCTCTCCCGTTACCTCTAGGGAGACATGGCTGTGGGTGGGGGCTCCAGGGATGGAGAGTATACATGGAGTAGAGACAGGGCCAATGTCCTTGATGTGCGACCTGTCCACAGCCCGTTTAGAAGGGCCTAATGCCTGGTTTCAGGCTCTGTTGTTGTTGCCTTGAAATTCTTAAGAGCCTTGCATTTTCATTTTGCACTGGACCCAGCAAAGTATTTAGCTGGTTCTGAAGAAAGTGTATACAAGGGTATATTGGTAAAGGATTAATGACCAGCTCTCTGAAAAAAAAACTCTGACTGGTAGCACTGGCTGATTTCCATGGTGTAAACATTCCAACCTTGGCCCATTTTAAGCTACCAAAGGGCGAATAACAAGCTTGAAAGAGTCTTGAAAATTTCACAACAAACTTGCAAATTGGTATAAGCCAGCTCCAACACATCACTGGACGGGGGCGAGGGTCTTGGCAGATAAAGAGATTATGAACACCCCCACCACCAACAAAATGGTGTTGGAAGCATGTGGAGAGAGGCCAGTGTGAGGAGAGGAGGTCAGCAAGAAATCCGTGTAGCAGGAAAGGCTGAGTGACAGGAGGGCAAGGATGTATTCTATTCACCTTTAAGCCATTTTCTGTTTCAGTACTGCAAACCCCTTCTACTGTATCTAAGCCTTTCAGAAAGTCTGGTCTATACTTGGCTGGTGTCAGGGGCTTGGGGACTGAAAGAGGAGCCAGTTGGGTGTCATTAGGTCTTTCCTGGATACTCTGGTTGTCCTCCTGGGACAGGGCAGGACTGTACTTCCCAAGCCCCTGAAGTTGAGTGTGTTCAAGTGACTCACTTTGTCCAATGAAATGTGAGCAGTGCTGTCAGGCACCATTTGCCACATTGCTTCCCCTGCCATGGGACTGGTGAATTTCCTGATTGTGGGAGACCCATCAGCCTGTGATCCTGACTCTGAGTGAGAATGTTGTGGAGCGGAACCCACAATGGACACACAGTGTGAGAGAAAAAGCAATCTTTGTTGTTTTAAGCCACTGAGACTTGGGGGCTGTTTGTAATTGCAGCAGAATCTAGCTCCACCTGATGGACACAAGGAGTGCCCATACGGGGGTAAGGAGCAGTCAAGACTGAGTGAAGACAGCCACTGTGAGAAGTGATACAAGAAGCCAGGAGAGAAGAATTGGAAGCCAGACGTGGCCATGAAAATGGGAGACCCTGAAAATCCTCAGGAATAAGTGGGATGGGGCTTGAGGAATTTTTCTGGCTATCAGGTGGACCATGAGAGCTTGAGGTCATCCAGGTGACACAGTGGTTCCCGAACATGCACCTTTTATCTGGCTCGTCTCCCCATCAAGGAAGGAATAAGTTGTGGGGCAGGCACAGGCCAAGCAGCTACAGCCAGGAGACCCAAGGTTAAGCCTGGATTCCAGCGCTGGAAGTGACCTTGGAGTGACCTTGGATAAGTCCTCCCTCTTCTGTGGACCTCTGAGTTCTCAGATCCCTCCCAGCTCTGACTTTCTAAGACACTCTATCTTTTCACGGGCGTCACTCATCACTTACTTGGCTTCTCAGTGCCTCCTGCCTACCTGATGGCCTACTTCCTGGGAAATGGGCTCTGTTTCACCCTCCTAAAGCCCCTCCAGAGCACACAGCTGTCCTCTGCCCTGCAGGATGTGGATGTGTGTGTGTGAGTGAGAGTGAGTGAGAGTGAGAGACAGTGAGAGACAGTGAGAGAGAGAGACTACAGCCAGAAGGCTTTACCAAGCTGATCTTTCAGTCTTCTTAAAGAAATCCTTTGCCCTGGAGAGTAATGCACTCAGTTGAAAACGTTGCTCCAAATTCCCACCAAACAGGCCTCTGCTGCCACACTGACAAACACACACACACACACACACACACACTTTCACTCAAAACTGACCAGTTTTGTGCTCCCCAGCACCAGAGAGGGCCCTGCCTTTTGCACCCACCCCTTCTCTGGCCTACCAACCCCTGAAACCTTTCAAGGCCATATGCGACATGAACCCACACCTTCTTTGGCCATAAAATGACTCATTTTCTAGCTGGGTTCACACCACAAACTCTATTATGGCACCAATCACACTCTACCCCAATCAGACCTTAAGGGTAGAATCTTCCATCTCTTTACTGCCTGCCACAGAGTCTGATGCCCATTCATTCATCAAGCCTTTACAGAGTACCTACTATGTGTGAGGCAGAAGGGACAGAGTGATAAAGGACACCCCTGCTTTCAAGGAGGTCTCACCAGGCCGGGTTGGGGACAGACACCCAAGGACCTGGCTCTGACATGGCATGCTGAGGGTGGGAAAGCCGTGGGAGCAGGGGGCAAGGAGAACATTCTGGGATGAGAGTCCCCAGGAGGAGGCATTCGAGCTTGGTAGGATCCCACCAGGCAGGGAAGCGTGGGGGTGGCAGGGGCACTCCAAACAGAAGCCCCAGCATGTGCAAAGGCCAAGATGTGCACAGCTCATGACCAGGGAGCACTGGCTGGATCCCCAAGTGATGAGGGAAGAGGAGCCTGGGGAAGAGGATGAGGCAGTGGTCAGCTGATCTTAGGCAGTTAGTGAATGAGTGAGTGAGTGAATGAATGACACCCGACACCCTTGATCATGAAGCCACTAACCTGGTGCTGGTCCCTAGACCTATTCCCTGGTCCCTAACAAGGACTCAGCTTGGTTTCAGGGATATGTGTAGGGCTAGGATAGATCTCAGAGTGAACCAGATGGTTTAGACTCGGGACAAGCCCCCATCCCAGGAGTGACATGGGAAGAGGCTATGAGTAGAGTGGCAAGACTAGCAAGTAGACAAGGAGACGTGGGTTCTAGTGCTGGCTCTGCCACCTCCCAGCTGTGTGAGCTTGGGCAGATGACTTGAGTTCTCTTAGCCCCCTTCCTCATTCAATCCTATGATTATAGCTATGGGGACTGACTAAGGAAGCATGTCTGACAGTGCCTGGTGCAGGGTAGAGGAGGTGTGTGGAATCTGAAACTTTTGTTCAACCTCAAGTTCCGAGCTGACGTGACCATCAGTTCAGAGCTTGGCAGCGGCACCATAAGGTGGAATTGGCAACTTCAGATCTTTGAACATTCCAGGCAGAGCTGACTTCAAAGTCATGTGATGGGGTCCTATGCTCAGAAGGCCCCATGCTTGGGGCTTCAAGTTCCACAGTTGCAACCTTGTAGTTCTTAACCATTTCTCTTTTAATTTGTTTTCATGAGTAACATCTGATGGAACAATGGAGCATACCCCAGGGGCTTGGAGCCTCAGCCCCCATGTGTTTCTGCCTCCTGCTGCCTCACTGGGATGGTCTCTCAGCTGCTTGCTCCACACACGTTGGCACCCCAGAACCCATGACCTCCTCTACCCTCTCTCTGGGAGCAAATGGGTCTAGTCAGCAAGGAAAACTCACATCCCTCCGTGAGTCACCCTCAACCCTCTTCAGGAGCCTCGGTGTAGGTGCAGTAAGAGTGGGTGCAGTGCAATCCCGATGGTGTCTCAGGGCAGGGTGAGGGACAATGCCTGGGCACTAGGTGGGTGACTCAGCAGGGACATCTTGCCCACCCCTCATCTAGGTACCAAGTGTATCATGGCACAGAGGTTAGAGGAGGTTGGAGGTTGAAATTGGGGGGGCGCCTGTCTGCCATGGGTGGGTTGGTGGGCTGTGAGAAGGGGAGGTCGACTTCCCCGACTCCACCCAAGGCCTTGCATTTTTCCCTTGTCTCAGGCCCTACAAATCATGCAGCCGACCCTCGTTAGAATCTATGTTTCCATTTTCCCGTCCTCAGCTCAGAGTCCACGGTCCTCGTGTGACGTGGCCAAATGGCTCTGAGCATCTGGTGAACATGCTTGGATCTCTGGGGGACAAGAAGGCAGTGTCCTTCTTGAGGGGGGAGAGGCAATCAGATCATTCGGCGCTGGGGTAGACAGCTGGTGAGGGGCGTCTAAGGGACAGAGGGCCAGCGCCTCCCAAGCTTTAATGTAAATGGCAATCGACTGGGCTGTTGTGAAAGTGCAGATTCTGATTCCGGAGGTCTGGGCAGGGCCTGAGATTCTGCATTTCTAACATGCTCTTGCTTCATGGACCACATTTTGAGTAGTGAAGTTCTAGAAGGCTTAACTTAGCAACAGCATGGCCTCCAGACCGATGAGCCTGGAGCCGGTGAGCCCCTGTAGGAGCTCTTATGACAGGCAGAGAGAACGACTGCTTGGAACTGAGCCAGGAGCCCACACTATGATGACCTACCAGGGACTCTGTGTCCCCGGACTCTTCAGCTGATAATGTGGGGATGCTTACTCAATGTGGTCATCAGCAGAGTAAATAAAAACTCGCCCATAAATAACCTCACTCAATCCTCACACACTTGTCAGGCAAGTATAAAAAGGCTGTTTTATAGATGAAGGAATGGACGCATAGAGGAAGGGGGGGGCGCACTCCAAGTTGCAACTGTCAAGTTGCAACTGTCAAGTGGCAGATCTGAACTCAGATCTGACTAAGGCCCTTCCTTCTCTGCCAGCATCACTAAATTTACTTTTGGAGACTGGCTTAGCTGTGGCTGGAAGCTGGTCCCCGCTGCCGGTCATGTGCCCCCCCCGATCCTGCTGAAGCCTGGAGTGTGGGGTGTTGGGCCTGTGCCCTGGGCACCCCGGCCACCCTCTTCTGCACCCCTCGTCAGCAGTCACCACTGCCTTCAGCCACTCGATATTGATCTCCTCATTCTCGATCTGCTGCCGTAGCTGCTTGGCCACTGTCTTCTCGTCTCCACGATCTGCAGCAGGTGCAGGTACTTCTGCATCAGTGCTTCGTGCTCCCTGGCCAGGGTCTGGGAGCTGTGGACAGACAGACGTGGTAAGACACTGCCTTCTTGTCCCCCAGAGATCCAAGCAGAAGTGGGGCTCCCCCACTGACTGCAATTAGAAGATCCTGACTCCCAGACATGGTGCACAGGGACTTGACCTGGCTGCTGTGCTGTTACTGACTGCTCTGGCCCCTTCTCCAACTCCTGTCTCACACTCTGACCTCTGGTTCCTCTAACTGATCCTGTTCTCTCCCCTCCCCCTCCAATCCACCCCCCCGGGCCTTTGTACAGGCTCGCTCTCTTGTTAGGGGTAATGCATCCGGTGACTTTAACTTAGAGTCAATGCTCAAATGGAACAACAAAGCCTGGATGACAGCACATCTGTTTAGTACATCGTTCACTGAATATTTTGAACTCACTGTTGAGACCTACCGCCCAGAGAAAGAGATTCCTTTCAAAATATGACTGCTCACTGGCAAGTGCTCTGGTTGCCATGGAGAGACTGATGCTGGTGTGTGTGCCCCTCCACACACACACAGAAGTTAGCAAAAGTCTTATGACTCACATAATAGACGTCTCTGAGGAGAGCAGGGCCAAAATCACAAGCAGCTCTGAAATGGCTTGAGGGAGCAAGGAAAGAAGCCAGGCCTGGGTTTTTATCGTGGTTGGAGGTTTTAAAGAAAAAATATTCAATGACACTTGTCAAAAATGGTAAGGCATATTTTATTCAGAACCACTGCAATATGTAGAGACCACTGTGATGGGATTCACAGCTGGGGAGAAATGAGATTGGGCTCGACTTTGAATGCAGCATGGGCAAGTGAGCATTCACGGCCAGGCAGCATGGTGGGGGTCAGGAGATGGAAAATTACTAAGAGAAAAAACAAGTGTTGGGGTTTCTAGCTAACCTGACCTAATAGGATTATTACCGAAGCCAGGCCAGAGTTATCAGACACCACCTGAGGGATGGTGGGGGACGTGGAGGAGCCCAAGCAGATCTCGAGGGTGATCAGATCTACGAGTGTGGGTTCTGCTTAAACTGACTTAGCAAGGTTCTTACTAAAACTGGATTTTACAAGGAAGTGCACAGACAAACCTAGGAAAAGGTTCAGAATCCTGACTAAAGTTTGGTCAAAGCAAGAAATCTTTGCCAGGGTTGAGACCAGGGCGAGAGTTCTGCACACATACAGGGGCTTGTGTGGTTGGATCCGAAGCCAATGCCAGAGAAAGGAGACTCTGAACTTGCTCTTCAGCTTGTCCAGGTGTGGACATGAGGGGAAGAGGGATAGGAGAGGCGTAAGCTGTCAGCACACATCAAAAAGTGCGGAGTCTGACTGCTCATTACAAGGACAAACATGCAAAGAAAAGCATGCATTCGCAATGGCTTGTTTTTATATAAAGAAACACTAACAGAGAAGCTCAAGAACGATCAGAACTGTGCACTGGGGGTGGCTGGAGTAAGTGCTGCCATCTTGCTGTCCTGTAGGCCACGGGGACCAGTTCCACATCCCATAGAGTGTTGCCCAGAGCTCTACCCTCGTGGTGGTCCCACTCAGGGGTGGTGAGGAGGGGGACGGAGCCTGGCGGTGCAACAGCCTGAGGCCTGAGATGGTGTTCGCTGTGCGGCCACGATCTGCTCCCATTGGCCAGGCAACGAGGAGAAACCACCGTCTCCTTCCACAGGTAACTGGCCGCCACTGCCCAGTCAGCCCCCCATGAGGTCCAGCCCGAGGTGGGCAGCACTTTGTGCTCGGGGCCTGTCCAGCAGGTGAGTCAGCGCTGTGTGCTGTGTAGCTGTGGTCTGCGCCACCGTCTCTGCTCGGGGCACCTCGGGCCACCATGGCCACCCCACAGCCACCAGCGTCCACCTTATGGCCTCCACCATCCTCTCACCCCCACCCTGCAGCCACCCTGCTCTCCACTGATTTGGGCTAGTGCCAACAATGTCAAGTAACAGGATAGTCTGGAAACGCTCTTCCTTAGGTCACTATCTTCTTGGATTAGCTGTGACTTTTCTGCTCTTTTGATGGCAGGGAGCCTGCCTTGATCTCTGCAATCAGGAATGTGGCTGAGCAAATGCAGCTTGTAACTGCTGGATGGATACACCTCCCAGATGCTCTGTTGCTAGAAGGTTCCTGGCAGTGCAGGGAAAGGTGGCTCTGCAGGTGGAGGTGAGTGCTGGAGAGGTGTCTGACAGCATCCTGGGCAGAGCAGGTCAAGGCCCACTCCTCATGGGAAAGCTGACCCTGTGGACTTGGACTCAGACAGCATCCTGGGAGGAGCAGGGTTCAGCCCACTCCTCAAGGGGAGACTTACACTTGGGACTCTGCATCTGACAGCATCCTAGGTGGAGCAGGGCGAGGCCCACTCCTCACGGGGAGGCTGACCCTGCAGACTGGGCATCTGACAGCATCCTGGGGGAGCAGGGCACAGTCCACTCCTCATAGGGAGGCTGACCATGTGGACTTGGATTCTGCATCTGACAGCATCCTGAGTGGAGGAGGGCATGGCCCACTCCTCACTGGGAGGCTTACCTCGGGGACTCGGTGAAGGGGCTCCTCTCTACACATCGTCCTTGGGCTCCTACAGCAGGGTGAGGGGTTTGCTTTCCCCCTGGCCTGGCTCCCTTCATGAGGGCTTCTGGAATTCAGCCAGTTCAGCCAGTCCTTTCCTGCGGACTCCGCACTGGAGGTCCCAGAACAGTGCACTGAACACATTCTACTTTGAAAACCTCCTGGCAGATCCTTCTGTTTTGCATTGCAGGTTCTTGATGAATTTTGAAAGACCTGAATGCCACTTGTCTGTAGTCTTATTGAAGGTTTACAGTGGTTTGTTCTAAGTCGGAAGTCGTTACAATCTATCCAAAGAACTAGTAACATGAGCTTGTTTCAGAGGTCAGCCGCCATGCTTTCTTGACAGAACTTTCAGAGCCTATGCCCCAAAAGTTATGTTACTGTTTTTGAAAATGAGGCCAAGCATTGCAGAGAAGGTTGCTCTTGGCATGTGTCATGGTCTAACGTGGTCTGGGGGCAAAGGAGGTGGAGGTCCTTTGGTAACTAGTCACAAAGCATTGAGGAGGGTTAGAAGGACATGTTGCTTGGAACTCCCTGAGGACCTAGTATCCACCTGGTCTGGTCCACAGCAGCCTCAGGGGGTTAGATGACCTCAGGTGGAGCAGAAAACCCTCGGGAGAGACGACCCCAACCCCCCACGTGCACAGTTTGGTCTAAATAGAGATTTTACCTTAATGAGGAGAAGAGATTATGAAGTGTCTTGGTCAGTACCTTGCAGAGCCTGGTTGCTCTGCACAGGGAGCCGCTTTCCTCCTGGTAGTGGGAGGACAGGAGGAACATAGATCTGAAGCTCTTGGGGCTGACCTCTTGGCAGCAGTCTCGCATCCTCAGCTGCTTGAGCAGAGCTAGGGCCAGGTGCACTGCTGGGTGCCTGGGAGGCTCTGCTGGCCGACACTTGGCCTGGCTTTGAAATAGGAGGACCAACCCTCCCCATTTTAGCACCCCAAGTCCTGCATCCCAGGGACAGCAGGGGGTTTGGGCAGCCATGAGCTTCTAAGAACTATTTCTGAGACTTCTTGAAGCCTTTCCTGTTGTCTTGATGCCATCCTGTGTTATCTGCTCAAGCGTCTGTGTCCCTACAGGGCACTTACCACAGCCTGGGAAGAGGTCCTCACCTTCATTCCTTCTCTGCCCTACAGATGGTCAGCTCCTTAAGGTAGACAGTGGGTGTTTCATCTTTCTATTCCAGTAATAACTTGCAAGCAGAAGGTGTTCCTTAAATCTTTACTAAAGGTTTAAATGGGCAAAGTGGCTACAGGTGTGGATGTTCACAAAAACACTTATTTTGCTTTTATAGTTGATTATTTTAGGGGGACACATTTAATTCTTTCTAATTACTTTTTCATTTATTCTTGCAGGCTCCACATAAAGGGCTCAAAACGTCTGGTTCAGTGGTTAAAAGCTGTTCACAGGGATGACTGGAACCCACTAAGCATTCTTTCATCTGTAGTGAACATTTCACCAAAAAAAGCTCTTGGAAAGGCTGGAGGGTCAGTACTACGTGCTCAAGCCATGGCCGTGCCCTCAATCTTCCACCCAACTGAGAAGGGAGGGCTGAAGGCCACGGCCACCCCAGGAGAAAGGACACCAGGAAGGCCGCCGGGGACCTGAGGAACATGCGAGTGAAGCAAATGGGAAAGGAGCTGCAGGTTCATCGTCGTCCTTGAGGGAAAACCTGAGGGCCCAGCCGGGGTTGCGCAAGTTGAAACGAGCTGCTCTGCAGGGTCAACCCACACCCAGTGCTGCCCAGGAAGCCGCCAGTCAGGATTGAGTGCAGAGTCTCTGGAAGGAACTCCAGGAGACAGTGTGGTCTCCACAGCGTCAGGCAGCCAGGGAGATGCAAACACTTCTGCTGTAGATGCTGGTGATGAGACTCCCTCTTCCCTGCCAGGGCCTGCTAGCTAAGAGTGGCATTTCTTATCCCTCAGAATCTGGGATATGCAGATTTATTGGCTGGCTTCCTTCTTGCAGTTTCTTCTCAGAGCACACATGAGAGAGGCCATCTGTCCCTTGAGAGGCTGTTGACTGAAAGAGGCTGAAGAGAGATGTGGAGCCCAGCTGCAGCGGGACCAGCCTGGGGCCTGATGAGAGCTTGGCCCAGAACCCCCAAGTTCATCATTCACAATGATGCCTCACAAAGCCTCCCAGAGCCCCTCCACCCTCCAACAGATGTCACCTTGAAGCCAGCCACAGAAGCTGTGCAGGGCGAGCACAGCAACACTGGCCCCACGTCCCTCAGAAAGCGACCCAAGAACTCCTCGACTCACTGCACTCTTACTGCTTCTGCTCCCGGGGGAACAGGAGCACGGGTGCCACCTGCGGGAGCAGGTGGAGAAGAACGGCGAGCTGAAGAGGGGCAGCCGCCAACAGCCTGGTGCACACGCTGCAGGAGGAGCTGGACGAGCTGAAGGAAGGGTGCTTCCTGACTGAGCAGCCTGCTGCCCCCAGCCGAGGTCAGTCCCGGTGCTTGGGGCTCTCCCACTGCCTGCTCATCATGAGGGGTTTCCTGTTCCACAGCAGACGGCCCCTGAGCACTTGTGTGTGCAGCCTACCTGCTGCTGTCTTGGGAGAAGGCTCTGCTGGTAGCTGCCCCTTGCAGACGGGGAGCCCAGGCTGCAGAGCTCACCTCGCTCTCTTTAGGGCGCTCGACAGGCAGCGGTAGTTGTCAGGGGTTAGCAGGTGGGGAAGGAGGCATTGCAGGTCAGCTGGGAAAGCCAGACCTACGCAATGAACGGTGTCTGGATCGTTGGTTTTCCACTTGAACAGTAGAAAATCAGCTTCTGTTGCATCCCTCACACAAATGTAAATTCCAGTGAGTTAGGATCTAAATGTTAAATAAAGTGGACATAGTAAACTATTAGAAAAGTTATAGGAGACTCTTAAAGTCATGAGGACGTTCTTTCCATTCATGTTTTAATGAATATCTTTGAACTGAAGTCATTTTTAATATTTTAACAATTTCTTTAAAATTTTAAACATCTTTTTGAGTAGAATACATTCTCTTTTGTAAAAATTAAAACACTACAGAAATATATAAGCTAAGAAGTGGTAAAAACTCCTATTTCTCACTTACCTCCCAACTTTTATTCCTTGTCAGTAGTAAAATTTGGTGTGTAATCTCCTCCACTGTTCCCTGTGCTTTACATGCATATTTCTCCACCTGTACCAATAGGTTGGATATATTTTTGGTGTGTTCATTGGCTATGTTTATGATTTTCCAGCTCTTTTACAATTTAGTACTTGTAAACATTGGTTTCTCGATATTCCTTACATGCTGAGGGTACCATCTTTTCCCTGTTATACAGCCATGGAAGACATTTCCCTACCACGTTGTTCATTTAATCTGGATCAGTGCTTGTCTTCTCAGATGTCAGTAACACTTCAGGTGGGAAACGGCTTTATGTGACAGGCTGTTCAGGACCTGCGGGACCCCTAGGGCAACAACCATTAGGACAACACAAAACAAGAAACAAAACCTATCCTGCGTGTTTCCAGATGCATCCTGGGGGAAGGACAGCTCCAGCTGAGGACTATTGATGTCTTGGTCAGAGATATCCACTATGTTCTCCTATCACGTTAAAGCTGTTTCCATAGTTTGTTGTACTTGATGGTACAGTTTGGTGCCTTTGTCTGTTCCTTTTGGTCAGACTGTACAAGGTTTCTCACTGTTACAGGTCTTTCGGGAGAGCCAGCCTTTGACTCTATTGCTCAGGTCTACGTTGTTGTTCCCGCCTCGTGAATCCTCACTTCATTCTGCTGATGTTGGTTTTATTGTGGTGTTGTTCTGGCTCCTGGAGGGAAGTGCTCAGCTTCTTCGTGTACAGTTGATATTCCCTGATACCTGCAGTGGAGGCTATGTCCCTTCTTCTGTCCCTTAGTCCCCACACCATGGATTTGCCTCATGCTGCTCTCACTGCTGTTCATTTCTAAAGAGTTTGTCCTGTCTGTCTAGATCCACTCTTTAACCTGAGAGATTTAGAAGGGTGTGGACAGATTTTCAAGTGGATAAGTTGGGGTAGGGGAGCCAATATTTTGTGATTATTTTTTACTTTTATTGCTTTAAGTTCCCGTAATATGGTCACATAGATTTCTGCTTTTTGGACTCTTTAGAGATTTCATTGTGGCTTAGCACACAGTCCATTGTGGTGACTGTTTCATTGTGGTTTGAGGAGAATGTATCCTCTCCACTAGTTGCTTATGTTGTTGTCCCTCAGGCTGTGGCTAGATCTAGCTTTTTTGTGTTTGTCAACAGATCTGTTTCCTAACTTACTGTATCACTTGACCTGTGGATTTCTAAGAGAGGTAAGGTAGGATTCCCTGTGATTCTGGAGCTGCCTGTGTCTTCTTGTTTGTCCAGTTTTGCTTTATGTTTCAAGACCATATTGTGAGGTGCATAAGTGTTCGTGACAGTTATCAACTCAGAAAACCCCTTTTTGTCCCATTTAAAGTCTTATTTCTTTATCTCCTTATTTTCAACCATATTATATACCTTTATTTTATAACTATATTTTAACTCAACTTGAGAGCCTTCATCTTTTTATAGAGCAATTTGATCCATTTACAATTGTGATTATCAATAAATTGGAATTTGAGTCTACCATTTAATTTAATTTTTAATTTGTTAGGCTTTCTCATGATTTTTCTATTCTTCTAGTGGGTGTCTTTCAGCTTTTAGGAACAACGATTTCTGCCTCTCTTTCTGTAAATGCTTAGAATCGATCCGTTCCTGTGTTCTACACTCCCAACTCATCACCTTCCACTCCCCAGCTCGAGACTGTCTGATCTTACTTAGTTCTATGTTCTTATTTTCCCCATCAAGCAACAATGGTTATATGCAAGTAGACGTTTTATTGGTTACTTTGTTCACTACTATTTATTGTTGCCAAATTTTTCCTCCTTTTTGGAAATATTTGATGCTACTTTGGAACTCATATGACAGTAAAATTTTGAAAGGAATCGAGTCTGAAATACTTCTTAGGTGCTGACACTGGGGAGCCAGCACCTATCCTCTTAAAGTTGCATCAGTGTGTCTGCAGAGTCAGGATGAGGTCAGAGATGTTTAAAACCATGGAATTGAATGAGGTCTCCTGGAGACACTGCAGCTGTAGAAGGGACGAGGGCCCAGCCTAGGAGCAGGCCGTGTTTACAGAGGTGCAGCTGAAGAGGGTCCAGGAAAGGAGACTGAAAGGTTGGAGCATGGAGTCGCAGGAGCCACGAGGGGAAAAGGGTATTGCAGAAAGGAGGGGTGCTCTGCTGGGTGGGATACAGCTCTGATCAGAATGGAGAGAAGATGGCTGGACTCGGCCACATGGGATCACTGGTGACCTCAGTCTCCTTGAGAGGGTGGGAATGAAGCTGGGTCTAGAGTGGGTGAAGGGGGTCCATGGGAGGGCAGTAGGGATGAGACACTTTACTTAAGAGGTTTAGCCATGAAGGGGAGTCAGGAAAGTGGACAATAGCCAAAAAGGAGCATGCGTCCAAGGGAGAGTTTTGTTTGTAAGGTGGAGATGAGCTAACAGTTGCTGCAGGTAGGACCGGATGGAGAGGAGGAGCCTGAGGGTCAGGGAGGAGCATGCTGGGCCCTGAGGAGGTGCAGGGCTGGGCTTCACCGCCAGGGGAGGTGCAGAGAGCAAGAGGACAGATGTGCTGGTGGAAAGGGCACCCTGTGCCCCTCTTCCTGTGTTCCTGGAGTGTGATGTGGGCAGTGGCTGGGAGTGGAGGGGCGATACAGGAGGTGTTAGGTGAGCGGCAGGGGGAGGAGGGGGAGAGGGAGAGGGCGCTCTGGCTTGGTTTCCATGGCCCACCAGGAGCTCCCCACTGGGGTCCCCGGTCACCAGCTGCTGTCTCTCTTTGATGTCTTCCTCAAAATGTCAGCTCTCTTGATGGTTCTCAGGGCTATTATGAATTTATTCAACAATCAAGGAATCTTTGGGTCATTTTTTAGGGATTTTATGTCAAGGGGGCTCTACATGTGTTTATTCAGTCTATCATCTTTACCCAATACCTTTGTTTTTGGACCGATTCTGTACAACAGAACAGCTGGGCCGGTGGCCTGCAAGTTCCAGGGTTTGAGAGGTTTGCCCTCCAGAAAGCCGGTGATGATTGGGCTTCTCACAGGACGTGGTACACTGTCCCTGAGCCCGCTCTAACTGTGAGTGTCACAACGTTGTAAATCTTCTGGCAGTTCTGTCAGGGCCCATCGTTGGCATTTCTGTGACCAGCGAGGGCGAACATTTTTCCGTGTTCATTATCTGTCATTTCCCTGACTGTGCTGTCCCCTGCCTTGCTCACTGAGCTCTGAACCTTCCTGGTGGAACCAGGACGTTCACTCTCTATCCAGTGTGATTGCACATTCCCTCAGTGTACCCCTTGAGTACTTGCTTCAAAAATATGTTTTCTTCACATTCTTTGATTCTTTGTACATATAATCTAGATTTAACCTGGAGCTTTAAAAATGTTTTATTGTGGAAAACCTTTAACATACACAAATTAAACCGAAAAGTGTGATAGCCCCCCATGTCCCTATTATCCAGCTTCAACACATTAATATTCTGATATTCTTGTTTCCTCCATATTTCTACCCACTCCCTACCTTCCATTGATTAATTTTTAATTAATAGATTGTTTTTAGGAAAGTTTTAGATGGACAGAGAAATTCAGCAGACAGTGCAAAGCGTTTCTCCCTCCTCCCCTACAGTTTCCCCTACTGTTAACATCTTGCATGACCACCTGTGTTAGTGCAGTTCATTCCTTACAAGTGAGGAGCTGATGCTGCTACAGTGTTCGTAACCAAGTCAGTGGTTTACATTAGGGTTCACTGTCTCACTGTCACGTACTTGGATTTTGACAAATGCATAATCTCATGTATCCACCATGACAGAGCCTACAGAAGAATTGGATTGCCCTAAATTCCCTGTGCTCTGCCTCTTCATCCCTTGCCTTCCAACTCCTGGCAACACTGATCTTTATACTGTTTCTATGGTTTTGCCTTGTCTAGAATGTCTTGTGATTGGAATATATGAAAACTATGGAACAGAGTATATAATCTTCTCCATTTGGGTTCTTTCACTTAACAATATGTATTTAAAAGTCCACTATGTCTTTTTGTGCCTTGATAGCTAATTTCTTTTTTTTCTTTTTGTATATTGAGTTAAAATATACATAACAAAAAGCGTGACATCTTAACCATTTTTAAGTGTATACTTCAGTGAGGTTAAATACATTTACACTGTTGCACAGTCATCGCCACCATTCATCCCCATTACTCTTATAAATCTGAAACTCTATACCTATTAAAGAGTAAGTCTCCCTTCTCCCCTCCCCCAGCCCTTGGCAGCCACCATTCCACTTTCCATCTCTGTGATTTTGACTAATCTCAGGTCCTCGTGTTAGTGGAATCATACCGTATTTTTCTTTTTGTGACTGGCTTATTTCTGTTAGCATAATGTCCCCAAGGTTAATACACATGTAGCATATTGCAGAATTTGCTTCCTTTGTAATGCTGAATAATATTCTGTTGTATGGATATACTACAATTTGTGTATCCATTCATGTGTCAGTGGACACTGGGGTTGTTTCCACGTTTTAGCTATTGTGAATAATACTGCTATAAACATGGGTGTACAAATCTCTCTTCAAGGCTCTGCTTTCAGATCTTTTGGGTGTATATCCAGAAGTGGAATTGCTGGATCATGTGATAATTCTATGTTCAATTTTTTGAGGAACATTCATACTGTTTTCCATAGCGGCTGCACCATTTTACATTCCTATCAACAGTGTACACGGATTCCCATTTCACCGCATCCTGACCAACACATGTTGTTTTCTGTCTTTCCTGTAGCACTCATCTTAGTGGGTGTGAGGTGGTGTCTCATTGTGGTTTTGATTTGCATTTCCCTAATGATTAGTGGTGTTGAGCGTCTTTTCATGTGCTTATATGCCATTCATAAGTCTTTGGAGAACTGTCTCTTCAAGTCCTTTGCCCATATTTGAATTGGCTTGTTTTTTAGTTGTTCAGTTTTAAGACATCTCTGTATATTCCGGATACCAGTCTCTTGTCAGAAATATGATTTGCAAATATTTTCTCCCACTCTGTGGGTTGCCTTTTTACTCTATGCACAGTGCCTCTTGATGTACCAACTTATAAAATTTTCGTGGAGTCCAATTTGTCCGTTGTTTTTCTTTCGTTACCTGTGCCTTTGGTGTCATATCCAAGAAATCATTGGCAAGTCCGGTGTCATAAAGATTTTGTCCTGTTTTCTTCTAAGAGTTTTCTTATTTTAGGTCTTACATTTATACCCTTGAGTTAATTTTTGTATATGGTGTTGGATGAGGGTCCAAGTTCATTCTTTTGCATGCAGATATCCAGTTTTCCCAGTACCATTTGTTGACAAGAAACCTTTCTCCATTGCACTATCTTGGCACCCTTGTCAAAAATCACTTGACCATATATGTGAGGGTTTGTTTCTGGGCTAGCTATTCTATGCTATTGGTCTCTATGTCTGCCTTTATGCCAATACCATACTGTTGATTACTGTGGCTTTGTAGTAAGTTTTGAAATCAGGAAGTGTGAGTCCTCCAGTTTTGTTCTTCTTTTTCAGGATTGTTTTGGCTATTCTGAGTCCCTTGAGATTCCATGTGAATTTTAGGACGGGTTTTTCTATTTCTGCAAAAAACATCATTAGGATTTGCATAGGGATTACATTGAATCGGTAGACTGCTTTGGGTAATATTGACACTTTAACAATACTAAACCTTCCAATCCATGAATATGGGATATCTGTCCATTTATGTAT
The DNA here is from genome assembly GCF_020826845.1 of Diceros bicornis minor. NCBI lineage: Eukaryota > Metazoa > Chordata > Mammalia > Perissodactyla > Rhinocerotidae > Diceros > Diceros bicornis. The sequence goes on along the minus strand of NC_080763.1, from coordinate 2,123,424 downwards.
GTCTTCTTTAATTTCTTTCTGAAGTGTTTCGTAGTTTTTATGGTGCAAGCCTTTCACCTCCTTGGTTAAGTTAATTCCTAAGCATGTTATTCTTTCTGATATAAATGAATTGTTTTTGTAATTTCCTTTTCAGAGAGCTCCCGGTTCATGTGTAGAAATGCAACTAATTTTTGTGTATTGACTTTGTATCCTGCTACTTTCCTGAATTCTCTGTTAGATCAAACGGCTTTTTGTGGAGTCTTTCCGATTTTCTACATATGAGATGATATCATCGTCAAACAGAGATCGTTTTATTTCTTTCTTTCCAATTTGGATGACTTTTATTTATTTATTTTTATTGCCTCATGGTTCTGGCTTGAACTTCAGTACTGTGTTGAATAGAAGTGGTGAAAGTGGGCATCCTTGCCTTGTTCCTGATCTTAGCGCTTTCAGGAAAAGCTTTCAGTCTTCCATCACTGAGTTTTGTGTTTGCTGTGTGTTTTTCCTCCTATTCCTTGTTTCTCGAGTGTTTTATCCTGAAAGGCTGTTGAATTTTGTCAACTGGTTTTTGTGCATCAATCGTGATGGTCATGTTTTTTCCCCTTCATTTTCTTGATGTTGCATATTACATTGATCGATTTTTGTGTGTTAATCTACCCTTGTATATCAGGAATAAATTTCACTTGGTGGTAGTGTATAATTCTTTTAATACGCTGTTGAAATCAATTTGTTAGTATTTTGTTGAGGATTTTTGTATCTATGTTCATCAGGGGTAATGGTCTGTAATTTTATTTTCTTTTAGTGTCCTTGTCTAGTGTTGGTATCAGGGTAATTCTGGCGTCGTAAAATGAGTTTGGAAGTGTTCTCTCTTTTTCAATATTTGACAGAGTGTAAGAAGGCTTCTTTTTAAAACTTCTTTATATGTATGGTAGAATTCACCACTGCAGTCATATGGTCCTGGGTTTTAATTTGTTGAGAGATTATTTTTTTTATTTCTTGAAATATTAGTGACATATAACACATGTAACTTTTAGGTGTTCAAGATGATGATTTCTGAAAGAATTACCACAATACAGTGAGTTAGCACCTCCATTCCCTCACATAATTAACTTGTTTTTTCTAGCGATCACTTTTAAGATCTACTCTCTTAACAACTTTCAAGTCTATAATATATTATTGTTAATTATGGTCACCATGTTGTACATTAGATCCCCAAAGCTTATTCATTTTACAGCTAGAAATTTGTGCACTTTGACTTACCTCTCCCAGTTTCCCCCACGCCCAAGGTCCTGGCAAACACCATTCTAGCCTCTATTCCTTTGAGTTGGGCTCTTTTAGATTTCACATATGGGTGAGAATATATAGTATTTGTCTTTGTCTGTCTGACTTATATCACTTAGCGTAATGCCTCAAGTTCCATCTGTGTTGTTACAAAATGCAGGATTTCATTCTCTTGCATGGCTAAATAATATTCCATTATATATTTCATGTATATATACATATGTCTGACATTTTCTTTATCTATTTATCCATTGATGGACACATGGATTGTGTCCACGTCCTCAGTTTGTGATTAATGCTGAAATGAACATAGGGGTGCAGATATCTCTTCAGAATAGTGACTTCATTTCCTTTGCATATACAAGCAGAAGGGGAATTGCTCATTTATATAGTATTTCTATTTTTATTTTTTGAGAAAATTCCAAATTTTTTCCATAGTGACTGTAGGAATTTACATTCATACCAACAGTGCACAGTGTTCTCTTTTCTACACAGCCTCGTCAACACTTGTTGTCTGTTGTCTCTTTGAAAATAACCATTCTAGCAGATGTGAGGTGATATCTCATTGTAGTTTTGATTTTACTTCCCTGATGATGAGTGATTACGAGCATCTTCTCATGTACCTGTTAACCATTTTTATGTCTTCTTTGGAAAAGTATCTATTCAGGTCCTTTGACCATTTTCATATTGTTTTGTTGGTTTCTTTGCTGTTGAGTTGTAAGAGTTTCTTATATACTGTGGATATTAACCCCTTAATTTGCCAATTATTTTATTTGCTGTGCAGAAGATTTTTAGATTGATGTCATCCCACTTGTTCAGTTTTACATTTGTTGTTTACACTTTTGATGTTATATCCAAGAAAATCATTGTCAAGATGAGTTTCTTGGGGCTGTTTTCTCTATATTTTCTTCTAGTTGTTTTATATTTACTGTCTTGCATTTAAGTCTTTAATTCAATTTGGGATTACTTTTATTTATTTATTTTTTTAATTAATTAATTATTTATTTATTCATTTTTCCCCCAAAGCCCCAGTAGATAGTTGTGTCATAGCTGCACAGAGAAATCCTTCTAGTTTCTGTATGTGGGACACAGCCTCAGCATGGCCAGAGAAGTGGTGCGTCAGTGCGGGCCCGGGATCCGAACCCGGGACGCCAGCAGCGGAGCTCATGCACTTAACCGCTAAGCCACGGGGCCGGCCCTGGGATTACTTTTAGAGTGTTGTAAAATAGGGGTCCAATTTCAGTTTTCTGCATGTGGTTATCCAGTTTTCCCAACACCATTTATTGTAGAAACTATCTGTTCCCCATGGAGTCTTCTTAGCTGACTCATCAACTTTTAGCAAAGTGTATGTGTGTGGTTTTATTTCTGGGCCTTTGATTCTGTTCTAATGGTCTATGTGTCTCTTTTTACACCTGTATCATTACCGTTTTTATTACTATAGAGTTGTAATAAAATTTGAAATCAGGAATGTGATGCCTTCAGCTTTTTCTTTCTCAGGGTTGTTTTGGTTATTGGAGGTCTTTTGTGGATCCATATGAATATTAGGATTGTTTGTCCCATTTCTGTGAAAAATGTCATGGGAATTTTACTAGGAATTGCATTGAATCTTGAGATGGCATTGGGTAGCATGGACATTTTAACAATATTAATTCTTCTGATCCATGAACATGAGATATCTTTTCATTTCTCTGTGTCTTTGATTTCTTTCATCAATGTCTTATAGTTGTCAGTGTCTAGATCTTTCACCTTCTTGGTTAAATTTATTTATGAGTATTTTACTGTTTTTGATGCTATTGTAAATAGGATTTTTTTCTTTATATCTTTTTTAGATAGTTCATCGTGAGTGTACAGAAAGGCAACAGATTTCTACATGTTGATTTTGTCTCCTGCAGCTTGAGTGAATTCGTTTATTAGTCCTAAAATTTTGGGGGGGAGTCCTTACATATTTCTCTATATAAAATCATATCATCTGCAAACAGAGACCACTTTGATTCTTCATTTCCAATTTAGATGTATTTTATTTCTTTTCGTTGCCAAATGTCTCTGGGTGAGACTTGCAGCAGTATGTTGAAGAGTGGTGTTGAGACTGGACACCCTTGTCTTGTTCTTTGTCTTAGCAAGAAAGCTTTCAAACTTTCACTGTTCAATATGATGTTAGCTGTGGGTTTTGTCATGTAAACCTTTTATTATGTTCAGGTATGTTCTTTCTGTAACACTTTATTAAGAATTTTTTTCATGAATGGCTGTTGAATTTTGTCAAACTGTTTTTTCTGCATCGATTGAGATTATTTTGTGATTTTTATCTTTCATTCTATTAATGTGGTGTATCACATTCATTGATTTGCATCATGTTGAACTTGATCATGTTGTTTGATCCTTTTTTTGAGTTCAGATAGTTTTGTTATAATGTGTCTTGGAGAAGAAAGTTTTAGTTTGAAATTTTAGGTTGACAGATTGGCTTCAGGACCTTGGATGTATAAATCTCTCTCCAGATTTGGGAAGGTGTCAGCTGCTATTTTGTTTAAGTAAACACTCTTTTCCTTTATCCCTGTCTTCTCCTCTGGTACTTTAATAATGCTTATCTATTTCTTTTCATGGTATCCCATAATTCACACTGCCTTTCCCCGTTCCCATCCATTCCCATTTTTCTTTTTGCTTCTTTGACTGGATGATTACAAATGACACATCTCCTTGTTCACTAATTATTTCTTGTTATAGTTGAATCTGATCTAGAAGCTCTCTATTGAATTCTTCAGTTCAGACATTGTGTTCTTCAACTCTAGGATTTCTGTTTGTTTTTCTTTAATGATTTCTGTTTCCATAGTGAATTTCTCACTTGTTCGTGCACTGTTTCCTTATTTCATTTAGTAGTCTATCTATGTTTCCTTAGAGTTTTATGAATTTCTCAAAGAGGGTTGTTTGAAGTCTTTGTCACATAGTTCCTATATCTCCATTGCTTGGTCAGTCATTGGAGTTTTATTCTTTTTCTTTGGGGGTGTGATGGGTTTTTGATTATTCATGATCCTTGTGGCCTTCCATTGGTGTTTGCAAATTTGAGGAAGTAGGCACCTCTTCCACTCTTTACAGACTGGCTTTAGCAAACCAAAGCCTTCTCAGTCATCCCATCTAGGGGTCCTGTGTAGGCCATCTGGTAGTGTCCAGGTGCAGGCTTGCTGCTGGAGTCCTTGGGCAGCCTGGTACTGGGGTGAGTGGAAAGCTTAGGTCTATGGTATTGTGTCTGGCCCTGGGCACAGCTGGGACCCTGAGTTCATGAGTAGCCCCACTGGAGCCTGGTTTGGCAGGTCCTCCTTGAGAGCCTGCAGCCACAGGAGTCATCCAGGTCCATGAGAGTTCGCCAGTGCTGGGATGAGCTGAGAGCCTTGGTTCATGGGAGACTGCAAGGAGCCTGGCACCAAGAGAGACAGCTTGTGCTGTGGTAGGCCAGATGTCTGGATTCCTGGGAGCCTGCTGGGATCCTGGGGCCACAGGAGCTGCCTGAGGCTGCAGAAGCCAGCAGGCACTGGGTCAAGATGGAAGCCTGGGTTCATGGGAACCTGCCGGTGCCTGGTGCCATGGGAGCTGCCTGGGGCCGCCTGAGTCAGCAAGCACCTGGGTAAACTGGGGGCCTGATTTTGTGGGAGCCTGCCAGGGGCCTGGTTCCATGAGAGCTGTCTATGGCTCCTGGAACTGGCAGGTGGTGTGGTGAGCCATGGGCCTAAGTTCCCCAGCAGCTCTTGGGGAGCCTGGTGCCATGGAATCTACCTGGGGTTGCTGGAGCCAGCAAGTGCTGGAGTGACTTGGGGTCTTGGGGGTGTGGGAGCCTAATGGGTGCCCTGGTACAAAAGCTGCCTGTGACTGAGTGTTGCCTGTGGCTGCCTGGAGTACGCAGGAACTTGGGTGAGCCAGCGTCTGGATTCACCAGAGCCCACCAGGAGCCTGGTGCCAAGGACACCACTTGTGGTCACAAGAGCCACCTTGGGCTGTTTAAGATGGCAGCTCCTAGGCTGAGATGGGGCCCTGGGTTCCCAGGAGCCTGGTGGGAGCCTGGTGTCAAGGATGCTGCTTGAGGCCACCAGAGCTGGCATGCTCCAGGGTGAGCCAGGGGCCTGGATTTGCAGAAACTTACAGGGAGCCAGCTAGGTCCACGGGAGTCAGCCTGGCACTGGGGCAGGCTGGCTAAGGTCAGGCAGAGTGGAGAAGTCCCTTCTCGTTGGGAGGTATTTGATTACTGATTCAGTCTGCTTATTTGTTACTGATCTGTTCAAGATTTCTATTTCTTCATGATTCAGCTTTCATAGGTTGTTTCTAGGAATTTATCTATTTTGTCTAGGTTACCCAATTTATGAGTGTACACTAGTTCAGAATAGTCTCTTCTGATCTTTTTCTTTCTGAAGCATCAGTTGTAATGCCTCCTTTTTCATTTCTGATTTAGTTTGAGTCATCTATCTTTGTTTTCCTAGATATTTTATCTAAGGGTTTCTCAATTTTATTTTTTCCAAAACTCTACTTTTACTTTTATTGATCTTCCATACTGTCTTTCAATTTTTTTCCACTCTCCTCTTGGTGACTTCCGTCCTTCTGCTAACTTTGGGTTTCATTTTTTTCTTTTGTTAATGCTGTGTGTTGTAAGTCAGGTTGTTTCTTTGACATCTTTCTTCTCTTATAATGTACGAGTTTATCACTATAAACTGTCCTCTTACTACTACTTTTTCTGCATCCTAGAAGTTTTGGTGTGTTTATTCTTTCTTTCTTTCTTTCTTTCTTTCTTTCTTTCTTTCTTTCTTTCTTTCTTTCTTTCTTTCTTTCTTTCTTTCTTTCTTTCTTTCTTTCTTTCTTTCTTCCTTCCTTCCTTCCTTCCTTCCTTCCTTCCTTCCTTCCTTCCTTCCTTCCTTCCTTCCTTCCTTCCTTTCCTTCCTTCCTTCCTTCCTTCCTTCCTTCCTTCCTTCCTTCCTTCCTTCCTTCCTTCCTTCCTTCCTTCCTTCCTTCCTTTCTTCTGAGGAAGATTGGCCCTGTGCTCACATCTGCCAATCCTCTTTTATTTTATTTTTTTTTTGCTGAGGAAGACTGGCCCTGGGCTAACATCCGTGCCCATCTTCCTCCACTTTATATGGGACGCTGCCACAGCATAGCTTGCCAAGCGGTGCGTTGGTGCACACCCGGGATCTGAGCCGGCGAACCACGGGCCGCCACAGTGGAGCACACACACTTAACCACTTGCGCCACCGGACCGGCCCCTATTGTTTCTTTTTGTATGTTTTGAGCTGTTTTCTAATTTCCCTTTTGATTTCTTCTTTGATCTACCTTTTTTTTGTGTGAGGAAGATCAGCCCTGAGCTAACATCCATGCCAATCCTCCTGTTTTTGCTGAGGAAGACCGGCCCAGAGCTATCATCCTTGCCCATCTTCCTCCACTTTATGTGAGATGCCACTACAACATGGCCTGACAAGCATGCATCGGTGCGTGCCCAGGATCCGAACCCGGGCCACCACCAGCGAAGCACATGCACTTAACCGCTACAGCACCTGTCAGCCCCCGATCTACTTTTAAGTTTAAGAGTTTTTGTTGAACTTCCACGTATTACGAATGTTCCAGTTTTCCTTCTGTTATTGACTTCTGGTTTCATGCCACTGTGTTTAGAAAAGTTACCTGGTATTATTTCAGTCTTCTTAATCTTGTTAAGACTTGTTTTGTGACCTAACACGTGATCTGTTCTGGAAAATAGTCTGTGTGCCCATGAGAAGAGTGTGCATTTTGTTGCTGTCCAGTAAAATGTTCTGTGTGTATCTGATAGCTCCATTTAGTATTTAATGTTTTCATGTCTGCTATTTCCTGTTTTCTGTCTGGATATTCTATCCATTGTTAAAAGTGGGTCTTTGATGTCTCCTACTATTTGCAACTTATATAAGTGAGAAGGCTCTTATTTTGAGAATATATAAAGATCTCTTAGAACTCAATTATAAAAGACAAGTCAATGAAACGGGGTAAGCAACTGGAATAGGAAATACATAGATGGCCAATAAGCACAAGATAGTTGCTCAGTATCATTAATTATTAGGAAAATGCAAATTCAAAGCACAATGTGATACTATTTCATGCTCAAAATGAAGGCTATATTCAACATAATGGAAAATAACAAGTGTTGGTAAAGATGTGGAGAAAGAGAAAACCACATACATTACTGGTGGGAAAGTAAAATGATGCAGCCACTGCAGAAAACAACTTGGCATTTTCTAAAATCTTAAACCTAGAATTACCATTGACCTGGAGAGGCCCATGGTAGATATGTCCAAAAGAGCAAACTTGCCCATAGACATTCAAAGCAACAGTGTTCACAATGGTCCAAAAGTGAAACAAATCCAAATTTCTATCCAGTTATCACTGCATAAACCAAATGTGGCCTATTCATAATATAGGATATTATAAGCCATAAAAAGGAATTAAGTACTGCTACATACTAGGCCATGGGTGAACCTTGAAACATGTGTGCTCACTGAAGCCATCCACAAAGGCAATAGATAACATGATGCCATTTGAATGAACTGTCCAGAATAGGGAAATCCATAGGGGGAGAAAACAGATGAGTTGTTTCCATGGGTTTGGGTTAGCAGAAAATAGAGTGTGAATGAGTATGGGTTTGTTTGGGGGTGTTGAAAATGTTCTGGAATTAAATAGTGGTGATAGCCACATGACATAATCATTGTGCTAAAAGCCACAGAAATGTATACTTTGAAATGCTTAAAACGGTGTATTCTACGTTAAGCAGATTTTCCACATAAAAATTTTGAATTTTTAAAGTTAATCAGGGTATTGGTTAATTTTAAGTTGGTTAGTATATTTAATAAGTGTAATTAATGGAGTTATTAGGAGTATGGCAGGTTGTAGCCAAGAGAGTGAACATCCGACGAGGGCTATAGTAAGAAATCCTATGATTATACAAGCAACAATCTAAAATCCAGTCCATTTCCATTGTCCACAACATGGAGAGACCAGCCATGAAAATAGGTCAGTGATCTCGGGGGCCTTTGGTATCTATTCAAAGATTTGGGTAATATTATGCAATATTTTAACCTCTTGGGCCATTTGGTGGAGGTAGGTTTGAACTTCTCTGTTGATGTACACTCAGCAAGTGGTTCTAGGAAAGGCACCAACCCCTCCTTCCTTGGCCGGTATAGACAGTCTAGGGCCAGGCCATTTTCTAAAACCATTTAGGCGAGAGACTCATGAGACTGTTGTTCAAGGGCTAGGATATGTTCTTATGGAGTTGTTGTCCATGTTGTGTTAAGGTTGTTGATACCTCTTAGTTGCCTCAGTTTCCTGATTTTGTGTGGGTAGGGCCACCACACCTGTGCCCAGTCCAGTCAGTCAATCCTAGTAGAACTGAACACCCAGTGCTATAGGACTGACATTGTTTCTATGGGTTGATGGTAGCTAGTCAGAGCAGGAAACTCAAAGGACCTGCGACCTGAGAGAAGCAGGCTGAGAGAGAGACAATAATGCATTACACAATATAGCCTGGAGAAAGCTGTTCACGGGGTTGGGGAAGAGAAGCTCACTGGATGAGAGCCTTGTGATATCAGCCCACAGTAAAACCCAAAAGTGGATGCTCCTGGTGTGAAATATTCCTTAGGTGTCTTGAGGTAAAACCAGTAATTTGCACCCATTCACTGGTTACCTGTGCTATATGATTTCAGAGGTTATGGTTAAAGTGTTTGTGGGCCAAGAGCTGTCTGGGCCTGGGCACAAAATCACCAAGGTGGCCTCAAAGGCTGCCCCAAAATGACCCTTCAAGGAGCAGTTGGGGCAGAAAGTGCGGGGATAATTTTGAAGGAAGCCTGGGGCAAAGATGTTGTTGTTCGATGGAGTTGGCTACTAGTGAGTGTCTCCGCAGGGTAAGCCCTTCATCTGGGGTACAGTAGGTGATTGGAGGCCAAGTGACAGACCCTGTGACTCCTGATTCCCAGTGCACGGGCAGCCCTCTCAGCCCACTGGACATAAATGGTGATGGTGTTTGTGAAGCATCTTGATGGCTGTATGGAAGGTATAGGGGACGTATGGTGGGAGATGCCATGATAGTGTCGGGAGGAGCTGTGTGTGAGATTACGGTGTTGAAGGGGAAGGATTGGAGGCAGGTGCAGTGGGTGTGTGACCAACAATGGTCAGTGAAAGGACAGCTGGGGTGTAACTGGGGAAATCAAGGACCAACAGAAGTCATGTGTTTAAAACAAGACACCAGGGCCTGCCCAGTGGCTTAGCGGTTAAGTGCGCATGCTCCGCTACTGGGGGCCCGGGTTCGGATCCTGGGTGCGCACTGACTGGCACACCCAGTCCTTGCAAATTTCCCACATGCATTTTACATGCATTTTCTCTTCTGTTGATGGTCGATGAGTTCTAAGGAAATGGTGAAGGCACAGAGAGGAGGAATTGTGGGTTTCTGCACGACTACCTCTAGGAGTGCCGCCCCCTCAACCTGAACAACCACCCGGCACTGCTAGAAATGAAAGACATCCCATCACCATGGATTGGAAGACTCCTTATTGTGACGATGTCAACATTATCCAAAGAGATCAACAAATCCAGTGCAGTCCTTACCAAAATCCCAAGGGCGTTTTGTGCTGAAATAGAAAAAAACCCATCCTAAAATTCTTATGGAATCTCAAGTAAGCCCAGATACCAAAAATAATCTTGAAAGAAGGTACTAAGTTGGAGGACTGATTCTTCCTGATTGAAAACTTACTACAAATCTACAGTATCAAAACTGCATTGTCATAGCATAAAGACAGACATATTGACCAATGGAAACAGAATTGAGAGCCCAGAAATTAACCCTCACTCATGTGATCAAATGATGTTTGACAAGGGTGCCAAGATTATTCAAAGGGGAAAAGCCCTTTCAACAAGTTGTGCTGGAAAATGTGGATATCTACATGCAAAAGAATCAACTTGGACCCTTACCTAACACCATATACAAAGCTTAATTCCCAATAGATCAAAGACCTAAATGTAAGAGCTAGAACTATAATACTCTTAGAAGAAAACATAAGACAAAACTTTACAAGATAGGATTTGGTAATGATTTCAAGGATATGACCCCCAAGGAGCAGCCAATAAAATAAGAAAGTACACATGCTGGACTTCATGGATATTAAAAAGTTTTGTATCTCAAAAGACATTATCAACAGTAAAAGCACAACTCACAGGATGGGCGACCATATTTGCAAACCATGTGTCTGACAAGGGCTTAATATCCAGAATAGATAGAGAACTCCTAAACTCAACAACAAAAATCAAACAACCCAAATCAAATTTGAACAAAGCACATGAGTAGACGTTTCCTCAAAGAAGATCTGTAAATAACCAATAAGCGTATGAAAAGACGCTCATCATCAGTAATCATTAGGGAAATGCAAATCAGAAACACAGTGAGAGACCACCTCACATTCATGGATCAAAAAAAAAAAAAAAAAAAGATGGCATCCAAAAAAAAAAAAAAAGAAGAAGAAAAAGAATAGAACCAGTGTTGGTCAAGATGTGGAGAAGTTGGAACCCCTGTGCACTGTCTTGGGAAGATAAAATATATAGTTGCTGTAGAAATCAGTATAGCAATTCCTAAAAAAAAATTAAAAATATAATTATATAAGACCCGGCAATTTCAATTCTGGGTATATACGCCCCCAAAGAGTTGAAAGCATATTCTTCAAAACATATTTCAACACCCATATTCATAGCATCAGTATTCATAATAGGTAAAACATAGAAGCCACCCAAGTATCATAACCGAGGAAGGGCTCGCTGCCCAATGCACCCCTTAAGCCAACCATGAGATACCGCTCTTGTAGAAGGGAAAAAGCTTTATTACGAGGTTGGCCAGCAGGGAGACAGGAGCCAAAGGTTAAATCCTTCTCCCCAATGGGCAGTTGAAAGGGCTTTTTAAGGGCAAAGGAGTGGGTGTGGGAGGTTGGGGGCAGTCCTACACATTTTGCGCAAGTAGATTTTCATGTTCTGTCATACATCCCACGTTCAAAAGGCAGTGTCCTTAACATGATTGGCAGCTGAGTTCTTGGTCCCCTACGTCATCCTCCAGTCACTTGACTCAAACAGCAGTGATGGTTTGAGTCTTGCCAGCCGTCTTGTGGTCTCACTGGTTCAAACCAGTTGAAACTTGCTCAAGGAGGAAAAACGGAGTTTCTGAAAAACAACTCATGGCCCAAGACTAGATCCTTAGTAAATATATGGAACGTGGCTTAAGAAAGTAGTCTCCAGGGGACCGTTGATAAAAGTCTGGTTGGGGCCCCATTTTATTTTGGGCTTGGTTTTGGGCCCGGCTAGGCTATCTGTCCAGGGATGTATGGATATGGAAAATGTGGTATATACATAAAATGGCATATTATTCATCCTTAACAAAGGAAGGAAAGTCTAAGATATGGCACACCATGGATGAACCTTCAGGATATTACTCTAAATGAAATAAGCCAGTCACAAAAATACAACCTTGTGTGATTTCCCTTCTATAAGGTTGCTGAAATCGCTAGATTCAGAGAGACAGAAAGTAGAATGGTGTTTGCCAGGGGCTGGGAGGAGGAGGAATGGGGGGTTATTCATGAATGGGTATAGAGTTTCAGTTTTGTAGGATGAAAAGACTAAAGATGGATCGTGGTGATGATTGCACAACAATATTAATGTCTTCAATACACATTAAAACATACTTAATGTATCTATGGGGCCTGATGACTTGTCCTGGCTGAGCACACGCTTGTGCTGTTGCACATCTTACCCCTCACTGTACTGTTGGGAAACTAGCCCAGAAAGAGGCAAGTACTGGCCCAGACCACAGGAGGTAGTCCGGGTCCCAAAGACTAGACAGAGCTCCAGCTTCCTTGGCCAAGGCTCCGCCCCTTCCCTCAGGTCTCCTTTGGCAATGAGAGGCATTAAGATCTTAGAGGATTGCTGCCCACCCCTCTCCATATGAGATCATTTTCCTCTCCTCATCATAGCATGTGCATAGGCACCCCCACTCACACTGAATTCTCATGTGGGGGCCATGGAGGCGCAGTCAAGAAAGAGCTGACCCGGAGGAAGTGACAAGAGGCAGGAGGGAGAGAGATGGGAGGCAGCTCTCCCAGGGGACCATGGCATTCGTTCTCCTAGATACATGCCCAGAGATGGGCAGAGGAATCCCTAAGGTTCCTAGGTTTCTGCCTATCTGTCTGTTCCAGACCCATCCTTGGCCCAGCCTGGGGAGCACAGGACTGGGATCCTGCAGTCCACCTCTGTGGGCACCCAGAACTGTGATGAGTCCATCCTCCCCTTGTGTAGGCATTGGGAACAGGAGAGAATACCTCAGTGAGGGTCCTCCTGTATAAAACGGAGTGCATCCAGCAGGTGACTCCAAGTGTTCCATGCACTCGCAATGTGTCTGTTGGACTAGGTTCTCTGTTCATGACCTACTGTGCTCTGAAATGTTGAGAAGATGCTTTCCACCCACTTGAGATCATTTAGAACTGAGGAGACATGGGGGCATAGGTGAATGAGAACTGGGGATAAGGAAGAAGATGCCAGAGCACTGGACACCAAGTCTAGAGATGAGGGAGAAGACCAGTTCTTGTTGGATCCTCGGGGTCCTCATCTGGAGGCAGGGGGGAGTCATTGTCCTGGTTGAGGTTGGATGCCTCAGGAATGAAGAAGACACCTGGTGGGGGACAGCAAGATGGGGGGAAAGGTAGGCTCCCAAGATTCACCCCACTCTCTCGAAGCCGACAGGTCCTGCTCCTTTACCTCTGGGACCCTGGAGAGCCTCTGCCTTGAGCACATCTGAAGAATGGTTCCTTTCTGTTTGGTGGAGTTTTGGTGAGGGCTGCAGTGCTAGTGCTGGCCACCAGGGGGCGGGCAGCCTCTTGTGTCAGTGGTGGCAAGTTAGATTTTGTTTTTATTTTTTTCAGTTGTATTGAGATATACTTGATATACAGCACTATGCAAGTTAACATTGCTGTGTGGTACATTTGAAAGTTGCTAAGAAAGTAGATCCTAAAACTTCTCATCACCAGGAAAAAATCTTTTATGTTTGCTTGGTGATTGATGTTAACTAAACTTATTTTGGTAACCATTACATAATATACATATACATCAAGTCCTTTCCTTCTCCTGTAAACCCGGAATTTACACGGTGTCCACTGAACTTTTCTTGACCTCCTGGAGCAGAGAAGAGTCAAGCAGAGGTCTTTCTGGCTGTCCCTCTGCCTCAGAAACAACTTGTACCTCCTATTTCTAGTGTTCATCTCCACAATCACAGTTGGTCAGAAGCAGGGAGAGGGGTGCAAGATCTTCCCGTGTACTCATTTAGCAGCTGTGCACTGAGCACTCACCCTGTGCCAGGTGCCCTGGTGGGCCAAAGTGCAGGATGAAAATGACCAAGTGGTCCCTGCCTGCCAGGAGCTCACAGCCTAGAGGGGAAATGGACAAAAGCAAAAACAGGAGCAAGAAAAGAGCAAGTGCTGTAGAGAAACACATCAGGGGGCTGTGAGGGAGGGCTGGGCATCACTGAGTAGGAGGGTCTGAAAGGCCTCACTGGGGTGACGTTTTCTAGGACCAGAATGACAAGAGGGAGCCAGCCCTTCAGGGGTCTGGGAGCAGTGTGTCAGGGGGATGGCACCATTGGTCCTGAGTCTCACAGGCAGAAGTGAGTTTGGCCAGAGGAGGTTAGAATTGTGGCCAGTGCAGCTGGAGGGAGGCTGGGAGGAGAGAACAGGAGCTGGGGTGGAAGGTAGGGCCAGGGCCTGGTAGGCTGTGTCAGTTACCTTTCCCTCTCTGACTTCATTGCCCCTAACCTTGCATTTCAAAACTACAAATGTTGACTATCTCACAATTTGTGTGGATCAGCAATCAGGTACGTTTCAGCTTGGTGCCTCTGCCTCAGTGAGTTGAACAGGTTGGGGCTGTGGCCTCAACTGAGGCTCAACTGGGGGAGGACTAGCCCCAAAGTTCACTCTCAGACTTCAGAGTTCAGTTTGGACTGAGAATTTAAGTTTCTTTCTGTCTGTTGGCCTGGGCACACCCGTGCTTTTCTCCTCTATAGGCCTCCACATTGGGCAGTCCCAAAACACTGGTATTTGATTCCTCAGTTACAAGGATTCGACAGAGAGAGAGAGAGAGAGATGAAACATGAAAGACGGAGTAAGAGGAAGTGAGAGACTTGTGTAGTTAAAATTTAGACAAGACATCCCATCACTTTGGCTGTTATTATGTTCAGAAGCCAGTTACTAACTACTTAGTGGTTCCACGGGGATGGCTATACCATGGGTGGGGCTTACTGGGTACCACTGTGGAGGCTGCCCACCTCATAGGCCAAGATGAGGCACTTGGGTCTCATTCTCCATAAAACAGTAAACAATTGAATGGTTTAATGCCACAGGATGGCAGTATCTAAATTTCCATTAGTTTCAACCCCCTCATGATGCTGACCTGAAAGTGAGGCCAAGTTGGGAGTGACTGTTCCAATATCACATTGCTAGAACCCAGGCCTGTTTTGAGTGGTGTTCTGTGCTACCTGTCACCCCTTCTTGTTATTCTTCCATCTCTAATTTTGTGCCTTATGTACATGTGACACCAGCCCACAGGGGTAATAGATATTATCTCATATACACCAGTGAGGTCCCTAGGAAGTAGATTCTAGCCTGATCCCCCTGGTGTAGGTTTGGAGACTGGGGAGGACCTGAGAGGCACAGGGACTATCCCAGGATGAAGAACTGGTAAGTTAAAGGATGTCTGCATTCATCTCTGTCTCCTCAAAGCAAGGACCTGAGTTAGGTTTCTTGGGAGCTGGGGCTAGGTCTGTGTAGGCTCCTTGTGTACAGTTCAGGAAGTGACATGAGAGAGGAGGGTGAGCAGCCCGGGCTCAGGGGGCAGCTCTGGAGAAATCTGATTGAGGTAAGGGGTCCAGGTATAGGAATCTTGAAAAATGACCCCATCTCCTTGGTCCTAGGCCTCAACAGATCTTTGAACTCTGGTAACCAGGCACCCACAGTCCCCCATCCAGCTCACTTGACAGGAGACAGTCAAGAGGCAAAAATGTTTTGTTGTTGTATCCCAACTTTTGCAGGATCTGGGCTCAAAAAAGCCCAGAAAAAGAATCTTTTTGATTGTTGCCTACATTGGCTCAGCCCTCATCCCTGATGCCTCTGGGTGTCTGACAGGAGGCAGTGAAGGGTAACATGGGGCAGCCCAGGAAAGGTTAGTGCAGACCAGGACACAACGGTGATCCCACCTGATCAACCCCAAAATCCAGGCCCCTCATCGTGTGTTTGTGTGTGTTTGTGTGTCTGTGTGGTGTGGGGAAGGCAGAGTATGTGGGGCAGGCCATTCCTGGGCAGGAGCTGGTTGTTAGGTGTCGGAAGTCTGGTGGGTCTGTCATGTTCATACCCAGTCATGGCTGGCAGCATGAGAAGGTGAGCTGCTCAACTCGTATGTTATTGAGCCCTAGAGGTTTCATCTCCTTCCCTTCCTGACCAGAGTTCTTTGCCAGGATGACCTCTGTGCCTGAACTGAGGAGCAGACTTTCTCTTGGGGGTTGACCACAGTGGCAGTGTGCGGGCAGCCCCTGATTCCCTCTGGCCCAGCTCCCAGGCAGTCTTTGCAGAACTCCACTCAGGAGGTCATCGAGTAGCTGCCCAATGGTTTCAAGTCCACCAACTCACTAGACAAGGGGCAGGTGCATGAGGCCACCCACACCATCCAGTGCTGCTCTAAGATGAGAACAGGAGCAGAGGGCCTCCACACTCAGGACCTTGAGATGATGGGGTTGGACCAGAACTAGGGTGGGACCAGTCAGGGGCTGTCTCTTTTTCAAGCTAAAGGGGATGTACATTCAGGAAACCTTGCCTGATTCAGAGCTGAGCTGCTGTGACCCTCTTTCCTTTGACTGGTGTGAGCTTCTGGAGGCCACTGAGGCAGAGCCAGAGGGTGAGGGGGACTGCAGGCTGGCTATTCCTGGAAAGGAAGTGGGATCTTTCCTGTATTTAGAAGGACACATGGAAAGTCAGCTATGTGAGTGAACCTTTCTCTTTATCCCGCTCCAGCGCCAGGTGCAGAGCTTCAGCCAGCAGCAGAAGCAGAGCAGTGGGCAGTGGTGGAGGTAGAGCTGGCTCCAGCTCCGTTGACACCACCCTCTCTAGCACTGGAGCCAGTGTCCCCTCCATCAGCAGTGTTGGAGCTGGAGCAAGGGCCGACATCGGCTGCAGCAGGAGTGGGAGCTGCTGAGCTGGAGTCACCTGGACCATCATTTCTAGTGGGAAGTCCATCTCCACCTGTGGCTAAGAAGCATGAGAAGAAGCCCAACCTACGGCCTTCCCTCCTAAGCTGGTGGTGGAGCAGTTGACCGTGATGGATGCGGTGAGCAGCTGGGCTTTCAGGGTGGGTGGGGTAGGCCTTTCCTCTGATATCATTGACCCAGACCTCATCCAGTCTCCTATGATCTGGGCCCGAATCCTGGCTCCACCCCTTACCAACCATACGACCTGGGCAACTTTCTGAACCCCCAAACATTTGCTGTTCACCTGCAGACCGTAGAGGTGGACACTAACAGGACCTGCTGCACAGAGTGGTTGTGCCGGCTCCATGAGGTAGAAGAGACGGAAGGGTGAGCAGGGCCTGGCACATCAGTGGGGGAGGGGAACTCACTGTGTGCAGCCAGGTCCCTGATGGCCCAACCTTCTGCTCAGGAGGCTCAACAGCCTCAGGACTTATTAGACACCTGATGTGTACTTCATTATGAGGGAGACAGACAAGGCCCGTGGTTGTAGCTGCCACAGGGGAATGTGCATCAGAATGGGGAGTGGGACCAGAGCGGGGATCATGTTGTTGGAAGATGCCCCCTTGGGATGAGCCAAGCTGAGCCACCATCTGGAGCTTGGAGTTAGCCAGGACGGGATGGATGCAAATGCCCCTCTCCCTTCCCTGCCAGTATTGGGTCCTGGGTCATCTTCTGCTGGGTGCCTGCAGTGACAGAGAAGAAAAGCCAGGGACTCGAACAAGGCTCAGGCCACATCATGAGCTTCCTGAGCTCCAGCTCTAAATTGTGACCCCTGTGTGGGACTTTGTGGGCTGTGGACACAGAGCTAGGGTGTGGCAATGCTGGGTGACACTCCCCCTGTTCCCCAGGAGCCCTTCCAGAAGGTGGTGCCCTCTCAGTGTCTGGGCTCCACCTGGGGAAAGAGGAAAAAGCCCGGCAATGAGCACCTGGCACACACCGTCCGGGCCAATATCGACCACTTCATAAGGGTGGCCAACCTCGTCATCACCACCTGCCTCGGGGTCCCGAGCATGATGGCCCAGGACAGGGCGAGGGTGGTGTAGCGCTGGATCCAGGTGGCCCAGGTGTGCTGTGGCAGGCCCAGTGGAGCCCCTCTCTGGAGCCTGAGGAACTGCCTCCACCTTTATCAGCTCCCAGGATTGCAGTGTGTGGTCTAAGCCCCTGCAAGTCCCTAGGTCCTTCCTGCCAGGAGCACGCTGATCTTGACTCTAGGTCCCAGTGCGGGGATGGTCACTTCCTACGTGGCTCCCTCCTTGGGTTGAGCTAAAATCCTCCTCCTTGTGAGTGTTACACTTTGGGTCCTAAATGTGCCCTTCTGGGGCTCCCTGAACATCTGTCTAATCCAGGAGGGGAGATTTGAATAGAAGGGGACTGAAGCTAGAGCAGGCAGGGCTCCTGCGCCCCACCTCACAGCTCATTCTCTTCCCTTCCCCAGGAGTTCGAGATCCTGAAGAACTTCTCCTCGCCCCGCACTGTCATCTCTGCTCTGCAGAAAACATCCATATGCCACTTGAAGAACACATGGGGGAAGTTTCCTGGTGGGTAGTGCCCCTCTCCATAGGAGGACCAGGGTGGATGGGGGATCTCCTGAATGTCTGCCATTGGCCCCTCAGTCAGGTGGGAACTCCTGGGAGGCAGCAAATGATGGGGACAGGGCCTGGGCCTCAGCGGTGGGTCTCTAAGCCTCCCGGGGTCCTTAGTGCACCAGTTCTGCTTCAGGACTCTGTTTCCCTAAATGCCAGGTACTGGGTTGAGCCACATTGGAGATTTTCAAGTGTTTATAGCAACAGAACTCTATGCCCAGTTGAAACTGAAAGTGGTCAAAAGAGAGCTGCTCTGTATAGCAGGCGAATGGAGACCCCAGTGACCAACAGGAGAGCCCCCTCCCAGTCCCACGAGACCGTAGCGCTCAGAGGAGCCCAGTGAGAACACTCCTCCAGGCAGTTTGAATCTCTCAGGTTGTCAAAGAAAAGGATATGCACTTAGACCCCTCACATTATCCCTAAATTTATCCTTCCCTCTTTCCCTTCCCCTCAGGGAGAGCTCTGAAAAATTTAAGGAGAGCTATAACCAAGACGTGTCCTTGAACAGAGAACTGATGACCAAGGTAGAGTGGAGGCTGGGGGTCTGGAGAGAGAGGAGGGGCCAGGGGGGGAGGGGGACTGAGCAAGCTGTGGTTTTGATAATTTCTCACTTGAACATTCTCTGAAACGTTCCCGTCTATCTTGTCCAGATTAACAAGCAGAGGGATCTGTTCTGCCCATGGGCAGGTGGGGTGCCATTTTTGGGCAGGAGGCCTTGGTCATGGGACACAGTGGTGTTGGCTGGGCTGTTCCAGGACGAGTTGCCGAGCTGGCGCCATCAGCAGGTCTCTGGCTTCCACTCACGTCCATCCTGCTGGATATAGCTTCTTCCAGGCTGTTGGGTGGTTGGGTGGGTTTATCCCTCAGCCTAAACCTGTCCTCAAGAAGCCAGGCCCCTGCTGCTCCTTCTATCTTCACCATGTCTCCAAGGGGAGGGCACACTGCCTGCCCCAGGGACGGGCACAGCTAGGGATTCCCCTGGCCCAGGTGGACAAACAGGCTGCTCATCCTTGGATCTGAACAGCTGGACCAGAGACAGATGTGTGTGCATTGTGGGACTCCCCCCTGGACCCCTAGAGCAGTCACTCGAGTCAACCACAGGAGTCTCACCTGAGTGCCTGGTTGGCAATGATATAGGCCCCAGGTGGCTTATGAGTAGCGTCTAGGCAACTGGTGGATTCTTAGTGGATCCTACTAAAAGGACATTAGGAGCTTCATGTAAATGGGGAAGCAAAGCATCCTGTCACCCCCTTCCCTGTTGATCAGAGGTGGCACCTTGTGGGTCCAGTTCCTGAGTGGATAAAGAAAGAGTTCAGTGCAGGCGAATATCCTGAGTGGTTCTTTGGAGAGGAGAAGGGTTTGGCATTGCCTCTGTCCGGCATGGGGGCCAGACACTCCATGGGACTGGGGCAGGCAGGAGCCACTCAACAACTAGACTCCCAAGACACCCCATCTTCTCCATCCACGGCTCGGCCCAGGGCCAAGCTTTGAGAGCTCAGGGGACAGGACTGTTGTCAGTGGTGGTGCTGGGGGTTAGGTGAGGATGTTGGAACAGGGCCTCTGGCTGAGAGGGGCAAGCGGCCTCTCCTCTGTTGGCCCCTCAGCAACTCACTGCCCCTGTTTGGGCCTCTGTCTCCCCATCAGGGAAATGGAGGTATGGTGATTGTGTGGTGATTGTGTGGTGCAGGCCTCACATGGGGGTGATGATGTAAGAGGGAGGAAAAGAATGTGGGAGCTTTCTGCCTGCTCCACCTGGAGGGGTGAGGGCCAGAACAATGATGACAGTCATGCGACAGTGAGTCCTCAGGAGATCCTGTGGGGTAGCTGGAGTTCTCACGCTTTCTAGATGAGGAAACAGGCTCGGGGAGGCCAGGCCAAAAGCCCGAGCTCACACCCAGAGTGAGAGTTGGAGCTGGGCTTGTTCTGGAATCACAAGACCTTGCAGGATGGAGTGGCATTGGTTCCAGTTCACTCGAGTCAGATGTTCAGGGTCAGAGGCCAGTGGTGCTCGAGAGAAATGGGGTGAGGGGAGTATGGTCTCGCTGACACTGTCCTCGACTCTGGCAGGAGGGGCCCTCCACGTTTGCCCCCCGGAGAGCAACCCCCAGAGAGTGCAGGAGAAGCAGCAGCAGCAGCAGGTGAGTGTGCCTGTGGGGGAGGGGCTCTGCCTTCCCAACCGGAGGCCTCAAATCAAGAGAGGAGGTCCTTTCCTCCTGGTGCCACAGTGTCTGAATCTCCCAGTAGAAGTGACCAGGAGGGGGGCCTGGAAGAGCTGGTGCAGGATGGGTTGTTGTGGGGAGGGCCAGGGACCGCATAGCCTGCGATTTGCCAGAAGCCGGCCCTGGGAGGTGAGGAGGAGGAGTGTGGTGTTCTTGGGGTGTGAAGGGAGGAAGAATTGAGGGGAGGCTGCTAAGAGTCCTAGGCTGCTCCCTGTGGGAACCCTGGGGTGGGCCAGGAGGCTGAGGGTGAGGACTTTTCAGGGGAGGGTCTGCAGGGGGCCGACTTGAGAGCAAGGGCTCATCCCACCCGCACCCCGATGTCACAGGGTGTTGTCCCCTATCTTGGCACTTTCCTCGGTGACCTGCAGATGCTGCACCTGGAGATGGGTGATTATCTCGAAGTGGATGAATCTGAGGACCAGGCAGGAAGGATCAGGATCCTGAGCCTGGGGATGCGTGAGCCCCCGAACTGAGCTCTGAGCTCTCAGCACTTGGCACATCTCCTCTCATGAGAGCCTCACAGCCGCCCCTGGGAGCTGGGGCATCAGGCCCATCTTAGGGATGAGTGAACAGAGGCTCCGCCTGAGACATCCATTCTCGTTCCTCAGGCTGGGGAAGCTCAGAGCTGCCTGATGGCACAGCTGCGTGAGGTTTTATCTGAGCTGGACTCTGCCTGTCCCTCCCATGCTGCCCGTGGAGGGAGAGAGAAGTTGGGACCCCCAAGTCAGGCAGCACATAAGTGGCTGAGCAGTCCCCTCTGCCTGAGGCCTCAGCCTCCAAGTCTGTCATCAGAGAGGGTTGTGCTGCCAGGTCCCTCAGCCTCCCCCCATGTCCTACTACTCTGGAGCCCAGAGCCCATCCTAGGTCCAAGTCTTGTTTTCTGTGCATGCCCCGCCCCCTCTGGGGACCTGGCAGTAGTGCCACATGAGAAGGGCAGGGCATAGGGGGCTAGTCAGTCTAGGGGTCTCTGTCTGATGGACTCTGGCTGTCTGCCTTCCAGGGGAATGAGATCAACCTTGAGAAGAGGACTGAGGAGCAGCTGTGGCACTCCCTGCAGGGGAGGGGAAGGAGGTGGAAATCAGAAACCCTCTGGGGAGAACAGTTTCTGGCTCCACCCCTTGTATCTTACATTGAGTGGAAGATTTTGGTAGAAGTCGAGACCCATCCAGTTGGCGCGTGGGTTGAGGGGAGGATGGCATCAAGGAAAACTTCCTGGAGGAGGGGCTGATTATTCCCATTCTGAGAACAGGTAGATCCTGGATGGAACTGGAGGGAAGGAGCGTTCCCAGGACTGGTCCTCTGCCCCAGTCCTCACCCCCCACAAGGCCCCTGCAGCATCCCCCACCCAGGCCCTGTCTGCATCTTCTCCTTCGCTCTGGTCCCAGGAATACCGAGTCATGAGGGAGATCCTGCTGCTCCAGGTCGCTGCAAAGAATTATAACAAGACCCCAAGGAGTGATTTGGGGCCTGGTTCCAGGACATGGAGCTGCTCAACGAGAATGAGTGAGGCCGGGCAGGAGTTGGGTGAGGGCAGGGGTGGATTCTCCCTGTTGGCCAGTCCAGAGAGCCTGTCTCAGTGGCCCCCTGGTCAGCCCCAGGCCTTATGGCATGGCGACCTCTGGGACACCCAGACCCCAACTGCTGAGGTTTCTTTTGACCAAATTTTAGGAACTTTTAGTTTTCTAGTTGAATCTCTGGAATTGCATCAGCTGTAAGTGGGGAAACCAATGTAAAAAGATCAAAACATGCATGTTGAGAGGACAAGGCCCGAGGAAGATCATTTGAAAATGGACTAAAGGCAGGCAGGACTTTCCCTCCTGAGACCCCTCTAGGGGCTCCGTGTTCACCCGTAACCTAGATTTGAATCCTGCTGGGATCCTTGTACAGGACTCTGAATTCCTTTTCCTGCTTGATTTGTATCCAGGAGGAACGATTTCTGATGCAGCTTTTAAGGCTACTGTTGGGCCTTGTTACATAAACATGACTGCTCCCTGTGAACTAGGATTCTCAGCACCCCTGCCTTCCTTATGCAATTCCCTTTAGGGCAGAAATTCCCTAGAAGGCCCCAGGCCTCCTCCCTGGCTTGGCCTGATGGATCCCGAGTGAGCTCTGCTTTCCCAGGATAAGGGACCGTAATCCTGGCCAGTCAGTGACCCCACATTGTCCCTTGCTGTCCAAGGTGAATTCTGAGCTCGTGTCCTTCTGAGGTCCAAGGTCTTGGGCAATCCTCCAGTTTACACACTCAGTGTTGGTGTTCTGAACTCGTCCAAATGGGGTAATTGGGCCCAAGTCATTAAAGTGTGTCACCCCTGGGTGGCTGTGTTTTTTTCCCCAGTCTTGTGCTGTGGTTACATTACAACCAGCTGCTGGGGTGTGAACCCTGTTTGGAGCTTTGAAAGATGAGGCATGACAGGGGTGTTGGGAGGTCCAGCAAGGAATGCCACGGAACTGATGATCCATGGTCGTGCATGAACACAGCCTTACCAATTAAAATACTGAAATGCTCCCCATCTGGTGGTGAATAGACACTGCTCTGAGCTCACACCAAGAACCCGACGCATGACTAGCAGCTTTCAAAGGGTTACCAAGTGGCATTTTGAACCTCTTCCTTTGGGAACACCCTGTAAGACAAGGGCCAGATGAATCGCTTGGCACTTGTGTGTTATCGCCTCCTTTCTGATGGCTGCAAGTGTCACCCAGACACACAGGCTGGACTCTGCCAGGGAAGCCTTCTCAGGACAGCCAGAAGCTGAGGATGAATTCAGGTTCCCGGCATCCCAGGCCCTTCCTGACATGGCACAGCCACCCAGGAAAGTGATTTGGTAATGGAAAGACTGGGAAGGCCGTACTTTCCCTCCAAAGAGAAAGAGAAGTGCCAACAGTGAAAGCTTGATCCCTCAAATAGACAATGAAATCCCAACAAGCAGTGGGTTCTTGTCAGATTACTGACGCTGAAAAGGCCTCTTTTGATAATAGCACGATCCCCCAGCTGCCATGTCCATCTTCATGAATCAAATTTCCAACACTATGGATCTAAAAAACTGAGGGAAATCTGGTATTTCCTTAGATGCAACACTGAATTAGCATGCAACAAAGAACATAAAAATGGAGACCTAGAAGTAAATACCTAATTTGAGTAGATAGGCATCCAAGTGCTTTTGAAACAATATTTTGGAATCTATTGGAATATTACACAAAAAGAATAATCCACTTTTAGTACGTTTTACTGTGACTGTGAGGGGAAAAACTGAATCATCCCGTGACGTTGGTAACTCGCTGCTGACTTGAAAGTAAAAATAAATGATGTACATAGTAAAAGAAAATGAGAGAACAGCATGAAAAAAGAAGATCTTTCTCTCCTCACCTGAAACTCAACCTCTCACCTCAGAAAGAAACCGCTGTCTATATTTTCTATGTCACACAGCAGAGTTTAATAAAAGAAACGTATTGGTATGTTTTAAAGTTTCAAGAGCTCAAAGCAAGGAAGCATTAGGGACGCACCCATGAGACCTCACTGAGGTGCCTGCTCCATTTCATCTGCTGTCAGGACGTCCTTCTTGGCCCTTCGTTTTCTCTGCCTTGGTAGCAAGTCTGTCCGCCATCAGTGCTACCACCAGTCTCTCTCTTGTGCTCCTCACTGCCCTTTCCTCCTTCCTGATACCTTCCACAGTCACCAGAAATTGTTGGCAGTGAAGCTGTGGAATGCCCAGATCAGCTCCTGGAATCATCTCTGTCAAATCTGAAGACTGGCAGGAGTGGGCATGGGACCTGGAGTGCAGACCACCTGCGAGCACACCTGGCAGGGATTAACCTGTGTGACTAGGTGCAAGTTTTTGCAACGCTTTGGCAAGATTGAAAGGACTTACCAGTTGTCCTGCACTGCTGCAGGCCTGGAGTCCTTGCGGTCTCTCGGGCCAGCAGACCTGGTGGGGCTGGTCCAAGGTGTCCTCCCAGAGACCCGTCACTGCTAGGATGGGATGGGATTCTAGTAACCCATCCCTTGACTATGTCACTGGACATCCTAAAAGGGATGGAGGTGCTTAAACCAGGCTTTGGTTTGGACTGGTTCCCACAGTCACGCTGCTTCCTCTGTGAAGACATGACTATCATCCTTCTTTTCCTCTTACCCTACAAAAATAAATCATGAAATTGGGTCAAATGACAAAGGAAGCCTGCCATTTTAGGACAATTATCATGGCTGTTTTGTACTTCCACCCTCCCTCTATCCTCTGGGGATCTGACCTGTGTCCTGGGATGTCATAAGGCAGATTTGCATCAAGAACAGAAAGCTCCAGGTCAAAACTCAAGGCTACTCCAGATCATTTCTCTCCCTCCATCCTGTTAACACCCCCTCCTTGTTTGAGTGTGTTTCTATTCCTTTCTTATCCTTGTCACTCTCAACTGTACAATTCCTGGCACTCCCTCTCAGGACAGTCGGTCCCCAATCTTTTACTAAATCCCAAATCCCACCATTTCTGTGTTTTCTGACTACTCATTTGCTTAATCCATTGACCACTCGGTGTTCATAGAAGTCAAATCAATAGTGACATTGTCAACCAGCCCTTGTTAGCGACTTACTCCCACATCCCAGATGTTCACATAATCCAAATGGTTATGTTCAAAGTAAATAATTCAGAAAACATATTCACTCACCACAAATTCCTGATATCTAATACTTTTATTCAAACACTCATACAGTGGATACCTGTCCCTCAAGATAAGAAGTAATGCCAGATCACCGATCCTCACCTTAATTTCCTCCTACCCCTATCAATCCTGGATTCCATGGACTATGAACTCAATAATTTCCTTGGAATAATAAAAAATTCATTACCACTCATTTATGTTGTAAACCTCCAAACCCAGAAGATCCCGATTATCTGCCATGCCGCAGCTACTGCTGGTCTTATAACAAGCTGAAGAAAAAGCAGGAAACATGATCTTTTGGTACCACTGTAATTACAAAACCATCTGCATCAACTGGGAAGCACTCATAATGCCTGAAAATTTTGTTCTCTTTTTTTGTGTTGGGTCAATAACAAAAAGAAAATTCAATTAAAAAATGGACAAGGGACCAGAATAGACTTTTTCCAAAGAAGACATACAAGTGGCCAATAGGTGTATGAAAAGGTGTTTGACATCACTAATCAGGGAATGCAAATCAAAACCACAATGAGCTATCACTTCACACCTGTTAAGATGGCGATTATCAAATAAACTAAAGGTGGCAAATGTTGGTGAGGATGTGGAGAAAAGAAACCCTTGTGAGAATGTAAACTAGTACAGCCATTATGGAAAACAGTATGGAGCTTCCTCCAAAAATGAAAACTAACATATGATCCAGCAATCCCACTTCTAGTATATACCCACAGCAATTGAAATCAGGGTCTCAGCGAGATACCTGCTCTCTAATGTTCATTGCAGCTAATTTACAATAGCCAAGACACTGAAGTAACCTAAATGTCACTGACGGATGAAAGGATAAAGAAATGGAATATTAGTCAACCTTGAAAAAAAGCAATTCCTGCCATTTTTGACAACATGGATGGACCTGGTAGACATTATGCTAAGTGAAATAAGGCAGACAGAGAAAGGCAAATACTTATATGTGGAATCTAAAATAGTTAAACGCATACAAGCAGAGATTAGAATGGTGGTTGCCAGGGGATGGGAGGATGGAGAATTTGGGATCTGACGGTCAAAGTATACAAAGTTTCAGTTAGCAAGATAAATAAGTTCTGGAGGTGTAGGCTACGGCATAGTGTCTACAGGTAACAAGACTGTATTGCATACATCACATTTGCTAATACAGTAGATATTAAGAGTTCTTACCACAGAATAATAGTAATAAAGGAGGTGAGAGAAAACTTTGGGAATTGATGGATATGTTTGTGGCCTTGATGGTGGTGACAGTCTCAAGGGTGTATAATTATGTCCAAATTCATCAAGCTGTATATGAAAAAGTATGACATCATCGTTGATTCTTCTGCATCTTGAAATATGCCAAGTTCTCATCACATGAGAAAATTTTGTAATTATATATGGGGACAGATGTTAACTGGACTTATTGTGCTGATCATTTCAACATATATTCAAACACTGAATCATTAAGTTGTACCTCTGAAACTAATATAATGTTGTATGTCAACTTTACCTCAATTAAAAAAACACAACAGACAAAATGATTTGAATATTGTAAATGAGTTCAGTGAATCCCTGAAACTGCCCCATTCCCATATGGGAGTTACAGGAAGCAGAGAGGGTGAAGGAAGTTGGAAGAAAGTTGTACAAAACACTATTCAAATTAAAATCATTTGAGTTGCTATCAGCTCCTTGTGGCAGAGTTCTGTGAGCCCTGATCTTCTTTCACATTTATCTTGGAAAAGTATACTTTCAGACCCAACCCATGATAGTTCATCATTTGCTCTAATACGAAAATCTCAATAAATAAAACCAAAAGCATCCCTTATGTATGAATAAAGTTAGTGAACTTTACAGAGAAAAGAGCATATTTGCACAATCTCAATAAAGGAAACAGAAGAACTGAATGATGATCGAGTCTCAGTCAAGCTTCTCTTTGAAAGCCAGTGAAACCAGGATATCTTTTCAAGGATGTGTGTAGAGCTGTCAGCCTTGGAAGATAGAAATAGTGGCCTCCTCTGGAACAAAGGGCAGGCTTGCTTACTGCCCAATATAATAGAAATAACACCCCTCCCTGGGGCAAAGGTCAGCAGACTTCCTGTCCATTATCAAAGATTTGAGTTCCTTAAGCTCTGAGCTCTTGCAACCCTCTGCATGTCAGCTGGCTCACTGTGTATCACCCTGTAGGAAGTGGGATTTAGTGAACCAGTGCAAATGCTGATACTCAGGCCACTGTTATTGCTGTGTCGTTAAGTCCTTTGTCTCTGACCCATGGGTCTAGTTTCTTTTGCCAGCATCTATAAAACCATGGTAGGCTGACTTATTAGCTTGCAGGTAAGGTAAAATATCATACCTTTCACGGTTCCTGACAAGCCCTTAATGTAACCAGTACTCTTAGGAACAGAGAGGTATCCAGAACAATATGTATGGATATTCTTCATCGAAGACTTCATACAACCAAAACTTTAATAAGTCTCTCTGATCTCTTTTATTTCTACCCCAAGTAGAAGGAGAGGCACCAAACTATTACAGACCTAGGGCTTGTGCAAGCCACCTGGAGACCTAGTGACCAGAAACTTCTCATGAGGAGCAAAGACAGATGGGCATATTTCCAAAATGGACCCATATGCCTCCTTATCATCCAAAAGACAGTACATTATCTTAATTTATGATGATTTCATTCATTAAAATCTTGTGATGGGCCAAAGATACATATCTAAGAGGAGTGAGACACATGGCAGTTGTAAGCAGATTAACACATTTGGTGAATATCAAACTCTGAACTAAACTTAGTGTTCTAATCAATTATAAGGTATGACAAATTTAATTAGGTCAATTAAATGATATTTAATGGTATGCCTGAATATTACTCTGCAATAATGAACAAGAAACTCATGTAAATAACTATAATTGGTCTTACTTTAAAATATGATAGTCAAGACTGTTTGAGATAAGCTGGAGAGAAGGAAGGGGGGAAATAGATAAAAGTTAGCTGCTCTGAAACCACTCTCAAGACCCCTGGATCTACATGTAACCCAGGAGATCGAGGCAGATGGCTGTGTGCCTAGATCCTCCTGCACTGTGGTTCTCAGGGATGTCACGGGGCTGAAGCAGCTTCCTGAATCGTGTTTACACATCCATGTGTACAATACCCCTGACCATGGGGATGAAACACCATTCAATCATCACTTACACCCCTCTAATTAACAATTAGATTTCAGAATCGTTGTATCATTACATGATAATTTATTCTTCAAACCTGTAGGATGCCGAGCTAAAAGAAAATCAAATTTCAATGGCTTCTTTTCTTTGAAGGACCAAGATGTTCTTTCACACTTGGAATCCGGATTAGAGGATAAATCCATCAAATCAATGGAAACAAGTTAAGAAATGGACAGAGGGATATTTCATTCATATATACACAGTTTGCACTGTGGCAAAAATAGAGTTATATTTTAAAAAATTAGAATTTTTTGAAATTTTATACATATTACTGACTTTGTTCTGCTTATACTCCCTTTGGTTTACCAAATCAAACTCACTCTTTAATGGGCATCTAGCATTGAGTGCTAATAACAGCAGCTTTTTTAAATTCTTATTTTTCCCAGGTCAAACACCAAGGGTAGAGGTCTTCAAGAGATCAAGTCTAATCTACCTACGGGTGTGGCAGGCTTACCTATGGATGTTCAAGCCAGACATTGCCAGAAGAACTACATCTCTTCACCCATAGGTGAGTTTTTACTAGTAATCACAGAAACTTAAGGATATCAAAGGAAATTTTTTATTAAGAACCCAAGTTATAGATTCCTCTCTTAGGTTCATTACTTTGAATTTTTGACTCAAATCATATATATCAATTGGACCATGTTCAATTCTATGATCTTTAGAAGATGCAGCCTACAGCTGAAGAGAAACAGATACAACACCAATATCTTATCCTCTCTAGCCAAACTGAGAGCCCCTGGAGTCAGCAGTTTTCAAGAAAAGAAGAAGTTATCCGTCTTTGGAAGAGAGACAGTAGAGGCTACTCAAACATTCAACTTTAAATTGTTAACATGACTTGTTAGAATGTGATGGAGCACACTTTCTAAGTTTCATGATTTTTCTCCACAATATTGAGATGGATGACCTTGAAGTCCAGTTTCCCCATAAATGTATTTATTCAATGATAAAATTAATTTCCCTATAATTACCATGAAAATCTTATGTCATAGTCTCTGACTAAAAGGAAACAAAGCAAATTGAGCAGTTGAATAGCAGTGTAATTAATTCCATACAAGGATCTTACTGCAACATTATGTATAATAGTGAAACTGGATGTAATCCCATTTCTATCAAAGAAGAAGTAAACAGATTATGGTATTCCTGTTCTTTGGAATACCTCTAAAACATCTAACATGGTAAGTTAGAATGATGTGCACTGATAAGGGGAGACGTCTTTGATATATGATTTGGGAAACAGCAAATTGCAAAACGATGTAGTTATGTAATTTATGTTAAAAAACTTTATGTGTATTTATAAATTCATAGGAAATTTCCAGAAGAATAAAGCCCACCCTGTTAACAGTAGTGGGTTCTGAGTAGGGGAGTGAGTTTTCAGGGAAGGGGATGAAAGGGGTGGGTTTCACTTTATACAGATCTGTGTACTGTGACTTTTTTTACAATATGTATTTCTTTCATAATTAGAAAAATGAATGATGTGACCATTTGGTGCAGGACAACAGCATTATGTTCACCAGTCTCTGTACTGTATGTTACTGCACAGCACGGACTGTAGGAAAAAGCCCAGAGGAGCAATGAAGACAAAGAAGACACGACACCTGCAAAAAGTCAGTGGAGTATTTCTACACAACAATCCTTCCAGGTGAGTGACGGTCAGTATCTTCCACTGCTCCAGCTCTCGCAAGAAACCTAGTACCTTCCCAGGGTAAGCTGGAGGACCTCGTCCCACTAGTCCACTCCCCGCCCAGGGCCTGTTTGTGCAGGGTGACTGCCATCAAGCAGACAATGGACTCAGGATGGGGCCTGTGTCTTTGGGGAGGCTGGTAGAGAGGCACAAAGTCGAACACCAGCTAAGGGCACACACCTGAGAGGTGGAGTTCCAGGTGGAGACTCAAAATGTACCAAGAAACTGCGTGAAGGAAGCTACTCGACCTCCCTGAGCCTCAGTGTCCCCCCCTGTAAAATGGGAATCACAGGCCTACTTCACAGAGCTGTTGGTGAAGATACATAAAAGTGCCTGTGACAGCCAGTGTCCACATTATTAACAAAGCCGTCTCCGACTTCAGAATAATCGATGAAAAGAATAATGATGAGACCAAAGACGAGATGCCCAGCTTCATAACAGCCCCAGCAGCATGAGAGTGAGAGGAGCTCCGAGTAAGTAGGGTTCTTCACAGCTCCACTGGAGAGGATGAACATGGGCTACACCAGGATAAGCGGCTGTTGTACAGTGACTCGTGTAGTGAGGGTGGGTCCCTAAAGACACTGTGAAATACAGTTACACACAGTGGCTCCTAGGAAACAACTAAAAGCAATCAACGCAGCAGATAGGAATAGGAAGGCGGCGAGCAGAGGAGGGTCAGAGCCACAAAATCTGAAGGAAGACACTGAACCACAAGAGCCCAGCTTTGTCAACAGCTGCTGTGGTTGCACCAGGAGATCAAACGTCTGAGACAGTCATTGTGGGGACTGCTGGGAGCACAGTGGTCACTGCGGCCACACCCCAACAGCAGTGCTTCGGAGCACACACAGCCTGAGACTTTCCTCTCCATTAATCCTTGTTTTAAGATGATGAGGGCCGGCCCCGTGGCTTAGCGGTTAAGTGCTTGCGCTCCTCTGCTGGTGGCCCGGGTTCGGATCCTGGGCGCTAACCAACACACTGTTTCTCCAGCCATGCTGAGGTGGCGTCCCACATACAGCAACTAGAAGGATGTGCAGCTATGACATACAACTATCCACTGGGGCTTTGGGGGGAAAATAAATAAATAAATAAAATCTTTAAAAAAAAAAAAAGGGCCAGCCCCGTGGCTTAGCAGTTGGGTGCGCGCACTCTGCTGCTGGCAGCCCGGGTTCGGATCCCGGGCACGCACCACTTCTCCAGCCATGCTGAGGCCGCGTCCCACATACAGCAGCTAGAAGGATGTGCAGCTATGACATACAACTATCTACTGGGGCTTTGGGGGGAAAAATAAATAAATAAAATCTAAAAAAATAAAATAAAATAAGATGATGAATATCCTCATGTTACAATGTCTCTTTCCAACCCTTGTGGACGAGTGTAATCAGAACCCCCTGAAGAAGGCACAGGCCAGAATAGGATGGAACACTGGGGACTGGGAGAGTGACGCTGCACCTGACCACACAGACTATCACCCGGGCCTATTGAACACGAGAGAAGAACCCAAGGATGTGGTCTAATGAGAATTCTCCATCTTGCCACATTCAGAGACACTACAGAGTTTCTCTTCCGTTCTTTACAAAAATGTCAAAGAATTCATGTGTCATTAATTCATAAAGGGGCAAATTCTTGACAAAGTGACAGAGGTTTTTCAGTTGTTTTGATAATATCCCACATTCAGGAATCAGAAATGTAACCTATTGGGATGTGTAATATAAACAAGGACTTTTTTTGATGTAGATCAACGCCCAGATTTTTAGAGATGACATAAATCATGAAAGCTGCTAACCGTTCCTCCACAGGTTTCAATAAGACTTTTAAGTTAATTTACCAATCTCAGGAAAAAAGAATTTGGCAATTCATGTTTTTTGTTTCTGCATTCAAGCGTACAGTACAGGCAAGAGAATGAGCAGAAAAAAATTAACAAGAAGGTCTTGTGCCTGCCCGGTGGCTTAGCGGTTAAGTGTGCACGCTCTGCTATTGGTGGCCCGGGTTCGGATCCGGGCACACACCGATGCACCGCTTGTCCGGCCATGCTGAGGCCACGTCCCACATACAGCAACTAGAAGGATGTGCAACTATGACATACAACTATCTACTGGGGCTTTGGGGAAAAAAAAGGAGGAGGATTGGCAATAGATGTTAGCTCAGAGCCGGTCTTTCTCAGCAAAAAGAGGAAGATTAGCATGGATGTTAACTCAGGGCTGATCTTCCTCAAAAAACAAAAGAAAAGAACAAGGTCTGGTTGCATTTCATCTTTTGCAAATAAGCAGGATATTTTATGCTCTGTTCCTTTCACTACTCTAAACAATTTTTAAAGAATATGGTACATCTGACTATCCCTAGGCGTATTTATCCTGGAACCTTGCCAGAATCCAAAGCAGAGATGTTAAAGCTGATGGGTTTCAAATGCTTCCCAAGTGCTGTCTACCTTGAACATCCCTCTCCCAAAGCTGGACCACCAGTCTCTTCCTGAGGGATCAGAGTCGTCACCCGTGTCCCTGAGAGACTGGCCACTCAGGCCTGAGCTGAGATTAGGCTATCAATCTAAATGGCAAAATGCTTAAGCTATTTTCGTCGTAAGGATGCTGTTTCAGAGGCCCCTGCACTGGAAGGTGTTGGTGAAAATGTTCTATTAGATACTTGTCTGGGAATTGGGTTGTTCTCCTCTGCTCTTAGCGGATCCTGGGGAAACCAATGATTAACCTCACGGATGCCTCAACTTCCACTTCTGTGAAAAAGGCAAGCAACAGCCACTGTTACTACCCTGCAAAGCTCTTAAGTTGTGCTTGCAAGAGGGGCCACAAGGGCCAATTTCTCCCAAAAGCTGATGAAATGATGGCACTTTGGCTGGAGAAGGCAGAGGGCAGCAGGCAGAGGAAAGTTTCTGGGATGTCAAACCAGTTCCCATAAGCACTTTAGAGAAACACCTGGCCCTGGACTAGGTAGGAGGCTGTGGCAAGACCCACAGACATGCAGGTGGGAGGAGGAATCAAGCAACGGAGGGAGGCGGTGTGGAATAGACATGAGTCCGTCTTCAATTTTGGACAAAAGCAGTTGCACGATGCAGGCCCGCGGCTGCCCATGCAGCCGCCACACCCTCCTAAATCCTTGGTCCCTCTTGTCCTGTCACATCCCTCTGAGACTCAGTCCAAGTGGAGCAGGTGCAGGACCACAGTGCAGAGCACACCTCCTTGCTCCTCCCCTCAGGGCTAGGCACCGCCCCGTGCCCAGAGCATCGTGGGAGTTGTAGTCCTGTAGTCTTGCAAGCTTCCAGCCTGGAGCGGTGAGACACAAATCTCCCAGCATGCACAGCTAGGGGCCCCAACTCCCTCCTTGTCCCTCCACCCCTGGGCCCCACTCCTCTCCTTGTCCACCCCACCCTCTATCATGCCTCTTCTCTCTACCACGCCCACCCTCCATGCCCTGCCCACCACCTGGAGTATGCGCAGTGTGGTTGGGCTGCATCCCTTGAGGCCGGTACTCAGGTAGGGGTGGGGCTCACCAGCCTGGCTGTTGCTGAGGATGCTTGCAGCCCTCCTTGAAGCTCCCTGGCCAGTATTTGAAATGTAAATTCAATATCTAAAATGGAAATACCGGGTGACTGGGATCCTGGAATTTGCCTTTTCAAGGCCACTTGTCCTGCTATCCCCTCCATCCCTCCAGGCTGCCATGATCCTCCCTCTGGACCCTGTGGTCAGGTTCGCTGCAGAGATCCTCCCTTTGGACCCCGCCTGCCTGAAGGGCCCATACCTTGGTCAGGCATTTTAGAAGGACTGCCGTGAGCCATGTCATAAAAAGGAGAAAACATCACAGTGGACAGCCCCAATTCCTGCATATACAGATGGGAAACTTAGATGCACTGGTAAGTGACTCCTAAGCCACTTCAGGGGACCACACGCACACCCCTTCTCCAACGCTGCACACAGGCTTGTTCACTGGACTTCTTTATCCCAGTGTGGACCTCGTGGCCTCATTAACACAGGCAACAGCACTGAAACTTCCCGTTGGTCCTTCCCACAATGTCAGGGAAGTTTTTGTAGGAAGGTAATATTCAATTTCTGCTCTACTATAGGGCTGGCTCCTTGGCAACCAGTTTTAATATCCCTTTTTAAATATACCCTCAGAATCACAAAATAATTAAGCAAAATAATTTGT
Organism: Diceros bicornis minor; assembly: GCF_020826845.1. Lineage (NCBI taxonomy): Eukaryota > Metazoa > Chordata > Mammalia > Perissodactyla > Rhinocerotidae > Diceros > Diceros bicornis. The sequence continues at coordinate 2,089,362 of NC_080763.1, read as the reverse complement.
TGCTGTTGGGGGTTGTGGTGATAACTCTCTGAAGTCGTTTTTCCATTTAGCTACTCTGACTCCAAATACTACAGCACCACGTGCTTCTCAGACTGGTGGATGCACAGCTCCACTTCTTTGCAGAGAGGATGCACAACAGCAGAATATCCGTGGCCCGACTTTCTGGAGCATCAGTATTACTACAAGATTTGGAAGAAGCAAAGTTAGGTCATTTCCATGGTAAGGAATTAAAAACTTAAAACTAAGATGAGGTGGGAAAGTCATATACCATTAATATTTGTCAGTAATCTGTGTCTGAAATGTGAGACTTTCTCTGAGAAAGAACTCTGAGACCCTATTTCCCATTGTTTTAAATAGGAAAAATTAGAAGGCATAGCAAATCTATCGAAAAATCCTTCCAATTTCCTAAGTCACGATATGGCACCTAGACAGAAGTTATGAACATCATTGCTCCTCGTTTTCTTCCTCATTCAACCCAGTCCCACAGGTCTTGAGTGATTGCTGTGAACACTGCACTGTGCTAGATGTCAAGGCCTTGGTGAGCATCATTATGGGGGTGGACGTTGATGGAAAAAGATTGCATCATAAAAACTCAAAGCCATGCCACTTGCCAAATTGAGGCAAAAATGGAAAGACCTAGGGCACCAAGGAAGGGTGAGGGCATTAATCGATACTTGGGAGTATTAAAATCCATCTAATGGTGTCATGAGTGAATGTGTTCCACTTTAAAACAAAACACAGCTGTTGTTCTCAGATATTGAGTTTATCTTTGTGCAAATATGCAGGATTTAAAGTGTTTATTGATGTATAACATTCATACAGAAATATATGCAGAGGTCATCCATGTAAACCTCAAAGAATTATTACAAAGTGAACACACTTGTGTGACCAAGAACTAGCACCAGCTTCATTCAGGCCCGACAATCCCTTTCTCCCTCCTTCCTCCCCAAAGGTAACCAATATCTTACCAGCAAACACTGTATATCGAGTTTGTCTTCTTATACAAGTGTTTTAGTACAGGACAATTTAAACAATATACAAAATAAACAAAAAAGCATAGTAGGCCCGTCACCCAACTTCGACAACTACTAATCATCTGCCATTTTTGTTTTATCTAGACTCCATCCCATTCTCACCTCACTTTATTATTCTTTTAGTCCTTTTTGTGTGTGGGGGGGTAAGATGTACACACACTGAAAGGCACAAATCTCAATCGTACAGTTTTAGCAAATAAACATGCCCATATAACCTTCACCCCTTTAAGAATAATGTATTTCCTTCACCCCCAGAAAACTCCTTCCTGTTCCTTCCCAGGCAATTTTTTCCTTCCCCCGAGGCAACCACTGATCTGTTTTTTTCACCATATGTTCATCTTGGCAGAAATCAGCCCACGTGTATTGTTTTCTGTCTAGCTTGCATCCCTCAGCACGAGGTAGATGAGACTGTCGGGGGAAGAGGGCTAATCTCCCTCTGCCCTTCCCCTTAAGGTTCTTCTGGCTGGCCAAATAATCAACAAGACAGGTTAGCAGGAGAAAATAATACCAAGTTTAATAACATGTATACATGGGAGAAAGCAGGGACACTGCGTTTCTCAACACAATAGCAGAAATTCTCGTCTTAAATATCATTTTCAGCCAATGACAAAGGAGGATTTTGGGGGTGGGGGAGTCAATTACAGGAGATTACCACTAAAGCACAGTAAACAAGAGTAAGGTTTATTATACAGCCCCAAGGCCTCATCTTCCACATTGATAAGTTACTAGAAATGAGCTCACCCCCCCTCTCTTCTCCAAACAGAGAGGGAGATACCTTTACAAATGGAGATTTCCCTTATAAATGTAAATGATTGTCTGGCAACTCCTCGCAGGGCCATCCAAAGAATGTGGCCAGAGAGACAGGACTCCTGATAAGATGGGCTTGTTGGTGCCTTTTCTATTGTAACCTCTATCCTAAATTATCTTTTATAGCAGTCATGATAATAACCCCTTCCTAAAACAGATTTTTTTTGGTTTTAAATTTTTTAGGCAGTTTGGGAGGGGAAACTCAAATATTTTTCCTGAGCTCTCTGAGTCCTTATTGTCTTCAGCTCGAAATAATCCGCATACCAGAGTGGTGCTTCCTGGGGCAGCTTGCCCTGAGCACCATCAGTTCCCTCCTCTGAAACTTCCCTAGAAGTTTCACATATTAAAAGCTGAGCTGGTGACTGTGGAGAGAGAAATCGTGTTAGTACCCGGGTGATAAGAAGTCTGCAAAGAGAGAAAAGAACATAGATTAGAATGAGGATGAACAAGCAGAAAAGAACAAATCGGAGCACATTTCCCCACACTCCATTAAACCAGTCCCCCAATCCTGGAAACAAGTCAGTCCAATAAAATGTGTGAGCTTCGTTTATCTGATGAAAAATGTCAATCTTCTCTTTTAATAGATTTAAGTTAGATATTACTTGACCTGTTTGATTCACATAAAAACAACATTTTTCTCCAATGATTGCGCATGCTCCTCCTTGCTGGGCAGTGAGTACGTTCAGAGCACGACGATTTTGGAGCACCACAGATGCTAGGCTGTTAATCTCTGACTGGAGTATGTTTAAGGTTTGCATGGTGGTGTTGAACTCTTGTTCCATTACCATAGAGAGATTTAATATTGCTTTCTCCAACTCATAATCTCCAAAGCCGGGGAATAGGACTCTCAAGGCTGAAAAGAACTTGGAGTTGTGATACACAAGTGGATTTTCCACGATTTCTCGACTGGCACATTTATGTGGCACAATCTTATGAACAAACGAACCCAAGTTTGTAATTTGGCTAGCATTTAAGGTGGAGTGTTTGGTGACAGAAGGAGCCAGGTATCCAAGTCCGCATCGTCCTGACCAATTAGGTGGGAATCCTTTATACACTTTGTTGCCGCATAAAATGAAAAGACCAGTGTAGTTTAAAGACAAGGTTAGAATTGAGTCTGTAGTTCCCAGGATCTGGACTATTTCATGATCTGTGCCACTTGCACTGTTACTACCTAAATATCTCCATTTCCCATGAACTCCTGTCAGTCTGCGAGAACAGAACAGATTGCGGAATAGCTGGTACAGGAGGCCTGCAGTCTGATTCTGACAGCTATAAAGCCTGGTCTTGTCACCTGACCAGGTGAGTCCAGATTTTTGATCCACCCATATATAGTCTGTGGCATTGGGCAGCTTAACCATGTGGATAGCTGCTATACCCCAAGTTGCACACGGGTGGCTCGTAAGCCATCCAGAGCACTTGGTGATTTGGCAAATGTTTGTGCCAGAGGGAGTAGTGATAGAGTCACTTACAATTCCCTTGAGAGTTCTGAAGATGCCACCTGCGGAATCAAACCACAGAGTTTGACGGCAATATTGTCTCGGTATATCACCCAGGAAAGGTCTAGTGCCATGTTTACTTTCAATGCAGAGGGAAAAACTTTCACTTATTGTTTGTGCTTGGGCAAGGGACAGTCCTTGACCTTCTAAGTAATCTTTTTGGGGCCCAAGTGACTCACCAGGAGAAGAAGCAGAGTGAAGTTTCCCTTCTTGCGGATACCATACTCTGTTACTCGTCCATTTTCCGTACTTAGTCCACCAGGTGTTCATATCAGCAGGAACAAAGACTAGTTCAGGTTCTTTTGCACTATCTAGCTGTTGACATAACCAACAGTCAGATTGATTAGTTAGCATGGCTAGGGCTTGGTAAACTGGCATAAGGGGGTGTTTGGTCTGTGCCCGACCTGTTGAAAAGGAGAGGGTTAGTAAAAGCAAGACACGGATGGGAAAAGAGCCCTTAGCGGAGACTTAGAGAGGGGAAGAGGGGCAGATAGAGACTAGCACTCTCCAGTCAGCTTTCTATTAAATGATTAAAAAAAATATATATATATATATATCCACTAATAGTTTGTGTGTGTGAGTGCGTATATATATAGGGAGTTTTGAAGCAAGGGGGAGGAAATGGGTCAAAGTAGGTTTTTTTGATCCGTGATCTTGGGAAAAGCTGTCTACTTCGTGATGTCGGCTGCTTCTGGGGCCTGGCTTTTGGCCCTCGAAATCCTTAGTTTAAGGTCACCTGTGGGGATTATCTCCCAGTTGTCTTGAGAGCGATGTTCTGGGTCTATTTTGGCGTGGCTCGCATGGATCCAGGAAGATTTTTCCTTTATTTTGATGGCAGTGCAGGTCATCAGTAAGACTTCATAAGGTCCTTCCCAGCGAGGTGACAGTGCGTGTTTTCTTCTAAAGACCTTGATGTACACCCGGTCTCCTGGTCGAAAGGGATGGCAAGGCTTGTCAGAAGGTGGTGGCCATGGCTCTTTTACCTGTTGACGATATGCTTCAAGTATACTAGTTAATTTTTGTATATAACAAGTCATAGCATCAAATTGTTCACTTAAGTTCCCATAATATTCATTTAATCCAGGAATTGAAGGTTTAGAGACGCCAGTAGGCATCGGACGTCCAAAAACTATTTCAAAAGGAGTCAGTCCATGTCTTCTATTTGGAGTATTTTGAATCTTCATAAGGGCCAAGGGCAGAGCCTCTGACCATTTAAGTCCAGTTTCTTGACAGACTTTTCTTAGAGTTCTTTTTATATCTAGATTTTTACGTTCCACTTGCCCTGATGACTGAGGGTGATATGGGGTATGAAATTTTAATGAATACCCCAGAGTTTTTGTAAGCAAGTGGTTTATCTCTGCTGTAAAATGAGTTCTTTGGTCTGATTCAATCTATAAAGGAATGCCAAAGCGAGGAATAACTTAGTTATTAATTTTTTTACCACTGTTGTGGCATCTGTATGTCTGGTCGGATAGCATTCAGTCCATCCACTAAACATGCAGACAATAACCAAACAGTGAGAGTAACCTAAAGCTGAAGGGAAGTCTATAAAATCCATTTGGAGTGCCACAAAAGGCAGCGTGGGCCTGGGAGGACTTCCTGGATCACACTGATTTCTCCCAGAGACTTGGTAAGATTTGCAAGTTGGGCACTGGGAGGGGATTTGGTCAGAAATTTTATGGATGCCAGGGCAAAACCAATTGTCTTTCAGTTCCTTAACTATCCCCCGTTTGCACATATGTCCCACTTGGTGGGAGATAAGTGCAAGCCAAAAAGTCAAAAGAAAAGGAGCTACTGGAAGTCTATTTGGTCCAATGTATAATCTATCTGATAATTGTTTGGCACCCTTTTGTATCTAATTGTCTTTTTCAGATTGTGGGGCATTTGCCTAATAGTTAATAACATCAGTCAGGGATAAAGGCAGATTTAAAAATTGGGTGGAAAACGGATAAGGGGGTCTATAGTGAGCTGCATGTTTAGTAGCTCTGTCAACCCTGTCATTCCCTAAAGATATGACATCAGTCTCTTTAGTATGGGCTGAACAATGAACAATGGCAATTTTTGAAGGAAGGTGAATAGCTTGTAATAAGGCTGCAATTAAGTGTCCATTAGCAATAGGAGTTCTTGCAGAAGATAAGAATCTACAGGATTTTCAAATTGTGTCAACAGCATGGCAGACTCTAAAAGCATATTTGTGTAAACGAAAGAAAAACAAGGTTAATGGTTAGAGCAAATTGTAAACCAGTTTTTGAGTTCAGAGGACAGCCAGTGAAGAAGAATTTTAGATGTCAGCGTCAAAGTATTTTTTGTAGTTTAAAATGTCTCTGATGGTGTCGTCAGGTCATTTCTTAAGTTTATATCAAGTTTATCAGCTTCAGTTTGTAAGGCTTCAGGAAAAAGGGCAGGTTCAGTTTTCAGTGATTTTAAATGAAAATGATGGAAAAAATCAAAAAAGTTAGTTTGGACATCTGTAGCCAGATATTTCAGGAGACTAGAAGAAATCAGGATCTAGTCTAGTCAACAGATATAAAACAAAAACCTCAAAAGACAACAAAACTAGGATCTAATATCTGCAAACTTATACTGAAATAGTTTTTACTGAAATATAATTTTTTTCTCTAAAATCACCCTCATTTTTATTAAGATAGCAAAATTAAAACTAGTTTGCAAAATAAGTCTAGTTCCAATAGAGTTGGCCCAATTATTTACATAAGTACAGCAAGAATAGCAGTTGATCACATAGGCTCTTTATAAGGAATCTCACATTGAACTTTAAAGGTCTCTCGAGGCCAGGAAAGCCAAGCCAAGGATTTTGTCATCAGACTTTGCCTGTAATATCTATAGATTTGGGTGAATTTCTCTATTCTGAGGTTTCTCCAAAATATTTCAAGGTTCCTTGTACCTGCCAGATAAGTGACATTCTTTACTTATCCTGGTAAGTGCTGCTTGGAACATAAAGGTACCAGGCCAATATTTCCACGTGGCTTTATTTCATAAAGTCCAATCTTCATTCCTCAAAAGCTGTATGGTTATATTGCAAATATGATGCTCCAGTCACAACCTTGGTAATAGACCCAGTGTTTCCAATTTTGTCAAAAATATCATTTACTAAATTGCTGTAAGTCATAGCTATCTCGGGAGAAAAGAGAAAAAGTTTTCCTTAAATCTGAAAAAACAAAACATTAAAAATTCAGAAATATTTCAAATGAAAAATCATAAAAATTATAAGCATCCTTATCAGTTTATTCAGTCTTGTGTAATCCATTCTTGATCCCAATCTTTTTGTTAGCAGCTTTATGAAGTTATCAGTCTCTCCATCAGATTTCTATAATTTTTTACCCAGTTCAGTTTTATGATCAGAAAGTTTGTCAGAAACCTGTACAGTTCCAGTGTAAATGTCAGAGTCCTTTCCATGAATTTTTCTGAAGTCGAAACATTTTGCAAAAGCATTAGAGCAAAGAAATAAGTCTGTAAACAACAAGACCTCAAAATGGCAATTGACAAGGAAATTTGGTTAATTTTGTGACATACAACACTTTAAAATAATAATAACCAGAATTATGACTGATAACCAGGACAGATCAGAATTTCAGTAATGTTATATAATTTTAAAACACCTATGCCAATAACATTTGCCCACATAATAGCACCTAAGCAGGCTTATCATCACTTGTCTGACAATGCTTTCCATGTAATTGAACATATTGAATAAGCCTAATAAGTCTAGTATCTTTCCCCTTATAGGAAGAGAGCAAATTTTTTTGAGAAGTTCCAGGGCCCTTTGAAAATTCCCAAAGAAAAAAGTAAAAAAAAAAAGACTTTATTTAAGATATGAATTTTGGTGGAGCTTGTCAAAAATGTAAACAATCAAAGCAAACAGAGCATTAACAGTCCAAAAGCCTTAATAGAGAGACCTCAGTCTTTTGAACGTAGTAAGTTATTTTAACAGTTTTTTTTTTTTTTCTGTCTTTTAGGTAGACTTACTCAAAGGTAAAGAAAAATCTTTTGTAACCTCTTTATTAAGTTTAAGCAAATTATCCTTTTAAGAGACAGAAGACCAAATTTTAATTTTGCACCAGCTTATTTCTGCTATTAAAACTCATTTACTTAATTAAATTCATTTTAATCTTAGCCAACTTGATCATGCATAAAACTCCTTTTCCAGAATTCTTCTTCCACAAACCTTTTATAACTTTCCTTTTACATTCAGAATTTGTCCCATGTCTTTCTTTTCCCTCCTAGTACTTGAGGACAAATTTATCTTTCTTAACCAAACAAAATATTTCCATTCTTTGTACCTTTATACATCTTACTTTCCTTGTACACAGACATATTTTTCTTAATTTTTAGTAGCTTCAATCACATATACTAATTAGGAATTTTACCCCTTAGAAACCTTAATTTGTAAGTAAAAACTAAGTAAACAATTGTAAACTTTTTTTTACATTAGTATCTTGTGGCTTGGAAAATTTATAAACACTTCATAACTTCTAGAAACATGTTACTTTATAGTACAATCTTTTAATAAAACACATGTTTACCAATAGAGCCAAAACACCTTTTAGTTTTCCTGTAATGAAAAGCCAAAAGTAGACAAACGTACATTTAGCAATCAATGTCTAATATCTTATGTTATTTGGAAATGATGATACTCAGTGAATTTTTTATCATAAATTTTAACAAAACTCTAAAGTTTTAAGTCACCAAAAAGAGTTTGGAAGCAGTAACTACCATAACACATAATTATTGTTTAAAGTTCATCCAACATTTATCTTTTTCACAACTATTTACTTGTTCCCAATAATTATTTAGATTGCCTATAAGACTTCATAAGACTTCAGATAAAATTAGCCATCATTTAAATTACTATTTTTGTTAACCAGTTCTGTAATAGAAATAACATCAGTTTTTTCCTACAAAATTTCATGCAATTTTCATCACTTCTTATACCTTTAAACATAATTATCATTAAGATTTTTATCAATAGGTCTTGGTCTTCTAACTTTGGACAAGAGAAGCATTCCCAGTCAGACATTTTAAAACATACTCAGGCAAAGTTGATGTAACCTCTTTGTATAAAATTAGCTCAAACATTCCAACCTTTATAATCTTATCAACACTTACACTTTTACATGTTCTTAATTTAATTGTAACCTGAGTCAAGGTCTTAAGACTAGTCAAATTTTTTTCCTTCCTTTTTCTGGCCTTAATTCTTAGGTACCAATTAAGCAATTATGTGAGAGCTCTCAAAAAATTTTTTTTTCCCCAATTTAGAAGTTTTTCCAATTTAAAGGATCCGTCGTCTGGCCATTGACAAGTAGGATCTTCACTTGTATATTTATTCCAATAGTGACTCGAACCAATAAGCCTTTTTAAGGAAAGAACCGGAGGTAACTTTCCACGCTTAGAATAAATCTTCACCATGGATGCAAGAGGCGTCCCTGGTGAGGGTGCAGATGATGTAGCCCCCATGATCCACAGAATTCACTCCCAAAGATATTCAGAGAAAGTAAAGACCTTCGTTGCACAGGCGGTAAGGATGTCTCCGGTCTCCCACAATAGTGTGAGACGCCTCCAGTCACAGACCCGCTAATCTGTGACACCGGGCGGGCGATACTGGAATGGGATTTTTCCAGCACTAACAAGCAACGAAGGTAAAGACAACAAAAGCCCTTATGGACTGGGCTCTTTATGACAAACTCCCCTGAGAACTTGGCACAGCCGGACAAAGAGACAGTTCGGAACCCCAGTCTACTCGACTGGCCACCAAGGTGCACCCCGGTAAATGCACCTTCCGTATGGTGGAGACCAAGGAGAATATTCTCACTGGTCACAAAGCCAAGTTTTCTCAGGACACAGAACAAGACAGAAGGAAAAACCTCATCCGGTTTTTTTTCTTTGCACAATGACAGCTTTAGTCACGCCTTAGGTCTCTTGGAGCCAGAATAATACCTAGAGGGGGAGGTGCCGCGGGGTTGGGGACTGTGTGCTTTTACAGAGTACCTCGTCGTTGCACGGACATTTTCTTGCAGTTGGCGGGGGACCTGTGTCATCTACCCCGTTCCGTGACCCAACTTATCCTGACACGGGAGTCTTCTGAAAGTGGCGAGCGCCCTAATGGCTCTTAACTGCTCGACCCGCGCCCACTTAAATTTGCGGCCTTTTTGGCTTCCAAGATGCCCTTGGCAATGACCTTCACTTTATGTGCATAAGAACCCACAGCAAAGTTTGTAGACGCCGGTCTGGTGAGACCCGCAAACTCACCAGTCTGTGGGGCCGGCCGGACAGCAGGCTTGTAGGGCCTATGCCTGCGTCCTACCCTATGGTATTTCCTTCTTATGACAAAAGACACAGACAAAAGAGAAAAACAGAGACTATCTCTGGGAGGAAAAGGGATCAAGATCAAAAACCAAGAGTACTCTACCAAATTTAAACCAAGAGTCACTAAAAGCCCAAGAAACTAGTTTCCCAAATATTTTCTCCTGCCAATCTAAATTTAGAAAGAGAAAAAATTCTCACCACTTCCTTCCGCCGGACTCCGCAGATAGAGATTCCGGGAGGCTGACGTGGTAAGAAGTCTTACCTTTTGCCGGCTTTCGTCAGGCGTTCCCGTATCTCATCATCTGCAGTAGTCCAGGGAGAAGGCAGGTCTTCCAGCCAGAGAAGGCAACTTACCAGCCAGTGCTTCTCCTGCCTGGCTCGCCAAAACTGTCGGGGGAAGAGGGCTAATCTCCCTCTGCCCTTTCCCTTAAGGTTCTTCTGGCTGGCCAAATAATCAACAAGACAGGTTAGCAGGAGAAAATAATACCAAGTTTAATAACACGTATACATGGGAGAAAGCAGGGACACTGCGTTTCTCAACACAATAGCAGAAATTCTCGTCTTAAATATCATTTTCAGCCAATGACAAAGGAGGATTTTGGGGGTGGGGGAGTCAATTACAGGAGATTACCACTAAAGCACAGTAAACAAGAGTAAGGTTTATTATACAGCCCCAAGGCCTCATCTTCCACATTGATAAGTTACTAGAAATGAGCTCACCCCCCCTCTCTTCTCCAAACAGAGAGGGAGATACCTTTACAAATGGAGATTTCCCTTATAAATGTAAATGATTGTCTGGCAACTCCTCGCAGGGCCATCCAAAGAATGTGGCCAGAGAGACAGGACTCCTGATAAGATGGGCTTGTTGGTGCCTTTTCTATTGTAACCTCTATCCTAAATTATCTTTTATAGCAGTCATGATAATAACCCCTTCCTAAAACAGATTTTTTTTGGTTTTAAATTTTTTAGGCAGTTTGGGAGGGGAAACTCAAATATTTTTCCTGAGCTCTCTGAGTCCTTATTGTCTTCAGCTCGAAATAATCCGCATACCAGAGTGGTGCTTCCTGGGGCAGCTTGCCCTGAGCACCATCAAGACTCACCCAGCACGTGTGTGTCAGCGTTTGCTCCTCAGCATGGCTGAGGGCGTTCTGCTCTGTGGATGCCCCGAAGTGGGCTCGTCTTCCTCCTGGGGACGTGCAGGTCATCTCCTGTGAACATTCTTGTACAAACCCTTTTTGTATGCTGTTTAATTCCTCTATTAGCATTTAAGTGACACACCTTTGCAGTTTTTAGTGGTTGATCCAGATTACAATATGCATCTTTAACATATCACAGCCTACCTAGACTTAATAGTGCACCAGTTTAATCAATGTAAATTATGGAAGCCTTGCTACAGAACAGTTCCATTTACCTCTGTCTGTCCTTTGTGCTATGTTGTCATAAATTTTACATCTACCCATGTTATAAATCCCACAATACAGTGTTATGATTTTTCTTTAAATAGTCATAGGTCTTTTAAAGAAATTAAGAGAAAAAAGTTAAGTATTTGGAGGGAGATGCTTTGAGGCTCTGCAAATGTGCTGTTTCTTCTCTAAGTTTCACTCACAGTTTTTGCATCCATCAGTCAGTCTTGCCCACAGTAATTATTACTGTGGTGGTCTAGTGGCGATTTTCTGTTTCATGCTATACAGCCGCGTTTATTATTTGGAATTCTGTGAGGAATATTCCCCCCTCCCTCTCCCTGCCTTCTTCCTGTCTTTCTCTCTTTCTCTCATTCTCCCCCCCCCTTTTTTTCTTTCTTCCTTTCTTATTTAATCTTCTTTATATCAGTATAGACTCATGGATATTTATTTTATTCTCTGGGTAATAATCCAATGCTACCATTATTTATTTTGTTGCTCCCAGTTTTCCAGCTTGAGCCGTACGGAAGTCTTTAAGATTGATTCCTTTTGGTTTTTTTTTTAAAGATTTTATTTATTTATTTTTTCCCCACAAAGCCCCAGTAGATAGTTGTATGTCATAGTTGCACATCTTTCTAGTTGCTGTATGTGGGACATGGCCTCAGCATGGCCAGAGATGTGGTGCGCGCCCGGGACCAAACCCAGGCCTCCAGCAGCGGAGCACGCTCACTTAACCGCTAAGCCACAGGGCCAGCCCAGATTGATTCCTTTTGACACATCTCATCATTTTCTGTGTTTTTTTTTTGAAAGCACTTTCCTACTTTCTGGCACTACAAGAAGCTCCAGGCTCATATTGTATTTCCCATCCCCAGATTTGAATTAGCCATTTCTCCAAGAAAACCTGGTTCTTTTTATTGAAGAATGATATTTAGAAACCAAAATCTGGGAGCTAGGTGTGACCATTGATACGAGGGTGTCACTGCTTCTAGACCCTCTCAGCAGAGCTTGGAAATGTATGTATGAATGTAAACTCAGGTATACACATCTACCTATCGATATATCAATCTATCAATCTATCTATCTATCTGGATAGATATATTAAAAGAGACATGGATTCATACTGATACTTCCAACTCCAATCCAGCACCACAGAGTTTATTCCAGCATTCTCCTTTTGTTTATTTGTAACTTCTTTCACCAACAGTGGGAAACTTAACTCCAGTTATCTACAATATATTTACTAATGTGTCAATTAGTTTAGAATCGCTAATCCATACCCGTATGAAAAACAAATTTACCACCTAGAGTACAGTGTTTTTGTACAGTACTTTAGTTTTACAGTATCCCATCAAAACACTGTCTTCCAAAGTTACTTTGGTCAGGACCTTTCATCCCCACCCCTTCTGTGTGGTTATGTCACATGCTTGTAATACAGTGAGGTACATTTGTCACTGCATTCCATCTGAGTTCCCCAGCATCCTGATTGATTTTTAAAATTTACAGAGTAAAATTCACTCTATGTGGTGTACAGTTGTATGGGTTTTGACAACTTTATGGTCATGTATCCATGTCCACGGTACCATACACAGCTGTTTCTTTCACTCCCAACATTCTCTCATACTGTCTCTTTGTAGTCAACCCCTTCCCCCACTCCATTCCTTGGCAACCACTGATCATTTTCCATCCCTGTAATGCTGTCTTTTCTAGAAAGTCATATAAATGGAATCATATACTATATAGCCTTTTGAATCTGGCTTCCTTCACTTAGAGATATGCATCCAAGATTAATCCTTGTTGTTGTGTGAATCAAGAGTTTATCCTTTTTATTGCCAAGTAGTATTCTAATGTACTGATGCACCACAGTTTCTTTCTCCATTCACCTGATGAAGGACATTTAGTTTGTTGCCGGCTTTTCACAATTATGAATAAAATGGCTATGAAGATTCATGCAAAGAGTTTTGTTTAAACATTAGTTTTCAATTTGCTTCAGTAAATCTCTAGGAGTGGGATATCTGAGTCATATAATAAGTGTATGTTTAACTTTATAAGAACCTGTTAAGTGTTTTCCGAATGCAGCTATCATGTAGCATTCCCAGTTCTAGTTGCTCCTAGTCCTCACCAGCACTCTGTAGTTGCAAATTTATTTTTTATTTTAGCCACCTAATAGGTGTGTGGTATCTTATTGTGGCTTCTGCTTCCTTTTTGAAAGTGAGTTCTGCTAAATATAAAATCCTGTGTTGACTTTTGGGTTTTCTTTCTGCACTTGAGAGATGTCATTTTGTTGTTGATTTGTCTCTTTTGTTTTTGATAATATATCATCCATCATTCACATTATTTCTCCCTATATGTAATGTCTTCCCCTGTATATATGTATTTCCCTGACTGCTTTCAAGATTTTCTTTTTATCTTTGGATTTTAGCAGCTTGACTATCATGTGCCTAGGTATGATTTTATTTTGTATTTTATTTTGTGTGTTTCCTGACTTTCTTGGATCTAAAATTTTAGATTTTTCACCAAATTTTGGAAGTTTTATGCTATTACTCATTGATTTGCCTTTCTGCTTCATTTAATTTTTTGTCTCTCCCCTCTCTGATGGGGACTCACTCATCTCACAGGTCTTAAGGCTGTCTTCATTTTTCTCAAAACTTTTATGTTCTTTTCTTCAGACTGGATAATTTCTATTGCTCTATATTCATGTTTCTTCTACTGTTTCTAATCTACCAGTAAACTCAAAAATATTTTCTGTATTTCATCTTCCTATTTGGTTCTTTTTTGTAATTTCCATTTCTCTGCTGAGTTTCTACATCTGTTCATTCATTATGAGAATATTTTTCTTTACCACCATGATCATCTTTATAAAAGCTGTTTTCTCATCCTTGTCTGCTAATTGCAACACCTTGGGAATAGTTTCTACTGCCCACTTTTGGTCTTATATGGATTATATTTTCCTATTTCTTCAAATCTCATGATTTTTTAAATTATGTACTGGAAACCATGGATGATAGTTATAGAGACTCTGGATTCTATTGTATCCCTGTGAAGAGTGTTGTTATTTTTCTAGCAGAGAGTTAACTTGGCTGGACTGAAACTCCAATCCTATCTCCTTTACAATGGGTATAGCTGAAATCCTCATTCAGTTCTTTCATCTTCCAACTGCTGTTTTTACACTACGCCCTCTGGGGCCTACCCTGCAGGTGTGTTGTTCAAAGATCTGCCAATTTGCTGTGTGTGTGGGGGGCAGACTTTCATACATATTTTAAGATTTTCCTCTTTGTGGTTCCCTCCCTTCCAGAATTTCTCCCCTAACTTTCCGGCTACTCTGCCAGCCCCAAAATACATCCTCTAACATTACAAGTAATACTATAGTTTTTCCCGTCTGGGCCATGTACGGATTTTGGAATGCTTTGAGGCAAAAGACTCAAGCTTGCAAATATCTCCTGGTAAAATTCCCATGATTCAAGGGAAGACTCCCCTTCAGTTCTGCTTGCCTTTGGAAGAGATTTATGCATACATACATATACACATTTATTATATGTGTATTACATATAAATACATGATTCTATATAAATATATATAATATTTCATGCAGATTTTATCATTGTTATCTGTGAGAGTGTTAGTTCAACAAGCTACTCCACTAGTACTGGAAGCTAGACCTCGGTTTTGTTTCTTTTTTGCATTTTATATAAATGGAATTATAAAATATATAGCCTTTTGAATATAATTTCTTTTATTCAGCATTATGGTTGTGATATTCATCCATGCTATTGCATGTAGCTAGTGTTAGTTCATTTGTTGAAAATAATTAATGTTGTTAGATGGTCATAAAATATGCATAACATGAAATTGATCACTTTATCCATTTTTAAGTGTACAGTTCAGTGACATTCAGTACATTCACATAACTGTGTAGTGATAACCTCTAACCATCCACAGATCTATTTCCACCTTGCACTGAAACTCTGTGCCCATTAAGCAACAACTCCCTGTTGTCCCTCCCTCTTGACCCTGGGAACCACCATTCTCCTTTCTATTCCTATGAATTTGACTACTCTAAGTACCTTATATGAGTGGAATCATGCAGTATTTTTCCTTTTGTGTCTGGCTTTACTTCACTTAGCATAAAGTCCTCAAGGTTCATCCATGTCATAACATGTGTCAGAATTCCATCCTTTTTAAGAGTGAATGGTATTCCACTGTGTTTTACACAACAATTTTTGTCAACTCATCCATTTATGGACACCTGGCCTACTTCCAGCTTCTGCTTATTTTGAATAATGCTGTTAAGAACACGGGTGTACGTATATGTCTTTATATATGCGTTCAGTTCTTTTGGGTTTATACCCATATATGGTGTTCTGAGATTCATTTTTTCACATGTGGGAGGGTTCCCCACACCTCCAACAAGCAATTCTGGGAATGCCAGCTGGTTGTAAGATAATTCAACTCAATTTGATGCTGTCAACCCAGAGATACATCAGATTCCACAGTTTAAGGGCTCAGTCCTATAAGACTGCACACCCACCCAACCTCACCTCTACTTCAGATGCCAGTTACAAGCCCAGGCTGTTACCTGTACTTCTGACTGAGTGACTGTAAACCAGAGATTCCCACAACATCCTCCTTGGGTTTGATTAATTTGCTAGAGTGGCTCACAAAACTCAGAGAAACATTTACTAGATCACCAGTTTATTATAAAAGGATATAACTCAAGAACAGCCTGATGGAAGTGGTGCATAGGAAAAGGTATGGAGAAGGGGCACAGAGCTTTCATGCCATCTCCAGGTGCACCACTCTCCAAGCACTCCTTGTCATTGCCAATCTGGAAGCTCTCTGAAACTCATTCTATTGGGATTTTTATGGAGGCTCCCTCACGTAGGCATGATCAATTATTAACTCAGTTTCTAGCCTCTCTCCCCTCTCTGGAGGATAAGGGATAGGACTAAAAATTCCAAGCTTCTAATCGGGGCTTGGTCTTTCTGGTGACCAGCCCCCATCCAGGAGCCATCCAGGAGCCCACCCAGAGTTGCCTCAATAGAAGAAATGATTCTCCTAGTGTTCTTATCACTTAGGAAATTACAAGGGTTTTAGGAGCTCTGTGTCAGGGATGGGGTCAAAGACAAATATTAGAACAAGAGATGCTCCTAGTGTTCTTATCATTTAGGAAATTACAAGGATTTTAGGAGCTCTGTGCCAGGAACTGGAGACAGAGATCCATAAATATATTTTCTGTTATTTCAGAACCCATAGGTAGAATTTCTAGATCATATGGTAATTCTATTTTTCATTTTTGAAGGAACTGCCATACTGTTTTCCACAGTTTTATATTCTCACCATCCAAGCACAAGGGTTCCAATTTTTCAAAATCCTTGCCAACACTTGTTATTTTCTGATTTTGTGATAGTAAAACTATTCTAATGTGTGTGAAGAGGTATCTCAATGTGGTTTTATTTTGCATTTTCCTGATACTTAGTGATGTTGAGCATCTTTTCATGTGTTTACTGGCCATTTTATGTCTTTGGAGAAATGTCTATTCAAGTCCTTTGTGCATTTTTAAATTGGGTTGTTTTTTTATTGTTGATTGTGGGAGTTCTTTATATATTCTAGATATTAATCCCTTATCAGATATGTGATTTGCAAATATTTTCAACCATTCTGTGGGTTGCCTTTTTACTTTGTTGATAGTATCTTGTGATACAGAAAACTTTTGCATTTTGATGAAGTCCAATTTGTTGTTTTTTTTGTTGCTTATGTCTTTGGTGTCATATTAAAGAAATCATTGTTGGCAATGGCATTTGGACCCAATGACATGCAGCTTTTACCCTGTGTTTTCTTCTAAGGATTTTATAGCTTCAGCTCTAATATTAGATCTTTGATCCATTTTGAGTTAATTTTTGTATATGGTGTAAGGTAAGGGTCCAGTCTCATTCTTTTGCATGTGGTCATCTAGTTTTCCCATCACTATTTGTTGAAAATCTTATCCTTTCTCCAATGAATGGTCTTTGCACCCTTGTCAAAAATCATTTGACCGTATATGCAAAGGTTTATTTCTGGGCTCTCTATACTATTTCATTAGTATATTGTGTGTATTTATGCCAGTACCACACTGTTTTGATTACTTTGTAGTAAGTTTTGAAATCAGGAAGTGTGACTTCTCTAAATTGTTCTTCTTTTTCTACATTCTTTTGGCTATTTAGGGTCCCTTGAGAGTCCATATGAATTTTAGGATAGATTTTTCTATTTGTGCAAAAAAATCATTGGAATTTTTACCTCCTTGAGCAAGTTGATTCTTAAGTATTTTTCTCTTTTTGATGATATTGTAAATAAAAATGTAAAGTTTTTAAATTTCTTTTCAGATTACTTATTATTAATGTATAGAAGAACAACTAATTTTTTCATGTTGATTTTGTGTTCAACTACTCTGCAGAATTTATCAGTTCTAAAAATTTTTTTGTGGAATTTTTAGGGGTTTCAACATATAAGATATTATTTGTAAACAAATATAATATTACTTCTTCCTTTCCAATTTGGATGCTATTGCTTTCTTTTTCTTGCCTAATTGCTTTGGCTAGAACATCTAATACCATGTTGAATAGAAATGGTGACAGTGGGCATTCTTGCCTTTTTCCTGATCTTAGAAGAAAAGCTTTCAGTCTTTCTCCCTTGAATACGATGTTCTCTGTGTATTTCTATATCTGGCTTTTATTATGTTGAAGTAGCTTCCTTTTACTCTGAGAGTTTTCTAGTGTTTTTAACATGAAAACATGTTTAGTTTTGTCAAGTCTTTTTCTGCATCCATTGAGATGATCCTGTGTTTTTTTCCCTCATTCTGTTAATGTGCTTTATTACATTGATTCATTTTCATATATTGAAACATCCTTGTATTCCAGAAATAAATCCCACTTAAAAATGATGTATAATCCTTTTAATATGCTGCTGAATCTGGTTAGTTATTATTTTATTGAGGATTTTTGTATCAATATTCATCAAAGATACTGACTTGTAGTTTTCTTTTCTCTTAGTGTCTTTGGCTTTCATATCAGGGTAGTGCTAACTCCATAGGATGACTTTAGAAGTATTCTCTCCTCTTCAACTTTTTGAAAGAGTTTGAAAAGAATTGATGGTAGTTAATTAAAAAAAGGCTTTGGGCGCACAAATAAATTCAGCATAAAATAAATACAAATAAATATTTTTTTAAAATGTGAAAAAGACTTTTTCTTAAAAAAAAAATAAAAATTAAGCAAGTACATCCCTTATCACTTTATTTCTAAAAGGGTTTTTTAACCTAATAGTAAGCAGAAACAAATCGTTAAAATTAAAATGACTCGTCTTAATTTCCTTCATTGCAAATTTTCTGACAGAAGTATATGGTGCCATCATGTATGACATCTTTTATGAAAAAGTGGTCATTTTTTGTGCTATTTGAGAATATTATGAATTTCCCCAGTGGCCTTTGACAATACTCTGATATGCAAAGTTATCGTTTCAACATTTATGTCTTATTATTGTCCTTACCCAATTAACAAATTCTGTCAGGTGCTAATTAATCAACTACTTTTCATATGATTCAGGTTCTCCGCCACCAACTTCCATAACCATCAGGATATTCTACAACTTCTGCAAGAGTAACAATTTTACCTTACACTGTATTTGTCTCATGTGGTTTAAAACATCCAGAAATCATTGATAAACTGACCCTGCCCAAACTAAAGCATGGTGAGTTATAAAAGATGGTCGCTGTTAAGTGGGGAGGGATTGCAGGTTGAACTTAATTTTATAAGTGGTCAATTTATTACAATATATTGTTCTATTATCTATTTCACTTCTTTTTTTAAAAAAGTGATATTTGAGGGCACTTAGATAATAAAAAGTTGAGAAGATAACGAACTGATATACTCTGTAAGCTTGAAATGTTTTCAAACATAAGATACAATAAGAACTAAAACTAAGAAATGGCAGAGGAAATAGAGATAAGAGGATGAAATTGCAAAACTGAATCTATAATAATATCTCAATGGCTAGCGCTGTAGTGCCAAGAAGGTGGTGAAGTCAAAGAATTCGTAAAGACGATAATAGACTGCAAAGAAAAAAGACTGAAATTTTTGTAGAGAGAATTTTTACAGCGATATTACAGATAGAGAACAGGGAAGAGAAGTTGGAGTGAGAGACTATCTTCTTAAATTACTTCCACTGTAGAGAACAAAAAACCAATTTGCTGAAATCTTTATTCCCTTCTATGACCCGGTGGAAGATGAAGATTTGGCCGCCCTGAAATCTATCTCTTTACGTTGGTTGTTTTCTCTGAGGGCATTTGACCTCCCCCACTAACTGCCTAAAGAATTTAAAACAAAACATCTGTTTCAGGAAGGAGTTATTATCATGATGGCTGTAAATATAATGTACAATAGATGTTACAATAGAAAAGACACCAACAAGCCTATCTTATCAGAAGTTCTGTCTCTGACCATATTCTTTGGATGGCCCTGCAAGGAGTTGCCAGACAGACATTTACATTTATAAGAGAAATCTCCATTTGTAAAGGTATCTGCCTCTCTGAATTGGGAAGAGGGGGAATGACCTCATTTCTAGAAACTTATCAATGTAAAAGGTGAGGCCTTAAATCTGCATAATAACCTCACTCTTGTTTACTGTGCTTTAGTGGTAATCTCCTGTAACTGACTCCCCCCACCCCCAACATCTTCCTTTGTCATTGGCTGAACATGATATTTAAGATGAGAATTCTGCTATTGTGTTGAGAAACGCAGTGTCCTTGCTTTCTCTCATGCATACATGTTATTAAACTTGGTATTATTTTATCCTTCTAACATATCTTGTTAATTATTTGGCCAGCCATAAGAACCTTAAGGAAAAGGGCAGAGGGAGAGTCTCCCTCTATCCCGACAACCCTATCTTTACCTGCAAAATCTCAGCCCTGAATGAATGTCACATTCCTCCTTTTGCATCCCCGGGGAACAGGGCAAATAAGCTCATCTGAAACCTCAGCTGCCCAGCCTGTGAAATAAGGCTGGCCATCCATTCTCACAGAGGAGCCAACTGGAGGTAGGATTTTTGCTTCTGAATTCAGCTAAACATCTTCAAAGAATTTTATCTGCCCTTCCTTATCCAGGGCTATCAGTGAAGGGCTGGCTGGCTTTTACAGAAGACCAAATCACAGTCAGCTGAGACATTTTCTGTTGGGCTCTCTAGAGAAGGCTGTGGGGTTTGTCAGTAAGAGTTTATATCTATATGGGTTATATATTTTTATTTTATTCAGAGATTTATGAAGAAATTTACATGGTAAGTATTACTTATTATCAAGAAAAATGGTTGTGTATTCTCTGGTCATTTAAGCAAAATCCTCCTTTCAGGGTCCACCCATAGACAAAGCCCAGATTTAATCTCTGTGGGAGATCAAGATTTGGCCACCCTGAAATCTATCTCTTTACCTTGGTTGTTTTCTCTAGGGACATTTGACCTCCCCCACTAACTGCCTAAAGAATTTGACATGGTGGCTCCTTCCTAGAACAGATCTATCATGACTGCTATAAAGATAATGTAGGATAGAGGTTACAATAGAAAAGGCACCAACAAGCCCATCTTATTGGGAGTTCTGTCTCTCTGGCCACATTCTTTGGCCCTGCAAGGAGTTGCCAGACAATCATTTACAAGGGAAGTCTCCATTTGTAAAGGTATCTCCCTCTCTGTATTGGGAAGAGAGGGGGATGAGCTCATTTCTAGTGACTTATCAATGTGGAAGGTGAGGCCTTGAGCTACATAATAAACCTTACTCTTGTTTACTGTGCTTTAGTGGTAATTTCCTGTAACTGACTCCCCCCACCCCCAAAATCTTCCTTTGTCATTGGCTGAAAATGGTATTTAAGATGAGAATTTCTGCTATTGTGTTGAGAAACGCAGTGTCCCTGCTTTCTCCCATGTATACATGTTATTAACCTTGGTATTATTTTCTCCTGCTAACCTGTCTTGTTGATTATTTGGCCAGCCAGAAGAACCTTAATGGAAAGGGCAGAGAGAGATTCTCCCTCTTCCCCCGACAGTTTTGGCGTAGTCGCCAGGAGCCACACTGGCTGACAAGTTGCCTTCTCTGGCTGGAAGACCTGCCTTCTCCCTGGACCACTGCAGATGGTGAGATACGGGAACGCCTGACAAAAGCTGGCAAAAGGTAAGACTTCTTACCATGTCAGCCTCCCGGAATCTCTATCTGCGGAGTCCGGCGGAAGGAAATGGTGAGAATTTTTTCTCTTTCTAAATTTAGATTGGCAGGAGAAAATATTTGGGAAACTAGTTTCTTGGGCTTTTAGTGACTCTTGGTTTAAATTTGGTAGAGTACTCTTGGTTTTGATCTTGATCCCTTTTCCTCCCAGAGTAATCTCTGTCTTGTTCTGCGTCCTGAGAAAACTTGGCTTTGTGACCAGTGAGAATCTTCTCCTTGGTCTCCACCATACGGAAGGTGCATTTACCGGGGTGCACCTCGGTGGCCAGTCGAGTAGACTGGGGTTCCGAACTGTCTCTTTGTCCGGCTGTGCCAAGCTCTCAGGGGAATTTGTCATAAAGGGCCCAGTCCATAAGGGCTTTTGTCGTCTTTACCTTCGTTGCTTGTTAGTGCTGGAAAAATCCCATTCCAGTATCGCCTGCCTGGTGTCACAGATTAGCGGGTCTGTGACTGGAGGCGTCCCACACTATTGTGGGAGACCGGAGACACCATCCTTACCGCCTGTGCAACGAAGGTCTTTACTTTCTCTGAATATCTTTGGGAGTGAATTCTGTGGATCACGGGGGCTACATCATTTGCGCCCTCACCAGGGACGCCTCTTTGCGTCCATGGTAGATTTATTCTAAGCATGGAAAGTTACCTCCGGTTCTTTCCTTAAAAAGGCTTATTGTTCGAGTCACTATTGGAATAAATATACAAATGAAGATCCTACTAGTCAATGGCCAGACGACGGATCCTTTGAATTGGAAAAACTTCTAAATTGGGGGAAAAAAATGTTTTGAGAGCTCTCACATAATTAGTTATTTGGTACCTAAGAAAAGGCCAAAAAAAAAAAGAAGGGAAAAATTTGACTAGCCTTAAGACCTTGACTCAGGTTACAATTGAATTGAGAACATGTAAAAGTGTAAGTGTTGATAAGATTATAAAGGTTGGAATGTTTGAGCTAATTTTATATAGAGGTTACATCAACTTTGCCTGAGTATGTTTTAAAATGTCTGACTGGGAATGCTTCCATTGTCCAAAATTAGAAGACCAAGACCTATTGATAAAAATCTTAATGATAACTATGTTTAAAGGTATAAGAGGTGATAAAATTTACATGAAATTTTGTAGGAAAAAACTGATGTTATTTCTATTACAGAACTGGTTAACAAAAATAGTAATTTAAATGATGGCTAATTTTATCTGAAGTCTTATGAAGTCTTATAGGCAATCTAAATAATTATTGGGAACAAGTAAATAGTTGTGAAAAAGATAAATGTTGGATGAACTATAACAATAATTATGTGTTGTGGTGGTTACAGCTTCCAAACTCTTTTTGGTGACTTTTAGAGTTTTGCTAAAATTTATGATAAAAAATTCTCTGAGTATCATCATTTCCAAATAAGATAAGATATTAGACATTGATTGCTAAATGTACGTTTGTCTACTTTTGGCTTTTCATTACAGGAAAACTAAAAGGTGTTTTGGGTCTATTGGTAAACATGTATTTTATTAAAAGATTGTACTATAAAGTAACATGTTTCTAGAAGTTATGAAGTGTTTATAAATTTTCCAATCCACAAGATACTAATGTAAAAAAAAGTTTATAATTGTTTAGTTTTTACTTACAAATTAAGGTTTCTAAAGGTTAAAATTTCTAATTAATATATGTGATTGAAGCTACTAAATATTAAGAAAAATATGTCTGTGTACAAGGAAAGTAAGATGTATAAAGAAGGTGCAAAGAATGGAAATATTTTGTTTGGTTAAGAAAGATAAATTTGTCCTCAAGTACTAGAAGGGAAAAGAAAGACATGGGACAAATTCTAGATGTAAAAAGAAAGTTATAGAAGGTTTGTGGAAGAGGAATTCTGGAAAAGGAGTTTTTGTATGGTCAAGTTGGCTATGATTGAAATGAATTTAATTAAGTAAATGAGTTTTAATAGCAGAAGTAAGCTGGTGCAAAATTGAAATTTCTCGTAAAAAGAGATAATTTGCTTAAACTTGATAAAGAGGTTATAAAAGATTTTTCTTTACCTTTGAGTAAGTCTACCTAAAAAAAAAAAAAAACCTGTTAAAATAATTTCCTACGTTCAAAAGACTGAGGTCTCGCTATTAAGGCTTTTTGGACTGTTAAGGTTCTGTTTGCTTTGATTGTTTATATTTTTGACAAGCTCCACCAAAATTCATATCTTAAAATAAGTCTTTTTTTCTTTGAGAATTTTCAAAGGGCTCTGAAATTTCTCAAAGAAATTTGCTCTCTTCCTATAAGGAGGAAGATACTAAACTTATTAGGCTTATTCAGTATGTTAAATTACATAGAAAACATTGTCAGATAAGTGAAGATAAAACCTTCTTAGGTGGTATTATGTGGGCAAATGTTATTGATATAGGTGTTTTAAAATTGTATAACATCACTGAAATTCTGATCTGTCCTGATTATCAGTCATAATTCTGGTTATTATTATTTTAAAGTGTTGTATGTCACAAAATTAACCAAATTTCTTTGTCAGTTGCCATTTTGAGGTCTTGTTGTTTACAGACTCATTTCTTTCCTCTAATGTTTTTGCAAAATATGTTTTAACTTCAGAAAAATTCATGGAAAGGACTCTGACATTTACACTGAAGTACAGGCTTCTGATAAACTTTCTGATCATAAAACTAAACTTGGTAAGAAATTACAGACATCTGATGGAGAGACTGATAACTTCATGAAGCTGCTAACAAAAAGATTGAGATCAAGAATGGATTATACGGGACTGAATAAACTGATAAGGATGCTTATAATTTTTATGATTTTTCATTTGAAGTATTGCTGAATTTTTAATGTTTTGTTTTTTTCAGATTTAAGGAAAACTTTTTCTTGTTTCTCCTGAGCTAGCTATGACTTATAACAATTTGGTAAATGATATTTTTGTAAGTAAAATGGAAATATTTATCTTTTTCTCTCTACCTGATCCCTCCAGGATTTGGAAACTCTTAGTAAGTGAGTATTGTTGTTTTCATGGCAATATGGTTATTTGCATAAGTTCAATAAGAATCTGTTCTCCTTATAACAGGACACAATTGGAAACACTTGTTATATTACCAAGGTTGTGACTGGAACATCATATTTGCGATATAACCATATAGCTTTTGAGGAATGAAGATTGGACTTTATGGAATAAAGACACTTGGAAATATTGGCCTGGTACCTTATGTTCCAAGTAGCACTTACCAGGATAAGTAAAGAATGTCACTTGTCTGGCAGGTACAAGGAACGTTGAAATATTTGGGGGGAACCTTGGAAGAGAGGAATTCACCCAAATCTGTAGGTATTGCAGGCAAAGTCTGATGACAAAATCCTTGGTTTGGCTTTCCTGGCCTTGAGAGGCTTTTGAAGTTCAATGTGAGATTCCTTACAAAAGTTCCAGCAAAGCAGATTTAAAAGAGCCTATGTGGTCAATTGCTATTCTTGCTGTACTTATGGAAATAATTGGGCCAACTCTATTGAAACTAGACTTATTTTGCAAACTAGTTAGTTTTAATTTGGCTATCTTTGATAAAAATGAGGGTGATTTTTGAGAAAAAAATTATGTTTCAGTAAAAACTATAGTATACATTTGCGGATATTAGATCCTAGTTTCGTTAATTGTCTTTTGAGGTTTTTGTTTTATATCTGTTGACTGGACTGGATCCTGATTTCTTCTAGTCTCCTAAAATATCTGGCTACAGATGTCCAAACTAACGTTTTTGATTTTTTCCGTCATTTTCATTTGAAATCACTGAAAACTGAACCTGCCCTTTTTCCTGAAGCCTTACAAACTGAAGCTGATGGACTTGATACAAACTTAAGAGATTACTTGATGACATCATCGGAGACATTTTAAACTGCAAAAGATGCTTTGACGCTGACATCTGAAATTCTTCTTCACTGGCTGTCCTCTAAACTCAAAAACTGTTTTATGACTTGCTCTAACCATTAACCTTGTTTTTCTTTTGTTTCCATAGAAATGCTTCTATTAAATACTTGATTGCTTGCTTCCATAATATAGGCGTAACCTTGAGAGCCCACCTGCATCACCACCTTCCAAAATGAACTTAATTGAACTGATCTATTATCAGGACTAAGAAATGTGTTCAGTGAGATGAAAAAATCTACCAACTCAGCTTCTGGACTATGAAACTTCTTTAAGTTTCAAAAGGACTGTGAAACTTTTAGTTTCAAAGGCAGGACTGTGGGAGATCAAGGTTTGGCCACCCTGAAATCTATCTCTTTACCTTGGTTGTTTTCTCTAGGGACATTTGACCTCCCCCACTAACTGCCTAAAGAATTTGACATGGTGGCTCCTTCCTAGAACAGATCTATCATGACTGCTATAAAGATAATGTAGGATAGAGGTTACAATAGAAAAGGCACCAACAAGCCCATCTTATCAGGAGTTCTGTCTCTCTGGCCACATCCTTTGGATGGCCCTGCAAGGAGTTGCCAGACAATCATTTACAAGGGAAGTCTCCATTTGTAAAGGTATCTCCCTCTCTGTATTGGGAAGAGAGGGGGATGAGCTCATTTCTAGTGACTTATCAATGTGGAAGGTGAGGCCTTGAGCTACATAATAAACCTTACTCTTGTTTATTGTGCTTTAGTGGTAATCTCCTGTAACTGACTCCCCCCACCCCCAAAATCCTCCTTTGTTATTGGCTGAAAATGGTATTTAAGATGAGAATTTCTGCTATTGTGTTGAGAAACGCAGTGTCCCTGCTTTCTCCCATGTATACATGTTATTAAACTTGGTATTATTTTCTCCTGCTAACCTGTCTTGTTGATTATTTGGCCAGCCAGAAGAACCTTAAGGGAAAGGGCAGAGAGAGATTCTCCCTCTTCCCCCGACATCTCCAAGCATCTGCCAGGCATTCTGTGGTCAGTGGGAAGCTCTCAAGTTGGCAGCCTCTTCTCTTGTGTCCTTTGCTGGTACTTAATCTTCCATCTCTTCAAGGTACAACTAGACAGAGGCTCAAAGGACTTGACATTGGAGAAATGTACTTTACATTCTCTTTCGACTTCTACACTTTTCCAAAAGACTCTCAGCATTTCCAGTAATTGTGCAGCAGTTTACCCAACACTAAGATTCTCACTATAAAAATTAAAATAAATAAATTTTGAAAAGGAAAAAAGTGATCTTTGCAATTTATACAGAATCTGTATAATGGGTGCATCCTTATAAATGGAGGAAAAATAACAAGTTTAACTATTTTGATTAGTTAACACAGTAAGTAATATACTTTATATATTACTGATTTTGAGATTATTTGTATTTAAAAATACTGCTTCAAATCCCTAAATTATTGTAAGTGGTAGAGTCTGCCATTATATACAAGTCAGCCAAAACTCCTCCATTCCTGTATAATCCTATATGTGGGTAGTAATGGTTAGTTCTTATAGATTGTTTGAACACCTGCATATCACAAAATACAAGTGGCCATTAAAAATTAAAATGTTCACCAAATACAAGATTATCTGATTCCCAGAAAAAGAAAACAATATTGTAACATTAAGGCTAAAACTATCAAAAAGGAAGCCAAGATACACTCAAGTAAAGCTTTTGCTGAAAAGTTAATTGGCTCATCTTTGAAACTTTATCATGTTTATTATGTAAGCAAGATACTTTCAGAGCCTAAAATATAGAGAGTGCTTATTGGTAAGTTAACATTGTGATCATTTATTTTGTAAATGTTAATATGAGAGACGTAATTCATTTTCTACTATATTCAGATTTTCAAGTTCTGCTAAATCTAAGGCCACATTACTGGCAAGTTGGGATACCTCTAGACATCTGAAAAATATGAGTCCTACACAGAAGCTTATACATTCTCTATTCATCAGGTTCTAAATTCTAAAACATTCTAAGGTTTTGGATCAAACCAATGGCATTCCACATTTACAGTAAGTTTGCACGTGCAATACATGATCCTATAGGAAGAGACATCCAGATTTTAAATAAAGGAGATTGTGCACAAAAATAAAATATATTTTCACGTCTGAAACGGGATTACAAGAAAGAAGGGACTCTCAGAATATGTGCTAAGTGGTAAATAAGTTATCAAAGGGTCTCTAAAAGAGAACTTATTGTGGAAAAAAGAGCTTAAACGCAGAGAGCTAAAATGGCATCTCTGGAATCCTTACGGTGAAACAGACACTGAACTACTTTTGCCTAAAATTTAAAATGCATCTTATCCTCTAAACAAATACCACGTCCCTGCCATGCAGCTTACCGGGGCACGGTGACGTGTTTGAATCATTTTCTAATTCATTGGCTCTTAAACTTGATGGGCACCAGAAGCACCTGGAGGCCTTGTTGAAACCCAGATTGCCAGGCCCCACCCCAGAGTTTCCAGTTCTGCGGATCTGCAGCAGCACCTGAGAATTTGCATTTAAACCCAGTTCCCAGGTGATGCTGATGCTGCTGGTCCACGGACCCCACTTTGAGAACCACAGCCTAACTTACACCCTATATATTGTTACCAAATCCATTATTTCATCCTTTGGCTGCTACTTTTCCTTTATCACATCAGCACCTTAGCTCCGAATCTCCTCACCTAACAATGGGAATACTTGGAGACTTTAACAGCTGGTCCTCCTTTCCGGCTCAGTTCTCCCTCTTCCTCTCAAAACTACATTCTCTTGCCAGGTAACTGTTCCTTAAACATCAGTTCATCATAGATCTTCCTTGCTCAAAATCTCATGGCTCTTATGCTGAGCACAAGACATTTTAAATTCTCTACTTTGCTCATAAGGTCTGTAATAGCCTGTAGAATGTGGACACCCTGATCCTTACCCTGCCTACTATAAAGGAGTATGTGAAGATTACATAAGATACAGTCAGTTCTTGTTATGCACAGTGTGACATTCTATAAAGTCACCGTGAACACTGAATTGGTGAATATGAACCACTGCTACTACAGGAAATGCAGGGTTAGGTTGCTGCAAGCCTTAGTTACATTTTCTTCGACTGATCAATACATAACCTTATTTTCTGTGTGTTTCTCTTTAAAGTCACCTTATTTAAGATAATTGGTGATATATTAACATTGAACTCACACCAACAGCACTGTACCTCGTGTCTGAAAGAAGCTTGTTGAACACACATACTTTCTCTGTAAAGGCTAAGCCTCTTGCCCTGAGGAACACCAGGCAACATTGCAGCACTACACATGGGGGACACATTAAATAGCAAAGTCACCAACACAAAGCACAAAAGATAAGAAATGAGGCACTAAATAGACTGCAAGAAGGACACTTGTTTACAGTATGAGCTGAAACTAGGGCAGAGCGTCACCTGGTTCCCCTCCGCTGGGAACGTGCTCATCCAGTGAATAAATTTTTCACCACTTTGTGCATATCTGCAAATGGACATGAAGGCCCTGTGAGTGTTTATTCGGAGGCTGCCAGTACATTTTAGCTAGTGGACAAGTGTGCAAACACGGAATCCACAAATAATGAGGATCAACTATATTATGAAAGCATCTTTTCAAAACCAGAGTATTGCTCAGATATAAGAGCAATAATGATAACATAACAGCTAACATTTAAGTGCCTACTATGTGCCAGCAGCTCTTCTAAGTACTTTACATAAGTTAATGCATTTAAATCTCACTAAAACCCTATGAGACAGGAGTAATCATTAGCCGCATTTTATAGATGAGGAAACTAAGGCTCAGAGAGTAAATACTTTGCACAGGTTCCCCAGTTAAAAGTGGAATAACTGGGATTGGTACCCAGACAAACTGGTCCAAAGCCCACAGCCTCAACCACTATGGTAGGAATGTGAGCGTATTTTCTACCACTCCCTGAAAAGCCCCTTCTGCTCCAGCCAGTGTTGTCTCCCACATATTCACTCATCAAACATTTTCTGAGTGACCCAAAGGTGTCAGGTACTGTGTTTAGATACTGGAGGGACAAATAGAATGTCAATGCATATAATCCATAACCAATCTATAAATCAAAATTGGGTTGAGTTTATGATGAGCCAAACTTAGAGGGTCATATAGCCCAGGAGAGTCCTTTCACAAAGAAATGGAGCACTCCAAAGAAGTGGGGTGTACAGAGTGGTTATATACCATCAAAGAGCACGTATCACATGTGATTGCAATGTCCCTTTTACAGCAGTCATGACATTGACCTCTCGGCATGTCAATTGATGGACACAGTGGGTATCAAGTCTGCTGTCTCTATGGGCGTGGCTGTTGTCTCGAGTTGGGTCATCACAGGATGAGCACAGCAATCAAATCCTAGCCTAGGGAGAAATGCTTATCCTTAAGGAAATACCAATGTGGGGAAAGTTGCATTTACATCTTAAGGGCTTTGCTTTTGTCTTTGGGACATGTTAATTGTTTAAAGCAGATATACAATGGATGAACAGAGGCTACAGGCCCCTTTTGGGGAAAAAAAAAAAAAAACAAGGTCAGGCCCAATTAGTTTTACACTAAGTGGCTTCCTCATGTGCTCCAATATATCCTATTGCTCGCCATTTATTCATCAAGAAGTAGGATAGTCTCCGCTTGAAGAAGCTCACTGTCTATGAGACATGAATAAAACAACCGTTATGGAAAAGTAGATAAGTACAGGGGCCCAGAGTGGGGACATCAAAAGGGGTCTCTAGATGGAGACCTCTCAGGAAAAGTGTCCAAGAGGAAGGAACATTTGACATGAGTTTAGGTTAAGAAATAGGAATTAAGTTGATCAAAAAAGTGGGTAGGAGGACAGAAGAAACACATATAAAAATACAGATATAAAGGATGCTAAAGCTTTCACAAAATTGGTGTATTTTTAAGGCTGGAACAAAGCAAACATGTAGGAAACAGTGTGTGATGAGGCTAAAGATGAGGACAGCAATAGAAAGCCTGCTCAGGAATCTGAATGATCTCTCAGATTCTCTGAGCAGTCATTGAAAGAGTATAAGCAGATGTCACATTTAAACAAATTTGGATTCTTGAAGGTAACTCTGGAGGCATTGTGGAGGAAAGATTAGAAGAAATTAAGACTGGAAGTAAAGGGTCCTGTTGGGAGATTAGGCAGCGATCCAGCTAAGATAGGCCTTGGCTTAGGCGGGGGGGTCTGCAGGTGGAGGAGGCCAGGAGATGTGAAGCAGTGCTGGGCTCCTGGAGGAGGAAACTGAGCTGCCTCTCAGTCACAGGAAGACTGTGCCTGTCATGGCCTCCCCACCCCCATGCCCAAATGCCATGTTCCTTTCTATGCCTGTACATTTCCCCTCTTCCCCCATCTGAAATCCTCACTCTTTCTTCCCTCCACCTGCCCAACAGTGGTCCCTTTGAGGACTTGATCTAGTTCACCTCTCCTAAGAAGCTGTCCTTAATTACAATTTCTGGATAACATTCCCATTTTTTTAAGTTCTATAATACAACATACACTAATACCTTGGTAGAATCTAATTACATCTTGCAAACCATTTCATGTACGTGGAGGAGCTTAGAACCTTACAATTCTTTGTATTTCCCTCAATACCTACCACAAATACTTTGCATATATAGGTCAATAGATGTCCAGTAAAGTTCAATAAAGAAGCACCCTTTATTAGCTAAAAACTTTTATGAGCTCAGTTATTCCTTTAGATCAGCTGCTTGAACAATCTGTCTTTCTCCACAGGTCAACAGTGTTGCCCAGAACAAATGAATTTTACACCTTCTCAAACTCAATAGAGCAAAGATGGAACTTCATTCCCCCTGCAAGCCTTACTGCCCTAGAGAAAAGCAAAAACAACGTGTGACATCTAATTTTTCTCCACATTCTCATCTCAAATTGCAACTGTTTTCCAGATGCTAACTGGTTTTCATTCTTAAAACTGACAGAAAATTTTCTCATTATTTCCGTTTCTTTTTTTTTTTTTGTGAGGAAGATCAGCCCTGAGCTAACTTCCAATGCCAATCTTCCTCTTTTTGCTGAGGAAGATTGGCCCTGGGTTAACATCTGTGCCCATCTTCCTCTACTTTATATTGGATGTTACCACAGCATGGCTTGACAAGCGGTGCATCAATGCGCGCCAGGATCTGATCATGTGAACCTGGGATCGCTGCAGCGGAGCGCGTGCACTTACCCGCTGTGCCACAGGGCTGGCCCCTCTCTTTATTTCTAAAGCTGAAATGTTTAAATCATTCTCTGGGCTAGTTGGAGTTTCCATAAAATGAAAATATACATTCCAGAAAAATCCTTAACTTTCCAGAATAATCCTTAATATATTATGGTAAACACCTTGGCAAAATGTCACTGATTTTCAATGTCAGTGCCTCCACAAGGGTATCCATGCATTGTCTCCCCTCCCAACCACCTCTCACTTGGCCCCTCCCCAGGCTCATGGGCTCAAAGTGTTTACTGAGCACTAAGAATGATCAGAGTCTGAGGGAGACTTCAAGGATGACTCAGCCATGTTTTCTGACCCCAATCATCTCTCTCCATCTCTCCTTTAACCTCTATTTTTCTTATTCTGGTTTCTACTGTAGTTGTTTACTTGTCTTGTGAATTGATGTTTTGTGGTTTATAATTACCATGTAAATTCATATTACTTTTTGCCTTAGAGTTTAGAAAGAACTTACATTAAACAAGGTTTTTTTCCAGCCCTTTGATGTGTCTAATATCTTCCAATGCAATTCAAGTGGCTTCTTGTTTTTATGTCTCCATCATTATTCCTTCAGAATTATGTTCACCCCACACTTGTGATCTGACCAATGCTGCTTTACTCTTTAAACTTTTCTATGCCGAGACTCACGTGAGGAATCCCTCAAGCACCATCAACTAGGCGAACCCACATTCCTCACATCTGTTTCCTTGATTTGTTCCTAAATAGTTTCTTTTTTTGTGTGTGTGAGCAAGATCAGCTCTCAGCTAACATCCATGCTAATCCTCCTCTTTTTCTTTTGCTGAGGAATACCGTCTCTGAGCTAACATCTATTGCCAATCCTCCTCCTTTTTTTCTCCCCAAAGCTCCAGTAGATAGTTGTATGTCATAGTTGCACATCCTTCTAGGTGCTGTATGTGGGACTTGGCCTCAGCATGGCCAGAGAAGCGGTACGTCAGTGCGCACCCGGGATCCGAACCCGGACTGCCAGTAGCTGAGCTTGCACACTTTGGCGTTAAGCCACGAGGCTGGCCCAAGATGTTTCTGAAAATAATAATAAATTGTATAAAAAGCACTATCACAGATACCTTCAAGAGAACAAATGGAAAAGAATATTCAATTCCTCAGATAGGTTTGCAACCAAATGAGACATTGAGGGGACCAGGGGGCACTGATCAGAGCAGGATTCTAAGAGAAGAGTTTTTTAAATCAATTTCAAATGAAGTTAAAACTGGAATGAGATAGTATTTTACCAGTTAGCTGAAATCATACGCATTTTTCTGACCTTTGAGAGTTTATTTGCATATAAACTGTACATGTGGGGTAAGAGAGTGCTGATATTGTTTAATTTCTTTTTATTATTCAGCGCTTTGTAACAGATGTGGCTAGTCACAATTAATAAATATCATAATGTGGAGAGACCCAACTTTCAACTGCCTGATATTATCAATTCTTACACAAAGCTAGAGTTTTAAAGATCAAATTTCATTCTAGTTACCTGTCAACTAGTCTATTTATATCGGAAAGTTGCTGAGTTTTAGGAAAATACTTCAAAACACAAATTTTATATGTAATTTCAAAAGCAAAAACTTAGTTAAAAACTGGGTGGTAACCCGTTTTGCTACCATATATTAATCTTTAGCATGGGAACAGACATTTTTTGAGAATATAATTCATATTTGCCTGTTTGTATATTGTAGAATGTTAAAGGATTTACAGTTTTAATCGTATTTCAAATACCAGAGAATAAAAAACAGAATTGTTTCAGTTTTATGAAATAGTTTTTTAGACATAGCAGATTTTCACAGCATATTACTTGAAAATAAAATAATCAGTTAGTGAGGTTTAAGCAATGTGGTTTTATTTTAAACTTGTTCCTTCCATAGGAGCATCAATAAAATCCCTCCAGGAGTAGTTGTCGCTCTTTCCCTCCACATGAGCACCAGGTGCGTTTGCTTTAAGCATCAGACTCTCGGGCAACACCATAGCCCTCAACTCCGTTTAGTTGAGAAAAGGCTTTATGAGTCGTGTGTTTTTTCTAGGGGTATGGAGCTCCCAGACTTATTAACTACAGAGAGAGAGTAAGAATCAGAACACATTCAATAAACTCCAGTGTGCTCAGGTGAGAGGATAGGTGCCTGAACTCACATCTGAAGAAGAACTTAGAGGATGCTTTTCACTCTGCTTCATGCCTCTGAGTAAGCAGTCCTGGACATCCCCGTTACGGCCACGGAATAACACAGGCAGACTTGATGGACCAGAAATCCTCCTATGTCCATCATTTGTACAGAGCAAACTGGCTTAAGACCTCTCGTTTCCTGCTGTAGTGGTAATATACAGAGATACAGAACTGCCATCTAGTGACTAAGAAGAAAACAGCAAGGTGCTTTACATGGAAAATGAAATTGTGAGTTTTTTAAAAAAGAACAGTGAAGCACTAAAGTTGGTAAAGTTGACACAAAGTTGACACAATGTGACACACGAAAGTTATAGTAAAACTGAAAAATGTGTAGGTGAAGTAATCAGTTGTTCTCTCTGCCTCTAAAACATGTCTTGACATCTGACTCATAAATAGTATAGTTTAAATATAATAGAATAACTTTGGAAATAAACTTCTCATCTCATCTCATCCAGTGATGCGGGCAAGAACTGGTATTAAATAGCCAGATGGGGAGTACCCATGTAGAAGCACCATTTTTATCACAGTGGAGAGAATAGAGGCATAAAACCCAACAGACTGATGTTCAGATCTTCCCTCTCACCCTTGATCAATTTTGTGAACATGGTCTTATTTTGTTTGTGAGGAAGATCAGCCCTGTGCTAACATCTGCAAATCCTCATCTTTTTTTGCTGAGGAAGACTGGCCCTGGGGTAACATCCATACCCATCTGGTTCCACTTTATATGGGATGCCACCACAGCATGCCTTGCCAAGCGGTGCGTTGGCGCGCGCCCAGGATCCGAACCGGCGAACTCCAGGCCGGTGCATTGGAGCGAGCACACTTAACCGCTTGCACCACCGGGCAGGCCGCTAAACATGGTTTTCTTTATCAGTTAAATATGAATTATAATAGTTACTTTAAAGGATTACTGTAAGAATTGCATGAGGTACTACAGTAAAGGGACGGGTGTAGAGTAATAGTTAATTCTCCTGCCCTGTCTCTCGTCTATGAAACATGCACAAATCATCTAAGAAGAGAACTTGTCTATACAATAAACTTATGACAAAGATTCAATGGTTCCAGAAGTAAGGGCCACCATTGTTGAGGGCTTAACCTCAACTGCTTCCAAATACTGTTAACTCTCAATTAATTTTATGTATTTTGTGTCTTCCAGACACTTCACTGGCTAGAAGGAAATGAGAAGGTGTGAAATTTAAATTGATGTATTTCACCCTTGAATGTCCAAGCTGTAAAATCAGGTGTTTTAAATCACCTAGTTCATCAGGTTTTCTGCTTATTATTATATATTTTACCATGGTTCACAGCCCGAGAAAAATAGAAAATCATTATAATTTTACACACCTGAATATATATCTTGACTATTACAGCTGGAATCTTAATATATACAACAATGTTGTACATGTTTTGTCCTTGTTGATAGTACAGAATACTTTTGTCCAGGTTTTCTTTGGCATTATCATATACAAGGAAGAACTCAGTAATATATGCCCTGGAGATAAGGATTTAGAAAAATCTAACATACTATCCTAGTCATGCCACAAAATATGCTATAAAAATAATGAGAGGATATTTTGAAGGCATTATTTTTCTTAATTATTTCCAACTTTATGTCCCTTTACCTGTTTTTAATCATTCTGCATCTTATTCACTATTGGCTAATCATCTCACAGTAATTAAGTAACCCTCAGTTGAGTCCACCATGCCTCTTCAAGTGCCCCAGCCTGATGTCGGTCTCAGCTCTGACAAAAGAAACTGGGAAAACCTGTTTTGTGGCACTATTCTTAAGGATATCTTTACTCTTACAATAATAGCTATATTTTTGAAAGGCACCAGTGGATTATAAAATCAAGTACTCGACCCATGTTGTATCCTCATTTTCCCTCCAGGAGGAGCACAACTTTCATGTGTAATGCAGGGCTGCTGCTTTACTGTTTCCTTTCAAGATATTTTATTACTTGTAAAACATGTCGATGTAAATAATCCATAATCAATCTATAAATCAAAATTAGGGTGAGTTTATTATGAACTAACTTTTGAGGACCATGGCCCTGGGCCTTCCTTCCCTAAAGAAGGAAGGGCACCAAAGAAGTGGAGAGTACAGAGTGGTTATATACCATCAAAGAGCATGTATCACATAGGATTGTAATGTACCTTTTACAATAACCACAAGATCGCCCTGCCAGGTTGCCCTGCTAGAATAGCTATTGATGGACACAGCAGGGAGCAGGTCTGCTGTCTCGATGGATGTGGCTGGTGTCAGGTCTGTTGTCTGGAGCTGGGCGGTCACAGGATGAATGCAGCAGTAAAATCACAGCCTAGGGAGAAATGCTTATCCTTAAGGCAATGCCAATGAGGGGGAAGCTGCATTCTTATCTTAAGGGCATTTACTCTTCTCTTGGAGACATGGCAAAGCAGATACAGAATACAGGTGACAAGACCTTTTGGAAAAACAAACTCAGGCCGAGTTAGATTTACTCCAAATCGCTTCCTCATATGCTCCAATATATCTTATTGCTTGCCATTTATTTATCAAGCTCAGGGCGTGTCTTTCAAACAGAAATCATCGATAATAGCATGAAGTAGTCACTTACCTACAGATGTCACTGTGGTAACAGAATATTAACAAGTAGCTTTCAAATATAACCATTTTCCCAAATATTGTATTTCACTGAGTTAATCAAAAAGGCATTCTTCTGTCTTATACTGAGAAATCTCAACTCTGAACTTAACACTAGATGTAGCCAATTTTGAATAAAGACCTTTAACATCAAAGCCGGCCAATAGATCTTGTTAAAGCAAATCCAAACTTGGGAACACTTTTGTTTTCAGTCACATGTAAATCCTCTCAAACTCAAAATAGGGTCCCGGCTTTGTGCAGATGGAGAAAAGCTTCTGTTCCTCTTTTTCTATTCAGATAGTGCAGGGAAGAGCCCAAAAGATCTCCTGGTGGAACACGAACAGTTCTTTACGTTAGAAACGCAGGCAGTGTTTCCTAGCTTCTTTTCTATAGGCCGAGACATGCTGACCTGCCCAGAGGAGCAAACTTCTGAGCTCCAACAGTAAATAAGACCATGTGCAGTTTACCACAACAATGAACTACAAAGATGTATCAGGAAATATTTTGAACATCAACACCTAAGCTTTCAGTTTCCCTCTGTCTAATTCCATGACTACCTGAACTGAATTCATTCTCCATCCCCATCCCTTTCATGAGTTTTTATCTCTTTGAATCAGCATGTTATAACATCTAAGAGAAATTTATCAAAACACTTTCTTCAAAATAGCTAACTGAAATATAAGAGTTGTAGAGGGTCAAGATTTTAAGATGAACGTGATGTACAGAGTAACTGTGCTACAAAATAAAAAGAAAATAAATGAGAACAATAAGAAAAGGAAGACAAAAATGATAAGGAGAAGGAATATAACAGAGAGTAAAAGTAAGAAAGAGAGAAAAAAGAAGAAAGAAGGTGTAGGAAAGAGAAAGAGTCAGGAGAAGCATGAGAAATGGCAAAAAGGGGCACGAGCAGAGGGAAGACACCATGTACAGAGGGAATGACAAGTGAACTGGCTTCTGACCAGGGCGCATGTCTAGAGTCACTGGCCTGCATTTGAGAACTCCACTCGGTTCTAACATCCACAGAATGACCACTCCTCATGCAAACTCTGGTGACACTGATTACCAGTGCTGTCTTCTCCCGGGACCTGCTGGAGCTTTGGGAACTGCCTCTGTCAGCAGCTCTGGGACTGACAGAATCCCCATTAAATACTCATAAACTAGGATGGTGGTGTTTTTTTTAATTACTTTTTTTAAAAAATTTTATTTATTTATTTTTTCCCTCAAAGCCCCAGTAGATAGTTGTATGTCATAGCTGCACATCCTTCTAGTTGCTGTATGTGGGACGTGGCTTCAGCATGGCTGGAGAAGCGGTGCGTCGGTTCGCGCCTGGGATCCGAACCAGGACCGCCAGCAGCGGAGCACGTGCACCTAACTGTTAAGCCACGGGGTCGGCCCACAATGGTTGTTTTGAAAGAGTAACTCAGTAAGAGCTCTCTCAAGGGTACATTTAATCCTGCCAACTCCTGCACTCACCCATCTGAAGAATTAAGAAACTAAACTTTTTTTTTTAATTACTGTGAAGAAAAGTAAGAGAAAACTTTTCTGGCCAAATTTTAAATGTTCCATCTGCTTTGAAGTTACCTCACAAAATTCTGAGCATAATCTAAAATTCTGGGCTCCCTACAGTTCCAAACATGTTTCAGAAATGATCTCTTTATCATCACAACGTAAGCCTATGCCTTATAAAACAAAATAAACTTGGATGAGTTTTATCTTGTAGAGAGAAAGCAGCAAGAAAAAGAGTAGGATGTGCCTTTCTACTATGAAGGAAAATAAATAAAATCATCAAAATATACAAAATATGCCTCTAAAACTGAATGAAACGGTCTCTAAAGAGTTTTACATTTTAAGTAAAAATGCACCTATATGAAATTATACATCAGTTTGTCTAAAATCTATTCCACTTAATAGAAGAAGAATTCATTCAGTTTCATTTAAATAGCATGACTTATGATTAGCTGCATAATCAGTGGTAGATATTTTAATTCTGATATACCATGTACTTCCACCAATGAAGGTGGACTTAAACTTGTAATTTTCCTAAAAGGGGCCAACCAGATGTTTTGCTTATTTGATTATTTAATAGTATGGATCTGCTCCTCATTGCCAACGAAGGATGTCTACACATAGGCTTTAGCTTGCATATGTAATGGGAAATGCAGACTGAGTTTACAAAAAGAAAAATTGAAAATGCAGCATTGTCTTTAGGAGATGTGGTCGATCTGTTCAAGAACATTTTCTCCCTTGGTCAAGTGAGAAGCTGAGAGAGAATGCTGTCGGCCTCTTCCTTGGCCCCTTATAGAATTCTGCGTTACCTCAATTGAACGTGTCCTAAAGTGTTTGAACTAAACTCGGAAATGAGTCGATGATACTGTATTTGCATTACATCACACAGAATCTCTTTCATTAGGCACCATTCAAAACACTTTTTGGGACATTAGAGGCCAGAAAAGTATTGCTTCTCTGAGAGACTGTTGCTTTTAATCTCATGGACATGAGGTGATACAGAATTGTTCCCATTTCCCTTTCTACTTGAAACCTGAGGGATACATTTCCAACTACCTTTAAAAACTGCAGGTCCTTCTGAAACACATTTCAGTGCACTGGCTTACTTCAGCTTCATTTCATTGTTCCATCCTAAATTCCTTTCAGTTTGATCTATTTTCCTTTCTAATCCTTTTGTATACCTAGATATTTAAAAGCTGCTCAAATCTATATTGGAGAAAAGTTGGGTTACAGTTCTTTCAGACAGCATGTAAACCCAATTTTTAGGGTTTCTACACAAAAAGTTTCTGCCGTGTTTCTACCAGCTCTCCTTCTATATTTTTTCCTCCAGGATTTCCTCTGACAAAATTGCCTTTCTAAAAGCCAGTCCTCTGTTCATTCTCTTGGCCAGTCACATTTTCATAGAAAGATAAAGGACTGGATTTTCCAAAGATTCAACAAGAATGATCAAGTCCTGATCCACACCTAGATATGCTGTTCCTGTTCTCCAAGAATTTTAAAACTAAAGTTAATTATCTCTTTCATTTTATCTAAATCTATTAAGTAACCTTGGCACTGAGCCCCTAAACTGGTCCACAGGCTGCTTCAGGAGACACAAAACTCTCTCTCAAATGCTTGCATTCATGTGCTTAGTAGGTATTTTATTTATTTAGATCTTATGCCACAAAAAAGCTTCATTTATTCACTCAAATACTTAAGTATACACTATGTGCCCAAAGGTCTCGAAATGTTGGCAGTCTGCAAGGAAAACAGATATATATGACCAGATAAATTACACTACAGAAATAATTTGAATGAAAGAGATATGAATAAACTGCCGTGGGACTCCAGGAAAAGAACCACGATGGGGGGTGGACAGGGTTCGTACCATCTAAGTAAAGGAAAATGAAGATAGAGAACATAAAAAGAAAACAAGATAAACGAAAACATTTTCTTCTTCTTAATGTTTCTGCCACCAACTTTTGGAGCACACTGCTTGCTGATGTCCTTTCTAGCCAATCTTATCCTTCAGCAGGCTTCTATAGACTTCAAAAATTCGATTGTACCAAGCTGGGCTTCTCCGTGGAGTCAATGCCAACTCTGTAGGGAGTCAGGAGGGGAGCAAAAGATTCACAGGACTCTGCAGGCCTTCTGCAGCTCACTGGTGGGGAGGGGCACCGAGGCTTCACCTTGGCCTCTGTCTCCAAGTTCACAGAAAGGAGGGTCCGTTCCTTCCTTGATATATGAAGGTGGAGATAAGCATCTTTCTCAGACGGGATTATAGAAAAATTAAAGTGAGAACCATGAAAAAGGCAGAAGAGGTAGCACCATGAGTCTGAAGAAACTGGACATGTGAATTAGTAACCAGTAGGAAGAAGAGCTGAAGACAAAAAAAAGGCAAAAAGCAAGTTCTCAATTTTCTAAGATGGAAGTGCAAATCTTTCTTCTTCAAAAAGAAAAAAGTCATTGAACCTTTTCCTTTAAAATAAAATTGAAAGGAGTCACATGTTGCAAATAATGGTTTTAACCATGATGTCACTACACAATAATGTGTAGCAATCAGTTGTTAAGTGCACTGCAAATAGTTCATTACTTAATAATTATGTTATCAAAGTTTGCAATTGATATATATATTTTAGTAAATAGTAGACTGTGTGCAAAGTTGTCACTATATTACTGATAGTGTCACTCTTACAACTGAAAACATGACTAGGAGAGAGAAGGTGGTGTGACCTCAGATTGCTAGAGTCACAGCAAGGAAAGTCAAGAAAGTGTCATCAGGTCATTTGGACAAAATGATGCTATACAGCTGTTGGGTTTATAACAGATCTACTTGAGAAAAACAAGTCACTACATTAAATTATTTTCTAGTTACC
Organism: Diceros bicornis minor; assembly: GCF_020826845.1. Lineage (NCBI taxonomy): Eukaryota > Metazoa > Chordata > Mammalia > Perissodactyla > Rhinocerotidae > Diceros > Diceros bicornis. Next base: position 2,048,822 of record NC_080763.1, on the reverse strand, counting down.
TCCATCACCCTCTCCAAGAACACATATTTTAAAATGAGACAATATATTACATGAAAAATTACTTGCTCTGTCATTTTGAAAACTACATTAAATAGTGAAGAAAAAACTAGGTTACAAACATCCTGTTATCAATTCCAACTACCATTCTTTACCAAACTAAAACTCTAATTATCACTAATTAACTTTCAATCTAGATCTCCTCCAGTATACAAAATCAATAACTTAAAATGTTTGATAACTTTTTTTAAATTGCCCTAAAATTTTAGAGGATAATATAAATATATCTCTTGCAAAAGTTGAGAAAGATAAAGACACTAGGAAAGGAAATGATGAAAATATTACCCTAATCAATGATGTAAAACACAAGATATGAACAACTGTTAAAAAGAATTCTCTATGAAATTGATCAATTCTACTATCTCTACATCTGGCTATTTCCTATCAGTAATTTGATGCATAAACAAATAGAATAGTGTATTTAATGGGATCAATTCTTCTAGTTGTGTGCTTTTCCTTTGAAAACTTCATATGCTTTTATGTGCTTGCTTTATTTTCAGGTGGTGTCACATTAGAACACCCTCATCTCTGAATATCTTTGCATTAAGGGACTCTACTTTGGCCCTTGATCAACTGTACTCAGAGTTATGATAAACTCAGAGACGTACATGGAACAATGTTTCCTACGTCTTATCTCCCATGAGTTGTTCATGTCAAGGAGTATAGTCCACCAAGTAAACACTAAGCAGTGTCTCAAAAACATCGGATACTAAAAGGAGGACATGCAGGGCTGGGTGTGGGCCCCCATTCAGTGCCTCAGTGCAAAGAAGAAAGAGATAAATGCATCCCTCCAGAGACTGGGATAAAAACAGGAGATTATGAGCACGAGGCTCCCTCTGAAGGCCTTTAAGCAGGGACCTGGAATAAAACTGTTTACACTGTGGAATATTGTTGGTTTTACAGGGAACTCATGAGGAAGATAGGACATGAAATAATGATAATTAAAATAACAGCAGCAAACACTTCCACTGAACCAGGCACTGCACTCTGAATGTTAATTCTGTGCTTGAACATACATGAACTCCCATAACCCTCAAAATATCCCGACGTAGTAGATGTTGTTCTTCTCATCATTTTATAGATGAAGAGACCGGGTACAGTGGCTGGAAAACTCAGCCAGGTTACAAAGCTGATACATGGCCGAGCCCAAGCTCAGTGCTCTTCTGTGATGCTCTTTGACTACAACTCCAAGTTAAGTCTCTAATGACTATCTTTCTCTCTATAATCCAATGGGGGAAACATCAAAATTCTTAACTCTAACACCCATGTTATCATTTAGGAAAAGTTAGTGAGGAAGAGATTCATGAATAGTAACAATGCTCTTCTATTTACCCTTCACTTATAGATCAGACATCAATATTCCTGATCAGTCCACCAAGAAGAAACTGGGACTTTATTATGCCAAAAAGAAGAAAAAACAAGGAATAAAACAACCAAATTCCTTTAAACATCGTTACACAAATGTGATTCTTAATTCCATATGACAAATATAAAGTGCTTTCCTGGTTTGGGGCTCAATACAAAGCTGATGTTAATATCATCTTATCTTCCCAGCCAATAACACAAAATACTTTAAGACAACAAAAGGGAGAAAGACAAAAAACAACCCAACAGAAAAATAAATATTACATCTGAACGCTGTACAATTTTTTAAAGATTACTTAAGTGTTAGATTTAGTAAAATTTGTATCTCTATCTTGCCTTTCCCAGTTATCTCTGAAGGTAAAGAAAAGGACTAAGAAAAGCACAACGAAGCCAGTTAGGGAAGCGAGTCAGCGGGAAGAGGTGAGGTGGCCGCCCCTCTGCAGACGACAGACAGAAATCTCCCCTGCGAGCCGTCTCAGGCCTCACAAGATGTGGAGCTTTGACCTCGGGCAGTGGCTACAGCTGGACACCAGCAGCAGTGCTTCTCAGTCTTCAGTCTACACGATAATAACTGGACAAGTCCAGTGTCCCTTCCCCGGAATTCTAACTCAGCAGCTTTGAAGTTGGGACACGAGAATTTTCCATTTAAGAAGCCTAAGGGTGATTTTCCTTGAGTTATTGGCAGATTATGACCAAAGGCATACCTTGAAGAGAAGTACAAACTCACTACCCAGTATGCACTGCACAGATACTTTGTGTCACACACTCTCAGAACATTCCCTGCCCCAGGGGTCCCACCTGCTTCAGCATCCTTAGGGCCTGTGTTCTTCATCAGGATGTTCCGATGGTGGCAAAACAGACAGGACTCACCTGGGAAACTGCCCTTCTGTATCATTCAGTGAGTGCGTGGGCTGCCTGCAGCCCAGGTGTAAAATGGGTCTTGCTATATTTAAAATAAATTTCTTTTTATTTTATTGAGGTCATATGGCTTATAACTGTGTAAATTTCAGGTGTACATTATTATATTTCAGTTCTGTATAGACTGGATCATGTTCCCCACCAATAGTCTTGTTTTCATCTGTCACCATACATATGTGCCCCTTTACACCTTTCCCTCTTTCCCTCTGGTAACTACAATCTGTACTCCTTATCTATGTGTTTATTTTCCAAATATGAGTGAAATCAATCAGTATTTTTCTTTGTCTATCTGACTCGTTTCACTTAGTATAATACCGTCAATGTCCATCCATACTGTCACAAATGGCATGAGGTTGTCTTCTTTATGGCTGAGTAGTATTCCATGGTATATATGTATATATATCACATCTTTATTCATTCATCCATTGATAAGTACTTGAGTTGCTTCCCAGTGTTGGCTATTGTGAATAATGCTGTGAAGAACATAGGGGCGCATACATTTTTTGAATTACTGACTTCATATTCTTCAGATAAATATCCAGAGGTAGAATAGCTGGATCTTATGGTATTTTTATTTTTAATTATTTGAGTAATCTCCATCCTTTTTTCCATTGTGGCTGCAGCAGTTTGTATTCCCACTAGCAATGTATGAGGGTTCCCTTTTCTCCACATCCTTTTCAACACTTATTATTTCATGCCTTTTTAATTATAGCCATTCTGATGGGTGTGACGTGATATCTCATTGTAGTTTTGATTTGCATTGCCCTAATAATTAGTGATGTTGAACATCTTTCATGTGCCTGTTGGCCATCTGTATAACTTCTTTGGAAAAATGTCTTTTCATATCCTCTGCTCATGTTTTGATCAGGTCGTTCATTTTTTTGTTGTGGAGTTGTTTGTGTTCATTATATATTTTGGAAATTAACCCCTTGTCAGATATATGATTTGCAAATATTTTCTCCCAGTTGGTAGGTTGTCTTTTCATTTTGTTGACAGTTTCCTTTGCTGTGCAGAAACTTTTTAGTCTGATGTAGTCCCACTTCCTTATTTTTTCTTTTGTTTCCCTTGCCTGACAAGAGACAAAGACAGACATTACATAAGGATAAAAGGGACATTTCACCAAGAAGACATAATACATTAATATACATGCACCTAACACAGGAGCAACAAACTATATAAAGCAACTATTATCAGACTTAAAGGGAAAAATTGACAGCAACACAGTAATTGTAGGGGACTTCAACACCCCACCCACATCAATGGATTGATCATCCACACAGAAAGTCAACAAGGAAACAGTGGCCTTATATGAAACATCAGACCAGATGGTCTTAATAGATATATATAGAACATTTCATCCTAAAACAGCAGAATACACATTCTTCTCAAGTTCACATGGAACATTATCAAAGATAGAAACACGTTGGGAAACAAAGCAAGCCTCAATAATTCTAAGAAGACTGAAATCATATCACTCATTTTTCTGACCACAAGTGCATGAAACTAGAAATCAACTAGAAGAAAAAATTGGAAAAGTCACAAATATTTGGACAGTAAACCACATGCTACTGAACAACTATTGGATCAATGAATAAGTCAAAGGAGAATTCAAAATATACCTAGAGACAAATGAAAATGAAAAACATCATATGAAAACATATGGGATGCAGCAAAAGTAGTACTAAGAGTGAAATTTATAGCAATACAAGCCTACCTCAAGGAATGAGAAAAAGCCCAAATAAACAATCTAACACTGTATCTAAAAGAACTAGAAAAAGAAGAATAAACAAAGCCTAAAGTCAGTAGAAGGACAGAAATAAAAATCAGAGCAGAAATAGATGAAAGAGAGGCTAGAAAAAGAACAGAAACGTTCAATGAAACTAAGAGCTGATTCTTTGAGACGATAAGTCTCTTTCTTTAGAGGTAGAGATGGCATGTGGGCCGAGATTATAAAATCAGAAAATCCAGACACTCAATCGGAGATCTCCCTGAACTTTAAGCATCTTTTAAGCAATTTCTTAGCATCTTTACTACATTCAAATATGCTGTCCCTTTAACATCTGTTTGAATACGTGTGGCAAAGTCAAAGGACAGCGTATACTAGGCACCACAGGATGATAATAGCTTCCCTGACTTCAACAACAAAAGGCCCAGGAAACCGAGTTATCTTGGGTCCAAGTTGGGAAGTGTTTTGGAGAAATATAGTGAAAAAGTAAATAAACCAGACAAGAATAAAAGAATTGGACAGGGATCTGCTGGCAAAGAAAACTTTTCCCAGCTACAGGCCAATAGAATCTGGACAGAATGAGAAGGCTCACAACTACACGTGGCACCAGGGAGTAAAGTGGAAATCTCACAAAGGAGGCCACTTTGAGGCCTATAAACACCTTGCAAAGCTACTCATTAGGGTTTCAGAACAACAACATGTTTAGGGTGTGTGTGTTCAATATCCGCACGTCCCGGGTTCTCCTCATGACATTTGCCTTACCTATATGTATATTTCCCTAAACCTTTGTGGATTATAAAGCAAAGCGAAGAGAGTAAGAGTGTGGCAGAGGTAAAGAGCAAATTAAAAGCAAAAAACATACTGTAGTCATCATGTTGAGAGTATAAAGTAAACTGAATTAACTGATGGACAGGAGATGCTCTTTCTGTAATTTTTTTAACAAATTAAGAAATTCATAAAATATTCTTCAGCATTGACGGTAATATACAACGCATAGATGAGTTAGTTCAAGCTTTACCTTCAGGGACAGTCATTGACCCTCATAGAGAATTCGGATTCCAGGGGTCAGCTAGTCTTGTATCAGAAAGTGTCGCATTTCAGTCCTAGCTGTGCGTTTCAGGTATTCACGTCTCTTTAAGCTAGTCATAGCTTGATAAGCACCACAGGCTTTGCTACTTAGCTTACTGAATATCAGAAATAGTTTTTCATTGGTGATATGAGTGGTTCGTTTAATTAGCATGAATTTAGAAATGAGCTCTCATTGGTGAAACTGAAGGGATTCTGTATATGTGGATTGGCCAAAACATCAGGGAATATCTCATACTTAGAGGAAGAAGGTAAGACTCGGGCAAGCGAGGATGTCAGGGGTGATGTCCTGACACTGCTGCACCAGCTGCTGGTTTAGGAAAATGTCTCCCTGCCTGTTGCCAGCCATTAGGCACAGGATCCTGCCTCCTTCATATCTGTATCATGTGAACCTTTCATGGAAGGTGTAGCCGGGCATCTATCCGGGTAGCAAGCTGCACATCCCCTGATGAAGGGACTCTTGCCTAGAGCGCTTCCTCATCCTAATACAATGCCACTCAGTCTTGGACTTCACTGGCTCCATATAAAACAGGCGGCACCAACAGCCAAAGGGATAAATGGTTTCACTTAGGATTCCACGTTCACCCCAATACAATGTATGCTATAAGCACTCTATACTACCCCATATAAACTATATATATATGGAAAGTTCAGTTGGTCCTCCAGGCTTTCAGCCACACCCCAGGACTCTCACACATTACAGCGCTGTGATGTAATCTCAAAACCTCTCCTTCACCTCATGGCTCCAGTAGCAGAAAATAAGGAAAACACAATTTCTTTCATGGCTTTTTAGTGTCTACAGATGCCATCTCTTCAAGCAGACTATCACTTATATTTTTCTACATGTCTCCCGTCCACCCCCCAAATTCGTCTCTCCCTGTTTCCTGAGTCAAGCTCCACTCCACTAGAAGGCCCTCCCTGGTCCTCCCCTCACAGAGTCTCATCAATCAGTAAAGTCAGGTTGAAGCCCCAGCTCACCTGGACTCCTCCAGAATCAGCACACAGACACGGCACACCTGCATCCCTCGTTTTGACAATAATGTTGTGCTGTCTGGAAGGGTAGTGGCTTAACACTTTCCTAAGTGTATCTCATCTTCCCTCAAATGCACTGAAAGTCTCTTCAGCATGAGAAGTGTGCACACTTGTCCTGTCAATCCCCCCACTTTTGACAATTTCATGATGACTGCATAACAGCCACTTAATGTCTATTGAATGAACACGTTTGTCAGGTAGAAAAATAAAGGCGATGTCTTGTCAATATGAGCAGCAGATGTAGCTGGTAATCTCATTTTCCTCATTTGCTTAACAAGGTACCAAAAGATACCGACAAACTTTGTGGGTTTCATTTGAAAAACCAAGGTAGCAAGTTATCAATTATATCAAAATCTAATGGCAATTACAGAAGATAAAGTAAAATACTGAGTAGACAAAAATCCTAGGATATCATCAATACCGACACCCAGACAGATCTCCTAACTTTACAAGGGCTCAGCGTTCTCATCAGGAAATCAGGAATAATACCCGCCCTGGCCCTGTTCATAGGGCTGGTGTGAGGCAGGAGCAAACACTATGCGGAAAGAGCTAAGATAATGACAGCTGTTATTCAGAAATAACACACCACGAGTACCACTCGTTTTAACATTTTAAAAATCTATGTTTAGGGCCGGCCCCGTGGCTTAGCGGTTAGGTGTGCGGGCTCCACTGTTGGCGGCCTGGGTTCGGATCCCGGGCGCGTACCGACGCACCGCTTCTCCGGCCATGCTGAGGCCACGTCCCACATACAGCAACTAGAAGGATGTGCAACTATGACGTACAACTATCTACTGGGGCTTTGGGGGGAAAAAAAAATAAATAAAACTTAAAAAAAAATCTATGTTTATTTAGAATAATCACACAATATTTCCTGTATTTAAAACATTCTCTTCAGAGGAATTCAAAGTCATCATCATATGTCCACATCAAGGTCTCTCCAGAACCAGTGCTGAATCTTTGCTTTATTGTGAGAAGCTAGTTGAGCAAACTTGAGTATCCAGAGCTTTCTTGGCATTTGTGCTGATTGTCGCTGTTTTGAATTCAGTTAATAAATTTGCTGTGGCATTTCCTCGACCATCGAGGCATATCTTTTTCTCTACTGTGTTTCTGTTTAGCATTTCGGAAATGTAGTTATTGGGGTCGGCCCTGTGGCTTGGCGGTTGGGTGCGCACGCTCTGCTGCTGACGGCCCCGATTCGGATCCCAGGCGCACACGGACGCACCGCTTCTCCGGCCATGCAGAGGCCACGTCCCACATACAGCAACTAGAAGGATGTGCAACTATGATATACAACTATCTGTTGGGGTTTTGGGGGGGGGGGGAAAGGAGGAGGATTGGCAATAGATGTTAGCTCAGAGCTGGTCTTCCTCATCAAAAGAAGAGGAGGATTAGCATGGATGTTAGCTCAGGGCTGATCTTCCTCACAAAAAAAAAGAAAGAAATGTAGTTATTTTCCAAGTAGGGTAATAAGCTCCTTGTCTGCAGACACTATATCCTATAACCCCCGTTTTCCCCAGGATATTACATATTCTGTATACATAACAGACACACAATGAGTACTAAGGAACTGATAAATAAATGGCAAGCAATAGGATATATTGGAGTACATGAGGAAGCCATTTGGGGTAAAACTAATTTGGCCAGAGTTTGTTTTTCCAAAAGGGCCTGTCGCCTGCATTGTGTATCTGCTTTCCCATGTCCCAAAGAGAAGAGAATATGCCCTTAAGATAAGGATGCCCTCATTGGCAGTACCTTAAGGATGAGCATTTCTCCCTAAGCTAGGATTTGGTTGCTGCAGTCATCCTGTGACCATCCAGTTTGAGACAACAGACCTGACACCAGCCAAACCCATCAAGACAGCAGACCTGCTCCTTTCTGTGTCCATCAATTGGTCTTCTGGCAGGGCAATCTGACAGGGCGATCTTGTCGCTATAGTAAAAGGGACATTACAATCCTATGTGATACATGCTCTTTGACAGCATATAACCGCTCTGTACACCCCACTTCTTTGGTGCCCTTCCTTCCTTAGGGAAGGAAGGCCCTGGGCCATGGTCCTCAAAAGTTGGCTCATAATAAACTCACTCCAATTTTGATTTATACATTGATTATGGATTATTTACATAGATATTTCTTGGTGTAGTCATGGCAGGATTACAGAGAAACCCACCAGAGACCACCTGGAATCTACACTGAACTGGCATTGGGTACCAATTGGGGCCCATTATGCCCTCCAGGTCACTGCATTCTTCAGGTGACCCCAGTGAGTTCTCCTGAAACCTGGACCTCCTTATTGTAAGTCAACAGTTCAGAGTTTATTTGAGCTGTTTTCAAGGCTTAAGGCTAGGTGTCTTAAGGGGGTACTGGTACATTCCTTAGGTCAGAGGAACCTAGGGAAGAATTCCTAGGAATGAGAAACCCAGGGGGAATTTCCTTGACCAGGGGAGCCTAGGGGGCACTTTTGGAGTGAATGGGGCAAGCTGACCTTTTTAATTTGGCTTAAAATTGGAAAAAATTGTGTTTATAAAGTCTGAACAAAACTGCTTGATAGAGAAATGAGAGACTGAATCTGTTCAGCTCCAACAAAAGGGACATTGCTCCTCCCGGCCTTTTGGGCATTCTCAGACCTGAAGCTGTAAAACTGCTAGAAGAAAACATAGGCAAGAGGCTCCTCCACATTGGTCTTGGCAATGATTTTGTGGATATCCCACCAAAACTGCAAACAACAAAAGAAAAAATCAACAAATGGGACTACATCAAACTTAAAAGCTTCTGCCCAGCAAAAGAAACAACCAACAGAATCAAAAGGCTAGGACAAAAGTTTTACAAACCATGTATCAGATAAGGAGTTAAATATCTAAAATTTATAAAAAATTTATACAACCCATAACAAAATTTATAAAGAACTCATACAACCCAATAACAAAAAAGCAATCCAATTGAAAAATGGGCAAAGAACTAAGTAGACATTTGTCCCAAGAAGATATCCAAATGGCCAACATGTACATTAGAAGGAGCTCAATGTCACTAATCATCAGGGAAATGCAAACCAAAACCACAAAGAGCTATCCCCTCACACCTGTAAGGATGGTGATCATCAAAGAGACAAGAGATAATAAGTGTTGGCAAAGATGTGAAGAAAAGGAAACCCTTGTGTGCTGTTCATGGGAATTGAAATTGGTGCGGCCACTACGGAAAAGACAGTGGAGGTCCCTGAAAAAATTAAAAATAGATACACTTCAGTGTATTTATCCGAAGAAAATGAAAACACTAACTTGAAAAGATATACGCACCCCTGTGATTATTACAGAATTATTTATAATAGCTAAGATATGGAAACAACCTAAATGTCCATCAATAGATGAGTGGATAAAGAAAACGTGGTATGGGCCGGCCTGGTGGCGTAGTGGTTAAGTGTGTGTGCTCTGCTGTGGCAGCCCAGGGTTCAGATTCCGGGCACGCACTGCCTCACCGCTTGTCAGGCCATGTTGTGATGCAGTCCCATATAAAGTGGAGGAAGGTGGGCACAGATGTTAGCCCAGGGCCAGTCTTCCTCAGCAAAAAGAGGAGGATTGGCACATGTTAGCTCAGGGCTAAACTTCCTCACAAAAATAAGGAAAGAAAATGTGGTATATATTTACAATGGAATATTATTCAGCCATAAAAATGAAAAAATCTTGCCATTTGCAATGTCATGGATGGACCTTGAGGTCATTATGCTAAGTGATATAACTGAGACAAAGAAAGACAAATACCATTTCATCTCAGTTATACATACAATCTGGCTCTGCAGTTTCTCACCAAACTGCCACTGGCAGGCCGAGTCAAGTACCGATTTTCTTTAGTGAATCCAAGGGAATGCCTCTCAGAAAAGGCTTTTAACAGCAGTGTGCCTTGGAATTTATTTGTGAGACAGTCTTAATTCCTAGAGCTGAGGGAGGTTTTCGCACGGTCTCAGATCAAGAAATGGAAGACAGAGATAATTTGGCTCAGCTCTAGGGACAAGACTCTAAGGGCTCTGCAGTTTCTTGCCAAACTGCCACTGGCGGGCCGAGTTGAGAACTGGCTTTCTTTAGTGAGTCCGAGGGAATGACTCTCAGAAAAGGCTTGTAACTGCAGTGTGTCTGGGAAGTTATGTGTGAGAGAGCCTTAATTCCTAGAGCTGAGGGAGGTTCAGGTCAGTCTCCGTTTTAGGAATGGAAGACAGGGATAGTTTGTCTCAGCTCTAGGAATAAGCCTGTAAGGGCTCTGCAGTCTTCTCGCCAAACTGCCACTACCAGGCTGAGTGGAAAATGGGCATTCTTCAATGAATCCGAGGGCAAGTCTCTCAGAAAAGGTTTATAACTGCAGTATTAGTGGTGGCTGTGTGCCTTGGCAGTTCTGGTGAATGGCTGAAATTCAGTGTTCAGATTATTCAATGTCATGATTTGGGATGTTCAAACAGAAATGGAGCCCCCTGTTCTGTGCCCAGATGGGAATTTATAGAGATATCAGGAAGAGAAGTTCAAATTCAATATACAAAATTCAGTTGATTTTCTATATACCAACAAATAATTGGAATATGAAACAATACCATTAACAATACACACACATACACAAAGAAATCCTCAAGTGTAAATCCAATAAAATATTTACAGATACCTGTGGAAAAAAATATGAGACACTCTTAAAAGCAAGAAAGGAAAAAATAAATCGATTGAGATATATTCCTTGCTCATGATCAACAGTCACAATATTATTAAGATGTCAATTCTTCTTAAATTGATCTAAAGATCCAGTGCAATTCCAATAAAAATCTCACTAAGCTATTTTGTAGACATTGACCAACTCATTTGAAACCCTGAGTGGGCTAGACAATCCTGATGAAGAACAAATTGATGAACTCACACTTCTCAATGTCAAGATTAATTACAAAGTCAAGAGACTGTGATATTTTACAATACTACAATAATCAAGAGACCATGATTTTTTTTTTATAATTTTATTTAGTTATTGTTTTCCCCCAAAGGCCCAGTGGATAGTTCTATGTGATAGCTGCACATCCTTCTAGTTGCTGTATGTGGAATGCAGCCTCAGCATGGCCGGAGAAGCCGTGCATCGTTGCACGCCCGGGATCCAAACCGTGATATTTTAAAATGAATAGGGCCGGCCCCATGGCTTGGCGGTTGGGTGCGTGTTCCGCTGCTGGTGGCCCGGGTTCGGATCCCAGGCGCGCACCGAAGCAATGTTTCTCTGGCCATGCTGGGACAGTGTCCCACGTGCAGCAGCTGGAAGGATGTGCAGCTGTGACATACAACTATCTACTGGGGCTTTGGGGGAAAAATAAATAAATAAAAATTAAAAAATAAATAAAGAATAAAATGAATAGACACAGAGGTAAATGAAAAAGCATGGAAAGTTCACACATAGACCTCTGCAAATACAGACAACTTGATCTTGGTCAAGACAATAAAGGCACTCCAACATAAAAAATAATAGTCTTTTAGGTCTTTAGTCTTTTAGTCTCTAGTCATCATCAACCATGGTGATGATAAAAATGGACAACCCTATGGAAATAAATGAACAAAGACACCAACTTTGCACCTTAGACATAAATTTACTCAAAATCACTCATCAACTTAAATATAAAATGCAAAACTGTAAAAATCATACTGGGAAACAGGAGAAAATCTTCATGATATATAGTTTGATGATTAGTTTTCATACACAACACAAAAAGCACAATCCATGAAGAAAATAATTGATCATGTGGACTTGGTTAAATTTAAACTCTCCAATCTGGGAAAGACGCATTCACAGAGTAGAAATACAAACTCCTGACTAGGATAATACATTTGTAAAACACATATCTGCAGAAAGACCTGCATGCAAAATATTCAAAGAACCAATCAAATGCTGGACAAGAAAACAAACTCCCCAAATTAAAATAAATAGACCAAAATATGAATAGACAAGTTACCAAAAATACATATATACATGGGAAATAAGCAAATATAAATTGCTCAACAACAAGGAATTATTGGAAAATAAAATCCATTGTGCATCAAGAAAAAGCAAATTAAAACACCAATGAGATACTCTATTCTTCTAGTAGAATACCTAAAAACCAAAAACTGACAATACCAATTACTGGTGAGGATGTAGGACAATAGGAAATCTCATTCACTGCTGATGGGAATACACACAGTACAATCTCTTAAGAAGACATCTTGTTAATTCTTGTGAAGCTAAATATAGTGTCACTATATGGTGCACCAATTGTGCACCAGTGTATTTCTCCAACTACTGTGAAAATATACATCCACACACAGACCCCTAAGAACATCTAAAAAGCAGCTTTATTCACAGTGGCTAAAACCTAGAAGGAACCAATATGTCCTTTAACAAGTGAATGACACCCAAGCGTGGGACACTGAGTGAAGACACTTGAGGCACACATGGGCTACAGGCACAGGGTAAGGAAACACAAGAGTTCAGACAAGGGCTAGAGGAACAGTAAATGAAAACACTGGTTGTCTAGATAGGCTTCAGGCACAGAGAATGTAGACAAACACGAGCTGGCATGGGCTGAAGCACAGCGGACAGGCATGCTCAGGGATGGAAAGGGATGCAGACACATGGAGTGAGAGAGACATGTGAGGTCTGGTATAAAATGTGGGCACAGGAGATAGAAACACTGGAGGAAATGTATGCGCTGCAGGTACATGAGATATTGACATTAGTTGTCTGACATGGGTTTTAGAAAGAGGGGATGGAGACTCATATGGGTTGGCAAGGACTACAGGAACAAGGAATGGAGACTTTTGAGAGGTGGTATGGACAGAAGGGAGAGAAAATCTTGACAAAACAAAAGGGCAGACACGGGCTGCAGTCATATGAGATGGTGACACTCGACACAAGATACGAGCTTCAGGTAGAGGGATGGAGACACACAAAGGCTGGCATGGTTGCAGGCTCATGGGCTGGAGACACTATGGGGCAGACATGGCTTGCAGCACAGAGTTTAGAAATACACTAGGGAACACGAGATACCAGCTACACCTGTGCTTAGAAGGCAATGGTGTGTAGGCTTAAATTAATGTATGAGTATGGAAGAAAGACAAGAAATCCACAATCTCAGCTTCTGTCTCAAGAATTAAAAGAGAATAACACTGGAAAAAATACAGAATGGAAACAATAATAAAGATAAGAATCAATGAAATAGAAAAATACTAAAGAAATAAATCAGGCTAAAAGTTATTGTTAAAGTATTAATAATGTTAATAAACCACTAGCAAAACTGATTAAGGAAAAGAAAAAGAAATGAAACACAAATGACCAGTATCAGAAATCAAATAAGAAGTATTCTCTACAGAGTGCTTAGATCTTAACGAGATACACCATTTTGTGAAATACTTAGCACTACGAATTAGACAGCAAAGGTCAAAATTCACTTTATAAAAAACCCATATACTGAAACTGACACACAAAAAAACATAAAATAGGAAAACTGACATATCTACTAAATAAATTGAATTGTTAGAACGTCAAGCCAACTAACCAACAAGAACAACAAACACTTTCCACAAGCAAAACTCTAGGTCTGGGATTATTAACTATTCCAGACAATAGAGGGAGGGAGGAAGAAAGGTTCAGATTCCAGATTAGACTGAACACAAAACTAATAGAGATTGTATTCACATTGAATACAGTACAAAGATGATTCTTTACCACACAGGACATCTGAAGTCATCTTTCCACTATACTACCCAACAAATTGAACTTAGAGAAGAACTGGAGAAAAAAAGTACAACACTTATTAAATATTTTTAATACAGTAAAGAAAATGAGGTTATCTAAACAGAAGAGGAAAATGTTAATAGGTGACAACTACCATCTTCAATGTATGAGGAAGTCCAGAGAAGGCTAAATTTAAAAAGTGGATATAAAGTGAAAATTATTTAAATAATACAAAGAAAAATTTTATCATATGGCAAAGTAATATAGCAATCAACCAATCAATAAAAAACCAATTAATGTATATCATTGATTAGAGATATTAATAATGAACAGAACTAGTTTCTGGAGGTTGTGGAGTTTTTGTCCCTGGAAACTTCTCAGAAACAAACATTAAGCCATTTGTCCTGGATAGACTTTAGACCTTCTCCTGCTGGGGTTCAAGACCCCTTCAAGTTTCTTCTGTAATTTTAATCTACTGCTAAATTAAATGAGAGAAGGCATGGTGAAGTCAAATATGAGTGTGGTCTGGGGGGTTCATTAGAGGAGTGGTGGAGAAACAGTGAACACACCTGGGATGCCATAGGGTTCTGAGAAGCAGAGCAATAAGTCTGTAAAGGGCTTGAGACATATTAGGTCCTCAGTAAATAACCATTGTTATCACTAATAATTCGTTTCCAATAGTGTACATAAAAGAAAGTTGGCTATTTTGTCAAAAAAATCCTCAAAAATGTCTTAATTGACTGAAGATTAAATAATCAAAGCTGGCTTTGTTTTTAATATTCTTTTCTAGCCAGGTAGGGGTCAAGGGAAGCAAGCAAAGGAATTCGGTGACACTTAGGAGAGTCACAAACCTTGAAATCAGTGTAATCTTTGCTTTAGTCTCTTACAATTCAGGAGCCTCTAGATCCAAATGCCAACACGTTCAAGTTGTTGGTGAATCTTGATTAAGATTTTGATAGTTTTGGCTGTCTGCTCAAGGAAAGCATCCTTTGAAACCTAAGGTTTCTAAGCCGGTGGTTCTCAATGTGTAGCTGGTCAGCAGCATCACCTGGGAAATGGTCAGAGACGTAAATTCTCGGGTCCCCCATCCTACTGGATCACAAACTCTGGGATGGGCTCAGCATTCTGTGTTGTAGGGGACCTCCACACAGTTCTAATGCACACTGGAGTTCGAGAACCACTGTCTAAGGAGAAGCCAGTCCTAGGTACAACATAGGGTTAGCAAGGATTCCTCTCTCACGAGGGCTTCTCCTGAGGCCCCATGGACAAAATAAGGATTCTTTTTTATGGCTCTTTTTATAGGAAGAACTATTGGCTCAACTCCAGGCAGCCTTCTTCAGGAATTTTTCCAATACAACCAGGAGCTCTGAAATTTGGATTCAAAAAAGAAAAAAATATAAAAAATTGGTTCAAAGTTCAAGAAATTTTCCTGCTTCAGATTGAGGGTGGAGAAATAGCTGAAATAGAGAAATTTTTCCCAGAACACTGATCTATCATTTCTTGATGGAAACAACTGAGATCTTTCAGTGGAAGTAAACAATGCCCAGGAAAGTTATGGTTAGTCTGATCTGTTAGAGGAGAAAGCACAAAGAGGGGAAAAAAAAAAAAGGAGAGAGGAAGAGTAAGGAAGGGAGATAGAAACAGCGACCATCAGTCAGAGGTAGTGAGAGGCAGGGGAAAGGAATAGAAGATGCAGAGGGAGAGAAGCAGGTGCCGCTCGGTAGGAAACATACCTCTTGACACTGTGCACGTGTGGCTTTCATAGAAAGATGTAAGGTTTCTAAAAAGCAAAGAAAATAAAAACAAATCCATCCAATTTAGTAATTTGTCCTAATATTAATTGATCAGGTCTGATCACTCTGATGTCTTCCTTCTCCTTTATTTCATACATGTCTCAAATTCTGTCCTGCCCTTGTCTAAGGCTTCAGAAACACATCACAATTCAAATTCTCACAAGGTGAATTGTTTAAATCATATCACCTTCTTCTTTCCTTGCGCTTCTGCACAAAATAGATGCCATACAGTGTTAAATTACCTTTCAGTGCCTTTCAAAAAAACTTTAAAAATTTGATTCTTAAAAGTACAGTTTTAGATTTACAGATAATTGAACAGAGAGTACATAGCGTTCCATACACCCATCGCACTGCCCCTCTACTCTCCTCCAAGCCCCATCTCCCCTATTATTAACACCTTGCATTAGTGTGATACATTTGTTATAATGAATGAACAATATTGATACGTTGTTATGAACTACAGTCCCTAGTTTGAGGGTCACTCTTTGTGTTGTATAGTTCCATGGGTTTTGACACACATATAGTGACATGTAGCCACCATTATGTACAGAACAGTCTCACTACCCTAAAAATCCTCTGAGCATCAGATTAGCTGTTAATGGCTTTTTAAAATATTAACAGTTGTCAGAATAACGTAAATTTTTACGATGAAAAATGTTCCACAGGTGGTAAGTTTTGTTAGTCTCACTATTATGATCACTAATAGAAATAATGAAAAAAAAAATGAATCCCTATATAAATAGCAAAAATCATAGAATTTGGAAGATAAAAAGATCTTGAAGATGAGGAAACCCCATATTCTTCAAGACCCTGCCCTCCAGTCTCTCAGCTTTCTGTGTCATTTATCTGCCAAATCCACTGAGGAAAAAGAAAGACGTCGTAAAGAAAAACAAAGCAAAAAACAAATTTTGGTTCTAAGTAGTCCTCTGGAGCCCAATTTAATCAAACATGGATTCTTTTTTATTGCCTATTTGCATCAGGAACATAATTACTAGCTGGAGCCTAATTTGACAATATTCATTATGAATGAAAGATGTCATATCTAAGAACAGAATGGAATTCACTGAGGCTTTATTCTTGGGACATTTGTAGGATTAAGTCAGGACACACTGTGAGAGTGATAAATAAGTTCTGTATATTTTTCTTCTCCAAGACCATGGATTTCAGCCACACTTTATACCCATGTACTTTGCAACAATGAAAAACAATTAAACAATGACCTTGAATATTTTGCCCTCAGATTCATTAGTCTTTAAAATATAAATTGAGCAATTTAAATGTAGATGACTGAAAGACTATGGAGATTTCTAGAATGTCACATTAGGTCCTTTAGAAGTGAAGAATTGACTCTATAAAACATTTCTATTCCTTGTCATACCTTGACAATAGTGTTACTGTGACTCTGTTTTAAAGAGGATAATGCCAGGCTTTACTTTAATTTACACGTTTTTAAGTACGTGTACTTAATATTTCTCAGTCTCTTGAAAACTTTTGTCATTAAACTCAAACTTCATTTAAATCACCAGATCTATTTGATGAAGGCAACATGAACATTTACTTGCAAACTCCTCAGAAAATTACTAATTTAACCTTACTTTGGATGATCCATTCTAGAACTCAAACTGGATTTGCCAGGCCCCTCAAAACGGCTCATAGCTCTGTGTTTGTACATTTATCTGGGAAGATAGCAACTAAGGGTAATTGTTCTTTCCAGATGCTTTCTTTACCTCAAACAGCAATACTTCCAAAGTTTTAATGAAAATGTGGCCAATTTGGTGAAAACCAAGTGACTTGTTTGTTTTAGCATGCCAATGAAATTAAGAAAATAAGTATTTTAATTATTGTTATTGATTATAAAAATCAGAAGAAAACAAACTTCTTTGTCCAAAGACATTTCTGCAAGTGAAATTGTCTAAAAAACTGACAGCTCGCCTCCTCTTTTAACCACTAAACCATAAGAAATGTAATACCGTGGCAAACACTTGAGCACTGTCACCTGCACAAGTCCCCAGCGCTGTCACCCCATCAAGGCCACAGATCAGGATGAGGAGTTGGCGGAGGGGAGACGGCTTTGCACTCAGCGTCTTTCCTTCCTGGGTCAGAACTCGGTCCCAGCTGCTGACTGTCTAGTCTTCTGGGGAAGCAGAGAATTCTTCTGGGGACACGACACACTTCGGGTGTTAAGGATGTCATCGTTCTTTTTTAAACAAATGTTAGATCATGTGATGCACTTCTCAGGACAGGAGAAGCCGCCTCAAGGGAAGGCAGATCTTCTCCAGGAGCTGACGGTCATCCAGAGAGAGCAGAGTCAAGGGCTGCAAAGCGCCAGCCAGCTCCTGCTCTCGTCTCATGGACACCTCGGTCACCATCCCCCCATGCCCAGCCGGTGCCCCCCCCCCAGCGGTTCCCATTGTATCCTCGGAGGCCCGCGCATGCGCAGAACCGGCGCTCAGAGCGGCAGAGGGGCCGGCGAGCTGGAGAGCTGCGTGCCGCGTGCACCGGAGGCAGGGTCCCTGGTGCGGAGGTGGCAGCTGCGCTGGTTTGTGTGGGGGGATTGGCGGTTTCTGGATCCTTCCTCCAGGATTTTCAGCGCTGTGGATCTCTCCTTTCTGCAGTGTGGAGGAGCGCTGGGCAGGAGGCGGCGCCGAGGTAGGCGGTGGGCGGTGGGCGGTGGGCAGCGGGCTCCGCGAGGAGATCGCCGCCGCTGATGGCGGGAGCGCGTTGTCGGGGGCGGCGGATGGGGACGGGGCTGCTGGCGGGCTGCCTCAGGCGGGGGAGCCAAACCTCTGTCCCTTGGAGGAGCAGAGGAGCGCCGCCTGGCCGGCGGGTCCCTCTGCCTTGGCGTGGCCCCACCTCGGCAGGGCCTCCTGCCCACCCAGCAGAGGTGCAGGGGGCGGCAGGGAGTCGCCTGCCCTCTGTGCGCGCCCTTGAGTTCGCGCTCCCCCAGGACCCCGTCTAGGCCAGGTCGCGACATGCCGGGGTGAACACTTTCCTTCAGAAGACAGCCAGTGGTCAGCGCTCCTCTGCCTGACTCCGCGCAGGCTATTGGGCTCCTCATTGCGTTCTTTAAACAAATAAGCGTTCCTGCTTCCTTGGGACCACCTTTATAGAAAAGCCTAATCCCATTAATGGTTTCTGATAATTGACTCTATATTTGCAAGGCGAACTTTGAAGCCTGTGAATTGTTGTAAACTGCATTTAATGAAAAGAGCTTTAAACAATCCTTGGTGAAAATTATGTAACTTCCTAATAATAACTCACCTTTGGTTAAGATAGATTGATGACTGATCAATTGATGATTGACATAATGTGTATGGAATTTAGGTTTCAGTGGAAAGGTTTTTCTTGGCAGTTGGTGCTAAAATTAAAATCGGATAAGGAGGAGGTTTTTACAGGTAGTATGTAGTGTGTGTTTTGTCTCCGTACTCATTTAGAATCGTAAGAATTTAGATTTGGAAAGCCCATAGAACAAGAATTTTGAAATTTTGATTTGACTGACAAGGTGAAAGGTCCAAAGGCCAAATACAGTAGGATTTCATTTATATGATATTCTAGAAAAAATAAACCATAAAGAAAGACAACAGATCGTCAGTTGCCATTAGTTTTAATATTTAGTTAATCATTTAGTTTAATAGTTTAATCATTAGTTTTAATATTTCTGATTAAAAATACATTTTAATGATAGCATCCTAATTATGCTTTGGGATGATTACAGAAGTTAATAACCTATTAAATTCTGCAGTAGGAACAAATGACTTGTTGTTTAATGGTGTCTTTGAAGTGTAAGTATTGGTGGTACTGAAATTTTTAAGCTTTTTTGGATTCTGAACTACTGATTTTTTTTACTAGATCATGTTGGACGTGGCATATTACAAGTTTCAAAAGGCTCTTTAAATTATTGTAGCAGGCTGAAGCTATTAAATTGTAAGAGCTTTATAGATGAAACAGGCAAAATACAAAAAGCCCTTCATCATTTTATCTTTGTTAAAAAATCAAGTAAATCTTATCATATACATGAATGACTTTTGACTAGGCAGACCTGAACTTGACAAGATGGACTCATTAGTATGGGGAACTTGTTTTGGAATGTTAAAATGGGAGAAGATATATTAGTTTTTCCTGAGGGTGACCCGAGTCAATATGGTGGGTTTAGCTGCTTATATGCTCTTTCTGAGTTACGATCTTGATTAAAAAGCTGGTCATAGACACATCAAGAAATTTGGACCATTTTATGTATCAACATATTAACAAGTCCTATTTCTCTGATAGTTTCTGATTTCAGGGTGTCTGGGAAGAACAGTTTCTCAACATAGGTACTTTGGAATATAATTTTTGATAGTTGGCTTATTGAATCATAGAATTGTGGAGATGGAAGTAATTTTAGTGGTTGTAGAGCCTAAACTCTTCATTTTCCAGGAAATGGAAAGTGAGGTTTCTTGAGTTAAGTCATCCATAGTCTGACTGCTACTTAGTGACAGAGTTGGAAGTAAATGCTCGGATGCTTGTCTCCAGATTCCTAGTACAGTGCTCTCTGTGCTGTATACATACTATTAAGGAGACAAACTAATGAGTTGCCTTCTCAGATCATATATGTAGCCAGCAGGGTTGATTCTTTCCCATATGCATTTTTTCCTTTCTTTTTAAAACAACTACTAACTACAATTAATTCATTCTTTTACCATGTCTAATGACTATCCTTATGTGTGTCTCCTCGAGCACACGTGTAGACTCCCTAGAATGGACACCTGCCTGTGAGTGGATTGTTGGGCCAGAGGCTGATGTGCATCTGCAACTTGAGGAGCTGCAGCCAAATCATCCTCTGAAGTTTTAACAATTTCCATTCCCACCAATGGTGTCTGAGTCATCTTTGCCCTGGGAATTGTCAGATTGGCATTGTCAGATTTTTAAAGGTTTGCCAATCTGATGGGTGAGCAATGATGTTTTGTTTTCCTCTTGTTACAACTGTTTTGACAAATGCATAGAGCTGTGCCACTACCACATTCAATATTCAGACCAGTTCCAGCACCCAGAACTCCCTTCAGCTGCTCTTTTGTAGTCAACTCTTCCCCCACCCTTAACCCCTGGAGACTAACGATCTGCTGTCTTTCCCTATGGTTTGTCCTTTCTAGAATATCATATAAATGGAATTCTACATTTGGCCTTTTGACTCGGGATTCTTTCATTTAGCACAATACATTGATTTGAGTGTTCATCCGTGTTGTTGCCTGTATCAGCAGTTCCTTCTGTTTTATTGCTGAATGTAGTATCCTTTGTATGAATGTACCACAGTTGATCCATCCAGCTGTTGAAGGACATTTGAGTTATTTTCAGTTTTGCCTTTTTTGACTATGAATAAAGCTGCTATAAATCTTTGCAAACAAGTTTTTGTGTGAACATAAGTCTTCTCTTGGGTAAGCACCTAAAAGTGGAATTGCTGGGTCACATGGTATGTGTATGTTTAACTTTATTTTAAAAACTGTTGGTGTAGTAAAGTCATGGCCCACAAATGTGTCCTAATCCCTGGAACCCGGGAATACATTAGTTTACTTGCCAAAGGTGAATTAAATTTGCAGATGGAAGTAAGGTTGCTAATCAACTGACTTTAAAATAGGGAGAGGATCCTGGATTATCTAGGTGGGCCCAGTGCATCACAAAGGCCCTTAAAAGGGAAAGAGAAGCAGCAGAGTAGAAAAAGATGCAATAAGGGAAGCAGGGCCAGAAGGATGCCGAGTTCCTGATTTTGAGGGTGGAGGAGGGGGGCCACAGCCTAAGGAATGTGGTTGTCTCTAGAAGCTTGAAAAGGCTAGGAAATGGATTAACCTTTAGAGTCCCCCAAAAAGAACCCAGCTCTGCCAACACCTTGATTATAGTCCAAGGAGACCCGTGTCAGACTGTTAACCTACAGAACTGGAAAACAATAAATCTGAGTTGTTTTAAGCCATGAAATTTGTGCTGATTTGTTACAGCAGCATAACAAACTCCACTTGAAAGCTGTTTTCCAAAGAGGCTGAACCACTTTGTGTTCCCACACAATGTAGAAGTGTTCCAGTGACTTTCCATCCTCATTAACACTTGGTATGGTCAACCTCTTTAAATCTAGTCATTCCAATAGGTACGTAGCAGTATGTCAATGTGGTTTTTATGTGCATTTTTCTCACGATTAATGACGTCGAGCATCTTTTCATGTGCTTATTTGCCATTTGTGTATCTTCTTTGGGGAAGTGTCCAAATCTGTGCCCATTTTAAACTTGGATTTTGTTATTGCCGAGTTTTGAGAGTTCTTTATAGTCCTGTCAGATATGTGATTTGCAAAGGTCTTCTCCCAGTCTGTGGCTTGCCTTCTCCATCCTCTCGCCAGTGTCTTTGGAAGGTCTGTGTAATGTAACTCGAGAGGCTCCACATGAACTTATCTTCCTTCCTTGAGAAACAGAGTGAGGTTGGAGCACCTGAGTCCAATCAGACGTTGATCAGAGATGGGGCTGGGTCTCACTTTTAGTAAACCCAACTCTTCCACTTTCCACTGTTTTTGTTAGCTGTGCTCCTATCCCCCGCACAGGGGTCTGGTTCTAAGTTTGGTAGATCTCTGTCTTCTCAGGTTTGGGAGCCCACAGAAAATTCAGCTATGCCCTTCAGACATCTCAGCGCAGCTCTCCAGCCTCCTACTTTACATCGCTTCACAATATGGCAAATTCCCTGAAGGTCAGACTAGCAGTATGTTTGACTTCGGCCACTTCCACCACTGCTGGAGGTTTCACTTTGCTTTGTGGAAGCTTGTGGCCTAGCTCCCCAGATTCCTGTGTGGCACCAAAACTTAGAACAGGTGCTGGGAGGAAGAGCAGTTGTGTGTCTGAAAGCTCTCAGGTTTCCTCTGCCACACCAGTCCTGCAGAATCACTACAAGTTTGGATAGTTTCCCTTTTCCCTAGCCGAGGCTCTGACTGAGCAAGCCAGATGCTCGGCAAGCACCCAGAATCAGAAAACGCCTGCAGGAGAAAGAAAGATAAAAATCCTTGCTCACGTAAAAGTGTTTTTCTTCTTTTGGCTCTGAAGCTCTCTGATGCTCTAAAAATATATCTATAATTTATCTGGTTTTGTCCAGTTTTGCAGCAAGTGTGCTTTCCTGTCCTAGTCTCCTCTAAAACAGAAGTTCCCTTGTCATTAGTTTTTAACTGCATCAGTTATACATTGTCAATATTATTATTGTTTGGGAAAGTCATGTTTTCAATCATTTATTCACATGTTTACCCTTTTTTATCCTCATGATCCATTTTTACATCTTAGCATTTCTTCTATCAATTTTTTGTTAAAGTACATTCATTTTACTTTTTATTTTTTTTCCTTGAGTAATATTAGCTCTGTGCTAACATCTGTGCCAATCTTCCTCTATTTTGATGTGTGTCACCACCGTGGCATGGCTGATGTGTGGTGTAGATCCACGCCTACACCACATTTTCTCTCTGTACCTTGAAGATTTAATCCAACTCTCTCTTGCCTTCCATTATTAAGAATTGTATCATAGATCTAAATGTCAGTCTCTGTAAGTGTTCTGTCCCTCTGTGGGGCTTTGAATATCTCCTTTTGTATTTGGTGTTCTTTGGTTTCCCTGGATGGATCTGACTCTAGATTTTTTTGTTTCAATTGTGCTTGAGATGTGTTCAGCTGCCTGAATCTAAAATAGAAGTCTTTTATCAATTCTGGAAATTTCTTTTTGTGTGTGTGTGTGTGAGGAAGATCAGCCCTGAGCTAACATCCATGCTAATCTTCCTCTTTTTGCTGAGGAAGACCTGCTCTGAGCTAACATCTATTGCCAATCCTCCTCCTTTTTTTTTCCCCTCAAAACCTCAGTAGATAGTTGTATGTCATAGTTGTACATCCTTCTAGTTGCTGTATGTGGGATGCTGCCTCAGCATGGCCAGAGAAGGGATGCATTGGTGCACGCCTGGGGTCCAAACCTGGCCCATCAGCAGCAGAGCGTGTGCACCTAACCGCTAAGCCATGGGGCTGGCCCTGAAATCTTCTGTTACTATGTCTGAATATTCCTTTAAATCATATATATATTTATATTACTTGTGAATAGCTTCTGTTGGAATATGAATGTCCTTTTTCTTGTGTCTTAGAGGAGGAGAGTTCAATAGGGGAAGCTCACTCTGCCATGATGCTGACGTCACTCTCTTCTATATATTTATATGATTTAATTCAAATATATATACACACACTTATTTTATACACATTCAATATATGTTCATTAAATATATATTATTTAATTCAATATATTGTTCAATATAATGATTTATATTATTCAAAAAATGTACATATCTGATTTCTATATATGATCCTGTACTTGACCAAACTCAAGCCAGGCTCCATTGAGCCCTCTTCTTGACTAGGCCTCAATCTTGGCCAATTATAACTATGGCCTCTCAGCACAAATCATTTCACCCCCCCACACACATTTTAAGACTTAAACGCTGACATAGTTTCTAACAGCTCAAATCCACATCCTTAGGATGACCCCTGCCCCCTTAAAGTGCCTGCCTGAGAAAGCTCAAGGCAGCCAAAAGAATTGACTGTTCTGGCCAACAGTCGATCGTTGGTCCCTGACATCCTTCTCTTAGAGCATTTACCCAAAAGTGCTTACAACTGTGAATATTTCCTCTGTCCTTTTGAGTTCTATATGTGTCTCCAATAACCCAGGAGTGCATTTCTCAAGGTCCTGAGAGCCATTCCTTGAGCTGAGGACAGGGTGTCTGTCTCCCAGACTCTGTGAGAGTCTGTAAGCCTCTTTTCATGTGCTTATTTGCCATCTGTGTATCTTCTTTGGGGAAGTGTCCAAATCTGTGCCCATTTTAAACTTGGATTTTGTTATTGCCGAGTTTTGAGAGTTCTTTATAGTCCTGTCAGATATGTGAATTTGCAAAGGTCTTCTCCCAGTCTGTGGCTTGCCTTCTCCATCCTCTCGCCAGTGTCTTTGGAAGGTCTGTGTAACGTAACTCGCGAGGCTCCACGTGACCTTAGTTTCCTTCCTTGAGAAACAGAGTGAGGTTGGAGCACCTGAGTCCAATCAGACGTTGATCAGAGTTGGGGCTGGGTCTCACTTTTAGTAAACCCAGCCTTTCCGCTTTCCCCCTGTTCCTGTTTGCTGTGCTCCCCTCCCCCGCACAGGGGTCTGGTTCTAAATCTGGTAGATCTGTCTTCTCAGGTTTGGGAGCCCACAGAAAATTCAGCTAATCCCTTCATATATCTCAGTACAGCTCTCCAGCCTCCTACCTTACATCGCTTCACAATATGGCACATTCCCTGAAGGTCAGACTAGCAGTATGTTTGACTTAGGCCACTTACACCACTGTTGGAGGTTTCACTTTGGTTTCTGGAAGCTTGTGGCCTAGTTCCCCAGATTCCTGTGTGGCACCAAAACTTAGCACAGGTGGTGTGAGGAAGGGCAGTTGTGTGTCTGAAAGCCCTCAGGTTTCCTCTGCCACACCAGTCCTGCAGAATCACTACAAGTTTGGCTAGTTTCTCTTTTCTCTAGCCGAGGCTCTGACTGAGCAAGCCAGATCCTTGGCAACCAGCTAGAATCATAAAACGCCTCCAGGGGAAAGAAAGATAAAAATACTTGCTCACATAAAAGACTTTTTCTTCTTTCTGGAATTTTAATTGGTTGATTCTGGAGTTGTCTGATGCTCTAAAAATATATCTATAATTTATCTGGCTTTGTCCAGTTTTGCAGCAAGTGTGCTTTCCTGTCCTAGTCTCCTCTAAACCAGAAGTTCCCTTGTCATTAGTTTTTAACTCCATCAGTTATACATTGTCAATATTATTATTGTTTCGTAAAGTCATGCTTTCAATGATTTATTCAGATGTTTAACCTTTTTTATCCTCGCGATCCATTTTTATCTCTTAGCATTTCTTCTTCTATCAATTTCTTTCTCCTTAAAGTACATTCTTTTGTACTTTTTAAGTTTTTTCCTTGAGGAAGATTAGCCCTGGGCTAACATCTGTGCCAATCTTCCTCTATTTTGTATGTGGGTTGCCACCATGGCATGGCTGATGAGTGGTGTAGATCCACACCTGGGATCCAAACCCACAAACCCCGACCTTGGAAGTGGAGTGTGCTGAACTTAAACCACTACACCAGGTGGCTGGCCCCCTTAAAGTACATTCTTTAGAAGTTCCTTAATGAGCGTTTGTTGGTGGTAATACTCTTAGTAAATGTTCGCATAAAAATATCTTTAATTCACCCTAGTTCTTTTTTTTTTTTTAATAATTTTATTTATTTTTTCCCCCAAAGCCTCAGTAGATAGTTGTATGTCATAGTTGCACATCCTTCTAGTTTCTGTATGTGGGACACGGCCTCAGCATGGCTGGAGAAGCGGTGCGTCGGTGCGCGCCCGGGATCCGAACCAGGGCCGCCAGCAGCAGAGTGCGCCCACTTAACCGCTAAGCCACGGGGCCAGCCCTCACCCTAGTTCTTGAGATATGGTTTGATTGGATATACACTGAAAGTTATTTTCTCTCTGTACCTTGAATATTTAATCCAACTCTCTCTTGCCTTCCATTGTTAAGAAATGTATCATATGTCTAAATGTAAGTCTCCGTAAGTGTTCTGTTCCTCTGTGGGGCTTTGAGTATCTCCTTTTTTATTTAGTGTTCTTTGCTTTCCCTGGATGGATCTGGTTCTAGATTTTTTTTTTTTCTTGAGATGTATTCAGCTTCCTGAATCTAGAGTAGAAGTCTTTTAGGAATTCTGTAAATTTCTGTTATTATGTGTCAATATTCCTTTTAATCATATATATATTTATATTATTTAATTCAAATATATATAAACATACACATTCTTTATATATTCATTAAATATATATTTAATTCAATATATTATATTATTCAATATACTGATTTGTATTATTCAAAAAATATACATGTATTATTTATATATATCGTTTCCTCTACTTGACCAAACTCAAGCCAGGCTCCTTTGAGCCCTATCCTTTCTAGGCCTCGATCTTGGCCTATAATAACTACAGCCTCTCAGCACAAAGGATTTCACCTCCCCACACACGATCTATAAGACTTAAAAACTGACATAGTTTCTAACAGCTCAAATCCACATCCTTAGGATGACCACGGCCCCCTTAAAGTGCCTGCCTGAGAAAGCTCAAGGCAGCCAAAAGAATTGACCGTTCTGGCCAACACTCGATCATTGGCCCCTGACATTCCTTTCTTAGAGCATTTACCCAAAAGTGCTTACAACTGTGAATCTTTCCTCTGTCCTTTTGAGTTGTATGTGTGTCTCCTATAACTCAGGAGTGCATTTCTCAAGGTCCTGAGAGCCATTCCTTGAGATGAGGACAGGGTGTCTGTCTCCCAGACTGTGAGAGGAGAGAAGTGAAACTTTGATCATTTCCAACTAGCAGACACAATTGGCCAGATCCCATTGCACTGACCAACACTCTGTAACTTTTCCCTCCCTGACTCTACTGAGCCCCTGCTCACCCCTCTGCCTGCTTCCTCATTCTCCCTTTCAAATACCCAGGCACCTCTGTACAAATCAAATTGAATTCAGTTCATCCTGTTCCTTCTTCCCTATTGCAGTGGTATATGCCTGATTAAAATCTGTCCTGACCACTTTAACTAGAGCCTGGCTTTGTGTATACTGTACATTTAACACACATACAGATAATCTCATGCATATGCATAGATATGCATATACAAACACAACCTTGGGCCCTCCAGGACCAGTTAAACTGACCCCTCTTATCAACAGAGTAGTTAAGAGTTTTCTTTCAGGAACTGAGACCCCTTGTCCAGTTCAGACCAGTTGGGACCACCAACTCATCAACTGGGAGTTCACAAATGCTTTATATGTGACGTTTTTGACATCAAGGAGGTGAAAACTCCATTCTCCGATCATGGTAACACTGCCAATTTGTGAACACACATCCGATGAAGAGCCATGAAGCTTGACTTTCTTGTGCAGATAATCAATTACCTCACTTCTCCTTACTTCCAATCATGTACCTCCACATGTCAGACCACCCTGCCCTTCATCCCATAAATTGTGCCCCAAGACGTGGATCAGGGAGACAGATCTGAGACAGACACATGCCCCCTGTCTCCTTGCAGATCAACCTCACAAAATAAAGCTACACTTCATTTCCCAAAAGCTGAAGCCAGAATACTTGGCTTTTTTAATGTGCATTGGGCAAGAGAACCCCAATATTGTGCAGTAACATCAATACATATATATACACTTACTGGTTGTTTTCTCTTTTTTATTTTCTTTGCTGAGGAGGATTCACCCTGAGCTAACATCTGTTGCCAATCTTCTTCTGTTTGTTGAGGAAGATTCACCCTGAGCTAACATCTGTGCCAGCCTTCCTCCATTTTGTATGTGGGTTGCCACCACAGCCTGGCCACTGATGAGTGGTGTAGGTCCACGCCCAGGAACTGCACCTGGACCACTGAAGTGGAGTTCTCTGAACTTAACCACTAAGCCATGGGACTGGCCCATCTCTAATTGTTTTGAAGATGTTACTAGATATGCAGTTGAAGTTTCACTATGATCTCTAGATTTCCTTGCTGCTCCTTTAGTCCCTCACTTCAGTGTATGTGTTTTTTGCTCCATCTTTCATGCTAGAGGAATTCCTCAAATATCAAGTGGTCCTTGGCTACCTGTTCATATGTCTGTGACAGGAAGAAAACAGCTGAGTAGGATCTCTGTGGGCCTGTGAATGTCCGGACTCAATGTTTCTTCAGAGGTGTTGAGTGTTGAACTAGTAACAGGCAAACAATGTTGGTGCCCACACTGATCTCTAACAACATACTTATTCCACACATTCCCACAATGACAGACATCCTCTAAACATGTGGAAATGCTGACAACACACACCCACACCCACATACACACTATTTGCAAATGACCAGCAGCATTCAGACTGTAAACTACACGATAATGCGCACTGATACTCAGAAGATACACACAAACACAGACACATACAGACCACTCACTGTCTCAGAGACTACAGTGACTTGAACTCTCTAAACACACACACATCAACAAAATACACCTTCACATAGATGCCATAATAGCCATGCAACCTGTGACCATACAGAATTGCTAAACACACACACATCCACAAAACAAGGAAGGTGGTGGTGCACGAGTGGGCTTGATCAAGAGGTTTTTCACACCTCAGCATCAACATGGACACCCCGGGGCAAGAGGGAGAGGCAGAGGGCACAGGGAAAAAATGTGGGGAGCAGTCACGAGGCACTTGCATAAAGCAAATATGATACCTGCAAAGCTGGTTGCTAAATGACATATGACTCAAGGGTATGAGGACCCAAGAGAATCTGAAATGGTACAAAGGAGGTGACTGATACAAACCCATCACAAGATATTTAAATGTAAAGAACAGTGATATTTTAAAAGGCACTGAAGAGAGTGCAGCAAAGCTTAGATATAATTCTAAACAATGAATGACATGGAATTCTGGCCAAAGAACAGCCATTATTGCTGTTAAAATTCCTATTTAAATGTTTCTTTTAAAATTATAGAAATGTTCCTTGAAAAATGACAAATATTCATTGGTTTAAAATATTTAAAACATTTCAGGATAAAATTACTGCAGGTTCCACTTTTATTGAGTAGCTTTTCTTGGGCAGCTATAAGAGCTGGACAAAGCACACAACAGCTGTTTGGAGGGTTGTAGAACATCCTTTGCAGGCAGGACTTGGGGGTCTACAATCTCTGAGACGAGGGAAGCACAAGATTGTGAGCACCAGCTCCATGCGGCTTCTCCCCTAAGGCATTTGCTATTTCAACAGTGAGAGAAGAGAGTCTGAGCAGAAAGAGGAGGAAAAATGAACTGAAATTTGGTTCCAGCCAAGTCCAGTAACTTCTGCTTCCAGTCAGATGTGGTAAAGGCAGAGCAACAGTTAAACATTGATTTAATAAATACTGTAAGTTTGAAAACACCAAAGGGATGTGGAAGCAAACAGGACTACATGAAATAAAATTTCAAAAAGGAAAGTGCCTTTTTAGGTGAGATTGCCAGACATGCCCTCACCTGGGGGAATTTGCTGAATCTGGACTCTGATAATCAGACCTGTTTTACCAGAAGACAATTGTAAGTACAGTCTGTTATAACTGATCTATGTTAGCTTTTAAATAGCACAAGTTTTCTTTGACTGTTAAATTTTACTGCCTCCACTAGGAGACTCTATGAAGGGAAAGACATTGTATCATTTGCCACATGATCTCCAGAACATTCTTCAGTTTGGGCTGTATAACTTCTATAAATATTTGTTAATTGTTGGTTTCATGAATGCTATGGACTGAATGTCTATGTAATCCAATTTCATATGTTAAAATCCTAATCTCCGATGTGATGGTATTTGGAAGTGCGGCCTTTGGGAGTTAATTAGCTTAGATGAGGCCATGAGTGTGATGCCCCCATGATGGGATTAGTGCCCTTATAAGGAGATGGAGGGCCAGAGCTCTCTCTGCCAGATAAGGGTAGAGCAAGAAGCTGTCCTTCTGCAAAACAGGAAGAGAGCTCTCACCAAAAGCAAATCAGCTTGAACCTAGATCTTGAACATCCCAGTCTTCAGAACTGTGAAGAATGCACTTCTGTTGTTAAGAGTGCCCAGTCTAGGTATGTCCCAGTGGTGCAGTGGCTAAGTGTGGGTGTTCTGCTTCGTGCCCCCAGGGTTCATAGGTTCAGATCCCGGGCATGCACCAATGCACTGTTTCTCAAACCATGATGTGGCAGCGTCCCATATAAAAAGTAGAGGAAGATGGGCAAAGACGTTAGCCCAGGGCCAATCTTCCTCAGCAAAAAAGAGGAGGATTGGCATCAGATGTTAGCTCAGGGCTGATCTTCCTCACACACACACACACAAAACCCAAAGATGCCCAGTCTAGGGGTCTGCCCCATGGCGTAGTGTTTAAGTTCAATGGGCTCCTCTTCGGTGGCCTGAGTTCGGTTCCTGGACACAGACCTCTACCACTCATCAGCAGCCATGCTGTAGGCGTGACCCACATACAAAATAGAGGAAGACTGGCATGGATGTTAGCTCATGGTGAATCTTCCTCAGAAAAATGTAAATAAATAAAGTGCTCAGTCTATGATTTTTGTTACAGCATCCCATACTGACTAGGACACTGGGTGTGTGAATAAGTTCATTTAGATTGACGATCCTTCTTCTACATGACACGTTATTGTCAATGATTCCTAAATTGGTGTGAGTCAAATTTCCCTTAAGGATCATAAAGATGTTAAGGCCCTTCTCCCTAGTTATGCACATATTGATACACATGACAACATGTTGCACCAAGTCCTTTATTGACACCTTAGTCTCACACTAGATCCTATTGGCCTTCAGCGAACCTCAGTGTTACAGTCAGTGTATTCCCCAAAAGGCAATAAAGGAAAGACCCTGGACTGAAGAGGGGCCGGTATCCATCGTGCAGCTCCTGCCGTCTGCCCAGCCAGCTCCAGGGCAGGGTCAGTTTACAAGATAGGCTTTTGTCCAGGCAGCTCTGTGTTTCTCCCAGCCTGTTCTCATTTAGGATGATCTCACCAGGAGGAATGAGTGGAAATTGGGAGGGAAGAGCTACAGCAGGCATCTCCCAGGGGAAATTCTTTGTGGTTACATGACCTAGAATATGGACACGTGACTGCTCTAAGGTGTCCTGAAAATGGAACCCTTCTCGTGTCTGCAATATCCTTCCATGTCCTCTTTCCCTTCCATCTCTCTGTTCTTGGTGGAAAAATTCCCTTGGCAACGACAATAAAAAAATGAAAGTAGGGAATGGCCCATTTCCAGTCTCAGAATTCTGTGAAATTTTACTGCCTATTGCCAGTCTCCCAGGACTGATACTCTTTTTATTCTTTTAAGATTAGATTACATTTTAATCTCCTTTAATCAGAGTTTTCTCTCATCCTTGTTATGTATATACAGGTTCTAATACATAATATTGAAAACATTATTTTTGGCCCTACAATTCCCAGATTCACTCATAGTTGTTTTCTGATGGATGCATGCCTTTGTACTTATGTTTATAACTCCATTAACTATAGAAATTGACTGAATGATGAGTAGTAATGTACTAATACAGGAAAATGGCCCATTTTTATTCAACATAAAGTTTCATGTTTTCATCAAGACAAATGCATGAATACTTAATTGTTCAGCAAAAACTCTTACTGTGTACAAGTAAGCAATTATAAATCTATTGGAGTTGGTTTACCTTGTCGATTATTCCTTGTTTCCGAATTGTGCATTCAGCATTTCCATGAACCCATTAGAAAGAATCCTGCATCTTTATCCTACCATTTTATTTTTTTGTTATAATTTTTATTTATTTTTTCCCCCAAAGCCCCAGTATATAGTTGTATGTCATAGCTGCACATCCTTCTAGTTGCTGTATGTGGGACTTGGCCTCAGCATAGTCGGAGAAGCGGTGTGTCGGTGCGCGCCTAGGATCCGAACCCGGGCCGTCAGCAACGTAGCTCACGCACTTAACCACTCAGCCACTGGGCCAGCCCTATCCTACCATTTTAAATACTAGGTCATGGACAAAAGTCCACATTACTCATTCAGTTGTGTGCTAGTGGATCCTTTGTAGGGTGTCTTCCCTGTTACGTTTTCAAATGGTCATCGACAAAAGTCCACATTACTTGTTCAGTTGTGTGCTAATGGGTCCTTCGTAGGGTGTTTTCCCGGGTACGTTTTCCAATGTGAACTCCAGCTGATGGCCTTGTGACACTGATATAAATACTGGTGTCTCCACAGATCATGGCGTCAATGATGTGTTTTCCTTTACATAGTCATATATAACCTAATACTTTTCATCCTATTAGTGTAAGGAATGCTATGGAAAGTAGATTGGTGACAACTAATGAAAGATGATTGACTATGAACATGCTGTTAGGGAGAAAAATTGAACCTCTGGGTATAAAAGTTTACTTTTTATGCAATTAATCAGCCACCCTAACAAACCCCCTTTATAGGCAGGTCTATATACATATATATATTAGATTAAGATTATATCATCTATTAGTTTGAATGTGCTTTTGTAAAGTATGCCTTGTTTCTCTTGCCCTTTCGTACTGGGAGAAATATGGAATAGATAGAAACTGACTGGATTACTCTGGTCTGAACTCAGATCACGTAGGGCTTGAATCGCTCAACAAATGAGCGATTAATGGCGGCTACACCACTGGGATCTCTTGATCCAACATCGCAGTCATACACCCTATTGTGGATATGGACTGTAGAATAGGACTGTGCTGTTATCACGAGGGTAACTTGTTCTGTTGATCAATATTTTGGATCGATAAGTGATAAAATATTTTGACTAGCTGGTCTAGATTTTAATCACTCAAAGTTTATTTTATTCTCTGAGGTCACCCCAACCAAAATTGTTAGTCCCTTTAAGTTTTGTTATCCCTTGATTTGGCTGACCTTTGATTTTTTTTTAATTAATTGAAGCTCCATAGGGTCTTCTCGTCTTACTTTGTCATTCCCGCCTCTTCAGGGAAAGGTTAATTTCACTGATTAAAAGTAAGAGAGAGTAAAACTCTCGAGTGGCCATTCATACAAATCCTCATTTAGACAACAAATGATGATGCTGCCTTTGCAGGGTCCAGTCACTGTGGCCTTTACACCGTGTCACTGGGCAAGCAGTGCCTGTAACACCAGAAATGCCAGAGGAGATGCTTTTGGTAAACAGGTGTGGGCTGTGTTTGCCGAGTTTCTCTTACTTTTTTAAATCTTTCCTTGAATGCCTATCTGTGTTCGGTTAACAGTTAATGTAATAAATAATTGTTGGGTTGAATTTATTTTATTGTTAACTTTCGGTGATTATCTGTTCTAAGATTATACAAGGAGAAATAATTCTTGTTCCTCATAATAACTGTAGTACTTTTATGAATTAATAGATTAATGCACTATTAGATTAGGAGTTAGTTTCTGTGATTAAAATTAAGATAAGTATATTGTTGAACCTGAAGGCTTTCTTAATTGGTGGCTGAATTTAGGCCAACTAGGGTATTGTTTGTACTCCCTCTCTAAGGAAGGTTGTATCCTGTATCTAAAAGGCTGTACCTCTTTAGGGCTGGGTCTGGGGGAGGCAGGAGGCTGGACAAGTGTGGAGCTGGCTCTGGCCCAGAGGGATGAGCAAGAGACACAGGGCACCTGCTGCTACACACAGCCACAGCAGACATCACCAATCAGTCACGACATGCTTGGCTGCAGAGCCCAGAGAGCCCCCCAGTCCTCAACAAGTTGCACACGGAAGCCACTCCTGGGCAGAGCAGGGGACTGTGATGAACCCATTTGCCGACCCAGCTCCCCTAAGACGTGCTCCAGACCTCCTCTCCCCACTTACTCCGCCAGCTCCTCACTGTCCTCGGGACTCAGGCCTTCAAGGCCCGCCAGCAGGCTGCTCCAGCACTTCTCCTTCCTTACCATCGCCTCCCCTCTCTGCTCCCACTCTAGTTCCAGGGCAAGTTACCTGTGGCCCCTGAGTGCTGCTCCTTGGCCTGGAAGGTCCTTCATTCACGCCATCCACCCTGTGCACTCCTACTTACCCTTCAAGACTCGACTCCAGTGATGACTCCTCGGGAAGCCCTCCCTGATGCTCCATCTCCCCAGGCCTGCTCTGGGCCACCACTCTGCCTTCTGTCCACATCCGTCACTGCCTGGAACCTTGCTGGGCTCCGTTCTCTGGTCTTCACGTGTACCCCAGCCCCTCAGGTGGGAAGGAAATTCTTAGGCTCAGGGCAATGGAGCAGATTCCTGGACTGTGGTGACACTGCCCACCCCAGGAGAGGTCATTCTTTAGGCCTCTTCCAGCTTTGGCCCATTGCAGCTCAGCTGGAGCCAGGACACAGGGAGGCTGGCTCTGGGCTCAGTAGATCACAGGGTCGGCCTAGGGAAAAGGCACCGGGGGCCACACACAGGGGATCGGGACAAAACTCCAAGTCGACGATACCCTTGCTAAGGGCATCAGGGGCCAAAGGCAGCGGCACAGGCCGCAGGAAGTGCTGGTGAGCCTTTCATCTGCTCAGAGAGTCCCAGGGCCGGATAGAAGGAACTCAGGAGGCCCATCTGAGGTGGAGGTCACCTCGGGGGCATGCAAGCAGAAGCTGAGGGTCCCACAGCAAGTGGAATCTGAAGAGATGACCCTCAAACTCCTTGCGCCTCTAATGTCTCTGAGTTGGAAGTCAGTCCCCTCAGTCACAGCCTCTAGCTGCCCCCTCACAGGGCTGTGCCTCTCAAACACTGCTCCCAAGGAGAGTGGAGGCTGAGGGTGAAGGCAAACTCCTACCCATGAGAACCGCTGTGATCACAGCCTCCCGCAAGGGGCTAAGGATGATGAGCAAGGGACAGAGGGACTGACCCACATGACTTCCCCTCGGATGCTGAACATGCTTGTGATTCACCAGGCCAATCAGTATCTGTCCTTCTCCTCCAATCCTGTCTCCCCAAAAGGACATGTCAGTGTTTACTGTGACATCCACAGACACATCAAGGGCATCTGGGAAGAATCATGTGTACATCTGGAGAGAAGGGAACTGTGAAAACCAGTAATAGCTGCATCCATGTGTGCAGATATCGACATTTACATACAACTGTCACCTTCCTCCAGCAGCCCTGGAATACTCCACAATCTTGCTGGCGGGTTTTGGCACATGGTAGCCAAACCAACTGGTGGTGTCCCCAAGTGCCACCACTGCTGGGGCCTACCTTGAGATTGGGCGGAGGCAGGGTGCCATGCCCCATCTCACAAAAGTCTGGCTGGTGTCCAGGAGGGTCTCACAGCCTTCAACAATCATGCCCTCCATGGCTATGTTTTCCTGGATGCTCTTTGTCTTGTTTACTTCATTGTATGTTATCCTGTAGGGACAGAAAATGTCAGAGACAGGCTGCCCCCACCTCTCAGGGAGAAGGGAATGCCGAACCTCTGGCCAGACCTAGGAAGAAGGCCCGGCACCCAGGATTCTTAGGTGGAGCCTGTGGTCACAAAGGGGAAGAAAGCATGCATATTGAATGACCACTCTGCTGGGCACTCTATGGGCATGATCTCACATCATCCTTCTGATAGCCCAAGGAGACAGGTGTTGGAAATGGAAATGGAGATTAATAGCTAGAAAGCACGTCTGATTTAAAAGTCTGAACCACGTGGAACAGAGATGGCAAAACTGGGAGTACAGGAAACAACCTTTCTTCATTACTCTGCCCCCCACACCACTACTGGCCTTATCTCCATCCATAGAACTCCACCCACCCATCCTTCCTCAGGGCCTTTGCACTTACTTTCTCCACCCCTCCCCCAATGCACGTTATACAGTTGCTTCCTTAATGTTCAGGTCCTGGAATGGCTTAGTTTTGGAGCACCTGGCAATCCAGCTGGCTCACAGAAAGTCTGACTCCAGCAGGCTCCAGCATGTCTGGGGGGAGCAAAACACACCTTGCCCCTTAATCTGAGAATAAGGACAACTCTCCTATTTGTCCTATTATGACTGCCGCAACACCCCTCCTCCAGGAAGTGGCGCCGTTTAACTGCTTTTTAAAAATAGCATTGGTGGTGGGGTCGGCCCCGTGTCTTAGCGGTTAAGTGTGCACGCTCCGCTACTGGTGGCCCTGGTTCGGATCCCTGGCGCGCACCGACACGCTGCTTCTCTGGCCATGCTGAGGCCACGTCCCACATACAGCAACTAGAAGGATGTGCAACTATGACATACAACTATCTACTGGGGCTTTGGGGAAAAAAAGGAGGAGGATTGGCAATAGATGTTAGCTCAGAGCCGGTCTTCCTCAGCAAAAACAAAAAAAAGGATTAGCGTGGATCTTAGCTCAGGGCTGATCTTCCTCACCAAAAAAAAAATAGCATTGGTGGGAAAAGAGGCCTGTGAGTTGCCAATTTTGCTAAGTGCCTTGGTGGGTTTTCAGGAGTCTTAGGAAGATAGTAATTTTGTGGGGAGGAGCATCTGGAGAAAGTACCCCACTTACTCCAAGAAAAGCACAAACCTCTTATTTGTCTGCTGATGCCTCACATTCTACAACCACGACCAGATCACCAAGAGGGCTGCTTAAGGTTCTCTAGTAGACACTGTCCAATTTAACTCTCCCAGCAATGAGAGATGACACTGGTCGAGCTGGATCGGTGATTAATGAACTCAGCGTGATGAGCAAATTACTGGGCCCCTCTGACCATCAGTTTGTTCCCCTGTAGAAGGTCGGAGTGAGGATGGAAGAGAATGCATTTCACGTGCTGACCTCAGCCCCAGCACACGGCAGGTGCTTGAGTAAAGGGCCGTCATCACTGTTGGTAATACCACTGGTTGCAAAGGTGTTATTATCCAACTATTATTACCCGTTGTTTTCTGGTTATCAGACTGTGGTATGGAGACGGGGTCTCTTCCTTAGGATCCTTAGTCCCTCCCTCCCAGCAATGCTCTTCTCAGCAGCCCAGGCCCTAGCCCTCTTCTGGAAGGGATGGGGCACAGGGAGGCACCATTCAAGGATATGCTAGTTCCCTGGATAGGGATTCATTTTTGGAAGTTAACAAAGGTAAGCAGAACCATTTCTTTTGACGAGGGTGGGGATTTTGCTGAGGAGGGCTGTATTTGCTACAAACAAGGGGGCGATCCCAGAGTAGCAACACGAGTTTCACTGTTAGACAAGTGCCAGCTGCAGCTGCTCAGGACTCCTGCCAGCCCCGGCTGGGGTTTGTGCTGAGAGCCACACCGTCCACGCAGCTGGCAAGGAGTTCCCAGGGCCGCAGTCTGCCGGGGAACCTGGGTTACAATGAGCCCAAGAGATGAGGTTCAGGAGAAAAATTGGGACAAAGGCCAGAGGTAGGAGAGAGTCAGCCCCAGGGGAGGAGTGTTTCTGAGCACAGCCAGGGAGGGATTGTTATCTGATGGCTTCCTGCCAGGCTGGGACCTTTCCTCAGTCCCCCAAGGGAGGGAGAGAGGAGGATGAAAGGGCTGCTGTCAGGGCTATAGGAAAACACTCTTCTGTGCCACTAGGGCTGTGTTCAGGCCAGATGCAGGTGATCAGGTGATCAGATGAGTAGGCTTTGGGAAAGGGGATCAGGATCTTAGGATAAATGCCTTGGCACCCATGTGCCTTCCTTGCTACGGCCCACACCGGGACAGGGCATCCCACAGGGATGAGGAGCCTCGTTGGAGTCCAAAGTCTTCTCCTTGGGGAAGGGTGCAGGATTTGGCTCCTTGGGGCATGAGAGGACTGGGGTCTCCACCCCACAATTGTTTTTGTTAGTCTGCAAACACACTCTGATTACATCTGCTCCCTGAATGAACCTCCACTCTGAGGCCTGTGCCCTGCCCTAGTCCAGCCTGGTCCTCCCTCTGCCCAGCTGGGAGATGTGGCCCAACTGCCTGCCTTTTGCTGGACTCAGGAAGCCATTTAGGGCACTGAGTGGTTGGCAGGGCTGGGGACTGGACCTCACCTGCTGCAGACTGAGACTCCTTTGCAGCTTCTGGCAGCCCACCATTGAGTATGAGGCTGCTTATCAACTCTTGGCCTCCATAAGGTGCAGACCCCAGGGCTCAGCTCTTGGTACACAACTCGTTCCTGCCTAAACCTACTCCTTTGGTGATCTCACCAGTCTTGTGACTTTAAATACCATCTCTGAGCTGATGGCTCCTGAATGGCTCACTCCCTTACACTTCAGACTCAAACGCCCTCCTCCATCTTGTCCCCTCCACCACTGTTGTCTATCTCAAGCTCAACATGCCCCCAGTCAAGCTCCAGTGAAGCAAGAATGACTCCCCCTCCACACCTGCCCATCCTGCCCGTTTTTCCATCTCGGTTAGCAGCAACTCCAACCTTCTGCTTGCTCAGCCAAAAACTCTTGAATCACTCTTGCCTCCCATCTTCTCTCTCCTCACATCTAATGAATCAGAAACTCCCGTTGGTTCCACCTTCAAAACACACCCCGATTCTGAACCTCCTCCTCACCTCCACTGCCACCACCGGGTTCAGGCCACCGTCAACTGCTGCCTGGGCTGTTGTAGGCCCCTCCTCCCTGGTCCCTCTGCTTCTACCCCGGCAGAGGAAGGATCCCCCTGGGCTTAGGAGACTGAATGAGGGGCAGTGGAGGGGCCTTGACCAGAGGGCTGGGGCCTCTTACACTGGAAAAGTCAGGTGTTTGTCCACCCATGACACTGCCTGTTGTTGACTGCAGCCTTGGGCACATGAAGGCCCATCAGCCAGGACCCCCTCTGGGGCTCCTATACCACAGGTTGTGACACACTGACACTAGAGAAGAGGGGAAGTTGGCAGAGTGCCTGCGAGTCCCTGGGCGGATCCCTGTTCTGGCAGGTGCACCCACGTGAGTGCCCAGGGCCCTTCCTCGAACCCCATCTGTGCCAGGGACAGCACACCACCCACACCATCCCACCAACTGCCCCCTAGCCTTGAGCTGTGATCTCCTCAGATTGCTCCGGTGAACCTGCTTCCAGGTGGGACAGGCTGGGGCACCCCTACACCCACCCCTTATGATCCTAACCTGAACATGAGATTTTAGCATCTGGGGCTCAGGAAATTCCTGCTGGGGAGCATCCTTAGCTCTGGCCTGTCAACTGGTAGGGGCACCCGGGAGCTGGGCTCACTCAGACAGCTCCCCCAGTTTAGCCCTGGCATGGTCCAGTCTGTTGGCTCTATGTGCTCATGAAAAGTGGGCCAGGAGCTCATGAAGTGTCAGAATGTGCCTGGGAATCTGCGGCAGGGAGAGGCAGGGGGATAGGGACAGAGGCAAGGATGGGGAAGGTCAGAGGGACAGGGAGACAGAGGCAAGGAGAGAGACAGTGATGAAGTAAGTCAGAGAGAAAACAGCAATGTAGAGAGGGAGAGAGAGTGATCAAGTGGAGGGAGAATGGTTCTCTCAGCTCCCAGCACTCCCACGAGCAGGGCTGAGGACAGACACCCACAGCACTTCTGATCTCAGACTCTAATGTGGAGGCTCTTCCAGGGTCTTGTCTGGGGCAGGAGCCCAGATCTTGAGGCTCCAAGCCAGCAGGAGAAAGGGCTTAGAGGTGGGCTCAGGACCAGGAGCTCCCCCTCACCTCCCCACACTGCCTGCTCTGTGGAGCTGGACAGCCCTGCGGTCCACTGGGTCAAGGGCTGGCTCTAACCCCATTCTCGAGGCAGCCCAGAGCTGGGTCCTGTTAGGGTCTGGGCTCTCCCGGCTATGGCCCCATGGTGCCCCCAGCTGTGGCTTCCTCCCAGCTGGGGCCCTCACTGCCATGACCCCCCTGAGGGCTCCCAAGGCATGTGCCCTCAAGGACAGGGCTAGATGCCAGCTGGAACATGGGGTCAGTGAGGAAGATCTCCAGAACTCTCTCCTTGCAGTCAGTTTGGCCTCATAGTGCTTCAGCAGCTTGTCCAAGTCACTGTTCTGCTTGCAGTGGGCCAGGATCTGCAGGCTGTACTTGTGGCTGGAGACCAACTCCTGATAGAAATTGACCATGGGCAGCAGGATGTCTAATGGGTCTGCAGCAGGAGTGGCTCCACAAGCCCTTGGTCACCCAGTCTCACCCACAGAGGTCAAGACCAAGTTCAGAGCTCCCACCCAGAGACACCTTTGCCTTTGGGGATGACTCTGGCACCACTGCCCTATCCAGGGCCAGATAGGTGGCCCCAGGCATCAGGACAACATCAGAGTCACAGATCTTTATAGAGATGGGGCCCCATCTTGTCTGACACCTGTGTATTGGAAGGTCGGAGAGGGCTGTTGTGGGTGCTGTGGTGTGCCTCGCCACCTGAAGGGTCTGAAGGGCTACCTAGCTCTGGAGTTTTGGGGGTTCAGCTGAGGCCTCTGTGGTCACTGAATTGCAGCTCCACATCCCCCTTGGCCCTGGCTCCCCCAAGAGGCCTCCCACCCAGAGTGCCCCACCAGTGACAGAAGTAACCCATCCGAGGTCATAAGGTGAGTCAGTAGCTGGCCTGGAACCAGGTCTCCTGAGTCCCCCATTCTGGGGCTTCCCTCCACAAGACATGCCCTCCCGAGTCACGTCCCTTCAGCTGTCTGTCCCTTTATCCATGTGTCCCTGTCCTTCCACACCTCCCCAGGTTTAGCAACTTGGGTCTGCTGCTGGCCTGCTCTGTCCCAACTTCTTGG
Source organism: Diceros bicornis minor (assembly GCF_020826845.1). Lineage (NCBI taxonomy): Eukaryota > Metazoa > Chordata > Mammalia > Perissodactyla > Rhinocerotidae > Diceros > Diceros bicornis. The sequence goes on along the minus strand of NC_080763.1, from coordinate 2,007,971 downwards.
AAACACAATACCCTGACTTCCAGCCCCCGAAAGCCCAGCCAATCTCCCCAAACCTGCCCTTCGGTACTTGATTGGCAGGGATGGGTCCACTGAAACCTCTGCTTATAAACTCCATTAAAGAAAAACATGCCTCCTTTGCGATAAACTCTAAGTGGGAGCTTACACAGGGCATTCCACTACCCAAGGGACGGCACCTTCAACCACGCAACTACAGGAAGTGCAGACCTCGTCTTTCTAGGGCCGCTTCCCATTGTGACCTTGGAGGAAAAGCAGGGCTCTCTGACTTAGAGAAGTGAACAACAAAATGTCACTCAGTGTGGGAGAGGTGTGATGCAGGGGTCCTGCTGTGCAGCCCTCGGGGCCGTCAGGGCGGTGCAGCCCGCTCGGAGAGCAGTGACGCAGGGTGGACGGAGTGGGAGCCTTGACCCTGCTTCTACCCGTTGTTTCAGTCATTCTACTTTTGGAAACCTGTCCCAAGGAGACGTTCTCTCATATGAACATTTCAGATGCAGAGATGAGTGTTTCTAGTAACAAAAATTTGCAACAACTTTAAGAGCCAATGATGGGAGATGGCTGCATGGATGATGGCATGCTCCCAGGTACTGGAGCATCATACAGCCACCAAAAAAGCATACTTTCAGCATGAGAAATCACTTGTGCTATAATGTTAAGTAAAAAAACAAACACATCAAGATTCAAATTCAACATTCATATATGTGACATTACGTAAATAAAGCCGAGGGAAAAAACCCAAGATCTGTGCATAGAAAAAAATTTCAAGAAACTACAACAGTGTTTACAGTGGTTATCTTTGGGAAGCAGAACTATGGTTGATATAGCTTTTAACATTTTCTGCTTCTCTAGATTGTCAAATTTTCTCAAATGGGTTCATATATATAATTTTTAAAAGGGAAAAGTAGATAACGAACTAAAAATATATCGCTTCCTCCTAGAAAAACAGCTTTTGCCGACTTGTCTTTCCTCTTCTGCTCCCTCTGAGGGATTCTGTGTGTTTTTAAGGGGCCGCTGTTACACCTCGGGAGGACGGAAGTGCCGCCAGCCTGGAGGAGTGGGCCCTGGAGAGGGACTTCTCAGGTGGATTTGGGTGCAGGTAGGGCTGAGGACCTCTGCCAGGGCTGCCTGCTCACCCAGATCCCAGAGGGCCAGCTGGAGATGCAGGTCTTCAGGCCTTGGTAAAGATCTGGTGCAAACACACGATGGCCTCACTGACAGAGGAGCCACAGGGTAAGCCCCGGCCACGGAGTTCCTGCCCTTCCAAGGCCTCGCCCAAGTCCAGCAGAGCTGAGGGGACCGGGGAGAGGGCAGGGGCTGCCACCACCGGTGGGACTCGAGCAGCCTTTCTCAAGTGACACCTTATGTGAAAACCCCATCAGCGGGATGGACTATGTAACTTGTGGGGCCCAGTGCAGAGAAAATATGCAGGACTCCTTCTTAAAAAATGACAAAATTTCAAGATGGTGACAGCAGAGCACTAAACCAAACATAGACTTTTCTAAACATGGGTTACATGCCCCAGAAGCTGGCAGAGGATGGGAGCTGCTCTTGCTGCCAGCCTTCCTGGCACCCTCAGTGCCCACCTGCTGCGGTGACCCTAAGGGATCTTAGAGGAACTCAGGGCTCTGGAGAATTCAGAGGAAATGCCACTGATGATGTGAAAAGAGATAGGGCTTGAGACCCACACAAAGCAGGCTCAAATCCACCTTATCCTGCTTGTCAGCTGTGTGACCTCCAGCAAGATGCCTAACATCTCTGATCCTCAGGTTGTTCCTGTAAAATATGAAGGTGAAATGAGGTCACCCTTGTAAGTAATGGGACCATTTGAGTGTCTGGTGCAGAGGAGGTGCTCAGTAAATGCTAGCTCTCCACCACCCCCTTTTGGGGGAGAACTTAGAAAAGCAAAAACACCCAGATTCTCCCAAGCACCTGCCCTGTCACCACCTAGAGAGCCCTGGGGATCATGCCTTCTCACTGGCAGCTTAGCACCAGGTTGGGTAATGGGCCTCTGAGCACCCCTGGCAGCCACATTTTCCGTGGCTCCCCTCCAAGCACCCTCTTTCCAGCCCATGCTCCCCAGCCAGCCAGCTCCAGAACACAGCCCGAGTCTCCTCTCCCAGGATGAGCTGTAAGGATGCCAGAGAGACCTCCTGCAGCCCCCTCCTCTCCCAACTGTTCCTCCTCTGTGCTTCTTCATCACCCTCAGCTCCTACCACCCTGGAGACCTGGGAACCACCCCAATGTGTCTGGGGTTTGAGCTGAACAGCAGAGGGGAAGCCAAAGGGACTCTGTCATGCACCCCATTTGTGGACAGGAAAACAGGCCCAGAGAGAAAGAATGAACCCCCCCAGGAGTCAGGGCAGCCCCAGCCTAGGATCCTGTCCTCATATCCCTGCAGTGGTCTCTGTCTTTCTCTGCCACATCAGATACCCCTCCCTAGTCCCATTCCCGACGTGTGCTCTCTGCTCCCTCCCTCTGTGATGACCCAGCACTTTGGCTGTTGGAGGCCCCTGGTGCTTTCCTCTTCTGTGAGCTGTCACAGGGGGCTGTCTCCTCTCCCAGGAGTTTGTGCCCTGAGGGCAAACCCCCACCCTGGGGTCTCACTCTCTCAGTACAAGAGCAGGGGGTGGAACGTGCTGAGTGGGCACAGAGACACCCTTGAACTGTGTGGCACATGTCCAAAGATAGTAGCTCAGGAAATCACAAACATGCCACAGAGCCAGCTCCTCTCCCTTTCCAGGGCATGTGGCTTTGTCCCTTCAAGGCCACTAGCTGAACCACAGGATGAATGGACTCTGACAATTGAATGAATGGAGCACTTTGAAAGCAAAATGAGACAGTTACCCACTCTCCACTTCCGGGTTGCTAAAACTACCCAAGCCTGTGCTTTAAGAGTGGCTGAAAATATGTAATGGAGAAATATTCAGTGCCAATGCAGACTTTTCTATTTTTTCGATTCTCTGAGAACCTTGGCACATGAAATAATGGCTGTTCTTGGATCTGAACTCTAAAGAGCTAAGGGACTCACACATAGGCTCATGGAGAGCTCAGAGACACGTGGATGCCCAGTCAGCACCCTCACTGCCCTGATGTCATCACCCCCATGCCAGTCTGTTCTCTTTGCCAGTTCTGAGATTTGCACGTGGTATCCTTTTCTCTTTAGGATTGTGTGGTGTGTGGGTGTGTGTGTGTGTGTGGGTAAATGTAGTCTGTATGTAAAATTGATGGTGCTCTTCTCAGCGGCATCTACAGGATATCTACTCCCCAGGGACCAGAGCAAAAACCAGATGCAGTCATGTCAGGCGCTCTACTCCCTGTACAGGCAACGTCGGCAGTCTGGGAGTCTGATTTAAGGATTGGGCTGGGTGGGCACAGCTCTGGAGAGCTGTGAGCCTGGGGACCCTGCAGAAGCCTTAGGCCACAGCCCATCCCTGCTAGGAGCCAATGTCAGGATGGCGGCAGGAGCCCCAGCCCCTCTGAGCTTGCAGAGACAGCCTTTCCCTTATCCTGCAGGTCCCTTCTGAGGATGCATTTGCTTTGGGTCCAGGTTGGCTTGGCTGACGTCCAAGGCCTGCTCAGTTGACCCTTGTCAACGATGATCATGGAGAGTTGGGACTTTGGCTTATTACCACAACTCGCCGGCTAGAGTCCAGCTCTGGCTACCCAACCTGGCTCAATGTCTGGCGTCTCAGCTGAGCCCTCCCCACTTGCCACCCCACAGTCTGGCCTTCTTGGCCCATCAGAGGCAAACCTTCATTTGCCACATTCCTTAGCGGCACTGCTCGTTGGCTCCTGCCCCACCACAGTCCCCTCTCTGGAGACAGTGTCTTTATTCCAGAATGCATTTAGTCAGTGCAGTCATTGATAGAGGAATTAGTCCATGGTTTTCTCTCTTTTGTTAGCAGTCAAGATTTTGCTAAAGATCTCTGTACTTCTTGCTTTTCAAACAGCTGCCACACAACTCAGTTCTCTCTCCTTCCTTCTCCATTCCCTCTGGCCTCTTCCAAGCCTAAGAGATGCCCATCTCTGTCTCCCTTTATGCCAATCTTGTCAGTATGTCCTGATGGAGTCCGTGTGGTGGGCACCATGCTGGGCATGGGTGAGACACCCCCAGAGTTGGATAAGTCAGATCCCTTCACTGGAGGAGCTTCCAGCCTAAGAAGGGGGTCAGAAACCCACAGAGGTAGCTTATACTCCAACAAGGCGAGGCCAGAAGAGAGGGGTGCCCCTACTGCAGTGGGAGGGTCTCATCATGGAATCCACAAGCACTACCCAGAGGTTTTGCAGGACAAAACAGGAGCCCAATTGGGCTGGCCCTGTGGTGTGGCAGTTAAGTGCATGAGCTCCGCTGCTGGCGGCCCAGGATCCGAACTGATGTACCGCTTGTCAGGCCATTCTGTGGTTGTGTCCCATATAAATCTGGAGGAAAATGGGCACAGATATTATCCCAGGGCCAGTCTTCCTCAGCAAAAATTGGAGGATTGGCATGGATGGTAGATCAGGGCTGATCTTCCTCACACACACACAAAAAGGAACCCAACAGGTGTGCTAGAGTATAGAAGGAATTGGAGCAGAGAGGATGATGTGAACAAAGATGCAGAGTACAACAGGGTGTTGAGTGCAGGGCAGCAGGGGTGGGGATGGCAGGAGGAACATGGGAAACAGGACTCAAGGCACAGAGTGGGCCCTGCAGAGGGGCTGCCTGGGGAGGGGTCAAGGTGGCCCTCTCCATGTCAAATTTGGTTTGTAAACCTGATCCCAAGGCTACAGTTTTACCTTAAACCCTGAACTAAAGATCTCTGCAGTTTCTTGCAGAGTCAGCCTTCCAGGATTCTGAGTGCTCCCAAGCCGGGAAAATACCACGACCATCTCTAAACTCCTACCCTGCCCTTTGGGCTGCCTGAGCCGTCCCAACTTACTTCCAATCATAAATGGGAGAAAAATAGCTATTAAAACAATGAAATGGTGCCAAACTGAGGATTCTAGAAGAGGGAAGGATTCTTCTCAGAAGAGGATGTTCCCTTTGTTTTAGATGGTCCTTGGAGCTTTTTAGTTGATGAAGATGAAGCCCAAGAGGGCTGTTTAGATGGGAGAGAAGAGACTGAGCAGAGCTGGACAGTTTTGCTTAATAACTTTGCTTTTGTTTGGGTGTGATCTCCCGTTACCTCTAGGGAGAGATGGCTGCTGGTGGGGGCTCTGAGTGTAGAGGGTATAGAGGGAGTAGAGACAGGGCCAGTGTCCTCGATGTCTGACCTGTGCACAGCCTGCTAAGAAGGGCCTAATGCCTGGTTTAAGGCTTTGCTGTTGTTGCCTTGGAATTCTTAAGAGCCCTGTATTTTCAATTTGCACTGGGCCCAGCAAAGTATTTAGCTGATCCTGAAAAAAGGTGTAGACAAGCGTATATTGGTAAAGGATTAATGACCAGCTCTCTGAAAGAAAAACTCTGACTGGTAGCACTGGCCAATTTCCATGCTGTAAACATTCCTACCTTGGCCCATTTTAAGCTACCAAAGAGTGAATAACAAGCTTGCAAGATTCTTGAAAATTTCACAACCGACTTGCAAGTTGGTGTGAGCCAGCTCCAGCACATCACTGGATGTAAGGCGAGGGTCTTGGCAGATAAAGGGATTATGAACACCCCCACCACCACCAAAATGGCAGCTGGGAGAGTGTGGAGAGAGGCCAGCGTGAGGAGAGGAGGTCAGCAAGAAATCCCTGTAGCAGGAAAGGCTGAGTGACAGAAGGGCAAGGATGTCTTCTATTCAGCTTTCAGCTGTTTTCTGTTTCAGTACTGGAAACCCCCTCGAGTGCATCTAAGCCTTTCAGAAAGTCTGGTCCATACTTGGCTCATGTTGGGGGCTTGGGGAGTGAAGGAAGAGCCAGCTGGGTGTCATTAGGGCTTTCCTGGATACTCTGGTTCTCCTCCTGGGTCAGGGCAGGACTGTACTGCCCAGGGCCCTGAAGTCGGGTGTGGTCATGTGACTCGCTGTGTCCAATAAAACGTGAGCAGAGTTGTCAGGCATCATTTGCCACGTTCCTTCCCCTGCCCTGGGACTGGTGAATTTCCTGATGGTGGGAGCCCCGTCAGCCTGTGTCCCTGACTCTGAGTGTGAATGTTGTGGAGCAGAACACACAATGGACACACAGTGTGAGAGAGAAAGCATTCTTTGTTGTTTTAAGCCTCTGAGACTTGGGGGCTGTTTGTAATTGCAGCAGAATCTAGTTCCACCTGACGGACACATGGAGCGACCACAAGGGGGTAAGGAGCAGTCAAGACTGAGTGGAGACTGGCACTGTGAAAGGTGATACAAGAAGCCAGGAGAGCAGAATTGGAAGCCAGATGTGGCCAGGAAAATGGAAGACCCTGAAAATCCTCAGGAATACGTGGGATGGGGCTTGAGGAAGTTTTCTGGCTATCAGGTGGACCATGAGAGCTTGAGGCCATCCAGGTGACACAGTGTTTCCTGAATATGCACATTTTATATGGCCCGTCTCCCCAGCAAGGAAGGAATAACGTGTGTGGCAGGCACAGGCCATGGATCTACAGCCAGGAGACCCAAGGTTAAGCCTGGATTCCAGCACTGGAAGTGACCTTGGAGTGACCTTGGATAAGTCCTTTCCTCTTCTGTGGACCTCTCAGTTCTCAGATCCCTCCCAGCTCTGACGTTCTATGACCCTCTGTCTTTGTCACGGGCGTCACTCATCACTTACTTGGCTCCTCAGCACCTCCTGCCTACCTGATGGCCTACTTCCTGGGAAATGGGCTCTGTTTCACCTTCCTGGAGCCCCTCCAGAACATACAAGTGCCCTCTGCTCTGCAGGGTGTGTGTGTGTGTGTGTGTGTGTGTGTGTGTGTGTGAGAGAGAGAGAGAGAGAGAGTGAGAGTGAGAGAGTGAGGGAGTGAGAGAGAGAGAGACAAAGACTACAGCCAGAAAGGTTTACCAAGCTGATATTGCGAAGTCTTACTTAGGGGCCGGCTACATGGCTTAGTGGTTAAGTGCACCCGCTCCGCTACTGGTGGCCCGGGTTCGGATCCCGGGCGCGCACTGACGCACTGTTCGTCCAGCCATGATGAGGCGGCGTCCCACATACGACAACTAGATGGATGTGCAACTGTGATATACACTTATGTACTGGGGCTTTAGGGAGGAAAAGGAGGACTGGCAATATATGTTAGATCATGGCCGGTCTTCCTCAGCAAAAAGAGGAAGATTGGCATGAATGTTAGCTCAGGGCTTATCTTCCTCACACACACACACAAAAAAAGTCTTACTTAAAAATATCGTTTTCCCTGGAGAGTAATATACTCAGTTGGAAACGTTGCTCCTAATTCCCACCACAAAGGCCTCTGCTGCCACGCTGACACAAACACACACACACACACTTTCACCAAAACTGACCAGTTTTGTGCTCTCCAGCACCAGAGAGGGCCCTGCCCTTTGCACCCACCCCTTCTCTGGCCTACCAACCCCCGAAAACTTTCAAGGCCATATGCACTATGAACCCATACCTTCTTTGGCCATAAAATGACTCATTTTCTACCTGGGTTCACACTGCAAACTCTATTATGGTTCCAATCACACTCTACCATAATCAGACCTTAAGGCTAGAAGCTTCCATCTCTTTACTGCCTCCCACAGAACCTGATGTCCATTCATTCATCAAGTCCTTACAGAGTACCTACTATGTGCGAGGCAGAAGGGACAGAGTGATAAAGGACACCCCTGCCTTCAAGGAAGTCCCACCAGACCAGGTGAGGGACAGACACCTGAGGAGCTGGGTCTGCCATGGCATTCTGAGGGTGGGAAAGCTGTGGCAGCAGGGGTCATGGAGCACATTCTGGGATGAGAGTCCCCAGGAGGAGACATTTGAGCTTGGTAGGATTCCACCAGGCAGGGAAGCGTGGGGGTGGAAGGGGCACTCCAAACAGAAGCCCCAGCATATGCAAAGGCCAAGGTGTGCACAGCTCATGACCAGGGACACTGGCTGGAGCCCCGAGTGATGGGGTAAGAGGAGCCTGGGGAAGAGGATGAGGCAGTGGTCAGCAGATTTTAGGCAGTTAGTGAACGAGTGAGTGAGTGAATGACACCCTTGATCATGAAGCCACTAACCTGGTACTGGTCCTTAGACCTATTCCTTCGTCCTTAGCAAGGACTCAGCTTGGTTTCAGGGATATGTGTAGGGCTGGGATAGATCTCAGAATGAATTAGATGGTTTAGACACGGGACAAGCCCCGATCCCAGGACCCACAAGTAGAGTGGCAAGACTGGCAAGTAGACACACAGACCTGGGTTCTAGTCCTGGCTCTGCCACCTCCCAGCTGTGTGAGCTTGGTCAGGGGCCTTGAGTTCTCTGAGCCTGCTTCCTCGTTCCAACCTATGAGGATGGTTATGGGGACTGACTAAGAAAGCATCTCTGACAGTGCCTCCTGCAGTGTAGAGGAGGTGTGTGGAATCTGAAACTTTTGTTCAAGCTCAAGTTTCAAGCTGATGTGATCATTAGTTCAGAGCTTGGCAGCGGCACCATAAGGTGGAATTAGCAACTTCAGAGCCTGGAACATTCCAGGCAGAGCTGGCTTCAAGGGCGTGTGATGGGGTCCTGTGCTCAGAAGGCCCCATGCTTGGGGCTTCAAGTTCTGCAGTTGCAACCTTGAAGTTATTATTTCTCTTTGAATTTGTTTTCATGAGAAACATCTGATGGAACAATGGAGCACACCCCAGGGGCTTGGAGCCTCAGCCCTCACGTGTTCCTGCCTCCTGTTGCCTCCCTGGGATGGTTTCTCAGCTGCTTGCTCCCCACATGCCGGCACCCCAGAACCCATGACCTCCTCTATCCTCTGGGAGCAAATGGGTGGAGTCAGCCAGGAAGTCTCACATTCCACAGTGAGTCACCCTCCACCTTCTGCAGGGGCCTTGGGGTAGGTGCAGAAATGGCGGGTGCAGTGAACACCCGATCCTGTCTCAGGACAAGGTAAGGAGACAATGCCAGGGCACTAGGTGGGTGACTCAGCAGGGGCATCTTGGCCACCCCTCATCTAGGTACCAAGTGTATCATGGCACAGAGTTTAGAGGAGGTTGAAGGTTGATATTGGGGGGTCTCCTGTCTGCCATGGGTGGGTTGGTGGGCTGTGAGAAGGGGAGGTCGACTTCCCCGACTCCACCCAGGGCCTTGCATTTTTCCCTTGCATCAGGCCCTAGAAATCATGCAGCCAACCCTGGTTAGAATCTGTTTCCATTTTCCCATCCTCAGCTCAGAGTCCACGGTCCTTATGTGATGTGGCCAAATTGCTCTGAGCATCTGATGCATACTGGTGAGATGAGGGGGGAGAGGCAATCACATCATTTGGCGCTGGGGTAGACAGCTGGTGAGGGGCGTCTAAGAGACAGAGAGCCAAGGCCTCCCAAGCTTTAATGTAAATGGCAATCAACTGGGATGTTGTGAAAGTGCAGATTCTGATTCTGGAGGTCTGGGCAGGGCCTGAGATTCTGCATTTCTAACATGCTCTTGCTTCATGGACCACATTTTGAGTAGTGAAGTTCTAGAAACCTTAACCTAGGAACAGCGTGGCCTCCAGACCGATGCCTGGCGAGCCCCTGTAGGAGCTCTTATGACAGGCAGAGGGAACGACTGCTTAGAACTTAGCCAGCAGCCCACACTATGATGACTCACCAGTAACCCTGTGTCCTCGGACACTTCAGCTGATAATGTGGGAATGCTTAGTCAATGTGGTCATCAGCAGAGTAATTAAAAACTCGCCCATAAATAACCTCCCTCAATCCTCACAACTTTGTAAGGCAAGTATAAAAAGGCTGTTTTATAGATGAAGGAATTGAGGCACAGATGATGGGGGGATGTACTCTAGGTTGCAACCGTCGAGTGGCAGAGGTAGGATCTGAACTCACATCTGGCTAAGGCCCTTCCCACTCTGCCAGCATCACTAAATTTAAGTTTCTAGGCTGGCATAGCTGTGGCTGGAAGCTGGTCCCCGTGCCGGTCATGTGCCCCCCCGATCCTGCAGGAGCCCAGAGTGTGAGTTGTTTGGCCTGTGCCCTGGGCCCCCTGGCCAGCCTCCTCTGCACCCCTAGCCAGCAGTCACCTCTGCCTTCAGCCGCTCGATATTGATCTCCCCATCCTCGATCTGCTGCCGTAGCTGCTTGGCTACTGTCTTCTCGTCTCCACGATCTGCAGCAGGTGCAGGTACTTCTGCATCAGTGCTTCACACTCCCTGGCCAGGGTCTGGTAGATGTGGACAGACAGACGTGGTAAGACACTGCCTTCTTGTCCCCCAAGAGATCCAACCAGAAATGGGGGTCCCCCACTGACTGTGATTAGGAGATGGTCCTGACTCCCAGATATGGTGTGCGGGGCATTGACCTGGCTGCTGTGCTGTTACTGACTGCTCTGGCTCCTTCTCCAAATCCTGTCTCACATTCTGATCTCTGGTCCTCTAACTGATCCTGTTCTCTCCCCTCTCCCTCCGATCCACATCCTAGGGCCTTTGTACAGGCTCACTCTCTTGTTAGACATAATGCATCTGCTGACTTTAAGTTAAAGTCAATGCTCAAATTGAACAACACAGCCTAGATGACAGCACATCTGTTTACAACATGGTTCACTGAATATTTTGAGTTCACTGTTGAGACCTACCACTCAGAGAAAGAGATTCCTTTCAAAATATGACTGCTCACTGGCAAGTGCTGTGGTTCCCATGGAGAGACTGATGCTGGTGTGTGCCCCCCTCCACACATGCACCAAAGTTAGGAAAAGTCTTATGACTCACATAATAGAGGTCTCTGAGGAGAGCAGGGCCAGAATCTGAAGTAGCTCTGAAATGGCTTGAGGGAGCAAGGAAAGGAGCCTGGTCTGGGTTTTTGTTGTGGTTGGAGGTTTTAAAGAAAAATTATTTAATGACACCTGTCAAAGATGGTAAGGCATATTTTATTCAGAACCACTGTGATACGTAGGGACCACCGTGATGGGATTCACAGCAGGGGAGAAATGAGATTGGACTCTACTCTAAATGCAGCATGGGCAAGTGGGAATTCATGGCCAGGCAGCATGGTGGGGGTCACAGGATGGAAAATTACTAAGAGAAAAAACAAGTGTTGGGGTTTCTGGCTAACCTGACCTAACAGGATTCTTACCAAAGAGAGGCCAGAGTGATCAGACACCACCTGAGGGATGGTGGAGGAGGAGGAGGAGCCTGAGCAGATCTCGATGGTGATCAGACATACGGGTGGGTGTTCTGGTTAAACTGACTTAGCAAGGTTCTTGCTAAAACTGGATTTTACAAGGAAGTGCACAGACAGGCCTACAAGAAGGTTCAGGAGCCTGACTAAAGTTTGGTCAAAGCAAGAAATCTTTGCCAGGGTTGAGACCAGGGCAAGAGTTCTGCACACAGACAGGGATTGTGTGGTTGGATCCGAAGCCAGTTCCAGAGAAGGGACTTCTTAATCCTGGCGGGGAAGGAAAAAGCCTCCCAAGAACCATTGCCCCAGCCCCGCCCAGCACGCCCCTCCCCTCCCTGACTCCCTGCTGCCCCTCCTGCCCCAGCAGCCATGGGCTTGTCAGGCCAGCGCCAGAGCACCGAGGGTGGATGGAAAGAGCGTCCAGACCCGCAGGTACCTGGTTCTCAGACGCACCGGTCTCACTATGGGAGCTGCCCCCACCCACTCCACCTGAGGAGCTGCTCCCCCCAACGGCCCCGCCCCAAACCACGCCAGCCAGTCCCAGCGGCTAAGAGTCCAGGCGAGCACAGTCTTCCATGCTGACCGGTGCAGGTGCCCCTACCCGCGTCCCTCTCCCCGCTGCCCAGGAGAATGAGCAGAATGTGATGCTCAACCACTGGGGCCAATCCAGGTGAGCAACGTGGGCAGGGCCAGAAGTGTGGGCGGAAGTGCATCGGTCACCATCTTGGCGTCCGGCGGGGCCCCTCTCGGAGGGCCGGCCACATTGTCCCTCCCCGCTCGGTCTGGGTCATTTGCTATGAACACCACAGCAGTGACCCATCAGGGCAGCGGAACAGACGCGTTTTGGCAGCGCTCCCCCAGGGTGGGTGCATCAGGCGTCAGTTTGCCTAGGCCCACAGATGTGGCCATCTTGCTTTACGGAGGACAGATGGGCACGCGCCGCCATCTTGCCATCCTGCGGGGCGTGGGGACCAGCTCCCACTTGCTGCACATTGTCACTTCGAGCCTTACTCTTGTGGCAGTCCCACTGTGGGGTGGAGAGGAGGGGGCCGGAGCCTGGCAGCATGACAGCCTGAGGCCCGGGATGGTGATCACTGCACTGCCGCAAACTGCTCCCACCACTGGGCAACGAGGAGAAACAGCCATCTCCTTCCACAGGTAACCGGCCATTGCCGCCCAGTCAACCGCCCTGGCGGTCCAGCCCGAGGCAGGCAGCACTCTGTGCTTGGGGCCTCGGGGCCGGTCCAGAAGGTGAGTGAGCGCCAGGCGCTATGTGGCCTTGGTCTGTGCCACTGTTTCTACTCTGGGCACCTCGGGCCACTGCGGCCATCCCATGGCCACTGGCACCCACCTTATGGCCTCCACCACACTGTCACCCCCACCCCCCAGCCACTCTGCTCTCCACTGATTCAGGCTGGGGCCAACAATGTCAAGAAACAGGGTATTCTGGAAACGTTCTTTCTTAGGTCACTATCTTCTTGCATTTGCCGTGACTTTTCTGCTCTTTTGATGGCAGGGAGCCTGCCTTGATCTCTGAGATCAGGAATGTGGCTGAGCAAATGCAGCTTCTACCTCCAAATTGACACTCCTCTCAGATGCTCTGTTGCTAGAAGGGTCCTGGCAGTGCAGGGAAAGGTGGCTCTGCACTGGAGGTGAGTCCTGGAGAGGCGTCTGACTCTGCAGACTCTGCATGTGACAGCATCCTGGGTGGAGGAGGTTGCAGCCCACTCCTCACTGGGAGGCTTACCCTGGGGACTCAGGGAAGGGGCTCCTCTCTTCACTTCTTCCTTGGGATCCCACAGCAGGATGAGGGGTTTGCCTTCCCCTTGGCCTGGCTCCCTTCATGAGGGCTTCTGGAATTCATCCAGTTGAGTGAGTCCTTTCTTGCGGACTCTGCAATGGAGGTCCCAGAACAGTGCACTGAAGACATTCTACTTTGAAAACCTCCTGGCAGATCCTTTTGTTTCATGTTGCAGGTTGTTATTGAATTTTTCAAGACCTGAATGCCACTTGTTGTCTTTAGTCTTATTCAAAGTTAACAGTGGTTTGTTTTAAGTCGGGAGTTGTTACAATCTATCCAAAGAACTAGTAATGTGAGCTTGTTTCAGAGATCAGACAACGTGCTTTCTTGACAGTTTCCTTCAGAGCCTGTGTCCCAAAAGTTTTGTTACTGTTTTTGAGAATGATGCAAAACACTGCAGAGAAGGTTGCTCTTGGCATGTGTCATTGTTTAACGTGGTATGGGGGCAAAGGAAGTGGGGGTCCTTTCGTAACTTGTCACAAAGCATTGAGAAATGTTAGAAGGTCATGTTGCTTGGAACTCCCTGAGGACCTAGTATCCACCCGGCCTCATGGGGGTTAGATGAACTCAGGAGGAGAAGAAAGCCTAGAGAGAGACCCCCTTCCTCCCCATGTGCATAGTTTTCTCTAAATAGAGATTTTACCTTAATGAGGAGAAAAGATTATGAAGTGTCTTGGTCAGTACATTTCAGGGGCTGGTTGCTTGGTACAGGAAGCAGCTTTCCTCCTGGTAGTGGAAGGACAGGAGGAACACGGAACTGCAGCTCTTGGGGCTGACCTCCTCTTGGCAGCAGTCCTGCATCCTCAGCTGCTTGAGTAGAGCTGGGGCCAGGCGCCCTGCTGAGTGCCTGGGAGGCTCTGCTGGCCGACACCTGGCCTGGCTTTGAAATAGGGGGACCAACCCTCCCCGTTTTAGCACCCAAAGTCCTGCATCCCAGGGACAGCAGGAGGGTTGGAGAGCCATGAGCTTCTAGGAACTATTTCTGAGGCTTCCTGAAGCCTTTCCTGTTGTCTTGGTGCCATCCTGTGCTCTCTGCCCGAGCATCTTTGTTCCTACAGGGCACTTACCACAGCCTGGGAGGTGGTCTTCACTTTCTTTCCTTCTCTGCCCTACAGATGGTCAGCTCCTTAAGGTAGACAGTGGGTCTTTCATCTTTCTATTCCAGTAATAAGTTGCAAGCAGAAGGTGTTCCTTAAATCTCTACTAAAAGTTTAAATGGGCAAAACTCCTAAGTGTGGGTGTTCCCAAAAACACTTGTTTTGCTTTTATAATTGATTATTTTAGGGGGAGACATTTAATTCTTTTTAATTACTTTTTCATGTATCCTTGCAGGCTCCACATAAAGGACTCAAAAACGTCTTGTCCAGTTGCTAAAAGCTGTTAACAGGGATGACTGGACCCTACTAAGTACTCTTTCGTCTGTAGTGACCATTTCACCAAAAAAAACTCTGGGACAGGCTGGAGAGTCAGTACTATGTGCTCAAGCCCATGGCCTTGCCCTCCATCTTCCACCTGATTGAGAAGGAGGGGCTGAAGGCCGTGGCTGCCCCAGGAGAAATGACACCAAGGTAGCCACCGGGGACAAGAGGAACATGCGAGTAAAGCAGACGGGAAAGGAGCTTCAGGTTCATCCTCATCCTCGAGGGAAAACCTGAGGGCCCAGCCAAGGTCCCACAAGTTGATGCGAGCCCCTCTGCAGGGTGAACCTGCACTCAGTGCCACCCAGGAAGCCACCAGTCAGGAGCGGGCACAGAGTCTCTGGAAGGAACTCCAGGAGACAGTGTGGCCTCCACAGTGTGAGGCAGCCAGGGAGATGCAAACAGGTCTGCTGTAGATGCTGCCGATGAGACCCCCTCTTCCTAGCCAAGGCCTGCTGGATAAGAGTGGCATTTCCGTGGGTGACTTTATCCCTCAGGATCTGAGGCGTGCAGATTTATTGGCTGGCTTCCTTCTTACAGTTTCTCCTCAGCACACACTCAAGAGATGCCATCTGTCCCTCGAGAGGCTGTTGACCGAAAGAGGCTGAAGAGAGATGTGGAGCCCACCTACAGTGGGACCAGCCTTGGGCCTGATGAGAGCTTGGCCCAGAGCCCCCAAGTTCATCATTCACAATGATGCCTCAGAAACCCTCCCAGAGCCCCACACCCTCCAACAGATGTCACCCTGGAGCCAGCCGTGGAAGATGTGCAGGGTGAACACAGCGACACCGGCCCCCGGTCCCTCAGCGGGGTCATCCTGTCAGCACTGGGGCCCAAGAACTCCTCGACTCGCTGCACTCCTACTGCTTCTGCTCCCGGGGGAACAGGAGCACAGGTGCCGCCTGCGGGAGCAGGTGGAGAAGGACAGCGAGCTGAAGAGGGGCAGCTGCCGACAGCCAGGTGCGCACTCTGCAGGAGGAGCTGGACGAGCTGAAGGGAGGGGGCTCCCTGCCTTAGCAGCCTGCTGCCCCCAGCCGAGGTCAGCCCTGGGGCTCGGGGCTCCCCCACTGCCTGCTCCTCATGAGGAGTTTCCTGCTCCACAGCAGAAGGCCTCTGAGCACTTCTGTGTGCAGCATGCCTGCTGCTGTCTTGGGAGAAGGCTCTGCTGGTAGCCGCCCCTCACAGACAGGGAGCCCAGGTTGCAGAGCTCACCCCGTTTGCTCTAGGGCCCTCGAGAGGCAGCGGTAGTTGTCAGAGTTAACCAGGTGGGAAAGGAGGCATTGCAGGTCAGCTGGGAAAGCCAGACCTACCCAATGAATGGTACCTGGATCGTTGGTTTTCCACTTGAACAGGAGAAAATCAGCTTCTGTTGCATCCCTCACACAAATGTAAATTCCAATGAATTTGAATCTAAATGTGAAATAAAATCGACGTAGTAAACTATTGGAAAAGTTATAGGAGACTCTTAAAGTCATGGCGAGGTGTTTTCCATACATGTTTTAATGAATATCCTTGAACTGAAGTCATTTTGAACATTTTAATAATTTCTTTAAAATTTGAAACATCTTTTTGAGTAGAATACATTCTCTTTTGTAAAAATTAAAACATTAGAGAAATACATAAGCTAAGAAGTGGTAAAAACTCCTATTTCTCACCTACCTCCCAACTTTTATTCCTTGTCGGAAGTAAAATTTGGTGTGCAATCTCCTCCACTGTTTCCTGTGCTTTACCTATATATTTCTCCACCTGTGCTAATAGGTTCGATATATTTTTGGTGTGTTTCTTGGCTATGTTTCTGATTTTCCTGCTCTCTTACAGTTTAGTAGTTGTAAACATTGGTTTCTCGATATTCCTTACATATTGAGGGTACCAACTTTTGCCTGTTATACATCCATGGAAAACATTTTCCTACCACATTGTTCATTTAATCTGGATCAGTGCTTGTCTTCCCAGATGTCAGTAACACTTCAAGAGGGAAACGGGTCTATGTGACAGGATGTTCAGGATCTCCGGGACCCCAGGGGCAACAACCAGTAGAACAACCCAAAACAAGAAACAAAACCCATCCCGCGTGTTTCCAGATGCATCCTAGGGGAAGGACAGCTCCAGTTGAGTACCACTGATGTCCTGGTCAGAGTTATCCACTATGTTCTCCTATCACGTTAAAGCTGTTTCTGTAGTTTCTCGTACCTGATGGTACAATTTGGTGCCTTTGTCTGTTCCTCTTGGTGCCTTTGTCTGTTCTTCTTGGTCAGACTGCCCAAGGTTTCTCACTGTTACAGGTCTTTCCAGACAGCCAGCCCTTGACTCCATTGTTCAGGTCTATGTTGTTATTCCTGCCTGGTGAATTCTCCCTTCATTCTGCTGTCATTGGTTTTATTGTGGTGTTGTTCTGGCTTTGGAGGGAAGTGCTCAGCTTCTTCGTGTAGAGTTGATATTCCCTGATACCTGCAGTGGAGGCTGTGTCCCTTCTTCTGTCCCCTTGTCCCCACGCCATGGATTTGCCTCATGCTGCTCTCATTGCTGTTCATTTCTAAAGAGTCTCTCCTGTCTGTCTGGATTCCCTCTTTAACCTGAGAGATTTAGAAGGGTGTGGACAGATTTTCAAGTGGATAGGTTGGGGGAGGGGAGCCAATATTTTGTGATTATTTTTTACTTTTATTGCTTTAAGTTCCAGTAATATGGTCACTTATAGATTTCTGCTTTTTGGACTCTTTAGAGATTTCATTGTGGCGACTGTTTCATTGTGGTTTGAGGAGAATGTTTGCTCTCCACTAGATGCTTACGTTGTCCCTGGGGCTGAGGCTAGATTTAGCTTTTTTGTGTTTGTCAGCAGATCTGTTTCCTAACTTACTGTATCTCTTGACCTGTGGCTTTTTAAGAGAGGTAAGGTAGGTTTCCCTGTGGAAAGGGAAGTCACCTCCCTTGGGGTGCCTGTGTCTTCTTGTTTGTCCAGTTTTGCTTTATGTTTCAAGACCATATTGTTAGGTGCATAAGTGTCCCTGACAGTTATCAACACAGAAAACCCCTGTTTGTCCCATTTAAAGTCTTATTTCTTTATCTCCTTATTTTCAACCATATTATATCCTTTTATTTTTTAACAATATTTTAACTCAACTTGAGAGCCTTCATGTTTTTATAGAGCAATTTGATCCATTTACAATTGTGATTATTGATAAATTGGAATGTGAGTCTACCATTTAATTTAATTTTTAATTTGTTAGGTTTTCTCATGATTTTTCTCTTCTTTTAGTGGGTGTCTTTCAGCTTTTAGGAACAACCATTTCTGCCTCTCTTTCTGTAAATGCTTAGAGTTGATCAGTTCCTGTGTTCTACACTCCCAACTCATCACCTTCTGGTCCCCAGCTTGAGAATATCTGATCTTAGTTCTGTGTTCTTATTTTCCCCATCAAGCAACCATGATTGGATGTAAGTATACCTTTTATTGGTTACTTTCTTCACAACTGTTTATTGTATCAAAATTTTTCCTCCTTTGGAAAGATTTGATGCTATTTTGGAACTCATATGACAGTGAAATTTTGAGACGAATCGAGTCTGAGATAGTCCTTAGGTGCTGATGCTGGGGAGCTAGCACCTAACCTCTTAAAGTTGCATCAGTGTGTCAGCAGAGTTGGGATGAGGTCAGAGATATTTAAAACCGTGGAATTGAATGAGGTTTCCTGGAGACACTGTAGCTGTAGAAGGGACCAGGGCCCAGCCTAGGAGCAGGCAGTTTGCAGAGGTGCAGCTGAAGAGGGTCCAGGAAAGGGGCCTGAAATGGTGGAGCATGAAGTTGCAGGAACCATGAGGGGAAAGGGTATTGCAGAAAGGAGGGGTGCTCAGCTGGGTGGGATACAGCTCTGATCAGAATGGAGAGAAGATGGCTGGACTTGGCCACAGGGGATCACTGGTGACCTCAGTCTCCTTGAGAGGGTGGGAATGAAGCTGGGTCTAGATTGAGTGAAGGGGGTCCATGGGAGGGCAGTAGGTATGAGGCACTTTATTTAAGAGGTTTAGCCATGAAGGGGAGTTGGGAAAGTGGACAATAACCAAAAGGGAGCATGGGTCCAAGGGAGAGTTTTGTTTGTAAGGCGGAGATTAGCTAGCAGGTGTCTGTGCTGCAGGTAGGACCAGATGGGGAGGAGGAGTCTGCTGGGCCCTGAGGAGGTGCCGGGCTGGGCTCCTGTTATGAGAGGTTTGGGGATTCGATTGGAGACGTAAAAGAAACTTTCCACTCCAAACAAATGGACTGAAGGTATATTTTATTATAGAGAGGATGGTAAAGGTGATAGTCCGCAAACAGATCTGAATAGGTCAAATAATAAGGGGGAAAAAACACCAGCTCGACTGGAAAGGGAAAACATCCACATCGGCTGAGATAGCAGCACATTTGAATAGGTCATATAATAAGAGGGAAAAACATCAGATCTATCGGATAAGGAAACACCAGATCGACTGAAGTGAAATGACACAAGTCAACCAGAAAGAGAAACACCAGGTTGACTGAAAAGAGAACACATCAGATCAATTACTTCACAATAAATCAATTACTCACAACATCCATGCCCCACTGCTGGGAGAGTCCTGTCAATTGACACTGCTGGGCGGGAATCACACGTCCTGGACAAGGCGTCCCTTCCACAGGTGGAACTCTCACCGGGTCTCAGTCTCCAGCAGTTTATATAAGCAGTTACAGAGTTTACAGAGAAAGCATTCAATGTTCCCCTGCACAAATGGTTATCAGTGGCGTACATGCACTGAGCCCCACCCTCTGGCTATCGTCCCAGCCCAGTAGTTGTGTACGTGCATTGTTTACCCTGCTTATCCTCCCAGCCTAGCTCAGATGGCCAGTGTGCCCCAGGCTGCGGCACCCGAAGGGCCTTGAATTTTTTACACATTGCAACTATCTCCATGGGAGAAGGGCCAGTTCCCACCATGCAGAAAGCAGCTTTTATATTTCTTTTTGTGCTGGTGGCTGTAGGTCAATGGAGCGGCCAAACATGGCTGTACTAATGTCAAGAGAGCTCCGCTGCCTGGCGACGGGCAGAGAGCAAGAGGACAGATGTGTTCGTGGAAAGGGCGCCCTGTGCCTCTGCTCCTGTATTGCTGGAGCGTGAGGTGGGCAGTGGTTGGGAGTGGAGGGGCGATGCAGAAGGTGTTAGGTGAACGGCAGGGGGATGAGGGAGAGGGAGAGAGGACACCGTGGCTTGGTCTTCATGGCTCACATGGAGCTCCCCACTGGGATCTCCGATCACCAACTGTTGACTCTCTTTGATGTTTTCATCAAAATGTCGGCTCTCTTGATTGTTCCCAAGGCTATTATGAATTTGTTGATCAATGAAGGAATCTTTGGGTCATTTTTAAGGGATTCTATGTCAAAGGGGCTCTACATGTGTTTATTCAGTCCATCATCTGTACCCAATCCCTTTGTTTTTGGACAGATTCCACACAACGGAGTAGCCGGGCGAGTGGCCTGCAGGTTCCAGGGTTCGAGAGATTTGCCCTCCAGAAAGCCGATGCTGATTGGCATTCTCACAGGACGTGGTGCTCTGTCCCTGAGCCCGCTCTAATTCTGGGTGTCATGACATTGTAAATCCTGGGGCAGTTCTGTCAGGGCCCATGGTTGGCATTTCTGTGATTAGTGAGGGCAAACATTTTTCTGTGATCATTATCTGTCACTTCCCTGACTGTGCTGTCACCTGCCTTGCTCACTGATCTCTGAACCTTCCTGGTAGAACCAGGACGTTCACTCTCTATCCAGTGTGATTGCATGTTCCCTCAGTGTACTTGCTTCAAAAATATCTGTTTTCTTCACATTCTTTGATTCCTTGTACATATAATCTAGATTTAATCTGGAGCTTTAAAAATGTTTTATTGTGGAAAACCTTGAACATACACAAATTAAATAGAAAAGTGTGATAGCCCCCCATGTCTCTATTACTCAGCTTCAACATTTATTAATATACTGATATTCCTGTTTCGTCCATATTTCTACGCACTCCCTACCTTCCATTGATTATTTTTTAATTAATAGATTGTTTTTTAGGAAAGTTTTAGATGGACAGAGAAATTCAGCAGAGAGTGCAGAGCATTTCTCCCTCCTCCCCCACAGTTTCCCCTACGGTTAACATCTTGCGTGACCACCTGTGTTAGTGCAGTCCATTCCTTACAAGTGAGGAGCTGAGGCTCATACAGCGTTCATAACCAAGTCCGTAGTTTACGTTAAGGTTCATTGCCTTGCTGTCATGTACTTGGATTTTGACAAATGCATAATCTCATGTATCCACCACGACAGTATCCTATGGAAGAGTTGGATTGCCCTAAAATCCCTGTGCTTTACCTCTTCGTCCCTTGCCCCCCAACTCCTGGCAACACTGATCTTTATACTGTTTCTATAGTTTTGCCTTTTCTGGAATGTCGTGTAATTGGAATATATGAAAACTATGGAACAGTGTATATAGCCTTTTCCGGTTGGCTTCTTTCACTTAGCAGTATGTATTTAAGTGTCCACTATGTCTTTTTGTGACTTGATAGCTCATTTCTTTTTTTTTCCTTTTTGTATATTGAGTCAAAATATACATAACAAAAAGTGTTTCATCTTAACCATTTTTAAGTGTATACTTCAATGGCATTAAATACATTTCCACAGTTGTACAGTCATCACCACTATTCATCCCCATAACTCTTGTAAATCTGAAACTCTATACCTATTAAACAATAACTCTCCCTTCTCCCCTTCCCCAGCCCTTGGCAGCCACCATTCTGCTTACTCTCTCTATGATTTGACTACTCTCAGTTCATACAGTATTTGTCTTTTTGTGACTGGCTTATTTCAGTTAGCATAATGTCTCCAAGGTTAATCCATGTATAGCGTATTGGAGAATTTGCTTCCTTTTTAAGACTGAATAATATTCCATTGTATGGATATACTACATTTTGTGTATCCACTCATGTGTCAATAAACACTTGGGTTGCTTCCACGTTTTAGCTATTGTAAATAATACTGCTATGAACATGGGTGTACAAATATCTCTTCAAGGCTCTGCTTTCAAATCTTTTGGGTGTATATGCAGAAGTGGAATTGCTGGATCACATGATAATTCTATGTTCAATTTTTTGGAGGAACATCTACACTGTTTTCCATAGCAGCTGCACCATTTTACGTTCCTATCAACAGTGTACAAGGGTTCCCATTTCACCGCATCTTGGCCAACACTTGCTGTTTTGTCTTTTCGATAGCACTCAACTTAGTGGGTGTGAGGTGGTTTTGTGGTTTTGATGTGCATTTTCCTAATGATTAGTGGTGTTGAGCATCTTTTCATGTGCTTATATGCCATTTCTAAGTCTTCTTTCGCAAAGGAGTCTTCAAATCCATGCCCATTTTTTAATTGGCTTGTTTTTTAGTTGTTTAATTTAGGACTTCTCTGTATAGTCTGGATACCAGTCTCTTGTCAGAAATATGATTTGCGAATAATTTCTCCCACTCTGTGGGTGCCTTTTGATGTACCAACTTATAAAATTTTCATGGAGTCCAATTTTTCCATTGTTTTTCTTTTGTTACCTGTGCCTTTGGTGTCATATCCAAGAAATCATTGCCAAGTCTGGTGTCATGAAGATTTAATCTCATGTTTTCTTCTAAGAATTTTCTTGTTTGAGGTCTTACATTTATGTCCTTGATCCATTTTGAGTTAATTTTTGTATCTAGTGTTGGATGGGGTCCAGCTTCAAGATTTTGCAAGGGGATATCCAGTTTTCCCAGCACCATTTGTTGAAAAGAAACCTTTCTCCATTCCATGGTCTTGGCACACTTGTCAAAAATCACTTGACCATATATGTGAGGGTTTGTTTCTGGGCTCGCTATTCTATGCTATTGGTCTCTATGTTTGTCTTTATGACAATACCATACTATTGATTACTGTAGCTTTGTAGTAAGTTTTGAAATCAGGAAGTGTGAGTCCTCCAGTTTTGTTCTTCTTTTGCAAGATTGTTGTTGGCTATTCTGAGTCCCTTGAGATTCCATGTGAATTTTAGGACGGGTTTTTCTATTTCTGCAAAAAATATCATTAGGATTTGGATAGGGAATACATTGAATCTGTAGACTGCTTTGGGTAATACTGACACTTTAACAATAGTAAGCCTTCCAATCCATGAACATGGGATGTGTGTCCATTTATGAATGTCTTCTTTAATTTCTTTCTGAAATGTTTTGTAGTTTTTATGGTGTAAGTCTTTCACCTCCTTGGTTAAGTTAATTCCTAAGCATGTTATTCTTTCTGATACTATTATAAATGAATTGTTTTTGTAATTTCCTTTCCAGAGAGCTCATGGTTCGTGTATGGAAATGCTGCCGATTTTTGTGTGTTGACTTTGTATCCTGCTACTTTTCTGAATTCATTTGTTAGATCAAATGGCTTTTTTGTGGAGTCTTTTGGATTTTCTACATACGACATGATATCATCTTCAAACAGAGACCATTTTACTTATTTCTTTCCAATTTAGATGCCTTTTATTTATTTATTTATTTTTATTGCCTCATGGTTCTGGCTTGAACTTTCAATACTGTGTTGAATAGAAGTGGTGAAAGTGGGCATCCTTGCCTTGTTCCTGATCTTAGAGGAAAAGCTTTCAGTCTTCCATCATTCAGTAATATGTTTGCTGTGTGTTTTTCATATATGGTTTATGTTATGTTGAGGCACTTTCCTTCTATTCCTAGTTTGGTGAGTGTTTTATCATGAAAGGGCGTTGAATTTTGTCAAATGGTTTTTCTGCATCAATTGAGTTGGTCATTTTTTTCCCCTTCATTTTCTGGATGTGGCTTATTACATTGATCGATTTTTGTATATTGAACTCCCCTTGTATACCAGGAATAAATTTCACTTGGTGGTAGTGTATAATTCTTTTAATATGCTATCGAATTCATTTTTAATTTGCTAGTATTTTGTTGAGGATTTTTGCATCTATGTTCATCAGGGATAATGGTCTGTAATTTTATTTTCTTTTAGTGTCCTTGTCTAGTGTTGGTATCAGGGTAATGCTGGCCTCGTAAAGTGAGCTTGGAAGTGTTCCCTCTTTTTCAATATTTGACAGAGTGTAAGAAGTCTTGTTTTTAATACTTCTTTAAATGTTTGGTAGAATTCACCAGTGCAGTCATCTGGTCCTGGGTTTTACTTTGTTGAGAGATTTTTTTTTTAAATTTCTTTAAATATTAGTGACATATAACATATGTAAGTTTTAGGTGTTCAAGATGGTGATTTGTGAAAGGATTACCACAATACCGTGAGTTAACACCTCCATTCCCTCACATAATTAACTTGGTTTTTCTAGTGATCACTTTCAAGATCTACTCTCTTAACAACTTTCAAGTCTATAAGAATATAGTATTGTTAATTATGGTCACCATGCTGTACATTAGATCCCCAAAACTTGTTCATTTTACAGGTAGAAATTTGTGCACTTTGACTCACATCTCCCCATTTACCCTAACCCCGGGACCCTGGGAAACCCATTCTTGTCTCTATTCCTTTGAGTTGGGTTTTTTTCGATTTCACGTATGAGTGAGAATATATAGTATTTGTCTTTCTCCATCTGACTTATATCACTTAGCGCAATGCCTCAAGGTCCATCCATGGTATCTCAAAATGCAGGATTTCATTCTCCTGCATGGCTGAATAATATCCCATTATATATTACATGTATACATAGATCTCACATTTTCTTTATCTATTTATCCATTGATGGACACCTGGATTGTGTCCATGTTCTCTGCGAATAATGTTGAAATGAACATGGGGATGCAGATATCTCTTCAGAATAGTGACTTCATTTCCTTTGGATATACAAGCAGAAGTGGAATTGCTCATTTATATATATTTCTATTTTTATTTTTTTGGAAAAATTCCATATTTTTTCCATAGTGACTGTAGCAATTTACATTCATACCATCAGTGCACAGGGTTCTCTCTTCTATACAGCTTCGCCAATACTTGTTTTCTGTTGTCTCTTTGAGAATAACCATTCTAGCAGGTGTGAGGTGATATCTCATTGTAGTTTTGATTTCATTTCCCTGATTATGAGTGATTACGAGCATCTTTTCATGTACCTGTTGACCATTTTTATGTCTTCTTTGGAAAAGTATTTATTCAGGTCCTTTGACCATTTTCATATTGTTTTGTTGGTTTCTTTGCTGTTGAGTTGTAAGAGTTTCTTATATACTGTGGATATTAACCCCTTTAGTTTGCCGATTGTTTCATTTGCTATGCAGAAGCTTTTTAGATTGATGTCATCCCACTTGTTAAGTTTTGCATTTGTTGCTTGCACTTTTGATATTATATCCAAAAAACTCGTTGTCAAGACCAGTTTCATGGGGCTTTTTTCTCTATATTTTCTTCTAGTTGTTTTATATTTGGTGTCTTACATTTGTCTTTAATTCAATTTGGGATCATTTTTAGAGTGGTGTAAAATAGGGGTCCAATTTCAGTTTTCTGCATGTGGTTATTCAGTTTTCCCAACAGCATTTGTTGTAGAAACTATCCATTCCCCATGGAGTCTTCTTAGCTGACTTGTCAACTGTTAGCAAACTGTATGTGTGTGGTTTTATTTCTGGGTCCTTGATTCTGTTCTATTGGTCTAGGTGTCTCATTTTATACCTGTATCATACTGTTTTTATTACTATAGATTTGTAATAAAGTTTGAAATCAGAAATTGTGATGCCTTCAGCTTTTTCTTTCTCGGGGTTCCTTTGGTTATTGGAGGTCTTTTGTGGATCCACATGAATATTAGGATTATTTGTTCTATTTCTCTGAAAAATGCCATGGGAATTTTAATAGGAATTGCATTGAATCTTGAGATGGCATTGAGTAGCATGAACATTTTAACAATACTAATTCTTCTGATCCATGAGCATAAGATATCTTTTCATTTCTTTGTGTCTTTGATTTCTTTCATCTGTGTCTTATAGTTGTTAGTTTCTAGATCTTTCACCTTCTTGGTTAAATTTATTCATGAGTATTTTACTGTTTTTGATGGCATTGTAAATAGGATTTTTTTCTTTATATCATTTTTTTTTATAATTTTTATTTATTTATTTTTTGCCCCAAAGCCCCAGTAGATAGTTGTATGTCATAGCTCCACGTCCTTCTAGTTGCTGTATGTGGGACTCGGCCTCAGCATGGCCGGAGAAGCGGTGCGTCAGTGCGTGCCCGGGATCCGAACCCCTGCCGCCAGCAGCGGAGCTCGCACACTTAACCGCTAAGCCACGGGGCCGGCCCTTTATATCATTTTTAAATAGTTCATTGTTAGTGTAGAGAAAGGCAAGAGATTTCTATATGTTGATTTTGTCTCCTGCAGCTTGAGTGAATTTGTTTATTAGTCCTAACAGTTTGGGGAGGAGTCTTTAAGTATTTCTCTACATAAAATCATATCTGCAAACAGAGACCACTTTGTTTCTTCATTTCCAATTTAGATGCTTTATATTTCTCTCTCTGGCCAAATGTCTCTGGTTAAGACTTGCAGCAGTATGTTGAAGAGTGGTGTTGAGACTGGGCTCCCTTGTCTTGTTCTTTGTCTTAGCAAGAAAGCTTTCAACCTTTCACTGTTCAATATGATGTTAGCTGTGGGTTTGTCATGTAAACCTTTTATTATGTTCAGGTATGTTCCTTCTGTAACCCTTTCTTGAGAGTTTTTATCAGGAAGGGGCATTGAATTTGTCAAACTGCTTTTTCTGCATTGAGAGATTATTTTAGGATTTTTATCTTTCATTCTATCAATGCAGTGTATCACATTCATTGATTTGCATCATGTTGAACTTGATCATGTTGTTTGATCCTTTTTTTGAGTTTAGATAGTTTTGTTACAATGTCTTGGAGAAGAATGTTTTACTTTGAAATTTTAGGGTGACTGATCAGCTTCAGGACCTTGGATGTCTACATCTCTCCCCAGATTTGGGAAAGTGTCAGCTGCTACTTTTTTAAGTCAACTTTCTTTTTCTTTCTCCCTGTCTTCTCCTCTGGTACTTTAATAATGCTTATCTATTTCTTTTCATGGTATCCCATAATTCACACTGCCTTTCCCCAATCCTATCTGTTCCTTTTTTTCTTTTTGCTCCTTTGACTCGATGATTTCAGATGACACATCTTCTAGTGCACTAATTATTTCTTGTACATGGTTGAATCTGATTTAGAAGGTCTCTATTGAATTCTTCAGTTCAGTCATTGTGTTCTTCAACTCTAGGATTTCTGTTTGTTTTTCCTTAATGATTTCTGTTTCTATGTTGAACTTCTCACTTGTTCATGCACTATTTCCTTATTTCATTTAGTAGTCTATCTGTGTTTCCTTAGAGTTTTATGAATTTCTCAAAGAGCATTGTTCTGAAGTCTTTGTCACATAGTTCCTATATCTCCATTTCTTGGTCGGTCATTGGAGTTTTATTCTTTTTCTTTGGTGGTGTCGTGGATCTTTGATTATTCATGATCCTTGTGACCTTCCATTGGTGTCTGCAAATTTGGGGAAGTAGGCATTTCTTCCACTTATTACAGACTGGCTTTAGTAAACCAAAGCTTTCACATTCAGCCCATCTAGGGGTCCTGGGTAGGCCATCTGGTGGTGTCCAGGGGCAGGCTTGCTGCTGGAGTCCTTGAGCAGCCTGGTACTGGGATGAGTGGAAAGCTTGGGTCCATGGTATTGTGTCTGGCCCTGGGCAAATCTGGGACCCTGAGTTCATGAGTAGCCCCACTGGACCCTGGTTTGGCAGGTCCTCATTGAGAGCCTGTGACCACAGGAGTCATCCAGGGCCATGAGAGTTGGCCAGAGCTGGGATGATCTGAGAGTCTTGGCTCACGGGAGCCTGCCAGAAGCCTGTGCCATGAGACAGTTTGTGCTGTGGTAGGCCAGAAGTCTGGATTCCTGGAAGCCTGGGGCCACAGGAGCTACCTGAGATTGCAGGAGCTAGCAGGCGCTGGGTCAAGATGGAAGACTGGGTTCATGGGAACCTGCCGGTGCCTGGTGCCATGGGAGCTGCCTGGGGCCTCCTGAGTCAGCAAGCACCTGGGTGGGCTGGGGGCTTGGTTCTGTAGAAGCCTGTCGGAAGCCTGGTTCCATGAGAGCTGTCTATGGCTGCTGGAACTGGCAGGTGGTGTGGTGAGTCATGGGCCTGAGTTCCTAGTAGCCCCCGGGGAGCCTGGAGCCATGGAATCTACCTGGGGTAGATCTCTTAGAACTCAATTATAAAAAACAAAGAAGTTTGAAATGAAACTTCATTCAAAGAAATTTGAAATGAAACCATTTTCATTGGTTACCCAATGAAAATGGGTAACTAGCTGCAATGGACATGTCTCCAGGTGAAACACAGATGGCCAATAAGCACTAGATAGATGCTCAGTATCATAAATCATTAGGAAAATGCAAATTCAAAGCATAGTGTGATACTATTTCACACTCAAAATGAAGGCTATACTCCACATAATGGAAAGTATCAAGTGTTAGTAAAGATATGGAGAATGGGAAACCCACATACATTACTGGTGGGAAAGTAATTTGATGCATCCACTGCAGAAAACAGTTTGCCATTTTTAATAATCTTAAACCTAGAATTACCATGGACCAGGAGAGTCACAAGGTTGGTATGTCCAAAAGACCATTGGAAACATATGTTCAAAGAAAAACTTTTCCATGATATTCAAAGCAACATTATTCACAGTGGTCCAAAAGTGGAACAAACCCAAATTTCTATCCAGTTATGACTGCATAAACCAAATGTGCCCTATTCATAATATAGGACATTATGGAGCCATACAAAGGGATAAGCTACTGCTACATGCTCGGCCATGGATGAACCTTGAAACATGTGTGCTCACTGAAGTCGTCCACAAAAGCCACAGATAGCATGATGCCATTTGAATGAACTGTCCAGAATAGGCAAATCAATAGGGGGAGAAAACAAATGAGTTGTTTTCATGGGCTTGGGTTAGGAGAAAATACTCATTGTATGGGTTTGTTCGGGGGTGTTGAAAATGTTCTGGAATTAGTTAGTGGTGATAACCACACGACATAATCATTGTACTAAATGGCACTGAACTGTATACTTCAAATGCTTACAACAGTGTATTCTGTGTTAAGTAGCTTCTCCATAAAAATTTTGAATTTTTTAAATTAATCAGGGTATTGATTAATTTTAATTTAGTTAATTTAAAGTTGGTTGGGATAGTTAATAAGGGTAATTAATAGAGTTATTAGGGATAGGGCACATTGTAGCCAAGAGAGTAAATATCCGATGATGGCTATAGTAACAGATCCTATAATTGTACAAGCAACAGTCTAAAATCCAGTCTGTTTCCATTGTCCCCAACTTGGAAAGACCAACCACGAAAATAGGTCAGTGATCTCGGGGGCCTTGGGTATCTTTTAAAAGATTTAAGTAACATTACGCAATATTTTAACCTCTTGGGCCATCTGGTGGAGGTAGGTTTGAACTTGTGTGTTGATGTACATTCAGCAAGTGGTTCTAAGAAAGGCAAAAACCCCTCCTTCGTTGGTTGGTATAGACAGTCTAGGGCCAGGCCATTCTCTAAAACCATTTAGGCAAGAGACTCATGAGACTGTTCCACAAGGGCTAGGATAGGGTCTTATGGAGTTGTTGTCGATGTTGGGTTAAGGTTTTCGATACTTCTTGGTTGCCTCAGTTACCTGATTTTGCGTGGGTAGGGCCACCGCACCTGTGTCCAGTCCAGTCAGTCAGTCCTAGTAGAACTGAACACCCAGTCCTATAGGACTGACAGTGTCTCTATGGGTTGGTGGTAGCCTGTCAGAGCAGGAATCTCAGGGGACCTGCAACCTGAGGGAAGCAGGCTGAGATAGAGACAATGATGTATTGCAGAATATAGCTTGGAGAAATCTGCTCAGAGGGCTGGGGAAGAGAGAACCTCACTGGGTGAGAGCCTTGTGATATCAGCCTACAGTAAAACCCAAAAGTGGATGTTCCTGGTGTGAAATATTCATTACAGCCTTTGGCAGTAAAACCAGTAATTTGCACCCATTCACTAGTTACCTATGCTATATGATTTCAGGGGGTATGGTTAAAGTGTTTGTGGGCCAAGAGCTGTTTGGGCCTGAGCACAAAATCACCATGGTGGCCTCGAAGGCTACCCCAAAATGACTCCTCAAGGAGCAGTTGGGGCAGAAAGTGGGTGGAGCATTTTGAAGGAAGCCTGGGGCAAAGATGTTGTTGTGCGATTGAGTTGGGTACAACTGAGTGTCTCCGCAGGGTAAGCCCTTCAGCTGGGGTACAATAGGTGATTGGAGGCCAAGTGACAGACCCTGCGACTCCTGATTCCCAGTGCACGGGCCGGCCTCTCAGCCCATTGGACATAAATGGTGGTGGTGTTTGTGAAGCATCTTGATGGCAGTGTGGAATGTATAGGCGACGTGTGGTGGGAGACGTCATGATAGTGTCGGGAGGAGCTGTGTGTGAGATTACGATGTTGAAGGGAAAGGACTGGAGGCAGGTGCAGTGGGTGTGTGACCAACAATGGTCAGTGAAGGGACAGCTGGGGTGTAACTGGGGAAAGCAGGGACCAGCAGAAGTCATGTGTTTAAAACAAGACACCAGGCCCAAATGGAGCCTCTTAGGCTATGCCTCACATAAACAAGTCGAGACTTAATTAGACTTTTGGCCCTCCCAGGAATAGAATCTTAAACCAGTCAATCAGGAATCACCTCATGCGCAGCAGGTAGGTCATCTTCCTGATAGAGCCCTGTCATCCTCTAAAGGAAAGTAACCTTGCAGTAACCAACCCGCTTTTTTATCTAGTGTAACTTCCTTGTTCTTGCTCCCTTCTGCCTATAAAATCCTTCATTTTGTAGAACTCCTTGGAGATCCTTTCTCTCTGCTAGACTGGATGCTGCCTGATTCATGAACTGTTGAATAAAGCCAATAAGATGTTTAAAATTTACTGAATTTTATTTTGTTTTGTACCAGTTTGGTGGCAGCAGTGGGATCCAAAGGAGACGCCTGATGGCTTCGAGGATGAGAAACAGTCATTGGTACCCGCAAAACCTTTGAGTTCTCCATCTTTTTCGCTGTTTCTGAGGGCTGTGGGTAAATTCTTCTTGGATCTGAGATCCACTCTGTTTGCCTTGAGCTCCTGATCTAAGTGGCTTTCCAGTCCAGGGTCAGTGGGTCAGTCTAGACTGACAGGATGCTCTAAGAGAGCATCAGTCTTAGCACTTGGTTAGTCAGCAGTGCCAGGCAAAAGCTTAGTGGTTCAGCTTGAGCTGCCAGATGGTTCTGCCAGGAACCCGAGTCCCTGGCCCTTAGTTAGTCCACAGTCCCCATTTGTTGGGGTCTGCTGAGTGAGTCTGCAGTCTCCATGTGTTAGGGACTGCTGCTTCAGTCCATGGTTCTTGCTAATGGAGAGGAGTGGAAGAAATGTGTGCTCCATGCACATCCAATCTTTGAAAACTTCCTGCGTGCATTTTACATGCATTTTGCCCTCTGTTGACTGTCGATGGGTTCTAAGGAAATGGTGAAGTCTCAGTGAGGAGGAACTGTGGGTTTCTGCACGACTACCTCGAGGAGTGCCGCCCCCTCAACCTGAACAGCCATCCGGCACTATTAGAAATGAAAGACATCCGATCACCGTGGATTGGAAGACTCCTTATTGTGACGGTGTCAACATTATCCTAAGAGATCAACAAATGCAGTGCAGTCCTTATCAAAATCCCAAGGGCGTTTTGTGCTGAAATAGAAAAAAAACCATCCTAAGATTCTTATGGAATCTCAAATAAGCCCAGATACCAAAAATAATCTTGAAAGGAGATACTAAGTTGGAGGACTGATTCTTCCTGATTGAAAACTTACTATAAATCTACAGTATCAAAACAGCATTGTCATGGCATAAAGACAGACATATTGAGCAATGGAAAAAGAATTGAGAGCCCAGAAATTAACCCTCACCCATGTGATCAAATGATGTTTGACAAGGGTGCCAAGATTATTAAATGGGGAAAAGTCTTTTCAACAAGTTGTGCTGGAAATAGTGGATATCTACATGCAAAGGAATCAACTTGGACATTTACCTAACACTGTATACATAACTTGATTCCCAGTGAATCAAATACCTAAGTGTAAGAGCTAATACTATAATACCCTTAGAAGGAAACATAAGGCAAAACTTGACAAGATAGGATTTGGTAATGATTTCATGGTTCTGACACCCAAGAGCAGCCAATAAAATAGGAAAATACATATGCTGGACTTCATGGATATTAAAAAGTTTTGTGCCTCAAAAGTCATTATCAACAGAGTAAAAGCACAACCCATAGGATGGGCGACCATATTTGCAAACCATGTATTTGACAAAGGCTCAATATCCAGAATAGATAGAGAACTCCTAAATTCAACAACAAAAAACAAACAACTCAAATCAAAATTGAACAATGTATATAAGTAGACATTTGCTTAAAGAAGATCTGCAAATAACCAATAAGCATATGAAAAGATGCTCATCATCAGTAATCATTAGGGACATGCAAATCAGAAACACAGTGAGAGACCACTTCACATTCATTAGGATGGCATCTATCAAAAAAAAAAAAAAAAAAGAAGAAAAAGAATAGAACAACTGTTGGCCAAGATGTGGAGAAGTTGGAACCCTTGTGTACTGTGGTGGGAATATATTGTTGCTGTATAAATCAGTATAACAATTCTTAAAAAAAATTAAAAATATAATTATATAGGACCCAGCAATTCCTTTTCTGGGTGTATACCCCACCAAGGAGTTGAAAGCATGTTCTCAAAGACATATTTCAACACCCATGTTCATGGCATCATTATTCATAATAGCTAAAACATAGAAGCCACCCAAGTATTGTAATCAAGGAAGGGCTCACAGCCCAATGCACCCATTAGCCAAACAGGATACCCGCTCTTGTAGAAGGGGAAAAAGCTTCATTACGAGCTTGGCCAGCAAAGAGACGAAGGTTAAATCTTTCTCCCCAATGGGCTGTTGAAAAGGGCTTGAAAAGGGCAAAGGAGCGGGTACAGTAAGTTTGGGAACAGTCCTAGGCATTTTGTGCAAGCACAGATTTTCATGTTCTGTCACACATCCCACGTTCAAAAGACGGTGTCTTAACATGATTGGCAGGGGAGTTCTTGGTCCCCCAGTTCATCCTCCAGTCACTTATGCAGTTGCAGTTTGAGTCTTGCAAGCCGTCTTGTTGTCACATTGGTTCAAAGTAGTTGAAACTTGCTTAAGGAAGAGAAATGGAGTTTCTGAAAAGCAACTCTCGGCCCAAGATTAGATCCTTAGTAAATATCATATGGGATATGGCTTAAAAAAGTAGTCTCCAGGGTACTGTTGAGAAAAATCTGGCTGGGGCCCCATTTTATTTTGGGCTTGGTTGTGGGCCTTGCTATGGTATCTGTCCAGGGATGTATGGATGAGCAAAATGTGCTATATACATACAATGGCATATTATTCATCCTTGAAAAAGGAAGGAAAGTCTAATATACGGCACACCATGGATGAACCTTCAAGATATTACTCTAAATGAAATAAGCTAGTCACAAAAATACAACCTTGTGTGATTTCCCTTCTAGAGCTTCCTGAAATCACCAGATTCAGAGAGACAGAAAGTAGAATGGTGTTTGCCAGTGGGTGGGAGGAGGGGGAATGGGGGATTATTCA
Source organism: Diceros bicornis minor (assembly GCF_020826845.1). NCBI lineage: Eukaryota > Metazoa > Chordata > Mammalia > Perissodactyla > Rhinocerotidae > Diceros > Diceros bicornis. The sequence continues at coordinate 1,974,868 of NC_080763.1, read as the reverse complement.
TGAATGGGTATAGAGTTTCAGTTTTGTAAGATGAGAAGTGTTCTGAAGATGGATCGTGGTGATGATTGCACAGCAGTATTAATGTCTTCAATACACTTAAAACATACTTAATGTATCTATGGGGCCTGATGACTTGTCCTGGCCGAGCACAAGCTTGTGCTGTTGCACATCTTACCCCTCACTGTACAGTTGGGAAACTGGCCTAGAAAGAGGCAGGTACTGTCCCAGACCACAGGAGGTCGTCAGAGTCCTGAAGACTAGAGAGAGCTCCAGCTTACTTGGCTAAGGCTCCACCGCTTCCCTCAGGTTTCCTTTGGCAATGAGTGGCGTTAAGATCCTAGAGGATTGCTGCCCACCCCTCTCCATATGGGGTCATTTTCCTCTCCTCATCATCACACCTGCACAGGCACACTCCCTCACACTTGACTTCTCATATGGAGAACACTGAGGTGCAGTCAAGAAAGAGCTGACACCGGGGAAGTGACAAGAGGCAGGAGGGAGAGAGGTTGGAGGCAGCTCTCCCACGGGGCAGTAGCATCCGTTCTCCTAGATTCGTGCACAGGGGCCCAGAGATGGGAAGAGGAATCCCTAAGGTTCCTAGGTGTCTACCTGTTCCAGATCCATCCCTGGCCCAGCCTGGGGATCACAGGACTGGGGTCCTGCAGTCCACCTCTGTGGGCACCCAGAACTGTGATGAGCCCATCCTCCCTTTGTGTAGGCATTGGGAACAGGAGAGAAGATCTCAGTGAGGGTCCTCCTGTATAAAGTGGAGTGCATCCAGCGAGTGACTCCAAGTGTTCCATGCACTCACAACATGTCTGTTGGACTAGGTTCTCTGTTGATGACCTACTGTGCTCTGAAACCCTGAGAAAATGATTTCCAGCCCCTGGAGATCCTTTAGAACTGAGGAGGCTAGGGGGCTTGGGTGGATGAGAACTGAGGATAAGGAAGAAGATGGCAGAGCACTGGACACCAAGTCCAGAGTCCAGGGAGAAGACTAATCCTTGTTGGACCCTTGCGGTCCTCATCTGGAAGTAGGGGCAATCATTGTCATGGCTGCAGTTAGGATGCCTTAGGAGTGAAGAGGACACCTGGTGGGGAACAGCAAGAGAGGGGCACGGTAGGCTCCCGAGATTCCTCCCACTCCCTCGAAGCTGACAGGTCCTGCTGCTTTACCCTTGGGACCCTGGAGAGCCTCTGCCTTGAGGACACCTAAAGAAAGATTCCTTTCTGTTTGGAGTTCCTGCCTGGGCAGCAGTGCTAGTTCTGGCCATGAGGGGGCGGGCAGCCTCTTGTGTCAGTGGTGGCCAGTGAGTTTTTGCTTTTATTTTTTTTCAGTTGTATTGAGATATACTTGATATACAGCACTAAGTTAACATTGCTGTGTGGTATATTTGAAACTTGCTAAGAGAGTAGATCCTAAAACGTCTCATCATCAGGAAACAATCTTTTTTTTCTGTTTGGTGATTGATGTTAACTAAACTTATTTTGGTAACCATTACATAATATATGTATATCAAGTCATTCTGCTGTAATCCTGGAATTTACTTGGTGTCCACTGAACTTTTCTTGAGCTCCTGGTGCAGCGAAGATTCAACCAGAGGTCTTTCTGGCTGTCCCCCTGCCTCAGAAACAACTTGTACCTCCTATTACTAGTGTTCATCTCCACAATGAAAGTTGGTCAAAAGCAGGGGGCGGGGTGCAAGATCTACCCATGTACTCATTCAGCAGCTGTGCCCTGAGCACTCACCTTGTGCCAGGTGCCCTGGTGGGCTGAAGTGCAGGATGAAAATGACCAAGTGGTTCCTGCCTGCCAGGAGATCACAGTCCAGAGGGGAAATGGACAAAAGCAAAGACATGAGAAAGAAAAGAGCAAGTGCTGTAGAGAAACACATCAGGGGGCTGTGAGGGAGGGCTGAGCGTCACTGGGTAGGAGGGTCTGAAAGAACTCTCTAGGGTGACATTTTCTGGGACCAGAACGACAAGAGGGAGTCAGCCTTGCACAAGTCTGGGAGCAGTGTGTCAGGGAGATGGCACCACTGGTCCTGAGTCTCACAGGCAGAAGTGAGTTTGGCCACAGGAGGTTAGAAAGGTGGCCAATGCAACTGGAGGGAGGCTGGGAGAAGAGAACAGGAGCTAGGGTGGAAGGTAGGGCCAGGGCCTGGTAGGATGTGTTCGTTACCTTTCCCTCTCTGACTTCATTGCCCCTAACCTTGCATTTCAAAACAACAAATGTTGACAATCTCACAATTTTTGTGGATCAGCAATCAGGCATGTTTTAGCTGGGTGCCTCTGTCTCAGTGAGTTTAACAGACTGGGGCTGTGGCTTCAACTGAGGCTCGACTAGGGGAGGACTGGCCCACAAGTTCACTCTCAGCCTTCAGGATTCATTTTGGATTGAGAGCCTGAGTTCCTTTCTGTCTGTTGGCCTAGGCACTCTCTTGCTTCTCTCCTCAATGTGCCTCCACATTGGGCAGCCCCAATACACTGGTATTTGATTCCTCACTTCCAGGGATTTGACAGAGTGAGAGAGAGATGGCACATGAGAGAGGGAGTAAGAGAAAGTGAGAGACCTTTTTAGTTGAAGTTTAGAAAAGACATCCCATCACTTTGGCTCTTATTCTGTTCAGAAGCCAGTTACTAACCACTTTGTGGTTCCACGGGGATGTGTATAACATGGGTGGGGCTTACTGGGTACCACTGTGGAGGCTGCCCACCTCATAGGCCAAGATGAGGCACTTCGGTCTCATTCTCCATAAAACAGGAAACAATTGAATGGTTTTATGCCACAGGATGGCAATATCTGAATTTCCATTAGTTGCAACCCCCTCATGGTGTTGACCTGAAAATGAGGCCAAGTTGGAAGTGACTGTCCCAATATCACATTCTTGGAGCCCAGGCCTGTTTTGAGTGGTGTTCTGTACTACATCCCACCCCTCCTTGTTATTCTTCCATCTCTAAGTTTGTGCCTTAGGTACATGTGACACCAGCCCACAGGGGTAATACATATTATCTCATATACACCGGGTGATGTCCCTAGGAAGTAGATTCTAGCCTGATTCCCATGGTACAGGGTTAGAGACTTTGGAGGACCTGAGAGGCACAGGGACTATCCCAGGGTGAAGAAATAGTAAGGAAAAGGAGGTCTGCATTCATCTCTGTCTCCTCAAAGCTAGGTCCCTAGTTAGGTTTCCAGGGAGCTGTGGGTAGGGCTATGTGGGCTCATTGTGTACAGTTCAAGAGATGACGTGGGGTCATAGACCTCAACAGATCTTAGAACTCTGGTAACCAGGCACCCACAGCCCCCCATCCAGCTCACTTGATTGGAGACAGTCAACAGGCAAAGATGTTTTGTTGTTGTTTCCCAACTTTTGGAGGATCTGGGCTCAAAAAATCCCAGAAAGAGAATCTTTTTGGTAGTTGGCGATGTTGGCTCAGCCTTAATTCTTGACGCCTCTGGGCATCTGGCAGGAGGCAGTGAAAGGTAACACGGGGCAGCCCAGGAGAGGCTAGTGCAGGCCAGGGCACAGCTGTGATCCCACCTGATCAGCCCCACACCCCTTGCCCCTCTTTGTGTGTGTGTGTGTGTGTGTGTGCATGTGTCTGTGAGGAGGGAAGAAGGCAGGACATAAGGGGCGGGTCATTCCTGAGCAGGAGCTGGTTGTTAGGTGTCGGAAACCTAACACCTAGGTCATGTTCATACCTCAGGCCATGCCTGGAAGCATGAGAATGTGAGCTCCTCTACTCATATTGTTACCGAGCACTAGAGGATTCATCTCCTTCCCTCCCTGACCAGAGTTCTTTGCAGGGATGCCCCTCTGTGCCTGAACTGAGGAACAGATATTCTCTTGGCGATTGGCCCCAGTGGCAGTGTGCAGGCAGCCCCTGATTCCTTCTGGCCCAGTTCCCAGGCAGTCTTTGCAGAACTCCACTCAAGAGGTTGTCGAGTAGCTGCCCAATGGTTTCAAATCCACAAACTCACTAGACAAGGGGCAGGTACATGAGGCCATCCACACTTTCCAGTGCTGCTCTGAGATGAGAGCAGGAGCAGAGGGTCTCCACACTCAGGAGCTTGAGATGACGGGGTTGGACTAGAACTAGGGAGAGACCAGACTCGGGCTGTCCCTTTTTTAAGCTAAAGGGGATGTACATGAATGTCACCTTGCCTGGTTAGGAGATGAGCTGCCGTGACCCTCTTACCCTTGTCCGGTGTGAGCTTCTGGAGGCCACTGAGGCAGAGCCAGATGGTAAGGGGGACTGCAGGCTGGGTATTCCTAGAAGGGAGTGGGGTCTTTCCTGTGTTTAGAAGGACACATGGAAAGTCAGCTATGTGGGTGAATCTTTCTTTTTATCCCACTCCAGCGTCAGCTGCAGAGCTCCAGCCAGCGGCAGAAGAAGAGTAGTGGGCAGTGGTGGAGGTAGAGCTGGCTCCAGCTCTGTTGACACCACCCCCTCTAGCACTGGAGCCAGTGTCCCCTCCACCAGCAGTGTTGGAGGTGGAGCAAGGGCCAACATGGGCTCCAGCAGGAGTGGGAGCTGCTTAGCTGGAGTCACCTGGACCATCATTTCTAGTGAGAAGTCCATCTCCACCTGTGGCTCTTAAGGAGCGTGAGAAGCTTAATCTCACGGCCTTCCTTCCTAAGCTGGTGGTGGAGCAGTTGACCATGATGGATGCGGTGAGCAGCTGGGCTTTCAGGGTGGTGTGGGGCAGGCCTTCCCTCTGCTATCGTTGCCCCAGACCTGATCCAGACTCCTATGATCTGGGCCCAAATCCAGGCTCCACCCTTTACCAACCATAAGACCTGGGCAACTTTCTGAACACCCAAGACTTTGCTGTCCACCTGCAGACCGTGGAGGTGGACATTAAGAGGATCTGCTACACAGAGTGACTGTGCCAACTCCATGAGGTAAAAGAGATGGAAAGCTGGGTGGGCCCTGGCCCATCTGTGCAGGGAAGGGCTCACTGTGTACAGCCTGGACCCTGGTGGCCCAACCGTCTGCTCAGGAGGCTCAACAGCCTCAGGACTTATTAGACGCCTGATGTGTACTCCACTACAAGGGAGACAGACAAGTCCTGTGGGTGTAGTTGCCACGCGGGGATTTGCATCAGAATGTGGAGTGGGACCAGACGGGGGATCAGGGTATTGGAAGATGCCCCCTTGGGATGAGCCAAGTTGAGCCACCATCTGGAGCTTGGAGTTAGCCAGGACAGGCTGGGTTCAAATGCCCCTCTCCCTTCCCTGCCAGTATTGGGTCCTGGGTCATCCTGTGCTGGGTGTCCTCGGGGGACAGAGAAGAAAAGCCAGGGACTCTCACAAGGCTCAGGCCACATCCTGAGCTTTCTGAGCTCCAGCTCTAAACTGTGACTCCTGTGTGGGACTTTGGGGGCTGTAGACACAGACCTGGGGTGTGGCAGGGCTCGGTGACACTCCCCCTGTTCTCCAGGAGCTCTTCCAGAAGGTGGTGCCCTCTCCTTGCCTGGGCTCCACCTGGGGCAAGAGGAACAAGCCGGGCAATGAGCACCAGACACCCAACATCCAGGCCACCGTCGACCAAGTCAGAAGGGTGGCCAGCTTCGTCATCACGCCCTGCCTCGGGGACCCGAGCATGACAGCCCAGGACAGGGTGAGGGTGGTGGAGCGCTGGATCCAGGTGGCCCAGGTGTGCTGTGGGAGGCCCAGTGGAGCCCCTCTCTGAAGCCTTGGGAACTGCCTCTCCACCTTTATCAGCTCCCAGGATTGCAGTATGTGGTCTAAGCCCCTGCACAGTCCCTAGGCCCTTCCTGCCAGGGGCCCGCTGACTTTAACTCCAGGTCCCAGTGAGAGGATGCTCACTTCCTACCTGGCTCCTTCCCTGGGTTGAGCTAAAATCCTGCTCCCTGTGAGTGTTACTCTTTGGGTCCTAAATGTGCCCTTCTGCGACTCCCTGAGCATCTGTCTCATCCAGGAGGGGAGATTTAAATAGAAGGGTACTGAAGCTAGAGCAAGCTGGGCTACAGTGCCCCACCTCACAGCTCATTCTCTTCCCTTCCCCAGGAGTGCAAGATCCTGAAGAACTTCTCCTCGCCCTGCACTGTAATCTCTGCTCTGCAGAAAACCTCCACAAGCCACCTGAAGAACACACGGGGGAAGTTTCCCGGTGGGTAGGCCTCTCTCCATAGGAGGACCAGGGTGGATGGGGGATCTCTTGTATGTCTGCCATTGGCCCCTCAGTCAGCTGGGAACTCCTGGGAGGCAGCAAATGCTGGGGACAGGGCCTGGGCCTCGGCAGGGGGTCTCTAAGCCTCCCGGGGTCCTTAGTGCACCAGTTCTGCTTCAGAACTTGGTTTCCTTGAGTGTCAGGTAGTAAGTTGAGCCAAATTGGAGATTTTCAAGTGTTTATAGCAACAGAACTCTATGCCCAGTTGAAACTCAAAGCAGTCAAAACAGAGCTGCTCTGTAGAGCTGGGGAGTGGAGACTCCAGTGACCAACAGGAGAGCCCCCTCCCAGTACCATGAGACCTTAGCGCTCAGAGGAGCCCAGTGAGAACATTCCTTCAGGCCTTTTGAATCTCTTGGGTTTGCAAAGAAAAGGGATTTGCATTCAGACCCCTCACATTATTCCTAAATTTATCCCTCGTTCTTTCCCCTCCCCTGAGAGACAGCCCTGAAAATCTTAAGGAACTCAATAGTCAGGACAAGTCCTTGAGCAGAGACCTGATGATCAAGGTAGAGTGGAGGCTGGGGGTCTGGAAAGAGAGGAAGGGTGCGGAGGAGGGACACTGGGCAGGCTGTGGTTTTGATAGTTTCTCCCTTGAACTTTCTCTGAAACATTCCCGTCTATCTCATCCAGATTAACAAGCAGAGGGATCTGTTCTGCCCATGGGCAGGTGGGGTGCCATTTGTGGGCGGGAGGCCCTGGTCATGGGACACAATGGTGTTGGCTGGCCTGTTCCAGGAGGAGTTGCCGAGCTGGCGCCATCAACAGGTCTCTGGCTTCCATGTATGTCCATCCTGCTGGATGTAGCTTCTTCCAGGTTGTTGGGTGGTTGGGGTGGGTTTAGCCCTCAGCCTAAACCTATCCTCAGGAAGCCAGGACCCTGCTGCTCCTTCTATCTTCACCACATCTCCAAGGGGCTGCACCCTGCCTGCCCCAGGGATGTGCGTGGCAGAGGATTCCGATGGCCCAGGTGGAAAAACAGGCTGCTCATTTTCAGGTGAGAGATGTGTGTGCATTCTGGGACTCCCCACTGGACCCCTAGAGCAGTCACTTCACTTGAGTCAACCACAGGAGTCTAACCTGAGTGCCTGGTTGGCAATGACATATGCCCCCGGTGGCTTATGAGAAGCGTCTAGGCAACTGATGGATTCTTAGTGGATCCTGCTGAAAGGACCTTAGGAGCTTCATGTAAACGGGGAATCAAAATGTCCTGTCATCCCCTTCTCTGTTGATCAGAGGTGGCACCTTGGGGGTCCAGTTCCTGAGTGGATAAAGAAAGAGTTCAGGGGCCGTCCCTGTGGCTCAAGCGGTTAAGTGCGCGCACTCCGCTGCGGCAGCTCAGGGTTTCCCGGTTCGGATCCCGGGTGCGCACCCACGCACCGCTTGTCGACCTATGATGTGGCAACGTCCCATATAAAGTGGAGGAAGATGGGCATGGATGTTAGCCCAGGGTCAGTCTTCCTCAGCAAAAAAAGAGGAGGATTGGCAGATGTTAGCACAAGGCTGATCTCCTCACAAAAAAAAAAAAATTCAGTGCAGGGGAATGTCCTGAGGGGTTCCTTGGGGAGGAGAAGGCTTTGGCATGTTCTCTGGCCCAGCCTGGGAGCCAGACACTCCACATGACTGGGCCAGGCAGGAGGCACTCAACCAGACTCCCAAGACACCCCTTCCTCTCCATCCATGACTCAGCCCAGGACCAAGCTTTGAGAGCTCAGGGGACAGGACTCTTGTCAGTGGTGGGGCTGGGGTTTAGGCGAGGATGTTGGAACAGGGCCTCTGGCTGAGAGGGGCAAGCGGCCTCTCCTCTGTGGGCTCCTGAGCAACACACTGCCCGTGTTTGGGCCTCTGTCTCCTCATCAGGGAAATGGAGGGATGGTGATTGTGTGGAGCAGGCCTCACAGGGTGCTGTAGAGGTAAGAGGGAGGAAAGGAATGTGGGAGATTTCTGCCTACTCCACCTGGAGGGGTGAGGGCCAGAACAATGATGACAGTCTTGTGACACTGAGTCCTCATGAGAACCTGTGTGGTAGCCGGAGTTCTCACACTTTCCAGATGAGGAAACAGGCTCAAGGAGGCCAGGCCACAAGCCCAAGCTCACACCCAGAGTGAGAGTTGGAGCTGGTCTTGTTCTGGAATCACAAGACCTTAGAGGATGGAATGGCATTGGTACCAGTTGACTCAAGTCAGATGTCCAGTGTCGGAGGCCAGTGGTGCTGGAGAGAAATGGGTTGAGGGGAGTATGGCCTCACTGACACTGTCCTCGACCCTGACAAGAGGGGCCCTCCACGTTTGCTCCCCCAGAGAGCAACCCCCAGAGAGTGCAGGAGAAACAGCAGCAGCAGCAGGTAAGTGTGCCTGTGGGGGAGGGTCTCTGTGCTCCCAGCTGGAGGTCTCAAATCAAGAGAGGAGGGCCCTTCCTCTTGGTGCCACAGTGTCTGAATCCCCCAGTAGAAGTGACCAAGAGGAGGGCCTGGAAGAGCTGGTGCAGGATGAGTTTGTTGTGGGGAGGGCAAGGGACTGCACACCCTGTGATTTGCCAGAAGCCGGCCCTGGGAGGTGAGGAGGAGGAGTGTGGTGTTCTTGGGGTGTGAAGGGAATAGGAATTGAGGGGAGGCTGCTGAGGGTCCTAGGCTGCTCCTCGTAGGAACCCTGGGGTGGGCCAGGTAGCTGAGGGTGGGGACTTTTCAGGAGAGGGTCTACATGGGGTCGACTTGAGAGCAAACGTTCATCCCACCCACACCCCGATGTCACAGGGTGTTGTCCCCTATCTTGGCACTCTGCTCAGTGACCTGCTGATGCTGCACCTGGCGATGGGTGACTATTTCGAGGTGGGTACACCTGAGGACTAGGCAGGAAGGACCAGGATTCTGAGCCTTGGGATGCGGGAGCCCCCGAACTGAGCTCTGAGTTCTCAGTACTTGGCACATCTCCTCTCATGAGAGCCTCGCAGCCACCCCTGGGAGCTGGGGCATCAGGCCTATCTTAGTGATGAGTGAACAGAGTTTCTGCCAGAGAAACCCATTCCGGTTCCTCAGGCTGGGGAAGCTCAGAGTTGCCTGATGGCAGAGCTGCGTGAGGTTTTATCTGAGCTGGACTCAGCCTGTAACTCCCATGTTGCCCATGAAGGGAGAAAGAAGTCGGGCCCCCCCAAGTCAGGCAGCACATAAGTGCCTGAGCAGTCCCCTCTGCCTGAAGCCTCAGCCTCCAAGTCTGTCATCAGAGAGAGTTGTGCTGCCAGGTCCCTCAGTTACATCCCCATGTCCTCCTACTCTGGAGCCCAGAGCCAAGCCTAGGTCCAAGTCCTCTTTTCTCTGCATGCCCGGCCCCCTCTGGGGACCTGGCAGTAGTGCAACATGAGAAGGGGTGGGCATAGGGGGCTAGTCAGGCTAGGGGTCTTTGTCTGATGGACTCTGGCTGTCTACCTTCCAGGGGAATGGGATCAACCTTGAGAAGAGGACTGAGGAGCAGCAGTGGCACTCCCTGCAGGGGAGAAGAAAGAGATGGAAATCAGAGACCTTCTGGGCAGAACAGTCCTTGGCTCCACCCGCTGTATCTTACATTGAATGGAAGAGTTTGATACCAGAGAAGTGGGAGACCCATCCAATTGGCGGGTGGGTTGAGGGGAGGATGGCATCAAGGAAATCTTCCTGGAGGAGGGGCTGATTATTCCCATTCTGAGAACTGGTAGATCCTGGATGGAACTGGAGGGAAAGAGGGTTTCCAGGACTGGTCCCCGGCCCCGCTCCTCACCTCCAACAAGACCCCTGCAGCATCCCCCACCCAGGCCCTGTCTGCATCTTCTCCTTCCCTCTGGTCCCAGGAATACCGAGTCATGAATAAGATCTTGCTGCTCCAGGAGGCTGCAAAGAATTACAACCTAGAGCCCGAGGGAGCGATTTGGGGCCTCGTTCCAGGACATGGAGTTGCTCAACGAGAATGAGAGGTGAGGCTGGGCAGGAGTTGGGTGAGGGCAGGGGTGGACTCTCCCTGTTGGCCAGTCCAGAGAGCCTGTCTCCATGGTCCCCCACTCATCCCCCGGCCTTATTACATGGCGACCTCTGGGACACCCAGACTCCAGCTGCTGGGCAGGCAGTGGGGGGACACCTGAGGTGTGGTTCCTGGTAGGCTCACAGGTGCATCTCTGTCCTGTAGCTACAACCTGTCCTGCCAGCCAGATCCCTAGACCTAGTTGGCCTGCAGAATATGCAAGGCCAAGAAGAACCGGCCATCATCAAGGTCAGGGGTGAGTGAGTATCTGGGCCAGAGTGACTGACTCCTGGGGGTTCAGTAAGGCTTCGGGCTAAGCGTGGCTTTGGCGAGTCGGATAGCTGGCACTGGGATCCCAGCTCCACTATTGACCAGTCCTGCGACTGGAGTGACTCTCTTCAGCTTCCTGAGACTCTGTTTCCTGCTCTGTGAAATAGGTGATACTAAATGATCGCTCACGTGGCAGGGAAAAATGGGGTACTGGTGACTGACAGCACTGAGCACAGGGTCTGAAGCACCCAGTGCAGTGGGGACAGGGTGGGGGGCCATGATTCTGAGGGAGGCCATGCAAGATAACCCGACTCTTCTACTCAGCCCCCAGGCCCCAACCCCAAACCCCGTACCAGTGGCCGATCACAGCGCCATCCTCAGCAGCGGGGACACAGCTGGGATGCTTGCGATGCACAGGGCCAGCTCCTCCCACTTGATGGGAAGGGGAGCATTGTAAGCTGATTCCTGGGGTCCCCTGAAGCCCAAGAGAGAAGGGACGACCCCATCCCAGCTCCCTGACATCTCTACCTCAGCACCTACTCACCCATTGGGGAGGGTCAGTGGTTATTTGTTGTAAATAATAAATGACATATTTGAATATTATATTCAAGTCCTGTTCCCTTTACAGCTTGGGAGTTGTGGTGTGGTTCTGTCGCTTTCTGTAGGCATGTGAGTGAGACACAGAATCTCACATTTCTCCTTGAATCAAGAACTCTTCTGAGTCATCAACTTATTGCATGTTGGAGAAGGGAGAAGGGCCAGCACCTTTTTTGGCTAGTGACGTCACTCTCAATTCCCCCTAACTCCGAGGACAAGTTCATTTCAGTATCATTCAGGTGCTCCAGGGGCGGACACGCTCCCTGGCCCGTTCTCTTGGGATTTAAAAGTTGATGGTGCTTTCACAGGCAAAGCAACAACCACTGAAATGTGGGTGTCTTTAAAACAGCACTACCCAGGACCAGGTCGTGCCATAGGCTGGGGCTGCCTTCCTAATTCTGGAGGAAGAGGGAATGTTTTCTGCTTCTCTTGTTGAGGTTTCTTTTGACCAAATTTTAGGAACTTGTAGTTTTCTAGTTCAATCTCTGGAATTGCATCAGCTTTAAGTGGGGAAAACAATGTAAAAAGATCAAAACATGCAAGTGGAGAGGACAAGGCCCGAAAAGGTGATTTGCAAATGGACTAAAGGCAGACAGGACTTTCCCTCCTGAGACCTCTCTAGTGCCTCCATGTTCACTACTGACCTAGAATTGAATCCTGCTGGGATCCTTGTCCAGGACTCTGAATTCTGTTTCCTGCTGTTTTGTATCCAATGGGAAAGATTTGTGATGCAGCTTTAAGGCTACCACTGGGCCTCATTCCATAAACACGACCGCTCTCTGTGAACCAGGATTTCCAGCACCTCTGCCTTCCTTATGCCATTCACTTTAGGGCAGAAATTCCCTAGAAGGCCCCCAGCCTCCTCCCTGGCTTGGCCTGATGGATCCCGGGTGAGCTCTACTTTCCCAGGAAAAGGGACCATAATCCTGACCAGTGAGTGACCCCACACTGTCCCTTGCTGTCCAAGGTGACTTCTGAGGCGTGTCATTCTGAGGTCCATGGTCTTGGACAGTCCTCCAGTTTACACACTCAGTGTTGATGTTGCCAACTTGTCCAAATGGGGAAATTGGGCCCAAGACATTAAAGTGTGTCACCCCTGGGTGGTTGTGTTTTTTTCCCCAGTCTTGTGCTGTGGTTACATTACAACCACCTGATGGGGTGTGAACCTTGTTTGGAGCTTTGAAAGATGAGGCATGACAGGGGTGTGGGGTCGTCCAGCAGGAAATGCCACGGAACTGATGATCCATGGTCGTGCATGAACACAGCCTTAGCAATTAAAATACTGAAATGCTTCCCATCTGGTGGTGAATAGACACTGCTCTGAGCTCACACCGAGAACCCACCCCACGACCAGGAGCTTTCAAAGGGTTACCAAGTGGCGTTTTGAATCTCATCCCTTGGAAACACCCTGTAAGACAAGGGCCAGATAAATCACTTGGCACTTGTGAGTTATCGCCTTCTATCTGATGGCTGCAAGTGTCACCCAGACACACAGGCTGGACTCTGCCAGGGAAGCCTTCTCAGGACAGCTAGAAAGCTGAGGATGAATCCTGGTTCCCAGCATCCCAGGCCCTTCCTGACATGGCACAGCCACCCAGGAAACTGGTTTGGTAATGGAAAGACTGGGAAGGCGATACTTTGCCTCCAAAGAGAAAGAGAAGTGCCAATAGCGAAAGCTTGATCCTTCAAATACTCAATTAAATCTCAACAAGCAGTGAGTTCTTGTCAGATTACTGATGCCGAAATGGTCTCTTTTGATAGTAGTATGATCCCCCAGCTGCCATGTCCATCTTCATGAATCAAATTTCCAACACATATGGATCTAAAAAACTGAGTGAAATCTGGTATTTCCTTAGATGCAACTCTGAAGTAGCATGCAAGAAGGAACACAAAAATGGAGACCAAAAGTAAATATCTAATTTGAGAACATAGACATCGAGGTGCTTTTGAAATAATACTTTGGAATCTATTGGAATATTACACAAAAAGAATAATCCACTTTAAGTAGGTTTTACTGTGACTGTGAGGGGAATAACTGAATCATCTCATGACGTTGATAACTCGCTGCTGACTTGAAAGTACAAATAAATAACATACATAGTAAAGGAAAATGAGAGAACAGCATGAAAAAGGAAGATCTTTCACTCCTCACCTGAAACTCAACCTCTCACCTCAGAAAGAAACCACTGTCTATATTTTCTGTCATGCAGCAGAGTTTAATAAAAGAAACGTATTGTTATATTTCAAAGTTTCAAGAGCTCAAAGCACAAAAACATTAGGGACGCTGCCAAGAGACCTCACTGAGGTGCCTGCTCCATTTCATCTGCAGTCAAGACGGCCTTCTTGGCCCCTCACTTTCTCTGCCTCACTAGCAAGTCTGTCCACCATCAGTGCTATCACCAGTCTCTCTCCTGTGCTCTTCACTGCCCTTTCCTCCTTCCTGATACCTTCCTCAGTTGCCAGAAATTGTTGGCAGTGGAACTGTGGAATGCCCAGATCAGCTCCTGGAATCATCTCTGCCAAATCTGAAGACCGGCAGGAGTGGGCATGGGACCTGAAGTGCAGACCACCTGCGAGCACACCTGGCAGGGATTCACCTGTGTGACTAGGTGCAAGTTTTTCCAACGCTTTGGCAAACTTGAAAGGATTTACTAATTGTCCTGCACTGCTGCAGGCCTGGAGTCCTTGTGGTCTCTCGGGCCAGCAGACCTGGTGGGGCTGGTCCAACGTGTCCTCCCAGAGACCCTTCATTGCCAGGATGGGTTGGAATTCTAGTAACCGGCCTCTTGAATATGTCACTAGACATCCTCAAAGGGATGGAGATGTTTAAACCAGGCTTTGGTTTGGACTGGTTCCCCCAGTTATGCTGCTTCCTCTGTGAAGACGTGGCTATCATCCTTCTTTTCCTCTTACCCTACAAAAATAAATTATGAAATTGGGTCAAATGATAAAGGAAGCCTGCCTTTTTAGGACAATTATCCTGGCTGTTTTGTACTTCCACCCTCCCTCTATCCTCTGGGGATCTGACCTGTGTCCTGGGATGTCATCAGGCAAATTTGCATCAAGAACAGAAAGCTCAAGGTCAAAACTCAAGGCTACTCCAGATCATTTCTCCCCCTCCATCCTGTTAACACACCCTCCTTATTTAAGTGTTTTCTATTCTTTTCTTGTCCTTGTCACTCTCAACCTCATAAGTCCTGGCATTCCCTCTCAGGACAGTCGGTCCCCAGTCCTTTACTAGTTCCCAAATCCTAACATTTCTGTGTTTTCTGACTACTCATTTGCTTAGTCCATTGACCACTTGGTGTTCATAGAAGTTAAATCAATAGTGACATTATCAACCACCCCTTTGTTAATGACTTACTCCCATATCCCAGATGTTCACATAATCCAAATGCTTATGTTCAAAAGTAAATAATTCAGAAAACATATTCACCCACGACAAATTCCTGATCTCTAATATCTTTTTTTATTGATGTTTTAATGGTTTATAACATTGTGAAATTTTTGGGTTGTACATTTTTGTTTGTCCATCACCATATATATGACTCCCTTCACCCCTTGTGCCCACTCCCCACCCCCACTGCCCCTGATAACCACAGTCCAGTTTTCTCTGTCCATGTGTTGGTTTATATTCCACATATGAGTGAGATCACACAGTGTTTTTCTTTCTCTTTCTGGTTTATTTCACTTAACATAATGCGCTCCAGGCCCATCCATGTTGTTGCAAATGGGACGATTTTCTCTTTTTTTATGGCTGAGTGGTATTCCATTGTATATATATACCACATTTTCCTAATCCATTCGTCAGTCGAGGGACACTTAGGTTGCTTCCACTTCTTGGCTATGGTGAATAATGCTGCAATGAACATAGGGGTGCATAAGCCTCTTTGGATTGTTGATTTCAGGTTCGTTGGATAGATTCCCAGTAGTGGGATGGCTGGATCATAGGGCATCTCTATTTTTAATTCTTTGAGGAATCTCCATACCGTGTTCCATAGAGGCTGCACCAATTTGCATTCCCACCAGCTGTGTGTGAGGGTTCCTCCACATCCTCTCCAACATTTGTTGTTTTTTGTCTTGGTGATTATAGCCATTCTAACAGGTGTGAGGTGGTATCTTAGTGTTGTTTTGATTTGCATTTCCCTGATGATTAGTGATGTTGAACATCTTTTCATGTGCCTATTGGCCATCTGTATATCTTCCTTGGAGAAGTGTCTCTTCATTTCCTCTGCCCATTTTTTGATCGGGTTGTTTTTTTGTTGTTCAGTTGTGTGAGTTCTTTATATATTATGGAGATCAACCCCTTGTCAGATGTATGTTTTGCAAATATTCTCTCCCAGCTGGTTGGTTGTCTGTTCATCTTGATTCTGGTTTCATTAGTCTTATAAAACCTCTTTAATCTGATAAAGTCCCACTTGTTTATTTTTTCTTTAGTTTCCCTAGTCTGGGTAGGCATGTCATCCGAAAAGATTCCTTTAAAACCAATGTCAAATAGTGTGTTGCCTATATTTTCTTCTATGAGTTTTATAGTTTCAGGTCTCACCTTCAGGTCTTTGATCCATTTTGAGTTAATTTTTGTGAATGGCGATAGCACATGGTCCACTTTCATTCTTTTGCATGTGGCTGTCCAGTTTTCCCAACACCATTTATTGAAGAGACTTTCCTTTCTCCATTGCATGTTCTTAGCACCTTTGTCGAAAATTAGCTGTCCGTATATGTGTGGTTTTATTTCTGGGCTTTCAATTCTGTTCCATTGCTGATCTCTAATATTTTTATTCAAACACTCATACAGTAGATACCTGTGCCTCATGATCAGAAGTAATGCTAGATCACCGATCCTCACCTTAATTTCCTCCTACATCTATCAATCCTGAATTCCATGGACTATGATCTCAATAATTTCCTTGGAATAATAAAAAATTCATTACCACTCATTTATGTTGTAAACCTCCAAACCCAGACGATCCCGATTATCTGCCATGCCGCAGCTACTGCTGGTCTTATAACAAGCTGAAGAAAAAGCATGAAACATGATCTTTTGGTACCACTGTAAATACAAAACCATCTGCATCAACTGGGAAGCATCCATAATGCCTGGAAATTTTGTTCTCTTGTTTTGTGTTGGCTCAATAAAAAGAAGACAAATCAATTTGAAAAATGGGTAAGGGACCAGAGTAGACTTTTTCTAATGAAGACATACAAGTGGCCAACAGGTGTATGAAAAGGTGTTCAGCATCACTAATCATCAGGGAATGCAAATCAAAACCACAATGAGCTATCACTTCACACCTGTTAAGATGGCCATTATCAAAAAAACTAAAGATGGCAAATGTTGGTGAGGATGTGGAGAAAAGGAACCCTTGTGGGAATGTAAACTAGTACAACCATTATGGAAAACAGTATGGAGCTTACTCCAAAAATGAAAACTAGCATATGATCCAGCAATCCCACTTCTGGTATATGCCCACAGGATTGAACTCAGGGTCTCAAAGAAATACCTGCACTCTAATGTTCATTGTAGCTAATTCACGATAGCCAAGATATGGAAGTAACCTAAATGTCACTGATGGATGAATGGATAAAGAAATGCAATATTAGTCAACCTTGAAAAAAGAAGGAGTTCCTGCCATTTTTGACAACATGGATGGACCTAGAAGACATTATGCTAAGCGAAATAAGGCAGACAGAGAAAGGCAAATACTCACTTATATGTGGAATCTTAAATAGTCAAACTCATACAAGCAGAGGTTAGAATGGTGGTTACCAGGGGTTGAGGGGATGGAGAAATGGGGAGCTGATGGTCAAAGGATACAGAGTTTCAGTAATCAAGATAAATAAGTTCTGGAGATCTAGGATATGGCATAGTGCTTACAGCTAACAAGACTGTCTTGCATTCATCACATTTGCTAATAGTGTAGATATTAAGAGTTCTTACCACAGAATAATAGTAATAAAGGAGGTGAGAGAAAACTTTGGGAGGTGATGGATATGTTTGTGGCCTTGATGGTGGTGACAGTCTCAAGGGTGTACGCTTATGTTCAAATTCATCAAGCTGTGTATGGAAAAGTATGACATCATCATTGATTCTTCTGCACCTTGAAATATGCCATGTCCTCATCATAAGAGAAAAAAATTTGTAACTATGTATGGGGACAGATGTTAACTGGACTTATTGTGGTGATCATTTCAACATTTATACAAACATTGAATCATTATGTTGTACCGCTGAAACTAATTTAATGTTGTATGTTAACATTACCTCAATAAAAAGAAAAGCACACAACAGAAAAAACCATTTGAATATTGTAAATGAGTTCAGTGAATCCATGAAACTGCCCCATTCCCATATGAGAGTTACAGCAAGCAGTGAGGATGAAGTAAGATGGAAGAAAGTTGTACAAAACAGTATTCAAATTAAAATCATTTAAGTTGATATCAGCTCCTTGTCGCAAAGTTCTGTGAGCACCGATCTTCTTTCACATTTTTCCTGGAAAAGCATACCTTCAGATCCAACCCATAATAGTTTCCTCATTTGCTCTAATAAGAAAATTTTAACTTAATAAATAAAACCAAAAGCATCCCTTATGTATGAATAAAGTTAGTGAACTTTACAGAGAAAAGAGCATATTTGCACAGTCTCAATAAAGGAAACAGAAGAGCGGAATGATGATGAAGTCTCATTCAAGCTTATCTTTGAAAGCCAGTAAAACCAGGTTATCTTTTCAAGAATGTGTGTAAAGCTGTCAACCTTGGAAAATAGAAATAGTGGCCGCCTCTGCAGCAAAGGGCAGGCTTGCTTACTGCCCAGTATAATAAAAATAACACCCCTCCCCAGGCAAAGGTCAGCAGGCTTCCTGCCTGTTATCAAAGATTTGAGTTCCTTAAGCTCTGAGTTCTTGCAACCCTCTGCATGTCTCCTGGCCCACTGTGTATCATCCTGTAGGAAGTGGGATTTAGTGAACCAGTGCAAATGTTGATACTCTGGCCACTGCCATTGCTGTGTCATTAAGTCCTGTGTCTCTGACCCATGGGTCTCCTGTCTTTTGCCAGCATCTGTAAGACCATTGTAGGCTAACTTATTGGCTTGCAGGTAAGGTAAAATATCAGACCATTCACAGTTCCTGACAAGCCCTTAAAGTAACTAGTAGTCCTAGGAACAGAGAGTTACCCAGAAAAATATGCATGGATGGTCTTCATAGAAGACTTCATGCAACCAAAACTTTAATATGTCTCTCTGACCTCTTTTATTTCTACCTCAATTAGAAGGAGAGGCACCAAGCTTTATAGACCTAGGGTTTGTGCAAGCCACCTGGAGACCCAGTGACCAGAAACTTCCCATGGGGAGCAAAGACAGATGGGTATATTTCCAAAATAGACCCATATGCCTCCCGATCATCCAAAAGACAGTACATTATCTTAATTTATGATGATTTGATTCATTAAAATCTTGTGATGGGCCAAAGATACACTTCTAAGAGAAATGAGGCACATGGCAGTTGTAAGCAGATTAACACATTTGGTGAATATCAAACTCTGAACTAACTTTAGTGTTCTAATCAATCAAAAGGTACAACAAATTTAATTAGGTAGATTAAGTGATATTTAATGGTATGCCTGATTATTACTCTGCAATAATGAACAAGCAGCTTATGTAAATAACTACAATTGGTCTTTAAAATATGATAGTCAAGACTGTTTGAGATAAGCTGGAGAGAAGGAAGGGGAGAAATAGATAAAAGCTAGCTGCTCTGACGCCACTCTCAAGACCCCTGGATCTACATGTAACCCAGGAGATCGAGGCAGATGGCTGTGTGCCTAGATCCTCCTGCACTGTGGTTCTCAGGGATGTCACAGGGCTGAAGCAGCTTCCTGAATCGTGTTTACATGTCCATGTGTACAATACCTTTGACCATGGGGATGAACCACCATTCAATCATCCCTTATACCCCTCTAATTAAAAATTAGATTTCAGAATCATTGTACCATTACATGATAATTTAATCCTCAAACCTGTAGGATGGCGAGCTAAAAGAAAATCAAATTTCAATGGCTTCTTTTCTTTGAAGGACCAAGATGTTCTTTCACACTTAGAATCTGGATTAGAGGATAAATCCATTAAGTCAATAGAAAGAAGAAATGGACAGAGGGATATTTCATTCATATATACACAGTTTGCACTGTGGCAAAAATAGAGTTATATTTTAAAAAATTAGAATTTTTTGAAATTTTATAGATATTACAGACTTTGTTCTGCTTATACTCCCTTTGGTTTACCAAATCAAACTCACTCTTTAATGGGCATTTCTAGCATTGAGTGCTAATAACAGCAGCTTTTTTAAATTCTTATTTTTCCCAGGTCAAAGACCAAGGGAAGAGGTCGTCAAGAGGTCAAATCTAATCTACCTATGGATGTGGCAGCCTTAACTATGGATGTTCAAACCAAACATTGCCAGCAGAACCACATCTCTTCACCCATAGGTGAGTTTTTACTAGTAATCACAGAGACTTGAGGATATCAAAGGAAATTCTTTATTAAGAACCAAAGTTATAGATTCCTATCTTGGGTTCATTACTTTGAATTTTTGACCCAAATCATATGCATTTATTGGACCATGTTCAATTCTATGATCTTTAGAAGATGCAGCCTACAGCTGAAGAGAGACAGATACGACACCAATATCTTACCCTCTCTGAAGACCAACTGAGAGCCCCTGGAGTCAGAAGTTTTCAAGACAAGAAAAAGTCATTCTTCTTCTGAACAGAGAGAGTAGAGGCTATTCAAACATTCAACTTTAAATTGTTAACATGACTTGTTAGATTGTGATGGAGCAAGCCTCATACCTTCTAAGTTTCATGATTTTTCTCCAGAATACTGAGAGGGATGACCTTAAAGTCCAGTTTCCCCATAAACGTCTTTATTCAGTGATAAAATTAAATTCCCTATAAAATAATTCCCATAGGGCTGGCCCCGTGGCTTAGTGGTTAAGTGTTCTGCTACTGGTGGCCCGGGTTCAGATCCGACATGCACTAACACGCCGCTTCTCCGGCCATGCTGAGGCCACATCCCACATACAGCAACTAGAAGGATGTGCACCTATGATGTACAACTATTTACTGGGGCTTTGGGGGAAAAAAAGAAGAAGGATTGGCAACAGATGTTAACTCAGAGCCGGTCTGCCTAGGCAAAAAGAGGAGTATTGGCATGGATGTTATCTCAGGGCTGATCTTCCTCACACACACACAAAAATAATAATAATAATAATAATAATAATAATAATAATAATAATACCCATAAAATTGTTAAAAATATAGTCTCTGACCAAGAGGAAACAAGGAAAATTGAGCAGTTGAATAGCAGTGTAATAAACTCCATACAAGGATCTTACTGCAGCATTATGTATAATTGTGAAACTGGACATAATCCCATCTCTATCAAAGAAGAGATAAACAGATCATGGTATTCCTGTTCTTTGGAGTACCTCTAAAACTTCTAAAAAGCTAAGTTAGTGTGGCAAGCACTGATAAGGAGAGACAGCTATGATATATGGTTTGGGAAACAGCAAATTGCAAAATGATGTAGTTATGTCATTTATGTTAAAAAAAACTTTATGTGTATTTATAAATTCATAGGAAATGTCCAGAACAATAAGCTGCAACCTCTTAACTATAGTTCCTTCTGAGTAGGGGAGTGAGTTTGCAGGGAAAGGGATGGATGGGGGAGGTTTCACTTTACTCTACATAGATCTGGGTAATTTGACTTTTTTTATAGTATGTAATTCTTTCATAATTAGAAAAATGAGTGATGTGACCATTTGGTGCAGGACAACAGTATTATGTTCTCCAGTCTCTGTACTGTATGTTACTGCACAGCGCAGAATGCAGAAGAAAGCCCAGAGGAGCAATGAAGACAAAGAAGACATGACACCTGCAAAAAGTCAGTGAAGTATTTCTACATAACCAACCTTCCAGGTGAGTGTCGGTCAGTATCTTCTACTGCTCCAGCTCTCGCAATAAACCTAGAACCTGCCCAGGGTAAGCTGGAGGACCACACCTGACTAGTCCACTCCCTGCATGGGGCCGGTTTGTGCAGGGTGACTGCCATCAAGCAGGAAAATGGACTCAGGATGGGGCATGTGCCTTTGGAGGGGATGGCAGAGAGGCACAAATTGGAACGCCAGCTAAGTGCACACACCTGAGAGGCGGAGTTCCAAGTGGAGACTCAAAATGTACCAAGAAACTGTGTGAAGTGAAGGAAGCTACTCGACCTCTCTGAGCCTCAGTGTCCCCCCCTGTAAAATGGGGATCACAGGCCTACTTCACAGAGCTGTTGAGGAAGATACATAAAAGTGCCTGTGACAGTCAGTGTCACATTATTAACAAAGTCGTCTCCGACTTCAGAAAATCAATGAAAAGAATAATGTTGATGAGACCAAAGACGAGATGCCCAGCTTCGTTAGCAGCCCCAGCAGCATGAGAATGAGAGGAGCTCCGAGTAAGCAGGGTTCTTCACAGCTCCACTGGAGACGATGAACATGGGTTACACCACGATAAGGGGCTGTTGTACAGTGACACGTGTAGTGAGAGTGGGTCCCTAAAGACACTGTGAAATAGAGTTACACACAGTGGCTCCTAGGAAACAACTACAAAGCAATGAACGCAGCAGATAGGAGTGAGAATGGGGCAAGCAGAGGAGGGTCAGAGCTACAAAATCTGACGGAAGACACTGAACCAAGACGAGTGCCCAGCTCTGTCAACAGCTGCTGTGGTTGCACCAGGAGATCAAACATTTGAGACAGCTATTGTGGGGACTGCTGGGAGCACAGTTGTCACTGCGGCCACACTTCAACAGCAGTGCATCGGAGCACACACACCCGGAGACTTTCCTCTCCATTAATCCTTGTTTTAAGATGATGAATATCCTCATGTTACAATGTTTCCTTCCAACACTTGTGGACAAGTGTCATCAGAACCCCCTGAAGAGGGCACAGGCCAGAGTAGGATGGAACACTGGGGGCTGGGGGAGCGGCGCTGCACCTGACTACATGGACTATCACCTGGGCCTATTGAACACAAGAGAAGAACCCGAGGATGTGGTCTAATGAGACTTCCCTGTCTTGCCACATTCAGGGACACTACACACTTTCTCATCCTTTCTTTACAAAAATGTTAAAGAATTCTTGTGTCATTAATTTATACAGAGGCAAATTCTTGACAAAGTGACAGGGTCCAGTTTCCATGACCAGGTTTTTCAGTTGTTTTGATAATATCCCACATTCAGGAATCGGAAATGTAACCTATTGGGACATGTAATATAAACAGGGACTTTTTTTCCTGTAGGTCAACGCCCAGGTTTTTAGGGACGACATAAATCATGAAAGCTGCACAGGTTTTAATAAGACTTTTAAGTTAATTTACCAATCTCAGGAAAAGAGAATTTGGCAATTCAAGTTTTTTGTTTCTGCATTCAAACGTACAGTACAGCCAAGAGAATGAGCAGAAAAAAATTAACAGGAAGGTCTTGCTTGCATTTTATCTTTTGCAAATAAGCAGGATATTTTATGTTCTATTCCTTTCACCACTCTAATCAATTTTTAAAGAATATGGTACCTCTGACTATCCCTAGGCATGTTTATCCGGGAACCTTGTCAGAATCCAAAGCAGAGATGTTAAAGCTGACGGGTTTCAAGTGCTGTCTACCTTGAACGTCCCTCTCCCAAAGCTGGACGACTGGTCTCTTACTGAATGATCAGAGTCACCACCTGTGTCCCTGAGAGACTGGCCACTCATGCCTGAGCTGAGATTAGGTGATCAATCTAAAGGGCAAAATGCTTAAGCTATTCTCGTCTTAAGGTTGCTGTTTTGGAGGCCACTGCACTGGAATGCGTTGGTGAAAACGGCCTACTAGATACTTGCCTGGGAATTGGGTTGTTCTCCTCTGCTCTTAGCGGATCCTGGGGAAACCAATGATTAACCTCACAGATGCCTCAACTTCCACATCTGCAAAAAAAGCAAGCAACAGCCAATGTTACCACTCTGCAAAGCTCTTAAGTTGTACTTGCAAGAGCGGCCACAAGAGCGAATCTCTCTCAAAAGCTGATGAAAGGATGGCACTTTGGCTGGAGAAGGCAGAGGGCATCAGGCAAAGTGGAAAGTTTCTGGGATGTCAAACCAGTTCCCATAAGCAGTTTAGAGAAGCACCTGGCCCTGGACTTGGTAGGAGGCAGTGGAAAGACCCACAGGCACGCAGGTGGGAGGAGGAATCAAGCAATGGAGGGAGGCGGTGTGGAAGAGGCACAAGTCCGACTTCTATTTTGGACAAAACCAGTTGCACGCTGCAGGCCCTGGGCTGCCCATGCAGCTGCCACATCCTCCTAACTCCCTGGTCCCACTCCTCCCGTCACATCCCTCCGGGACTCAGCCTACATGCAGCAGGTGCAGGACCAGAGTCCTGAGTCAAGGGCGGTTTGGCCCTCGGCCAAGCGCACACCGCCCTGCTCCTCCCTCCAGGGTTAGGCACAGCCCCATGCCCACAGCCTCCTGGGATTTGTAGTCCTGCGGTCCTGCAAGCTCCCAGCTGGGAGCGGTTAAGAGACAAAAGTTCCCAGCATACACAGCTAGGGGCCCCAACTCCCACCTTGTCCCCCCGCCCCTGGTCCCCATCCCTCTGCTTCTCCACCCCACCCTCTACCCCGCCTCTTCTCTATACCATGACCACTCTCTATGCCCTGCCCACCCCCCAGAGTATGCGCAGTGTGGTTGGGCTGCATCCCTTGAGGCCGGCACTCAGGTAGGGGTGGGGCTCACCAGCCTGGCTATTGCTGAGGATGCTTGCAGCCCTCGTGGAAGCTCCCTGGCTAGTATTTGAAGGGTAAATTCTATATCTAAAATGGAAATACTGGGTGCCTGGGATTCTGGAATTTGCCTTTTCAAGGCCACCTGTCCTACCATCCCCTCCATCCCTCCAGGTTGCCATGATCCTCCCTCTGGCTCCCGTGGTCAATGTCGCTGCAGAGATCCTTCCCTTGGACCTCGCCCACCTGAAGGGCCCATACCCATCATAAAAACTCAAAGCCATGCCACTTGCCAAATTGAGCCAAAAATGGAAAGATCCAGGGGGCCACGCAAGGGCGAGGGCATTAATAGATACTTGGAAGTATTAAAATCCATCTGATGATGCCATGAGTGAACGTGTTCCACTTTAAAATAAAACACTGCTGTTATTCTGAGATATTGAGTTAGGATCTTTGTGCAAATATGCAGGATTTAAAATGTTTATTGATGTATAACATGCGTACAGAAACATATACAGAAGTCATCCATGTAAACCTCAAAGAATTTTTACAAAGTGAACACACTTGTGTGACCAAGAACTAGCACCAGCTTAAGTCAGGCGCTGACAATCCCTTTCTCCCTCCTTCCTCCCAAAAGGTAACCGATATCTTACCAGCAAACACTGTATATCGAGTTTGTCTTCTTATACGAGCGTTTTATTACAGAACAATTTAAACAATATACAAAATAAACAAAATAGCATAGTAGGCCCATCACCCAGGTTCAACAACTGCTAATTGTCTGCCAATTTTGTTTCATCCACATTCCATCCCATTCCCACCTCACTTTATTATTCTTTTAGTCCTTTGTGTGTGAGGATGTAAGATGTACGCACACTGAAAGGCACAACTCTCAACTGTACAGTTTTGGCAAATAAACATGTCCATATAACCTTCACCCCTTTAAGAATAGAATAGTTCCATCACCCCCAGAAAACTCCTTCCTGTTCCTTCCCAGGCAATTTTTTCTTTCCCCCGAGGCAACCACTGTTCTGGTTTTTTCATCATAGGTTCATCTTGGCTGAAATCATCCCACGTGTTTTGTTTTCTGTCCAGCTTGCCTCCCTCGGCACGAGGTTGATGAGACTCAACCAGCAAGTGTGTGTCAGCGTTTGCTCCTTGGCAGGGCTGAGGGCGTTCTGCTCTGTGGTTGCCCTACAGTGTGCTCGTCTTTCTCCTGGGGACGTGCAGGTCATCTCCTGTGAACATTCTTGTACAAACCCTTTTTTTTGCTGCTTAATTCCTTTATTAGCATTTAAGTGACACACCTTTGCATTTTATAGTGGTTGGTCCAGATTACAATATGCATCTTTAACATATCACAGCCTACCTAGACTTAATAGTGCACCAGTTTAACCAATGTAAAATATGGGAGCCTTGCTACAGAATAGTTCCATTTACCTATGTCTGTCCCTTATGTTATTGTTGTCATAAATTTTACATCTACCCATGTTATAAATCCCACAGTACAGTGTTATAATTTTTGCTTTAAATAGTCATAGGTCTTTTAAAGAAATTAAGAGAAAAAATTTAAGTATTTGGAGGGAGATGCTTTGAGGCTCTGCAAATGTACTGTTTCTTCTTTAAGTTTCACCCACAGTTTTTGTATTCATCAGTCACTCTTGCTCATGGTAATTTTTTTTTTTTTTTTGGTGAGGGAGATCAGCCCTGAGATAACATCCGTGCTAATCCTCCTCTTTTTGCTGAGGAAGACCGGCTCTGAGCTAACATCTATTGCCAATCCTTCTCCTTTATTTTTTGCCCCAAAGCCCCAGTAGATAGATGTATGTCATAGTTGCACATCCTTCTAGTTGCTGTATGTGGGACGAGGCCTCAGCATGGCCAGAGAAGTGGTGCGTCAGTGTGCGCCAGGATCCAAACCCGGGCCGCCAGTAGCGGAGTGCGCGCACTTAACCGCTAAGCTACCAGGCCGGCCCTTGCTCACAGTAATTATTACTGTGGTGTTTTAGTGGCGATTTTCTATTTCATGCTATCCAGCCACGTTTATTATTTGGAATTCTGTAAGGAAGATTCTGCTCCTCCTTCTCCCTTCCTTCTTCCTCTCTTTCTCTCTTTCTCTCATTCTTTTTTTTTCTCTTTCTTTCTTCCTTTCTTATTTAATCTATTTTATATCAGTATAGACTCATGGATATTTATTTTATTCTCTGGGTAATAATCCAATGCTACCATTATTTATTTTGTTGCTCACAATTTTCCAGCTTGAGCCATTGGGAAGTCTTTCAGATTGATTCCTTTTGACACATCATCATTTTCTGTGTTTTGTTAAAGCACTTTCCTACTTTCTGGCACTACAAGATGTTCCAGGTTCATCTTGTATTTTCCATCTCCAGCCCTAGAATTAGCCACTTCTCCAAGAAAACCTGCTTCTTTTAATTGGAGAATGATATAAACCCAGATCTGGGAGCTAGGTGTGCTCATTGATACTAGAGTGTCACTGATTCTAGACCCACTGAGCAGAGCTTGGAAATGTATGTATAAATAGAAACTCAGGTATACACATCTATCTATTGATCTATCAATCTATCTATCAATCTAACTATCTATCTGAATAGATATATTTAAAGAGATATGGATTCATACTGATACTTCCAACTCCAATCCAGCACCACAGAGTTTATTCTAGCATTCTCCTTTTGTTTATATGTAACTTCTTTTACCAACAGTGAGAAACTTAACTCCAGTTATCTACAATATATTTACTAATGTGTCAACTAGTTTCAGAATTGCTAATCCATACCCTTATGAAAAACACATTTATCACCTAGTGTACAGTGTTTGTGTCCAGTACTTTAGTTTTACAGTATCCCATCAAAGCACTGTCTTCCCAAGTTACTTAGGTCAGGACTTTTTATCCCTACCCCTTCTGTGTGGTTATGTCACATGCTTGTAATACAGTGAGATTCATTTGTCACTGCATTCCATCTGAGTTCCCCAGCATCCTGATTGATTTTTAAAATTTGCAGAGTAAAATTCACTCTTTGCGGTGTACACTTCTATGGGTTTTGACAACTTTATGGTCGTGTATCCACCTCCACAGTACCATACAGAGCTGTTTTTTCACCCCTAAAATTCTCTCATACTGTCTCTTTGTAGTCAACCACTTCCCCCACTCCATCCCTTGGCAACCACTGATCACTTTCCATCCCTGTAATTCTGCCTTTTCTAGAAAGTCATATAAATGGAATTATATACCATATAGCCTTTTGAATCTGGCTTCCTTCACTTAGAGAAATGCATCCAAGATTCATCCATCTTGTTGTGTGAATCAAGAGTTTATCCTTTTTATTGTCAAGTACTATTCTAATGTCTCGATGCACCACAGTTTCTTTCTCCATTCACCTGATGAAGGACATTCAGTTTATTTCCAGCTTTTGGCAATTATGAATAAAATGGCTATAAAGATTCACACAAAGGTTTTTGTTTAAACATGAGTTTTCAATTTGTGTCAGTAAATCTCTAGGAGTGGGATATCTGAGTCATATAATAAGTGTATGTTTAACTTTATAAGAACCTGCTCAACTGTTTTCCGAATGCAACTATCATGTTGCATTCCCAGTTCTAGTTGCTCCTAGTCCTCACCAGCACTTGGTATTTGCAATTTTATTTTTTATTTTAACCACTAATAGGTGTGTGGTATTTTATTGTGGCTTCTGCTTCCTTTATGAAAGTGAGTTCTGCTAAATATAGAATCCTGTGTTGACTTTTGGGTTTTCTTTCTGCACTTGAAAGATGTTATTTTGTTATTGATTTGTCTCTTTTGTTTTTGATAATGTATCATCCATCATTCACACTATTTCTCCCTGTATGTAATGTCTTCCCCTGTATATATCTATTTCCCTGACTGCTTTCAAGATTTCCCTTTTATCTTTGGATTTTAGCAGCTTGACTATCACGTGCCTAGGTATGGTTTTAACTGTATTTTATTTTGTGTGTTTCCTGACTTTCTTGGATCTAAAATTTAAGATTTTCCACCAAATTTTGGAAATTATGTTATTACTTATTGAGTTGCCTTTCTGCCTCATTTAATTTTTCTGTCTCTCCCCTCTCTGCTGGGGACTCAATCATCTCACAGGTTGTAAGGCTCTCTTCATTTTTCTTCAAAATTTTTACATTCTTTTCTTCAGACTGGATAATTTCTATTGCCCTGTCTTCATGTTTTTTCTACTGTTTCTAATCTAATGGTAAACTCAAAGGTATTTTTTTTATTTCATCTTCCTATTTGGTTCTCTTTTGTAATTTCCATTTCTCTGCTGAGTTTCCACATCTGTTCATTCATTATGAGAATATTTTTGTTTATCACCATGATCATCTTTATAATAGCTACTTTCTTATGCTTGTTTGCTAATTGCAACACCTTGAGGATAGCTTATACTGCCTGCTTTTGCTCATATATGGATTACAATTTCCTATTTCTTGAAATCTCATGATTTTTTAAATTGTGTACTGGAAACCATGAATGATAGTTAAAGAGCCTCTGGAGTCTATTGTATTCCTTTGAAGAGTGTTGTTGTTTTTCTAGCAGGGAGTTAACTTGGCTGGACTGAAACTCCAATCCTATCTCTTTTACAGTGAGCATAGCTGAAATCCTCATTCAGTTCTTTCATCTTCCAACTGTTTTTACACTACACCCTCTAGGGCCTACCCTGCATATGTATTGTTCAAAGATCTACTGATTTGGTGTGTGTAGGGGGGAGACTTTCATACATATTTTGAGATTTTCCTCTTTGTGGGTCCCTCTCTTCCTGAATTTCTCCCCTAACTTTCCAGCTACTCTGCCAGCCCCAAAATACATCCTCTAACGTTACAAGTAAGACTGTAGTTTCTCCCCTGTCTGGGTCATGTACAGATTTTGGAATGCTTTGAGGCAAAAGACACAACCTTGCAAATATCTCCTGGTGCAATTCCCATCATTTAAGGGAAGACTCCCTCTCAGTTCTGCTTGCTTTGGAAGAGATTTATACATACACACATATTCACATCTATTATATGTGTATTACATATATCTATATCATGTATAGAATACATGATTCTCTATAAATATATATAATATTTTATGCAGATTTTATCATTGTTATCTGTGAGAGTGTTAGTTCAACGTGCTACTCCACCATTACTGGA
Source organism: Diceros bicornis minor (assembly GCF_020826845.1). Taxonomy (NCBI): domain Eukaryota; kingdom Metazoa; phylum Chordata; class Mammalia; order Perissodactyla; family Rhinocerotidae; genus Diceros; species Diceros bicornis. The sequence goes on along the minus strand of NC_080763.1, from coordinate 1,945,845 downwards.
AGCCAGACCTCAGTTTTGTTTCTTTTTTGGATTTTATATATGTGGAATTATAAAATATATGGCCTTTTGAATATAATTTCTTTTATGCCACATTATGGTTTTGATGTTTATCCATGCTAGTGCGTGTAGCTATTGTTTGTTTATTTGTTGAAAATAATTAATTTTTTTAAATGGTCATAAAATATGCATAACATAAAATTGACCATTTTAACCATTTTTAAGTGTACAGTTCAGTGACATTCAGTACATTCACATTATTGTGTAGTTATAACCTCCAACCATCCACAGATCTATTTTCACATTACACTGAAACTTTGTGCCCATTAAGCAACAACTCCCTGTTCTCCCTCCCTCTTGCCCATGGGAACCAACATTCTCCTTTCTATTCCTATGAATTTGACTACTCTAAGTGCCTTATATGAGTGGAATCATACAGTATTTTTCCTTTTGTGGCTGGCTTTATTTCACTTAGCATAAAGTCCTTAAGGTTCACCCATGTCATAGCTTGTGTCAGAATTCCTTCCTTTTTAAGGGTGAATGGTATTCCACTGTCTGTATCCACCACATTTTTTTTGTCAACTCATCCGTTGATGGACACCTGGCTTGCTTCCAGCTTCTGGCTATTTTGAATAACACTGTTAATGACAGGGGTGTATGTATATGTCTGTATACCTCTGCATTGAGATCTTTTGGTTGTATACCTAAAAATGATATTCTGAGATTCATTTTCTCCCATGTGGGAGGGTTCCCCACACCTCCAACAAGCAATTCTTGGGATGTCAGCTGGTCGTCAGATAATTCAACTCAATTTGATGCTGTCAACCCAGAGATACATCCGATTCCACAGGTTGAGTGCTCAGTCCTATAAGACTGCACACCCACCCAACCTCACCTCAACTTCAGATGCCAGTTAGAAGCCCAGGCTGTTACCTGTACTTCTGACTGACTGGCTATAAACCAGAGGTTCCCACAACCTCCTTCTTGGGTTTGATTAATTTTCTAGAGTGGCTCACAATACTCAGAGAAACATTTACTAGATCACTAGTTTATTATAAAAGGATATAACTCAAGAACAGCCTGATAGAAGTGGCTCATAGGGAAAGGTATGTGAGAAAGGGCACAGAGCTTTTATGCCATCTCCAGGTGCACCACTCTCCAGGCACTCCTTGTCATTGGCAACCTGGAAGCTCTCTGAACCTCCTTCTATTGGGATTTTTATGGAGGATCCCACATGTAGGCATGATCAATTATTAACTCAGTGTCCAACCCCTCTCCCCTCTCTGGAGGATAAGGAGTAAAGCTAAATATTCCAAGCTTCTAATCAGGGCTTGGTCTGTCTGGTGACCAGCCCCCATCCAGGAGCCATCCAGGAGCCTACCCATAGTTGCCTCAATAGAACAAAAGATTCTCCTAGTGTTCTTATCACTTAGGAAATTACAAGTGTTTTAGGAGCTCTGTGTCAGAGATGGAGTCAAAGACAAATATTAGAACAAGAGATGCTCCTAGTGTTCTTATCATTTAGGAAATTACAAGGGTTTTAGGAGTTCTGTGCCAGGAACTGGAGGCAGAAACCAATAAATATATTTTCTATTATTTCAGAACCCATAAGTGGAATTGCTAGATCATATGGTAATTCTATTTTTAATTTTTGAAGGAACTACCATACTGTTTTCCACAGTTTTATATTCTCACCATCAGAGTACAAGGGTTCCAATTTCTCAACATTCTTGCCAACATGTTATTTTCTGATTTTGTGATAGTAACTATCCTAATGGGTGTGAAGATGTATCTCATTGTGGTTTTATTTTGCATTTTCCTGATACTTAGTGACGTTGAGCATCTTTTCATGTGTGTACTGGCCATTTTATATCTTCTTTGGAGAAATGTCTTTTCAAGTCCTTTGTGCAATTTTAAATTGGGTTGTTATTTTATTGTTGAGTTTTTGGAGTTCTTTATATATTCTAGATATTAATCCCTTATCAGATATGTGATTTGCAAATATTCTCAACCATTCTGTGGGTGGCCTTTTTACTCTGTTGATAGTATCATGTGATACAGAAAACTTTTGCATTTTGATGAAGTCCAATTTGTTATTTTTTTTGTTGCTTATGTCTTTGGTGTCATATTAAAGAAATCACTGTTGGCAATGGCATTTGGACACAATGACACACAGATTTTACCCTGTGTTCTCTTCTAAGGATTTTATAGCTTCAACTCTAACATTCAAATCTTTGATCTATTTTGACTTAATTTTTGTATATGGTGTAAGGTAAGCATCCAACCTCATTCTTTTGCATGTGGGTATCCAGTTTTCCCAGCACCATTTGTTGAAAAACTTATCCTTTCTCCAATGAATGGTCTTTGTACCCTTGTCAAAAATCATTTGACCATATATGCAAAGGTTTATTTCTGGGCTCTCTATACTATTTCATTAGTATATTGTGTGTATTTATGCCAGTACTACACTGTTTTGATTACTTTGTAGTAAGATTTGAAATCAGGAAGTATGAGTTCTCTAACTTTCTTCTTCTTTTTCTAGATTGTTTTGGCTATTCAGGGTCCCTTGAGAGTCCATAGGCATCTTAGGACAGATTTTTCTATTTTTGCAAAATCATCATTGGAACTTTTACCTTTTTGAATAAGTGGATTCTTAAGTATTTTACTCTTTTTGATGATATTGTAAATAAAATTGTAAAGTTTGTAGATTTTTTTTTCAGGTTACATATTATTAATGTATAGAAGAACAACTAATTTTTGCATGTTGATTTTGTATCCCACTACTCTACAGAATTTATTAGTTCTAACAATTTTTTTGTGTGGAATTTTTAGGGGTTTCAACATATAAGATAATATTTGTAAACAAATATAATATTACTTCTTCCTTTCCAATTTGGATGCTATTTCTTTCTTTTTCTTGCCTAATTGCTTTGTCTGGAACTTCTAATACCATGTTGAATAGAAGTGGTGAATGTGGGCCTTCTTGCCATGTTCCTGATCTTAGAGGAAAAGCTTTCAGTCTTTCACCCTTGAATATGATGTTCTGTGTGAATTTCTATATATGGCTTTTATTATGTTGAAGTAGCTTCCTTTAACCCTGAGGTATTTTTAGTGTTTTAACATGAAAGCATGTTTAGTTTTGTCAAACGCTTTTTCTGCATCCATCGAGATGATCTTTTTACTTTTTCCTTCATTTTGTTAATGTGGTTTATTACATTGATTCATTTTCATATATTGAAACATCCTTGCATTCCAGGAATAAATCTCACCTAAAAATGATGTATAATCCTTTTAATATGCTGCTGAATTTGGTTTGTTACTATTTTATTGAGGATTTTTGTATCAATATTCATCAAAGATATTGTAGTTTTCTACAATAGAAATTGTACTTTTCTCTTCTATTGTATTCTATTGCAGTTTTCCATTTCTGTAGTTTCAAAGATGTGTCATTTTATTTTCTCTTAGCGTCTTTGGCTCTGATATCAGGATAGTGCTAAGCCCACAGGATGACTTTAGAAGTAGTCTCTCCTCTTCAACTTTTTGAAAGAGTTTTAAAAGAATTGGTGTTATTTAATTAAAAAAAAATGCTTTGTGCCCAGGAATAAATTCAGCATAAAATAAATACAAATAAATATTTTTTAAAAATGTGAAAAAGTTGTTTTCCTAAAATAAATTAAAAATTAAGCAAGTACATCATTTACCACTTTATTTCTTAAAAAAATTTTTAACCTAGTAATAGGCATGACCAAATTGTTAGAATTAAAATTACTCAAGTGTTAATTTTCTTCATTGCAAATTTTCTGACAGAAGTATATGATGCCATCATGTATGACATCTTTTATGAAAAAATGGTCATTTTTTGTAGTATTTGAGAACATTATGAATTTTCCCAGTGGCCTCTGATATGCAAAGTTATCTTTTCAACATATATGTCTTATCATCATCCTTACCAAATTAACAAACTCTGTCAGGTGCTAATTAATCAACTACTTTTCATATGATTCAGGTTCTCCACCATTAATTTCCCTAACCATCAGGAAATTCTACAACTTCTCAAGATTAAGAATTTTACCTTACACTGTATTTCTCTCATGTGGTTTAAAACATCCAAAAATCATTGATAAACTGACCCTGCCCAAACTAAAGCATGGTGAATTATAAAAGATGGTCTCCTTTAAGTGGCGAGGGATTTCAGGTTGAACTTAATTTTATGAGTCTTCAATTTATTACAGTGTATTGTTCTCTTATGTATTTCAATTCTTTTTTTAAAAAAGTGATAGTTGAGGGCACTTAGACAATAAAACGTTGAGAAAATAAGGAACTGATATACTTTGTATTCTTCAAATGTTTTCAAGCATAAGATACAATAAGAACTAAAACTAAGAAATGGCAGAGGAAATAGAGATAAGAGGATTAAATTGCAAAACTGAATCTATAATAATATCTCAATGGCTAGCGTTGTGGTGCCAAGAAGGTGGTGAAGTCAAAGTATTCGTAAAGATGATAATAAACAGACTGCAAAGAAAAAAGATTGAAATTTTTATAGAGAGAATTTTTACAGCGATATTACAGATCGAGAACAGGGAAGAGAAGTTGGAGTGAGAGACTATCTGCTTCTTAAATTACTCCCACTGTAGAGAACAAAAAACCAATTTGCTGAAATCTTTGTTTCCCTCTATGACCATATCTTTATCTGCAAAATGTCAGCTCTGAATCAAAGTTACAATCCAGCTTTTCCATCGCTGAGGAACAGAGCATTTAAGCTCATCTGAAACCTCATCTGCCCAGCCTGTGAAAGAAGGCTGGTCATCCATTCTCACAGAGGAGCCAACTGGAGGTAGGATTTTTGGTTCTGAATTCAGCTAAACATCTTCAAAGAATTGTATCTGGCCTTCCTCATCCAAGGCTATCAGTGAAGGGCTGGCTGGCTTTCAGAGAAGACCAATTCACAGTCAGCTGAGACATTTTCTGTTGAGCTTTCTAGAGAAGGCTGTGGGGCTTGTCAGTAAGAGTTGATTTCTGTACAGGTTATATTTTTTAAATTTTATTCAGAGATTTATAAAGAAATTTATATGGTATTACTTATTATCAAGAAAAAATGTTGTCTATTCTCTGGTCATTTAAGAAAAATCCTCCTCTCAGGGCCCACCCATGGACAAAGCCCAGATTTAATCTCCAAGCATCTGCCAGGCACACTGTGGTCAGTGGGAAGGTCTCAAGTTGGGAATCTGTTCTCTTGTGTCCTGTGCTGGTACTTAATCTTCCATCTCTTCAGTGTACAACTAGACAGAGGCTCAAAGGACTTGATATTGGAGAAATGTAATTTTCATTGTCTTTAGAGTTCCACACTTTTCAAAAAGACTCTCAGCATTTCCAGTAATTGTGTAGCAGTTTACCCAACACTAAGGTTCTTACTTTAAAAATTAAAATAAATAAACTTTGAAAAGGAAAAAAATGATTTCTGCAATTTTGTACAGAATCTATATAATGGGTGTATCCTTATAAATGGAGGAAAGATAAAAAAATTTAACTCTTTTGGTTAGTTAACACAGAATTATATTTTATATATTACCAATTTTGAGATTATTTGTATTTAAAAATACTGCTTCAAACTTCTAAATCATTGTAAGTGGTAGAGTCTGCCATCTGCTTTGGCTGAACAATTATATACAATAAGTCAGCCAAAACTCTTCCATTCCTGTATAATCTTATATGTGGGTGGTAATGGTTGGTTCTTATAGATTGTTTGAACACGTGCATATCACAAAATACAAGTGGTCATTAAAAATTAAAATGTTCACCAAATATAAGATTATCTGATTCCTAGAAAAAGAAAACAATACTGTAACATTAAGGCTAAAACTGTCAAAAAGGAAGCCAAGATACACTCAAGTCAAGCTTTTGCTGAAAAGTTAATTGGCTCATCTTTGAAACTTTGTCATGGTTCTTGTGTAAGCAAGATACTTTCAGAGCCGAGAATATAGAAAGTGCTTATTGGTAAGTTAACATTGTGATCATTTATTTTGTAAATGTTAATATGAGAGATGTAATTCATTTTCTACTATATTCAGATTTTGAAGTTCTGCTACATCTAAGGCCACATTACTGGCAAGTTGGGATACCTCTAGACATCTGAAAAACATGAGTCCTACACAGAAGCATATAAATTCTCTATTCATCAGGTTCTAAATTCTAAAACATTCTAAGGTTTTGGAACAAAGCAATGGCATTCCAAATTGACAGTAGGGCTGCATGTGCAATACATGATCCTATAGGAAGAGAAATCCAGATTTTAAATAAAAGAGATTGTGAACAAAAAATAAAGTATATTTTCACGTCTGAAAGGGGATTTCAAGAAAGAAGGGACTCTCAGAACATGTGGTAAGTGGTAAATAAGTTACCAAAGGGTCTCTAAAAGAGAACATATTGTGGAAAAAAGAGCCCAAACGCAGAGAGCTAAAATGTCATCTCTGGAATCCTTATGATGAAACAGACGCTGAACTACTTTTTCCTAAAATTTAAAATGCATCTTATCCTCTAAACAAATACCACCTCCCTGCCAGGCAGCTTACCTGGGCACGGTGACGTGTTGGAATCATTTCTTTAATTCCCTGGCTCTTAAACTTGATGGGCACCAGAAGCACCTGGAGGCCTTGTTGAAATCCAGATTGCCGGGCCCCACTGCAGAGTTTCCAGTTCAGCAGGTCTGTGGCGGCACCGCAGAATTTGCATTTCTACCCAGCTCCCAGGTGATGCTGATGCTGCTGGTCCAGGGACCCCACTTTGAGAACCACAGCCTAACTTGCACCATATATATGGTTACCAAATCCATTATTTCATCCTTTGGCTGCTACTTTTCCTTTATCACATCAGCACCTTAGATCCGAATCTCCTCACCTAACAATGGCAATACTTGGAGAGTTTAACAGCCAGTCCTCCTTTCCAGCTCAGTTCTCCCTCTTCCTCTCAAAACTAAATTTTCTTGCCAGATAATTGTTCCTTAAACATCAGTTCATCATAGATCTTCCTTGCTCAAAAACTCATGGATCTTATGCTGAGCACAAGACATTTTAAATTCTCTACTTGGCTCATAAGGTTTGTAATAGCCTGTAGAATGTGGACACCCTGTTCCCTACCCTGCCTACTATAAAGAAGTACGTGAGGATTACATAAGATACAGTCAGTTCTCGTTATGCACAGTGTGACATTCTATAAAGTCGCTGTGAACACTGAATCGGTGAATATGACCCACTGCTACTACAGGAAATGCAGGGTTAGGTTGCTGCAAGCCTTAGTCACAATTTCTTCAACTGATCAATACATAACCTTGTTCTCTGTGTGTTTCTCTTTAAAGTCACCTTATTTAAGATATATTGTTGATATATTAACATTGAACTCACACCAACAGCACTGTACCTCGTCTGAAAGAAGATTGTCCAACACACATACTTTCTCTGTAAAGGTACGTCACAGCCTCCTGCCCTGAGGAACACCAGGCAGCATTGCAGCACTACACATGGGGGACATATTAAACAGCAAAATCACCAACACAACGCACAAAAAGATAAGAAATGAGGCACTAAATAGACTGCAAGAAGGACACTTGTTTACAGTATGGGCTGAAACGAGGGCAGAACGTCACCTGGTTCCCCCTCAGCTGGGAACATGCACGTCCAGTGAATCAAATTTTTCACCACTTTGTGCTTATCTGCAAATGGACATGAAAGCCCTGTCAGTGTTGATTTGGGGGCTGTCAGTACATTTTAGCTAGTGGGCAAGTGTGCAAACACGGAATCCACAAATAATGAGGATCAACTATATTATGAAAGCATCTTTTCAAAACCAGAGTATTGCTCAGATATAAGAGCAATAAGGATAACTTAAGGTAGCTAACATTTTAGTGCCTACTATGTTCCAGGAGCTCTTCTAAGTACTTTACATAAGTTAATGTATTTAAATCTCACTAAAACACTATGAGATGAGTTATCAGTAGCCGCATTTTGTAGATGAGGAAACTAAGGCTCAGAGAGTAAATACTTTGCACCTGTTCCCCAGTTAAAAGTAGAATAACCGGGATTGGTGCCCAGACAAACTGGTCCAAAGCCCACAGACTCAACCACTATGGTAGGAATGTGAGCGGATTTTCTACCACTCCCTGAAAAGCCCCTTCTGCTCCAGTCAGTGTGGTCTCCCACATACTTATTCACTCATCAAACATTTTCTGAGTGCCCCAAAGGTGTCAGGTACTGTGTTCAGATAGTGGAAGGACTAATAGGATGTCGATGCAAATAATCCAACCAATCTATAAATCAAAATTGGGTTGAGTTTATCATGAGCCAACCTTTGAAGGCCATAAAGCCCAGGAGAGTCCTTTCACAAAGAAATGGAGGCCCAAAGAAGTGAGGTGTACAGAGTGGTTATATACCATCAAAGACCATGTATCACATGTGATTGCAATGTCCCTTTTACAGTATTCATGACGTCGACCTGTCAGCACGTCAATTGATGGACACAGTGGGTATCACGTCTGCTGTCTCCATGTGTGTGGCTGTTGTCTCGAGTTGGGTGGTCACAGGATGAGCATAGCAATCAAATCCTAGCCTAGGGAGAAATGCTTATCCTTAAGGAAATGCCAATGTGGGGGAAGTTGCATTTACATCTTAAGGACATTGCTTTTGTCTTTGGGACATATTAATTGCTTAAAGCGGATGTACAATGGATGAACAGAGGCTACAGGCCCCTTTTGGGAAAAAAAAAAAAAACAAGTTCAGGCCCAATTAGTTTTACACCAAATGGCTTCCTAATGTGCTCCAATATATCCTATTGCTTGCCATTTATTCATCAAGAAGAAGGATAGTCTCAGCTTTAAGGAGCTCACTGTCTATGAGACATGAATAAAACTACAGTTATGGAAATGTAGATAAGTACAGGGTCCCAGAGTGGGGACATCGAAAGTGGTCTCTAGATGGAGACCTCTCAGGAAAAGTGTCCAAGAGGAAGGAACAATTGACATGAGTTTAGATTAAGAAATAGGAATTAAGTTGATCAAAAAAGGGAGTAGGAGGACAGAAGAAACACATATAAAAAGACAGATGTAAAGGATGCTAAAGCTTTCAGAAAATGGTATTTTTAAGGCTGGAACAAAGTGAACATGTAGGAGACAGTCAGTGATGAGGCTAAAGATGAGGACAGCAAGGCAAAGCCTGCGTGTCCAGCTCAGGAGTCTGAATGATCTCACGGATGCTCTAAGCAGTCATTGAAAGAGTCTAAGCAGATGTCAGATTTAAGCAAATTTGGATTCCAGAAGGTAACTTTGGAGGCATTGGGGAGGAAAGATTAGAAGAAATTAAGACTGGAAGTAAAGGGACATGTTGGGAGACTAGGCAGTGATCCAGATAAGATAGGCCTTGGCTCAGGCAGGGGGTCTGCAGGTGGAGGAGGCCAGGAGGTGGGAAGCAGTGCTGGGCTCCTGGAGGAGGAAACTGAGCCACCTCTCAGTCATGGGAAGACTGTGCCTGTCATGGCTTCCTCACCTCATGCCAAAATGCCATGTTCCTTTCTACGTCTGTACTTTCCCCTCTTCCCCCATCTGAAATCCACTCTTTCTTCCCTCCATTGTCCAACAGTGGTCCCTTTGAGGACTTGATCTAGTTCACCTCTCCTAAGAGGCTGTCCTTAATTACAATTTCTCAATAACATTTCCATTTTTTTAAGTTCTGTAATACAACATACACTAAATACCTTGGCAGAATCTAAATACATCTTGCAAACCATTTCATGTATGTGGAGGAGCTTGGAACCTTATAATTCTTTGTATTTCCTTCAATACCTACCACAAATACCTTGGACATATAGGTCAATGGATGTCCCGTAAAATTCAATAAAGAAGAAACACCTTTCATTAGCTAAGAACTTTTATGAGCTCAGTTATTCCTTTAGATCAACTGCTTGAACCATTTGTGTTTCTCCACAGGTCAACAGTGTTGCCCAGCACCAATGAATTTTACATCTTCTCAAACTCAATAGAGCAAAGATGGAACTTCATTCCCTCTGCAAGCCTTGCTGCCCTACAGAAAAGCAAAAACAACGTGTGACATCTAATTCTTTCTCCACATTCTCATCCTAAATTGCAACTGTTTTCCAGATGCTAACCGGTTTTCATTCTTAAAACTGACAGAAAATTTTCTCATTATTTCCTTTTCTTTCTTTTTTTGTGAGGAAGATCAGCCCTGAGCTAACTTCCGATGTCAATCTTCCTCTTTTTGCTGAGGAAGATTGGCCCTGGATTAACATCTGTGCCTATCTTCCCCTACTTTATATGGGATGCTACCACAGCATGGTTTGACAAGCAGTGCATCGGTGCGCGCCAGGATCCGAAACTGTGAACCCGGGGCCGCCGCAGCGGAGCATGTGCATTTAACCGCTGTGCCACAGGGCTGGCCCCTCTCTTTATTTCTAAAGCTGAAATGTCTAAATTGTTCTCTGGGCTAGTTGGAGTTTCCATAAAATGAAAACGCACATTCCAGAAAAATCCTTAACTTTCCAGGATAATACTTAATATATTATGGTAAACACTTTGACAAAATGTCACTGATTTTCAATGTCAGTGCCTCCACAAGGATATCCTCGCATTGTGTCCCCTCCCAACCACCTCTCACTTTGCCCCTCCCCAGGCTCATGGGCTCAAAGTGTTTACTGAGCAGTAAGAATGATCAGAGTCTGAGGGAGACTTCAAGGATGACTAAGCCATGTTTTCTGACCCCAACCAGCTCTCTCCATCTCTCCTTTAACCTCTATTTTTCTTATTCTGGTTTCTAATTTAGTTGTTTACTTGTCTTGTGAATTGTTGTTTTGTGTTTTATAATTACCATGTAAATTCATATTACTTTTTGCCTTAGAGTTTAGAAAGAACTTACATTAAACAAGATTTTTTTCCCAGCCCCTTGATGTGTCTAATATCTTCCAATGCAATTCAAGTGGCTTCTTGTTTTTACGTCTCCATCATTATTCCTTCAGAATTACGTTCACCCCACACTTTTGATCTGACCAATGCTGCTTTACTCTTTAAACTTTTCTATGCCAAGATTCACGTGAGGAATCCCTCAAGCACCAACAGCTAGGCGACCCCACATTCCTCACATGTGTTTCCTTGATTTGTTCCTAAATAAAGATGTTACTTTTTTTGTTTTCTTTTGTGAGGAAGATCAGCCCTGAGCTAACATCCATGCGAATCCTCCTCTTTTTGCTGAGGAAGACCGGCTCTGAGCTAACATCTATTGCCAATCCTCCTCCTTTTTTTTTTCCCCAAAGCACCATTAGATAGTTGTATGTCATAATTGCACATCCTTCTAGGTGCTGTATGTGGGACACGGCCTCAGAATGGCCAGAGAAGCGGTGCATCAGTGCGCACCCGGGATCCAAACCTAGGCTGCCAGTAGCGGAGAGCGCGCACTTAACTGCTAAGCCACAAGGCCAGCCCAAGGTGTTTCTGAAACTAATAATAAATTGTACCAACTAGTCATTGTATAAAAAGTACTATCACAGATACCTTCAAGAGAACAAATGGAAGAGAATATTCAATTCCTCAGATAGGTTTGCAACCAAATGAGACATTGAGGGGACCTGGGGTCACTGATAAGAGCAGTGATCCTAAGAGAAAAGTTTTAAGTCAATTTCAAATGAGGTTAGTACTGGAATGAGATAGTATTTTACCAGTTATCTGAAATCAGAAGAATTTTTCTGACCTTTGAGAGTTTATTTGCATATAAACGGTACATGTGTGTTAAGAGAGTGCTGATATTGTTCAATTTCTTGTTATTATTCAGCACTTTGTAATAGATGTGGCTATTCACAATTAATAAATATCATAATGTGGAGAGACCCAACATTCAACTGCCTGATATTATCAATTCTTACACAAAGCTAGAGTTTTAAAGATCAAATTTCATTCTAGTTACCTCTCAACTAGTCCATTTATCAGAAAGATGCTGAGTTTTAGGAAAATACTTCAAAACACAAATTTTATATGTAATTTCAAAAGCAAAAACTTAGTTAAAAACTGGGTGGTAACCAGTTTTGCTACCATATATTAATCTTTAACATGGGAGCAAACATTTTTTGAGACTATAATTGAAATTTGCCTATTTGTATATTGTAGAATGTTAAAGGATTTACAGTTTTAATAGTATTTCAAATACCAGAGAATAAAAAACAGAATTGTTTCAGTTTTATGAAATAATTTTTTAGACATAGCAGATTTTCACAGCATATTACTTGAAAATAAAATAATCAGTTAGTGAGGTTTAAGCAATGTGGTTTTATTTTAAACTTGCTCATTCCATAGGAGCATCAATAAAAGCCTTCCAGAGGTAGCTGATGCTCTTTCCCTCCACATGAGCACCAGCTGCGTTTGCTTTAAGCATCAGACTCTCGGGCAACACCATAGCCCTCAACTCCATTTAGTTGAGAAAAGGCTTTATGAGTCGTGTGTTTTTTTCTAGGGGTATGGAGCTCCCAGACTTATTAACTACAGGGAGAGAGTAAGAGTCAGAACACATTCAATAAACTCCAGTGTGCTCAGGTGAGAAGATAGGTGCCTGAACTCACATCTGAAGAAGAACTTAGAGGATGCTTTCTGACTCTGCTTCGTGCTTTTGACTAAGTAGTCCTGGACATCCCCCTTAGGCCACGGAATAACACAAGCAGCCTTGATGGACCAGAAATCCTCCCATGTCCATCATTTGTACAGAGCAAACTGGCTTAAGACCTCTCGTTTCCTGCTGCAGTGGTAATTTACAGACATACAGAACTGCCCTCTAGTGACTAAGAAGAGAGCAGCAAGGTGTTTTACATGGAAAATGAAACTGTGAGTTTTTTAAAAAAGAACAGTGAAGCACTAAAGTTGGTAAAGTTGACACAATGTGACACATGAATGTTATAGTAAAACTGAAAAATGTGTAGGTGAGCTAATCAGTTGTTCTCTCTGTCTCTAAAACATGTCTTGACATCTGACTCATAAATAGTTAGTTTAAATATAATAGAATAACTTTGGAAATAAAGTTCTCATCTCATCTCATCCAATGATGCTGACAGGAACTGGTATTAAATAGCCAGATGGTGAGTACCCATGTTGAAGTACCATTTTTATCACAGTGGAGAGAATAGAGGCATAAACCCAACAGACTGATGTTCAGATCTTCCCTCTCACCCTTGATCAATTTTGTGAACATGGTCTTATTTTATTTGTGAGGAATATCAGCCCTGTGCTAACATCTGCCAATCCTCATCATTTTTTGCTGAGGAAGACTGGCCCTGGGGTAACATCATGCCCATCTTCCTTCACTTTATACGGGACGCCACCACAGCATGCCTTGCCAAGCGGTGCGTCGGCGCGTGCCCAGGATCCGAACCGGTGAACCCCAGGAAGGCGCGGCGGACTGCGCACACTTAACCGCTTGCGCCACCGAGCAGGCCACTAAACATGGTTTTCTTTATCAGCTAAATATGAATTATAATAGTTACTTTAAAGGATTACTGTAAGAATTGCATGAGGTAATACAGTAAAGGAACCGGTGTAGAGTGATAGTTAATTCTCCTGCCCTGTCTTTCTTCTGTGAAACATACACAAATCATCTAAGAAGAGAACTCGTCTATACAATAAACATATGACAAAGAGTCAATGGCTCCAGAAGTAAGGGCCACCATCGTTGAGGGCTTAACCTCAACTGCTTCCAAATACTGTTAACTCTCAATTAATTTTGTGTCTTCCAGACACTTCACTGGCTAGAAGGAAAGGTGTGAAATGTTAATTGATGTATTTCACCCTTGAATGGCCAAGCTGTAACATCAGGTGTTTTAAATCACCTAGTTCATCAGGTTTTCTGCTTATTATTATATATTTTACCATGGTTCACAGCCCGAGAAAAATAGAAAATTATAATTTTACACACATGAATATATATCTTGACTATTACAGCTGGAATCTTAATGTATAGAGCAATGTTGTACATGTTTTGTCCTTGTTGATAGTACAGAATACTTTTGTCCAGGTTTTCTTTGGCATTATCATATTTAATGAAGAACTCAGTAATATATGCCCTGGAGATAAGGATTTAGAAAAATCTAACATACTATCCTAGTCATGCCTTAAAAAAAAAAATGCTATAAAAATAATGATAGGATATTTTGAAGGCGATATTTTTCTTAATTATTTCCAACTTTATGTCCCTTTACCTGTTTTTAATCATTCTGCATCCTGTTCGCTATTGGCTAATCATCTCAAGGTAATTAAATAACCCTCAGCTGAGTCCACATGCCTCTTCAAGTGCCCCAGCCTGATGTTGGTTTCAGCTCTGACAAAAAGAAGCTGGGAAAACCTGTTTTGTGGCACTGTTCTTAAGGATATCTTTACTCTTACAATAATAGCTATATTTTTGAAAGGCACCAGTGGATTATAAAATCAAGTACTCAACCCATGTTGTATCCTCATTTTCCCTCCAGGGGGAGCACAGCTTTCATGTGTAATGCAAGGCTGCTGCTTTATTGTTTCCTTTCAAGATATTTTATTACTTGTAAAACATGTCGATGTAAATAATCCGTAATCAATCTATAAATCAAAATTGGGGTGAGTTTATTATGAAGTAACTTTTGAGGACCATGGCCCTGGGCCTTACTTCCGTAAGGAAAGAAGGGCACTGAAGTAGTGGAGTGTACAGAGCGGTTATATACCATCAAAGAGCATGTATCACATGAGATTGTAATGTCCCTTTCACAATAGCCACAAGATCGCCCTGCCAGGTTGCCCTGCCAGAACAGCTATTGATGGACACAGTGAGGAGCAGGTCCGCTGTCTCGATGGGCATGGCTGGTGTCAGGTCTGTTGTCTAGAGCTGGGTGGTCACAGGATGACTGCAGCAGTCACATCCTAGCCTAGGGAGAAATGCTTATCCTTAAGGAAATGCCAAGGAAGGGGAAGTTGCATCTTTATCTTAAGGGCATTTACTCTTCTCTTTGGGACATGGCAAAGCAGATACACAATGCAGGCGACAGGCCCTTCTGGAAAGACAAACACAGGCCGAATTAGTTTTACCCCAAACGGCTTCCTCATAGGCTCCAATATATCCTATTGCTTGCCGTTTATTTATCATTTTCCCCTTTTTGATCTATAATATTTTGATAGAAAGCATTGATGATCAAAATATTGTCTGTCAGCCCCAGGGTGGTTGCTGCCAGCCCTGGGTCCCTCATGTCCCTCGGTGCCAGGCTTTTATCTCATTTATTTGCCCAGTTGTCCCCGTTGGGGGGAATTAATTGGATATAGTGGACAAGCAAAGAGGGATACATATATTAATAGAGGAAGCATTTCATGGGTTTTGGATTAATTTTAGGTTGTTGCACAAGCATTGCATATGTGCTTTTTATGACTCCTTGTATTGACGCTATTCACAATTATAGAACAAGTACAGTAACAATGATAATCATTTAACATCTTTGAAAAGATTATTTTAAAATGAGTTCTTAGGCGTAGTCCTTATCAAAAAAGGAAGTTTGTCCAAGGCTATAAGATCAATCGACCACCTCAAGTTTCATTACTCCAGCTTACATGACAGTCTTACAGCACTGAGTAAAGAAAACAGCAATTAGTTTAAATATTATGACTAGTACAAGAATTCCAGGAAGTAATAGAAATAGGAATTGCAATCCAGATCAAAAAAGGGAACCAATACCAGAAGGGAGCCAGCCAAACAACTCAAGACTGGGTGCAGGATCGCTTAAGGCATTCACCTGTTTTTTCATGGGCTTTAGCAGAGACGACACATTGGAAGACTCGTCAGGTATGAAAACACAGCATTCAGTTTGAATGATTGTACATGTACCACCTTGGGATGTAGTTAAAATATCTAAGGCCATTCTATTTTGAAGGACAGTCTTTTTATTAAAGACGTTTTAATATTTAATAAAGCAATTCCTGCTTGACTGTCACTAAGGGCTTCTGTATGTGATGTGACATCCTTTAGCCCTAAAAAAGGAACAAATATAGCTAGCTGCTCGGTGGTCATACCAGGGAAACACTGAATGAGCCCATCTGGCCTTAAGCAGAGGCAGGTTGGCAGCAGTTGTGACTGTGAAGCCTTCCCTGCATTTAAGGGAAGATCGGGTGCAGTGTTTTACACATCAGGCCCGTAGTCAAGGTCAGAGATTTGTTCTATATAACCATTAAGTTATATTAGGAGCCACCTGATAAATGCCTGGACTTTAAGACCACTCTGTTCCAAATCAAGCACCTTCCTTAAGTATTCTGAAAATGATAGTATTCTGAAAATCTTAAATGTAACAATTATAAATTAGGTATACAGTTTAAGCATAACAAAGGTTTAAATGAGTGGATTTAAGGTTGGGAATACAGTCCTGGTCTGGAGTCTTGGGACAGCTGTCTACAAGTGATGTTGTCTTCTTCTCATCCTGTTTTGGAGATATTCGTATTGGCCAGTTGAAGTCAGGTTTCAGAAATAGGAACTGTAACGCACTCAGATGCAAAAGCCTCTTTTTAAAACAAGAAATGTGAATCCATGAGTCTATGTCTTTTGATTCTGCAGTGCAGGAACTGGTTAAAAGTACCTGGTATGTTCCTTTCCAATAGGGCTGTAGAGTCTTTTACTTGATGTCTCTTCTGATAAATAAATTTTCTAGGTTATCATCCTTAAGGTCTGGGAGGGCTCTGTAAAAAGAATCGGCTACCGACTTCTCATATATATGTATTTTTAAGTGTCTCAATGAGACCTTGGCAGTAATTAAGATATTTTCTTTACGCGAAGTTGATTCATACATTTCTTTATCTAATTGCATAGGCTATCCAGTTATTATCTCAAAAGGAGACAGCCGATGTTTAGCAAAGGGCGTGGATCTAAGATTGAGGAACAGTAGTGGAAGAGCTTTCAGCCATGAGATGAAATGTTCCTGAAAGCTTTGCCAGTTGAGTTTTGATTGTGCCGTTAGTTCTTTCCACCAATCCTGAGGATTGGGAATGTTAAGCGCAGTGGAAATGCTGTATCATTGGCCCAATATTACAAATAGACTAATTATTTGTCCAGTGAAATGAGTTCCCTGGTCACTATGTAACTCAGCAGGAATTCCCCAAACAGGAATTATTCTCTCTAATAGTAATTTGCCTACTATTAGAGCCATTGCTCTTCTGCAAGGAAAGGCCTCAACCCAATGTGAGAACATGCAGTCATTACAAGATGTATTTATCCTTGAGATGGTGGCATATGGACACAGTCCAATTGCTATACCTCAAAGGGTCCCTTAGTAAAGGCAAAGTGGCCTTGTGATTCATGTAGTAGTTTCCCTAGATGATATTTTGGGCATATAACACAATCAGTATAGCTTTATGAGCCGCTGTGGGAGAAGGTTTTTTAAAGCATTGCTCTTCCCACAAAATTATCTTTTCAGGGGCCCAATGGGTTAATTGGTGTATATGCTGGAGCAGTGGCAATTGTGCTCCAATAGATACTATGGGTTTTTTTACTGGGTGCAACCACATCTGTGAGGGGGTGTCAAAAACTCCCCCTTTTGACTGCTATATCTGTTTCTCTTCTTTGGTGGCGATTTCTTTCAAGCCTGTGGAAAGAAGTCTTTTATAGGGTTAGCAGATATAATAGGAATTAGCAGGTGTGGGAGATCAAGATTTGGCCACCCTGAAATATATCTCTTTACCTCGATTGTTTTCTCTGACGGACATTTGACCTCCCCCACTAACTGCCTAAACAATTTGACATAGTAACTCTTTCCTGCAACAGATCTTCTATCTGATGGCTGTAATATAATGTAAAATAGATGTTACAATAGGAAAGACACCAACAAGCCCATCTTATCAGAAGTTCTGTCTCTCTGGCCACATTATCTGGATGGCCCTGCCAAGGAGTTGCCAGACAAACATTTACATTTATAAGGGAAATCTCCATTTGTAAAGGTATCTCTCTCTCTGTATTGGGAAGGGGGTAATGATCTCATTTCTAGAAACTTATCAATGTGGAAGGTGAGGCCTTAAATCTGCATAATAACCTTACTCTTGTTTACAGAGCTTTAGTGATGATCTGCTGTAACTGACACCCCCCACCCCCAACATCCTCCTCTGTCTTTATGTAAAGACGGTATTTAAGATCAGAATTTCTGCTACTGTGTTGAGGAACGCATTGTCCCTGGTTTCTCCCATGTGTACATGTTATTATATTTGGTATTATTTTCTCCTGCTAACCTGTCTTGTTAATTATTTGGCCAGCTATAAGAACCTTAAGGGAAAGGGCAGAGGGGGATTCTCCCTCTTCCCCCACACAGGCATTCTCGGGGCTGGACAGCATATCCAGCTTGGTAATATCTTGCTTATCACTTAAGTAAGACCCATCTGTAAACCAAATTAAATAGAATGCAGTCGTGGTCCTTCCTCTTGTAATGTTGGAAACAAGATAGCAGGGTTAAAATAGTGAGTAATATTTACCTACGCAGTATAACCTAAGAAGTTTTCTCATTTACTTGACAATGTTGCCCGTGCAATTTAGCATACTTAACAAGTCTAATTAGTTTAGTATCTCCCTCTTTATAGGAAGAGATAAAATTTGCTTGAGAATTGCCAGGGCCCTTTGAAAATTCTCAAAGAAAAAAGTTATTAGACAGACTTTATTTAGGATATGAATTTTGGGGAGATTTTCAAAAATATAGAAGGGTTTTAAACACTTGGTCAGACAAGATCAAGGAGTTGCTGCTCTTGTCGCAGTGAAATCATGCTTACTTAACAAACAGCAATTAAACAGTCAAAAAGACCTTAATAGAGAAACCTCAGTCTTTTGAACATAGGAAATTACCTTAACAAAACAGATTTCTGTTCTTTAGATAAACTTAACTCAAAGGTGAAGAAAAATCTTTTTATGTAATAACCTCTATCAAGAGTAGATTAAGAGTAGAATAGGGCCGGCCCTGTGGCTTAGCGGTTGAGTGCGCACGCTCCACTGCTGGCGGCCCTGGTTCTGATCCCAGACGCGCACCGACGCACTGCTTCTCCAGCCATTTTGAGGCCACGTCCCACATACAGCAACTAGAAGGATGTGCAACTCTGACGTACAAGTATATACTGGGGCTTTGGGGGAAGAAAAAAAAGAGTAGAATAAAATTATCCTTTTAAAAGGAAGAAGACCAAATTTGAATTTTGTACCAGCTTACTTTTGATATTAAAAATCATTTACTTAATCGGATTTAGTTTAATCTTAGCCAACTTGACCGTGTATAAAACTCCTCAGGGTTTCTCTTCAACAAACCTTCTATAACTTTTTGTTTACATTCAGAATTTGTGCCATGTGCTCTTTTTTTTTTCCTTCTAGTACTTTTCAGGGCAAATTTATCTTTCCTAACCAAACAAAAATATTTCCATTTTTCATATCTTCTTAATGAAAACACACATCTTACTCTCCTTGAATACAAACATATTTTTCTTAATTTTTTAGTAGCTTAATCACATATTAGAAATTTTTAACCCTTAGAAACATTAATTTTTAAGTAAAAACTAAGTAAGCAATTATAAAATTTCTTTTACTTTAGCATTTTGTGGCTTGACAAATTTATATGGACACTTTTTATAATTTTGCGAAACATGTTACCTTATAGTACAATCTTCTAAATAAAACACAAGACATGTTTACCAATAGACCCAAAACACCTTTTAGTTTTTCTGTAATAAGCCAAAAGTAGATAAACCTATATTTAGCAATCAATGTCCAATATTTTATCTTATTTGGAAATGACCTAGATACCTAATGAATTTTTTTTTTTCTGAGGAAGATCAGCCCTCAGCTAACTTCCATGCTAATCTTCCTGTTTTTGCTGACGAAGACTGGCCCTGGGCTAACATCTGTGCCCATCTTCCCCCACTTTATATGGGACGCCGCCACAGCATGGCCTGACAAGTGGTGCATCGGTGCGCACCCGGGATCTGAACCCGAGCCACCAGCAGCGGAGCGCGCGCACTTAACCGCCAAGCCACGGGGCGGCCCCTCAATAATTATTTAGATTGCCTACAAGACTTTATGAGACATTAGATAATATTAGCCATCATTTACTATTTTTGAGACCAGTTTTGTAATAGAAATAACATCAATTTATTTGACGAATAAAGGCTGCATATCTGCATCATATCCAGTGCTGAAAACTAACAAGCTTAAATAAGCTTTTATTTACCAAAGATTATTTCATATCACGTTAACTGGAAAAATATTTGGATTTAGAAACAACTTTTGTAAGTGCTTACTTCAAGTTAATTGAATAGACCTCTGGATTTTGACCATAACCTCCGGAGGTAAGATATCACACACATACAACATACATGTAGAGACACACACATAAAGAACAGACAAATGCAACAAAGATTTTATAGCCGTTGTTTTAGAAAATTTATTAGCTTCTATCTGCAGAAATCTTCTTAACCTTTTTTTTTTCTTTCAGTCTTAGTCCCCCTGCTGTCTTAGCACTTGGGCAAGTCTCCTGGGTTCAGAGGCCAGGCTGCCCAGCCGGGAACTGTCCAGCAAACTCAATTTCCCGCTTTTCTTTTCTTTTATTTTACTACAAAGTCTGAACAATTTCTAGGGACTGTGTAGTGGGTCAAGAGTGTACTGCTTGTGAGTGTTGCTCGCTAAAGAAAGGTCGTAATCACTCTCTTACGTGCCTCAGTTTCTTCCGCCCGCAGTCTAGGTACTGCCATGGGGGTGTGGAGCCCGGGTGACCAACCCTCCTGTGTGCGTCCCTGGACGAACCTGTGATTAATTAACATGAATGATAGTGGAGCTCCCTATAGGAAGAACCGTTACACGTCGTGGTGTTCGCCTCTGACACCCCCGTTGAGATTCTCAGTTGCCTGAGATTTCATGAAAGGTCGGGAGGAACAATGTCCCTTTTCTTCGGAGCTGAACAGATTCAGTCTCTCATTTCTCTATCAAGCAGTTTTGTTCATACTTTATAAACATAATTCTTCCCAATTTTAAGCCATATTAATAAGTCACCCTGCCCCATTCACTCCAAAAGTTCCCCCTAGGCTCCCCAGGCCTATGAAATTCCCTTTACATTTCTCTTTCCTAGGAATTCCTCCCTAGGTTCCTCTGACCTAGAGAATGTACCAGCACCCCCTTAAGACTGTGGGAGATCAAGATTTGGCCATCCTAAAATATATCTCTTTACCTTGATTGTTTTCTCTGAGGGACATTTGACCTCCCCCACTAACTGCCTAAAGAATTTGACATGGTGGCTCCTTCCTGGAACAGATCTATCATGACGGCTGTAAGGATAATGTAGGATAGAGGTTATAATAAGAAAGGCACCAAGCCTCTTTTATCAAAAACTTTGTCTCTCCCTGACCACATTATCTATAGATGACCCTGAAAAGAATTGTCCTCCTGCCCTCTGAAGTTCGAGGCCACTACCCACCCCCAACACGTTCCTCGCCTTTAGCTCAATAGTTAAGCAAGCAGCTTAGACAGAGGGGCGAGTTGCTCATTTCTGAGTTTCTCCCATGTATACATGTTATTAAACTTGGTATTATTTTCTCCTGCTAACCTGTCTTTTTAATTATTTGGCAAGCCATAAGAACCTTAGGGAAAAGGGCAGAAGGAGATTCTCCCTTTTCCCCCGACAAGACACCTAGTCTTAAGCCTTGAAAACAGCTCGAATAAACTCTGGACTGTCGACTTAAAATAAAGAGGTCCAAGTTTCAGGAGAACTCACTGGGGTCACCTGAAGAATGCAGTAATCTGGAGGACACAATGGGTCCCTATTGGTACCCAATGCCAGTTCAGTGTAGATTCCAGGTGGTCTCTGGTGGGTTTCTCTGAAATCCTGCCATGACTACACCAAGAAATGTCTACGTCAATAATCTGTAACCAATGTATAAATCAAAATTGGGGTGAATTTATTATGAGCCAACTTTTGAGGACCATGGCCCTGGACCTTCCTTCCATAAGGAAGGAAGGGCACTGAAGAAGTGGGATGTATAGAGTGGTTATGTATCGTCAAAGAGCATGTATCACATAGGATTGTAATGTACCTTTTACAATAGCCACAAGATCACCATGCCAGGTTGCCCTGCCAGAATAGCTATTGATGGACACAACAGGGAGCAGGTCTGCTGTCTTGATGGGTTTGGCTGGTGTCAGGTCTGTTGTCTCAAACTGGGTGGTCACAGGATGAGTGCAGCAGTATAATCCCAGCTTAGGGAGAAATGCTTATCCTTAAGGCAATGCCAATGAGGGGAAAGCTGCATCCTTACCTTAAAGGAATTTACTCTTCTCTTTGAGACATGGCAAAGCAGATACACAATGCAGGTGGCAGGCCCTTTTGGAAAAACAAACTCAGGCTGAATTAGATTTACCTCAAATGGCTTCCTCATATGCTCCAATATATCCTATTGCTTGCAATTTATTTATCAAGCTCAGGGCGTGTCTTTCAAACAGAAATAATCGAGAATAGCATGAAGTAGTCACTTACCAACAGATGTCACTGTGGCAACAGAATATTAACAAGTGGCCATCAAATATAACCATTTTCCCAAATATTGTATTTCATTGAGTTAATCAAAAAGGGATTCTTCTTTCTTATACTCACAAATCTCAACTCTGAACTTAACACTAGAGGTAGCCAATTTTGAATAAAGACCTTTAACATCAAAGCCAGCCAATAGATCTTGTTAAAGCAAATCCAAACTTGGGAACACTTTGTTTTCAGTCACATGCAAATCCTCTCAAACTCAAGATAAGGTCCCGGCTTTGTGCAGATTGAGAAAAGCTTCTCTTCCTCTTTTTCTATTCAGATAGTGCAGGGAAGAGCCCAAAAGATCTCCTGGTGGAACACGAACAGTTCTTTACATTAGAAATGCAGGCAGTGTTTCCTAGCTTCTTTTCTATAGGCCAAGCGAGACCTGCTGACCTGCCCAAAGGAGCAAACTTCTGGGCTCCAACAGTAAATAAGACTGTGTGCAGTTTACCACACCAATGAACTACAAAGATGTATCAAGAAATATTTTGAACACCCACACCTAAGCTCTCAGTTTCCCTCTGTCTAATTCCATGGCTACCTGAACTGAATTCATTCTCCATCCCCATTCCTTTCGTGATAGTTTTTGTCTCCTTGAATCACCATGTTATAACATCTAAGAGAAATTTATCAAAACACTTTCTTCAAAATAGCTAGCTGAAGTATAAAAGTTGTAGAGGGTCAAGATTTTAAGATGAACGTGATGTACAGAGTAACTGTACTACAAAGTAAAAAGAAAATGAATGAGAACAATAAGAGAAGGAAGAAAAAATTGATAAGGAGAAGGAATATAATAGAGAGTAAAAGTAAGAAAGAGAGAAAAAATAAGAAAGAAGGTGTAGGAAAGAGAAAGAGTTAGGAGAAGCATGAGAAATGGCAAAAAGGGGCACGAGCAGACGGAAGACACCATGCTCAGAGCGAATGACAAGTCAACTGGCTTCTGAGCCGAGCTCAGGTCTAGAGTCACTGGGCTGCATTTGAGCACTCCACTCAGTTCTAACATCCACAGAATGACCACGCCTCATCCAACTCTGACGACACTGATTACCAGTGCTGTCCTCTCCCGGGACCTGCTGGAGCTTTGGGAACTGCCTCTGTCAGCAGCTCTGGGACTGACAGAGTCCCCATTAAATATTCATCAACTAGGATGGTGGTTTTTGTTCTGAATTACTTTTTTTAATTTCATTTATTTATTTTTTCCCCCAAAGCCCCAGTAGATATTTGTATGTCATAGCTGCACGTCCTTCTAGTTGCTGTATGTGGGATGCAGCCTCAGCATGGCCAGAGAAGCCGTGCGTCGGTGCAGGCCAGGGATCTGAGCCCTGATATTTTAAAAAGAATAGGGCCGGCCCCATGGCTTGGCGGTTGGGTGCACGCGCTCCGCTGCAGGCAGCCCGGGTTCGGATCCCAGGGGCGCCCCTACGACTGCTTTTCCAGCCATGCTGGGGCGGTGTCCCACTTGCAGCAACAGGAAGGATGTGCAGCTGTGACATACAATTATCTACTGGGGCTTTGGGGGAAAAATAAATAAATAAAAATTAAAAAATAAAAAAAAAATGAATAGACACAGAAGTAAATGAAAAAACATGGAAAGTCCACACATAGACCTCTGAAAATACAGACAAATTGATCTTGGTCAAGACAATAAATGCACTCCAACATAAAAAATAATAGTCTTTTAGGTCTTTAGTCTTTTAGTCTCTAGTCATCATCAACCATGGTGATGATACAAAAGGACTACCCTATGGAAATAAATGAACAAAGACACCAACTTTGCACCTTAGACATAAATTTACTCAAAATCACTCATCAACTTAAATATAAAATGCAAAACTGTAAAAATCATACTGGGAAACAGGAGAAAACCTTCATGATTTATAGTTTGATGATTAGTTTTCATATACAAGACAAAAAGCACAATCCATGAAGAAAATAGTTGATCATGTGGACTTGGTTAAATTTAAACTCTCCAATCTGGGAAAGACAGCATTCACAGAGTGGAAATGCAAACTCCTGACTAGGATAATACATTTGTAAAACACATATCTGCAGAAAGACCTGCATGCAAAATATTCAAAGAACCAATCAAATACTGCAACAAGAAAACAAACTCCCCAAATTAAAATAAATAGACCAAAATATGAATAGACAAGTTACCAAAAATATATATATACATGGCAAATAAGCAAATATAAATTGCTGAACAACAAGGAATTATTGGAAAATAAAATCCATTGTGCATCAAGAAAAAGCAAATTAAAACACCAATGAAATACTCTACTCTTCTAGTAGAATAGCTAAAAACCAAAAACTAACAATACCAATTACTGGTGAGGATGTAGGACAATAGGAAATCTCATTCACTGCTGATGGGAATACACACAGTACAACCTCTTAAGAAGACATCTTGCTAATTCTTGTAAAGCTAAATATAGTGTCACTATACGGTGCACCAATTGTGCAGCAATGTATTTCTCCAACTACTGCGAAAATATACATCCACACACAGACCCCTAAGAACATCTAAAAAGCAGCTTTATTCACAGTGGCCAAAACCTAGAAGGAACCAAGATGTCCTTTAACAAGTGAATGACACCCAAGCGTGAGACCTTGAGTGAAGACACTTGAGGCACACATGGGTTGCAGGCACAGGGTAAGGAAACACACGAGTTCAGACAGGGGCTAGAGGAACAGTAAATGAAAACACTGGTTGTCTAGATGGGCTGGAGGCACAGAGAATGTAGACAAACACGAGCTGGCATGGGCTGAAGCACAGCGGACAGGCACACTCAGGGATGGAAAGGGATGCAGACACATGGAATGAGAGAGACATGTGAGGTCTGGTATAAAATGTGGGCACAGGAGATAGAGACACTCGAGGAAAATATACGTGCTGCAGGTAAGTGAGAGAATGACATTAGTTGTCTGACATGGGTTTTAGAGAGAGGGGATGGAGACTCATATGGGTTGGCAAGGGCTACAGGAACAAGGAATGGAGACTTTTGAGAGGTGGTATGGACAGAGGGAAGAGAAAATCTTGACAAAACAAAAGGGCAGACATGGGCTGCAGTCATATGAGATGGTGACACTCGACACAAGATATGAGCTTCAGGTAGAGGGACGGAGACACACAAAGGCTGGCATGGTTGCAGATCATGGGCTGGAGACACTATGGGGCAGACATGGCTTGCAGCACAGAGTTTAGAAATACACTAGGGAAGACAAGAGATACCAGCTACATCAGTGTGTACCCTTAAATGAATGTATGAGTATGGAAGAAAGACAGGAAATCCACAATCTCAGCTTCTGTCTCAAGAATTAAAAGAGAATAACACTGGAAAAAATACAGATAGGAAACAATAATAAAGATAAGAATCAATGAAATAGAAAAATACTAAAGAAATAAATCAGGCTAAAAGTAGTTATTTTTAAAATATTAATAATGTTAATAAACCACTAGCAAAACTGATTAAGGAAAAGAAAAAGAAATGAAACACAAATGACCAGTATCAGAAATCAAATAAGAAGTATTCTCTACAGAGTGCTTAGATCTTAACGAGATACACCATTTTGTGAAATACTTAACACTACGAATTAGACAGCAAAGGTCAAAATTCACTTTATAAAAAATCCATATACTGAAACTGACACACACAAAAAAACATAAAATAGGAAAACTGACATATCTACTAAATAAATTGAATTGTTAGATGGTCAAACCAACTAACCAACAAGAACAAGAAACACTTTCCACAAGCAAAACTCTAAGTCTGGGATTATTAACTATTCCAGACAATAGAGGGAGGGAGGAAGAAAGGTTCAGATTCCAGATTAGACTGAACACAAAACTAATATAGATTTTATTCACATTGAATACAGTACAAAGATGATTCTTTACCACACAGGGCCTCTGAAGTCATCTTTCCACTATACTACCCAATAAATTGAACCTAGAGAAGAACTGGAGAAAAAAAGAACAACACTTATTAAATATTTATATATATTTTTTATAATTTTATTTATTTATTTTTTCCCCCAAAGCCCCAGTAGATAGTTGTATGTCATAGCTGCACATCCTTCTAGTTGCTGTATGTGGGACGAGGCCTCAGCATGGCCGGAGAAGCTGTGCGTCGGTGCGTGCCCGGGATCCGAACCCGGGCCACCAGAAGCGGAGCACACGCACTTAACCGCTAAGCCATGGGGTCGGCCTTATTAAATATTTTTAATACAGTAAAGAAACTGAGGTGATCTAAACAGAAGAGGAAAATGCTAATAGGTGACAATTACCATCTTCAATGTATGAGGAAGTCCAGAGAAGGCTAAATTTAAAAAGTGGATATAAAGTGAAAATTATTTAAATAACACACAAAAAAATTTTATTATATGGCAAAGTAATATAGCAGACAATCAATCAATCAATAAAAAACCAATTAATTAATGTATATCATTGATTAGAGATATCAGAACTGATTTCTGGAGGTTGTGGAGTTTTCGTCCCTGGAAACTTCTCAGAAACCAACATTAAGCCATTTGTCCTGGATAGACTTTAGACCTTCTCCTGCTGGGGCTCAAGACCCCTTCAAGTTTCTTCTTTAATTTTAATCTACTGCTAAATTAAATGAGAGAAGGCATGGTGAAGTCAAATATAATTGTGGTCTGGGGGGTTCATTAGAGGAGTGGTAGAGAAACAGTAAACACACCTGGGATGCCGTAGGGTTCTGAGAAGCAGAGCAATAAGTCTGTAAAGGGCTTGAGACATATTAGGTCCTCAATAAATAACCATTGTTATCACTAATAATTCGTTTCCAATAGTGTAGATAAAAGAAAGTTGGCTATTCTGTCAAAGAAATCTTCCTCAAAAATGTCTGAATTGACTGAAGATTAAATAATCAAAGCTGGCTTTGTTTTTAATATTCTTTCCCAGCCAAGTAGGGGTCGAGGGAAGCAAGCAAAGGAATTGGGCAACACTTAGGAGAGTCATAAACCTTGAACTCAGAGTAATCTTTGCTTTAGCCCCTGAAAATTCAGGAGCCTCTAGATCCAAATGCCAACTCATTGAAGTTGTTTGTGAATCTTGATTAAGATTTTGATAGTTTTGGCTGTCTGTTCAAGCAAAGCATCCTTTGAAACTTAAGGTTTCTAAGCCGGTGGTTCTCAATGTGTAGCTGGTCAGCAGTATCACCTGGGAAATGATCAGAGATGTAAATTCTTGTGTCCGCCATCCTACTGGATCACAAATTGTGGGATGGGCTCAGCATTCTGTGTTGTAGGGAACCTCCCCACAGTTCTAATGCACACTGGAGTTCGAGAACCACTGTCTTAGGAGAAGCCAGTCCTAGGTACAACATAGGGTTAGCAAGGATTCCTCTCTCACGAGGGCTTCTCCTGAGGCCCCATGGACAAAATACGGATTCTTTTTTATGGCCATAGGAAGAACTATCCGCTCAACTCCAGGCAGCCTTCTTCAGGAATTTTTCCAACACAACCAGGAGCTCTGAAATTTGGTTTCGAAAAAGAAAAAAAATATAAAAAATTGGTTCAACGTCCAAGAAATTTTCCTGCTTCAGATTGAGGGTGGAGAAGTAGCTGAAATAGAGAAAATTTTCCCAGAACACTGATCTATCATTTCTTGATGGAAACCACTGAGTTCCTTCAGTGGAACTAAACAGTGACCAGGAAGGTTATGGTTAGTCTGATGTGTTAGAGGAGAAAGAAACACAAAGATAAAGAAAAAAAAAAAAATTAGGAGAAAGGAAGAGTAAGGAAGGGAGATAGAAACAGCGACCATCAGTCAGAGGTGGTGAGAGGAGGGGGAGGGAATAGAAGATGCAGAGGGAGAGAAGCAGGTGCCGCTCGGTAAGAAACATACCTGTTGACACTGTGCACGTGTGGCTTTCATAGAAAGGTGTAAGGTTTCTAAAAAGCAAAGAAAATAAAAACAAATCCATCCAATATAGTAACTTGTCCTAAACATTAATTGATCAGCTCTGATCACGCTGATGTCTTCCTTCTCCTTTATTTCATTCCTGTCTCAAATTCTATGTCCTGCCCTTGTCTAAGGCTTCAGAAACACACCACAATTCAAACTGTCACAAGGTGAACTTTTTAAATCATTTCAACTTCTTCTTCCTTGCCCTTCTGCACAAAATAGATGCCCTACAGTGTTAGCTCACCTTTCGGTGCCTTTCAAAAAATCTTTAAACACTTTATTCTTAACAATACTGTTTTAGATTCACAGAGAATTGAACAGATAGCATGTCGGGGGAGGGAGAGAGTCTCCCTCTGCCCTTTTCCTTAAGGTTCTTATGGCTGGCCAAATAATTAACAAGACAAGTTAGCAGGAGAAAATAATACCAAGTTTAATAACGTGTATACATGGGAGAAACTCAGAAATGAGCAACTCGTCCCTCTGTCTAAGCTGCTTGCTTAAATATCGCAGCTAAAGGCGAGGAGCGTGTTGGGGGCGGGTAGTGGCTTGGGACTTCAGAGGGCAGGAAAACAATTCTTTTCAGGGTCATCTATAGATAATGTGGTCAGGGAGACACAGAGTTTTTGATAAAGGAGGCTTGGTGCCTTTCCTATTGTAACCTCTATCCTACATTATCTTTACAGCCATCATGATAGAAGATCTGTTCCAGGAAGGAGCCACCATGTCAAATTCTTTAGGCAGTTAGTGGGGGAGGTCAAATGTCCCTCAGAGAAAACAATCAAGGTAAAGAGATATATTTCAGGGTGGCCAAATCTTGATCTCCCACAGTACATAGAGCTCCATACACCCACCGTACTGCCTCTCCCTTCTCTCCCAAGCGCCATCTCCCCTGTTATTAACACCTTGCATTAGTGTGATACGTTTGTTACAATGAATGAACAATATTGAAACGTTGTTATTGTTGGGGAAGTGAGAGAGAATCTCCCTCTGCCCTTTTCCTTAAGGTTCTTATGGCTGCCCAAATAATTAACAAGACAGGTTAGCAGGAGAAAATAATACCAAGTTTAATAACATGTATACATAGGAGAAAGCAGGGACACTGCGTTTCTCAACACAATAGCAGAAATTCTCGTCTTAAATACCATGTTCAGCTAATGACAAAGGAGGATGTTGGGGGTGAGGGGAATCAGTTACAGGAGATTACCACTAAAGCACAGTAAACAAGAGTAAGGTTATTATGCAGATTTAAGGGCTCATTTTTCACATTGATAAGTTTCTAGGAATGAGGTCATCCCCCCTCTTCCCAAATACAGAGAGGGAGATACCTTTACAAATGGAGATTTCCCTTATAAATGTAAATGTCTATCTGGCAACTCCTTACAGGACCATCCAAAGAATGTGGCCAGAGACAGAACTTCTGAGAAGATGGGCTTGTTGGTGTCTTTTCTATTGTAACATCTGTTATACATTATATTACAACCATCAGACAGAAGATCTGTTCCAGGAAGGAGTTAGTATGTCAAATTCTTTAGGCAGTTAGTGGGGGAGGTCAAATGTCCTCAGAGAAAACAACCAAGGTAAAGAGATAGATTTCAGGGTGGCCAAATCTTGATCTCCCACATTATGAACTACAGTCCCTAGATTAAAGGTCACTCTTTGTGTTGTACAGTTACATGAGTTTTGACACACATATAGCGACATGTAGCCACCATTATGTACAGAACAATCTCACCACCCTAATAATCCTCTGAGCATCAGGTTATCTCTTAGTGGCTTTTTAAAATATTAACAGTTGTCAGAATGACATAAATTTTTACGACGAAAAATGTTCCACAGGTGCTAAGTTTTGTTAGTCTCACTATTATGATCACTATGAGAAATAATGAAAAAAATGAACCCCTATGTAAATAGCAAAAATCACAGAATTTTAAAGATAAAAAAGATCTGGAAGATTAGGAAATCCTACATTCTTCAAGACCCTGCCCTCTAGTCTCTCAGCTTTCTGTGTCATTTATCTGCCGACTCCACTGAGGAGAAAGAAAGAAATCGATAAAGAAAAACAAAGCAAAAAACAAATTTTGGTTCTAAGTAGTCCTCTTGAGCCCGAGTTAATCAAGCATGGATTCTTTTTTACTGCCTATTTGCATCAGGAACATAATTACTAGCTAGAGCCTTATTTGAGAATATACATTAGAAATGAAAGATGTCATATCTAAGAACAGAATGGAATTCACTGAGGCTTTATTCTTGGGATATTTGTAGGATTAAGTCAGGACATGCTGTGAGAGTGATAAATAAGTTCTATATATTTTTCTTCTCCAAGACCATGGATTTCAGCCACACTTTATACCCATGTACTTTGCAACAATGAAAAGCAATTAAACACTGACCTTGAATATTTTGCCCTCAGATACATTAGTCTTTAAAATATAAATTGAGCAATTTTAATCTAGATGAGTGAAAGACTATGGACACTTCTAGAATGTCACGTTAGGTCATTTAGAAGTGAAGAATTGACTTTATAAAGCATTTCTATTCCTTCTCGTACCTTGACAATAGTGCTACTGTGACTTTGCTTTAAAGAGGATAATGGCGGGCTTTACTTTGATTTGCACCTTTTTGTTTTTTAAGTACATTTACTTAATATTTCTCAGTCTCTTGAAAACTTTTATCATTAAGCTCAACCTTCATTTAAATCATCAGACCTATTTGATGAAGGCGACGTGAATATTTACTTGTAAACTCCTCAGAAAATTACTAATTTAACCTTACTTCAGATGATCCATTGTAGAACTCAAACTGGATTTCCCAGGCCCCTCAGAACGGCTCATAACTGTGTGTTTGTACATTTATCTGGGAAGATATTATCCAAGGGTAATTGTTCTTCCCAAATGCTTTCTTTACCTCAAACAGCAATACTTCCAAAGTTTTAATGAAAATGTGGCCAATTTGGTGAAAACCAAGTGACTTGTTTGTTTTAGCATGCCAATGAGATTAAGAAAATAAGTATTTTAACTATTGTTATTGATTATAAAAATCAGAAATTAAGAAAACAAACTTCTTTGTCCAAAGACATTTCTGCAAGTGAAATCGTCAGAAAAACTGACAGCTAGCCTCCCATTTTAACCACTCAACCATGAGAAATGTAATATGGTGGGCAAACATGTGAGTGTTGTCACCTGCACGAGTCCCCAACGCTGTGGCCCCATCACGGCCACAGATCAGAGGAAGGAGCCGGCAGAGGGGAGACAGCTGTGCCCTCAGCGTCCTTCCTTCCTAGATCAGAACTCAGTCCCAGCTGCTCGCTGTCTAGTCTTCTGGGGAAGCAGAGAATTCTTCTGGGGACACGACACATCAGGTGTTAAGGATGTCATTGTTCTTTTTTAAACAAATGTTAGATCATGTAACGTGCTGCTCAGGACAGGAGGAGCCGCCTCAATGGAAGGCAGATTTTCTCCAGGAGCTGCTGGTCATCCAGGGAGAGCAGAGTCAAGGCCTGCAGAGTGCCAGCCAGCTCCCGCTCTCCCTCTCAGGTACACCTTGGTCCCCGCACCCCCATCCCCCTCCGGGTGCTCCCCAGCGTCTCCCATTGTATTCTTGGAGGCCCGCGCATGCGCAGGACTGGCTCTCAGAGCGGCAGAGGGGTTGGCGAGCTGGAGAGCCCCGGGGCGTGTGCACTGGAGGCGGGGCCCCAGGTGCACAGGTGGCTGTCTCTGAGGTTTGTGTAGGGGGATTGGCGGTTTCTGGATCCTTCCTCCATGATTTTCAGCACAGGGGAGCTCTCCTTTCTGCAGTGTGGAGGAGCGCTGGGCAGGAGGCGGCGCTGAGGTAGGCGGTGGGCGGCGGGCTCAGCGTGGAGATCTCCGCCGCAGATGGCGGGAGCGCGGTGGGGGGGGTCGGCGGATGGGGTCGGGGGACGGGGCTGCTGGCGGGCTGCCCCAGGCGGGAGCCCAACTCTGTCCCTTTGAGGAGCAGAGGAGCGCCGCCTGGCCGGCGGGTCCCTCTGCCTTGGCGGGGCCCCACCCTGGCGGGGCCTCCTGCCCACCCAGCGGAGGTGCAGGGGGCGGCAAGGAGTCGCCAGCCCTCTGCGCGAGCCCTTGAGTTCATGCTCCCCGGGGCCCGTCTAGGCCAGGTCTCGACATCCTGGGGTGAACACTTTCCTTCAGAAGACAGCCAGTGGTCAGCGCTCCTCTGCCTGACTCCGCGCAGGCTATTGGGCTCTTCATTGCGTTCTTGAAACAAATAAGCGTTCCTGCTTCCTTGGGACCACCTTTATAGAAAAGCCTAATCCCATTAATGGTTTCTGATAATTGACTCTATATTTGCAAGGGGAACTTTGAAGCCTGTGAATGGTTGTAAACTGCATTTAATGAAAGGAGCTTTAAACAGTCTTTGGTGCAAATTATGTAGCTTCCTAATAATAACTCACATTCTGTTAACATAGACTGATGACTGATCAATTGATGATTGACATAATGTGTATGGAATTTTGTTTTCAGTGGAAAGGTTTTTCTTGGCAGTTGGTGCTAAAATTAAAATCGGATAAGGAGGAGGTTTTTAGAAGTAGTATGTAGTGTGTGTTTTGTCTCCATACTCATTTAGAATTGTAAGAATTTAGATTTGGAAAGCTCATAGAGCAAGAATTTTCGAATTCTGATTTGACTGTGTCGGGGGAACAGGTGGGATCTCCCTCTGCCCTTTTCCTTAAGGTTCTTATGGCTGGCCAAATAATTAACAAGACAGGTTAGCAGGAGAAAATAATACCAAGTTTAATAACATGTATACATGGGAGAAAGCAGGGACACTGTTTCTCAACACAATAGCAGAAATTCTCGTCTTAAATACCATGTTCAGCCAACAACAAAGGAGGATGTTGGGGGTGGGGGAGTCAGTTACAGGAGATTACCACTAAAGCAGAGTAAACAAGAGTAAGGTTATTATGCAGATTTAAGGCCTCACTTTTCACATTGATAAGCCTCTAGAAATGAGGCCATCCCCCCCTCTTCCCAAAACAGAGAGGGAGATACCTTTACAAATGGAGATTTCCCTTATAAATGTAAATGATTGTCTGGCAACTTCTCGCAGGGCCATCCAGAGAAGGTGGCCAGAGAGACAGAACTTCCGATAAGATGGGCTTGTTGGTGCCTTTCCTATTGTAACATTTATCCTACATTATCTTTACAGCCATCATGATAGATCTGTGCCAGGAAGGAGTTACTATGTCAAATTCTTTAGGCAGTTAGTGGGGGAGGTCAAATGTCCCTAGAGAAAACAACCAAGGTAAAGAGATAGATTTCAGGGTGGCCAAATCTTGATCTCCCACAACTGAGAGGGTGAAATGTTAAAAGGCCAAATACGGTAGGGTTTCATTTATATGATATTCTTGAAAAGATAAACCATAGGGAAAGACAACAGATCGTTAGTTGCCATTAGTTTTAATATTTAGTTAATCATTTAGTTTAATAGTTTAATTATTAGTTTTAATATTTCTGATGAAAAAATACCTTTTATTGATAGCATCCTAATTATACTTTTGGATGATACCAGAATTTAACAACCTATGAAATTCTGCAGGAGGAACAAATGACATGTTGGTTATTGGTGTCTTTGAAGTGTAAGTATTGTTGGTAATGAATCTAAATAAGCATTTTTGGATTGTGAACTACTGATTTTTTTACTAGATCGTGTTGGACATGGCATATTACAAGTTTCAAAATGCCCTTTAAATTACTGTAGCAGGCTGAAGCTATTAAATTGTAATGTAAGATCTTTATAGATGAAACAGGCAAAAATACAAAAAGCCATTTGTCTTTTTATCTTTGTTAAAAAATGAAGTAAATCTTACCATATACATGAATGACTTCTGGCTAGACAGACCTGAACTTGACAAGACGGACTCACTAGTATGGTGAATTTGTTTTGGAATGTTAAAGTGGGAGAGGACATATGTTTTTCCTGAGGGTGACCTAAGTCAATATGGTAGGTTTCGCTGTTTATATGCTCTTTCTGAGTTACGATCTTGATTAAACAGCTTGTGATAGACGTACCAAGAAATTTGGGCCATTTTATGTATCAATATTTTTTTTTTAATAATTTTATTTATTTTTCCCCCAAAGCCCCAGTAGATAGTTGTATGTCATAGCTGCACATCCTTCTATTTGCTGTATGTGGGACACGGCCTCAAGTATGGCCAGAGAAGCGATGCGTCAGTGCGCGCCCGGGATCCGAACCCAGGCCGCCAGCAGCAGAGTGCGCGCACTTAACCGCTAAGCCACGGGGCCGGCCCTATGTATCAATATTTTAAGATATCCTATTTCCCTGATAGTTTCTAATTTCAGAGTGTCTGGGAAAAACAGTTTCTGAACATAAGTACTTTGGAATATAATTTTTGATTGTTGACTTATTGAAGCATAGAATAGTGGAGTTGGAAATAATTTTAGTGGTTGTAGAACCTAACCTCTTCATTTTCCAGTAAATGAAAAGTGAGGTTTCTCAAGTTAAGTCATCCATAGTCTGACTGCTACTTAGTGGCAGAGTTGGAACTATATGCTCAGATGCTTGTCTCCAGATTCCTAGTACAGTGTTGTCTGTGCTACGTACTATTAAGTAGACAAACCAGTGATTTACCTTCCCAGATCATATATGTAGCCAGCAGGGTTGATTCTTTCCCATATGCATTTTTTCCTTTCTTTTTTAAATAACTACTAACCACAATTAATTCATTCCCATACCATGTTTAATAACTATACTTGTGTGTGTCTCCTTGAGCACATGTGGATTCCCTAGAATGGACACCTGCCTGTGAGTGGATTGCTGGGCCAGAGGCTGATGTGCATCTGCAACTTGATGAGCTGCAGCCAAATCATCCTCTGAAGTTTTAACAATTTCCATTCTCGCCAACAGTGTCTGAGTCATCCTTTCCCTGGGAATTGTCAGGTCAGCATTGTCAGATTTTTAAAGTTTTGCCAATCTGATGACTGAGAAATGATGTATTTGTTTTCCTCTTTGTACAACTGTTTTGACAAATGCATAGAGCTGTGCCACTACCAAAATTGAGATACAGAAAAGTTCCAGCACCCAGAACTCCCTTCAGCTGCTCTTTTGTAGTCCACTCTTCCCCCACCCTTAACTCCTGGCAACTAATGATCTGTTGTCTTTCCCTATGGTTTGTCTTTTCTAGAATATCATATAAATGGAATCCTACAGTATTTGGCCTTTTGAGTCTGGATTCTTTCATGCAGCACAATACATTCACTTTAGTGTTCATCCATGTTGTTCCCTCTATCAGCAGTTCCTTCTGTTTTATTGGTGAATGTAGTATCTATTGTGTGAATGTACCACAGTTTATCCATCCAGCAGTTGAAGGACATTTGAGTTATTTTCAGTTTTGTCTTTTTTGACTATGAATAAAGCTGCTATAAATCTTTGCAAACAAGTTTTTGTGTGAACGTTAGTCTTCTTCTCTTGGGTAAGCACCTGGAAGTGGAATTGCTGGGTCACATGGTATGTGTATGTTTAACTTTATTTTAAAAACTGTTTGTGGTAGCAAAGTCATGGCCCACAAAGATGTCCTAATCCCTGGAACCTGGGAATACATTAGTTTACTTGGCAAAGGTGAATTAAGTTTGCAGATGGAATTTAAGTTGCTAATCAACTGACTTTAAAATAGGGAGATGAGCCTGGATTATCCAGGTGGGCCCAGTGCATCACAAAGACCCTTAAAAGGGAAAGAACAGCAGGCGAGTAGAAAAAAGTGCAACAAGGGAAGCAGGGCCAGAGAGATGCCCAGTTCTTGCTCTTGAGGGTGGAGGAGGGGGGCCATAGGCTAAGGAATGTGGTTATCTCTAGAAGCTTGAAAAGGCTGGGAAATGGATTAACCTTTAGAGTCCCCCCAAGAGAACGTAGCTCTGCCAACATTTTGATTTTAGTCCAAGGAGACCCGTGTCAGACTGTTAACCTACAGAACTGTAAAACAAATCTGAGCTGTTTTAAGCCATGAAATTTGTGCTAATTTGTTACAGCAGCATAACAAACTCCACTTGAAAGCTGTTTTACAAAGAGGCTGAACCACTTTGTGTTCCTACCAGCAATGTAGGAGTGTTCCAGTGACTTTCCATCCTCATTAACACTTGGTATGGTCAACATCTTTAATTTTAGACATTCTAATATGTACATAGCAGTATCTCAATGTGGTTTTCATGTGCATTTTTCTCATGATTAATGACGTTGAACATCTTTTCATGTGCTTATTTGCCATCTGTTTATCTTCTTTGGTGAAGTGTCCAATTCTGTGCCCATTTTAAACTTGGATTTTTTTATTGCTGAGTTTTGAGAGTTCTTTATAGTCCTGTCAGATATGTGATTTGCAAAGGTCTTCTCCCAGTCTGTGGCTTGCCTTCTCCATCCTCTCACCAGTGTCTTTGGAAGGTCTGTGTAACATAACTCGAGAGGCTCCACGTGACCTTGTCTTCCTTCGTTGGGAAACAGTGAGGTTGGAGCACCTGAGTCCTATCAGACGTTGATCAGAGTTGGGGCTGGGTCTCACTTTTAGTAAACCCAGCCCTTCCGCTTTCCCCTGTTCCTGTTTGCTCTGCTCCCCTCCCCCGCACAGGCGTCTGGTTCTAAGTCTGGTAGATCTCTGTCTCCTCGGGTTTGGGAGCCCACAGAAAATACAGCTACGCCCTTCAGACATTTCAGTACAGCTCTGCAGCCTCCTACCTTACATCGCTTCACAATATGGCAAATTCCCTGAAGGTCAGACTAGCAGTATGTTTGACTTAGGCCACTTCCACCACTTCTGGAGGTTTCACTTTGCTTTATGGAAGCTTTTGGCCTAGTTCCCCAGATTCCTGTGTGGCACCAAAACTTAGCACAGGTGCTGTGAGGAAGAGCAGTTGTGTGTCTGAAAGCCCTCAGGTTTCCTCTGCCACACCAATCCTGCAGAATCACTACAAATTTGGCTAGTTTCTCTTTTCCCTAGCCGAGACTCGGGCTGAGCAAGCCAGATCCTCGGCAAGCACCCTGAATCAGAAAATGCCTGCAGGAGAAAGAAAGATAAAAATCCTTGCTCACATAAAAGTGTTTTTCTTCTTTCTGGAATTTTAGTTGGTTGGTTCTGAAGCTCTCTGATGCTCTAAAAATATATCTATAATTTATCTGGCTGTGTCCAGTTTTGCAGCAAGTGTGCTTTCCTGTCTTAGTCTACTCTAAAACAGAGGTTCCCTTGTCATTAGTTTTTAACTCCATTAGTTATACACTGTCAATATTATTATTGTTTGGTAAAGTCATGCTTTCAATGATTTATTCAGATGTTTACCCTTTTTTATCCTGATGATCCATTTTTACATCTTAGCATTTCTTCTATCAATTTTTTGTTAAAGTACATTCATTTTACTTTTTATTTTTTTTCCTTGAGTAATATTAGCTCTGTGCTAACATCTGTGCCAATCTTCCTCTATTTTGATGTGTGTCACCACCGTGGCATGGCTGATGTGTGGTGTAGGTCCACGCCTAGGCTCTGAACCCATGAACCCAGGCCTTGGAAGCAGAGCGTGCTGAACTTAAACCTCTACACTGGGTGGCTGGCCCCCTTAAAGTACATTCATTAGAAGTTCCTTAATGAGCATTTGTTGGTGGTAATACTCTTAGTAAATGTTTGCATAAAAATATCTTTAATTCACCCCAGTTCTTGAGATATGGTTTGATTGGGTATACACTGAAAGTTATTTTCTCTCTGTACCTTGAAGATTTAATCCAACTCTCTCTTGCCTTCCATTGTTAAGAAATGTATCATAGGTCTAAATGTAAGTCT
This sequence comes from Diceros bicornis minor, assembly GCF_020826845.1. Taxonomy (NCBI): domain Eukaryota; kingdom Metazoa; phylum Chordata; class Mammalia; order Perissodactyla; family Rhinocerotidae; genus Diceros; species Diceros bicornis. The sequence goes on along the minus strand of NC_080763.1, from coordinate 1,907,542 downwards.
CTGTAAGTGTTCTGTCCCTCTGTGGGGCTTTGAATATCTTCTTTTGTATTTGGTGTTCTTTGGTTTCCCTGGATGGATCTGACTCTAGATTTTTTTTTTAAACTATGCTTGAGATGTGTTCACCTGCCTGAATCTAGAATAGAAGTCTTTTATTAATTCTGGAAATTTCTTTTTTGTGTGTGTGAGGAAGATTAGCCCTGAGCTAACATCCATGCTAATCTTCCTCTTTTTGCTGAGGAAGACTGGCTCTGAGCTAACACCTATTGCCAATCCTCCTCCTTTTTTTGTTTCCCCCAAAGCCCCAGTAGATAGTTGTATTTCATAGTTGCACATCCTTCTAGTTGCTGTATGTGGGACACCACCTCAGCATGGCCAGAGAAGCAGTGCATTGGTGCTCACCTGAGATCCGAACCCGGGCCATCAGCAGTGGAGCGCGCGCACCTAACTGCTAAGCCCCGGAGCTGGCCCTGGAAATTTCTATTATGTCTGAATATTCCTTTAAATCATATATATATTTATATTATTTGTGAATAGCTTCTGTTGGACTATGAATGTCCTTTTTGTTGTGTCTTAGAGGAGGAGAGTTCAGTAGGGGAAGCTCACTCCGCCATGATGTTGATGTCACTCTCTTCTATATATTTATATTATTTAATTCAAGTATATGTACATATACTTATTTATACACATTCAATATATATTCATTATATATATAATATTTAATTCAATATATTATATTATTCAATATAATGATTTATATTATCCAAAAAATGTACATATCTTATTTCTATATATGATCCTGTACTTGACCAAACTCAAGCCAGGCTCCATTGAGCCCTCTTCTTGACTAGGCCTCAATCTTGTCCTATAATAACTACAGCCTCTCAGCACAAATGGTTTCACACCCCCACACGCATTATAAGACTTAAACACTGACACAGTTTCTAACAGCTCAAATCCACATCCCTAGGATGACCCCTGCCCCCTTAAAGAGTGTCGGCCTGAGAAAGCTCAAGGCAGCCAAAAGAATTGACTGTTTGTTCTGGCCAACACTCAATCATTGGCCTCTGACATCCCTTTCTTAGAGAATTTACCCAAAAGTGCTTACAACTGTGAATATTTCCTCTGTCCTTTTGAGTTGTATGTGTCTCTAATAACCAAGGAATGCATTTCTCAAGGTCCTGAGAGCCATTACTTGAGATGAGGACAGGGTGTCTGTCTCCCAGACTCTGTGAGAGGAGAAAAGTGAAACTTTGATCATTTCCAACCAGCAGACACAACTGGCCAGATTACACTGCACTGACCAACACTCTGTAACTTTTCCCTCCCTGACTCTACTGAGCCCCTGCTCACCCCTCTGCCTGCTCCCTCATTCTCCCTTTCAAATGCCCAGTCACCTCTGTACAAATCAAACTGAGTTCAGTTCATCCTGTTCCCTCTTCCCTATTGCAGTGGTATATTACTGATTAAAATCTGTCCTGACCACTTTCACTAGAGCCTGGTTTTGCATATATTCTACATTTAACACACGTATAGATAATCTCAGGCATATGCATATATATGCATATACCAACATAACCATGGGCGCTCCAGGACCAGTTCAACTGACCCCATCTTATCAACAGATTAGTTAAGAGTTTTCTTTCAGGAACTGAGACCCCTAGTCCAGTTCAGGCCAGTTGACACCACCAACCCATCAGCTACACCTGCGCAAATGCTCGATAAATGACATTTTTGACATCAAGGAGCTAAAAGCTCCATCTTCAGATCATTGTAACACTGCCAATTTCTGAACACACATCCGATGAAGAGCCACAAAGCTTGACTTTGCTTGTGCAGATCATCAATTACCTCACTTCTCCTTACTTCCAATCATGTACCTCCACATGTCAGACCGCCCTGCCCTTCATCCCATAAATTGTGCCCCAAGCCCTGGATCGGGGAGACAGATCTGAGACAGACACATGGCCCCTGTCTCCTTGCAGATAAATCTCACAAAAATAAAGCTACAATTCTTTTCCCAAAAGCTGATGCCAGAATAACTGGTTTTTTAAATGTGCATTGGGCAAGAGAACCCCAATATTGTGCAGTAACATCAATACATATATATATACACTTAATGGATGTTTTATCTTCTTTTTTTTTTTCCTTTGCTGAGGAGGATTCACCCTGAGCTAACATCTGTGCCAGTCTTCCTCTATTTTGTATGTGAGTTGCCACCACAGCCTGGCCACTGATGAGTGGTGTAGGTCCACACCCAGGAATGGAGCCTGGGCTGCTGAAGTAGAGTTCTCTGAGCTTAACCACCAGGCCATGGGACCGGCCCATGTCTAATTGTTTTGAAGATGTTACTATATATGCAATTGAAGTTTCACTATGATCTCTGCATTTCTTTGCTACTCCTTTAGTCCTTCACTTCAGTGTATGTGTTTCTTGCTCCATTTTTCATGCTAGAGGATTTTCTCAAATATCAAGTGGTCCTTGGCTACCTGTTCATATTTCTGTGATGGGAAGAAAACAGCTGAGTAGGATCTCTGTGGGCCTGATGGGGCCTGTGAATGTCTGGACTCAATGTTTCTTCAGGGGTGTTGAGTGTTGAACTAGTAACAGGCAAACAGCGTTAGTGCCCATGCTGATCTGTAACAACATACTTATTCCACACATTCCCACAATGACAGACATCCTCTGAACACATGGAAATGCTGACAACACAGCCACACACACATACACACTATTTGTAAATGACCATCAGCATTCAGACTGTAAACTACACCTGATAATGCACACTAATACTCAGAACATACACACAAACTCACACACTTACACACCACTCACTGTCTCAGAGCCCACAGTGACTTGAACTCTCTAAACAAACACAGACATCAACAAAACACACTTTCACATAGATGCCATAATAGCCGTGCACCCTGTGACCACACAGAATTGCTGAACACACACACATCCATACAACAAGGAGCATGGCTGTGCATGTGTGGGCTTGATCAGGAAGTTTTTCACACCTCAGCATCAACATGGACACCCCAGGGCGAGAGGGAGAGGCAGAGGGCACAGGGACAAAATGTGAGGAGCAGTCAGGAGGCACTTGCATAAAGCAAATATGATACCTGAAAAGCTGGTTGCTAAATGACATATGACTCAAGGGTAGGAGGACCCAAGAGGATCTGAAATGGTACAAAAGAAGTGACTGATACAAACCCATCCCAAGATATTTAAATGTAAGGAACAGTGATATTTTAAAAGGCACTGAGGAGAGTCCATCAAAGCTTAGATATAATTCCAAACAATGAATGACATGGAATTCTGGCCAAAGAACAGCCATTATTGCTGTTAAAATTCCTATTTAAATGTTTCTTATAAAATTATAGAAATACTCATTGAAAAATGACAAATGCTCTTTGGTTTAAAACATTTCAGGGTAAAATTACTGCAGCTTCCACTTTTATTGAGTAGCTTTCCTGGGGCAGCTAGAAAAGCTGTACAGTGTACACAGAACAGCTGTATGAAGGGTCTTAGAACATCCCGTGCAGAAAGGACTTGGGGGTCTACAATCTCTGAGATGTGGGAAGCAGAAGATTGTGAGCACCAGCTCTACGTGGCTTCTCTCTTAAGGCATTTGCTATTTCAACAGTGAGAGAAGAGATTCTGAGCAGAAAGAGGAGGAAAAATGAACTGAAATTTCATTCCAGCCAAGTCCAGTAACTTCTGCTTCCAGTTAGATGTGGTAAAGACAGAGCAACAATTAAACGTTGATTTAATAAATACTGTAAGTTTGAAAACACCAAAGGGATGTGGAAGCAAACAGGACTAGATGAAATAAAATTTCAAAAAGGAAAGTGCCTTTTTAGGTGAGACTGCCACACATGCCCTCACCCAGGGGAATTTGCTTAATCTGGACTCTGATAATCAGACCTGTCTTACCAGAAAACAATTGTAAATACAATCTGTCATAATTGATCTATGTTAGCTTTTTAATATCACAAGCTTTGTTTGGCTGTTAATTTTTATTGCCTCCACTAGAAGATTCTGTAAAGGGAAAGACATTGTATCATTTGCCACATGATCTCCAGAACATTCTTCAGTTGGGGCTGTATGACTTTTATAAATATGTGTTAATTGTTGGTTTCATGAATGCTATGGACTGAATGTCTACGTAATCCAATTTCATACGTTAAAATCTTAATCCCCGAAATGATTGTATTTGGAAGTGGGGCCTTTGGGAGTTAATTAGCTTAGATGAGGCCATGAGTGTGAAGCCCCCATGATGGGATTAGTGCCCTTATAGGGAGATGGAAGGCCAGAGCTCTCTCTGCTAGATGAGGGTAGAGCAAGATGCTGTCCTGCAAAACAGGAAGAGAGCTCTCACCAAAAACAAATCAGCTTGAACCTAGATCTTGAACATCCCAATCTTCAGAACTGTGAGGAATGCACTTCTGTTGTTAAAAGTGCCCAGTCTACAGATGGCCCGGTGGTGCAGTGGCTAAGTGTGGGTGCTCCGCTATGGTGGCCCAAGGGTTTGCAGGTTCAGATCCTGGGCACACACTGATGCACAGCTTGTCAAGCCATGCTCTGGCTGCGTCCCATATAAAAAGTAGAGGAAGATGGGCACAGATGTTAGCCCAGGGCCAATCTTCCTCAGCAAAAAAGAGGAGGATTAGCATCAGATGTTAGCTCAGGGCTGATGTTCCTCACACACACAAAAGGAACCCCAAAAGTGCCCGGTCTAGGGGCCTGCCCACAGCCTACTGGTTAAGTTCAGTGAGCTCCTCTTGGTAGCATGGGTTCAGTTCCTGGACACAGACCTATACCACTCATCAGCAGCCATGCTGTGGGGGTGACCCACACACAAAATAAAGGAAGACAGGCATGGATGTTAGCTCATGGTGAATCTTCCTCAGCAAAAAAAATAAATAAAGTACCCAGTCTATGGTATTTTCGTTACGACATCCCATACAGACTAGGACACTAAGTGTGTGAATAAGTTCGTTTAGATTGACGATCCTTCTTCTACATGACACATTATTGCCAATGATCCCTAAATTGGTGTGAGTCAAATTCCCCTTAAGGATCATAAAGACGTTAGGGCCCTTCTCCCTAGTTGTGCACATATTGCTACACATGAAAACATGTTGCATCATGTGTTTTATCGACACCTTAGTCTTACACCTCATCCCATTGGCCTTCAGCGAACTTCAGTGTTACAGCCAGTGCTTTGGGCAATAAAAGAAAGTCCCTGGACTGAAGAGGGGTCGGCATCCATCGTGCAGCTCCTGTCCTCTGCCCAGTCAGCTCCAGGGCAGGGTCAATTTACAAGATGGGCTTTCCTCCAGGCAGCTCTGTGTTTCTCCCAGCCTGTTCTCATTTAGGATGATCTCACCAGGAGCAATGAGTGTAAATTTGGAGGGAAGAGCTACAGAAGGCATCTGCCAGGGGAAATTCTTTGTGGTTACATGGTCTAGAATATGGACACCTGGCTGCTCTAAGGTGTCCTGAAAATGGAAACCTTCTCACGTCTGTAATATCCTTCCTTGTCCTCTTTCCCCTCCATCTCTCTGTTCTTGGTGGAAAAATTCCCTTGGCAACGACAATAAAAAAATGAAAGTAGGGAATGGCCCATATCCAGTCTCAGAATTCTGTGAAATTTTACTGCCTATCCCCAGTCTCCCAGGACTGACACCCTTTTTACTCTTTTAAGATTAGATTACATTTTAATCTCCTTTAATCAAAGTTTTCTCTCATCCTTGTTATGCATATACATGTTCTAATACATAATATTGAAAACATTATTTTTGGCCCTACAATTTCCAGATTCATTCATAGTTGTTTTCTGATGGATGCATGACTTTGTAATTATGTTTATAACTCCATTAACTATAGAAATTGACTAAATGATGAGTAGTAATGTACTAATACAGGAAAATGGCCCATTTTTATTCAACATAAAGTTTCATGTTTTCATCAAGACAAATACACGAATACTTAATTGTTCAGCAAAAACTCTTCCTGTGTACATGTAAGCAATTATAAATCTATTGAAGTTGGTTTACCTTGTCGATTATTCCTTATCTCTGAGTTGTGCATTCAGCATTTCCATGAACACTTTAGAGTCCTGCATCTTTATCCTACTATTTTAAATACTAGGTCATTGACAAAAGTCCACATTACTTGTTCTGTTGTGTGCTAATTGGTCCTTTGTAGGCTGTTTTCCTGGGTACGTGTTCCAGTGTGAACTCCAGCTGATGGCCTGGTGACACTGATGTAAATACTGTTGTCTCCACAGATCATGGGGCCAATGATGTGTGGTCCTTTACGGAGCCATATATAACCTAATACTTTTCATTCAATTAGTGTAAGGCATGTTATGGAAAGTAGATTGGGGACAATTAATAAAAGATGATTGATTATGAACATGCTGTTAGGGAGAAAAATTGAACCTCTGGCTATACAGGTTTACGTTTCATTCAATTAATCAGCCAGCCTAACAAACCCCGTTCATTGCCAGGGCTATATACATACATATATTAGATTAAGATTATATCATCTATTAGTTTAAATGTGCTTTTGTAACGTACTCCTTGTTTCTCTTGCCCTTTCTTACTGGGAGAAATACGGAATAGATAGAAACTGCCTGGATTACTCTGGTCTGAACTCAGATCACATAGGACTTGAATCATTCAACAAATGAGACATTAACAGTGGCTACACCACTGGGATTTCCTGATCCAACATCGCAGTCATACACCTTATTGTGGATATGGACTCTAGAATAGGATTGTGCTGTTATCCCGAGGCTAATTTGTTCTGTTGATCAATAGTTTGGATCAATAAGTGATGAAATATTTTGACTAGTTGGTCTCATCACTCAGAGGTTATTTTCTTCTCTGAGGTCACCCTAACCAAAATTGTTAGTCCATTTAAGATTTGTTATCCCTTGATTTGGCTTACCTTTTTTTTTTTTTTGAATTAATTGAAGCTCCACAGGGTCTTCTCATCTTATTTTGTCATTCTCGCCTCTTCAGGGAAAGGTCAATTTCACTGATTAAAAGTAAAAGAGAGTAAAACCCTCGAGTGACCGTTCATACAAGTCCTCATTTAGACAACAAATGATGATGCTGCCTTTGCAGGGTCCAGTCACTGCAGCCTTTACACCGTGTCACTGGGCAAGCAGTGCCTGTAACACCAGAAATGCCAGAGGAGATGCTTTTGGTAAACAGGTGGGGGTTGTGTTTGCCGAGTTTCTTTTACTTTTTTAAATCTTTCCTTGAATGCCTACCTGTGTTGGGTTAACAATTAATGTAATAAATAATTATTGGGTTGAATTTATTTTATTGTTAACTTTTGGTGATTATCTGTTGTGATATAAGATTATGCAAGGAGAAATAATTCTTGTTGCTTATAGTAACAGTACTACTTCTATGAATTAATAGATTAATGGCAGTATTAGATTAGGAGTTAGTTTCTGTGATTGAAATTAAGATAAGTATATTGTTGAACCTGAAGTCTTTCTTAATTGGTGTCTGAATTTAGGCCAACTAAGGTATTGTTTGTACTCCCCCTCTAAGGATGGTTGTAGCCTGTATCTAAAAGGCTGTACCTCTTTAGGGCTGGGTCTGGAGGAGGGAGGAGTCTGGACAAGTGTGGGGCTGGCTCTGGCCCAGAGGGATGAGCAAGAGACACAGGGCACCTGCTGCCACACACAGCCGCAGCAGACATCACCAATCAGTCACGACATGCTTGGCTGCAGAGCCCAGAGAGCCCCCAGTCCTCAACAAGTTGCACACGGAAGCCACTCCTGGGCAGAGCAGGGGACTGTGATGAACCCATTTGCCGACCCAGCTCCCCTAAGACGTGCTCCAGGCCTCCTTTCCCCACTTACTCCGCCAGCTCCTCACAGTCCTCGGGACTCAGGCTTTCAAGGCCCGCCAGCAGGCTGCTCCAGCACTTCTCCTTCCTTACCATCGCCTCCCCTCTCTGCTCCCACTCTAGTTCCAGGGCAAGTTACCTGTGGCTCCTGAGTGCTGCTCCTTGGCCTGGAAGGGCCTTCATTCACCCCATCCACCCTGTGCACTCCTACTTATCCTTCAAGACTCGACTCCAGTGATGCCTCCTCGGGAAGCCCTCCCTGACGCTCCATCTCCCCAGGCCTGCTCTGGGCCACCACTCTGCCTCCTGCCCACATCCATCACTGTCGAGAACCTTTCTGGGCCCCCTTGTCTGGTCTCCACATCCAGCCCAGCCCCTCAGGATGGGAGGAAATGCTTGGGCTCAGGACAATGGAGCAGATTCCTGGACTGTGGTGACACTGCCCACCCCAGGAGAGGTCATTCTTTGGGGCACTTCCAACTTGGACCCAATGCAGCTCAGGGGGAGCCAGGACACAGGGAGGCTGGCTCTGGGCCCAGCAGGTCACAGGGTCAGCCTAGGGAAAAGGCACAGGTGCCACACAGAGGGGCTCAGGACAAAACTCCAAGTCGACGATACCCTTGTTAAGGGCAGCAGGGTCCAAAGGCAGCTCCACAGGCCACAGGAGGTGCTGGCGAGCTTTTCCTCTGCTCAGAGAGTCCCAGGGCTGGATAGAAGGAACTCAGGAGGCCCATCTGAGGTGGAGGTCACCTCGAGGGCATGCAAGCAGAAGCTGAGGGTCCCAAACAAGTGGAATCTGAAGAGGTGACCCTCAAACTCCTTGCGGCTCTAACGTCTCCGAGTTGGAAGTCAGTCCCCTCAGTCACAGCCTCTAGCTGCCCCCTCACAGGGCTGTGCCTCTCAAACACGGCTCCCAAGGCGAGTGGAGGCTGAGGGTGAAGGCAACCTCCTACCCATGAGAACCGCTGTGATCACGGCCTCCCGCAAGGGGCCAAGGATGATGAGCAAGGGACAGAGGGACTGACTCACACGACTTCCCCTCAGATGAAGAACATGCTTGTGATTCACCAGGCCAATCAGTATCTGTCCTCATTCTCCAGTCCTCTCTCCCCAAATGGACCTGTCACTGTTTACTATGACATCCACAGACACAGCAAGGGCATCTGGGAAGAACCATGTGTACATCTGGAGAGAAGGGAACTGTGAAAACCAGTAATATCTGCATCTATTTGTGCAGATACCAACATCTACATACAGCTGTCATGTTCCTCCAGCAGCCCTAGAATACTCCGCAATCACACGTGCCGGTTTTTGGCACAAGGTAGACAAACCAACTGGTGGTGTCCTCGAATGCCACCACTGCTGGGGCCTACCTTGAGGTTGGGGGGAGGCAGAGTGCCATGCCCCATCTCACAAAATTCTGGCTGGTGTCCAGGTGGGTCTCATAGCCTTTGATGATCACCCACTCCATGGCTATGTTTTCCTGGATGCTCTCTGTCTCGTTTACTTCATTGTTCATTATCCTGTGGGGACAGAAAATAAGTCAGAGACAGGCTGCCCCCACCTCTCAGGGAGAAGGGAATGCCAGGCCTCTGGCCAGACCTAGGAAGAAGGCCTGGCACCCAGGATGCTCAGGTGGAGACTGTGGTCACGGATGGGGAAAGAGCATGCCTATTGAATACCTGCTGTGCTGGGCACTCTATGGGCATGCGCTCACATCACCCTTCTGACAGCCCAAGGAGACAGGTGTTCTTATTTCAGAGAGAAGGAAATAGAGATTAATAGCTAGAAAGCAGGTCTGATCTAAAAGTCTGGACCACGTGGAACAGAGACGGCAAAACTGAGAGGAGGACGGGAGTACAGGAAAAAACTTTTCTTCATTACTCTGTCCCCCACACCACTACTGGTCTTATCTCCATCCATCGAACTCTACCCACCCATCCTGCCTCAGGGCCTTTGCAGTTACTCTTTCCACCCCTCCCCCAATGCACTTTATACAGTTGCTTCCTTAATGTTCAGGCCCTGGAATGTCGTAGTTTTGGAGCACCTGGCAATCGTGCTGGCTCATGGAAAGACTGACTCCCGTAGGCTTCAGCACGTCTGGGGGGGAGCAGAACACACCTTGCCCCTTAATCTGAGAATAAGGACAACTTTCCTATTTGTCCTGTTCTGGCTGCCGCAACACTCCTCCTCCAGGTGGTGGCGCCATTTAACTGCTTTTTAAAAATAGCATTGGTGGGAAAAGAGGCCTGTGAGTTGCCAACTTTGCTAAGAGCCTTGGTGGGTTTTCAGGAGTCTTAGGATGTTAGTAATTTTGTGGGGAGGAGCGTCTGGAAATAGTACCCCACCTACTCCAAGAAAAGCACAAAACCTCTTATTTGTCTGCTGATGCCTCAAATTCTACAACCACGACCAGATCACCAAGAGGGCTGGTTAATGTGTGTGGTAGTAGACATTGTCCAATTTAACCCTCCCAGCAATGAGAGATGACACTGGTCGAGCTGGATCCGTGATTAATGAACTCAGCATGACGAGCAATTACTAGACCCCTCTGACCCTCAGTTTGCTTACCTGTAGAAGGTCATAGTGAGGATGGAAGAGAACGCTGATGGTGCTCAGGGCAAGCTACCCCAGGAAGCACCACTCTGGTATGCGGATTATTTCGAGCTGAAGACAATAAGGACTCAGAGAACTCAGGAAGAATATTTGAGTTTCCCCTCCCAAACTGCCTAAAGAATTTAAAACAAAACATCTGTTTCAGGAAGGAGTTATTATCATGACTGCTATAAAGATAATGTAGGATAGAGGTTACAATAGAAAAGGCACCAACAAGCCCATCTTATCGTAAGTTCTGTCTCTCTGGCCACATTCTCTGGATGGCCCTGCGAGGAGTTGCCAGACAATCATTTACAAGGGAAGTCTCCATTTGTAAAGGTATCTCCCTCTCTGTATTGGGAAGAGGGAGGATGACATCATTTCTAGAAACTTATCAATGTGGAAGGTGAGGCCTTAAAACTGCATAATAAACCTTACTCTTTTTACAGTGCTTTAGTGATAATCTCCTGTAACTGACACCCCCACCCCCAACATCCTCCTTGTCTTTGGTTGAACATGGTATTTAAGACAAGAATTTCTGCTATTGTGTTGAGAAACGCAGTGTCCCTGTTTTCTCCCATGTATACATGTTATTAAACTTGGTATTATTTTCTCCTGCTAACCTGTCTTGTTAATTATTTGGCCAGCCTTAAGAACCTTAAGGAAAAGGGCAGAGGGAGATTCTCCCTCTTCCCCCGACAACGCATTTCACGTGCTGACCTCAGGCCCAGCACACACGGCAGGTGCTTGAATAAAGGGCAGTGATCACTGTTGCTATTATCACTGGTTTCCAAGTTGTTATTATAAAACTATTATCATCCGTTGTTTTCTGGTTATCAGATTGGGGCATGGAGATGGGGTCTCTTCCTTAGGAGCCTCAGTCCGTCCCTCCCAGCAATGCTCTCAGCAACCCAGGCCCTAGCCCTCTTCTTGGGAGGCACCTTTCAAAGATATGCTAGTTCCCTGGATATGGACTCATATTTGGAAGTTAGCAAAAGTAAGCAGAGCCATTTCTTTTGAAGAGGGTGGGGATTTTGCTGAGGAGGGCTGTATTTGCTACAAACAAGGGGGCAATCCCAGAGTAGCAACACTAGTTTCACTGTTAGACAAGTGCCAGCTGCAGCTGCTCAGGACTCCTGCCAGCCCCGGCTGGGCTTTGTGCTGAGAGCCACACCGTCCACGCAGCTAGGGAGGAGTTCCCTGGGCCGCAGGCTCCCAGGGGAACTGGAAGTGACGACCTGGATTACATTGAGCCCAAGAGATGAGGTTCAGGAGAAAAAGCGGGACAAAGGCCAGAGGTAGGAGAGAGCCAGCTCCAGGGGAGGAGTGTTTCTGAGCACAGCCAGGGAGGGTTTGTTATCTGATGGCTTCCTGCTGGGCTGGGAGCTTTCCTCAGTCCCCGGAGGGAGAGAGGAGGATGAAAGGGCTGCTGTCAGGCCGATAGGAAAACTCTCTTCTGTGCCAGTAGGGCTGTGTTCAGGCCAGGTACAGGTGATCAGGTGGGACAAAGGACGAGTAGGCTTCGGGAAATGGGATCAGGATCTTAGAATAAATGCCTTGGCACCCATGTGCCTTCCTCACCCCTGCCCGCACCAGGACAGGGCATCCCGCAGGGATGAGGAGCCTCCCTGGTGTCCCAAGTCTTCTCCTTGGGGAAGTGTGCAGGATTTGGCTACTTGCGGCACTAGAGGACTTGGGTCCCCACCCCACAATGGTTTCTGTTAGTCTACAATCACGCTCTGATTACATCTGCTCCCTGAATGAACCTCCACTCCGGGGCCTGTGCCCTGCCCTGGTCCAGCCTGGTCCTCCCTCTGCCCAGCTGGGATCCGTGGCCCTACTGGCTGCCTCTTGCTGGACTCGGGAAGCCATTTAGGGCACTGAGTGGTTGGCAGAGCTGGGGACAGCACCTCACACGCTGCAGACCGACCGTCCTTTGCAGCTTCTGGCAGCCCATCACTGAGTACAAGGCTGCTCATCATCTCTTGGCCTCCATATGGTGCAGAGCCCAGGGCCTAGCTCCTGGTGCGCATCTCCTTCCTGCCTAAACTCACTCCTCTGGTTATCTCACCAGTCTTGTGACTATAATACCATCTCCGAGCTGATGGCTCCCGAATGGCTCGCTCCCTTACACTCCAGACTCAAATGCCCTCCTCCCTTCTTGTCCTCTCCATCACTGTTGTCCATCTTAAGTTCAACACGCCCCCAGTTAAGCTCCAATGAAACAAGAAAGATTCCCCCTCCACACCTGCCCCTCCTGCACCTTTCTCCATCCTGGTTAGCAGCAACTCTAACCTTCTGCTTGCTCAGCCAAAAACTCTGGAATCGCCCTTGACTCCCATCTTCTCTCTCCCCACATCTAATGCATCAAAAACTCCTGTTGGTTCCATCTTCAAAACACACCGCGAATCTGAACCTCCTGCTCACCTCCACTGCCACCACCTGGTGCAGGCCACCGTCAACTGCTGCCTGGGCTGTTGTAGGCGCCTCCTCCCTGGTCCCCCTGCTTCTGCCCCCACAGAGGAAGGTTTCCCCCTGGGCTTTGGAGACTGAAAGAGGGGCAGCGGAGGTGTCTTGACCAGAGGGCTGGGTCCTCTGACACTGGACAAGTCACGGGCTTGTCCACTCGTGACACTGCCTGCTGTTGACTGCAGTCTTGGACTCATGAAGGCCCATCACCCAGGCTCCCCTCTGGGGCTCCTATACCACAGGTTGTGAGACACTGACACTGGAGAACAGAGGAAGATGGCAGAGTGCCTGTGAGTCCCTGGGCCGATCCCCATCCTGGCAGATGGGCCCACGTGAGTGCCCAGGGCCCTTCCTCGAACCACAACTGTGCCAGGGACAGCACACCACCCACACCATCCCACCAACTGCCCCCTGGGCTTCAGCTGTGAACTCAGATTGCTCCTGGGACCCTGCTTCCAGGTGGGGCAGGCTGGGGGGTCCCCCAAACACCACCTCCTGGGATCCTAAACTGAACATGAGATTTACCATCTGGGGCTCAGCAAACTCCCGCTGGGGAGCATCCTCAGCCCTGGCCTGTCCACTGGCGGGGGCACCCGGGAGGCGAGCTCACCCAGACAACCCCCCCAGTTTAGCCCTGGCGTCGTCCAGGCTGTTGGCTGGATGTGCATGTGAAAAGTGGGCCAGGAGCTCGTGCAGTGTCAGAATGCGCCTGGGAATCTGCAGGAGGGAGAGGCAGGGGGAGAGGGACAGAGGCAAGGATGAGGAAGGAGAGAGACTGTGATGAAGCAAGTCAGAGAAAGCAGCAATGTAGAGAGGGAGAGAGAAAGCAGATGGAGGATGGTTCTCTGAACTCTCAGCACTCCCATGAGCAGGGCTGAGGACGGACACCCACAGCACTTCTGATCTCAGACTCTAATGTGGAGACTTTTCCAGGGTCTTGTCTAGGGCAAGAGCCCAGAGCTTGAGGCTCTAAGCCAGCAAGAGGAAGGACCTGGAGGTGGGCTCAGGACCAGGAGCTCCCCCTCGCCTTCCCACACTGCCTGCTCTGTGGAGCTGGACAGGCCTGCGGTCCGCTAGGTCAGGGGCTGGCTCTAACCCCATTCTCCAGGCAGCCCAGAGCTGGGGCCTGTTAGGGCTTGGGCTCTCCCGGCCATGGCCCCCTGGTGCCCCCAGGTGTGGCTTCCTCCCAGATGTGGCCCTCACTGTCATGGCCCCCAGTGGGCTCCCCATGCATTTGCCCTCAAGGACAGGGCTAAATGCCAGCTGGAACATGGGGTCAGTGAGGAAGGTCTCCAAAACTCTCTCCTTGCAGTCAGTTTGGCCTCATAGTGCTTCAGCAGCTTGTCAGTCACTGTTCTGCTTGCAGTTGGCCAGGGTCTGCAGGCTGTACTGCTGGCTGGATACTAGCTCCTGATAGAAATTGAACAGGGGCAGCAGGATGGCCAACAGGTCTGCTCGGTGAGATGCCCCACAAACCCTCGGTCACCCAGCCCCACCCACGGAGGTCAAGGCCAGGCTCAGACCTCCCACCCAGAGACCCCCTTGCCTTTGGGGATGACTCTGGCACCACTGCCCTATCCAGGGCCAGATAGGTGGCCCCAGGCATTGGGACCACATCAGAGTCACAGATCTTTATAGAGATGGGGCTCCGTCTACTCTGACACCTGTGTATTGGAAGGCCGGAGAGGGCTGTTGTGGGTGCTGTGGTGTGCCCCACTGCCTGAAGGGTCTGAAGGGCCACCCAGCTCCGGAATTTTGGGGGTTCAGCTGAGGCCTCTGTGGTAACTGAATTGCAGCTCCACATCCCCCTCAGCCCTGGCTCCCCCAAGAGGCCTCCCAGAGTGCCCCACCAGTGACAGAAGTGACCCATCCGTGGTCATAAGGTGAATCAGTAGCTGGCCTGGAACCAGCTCTCTTGAGTCCCCCATTCCAGGGCTTCTCCCCACATGACATGCCCTCTCGGGTCATGTCCCCTCAGCTCTCTGTCCCTTTATCTGTGTGTCCCTGTCCTTCCATGCCTCCCCAGGTTCAGCAAGGTGGGTCTGTTGCTGGCCCGCTCTGTCCCAACCTCCTGGATACACAATACCCTGCCTTCCAGCCCCTGAAAGCCCAGCCAATCTCCCCAAACCTGCCCTTCAATACTTGATTGGCAGGGATGAACCCACTGAAACCTCTGCTTATAAACTCCATTAAAAAAGAAATACGTGCTTCCTTTGCAATAAACTCTTAAGTGGGAGCTCTTACACTACCCAAGGGACAGCACCTTCAATGACGCAACTACAGGAAGTGCAGACCTTTTCCTTCTAGGGAGTCTTCTCATTGTGACCTTGGGGAAAAGCGGGGCTCTCTGACTTAGGAAAGTGAACAATAAAAGGGTCACACTCAGTGTGGGAGAGGAGCGATGCAGGGGTCCTGCTGTGCAGCCCTCGGGGCCATCAGGATGGTGCAGCCAGCTCGGAGAGCAGTGACGCAGGGTGGACGGAGTGGGAGCCTTGACCGTGCTTTTACCTTTTCTTTGTCATTCTACTTTTGGAAACCTGTCCCAAGGAGACGCTCTCTCATATGAACATTTCAGATGCAGAGATGAGTGTTTCTAGTGGTTGCGACAACTGTAAGAGCCAATGATGGGAGATGGCTGCATGGATGAGGGCATGCTCACAGGTACTGAAGCATCATACAGCCATCAAAAAGCATGTGCTAATCTTAAGTAAAAAAAAAAACACATCAATATTCAAATTCAATATTCATATGTGTGACATTATATAAATCAAATGGGGGGGGAATCCCAAGATCTGTGTATAGAAAAAAGTTTGAGGAAACACATCAATGTGTTTACAGTGGTTATCTTTGAGAAGGAGAACTATGGTTGATATAGCTTTTAACATTTTCTGCTTTTCTAGATAGTCGAATTTTCTCAAATGTGTACATATATATTATTTTTAAAAGGGAAAATAGATAAGAAACTAAAAATATCTCTTCCTAGAAAAACAGCTTTTGCCAACTTGTCTTTCCTCTTCTGCTCCATCTGAGGGATTATGTGAGTTTTTAAGGGGCTACTGTTACAGTCGGGGAGGATGGAAGTGCCGCCAGCCTGCAGGAGTGGGCCTTGGAGAGGGACTTCTCAGGTGGTGGCTGGGGAACTCTGCCAGGGCTGGCTGCTCACCCAGGCCCCAGTGGGCCAGCTGGAGATGCAGGTCTTCAGGCCTTGGTAAAGATGTGGTGCAAACACACGATGGCCTCACTGACAGAGGAAGCACAGTGTAAGCTCCGGCCATGGAGTTCCTGCCCCTCAAAGGGCCTCTGCCCCCAAGTCCCAGCAGAGCTGAGGGGCCCAGGGAGAGGGCAGGGGCTGCCACCGTCCGTGGGACTCTAGCAGCAAACACCTTTCTCAAGTGACACCTTATGTGAAAACCTCATCAGAAGGATAGACTATGTAACTTGTGGGGCCCAGTGCAGAGCAAATATGCAGGATCCCTTCTTTAAAAAATGACAAAATTTCAAGATGGTGACAGCAGAGCTCTACACCAAACACAGGCTTTTCTAAATATGGGTCACACTCCCCAGAAGCCGGCAGAGGATGGGAGCTGCTCTCGCTGCCAGCCTTCCTGGAACCCTCAGTGCCCACCTGCTGGGGTGACCCTAAAGGATCTTAGAGGAACTCAGGGCTCTAGAGAATTCAGAGGAAATGCCACTGATGATGTGAAAAAGAGCTAAGGCTTGAGACCCACTCAGAGCAGGCTCAAATCCGCCTTATGCTGCTTCTCAGCTGTGTGACCTCCAGCAAGATGCCTAACATCTCTTAACTTCAGGTCTTTCCTGGAGAATCTGAAGGTGAAATGAGGTCACTCCTGCAAGTAATGGGACAATTTGAGGGCCTGATGCAGAGAAGGTGCTCAGTAAATGCTAGCTCTCCACAACCCCATTTTGAGGGAAAACAGAAAAGCAAAAACACCCAGATTTTCCCATGCAAGTGCCCTGTCACCACCTAAAGAGCACTGGGGAACATGCCTTCTCACTAGCAGCTTAGCACCAGGCTGAGTAATGGCCTTCTGAACACCCCTGGCAGCCACATTTGCTGTGGCTCCCCTCCCAGCATCCTCCTCCCCACCCATGCTCCCCAGCCAGCCAGCTCCAGAACACAGCCTGAGTCTCCTCTCCAGGGTGAGCTGTAAGGATGCCAGAGAGACTTCTGCTACTTCCTGCAGCCCCCTGCCCTCCCAACTGTTCCTCCTCTGCCTCTGCTCATCACCCCCATCTCCTACCACCCTGGAGAACTGAGAACTTCCCCAGTGTGTCTGGGGTTTGAGCTGAACAGCAGAGGGGATGCCATAGGGACTCTGTCATACACCCCATTTGTGGACAGGAAAACAGGCCCAGATAGAAAGTGTGAAGCCCCCCGGGAGCCAGGGCAGCCCCAGCCTAGGAGCCTGTCCTCATCTCCCTGCCGTGGTCTCTGTCTTTCTCTGCCACATCAGATGCCCCTCCCTGGTCCCATTGTCCACGTGTGCTCTCTGCTCCCTCCTCTGTGATGACCCAGCACTTTGGCTGTTGGAGGCCCCTGGTGTTGTCCTCCTCGGGGATGTGTCACAGGGGGCTGTCCCCTCTCCCAGCAGTGTGTTGCCTGAGGGCAAACCCCCACCCTGGGGTCTCACTCCCTCAGTACAACAAGAGCAGGAGTGGAAGGTGCTGAATGGGTGCAGAGACATCCCTGAGCTGTGTGGCAGACGTTCAAAGATAGTAGCTAAGGAAATCACAAACACGCCACAGAGCCAGCTCTGCTCCCTTTTCAGGGCACGTGGCTTTGTCCCCTCAAGGCCACTTGCTGAACCGCAGGATGAATGGGCTCTGACAATTGAGTGAATGGAGCACTTTGAAAGCAAAATGGGACAGTTACCCGCTCTCCACTTCTGGGTTGCTAAAACTGCCCCGGCCTGTGCTTGAAGAGCGGCTGAAAATATCTAATGGAGAAATATGCATTGCTGATGCAGGCTTTTCTATTTTTTCGATTCTCTGAGACCCTTGGCACATGAAAAAATGGCTGTTCTTGGATCTGAACTCTAAAGAGCTAAGGGACTCACACACAGGCTCGTGGAGAGCTCAGAGACACGTGAATACCCAGTCAGCACCCTAACTGTCCTGATGTCAGCACCCTTACTGTCCTGATGTCATCACCCTAATGCCAGTCTGCTGTCTTTGCCAGTTCTGGTATCTGCACGTGGTATCCTTTTCTCTTTAGGCTAGAGGGATGTGTGTGTGTGTGTGTGTGTGTGTGTGTGTGTGTGTAAGACTAGTCTGTATGTAAAACTGATGGCGCCCTTCTCAGATACGTCTACAAGACATCTACTCCCCAGGGACAAGAGCAAAAACCAGATGCCATCAGGTCAGGCACTCTGCTCCCTGCATAGGCAACACTGGCAGTCTGGGAATCTGATTTAAGGATCGGGCCAGGTTGGCAAAGCTCTGGAAAGCTGTGAGCCTGGGGACCCTGCAGAAGCCTTGGACCATGGCCCAACCCTGCTACAAACCAGTGTCAGGATGGTGGCAGGAGCCCCAGCCCCACTGAGATCGCAGAGGCCTCCTTTCCCTTATCCTGCAGGTCCCTTCTGGGGATGCATTTGCTTTGGATCTGGGTTTGCTTGGTTGACATCAGGGCCTGCTCAGCTGACCCTTCTCAACGATGTCCATGGAGAGTTTGGAATTTGGCTTACACCCCAACTCGCCAGCTAGAGTCCAGCTCTGTCTGCCCAACTGGGTCAATGCCTGGTGTCTCAGCTGAGCCCTGCCCACTTTCCACCCCACAGTCTGACCTTCTTGGCCCATCAGAGGCAAACCCTCATTTGTCACACTCCTTAGCAGCACTGCTCATCGGCTCCTGCCACACCCCAGTCCCCTCTCTGGAGACAGTGTCTTTAATCCAGAATGCATTTAGTCAGTGCAGTCATTGGTGGAGGAATTAGTCCTGGGTTTTCTCTCTTTTGTTAGCAAAGTTTTGCTAAAGATCTTTGTACTTCTTGCTTTTCAAACAGCTGCCACACAACTCAGTTCTCTCTCCTTCCTCCATTCCCTCTGGCCTCTTGCAAGCCTAAGAGATGCCCATCTCTGTCTCCCTTTGTGCCAATGCTGTCAGCATGTCCTGATGGAGTCTCTGTGGTGGGCACCATGCTGGGCACGGGTGAGACACAGCCAAAGGTGGATAAGTCAGATCCCTTCCCTGGAGGAGCTTCCAGCCTAAGAAGAGGGTCAGATACCCACAGAGGTAACTGATACTCCAACAAGGTGCACAACTCCTGCAGTGGGAGGGTCTCACCATGGAAGCCACAAGCGCTACCCAGAGGTTTTGCAGGACAAAACAGGAGCCCAACTGCGCTGGCCCCGTGGTGTAGCAGTTAAGTGCACGAGCTCCGCTGCTGGCGGCCCGGGTTCGGATCCCGGGCCTGCACCGATGCACCTCATGTCAGGCCATGTTGTGGTGTCATCCCATATAAAAGTGGAGGAACATGGGCACAGATGTTAACCCAGGGCCAGTCTTCCTCAGCAAAAAGAGGAGGATTGGCATGGATTTTAGCTCAGGGCTTATCTTCCTCACAAAGAAAAAAAGGAGCCCAGCAAGTGTGTTATAGAATGGAAGGAATTGGAGCAGAGGGGATGGTGTGAACAAAGATGCAGAGTATGACAGGGTGTTGAGTGCAGGACAGCAGGGTTGGGGATGGCAGGAGGAACATGGGAAATAGGATTCAAGGCACAGAGTGGGCCCTGCAGAGGGGCTGACTGGGGAGGGGTCAAGGCGGCCCTCTCCATGTCAAAGTTGGTTTGCAAACCTGATTCCATGGCTACAGTTTTACCTTAAACCCTGAACTAAAGATCTCTGCAGTTACTTGCAGAGTCAGGCTTGCAGGATTCTGAGTGCTACCAAGTCAGTAAAATATCACCACCATCTCTAAACTCCTACCCTGCCCTTTAGAGCTGCCTGAGCCATCCAAACTTACTTCCAATCATAAATGGGAGAAAAATAACTATTAAAACAATGAAATGGTGCCAAACTGAAGATTCTAGAGGAGGGGAGGATTCTTCTCAGAGGAGGATGCTCCCTTTGTTTTAGATGGTCCTTGGAGCTTTTTGGTTACAAAAGATAAGGCCCAAGAGGGCTGTTTAGATGGAAAAGAAGAGACTAAGCAGAGCTGGATAGTTTTGCTTAATAAATTTTGTGCAGACTTTTGTTTGAGTATGCTCTCCCGTTACCTCTAGGGAGACATGGCTGTGGGGGGGGTTTCCAGGGATGGAGAGTATACATGGAGTAGAGACAGGGCCAATGTCCTTGATGTGTGACCTGTCCACAGCCCGCTTAGAAGGGCCTAATGCCTGGTTTCAGGCTCTGTTGTTGTTGCCTTGAAATTCTTAAGAGCCTTGCATTTTCATTTTGCACTGGACCCAGCAAAGTATTTAGCTGGTCCTGAAGAAAGTGTAGACAAGGGTATATTGGTAAAGGATTAATGACCAGCTCTCTAAAAAAAAAACTCTGACTGGTAGCACTGGCTGATTTCCATGGTGTAAACATTCCAACCTTGGCCCATTTTAAGCTACCAAAGGGCGAATAACAAGCTTGAAAGAGTCTTGAAAATTTCACAACAAACTTGCAAATTGGTATAAGCCAGCTCCAACACATCACTGGACGGGGGCGAGGGTCTTGGCAGATAAAGAGATTATGAACACCCCCACCACCAACAAAATGGCGTTGGAAACATGTGGAGAGAGGCCAGTGTGAGGAGAGGAGGTCAGCAAGAAATCCGTGTAGCAGGAAAGGCTGAGTGACAGAAGGGCAAGGATGTCTTCTATTCACCTTTAAGCCATTTTCTGTTTCAGTACTGCAAACACCTTCTACTGTATCTAAGCCTTTCAGAAAGTCTGGTCTATACTTGGCTGGTGTCAGGGGCTTGGGGACTGAAAGAGGAGCCAGTTGGGTGTCATTAGGTCTTTCCTGGATACTCTGGTTGTCCTGCTGGGACAGGGCAGGACTGTACTTCCCAAGCCCCTGAAGTTGAGTGTGTTCAAGTGACTCACTTTGTCCAATGAAATGTGAGCAGTGCTGTCAGGCACCATTTGCCACGTTGCTTCCCCTACCATGGGACTGGTGAATTTCCTGATTGTGGGAGACCCATCAGCCTGTGACCCTGACTCTGAGTGAGAATGTTGTGGAGCGGAACCCATAATGGACACACAGTGTGAGAGAAAAAGCAATCTTTGTTGTTTTAAGCCACTGAGACTTGGAGGCTGTTTGTAATTGCAGCAGAATCTAGCTCCACCTGATGGACACAAGGAGTGCCCATACGGGGGTAAGGAGCAGTCAAGACCGAGTGAAGACAGCCACTGTGAGAAGTGATACAAGAAGCCAGGAGAGCAGAATTAGAAGCCAGACGTGGCCATGAAAATGGAAGACCCTGAAAATCCTCAGGAATAAGTGGGATGGGGCTTGAGGAATTTTTCTGGCTATCAGGTGGACCATGAGAGCTTGAGGTCATCCAGGTGACACAGTGGTTCCCGAACATGCACCTTTTATCTGGCCCGTCTCCCCAGCAAGGAAGGAATAAGTTGTGGGGCAGGCACAGGCCAAGCATCTACAGCCAGGAGACCCAAGGTTAAGCCTGGATTCTAGCACTGGAAGTGACCTTGGAGTGACCTTGGATAAGTCCTCCCTCTTCTGTGGACCTCTGAGTTCTCAGATCCCTCCCAGCTCTGACTTTCTAAGACACTCTGTCTTTGTCACGGGCGTCACTCATCACTTACTTGGCTTCTCAGTGCCTCCTGCCTACCTGATGGCCTACTTCCTGGGAAATGGGCTCTGTTTCACCCTCCTAAAGCCCCTCCAGAGCACACAGGTGTCCTCTGCCCTGCAGGATGTGGATGTGTGTGTGTGAGTGAGAGTGAGTGAGAGTAAGAGAGAGTGAGAGACAGTGAGAGAGAGAGACTACAGCCAGAAGGCTTTACCAAGCTGATCTTTCAGTCTTCTTAAAGAAATCCTTTGCCCTGGAGAGTAATGCACTCAGTTGAAAACGTTGCTCCAAATTCCCACCAAACAGGCCTCTGCTGCCACACTGACAAACACACACACACACACACTCACACACACACTTTCACTCAAAACTGACCAGTTTTGTGCTCCCCAGCACCAGAGAGGGCCCTGCCTTTTGCACCCACCCCTTCTCTGGCCTACCAACCCCTGAAACCTTTCAAGGCCATATGCGACATGAACCCACACCTTCTTTGGCCATAAAATGACTCATTTTCTAGCTGGGTTCACACCACAAACTCTATTATGGCACCAATCACACTCTACCCCAATCAGACCTTAAGGGTAGAATCTTCCATCTCTTTACTGCGTGCCACAGAGCCTGATGCCCATTCATTCATCAAGCCCTTACAGAGTACCTACTATGTGTGAGGCAGAAGGGACAGAGTGATAAAGGACACCCCTGCTTTCAAGGAGGTCTCACCAGACCGGGTTGGGGACAGACACCCAAGGACCTGGCTCTGACATGGCATGCTGAGGGTGGGAAAGCCGTGGGAGCAGGGGGCAAGGAGAACATTCTGGGATGAGAGTCCCCAGGAGGAGGCATTCGAGCTTGGTAGGATCCCACCAGGCAGGGAAGCGTGGGGGTGGCAGGGGCACTCCAAACAGAAGCCCCAGCATGTGCAAAGGCCAAGATGTGCACAGCTCATGACCAGGGAGCACTGGCTGGATCCCCAAGTGATGAGGGAAGAGGAGCCTGGGGAAGAGGATGAGGCAGTGGTCAGCTGATCTTAGGCAGTTAGTGAATGAGTGAGTGAGTGAATGAATGACACCCGACACCCTTGATCATGAAGCCACTAACCTGATGCTGGTCCCTAGACCTATTCCCTGGTCCCTAACAAGGACTCAGCTTGGTTTCAGGGATATGTGTAGGGCTAGGATAGATCTCAGAGTGAACCAGATGGTTTAGACTCGGGACAAGCCCCCATCCCAGGAGTGACATGGGAAGAGGCTATGAGTAGAGTGGCAAGACTAGCAAGTAGACAAGGAGACGTGGGTTCTAGTGCTGGCTCTGCCACCTCCCAGCTGTGTGAGCTTGGGCAGATGACTTGAGTTCTCTTAGCCCCCTTCCTCATTCAATCCTATGATTATAGCTATGGGAACTGACTAAGGAAGCATGTCTGACAGTGCCTGGTGCAGGGTAGAGGAGGTGTGTGGAATCTGAAACTTTTGTTCAACCTCAAGTTCCGAGCTGACGTGACCATCAGTTCAGAGCTTGGCAGCGGCACCATAAGGTGGAATTGGCAACTTCAGATCTTTGAACATTCCAGGCAGAGCTGGCTTCAAAGTCATGTGATGGGGTCCTATGCTCAGAAGGCCCCATGCTTGGGGCTTCAAGTTCCGCAGTTGCAACCTTGTAGTTCTTAACCATTTCTCTTTTAATTTGTTTTCATGAGTAACATCTGATGGAACAATGGGGCACACCCCAGGGGCTTGGAGCCTCAGCCCCCATGTGTTCCTGCCTCCTGCTGCCTCACTGGGGTGGTCTCTCAGCTGCTTGCTCCACACACGTTGGCACCCCAGAACCCATGACCTCCTCTACCCTCTCTCTGGGAGCAAATGGGTCTAGTCAGCAAGGAAAACTCACATCCCTCCGTGAGTCACCCTCAACCCTCTTCAGGAGCCTCGGTGTAGGTGCAGTAAGAGTGGGTGCAGTGCAATCCCGATGGTGTCTCAGGGCAGGGTGAGGGACAATGCCTGGGCACTAGGTGGGTGACTCAGCAGGGACATCTTGCCCACCCCTCATCTAGGTACCAAGTGTATCATGGCACAGAGGTTAGAGGAGGTTGGAGGTTGAAATTGGGGGGGCGCCTGTCTGCCATGGGTGGGTTGGTGGGCTGTGAGAAGGGGAGGTCGACTTCCCCGACTCCACCCAGGGCCTTGCATTTTTCCCTTGCCTCAGACCCTACAAATCATGCAGCCGACCCTCGTTAGAATCTATGTTTCCATTTTCCCGTCCTCAGCTCAGAGTCCACGGTCCTCGTGTGACGTGGCCAAATGGCTCTGAGCATCTGGTGAACATGCTTGGATCTCTGGGGGACAAGAAGGCAGTGTCCTTCTTGAGGGGGGAGAGGCAATCAGATCATTCGGCGCTGGGGTAGACAGCTGGTGAGGGGCGTCTAAGGGACAGAGAGCCAGCGCCTCCCAAGCTTTAATGTAAATGGCAATCAACTGGGATGTTGTGAAAGTGCAGATTCTGATTCTGGAGGTCTGGGCAGGGCCTGAGATTCTGAATTCCTAACATGCTCTTGCTTCATGGACCACATTTTGAGTAGTGAAGTTCTAGAAGGCTTAACCTAGCAACAGCATGGCCTCCAGACCAATGAGCCTGGAGCCGGTGAGCCCCTGTAGGAGCTCTTATGACAGGCAGAGAGAACGACTGCTTGGAACTGAGCCAGGAGCCCACACTATGATGACCTACCAGGGACTCTGTGTCCCCGGACTCTTCAGCTGATAATGTGGGGATGCTTACTCAATGTGGTCATCAGCAGAGTAAATAAAAACTCGCCCATAAATAACCTCACTCAATCCTCACACCCTTGTCAGGCAAGTATAAAAAGGCTGTTTTATAGATGAAGGAATGGACGCATAGAGGATGGGGGGGGCGCACTCCAAGTTGCAACTGTCAAGTGGTAGATCTGAACTCAGATCTGACTAAGGCCCTTCCCACTCTGCCAGCATCACTAAATTTACTTTTGGAGACTGGCTTAGCTGTGGCTGGAAGCTGGTCCCCGCTGCCGGTCATGTGCCCCCCCGATCCTGCTGAAGCCTGGAGTGTGGGGTGTTGGGCCTGTGCCCTGGGCACCCTGGCCACCCTCTTCTGCACCCCTCGTCAGCAGTCACCTCTGCCTTCAGCCACTCGATATTGATCTCCCCATTCTCGATCTGCTGCCGTAGCTGCTTGGCCACTGTCTTCTCGTCTCCACGATCTGCAGCAGGTGCAGGTACTTCTGCATCAGCGCTTCGTGCTCCCTGGCCAGGGTCTGGGAGCTGTGGACAGACAGACGTGGTAAGACACTGCCTTCTTGTCCCCCAGAGATCCAAGCAGAAGTGGGGCTCCCCCACTGACTGCAATTGGAAGATCCTGACTCCCAGACATGTTGCACAGGGACTTGACCTGGCTGCTGTGCTGTTACCGACTGCTCTGGCCCCTTCTCCAACTCCTCTCTCACACTCTGACCTCTGGTTCCTCTAACTGATCCTGTTCTCTCCCCTCCCCCTCCAATCCACCCCCCCGGGCCTTTGTATAGGCTCGCTCTCTTGTTAGGGGTAATGCATCCAGTGACTTTAACTTAGAGTCAATGCTCAAATGGAACAACAAAGCCTGGATGACAGCACATCTGTTTAGTACATCGTTCACTGAATATTTTGAACTCATTGTTGAGACCTACTGCCCAGAGAAAGAGATTCCTTTCAAAATATGACTGCTCACTGGTAAGTGCTATGGTTGCCATGGAGAGACTGATGCTGGTGTGTGTCCCCCTCCACACACACACAGAAGTTAGCAAAAGTCTTATGACTCACATAATAGACGTCTCTGAGGAGAGCAGGGCCAAAATCACAAGCAGCTCTGAAATGGCTTGAGGGAGCAAGGAAAGAAACCAGGCCTGGGTTTTTATCGTGGTTGGAGGTTTTAAAGAAAAAATATTCAATGACACTTGTCAAAAATAGTAAGGCATATTTTATTCAGAACCACTGCAATATGTAGAGACCACTGTGATGGGATTCACAGTTGGGGAGAAATGAGATTGGGCTCGACTTTGAATGCAGCATGGGCAAGTGAGCATTCACGGCCAGGCAGCATGGTGGGGGTCAGGAGATGGAAAATTACTAAGAGAAAAAACAAGTGTTGGGGTTTCTAGCTAACCTGACCTAACAGGATTATTACCGAAGCCAGGCCAGAGTTATCAGACACCACCTGAGGGATGGTGGGGGACGTGGAGGAGCCCAAGCAGATCTCGAGGGTGATCAGATCTACGGGTGTGGGTTCTGCTTAAACTGACTTAGCAAGGTTCTTACTAAAACTGGATTTTACAAGGAAGTGCACAGACAAACCTAGGAAAAGGTTCAGGATCCTGACTAAAGTTTGGTCAAAGCAAGAAATCTTTGCCAGGGTTGAGACCAGGGCGAGAGTTCTGCACACATACAGGGGCTTGTGTGGTTGGATCCGAAGCCAATGCCAGAGAAGGGAGACTCTGGACTTGCTCTTCAGCTTGTCCAGGTGTGGACATGAGGGGAAGAGGGAGAGGAGAGGCGTAAGCTGTCAGCACACATCAAAAAGTGCGGAGTCTGACTGCTCATTACAAGGACAAACATGCAAAGAAAAGCATGCATTCGCAATGGCTTATTTTTATATAAAGAAACACTAACAGAAGCTCAAGAACGATCAGAACTGTGCACTGGGGGTGGCTGGAGTAAGTGCTGCCATCTTGCTGTCCTGTAGGCCACGGGGACCAGTTCCACATCCCATAGAGTGTTGCCCAGAGCTCTACCCTCGTGGTGGTCCCACTCAGGGGTGGTGAGGAGGGGAACGGAGCCTGGCGGTGCAACAGCCTGAGGCCTGAGATGGTGTTCGCTGCGCGGCCACGATCTGCTCCCATTGGCCAGGCAACGAGGAGAAACCACCGTCTCCTTCCACAGGTAACTGGCCGCCACTGCCCAGTCAGCCCCCCATGAGGTCCAGCCCGAGGTGGGCAGCACTTTGTGCTCAGGGCCTGTCCAGCAGGTGAGTCAGCGCTGGGTGCTGTGTAGCTGTGGTCTGCGCCACCGTCTCTGCTCAGGGCACCTCGGGCCACCATGGCCACCCCACAGCCACCAGCGCCCACCTTATGGCCTCCACCACCCTCTCACCCCCACCCTGCAGCCACCCTGCTCTCCACTGATTTGGGCTAGTGCCAACAATGTCAAGTAACAGGATAGTCTGGAAACGCTCTTCCTTAGGTCACTATCTTCTTGGATTTGCTGTGACTTTTCTGCTCTTTTTTTTTTTTTTTTTTTTTTTTTTTTTTTTTTTTACATTTTTATTGATATTTTAATGGTTTCTAACATTGTGAGATTTTGGGTTGTACATTTTTGTTTGTTCTTCACCCCATATATGACTCCCTTCACCCCTTGTGCCCACCCCCCACCCCCACTTCCCGGGTAACCACAGTCCAGTTCTCTCTGTCCATGTGTTGGTTTATATTCCACATATGAGTGAGATCATACAGTGTTTGTCTTTCTCTTTCTGGCTTATTTCACTTAACATAATACGCTCCAGGCCCATCCATGTTGTTGCAAATGGGACGATTTTGTCTTTTTTTATGGCTGAGTAGTATTCCATTGTATATATATACCACATTTTCTTAATCCAATCGTCAGTCGAGGGACACTTAGGTTGCTTCCACTTCTTGGCTATGGTGAATAATGCTGCAATGAACATAGGGGTGCATAAGCCTCTTTGGATTGTTGATTTCAGGTGCGTTGGATAGATTCCCAGTAGTGGGATGGCTGGATCATAGGGCATCTCTATTTTTAATTCTTTGAGGAATCTCCATACCGTTTTCCATAGAGGCTGCACCAATTTGCATTCCCACCAGCTGTGTATGAGGGTTCCTGTTTCTCCACATCCTCTCCAACATTTGTTGTTTTTTGTCTTGGTGATTATAGCCATTCTAACGGGCGTGAGGTGGTATCTTAGTGTTGTTTTGATTTGCATTTCCCTGATGATTAGTGATGTTGAGCATCTTTTCATGTGCCTATTGGCCATCTGTATATCTTCCTTGGAGAAGTGTCTGTTCATTTCCTCTGCCCATTTTTTGATCGGGTTGTTTGTTTTTTTGTTGTTCAATTGTGTGAGTTCTTTATATATTATGGAGATCAACCCCTTGTCAGATGTATGTTTTGCAAATATTCTCTCCCAGCTGGTTGGTTGTTTGTTCATCTTGATTCTGATTTCATTTGTCTTATAAAAGCTCTTTAATCTGATAAAGTCCCACTTGTTTATTTTTTCTTTAGTTTCCCTAGTCTGGGTAGGCATGTCATCCGAAAAGATTCCTTTAAACCCAATGTCAAATAGTGTGTTGCCTATATTTTCTTCTATGAGTTTTATAGTTTCAGGTCTCACCTTCAGGTCTTTGATCCATTTTGAGTTAATTTTTGTGTATGGCGATAGCACATGGTCCACTTTCATTCTTTTGCATGTGGATGTCCAGTTTTCCCAACACCATTTATTGAAGAGACTTTCCTTTCTCCATTGCATGTCCTTAGCACCTTTGTCGAAAATTAGCTGTCCGTATATGTGTGGTTTTATTTCTGGGCTTTCAATTCTGTTCCATTGATCTGTGTGTCTGTTTTTGTACCAGTACCATGCTGTTTTGATTACTATTGCTTTGTAGTATGTTTTGAAGTCAGGAATTGTGATGCCTCCTGCTTTGTTCTTTTTCTTTAGGATTTCTTTAGCTATTCGGGGTCTTTTGTTGCCCCATATAAATTTTAGTATTCTTTTTTCTATTTCTGTGAAGAATGTCATTGGGATTCTGATTGGGATTGCATTGAATCTGTAGATTGCTTTAGGTAATATAGACATTTTAACTATGTTTATTCTTCCAATCCACGTGCATGGGATATCTTTCCATTTCTTTATGTCATCGTAGATTTCCCTCAATAATGTCTTGTAGTTCTCATTGTATAGGTCCTTCACCTCCTTGGTAAGATTTATTCCTAGGTATTTTATTCTTTTTGATGCAATTGTAAATGGTATTATCTTTTTGAGCTCTCTTTCTGTTAGTTCATTATTAACATATAGAAATGCAACTGATTTTTGTAGATTGATTTTGTACCCTGCAACTTTGCTGTAGTTGTTGATTGTTTCTAACAGTTTTCCAACAGATTCTTTAGGGTTTTCTATATATACAATCATGTCATCTGCAAATAGTGAGAGTTTCACTTCTTCGTTACCTATTTGGATTCCTTTTATTCCTTTTTCTTGCCTAATTGCTCTGGCCAAAACCTCCAGTACTATGTTGAACAGGAGTGGTGAGAGTGGGCAGCCCTGCCTCGTTCCTGTTCTCAGAGGAATGGCTTTCAGTCTTTCCCCGTTGAGTATGATGTTAGCTGTGGGTTTGTCATATATGGCCTTTATTATGTTGAGGTACTTTCCTTCTATTCCCATTTTATTGAGAGTTTTTATCATAAATGGATGTTGTATCTTGTCAAATGCCTTCTCTGCGTCTATTGATACGATCATGTGGTTTTTATTCTTTGTTTTGTTGATGTGATGTATCACGTTGATTGATTTGCGGATGTTGAACCATCCCTGCATCTCTGGTATAAATCCCACTTGATCATGGTGTATGATCTTTTTAATATATTGTTGTATTCGGTTTGCCAATATTTTGTTGAGGATTTTTGCATCAATGTTCATCAGCGATATTGGCCTGTAATTTTCTTTCTTTGTATTGTCTTTGTCTGGTTTCGGTATCAGGGTGATGTTGGCCTCGTAGAATGATTCAGGAAGTGTTCCATCTTCCTCTATTTTTTGGAATAGTTTGAGGAGGATGGGTATTAAATCTTCTTTGAATGTTTGGTAAAAATCACTGGAGAAGCCATCTGGTCCTGGACTTTTATTTTTTGGGAGGTTTTTGATTACTATTTCAATCTCTTTACTTGTGATTGGTCTATTCAGATTCTCCATTTCTTCTTGGTTCAATTTTGGGAGGTTGTATAAGTCTAAGAATTTATCCATTTCTTCTAGATTGTCCAATTTGTTGGCATATAATTTCTCATAGTATTCTCTTATAATCCTCTGTATTTCCATGGTATCCGTTGTAATTTCTCCTCTTTCATTTCTAATTTTATTTACTTGAGCCTTTTCTCTTTTTTTCTTAGTTAGCCTGGCTAAGGGTTTGTCTATTTTGTTTATCTTCTCGAAGAACCAACTCTTTGTTTCATTAATCCTTTCTACTGTTTTTTTGGTCTCAATATCATTTATTTCTGCTCTGATTTTTATTATTTCTCTCCTTCTGCTGGCTTTGGGCTTTGTTTGTTCTTCTTTTTCTAGTTCTGTTAGGTGTAATTCAAGGTTGCCTATTAGGGCTTTTTCTTGTTTGTTAAGGTGGGCTTGTATCGCTATGAGTTTCCCTCTCAGGACCGCTTTTGCTGCGTCCCATATGGTTTGATATGGCATGTTATCATTTTCGTTTGTTTCCAGATAGTTTTTGATTTCTCCTTTAATTTCATCAATGATCCATTGGTTGTTCAGTAGCATGTTGTTTAATCTCCACATTTTTGTCACTTTCCCAGTTTTTTTTTCCTGGTTCATTTCCAGTTTCATAGCCTTATGGTCTGAAAAGATGCTTGTTATGATTTCAATCCTCTTAAATTTATTGAGGCTTGCTTTGTTTCCCAACATATGGTCTATCCTAGAGAATGTTCCATGCGCGCTTGAGAAGAATGTGTAGTCAGCTGTTTTTGGGTGGAGTGTTCTGTATATGTCTACTAGGTCCATCTCGTCCAGTTTTTCATTTAAGTCTAATATTTCTTTATTAACTTTTTGTCTGGATGATCTATCCATTGCTGTAAGTGGGGTGTTAAGATCCCCTACTATTATTGTGTTGTTGTTGATTTCTCCTTTTAGGTTTGTTAATAGTTGTTTTATGTACATTGGTGCTCCTATGTTGGGTGCATATATATTTATAAGTGATATGTCTTCTTGATGGAGTGTCCCTTTTATCATTATATATTTCCCTTCTTTGTCTTTCTTAACCTGTTTTATCTTGAAGTCTACTTTGTCTGATATGAGTATGGCAACACCTGCTTTCTTTTGTTTGCCATTAGCTTGGAGTATTGTCTTCCATCCTTTCACTCTGAGCCTGTGCTTGTCTTTAGTGCTAAGATGTGTTTCCTGAAGGCAGCATATTGTTGGGTCTTGCTTTTTAATCCATCCTGCCACTCTGTATCTTTTGATTGGAGAGTTCAATCCATTTACATTTAGGGTAATTATTGAAATATGAGGGTTGAATGTTGCTGTTTTGTCACTTATTTTCTGGTTCTTTTGCATTTCCTTTGTTTCTTGTCCCATTTGTTTTGGACTGCCAATTCAGTTTGGTTGTTCTGTCTTATGATTCTTCTAGTTTTCTCTTTGTTTATCATATGTGGTTTTAATTTGATTATTTGTTTCGTGGTTACCTTGAGGTTTGGGCAAAAAATCTTCTGTATGAGATAGTCCATTATCTGATAGCCTCCTATTTCCTTATACTAAGTCAATTCAGTCACTTTCCTCTTCCCCTTCTAAGTTGCTCTTGTTATACCTTATTCTATCTTGTGTTGTGGCTGTGTGTTTACAGTGATGAGGTTAAATTTATTTTTGGTGAATTTCTTCCTTTGATCTTTGAGTTTAGTATTTAAGTGGTTGCTAACCTATTCCGGTAAAGATCTACTATTTCTCTGATTTTGTCTGCCTACTTTTCTCCTTACTCCAAGCTTTGTGTTCCCTTTCTCTTCTTGTTTTCAGGCCTGAGGGCCTTCTTGAGTATTTCTTGTAGTGGCGGTCTCGTGGCCATGAACTCCCTTAGCTTTTGTTTATCTGGGAGAGTTACTATTTCTCCATCATATTTGAAGGATATTTTTGCTGGATAGAGTATTCTTGGCTGAAAGTTTTTGTCTTTTAGTATTTTGAATATATCATTCCAGTCTCTTCTAGCCTGAAAAGTTTCTGTTGAGAAATCCGCTGAGAGCCTGATGGGAGTTCCTTTGTACGTTATTTTTTGTTTTTGTCTAGCTGCCCTTAATATTGTTTCTTTGTCGTTGACCCTGGCTAGTCTTACCACTAGGTGTCGTGGTGAAGGCCTTTGTCTGTTAATATATATAGGAGTCCTGTTGGCTTCGCTTACTGGTATTTCCTGCTCCTTCCCCAGATTTGGGAAATTTTCAGCTATTATTTCCTTGAATAGGCTCTCTGTTCCTCTTTCCCTCTCCTCTCCCTCAGGAATACCTATAATTCTTATGTTACATTTTCTAATAGAGTCCGATATTTCTCGGAGTCTTTCTTCATTTCTTTTTAGTCTTAGTTCTCTCTCTTCTTCCATCTGGAGTATATCTGTATTCCTATCCTCTAAAGTACTAATTCTTTCCTCCATATTGTCAGCTCTGTTCTTTAAAGATTCCAGATTCTCCTTTATCTCCTCCATTGTGTTCTTCATCTCCATCAGCCCTGATAGGTTTTTCTTTATGATTTCAATCTCTTTTGTGAAGAAACTCCTAATCTCATTGAATTGTTTGTCTGTGTTGTCTCGTATTTCGTTGAGTGTTTTTATGATAGCTATTTTGAAATCTCTGTCATTTAGTTTATGGATTTCTGTGTCTTCGGGGTTGATTTCTGGTTGCTTGTCATTTTGTTTCTGGTCTGGTGATTTCATATATTTTTGCATTGTGGTTCCTGTGTTGGTTTTGGTTTTCCTCATCCTGGAAGTCTCTGGTTGCACTTTCCACCTGCCGCCACTGTGTGGTGGTGAAGGGCTGTGTAGTCTAAGCCCCCTGCGCTCTGCCCCAGTTTTTCTGCTGCGATCCTCAGTTTTGTTTTGTTTTGTTTTGTTTCTTTTCCCCACTGCGATCCACGGGTCCAGTCCAATTTATTCAGGTCTGCCTCGGACCGCTAGATCTGGTCGAGCTGCAGACTCCGGGTTGTGGGGAGGGGGGAGCTCTCTCTTTTGCCCTCTGGGTCCCTGACGTGGGAGGCTTCTCGTTTGCCCCTCTTTATCCGCTCTCTGGGTTGCTCAGATGTTGATGGTAGCCCTGTGGCTCCTCTGAGCCCTCTGTGCGGGAGTTTCCCACTGGCTGAGAGCGCCCGAAGAGCTGCAGTTTCCCGCCGAGGGCCGCCCCTCCCCCCTCTCTGGGAGCCGCGCGGACCGGATCGCTGATCTGATGGGGAGGGAGCGGAGTTCTCCTTACCTCTCCCCACTTCCTCCGGGGGCCCAGCACGTTCCGCTCTCAGATGTGCGGCAGTGTGGATCCCTCCGCTCCAGCTTTTGACTGTCTGGGATTCCGTTGTTTGTCTGTGGCTGTTACTTTTGTTGTATTTTGTGGGGGAAGAATTCACGGGAAAGCTCACTCCGCCATGATGCTGACGTCACTCACTTTTCTGCTCTTTTGATGGCAGGGAGCCTGCCTTGATCTCTGCAATCAGGAATGTGGCTGAGCAAATGCAGCTTGTACCTGCTGGATGGATACACCTCCCAGATGCTCTGTTGCTAGAAGGTTCCTGGCAGTGCAGGGAAAGGTGGCTCTGCAGGTGGAGGTGAGTGCTGGAGAGGTGTCTGACAGCATCCTGGGCAGAGCAGGTCAAGGCCCACTCCTCATGGGAAGGCTGACCCTGTGGACTTGGACTCAGACAGCATCCTGGGAGGAGCAGGGTTCAGCCCACTCCTCAAGGGGAGACTTACACTTGGGACTCTGCATCTGACAGCATCCTAGGTGGAGCAGGGCGAGGCCCACTCCTCACGGGGAGGCTGACCCTGCAGACTGGGCATCTGACAGCATCCTGGGGGAGCAGGGCACAGTCCACTCCTCATAGGGAGGCTGACCATGTGGACTTGGATTCTGCATCTGACAGCATCCTGGGTGGAGGAGGGCACGGCCCACTCCTCACAGGGAGGCTTACCTCGGGGACTCGGTGAAGGGGCTCCTCTCTACACATCGTCCTTGGGCTCCTACAGCAGGGTGAGGGGTTTGCTTTCCCCCTGGCCTGGCTCCCTTCATGAGGGCTTCTGGAATTCAGCTAGTTCAATGAGTCCTTACCTGCGGACTCCACACTGGAGGTCCCAGAACAGTGCGCTGAAGACATTCTACTTTGAAAACCTCCTGGCAGATCATTTTGTTTCATGTTGCAGGTTGTTATTGAATTTTGAAAGACCTGAATGCCACTTGTTGTCTGTAGTCTTATTGAAGGTTTACAGTGGTTTGTTCTAATTCGGAAGTTGTTACAATCTACCCAAAGAACTAGTAACATGAGCTTGTTTCAGAGGTCAGACACCCTACTTTCTTGACGGTTTCCTGCAGAGCCTGTGTCCCAAAAGTTTTGTTACTGTTTTTGAGAATGAGGCAAAGCCCTGCAGAGAAGGTGGCTCTTGGCATGTGTCATGGTCTAATGTGGTCTGGGGGCAAATGAGGTAGGGGTCCTTTGGTAAATAGTCACAAAGCATTGAGAAAGGTTAGAAAGTCATGTTGCTTGGAACTCCCTGAGGACCTAGTATCCAACTGGTCTGGTCCACAGTGGCCTCAGGGGGGTTAGATGACCTCAAGTGGAACAGAAAGCCCTCGGGACAGACCCCCCCAACCCCCCACGTGCAGTTTGGTCTAAATAGAGATTTTACCTTAATGAGGAGAAGAGATTATGAAGTGTCTTGGTCAGTACCTTGCAGGGGCTGGTTGATTTGTACAGGAAGCAGCTTTCCTCCTTGTAGTGGGAGGACAGGAGTAATACAGATCCACAGCTCTTGGGGCTGACCTCCCCTTGGCGGTGGTCTCGCATCCACAGCTGCTTGAGCAGAGCTGGGGCCAGGCGCCCTGCTGGGTGCCTGGGAGGCTCTGCTGGCCAACACCTGGCCTGGCTTTGAAATAGGGGGGCCAACCCTCCCCGTTTTAACACCCAAAGTCTTGTATCCTAGGGACAGCAGGAGGATTGGGCAGCCATGAGCTTCTAAGAACTATTTCTGAGGCTTCTTGAAGCCTTTCCTGTTGTCTTGATGCCATCCCGTGTTATCTGCCAGAACGTCTGTGTCCCTACAGGGCACTTACCACAACCTGGGAGGAGGTCCTCACCTTCCTTCCTTCTCTGCCCTACAGACGGTCACCTCCTTAAGTTAGACAATGGGTCTTTCATGTTTCTATTCCAGTAATAAGTTGCAAGCAAGTGTTCCTTAAATCTTTACTAAAGGTTTAAATGGGCAAAGTGGCTACAGGTGTGGGTGTTCCCAAAAACACTTGTTTTGCTTTTATAGCTGATTATTTTAGGGGGAAACATTTAATTCTTTCTTTCTAATTACTCTTTCATTTATCCTTGCAGGCTCCACAAAATTGGCTCAAAACATCTGGTCCAGTGGTTAAAAGCTGTTCACAGGGGTGACTGGACCCCACTAAGCATTCTTTCGTCTGTAGTGAATATTTCACCAAAAACAGCTCTAGGAAAGGCTGGAGGATCAGTACTATGTGCTCAAGCCATGGCCACGCCCTCCATCTTCCACCTGACCGAGAAGTGGGGACTGAAGGCCACGGCCGCCCCAGGAGAAAGGACACTAGGAAGGCCACCGGGGGCCTGAGGAACATGGCGTGAAGCAGATGAGAAAGGAGTTTCAGGTTCATTGTGGTCCTTGAGGGAAAAGCTGAGGGCCCAGCTGTGGTCCCGCAAGTGGAAGTAACCCGTTCTGCAGGGTGAACACGCACCCAGTGCCACCCAGGAAGCTGCCAGTCAGGATTGGGCGCAGTCTCTGGATGGAACTCCAGGAGACAGTGTGGCCTCCACAGCATTAGGCAGCCAAGGAGATGCAAACACGTCTGCTGTAGATGCTGGCGATGAGACCCCCTCTTCCCAGCCAGGGCCTGCTGGGTAAGAGTGGCATTTCCGTGGGTGACTTTATCCCTCAGGATCGGGGCGTGCAGATTTATTGGCTGGCTTCCTTCTTACAGTTTCTTCTCAGAGCACACTCAAGAGAGGCCATCTGTCCCTTGAGAGGCTGTTGACCAAAAGAGGCTGAAGAAGCATGTGGAGCCTAGCTGCAGCGGGACCAGCCTGGGGCCTGATGAGAGCTTGGCCCAGAACCCCCAAGTTCATCATTCACAATGATGCCTCAGAAACCCTCCCAGAGCCCCTCCACCCTCCGACGGATGTCACCCTGAAGCCAGCCACAGAAGGTGTGCGGGGCGAGCACAGCAACACCGGCCCCTCGTCCCTCAGCTGAGTCATCCTGTCAGCACTGGGGGCCCAAGATCTCCTCGACTGCTGCACTCCTACTGCTTCTGCTCCCGGGGGAACAGGAGCACGGGTGCCGCCTGCGGGAGCAGGTGGAGAAGGACAGCGAGCTGAAGAGGGGCAGCTGCTGACAGCCAGGTGCACACGTTGCAGGAGGAGCTGGACGAGCTGAAGGGAGGGGCTCCCTGCCTTAGCAGCCTGCTGCCCCCAGCCAGGGTCAGTCCCAGGGCTCGGGGCTCCCCCACTGCCTGCTCATCATGAGGGGTTTCCTGCTCCGCAGCAGATGGCCCCTGATCACCTCTGTGTGCAGCATGCCTGCTGCTGTCTTGGGAGAAGGCTCTGCTGGTAGCTGCCCCTTTTAGACAGGGAGCCCAGGCTGCAGAGCTCACCCCGCTCGCTCTAGGGTGCTCGAGAGGCAGCGGTAGTTGTCAGGGTTTAGCAGGTGGGGAAGGAGGCATTGCAGGTCTGCTGGGAAAGCCAGACCTACGCAATGAATGGTTCCTGGATGGTTGGTTTTCCACTTGAACAGGAGAAAATCAGCTTCTGTTGCATCCCTCAAACAAATGTAAATTCCAATGAGTTAGGATCTAAATGTGAAATAAAATCGACATAGTAACTATTAGAATAGTTACAG
This sequence comes from Diceros bicornis minor, assembly GCF_020826845.1. Taxonomy (NCBI): domain Eukaryota; kingdom Metazoa; phylum Chordata; class Mammalia; order Perissodactyla; family Rhinocerotidae; genus Diceros; species Diceros bicornis. The sequence continues at coordinate 1,870,957 of NC_080763.1, read as the reverse complement.
GAGACTCTTAAAGTCATGGGGGGGTTCTTTCCCTTCATGTTTTAATGAATATCCTTGAACTGAAGTCATTTTGAACATTTTAATAATTTCTTTAAAATTTGAAACATCTTTTTGAGTAGAATACATTCTCTTTTGTAAAAATTAAAACACTCTAGAAATATACAAGGTAACAAGTGGTAAAAACTCCTATTTCTCACATACCTTCCAACTTTTATTCCTTGTTGCTAGTAAAATTTGGTGTGTAATCTCCTAGACTATTTCCTGTGCTTTACATACATATTTCTCTACCTGTACAAATAGGTTGGAATATTGTTGGTGTGTTTATTGGCTACATTTCTGATTTTCCTGCTCTTTTACAGTTTAGTCCTTGTAAACATTGGTTTCTCAATATTCCTTATGTATTGAGGGTACCATCTTTTGCCTGTTATACACCCATGGAGAACATTTCCCTACCACATTGTTCATTTAATCTGGATCAGTGCTTGTCTTCCCAGATGTCAGTAACACTTCAGGAGGGAAACGGCTCTATATGACAGGCTGTTCAGGACCTCCCGGACCCCCAGGGCAACAACCATTAAGAAAACACAAAGCAAGAAACAAAACCCATCCTGCGTGTTTCCAGATGCATCCCGGGGGAAGGACAGCTCCAGTTGAGGACCGCTGATGTCCTGGTCAGAGTTATCCCCTATGTTCTCCTATCACGTTAAAGCTGTTTCTGTAGTTTCTTGTACCTGATGGTACAGTTTGGTGCCTTTGTCTGTTCCTCTTGGTCAGATTGCGCAAGGTTTCTCACTGGTGCAGGTCTTTCCAGACAGTCAGCCCTTGACTCCATTGCTCAGGTCTACATCGTTGTTCCTGTCTTGTGAATCCTCACTTCATTCTGCTGATGTTGGTTTTATTGTGGTGTTGTTCTGGCTCCTGGAGGGAAGTGCTCAGCTTCTTCGTGTACAGTTGATATTCCCTGATACCTGCAGTGGAGGCTGTGTCCCTTCTTCTGTTCCTTTGTCCCCACGCCATAGATTTGTCTCATGCTCCTCTCATTGCTATTCATTTCTAAAGAGGTTGTCCTGTCTGTCTGGATTCCCTCTTTAACCTGAGAGATTTAGAAGGGTTTGGATAGATTTTCAAGTGGATAGGTTGGGGGAGGGGAGCCAGTATTTTGTGATTACTTTTTACTTTTATTGTTTTAAGGTCCGGTAATATGGTCACATAGATTTCTGCTTTTTGGACTCTTTAGAGATTTCACTGTGGCTTAGCACACAGTCCATTGTGGTGACTGTTTCATTGTGGTTTGAGAAGAATGTTTCCTCTCCACTAGTTGCTTATGTTGTTGTCCCTTGGGCTGAGTCTAGATCTAGCTTTTTTGTGTTCATCATCAGATCTGTTTCCTAACTTACTGTATCACTTGACTTGTGGATTTCTAAGAGAGGTAAGGTAGGTTTCCCTGTGATTCTTGAGGTGCCTGTGTCTTCTTGTTTGTCCAGTTTTGCTTTATGTTTCAAGACCATATTGTTAGGTGTATAAGTGTTCCTGACAGTTATCAACACAGAGAACCCCTTTTTGTCCCATTTAAAGTCTTATTTCTTTATCTCCTTATTTTCAACCATATTATATACCTTTATTTTATAACTATATTTTAACTCAACTTGAGAGCCTTCATCTTTTTATAGAGCAATTTGATCCATTTACAATTGTGATTATCAATAAATTGGAATTTGAGTCTACCATTTAATTTAATTTTTAATTTGTTAGGCTTTCTCATGATTTTTCTATTCTTCTAGTGGGTGTCTTTCAGCTTTTAGGAACAACGATTTCTGCCTCTCTTTCTGTAAATGCTTAGAATCGATCCGTTCCTGTGTTCTACACTCCCAACTCATCACCTTCCACTCCCCAGCTCGAGACTGTCTGATCTTACTTAGTTCTATGTTCTTATTTTCCCCATCTAGCAACGATGGTTATATGCAAGTAGACGTTTTATTGGTTACTTTGTTCACTACTATTTATTGTTGCCAAATTTTTCCTCCTTTTTGGAAATATTTGATGCTATTTTGGAACTCATATGACAGTAAAATTTTGAAAGGAATCGAGTCTGAAGTACTTCTTAGGTGCTGACACTGGGGAGCCAGCACCTATCTTCTTAAAGTTGCATCAGTGTGTCTGCAGAGTCAGGATGAGGTCAGAGATGTTTAAAACCATGGAATTGAATGAGGTCTCCTGGAGACACTGCAGCTGTAGAAGAGAGGAGGGCCCAGCCTAGGAGCAGGCCGTGTTTACAGAGGTGCAGCTGAAGAGGGTCCAGGAAAGGAGACTGAAAGGTTGGAGCATGGAGTCGCAGGAGCCACGAGGGGAAAAGGGTATTGCAGAAAGGAGGGGTGCTCTGCTTGGTGGGATACAGCTCTGATCAGAATGAAGAAAAGATGGCTGGACTCGGCCACATGGGATCACTGGTGACCTCAGTCTCCTTGAGAGGGTGGGAATGAAGCTGGGTCTAGAGTGGGTGAAGGGGGGCCATGGGAGGGCAGTAGGGATGAGACACTTTACTTAAGAGGTTTAGCCATGAAGGGGAGTCAGGAAAGTGGACAATAACCAAAAAGGAGCATGCGTCCAAGGGAGAGTTTTGTTTGTAAGGTGGAGATGAGCTAACAGTTGCTGCAGGTAGGACCGGATGGAGAGGAGGAGCCTGAGGGTCAGGGAGGAGCATGCTGGGCCCTGAGGAGATGCAGGGCTGGGCTTCACCGCCTGGGGAGGTGCAGAGAACAAGAGGACAGATGTGCTGGTGGAAAGGGCACCCTGTGCCTCTGTTCCTGTGTTCCTGGAGTGTGATGTGGGCAGTGGCTGGGAGTGGAGGGGCGATGCAGGAGGTGTTAGGTGAGCGGCAGTGGGAGGAGGGGGAGAGGGAGAGGGCGCTCTGGCTTGGTTTCCATGGCCCACCAGGAGCTCCCCACTGGGGTCCCCGGTCACCAGCTGCTGTCTCTCTTTGATGTCTTCCTCAAAATGTCAGCTCTCTTGATGGTTCTCAGGGCTATTATGAATTTGTTCAACAATCAAGGAATCTTTGGGTCATTTTTTAGGGATTTTATGTCAAGGGGGCTCTACATGTGTTTATTCAGTCTATCATCTTTACCCAATACCTTTGTTTTTGGACCGATTCTGTACAACAGAACAGCCGGGCCAGTGGCCTGCAAGATCCAGGGTTTGAGAGGTTTGCACTCCAGAAAGCCGGTGATGATTGGGTTTCTCACAGGACGTGGTACACTGTCCCTGAGCCCGCTCTAACTGTGAGTGTCACAACGTTGTAAATCTTCTGGCAGTTCTGTCAGGGCCCATCATTGGCATTTCTGTGACCAGCGAGGGCGAACATTTTTCCGTGTTCATTATCTGTCATTTCCCTGACTGTGCTGTTGCCTGCCTTGCTCACTGAGCTCTGAACCTTCCTGGTGGAACCAGGACGTTCACTCTCTATCCAGTGTGATTGCACATTCCCTCAGTGTACCCCTTGAGTACTTGCTTCAAAAATATGTTTTCTTCACATTCTTTGATTCTTTGTACATATAATCTAGATTTAACCTGGAGCTTTAAAAATGTTTTATTGTGGAAAACCTTTAACATACACAAATTAAACCGAAAAGTGTGATAGCCCCCCATGTCCCTATTATCCAGCTTCAACACATTAATATTCTGATGTTTTTGTTTCCTCCATATTTCTACCCACTCCCTACCTTCCATTGATTAATTTTTAATTAATAGATTGTTTTTAGGAAAGTTTTAGTTGGACAGAGAAATTCAGCAGACAGTGCAAAGCGTTTCTCCCTCCTCCCCTACAGTTTCCCCTACTGTTAACATCTTGCATGACCACCTGTGTTAGTGCAGTTCATTCCTTACAAGTGAGGAGCTGATGCTGCTACAGTGTTCGTAACCAAGTCAGTGGTTTACATTAGGGTTCACTGTCTCACTGTCACGTACTTGGATTTTGACAAATGCATAATCTCATGTATCCACCATGACAGAGCCTACAGAAGAATTGGATTGCCCTAAATTCCCTGTGCTCTGCCTCTTCATCCCTTGCCTTCCAACTCCTGGCAACACTGATCTTTATACTGTTTCTATGGTTTTGCCTTGTCTAGAATGTCGTGTGATTGGAATATATGAAAACTATGGAACAGAGTATATAACCTTCTCCCGTTGGGTTCTTTCACTTAACAATATGTATTTAAAAGTCCACTATGTCTTTTTGTGCCTTGATACCTAATTTCTTTTTTTTTCTTTTTGTATATTGAGTTAAAATATACATAACAAAAAGCGTGACATCTTAACCATTTTTAAGTGTATACTTCAGTGGCGTTAAATACATTTACGCTGTTGCACAGTCATCGCCACCATTCATCCCCATTACTCTTATAAATCTGAAACTCTATACCTATTAAAGAGTAAGTCTCCCTTCTCCCCTCCCCCAGCCCTTGGCAGCCACCATTCCACTTTCCGTCTCTGTGATTTTGACTAATCTCAGTTCCTCGTGTTAGTGGAATCATACAGTATTTTTCTTTTTGTGACTGGCTTATTTCTGTTAGCATAATGTCCCCAAGGTTAATACACATGTAGCATATTGCAGAATTTGCTTCCTTTGTAATGCTGAATAATATTCTGTTGTATGGATATACTACATTTTGTGTATCCATTCATGTGTCAGTGGACACTGGGGTTGTTTCCACGTTTTAGCTATTGTGAATAATACTGCTATAAACATGGGTGTACAAATCTCTCTTCAAGGCTCTGCTTTCAGATCTTTTGGGTGTATATCCAGAAGTGGAATTGCTGGATCATGTGATAATTCTATGTTCAATTTTTTGAGGAACATTCATACTGTTTTCCATAGCGGCTGCACCATTTTACATTCCTATCAACAGTGTACACGGATTCCCATTTCACCGCATCCTGTCCAACACATGTTGTTTTCTGTCTTTCCTGTAGCACTCATCTTAGTGGGTGTGAGGTGGTGTCTCATTGTGGTTTTGATTTGCATTTCCCTAATGATTAGTGGTGTTGAGCGTCTTTTCATGTGCTTATATGCCATTCATAAGTCTTTGGAGAACTGTCTCTTCAAGTCCTTTGCCCATATTTGAATTGGCTTGTTTTTTAGTTGTTCAGTTTTAAGACATCTCTGTATATTCCGGATACCAGTCTCTTGTCAGAAATATGATTTGCAAATATTTTCTCCCACTCTGTGGGTTGCCTTTTTACTCTATGCACAGTGCCTCTTGATGTACAAACTTATAAAATTTTCGTGGAGTCCAATTTGTCCGTTGTTTTTCTTTCGTTACCTGTGCCTTTGGTGTCATATCCAAGAAACCATTTGCAAGTCCGGTGTCATAAAGATTTTGTGCTGTTTTCTTCTAAGAGTTTTCTTATTTTAGGTTTTACATTTATATCCTTGAGTTAATTTTTGTATATGGTGTTGGATGAGGGTCCAAGTTCATTCTTTTGCATGCAGATATTCAGTTTTCCCAGTACCATTTGTTGACAAGAAACCTTTCTCCATTGCACTATCTTGGCACCCTTGTCAAAAATCACTTGACCATATATGTGAGGGTTTGTTTCTGGGCTAGCTATTCTATGCCATTGGTCTCTATGTCTGCCTTTATGCCAATACCATACTGTTGATTACTGTGGCTTTGTAGTAAGTTTTGAAATCAGGAAGTGTGAGTCCTCCAGTTTTGTTCTTCTTTTTCAGGATTGTTTTGGCTATTCTGAGTCCCTTGAGATTCCATGTGAATTTTAGGACGGGTTTTTCTATTTCTGCAAAAAACATCATTAGGATTTGGATAGGGATTACATTGAATCGGTAGACTGCTTTGGGTAATATTGACACTTTAACAATACTAAACCTTCCAATCCATGAATATGGGATATCTGTCCATTTATGTATGTCTTCTTTAATTTCTTTCTGAAATGTTTCGTAGTTTTTATGGTGCAAGCCTTTCACCTCCTTGGTTAAGTTAATTCCTAAGCATGTTATTCTTTCTGATATAAATGAATTGTTTTTGTAATTTCTTTTTCAGAGAGCTCCCGGTTCATGTATAGAAATGCAACTAATTTTTGTGTATTGACTTTGTATCCTGCTACTTTCCTGAATTCTCTGTTAGATCAAACGGCTTTTTGTGGAGTCTTTCCGATTTTCTACATATGAGATGATATCATCGTCAAACAGAGACCGTTTTACTTCTTTCTTTCCAATTTGGATGACTTTTATTTATTTATTTTTATTGCCTCATGGTTCTGGCTTGAACTTCAGTACTGTGTTGAATAGAAGTGGTGAAAGTGGGCATCCTTGCCTTGTTCCTGATCTTAGCGCTTTCAGGAAAAGCTTTCAGTCTTCCATCACTGAGTTTTGTGTTTGCTGTGTGTTTTTCCTCCTATTCCTTGTTTCTCGAGTGTTTTATCATGAAAGGGTGTTGAATTTTGTCAACAGGTTTTTGTCCATCAATCGTGATGGTCCTGTTTTTTCCCCTTCATTTTCTTGATGTTGCATATTACATTGATCGATTTTTGTGTGTTAATCTACCCTTGTATATCAGGAATAAATTTCACTTGGTGGTAGTGTATAATTCTTTTTATACGCTGTTGAATTCAATTTGTTAGTATTTTGTTGAGGATTTTTGTATCTATGTTCATCAGGGGTAATGGTCTGTAATTTTATTTTCTTTTAGTGTCCTTGTCTAGTGTTGGTATCAGGGTAATTCTGGCGTCATAAAATGAGTTTGGAAGTATTCTCTCTTTTTCAATATTTGACAGAGTGTAAGAAGGCTTCTTTTTAAAACTTCTTTATATGTATGGTAGAATTCACCACTGCAGTCATATGGTCCTGGGTTTTAATTTGTTGAGAGATTTTTTTTTTATATTTCTTGAAATATTAGTGACATATAACACATGTAAGTTTTAGGTGTTCAAGATGATGATTTGTGAAAGAATTACCACAATACAGTGAGTTAGCACCTCCATTCCCTCACATAATTAACTTGTTTTTTCTAGCGATCACTTTTAAGATTTACTCTCTTAACAACTTTCAAGTCTATAATATATTATTGTTAATTATGGTCACCATGTTGTACATTAGATCCCCAAAGCTTATTCATTTTACAGCTAGAAATTTGTGCACTTTGACTTACCTCTCCCCGTTTCCCCCACGCCCAAGGTCCTGGCAAACACCATTCTAGCCTCTATTCCTTTGAGTTGGGCTTTTTTAGATTTCACATATGGGTGAGAATATATAGTATTTGTCTTTGTCTGTCTGACTTATATCACTTAGCGTAATGCCTCAAGTTCCATCTGTGTTGTTACAAAATGCAGGATTTCATTCTCTTGCATGGCTAAATAATATTCCATTATATATTTCATGTATATATACATATGTCTGACATTTTCTTTATCTATTTATCCATTGATGGACACATGGATTGTGTCCACGTCCTCAGTTTGTGATTAATGCTGAAATGAATATAGGGGTGCAGATATCTCTTCAGAATAGTGACTTCATTTCCTTTGCATATACAAGCAGAAGGGGAATTGCTCATTTATATAGTATTTCTATTTTTATTTTTTGAGAAAATTCCAAATTTTTTCCATAGTGACTGTAGCAATTTACATTCATACCAACAGTGCACAGTGTTCTCTTTTCTACACAGCCTCGTCAACACTTGTTGTCTGTTGTCTCTTTGAAAATAACCATTCTAGCAGATGTGAAGTGATATCTCATTGTAGTTTTGATTTTATTTCCCTGATGATGAGTGATTACGAGCATCTTCTCATGTACCTGTTAACCATTTTTATGTCTTTTTTGGAAAAGTATCTATTCAGGTCCTTTGACCATTTTCATATTGTTTTGTTGTTTTCTTTGCTGTTGAGTTGTAAGAGTTTCTTATATACTGTGGATATTAACCCCTTAATTTGCCAATTATTTTATTTGCTGTGCAGAAGATTTTTAGATTGATGTCATCCCACTTGTTCAGTTTTACATTTGTTGTTTGCACTTTTTATGTTATATCCAAGAAAATCATTGTCAAGATGAGTTTCTTGGGGCTGTTTTCTCTATATTTTCTTCTAGTTGTTTTATATTTAGTGTCTTGCATTTAGGTCTTTAATTCAATTTGGGATTACTTTTATTTATTTATTTATTTATTTATTTAAATTATTTATTTATTTATTTATTTATTTTTCCCCCAAAGCCCCAGTAGATAGTTGTGTCATAGCTGCACAGAGAAATCCTTCTAGTTTCTGTATGTGGGACACAGCCTCAGCATGGCCAGAGAAGCGGTGCATCAGTGCGGGCCAGGGATCCGAACCCGGGACGCCAGCAGCGGAGCTCATGCACTTAACCGCTAAGCCACGGGGCCGGCCCTGGGATTACTTTTAGAGTGTTGTAAAATAGGGGTGCAATTTCAGTTTTCTGCATGTGGTTATCCAGTTTTCCCAACACCATTTATTGTAGAAACTATCTGTTCCCCATGGAGTCTTCTTAGCTGACTCATCAACTTTTAGCAAAGTGTATGTGTGTGGTTTTATTTCTGGGCCTTTGATTCTGTTCTATTGGTCTATGTGTCTCTTTTTACACCTGTATCATTACCGTTTTTATTACTATAGATTTGTAATAAAATTTGAAATCAGGAATGTGATGCCTTCAGCTTTTTCTTTCTCAGGGTTGTTTTGGTTATTGGAGATCTTTTGTGGATCCATATGAATATTAGGATTGTTTGTCCCATTTCTGTGAAAAATGTCATGGGAGTTTTACTAGGAATTGCATTGAATCTTGAGACGGCATTGGGTAGCATGGACATTTTAACAATATTAATTCTTCTGATCCATGAACATAAGATATCTTTTCATTTCTCTGTGTCTTTGATTTTTTTCATCAATGTCTTATAGTTGTCAGTGTCTAGATCTTTCACCTTCTTGGTTAAATTTATTTATGAGTATTTTACTGTTTTTGATGCTATTGTAAATAGGATTTTTTTCTTTATATCTTTTTTAGATAGTTCATTGTGAGTGTACAGAAAGGCAACAGATTTCTACATGTTGATTTTGTTTCCTGCAGCTTGAGTGAATTCGTTTATTAGTCCTAAAAGTTTGGGGGGGAGTCCTTACGTATTTCTCTATATAAAATAATATCATCTGCAAACAGAGACCACTTTGATTCTTCATTTCCAATTTAGATGTATTTTATTTCTTTTTGTTGCCAAATGTCTCTGGGTGAGACTTGCAGCAGTATGTTGAAGAGTGGTGTTGAGACTGGGCACCCTTGTCTTGTTCTTTGTCTTAGCAAGAAAGCTTTCAACCTTTCACTGTTCAATATGATGTTAGCTGTGGGTTTTGTCATGTAAACCTTTTATTATGTTCAGGTATGTTCTTTCTGTAACCCTTTATTAAGAATTTTTATCATGAATGTCTGTTGAATTTTGTCAAACTGCTTTTTCTGCATCGATTGAGATTATTTTGTGATTTTTATCTTTCATTCTATTAATGTGGTGTATCACATTCATTGATTTGCATCATGTTGAACTTGATCATGTTGTTTGATCCTTTTTTTGAGTTCAGATAGTTTTGTTATAATGTGTCTTGGAGAAGAAAGTTTTAGTTTGAAATTTTAGGTTGACAGATTGGCTTCAGGACCTTGGATGTGTAAATCTCTCTCCAGATTTGGGAAGGTGTCAGCTGCTATTTTGTTTAAGTAAACACTCTTTTCCTTTATCCCTGTCTTCTCCTCTGGTACTTTAATAATGCTTATCTATTTCTTTTCATGGTATCCCATAATTCACACTGCCTTTCCCCATTCCTATCCATTCCCATTTTTCTTTTTGCTTCTTTGACTGGATGATTACAAATGACACATCTCCTTGTTCACTAATTATTTCTTGTTATAGTTGAATCTGATCTAGAAGCTCTCTATTGAATTCTTCAGTTCACACATTGTGTTCTTCAACTCTAGGATTTCTGTTTGTTTTTCCTTAATGATTTCTGTTTCTATAGTGAATTTCTCACTTGTTCATGCACTGTTTCCTTATTTCATTTAGTAGTCTATCTATGTTTCCTTAGAGTTTTATGAATTTCTCAAAGAGGGTTGTTCTGAAGTCTTTGTCACATAGTTCCTATATCTTCATTGCTTGGTCAGTCATTGGAGTTTTATTCTTTTTCTTTGTGGGTGTGATGGGTTTTTGATTATTCATGATCCTTGTGGCCTTCCATTGGTGTCTGCAAATTTGAGGAAGTAGGCACCTCTTCCACTGTTTACAGACTGGCTTTAGCAAACCAAAGCCTTCTCAGTCATCCCATCTAGGGGTCCTGTGTAGGCCATCTGGTAGTGTCCAAGGGCAGGCTTGCTGCTGGAGTCCTGGGCACCCTGGTACTGGGGTGAGTGGAAAGCTTGGGTCTATGGTATTGTGTCTGGCCCTGGGCACAGCTGGGACCCTGAGTTCATGAGTAGCCCCACTGGAGCCTGGTTTGGCAGGTCCTCATTGAGAGCCTGCAGCCACAGGAGTCATCCAGGGCCATGAGAGTTCGCCAGTGCTGGGATGAGCTGAGAGCCTTGGTTCATGGGAGACTGCAAGGAGCCTGGCACCACGAGAGACAGCTTGTGCTGTGGTAGGCCAGAAGTCTGGATTCCTGGGAGCCTGCTGGGAGCCTGGGGCCACAGGAGCTGCCTGAGGCTGCAGAAGCCAGCAGGCACAGGGTCAAGATGGAAGCCTGGGTTCATGGGAACCTGCCGGTGCCTGGTGCCATGGGAGCTGCCTGGGGCCGCCTGAGTCAGCAAGCACCTGGGTAAACTGGGGGCCTGATTTTGTGGGAGCCTGCCAGGGGCCTGGTTCCATGAGAGCTGTCTATGGCTCCTGGAACTGGCAGGTGGTGTGGTGATCCATGGGCCTGAGTTCCCCAGCAGCTCTTGGGGAGCCTGGTGCCATGGAATCTACCTGGGGTTGCTGGAGCCAGCAAGTGCTGGAGTGACTTGGGGTCTTGGGGGTGTGGGAGCCTACTGGGTGCCCTGGTACAAAAGCTGCCTGTGACTGAGTGTTGCCTGTGGCTGCCTGGAGTACGCAGGACCTTGGGTGAGGCAGCGTCTGGATTCACCAGAGCCCACCAGGAGCCTGGTGCCAAGGACACCACTTGTGGTCACAAGAGCCACCTTGGGCTGTTTAAGATGGCAGCCCCTAGGCTGAGATGGGGCCTGGGTTCCCAGGAGCCTGGTGGGAGCCTGGTGTCAAGGATGCTGCTTGAGGCCACCAGAGCTGGCATGCTCCAGGGTGAGCCAGGGGCCTGGATTTGCAGAAACTTACAGGGAGCCAGCTAGGTCCACGGGAGTCAGCCTGGCATTGGCGCAGGCTGGCTAAGGTCAGGCAGAGTGGAGAAGTCCCTTCTCGTTGGGAGGTATTTGATTACTGATTCAGTCTGCTTATTTGTTACTGATCTGTTCAAGATTTCTATTTCTTCATGATTCAGCTTTCATAGGTTGTTTCTAGGAATTTATCTATTTTGTCTAGGTTACCCAATTTATGAGTGTACACTAGTTCAGAATAGTCTCTTCTGATCTTTTTCTTTCTGAAGCATCAGTTGTCATGCCTCCTTTTTCATGTCTGATTTAGTTTGAGTCATCTATCTTTGTTTTCCTAGATATTTTTTCTAAGGGTTTCTCAATTTTATTTTTTCCAAAACTCTACTTTTACTTTTATTGAACTTCCATACTGTCTTTCAATTTTTTGCCACTCTCCTCTTGGTGACTTCCGTCCTTCTGCTAACTTTGGGCTTCATTTTTTTCTTTTGTTAATGCTGCGTGTTGTAAGTCAGGTTGTTTCTTTGACATCTTTCTTCTCTTATAATGTACAAGTTTATCACTATAAACTGTCCTCTTACTACTACTTTTTCTGCATCCTAGAAGTTTTGGTGTGTTTATTGTTTCTTTCTTTCTTTCTTTCTTTCTTCTTTTTTTGTTTTTTGCTGAGGAAGATTGGCCCTGTGCTGACATCTGCCAATCCTCTTTTATTTTATTTTATTTTATTTTTTTTGCTGAGGAAGACTGGCCCTGGGCTAACATCCGTGCCCATCTTCCTCGACTTTATATGGGACGCTGCCACAGCATAGCTTGCCAAACGGTGCGTCGGTGCACACCCGGGATCTGAGCCGGCGAACCACGGGCCGCCACAGTGGAGCACACACACTTAACCACTTGCGCCACCGGACCGGCCCCTATTGTTTCTTTTTGTATGTTTTGAGCTATTTTCTAATTTCCCTTTTGATTTTTTCTTTGATCTACCTTTTTTTTGTGCGAGGAAGATCAGCCCTGAGCTAACATCCATGCCAATCCTCCTCTTTTTGCTGAGGAAGACCGGCCCAGAGCTATCATCCTTGCCCATCTTCCTCCACTTTATGTGAGATGCCACTACAACATGGCCTGACAAGCATGCATCGGTGCGTGCCCAGGATCCGAACCCGGGCCACCAGCAGCGAAGCACATGCACTTAACCGCTACAGCACCTGTCAGCCCCCGATCTACTTTTAAGTTTAAGAGTTTTTGTTGAACTTCCACGTATTACGAATGTTCCAGTTTTCCTTCTGTTATTGACTTCTGCTTTCATGCCACTGTGTTTAGAAAAGTTACCTGGTATTATTTCAGTCTTCTTAATCTTGTTAAGACTTGTTTTGTGACCTAACACGTGATCTGTTCTGGAAAATAGTCTGTGTGCCCATGAGAAGAGTGTGCATTTTGTTGCTGTCCAGCAAAATGTTCTGTGTGTGTCTGATAGCTCCATTTAGTATTTAATGTTTTCATGTCTGCTATTTCCTGTTTTCTGTCTGGATATTCTATCCATTGTTAAAAGTGGGTCTTTGATGTCTCCTACTATTTGCAACTTATATAAGTGAGAAGGCTCTTATTTTGAGAATATATAAAGATCTCTTAGAACTCAATTATAAAAGACAAGTCAATGAAACGGGGTAAGCAACTGGAATAGGAAATACATAGATGGCCAATAAGCACAAGATAGTTGCTCAGTATCATTAATTATTAGGAAAATGCAAATTCAAAGCACAATGTGATACTATTTCATGCTCAAAATGAAGGCTATATTCAACATAATGGAAAATAACAAGTGTTGGTAAAGATGTGGAGAAAGGGAGACCCACATACATTACTGGTAGGAAAGTAAAATGATGCAGCCACTGCAGAAAACAACTTGGCATTTTCTAAAATCTTAAACCTAGAATTACCATTGACCTGGAGAGGCCCATGGTAGATATGTCCAAAAGAGCAAACTTGCCCATAGACATTCAAAGCAACAGTGTTCACAATGGTCCAAAAGTGAAACAAACCCAAATTTCTATCCAGTTATCACTGCATAAACCAAATGTGGCCTATTCATAATATAGGATATTATAAGCCATAAAAAGGAATTAAGTACTGCTACATACTAGGCCATGGGTGAACCTTGAAACATGTGTGCTCACTGAAGCCATCCACAAAGGCAATAGATAACTTGATGCCATTTCAATGAACTGTCCAGAATAGGGAAATCCATAGGGGGAGAAAACAGATGAGTTGTTTCCATGGGTTTGGGTTAGCAGAAAATAGAGTGTGAATGAGTATGGGTTTGTTTGGGGGCGTTGAAAATGTTCTGGAATTAAATAGTGGTGATAGCCACACGACATAATCATTGTGCTAAAAGCCACAGAAATGTATACTTTGAAATGCTTAAAACGGTGTATTCTACGTTAAACAGATTTTCCACATAAAAATTTTGAATTTTTAAAGTTAATCAGGGTATTGGTTAATTTTAAGTTGGTTAGTATATTTAATAAGTGTAATTAATGGAGTTATTAGGAGTATGGCAGGTTGTAGCCAAGAGAGTGAACATCCGACGAGGGCTATAGTAAGAAATCCTATGATTATACAAGCAACAATTTAAAATCCAGTCCATTTCCATTGTCCACAACATGGAGAGACCAGCCATGAAAATAGGTCAGTGATCTCGGGGGCCTTTGGTATCTATTCAAAGATTTGGGTAATATTATGCAATATTTTAACCTCTTGGGCCATTTGATGGAGGTAGGTTTGAACTTCTCTGTTGATGTACACTCAGCAAGTGGTTCTAGGAAAGGCACCAACCCCTCCTTCCTTGGCCAGTATAGACAGTCTAGGGCCAGGCCATTTTCTAAAACCATTTAGGCGAGAGACTCATGAGACTGTTGTTCAAGGGCTAGGATATGTTCTTATGGAGTTGTTGTCCATGTTGTGTTAAGGTTGTTGATACCTCTTAGTTGCCTCAGTTTCCTGATTTTGTGTGGGTAGGGCCACCACACCTGTGCCCAGTCCAGTCAGTCAATCCTAGTAGAACTGAACACCCAGTGCTATAGGACTGACATTGTTTCTATGGGTTGATGGTAGCTAGTCAGAGCAGGAAACTCAAAGGACCTGCGAAATGAGAGAAGCAGGCTGAGAGAGAGACAATAATGCATTACACAATACAGCCTGGAGAAAGCTGTTCACGGGGTTGGGGAAGAGAGAAGCTCACTGGATGAGAGCCTTGTGATATCAGCCCACAGTAAAACCCAAAAGTGGATGCTCCTGGTGTGAAATATTCCTTAGGTGTCTTGAGGTAAAACCAGTAATTTGCACCCATTCACTGGTTACCTGTGCTATATGATTTCAGAGGTTATGGTTAAAGTGTTTGTGGGCCAAGAGCTGTCTGGGCCTGGGCACAAAATCACCAAGGTGGCCTCAAAGGCTGCCCCAAAATGACCCCTCAAGGAGCAGTTGGGGCAGAAAGTGCGGGGATAATTTTGAAGGAAGCCTGGGTCAAAGATGTTGTTGTTCGATGGAGTTGGCTACTAGTGAGTGTCTCCGCAGGGTAAGCCTTTCATCTGGGGTACAGTAGGTGATTGGAGGCCAAGTGACAGACCCTGTGACTCATGACTCCCAGTGCACAGGCAGCCCTCTCAGCCCACTGGACATAAATGGTGATGGTGTTTGTGAAGCATCTTGATGGCTGTATGGAAGGTATAGGGGACGTGTGGTGGGAGATGCCATGATAGTGTCGGGAGGAGCTGTGTGTGAGATTACGGTGTTGAAGGGGAAGGATTGGAGGCAGGTGCAGTGGGTGTGTGACCAACAATGGTCAGTGAAAGGACAGCTGGGGTGTAACTGGGGAAATCAAGGACCAACAGAAGTCATGTGTTTAAAACAAGACACCAGGGCCTGCCCAGTGGCTTAGCGGTTAAGTGCGCATGCTCCGCTACTGGGGGCCCGGGTTCGGATCCTGGGTGCGCACTGACTGGCACACCCAGTCCTTGCAAATTTCCCACATGCATTTTACATGCATTTTCTCTTCTGTTGATGGTCCATGAGTTCTAAGGAAATGGTGAAGGCACAGTGAGGAGGAATTGTGGGTTTCTGCACGACTACATCTAGGAGTGCCGCCCCCTCAACCTGAACAACCACCCGGCACTGCTAGAAATGAAAGACATCCCATCACCATGGATTGGAAGACTCCTTATTGTGACGATGTCAACATTATCCAAAGAGATCAACAAATCCAGTGCAGTCCTTACCAAAATCCCAAGGACGTTTTGTGCTGAAATAGAAAAAAACCCATCCTAAAATTCTTATGGAATCTCAAGTAAGCCCAGATACCAAAAATAATCTTGAAAGAAGGTACTAAGTTGGAGGACTGATTCTTCCTGATTGAAAACTTACTACAAATCTACAGTATCAAAACTGCATTGTCATAGCATAAAGACAGACATATTGACCAATGGAAACAGAATTGAGAGCCCAGAAATTAACCCTCACTCATGTGATCAAACGATGTTTGACAAGGGTGCCAAGATTATTCAAAGGGGAAAAGCCTTTTCAACAAGTTGTGCTGGAAAATGTGGATATCTACATGCAAAAGAATCAACTTGGACCCTTACCTAACACCATATACAAAGCTTAATTCCCAATAGATCAAAGACCTAAATGTAAGAGCTAAAACTATAATACTCTTAGAAGAAAACATAAGACAAAACTTTACAAGATAGGATTTGGTAATGATTTCAAGGATATGACCCCCAAGGAGCAGCCAATAGAATAAGAAAATACACATGCTGGACTTCATGGATATTAAAAAGTTTTGTATCTCAAAAGACATTATCAACAGTAAAAGCACAACTCACAGGATGGGAGACCATATTTGCAAACCATGTGTCTGACAAGGGCTTAATATCCAGAATAGATAGAGAACTCCTAAACTCAACAACAAAAATCAAACAACCCAAATCAAATTTGAACAAAGTACATGAGTAGACGTTTCCTCAAAGAAGATCTGCAAATAACCAATAAGCCTATGAAAAGACGCTCATCATCACTAATCATTAGGGAATGCAAATCAGAAATACAGTGAGAGACCACCTCACATTCATTGATCAAAAAAAAAAAAAAAAGATGGCATCCAAAAAAAAAAAAGAAGAAGAAGAAGAAAAAGAATAGAACCAGTGTTGGTCAAGATGTGGAGAAGTTGGAACCCTTGTGCACTGTCTTGGGAAGATAAAATATATAGTTGCTGTAGAAATCAGTATAGCAATTCCTAAAAAAAAATTAAAAATATAATTATATAGGACCCAGCAATTTCAATTCTGGGTATATACGCCCCCAAAGAGTTGAAAGCATATTCTTCAAAACATATTTCAACACCCATATTCATAGCATCAGTATTCATAATAGGTAAAACATAGAAGCCACCCAAGTATCATAACCGAGGAAGGGCTCGCTGCCCAATGCACCCCTTAAGCCAACCATGAGATACCGCTCTTGTAGAAGGGAAAAAGCTTTATTACGAGGTTGGCCAGCAGGGAGACAGGAGCCAAAGGTTAAATCCTTCTCCCCAATGGGCCGTTGAAAGGGCTTTTTAAGGGCAAAGGAGTGGGTGTGGGAGGTTGGGGGCAGTCCTACGCATTTTGTGCAAGTAGATTTTCATGTTCTGTCATACATCCCACGTTCAAAAGGCAGTGTCCTTAACATGATTGGCAGCTGAGTTCTTGGTCCCCTACGTCATCCTCCAGTCACTTGACTCAAACAGCAGTGATGGTTTGTGTCTTGCCAGCCGTCTTGTGGTCTCACTGGTTCAAACCAGTTGAAACTTGCTCAAGGAGGAAAAACGGAGTTTCTGAAAAACAACTCATGGCCCAAGACTAGATCCTTAGTAAATATATGGAACGTGGCTTAAGAAAGTAGTCTCCAGGGGACCGTTGATAAAAGTCTGGTTGGGGCCCCATTTGATTTTGGGCTTGGTTTTGGGCCCGGCTAGGCTATCTGTCCAGGGATGTATGGATATGCAAAATGTGGTATATACATAAAATGGCATATTATTCATCCTTAACAAAGAAAGGAAAGTCTAAGATATGGCACACCATGGATGAACCTTCAGGATATTACTCTAAATGAAATAAGCCAGTCACAAAAATACAACCTTGTGTGATTTCCCTTCTATGAGGTTCCTGAAATCGCTAGATTCAGAGAGACAGAAAGTAGAATGGTGTTTGCCAGGGGCTGGGAGGAGGAGGAATGGGGGGTTATTCATGAATGGGTATAGAGTTTCAGTTTTGTAGGATGAAAAGACTTCTAAAGATGGATCGTGGTGATGATTGCACAGCAATATTAATGTCTTCAATACACTTAAAACATACTTAATGTATCTATGGGGCCTGATGACTTGTCTTGGCTGAGCACACGCTTGTGCTGTTGCACATCTTACCCCTCACTGTGCAGTTGGGAAAATAGCCCAGAAAGAGGCAAGTACTGGCCCAGACCACAGGAGGTAGTCTGGGTCCCAAAGACTAGACAGAGCTCCAGCTTCCTTGGCCAAGGCTCCGCCCCTTCCCTCAGGTCTCCTTTGGCAATGAGAGGCATTAAGATCTTAGAGGATTGCTGCCCACCCCTCTCCATATGAGATCATTTTCCTCTCCTCATCATAGCATGTGCATAGGCACCCCCACTCACACTGAATTCTCATGTGGGGGCCATGGAGGTGCAGTCAAGAAAGAGCTGACCCGGAGGAAGTGACAAGAGGCAGGAGGGAGAGAGATGGGAGGCAGCTCTCCCAGGGGACCATGGCATTCGTTCTCCTAGATACATGCCCAGAGATGGGCAGAGGAATCCCTAAGGTTCCTAGGTTTCTGCCTATCTGTCTGTTCCAGACCCATCCTTGGCCCAGCCTGGGGAGCACAGGACTGGGATCCTGCAGTCCACCTCTGTGGGCACCCAGAACTGTGATGAGTCCATCCTCCCCTTGTGTAGGCATTGGGAACAGGAGAGAATACCTCAGTGAGGGTCCTCCTGTATAAAATGGAGTGCATCCAGCAGGTGACTCCAAGTGTTCCATGCACTCGCAATGTGTCTGTTGGACTAGGTTCTCTGTTGGTGACCTACTGTGCTCTGAAATGTTGAGAAGATGCTTTCCACCCACTTGAGATCATTTAGAACTGAGGAGACATGGGGGCATAGGTGGATGAGAACTGGGTATAAGGAAGAAGATGCCAGAGCACTGGACACCAAGTCTAGAGATGAGGGAGAAGACCAGTTCTTGTTGGATCCTCGGGGTCCTCATCTGGAGGCAGGGGGGAGTCATTGTCCTGGTTGAGGTTGGATGCCTCAGGAATGAAGAAGACACCTGGTGGGGGACAGCAAGATGGGGGGAAAGGTAGGCTCCCAAGATTCACCCCACTCTCTCGAAGCTGACAGGTCCTGCTCCTTTACCTCTGGGACCCTGGAGAGCCTCTGCCTTGAGGACGTCTGAAGAATGGTTCCTTTCTGTTTGGTGGAGTTTTGGTGAGGGCTGCAGTGCTAGTGCTGGCCACCAGGGGGCGGGCAGCCTCTTGTGTCAGTGGTGGCAAGTTAGATTTTGTTTTTATTTTTTTCAGTTGTATTGAGATATACTTGATATACAGCACTATGCAAGTTAACATTGCTGTGTGGTACATTTGAAAGTTGCTAAGAAAGTAGATCCTAAAACTTCTCATCACCAGGAAAAAATCTTTTATGTTTTCTTGGTGATTGATGTTAACTAAACTTATTTTGGTAACCATTACATAATATACATATACATCAAGTCCTTTCCTTCTCCTGTAAACCCGGAATTTACACGGTGTCCACTGAACTTTTCTTGACCTCCTGGAGCAGAGAAGAGTCAAGCAGAGGTCTTTCTGGCTGTCCCTCTGCCTCAGAAACAACTTGTACCTCCTATTTCTAGTGTTCATCTCCACAATCACAGTTGGTCAGAAGCAGGGAGAGGGGTGCAAGATCTTCCCATGTACTCATTCAGCAGCTGTGCACTGAGCACTCACCCTGTGCCAGGTGCCCTGGTGGGCCAAAGTGCAGGATGAAAATGACCAAGTGGTCCCTGCCTGCCAGGAGCTCACAGCCTAGAGGGGAAATGGACAAAAGCAAAAACAGGAGCAAGAAAAGAGCAAGTGCTGTAGAGAAACACATCAGGGGGCTGTGAGGGAGGGCTGGGCATCACTGGGTAGGAGGGTCTGAAAGGCCTCACTGGGGTGACGTTTTCTGGGACCAGAATCACAAGAGGGAGCCAACCCTTCAGGGGTCTGGGAGCAGTGTGTCAGGGGGATGGCACCACTGGTCCTGAGTCTCACAGGCAGAAGTGAGTTTGGCCAGAGGAGGTTAGAAATGTGGCCAGTGCAGCTGGAGGGAGGCTGGGAGGAGAGAACAGGAGCTGGGGTGGAAGGTAGGGCCAGGGCCTGGTAGGCTGTGTCAGTTACCTTTCCCTCTCTGACTTCATTGCCCCTAACTTTGCATTTCAAAACTACAAATGTTGACTATCTCACAATTTGTGTGGATCAGCAATCAGGCACGTTTCAGCTTGGTGCCTCTGCCTCAGTGAGTTGAACAGGTTGGTGCTGAGGCCTCAACTGAGGCTCAACTGGGGGAGGACTAGCCCCAAAGTTCACTCTCAGACTTCAGGGTTCAGTTTGGACTGAGAGTCTAAGTTTCTTTCTGTCTGTTGGCCTGGGCACACCCGTGCTTTTCTCCTCTATAGGCCTCCACATTGGGCAGTCCCAAAACACTGGTATTTGATTCCTCAGTTACAAGGATTCGACAGAGAGAGAGAGAGAGAGATGAAACATGAAAGACAGAGTAAGAGGAAGTGAGAGACTTGTGTAGTTAAAATTTAGACAAGACATCCCATCACTTTGGCTGTTATTATGTTCAGAAGCCAGTTACTAACTACTTAGTGGTTCCACGGGGATGGCTATACCATGGGTGGGGCTTACTGGGTACCACTGTGGAGGCTGCCCACCTCATAGGCCAAGATGAGGCACTTGGGTCTCATTCTGCATAAAACAGTAAACAATTGAATGGTTTAATGCCACAGGATGGCAGTATCTAAATTTCCATTAGTTTCAACCCCCTCATGATGCTGACCTGAAAGTGATGCCAAGTTGGGAGTGACTGTTCCAATATCACATTGCTAGAACCCAGGCCTGTTTTGAGTGGTGTTCTGTGCTACCTGTCACCCCTTCTTGTTATTCTTCCATCTCTAATTTTGTGCCTTATGTACATGTGACACCAGCCCACAGGGGTAATAGATATTATCTCATATACACCAGGTGAGGTCCCTAGGAAGCAGATTCTAGCCTGATGCCCCTGGTGTAGGTTTGGAGACTGGGGAGGACCTGAGAGGCACAAGGACTATCCCAGGATGAAGAACTGGTAAGTTAAAGGATGTCTGCATTCATCTCTGTCTCCTCAAAGCAAGGACCTGAGTTAGGTTTCTAGGGAGGTGGGGCTAGGGCTGTGTAGGCTCCTTGTGTACAGTTCAGGAAGTGACATGAGAGAGGAGGGTGAGCAGCCCGGGCTCAGGGGGCAGCTCTGGAGAAATCTGATTGAGGTAAGGGGTCCAGGTATAGGAATCTTGAAAAATGACCGCATCTCCTTGGTCCTAGGCCTCAACAGATCTTTGAACTCTGGTAACCAGGCACCCACAGTCCCCCATCCAGCTCACTTGATGGGAGACAGTCGAGGCAAAAATGTTTTGTTTTTGTATCCCAACTTTTGCAGTATCTGGGCTCAAAAAAGCCCAGAAAAAGAATCTTTTTGATTGTTGCCTACATTGGCTCAGCCCTCATCCCTGACGCCTCTGGGTGTCTGACAGGAGGCAGTGAAGGGTAACATAGGGCAGCCCAGGAAAGGTTAGTGCAGACCAGGACACAACGGTGATCCCACCTGATCAACCCCAAAATCCAGGCCCCTCATCGTGTGTTTGTGTGTGTTTGTGTGTCTGTGTGGTGTGGGGAAGGCAGGGTATGTGGGGCAGGCCATTCCTGGGCAGGAGCTGGTTGTTAGGTGTCGGAAGTCTGGTGGGTCTGTCATGTTCATACCCAGTCATGGCTGGCAGCATGAGAAGGTGAGCTGCTCAACTCGTATGTTATTGAGCCCTAGAGGTTTCATCTCCTTCCCTCCCTGACCAGAGTTCTTTGCCAGGATGCCCTCTGTGCCTGAACTGAGGAGCAGACTTTCTCTTGGGGGTTGACCACAGTGGCAGTGTGCAGGCAGCCCCTGATTCCCTCTGGCCCAGCTCCCAGGCAGTCTTTGCAGAACTCCACTCAGGAGGTCATCGAGTAGCTGCCCAATGGTTTCAAGTCCACCAACTCGCTAGACAAGGGGCAGGTGCATGAGGCCACCCACACCATCCAGTGCTGCTCTAAGATGAGAAGAGGAGCAGAGGGCCTCCACACTCAGGACCTTGAGATGATGGGGTTGGACCAGAACTAGGGTGGGACCAGTCAGGGGCTGTCTCTTTTTCAAGCTAAAGGGGATGTACATGCAGGAAACCTTGCCTGGTTCAGAGCTGAGCTGCTGAGACCCTCTTTCCTTTGACTGGTGTGAGCTTCTGGAGGCCACTGAGGCAGAGCCAGAGGGTAAGGGGGACTGCAGGCTGGCTATTCCTGGAAAGGAAGTGGAATCTTTCCTGTATTTAGAAGGACACATGGAAAGTCAGCTATGTGAGTGAACCTTTCTCTTTATCCCGCTCCAGCGCCAGGTGCAGAGCTTCAGCCAGCAGCAGAAGCAGAGCTGTGGGCAGTGGTGGAGGTAGAGCTGGCTCCAGCTCCGTTGACACCACCCTCTCTAGCACTGGAGCCAGTGTCCCCTCCATCAGCAGTGTTGGAGCTGGAGCAAGGGCCGACATCGGCTGCAGCAGGAGTGGGAGCTGCTGAGCTGGAGTCACCTGGACCATCATTTCTAGTGGGAAGTCCATCTCCACCTGTGGCTAAGAAGCATGAGAAGAAGCCCAACCTACGGCCTTCCCTCCTAAGCTGGTGGTGGAGCAGTTGACCGTGATGGATGCAGTGAGCAGCTGGGCTCTCAGGGTGGGTGGGGTAGGCCTTCACTCTGCCATCATTGCCCCAGACCTCATCCAGTCTCCTATGATCTGGGCCCGAATCCTGGCTCCACCCCTTACCAACCATACAACCTGGGCAACTTTCTGAACCCCCAAACATTTGCTGTCCACCTGCAGACCGTAGAGGTGGACACTAACAGGACCTGCTGCACAGAGTGGTTGTGCCGGCTCCATGAGGTAGAAGAGACGGAAGGGTGAGCAGGGCCTGGCACATCAGTGGGGGAGGGGAACTCACTGTGTGCAGCCAGGTCCCTGATGGTCCAACCTTCTGCTCAGGAGGCTCAACAGCCTCAGGACTTATTAGACACCTGATGTGTACTTCACTATGGGGGAGACAGACAAGGCCCGTGGTTGTAGCTGCCACAGGAGACTGTGCATCAGAATGGGGAGTGGGACCAGAGGGGGATCAGTGTGTTGGAAGATGCCCCCTTGGGATGAGCCAAGCTGAGCCACCATCTGGAGCTTGGAGTTAGCCAGGATGGAATGGATGCAAATGCCCCTCTCCCTTCCCTGCCAGTATTGGGTCCTGGGTCATCTTCTGCTGGGTGCCTGCAGTGACAGAGAAGAAAAGCCAGGGACTCGAACAAGGCTCAGGCCACATCATGAGCTTCCTGAGCTCCAGCTCTAAATTGTGACCCCTGTGTGGGACTTTGTGGGCTGTGGACACAGAGCTAGGGTGTGGCAATGCTGGGTGACACTCCCCCTGTTCCCCAGGAGCCCTTCCAGAAGGTGGTGCCCTCTCAGCGTCTGGGCTCCACCTGGGGCAAGAGGAACAAGCCCGGCAATGAGCACCTGGCGCACACCGTCCGGGCCAATATCGACCACTTCAGAAGGGTGGCCAACCTCGTCATCACCACCTGCCTCGGGGTCCCGAGCATGATGGCCCAGGACAGGGCGAGGGTGGTGGAGCGCTGGATCCAGGTGGCCCAGGTGTGCTGTGGGAGGCCCAGTGGAGCCCCTCTCTGGAGCCTTAGGAACTGCCTCCACCTTTATCAGCTCCCAGGATTGCAGTGTGTGGTCTAAGCCCCTGCAAGTCCCTAGGTCCTTCTTGCCAGGAGCACGCTGATCTTGACTCCAGGTCCCAGTGCGGGGATGCTCACTTCCTACCTGGCTCCCTCCTTGGGTTGAGCTAAAATCCTCCTCCTTGTGAGTGTTACACTTTGGGTCCTAAATGTGCCCTTCTGGGGCTCCCTGAACATCTGTCTAATCCAGGAGGGGAGATTTAAATAGAAGGGGACTGAAGCTAGAGCAAGCAGGGCTCCTGCGCCCCACCTCACAGCTCATTCTCTTCCCTTCCCCAGGAGTTCGAGATCCTGAAGAACTTCTCCTCGCCCCGCACTGTCATCTCTGCTCTGCAGAAAACATCCATATGCCACTTGAAGAACACATGGGGGAAGTTTCCTGGTGGGTAGTGCCCCTCTCCATAGGAGGACCAGGGTGGATGGGGGATCTCCTGAATGTCTGCTATTGGCCCCTCAGTCAGGTGGGAACTCCTGGGAGGCAGCAAATGATGGGGACAGGGCCTGGGCCTCAGCGGTGGGTCTCTAAGTCTCCCGGGGTCCTTAGTGCACCAGTTCTGCTTCAGGACTCGGTTTCCCTAAATGCCAGGTACTGGAGTGAGCCACATTGGAGATTTTCAAGTGTTTATAGCAACAGAACTCTATGCCCAGTTGAAACTGAAAGTGGTCAAAAGAGAGCTGCTCTGTATAGCTGGGGAATGGATACCCCAGTGACCAACAGGAGAGCCCCCTCCCAGTCCCACGAGACCTTAGCGCTCAGAGGAGCCCAGTGAGAGCACTCCTCCAGGCAGTTTGAATCTCTCAGGTTGTCAAAGAAAAGGATATGCACTTAGACCCCTCACATTATCCCTAAATTTATCCTTCCTTCTTTCTCTTCCCCTCAGGGAGAGCTCTGAAAAATTTAAGGAGAGCTATAGCCAAGACGTGTCCTTGAACAGAGAACTGATGACCAAGGTAGAGTGGAGGCTGGGGGTCTGGAAAGAGAGGAGGGGCCAGGGGGGGAGGGGGACTGAGCAAGCTGTGGTTTTGATAATTTCTCACTTGAACTTTCTCTGAAACGTTCCCGTCTATCTTGTCCAGATTAACAAGCAGAGGGATCTGTTCTGCCCATGGGCAGGTGGGGTGCCATTTTGGGCAGGAGGCCTTGGTCATGGGACACAGTGGTGTTGGCTGGGCTGTTCCAGGACGAGTTGCCGAGCTGGCGCCATCAGCAGGTCTCTGGCTTCCACTCACGTCCATCCTGCTGGATATAGCTTCTTCCAGGCTGTTGGGTGGTTGGGTGGGTTTATCCCTCAGCCTAAACCTGTCCTCAAGAAGCCAGGCCCCTGCTGCTCCTTCTATCTTCACCATGTCTCCAAGGAGAGGGCACACTGCCTGCCCCAGGGACGGGCACAGCTAGGGATTCCCCTGGCCCAGGTGGACAAACAGGCTGCTCATCCTTGGATCTGAACAGCTGGACCAGAGACAGATGTGTGTGCATTGTGCGACTCCCCACTGGACCCCTAGAGCAGTCACTCGAGTCAACCACAGGAGTCTCACCTGAGTGCCTGGTTGGCAATGATATAGGCCCCAGGTGGCTTATGAGTAGCGTCTAGGCAACTGGTGGATACTTAGTGGATCCTGCTGAAAGGACATTAGGAGCTTCATGTAAATGGGGAAGCAAAGCATCCTGTCACCCCCTTCCCTGTTGATCAGAGGTGGCACCTTGTGGGTCCAGTTCCTGAGTGGATAAAGAAAGAGTTCAGTGCAGGCGAATATCCTGAGTGGTTCTTTGGGGAGGAGAAGGGTTTGGCATTGCCTCTGTCCGGCATGGGGGCCAGACACTCCATGGGACTGGGGCAGGCAGGAGCCACTCAACAACCAGACTCCCAAGACACCCCATCCTCTCCATCCATGGCTCGGCCCAGGGCCAAGCTTTGAGAGCTCAGGGGACAGGACTGTTGTCAGTGGTGGGGCTGGGGGTTAGGCAAGGATGTTGGAACAGGGCCTCTGGCTGAGAGGGGCAAGCGGCCTCTCCTCTGTTGGCCCCTCAGCAACTCACTGCCCCTGTTTGGGCCTCTGTCTCCCCATTAGGGAAATGGAGGTATGGTGATTGTGTGGTGATTGTGTGGTGCAGGCCTCACATGGGGGTGATGATGTAAGAGGGAGGAAAAGAATGTGGGAGCTTTCTGCCTGCTCCACCTGGAGGGGTGAGGGCCAGAACAATGATGACAGTCATGCGACAGTGAGTCCTCAGGAGAACCTGTGAGGTAGCTGGAGTTCTCACACTTTCTAGATGAGGAAACAGGCTCGGGGAGGCCAAAAGCCCGAGCTCACACCCAGAGTGAGAGTTGGAGCTGGGCTTGTTCTGGAATCACAAGACCTTGCAGGGTGGAGTGGCATTGGTTCCAGTTCACTCGAGTCAGATGTTCAGGGTCAGAGGACAGTGGTGCTCGAGAGAAATGGGGTGAGGGGAGTATGGTCTCGCTGACACTGTCCTCAACTCTGGCAGGAGGGGCCCTCCACGTTTGCCCCCCGGAGAGCAACCCCCAGAGAGTGCAGGAGAAGCAGCAGCAGCAGCAGGTGAGTGTGCCTGTGGGGGAGGGGCTCTGGCCTCTCAGCCGGAGGCCTCAAATCAAGAGAGGAGGTCCCTTCCTCCTGGTGCCACAGTGTCTGAATCCCCCAGTAGAAGTGACCAGGAGGGGGGCCTGGAAGAGCTGGTGCAGGATGGGTTGTTGTGGGGAGGGACAGGGACCGCATACCCTGTGATTTGCCAGAAGCCGGCCCTGGAAGGTGAGGAGGAGGAGTGTGGTGTTCTTGGGGTGTTAAGGGAGGAAGAATTGAGGGGAGGCTGCTAAGAGTCCTAGGCTGCTCCCCGTGGGAACCCTGGGGTGGGCCAGGAGGCTGAGGGTGAGGACTTTTCAGGGGAGGGTCTGCAGGGGGCCGACTTGAGAGCAAGAGCTCATCCCACCCGCACCCCGATGTCACAGGGTGTTGTCCCCTATCTTGGCACTTTCCTCAGTGACCTGCTGATGCTGCACCTGGAGATGGGTGATTATCTCGAAGTGGATGAATCTGAGGACCAGGCAGGAAGGACCAGGATCCTGAGCCTGGGGATGCGTGAGCCCCTGAACTGAGCTCTGAGCTCTCAGCACTTGGCACATCTCCTCTCATGAGAGCCTCACAGCCGCCCCTGGGAGCTGGGGCATCAGGCCCATCTTAGGGATGAGTGAACAGAGGCTCCGCCTGAAACATCCATTCTCGTTCCTCAGGCTGGGGAAGCTCAGAGCTGCCTGATGGCACAGCTGCGTGAGGTTTTATCTGAGCTGGACTCTGCCTGTCCCTCCCATGCTGCCCGTGGAGGGGGAGAGAAGTTGGGACCCCCAAGTCAGGCAGCACATAAGTGGCTGAGCAGTCCCCTCTGCCTGAGGCCTCAGCCTCCAAGTGTGTCATCAGAGAGGGTTATGCTGCCAGGTCCCTCAGCCTCCCCCCATGTCCTACTACTCTGGAGCCCAGAGCCCATCCTAGGTCCAAGTCCTGTTTTCTCTGCATGCCCCGCCCCCTCTGGGGACCTGGCAGTAGTGCCACATGAGAAGGGCAGGGCATAGGGGGCTAGTCAGTCTAGGGGGCTCTGTCTGATGGACTCTGGCTCTCTGCCTTCCAGGGGAATGAGATCAACCTTGAGAAGAGGACTGAGGAGCAGCTGTGGCACTCCCTGCAGGGGAGGGGAAGGAGGTGGAAATCAGAAACCCTCTGGGGAGAACAGTTTCTGGCTCCACCCCTTGTATCTTACATTGAGTGGAAGATTTTGGTAGAAGTCGAGACCCATCCAGTTGGCGCGTGGGTTGAGGGGAGGATGGCATCAAGGAAAACTTCCTGGAGGAGGGGCTGATTATTCCCATTCTGAGAACAGGTAGATCCTGGATGGAACTGGAGGGAAGGAGCGTTCCCAGGACTGGTCCTCTGCTCCAGTCCTCACCCCCCACAAGGCCCCTGCAGCATCCCCCACTCAGGCCCTGTCTGCATCCTCTCCTTCCCTCTGGTCCCAGGAATACCGAGTCATGAGGGAGATCCTGCTGCTCCAGGTCGCTGCAAAAAATTATAACAAGACCCCAAGGAGTGATTTGGGGCCTGGTTCCAGGACATGGAGCTGCTCAACGAGAATGAGTGAGGCCGGGCAGGAGTTGGGTGAGGGCAGGGGTGGATTCTCCCTGTTGGCCAGTCCAGAGAGCCTGTCTCAGTGGCCCCCTGGTCAGCCCCAGGCCTTATGGCATGGCGACCTCTGGGACACCCAGACCCCAACTGCTGAGGTTTCTTTTGACCAAATTTTAGGAACTTTTAGTTTTCTAGTTGAATCTCTGGAATTGCATCAGCTCTAAGTGGGGAAACCAATGTAAAAAGATCAAAACATGCATGTGGAGAGGACAAGGCCCGAGGAAGATCATTTGAAAATGGACTAAAGCCAGGCAGGACTTTCCCTCCTGAGACCCCTCTAGGGGCTCCGTGTTCACCCCTGACCTAGATTTGAATCCTGCTGGAATCCTTGTCCAGGACCCTGAATTCCTTTTCCTGCTTGATTTGTATCCAGGAGGAACGATTTCTGATGCAGCTATTAAGGCTACTGTTGGGCCTTGTTACATAAACATGACTGCTCCCTGTGAACTAGGATTTTCAGCACCCCTGCCTTCCTTATGCAATTCCCTTTAGGGCAGAAATTCCCTAGAAGGCCCCAGGCCTCCTCCCTGGCTTGGCCTGATGGATCCCGAGTGAGCTCTGCTTTGCCAGGATAAGGGACCATAATCCTGGCCAGTCAGTGACCCCACATTGTCCCTTGCTGTCCAAGGTGAATTCTGAGCTCGTGTCCTTCTGAGGTCCAAGGTCTTGGGCAATCCTCCAGTTTACACACTCAGTGTTGGTGTTCTGAACTCGTCCAAATGGGGTAATTGGGCCCAAGTCATTAAAGTGTGTCACCCCTGGGTGGCTGTGTTTTTTTCCCCAGTCTTGTGCTGTGGTTACATTACAACCAGCTGCTGGGGTGTGAACCCTGTTTGGAGCTTTGAAAGATGAGGCATGACAGGGGTGTTGGGAGGTCCAGCAGGGAATGCCACGGAACTCATGATCCATGGTCGTGCATGAACACAGCCTTACCAATTAAAATACTGAAATGCTCCCCATCTGGTGGTGAATAGACACTGCTCTGATCTCACACCAAGAACCCGACCCATGACTAGGAGCTTTCAAAGGGTTACCAAGTGGCATTTTGAACCTCTTCCCTTGGGAACACCCTGTAAGACAAGGGACAGATGAATCGCTTGGCACTTGTGAGTTATCGCCTCCTTTCTGATGGCTGCAAGTGTCACCCAGACACACAGGCTGGACTCTGCCAGGGAAGCCTTCTCAGGACAGCCAGAAGCTGAGGATGAATTCTGGTTCCCGGCATCCCAGGCCCTTCCTGACAGGGCACAGCCACCCAGGAAAGTGATTTGGTAATGGAAAGACTGGGAAGGCCGTACTTTCCCTCCAAAGAGAAAGAGAAGTGCCAACAGTGAAAGCTTGATCCCTCAAATAGACAATGAAATCCCAACAAGCAGTGGGTTCTTGTCAGATTACTGATGCTGAAAAGGCCTCTTTTGATAACAGCACGATCCCCCAGCTGCCATGTCCATCTTCATGAATCAAATTTCCAACACATATGGATCTAAAAAACTGAGGGAAATCTGGTATTTCCTTAGATGCAACACTGAATTAGCATGCAATAAAGAACATAAAAATGGAGACCTAGAAGTAAATACCTAATTTGAGTACATAGGCATCAAAGTGCTTTTGAAACAATATTTTGGAATCTATTGGAATATTACACAAAAAGAATAATCCACTTTTAGTACGTTTTACTGTGACTGTGAGGGGAAAAACTGAATCATCCCGTGACGTTGGTAACTCGCTGCTGACTTGAAAGTAAAAATAAATGATGTACGTAGTAAAAGAAAATGAGAGAACAACATGAAAAAAGATCTTTCTCTCCTCACCTGAAACTCAACCTCTCACCTCAGAAAGAAACCGCTGTCTATATTTTCTATGTCACACAGCAGAATTTAATAAAAGAAACGTATTGGTGTGTTTTAAAGTTTCAAGAGCTCAAAGCAAGGAAGCATTAGGGACGCACCCATGAGACCTCACTGAGGTGCCTGCTCTATTTCATCTGCTGTCAGGACGTCCTTCTTGGCCCTTCGTTTTCTCTGCCTCGCTAGCAAGTCTGTCCGCCATCAGTGCTACCACCAGTCTCTCTCTTGTGCTTCTCACTGCCCTTTCCTCCTTCCTGATACCTTCCACAGTCACCAGAAATTGTTGGCAGTGAAGCTGTGGAATGCCCAGATCAGCTCCTGGAATCATCGCTGTCAAATCTGAAGACCGGCAGGAGTGGGCATGGGACCTGGAGTGCAGACCACCTGCGAGCACACCTGGCAGGGATTCACCTGTGTGACTAGGTGCAAGTTTTTGCAACGCTTTGGCAAGATTGAAAGGACTTACCAGTTGTCCTGCACTGCTGCAGGCCTGGAGTCCTTGCGGTCTCTCGGGCCAGCAGACCTTGTGGGGCTGGTCCAAGGTGTCCTCCCAGAGACCCGTCACTGCTAGGATGGGATGGGATTCTAGTAACCCATCCCTTGACTATGTCACTGGACATCCTAAAAGGGATGGAGGTGCTTAAACCAGGCTTTGGTTTGGACTGGTTCCCACAGTCACGCTGCTTCCTCTGTGAAGACATGACTATCATCCTTCTTTTCCTCTTACCCTACAAAAACCAATCATGAAAGTGGGTCAAATGACAAAGGAAGCCTGCCATTTTAGGACAATTATCATGGCTGTTTTGTACTTCCACCCTCCCTCTATCCTCTGGGGATCTGACCTGTGTCCTGGGATGTCATAAGGCAGATTTGCATCAAGAACAGAAAGCTCCAGGTCAAAACTCAAGGCTACTCCAGATCATTTCTCTCCCTTCATCCTGTTAACACCCCCTCCTTGTTTGAGTGTGTTTCTATTCCTTTCTTGTCCTTGTCACTCTCAACTGTACAAGTCCTGGCACTCCCTCTCAGGACAGTCGGTCCCCAATCTTTTACTAAATCCCAAATCCCACCATTTCTGTGTTTTCTGACTACTCATTTGCTTAATCCACTGACCACTCGGTGTTCATAGAAGTCAAATCAATAGTGACATTGTCAACCAGCCCTTGTTAGCGACTTACTCCCACATCCCAGATGTTCACATAATCCAAATGGTTATGTTCAAAGTAAATAATTCAGAAAACATATTCACTCACCACAAATTCCTGATATCTAATACTTTTATTCAAACACTCATACAGTGGATACCTGTCCCTCAAGATAAGAAGTAATGCCAGATCACCGATCCTCACCTTAATTTCCTCCTACCCCTATCAATCCTGGATTCCATGGACTATGAACTCAATAATTTCCTTGGAATAATAAAAAATTCCTTACCACTTAGTTATGTTGTAAACCTCCAAACCCAGAAGATCCCGATTATCTGCCATGCCGCAGCTACTGCTGGTCTTATAACAAGCTGAAGAAAAAGCACGAAACATGATCTTTTGGTACCACTGTAATTACAAAACCATCTGCATCAACTGGGAAGCACTCATAATGCCTGAAAATTTTTTTCTCTTTTTTTGTGTTGGGTCAATAACAAAAAGAAAATTCAATTAAAAAATGGACAAGGGACCAGAATAGATTTTTTCCAAAGAAGACATACAAGGGACCAATAGGTGTATGAAAAGGTGTTTGGCATCACTAATCAGGGAATGCAAATCAAAACCACAATGAGCTATCACTTCACACCTGTTAAGATGGCGATTATCAAAAAAACTAAAGGTGGCAAATTTTGGTGAGGATGTGGAGAAAAGAAACCCTTGTGGGAATGTAAACTAGTACAGCCATTATGGAAAACAGTATGGAGCTTCCTCCAAAAATGAAAACTAACATATGATCCAACAATCCCACTTCTAGTATATACCCACAGCAATAGAAATCAGGGTCTCAGTGAGATACCTGCTCTCTAATGTTCATTGCAGCTAATTTACAATAGCCAAGACACTGAAGTAACCTAAATGTCACTGACGGATGAAAGGATAAAGAAATGGAATATTAGTCAACCTTGAAAAAAAGCAATTCCTGCCATTTTTGACAACATGGATGGACCTGGTAGACATTATGCTAAGTGAAATAAGGCAGACAGAGAAAGGCAAATACTTATATGTGGAATCTAAAATAGTTAAACGCATACAAGCAGAGATTAGAATGGTGGTTGCCAGGGGATGGGAGGATGGAGAATTTGGGATCTGACGGTCAAAGGATACAAAGTTTCAGTTATCAAGATAAATAAGTTCTGGCGGTGTAGGCTACGGAATAGTGCCTACAGGTAACAAGACTGTACTGCATACATCACATTTGCTAATACAGTAGATATTAAGAGTTCTTACCACAGAATAATAGTAATAAAGGAGGTGAGAGAAAACTTTGGGAATTGATGGATATGTTTGTGACCTTGATGGTGGTGACAGTCTCAAGGGTGTATACTTATGTCCAAATTCATCAAGCTGTATATGAAAAAGTATGACATCATCGTTTGATTCTTCTGCATCTTGAAATATGCCAAGTTCTCATCACATGAGAAAATTTTGTAACTATATATGGGGACAGATGTTAACTGGACTTATTGTGCTGATCATTTCAACATATATTCAAACATTGAATCATTAAGTTGTACCTCTGAAACTAATATAATGTTGTATGTCAACTTTACCTCAATTAAAAAAACACAATAGACAAAATGATTTGAATATTGTAAATGAGTTCAGTGAATCCCTGAAACTGCCCCATTCCCATATGGGAGTTACAGGAAGCAGAGAGGATGAAGGAAGATGGAAGAAAGTTGTACAAAACAGTATTCAAATTAAAATCATTTGAGTTGCTATCAGCTCCTTGTGGCAGAGTTGTGTGAGCCCTGATCTTCTTTCACATTTATCTTGGAAAAGTATACTTTCAGACCCAACCCATGATAGTTCATCATTTGCTCTAATACGAAAATCTCAACTTAATAAATAAAACCAAAAGCATCCCTTATGTATGAATAAAGTTAGTGAACTTTACAGAGAAAAGAGCATATTTGCACAATCTCGATAAAGGAAACAGAAGAACTGAATGATGATCGAGTCTCAGTCAAGCTTCTCTTTGAAAGCCAGTGAAACCAGGATATCTTTTCAAGGATGTGTGTAGAGCTGTCAGCCTTGGAAGATAGAAATAGTGGCCTCCTCTGGAACAAAGGGCAGGCTTGCTTACTGCCCAATATAATAGAAATAACACCCCTCCCTGGGGCAAAGGTCAGCAGACTTCCTGTCCATTATCAAAGATTTGAGTTCCTTAAGCTCTGAGCTCTTGCAACCCTCTGCATGTCAGCTGGCTCACTGTGTATCACCCTGTAGGAAGTGGGATTTAGTGAACCAGTGCAAATGCTGATACTCGGGCCACTGTTATTGCTGTGTCGTTAAGTCCTTTGTCTCTGACCCATGGGTCTAGTTTCTTTTGCCAGCATCTGTAAGACCATGGTAGGCTGACTTATTAGCTTGCAGGTAAGGTAAAATATCATACCTTTCACGGTTCCTGACAAGCCCTTAATGTAACCAGTACTCTTAGGAACAGAGAGCTATCCAGAACAATATGTATGGATATTCTTCATCGAAGACTTCATACAACCAAAACTTTAATAAGTCTCTCTGATCTCTTTTATTTCTACCCCAAGTAGAAGGAGAGGCACCAAACTATTACAGACCTAGGGCTTGTGCAAGCCACCTGGAGACCTAGTGACCAGAAACTTCCCATGGGGAGCAAAGACAGATGGGCATATTTCCAAAATGGACCCATATGCCTCCTTATCATCCAAAAGACAGTACATTATCTTAATTTATGATGATTTCATTCATTAAAATCTTGTGATGGGCCAAAGATACATATCTAAGAGGAGTGAGACACATGGCAGTTGTAAGCAGATTAACACATTTGGTGAATATCAAACTCTGAACTAAACTTAGTGTTCTAATCAATTATAATGTACGACAAATTTAATTAGGTCAATTAAATGGTATTTAATGGTATGCCTGAATATTACTCTGCAATAATGAACAAGAAACTCATGTAAATAACTATAATTGGTCTTACTTTAAAATATGATAGTCAAGACTGTTTGAGATAAGCTGGAGAGAAGGAAGAGGGGAAATAGATAAAAGTTAGCTGCTCTGAAACCACTCTCAAGACCCCTGGATCTACATGTAACCCAGGAGATCGAGGCAGACGGCTGTGTGCCTAGATCCTCCTGCACTGTGGTTCTCAGGGATGTCACGGGGCTGAAGCAGCTTCCTGAATCGTGTTTACACATCCATGTGTACAATACCTCTGACCATGGGGATGAAACACCATTCAATCATCCCTTACACCCCTCTAATTAACAATTAGATTTCAGAATCGTTGTATCATTACATGATAATTTATTCTTCAAACCTGTAGGATGCCGAGCTAAAAGAAAATCAAATTTCAATGGCTTCTTTTCTTTGAAGGACCAAGATGTTCTTTCACACTTGGAATCCGGATTAGAGGATAAATCCATCAAATCAATGGAAACAAGTTAAGAAATGGACAGAGGGATATTTCATTCATATATACACAGTTTGCACTGTGGCAAAAATAGAGTTATATTTTAAAAAATTAGAATTTTTTGAAATTTTATAGATATTACAGACTTTGTTCTGCTTATACTCCCTTTGGTTTACCAAATCAAACTCACTCTTTAATGGGCATTTCTAGCATTGAGTGCTAATAACAGCAGCTTTTTTAAATTCTTATTTTTCCCAGGTCAAACACCAAGGGTAGAGGTCTTCAAGAGATCAAGTCTAATCTACCTACGGGTGTGGCAGGCTTACCTATGGATGTTCAAGCCAGACATTGCCAGAAGAACTACATCTCTTCACCCATAGGTGAGTTTTTACTAGTAATCACAGAAACTTAAGGATATCAAAGGAAATTTTTTATTAAGAACCCAAGTTATAGATTCCTCTCTTAGGTTCATTACTTTGAATTTTTGACTCAAATCATATATATCAATTGGACCATGTTCAATTCTATGATCTTTAGAAGATGCAGCCTACAGCTGAAGAGAAACAGATACAACACCAATATCTTATCCTCTCTAGCCAAACTGAGAGCCCCTGGAGTCAGAAGTTTTCAAGAAAAGAAAAAGTCATCCGTCTTTGGAAGAGAGACAGTAGAGGCTACTCAAACATTCAACTTTAAATTGTTAACATGACTTGTTAGAATGTGATGGAGCACACCTTCTAAGTTTCATGATTTTTCTCCACAATATTAAGATGGATGACCTTGAAGTCCCGTTTCCCCATAAATGTATTTATTCAATGATAAAATTAATTTCTCTATAATTACCATGAAAATCTTATGTCATAGTCTCTGACTAAAAGGAAACAAAGCAAATTGAGCAGTTGAATAGCAGTGTAATTAATTCCATACAAGGATCTTACTGCAGCGTTATGTATAATAGTGAAACTGGATGTAATCCCATTTCTATCAAAGAAGAAGTAAACAGATTATGGTATTCCTGTTCTTTGGAGTACCTCTAAAACATCTAACATGGTAAGTTAGAATGATGTGCACTGATAAGGGGAGACGTCTTTGATATATGATTTGGGAAACAGCAAATTGCAAAACGATGTAGTTATGTAATTTATGTTAAAAAACTTTATGTGTATTTATAAATTCACAGGAAATTTCCAGAAGAATAAACCCCACCCTGTTAACAGTAGTGGGTTCTGAGTAGGGGAGTGAGTTTTCAGGGAAGGGGATGAAAGGGGTGGGTTTCACTTTATACAGATCTGTGTACTGTGACTTTTTTTACAATATGTATTTCTTTCATAATTAGAAAAATGAATGATGTGACCATTTGGTGCAGGACAACAGCATTATGTTCACCAGTCTCTGTACTGTATGTTACTGCACAGCACGGACTGTAGGAAAAAGCCCAGAGGAGCAATGAAGACAAAGAAGACACGACACCTGCAAAAAGTCAGTGGAGTATTTCTACACAACAAACCTTGACCAGGTTTTTCAGTTGTTTTGATAATATCCCACATTCAGGAATCAGAAATGTAACCTATTGGGATGTGTAATATAAACAAGGACTTTTTTTGATGTAGATCAACGCCCAGATTTTTAGAGATGACATAAATCATGAAAGCTGCTAACCATTCCTCCACAGGTTTCAATAAGACTTTTAAGTTAATTTAACAATCTCAGGAAAAAAGAATTTGGCAATTCATGTTTTTTGTTTCTGCATTCAAGCATACAGTACAGGCAAGAGAATGAGCAGAAAAAAATTAACAAGAAGGTCTTGTGCCTGCCCGGTGGCTTAGCGGTTAAGTGTGCACGCTCTGCTATTGGTGGCCCGGGTTTGGATCTGGGCACACACCGATGCACCGCTTGTCTGGCCATGCTGAGGCCACGTCCCACATACAACAACTAGAAGGATGTGCAACTATGACATACAACTATCTACTGGGGCTTTGGGCAAAAAAAAGGAGGAGGATTGGCAATAGATGTTAGCTCAGAGCCGGTCTTTCTCAGCAAAAAGAGGAAGATTAGCATGGATGTTAACTCAGGGCTGATCTTCCTCAAAAAACAAAAGAAAAAAACAAGGTCTTGGTTGCATTTCATCTTTTGCAAATAAGCAGGATATTTTATGCTCTGTTCCTTTCACTACTCTAAACAATTTTTAAAGAATATGGTACATCTGACTATCCCTAGGCGTGTTTATCCTGGAACCTTGCCAGAATCCAATGCAGAGATGTTAAAGCTGATGGGTTTCAAATGCTGCCCAAGTGCTGTCTACCTTGAACATCCCTCTCCCAAAGCTGGACCACCGGTCTCTTCCTGAGGGATCAGAGTCGTCACCCGTGTCCCTGAGAGACTGGCCACTCAGGCCTGAGCTGAGATTAGGCTATCAATCTAAATGGCAAAATGCTTAAGCTATTTTCATCTTAAGGATGCTGTTTCAGAGGCCCCTGCACTGGAAGGTGTTGGTGAAAATGTTCTATTAGATACTTGTCTGGGAATTGGGTTGTTCTCCTCTGCTCTTGGCGGATCCTGGGGAAACCAATGATTAACCTCACGGATGCCTCAACTTCCACTTCTGCGAAAAAGGCAAGCAACAGCCACTGTTACTACCCTGCAAAGCTCTTAAGTTGTGCTTGCAAGAAGGGCCACAAGGGCGAATTTCTCCCAAAAGCTGATGAAATGATGGCACTTTGGCTGGAGAAGGCAGAGGGCAGCAAGCAGAGGAAAGTTTCTGGGATGTCAAACCAGTTCCCATAAGCACTTTAGAGAAACACCTGGCCCTGGACTAAGTAGGAGGCTGTGGCAAGACCCACAGACATGCAGGTGGGAGGAGGAATCAAGCAACGGAGGGAGGCGGTGTGGAATAGACGTGAGTCCGGCTTCAATTTTGGACAAAAGCAGTTGCACGATTCAGGCCCGCGGCTGCCCATGCAGCCGCCACACCCTCCTAACTCCTTGGTCCCTCTTGTCCTGTCACATCCCTCTGAGACTCAGTCCACGTGGAGCAGGTGCAGGACCACAGTGCAGAGCACACCTCCTTGCTCCTCCCCTCAGGGCTAGGCACCGCCCCGTGCCCAGAGTATCCGGGGAGTTATAGTCCTGTAGTCCTGCAAGCTCCCAGCCGGGAGCGGTGAGAGACAAAAGCTCCCAGCATGCACAGCTAGGGGCCCCAACTCCCTCCTTGTCCCTCCACCCCTGGGTCCCACTCCTCTCCTTGTCCACCCCACCCTCTATCCTGCCTCTTCTCTCAACCACGCCCACCCTCCATGCCCTGCCCACCACCTGGAGTATGCGCAGCGTGGTTGGGCTGCATCCCTTGAGGCCGGTACTCAGGTAGGGGTGGGGCTCACCAGCCTGGCTGTTGCTGAGGATGCTTGCAGCCCTCCTTGAAGCTCCCTGGCCAGTATTTGAAATGTAAATTCAATATCTAAAATGGAAATACCGGGTGACTGGGATCCTGGAATTTGCCTTTTCAAGGCCACTTGTCCTGCTATCCCCTCCATCCCTCCAGGCTGCCATGATCCTCCCTTTGGACTCCATGGTCAGGGTCGCTGCAGAGATCCTCCCTTTGGACCCCGCCTGCCTGAAGGGCCCATACCTTGGTCAGGCATTTTAGAAGGACTGCCGTGAGCCATGTCATAAAAAGGAGAAAACATCACAGTGGACAGCCCCAATTCCTGCATATACAGACGGGAAACTTAGGTGCACTGGTAAGTGACTCCTAAGCCACTTCAGGGGATCACACGCACGCCCCTTCTCCAACGCTGCACACAGGCTTGTTCACTGGACTTCTTTATCCCAGTGTGGACCTCGTGGCCTCATTAACACAGGCAACAGCACTGAAACTTCCCGTTGGTCCTTCCCACAATGTCAGGGAAGTTTTTGTAGGAAGGTAATATTCAATTTCTGCTCTACTATAGGGCTGGCTCCTTGGCAACCAGTTTTAATATCCCTTTTTAAATATACCCTCAGAATTGCAAAATAATTAAGCAAAATAATTTGTTGCTGTTGGGGGTTATGGTGATAACTCTCTGAAGCCATTTTTCCATTTAGCTACTCTGACTCCAAATACTACAGCACCACGTGCTTCTCAGACTGGTGGATGCACAGCTCCACTTCTTTGCAGAGAGGATGCACAACAGCAGAATATCCGTGGCCCGACTTTCTGGAGCATCAGTATTACTACAAGATTTGGAAGAAGCAAAGTTAGGTCATTTCCATGGTAAGGAATTAAAAACTTAAAACTAAGATGAGGTGGGAAAGTCATATACCATTAATATTTGTCAGTAATCTGTGCCTGAAACGTCAGACTTTCTCTGAGAAAGAACTCTGAGACCCTATTTCCCATTGTTTTAAATAGGAAAAATTAGAAGGCATAGCAAATCTATCGAAAAATCCTACCAATTTCCTAAGTCACGATATGGCACCTAGACATAAGTTATGAACATCATTGCTCCTCGTTTTCTTCCTCATTCAACCCAGTCCCACAGGTCTTGAGTGATTGCTGTGAACACTGCACTGTGCTAGATGTCAAGGCCTTGGTGAGCATCATTATGGGGGTGGACGTTGATGGAAAAAGATTGCATCATAAAAACTCAAAGCCATGCCACTTGCCAAATTGAGGCAAAAATGGAAAGACCTAGGGCACCAAGGAAGGGTGAGGGCATTAATCGATACTTGGGAGTATTAAAATCCATCTAATGGTGTCATGAGTGAATGTGTTCCACTTTAAAACAAAACTCAGCTGTTGTTCTCAGATATTGAGTTTATCTTTGTGCAAATATGCAGGATTTAAAGTGTTTATTGATGTATAACATTCATACAGAAATATATGCAGAGGTCATCCATGTAAACCTCAAAGAATTATTACAAAGTGAACACACTTGTGTGACCAAGAACTAGCACCAGCTTCATTCAGGACCCGACAATCCCTTTCTCCCTCCTTCCTCCCCAAAGGTAACCAATATCTTACCAGCAAACACTGTATATCGAGTTTGTCTTCTTATACAAGTGTTTTAGTACAGGACAATTTAAACAATATACAAAATAAACAAAATAGCATAGTAGGCCCATCACCCAACTTCGACAACTACTAATCATCTGCCATTTTTGTTTTATCTAGACTCCATCCCATTCCCACCTCACTGTATTATTCTTTTAGTCCTTTTCGTGTGTGTGGGGGGGTAAGATGTACACACACTGAAAGGCACAAATCTCAATCGTACAGTTTTAGCAAATAAACATGCCCATATAACCTTCACCCCTTTAAGAATAATGTATTTCCTTCACCCCCAGAAAACTCCTTCCTATTCCTTCCCAGGCAATTTTTTCCTTCCCCCGAGGCAACCACTGATCTGTTTTTTTCACCATAGGTTCATCTTGGCAGAAATCAGCCCACGTGTATTGTTTTCTGTCTAGCTTGCATCCCTCAGCACGAGGTAGATGAGACTCACCCAGCACGTGTGTGTCAGCGTTTGCTCCTCAGCACGGCTGAGGGCGTTCTGCTCTGTGGATGCCCCGAAGTGGGCTCGTCTTCCTCCTGGGGACGTGCAGGTCATCTCCTGTGAACATTCTTGTACAAACCCTTTTTGTATGCTGTTTAATTCCTTTATTAGCATTTAAGTGACACACCTTTGCAGTTTTTAGTGGTTGATCCAGATTACAATATGCATCTTTAACATATCACAGCCTACCTAGACTCAATAGTGCACCAGTTTAATCAATGTAAAATATGGGAGCCTTGCTACAGAACAGTTCCATTTACCTCTGTCTGTCCTTTGTGCTATGTTGTCATAAATTTTACATCTACCCATGTTATAAATCCCACAATACAGTGTTATGATTTTTCTTTAAATAGTCATAGGTCTTTTAAAGAAATTAAGAGAAAAAAGTTAAGTATTTGGAGGGAGATGCTTTGAGGCTCTGCAAATGTACTGTTTCTTCTCTAAGTTTCACTCACAGTTTTTGCATTCATCAGTCAGTCTTGCTCACAGTAATTATTACTGTGGTGGTCTAGTGGCGATTTTCTATTTCATGCTATCCAGCCGCGTTTATTATTTGGA
This sequence comes from Diceros bicornis minor, assembly GCF_020826845.1. NCBI lineage: Eukaryota > Metazoa > Chordata > Mammalia > Perissodactyla > Rhinocerotidae > Diceros > Diceros bicornis. The sequence continues at coordinate 1,830,782 of NC_080763.1, read as the reverse complement.
ATTCTGTGAGGAATATTCCCCCCTCCCTCTCCCTGCCTTCTTCCTGTCTTTCTTTCTCTCATTCTCCCCCCCCTTTTTTTCTTTCTTCCTTTCTTATTTAATCTTCTTTATATCAGTATAGACTCATGGATATTTATTTTATTCTCTGGGTAATAATCCAATGCTACCATTATTTATTTTGTTGCTCCCAGTTTTCTAGCTTGAGCCGTACGGAAGTCTTTAAGATTGATTCCTTTTGGTTTTTTTTTTAAAGATTTTATTTATTTATTTTTTCCCCACAAAGCCCCAGTAGATAGTTGTATGTCATAGTTGCACAGCTTTCTAGTTGCTGTATGTGGGACGTGGCCTCAGCATGGCCAGAGAAGTGGTGCGCGCCCGGGACCAAACCCAGGCCGCCAGCAGCGGAGCACGCTCACTTAACCGCTAAGCCACAGGGCCAGCCCAGATTGATTCCTTTTGACACATCTCATCATTTTCTGTGTTTTTTTTTTGAAAGCACTTTCCTACTTTCTGGCACTACAAGAAGCTCCAGGCTCATATTGTATTTCCCATCCCCAGATTTGAATTAGCCATTTCTCCAAGAAAACCTGGTTCTTTTTATTGAAGAATGATATTTAGAAACCAAAATCTGGGATCTAGGTGTGACCATTGATACGAGGGTGTCACTGCTTCTAAACCCTCTCAGCAGAGCTTGGAAATGTATGTATGAATGTAAACTCAGGTATACACATCTACCTATCGATATATCAATCTATCAATCTATCTATCTATCTGGATAGATATATTAAAAGAGATATGGATTCATACTGATACTTCCAACTCCAATCCAGCACCACAGAGTTTATTCCAGCATTCTCCTTTTGTTTATTTGTAACTTCTTTCACCAACAGTGAGAAACTTAACTCCAGTTATCTACAATATATTTACTAATGTGTCAACTAGTTTCAGAATCACTAATCCATACCCTTATGAAAAACAAATTTACCACCTAGAGTACAGTGATTTTGTACAGTACTTTAGTTTTACAGTATCCCATCAAAACACTGTCTTCCAAAGTTACTTCGGTCAGGACCTTTCATCCCCACCACTTCTGTGTGGTTATGTCACATGCTTGTAATACAGTGAGGTACATTTGTCACTGCATTCCATCTGAGTTCCCCAGCATCCTGATTGATTTTTAAAATTTGCAGAGTAAAATTCACTCTATGCGGTGTACAGTTGTATGGGTTTTGACAACTTTACGGTCATGTATCCACGTCCACGGTACCACACAGAGCTGTTTCTTTCACTCCCAAAATTCTCTCATACTGTCTCTTTGTAGTCAACCCCTTCCCCCACTCCATTCCTTGGCAACCACTGATCATTTTCCATCCCTGTAATGCTGTCTTTTCTAGAAAGTCATATAAATGGAATCATATACTGTATAGCCTTTTGAATCTGGCTTCCTTCACTTAGAGATATGCATCCAAGATTAATCCTTGTTGTTGTGTGAATCAAGAGTTTATCCTTTTTATTGCCAAGTAGTATTCTAATGTACTGATGCACCACAGTTTCTTTCTCCATTCACCTGATGAAGGACATTTAGTTTGTTGCCGGCTTTTCACAATTATGAATAAAATGGCTATGAAGATTCATGCAAAGAGTTTTGTTTAAACATTAGTTTTCAATTTGCTTCAGTAAATCTCTAGGAGTGGGATATCTGAGTCATATAATAAGTGTATGTTTAACTTTATAAGAACCTGTTAACTGTTTTCCGAATGCAACTATCATGTAGCATTCCCAGTTCTAGTTGCTCCTAGTCCTCACCAGCACTCTGTAGTTGCAAATTTATTTTTTATTTTAGCCACCTAATAGGTGTGTGGTATCTTATTGTGGTTTCTGCTTCCTTTTTGAAAGTGAGTTCTGCTAAATATAAAATCCTGTGTTGACTTTTGGGTTTTCTTTCTGCACTTGAGAGATGTCATTTTGTTGTTGATTTGTCTCTTTTGTTTTTGATAATATATCATCCATCATTCACATTTTTTCTCCCTGTATGTAATGTCTTCCCCTGTACATATGTATTTCCCTGACTGCTTTCAAGATTTTCTTTTTATCTTTGGATTTTAGCAGCTTGACTGTCATGTGCCTAGGTATGGTTTTATTTTGTATTTTATTTTGTGTGTTTCCTGACTTTCTTGGATCTAAAATTTTAGATTTTTCACCAAATTTTGGAAGTTTTATGCTATTACTCATTGATTTGCCTTTCTGCTTCATTTAATTTTTTGTCTCTCCCCTCTCTGATGGGGACTCACTCATCTCACAGGTCTTAAGGCTGTCTTCATTTTTCTCAAAACTTTTATGTTCTTTTCTTCAGACTGGATAATTTCTATTGCTCTATATTCATGTTTCTTCTACTGTTTCTAATCTACCAGTAAACTCAAAAATATTTTCTGTATTTCATCTTCCTATTTGGTTCTTTTTTGTAATTTCCATTTCTCTGCTGAGTGTCTACATCTGTTCATTCATTATGAGAATATTTTTCTTTACCACCATGATCATCTTTATAAAAGCTGTTTTCTCATCCTTGTCTGCTAATTGCAACACCTAGGGAATAGTTTCTACTGCCCACTTTTGGTCGTATATGGATTATATTTTCCTATTTCTTCAAATCTCATGATTTTTTAAATTATGTACTGGAAACCATGGATGATAGTTATAGAGACTCTGGATTCTATTATATCCCTGTGAAGAGTGTTGTTATTTTTCTAGCAGAGAGTTAACTTGGCTGGACTGAAACTCCAATCCTATCTCCTTTACAATGGGCATAGCTGAAATCCTCATTCAGTTCTTTCATCTTCCAACTGCTGTTTTTACACTACGCCCTCTGGGGCCTACCCTGCAGGTGTGTTGTTCAAAGATCTGCCAATTTGCTGTGTGTGTGGGGGGCAGACTTTCATACATATTTTAAGATTTTCCTCTTTGTGGTTCCCTCCCTTCCAGAATTTCTCCCCTAACTTTCCGGCTACTCTGCCAGCCCCAAAATACATCCTCTAACATTACAAGTAATACTATAGTTTTTCCCGTGTGGGCCATGTACAGATTTTGGAATGCTTTGAGGCAAAAGACTCAAGCTTGCAAATATCTCCTGGTAAAATTCCCATGATTCAAGGGAAGACTCCCCTTCAGTTCTGCTTGCCTTTGGAAGAGATTTATGCATACATACACATACACATTTATTATATGTGTATTACATATAGATACATGATTCTATATAAATATATATAATATTTCATGCAGATTTTATCATTGCTATCTGTGAGAGTGTTAGTTCAACAAGCTACTCCACTAGTACTGGAAGCTAGACCTCGGTTTTGTTTCTTTTTTGCATTTTATATAAATGGAATTATAAGATATATAGCCTTTTGAATATAATTTCTTTTTTTCAGCATTATGGTTGTGATATTCATCCATGCTATGGCATGTAGCTAGTGTTAGTTCATTTGTTGAAAATAATTAATGTAGTTAGATGGTCATAAAATATGCATAACATGAAATTGACCACTTTATCCATTTTTAAGTGTACAGTTCAGTGACATTCAGTACATTCACATAACTGTGTAGTGATAACCTCTAACCATCCACAGATCTATTTCCACCTTGCACTGAAACTCTGTGCCCATTAAACAACAACTCCCTGTTGTCCCTCCCTCTTGACGCTGGGAACCACCATTCTCCTTTCTATTTCTATGAATTTGACTACTCTAAGTACCTTATATGAGTGGAATCATGCAGTATTTTTCCTTTTGTGTCTGGCTTTACTTCACTTAGCATAAAGTCCTCAAGGTTCATCCATGTCATAACATGTGTCAGAATTCCATCCTTTTTAAGGGTGAATGGTATTCCACTGTGTTTTACACAATAATTTTTGTCAACTCATCCATTTATGGACACTTGGCCTGCTTCCAGCTTCTGCTTATTTTGAATAATGCTGTTAAGAACACGGGTGTACGTATATGTCTTTATATATGCGTTCAGTTCTTTTGGGTTTATACCCATATATGGTGTTCTGAGATTCATTTTTCCACATGTGGGAGGGTTCCCCACACCTCCAACAAGCAATTCTGGGAATGCCAGATTGTTGTAAGATAATTCAACTCAATTTGATGCTGTCAACCCAGAGATACATCAGATTCCACAGTTTAAGGGCTCAGTCCTATAAGACTGCACACCCACCCAACCTCACCTCTACTTCAGATGCCAGTTACAAGCCCAGGCTGTTACCTGTACTTCTGACTGAGTGGCTGTAAACCAGAGATTCCCACAACATCCTCCTTGGGTTTGATTAATTTGCTAGAGTGGCTCACAAAACTCAGAGAAACATTTACTAGATCACCAGTTTATTATAAAAGGATATAACTCAAGAACAGCCTGATGGAAGTGGTGCATAGGAAAAGGTATGGAGAAGGGGCACAGAGCTTTCATGCCATCTCCAGGTGCACCACTCTCCAAGCACTCCTTGTCATTGCCAATCTGGAAGCTCTCTGAAACTCATTCTATTGGGATTTTTATGGAGGCTCCCTCACGTAGGCATGATCAATTATTAACTCAGTTTCTAGCCTCTCTCCCCTCTCTGGAGGATAAGGGATAGGACTAAAAATTCCAAGCTTCTAATCGGGGCTTGGTCTTTCTGGTGACCAGCCCCCATCCAGGAGCCATCCAGGAGCCCACCCAGAGTTGCCTCAATAGAAGAAATGATTCTCCTAGTGTTCTTATCACTTAGGAAATTACAAGGGTTTTAGGAGCTCTGTGTCAGGGATGGGGTCAAAGACAAATATTAGAACAAGAGATGCTCCTAGTGTTCTTATCATTTAGGAAATTACAAGGATTTTAGGAGCTCTGTGCCAGGAACTGGAGACAGAGATCCATAAATATATTTTCTGTTATTTCAGAACCCATAGGTAGAATTTCTAGATCATATGGTAATTCTATTTTTCATTTTTGAAGGAACTGCCATACTGTTTTCCACAGTTTTATATTCTCACCATCCAAGCACAAGGGTTCCAATTTTTCAAAATCCTTGCCAACACTTGTTATTTTCTGATTTTGTGATAGTAAAACTATTCTAATGTGTGTGAAGAGGTATCTCAATGTGGTTTTATTTTGCATTTTCCTGATACTTAGTGATGTTGAGCATCTTTTCATGTGTTTACTGGCCATTTTATGTCTTTGGAGAAATGTCTATTCAAGTCCTTTGTGCATTTTTAAATTGGGTTGTTTTTTTATTGTTGATTGTGGGAGTTCTTTATATATTCTAGATATTAATCCCTTATCAGATATGTGATTTGCAAATATTTTCAACCATTCTGTGGGTTGCCTTTTTACTTTGTTGATAGTATCTTGTGATACAGAAAACTTTTGCATTTTGATGAAGTCCAATTTGTTGTTTTTTTTGTTGCTTATGTCTTTGGTGTCATATTAAAGAAATCATTGTTGGCAATGGCATTTGGACCCAATGACATGCAGCTTTTACCCTGTGTTTTCTTCTAAGGATTTTATAGCTTCAGCTCTAATATTAGATCTTTGATCCATTTTGAGTTAATTTTTGTATATGGTGTAAGGTAAGGGTCCAGTCTCATTCTTTTGCATGTGGTCATCTAGTTTTCCCATCACTATTTGTTGAAAATCTTATCCTTTCTCCAATGAATGGTCTTTGCACCCTTGTCAAAAATCATTTGACCGTATATGCAAAGGTTTATTTCTGGGCTCTCTATACTATTTCATTAGTATATTGTGTGTATTTATGCCAGTACCACACTGTTTTGATTACTTTGTAGTAAGTTTTGAAATCAGGAAGTGTGACTTCTCTAAATTGTTCTTCTTTTTCTACATTCTTTTGGCTATTTAGGGTCCCTTGAGAGTCCATATGAATTTTAGGATAGATTTTTCTATTTGTGCAAAAAAATCATTGGAATTTTTACCTCCTTGAGCAAGTTGATTCTTAAGTATTTTTCTCTTTTTGATGATATTGTAAATAAAAATGTAAAGTTTTTAAATTTCTTTTCAGATTACTTATTATTAATGTATAGAAGAACAACTAATTTTTTCATGTTGATTTTGTGTTCAACTACTCTGCAGAATTTATCAGTTCTAAAAATTTTTTTGTGGAATTTTTAGGGGTTTCAACATATAAGATATTATTTGTAAACAAATATAATATTACTTCTTCCTTTCCAATTTGGATGCTATTGCTTTCTTTTTCTTGCCTAATTGCTTTGGCTAGAACATCTAATACCATGTTGAATAGAAATGGTGACAGTGGGCATTCTTGCCTTTTTCCTGATCTTAGAAGAAAAGCTTTCAGTCTTTCTCGCTTGAATACGATGTTCTCTGTGTATTTCTATATCTGGCTTTTATTATGTTGAAGTAGCTTCCTTTTACTCTGAGAGTTTTCTAGTGTTTTTAACATGAAAACATGTTTAGTTTTGTCAAGTCTTTTTCTGCATCCATTGAGATGATCCTGTGTTTTTTTCCCTCATTCTGTTAATGTGCTTTATTACATTGATTCATTTTCATATATTGAAACATCCTTGTATTCCAGAAATAAATCCCACTTAAAAATGATGTATAATCCTTTTAATATGCTGCTGAATCTGGTTAGTTATTATTTTATTGAGGATTTTTGTATCAATATTCATCAAAGATACTGACTTGTAGTTTTCTTTTCTCTTAGTGTCTTTGGCTTTCATATCAGGGTAGTGCTAAGTCCATAGGATGACTTTAGAAGTATTCTCTCCTCTTCAACTTTTTGAAAGAGTTTGAAAAGAATTGGTGGTAGTTAATTAAAAAAAGGCTTTGGGCGCACAAATAAATTCAGCATAAAATAAATACAAATAAATATTTTTTTAAAATGTGAAAAAGACTTTTTATTAAAAAAAATAAAAATTAAGCAAGTACATCTCTTATCACTTTATTTCTAAAAGGGTTTTTTAACCTAATAGTAAGCAGAAACAAATCGTTAAAATTAAAATGACTCAAGTCTTAATTTCCTTCATTGCAAATTTTCTGACAGAAGTATATGGTGCCATCATGTATGACATCTTTTATGAAAAAGTGGTCATTTTTTGTGGTATTTGAGAATATTATGAATTTCCCCAGTGGCCTTTGACAATACTCTGATATGCAAAGTTATCGTTTCAACATTTATGTCCTATTATTGTCCTTACCAAATTAACAAATTCTGTCAGGTGCTAATTAATCAACTACTTTTCATACGATTCAGGTTCTCCACCACCAACTTCCATAACCATCAGGATATTCTACAACTTCTGCAAGAGTAACAATTTTACCTTACACTGTATTTGTCTCATGTGGTTTAAAACATCCAGAAATCATTGATAAACTGACCCTGCCCAAACTAAAGCATAGTGAGTTATAAAAGATGGTAGCTGTTAAGTGAGGAGGGATTGCAGGTTGAACTTAATTTTATAAGTGGTCAATTTATTACAATATATTGTTCTATTATCTATTTCACTTCTTTTTTAAAAAAAGTGATATTTGAGGGCACTTAGATAATAAAAAGTTGAGAAGATAACCAACTGATATACTCTGTAAGCTTGAAATGTTTTCAAACATAAGATACAATAAGAACTAAAACTAAGAAATGGCAGAGGAAATAGAGATAAGAGGATGAAATTGCAAAACTGAATCTATCATAATATCTCAATGGCTAGCGCTGTGGTGCCAAGAAGGTGGTGAAGTCAAAGAATTCGTAAAGATGATAATAGACTGCAAAGAAAAAAGACTGAAATTTTTGTAGAGAGAATTTTTGCAGCGATATTACAGATAGAGAACAGGGAAGAGAAGTTGGAGTGAGAGACTATCTTCTTAAATTACTTCCACTGTAGAGAACAAAAAACCAATTTGCTGAAATCTTTATTCCCTTCTATGACCCTGTGGAAGATGAAGATTTGGCCACCCTGAAATCTATCTCTTTACCTTGGTTGTTTTCTCTGAGGGCATTTGACCTCCCCCACTAACTGCCTAAAGAATTTAAAACAAAACATCTGTTTCAGGAAGGAGTTATTATCATGATGGCTGTAAATATAATGTACAATAGATGTTACAATAGAAAAGACACCAACAAGCCCATCTTATCAGAAGTTCTGTCTCTGACTATATTCTTTGGATGGCCCTCCAAGGAGTTGCCAGACAGACATTTACATTTATAAGGGAAATCTCCATTTGTAAAGGTATCTGCCTCTCTGAATTGGGAAGAGGGGGAATGACCTCATTTCTAGAAACTTATCAATGTAAAAGGTGAGGCCTTAAATCTGCATAATAACCTCACTCTTGTTTACTGTGCTTTAGTGGTAATCTCCTGTAACTGACTCCCCCCACCCCCAACATCTTCCTTTGTCATTGGCTGAACATGATATTTAAGATGAGAATTCTGCTATTGTGTTGAGAAACGCAGTGTCCTTGCTTTCTCCCATGCATACATGTTATTAAACTTGGTATTATTTTCTCCTTCTAACCTGTCTTGTTAATTATTTGGCCAGCCATAAGAACCTTAAGGAAAATGGCAGAGGGAGAGTCTCCCTCTATCCCGACAACCCTATCTTTACGTGCAGAATCTCAGCCCTGAATGAATGTCACATTCCTCCTTTTGCATCCCCGGGGAACAGGGCAAATAAGCTCATCTGAAACCTCAGCTGCCCAGCCTGTGAAATAAGGCTGGCCATCCATTCTCACAGAGGAGCCAACTGGAGGTAGGATTTTTGCTTCTGAATTCAGCTAAACATCTTCAAAGAATTTTATCTGCCCTTCCTTATCCAGGGCTATCAGTGAAGGGCTGGCTGGCTTTTAGAGAAGACCAATTCACAGTCAGCTGAGACATTTTCTGTTGGGCTCTCTAGAGAAGGCTGTGGGGTTTGTCAGTAAGAGTTCATATCTATATGGGTTATATATTTTTATTTTATTCAGAGATTTATGAAGAAATTTACATGGTAAGTATTACTTATTATCAAGAAAAATGGTTGTGTATTCTCTGGTCATTTAAGCAAAATCCTCCTTTCAGGGTCCACCCATAGACAAAGCCCAGATTTAATCTCTGTGGGAGATCAAGATTTGGCCACCCTGAAATCTGTCTCTTTACCTTGGTTGTTTTCTCTAGGGACATTTGACCTCCCCCACTAACTGCCTAAAGAATTTGACATGGTGGCTCCTTCCTAGAACAGATCTATCATGACTGCTATAAAGATAATGTAGGATAGAGGTTACAATAGAAAAGGCACCAACAAGCCCATCTTATCGGGAGTTCTGTCTCTCTGGTCACATTCTTTGGATGGCCCTGCAAGGAGTTGCCAGACAATCATTTACAAGGGAAGTCTCCATTTGTAAAGGTATCTCCCTCTCTGTATTGGGAAGAGAGGGGGATGAGCTCATTTCTAGTGACTTATCAATGTGGAAGGTGAGGCCTTGAGCTACATAATAAACCTTACTCTTGTTTACTGTGCTTTAGTGGTAATTTCCTGTAACTGACTCCCCCCACCCCCAAAATCCTCCTTTGTCATTGGCTGAAAATGGTATTTAAGACGAGAATTTCTGCTATTGTGTTGAGAAACGCAGTGTCCCTGCTTTCTCCCATGTATACATGTTATTAAACTTGATATTATTTTCTCCTGCTAACCTGTCTTGTTGATTGTTTGGCCAGCCATAAGAACCTTAAGGGAAAGGGCAGAGGGAGATTCTCCCTCTTCCCCCGACAGTTTTGGCGTAGTCGCCAGGAGCCACACTGGCTGACAAGTTGCCTTCTCTGGCTGGAAGACCTGCCTTCTCCCTGGACTACTGCAGATGGTGAGATACGGGAACGCCTGACAAAAGCCGGCAAAAGGTAAGACTTCTTACCATGTCAGCCTCCCGGAATCTCTATCTGCGGAGTCCGGCGGAAGGAAATGGTGAGAATTTTTTCTCTTTCTAAATTTAGATTGGCAGGAGAAAATATTTGGGAAACTAGTTTCTTGGGCTTTTAGTGACTCTTGGTTTAAATTTGGTAGAGTACTCTTGGTTTTGATCTTGATCCCTTTTCCTCCCAGAGTAATCTCTGTCTTGTTCTGTGTCCTGAGAAAACTTGGCTTTGTGACCAGTGAGAATCTTCTCCTTGGTCTCCACCATACGGATGGTGCATTTACCGGGGTGCACCTCGGTGGCCAGTCGAGTAGACTGGGGTTCCGAACTGTCTCTTTGTCCGGCTGTGCCAAGCTCTCAGGGGAATTTGTCATAAACGGCCCAGTCCATAAGGGCTTTTGTCGTCTTTACCTTCGTTGCTTGTTAGTGCTGGAAAAATCCCATTCCAGTATCGCCTGCCCGGTGTCACAGATTAGCGGGGCTGTGACTGGAGGCGTCCCACACTATTGTGGGAGACCGGAGACACCATCCTTACCGCCTGTGCAACGAAGGTCTTTACTTTCTCTGAATATCTTTGGGAGTGAATTCTGTGGATCAGGGGGGCTACATCATCTGCGCTCTCACCAGGGACGCCTCTTTGCGTCCATGGTAGATTTATTCTAAGCATGGAAACTTACCTCCGGGTCTTTCCTTAAAAAGACTTATTGGTTCGAGTCACTATTGGAATAAATATACAAATGAAGATCCTACTCGTCAATGGCCAGACGACGGATCCTTTGAATTGGAAAAACTTCTAAATTGGAGGGAAAAAAAATGTTTTGAGAGCTCTCACATAATTAGTTATTTGGTACCTAAGAAAAGGCCAAAAAAAAAAGAAGGGAAAAATTTGACTAGCCTTAAGACCTTGACTCAGGTTACAATTGAATTGAGAACATGTAAAAGTGTAAGTGTTGATAAGATTATAAAGGTTGGAATGTTTGAGCTAATTTTATATAGAGGTTACATCAACTTTGCCTGAGTATGTTTTAAAATGTCTGACTGGGAATGCTTCCATTGTCCAAAATTAGAAGACCAAGACCTATTGATAAAAATCTTAATGATAACTATGTTTAAAGGTATAAGAGGTGATAAAATTTACATGAAATTTTGTAGGAAAAAACTGATGTTATTTCTATTACAGAACTGGTTAACAAAAATAGTAATTTAAATGATGGCTAATTTTATCTGAAGTCTTATGAAGTCTTATAGGCAATCTAAATAATTATTGGGAACAAGTAAATAGTTGTGAAAAAGATAAATGTTGGATGAACTATAACAATAATTATGTGTTATGGTGGTTACAGCTTCCAAACTCTTTTTGGTGACTTTTAGAGTTTTGCTAAAATTTATGATAAAAAATTCTCTGAATATCATCATTTCCAAATAAGATAAGATATTAGACATTGATTGCTAAATGTACGTTTGTCTACTTTTGGCTTTTCATTACAGGAAAACTAAAAGGTGTTTTGGGTCTATTGGTAAACATGTGTTTTATTAAAAGATTGTACTATAAAGTAACATGTTTCTAGAAGTTATGAAGTATTTATAAATTTTCCAAGCCACAAGATACTAATGTAAAAAAAAGTTTATAATTGTTTAGTTTTTACTTACAAATTAAGGTTTCTAAAGGTTAAAATTTCTAATTAATATATGTGATTGAAGCTACTAAATATTAAGAAAAATATGTCTGTGTACAAGGAAAGTAAGATGTATAAAGAAGGTGCAAAGAATGGATATATTTTGTTTGGTTAAGAAAGATAAATTTGTCCTCAAGTACTAGAAGGGAAAAGAAAGACATGGGACAAATTCTAGATGTAAAAAGAAAGTTATAGAAGGTTTGTGGAAGAGGAATTCTGGAAAAGGAGTTTTTGTATGGTCAAGTTGGCTAAGATTGAAATGAATTTAATTAAGTAAATGAGTTTTAATAGCAGAAGTAAGCTGGTGCAAAATTGAAATTTCTCGTAAAAAGATAATTTGCTTACACTTGATAAAGAGGTTATAAAAGATTTTTCTTTACCTTTGAGTAAGTCTACCTAAAAAAAAAAAAAAAACCTGTTAAAATAATTTCCTACGTTCAAAAGACTGAGGTCTTGCTATTAAGGCTTTTTGGACTGTTAATGTTCTGTTTGCTTTGATTGTTTATATTTTTGACAAGCTCCACCAAAATTCATATCTTAAAATAAGTCTTTTTTTCTTTGAGAATTTTCAAAGGGCCCTGAAACTTCTCAAAGAAATTTGCTCTCTTCCTATAAGGAGGAAGATACTAAACTTATTAGGCTTATTCAGTATGTTAAATTACATAGAAAACATTGTCAGACAAGTGAAGATAAAACCTTCTTAGGTGGTATTATGTGGGCAAATGTTATTGATATAGGTGTTTTAAAATTGTATAACATTACTGAAATTCTGATCTGTCCTGATTATCAGTCATAATTCTGGTTATTATTATTTTAAAGTGTTGTATGTCACAAAATTAACCAAATTTCTTTGTCAGTTGCCATTTTGAGGTCTTGTTGTTTACAGACTCATTTCTTTGCTCTAATGTTTTTGCAAAATATGTTTCAACTTCAGAAAAATTCATGGAAAGGACTCTGACATTTACACTGAAGTACAGGCTTCTGATAAACTTTCTGATCATAAAACTAAACTTGGTAAGAAATTACAGAAATCTGATGGAGAGACTGATAACTTCATGAAGCTGCTAACAAAAAGATTGAGATCAAGAATGGATTACACGGAACTGAATACACTGATAAGGATGCTTATAATTTTTATGATTTTTCATTTGAAGTATTGCTGAATTTTTAATGTTTTGTTTTTCAGATTTAAGGAAAACTTTTTCTTGTTTCTCCTGAGCTAGCTATGACTTATAACAATTTGGTAAATGATATTTTTGTAAGTAAAATGGAAATATTTATCTTTTTCTCTCTACCTGATCCCTCCAGGATTTGGAAACTCTTAGTAAGTGAGTATTGTTGTTTTCATGGCAATATGGTTATTTGCATAAGTTCAATAAGAATCTGTTCTCCTTATAACAGGACACAATTGGAAACACTTGTTATATTACCAAGGTTGTGACTGGAACATCATATTTGCGATATAACCATATAGCTTTTGAGGAATGAAGATTGGACTTTATAGAATAAAGACACGTGGAAATATTGGCCTGGTACCTTATGTTCCAAGCAGCACTTACCAGGATAAGTAAAGAATGTCACTTGTCTGGCAGGTACAAGGAACGTTGAAATATTTGGGGGGAACCTTGGAAGAGAGGAATTCACCCAAATCTGTAGGTATTGCAGGCAAAGTCTGATGACAATATCCTTGGCTTGGCTTTCCTGGTCTCGAGAGGCTTTTGAAGTTCAATGTGAGATTCCTTACAAAAAGTTCCAGCAAAGCAGATTTAAAAGAGCCTATGTGGTCAATTGTTATTCTTGCTGTACTTATGTAAATAATTGGTCCAACTCTATTGAAACTAGACTTATTTTGCAAACTAGTTAGTTTTAATTTGGCTATCTTTGATAAAAATGAGGGTGATTTTTGGGAAAAAAATTATGTTTCAGTAAAAACTATAGTATACATTTGCGGATATTAGATCCTAGTTTTGTTAATTGTCTTTTGAGGTTTTTGTTTTATATCTGTTGACTGGACTGGATCCTGATTTCTTCTAGTGTCCTGAAATATCTGGCTACAGATGTCCAAACTAACGTTTTTGATTTTTTCCATCATTTTCGTTTGAAATCACTAAAAACTGAACCTGTCCTTTTTCCTGAAGCCTTACAAACTAAAGCTGATGGAGTTGATACAAACTTAAGAGATTACTTGATGACATCATCAGAGACATTTTAAACTGCAAAAGATGCTTTGACGCTGACATCTGAAATTCTTCTTCGCTGGCTGTCCTCTGAACTCAAAAACTGTTTTACGACTTGCTCCAACCATTAACCTTGTTTTTCTTTTGTTTACATGGAAATGCTTCCATTAAATACTTGATTGCTTGCTTCCATAATATAGGCGTAACCTTGAGAGCCCACCTGCACCACCACCTTCCAAAATGAACTTAATTGAACTGATCTATTATCAGGACTAAGAAATGTGTTCAGTGAGATGAAACAATCTACCAACTCAGCTTCTGGACTATGAAACTTCTTTAAGTTTCAAGAGGACTGTGAAACTTTTAGTTTCAAAGGCGGGACTGTGGGAGATCAAGATTTGGCCACCCTGAAATCTATCTCTTTACCTTGGTTGTTTTCTCTAGAGACATTTGACCTCCCCCACTAACTGCCTAAAGAATTTGACATGGTGGCTCCTTCCTAGAACAGATCTATCATGACTGCTATAAAGATAATGTAGGATAGAGGTTACAATAGAAAAGGCACCAACAAGCCCATCTTATCCGGAGTTCTGTCTCTCTGGTCACATTCTTTGGATGGCCCTGCGAGGAGTTGCCAGACAATCATTTACAAGGGAAGTCTCCATTTGTAAAGGTATCGCCCTCTCTGTATTGGGAAGAGAGGGGGATGAGCTCATTTCTAGTGACTTATCAATGTGGAAGGTGAGGCCTTGAGCTACATAATAAACCTTACTCTTGTTTATTGTGCTTTAGTGGTAATCTCCTGTAACTGACTCCCCCCACCCCCAAAATCCTCCTTTGTCATTGGCTGAAAATGGTATTTAAGACGAGAATTTCTGCTATTGTGTTGAGAAACGCAGTGTCCCTGCTTTCTCCCATGTATACATGTTATTAAACTTGATATTATTTTCTCCTGCTAACCTGTCTTGTTGATTGTTTGGCCAGCCATAAGAACCTTAAGGGAAAGGGCAGAGGGAGATTCTCCCTCTTCCCCCGACATCTCCAAGCGTCTGCCAGGCATTCTGTGGTCAGTGGGAAGCTCTCAAGTTGGCAGCCTGTTCTCTTCTGTCCTTTGCTGGTACTTAATCTTCCATCTCTTCAAGGTACAACTAGACAGAGGCTCAAAGGACTTGACATTGGAGAAATGTACTTTACATTCTCTTTCGACTTCTACACTTTTCCAAATGACTCTCAGCATTTCCAGTAATTGTGCAGCAGTTTACCCAACACTAAGATTCTCACTATAAAAATTAAAATAAATAAATTTTGAAAAGGAAAATAGTGATCTTTGCAATTTGTACAGAATCTGTATAATGGGTGCATCCTCATAAATGGAGGAAAAATAACAAATTTAACTATTTTGGTTAGTTAACACAGTAAGTAATATACTTTATATATTACTGATTTTGAGATTATTTGTATTTAAAAATACTGCTTCAAATCCCTAAATTATTGTAAGTGGTAGAGTCTGCCATTATATACAACAAGTCAGCCAAAACTCCTCCATTCCTGTATAATCCTATATGTGGGTAGTAATGGTTAGTTCTTATAGATTGTTTTAACACCTGCATATCACGAAATACAAGTGGCCATTAAAAATTAAAATGTTCACCAAATACAAGATTATCTGATTCCCAGAAAAAGAAAACAATATTGTAACATTAAGGCTAAAACTATCAAAAAGGAAGCCAAGATACACTCAAGTAAAGCTTTTGCTGAAAAGTTAATTGGCTCATCTTTGAAACTTTATCATGTTTATTATGTAAGCAAGATACTTTCAGAGCCTAAAATATAAAGAGTGCTTATTGGTAAGTTAACATTGTGATCATTTATTTTGTAAATGTTAATATGAGAGACGTAATTCATTTTCTACTATATTCAGATTTTCAAGTTCTGCTAAATCTAAGGCCACATTACTGGCAAGTTGGGATACCTCTAGACATCTGAAAAATATGAGTCCTACACAGAAGCTTATACATTCTCTATTCATCAGGTTCTAAATTCTAAAACATTCTAAGGTTTTGGATCAAACCAATGGCATTCCGAATTTACAGTAAGTTTGCACGTGCAATATATGATCCTATAGGAAGAGACATCCAGATTTTAAATAAAGGAGATTGTGCACAAAAATAAAATATATTTTCACGTCTGAAACGGGATTACAAGAAAGAAGGGACTCTCAGAATATGTGCTAAGTGGTAAATAAGTTACCAAAGGGTCTCTAAAAGAGAACTTATTGTGGAAAAAAGAGCTTAAACGCAGAGAGCTAAAATGGCATCTCTGGAATCCTTACGGTGAAACAGACACTGAACTACTTTTGCCTAAAATTTAAAATGCATCTTATCCTCTAAACAAATACCACGTCCCTGCCATGCAGCTTACCTGGGCGCGGTGACGTGTTTGAATCATTTTCTAATTCATTGGCTCTTAAACTTGATGGGCACCAGAAGCACCTGGAGGCCTTGTTGAAACCCAGATTGCCAGGCCCCACCCCAGAGTTTCCAGTTCTGCGGATCTGCAGCAGCACCTGAGAATTTGCATTTAAACCCAGTTCCCAGGTGATGCTGATGCTGCTGGGCCACGGACCCCACTTTGAGAACCACAGCCTAACTTACACCCTATATATTGTTACAAATCCATTATTTCATCCTTTGGCTGCTACTTTTCCTTTATCACATCAGCACCTTAGCTCCGAATCTCCTCACCTAACAATGGGAATACTTGGAGACTTTAACAGCTGGTCCTCCTTTCCGGCTCAGTTCTCCCTCTTCCTCTCAAAACTACATTCTCTTGCCAGGTAACTGTTCCTTAAACATCAGTTCATCATAGATCTTCCTTGCTCAAAATCTCATGGCTCTTATGCTGAGCACAAGACATTTTAAATTCTCTACTTTGCTCATAAGGTCTGTAATAGCCTGTAGAATGTGGACACCCTGATCCTTACCCTGCCTACTCTAAAGGAGTATGTGAAGATTACATAAGATACAGTCAGTTCTCGTTATGCACAGTGTGACATTCTATAAAGTCACCGTGAACACTGAATTGGTGAATATGAACCACTGCTACTACAGGAAATGCAGGGTTAGGTTGCTGCAAGCCTTAGTTACATTTTCTTCGACTGATCAATACATAACCTTATTTTCTGTGTGTTTCTCTTTAAAGTCACCTTATTTAAGATATATTGGTGATATATTAACATTGAACTCACACCAACAGCATTGTACCTCGTGTCTGAAAGAAGCTTGTTGAACACACATACTTTCTCTGTAAAGGCTAAGCCTCTTGCCCTGAGGAACACCAGGCAACATTGCAACACTACACATGGGAACACATTAAATAGCAAAGTCACCAACACAAAGCACAAAAGATAAGAAATGAGGCACTAAATAGACTGCAAGAAGGACACCTGTTTACAGTATGAGCTGAAACGAGGGCAGAGCGTCACCTGGTTCCCCTCCGCTGGGAACGTGCTCATCCAGTGAATAAATTTTTCACCACTTTGTGCATATCTGCAAATGGACATGAAAGCCCTGTGAGTGTTTATTCGGAGGCTGCCAGTACATTTTAGCTAGTGGACAAGTGTGCAAACACGGACTCCACAAATAATGAGGATCAACTATATTATGAAAGCATCTTTTCAAAACCAGAGTATTGCTCAGATATAAGAGCAATAATGACAACATAACAGCTAACATTTTAGTGCCTACTATGCGCCAGGAGCTCTTCTAAGCACTTTACATAAGTTAATGCATTTAAATCTCACTAAAACCCTATGAGACAGGAGTAATCATTAGCTGCATTTTATAGATGAGGAAACTAAGGCTCAGAGAGTAAATACTTTGCACAGGTTCCCCAGTTAAAAGTGGAATAACTGGGATTGGTACCCAGACAAACTGGTCCAAAGCCCACAGCCTCAACCACTATGGTAGGAATGTGAGCGTATTTTCTACCACTCCCTGAAAAGCCCCTTCTGCTCCAGCCAGTGTTGTCTCCCACATATTCACTCATCAAACATATTCTGAGTGACCCAAAGGTGTCAGGTACTGTGTTTAGATACTGGAGGGACAAATAGAATGTCAATGCATATAATCCATAACCAATCTATAAATCAAAATTGGGTTGAGTTTATGATGAGCCAAACTTTGAGGGTCATATAGCCCAGGAGAGTCCTTTCACAAAGAAATGGAGCACTCCAAAGAAGTGGGGTGTACAGAGTGGTTATGTACCATCAAAGAGCACGTATCACATGTGATTGCAATGTCCCTTTTACAGTAGTCATGACGTTGACCTCTCGGCATGTCGATTGATGGACACAGTGGGTATCAAGTCTGCTGTCTCTATGGACGTGGCTGTTGTCTCGAGTTGGGTCATCACAGGATGAGCACAGCAATCAAATCCTAGCCTAGGGAGAAATGCTTATCCTTAAGGAAATACCAATGTGGGGAAAGTTGCATTTACATCTTAAGGGCTTTGCTTTTGTCTTTGGGACATGTTAATTGTTTAAAGCAGATATACAATGGATGAACAGAGGCTACAGGCCCCTTTTGGGGAAAAAAAAAAAAACAAGGTCAGGCCCAATTAGTTTTACCCTAAGTGGCTTCCTCATGTGCTCCAATATATACTATTGCTCGCCATTTATTCATCAAGAAGTAGGATAGTCTCCGCTTGAAGAAGCTCACTGTCTATGAGACATGAATAAAACAACCGTTATGGAAAAGTAGATAAGTACAGGGGCCCAGAGTGGGGACATCAAAAGGGGTCTCTAGATGGAGACCTCTCAGGAAAAGTGTCCAAGAGGAAGGAACATTTGACATGAGTTTAGGTTAAGAAATAGGAATTAAGTTGATCAAAAAAGTGGGTAGGAGGACAGAAGAAACACACATAAAAATACAGATATAAAGGATGCTAAAGCTTTCACAAAATTGGTGTATTTTTAAGGCTGGAACAAAGCAAACATGTAGGAAACAGTGTGTGATGAGGCTAAAGATGAGGACAGCAAGAGAAAGCCTGCGTGTCCAGCTCAGGAGTCTTAATGATCTCTCAGATGCTCTGAGCAGTCATTGAAAGAGTATAAGCAGAAGTCACATTTAAACAAATTTGGATTCTTGAAGGTAACTCTGGAGGCATTGTGGAGGAAAGATTAGAAGAAATTAAGACTGGAAGTAAAGGGTCCTGTTGGGAGATTAGGCAGCGATCCAGATAAGATAGGCCTTGGCTTAGGCGGGGGGTCTGCAGGTGGAGGAGGCCAGGAGGTGGGAAGCAGTGCTGGGCTCCTGGAGGAGGAAACTGAGCTGCCTCTCTGTCACAGGAAGACTGTGCCTGTCATGGCCTCCCCACCCCATGCCCAAATGCCATGTTCCTTTCTATGCCTGTACCTTTCCCCTCTTCCCCCATCTGAAATCCTCACTCTTTCTTCCCTCCACCTGCCCAACAGTGGTCCCTTTGAGGACTTGATCTAGTTCACCTCTCCTAAGAAGCTGTCCTTAATTACAATTTCTGGATAACATTCCCATTTATTTAAGTTCTATAATACAACATACACTAATACCTTGGTAGAATCTAATTACATCTTGCAAACCATTTCATGTACGTGTAGGAGCTTGGAACCTTATAATTCTTTGTATTTCCCTCAATACCTACCACAAATACTTTGCATATATAGGTCAATAGATGTCCAGTAAAGTTCAATAAAGAAGCATCCTTTAGTAGCTAAAAACTTTTATGAGCTCAGTTATTCCTTTAGATCAGCTGCTTGAACCATCTGTCTTTCTCCACAGGTCAACAGTGTTGCCCAGAACAAATGAATTTTACACTTTCTCAAACTCAATAGAGCAAAGATGGAACTTCATTCCCCCTGCAAGCCTTACTGCCCTAGAGAAAAGCAAAAACAACGTGTGACGTCTAATTTTTTCTCCACATTCTCATCTCAAATTGCAACTGTTTTCCAGATGCTAACTGGTTTTCATTCTTAAAACTGACAGAAAAGTTTCTCATTATTTCCGTTTCTTTTTTTTGTGTGTGTGAGGAAGATCAGCCCTGAGCTAACTTTCGATGCCAATCTTCCTCTTTTTGCTGAGGAAGATTGGCCCTGGGTTAACATCTGTGCCCATCTTCCTCTACTTTATATTGGATGTTACCACAGCATGGCTTGACAAGCGGTGCATCAATGCACGCCAGGATCTGATCATGTGAACCTGGGATCGCTGCAGCGGAGCGCGTGCACTTACCTGCTGTGCCACAGGGCTGGCCCTTCTCTTTATTTCTAAAGCTGAAATGTTTAAATCATTCTCTGGGCTAGTTGGAGTTTCCATAAAATGAAAATATACATTCCAGAAAAATCCTTAACTTTCCAGAATAATCCTTAATATATTATGGTAAACACCTTGGCAAAATGTCACTGATTTTCAATGTCAGTGCCTCCACAAGGGTATCCTTGCATTGTCTCCCCTCCCAACCACCTCTCACTGTGCCCCTCCCCAGGCTCATGGGCTCAAAGTGTTTACTGAGCACTAAGAATGATCAGAATCTGAGGGAGACTTCAAGGATGACTCAGCCATGTTTTCTGACCCCAACCATCTCTCTCCATCTCTCCTTTAACCTCTATTTTTCTTATTCTGGTTTCTAATTTAGTTGTTTACTTGTCTTGTGAATTGATGTTTTGTGGTTTATAATTACCATGTAAATTCATATTACTTTTTGCCTTAGAGTTTAGAAAGAACTTACATTAAACAAGGTTTTTTCCCAGCCCTTTGATGTGTCTAATATCTTCCAATGCAATTCAAGTGGCTTCTTGTTTTTATGTCTCCATCATTATTCCTTCAGAATTATGTTCATCCCACACTTTTGATCTGACCAATGCTGCTTTACTCTTTAAACTTGTCTATGCCGAGACTCACGTGAGGAATCCCTCAAGCACCATCAACTAGGCGACCCCACATTCCCACATCTGTTTCCTTGATTTCTTCCTAAATAAAGAGTTTCTTTTTTGTGTGTGTGAGCAAGATCAGCTCTCAGCTAACATCCATGCTAATCCTCCTCTTTTTCTTTTTCTGAGGAATACCATCTCTGAGCTAACATCTATTGCCAATCCTCCTCCTTTTTTTTCTCCCCAAAGCTCCAGTAGATAGTTGTATGTCATAGTTGCACATCCTTCTAGGTGCTGTATGTGGGATGCAGCCTCAGCATGGCCAGAGAAGCGGCACGTCAGTGCACGCCCGGGATCCGAATCCGGGCTGCCAGTAGCTGAGCTTGCGCACTTTAGCGCTAAGCCACGAGGCTGGCCCAAGATGTTTCTGAAAATAATAATAAATTGTATAAAAAGCACTATCACAGATACCTTCAAGAGAACAAATGGAAAAGAATATTCAATTCCTCAGATAGGTTTGCAATCAAATGAGACATTGAGGGAACCAGGGGGCACTGATCAGAGCAGGATCCTAAGAGAAGAGTTTTTTAAATCAATTTCAAATGAGGTTAAAACTGGAATGAGATAGTATTTTACCAGTTAGCTGAAATCATACGCATTTTTCTGACCTTTGAGAGTTTATTTGCATATAAACTGTACATGTGGGGTAAGAGAAGGCTGATATTGTTTAATTTCTTTTTATTATTCAGCACTTTGTAATAGATGCGGCTATTCACAATTAATAAATATCATAAAGTGGAGAGACCCAACTTTCAACTGCCTGATATTATCAATTCTTACACAAAGCTAGAGTTTTAAAGATCAAATTTCATTCTAGTTACCTGTCAACTAGTCCATTTATATCAGAAAGATGCTGAGTTTTAGGAAAATACTTCAAAACACAAATTTTATATGTAATTTCAAAAGCAAAAACTTAGTTAAAAACTGGGTGGTAACCCGTTTTGCTACCATATATTAATGTTTAGCATGGGAGCAAACATTTTTTGAGACTATAATTCATATTTGCCTGTTTGTATATTGTAGAATGTTAAAGGATTTACAGTTTTAATCGTATTTCAAATACCAGAGAATAAAAAACAGAATTGTTTCAGTTTTATGAAATAGTTTTTTAGACATAGCAGATTTTCACAGCATATTACTTGAAAATAAAATAATCAGTTAGTGAGGTTTAAGCAATGTGGTTTTATTTTAAACTTGTTCCTTCCATAGGAGCATCAATAAAAGCCCTCCAGGAGTAGTTGTCTCTCTTTCCCTCCACATGAGCACCAGGTGCGTTTGCTTTAAGCATCAGACTCTCAGGCAACACCATAGCCCTCAACTCCGTTTAGTTGAGAAAAGGCTTTATGAGTCGTGTGTTTTTTCTAGGGGTATGGAGCTCCCAGACTTATTAACTACAGAGAGAGAGTAAGAGTCAGAACACATTCAATAAACTCCAGTGTGCTCAGGTGAGAGGATAGGTGCCTGAACTCACATCTGAAGAAGAACTTAGAGGATGCTTTCTCACTCTGCTTCGTGCCCCTGACTAAGCAGTCCTGGACATCCCCGTTACGGCCACGGAATAACACAGGCAGCCTTGATGGACCAGAAATCCTCCTATGTCCATCATTTGTACAAAGCAAACTGGCTTAAGACCTCTCGTTTCCTGCTGTAGTGGTAATTTACAGACATACAGAACTGCCATCTAGTGACTAAGAAGAAAACAGCAAGGTGCTTTACATGGAAAATGAAATTGTGAGTTTTTTAAAAAAGAACAGTGAAGCACTAAAGTTGGTAAAGTTGACACAAAGTTGACACAATGTGGCACAACAAAGTTATAATAAAACTGAAAAATGTGTAGGAGAAGTAATCAGTTGTTCTCTATGCCTCTAAAATATGACTTGACATTTGACTCATAAACAGTATAGTTTAAATATAATAGGATAACTTTGGAAGTAAACTTCTCATCTCATCTCATCCAATGATGTTGGCAGGAGCCGGTATTAAATAGCCAGATGGTGAGTACCCATGTTGAAGTACCATTTTTATCACAGTGGAGAGAATAGAGGCATAAAACCCAACAGACTGATGTTCAGATCTTCCCTCTCACCCTTGATCAATTTTGTGAACATGGTCTTATTTTGTTTGTGAGGAAGATCAGCCCTGTGCTAACATCTGCAAATCCTCATCTTTTTTTGCTGAGGAAGACTGGCCCTGGGCTAACATCCATGCCCATCTTCCTCCACTTTATACGGGATGCCACCACAGCATGCCTTGCCAAGCGGTGCGTTGGCGCACGCCCAGGATCCGAACCGGCAAACTCCAGGCCGGTGCATCGGAGCGAGCACACTTAACCGCTTGCGCCACCGGGCAGGCCGCTATACATGGTTTTCTTTATCAGTTAAATATGAATTGTAATAGTTACTTTAAAGGATTACTGTAAGAATTGCATGAGGTAATACAGTAAAGGAACCGGTGTAGAGTAATAGTTAATTCTCCTGCCCTGTCTCTCTTCTATGAAACATGCACAAATCATCTAAGAAGAGAACTTGTCTATACAATAAACTTATGACAAAGATTCAATGGTTCCAGAAGTAAGGGCCACCATTGTTGAGGGCTTAACCTCAACTGCTTCCAAATACTGTTAACTCTCAATTAATTTTATGTATTTTGTGTCTTCCAGACACTTCACTGGCTAGAAGGAAATGAGAAGGTGTGAAATTTAAATTGATGTATTTCACCCTTGAATGTCCAAGCTGTAAAATCAGGTGTTTTAAATCACCTAGTTCATCAGGTTTTCTGCTTATTATTATATATTTTACCATGGTTCACAGCCCGAGAAAAATAGAAAATCATTATAATTTTACACACCTGAATATATATCTTGACTATTACAGCTGGAATCTTAATATATAGAACAATGTTGTACATGCTTTGTCCTTGTTGATAGTACAGAATACTTTTGTCCAGGTTTTCTTTGGCATTATCATATACAATGAAGAACTCAGTAATATATGCCCTGGAGATAAGGATTTAGAAAAATCTAACATACTATCCTAGTCATGCCACAAAATATGCTATAAAAATAATGAGAGGATATTTTGAAGGCATTATTTTTCTTAATTATTTCCAACTTTATGTCCCTTTACCTGTTTTTAATCATTCTGCATCTTATTCACTATTGGCTAATCATCTCACAGTAATTAAATAACCCTCAGCTGAGTCCACATGCCTCTTCAAGTGCCCCAGCCTGATGTCGGTCTCAGCTCTGACAAAAGAAGCTGGGAAAACCTGTTTTGTGGCACTATTCTCAAGGATATCTTTACTCTTACAATAATAGCTATATTTTTGAAAGGCACCAGTGGATTATAAAATCAAGTACTCGACCCATGTTGTATCCTCATTTTCCCTCCAGGGGGAGCACAACTTTCATGTGTAATGCAGGGCTGCTGCTTTATTGTTTCCTTTCAAGATATTTTATTACTTGTAAAACATGTCGATGTAAATAATCCATAATCAATCTATAAATCAAAATTAGGGTGAGTTTATTATGAACTAACTTTTGAGGACCATGGCCCTGGGCCTTCCTTCCCTAAAGAAGGAAGGGCACCAAAGAAGTGGAGAGTACAGAGTGGTTATATACCATCAAAGAGCATGTATCACATAGGATTGTAATGTAACTTTTACAATAACCACAAGATCGCCCTGCCAGTTTGCCCTGCTAGAATAGCTATTGATGGACACAGCAGGGAGCAGGTCTGCTGTCTCGATGGATGTGGCTGGTGTCAGGTCTGTTGTCTGGAGCTGGGCGGTCACAGGATGAATGCAGCAGTAAAATCCCAGCCTAGGGAGAAATGCTTATCCTTAAGGCAATGCCAATGAGGTGGAAGCTGCATTCTTATCTTAAGGGCATTTATTCTTCTCTTGGAGACATGGCAAAGCAGATACAGAATGCAGGCGACAAGACCTTTTGGAAAAACAAACTCAGGCCGAGTTAGATTTACTCCAAATCGCTTCCTCATATGCTCCAATATATCTTATTGCTTGCCATTTATTTATCAAGCTCAGGGCGTGTCTTTCAAACAGAAATCATCGAGAATAGCATGAAGTAGTCACTTACCTACAGATGTCACTGTGGTAACAGAATATTAACAAGTAGCTTTCAAATATAACCATTTTCCCAAATATTGTATTTCACTGAGTTAATCAAAAAGGCATTCTTCTGTCTTATACTCAGAAATCTCAACTCTGAACTTAACACTAGATGTAGCCAATTTTGAATAAAGACCTTTAACATCAAAGCCGACCTATAGATCTTGTTAAAGCAAATCCAAACTTGGGAACACTTTTGTTTTCAGTCACATGTAAATCCTCTCAAACTCAAAATAGGGTCCCGGCTTTGTGCAGATGGAGAAAAGCTTCTGTTCCTCTTTTTCTATTCAGATAGTGCAGGGAAGAGCCCAAAAGATCTCCTGGTGGAACACGAACAGTTCTTTACATTACAAATGCAGGCAGTGTTTCCTAGCTTCTTTTCTATAGGCCGAGACATGCTGACCTGCCCAGAGGAGCAAACTTCTGGGCTCCAACAGTAAATAAGACCATGTGCAGTTTACCACAACAATGAACTACAAAGATGTATCAGGAAATATTTTGAACACCAACACCTAAGCTTTCAGTTTCCCTCTGTCTAATTCCATGGCTACCTGAACTGAATTCATTCTCCATCCCCATCCCTTTCATGATAGTTTTTATCTCCTTAAATCAGCATGTTATAACATCTAAGAGAAATTTATCAAAACACTTTCTTCAAAATAGCTAACTGAAATATAAGAGTTGTAGAGGGTCAAGATTTTAAGATGAATGTGATGTACAGAGTAACTGTGCTACAAAATAAAAAGAAAATAAATGAGAACAATAAGGAAGAAAAAAATGATAAGGAGAAGGAATATAACAGAGAGTAAAAGTAAGAAAGAGAGAAAAAAGAAGAAAGAAGGTGTAGGAAAGAGAAAGAGTCAGGAGAAGCATGAGAAATGGCAAAAAGGGGCACGAGCAGAGGGAAGACACCATGTTCAGAGGGAATGACAAGTGAACTGGCTTCTGACCAGGGCTCATGTCTAGAGTCACTGGCCTGCATTTGAGAACTCCACTCGGTTCTAACATCCACAGAATGACCACTCCTCATGCAAACTCTGATGACACTGATTACCAGCGCTGTCTTCTCCCGGGACCTGCTGGAGCTTTGGGAACTGCCTCTGTCAGCAGCTCTGGGACTGACAGAATCCCCATTAAATACTCATAAACTAGGATGGTGGTGTTTTTTTTAATTACTTTTTTTTAAAAATTTTATTTATTTATTTTTTCCCCCAAAGCCCCAGTAGATAGTTGTATGTGATAGCTGCACATCCTTCTAGTTGCTGTATGTGGGACGTGGCCTCAGCATGGCTGGAGAAGCTGTGTGTCGGTTTGCGCCTGGGATCCGAACCAGGGCCGCCAGCAGCGGAGCACGTGCACCTAACTGTTAAGCCACGGGGTCGGCCCACAATGGTTGTTTTGAAAGAGTAACCCAGTAAGAGCTCTCTCAAGGGTACATTTAATCCTGCCAACTCCTTCACTCACCCATCTGAAGAATTAAGAAACTAAACTTTTTTTTTTAATTACTGTGAAGAAAAGTAAGACAAAACTTTTCTGGCAAAATTTTAAATGTTCCATCTGCTTTGAAGTTACCTCACAAAATTCTGAGCATAATCTAAAATTCTGGGCTCCCTACAGTTCCAAACATGTTTCAGAAATGATCTCTTTATCATCACAACGTAAGCCTATGCCTTATAAAACAAAATAAACTTGGATGAGTTTTATCTTGTAGAGAGAAGGCAGCAAGAAAAAGTAGGATGTGCCTTTCTACTATGAAGGAAAATAAATAAAATCATCAAAATATACAAAATATGCCTCTAAAACTGAATGAAATGGTCTCTAAAGAGTTTTACATTTTAAGTAAAAATGCACCTATATGAAATTATACATCAGTTTGTCTAAAATCTATTCCACTTAATAGAAGAATTCATTCAGTTTCATTTAAATAGCATGACTTATGATTAGCTGCATAATAAGTGGTAGATATTTTAATTCTGATATACCATGTACTTCCACCAATGAAGGTGGACTTAAACTTGTAATTTTCCTAAAAGGGGCCAACCAGATGTTTTGCTTATTTGATTATTTAATAGTATGGATCTGCTCCTCATTGCCAACGAAGGATGTCTACACATAGGCTTTAGCTTGCATATGTAATGGGAAATGCAGACTGAGTTTACAAAAAGAAAAATTGAAAATGCAGCATTGTCTTTAGGAGATGTGGTCAATCTGTTCAAGAACATTTTCTCCCTTGGTCAAGTGAGAAGCTGAGAGAGAATGCTGTCGGCCTCTTCCTTGGCCCCTTATAGAATTCTGCGTTACCTCAATTGAACGTGTCCTAAAGTGTTTGAACTAAACTCGGATATGAGTCGATGATACTGTATTTGCATTACATCACACAGAATCTTTTTCATTAGGCACCATTCAAACACTTTTTGGGACATTAGAGGCCAGAAAAGTATTGCTTCTCTGAGAGACTGTTGCTTTTAATCTCATGGACATGAGATGATACAGAATTGTTCCCATTTCCCTTTCTACTTGAAACCTGAGGGATACATTTCCAACTACCTTTAAAAACTGCAGGTCCTTCTGAAACACATTTCAGTGCACTGGCTTACTTCAGCTTCATTTCATTGTTCCATCCTAAATTCCTTTCAGTTTGATCTATTTTCCTTTGTAATACTTTTGTATACCTAGATATTTAAAAGCTGCTCAAATCTATATTGGAGAAATGTTGGGTTATAGTTCTTTCAGACAGCATGTAAACCCAATTTTTAGGGTTTCTACACAAAAAGTTTCTGCCGTGTTTCTACCAGCTCTCCTTCTATATTTTTTCCTCCAGGATTTCCTCTGACAAAATTGCCTTTCTAAAAGCCAGTCCTCTGTTCATTCTCTTGGCCAGTCACATTTTCATAGAAAGATAAAGGACTGGATTTTCCAAAGATGCAACAAGAATGATCAAGTCCTGATCCACACCTAGATATGCTGTTCCTGTTCTCCAAGAATTTTAAAACTAAAGTTAATTATCTCTTTCATTTTATCTAAATCTATTAAGTAACCTTGGCACTGAGCCCCTAAACTGGTCCACAGGCTACTTCAGAAGACACAAAACTCTCTCTCAAATGCTTGCATTCATGTGCTTAGTAGGTATTTTATTTATTTAGATCTTATGCCACAAAAGAGATTCATTTATTCACTCAAATACTTAAGTATACACTATGTGCCCAAAGGTCTTGAAATGTTGGCAGTCTGCAAGGAAAACAGATATATATGACCAGATAAATTACACTACAGAAATAATTTGAATGAAAGAGATATGAATAAACTGCCGTGGGACTCCAGGAAAAGAACCACGATGGGGAGTGGACAGGGTTTGTACCATCTAAGTAAAGGAAAATGAAGATAGAGAACATAAAAAGAAAACAAGATAAACGAAAAGATTTTCTTCTTCTTAATGTTTCTGCCACCAACTTTTGGAGCACACTGCTTGCTGATGTCCTTTCTAGCCAATCTTATCCTTCAGCAGGCTTCTATAGACTTCAAAAATTCGATTGTACCAAGCTGGGTTTCTCCGTGGAGTCAATGCCAACTATGTAGGGAGTCAGGAGGGGAGCAAAAGATTCACAGGACTCTGCAGGCCTTCTGCAGCTCACTGGTGGGGAGGGGCACCGAGGCTTCACCTTGGCCTCTGTCTCCAAGTTCACAGAAAGGAGGGTCCGTTCCTTCCTTGATATATGAAGGTGGAGATAAGCATCTTTCTCAGACGGGATTATAGAAAAATTAAAGTGAGAACCATGAAAAAGGCAGAAGAGGTAGCACCATGAATCTGAAGAAACTGGACATGTGAATTAGTAACCAATAGGAAGAAGAGCTGAAGACAAAAAAAAGGCAAAAAGCAAGTTCTCAGTTTTCTAAGATGGAAATGCAAGTCTTTCTTCTTCAAAAAGAAAAAAGTCATTGAACCTTTTCCTTTAAAATAAAATTGAAAGGGGTCACATGTTGCAAATAATGGTTTTAACCATGATGTCACTACACAATAATGTGTAGCAATCAGTTGTTAAGTGCACTGCAAATAGTTCATTACTTAATAATTATGTTATCAAAGTTTGCAATTGATATATATATTTTAGTAAATAGTAGACTGTGTGCAAAGTTGTCACTATATTACTGATAGTGTCACTCTTACAACTGAAAACATGACTAGGAGAGAGAAGGTGGTGTGACCTCAGATTGCTAGAGTCACAGCAAGAAAAGTCAAGAAAGTGTCATCAAGTCATTTGGACAAAATGATGTTATACAGCTGTTGGGTTTATAACAGATCTACTTGAGAAAAACAAGTCACTACATTAAATTATTTTCTAGTTACCTCCATCACCCTCTCCAAGAACACATATTTTAAAATGAGACAATATATTACATGAAAAATTACTTGCTCTGTCATTTTGAAAACTACATCAAATAATGAAGAAAAAACTAGGTTACAAACATCCTGCTATCAATTCCAACTACCATCCTTTACCAAACTAAAACTCTAATTATCACTAATTAACTTTCAATCTAGATCTCCTCCAGTATACAAAATCAATAACTTAAAATGTTTGATAACTTTTTTTAAATTGCCCTAAAATTTTAGAGGATAATATAAATATATCTCTTGGAAAAGTTGAGAAAGATAAAGACACTAGGAAAGGAAATGATGAAAATATTACCCTAATCAATGATGTAAAACACAAGATATGAACAACTGTTAAAAAGAATTCTCTGTGAAATTGATCAATTCTACTATCTCTACATCTGGCTATTTCCTATCAGTAATTTGATTCATAAACAAATAGAATAGTGTATTTAATGGGATCAATTCTTCTAGTTGTGTGCTTTTCCTTTTAAAACTTCATATGCTTTTATGTGCTTGCTTTATTTTCAGGTGGTGTCACATTAGAACACCCTCATCTCTGAATATCTTTGCATTAAGGGACTCTACCTTTGCCCTTGATCAACTGTACTCAGTGTTATGATAAACTCAGAGACCTACATGGAACAATGTTTCCTACGTCTTATCTCCCATGAGTTGTTCATGTCAGGGAGTATAGTCCACCAAGTAAACACTAAGCAGTGTCTCAAAAGCATCGGATACTAAAAGGAGGACATGCAGGGCTGGGTGTGGGCCCCCATTCAGTGCCTAAGTGCAAAGAAGAAAGAGATAAATGCATCCCTCCAGAGACTGGGATAAAACAGGAGATTATGAGCACGAGGCTCCCTCTGAAGGCCTTTAAGCAGGGACCTGGAATAAAACTGTTTACACTGTGGAATATTGTTGGTTTTACAGGGAACTCATGAGGAAGATAGGACATGAAATAATGATAATTAAAATAACAGCAGCAAACACTTCTACTGAAGCAGACACTGCACTCTGAATGTTAATTCTGTGCTTGAACATACATGAACTCCCATAACCCTCAAAATATCCCGACGTAGTAGATGTTGTTCTTCTCTTCATTTTATAGATGAAGAGACTGGGTACAGTGGCTAGAAAACTCAGCCAGGTTACAAAGCTGATACATGGCCGAGCCCAAGCTCAGTGCTCTTATGTTATGCTCTTTTACTACAACTCCAAGTTAAGTCTCTAATGACTATCTTTCTTTCTATAATCCAGTGGGGGAAAAATCAAAATTCTTAACTCTAACACCCATGTTATCATTTAGGAAATGTTAGTGAGGAAGAGATTTATGAATAGTAAGAATGCCCTTCTATTTACTCTTCACTTATAGATCAGACATCAATATTCCTGATCAGTCCACCAAGAAGAAACTGGGACATTATTATGCCAAAAAGAAGAAAAAACAAGGAATAAAACAACCAAATTCCTTTAAACATCATTACACAAATGTGATTCTTAATTCCATATGACAAATATAAAGTGCTTTCCTGGTTTGGGGCTCAATATAAAGCTGATGTTAATATCATCTTATCTTCCCAGCCAATAACACAAAATACTTTAAGACAACAAAAGGGAGAAAGACAAAAAACAACCCAACAGAAAAATAAATATTACATCTGAACGCTGTACAATTTTTTAAAGATTACTTAAGTGTTAGATTTAGTAAAATTTGTATCTCTATGTTGCCTTTCCCAGTTATCTCTGAAGGTAAAGAAAAGGACTAAGAAAAGCACAACGAAGCCAGTTAGGGAAGCGAGTCAGCAGGAAGAGGTGAGGTGGCCGCCCCTCTGCAGACGACAGACAGAAATCTCCCCTGGGAGCCGTCTCAGGCCTCACAAGATGTGGAGCTTTGACCTCGGGCAGTGGCTACAGCTGGACACCAGCAGCAGTGCTTCTCAGACTTCAGTCTACACGATAATAACTGGACAAGTCCAGTGTCCCTTCCCCGGAATTCTAACTCAGCAGCTTTCAAGTTGGGACACGAGAATTTTCCATTTAAGAAGCCTAAGATTGATTTTCCTTGAGTTATTGGCAGATTATGACCAAAGGCATACCTTGAAGAGAAGCACAAACTCACTACCCAGTATGCACTGCACAGATACTTTGTGTCACACACTCTCAGAACATTCCCTGCTCCAGGGGTCCCACCTGCTTCAGCATCCTAGGGTCTGTGTTCTTCATCAGGAGGTTCCGATGGTGGCAAAACAGACAGGACTCACCTGAGAAACTGCCCTTCTGTGTAATTCAGTGAGTGCGTGTGCTGCCTGCAGCCCAGGTGTAAAGTGGGTCTTGCTATATTTAAAAATAAATTTCTTTTTAATTTTATTGAGGTCATATGGCTTATAACTGTGTAAATTTCAGGCGTACATTACTATATTTCAGTTCTGTATAGACTGGATCATGTTCCCCACCAATAGTCTTGTTTTCATCTGTCACCATACATATGTGCCCCTTTACACCTTTCCCTCTTTCCCTCTGGTAACTACAATCTGTACTCCTTATCTATGTGTTTGTTTATTTTCCAAATATGAGTGAAATCAATCAGTATTTTTCTTTGTCTATCTGACTCGTTTCACTTAGTATAATACCCTCAATGTCCATCCATACTGTCACAAATGGCATGAGGTTGTCTTCTTTATGGCTGAGTAGTATTCCATGGTATATATGTATATATATCACATCTTTATTCATTCATCCATTGATAAGTACTTGAGTTGCTTCCCAGTGTTGACTATTGTGAATAATGCTGTGAAGAACATAGGGGCGCATACATTTTTTGAATTACTGACTTCATATTCTTCAGATAAATATCCAGAGGTAGAATAGCTGGATCTTATGGTATTTTCATCTTTAATTTTTTGAGTAATCTCCATCCTTTTTTCCATTGTGGCTGCAGCAGTTTGTATTCCCACCAGCAATGTATGAGGGTTCCCTTTTCTCCACATCCTTTTCAACACTTATTATTTCTTGCCTTTTTAATTATAGCCATTCTGATGGGTGTGAGGTGATATCTCATTGTAGTTTTGATTTGCATTGCCCTAATAATTAGTGATGTTGAACATCTTTCATGTGCCTGTTGGCCATCTGTATAACTTCTTTGGAAAAATGTCTTTTCATATCCTCTGCTCATGTTTTGATCAGGTCGTTCATTTTTTTGTTGTGGAGTTGTTTGTGTTCATTATATATTTTGGAAATTAACCCCTTGTCAGATATATGATTTGCAAATATTTTCTCCCAGTTGGTAGGTTGTCTTTTCATTTTGTTGACAGTTTCCTTTGTTGTGCAGAAACTTTTTAGTCTGATGTAGTCTCACTTCCTTATTTTTTCTTTTGTTTCCCTTGCCTGACAAGAGACAAAGACAGACATTACATAAGGATAAAAGGGACATTTCACCAAGAAGACATAATACATTAATATACATGCACCTAACACAGGAGCAACAAACTATATAAAGCAACTATTATCAGACTTAAAGGGAAAAATTGACAGCAACACAATAATTGTAGGGGACTTCAACACCCCACCCACATCAATGGATTGATCATCCACACAGAAAGTCAACAAGGAAACAGTGGCCTTATATGAAACATCAGACCAGACGGTCTTAATAGATATATATAGAACATTTCATCCTAAAACAGCAGAATACACATTCTTCTCAAGTTCACATGGAACATTATCAAAGATAGAAATACGTTGGGAAACAAAGCAAGCCTCAATATTTCTAAGAAGACTGAAATCATATCACGCATTTTTCTGACCACAAGTGTATGAAACTAGAAATCAACTAGAAGAAAAAATTGGAAAAGTCGCAAATATTTGGACAGTAAACCACATGCTACTGAACAACTATTGGATCAATGAATAAGTCAAAGGAGAATTCAAAATATACCTAGAGACAAATGAAAATGAAAAACAACATATGAAAACATATGGGATGCAGCAAAAGTAGTACTAAGAGTGAAATTTATAGCAATACAAGCCAGCCTCAAGGAATGAGAAAAAGCCCAAATAAACAATCTAACACAGTATCTAAAAGAACTAGAAAAAGAAGAATAAACAAAGCCTAAAGTCAGTAGAAGGACAGAAATAAAAATCAGAGCAGAAATAGATGAAAGAGAGGCTAGAAAAAGAACAGAAACGTTCAATGAAACTAAGAGGTGATTCTTTGAGACGATAAGTCTCTTTCTTTAGAGGTAGAGATGGCATGTGGGCCGAGATTATAAGATCAGCAAATCCAGACACTCAATCGGAGATGTCCCTGAACTTTAAGCATCTTTTAAGCAATTTCTTAGCATCTTTACTACATTCAAATATGCTGTCCCTTTAACATCTGTTTGAATACGTGTGGCAAAGTCAAAGGACAGCGTATACTAGGCACCACAGGAAGATAATAGCTTCCCTGCCTTCAACAACAAAAGGTCCAGGAAACCGAGTTATCTTGGGTCCAAGTTGGGAAGTGTTTTGGAGAAATATAGTGAAAAAGTAAATAAACCAGGCAAGAATAAAAGAATTGGACAGGGATCTGCTGGCAAAGAAAACTTTTCCCAGCTACAGGCCAATAGAATCTGGACAGAATGAGAAGGCTCACAACTACACGTGGCACCAGGGAGTAAAGTGGAAATCTCACAAAGGAGGCCACTTTGAGGCCTATAAACACCTTGCAAAGCTACTCATTAGGGTTTCAGAACAACAACATGTTTAGGGTGTGTGTGTTCAATATCCGCATGTCCCGGGTTCTCCTCATGATATCTGCCTTACCTATATGTATATTTCCCTAAACCTTTGTGGATTATAAAGCAAAGTGAAGAGAGTAAGAGTGTGGCAGAGGTAAAGAGCAAATTAAAAGCAAAAAACATACTGTAGTCATCACGTTGAGACTATAAAGTAAACTGAATTAACTGATGGACAGGAGATGCTCTTTCTGTAATTTTTTTTAATAAATTAAGAAATTCATAAAATATTCTTCAGCATTGACGGTAATATACAACGCATAGATGAGTTAGTTCAAGCTTTACCTTCAGGGACAGTCATTGACCCTCATAGAGAATTCGGATTCCAGGGGTCAGCTAGTCTTGTATCAGAAAGTGTCACATTTCAGACCTGGCTGTGCGTTTCAGCTATTCACATCTCTTTAAGCTGTTTAGTCATATCTAGGGCCGGCCCCATGGTTTAGCGGTTGGGTGCACGCGCTCCGCTGCTGGCGGCCCGGGTTCGGATCCCGGGCGTGCACCGACGCGCCACTTCTCTGGCCATGCTGAGGCCGTGTCCCACATGCAGCAGCTGGAAGGATGTGCAACTATGACATACAGCTATCTACTGGGGTTTTGGAGGGGAAAAAATAAATAAATAAAATCTTTAAGCTACTCATATCTTGATAAGCACCACAGGCTTTGCTACTTAGCTTACTGAATATCAGAAATAGCTTTTCATTGGTGAAATGAGTGGTTCGTTTAATTAGCATGAATTTAGAAATGAGCTCTCATTGGTGAAACTGAAGGGATTCTGTATATGTGGATTGGCCAAAACATCAGAGAATATCCTCATACTTAGAGGAAGAAGGTAAGAGTCGGGCAAGCGAGGATGTCAGGTGTGATGTCCTGACAGTGCTGCGCCAGCTGCTGGTTTAGGAAAATGTCTCCCTGCCTGTTGCCAGCCATTAGGCACAGGATCTTGCCTCCTTCATATCTGTATCATGTGAACCTTTCATGGAAGGTGTAGCCGGGCATCTATCCGGGTAGCAAGCTGCACATCACCTGATGAATGGACTCTTGCCTAGAGCGCTTCATCATCCTAATACAATGCCACTCAGTCTTGGACATCTCTGCCTCCATGTAAAACAGGCGGCACCAACAGCCAAAGGGATAAATGGTTTCACTTAGGATTCCACGTTCAGCCCAATACAATGTATGCTATAAGCACTCTATACAACCCCATGTAAACTATATATATATGGAAAGTTCAGTTGGTCCTCCAGGCTTTCAGCCACATCCCAGGGCTCTCACACATTACAGTGCTGTGATGTAATCTCAAAACCTCTCCTTCACCTCATGGCTCCAGTAGCAGAAAATAAGGAAAACACAATTTCTTTCATGGCTTTTTAGTGTCTACAGATGCCATCTCTTCAACCAGACTATCAACTTATATTTTTCTACATGTCTCCCGTCCACCCCCCAAATTCGTCTCTCCCTGTTTCCTGAGTCAAGCTCCACTCCACTAGAAGGCCCTCCCTGGTCCTCCCCTCACAGAGTCTCATCAATCAGTAAAGTCAGGTTGAAGCCCCAGCTCACCTGGACCGCTCTGGAATCAACACACAGACACGGCACACCTGCATCCCTCGTTTTGACAATAATGTTGTGCTGTCTGGAAGGGTAGCGGCTTAACACTTTCATGAGTGTATCTTATCTTCCCTCAAATGCACTGAAAGTCTCTTCAGCATGAGAAGTGTGCACACTTGTCCTGTCAATCCCCCACTCTTGACAATTTCATGATGACTGCATAACAGCCACTTAATGTCTATTGCATGAACACGCTTGTCAGGTAGAAAAATAAATGAAATGGTTTGTCAATATGAGCAGCAGCTGTAGCTGGTAATCTCATTTTCCTCATTTGCTTAATAAGGTACCAAAAGATACCCACAAACTTTGTGGGTTTCATTTGAAAAACCAAGGTAGCAAGTTACCAATTATATCGAAATCTAATGGCAATTACAGAAGATAAAGAAAAATACATAGTAGATAAAAATCCTAGGATATCATCAATACCGGCGCCCAGACAGATCTCCTAACTTTATAAGGCCTCAGCGTTCTCATCAGGAAATCATGAATGATACCCGCCTTGGCCCTGTTCATAGGGCTGGTGTGAGGCAGGAGCAAACACGATGCGGAAAGAGCTAAGACAATGACAGCTGTTCTTCAGAAACAACACACCAGGAGTACCACTCATTTTGACATTTTAAAAATCTATGTTTAGGGCCAGCCCCGTGGCTTAGCGGTTAGGTGTGCGAGCTCCACTGTTGGTGGCCTGGGTTCGGATCCCGGGCGCGAACCGACGCACCGCTTCTCTGGCCATGCTGAGCCCGTGTCCCACATACAGCAACTAGAAGGATGTGCAACTATGATATACAACTATCTGTTGGGGTTTTGGGGGGGGGGAAGGAGGAGGATTGGCAATAGATGTTAGCTCAGAGCCAGTGTTCCTCAGCAAAAAGAGGAGGATTACCATGGATGTTAGCTCAGGGCTGATCTTCCTCACAAAAAAAAAGAAAGAAATGTAGTTATTTTCCAAGTAGGGTAATAAGCTTCTTGTCTACAGACACTATATCCTATAACCCCCTTTTTCCCCAGGATATTACATATTCTGTATACATAACAGACACACAATGAGTACTAAGGAACTGATAAATAAATGGCAAGCAATAGGATATATTGGAGTACATGAGGAAGCCATTTGGGGTAAAACTAATTTGGCCGGAGTTTGTTTTTACAAAGGGGCCTGTCGCCTGCATTGTGTATCTGCTTTCCCATGTCCCAAAGAGAAGAGAATATGCCCTTAAGATAAAGATGCCCTCATTGGCAGAACCTTAAGGATGAGCATTTCTCCCTAAGCTAGGACTTGGTTGCTGCAGTCATCCTGTGACCACCCAGTTTGAGACAACAGACCTGACACCAGCCAAACCCATCAAGACAGCAGACCTGCTCCCTGCTGTGTCCATCAATTGCTATTCTTGCAGGGCAATCTGACAGGGTGATCTTGTCACTATAGTAAAAGGGACATTACAATTCTATGTGATACATGCTCTTTGACAGCATATAACCGCTCTGTACACCCCACTTCGTTGATGCACTTCCTTCCTTAGGGAAGGAAGGCCCTGGGCCATGGTCCTCAAAAGGTGACTCATAATAAACTCACTCTAATTTTGATTTATACATTGATTATGGATTATTTACGTAGACATTTGTTGGTGTAGTCATGGCAGGATTTCAGAGAAACCCACCAGAGACCACCTGGAATCTACACTGAACTGGCATTGGGTACCAATAGGGGCCCATTGTGCCCTCCAGATCACTGCATTCTTCAGGTGAACCCAGTGAGTTCTGAAACCTGGACCTCCTTATTGTAAGTCAACAGTTCAGAGTTTATTTGAGCTGTTTTCAAGGCTTAAGGCTAGCTGTCTTAAGGGGGTACTGGTACATTCCCTAGGTCAGAGGAACCTAGGGCGGAATTCCTAGGAAGGAGAAATCCAGGGGGAATTTCCTTGACCAGGGGAGGCTAGGGGGCACTTTTGGAGTGAATGGGGGAGGCTGACCTTTTTAATTTGGCTTAAAATTGGAAAGAATTGTGTTTATAAGGTCCAAACAAAACTGCTTGATAGAGAAATGAGAGACTGAATCTGTTCAGCTCCGAAAAAAAGGGACATTGCTCCTCCCGGCCTTTTGGGCATTCTCAGACCTGAAGCTGTAAAACTGCTAGAAGAAAACATAGGCAAAAGGCTCCTCCACATTGGTCTTGGCAATGATTTTGTGGATATCCCACCAAAACTGCAAACAACAAAAGAAAAAATCAACAAATGGGACTACATCAAACTTAAAAGCTTCTGCCCAGCAAAAGAAACAACCAACAAAATCAAAAGGCTGGGAGAAAAGTTTTACAAACCATGTATCAGATAAAGAGTTAAATATCTAAATTTTATAAAAAATTTATACAACCCATAAAAAAATTTATAAAGAACTCATACAACCCAATAACAAAAAAGCAATCCAATTGAAAAATGGGCAAAGGACTAAGTAGACATTTGTCCCAAGAAGACATCTAAATGGCCAACACGTACATTAGAAGGAGCTCAGTGTCACTAATCATCAGGGAAATGCAAACCCAAAGCACAAAGAGCTATCACCTCACACCTGTAAGGGTGGTGATCATCACAGTGACAAGAGATAATAAGTGTTGGCAAGGATGTGAAGAAAAGGAAACCCTTGTGTGCTGTTCATGGGGATTTAAACTGGTGCAGCCACTATGGAAAAGACAGTGGAGGTTCCTGAAAAAATTAAAAATAGATACACTTCAGTGTATTTATCCGAAGAAAATGAAAACACTAACTTGAAAAGATATATACACCCCTGTGATTATTACAGAATTATTTATAATAGCTAAGATATGGAAACAACCTAAATGTCCATCAATAGATGAATGGATAAAGAAAACGTGGTATGGGCCGGCCTGGTGGCATAGTGGTTAAGTGTGTGTGCTCTGCTGTGGCAGCCCGGGGTTCAGATCCCTGGCGCGCACTGCCTCACCGCTTCTCAGGCCATGTTGTGATGCAGTCCCATATAAAGTGGAGGAAGGTGGGCACGGATGTTAGCACAGGGCCAGTCTTCCTCAGCAAAAAGAGGAGGATTGGCACATGTTAGCTCAGGGCTGATCTTCCTCACAAAAAAAAAAAGGAAAGAAAATGGGGTATATATTTACAATGGAATATTATTCAGCCATAAAAATGAAAAAATCTTGCCATTTGCAATGTCATGGATGGACCTTGAGGTCATTATAGTAAGTGATATAACTGAGACAGAGAAAGACAAATACCATTTGATCTCAGTTATACATACAATCTGGCTCTGCAGTTTCTCACCAAATTGCCACTGGCAGGCCGAGTCAAGTACCGATTTTCTTTAGTGAATCCAAGGGGATGCCTCTCAGAAAAGGCTTTTAACTGCAGTGTGTCTTGGAATTTATGTGTGAGACAGTCTTAATTCCTAGAGCTGAGAGAGGTTCTGCACGGTCTCAGATCCAGAAATGGAAGACAGAGATAGTTTGGCTCAGCTCTAGGGACAAGACTCTAAGGGCTCTGCAGTTTCTTGCCAAACTGCCACTGGCGGGCCGAGTTGAGAACTGGCTTTCTTTAGTGAGTCCGAGGGAATGACTCTCAGAAAAGGCTTGTAACTGCAGTGTGTCTGGGAAGTTATGTGTGAGATAGCCTTAATTCCTAGAGCCGAGGGAGGTTCAGGTCAGTCTCCATTTTAGGAATGGAAGACAGGGATAGTTTGTCTCAGCTCTAGGACCAAGCCTGTAAGGGCTCTGCAGTCTTCCTGCCAAACTGCCACTACCAGGCTGAGTGGAAAATGGGCGTTCTTTAATGAATCCGAGGGCATGCCTCTCAGAAAAGGCTTGTAACTGCAGTGTTAGTGGTGGCTGTGTGCCTTGGCAGTTCTGGTGAATGGCTGAAATTCAGTGTTCAGATTATTCAATGTTATGATTTGGGATGTTCAAACAGAAACGGAGCCCCCTGTTCTGTGCCCAGATGGGAATTTATAGAGATATCATGAAGAGAAGTTCAAATTCAGATACAAAATTCAGTTGATTTTCTATATACCAACAAATAATTGGAATATGAAACAATACCGTTAACAACACACACACATACACAAAGAAATCCTCAAGTGTAAATCCAATAAAATATTTACAGATATCTGTGGAAAAAAATATGAGACACTCTTAAAAACAATAAAGGAAAAATAAATCGATTGAGATATATTCCTCGCTCATGATCAAAAGTCACAATATTATTAAGATGTCAATTCATCTTAAATTGATCTAAAGATCCAGTGCAATTCCAATAAAAATCTCACCAAGCTATTTTGTAGATATTGAAGAACTCATTTGAAACCTTGAGTGGTCTAGACAATCCTGATGAAGAACAAATTGATGAACTCACACTTCTCAATGTCAAGATTAATTACAAAGTCAAGAGACTGTGATATTTTACAATACTACAATAATCAAGAGACCGTGATTTTTTTTTTATAATTTTATTTATTTATTGTTTTCCCCCAAAGAACCAGTAGATAGTTGAATGTCATAGCTGCACATCCTTCTAGTTGCTGTATGTGGGATTCAGCCTCAGCATGGCCGGAGAAGCCATGCATTGGTGCACGCCCGGGATCCAAACTGTGATATTTTAAAATGAATGGGGCTGGCTCCATGGCTTGGCGGTTGGGTACGCGCACTCCGCTGCTGGCGGCCCGGGTTCGGATCCCAGGCGTGCACCGAAGCACTGCTTCTCTGGCCATGCTGGGGCAGCGTCCCACGTGCAGCAGCTGGAAGGATGTTCAGCTGTGACATACAACTATCTACTGGGGTTTTGGGGGAAAAATAAACAAATAAAAATTAAAAAATAAATAAAAAATAAAATGAATAGACATAGAGGTAAATGAAAAAGCACGGAAAGTCCACACACAGACCTCTGCAAATACAGACAACTTGATCTTGGTCAAGACAATAAATGCACTCCAACATAAAAAATAATAGTCTTTTAGGTCTTTAGTCATCATCAACCATGGTGATGATAAAAAAGGACGACCCTATGGAAATAAATGAACCAAGACACCAACTTTGCACCTTAGACATATATTTTCTCAAAATCACTCATCAACTTAAATATAAAATGTAAAACTGTAAAAATCATACTGGGAAACAGGAGAAAATCTTCATGATATACAGTTTGATGATTAGCTTTCATATACAACACAAAAAGCACAATCCATGAGGAAAATAATTGATCATGTGGACTTGGTTAAATTTAAACTGTCCAATCTGGGAAAGGCAGCATTCACAGAGTGGAAATACAAACTCCTGACTAGGATAATACATTTGTAAAACACATATCTGCAGAAAGACCTGTATGCAAAATATTCAAAGAACCAATCAAATGCTGCAACAAGAAAACAAACTCCCGAAA
Organism: Diceros bicornis minor; assembly: GCF_020826845.1. NCBI lineage: Eukaryota > Metazoa > Chordata > Mammalia > Perissodactyla > Rhinocerotidae > Diceros > Diceros bicornis. The sequence goes on along the minus strand of NC_080763.1, from coordinate 1,789,801 downwards.
TTAAAATAAATAGACCAAAATGTGAATAGACAAGTTACCAAAAATATATATATACATGGCAAATAAGCAAATAAAAATTGCTCAACAACAAGGAATTATTGGAAAATAAAATCCATTGTGCATTAAGAAAAAGCAAATTAAAACACCAATGAGATACTCTACTCTTCTAGTAGAATAGCTAAAAAACAAAAACTGACAATACCAATTACTGGTGAGGGGTTAGGACAATAAGAAATCTCATTCACTGCTGATGGGAATACACACAATACAACCTCTTAAGAAGACATCTTGCTAATTCTTGTGAAGCTAAATATAGTGTCACTATATGGTGCACCAATTGTGCACCAGTGTATTTCTCCAACTACTGTGAAAATATACATCCACACACAGACCCCTAAGAACATCTAAAAAGCAGCTTTATTCACAGTGGCCAAAACCTAGAAGGAACCAATATGTCCTTTAACAAGTGAATGACACCCAAGCGTGGGACACTGAGTGAAGACACTTGAGGCACACATGGGCTACAGGCACAGGGTAAGGAAACACACGAGTTCAGACAAGGGCTAGAGGAACAGTAGATGAAAACACTGGTTGTCTAGATAGGCTGGAGGCACAGAGAATGTAGACAAACACGAGCTGGCATGGGCTGAAGCACAGCGGACAGGCACACTCAGGGGTGGAAAGGGATGCAAACACATGGAGTGAGAGAGACATGTGAGGTCTGGTATAAAATGTGGGCACAGGAGATAGAAACACTGGAGAAAATGTATGCGCTGCAGGTACATGAAAGAATTACATTAGTTGTCTGACATGGGTTTTAGAGAGAGGGGATGGAAACTCATATGGGTTGGCAAGGGCTACAGGAACAAGGAATGGAGAATTTTGAGAGGTGGTATGGACAGAGGGGAGAGAAAATCTTGACAAAACAAAAGGGCAGACATGGGCTGCAGTCATATGAGATGGTGACACTCGACACAAGATATGAGCTTCAGGTAGAGGGACGGAGACACACAAAGGCTGGCATGGTTGCAGACCATGGGCTGGAGACGTTATGGGGCAGACATGGCTTGCAGCACAGAGTTTAGTAATACACTAGGGAAGACAAAAGATACCAGCTACATCTGTGTGTAGCCTTAAATGAATGTATGAGTATGGAAGAAAGACAGGAAATCCACAATCTCAGCTTCTGTCCCAAGAATTAAAAGAGAATAACACTGGAAAAAATACAGATAGGAAACAATAATAAAGATAAGAATCAATGAAATAGAAAAATACTAAAGAAATAAATCAGGCTAAAAGTAGTTATTTTTAAAATATTAATAATGTTAATAAACCACTAGCAACACTGATTAAGGAAAAGAAAAAGAAGTGAAACACAAATGACCAGTATCAGAAATCAAATAAGAAGTATTGTCTACAGAGTGCTTAGATCTTAACGAGATACATCATTTTGTGAAATACTTAGCACTACGAATTAGACAGCAAAGGTCAAAATTCACTTTATAAAAAACCCATATACTGAAACTGACACACAAAAAAACATAAAATAGGAAAACTGACATATCTACTAAATAAATTGAATTGTTAGAACGTCAAGCCAACTAACCAACAAGAACAACAAACACTTTCCACAAGCAAAACTCTAGGTCTGGGATCATTAACTATTCCAGACAGTAGAGGGAGGGAGGAAGGAAAGGTTCAGATTCCAGATTAGACTGAACACAAAAGTAGTATAGATTTTATTCACACTGAGTACAGTACAAAGATGATTCTTTACCACACAGGACCTCTGAAGTCACCTTTCCACTATACTACCCAATAAATTGAACCTAGAGAAGAACTGGAGAAAAAAAGCACAACACTTAATAAATATTTTTAATACAGTAAAGAAACTGAGGTTATCTAAACAGAAGAGGAAAAGGTTAATAGGTGACAATTACCATCTTCAATATATGAGGAAGTCCAGAGAAGGCTAACTTTAAAAAGTGGATATAAAGTGAAAATTATTTAAATAACATGAAGAAAAATTTTATCATATGGCAAAGTAATATAGCAGACAATCAATCAATCAATAAAAAACCAATTAATTAATGTATATCATTGATTAGAGGTATTAATATTCAACAGAACTAGTTTCTGGAGGTTGTGGAGTTTTTGTCCCTGGAAACTTCTCAGAAACAAACATTAAGCCATTTGTCCTGGATAGACTTTAGACCTTCTCCCGCTGGGGTTCACGACCCCTTCAAGTTTCTTCTGTAATTTTAATCTACTGCTAAATTAAATGAGAGAAGGCATGGTGAAGTCAAATATGAGTGTGGTCTGGGGGGTTCATTAGAGGAGTGGTGGAGAAACAGTGAACACACATGGGATGCCATAGGGTTCTGAGAAGCAGAGGAATAAAAGTATGTAAAGGGCTTGAGACATATTAGATCCTCAGTAAATAACCATTGTTATCACTAATAATTTGTTTCCAATAGTGTAGATAAAAGAAAGTTGGCTATTCTGTCAAAAAAAATCTTACTCAAAAATGTCTTAATTGACTGAAGATTAAATAATCAAAGCTGGCTTTGTTTTTAATATTCTTTTCTAGCCAGGTAGGGGTCAAGGGAAGCAAGCAAAGGAATTGGGCGACACTTAGGAGAGTCATAAACCTTGAACTTAGCGTAATCTTTGCTTTAGTCTCTTACAATTCAGGAGCCTCTAGATCCAAATGCCAACACATTGAAGTTGTTGGTGAATCTTGATTAAGATTTTGATAGTTTTGGCTGTCTGCTCAAGGAAAGCATCCTTTGAAACCTAAGGTTTCTAAGCCGGTGGTTCTCAATGTGTAGCTGGTTCAGGAGCATCACCTAGGAAATGGTCAGAGACATAAATTCTCGGGTCTGCCATCCTACTGGATCACAAACTCTGGGATGGGCTCAGCATTCTGTGTTGTAGGGGACCTCCACACAGTTCTAATGCACACTGGAGTTCGAGAACCACTGTCTTAGGAGAAGCCAGTCCTAGGTACAACATAGGGTTAGCAAGGATTCCTCTCTCACGAGGGCTTCTCCTGAGGCCCCATGGACAAAATAAGGATTCTTTTTTATGGTTCTTTTTATAGGAAGAACTATCCGCTCAACTCCAGGCAGCCTTCTTCAGGAATTTTTCCAATACAACCAGGAGGTCTGAAATTTGGATTCAAAAAAGAAAAAAATATAAAAAATTGGTTCAATGTTCAAGAAATTTTCCTGCTTCAGATTGAGGGTGGAGAAGTAGCTGAAATAGAGAAAATTTTCCCAGAACACTGATCTATCATTTCTTGATGGAAACCACTGACTTCTTTCAGTGGAACTAAACAATGACCAGGAAGGTTATGGTTAGTCTGATGTGTTAGAGGAGAAAGCACAAAGAGGAAAAAAAAAAAAAAAGGAGAGAGGGAGAGTGAGGAAGGGAGATAGAAACAGCGACCATCAGTCAGAGGTAGTGAGAGGCGGGGTAAAGGAATAGAAGATGCAGAGGGAGAGAAGCAGGTGCCGCTCGGTAGGAAACACACCTGTTGATACTGTGCACATGTGGCTTTCATAGAAAGGTGTAAGGTTTCTAAAAGGCAAAGAAAATAAAAACAAATCCACCCAATATAGTAATTTGTCCTAAATATTAATTGATCAGGTCTGATCACGCTGATGTCTTCCTTCTCCTTTATTTCATTCCTGTCTCAAATTCTATGTCCTGCCCTTGTCTAAGGCTTCAGAAACACACCACAATTCAAACTTTCACAAGGTGAACTGTTTAAATCATTTCACCTTCTTCTTTCCTTGCCCTTCTGCACAAAATAGATGCCTTACACTGTTAAATTACCTTTCAGTGCCTTTCAAAAAAACTTTAAAAAATTTGATTCTTAAAAGTACAGTTTTAGATTTACAGATAATTGAACAGAGAGTACATAGCGTTCCATACACCCATCGCACTGCCCCTCTCCTCTCCTCCAAGCCCCATCTCCCCTATTATTAACACCTTGCATTAGTGTGATACATTTGTTATAATGAATGAACAATATTGATACATTGTTATGAACTACAGAGCCTAGTTTGAGGGTCACTCTTTGTGTTGTACAGTTCCATGGGTTTTGACACACATATAGTGACATGTAGCCACCATTATGTACAGAACAGTCTCACTACCCTAAAAATCCTCTAAGCATCAGATTAGTTGTTAATGGCTTTATAAAATATTAAGTTGTCAGAATAACGTAAATTTTTACGATGAAAAATGTTCCACAGGTGCTAAGTTTTGTTAGTCTCACTATTATGATCACTATTAGAAATAATGGAAAAAAAATGAATCCCTATTAAATAGCAAAAATCATAGAATTTGAAAGATAAAAAGATCTTGAAGATGAGGAAACCCCATATTCTTCAAGACCCTGCCCTCCAGTCTCTCAGCTTTCTGTGTCATTTATCTGCCAAATCCACTGAGGAGAAAGAAAGACATCGATAAAGAAAAACAAAGCAAAAAACAAATTTTGGTTCTAAGTGGTCCTCTTGAGCCCAATTTAATCAAATACGGATTCTTTTTTATTGCCTATTTGCATCAGGAACATAATTACTAGCTGGAGCCTAATTTGAGAACATTCATTATGAATGAAATGTCATATCTAAGAACAGAAGGGAATTCACTGAGGCTTTATTCTTGGAACATTTGTAGGATTAAGTCAGGACACACTGTGAGAGTGATAAATAAGTTCTGTATATTTTTCTTCTCCAAGACCATGGATTTCAGCCACACTTTATACCCATGTACTTTGCAACAATGAAAAACAATTAAACAATGACCTTGAATATTTAGCCCTCAGATTCATTAGTCTTTAAAACATAAATTGAGCAATTTAAATGTAGATGACTGAAAGACTATGGAGATTTCTAGAATGTCACATTAGGTCCTTTAGAAGTGAAGAATTGACTCTATAAAACATTTCTATTCCTTGTCATACCTTGACAATCGTGCTACTGTGACTCTGTTTTAAAGAGGATAATGCCAGGCTTTAATTTACATGTTTTTAAGTACGTGTACTTAATATTTCTCAGTCTCTTGAAAACTTTTATCATTAAACTCAAACTTCATTTAAATCACTAGACCTATTTGATGAAGTCAACATGATGATTTACTTGCAAACTCCTCAGAAAATTACTAATTTAACCTTACTTTGGATGATCCATTCTAGAACTCAAACTGGATTTGCCAGGCCCATCAAAATGGCTCATAGCTCTGTGTTTGTACATTTATCTGGGAAGATATCAACTAAGGGTAATTGTTCTTCCCAGATGCTTTCTTTACCTCAAACAGCAATACTTCCAAAGTTTTAATGAAAATGTGGACAATTTGATGAAAACCAAGTGACTTGTTTGTTTTAGCATGCCAATGAGATTAAGAAAATAAGTATTTTAATTATTGTTATTGATTATAAAAATCAGAAGAAAACAAACTTCTTTGTCCAAAGACATTTCTGCAAGTGAAATTGTCTAAAAAACTGACAGCTTGCCTCCTCTTTTAACCACTAAACCATAAGAAATGTAATACCGTGGCAAACACTTGAGTACTGTCACCTGCACAAGTCCCCAGCGCTGTCACCCCATCAAGGCCACAGATCAGGGTGAGGAGTTGGCGGAGGGGAGACGGCTTCGCACTCAGCGTCTTTCCTTCCTGGGTCAGAACTCGGTCCCAGCTGCTCGCTGTCTAGTCTTCTGGGGAAGCAGAGAATTCTTCTGGGGACACGACACACTTCAGGTGTTAAGAATGTCATCATTCTTTTTTAAACAAATGTTAGATCATGTGACGCACTTCTCAGGACAGGAGGAGCCGCCTCAAGGGAAGGCAGATCTTCTCCAGGAGGTGACGGTCATCCAGGGAGAGCAGAGTCAAGGGCTGCAGAGCGCCAGCCAGCTCCTGCTCGCGTCTCACGGACACCTCGGTAACCACGCGCCCATGCCCAGGCCGTGCCCCCCCCCAGCCGTTCTCATTGTAGCCTCAGAGGCCCGCGCATGCGCATAACCGGCGCTCAGAGCGGCAGAGGGGCCTGCGAGCTGGAGAGGTGCGTGACGCGTGCACTGGAGGCAGGGTCCCTGGTGCGGAGGTTGCTGCTGCGCTGGTTTGTGTGTGGGGATTGGCAGTTTCTGGATCCTTCCTCCAGGATTTTCAGCGCTGTGGAGCTCTCCTTTCTGCAGTGTGGAGGAGCGCTGGGCAGGAGGCGGCGCCGAGGTAGGCGGTGGGCGGTGGGCGGTGGGCAGCGGGCTCCGCGAGGAGATCTCCGCCGCTGATGGCGGGAGCGCGGTGGGGCGGGGGGTCGGCGGATGGGGACGGGGCTGCTGGCGGGCTGCCTCAGGCGGGGGAGCCAAACCTCTGTCCCTTGGAGGAGCAGAGGAGCGTCGCCTGGCCGGCGGGTCCCTCTGCCTTGGCGGGGCCCCACCTCGGCAGGGCCTCCTGCCCACCCAGCAGAGGTGCAGGGGGCGGCAGGGAGTCGCCTGCCCTCTGTGCGAGCCCTTGAGTTCGCGCTCCCCCAGGACCCCGTCTAGGCCAGGTCGCGACATCCCGGGGTGAACGCTTTCCTTCAGAAGACAGCCAGTGGTCAGCGCTCCTCTGCCTGACTCCGCGCAGGCTATTGGGCTCCTCATTGCGTTCTTGAAACAAATAAGCGTTCCTGCTTCCTTGGGACCACCTTTATAGAAAAGCCTAATCCCATTAATGGTTTCTGATAATTGACTCTATATTTGCAAGGCGAACTTTGAAGCCTGTGAATTGTTGTAAACTGCATTTAATGAAAGGAGCTTCAAACAATCCTTGGTGAAAATTATGTAACTTCCTAATAATAACTCACCTTTGGTTAAGATAGATTGATGACTGATCAATTGATGATTGACATAATGTGTATGGAATTTAGGTTTCAGTGGAAAGGTTTTTCTTGGCAGTTGGTGCTAAAATTAAAATCGGATAAGGAGGAGGTTTTTAGAAGTAGTATGTAGTGTGTGTTTTGTCTCCGTACTCATTTAGAATCGTAAGAATTTAGATTTGGAAAGCCCATAGAACAAGAATTTTGAAATTTTGATTTGACTGACATGGTGAAAGGTCAAAAGGCCAAATACGGTAGGATTTCATTTATATGATATTCTAGAAAAGATAAACCATAAAGACGACAGATCGTTAGTTGCCATTAGTTTTAATATTTAGTTAATTATTTAATTTAATAGTTTAATCATTAGTTTTAATATTTCTGATTAAAAAAATACATTTTAATGATAACATCAGAATTATGCTTTTGGATGATTACAGAAGTTAATAACCTATTAAATTCTGCAGTAGGAACAAATGACTTGTTATTGGTGTCTTTGAAGTGTAAGTATTGGTGCTACTGAAATTTTTAACTAAGCTTTTTGGATTCTGAACTACTGGTTTTTTTACTAGATCATGTTGGACGTGGCATATTACAAGTTTCAAAAGGCTCTTTAAATTATTGTAGCAGGCTGAAGCTATTAAATTGTAATGTGAGATCTTTATAGATGAAACAGGCAAAATACAAAAAGCCATTCATCATTTTATCTTTGTTAAAAAATCAAGTAAATCTTATCATATACATGAATGACTTTTGGCTAGACAGATCTGAACTTGACAAGATGGACTCATTAGTATGGGGAACTTGTTTTGGAATGTTAAAATGGGAGAAGGTATATTAGTTTTACCTGAGGGTGACCCGAGTCAATGTGGTGGGTTTAGCTGCTTATATGCTCTTGCTGAGTTACAATCTTGATTAAAAAGCTGGTCATAGACATACCAAGAAATTTGGACCATTTTATGTATCAACATATTAAGAAGTCCTATTTCTCTGATAGTTTCTGATTTCAGGGTATCTGGGAAGAACAGTTTCTCAACATAGGTACTTTGGAATATAATTTTTGATAGTTGGCTTATTGAATCATAGAATTGTGGAGATGGAAGTAATTTTAGTGGTTGTAGAGCCTAAACTCTTCATTTTCCAGGAAATGGAAAGTGAGGTTTCTTGAGTTAAGTCATCCATAGTCTGACTGCTACTTAGTGACAGAGTTGGAAGTAAATGCTCGGATGCTTGTCTCCAGATTCTTAGTACAGTGCTCTCTGTGCTGTATACATATTATTAAGGAGACAAACTAATGAGTTGCCTTCTCAGATCATATATGTAGCCAGCAGGGTTGATTCTTTCCCATATGCATTTTTTCCTTTCTTTTTAAAATAACTACTAACTACAATTAATTCATTCTCCTACCACGTCTAATGACTATCCTTGTGTGTGTCTCCTCGAGCACATATGTAGACTCCCTAGAATGGACACCTGCCTGTGAGTGGATTGCTGGGCCAAAGGCTGATGTGCATCGGCAACTTGACGAGCTGCAGCCAAATCATCCTCTGAAGTTTTAACAATTTCCATTCCCACCAACAGTGTATGGGTCATCCTTGCCCTGGGAATTGTCAGATTGGCATTGTCAGATTTTTAAAGGTTTGCCAATCTGATGGGTGAGCAATGATGTATTTGTTTTCCTCTTGTTACAACTGTTTTGACAAATGCAGAGAGCTGTGCCACTACCACCTTCAATATACAGAACAGTTCCAGCACCCAGAACTCCCTTCAGCTGCTCTTTTGTAGTCAACTCTTCCCCCACCCTTAACCCCTGGAGACTAACGATCTGCTGTCTTTCCCTATGGTTTGTCCTTTCTAGAATACCATATAAATGGAATTCTACAGCATTTGGCCTTTTGAGTCTGGATTCTTTCATGTAGCACAATACATTCATTTTAGTGTTCATCCATGTTGTTGCCTGTATCAGCACTTCCTTCTGTTTTATTGCTGAATGTAGTATCCATTGTATGAATGTACCACAGTTTGTCCATCCACCAGTTGAAGGACATTTGAGTTATTTTCAGTTTTGTCTTTTTTGACTATGAATAAAGCTGCTATAAATCTTTGCAAACAAGTTTTTGTGTGAACATAAGTCTTCTTCTCTTGGGTAAGCACTTAAAAGTGGAATTGCTGGGTCACATGGTATGTGTATGTTTCACTTTATTTTAAAAACTGTTTGTGTAGCAAAGTCATGGCCCACAAATGTGTCTTAATCCCTGGAACATAGGAATATATTAGTTTACTTGCCAAAGGTGAATTAAATTTGCAGATGGAATTAAGGTTGCTAATCAACTGACTTCAAAATAGGGCGATTATCCTGGATTATCTAGGTGGGCCCAGTGCATCACAAAGGCCCTTAAAAGGGAAAGAGAAGCAGCAGAGTAGAAAAAGCTGCAACAAAGGAAGCAGGGCCAGAGAGATGCAGAGTTTCTGGTTTTGAGGGTGGAGGAGGGGGGCCACAGCCTAAGGAATGTGGTTGTCTCTAGAAGCTTGAAAAGGCTAGGAAATGGATTAACGTTTAGAGTCCCCCAAAAAGAACCCAGCTCTGCCAACACCTTGATTATAGTCCAAGGAGACCCGTGTCAGACTGTTAACCTACAGAACTGTAAAACAATAAATCTGAGTTGTTTTTAAGCCATGAAATTTGTGCTAATTGGTTACAGCAGCATAACAAACTCCACTTTAAAACTGTTTTCCAAAGAGGCTGAACCACTTTGTGTTCCCACCAGCAATGTAGGAGTGTTCCAGTTACTTTCCATCCTCATTAACACTTGGTATCGTCAACCTCTTTAATTCTAGTCATTCTAATAGGTACGTAGCAGTATGTCAATGTGGTTTTTATGTGCATTTTTCTCATGATTAATGACATTGAGCATCTTTTCATGTGCTTATTTGCCATCTGTGTATCGTCTTTAGTGAAGTCTCCAAATCTGTGCCCATTTTAAACTTGGATTTTCTTATTGCTGAGTTTTGAGAGTTCTTTATAGTCCTGTCAGATATGTGATTGGCAAAAGTCTTCTTCCAGTCTGTGGCTTGCCTTCTCCATCCTCTCACCAGTGTCTTTGGAAGGTCTGTGTAATGTAACTCGAGAGGCTCCACATGAACTTGTCTTCCTTCCTTGGGAAACAGAGTGAGGTTGGAGCACCTGAGTCCAATCAGACGTTGATCAGAGTTGGGGCCGGGTCTCACTTTTAGTAAACCCAGCCCTTCCGCTTTCCCCTGTTCCTGTTTGCTGTGCTCCTCTCCCTCTGGTTCTAAGTCTGGTAGATCTCTGTCTCCTCTGGTTTGGGAGCCCACAGAAAATTCAGCTATGCCCTTCAGACATCTCAGCGCAGTTCTCCAACCTCCTACCTTACATCGCTTCACAATATGGCACATTCCCTGAAGGTCAGACTAATAGTATGTTTGGCTTCGGCCACTTCCACCACTGCTGGAGGTTTCACTTTGCTTCGTGGAAGCTTTTGGCCTAGTTCCCCAGATTCCTGTGTTGTACCAAAACTTAGCACAGGTGCTGTGAGGAAGAGCAGTTTGTGTGTCTGAAAGCCCTCAGGTTTCCTCTGCCACGCCAGTCCTGCAGAATCACTACAAGTTTGGCTAGTTTCTCTTTTCCCTAGCCGAGACTCCGGCTGAGCAAGCCAGATCCTCGGCAAGCACCCTGAATCAGAAAACGCCTGCAGGAGAAAGAAAGATAAAAATCCTTGCTCACATAAAAGTGTTTTTCTTCTTTCTGGAATTTTAGTTGGTTGGTTCTGAAGCTCTCTGATGCTCTAAAAATATATCTATAATTTATCTGGCTGTGTCCAGTTTTGCAGCAAGTGTGCTTTCCTGTCTTAGTCTACTCTAAAACAGAAGTTCCCTTGTCATTAGTTTTTAACTCCATCAGTTATACATTGTCAATATTATTATTGTTTGGTAAAGTCATGCTTTCAATGATTTATTCAGATGTTTACCCTTTTTTATCTTGATGATCCATTTTTACATCTTAGCATTTCTTCTATCAATTTTTTGTTAAAGTACATTCATTTTACTTTTTATTTTTTTCCTTGAGTAATATTAGCTCTGTGCTAACATCTGTGCCAATCTTCCTCTATTTTGATGTGTGTCACCACCGTGGCATGGCTGATGTGTGGTGTAGGTCCACGCCTAGGCTCTGAACCCATGAACCCAGGCCTTGGAAGCAGAGCGTGCTGAACTTAAACCTCTACACTGGGTAGCTGGCCCCCTTAAAGTACATTCATTAGAAGTTCCTTAATGAGCATTTGTTGGTGGTAATACTCTTAGTAAATGTTTGCATAAAAATATCTTTAGGGGCCGGCCCAGTGGCGCAAGCGGTTAAGTGCGCACGCTCCACTGCGGCGGCCCGGGGTTCGCTGGTTCGGATCCTGGGCGCGCACCGACGCACTGCTTGGTAAGCCATGCTGTGGCGGCGTCCCATATAAAGTGGAGGAAGATAGGCACCGATGTTAGCCCAGGGCCGTCTTCCTCAGCAAAAAAGGAGGAGGATTGGCGGATGTTAGCTCAGGGCTGATCTCCTCACAAAAAAAAAAAAAAAAAAATATCTTTAATTCACCCCAGTTCTTGAGATATGGTTTGATTGGGTATACACTGAAAGTTATTTTCTCTCTGTACCTTGAAGATTTAATCCAACTCTCTCTTGCCTTCCATTGTTAAGAAATGTATCATAGGTCTAAATGTAAGTCTCTGTAAGTGTTCTGTCCCTCTGTGGGGCTTTGAATATCTTCTTTTGTATTTGGTGTTCTTTGGTTTCCCTGGATGGATCTGACTCTAGATTTTTTTGTTTTAATTGTGCTTGAGATGTGTTCAGCTGCCTGAATCTAGAATAGAAGTCTTTTATCAATTCTGGAAATTTCTTTTTGTGTGCGTGTGAGGAAAATCAGCCCTGAGCTAACATCCATGCTAATCTTCCTCTTTTTGCTGAGGAAGACTGACTCTGAGCTAACATCTATTGCCAATCCTCCTCCTTTTTTTGTTTCCCCCAAAGCCCCAGTAGATAGTTGTATTTCATAGTTGCACATCCTTCTAGTTGCTGTATGTGGGACGCTGCCTCAGCATGGCCAGAGAAGGGGTGCATTGGTGCGTGCCCAGGATCCAAACCTGGCCCATCAGCAGCAGAGCGCGTGCACCTGACCGCTAAGCCATGGGGCTGGCCCTGGAATCTTCTGTTATTATGTCTGAATATTCCTTTAAATCATATATATATTTATATTATTTGTGAATAGCTTCTGTTGGAATATGAATGTCCTTTTTCTTGTGTCTTAGAGGAGGAGAGTTCAATAGGGGAAGCTCACTCTGCCATGATGCTGATGTCACTCTCTTCTATATATTTATATGATTTAATTCAAATATATATACACATACTTATACACATTCAATATAAATTCATTAAATATATATTATTTAATTCAACATATTGTTCAATATAATGATTTATATTATTCAAAAAATGTACATATCTTATTTCTATATATGATCCTGTACTTGACCAAACTCAAGCCAGGCTCCATTGAGCCCTCTTCTTGACTAGGTCTCAATCTTGGCCAATTATAACTATGGCCTCTCAGCACAAATCATTTCACCTCCCCACACACGTTATAAGACTTAAACGCTGACACAGTTTCTAACAGCTCAAATCCACATCCTTAGGATGACCCCTGTCCCCTTAAAGTGCCTGCCAGAGAAAGCTCAAGGCAGCCAAAAGAATTGACTGTTTGTTCTGGCCAACACTCAATCATTGGCCCCTGACATCCTTTTCTTAGAGCATTTACCCAAAAGTGCTTACAACTGTGAATATTTCCTTTGTCCTTTTCAGTTCTATATGTGTCTCCAATAACCCAGGAGTGCATTTCTCAAGGTCCTGAGAGCCATTCCTTGAGTTGAGGACAGGGTGTCTGTCCCAGACTCTGTTAGAGGAGAGAAGTGAAACTTTGATCATTTCCAACCAGCAGACACAACTGGCCAGATCACACTGCACTGACCAACACTGTAACTTTCCCCTCCCTGACTCGACTGAGCCCCTGCTCACCCCTCTGTCTGCTCCCTCATTCTCCCTTTCAAATGGCCAGTCACTTCTTTACAAATCAAATTGAGTTCAGTTCATCCTGTTCCCTCTTCCCTATTGCAGTGGTATATTACTGATTAAAATCTGTCCTGACCACTTTAACTAGAGTCTGGCTTTGTGTATACTCTATATTTAACACACATACAGATAATCTCAGGCATATGCATATATATGCATATACCAACATAACCATGGGCCCTCCAGGACCAGTTCAACTGACTCCTTCTTATCAACAGAGTAGTTAAGAGTTTTCTGGCAGAAACTGAGACCCCTAGTCCAGTTAAGGCCAGTTGAGACCACCAACCCATCAACTAGGCCTGCGCAAATGCTCAATAAATGCCATTTTCTATATCAAGGAGCTAAAAGCTCCATCCTCAGATCATCATAACACTGCCAATTTCTGAACACACATCAGATGAAGAGCCACAAAGCTTGACTTTGCTTGTGAAGATCATCAATTACCTCATTTCTCCTTACTTCCAATCATCTACCTCCACATGTCAGACCACCCTGCCCTTCATCCCATAAATTGTGCCCCAAGCCTTGCATCGGGGAGACAGATCTGAGACAGACACATGAACCCTGTCTCCTTGTAGATAAATCTCACAAAATAAAGCTACAACTCTTTTCCCAAAAGTTGATGCCAGAATAATTGGCTTTTTTAATGTGCATTGGGAAAGAGAACCCCAATATTGTGCGGTAACATCAATACATACATATACACTTAATGGATGTTTTATCTTTTCTTTTTTTCTTTGCTGAGGATTCACCCTGAGCTAACATATGTGCCAGTCTTCCTCTATTTTGCATGTGAGTTGCCACTACAGCCTGGCCACTGATGAGTGGTGTAGGTCTACTCCCAGGAACGGAGCGTGGGCTGCTGAAGTGGAGTTCTCTGAACTTAACCACTAGGCCATGGGACCGGCCCATGTCTAATTGTTTTGAAGATGTTACTAGATATGCAATTGAAGTTTCACTATGATCTCTGGATTTCCTTGCTGCTCCTTTAGTCCCTCATTTCAGCGTATGTGTTTCTTGCTCCATTTTTCATGCTAGAGGAATTCTTCAAATATCAAGTGGTCCTTGGCTACCTGTTCATATTTCTGTGATGGGAAGAAAACAGCTGGGTAGGATCTCTGTGGGCCTGATGGGGCCTGTGAATGTCTGGACTCAATGTTTCTTCAGGGGTGTTGAGTGTTGAACTAGTAACAGGCAAACAGTGTTGGTGCCCATGCTAGTCTGTAACAACATATTTATTCCACACATTCCTACAATGACAGACATCATCTGAACACATGGAAATGCTGACAACAAACCCACACACACACTATTTGCAAATGACCATCAGCATTCAGACTGTAAACTACACCCGATAATGCACACTGATACTCAGAACATACACACAAACTCAGACACACATACAGACCACTCAGAGCCCACAGTGACTTGAAATCTCTAAACACACACAGACATCAACAAAACACACCTTCTGAGTAGTTTTAAGCCATGAAATTTGTGCTAGTTTGTTACAGCAGCATAACAAACTCCACTTTAAAACTGTTGTCCAGGGGCCGGCCCCATGGCTTAGCGGTTAAGTGCGTCCGCTCTGCTACTGGCGAGCCGGGTTCGGATCCCAGGCGTGCACCGATGCACCGCTTCTCTGGCCATGCTGAGGCCACGTCCCACATATAGCAACTATAAAGATGTGCAACTATGACATACAACTATCTACTGGGGCTTTGGGGAAGAAAAAAAGTAGGAGGATTGGCATGGATGTTAGCTCAGGGTTGATCTTCCTCACAAAAATATAAATAGATAAATAATGGACTGTTTTCCAACCACTTTGTGTTCCCACCAGCAATGTAGGAGTGTTCCAGTTACTTTCCATCCTCATTAACACTTCTTATGGTCATCCTCTTTAATTCTAGTCATTCCAATAGGTACATAGCGGTATGTCAATGTGGTTTTCATGTGCATTTTTCTCACGATTAATGACGTTGAGCATCTTTTCATGTGCTTACTTGCCATCTGTGTATCTTCTTTAGTGAAGTGTCCAAATCTGTGCCCATTTTAAACTTGGATTTTCTTATTGCCGAGTTTTGAGAGTTATTTATTGTCCTGTCAGATATGTGATTTGCAAAGGTCTTCTCCCAGTCTGTGGCTTGCCTTCTCCATCCTCTCACCAGTGTCTTTGGAAGGTCTGTGTAACGTAACTCGAGAGGCTCCACATGACCTTATTTTCCTTCCATGAGAAACAGAGTGAGGTTGGATCACCTGAGTCCAATCAGACGTTGATCAGAGTTGGGGCTGGGTCTCACTTTTAGTAAACCCAGCCCTTTTGCTTTCCCCGTTCCTGTTTGCTGTGCTCCTCTCCCCCACACAGGGGTCTGGTTCTAAGTCTGGTAGATCTCTCTCTCTTCAGGTTTGGGAGCCCACAGAAAATTCAGCTACTCCCTTCAGATATCTCAGCGCAGCTCTCCAGCCTCCTACCTTACATCGCTTCACAATATGGCACATTCCCTGAAGGTCAGACTAGCAGTATGTTGGATTTAGGCCACTTCCACTACTTCTGGACGTTTCACTTTGTTTTGTGGAAGCTTTTGGCCTAGTTCCTCAGATTCCTGTGCGGAACCAAAACTTAGCACAGGTGCTGTGAGGAAGAGCAGTTGTGTGTTTGCAAGCCCTCAGGTTTCCTCTGCCACACCAGTCCTGCAGAATCACTACAAGTTTGGCTAGTTTCTCTTTTCCCTAGCCGAAGCTCTGACTGAGCAAGCCAGATCCTCGGCAACCAGCTAGAATCAGAAAACGCCTCCAGGGGAAAGAAAGATAAATATCCTTGCTCACATAAAAGACTTTTTCTTCTTTCTGGAATTTTAGTTGGTTGATTCTGAAGTTGTCTGATGCTCTAAAAATATATTTATAATTTATCTGCCTGTGTCCAGTTTTGCAGCAAGTGTGCTTTCCTGTCCTAATCTCCTCTAAAACAGAAGTTCCCTTGTCATTAGTTTTTAACTCCATCAGTTATACATTGTCAATATTATTATTGTTTGGTAAAGTCATGTTTTCAATGATTTATTCAGATGTTACCCTTTTTTATCCTCAAGATCCATTTTTACCTCTTAGCAGTTCTTCTATCAGTTTCTTTCTTCTTAAAGTATATTCTTTTTCACTTTTTAAGTTTTTTTCCTTGAGGAAGATTAGCCCTGGGCTAACATCTGTGCCAGTCTTCCTCTATTTTGTATGTGGGTCACCACCATGGCATGGCTGATGAGTGTTGTAGATCCACTCTTGGGATCCAAACCCACGAACCCAGGCCTTGGAAACGGAGCGTGCTGAACTTAAACCACTACACCAGGTGGCTGGCCCCCTTAAAGTATATTCTTTAGAAGATCTTTAATGAGCATTTGTTGGTGGTAATACCCTTAGTAAATGTTTGCATAAAAATATCTTTAAGTCACCCTAGTTCTTGAGGTATGGTTTGATTGGATATACACTGAAAGTTCTTTTCTCTCTGTACCTGGAAGATTTATTCCAACTCTCTTTTGCCTTCCATTGTTAAGAAATGTATCATAGGTCTAAATGTAAGTCTCTGTAAGTGTTCTGTTCCTCTGTGGAGCTTCAAATATCTTCTTTTGTATTTAGTGTTCTTTGGTTTCCCTGGATGGATCTGGCTCTAGATTTTTTTTTTTTTTTTTAGTTGTGCTTGAGATATATTCAGCTGCCTGAATCTAGAGTAGGAGTCTTTTATCAATTCTGTAAATTACTGTTATTATGTCTGAATATTCCTTTAAATCATATATATATTTATATTATTTAATTCAAATAGATATAAACATACTTATACATATTCATTATATATTCATTAAATATATATTTATATTATTTAACTCAATATATTATTCAGTCTAGTGATTTGTATTATTCAAAAAATATACATATATTATTTATATGTGTAGATTTCTGTACTTACTGTTTGTACTGGGAGAAACACAGAAGAGATAGAAACAGACTGGATTAGTCTTGTCTGAACTCCTATGACGTAGGACTCGAATCATTCAACAAATGAGCCATTAATGGCGGCTATACCACTGGGATCACTTCTCCTTCCTTACCATCGCCTCCCCTCTGTGCTCCCACTCTAGTTCCAGGGCAAGTTACCTGTGGCTCCTGAGTGCTGCTCCTTGGCCTGGAAGGGCCTTCCTTCTCCCCATCCACCCTGTGAGCTCACCTTACCCTTCAAGACTCGACTCCAGTGATGCCTCCTTGGGAAGCCCTCCCTGACGTTCTATCTCCCCAGACCTGCTCTAGGCCACCACCCTGCCTCCTGCCCACGTCCATCACTGCCTGGCACCTTGCTGGGCCCCCTTGTCTGGACTTCATGTCCAGCCCAGCCCCTCAGGAGGGGAGGAAATGCTTAGGCTCAGGGCAATGGAGCAGATTCCTGGACTGTGGTGACACTGCCCACCCCAGGAGAGGTCATTCTTTGGGCCTCTTCCAGCTTGGGCCCAATGCAGCTCAGGGGGAGCCAGGACACAGGGAGGCTGGCTCTGGGCTCAGCAGATCACAGGGTGGGCCTAGGGAAAAGGCACAGGGGGCCACACAGAGGGGCTTGGGGCAAAACTCCAAGTCGACGATACCCTTGCTAAGGGCAGCAGGGGCCAAAGGCAGCTGCGCAGGCCGCAGGACGTGCTGGCGAGCCTTTCATCTGCTCAGAGAGTGCCAGGGCTGGATAGAAGGAACTCAGGAGGCCCATCTGAGGTGGAGGTCACCTCGGGGGCATGCAAGCAGAAGCTGAGGGTCCCACAGCAAGTGGAATCTGAAGAAGTGACCCTCAAACTCCTTGCGGCTCTAACGTCTCCGAGTTGGAAGTCAGTCCCCTCAGTCACAGCCTCTAGCTGCCCCCTCACAAGGCTGTGCCTCTCAAACACCGCTCCCAAGGAGAGTGGAGGCTGAGGGTGAAGGCAACCTCCTACCCCTGAGAACCGTTGTGATCACAGCCTCCCGCAAGGGGCCAAGGATGATGAGAAAGGGACAGAGGGACTGACCCACATGACTTCCCCTCGGATGCTGAACATGCTTGTGATTCACCAGGCCAATCAGTATCTGTCCTCATCCTCCACTCCTCTCTCCCCAAAAGGACATGTCAGTGTTTACTATGACATCCACAGACACATCAAGGGCATCTGGGAAGAATCGTGTACATCTGGAGAGAAGGGCACTGTGAAAACTAGTAATATCTGCATCCATGTGTGCAGATACTGACATCCACATACAGCTGTCACATTCCTCCAGCAGCCCTGGAATACTCTGCAATCACGCTGGCAGATTTTGGCACATGGTAGCCAAACCAACTTGTGGTGTCCCCAAGTGCCACCACTGCTGGGGCCTACCATGAGGGTGGGAGGAGGCAGGGTGCCATGCCCCATCTCACAAAAGTCTGGCT
The DNA here is from genome assembly GCF_020826845.1 of Diceros bicornis minor. Lineage (NCBI taxonomy): Eukaryota > Metazoa > Chordata > Mammalia > Perissodactyla > Rhinocerotidae > Diceros > Diceros bicornis. The sequence continues at coordinate 1,771,375 of NC_080763.1, read as the reverse complement.
GGTGTCCAGGAGGTTCTCACAGCCTTCGACAATCATGCCCCCCATGGCTATGTTTTCCTGGATGCTCTGTGTTTCATTTACTTCATTGTGCATTATCCTGTGGAGAGAGAAAATGTCAGAGACAGGCTGCCCCCACCTCTCAGCGAGAAGGTAATGCCAGGCCTCTGGCCAGACCTAGGAAGAAAGCCTAGGATTCTCAGGTGGATCCTGTGTTCACAAAGGGGGAGAGAGCATGCATATTGAATGCCCGCTCTGCAGGGCACTCTAGGGGCATGATCTCCCATCATCCTTTTGATAGCCCAAGGAGACAGGTGTTGGAAATGTAAATAGAGATTAATAGCTAGAAAGCAGGTCTGATTTAAAAGTCTGAACGACGTGGAACAGAGATGGCAAAACTGGGAGGACAGGAGTACTGGAAACAACCTTTCTTCATTACTCTGATCTCCACACCACTACTGGGCTTATCTCCATCCATAGAACTCCACCCACCCATCCTTCCTCAGGGCCTTTGCACTTAATGTCTCCACCCCTCCCCCAATGCACTTTATACAGTTGCTTCCTTAATGTTTGGGCCCTGGAATGACTTAGTTTTGGAGCACCTGGCAATCCAGCTGGCTCACGGAAAGACTGACTCCATTAGGCTCCAGCACGTCTTGGGGGGAGCAAGACACACCTTGCCCCTTAATCTAGAAAGAAGGACAACTCTTATTTGTCCTGTTCTGACTGCCGCAACACCCCTCCTCCAGGAGGTGGCGCCATTTAACTGCTTTTTAAAAATAGCATTGGCGGTGGGGCCGGCCCCGTGGCTTAGCGGTTAAGTATGCAAGCTCCGCTACGGGTGGCCCGGGTTCGGATCCCCGGTGCTCACCAACGCACCGCATCTCCAGCCATGCTGGGGACGCGTCCCACATACAGCAACTAGAAGGATGTGCAACTATGACACACAACTATCTACTGGGGCTTTGGGGAAAAAAAGGAGGAGGATTGTCAATAGATGACAGCTCAGAGCCGGTCTTCCTCAGCAAAAGAAAAAAAGGAGGATTACCATGGATGTTAGCTCAGGGCTGATCTTCCTTACCAAAAAAAAAAAAAAATAGCAGTGGTGGGAAAAGAAGCCTGTGAGTTACCAACTTTGCTAAGAGCCTTGGTGGGTTTTCAGGAGTCTTAGGAGGTTAGTAATCATGTGGGGAGGAGCTTCTGGAGAAATTACCCCACCTACTCCAAGAAAAGCACAACACCTCTTATTTGTCTGCTGATGCCTCAAATTCTACAACCACGACAAGATCACCAAGAGGGCTGGTTAATGTGTGTGGTAGTAGACACTGTCCAGTTTAACCCTCCCAGCAATGAGAGATGACACTGGTCGAGCTGCATCTCTAATTAATGAACTCAGCGTGATGAGCAAATTACTGGGCCCCTCCGACCCTCAGTTTGCTCACCTGTAGAAGGTCGGAGTGAGGATGGAAGAGAATGAATTTCACTTGCTGACCTCAGGCCCAGCACATGGCAGGCGCTTGAGTAAAGGGCCGTGATCGCTGTTGCTAGTATCACTGGTTGCAAAGGTGTTATTATAAAACTATTATTATCCGTTGTTTTCTCGTTATCAGACTGAGGCATGGAGATGGGGTCTCTTCCTTAGGAGCCTCAGTCTGTCTCTCCCAGCAATGCTCTTCTCAGCAGCCCAGGCCCTAGCCCTCTTCTGGAAGGGACGGGGCACAGGGAGGCACCTTTCAAGGATATGCTAGTTCCCTGGATAGGGATTCATATTTGGATGTGAGCAAAAGTAAGCAGAACCATTTCTTTTGACGAGGGTGGGGATTTTGCTGAGGAGGGCTGTATTTGCTACAAACAAGGGGGCGATCCCAGAGTAGCAACACGAGTTTCACTGTTAGACAAGTGCCAGCTGCAGCTGCTCAGGACTCCTGCCAGCCCCAACTGGAGTTTGTGCTGAGAGCCACACCGTCCAGGCAGCTGGGGAGGAGTTCCCAGGGCCACAGGCTCCCGGGGGAACTGGAAGTGACGACCTGGGTTACAGTGAGCCCAACAGATGAGATTCAGGAGAAAAAGCGGGACAAAGGCCAGAGGTAGGAGAGACCCAGCCCCAGGCGAGGAGTGTTTCTGAGCACAGCCAGAGAGGGTTGGTTATCTGATGGCTTCATGCCTGGCTGGGAGCTTTCCTCAGTCCCCCAAGGGGAGAGAGGAGCATGAAAGGGCTGCTGTCAGGGCGATGGGAAAACTCACTTCTGTGCCATTAAGGTTGTGTTCAGGTCAGATGCAGGTGATCAGGTGGAACAAAGGATGAGTAGGCTTTGGGAAAGGGGATCAGAATCTTAGGATTAATGCCTTGGCACCCATGTGCCTTCCTCGCAACTGCCCGCACCGGGACAGGGCATCCCACAGGGATGAGGAGCCTCGCTGGAGCCCCAAGTCTTCTCCTTGGGGAAGTGTGCAGGATTTGGCTCCTTGGGGTATGAGAGGACTGGGGTCCCCACCCCACAATGTTTTCTGTTAGTCTGCAATCACGCTCTGATTACATCTGCTCCCTGAATGAACCTCCACTCCGGGGCCTGTGCTCTGCCCTAGTCCAGCCTGGTCCTCCCTCTGCCAGGCTGGGAGACGTGGCCCTACTGGCTGCCTTTTGCTGGACACGGGAAGACATTTAGGGCACTGAGTGGTTGGCAGGGCTGGGGACTGTACCCCACATGCTGCAGAACCACACTCCCTTGCAGCTTCTGGCAGCCCATCACTGCGTATGAGGCTGCTCATCATCTCTTGGCCTCCATAAGGTGCAGACCCCAGGGCTCAGCTCTTGGTACGCACCTCGTTCCTGCCTAAACTCACTCCCCTGGTGATCGCACCACTCATGTGACTTTAAATACCACCTCTGACCTGATGGCTCCTGAATGGCTCACTCCCTTACACTCCAGACCCAAACGTCCTCCTCCCTTCTTGTCCTCTCCACCACTGTTGTCCATCTCAAGTTCAACACGCCCCCAGTAAAGCTCCAATGAAGCAAGAAAGACTTCCCCTCCACACCTGCCCCTCCTGCACCTTTCCCCATCTTGGTTAGCAGCAACTCCAACCTTCTGCTTGCTCAACCAAAAACTCTCGAATCACTCTTGACTCCCATCTTCTCTCTCCCCACATCTAATGCATCAGAAAATCCTGTTGTTTCCATCTTCAAAACACACCCAGAATCTGAACCTCCTGCTCACCTTCATACCACCACCTGGTGTAGGCCACCGTCAACTGCTGCCTGTGCTGTTGTAGGCGCCTCCTCCCTGATCCCTCTGCTTCTGCCCCGGCAGAGGAAGTTTCCCCCTGGGCTTTGGGGACTGAAAGAGGGGCAGCAGAGGGGCCTTGACCAGAGGGCTGGGGCCTCTGACACTGGACAAGTCATGGGCTTGTCCACCCATGACACTGCCTGCTGTTGACTGCAGCCTTTGGCACTTGAAGGACCATCACCCAGGACCCCCTCTGGGGCTCCTATACCACAGGTTGTGACACTGGCACTGGAGTACAGAGGAAGTTGGCAGAGTGCCTGTGAGTCCCTTGGCGGATCCCCACCCTGGCAGGTGGGCCCACGTGAGTGCCCAGAGCCCTTCCTCGAACCCCATCTGTGCCAGGGACAGCACACCACCCACACAATCCCACCAAGTGCCCCCTGGGCTTGAGCTGTGAACTCCTCAGATTGTTCCGTGTCCCTGCTTCCAGGTGGGACAGGCTGGGGGTCCCCCAACACCTACCCCTTGGGATCCTAACCTGAACATGACATTTTACCATCTGGGGCTCAGCAAACTCCCGCTGGGGAGCATCCTCAGCCCTGGCCTGTCCACCGGGGGGGGCACCTGGGAGCTGAGTTCACCCAGACAGCACCCCCAGTTTAGCCCTGGCGTTCTCCAAGCTGTTGACTCGATGTGCTTGTGAAAAGTGGGCCAGGATCTCGTGCAGTGTCAGAATGTGCCTGGGAATCTGCAGCAGGGAGAGGCAGGGGGACAGGGACAGAGGCAAGGATGGGGAAGGACAAAGAGACAGGGAGACAAAGGCAAGGAGAGAGACAGTGATGAAACAAGTCAGAGATATAGCAACAATGGAGAGAGGGAGAGAGAGACACCAAGTGGACGGAGAATGGTTTTCTCAGCTCCCAGCACTCCCATGAGCAGGGCTGAGGATGGACACCCACAGCACTTCTGATCTCAGACTCTAACGTGGAGGCTCTTCCAGGGTCTTGTCTGGGCCAAGAGCCCAGAGCTTGAGGCTCTAAGCCAGCAAGCAGAAGGGCCTGGAGGTGGGCTCAGGACCAGGAGCTCCCCCTCACCTTCCCACACTGCCTGCTCTGTGAAGCTGGACAGGCCTGCGGTCCACTGGGTCAGGAGCTGGCTCTAACTCCATTCTCCAGGCAGCCCAGACCTGGGGCCTGTTAGGGCCTGGGGCCTCCTGGCCATGGCCCCCTGGTGCCCCCAGTTGTGGCTTCCTCCCAGCTGGGGCCATCACTGCCATGGCCCCCCAGCAGGCTCCCCAGCCATGCGCCCTCAAGGACAGGGCTAGGTGCCAGCTGGAGCATGGGGTCAGTGAGGAAGGTCTCCAGAACTATCTCCTTGCAGTCAGTTTGGCCTCATAGTGCTTCAGCAGCTTGTCAAAGTCACTGTTCTACTTGCAGTGGGCCAAGATCTGCAAGCTGTACTGGTGGCTGGAGACCAACTCCTGATAGAAATTGACCATGGACAGCAGGAGGGCCAACAGGTCTGCTCAGTGGGATGCCCCACAAGCCCTTGGTCACCCAGCCCCACCCACGGAGGTCAGGGCCAGGCTCAGACCTCCCACCCAGAGACACCCTTGCCTTTGGGGATGACTCTGGCACCACTGCCCTACCCAGGGCCAGATAGTTGGCCCCAGGCATCAGGACAACATCAGAGTCACAGATCTTTATAGAGATGGGGCCCCGACTAGTCTGAGTCCTGTGTATTGGAAGGTCGGAGAGGGCTGTTGTGGGTGCTGTGGTGTGCCTCGCCGCCTGAAGGGTCTGAAGGGCCACCCACCTCTGGAGCTTTGGGGGGGTTGGCTGAGGTCTCTGTGGTAAGTGAATTGCAGCTCCACATCCCCCTTGGCCCTTTACCCCCCATGAGGCCTCCCCCCCAGAGTGCCCCGCCAGTGACAGAAGTGACCCATCCGAGGTCATAAGGTGAGTCAGTAGCTGGCTTGGAACCAGGTCTCCTGAGTCTCCCATTCCAGTGCTTCCCCCACATGACATGCCCTCCCGAGTCTCTTCCCCTCAGCTGCCTGTCCACTTATCCACGTGTCCCTGTCCTTCCATGCCTCCCAAGGTTCAGCAACTTGGGTCTGCTGCTGGCCTGCTCTGTCCCAACCTCTTGGAAACACAGTCCCCTGCCTTCTAGCCCCCGAAAGCCCAGCCAATCTCCCCAAACCTGCCCTTCAGTACTTGATTGGCAGGGATGGGTCCACTGAAACCTCTGCTTATAAACTCCATTGAAAAAGAGAAACATGCCTCCTTTGCGATAAACTCTTAAGTGGGAGCTTACACAGGGCATTCCACTACCCAAGGGATGGCACCTTCAACCACGTAACTACAGGAAGTGCAGACCTCGTCTTTCTAGGGCCGCTTCCCATTGTGACCTTGGGGAAAAGTGGGGCTCCCTGACTTAGGGAAAGTGAACAAGAAAATGTCACACTCAGTGTGGGAGAGGCGCAACGCAGGGGTCCTGCTGTGCAGCCCTCGGGGCCGTCAGGGCGGTTCACCCCGCTCAGAGAGCAGTGATGCAGGGTGGACGGAGTGGGAGCCTTGACCGTGCTTCTACCTTTTGTTTCAGTCATTCTATTTTTGGAAACCTGTCCCAAGGAGACGCTCTCTTATATGAACATTTCAGATGCAGAGATGAGTGTTTCTAGTAACAAAAATTTGCAACAACTTTAAGAGCCAAGGATAGGAGATGGCTGCATGAATGATGGCATGCTCACAGGTACTGGGGCATCATACAGCCATCAAAAAGCATACTTTCAGCATGAGAAAACAATTGTGCTACAATCTTAAGTAAAAATAAAAAACACATTACGATTCAAATTCAATATTCATATGTGTGACATTATGTAAATAAAACGGGGAAAAATCCCAAGATCTGTGCATAGAAAAAAATTGAAGAAAACACAACAAAGTGTTTACAGTGATTATCTTTGAGAAACAGAACTATGGTTGATACAGCTTTTAACATTTTCTGCTTCTCTAGATTGTCTGATTTTCTCAAATGGGTTCATATATATTATTTTTAAAAGAGAAATGTAGATAAGAAACTAAAAATATATCTCTTCCTCCTAGAAAAACAGCTTTTGCCAACTTGTCTTTCCTCTTCTGCTCCCTCTGAGGGATTCTGTGTTTTTAAGGGGCCGCTGTTACACTCGGGGAGGATGGAAGTGCCGCTAGCCTGGAGGAGTGGGCCCTGGAGAGGGACTTCTCAGGTGGAGGCCGGAGCAGGAGGCCTGGGGACCTCTGCCAGGGCTGCCTGCTCATCCAGGCCCCAGTGGGCCAGCTGGAGATGCAGGCCTTCAGGCCTTGGTAGAGATCTGGTGCAAACACACGATGGCCTCACTGACAGAGGAGGCACAGGGTAAGCTCTGGCCACGGAGTTCCTGCCCCTCCAAGGGGCCCTCGCCCCCAAGTCCAGCAGAGCTGAGGGGACCAGGGAGAGGGCAGGGGCTGCCACCACCGGTGGGACTCTAGCAGCAAACACCTTTCTCAAGTGACACCTTATGTGAAAACCCCATCAGCAGGACGGACTATGTAACTTGTGAGGCCCAGTGCAGAGAAAATATGCAGGACCCCTTCTTTAAAAAATGACAAAATTTCAAGATGGTGACAGCAGACCACTAAACCAAACACAGACTTTTGTAAACATGGGTCACACGCCCCAGAAGCTGGCAGAGGATGGCAGCTGCTCTTGTTGCCAGCCCTCCTGGCACCCTCAGTGCCCACCTGCTGGGGTAACCCTAAGGGATCTTAGAGGAACTGAGGGCTCTGGAGAATTCAGAGGAAATGCCGCTGATGATGTGAAAAGAGCTAGGGCTTGAGACCCACGCAGAGCAGGCTCAAATCCTCCTTATGCTGCTTCTCAGCTGTGTGACCTCCAGCAAGATGCCTAACATCTCTGAACCTCAGGCCTTTCCCGTAAAATATGAAGGTGAAATGAGGTCACCCCTGTATGTAATGGGAAAATTTGAGGGCTTGGTGCAGAGAAGGTGCTTAGTAAATGCTAGCTCTCCACCACCCCCTTTTGGGGGAAAACTTAGAAAAGCAAAAACACCCAGATTCTCCCAAGCACCTGCCCTGTCACCACCTAAAGAGCCCTGGGGATCATGCCTCCTCACTGGCAGCTTAGCACCAGGCTGGGTAATGGGTCTCTGAGCACCCTCCAGCCACATTGCTGTGGCTCCCCTCCCAGCACCCTTTTCCCCGCCCATGCTACCCTGCCAGCCAGCTTCAGAACACAGCCCGAGTCTCCTCTCCTAGGATGAGCTGTAAGGATGCCAGAGAGACTTTTGCTACTTCCTGCAGCCCCCTCCCCTCCCAACTGTTCCTCCTCTGCCCCTGCTCAACACCCTCAGCTCCTACCACCCTGGAGACCTGGGAACCTCCCCAATGTGTCTGGGATTTGAGCTGAACGACAGAATGGAAGCCAAAGGGACTCTGTCATACACCCCATTTGTGGACAGGCAAACAGGCTCAGAGAGAAAGAGTGAAACCCCTGGGAGTCAGGGCAGCCCCAGCCTAGAAGCCTGTCCCCCTCTTCCTGCAGTGGTCTCTGTCTTTCTCTGCCACATCAGATGCCCCTCCCTGGTCCCTTTCTCCACGTGTGTTCTCTGCTCCATCTCTCTGTGATGACCCAGCACTTTGGCTGTTGGAGGTCACTGGTGTTGTCCTCCTTGGGGAGCTGTCACAGGGAACTGTGCCCTCTCCCAGCAGTTTGTGCACTGAGGGCAAACCCCCACCCTGGGGTCTCACTGAGTACAATAAGAGCAGGGGGTGGAAGGTGCTGAGTGGGCGCAGAGACAACCCTGAGCTGTGTGGCAGACGTCCAAAGATAGTAGCTCAGGAAATCACAAACATGCCACAGAGCCAACTCGCCTCCCTTTTCAGGGCATGTGGCTTTGTCCCCTCAAGACCACTTGCTGAACTGCAGGATGAATGGGCTCTGACCATTGAGCCTATGGAGCACTTTGAGAGCAAAATGGGACAGTTACCCAATCTCCACTTTCGGGTTGCTAAAACTACCCCGGCCTGTGCTTGAAGAGCTGCTGAAAATATCTAATGGAGAAATATTCAGGGCTGATGCAGGCTTTTCTGTTTTTTCAATTCTCTGAGAACCTTGGCACATGAAATAATGGCTGTTCTTGGATCTGAACTCTAAAGAGCTAAGGGACTCACACACACACGCTTGTGGAGAGCTCAGAGACACGTGGATGCCCAGTCAGCACCCTCACTACCCTCATGTCAGCATCCCCATCCCAGTCTGCTCTCTTGGCCAGTTCTGGGATTTGCACGCGGTATTCTTTTCTCTTTAGGATGGCAGGGTGTGTGTGTGTGTGTGTGTAAATGTAGTCTGTATGTTAAACTGATGGCGCTCTTCTCAGAGACATCTACAGGACACCTACTCCCCAGGGACCAGAGCAAAAACCAGATGCAGTCAGGTCAGGCTCTCTGCTCCCTGCAAAAGCAGCACTGGCAGTCTGGGAGCCTAATTTAAGGATCGGGCCGGGTGGGCAAAGCTCTGGAAAGCTGTGAGCCTGCGGACCCTGCAGAAGCCTTGGGACACGGCCCACCCCTGCTACGAGCCAGTGTCAGGTTGGCGGGAGGAGCGCCAGCCCCACTGACCTCGCAGAGGCTGCCTTTCCCTTATCCTGCAGGTCCCTTCTGGGGATGCATTTGCTTTGGATCTGGGTTGGCTTGGCTAACATCCAAGCCTGCTCAGTTGACCTTTGTCAACGATGGTCATGGAGAGTTGGGACTTTGGCTTATACCCCAACTCTCTGGCTACAGTCTAGCTCTGGCTGCCCAACCTGGCCCAATGCCTGGCATCTCAGCAGAGCCCTGCCCACTTGCCACCCCACAGTCTGGCCTTCTTGGCCCATCACAGTCGAACCCTCATTTGCCACACCCCTTAGGTGCACTGCTCGTTGGCTCCTGCCCCACCCCACTCCCCTCTCTAGAGACAGTGTCTTTAATCCAGAATTCATTTAGTCAGTGCAGTCATTCATGGAGGAATTAGTCCATGGTTTTCTCTCTTTTGTTAGCAGTCAAGGTTTTGCTAAAGATCTTTGTACTTCTTTCTTTTTAAACAGCTGCCACACAACTCAGTTCTCTCTCCTTCATTCTCGATTCCCTCTGACCTGTTCCAAGCCTAAGAGATGCCCATCTCTGTCTCCCTTTGTGCCAATCCTGTCAGCATGTCCTGATGGAGTCTCTGTGGTGGGCACCATCCTGGGCACGGGTGAAACACAGCCAGAGGTGGATAAGTCAGATCCCTTCCCTGGAGGAGCTTCTAGCCTAAGAAGCGGGTCAGATACCCACAGAGGTAACTTATACTCCAACAAGGTGAGGCCAGACCAGAGGTGCACACCTCCTGCAGTGGGAGGGTCTCACCATGGAAGCCACAAGCGCTACCCAGAGGTTTAGCAGGACAAAAAAGGAGCCCAATTGGGCTGGCCTTGTGGTGTAGTGGTCAAGTGCACACTCTCTGCTGCTGGCGGCCTGGGGTTCTCATCCCGGGCCTGCACCCATGCACCACTCGTCAGGCTATGCTGTGGTGGCATCCCATATAAAAGTGGAGGAAAATGGGCACAGATGTTAGCCCAGGGCCAGTCTTCCTCAGCATCAAGAGGAGGATTGGCGTGGATATTTGTTGAAGGCTGATCTTGCTCACACACACAAAAAGGAGCCCAGCAGGTGTGTTATAGAATGGAAGGAATTGGAGCAGAGGGGATGGTGTGAACAAAGATGCAGAGTACGACAGGGTGTTGAGTGCAGGGCAGCAGGGGTGGGGATGGCAGGAGGAACATGGGAAACAGGACTCAAGGCACAGAGTGGGCCCTGCAGAGGGGCTGACTGGGGAGGGGTCAAGGCGGCCCTCTTCATGACAAAGTTGGTTTGCAAACCTGATTCCTCGGCTACAGTTTTACCTTAAACCCTGAATTAAGATCTCTGCAGTTTCTGGCAGAGTCAGGCTTCCAGGATTCTGAGTGCTTCCAAGCCAGGAAAATACCACGACCATCTCTAAACTCCTACCCTGCCTTCTAGGGTTGCTTGAGCAGTCCCAACTTACTTCCAATCATAAATGGGAGAAAAATAGCTATTAAAACAATGAAATGGTGCCAAACTGAAGATTCTAGAGGAGGGGAGGATTCTTCTCAGAGGAGGATGCTCCCTTTGTTTTAGATGGTCCTTGGAGCTTTGTGGTTACAAAAGATGAGGTCCAAGAGGCCTGTGAGGTGGGAGAGAAGAGACTGAGCAAAGCTGGATAGTTTTGCTTAATAAATTTTGTGCAGACTTTTGTTTATGTGTCATCTCCCATTACCTCTAGGAAGAGATGGCTATGGGTAGAGGCTCCAGGGCTGGAGAATATAGAGGGAGTAGAGACAGGGCCGATGTCCTCGAAGTGTGACCTGTGAACAGCCCGCTTAGAAGGGGCTAATACCTGGTTTAAAGCTTCGCTGTTGCTGCCCTGAAATTCTTAAGAGCACTGCACTTTCATTTTGCGCTGGGCCCAGCAAAGTATTTAGCTGGTCCTGAAAAAAGGTATAGAGAATCGTATATTGTTAAATGATTAACCACCAGCTCTCTCAAATAAAAACTCTGACTGGTAGCACCGGCCGATTTCCATGGTGTAAACATTCCTACCTTGGCCCATTTTAAGCTACCGAAGGGTGAATAACAAGCTTGCAAGATTCTTGAAAATTTCACAAGTGACTTGCAAGTTGGTATGAGCCAGCTCCAGCACATCACTGGACGGGGACGAGGGTCTTGGCAGATAGAGGGATTATGAACACCCCCACCACCAACAAAATGGCAGTTGGGAGCGTGTGGAGAGAGGCCAGTGTGAGGAGAGGAGGTCAGCAAGAAATCCCTGTAGCAGAAAAGGCTGAGTGACAGGAGGGCAGGTATGTCTTCTATTCACATTTAAGCTGTTTTCTGTTTCAGTACTGGAAAACCCCTTGACTGTATCTAAACCATTCAGAAAGTCTGGTCCATACTTGGCTGGTGTCAGGGGCTTGGGGACTGAAGGAGGAGCCAGTTGGGTGTCATTAGGGCTTTCCTGGATACTCTGGTTCTCCTCCTGGTACAAGGCAGCACTGTACAGCCCAGGCCCCTGAAGTCCGGGTGTGGTCATGTGACTCACTTTGTCCAGTGAAACATGAGCAGAGCTGTCAGGCATGATTTGTCATGATTCTTCCCCTGCCATGGGACTGGTGAATTTCCTGATGGTGGAGCCCCATCAGACTGAGTCCCTGTCTCTGAGTGAGAATGTTGTGGAGCAGAACACACAATGGACACACAATGTGAGAGAGAAAGCAATCTTTGTTGTTTATGCCACTGAGATTCGGAGGCTGTTTGTAATTGCAGCAGAATCTAGCTCCACCTGATGGGCACGTGGAGTGACCACACAGGGGCAAGGAGCAGTCAAGACTGAGTGAAGACAGCCACTGTGAGAAATGATATTAGAAGTCAGGAGAGCAGAATTGGAAACCAGACATGGCTAGGAAAATGGAAGACCCTGAAAATCCTCAGGAATATGTGGGATGGGGTTTGAGGAAGTTTTCTGGCTATCAGGTGGACCATGAGAGCTTGACGCCATCCAGGTGACACAGTGGTTCCTGAACATGCACCTTTTAGATGGCCTATCTCCCCAGCAAGGAAGGAATCAGTTGTGGGGCAGGTACATGTCAAGGATCTAAAGCCAGGAGACCCAAGGTTAAGCCTGGATTCCAGCGCTGGAAGTGACCTTGGAGTGACCTTGGATAAATCCCTTCCTCTTCTGTGGACATCAGAGTTCTCAGATCCCTCCCAGCTCTGACGTTCTAAGACACTCTGTCTTTGTCATGGGCGTCACTCATCACTTACTTGTCTCCTTGGCACCTCCTGCCTACCTGATGGCCTACTTCCTGGGAAATGTGCTCTGTTTCACCTTCCTTGAGCCCCTCCAGAGCACACAGCTGCCCTCTGCCCTGCAGGATGTTTATGTGTGTGTGTGTGCGTGTGTGTGTGTGTGTGTGTGTTAGAGAGAGAGAGAGAGAAAGAGAGAGACTATAGCCAGAAAGCTTTACCAAGCTGATCTTTTAAAGTCTTGTTTAAAGAAATCGTTTGCCCTGGAGAGTAATGTACTCAGTTGGAAACATTGTTCCAAATTCCCACCAAAAAGGCCTCTGCTGCCACACTGACACACACACACACACACACACACACACACTTTCACTCAAAACTGACCAGTTTGGTGCTCTCCAGCACCAGAGAGGGCCCTGCCCTTTGCACCCACCCCTTCTCTGGCCTATCAACCCCCGAAACCTTTCAAGGTCATATGCGACATGAACCCGCACCCTCTTTGGCCATAAAGTGACTCATTTTCTACCTGGGTTCACACCGAAAGCTCTATTATGGTGCCAGTCACTTTACCACAATCAGACCTTAAGTGTAGAAACTTCCATCTCTTACTGCCTACCACAGAGCCTGATGTCCATTCATTCATCAAGCCCCTACAGAGTACCTACTATGTGCGAGGCAGAAGGGACACAGTGATAAAGGACACTCCTGCCTTCAAGGAGGTCCCACCAGGCTGGATGGGGGACAGACACCCAAGGACCTGGCTCTGACGTGGCATGCTGAGGGTGGGAAAGCCGAGGGAGCAGGGGACGTGGAGCACATTCTGTGATAAGAGTCCCCAGGAGGAGGCATTCGAGCTTGGTAGGATTCCACCAGGCAAGAAAGTGTGGGGGTGGCAGGATCACTCCAAACAGAAGCCCCAGCATGTGCCAAGGCCAAGAGGTGCACAGCTCATGACCAGGGACACTGGCTGGAGCCCAAAGTGATGCGGAAAGAGGAGCCTGGGGCAGAGGATGAGGCAGTGGTCAGCTGATCTTAGGCAGTTAGTGAACGAGTGATTGAGTGAATGAATGACACCCTTGATCATGAAGCCACTAATCTGGTGCTGGTCCCTAGACCTATTCCCTGGTCCCTAACAAGGACTCAACTTGGCTTCAGGGATATGTGTAGGGCTAGGATAGATCTCAGAATGAACCAGATGGTTTAGACATGGGACAAGCCCTCATCCCAGGAGCCATGTGAGAAGAGGCTACGAGTGGCAAGACTGGCAAGTAGACACTCAGACCTGGGTTCTAGTCCTGGCTCTGCAACCTCCCAGCTGTGTGAGCTTGGGCAGGTGACTTGAGTTCTCTGAACCTGCTTCATCTTTTTTTTTTTTTTTTTTTTTGTTTTTTTTTTTTTTTACATTTTTATTGATATTTTAATGGTTTCTAACATTGTGAGATTTTGGGTTGTACATTTTTGTTTGTCCTTCACCCCATATATGACTCCCTTCACCCCTTGTGCCCACCCCCCACCCCCACTTCCCGGGTAACCACAGTCCAGTTTTCTCTGTCCATGTGTTTGTTTATATTCCACATATGAGTGAGATCATACAGTGTTTGTCTTTCTCTTTCTGGCTTATTTCACTTAACATAATACGCTCCAGGCCCATCCATGTTGTTGCAAATGGGACGATTTTGTCTTTTTTTATGGCTGAGTAGTATTCCATTGTATATATATACCACATTTTCTTAATCCAATCGGCAGTCGAGGGACACTTAGGTTGCTTCCACTTCTTGGCTATGGTGAATAATGCTGCAATGAACATAGGGGTGCATAAGCCTCTTTGGATTGTTGATTTCAGGTGCGTTGGATAGATTCCCAGTAGTGGGATGGCTGGATCATAGGGCATCTCTATTTTTAATTCTTTGAGGAATCTCCATACCGTTTTCCATAGAGGCTGCACCAATTTGCATTCCCACCAGCTGTGTATGAGGGTTCCTGTTTCTCCACATCCTCTCCAACATTTGTTGTTTTTTGTCTTGGTGATTATAGCCATTCTAACAGGTGTGAGGTGGTATCTTAGTGTTGTTTTGATTTGCATTTCCCTGATGATTAGTGATGTTGAGCATCTTTTCATGTGCCTATTGGCCATCTGTATATCTTCCTTGGAGAAGTGTCTGTTCATTTCCTCTGCCCATTTTTTGATCGGGTTGTTTGTTTTTTTGTTGTTCAATTGTGTGAGTTCTTTATATATTATGGAGATCAACCCCTTGTCAGATGTATGTTTTGCAAATATTCTCTCCCAGCTGGTTGGTTGTTTGTTCATCTTGATTCTGATTTCATTTGTCTTATAAAAGCTCTTTAGTCTGATAAAGTCCCACTTGTTTATTTTTTCTTTAGTTTCCCTAGTCTGGGTAGGCATGTCATCCGAAAAGATTCCTTTAAGGGTAGAGGAGGTGTGTGGAATCTTAAACTTTTGTTCAAGCTCAAGTTCCAAGCTGATGTGACCATTAGTTCAGAGCTTGGCAGCGGTACCATAAGGTGGAATTGGAAACTTTGGATCTTTGAACATTCCAGGCAGAGCTGGCTTCAAGGGCGTGTGATGGGGTCCTATGCTCAGAAGGCCCCATGCTTGGGGCTTCAAGTTCTGCAGTTGCCACCCTGAAGTTCTTAATCATTTCTCTTTGAATTTGTTTTCACGAGTAAAATCTGATGGAACAATGGAGCACTCCCCAGGGGCGTGGAGCCTCAGCCCTCATGTGTTACTGCCTCCTGCTGCCTCCCTGGGATGGTTTCTCAGCTGCTCGCTCCCCAAACCCCAGAACCATGACCTCGTCTACCCTCTGTCTGGGAGGAAATGGGTTGAGTCAGCCAGGAAGACACACCTCCCACTGTGAGTCACCCTCCACCCTCTGCAGGGGCCTCGGGGTAGGTGCAGAAAGGGTGAGTGCAGTGCACACCCGATGGTGTCTCAGGGCAGAGTGAGAAGACAGTGTCTGGCACTAGGTGGGTGACTCAGCACGGGCATCTTACCCACCCCTCATCTAGGTACCAATTGTATCATGGCACAGAGGTTAGAGGAGGTTGGAGGTTGAAATTGGGGGGTCGCCTGTCTGCCATGGGTGGGTTGGTGGGCTGTGAGAAGGAGAGGTCGACTTCCCCGACTCCACCCAGGGCCTTGCATTTTTCCCTTGCATCAGGCCCTACAAATCATGCAGCCGACCCTCGTTAGAATCTATGTTTCCATTTTCCCATCCTCAGCTCAGAGTCCACGGTCCTCGTGTGATGTGGCCAAATGGCTCTGAGCATCTGGTAAGCATGGTGAGATGAGGGGGGAGAGGCAATCACATCATTCGGTGCTGGGGTAGACAGCTGGTGAGGGGCGTCTAAGGGACAGAGAGCCAGCGCCTCCCAAGCTTTAATGTAAATGGCAATCGACTGGGATGTTGTGAAAGTGCAGATTCTGATTCTGGAAGTCTGGGCAGGGCCTGAGATTCTGCATTTCCAACATGCTCTTGCTTCATGGACCACAGTTTGAGTAGTGAATTTCTACAAGGCTTAACCTAGGAGCAGCGTGGCCTCCAGACTCATGCGCGGTAAGCCCCTGTAGGAGCTCTTACAACAGGCAGAAGGAACGAATGCTTGGAACTGAGCCAGGATCCCACACTATGACGACCTACCCGGGACTCTGTGTCCCTGGACTCCAGCTGATAATGTGGGAATGCTTAGTCAATGTGGTCATCAGAAAAGTAACTAAAAACTCGCCCATAAATAACCTCACTCAATCCTCACAACCTGGCCAGGCAAGTATAAAAAGGCTGTTGTATAGATGAAGGAATGGAGGCACAGAGGATGGGGGGATGTAATCCAGGTTGCAACTGTCAAGTGGCAGAGGTAGGATCTGAACTCAGATCTAACTAAAGCCCTTCCCACTCTGCCAGCATCACTAAATTTAAGTTTCGAGGCTTGCATAGCTGTGACTGGAAGCTGCTCCCCCTGCTCGTCATGTGCCCCCTGGTCCTGCAGGAGCCTGGAGTGTGAGGTGTTGGGCCTGTGCCCTGTGTCCCCTGGCCAGCCTCCTCTGCACCCCTAGCCAGCAGTCACCTCTGCCTTCAGCCGCTCGATATTGATCTCCCCATCCTCGATCTGCTGCCGTAGCTGCTTGGCCACTGTCTTCTCGCCTCCACGATCTGCAGCAGGTGCAGGTACTCCTGCATCAGCGCTTCATGCTCCCTGGCCAGGGTCTGGTAGCTGTGGACAGTCAGACGTGGTAAGACACTGTCTTCTTGTCCCCCAGAGATCCAAGCAAAAGTGGGGCTCCCCCACTGACTGCTATTAGAAGATCCTGACTCCCAGACATGGTGCACAGGGCCTTGACCTGGCTGCTGTATTGTTACCGACTGCTCTGGCCCTTTCTCCAACTCCTCTCTCACACTCTGACCTCTGGTCCCTCTAACTGATCCTGTTCTCTCTCCTCCCCATCCAATCCACCCCCAGGCCTTTGTACAGGCTCACTCTCTTGTTAAGGGTAATGCATCTGGTAACTTTAAGTTAAAGTCAACTCTCAAATGGAAGAACAAAGCCCAGAGGACAGCACATCTGTTTACAACACGGTTCACTGAGTATTTTGAGCCCACTGTTGAGACCTACTACTCAGAGAAAGAGATTCCTTTCAAAATATGACTGCTCACTGGCAAGTGCTGTGATTCCCATGGAGAGACTGATGCTGGTGTGTGCCCCCCTCCACACACACACAGAAGTTAGGAAAAGTCTTATGACTCGCATAATAGAGGTCTCTGAGGAGAGCAGGGCCAGAATCACATGCAGCTCTGAAATGGCTTGAGGGAGCAACGAAAGGAGCCTGGCCTGGGTTTTTATTGTGGTTTGGGGTTTTAAACAAAAAATCTTCAATGAAATTTGTCAAAGATGGTAACGCATATTTTATTCAGAACCACTGTGATACGCAGAGACCCCTGTGATGTGATTCACAGCGGGGGAGAAATGAGGTTGGGCTTGACTCTAAATGCAGCATGGGCAAGTGGGTTTTCACAGCCAGGCAGCATGGTAGGGGTCAGGGGATGGAAAATTACTAAGAGAAAGTCAAGTGTTGGGGTTTCTGGCTAACCTGACCTAATAGGATTCTTACCAGAGACAGGCCAGAGTGATCAGACACCACCTGAGGGATGGTGGAGGAGGAGGAGGAGCCTGAGCAGATCTCAAGTGTGATCAGACATTCGTGTGTGGGTTCTGGTTAAACTGACTTTGCAAGGTTGTTGCTAAAACTGGATTTTACAAGGAAGTGCACAGACAGGCATACAAGAAGGTTCAGGGGCCTGACTAAAGTTTGGTCAAAGCGAAAAATCTTTGCCAGGGCTGAGACCAGGGCAAGACTTCTGCACACAGACAGGGATTGTGTGGTTGGATCCAAAGCCAATGTCAGAGAACAGAGCCTCCGGACTTGTTCCTCAGCTTGTCCAGGTGTGGACACGAGAGGAAGAGGGAGAGGACAGGCGTAAGCTGTCAGCATACATCAAAACGTGCGGAGTCTGACCGCTCATTACAAGGACAAACATGCGTACAAAAATATGCATTCACAATGGCTTGTTTTTATAGAAAGAAACACCAACAGGAAGCTCAAGAATGATCAGAACTGTGCACTGGGGGTGGCTGGAGGGGACCCAGAAGTGTTGACAGTGACTCTTCTGAGGTTAGACTTTTCTATCTTACAGATTTATCTAATATAAATAGAGAAATTTACACATACCATGTTTTCCCATTTCGTAGCTTTTCTTTAATTTAAACTTCTGTACATAGGAAACCATTCTAAGATTTAATTCCTTTAGCACACTAACGGTTACAAAAGAGTAACCATACGAAATGACATTTTCATATCTCTCGCTAAGTAAAAGGACAAGCTGCATCCTAGTTTGTCCTCCACTGCATCTCACACAGGCAGGATTTTCAAGAGTCAGTGGCACATTATAATGCAAGAGGGGTTTGGGATTAGCTCCTTAAACATAGTGGGATTAGTTTGATTAATTTTCTTCACATCAATTAAAATAGAAATTCCATTGTTTTAGCTTTTTAAATCTCAATGTTCTCTAGGGACAAGCACATGCAAACACTGATGTAAAAATGAAAATGCACCTGAAAACTTCAACACATTCATTTCACATCTTGCGATTCTTTTGCCTAAAAACAAAAACTCTATTTAGTTCTACAATTTTCTTGCCTTACTGACATTATATCTCTCCATCAATTCACATTTTTAATCCCAAGAAACTCAAAATGTTATTTCTCATACAGGAAATAAAATTACAAAGAGCTAAGGGAAACCAGAAATATAGGGCTGCACTGCTCAATCGATACAGGAATCCAAAGCAAAGAAACACAAATATTGGGATCAGCACAGATAAGCTGCCTGCTTCCCACAGGACAGAAGGAAAGCAATATGCAGAAAGTTAAACACATTCTAAACTCTCCTGGTAGAGACAGAAGCCCTGGAGTGGGTCAGTCCCTGGTGCAGAAGGGTGGCGATACCTGAACAGCCACAGGAATGGACTCTGGGAGCTCATACACCCTCCCCTGCCTGGGAAGGAAAAGAAGGGCTCCCTCTCTCAGTTTCCACTCTCACAAGTGAGGAGACTCTCGACAGGATGCAGTTTAATGTTGTAACTCAAATGAACCCTAAATTCATAAACTCTAATCCAGACACAGAACTCCTGACATTCACAGACTTTCTCAATGTGAACAAATTACACTCTGCGGGGCCCCTACACTGTGGGTGCAAAACTCCACCCTACGTGTAGACACAGGCTCAAGGGAAGCAAAGGGACAACCTCAGGAAGGGCAGCAACTCCCTCCCCCTGTGCAGGTGCCTTCCCAGCTTTCCAGGGCTCTGTAGCTTCTCTCAGCAGAAAGCCTCCTTCTGCAGTGAGTATGAGCAGGGAGGACACCCAGGAAGAACGTGTGGGCCTCAAGTACTTCTCTGTGCAGGCTCAAGGGGGGCTTATCTTAGAGACCCTGACCCCAGGCCTCTGCTCCCAGTCACGTTGCTTTGGACCACAGTGACCTTGTAAATGGCAAACCCAGTGTTTGAAGAATCCAGCAAATTCACACAAACCTACACTTTAATGGAAAGGAGAGAAGAAAGTTGTAAAGCATTTTTCTAGTTCAACAAGAAAAGCCACATGTATTTATTACTTTCAGAAAATAATGTTAATTAACTATTTCCGTGGAAAGACATTGTTTTATAAACAATTAATCATATTACAACTTGCTGTGCAATTGTAAGCCCTGGAATTCCATTTGAAAATACTGCATCACAAGGAAAAGAACAGAACTAACAATATGACTACACACGCTCAGGGGAGGCAGAAAGGGAAACAAGAATTTTTAACACATACAATGTAATACTAGAATCTTTTTTTTCTGAAATTTACCTATTTCTTGCGTCTTTGGAAATATTTTATACTGCTTTTCAAGCCCACTGATTACATAAACTTTAACTTTTGAAAACCTGAGGCTCCACTAAGTGAGTAAATCTTTTCAAGGTGACAAACCCAGGGAGGGGCAGTGCAAACAGGCCAGAACACCCAAGAAAGTTGGCACAGAGGAACCTCCACTCCAAGGCCTTCCCATAGGATGTCTGTGCCAGGAGGGAGCCTGGGAGGGGCACAGGGAGTTCATACGACAGATTCCAGGTGGCCATTCTCTGCTCTCCTCTCGTGGAAAAAGCCACAGACAAACTATAAATCTCACAGTCAACTCAGCCAAAACCAAACTCCCACAGCTCCCCACCAAGCAGGACCTCTCCAAGTCTCCCCAGCTAAGTTTCTTGACTCAGGCCATAAACTCAGCACCGACTTCAAGTCCTCCCTCCCCAGCTCCACCCCTCCCCATCTGTACACAGTCCTACTGTCTCGATCTCCAAACACACCCAGAATTCAACCTCCTCTCCCCACCCTGACCTACATCTCCAAGGCCTCTTGCCTGGCTTATTGCAACAGCACCCTAACTGGTCTCCTTGCCTCTGCCCCGGCCCTTCTGTGGTATGTTCTCAACAGAGCAGCCACATCAAGTCTGCTAAACCTATGTCCAGCCATGTTACTCCTGCTCTCAAAACCTTCCAAAGGGTCACCATCTCATTCAGAATAAATCAATGCCCGAGTCCTCGTTATGACCAACAAGGGCCAATGATTGGGCCAAAATCACAACTCTGCTTTCAGCTCCTGCTGCCGTCACCGGCTGTGCCCTGGCCACACTGGCCTCCTTGCTGCTCCCAGAGCAGGCCACTTGCTCTTCCTCCTGCACTGCTTTTGGAGCTTGTTCAAAATCTACCTCTGCGGTGAGACCTTTCCTGGCCCTCCTGGCTACAACTCCACCCCCCTCCAGCCTGGCACACATCACTCTCCCACATGAGCCACACCATTGGTGTCACATCTAGAACGTCACCCAGGGCATGCTTTTTGTGTTTTGCTCACTTCTCTGGCACCAGGGTCTAGGACAATGCATGAACCAAACCTTGCGCTCAATAAGAAATGTAGCTTAATGAATGGATAACTATAAAAACTACCAGGAACTGCCTAACCCTTGGGCAAAGGAGGCCGAATCTGTAAGAACACCAGGGGCCAGGAGAGGCTGATCCATTAATCAGCCCTAAAAGGACGCACAGCATCATGTTAGAAAGAAAACTCCCCACCCCATCCTACAAATACTGTACATGTTCTTATCAGCATCAACAGAGGCCTTCAAACACAAACACCTTTTCTACTTTGAAGCAGCCTTCCGTGTCTCATTACCACTCATCGCATGTCTTTTCCTGACTTTACCATGATGACTTTCATATCTAAGGTAATATGACTGATATTAAACTGTGTTTTCTACCTTAACCAAGTCTCTCCTGGGAATGGTCGTAGGTATGTAAGCGGTAATAACCTGAGAACAGATGGAGAAGTAAATAATTCTATTCCTTCCCCCACCGTGTGCCCCCAGCAAACAGTGCATCACTGTCTGATTCTTTATCTTTTTTAAACAAAAGTCACCAGAAATACATCTGCTGAACATGCTCCTTTGGAAGTCAGCCACCTCACGTTTAAGTGGCCAGATGCCACAAACCATTGAAATATTGCCTACTAGTCTACTGTACCGTTCCCAAACTGAGATTTCAGTAAATTTACGTTGCAGCTGCCAGGAAAAGAAAAAGGAATTAAAAACAATGCCACCCTGCCGCCTGGTCAGCCTGCTTCGAGGTTCAGCCTGAGGCAGGCGGCACTCTGTGCTCAGGCCCTCCGGGCCGGTCCAGCAGGTGAGTCAGCACCGGGCACTGTGTGGCCTTGGTCTGTGACACCATCTCTGCTCTGGGTGCCTCGGGCCACTACGGCCTCCCCATGGCCACCAGCACCCACCTTATGGCCTCCACCACCCTCTCAGTCCCACCCCATGACCACCGTGCTCTCCATTGATTTGGGCTGAGGCCTACAATGTCGGGAAACAGGGTATTCTGGAAACGCTCTTCCTTAGGTCACTATCTTCTGGCATTTGCTGTGACTTTTCTGCTCTTTTGATGGCAGTGAGCCTGCCTTGATCTCTGTGATCAGGAATGTGGCTGAGCAAAAGCCGCTTGTACCTCCGGGATGGACGCACCTCCCAGATGCTCTTGCTAGACGGGTCCTGGCAGTGCAGGGAAAGGTGGCTCTGCACTGGAGGTGAGTCCTGGAGAGGCATCTGACAGTGGACTCTGCATTTGACAGCATCCTGGGTGGTGGAGGGCGTGGCCCACTCCTCACCCGGGGGTTTACCCTGGGGACTCGGGGAAGGGGCTCTCTCTTCACTTCTTCCTTGGGCTCCGACAGCATGGTGAGGAGTTTGCCTGTCCCCTGGCTTGGCTCCCTTCATGAGGGCTTCTGGAATTCAGCCAGTTCAGTGAGTCCTTTCCTGCGGACTCCGCACTGGAGGTCCCAAAACAGTGCACTGAACACATTTTACTTTGAAAATCTCCTGGAAGATCCTTTTGTTTTGCATTGCAGGTTCTTGTTGTATTTTGAAAGAGCTGAATGCCACTTGTCTGTAGAATTATTGAAGGTTTACAGTGGTTTGTTCTAAGTCGGAAGTTGTTACAATCTATCCAAAGAACTAGTAATGTGAGCTTGTTTCAGAGGTCAGCCACCCTGCTTTCTTGACAGTTCCTTCAGAGCCTGTGTCCCATAAGTTTTGTTACTGTTTTTGAGAATGAGGCAAAGCACTGCAGTGAAGGTTGCTCTTGGCATGTGTCATTGTTTAACGTGGTCTGGGGGCAAAGGAGGTGGTGGTCCTTTGGTAACTAGTCACAAAGCCTTGAGAAAGGTTAGAAGGTCATGTTGCTTGGAACTCCCTGAGGACCTAGTATCCACCTGGTCTGGTCCACAGCGGACTCAGGGGGGCTAGATGACCTCAGGTGGAGCAGAAAGCCCTTGAGAGAGACCCCCCAAACCCCCATGTGCAGAGTTTGGTCTAAATAGAGAATTTACCTTAATGAGGAGAAGAGATGATGAAGTGTCTTGGTCAGTACCTTGCAGGGGCTTGTTGCTTTGTACAGAGAACAGCTTTCCTCCTGGTAAGGGGAGGACAGGAGGAACACGCAACCACAACCCTTGGGGCTGACCTTCTCCTGGCGGCAGTCCTGCATACCTCAGCTACTTGAGCAGAGCTGGGGCCAGACGCCCCGCTGAGTGCCTGGGAGGCTCTGCTGTCCGACACCTGGCCTGGCTTTGAAATAGGGGGACCAACCCTCGCCATTTTAGCACTGCGTCCCATGGACAGCAGGAGGGTTGGGTAGCCATGAGCTTCTAGGAACTATTTCTGAGGCTTCCTGAAGCCTTTCCTGTTGTCTTGATGCCATCCTGTGCTATCTGCCCGAGTGTCTGTGTCCCTACAGGGCACTTACCACAGCCTGGGAGGAGGTATTCACCTTTCTTCCTCCTCTGCCTTAGATGGTCAGTTTCTTAAGGTAGACAGTGGGTCTTTCATCTTTCTAGTCCAGTAATAACTTGCAAGCAGAAGGTGCTTCTTAAATCTTTACTAAAGGTTTAAATGGGTAAATTGGCTACAGGTGTCGGTGTTCCCCAAAACACTTGTTTTGTTTCTATACTTGATTATTTTAGGGGTCGACATTTAATCCTTTCTTTCTAGTTACTTTTTCATTTATCCTTGCAGGCTCCACATAAAGTGCTCAATGTCTGGTTCAGTGGTTAAAAGCTGTTCACAGGGATGACTGGA
The DNA here is from genome assembly GCF_020826845.1 of Diceros bicornis minor. Taxonomy (NCBI): domain Eukaryota; kingdom Metazoa; phylum Chordata; class Mammalia; order Perissodactyla; family Rhinocerotidae; genus Diceros; species Diceros bicornis. Next base: position 1,748,034 of record NC_080763.1, on the reverse strand, counting down.
CCCCACTAAACATTCTTTCGTCTGTAGTGAACGTTTCACCAAAAAAAGCTCTTGGAAAGGCTGGATGGTCAGTATTACATGCTCAAGCCATGGCCGTGCCCTCCATCTTCCACCTGATTGAGAAGGGGGGGCTGAAGTCCGTGGCTGCCCCAGGAGAAAGGACACCAGGAAGGCCACCGGGGACCTAAGGAACATGCGAGTGAAGCAGATGGGAAAGGAGCTGCAGGTTCATCGTTGTCCTTGAGGGAAAACCTGAGGGCCTAGCAGGGCTCCCACAAGTTGAAGCGAGCCACTGTGCAGGGTGAACCTGCACCCAGGGCTGCCCAGGAAGCCGCCAGTCAGGAGCAGGTGCAGAGTCTCTGGAAGGAACTCCAGGATACAGTGTGGCCTCCACAGCATCAGGCAGCCAGGGAGATGCAAACATGTCTGCTATGGATGCTGACAATGAGACCCCCCTCTTCCCTGCCAGGGTCTCTTAGGTAAGAGTGGCATTTCCGTGGATGACTTTATCCCTCAGGATCTGGGGTGTGCAGATTTATTGGCTGGCAACTTTCTTACACTTTCTTCTCAGAGCACACTCGAGAAAGGTCATCTGTCCCCCACGAGGCTGTTGACCGAAAGAGGTTGAAGAGAGATGTGGAGCCCAGCTGCAGAGGGACCAGCCTTGTGCCTGACTAGGGCTTGGCCCAGAACCCTCAAGTTCATCATTCACAATGATGCCTCAGAAAGCCTCCCAGAGCCCCTCCACCCTCCAACAGATGTCACCTTAAAGCCAGACACAGAAGCTGTGCAGAGCAAGCACAGCAACACCGGCCCCACGTCTCTCAGAAAGGTCATCCTGTCAGCACTGGGGGCCCAAGAACTCCTCAACTCGCTGCACTCCTACTGCTTCTGCTCCCAGGGGAACAGGAGCACGGGTGCCACCTGTGGGAGCAGGTGGAGAAGAATGGCGAGCTGAAGAGGGGCAGCTGCCGACAGCCAGGTGCACACGCTGCAGGAGGAGCTGGACGAGCTGAAGGGAGGGGGCTCCCTGCCTTAGCAGCCTGGTGCCCCCCGCCGAGGTCAGTGCCCGTGCTCGGGGCTCCCCCACTGCCTGCTCATCATGAGGGGTTTCCTGCTATGCAGCAGACTGCCACTGACCACTTCTTTGTGCAGCATGCCTGCCGCTGTCTTGGGAGAAGGCTCTGCTGGTAGCTGCCCCTTGCAGACAGGGAGCCCAGGCTGCAGAGCTCACCCCGCCAGTTCTAGGGTGCTCGAGAGGCAGCCGTAGTTGTCAAGGTTTAGCCGCTGGGAAAGGAGGCATTGCAGGTCTGCTGGGAAAGCCAGACCTACACAATGAACAGTGCCTGGATCCTTGTTTTTCCACTTGAACAGGAGAAAATCAGCTTCTGTTGCATCCCTCACACAAATGTAAATTCCAATGAGTTAGGATCTAAATGTGAAATAAAATCGACATAGTAACTATTAGAAAAGTTATAGGAGACTCTTAAAGTCATGGGGAGGTTCTTTCCATTTGTGTTTTAATGAATATCCATGAACTGAAGTCATTTTGAACATTTTAATAATTTCTTTAAAATTTTAAACATCTTTTTGAGTAGAGTACATTCTCTTTTGTAAATATTAAAGCACTACAGAAATATATAAGCTAAGAAGTGGTAAAAACTCCTATTTCTCACCTACCTCCCAACTTTTATTCCTTGTTGGTAGTAAAATTTGTTGTGTAATCTCCTCAACTCTTCCCTGTGCTTTACATGCATATTTCTCCACCTGTACGAATAGATTGGATATATTTTTGGTGTGTTTATTGGCTATGTTTCTGATTTTCCCGCTCTCTTACAGTTTAGTAGTTGTAAACATTGGTTTCTCAATATTCCTTATGTATTGAGGGTACCATCTTTTGCCTGTTATACATCCATGGAAAACATTTCCCTACCACATAGTTCATTTAATCTGGATCAGTGCTCGTCTTCCCAGATGTCAGTAACACTTCAGGAGGGAAACGGCTCTATGTGACTGGCTGTTCAGGATCTCCGGGACCCCCAGGGCAACAACCATTAGGACAACACAAAACAAGAAACAAAACCCATCCTGCGTGTTTCCAGATGCATTCTGGTGGAAGGACAGCTCCAGTTGAGGACCGCTGATGTCTTGGTCAGAGTTATCCACTATGTTCTCCTATCACGTTAAAGCAGTTTCGGTAGTTTCTTGTACCTGATGGTACAGTTTGGTGCCTTTGTCTGTTCCTTTTGGTCAGACTGCGCAAGGTTTCTCACTGGTACAAGTCTTTCCAGAGAGCCAGCCCTTAACTCCATTGCTTAGGTCTGCATTGTTTTTCCTGCCTCGTGAATCCTCACTTCATTCTGCTGTTGTTGGTTTTATTGTGGTGTTATTCTGGCTCCTGGAGGGAAGTGCTCAGCTTCTTCATGTAGAGTTGATATTCCCTGATACCTGCAGTGGAGGCTGTGTCTCTTCTGTCCCTTAGTCTCCACACCATGGATTTGGCTCATGCTGCTCTCAGTGCTGCTCATTTCTAAAGAGTTTGTCCTGTCTGTCTGGATCCCCTCTGTAACCTGAGAGATTTAGAAGGGTGTGGACAGATTTTCAAGTGGATAAGTTGGGGGAGGGGAGCCAATATTTTGTGATTATTTTTTATTTTTATTGCTTTAAGGTCCCGTAATATGGTTACTTATAGATTTCTGCTTTTTGGACTCTTTAGAGATTTCACTGTGGCTTAGCACACAATCCATTGTGGTGACTGTTTCATTGTGGTTTGAGAAGAATGTTTCCTCTCCACTAGTTTCTTATGTTGTTGTCCCTCAGGCTGAGGCTAGATCTAGCTTTTTTGTGTTTGTCAACAGATCTGTTTCCTAACTTATTGTATCACTTAAGGGGAAGAGGAAAGTGACTGAATTGACTTAGTATAAGGAAATAGGAGGCTATCAGATAATGGACTATCTCATACACAAGATTTTTTGCCCAAACCTCAAGGTAAACACTAAACAAATAATCAAAGCAAAACCACATATGATAAACAAAGAGAAAACTAGAAGAATCATAAGACAGAACAACCAAACTGAATTGGCAGTCCAAAACAAATGGGACAAGAAACAAAGGAAATGCAAAAGAACCAGAAAATAAGTGACAAAACAGCAACATTCAACCCTCATATTTCAATAATTACCCTAAATGTAAATGGATTGAACTCTCCAATCAAAAGATACAGAGTGGCAGGATGGATTAAAAAGCAAGACCCAACAATATGCTGCCTTCAGGAAACACATCTTAGCACTAAAGACAAGCACAGGGTCAGAGTGAAAGGATGGAAGACAATACTCCAAGCTAATGGCAAACAAAAGAAAGCAGGTGTTGCCATACTCATATCAGACAAAGTAGACTTCAAGATAAAACAGGTTAAGAAAGACAAAGAAGGGAAATATATAATGATAAAAGGGATACTACATCAAGAAGACATATCACTTATAAATATATATGCACCCAACTTAGGAGCACCAATGTACATAAAGCAACTATTAACAAACCTAAAAGGAGAAATCAACAACAACACAATAATAGTAGGGGATCTTAACACCCCACTTACAGCAATGGATAGATCATCCAGACAAAAAGTTAATAAAGAAATATTAGACTTAAATGAAAAACTGGACGAGATGGACCTAGTAGACATATACAGAGCACTCCATCCAAAAACAGCTGACTACACATTCTTCTCAAGCGCGCATGGAACATTCTCTAGGGTAGACCATATGTTGGGAAACAAAGCAAGCCTCAATAAATTTAAGAAGATTGAAATCATAACAAGCATCTTTTCAGACCATAAGGCTATGAAACTGGAAATGAACCATGAAAAAAAAACTGGGAAAGTGACAAAAATGTGGAGATTAAACAACATGCTACTGAACAACCAATGGATCATTGATGAAATTAAAGGAGAAATCAAAAACTATCTGGAAACAAACGAAAATGATAACATGCCATATCAAACCATATGGGATGCAGCAAAAGCAGTCCTGAGAGGGAAACTCATAGTGATACAAGCTGCTATTTTTTTTTTTAAGTAAACACTCTTTTCCTTTATCCCTGTCTTCTCTGGTACTTTAATAATGCTTATCTATTTCTTTTCATGGTATCCCATAATTCACACTGCCTTTCCCCATTCCTATGCAGTACCGTTTTTCTTTTTGTTTCTTTGACTGGATGATTTCAAACGACACATCTTCTAGTTCACTAATTATTTCTTGTACATGGTTGAATCTGATTTAGAACCTCTCTATTAAATTCTTCAGTTCAGTCGTTGTGTTCTTCAATTCTAGGATTTCTGTTTGTTTTTCCTTAATGATTTCTGTTTCTATAATGAACTTCTCACTTGTTCATGCACTGTTTCCTTATTTCATTTAGTAGTCTATCTATGTTTCCTTAGAGTTTTATGAATTTCTCAAAGAGGGTTGTTCTGAAACCTTTGTGTCATAGTTCCTATATCTCCATTGCTTGGTCGGTCATTGGAGTTTTATTCTTTTTCTTTGGTGGTGTCATGAGTCTTTGATTATTCATGATCCTTGTGGCCTTCCATTGGTGTCTGCAAATTTGAGGAAGTAGGCACCTCTTCCACCCTTTACAGACTGGCTTTAGCAAACCAAAGCCTTCATAGTCATCCCATCTAGGGGTCCTGGGTAGGCCATCTGGTGGTGTCCAGGGGCAAGCTTGCTGCTGGAGTCCTTGGACAGCCTGGTACTGGGGTGAGTGGAAAGCTTGGGTCTATGGTATTGTGTCTGGCCCTGGGCACAGCTGGGACCCTGAGATCATGAGTAGCCCCACTGGAGCCTGTTTTGGCAGGTCCTCTTTGAGAGCCTGCAGCCACAGGAGTCATCCAGGGCCATGAGAGTTCGCCAGTGCTGGGATGAGCTGAGAGCCTTGGTTCATGGGAGACTGCCAGGAGCCTGGCACCACGAGAGACAGCTTGTGCTGTGGTAGGCCAGAAGTCTGGATTCCTGGGATCCTGGGGCCACAGGAGCTGCCTGAGGCTGCAGAAGCCAGCAGGCACTGGATCAAGATGGAAGCCTGGGTTCATGGGAACCTGCCGGTGCCTGGTGCCATGGGAGCTGCCTGGGGCCGCCTGAGTCAGCAAGTACCTGGGTAAACTGGGGGCCTGGTTTTGTGGGAGCCTGCAAGGAGCCTCGTTCCATAAGAGCTGTCTACAGCTGCTGGAACTGGCAGGTGGTGTGGTGATCCATGGGCTTGAGTTCCCAGCAGCCCCCTGGGAACCTGGTGTCATGGAATCTACCTGGGTTGCTGGAGCCAGCAAGTGCTGGAGTGACCTGGGGTCTTGGGTGTGTGGGAGCCCACTGGGGTCTTGGGTTTGCCCTGTTACAGAAGCTGCCTGTGGCTGTGGGTGCTGCCTGTGGCTGCCTGGCATACGCAGGACCTTGGGTGAGCCAGGGTCTGGATTCACCAAAGCCCACCAGGAGCCTGGTGCCAAGGACACCACTTGTGGTCACAAGAGCCACCTTGGGCTGTTTAAGATGGCAGCCCCTAGGCTGAGATGGGGCCCTGGGTTCCCAGGAGCCTGGTGGGAGCCTGGTGTCAAGGATGCTGTTTGAGGCCACCAGAGCTGGCATGCTCCAGGGTGAGCCAGGGGCCTGGATTTGCAGAAGCCTGCAGGGAGCCAGCTAGGTCCATGGGAGTCAGCCTGGCGCTGGGGCAGGCTGGCTAAGGTCGGGCAGAGTGGAGACGTCCCTTCTCATTGGGAGGTGTTTGATTACTGATTCAATCTGCTTATTTGTTACTGGTCTGTTCAAGATTTCTATTTCTTCATGATTCAGCTTTTGTAGGTTGTTTCTAGGAATTTATCTATTTTGTCTAGGTTATGCAATTTATGAGTGTACACTAGTTCAGAATAGTCTCTTCTGATCTCTTTCTTTCTGAAGCATCCGTTGCAATGCCTCCTCTTTCATTTCTGATTTAGTTTGAGTCATCTTTCTTTGTTTTCCTAGATATTTTATCTAAGGGTTTCTCAATTTTATTTTTTCCAAAACTCAACTTTTACTTTTATTAATCGTCCATACTGTCTTTCATTGTTTTTCCACTCTCCTCTTGGTGACTTCCATCCTTCTGCTAACTTTGGGTTTCATTTTTTCTTTTTTTAATGCTGTGTGTTGTAAGTCAGGTTGTTTCTTTGACATCTTTCTTCTCTTGTAATGTACAAGTTTATCACTATAAATTTTCCTCTTAGTACTATTTTTGCTGCAGCCTGTAAGTTTTGGTGTGTTTATTGTTTCTTTTTTTTTTTAAAGATTTATTTATTTATTTTCGCCACAAAGCCCCAGTAGATAGTTGTATGCCATAGTTGCACAGCTTTCTAGTTGCCGTATGTGGGACGCGGCCTCAGCATGGCCGGAGAAGCGGTGCGTCGGTGTGTGCCCGGGATCCGAACCCGGGCCACCAGCATCAGAGAGCACGCACTTAACCGCTAAGCCACAGGGCCGGCCCATATTGTTTCTTTTTGTGTGTGTGTGATGAAGATTGGCCCTGTGCTAACATCTGCCAATCCTCTTTTATTTTATTTTATTTTATTTTTTGCTGAGGAAGACTGGCCCTGGGCTAACATCCGTGCCCATCTTCCTGCACTTTATATGGGATGCTGCCACAGCATAGCTTGCCAAGCGGTGCGTTGGTGTGCACCCGGGAACTGAGCCGGCGAACTACGGGCCGCCGCAGTGGAGCGCACGCACTTAACCGCTTGTGCCACCCGGCCGGTCCCTATTGTTTCTTTTTGTATGTTTTGAGCTGTTTTCTAATTTCCCTTTTGATTTCTTCTTTGATCTACATTTTTTGTGTGTGAAGAAGATCAGCCCTGAGCTAACATCCATGCCAATCCTCCTCTTTTTGCTCAGGAAGACCGGCCCTGAGCTATCATCCTTGCCCATATTCCTCCACTTTATATGGGATGCCAATACAGCATGGCCTGACAAGCATGGGTTGGTGCGTGCCCAGGATCCGAACCCAGGCCGCCAGCAGCGGAACACATGCACTTAACCGCTACAGCACCTGTCTGCACCCTGATCTACTTTTAAGTTTAAGAGTTTTTGTTGAACTTCCACATATTATGAATGTTCCAGTTTTCCTTCTGTTATTGACTTCTAGTTTCATGCCATTGTGTTTAGAAAAGTTACTTGGTATTATTTCAGTCTTCTTTAATCTTGTTAAGACTTGTTTTGTGACCTAACATGTGATCTGTTCTGGAAAATAGTCTGTGTGCCCTTGAGAAGAGTGTACATTTTGTTGCTGTCCAGTAAAATATTCTGTGTGTGTCTGATAGGTCCATTTAGTAGTTAATGTTTTCATGTCTGCTATTTCCTGATTTTCTGTATGGATATTCTATCCGTTAAAAGTGGTCTTTGAAGTCTCCTACTATTTGCAACTTATATACGTGAGAGGGCTCTTATATTGAGTATATATAAAGATCTCTTAGAACTCAATTATAAAAGACAAGTCAATGAAACGGGGTAAGCAACTGGAATAGACATGTCTCCAGGAAATACATAGATGGCCAATAAGCACAAGATAGTTGCTCAGTATCATTAATTATTAGGAAAATACAAATTCAAAGCACAATGTGATACTATTTCACACTCAAAATGAAGGCTATATTCAACATAATGGAAAATAACAAGTGTTGGTAAAGATGTGTAGAAAGGGAAACCCACATACATTACTGGTGGGAAAGTAAAATGATGCAGCCACTGCAGAAAACAGCTTGGCATTTTCTAAAATCTTAAACTTAGAATTACCATTGACCTGGAGAGGCCCATGGTAGATATGTCCAAAAGAGCAAACTTGCCCATAGACATTCAAAGCAACAGTGTTCACAATGGTCCAAAAGTGAAACAAACCCAAATTTCTATCCAGTTATCACTGCATAAACCAAATGTGGCCTATTCATAATATAGGATATTATAAGCCATAAAAAAGAATTAAGTACTGCTACATGCTCGGCCATGGGTGAATCTTGAAACATGTGTGCTCACTGAAGCCATCCACAAAGGCAATCGATAACAGGATGCCATTTGAATGAAATGTCCAGAATAGGAAAATCCATAGGGGGAGAAAACAGATGAGTTGTTTCCATGGGTTTGGGTTAGCAGAAAATAGATTGTGAATGAGTATGGGTTTGTTTGGGGGTGTTGAAAATGTTCTGGAATTAGATAGTGGTGATAGCCACACGACATAATCATTGTGCTAAAAGCCACAGAAATGTATACTTTGAAATACTTAAAACGGTGTATTCTATGTTAAGCAGATTTTCCACATAAAATTTTTGAATTTTCTAAGTTAATCAGGGTATTGGTTAATTTTAAGTTGGTTAGTATATTTAATAAGTGTAATTAATGGAGTTATTAGAGGTAGGGCAAGTTGTAGCCAAGAGAGTAAACATCCGACGAGGGCTATAGTAACAAATCCTATGACTATACAAGCAACAGTCTAAAATCCAGTCCATTTCCATTGTCCCCAACTTAGAGAGACCAGCCATGAAAATAGGTCAGTGACCTCGGGGGCCTTTGGTATCTATTCAAAGATTTGAGTAATATTATGCAATATTTTAACCTCTTGGGCCATTTGGTGAAGGTAGGTTTGAACTTCTCTGTTGATGTACACTCAGCAAGTGTGGTTCTAGGAAAGGCACCAACCCCTCCTTCCTTGGCCGGTATAGACAGTCTAGGGCCAGACCATTTTCTAAAGCCATTTAGGCGAGAGACTCATGAGAGTGTTGTTCAAGGGTTAGGATATGTTCCTATGGAGTTGTTGTCCATGTTCTGTTAAGGTTGTTGATACTTCTTAGTTGCCTCAGTTTCCTGATTTTGTGTGGGTAGGGCCACCGCACCTGTGCCCAGTCCAGTCAGTCAATCCTAGTAGAACTGAACACCCAGTGCTATAGGACTGACATTGTTTCTATGGGTGGGTGGTAGCCTGTCAGGGCAGGAAACTCAGGGGACCTGCGACCTGAGGGAAGCAGGCTGAGAGAGAAACAATAGTGCGTTGCACAATATAGCCTGGAGAAAGCTGCTCAGAGAGCTGGGGAAGAGAGACGCTCACTGGGTGAGAGCCTTGTGATATCAGCCCACAGTGAAACCCAAAAGTGGATGCTCCTGGTGTGAAATATTCCTTAGGTGTCTTGAGGTAAAATAATTTGCACCCATTCACTGGTTACCTGTGCTATATGATTTCAGGGGGTATGGTTAAAGTGTTTGTCGGCCAAGAGCTGTTTGTGCCTGGGCACAAAATCACCAAGGTGGCCTCGAAGGCTACCCCAAAATGACCCCTCAAGGAGCAGTTGGGGCAGAAAGTGGGTGGAGCATTTTGAAGGAAGCCTGGGGCAAAGATGTTGTTCGATGGAGTTGGCTACAACTGAGTCTCTCCGCAGGGTAAGCCCTTCAGCTGGGGTACAGTAGGTGATTGGAGGCCAAGTGACAGACCCTGTGACTCCTGATTCCCAGTGCACGGTTAGACCTCTAAGCCCATTGGACATAAATGGTTGTGGTGTTTGTGAAGCATCTTGCTGGCAGTGTGGAAAGTATAGGGGACGTGTGGTGGGAGACGTCATGATAGTGTCGGGAGGAGCTGTGTGTGAGATTACGGTGTTGAGGGGGAAGGACTGGAGGCAGGTGCAGTGGGTGTGTGATTAACAATGGTCAATGAAGGGACAGCTGGGGTGTAACTGGGGAAATCAGGGACCAGCAGAAGTAATGTGTTTAAAACAAGACACCAGGGCAGGCCCAGCTGTTAAGTGAGCACGCTCCACTACTGGCGGCCTGGGTTCGGATCCCGGGCGTGACCGACGCACCTCTTCCCCAGCCATGCTGAGACTACATCCCACATACAGAAACTAGAAGGATGTGTAACTATGACATACAACTATCTACCTGGGCTTTGGGGAAGGAAAAAAGGAGGAGGATTGGCAATAGATGTTAGCTCAGAGCTGGTCTGCCTCAGGAAAAAGGAAGAGGAGGATCAGCATGGATGTTAGCTCAGGGCTGATCTCCCTCACAAAAAAAATAAATAAATAAAATAATAAAACAAGACACCAGGCCCTAATAGAGCCACTTAGCCTAAGTCTCACATCAACAAGCCGAGATTTAATTAGACTTTTTGCCCTCCCAGGAATAGAATCATAAACCAGTCAATTGGGAATCGCCTGATGAGCAGCAGGTAGGTCACCTTCCTAATAGAGACCTGCCATCCCCTAAGGGAAGGTAACCTTGCAGTAACCAACCCTCTTTTTGGTGTAGTGTAATGTCCTTGTTCCTGCTCCCTTCTGCCTATAAAAGTCTTTCATTTTGTACAGCTCCTTGGAGCTCCTTTCTCTCTGCTAGACTGGATGCTGCCTGATTCATGAACTGTTGAATAAAGCCGATAAGATGTTTAAAATTTACTCAGTTTTATTTTGTTTTGTACCAGTTTGGTGGCAGCAGTGGGATCCAAAGGAGACATCTGATGGCTTAGGGGATGAGAAACACAGGCATTGGTACCTGCAAAACCTTTGAGTTCTCCATCTTTGTCACTGATTCTGAGAGCCGTGGGTAAGTTCCTCTCAGCAAGTGCTGTAGAGAAACACAGCAGGGGGCTGTGAGGGAGGGTTGGGCGTCACTTGGTAGGAGGGTCTGAAAAGCCTCAATAGGGTGATATTTGATGGGACCAGAATGACAAGAGGGAGCCAGCCCTTCAGGGGTCTGGGAGCAGTGTGTCAGGGAGATGGCACCACCGGTCCTGAGTCTCACAGGCAGAAGTGAGTTTGGCCAGAGGAGGTCAGAAATATGGCCAGTGCAGCTGGAAGGAGGCTGGGAGGAGAGAACAGGAGCTGGGGTGGAAGGTAGGGCCAGGGCCTGGTAGGCTGTGTCAGTTACCTTTCCCTCTCTGACTTCATTGCCCCTAACCTTGCTTTTCAAAACTACAAATGTTGACTATCTCACAATTTGTGTGTATCAGCAATGAGGCACGTTTTAGCTGGGTGCCTCTGCCTCACTGAGTTGAACAGGTTGGGGCTGTGGCCTCAACTGAGGCTCAACTGGGGGAGGACAAGCCCCCAAGGTCACTCTCAGCCTTCAGGATTCAGTTTGGACTGAGGGCCTGAGTTCCTTTCTGTCTGTTGGCCTGGGCACTCCCGTGCTTCTCTCCTCTATAGGCCTCCACATTGGGCAGTCCCAAAACACTGGTATTTGATTCCTCAGTTACAGGGATTCGACAGAGTGAGAGAGAGAGATGGAACATGAGAGAGGGAGTAAGAGGAAGTGAGAGACTTGTGTAGTTAAAATTTAGACAAGACATCCCATCACATTGGCTCTTATTATGTTCATAAGCCAGTTACTAACCACTTAGTGGTTCCACGGGGATGGCTATGCCATGAGTGGGGTTTACTGGGTACCATTGTGGAGACTTCCCACCTCATAAGCCAAGATGAGGCCCTTGGGTCTCATTCTCCATAAAACAGGAAACAGTTGAATGGTTTTATGCCACAGAAGGCAGTATCTAAATTTCCGTTAGTTTCAAACCCCTCATGATGCTGACCTGAAAATGAGGCCAAGTTGGAAGTGACTGTTCCAATATCACATTGCTAGAATCCAGGCCTGTTTTGAGTGGTGTTCTGTGCTACATGTCACCCCTTCTTGTTATTCTTCCATCTCTAAGTTTGTGCCTTAGGTACATGTGACACCAGCCCACAGGGGTAATAGATATTATCTCATATACACCGGGTGAGGTCCCTAGGAAGTAGATTCTAGCCTGATCCCCATGGTGCAGGTTTGGAGACTAGGGAGGACCTGAGAGGCACAGGGACTTTCCCAGGATGCAGAACTGGTAAGAAAGAGGAGGTCTGCATTCATCTCTGTCTCCTCAAAGCTAGGACCTGAGTTAGGTTTCCAGGGAACTGTGGCTAGGGCTGTGTAGGCTCCTTGTGTACAGTTCAGGAAGTGACATGAGAGAAGAGGGTGAGCAGCCCGGGCTCAGGGGGCAGCTCTGGAGAAATCTGATTGAGGTAAGGGTCCCAGGTAAAGGAATCTTGAAAAATGACCCCATCTCCTTGGTCCTAGGCCTCAACAGATCTTAGAACTCTGGTAACCAGGCACCCACAGCCCCCCATCCAGCTCACTTGAATGGAGACAGCCAAGAAGCAAAAATGTTTTGTTGTTGTATCCAAACTTTTGCAGGATCTGGCCTCAAAAAAACCCAGAAAGAGAATCTTTTTGATTGTTGCCGATGTTGGCTCAGCCCTCATCCCTGACGCCTCTGGGTGTCTGACAGGAGGCAGTGAAGGGTAACATGGGGGAGCCCAGGAAAGGCTAGTGCAGGCCAGGACACAACGGTGATCCCACCTGATCAACCCCACACTCCAGGCCCCTCATAGTGTGTGTGTGTGTGTTTGTGTGTCTGTGTGGAGTGAGGAAGGCAGGGTATGTGGGACAGGCCATTCCTAAGCAGGAGCTTGTTGTTAGGTGTCGGAAACCTGGTGGGTCTGTCACGTTCATGCCCCAGATCATGGCTGGCAGCATGAGAAGGTGAGCTCCTCTACTCGTATATTATTGAGCCCTAGAGGTTTCATTTCCTTCCCTCCCTGACCAAAGATCTTTGCCAGGATGCCCTCTGTGCCTGAACTGAGGAGCAGACTTTCTCTTGGGGGTTGGCCTCAGTGGCAGTGTGCAGGCCACCCCTGATTCCCTCTGGCCCAGCTCCCGGGCAGTCTTTGCAGAACTCCACTCAGGAGGTCGTCGAGTAGCTGCCCAATGGTTTCAACTCCACCAACTCACTAGACAAGGAGCAGGTACATGAGGCCACCCACACCATCCAGCTTTGCTCTGAGATGACAGCAGGAGCAGAGGGCCTCCACACTCAGGACCTTGAGATGATGGGGTTGGACCAGAACTAGGGTGGGACCAGTCAGGGGCTGTCTCTTTTTCAAGCTAAAGGGGACGTACATGCAGGTAACCTTGTCTGGTTCAGAGCTGTGCTCCCTTGACCCTATTTCCCTTGTCTGTTGTGAGTTTAGGAGGCCACTGAGGCAGAGCCAGAGGCTAAAGGGGACTGCAGGCTGGCTATTCCTGGAAGAGAAGTGGGATCTTTCCTGTATTTAGAAGGACACATGGAAAGTCAGCTATGTGAGTGAACCTTTCTCTTTATCCCGCTCCAGAGTCAGCTCCAGAGTTTCAGCCAGCAGCAGAAGCAGAGCTGTGGGCAGTGGTGGAGGTAGAGCTGGCTCCAGCTCCGTTGACACCACACCCTCTAGCACTGGAGCCAGTGTCCCCTCTACCAGCAGTGTTGGAGGTGGAGCAAGGGCCAACATGGGCTCCAGCAGGAGTGGGAGCTGCTGAGTTGGAGTCACCTGGACCATCATTTCTAGTGGGAAGTCCATCTCCACCTGTGGCTAAGAAGTGTGAGAAGAAGCCCAACCTATGGCCTTCCCTCCTAAGCTGGTGGTGGAGCAGTTGATCGTGATGGATGCAGTGAGCAGCTGGGCTCTGAGGGTGGGGTGGGGTAGGCCTTCCCTCTGCCATCGTTGCCCCAGACCTCATCCAGTCTCCTATGATCTGGGCCCGAATCCTGGCTCCACCCCTTACCAACCATAAGACCTGGGCAACTTTCTGAACCCCTAAGCCTTTGCTTTCCACCTGCAGAGCGTAGAGGTGGACACTAACAGGACCTGCTGCACAGAGTGGCTATGCCGGCTCCTTGAAGAGAAGGAAGGGTGAGCAGGGCCTGGCACATCAGTAGTGGAGGGGAACTCACTGTATGCAGCCAGGTCCCTGGTGGCCCAACCGTCTGCTCAGGAAGCTCAACAGCCTCAGGACTTATTAGACACCTGATGTGTACTCCACTACAAGGGAGACAGACAAGGCCCGTGGTTGTAGCTGCCAGGGCAGAATGTGTATCAGAATGGGGAGTGTGACCAGAGGGGGATCAGTGTGTTGGAAGATGCCCCCTTGGGATGAGCCGAGGTGAGCCACCATCTGGAGCTTGGAGTTAGCCAGGACGGGCTGGATGCAAATGTCCCTCTCCCTTCCCTGCCAGTATTGGGTCCTGGGTCATCCTCTGGGTACCCTCAGTGGACAGAGAAGAAAAGCCAGGGACTCTCACAAGGCTCAGGCCACATCATGAGCTTCCTGAGCTCCAGCTCTAAACTGTGACCCCTGTGTGGGACTTTTGGGGATGTGGACACAGAGCTGGGGTGTGGCAATGTTGGGTGACACTCCCCCTGTTCCCCAGGAGCTCTTCCGGAAGGTGGTGCCCTCTCAGTGCCTGGGCTCCACCTGGGGCAAGAGGAACAAGCCCAGCAATGAGCACCTGGCACACACCGTCCGGGCCACCATCGACCACTTCAGAAGGGTGGCCAGCCTCGTCGTCACCACCTGCCTCGGGGACCCGAGCATGATGGCCCAGGACAGGGTGAGGGTGGTGGAGCGCTGGATCCAGGTGGCCCAGGTGTGCTGTGGGAGGCCCAGTGGAGCCCCTCTCTGGAGCCTTGGGAACTGCCTCCACCTTTATCAGATCCCAGGATTGCAGTGTGTGGTCTAAGCCCCTGCAAGTCCCTAGGCCCTTCTTGCCAGGGGAATGCTGACCTTGACTCCAGGTCCCACTGCGGGGATGCTCACTTCCTACCTGGCTCCCTCCCTGGGTTGAGCTAAAATCCTCCTCCTTGTGAGTGTTACTCTTTGGGTCCTAAATGTGCCCTTCTGGGGCTCCCTGAGCATCTGTCTCATCCAGGAGAGGAGATTTAAATAGAAGGGGACTGAAGCTAGAGCAAGCAGGGCTCCAGTACCCCACCTCACAGCTCATTCTCTTCCCTTCCCCAGGAGTGCAAGATCCTGAAGAACTTCTCCTCGCCCTGCACTGTCATCTCTGTTCTGCAGAAAACATCCATATGCCACCTGAAGAACACATGGGGGAAGTTTCCTGGTGGGTAGGCCTCTCTCCATAGGAGGACCAGGGTAGATGGGGGATCTCCCGTATGTCTGCCATTGGCCCCTCAGTCAGCTGGGAACTCCTGGGTGGCAGCAAATGCTTGGAACAGGGCCTGGGCCTCAGTGGTGGGTCTCTAAGTCTCCTGGTGTCCTTAGTGCACCAATTCTGCTTCAGGATTCGGTTTCTCTAAATGCCAGGTACTGGGTTGAGCCACATTGGAGATTTTCAAGTGTTTATAGCAACAGAACTCTATGCCCAGTTGAAACTGAAAGTGGTCAAAAGAGAGCTGCTCTGTATAGCGGGGGAATGGAGACCCCAGTGACCAACAGGAGAGCCCCCTCCCAGTCTCACAAGACCTTAGCCCTCAGAGGAGCCCAGTGAGAGCACTCCTCCAGGCAGTTTGAATCTCTCAGGTTGTCAAAGAAAAAGATTTGCACTCAGACCCCTCATATTATCCCTAAATTTGTCCTTCCCTCTTTCTCCTCTCCTCAGGGAGCGCTCTGAAAAACTTAAGGAGCGCTATAGCCAAGACGAGTCCTTGAGCAGAGAACTGATGACCAAGGTAGAGTGGAGGCTGGGGGTCTGGAAAGAGAGGAAGGGCCACGGGGGGAGGGGGACTGGGCAAGCTGTGGTTTTGATAGTTTCTCACTTGAACTTTCTCTGAAACGTTCCCATCTATCTTGTCCAGGTTAACAAGCTTAGGGATCTGTTTGGCCCATGGGCAGGTGGGGTGCCGTTTGTGGGCAGGAGGCCCTGGTCATGGGACACAGTGGTGTTGGCTGTGCTGTTCCAGGGCGAGTTGCCGAGCTGGCGCCATCAGCAGATTTCTGGCTTCCATGCACTTCCGTCCTGCTGAATGTAGCTTCTCCCAGACTGTTGGGTGGTTGGGTGGGTTTATCCCTCAGCCTAAACCTGTCCTCAGGAAGCCAGGCCCCTGCTGCTCCTTCTATCTTCACCATGTCTCCAAGGGGAGAGCACACTGCCTACCCCAGGGACGGGCACAGCAGAGAATTCCCCTGGCCCAGGTGGACAAACAAGATGCTCATCCTTGGATCTGAACAGCTGGACCAGAGACAGATGTGTGTGCGTTCTGGGACCCCCCCTGGACGCCTAGAACAGTCATTCGAGTCAACAACGGAGTCTCACCTGAATGCCTGGTTGGCAATGACATATACCCCAGGTGGCTTATGAGTAGCGCCTAGGCAACTGATAGATTCTTAGTGGATCCTGCTGAAAGGAAGTTAGGAGCTTCATGTAAACAGGGAAGCAAAATGTCCTCTCACCCCTTCCCTGTTGATCAGAGGTGGCACCTTGGGGGTCCAGTTTCTGAGTGGATAAAGAAAGAGTTCAGTGCAGGGGAATATCCTGAGTGGTTCCTTGGGGAGGAGAAGGGTTTGGCATTGCCTCTGTCCCAGCCTGGGGGCCAGACACTCCACGAGACTGGGGCAGGCAGGAGCCATTCAACCAGACTCCCAAGACACCACATCCTCTCCATCCACGCCTCGGCCCACGACCAAGCTTCGAGAGCTCGGGGGTCAGGACTGTTGTCAGTGGTGGGGCTGGGGGTTAGGTGAGGATGTTGGAACAGGGTCTCTGGCTGGGAGGGCCAAGTGGCCTCTCCTCTGTGGCCCCTGAGCAACTCACTGCCCCTGTTTGGGCCTCTGTCTCTCCATCAGGGAAATGGAAGGATGGTGATCGTGTGGTGCAGGCCTCACATGGGGGTGATGAGGTAAGAGGGAGGAAAGGAATGTGGGAGCTTTCTGCCTGCTCCCTGGAGGGGTGAGGGCAAGAACAGCGATGACAGTCATGCGACAGTGAGTCCTCAGGAGAACCTGTGAAGTAGCTGGAGTTCTCACACTTTCCAGATGAGGAAACAGGCTCAGGGAGTCCAGGACGCAAGCCCAAGCTTACACTCAGAGAGTTGAAACTGGGCTTGTTCTGGAATCACAAGACCTTGGAGGGTGGAGTGGCATTGGTACCAGTTGACTCGAGTCAGATGTCCAGTGTCGGAGGCGAGTGGTGCTGGAGAGAAATGCGGTGAGGGGACTATGGCCTCACTGACACTGTCCTCGACCCTGACAGGAGGGGCCTTCCACGTTTGCCCCCCGGAAATCAACCCCCAGAGGGTGCAGGAGAAGGAGCAGCAGCAGCAGCAGGTGAGTGTGCCTGTGGGGGAGGGGCTCTGCGTTCCCAGCTGGAGGCCTCAAATCAAGAGAGGAGGGCCCTTTCTCTTGGTGCCACAGTGTCCGAATCCCCCAGTAGAAGTGACCGGGATGGCCTGGAAGAGCTGGTGCAGGATGGGTTTGTTGTGGGGAGGGACAGGGACCGCATACCCTGTGATTTGCTAGAAGCCTGCCCTGGGAGAGGAGGAGGAGGAGTGTGGTGTTCTTGGGGTGTGAAGCAAGGAGGAATTGAGGGGAGGCTAGTAAGGGTCCTAGGCTGTTCCCCGTGGGAACCCTGGGGTGGACCAGGAGGCTGTGGCTGTGGACTTTTCAGGGGACGGTCTGCAGGGGGTCGACTTGAGAGCAAGGGCTCATCCCACCCGCACCCCAATGTCACAAGGTGTCCTCCCCTATCTTGGCACTTTCCTTGGTGACCTGCTTATGCTGTGTCTGGCGATGGGTGATTATCTCGAGGTGGGTGAACCTGAGGCCAGGCAGGAAGGACCACGATCCTGAACCTTGGGATGCGGGAGCCCCCGAAATGTGCTCCGAGCTCTCAGCACTTGACACATCTCTCCTGGGAACCTCGCAGTGGCCCCTGGGAGTTGGGGCATCAGGCCCATCTTAGAGATGAGTGAACAGAGGCTCCACCTGAGACACCCATTCCGGTTCCCCAGGCTGGGGAAACTCAGAGCTGCCTGATGGCACAGCCGCGTGAGGTTTTATCTGAGCTGGACTCAGCCTCTAACTCCCATGCTCCCCATGGAGGGAGAGAGGGGTCGGCCCCCCCCAAGTCAGGCAGCACATAAGTTGCTGAGCAGTCCCCTCTGCCTGAGGCCTCAGCCTCCAAGTCTGTCATCAGAGAGGGTTGTGCTGCCAGGTCCCTCAGCCTCCCCCCATGTCCTCCTTCTCTGGAGCCCAGAGCCCGGCCTAGGTCCAAGTCCTGTTTTCTCTGCATGCTCCGCCCCCTCTGGGGACCTGGCAGTCGTGCACCATGAGAAGGGGTGGACATAAGGGGCTAGTCAGTCTATGGCATTCTGTCTGATGGACTCTGGCTCTCCACCTTCCAGGGGAATGAGATCAACCTTAAGAAAGGGACTGAGGTGAGCAGCTGTGGCACTCCCTGCAGGGGAGGGGAAGGAGGTGGAAATCAGAGACCCTCTGGGCAGAACAGTCCCTGGTTCCACCCCCTGTATCTTACATTGAGTGGAAGACTTCGATAACAGAGAAGTGGGAGACCCATCCAATTGGCGGGTTGGTTGAGGGGAGGATGGCATCAAGGATAACTTCTTGGAGGAGGGGCTGATTATTCCCATTCTGAGAACAGGTAGAGCCTGGATAGAACTGGTGGGAATGAGCGTTGCCAGGACTGGTCCCCTGCCCCACCCCTCACCCCCCACAAGGCCCCTGCAGCATCCCCCACAGCATCCCCCTGTGTGCATCCTCTCCTTCCCTCTGGTTCCAGGAATACTGAGTCATGAGGGAGATGCTGCTGCTCCCAGTGGTTGCAAAGAATTACAACCAGAGCTGGAGGAGTGATTTGGGGCCTGATTCCAGGACATGGAGCTGCTCAACGAGAATGATAGTTGAGGCTGTGCAGGAGTTGAGTGAGGGCAGGGGTGGACTCTCCATGTTGGCCAGTCCAGAGAGCCTGTCTCCATGGCCCCCTGCTCAGCCCCAGGCCTTATTGCTTGGCGAACTCTGGGACACCCAGACTCCAGCTGCTGGGAAGGCAGTGGGGGGACACCTGAGGTGTGGCTCCTGGTAGGCTCAGAGGTGCCTCTCTGCCCTGTAGCTACAGCCTGTCCTGCCTGCTGGATCCCCAGATCTAGTTGGCCAGCAGAATATTCAAGGCCAAGAAGAGCCCGCCATCATCAAGTTCAGGGGTGAGTGAGTGTCTGGGCTGGGGTGACTGACTCCTAGGAGTTCAGTAAAGCTTTGAGCTAAGCGTGTCCTTGGGGAGTCCGATAGCTGGCACTGGGATCCCACCTCCACTACTGAGCAGTCCTGTGACTGGGGTGACTCTCTTCAGCTTCCTGAGACTCCGTGTCCTCCTCTGTGAAATAGGTGATAGTAAACGATTTCTCCCGTGGCAGGGACAAGTGGGGTACTGGTGGCTAACAGCACTGAGCACAAGGTCTGCAGCACCCAGTGCAGTGGGGACAGGGTGGGTGGCCATGATTCTGAGAGAGGCCCCCCAACATAACCCGACACTTATACTCAGCCCCCAGGCCCCAATACCGAGCCCCATACCAGTGGCCGATCACAGCCTCATCCTCAGTAGCCGGGACACAGCTGGGAAGCTTGCGATGCACCGGGCCAGCTCCTCCCACCTGACAGGAAGGGGAGCATTGTAAGCTGATTCCTGGAGTCCCCTGAAGCCCAAGAGAGAGAGGACGACCCCATCTCAGCTCCCTGACATCCCCCAGCATCTATGAACCCATTGGGGAGGGACAGTAGTTATTTGTTGTAAATAATAAATGCCATGTTTGAATATTATATTAAAGTCCTGTTCCCTTTACAGCCTGGAACTTGTGGTGTGGTTCTGTCACTTTCTGTAGGCATGTGAGGGAGACACAGAATCTCACATTTCTCCTTGAATCAAGAACTCTTCCGGGTCATCAGCTTATTGTATGTGGGAGAAGGGAGAAGGGCCAGCCCCTTCTCTGGCTAGTGGGGACAATCCCAAGTCCCCCTAACACCGAGGACCAGTTCATTTCAGTATCATTCAGCTCCTCCAGGTGCAGGCACAGCCCACCACCCCTTCTCCTGAGATTTAAAGGTTGAAGGTACTTTCACAGGCAGAGAAAAAAACCACTGAAATGTGGGTGACTTTAAAACAACACTACGCAGGACCATGTCATGCCACAGGCAGGGGCTGCCTTCCTAATTCTGGAGGAAGAGGGAATGTTTTCTGCTTCTCTTCTTGAGGTTTCTTTTGACCAAATTTTAGGAACTTGTTGTTTTCTAGTTCAATCTCTGGGAATATATCAGCTCTAAGTGGAGAAAACAATGGAAAAAGATCAAAATGTGCACGTTGAGAGGACAAGACCCACGGAAGTTCATTTGCAGATGGACTAAAGGCAGGCAGGACTTTCCCTCCTGAGGGCCCTCTAGGGGCTCCATGTTCACCTCTGACCTAGATTTGAATCCTGCTGGAATCCTTGTCCAGGACCCTGAATTCCTTTTCCTGCTTGATTTGTATCCAGGAGGAAAGATTTGTGATGCAGCTTTTAAGGCTACAGCTGGGCCTTGTTACATAAACATTACTGCTCCCTGTGAACTAGGATTTTCAGCACCCCTGCCTTCCTTATGCAATTCCCTTTAGGACAGAATTTCCCTAGAAAGCCCCAAACCTCCTCCCTGACTTGGCCTGATGGATCCCGAGTGAGCTCTACTTTGCCAGGATAAGGGACCATAATCCTGGCCAGTCAGTGACCCCACATTGTCCCTTGCTGTCCAAGGTGACTTCTGAGCCCGTGTTCTTCTGAGGTCCATGGTCTTGGACAATCCTCAAGTTTACACACTCAGTGTTGGTGTTCCAAACTCGTCCAAATGGGGCAACTGGGCCCAAGCCCTTAAAGTGTGTCAACCCTGGGTGTCTGTGATTTTTTCCCCAGTCTTGTGTTGTGGTTACATTACAACCACCTGCTGGGGTGTGAACCCTGTTTGGAGCTTTGAAAGATCAGGTATGACGGGGTTGTGGGGGGCTCCAGCAGGGAAAGCCACGGAACTGATGATCCATGGACGTACATGAACACAGCCTTACCAATTAAAATACTGAAATGCTCCCCATCTGGTGGTGAATAGACACTGCTCTGAGCTCGCACCGAGAACCCACCACATGACTAGAAGCTTTCAAAGGGTTACTAAGTGGCATTTTGAAGCTCTTCCCTTGGGAACACCCTGTAAGACGAGGGCCAGATGAATCGCTTGGCACTTGTGAGTTATCGCCTCCTTTCTGATGGCTGCAAGTGTCATCCAGACACACATGCTGGACTCTGTCAGGGAAGCCTTCTCAGGACAGCCAGAAGCTGAGGATGAATTCTGGTTCCCGGCATCCCAGGCCCTTCCTGACACAGCATAACCACCCAGGAAAGTGGTTTGGTAATGAAAAAACTGGGAAGGCCATACTTTCCCTCCAAAGAGAAAGAGAAGTGCCAACAGTGAAAGATTGATCCCCCAAATAGACAATTGAATCCCAACAAGCAGTGGGTTCTTGTCAGATTACTGATGCTGAAAAGGCCTCTTTTGATAATAGCACGATCCCCCAACTGCCGTGTCCATCTACATGAATCAAATTTCCAACACATATGGATCTAAAAAACTGGGGGAAATCTGGTATTTCCTTAGATGCAACTCTGAAGTAGCATGCAACAAAGAACATAAAAATGGAGACTTAGAAGTAAATATCTAATTTGAGAACATAGACATCGAAGTGCTTTTGAAATATTTTGGAATCTATTGGAATATTACACAAAAAGAATAATCCACTTTAAGTAGGTTTTACTGTGACTGTGGGGAAAAACTGAATCATCCCGTGACGTTGATAACTCTCTGCTGACTTGAAAGTAAAAATAAATAATGTGCATAGTAAAGGAAAATGAGAGAACAGCATGAAAAAAGAAGATCTTTCTCTCCTCACCTGAAACTCAACCTCTCACCTCAGAAAGAAACCACTGTCTATATTTTCTATTTCACGCAGCAGAGTTTAATAAAAGAAACGTATTGGTATGTTTTAAAGTTTCAAGAGCTCAAAGCAAGGAAACATTAGGGACGCTGCCAAGAGACCTCACTGAGGTGCCTGCTCCATTTCATCTGCTGTCAGGACGTCCTTCTTGGCCCCTCACTTTCTCTGCCTCACTAGCAAGTCTGTCCGCCATCAGTGCTACCACCAGTCTCTCTCCTGTGCTCTTCACTGCCCTTTCCTCCTTCCTGATACCTTCCTCAGTCGCCAGAAATTGTTGGCAGTGGAACTGTGGAATGCCCAGATCAGCTCCTGGAATCATCTCTGCCAAATCTGAAGACCGGCAGGAGTGGGCATGGAACCTGGAGTGCAGACTACCTGCGAATACACCTGGCAGGGATTCACCTGTGTGACTAGGTGCAAGTTTTTGCAACGCTTTGGCAAGATTGAAAGGACTTACCAGTTTTCCTGCATTGCTGCAGGCCTGGAGTCCTTGCGGTCTCTCGGGCCAGCAGACCTGGTGGGGCTGGTCCAAAGTGTCCTCCCAGAGACCCGTCACTGCCAGAATGGGATGGGATTCTAGTATCCGGCCTCTTGAATATGTCACTGGACATCCTCAAAGGGTTGAAGATGCTTAAACCAGGCTTTGGTTTGGACTGGTTCCCACAGTTACACTGCTTCCTCTGTGAAGACGTAACTATCATCCTTCTTTTCTTCTTACCTTACAAAAATAAATCATGAAATTGGGTCAAATGACAAAGGAACCCTGACTTTTTAGGACAATTATCCTGGTTGTTTTGTACTTCCACCCTCCCTCTGTCCTCCAGGGATAGATCTGACTTGTGTCCTGGGATGTCATCAGGCAAAGTTGCATCAAGAACAGAAAGCTCAAGGTCAAAATTTAAGGCTACTCCAGATCATTTCTCCTCCCCCATCCTGTTAACACCCCTCCTTGTTTGAGTGTGTTTCTATTATATTCTTGTCCTTGTCACTCTAAACCGCACAAGTCCTGACACTCCCTCTCAGGGCAGTCGGTCCCCAAACCTTTACTAAATCCCAAATCCTACCATTTCTGTGTTTTCTGACTACTCATTTGCTTAATCCATTGACCACTTGGTGTTCATAGAAGTTAAATCAATAGTGACATTATCAACCACCCCCTGTTAACGACTTACTCCCATATCCCAGATGTTCACATAATCCAAACGTTATGGTCAAAAGTAAATAATTCAGAAAACGTATTCACCCACCACAAATTCCTGATCTCTAATACTTTTATTCAAACACTCATACAGTAGATACCTGTCCCTCAAGATCAGAAGTAATGCCAGATCACCGATCCCCACCTTAAGATCCTCCTACACCTATCAATCCTGGATTCCATGGACTATGATCTCAATACTTTCCTTGGAATAATAAAAAACTCCTTACCACTCATTTATGTTGTAAACCTCCAAACCAAGACGTTCCCAATTATCTGCCATGCCGTAGCTACTGCTGGTCTTATAACAAACTGAAGAAAAAACATGAAACATTATCTTTTGGTACCATTGTAAAAACAAAACCATCTGCATCAACTGGGAAGCACCCATAATGCCTGAAAATTTTGTTCTCTCTTTTTGTGTTGGGTCAATAACAAAAAGAAAAATCAACTAAAAAATGGGCAATGGACCAGAATAGACTTTTTCCAGTGAAGACATACAAGGGACCAATAGGTGTATGAAAAGGTGTTCGGCATCACTAATCAGGGAATGCAAATCAAAACCACAATGAGCTATCACTTCACACCTTTTAAGATGGTGATTATCAAAAAAACTATAGATGGTAAATGTTGGTGAGGATGTGGAGAAAAGCAACCCTTGTGGGAATGTAAATTAGTACAGCCATTATGGAAAACAGTGAGCTTCCTCCAAAAATGAAAACTAACATATGATGCAGCAATCCCAGTTCTAGTATATACCCACAGGAATTGAAATCAGGGTCTCAACGAGATACCTGCTCTCTAATGTTCATTGCAGCTAATTCACAATAGCCAAGACACGGAAGTAACCTAAATGTCACTGATGGATGAATGGAAAAAGAAATGCAATATTAGTCAACCTTGAAAAAAGAAGGAATTTCTGCCATTTTTGACAACATGGATGGACCTGGAAGACATTATGCTAAGTGAAATAAGGCAGACAGAGAAAGGCGAATACTCACTTATATGTGGAATCTAAAATAGTCAAACTCATACAAGCAGAGGTTAGAATGGTGGTTACCAGGGGCTGGGGGGATGGATAAATAAGGAGCTGATGGTCAAAGGATACAAAATTTCTGTTATCAAGATAAATAAGTTCTGGAGATGTAGGACAAGCATAGTGCCTACAGCTGACAAGACTGTATTGCATATGTCACATTTGCTAATAGAGTAGATATTAAGAGTTCTTACCACAGAATAATAGTACAAAAGGAGTTGAGAGAAAACTTTGGGAGGTGATGGATATGTTTGTGGCCTTGATGGTGGTGACAGTCTCAAGGGTGTATACTTAGGTCCAAATCCATCAAGCTGTATATGGAAAAGTAAGACATAATCGTTGATTCCTCTGCACCTTGAAATACACCGTGTCCTCATCACAAGAGAAAAAAATTTGTAACTATGTATGGGGATGGATGTTAACTGGACTTATTGTGGTGATCATTTCAACATATATACAAACAATGAATCATTATGTTGTACCCCTGAAACTAATATAATGTTGTATGTCAACATTACCTCAATAAAGACAATATAACAGAGAAAACCATTTGAATATTGTAAATGAGTTCAGTGAATCCCTGAAACTGCCCCATTCCCATATGAGAGTTACTGGAAGCAGAGAGGATGAAGTAAGATGGAAGAAAGTTGTACAAAACAGTAATCAAATTAAAATCATTTAAGTTGCTATGAGCTCCTTGTGGCAAAGTTCTTTGAGCACTGATCATTCACCTTTTCTTGGAAAAGCATACTTTCAGATCCAACCCATAATAGTTTCATCATTTGCTCTAATAAGAAAATTTCAACTTAATAAATAAAACCAAAAGCATCCCTTATGTATGAATAAAGTTAGTGAACTTTACAGAGAAAAGAGCATATTTGCACACTCAATAAAGGAAACAGAAGAACTGAATGATGATTGATTCTCATTCAAGCTTATCTTTGAAAGCCAGTAAAACCAGGTTATCTTTTCAAGGATGTGTGTAGAGCTGTCAGCCTTGGAAGACAGAAATAGTGACCTCCTCTGGAGCAAAGGGCAGGCTTGCTTACTGCCCAGTATAATAGAAATAACACCCCTCTCTGGGGCAAAGGTCAGCAGACTTCCTGCCCATTATCAAAGATTTGAGTTCCTTAAGCTCTGAGTTCTTGCAACCCTCTGCATGTCACCCGGCCCACTGTGTATCACCCTGTAGGAAGTGGGATTTAGTGAACCGGTGCAAATGCTGATACTCTGGCCACTGCTATTGCTGTGACATTAAGTCCTTTGTCTCTGACCCATGGGTCTCATGTCTTTTGCCAAGATCTATAAGACCATAGTAGGCTGACTTATTAACTTGCAGGTAAGGTAAAATATCAGGCCTTTCACAGTTCCTGACAAGCGCTTTAAGTAACTAGTAGTCCTAGGAACAGAGAGTTATCCAGAACAATATGCATGGATGGTCTTCATAGAAGACTTCATGCAACCAAAACTTTAATAAGGCTCTCTGACCTCTTTTATTTCTACCCCAATTAGAAGGAGAGGCACCAAGCTATTACAGACCTATGGCTTGTGCAAGCCACCTGGAGACCTAGTGACCAGAAACTTCCCATGGCGAGCAAAGACAGATGGGCATATTTCCAAAATGGACCCATCTGCCTCCCTATCATCCAAAAGACAGTACATTATCTTAATTTATGATGATTTCATTCATTAAAATCTTGTGATGGGCCAAAGATACACTTCTAAGAGGAGTGAGGCACATGGCAGTTGTAAGTAGATTAACAGATTTGGTGAATATGAAACTCTAAACTAAACTTAGTGTTCTAATCAATTATAAGGTACAACAAATTTAATTAGATCAATTAAATGATATTTAATGGTATGCCTGATTATTACTCTGCAATAATGATCAAGAAGCTCATATAAATAACTATAATTGGTCTTACTTTAAAATATGATAGTCAAGACTTTTTGAGATAAGCTGGAGAGAAGGAAGGGGAGAAATAGATAGCTGCTCTAAAGCCACTTTCAAGACAGCTGGATCTACATGTAACCCAGGAGATCGAGGCAGATGGCTGTGTGCCTAGATCCTCCCTGAACTGTGGTTCTCAGGGATGTCACGGGGCTGAAGCAGCTTTCTGAATCGTGTTTACATGTCCATGTGTACAATACCCCTGACCATGAGGATGAAACACCATTCAATCATCCCTTACACCCCTCTAATTTACAATTAGATTTCAAAATCATTGTATCATTACATGATCATTTATTCCTCAAACCTGTAGGATGGCGAGCTAAAAGAAAATCAAATTTCAATGGCTTCTTTTCTTTCAAGGACCAAGACGTTCTTTCACAGTTGGAATACGGATTAGAGGATAAATCCAAGTCAATGGAAACAACTTAAGAAATGAACAGAGGAATATTTCATTCCTATATATACACAGTTTTCACTGTGGCAAAAACAGAGTTACATTTTAAAAAATGAGAATTTTTTGAAATTTTATAGATATTAAAGACATTGTTTTGCTTATATTCCCTTTGGTTTACCAAATGAAACTCACTCTTTAATGGGCATTTCTAGCATTGAGTGCTAATAACAGCAGCTTTTTAAAATTCTTATTTTTCCCCGGTCAAAGACCAAGGGCAGAGGTCATCAAGAGGTCAAGTCTAATCTACCTATAGATGTGGCAGGCTTAACTATGGATGTTCAAGCCAGACATTGCCAGCAGAACCAAATCTCTTCACCCATAGGTGAGTTTTTACTAGTAATCACAGAGACTTAAGAATATCAAAGGAAATTCTGTGGTTTTTTTGTGTGTGTGTGTGAGAAGGACCAGTCCTGAGCTAACATCCAATGTCAATCCCCCACTTTTTTGCTGAGGAAGACCGGCTCTGGGTTAACATCCGTGCCCATCCTCCTCTACTTTATATGGGACACTGCTACAGCATGGCTTAAGAAGCGGTGCATCGCTGTGTGCCTGGGCTCTGAACCGGCAAACCCCGGGCCGCTGCAGCGGAGTGTGTGGGCTTAACCGCTTGTGCCACTGGGCAGGTCCTCAAAGGAAATTCTTTATTAAGAACCAAAGTTATAGATTCCTATCTTGGATTCATTACTTTGAATTTTTGACCCAAATCATATATATCGATTGGACCATGCTCAATTCTATGATCTTTGGAAGATTCAGCCTACAGCTGAAGAGAAACAGATGCGACACCAATATCTTATCCTCTCTGAAGTCCAACTGAGAGCCCCTGGAGTCAGAAGTTTTCAAGACAAGAAAAAGTCATCCTTCTGAACAGAGAGAGTAGAGGCTATTCAAACATTCAACTTTAAATTGTTAACATGACTCGTTAGAATGTGATGGAGCAAGCATAATACCTTCTAAGTTTCAAGATTTTTCTCCAGAATACTGAGATGGATGACCTTGAAGGCCAATTTCCCCATAAATGTATTTATTCAGTGATAAAATTAATTTCCCTATAAAATAATTCCCATAAAAATGTTAAAAATATATCATAGTCTCTCACTAAAAGGAAACAAAGCAAACTGAGCAGTTGAATAGCGGTGCAATAAATTCCATACAATGATCTTACTGCAGCGTTATGTACAATAGTGAAACTGGATGTAATCCCATTTCTATCAAAGAAGAAGTAAACAGATTATGGTATTCCTGTTCTTTGGAATACCTCTAAAACATTTAAAATGGTAAGTTAGAATGATGTGCACTGATAACGGGAAACGTCTATGATATATGGTTTGGGAAACAGCAAATTGCAAAACGATGTAGTTATGTAATTTATGTTAAAAAACTTTATATGTGTTTATAAATACATAGGAAA
The DNA here is from genome assembly GCF_020826845.1 of Diceros bicornis minor. Lineage (NCBI taxonomy): Eukaryota > Metazoa > Chordata > Mammalia > Perissodactyla > Rhinocerotidae > Diceros > Diceros bicornis. The sequence continues at coordinate 1,720,168 of NC_080763.1, read as the reverse complement.
TGTCCAGAAGAATAAACCCCACCTTGTTAACAACAGTTCCCTCTGAGTAGAGCAGTGAGTTTTCAGGGAAGAGGATGAAAGTGGAGGGTTTCGTTTTCTATAGATCTGTGTAATTTGACATTTTTAACAGGGTGTATTTCTTTCATAATTAGAAAAATGAGTGATGTGGCCATTTTGTGCAGGGCAACAGTATTATGTTCACCAGTCTCTGTACTGTATGTTACTGCACAGCACGGACTGTAGGAGAAAGCCCAGGGGAGAAATGAAGACAAAGAAGACATGACACCCGCAAAAAGTCAGTGGAGTATTTCTACATAACAAACCTTCCAGGCGAGTGATGGTCGGTGTCCACTGCTCCAGCTCTCGCAATAAACCTAGAACCTTCCCAGGATAAGCCGGAGGACCACGCCCAACTAGTCCACTGCCTGCCCGGGGCCTGTATATGCAAGGTGACTGCCATCAAGCAGATAATGGACTCAGGATGGGGTGAGAGGCGGAGTTCCAAGTGGAGATTCAAAATGTACCAAGAAATTTTGTGAAGTGAAGGAAGCTACTCGACCTCTCTGAGCCTCAGTGTCCCCCCCTGTAGAATGGGGATCACAGGTCTACTTCACAGAGCTGTTGGGGAAGATACATAAAAGTGCCTGTGACAGCCAGTGTCCACATTATTAACAAAGTTGTATCTGACTTCAGAATAATCAATGAAAAGAATAATGTTAATGAGACCAAAGACGAGATGCCCAGCTTCATAAGCAGCATGAGAATGAGAGGAGCTCTGACTAAGCAGGGTTCTTCACAGCTCCACTGGAGAGGACGAACACGGGCTACACCTGGATAAGTCAATGTTGTACAATGACTCGTGTAGTGAGGGTGGGTCCCTAAAGACACTGCGAAATACAGTTACACACAGTGGCTCCTAGGAAACAACTACAAAGCAATCAACACAGCAGATAGGAATAGGAAAGGGGCAAGCAGAGGAGGGTAAGAGCCACAAAATCTGATGGAAGACACTGAACCACGATGAGCTCCCAGCTCTGTCAACAGCTGTTGTGGTTGCGCTAGGAGATCAAACTTCTGAGAAAGCCATTGTGGGGACGCTGGGAGCACAGTGGTCACTGCAGCCACACCTCAACAGCAGTGCATCGGAGCACACACACCCCAAAACTTTCCTCTCCATTAATTCTTGTTTTAAGTTGATGAATATCCTCATGTTTCAATGTCTCCTTCCAACCCTTGTGGACGAGTGTTGTCAGAACCCCCTGAAAAATGCACAGGCCAGAATAGGATGGAACACTGGGCGCTGGGGGAGCAGCGCTGCACCTGACCACACGCACTATCACCTGGGCCTATTGAACACGAGAGAAGAATCCGAGGATGTGGTCTAATGAGAATTCCCTGTCTTGCCACATTCAGAGACACCACAGAGTTTCTCGTTCATTTTACAAAATAACATTTTACAAAAATGTTAGAGAATTCATGTGTCATTTATTCATAAAGAGGCAAATTCTTGACAAAGTGACAGGGTCCAGTTTCCATGACCAGGTTTTTCAGTTATTTTGATAATATCCCACATTCAGGAATCGGAAATGTAACCTACTGGGATGTGTAATATAAACAAGGACTTTTTTTCATGTAGATCAATGCCCAGATTTTTGGGGAGGACATAAGTCGTGAAAGCTGCTAACCACTCCTTCACAGGTTTCAATAGAACTTTTAAATTAATTTACCAATCTCAGGAAAAGAGATTTTGGCCATTCAAATTTTTTATTTCTGCATTCAAGTGTACAGTATAGCCAAGAGAATAAACAGAAAAAAATTGACAAGAAGATCTTGCTTGCATTTCATCTTTTGCAAATAAGCAAGCTATTTTATGCTCTGTTCCTTTCACTATTCTAATCAATTTTTAAAGAATACGGTACATCTGACTATCCCTGGGCGTGTTTATCCGGGAACTTTGCCGGAATCCAAAGCAGAGATGTTAAAGCTGACGAATTTCAAATGCTGCCCAAGTGCTGTCTACCTTACACATCCCTCTCCCAAAGGTGGACCACCGGTCTCTTCCTGAGGGATCAGAGTCGTCACCTGTGTCTCTGAGAGACTGGCCACTCAGGCCTGAGCTGAGATTAGGTGATCAATCTAAAGGGCAAAATACTTAAGCTATTCTCATCTTAAGGATGCTGTTTCAGAGGCCTCTGCACTGGAATGGGTTGGTGAAAATGACCTACTAGATACTTTCTTGGGAATTGGCTTGTTCTCCTCTGCTCTTAGCGGATCCTGGGGAAACCAGTGATTAACATCAAGGATGCCTCAACTTCCACATCTGCAAAAAAGGCAAGCAACAGCCAATGTTACCACCCTGTAAAGCTCTTAAGTTGTGCTTGTAAGAGGGGCCACAAGGGCGAATGTCTCCCAAAAGCTAATGAAATGTTGGCACTTTGGCTGGAGAAGGCAGAGGGCAACATGCAAAGTGGAAAGTTTCTGGGATGTCAAACCAGTTCCCATAAGCATTTTAGAGAAGCACCTGGCCCTGGACTAGGTAGGAGGCTGTGGAAAGACCCACAGGCATGCAGGTGGGAGGAGGAATCAAGCCACGGAGGGAGGTGGTGTGGAAGAGGGATGAGTCTGGCTTCAACTTTGGACAAAAGCAGTTGCACGCTGCAGGCCCGAGGCTGCCCATGCAGCCGCCACACCCTCCTAACTCCCTGGTCCTTCTCGTCCCATCACATCCCTCCGGGGCTCAGTCCACATGGAGCAGGTGCAGGACAAGTGTCTGCAGCCAATGACGGTTTTGCCCTCAGCCAAACACACACCACCCTGTTCCTCCCCTTAGGGCTAGGCACCGCCCTGTGCCCAGAGCATCCTGGGAGTTGTAGTCCTGCAGCCCTTCAGGCTGCCTGCTGGGAGCAGTTAAGAGACAAAAGCTCCCAGCATGCACAGCTAGGGGCCCCAATTCCTGCCTCGTCCCTCCGTCCCTGGGCCCCAATCCTCTGCTTCTCCACCCCACTCTCTACCCCGCCTCTTCTCTATACCACACCCACCCTTCATGCCCTGTGTACCCCCCAGAGTATGCGCAGTGAGGATGGACTGCATCCCTTGAGCCCAGTACTCAGGTAGGGGTGGGGCTGACCAGACTAGCTGTTGCTGAGGATGCTTGCAGCCCTATTGGAAGCACCCTGGTCAGTATTTGAAAAGTAAATTCAATATCTAAAATGGAAATACCGGGTGCCTGGGATCCTGGAATTTGCCTTTTCAAGGCCACCGGTCCTACCATCCCCTGCATCCCTCCAGGCTGCCATGATCCTCCCTCTGGACCCCGTGGTCAGGGTCGCTGCAGAGATCCTCCCTTTGGACCCCACCCACCTGAAGGGCCCATACCTTGGTCAGGCATCTTAGAAGGACTGCCCTGAGACATGTCATAAAAAGGAGAAAACATCACATTGCACAGCCCCAATTCCTGCATTGTACAGACAGGAAACTCAGATGCACTGGTAAGTGACCCCTAAGCCACTTTGGGTAACCACACTCATGCCCCTTGTCCGACGCTGCACACAGGCTTGTTCACTGGACTTCTTTATCCCAGTGTGGACCTCTTGGCCTCGTTAACACAGGCAACAGCACCAAAACTTCTCGTTACTCTTTCCCACTATGTTAGGCAAGTTTGTGTAGGAAGGTAATATGCAATTTCTGCTCTACTATAGGGCTGGCTCCTTGGCAACCAGTTTTAATATCCCTTTTTAAATATACCCTCAGAATCACAAAATAATTAAGCAAAATAATTTGTTGCTGTTGGGGGTTATGGTGATAATTCTCTGAAGTCATTTTTCAATTTAGCTACTCTGACTCCAAATACTACAGCACCACATGCTTCTCAGACTTGTGGATGCACAGCTCCACTTCTTTGCAGAGAGGATGCACAACAGCAGAATATCCGTGGCCCGACTTTCTGGAGCATCAGTATTACTACAAGATTTAGAAGAAGCAAAGTTATGTCATTTCCGAGGTAAGGAGTTAAAAACTTAAAACTAAGATGAGGTGGGAAAGTCATATGCCATTAATAATTGTCAGTAATCTGTGCCTGAAATGTCAGACTGTCTCTGAGAAAGAACTCTGAGACCCTATTTCCCATTGTTTTCAATAGGAAAAATTAGAAAACATAGCAAATCTATCGAAAAACCCTACCAATTTCCTAAGTCATGATATGGCACCTAGACATAAGTTACGAACATCATGTTCTCCTCGTTTTGTTCCTCATTCAACCCAGTCCCACAGGTCTTGAGTGCATGCTGTGAACACTGCACTGTGCTAGGTGTCGAGGCCTTGGTGAGCATCATCGTGGGAGTGGAACTTGCTGGAGAAAGATGACATCATAAAATCTCAAAACCATGCCAGTTACCAAATTGAGGCAAGAATGGAAAGACCCAGGGGACCACACAGGGTGAGGGCATTAATAGATACTTGGGAGTATTAAAATCCATCTGATGATGTCATGAGTGAATGTGTTCCACTTTAAAACAAAACCCTGCTGTTATTCTGAGATATTGAGTTAGGATCTTTGTGCAAATATGCAGGATTTAAAATGTTTATTGATGTATAACATGCGTACAGAAATATATGCAGAAGTCATCCATGTAAACCTCAAAGAATTATTATAAAGTGAACACACTTGTGTGACCAAGAACTAGCAGCAGCTTCACTCAGACCTGGACAATCCCTTTCTTCCTCCTTCCTCCTCAAAGGTAACCAATATCTTACCAAAAAACACTGTATATCAAGTTTGTCTTCATATACAAGTGTTTTATTACAGAAAATTTCTGTTTTATTACAGAACAATATCTGAGAGCATTCTGCTCTGTGGATGCCAGAAAAATTTAAACAATATACAAAAAAACAAAATAGCATAGTAGACCCATCACCCAGCTTCAACAACTACTAATCATCTGCCATTTTTGTTTCATCCACACTCCATCCCATTCCCACCTCACTTTATTATTTTTTTAGTCTTTTGTGTGTGTGTGGAGGTAAGATGTACAGTGAAAGGCACAAATCTCAATTCTACAGTTTTGGCAAATAAACATGCCCGTATAACCTTCACCCCTTTAAGAATAGAATGTTTCCAACACCCCCAGAAAACTCCTTCCTGTTCATTCTCAGGCAATTTTTTCCTTCCCCTGAGGCAACCTCTGTTCTGGTTTTTTCACCATGGGTTCATCTTGGCTGAAATCATCCCACGTGTATTGTTTTCTGTCCAGCTTGCCTCCCTCGGCACGAGGTTGATGAGACTCACCCAGCATGTGTGTGTCAGCGTTTGCTCCTTGGCACGGCTTAGGGTGTTCTGCTCTGTGGATGCCCCGCAGTGCTCTCATCTTCCTCCTGGGGACTTGCAGGTCATCTCCTGCGAACATTCTTGTACAAAAGCTTTTTGTATGCTGTTTGATTCCTTTATTAGCATTTAAGTGACACACATTTTGCACTTTTTAGTGGTTGTTCCAGATTACAATATACATCTTTAACATATCACAGCCTACCTAGACTTAATAGTGCACCAATTTAATCAATGTAAAATATAGAAGCCTTGCTACAGAACAGTTCCACTTAACTCTGTCTGACCTTTGTGCTATTGTTTTCATAAATTTTACATCTACTCATGTTATAAATCCCACAATACAGTGTTATAATTTTTGCTTTAAATAGTCATAGGACTTTTAAATAAATTAAGAGAAAAAAGTTAAGTATTTGGAGGTAGATGCTTTGAGGTTCTGCAAATGTACTGTTTCTTCTTTAAGTTTCACCCACAGTTTTTGCATTCACCAGTCAGTCTTGCCCACAGTAATTATTACTGTGGTGTTCTAGTGGCAATTTTCTATTTCACGCTATCCAGCTGCGGTTATTATTTGGAATTCTGTGAGGAAGATTCCCCTCCTCCCTCTCCCTTCCTTCTTCCTCTCTGTCTCTCTTTCTTTCATTCTTTTTTCCCCCTTTTTTCTTTCTTTCTTATTTAATCTTTTTTATATCAGTATAGACTCATGGATATTTATTTTATTCTCTGGGTAATAATCCAATGCTACCATTATTTATTTTGTTGCTCACAGTTTTCCAACTTGAGCCATTGGGAAGTCTTTCAGATTGATTGCTTTTGACACATCTCATCATTTTCTGTGTTTTTTTTTTTAAAGCACTTTCAGACTTCCTGGCACTACAAGATGCTCCAGGCTTATCTTGTATTTTCCATCTCCAGCCCTAGAAGTACCCATTTCTCCAAGAAAACCTGCTTATTTTTATTGGAAAATGATATTTAGAAACCAAGATCTAGGAGCTAGGTGTGCTCATTGATACTAGGGTGTCACTGCTTCTAGACCCTCTCAGCAGAGCTTGGAAATGTATGTATGAATATAAACTCAGGTATACACATCTATCAATCGATCTATCAGTCTATCTATCAATCTGTCTATCTGGATAGATATATTAAAAGAGACATGGATTCATACTGATAATTCCAACTCCAATCCAGCACCACAGAGTTTATTCTAGCATTCTCCTTTTGCTTATTTGTAACTTCTTTCACCAACAGTGAGAAACTTAACTCCAGTTAGCTACAATATATTTACTAATGTGTCAACTACTTTCAGAATTGCTAATCCATACCCTTATGAAAAACAAACTTACCACCTAGAGTACAGTGTTTGTGTCGAGTACATTAGTTTTACAGTATCCCGTCAAAACATTGTCTTCCACAGTTACTCAGGTCAGGACCTTTCATCTCCACACCTTCAGTGTGGTTATGTCACATGCTTATAATACAGTGAGATTCATTTGTCACTTCATTCCATCTGAGTTCCCTAGCATCCTGATTGATTTTTAAAATTTGCAGAGTAAAATTCACTCTTTGTGGTTTACAGTTCTATGGGTTTTGACAACTTTATGGTCGTATATCCACCCCCACAGTACCATACAGAGCTGTTTTATTCACCCTCAAATTTCTCTCATGCTGTCACTTTGTAGTCAACCCCTTCCCCCACTCCATCCGTTGGCAACCACTGATCATTTTCCATCCCTGTATTTCTGCCTTTGCTAGAATGTCATATAAATGGAATCATATACTATATAGCCTTTTGAATCTGGCTTCCTTCCCTTAGAGAAATGCATCCAAGATTCATCCATGTTGTTGTGTGAATTAAGAGTTTATCCTTTTTATTGCCAAGTAGTATTCTAATGTACCGATGCACCACAGTTTCTTTCTCCATTCACCTTATGAAGGACATTTAGTTTGTTTCCATCTTTGACAATTATGAATAAAATGGCTATGAAGATTCACACAAGGATTTTTCCTTAAACATTAGTTTTCAATTTGTTTCACTAAATACCTAGGTGTGGGATATCTGTGTCACATAATAAGTATATGTTTAACTTTATAAGAACCTGCTAAACTGTTGTCTGAATGCAACTATCATCTTGCATTCCCAGTTCTAGTTGCTCCTAGTCCTCACCAGCACTTTGTAGTTGCAATTTTATTGGTATTTGCAATTTTATTTTTTTATTTTAGCCATCTAATTGGTGTGTGGTATCTTGTTGTGGTTTCTGCTTCCTTTATGAAAGTGAGTTCTGCTAAGTATAGGATCCTGTGTTGACTTTTGGGTTTTCTTTCTGTACTTGAAAGATGTGAATTTGTTGTTGATTTGTCTATTTTTTTTTTTATAATATATCATCCTTCATTCACGTTATTTCTCCTTCTATGTAATGTCTTCCCTGGTATGTATGTATTTCCCTGAATGCTTTCAGGATTTTCTTTTTATCTTCGGATTTTAACAGCTTGACTATCATGTGCCGAAGTATGGTTTTATTTTGTATTTTATTTTGTGGGTTTGTTGACTTTCTTAGATCTAAAATTTTAGATTTTCCACCAAATTTTGGAAGTTTTATGTTATTACTTATTGATTTGCCTTTCTGTCTCATTTAATTTTTCTGTCATTCCTCTCTCTGCTGGGGACTCAATCATCTCACAGGTTGTAAGGCTCTCTTCATTTTCCTTCAAAAATTTTACATTCTTTTCTTCAGACTGGATAATTTCTATTGCTCTGTCTTCATGTTTCTTCTACTGTTTCTAATCTACTGGTAAACTCATAAGTACTTTTTTTTATTTCATCTTCCTATTTGGTTCGTTATTATAATTCCCATTTCTCTGCTGAGTTTCTACATCTGTTCATTCATTATGAGAATATGTTTCTTTACCACCATTATCATCTTTATAAAAGCTAATTTCTTATCCTTGTCTGCTAATTGCAACAACTTGGGGATAGTTTCTACTGCGTGCTTTTGGTCATATATGGATTACATTTTCCTATTTCTTCAAATCTCATGCTTTTTTAAATTGTGTACTGGAAATCATGTATGATAGTTATAGAGACTTTGGATTCTATTGTATTCCTCTGAAGAGTGTTGTTATTTTTCTAGCAGGGAGTTAACTTGGCTGGACTGAAACTCCAATCCTATCTCCTTTACGGTGGGCATAGCTGAAATCTTCAATCAGATCTTTCATCTTCCAACTGCTGTTTTTACAATAGTCCCTCTGGGACCTACCCTGCATGTGTGTTGTTCAAAGATCTGCCAATTTGGTGTGTGTGGGGGGGAGACTTTCATACATATTTTGAGATTTTCCTCTTAGTGGCTCCCTCCTTTCCAGAATTTCTCCCCTAACTTTCCAGCTACTCTGGCAGCCCCAAAATACATCCTCTAACATTACAAGTAAGACTGTAGTTTCTCCCCTGTCTGGGCCACGTACAGATTTTGGAATGCTTTGAGTTAAAAGCCTCAAGCTTGCAAATATCTCCTGGTGCAATTCCCATCATTCAAGGGAAGACTCCCTCTCAGTTCTGCTTGCTTTGGAAGAGATTTATACATACACACATATACACATTTATTGTATGTGTATTACATATAGATACATGAGTCTATGTAAATATATATATATAAAGTATATATATATACTATATATATACAATATGTATATACTATATATATATATAAAATATGTATATACAATAAATATATAAAATATTTTATGCAGATTTTATCACTGTTATCTGTGAGAGTGTTAGTTCAACAAGCTACTCCACCATTACTGGAAGCCAGACTTCGGTTTTATTTCTTTTTTGGATTTTATATAAATGGAATTATACAATACATAGCCTTTTGAATATAATTTCTTTTATGTATCATTATGGTTGTGATATTCATCCATGCTATTGCATGTAGCTAGTGTTCGTTCATTTGTTGAAAATAATTAATTATTTAATGGTCATAAAATATGCATAACATAAAATTGACCATTTTAACCATTTTTATGTGTACAGTTCAGTGATATTCAGTACATTCACATTATTGTGTAGCCATAACTTCCAACCATCCACAGAACTATTTTCACCTTGCACTGAAACTCTGTGCCCATTAAGCAACAACTCCCTGTTATCCCTCCCTCTTGCCCCTGGGAACCACCATTGTCCTCTCTATTCCTATGAATTTGACTTCTCTAAGTACCTTATATGAGTGGAATCATACAGTATTTTTCCTTTTGTGGCTGGCTTTATTTCACTTAGAATAAAGTCTTCAAGGTTCATCCATGTCATAGCATACGTCAGAATTCCTTCCTTTTTTTTTTTGTTTTTTGGTGAGGACTATCGGCCCTGAGTTAACATCTGCCAATCCTCCTCTTTTTGCTGAGGAAGACTGGCCGTGGACTAACATCCATGTCCATCTTCCTCCACTTTATATGGGAAGCCGCCACAGCATGGCTTGCCAAGCAGTGCATCAGTGCGTGTCCATTATCCGAACCGGTGAACCCCTGGCCACCGCAGCAGAGCGTACGCACTTAACCGCATGCACAACCGGGCCGGACCCAGAATTCCTTCCTTTTTAAGGGTGATTGGTATTCCATTATGTTATAAACCACATTTTTTTTTTTTGTCAATTCATCCTTTGATGGACACCTGGCTTACTTCAAGCTTCTGGTTATTTTGAGTAATGCTGTTAAGAACACGGGTGTACATATATGTCTTTATACCTCTGCATTCACTTCTTTTGGATGTATACCCATAAATGGTGTTTGAGATTCATTTTTTCACATGGGGGAGGGTTCCCCACACCTCCAACAAGAAATACTTGGAATGGCAGCTGGTCGTCAGATAATTCAACTCAATTTGATGCTGTCAACCCAGAGATACATCCGATTCCACAGGTTGAGGGCTCAGTCCTATAAGACTGCACACCCACCCAACCTCACTTCAACTTCATATGTTAGTTAGAAGCCCAGGCTGTTTCCTGTACTTCTGACTGACAGGCTGTAAACCAGAGCTTCCCACAACCTCCTCCTTGGGTTTGATTAATTTGCTAGAGTGGCTCACAAAACTCAGAGAAACATTTACTAGATCACCAGTTTATTATACAAGGATATAACTCAAGAACAGCCTGTTGGAAGTGGTCCATAGGGAAAGGTATGTGAGAAGGGACACAGAGCTTTCATGCAATCTCCAGATGCACCACTCTCCAAGCACTCCTTGTCATTGTCAACCTGGAAGCTCTCTGAACCTCCTTCTATTGGGATTTTTATGGAGGCTCCCTCACGTAGGCATGATCAATTATTAACTCAGTTTCCAGCCCCTCTCCCCTCTCTGGAGGATAAGGGGTAGTGCTAAAAATTCCAAGCTTCTAATGAGGGCTTGGTCTTTCTGGTGACCAGCCCCCATCCAAGAGCCCACCCAGAGTTGCCTCAATAGAACAAAAGATTCTCCTAGTGTTCTTATCACTTAGGAAATTACAAGAGTTTTAGGAGCTCTGTGTCAGGGAATGGGTCAAAGACAAATATTAGAACAAGAGATGCTCTTAGTGTTCTTATTGTTTAGGAAAGTAAAAGGTTTTCAGTAGCTCTGTGCCAGGAATTGGAGGCAGACACTAATAAATATATTTTCTATTATTTCAGAACCCATAAGTGGAAATTCTAGATCATATGGTAATTCTATTTTTAATTTTTGAAGGAACTGCCATACTGTTTTCCAGTTTTATATTCTCACCATCAAAGTATAAGGGTTCCAATTTCTCAACATCCTTACCAACACACGTTATTTTCTTATTTTGTGATAGTAACTATCCTAATGGGTGTGAAGAGGTATCTCATTGTGGTTTTATTTTTGCATTTTCCTGATACTTTGTGATGTTGAGCATCTTTTCATGTGTTTATTGGCCATTTTATATCTTCTTTGGAGAAATGTGTATTCAAGTCCTTTGTGCATTTTTAAATTGGTTTTTTTTTATTGTTGAGTTGTAGGAGTTCTTTATATATTCTAGTTATTAATCCCTTATCAGATATGTGATTTGCAAATATTTTCAGCCATTCTGTGTGTTGCCTTTTTATTCTGTTGATTTTATCTTGTGATACAGAAAACCTTTGCATTTTAATGAAGTCCAATTTGTTTTTTTGTTGTTGCTTATGTCTTTGGTGTCATATTGAAGAAATCATTGTTGGCAATGGCATTTGGACCCAATGACATGCAGCTTTTTCTCTGTGTTTTCTTCTAAAGATTTTATAGCTTCAACTGTAACATTTATATCTTTGATCCATTTTGAGTTAATTTTTAGATATCGTGTGAGATAAGGGTCCAACCTCATTCTTTTGCATGTGGGTATCCAGTTTTCCCAGCACCATTTGTTGAAAAACTTATCCTTTCTCCAATGAATAGTCTTTGCACTCTTGTCAAAAATCATTTGACCTTATATGTAAAAGTTTATTTCAGGGCTCTGTATACTACTTCGTTAGTATATTGTGTTTATTTATGCGAGTACTACACTGTTTTGATTACTTTGTAGTAAGTTTTGAAATCAGACAGTGCAAGTTCTCCAAATTTGTTCTTCTTTTTCTAGATTGTTTTGTCTATTCAGGGTCCCTTGAGAGTCCATATGAATTTTAGGATAGATTTTTCTATTTTTGTAAAAAACATCATTGGAATTTTTACCTCCTTGTGTAAGTTGATTCTTAAGTATTTTACTCTTTCTGATGCTATTGTAAATAAAAATATAATGATTGTAAATTTCTTTTTCAGATTACTTATTATTAATGTATAGAAGAACAACTAATTTTTTCATGTTTATTTTGTGTTCCACTAGTCTGCAGAATTTATTAGTTCTAACAATTTCTTTTGTGGAATTTTTAGGGGTTTCAACGTATAAGATATTATTTGTAAACAAATATAATATTACTTCTTCCTTTCCAATTTGGATGTTATTTCTTTTTTTATCTTGCCTAATTGCTTTGGCTAGATCTTCTAATATCATGTTGAATAGAAGTGGTGAAAGTGGGCATTCTTGCCTTTTTCCTGATCTTAGAGAAAAAGCTTTCAGTCTTTCACCCATGAGTTCGATGTTATCTGTGGATTTCTATATATGGCTTTTATTATGTTGAAGTAACTTCCTTTTACTCTGAGGGTTTTTTAGTGTTTTTAACATGAAAGCGTGTTTACTTTTGTCAAACACTTTTTCTGCATCCATCGAGATGATCAGGTGTTTTTTTCCTTCATTCTGTTAATGTGGTTTATTACATTGATTCATTTTCATATATTGAAACATCCTTGCATTCCAGGAATAAATCTCACTTCAAAATGATGTATAATCCTTTCAATATGCTGCTGAATTTGGTTTGCTAATGTTTTATTGAGGATTTTTGTATCACTATTCATCAAAGATATTGACATGTAGTTTTCTTTTCTCTTAGTGCCTTTGGTTTTGATATCAGGGTAGTGCTAACACCCTAGGGTGACTTTAGAAGCATTCTCTCTTCTTCAACTTTTTGACATAGTTTGAAAAGGATTGGTGTTAGTGAATTAAAAGAAAGTCTTTGGGCGCAGGAATAAATTCAACATAAAGTAATATAAATAAATATTTTTTTAATGTGAAAATTTTTTTTCCTAAAAAAAATTAAAAATTAAGCAAGAACATCACTTATCACTTTATTTCGAAAAAGATTTTTTAACCTAATAGTAAGCATAAACAAATCATTAGAATTAAAATGACTCAAGTGTTAATTTTCTTCATTGCAAATTTTCTGACAGGAGTATATGATGCCATCATGTATGACATCTTTTACGAAAAAATGGTCATTTTTTTGTAGTATTTGAGAACACTATGAATTTTCCCAGTGGCCTCTGACAATACTCTGATATGCAAAGTTATCTTTTCAACATGTCATATCATCATCCTTACCAAATTAACAAACTCTGTCAAGTGGTAATTAATCAACTACTTTTCATATGATTCAGGTTCTCTGCCATCAACTTCCCTAACCAACCAGGAAATTCTACAACTTCTGCAAGATTAACAATTTCAGCTTACACTGTATTTGTCTCATATTGTTTAAAACATCCAAAAATCATTGATAAACTGACCCTGCCCAAACTAATGCATGGTGAATTATAAAAGATGGTCTCTGTTAAGTGGGGAGGGATTTCAGGTTGAACTTAATTTTATAAGTGGTCAATTTATGACAGTGTATTGTTCTGTTATGTATTTCACTTTTTTAAAAAGAGTGATAGGGCCGGCCCCGTGGCTCAGCGGTTATGTGCACGCGCTCCACTGCTGGCGGCCCGGGTTTGGATCCTGGGCGAGCGCCAACGCACCGGTTCTCCGGCCATGCTGAGGCCGCGTCCCACGTGCAGCGACTAGAGGGATGTGCGGCTATGACATACAACTATCTACTGGGTCTTTGGGGGAAAAATAAATAAATAAAATTATTAAAAAAAAAGGAGTGATAGTTGAGGCCACTTAGATAATCAAAAGTTGAGAAAATAAGGAACTGATATACTCTGTAAGCTTCAAATATTTTCAAGCATAAGATACAATAAGAACTAAAACTAACAAAATGGTAGAGGAGATAGAGATAAGAGGATGAAATTGCAAAACTGAATCTATGATAATATCACAATGGCTAGCGTTGCGGTGCCAAGAAGGTGGTGAAGTCAAAGAATTCGTAAAGATGATAATAAACAGACTGCAAAGAAAAAGACTAAAATTTTTATAGAGAGAATTTTACAGCGATATTACAGATAGAGAACAGGGAAGAGAAGTTCGATTAAGAGACAATCTGCTTCTTAAATTACTTCCACAGTAGAGAACAAAAAATCAATTTGCTGAAATACTTATTCCCCTCTATGACCCTATCTTTATCTGCAAAATCTCAGCCCTGGATCAATGTCACAATCCTCCTTTTCCATACTTGTGGAACAGAGCAATTAAGCTCATCTGAAACCTCAACTGCCCAGCTTGTGAAATAAGGCCGGCCATCCATTCTCACAGAGAAGCCAACTGGAGGTAGGATTTTTGCTTCTGAATTCAGCTAAACATCTTCAAAGAATTGTATCTGGCCTTCCTTATCCAGGGCTATCAGTGAAGGGCTGGCTGGCTTTCAGAGAAGAGCAATTCACAGTCAGCTGAGACATTTTTTTGCATTTTCCTGATACTTTGTGATGTTGAGCATCTTTTCATGTGTTTATTGGCCATTTTATATCTTCTTTGGAGAAATGTGTATTCAAGTCCTTTGTGCATTTTTAATTTGGTTTTTTTTTTTATTGTTGAGTTGTAGGAGTTCTTTATATATTCTAGTTATTAATCCCTTATCAGATATGTGATTTGCAAATATTTTCAGCCATTCTGTGTGTTGCCTTTTTACTTTGTTGATTTTATCTTGTGATACAGAAAACCTTTGCATTTTAATGAAGTCCAATTTGTTTTTTTGTTGTTGCTTATGTCTTTGGTGTCATATTGAAGAAATCATTGTTGGCAATGGCATTTGGACCCAATGACATGCAGCTTTTTCTCTGTGTTTTCTTCTAAAGATTTTATAGCTTCAACTGTAACATTTATATCTTTGATCCATTTTGAGTTAATTTTTAGATATCGTGTGAGATAAGGGTCCAACCTCATTCTTTTGCATGTGGGTATCCAGTTTTCCCAGCACCATTTGTTGAAAAACTTATCCTTTCTCCAATGAATAGTCTTTGCACTCTTGTCAAAAATCATTTGACCTTATATGTAAAAGTTTATTTCAGGGCTCTGTATACTACTTCGTTAGTATATTGTGTTTATTTATGCGAGTACTACACTGTTTTGATTACTTTGTAGCAAGTTTTGAAATCAGAAAGTGCGAGTTCTCCAAATTTGTTCTTCTTTTTCTAGATTGTTTTGTCTATTCAGGGTCCCTTGAGAGTCCATATGAATTTTAGGATAGATTTTTCTATTTTTGTAAAAAACATCATTGGAATTTTTACCTCCTTGTGTAAGTTGATTCTTAAGTATTTTACTCTTTCTGATGCTATTGTAAATAAAAATATAATGATTGTAAATTTCTTTTTCAGATTACTTATTATTAATGTATAGAAGAACAACTAATTTTTTCATGTTTATTTTGTGTTCCACTAGTCTGCAGAATTTATTAGTTCTAACAATTTTTTTTGTGGAATTTTTAGGGGTTTCAACGAATAAGATATTATTTGTAAACAAATATAATATTACTTCTTCCTTTCCAATTTGGATGTTATTTCTTTTTTTAGCTAGATCTTCTAATATCATGTTGAATAGAAGTGGTGAATTTATGACAGTGTATTGTTCTGTTATGTATTTCACTTTTTTAAAAAGAGTGATAGGGCCGGCCCCGTGGCTCAGCGGTTAAGTGCGCGCGCTCCACTGCTGGCGGCCCGGGTTTGGATCCTGGGCGCGCGCCAACGCACCGCTTCTCCGGCCATGCTGAGGCCGCGTCCCACGTGCAGCGACTAGAGGGATGTGCGGCTATGACATACAACTATCTACTGGGTCTTTGGGGGGAAAAATAAATAAATAAAATTATAAAAAAAAAAAGAGTGATAGTTGAGGCCACTTAGATAATCAAAAGTTGAGAAAATAAGGAACTGATATACTCTGTAAGCTTCAAATATTTTCAAGCATAAGATACAATAAGAACTAAAACTAACAAAATGGTAGAGGAGATAGGGATAAGAGGATGAAATTGCAAAACTGAATCTATGATAATATCACAATGGCTAGCGTTGTGGTGCCAAGAAGGTGGTGAAGTCAAAGAATTCGTAAAGATGATAATAAACAGACTGCAAAGAAAAAGACTAAAATTTTTATAGAGAGAATTTTACAGCGATATTACAGATAGAGAACAGGGAAGAGAAGTTCGATTAAGAGACAATCTGCTTCTTAAATTACTTCCACAGTAGAGAACAAAAAATCAATTAGCTGAAATACTTATTCCCCTCTATGACCCTATCTTTATCTGCAAAATCTCAGCCCTGGATCAATTTCACAATCCTCCTTTTCCATACTTGGGGAACAGAGCAATTAAGCTCATCTGAAACCTCAACTGCCCAGCCTGTGAAATAAGGCCGGCCATCCATTCTCACAGAGAAGCCAACTGGAGGTAGGATTTTTGCTTCTGAATTCAGCTAAACATCTTCAAAGAATTGTATCTGGCCTTCCTTATCCAGGGCTATCAGTGAAGGGCTGGCTGGCTTTCAGAGAAGAGCAATTCACAGTCAGCTGAGACATTTTCTGGTGAGCTCTCCAGAGAAAGCTGCGGGGCTTGACAGTAAGAGTTGATTTCTATACAGGTTATAATTTTTATTTATTCAGAGATTAATAAAGAAATTTACATGGTAAGTATTACTTGTTATCAAGAACCAATATTGTCTATTCTCTGGTCAGTTATGCAAAATCCTCCTCTCAGGGTCCACCCATGGACAAAGCCCAGATTTAATCTCCAACTGTCTGCCAGGCACTCTGTGGTCCGTGGGAAGCCCTCAAGTTGGCAGCCTCTTCCCTTGTGTCCTGTGCTGGTGTTTAATCTTCCATCTCTTCAGGGTGCAACTAGACAGAGGCCTATCAGATCCTCAAGGGACTTGACATTGGAGAAATGTACTTTTCATTATCTTTAGATTTCTACACTTTTCAAAAAGACTTTCAGCATTTCCAGTAATTGTGCAGCAGTTTACCCAACACTAAGGTTCTCACTATTGAAAATTAAAATAAATAAATTTTGTAAAGCAAAAAAATGATCTTTGCAATTTTGTACAGAATCTATGTAATGGGTGCATCCTTATAAATGGAGGAAAGATAACAAATTTAACTATTTTGGTTAGTTAACACAGTAAGTAATATACTTTATATATTATCAATTTTGAGATTATTTGTATTTAAAAATACTGCTTCAAACCCCTAAATCATTGTAAGTGGTAGAGTCTGCCATCTGCTTTGGCTGAACAGTTATATACAACAAGTCAGCCAAAATTCCTCCATTCCTGTATAATCTTATATATGGGTGGTAATGGTTAGTTCTTATAGATTGTTCGAACACGTGCATATCACAAAACACAAGTGGCCATTAAAAATTAAAATATTCACCAAATACAAGGTTATCTGATTCCCAGAAAAAGAAAATATTACTGTAACATTAAGGCTAAAACTGTCAAAAAGGAAGCCAAGATACACTCAAGTCAAGCTTTTGCTGAAAAGTTAATTGTCTCATCTTTGAAAATTTATCATGTTTATTATGTAAGCAAGATACTTTCAGAGCTTAGAATATAGAAAGTCATTATTGGTAAGTCAACATTGTGATCATTTATTTTGTAAATGTTAATGTGAGAGATGTAATTCATTTTCTACTATATTAGGATTATCAAGTTCCGCTAAATCTAAGGCCACGTTACTGGCAAGTTGGGATACCTCTAGACATCTGAAAAATATGAGTCCTACACAGAAGCTTATACATTCTCTATTCATCAGGTTCTAAATTCTAAAACCTTCTAAGGTTTTGGAACAAACCAATGGCATTCCAAATTGACAGTAGGGCATACATGATCCTATAGGAAGAGAAATTCAGATTTTGTTTTTTTTTAAATTTTATTTATTTATTCATTTTTCCCCCAAAGCCCAAGTAGATAGTTGTATATCATAGCTGCACATCCTTCCAGTTGCTGCATGTGGGAAGCAGCATCAGCATGGCCGGACACGTGGTGTGTCGGTGTGCACCTGGGATCAGAACCTGGGCCACCAGCAGCAGAACACGTGCACTTAACTGCTAAGACACGGGGCCGGCCCAAAAATCCAGATTTTAAATAGAGGAGCTTGTGCACAAAAATAAAGTACGTATTCAAGTCTGAAAGGGGATTTCAAGAAGGAAGGGACCCTCAGAACATGTGGTAAGTGGTAAATAACTTACCAAGGGCTCTCTAAAGGAGAACATATTGTGAACAAAACAGCTTCACAGGCAGAGAGCTAAAATGGCATCTCTGGAACCCTTAAAATGAAACAGACGCTCAACTATTTTTCCCTAAAACTTAAAATGCGTCTTATCCTCCAAACAAATACCACCTCCCTGCCTTGCGGCTTACCTGGGCATGGTGACGTGTTGGAATCATTTCTTTAATTCCCTGGCTCTTAAACTTGATGGGCACCAGAAGCACTGGGAGGCCTTGTTGAAACCCAGATTGCCAGGCCCCACCCCAGAGTTTCCAGTTCAGCAGGTCTGCAGCAGCACCTGAGAATTTGCATTTCTACCCAGTTCCCAGGTGATGCTAATGCTGCTGGTCCAGGGACCCCACTTTGAGAACCACAGCCTAACTTACACCCTATATATGGTTACCAAATCCATTATTTCATCCTTTGGTTGCTACTTTTCATTTATCACATCAACACCTTAGCTCTGAATCTCCTCACCTAGTAATGGGAATACTTGGAGAGTTTCACAGCTGGTTCTCCTTTCCAGCTCAGTTCTCCCTCTTCCTCTCAATACTACATTCTCTTGCCAGGTAATTGTTCCTTAAACATCAGTTCATCATAGTTCTTCCTTGCTCAAAAACTCATGGCTACGGGCCAGCCCCGTGGCGTAGCAGTTAAGTGCTCACGCTCTGCTGCTGGCAGCCCAGGTTCGGATCCCAGGTGCACACCAATGCACCACTTGTCAGGCCATGCTGTGGCGGCGTCCCATATAAAATGGAGGAAGATAGGCACAGATGTTAACCCAGGGTCAGTCTTCCTCAGTAAAAAGAGGAGGATTGGCCATAGATGTTAGCTCAGGGCTGATCTTCCTAACCAAAAAAAGAAAAAATTCATGGCTCTTATGGTGAGCACAAGACATTTTAAATTCTCTACTTGGCTCATAAGGTCTTTAATAGCCTTACTTGAATAGTAAAATGTGGACACCCTGTTCCCTACCTATCTACTATAAAGGAGTATGTGAGGATTACATAAGATACGGTCAGTTTTCATTATGCACAGTGTGACATTCTATAAATTCACTGTGAACACTGAATCAGTGAATATGCTCCTACGGGAACACTGCTCCTACGGGAAATGCAGGGTTAGGTTCCTGCAAGCTTTAGTCACATTTTCTTCAACTGATCAATACATAACTTTGTTTTCTGTGTTTCTCTTTAAAGTCACCTTATTTAATATATATTGTTGATATATTAACATTGAACTCACACCAACAGCACTGTAACTCGTGACTGAAAGAAGCTTGTCTAACACACATACTTTCTCTGTAAAGGCACGTCACAGCCTCTTGCTCTGAGGAACACCAGGCAGCATTGCAGCACTACACATGGGGGACATATTAAACAGCAAAGTCACCAACACAACGCACAAAAAGATAAGAAATGGGGCACTAAATAGACTGCAAGAAGGACACTTGTTTACAGTATGGGCTGAAACAAGAGGGCAGAGCGTCACCTTGTTCCCCTCAGCTGGGACATGCACGTCGAGTGAATCAAATTTTTCAACACATTGTGCATATCTACAAATGGACATGAAAGCCCTGAGAGTGTTGATTTGGGGGCTGCCAGTTCATTTTAGCTAATGGGCAAGTGTGCAAACCCGGAATCCACAAATAATGAGGATCAACTATATTATGAAAGCATCTTTTCAAAACCAGAGTATTGCTCAGAAATAAGAGCAATTATGATAACATAACAGCTAACATTTAAGTGCCTACTATGTGCCAGGAGCTCTTCTAAGCACTTTATATTAGTTAATGCATTTCAATCTCACTAAAACCCTATGAGACAGGAGTTAGCAGTAGCCCCATTTTATAGATGAGGAAACTAACGCTCAGAGAGTAAATATTTTGCACAGATTCCCCAGTTAAAAGTGGAATAACTGGGATTGGTGCCCAGACAAACTAGTCCAAAGCCCACAACCTCAACTACTATGGTAGGAATGTGAGCGAATTTTCTACCACTCCCCAAAAAGCCCCTTCTGCTCCACCAAGTGTGGTCTCCCACATACTTATTCACTCATCAAACATTTTCTGAGTGCCCCAAATGTGTCAGGTACTGTGTTTAGATACTGGAGGGACAAATAGAATGTCAATGCAAATAATCTATAACCAATATATAAATCAAAATTGGGTTGAGTTTATTATGAGCCAACCTTTGAGAACCATATAGCCCAGGGGAGTCCTTTCATGAAGAATGGGAGCACTCCAAAGAAGTGGGGTGTACAGAGTGCTTATATACCATCAAAGAGCATGTACCACATGTGATTGCAATGTCTCTTTTACAATAGCCACGACATTGACCTGTTGGCACGTTGATTGATGGACACAGTGGGTATCAGGTCTGCTGTCTCCATGGGCGTGGCTGTTGTCTCAAGTTGGGTGGTCACAAGATGAGCACAGCAATCAAATCCTAGCCTAGGGAGAAATGCTTATCCTTAAGGAAATGCCAATGTGGGGGAAGTTGCATTTACATCTTAAGGGCATTGTTCTTGTCTTTGGGACATGTTAATTGCTTAAAGTGGGTATATAATGGATGAACAGAGGCTACAGGCCCCTTTTGGAAAAAAAAAATGGTCAAGCCCAAATAGTTTTACACCAAATTGTTTCCTCATGTGCTCCAATATATCCTATCACTGGCCATTTATTTATCATTTTCCCCCTTTTGATGTATAATCTTTCAACAGAAAGCATTGATGATCAAAATATTGTCCCTCAGAGCCAGGGTGGTTCCTGCATGCCCTGGGTCTATCAGGTCCCTCAGTGCCAGGCTTTTATCTCATCTATTTGCCCAGTTGTTCACGTTGGGTGGAATTAGTTGGATATTGTGGACAAGCAAAGAGGTATATATATATATATATGTATATATATATATATATATATATATATATATATATAAACAGAGGAAGCATTTCATGGGTTTTGGATTAATTTTAGGTTGTTGCACAAACATTGTATATGCACTTTTTTAAATATTTTTTATATTTTATAGTATATTTATTTTTATTTTATATTAAAAAATATATTTTTAAATATATATAGCCCCTTATGTTACATTGTGCACAATTATATAATAAGTATGGTAACAATGATAATAATTAAACATTTTTTTAAAAGATTAGTTTAAAATGGACAATATCCAGAAAAGGATATTTGTCCAGGGTTATAAGATTGATTGGCCATCTCAAGTCACTGAGCCACCATTACTCTAGTTTGCATGCCAGTCTTACAACACTAAGTAAAGAAAAAAATAATCAGTTTGAATATTATGATTAGTACAAGAATTCCAAGAAGTAATAGAAATAGGAATTGCAATCCAGTTCAAAAAAGGGAACCAATACCAGGAGGGAGCCAACCAAACAAATCAAGGCTGGGTATAGGATCGCTTAAAGCATTCACCTGTTTTTTCATGTGCTTTAGTAGAGATGACACATTGGAAGACTCGTCAGGTATAAACACACAGCATTCAGTTTGAATGATCGCACGTGTACCACCTTGGGTTGCTGTAAGAATATCTAAGGCCATTCTATTTTGAAGGACGGCTTTTCTCGTTAAAGACATTTCAGTATTTAAGAAAGCTATTCTTGCCTGACTATAGTTAACGGCTTGTTGAGTAAATTTTGTCAGAGCCTCTATATGTGATATGACGTCTTCCAGCCCCAAGGAAGGAGCAAATATAGCTGCTAGGTGGTCATACCAGTGGAACACTGAACGAGCCCATCTGGCCTTAAGGAAAGGCAGATTAGCCACAGATATTAGCTCTGGTCGAATCTTTCCCTGTATCCAAGAGAAGCCAAGAGTGCAGCGCCCTAGCCATCCTGGTGGCAGCCAAGGCTAGAGATTTGTTCCACATAACCATTGAGTTCCATTAGGAGCCATCCAATAGATGCCTGGTCTTCGAGACCAGTCTGTTCCAAACCAATCACTTTTTTTATGTATAATAGTATTCTGACATTACTCGGGGGATATCCAACCCATCTTTAGAGTGTAATTTGGTAGATTTTGTTTGGAATGATTTCTCTGTTCCCAACATAAAGGTGCTGGTATGTTTAAAGATCCATGGCTAGGAGTAAGCCAAACATACCCATCCAAATTTGTGTGAAACCTTCCATAGTTTTTACTGTAATGTCTGGTTTCTTTTGTTTATCTGCAATTTGTTCGGATAATTGGATGGTTTGAGTAACAGAAAAAGAATAACCGTGTCCTGTATTATTAATAGTATGGGCTATTGACCATGTTTCAGGATCATAATTAGTAATATCAGATGAACTGTGAACATTAGAACTAGATCTTTCTATCACAATAAATTGCTTTAGAGCTTTCCAATCTGTGCCTTGAAAGGAAAAGACCCACCAAGGCAACCCAGAGGTGTTAGAAAGCGGAAGTTGGCCACATAGCCAACAATTGGACTGATTTTTGTGAGTAGCAAAGAAATGTGCCCATTGCAGAAAAACATTGCCATCAGAGGTCCATTCAGATGTAGACTGGAAAAACAAAGCATTAGGGAAACCTTGAATGGCATTTTTTTTTTGTAATCAACAAAAGGTTTTGTAATTAGGTTCTGATCTATCTTATAAAGTTGAAGGGTAAAGCATTGGTGTAGGAAAATGGTAAGGCAATCTAGAAATTGATTATTTTAGCAATTACATAAAGCTTAAACACTACAAGGGTTTAAATGAGGAGATATAAGGTTAGGAATACGGGCCTGGTCCAGAGTCTCGGGACAGCTGTCTTCAACAGATGTCATCTTCTTCTCATCATGGTTTGGAGATATTAGTCTTGGTCAGTCGAAGTTGGGTGTCAGAGACTGGAGTTGAAGTCCATTCAGGAGGAGAAGACTATGTTAAATGAGAAATGTGAATCCATGAGTCTACGCCTTTTAATTTTGCAGCACATGGATTGGTTAAAAGCACCTGACATGGTCCTTTTCAACGGGGCTGTAAAGAGTCCTTTATCAGGTGTCTTTTCCAATAAAGAAAATCTCCAGGTTGTAATCCATGATCCTTAAGGTCTTCGTCTCCCGGGAGCTTACTGTGAAAAGAATTAGCTACCAGTTTCTCATTTCTTTTAAGACCCTCAATGAGACCTTGACAATAATGTAAAATATCTCCTTTAAGTAAAGTTGGTTCATACATTTCTTCATCTAATTGCATAGGTCGTCCAGTTATTATTTCGAAAGGAGACAGTCGATATTTACCAAATGATGTAGATCTAAGACTGAGGAGCACTAACGGAAGACCTTTTGGCCATGAGAGATTAAATGCTTCTGAAAGCTTTGCCAATTGAAGTTTGATCCTGCTATTAGTTCTTTCCACCAATCCTGAGGATTGGGGATGGTAAACACAGTGGAAATGCTGCATTATTGGCCAAATATTACAAATAGATTTAATTATTTGTCCGGTGAAATGAGTTCCCTTGTCACTATGTAACTCGGTAGGAATTCCTCAAGCAGGAATTATTATCTCTAATAGTAATTTACCTACTGTTAGAGCCGTTGCTCTTCTGCAAGGAAGGGCCTCAACCCAATGTGAGAACATACAGATCATTACCAAGATGTATTTATATCCTTGAGGTGGTGGCATTTAGACAAAGTCCAATTGCCATACCTCAAAGGGTCCCTTAGGAAGGGGAAAGTGACCTTGTGACCCATGAAGTGGTTTCCCTGGATTCTACTTTGGGCATATAACACAACGAATATAAGTTGTATGGGCCACTGTGGGAGAAAGTTTCCAAAAGTATTGTTTTCCCCATAAAATCATCTTTTCAGGTGCCCAGTGGGTTAGTTGGTGTATATGTTGGAGCAGGGGCAATTGTGCTCCAACAGGTACTATGGGTTTCCTATTGGGCCCAAACCACATCTGTGAGGGGGGTCTAAAATTCCCCCTTTTGACTGCCATATCTGTTTTTCTTCTTCCGTGGCCACTTCTTGGGCCTGTAGAAGGAAGTCTTTTCCTGGGTTAGCAGAGTTACTAGGAAGCAGCAGGCATTCTCGAGGCTGGGTAGGGCAAGACTTCAAGGCTGCTTGTTTAGCAGCTGCACCAGCAAGCCGTTTTCCTTTAGCTTCCAAAGTATCAGATTTGGAATGCCCTAGTATTTTAATAATCGCTAGTTGTCTCGGCAGCTGTATAGAATGTAATAATTCTGCAACCTGTTTCTCCGTCTTTATAGGCTGATCTGAAGAGGTTAAAAACCCTCGTTGTTTCCACAGCATTCCAAAGTCATGTGCTACTCCGAAAGCATAACGGCTGTCAGTGTCGATATTTGCTACCTGGTCTCTGGCCAATTGACAAGCTCGAGTTAAAGCAATTGACTCGCCTTGCTGTGCTGACTTTATCTCTGGTAAATTACGTCTACTGAGGACGTTACTGCATATCCAGCCCGATAACACCCTTGTTCATCCTTTGAGTAAGATCCATCTGTAAACCAAATTAGATCAGCATTATCAATGGGAGTTTCTTGCAAATCATTCCTAGGAGTAAGTAGGTAATTAGTTAATAAATGTAGTCATGGGCGTCTTCTTCTTGTGATGCTGGAAGTAAAGTTGCAGGGTTAAGATTATTACACCGGGCTAAGGTAATATTAGGAGCAGAGAGCAACAGAGCTTCATAGGAGGCTAGTCAGCTGACAGAGTAATGCTGAGTGTGATGAGATTTTAGGAGAGATCAATATCCGAAGAGGATGATGACCATAATTCTCTAGGCACTTGTAATAACAGGTCATCAATTTTCTCTTTTATTTGAGTCATTGATTTCACAATCATCAACCTTTCAGCAATTACAGTCTGGTCAGCATCCCGATTTTCTGAATCTAGAATCATTTTGCCCTTTCGTGAAAAGGCAATATGGACGTTGTATGGTTCTAGAAGATCTCGTCCAATCAAATGAATTGGAGCACATTTAACCAGGAGAAACACATTTTTACTGTGATGGTTCTTAATTGAAAAATTATTGGTTCTGATTTAAAAACCTACATTGGAAAATTCGAAACCTCTACCATTTCAACTGCCCGTTTACTCCGAGGGAGAGGGCAATGAATAAGGGTAGGGTTGAGGACAGATAAGGTAGCCCCGGTATCTACAAGGACCTTTAAAGTTTCTCCTCCATTATTTATCTAATTTCCCCTAAGGCATTTGTGAGGAGGAGGGGAAATGCCCTCTCGTAATCCTTGGAGCAGCCCTATTCCTGTGTTTTGTTGTCACCCCCTAAATCCCATTTGAGTTTATGGCAGTCTTGTTTGAAATGACCGGGATTTTTGCAATAGTAACAAATACGGTGATTTCGTTTCTGGTCAGATTTTAAAAGGATGGCGTTTGTTGGGCCACTAAGCTGTTGTAGCTGTATACTCATAACCTCAGTGGCCTTTTTTTTTTGCTGGAGGGTTTTAAAGATTTTATTTATTTATTTTTTCCCTCCAAAGCCCCAGTAGATAGTTTATGTCATAGCTGCACATCCTTCCAGTTGCTGTATGTGGGATGCATCCCCAGCATGTTCCGGAGAAGTGGTGCGCGCCTGGGATCCGAACCCGGGCTGCCAGCAGCGGGGCGCGTGCCCTTAACCTCTAAGCCACGGGGCCGGCCCTCTGGAGGGTTTTAGATAGTTTATCTGTAATAGTGACAAGAGCACTAGAGTGCATTAAAGTCCAATCCAGTTCATGTCTCTTAACTAATTTTGCTAATTCCTCATCTAATCCTTCCAAGGAAATTGAATTGAGAATTGAATCATTTTAATGATCCTCAAAACATTCGGGAGCCGCCCAGAGTGCTGTTTGAAGGCTCTCTCAAGCCTTTCGAAATAATCAAAGATAGAGTCCTCGGGTCTGTGCTTACATTGATGGACTTTAGCCCACTCTATCCTCCTGGGAAAAACTACTGGACTGGCTTTGTGTAAGTTTCGAGCAATATTCCTACACTCCTTAAGGCGGTGAGCCTCATGCTTATGGAAATCCTCCAGGGGGTCTCTCCAATCTGCCTCTTTTATCCATTCATTTGCTTTGTTCTCAGACACCAGCAAATGCACATGCTGATATAAATCTGAATATCCTGTGCATATGTTCTAACAATAAAATCAAATTCTTGAGCAAACTCTAAAGGATCTTGCAAAGGGCCTGGGAAGTCCTTCGTCAAATTCTTAAATTCAGTTCTAGTCCAAGGAGTATACACAAGAGCAGGCTCACCTCACCCAGTAACAGTTTTCTCCTTAAAGGCAGCCACTATAACTTTAGGACTTTCAGTATCTGCTCCCTGAGAGTTACTTCTTGTTTTCTCTAGGGGTGGAGGAGGAGGGGAAGGTGAAGGAGGAGGAGGAGGTGAAGGAGGAGGAGAAGGTGACGGAGGAGGAGTAGGTGAGGGAGGAGGAGGAGAG
Organism: Diceros bicornis minor; assembly: GCF_020826845.1. Taxonomy (NCBI): domain Eukaryota; kingdom Metazoa; phylum Chordata; class Mammalia; order Perissodactyla; family Rhinocerotidae; genus Diceros; species Diceros bicornis. The sequence continues at coordinate 1,693,504 of NC_080763.1, read as the reverse complement.
GAAGGAGGAGGAGGTGTGGGAGGAGAGAGAGGAGGAGGAGGTGAGGGAGGAGGAGGTGAGGGAGGAGGAGGAGGTGAGGGAGGAGGAGGAGGTGAGGGAGGAGGAGGAGGTGAGGGAGGAGGAGGTGAAGTGGATAGGTCAGGGTACGGAAGCTCAGAAAGGAAAGGATACACGGGTGCTGAGGGAGAAGGAGATGAGCTCTGAGGTGCTGAAAGCAGCGGTGGTGGAGGAGGTAGAGGAGGTGAAGGGGGTGGACAGCTTCTGACTTCTTATCTCTCTTTAATTCAGAAATATTCTCAGTCAGTTTATGGTTAGTCTCCTGTAAAGAGGTCATTTTATCATTATTACACTTTGAAGCCTCTAAATGCCAATCATAATAATCTTCCTCTTCTTTTGTTTTGGTTTTATCGCCGGCTTTTTCAACATGGGCGTGCAAATACAGTAGTTTTCAGAGGTCAAACGTTCCCCATTTTGGCCATTTACGACCTAAGTCATCCTTAGTTAACCTTTCCCATTTAGTTAAATACTTGCAAGCATTGTTTCCGTCTGCAGTATACGTGAAACCAGCGGGAGTCCCCGTCGGGGGTTGTCCATCTGGAAGCCGGTAGGCTTTTGAAGCACGGTTTCCCATTTTTAGTTCTGTTTGTTCGTTTGTTTTTTCTAAAGTCTGAACAACTTCTCGAACTGTGTAGTGGGTCACAAGTGTGCTGCTTTGAGTGTTATTCCCTAAAGGAATGTCGTAATCACTGTCTTATTTGTCTAGGTTTCTCCCGCTGGCAGTCTAGGACCACTGTGGCGGTTCGGAGCTTGGGTGACCAACACTCATGTGTGCATCCCCGGACGAAGCTATAATTAATTAACGTGAATGATAATGGAATGCCTTATAGGACGGCTACACATCGTGAGGTTCACCTCTGACACGCCTACTGAGGTTTTTCAGTCACCTGTAAAACGCCTTTTCAGCCGGGAGGAGCCATGTCTCTTTTCTTCATAGCTGAACAAGATCAGACTCTCATTTCTCTATCAAGCAGTTTTGTTCAGACCTTATAAACATAATTCTTTCCAATTTTAAAGCCAAATTAAAAGGACAACCAACCCAGTTTACTCCAAGCTTCCCCTAAAGTTCCTTGGCCTGGGAAATTCCCCCTAGGTTTTTCTCCACCTAGGAAATGTACTGGTACCCTTCAAAGCCTCTAGTCTTAATATCTTAAAACAGCTCAAATAAACTCTTGGACTATCAACTTAAAATAAAGAGGTCCAGGATTCAGGAGAACTCACCAGGGTCACCTGAAGAATGCAGTGATCTGGGTGGGGCTCAAAGTGCCCCTGCGGTACCAACTGTCGGTTCAGTGTAGATTCCAGGTGGTATCCAGTGGGTTTCTCTGAGATTCTGCCGCAATTACACCAAGAAATGTCGATGCAAATAACCCATAACCAATCTATAAATCAAAATCGGGATGAGTTTCTTACGAGCCAACCTTTGAAGACCATATAGCCCGGGAGAGTCCTTTCATGAAGAAATGGAGCACTCTGAAGAAGTGAGGTGTACACAGTGGTTATATACTATCAAAGAGCATGTATCACATGTGATTGCAATGTCCCTTTTACAATAGCCGCGACATTGACCTGTCAGCACCTCAATTGATGGACACAGTGGGTATCAGGTCTGCTGTCTCCATGGCCGTGGCTGTTGTCTCAAGTTGGGTGGTCACAGGATGAACACAGCAATCAAATCCTAACCTAGGGAGAAATGCTTATCCTTAAGGAAATGCCAATGTGGGGGAAGTTGCATTTACATCTTAAGGGCATTGTTCTTGTCTTTGGGACATGTTAATTGCTTAAAGTGGATGTACAATGGATGAACAGAGGCTACAGGCCCCTTTTGGAAAAAAGTTATAAAAAAATAGGTCAGGCCAAATTAGGTTTACACCAAATGGCTTCCTCATATGCTCCAATGTATCCCACTGTATGCCATTTATTTATCAAGAAGAAGGATAGTCTCAGCTTGAAGGAGCTCACTGTCTATGAGACATGAATAAAACAACAGTTATGGAAAAGCAGATAAGTACAGGGTCCCAGAATGGGGACATCAAAAGGAGTCTCTAGATGGAGACCTCTCAGGAAAAGTGTCCAAGAGGAAGGAACATTTGATATGAGTTTAGATTAAGAAATAGGAATTAAGTTGATTAAACAAGGGGTAGGAGTGCAGTAGACACACATAAAAAAGGCAGATATAAAGGATGCTAAAGCTTTCAGAATATGGGGATATTTTTAAGGCTGGAACAAAGCGAACATGTAGGAAACAGTGGGTGATGAGGCTAAAGATGAGGACAGCAAGGGAAAGCCTGTGTGTCCAGCTCAGGAGTCTGAATGTTCTCTCCAATGCTCTGAGCAGTCATTGAAATAGTATAAGCAGATGTCACATTTAAACAAATTTAGATTCTAGAAGGTAACTCTGGAGGCATTGTGGAGGAAAGATTAGCAGAAATTAAGACTAGAAGTAAAGGGTCCTGTTGGGAGATTAGGCAGTGATCCAGATAAGATAGGCCTTGGCTTAGGCGTGGGGTCTGCAGGTGGAGGAGGCCAGGAGGTGGGAAGCAGTGCTGGGCTCCTGAAGGAGGAAACTGAGCTCCCTCTCAGTCACGGGAAGACTGTGCCTGTCATGGCCTCCCCACCCCCATGCCCAAATGCCATGTTCCTTTCTACGTCTGTACCTTTCCCCTCTTCCCCCATCTGATATCCTCACACTTTCTTCCCTCCACCTGCCCAAAAGTGGTCCCTTTGAGGACTTGATGTAGTCCACCTCTCCTAAGAAGCTGTCCTTAATTACAATTTCTCGATAACATTCCCATTTTTTTTAGGTTCTCTAATACAACATACACTAAATACCTTGGCAGAATCAAGTGACATCTTGCAAGCCATGTCATGTATGTGGAGGAGCTTGGAACCTTATAATTCTTTGTATTTCCTTCAATACCTACCACAAATACCTTGCACATATAGGTCATGCCTTTAGATTAGCTGCTTGAACCATTTGTCTTTCTCCACAGGTCAACAGTGTTGACCAGAACAAATGAATTTTACACCTTCTCAAACTCAATAGAGCCAAGATGGAACTTCATTCCCCCCGCAAGCCTTACTGCCCTAGAGAAAAGCAAAAACAACTTGTGACATCTAATTCTTTCTCCACATTCTGATCTCAAATTGCAACTGTTTTCCAGATGCTAACTGGTTTTCATTCTTAAAACTGACAGAAAATTTTCTCATTATTTCCTTTTCTTTCTTTTTTTGTGAGGAAGATCAGCCCTGAGCTAACTTCTGATGCCAACATTCCTCTTTTTGCTGAGGGAGAATGGCCCTGGATTAACATCTGTGCCCATCTCCCTCTAACTTATATGGGATGTTACCACAGCATGGTTTGACAAGCGGTATGTCGATGCGCACCAGGATCCGAACCTGTGAACCGGGGCTGTCACAGTGGAGCACGGGCACTTAACCGCTGTGCCACAGGGCTGGCCCCTCTCTTTATTTCTAAAGCTGAAATGTCTCAATCGTTCTCTGGGCTAGTTGGAGTTTCCATAAAATGAAAATGTACATTCCAGAAAAATGCTTAACTTTCCAGAATAATCCATAATATATTATGGTAAACACCTTGGCAAAATGTCACTGATTTTCAATGTCAGTGCCTCCACAAGGGTATACTTGCATTGTCTCCCCTCCCAACCACCTCTCACTGTGCCCCTCCCCAGGCTCATGGGCTCAAAGTGTTTACTGAGCACTAAGAATTGTCAGAGTCTGAGGGAGACTTCAAGGATGACTCAGCCATGTTTTCTGACCCCAACCATCTCTCTCCATCTCTTCTTTAACCTCTATTTTTCTTATTTTGGTTTCTACTTTAGTTGTTTACTTGTCTTGTGAATTGTTGTTTTGTGGTTTATAATTACCATGTAAATTCATATTACTTTTTGCCTTAGAGTTTAGAAAGAACTTACATTAAACAAGGTTTTCTCCCAGCCCTTTGATGTGTCTAATACCTTCCAATGCAATTCAAGTGGCTTCTTGTTTTTACGTCTCCATAATTATCCCTTCAGAATTATGTTCACCCCACACTTTTGATCTGACCAATGTTGCTTTACTCTTTAAATTTTTCTATGCTGAGACACGTGAAGAATCCCTCAAGCACCATCAACTAGGCTACCCCACATTCCTCACATTTGTTTCCTTGATTTGTTCTTAAATAAAGATGTTTCTCTTTTTTTGTGAGGAAGATCAGCCCTGAGCTAACATCCATGCTAATCCTCCTCTTTTTTTTTGCTGAGGAAGACCAGATCTGAGCTAACATCTATTGCCAATCCTCCTCCTTTTTTTTCCCCCAAAGCCCCACTAGATAGTTGTATGTCATAGTTGCACGTCCTTCTAGGTGCTGTATGTGGGATGCAGCCTCAGCATGGCCAGAGAAGCGGTACGTCAGTGCGCGCCCGAGATTAGAACTCAGGCTGCCAGTAGTGCAACGTGCACACTTAACCGCTAAGCCACAAGGCCGGCCAAAGGTATTTCTGAAACTAATAATAAATTGTACCAAGTGGTCATTGTATAAAAAGCACTATCACAGATACCTTATAGAGAACAAATGGAAAAGAATATTCAATTCCTCAGATAGTTTTACAATCAAATGAGACATTGAGGGGACCAGGGGGCACTGATCAGAGCAGGATCCTAAGAGAAGAGTTTTAAGTCAATTTCAAAAGAGGTTCAAACTGGAATGAGATAGTATTTTACCAGTTAGCTGAAATCATAAACATTTTCCTGACCTTTGAGAGTTTATTTGCATATAAACTGTACATGTGGGGTAAGAGAAGGCTGATATTGTTTAATTTCTTTTTATTATTCAGCACTTTGTAATAGATGTGGCTATTCACAATTAATAAATATCATAATGTGGAGAGACCCAACTTTCAACTGCTTGATATTATCAATTCTTACACAAAGCTAGAGTTTTAAAGATCAAATTTCATTCTAGTTACCTGTCAACTAATCTATTTATATCGGAAAGTTGCTGAGTTTTAGGAAAATACTTCAAAACACAAATTTTATATGTAATTTCAAAAGCAAAAAATTAGTTAAAAACTGGGTGATAATCCGTTTTGCTACCATATATTAATCTTTAACATGGGAGCAAACATTTTTAGAGAATATAATTGACATTTGCCTGTTTGTATATTGTAGAATGTTAAAGGAGTTACAGTTTTAATAGTATTTCAAATACCAGAGAATAAAAAACAGAATTGTTTCAGTTTTATGAAATAGTTTCTTAGACATAGCAGATTTTCACAGCATATTACTTGAAAATAAAATAATCAGTTAGTGAGGTTTAAGCAATGTGGTTTTATTTTAAACTTGCTCATTCCATAGGAGCATCAATAAAAGCGCTTCAGGTGTAGCTGACTCTCTTTCCCTCCATATGAGCACCAGCTGCGTTTGCTTTAAGCATCAGACTCTCGGGCAGCACCATAGGCCTCAACTCCATTTAGTTGAGAAAAGGCTTTATGAGTCGTGTGTTTTTTCTAGGGGTATGGATCTCCCAGACTTATTAACTAGAGGGTGAGAGTAAGAGTCAGAACGCATTCAATAAACTCCAGTGTGCTCAGGTGAGAGGGTAAGTACCTGAACTCACATCTGAAGAAGAACTTAGAGGATGCTTTCTGACTCTGCTTCATGCCTCTGACTAAGCAGTCCTGGACATCCCTGTTACGGCCACAGAATAACACAGGCAGCTTTGATGGACCAGAAATCCTCCTATGTCCATCATTTGTACAGAGCAAACTGGCTTAAGACCTCTTGTTTCCTGCTGCAGTGGTAATTTACAGACATACAGAACTGCCATCTAGTGACTAAGAAGAAAACAGCAAGGTGCTTTACATGGAAAATGAAATTGTAAGTGTTTTAAAAAAGAACAGTGAAGCACTAAAGTTGGTAAAGTTGACACAATGTGGCACAACAAAGTTATAATAAAACTGAAAAATGTGTAGGAGAAGTAATCAGTTGTTCTCTATGCCTCTAAAATATGACTTGACATTTGACTCATAAATAGTATAGTTTAAATATAATAGGATAACTTTGGAAGTAAACTTCTCATCTCATCTCATCCAATGATGTTGGCAGGAGCTGGTATTAAATAGCCAAATGGTGAGTACCCATGTTGAAGTACCATTTTTATCACAGTGAAGAAAATAGAGGCATAAAACCCAACAGACTGATGTTCAGATCTTCCCTCTACCCTTGATCAATTTTGTAAACATGGTCTTTTTTATTTTTTTTTGTGAGGAAGATCAGCCCTGTGCTAACTTCTGCCAATCCTCATCTTTTTTTGCTGAGAAAGACCGACCCTGGGCTAGCATCCGTGCCCATCTTCCTCCACTTTATACGGGACGCCGCCACAGCATATCTGGCCAAGCAGTGCATTGGCGCGCGCCCAGGATCAGAACTGGTGAACCCCAGTCTGACGCAGCAGAGTGCGTGTGCTTAACTGCTTGCGCCACAGGGCAGGCCCCTAAACATGGTTTTGTTTATCAGTTAAATATGAATTATAATAGTTACTTTAAAGGATTACTGTAAGAATTGCATGAGGTAATATATATCACTCCACAACCGGTGTGGAGTGATAGTTAATTCTCCTGCCCTGTCTCTCTTCTATGAAACATACACAAATCATCTAAGGAGAGAACTCGTCTATACAATAAACTTATGACAAAGAGTCAATGGCTCCAGAAGTAAGGGCCACCATTGTTGAGGGCTTAACCTCAACTGCTTCCAAATACTCTTAACTCTCAATTAATTTTATGTGCTTTCGGTCTTCCAGACACTTCACTGGCTACAAGGAAAGCAGAAGGTGTGAAATTTAAATTGATCTATTTCAACCTTGATTGGCCAAGCTGTAACATCAGGTGTTTTAAATCACCTAGTTCATCAGGTTTTCTGCTTATTACTATGTATTTTACCATGGTTCACGGCCTGAGAAAAATAGAAATTCATTATAATTTTACTCACATGAATATATATCTTAACTATTACAGCTGGAATCTTAATATATAGAGCAATGTTGTACATGTTTTGTCCTTGTTGATAGTACAGAATACTTTTGTCCAGGTTTTCTTTGGCATTATCTTATTTAATGAAGAACTCAGTAATATATGTCCTGGAGATAAGGATTTAGAAAAATCTAACATACTATCCTAGTTATGCCTCAAAAAAAATGCTATAAAAATAATGAGAGGATATTTTGAAGGCACTATTTTTCCTAATTATTTCCAACGTTATGTCCCTTTAACTCTTTTTAATCATTCTGCATCTTATTTGCTATTGGCTAATCATCTCACAGTAATTAAATAGCCCTCAGCTGAGTCCACCATGCCTCTTCAAGTGCCCCAGGCTGATGTCACTCTCATAGTTGACAAAAAGAAGCTGGGAAAACCTGTTTTGTGGCACTATTCTTAAGGATATCTTTACTCTTACAATAATAAAGCTATATTTTTGAAAGGCACCAGTGGATTATAAAATCAAGTACTTGACCAATGTTGTATCCTCATTTTCCCTCCAGGGGGAGCACAACTTTCATGTGTAATGCAGGGCTGCTGCTTTATTGTTTTTTCCTTTCAAGATATTACTTGTAAAACATGTCGACGTAAATAATCTATAATCAATCTATAAATCAAATTGGGGTGAGTTTATTATGAACCAACTTTTGAGGACCATGGCCCAGGGCCTTCCTTCCCTAAAGAAGGAAGGGTACCAAAGAAGTGGAGTGTACAGAGCTGTTATATACCATCAAAGAGCATGTATCACATCAGATTGCAATGTCCCTTTCACAATAACCACAAGATCGCCCTGCCAGATTGCCCTGCCAGAATAGCTATTGATGGACACAGTGGGGAGGGCGTGGCTGGTGTCAGGTCTGTTGTCTGGAGCTGGGTGGTCACAGGATCAGTGCAGCAGTCAAATCCCAGCCTAGGGAGAAATGCTTATCCTAAAGGAAATGCCAAGGAGGGGGAAGTTGAATCCTTATCTTAAGGGCATTTATTCTTCTCTTTGGGACATGGCAAAGCAGATACACAACGCAGGTGACAGGCCCTTCTGGAAAAACAAACCCAGGCCAAATTTGTTTTACCCCAAACGGCTTCCTCCTATGTTCCAATATATCCTATTGCTTGCCATTTATTTATCATTTTCTCCCTTTTGATCTATAATCTTTTTATAGAAAGCATTTATGATCAAAATATTGTCCCTCGGCCCCAGAGTGGTTGCTGCCTGCCCTGGGTCCCTCATGTCCCTCGGTGCCAGGCTTTTATCTCATTTATTTGCCCAATTGTCCACCTTGGGGGGAATTAATTGGATATAGTGGACAAGCAAAGAGGTATATATATATTAATAGAGGAAGCATTTCAAGGGTTTTGGATTAATTTTAGGTTGTTGCACAAACATTGTGTATGTGCTTTTTATGAATCCTTGTATTTACGCTATTCACAATTATAGAACAAGTACAGTAACAATGATAATAATTTAACATCTTTGAAAAGATTAGTGTAAAATGAGTTCTTAGGCATAGTCCCTATGAAAAAAGGAAGTTGGTCCAAGGTTATAAGATCAATCGACCACCTCAGCTTTCATTACTCCAGCTTACATGACAGTCTCACAGCACTGAGTAAAGAAAACAGCAATTAGTTTAAACATTATGGCTAGTACAAGAATTCCAAGAAGTAATAGAAATAGGAATTGCAATCCAGATGGAAAAAGGGAACCAATACCAGAAGGGAGACAACCAAACAACTCAAGACCGGGTGCAGGCTCGCTTCAGGCATTCACCTGCTTTTTCATGGGCTTTAGCAGAGACGACACATTATAAGACTCGTCAGGTATAAAAACACAGCATTCAGTTTGAATGATTGTACATGTACCACCTTGGGATGTAGTTAAAATATCTAAGGCCATTCTATTTTGAAGGACAGTGTTTTTATTAAAGACATTTTAGTATTTAATAAGGCAATTCCTGCTTGACTGTCATTAAGGGCTTCTGTATGTGATGTGACACCATTTAGCCCTAAAAAAGGAACAAATATAGCTAGCTGCTCGGTGGTCATACCAGGGGAACACTGAATGAGCCCGTCTGGCCTTAAGCAGAGGCAGGTTGGCAGCAATTGTCACTGTGAATCCTTCGCTGCATTTAAGGGAAGATCGGGTGCAGAGTTTTAGCTATCAGGCCAGTAGTCAAGGCCAGAGATTTGTTCTATACAACCATTAAGTTCTATTAGGAGCCACCCGATAAATGCCTGGACTTTAAGACCAGTCTGTTCCAAATCAATCACTTTCCTTAAGTATGATAGTATTCTGAAAATCTTAAATGTAACAATTATAAAATAGGTATACAGTTTAAGCATAACAAAGGTTTAAATGAGTGGATGTGAAGTTGGGAATATAGTCCTGGTCTGGAGTCTTGGGATAGCTGTCTACAACTGGTGTTGTCTTCTTCTCATCCTATTTTGGAGATATTTGCTCTCTTCCTATAAGGAGGAAGATACTAAACTTATTAGGCTTACTCAGTATGTTAAACTACATGGGAAGCATTGTCAGACAAGTGATGATAAACATGCTTAGGTGGTAGTTTGTGGGTAAATGTTATTGATATAGGCGTTTTAAAATTGTATAAAATTACTGAAATTCTGATCTGTCCTGGTTATCAGTCATAATTCTGGTTATTATTATTTTAAAGTGTCGTATGTCACAAAATTAACCAAATTTCTTTGTCAATTACCATTTTGAGGTCTTGTTTGCAGACTTATTTCTTTGCTCTAATGCTTTTGCAAAATGTTTCAACTTCAGAAAAATTCATGGAAAGGACTGTGACAGTTACACTGGAGTACAGGCTTCTGATAAACTTGCTGATCATAAAACTGAACTGGGTAAGAAATTACAGAAATCTGATGGAGAAACTGATGACTTCATGAGGCCGCTAACAAAAAGATTGGGATCAAAAATGGATTACACAGGACTGAATGAACTGATAACGATGATTATAATTTTTATGATTTTTTATTTGAAGTATTGTGGAATTTTTAATGTTTTGTTTTTTCAAATTTAAGGAAAACTTTTTCTCTTTTCTCCTGAGCTAGCTATGACTTATAGCAATTTGCTAAATGATACTTTTGTAAGCAATATTAAAATATTTCTCTTTTTCTCTCTACCTGATCCCTCCAGAATTTAAAAACTCTTAGTAAGTAAGTATTGTTGTTTTCATGGCAATATAGTTATTCGCATAAGTTCAATAAGAATCTGTTCTCCTTATAACAGGACACAATTGGAAACACTGGTTATATTACCAAGGCTGTGACTGGAACATCATATTTGCGATGTAGCCATACAGTTTAGAGGAATGAAGATTGGACTTTATGGAATAAAGCTATGTGGAAATATTGGCCTGGTACCTTATGTTCAATATTCCAAGCAGCATTTACTGGATAAGTAAAGAATGTCACTTATGTAGCAGGTACAAGGAACCTCGAAATATTTTGGGGGAATCTCGGAAGAGAGGAATTCACCCAAATGTGTAGGTATTGCAGGTGTGGGGAGAGAGGGAGAATCCCCCTATGCCCTTTTCCTTAAGGATTTTATGGCTGCCCAAATAATCAACAAGACAGGTTAGCAGGAGAAAATAATACCAAGTTTAATAACATGTATACATGGGAGAAAGCAGGGACACTGCGTTTCTCAACACAATAGCAGAAATTCTTGTTTTACATACCATGTTGAGCTAATGACAAAGGAGGATGTTCGGGGTGGGGGGAGTCAGTTACAGGAGATTACCAATAAAGCACAGTAAACAAGAGTAAGGCTGTTATACAGATTTAAGGCCTCACTTTTCACATTGATAAGTTTCTAGGAATGAGTTCATCCCCCCTCTTCCTAAATACAGAGAGGGAGATACCTTTACAAATGGAGATTTCCCTTATAAATGTAAATGTCTGTCTGGCAACTCCTTGCAGGGCCATCCAAAGAGTGTGGGTGGAGACAGAACTTCTGATAAGATGGGCTTGTTGGTGCCTTTTCTATTGTAACATCTATTTTACAATATATTACAGCCATCAGATAGAAGATCTGTTCCAGGAAGGAGTAACTACGTCAAATTCTTTAGGCAGTTAGTGGGGGAGGTCAAATGTCCTCAGAGAAAACAACCAAGGTAAAGAGATAGATTTCAGGGTGGCCAAATCTTGATCTCTCACATTATGAACTACAGTCCCTAAATTAAGCGTCACTCTTTATGTTGTACAGTTCCATGGGTTTTGACACACATATAGTGACACGTAGCCACCATTATGTACAGAACAATCTCACCACCCTAAAAATCCTCTGAGCATCAGATTAGCTCTTAGTGGCTTTTTAAAATATTAACAGTTGTCAGAATGACGTAAATTTTTACGACGAAAAATGTTCCACAGGTGCTAAGTTTTGTTAGTCTCACTATTATGATCACTATTAGAAATAATGAAAAAAATGAACCCCTATATAAATAGTAAAAATCACAGAATTTTAAAGATAAAAAAGATCTGGCAGTTTAGGAAATCCTACATTCTTCAAGACCCTGCCCTCCAGTCTCTCAGCTTTCTGTGTCATTTATCTGCTGACTCCGCTGAGCAGAAAGAAAGAAATCGATAAAGAAAAACAAAGCAAAAAACAAATTTTGGTTCTAAGTAGTCCTCTTGAGCCCAAGTTAATCAAGCATGGATTCTTTTTTACTTCCTATTTGCATCAGGAACATAATTACTAGCTAGAGCCTAATTTGAGAATATTCATTAGAAATGAAAGATGTCATATTTAAGAACAGAATGGAATTCACTGAGGCTTTATTCTTGGGATATTTGTAGGATTAAGTCAGGACATGCTGCGAGAGTGATAAATAAGTTCTATATATTTTTCTTCTCCAAGACCATGGATTTCAGCCACACTTTATACCCATGTACTTTGCAACAATGAAAAACAATTGAACACTGACCTTGAATATTTTGCCCTCAGATTCATTAGTCTTTAGAATATAAATTGAGCAATTTTATCTAGATGAGTGAAAGACTATGGAGACTTCTAGAATGTCACGTTAGGTCCTTTAGAAGTGAAGAATTGACTTTATAAAGCATTTCTATTCCTTCTCATACCTTGACAATAGTGCTACTGTGACTCTGTTTTAAAGAGGATAATGCCAGGCTTTACTTTGATTTGCACCTTTTTGTTTTAAGTGCATTTACTTAACATTTCTCAGCCTCTTGAAAACTTTTATCATTAAGCTCAACCTTCATTTAAATCACCAGACCTATTTGATGAAGGCGACGTGAATATTTACTTGCAAACTCCTCAGAAATTACTGATTTAACGTTACTTCAGATGATCCATTGTAGAACTCAAACTGGATTTCCCAGGCCCCTCAGAACGGCTCATAACTCTGTGTTTGTACATTTATCTGGGAAGATATTATCCAAGGGTAATTGTTCTTCCCAAATGCTTTCTTTACCTCAAACAGCAATACTTCCAAAGTTTTAATGAAAATGTGGTCAATTTGGTGAAAACCAAGTGACTTGTTTGTTTTAGCATGCCAATGAGATTAAGAAAATAAGTATTTTAACTATTGTTATTGATTATAAAAATCAGAAATTAAGAAAACAAACTTCTTTGTCCAAAGACATTTCTGCAAGTGAAATCGTCGGAAAAACAGACAGCTAGCCTCCCATTTTAACCACTCAACCATAAGAAATGTAATATGGTGGGCAAACATGTGAGCGTTGTCACCTGCACGAGTCCCCAAAGCTGTGTCCCCATCACGGGCACAGATCAGGGGAAGGAGCCAGCAGAGGGGAGACAGCTGTGCCCTCAGTGTCCTTCCTTCCTAGGTCAGAACTCAGTCCCAGTTGCTCGCTGTCTAGTCTTCTGGGGAAGCAGAGAATTCTTCTGGGGACACGACACATCAGGTGTTAAGGATGTCATTCTTCTTTTTTAAACAAATGTTAGATCATGTAACGTACTTCTCAGGACAGGAGGAGCCGCCTCAAGGGAAGGCAGATTTTCTCCAGGAGCTGATGGTCATCCAGGGAGAGCAGAGTCAAGGACTGCAGAGAGCCAGCCCGCTTCCGCTCTCCCTCTCAGGTACACCTTGGACCCCACAGCTCCACCCCCCTCCCGGTGCCCCCCAGAGGTTCCCATTGTATCCTTGAAGGCCGCGCATGCGCAGGACTGGCTCTCAGAGCGGCAGAGGGGATGGCGAGCTGGAGAGCCCCGGGGAACGTGCACTGGAGGCGGGGTCCCTGTTGCGGAGGTGGCCTCCTCGGAGGTTTGTGTGGAGGGATGGGCGGTTTCTGGATCCTTCCTCCAGGATTTTCAGCGCTGGGGAGCTCTCCTTTCTGCAGTGTGGAGGAGCGCTGGGCAGGAAGCTGCGCTGAGGTAGGCGTTGGGCGGTGGGCTCGGTGTGGAGATCTCCACCGCAGATGGCGGGAGCGCGGTGGGGGGGGGGGTCGGCGGATGGGGCCGGGGGCCGGGGCTGCTGGCGGGCTGCCCCAGGCGGGGGAGCCCAACTCTGTCCCTTGGAGGAGCAGAGGAGTGCCGCCTGGCCGGCAGGCCCCTCTGCCTTGGCGGGGCCCCACCCTGGCGGGGCCTCCTGCCCACCCAGCGGAGGTGCAGTGGGCGGCAGGGAGTCGCCAGCCCTCTGCTCGCGCCCTTGAGTTCGTGCCCCCGGGGGCCCCGTCTAGGCCAGGTCTCTACATCCTTGGGTGAACACTTTACTTCAGAAGATGGACTGTGGTCTGCGATCCTCTGCCTGACTCAGCTCAGGCTATTGGGTTCCTCATTGAGTTCTTTAAACAAATAAACGTTCTTACTTCCTTGGGACCACTTTTATAGAAAAGCCTAATCCCATTAACGGTTTCTGATAATTGACTCTATATTTGCAAGGTGAACTTTGAAGCCTGTGAATTGTTGTAAACTGCATTTAATGAAAGGAGCTTTAAACAGTCTTTGGTGAAAATTATGTAGCTTCCTAATAATAATTCACCATATGTTAACATAGACTGATGACTGATCAATTGATGATTGACATAATGTGTACGGAATTTTGTTTTCAGTGGAAAGGTTTTTCTTGGCAGTTGGTGCTAAATTTAAAATCGGATAAGGAGGAGGTTTTTAGAAGTAGTATGTAGTGTGTGTTTTGTCTCCATACTCATTTACAATTGTAAGAATTTAGATTTGGAAAGCTCATAGAACAAGAATTTTCAAATTTTGATTTGGCTGAGAGGGTGAAAGGTTAAAAGGCCAAATACGGTAGGATTTCATTTATATGATATTCTAGAAAAGATAAACCATAGGGAAAGACAACAGATCGTTAGTTGCCATTAGTTTTAATATTTAGTTTATCATTTAGTTTAATAGTTTAATCATTAGTTTTAATATCTCTGATTAATAAAATACATTTTATTGATAGCAGCCTAATTATAGTTTTGGATGATACCAGAATTTAACAACCTATTAAATTCTGCAGTAGGAACAAATGATATGTTGGTTATAGGTGTCTTTGAAGTGTAAGTATTGTTGGTAATGAATCTAAATAAGCATTTTTGGATTGTGAACTACTGATTTTTTTACTAGATCCTGTTGGACATGGCATATTACAAGTTTCAAAAGGCTCTTTAAATTATTGTAGCAGGCTGAAGCTATTAAATTGTAATGTAAGATCTTTATAGATGAAACAGGCAAAAATACAAAAAGCCATTTATCTTTTTATCTTTGTTAAAAAATCAAGTAAATCTTACCATATACATGAATGACTTTTGGCTAGACAGACCTGAACTTGACAAGATGGACTCATTAGTATGGTGAATTTGTTTTGGAATGTTAAAATGGGAGAGGACATATGTTTTTCCTGAGGGTGACCCAAGTCAATATGGTAGGTTTCGCTGTTTATATGCTCTGAGTTACGATCTTGATTAAACAGCTTGTCATAGACGTACCAAGAAATTTGGGCCATTTTATGTATCAATATTTTAAGATATCCTATTTCCCTGATAGTTTCCAGTTTCAGGGTATCTGGGAAAAACAGTTTCTGAACATAGGTACTTTGGAATATAATTTTTGATTGTCGACTTATTGAATCATAGAATTGTGGAGTTGGAAATAATTTTAGTGGTTGTCGAGCCTAACCTCTTCATTTTCCAGGAAATGGAAAGTGAGGTTTCTCAAGTTAAGTTGTCCATAGTCTGACTGCTACTTAGTGGCAGAGTTGGAACTATATGCTCAGATGCTTGTCTCCAGATTCCTAGTACAGTGCTGTCTGTGCTACTTACTATTAAGTAGACAAACCAATGAGTTACCTTCCCAGATCACATATGTAGCCAGCAGGGTTGATTCTTTCCCATATGCATATTTCCTTTCTTTTTTAAATAACTACTAACCACAATTAACTCATTCCCATACCATGTTTAATGACTATACTTGTGTGTGTCTCCTCGAGCACACGTGGATTCCCTAGAATGGAAACCTGCCTGTGAGTGGATTACTGGACAAGGGGCTGATGTGAATCTGCAACTTGACGAGCTGCAGCCAAATCATCCTCTGAAGTTTTAACAATTTCCATTCCCGCCAACAGTGTCTGAGTCATCCTTGCCCTGGGAATTGTCAGATCGGGATTGTCAGATTTTTAAAGTTTTGCCAATCTGATGAGTGAGAAATGATGTATTTGTTTTCCTCTTTGTACAACTGTTTTGACAAAAGCATAGAGCTGTGCCACTACCAAAATCAAGACACAGAACAGTTCCAGCACCCAGAACTCCCTTGAGCTGCTCTTTTGTAGTCAACTCTTCCCCCACCCTTAACCCCTGGCAACTAATGATCTGTTGTCTTTCCCTATGGTTTGTCTTTTCTAGAATATCATATAAATGGAATCCTACAGTATTTGGCCTTTTGAGTCTGGATTCTTTCATGTAGCACAATACATTCATTTTAGTGTTCATCCATGTTGTTGTCTGTATCAGCAGTTCCTTCTGTTTTATTGCTGAATGTAGTATTGTGTGAATGTACCCCAGTTTATCCATCCACCAGTTGTAGGACATTTGAGTTATTTTCAGTTTTGTCTTTTTTGACTATGAATAAAGCTGCTATAAATCTTTGCAAACAAGTTTTTGTGTGAGCATTAGTCTTCTCCTCTTGGGTAAGCACATAGAAGTGGAATTGCTGGGTCACATGGTATGTGTATGTTTAACTTTATTTTAAAAACTGTTTGTGGTAGCAAAGTCATGGCCCAGAAAGATGTCTTAATCCCTGGAACCTGGGAATACATTAGTTTACTTGGCAAAGGTGAATTAAGTTTGCAGATGGAATTAAGGTTGCTAATCAACTGACTTCAAAATAGGGAGATTATCCTGGATTATTCAGGTGGGCCCAGTGCATCACAAAGGCCCTTAAAAGGGAAAGAGAAGCAGGCGAGTAGAAAAAAGATGCAACAAGGGAGGCAGGGCAAGAGAGGTGCAGAGTTCTTGGTCTTGAGGGTGGAGGAGGGGGGCCATAGGCTAAGGAACGTGGTGGTCTCTAGAAGCTTGAAAAGGCTAGGAAATTGATTAACATTTACAGTCTCCCCAAAAGAACCTAGCTCTGCCAACACCTTGATTTTAGTCCAAGGAGACCCGTGTCAGACTGCTACCCTACAGAACTGTAAAACAATAAATCTGAGTTGTTTTAAGCCATGAAATTTGTGTTGATTTGTTACAGCAGCATAACAAACTCCACTTTAAAACTGTTTTCCAGGGGCCGGCCCCGTTGGTTAGTGGTTAAGTGCGTCCGCTCCAATACTGGAGGCCCAGGTTCGGATCCCGGGCATGCACTGATGCACCGCTTCTCCGCCCATGCTGAGGCCGCATCCCACATACAGCAAATATAAAGATGTGCAACTATGACATACAACTATCTACTGGGGCTTTGGGGAAAAAAAGAGGAGGATTGGCATGGATGTTAGCTCAGGGTTGATCTTCCTCACAAAAAATAATTAAAACTGTTTTCCAAAGAGGCTGAACCACTTTGTCTTCCCACCAGCAATGTAGGAGCGTTCCAGTTACTTTCCACCCTAAATTAACACTTGGTATGTTTATCCTCTTTAATTCTAGTTATTCCAATAGGTACGTAGCAGTATCTCAATGTGGTTTTTATGTGCATTTTTCTCACGATTAATGACGTTGAGCATCTTTTCATGTGCTTATTTGCCATCTGTGTATCTTCTTTGGTGAAGTGTCCAAATCTGTGCCCATTTTAAACTTGGATTTTCTTATTGCCGAGTTTTGAGAGTTCTTTATTGTCCTGTCAGATATGTGATTTGCAAAGGTCTTCTCCCAGTCTGTGGCTTGCCTTCTCCATCCTCTCACCAGTGTCTTTGGAAGGTCTGTGTAACGTAACTCGAGAGGCTCCACATGACCTTATTGTCCTTCGTTGAGAAACAGAGTGAGGTTGGATCACCTGAGTCCAATCAGACGTTGATCAGAGTTGGGGCTGGGTCTCACTTTTAGTAAACCCAGCCCTTCCGCTTTCCCCTGTTCCTGTTTGCTCTGCTCCCCTCCCCCGCACAGGGGTCTGGTTCTAAGTCTGGTAGATTTCTCTCTCTTCAGGTTTGGGAGCCCACAGAAAATTCAGCTACAGCCTTCAGACATCTCAGCGCAGCTCTGCAGCCTCCTACCTTACATCGCTTCACAATATGGCAAATTCCCTGAAGGTCAGACTAGCAGTATGTTTGACTTAGGCCACTTCCACCACTTCTGGAGGTTTCACTTTGTTTTGTGGAAGCTTTTGGCCTAGATCCCCAGATTCCTGTGTGGCACCAAAACTTAGTACATGTGCTGTGATAAGAGCAGTTGTGTGTCTGAAAGCCCTCGGGTTTCCTCTGCCACACCAGTCCTGCAGAATCACTGCAAGTTTGGCTAGTTTCTCTTTTCCCTATCCGAGGCTCTGACTGAGCAAACCAGATCCTCAGCAGGCACCCAGAATCAGAAAACGCCTGCAGGGGAAAGAAAGATAAAAATCCTTGCCCACATAAAAGACTTTTTCTTCTTTTTGGAATTTTAGTTGGTTGATTCTGAAGTTCTCTGATGCTCTGAAAATATATTTATGATTTATCTGGCTTTGTCCAGTTTTGCAGCAAGAATGCTTTCCTGTCCTAGTCTCCTCTAAAACAGAAGTTCTCTTGTCATTAGTTTTTAACTCCATCAGTTATACATTGTCAATATTATTATTGTTTCATTAAGTCATGCTTTCAATGATTTATTCAGATGTGTAACCGTTTTTATCCTCACCATCCGTTTTTACCTCTTGGCATTTCTTCTTCTGTCAATTTCTTTCTCCTTAAAGTACATTCTTTTATAATTTTTAAGTTTTCTCCTTGAGGAAGATTAGCCCTGGGCTAACATCTTTGCCAATCTTCCTTTATTTTGTATCTGGGTCGCCACTATGGCATGGCTGATGAGTGGTGTAGGTCCACACCTGGGATCCAAACCCCCAAACTCAGACCTTGGAAGCGGAGTGTGCTGAACTTAAACCACTACACCAGGTGGCTGACCCCCTTAAAGTACATTCTTTAGAAGATCCTTAATGAGCATTTGTTGGTGGTAATACTCTTAGTAAGTGTTCCCATAAAAATATCTTTAAGTCACCCTAGTCCTTGAGATATGGTTTGATTGGATATACACTGAAAGTTATTTTCTCTCTGTACCTTGAATATTTAATCCAACTCTCTCTTGTCTTCCACTGTTAAGAAATGTATCATATGTCTAAATGTAAGTCTCCGTAAGTGTTCTGTTCCTCTGTGGGGCTTTGAGTATCTTCTTTTTTATTTAGTGTTCTTTGCTTTCCCTGGATGGATCTGGCTCTAGATTTTTTTTTTTTTTAATTGTTCTTGAGATGTATTCAGCTTCCTGAACCTAGAGTAGAAGTCTTTTAGGAATTCTGTAAATTGCTGTTATTATGTGTCAATATTCCTTTAAATCATATATATTATTTAATTCAAAAATATATAAACATACACATTCATTATATAATCATTAAATATATATTTAATTCAATATATTATATTATTCAATATACTGATTTATATTATTCAAAAAATATACATATATTATTTATATATGTAGTTTCCTGTACTTGACCAAACTCAAGCCAGGCTCCTTTGAGCCCTATTCTTGTCTAGGCCTCGATCTTGGCCTATAATATCTACAGCCTCTCAGCACAAATGATTTCACCTCCCCACACACAATTTATAAGACTTAAAAACTGACATAGTTTCTAACAGCTCAAATCCACATCCTTAGGATGACCACTGCCCCCTTAAAGTGCCTGCCTGAGAAAGCTCAAGGCAGCAATAAGGATTGACTGTTCTGGCCAACACTCGATCATTGGACCCTGACATTCCTTTCTTAGAGCATTTACCCAAAAGTGCTTACAACTGTGAATCTTTCCTCTGTCCTTTTGAGTTGTATGTGTGTCTCCTATAACTCAGGAGTGCATTTCTCAAGGTCCTGAGAGCCATTGGAGGACAGGGTGTCTGTCTCCCAGACTCTGTGAGAGCAGAGAAGTGAAACTTTGATCATTTCCAACTAGCAGACACAACTGGCCAGATCACATTGCACTGACCAACACTCTGTAACTTTCCCCTCCCTGACTCTACTGAGCCCCTGCTCACTCCTCTGCCTGCTTCCTCATTCTCCCTTTCAAATGCCCAGTCACCTCTGTACAAATCAAATTGAATTCAGTTCATCCTGTTCCTTCTTCCCTATTGCAGTGGTATATGCCTGATTAAAATCTGTCCTGACCACTTTAACTAGAGCCTGGCTTTGTGTATACTGTACATTTAACACACATACAGATAATCCCATGCATATGCATACACACGCATATACAAACACAACCTTGGGCCCTCCAGGACCAGTTAAACTGACCCCATCTTATCAACAGAGTATTTAAGAGTTTTCTTTCAGGAACTGAGACCCCTCGTCCAGTTCAGACCAGTTGGGACCACCAACTCATCAACTGGGAGTTCACAAATGCTTTATATGTGACGTTTTTGACATCAAGGAGCTAAAAACTCCATTCTCCGATCATGGTAACACTGCCAATTTGTGAACACACATCCGATGAAGAGCCATGAAGCTTGACTTTGCTTGTGCATATCATCAATTCCCTCACTTCTCCTTACTTCCAATCATGTACCTCCACATGTCAGACCACCCTGCCCTTCATCCCATAAATTGTGCCCCAAGCCCTGGATCACGGCTTGAGATCTGAGACAGACACATGCCCTCTGTCTCCTTGCAGATCAATCTCACAAAATAAAGCTACACTTCATTTCCCAAAAGCTGATGCCAGAATAATTGGCTTTTTTAATGTGCATTGGGCAAAAGAACCCCAATATTGTGCAGTAACATCAATACATATATATACACTTACTGGTTGTTTTCTCTTTTTTATTTTCTTTGCTGAGGAGGATTCACCCTGAGCTAACATCTGTTGCCAATCTTCTTCTTTTTGCTGAGGAAGATTCACCCTGAGCTCACATCTGTGCCAACCTTCCTCTATTTTGTATGTGGGTTGCCACCACAGCCTGGCCACTGATGGGTGGTGTAGGTCCACGCCCAGGAACTGCACCTGGACCACTGAAGTGAAGTTCTCTGAACTTAACCACTAGGCCATGGAACTGGCCCATCTCTAATTGTTTTGAAGATGTTACTAGATATGCAGTTGAAGTTTCACTATGATCTCTGGATTTCCTTGCTGCTCCTTTAGTCCCTCACTTCAGTGTATGTGTTTTTTGCTCCATCTTTCATGCTAGAGAAATTCCTCAAATATCAAGTGGTCCTTGGCTACCTGTTCATATGTTTGTGATGGGAAGAAAACAGCTGAGTAGGATCTCTGTGGGCCTGATGGAGCCTGTGAATGTCTGGACTCAATGTTTCTTCAGGGGTGTTGAGTGTTGAACTAGTAACAGGCAAACAATGTTGGTGCCCACACTGATCTCTAACAACTTACTTATTCCACACATTCCCACAATGACAGACATCCTCTGAACATGTGGAAATGCTGACAACACACACCCACACCCACATACACACTATTTGCAAATGACCAGCAGCATTCACACTGTAAACTACACGATAATGAACACTGATACTCAGAAGACACACACAGACACATACAGACCACTCACTGTCTCAGAGACCACAGTGACTTGAACTCTCTAAACACACACACATCAACAAAACACACTTTCACATAGATGCCATAATAGCCATGCACCCTGTGACCATACAGAATTGCTGAACACACACACATCCACACAACAAGGAACGTGGTTGTGCACGAGTGGGCTTGATCAAGAGGTTTTTCACACCTCAGCATCAACATGGACACCCCAGGGCGAGAGAGAGGGGCAGAGGGCACAGGGAAAAAATGTGGGGAGCTGTCAGGAGGCACTTGCATAAAGCACATATGATACCTACAAAGCTGGTTGCTAAATGACATATGACTCAAGGGTATGAGGACCCAAAAGGATCTGAAATGGTACAAAAAAGGTGACTGATACAAACCCATCACAAGATATTTAAATGTAAGGAACAGTGATATTTTAAAAGGCACTGAAGAGAGTGCATCAAAGCTTAGATATAATTCCAAACAATTAATGACATGGAATTCTGGCCAAAGAACAGCCATTATTGCTGTTAAAATTCCTATTTAAATGTTTCTTATAAAATTATAGAAATATTCCTTGAAAAATGACAAATATTCATTGGTTTAAAATATTTAAAACATTTCAGGATAAAATTACTGCAGGTTCCACTTTTTTTTTTTAAAGATTTTATTTATTTATTTTTTCCCCCCAAAGCCCCAGTAGATAGTTGTATGTCATAGCTGCACATCCTTCCAGTTGCTGTATGTGGGACGCGGCCCCAGCATAGCCGGAGAAGTGATGCGCGCCCGGGATCCGAACCCGGGCTGCCAGCAGCGGAGCACATGCACTTAACTACTAAGCCACGGGGCCGGCCCCAGGTTCCACTTTTATTGAGTAGCTTTTCTTGGGCAGCTATAAGAGCTGGACAAAGCACACAACAGCTGTTTGGAGGGTTGTAGAACATCCTGTGCAAACAGGACTTGGGGGTCTACAATCTCTGAGACAAAGGAAACACAAGATTGTGAGCACCAGCTCCATGCGGCTTCTCCCCTAAGGCATTTGCTATTTCAATGGTGAGAGAAGAGAGTCTGAGCAGAAAGAGGAGGAAAAATGAACTGAAATTTGGTTCCAGCCAAGTCCAGTAACTTCTGCTTCCAGTCAGATGTGGTAAAGGCAGAGCAACAGTTAAACATTGATTTAATAAATACTATATGTTTGAAAACACCAAAGGGATGTGGAAGCAAACAGGACTAGATGAAATAAAATTTCAAAAAGGAAAGAGCCTTTTTAGGTGAGATTGCCAGACATGCCCTCACCCGGGGGAATTTGCTTAATCTGGACTCTGATAATCAGACCTGTCTTACCAAAAGACAATTGTAAGTACAGTCTGTCAGAATTGATCTATGTTAGCTTTTAAATAGCACAAGTTTTCTTTGACTGTTAATTTTTACTGCCTCCACTAGGAGACTCTATGTAGGGAAAGACATTGTATCATTTGCCACATGATCTCCAGAACATTCTTCAGTTTGGGCTGTATGACTTCTATAAATATTTGTTAATTGTTGGTTTCATGAATGCTATGGACTGAATGTCTATGTAATCCAATTTCATAAGTTAAAATCCTAATCCCCGACGTGATGGTATTTGGAAGTGGGGCCTTTGTGAGTTAATTAGCTTAGATGAGGCCATGAGTGTGATGCCCCCATGATGAGATTAGTGCCCTTACAAGGAGATGGAGGGCCAGAGCTCTCTCTGCCAGATGAGGGTAGAGCAAGAAGCTGTCCTTCTGCAAAACAGGAAGAGAGCTCTCACCAAAAGCCACTCAGCTTGAACCTAGATCTTGAACATCCCAGTCTTCAGAACTGTGAGGAATGCACTTCTCTTGTTAAGAGTGCCCAGTCTAGGGATGGCCCGGTGGTGCAGTGGCTAAGTGCGGGTGCTCTGCTTCGTGGCCCCAGGGTTCATAGGTTCAGATCCCGGGCATGCACTGATGCACTTCTTCTCAAACCATGATGTGGCAGCGTCCCATATAAAAAGTAGAGGAAGATGGGCAAATACGTTAGCTCAGGGCCAATCTTCCTCAGCAAAAAAGAGGAGGATTGGCATCAGATGTTAGCTCAGGGCTGATCTTCCTCACACACACACACACAAACACACACACACACACACACACACACACACACACACACACACACACACACACAAAAGCCAAAGATGCCCAGTCTAGGGGTCTGCCCCATGGCCTAATGTTTAAGTTCAATGAGCTCCTCTTCGGTGGCCTGAGTTCGGTTCCTGGACACAGACCTATACCACTCACCAGCAGCCATGCTGTGGGCATGACCCATATACAAAATAGAGGAAGACTGGCAAGGATGTTAGCTCATGGTGAATCTTCCTCAGAAAAATATAAATAAATAAAGTGCCCAGTCTATGATATTTTTGTTACAGCATCCCATACTGACTAGGACACTGTGTGAATAAGTTCATTTAGATTGACGATCCTTCTTCTACATGACACGTTATTGTCAATCATTCCTAAATTGATGTGAGTCAAATTTCCCTTAAGATCATAAAGATGTTAAGACCCTTCTCCCTAGTTATGCACATATTGATACACATGAAAACATGTTGCGTCAAGTGCTTTATTGACAACTTAGTCTCACACTAGATCTTATTGGCCTTCAGTGAACCTCAGTGTTACAGTCAGTGTATTCCCCAAAGGGCAATAAAGGAAAGTCCCTGGACTGAAGAGGAGTCGGTATCCATCGTGCAGCTCCTGCCCTCTGCCCAGTCAGCTCCAGGGCAGGGTCAATTTACAAGATAGGCTTTTTTCCAGGCAGCTCTGTGTTTCTCCCAGCCTGTTCTCATTTAGGATGATCTCACCAGGAGGAATGAGTGGAAATTTGGAGGGAAGAGCTACAGAAGGCATCTCCCAGGGGAAATTCTTTGTGGTTACATGACCTAGAATATGGACACCTGACTGCTCTAATGTGTCCTGAAAATGGAACCCTTCCCATGTCTGCCATATCCTTCCATGTCCTCTTTCCCCTCCATCTCTCTGTTCTTGGTGGAAAAATTCCCTTGGCAACGACAATAAAAAAATGAAGGTAGGGAATGGCCCATTTCCAGTCTCAGAATTCTGTGAAATTTTACTGCCTATCCCCAGTCTCCCAGGACTGACACTCTTTTTATTCTTTTAAGATTAGATTACATTTTAATCTCCTTTAATCAGAGTTTTCTCTCATCCTTGTTATGTATATACATGTTCTAATACATAATATTGAAAACATTATTTTTGGCCCTACAATTTCCAGATTCACTCATAGTTGTTTTCTGATGGAAGCATGCATTTGTAATTATGTTTATAACTCCATTAACTATAGAAATGACTAAATGATGAGTAGTAATGTACTAATACAGGAAAATGGTCCATTTTTATTCAACATAAAGTTTCATGTTTTCATCAAGACAAATACATGAATACTTAATTGTTCAGCAAAAACTCTGTGTACAAGTAAGCAATTATAAATCTATTGGAGTTGGTTTACCTTGTCGATTATTCCTTGTTTCCGAATTGTGCATTCAGCATTTCCATGAACCCATTAGAATCCTGCATCTTTATCCTACCATTTTATTTTTTTTGTTATAATTTTTATTTATTTTTTCCCCCAAAGCCCCAGTAGATAGTTGTGTGTCATAGCTGCACATCCTTCTAGTTGCTGTATGTGGGACTTGGCCTCAGCATGGCCGGAGAAGCGGTGTGTCGGTGTGCGCCTAGGATCCGAATCCGGGCCACCAGCAGCGTAGCTCTCGCACTTACCACTCAGCCATGGGGCCAGCCCTATCCTCCCGTTTTAAATACTAGGTAATTGACAAAAGTCCACATGACTTGTTCAGTTGTGTGCTAGTGGATCCTTTGTAGGGTGTCTTCCCAGTTACGTTTTCAAATGATCATCGACAAAAGTCCACATTACTTGTTCAGTTGTGTGCTAATGGGTCCTCCGTAGGGTGTCTTCCCGGGTACGTTTTCCAATGTGAACTCCAGCTGATGGCCTTGTGACACTGATATAAATACTGGTGTCTCCACAGATCATGGGGCCAATGATGTGTGGTCCTTTACATAGTCATATATAACCTAATACTTTTCATCCTATTAGTGTAAGGAATTCTATGGAAGGTAGATTGGTGACAATTAACAAAAGATGATTGATTATGAACATGCTGTTAGGGAGAAAAATTGAACCTCTGGGTATAAAGGTTTACTTTTTATGCAATTAATCAGCCGCCCTAACAAACCCTGTTTATAGGCAGGTCTATATACATATATATATTAGATTAAGATTATGTCACCTATTAGTTTGAATGTGCTTTTGTAAAGTATGCCTTGTTTCTCTTGCCCTTTCGTACTGGGAGAAATATGGAATAGCTAGAAACTGACTGGATTACTCTGGTCTGAACTCAGATCATGTAGAGCTTGAATCGTTTAACAAATGAGCGATTAATGGCGGCTACACCACTGGGATCTCCTGATCCAACATCGCGGTCATACACCCTATAGTGGATATGGACAGTAAAATAGGACTGTGCTGTTTTCCCGAGGGTAACTTGTTCTGTTGATCAATATTTTGGATCAATAAGTGATAAAATATTTTGACTAGCTGGTCTAGATTTTAATCACTCAGAGGTTATTTTATTCTCTGAGGTCACCCCAACCAAAATTGTTAGTCCCTTTAAGTTTTGTTAGCCCTTGATTTGGCTTACCTTTGATTTTTTTTAATTAATTGGAGCTCCATAGGGTCTTCTCGTCTTTGTCATTCCCGCCTCTTCAGGGAAAGGTCAATTTCACTGATTAAAAGTAAGAGAGAGTAAAACCCTTGAGTGGCCGTTCATACAAGTCCTCATTTAGACAACAAATGATGATGCTGCCTTTGCAGGGTCCAGTCACTGTGGCCTTTACACCGTGTCACTGGGCAAGCAGTGCCTGTAACACCAGAAATGCCAGAGGAGATGCTTTTGGTAAACAGGTGGGGGTTGTGTTTGCCGAGTTTCTTTTACTTTTTTAAATCTTTGCTTGAATGCCTACCTGTGTTGAGTTAACAGTTAATGTAATAAATAATTATTGGGTTGAATTTATTTTATTGTTAACTTTCGGTGATTATCTATCTGTTCTAAGATTATGCAAGGAGAAATAATTCTTGTTCCTCATAGTAACAGTACTACTTCTATGAATTAATAGATTAATGCAGTATTAGATTAGGAGTTAGTTTCTGAGATTGAAATTAAGATAAGTATATTGTTGCACCTGAAGGCTTTCTTAATTGGTGGCTGAATTTAGGCCAACTAGTGTATTGTTTGTACTCCCTCTCTAAGGAAGGTTGTATCCTGTATCTAAAAGGCTGTACCTCTTTAGAGCTGAGTCTGGGGAAGGCAGGAGGCTGGACAAGTGTGGAGCTGGCTCTGGCCCAGAGGGATGAGCAAGAGACACAGGACACCTGCTGCCACACACAGCCACAGCAGACATCACCAATCAGTCACGACATGCTGGGCTGCAGAGCCCAGAGAGCCCACCAGTCCTCAACAAGTTGCACACGGAAGCCACTCCCGGGCAGAGCAGGTGGCAGTGATGAACCCATTTGCCATCCCAGCTCCCCTAAGACGTGCTCCAGGCCTCCTTTCCCCACTTACTCCGCCAGCTCCTCACTGTCCTCGGGACTCAGGCCTTCAAGGCCCGCCAGCAGGCTGCTCCAGCACTTCTCCTTCCTTACCATCGCCTCCCCTCTCTGCTCCCACTCTAGTTCCAGGGCAAGTTACCTGTGGCTCCTGAGTGATGCTCCTTGGCCTGGAAGGGCCTTCCTTCACGTCATCCACCCTGTGCATGCCTACTTACCCTTCAAGACTCGACTCCAGTGATGCCTCCTCAGGAAGCCCTCCCTGACGCTCCATCTCCCTAGGCCTGCTCTGGGCCACCACTCTGCCTCCTGCCCACATCTGTCACTGCCTGGAACCTTGCTGGGCCCCATTCTCTGGTCTTCACGTGTACCCCAGCCCCTCAGGTGGGAAGGAAATTCTTAGGCTCAGGGCAATGGAGCAGATTCCTGGACTGTGGTGACACTGCCCACCCCAGGAGAGGTCATTCTTTGGGCCTTTTCCAGCTTTGGCCCATTGCAGCTCAGCTGGAGCCAGGACACAGGGAGGCTGGCTCTGGGCCCAGCAGATCACAGCGTCGGCTTAGGGAAAAGTTACAGGGGGCCACACAGAGGGGCTCGGGACAAAACTCCAAGTCGATGATACCCTTGCTAAGGGCAGCAGGGGCCAAAGGCAGCTGCACAGGCCACAGGAAGTGCTGGCGAGCTTTTCATCTGCTCCGAGAGTCCCAGGGCTGGATAGAAGGAACTCAGGAGGCCCATCTGAGGTGCAGGTCACCTCGGGGGCATGCAAGCAGAAGCTGAGGGTCCCACAGCAAGTGGAATCTGAAGAGGTGACCCTCAAACTCCTTGCGGCACTAACGTCTCTGAGTTGGAAGTCAGTCCCCTCAGTCACAGCCTCTAGCTGCCCCCTCACAGGGTTGTGCCTCACAAACACCGCTCCCAAGGAGAGTGGAGGCTGAGGGTGAAGGCAACCTCCTACCCGTGAGAACCGCTGTGATCACGGCCTCCCACAAGGGGCTAAGGATGATGAGCAAGGGACAGAGGGACTGACCCACATGACTTCCCCTCGGATGCTGAACATGCTTGTGATTCACCAGGCCAATCAGTATCTGTCCTTCTCCTCCACTCCTCTCTCCCCAAAAGGACATGTCAGTGTTTACTATGACATCCAAAGACACATCAAGGGCATCTGGGAAGAATCATGTGTACATCTGGAGAGAAGGGAACTGTGAAAACCAGTAATATCTGCATCCATGTGTGCAGATACCGACATCTACATACAGCTGTCACATTCTTCCAGCAGCCCTGGAATACTCCACAATCATGCTGGCAGGTTTTGGCACATAGTAGCCAAACGAACTGGTGGTGTCCCCAAGTGCCACCACTGCTGGGGTCTACCTTGAGATTTGGGGGAGGCAGGGTGCCATGCCCCATCTCACAAAAGTCTGGCTGGTGTCCAGGAGGGTCTCACAGCCTTCGACAATCATGCCCTCCATGGCTATGTTTTCCTGGATGCTCTTTGTCTTGTTTACTTCATTGTACATTATCCTGTCAGGACAGAAAATGTCAGAGACAGGCTGCCCCCGTCTCTCAGGGAGAAGGGAATGCCGGGCGTCTGGCCAGACCTAGGAAGAAGGCCCGGCACCCAGGATTCTCAGGTGGAGCCTGTGGTCACAAAGGGGGAGAGAGCATGCATATTGAATGCCCGCTCTGCCGGGCACTCTATGGGCATGGTATCACATCATCCTTCTCATAGCCCAAGGAGACAGGTGTTGGAAATGGAAATGGAGATTAACAGCTAGAAAGCAGGTCTGATTTAAAAGTTTGAACCACGTGGAACTGAGACGGCAAAACTGGGAGGACAGGAGTATAGGAAACAACCTTTCTTCATTACTCTGCCCCCCACACCACTACTGGCCTTATCTCCATCCATAGAACTCCACCCACCCATCCTTCCTCAGGGCCTTTGCATTTACTGTCTCCACCCCTCCCTCAATGCATGTTATATAGCTGCTTCCTTAATGTTCAGGTCCTGGAATGGCTTAGTTTTGGAGCACCTGGCAATCCAGCTGGCTCAATGAAAGTCTGACTCCCGTAGGCTCCAGCATGTTTGGTGGGAGCAAGACACACCTTGTCCCTTAATGTGAGAATAAGGACAACTCTCCTATTTGTCCTGTTCTGACTGCCGCAACACCCCTCCTCCAGGAGGTGGCGCCATTTAACTGCTTTTTAAAAATAGCATTGGTGGTGGGGCCGGCCCCGTGGCTTAGCGGTTAAGTGTGCACGCTCCGTTACTGGCAGCCCGGGTTCGGATCCCGGGCGCGCACCGACACGCTGCTTCTCCGGCCATGCTGAGGCCACGTCCCACATACAGCAACTAGAAGGATGTGCAACTATGACACACAACTATCTACTGGGGCTTTGGGGAAAAAAAGGAGGAGGATTGGCAATAGATGTTAGCTCAGAGCCGGTCTTCCTCAGCCAAAAAAAAAAAACAAAAGGATTAGCGTGGATGTTAGCTCAGGGCTGATCTTCCTCACACACAAACAAATAGCATTCGTTGGAAAAGAGGCCTGTGAGTTGCCAACTTTGTTAAGAGCCTTGGTGGGTTTTCAGGAGTCTTAGGAAGATAGTAATTTTGTGGGGATGAGCATCTGGAGAAAGTACCCCACTTACTCCAAGAAAAGCACAAATGTCTTATTTGTCTGCTGATGCCTCAAATTCTACAACCACGACCAGATCACCAAGAGGGCTGCTTAATATGCATGGCTTCCAAAGTTCTCTAGTAGACACTGTCCAATTTAACCCTCCCAGCAAAGAGAGATGACACTGGTCGAGCTGGATCGGTGATTAACGAACTCAGCGATGAGCCAATTACTGGGCCCCTCTGACCCTCAGTGTGCTCACCTGTAGAATGTCGGAGTGAGGATGGAAAAGAATGCATTTCACGTGCTGACCTCAGGCCCAGCACACACGGCAGGTGCTTGAGTAAAGGGCCGTGATCACTGTTGCTAGTATCACTGGTTGCAAAGGTGTTATTATCCAACTATTATTACCCGTTGTTTTCTGGCTATCAGACTGTGGCATGGAGATGGAGTCTCTTCCTTAGAATCCTCAGTCCCTCCCTCCCAGCAATGCTCTTCTCAGCAGCCCAGTCCCTAGCCCTCTTCTGGAAGGGTCGGGGCACAGGGAGGCACCATTCAAGGATATGCTAGTTCTCTGGATAGGGATTCATTTTTGGAAGTTAGCAAAGGTAAACAGAACCATTTCTTTTGACGATGGTGGAGATTTTGCTGAGGAGGGCTGTATTTGCTACAAACAAGGGGGCGATCCCACAGTAGCAACACTAGTTTCACTGTTAGACAAGTGCCAGCTGCAGCTGCTCAGGACCCCTGCCAGCCCCGGCTGGGTTTTGTGCTGAAAGCCACACCGTCCACGCAGCTGGGGAGGAGTTCCCAGGGCCGCAGTCTACCGGGGCAGCTGGAATTGACAACCTGGGTTACAGTGAGCCCAAGAGATGAGGTTCAGGAGAAAAAGCGGGACAAAGGCCAGAGGTAGGAGAGAGTCAGCCCCAGGGCAGGAGTGTTTCTGAGCACAGCCAGGGAGGGTTTGTTATCTGATGGCTTCCTGCAGGGCTGGGAGCTTTCCTCAGTCCCCCAAGGGAGAGAGAGAGGAGGATGAAAGGGCTGCTGTCAGGGCTATAGGAAAACCCTCCTCTGTGCCACTAGGGGTGTGTTCAGGCCAGATGCAGGGGATCAGGTGATCAGATGAGTAGGCTTCGGGAAAGGGGATCGGGATCTTAGGATAAATGCCTTGGCACCCATGTGCCTTCCTTGCTATGGCCCGCACCGGTACAGGGCATGCCACAGGGATGAGGAGCCTCGTTGGAGTCCCAAGTCTTCTCCTTGGGGAAGTGTGCAGGATTTGGCTCCTTGGGTCATGAGAGGACTGGGGTCTCCACCCCACAATGGTTTTTGTTAGTCTACAAACACACTCTGATTACATCTGCTCCCTGAATGAACCCCCACTCCGCAGCCTGTGCCCTGCCCTAGTCCAGCCTGGTCCTCCCTCTGCCCAGCTGGGAGACGTGGCCCTACTGGCTGCCTTTTGCTGGGCTCGGGAAGCCATTTAGGGCACTGAGTGGTTGGCAGGGCTGGGTACTGGATCCTACATGCTGCAGACCGACCCTCCTTTGCAGATTCTGGCAGCCCATCGTTGAGTACAAGGCTGCTCATCATCTCTTAGCCTCCATAAGGTGCAGACCCCAGGGCTCAGCTCTTGGTACGCACCTCGTTCCTGCCTAAACCTACTCCCTTGGTGATCTCACCAGTCTTGTGACTTTAAATACCATCTCGAGCTGATGGCTCCTGAATGGCTCACTCCCTTACACTTCAGACTCAAACGCCCTCCTCCATCTTGTCCCCTCCACCACTGTTGTCCATCTCAAGCTCAACATGCCCCCAGTCAAGATCCAGTGAAGCAAGAAAGATTTCCCCTCCACACCTGCCCATCCTGCCAGTTTTTCCATCTTGGTTAGCAGCAACTCCAACCTTCTGCTTGCTCAGCCAAAAACTGTCGAATCACTCTTGCCTCCCATCTTCTCTCTCCCCACATCTAATGCATCAGAAACTCCTGTTGGTTCCATCTTCAAAACACACCCCGAATCTGAACCTCCTCCTCACCTCCACTGCCACCACCTGGTGCAGGCCACCGTCAACTGCTGCCTGGGCTGTTGTAGGCGCCTCCTCCCTGGTCTCTCTGCTTCTGCCCCGGCAGAGGAAGGATCCCCCTGGGCTTTGGAGACTGAATGAGGGGCAGCGGAGGGGCCTTGACCAGAGGGCTGGGGCCTCTGACACTGGAAAAGTCAGGCGTTTGTCCATCCATGACACTGCCTGCTGTGACTGCACCCTTGGGCACATGAAGGCCCATCAGCCAGGACTCCCTCTGGGGCTCCTATACCACAGGTTGTGAGACACTGACACTGGAGAACAGGGGAAGTTGGCAGAGTGTCTGCGAGTCCCTGGGCGGATCCCTGTTCTGGCAGATGGGCCCACGTGAGTGCCCAGGGCCCTTCCTCAAACCCCATCTGTGCCAGGGACAGCACACCACCCACACCATCCCACCAACTGCCCCCTGAGCTTGAGCTGTGAACTCCTCAGATTGCTCCGGAGACCCTGCTTCCAGGTGGGGCAAGCTGGGGGTGCCCCAACCACCACCGCTTGGGATCCTAACCTGAACATGATATTTTAGCATCTGGGGCTCAGGAAACTCCTGCTGAGGAGCATCCTTAGCCCTGGCCTTTCCACTGATGGGGGCACCCCGGAGCCGGGCTCACCCAGAGAGCTCCCCCAGTTTAGCCCTGGCATCGTCCAGTCTGTTGGCTCTATGTGCTCGTGAAAAGTGGGCCAGGAGCTCATGCAGTGTCAGAATGTGCCTGGGAATCTGCGGCAGGGAGAGGCAGGGGGACAGGGACAGAGGCAAGGAGAGAGACAGTGATGAAGTAAGTCAGAGAGAAAACAGCAATGTAGAGAGGGAGAGAGAGTGACCAAGTGGACGGAGAATGGTTCTCTCAGCAACCAGCACTCTCATGAGCAGGGATGAGGACGGACACCCACAGCACTTCTGATCTCAACTCTAATGTGGAGGATCTTCCAGGGTCTTGTTTGGGGCAAGAGCCCAGATCTTGATGCTCTAAGCCAGCAGGAGAAAGGGCCTGGAGGTGGGCTCAGTACCAGGAGCTCCCGCTCACCTTCCCACACTGCATGCTCTGCGGAGCTGGACAACCCTGCGGTCTGCTGGGTCAAGGGCTGGCCCTAACCCCATTCTCCAGGCAGCTCAGAGCTGGGGCCTGTTAGGGTCTGGGCTCTCCCGGCCATGGCTCCATGGTGCCCCCAGCTGTGGCTTGTTCCCAGCTGGGGCCCTCACTGCCATGGACCCCCAGAAGGCTCCCAAGGCATGTGCCCTCAAGGACAGGGCTAGGTGTCAGCTGGAACATGGGGTCAGTGAGGAAGATCTCCAGAACTCTCTCCTTGCAGTCAGTTTGGCCTCATAGTGCTTCAGCAGCTTGTCAAAGTCACTGTTCTGCTTGCAGTGGGCCAGGATCTGCAGGCTGTACTGGTAGCTGGAGACCAACTCCTGATAGAAATTGACCATGGGCAGCAGGATGTCTAATGGGTCTGCACGAGGAGTGGCTCCACAAGCCCTTGGTCACCCAACCCCACCCACAGAGGTTGAGACATAGTTCAGAGCTCCCACCCAGAGACACCCTTGACTTTGAGGATGATTCTGGCACCACTGCCCTATCCAGGGCCAGATAGTTGGCCCCAGGCATCAGGACACCATCAGAGTCACAGATCTTTATAGAGATGGGGCCCCATCTTGTCTGACACCTGTGTATTGGAAGGTCGGAGAGGGCTGTTGTGGGTGCTGTGGTGTGCCTCGCCGCCTGAAGGGTCTGAAGGGCTACCCAGCTCCGGAGTTTTGGGGGTTCAGCTGAGGCCTCCGTGGTCACTGAATTGCAGCTCCACATCCCCCTCAGCCCTGGCTCCCCCAAGAGGCCTCCCTCCCAGTGTGCCCCACCAGTGACAGAAGTGACTCATCCGAGGTCATAAGGTGAGTCAGTAGCTGGCCTGGAACCAGGTCTCCTGAGTCCTCCATTCCAGGGCTTCCCTCCACAAGACATGCCCTCCCGAGTCACGTCCCTTCAGCTGTCTGTCCCTTTATCCATTTGTCCCTGTCCTTCCACACCTCCCCAGGCTCAGCAACTTGGGTCTGCTGCTGGCCTGCTCTGTCCCAACCTCTTGGAAACACAATACCCTGCCTTCCAGCTCCCGAAAGCCCAGCCAATCTCCCCAAACCTGCCCTTCAGTACTTGATTGGCAGGGATGGGTCCACTGAAACCTCTGCTTATAAACTCCATTAAAGAAAAACATGCCTCCTTTGCAATAAACTCTAAGTGGGAGCTTACACAGGGCATTCCACTACCCATGGGACGGCACCATCACCCACACAACTACAGGAAGTGCAGACCTCGTCTTTCTAGGGCCTCTTCCCATTGTGACCTTGGGGGAAAAGCGGGGCTCTCTGACTTAGGGAAGTGAACAAGAAAATGTCACACTCAGTGTGGGAGAGGCGCGATGCAGGTGGTCCTACTGTGCAGCCCTCGGGGCCGTCAGGGCGTTGCAGTCAGCTCAGAGAGCAGTGACGCAGGGTGGAAGGAGTGGGAGCCTTGACCGTGCTTCTACCTTTTGTTTCAGTCATTCTACTTTTGGAAACCTGTCCCAAGGAGACGCTCTCTCATAGGAACATTTCAGTTGCAGAGATGAGTGTTTCTAGTAACAAAAATTTGCAACAACTTTAAGAACCAATGATGGGAGATGGCTGCATGGATGATGGCATGCTCACAGGTACTGGAGGATCATACAGCCATCAAAAAGCATACTTTCAGCATGAGAAAACACTTGTGCTATAATGTTAAGTAAAAAAACAAACACATCAAGATTCAAATTCAACATTCATATATGTGATATTATGTAAATAAAGCGGGGGGAACATCCCAAGGTCTGTGCATAGAAAAAAATTTGAAGAAAACACAACAAAGTGTTTACAGTGGTTATCTTTGGGAAGGAGAACTATGGTTGGTATAGCTTTGAACATTTTCTGATTCTCTAGATTGTCAAATTTTCTCAAATGGGTTCATATACATAATTTTTAAAAGGGAAAAGTAGATAAGGAACTAAAAATATATCACTTCCTCCTAGAAAAACAGCTTTTGCCAACTTGTCTTTCCTCTTCTGCTCCCTCTGAGGGATTCTGTGTGTTTTAAGGTGTGTTTTACACCCCGGGAGGATGGAAGAGCTGCCAGCCTGGAGGAGTGGGCCCTGGAGAGGGACTTCTCAGGTGGATTTTGGTGCAGGTGGGGCTGGGGACCTCTACCAGGGCTGCCTCCTCACCCAGATCCCAGAGGGCCAGCTGGAGATGCAGGTCTTCAGGCCTTGGTCAAGATCTGGTGCAAACACACGATGGCCTCACTGACAGAGGAACCACAGGGTAAGCTCCGGCCACGGAGTTCCTGCCCCTCCAAGACCTCGCCCACAAGTCCAGCAGAGCTGAGGGGACTAGGGAGAGGGCAGGGGCTGCCACCACCGGTGGGACTCGAGCAGCCTTTCTCAAGTGACACCTTATGTGAAAACACCATCAGCGGGATGGACTATGTAACTTGTGGCCCACTGCAGAGAAAATATGCAGGACCCCTTCTTAAAAAATGACAAAATTTCAAGATGGTGACAGCAGAGCACTAAACCAAACATAGACTTTTCTAAACATGGATCACACGCCCCAGAAGCTGGCAGAGGACGGGAGCTGCTCTCGCTGCCAGCCTTCCTGGCACCCTCAGTGTCCACCTGCTGCGGTGACCCCAAGGGATCTTAGAGGAACTCAGGGCTCTGGAGAATTCAGAGGAAATGCCACTGATGATGTGAAAAGAGCTAGGGCTTGAGACCCACACAGATCAGGCTCAAATCCACCTTATCCTGCTTCTCAGCTGTGTGACCTCCAGCAAGATGCCTAATATCTCTGAACCTCAGGTCTTTCCTGTAAAATATGAAGGTGAAATGATGTCACTCCTGTAAGTAATGGGACAATTTGAGGGCCTGGTACAGAGAAGTTGCTCAGTAAAGACTACCTCTCGACCACCCCCTTTTGTGGGGACAACTTAGAAAAGCAAAAACACCCAGATTCTCCCAAGCACATGCCCTGTCACCACCTAAAGATCCCTGGGTATCATGCCTTCTCACTGGCAGCTTAGCACCAGGTTGGGTAATGGGCCTCTGAGCACCCCTGGCAGCCACATTTTCCGTGGCTCCCCTCCCAGCACCCTCTTCCCCGCCCATGCTCCCCAGCCAGCCAGCTCCAGAACACAGCCCGAGTCTCCTCCCTCAGGATGAGCTGTAAGGATACCAGAGAGACTTCCTGCAGCCCCCTCCCCTCCCAACTGTTCCTCCTCTGTTCTTGTTCATCACCCTCAGCTCCTACCACCCTGGAGACCTGGGAACCACCCCAATGTGTCTGGTGTTTGAGCTGAACGACAGAGGGGAAGCCAAAGGGACTCTGTCGTGCACCCCATTTGTAGACAGGAAAACAGACCCAGAGAGAAAGCGTGAAGCCCCCGGGAGTCAGGGCAGCCCCAGCGTAGGAGCCTGTCCTCATATCCCTGCAGTGGTCTCTGTCTTTCTCTGCCACATCAGATGCCCCTCCCTAGTCCCATTCTCCACGTGTGCTCTCTGCTCCCTCCCTCTATGATGACCCAGCACTTTGGGTGTTGGAGTCCCCTGGTGCTTTCCTCTTCTGTGAGCTGCCACGGGGCTGTCTCCTCTCCCAGCAGTTTGTGCCCTGAGGGCAAACCCCCACCTTGGGGTCTCATTCTCTCAGTACAACAAGAGCAGGGGTGGAACGTGCTTAGTGGGCACAGAGACACACTTGAGCTGTGTGGCACACGTCCAAAGATAGTAGCTCAGGAAATCACAAACATGCCACAGAGCCAGCTCCCCTCCCTTTCCAGGGCATGTGGCTTTGTCCCCTCAAGGCCACTTGCTGAAGCACAGGATGAATGGGCTCTGACAATTGACGGAATGGAGCACTTTGAAAGCAAAATGGGACAGTTAGCCACTCTCCACTTCCGGGTTGCTAAAACTACACCAGCCTGTGCTTGAAGAGCGGCTGAAAATATCTAATGGAGAAATATTCAGTGTCAATGCAAGCTTTTCTATTTTTTCCATTCTCTGAGAACCTAGGCACATGAAATAATGGCTGTTCTTGGATCTGAACTCTAAAGAACTAAGGGACTCACACACAGGCTCATGGAGAGCTCAGAGACACGTGGATGCCCAACCAGCACCCTCACTGCCCTGATTTCATCACCCCCATGCCAGTCTGCTCTCTTTGCCAGTTCTGGGATTTGCACGTGGTAGCCTTTTCTCTTTAGGATTGTGGGGTATGCGTGTGGGTGTGGGTGTGTGGGTAAATGTAGTCTGTACGTAAAACTGATGGCGCTCTTCTCAGAGGCATCTACAGGACATCTACTCCCCTGGGACCAGAGCAAAAACCAGATGCAGTCAGGTCAGATGCTCTGCTGCCTGCACAGGCAACACTGGCAGTCTGGGAGTCTGATTTAAGGATTGTGCTGGGTGGGCAATGCTCTGGAGAGCTGTGAGCTTGGAGACCTTGCAGAAGCCTTGGGCCACGGCCCACCCCTGCTAGGAGCCAATGTCAGGATGGCCGCAGGAACCCCAGCCCCTCTGAGATCACAGAGACAGCCTTTCTCTTATCCTGAAGGTTCCTTCTGAGGATGCATTTGCTTTGGATCCAGGTTGGCTTGGCTGACGTCCAAGGCCTGCTCAGTTGACCTTTGTCAATGATGACCACGGAGAGTTGGGAATTCGGCTTATTATCCCAACTCGCTGGCTAGAGTCCAGCTCTGGCTACCCAACCTGGCTCAATGTCGGGCGTCTCAGCTGAGCCCTGCCCACTTGCCATCCCACAGTCTGGCCTTCTTGGCCCATCAGAGGCAAACCCTCATTTGCCGCATCCCTCGGCGGCACTGCTCGTTCGCTCCTGCCCCACCACAGTCCCCTCTCTGGAGACAGTGTCTTTAATCCAGAATGCATTTAGTCGGTGCAGTCATTGATGGAGGAATTAGTCCATGGTTTTCTCTCTTTTGTTAGCAGTCAAGGTTTTGCTAAAGATCTCTGTACTTCCTGTTTTTCAAACAGCTGCCACACAACTCAGTTCTCTCTCCTTCCTTCTCCATTCCCTCTGGCCTCTTCCAAGCCTAAGAGATGCCCATCTCTGTCTCCCTTTGTGCCAATCCTGTCAGCATGTCCTGATGGAGCTCGTGTGGTGGCACCATGCTGGGCATGGGTGAGACAGCCAGAGGGGGATAAGTCAGATCCCTTCACTGGAGGAGTTTCCAGCCTAAGAAAAGGGTCAGAAACCCACAGAGGTAACTTATACTCCAACAAGGTGAGGCCAGAACAGAGGTGGGCCCCTAATGCAGTGGGAGGGTCTCACCATGGAATCCACAAGTGCTACTCAGAGGTTTTGAAGGACAAAACAGGAGCCCAATTGGGCTGGCCCCGTGCTGTGGTAGTTAAGTGCATGAGCTCCGCTGCTGGTGGCCCGGGATCCAAACTGATGCACCGCTTGTCATGCCATGCTGTGGTTGTGTCCCATATAAAAGTGGAGGAAAATGGGCACAGATATTATCCCATGGCCAGTCTTTCTCAGCAAAAAGTGGAAGATTGGCATGGATGTTAGCTCAGGGCTGACCTTCCTCACAAAAAAAAAAAAAAGAAACTCAACATGTGTGCTAGAGTATAGAAGGAATTGGAGCAGAAGGGATGATGTGAACAAAGATGCAGAGTACAACAGGGTGTTGAGTTCAGGGCAGCAGGGGTGGGGATGGCAGGAGGAACATGGGAAACAGGACTCAAGGCATGGAGTGGGCCCTGCAGAGAGGCTGCCTGGGGAGGGTCAAGGTGGCCCTCTCCATGTCAAAGTTGGTTTGTAAACATGATCCCAAGGCTACAGTTTTACCACAAACCCTGAACTGAAGATCTGTGCAGTTTCTTGCAGAGTCAGCCTTCCAGGATTCTGAGTGCTCCCAAGCCAGGAAAATACCATGACCACCTCTAAATTCCTACCCTTCCCTTTGGGCTGCCTGAGCCGTCCCAACTTACTTCCAATCATAAATGGGAGAAAAATAACTATTAAAACAATGAAATGGTGCCAAACTGAGGATTCTAGAGGAGGGAAGGATTCTTCTCAGAAGAGGATGTTCCCTTTGTTTTAGATGGTCCTTGTAGCTTTTTGGTTACAAAAGATGAAGCCCAAGAGGACTCTTTAGATGGGAGAGAAGAGACTGAGCAGAGCTGGACAGTTTTGCTTAATAACTTTGCTTTTGTTTGGGTGTGATCTCCCGTTACCTCTAGGGAGAGTTGGCTGCTGGTGGGGGCTCTGAGTGTAGAGGGTATAGAGGGAGTAGAGACAGGGCCAGTGTCCTCGATGTCTGACCTGTGCACAGCCTGCTAAGAAGGGTCTAATGCCTGGTTTAAGGCTCTGCTGTTGTTGCCTTGAAATTCTTAAGAGCCCTGCATTTTCAATTTGCACTGGGCCCAGCAAAGTATTTAGCTGATCCTGAAAAAAGGTGTAGACAAGGGTATATTGGTAAAGGATTAATGACCAGCTCTCTGAAAGAAAAACTCTGACTGGTAGCACTGGCCAATTTCCATGCTGTAAACATTCCTACCTTGGCCCATTTTAAGCTACCAAAGAGTGAATAACAAGCTTGCAAGATTCTTGAAAATTTCACAACCGACTTGCAAGTTGGTGTGAGCCAGCTCCAGCACATCACTGGATGTAAGGCGAGGGTCTTGGCAGATAAAGGGATTATGAACACCCCCACCACCACCAAAATGACAGTTGGGAGAGTGTGGAGAGAGGCCAGCGTGAGGAGAGGAGGTCAGCAAGAAATCCCTGTAGCAGGAAAGGCTGAGCGACAGGAGGGCAAGGATGTCTTCTATTCAGCTTTCAGCTGTTTTCTGTTTCAGTACTGGAAACCCCCTCGAGTGCATCTAAGCCTTTCAGAAAGTCTGGTCCATACTTGGCCCATGTTGAGGGCTTGGGGAGTGAAGGAGGAGCCAGCTGGGTGTCATTAGGGCTTTCCTGGATACTCTGGTTCTCCTCCTGGGTCAGGGCAGGACTGTACTGCCCAGGGCCCTGAAGTCGGGTGCGGTCATGTGACTCGCTGTGTCCAATAAAACTTGAGCAGAGTTGTCAGGCATCATTTGCCACATTCCTTCCCCTGCCCTGGGACTGGTGAATTTCCTGATGGTGGGAGCCCCGTCAGCCTGTGTCCCTGACTCTGAGTGAGAATTTTGTGGAGCAGAACACACAATGGACACACAGTGTGAGAGAGAAAGCATTCTTTGTTGTTTTAAGCCTCTGAGACTTGGGGGCTGTTTGTAATTGCAGCAGAATCTAGTTCCATCTGACGGACACATGGAGCGACCACAAGGGGGTAAGGAGCAGTCAAGACTGAGTGAAGACTGGCACTGTGAAAGGTGATACAAGAAGCCAGGAGAGCAGAATTGGAAGCCAGATGTGGCCAGGAAAATGGAAGACCCTGAAAATCCTCAGGAATACGTGGGATGGGGCTTGAGGAAGTTTTCTGGCTATCAGGTGACACAGTGTTTCCTGAATATGCACATTTTATATGGCCCGTCTCCCCAGCAAGGAAGGAATAACGTGTGTGGCAGGCACAGGTCAAGGATCTACAGCCAGGAGACCCAAAGTTAAGCCTGGATTCCAGCGCTGGAAGTGACCTTGGAGTGACCTTGGATAAGTCCTTTCCTCTTCTGTGGACCTCTCAGTTCTCAGATCCCTCCCAGCTCTGACATTCTATGACCCTCTGTCTTTGTCACGGGCGTCACTCATCACTTACTTGGCTCCTCAGCACCTCCTGCCTACCTGATGGCCTACTTCTTGGGAAATGGGCTCTGTTTCAACTTCCTGGAGCCCCTCCAGAACATACAAGTGCCCTCTGCTCTGCAGGGTGTGCGTGTGTGTGTGTGTGTGTGTTTGTGTGTGAGAGAGAGAGAGAGAGAGAGTGAGAGTGAGTGAGTGAGGGAGTGAGAGAGAGAGAGAGAGAGAGAAAGACTACAGCCAGAAAGGTTTACCAAGCTGATCTTGCAAAGTCTTACTTAGGGGCCGGCTACATGGCTTAGTGGTTAAGTGCACCCGCTGCGCTACTGGTGGCCCGGGTTCGGATCCCGGGTGCGCACTGACGCACCGTTCGTCCAGCCATGATGAGGCGGCGTCCCACATACGACAACTAGATGGATGTGCAACTGTGATATACACTTATGTACTGGGGCTTTAGGGAGAAAAAGGAGGACTGGCAATATATGTTAGCTCACAGCCGGTCTTCCTCAGCAAAAAGAGGAAGATTGGCATGAATGTTAGCTCAGGGCTTATCTTCCTCACACACACACAAAAAAAGCCTTACTTTAAAATATCGTTTTCCCTGGAGAGTAATATACTCAGTTGGAAACGTTGCTCCTAATTCTCACCACAAAGGCCTCTGCTGCCACGCTGACACAAACACACACACACACACTTTCACCAAAACTGACCAGTTTTGTGCTCTCCAGCACCAGAGAGGGCCCTGCCCTTTGCACCCACCCCTTCTCTGGCCTACCAACCCCCGAAAACTTTCAAGGCCATATGCGATATGAACCCATACCTTCTTTGGCCATAAAATGACTCGTTTTCTACCTGGGTTCACACTGCAAACTATATTATGGTGCCCATCACACTCTACCACAATCAGACCTTAAGGCTAGAAGCTTCCATCTCTTTGCTGCCTCCCACAGAACCTGATGTCCATTCATTCATCAAGTCCTTACAGAGTACCTACTATGTGCGAGGCAGAAGGGACAGAGTGATAAAGGACACCCCTGCCTTCAAGGAAGTCCCACCAGACCAGGTGAGGGACAGACACCTGAGGAGCCGGCTCTGCCATGGCATGCTGAGGGTGGGAAAGCTGTGGCAGCAGGGGTCATGGAGCACATTCTGGGATGAGAGTCCCCAGGAGGAGGCTTTGAGCTTGGTAGGATTCCACCAGGCAGGGAAGCGTGGGGGTGGAAGGGGCACTCCATACAGAAGCCCCAGCATATGCAAAGGCCAAGGTGTGCACAGCTCATGACCGGGGACACTGGCTGGAGCCCCGAGTGATGGGGTAAGAGGAGCCTGGGGAAGAGGATGAGGCAGTGGTCAGCAGATTTTAGGCAGTTAGAGAATGAGTGAGTGAGTGAATGACCCCCTTGATCATGAAGCCAGTAACCTGGTACTGGTCCTTAGACCTATTCCTTCGTCCTTAGCAAGGACTCAGCTTGGTTTCAGGGCTATGTGTAGGGCTAGGATAGATCTCAGAATGAACTAGATGGTTTAGACATGGGACAAGCCCCGATCCCAGGACCCACAAGTAGAGTGGCAAGACTGGCAAGCAGACACACAGACCTGGGTTCTAGTCCTGGCTCTGCCACCTCCCAGCTGTGTGAGCTTGGTCAGGTGCCTTGAGTTCTCTGAGCCTGCTTCCTCGTTCCAACCTATGAGGATGGTTATGGGGACTGACTAAGAAAGCATCTCTGACAGTGCCTGCTGCAGTGTAGAGGAGGTGTGTGGAATCTGAAACTTTTGTTCAAGCTCAAGTTTCAAGCTGATGTGATCATTAGTTCAGAGCTTGACAGCGGCACCATAAGGTGGAATTAGCAACTTCAGAGCGTTGAACATTCTAGGCAGAGCTGGCTTCAAGGGCGTGTGATGGAGTCCTGTGCTCAGAAGGCCCCATGCTTGGGGCTTCAAGTTCTGCAGTTGCAACCTTGAAGTTATTATTTCTCTTTGAATTTGTTTTCATGAGAAACATCTGATGGAACAATGGAGCACACCCCAGGGGCTTGGAGCCTCAGCCCTCATGTGTTCCTGCCTACTGTTGCCTCCCTGGGATGGTGTCTCAGCTGC
Organism: Diceros bicornis minor; assembly: GCF_020826845.1. Classification (NCBI taxonomy): domain Eukaryota; kingdom Metazoa; phylum Chordata; class Mammalia; order Perissodactyla; family Rhinocerotidae; genus Diceros; species Diceros bicornis. The sequence continues at coordinate 1,651,063 of NC_080763.1, read as the reverse complement.
TTGCTCCTCACATGCCGGCACCCCCAGAACCCATGACCTCCTCTATCCTCTGTCTGGGAGCAAATGGGTGGAGTCAGCCAGGAAGACTCACATTCCACAGTGAGTCACCCTCCACCTTCTGCAGGGGCCTTGGGGTAGGTGCAGAAATGGCGGGTGCAGTGAACACCCGATCCTGTCTCAGGGCAAGGCAAGGAGACAATGCCTGGGCACTAGGTGGGTGACTCAGCAGGGGCATCTTGCCCACCCCTCATCTAGGTACCAAGTGTATCATGGCACAGAGTTTAGAGGAGGTTGAAGGTTGATATTGGGGGGTTGCCTGTCTGCCATGGGTGGGTTGGTGGGCTGTGAGAAGGGGAGGTCGACTTCCCCGAATCCACCCAAGGCCTTGCATTTTTCCCTTGCATCAGGCCCTACAAATCATGCAGCCAACCCTGGTTAGAATCTGTTTCCATTTTCCCATCCTCAGCTCAGAGTCCACGGTCCTTATGTGATGTGGCCAAATTGCTCTGAGCATCTGATGCGCACTGGTGAGATGAGGGGGGGAGAGGCAATCACATCATTCGGCGCTGGGGTAGACAGCTGGTGAGGGGCATCTAAGGGACAGAGAGCCAGCGCCTCCCAAGCTTTAATGTAAATGGCAATCGACTGGGATGTTGTGAAAGTGCAGATTCTGATTCTGGAGGTCTGTGCAGGGCCTGAGATTCTGCATTTCTAACATGCTCTTGCTTCATGGACCACATTTTGAGTAGTGAAGTTCTAGAAGCCTTAACCTAGGAACAGCGTGGCCTCCAGACTGATGCCCGGCAAGCCCCTGTAGGAGCTCTTATGACAGGCAGAGGGAACGACTGCTTAGAACTTAGCCAGCAGCCCACACTGTGATGACTCACCAGTAACTCTGTGTCCCCGGACACTTCAGCTGATAATGTGGGAATGCTTAGTCAATGTGGTCATCAGCAGAGTAATTAAAAACTCGCCCATAAATAACCTCACTCAATCCTCACAACTTTATCAGGCAAGTATAAAAAGGCTGCTTTATAGATGAAGGAATTGAGGCACAGATGATGGGGGGATGTACTCTAGGTTGCAACCGTCAAGTGGCAGAGGTAGGATCTGAACTCAGATCTGGCTAAGGCCCTTCCCACTCTGCCAGCATCACTAAATTTAAGTTTCTAGGCTGGCATAGCTGTGGCTGGAAGCTGGTCCCCCTGCCCATCATGTGCTCCCCCGATCTTGCAGGAGCCCAGAGTGTGAGGTGTTTGGCCTGTGCCCTGGGCCCCCTGGCCAGCCTCCTCTGCACCCCTAGCCAGCAGTCACCTCTGCCTTCAGCCACTCGATATTGATCTCCCCATCCTCGATCTGCTGCCGTAGCTGCTTGGCTACTGTCTTCTCGTCTCCATGATCTGCAGCAGGTGCAGGTACTTCTGCATCAGCTCTTCACACTCCCTGGCCAGGGTCTGGTAGACGTGGACAGACAGATGTGGTAAGACACTGCCTTCTTGTCCCCCAAGAGATCCAACCAGAAATGGGGCTCTGCCACTGACTGCAATTAGGAGATGGTCCTGACTCCCAGATATGGTGTGCGGGGCATTGACCTGGCTGCTGTGCTGTTACTGACTGCTCTGGCTCCTTCTCCAAATCCTGTCTCACATTCTGACCTCTGGTCCTCTAACTGATCCTGTTCTCTCCCCTCTCCCTCCGATCCACATCCTAGGGCCTTTGTACAGGCTCACTCTCTTGTTAGACATAATGCATCTGCTGACTTGAAGTTAAAGTCAATGCTCAAATTGAACAACAAGGATGTGACAGCACATCTGTTTACAACATGGTTCACTGAATATTTTGAGTCCACTGTTGAGACCTACCACTCAGAGAAAGAGATTCCTTTCAAAATATGACTGCTCACTGGCAAGTGCTGGGGTTCCCATGGAGAGACTGATGTTGGTGTGTGCCCCCCTCCACACACGCACCAAAGTTAGGAAAAGTCTTATGACTCGCATAATAGAGGTCTCTGAGGAGAGCAGGGCCAGAATCTGAAGTAGCTCTGAAATGGCTTGAGGGAGCAAGGAAAGGAGCCTGGTCTGGGTTTTTGTTGTGGTTGGAGGTTTTAAAGAAAAATTATTTAATGACACCTGTCAAAGATGGTAAGGCATATTTTATTCAGAACCACTGTGATACGTAGGGACCACCGTGATGGGATTCACAGCGGGGGAGAAATGAGATTGGACTCTACTCTGAATGCAGCATGGGCAAGTGGGAATTCATGGCCAGGCAGCATGGTGGGGGTCACAGGATGGAAAATTACTAAGAGAAAAAACAAGTGTTGGGGTTTCTGGCTAACCTGACCTAACAGGATTCTTACCAAAGAGAGGCCAGAGTGATCAGACACCACCTGAGGGATGGTGGAGGAGGAGGAGGAGCCTGAGCAGATCTCGATGGTGATCAGACATACGGGTGGGTGTTCTGGTTAAACTGAATTAGCAAGGTTCTTGCTAAAACTGGATTTTACAAGGAAGTGTACAGACAGGCCTACAAGAAGGTTCAGGAGCCTGACTAAAGTTTGGTCAAAGCAAGAAATCTTTGCCAGGCGTGAGACCAGGGCAAGAGTTCTGCACACAGACAGGGATTGTGTGGTTGGATCCGAAGCCAGTTCCAGAGAAGGGACTTCTTAATCCTGGTGGGGAAGGAAAAAGCCTCCCAAGAACCATTGCCCCAGCCCCGCCCAGCACGCCCCTCCCCTCCCTGACTCCCTGCTGCCCCTCCTGCCCCAACAGCCATGGGCTTGTCAGGCCAGCGCCAGAGCACCGAGGGCGGATGGAAAGAGCGTCCAGACCCGCAGGGACCTGGTTGTCAGACGCACCGGTCTCACTATGGGAGCTGCCCCCACCCGCTCCACCTGAGGAGCTGCTCCCCCCGACGGCCCCGCCCCAAACCATGCCAGCCAGTCCCAGCGGCTAAGAGTCCAGGCGAGCACAGTCTTCCATGCTGACCGGTGCAGGTGCCCCTACCCGCGTCCCTCTCCCCGCTGCCCAGGAGAATGAGCAGAATGTGATGCTCAACCACTGGGGCCAATCCAGGTGAGCAACGTGGGCAGGGCCAGAAGTGTGGGCGGAAGTGCATCGGTCGCCATCTTGGCGTCCGGCGGGGCCCCTCTCGGAGGGCCGGCCACATTCTCCCTCCCCCCTCGGTCTGGGTCATTTGCTATGAACACCGCAGCAGCGACCCATCAGGGCAGCGGAACAGACGCGTTTTGGCAGCGCTACCCCAGGGTGGGTGCATCAGGCAGCAGTTTGCCTAGGCCCACAGATGTGGCCATCTTGCTTTACGGAGGACAGATGGGCACGCGCCGCCATCTTGCCATCCTGCGGGGCGTGGGGACCAGCTCCCACTTGCTGCACAGTGTCGCTTTGAGCCCTACTCTTGTGGCAGTCCCACTGTGGGGCGGAGAAGAGGGGGCCGGAGCCTGGCAGCATGACAGCCTGAGGCCCGGGATGGTGATCACTGCACTGCCACGAACTGCTCCCACCACTGGGCAACGAGGAGAAACAGCCATCTCATTCCACAGGTAACCAGCTGCTGCCGCCCAGTCAGACCCCTGGTGTTCCAGCCCAAGGCAGGCAGCACTCTGTGCTTGGGGCCTCGGGGCCGGTCCAGAAGGTGAGTGAGCGCCGGGCGCTATGTGGCCTTGGTCTGTGCCACTGTCTCTGCTCTGGGCACCTCGGGCCACTGCGGCCATCCCATGGCCACTGGCACCCACCTTATGGCCTCCACCACACTGTCACCCCCACCCCCTGGCCACTCTGCTCTCCACTGATTCAGGCTGGGGCCAACAATGTCAAGAAACAGGGTATTCTGGAAACACTCTTTCTTAGGTCACTATCTTCTTGCATTTGCCATGACTTTTCTGCTCTTTTGATGGCAGGGAGCCTGCCTTGATCTCTGAGATCAGGAATGTGGCTGAGCAAATGCAGCTTCTACCTCCAAATTGACACGCCTCTCAGATGCTCTGTTGCTAGAAGGGTCCTGGCAGTGCAGGGAAAGGTGGCTCTGCACTGGAGGTGAGTCCTGGAGAGGCGTCTGACTCTGCAGATTCTGCATGTGACAGCATCCTGGGTGGAGGAGGTTGCAACCCACTCCTCACTGGGAGGCTTACCCTGGGGACTCAGGGAAGGGGCTCCTCTCTTCACTTCTTCCTTGGGATCCCACAGCAAGATGAGGGGTTTGCCTTCCCTTTGGCCTGGCTCCCTTCATGAGGGCTTCTGGAATTCAGCCAGTTGAGTGAGTCCTTTCCTGCAGACTCTGCAATGGAGGTCCCAGAACAGTGCACTGAAGACATTCTACTTTGAAAACCTCCTGGCAGATCCTTTTGTTTCATGTTGCAGGTTGTTATTGAATATTTAAAGACCTGAATGCCACTTGTTGTCTTTAGTCTTATTCAAAGTTAACAGTGGTTTGTTTTAAGTCGGAAGTTGTTACAATCCATCCAAAGAACTAGTAATGTGAGCTTGTTTCAGAAGTCAGAGAACATGCTTTCTTGACAGTTTCCTTCAGAGTCTGTGTCCCAAAAGTTTTGTTACTGTTTTTGAGAATGATGCAAAACACTACAGAGAAGGTTGCTCTTGGCATGTGTCATTGTTTAACGTGGTATGGGGGCAAAGGAAGTGGGGGTCCTTTTGTAACTTGTCACAAAGCATTGAGAAATGTTAGAAGGTCAGGTTGCTTGGAACTCCCTGAGGACCTAGTATCCACTCGGCCTCATGAGGGTTAGATGAACTCAGGAGGAGAAGAAAGCCTCGAGAGAGACCCCCTTCCTCCCCATGTGCATAGTTTTCTCTAAATAGAGATTTTACCTTAATGAGGAGAAAAGATTATGAAGTGTCTTGGTCAGTACATTTCAGGGGCTGGTTGCTTGGTACAGGAAGCAGTTTTCCTCCTGGTAGTGGAAGGACAGGAGGAACACAGAACCACAGCTCTTGGGGCTGACCTCCTCTTGGCGGCAGTCCTGCATCCTCGGCTGCTTGAGTAGAGCTGGGGCCAGGCGCCCTGCTGAGTGCCTGGGAGGCTCTGCTGGCCAACACCTGGCCTGGCTTTGAAATAGGGGGACCAATCCTCCCCATTTTAGCACCCAAAGTCCTGCATCCCAGGGACAGCAGGAGGGTTGGACAGCCATGAGCTTCTAGGAACTATTTCTGAGGCTTCCTGAAGCCTTTCGTGTTGTCTTGGTGCCATCCTGTGCTCTCTGCCCGAGCATCTTTGTTCCTACAGGGCACTTACCACAACCTGGGAGAAGGTCTTCACCTTCCTTCCTTCTCTGCCCTACAGATGGTCAGCTCCTTAAGGTAGACAGTGGGTCTTTCATCTTTCTATTACAGTAATAACTTGCAAGCAGAGGTGTTCCTTAAAACTTTACTAAAGTTTTAAATGGGCAAAATTCCTAAGTGTGGGTGTTCCCAAAAACACTTGTTTTGCTTTTATAATTGATTATTTTAGGGGGAGACATTTAATTCTTTCTTTTTAATTACTTTTTCATGTATCCTTGCAGGCTCCACATAAAGGACTCAAAACGTCTTGTCCAGTTGCTAAAAGTTGTTCACAGGGATGACTGGACCCTATTAAGTATTCTTTCATCTGTAGTGAACATTTCACCAAAAAAAACTCTTGAACAGGCTGGAGGGTCAGTACTACATGTTAAAGCCCACGGCCTTGCCCTCCATCTTCCACCTGACTGAGAAGGAGGAGCTGAAGGCCACTGCCGCCCCAGAAGAAATGAGACCAAGATAGCCGCCAGGGACAAGAGGAACATGCCAGTGAAGCAGATGGGAAAGGAGCTTCAGGTTCATCCTCATCCTCGAGGGAAAACCTGAGGGCCCAGGAAGGGTCCCGCAAATTGAAGCGAGCCCTTCTGCAGGGCAAACCCGAACCCAATGCCACCCAGGAAGCCACCAGTCAGGAGCGGGCAAAGAGTCTCTGGAAGGAACTCCAGGAGACAGTGTGGTCTCCACAGCGTGAGGCAGCCAGGGAGATGCAAACAGGTCTGCTGTAGATGCTGGCGATGAGACCGCCTCTTCCCAGCCAGGGCCTGCTGGATAAGAGTGGCATTTCCGTGGGTGACTTTATCCCTCAGGATCTGAGGCATGCAGATTTATTGGCTGGCATCCTTCTTACAGTTTCTCCTCAGCACACACTCAAGAGAGGCCATCTGTCCCTCGAGAGGCTGTTGACCGAAAGAGGCTGAAGAGAGATGTGGAGCCCACCTACAGTGGGGCCAGCCTTGGGCCTGATGAGAGCTTGGCCCAGAGCCCCCACGTTCATCATTCACAATGATGCCTCAGAAACTCTCCCAGAGCCCCTTCACCCTCCAACAGATGTCACCCCGGAGCCAGCCGTGGAAGATGTGCAGGATGAACACAGCAACACCGGCCCCAGGTCCCTCAGCGGGGTCATCCTGTCAGCGCTGGGGCCTAAGAACTCCTGGACTCGCTGCACTCCTACTGCTTCTGGTCCCGGGGGAACAGGAGCACGGGTGCCGCCTGCAGGAGCAGGTGGAGAAGGACAGCGAGCTGAAGAGGGGCAGCTGCCGACAGCCAGGTGCACACGCTGCAGGAGGAGCTGGACGAGCTGAAGGGAGGGGCTCCCTAACTGAGCAGCCTGCTGCCCCCAGCCGAGGTCAGTCCTGGGGCTCAGGGCTCCCCCACTGCCTGCTCCTCATGAGGAGTTTCCTGCTCCACAGCAGACGGCCCCTGAGCACCTCTGTGTGCAGCATGCCTGCTGCTGTCTTGGGAGAAGGCTCTGCTGGTAGCCGCCCCTTGCACACAGGGAGCCCAGGCTGCAGAGCTCACCCCGCTCGCTCTAGGGTGCTCAAGAGGCACCGGTAGTTGTCAGGGTTTAGCAGGTGGGGAAGGAGGCATTGCAGGTCAGCTGGGAAAGCCAGACCTACTCAATGAATGGTGCCTGGATAGTTGGTTTTCCACTTGAACAGGAGAAAATCAGCTTCTGTTGCATCCCTCACACAAATGTAAATTCCAATGAGTTAGGATCTAAATGTGAAATAAAATCGACATAGTAAACTATTGGAAAAGTTATAGGAGACTCTTAACATTATGGGGAGGTGCTTTCCATACATGTTTTAATGAATATCCTTGAACTGAAGTCATTTTGAACATTTTAATAATTTCTTTAAAATTTGAAACATCTTTTTGAGTAGAATACATTCTCTTTTGTAAAAATTAAAACACTAGAGAAATACATAAGCTAAGAAGTGGTAAAAACTCCTATTTCTCACCTACCTCCCAACTTTTATTCCTTGTCGGTAGTAAAATTTGGTGTGTAATCTCCTCCACTGTTTCCTGTGCTTTACCTACATATTTCTCCACCTGTACAAATAGGTTGGATATATTTTTGGTGTGTTTCTTTGCTATGTTTCTGATTTTCCTGCTCTCTTACAGTTTAGTAGTTGTAAACATTGGTTTCTCGATATTCCTTACATATTGAGGGTACCATCTTTTCCCTGTTATACATCCATGGAAAACATTTTCCTACCACATTGCTCATTTAATCTGGATCAGTGCTTGTCTTCCCAGATGTCAGTAACACTTCAAGAGGGAAACGGGTCTATGTGACAGGCTATTCAGGATCTCCGGGACCCCTGGGGCAACAACCAGTAGGACAACCCAAAACAAGAAACAAAACCCATCCCGCATGTTTCCAGATGCATCCTATGGGAAGGACGGCTCCAGTTGAGGACCACTGATGTCCTGGTCAGAGTTATCCACTATGTTCTCCTATCACGTTAAAGCTGTTTCTGTAGTTTCTCGTACCTGATGGTACAATTTGGTGCCTTTGTCTGTTCCTCTTGGTGCCTTTGTCTGTTCTTCTTGGTCAGACTGCCCAAGGTTTCTCACTGTTACAGGTCTTTCCAGACAGCCAGCCCTTGACTCCATTGCTCAGGTCTATGTTGTTGTTCCTGTCTGGTGAATTCTCCCTTCATTCTGCTGTCATTGGTTTTATTGTGGTGTTGTTCTGGCTCTTGGAGGGAAGTGCTCAGCTTGCTGTACAGGTGATATTCCCTGATACCTGCAGTGGAGGCTGTGTCCCTTCTTCCGTCCCCTTGTCCCCACGTCATGGATTTGCCTCATGCTGCTCTCATTGCTGTTCATTTCTAAAGAGTTTCTCCTGTCTGTCTGGATTCCCTCTTAACCTGAGAGTTTAGACAGATTTCAGTGTTTGTTGGGAGCAATATTTAGTGACTTATTTTTTACTTTTATTGCTTTAAGTCCAGTAAAAAGTCACTTATAATTTCTGCTTTTTGACTCTTTAGAGATTTCATTGTGGCTTAGCACACAGTCCATTGTGGTGACTGTTTCATCGTGGTTTGAGGAGAATGTTCGCTCTCCACTAGATGCTTACGTTGTCCCTGGGGCTGAGGCTAGATCTAGCTTTTTTGTGTTTGTCAGCAGATCTGTTTCCTAACTTACTGTATCACTTGACCTGTGGCTTTTTAAGAGAGGTAAGGTAGGTTTCCCTGTGGAAAGGGAAGGCACCTCCCTTGGGGTGCCTGTGTCTTCTTGTTTGTCCAGTTTTGCTTTATGTTTCAAGACCATATTGTTAGGTGCATAAGTGTCCCTGACAGTTATCAACACAGAGAACCCCTTTTTGTCCCATTTAAAGTCTTATTTCTTTATCTCCTTATTTTCAACCATATTATATCCCTTTATTTTATAACAATATTTTAACTCAACTTGAGAACCTTCATGTTTTTATAGAGCAATTTGATCTATTTACAATTGTGATTATTGATAAATTGGAATGTGAGTCTACCATTTAATTTAATTTTTAATTTGTTAGGTTTTCTCATGATTTTTCTATTCCTTTAGTGGGTGTCTTTCAGCTTTTAGGAACAACCATTTCTGCCTCTCTTTCTGTAAATGCTTAGAGTTGATCAGTTCCTGTGTTTTACACTCCCAACTCATCACCTTCCGGTCCCCGGCTTGAGAATATCTGATCTTAGTTCTGTGTTCTTATTTTCCCCATCAAGCAACCAGGATTGGATGTAAGTATACGTTTTATTGGTTACTTTGTTCACAACTGTTTATTGTATCCAAATTTTTCCTCCTTTTGGAAAGATTTGATGTTATTTTGGAACTCATATGACAGTGAAATTTTGAGATGAATCGAGTCTGAGATACTCCTTAGGTGCTGATGCTGGGGACCTAGCACCTAAACTCTTAAAGTTGCATTGGTGTGTCAGCAGAGTCGGGATGAGGTCAGAGATGTTTAAAACCGTGGAATTTAATGAGGTTTCCTGGAGACACTGTAGCTGTAGAAGGGACCAGGGCCCAGCCTAGGAGCAGGCAGTGTTTGCAGAGGTGCAGCTGAAGAGGGTCCAGGAAAGGGGACTGAAATCGTGGAGCATGAAGTTGCAGGACCCATGAGGGGAAAGGGTATTGCAGAAAGGAGGGGTGCTCAGCTGGGTGGGATACAGCTCTGATCAGAATGGAGAAAAGATGGCTGGACTCGGCCATGTGGCATCACTGGTGACCTCAGTCTCCTTGAGAGGGTGGGAATGAAGCTGGGTCTAGAGTGAGTGTAGGGGGTCCATGGGAGGGCAGTATGTATAAGGCACTTTATTTAAGAGGTTTAGCCATGAAGGGGAGTTGGGAAAGTGGACAGTAGCCAAAAGAGAGCCTGGGTCCAAGGGAGAGTTTTGTTTGTAAGGTGGAGATGAGCTAGCAGGTGTCTGTGCTGCAGGTAGGACCAGATGGAGAGGAAGAGTGTGCTGGGCCCTGAGGAGGTGCCGGGCTGGGCTCCTGTTATGAGAGGTTTGGGGATTCAATTGTAGATGTAAAAGAAACTTTCCACTCCAAACAAATGGGTTGAAGGTATATTTTATTATAGAGAGGATGGTAAAGGTGATAGTCCGCAAACAGATCTGAATAGGTCAAATAATAAGAGGGAAAAAACACCAGCTCGACTGGAATGGGAAAACATCCACATCAGCTGAGATAGCGGCACATTTGAATAGGTCATATAATAAGAGGGAAAAACATCAGTTCTATCGGATAGGGAAACACCAGATCGACTGAAGGGAAATGACACAAATCAACCAGAAAGAGAAACGCCAGGTTAACTGAAAAGAGAACACATCAGATCAATTACTTCACAATAAATCAATTACTCACAACATCCACGTCCCACTGCCGGGAGAGTCCTGTCAATTGTTTCGGCTGGGCGGAAATCACACGTCCTGGGCAAGGCGTCCCTTCCACAGGTGGAACTCTCACCGGGTCTCAGTCTCCAGCAATTTATATAAGCAGTTACAGAGTTTACAGAGAAAGCATTCAGTGTTCCCATGCACAAATGGTTATCAGTGGCGTACATGCACTGAGCCCCACACTCTGGCTATCGTCTCAGCCCAGTAGTTGTGTACGTGCATTGTTTACCCTGCTTATCCTCCCAGCCCAGCTCAGATGGCTAGTCTGCCCCAGGCTGCAGTGCCCGAAGGGCCTTGAATTTTTTACACATTGCAACTATCTCCATGGGAGAAGGGCCGGTTCCCACCACGCAGAAAGCAGCTTTTATATTTCTTTTTGTGCTGGTGGCTGTAGGTCAATGGAGCAGCCAAACATGGCTGTACTCATGTCACGACAGCTCTGCTGCCTGGCGCCGTGCAGAGAGAAAGAGGACGAGCTGTGCTCGTGGAAAGGGCGCCCTGTGCCTCTGCTCCTGTATTCCTGGAGCGTGAGGTTGGCAGTGGCTGGGAGTGGAGGGACGATGCAGAAGGTGTTAGGTGAACGACAGGGGGAGGAGGGAGAGGGAGAGAGGACACCCTGGCTTGGTCTTCATGGCTCACACGGAGTTCCCCACTGGGATCTCCGATCACCAGCTCTTGACTCTCTTTGATGTTTTCATCAAAATGTCGGCTCTCTTGATGGTTCCCAAGGCTATTATGAATTTGTTCATCAATGAAGGAAACTTTGGGTCATGTTTAAGGGATTCTATGTCAAAGGGGCTCTACATGTGTTTATTCAGTCCATCATCTTTACCCAATCTCTTTGTTTTTGGACAGGTTCCATACAACAGAGCAGCCAGGCCAGTGGCCTGCAGGTTCCAGGGTTTGGGAGATTTGCCCTCCAGAAAGCCGGTGCTGATTGGCATTCTCACAGGACGTGGTGCTCTGTCCCAGAGCCCGCTCTAATTCTGGGTGTCATGACATTGTAAATCCTGGGGCAGTTCTGTCAGGGCCCATCGTTGGCATTTCTGTGATCAGTGAGGGCAAACATTTTTCTGTGATCATTATCTGTCACTTCCCTGACTGTTTTGTTGCCTGCCTTGCTCACTGAGCTCTGAACCTTCTTGGTGGAACCAGGACGTTCACTCTTTATCCAGTGTGATTGCACGTTCCCTCAGTGTGCCCCTTGAGTACTTGCTTCAAAAATATCTGTTTTCTTTGCATTCTTTGATTCCTTGTACATATAATCTAGATTTAATCTGGAGCTTTAAAAATGTTTTATTGTGGAAAACCTTGAACATACACAAATTAAACAGAGAAGTGCGATAGCCCCCCATGTCTCTATTACCCAGCTTCAACATTTATTAATATTCTGATATTCCTGTTTCGTCCATATTTCTACCCACTCCCTACTTTCCATTGATTATTTTTTAATTAATAGATTTTTTTTAGGAAAGTTTTAGATGAACAGAGAAATTCAGCAGAGAGAGCAGAGCATTTCTCCCTCTTCCCCCACAGTTTCCCCTATGGTTAACATCTTGCGTGACCACCCGTGTTAGTGCGCTTCATTCCTTACAAGTGAGGAGCTGATGCTGCTATAGTGTTCGTAAGCAAGTCCGTAGTTTACATTAAGGTTCATTGTCTTGCTGTCATGTACTTGGATTTTGACAAATGCATAATCTCATGTATCCACCACGACAGTATCCTACGGAAGAGTTGGATTGCCCTAAAATCCCTGTGCTTTACCTCTTCGTCCCTTGCCCCCCAACTCCTGGCAACACTGATCTTTATACTGTTTCTATAGTTTTGCCTTTTCTGGAATGTCGTGTAATTGGAATATATGAAAACTATGGAACAGTGTATATAGCCTTTTCCAGTTGGCTTCCTTCACTTAGCAATATGTGTTTAAGTGTCCACTATGTCTTTTTGTGACTTGATAGCTCATTTCTTTTTTTTTTCTTTTTGTATATTGAGTCATAATATACATAGCAAAAAATGTTTCATCTTAACCATTTTTAAGTGTACACTTCAATGGCGTTCAATACATTTCCACAGTTGTACAGTCATCACCACCATTCATCCCCATAACTCTTATAAATCTGAAACTCTATACCTATCAAACAATAACCCTCCCTTCTCCCCTCCCCCCAGCCCTTGGCAGCCACCATTCTACTTACTGTCTCTATGATTTGACTACTCTCAGTTCATACAGTATTCGTCTTTTTGTGACTGGCTTATTTCAGTTAGCATAATGTCTCCAAGGTTAATCCATGTATAGCGTATTGGAGAATATGCTTAATTTTTAAGGCTGAATAATATTCCATTGTATGGATATACTACATTTTGTGTATCCACTCATGTGTCAATGGACACTTGGGTTGCTTCCACGTTTTAGCTGTTGTAAATAATACCGCTATGAACATGGATGTACAAATATCTCTTCAAGGCTCTGTTTTCAGATCTTTTGGGTGTATATGCAGAAGAGGAATTGCTGGATCACATGATAATTCTATGTTCAATTTTTTGGAGGAACATCAATACTGTTTTCCATAGCAGCTGCATCATTTTACATTCCTATCAACAGTGTACAAGGGTTCCCATTTCGCTGCATCTTGGCCAACACTTGCTGTTTTCTGTATTTTCAATAACACTCATCTTACTGGGTGTGAGGTGGTGTCTCATTGTGGTTTTGATGTGCATTTCCCTAATGATTAGTGGTGTTGAGCATCTTTTCATGTGCTTATGTGCCATTTCTAAGTCCTCTTTCGCAAAGGAGTCTTCAAGTCCCTGCCCATTTTTGAATTGGCTTGTTTTTAGTTGCTTAATTTAGGACTTCTCTGTATATTCTGGATACCAGTCTCTTGTCAGAAATACGATTTGCGAATATTTTGTCCCATTCTGTGGGTGCCTCTTGATGTATCAACTTATAAAATTTTCGTGGAGTCCAATTTTTCCATTGTTTTTCTTTTGTTACCTGCGCCTTTGGTGTCATATCCAAGAAATCATTGCCAAGTCTGGTGTCATGAATATTTGATCTTATGTTTTCTTCTAAGAGTTTTCTTGTTTGAGGTCTTACATTTATGTCCTTGATCCATTTTGAGTTAATTTTTGTATATAGCGTTGGATGGGGTCCAGCTTCAAGCTTTTGCATGGGGATATCCAGTTTTCCCAGCACCATTTGTTGAAAAGAAACCTTTCTCCATTCCATGGTCTTGGCACCCTTGTCAAAAATTACTTGACCATATATGTGAGGGTTTGTTTCTGGGCTCGCTATTCTATGCCATTGGTCTCTATGTCTGTCTTTATGACAATACCATACTATTGATTACTGTGGCTTTGTAGTAAGTTTTGAAATCAGAAAGTGTGAGTCCTCCAGTTTTGTTCTTCTTTTGCAAGATTCTTTTGGCTATTCTGAGTCCCTTGAGATTCCATGTGAATTTTAGGACGGGTTTTTCTATTTCTGCAAAAAACATCCTTAGGATTTGACTAGGGAATACATTGAATCTATAGATTGTTTTGGGTAATACTGACTCTTTAACAATAGTAAGCCTTCCAATCCATGAACATGGGATGTGTGTCCATTTATGAATGTCTTCTTTAATTTCTTTCTGAAATGTTTTGTAGTTTTTATGGTGTAAGCCTTTCATCTCCTTGGTTAAGTTAATTCCTAAGCCTGTTATTCTTTCTGATACTATTATAAATGAATTGTTTTTGTAATTTCCTTTCCAGAGAACTCATGGTTCGTGTCTAGAAATGCTGCTGATTTTTGTGTGTTGATTTTGTATCCTGCTACTTTTCTGAATTCATTTGTTAGATCAAACGGCTTTTTTGTGGAGTCTTTTGGATTTTCTACATACGACATGATATCATCTTCAAACAGAGACCATTTTACTTATTTCTTTCCAATTTAGATGCCTTTTATTTATTTATTTTTATTGCCTCATGGGTCTGGCTTGAACTTTCAATACTGTGTTGAATAGAAGTGGTGAAAGTGGGCATCCTTGCCTTGTTCCTGGTCTTAGAGGAAAAGCTTTCAGTCTTCCATCATTGAGTATTATGTTTGCTGTGTGTTTTTCATATATGGATTTTTTTATGTTGAGGCACTCTCCTTCTATTCCTAGTTTGTTGAGTTTTTTATCATGAAAGGGCATTGAATTTTGTCAAATGGTTTTCTGCATCAATTGAGTTGGTCATTTTTTCCCCTTCATTTTCTTGATGTGGCTTATTACATTGATCAATTTTTGTATATCGAACTCCCCTTGTATACCAGGAATAAATTTCACTTGGTGGTAGAGTATAATTCTTTTAACATGCTGTTGAATTCAGTTTGCTAGTATTTTGTTGAGGATTTTTGCATCCATGTTCATCAGGGATAATGGTCTGTAATTTTATTTTCTTTTAGTGTCCTTGTCTAGTGTTGGTATCAGGGTAATGCTGGCCTCGTAAAGTGAGCTTGGAAGTGTTCCCTCTTTTTCAATATTTGACAGAGTGTAAGAAGTCTTGTTTTTAATACTTATTTATATGTTTGGTAGAATTCACCAGTGCAGTCATCTGGTCCTGGGTTTTACTTTGTTGAGAGATTTTTTTTTTTAGATTTCTTTAAATATTGGTGACATATAACATAGGTAAGTTTTAGGTGTTCAAGATGATGATTTGTGAAAGGATTACCACAATACGGTGAGTTAACACCTCCATTCCCTCACATAATTAACTTGGTTTTTCTAGTGATCACTTTCAAGATCTACTCTCTTAACAACTTTCAAGTCTATAAGAATATAGTATTGTTAATTATGGTCACCATGCTGTACATTAGATCCCCAAAACTTGTTCATTTTACAGCTAGAAATTTGTGCAATTTGACTCACATCTCCCCATTTCCCCCAACCCCGCGACCCTGGGAAACCCATTTTTGTCTCTGTTCCTTTGAGTTGGGCTTTTTTAGATTTCACATATGAGTGAGAATATATAGTATTTGTCTTTCTCCGTCTGACTTATATCATTTAGCGCAATGCCTCAAGGTCCATCCATGTTGTCGCAAAATGCAGGATTTCATTCTCCTGCATGGCTGAATAATATTCCATTATATATTACATGTATACATATATCTCACATTTTCTTTATCTATTTATCCATTGATGGACACCTGGATTGTGTCCATGTTCTCTGTGAATAATGTTGAAATGAACATGGGGGTGCAGATATCTCTTCAGAATAGTGACTTCAATTCCTTTGGGTATACAGCCAGAAGTGGAATTGCTCATTTATATATATTTCTATTTTTATTTTTTTGAGAAAATTCCATATTTTTTCCATAGTGACTGTAGCAATTTACATTCATACCATCGGTGCACAGGGTTCTCTTTTCTACACAGCCTCGCCAACACTTGTTGTCTGTTGTCTCTTTGAGAATAACCATTCTAGCAGGTGTGAGGTGATATCTCATTGTAGTTTTGATTTCATTTCCCTGATGGTGAGTGATTACGAGCATCTTCTCAGGTACCTGTTGACCATTTTTATGTCTTCTTTGAAAAAGTATCTATTCAGGTCCTTTGACCATTTTCATATTGTTTTGTTGGTTTCTTTGCTGTTGAGTTGTAACAGTTTCTTATATACTGTGGATATTAGCCCCTTTAGTTTGCCAATTGTTTCATTTGCTATGCAGAAGCTTTTTAGATTGAAGTCATCACACTTGTTAAGTTTTGCATTTGTTGCTTGCACTTTTGATATTATATCCAAAAAAATCTTTGTCAAGACCAGTTTCATGGGGCTTTTTTCTCTATATTTTCTTCTAGTTGTTTTATATTTGGTGTCTTACATTTAAGTCTTTAATTCAATTTGAGATCATTTATAGAGTGGTGTAAAATAGGAGTCCAATTTCAGTTTTCTGCATGTGGTTATCCAGTTTTCCCAGCACCATTTGTTGCAGAAACTATCCATTCCCCATGGAGTCTTCTTAGCTGACTTGTCAACTGTTAGCAAACTGTATGTGTGTGGTTTTATTTCTGGATCCTTGATTCTGTTCCATTGGTCTAGGTGTCTCATTTTATACCTGTATCATACTGTTTTTATTACTATAGATTTGTAATAAAGTTTGAAATCAGAAATTGTGATGCCTTCAGCTTTTTCTTTCTCGGGGTTCCTTTGGTTATTGGAGGTCTTTTGTGGATCCACATGAATATTAGGATTATTTGTCCTATTTCTCTGAAAAATGCCATGGGAATTTTAATAGGAATTGCATTGAATCTTGAGATGGCATTGAGTAGCATGAACATTTTCAAAATATTAATTCTTCTGATCCATGATCATAAGATATCTTTTCATTTCTTTGTGTCTTTAAGTTCTTTCATCTGTGTCTTATAGTTGTCAGTTTCTAGATCTTTCACCTTCTTGGTTAAATTTATTCATGAGTATTTTACTGTTTTTGATGGTATTGTAACTAGGATTTTTTTCTTTATATCATTTTTAGATAGTTCATTGTTAGTGTAGAGAAAGGCAACCGATGTCTATATGTTGATTTTGTCTCCTGCAGCTTGAGTGAATTTGTTTATTAGTCCTAACAGTTTGGGGAGGAGTCTTTAGGTATTTCTCTACATAAAATCATATCTGCAAACAGAGACCACTTTGTTCCTTCATTTCCAATTTAGATGCTTTATATTTCTTTCTCTGGCCAAATGTCTCTGGGTGAGACTTACAGCAGTGTGTTGAAGAGTGGTGTTGAGACTGGGCACCCTTGTCTTGTTCTTTGTCTTAGCAAGAAAGCTTTCAACCTTTCACTGTTCAATATGATGTTAGCTGTGGGTTTGTTATGTAAACCTTTTATTATGTTCAGGTATGTTCCTTCTGTAACCCTTTCTTGAGAGTTTTTATCATGAGGTGGCGTTGAATTTTGTCAAACTGCTTTTTCTGCATTGAAAGATTATTTTAGGATTTTTATCTTTCATTCTATCAATGCGGTGTATCACATTCATTGATTTGCATCATGTTGAACTTGATCATGTTGTTTGATCCTTTTTTTTGAGTTTAGATAGTTTTGTTCTAATGTGTCTTGGAGAAGAAAGTTTTAGTTTGAAATTTTAGGGTGACCAATCGGCATCAGGACCTTGGATGTCTACATCTCTCCCCAGATTTGGGAAGGTGTCAGCTGCTACTTTTTTAAGTCAACTTTCTTTTCCTTTCTCCCTGTCTTCTCCTCTGGTACTTTAATAATGCTTATCTATTTCTTTTCAAGGTATCCCATAATTCATACTACCTTTCCCCAATCCTATCCGTTCCTTTTTTTCTTTTTGCTCCTTTGACTGGATGATTTCAAATGACACATCTTCTAGTGCACTAATTATTTCTTGTACATGGTTGAATCTGATTTAGAAGGTCTCTATTGAATTCTTCAGTTCAGTCATTGTGTTCTTCAACTCTAGGATTTCTGTTTGTTTTTCCTTAATGCTTTCTGTTTCTATGTTGAACTTCTCACTTGTTCATGCACTATTTCCTTATTTCATTTAGTAGTCTGTCTGTGTTTCCTTAGAGTTTTATGAATTTCTCAAAGAGCATTGTTCTGAAGTCTTTGTCACATAGTTCCTATATCTCCATTTCTTGGTCGGTCATTGGAGTTTTATTCTTTTTCTTTGGTGGTGTCATGGATCTTTGATTATTCATGATCCTTGTGGCCTTCCGTTGGTGTCTGCAAATTTGAGGAAGTAGACACCTCTTCCACTCATTACAGACTGGCTTTAGTAAACCAAAGCCTTCACATTCAGCCCATCTAGGGGTCCTGGGTGGGCCATCTGGTGGTGTCCAGGGGCAGGCTTGCTGCTGGAGCCCTTGAGCAACCTGGTACTGGGGTGAGTGGAAAGCTTGCGTCCACAGTATTGTGTCTGGCCCTGGGCAAAACTGGGACCCTGAGATCATGAGTAGCCCCACTGGAGCCTGTTTTGGCAGGTCCTCATTGAGATCCTGTGACCACAGTAGTCATCCAGGGCCATGAGAGTTGGCCAGTGCTGGGATGATCTGAGAGTTTTGGCTCACGGGAGCCTGCCAGGAGCCTGTGCCATGAAAGACAGTTTGTGCTGGTGTAGGCCAGAAGTCTAGATTCCTGGGAACCTGGGGCCACAGGAGCTACCTGAGATTGCAGGAGCCAGCAGGCGCTGGGTCAAGATGGAAGCCTGGGTTCATGGGAACCTGCCGGTGCCTGGTGCCATGGGAGCTGCCTGGGGCCGCCTGAGTCAGCAAGCACCTGGGTGGGCTGGGGGTTTGGTTCTGTAGAAGCCTGTCGGAAGCCTGGTTCCATGAGAGCTGTCTACGGCTGCTGGAACTGGCAGGTGGTGTGGTGAGCCATGGGCCTGTGTTCCTAGTAGCCCCCGGGGAGCATGGAGCCATGGAATCTACCTGGGGTTGTTGGAGCCAGTAAATGCTAGAGTGACCTGGGGTCCTGGGTTTGTGAGAGCCCAATGGGTGCCCTGTTATGGAAGCAGCCTGTGGCTGTGGGTGCTGCCTGTGGCTGCCAGGAGTAGGCAGAAACTTGGGGAAGCCAGGGTCTGAATTCATCAGAGTCCACCAGGAGCCTGGTGCCAATGACACCACTTGTGGTCACAGGAGCCACCTTGGGCTGCTGAAGATCGCAGCCCCTAGGCTGATATGGGGGCCTGGGTTTCCAGGAGCCTGATGGGAACCTGGTGTCAAGGATGCTGCTTGGGGCCGCCAGAGCTGGCATGCTCCAGGGTGAGCCAGGGGCCCGGATTTGCAGAAGCCTGCAGGGAGCCAGCTAGGTCCACAGGAGTCAGCCTGGGGCTGGGGCAGGCTGGCTCAGGGATTTGTGGTGAAGTCGAGCATTCACTTTACTCTCCTTTCGTTGGGAGGTTTTTGATTACTGATTCAGTCTGCTTGTTTGTTACTGGTCTGTTCAAGATTTCTGTTTCTTCATGATTCAGCCTTCATAGATTGTTTCTAGGAATTTATCTATTTTGTCTAGGTTACCCAATTTGTGAATGTACAGTAGTTCAGAATAGTCTCTTCTGGTCTTTTTCTTTCTGAAGCATCAGTTGTAATGCCTCCTCTTTCATTTCTGATTTACTTTATTTGAGTCATCTCTCTTTTTTTCCCTAGATATTGTATCTAAGGGTTTGTCAATTTTATTTTTTCAAAAAATCAACTCTTACTTTTATTGATATTTCATACTGTCTTTCATTTTTTCCCACTCTCCTCTTGGTGACTTCCATCCTTCTGCTAACTTTGGGTTTCATTTTTTCTTTTTCTAATGCTGTGTGTTGTAAATCAGGTTGTTTCTTTGACATCCTTCTTCTCTTATAATGTACAAGTTTATCACTACAAAGTTTCCTCTTAGTACTACTTTTGCTGCATCCTATAAGATTTGGTGTTTTTATTTTTTCTTTTTGTATGTCTTGAGCTATTTTCTAATTTCCCTTTTGATTTCTTCTTTGATCTAGTGGCTGTTTAAGAGTTTGTTGTTGAACTTCCATGTATTATGAATATCCCAGTTTTCCATCTGTTATTGACTTTTGGTTTCATGCCATTGTCTTTGGAAAAGATACTTGGTATGATTTCAGTCTTCTTAATTTACTTAAGACTTGTTTTGTGACCTAACACGTGATCTGTTCTGGAAAATAATGTGTGCCCTTGAGAAAAGACTGCATTTTGTTGCTGTTCAGTAAAATGTTCTGTGTATGTCTGATAAGTCCATTAATGTTTTCATGTCTGCTGTTTCCTAATTTTCTATCTGGATATTCTATCCATTGTTAAAAGTGGGGTACAGAAGTCCCCTACTATTTGCAAGTTATATAACTGAGAATGCTCTAATATTGAGACTATATAAAGATCTCTTAGAACTCAATTATAAAAAACAAAGAAGTTTGAAATGAAACTTCATTCAAAGAAGTTTGAAATGAAACCATTTTCATTGGTTACCCAATGAAAATGGGTAACTAGCTGCAATGGACATGTCTCCAGGAGAAACATAGATGGCCAATAAGCACTAGATAGATGTTCAGTATCATAAATTATTAGGAAAATGTAAATTCAAAGCATAGTGTAATACTATTTCACACTCAAAATGAAGGCTATACTCAACATAATGGAAAGTAACAAGTGTTAGTAAAGATATGGAGAATGGGAAACCCACATACATTACTGGTGGGAAAGTAAAATGATGCAGCCACTGCAGAAAACAGTTTGCCATTTTTAAAAATCTTAAACCTAGAATTCCCATGGACCAGGAGAGTCACAAGGTAGGTATGTCCAAAAGACCATTGGAAACATATGTTCAAAGAAAAACTTTTCCATGGATATTCAAAGCAACATTATTCACAATGGTCCAAAAGTGGAACAAACCCAAATTTCTATCCAGTTATGACTGCATAAACCAAATGTGCTCTATTCATAATATAGGACATTATAGAGCCATAAAAAGGAATAAGCTACTGCTACATGCTCGGCCATGGATGAACCTTGAAACATGTGTGCTCACTGAAGTCGCCCACAAAGGCCACAGATAGCATGATGCCATTTGAATGAACTGTCCAGAATAGGCAAACCAATAGGGAGAGAAAACAGATGAGTTGTTTTCATGGGCTTGGGTTAGGAGAAAATAGTGTGAATGAGTATGGGTTTGTTTGGGGGTGTTGAAAATGTTCTGGAATTAGATAGTGGTGATAACCACACGACATAATCATTGTACTAAATGGCACTGAACTGTATACTTTAAATGCTTACAACAGTGTATTCTGTGTTAAGCAGATTCTCCATAAAATTTTTGAATTTTTTAAATTAATCAGGGTAATGATTAATTTTAATTTAGTTAATTTAAAGTTGGTTGGGATAGTTAATAAGGGTAATTAATAGAGTTATTAGGGGTAGGGCACATTGTAGCCAAGAGAGTAAATATCCGATGATGGCTATAGTAACAGATCCTATAATTGTACAAGCAACAGTCTAAAATCCAGTCTGTTTCCATTGTCCCCAACTTGGAGAGACCAGCCATGAAAATATGTCAGTGATCTCGTGGGCCTTGGGTATCTTTTAAAAGATTTAGGTAACATTACACAATATTTTAACCTCTTGGGCCATCTGGTGGAGGTAGGTTTGAACTTGTGAGTTGATGTACATTCAGCAAGTGGTTCTAAGAAAGGCAAAAACCCCTCCTTCGTTGGTTGGTATAGACAGTCTAGGGACAGGCCATTCTCTAAAACCATTTAGGCAAGAGACTCATGAGACTGTTCCACAAGGGCTAGGATAGGGTCTTATGGAGTTGTTGTCGATGTTGGGTTAAGGTTTTCGATACTTCTTGGTTGCCTCAGTTACCTGATTTTGTGTGGGTAGGGCCACCGCACCTGTGCCCAGTCCAGTCAGTCAGTCCTAGTAGAAATCAACACCCAGTCCTATAGGACTGACAGTGTCTCTATGGGTTGGTGGTAGCCAGTCAGGGCAGGAACCTCGGGGGACCCGCAACCTGAGGGAAGCAGGCTGAGATAGACACAATGATGCATTGCAGAATATAGCCTGGAGAAATCTGCTCAGAGGGCTGGGGAAGAGAGAGCCTCACTGGGTGAGAGCCTTGTGATATCAGCCTACAGTAAAACCCAAAAGTGGATGCTCCTGGTGTGAAATATTCATTAGGGCCCTTGGAAGTAAAACCAGTAATTTGCACCCATTCACTAGTTACCTATGCTATATGATTTCAGGGGGTATGGTTAAAGTGTTTGTTGGCCAAGAGCTGTTTGGGCCTGGGCACAAAATCACCAAGGTGGCCTCGAAGGCTACCCCAAAATGACCCCTCCAGGAGCAGTTGGGGCAGAAAGTGGGGGGAGCATTTTGAAGAAAGCCTGGGGCAAAGATGTTGTGCGATTGAGTTGGGTACAACTGAGTGTCTCCGCAGGGTAAGCCCTTCAGCTGGGGTACAATAGATGATTGGAGGCCAAATGACAGACCCTGTGACTCCTGATTCCCAGTGCACGGGCAGGCCTCTCAGCCCATTGGACATAAATGGTGGTGGTGTTGTGAAGCATCTTGATGGCAGTGTGGAAAGTATAGGGGACATGTGGTGGGAGACGTCATGATAGTGTCGGGAGGAGCTGTATGTGAGATTACGGTGTTGAAGGGAAAGGACTGGAAGCAGGTGCAGTGGGTGTGTGACCAACAATGGTCAGTGAAGGGACAGCCGGGGTGTAACTGGGGAAAGCAGGGACCAGCAGAAGTCATGTGTTTAAAACAAGACACCAGGCCCAAATGGAGCCGCTTAGGCTATGCCTCACATAAACAAGTCGAGACTTAATTAGACTTTTGGCCCTCCCAGGAATAGAATCTTAAAGCAGTCAATCAGGAATCACCTGATGCGCAGCAGGTAGCTCATCTTCCTGATAGAGCCCTGCCATCCTCTAAGGAAGGTAACCTTGCAGTAACCAACCCGCTTTTTTATCTAGTGTAACTTCCTTGTTCTTGCTCCCTTCTGCCTATAAAATCCTTCATTTTGTAGAACTCCTTGGAGTGCCTTTCTCTCTGCTAGACTGGATGCTGCCTGATTCATGAACTGTTGAATAAAGCCAATAAGATGTTTAAAATTTGCTCAATTTTATTTTGTTTTGTACCAGTTTGGTGGCAGCAGTGGGATCCAAAGGAGACACCTGATGGCTTCGAGGATGAGAAACACAGTCATTGGTACCCTCAAAACCTTTGAGTTCTCCATCTTTTTCACTGTTTCTGAGGGCTGTGGGTAAGTTCCTCTTGGATATGAGATCCACTCTGTTTGCCGTGAGCTCCTGATCTAACTGGCTTTCCAGTCCAGGGTGAGTGGGTCAGTCTAGACTGACAGGATGCTCTAAGAGAGCATCAGTCTTAGCATTTGGTTAGTCAGCAGTGCCAGGCAAAGGCTTAGCGGTTCAGCTTGAGCTGCCAGATGGTTCTGCCAGGAACCCGAGTCCCTGGCCCTTAATTAGTCCACAGTCCCCATTTGTTGGGGTCTGCTGGTTGAGTCTGCAGTCTCCATGTGTTAGGGTCTGCTGCTTCAGTCTGTGGTTCTTGCTAATGGAGAGGAGTGGAAGAAATGTGTGCTCCATGCACACCCAGTCTTTGAAAACTTCCCACGTGCATTTTACATGCATTTTACCCTCTGTTGACTGTAGATGCGTTCTAAGGAAATGGTGAAGGCACAGTGAGGAGGAACTGTGGGTTTCTGCAAGACTACCTCGAGGAGTGCCGCCCCCTCAACCTGAACAGCCACCTGGCACTAGTAGAAATGAAAGACATCCCATCACCGTGGATAGGAAGACTCCTTATTGTGCCGGTGTCAACATTATCCAAAGAGATCAACAAATGCAGTGTAGTCCTTATCAAAATTCCAAGGGCGTTTTGTGCTGAAATAGAAAAAAACCTAACCTAAGATTCTTATGGAGTCTCAAATAAGCCCAGATACCAAAAATAATCTTGAAAGGAGATACTAAGTTGGAGGACTGATTCTTCCTGATTGAAAACTTACTATAAATCTACAGTATCAAAACAGCATTGTCATGGCATAAAGACAGACATATTGACCAATGGAAACAGAATTGAGAGCCCAGAAATTAACCCTCACCCATGTGATCAAATGATGTTTGACAAGGGTGTCAAGATTATTCAATGGGGAAAAGTCTTTTCAACAAGTTGTGCTGGAAAAAGTGGATATCTACATGCAAAAGAATCAACTTGGACATTTACCTAACACTGTACGCAAAACTTGATTCCCAGTGAATCAAATACCTAAGTGTAAGAGCTAATGCTATAATACCCTTAGAAGAAAACATAAGGCAAAACTTGACAAGATAGGATTTGGTAATGATTTCATGGTTCTGACACCCAAGAGCAGCCAATAAAATAGGAAAATACATATGCTGGACTTCATGGATATTAAAAAGTTTTGTGCCTCAAAAGTCATTATCAACAGAGTAAAAGCACAGCCCACAGGATGGGCGACCATATTTGCAAACCATGTATCTGACAAAGGCTTAATATCCAGAATAGATAGAGAACTCCTAAATTCGACAACAAAAAACAAACAACTCAAATCAAAATTGAACAAAGTATATGAGTAGACATTTGCTCAAAGAAGATCTGCAAATAACCAATAAGCATATGAAAAGATGCTCATCATCAGTAATCATTAGGGAAATGCAAATCAGAAACACAGTGAGAGACCACCTCACATTCATTAGGATGGCATCTATCAAAAAAAAAAAAAAAAAAGAAGAAGAAAAAGAATAGAATCACTGTTGGCCAAGATGTGGAGAAGTTGGAACCCTTGTGTACTGTGGTGGGAATATATAGTTGCTGTAGAAACCAGTATAACAATTCCTAAAAAAAAATAAAAATATAATTATATAGGACCCAGCAATTCCTCTTCTGGGTGTATACCCCACCAAGGAGTTGAAAGCATGTTCTCAAAGACACATTGCAACACCCATGTTCATGGCATCATTATTCATAATAGCTAAAACATGGAAGCCACCCAAGTATTGTAATCGAGGAAGGGCTCACAGCCCAATGCACCCCTTAGCCAAACGGGATACCCACTCTTGTAGAAGGGAAAAAAGCTTTATTAGGAGGTTGGCCAGCAAGGAGACAAAGGTTAAATCTTTCTCCCCAATGGGCTGTTGAAAAGGGCTTTTCAAGGGCAAAGGAGTGGGTGCAGTAAGTTTGGGAGCAGTCCTAGGTATTTTGTGTAAGCACAGATTTTCATGTTCTGTCACACATCCCACGTTCAAAAGGCAGTGTCCTTAACATGATTAGCTGGGGAGTTCTTGGTCCCCCAGTTCATCCTCCAGTCACTTATGCAGTTGCAGTTTGAGTCTTGCAAGCCATCTTGTTGTCTCATTGGCTCAAAGTAGTTGAAACTTGCTTAAGGAAGAGAAATGGAGTTTCTGAAAAGCAACTCACGGCCCAAGATTAGATCCTTAGTAAATATCATATGGGATATGGCTTAAGAAAGTAGTCTGCAAGGTACTGTTGAGAAAAATCTGGCTGGAGCCCCATTTTATTTTGGGCTTGGTTGTGGGCCTTGCTATGGTATCTGTCCAGGGATGTATGGATGAGCAAAATGTGCTATATACATACAATGGCATATTATTCATCCTTGAAAAATGAAGGAAAGTCTAAGATACGGCACACCATGGATGAACCTTCAAGATATTACTCTAAATGAAATAAGCTAGTCACAAAAATACAACCCTGTGTGATTTCCCTTCTATGAGGTTCCTGAAATCACCAGATTCAGAGAGACAGAAAGTAGAATGGTGTTTGCCAGTGGCTGGGAGGAGGGGGAATGGGGAGTAATTCATGAATGGGTATAGAGTTTCAGTTTTGCAAGATGAGAAGTGTGAAGATGGATCGTGGTGATGATTGCACAGCAATATTAATGTCTTCAATACACTTAAAACATACTTAATGTATCTATGGGGCCTGATGACTTGTCCTGGCTGAGCACATGCTTGTGCTGTTGCACATCTTACCCCTCACTGTACATTTGGGAAACTGGCCTAGAAAGAAGCAGATACCGTCCCAGACCACAGGAGGTCGTCAGAGTCCTGAAGACTAGAGAGAGCTCCAGCTTACTTGGCCGAGGCTCCACCCCTTCCCTCAGGTTTCCTTTGGTAATGAGAGGCGTTAAGATCCTAGAGGATTGCTGCCCACCCCTTTCCATATGGGGTCATTTTCCTCTCCTCATCATCACATGTGCACAGGCACACTCACTCACACTTGAATTCTCATATGGAGAACTCGGAGGTGCAGTCAAAAAAGAGCCAACACTGGGCAAGTGACAAGAGGCATGAGGGAGAGAGGTTGGAGGCAGCTCTCCCACGGGGCAGTAGCATCCATTCTCCTCGATTCGTGCGCAGGGGCCCAGAGATGGGAAGAGGAATCCCTAAGGTTCCTAGGTGTCTACCTATTCCAGATCCATCCCTGGCCCAGCCTGGGGATCACAGGACTGGGGTCCTGCAGTCCACCTCTGTGGGCACTCAGAACTGTCATGAGCCCATCCTCCCCTTGTGTAGGCATTGGGAACAGGAGAGAATACTTCAGTGAGGGTCCTCCTGTATAAAGTGGAGTGCATCCAGCGAGTGACTCCAAGTGTTCCATGCACTCACAACATGTCTGTTGGACTAGGTTCTCTGTTGATGACCTACTGTGCTCTGAAACCCTGAGAAAATGATTTCCAGCCCCTGGAGATCCTTTAGAACTGAGGATGCTAGGGGGCTTGGGTGGATGAGAACTGAGGATAAGGAAGAAGATGCCAGAGCACTGGACACCAAGTCTAGAGTCCAGGGAGAAGACTAATCCTTGTTGGACCCTTGCGGTCCTCATCTGGAGGTAAGGGGAACCATTGTCATGGCAGCAGTTAGGATGCGTTAGGAGTGAAGAGGACACCTGGTGGGGAACAGCAAGAGGGGGGCACGGTAGGCTCCCAAGACTCCTCCCACTCCCTCGAAGCTGACAGGTCCTGCTGCTTTACCCCTGGGATCCTGGAGAGCCTCTGCCTTGAGGACACCTGAAGAAAGGTTGCTTTCTGTTTGGAGTTCCTGCCTGGGCAACAGTGCTAGTGCTGGCCACGAGGGGGCGGGCAGCCTCTTGTGTCAGTGGTGGCCAGTGAGTTTTTGTTTTTATTTTTTTTCAGTTGTATTGAGATATACTTGATATACAACACTAAGTTAACATTGCTGTGTGGTATATTTGAAACTTGCTAAGAGATAGATCCTAAAACTACTCATCATCAGGAAACAATCTTTTATTTCTGTTTGGTGATTGATGTTAACTAAACTTATTTTGGTAACCATTACATAATATATATATATCAAGTCATTCTGCTGTAAACCTGGAATTTACTCGGTGTCCACTGAACTTTTCTTGAGCTCCTGGAGCAGCGAAGAGTCAACCAGAGGTCTTTCTGGCTGTCCCCCTGCCTCAGAAACAACTTGTACCTCCTATTAATAGTGTTCATCTCCAAAATGAAAGTTGGTCAAAAGCAGGGGGCGAGGTGCAAGATCTACCCATGTACTCATTCAGCAGCTGTGCCCTGAGCACTCATCCTGTGCCAGGTGCCCTGGTGGGCTGAAGTGAAGGATGAAAATGACCAAGTGGTCCCTGCCTGCTGGGAGCTCACAGTCTAGATGGGAAATGGACAAAA
This sequence comes from Diceros bicornis minor, assembly GCF_020826845.1. Lineage (NCBI taxonomy): Eukaryota > Metazoa > Chordata > Mammalia > Perissodactyla > Rhinocerotidae > Diceros > Diceros bicornis. Next base: position 1,623,680 of record NC_080763.1, on the reverse strand, counting down.
GCAAAGACATGAGAAAGAAAAGAGCAAATGCTGTAGAGAAACACATCAGGGGGCTGTGAGGGAGGGCTGGGCATCACTGGGTAGGAGGGTCTGAAAGACCTCACTAGGGTGACTATTTCTGGTACCAGAATGAAAAGAAGGAGCCTGCCCTGCACAAGTCTGGGAGCAGTGTGTCAGGGAAATGGCACCTGAGCTCACAGGCAGAAGTGAGTTTGGCCAGAGGAGGTTAGAAAGGTGGCCAGTGCAGCTGGAGGGAGGCTGGGAGGAGAGAACAGGAGCTGGGGTGGAAGGTAGGGCCAGGGCCTGGTAGGCTGTGTTCGTTACTTTTCCCTCTCTGACTTCATTGCCCCTAACCTTGCATTTCAAAACATCAAATGTTGACAATCTCACAATTTTTGTGGATCAGCAATCAGGCATGTTTTAGCTGGGTGCCTCTGTCTCAGTGAGTTGAACAGATTGGGGCTGTGGCCTCAACTGAGGCTCGACTGGGGGAGGACTGGCCCACAAGGTCACTCTCAGCCTTCAGGATTCATTTTGGATTGAGAGCCTGAGTTCCTTTCTGTCTGTTGGCCCAGGCACTCCCTTGCTTCTCTCCTCAATGTGCCTCACACATTGGGCAGCCCCAATACACCGGTATTTGATTCCTCACTTCCAGGGATTTGACAGAATGAGAGAGAGAGAGATGGCACATGAGAGAGGGAGCAAGAGGAAGTGAGAGACATTTTTAGTTAAAATTTAGACAAGACATCCCATCACTTTGGCTCTTATTATGTTCAGAAGCCAGTTACTAACCACTTTGTGGTTCCACGGGGATGTGTATAATATGGGTGGGGCTTACTGAGTACCACTGTGGAGGCTGCCCACCTCATAGACCAAGATGAGACACTTGGGTCTCATTCTCCATAAAACAGGAAACAATCGAATGGTTTTATGTCACACGATGGCAATATCTGAATTTCCATTAGTTGCAACCCCCTCATGGTGCTGACCTGAAAATGAGGCCAAGTTGGAAATGACTGTCCCAATATCACATTCTTGGAGCCCAGGCCTGTTTTGAGTGGTGTTCTGTACTACATCCCACCCCTCCTTGTTATTCTTCCATCTCTAAGTTTGTGCCTTAGGTACATGTGACACCAGCCCACAGGGGTAATAGATATTATCTCATATACACCGGGTGATGTCCCTAGGAAGTAGATTCTAGGCTGATCCCCATGGTGCAGGTTTAGAGACTGGGGAGGACCTGAGAGGCACAGGGACTATCCCAGGATGAAGAACTAGTAAGGAAAAGGAGGTCTGCATTCATCTCTGTCTCCTTAAAGCTAGGTCCCTAGTTAGGTTTCCAGGGAGCTGTGGGTAGGGCTGTGTAGGCTCATTGTGTACAGTTCAGGAGATGACGTGGGGTCATAGACCTCAACAGATCTTAGAACTCAGGTAACCACGCACCCACAGCACCCCATCCAGCTCACTTGATTGGAGACAGTCAACAGGCAAAGATGTTTTGTTGTTGTTTCCCAACTTTTGGAGGATCTGGGCTCAAAAAATCCCAGAAAGAGAATCTTTTTGGTAGTTGGCAATGTTGGCTCAGCCCTCATTCTTGACGCCTCTGGGTGTCTGGCAGGAGGCAGTGAAAGGTAACACGCGACAGCCCAGGAAAGGCTAGTGCAGGCCAGGACACAGCTGTGATCCCACCTGATCAGCCCCACACCCCTTGCCCCTCTTTGTGTGTGTGTGTGTGTCTGCATGTGTCTGTGAGGAGGGGAGAAGTCAGGACATAAGGGTCGGGTCATTCCTGAGCAGGAGCTGGTTGTTAGGTGTCGGAAACCTGGTGAGTCTGTCATGTTCATACCCCAGGCCATGCCTGGCAGCATGAGAAGGTGAGCTCCTCTAATCATGATACCGAGCATTAGAGGATTCATCTCCTTCCCTCCCTGACCACAGTTCTTTGCAGGGATGCCCCTCTGTGCGTGAACTGAGCAGCAGACTTTCTCTTGGGGGTCGGCCCCAGTGGCAGTGTGCATGCAGCCCCTGATTCCTTCTGGCCCAGCTCCCAGGCAGTCTTTGCAGAACTCCACTCAAGAGGTTGTCGAGTAGTTGCCCAGTGGTTTCAACTCCACCTACTCACTAGACAAGGGGCAGGTACATGAGGCCACCCACACTTTCCAGTGTTCCTCTGAGATGAGAGCAGGAGCAGAGGGTCTCCACACTCAGAAGCTTGAGATGACGGGGTTGGACTAGAACTAGGGCGGAACCAGACTGGGGCTGTCCCTTTTTCAAGCTAAAGCGGATGTACATGAATGTCACCTTGCCTGGTTAGGAGAGGAGCTGCCGTGACCCTCTTACCCTTGTCCAGTGTGAGCTTCTGGAGGCCACTGAGGCAGAGCCAGAGGGTAAGGGGGACTGCAGGCTGGGTATTCCTGGAAGGGAGGGGGATCTTTCCTGTGTTTAGAAGGACACATGGAAAGTCAGCTATGTGGGTGAACCTTTCTCTTTATCCCGCTCCAGCGTCAGCTGCAGAGCTCCAGCCAGCGGCAGAAGCAGAGCAGTGGGCAGTGGTGGAGGTAGAGCTGGCTCCAGCTCCGTTGACACCTCCTCCTCTAGCGCTGGAGTCAGCGTCCCCTCCATCAGCAGTGGTGGAGCTGGAGCAAGGGCCAACATGGGCTCCAGCAGGAGTGGGAGCTGCTGAGCTGGAGTCACCTGGACCATCATTTCTAGTGAGAAGTCCATCTCCACCTGTGGCTCTTAAGGAGGGTGAGAAGCTTAATCTCACGGCCTTCCCTCTTAAGCTGGTGATGGAGCTGTTGACCGTGATGGATCCGGTGAGCAGCTGGGCTTTCAGGGCGGGATGGGGCAGGCCTTCCCTCTGCCATCGTTGCCCCAGACCTGATCCAGACTGCTATGATCTGGGCCCAAATCCAGGCTCCACCCTTTACCAACCATAAGACCTGGGCAACTTTCTGAACACCCAAGCCTTTGCTGTCCACCTGCAGACCGTGGAGGTGGACATTAAGAGGACCTGCTGCACAGAGTGACTGTGCCAACTCCATGAGGTAGAAGAGATGGAAAGCTGGGTGGGCCCTGGCTCATCTGTGCAGGGAGAGGCTCACTGTGTACAGCCCGGTCCCTGGTGGCCCAACCGGCTGCTCAGGAGGCTCAACAGCCTCAGGACTTATTAGACATCTGATGTGTGTTTCACTACAAGGGAGACAGACAAGGCCTGTGGTTGTAGCTGCCACAGGGGGATGTGCATCAGAATGTGGAGTGGGACCAGAGAGGGGATCAGGGTATTGGAAGATGCCCCCTTGGGATGAGCCGAGTTGAGCCACCGTCTGGAGCTTGGAGTTAGCCAGGACGGGCTGGGTCAAAAGCCCCTCTCCCTTCCCTGCCAGTATTGGGTCCTGGGTCATCCTGTGCTGGGTGTCCTCGGGGGACAGAGAAGAAAAGCCAGGGACTGTCACAAGGCTCAGGCCACATCCTGAGCTTTCTGAGCTCCAGCTCTAAACTGTGACTCCTGTGTGGGACTTTGGGGGCTGTGGACACAGACCTGGGGTGTGGCAGGGCTGGGTGACACTCCCCCTGTTCTCCAGGACCTCTTCCGGAAGGTGGTGCCCTCTCCGTGCCTGGGCTCCACCTGGGGCAAGAGGAGCAAGCCCGAAATGAACACCAGACACCTACCGTCCAGGCCACCATCGACCACGTCAGAAGGGTGGCCAGCTTCGTCATCACCCCCTGCCTCAGGGACCCGAGCATGACAGCCCAGGACAGGGTGAGGGTGGTGGAGTGCTGGATCCAGGTGGCCCAGGTGTGCTGTGGGAGGCCCAGTGGAGTCCCTCTCTGAAGCCTTGGGAACTGCCTCTCCACCTTTATCAGCTCCCAGGATTGCAGTGTGTGGTCTAAGCCCTTGCACAGTCCCTAGGCCCTTCCTGCTAGGGGCCCGCTGACTTTGACTCCAGGTCCCAGTGAGAGGATGCTCACTTCCTACCTGGCTCCTTCCCTGGGTTGAGCTAAAATCCTGTTCCCTGTGAGTGTTACTCTTTGGGTCCTAAATGTGCCCTTCTGGGACTCCCTGAGCATCTGTCTCATCCAGGAGGGGAGATTTAAATAGAAGGGGACTGAAGCTAGAGCAAGTGGGGCTACAGTGCCCCACCTCACAGCTCATTCTCTTCCCTTCCCCAGGAGTGCGAGAACCTGAAGAACTTCTCCTCGCCCTGCACTGTCATCTCTGCTCTGCAGAAAACCTCCACAAGCCACCTGAAGAACACACGGGGGAAGTTTCCCGGTGGGTAGGCCTCTCTCCATAGGAGGACCAGGGTGGATGGGGGATCTCCTGTATGTCTGCCATTGGCCCCTCAGTCAGCTGGGAACTCCTGGGAGGTAGCAAATGCTGGGGACCGGGCCTGGGCCTCGGCAGGGGGTCTCTAAACCTCCCGGGGTCCTTAGTGCACCAGTTCTGCTTCAGGACTCGGTTTCCCTAAGTGTCAGGTACTAAGTTGAGCCAAATTGGGCATTATCAGGTGTTTATAGCAACAAAACTCTATGCCCATTTGAAACTCAAAGCAGTCAAAACAGAGCTGCTCAGTAGATCTGGGGAGTGGAGACCCCAGTGACCAACAGGAGAGCCCCCTCCCAGTACCATGAGACCTTAGCGCTCAGAGGAGCCCAGTGAGAACACTTCTCCAGGCCATTTGAATCTCGGGTTTGCAAAGAAAAGGGATTTGCATTTAGACCCCTCACATTATTCCTAAATTTATCCCTCGTTCTTTCCCCTCCCCTGAGAGAGAGCCCTGAAAATCTTCAGGAACTCAATAGTCAAGACAAGTCCTTGAGCAGAGAACTGATGATCAAGGTAGAGTGGAGGCTGGGGGTCTGGAAAGAGAGGAGGGGTGCGGAGGAGGGGCAATAGGCAGGCTGTGGTTTTGATAGTTTCTCACTTGAACTTTCTCTGAAACATTCCCGTTTATTTCATCCAGGTTAACAAGCAGAGGGATCTGTTCTGCCCATGAGCAGGTGGGGTGCCGTTTGTGGGCAGGAGGCCCTGGTCATGAGACACAATGGTGTTGGCTGGGCTGTTCCAGGAGGAGTTGCCGAGCTGGCGCCATCAACAGGTCTCTGGCTTCCATGTATGTCCATCCTGCAGGATGTAGCTTCTTCCATGCTGTTGGGTGATTGGTGTGGGTTTAGCCCTCAGCCTAAAACTATCCTCAGGAAGCCAGGACCCCGCTGCTCCTTCTATCTTCACCACATCTCCAAGGGGCTGCAGCCTGCCTGCCCCAGGGATGCGCATGGCAGAGGATTCCCATGGCCCAGGTGGACAAACAGGCTGCTCATCCTTAGGTGGCAGATGTGTGTGCATTCTGGGACTCCCCCCTGGACCCCTAGAGCAGTCACTTGAGTGAACCACAGGAGTCTAACCTGAGTGCCTGGTTGGCAATGACATATGCCCCCGGTGGCTTATGAGAAGCGTCTAGGCAACTGATGGATTCTTAGTGGATCCTGCTGAAAGGAAGTTAGGAGTCTCATGTAAACAGGGAATCAAAATGTCCTGTCATCCCCTTCCCTGTTGATCAGAGGTGGCACCTTGGGGGTCCAGTTCCTGAGTGGATAAAGAAAGAGTTCAGGGGCCTGCCCAGTGGCGCAAGTGGTTAATTGCGCGCACTCCGCTGCAGCGGCTGAGGGTTCACCGGTTCGGGTCCCATGCGCGCACCGACGCACCGTTTGTCGACCTATGATGTGGCAGCGTCCCATATAAAGTGGAGGAAGATGGGCATGGATTTTAGCCCAGGGCCAGTCTTCCTCAGCAAAAAAAGAGGAGGATTGGCAGATGTTAGCACAAGGCTGATCTCCTCACAAAAAAAAAAAAAAAGGATTCAGTGCAAGGGAATGTCCTGAGGCGTTCCTTGGGGAGGAGAAGGCTTTGGCTTGGCCTCTGGCCCAGCCTGGGTGCCAGACACTCCACGGGACTGGGGCAGGCAGGAGCCACTCTACCAGACTCCCAAGACACCACATCCTCTCCATCCATGACTCGGCCCAGGACCAAGCTTTGAGAGGCCAGGGGACAGGACTGTTTTCAGTGGTGGGGCTGGGGGTTAGGCGAGGATGTTGGAACAGGGCCTCTGGCTGAGAGGGGCAAGCGGCCTCTCCTCTGTGGGCCCCTGAGCAACTCTCTGCCCATGTTTGGGCCTTTGTCTCCTATTGAGGGAAATGGAGGGATGGTGATTGTGTGGTGCAGGCCTCACAGGGTGGTGTTGAGATAAGAGGGAGGAAAGAAATGTGGGAGCTTTCTGCCTGCTCCACCTGGAGGGGTGAGGGCCAGAACAAGGATGACAGTCTTGTGACACTGAGTCCTCATGAGAACCTGTGTGGTAGCTGGAGTTCTCACACTTTCCAGATGAGGAAACAGGCTCAAGGAGGCCAGGCCACGAGCCCAAGCTCACACCCAGAATGAAAGTTGGAGCTGGGCTTGTTCTGGAATCACAAGACCTTGGAGGATGGAATGACATTGGTACCAGTTGACTCAAGTCAGATGTCCAGTGTCGGAGGCCAGTGGTGCTGGAGAGAAATGGGGTGAGGGGAGTATCGCCTCGCTGACACTGTCCTCGACCCTGACAGGAGGGGCCCTTCACGTTTGCCCCCCCAGAGAGCAACCCCCAGAGAGTGCAGGAGAAGCAGCAGCAGCAGCAGGTGAGTGTGCCTGTGGGGGAGGGGCTCTGCGCTCCCAGCTGGAGGCCTCAAATCAAGAGAGGAGGGTCCTTTCTCTTGGTGCCACAGTGCCCAAATCCCCTAGTAGAAGTGACCAAGAGGAGGGCCTGGAAGAGCTGGTGCAGGATGGGTTGTTTTGGGGAGGGCCAGGGAAGGCACACCCTGTGATTTGCCAGAAGCCGGCCCTGGGAGGTGAGGAGGAGGACTGTGGTGTTCTTGGGGTGTGAAGGGAGTAGGAATTGACGGGAGGCTGCTGAGGGTCCTAGGCTGCTCCTCATGGGAACCCTGTGGTGGGCCAGGAGGCTGAGGGTGGGGACTTTTCAGGAGAGGGTCTACATGGGGTCTACTTGAGAGCAAGGGCTCATCCCACCTGCACCCCGATGTCACAGGGTGTCTTCCCCTATCTTGGCAATCTGCTCAGTGACCTGCTGATGCTGCACCTGGCGATGGGTGACTATCTCGAGGTGGGTGAACCTGAGGACTAGGCAGGAAGGACCAGGATTCTGAGCCTTGGGATGTGGGAGCCCCCAAACTGAGCTCTGAGTTCTCAGCACTTGGCACATCTACTCTCATGAGAGCCTCGCAGCTGCTCCTGGGAGCTGGGGCATCAGGCCCATCTTAGGGATGAGTGTAAAGAGGCTCTGCCAGAGACACCCGTTCCAGTTCCCCAGGCTGGGGAAGCTCAGAGCTGCCTGATGGCACAGCTGCGTGAGGTTTTATCTGAGCTGGACTCAGCCTCTAACTCCTATGCTGCCCATGGAGGGACAGAGAAGTCGGGCGCCCCCAACTCAGGCAGCACATAAGTTGCTGAGCAGTCCCCTCTGCCTGAGGCCTCAGCCTCCAAGTCTGTCATCAGAGTTGTGCTGCCAGGTACCTCAGTCTCACTCCCATGTCCTCCTAATCTGGAGCCCAGAGCCCGGCCTAGGTACAAGTCCTGTTTTCTCTGCATGCCTGGCCCCCTCTGGGGACCTGGCAATAGTGCAACACGAGAAGGGGTGGGCATAGAGGGTAGTCAGGCTAGGGGGCTTTGTCTGATGGACTCTGGCTGTCTACCTTCCAGGGGAATGAGATCAACCTTGAGAAGAGGACTGAGGAGCAGCTGTGGCACTCCCTGCAGGGGAGGAGAAGGAGGTGGAAATCAGAGACCTTCTGGGCAGAACAGTGCCTGGCTTCACCTCCTGTATCTTACATTGTGTGGAAGAGTTTGATAACAGAGCAGTGGGAGACCCATCCAATTGGCGGGTGGGTTGAGGGGAGGATGGCATCAAGGATATCTTCCTGGAGGAGGGGCTGATTATTCCCATTCTGAGAACTGGTAGATCCTGGATGGAACTGGAGGGAAGGATGGTTTCCAGGACTGGTCCCCTGCCCCACTCCTCACCTCCAACAAGGCCCCTGCAGCATCCCCCACCCAGGCCCTGTGTGCATCCTCTCCTTCCCTCTGGTCCCAGGAATACCGAGTCATGAGGAAGATCCTGCTGCTCCAGGAGGCTGCCAAGAATTACAACCTAGAACCCGAGGGAGCGATTTGCGGCCTGGTTCCAAGACATGGAGTTGCTCAACGAGAATGAGAAGTGAGGCTGGGCAGGAGTTGGGTGAGGGCAGGGGTGGACTCTCCCTGTTGGCCAGTCCAGAGAGCCTGTCTCCATGGTCCCCCACTCATCCCCCGGCCTTATTACATGGCGACATCTGGGACACCCAGACTCCAGCTGCTGGGCAGGCAGTGGGGCGACACCTGAGGTGTGGTTCCTGGTAGGCTCACAGATGCCTCTCTGTCCTGTAGCTACAACCTGTCCTGCCAGCCAGAACCCTAGACCTAGTTGGCCTGCAAAATACGCAAGGCCAAGAAGAACCGGCCATCATCAAGGTCTGGGGTGAGTGAGTGTCTGGGCCGGGGTGACTGACTCCTGGGGGTTCAGTAAGGCTTCGGGCTAAGCGTGGCCTTGGGGAGTTGGATAGCTGGCACTGGGATCCCAGCTCCACTATTGACCAGTCCTGCGACTGGGGTGACTCTCTTCAGCTTCCTGAGACTCCGTTTCCCCCTCTGTGAAATAGGTGATACTAAATGATCGCTCACGTGGCAGGGACGAATGGGGTACTGGTGGCTGACAGCACTGAGCACAGGGTCTGAAGCACCCAGTGCAGTGGGGACAGGGTGGGGGGCCATGATTCAGAGGGAGGCCGCAGAAGATAACCCGACTCTTCTACTCAGCCCCCAGGCCCCAACGCCGAACCCCGTACCAGTGGCTGATCACAGCCCCATCCTCAGCAGCAGGGACACAGTTGGGATGCTTGCGATGCACCAGGCCAGCTCCTCCCACTTGATGGGAAGGGGAGCATTGTAAGCTGATTCCTGGGGTCCCCTGAAGCCCAAGAGAGAAGGGACGACCCCATCCCAGCTCCCTGACATCTCTACCTCAGCACCTACTCACCCATTGGGGAGGGCCAGTGGTTATTTGTTGTAAATAATAAATGACATATTTGAATATTATATTAAAGTCCTGTTCCCTTTATAGCTTGGGAGTTGTGGTGTGGTTCTGTCGCTTTCTGTAGGCATGTGAGTGAGACACAGAATCTCACATTTCTCCTTGAATCAAGAACTCTTCTGGGTCATCAGCTTATTTTATGTGGGAGAAGGGAGAAGGGCCAGCCCCTTTTTTGGCTAGTGACATCACTCCCAATTCCCCCTAACTCCCAGGACAAGTTCATTTCAGTATCATTCAGCTGCTCCAGGGGCAGACACGGCCCCCCGCCCGTTCTCTTGGGATTTAAAGGTTGATGGTACTTTCAAAGGCAAAGCAACAACCACTGAAATGTGGGTGTCTTGAAAACAGCACTACCCAGGACCAGGTCGTGCCATAGGCAGGGGGTGCCTTTCTACATTCTGGAGGAAGAGGGAATGTTTTCTGCTTCTCTTGTTGAGGTTTCTTTTGACCAAATTTTAGGAACTTGTAGTTTTCTAGTTCAATCTCTGGAATTGCATCAGCTCTAAGCTGGGAAAACAATGTAAAAAGATCAAAACATGCACTTGGAGAGGACAAGGCCCGAAAAGGTGATTTGCAAATGGACTAAAGGCAGACAGGACTTTCCCTCCTGAGACCCCTCTAGTGCCTCCGTGTTCACTACTGACCTAGAATTGAATCCTGCTGGGATCCTTGTCCAGGACTCTGAATTCTGTTTCCTGCTTGTTTTGTATCCAATGGGAAAGATTTGTGATGCAGCTTTAAGGCTACCACTGGGCCTCATTCCATAAACACGACCGCTTTCTGTGAACCAGGATTTCCAGCACACCTGCCTTCCGTATGCCATTCACTTTAGGGCAGAAATTCCCTAGAAGGCTCCTCCCTGGCTTGGCCTGATGGATCCCGGGTGAGCTCTACTATGCCAGGATAAGGGACCATAATCCTGACCAGTGAGTGACCCCACACTGTCCCTTGCTGTCCAAGGTGATATTTGAGGCCGTGTCATTCTGAGGTCCACGGTCTTGGACAGTCCTCCAGTTTACACACTCAGTGTTGATGTTGCCAACTTGTCCAAATGGGGCAATTGGGCCCGAGCCATTAAAGTGTGTCACTCCTGGGTGGTTGTGTTTTTTTCCCCAGTCTTGTGCTGTGGTTACATTACAACCACCCGATGGGGTGTGAACCTGTTTGGAGCTTTGAAAGATGAGGCATGACAAGGGTGTGGGGTGGTCCAGCAGGAAATGCCACAGAACTGATGATCCATGGTCATGTATGAACACAGCCTTACCAATTAAAATACTGAAATGCTTCCCATCTGGTGGTGAATAGATACTGCTCTGAGCTCACACTGAGAACCCACCCCACGACAAGGGCTTTCAAAGGGTTACCAAGTGGCATTTTGAACCTCATCCCTTGGAAACACCATGTAAGACAAGGGCCAGATGAATCACTTGGCACTTGTGAGTTATCGCCTCCTGTCTGATGGCTGCAAGTGTCACCCAGACACACAGGCTGGACTCTGCCAGGGAAGCCTTCTTAGGACAGCTAGAAACTGAGGATGACTCCTGGTTCCCGGCATCCCAGGCCCTTCCTGACATGGCACAGCCACCCAGGAAAGTGGTTTGGTAATGGAAAGACTGGGAAGGCAATACTTCGCCTCCAAAGAGAAAGAGAAGTGCCAATAGCGAAAGCTTGATCCCTCAACTAGTCAATTAAATCTCAACAAGCAGTGAGTTCTTGTCAGATTACTGATGTCGAAATGGTCTCTTTTGATAATAGCATGATCCCCCAGCTGCCATGTCCATCTTCATGAATCAAATTTCCAACACATATGGATCTAAAAAACTGAGGGACATCTGGTATTTCCTTAGATGCAACTCTGAAGTAGCATGCAAGAAGGAACACAAAAATGGAGACCAAAAGTAAATATCTAATTTGAGAACATAGACATCGAAGTGCTTTTGAAATAATATTTTGGAATCTATTGGAATATTACACAAAAAGAATAATCCACTTTAAGTAGGTTTTACTGTGACTGTATGGGGCAAAACTGAATCATCCCGTGACGTTGATAACTCGCTGCTGACTTGAAAGTACAAATAAATAACATACATAGTAAAGGAAAATGAGAGAACAGCATGAAAAAGGAAGATCTTTCTCTCCTCACTTGAAACTCAACCTCTCACCTCAGAAAGAAATCACTGTGTATATTTTCTGTCACGCAGCAGAGTTTAATAAAAGAAACATATTGGTATATTTCAAAGTTTCAGGAGCTCAAAGCAAGGAAACATTAGGGACGCTGCCAAGAGACCTCACTGAGGTGCCTGCTCCATTTTGTCTGCTGTCAAGACGGCCTTCTTGGCCCCTCACTTTCTCTCCCTCGCTAGCAAGTCTGTCCGCCATCAGTGCTATCACCAGTCTCTCTCCTGTTCTCTTCACTGCCCTTTCCTCCTTCCTGATACCTTCCTCAGTCGCCAGAAATTGTTGGCAGTGGAACTGTGGAATGCCCAGATCAGCTCCTGGAATCATCTCTGCCAAATCTGAAGACCGGCAGGAGTGGGCATGGAACCTAGAGTGTAGACCACCTGCGAGCACACCTGGCAGGGATTCACCTGTATGACTAGGTGCAAGTGTTTCCAACGCTTTGGCAAGACTGAAAGGATTTACTAGTTGTCCTGCACTTCTGCAGGCCTTGAGTCCTTGTGGTCTCTTGGGCCAGCAGACCTGGTGGGGCTCATCCAAGGTGTCCTCCCAGAGACCCTTCATTGCCAGGATGGGATGGAATTCTAGTAACTGGCCTCTTGAATATGTCACTAGACATCCTCAAAGGGATGGAGATGTTTAAACCAGGCTTTGGTTTGGACTGGTTCCCACTGTTATGCTGCTTCCTCTGTGAAGACTTGGCTATCATCTTTCTTTTCCTCTTACCCTACAAAAATAAATCATGAAATTGGGTCAAATGATAAAGGAAGCCTGCCTTTTTAGGACAATTATCCTGGCTGTTTTGTACTTCCACCCTCCCTCGATCCCCTGGGGATAGATCTGACCTGTGTCCTGGGATGTCATCAGGCAGATTTGCATCAAGAACAGAAAGCTCAAGGTCAAAACTCAAGGCTACTCCAGATCATTTCTCCCCCTCCATCCTGTTAAAACCCCCTCCTTGTTTGAGTGTGTTTCTATTCTCTTCTTGTCCTTGTCACTCTCAACCTCATAAGTCCTGGCACTCCCTCTCAGGACAATCGGTCCCCAGTCCTTTACTAGTTCCCAAATCCTACCATTTCTGTGTTTTCTGACTACTCATTTGCTTAATCCATTGACCACTTGGTGTTCATAGAAGTTAAATCAATAGTGACATTATCAACCACCCCCTGTTAGCGACTTACTCCCGTATCCCAGATGTTCACATAATCCAAATGGTTACGTTCAAAAGTAAATAATTCAGAAAACATATTCACCCACCACAAATTCCTGATCTCTAATATTTTTATTCAAACACTCATACAGTAGATACCTGTGCCTCATGATCAGAAGTAATGCTAGATCACCGATCCTCACCTTAATTTCCTCCTACACCTATCAATCTTGGATTCCATGGACTATGATCTCAATAATTTCCTTGGAATAATAAAAAATTCATTACCACTCATTTATGTTGTAAACCTCCAAACCCAGAAGATCCCAATTATCTGCCATGCCGCAGCTACTGCTGGTGTTATAACAAGCTGAATAAAAAGCATGAAACATGATCTTTTGGTACCACTGTAAATATAAAACCATCTGCATCAACTGGGAAACATCCATAATGCCTGGAAATTTTGTTCTCTTTTTTTGTGTTGGCTCAATAACAAGAAGACAAATCAATTTAAAAAACGGGCAAGGGACCCGAGTAGACTTTTTCTAATGAAGACATACAAGTGGCCAACAGGTGTATGAAAAGGTGTTCAGCATCACTAATTATCAGGGAATGCAAATCAAAACCACAATGAGCTATCACTTCACACCTGTTAAGATGGCCACTATCAAAAAAACTAAAGATGGCAAATGTTGGTGAGGATGTGGAGAAAAGGAACCCTTGTGAGAATGTAAACCAGTACAGCCATTATGGAAAACAGTATGGAGGTTCCTCCAAAAATGAAAACTAACATATGATCCAGCAATCCCACTTCTGGTATATGCCCACAGGATTGAACTCAAGGTCTCAAAGAAATACCTGCACTCTAATGTTCATTGTAGCTAATTCACAATAGCTAAGATATGGAAGTAATCTAAGTGTCACTGATGGATGAATGGATAAAGAAATGGAATATTAGTCAACCTTGAAAAAAGAAGGAGATCCTACCACTTTTGACAACATTGATGGACCTAGAAGACATTATGCTAAGCGAAATAAGGCAGACAGAGAAAGGCAAATACTCACTTATATGTGGAATCTTAAATAGTCACACTCATACAAGCAGAGGTTAGAATGGTGGTTGCCAGGGGTTGAGGGGATGGAGAAATGGGGAGCTGATGGTCAAAGGATACAGAGTTTCAGTAATCAAGATAAATAAGTTCTGGAGATCTAGGATATGGCATAGTGCTTACAGCTAACAAGACTGTGTTGCATACATCACATTTGCTAATAGTGTAGATATTAAGAGTTCTTACCACACAATAATAGTAATAAAGGAGGTGAGAGAAAACTTTGGGAGGTGATGGATATGTTTGTGACCTTGATGATGGTGACAGTCTCAAGGGTGTATACTTATGTCCAAATTCATCAAGCTGTATATGGAAAAGTATGACACCATCGTTGATTCTTCTGCACCTTGAAATAGGCCGTGTCCTCATCACAAGAGAAAAAAATTTGTAACTATGTATGGGGATAGATGTTAACTGGACTTATTGTGGTGATCATTTCAACATTTATACAAACATTGAATCATTATGTTATACCGCTGAAACTAATTTAATGTTGTATGTTAACTTTACCTCAATAAAAAAAAAAACACACACACACACAACAGAAAAAACCATTTTAATATTGTAAATGAGTTCAGTGAATCCCTGAAACTGCCCCATTCCCATAGGGGAGTTACAGGAAGCAGAGAGGATGAAGTAAGATGGAAGAAAGTTGTACAAAACAGTATTCAAATTAAAATCATTTAAGTTGATATCAACTCCTTGTGGCAAAGTTCTGTGAGAACCGATCTTTCACATTTTTCCTGGAAAAGCATACCTTCAGATCCAACCCATAATAGTTTCCTCATTTGATCTAATAAGAAAATTTTAACTTAATAAATAAAACCAAAAGCATCCCTTATGTATGAATAAAGTTAGTGAACTTTACAGAGAAAAGAGCATATTTGCACAATCTCAATAAAGGTAACAGAAGAACAGAATGATGATGAAGTCTCATTCAAGCTTATCTTTGAAAGCCAGTAAAACCAGGTTATCTTTTCAAGAATGTGTGTAGAGCTGACAACCTTGGAAGATAGAAATAGTGGCCTCCTCTGGAGCAAAGGGCAGGCTTGCTTACTCCCCAGTATAATAAAAATAACACCCCTCCCCAGGCCAAAGGTCAGCAGACTTCCTGCCTGTTATTGAAGATTTGAGTTCCTTAAGCTCTGAGTTCTTGCAACCCTCTGCATGTTTCCTGGCCCACTGTGTATCATCCTGTAGGAAGTGGGATTTAGTGAACCAGTGCAAATGTTGATACTCTGGCCACTGCCATTGCTGTGTCATTAAGTCTTGTGTCTCTGACCCATGGGTCTCGTGTCTTTTGCCAGCATCTGTAAGACCATGGTAGCTAACTTATTCGTTTGCAGGTAAGGTAAAATATCAGACCATTCACAGTTCCTGACAAGCCCTTAAAGTAACTAGTAGTCTTAGGAACAGAGAGCTATCCAGAACAATATGCATGGATGGTCCTCATAGAAGACTTCATGCAACCAAAACTTTAATAAGTGTCTCTGACCTCTTTTATTTCTACCTCAATTAGAAGGAGAGGCACCAAGCTTTATAGACCTAGGGCTTATGCAAGCCACCTGGAGACCTAGTGACCAGAAACTTCCCATGGGGAGCAAAGACAGATGGGCATATTTCCAAAATGGACCCATATGCCTCCCGATCATCCAAAAGACAATACATTATCTTAATTTATGATGATTTGAATCATTAAAATCTTGTGATGGGCCAAAGATACACTTCTCAGAGGACTGGGGCACATGGCAGTTGTAAGAAGATTAACACATTTGGTGAATATCAAACTCTGAACTAACTTTAGTGTTCTAATCAATCAAAAGGTACAACAAATTTAATTAGGTAGATTAAATGATATTTAATGGTATGCCTGATTATTACTCTGCAATAATGAACAAGCAGCTCATGTAAATAACTACAATTGGCCTTTAAAATATGATAGGACTGTTTGAGATAAGCTGGAGAGAAGGAAAGGGAGAAATAGATAAAAGCTAGCTGCTCTGACACCACTCTCAAGACCCCTGGATCTACATGTAACCCAGGAGATCGAGGCAGATGGCTGTGTGCCTAGATCCTCCAGCACTGTGGTTCTCAGGGATGTCACAGGGCTGAAGCAGCTTCCTGAATCGTGTTTACACGTCCACGTGTACAATACCCTTGACCATGGGGATGAACCACCATTCAATCATCCCTTACACCCCTCTAATTAACAATTAGATTTCGGAATCATTGTACCATTAAATGATAATTTATTCCTCAAACCTGTAGGATGGCGAGCTAAAAGAAAATGAAATTTCAATGGCTTCTTTTCTTTGAAGGACCAAGATGTTCTTTCACACTTAGAATCCGGATTAGAGGATAAATCCATCAAGTCAATGGAACAACTTAAGAAATGGACAGAGGGATATTTCATTCATATATACACAGTTTGCACTGTGGCAAAAATAGAGTTATATTTAAAAAAATTAGAATCTTTTGAAATTTTACAGATATTACAGACTTTGTTCTGCTTATACTCCCTTTGGTTTACCAAATCAAACTCACTCTTTAATGGGCATTTCTAGCATTGAGTGTTAATAACAGCAGCTTTTTTATTTTATTTTATTTTTTTTTAGATTTTATTTATTTATTTTTTTCTCCTTAAAGCCCCAGTAGGTAGTTGTATGTCATAGCTGCACATCCTTCCAGTTGCTGTATGTGGCACGCAGCCTCAGCATGGCCGGAGAAGCGGTGCGTCGGTGCGCGCCCGGGATGCGAACCCGGGCCGCCAGCAGCGGAGCGCGCGCACTTAACCGCTAGGCCACAGGGCCGGCCCACAGCAGCTTTTTTAAATTCTTATTTTTCCAAGGTCAAAGACCAAGGGAAGAGGTCGTCAAGAGATCAAGTCTAATCTATCTACGGATGTGGCAGCCTTAACTATGGATGTTCAAGCCAGACATTGCCAGGAGAACCACATCTCTTCACCCATAGGTGAGTTTTTACTAGTAATCACAGAGACTTGAGAATATCAAAGGAAATTCTTTATTAAGAACCAAAGTTATGGATTCCTATCTTGGGTTCATTACTTTGAATTTTTGACCCAAATCATATACATTTATTGGACCATGTTCAAGTCTATGATCTTTAGAAGATGCAGCCTACAGCTGAAGAGAAACAGATACAACACCAAAATCTTACCCTCTCTGAAGCACAACTGAGAGCCCCTGGAGTAAGAAGTTTTCTAGACAAGCAAAAGTCATTCTTCTTCTGAACAAAGAGAGTAGAGGCTATTCAAACATTCAACTTTAAATTGTTAACATGACTTGTTAGATTGTGATGGAGCAAGCCTCATACCTTCGAAGTTTCATGATTTTTCTCCAGAATACTGAGATGGATGTCCTTAAAGTCCAGTTTCCCCATAAATGTCTATATTCAGTGATAAAATTAAATTCCCTATAAAATAATTCTCCGTGGCTTAGTGGTTAAGTGCTCCACTACTGGTGGCCCGGGTTCATATCTGGCACTAACACCCCGCTTCTCCGGCCATGGTGAGGCCACATCCCACATACAGCAACTAGAAGGATGTGCAATTATGACGTACAACTATTTACTGGGGCTTGGGGGGAAAAAAGGAGCAGGATTGGCAACAGATGTTAACTCAGAGCCTGTCTGCCTAGGCAAAAAGAGGAGGATTGGCATGGATGTTACCTCAGGGCTGATCTTCCTCACACACACACAAAAATAATAATAATAACAATAATAATTCCCATAAAATTGTTAAAAATATATCATAGTCTCTGACCAAGTGGAAACAAGGCAAATTGAGAAGTTGAATAGCAGTGTAATAAACTCCATACAAGGATCTTACTGCATCATTTCATTAGTGAAACTGGACGTAAATCCCATCTCTATCAAAGAAGAAATAAACAGATCATGGTATTCCTGTTCTTTGGAGTACCTCTAAAACTTCTAAAACGCTAAGTTAGAGTGGCGAGCACTGATAAGGAGAGACGTCTATGATATACGATTTGGGAAACAGCAAATTGCAAAATGATGTAGTTATGTCATTTATGTTAAAAAAAAACTTTATGTGTATTTATAAATTCATAGGAAATGTCCAGAAGAATAAGCTGCAACCTCTTAACAATAGTTCCTTCTGAGTAGGGGAGTGAGTTAGCAGGGAAAGGGATGGATGGGGTAGGTTTCACTTTACTCTACATACATCTGGGTAATTTGACTTTTTTTTACAGTATGTATTTCTTTCATAATTAGAAAAATGAGTAATGTGACCGTTTGGTGCAGGGCAATACTATTATGTTCACCAGTCTCTGTACTGTATGTTACTGCACAGCACGGACTGTAGGAGAAAGCCCAGAGGAGCAATGAAGACAAAGAAGACATGACACCTGCAAAAAGTCAGTGGAGTATTTCTCCATAACAAACCTTTCAGGTGAGTGATGGTCAGTATCTTCCACTGCTCCAGCTCTCACAATAAACCTAGAACCTGCCCAGGGTAAGCTGGAGGACCATGCCCGACTAGTCCACTCCCCGCATGGGGCCGATTTGTGCAGGGTGACTGCCATCAAGCAGACAATGGACTCAGGATGGGGCGTGTGCCTTTGGAGAGGCTGGCAGAGAGGCGCAAAGTGGAACACCAGCTAAGTGCACACACCTGAGAGGCCGAGTTCCAGGTGGAGACTCAAAATGTACCAAGAAATTGTGTGAAGTGAAGGAAGCTACTCAACCTCTCTGAGCCTCAGTGTCCCCCCCTGTAAAATGGGGATCACAAGCCTACTTCACAGAGCTGTTGGGGAAGATACATAAAAGTGTCTGTGACAGTCAGTGTCACATTATTAACAAAGTCATCTCCGACTTCAGAAAATCGATGAAAAGAATAATGTTAATGACCAAAGACGAGATGCCCAGCTTCGTAAGCAGCCCCAGCAGCATGAGAATGAGAGGAGCTCCGACTAAGCAGGGCTCTTCACAGCTCCACTGGAGACGATGAACACGGGCTACACCAGGATAAGGGGCTGTTGTACAGTGACTCGTGTAGTGAGGGTGGATCCCTAAAGACACTGTGAAACAGAGTTACACACAGTGGCTCCTAGGGAACAACTACAAAGCAATCAATGCAACAGATAAGAGTGGGAATGGGGCAAGCAGAGGAGGGTCAGAGTGACAAAATCTGATGGAAGACATTGAACCACGATGAAAGCCCAGCTCTGTCAACAGCTGCTGTGGTTGTGCCAGGAGATCAAACGTCTGAGACAGCCATTGTGGGGACTGCTGGGAGCACAGTTGTCACTGCGGCCACACCCCAACAGCAGTGCATCAGAGCACACACACCCTGAGACTTTCCTCTCCATTAATCTTTGTTTTAAGATGATGAATATCCTCATGTTACAATGTCTCCTTCCAACACTTGTGGACCAGTGTCATCAGAACCCCCTGAAGAGGGCACAGGCCAGAGTAGGATGGAACACTGGGGCCTGGGGGAGCGGCACTGCACCTGACTACACGGACTATCACCTGGGCCTATTGAACACGAGAGAAGCACCCGAGGATGTGGTCTAACGAGACTTCTCTATCTTGCCACATTCAGAGACACTACACACTTTCTCATTCTTTCTTTACAAAAATGTTAAAGAATTCATG
Organism: Diceros bicornis minor; assembly: GCF_020826845.1. NCBI lineage: Eukaryota > Metazoa > Chordata > Mammalia > Perissodactyla > Rhinocerotidae > Diceros > Diceros bicornis. The sequence goes on along the minus strand of NC_080763.1, from coordinate 1,604,424 downwards.
TGTCATTAATTCATACAGAGGCAAATTCTTGACAAAGTGACAGGGTCCAGTTTCCATGACCAGGTTTTTCAGTTGTTTTGATAATATCCCACATTCAGGCATCGGAAATGTAACCTATTGGGATGTGTAATATAACTGGGACTTTTTTTCGTGTAGATCAACGCCCAGATTTTTAGGGACGACATAAATCATGAAAGCTGCTAACCATTCCTCCACAGGTTTCAATAAGACTTTTAAGTTAATTTACCAATCTCAGGAAAAGAGAATTTGGCAATTCAAGGTTATTTTTCTGCATTCAAACGTACAGTACAGGCAAGAGAATGAGCAGAAAAAAATTAACAGGCAGGTCTTGCTTGCATTTTATCTTTTGCAAATAAGCAGGATATTTTATGCTCTGTTCCTTTCACTGCTGTAATCAATTTTTAAAGAATACGGTACATCTGACTATCCCTAGGCGTGTTTATCTGGGAACCTTGCCTGAATCCAAAGCAGAGATGTTAAAGCTGACGGGTTTCAAATGCTGCCCAGGTGCTGTCTACCATGAACATCCCTCTCCCAAAGCTGGACCACCGGTCTCTTCCTGAGGGATCAGAGTCACCACCCCTGTCCCTGAGAGACTGGCCACTCAGGCCTGAGCTGAGATTAGGTGATCAATCTAAAGGGCAAAATGCTTAAGCTTTTCTCATCTTAAGGTTGCTGTTTTGGAGGCCACTGCACTGGAATGTGTTGGTGAAAATAGCCTAATAGATACTTACCTGGGAATTGGGTTGTTCTCCTCTGCTCTTAGCGGATCCTGGGGAAACCAGTGATTAACCTCACAGATACCTTAACTTCCACACCTGCGAAAAAGACAAGCAACAGCCAATGTTACCACCCAGCCAAGCTCTTAAGTTGTACTTGCAAGAGGGGCCACAAGGGGGAATCTCTCTCAAAAGCTGATGAAAGGATGGCACTTTGGCTAGAGAAGGCAGAGGGCAGCAGGCAAAGTGGAAAGTTTCTGGGATGTCAAACCAGTTCCCATAAGCATTTTAGAGAAGCACCTGGCCCTGGACTTGGTAGGAGGCTGTGGAAAGACCCACAGACATGCAGGTGGGAGGAGGAATCAAGCAACGGAGGGAGGCGGTGTGGAAGAGGCACGAGTCCAACTTCTATTTTGGACAAAACCAGTTGCACGCTGCAGAACCTCGGCTGCCCATGCAGCCGCCACATCCTCCTAACTCCCTGGTCCCGCTCATCCCGTGGCATCCCTCCGGGATTCAGTCCACATGCAGCGGGTGCAGGACCAGAGTCCTGAGTCAAGGGCAGTTTGGCCCTCGGCCAAGCGCACACCACCCTGCTCCTCCCCCCAGGGTTAGGCACCGCCCCCATGCCCACAGCCTTCTGGGATTTGTAGTCTGGCCGTCCTGCAAGCTCCCAGCCGGTAGCGGTTAAGAGACAAAAGCTCCCAGCATACACAGCTAGGGGCCCCAACTCCCACCTTGTCCCCTCGCCCCTGGTCTCCATCCCTCTGCTTCTCCACCCCACTCTCTACCCCTCCTCTTCTCTATACCATGACCACTCTCCATGCCCTGCCCACCCCCCAGAGTATGCGCAGTGTGGTTGGGCTGCATCCCTTGAGGCCGGCACTCAGGTAGGGGTGGGGCTCACCAGCCTGGCTATTGCTGAAGATGCTTGCAGCCCTCGTGGAAATTTCCTGGCCAGTATTTGAAGCGTAAATTCTATATCTAAAATGGAAATACTGAGTGCCTGGGATTCTGGAATTTGCCTTTTTAAGGCCACCTGTCCTACCATCCCCTCCATCCCTCCAGGTTGCCATGGTCCTCCCTCTGGTTCCCGTGGTCAAGGTCGCTGCAGAGATCCTTCCCTTTGACCTCGCACACCCTAAGGGCCCATACCCATCATAAAAACTCAAAGCCATGACACTTGCCAAATTGAGGCAAAAATGGAAAGACCCAGGGGGACACACAAGGATGAGGGCATTAATAGATACTTGAAAGTATTAAAATCCATCTGATGATGTCATGAGTGAACGTGTTCCACTTTAAAACAAAACACTGCTGTTGTTCTGAGATATTGAGTTAGGATCTTTGCGCAAATATGCAGGATTTAAAATGTTTATTGATGTATAACATGAGTACAGAAATATATGCAGAAGTCATCCATGTAAACCTCAAAGAATTATTACAAAGTGAACACACTTGTGTGACCAAGAACTAGCACCAGCTTCACTCAGGCGCCAACAAGCCGTTTCTCCCTCCTTCCTCCCAAAAGGTAACTGATATCTTACCAGCAAACACTGTATATCGAGTTTGTCTTCTTATATAAGTGTTTTATTACAGAACAATTTAAACAATATACAAAATAAACAAAATAGCATAGTAGGCCCCTCACCCAGCTTCAACAACTACTAATTGTCTGCCAATTTTGTTTCATCCACATTCCATCCCAGTCCCACCTCACTTTATTATTCTTTTAGTCCTTTGTGTGTGTGTGTGTGGGGGTAAGATGTACGCACACTGAAAGGCACAACTCTCAACTGTACAGTTTTGGCAAATAAACATGTCCATATAACCTTCACCCCTTTAAGAATAAAATAGTTCCATCACCCCCAGAAAACGCCTTCCTGTTCCTTCCCAGGCAATTTTATCTTTCCCCCGAGGCAACCAATGTTCTGGTTTTTTCATCATAGGTTCATCTTGGCTGAAATCATCCCAAGTGTTTTGTTTTCTGTCCAACTTGCCTCCCTCAGCACGAGGTTGATGAGACTCACCCAGCATGTGTGTGTCAGCATTTGCTCCTTGGCATGGCTGAGGGCATTCCGCTCTGTTGTTGCCCCGCAGTGCGCTCGTCTTGCAGGTCATCTCCTGTGAACATTCTTGTACAAACCCTTTTTTTTTGCTGCTTAATTCCTTTATTAGCATTTAAGTGACACACCTTTGCCTTTTTAGTGGTTGGTCCAGATTACAATATGCATCTTTAACATATCACAGCCTACCTAGACTTAATAGTGCACCAGTTTAATCAATGTAAAATATAGAAGCCTTGCTACAGAACAGTTCCATTTACCTATGTCTGTCCATTATGTTATTGTTGTCATAAATTTTACATCTACCCATGTTATAAATCCCACAATACAGTGTTATGATTTTTGCTTTAAATAGTCATAGGTCTTTTAAAGAAATTAAGAGAAAAAAGTTAAGTATTTGGAGGGAGATCCTTTGAGGCTCTGCAAATGTACTGTCTCTTCTTTAAGGTTCACCCACAGTTTTTGCATTCATCAGTCAGTCTTGCCCACAGTAATTATTACTGTGGTGTTCTAGTGGCAATTTTCTATTTCATGCTATCCAGCCACGTTTATTATTTGGAATTCTGTGAGGAAGATTTCCCCCCCTCCCTCTCCCTTCCTTCTTTCTCTCCTTCTCTCATTCTTTTTTTTTTTTCTCTTTCTTTCTTCCTTTCTTATTTAATCTATTTTATATCAGTATAGACTCATGCATATTTATTTTGTTCTCTGGGTAGTAATCCAATGCTACCATTATTTATTTTGTTGCTCACAATTTTCCAGCTTGAGCCATTGGGAAGTCTTTCAGATTGATTCCTTTTGACACATCTCATCATTTTCTGTGTTTTTTTTAAAGCACTTTCCTACATTCTGGCACTACAAGATGTTCCAGGTTCATCTTGTATTTTCCATCTCCAGCCCTAGAATTAGCCACTTCTCCAAGAAAACCTGGTTATTTTTATTGGAGAATGATATAAACGCAGATCTGGGAGCTAGGTGTGCTCATTGATACTAGAGTGTAACTGCTTCTAGACCCACTCAGCAGAGCTTGGAAATGCATATATGAATATAAACTCAGGTATACACATCTATCTATTGATCTATCAATCTATCTATCAATCTAACTATCTATCTGGATAGATATATTAAAAGAGACATGGATTCATACTGATACTTCCGACTCCAATCCAGCACCACAGATTTTATTCTAGCATTCTCCTTTTGTTTATATGTAACTTCTTTTACCAACAGTGAGAAACTTAACTCCAGTTATCTACAATATATTTACAAATGTGTCAACTATTTTCAGAATTGTTAATCCATACCCTTATGAAAAACACATTTATCATCTAGTGTACAGTGTTTGTGTCCAGTACTTTAGTTTTACAGTATCCCATCAAAACACTGTCTTCCAAAGTTACTTAGGTCAGGACCTTTCATCTCCACCCCTTCTGTGTGATTATGTCACGTGCTTGTAATACAGTGAGATTCATTTGTCACTGCATTCCATCTGAGTTCCCCAGCATCCTGATTGATTTTTAAAATTTGCAGAGTAAAATTCACTCTTTGCGGTGTACAGTTCTATGGGTTTTGACAACTTTATGGTCGTGTATCCATCTCCACAGTACCATACAGAGCTGTTTTATTCACTCCCAAAATTCTCTCATACTGTCTCTTTGTAGTCAACTGCTTCCCTCACTCCATCCCTTGGCAACCACTGATCACTTTCCATCCTTGTAATTCTGCCTTTTCTAGAGAGTCATATAAATGAAATCATATACCAGATAGCCTTTTGAATCTGGCTTCCTTCACTTAGAGAAATGCCTCCAAGATTCATCCATGTTGTTGTGCGAATCAAGAGTTTACCCTTTTTATTGCCAAGTACTATTCTAATGTCCCGATGCACCACAGCTTCTTTCTCCACTCACCTGATGAAAGACATTTAGTTTATTTCCAACTTTTGGCAATTATGAATAAAATGGCTATAAAGATTCACACAAAGGTTTTTGTTTACATATTAGTTTTCAATTTGTTTCAGTAAATCTCTAGGAGGGGGATATCTGAGTCATGTAATAAATGTATGTTTAACTTTATAAGAACCTGCTAAACTGTTTTCCGAATGCAACTATCATGTTGCATTCCCAGTTCTAGTTGCTCCTAGTCCTCACCAGCACTTGGTATTTGCAATTTTATTTTTTATTTTGGCCATCTAATAGGTGTGCGGTCTCTTATTGTGACTTCTGCTTCCTTTATGAAAGTGAGCTCTGCTAAATATAGAATCCTGTGTTGACTTTTGGGTTTTCATTCTGCACTTGAAAGATGTCATTTTGTTATTGATTTGTCTCTTTTGTTTTTGATAATGTATCATCCATCATTCACATTATTTCTCCCTGTATGTAACGTCTTCCCATGTATATATGTATTTCCTTGACTGCTTTCAAGATTTTCCTTTTATCTTTGGATTTTAGCAGCTTGACTATCACATGCCTAGGTATGTTTTTAATTTGTATTTTATTTTTTAGGTTTCCTGACCCTCTTGGATCTAAAATTTTAGATTTTCCACCAAATTTTGAAAGTTATGTTATTACTGGTTGATTTGCCTTTCTGCCTCATTTAATTTTTCTGTCCTTCCCCTCTCTGCTGGGGACTCAATCATCTCACAAGTTGTAAGGCTCTCTTCATTTTTCTTCAAAATTTTTACATTCTTTTCTTCAGGCTAGATAATTTCTATTGCTCTATCTTCATGTTTCTTCTACTGTTTCTCATCTACCGGTAAACTCGAAAGTATTTTTTTATTTCATCTTCTGATTTGGTTCTTTTTTGTAATTTCCATTTCTCTGCTGAGTTTCAACATCTGTTCATTCATTATGAGAATATTTTCCTTTACCACCTTGATCATCTTTATAATAGCTATTTTCTTATCCTTGTTTGCTAATTGCAACAACTGGGGGATAGCTTCTACTGCCTGTTTTTGCTCATATATGGATTACATTTTCCTATTTCTTCAAGTCTCATGATTTTTCAAAATTGTGTACTGGAAACCATGAATGATAGTTAAAGAGCCTCTGGATTCTATTGTATTCCTTTGAAGAGTGTTGTTGTTTTTCTAGCAGAGAGTTAACTTGGCTGGACTGAAACTCCAATCCTATCTCCTTTACAGTGAGCATAGCTGAAATCCTCATTCAGTTCTTTCATCTTCCAACTGTTGTTTTTACTCTAGGCCCTCTGGAGCCTACCCTGCATGTGTGTTGTTCAAAGATCTGCCAATTTGGTGTGTGTGGGGGTGAGACATTCATATATATTTTGAGATTTTCTTCTTTGTGGGTCCCTCTCTTCCAGAATTTCTCCCCTAACTTTCCAGCTACTCTGACAGCCCCAAAATACATCCTGTAACATTACAAGTAAGACTGTAGTTTTTCCCCTGTCTGGACCATGTACAGATTTTGGAATGCTTTGAGGCAAAAGACTCAAGCTTGCAAATATCTCCTGGTGCAATTCCCATCATTTAAGGGAAGACTCCCTCTCAGTTCTGCTTGCTTTTGGAAGAGATTTATACATACACACATATACACATTTATTATATGTGTATTACATATAGATACATGATTCTCTATAAATATATATAATAATTTATGCAGATTTTATCATTGTTATCTGTGAGAGTGTTAGTTCAACATGCTACTCCACCATTACTGGAAGCCAGACCTCGGTTTTGTTTCTTTTTTGCATTTTATATAAATGGAATTATGAAATATATAGCCTTTTGAATATAATTTCTTTTATGCCACATTATGGTTTTGATATTTATCCATGCTATTGTATGTAGCTAGTGTTTGTTTATTTGTTAAAAATAATTAATTTTTTTAAATGGTCATAAAATATGCATAACATAAAATCCACCATTTTAACCATTTTTAAGTGTACAGCTCAGTGACACTCAGTACATTCACATTATTGTGTACTTATAACCTCCAACCATCCACAGACCTACTTTCACCTTGCACTGAAACTTTGTGCCCATTAAGCAACAACTCTCTGTTGTCTCTCCCTCTTGCCCCTGGGAACCACCATTCTCCTTTCTATTCCTATGAATTTGACTACTCTAAGTACCTTATATGAGTGGAATCATACAGTATTTTTCCTTTTGTGGCTGGCTTTATTTCACTTAGCATAAAGTCCTTAAGGTTCATCCATGTCATAGCATGTGTCAGAATTCCTTCCTTTTTAAGGGTGAATGGTATTCCACTGTGTGTATCCACCACATTTTTTTTGTCAATTCATGCGTTGATGGACACCTGGCTTGCTTCCAGCTTCTGGCTATTTTGAATAACACTGTTAACAACACGGGTGTACCTATATGTGTTTATACCTCTGCATTGAGTTCTTTTGAGTGTATACCTATAAATAGTGTTCTGAGATTCATTTCCTCCCATGTGGGAGGGTTCCCCAGACCTCCAACAAGCAATTCTTAGGATGTCAGCTGGTCGTCAGATAATTCAACTCAATTTGATTCTGTCAACCCAGAGATACATCAGATTCCACAGGTTGAGGGCTCAATCCTATAGGACTGCACACCCACCCTACCTCACCTCAACTTCAGATGCCAGTTAGAAGCCCAGGCTGTTACCTGTACTTCTGACTGACTGGCTATAAACCAGAGGTTCCCACAACCTCCTCCTTGGGTTTGATTAATTTTCTAGAGTGGCTCACAATACTCAGAGAAACATTTACTAGATCACTAGTTTATTATAAAAGGATATAATTCAAGAACAGCCTGATGGAAGTGGCTCATAGGGAAAGGTATGTGAGAAAGGGCACAGAGCTTTTATGCCATCTCCAGGTGCACCACTCTCCAGGCACTCCTTGTCATTGGCAACCTGGAAGCTCTGTGAACCTCCTTCTATTGGGATTCTTATGGAGGATCCCACATGTAGGCATGATCAATTATTAACTCAGTGTCCAGCCCCTCTCCCCTCTCTGGAGGATAAGGAGTAGGGCTAAATATTCCAAGCTTCTAATCAGGGCTTGGTCTGTCTGGTGACCAGCCCCCATCCAGGAGCCATCCAGGAGCCCACCCAGAGTTGCCTCAATAGAACAAAAGATTCTCCTAGTGTTGTTATCACTTAGGAAATTACAAGGGTTTTAGGAGATCTGTGTCAGGGATGGAGTCAAAGACAAACATTAGAACAAGAGATGCTACTAGTGTTCTTTTCATATAGGAAATTACAAGGGTTTTAGGAGTTCTGTGCCAGGAACTGGAGGAAGAGACCAATAAATATATTTTCTATTATTTCAGAACCCATAAGTGGAATTGCTAGATCATATGGTAATTCTATTTTTAATTTTTGAAGGAACTACCATACTGTTTTCCACAGTTTTATATTCTCACCATCAGAGCACAAGGCTTCCAATTTCTCAACATTCTTGCCAACATGTTATTTTCTGATAGTAACTATCCTAATGGGTGTGAAGATGTATCTCATTGTGGTTTTATTTTGCATTTTCCTGATACTTGGTGACGTTAAGCATCTTTTCATGTGTGTACTGGCCATTTTTTTTTCTTCTTTGGAGGAATGTTTATTCAAGTCCTTTGTGCATTTTTAAATTGGGTTGTTTTTTTATTGTTGAGTTGTGGGAGTTCTTTATATATTCTAGATATTAATCCCTTATCAGATATGTGATTTGCAAATATTCTCAACCATTCTGTGGGTGGCCTTTTACTCTGTTGATAGTATCTTATGATACAGAAAACTTTTGCATTTTGATGAAGTCCAATTTGTTATTTTTTTTGTTGCTTATGTCTTTGGTGTCATATTAGAGAAATCACTGTTGGCAATGGCATTTGGATACAATGACACAAAGATTTTACCCTGTGTTTTCTTCTAAGGATTTTATAGCTTCAACTCTAACATTCAAATCTTTGATCTATTTTGACTTAATTTTTGTATATGGTGTAAGGTAAGCATCCAACCTCATTCTTTTGCATGTGGGTATCCAGTTTTCCCAGCACCATTTGTTGAAAAACTTATCCTTTCTCCAATGAATGGTCTTTGCATCCTTTTCAAAAATCATTTGACCGTATATGCAAAGGTTTATTTCTGGGCTCTCTATACTATTTCATTAGTATATTGTGTGTATTTATGCCAGTACCCCACTGTTTTGATTACTTTGTAGTAAGTTTTGAAATCAGGAAGTATGAGTTCTCTAACTTTCTTCTTCTTTTTCTAGATTGTTTTGGCTATTCAGAGTGCCTTGAGAGTCCATAGACATCTTAGGACAGATTTTTCTATTTTTGCAAAATCATCATTGAAACTTTTATCTTTTTGAATAAGTTGATTCTTAAGTATTCTACTCTTTTTGATGATATTGTAAATAAAAATGTAAAGTTTGTAGATTTCTTTTTCAGATTGCTTATTATTAATGTATAGACGGACAACTAATTTTTGCATGTTGATTTTGTATCCCAGTACTCTGCAGAATTTATTAGTTCTAACAATTTTTTTGTGGAATTTTTAGGGGTTTCAACATATAAGATAATATTTGTAAACAAATATAATATTAATTCTTCCTTTCCAATTTGGATGCTATTTCTTTCTTTTTCTTGCCTAATTGCTTTGTCTGGAACTTCTAATACCATGTTGAATAGAAGTGGTGAATGTGGGCTTTCTTGCCATGTTCCTGATCTTAGAGGAAAAGCTTTCAGTCTTTCACCCTTGAATATGATGTTCTGTGTGAATTTCTATATATGGCTTTTATTATGTTGAAGTAGCTTCCTTTAACCCTGAAGGATTTTTAGTGTTTTAACATGAAAGCATGTTTAGTTTTGTCAAACGCTTTTTCTGCACCCATCGAGATGATCTTTTTATTTTTTCCTTCATTTTGTTAATGTGGTTTACTACATTGATTCATTTTCATATATTGAAACATCCTTGCATTCTACGAATAAATCTCACCTAAAAATGATGTATAATCCTTTTAATATGCTGCTGAATTTGATTTGTTACTATTTTATTGAGGATTTTTGTATCAATATTCATCAAAGATATTGTAGTTTTCTACAATAGAAATTGTACTTTTCTCTTCTATTGTATTCTATTGTAGTTTTCCATTTCTGTAGTTTCAAAGACCTGTCATTTTATTTTCTCTTAGCATCTTTGGCTCTGCTATCAGGATAATGCTAACCCCACAGGATGACTTTAGAAGTAGTCTCTCCTCTTCAACTTTTTGAAAGAGTTTTAAAAGAATTGGTGTTATTTAATTTAAAAAAATGCTTTGTGCCCAGGAATAAATTCAGCATAAAATAAATACAAATAAATATTTTTTAAAAATGTGAAAAAGTTGTTTTCCTAAAATAAGTTAAAAATTAAGCAAGTAAATAAATCACTTACCACTTTATTTCTTAAAATTTTTAACCTAATAATAGGCATGAACAAATTGTTAGAATTAAAATGACTCAAGTGTTCATTTTCTTCATTGCAAATTTTCTGAGAGAAGTATATGGTGCCATCATGTATGACATCTTTTATGAAAAAATGGTCATTTTTTGTAGTATTTGAGAACATTATGAATTTTCCCAGTGGCCTCTGATATGCAAAGTTATCTTTTCAACATATATGTCTTATCATCATCCTTACCAAATTAACAAACTCTGTCAGGTGCTAATTAATCAACTACTTTTCATATGATTCAGGTTCTCCACTATTAATTTCCCTAACCATCAGGAAATTCTACAACTTCTCAAGATTAAGAATTTTACCTTACACTGTATTTCTCTCATGTGTTTTAAAACATCCAAAAATCATTGATAAACTGACCCTGCCCAAACTAAAGCATGGTGAATTATAAAAGATCCTCTCCGTTAAGTGGGGAAGGATTTCAGGTTGAACTTAATTTTATAAGTGGTCAATTTATTACAGTGTATTTTTCTCTTATGTATTTCAATTCTTTTTTTAAAAAAGTGATAGTTGAGGGCACTTAGATAATAAAAAGTTGAGAAAATAAGGAACTGATATACTTTGTAAGCTTCAAATGTTTTCAAGCATAAGATACAATAAGAACTAAAACTAAGAAATGGCAGAGGAAATAGAGATAAGAGGATGAAATTGCAAAACTGAATCTATAATAATATCTCAATGGATAGCGTTGTGGTGCCAAGAAGGTGGTGAAGTCAAAGAATTCGTAAAGATGATAATAAACAGACTGCAAAGAAAAAAGATCGAAATTTTTATAGAGAGAATTTTTACAGCGATATTACAAATAGAGAACAGGGAAGAGAGGTTGGAGTGAGAGACTATCTGCTTGTTAAATTACTCCCACTGTAGAGAACAAAAAACCAATTTGCTGAAATCTTTGTTTCCCTCTATGACCCTATCTTTATCTGTAAAATCTCAGCTCTGAATCAAAGTCACAATCCAGCTTTTCCATCACTGGGGAACAGAGCATTTACGCTCATCTGAAACCTCATCTGCCCTGCCTGTGAAATAAGGCTGGCCATCCATTCTCACAGAGGAGCCAACTGGAGGTAGGATTTTTGGTTCTGAATTCAGCTAAACATCTTCAAAGAATTGTATCTGGCCTTCCTCATCCAAGGCTATCAGTGAAGGGCTGGCTGGCTTTCAGAGAAGACCAATTCACAGTCAGCTGAGACATTTTCTGTTGAGCTTTCTAGAGAAGGCTGCGGGGCTTGTCAGTAAGAGTTGAATCTGTACGGGTTATATTTTTTAAATTTTATTCATAAATTTATAAAGAAATTTATATGGTATTACTTATTATCAAGAAAAAATGTTGTCTATTCTCTGGTCATTTAAGCAAAATCCTCCTCTCAGGGCCCACCCATGGACAAAGCCCAGATTTAATCTCCAAGCATCTGCCAGGCACACTGTGGTCAGTGGGAAGGCCTCAAGTTGGCAGCCTGTTCCCTTGTGTCCTGTGCTGGTACTTAATCTTGCATCTCTTCAGTGTACAACTAGACAGAGGCTCAAAGGACTTGACATTGGAGAAATGTACTTTTCATTGTCTTTAGACTTCTACGCTTTTCAAAAAGACTTTCAGCATTTCCAGTAATTGTGCAGCAGTTTACCCAACACTAAGGTTCTCACTTTAAAAATTAAAATAAACTTTGAAAAGGAAAAAAGTGATCTCTGCAATTTTGTACAGAATCTATATAATGGGTGTATCCTTATAAATGGAGGAAAGATAACAAATTTAACTCTTTTGGTTAGTTAACAAAGTATTATATTTTATATATTACCAATTTTGAGATTATTTGTATTTAAAAATACGGTTTCAAACCTCTAAATCATTGTAAGTGGTAGAGTCTGCCATCTGCTTTGGCTGAACAATTATATACAATAAGTCAGCCAAAACTCTTCCATTCCTGTATAATCATATATGTGGGTGGTATTGGTTGGTTCTTATAGATTGTTTGAACACATGCATATCACAAAATACAAGTGGCCATTAAAAATTAAAATGTTCACCAAATACAAGATTATCTGATTCCTAGAAAAAGAAAACAATACTGTAACATTAAGGCTAAAACTATCAAAAAGGAAGCCAAGATACACTCAAGTCAAGCTTTTGCTGAAAAGTTAATTGGCTCATCTTTGAAACTTTGTCATGTTTATTGTGTAAGCAAGATACTTTCAGAGCCGAGAATATAGAAAGTGCTTATTGGTAAGTTAACATTGTGATCATTTATTTTGTAAATGTTAATATGTTAATATGTTAATATTCATTTTCTACTATATTCAGATTTTGAAGTTCTGCTAAATCTAAGGCCACATTACTGGCAAGTTGGGATACCTCTAGACATCTGAAAAATATGAGTCCTACACAGAAGCATATAAATTCTCTCTTCATCATGTTCTAAATTCTAAAACATTCTAAGGTTTTGGAACAAACCAATGGCATTCCACATTTACAGTAAGGCTGCATGTGCCATACATGATCCTATAGGAAGAGAAATCCAGATTTTAAATAAAAGAGATTGTGAACAAAAAATAAAGTATATTTTCACGTCTGAAAGGGGATTTCAAGAAAGAAGGGACTCTCAGAACATGTGGTAAGTGGTAACTAAGTTACCAAAGGGTCTCTAAAAGAGAACATATTGTGGAAAAAAGAGCCTAAACGCAGAGAGCTAAAATGGCATCTCTGGAATCCTTATGATGAAACAGACGCTGAACTACTTTTTCCTAAAATTTAAAATGCATCTTATCCTCTAAACAAATACCACCACGCTGCCAGGGAGCTTACCTGGGCATGGTGACGTGTTGGAATCATTTTTCTAATTCATTGGTTCTTAAACTTGATGGGCACTAGAAGCACCTGGAGGCCGTGTTGAAACCCAGATTGTCGGGCCCCACCGCAGAGTTTCCAGTTCAGCAGGTCTGCACCAGCACCTGAGAATTTGCATTTCTACCCAGTTCCCAGGTGATGCTGATGCTGCAGGTCCAGGGACCCCACTTTGAGAACCACAGCCTAACTTACACCCTATATATGGTTACCAAATCCATTATTTCATCCTTTGGCTGCTACTTTTCCTTTATCACATCAGCACCTTAGCTCCGAATCTCCTCACCTATCAATGGGAATACTTGGAGAATTTAACAGCTGGTCCTCCTTTCCAGCTCAGTTCTCCTTTTTCCTCTCAATACTACAATCTCTTGTCAGGTAATTGTTCCTTAAACGTCAGTTCATCATAGATCTTCCTTGCTGAAAATCTCATGGCTCTTATGCTGAGCACAAGACATTTTAAATTCTCTACTTGGCTCATACGGTTTGTAATAGCCTGTAGAATGTGGACACCCTGTTCCCTACACTACCTACTATAAAGAAGTACGTGAGGATTACATAAGATACAGTCAGTTCTCGTTATGCACAGTGTGACATTCTATAAAGTCGCTGTGAGCACTGAATCGGTGAATATGACCCACTGCTCCTATGGGAAATGCAGGGTTAGGTTGCTGCAAGCCTTAGTCACAATTTATTCAACTGATCAATACATAACCTTGTTCTCTGTGTGTTTCTCTTTAAAGTCACCTTATTTAATATATATTGTTGATATATTAACTTTGAACTCACACCAACAGCACTGTAACTCGTCTGAAAGAAGATTGTCCAACACACATACTTTCTCTGTAAAGGTACGTCACAGCCTCCTGCCCTGAGGAACACCAGGCAATATTGCAGCACTACACATGGGGGACATATTAAACAGCAAAATCATCAACACAAGGCACAAAAAGATAAGAAATGAGGCACTAAATAGATTGCAAGAGGGACACTTGTTTACAGTGTGGGATGAAACGAGGGCAGAGCGTCACCTGGTTCCCCCTCAGCTGGGAATGTGCACGTCCAGTGAATCAAATGTTTCCCCACTTTGTGCATATCTGCAAATGGACATGAAAGCCCTGTGGGTGTTTATTAGGAGGCTGCCAGTACATTTTAGCTAGTGGGCAAGTGTGCAATACGGAATCCACAAATAATGAGGATCACCTATATTATGAAAACATCTTTTCAAAACCAGAGTATTGCTCAGATATAAGAGCAATAATGATAACTTAAGGTAGCTAACATTTTAGTGCCTACTATGTCCCAGGAGCTCTTCTAAGTACTTTACATAAGTTAATGCATTTAAATCTCACTAAAACCCTATGAGACAAGAGTTATCAGTAGCCGCATTTTATAGATGAGGAAACTAAGGCTCAGAGAGTAAATACTTTGCACCTGTTCCCCAGTTAAAAGTGGAATAACTGGGATTTGTGCCCAGACAAACTGGTCCAAAGCCCACAGCCTCAACCACTATGGTAGGAATGTGAGTGGATTTTCTACCACTCCCTGAAAAGCCCCTTCTGCTCCAGTCAGTGTGGTCTCCCACATACTTATTCACTCATCAAACATTTTCTGAGTGCCCCAAAAGTGTCAGGTACTGTGTTTAGATACTGGAAGGACTAATAGAATGTCGACGCAAATAATCCAACCAATATATAAATCAAAATTGGGTTGAGTTTATGATGAGCCAAACTTTGAGGGTCATAAAGCCCAGGAGAGTCCTTTCACAAAGAAATGGAGGCCCAAAGAAGTGAGGTGTACAGAGTGGTTATATACCATCAAAGACCATGTATCACATGTGATTGCAATGTCCCTTTTACAGTAGTCATGATGTTGACCTGTCAGCACGTCGATTGATGGACACAGTGGGCATCAGGTCTGCTGTCTCCATGGGCGGGGCTGTTGTCTCGAGTTGGGTGGTCACAGGATGAGCACAGCAATCAAATCCTAGCCTAGGGAGAAATGCTTATCCTTAAGGAAATGCCAATGTGGGGGAAGTTGCATTTACAACTTAAGGACATTGCTTTTGTCTTTGGGACATGTTAATTGCTTAAAGCGGATATACAAAGGATGAACAGAGGCTACAGGCCCCTTTTAGGAAAAAAAAAAAAAAGGTTCAGGCCCAATTAGTTTTACACCAAATAGCTTCCTCATGTGCCCCAATATATCCTATTGCTTGCCATTTATTCATCAAGAAGAAGGATAGTCTCAGCTTTAAGGAGCTCACTGTCTATGAGACATGAGTAAAACTACAGTTATGGAAAAGTAGATAAGTACAGGGTCCCAGAGTGGGTACATCAAAAGGGGTCTCTAGATGGAGACCTCTCAGGAAAAGTGTCCAAGAGGAAGGAACATTTGACATAAGTTTAGATTAAGAAATAGGAATTAAGTTGATCAAAAAAGGGAGTAGGAGGACAGAAGAAACACATATAAAAAGACAGATATAAAGGATGCTAAAGCTTTCAGAAAATGGGGGTATTTTTAAGGCTGGAACAAAGCGAACATGTAAGACACAGTGGGTGATGAGGCTAAAGATGAGGACAGCAAGGCAAAGCCTGCGTGTCCAGCTCAGGAGTCTGAATGATCTCACGGATGCTCTGAGCAGTCATTGAAAGAGTCTAAGCAGATGTCAGATTTAAGCAAATTTGGATTCTAGAAGGTAACTCTGGAGGCATTGTGGAGGAAAGATTAGAAAAAATTAAGACTGGAAGTAAAGGGACCTGTTGGGAGACTGGGCAGCGATCCAGATAAGATAGGCCTTGGCTCAGGCGGGGGGTCTGCAGGTGGAGGAGGCCAGGAGGTGGGAAGCAGTGCTGGGCTCCTGGAGGAGGAAACTGAGCTGCCTCTCAGTCAGGGGAAGACTGTGCCTGTCATGGCCTCCCCACCTCCATGCCCAAATGCCATGTTCCTTTCTACGTCTGTACCTTTCCCCTCTTCCCCCATCTGAAATCCTCACTCTTTCTTCCCTCTACCTGCCCAAAAGTGGTCCCTTTGAGGGCTTGATCTAGTCCACCTCTCCTAAGAGGCTGTCCTTAATTACAATTTCTCAATAACATTCTCATTTTTTTAATTTCTATAATACAACATACACTAAATACCTTGGCAGAATCTAATTACATCTTGCAAACCATTTCATGTATGTGGACAAGCTTGGAACCTTATAATTCTTTGTATTTCCTTCAATAACTACCACAAATACCTTGCACATATAGGTCAACGGATGTCCAGTAAAGTTCAATAAAGAAGAAGCACCTTTTATTAGCTAAGAACTTTTATGAGCTCAGTTATTCCTTTAGATCAGCTGCTTGAACCATTTGTGTTTCTCCACAGGTCAACAGTGTTGCCCAGAACAAATGAATTTTACACCTTCTCAAACTCAATAGAGCAAAGATGGAACTTCATTCCCCCTGCAAGCCTTACTGCCCTACAGAAAAGCAAAAACAACGTGTGACATCTAATTCTTTCTCCACATTCTCATCCTAAATTGCAACTGTTTTCCAGATGCTAACTGGTTTTCATTCTTAAAACTGACAGAAAAGTTTCTCATTATTTCCTTTTCTTTCTTTTTTTGTGAGGAAGATCAGCCCTGAGCTAACTTCCGATGTCAATCTTCCTCTTTTTGCTGAGGAAGATTGGCCCTGGATTAACATCTGCGCCCATCTTCCCCTACTTTGTATGGGATGCTACCACAGCATGGTTTGACAAGCGGTGCATCGGTGCGCGCCAGGATCCGAACCTGTGAACCCGGGGCCGCTGCAGCGGGGCATGTGCATTTAACTGCTGTGCCACAGGGCTGGCCTCTCTCTTTATTTCTAAAGCTGAAATGTTTAAATTGTTCTCTGGGCTAGTTGGAGTTTCCACAAAATGAAAACGCACATTCCAGAAAAATCCTTATCTTTCCAGGATAATCCTTAATATATTATGGTAAACACCTTGGCAGAATGTCACTGATTTTCAATGTCAGTGCCTCCACAAGGGTATCTTCGCATTGTCTCCCCTCCCAACCACCTCTCACTTTGCCCCTCCCCAGGCTCATGGGCTCAAAGTGTTTACTGAGCACTAAGAATGAGCAGAGTCTGAGGGAGACTTCAAGGATGACTAAGCCATGGTTTCTGACCCCAACCATCTCTCTCCATCTCTCCTTTAACCTCTAATTTTTTTTACTCTGGTTTCTACTTTAGTTGTTTACTTGTCTTGTGAATTTTTGTTTTGTGGTTTATAATTACCATGTAAATCCATATTACTTTTTGCCTTAGAGTTTAGAAAGAACTTACATTAAACAAGGTTTTTTTCCCAGCCCTTTGATGTGTCTAATACCTTCCAATGCAATTCAGGTGGCTTCTTGCTTTTACGTCTCCATCATTATTCCTTCAGAATTATGTTCACCCCACACTTGTGATCTGACCGATGCTGCTTTACACTTTAAACTTTTCTATGCCAAGATTCACCTGAGGAATCCCTCAAGCACCATCAGCTAGGCGACCGCACATTCCTGACATCTGTTTCCTTGATTTGTTCCTAAATAAAGATGTTACTTTTTTTGTTTTGTTTTGTGAGGAAGATCAGCCCTGAGCTAACATCTATGCTAATCCTCCTCTTTTTGCTGAGGAAGACCGGCTCTGAGCTAACATCTATTGCCAATTCACCTCCATTTTTTTACCCCCAAAGCACCATTAGATAGTTGTATGTCATAGTTGCACATCCTTCTAGGTGCTGTATGTGGGACACGGCCTCAGAATGGCCAGAGAAGCGGTGTCTCAGTGCGCACCCGGGATCCAAACCTAGGCTACCAGTAGCGGAGTGCGTGCACTTAACCGCTAAGCCACGAGGCCAGCCCAAGGTGTTTCTGAAACTAATAAAAAATTGTACCAAGTGGTCATTGTATAAAAAGCACTACCACAGATACCTTCAAGAGAACAAATGGAAAAGAATATTCAATTCCTCAGATAGGTTTGCAACCAAATGAGGCATTGAGGGGACCAGGGGCACTGATAAGAGCAGTGATCCTAAGAGAAGAGTTTTAAGTCAATTTCAAATGAGGTTAAAACTGGAATGAGATAATATTTTACCAGTTATCTGAAATCATAAACATTTTTCTGACCTTTGAGAGTTTATTTGCATATAAACTGTACATGTGGGGTAAGAGAGTGCTGATATTGTTTAATTTCTTGTTATTATTCAGCACTTTGTAACAGATGTGGCTATTCACAATTAATAAATATCATAATGTGGAGAGACCCAACTTTCAACTGCCTGATATTATCAATTCTTACACAAAGCTAGAGTTTTAAAGATCAAATTTCATTCTAGTTACCTGTCAACTAGTCCATTTATCGGAAAGATGCTGAGTTTTAGGAAAATACTTCAAAACACAAATTTTGTATGTAATTTCAAAAGCAAAAAATGAGTTAAAAACTGGGTGGTAACCAGTTTTGCTACAATATATTAACCTTTAACATGGGAGCAAACATTTTTAGAGAATATAATTGAAATTTGCCTATTTGTATATTGTAGAATGTTAAAGGATTTACAGTTTTAATAGTATTTCAAATACCAGAGAATAAAAAACAGAATTGATTCAGTTTTGTAAAATAGTTTTTTAGACATAGCAGATTTTCACAGCATATTACTTGAAAATAAAATAATCAATTAGTGATGTTTAAGCAATGCGGTTTTATTTTAAACTTGCTCATTCCATAGGAGCATCAATAAAAGCCCTCCAGGGGTGGCTGACGCTCTTTCCCTCCACATGAGCACCAGCTGCGTTTGCTTTAAGCATCAGACTCTCAGGCAACACCATAGCCCTCAACTCCGTTTAGTTGAGAAAAGGCTTTATGAGTCGTGTGTTTTTTTCTAGGGGTATGGAGCTCCCAGACTTATTAACTACAGGGAGAAAGTAAGAGTCAGAACACATTCAATAAACTCCAGTGTGCTCAGGTGAGAGGATAGGTGCCTGAACTCACATCTGAAAAAGAACTTAGAGGATGCTTTCTGACTCTGCTTCGTGCCTTTGACTAAGTAATCCTGGACATCGCCGTTACGGCCACAGAATAACACAGGCAGCCTTGATGGACCAGAAATCCTCCTTTGTCCATCATTTGTACAGAGCAAACTGGCTTAAGACCTCTCGTTTCCTGCTGCAGTGGTAATTTACAGAGATACAGAACTGCCATCTAGTGACTAAGAAGAAAACAGCAAGGTGCTTTACATGGAAAATGAAATTGTAAGTTTTTTAAAAAAGAACAGTGCAGCACTAAAGTTGGTAAAGTTGACACAATGTGACACATGAAAGTTATAGTAAAACTGAAAAATGTGTAGGTGAAGTAATCAGTTGTTCTCTCTGCCTCTAAAACATGTCTTGACATCTGACTCATAAATAGTTTAAATATAATAGAATAACTTTGGAAATAAACTTCTCATCTCATCTCATTCAATGATGCTGGCAGGAACTGGTATTAAATAGCCAGATGGTGAATACCAATGTTGAAGCACCATTTTTATCACCGTGGAGAGAATAGAGGCATAAATCCAAGAGACTGATGTTCAGATCTTCCCTCTTACCCTTGATCAATTTTGTAAACATGGTCTTATTTTGTTTGTGAGGAAGATCAGCCCGGTGCTAACATCTGCCAATCCTCATCTTTTTTTGCTGAGGAAGACTGGCCCTGGGGTAACATCCATGCCCATCTTCCTCTACTTTATACGGGATGCCACCACAGCATGCCTTGCCAAGCAGTGCATCGGCACGCGCCCAGGATCCGAACCAGTGAACCTCTGGCCGGCGCAGCGGACCGCGCACACTTAACCGCTTGCGCCACCGAGCAGGCCCCTAAACATGGTTTTATTTATCAGTTAAATATGAATTATAATAGTTACTTTAAAGGATTACTGTAAGAATTGCATGAGGTAATACAGTAAAGGAACCGGTGTAGAGTGATAGTTAATTCTCCTGCTCTGTCTCTCTTCTATGAAACATGCACAAATCATCTAAGAAGAGAACTCGTCTATACAATAAATATATGACAAAGAGTCAATGGCTCCAGAAGTAAGGGCCACCATTGTTGAGGGCTTAACCTCAAGTGCTTCCAAATACTGTTAACTCTCAATTAATTTTATGTCTTCCAGACACTTCACTGGCTAGAAGGAAAGAAGGTGAGAAATTTAAATTGATGTATTTCACCCTTGAATGGCCAAGCTGTAACATCAGGTGTTTTAAATCACCTAGTTCATCAGGTTTTCTGCTTATTATTATATATTTTACCATGGTTCACAGCCCGAGAAAAATAGAAAATCATTATAATTTTGCACACATGAATATATATCTTGACTATTACAGCTGGAATCTTAATGTATAGAGCAATGTTGTGCATGTTTTGTCCTTGTTGATAGTACAGAATATTTTTGTCCAGGTTTTCTTTGGCATTATCATATATAATGAAGAACTCAGTAACATATGCCCTGGAGATAAGGATTTAGAAAAATCTAACATACTATCCTAGTCATGCCTCAAAAAAAAAAAAAATATAAAAATAATGAGAGAATATTTTGAAGGCATTATTTTTCTTAATTATTTCCAACTTTATGTCCATTTACTTGTTTTTAATCATTCTGCATCCTATTCGTTATTGGCTAATCATCTCAAGGTAATTAAGTAACCCTCAGCTGAGTCCACCATGCCTCTTCAAGTGCCCCAGTCTGATGTTGGTTTCAGCTCTGACAAAAGAAGCTGGGAAAACCTGTTTTGTGGCAATATTCTTAAGGATATCTTTACTCTTACAATAATAGCTATATTTTTGAAAAGCACCAGTGGATTATAAAATCAAGTACTCGACCAATGTCGTATCCTCATTTTCCCTCCAGGGGGAGCACAACTTTCATGTGTAATGCAGGGCTGCTGCTTTATTGTTTCCTTTCAAGATATTTTATTACTTGTAAAACATGTCGATGTAAATAATCCATAATCAATCTATAAATCAAAATTGGGGCGAGTTTATTATGAACTAACTTTTGAGGACCATGGCCCTGGGCCTTCCTTCCCTAAGGAAGGAGGGGCACCGAAGAAGTGGTGTGTACAGAGTGGTTATATACTGTGAAAGAGTATGTATCACCTGAGATTGCAATGTCCCTTTTACAATAACCACAAGATCGCCCTGCCAGGTTGCCCTGCCAGAATAGCTATTGATGGACACAGTGGGGAGGGCGTGGCTGGTGTCAGGTCTGTTGTCTAGAGCTGGGCGGTCACAGGATGACTGCAGCAGTCAAATCCCAGCCTAGGGAGAAATGCTTATCCTTAAGGAAATGCCAAGGAGGGGGAAATTGCATCCTTATCTTAAGGCCATTTACTCTTCTCTTTGGGACATGGCAAAGCAGATACACAATGCAGGCGACAGGCACTTCTGGAAAAACAAACCCAGGCTGAATTAGTTTTACCCCAAACGGCTTCCTCATATGCCCCAATATATCCCATTGCTTGCCATTTATTTATCATTTTCCCCTTTTTGATCTATAATATTTTGATAGAAAGCATTGATGATCAAAATATTGTCCGTCAGCCCCAGGGTGGTTGCCGCCTGCCCTGGGTCCATCACGTCCCTCGGTGCCAGGATTTTATCTCATTTATTTGCCCACTTGTCCCCGTTGGGGGGATTTAATTGAATACAGTGGACAAGAAAAAGGTATACATATATTAATAGAGGAATCATTTCATGGGTTTTGGATTTATTTTAGGTTGTTGCACAAACATTGTGTATGTGCTTTTTATCACTCCTTGTATTTACGCTACGCACAATTATAAAACAAGTACAATAACAATGATAATAATTTAACATCTTTGAAAAGATTATTTTAAAATGAGTTCTTAGGCGTAGTCCTTATCAAAAAGGGAAGTTTGTCCTAGGTTATAAGATCAATCGACCACCTCAGCTTTCATTACTCCAGCTTACATGACATTCTTACAGCACTGAGTAAAGAAAACAGCAATTAGTTTAAATGTTATGGCTAGTACAAGAATTTCAAGAAGTAATAGAAATAGGAATTGCAATCCAGATCAAAAAAGGGAACCAATACCAGAAGGGAGCCAACCAAACAACTCAAGACTGAGCGCAGGATCGCTTAAGGCATTCACCTGCTTTTTCATGTGCTTTAGCAGAGATGACACATTGGAAGACTCGTCAGGTATGAAAACACAGCATTCAGTTTGAATGATTGTACATGTACCACCTTGGGATGTAGTTAAAATATCTAAGGCCATTCTATTTTGAAAGACAGTCTTTTTATTAAAGACATTTTAGTATTTAATAAGGCAATTCCTGCTTGACTGTCACTAAGGGCTTCTGTATGTGATGTGACATCCTTTAGTCCTAAAAAAGGAACAAATATAGCTAGCTGCTCGGTGGTCATACCAGGAGAACACTGAATGAGCCCGTCTGGCCTTAAGCAGAGAAAGGTTGGCAGCAGTTGTCACTGTGAATCCTTCCCTGCATTTAAGGGAAGATCGGGTGCAGTGTTTTAGCCATCAGGCCAGTAGTCAAGGCCAGAGATTTGTTCTATACAACCATTAAGTTATATTAGGAGCCACCCGATAAATGCCTGGACATTAAGACCAGTCTGTTGAAAATCAAGCACCTTCCTTAAGTATGATAGTATTCTGAAAATCTTAACTGTAACAATTATAAAATAAGTATACAGTTTAAGCATAACAAAGGTTTAAATGAGTGGATTTAAGGTTGGGAATACAGGCCTGGTCCGGAGTCTTGGGACAGCTGTCTACAAGTGATGTTGTCTTCTTCTCATCCTGGTTTGGAGATATTCGTATTGGCCAGTTGAAGTCAGCTTTCAGAAATAGGAACTGTAACGCACTCAGATACAAAAGCCTCTTTTTAAAACAAGAAATGTGAATCCATGAGTCTATGTCTTTTGATTCTGCAGCTCACGAACTGGTTAAAAGTACCTGGTATGCTCCTTTCCAATGGGGCTGTAGAGTCTTTTATTTGATGACTCCTCTGATAAATAAATTTTCTAGGTTATCATCCTTAAGGTCTGGGAGGGCTCTGTAAAAAGAATCGGCTACCGACTTCTCATATATATGTTATGTGTATATATATATATATTTTTTTTTTAAGTGTCTCAAGGAGACCTTGGCAGTAATTAAGATATTTTCTTTACGTGAAGTTGATTCATACATTTCTTTATCTAATTGCATAGGCTGTCCAGTTATTATTTCAAAAGGAGACAGCCAGTGTTTAGTAAAGGGCGTAGATGTAAGATTGAGAAGCAGTAGTGGAAGAGCTTTCAGCCATGAGATGAAATGTTCCTGAAAACTTTGCCAATTGAGTTTTGATTGTGCCGTTAGTTCTTTCCACCAATCGTGAGGATTGGGAATGTTAAGCGCAGTGGAAATGCTGTATCATTGGCCCAATATTAACATAGACTAATTATTTGTCCAGTGAAATGAGTTCCCTGGTCACTATGTAACTCAGCAGGAATTCCCCAAACAGGAATTATTCTAATAGTAATTTACCTACTATTAGAGCCATTGCTCTTCTGCAAGGAAAGGCCTCAACCCAATGTGAGAACACGCAGTCATTACAAGATATATTTATCCTTGAGATGGTGGCATTTGGACACAGTCCGATTGCTATACCTCAAAGGGTCTCTTAGTAAAGGCAAAGTGGCCTTGTGATTCATGTAGTAGTTTCCCTAGATGATATTTTGGGCATATAACACAATCAGTATAGCTTTATGAGCCGCTGTGGGAGAAGGTTTTTAAAAGCATTGCTCTTCCCACAAAATTATCTTTTCAGGTGCCCAATGGGTTAATTGGTGTATATGCTGGAGCAGTGGCAATTGTGCTCCAATAGGTACTATGGGTTTTTTACTGGATGCAAACCACATCTGTGAGGGGGTGTCAAAAACTCCCCCTTTTGACTCCTATATGTGTTTCTCTTCTTCGGTGGTGATTTCTTTCAAGCCTGTGGAAAGAAGTCTTTTATTGGGTTAGCAGAGTTAATAGGAATAAGCAGGTGTGGGAGGTCAAGATTTGGCCACCCTGAAATGTATCTCTTTACCTCGATTGTTTTCTCTGACGGACATTTGACCTCCCCCACTAACTGCCTAAAGAATTTGACATAGTAACTCTTTCCCGTAACAGATCTTCTATCTGATGGTTGTAATATAATGTAAAATAGATGTTACAATAGGAAAGACACCAACAAGCCCATCTTATCAGAAGTTCTGTCTCTCTCTGGCCACATTATCTGGATGGCCCTGTGAGGAGTTGCCAGACAAACATTTACATTTATAAGGGAAATCTCCATTTGTAAAGCTCTCTCTCTCTCTGTATTGGGAAGGGGGGGGATGTCATCATTTCTAGAAACTTATCAATGTGGAAGGTGAGGCCTTAAATCTGCATAATAACCTCACTCTTGTTTACAGAGCTTTAGTGGCCATCTCCTGTAACTGACACCCCCCACCCCCAACATCCTCCTCTGTCTTTACATAAAGACGGTATTTAAGATGAGAATTTCTGCTGTTGTGTTGAGAAACACAGTGTCCCTGGTTTCTCCCATGTATACATGTTATTATAGTTGGTATTATTTTCTCCTGCTAACCTGTCTTGTTATTTATTTGGCCAGCCATAAGAACCTTAAGGGAAAGGGCAGAGGGTGATTCTCCCTCTTCCCCCACATAGGCATTCTCGAGGCTGGACAGCATATCCAGCTTGGTAATATCTTGTTTATCACTTAAGTAAGACCCATCTGTAAACCAAATTAAATAGAATGCAGTCGTGGCCCTTCCTCTTGTAATGTTGGAAGCAAGATAACAGGGTTAAAATAGTGAGTAATATTTACCTACGCAGTATAACCTAAGAAGTTTTCTCATTTACTTGACAATGCTGCCCGTGCAATTTAGCATACTTAACAAGGCTAGTTAGTTTAGTATCTCCTTCTTTATAGGAAGAGATAAAATTTTCTTGAGAATTGCCAGGGCCCTTTGAAAATTCGCAAAGAAAAAGGTTATTAGACAGACTTTATTTAGGATATGAGTTTTGGGGAGATTGTCAAAAATATAGAAGGGTTTCAAACACTTGGTCCGACAAGATCAAGGAGTTGCTGCTCTTCTCGCAGTGAAACCATGCTTAGTTAACAAACAGCAGTTAAACAGTCAAAAAGACCTTAATAGAGAGACCTCAGTCTTTTGAACTTAGGAAATTACCTTAACAAAAGAGATCTCTGTTATTTAGATAAACTTAACTCAAAGGTGAAGAAAAATCTTTTTATGTAATAACTTCTATCAAGAGTAGATTAAGAGTAGAATAGGGCCAGCCTCGTGGTTTACCGGTTGAGTGAGCACGCTCCACTGCTGGTGGCCCTGGTTCGGATCCCAGGCGTGCATCAACGCACCGCTTCTCCAGCCATGCTGAGGCCACGTCCCACATACAGCAACTAGAAGGATGTGCAACTATGATGTACAAGTATCTACTGGGGCTTTGGGGGAAGAAAAAAAAGAGTAGAATAAAATTATCCTTTTAAAAGGAAGAAGACCAAATTTGAATTTGTACCAGCTTACTTTTGATATTAAAAATCATTTACTTAATTGGATTTAGTTTAATCTTAGCCAACTTGACCATATATAAAACTCCTCAGGGTTTCTCTTCAACAAACCTTCTATAACTTTTTGTTTACATTCAGAATTTGTGCCATGCGCTCCTTTTTTTCCTTCTAGTACTTTTCAGGGCAAATTTATCTTTCGTAACCAAACAAAAATATTTCCATTTTTCATATCTTCTTAATGAAAACACACTTCTTACTCTCCTTGAATACAAACATATTTTTCTTAATTTTTTAGTAGCTTAATCACATCTTAGAAATTTTTAACCCTTAGAAACCTTAATTTTTAAATAAAAACTAAGTAAGCAATTATAAAATTTCTTTTACCATAACATTTCATGTCTTGACAAATTTATATGGACACTTTTTATAATTTTGGGAAATGTTACTTTATAGTACAATCTTTTAAATAAAACACAAGTCATGTTTACCAATACACCCAAAACACTTTTTAGTTTTTCTGTAATAAGCCAAACGTAGATAAACCTATATTTAGCAATCAATGTCTAATATTTTATCTTATTTGGAAATGATCTAGATACTCAATGAATATTTTTTTTTTCCTGAGGAAGATCAGCCCTGAGCTAACATCCACGCTAATCCTCCTCTTTTTGCTGAGGAAGACTGGCCCTGGGCTAACATTTGTGCCCATCTTCCTCCACTTTATATGGGACACCGCCACAGCATGGCCTGACAAGTGGTGCATTGCTGTGCACCCAGGATCCGAACCCGAGTCACCAGCAGCGGAGCATGCGCACTTAACCACCAAGCCACGCGGCCCGCCCCTCAATAATTATTTAGATTGCCTACAAGACTTTATGAGACATTAGATAATATTAGGCATCATTTACTATTTTTGAGACCAGTTTTGTAATAGAAATAACATCAGTTTATCTGACGAATAAAGGCTGCATATCTGCATTATATCCAATGCTGAAAACTAACAAGCTTAAATAAGCTTTTATTTACCAAAGATTATTTCATATCACGTTAACTGGAAAAACATTTGGATTTAGAAACAACTTTTGTAAGTGCTTACTTCAAGTTAATTGAATAGACCTCTTGATTTTGACCAAACCCTCCGGAGCTAAAATATCACGCACATATAACATACATGAAAAGACACACACATAAAGAACAGACAGATGCAAAAAAGATTTTATAGCCGCTGTTTTAGAAAATTTAGCAGTTTCTATCTGCAGAAATCTTCTTAACCATTTTTTTTCTTTCAGTCTTAGGCCCCCTGCTGTCTTAGCACTTGCGAAAGTCTCCTGGGTTTAGAGGCCAGGCGGCCCAGCCGGGAATGGTCCAGCAAACTCAATTTCCCACTTCTCTTTTCTTTTATTTTGCTACAAAGTCTGAACCATTTCTAGGGACTGTGTAGCGGGTCAGGAGTGTACTGCTTGTGAGTGTTACTCGCTAAAGAAAGGTCGTAATCACTCTCTTACGTGCCTCTGTTTCTCCCGCCTGCAGTCTAGGTACTGCCGTGGAGGTTTGGAGCTCGGGTGACCAACCCTCCTGTGCGGGTCCCCGGACGAACCTGTGATTAATTAACATGAATGGTAGTGGAGCTCCCTATAGGAAGGACCGTTACACGTCATGGGGTTCCCCTCTGACACCCCTGATGAGATTCTCAGTTGCCTGAGAATGCCCGAAAGGCCGGGAGGAGCAATGTCCCTTTTCTACGGAGCTGAACAGATTCAGTCTCTCATTTCTCTATCAAGCAGTTTTGTTCATACTTTATAAACATAATTCTTCCCAATTTTAAGCCATATTAATAAGTCACCCTGCCCCATTCACTCCAAAATTGCCCCCTAGTCTCCCCAGGCCTATGAAATTCCCTTTACATTTCTCTTTCCTAGGAATTCCTCTTTAGGTTCCTCTGACCTAGGGAATGTACCAGTACCCCCTTAAGACACCTAGCCTTAAGCCTTGAAAACAGCTCAAATAAATTATTCTTAAAATAAAGAGGTCTAGGTTTCAGGAGAACTCACTGGTATCACCTGAAGAATGCAGTGATCTGGGGGGCACAATGGGCCCCTATTGGTACCCAATGCCAGTTCAGTGTAGATTCCAGGTGGTCTCTGGTGGGTTTCTCTGAAATCCTGCCATGACTACACCAACAAATGTCTACGTAAATAATCCGTAACCAATGTATAAATCAAACTTGGGGTGAATTTATTATGAGCCAACTTTTGAGGACCATGGCCCTGGGCCTTCCTTCCATAAGGAAGGAAGGGCACTGAAGAAGTGGGATGTACAGAGTGGTTATATACCATCAAAGAGCATGTATCACATAGGATTGTAATGTCCCTTTTACAATAGCCACAAGGTCACCCTGCCAGGTTGCCATGCCAAGATAGCTATTGATGGACACAGCAGGGAGCAGGTCTGCTGTCTCCATGGGTGTGGCTGGTGTCAGGTCTGTTGTCTGGAGCTGGGGGGTCACAGGATGACTGCAGCAGTAAAATCCCAGCCTAGGGAGAAATGCTTATCCTTAAGGCAATGTCAATGAGGGGGAAGCTGCATTCTTATCTTAAGGGCATATACTCTTCTCTTTGAGACATGGAAAAGCAGATACACAATGCAGGCGACAAGACCTTTTGAAAAAACAAACTCAGGCCGAATTAGATTTACCCCAAATGGCTTCCTCATATGCTCCAATATATCTTATTGCTTGCCACTTATTTATCAAGCTCAGGGCGTGTCTTTCAAACAAATCATGGAGAATAGCATGAAGTAGTCACTTACCAACAGATGTCACTGTGGCAACAGAATATTAACAAGTAGCCTTCAAATATAACCATTTTCCCAAATATTGTATTTCACTGAGTTAATCAAAAAGAGATTCTTCTTTCTTATACTCACAAATCTCAACTCTGAACTTAATACTAGAGGTAGCCAATTTTGAATAAAGACCTTTAACATCAAAGCCAGCCAATAGATCTTGTTAAAGCAAATCCAAACTTGGGAACACTTTTGTTTTCAGTCACATGCAAATCCTCTCAAACTCAAGATAAGGTCCCGGCTTTGTGAAGATGGAGAAAAGCTTCTCTTCCTCTTTTTCTATTCAGATAGTGCAGGGAAGAGCCCAAAAGATCTCCTGGTGGAACACGAACAGTTCTTTACATTAGAAACCCAGGCAGTGTTTCCTAGCTTCTTTTCTCTAGACTGAGACCTGCTGACCTGCCCAGAGGAGAAAACTTCTGGGCTCCAACAGTAAATAAGACCATGTGCAGTTTACCACAACAATGAACTACAAAGATGTATCAGGAAATATTTTGAACACCCACACCTAAGCTCTCAGTTTCCCTCTGTCTAATTCCATGGCTGCCTGAACTGAATTCATTCTCCATCCCCATCCCTTTTGTGATAGTTTTTATCTCCTTGAATCAGCATGTTATAACATCTAAGAGAAATTTATCAAAACACTTTCTTCAAAATAGCTAGCTGAAGTATAAGAGTGGTAGAGGGTCAAGATTTTAAGATGAATGTGATGTACAGAGTAACTGTACTACAAAATAAAAAGAAAATGAATGAGAACAATAAGAGAAGGAAGAAAAAATTGATAAGGAGAAGGAATATAATAGAGAGTAAAAGTAAGAAAGAGAGAAAAAAGAAGAAAGAAGGTGTAGGAAAGAGAAAGAGTCAGGAGAAGCATGAGAAATGGCAAAAAGGGGCACTAGCAGAGGGAAGACACCATGTTCAGAGAGAATGACAAGTCAACTGGCTTCTGATCAGGGCTCAGGTCTAGAGTCACTGGGCTTCATTTGAGAACTCCACTCAGTTCTAACATCCAGAGAATGATCACGCCTCATGCAAACTCTGATGACACTGATTACCAGCGCTCTCCTCTCCCGGGACCTGCTGGAGCTTTGGGAACTGCCTCTGTCAGCAGCTCTGGGACTGACAGAGTCCCCATTAAATACTCATCAACTAGGAGGGTGGGTTTTTTTTGAATTACTTTTTTTAAAAATTTTATTTATTTATTTTTTCCCTCAAAGCCCCAGTAGATAGTTGTATGTCATAGCTGCACATACTTCTAGTTGCTGTATGTGGGACACGGCCTCAGCATGGCCGGAGAAGCGGGGCATCGGTTCACGCCTGGGATCCGAACCAGGGCCACCAATAGCGGAGTGCGTGCACCTAACTGTTAAGCCACGGGGTTGGCCCACGACTATTGTTTTGAAAGAGTAACCCAGAAAGAGCTCTCTCAAGGGTACATTTAATCCTGCCAACTCCTTCACTCAGTCATCTGAAGAATTAAGAAACTAAACTTTTTTTTTTTTTTAATTACTGTGAAGAAAAGTAGGAGAAAACTTTTCTGGCAAAATTTTAAATGTTCCATCTCTTTGAAGTTACCTCACAAAATTCTGAGCATAATCTAAATTTCTGGGCTCCCTACAGTTCCAAACATGTTTCAGAAATGATCTCTTTATCATGACAACGTAAGCCTATGCCTTATAAAACAAAATAAACTTGGATGAGTTTTATCTTGTAGAGAGAAGGCAGCAAGAAAAAGAGTAGGATGTGCCCTTCTACTATGAAGGAAAATAAATAAAATCATAAAAATATACAAAATATGCCTCTAAAACTGAATGAAACGGTCTCTAAAGAGTTTTACATTTTAAGTAAAAATCCACCTATTCGAAATTATACATCAGTGTGTCTAAAATCTAGTCCACTTAATAGAAGAAGAATTCATTAAGTTTCATTTAAATAGCATGACTTATGATTAGCTGCATAATAAGTGGTAGATATTTTAATTCAGGTATACCATGTCCTTCCACCAATGAAGGTGGGCTTAAACCTATAATTTTCCTAAAAGGGGCCAACCGGATGTTCTGCTTATTTGATTACTTAATAGTATGGATCTGCTCCTCATTGCCAACGAAGGATGTCTACACACAGGCTTTACTTGCATATGTAATGGGAAATGCAGACTGAGTTTACAAAAAGAAAAATTGAAAATGGAGCATTGTCTTTAGGAGATGTGGTCAATCTGTTCAAGAACATTTTCTCCCTTGGTCAAGTGAGAAACTGAGAGAGAATGCTGTCGGCCTCTTCCTTGGCCCTTCATAGAATTCTGCATTACCTCAATTGAACGTGTCCTAAAGTGTTTGAACTAAACTCTGAAATGAGTTGATGATACTGTATTTGTATTACATCACACAGAATCTCTTTCATTAGGCACCATTCAAAACACTTTTTGGGACATTAGAGGCCAGAAAAGTTTTGCTTCTCTGAGAGACTGTTGCTTTTAATCTCATGGACAAGAGATGATAGAGAATTGTTCCCATTTCCCTTTCTACTTTAAACCTGAGGGATACATTTCCAACTACCTTTAAAAACTGCAGGTCCTTCTGAAACACATTTCAGTGCACTGGCTTACTTCAGCTTCATTTCATTGTTCCATCCTAAATTCCTTTCAGTTTGATCTATTTTCCTTTGTAATCCTTTTGTATACCTAGATATTTAAAAGCTGCTCAAATCTATATTGGAGAAAAGTTGGGTTACAGTTCTTTCAGACAGCATGTAAACCCAATTTTTAGGGTTTCTACACAAAAAGTTTCTGCCATGTTTCTACCAGCTCTCCTTCTATATTTTTTCCTCCAGAATTTCCTGTGACAAAATTGCCTTTCTAAAAGCCAGTCCTCTGTTCATTCTCTTGGCCAGTCACATTTCCATAGAAAGATAAAGGACTGGATTTTCCAAAGATGCAACAAGAATGATCAAGTCCTGATCCACACCTAGATATGCTGTTCCTGTTCTCCAAGAATTTTAAAACTAAAGTTAATTTTCTCTTTCACTTTGTCTATATCTATTA
This sequence comes from Diceros bicornis minor, assembly GCF_020826845.1. Lineage (NCBI taxonomy): Eukaryota > Metazoa > Chordata > Mammalia > Perissodactyla > Rhinocerotidae > Diceros > Diceros bicornis. The sequence goes on along the minus strand of NC_080763.1, from coordinate 1,572,875 downwards.
AGTAACCTTGACACTGAGCCCCTAAACTGGTCCACAGACTACTTGAGGAGACACAAAACTCTCTCTCAAATGCTTGCATTCATGTGCTTAGTAGGTATTTTATTTATTTAGATCTTATTCCACAAAAGAGCTTCATTTATTCACTCAAATACTTAAGTATACACTATGTGCCCAAAGGTCTTGAAATGTTGGCAGTCTGCAAGGAGAACAGATATATATGAACAGATAAATTACACTACAGAAATAATTTGAATGAAAGAGATATGAATAAACTGCCGTGGGACTCCAGGAAAAGAACCACCATGGGGGGTGGACAGGGTTTGTACCATCTAAGCAAAGGAAAATGAAGTTAGAGAACATAAAAAGAAAACAAGATAAACGGAAAGATTTTCTTCTTATTAATGTTTCTGCCACCAACTTTTGGAGCACACTACTTGCTGATGTCCTTTCTAGCCAATCTTATCCTTCAGCAGGCTTCTATAGACTTCAAAAATTCGATTGTACCAAACTGGGCTTCTCCGTGGAGTCAATGCCAACTACGTAGGGAGTCAGGAGGGGAGCAAAAGATTCACAGGACTCTGCAGGCCTTCTGCAGCTCACTGGTGGGAAGGGGCACCAAGGCTTCACCTTGGCCTCTGTCTCCAAGTTCACATAAAGGAGGGTCCGTTCCTTCCTCGATATATGAAGGTGGAGATAAACATCTTTCTCAGACGGGATTATAGAAAAATTAAAGTGAGAACCATGAAAAAGGCAGAAGAGGTAGCACCATGAATCTGAAGAAACTGGACATGTGAATTAGTAAGCAGTAGGAAGAAGAGCTGAAGACAAAAAAAAGGCAAAAAGCAAGTTCTCAATTTTCTAAGATGGAAATGCAAGTCTTTCTTCTTCAAAAAGAAAAAAGTCATTGAACCCTTTCTTCTAAAATAAAATTGAAAGGGGTCACATGTTGCAAATACTGGTTTTAACCATGATGTCACTACACAATAACGTGCAGCAATCAGTTGTTAAGTGCACTGCAAATAGTTCATTACTTAATAATTATGTTATCAAAGTTTGCAATTGATATATATATTTTAGTAAATAGTAGACTGTGTGCAAAGTTGTCACTATATTATTGATAGTGTCACTCTTACAAATGAAAACATGACTAGGAGGGAAAAGATGGTGTGACCTCAGATTGCTAGAGTCACAGCAAGAAAAGTCAAGAAAGTGCCATCAGGTCATTTGGAAAAAATGACTCTATATAGCTGTTGGGTTTATAACAGATCAAGTTGAGAAAAACAAGTCACTACATTAAATTATTTTCTACTTACCTCCATCACCCTCTCCAAGAACACATATTTTAAAATGAGACAATATATTACATAAAAATTACTGGCTCTCTCATTTTGAAAACTACATCATATAATGAAGAAAAAACTAGGTTACAAACATCCTGTTATCAATTACAACTACCATCTTTTACCAAACTAAAACTCTAATTATCACTAATTAACTTTCAATCTAGAGCTCCTCCAGTATACTAAATCAGTAACTTAAAATGTTTGATAACTTTTTTTAAATTGTCCTAAAATTTTAGAGGATAATATAAATATATCTCTTGCAAAAGTTGAGAAAGATAAAGACACTAGGAAAGGAAATGATGAAAATATTACCCCAATCAATGATGTAAAACACAAGATATGAACAACTGTTAAAAAGAATTCTCTATGAAATTGATCAATTCTACTATCTCTACACCTGGTTATTTCCTATCAGTCATTTGATGCATAAACAAATAGAATAGAGTATTTAATGGGATCAATTCTTTTAGTTGTGTGCTTTTCCTTTTAAAACTTCATATGCTTTTATGTGCTTGCTTTATTTTCAGGTGGTGTCACATTAGAACACCCTCATCTCTGAATATCTTTGCATTATGGAACTCTACCTTGGCCCTTGATCAACTGTACTCAGAGTTATGATAAACTCAGAGACCTACATGAAACAATGTTTCCTACGTCTTATCTCCCATGAGTTGTTCATGTCAGGGAGTATAGTCCACCAAGTGAACACTAAGCAGTGTCTGAAAAGCATCGGATACTAAAAGGAGGACATGCAGGGTTGGGTGTGGGCCCCCATTCAGTGCCTTAGTGCAAAGAAGGAAGAGGTAAATGCATCCCTCCAGAGACTGGGATAAAAACAGGAGGTTATGAGCACGAGGCTCCCTCTGAAGGCCTTGAAGCAGGGACCTGGAATAAAACTGTTTACACTGTGGATCATTGTTGGTTTTACAGGGAACTCATGAGGAAGATAAGGAGATGAAATAATGATAATTATAATAACAGCAGCAAACACTTCTACTGAACCAGGCACTGCAATCTGAATGTTAATTCTGTGCTTGAACATACATTAACTCCCATAACCCTCAAAATATCCCGACGTAGTAGATGTTGTGCTTCTCATCATTTCATAGATGAAGAGACTGCGTACAGCGGCTAGAAAACTCAGCCAGGTTACAAAGCGGATACATGGCCGAGACCAAGCTCAGTGCTCTTCTGTGATGCTCTTGGACTACAACTCCAAGTGAAGTCTCTAACGACTATCTTTCTCTCTATAATCCAATGGGGGAAACATCAAAATTCTTAACTCTAACACCCATGCTATCCTTTAGGAAAAGTTAGTGAGGAAGAGATTCATGAATAGTAACAATGCCCTTCTATTTACTCTTCACTTATAGATCAGACATCAATATTCCTGATCAGTCCAACAAGAAGAAACTGGGACTTTATTATGCCAAAAAGAAGAAGAAATAAGGAATAAAACAACGAAATTCCTTTAAACATCATTACACAAATGTGATTCTTAATTCCATATGACAAATATAAAGTGCTTTCCTGGTTTGGGGCTCAATATAAAGCTGATGTTAATATCACGCTATCTTCCCAGCCAATAACACAAAATACTTTAAGACAACAAAAGGGAGAAAGACAAAAAACAACCCAACAGAAAAATAAATATTACATCTGAACGCTGTAGAGTTTTTTAAAATATTACTTAAATGTTAGATTTAGTAAAATTTGTATCTCTATCTTGCCTCTCCCAGTTATCTCTGAAGGTAAAGAAAAGGACTAAGAAAGGCACAAGGAAGCCAGTTGGGGAAGCAAGTCAGCGGGAAGAGGTGAGGTGGCCGCCCCTCTGCAGACAACAGACAGAAATCTCCCCTGGGAGCCGTCTCAGGCCTCACAAGATGTGGAGCTTTGACCTCGGGCAGTGGCTACAGCTGGACGCCAGCAGCAGTGCTTCTCAGACTTCAGTCTACACGATAATAACTGGACAAGTCCAGTGTCCCCTTCCCCGGAATTCTAACTCAGCAACTTTGAAGTTGGGACACGAGAATTTTCCATTTAACAAGCCTAAGAGTGATTTTCCTTGAGTTATTGGCAGATTATGACCAAAGGCATACCTTGAAGAGAAGCACAAACTCACTACCCAGTATGCACTGCACAGATACTTTGTGTCACACACTCTCAGAACATTCCCTGCCCCAGGGGTCCCACCTGCTTCAGCATCCTAGGGCCTGTGTTCTTCATCAGGAGGTTCCGAGGGTGACAAAACAGACAGGACTCACCTGGGAAACTGCCCTTCTGTGTAATTCAGTGAGTGCGTGGGCTGCCTGCAGCCCAGGTGTAAAGTGGGTCTTGCTACATTTAAAAATAAATTTCTTTTTAATTTTATTGAGGTCATGTGGCTTATAAATGTGTAAATTTCAGGTGTACATTACTATATTTCAGTTCTGTATAGACTGGATCATGTTCACAGCCAATAGTCTTGTTTTCATCTGTCACCATACATATGTGCCCCTTTACACCTTTCCTTCTTTCCCTCTGGTAACTACAACCTGTACTCCTTATCTATGTGTTTGTTTATTTTCCAAATATGAGTGAAATCGATCAGTATTTTTCTTTCTCTAGCTGACTTGTTTCACTTAGTATAATACCGTCAATGTCCATCCATACTGTCACAAATGGCATGATGTTGTCTTCTTTATGGCTGAGTAGTATTTCATGGTATATATGTATATATATCACATCTTTATTCATTCATCCATTGATAAGTCCTTGAGTTGCTTCCCAGTGTTGGCTATTGTGAATAATGCTGTGAAGAACATAGGGGCGCATACATTTTTTTGAATTACTGACTTCATATTCTTCGGATAAATATCCAGAGGTAGAATAGCTGGATCTTATGGTATTTTTATTTTTAATTTTTTGAGTAATCTCCATCCTTTTTTCCATTGTGGCTGCAGCAGTTTGCATTCCCACCAGCAATGTATGAGGGTTCCCTTTTCTCCACATCCTTTCCAACACTTATTATTTTTTGCCTTTTTAATAATAGCCATTCTGATGGGTGTGAGGTGATATCTCATTGTAGTTTTGATTTGCATTGCCCTAATAATTAGTGATGTTGAACATCTTTCATGTGCCTGTTGGCCATCTGTATAACTTCTTTGGAAAAATGTCTTTTCATATCCTCTGCTCATGTTTTGATCAGGTCGTTCATTTTTTTGTTGTGGAGTTGTATGTGTTCTTTATATATTTTGGAAATTAACCGCTTGTCAGATATATGATTTGCAAATATTTTCTCCCAGTTGGTAGGTTGTCTTTTCATTTTGTTGACACTTTCCTTTGCTGTGCAGAAACTTTTTAGTCTGATGTAGTCCCACTTCCTTATTTTTTCTTTTGTTTCCCTTGCCTGACAAGAGACAAAGACAGACATTATATAAGGATAAAAGGGACATTCTGCCAAGAAGACATAATACATTAATATACATGCACCTAACACAGGAGCAACAAACTATATAAAGCAACTATTATCAGATTTAAAGGGAGAAATTGACAGCAACACAATAATTGTAGGGGACTTCAACACCCCACCCACATCAATGGATTGATCATCCACACAGAAAGTCAACAAGGAAACAGTGGCCTTATATGAAACATCAGACCAGATGGTCTTAATAGATATATATAGAACATTTCATCCTAAAACAGCAGAATACACATTCTTCTCAAGTTCACATGGAACATTCTCAAAGATAGACATACGTTGGGAAACAAAGCAAGCCTCAATAATTCTAAGAAGATTGAAATCATATCACGCATTTTTCTGACCACAAATGTATCAAACTAGAAATCAACTACAAGAAAAAATTGGAAAATTCACAAATATTTGGACAGTAAACAATATGCTACTGAACAACTATTGGATCAATGAATAAGTCAAAGGAGAAATCAAAATATACCTAGAGACAAATGAAAATGAAAAACAATACATGAAAACTTATGGGATGCAGCAAACATAGTACTAAGAGTGAAATTTACAGCAATACAAGCCTACCTCAAGGAATGAGAAAAAGTCCAAATAAACAATCTAACACAGTATCTAAAAGAACTAGAAAAAGAAGAATAAACAAAGCCTAAAGACAGTAAAAGGACAGAAATAAAAATCAGAGCAGAAATAGATGAAAGAGAGGCTAGAAAAGGAATAGAAACGTTCAATGAAACTAAGAGCTGATTCTTTGAGACAATAAGTCTCTTTCTTTAGAGGTAGAGATGGCTTGTGGGCCGAGATTATAAGATCAGAAAATCCAGACACTCAATCGGAGAACTCCCTGAACTTTAGTATTTTTTAAGCAATTTTTTAGCATCTTTAATACATTCAAATATGCTGTCCCTTTAACATCTGTTTGAATACGTGTGGCAAAGTCAAAGGACAGCGTATACTAGGCACCACAGGATGATAATATCTTCCCTGCCTTCAACAACAAAAGGTCCAGGAAACTGAGTTATCTTGGGTCCAAGTTGGGAAGTGTTTTGGAGAAATATAGTGAAAAAGTAAATAAACCAGACAAGAATAAAAGAATTGGACAGCGATCTGCTGGCAAAGAAAACTTTTCCCAGCTACAGGCCAATAGAATCTGGACAGAATGAGAAGGCTCATAACTACACGTGGCACCAGGGAGTAAAGTGGAAATCTCACAAAGGAGGCCACTTTGAGGCCTATAAACACCTTGCAAAGCTACTCATTAGGGTTTCAGAACAACAACATGTTTAGGGTGTGTGTGTTCAATATCCGCATGTCCCGGGTTCTCCTCATGATATCTGCCTTACCTATATGTATATTTCCCGAAACCTTTGTGGATTATAAAGCAAAGTGAAGAGAGTAAGAGTGTGGCAGAGGTAAAGAGCAAATTAAAAACAAAAAACATACTGTAGTCATCACGTTGAGACTATAAAGTAAACTGAATTAACTGATGGACAGGAGATGCTCTTTCTGTAATTTTTTTTAACAAATTAAGAAATTCATAAAATATTCTTCAGCATTGACGGTAATATACAACGCATAGATGAGTTAGTTCAAGCTTTACCTTCAGGGACAGTCATTGACCCTCATAGAGAATTCAGATTCCAGGGGTCAGCTAGCCTTGTATCAGAAAGTGTCACATTTCAGACCTGGCTGTGCGTTTCAGCTATTCACGTCTCTTTAAGCTAGTCATAGCTTGATAAGCACCACAGGCTTTGCTACTTAGCTTACTGAATATCAGAAATAGCTTTTCATTGGTGAAATGAGTGGTTCGTTTAATTTGCATGAATTTAGAAATGAGATCTCATTGGTGAAACTGAAGGGATTCTGTATATGTGGATTGGCAAAAACATCAGAGAATATCCTCATACTCAGAGGAAGAAGGTAAGACTCGGGCAAGGGAGGATGTCAGGCGTGATGTCCTGACACTGCTGCACCAGCTGCTGGTTTAGGAAAATGTCTCCCTGCCTGTTGCCAGCCATTAGGCACAGGATCCTGCCTCCTTCATATCTGTATCATGTGAACATTTCATGGAAGGTGTAGCTGGGCATCTATCTGGGTAGCAAGCTGCACATCCCCTGATGAAGGGACTCTTTCCTAGAGCACTTCATCATCCTAATACAATGATTCCATTCAGTCTTGGACATCGCTGGCTCCATATAAAACAAGCGGCACCAACAGGCAAAGTGATAAATGGTTTCACTTAGGATTCCATGTTCACCCCAATACAATGTATGCTATAAGCACTCTATACAACCCCATATAAACTATATATATATGGAAAGTTCAGTTGGTCCTCCAGGCTTTCAGCCACACCCCAGGACTCTCACACATTACAGTGATGTGATGTAATCTCAAAACATCTCCTTCACCGCATGGCTCCAGTAGCAGAAAATAAGGAAAACACAATTTCTTTCATGGCTTTTTAGTGTCTAGAGATGCCATCTCTTCAACCAGACTATCACTTATATTTTTCTACATGCCTCCCGTCCACCCCCCAAATTCGTTTCTCTCTGTTTCCTGAGTCAAGCTCCACTCCACTAGAAGGCCCTCCCTGGTCCTCCCCTCACAGAGTCTCATCAATCAGTAAAGTCAGGTTGAAGCCCCAGCTCACCTGGACCCCTCCGGAATCAGCACACAGACACGGCACACCTGCACCCTTCGTTTTGACAATAATGTTGTGCTGTCTGGAAGGGTGGTGGCTTAACACTTTCCTGAGTGTATCTCATCTTCCCTCAAATGCACTGAAAGTCTCTTCAGCACGAGAAGTGTGCACACTTGTCCTGTCAATCCCCCCACTTTTGACAATTTCATGATGACTGCATAACAGCCACTTAATGTCTATTGAATGAACACGCTTGTCAGGTAGAAAAATAAAAGAGATGGCTTGTCAATATGAGCAGCAGCTGTAGCTGGTAATCTCCTTTTCCTCATTTGCTTAACAAGGGACCAAAAGATACCCACACACTTTGTGGGTTTCATTTGAAAAACCAAGGTAGCAAGTTATCAATTATATCGAAATCTAATGGCAATTACAGAAGATAAAGAAAAATACTGAGTAGACAAAAATCCTAGGATATCATCAATACCAGCACCCAGACAGATCTCCTAACTTTACAAGGCCTCAGCGTTCTCATCAGGAAATCAGGAATGATACCCGCCCTAGCCCTGTTCATGGGGCTGGTGTGAGGCAGGAGCGAACACTATGTGGAAAGAGCTAAGACGATGACAGCTGTTATTCAGAAATAACACACCAGGAGTACCACTCGTTTTGACATTTTAAAAACCTATGTTTAGGGCCGGCCCCGTGGCTTAGCGGTTAGGTGTGCAGGCTCCACTGTTGGCGGCCTGGGTTCGGATCCCGGGCGCGCACCGACGCACTGCTTCTCCGGTCATGCTGAGGCCGTGTCCCACATACAGCAACTAGAAGGATGTGCAACTATGACGTACAACTATCTACTGGGGCTTTGGGAGGCAAATAAATAAATAAAACTTAAAAAAAAATCTATGTTTAGTTAGAATAATCACACATTATTTCCTGTGTTTAAAAAATCCTCTTCAGAGGAATTCAACATCATCACCATATGTCCACAACAAGGTCTCTCCAGAACCAGTGCTGAATCTTTGCTTTATTGTGAGAAGCTAGTTGAGCAAACTTGAGTCTCCAGAGCTTTCTTGGCATTTGTGCTGATTGTCGCTGTTTGGCATTCAATTAATAAATTTGCTGTGACATTTCCTCGACCATTGAGGCATGTCTTTTTCTCTACTGTGTTTCTGTTTAGCATTTCAGAAATGTAGTTATTGGGGCCAGCCCTGTGGCTTGGCAGTTGGGTGCGCACGCTCCGCTGCTGACGGCCCCGATTTGGATCACAGGCGGACACGGACGCACCGCTTCTCCAGCCATGCAGAGGCCGTGTCCCACATAGAGCAACTAGAAGGATGTGTAACTATGATATACAACTATCTGTTGGGGTTTTGGGGGGGGAAAAAAAAGGAGGAGGATTGGCAATAGATGTTAGCTCAGAGCTGGTCTTCCTCAGCAAAAAGAGGAGGATTAGCATGGATGTTAGCTCAGGGCTGATCTTTCTCACAAAAAAAAAAGAAATGTAGTTATTTTCCAAGTAGGGTAATAAGCTTCTTGTCTGCAGACACTATATCCTATAACTCCAGTTTTCCCCAGGATATTACATATTCCGTATACATAACAGACACACAATGAGTACTAAGGAACTGATAAATAAATGGCACGCAATAGGATATATTGGAGCACATGAGGAAGCCACTTGGGGTAAAACTAATTTGGCCAGAGTTTGTTTTTCCAAAAGGGCCTGTCGCCTGCATTGTGTATCTGCTTTCCCATGTCCCAAAAAGAAGAGAATATGACCTTAAGATAAAGATGCCCTCATTGGCAGTACCTTAAGGATGAGCATTTCTCCCTAAGCTAGGACTTGGTTGCTGCAGTCATCCTGTGACCATCCAGTTTGAGACAACAGACCTGACACCAGCCAAGCCCATCAAGACAGCAGACCTGCTCCCTGCTGTGTCCATCAATTGCTATTCTGGCAGGGCAATCTGACAGGGCGATCTTGTTGCTATAGTAAAAGGGACATTACAATCCTATGTGATACAAGCTCTTTGACAGCATATAACTGCTCTGTACACCCCACTTCTTTGGTGCCATTCCTTCTTTAGGGAAGGAAGGCCCTGGGCCATGGTCCTCAAAAGTTGGCTCATAATAAACTCACTCCAATTTCGATTTATACATTGATTATGGATTATTTATGTAGACGTTTGTTGGTGTAGTCATGGCAGGATTTCAGAGAAACCCACCAGAGACCACCTGGAATCTACACTGAACTGGCATTGGGTACCAATAGGGGCATATTGTGCCCTCCAGATCACTGCATTCTTCAGGTGACCCCAGTGAGTTCTCCTGAAACCTAGACCTCTTTATTGTAAGTCAACATTTCAGAGTTTATTTGAGCTGTTTTCAAGGCTTAAGGCAAGGTGTCTTAAGGGGGTACTGGTACATTCCCTAGGTCAGAGAAACCTAGGGCAGAATTCCTGGGAACGAGAAACCCAGGGGGAATTTCCTTGACCAGGGGAGGCTAGGGGGCACTTTTGGAGTGAATGGGGGAGGCTGACCTTTTTAATTTGGCTTAAAATTGGAAAGAATTATGTTTATAAGGTCTGAACAAAACTGCTTGATAGAGAAATGAGAGACTGAATCTGTTCAGCTCCGAAAAAAAGGGACATTGCTCCTCCCGGCCTTTTGGACATTCTCAGACCTGAAGCTGTAAAACTGCTAGAAGAAAACATAGGCAAGAGGCTCCTCCACATTGGTCTTGGCAATGATTTTGTGGATATCCCACCAAAACTGCAAACAGCAAAAGAAAAAATCAACAAATGGGACTACATCAAACTTAAAAGCTTCTGCCCAGCAAAAGAAACAACCAACAAAATCAAAAGGCTGGGAGAAAAGTTTTACAAACCATGTATCAGATAAGGAGTTAAATATCTAAAATTTATAAAAAAATTATACAACCCATAACAAAATTTATAAAGAACTCATACAACCCAATAACAAAAAAGCAATCCAATTGAAAAATGGGCAAAGGACTAAGTAGACATTTGTCCCAAGAAGACATCCAAATGGCCAACACGTACATTAGAAGGAGCTCAATGTCACTAATCATCAGGGAAATGCAAACCCAAAGCACAAAGAGCTATCACCTCACACCTGTAAGGGTGGCGATCATCAAAGAGACAAGAGATAATAAGTGTTGGCAAGGATGTGAAGAAAAGGAAACCTTTGTGTGCTGTTCATGGGAATTTAAATTGGTGCAGCCACTATGGAAAAGACAGTGGAGGTTCCTGAAAAAATTAAAAATAGATACACTTCAGTGTATTTATCCGAAGAAAATGAAAACACTAACTTGAAAAGATATATGCAACCTTGTGATTATTACAGCATTATTTATAATAGCTAAGAAATGGAACCAAATAAATGTCCATCAATAGATGAGTGGATAAAGAAAACGTAGCATGGGCCGGCCTGGTGGCATAGTGGTTAAGTGTGTGTGCTCTGCTGTGGTAGCCCGGGGTTCAGATGCCGGGCGCGCACTGCCTCACCGCTTGTCAGGCCATGTTGTGATGGAGTCCCATATAAAGTGGAGGAAGATGGGCACGGATGTTAGCCCAGGGCCAGTCTTCCTCGGCAAAAAGCGGAGGATTGGCACATGTTAGCTCAGGGCTGATTATCCTCACAAAAAATAAGAAAAGAAAATGTGGTATATGTTTACAATGGAATATTATTCAGCCATAAAAATGAAAAAATCTTGCCATTTGCAATGTCATGGATGGACCTTGAGGTCATTGTGGTAAGTGATATAACTGAGACAGAGAAAGACAAATACCATTTGATCTCAGTTATACATACAATCTGGCTGTGCAGTTGCTCATCAAACTGCCACTGGCAGGCCGAGTCAAGTACCGATTTTCTTTAGTGAATCCAAGGGAATGCCTCTCAGAAAAGGCTTTTAACTGCAGTGTCTTGGAATTTATGTGTGAGACAGTCTTAATTCCTAGAGCTGAGGGAGGTTCTGCACAGCCTCAGATCCAGAAATGGAAGACAGAGATAGTTTGGCTCAGCTCTAGGGACAAGTCTCTAAGGGCTCTGCAGTTTCTTGCCAAACTGCCACTGGCAGGCCGAGTTGAGAACTGGCTTTCTTTAGTGAATCTGAAGGAACGACTCTCAGAAAAGGCTTGTAAGTGCAGTGTGTCTGGGAAGTTATGTGCGAGAGAGCCTTAAGACCTAGAGCTGAGGGAGGTTCTGCACAGACTCAGTTTCAACAATGGAAGACAGGGAGAGTTTGGCTCAGCTCTAGGAGCAAGCCTGTAAGGGTTCTGCAGTCTTCTTGCCAAACTGCCACTGCCAGGCCGAGTGGAAAACAGGCGTTCTTTAATGAATCCGAGGGCACGTCTCTTGGAAAAGGCTTGTAACTGCAGTGTTAGTGGTGGCTGTGTGCCTTGGCAGTTCTGGTGAATGGCTGAAATTCAGTGTTCAGATTATTCAATGTCATGATTTGGGATGTTCAAACAGAAATGGAGCCCCCTGTTCTGTGCCCAGATGGGAATTTATAGAGATATCACAAAGAGAAGTTCAAATTCAATATACAAAATTCAGTTGATTTTCTATATACCAACAAATAATTGGAATATGAAACAAAACCATTAACAATACACACACATACACAAAGAAATCCTCAAGTGTAAATCCAATAAAATATTTACAGATATCTGTGGAAAAAAATATGAGACATTCTTAAAAACAATAAAAGAAAAAATAAATCGATTGAGATATACTCCTTGCTCATGATCAAAAGTCACAATATTATTAAGATGTCAATTCTTCTTAAATTGATCTAAAGGTCCAGTGCAATTCCAATAAAAATCTCACCAAGCTATTTTGTAGACATTGACCAACTCATTTGAAACCTTGAGTAGTCTAGACAATCCTGATGAAGAACAAATTGATGAACTCACACTTCTCAATGTCAAGATTAATTACAAAGTCAAGAGACTGTGATATTTTACAATACTACAATAATCAAGAGACCGTGATTTTTTTTAATAATTTTATTTATTTATTGTTTTCCCCCAAAGGCCCAGTAGATAGTTCTATGTCATAGCTGCACATTCTTCTAGTTGCTGTATGTGGGATGCAGCCTCAGCATGGCCGGAGAAGCCATGCATCGGTGCACGCCCAGGATCCAAACCGTGATATTTTAAAATGAATAGGGCCGGCCCCATGGCTTGGCGGTTGGGTGCACGCGCTCCGCTGCTGGCGGCCCGGGTTCGGATCCCAGGCGCACACCGAAGCACTGCTTCTCTGGCCATGCTGGGGCCGCGTCCCACGTGCAGCAGCGGAAGGATGTGCAGCTGTGACATACAAATATCTACTGGGGCTTTGGGGGAAAAATAAATAAATAAAAATTAAAAAATAAATAAAAAATAAAATGCATAGACACAGAGGTAAATGAAAAAGCATGGAAAGTCCACACATAGACCTCTGCAAATACAGACAACTTGATCTTGGTCAAGACAATAAATGCACTCCAACATAAAAAATAATAGTCTTTCAGGTCTTTAGTCTTTTAGTCTCTAGTCATCATCAACCATGGTGATGATAAAAAAGGACGACCCTATGGAAATAAATGAACAAAGACACCAACTTTGCACCTTAGACATAAATTTACTCAAAATCACTCATCAACTTAAATATAAAATGCAAAACTGTAAAAATCATACTGGGAAACAGGAGAAAATCTTCATGATTTATAGTTTGATGATTAGTTTTCATATACAAGACAAAAAGCACAATCCATGAAGAAACTAATTGATCATGTGGACTTGGTTAAATTTAAACTCTCCAATCTGGGAAAGACGGCATTCACAGAGTGGAAATACAAACTCCTGAATAGGATAATACGTTTGTAAAACACATATCTGCAGAAAGACCTGCATGCAAAATATTCAAAGAACCAATCAAATGCTGCAACAAGAAAACAAACTCCCCAAATTAAAATAAATAGACCAAAATATGAATAGACAAGTTACCAAAAATATATATATACATGAGAAATAAGCAAATATAAATTGCTCAACAACAAGAAATTATTGGAAAATAAAATCCATTGTGCATTAAGAAAAAGCAAACTGAAACACCAATGAGATACTCTACTCTTCTAGTAGAATAGCTAAAAACCAAAAACTGACAATACCAATTACTGGTGAGGATGTAGGACAATAGGAAATCTCATTCACTGCTGATGGGAATACACACAGTACAACCTCTTAAGAAGACATCTTGCTAATTCTTGTGAAGCTAAATATAGTGTCACTATATGGTGCACCAATTGTGCAGCAGTGTATTTCTCCAACTACCGTGAAAATATACATCCACACACAGACCCCTAAGAACATCTAAAATGCAGCTTTATTCACAATGGCCAAAACCTAGAAGGAACCAATATGTCCTTTAACAAGTGAATGACACCCAAGCGTGGGACACTGAGTAAAGACACTTGAGGCACACATGGGTTACAGGCACAGGGTAAGGAAACACAAGAGTTCAGACAGGGGCTAGAGGAACAGTAAATGAAAACACTGGTTGTCTAGATAGGCTGGAGGCACAGAGAATGTAGACAAACACGAGCTGGCATGGGCTGAAGCACAGCGGACAGGCACACTCAGGGATGGAAAGGGATGCAGACACATGGAGTGAGAGAGACGTGAGGTTTGGTATAAAATGTGGGCACAGGAGATAGAGACACTCGAGGAAATGTATGTGCTGCAGGTACATGAGAGAATTACATTAGTTGTCTGACATGGGTTTTAGAGAGAGGGGATGGAGACTCATATGGGTTGGCAAGGGCTACAGGAACAAGGAATGGAGACTTTTGAGAGGTGGTATGGACAGAGGGGAGAGAAAATCTTGACAACATAAAAGGGCAGACATGGGCCGCAGTCATATGAGATGGTGACACTCGACACAAGATATGAGCTTCAGGTAGAGGGACGGAGACACACAAAGGCTGGCATGGTTGTAGGCTCATGGGCTGGAGACGCTATGGGGCAGACATGGCTTGCAGCACAGAATTTAGAAATACACTAGGGAAGACAAGAGATACCAGCTACATCTGTGTGTAGCCTTAAATGAATGTATAAGTATGGAAGAAAGACAGGAAATCCACAATCTCAGCTTCTGTCTCAAGAATTAAAAGAGAATAACACTGGAAAAAATACAGATAGGAAACAATAATAAAGATAAGAATCAATGAAATAGAAAAATACTAAAGAAATAAATCAGGCTAAAAGTTATTTTTAAAATATTAATAATGTTAATAAACCACTAGCAAAACTGATTAAGGAAAAGAAAAAGAAATGAAACACAAATGACCAGTATCAGAAATCAAATAAGAAGTATTCTCTACAGAGTGCTTAGATCTTAACGAGATACACCATTTTGTGAAATACTTAGCACTACGAATTAGACGGCAAAGGTCAAAATTCACTTTATAAAAAACCCATATACTGAAACTGACACACGAAAAAACATAAAGTAGGAAAACTGACATATCTACTAAATAAATTGAATTGTTAGAACGTCAAGCCAACTAACCAACAAGAACAAGAAACACTTTCCACAAGCAAAACTCTAGGTCTGGGATTATTAACTATTCCAGACAATAGAGGGAGGATGGAAGGAAAGGTTCAGATTCTAGATTAGACTGAACACAAAACTAATATAGATTTTATTCACATTGAATACAGTACAAAGATGATTCTTTACCACACAGGACCTCTGAAGTCATCTGTCCACTATACTACCCAATAAATTGAACCTAGAGAAGAACTAGAGAAAAAAAGTACAACACTTATTAAATATTTTTAATACAGTAAAGAAACTGAGGTTATCTAAACAGAAGAGGAAAATGTTAATAGGTGACAATTACCATCTTCAATGTATGAGGAAGTCCAGAGAAGGCTAAATTTAAAAAGTGGATATAAAGTGAAAATTATTTAAATAACACAAAGAAAAATTTTATCATATGGCAAAGTAATATAGCAATCAACCAATCAATAAAAAACCAATTAATTACTATATATCATTGATTAGAGATATTAATAATCAACAGAACTAGTTTCTGGAGGTTGTGGAGTTTTTGTCCCTGGAAACTTCTCAGAAACAAACATTAAGCCATTTGTCCTGGATAGACTTTAGACCTTCTCCCGCTGGGGTTCAAGACCCCTTCAAGTTTCTTCTGTAATTTTAATCTACTGCTAAATTAAATGAGAGAAGGCATGGTGAAGTCAAATATAAGTGTGGTCTGGGGGTTCATTAGAGGAGTGGTGGAGAAACAGTGAACACACCTGGGATGCCATAGGGTTCTGAGAAGCAGAGCAATAAAAGTATGTAAAGGGCTTGAGACATATTAAGTCCTCAGTAAACAACCATTGTTATCACTAATAATTCGTTTCCAATAGTGTAGATAAAAGAAAGTTGGCTATTCTGTCAAAAAAATCTTACTCAAAAATGTCTTAATTGACTGAAGGTTAAATAATCAAAGCTGGCTTTGTTTTTAATATTCTTTCCTAGCCAGGTAGGGGTCAAGGGAAGCAAGCAAAGGAATTGGGTGACACTTAGGAGAGTCACAAACCTTGAAATCAGCGTAATCTTTGCTTTAGTCTCTTACAATTCAGGAGCCTCTAGATCCAAATGCCAACACATTGAAGTTGTTGGTGAATCTTGATTAAGATTTTGATAGTTTTGGCTGTCTGCTCAAGGAAAGCATCCTTTGAAACCTAAGGTTTCCAAGCCGGTGGTTCTCAATGTGTGGCTGGTCAGCAGCATCACCTGGGAAATGATCAGAGACGTAAATTCTTGGGTCCGCCATCCTACTGGATCACAAATTCTGGGATGGGCCCAGCATTCTGTGTTGTAGGGGACCTCCACACAGTTCTAATGCACACTGGAGTTCGAGAACCACTGTCTAAGGAGAAGCCAGTGGTACAACATAGGGTTAGCAAGGATTCCTCTCTCACGAGGGCTTCTCCTGAGGCCCCATGGACAAAATAAGGATTCTTTGTTATGGCTCTTTTTATAGGAAGAGCTATCGGCTCAACTCCAGGCAGCCTTCTTCAGGAATTTTTCCAATACAACCAGGAGCTCTGAAATTTGGATTCAAAAAAGAAAAAAATATAAAAAATGGGTTCAACGTTCAAGAAATTTTCCTGTTTCAGATTGAGGGTGGAGAAATAGCTGAAATAGAGAAATTTTTCCCAGAACACTGATCTATCAGTTCTTGATGGAAACCACTGAGTTCTTTCAGTGGAAGTAAACAATGACCAGGAAAGTTATGGTTAGTCTGATTTGTTAGAGGAGAAAGCACAAAGAGAAAAAAAAAAAAAAGGAGAGAGGAAGAGTAAGGAAGGGAGATAGACACAGCGACCATCAGTCAGAGGTAGTGAGAGGAGGGGAAAGGAATAGAAGATGCAGAGGGAGAGAAGCAGGTGCCGCTCGGTAGGAAACATACCTGTTGACACTGTGCACGTGTGGCTTTCATAGAACGGTGTAAGGTTTCTAAAAAGCAAAGAAAATAAAAACAAATCCGTCCAATTTAGTAATTTGTCCTAATATTAATTGATCAGGTCTGATCACGCTGATGTCTTCCTTCTCCTTTATTTCATCCATGTCTCAAATTCTATGTCCTGCCCTTGTCCAAGGCTTCAGAAACACACCGCAATTCAAATTCTCACAAGGTGAACTGTTTAAATCATATCACCTTCTTCTTTCCTTGTCCTTCTGCACAAAATAGATGCCCTACAGTGTTAAATTACCTTTCAGTGCCTTTCAAAAAAACTTTAAAAAATTTGATTCTTAAAAGTACAGTTTTAGATTTATAGATAATTGAGCAGAGAGTACATAACGTTCCATACACCCACCGCACTGCCCCTCTCCTCTCCCCCAAGCCCCATCTCCCCTATTATTAACACTTTGCATTAGTGTGATACATTTGTTATAATGAATGAACAATATTGATACGTTGTTAGGGACAAACAGTCCCTAGTTTGAGGGTCACTCTTTGTGTTGTACAGTTCCATGAGTTTTGACACACATATAGTGACATGTAGCCACCATTATGTACAGAACAGTCTCACTACCCTAAAAATCCTCTGAGCATCAGATTAGCTGTTAATGGCTTTTTAAAATATTAACAGTTGTCAGAATAACGTAAATTTTTTTGTTTGTTTGTTTTATTTTTTTATTTATTTATTTTTTTATTGATGTTTTAATGTTTTCTAACATTGTGAAATTTTGGGTTGTACATTTTTGTTTGTCCATCACCATATATATGACTCCCTTCACCCCTTGTGCCCACCCCCCACCCCCCACTGCCCCTGGTAACCACTGTCCAGTTTTCTCTGTCCATGTGTTGGTTTATATTCCACATATGAGTGAGATCATACAGTGTTTGTCTTTCTCTTTCTGGCTTAGAATAACGTAAATTTTTACAATGAAAAATGTTCCACAGGTGCTAAGTTTTGTTAGTCTCACTATTATGATCACTATTAGAAATAATGAAAAAAAAGAATCCCTATATAAATAGTAAAAATCATAGAATTTGAAAGATAAAAAGATCTTGAAGATGAGGAAACCCCATATTCTTCAAGACCCTGCCCTCCAGTCTCTCAGCTTTCTGTGTCATTTGTCTGCCAAATCCACTGAGGAGAAAGAAAGACATCGATAAAGAAAAACAAAGCAAAAAACAAATTTTGGTTCTAAGTAGTCCTCTTGAGCCCAATTTAATCAAACATGGATTCTTCTTTATTGCCTATTTGCATCAGGAACATAATTACTAGCTGGAGCCTAATTTGAGAATATTCATTATGAATGAAATATGTCATATCTAAGAACAGAATGGAATTCACTGAGGCTTTATACTTGGGACATTTGTAGGATTAAGTCAGGACACACTGTGAGAGTGATAAATAAGTTCTGTATATTTTTCTTCTCCAAGACGATGGATTTCAGCCACACT
The DNA here is from genome assembly GCF_020826845.1 of Diceros bicornis minor. Lineage (NCBI taxonomy): Eukaryota > Metazoa > Chordata > Mammalia > Perissodactyla > Rhinocerotidae > Diceros > Diceros bicornis. The sequence goes on along the minus strand of NC_080763.1, from coordinate 1,554,429 downwards.
TTATACCCATGTACTTTGCAACAATGAAAAACAATTAAACAATGACCTTGAATATTTTGCCCTCAGATTCATTAGTCTTTAAAATATAAATTGAGCAATTTAAATGTAGATGACTGAAAGACTATGGAGATTTCTAGAATGTCACATTAGGTCCTTTAGAAGTGAAGAATTGACTCTATAAAACATTTCTATTCCTTGTCATACCTTGACAATAGTGCTACTGTGACTCTGTTTTAAAGAGGATAATACCAGGCTTTACTTTAATTTACACGTTTTTAAGTACGTGTACTTAATATTTCTCAGTCTCTTGAAAACTTTTATCATTAAACTTAAACTTCATTTAAATCACCAGACTTATTTGATGAAGGCAACATGAACATTTACTTGCAAACTCCTCAGAAAATTACTAATTTAACCTTACTTTGGATGATCCATTCTAGAACTCAAACTGGATTTGCCAGGCCCGTCGAAACGGCTCATAGCTCTGTGTTTGTACATTTATCTGGGAAGATAGCAACTAAGGGTAATTGCTCTTCCCAGATGGTTTCTTTACCTCAAACAGCAATACTTCCAAAGTTTTAATGAAAATGTGGCCAATTTGGTGAAAACCAAGTGACTTGTTTGTTTTAGCATGCCAATGAGATCAAGAAAATAAGTATTTTAATTATTGTTATTGATTATAAAAATCAGAAGAAAACAAACTTCTTTGTCCAAAGACATTTCTGCAAGTGAAATTGTCTAAAAAATTGACAGCTTGCCTCCTCTTTTAACCACTAAACCATAAGAAATGTAATACCGTGGGCAAACACTTGAGCACTGTCCCCTGCACAAGTCCCCAGCGCAGTCACCCCATCAAGGCCACAGATCAGGATGAGGAGTTGGCGGAGGGGAGACGGCTTCACACTCAGCGTCTTTCCTTCCTGGGTCAGAACTCGGTCCCAGCTGTTCACTGTCTAGTCTTCTGGGGAAGCAGAGAATTCTTCTGGGGACACGACACACTTCAGGTGTTAAGGATGTCATCATTCTTTTTTAAACAAATGTTAGATCGTGTGACGCACTTCTCAGGACAGGAGGAGCCGCCTCAAGGGAAGGCAGATCTTCTCCAGGAGCTGACGGTAATCCAGGGAGAGCAGAGTCAAGGGCTGCAGAGCGCCAGCCAGCTCCTGCTCTCGTCTCATGGACACATCGGTCACCATGCCCCCATGCCCAGCCAGCGCCCCCCTCCAGCGGTTCCCATTGTAGCCTCGGAGGCCCGCGCATGCGCAGGACCGGCGCTCAGAGCGGCAGAGGGGCCGGCGAGCTGGAGAGCTGCGTGATGCGTGCACCAGAGGCAGGGTCCCTGGTGCGGAGGTGGCTGCCTCGGAGGTTTGTGTGGGGGGATTGGCGGTTTCTGGATCTTTCCTCCAGGATTTTCAGCGCTGGGGAGCTCTCCTTTCTGCAGTGTGGAGGAGCGCTGGGCAGGAGGCGGCGCCGAGGTAGGCGGTGGGCGGTGGGCCGCGGGCTCCGCGAGGAGATCTCCGCCGCTGATGGCGGGAACGCGGTGTCGGGGGCGGCGGATGGGGACGGGGCTGCTGGCGGGCTGCCTCAGGCGGGGGAGCCAAACCTCTGTCCCTTGGAGGAGCAGAGGAGCGTCGCCTGGCCAGCGGGCCCCTCTGCCTTGGTGTGGCCCCACCTCGGCAGGGTCTCCTGCCCACCCAGCAGAGGTGCAGGGGGCGGCAGGGAGTCGCCTGCCCTCTGTGTGCGCCCTTGAGTTCGCGCTCCCCCAGGACCCCGTCTAGGCCAGGTCGCGACATGCCGGGGTGAACGCTTTCCTTCAGAAGACAGCCAGTGGTCAGCGCTCCTCTGCCTGACTCCGCGCAGGCTATTGGGCTCCTCATTGCGTTCTTGAAACAAATAAGCGTTCCTGCTTCCTTGGGACCACCTTTATAGAAAAGCCTAATCCCATTAATGGTTTCTGATAATTGACTCTATATTTGCAAGGGGAACTTTGAAGCCTGTGAATTGTTGTAAACTGCATTTAATGGCAGGAGCTTTAAACAATCCTTGGTGAAAATTATGTAACTTCCTAATAATAACTCACCTTTGGTTAAGATAGATTGATGACTGATCAATTGATGATTGACATAATGTGTATGGAATTTAGGTTTCAGTGGAAAGGTTTTTCTTGGCAGTTGGTGCTAAAATTAAAATCGGATAAGGAGGAGGTTTTTAGAAGTAGTATGTAGTGTGTGTTTTGTCTCCGTACTCATTTAGAATCGTAAGAATTTAGATTTGGAAAGCCCATAGAACAAGAATTTTGAAATTTTGATTTGACTGACATGGTGAAAGGTCAAAAGGCCAAATACAGTAGGATTTCATTTATATGATATTCTAGAAAAGATAAACCATAAAGAAAGACAACAGATCGTTAGTTGCCATTAGTTTTAATATTTAGTTAATTATTTAATTTAATAGTTTAATCATTAGTTTTAATATTTCTGATTAAAAAATACATTTTAATGATAACATCCTAATTATGCTTTTGGATGATTACAGAAGTTAATAACCTATTAAATTCTGCAGTAGGAACAAATGACTTGTTGGCTATTTGTATCTTTGAAGTGTAAGTATTGGTGGTACTGAAATTTTTAACTAAGCTTTTTTGGATTCTGAACTACTGATTTTCTTACTAGATCATGTTGGACGTGGCATATTACAAGTTTCAAAAGGCTCTATAATTTATTGTAGCAGGCTGAAGCTATTAAATTATAATGTAAGATCTTTATAGATGAAACAGGCAAAATACAAAAAGCCATTCATCATTTTATCTTTGTTAAAAAATCAAGTAAATCTTATCATATACATGAATGACTTTTGGCTAGACAGACCTGAACTTGACAAGATGGACTCATTAGTATGGGGAACTTGTTTTGGAATGTTAAAATGGGAGAAGGTATATTAGTTTTTCCTGAGGGTGACCCGAGTCAATGTGGTGGGTTTAGCTGCTTATACGCTCTTTCTGAGTTACGATCTTGATTAACAAGCTGGTCATAGACACACCAAGAAATTTGGATCATTTTATGTATCAACATATTAAGAAGTCCTATTTCTCTGATAGTTTCTGATTTCAGGGTATCTGGGAAGAACAGTTTCTCAACATAGGTACTTTGGAATATAATTTTTGATAGTTGGCTTATTGAATCATAGAATCGTGGAGATGGAAATAATTTTAGTGGTTGTAGAGCCTAAACTCTTCATTTTCCAGGAAATGGAAAGTGAGGTTTCTTGAGTTAAGTCATCCATAGTCTGACTGCTACTTAGTGACAGAGTTGGAAGTAAATGCTCGGATGCTTGTCTCCAGATTCTTAGTACAGTGCTCTCTGTGCTGTATACATACTACTAAGGAGACAAACTAATGAGTTGCCTTCTCACATCATATATGTAGCCAGCAGGGTTGATTCTTTCCCATATGTATATTTCCTTTCTTTTTAAAATAACTACTAACTACAATTAATTCATTCTCCTACCATGTCTAATGACTATCCTTATGTGTGTCTCCTCGAGCACACATGGATTCCCTAGAATGGACACCTGCCTGTGAGTGGATTGCTGGGCCAAAGGCTGATGTGCATCTGCAACTTGACGAGCTGCAGCCAAATCATCCTCTGAAGTTTTAACAATTTCCATTCCCACCAACAGTGTATGGGTCATCCTTGCCCTGGGAATTGTCAGATTGGCATTGTCAGATTTTTAAAGGTTTGCCAATCTGATGGGTGAGCAATGATGTATTTGTTTTCCTCTTGTTACAACTGTTTTGACAAATGCAGAGAGCTGTGCCACTACCACATTCAATATACAGAACAGTTCCAGCACCCAGAACTCCCTTCAGCTGCTCTTTTGTAGTCAACTCTTCCCCCACCCTTAACCCCTGGAGACTAACGATCTGCTGTCTTTCCCTGTGGATTGTCCTTTCTAGAATATCATATAGATGGAATTCTACAGCATTTGGCCTTTTGAGTCTGGAATCTTTCATGTAGCACAATACATTCATTTTAGTGTTCATCCATGTTGTTGCCTGTATCAGCATTTCCTTCTGTTTTATTGCTGAATGTAGTATCCATTGTATGAATGTACCACAGTTTATCCATCCACCAGTTGAAGGACATTTGAGTTATTTTCAGTTTTGTCTTTTTTGACTATGAATAAAGCTGCTATAAATCTTTGCAAACAAGTTTTTGTGTGAACATAAGTCTTCTTCTCTTGGGTAAGCACTTAAAAGTGGAATTGCTGGGTCACATGGTATGTGTATGTTTAACTTTATTTTAAAAACTGTTTGTGTAGCAAAGTCATGGCCCACAAATGTGTCTTAATCCCTGGAACATAGGAATATATTAGTTTACTTGGCAAAGGTGAATTAAATTTGCAGATGGAATTAAGGTTGCTAATCAACTGACTTCAAAATAGGGCGATTATCCTGGATTATCTAGGTGGGCCCAGTGCATCACAAAGGGCCTCAAAAGGGAAAGAGAAGCAGCAGAGTAGAAAAAGATGCCACAAGGGAAGCAGGGCCAGAGAGATGTAGAGTTTCTGGTTTTGAGGGTGGAGGAGGGGGGCCACAGCCTAAGGAATGTGGTTGTCTCTAGAAGCTTGAAAAGGCTAGGAAATGGATTAACCTTTAGAGTGCCCCAAAAAGAACCCAGCTCTGCCAACACCTTGATTATAGTCCACGGAGACCCGTGTCAGACTGTTAACCTACAGAACTGTAAAACAATAAATCTGAGTTGTTTTTAAGCCATGAAATTTGTGCTAATTGGTTACAGCAGCATAACAAACTCCACTTTAAAACTGTTTTCCAAAGAGGCTGAACCACTTTGTGTTCCCACCAGCAATGTAGGAGTGTTCCAGTTACTTTCCATCCTCATTAACACTTCTTATGGTCATCCTCTTTAATTCTAGTCATTCCAATAGGTACGTAGCAGTATCTCAATGTGGTTTTTATGTGCATTTTTCTCACGATTAATGACATTGAGCATCTTTTCATGTGCTTATTTGCCATCTGTTTATCTTCTTTAGTGAAGTGTCCAAATCTGTGCCCATTTTAAACTTGGATTTTCTTATTGCCGAGTTTTGAGAGTTATTTATTGTCCTGTCAGATATGTGATTTGCAAAGGTCTTCTCCCAGTCTGTGGCTTGCCTTCTCCATCCTCTCACCAGTGTCTTTGGAAGGTCTGTGTAACGTAACTCGAGAGGCTCCACGTGACCTTATTTTCCTTCGTTGAGAAACAGAGTGAGGTTGGATCACCTGAGTCCAATCAGACGTTGGTCAGAGTTGGGGCTGGGTCTCACTTTTAGTAAACCCAGCCCTTCTGCTTTCCCCGTTCCTGTTTGCTGTGCTCCCCTCCCCCGCACAGGGGTCTGGTTCTAAGTCTGGTAGATCTCTCTCTCTTCAGGTTTGGGAGCCCACAGAAAATTCAGCTACACCCTTCAGATATCTCAGCGCAGCTCTCCAGCCTCCTACCTTACATCGCTTCACAATATGGCACATTCCCTGAATGTCAGACTAGCAGTATGTTGGACTTAGGCCACTTCCACCACTTCTGGACGTTTCACTTTGTTTTGTGGAAGCTTTTGGCCTAGTTCCTCAGATTCCTGTGTGGAACCAAAATTTAGCACATGTGCTGTGAGAAAGAGCAGTTGTGTGTTTGCAAGCCCTCAGGTTTCCTCTGCCACACCAGTCCTGCAGAATCACTACAAGTTTGGCTAGTTTCTCTTTTCCCTAGCTGAGGCTCTGACTGAGCAAGCCAGATCCTCGGCAACCAGCTAGAATCAGAAAACGCCTCCAGGGGAAAGAAAGATAAATATCCTTGCTCACATAAAAGACTTTTTCTTCTTTCTGGAATTTTAGTTGGTTGATTCTGAAGTTGTCTGATGCTCTAAAAATATATTTATAATTTATCTGCCTGTGTCCAGTTTTGCAGCAAGTGTGCTTTCCTGTCCTAGTCTCCTCTAAAACAGAAGTTCCCTTGTCATTAGTTTTTAACTCCATCAGTTATACATTGTCAATATTATTATTGTTTGGTAAAGTCATGCTTTCAATGATTTATTCAGATGTTACCCTTTTTTATCCTCAAGATCCATTTTTACCTCTTAGCAGTTCTTCTATCAGTTTCTTTCTTCCTAAAGTATATTCTTTTTCACTTTTTAAGTTTTTTTCCTTGAGGAAGATTAGCCCTGGGCTAACATCTGTGCCAGTCTTCCTCTATTTTGTATGTGGGTCGCCACCATGGCATGGCTGATGAGTGTTGTAGATCCACTCTTGGGATCCAAACCCATGAACCCAGGCCTTGGAAACGGAGCGTGCTGAACTTAAACCACTACACCAGGTGGCTGGCCCCCTTAAATTATATTCTTTAGAAGATCCTTAATGAGCATTTGTTGGTGGTAATACCCTTAGTAAATGTTTGCATAAAAATATCTTTAAGTCACCCTAGTTCTTGAGGTATGGTTTGATTGGATATGCACTGAAAGTTCTTTTCTCTCTGTACCTGGAAGATTTATTCCAACTCTCTTTTGCCTTCCATTGTTAAGAAATGTATCATAGGTCTAAATGTAAGTCTCTGTAAGTGTTCTGTTCCTCTGTGGAGCTTTGAATAACTTCTTTTGTATTTAGTGTTCTTTGGTTTCCCTGGATGGATCTGGCTCTAGATTATTTTTTTTTTTTTTAGTTGTGCTTGAGATGTATTCAGCTGCCTGAATCTAGAGTAGGAGTCTTTTATCAATTCTGTAAATTACTGTTATTATGTCTGAATATTCCTTTAAATTATATATATATTTATATTATTTAATTCAAATATATATAAACATACTTATACATATTCATTATATATTCATTAAATATATATTTATATTATTTAACTCAATATATTATTCAGTCTAGTGATTTGTATTATTCAAAAAATATACATATATTATTTATATATGTAGATTCCTGTACTTACTGTTTGTACTGGGAGAAACACAGAAGAGATAGAAACAGACTGGATTAGTCTTGTCTGAACTCCTATCATGTAGGACTTGAATCATTCAACAAATGAGCCATTAATGGCGGCTATACCACTGGGATCACTTCTCCTTCCTTACCATCGCCTCCCCTCTGTGCTCCCACTCTAGTTCCAGGGCAAGTTACCTGTGGCTCCTGAGTGCTGCTCCTTGGCCTGGAAGGGCCTTCCTTCACCCCATCCACCCTGTGAGCTCACCTTACCCTTCAAGACTCGACTCCAGTGATGCCTCCTTGGGAAGCCCTCCCTGACGCTCCATCTCCCCAGACCTGCTCTAGGCCACCACCCTGCCTCCTGCCCACGTCCATCACTGCCTGGCACCTTGCTGGGCCCCCTTGTCTGGACTTCATGTCCAGCCCAGCCCCTCAGGAGGGGAGAAAATGCTTAGGCTCAGGGCAATGGAGCAGATTCCTGGACTGTGGTGACACTGCCCACCCCAGGAGAGGTCATTCTTTGGGCCTCTTCCAGCTTGGACCCAATGCAGCTCAGGGGGAGCCAGGACACAGGGAGGCTGGCTCTGGGCTCAGCAGATCACAGGGTGGGCCTAGGGAAAAGGCACATGGGGCCACACAGAGGGGCTCGGGGCAAAACTCCAAGTCGACGATACCCTTGCTAAGGGCAGCAGGGGCCAAAGGCAGCTGCGCAGGCCGCAGGACGTGCTGACGAGACTTTCATCTGCTCAGAGAGTCCCAAGGCTGGATAGAAGTATCTCAGGAGGCCCATCTGAGGTGGAGGCCACCTCGGGGGCATGCAAGCAGAAGCTGAGGGTCCCACAGCAAGTGGAATCTGAAGAGGTGACTCGCAAACTCTTTGCGGGTCTAACGTCTCCGAGTTGGAAGTCAGTCCCCTCAGTCACAGCCTCTAGCTGCCCCCTCACAAGGCTGTGCCTCTCAAACACCGCTCCCAAGGACAGTGGAGGCTGAGGGTGAAGGCAACCTCCTACCCCTGAGAACCGTTGTGATCACGGCCTCCCGCAAGGGGCCAAGGATGATGAGAAAGGGACAGAGGGACTGACCCACATGACTTCCCCTCGGATGCTGAACATGCTTGTGATTCACCAGGCCAATCAGTATCTGTCCCCATCCTCCACTCCTCTCTCCCCAAAAGGACATGTCAGTGTTTACTATGACATCCACAGACACATCAAGGGCATCTGGGAAGAATCATGTGTACATCTGGAGAGAAGGGCACTGTGAAAACCAGTAATATCTGCATCCATGTGTGCAGATACTGACATCCACATACACCTGTCACATTCCTCCAGCAGCCCTGGAATACTCTGCAATCATGCTGGCAGATTTTGGCACATGGTAGCCAAACCAACTTGTGGTGTCCCCAAGTGCCACCACTGCTGGGGCCTACCATGAGGGTGGGAGGAGGCAGGGTGCCATGCCCCATCTCACAAAAGTCTGGCTGGTGTCCAGGAGGGTCTCAGCCTTCGACAATCACGCCCCCCATGGCTATGTTTTCCTGGATGCTCTCTGTTTCATTTACTTCATTGTGCATTATCCTGTGGAGAGAGAAAATGTCAGAGACAGGCTGCTCCCACCTCTCAGTGAGAAGGTAATGCCAGGCCTCTGGCCAGACCTAGGAAGAAAGCCTAGGATTCTCAGGTGGATCCTGTGTTCACAAAGCGGGAGAGAGCATGCATATTGAATGCCCGCTCTGCCGGGCACTCTAGGGGCATGATCTCCCATCATCCTTTTGATAGCCCAAGGAGACAGCTGTTGGAAATGTAAATGGAGATTAATAGCTAGAAAGCAGGTCTGATTTAAAAGTCTGAACCACGTGGAACAGAGATGGCAAAACTGGGAGGACAGGAGTACTGGAAACAACCTTTCTTCATTACTCTGATCTCCACACCACTACTGGGCTTATCTCCATCCATAGAACTCCACCCACCCATCCTTCCTCAGGGGCTTTGCACTTAATGTCTCCACCCCTCCCCCAATGCACTTTATACAGTTGCTTCCTTAATGTTCGGGCCCTGGAATGACTTAGTTTTGGAGCACCTGGCAATCCAGCTGGCTCACGGAAAGACTGACTCCATTAGGTTCCAGCACGTCTTGGGGGGAGCAAGACACACCTTGCCCCTTAATCTAGAAAGAAGGACAACTCTCTTATTTGTCCTGTTCTGACTGCCGCAACACCCCTCCTCCAGGAGGTGGCACCATTTAACTGCTTTTTAAAAATAGCATTGGCGGTGGGGCCGGCCCCGTGGCTTAGCGGTTAAGTGTGCAAGCTCTGCTATCGGTGGCCCGGGTTCGGATCCCCGGTGCTCACCAACGCACCGCTTCTCCAGCCATGCTGGGGACGTGTCCCACATACAGCAACTAGAAGGATGTGCAACTATGACACACAACTATCTACTGGGACTTTGGGGAAAAAAAGGAGGAGGATTGTCAATAGATGATAGCTCAGAGCCGGTCTTCCTCAGCAAAAGAAAAAAAGGAGGATTACCATGGATGTTAGCTCAGGGCTGATCTTCCTTACCAAAAAAAAAAAAAATAGCAGTGGTGGGAAAAGAAGCCTGTGAGTTACCAACTTTGCTAAGAGCCTTGGTGGGTTTTCAGGAGTCTTAGTAGGTTAGTAATCATGTGGGGAGGAGCTTCTGGAGAAATTACCCCACCTACTCCAAGAAAAGCACAAAACCTCTTATTTGTCTGCTGATGCCTCAAATACTACAACCACGACTAGATCACCAAGAGGGCTGGTTAATGTGTGTGGTAGTAGACACTGTCCAGTTTAACCCTCCCAGCAATGAGAGATGACACTGGTCGAGCTGGATCTCTAATTAATGAACTCAGCGTGATGAGCAAATTACTGGGCCCCTCCGACCCTCAGTTTGCTCACCTGTAGAAGGTCGGAGTGAGGATGGAAGAGAATGCATTTCACTTGCTGACCTCAGGCCCAGCACGTGGCAGGTGCTTGAGTAAAGGGCCGTGATCGCTGTTGCTAGTATCACTGGTTGCAAAGGTGTTATTATAAAACTATTATTATCCGTTGTTTTCTGGTTATCAGACTGGGGCATGGAGAAGGGGTCTCTTCTTTAGGAGCCTCAGTCTGTCTCTCCCAGCAATGCTCTTCTCAGCAGCCCAGGCCCTAGCCCTCTTCTGGAAGGGACGGGGCACTGGGAGGCACCTTTCAAGGATATGCTAGTTCCCTGGATAGGGATTCATATTTGGAGGTGAGCAAAACTAAGCAGAACCATTTCTTTTGAAGAGGGTGGGGATTTTGCTGAGGAGGGCTGTATTTGCTATAAACAAGGGGGCGATTCCAGAGTAGCAACACTAGTTTCACTGTTAGACAAGTGCCAGCTGCAGCTGCTCAGGACTCCTGCCAGCCCCAACTGGAGTTTGTGCTGAGAGCCACACCGTCCAGGCAGCTGGGGAGGAGTTCCCAGGGCCACAGGCTCCCGGGGGAACTGGAAGTGACGACCTGGGTTACAGTGAGCCCAACAGATGAGATTCAGGAGAAAAAGCGGGACAAAGGCCAGAGGTAGGAGAGACCCAGCCCCAGGCGAGGAGTGTTTCTGAGCACAGCCAGAGAGGGTTGGTTATCTGATGGCTTCATGCCTGGCTGGGAGCTTTCCTCAGTCCCCCAAGGGGAGAGAGGAGCATGAAAGGGCTGCTGTCAGGGCGATGGGAAAACTCACTTCTGTGCCATTAAGGTTGTGTTCAGGCCAGATGCAGGTGATCAGGTGGAACAAAGGATGAGTAGGCTTTGGGAAAGGGGATCAGAATCTTAGGATAAATGCCTTGGCACCCATGTGCCTTCCTCGCAACTGCCCGCACCGGGACAGGGCATCCCACAGGGATGAGGAGCCTCGCTGGAGCCCCAAGTCTTCTCCTTGGGGAAGTGTGCAGGATTTGGCTCCTTGGGGTATGAGAGGACTGGGGTCCCCACCCCACAATGGTTTCTGTTAGTCTGCAATCACGCTCTGATTACATCTGCTCCCTGAATGAACCTCCACTCCGGGGCCTGTGCTCTGCCCTAGTCCAGCCTGGGCCTCCCACTGCCAGGCTGGGAGACATGGCCCTACTGGCTGCCTTTTGCTGGACACGGGAAGCCATTTAAGGCACTGAGTGGTTGGCAGGGCTGGGGACTGTACCCCACATGCTGCAGAACCACACTCCCTTGCAGCTTCTGGCAGCCCATCACTGCGTATGAGGCTGCTCATCATCTCTTGGCCTCCATAAGGTGCAGACCCCAGGGCTCAGCTCTTGGTACGCACCTCGTTCCTGCCTAAACTCACTCCCCTGGTGATCGCACCACTCATGTGACTTTAAATACCACCTCTGACCTGATGGCTCCTGAATGGCTCACTCCCTTACACTCCAGACCCAAACGCCCTCCTCCCTTCTTGTCCTCTCCACCACTGTTGTCCATCTCAAGTTCAACACTCCCCCAGTAAAGCTCCAATGAAGCAAGAAAGACTTCCCCTCCACACCTGCCCCTCCTGCACCTTTCCCCATCTTGGTGAGCAGCAACTCCAACCTTCTGCTTGCTCAACCAAAAACTCTCGAATCATTCTTGACTCCCATCTTCTCTCTCCCCACATCTAATGCATCAGAAAATCCTGTTGTTTCCATCTTCAAAACACACCCAGAATTTGAACCTCCTGCTCACCTTCATACCACCACCTGGTGTAGGCCACCGTCAACTGCTGCCTGTGCTGTTGTAGGCGCCTCCTCCCTGATCCCTCTGCTTCTGCCCCGGCAGAGGAAGTTTCCCCCTGGGCTTTGGGGACTGAAAGAGGGGCAGCAGAGGGGCCTTGACCAGAGGGCTGGGGCCTCTGACACTGGACAAGTCATGGGCTTGTCCACCCATGACACTGCCTGCTGTTGACTGCAGCCTTTGGCACTTGAAGGCCCATCACCCAGGACCCCCTCTGGGGCTCCTATACCACACGTTGTGACACACTGGCACTGGAGAACAGAGGAAGTTGGCAGAGTGCCTGTGAGTCCCTTGGCGCATCCCCATCCTGGCAGGTGGGCCCACGTGAGTGCCCAGAGCCCTTCCTCGAACCCCATCTGTGCCAGGGACAGCACACCACCCACACAATCCCACCAAGTGCCCCCTGGGCTTGAGCTGTGAACTCCTCAGATTGTTCCGTGTCCCTGCTTCCAGGTGGGACAGGCTGGGGGTCCCCCAACACCCACCCCTTGGGATCCTAACCTGAACATGACATTTTACCATCTGGGGTTCAGCAAACTCCCGCTGGGGAGCATCCTCAGCCCTGGCCTGTCCACCGGGGGGGCACCTGGGAGCTGAGTTCACCCAGACAGCACCCCCAGTTTAGCCCTGGCGTTCTCCAAGCTGTTGGCTCGATGTGCTCGTGAAAAGTGGCCCAGGATCTCGTGCAGTGTCAGAATGTGCCTGGGAATCTGCAGCAGGGAGAGGCAGGGGGACAGGGACAGAGGCAAGGATAGGGAAGGACAAAGGGACAGGGAGACAAAGGCAAGGAGAGAGACAGTGATGAAACAAGTCAGAGATATAGCAACAATGGAGAGAGGGAGAGAGAGACACCAAGTGGACGGAGAATGGTACTCGCAGCTCCCAGCACTCCCATGAGCAGGGCTGAGGACGGACACCCACAGCACTTCTGATCTCAGACTCTAACGTGGAGGCTCTTCCAGGGTCTTGTCTGGGCCAAGAGGCCAGAGCTTGAGGCTCTAAGCCAGCAAGCAGAAGGGCCTGGAGGTGGGCTCAGGACCAGGAGCTCCCCCTCACCTTCCCACACTGCCTGCTCTGTGAAGCTGGACAGGCCTGCGGTCCACTGGGTCAGGAGCTGGCTCTAACTCCATTCTCCAGGCAGCCCAGACCTGGGGCCTGTTAAGGCCTGGGGCCTCCCGGCCATGGCCCCCTGGTGCCCCCAGTTGTGGCTTCCTCCCAGCTGGGGCCATCACTGCCATGGCCCCCCAGCAGGCTCCCCAGCCATGCGCCCTCAAGGACAGGGCTAGGTGCCAGCTGGAGCATGGGGTCAGTGAGGAAGGTCTCCAGAACTATCTCCTTGCAGTCAGTTTGGCCTCATAGTGCTTCAGCAGCTTGTCAAAGTCACTGTTCTGCTTGCAGTGGGCCAAGATCTGCAGGCTGTACTGGTGGCTGGAGACCATCTCCTGATAGAAATTGACCATGGACAGCAGGAGGGCCAACAGGTCTGCTCAGTGGGATGCCCCACAAGCCCTTTGTCACCCAGCCCCACCCACGGAGGTCAGGGCCAGGCTCAGACCTCCCACCCAGAGACACCCTTGCCTTTGTGGATGACTCTGGCACCACTGCCCTACCCAGGGCCAGATAGTTGGCCCCAGGCATCAGGACAACATCAGAGTCACAGATCTTTATAGAGATGGGGTCCCGACTAGTCTGACTCCTGTGTATTGGAAGGTCGGAGAGGGCTGTTGTGGGTGCTGTGGTGTGCCTCGCCGCCTGAAGGGTCTGAAGGGCCACCCAGCTCTGGAGCTTTGGGGGTGTTGGCTGAGGTCTCTGTGGTAAGTGAATTGCAGCTCCACATCCCCCTTGGCCCTTTCCCCCCCTTGAGACCTCCCCCCCAGAGTGCCCCGCCAGTGACAGAAGTGACCCATCCGAGGTCATAAGGTGAGTCAGTAGCTGGCTTGGAACCAGGTCTCCTGAGTCCCCCATTCCAGTGCTTCCCCCACATGACATGCCCTCCCGAGTCCCATCCCCTCAGCTGCCTGTCCACTTATCCACGTGTCCCTGTCCTTCCATGCCTCCCAAGGTTCAGCAACTTGGGTCTGCTTCTGGCCTGCTCTGTCCCAACCTCTTGGAAACACAGTCCCCTGCTTTCCAGCCCCCAAAAGCCCAGCCAGTCTCCCCAAACCTGCCCTTCAGTACTTGATTGGCAGGGATGGGTCCACTGAAACCTCTGCTTATAAACTCCATTGAAAAAGAGAAACATGCCTCCTTTGCAATAAACTCTAAGTGGGAGCTTACACAGGGCATTCCACTACCCAAGGGACGGCACCTTCAACCACGTAACTACAGGAAGTGCAGACCTCGTCTTTCTAGGGCCGCTTCCCATTGTGACCTTGGGGAAAAGTGGGGCTCTCTGACTTAGGGAAAGTGAACAACAAAATGTCACACTCAGTGTGGGAGAGGCGCAATGCAGGGGTCCTGCTGTGCAGCCCTCGGGGCCGTCAGGGCGGTTCACCTCGCTCGGAGAGCAGTGACGCAGGGTGGACGGAGTGGGAGCCTTGACCGTGCTTCTACCTTTTGTTTCAGTCATTCTATTTTTGGAAACCTGCCCCAAGGAGACGCTCTCTTATATGAACATTTCAGATGCAGAGATGAGTGTTTCTAGTAACAAAAACTTGCAACAACTTTAAGAGCCAAGGATGGGAGATGGCTGCATGGATGATGGCATGCTCACAGGTACTGGGGCATCATACAGCCATCAAAAAGCATACTTTCAGCATGAGAAAACAATTGTGCTACAATCTTAAGTAAAAAAAAAAAACACATTATGATTCAAATTCAATATTCATATGTGTGACATTATGTAAATAAAACGGGGAAAAATCCCAAGATCTGTGCATAGAAAAAATTTGAAGAAAACACAACAAAGTGTTTACAGTGATTATCTTTGAGAAACAGAACTATGATTGATACAGCTTTTAACATTTTCTGCTTCTCTAGATTGTCTGATTTTCTCAAATGGGTTCATATATATTATTTTTAAAAGAGAAATGTAGATAAGAAACTAAAAATATATCTCTTCCTCCTAGAAAAACAGCTTTTGCCAACTTGTCTTTCCTCTTCTGCTCCCTCTGAGGGATTCTGTGTTTTTAAGGGGCCGCTGTTACACTCGAGGAGGATGGAAGTGCCGCCAGCCTGGAGGAGTGGGCCCTGGAGAGGGACTTCTCAGGTGGAGGCCGGAGAAGGAGGCCTGGGGACCTCTGCCAGGGCTGCCTGCTCATCCAGGCCCCAGTGGGCCAGCTGGAGATGCAGGCCTTCAGGCCTTGGTAGAGATCTGGTGCAAACACACGATGGCCTCACTGACAGAGGAGGCACAGGGTAAGCTCTGGCCACGGAGTTCCTGCCCCTCCAAGGGGCCCTCGCCCCCAAGTCCAGCAGAGCTGAGGGGACCAGGGAGAGGGCAGGGGCTGCCACCACCGGTGGGACTCTAGCAGCAAACACCTTTCTCAAGTGACACCTTATGTGAAAACCCCATCAGCGGGACGGACTATGTAACTTGTGAGGCCCAGTGCAGAGAAAATATGCAAGACCCCTTCTTTAAAAAATGACAAAATTTCAAGATGGTGACAGCAGACCACTAAACCAAACACAGACTTTTGTAAACATGGGTCACACGCCCCAGAAGCTGGCAGAGGATGGCAGCTGCTCTTGTTACCAGCCCTCCTGGCACCCTCAGTGCACACCTGCTGGGGTGACCCTAAGGGATCTTAGAGGAACTCAGGGCTCTAGAGAATTCAGAGGAAATGCCACTGATGATGTGAAAAGAGCTAGGGCTTGAGACCCACGCAGAGCAGGCTCAAATCCGCCTTATGCTGCTTCTCAGCTGTGTGACCTCCAGCAAGTTGCCTAACATCTCTTAACCTCAGGTCTTTCCCGTAAAATATGAAGGTGAAATGAGGTCACCCCTGTATGTAATGGGAAAATTTGAGGGCTTGGTGCAGAGAAGGTGCTTAGTAAATGCTAGCTCTCCACCACCCCCTTTTGGGGGAAAACTTAGAAAAGCAAAAACACCCAGATTCTCCCAAGCACCTGCCCTGTCACCACCTAAAGAGCCCTGGGGATCATGCCTCCTCACTGGCAGCTTAACACCAGGCTGGGTAATGGGTCTCTGAGCACCCTCCAGCCACATTGCTGTGGCTCCCCTCCCAGCACCCTTTTCCCCGCCCATGCTACCCGGCCAGCCAGCTCCAGAACACAGCCCGAGTCTCCTCTCCTAGGATGAGCTGTAAGGATGCCAGAGAGACTTTTGCTACTTCCTGCAGCCCCCTCCCCTCCCAACTGTTCCTCCTCTGCCCCTGCTCAACACCCTCAGCTCCTACCACCCTGGAGACCTGGGAACCTCCCCAATGTGTCTGGGATTTGAGCTGAACGACAGAATGGAAGCCAAAGGGACTCTGTCATACACCCCATTTGTGGACAGGCAAACAGGCTCAGAGAGAAAGAGTGAAACCCCTGGGAGTCAGGGCAGCCCCAGCCTAGAAGGCTGTCCCCCTCCCCCTGCAGTGGTCTCTGTCTTTCTCTGCCACATCAGATGCCCCTCCCTGGTCCCTTTCTCCATGTGTGTTCTCTGCTCCATCTCTGTGTTAATACCCAGCACTTTGGCTGTTGGAGGCCCCTGGTGTTGTCCTCCTTGGGGAGCTGTCACAGGGGACTGTGCCCTCTCCCAGCAGTTTGTGCACTGAGGGCAAACCCCCACCCTGGGGTCTCACTGAGTACAATAAGAGCAGGGGGTGGAAGGTGCTGAGTGGGCACAGAGACAACCCTGAGCTGTGTGGCAGACGTCCAAAGATAGTAGCTCAGGAAATCACAAACATGCCACAGAGCCAAATCGCCTCCCTTTTCAGGGCATGTGGCTTTATCCCCTCAAGACCACTTGCTGAACTGCAGGATGAATGGGCTCTGACCATTGAGCCTATGGAGCACTTTGAGAGCAAAATGGGACAGTTACCCATCTCCACTTTCGGGTTGCTAAAACTACCCCGGCCTGTGCTTGAAGAGCTGCTGAAAATATCTAATGGAGAAATATTCAGGGCTGATGCAGGCTTTTCTGTTTTTTCAATTCTCTGAGAACCTTGGCACATGAAATAATGGCTGTTCTTGGATCTGAACTCTAAAGAGCTAAGGGACTCACACACACACGCTTGTGGAGAGCTCAGAGACTTGTGGATGCCCAGTCAGCACCCTCACTGCCCTCATGTCAGCACCCCCATCCCAGTCTGCTCTCTTGGCCAGTTCTGGGATTTGCACGCGGTATTCTTTTCTCTTTAGGATGGCAGGGTGTGTGTGTGTGTGTGTGTAAATGTAGTCTGTATGTTAAACTGATGGCGCTCTTCTCAGAGACATCTACAGGACACCTACTCCCCAGGGACCAGAGCAAAAACCAGATGCAGTCAGGTCAGGCTCTCTGCTCCCTGCAAAAGCAGCACTGGCAGTCTGGGAGCCTAATTTAAGGATCGGGCCGGGTGGGCAAAGCTCTGGAAAGCTGTGAGCCGGGGGACCCTGCAGAAGCCTTGGGAGACGGCCCACCCCTGCTACGAGCCAGTGTCAGGTTGGCGGCAGGATCGCCAGCCCCACTGACCTCGCAGAGGCTGCCTTTCCCTTATCCTGCAGGTCCCTTCTGGGGATGCATTTGCTTTGGATCTGGGTTGGCTTGGCTAACATCCAAGCCTGCTCAGTTGACCTTTGTCAACGATGGCCATGGAGAGTTGGGACTTTGGCTTATACCCCAACTCTCCGGCTAGAGTCTAGCTCTGGCTGCCCAACCTGGCCCAATGCCTGGCATCTCAGCTGAGCCCTGCACACTTGCCACCCCACAGTCTGGCCTTCTTGGCCCATCACAGTCAAACCCTCGTTTGCCACACCCCTTAGGTGCATTGCTCGTTGGCTCCTGCCCTACCCCACTCCCCTCTCTAGAGACAGTGTCTTTAATCCAGAATTCATTTAGTCAGTGCAGTCATTGATGGAGGAATTAGTCCATGGTTTTCTCTCTTTTGTTAGCAGTCAAGGTTTTGCTAAAGATCTTTGTACTTCTTTCTTTTTAAACAGCTGCCACACAACTCAGTTCTCTCTCCTTCATTCTCGATTCCCTCTGACCTGTTCCAAGCCTAAGAGATGCCCATCTCTGTCTCCCTTTGTGCCAATCCTGTCAGCATGTCCTGAGGGAGTCTCCGTGGTGGGCTCCGTGGTGGGCACCATGCTGGGCACGGGTGAGACACAGCCAGAGGTGGATGAGTCAGATCCCTTCCCTGGAGGAGCTTCCAGCCTAAGAAGCGGGTCAGATACCCACAGAGGTAACTTATACTCCAACAAGGTGAGGCCAGACCAGAGGTGCACACCTCCTGCAGTGGGAGGGTCTCACCATGGAAGCCACAAGCGCTACCCAGAGGTTTAGCAGGACAAAAAAGGAGCCCAATTGGGCTGGCCTTGTGGTGTAGTGGTCAAGTGCACACGCTCTGCTGCTGGCGGCCTGGGGTTCTCATCCCGGGCCTGCACCCATGCACCGCTCGTCAGGCTATGCTGTGGTGGCATCCCATATAAAAGTGGAGGAAAATGGGCACAGATGTTAGCCCAGGGCCAGTCTTCCTCAGCATCAAGAGGAGGATTGGCGTGGATATTTGTTGAAGGCTGATCTTGCTCACACACACAAAAAGGAGCCCAGCAGGTGTGTTATAGAATGGAAGGAATTGGAGCAGAGGGGATGGTGTGAACAAAGATGCAGAGTACGACAGGGTGTTGAGTGCAGGGCAGCAGGGGTGGGGATGGCAGGAGGAACATGGGAAACAGGACTCAAGGCACAGAGTGGGCCCTGCAGAGGGGCTGACTGGGGAGGGGTCAAGGCGGCCCTCTTCATGACAAAGTTGGTTTGCAAACCTGATTCCTCGGCTACAGTTTTACCTTAAACCCTGAATTAAGATCTCTGCAGTTTCTTGCAGAGTCAGGCTTCCAGGATTCTGAGTGCTTCCAAGCCAGGAAAATACCACGACCATCTCTAAACTCCTACCCTGCCTTCTAGGGTTGCTTGAGCAGTCCCAACTTACTTCCAATCATAAATGGGAGAAAAATAGCTATTAAAACAATGAAATGGTGCCAAACTGAAGATTCTAGAGGAGGGGAGGATTCTTCTCAGAGGAGGATGATCCCTTTGTTTTAGATGGTCCTTGGAGCTTTCTGGTTACAAAAGATGAGGTCCAAGAGGCCTGTTAGGTGGGAGAGAAGAGACTGAGCAAAGCTGGATAGTTTTGCTTAATAAATTTTGTGCAGACTTTTGTTTATGTGTCATCTCCCATTACCTCTAGGAAGAGATGGTTATGGGTGGAGGCTCCAGGGCTGGAGAATATAGAGGGAGTAGAGACAGGGCCGATGTCCTCGAAGTGTGACCTGTGAACAGCCCGCTTAGAAGGGGCTAATACCTGGTTTAAAGCTTCGCTGTTGCTGCCCTGAAATTCTTAAGAGCACTGCACTTTCATTTTGCACTGGGCCCAGCAAAGTATTTAGCTGGTCCTGAAAAAAGGTATAGAGAATCGTATATTGTTAAATGATTAACCACCAGCTCTCTCAAATAAAAACTCTGACTGGTAGCACCGGCCGATTTCCATGGTGTAAACATTCCTACCTTGGCCCATTTTAAGCTACCGAAGGGTGAATAACAAGCTTGCAAGATTCTTGAAAATTTCACAAGTGACTTGCAAGTTGGTATGAGCCAGCTCCAGCACATCACTGGACGGGGGCGAGGGTCTTGGCAGATAGAGGGATTATGAACACCTCCACCACCAACAAAATGGCAGTTGGGAGCGTGTGGAGAGAGGCCAGTGTGAGGAGAGGAGGTCAGTAAGAAATCCCTGTAGCAGAAAAGGCTGAGTGACAGGAGGGCAGGTATGTCTTCTATTCACATTTAAGCTGTTTTCTGTTTCAGTACTGGAAAACCCGTTGACTGTATCTAAACCATTCAGAAAGTCTGGTCCATACTTGGCTGGTGTCAGGGGCTTGGGGACTGAAGGAGGAGCCAGTTGGGTGTCATTAGGGCTTTCCTGGATACTCTGGTTCTCCTCCTGGTACAAGGCAGGACTGTACAGCCCAGGCCCCTGAAGTCCGGGTGTGGTCATGTGACTCACTTTGTCCAGTGAAACATGAGCAGAGCTGTCAGGCATGATTTGTCATGATCCTTCCCCTGCCATGGGACTGGTGAATTTCCTGATGGTGGAGCCCCATCAGACTGAGTCCCTGTCTCTGAGTGAGAATGTTGTGGAGCAGAACACACAATGGACACACAATGTGAGAGAGAAAGCAATCTTTGTTGTTTATGCCACTGAGATTCGGAGGCTGTTTGTAATTGCAGCAGAATCTAGCTCCACCTGATGGGCACGTAGAGTGACCACACGGGGGCAAGGAGCAGTCAAGACTGAGTGAAGACTGCCACTGTGAGAAGTGATATTAGAAGTCAGGAGAGCAGAATTGGAAACCAGACATAGCTAGGAAAATGGAAGACCCTGAAAATCCTCAGGAATATGTGGGATGGGGTTTGGGGAAGTTTTCTGGCTATCAGGTGGACCATGAGAGCTTGATGCCATCCAGGTGACACAGTGGTGCCTGAACATGCACCTTTTAGATGGCCCATCTCCCATCTCCCCAGCAAGGAAGGAATCAGTTGTGGGGCAGGTACAGGTCAAGGATCTACAGCCAGGAGACCCAAGGTTAAGCCTGGATTCCAGCGCTGGAAGTGACCTTGGAGTGACCTTGGATAAGTCCCTTCCTCTTCCGTGGACATCAGAGTTCTCAGATCCCTCCCAGCTCTGACGTTCTAAGACACTCTGTCTTTGTCATGGGCGTCACTCATCACTTACTTGTCTCCTTGGCACCTCCTGCCTACCTGATGGCCTACTTCCTGGGAAATGTGCTCTGTTTCACCTTCCTGGAGCCCCTCCAGAGCACACAGCTGCCCTCTGCCCTGCAGGATGTGTATGTGTGTGTGTGTGTGTGTGTGTGTGTTAGAGAGAGTGAGAGAGAGAAAGAGAGAGACTATAGCCAGAAAGCTTTACCAAGCTGATCTTTTAAAGTCTTGTTTAAAGAAATCTTTTGCCCTGGAGAGTAATGTACTCAGTTGGAAACGTTGTTCCAAATTCCCACCAAAAAGGCCTCTGATGCCACACTGACACACACACACACACACACACACACATACACACATACACTTTCACTCAAAACTGACCAGTTTGGTGCTCTCCAGCACCAGAGAGGGCCTTGCCCTTTGCACCCACCCCTTCTTTGGCCTATCAACCCCCGAAACCTTTCAAGGTCATATGCGACATGAACCCGCACCCTCTTTGGCCATAAAGTGACTCACTTTCTACCTGGGTTCACACCGAAAGCTCTATTATGGTGCCAGTCACACTTTACCACAATCAGACCTTAAGTGTAGAAACTTCCATCTCTTACTGCCTACCACAGAGCCTGATGTCCATTCATTCATCAAGCCCCTACAGAGTACCTACTATGTGCGCGGCAGAAAGGACACAGTGATAAAGGACACTCCTGCCTTCAAAGAGGTCCCACCAGGCTGGATGGGGGACAGACACCCAAGGACCTGGCTCTGACGTGGCATGCTGAGGGTGGGAAAGCCGAGGGAACAGGGGACGTGGAGCACATTCTGTGATGAGAGTCCCCAGGAGGAGGCATTCGAGCTTGGTAGGATTCCACCAGGCAAGAAAGCGTGGGGGTGGCAGGAGCACTCCAAACAGAAGCCCCAGCATGTGCCAAGGCCAAGAGGTGCACAGCTCATGACCAGGGACACTGGTTGGAGCCCAAAGTGATGGGGAAAGAGGAGCCTGGGGCAGAGGATGAGGCAGTGGTCAGCTGATCTTAGGCAGTTAGTGAACGAGTGATTGAGTGAATGAATGACACCCTTGATCATGAAGCCACTAATCTGGTGCTGGTCCCTAGACCTATTCCCTGGTCCCTAACAAGGACTCAACTTGGCTTCAGGGATATGTGTAGGGCTATGATAGATCTCAGAATGAACCAGATGGTTTAGACATGGGACAAGCCCCCATCCCAGGAGCCATGTGAGAAGAGGCTACGAGTGGCAAGACTGGCAATTAGACACTCAGACCTGGGTTCTAGTCCTGGCTCTGCAACCTCCCAGCTGTGTGAGCTTGGGCAGGTGACTTGAGTTCTCTGAACCTGCTTCATCTTTTGATCCTATGAAGATGGCTATGGGGACTGACTAAGGAAGCTTGTCTGACAGTGCCTGGTGCAGGGTAGAGGAGGTGTGTGGAATCTTAAACTCTTGTTCGAGCTCAAGTTCCAAGCCGATGTGACCATTAGTTCAGAGCTTGGCAGCGGTACCATAAGGTGGAATTGGAAACTTTGGATCTTTGAACATTCCAGGCAGAGCTGGCTTCAAGGGCGTGTGATGGGGTCCTATGCTCAGAAGGCCCCATGCTTGGGGCTTCAAGTTCTGCAGTTGCCACCCTGAAGTTCTTAATCATTTCTCTTTGAATTTGTTTTCACGAGTAACATCTGATGGAACAATGGAGCACTCCCCAGGGGCGTGGAGCCTCAGCCCTCATGTGTTACTGCCTCCTGCTGCCTCCCTGGGATGGTTTCTCAGCTGCTCGCTCCCCAAACCCCAGAACCATGACCTCGTCTACCCTCTGTCTGGGAGGAAATGGGTTGAGTCAGCCAGGAAGACACACCTCCCACTGTGAGTCACCCTCCACCCTCTGCAGGGGCCTCGGGGTAGGTGCAGAAAGGGTGAGTGCAGTGCACACCCGATGGTGTCTCAGGGCAGAGTGAGAAGACAGTGTCTGGCACTAGGTGGGTGACTCAGCACGGGCATCTTGCCCACCCCTCATCTAGGTACCAATTGTATCATGGCACAGAGGTTAGAGGAGGTTGGAGGTTGAAATTGGGGGGTCGCCTGTCTGCCATGGGTGGGTTGGTGGGCTGTGAGAAGGAGAGGTCGACTTCCCCGACTCCACCCAGGGCCTTGCATTTTTCCCTTGCATCAGGCCCTACAAATCATGCATCCGACCCTCGTTAGAATCTATGTTTCCATTTTCCCATCCTCAGCTCAGAGTCCACGGTCCTCGTGTGATGTGGCCAAATGGCTCTGAACATCTGGTGAGCATGGTGAGATGAGGGGGGAGAGGCAATCACATCATTCGGTGCTGGGGTAGACAGCTGGTGAGGGGCGTCTAAGGGACAGAGAGCCAGCGCCTCCCAAGCTTTAATGTAAATGGCAATCGACTGGGATGTTGTGAAAGTGCAGATTCTGATTCCGGAGGTCTGGGCAGGGCCTGAGATTCTGCATTTCCAACATGCTCTTGCTTCATGGACCACAGTTTGAGTAGTGAATTTCTACAAGGCTTAACCTAGGAGCAGTGTAGCCTCCAGACTCATGCGCGGTAAGCCCCTGTAGGAGCTCTTACAACAGGCAGAAGGAACGAATGCTTGGAACTGAGCCAGGATCCCACACTATGACGACCTACCTGGGACTCTGTGTCCCTGGACTCCAGCTGATAATGTGGGAATGCTTAGTCAATGTGGTCATCAGAAAAGTAACTAAAAACTCGCCCATAAATAACCTCACTCAATCCTCACAACCTGGCCAGGCAAGTATAAAAAGGCTGTTGTATAGATGAAGGAATGTAGGCACAGAGGATGGGGGGATATACTCCAGGTTGCAACTGTCAAGTGGCAGAGGTAGGATCTGAACTCAGATCTAACTAAAGCTCTTCCCACTCTGCCAGCATCACTAAATTTAAGTTTCGAGGCTGGCATAGCTGTGACTGGAAGCTGCTCCCCCTGCCCGTCATGTGCCCCCTGGTCCTGCAGGAGCCTGGAGTGTGAGGTGTTGGGCCTGTGCCCTGTGTCCCCTGGCCAGCCTCCTCTGCACCCCTAGCCAGCAGTCACCTCTGCCTTCAGCCGCTCGATATTGATCTCCCCATCCTCAATCTGCTGCCGTAGCTGCTTGGCCACTGTCTTCTCGCCTCCACGATCTGCAGCAGGTGCAGGTACTCCTGCATCAGCGCTTCATGCTCCCTGGCCAGGGTCTGGTAGCTGTGGACAATCAGACGTGGTAAGACACTGTCTTCCTGTCCCCCAGAGATCCAAGCAAAAGTGGGGCTCCCCCACTGACTGCAATTAGAAGCTCCTGACTCCCAGACATGGTGCACAGGGCCTTGACCTGGCTGCTGTGCTGTTATTGACTGCTCTGGCCCCTTCTCCAACTCCTGTCTCACACTCTGAACTCTGGTCCTCTAACTGAGCCTGTTCTCTCCCCTCCCCATCCAATCCACCCCCAGGCCTTTGTACAGGCTCACTCTCTTGTTAAGGGTAATGCATTTGGTAACTTTAAGTTAAAGTCAACTCTCAAATGGAAGAACAAAGCCCAGATGACAGCACATCTGTTTACAACACGGTTCACTGAGTATTTTAAGCCCACTGTTGAGACCTACTACTCAGAGAAAGAGATGCCTTTCAAAATATGACTGCTCACTGGCAAGTGCTGTGATTCCCATGGAGAGACTGATGCTGGTGTGTGCCCCCCTCCACACACACACAGAAGTTAGGAAAAGTCTTATGACTCACATAATAGAGGTCTCCGAGGAGAGCAGGGCCAGAATCTCAAGCAGCTCTGAAATGGCTTGAGGGAGCAAGGAAAGGAGTCTGGCCTGGGTTTTTATTGTGGTTTGGTGTTTTAAACAAAAAATCTTCAATGAAATTTGTCAAAGATGGTAACGCATATTTTATTCAGAACCACTGTGATACGCAGAGACCCCTGTGATGTGATTCACAGCGGGGGAGAAATGAGGTTGGGCTAGACTCTAAATGCAGCATGGGCAAGTGGGTTTTCACAGCCAGGCAGCATGGTGGGGGTCAGGGGATGGAAAATTACTAAGAGAAACTCAAGTGTTGGGGTTTCTGGCTAACCTGACCTAATAGGATTCTTACCAGAGACAGGCCAGAGTGATCAGACACCACCTGAGGGATGGTGGAGGAGGAGGAGGAGCCTGAGCAGATCTCAAGTGTGATCAGACATTCGTGAGTGGGTTCTGGTTAAACTGACTTTGCAAGGTTGTTGCTAAAACTGGATTTTACAAGGAAGTGCACAGACAGGCATACAAGAAGGTTCAGGGGCCTGACTAAAGTTTGGTCAAAGCGAAAAATCTTTGCCAGGGCTGAGACCAGGGCAAGACTTCTGCACACAGACAGGGATTGTGTGGTTGGATCCAAAGCCAATGTCAGAGAACAGAGCCTCCGGACTTGTTCCTCAGCTTGTCCAGGTGTGGACACGAGAGGAAGAGGGAGAGGGAGGAGTAAGCTGTCAGCATACATCAAAAAGTGCAGTGTCTGACCGCTCATTGCAAGGACAAACATGCGTACAAAAATATGCATTCACAATGGCTTGTTTTTATAGAAAGAAACACCAACAGGAAGCTCAAGAATGATCAGAACTGTGCACTGGGGGTGGCTGGAGGGGACCCAGAAGTGTTGGCAGTGACTCTTCTGAGGTTAGACTTTTCTATCTTACAGATTTATCTAATATAAATAGAGAAATTTACACATAACATGTTTTCCCATTTCATAGCTTTTCTTTAATTTAAACTTCTGTACATAGGAAACCATTCTAAGATTTAATTCCTTTAGCACACTAACGGTTACAAAAGAGTAACCATACGAAATGACATTTTCATATCTCTCGCTAAGTAAAAGGACAAGCTGCATCCTAGTTTGTCCTCCACTGCGTCTCACACAGGCAGGATTTTCAGGAGTCAGTGGCACATTATAATGCAAGAGGGGTTTGGGATTATATCCTTAAACATAGTGGGATTAGTTTGATTAATTTTCTTCACATCAATTAAAATAGAAATTCCATTGTTTTAGCTTTTTAAATCTCAATGTTCTCTAGGGACAAGCACATGCAAACACTGATGTAAAAATGAAAATGCACCTGAAAACTTCAACACATTCATTTCACATCTTGAGATTCTCTTGCCTAAAAACAAAAACTCTATTTAGTTCTACAATTTTCTTGCCTTACTGACATTATATCTCTCCATCAATTCACATTTTTAATCCAAAGAAACTCAAAATGTTATTTCTCATACAGGAAATAAAATTACAAAGAGCTAAGGGAAACCAGAAATATAGGGCTGCACTGCTCAATCGATACAGGAATCCAAAGCAAAGAAACACAAATATTGGGATCAGCACAGATAAGCTGCCTGCTTCCCACAGGACAGAAGGAAAGCCACATGCAGAAAGTTAAACACATTCTAAACACTCCTGGTAGAGACAGAAGCCCTGGAGTGGGTCAGTCCCTGGTGCAGAAGGGTGGCGATACCTGAACAGCCACAGGAATGGACTCTGGGAGCTCATACACCCTCCCCTGCCTGGGAAGGAAAAGAAGGGCTCCCTCTCTCAGCTTCCACTCTCACAAGTGAGGAGACTCTCGACAGGATGCAGTTTAATGTTGTAACTCAAATGAACCCTAAATTCATAAACTCTAATCCAGACACAGAACTCCTGACATACACAGACTTTCTCAATGTGAACAAATTACACTCTGCGGGGCCCCTACACTGTGGGTGTAAAACTCCACCCTACGTGTAGACACAGGCTCAAGGGAAGCAAAGGGACAACCTCAGGAAGGGCAGCAACTCCCTCCCCCTGTGCAGGTGCCTTCCCAGCTTTCCAGGGCTCTGTAGCTTCTCTCAGCAGAAAGCCGCCTTCTGCAGTGAGTATGAGCAGGGAGGACACCCAGGAAGAACGTGTGGGCCTCAAGTACTTCTCTGTGCAGGCTCAAGGGGGGCTTATCTTAGAGACCCTGACCCCAGGCCTCTGCTCCCAGTCACGTTGCTTTGGACCACAGTGACCTTGTAAATGGCAAACCCAGTGTTTGAAGAATCCAGCAAATTCACACAAACCTACACTTTAATGGAAAGGAGAGAAGAAAGTTGTAAAGCATTTTTCTAGTTCAACAAGAAAAGCCACATGTATTTATTACTTTCAGAAAATAATGTTAATTAACTATTTCCGTGGAAAGACATTGTTTTATAAACAATTAATCATATTACAACTTGCTGTGCAATTGTAAGCCCTGGAATTCCATTTGAAAATACTGCAACACAAGGAAAAGAACAGAACTAACAATATGACTACACATGCTCAGGGGAGGCAGAAAGGGAAACAAGAATTTTTAACACATACAATGTAATACTAGAATCTTTTTTTTTCTGAAATTTACCAAGTTCTTGCGTCTTTGGAAATACTTTATACTGCTTTTCAAGCCCACTGATTACATAAACTTTAACTTTTGAAAACCTGAGGCTCCACTAAGTGAGTAAATCTTTTCAAGGTGACAAACCCAGGGAGGGGCAGTGCAAACAGGCCAGAACACCCAAGAAAGTTGGCACAGAGGAACCTCCACTCCAAGGCCTTCCCATAGGATGTCTGTGCCAGGAGAGAGCCTGGGAGGGGCACAGGGAGTTCATACGACAGATTCCAGGTGGCCATTCTCTGCTCTCCTCTCGTTGAAAAGAGCCACAGACAAACTATAAATCTCACAGTCAACTCAGCCAAAACCAAACTCCCACAGCTCCCCATCAAGCAGGACCTCCCCAAGTCTCCCCAGCTAAGTTTCTTGACTCAGGCCATAAACTCAGCACCGACTTCAAGTCCTCCCCAGCCCCACCCCTCACCACTTCCCATCTGTACACAGTCCTACTGTCTCGATCTCCAAACACACCCAGAATTCAACCTCCTCTCCCCACCCTGACCTACATCTCCAAGGCCTCTTGCCTGGCTTATTGCAACAGCACCCTAACTGGTCTCCTTGCCTCTGCCCCGGCCCCTCTGTGGTATGTTCTCAACAGAGCAGCCAGATCAAGTCTGCTAAACCTATGTCCAGCCATGTTACTCCTGCTCTCAAAACCTTCCAAAGGGTCACCATCTCATTCAGAATAAATCAATGCCCGAGTCCTCATTATGAACAACAAGGGCTGACGATTGGGCCAAAATCACAACTCTGCTTTTAGCTCCTGCTGCCGTCACCGGCTGTGCCCTGGCCACACTGGCCTCCTTGCTGCTCCCAGAGCAGGCCACTTGCTCTTCCTCCTGCACTGCTTTTGGAGCTTGTTCAAAATCTACCTCTGCGGTGAGACCTTTCCTGGCTCTCCTGGCTACAACTCCACCCCCCCTCCAGCCTGGCACACATCACTCTCCCACATGAGCCACACCATTGGTGTCACATCTAGAACGTCACCCAGGGCATGCTTTTTGTGTTTTGCTCACTTCTCTGGCACCAGGGTCTAGGACAATGCATGAACCAAACCTTGCGCTCAATAAGAAATGTAGTTTAATGAATGGATAACTATAAAAACTACCAGGAACTGCCTAACCCTTGGGCAAGGGAGGCGGAATCTGTAAGAACACCAGGGGACAGGAGAGGCTGATCCATTAATCAGCCCTAAAAGGACGCACAGCATCATGTTAGAAAGAAAACTCCCCACCCCATCCTACAAATACCGTACATGTTCTTATCAGCATCAACAGAGGCCTTCAAACACAAACACCTTTTCTACTTTGAAATAGCCTTCCGTGTCTCATTACCACTCATCGCATGTCTTTTCCTGACTTTACTATGATGACTTTCATATCTAAGGTAATATGACTGATATTAAGCTGTGTTTTCTACCTTAACCAAGTCTTTCCTGGGAATGGTCGTAGGTATGTAAGCGGTAATAACCTGAGAACAGATGGAGAAGTAAATAATTCTATTCCTTCCCCCACCATGTGCCCCCAGCAAACAGTGCATCACTGTCTGATTCTTTATCTTTTTTAAACAAACGTCACCAGAAATACATCTGCTGAACATGCTCCTTTGGAAGTCAGCCACCTCACGTTTAAGTGGCCAGATGCCACAAACCATTGAAATATTGCCTACTAGTCTACTGTACCGTTCCCAAACTGAGATTTCAGTAAACTTACGTTGCAGCTGCCAGGAAAGGAAAAAGGAATTAAAAACAATGCCATCCTACTGCCTGGTCAGCCTGCTTCGAGGTTCAGCCTGAGGCAGGCGGCACTCTGTGCTCAGGCCCTCTGGGCCATTCCAGCAGGTGAGTCAGCACCGGGCACTGTGTGGCCTTGGTCTGTGCCACCATCTCTGCTCTGAGTGCCTCGGGCCACTACGGCCTCCCCATGGCCACCAGCACCCACCTTATGGCCTCCATCACCCTCTCAGTCCCACCCCATGACCACCGTGCTCTCCATTGATTTGGGCTGAGGCCTACAATGTCGGGAAACAGGGTATTCTGGAAACGCTCTTCCTTAGGTAACTATCTTCTGGCATTTGCTGTGACTTTTCTGCTCTTTTGATGGCAGTGAGCCTGCCTTGATCTCTGTGATCATGAATGTGGCTGAGCAAAAGCCGCTTGTACCTCCGGGATGGACGCACCTCCCAGATGCTCTGTTGCTAGACGGGTCCTGGCAGTGCAGGGAAAGGTGGCTCTGCACTGGAGGTGAGTCCTGGAGAGGCATCTGACAGTGGACTCTGCATTTGACAGCATCCTGGGTGGTGGAGGGCGTGGCCCACTCCTCACCCGGGGGCTTACCCTGGGGACTCTGGGAAGGGGCTCCTCTCTTCACTTCTTCCTTGGGCTCCGACAGCATGGTGAGGAGTTTGCCTGTCCCCTGGCTTTGCTCCCTTCATGAGGGCTTCTGGAATTCAGCCAGTTCAGTGAGTCCTTTCCTGCGGACTCCGCACTGGAGGTCCCAAAACAGTGCACTGAACACATTTTACTTTGAAAATCTCCTGGCAGATCCTTTTGTTTTGCATTGCAGATTCTTGTTGTATTTTGAAAGAGCTGAATGCCACTTGTCTGTAGAATTATTTCTACAGGTTTACAGTGGTTTGTTCTAAGTCGGGAGTTGTTACAATCTATCCAAAGAACTAGTAATGTGAGCTTGTTTCAGAGGTCAGCCACCCTGCTTTCTTGACAGTTCCTTCAGAGCCTGTGTCCCATAAGTTTTGTTACTGTTTTTGATAATGAGGCAAAGCACTGCAGTGAAGGTTGCTCTTGGCATGTGTCATTGTTTAACGTGGTCTGGGGGCAAAGGAGGTGGGGGTCCTTTGGTAACTAGTCACAAAGCCTTGAGAAAGGTTAGAAGGTCAGGTTGCTTGGAACTCCCTGAGGACCTAGTATCCACCTGGCCTGGTCCACAGCGGACTCAGGGGGGCTAGATGACCTCAGGTGGAGCAGAAAGCCCTTGAGAGAGACCCCCCAAACCCCCATGTGCAGAGTTTGGTCTAAATAGAGAATTTACCTTAATGAGGAGAAGAGATGATGAAGTGTCTTGGTCAGTACCTTGCAGGGGCTTGTTGCTTTGTACAGGGAACAGCTTTCCTCCTGGTAGGGGGAGGACAGGAGGAACATGCAACCACAACCCTTGGGGCTGACCTTCTCCTGGCTGCAGTCCTGCATACCTCAGCTACTTGAGCAGAGCTGGGGCCAGACGCCCCGCTGAGTGCCTGGGAGGCTCTGCTGTCCGACACCTGGCCTGGCTTTGAAATAGGGGGACCAACCCTCGCCGTTTTAGCACTGCGTCCCATGGACAGCAGGAGGGTTGGGTAACCATGAGCTTCTAGGAACTATTTCTGAGGCTTCCTGAAGCCTTTCCTGTTGTCTTGATGCCATCCTGTGCTATCTGCCCGAGTGTCTGTGTCCCTACAGGGCACTTACCACAGCCTGGGAGGAGGTATTCACCTTTCTTCCTCCTCTGCCTTAGATGGTCAGTTTCTTAAGGTAGACAGTGGGTCTTTCATCTTTCTATTCCAGTAATAACTTGCAAGCAGAAGGTGCTTCTTAAATCTTTACTAAAGGTTTAAATGGGTAAATTGGCTACAGGTGTCGGTGTTCCCAAAAACACTTGTTTTGTTTCTATACTTGATTATTTTAGGGGTAGACATTTAATCCTTTCTTTCTAGTTACTTTTTCATTTATCCTTGCAGGCTCCACATAAAGGGCTCAATGTCTGGTTCAGTGGTTAAAAGCTGTTCACAGGGATGACTGGACCCCACTAAACATTCTTTCGTCTGTAGTGAACGTTTCACCAAAAAAAGCTCTTGGAAAGGCTGGATGGTCAGTATTACATGCTCAAGCCATGGCCGTGCCCTCCATCTTCCACCTGATTGAGAAGGGGGGGCTGAAGTCCGTGGCTGCCCCAGGAGAAAGGACACCAGGGAGGCCACCAGGGACCTAAGGAACATGCGAGTGAAGCAGATGGGAAAGGAGCTGCAGGTTCATCATTGTCCTTGAGGGAAAACCTGAGGGCCTAGCAGGGCTCCCGCAAGTTGAAGCGAGCCACTGTGCAGGGTGAACCTGCACCCAGGGCTGCCCAGGAAGCCGCCAGTCAGGAGCAGGTGCAGAGTCTCTGGAAGGAACTGCAGGAGACAGTGTGGCCTCCACAACATCAGGCAGCCAGGGAGATGCAAACATGTCTGCTATGGATGCTGACAATGAGACCCCCCTCTTCCCTGCCAGGGTCTCTTAGGTAAGAGTGGCATTTCCGTGGGTGACTTTATCCCTCAGGATCTGGGGTGTGCAGATTTATTGGCTGGCAACTTTCTCACACTTTCTTCTCAGAGCACACTCGAGAAAGGCCATCTGTCACCCACGAGGCTGTTGACCGAAAGAGGTTGAAGAGAGATGTGGAGCCCAGCTGCAGAGGGACCAGCCTTGTGCCTGACTAGGGCTTGGCCCAGAACCCCCAAGTTCATCATTCACAATGATGCCTCAGAAAGCCTCCCAGAGCCCCTCCACCCTCCAACAGATGTCACCTTAAAGCCAGACACAGAAGCTGTGCAGAGCAAGCACAGCAACACCGGCCCCACGTCTCTCAGAAAGGTCATCCTGTCAGCACTGGGGGCCCAAGAACTCCTCAACTCGCTGCACTCCTACTGCTTCTGCTCCCGGGGGAACAGGAGCACGTGTGCCACCTGTGGGAGCAGGTGGAGAAGAATGGCGAGCTGAAGAGGGGCAGCTGCCGACAGCCAGGTGCACACGCTGCAGGAGGAGCTGGACGAGCTGAAGGGAGGGGGCTCCCTGCCTTAGCAGCCTGCTGCCCCCCGCCGAGGTCAGTGCCTGTGCTCGGGGCTCCCCCACTGCCTGCTCATCATGAGGGGTTTCCTGCTATGCAGCAGACTGCCGTTGAGCACTTCTGTGTGCAGCATGCCTGCTGCTGTCTTGGGAGAAGGCTCTGCTGGTAGCTGCCCCTTGCAGACAGGGAGCCCAGGCTGCAGAGCTCACCCTGCCAGTTCTAGGGTGCTCGAGAGGCAGCGGTAGTTGTCAAGGTTTAGCCGCTGGGAAAGGAGGCATTGCAGGTCTGCTGGGAAAGCCAGACCTACACAATGAACGGTGCCTGGATCCTTGTTTTTCCACTTGAACAGGAGAAAATCAGCTTCTGTTGCATCCCTGACACAAATGTAAATTCCAATGAGTTAGGATCTAAATGTGAAATAAAATCGACATAGTAACTATTAGAAAAGTTATAGGAGACTCTTTAAGTCATGGGGAGGTTCTTTCCATTCGTGTTTTAATGAATATCCATGAACTGAAGTCATTTTGAACATTTTAATAATTTCTTTAAAATTTTAAACATCTTTTTGAGTAGAATACATTCTCTTTTGTAAAAATTAAAACACTAGAGAAATACATAAGCTAAGAAGTGGTAAAAACTCCTATTTCTCACCTACCTCCCAACTTTTATTCCTTGTTGGTAGTAAAATTTGGTGTGTAATCTCCTCAACTCTTCCCTGTGCTTTACATGCATATTTCTCCACCTGTGCGAATAGGTTGGATATATTTTTGGTGTGTTTATTGGCTATGTTTCTGATTTTCCCGCTCTCTTACAGTTTAGTTGTTGTAAACATTGGTTTCTCGATATTCCTTATGTATTGAGGTTACCATCTTTTGCCTGTTATACATCCATGGAAAACATTTCCCTACTACATAGTTCATTTAATCTGGATCAGTGCTGGTCTTCCCAGATGTCAGTAACACTTCAGGAGGGAAACGGCTCTATGTGACTGGCTGTTCAGGATCTCCGGGACCCCCAGGGCAACAACCATTAGGACAACACAAAACAAGAAACAAAACCCATCCTGCGTGTTTCCAGATGCATTCTGGTGGAAGGACAGCTCCAGTTGAGGACCGCTGATGTCTTGATCAGAGTTATCCACTATGTTCTCCTATCACGTTAAAGCAGTTTCGGTAGTTTCTTGTACCTGATGGTACAGTTTGGTGCCTTTGTCTGTTCCTTTTGGTCAGACTGCGCAAGGTTTCTCACTGTTACAGGTCTTGCCAGAGAGCCAGCCCTTAACTCCATTGCTTAGGTCTGCATTGTTTTTCCCACCTCGTGAATCCTCACTTCATTCTGCTGTTGTTGGTTTTATTGTGGTGTTATTCTGGCTCCTGGAGGGAAGTGCTCAGCTTCTTCGTGTAGAGTTGATATTCCCTGATACCTGCAGTGGAAGCTGTGTCTTTTCTGTCCCTTAGTCTCCACGCCATGGATTTGCCTCATGCTGCTCTCAGTGCTGCTCATTTCTAAAGAGTTTGTCCTGTCTGTCTGGATCCCCTCTGTAACCTGAGAGATTTAGAAGGGTGTGGACAGATTTTCAAGTGGATAGGTTGGGGGAGAGGAGCCAATATTTTGTGATTATTTTTTATTTTTATTGCTTTAAGGTCCCGTAATATGGTTACTTATAGATTTCTGCTTTTTGGACTCTTTAGAGATTTCACTGTGGCTTAGCACACAGTCCATTGTGGTGACTGTTTCATTGTGGTTTGAGAAGAATGTTTCCTCTCCACTAGTTTCTTATGTTGTTGTCCCTCAGGCTGAGGCTAGATCTAGCTTTTTTGTGTTTGTCAACAGATCTGTTCCTAACTTATTGTATCACTTAAGGGGAAGAGGAAAGTGACTGAATTGACTTAGTATAAGGAAATAGGAGGCTATCAGATAATGGACTATCTCATACACAAGATTTTTTGCCCAAACCTCAAGGTAAACACTAAACAAATAATCAAAGCAAAACCACATATGATAAACAAAGAGAAAACTAGAAGAATCATAAGACAGAACAACCAAACTGAATTGGCAGTCCAAAACAAATGGGACAAGAAACAAAGGAAATGCAAAAGAACCAGAAAATAAGTGACAAAACAGCAACATTAAGCCCTCATATATCAATAATTACCCTAAATGTAAATGGATTGAACTCTCCAATCAAAAGATACAGAGTGGCAGGATGGATTAAAAAGAAAGACCCAACAATATGCTGCCTTCAGGAAACACATCTTAGCACTAAAGACAAGCACAGGCTCAGAGTCAAAGGAGGGAAGACAATACTCCAAGCTAATGGCAAACAAAAGAAAGCAGGTGTTGCCATACTCATATCAGACAAAGTAGACTTCAAGATAAAACAGGTTAAGAAAGACAAAGAAGGGAAATATATAATGATAAAAGGGACACTCCATCAAGAAGACATATCACTTATAAATATATATGCACCCAACATAGAAGCACCAATGTACATAAAGCAACTATTAACAAACCTAAAAGGAGA
The DNA here is from genome assembly GCF_020826845.1 of Diceros bicornis minor. NCBI lineage: Eukaryota > Metazoa > Chordata > Mammalia > Perissodactyla > Rhinocerotidae > Diceros > Diceros bicornis. The sequence goes on along the minus strand of NC_080763.1, from coordinate 1,520,055 downwards.
AATCAACAACAACACAATAATAGTAGGGGATCTTAACACCCCACTTACAGCAATGGATAGATCATCCAGACAAAAAGTTAATAAAGAAATATTAGACTTAAATGAAAAACTGGACGAGATGGACCTAGTAGACATATACAGAGCACTCCATCCAAAAACAGCTGACTACACATTCTTCTCAAGTGCGCATGGAACATTCTCTAGGATAGACCATATGTTGGGAAACAAAGCAAGCCTCAATAAATTTAAGAAGATTGAAATCATAACAAGCATCTTTTCAGACCATAAGGCTATGAAAATGGAAATGAACAATGAAAAAAAACTGGGAAAGTGACAAAAATGTGGAGATTAAACAACATGCTACTGAACAACCAATGGATCATTGATGAAATTAAAGGAGAAATCAAAAACTATCTGGAAACAAACGAAAATGATAACATGCCATATCAAACCATATGGGATGCAGCAAAAGCGGTCCTGAGAGGGAAACTCATAGCGATACAAGCTGCTATTTTTTTTTAAGTAAACACTCTTTTCCTTTATCCCTGTCTTCTCCTCTGGTACTTTAATAATGCTTATCTATTTCTTTTCATGGTATCCCATAATTCACACTGCCTATCCCCATTCCTATGCAGTACCGTTTTTCTTTTTGTTTCTTTGACTGGATGATTTCAAACGACACATCTTCTAGTTCACTAATTATTTCTTGTACATGGTTGAATCTGATTTAGAACCTCTCTATTAAATTCTTCAGTTCAGTCGTTGTGTTCTTCAATTCTAGGATTTCTGTTTGTTTTTCCTTAATGATTTCTGTTTCTATAATGAACTTCTCACTTGTTCATGCACTGTTTCCTTATTTCATTTAGTAGTTTATCTATGTTTCCTTAGAGTTTTATGAATTTCTCAAAGAGGGTTGTTCTGAAGCCTTTGTGTCATAGTTCCTATATCTCCATTGCTTGGTCGGTCATTGGAGTTTTATTCTTTTTCTTTGGTGGTGTCATGAGTCTTTGATTATTCATGATCCTTGTGGCCTTCCATTGGTGTCTGCAAATTTGAGGAAGTAGGCAACTCTTCCAGTCTTTACAGAATGGCTTTAGCAAACCAAAGCCTTCACAGTCATCCCATCTAGGGGTCCTGGGTAGGCCATCTGGTGGTGTCCAGGGGCAAGCTTGCTGCTGGAGTCCTTGGACAGCCTGGTCCTGGGGTGAGTGGAAAGCTTGGGTCTATGGTATTGTGTCTGGCCCTGGGCACAGCTGGGACCCTGAGATCATGAGTAGCCCCACTGGAGCCTGTTTTGGCAGGTCCTCTTTGAGAGCCTGCAGCCACAGGAGTCATCCAGGGCCATGAGAGTTCGCCAGTGCTGGGATGAGCTGAGAGCCTTGGTTCATGGGAGACTGCCAGGAGCCTGGCGCCACGAGAGACAGTTTGTGCTGTGGTAGGCCAGAAGTCTGGATTCCTGGGAGCCTGCTGGGATCCTGGGGCCACAGGAGCTGCCTGAGGCTGCAGAAGCCAGCAGGCACTGGATCAAGATGGAAGCCTGGATTCATGGGAACCTGCCGGTGCCTGGTGCCATGGGAGCTGCCTGGGGCCGCCTGAGTCAGCAAGCACCTGGGTAAACTGGGGACCTGGTTTTGTGGGAGCCTGCAAGGAGCCTCGTTCCATAAGAGCTGTCTACAGCTGCTGGAACTGGCAGGTGGTGTGGTGATCCATGGGCCTGAGTTCCCAGCAGCCCCCTGGGAGCCTGGTGTCATGGAATCTACCTGGGTTGCTGGAGCCAGCAAGTGCTGGAGTGACCTGGGGTCTTGGGTTTGTGGGAGCCCACTGGGGTCTTGGGTTTGCCCTGTTACAGAAGCTGCCTGTGGCTGTGAATGCTGCCTGTGGCTGCCTGGCATACGCAGGACCTTGGGTGAGCCAGGGTCTGGATTCACCAGAGCCCACCAGGAGCCTGGTGCCAAGGACACCACTTGTGGTCACAAGAGCCACCTTGGGCTGTTTAAGATGGCAGCCCCTAGGCTGAGATGGGGGCCTGGGTTCCCAGGAGCCCGGTGGGAGCCTGGTGTCAAGGATGCTGCTTGAGGCCACCAGAGCTGGCATGCTCCAGGGTGAGCCAGGGGCCTGGATTTGCAGAAGCCTGCAGGGAGCCAGCTAGGTCCACAGGAGTCAGCCTGGCACTGGGGCAGGCTGGCTAAGGTCAGGCAGAGTGGAGAAGTCCCTTCTCATTGGGAGGTGTTTGATTACTGATTCAATCTGCTTATTTGTTACTGGTCTGTTCAAGATTTCTATTTCTTCATGATTCAGCTTTTGTAGGTTGTTTCTAGGAATTTATCTATTTTTTCTAGGTTACCCCAATTGATGAGTGTACGCTAATTCAGAATAGTCTCTTCTGATCTTTTTCTTTCTGAAGCATCCGTTGTAATGCCTCCTTTTTCATTTGTGATTTAGTTTGAGTCATCTTTCTTTGTTTTCCTAGATATTTTATCTAAGGGTTTCTCAATTTTATTTTTTCCAAAACTCTGCTTTTACTTTTATTGATCTTCCATACTGTCTTTCAATTTTTTTCCACTTGCCTCTTGGTGACTTCCGTCCTTCTGCTAACTTTGGGTTTCATTTTTTCTTTTTTTAATGCTGTGTGCTGTAAGTCAGGTTCTTTCTTTGACATCTTTCTTCTCTTATAATGTACAAATTTATCACTATAAACTGTCCTCTTACTACTACTTTCTCTGCATCCTAGAAGTTTTGGTGTGTTTATTGTTTCTTTCTTTCTTTCTTTCTTTTTTTTTTTTTGCTGAGGAAGATTGGCCCTGTGCTCACATCTGCCAATCCTCTTTTATTTTATTTTATTTTTTTTGCTGAGGAAGACTGGCCCTGGGCTAACATCCGTGCCCATCTTCCTCCACTTTATATGGGACGCCGCCACAGCATAGCTTGCCAAGCGGTGCGTCGGTGCACACCCGGGATCTGAGCCGGCGAACCACGGGCCGCCACAGTGGAGCACACACACTTAACCACTTGCGCCACCGGACCGGCCCCTATTGTTTCTTTTTGTAGGTTTTGAGCTATTTTCTAATTTCCCTTTTGATTTCTTCTTTAATCTACCTTTTTTTTGTGTGAGGAAGATCAGCCCTCAGCTAACATCCATGCCAATCCTCCTCTTTTTGCTGAGGAAGACCGGCCCAGAGCTATCATCCTTGCCCATCTTCCTCCACTTTATGTGAGATGCCACTACAACATGGCCTGACAAGCATGCATCGGTGCGTGACCAGGATCCTAACCCGGGCCACCAGCAGCGAAGCACACGCACTTAACTGCTACAGCACCTGTCAGCCCCCGATCTACTTTTAAGTTGAAGAGTTTTTGTTGAACTTCCACGTATTATGAATGTTCCAGTGTTCCTTCTGTTTTTGACTTCTGGTTTCATGCCATTGTGTTTAGAAAAGTTACCTGGTATTATTTCAGTCTTCTTAATCTTGTTAAGACTTGTTTTGTGACCTAACACGTGATCTGTTCTGGAAAATAGTCTGTGTGCCCATGAGAAGAGTGTGCATTGTGTTGCTGTCCAGTAAAATGTTCTGTGTGTGTCTGATAGCTCCATTTAGTATTTAATGTTTTCATGTCTGCTATTTCCTGTTTTCTGTCTGGATATTCTATCCATTGTTAAAAGTGGGTCTTTGATGTCTCCTACTATTTGCAACGTATATAAGTGAGAAGGCTCTTATTTTGAGAATATATAAAGATCTCTTAGAACTCAATTATAAAAGACAAGTCAATGAAATGGGGTAACCAACTGGAATAGACATGTCTCTATGAAATACATAGATGGCCAATAAGCACAAGATAGTTGCTCAGTATCATTAATTATTAGGAAAATGCAAATTCAAAGCACAATGTGATACTATTTCATGTTCAAAATGAAGGCTATATTCAACATAATGGAAAATAACACATGTTGGTAAAGATGTGGAGAAAGGGAAACCCACATACATTACTGGTGGGAAAGTAAAATGATGCAGCCACTGCAGAAAACAGCTTGGCATTTTCTAAAATCTTAAACCTAGAATTACCATTGACCTGGAGAGGCCCATGGTAGATATGTCCAAAAGAGCAAACTTGCCCATAGACATTCAAAGTAACAGTGTTCACAATGGTCCAAAAGTGGAACAAACCCAAATTACTATCCAGTTATGACTGTATAAACCAAATGTGGCCTATTCATAATATAGGATATTATAAGCCATAAAAAAGAATTAAGTACTGCTACATACTAGGCCATGGGTGAACCTTGAAACATGTGTGCTCACTGAAGCCATCCACAAAGGCAATAGATAACATGATGCCATTTGAATGAAATGTCCAGAATAGGGAAATCCATAGGGGGAGAAAACAGATGAGTTGTTTCCATGGGCTTGGGTTAGCAGAAAATAGAGTGTGAATGAGTATGGGTTTGTTTGGGGGTGTTGAAAATGTTCTGGAATTAGATAGTGGTGATAGCCACACGACATAATCATTGTGTTAAAAGCCACACAAATGTATACTTTGAAATGCTTAAAACGGTGTATTCTACGTTAAGCAGATTTTCCACATAAAAATTTTGAATTTTTTAAGTTAATCAGGGTATTGGTTAATTTTAAGTTGGTTAGTATATTTAATAAGTGTAATTAATGGAGTTATTAGGAGTATGGCAGGTTGTAGCCAAGAGAGTAAACATCCGACGAGGGCTATAGTAACAAATCCTATGATTATACAAGCAACAATCTAAAATCCAGTCCATTTCCATTGTCCCCAACTTGGAGAGACCAGCCATGAAAATAGGTCAGTGATCTCAGGGGACTTTGGTATCTATTCAAAGATTTGGGTAATATTATGCAATATTTTAACCTCTTGGGCCATTTGGTGGAGGTAGGTTTGAACTTCTCTGTTGATGTGCACTCAGCAAGTGGTTCTAGGAAAGGCACCAACCCCTCCTTCCTTGGCCGGTATAGACAGTCTAGGGCCAGGCCATTTTCTAAAACCATTTAGGCGAGAGACTCATGAGACTGTTGTTCAAGGGCTAGGATATGTTCTTATGGAGTTGTTGTCCATGTTGTGTTAAGGTTGTTGATACCTCTTAGTTGCCTCAGTTTCCTTATTTTGTGTGGGTAGGGCCACCACTCCTGTGCCCAGTCCAGTCAGTCAATCCTAGTAGAACTGAACACCCAGTGCTATAGGACTGACATTGTTTCTATGGGTTGGTGGTAGCTAGTCAGGGCAGGAAACTCAAGGGACCTGCGACCTGAGGGAAGCAGGCTGAGAGAGAGACAATAATGCATTGCACAATATAGCCTGGAGAAAGCTGTTCACGGGATTGGGGAAGAGAGAAGCTCACTGGATGAGAGCCTTGTGATATCAGCCCACAGTAAAACCCAAAAGTGGATACTCCTGGTGTGAAATATTCCTTAGGTGTCTTGAGGTAAAACCAGTAATTTGCACCCATTCACTGGCTACCTGTGCTATATGATTTCAGAGGTTATGGTTAAAGCGTTTGTGGGCCAGGAGCTGTCTGGGCCTGGGCACAAAATCACCAAGGTGGCCTCAAAGGCTGCCCCAAAATGACCCCTAAAGGAGCAGTTGGGGCAGAAAGTGGGGGGATAATTTTGAAGGAAGCCTGGGTCAAAGATGTTGTTGTTCGATGGAGTTGGCTACTAGTGAGTGTCTCCGCAGGGTAAGCCCTTCATCTGGGGTACAGTATGTGATTGGAGGCCAAGTGACAGACCCTGTGACTCCTGATTCCCAGTGCACGGGCAGCCCTCTCAGCCCACTGGACATAAATGGTGATGGTGTTTGTGAAGCCTCTTGATGGCTGTATGGAAGATATAGGGGACGTGTGGTGGGAGATGCCATGATAGTGTCGGGAGGAACTCTGTGTGAGATTACGGTGTTGAAGGGGAAGGATTGGAGGCAGGTGCAGTGGGTGTGTGACCAACAATGGTCAGTGAAAGGACAGCTGGGGTGTAACTGGGGAAATCAAGGACCAACAGAAGTCATGTGTTTAAAACAAGACACCAGGGCCTGCCCAGTGGCTTAGCGGTTAAGTGCATATGCTCCGCTACTGGGGGCCCGGGTTCAGACCCTGGGTGCGCACCGACTGGCACATCCAGTCCTTGCAAATTTCCCACATGCATTTTACATGCATTTTCTCTTCTGTTGATGGTTGATGAGTTCTAAGGAAATGGTGAAGGCACAGTGAGGAGGAATTGTGGGTTTCTGCACGACTGCCTCTAGGAGTGCCGCCCCCTCAACCTGAACAACCACCCGGCACTACTAGAAATGAAAGACATCCCATCACCATGGATTGGAAGACTCCTTATTGTGACGATGTCAACATTATCCAAAGAGATCAACAAATCCAGTGCAGTCCTTACCAAAATCCCAAGGACTTTTTGTGCTGAAATAGAAAAAAACCCATCCCAAAATTCTTATGGAATCTCAAGTAAGCCCAGATACCAAAAATAATCTTGAAAGAAGGTACTAAGTTGGAGGACTGATTCTTCCTGATTGAAAACTTACTACAAATCTACAGTATCAAAACTGCATTGTCATAGCATAAAGACAGACATATTGACCAATGGAAACAGAATTGAGAGCCCAGAAATTAACCCTCACCCATGTGATCAAATGATGTTTGACAAGGGTGCCAAGATTATTCAAAGAGGAAAAGCCCTTTCAACATGTTGTGCTGGAAAATGTGGATATCTACATGCAAAAGAATCAACTTGGACCCTTACTTAACACCATATACAAAGCTTAATTCCCAATAGATCAAAGACCTAAATGTAAGAGCTAAAACTATAATACTCTTAGAAGAAAACATAAGACAAAACTTTACAAGATAGGATTTGGTAATGATTTCGAGGATATGACCCCCAAGGAGCAGCCAATAAAATAAGAAAATACACATGCTGGACTTCATGGATATTAAAAAGTTTTGTATCTCAAAAGACATTATCAACAGTAAAAGCACAACTCACAGGATGGGCGACCATATTTGCAAACCATGTGTCTGACAAGGGCTTAATATCCAGAATAGATAGAGAACTCCTAAACTCAACAACAAAAATCAAACAACCCAAATCAAATTTGAACAAAGCACATGAGTAGACATTTGCTCAAAGAAGATCTGCAAATAACCAATAAGCATATGAAAAGATGCTCATCATCAGTAATCATTAGGGAAATGCAAATCAGAAACACAGTGAGAGACCACCTCACATTCATCGATCAAAAAAAAAAAAAAGTTGGCATCCAAAAAAAAAAAAAAAAGAAGAAGAAGAAAAAGAATAGAACCAGTGTTGGTCAAGATGTGGAGAAGTTGGAACCCTTGTGCACTGTCTTGGGAAGATAAAATATATAGTTACTGTAGAAATCAGTATAGCAATTCCTAAAAAAAATTAAAAATATAATTATATAGGACCCAGCAATTTCAATTCTGGGTATATACGCCCCCAAAGAGTTGAAAGCATATTCTTCAAAACATATTTCAACAGCCATATTCATAGCATCAGTATTCATAATAGGTAAAACATAGAAGCCACCCAAGTATCATAACCGAGGAAGGGCTCGCTGCCCAATGCACCCCTTAAGCCAACCATGAGATACCGCTCTTGTAGAAGGGAAAAAGCTTTATTACGAGGTTGGCCAGCAGGGAGACAGGAGCCAAAGGTTAAATCCTTCTCCCCAATGGGCCGTTGAAAGGGCTTTTTAAGGGCAAAGGAGTGGGTGCGGGAGGTTGGGGGCAGTCCTACGCATTTTGCGCAAGTAGATTTTCATGTTCTGTCATACATCCCACGTTCAAAAGGCAGTGTCCTTAACATGATTGGCAGCTGAGTTCTTGGTCCCCTACGTCATCCTCCAGTCACTTGACTCAAACAGCAGTGATGGTTTAAGTCTTGCCAGCCGTCTTGTGGTCTCACTGGTTCAAACCAGTTGAAACTTGCCCAAGGAGGAAAAACGGAGTTTCTGAAAAAGAACTCATGGCCCAAAACTAGATCCTTAGTAAATATGTGGAACGTGGCTTAAGAAAGTAGTCTCCAGGGGACCGTTGATAAAAGTCTGGTTGGGGCCCCATTTTATTTTGGGCTTGGTTTTGGGCCCGGCTAGGCTATCTGTCCAGGGATGTATGGATATGCAAAATGTGGTATATACATAAAATGGCATATTATTCATCCTTAACAAAGGAAGGAAAGTCTAAGATATGGCACACCGTGGATGAACCTTCAGGATATTACTCTAAATGAAATAAGCCAGTCACAAAAATACAACCTTGTGTGATTTCCCTTCTATGAGGTTGCTGAAATCGCTAGATTCAGAGAGACAGAAAGTAGAATGGTGTTTGCCAGGGGCTGGGAGGAGGAGAAATGGGGGGTTATTCATGAATGGGTATAGAGTTTCAGTTTTGTAGGATGAAAAGACTTCTAAAGATGGATCGTGGTGATGATTGCACAGCAATATTAATGTCTTCAATACACTTAAAACATACTTAATGTATCTATGGGGCCTGATGACTTGTCCTGGCTGAGCACACGCTTGTGCTGTTGCACATCTTACCCCTCACTGTGCAGTTGGGAAACTAGCCCAGAAAGAGGCAAGTACTAGCCCAGACCACAGGAGGTAGTCCGAGTCCCAAAGACTAGACAGAGCTCCAGCTTCCTTGGCCAAGGCTCCGCCCCTTCCCTCAGGTCTCCTTTGGCAATGAGAGGCATTAAGATCTTAGAGGATTGCTGCCCACCCCTCTCCATATGAGGTCATTTTCCTCTCCTCATCATAGCATGTGCATAGGCACCCCCACTCACACTGAATTCTCATGTGGGGGCCATGGAAGTGCAGTCAAGAAAGAGCTGACCCAGAGGAAGTGATAAGAGGCAGGAGGGAGAGAGATGGGAGGCAGCTCTCCCAGGGGACCATGGCATTCGTTCTCCTAGATACATGCCCAGAGATGGGCAGAGGAATCCCTAAGGTTCCTAGGTTTCTGCCTATCTGTCTGTTCCAGACCCATCCTTGGCCCAGCCTGGCGAGCACAGGACTGGGATCCTGCAGTCCACCTCTGTGGGCACCCAGAACTGTGATGAGTCCATCCTCCCCTTGTGTAGGCATTGGGAACAGGAGAGAATACCTCAGTGAGGGTCCTCCTGTATAAAATGGAGTGCATCCAGCAGGTGACTCCAAGTGTTCCATGCACTTGCAATGTGTCTGTTGGACTAGGTTCTCTGTTGATGACCTACTGTGCTCTGAAATGTTGAGAAGATGCTTTCCACCCACTTGAGATCATTTAGAACTGAGGAGACATGGGGGCATGGGTGGATGAGAACTGGGGATAAGGAAGAAGATGCCAGAGCACTGGACCCCAAGTCTAGAGATGAGGGAGAAAACCAGTTCTTGTTGGATCCTCGGGGTCCTCATCTGGAGGCAGGGGGGAGTCATTGTCCTGGTTGAGGTTGGATGCCTCAGGAATGAAGAAGACACCTGGTGGGGGACAGCAAGATGGGGGGATATGTAGGCTCCCAAGGTTCACCCCACTCTCTCGAAGCCGACAGGTCCTGCTCCTTTACCTCTGGGACCCTGGAGAGCCTCTGCCTTGAGGACATCTGAAGAATGATTCCTTTCTGTTTGGTGGAGTTTTGGTGAGGGCTGCAGTGCTAGTGCTGGCCACCAGGGGGCGGGAAGCCTCTTGTGTCAGTGGTGGCAAGTTAGATTTTGTTTTTATTTTTTTCAGTTGTATTGAGATATACTTGATATACAGCACTATGCGAGTTAACATTGCTGTGTGGTACATTTGAAAGTTGCTAAGAAAGTAGATCCTAAAACTTCTCATCACCAGGAAAAAATCTTTTATGTTTGCTTGGTGATTGATGTTAACTAAACTTATTTTGGTAACCATTACATAATATACATATACATCAAGGCCTTTCCTTCTCCTGTAAACCTGGAACTTACACGGTGTCCACTGAACTTTTCTTGACCTCCTGGAGCAGAGAAGAGTCAAGCAGAGGTCTTTCTGGCTGTCCCTCTGCCTCAGAAACAACTTGTACCTCCTATTTCTAGTGTTCATCTCCACAATCACAGTTGGTCAGAAGCAGGGGGCGGGGTGCAAGATCTTCCCATGTACTCATTCAGCAGCTGTGCACTCAGCACTCACCCTGTGCCAGGTGCCCTGGTGGGCCAAAGTGCAGGATGAAAATGACCAAGTGGTCCCTGCCTGCCAGGAGCTCACAGCCTAGAGGGGAAATGGACAAAAGCAAAAACAGGAGCAAGAAAAGAGCAAGTGCTGTAGAGAAACACAGCAGGGGGCTGTGAGGGAGGGCTGGGCATCACTGGGTAGGAGGGTCTGAAAGGCCTCACTGGGGTGACGTTTTCTGGGACCAGAATGACAAGAGGGGGCCAGCCCTTCAGGGGTCTGGGAGCAGTGTGTCACGGGGATGACACCACTGGTCCTGAGTCTCACAGGTAGAAGTGAGTTTGGCCAGAGGAGGTTAGAAATGTGGCCAGTGCAGCTGGAGGGAGGCTGGGAGGAGAGAACAGGAGCTGGGGTGGAAGGTAGGGCCAGGGCCTGGTAGGCTGTGTCAGTTACCTTTCCCTCTCTAACTTCATTGCCCCTAACCTTGCATTTCAAAACTACAAATGTTGACTATCTCACAATTTGTGTGGATCAGCAATCAGGCACGTTTCAGCTTGGTGCCTCTGCCTCAGTGAGTTGAACAGGTTGGTGCTGTGGCCTCAACTGAGGCTCAACTGGGGGAGGACTAGCCCCAAAGGTCACTCTCAGCCTTCAGGGTTCAGTTTGGACTGAGAGTCTAAGTTTCTTTCTGTCTGTTGGCCTGGGCACTCCCGTGCTTCTCTCCTCTATAGGCCTCCACATTGGGCAGTCCCAAAACACTGGTATTTGATTCCTCAGCTACAGGGATTCGACAGAGAGAGAGAGAGAGAGAGATGGAGCATGAAAGACGGAGTAAGAGGAAGTGAGAGACTTGTGTTGTTAAAATTTAGACAAGACATCAGATCACTTTGGCTGTTATTATGTTCAGAAGCCAGTTACTAACTACTTAGTGGTTCCACGGGGATGGCTATACCATGGGTGGGGCTTACTGGGTACCACTGTGGAGGCTGCCCACCTCATAGGCCAAGATGAGGCACTTGGGTCTCATTCTCCATAAAACAGGAAACAATTGAATGGTTTAATGCCACAGGGTGGCAGTATCTAAATTTCCATTAGTTTCAACCCCCTCATGATGCTGACCTGAAAATGAGGCCAAGTTGGAAGTGACTGTTCCAATATAAAATTGCTAGAACACAGGCCTGTTTTGAGTGGTGTTCTGTGCTACCTGTCACCCCTTCTTGTTATTCTTCCATCTCTAATTTTGTGCCTTAGGTACATGTGACACCAGCCCACAGGGATAATAGATATTATCTCATATACACCAGCTGAGGTCCCTAGGAAGTAGATTCTAGCCTGATCCCACTGGTGTAGGTTTGGAGACTGGGGAGGACCTGAGAGGCACAGGGACTATCCCAGGATGAAGAACTGGTAAGTTAAAGGAAATCTGCATTCATCTCTGTCTCCTCAAAGCAAGGACCTGAGTTAGGTTTCTAGGGAACTGGGGCTAGGGCTGTGTAGGCTCCTTGTGTACAGTTCAGGAAGTGACATGAGAGAAGAGGGTGAGCAGCCCGGGCTCAGGGGGCAGCTCTGGAGAAATCTGATTGAGGTAAGGGGTCCAGGTATAGGAATCTTGAAAAATGACCCCATCTCCTTGGTCCTAGGCCTCAACAGATCTTTGAACTCTGGTAACAAGGCACCCACAGTCCCCCATCCAGCTCACTTGACGGGAGACAGTCAAGAGGCAGAAATGTTTTGTTGTTGTATCCCAACTTTTGCAGGATCTGGGCTCAAAAAAGCCCAGAAATAGAATCTTTTTGATTGTTGCCTACATTGGCTCAGCCCTCATCCCTGACACCTCTGGGTGTCTGACAGGAGGCAGTGAAGGGTAACATGGGCAGCCCAGGAAAGGTTAGTGCAGATCAGGACACAACGGTGATCCCACCTGATCAACCCCAAAATCCAGGCCCCTCATCGTGTGTTTGTGTGTGTTTGTGTGTCTGTGTGGTGTGGGGAAGGCAGGGTATGTGGGGCAGGCCATTCCTGGGCAGGAGCTGGTTGTTAGGTGTCGGAAGCCTGTGGGTCTGTGACGTTCGTACCCAGGTCATGGCTGGCAGCATGAGAAGGTGAGCTGCTCAACTCGTATGTTATTGAGCCCTAGAGGTTTCATCTCCTTCCCTTCCTGACCAGAGTTCTTTGCCAGGATGCCCTCTGTGCCTGAACTGAGGAGCAGACTTTCTCTTGGGGGTTGACCACAGTGGCAGTGTGCAGGCAGCCCCTGATTCCCTCTGGCCCAGCTCCCAGGCAGTCTTTGCAGAACTCCACTCAGGAGGTCATCGAGTAGCTGCCCAATGGTTTCAACTCCACCAACTCACTAGACAAGGGGCAGGTGCATGAGGCCACCCACACCATCCAGTGCTGCTCTGAGATGAGAGCAGGAGCAGAGGGCCTCCACACTCAGGACCTTGAGATGATGGGGTTGGACCAGAACTAGGGTGGGACCAGTCAGGGGCTGTCTCTTTTTCAAGCTAAAGGGGATGTACATGCAGGTAACCTTGCCTGGTTCAGAGCTGAGCTGCTGTGACCCTCTTTCCTTTGACTGGTGTGAGCTTCTGGAGGCCAGTGAGGCAGAGCCAGAGGGTAAGGGGGACTGCAGGCTGGCTATTCCTGGAAAGGAAGTGGGATCTTTCCTGTATTTAGAAGGACACATGGAAAGTCAGCTATGTGAGTGAACCTTTCTCTTTATCCCGCTCCAGCGCCAGTTGCAGAGCTCCAGCCAGCAGCAGAAGCAGAGCAGTGGGCAGTGGTGGAGGTAGAGCTGGCTCCAGCTTCCTTGACACCACCCTCTCTAGCACTGGAGCCAGTGTCCCCTCCACCAGCAGTGTTGGAGCTGGAGCAAGGGCCGACATCGGCTGCAGCAGGAGTGGGAGCTGCGGAGCTGGAGTCACCTGGACCATCATTTCTAGTGGGAAGTCCATCTCCACCTGTGGCTAAGAAGCATGAGAAGAAGCCCAACCTACGGCCTTCCCTCCTAAGCTGGTGGTGGAGCAGTTGACCGTGATGGATGCGGTGAGCAGCTGGGCTTTCAGGGCGGGTGGGGTAGGCCTTCCCTCTGCCATCATTGCCCCAGACCTCATCCAGTCTCCTATGATCTGGGCCCGAATCCTGGCTCCACCCCTTACCAACCATACGACCTGGGCAACTTTCTGAACCCCCAAACATTTGCTGTCCACCTACAGACCGTAGAGGTGGACACTAACAGGACCTGCTGCACAGAGTGGCTGTGCCGGCTCCATGAGGTAGAAGAGACGGAAGGGTGAGCAGGGCCTGGCCCATCAGTGGGGGAGGGGAACTCACTGTGTGCAGCCAGGTCCCTGGTGGCCCAACCTTCTGCTCAGGAGGCCCAACAGCCTCAGGACTTATTAGACACCTGATGTGTACTTCACTATGAGGGAGACAGACAAAGCCCGTGGTTGTAGCTACCACAGGGGAATGTGCATCAGAATGGGGAGTGGGACCAGAGGGGGGATCAGGTTGTTGGAAGATGCTCCCTTGGGATGAGCCAAGCTGAGCCACCATCTGGAGCTTGGAGTTAGCCAGGACGGGCTGGATGCAAATGCCCCTCTCCCTTCCCTGCCAGTATTGGGTCCTGGGTCATCCTCTGCTGGGTGCCTGCAGTGACAGAGAAGAAAAGCCGGGGACTCTAACAAGGCTCAGGCCACATCATGAGCTTCCTGAGCTCCAGCTCTAAATTGTGACCCCTGTGTGGGACTTTGTGGGCTGTGGACACAGAGCTAGGGTGTGGCAATGCTGGGTGACACTCCCCCTGTTCCCCAGGAGCCTTTCCAGAAGGTGGTGCCCTCTCAGTGTCTGGGCTCCACCTGGGGCAAGAGGAACAAGCCCGGCAATGAGCACCTGGCACACACCGTCCAGGCCAATATCGACCACTTCAGAAGGGTGGCCAACCTCGTCATCACCACCTGCCTTGGGGTCCCGAGCATGATGGCCCAGGACAGGGTGAGGGTGGTGGAGCGCTGGATCCAGGTGGCCCAGGTGTGCTGTGGGAGGCCCAGTGGAGCCCCTCTCTGGAGCCTTAGGAACTGCCTCCATCTTTATCAGCTCCCAGGATTGCAGTGTGTGGTCTAAGCCCCTGCAAGTCCCTAGATCCTTCCTGCCAGGAGCACGTTGACCTTGACTCCAGGTCCCAGTGTGGGGATGCTCACTTCCTACCTGGCTCCCTCCTTGGGTTGAGCTAAAATCCTCCTCCTTGTGAGTGTTACTCTTTGGGTCCTAAATGTGCCCTTCTGGGGCTCCCTGTACATCTGTCTAATCCAGGAGGGGAGATTTAAATAGAAGGGGACTGAAGCTAGAGCAAGCAAGGCTCCAGTGCCCCACCTCACAGCTTATTCTCTTCCCTTCCCCAGGAGTGTGAGATCCTGAAGAACTTCTCCTCGCCCCGCACTGTCATCTCTTCTCTGCAGAAAACATCCATATGCCACCTGAAGAACACATGGAGGAAGTTTCCTGGTGGGTAGTGCCCCTCTCCATAGGAGAACCAGGGTGGATGGGGGATCTCCTGAATGTCTGCCATTGGCCCCTCAGTCAGCTGGGAACTCCTGGGAGGCAGCAAATGATGGGGACAGGGCCTGGGCCTCAGTGGTGGGTCTCTAAGTCTCCCGGTGTCCTTAGTGCACCAATTCTGCTTCAGGACTCGGTTTCCCTAAATGCCAGGTACTGGGTTGAGCCACATTGGAGATTTTCAAGTGTTTATAGCAACAGAACTCTATGCCCAGTTGAAACTCAAAGTGGTCAAAAGAGAGCTGCTTTGTATAGCAGGCAAATGGAGACCCCAGTGACCAACAGGAGAGCCCCCTCCCAGTCCCACGAGACCTTAGCGCTCAGAGGAGCCCAGTGAGAGCACTCCTCCAGGCAGTTTGAATCTCTCAGGTTGTCAAAGAAAAGGATATGCACTTAGACCCCTCACATTATCCCTAAATTTATCCTTCCCTCTTTCCCTTCCTCTCAGGGAGAGCTCTGAAAAATTTAAAGAGAGCTATAGCCAAGACGTGTCCTTGAACAGAGAACTGATGACCAAGGTAGAGTGGAGGCTGGGGGTCTGGAAAGAAAGCAGGGGCCAGGGGGGGAGGGGGACTGAGCAAGCTGTGGTTTTGATAATTTCTCACTTGAACTTTCTCTGAAACATTCCTGTCTATCTTGTCCAGGTTAACAAGCAGAGGGATCTGTTCTGCCCATGGGCAGGTGGGGTGCCGTTTGTGGGCAGGAGGCCTTGGTCATGGGACACAGTGGTGTTGGCTGGGCTGTTCCAGGACGAGTTGCCGAGCTGGCGCCATCAGCAGGTCTCTGGCTTCCACTCACGTCCATCCTGCTGGATGTAGCTTCTTCCAGGCTGTTGGGTGGTTGGGTGGGTTTATCCCTCAGCCTAAACCTGTCCTCAGGAAGCCAGGCCCCTGCTGCTCCTTCTATCTTCACCATGTCTCCAAGGGGAGGGCACACTGCCTACCCCAGGGACGGGCACAACAGGGGATTCCCCTGGCACAGGTGGACAAACAGGCTGCTCATCCTTGGATCTGAACAACTGACCAGAGACAGATGTGTGTGCATTGTGGGACTCCCCACTGGACCCCTAGAGCAGTCACTTGAGTCAACCACAGGAGTCTCACCTGAGTGCCTGGTTGGCAATGATATAGGCCCCAGGTGGCTTATGAGTAGCGTCTAGGCAACTGATGGATTCTTAGTGGATCCTGCTGAAAGGACGTTAAGAGCTTCATGTAAACGGGGAAGCAAAGCATCCTGTCACCCCCTTCCCTGTTGATCAGAGGTGGCACCTTGTGGGTCCAGTTCCTGAGTGGATAAAGAAAGAGTTCAGTGCAGGCGAATATCCTGAGTTGTTCTTTGGGGAGGAGAAGGGTTTGGCATTGCCTCTGTCCGGCATGGGGGAGAGACACTCCAGGGGACTGGGGCAGGCAGGAGCCACTCAACAACCAGACTCCCAAGACACCCCATCCTCTCGATCCACGGCTCGGCCCAGGGCCAAGCTTTGAGAGCTCAGGGGACAAGACTGTTGTCAGTGGTGGGGCTGGGGGTTAGGCAAGGATGTTGGAACAGGGCCTCTGGCTGAGAGGGGCAAGCGGCCTCTCCTCTGTTGGCCCCTCAGCAACTCACTGCCCCTGTTTGGTCCTCTGTCTCCCCATCAGGGAAATGGAGGTATGGTGATTGTGTGGTGATTGTGTGGTGCAGGCCTCACAGGGTGGTAATGAGGTAAGAGGGAGGAAAGGAATGTGGGAGCTTTCTGCCTGCTCCACCTGGAGGGGTGAGGGCCAGAACAATGATGACAGTCATGCGACAGTGAGTCCTCAGGAGAACCTGTGAGGTAGCTGGAGTTCTCACACTTTCCAGATGAGGAAACAGGCTCGGGGAGGCCAGGCCAAAAGCCCGAGCTCACACCCAGAGTGAGAGTTGGAGCTGGGCTTGTTCTGGAATCACAAGACCTTGCAGGGTGGAGTGGCATTGGTGCCAGTTCACTCGAGTCAGATGTTCAGGGTCAGAGGCCAGTGGTGCTCAAGAGAAATGGGGTGAGGGGAGTATGGTCTCGCTGACACTGTCCTCGACTCTGGCAGGAGGGGCCCTCCACGTTTGCCCCCCGGAGGGCAACCCCCAGAGAGTGCAGGAGAAGCAGCAGCAGCAGCAGGTGAGTGTGCCTGTGGAGGAGGGGCTCTGCCCTCCCAGCCGGAGGCCTCAAATCAAGAGAGGAGGTCCCTTCCTCCTGGTGCCACAGTGTCTGAATCCCCCAGTAGAAGTGACCAGGAGGGGGGCCTGGAAGAGCTGGTGTAGGATGGATTTGTTGTGGTGAGGGCCAGGGACCACATACCCTGTGATTTGCCAGAAGCCGGCCCTGGGAGGTGAGGAGGAGGAGTGTGGTGTTCTTGGGGTGTGAAGGGAGGAAGAATTGAGGGGAGGCTGCTAAGGGTCCTAGGCTGCTCCCCATGGGAACCCTGGGGTGGGCCAGGAGGCTGAGGGTGAGGACTTTTCAGGGGAGGGTCTGCAGGGGTCCGACTTGAGAGCAAGGGCTCATCCCACCCGCACCCCGATGTCACAGGGTGTTGTCCCCTATCTTGGCACTTTCCTCGGTGAACTGCTGATGCTGCACCTGGCGATGGGTGATTATCTCGAAGTGGATAAATCTGAGGACCAAGCAGGAAGGACCAGGATCCTGAGCCTGGGGATGCGTGAGCCCCCGCACTGAGCTCTGAGCTCTCAGCACTTGGCACATCTCCTCTCGTGAGAGCCTCACAGCCGCCCCTGGGAGCTGGGGCATCAGGCCCATCTTAGGGATGAGTGAACAGAGGCTCCGCCTGAGACATTCATTCTCGTTCCTCAGGCTGGGGAAGCTCAGAGCTGCCTGATGGCACAGCTGCGTGAGGTTTTATCTGAGCTGGACTCTGCCTGTCCCTCCCATGCTGCCCGTGGAGGGAGAGAGCAGTCGCCCCCCCCCAAGTCAGGCAGCACATAAGTGGCTGAGCAGTCCCCTCTGCCTGAGGCCTCAGCCTCCAAGTCTGTCATCAGAGAGGGTTGTGCTGCCAGGTCCCTCAGCCTCCCCCCATGTCCTACTACTCTGGAGCCCAGAGCCCATCCTAGGTCCAAGTCCTGTTTTCTCTGCATGCCCCGCCCCCTCTGGGGACCTGGCAGTAGTGCCACATGAGAAGGGCAGGGCATAGGGGGCTAGTCAGGCTAGGGGGCTCTGTCTGATGGACTCTGGCTGTCTGCCTTCCAGGGGAATGAGATCAACCTTGAGAAGAGGACTGAGGAGCAGCTGTGGCACTCCCTGCAGGGGAGGGGAAGGAGGTGGAAATCAGAGACCCTCTGGGGAGAACAGTTTCTGGCTCCACCCCTTGTATCTTACATTGAGTGGAAGATTTTGGTAGAAGTCGAGACCCATCCAGTTGGCGCGTGGGTTGAAGGGAGGATGGCATCAAGGAAAACTTCTTGGAGGAGGGGCTGATTATTCCCATTCTGAGAACAGGTAGAGCCTGGATGGAACTGGAGGGAAGGAGCGTTCCCAGGACTGGTCCCCTGCCCCACTCCTCACCCCCCACAAGTCCCCTGCAACATCCCCCAACCAGGCCCTGTCTGCATCCTCTCCTTCCCTCTGGTCCCAAGAACACCGAGTCATGAGGGAGATCCTGCTGCTCCAGGTCGCTGCAAAGAATTATAAAAAGACCCCAAGGAGTGATTTGGGGCCTGGTTCCAGGACATGGAGCTGCTCAACGAGAATGAGTGAGGCCGGGCAGGAGTTGGGTGAGGGCAGGGGTGGATTCTCCCTGTTGGCCAGTCCAGAGAGCCTGTCTCCGTGGCCCCCTGGTCAGCCCCAGGCCTTATGGCATGGCAACCTCTGGGACACCCAGACTCCAGCTGCTGAGGTTTCTTTTGACCAAATTTTAGGAGCTTTTAGTTTTCCAGTTGAATCTCTGGAATTGCATCAGCTCTAAGTGGGGAAACCAATGTAAAAAGATCAAAACGTGCATGTGGAGAGGACAAGGCCCGAGGAAGATCATTTGAAAATGGACTAAAGGCAGGCAGGACTTTCCCTCCTGAGACCCCTCTAGGGGCTCCATGTTCACCCCTGACCTAGATTTGAATTCTGCTGGGATCCTTGTACAGGCCTCTGAATTCCTTTTCCTGCTTGATTTGTATCCAGGAGGAACGATATCTGATGCAGCTTTTAAGGCTACTGCTGGGCCTTGTTACATAAACATGACTGCTCCCTGTGAACTAGGATTCTCAGCACCCCTGCCTTCCTTATGCAATTCCCTTTAGGACAGAATTTCCCTAGAAGGCCCCCAGCCTCCTCCCTGGCTTGGCCTGATGGATCCCGAATGAGCTCTGCTTTGCCAGGATAAGGGACCATAATCCTGGCCAGTAATTGACCCCACATTGTCCCTTGCTGTCCAAGGTGAATTCTGAGCTCGTGTCCTTCTGAGGTCCAAGGTCTTGGGCAATCCTCCAGTTTACACACTCAGTGTTGGTGTTCTGAACTCGTCCAAATGGCATAATTGGGCCCAAGTCATTAAAGTGTGTCACCCCTGGGTGGCTGTGTTTTTTTCCCCAGTCTTGTGCTGTGGTTACATTACAACCAGCTGCTGGGGTGTGAACCCTGTTTGGAGCTTTGAAATATGAGGCATGACAGGGGTGTTGGGAGGTCCAGCGGGGAATGCCACGGAACTGATGATCCATGGTCGTGCATGAACACAGCCTTACCAATTAAAATACTGAAATGTTCCCATCTGGTGGTGAATAGACACTGCTCTGAGCTCACACCAAGAACCCGACCCATGACTAACAGCTTTCAAAGGGTTACCAAGTGGCATTTTGAACCTCTTTCCTTGGGAACACCCTGTAAGACGAGGGCCAGATGAATCGCTTGGCACTTGTGTGTTATCGCCTCCTTTCTGATGGCTGCAAGTGTCACCCAGACACACAGGCTGGACTCTGCCAGGGAAGCCTTCTCAGGACAGCCAGAAGCGGATGATGAATACTGGTTCCCGGCATCCCAGGCCCTTCCTGACACAGCACAGCCACCCAGGAAAGTGATTTGGTAATGGAAAGACTGGGAAGGCCGTACTTTCCCTCCAAAGAGAAAGAGAAGTGCCAACAGTGAAAGCTTGATCCCTGAAATAGACAATTAAATCCCAACAAGCAGTGGGTTCTTGTCAGATTACTGATGCTGAAAAGGCCTCTTTTGATAATAGCACGATCCCCCAGCTGCCATGTCCATCTTCATGAATCAAATTTCCAACACATATGGATCTAAAAAACTGAGGGAAATCTGGTATTTCCTTAGATGCAACACTGAATTAGCATGCAACAAAGAACATAAAAATGGAGACCTAGAAGTAAATACCTAATTTGAGTACATAGATATCAAAGGGCTTTTGAAACAATATTTTGGAATCTATTGGAATATTACACAAAAAGAATAATCCACTTTTAGTACGTTTTACTGTGACTGTGAGGGGAAAAACTGAATCATCCCCTTGACGTTGGTAACTCGCTGCTGACTTGAAAGTAAAAATAAATGATGTACATAGTAAAAGAAAATGAGAGAACAGCATGAAAAAAGAAGATCTTTCTCTCCTCACCTGAAACTCAACCTCTCACCTCAGAAAGAAACCGCTGTCTATATTTTCTATGTCACACAGCAGAGTTTAATAAAAGAAACGTATTGGTATGTTTTAAAGTTTCAAGAGCTCAAAGCAAGGAAACATTAGGGACGCAACCATGAGACCTCACTGAGGTGCCTGCTCCATTTCATCTGCTGTCAGGACGTCCTTCTTGGCCCCTCGTTTTCTCTGCCTCGCTAGCAAGTCTGTCCGCCATCAGTGCTACCACCAGTCTCTCTCCTGTGCTCTTCACTGCCCTTTCCTCTTTCCTGATACCTTCCACAGTCACCAGAAATTGTTGGCAGTGGAACTGTGGAATGCCCAGATCAGCTCCTGGAATCATCTCTGCCAAATCTGAAGACCCGCAGGAGTGGGCATGGGACCTGGAGTGCAGACCACCTGCGAGCACACCTGGCAGGGATTCACCTGTGTGACTAGGTGCAAGTTTTTGCAACGCTTTGGCAAGATTGAAAGGACTTACCAGTAGTCCTGCACTGCTGCAGGCCTGGAGTCCTCGCGGTCTCTCGGGCCAGCAGACCTGGTGGGGCTGGTCCAAGGTGTCCTCCCAGAGACCCGTCACTGCTAGGATGGGATGGGATTCTAGTAACCGGCCCCTTGACTATGTCACTGGACATCCTAAAAGGGATGGAGATGCTTAAACCAGGCTTTGGTTTGGACTGGTTCCCACAGTCACGCTGCTTCCTCTGTGAAGACATGACTATCCTTCTTTTCCTCTTACCCTACAAAAATAAATCATGATATTGGGTCAAATGACAAAGGATGCCTGCCATTTTAGGACAATTATCCTGGCTGTTTTGTACTTCCACCCTGCCTCTATCCTCTGGGGATCTGACCTGTGTCCTGGGATGTCATCAGGCAGATTTGCATCTAGAACAGAAATCTCCAGGTCAAAACTCAAGGCTACTCCAGATCATTTCTCTCCCTCCATCCTGTTAACACCCCCTCCTTGTTTGAGTGTGTTTCTATTCCTTTCTTGTCCTTGTCACTCTCAACTGTACAAGTCCTGGCACTCCATCTCAGGACAGTGGGTCCCCAATCTTTTACTAAATCCCAAATCCCACCATTTCTGTGTTTTCTGACTACTCATTTGCTTAATCCATTGACCACTCGGTGTTCATAGAAGTGAAATCAATAGTGACATTGTCAACCAGCCCTTGTTAGCGACTTACTCCCACATCCCAGATGTTCACATAATCCAAATGGTTATGTTCAAAGTAAATAATTCAGAAAACATATTCACTTACCACAAATTCCTGATATCTAATACTTTTATTCAAACACTCATACAGTGGATACCTGTGCCTCAAGATAAGAAGTAATGCCAGATCACCGATCCTCACCTTAATTTCCTCCTACCCCTATCAATCCTGGATTCCATGGACTATGATCTCAATAATTTCCTTGGAATAATAAAAAATTCCTTACCACTTAGTTATGTTGTAAACCTCCAAACCCAGAAGATCCCGATTATCTGCCATGCCGCAGCTACTGCTGGTCTTATAACAAGCTGAAGAAAAAGCACGAAACATGATCTTTTGGTACCACTGTAAATACAAAACCATCTGCATCAACTGGGAAGCACTCATAATGCCTGAAAATTTTGTTCTCTTTTTTTGTGTTGGGTCAATAACAAAAAGAAAAATCAATTAAAAAGTGGACACGGGGGCTTGCCCCATGGCTTAGCGGTTAAGTGCGCACGCTCTGCTACTGGTGGCCCGGGTTCGGATGCCGGGCGCGCACCAACGCACCGCTTCTCTGGCCATGCTGAGGCCGCGTCCCACATACAGCAACTAGAAGGATGTGCAGCTATGACATACAACTATCTACTGGGGCTTTGGGGGAAAAATAAATAAATAAATAAAATTAAAGGCAAAAAAAAAAAATTGGCAAAGGACCAGAATAGACTTTTTCCAATGAAGACATACTAGTGGCCAATAGGTGTATGAAAAGGTGTTTGGCATCACTAATCAGGGAATGCAAATCAAAACCACAATGAGCTATCACTTCACACCTGTTAAGATGGAGATTATCAAAACAACTAAAGGTGGCAAATGTTGGTGAGGATGTGGAGAAAAGAAACCCTTGTGGGAATGTAAACTAGTACAGCCATTATGGAAAACAGTATGGAGATTCCTCCAAAAATGAAAACTAGCACATGATCCAACAATCCCACTTCTAGTATATACCCACAGGAATTGGAATCAGGGTCTCAGCGAGATACCTGCACTCTAATGTTCATTGCAGCTAATTTACAATAGCTAAGACACGGAAGTAACCTAAATGTCACTGATGGATGAAAGGATAAAGAAATGGAATATTAGTCAACCTTGAAAAAAGAAGCAACTCCTGCCATTTTTGACAACATGGATGGACCTGGAAGACGTTAGGCTAAGTGAAATAAGGCAGACAGAGAAAGGCAAATACTCACTTATATGTGGAAACTAAAATAGTTAAACTCATACAAGCAGAGGTTAGAATAGTGGTTGCCAGGGGTTGGGAGGATGGAGAATTTGGGAGCTGATGGTCAAAGGATACAAAGTTTTAGTTATCAAGATAAATAAGTTCTGGAGATGTAGGCTACGACATAGTGCCTACAGGTAACAAGACTGTATTGCATACATCACATTTGCTAATAGAGTAGATATTAAGAGATCTTACCACAGAATAATAGTAATAAAGGAGGTGAGAGAAAACTTTGGGAGGTGATGGATATGTTTGTGGCCTTGATGGTGGTGACAGTCTCAAGGGTGTATACTTATGTCCTAATTCATCAAGCTGTGTATGGAAAAGTATGACATCATCGTTGATTCTTCTGCATCTTGAAATACGCCGTGTCCTCATCACATGAGAAAATTTTGTAACTATATATGGGGACAGATGTTAACTGGGCTTATTGTGCTGATCATTTCGACATATACTCAAACATTGAATCATTAAGTTGTACCCCTGAAACTAATATAATGTTGTATGTCAACTTTACCTCAATTAAAAAAACACAACAGACAAAATGATTTGAATATTGTAAAGGAGTTCAGTGAATCCTTGAAACTGCCCCACTCCTATATGTGAGTTACAGGAAGCAGAGAGGATGAAGGAAGATGGAAGAAAGTTGTACAAAAGAGTATTCAAATTAAAATCATTTGAGTTGCTATCAGCTCCTTGTGGCAGAGTTGTGTGAGCCCTGATCTTCTTTCACATTTATCCTGGAAAAGCATACTTTCAGATCCAACCCATAATAGTTCATCATTTGCTCTAATACGAAAATCTCAACTTAATAAATAAAACCAAAACCATCCCTTATGTATGAATAAAGTTAGTGAACTTTACAGAGAAAAGAGCATATTTGCACAATCTCAATAAAGGAAACAGAAGAACTGAATGATGATCGAGTCTCAGTCAAGCTTATCTTTGAAAGCCAGTGAAGCCAGGATATCTTTTCAAGGATGTGTGTAGAGCTGTCAGCCTTGGAAGATAGAAATAGTGGCCTCCTCTAGAGCAAAGGACAGGCTTGCTTACTGCCCAATATAATAGAAATAACACCCCTCCCTGGGGCAAAGGTCAGCAGACTTCCTGCCCATTATCAAAGATTTGAGTTCCTTAAGCTCTGAGTTCTTGCAACCCTCTGCATGTCACCTGGCCCACTGTGTATCACCCTGTAGGAAGTGGGATTTAGTGAACTGGTGCAAATGTTGATACTCTGGCCACTAGTATTGTTGTGTCATTAAGTCCTTTGTCTCTGACCCATGGGTCTAGTTTCTTTTGCCAGCATCTATAAGACCATGGTAAGCTGACTTATTAGCTTGCAGATAAGGTAAAATATCATACCTTTCACGGTTCCTGACAAGCCCTTAATGTAACTAGTACTCTTAGGAACAGAGAGCTATCCAGAACAATATGTATGAATATTCTTCATCGAAGACTTCATGCAACCAAAACTTTAATAAGTCTCTCTGATCTCTTTTATTTCTACCCCAAGTAGAAGGAGAGGCACCAAACTATTACAGACCTAGGGCTTGTGCAAGCCACCTGGAGACCTAGTGATCAGAAACTTCCCATGGGGAGCAAAGACAGATGGGCATATTTCCAAAATGGACACATATGCCTCCTTATCATCCAAAAGACAGTACATTATCTTAATTTATGATGATTTCATTCACTAAAATCTTGTGATGGGCCAAAGATGCACATCTAAGAAGAGTGAGACACATGGCAGTTGTAAGCAGATTAACACATTTGGTGAATATCAAACACTGAACTAAACAGTGTTCTAATCTATTATAAGGTACAACAAATTTAATTAGGTCAATTAAATGATCTTTAATGGTATGCCTGATTATTACTCTGCAATAATAAACAAGAAACTCATGTAAATAACTATAATTGGTCTTACTTTAAAATATAATAGTCAAGACTGTTTGAGATAAGCTGGAGAGAAGGAAGGGGAGAAATAGATAAAAGTTAGCTGCTCTGAAGCCACTCTCAAGACCCCTGGATCTACATGTAACCCAGGAGATCGAGGCAGATGGCTGTGTGCCTAGATCCTCCTGCACTGTGCTTCTCAGGGATGTCACGGAGTTGAAGCAGCTTCCTAAATCATGTTTACACGTCCATGTGTACAATACCCCTGACCATGGGGAAGAAACACCATTCAATCATCCTTTACACCCCTCTAATTAACAATTAGATTTCAGAATCATTGTATCATTACATGATAATTTATTCTTCAAACCTGTAGGATGCCAAGCTAAAAGAAAATCAAATTTCAATGG
Organism: Diceros bicornis minor; assembly: GCF_020826845.1. Classification (NCBI taxonomy): domain Eukaryota; kingdom Metazoa; phylum Chordata; class Mammalia; order Perissodactyla; family Rhinocerotidae; genus Diceros; species Diceros bicornis. The sequence continues at coordinate 1,494,964 of NC_080763.1, read as the reverse complement.
CTTCTTTTCTTTGAAGGACCAAGATGTTCTTTCACACTTGGAATCCGGATTAGAGGATAAATCCATCAAATCAATGGAAACAAGTTATGAAATGGACAGAGGGATATTTCATTCATATATACACAGTTTGTACTGTGGCAAAAATAGAGTTATATTTTAAAAAATTAGAATTTCTTGAAATTTTAGAGATTTTAAAGACTTTGTTCTGCTTATACTCCCTTTGGTTTACCAAATCAAACTCACTCTTTAATGGGCATTTCTAGCATTGAGTGCTAATAACAGCAGCTTTTTTAAATTCTTATTTTTCCCAGGTCAAACACCAAGGGTAGAGGTCATCAAAAGATCAAGTCTAATCTACCTACGGGTGTGGCAGCCTTAACTATGGATGTTCAAGCCAGACATTGCCAGAAGAACTACATCTCTTCACCCATAGGTGAGTTTTTACTAGTAATCACAGAAACTTAGGGATATCAAAGGAAATTTTTTATTAAGAACCCAAGTTATAGATTCCTCTCTTAGGTTCATTACTTTGAATTTTTGACTCAAATCATATATATCGATTGGACCATGTTCAATTCTATGATCTTTAGAAGATGCAACCTACAGCTGAAGAGAAACAGATACAACACCAATATCTTATCCTCTCTGAAGCCAAACTGAGAGCCCCTGGAGTCAGAAGTTTCCAAGAAAAGAAAAAGTCATCCATCTTCGGAAGAGAGACAGTAGAGGTTAGCCAAACATTCAACTTTAAATTGTTAACATGACTTGTTAGAATGTGATGGAGCACACCTTCTAAGTTTCATGATTTTTCTCCAGAATATTGAGATGGATGACCTTGAAGTCCAGTTTCCCCATAAATGTATTTATTCCATGATAAAATTAATTTCCCTATAATTACCATGAAAATGTTACGTCATAGTCTCTGACTAAAAGGAAACAAAGCAAATTGAGCAGTTGAATAACAGTGTAATTAATTCCATACAAGGATCTTTACTGCAGCGTTATGTATAATAGTGAAACTGGATGTAATCCCATTTCTATCAAAGAAGAAGTAAACAGATTATGGTATTCCTGTTCTTTGGAATACCTCTAAAACATCTAAAATGGTAAGTTAGAATGATGTGCACTGATAAGGGGAGACGTCTATGATATATGATTTGGGAAACAGCAAATTGCAAAACGACGTAGTTATATAATTTATGTTAAAATACTTTATGTGTATTTATAAATTCATAGGAAATTTCCAGAAGAATAAACCCCACCCTGTTAACAATAGTGGCTTCTGAGTAGGGGAGTGAGTTTCAGGGAAGGGGATGAAAGGGGTGGGTTTCACTTTATATAGATCTGTGTACTTTGACTTTTTTTACAATATGTATTTCTTTCATAATTAGAAAAATGAGTGATGTAACCATTTGGTGCAGGGCAACAGTATTATGTTCACCAGTCTCTGTACTGTATGTTACTGCACAGCACGGACTGTAGGAGAAAGCCCAGAGGAGCAATGAAGACAAAGAAGACATGACACCTGCAAAAAGTCAGTGGAGTATTTCTACGTAACAAACCTTCCAGGTGAGTGACGGTCAGTATCTTCCACTGATCCAGCTCTCACAATAAACCTAGAACATGCCCAAGGTAAGCTGGAGGACTACGCCCCACTAGTCCATTCCCTGCCCAGGGCCTGTTTGTGCAGGGTGACTGCCATCAAGCAGACAATGGACTCAGGATGGAGCATGTGCCTTTGGGGAGGCTGGTAGAGAGGGACAAAGTGGAACACCAGCTAAGTGCACACACCTGAGAGGTGGAGTTCCAGGAGGAGACTCAAAATGTACCAAGAAACTGCGTGAAGGGAGCTACTCGACCTCTCTGAGCCTCAGTGTCCCCCCCTGTAAAATGGGGATGACAGGCCTACTTCACAGACCTGTTGGGGAAGATACATAAAAGTGCCTGTGACAGCCAGTGTCCATATTATTAACAAAGCCGTCTCCTACTTCAGAATAATCAATGAAAAGAATAATGTTGATGAGACCAAAGACGAGATGCTCAGCTTCATAACAGCCCCAGCAGCATGAGAGTGAGAGGAGCTCCGAGTAAGCAAGGTTCTTCACAGCTCCACTAGAGAGGATGAACATGGGCTACACCAGGATAAGTGGCTGTTGTACAGTGACTCGTGTAGTGAGGGTGGGTCCCTAAAGACACTGAAATCCAGTTACACACAGTGGCTCCTAGGAAACAACTAAAAGCAATCAACGCAGCAGATAGGAATAGGAAGGGGGCGAGCAGAGGAGGGTCAGAGCCACAAAATCTGAAGGAAGACACTGAACCACGATGAGTTCCCAGCTCTGTCAACAGCTGCTGTGGTGGCACCAGGAGATCAAACGTCTGAGACAGCCATTGTGGGGACTGCTGGGAGCAGAGTGTTCACTGCAGCCACACCCCAACAGCAGTACATCGGAGCACACACACCCTGAGACTTTCCTCTCCATTAATCCTTGTTTAAAGATGATGAGGGCCGGCCCCGTGGCTTAGCAGTTAAGTGCATGCGCTCTGCTGCTGGCGGCCTGGGTTCAGATCCTGGGCGCGCACCAATATGCTGCTTCTCCGGCCATGCTGAGGCCGCGTCCCACGTACAACAACTAGAAGGATATGCAGCTATGACATACAACTATCCACTGGGGCTTTGGGGGGAAAAAAATAAATAAATAAAATCTAAAAAAAAAAAAAAAGACTTAAAAAAAAATAAGATGATCAATATCCTCATGTTACAATGTCTCTTTCCAACCCTTGTGGACGAGTGTAATCAGAACCCCCTGAAGAAGGCACAGGCCAGAATAGGATGGAACACTGGGGCCTGGGGGAGTCGCACTGCACCTGACCACACAGACTATCACCCGGGCCTATTGAACACAAGAGAAGAACTCAAGGATGTGGTCTAATGAGAATTCCCCATCTTGCCACATTCAGAGACACTACAGAGTTTCTCTTCCATTCTTTACAAAAATGTTAAAGAATTCATGTGTCATTAATTCATAAAGGGGCAAATTCTTGACAAAGTGACAGGGTCTAGATTCCATGACCAGGTTTTTCAGATGTTTTGATAATATCCCACATTCTGGAATCAGAAATGTAACCTATTGGGATGTGTAATATAAACAAGGACTTTCTTATTTAATCTTCCTTATATCAGTACAGACTCATGGATATTTATTTTATTCTCTGGGTAATAATCCAATGCTACCATTATTTATTTTGTTGCTCCCAGTTTTCCAGCTTGAGCCATTGGGAAGTCTTTAAGATTGATTGCTTTTGACACATCTCATCATTTTCTGTGTTTTTTTGAAAGCACTTTCCTACTTTCTGGCAATACAAGAAGCTCCAGGCTCATATTGTATTTCCCCTCCCCAGATCTAGAATTAGCCAGTTCTCCAAGAAAACCTGGTTCTTTTTATTGGAGAATGATATTTAGAAACCAAAATCTGGGAGCTAGGTGTGCCCATTGATACTAGGGTGTCACTGCTTCTAGACCCTCTCAGCAGAGCTTGGAAATGTATGAATGAATATAAACTCAGGTATACACATCTACCTATCGATATATCAATCAATCTATCTATCTATCTGGATAGATATATTAAAAGAGTCATGGATTCATATTGATACTTCCAACTCCAATCCAGCACCACAGAGTTTATTCCAGCATTCTCCTTTTGTTTATTTGTAACTTCTTTCACCAACAGTGAGAAACTTAACTCCAGTTATCTACAATATATTTACTAATGTGTCAAGTAGTTTCAGAATCGCTAATCCATACTCTTATGAAAAACAAATTTACCACCTAGAGTACAGTGTTTCTGTACAGTACTTTAGTTTTACAGTATCCCATCAAAACACTGTCTTCCAAAGTTATTTAGGTCAGGACCTTTCATCCCCACCCCTTCTGTGTGGTTATGTCACATGCTTGTAATACAGTGAGGTTCATTTGTCACTGCATTCCATCTGAGTTCCCCAGCATCCTGATTGATTTTTAAAATTTGCAGAGTAAAATTCACTCTATGTGGTGTACAGTTCTATGGGTTTTGACAACTTTATGGTCATGTATCCACGTCCACGGTACCACACAGAGCTGTTTCTTTCACTCTCAAAATTCTCTCATACTGTCTCTTTGTAGTCAACCCCTTCCCCCATTCCATCCCTTGGCAACCACTGATCATTTTCCATCTCTGTAATGCTGTCTTTTCTAGAAAGTCATATAAATGGAATCATATACTATATAGCCTTTTGAATCTGGCTCCCTTCACTTAGAGATATGCATCCAAGATTCATCCATGTTGTAGTGTGAATCAAGAGTTTATCCTTTTTATTGCCCAGTAGTATTCTAAGGTACTGATGCACCACAGTATCTTTTCCATTCACCTGACGAAGGACATTTAGTTTGTTGCTGGCTTTTCACAATTATGAATAAAATGGCTATGAAGATTCACGCAAAGATTTTTGTTTAAACATTAGTTTTCAATTTGCTTCAGTAAATCTCTAGGAGTGGGATATCTGAGTCATATAATAAGTGTATGTTTAACTTTATAAGAACCTGCTAAACTGTTTTCCGAATACAACTATCATGCTGCATTCCCAGTTCTAGTTGCTCCTAGTCCTCACCAGCACTTGGTATTTGCAATTTTATTTTTTATTTTAGCCACCTAATAGGTGTGCGGTATCTTATTGTGGCTTCTGCTTCCTTTTTGAAAGTGAGTTCTGCTAAATACAGATCCTGTGTTGACTTTTGGGTTTTCTTTCTGCACTTGAGAGATGTCATTTTGTTGTTGATTTGTCTCTTTTGCTTTTGATAATATATCATCCATCATTCATATTATTTCTCCCTGTATGTAATGTCTTCCCCTGTATATGTGTATTTCCCTGACTGCTTTCAAGATTTTCTTTTTATCTTTGGATTTTAGCAGCTTGACTATCATGTGCCTAGGTATGGTTTTATTTTGTATTTTATTTTGTGGGTTTCCTGACTTTCTTGGATCTAAAATTTTAGATTTTTCATGAAATTTTGGAAGTTTTATGCTATTACTCATTGATTTGCCTTTCTGCTTCATTTAATTTTTTGTCTCTCCCCTCTCTGATGGGGACTCACTCATCTCACAGGTCTTAAGGCACTCTTCATTTTTCTCAAAACTTTTATGTTCTTTTCTTCAGACTGGATAATTTCTATTGCTCTATCTTCACGTTTCTCCTAATGTTTCTAATCTACCGGTAAACTCAAAAATATTTTCTGTATTTCACCTTCCTATTTGGTTCTTTTTTGTAATTTCCATTTCTCTGCTGAGTTTCTATATCTGTTCATTCATTATGAGAATATTTTTCTTTACCACCATGATCATCTATATAAAAGCTGCTTTCTCATCCTTGTCTGCTAATTGCAACACCTTGGGAATAGTTTCTACTGCCCACTTTTGGTCGTATATGGATTATATTTTCCTATTTCTTCAAATCTCATGATTTTTTAAATTATGTACTGGAAACCATGGATGATAGTTATAGAGACTCTGGATTCTATTGTGTCCCTTTGAAGAGTGTTGTTATTTTTCTAGCAGGGAGTTAACTTGGCTGGACTGAAACTCCAATCCTATCTCCTTTACAACCGGCATAGCTGAAATCCTCATTCAGTTCTTTCATCTTCCAACTGCTGTTTTTACACTAGGCCCTCTGGGGCCTACCCTGCATGTGTGTTGTTCAAAGATCTGCCAATTTGGTGTGTGTGGGGGGCAGACTTTCATACATATTTTAAGATTTTCCTCTTTGTGGTTCCCTCCCTTCCAGAAATTTCTCCCCCAACTTTCCAGCTACTCTGCCAGCCCCAAAATACATCCTCTAACATTACAAGTAATACTATAGTTTTTCCCCTGTCTGGGCCATGTACAGATTTTGGAATGCTTTGAGGTAAAACACTCAAGCTTGCAAACATATCCTGGTAAAATTCCCATGATTCAAGGGAAGACTCCCCCTCGGTTCTGCTTGCCTTTGGAAGAGATTTATGCATACATACATATACACATTTATTGTATGTGTATTACATATAGATACATGATTCTATATAAATATATATAATATTTCGTGCAGATTTTATCATTGTTATCTGTGACAGTGTTAGTTCAACAAGCTACTCCACTATTACTGGAAGCTAGACCTCGGTTTTTTTTCTTTTTTGCATTTTATATAAATGGAATTATAAAATATATAGCCTTTTGAATATAATTTCTTTTATGCAGCGTTATGGTTGTGATATTCATCCATGTTATTGCATGTAGCTAGTGTTTGTTCATTTGTTGAAAATAATTAATGTTGTTAAATGGTCATAAAATATGCATAACATGAAATTAACCACTTTATCCATTTTTAAGTGTACAGTTCAGTGACATTCAGTACATTCACATAACTGTGTAGTGATAACCTCCAACCATCCACAGATCTATTTTCACCTTCTGCTGAAACTCTATGCCCATTAAGCAACAACTCCCTGTTGTCCCTCCCTCTTGCCCCTGGGAACCACCATTCTCCTTTCTATTCCTATGAATTTGACTACTCTAAGTACCTTATATGAGTGGAATCATACAGTATTTTTCCTTTTGTGTCTGGCTTTACTTCACTTAGCGTAAAGTCCTCAAGGTTCATCCACGTCATAACATGTGTCAGAATTCCATCCTTTTTAAGGGTGAATGGTATTCCACTGTGTTTTACACCACAATTTTTGTCAACTCATCCGTTTATGGACACCTGGCCTGCTTCCAGCTTCTGCTTATTTTGAATAATGCTGTTAAGAACACGGGTGTATGTATATGTCTTTATATATGTGTTCAGTTCTTTTGGGTTTATACCCATATATGGTGTTCTGAGATTCATTTTTTCACATGTGAGAGGGTTCCCCACACCTCCAACAAGCAATTCTTGGAATGCCAGCTGGTTGTCAGATAATTCAACTCAATTTGATGCTGTCAACCCAGAGATACATCAGATTCCACAGTTTAAGGGCTCAGTCCTATAAGACTGCACACCCACCCAACCTCACCTCAACTTCAGATGCCAGTTACAAGCCCAGGCTGTTACCTGTACTTCTGACTGAGTGACTGTAAACCAGAGATTCCCACAACTTCCCCCTTGGGTTTGATTAATTTGCTAGAGTGGCTCACAAAACTCAGAGAAACATTTACTAGATCACCAGTTTATTATAAAAAGATATAACTCAAGAGCAGCCTGATGGAAGTGGTTCAGAGGGAAAGGTATGTGAGAAGGGGCACAGAGCTTTCATGCCATCTCCAGGTACACCACTCTCCAAGCACTCCTTGTCATTGCCAATCTGGAAGTTCTCTGAAACTCATTCTATTGGGATTTTTATGGAGGCTCCCTCACGTAGGCATGATCAATTATTAACTCAGTTTCTAGCCTCTCTCCCCTCTCTGGAGGATAAGGGATAGGACTAAAAATTCCAAGCTTCTAATCGGGGCTTGGTCTTTCTGGTGACCAGCCCCCATCCAGGAGCCCACCCAGAGTTGCCTCAATAGAACAAATGATTCTCCTAGTGTTCTTATCACTTAGGAAATTACAAGGGTTTTAGGAGCTCTGTGTCAGGGATGGGGTCAAAGACAAATATTAGAACAAGAGATGCTCCTAGTGTTCTTATCATTTAGGAAATTACAAGGATTTTAGGAGCTCTGTGCCAGGAACTGGAGACAGAGATCCATAAATATATTTTCTGTTATTTCAGAACCCATAGGTAGAATTTCTAGATCATATGGTAATTCTATTTTTCATTTTTGAAGGAACTGCCATACTGTTTTCCACAGTTTTATATTCTCACCATCCAAGCACAAGGGTTCCAATTTTTCAAAATCCTTGCCAACACTTGTTATTTTCTGATTTTGTGAGAGTAAAACTATTCTAATGTGTGTGAAGAGGTATCTCAATGTGGTTTTATTTTGCATTTTCCTGATACTTAGTGATGTTGAGCATCTTTTCACGTGTTTACTGACCATTTTATGTCTTTGGAGAAATGTCTATTCAAGTCCTTTGTGCATTTTTAAATTGGGTTGTTTTTTTATTGTTGAGTTGTGGGAGTTCTTTATATATTCTAGATATTAATCCCTTATCAGATATGTGATTTGCAAATATTTTCAACCATTCTGTGGGTTGCCTTTTTACTTTGTTAATAGTATCTTGTGATACAGAAAACTTTTGCATTTTGATGAAGTCCAATTTGTTGTTTTTTTGTTGTTGCTTATGTCTTTGGTGTCAGATGAAAGAAATCATTGTTGGCAATGGCATTTGGACCCAATGACATGCAGCTTTTACCCTGTGTTTTCTTCTAAGGATTTTATAGCTTCAGCTCTAATATTAGATCTTTGATCCATTTTGAGTTAATTTTTGTATATTGTGTAAGGTAAGGGTCCAATCTCATTCTTTTGCATGTGGTCATCTAGTTTTCCCATCACTATTTGTTGAAAAACTTATCCTTTCTCCAATGAATGGTCTTTGCACCCTTGTCAAAAATCATTTGACCATATATGCAAAGGTTTATTTCTGGGCTCTCTATACTATTTCATTAGTATATTGTGTGTATTTATGCCAGTACCACACTGTTTTGATTACTTTGTAGTAAGTTTTGAAATCAGGAAGTGTGACTTCTCTAAATTGTTCTTCTTTTTCTACATTCTTTTTGCTATTTATGGTCCCTTGAGAGTCCATTTGAATTTTAGGATAGATTTTTCTATTTGTGCAAAAAACATCACTGGAATTTTTACCTCCTTGAGTAAGTTGATTCTTAAGTATTTTTCTCTTTTTGATGATATTGTAAATAAAAATGTAAAGTTTTTAAATTTCTTTTTCAGATTACTTATTATTAATGTATAGAAGAACAACTAATTTTTTCATGTTGATTTTGTGTTCCACTACTCTGCAGAATTTATCAGTTCTAAAAATTTTTTTGTGGAATTTTTAGGGGTTTCAACATATAAGATATTATTTGTAAACAAATATAATATTACTTCTTCCTTTCCAATTTGGATGCTATTGCTTTCTTTTTCTTGCCTAATTGCTTTGGCTAGAACATCTAATACCATGTTGAATAGAAATTGTGACAGTGGGCATTCTTGCCTTTTTCCTGATCTTAGAAGAAAAGCTTTCAGTCTTTCTCCCTTGAATACGATGTTCTCTGTGTATTTCTATATCTGGCTTTTATTATGTTGAAGTAGCTTCCTTTTACTCTGAGAGTTTTCTAGTGTTTTTAACATGAAAACATGTTTAGTTTTGTCAAGTCTTTTTCTGCATCCATTGAGATGATCCTGTGTTTTTTTCCCTCATTCTGTTAATGTGCTTTATTACATTGATTCATTTTCATATATTGAAACATCCTTGTATTCCAGAAATAAATCCCACTTAAAAATGATGTATAATCCTTTTAATATGCTGCTGAATCTGGTTAGTTATTACTTTATTGAGGATTTTTGTATCAATATTCATCAAAGATACTGACTTGTAGTTTTCTTTTCTCTTAGTGTCTTTGGCTTTCATATCAGGGTAGTGCTAACTCCATAGGATGACTTTAGAAGTATTCTCTCCTCTTCAACTTTTTGAAAGAGTTTGAAAAGAATTGGTGGTAGTTAATTAAAAAAAGACTTTGGGCACACAAATAAATTCAGCATAAAATAAATACAAATAAATATTTTTTTAAAATGTGAAAAAGACTTTTTCTTAAAAAAAAATAAAAATTAAGCAAGTACATCCCTTATCACTTTATTTCTAAAAGGGTTTTTTAACCTAATAGTAAGCAGAAACAAATCGTTAAAATTAAAATGACTCAAGTCTTAATTTCCTTCATTGCAAATTTTCTGACAGAAGTATATGGTGCCATCATGTATGACATCTTTTATGAAAAAGTGGTCATTTTTTGTGGTATTTGAGAATATTATGAATTTCCCCAGTGGCCTTTGACAATACTCTGATATGCAAAGTTATCGTTTCAACATTTATGTCTTATTATTGTCCTTACCAAATTAACAAATTCTGTCAGGTGCTAATTAATCAACTACTTTTCATATGATTCAGGTTCTCCGCCACCAACTTCCATAACCATCAGGATATTCTGCAACTTCTGCAAGAGTAACAATTTTACCTTACACTGTATTTGTCTCATGTGGTTTAAAACATCCAGAAATCATTGATAAACTGACCCTGCCCAAACTAAAGCATGGTGAGTTATAAAAGATGGTCACTGTTAAGTGGGGAGGGATTGCAGGTTGAACTTAATTTTATAAGTGGTCAATTTATTACAATATATTGTTCTATTATCTATTTCACTTCTTTTTTAAAAAAAGTGGTATTTGAGGGCACTTAGATAATAAAAAGTTGAGACGATAACGAACTGATATACTCTGTAAGCTTGAAATGTTTTCAAGCATAAGATACAATAAGAACTAAAACTAAGAAATGGCAGAGGAAATAGAGATAAGAGGATGAAATTGCAAAACTGAATCTATAATAATATCTCAATGGCTAGCGCTGTGGTGCCAAGAAGGTGGTGAAGTCAAAGAATTCGTAAAGATGACAATAGACTGCAAAGAAAAAAGACTGAAATTTTTGTAGAGAGAATTTTTACAGCGATATTACAGATAGAGAACAGGGAAGAGAAGTTGGAGTGAGAGACTATCTTCTTAAATTACTTCCACTGTAGAGAACAAAAAACCAATTTGCTGAAATCTTTATTCCCTTCTATGACCCTGTGGAAGATCAAGATTTGGCCACCCTGAAATCTATCTCTTTACCTTGGTTGTTTTCTCTGAGGGCATTTGACCTCCCCCACTAACTGCCTAAAGAATTTAAAACAAAACATCTGTTTCAGGAAGGAGTTATTATCATGATGGCTGTAAATATAATGTACAATAGATGTTACAATAGAAAAGACACCAACAAGCCCATCTTATCAGAAGTTCTGTCTCTGACCATATTCTTTGGATGGCCCTGCAAGGAGTTGCCAGACAGACATTTACATTTATAAGGGAAATCTCCATTTGTAAAGGTATCTGCCTCTCTGAATTGGGAAGAGGGGGAATGACCTCATTTCTAGAAACTTATCAATGTAAAAGGTGAGGCCTTAAATCTGCATAATAACCTCACTCTTGTTTACTGTGCTTTAGTGGTAATCTCCTGTCACTGACTCCCCCCACCCCCAACATCTTCCTTTGTCATTGGCTGAACATGATATTTAAGATGAGAATTCTACTATTGTGTTGAGAAACGCAGTGTCCTTGCTTTCTCCCGTGCATACATGTTATTAAACTTGGTATTATTTTCTCCTTCTAACCTGTCTTGTTAATTATTTGGCCAGCCATAAGAACCTTAAGGAAAAGGGCAGAGGGAGATTCTCCCTCTATCCCGACAACCCTATCTTTACGTGCAAAATCTCAGCCCTGAATGAATGTCACATTCCTCCTTTTGCATCCCCGGGGAACAGGGCAAATAAGCTCATCTGAAACCTCAGCTGCCCAGCCTGTGAAATAAGGCTGGCCATCCATTCTCACAGAGGAGCCAACTGGAGGTAGGATTTTTGCTTCTGAATTCAGCTAAACATCTTCAAAGAATTTTATCTGCCCTTCCTTATCCAGGGCTATCAGTGAAGGGCTGGCTGGCTTTTAGAGAAGACCAATTCACAGTCAGCTGAGACATTTTTTGTTGGGCTCTCTAGAGAAGGCTGTGGGGTTTGTCAGTAAGAGTTTATATCTATATGGGTTATATATTTTTATTTTATTCAGAGATTTATGAAGAAATTTACATGGTAAGTATTACTTATTATCAAGAAAAATGGTTGTGTATTCTCTGGTCATTTAAGCAAAATCCTCCTTTCAGGGTCCACCCATAGACAAAGCACAGATTTAATCTCTGTGGGAGATCAAGATTTGGCCACCCTGAAATCTGTCTCTTTACCTTGGTTGTTTTCTCTAGGGACATTTGACCTCCCCCACTAACTGCCTAAAGAATTTGACATGGTGGCTCCTTCCTAGAACAGATCTATCATGACTGCTATAAAGATAATGCAGGATAGAGGTTACAATAGAAAACGCACCAACAAGCCCATCTTATCGGGAGTTCTGTCTCTCTGGCCACATTCTTTGGATGGCCCTGCAAGGAGTTGCCAAACAATCATTTACAAGGGAAGTCTCCATTTGTAAAGGTATCTCCCTCTCTGTATTGGGAAGAGGGGGATGAGCTCATTTCTAGTGACTTATCAATGTGGAAGGTGAGGCCTTGAGCTACATAATAAACCTTACTCTTGTTTACTGTGCTTTAGTGGTAATTTCCTGTAACTGACTCCCCCCACCCCCAAAATCCTCCTTTGTCATTGGCTGAAAATTGTATTTAAGACGAGAATTTCTGCTATTGTGTTGAGAAACGCAGTGTCCCTGCTTTCTCCCATGTATACATGTTATTAAACTTGGTATTATTTTCTCCTGCTAACCTGTCTTGTTGATTATTTGGCCAGCCAGAAGAGCCTTAAGGGAAAGGGCAGAGGGAGATTCTCCCTCTTCCCCCGACAGTTTTGGCGTAGTCGCCAGGAGCCACACTGGCTGACAAGTTGCCTTCTCTGTCTGGAAGACCTGCCTTCTCCCTAGACTACTGCAGATGATGAGATACGGGAACGCCTGACGAAAGCCGGCAAAAGGTAAGACTTCTTACCACGTCAGCCTCCCAGAATCTCTATCTGCGGAGTCCGGCGGAAGGAAATGGTGAGAATTTTTTCTCTTTCTAAATTTAGATTGGCAGGAGAAAATATTTGGGAAACTAGTTTCTTGGGCTTTTAGTGATTCTTGGTTTAAATTTGGTAGAGTACTCTTGGTTTTGATCTTGATCCCTTTTCCTCCCAGAGTAATCTCTGTCTTGTTCTGTGTCCTGAGAAAACTTGGCTTTGTGACCAGTGAGAATCTTCTCCTTGGTCTCCACCATACGGAAGGTGCATTTACCGGGGTGCACCTCGGTGGCCAGTCGAGTAGACTGGGGTTCCGAACTGTCTCTTTGTCTGGCTGTGCCAAGCTCTCAGGGGAATTTGTTATAAAGGGCCCAGTCCATAAGGGCTTTTGTCGTCTTTACCTTCGTTGCTTGTTAGTGCTCGAAAAATCCCATTCCAGTATCGCCTGCCCGGTGTCACAGATTAGCGGGTCTGTGACTGGAGGCGTCCCACACTATTGAGGGAGACCGGAGACACCATCCTTACCGCCTGTGCAATGAAGGTCTTTACTTTCTCTGAATATCTTTGGGAGTGAATTCTGTGGATCACGGGGGCTACATCATCTGCGCCCTCACCAGGGACGCCGCTTTGCGTCCATGGTAGATTTATTCTAAGCGTGGAAAGTTACCTCCGGGTCTTTCCTTAAAAAGGCTTATTGGTTCGAGTCACTATTGAAATAAATATACAAATGAAGATCCTACTCGTCAATGGCCAGACGACGGATCCTTTGAATTGGAAAAACTTCTAAATTGGGGGAAAAAAAAATGTTTTGAGAGCTCTCACATAATTAGTTATTTGGTACCTAAGAAAAGGCCAAAAAAAAAGGAAGGGAAAAATTTGACTAGCCTTAAGACATTGACTCAGGTTACAATTGAATTGAGAACATGTAAAAGTGTAAGTGTTGATAAGATTATAAAGGTTGGAATGTTTGAGCTAATTTTACATAGAGGTTACATCAACTTTGCCTGAGTATGTTTTAAAATGTCTGACTGGGAATGCTTCCATTGTCCAAAATTAGAAGACCAAGACCTATTGATAAAAATCTTAATGATAACTATGTTTAAAGGTATAAGAGGTGATAAAATTTACATGAAATTTTGTAGGAAAAAACTGATGTTATTTCTATTACAGAACTGGTTAACAAAAATAGTAATTTAAATGATGGCTAATTTTATCTGAAGTCTTATGAAGTCTTATAGGCAATCTAAATAATTATTGGGAACAAGTAAATAGTTGTGAAAAAGATAAATGTTGGATGAACTATAACAATAATTATGTGTTATGATGGTTACAGCTTCCAAACTCTTTTTGGTGACTTTTAGAGTTTTGCTAAAATTTATGATAAAAAATTCTCTGAGTATCATCATTTCCAAATAAGATAAGATATTAGACATTGATTGCTAAATGTACGTTTGTCTACTTTTGGCTTTTCATTACAGGAAAACTAAAAGGTGTTTTGGGTCTATTGGTAAACATGTGTTTTATTAAAAGATTGTACTATAAAGTAACATGTTTCTAGAAGTTATGAAGTGTTGATAAATTTTCCAAGCCACAAGATACTAATGTAAAAAAAAGTTTATAATTGTTTAGTTTTTACTTACAAATTAAGGTTTCTAAAGGTTAAAATTTCTAATTAATATATGTGATTGAAGCTACTAAATATTAAGAAAAATATGTCTGTGTACAAGGAAAGTAAGATGTATAAAGAAGGTGCAAAGAATGGAAATATTTTGTTTGGTTAAGAAAGATAAATTTGTCCTCAAGTACTAGAAGGGAAAAGAAAGACATGGGACAAATTCTAGATGTAAAAAGAAAGTTATAGAAGGTTTGTGGAAGAGGAATTCTGGAAAAGGAGTTGTTGTATGGTCAAGTTGGCTAAGATTGAAATGAATTTAATTAAGTAAATGAGTTTTAATAGCAGAAGTAAGCTGGTGCAAAATTGAAATTTCTCGTAAAAAGATAATTTGCTTAAACTTGATAAAGAGGTTATAAAAGATTTTTCTTTACCTTTGAGTAAGTCTACCTAAAAAAAAAAAAAATACCTGTTAAAATAATTTCCTACGTTCAAAAGACTGAGGTCTCGCTATTAAGGCTTTTTGGACTGTTAATGTTCTGTTTGCTTTGATTGCTTATATTTTTGACAAGCTCCACCAAAATTCATATCTTAAAATAAGTCTTTTTTTCTTTGAGAATTTTCAAAGGGCCCTGAAACTTCTCAAAGAAATTTGCCCTCTTCCTATAAGGAGGAAGATACTAAACTTATTAGGCTTATTCAGTATGTTAAATTACATAGAAAACATTGTCAGACAAGTGAAGATAAAACCTTCTTAGGTGGTATTATGTGGGCAACTGTTATTGATATAGGTGTTTTAAAATTGTATAACATTACTGAAATTCTGATCTGTCCTGATTATCAGTCATAATTCTGGTTATTATTATTTTAAAGTGTTGTATGTCACAAAATTAACCAAATTTCTTTGTCAGTTGCCATTTTGAGGTCTTGTTGTTTACAGACTCATTTCTTTGCTCTAATGTTTTTGCAAAATATGTTTCAACTTCAGAAAAATTCTTGGAAAGGACTCTGACATTTACACTGAAGTACAGGCTTCTGATAAACTTTCTGATCATAAAACTAAAGTTGGTAAGAAATTACAGAAATCTGATGGAGAGACTGATAACTTCATGAAGCTGCTAACAAAAAGATTGAGATCAAGAATGGATTACACGGGACTGAATAAACTGATAAGGATGCTTATAATTTTTATGATTTTTCATTTGAAGTATTGCTGAATTTTTAATGTTTTGTTTTTTCAGATTTAAGGAAAACTTTTTCTTGTTTCTCCTGAGCTAGCTATGACTTATAACAATTTGGTAAATGATATTTTTGTAAGTAAAATGGAAATATTTATCTTTTTCTCTCTACCTGATCCCTCCAGGATTTGGAAACTCTTAATAAGTGAGTATTGTTGTTTTCATGGCAATATGGTTATTTGCATAAATTCAATAAGAATCTGTTCTCCTTATAACAGGACACAATTGGAAACACTTGTTATATTACCAAGGTTGTGACTGGAACATCATATTTGCGATATAACCATATAGCTTTTGAGGAATGAAGATTGGACTTTATGGAATAAAGACACGTGGAAATATTGGCCTGGTACCTTATGTTCCAAGCAGCACTTACCAGGATAAGTAAAGAATGTCACTTGTCTGGCAGGTACAAGGAACGTTGAAATATTTGGGGGGAACCTTGGAAGAGAAGAATTCACCCAAATCTGTAGGTATTGCAGGCAAAGTCTGATGACAAAATCCTTGGCTTGGCTTTCCTGGCCTCGAGAAGCTTTTGAAGTTCAATGTGAGATTCCTTACAAAAAGTTCCAGCAAAGCAGATTTAAAAGAGCCTATGTGATCAATTGCTATTCTTGCTGTACTTATGTAAATAATTGGTCCAACTCTATTGAAACTAGACTTATTTTGCAAACTAGTTAGTTTTAATTTGGCTATCTTTGATAAAAATGAGGGTGATTTTTGAGAAAAAAAGTTATGTTTCAGTAAAAACTGTAGTATACATTTGCGGATATTAGATCCTAGTTTTGTTAATTGTCTTTTGAGGTTTTTGTTTTATATCTATTGACTGGACTGGATCCTGATTTCTTCTAGTCTCCTGAAATATCTGGCTACAGATGTCCAAACTAACGTTTTTGATTTTTTCCATCATTTTCATTTGAAATCACTAAAAACTGAACCTGCCCTTTTTCCTGAAGCCTTACAAACTAAAGCTGATGGACTTGATACAAACTTAAGAGATTACTTGATGACATCATCAGAGACATTTTAAACTGCAAAAGATGCTTTGACGCTGACATCTAAAATTCTTCTTCACTGGCTGTCCTCTGAACTCAAAAACTGCTTTACAACTTATTCTAGCCATTAACCTTGTTTTTCTTTTGTTTACATGGAAATGCTTCTATTAAATACTTGATTGCTTGCTTCCATAATATAGGCGTAACCTTGAGAGCCCACCTGCATCACCACCTTCCAAAATGAACTTAATTGAACTGATCTATTATCAGGACTAAGAAATGTGTTAAGTGAGATGAAACAATCTACCAACACAGCTTCTGGACTATGAAACTTCTTTAAGTTTCAAAAGGACTGTGAAACTTTTAGTTTCAAAGGCGGGACTGTGGGAGATCAAGATTTGGCCACCCTGAAATCTCTCTCTTTACCTTGGTTGTTTTCTCTAGGGACATTTGACCTCCCCCACTAACTGCCTAAAGAATTTGACATGGTGGCTCCTTCCTAGAACAGATCTATCATGACTGCTATAAAGATAATGTAGGATAGAGGTTACAATAGAAAAGGCACTAACAAGCTCATCTTATCGGGAGTTCTGTCTCTCTGGCCACATTCTTTGGATGGCCCTGCGAGGAGTTGCCAGACAATCATTTACAAGGGGAGTCTCCATTTGTAAAGGTATCTCCCTCTCTGTATTGGGAAGAGAGGGGGATGAGCTCATTTCTAGTGACTTATCAATGTGGAAGGTGAGGCCTTGAGCTACATAATAAACCTTACTCTTGTTTACTGTGCTTTAGTGATAATCTCCTGTAACTGACTCCCCCACCCCCAACATCCTCCTTTGTCATTGGCTGAAAATGGTATTTAAGACGAGAATTTCTGCTATTGTGTTGAGAAACGCAGTGTCCCTGCTTTCTCCCATGTATACATGTTATTAAACTTGGTATTATTTTCTCCTGCTAACCTGTCTTGTTGATTATTTGGCCAGCCAGAAGAACCTTAAGGGAAAGGGCAGAGAGAGATTCTCCCTCTTCCCCCGACATCTCCAAGCATCTGCCAGGCATTCTGTGGTCAGTGGGAAACTCTCAAGTTGGCAGCCTGTTCTCTTGTGTCCTTTGCTGGTACTTAATCTTCCATCTCTTCAAGGTACAACTAGACAGAGGCTCAAAGGACTTGACATTGGAGAAATGTACTTTACATTCTCTTTCGACTTCTACACTTTTCCAAAAGACTCTCAACATTTCCAGTAATTGTGCAGCAGTTTACCCAACACTAAGATTCTCACTATAAAAATTAAAATAAATAAATTTTGAAAAGGAAAAAAGTGATCTTTGCAATTTGTACAGAATCTGTATAATGGGTGCATCCTTATAAATGGAGGAAAAATAACAAATTTAACTATTTTGATTAGTTAACACAGTAAGTAATATACTTTATATATTACTGATTTTGAGATTATTTGTATTTAAAAATACTGCTTCAAATCCCTAAATTATTGTAAGTGGTAGAGTCTGCCATTATATACAACAAGTCAGCCAAAACTCCTCCATTCCTGTATAATCCTATATGTGGGTAGTAATGGTTAGTTCTTATAGATTGTTTGAACACCTGCATATCACGAAATACAAGTGGCCATTAAAAATTAAAATGTTCACCAAATACAAGATTATCTGATTCCCAGAAAAAGAAAACAATATTGTAACATTAAGGCTAAAACTATCAAAAAGGAAGCCAAGATACACTCAAGTAAAGCTTTTGCTGAAAAGTTAATTGTCTCATCTTTGAAACTTTATCATGTTTATTATGTAAGCAAGATACTTTCAGAGCCTAAAATATAGAGAGTGCTTATTGGTAAGTTAACATTGTGATCATTTATTTTGTAAATGTTAATATGAGAGACGTAATTCATTTTCTACTATATTCAGATTTTCAAGTTCTGCTAAATCTAAGGCCACATTACTGGCAAGTTGGGATACCTCTAGACATCTGAAAAATATGAGTCCTACACAGAAGCTTATACATTCTCTATTCATCAGGTTCTAAATTCTAAAACATTCTACGGTTTTGGATCAAACCAATGGCATTCCAAATTTACAGTAAAATTGCACGTGCAATACATGATCCTATAGGAAGAGACATCCAGATTTTAAATAAAGGAGATTGTGCACAAAAATAAAATATATTTTCACGTCTGAAACGGGATTACAAGAAAGAAGGGACTCTCAGAATATGTGCTAAGTGGTAAATAAGTTACCAAAGGGTCTCTAAAAGAGAACATATTGTGGAAAAAAGAGCTTAAACGCAGAGAGCTAAAATGGCATCTCTGGAATCCTTATGGTGAAACAGACACTGAACTACTTTTGCCTAAAATTTAAAATGCATCTTATCCTCTAAACAAATACCACGTCCCTGCCATGCAGCTTACCTGGGCACGGTGATGTGTTTGAATCATTTTCTAATTCATTGGCTCTTAAACTTGATGGGCACCAGAAGCACCTGGAGGCCTTGTTGAAACCCAGATTGCCAGGCCCCACCCCAGAGTTTCCAGTTCTGCGGATCTGCAGCAGCACCTGAGAATTTGCATTTATACCCAGTTCCCAGGTGATCCTGATGCTGCTGGTCCACGGACCCCACTTTGAGAACCACAGCCTAACTTACACCCTATATATTGTTACCAAATCCATTATTTCATCCTTTGGCTGCTACTTTTCCTTTATCACATCAGCACCTTAGCTCCGAATCTCCTCACCTAACAATGGGAATACTTGGAGAGTTTAACAGCTGGTCCTCCTTTCCGGCTCAGTTCTCCCTCTTCCTCTCAAAACTACATTCTCTTGCCAGGTAACTGTTCCTTAAACATCAGTTCATCATAGATCTTCCTTGCTCAAAATCTCATGGCTCTTATGCTGAGCACAAGACATTTTAAATTCTCTACTTTGCTCATAAGGTCTGTAATAGCCTGTAGAATGTGGACACCCTGATCCTTACCCTGCCTACTATAAAGGAGTATGTGAAGATTACATAAGATACAGTCAGTTCTCTTTATGCACAGTGTGACATTCTATAAAGTCACCGTGAACACTGAATTGGTGAATATGACCCACTGCTACTACAGGAAATGCAGGGTTAGGTTGCTGCAAGCCTTAG
Source organism: Diceros bicornis minor (assembly GCF_020826845.1). Classification (NCBI taxonomy): domain Eukaryota; kingdom Metazoa; phylum Chordata; class Mammalia; order Perissodactyla; family Rhinocerotidae; genus Diceros; species Diceros bicornis. Next base: position 1,475,247 of record NC_080763.1, on the reverse strand, counting down.
TTACATTTTCTTCAACTGATCAATACATAACCTTATTTTCTGTGTGTTTCTCTTTAAAGTCACCTTATTTAAGATATATTGGTGATATATTAACATTGAACTCACACCAACAGCACTGTACCTCGTGTCTGAAAGAAGCTTGCTGAACACACATACTTTCTCTGTAAAGGCTAAGCCTCTTGCCCTGAGGAACACCAGGCAACATTGCAGCACTACACATGGGGGACACATTAAATAGCAAAGTCACCAACACAAAGCACAAAAGATAAGAAATGAGTCACTAAATAGACTGCAAGAAGGACACTTGTTTACAGTATGAGCTGAAACGAGGGCAGAGCGTCACCTGGTTCCCCTCCGCTGGGAACGTGCTCATCCAGTGAATAAATTTTTCACCACTTTGTGCATATCTGCAAATGGACATGAAAGCCCTGTGAGTGTTTATTTTGAGGCTGCCAGTACATTTTAGCTAGTGGACAAGTGTGCAAACACGGAATCCACAAATAATGAGGATCAACTATATTATGAAAGCATCTTTTCAAAACCATAGTATTGCTCAGATATAAGAGCAATAATGATAACATAACAGCTAACATTTTAGTGCCTACTATGCGCCAGCAGCTCTTCTAAGCACTTTACATAAGTTAATGCATTTCAATCTCACTAAAACCCTATGAGACAGGAGTAATCATTAGCTGCATTTTATAGATGAGGAAACTAAGGCTCAGAGAGTAAATACTTTGCACAGGTTCCCCAGTTAAAAATGGAATAACTGGGATTGGTACCCAGACAAACTGGTCCAAAGCCCACAGCCTCAACCACTATGGTAGGAATGTGAGCGGATTTTCTACCACTCCCTGAAAAGCCCCTTCTGCTCCAGCCAGTGTTGTCTCCCACATATTCACTCATCAAACATTTTCTGAGTGACCCAAAGGTGTCAGGTACTGTGTTTAGATACTGGAGGGACAAATAGAATGTCAATGCATATAATCCATTACCAATCTATAAATCAAAATTGGGTTGAGTTTATGATGAGCCAAACTTTGAGGGTCATATAGCCCAGGAGAGTCCTTTCACAAAGAAATGGAGCACTCCAAAGAAGTGGGGTGTACAGAGTGGTTATATACCGTCAAAGAGCACATATCACATGTGATTGCAATGTCCCTTTTACAGTAGTCATGACGTTGACCTCTCGGCATGTCAATTGATGGACACAGTGGGTATCAAGTCTGCTGTCTCCATGGGCGTGGCTGTTGTCTCGAGTTGGGTCATCACAGGATGAGCACAGCAATCAAATCCTAGCCTAGGGAGAAATGCTTATCCTTAAGGAAATACCAATGTGGGGAAACTTGCATTTACATCTTAAGGGCTTTGCTTTTGTCTTTGGGACATGTTAATTGTTTAAAGCAGATATACAATGGATGAACAGAGGCTACAGGCCCCTTTTGGGGGAAAAAAAAAAAACAAGGTCAGGCCCAATTAGTTTTACACTAAGTGGTTTCCTCATGTGCTCCAATATATCCTATTGCTTGCCATTTATTCATCAAGAAGTAGGATAGTCTCCCGCTTGAAGAAGCTCACTGTCTATGAGACATGAATAAAACAACCGTTATGGAAAAGTAGATAAGTACAGGAGCCCAGAGTGGGGACATCAAAAGGGTTCTCTAGATGGAGACCTCTCAGGAAAAGTGTCCAAGAGGAAGGAACATTTGACATGAGTTTAGGTTAAGAAATAGGAATTAAGTTGATCAAAAAAGTGGGTAGGAGGACAGAAGAAACACATATAAAAATACAGAGGTAAAGGATGCTAAAGCTTTCACAAAATTGGGGTATTTTTAAGGCTGGAACAAAGCAAACATGTAGGAAACAGCGTGTGATGAGGCTAAAGATGAGGACAGCAAGAGAAAGCCTGCGTGTCCAGCTCAGGAATCTGAATGATCTCTCAGATGCTCTGAGCAGTCATTGAAAGAGTATAAGCAGATGTCAGATTTAAACAAATTTGGATTCTTGAAGGTAACTCTGGAGGCATTGTGGAGGAAAGATTAGAAGAAATTAAGACTGGAAGTAAAGGGTCCTGTTGGGAGATTAGGCAGCGATCCAGATAAGATAGGCCTTGGCTTAGGCGTGGGGTCTGCAGGTGGAGGAGGCCAGGAGGTGTGAAGCAGTGCTGGGCTCCTGGAGGAGGAAACTGAGCTGCCTCTCAGTCACAGGAAGACTGTGCCTGTCATGGCCTCCACACCCCCATGCCCAAATGCCATGTTTCTTTCTACGTCTGTACCTTTCCTCTCTTCCCCCATCTGAAATCCTCACTCTTTCTTCCCTCCACCTGCCCAACAGTGGTCCCTTTGAGGACTTGATCTAGTTCACCTCTCCTAAGAAGCTGTCCTTAATTACAATTTCTGGATAACATTCCCATTTTTTTAAGTTCTATAATACAACATACACTAATACCTTGGTAGAATCTAATTACATCTTGCAAACAATTTCATGTACGTGGAGGAGCTTGGAACCTTATAATTCTTTGTATTTCTCTCAATACCTACCACAAATACTTTGCATATATAGGTCAATAGATGTCCAGTAAAGTTCAATAAAGAAGCACCCTTTATTAGCTAAAAACTTTTATGAGCTCAGTTATTCCTTTAGATCAGCTGCTTGAACCATCTGTCTTTCTCCACAGGTCAACAGTGTTGCCCAGAACAAATGAATTTTACACCTTCTCAAACTCAATAGAGCAAAGATGGAACTTCATTCCCCCTGCAAGCCTTACTGCCCTAGAGAAAAGCAAAAACAACGTGTGACATCTAATTTTTTCTCCACATTCTCATCTCAAATTGCAACTGTTTTCCAGATGCTAACTGGTTTTCATTCTTAAAACTGACAGAAAAGTTTCTCATTATTTCCGTTTCTTTTTTTGTGTGTGTGAGGAAGATCAGCCCTGAGCTAACTTCCGATGCCAATCTTCCTCTTTTTGCTGAGGAAGATTGGCCCTGGGTTAACATCTGTGCCCATCTTCCTCTACTTTATATTGGATGTTACCACAGCATGGCTTGACAAGCAGTGCATCAACGCGCGCCAGGATCTGATCATGTGAACCTGGGATCGCTGCAGCAGAGCGCGTGCACTTACCCGCTGTGCCACAGGGCTGGCCCCTCTCTTTATTTCTAAAGCTGAAATGTTTAAATCATTCTCTGGGCTAGTTGGAGTTTCCATAAAATGAAAATATACATTCCAGAAAAATCCTTAACTTTCCAGAATAATCCTTAATATATTATGGTAAACACCTTGGCAGAATGTCACTGATTTTCAATGTCAGTGCCTCCACAAGGGTATCCTTGCATTGTCTCCCTTCCCAACCACCTCTCACTTTGCCCCTCCCCAGGCTCATGGGCTCAAAGTGTTTACTGAGCACTAAGAATGATCAGAGTCTGAGGGAGACTTCAAGGATGATGCAGCCATGTTTTCTGACGCCAAGAATCTCTCTCCATCTCTCCTTTAACCTCTATTTTTCTTATTCTGGTTTCTACTTTAGTTGTTTACTTGTCTTGTGAATTGATGTTTTGTGGTTTATAATTACCATGTAAATTCATATTACTTTTTGCCTTAGAGTTTAGAAAGAACTTACATTAAACAATGTTTTTTCCCAGTCCTTTGATGTGTCTAATATCTTCCAATGCAATTCAAGTGGCTTCTTGTTTTTATGTCTCCATCATTATTCCTTCAGAATTATGTTCACCCCACACTTTTGATCTGACCAATGCTGCTTTACTCTTTAAACTTTTCTATGCCGAGACTCACGTGAGGAATCCCTCAAGCACCATCAACTAGGCGAACCCACATTCCTCACATCTGTTTCCTTGATTTGTTCCTAAATAAAGAGTTTCTTTTTTGTGTGTGTGAGCAAGATCAGCTCTCAGCTAACATCCATGCTAATCCTCCTCTTTTTCTTTTGCTGAGGAATACCGTCTCTGAGCTAACATCTATTGCCCATCCTCCTCCTTTTTTTTCTCCCCAAAGCTCCAGTAGATAGTTGTATGTCATAGTTGCACATCCTTCTAGGTGCTGTATGTGGGACTTGGCCTCAGCATGGCCAGAGAAGCGGCACGTCAGTGCGCACCCGGGATCCGAACCCGAGCTGCCAGTAGCTCAGCTTGCGCACTTTAGCGCTAAGCCACGAGGCTGGCCCAAGATGTTTCTGAAAATAATAATAAATTGTATAAAAAGCACTATCACACATACCTTAAAGAGAACAAATGGAAAAGAATATTCAATTCCTCAGATAGGTTTGCAATCAAATGAGACATTGAGGGGACCAGGGAGCACTGATCAGAGCAGGATCCTAAGAGAAGAGTTTTTTAAATCAATTTCAAATGAGGTTAAAACTGGAATGAGATAGTATTTTACCAGTTAGCTGAAATCATACGCATTTTGCTGACCTTTGAGAGTTTATTTGCATATAAACTGTACATGTGGGGTAAGAGAAGGCTGATATTGTTTAATTTCTTTTTATTATTCAGCACTTTGTAATAGATGTGGCTATTCACAATTAATAAATATCATAAAGTGGAGAGACCCAACTTTCAACTGCCTGATATTATCAATTCTTACACAAAGCTAGAGTTTTAAAGATCAAATTTCATTCTAGTTACCTGTCAACTAGTCCATTTATATCAGAAAGATGCAGAGTTTTAGGAAAATACTTCAAAACACAAATTTTATATGTAATTTCAAAAGCAAAACTTAGTTAAAAACTGGGTGGTAACCCGTTTTGCTACCATATATTAATCTTTAGCATGGGAGCAAACATTTTTTGAGAATATAATTCATATTTGCCTGTTTGTATATTGTAGAATGTTAAAGGATTTACAGTTTTAATCGTATTTCAAATACCAGAGAATAAAAAACAGAATTGTTTCAGTTTTATGAAATAGTTTCTTAGACATAGCAGATTTTCACAGCATATTACTTGAAAATAAAATAATCAGTTAGTGAGGTTTAAGCAATGTGGTTTTATTTTAAACTTGTTCCTTCCATAGGAGCATCAATAAAAGCCCTCCAGGAGTAGCTGTCGCTCTTTTCCTCCACATGAGCACCAGGTGCGTTTGCTTTAAGCATCAGACTCTCAGGCAACACCATAGCCCTCAACTCCGTTTAGTTGAGAAAAGGCTTTATGAGTCGTGTGTTTTTTCTAGGGGTATGGAGCTCCCAGACTTATTAACGAGAGGGAGAAAGAGTCAGAACACATTCAATAAACTCCAGTGTGCTCAGGTGAGTGGATAGGTGCCTGAACTCACATCTGAAGAAGAACTTAGAGGATGCTTTCTCACTCTGCTTCATGCCCCTGACTAAGCAGTCCTGGACATCCCCGTTACGGCCACGGAATAACACAGGCAGCCTTGATGGACCAGAAATCCTCCTATGTCCATCATTTGTACAGAGCAAACTGGCTTAAGACCTCTCGTTTCCTGCTGCAGTGGTAATTTACAGACATACAGAACTGCCATCTAGTGACTAAGAAGAAAACAGCAAGGTGCTTTACATGGAAAATGAAATTGTGAGTTTTTTAAAAAAGAACAGTGAAGCACTAAAGTTGGTAAAGTTGACACAAATTTGACACAATGTGACACACGAAAGTTATAGTAAAACTGAAAAATGTGTAGGTGAAGTAATCAGTTGTTCTCTCTGCCTCTAAAACATGTCTTGACATCTGACTCATAAATAGTTAGTTTAAATATAATAGAATAACTTTGGAAATAAACTTCTCATCTCATCTCATCCAGTTATGCTGGCAAGAACTGGTATTAAATAGCCAGATGGGGAGTACCCATGTTGAAGTACCATTTTTATCACAGTGGAGAGAATAGGAGGCATAAAACCCAACAGACTGATGTTCAGATCTTCCCTCTCACCCTTGATCAATTTTGTGAACATGGTCTTATTTTGTTTGTGAGGAAGATCAGCCTTGTGCTAACATCTGCAAATCCTCATCTTTTTTTGCTGAGGAAGACTGGCCCTGGGCTAACATCCATACCCATCTGGTTCCACTTTATACGGGATGCCACCACAGCATGCCTTGCCAAGCGGTGCGTTGGCGCACGCCCAGGATCCGAACCGGCGAACTCCAGGCCGGTGCATCGGAGCGAGCACACTTAACCGCTTGCGCCACCGGGCAGGCCGCTAAACATGGTTTTCTTTATCAGTTAAATATGAATTATAATAGTTACTTTAAAGGATTACTGTAAGAATTGCATGAGGTAATACAGTAAAGGGACGGGTGTAGAGTAATAGTTAATTCTCCTGCCCTGTCTCTCTTCTATGAAACATGCACAAATCATCTAAGAAGAGAACTTGTCTATACAATAAACTTATGACAAAGATTCAATTGTTCTAGAAGTAAGGGCCACCATTGTTGAGGGCTTAACCTCAACTGCTTCCAAATACTGTTAACTCTCAATTAATTTTATGTATTTTGTGTCTTCCAGACACTTCACTGGCTAGAAGGAAATGAGAAGGTGTGAAATTTAAATTGATGTATTTCACCCTTGAATGTCCAAGCTATAAAATCAGGTGTTTTAAATCACCTAGTTCATCAGGTTTTCTGCTTATTATTATATATTTTACCATGGTTCACAGCCCGAGAAAAATATAAAATCATTATAATTTTACACACCTGAATATATATCTTGACTATTACAGCTGGAATCTTAATATATAGAACAATGTTGTACATGTTTTGTCCTTGTTGATAGTACAGAATACTTTTGTCCAGGTTTTCTTTGGCATTATCATATACAATGAAGAACTCAGTAATAAATGCCCTGGAGATAAGGATTTAGAAAAATCTAACATACTATCCTAGTCATGCCACAAAATATGCTATAAAAATAATGAGAGGATATTTTGAAGGCATTATTTTTCTTAATTATTTCCAACTTTATGTCCCTTTACCTGTTTTTAATAATTCTGCATCTTATTCACTATTGGCTAATCATCTCATAGTAATTAAGTAACCCTCAGTTGAGTCCACCATGCCTCTTCAAGTGCCCCAGCCTGATGTCGGTCTCAGCTCTGACAAAAGAAGCTGGGAAAACCTGTTTTGTGGCACTCTTCTTAAGGATATCTTTACTCTTACAATAATAGCTATATTTTTGAAAGGCACCAGTGGATTATAAAATAAAGTACTCGACCCATGTTGTATCCTCATTTTGCCTCCAGGGGGAGCACAACTTTCATGTGTAATGCAGGGCTGCTGCTTTATTGTTTCCTTTCAAGATATTTTATTACTTGTAAAACATGTCGATGTAAATAATCCATAATCAATCTATAAATCAAAATTAGGGTGAGTTTATTATGAACTAACTTTTGAGGACCATGGCCCTGGGCCTTCCTTCCCTAAAGAAGGAAGGGCACCAAAGGAGTGGAGAGTACAGAGTGGTTATATACCATCAAAGAGCATGTATCACATAGGATTGTAATGTACCTTTTACAATAACCACAAGATCGCCCTGCCAGATTGCCCTGCTAGAATAGCTATTGATGGACACAGCAGGGAGCAGGTCTGCTGTCTCGATAGATGTGGCTGGTGTCAGGTCTGTTGTCTGGAGCTGGGCGGTCACAGGATGAATGCAGCAGTAAAATCACAGCCTAGGGAGAAATGCTTATCCTTAAGGCAATGCTAATGAGGGGGAAGCTGCATTCTTATCTTAAGGGAATTTATTCTTCTCTTGGAGACATGGCAAAGCAGATACAGAATGCAGGCGACAAGACCTTTTGGAAAAACAAACTCAGGCCGAGTTAGATTTACTCCAAATCGCTTCCTCATATGCTCCAATATATCTTATTGCTTGCCATTTATTTATCAAGCTCAGGGCGTGTCTTTCAAACAGAAATCATCGAGAATAGCATGAAGTAGTCACTTACCTACAGATGTCACTGTGGTAACAGAATATTAACAAGTAGCTTTCAAATATAACCATTTTCCCAAATATTGTATTTCACTGAGTTAATCAAAAAGGCATTCTTCTGTCTTATACTCAGAAATCTCAACTCTGAACTTAACACTAGATGTAGCCAATTTTGAATAAAGACCTTTAACATCAAAGCCGGCCAATAGATCTTGTTAAAGCAAATCCAAACTTGGGAACACTTTTGTTTTCAGTCACATGTAAATCCTCTCAAACTCAAAATAGGGTCCCGGCTTTGTGCAGATGGAGAAAAGCTTCTGTTCCTCTTTTTCTATTCAGATAGTGCAGGGAAGAGCCCAAAAGATCTCCTGGTGGAACACGAACAGTTCTTTACATTAGAAATGCAGGCAGTGTTTCCTAGCTTCTTTTCTATAGGCCGAGACATGCTGACCTGCCCAGAGGAGCAAACTTCTGGGCTCCAACAGTAAATAAGACCATGTGCAGTTTACCACAACCATGAACTACAAAGATGTATCAGGAAATATTTTGAACATCAACACCTAAGCTTTCAGTTTCCCTCTGTCTAATTCCATGGCTACCTGAACTGAATTCATTCTCCATCCCCATCCCTTTCATGATAGTTTTTATCTCCTTGAATCAGCATGTTATAACATCTAAGAGAAATTTATCAAAACACTTTCTTCAAAATAGCTAACTGAAATATAAGAGTTGTAGAGGGTCAAGATTTTAAGATGAACGTGATGTACAGAGTAACTGTGCTACAAAATAAAAAGAAAATAAATGAGAACAATAAGAAAAGGAAGAAAAAAATGATAAGGAGAAGGAATATAACAGAGAGTAAAAGTAAGAAAGAGAGAAAAAAGAAGAAAGAAGGTGTAGGAAAGAGAAAGAGTCAGGAGAAGCATGAGAAATGGCAAAAAGGGGCACGAGCAGAGGGAAGACACCATGTTCAGAGGGAATGACAAGTGAACTGGTTTCTGACCAGGGCTCATGTCTAGAGTCACTGGCCTGCATTTGAGAACTCCACTCAGTTCTAACATCCACAGAATGACCACTCCTCATGCAAACTCTGATGACACTGATTACCAGCGCTGTCTTCTCCCGGGACCTGCTGGAGCTTTGGGAACTGCCTCTGTCAGCAGCTCTGGGACTGACAGAATCCCCATTAAATACTCATAAACTAGGATGGTGGTGTTTTTTTTAATTACTTTTTTTTAAATTTTATTTATTTTTTCCCCCAAAGCCCCAGTAGATAGTTGTATGTGATAGCTGCACATCCTTCTAGTTGCTGTATGTGGGACGTGGCCTCAGCATGGCTGGAGAAGCGGTGCGTCGGTTCGCGCCTGGGATCTGAACCAGGGCCGCCAGCAGCGGAGCGCGTGCACCTAACTGTTAAGCCACGGGGTCGGCCCACAATGGTTGTTTTGAAAGAGTAACCCAGTAAGAGCTCTCTCAAGGGTACATTTAATCCTGCCAACTCCTGCACTCACCCATCTGAAGAATTAAGAAACTAAACTTTTTTTTTTTAATTACTGTGAAGAAAAGTAAGAGAAAACTTTTCTGGCAAAATTTTAAATGTTCCATCTGCTTTGAAGTTACCTCACAAAATTCTGAGCATAATCTAAAATTCTGGGCTCCCCACAGTTCCAAACATGTTTCAGAAATGATCTCTTTATCATCACAACGTAAGCCTATGCCTTATAAAACAAAATAAACTTGGATGAGCTTTATCTTGTAGAGAGAAGGCAGCAAGAAAAAGAGTAGGATGTGCCTTTCTACTATGAAGGAAAATAAATAAAATCATCAAAATATACAAAATATGCCTCTAAAACTAAATGAAACGGTCTCTAAAGAGTTTTACATTTTAAGTAAAAATGCACCTATATGAAATTATACATCAGTTTGTCTAAAATCTATTCCACTTAATAGAAGAAGAATTCATTCAGTTTCATTTAAATAGCATGACTTATGATTAGCTGCATAATAAGTGGTAGATATTTTAATTCTGATATACCATGTACTTCCACCAATGAAGGTGGACTTAAACTTGTAATTTTCCTAAAAGGGGCCAACCAGATGTTTTGCTTATTTGATTATTTAATAGTATGGATCTGCTCCTCATTGCCAACGAAGGATGTCTACACACAGGCTTTAGCTTGCGTATGTAATGGGAAATGCAGACTGAGTTTACAAAAAGAAAAATTGAAAATGCAGCATTGTCTTTAGGAGATGTGGTCGATCTGTTCAAGACCATTTTCTCCCTTGGTCAAGTGAGAAACTGAGAGAGAATGTTGTCGGCCTCTTCCTTGGCCCCTTATAGAATTCTGCGTTACCTCAATTGAACGTGTCCTAAAGTGTTTGAACTAAACTTGGAAATGAGTTGATGATACTGTATTTGCATTACGCACACAGAATCTCTTTCATTAGGCACCATTTAAAACACTTTTTGGGACATTAGAGGCCAGAAAAGTTTTGCTTCTCTGAGAGACTGTTGCTTTTAATCTCATGGACAAGAGATGATAGAGAATTGTTCCCATTTCCCTTTCTACTTTAAACCTGAGGGATACATTTCCAACTACCTTTAAAAACTGCAGGTCCTTCTGAAACACATTTCAGTGCACTGGCTTACTTCAGCTTCATTTCATTGTTCCATCCTAAATTCCTTTCAGTTTGATCTATTTTCCTTTCTAATCCTTTTGTATACCTAGATATTTAAAAGCTGCTCAAATCTATATTGGAGAAAAGTTGGGTTACAGTTCTTTCAGACAGCATGTAAACCCAATTTTTAGGGTTTCTACACAAAAAGTTTCTGCCGTGTTTCTACCAGCTCTCCTTCTATATTTTTTCCTCCAGGATTTCCTCTGACAAAATTGCCTTTCTAAAAGCCAGTCCTCTGTTCATTCTCTTGGCCAGTCACATTTTCATAGAAAGATAAAGGACTGGATTTTCCAAAGATGCAACAAGAATGATCAAGTCCTGATCCACACCTAGATATGCTGTTCCTGTTCTCCAAGAATTTTAAAACTAAAGTTAATTATCTCTTTCATTTTATCTAAATCTATTAAGTAACCTTGGCACTGAGCCCCTAAACTGGTCCACAGGCTGCTTCAGGAGACACAAAACTCTCTCTCAAATGCTTGCATTCATGTGCTTAGTAGGTATTTTATTTATTTAGATCTTATGCCACAAAAGAGCTTCATTTATTCACTCAAATACTTAAGTATACACTATGTGCCCAAAGGTCTTGAAATGTTGGCAGTCTGCAAGGAAAACAGATAGATATGAACAGATAAATTACACTACAGAAATAATTTGAATGAAAGAGATATGAATAAACTGCCGTGGGACTCCAGGAAAAGAACCACCATGGGGGGTGGACAGGGTTTGTACCATCTAAGTAAAGGAAAATGAAGATAGAGAACATAAAAAGAAAACAAGGTAAATGAAAAGATTTTCTTCTTCTTAATGTTTCTGCCACCAACTTTTGGAGCACACTGCTTGCTGATGTCCTTTCTAGCCAATCTTATCCTTCAGCAGGCTTCTATAGACTTCAAAAATTCGATTGTACCAAGCTGGGTTTCTCCGTGGAGTCAATGCCAACTGTGTAGGGAGCCAGGAGGGGAGCAAAAGATTCACAGGACTCTGCAGGCCTTCTGCAGCTCACTGGTGGGGAGGGGCACCGAGTCTTCACCTTGGCCTCTGTCTCCAAGTTCACATAAAGGAGGGTCCGTTCCTTCCTTGATATATGAAGGTGGAGATAAGCATCTTTCTCAGACGGGATTATAGAAAAATTAAAGTGAGAACCATGAAAAAGACAGAAGAGGTAGCACCATGAATCTGAAGAAACTGGACATGTGAATTAGTAACCAGTAGGAAGAAGAGTTGAAGACAAAAAAAAGGCAAAAAGCAAGTTCTCAATTTTCAAAGATGGAAATGCAAATCTTTCTTCTTCAAAAAGAAAAAAGTCATTGAACTATTTCCTTTAAAATAAAATTGAAAGTGGTCACATGTTGCAAATAATGGTTTTAACCATGATGTCACTACACAATAACGTGTAGCCATCAGTTGTTAAGTGCACTGCAAATAGTTCATTACTTAATAATTATGTTATCAAAGTTTGCAATTGATATATATATTTTAGTAAATAGTAGACTGTGTGCAAAGTTGTCACTATATTATTGATAGTGTCACTCTTACAACTAAAACCATGACTAGGAGGGAAAAGATGGTGTGACCTCAGATTGCTAGAGTCACAGCAAGAAAAGTCAAGAACGTGCCATCAGGTCATTTGGACAAAATGATGCTATATGGCTGTTGGGTTTATAACAGATCTACTGGAGAAAAACAAGTCACTACATTAAATTATTTTCTACTTACCTCCATCACCCTCTCCAAGAACACATATTTTAAAATGAGACAATATATTACATGAAAAATTACTGGCTCTCTCATTTTGAAAACTACATCAAATAATGAAGAAAAAACTAGGTTACAAACATCCTGTTATCAATTCCAACTACCATCTTTTACCAAACTACAACTCTAATTATCACTAATTAACTCTCAATCTAGATCTCCTCCAGTATACAAAATCAATAACTTAAAATGTTTGATAACTTTTTTTAAATTACCCTAAAATTTTAGAGGATAGTATAAATATATCTCTTGGAAAAGTTGAGAAAGATAAAGACACTAGGAAAGGAAATGATGAAAATATTACCCTAATCAATGATGTAAAACACAAGATATGAACAACTGTTAAAAAGAATTCTCTATGAAATTGATCAATTCTACTATCTCTACATCTGGCTATTTCCTATCAGTAATTTGATGCATAAACAAATAGAATAGTGTATTTCATGGGATCAATTCTTCTAGTTGTGTGCTTTTCCTTTTAAAACTTCATATGCTTTTATGTGCTTGCTTTATTTTCAGGTGGTGTCACATTAGAACACCCTCATCTCTGAATATCTTTGCATTAAGGGACTCTACCTTGGCCCTTGATCAACTGTACTCAGAGTTATGATAAACTCAGAGACTTACATGGAACAATGTTTTCTACGTCTCATCTCCCATGAGTTGTTCATGTCAGGGAGTATAGTCCACCAAGTAATCACTAAGCAGTGTCTGAAAAGCATCGGATACTAAAAGGAGGACATGCAGGGCTGGGTGTGGGCCCCCATTCAGTGCCTCAGTGCAAAGAAGAAAGAGATAAATGCATCCCTCCAGAGACTGGGATAAAAACAGGAGATTATGAGCACGAGGCTCCCTCTGAAGGCCTTTAAGCAGGGACCTGGAATAAAACTGTTTACGCTGTGGAATATTGTTGGTTTTACAGGGAACTCATGAGGAAGATAGGACATGAAATAATGATAATTAAAATAACAGCAGCAAACACTTCTACTGAACCAGGCACTGCACTCTGAATGTTAATTCTGTGCTTGAACATACATGAACTCCCATAACCCTCAAAATATCCTGACGTAGTAGATGTTGTTCTTCTCACCATTTTATAGATGAAGAGACTGGGTACAGTGGCTGGAAAACTCAGCCAGGTTACAAAGCTGATACATGGCAGAGCCCAAGCTCAGTGCTCTTCTGTGATGCTCTTGGACTACAACTCCAAGTGAAGTCTCTAACGACTATCTTTCTCTCTATAATCCAATGGGGGAAAAATCAAAATTCTTAACTCTAACACCCATGCTACCATTTAGGAAATGTTAGTGAGGAAGAGATTTATGAATAGTAATAATGTCCTTCTATTTACTCTTCACTTATAGATCAGACATCAATATTCCTGATCAGTCCACCAAGAAGAAACTGGGACATTATTATGCCAAAAAGAAGAAAAAACAAGGAATAAAACAACCAAATTCCTTTAAACATCATTACACAAATGTGATTCTTAATTCCATATGACAAATATAAAGTGCTTTCCTGGTTTGGGGCTCAATATAAAGCTGATGTTAATATCATGTTATCTTCCCAGCCAATAACACAAAATATTTTAAGACAACAAAAGGGAGAAAGACAAAAAACAACCCAACAGAAAAATAAATATTACATCTGAACGCTGTACAATTTTTTAAAGATTACTTAAGTGTTAGATTTAGTAAAATTTGTATCTCTATCTTGCCTCTCCCAGTTATCTCTGAAGGTAAAGAAAAGGACTAAGAAAAGCACAACGAAGCCAGTTAGGGAAGCGAGTCAGCGGGAAGAGGTGAGGTGGCCGCCCCTCTGCAGACGACAGACAGAAACCTCCCCTGGGAGCCGTCTCAGGACTCACAAGATGTGGAGCTTTGACCTCGGGCAGTGGCTACAGCTAGACACCAGCAGCAGTGCTTCTCAGACTTCAGTCTACACGATAATAACTGGACAAGTCCAGTGTCCCTTCCCCGGAATTCTAACTCAGCAGCTTTGAAGTTGGGACACGAGAATTTTCCATTTAAGAAGCCTAAGAGTGATTTTCCTTGAGTTATTTGCAGATTATGACCAAAGGCATACCTTGAAGAGAAGCACAAACTCACTACCCAGTATGCACTGCACAGATACTTTGTGTCACACACTCTCAGAGCATTCCCTGCCCCAGGGGTCCCACCTGCTTCAGCATCCTAGGGCCTGTGTTCTTCATCAGGAGGTTCCGAGGGTGGCAAAGCAGACAGGACTCACCTGGGAAACTGCCCTTCTGTGTAATTCAGTGAGTGCGTGGGCTGCCTGCAGCCCAGGTGTAAAGTGGGTCTTGCTATATTTAAAAATAAATTTCTTTTTAATTTTATTGAGGTCATATGGCTTATAACTGTGTAAATTTCAGGCGTACATTACTATATTTCAGTTCTGTATAGACTGGATCATGTTCACCACCAATAGTCTTGTTTTCATCTGTCACCATACATATGTGCCCCTTTACACCTTTCCCTCTTTCCCTCTGGTAACTACAATCTGTACTCCTTATCTATGTGTTTGTTTATTTTCCAAATATGAGTGAACTCAATCAGTATTTTTCTTTGTCTATCTGACTCTTTTCACTTAGTATAATACCGTCAATGTCCATCCATACTTTCACAAATGGCATGAGGTTGTCTTCTTTATGGCTGAGTAGTATTCCATGGTATATATGTATATATATCACATCTTTATTCATTCATCCATTGATAAGTACTTGAGTTGCTTCCCAGTGTTGGCTATTGTGAATAATGCTGTGAAGAACATAGGGGCGCATACATTTTTTGAATTACTGACTTCATATTCTTCGGATAAATATCCAGAGGTAGAATAGCTGGATCTTATGGTATTTTTATTTTTAATTTTTTGAGTAATCTCCATCCTTTTTTCCATTGTGGCTGCAGCAGTTTGTATTCCCACCAGCAATGTATGAGGGTTCCCTTTTCTCCACATCCTTTTCAACACTTATTATTTCTTGCCTTTTTAATTATAGCCATTCTGATGGGTGTGAGGTGATATCTCATTGTAGTTTTGATTTGCATTGCCCTAATAATTAGTGATGTTGAACATCTTTCATGTGCCTGTTGGCCATCTGTATAACTTCTTTGGAAAAATGTCTTTTCATATCTTCTGCTCATGTTTTGATCAGGTCGTTCATTTTTTTGTTGTGGAGTTGTGTTCATTATATATTTTGGAAATTAACCCCTTGTCAGATATATGATTTGCAAATATTTTCTCCCAGTTGTTAGGTTGTCTTTTCATTTTGTTGACAGTTTCCTTTGCTGTGCAGAAACTTTTTAGTCTGATGTAGTCCCACTTCTTTATTTTTCCTTTTGTTTCCCTTGCCTGACAAGAGACAAAGACAGACATTACATAAGGATAAAAGGGACATTTCACCAAGAAGACATAATACATTAATATACATGCACCTAACACAGGAGCAACAAACTATATAAAGCAACTATTATCAGACTTAAAGGGAAAAATTGACAGCAACACAATAATTGTAGGGGACTTCAACACCCCACCCACATCAATGGATTGATCATCCACACAGAAAGTCAACAAGGAAACAGTGGCCTTATATGAAACATCAGACCAGATGGTCTTAATAGATATATATAGAACATTTCATCCTAAAACAGCAGAATACACATTCTTCTCAAGTTCACATGGAACATTATCAAAGATAGAAATACGTTGGGAAACAAAGCAAGCCTCAATATTTCTAAGAAGACTGAAATCATATCACGCATTTTTCTGACCACAAGTGTATGAAACTAGAAATCAACTAGAAGAAAAAATTGGAAAAGTCGCAAATATTTGGACAGTAAACCACATGCTACTGAACAACTATTGGATCAATGAATAAGTCAAAGGAGAATTCAAAATATACCTAGAGACAAATGAAAATGAAAAACAACATATGAAAACATATGGGATGCAACAAAAGTAGTACTAAGAGTGAAATTTATAGCAATACAAGCCTACCTCAAGGAATGAGAAAAAGCCCAAATAAACAATCTAACACAGTATCTAAAAGAACTAGAAAAAGAAGAATAAACAAAGCCTAGAGTCAGTAGAAGGACAGAAATAAAAATCAGAGCAGAAATAGATGAAAGAGAGGCTAGAAAAAGAACAGAAAAGTTCAATGAAACTAAGAGCTGATTCTTTGAGACGATAAGTCTCTTTCTTTAGAGGTAGAGATGGCATGTGGGCCGAGATTATAAGATCAGCAAATCCAGACACTCAATCGGAGATGTCCCTGAACTTTAAGCATCTTTTAAGCAATTTCTTAGCATCTTTACTACATTCAAATATGCTGTCCCTTTAACATCTGTTTGAATACGTGTGGCAAAGTCAAAGGACAGCGTATACTAGGCACCACAGGATGATAATAGCTTCCCTGCCTTCAACAACAAAAGGTCCAGGAAACCGAGTTATCTTGGGTCCAAGTTGGGAAGTGTTTTGGAGAAATATAGTGAAAAAGTAAATAAACCAGACAAGAATAAAAGAATTGGACAGGGATCTGCTGGCAAAGAAAACTTTTCCCAGCTACAGACCAATAGAATCTGGACAGAATGAGAAGGCTCACAACTACACGTGGCACCAGGGAATAAAGTGGAAATCTCACAAAGGAGGCCACTTTGAGGCCTATAAACACCTTGCAAAGCTACTCATTAGGGTTTCAGAACAACAACATGTTTAGGGTGTGTGTGTTCAATATCCGCACGTCCCGGGTTCTCCTCATGATATCTGCCTTACCTATATGTATATTTCCCTAAACCTTTGTGGATTATAAAGCAAAGTGAGGAGAGTAAGAGTGTGGCAGAGGTAAAGAGCAAATTAAAAGCAAAAAACATACTGTAGTCATCATGTTGAGACTATAAAGTAAACTGAATTAACTGATGGACAGGAGATGCTCTTTCTGTAATTTTTTTTAATAAATTAAGAAATTCATAAAATATTCTTCAGCATTGACGGTAATATACAACGCATAGATGAGTTAGTTCAAGCTTTACCTTCAGGGACAGTCATTGACCCTAATAGAGAATTCAGATTCCAGGGGTCAGCTAGTCTTGTATCAGAAAGTGTCACATTTCAGACCTGGCTGTGCGTTTCAGCTATTCACGTCTCTTTAAGCTGTTTAGTCATATCTAGGGCCGGCCCCATGGCTTAGCGGTTGGGTGCACGCGCTCCGCTGCTGGCGGCCCGGGTTCGGATCCCGGGCGCGCACCGACGCGCCACTTCTCTGGCCATGCTGAGGCCGTGTCCCACATGCAGCAGCTGGAAGGATGTGCAACTGTGACATACAGTTATCTACTGGGGTTTTGGAGGGGAAAAAATAAATAAATAAAATCTTTAAGCTAGTCATATCTTGATAAGCACCACAGGCTTTGCTACTTAGCTTACTGAATATCAGAAATAGCTTTTCATTGGTGAAATGAGTGGTTCGTTTAATTAGCATGAATTTAGAAATGAGCTCTCATTGGTGAAACTGAAGGGATTCTGTATATGTGGATTGGCCAAAACATCAGAGAATATCCTCATACTTAGAGGAAGAAGGTAAGAGTCGGGCAAGCGAGGATGTCAGGTGTGATGTCCTGACAGTGCTGCGCCAGCTGCTGGTTTAGGAAAATGTCTCCCTGCCTGTTGCCAGCCATTAGGCACAAGATCTTGCCTCCTTCATATCTGTATCATGTGAACCTTTCATGGAAGGTGTAGCCGGGCATCTATCCGGGTAGCAAGCTGCACATCACCTGATGAATGGACTCTTGCCTAGAGCGCTTCATCATCCTAATACAATGCCACTCAGTCTTGGACATCTCTGCCTCCATGTAAAACAGGCGGCACCAACAGCCAAAGAGATAAATGGTTTCACTTAGGATTCCATGTTCACCCCAATACAATGTATGCTATAAGCACTCTATACAACCCCATGTAAACTATATATATATGGAAAGTTCAGTTGGTCCTCCAGGCTTTCAGACACGTCCCAGGGCTCTCACACATTACAGTGCCGTGATGTAATCTCAAAACCTCTCCTTCACCTCATGGCTCCAGTAGCAGAAAATAAGGAAAACACAATTTCTTTCATGGCTTTTTAGTGTCTACAGATGCCATCTCTTCAACCAGACTATCACTTATATTTTTCTACATGCCTCCCGTCCACCTCCCAAATTCGTCTCTCCCTGTTTCCTGAGTCAAGCTCCACTCCACTAGAAGGCCCTCCCTGGTCCTCCCCTCACAGAGTCTCATCAATCAGTAAAGTCACGTTGAAGCCCCAGCTCACCTGGACCCCTCTGGAATCAACACACAGACACGGCACACCTGCATCCCTCGTTTTGACAATAATGTTGTGCTGTCTGGAAGGGTAGGGGCTTAACACTTTCCTGAGTGTATCTTATCTTCCCTCAAATGCACTGAAAGTCTCTTCAGCATGAGAAGTGTGCACACTTGTCCTGTCAATCCCCCCACTCTTGACAATTTCATGATGACTGCATAACAGCCACTTAATGTCTATTGCATGAACACGCTTGTCAGGTAGAAAAAAAAATGAAATGGTTTGTCAATATGAGCAGCAGCTGTAGCTGGTAATCTAATTTTCCTCATTTGCTTAATAAGGTACCAAAAGATACCCACAAACTTTGTGGGTTTTATTTGAAAAACCAAGGTAGCAAGTTACCAATTATATCGAAATCTAATGGCAATTACAGAAGATAAAGAAAAATACATAGTAGATAAAAATCCTAGGATATCATCAATACCGGCGCCCGGACAGATCTCCTAACTTTACAAGGCCTCAGCGTTCTCATCAGGAAATCATGAATGATACCCGCCCTGGCCCTGTTCATAGGGCTGGTGTGAGGCAGGAGCAAACACTATACGGAAAGAGCTAAGACAATGACAGCTGTTATTCAGAAACAACACACCAGGAGTACCACTCATTTTGACATTTTAAAAATCTATGTTTAGGGCCAGCCCCGTGGCTTAGCGGTTAGGTGTGCGAGCTCCACTGTTGGTGGCCTGGGTTCGGATCCCGGGCGCAAACCGACGCACCGCTTCTCTGGCCATGCTGAGGCCGTGTCCCACATACAGCAACTAGAAGGATGTGCAACTATGATATACAACTATCTGTTGGGGTTTTGGGGGGGGGAAGGAGGAGGATTGGCAATAGATGTTAGCTCAGAGCCAGTGTTCCTCAGCAAAAAGAGGAGGATTACCATGGATGTTAGCTCAGGGCTGATCTTCCTCACAAAAAAACAGAAAGAAATGTAGTTATTTTCCAAGTAGGGTAATAAGCTTCTTGTCTACAGACACTATATCCTATAACCCCCGTTTTCCCCAGGATATTACATATTCTGTATACATAACAGACACACAATGAGTACTAAGGAACTGATAAATAAATGGCAAGCAATAGGATATATTGGAGTACATGAGGAAGCCATTTGGAGTAAAACTAATTTGGCCAGAGTTTGTTTTTACAAAGGGGCCTGTTGCCTGCATTGTGTATCTGCTTTCCCATGTCCCAAAGAGAAGAGAATATGCCCTTAAGATAAGGATGCCCTCATTGACAGAACCTTAAGGATGAGCATTTCTCCCTAAGCTAGGACTTGGTTGCTGCAGTCATCCTGTGACCACCCAGTTTGAGACAACAGACCTGACACCAGCCAAGCCCATCGAGACAGCAGACCTGCTCCCTGCTGTGTCCATCAATAGCTATTCTGGCAGGGCAGTCTGACAGGGTGATCTTGTCACTATAGTAAAAGGGACATTACAATCCTATGTGATACATGCTCTTTGACAGCATATAACCGCTCTGTACACCCCACTTCGTTGATGCCCTTCCTTCCTTAGGGAAGGAAGGCCCTGGCCATGGTCCTCAAAAGGCGGCTCATAATAAACTCACTCCAATTTTGATTTATACATTGATTATGGATTATTTACGTAGACGTTTGTTGGTGTAGTCATGGCAGGATTTCAGAGAAACCCACCAGAGACCACCTGGAATCTACACTGAACTGGCATTGGGTACCAATAGGGGCCCATTGTGCCCTCCAGATCACTGCATTCTTCAGGTGACCCCAATGAGTTCTCCTGAAACCTGGACCTCCTTATTGTAAGTCAACAGTTCAGAGTTTATTTGAGCTGTTTTCAAGGCTTAAGGCTAGGTGTCTTAAGGGGGTACTGGTACATTCCCTAGGTCAGAGGAACCTAGGGCGGAATTCCTAGGAACGAGAAACCCAGGGGGAATTTCCTTGACCAGGGGAGGCTAGGGGGCACTTTTGGAGTGAATGGGGGAGGCTGACCTTTTTAATTTGGCTTAAAATTGGGAAGAATTGTGTTTATAAGGTCTGAACAAAATTGCTTGATAGAGAAATGAGAGACTGAATCTGTTCAGCTCCGAAAAAAAGGGACATTGCTCCTCCCGGCCTTTTGGGCATTCTCAGACCTGAAGCTGTAAAACTGCTAGAAGAAAACATAGGGAAGAGGCTCCTCCACATTGGTCTTGGCAATGATTTTGTGGATATCCCACCAAAACTGCAAACAACAAAAGAAAAAATCAACAAATGGGACTACATCAAACTTAAAAGCTTCTGCCCAGCAAAAGAAACAACCAACAAAATCAAAAGGCTGGGAGAAAAGTTTTACAAACCATGTATCAGATAAAGAGTTAAATATCTAAATTTTATAAAAAATTTATACAACCCATAAAAAAATTTATAAAGAACTCATACAACCCAATAACAAAAAAGCAATCCAATTGAAAAATGGGCAAAGGACTAAGTAGACATTTGTCCCAAGAAGACATCCAAATGGCCAACACGTACATTATAAGGAGCTCAATGTCACTAATCATCAGGGAAATGCAAACCCAAAGCACAAAGAGCTATCACCTCACACCTGTAAGGGTGGTGATCATCAAAGTGACAAGAGATAATAAGTGTTGGCAAGGATGTGAAGAAAAGGAAACCCTTGTGTGCTGTTCATGGGGATTTAAACTGGTGCAGCCACTATGGAAAAGACAGTGGAGGTTCCTGAAAAAATTAAAAATAGATACACTTCACTGTATTTATCCGAAGAAAATGAAAACACTAACTTGAAAAGATATATGCACCCCTGTGATTATTACAGAATTATTTATAATAGCTAAGATATGGAAACAACCTAAATGTCCATCAATAGATGAATGGATAAAGAAAACGTGGTATGGGCTGGCCTGGTGACATAGTGGTTAAGTGTGTGTGCTCTGCTGTGGCAGCCCGGGGTTCAGATCCCTGGTGCGCACTGCCTCACCGCTTCTCAGGCCATGTTGTGTTGCAGTCCCATATAAAGCGGAGGAAGGTGGGCACGGATGTTAGCACAGGGCCAGTCTTCCTCAGCAAAAAGAGGAGGATTGGCACATGTTAGCTCAGGGCTGATCTTCCTCACAAAAAAAAAGGAAAGAAAATGGGGTATATACTTACAATGGAATATTATTCAGCCATAAAAATGAAAAAATCTTGCCATTTGCAATGTCATGGATGGACCTTGAGGTCATTATAGTAAGTGATATAACTGAGACAGAGAAAGACAAATACCATTTGATCTCAGTTATACATACAATCTGGCTGTGCAGTTTCTCACCAAATTGCCACTGGCAGGCCGAGTCAAGTACCGATTTTCTTTAGTGAATCCAAGGGAATGCCTCTCAGAAAAGGCTTTTAACTGCAGTGTGTCTTGGAATTTATGTGTGAGACAGTCTTAATTCCTAGAGCTGAGAGAGGTTCTGCACGGTCTCAGATCCAGAAATGGAAGACAGAGATAGTTTGGCTCAGCTCTAGGGACAAGACTCTAAGGGCTCTGCAGTTTCTTGCCAAACTGCCACTGGCGGGCCGAGTTGAGAACTGGCTTTCTTTAGTGAGTCCAAGGGAATGACTCTCAGAAAAGGCTTGTAACTGCAGTGTGTCTGGGAAGTTATGTGTGAGAGAGCCTTAATTCCTAGAGCCGAGGGAGGTTCAGGTCAGTCTCCATTTTAGGAATGGAAGACAGGGAGAGTTTGGCTCAGCTCTAGGACCAAGCCTGTAAGGGCTCTGCAGTCTTCCTGCCAAACTGCCACTGCCAGGCTGAGTGGAAAATGGGCGTTCTTTAATGAATCCGAGGGCATGCCTCTCAGAAAAGGCTTGTAACTGCAGTGTTAGTGGTGGTTGTGTGCCTTGGCAGTTCTGGTGAATGGCTGAAATTCAGTGTTCAGATTATTCAATGTTATGATTTGGGATGTTCAAACAGAAACGGAGCCCCCTGTTCTGTGCCCAGATGGGAATTTATAGAGATATCATGAAGAGAAGTTCAAATTCAGATACAAAATTCAGTTGATTTTCTATATACCAACAAATAATTGGAATATGAAACAATACCGTTAACAACAAACACACATACACAAAGAAATCCTCAAGTGTAAATCCAATAAAATATTTACAGATATCTGTGGAAAAAAATATGAGACACTCTTAAAAACAATAAAGGAAAAATAAATCGATTGAGATATATTCCTTGCTCATGATCAAAAGTCACAATATTATTAAGATGTCAATTCATCTTAAATTGATCTAAAGATCCAGTGCAATTCCAATAAAAATCTCACCAAGCTATTTTGTAGATATTGAAGAACTCATTTGAAACCTTGAGTGGTCTAGACAACCCTGATGAAGAACAAATTGATGAACTCACACTTCTCAATGTCAAGATTAATTACAAAGTCAAGAGACTGTGATATTTTACAATACTACAATAATCAAGAGACCGTGATTTTTTTTTATAATTTTATTTATTTATTGTTTTCCCCCAAAGAACCAGTAGATAGTTGAATGTCATAGCTGCACATCTTTCTAGTTGCTGTATGTGGGATTCAGCCTCAGCATGGCCGGAGAAGCCATGCATCGGTGCACGCCCGGGATCCAAACTGTGATATTTTAAAATGAATGGGGCTGGCCCCATGGCTTGGCGGTTGGGTACGCGCGTTCCGCTGCTGGCGGCCCGGGTTCGGATCCCAGGCGTGCACCGAAGCACTGCTTCTCTGGCCATGCTGGGGCGGCGTCCCACGTGCAGCAGCTGGAAGGATGTGCAGCTGTGACATACAACTATCTACTGGGGCTTTGGGGGAAAAATAAACAAATAAAAATTAAAAAATAAATAAAAAATAAAATGAATAGACATAGAGGTAAATGAAAAAGCACGGAAAGTCCACACACAGACCTCTGCAAATACAGACAACTTGATCTTGGTCAAGACAATAAATGCACTCCAACATAAAAAATAATAGTCTTTTAGGTCTTTAGTCATCATCAACCATGGTGATGATAAAAAAGGACGACCCTATGGAAATAAATGAACCAAGACACCAACTTTGCACCTTAGACATATATTTTCTCAAAATCACACATCAACTTAAATATAAAATGTAAAACTGTAAAAATCATACTGGGAAACAGGAGAAAATCTTCATGATATACAGTTTGATGATTAGTTTTCATATACAACACAAAAAGCACAATCCATGAGGAAAATAATTGATCATGTGGACTTGGTTAAATTTAAACTGTCCAATCTGGGAAAGGCGGCATTCACAGAGTGGAAATACAAACTCCTGACTAGGATAATACATTTGTAAAACACATATCTGCAGAAAGACCTGTATGCAAAATATTCAAAGAACCAATCAAATGCTGCAACAAGAAAACAAACTCCCGAAATTAAAATAAATAGACCAAAATGTGAATAGACAAGTTACCAAAAATATATATATACATGGCAAATAAGCAAATAAAAATTGCTCAACAACAAGGAATTATTGGAAAATAAAATCTATTGTGCATTAAGAAAAAGCAAATTAAAACACCAATGAGATACTCTACTCTTCTAGTAGAATAGCTAAAAAACAAAAACTGACAATACCAATTACTGGTGAGGGGTTAGGACAATAAGAAATCTCATTCACTGCTGATGGGAATACACACAATACAACCTCTTAAGAAGACATCTTGCTAATTCTTGTGAAGCTAAATATAGTGTCACTATATGGTGCACCAATTGTGCACCAGTGTATTTCTCCAACTACTGTGAAAATATACATCCACACACAGAACCCTAAGAACATCTAAAAAGCAGCTTTATTCACAGTGGCCAAAACCTAGAAGGAACCAATATGTCCTTTAACAAGTGAATGACACCCAAGCGTGGGACACTGAGTGAAGACACTTGAGGCACACATGGGCTACAGGCACAGGGTAAGGAAACACACGAGTTCAGACAAGGGCTAGAGGAACAGTAGATGAAAACACTGGTTGTCTAGATAGGCTGGAGGCACAGAGAATGTAGACAAACACGAGCTGGCATGGGCTGAAGCACAGCGGACAGGCACACTCAGGGGTGGAAAGGGATGCAGACACATGGAGTGAGAGAGACATGTGAGGTCTGGTATAAAATGTGGGCACAGGAGATAGAAACACTCGAGGAAATGTGTGCGCTGCAGGTACATGAGAGAATTACATTAGTTGTCTGACATGGGTTTTAGAGAGAGGGGATGGAAACTCATATGGGTTGGCAAGGGCTACAGGAACAAGGAATGGAGAATTTTGAGAGGTGGTATGGACAGAGGGGAGAGAAAATCTTGACAAAACAAAAGGGCAGACATGGGCTGCAGTCATATGAGATGGTGACATTCGACACAAGATATGAGCTTCAGGTAGAGGGACGGAGACACACAAAGGCTGGCATGGTTGCAGACCATGGGCTGGAGACCTTATGGGGCAGACATGGCTTGCAGCACAGAGTTTAGTAATACACTAGGGAAAACAAAAGATACGAGCTACATCTGTGTGTAGCCTTAAATGAATGTATGAGTATGGAAGAAAGACAGGAAATCCACAATCTCAGCTTCTGTCCCAAGAATTAAAAGAGAATAACACTGGAAAAAATACAGATAGGAAACAATAATAAAGACAAGAATCAATGAAATAGAAAAATACTAAAGAAATAAATCAGGCTAAAAGTAGTTATTTTTAAAATATTAATAATGTTAATAAACCACTAGCAACACTGATTAAGGAAAAGAAAAAGAAGTGAAACACAAATGACCAGTATCAGAAATCAAATAAGAAGTATTGTCTACAGAGTGCTTAGATCTTAATGAGATACACCATTTTGTGAAATACTTAGCACTACGAATTAGACAGCAAAGGTCAAAATTCACTTTATAAAAAACCCATATACTGAAACTGACACACAAAAAAACATAAAATAGGAAAACTGACATATCTACTAAATAAATTGAATTGTTAGAACGTCAAGCCAACTAACCAACAAGAACAACAAACACTTTCCACAAGCAAAACTCTAGGTCTGGGATCATTAACTATTCCAGACAGTAGAGGGAGGGAGGAAGGAAAGGTTCAGATTCCAGATTAGACTGAACACAAAAGTAGTATAGATTTTATTCACACTGAGTACAGTACAAAGATGATTCTTTACCACACAGGACCTCTGAAGTCACCTTTCCACTATACTACCCAATAAATTGAACCTAGAGAAGAACTGGAGAAAAAAAGCACAACACTTAATAAATATTTTTAATACAGTAAAGAAACTGAGGTTATCTAAACAGAAGAGGAAAAGGTTAATAGGTGACAATTACCATCTTCAATGTATGAGGAAGTCCAGAGAAGGCTAACTTTAAAAAGTGGATATAAAGTGAAAATTATTTAAATAACATGAAAAAAATTTTATCATATGGCAAAGTAATATAGCAGACAATCAACCAATCAATAAAAAACCAATTAATTAATGTATATCATTGATTAGTGATATCAGAACTGATTTCTGGAGGTTGTGGAGTTTTAGCATGCCAATGAGATCAAGAAAATAAGTATTTTAATTATTGTTATTGATTATAAAAATCAGAAGAAAACAAACTTCTTTGTCCAAAGACATTTCTGCAAGTGAAATTGTCTAAAAAACTGACAGCTTGCCTCCTCTTTTAACCACTAAACCATAAGAAATGTAATACCGTGGGCAAACACTTGAGCACTGTCACCTGCACAAGTCCCCAGCGCTGTCACCCCATCAAGGCCACAGATCAGGGTGAGGAGTTGGCGGAGGGGAGACGGCTTCACACTCAGCGTCTTTCCTTCCTGGGTCAGAACTCGGTCCCAGCTGCTCGCTGTCTAGTCTTCTGGGGATGCAGAGAATTCTTCTGGGGACACGACACACTTCAGGTGTTAAGAATGTCATCATTCTTTTTTAAACAAATGTTAGATCATGTGACGCACTTCTCAGGACAGGAGGAGCCGCCTCAAGGGAAGGCAGATCTTCTCCAGGAGCTGACGGTCATCCAGGGAGAGCAGAGTCAAGGGCTGCAAAGCGCCAGCCAGCTCCTGCTCGCGTCTCATGGACACCTCGGTAACCACGCGCCCATGCCCAGGCTGTACCCCCCCCCAGCCGTTCTCATTGTAGCCTCAGAGGCCCGCGCATGCGCAGAACCGGCGCTCAGAGCGGCAGAGGGGCCGCGAGCTGGAGAGGTGCGTGACGCGTGCACTGGAGGCAGGGTCCCTGGTGCGGAGGTGGCGGCTGCGCTGGTTTGTGTGTGGGGATTGGCAGTTTCTGGATCCTTCCTCCAGGATTTTCAGCGCTGTGGAGCTCTCCTTTCTGCAGTGTGGAGGAGCGCTGGGCAGGAGGCGGCGCCGAGGTAGGCGGTGGGCGGTGGGCGGTGGGCAGCGGGCTCCGCGAGGAGATCTCCGCCGCTGATGGCGGGAGCGCGGTGGGGCGGGGGGTCGGCGGATGGGGACGGGGCTGCTGGCGGGCTGCCTCAGGCGGGGGAGCCAAACCTCTGTCCCTTGGAGGAGCAGAGGAGCGCCGCCTGGCCGGCGGGCCCCTTTGCCTTGGCAGGGCCCCACCTCGGCAGGGCCTCCTGCCCACCCAGCAGAGGTGCAGGGGGCGGCAGGGAGTCGCCTGCCCTCTGTGCGAGCCCTTGAGTTCGCGCTCCCCCAGGACCCCGTCTAGGCCAGGTCGCGACATCCCGGGGTGAACGCTTTCCTTCAGAAGACAGCCAGTGGTCAGCGCTCCTCTGCCTGACTCCGCGCAGGCTATTGGGCTCCTCATTGCGTTCTTGAAACAAATAAGCGTTCCTGCTTCCTTGGGACCACCTTTATAGAAAAGCCTAATCCCATTAATGGTTTCTGATAATTGACTCTATATTTGCAAGGCGAACTTTGAAGCCTGTGAATTGTTGTAAACTGCATTTAATGAAAGGAGCTTCAAACAATCCTTGGTGAAAATTATGTAACTTCCTAATAATAACTCACCTTTGGTTAAGATAGATTGATG
This sequence comes from Diceros bicornis minor, assembly GCF_020826845.1. Classification (NCBI taxonomy): domain Eukaryota; kingdom Metazoa; phylum Chordata; class Mammalia; order Perissodactyla; family Rhinocerotidae; genus Diceros; species Diceros bicornis. The sequence continues at coordinate 1,447,519 of NC_080763.1, read as the reverse complement.
ACTGATCAATTGATGATTGACATAATGTGTATGGAATTTAGGTTTCAGTGGAAAGGTTTTTCTTGGCAGTTGGTGCTAAAATTAAAATCGGATAAGGAGGAGGTTTTTAGAAGTAGTATGTAGTGTGTGTTTTGTCTCCGTACTCATTTAGAATCGTAAGAATTTAGATTTGGAAAGCCCATAGAACAAGAATTTTGAAATTTTGATTTGACTGACATGGTGAAAGGTCAAAAGGCCAAATACAGTAGGATTTCATTTATATGATATTCTAGAAAAGATAAACCATAAAGAAAGACAACAGATCGTTAGTTGCCATTAGTTTTAATATTTAGTTAATTATTTAATTTAATAGTTTAATCATTAGTTTTAATATTTCTGATTAAAAAAATACATTTTAATGATAACATCCTAATTATGCTTTTGGATGATTACAGAAGTTAATAACCTATTAAATTCTGCAGTAGGAACAAATAACTTGTTATTGGTGTCTTTGAAGTGTAAGTATTGGTGGTACTGAAATTTTTAACTAAGCTTTTTGGATTCTGAACTACTGGTTTTTTTACTAGATCATGTTGGACGTGGCATATTACAAGTTTCAAAAGGCTCTTTAAATTATTGTAGCAGGCTGAAGCTATTAAATTGTAATGTAAGAACTTTATAGATGAAACAGGCAAAATACAAAAAGCCCTTCATCATTTTATCTTTGTTAAAAAATCAAGTAAATCTTATCATATACATGAATGACTTTTGGCTAGACAGACCTGAACTTGACAAGATGGACTCAGTAGTATGGGGAACTTGTTTTGGAATTTTAAAATAGGAGAAGACATATTAGTTTTAGCTGAGGGTGACCCAAGTCAATGTGGTGGGTTTAGCTGCTTATATGCTCTTGCTGAGTTACGATCTTGATTATAAAGCTGGTCATAGACACACCAAGAAATTTGGACCATTTTATGTATCAACATACTAAGAAGTCCTATTTCTCTGATAGTTTCTGATTTCAGGGTATCTGGGAAGAACAGTTTCTCAACATAGGTACTTTGGAATATAATTTTTGATAGTTGGCTTATTGAATCATAGAATCGTGGAGATGGAAATAATTTTAGTGGTTGTAGAGCCTAAACTCTTCATTTTCCAGGAAATGGAAAGTGAGGTTTCTTGAGTTAAGTCATCCATAGTCTGACTGCTACTTAGTGACAGAGTTGGAAGTAAATGCTCGGATGCTTGTCTCCAGATTCTTAGTACAGTGCTCTCTGTGCTGTATACATACTATTAAGGAGACAAACTAATGAGTTGCCTTCTCAGATCATATATGTAGCCAGCAGGGTTGATTCTTTCCCATATGTATTTTTTCCTTTCTTTTTAAAATAACTACTAATTACAATTAATTCATTCTCCTACCATGTCTAATGACTATCCTTATGTGTGTCTCCTTGAGCACACATGGATTCCCTAGAATGGACACCTGCCTGTGAGTGGATTGCTGGGCCAAAGGCTGATGTGCATCGGCAACTTGACGAGCTGCAGCCAAATCATCCTCTGAAGTTTTAACAATTTCCATTCCCACCAACAGTGTATGGGTCATCCTTGCCCTGGGAATTGTCAGATTGGCATTGTCAGATTTTTAAAGGTTTGCCAATCTGATGGGTGAGCAATGATGTATTTGTTTTCCTCTTGTTACAACTGTTTTGACAAATGCAGAGAGCTGTGCCACTACCACATTCAATATACAGAACAGTTCCAGCACCCAGAACTCCCTTCAGCTGCTCTTTTGTAGTCAACTCTTCCCCCACCCTTAACCCCTGGAGACTAACGATCTGCTGTCTTTCCCTATGGTTTGTCCTTTCTAGAATATCATATAAATGGAATTCTACAGCATTTGGCCTTTTGAGTCTGGATTCTTTCATGTAGCACAATACATTCATTTTAGTGTTCATCCATGTTGTTGCCTGTATCAGCACTTCCTTCTGTTTTATTGCTGAATGTAGTATCCATTGTATGAATGTACCACAGTTTATCCATCCACCAGTTGAAGGACATTTGAGTTATTTTCAGTTTTGTCTTTTTTGACTATGAATAAAGCTGCTATAAATCTTTGCAAACAAGTTTTTGTGTGAACATAAGTCTTCTTCTCTTGGGTAAGCACTTAAAAGTGGAATTGCTGGGTCACATGGTATGTGTATGTTTAACTTTATTTTAAAAACTGTTTGTGTAGCAAAGTCATGGCCCACAAATGTGTCTTAATCCCTGGAACATAGGAATATATTAGTTTACTTGGCAAAGGTGAATTAAATTTGCAGATGGAAGTAAGGTTGCTAATCAACTGACTTCAAAATAGGGCGATTATCCTGGATTATCTAGGTGGGCCGAGTGCATCACAAAGGCCCTTAAAAGGGAAAGAGAAGCAGCAGAGTAGAAAAAGATGCAACAAGGGAAGCAGGGCCAGAGAGATGCAGAGTTTCTGGTTTTGAGGGTGGAGGAGGGGGGCCACAGCCTAAGGAATGTGGTTGTCTCTAGAAGCTTGAAAAGGCTAGGAAATGGATTAACCTTTAGAGTCCCCCAAAAAGAACCCAGCTCTGCCAACACCTTGATTATAGTCCAAGGAGACCCGTGTCAGACTGTTAACCTACAGAACTGTAAAACAATAAATCTGAGTTGTTTTTAAGCCATGAAATTTGTGCTAATTGGTTACAGCAGCATAACAAACTCCACTTTAAAACTGTTTTCCAAAGAGGCTGAACCACTTTGTGTTCCCACCAGCAATGTAGGAGTGTTCCAGTTACTTTCCATCCTCATTAACACTTGGTATGGTCAACCTCTTTAATTCTAGTCATTCTAATAGGTACGTAGCAGTATGTCAATGTGGTTTTTATGTGCATTTTTCTCATGATTAATGACATTGAGCATCTTTTCATGTGCTTATTTGCCATCTGCGTATCGTCTTTAGTGAAGTCTCCAAATCTGTGCCCATTTTAAACTTGGATTTTCTTATTGCTGAGTTTTGAGAGTTCTTTATAGTCCTGTCAGATATGTGATTGGCAAAAGTCTTCTTCCAGTCTGTGGCGTGCCTTCTCCATCCTCTCACCAGTGTCTTTGGAAGGTCTGTGTAATGTAACTCGAGAGGCTCCACATGAACTTGTCTTCCTTCCTTGGGAAACAGAGTGAGGTTGGAGCACCTGAGTCCAATCAGACGTTGATCAGAGTTGGGGCTGGGTCTCACTTTTAGTAAACCCAGCCCTTCTGCTTTCCCCGTTCCAGTTTGCTGTGCTCCTCTCCCCCGCACAAGGGTCTGGTTCTAAGTCTGGTAGATCTCTCTCTCTTCAGGTTTGGGAGCCCACAGAAAATTCAGCTACTCCCTTCAGATATCTCAGCGCAGCTCTGCAGCCTCCTACCTTACATCGCTTCACAATATGGCACATTCCCTGAAGGTCAGACTAGCAGTATGTTGGACTTAGGCCACTTCCACCACTTCTGGACGTTTCACTTTGTTTTGTGGAAGCTTTTGGCCTAGTTCCTCAGATTCCTGTGTGGAACCAAAACTTAGCACATGTGCTGTGAGAAAGAGTAGTTGTGTGTTTGCAAGCCCTCAGGTTTCCTCTGCCACACCAGTCCTGCAGAATCACTACAAGTTTGGCTAGTTTCTCTTTTCCCTAGCCGAAGCTCTGACTGAGCAAGCCAGATCCTCGGCAACCAGCTAGAATCAGAAAACGCCTCCAGGGGAAAGAAAGATAAATATCCTTGCTCACATAAAAGACTTTTTCTTCTTTCTGGAATTTTAGTTGGTTGATTCTGAAGTTGTCTGATGCTCTAAAAATATATTCATAATTTATCTGCCTGTGTCCAGTTTTGCAGCAAGTGTGCTTTCCTGTCCTAGTCTCCTCTAAAACAGAAGTTCTCTTGTCATTAGTTTTTAACTCCATCTGTTATACATTGTCAATATTATTATTGTTTGGTAAAGTCATGCTTTCAATGATTTATTCAGATGTTACCCTTTTTTATCCTCAAGATCCATTTTTACCTCTTAGCAAGTTCTTCTATCAGTTTCTTTCTTCTTAAAGAAGAAAGTTTTCACTTTTTAAGTTTTTTTCCTTGAGGAAGATTAGCCCTGGGCTAACATCTGTGCCAGTCTTCCTCTATTTTGTATGTGGGTCACCACCATGGCATGGCTGATGAGTGTTGTAGATCCACTCTTGGGATCCAAACCCACGAACACAGGCCTTGGAAACGGAGCGTGCTGAACTTAAACCACTACACCAGGTGGCTGGCCCCCTTAAAGTATATTCTTTAGAAGATCCTTAATGAGCATTTGTTGGTGGTAATACCCTTAGTAAATGTTTGCATAAAAATATCTTTAAGTCACCCTAGTTCTTGAGGTATGGTTTGATTGGATATACACTGAAAGTTCTTTTCTCTCTGTACCTGGAAGATTTATTCCAACTCTCTTTTGCCTTCCATTGTTAAGAAATGTATCATAGGTCTAAATGTAAGTCTCTGTAAGTGTTCTGTTCCTCTGTGGAGCTTCGAATATCTTCTTTTGTATTTAGTGTTCTTTGGTTTCCCTGGATGGATCTGGCTCTAGATTTTTTTTTTTTTTTAGTTGTGCTTGAGATGTATTCAGCTGCCTGAATCTAGAGTAGGAGTCTTTTATCAATTCTGTAAATTACTGTTATTATGTCTGAATATTCCTTTAAATCATATATATATTTATATTATTTAATTCAAATATATATAAACATACTTATACATATTCATTATATATTCATTAAATATATATTTATATTATTTAACTCAATATATTATTCAGTCTAGTGATTTGTATTATTCAAAAAATATACATATATTATTTATATATGTAGATTCCTGTACTTACTGTTTGTACTGGGAGAAACACAGAAGAGATAGAAACAGACTGGATTAGTCTTGTCTGAACTCCTATCACGTAGGACTTGAATCATTCAACAAATGAGCCATTAATGGCGGCTATACCACTGGGATCACTTCTCCTTCCTTACCATCGCCTCCCCTCTGTGCTCCCACTCTAGTTCCAGGGCAAGTTACCTGTGGCTCCTGAGTGCTGCTCCTTGGCCTGGAAGGGCCTTCCTTCACCCCATCCACCCTGTGAGCTCACCTTACCCTTCAAGACTCGACTCCAGTGATGCCTCCTTGGGAAGCCCTCCCTGACGTTCTATCTCCCCAGACCTGCTCTAGGCCACCACCCTGCCTCCTGCCCACGTCCATCACTGCCTGGCACCTTGCTGGGCCCCCTTGTCTGGACTTCATGTCCAGCCCAGCCCCTCAGGAGGGGAGGAAATGCTTAGGCTCAGGGCAGTGGAGCAGATTCCTGGACTGTGGTGACACTGCCCACCCCAGGAGAGGTCATTCTTTGGGCCTCTTCCAGCTTGGGCCCAATGCAGCTCAGGGGGAACCAGGACACAGGGAGGCTGGCTCTGGGCTCAGCAGATCACAGGGTGGGCCTAGGGAAAAGGCACAGGGGGCCACACAGAGGGGCTTGGGGCAAAACTCCAAGTCGACGATACCCTTGCTAAGGGCAGCAGGGGCCAAAGGCAGCTGCGCAGGCCGCAGGACGTGCTGGCGAGCCATTCATCTGCTCAGAGAGTCCCAGGGCTGGATAGAAGGAACTCAGGAGGCCCATCTGAGGTGGAGGTCACCTCGGGGGCATGCAAGCAGAAGCTGAGGGTCCCACAGCAAGTGGAATCTGAAGAGGTGACCCTCAAACTCCTTGCGGCTCTAACGTCTCCGAGTTGGAAGTCAGTCCCCTCAGTCACAGCCTCTAGCTGCCCCCTCACAAAGCTGTGCCTCTCAAACACAGCTCCCAAGGAGAGTGGAGGCTGAGGGTGAAGGCAACCTCCTACCCCTGAGAACCGTTGTGATCACAGCCTCCCGCAAGGGGCCAAGGATGATGAGCAAGGGACAGAGGGACTGACCCACATGACTTCCCCTCGGATGCTGAACATGCTTGTGATTCACCAGGCCAATCAGTATCTGTCCCCATCCTCCACTCCTCTCTCCCCAAAAGGACATGTCAGTGTTTACTATGACATCCACAGACACATCAAGGGCATCTGGGAAGAATCATGTGTACATCTGGAGAGAAGGGCACTGTGAAAACCAGTAATATCTGCATCCATGTGTGCAGATACTGACATCCACATACACCTGTCACATTCCTCCAGCAGCCCTGGAATACTCTGCAATCACACTGGCAGATTTTGGCACATGGTAGCCAAACCAACTTGTGGTGTCCCCAAGTGCCACCACTGCTGGGGCCTACCATGAAGGTGAGAGGAGGCAGGGTGCCATGCCCCATCTCACAAAAGTCTGGCTGGTGTCCAGGAGGGTCTCACAGCCTTCGACAATCATGTCCCCCATGGCTATGTTTTCCTGGATGCTCTGTGTTTCATTTACTTCATTGTGCATTATCCTGTGGAGAGAGAAAATGTCAGAGACAGGCTGCCCCCACCTCTCAGCGAGAAGGTAATGCCAGGCCTCTGGCCAGACCTAGGAAGAAAGCCTAGGATTCTCAGGTGGATCCTGTGTTCACAAAGGGGGAGAGAGCATGCATATTGAATGCCCGCTCTGCAGGGCACTCTAGGGGCATGATCTCCCATCATCCTTTTGATAGCCCAAGGAGACAGGTGTTGGAAATGTAAATAGAGATTAATAGCTAGAAAGCAGGTCTGATTTAAAAGTGTGAACCACGTGGAACAGAGATGGCAAAACTGGGAGGACAGGAGTACTGGAAACAACCTTTCTTCATTACTCTGATCTCCACACCACTACTGGGCTTATCTCCATCCATAGAACTCCACCCACCCATCCTTCCTCAAGGCCTTTGCACTTAATGTCTCCACCCCTCCCCCAATGCACTTTATACAGTTGCTTCCTTAATGTTTGGGCCCTGGAATGACTTAGTTTTGGAGCACCTGGCAATCCAGCTGGCTCACGGAAAGACTGACTCCATTAGGCTCCAGCATGTCTTGGGGGGAGCAAGACACACCTTGCCCCTTAATCTAGAAAGAAGGACAACTCTCTTATTTGTCCTGTTCTGACTGCCGCAACACCCCTCCTCCAGGAGGTGGCGCCATTTAACTGCTTTTTAAAAATAGCATTGGCGGTGGGGCCGGCCCCGTGGCTTAGGGGTTAAGTATGCAAGCTCCGCTACCGGTGGCCCGGGTTTGGATCGCCGGTGCTCACCAACGCACCGCTTCTCCAGCCATGCTGGGGACGCGTCCCACATACAGCAACTAGAAGGATGTGCAACTATGACACACAACTATCTACTGGGGCTTTGGGGAAAAAAAGGAGGAGGATTGTCAATAGATGATAGCTCAGAGCCGGTCTTCCTCAGCAAAAGAAAAAAAGGATTACCATGGATGTTAGCTCAGGGCTGATCTTCCTTACCAAAAAAAAAAAAAATAGCAGTGGTGGGAAAAGAAGCCTGTGAGTTACCAACTTTGCTAAGAGCCTTGGTGGGTTTTCAGGAGTCTTAGGAGGTTAGTAATCATGTGGGGAGGAGCTTCTGGAGAAATTACCCCACCTACTCCAAGAAAAGCACAAAACCTCTTATTTGTCTGCTGATGCCTCAAATTCTACAACCACGACCAGATCACCAAGAGGGCTGGTTAATGTGTGTGGTAGTAGACACTGTCCAGTTTAACCCTCCCAGCAATGAGAGATGACACTGGTCGAGCTGCATCTCTAATTAATGAACTCAGCGTGATGAGCAAATTACTGGGCCCCTCCGACCCTCAGTTTGCTCACCTGTAGAAGGTCGGAGTGAGGATGGAAGAGAATGCATTTCACTTGCTGACCTCAGGCCCAGCACATGGCAGGCGCTTGAGTAAAGGGCCGTGATCGCTGTTGCTAGTATCACTGGTTGCAAAGGTGTTATTATAAAACTATTATTATCCGTTGTTTTCTGGTTATCAGACTGGGACATGGAGATGGGGTCTCTTCCTTAGGAGCCTCAGTCTGTCTCTCCCAGCAATGCTCTTCTCAGCAGCCCAGGCCCTAGCCCTCTTCTGGAAGGGACGGGGCACAAGGAGGCACCTTTCAAGGATATGCTAGTTCCCTGGATAGGGATTCATATTTGGAGGTGAGCAAAAGTAAGCAGAACCATTTCTTTTGACGAGGGTGGGGATTTTGCTGAGGAGGGCTGTATTTGCTACAAACAAGGGGGCGATCCCAGAGTAGCAACACTAGTTTCACTGTTAGACAAGTGCCAGCTGCAGCTGCTCAGGACTCCTGCCAGCCCCAACTGGAGTTTGTACTGAGAGCCACACCGTCCAGGCAGCTGGGGAGGAGTTCCCAGGGCCACAGGCTCCCGGGGGAACTGGAAGTGACGACCTGGGTTACAGTGAGCCCAACAGATGAGATTCAGGAGAAAAAGCGGGACAAAGGCCAGAGGTAGGAGAGACCCAGCCCCAGGCGAGGAGTGTTTCTGAGCACAGCCAGAGAGGGTTGGTTGTCTGATGGCTTCATGCCTGGCTGGGAGCTTTCCTCAGTCCCCCAAGGGGAGAGAGGAGCATGAAAGGGCTGCTGTCAGGGCAATGGGAAAACTCACTTCTGTGCCATTAAGGTTGTGTTCAGGTCAGATGCAGGTGATCAGGTGGAACAAAGGATGAGTAGGCTTTGGGAAAGGGGATCAGAATCTTAGGATAAATGCCTTGGCACCCATGTGCCTTCCTCGCAACTGCCCGCACCGGGACAGGGCATCCCACAGGGATGAGGAGCCTCGCTGGAGCCCCAAGTCTTCTCCTTGGGGAAGTGTGCAGGATTTGGCTCCTTGGGGTATGAGAGGACTGGGGTCCCCACCCCACAATGGTTTCTGTTAGTCTGCAATCACGCTCTGATTACATCTGCTCCCTGAATGAACCTCCACTCCGGGGCCTGTGCTCTGCCCTAGTCCAGGCTGGTCCTCCCACTGCCAGGCTGGGAGACATGGCCCTACTGGCTGCCTTTTGCTGGACACGGAAAGACATTTAGGGCACTGAGTGGTTGGCAGGGCTGGGGACTGTACCCCACATGCTGCAGAACCACACTCCCTTGCAGCTTCTGGCAGCCCATCACTGCGTATGAGGCTGCTCATCATCTCTTGGCCTCCATAAGGTGCAGACCCCAGGGCTCAGCTCTTGGTACGCACCTCGTTCCTGCCTAAACTCACTCCCCTGGTGATCGCACCACTCATGTGACTTTAAATAGCACCTCTGGCCTGATGGCTCCTGAATGGCTCACTCCCTTACACTCCAGACCCAAACGTCCTCCTCCCTTCTTGTCCTCTCCACCACTGTTGTCCATCTCAAGTTCAACACGCCCCCAGTAAAGCTCCAATGAAGCAAGAAAGACTTCCCCTCCATACCTGCCCCTCCTGCACCTTTCCCCATCTTGGTGAGCAGCAACTCCAACCTTCTGCTTGCTCAACCAAAAACTCTCGAATCACTCTTGACTCCCATCTTCTCTCTCCCCACATCTAATGCATCAGAAAATCCTGTTGTTTCCATCTTCAAAACACACCCAGAATCTGAACCTCCTGCTCACCTTCATACCACCACCTGGTGCAGGCCACCGTCAACTGCTGCCTGTGCTGTTGTAGGCGCCTCCTCCCTGATCCCTCTGCTTCTGACCCGGCAGAGGAAGTTTCCCCCTGGGCTTTGGGGACTGAAAGAGGGGCAGCAGAGGGGCCTTGACCAGAGGGCTGGGGCCTCTGACACTGGACAAGTCATGGGCTTGTCCACCCATGTCACTGCCTGCTGTTGACTGCAGCCTTTGGCACTTGAAGGCCCATCACCCAGGACCCCCTCTGGGGCTCCTATACCACAGGTTGTGACACACTGGCACTGGAGAACAGAGGAAGTTGGCAGAGTGCCTGTGAGTCCCTTGGCGGAGCCCCACCTGGCAGGCGGGCCCACGTGAGTGCTCATGGCCCTTCCTCGAACCCTATCTGTGCCAGGGACAGCACACCACCCACACAATCCCACCAAGTGCCCCCTGGGCTTGAGCTATGAACTCCTCAGATTGCTCTGTGTCCGTGCTTCCAGGTGGGACAGGCTGGGGGTCCCCCAACACCCACCCCTTGGGATCCTAACCAGAACATGACATTTTACCATCTGGGGCTCAACAAACTCCCACTGGGGAGCATCCTCAGCCCTGGCCTGTCCACCAGGGGGGGCACCTGGGAGCTGAGTTCACCCAGACAGCACCCCCAGTTTAGCCCTGGCGTTCTCCAAGCTGTTGGCTCGATGTGCTCGTGAAAAGTGGGCCAGGATCTCGTGCAGTGTCAGAATATGCCTGGGAATCTGCAGCAGGGAGAGGCAGGGGGACAGGGACAGAGGCAAGGATGGGGAAGGACAGAGGGACAGGGAGACAAAGGCAAGGAGAGAGACAGTGATGAAACAAGTCAGAGATATAGCAACAATGGAGAGAGGGAGAGAGAGACACCAAGTGGACGGAGAATGGTACTCGCAGCTCCCAGCACTCCCATGAGCAGGGCTGAGGACGGACACCCACAGCACTTCTGATCTCAGACTCTAACATGGAGGCTCTTCCAGGGTCTTGTCTGGGCCAAGAGGCCAGAGCTTGAGGCTCTAAGCCGGCAAGCAGAAGGGCCTGGAGGTGGGCTCAGGACCAGGAGCTCCCCCTCACCTTCCCACACTGCCTGCTCTGTGAGGCTGGACAGGCCTGCGGTCCACTGGGTCAGGGGCTGGCTGTAACTTCATTCTCCAGGCAGCCCAGACCTGGGGACTGTTAGGGCCTGGGGCCTCCTGGCCATGGCCCCCTGGTGCCCCCAGTTGTGGCTTCCTCCCAGCTGGGGCCGTCACTGCCATGGCCCCCCAGCAGGCTCCCCAGCCATGCGCCCTCAAGGACAGGGCTAGGTGCCAGCTGGAGCATGGGGTCAGTGAGGAAGGTCTCCAGAACTATCTCCTTGCAGTCAGTTTGGCCTCATAGTGCTTCAGCAGCTTGTCAAAGTCACTGTTCTGCTTGCAGTGGGCCAGGATCTGCAGGCTGTACTGGTGGCTGGAGACCAACTCCTGATAGAAATTGACCATGGGCAGCAGGATGGCCAACAGGTCTGCTCGGTGGGATGTCCCACAAGCCCTTTGTCACCCAGCCCCACCCACGGAGGTCAGGGCCAGGCTCAGACCTCCCACCCAGAGACACCCTTGCCTTTGTGGATGACTCTGGCACCACTGCCCTATCCAGGGCCAGATAGGTGGCCTCAGGCAACAGGACAACATCAGTGTCACAGATCTTTATAGAGATGGGGCCCCGACTAGTCTGACTCCTGTGTATTGGAAGGTCGGAGGGGGCTGTTGTGGGTGCTGTGGTGTGCCTCGCCGCCTGAAGGGTCTGAAGGGCCACCCAGCTCTGGAGCTTTGGGGGGGTTGGCTGAGGTCTCTGTGGTAAGTGAATTGCAGCTCCACATCCCCCTTGGCCCTTTCCCCCCCATGAGGCCTCCCTCCCAGAGTGCCCCGCCAGTGACAGAAGTGACCCATCCAAGGTCATAAGGTGAGTCAGTAGCTGGCTCGGAACCAGGTCTCCTGAGTCCCCCATTCCAGTGCTTCCCCCACATGACATTCCCTCCCGAGTCTCGTCCCCTCAGCTGCCTGTCCACTTATCCACGTGTCCCTGTCCTTCCATGCCTCCCAAGGTTCAGCAACTTGGGTCTGCTGCTAGCCTGCTCTGTCCCAACCTCTTGGAAACACAGTCCCCTGCCTTCCAGCCCCCGAAAGCCCAGCCAATCTCCCCAAACCTGCCCTTCAGTACTTGATTGGCAGGGATGGGTCCACTGAAACTCCATTGAAAAAGAGAAGCATGCCTCCTTTGCGATAAACTCTAAGTGGGAGCTTACACAGGGCATTCCACTACCCAAGGGACGGCACCTTCAACCACGTAACTACAGGAAGTGCAGACCTCGTCTTTCTAGGGCCGCTTCCCATTGTGACCTTGGGGAAAAGCGGGGCTCTCTGACTTAGGGAAAGTGAACAACAAAATGTCACACTCAGTGTGGGAGAGGCGCAATGCAGGGGTCCTGCTGTGCAGCCCTCGGGGCCGTCAGGGCGGTTCACCCCGCTCGGAGAGCAGTGACGCAGGGTGGACGGAGTGGGAGCCTTGACCGTGCTTCTACCTTTTGTTTCAGTCATTCTACTTTTGGAAACCTGTCCCAAGGAGACGCTCTCTCATATGAACATTTCAGATGCAGAGATGAGTGTTTCTAGTAACAAAAATTTGCAACAACTTTAAGAGCCAAGGATGGGAGATGGCTGCATGGATGATGGCATGCTCACAGGTACTGGGGCATCATACAGCCATCAAAAAGCATACTTTCAGCATGAGAAAACAATTGTGCTACAATCTTAAGTAAAAAAAAAAAACACATTACGATTCAAATTCAATATTCATATGTGTGACATTATGTAAATAAAACGGGGAAAAATCCCAAGATCTGTGCATAGAAAAAATTTGAAGAAAACACAACAAAGTATTTACAGTGGTTATCTTTGAGAAACAGAACTATGGTTGATACAGCTTTTAACATTTTCTGCTTCTCTAGATTGTCAGATTTTCTCAAATGGGTTCATATATATTATTTTTAAAAGGGAAATGTAGATAAGAAACTAAAAATATATCTCTTCCTCCTAGAAAAACAGCTTTTGCCAACTTGTCTTTCCTCTTCTGCTCCCTCTGAGGGATTCTGTGTTTTTAAGGGGCCACTGTTACACTCGGGGAGGATGGAAGTGCCGCCAGCCTGGAGGAGTGGGCCCTGGAGAGGGACTTCTCAGGTGGAGGCCGGAGCAGGAGGCCTGGGGACCTCTGCCAGGGCTGCCTGCTCATCCAGGCCCCAGTGGGCCAGCTGGAGACGCAGGCCTTCAGCCCTTGGTAGAGATCTGGTGCAAACACACCATGGCCTCACTGACAGAGGAGGCACAGGGTAAGCTCTGGCCACGGAGTTCCTGCCCCTCCAAGGGGCCCTCACCCCCAAGTCCAGCAGAGCTGAGGGGACCAGGAAGAGGGCAGGGGCTGCCACCACCGGTGAGACTCTAGCAGCAAACACCTTTCTCAAGTGACACCTTATGTGAAAACCCCATCAGCGGGATGGACTATGTAACTTGTGAGGCCCAGTGCAGAGAAAATATGCAGGACCCCTTCTTTAAAAAATGACAAAATTTCAAGATGGTGACAGCAGACCACTAAACCAAACACAGACTTTTGTAAACATGGGTCACACGCCCCAGAAGCTGGCAGAGGACGGGAGCTGCTCTCACTGCCAGCCCTCCTGGCACCCTCAGTGCCCACCTGCTGGGGTAACCCTAAGGGATCTTAGAGGAACACAGGGCTCTGGAGAATTCAGAGGAAATGCCACTGATGATGTGAAAAGAGCTAGGGCTTGAGACCCACGCAGAGCAGGCTCAAATACTCCTTATGCTGCTTCTCAGCTGTGTGACCTCCAGCAAGATGCCTAACATCTCTAAACCTCAGGCCTTTCCCGTAAAATATGAAGGTGAAATGAGGTCACCCCTGTATGTAATGGGAAAATTTGAGGGCTTGGTGCAGAGAAGGTGCTTAGTAAATGCTAGCTCTCCACCACCCCCTTTTGGGGGAAAACTTAGGAAAGCAAAAACACCCAGATTCTCCCAAGCACCTGCCCTGTCACCACCTAAAGAGCCCTGGGGATCATGCCTCCTCACTGGCAGCTTAACACCAGGCTGGGTAATGGGTCTCTGAGCACCCTCCAGCCACATTGCTGTGGCTCCCCTCCCAGCACCCTTTTCCCCGCCCATGCTACCCGGCCAGCCAGCTCCAGAACACAGCCCGAGTCTCCTCTCCTAGGATGAGCTGTAAGGATGCCAGAGAGACTTTTGCTACTTCCTGCAGCCCCCTCCCCTCCCAACTGTTCCTCCTCTGCCCCTGCTCAACACCCTCAGCTCCTACCACCCTGGAGACCTGGGAACCTCCCCAATGTGTCTGGGATTTGAGCTGAACGACAGAATGGAAGCCAAAGGGACTCTGTCATACACCCCATTTGTGGACAGGCAAACAGGCTCAGAGAGAAAGAGTGAAACCCCTGGGAGTCAGGGCAGCCCCAGCCTAGAAGCCTGTCCCCCTCTTCCTGCAGTGGTCTCTGTCTTTCTCTGCGACATCAGATGCCCCTCCCTGGTCCCTTTCTCCACGTGTGTTCTCTGCTCCATCTCTCTGTGATGACCCAGCACTTTGGCTGTTGGAGGTCCCTGGTGTTGTCCTCCTTGGGGAGCTGTCACAGGGGACTGTGCCCTCTCCCAGCAGTTTGTGCACTGAGGGCAAACCCCCACCCTGGGGTCTCACTGAGTACAATAAGAGCAGGGGGTGGAAGGTGCTGAGTGGGCGCAGGGACAACCCTGAGCTGTGTGGCAGACGTCCAAAGATAGTAGCTCAGGAAATCACAAACATGCCACAGAGCCAACTCGCCTCCCTTTTCAGGGCATGTGGCTTTGTCCCCTCAAGACCACTTGCTGAACTGCAGGATGAATGGGCTCTGACCATTGAGCCTATGGAGCACTTTGAGAGCAAAATGGGACAGTTACCCAATCTCCACTTTCGGGTTGCTAAAACTACCCCGGCCTGTGCTTGAAGAGCTGCTGAAAATATCTAATGGAGAAATATTCAGGGCTGATGCAGGCTTTTCTGTTTTTTCAATTCTCTGAGAACCTTGGCACATGAAATAATGGCTGTTCTTGGATCTGAACTCTAAAGAGCTAAGGGACTCACACACACACGCTTGTGGAGAGCTCAGAGACCCGTGGATGCCCAGTCAGCACCCTCACTGCCCTCATGTCAGCACCCTCATCCCAGTCTGCTCTCTTGGCCAGTTCTGGGATTTGCACGCGGTATTCTTTTCTCTTTAGGATGGCAGGGTGTGTGTGTGTGTGTGTAAATGTAGTCTGTATGTTAAACTGATGGAGCTCTTCTCAGAGACATCTACAGGACACCTACTCCCCAGGGACCAGAGCAAAAACCAGATGCAGTCAGGTCAGGCTCTCTGCTCCCTGCAAAAGCAGCACTGGCAGTCTGGGAGCCTAATTTAAGGATCGGGGCGGGTGGGCAAAGCTCTGGAAAGCTGTGAGCCTGCGGACCCTGCAGAAGCCTTGGGACACGGCCCACTCCTGCTACGAGCCAGTGTCAGGTTGGCGGGAGGAGCGCCAGCCCCACTGACCTCGCAGAGGCTGCCTTTCCCTTATCCTGCAGGTCCCTTCTGGGGATGCATTTGCTTTGGATCTGGGTTGGCTTTGCTAACATCCAAGCCTGCTCAGTTGACCTTTGTCAACGATGGTCATGGAGAGTTGGGACTTTGGCTTATACCCCAACTCTCTGGCTACAGTCTAGCTCTGGCTGCCCAACCTGGCCCAATGCCTGGCATCTCAGCTGAGCCTTGCCCACTTGCCACCCCACAGTCTGGCCTTCTTGGCCCATCACAGTCGAACCCTCGTTTGCCACACCCCTTAGGTGCACTGCTCGTTGGCTCCTGCCCCACCCCGCTCCCCTCTCTAGAGACAGTGTCTTTAATCCAGAATTCATTTAGTCAGTGCAGTCATTGACGGAGGAATTAGTCCATGGTTTTCTCTCTTTTGTTAGCAGTCAAGGTTTTGCTAAAGATCTCTGTACTTCTTTCTTTTTAAACAGCTGCCACACAACTCAGTTCTCTCTCCTTCATTCTCGATTCCCTCTGACCTGTTCCAAGCCTAAGAGATGCCCATCTCTGTCTCCCTTTGTGCCAATCCTGTCAGCATGTCCTGATGGAGTCTCTGTGGTGGGCACCATGCTGGGCACGGGTGAAACACAGCCAGAGGTGGATAAGTCAGATCCCTTCCCTGGAGGAGCTTCCAGCCTAAGAAGCGGGTCAGATACCCACAGAGGTAACTTATACTCCAACAAGGTGAGGCCAGACCAGAGGTGCACACCTCCTGCAGTGGGAGGGTCTCACCATGGAAGCCACAAGCGCTACCCAGAGGTTTAGCAGGACAAAAAAGGAGCCCAATTGGGCTGGCCTTGTGGTGTAGTGGTCAAGTGCACACGCTCTGCTGCTGGCGGCCTGGGGTTCTCATCCCGGGCCTGCACCCATGCACCGCTCGTCAGGCTATGCTGTGGTGGCATCCCATATAAAAGTGGAGGAAAATGGGCACAGATGTTAGCCCAGGGCCAGTCTTCCTCAGCATCAAGAGGAGGATTGGCGTGGATATTTGTTGAAGGCTGATCTTGCTCACACACACAAAAAGGAGCCCAGCAGGTGTGTTATAGAATGGAAGGAATTGGAGCAGAGGGGATGGTGTGAACAAAGATGCAGAGTACGACAGGGTGTTGAGTGCAGGGCAGCAGGGGTGGGGATGGCAGGAGGAACATGGGAAACAGGACTCAAGGCACAGAGTGGGCCCTGCAGAGGGGCTGACTGGGGAGGGGTCAAGGCGGCCCTCTTCATGACAAAGTTGGTTTGCAAACCTGATTCCTCGGCTACAGTTTTACCTTAAACCCTGAATTAAGATCTCTGCAGTTTCTTGCAGAGTCAGGCTTCCAGGATTCTGAGTGCTTCCAAGCCAGGAAAATACCACGACCATCTCTAAACTCCTACCCTGCCTTCTAGGGTTGCTTGAGCAGTCCCAACTTACTTCCAATCATAAATGGGAGAAAAATAGCTATTAAAACAATGAAATGGTGACAAACTGAAGATTCTAGAGGAGGGGAGGATTCTTCTCAGAGGAGGATGCTCCCTTTGTTTTAGATGGTCCTTGGAGCTTTGTGGTTACAAAAGATGAGGTCCAAGAGGCCTGTTAGGTGGGAGAGAAGAGACTGAGCAAAGCTGGATAGTTTTGCTTAATAAATTTTGTGCAGACTTTTATTTATGTGTCATCTCCCATTACCTCTAGGAAGAGATGGCTATGGGTAGAGGCTCCAGGGCTGGAGAATATAGAGGGAGTAGAGACAGGGCCGATGTCCTCGAAGTGTGACCTGTGAACAGCCCGCTTAGAAGGGGCTAATACCTGGTTTAAAGCTTCGCTGTTGCTGCCCTGAAATTCTTAAGAGCACTGCACTTTCATTTTGCACTGGGCCCAGCAAAGTATTTAGCTGGTCCTGAAAAAAGGTATAGAGAATCGTATATTGTTAAATGATTAACCACCAGCTCTCTCAAATAAAAACTCTGACTGGTAGCACCGGCCGATTTCCATGGTGTAAACATTCCTACCTTGGCCCATTTTAAGCTACCGAAGGGTGAATAACAAGCTTGCAAGATTCTTGAAAATTTCACAAGTGACTTGCAAGTTGGTATGAGCCAGCTCCAGCACATCATTGGACGGGGACGAGGGTCTTGGCAGATAGAGGGATTATGAACACCCCCACCACCAACAAAATGGCAGTTGGGAGCGTGTGGAGAGAGGCCAGTGTGAGGAGAGGAGGTCAGCAAGAAATCCCTGTAGCAGGAAAGGCTGAGTGACAGGAGGGCAGGTATGTCTTCTATTCACATTTAAGCTGTTTTCTGTTTCAGTACTGGAAAACCCCTTGACTGTATCTAAACCATTCAGAAAGTCTGGTCCATACTTGGCTGGTGTCAGGGGCTTGGGGACTGAAGGAGGAGCCAGTTGGGTGTCATTAGGGCTTTCCTGGATACTCTGGTTCTCCTCCTGGTACAAGGCAGCACTGTACAGCCCAGGCCCCTGAAGTCCGGGTGTGGTCATGTGACTCACTTTGTCCAGTGAAACATGAGCAGAGCTGTCAGACATGATTTGTCATGATCCTTCCCCTGCCATGGGACTGGTGAATTTCCTGATGGTGGAGCCCCATCAGACTGAGTCCCTGTCTCTGAGTGAGAATGTTGTGGAGCAGAACACACAATGGACACACAATGTGAGAGAGAAAGCAATCTTTGTTGTTTATGCCACTGAGATTCGGAGGCTGTTTGTAATTGCAGCAGAATCTAGCTCCACCTGATGGGCACGTGGAGTGACCACACAGGGGCAAGGAGCAGTCAAGACTGAGTGAAGACAGCCACTGTGAGAAGTGATATTAGAAGTCAGGAGAGCAGAATTGGAAACCAGACATGGCTAGGAAAATGGAAGACCCTGAAAATCCTCAGGAATATGTGGGATGGGGTTTGAGGAAGTTTTCTGGCTATCAGGTGGACCATGAGAGCTTGACGCCATCCAGGTGACACAGTGGTTCCTGAACATGCACCTTTTAGATGGCCTATCTCCCCAGCAAGGAAGGAATCAGTTGTGGGGCAGGTACAGGTCAAGGATCTAAAGCCAGGAGACCCAAGGTTAAGCCTGGATTCCAGCGCTGGAAGTGACCTTGGAGTGACCTTGGATAAGTCCCTTCCTCTTCTGTGGACATCAGAGTTCTCAGATCCCTCCCATCTCTGACGTTCTAAGACACTCTATCTTTGTCATGGGCGTCACTCATCACTTACTTGTCTCCTTGGCACCTCCTGCCTACCTGATGGCCTACTTCCTGGGAAATGTGCTCTGTTTCACCTTCCTGGAGCCCCTCCAGAGCACACAGCTGCCCTCTGCCCTGCAGGATGTTTATGTGTGTGTGTGTGTGTGTGTGTGCGTGTGTGTGTGTGTGAGAGAGAGAGAGAGAGAAAGAGAGAGACTATAGCCAGAAAGCTTTACCAAGCTGATCTTTTAAAGTCTTGTTTAAAGAAATCGTTTGCCCTGGAGAGTAATGTACTCAGTTGGAAACATTGTTCCAAATTCCCACCAAAAAGGCCTCTGATGCCACACTGACACACACACACACACACACACACACACACACACACTTTCACTCAAAACTGACCAGTTTTGTGCTCTCCAGCACCAGAGAGGGCCCTGCCCTTTGCACCCACCCCTTCTCTGGCCTATCAACCCCCGAAACCTTTCAAGGTCATATGCGACATGAACCCGCACCCTCTTTGGCCATAAAGTGACTCATTTTCTACCTGGGTTCACACCGAAAGCTCTATTATGGTGCCAGTCACTTTACCACAATCAGACCTTAAGTGTAGAAACTTCCATCTCTTACTGCCTACCACAGAGCCTGATGTCCATTCATTCATCAAGCCCCTACAGAGTACCTACTATGTGCGAGGCAGAAGGGACACAGTGATAAAGGACACTCCTGCCTTCGAGGAGGTCCCACCAGGCTGGATGGGGGACAGACACCCAAGGACCTGGCTCTGACGTGGCATGCTGAGGGTGGGAAAGCCGAGGGAGCAGGGGACGTGGAGCACATTCTGTGATAAGAGTCCCCAGGAGGAGGCATTCGAGCTTGGTAGGATTCCACCAGGCAAGAAAGTGTGGGGGTGGCAGGAGCACTCCAAACAGAAACCCCAGCATGTGCCAAGGCCAAGAGGTGCACAGCTCATGACCAGGGACACTGGCTGGAGCCCAAAGTGATGCGGAAAGAGGAGCCTGGGGCAGAGGATGAGGCAGTGGTCAGCTGATCTTAGGCAGTTAGTGAACGAGTGATTGAGTGAATGAATGACACCCTTGATCATGAAGCCACTAATCTGGTGCTGGTCCCTAGACCTATTCCCTGGTCCCTAACAAGGACTCAACTTGGCTTCAGGGATATGTGTAGGGCTAGGATAGATCTCAGAGTGAACCAGATGGTTTAGACATGGGACAAGCCCTCATCACAGGAGCCATGTGAGAAGAGGCTACGAGTGGCAAGACTGGCAAGTAGACACTCAGACCTGGGTTCTAGTCCTGGCTCTGCAACCTCCCAGCTGTGTGAGCTTGGGCAGGTGACTTGAGTTCTCTGAACCTGCTTCATCTTTTGATCTTATGAAGATGGCTATGGGGACTGACTAAGGAAGCTTGTCTGACAGTGCCTGGTGCAGGGTAGAGGAGGTGTGTGGAATCTTAAACTTTTGTTCAAGCTCAAGTTCCAAGCTGATGTGACCATTAGTTCAGAGCTTGGCAGCGGTACCATAAGGTGGAATTGGAAACTTTGGATCTTTGAACATTCCAGGCAGAGCTGGCTTCAAGGGCGTGTGATGGGGTCCTATGCTCAGAAGGCCCCATGCTTGGGGCTTCAAGTTCTGCAGTTGCCACCCTGAAGTTTTTAATCATTTCTCTTTGAATTTGTTTTCACGAGTAAAATCTGATGGAACAATGGAGCACTCCCCAGGGGCGTGGAGCCTCAGCCCTCATGTGTTACTGCCTCCTGCTGCCTCCCTGGGATGGTTTCTCAGCTGCTCGCTCCCCAAACCCCAGAACCATGACCTCGTCTACCCTCTGTCTGGGAGGAAATGGGTTGAGTCAGCCAGGAAGACACACCTCCCACTGTGAGTCACCCTCCACCCTCTGCAGGGGCCTCGGGGTAAGTGCAGAAAGGGTGAGTGCAGTGCACACCCGATGGTGTCTCAGGGCAGAGTGAGAAGACAGTGTCTGGCACTAGGTGGGTGACTCAGCACGGGCATCTTGCCCACCCCTCATCTAGGTACCAATTGTATCATGGCACAGAGGTTAGAGGAGGTTGGAGGTTGAAATTGGGGGGTCGCCTGTCTGCCATGGGTGGGTTGGTGGGCTGTGAGAAGGAGAGGTCGACTTCCCCGACTCCACCCAGGGCCTTGCATTTTTCCCTTGCATCAGGCCCTACAAATCATGCATCCGACCCTCGTTAGAATCTATGTTTCCATTTTCCCATCCTCAGCTCAGAGTCCACGGTCCTCGTGTGATGTGGCCAAATGGCTCTGAACATCTGGTGAGCACGGTGAGATGAGGGGGGAGAGGCAATCACATCATTCGGTGCTGGGGTAGACAGCTGGTGAGGGGCGTCTAAGGGACAGAGAGCCAGCGCCTCCCAAGCTTTAATGTAAATGGCAATCGACTGGGATGTTGTGAAAGTGCAGATTCTGATTCTGGAAGTCTGGGCAGGGCCTGAGATTCTGCATTTCCAACATGCTCTTGCTTCATGGACCACAGTTTGAGTAGTGAATTTCTACAAGGCTTAACCTAGGAGCAGCGTGGCCTCCAGACTCATGCGCGGTAAGCCCCTGTAGGAGCTCTTACAACAGGCAGAAGGAACGAATGCTTGGAACTGAGCCAGGATCCCACACTATGACGACCTACCCGGGACTCTGTGTCCCTGGACTCCAGCTGATAATGTGGGAATGCTTAGTCAATGTGGTCATCAGAAAAGTAACTAAAAACTCGCCCATAAATAACCTCACTCAATCCTCACAACCTGGCCAGGCAAGTATAAAAAGGCTGTTGTATAGATGAAGGAATGTAGGCACAGAGGATGGGGGGATGTACTCCAGGTTGCAACTGTCAAGTGGCAGAGGTAGGATCTGAACTCAGATCTAACTAAAGCCCTTCCCACTCTGCCAGCATCACTAAATTTAAGTTTCGAGGCTGGCATAGCTGTGACTGGAACCTGCTCCCCCTGCTCGTCATGTGCCCCCTGGTCCTGCAGGAGCCTGGAGTGTGAGGTGTTGGGCCTGTGCCCTGTGTCCCCTGGCCAGCCTCCTCTGCACCCCTAGCCAGCAGTCACCTCTGCCTTCAGCCGCTCGATATTGATCTCCCCATCCTCGATCTGCTGCCGTAGCTGCTTGGCCACTGTCTTCTCGCCTCCACGATCTGCAGCAGGTGCAGGTACTCCTGCATCAGCGCTTCATGCTCCCTGGCCAGGGTCTGGTAGCTGTGGACAGTCAGACGTGGTAAGACACTGTCTTCTTGTACCCCAGAGATCCAAGCAAAAGTGGGGCTCCCCCACTGACTGCTATTAGAAGATCCTGACTCCCAGACATGGTGCACAGGGCCTTGACCTGGCTGCTGTGTTGTTACCGACTGCTCTGGCCCCTTCTCCAACTCCTCTCTCACACTCTGACCTCTGGTCCCTCTAACTGATCCTGTTCTCTCTCCTCCCCATCCAATCCACCCCCAGGCCTTTGTACAGGCTCACTCTCTTGTTAAGGGTAATGCATCTGGTAACTTTAAGTTAAAGTCAACTCTCAAATGGAAGAACAAAGCCCAGAGGACAGCACATCTGTTTACAACACGGTTCACTGAGTATTTTGAGCCCACTGTTGAGACCTACTACTCAGAGAAAGAGATTCCTTTCAAAATATGACTGCTCACTGGCAAGTGCTGTGATTCCCATGGAGAGACTGATGCTGGTGTGTGCCCCCCTCCACACACACACAGAAGTTAGGAAAAGTCTTATGACTCGCATAATAGAGGTCTCTGAGGAGAGCAGGGCCAGAATCACATGCAGCTCTGAAATGGCTTGAGGGAGCAAAGAAAGGAGCCTGGCCTGGGTTTTTATTGTGGTTTGGGGTTTTAAACAAAAAATCTTCAATGAAATTTGTCAAAGATGGTAACGCATATTTTATTCAGAACCACTGTGATACGCAGAGACCCCTGTGATGTGATTCACAGCGGGGGAGAAATGAGGTTGGGCTTGACTCTAAATGCAGCATGGGCAAGTGGGTTTTCACAGCCAGGCAGCATGGTGGGGGTCAGGGGATGGAAAATTACTAAGAGAAAGTCAAGTGTTGGGGTTTCTGGCTAACCTGACCTAATAGGATTCTTACCAGAGACAGGCCAGAGTGATCAGACACCACCTGAGGGATGGTGGAGGAGGAGGAGGAGCCTGAGCAGATCTCAAGTGTGATCAGACATTCGTGTGTGGGTTCTGGTTAAACTGACTTTGCAAGGTTGTTGCTAAAACTGGATTTTACAAGGAAGTGCACAGACAGGCATACAAGAAGGTTCAGGGGCCTGACTAAAGTTTGGTCAAAGCGAAAAATCTTTGCCAGGGCTGAGACCAGGGCAAGACTTCTGCACACAGACAGGGATTGTGTGGTTGGATCCAAAGCCAATGTCAGAGAACAGAGCCTCCGGACTTGTTCCTCAGCTTGTCCAGGTGTGGACACGAGAGGAAGAGGGAGAGGAGAGGCGTAAGTTGTCAGCATACATCAAAAAGTGCGGAGTCTGACCGCTCATTACAAGGACAAACATGCGTACAAAAATATGCATTCACAATGGCTTGTTTTTATAGAAAGAAACACCAACAGGAAGCTCAAGAATGATCAGAACTGTGCACTGGGGGTGGCTGGAGGGGACCCAGAAGTGTTGGCAGTGACTCTTCTGAGGTTAGACTTTTCTATCTTACAGATTTATCTAATATAAATAGAGAAATTTACACATACCATGTTTTCCCATTTCATAGCTTTTCTTTAATTTAAACTTCTGTACATAGGAAACCATTCTAAGATTTAATTCCTTTAGCACACTAACGGTTACAAAAGAGTAACCATACGAAATGACATTTTCATATCTCTCGCTAAGTAAAAGGACAAGCTGCATCCTAGTTTGTCCTCCACTGCATCTCACACAGGCAGGATTTTCAAGAGTCAGTGGCACATTATAATGCAAGAGGGGTTTGGGATTAGCTCGTTAAACATAGTGGGATTAGTTTGATTAATTTTCTTCACATCAATTAAAATAGAAATTCCATTGTTTTAGCTTTTTAAATCTCAATGTTCTCTAGGGACAAGCACATGCAAACACTGATGTAAAAATGAAAATGCACCTGAAAACTTCAACACATTCATTTCACATCTTGAGATTCTTTTGCCTAAAAACAAAAACTCTATTTAGTTCTACAATTTTCTTGCCTTACTGACATTATATCTCTCCATCAATTCACATTTTTAATCCCAAGAAACTCAAAATGTTATTTCTCATACAGAAAATAAAATTACAAAGAGCTAAGGGAAACCAGAAATATAGGGCTGCACTGCTCAATCGATACAGGAATCCAAAGCAAAGAAACACAAATATTGGGATCAGCACAGATAAGCTGCCTGCTTCCCACAGGACAGAAGGAAAGCAATATGCAGAAAGTTAAACACATTCTAAACTCTCCTGGTAGAGACAGAAGCCCTGGAGTGGGTCAGTCCCTGGTGCAGAAGGGTGGCGATACCTGAACAGCCACAGGAATGGACTCTGGGAGCTCATACACCCTCCCCTGCCTGAGAAGGAAAAGAAGGGCTCCCTCTCTCAGTTTCCACTCTCACAAGTGAGGAGACTCTCGACAGGATGCAGTTTAATGTTGTAACTCAAATGAACCCTAAATTCATAAACTCTAATCCAGACACAGAACTTCTGACATTCACAGACTTTCTCAATGTGAACAAATTACACTCTGCGGGGCCCCTACACTGTGGGTGTAAAACTCCACCCTACGTGTAGACACAGGCTCAAGGGAAGCAAAGGGACAACCTCAGGAAGGGCAGCAACTCCCTCCCCCTGTGCAGGTGCCTTCCCAGCTTTCCAGGGCTCTGTAGCTTCTCTCAGCAGAAAGCCTCCTTCTGCAGTGAGTATGAGCAGGGAGGACACCCAGGAAGAACGTGTGGGCCTCAAGTACTTCTCTGTGCAGGCTCAAGGGGGGCTTATCTTAGAGACCCTGACCCCAGGCCTCTGCTCCCAGTCACGTTGCTTTGGACCACAGTGACCTTGTAAATGGCAAACCCAGTGTTTGAAGAATCCAGCAAATTCACACAAACCTACACTTTAATGGAAAGGAGAGAAGAAAGTTGTAAAGCATTTTTCTAGTTCAACAAGAAAAGCCACATGTATTTATTACTTTCAGAAAATAATGTTAATTAACTATTTCCGTGGAAAGACATTGTTTTATAAACAATTAATCATATTACAACTTGCTGTGCAATTGTAAGCCCTGGAATTCCATTTGAAAATACTGCATCACAAGGAAAAGAACAGAACTAACAATATGACTACACACGCTCAGGGGAGGCAGAAAGGGAAACAAGAATTTTTAACACATACAATGTAATACTAGAATCTTTTTTTTTCTGAAATTTACCTATTTCTTGCGTCTTTGGAAATATTTTATACTGCTTTTCAAGCCCACTGATTACATAAACTTTAACTTTTGAAAACCTGAGGCTCCACTAAGTGAGTAAATCTTTTCAAGGTGACAAACCCAGGGAGGGGCAGTGCAAACAGGCCAGAACACCCAAGAAAGTTGGCACAGAGGAACCTCCACTCCAAGGCCTTCCCATAGGATGTCTGTGCCACGAGGGAGCCTGGGAGGGGCACAGGGAGTTCATACGACAGATTCCAGGTGGCCATTCTCTGCTCTCCTCTCGTGGAAAAAGCCACAGACAAACTATAAATCTCACAGTCAACTCAGCCAAAACCAAACTCCCACAGCTCCCCACCAAGCAGGACCTCTCCAAGTCTCCCCAGCTAAGTTTCTTGACTCAGGCCATAAACTCAGCACCGACTTCAAGTCCTCCCTCCCCAGCCCCACCCCTCCCCATCTGTACACAGTCCTACTGTCTCGATCTCCAAACACACCCAGAATTCAACCTCCTCTCCCCACCCTGACCTACATCTCCAAGGCCTCTTGCCTGGCTTATTGCAACAGCACCCTAACTGGTCTCCTTGCCTCTGCCCCGGCCCCTCTGTGGTATGTTCTCAACAGAGCAGCCAGATCAAGTCTGCTAAACCTATGTCCAGCCATGTTACTCCTGCTCTCAAAACCTTCCAAAGGGTCACCATCTCATTCAGAATAAATCAATGCCCGAGTCCTCGTTATGACCAACAAGGGCCAACGATTGGGCCAAAATCACAACTCTGCTTTCAGCTCCTGCTGCCGTCACCGGCTGTGCCCTGGCCACACTGGCCTCCTTGCTGCTCCCAGAGCAGGCCACCTGCTCTTCCTCCTGCACTGCTTTTGGAGCTTGTTCAAAATCTACCTCTGCGGTGAGACCTTTCCTGGCTCTCCTGGCTACAACTCCACCCCCCTCCAGCCTGGCACACATCACTCTCCCACATGAGCCACACCATTGGTATCACATCTAGAACGTCACCCAGGGCATGCTTTTTGTGTTTTGCTCACTTCTCTGGCACCAGTGTCTAGGACAATGCATGAACCAAACCTTGCGCTCAATAAGAAATGTAGCTTAATGAATGGATAACTATAAAAACTACCAGGAACTGCCTAACCCTTGGGCAAGGGAGGCCGAATCTGTAAGAACACCAGGGACCAGGAGAGGCTGATCCATTAATCAGCCCTAAAAGGACGCACAGCATCATGTTAGAAAGAAAACTCCCCACCCCATCCTACAAATACTGTACATGTTCTTATCAGCATCAACAGAGGCCTTCAAACACAAACACCTTTTCTACTTTGAAGCAGCCTTCCGTGTCTCATTACCACTCATCGCATGTCTTTTCCTGACTTTACCATGATGACTTTCATATCTAAGGTAATATGACTGATATTAAACTGTGTTTTCTACCTTAACCAAGTCTCTCCTGGGAATGGTCGTAGGTATGTAAGCGGTAATAACCTGAGAACAGATGGAGAAGTAAATAATTCTATTCCTTCCCCCACCGTGTGCCCCCAGCAAACAGTGCATCACTGTCTGATTCTTTATCTTTTTTAAACAAAAGTCACCAGAAATACATCTGCTGAACATGCTCCTTTGGAAGTCAGCCACCTCACGTTTAAGTGGCCAGATGCCACAAACCATTGAAATATTGCCTACTAGTCTACTGTACCGTTCCCAAACTGAGATTTCAGTAAATTTACGTTGCAGCTGCCAGGAAAAGAAAAAGGAATTAAAAACAATGCCACCCTGCCGCCTGGTCAGCCTGCTTCGAGGTTCAGCCTGAGGCAGGCGGCACTCTGTGCTCAGGCCCTCTGGGCCATTCCAGCAGGTGAGTCAGCACCGGGCACTGTGTGGCCTTGGTCTGTGCCACCATCTCTGCTCTGGGTGCCTCGGGCCACTACGGCCTCCCCATGGCCACCAGCACCCACCTTATGGCCTCCACCACCCTCTCAGTCCCACCCCATGACCACCGTGCTCTCCATTGATTTGGGCTGAGGCCTACAATGTCGGGAAACAGGGTATTCTGGAAACGCTCTTCCTTAGGTCACTATCTTCTGGCATTTGCTGTGACTTTTCTGCTCTTTTGATGGCAGTGAGCCTGCCTTGATCTCTGTGATCAGGAATGTGGCTGAGCAAAAGCCGCTTGTACTTCCGGGATGGACGCACCTCCCAGATGCTCTTGCTAGACGGGTCCTGGCAGTGCAGGGAAAGGTGGCTCTGCACTGGAGGTGAGTCCTGGAGAGGCATCTGACAGTGGACTCTGCATTTGACAGCATCCTGGGTGGTGGAGGGCGTGGCCCACTCCTCACCCGGGCGTTTACCCTGGGGACTCGGGGAAGGGGCTCTCTCTTCACTTCTTCCTTGGGCTCCGACAGCATGGTGAGGAGTTTGCCTGTCCCCTGGCTTGGCTCCCTTCATGAGGGCTTCTGGAATTCAGCCAGTTCAGTGAGTCCTTTCCTGCGCACTCCGCACTGGAGGTCCCAAAACAGTGCACTGAACACATTTTACTTTGAAAATCTCCTGGCAGATCCTTTTGTTTTGCATTGCAGGTTCTTGTTGTATTTTGAAAGAGCTGAATGCCACTTGTCTGTAGAATTATTGAAGGTTTACAATGGTTTTTTCTAAGTCGGAAGTTGTTACAATCTATCCAAAGAACTAGTAATGTGAGCTTGTTTCAGAGGTCAGCCACCCTGCTTTCTTGACAGTTCCTTCAGAGCCTGTGTCCCATAAGTTTTGTTACTCTTTTTGAGAATGAGGCAAAGCACTGCAGTGAAGGTTGCTCTTGGCATGTGTCATTGTTTAACGTGGTCTGGGGGCAAAGGAGGTGGTGGTCCTTTGGTAACTAGTCACAAAGCATTGAGAAAGGTTAGAAGGTCATGTTGCTTGGAACTCCCTGAGGACCTAGTATCCACCTGGTCTGGTCCACAGCAGACTCAGGGGGGCTAGATGACCTCAGGTGGAGCAGAAAGCCCTTGAGAGAGACCCCCCAAACCCCCATGTGCAGAGTTTGGTCTAAATAGAGAATTTACCTTAATGAGGAGAAGAGATGATGAAGTGTCTTGGTCAGTACCTTGCAGGGGCTTGTTGCTTTGTACAGAGAACAGCTTTCCTCCTGGTAAGGGGAGGACAGGAGGAACACGCAACCACAACCCTTGGGGCTGACCTTCTCCTGGCGGCAGTCCTGCATACCTCAGCTACTTGAGCAGAGCTGGGGCCAGACGCCCCGCTGAGTGCCTGGGAGGCTCTGCTGTCCAACACCTGGCCTGGTTTTGAAATAGGGGGACCAACCCTCGCCATTTTAGCACTGCGTCCCATGGACAGCAGGAGGGTTGGGTAGCCATGAGCTTCTAGAAACTATTTCTGAGGCTTCCTGAAGCCTTTCCTGTTGTCTTGATGCCATCCTGTGCTATCTGCCCGAGTGTCTGTGTCCCTACAGGGCACTTACCACAGCCTGGGAGGAGGTATTCACCTTTCTTCCTCCTCTGCCTTAGATGGTCAGTTTCTTAAGGTAGACAGTGGGTCTTTCATCTTTCTAGTCCAGTAATAACTTGCAAGCAGAAGGTGCTTCTTAAATCTTTACTAAAGGTTTAAATGGGTAAATTGGCTACAGGTGTCGGTGTTCCCCAAAACACTTGTTTTGTTTCTATACTTGATTATTTTAGGGGTAGACATTTAATCCTTTCTTTCTAGTTACTTTTTCATTTATCCTTGCAGGCTCCACATAAAGTGCTCAATGTCTGGTTCAGTGGTTAAAAGCTGTTCACAGGGATGACTGGACCCCACTAAACATTCTTTCGTCTGTAGTGAACGTTTCACCAAAAAAAGCTCTTGGAAAGGCTGGATGGTCAGTATTACATGCTCAAGCCATGGCCGTGCCCTCCATCTTCCACCTGATTGAGAAGGGGGGGCTGAAGTCCGTGGCTGCCCCAGGAGAAAGGACACCAGGAAGGCCACCGGGGACCTAAGGAACATGCGAGTGAAGCAGATGGGAAAGGAGCTGCAGGTTCATCGTTGTCCTTGAGGGAAAACCTGAGGGCCTAGCAGGGCTCCCGCAAGTTGAAGCGAGCCACTGTGCAGGGTGAACCTGCACCCAGGGCTACCCAGGAAGCCGCCAGTCAGGAGCAGGTGCAGAGTCTCTGGAAGGAACTCCAGGATACAGTGTGGCCTCCACAGCATCAGGCAGCCAGGGAGATGCAAACATGTCTGCTATGGATGCTGACAATGAGACCCCCCTCCTCCCTGCCAGGGTCTCTTAGGTAAGAGTGGCATTTCCGTGGATGACTTTATCCCTCAGGATCTGGGGTGTGCAGATTTATTGGCTGGCAACTTTCTTACACTTTCTTCTCAGAGCACACTCGAGAAAGGTCATCTGTCCCCCACGAGGCTGTTGACCGAAAGAGGTTGAAGAGAGATGTGGAGCCCAGCTGCAGAGGGACCAGCCTTGTGCCTGACTAGGGCTTGGCCCAGAACCCTCAAGTTCATCATTCACAATGATGCCTCAGAAAGCCTCCCAGAGCCCCTCCACCCTCCAACAGATGTCACCTTAAAGCCAGACACAGAAGCTGTGCAGAGCAAGCACAGCAACACCGGCCCCACGTCTCTCAGAAAGGTCATCCTGTCAACACTGGGGGCCCAAGAACTCCTCAACTCGCTGCACTCCTACTGCTTCTGCTCCCGGGGGAACAGGAGCACGTGTGCCACCTGTGGGAGCAGGTGGAGAAGAATGGCGAGCTGAAGAGGGGCAGCTGCCGACAGCCAGGTGCACACGCTGCAGGAGGAGCTGGACGAGCTGAAGGTAGGGGGCTCCCTGCCTTAGCAGCCTGGTGCCCCCCGCCGAGGTCAGTGCCCGTGCTCGGGGCTCCCCCACTGCCTGCTCATCATGAGGGGTTTCCTGCTATGCAGCAGACTGCCACTGACCACTTCTTTGTGCAGCATGCCTGCTGCTGTCTTGGGAGAAGGCTCTGCTGGTAGCTGCCCCTTGCAGACAGGGAGCCCAGGCTGCAGAGCTCGCCCCGCCAGTTCTAGGGTGCTCGAGAGGCAGCCGTAGTTGTCAAGGTTTAGCCGCTGGGAAAGGAGGCATTGCAGGTCTGCTGGGAAAGCCAGACCTACACAATGAACGGTGCCTGGATCCTTGTTTTTCCACTTGAACAGGAGAAAATCAGCTTCTGTTGCATCCCTCACACAAATGTAAATTCCAATGAGTTAGGATCTAAATGTGAAATAAAATCGACATAGTAACTATTAGAAAATTTATAGGAGACTCTTAAAGTCATGGGGAGGTTCTTTCCATTTGTGTTTTAATGAATATCCATGAACTGAAGTCATTTTGAACATTTTAATAATTTCTTTAAAATTTTAAACATCTTTTTGAGTAGAGTACATTCTCTTTTGTAAATATTAAAGCACTACAGAAATATATAAGCTAAGAAGTGGTAAAAACTCCTATTTCTCACCTACCTCCCAACTTTTATTCCTTGTTGGTAGTAAAATTTGTTGTGTAATCTCCTCAACTCTTCCCTGTGCTTTACATGCATATTTCTCCACCTGTACGAATAGATTGGATATATTTTTGGTGTGTTTATTGGCTATGTTTCTGATTTTCCCGCTCTCTTACAGTTTAGTAGTTGTAAACATTGGTTTCTCAATATTCCTTATGTATTGAGGGTACCATCTTTTGCCTGTTATACATCCATGGAAAACATTTCCCTACCACATAGTTCATTTAATCTGGATCAGTGCTCGTCTTCCCAGATGTCAGTAACACTTCAGGAGGGAAACGGCTCTATGTGACTGGCTGTTCAGGATCTCCGGGACCCCCAGGGCAACAACCATTAGGACAACACAAAACAAGAAACAAAACCCATCCTGCGTGTTTCCAGATGCATTCTGGTGGAAGGACAGCTCCAGTTGAGGACCGCTGATGTCTTGGTCAGAGTTATCCACTATGTTCTCCTATCACGTTAAAGCAGTTTCGGTAGTTTCTTGTACCTGATGGTACAGTTTGGTGCCTTTGTCTGTTCCTTTTGGTCAGACTGCGCAAGGTTTCTCACTGGTACAAGTCTTTCCAGAGAGCCAGCCCTTAACTCCATTGCTTAGGTCTGCATTGTTTTTCCTGCCTCGTGAATCCTCACTTCATTCTGCTGTTGTTGGTTTTATTGTGGTGTTATTCTGGCTCCTGGAGGGAAGTGCTCAGCTTCTTCATGTAGAGTTGATATTCCTTGATACCTGCAGTGGAGGCTGTGTCTCTTCTGTCCCTTAGTCTCCACACCATGGATTTGGCTCATGCTGCTCTCAGTGCTGCTCATTTCTAAAGAGTTTGTCCTGTCTGTCTGGATCCCCTCTGTAACCTGAGAGATTTAGAAGGGTGTGGACAGATTTTCAAGTGGATAAGTTGGGGGAGGGGAGCCAATATTTTGTGATTATTTTTTATTTTTATTGCTTTAAGGTCCCGTAATATGGTTACTTATAGATTTCTGCTTTTTGGACTCTTTAGAGATTTCACTGTGGTTTAGCACACAATCCATTATGATGACTGTTTCACTGTGGTTTGAGAAGAATGTTTCCTCTCCACTAGTTTCTTATGTTGTTGTCCCTCAGGCTGAGGCTAGATCTAGCTTTTTTGTGTTTGTCAACAGATCTGTTTCCTAACTTATTGTATCACTTAAGGGGAAGAGGAAAGTGACTGAATTGACTTAGTATAAGGAAATAGGAGGCTATCAGATAATGGACTATCTCATACACAAGATTTTTTGCCCAAACCTCAAGGTAAACACTAAACAAATAATCAAAGCAAAACCACATATGATAAACAAAGAGAAAACTAGAAGAATCATAAGACAGAACAACCAAACTGAATTGGCAGTCCAAAACAAATGGGACAAGAAACAAAGGAAATGCAAAAGAACCAGAAAATAAGTGACAAAACAGCAACATTAAGCCCTCATATATCAATAATTACCCTAAATGTAAATGGATTGAACTCTCCAATCAAAAGATACAGAGTGGCAGGATGGATTAAAAAGCAAGACCCAACAATATGCTGCCTTCAGGAAACACATCTTAGCACTAAAGACAAGCACAGGGTCAGAGTGAAAGGATGGAAGACAATACTCCAAGCTAATGGCAAACAAAAGAAAGCAGGTGTTGCCATACTCATATCAGACAAAGTAGACTTCAAGATAAAACAGGTTAAGAAAGACAAAGAAGGGAAATATATAATGATAAAAGGGACACTACATCAAGAAGACATATCACTTATAAATATATATGCACCCAACTTAGGAGCACCAATGTACATAAAGCAACTATTAACAAACCTAAAAGGAGAAATCAACAACAACACAATAATAGTAAGGGATCTTAACACCCCACTTACAGCAATGGATAGATCATCCAGACAAAAAGTTAATAAAGAAATATTAGACTTAAATGAAAAACTGGACGAGATGGACCTAGTAGACACATACAGAGCACTCCATCCAAAAACAGCTGACTACACATTCTTCTCAAGCGCGCATGGAACATTCTCTAGGATAGACCATATGTTGGGAAACAAAGCAAGCCTCAATAAATTTAAGAAGATTGAAATCATAACAAGCATCTTTTCAGACCATAAGGCTATGAAACTGGAAATGAACCATGAAAAAAAAACTGGGAAAGTGACAAAAATGTGGAGATTAAACAACATGCTACTGAACAACCAATGGATCATTGATGAAATTAAAGGAGAAATCAAAAACTATCTGGAAACAAACGAAAATGATAACATGCCATATCAAACCATATGGGATGCAGCAAAAGCAGTCCTGAGAGGGAAACTCATAGTGATACAAGCTGCTATTTTTTTTTTAAGTAAACACTCTTTTCCTTTATCCCTGTCTTCTCTGGTACTTTAATAATGCTTATCTATTTCTTTTCATGGTATCCCATAATTCACACTGCCTTTCCCCATTCCTATGCAGTACCGTTTTTCTTTTTGTTTCTTTGACTGGATGATTTCAAACGACACATCTTCTAGTTCACTAATTATTTCTTGTACATGGTTGAATCTGATTTAGAACCTCTCTATTAAATTCTTCAGTTCAGTCGTTGTGTTCTTCAATTCTAGGATTTCTGTTTGTTTTTCCTTAATGATTTCTGTTTCTATAATGAACTTCTCACTTGTTCATGCACTGTTTCCTTATTTCATTTAGTAGTCTATCTATGTTTTCTTAGAGTTTTATGAATTTCTCAAAGAGGGTTGTTCTGAAGCCTTTGTGTCATAGTTCCTATATCTCCATTGCTTGGTCGGTCATTGGAGTTTTATTCTTTTTCTTTGGTGGTGTCATGAGTCTTTGATTATTCATGATCCTTGTGGCCTTCCATTGATGTCTGCAAATTTGAGGAAGTAGGCACCTCTTCCACCCTTTACAGACTGGCTTTAGCAAACCAAAGCCTTCACAGTCATCCCATCTAGGGGTCCTGGGTAGGCCATCTGGTGGTGTCCAGGGGCAAGCTTGCTGCTGGAGTCCTTGGACAGCCTGGTCCTGGGGTGAGTGGAAAGCTTGGGTCTATGGTATTGTGTCTGGCCCTGGGCACAGCTGGGACCCTGAGATCATGAGTAGCCCCACTGGAGCCTGTTTTGGCAGGTCCTCTTTGAGAGCCTGCAGCCACAGGAGTCATCCAGGGCCATGAGAGTTCGCCAGTGCTGGGATGAGCTGAGAGCCTTGGTTCATGGGAGACTGCCAGGAGCCTGGCGCCACGAGAGACAGTTTGTGCTGTGGTAGGCCAGAAGTCTGGATTCCTGGGAGCCTGCTGGGATCCTGGGGCCACAGGAGCTGCCTGAGGCTGCAGAAGCCAGCAGGCACTGGATCAAGATGGAAGCCTGGGTTCATGGGAACCTGCCGGTGCCTGGTGCCATGGGAGCTGCCTGGGGCCGCCTGAGTCAGCAAGCACCTGGGTAAACTGGGGGCCTGGTTTTGTGGGAGCCTGCAAGGAGCCTCGTTCCATAAGAGCTGTCTACAGCTGCTGGAACTGGCAGGTGGTGTGGTGATCCATGGGCCTGAGTTCCCAGCAGCCCCCTGGGAGCCTGGTGTCATGGAATCTACCTGGGTTGCTGGAACCAGCAAGTGCTGGAGTGACCTGGGGTCTTGGGTTTGTGGGAGCCCACTGGGGTCTTGGGTTTGCCCTGTTACAGAAGCTGCCTGTGGCTGTGGGTGCTGCCTGTGGCTGCCTGGCATACGCAGGACCTTGGGTGAGCCAGGGTCTGGATTCACCAAAGCCCACCAGGAGCCTGGTGCCAAGGACACCACTTGTGGTCACAAGAGCCACCTTGGGCTGTTTAAGATGGCAGCTCCTAGGCTGAGATGGGGCCCTGGGTTCCCAGGAGCCCGGTGGGAGCCTGGTGTCAAGGATGCTGCTTGGGGCCACCAGAGCTGGCATGCTCCAGGGTGAGCCAGGGGCCTGGATTTGCAGAAGCCTGCAGGGAGCCAGCTAGGTCCACAGGAGTCAGCCTGGCACTGGGGCAGGCTGGCTAAGGTCAGGCAGAGTGGAGAAGTCCCTTCTCATTGGGAGGTGTTTGATTA
This sequence comes from Diceros bicornis minor, assembly GCF_020826845.1. Taxonomy (NCBI): domain Eukaryota; kingdom Metazoa; phylum Chordata; class Mammalia; order Perissodactyla; family Rhinocerotidae; genus Diceros; species Diceros bicornis. The sequence continues at coordinate 1,413,055 of NC_080763.1, read as the reverse complement.
CTGATTCAATCTGCTTATTTGTTACTGGTCTGTTCAAGATTTCTATTTCTTCATGATTCAGCTTTTGTAGGTTGTTTCTAGGAATTTATCTATTTTGTCTAGGTTATGCAATTGATGAGTGTACACTAGTTCAGAATAGTCTCTTCTGATCTCTTTCTTTCTGAAGCATCCGTTGCAATGCCTCCTCTTTCATTTCTGATTTAGTTTGAGTCATCTTTCTTTGTTTTCCTAGATATTTTATCTAAGGGTTTCTCAATTTTATTTTTTCCAAAACTCAACTTTTACTTTTATTAATCGTCCATACTGTCTTTCATTTTTTTTCCACTCTCCTCTTGGTGACTTCCATCCTTCTGCTAACTTTGGGTTTCATTTTTTCTTTTTTTAATGCTGTGTGTTGTAAGTCAGGTTGTTTCTTTGACATCTTTCTTCTCTTGTAATGTACAAGTTTATCACTATAAATTTTCCTCTTAGTACTATTTTTGCTGCAGCCTATAAGTTTTGGTGTGTTTATTGTTTCTTTTTTTTTTTTAAAGATTTATTTATTTATTTTCGCCACAAAGCCCCAGTAGATAGTTGTATGCCATAGTTGCACAGCTTTCTAGTTGCCGTATGTGGGACGCGGCCTCAGCATGGCCGGAGAAGCGGTGCGTCGGTGTGTGCCCAGGATCCGAACCCGGGCCACCAGCATCAGAGAGCACGCACTTAACCGCTAAGCCACAGGGCCGGCCCATATTGTTTCTTTTTGTGTGTGTGTGATGAAGATTGGCCCTGTGCTAACATCTGCCAATCCTCTTTTATTTTATTTTATTTTATTTTTTGCTGAGGAAGACTGGCCCTGGGCTAACATCCGTGCCCATCTTCCTGCACTTTATATGGGATGCTGCCACAGCATAGCTTGCCAAGCGGTGCGTTGGTGTGCACCCGGGAACTGAGCCGGCGAACTACGGGCCGCCGCAGTGGAGCGCACGCACTTAACCGCTTGTGCCACCCGGCCGGTCCCTATTGTTTCTTTTTGTATGTTTTGAGCTGTTTTCTAATTTCTCTTTTGATTTCTTCTTTCATCTACATTTTTTGTGTGTGAAGAAGATCAGCCCTGAGCTAACATCCATGCCAATCCTCCTCTTTTTGCTCAGGAAGACCGGCCCTGAGCTATCATCCTTGCCCATATTCCTCCACTTTATATGGGATGCCAATACAGCATGGCCTGACAAGCATGGGTTGGTGCGTGCCCAGGATCCGAACCCAGGCCGCCAGCAGCGGAACACATGCACTTAACCGCTACAGCACCTGTCTGCACCCTGATCTACTTTTAAGTTTAAGAGTTTTTGTTGAACTTCCACATATTATGAATGTTCCAGTTTTCCTTCTGTTATTGACTTCTAGTTTCATGCCATTGTGTTTAGAAAAGTTACTTGGTATTATTTCAGTCTTCTTTAATCTTGTTAAGACTTGTTTTGTGACCTAACATGTGATCTGTTCTGGAAAATAGTCTGTGTGCCCTTGAGAAGAGTGTACATTTTGTTGCTGTCCAGTAAAATATTCTGTGTGTGTCTGATAGGTCCATTTAGTAGTTAATGTTTTCATGTCTGCTATTTCCTGATTTTCTGTATGGATATTCTATCCGTTAAAAGTGGTCTTTGAAGTCTCCTACTATTTGCAACTTATATACGTGAGAGGGCTCTTATATTGGGTATATATAAAGATCTCTTAGAACTCAATTATAAAAGACAAGTCAATGAATCGGGGTAAGCAACTGGAATAGACATGTCTCCAGGAAATACATAGATGGCCAATAAGCACAAGATAGTTGCTCAGTATCATTAATTATTAGGAAAATACAAATTCAAAGCACAATGTGATACTATTTCACACTCAAAATGAAGGCTATATTCAACATAATGGAAAATAACAAGTGTTGGTAAAGATGTGTAGAAAGGGAAACCCACATACATTACTGGTGGGAAAGTAAAATGATGCAGCCACTGCAGAAAACAGCTTGTCATTTTCTAAAATCTTAAACTTAGAATTACCATTGACCTGAAGAGGCCCATGGTAGATATGTCCAAAAGAGCAAACTTGCCCATAGACATTCAAAGCAACAGTGTTCACAATGGTCCAAAAGTGAAACAAACCCAAATTTCTATCCAGTTATCACTGCATAAACCAAATGTGGCCTATTCATAATATAGGATATTATAAGCCATAAAAAAGAATTAAGTACTGCTACATGCTCGGCCATGGGTGAATCTTGAAACATGTGTGCTCACTGAAGCCATCCACAAAGGCAATAGATAACAGGATGCCATTTGAATGAAATGTCCAGAATAGGAAAATCCATAGGGGGAGAAAACAGATGAGTTGTTTCCATGGGTTTGGGTTAGCAGAAAATAGATTGTGAATGAGTATGGGTTTGTTTGGGGGTGTTGAAAATGTTCTGGAATTAGATAGTGGTGATAGCCACACGACATAATCATTGTGCTAAAAGCCACAGAAATGTATACTTTGAAATACTTAAAACGGTGTATTCTATGTTAAGCAGATTTTCCACATAAAATTTTTGAATTTTTTAAGTTAATCAGGGTATTGGTTAATTTTAAGTTGCTTAGTATATTTAATAAGTGTAATTAATGGAGTTATTAGGGGTAGGGCAAGTTGTAGCCAAGAGAGTAAACACCCGACGAGGGCTATAGTAACAAATCCTATGACTATACAAGCAACAGTCTAAAATCCAGTCCATTTCCATTGTCCCCAACTTGGAGAGACCAGCCATGAAAATAGGTCAGTGACCTCGGGGGCCTTTGGTATCTATTCAAAGATTTGGGTAATATTATGCAATATTTTAACCTCTTGGGCCATTTGGTGAAGGTAGGTTTGAACTTCTCTGTTGATGTACACTCAGCAAGTGTGGTTCTAGGAAAGGCACCAACCCCTCCTTCCTTGGCCGGTATAGACAGTCTAGGGCCAGACCATTTTCTAAAACCATTTAGGCGAGAGACTCATGAGAGTGTTGTTCAGGGGTTAGGATACGTTCCTATGGAGTTGTTGTCCATGTTCTGTTAAGGTTGTTGATACTTCTTAGTTGCCTCAGTTTCCTGATTTTATGTGGGTAGGGCCACCGCACCTGTGCCCAGTCCAGTCAGTCAATCCTAGTAGAACTGAACACCCAGTGCTATAGGACTGACATTGTTTCTATGGGTTGGTGGTAGCCTGTCAGGGCAGGAAACTCAGGGGACCTGCGACCTGAGGGAAGCAGGCTGAGAGAGAAACAATAGTGCGTTGCACAATATAGCCTGGAGAAAGCTGCTCAGAGAGCTGGGGAAGAGAGACGCTCACTGGGTGAGAGCCTTGTGATATCAGCCCACAGTGAAACCCAAAAGTGGATGCTCCTGGTGTGAAATATTCCTTAGGTGTCTTGAGGTAAAATAATTTGCACCCATTCACTGGTTACCTGTGCTATATGATTTCAGGGGGTATGGTTAAAGTGTTTGTCGGCCAAGAGCTGTTTGTGCCTGGGCACAAAATCACCAAGGTGGCCTCGAAGGGTACCCCAAAATGACCCCTCAAGGAGCAGTTGGGGCAGAAAGTGGGTGGAGCATTTTGAAGGAAGCCTGGGGCAAAGATGTTGTTCGATGGAGTTGGCTACAACTGAGTCTCTCCGCAGGGTAAGCCCTTTAGCTGGGGTACAGTAGGTGATTGGAGGCCAAGTGACAGACCCTGTGACTCCTGATTCCCAGTGCACGGTTAGACCTCTAAGCCCATTGGACATAAATGGTTGTGGTGTTTGTGAAGCATCTTGCTGGCAGTGTGGAAAGTATAGGGGACGTGTGGTGGGAGACGTCATGATAGTGTCGGGAGGAGCTGTGTGTGAGATTACGGTGTTGAGGGGGAAGGACTGGAGGCAGGTGCAGTGGGTGTGTGATTAACAATGGTCAATGAAGGGACAGCTGGGGTGTAACTGGGGAAATCAGGGACCAGCAGAAGTAATGTGTTTAAAACAAGACACCAGGGCAGGCCCAGCTGTTAAGTGCGCACGCTCCACTACTGGCGGCCTGGGTTCGGATCTCGGGCGTGACCGACGCACCTCTTCCCCAGCCATGCTGAGACTACATCCCACATACAGAAACTAGAAGGATGTGTAACTATGACATACAACTATCTACCTGGGCTTTGGGGAAGGAAAAAAGGAGGAGGATTGGCAATAGATGTTAGCTCAGAGCTGGTCTGCCTCAGGAAAAAGGAAGAGGAGGATCAGCATGGATGTTAGCTCAGGGCTGATCTCCCTCACAAAAAAAAAATAAAATAAAATAATGAAACAAGACACCAGGCCCTAATAGAGCCACTTAGCCTAAGTCTCACATCAACAAGCCGAGATTTAATTAGACTTTTTGCCCTCCCAGGAATAGAATCATAAACCAGTCAATTGGGAATCGCCTGATGAGCAGCAGGTAGGTCACCTTCCTAATAGAGCCCTGCCATCCCCTAAAGGAAGGTAACCTTGCAGTAACCAACCCTCTTTTTGGTGTAGTGTAATTTCCTTGTTCCTGCTCCCTTCTGCCTATAAAAGTCTTTCATTTTGTACAGCTCCTTGGAGCTCCTTTCTCTCTGCTAGACTGGATGCTGCCTGATTCATGAACTGTTGAATAAAGCCGATAAGATGTTTAAAATTTACTCAGTTTTATTTTGTTTTGTACCAGTTTGGTGGCAGCAGTGGGATCCAAAGGAGACATCTGATGGCTTAGGGGATGAGAAACACAGGCATTGGTACCTGCAAAACTTTTGAGTTCTCCATCTTTGTCAATGATTCTGAGAGCCGTGGGTAAGTTCCTTTCAGCAAGTGCTGTAGAGAAACACAGCAGGGGGCTGTGAGGGAGGGTTGGGCGTCACTTGGTAGGAGGGTCTGAAAGGCCTCAATAGGGTGATATTTGATGGGACCAGAATGACAAGAGGGAGCCAGCCCTTCAGGGGTCTGGGAGCAGTGTGTCAGGGAGATGGCACCACCGGTCCTGAGTCTCACAGGCAGAAGTGAGTTTGGCCAGAGGAGGTCAGAAATATGGCCAGTGCAGCTGGAAGGAGGCTGGGAGGAGAGAACAGGAGCTGGGGTGGAAGGTAGGGCCAGGGCCTGGTAGGCTGTGTCAGTTACCTTTCCCTCTCTGACTTCATTGCCCCTAACCTTGCTTTTCAAAACTACAAATGTTGACTATCTCACAATTTGTGTGTATCAGCAATGAGGCACGTTTTAGCTGGGTGCCTCTGCCTCACTGAGTTGAACAGGTTGGGGCTGTGGCCTCAACTGAGGCTCAACTGGGGGAGGACAAGCCCCCAAGGTCACTCTCAGCCTTCAGGATTCAGTTTGGACTGAGAGCCTGAGTTCCTTTCTGTCTGTTGGCCTGGGCACTCCCGTGCTTCTCTCCTCTATAGGCCTCCACATTGGGCAGTCCCAAAACACTGGTATTTGATTCCTCAGTTACAGGGATTCGACAGAGTGAGAGAGAGAGATGGAACATGAGAGAGGGAGTAAGAGGAAGTGAGAGACTTGTGTAGTTAAAATTTAGACAAGACATCCCATCACATTGGCTCTTATTATGTTCATAAGCCAGTTACTAACCACTTAGTGGTTCCACGGGGATGGCTATGCCATGAGTGGGGTTTACTGGGTACCATTGTGGAGACTTCCCACCTCATAGGCCAAGATGAGGCCCTTGGGTCTCATTCTCCATAAAACAGGAAACAGTTGAATGGTTTTATGCCACAGAAGGCAGTATCTAAATTTCCGTTAGTTTCAAACCCCTCATGATGCTGACCTGAAAATGAGGCCAAGTTGGGAAGTGACTGTTCCAATATCACATTGCTAGAATCCAGGCCTGTTTTGAGTGGTGTTCTGTGCTACATGTCACCCCTTCTTGTTATTCTTCCATCTCTAAGTTTGTGCCTTAGGTACATGTGACACCAGCCCACAGGGGTAATAGATATTATCTCATATACACCGGGTGAGGTCCCTAGGAAGTAGATTCTAGCCTGATCCCCATGGTGCAGGTTTGGAGACTAGGGAGGACCTGAGAGGCACAGGGACTTTCCCAGGATGCAGAACTGGTAAGAAAGAGGAGGTCTGCATTCATCTCTGTCTCCTCAAAGCTAGGACCTGAGTTAGGTTTCCAGGGAACTGTGGCTAGGGCTGTGTAGGCTCCTTGTGTACAGTTCAGGAAGTGACATGAGAGAGGAGGGTGAGCAGCCCGGGCTCAATGGGCAGCTCTGGAGAAATCTGATTGAGGTAAGGGTCCCAGGTAAAGGAATCTTGAAAAATGACCCCATCTCCTTGGTCCTATGCCTCAACAGATCTTAGAACTCTGGTAACCAGGCACCCACAGCCCCCCATCCAGCTCACTTGAATGGAGACAGCCAAGAAGCAAAAATGTTTTGTTGTTGTATCCAAACTTTTGCAGGATCTGGCCTCAAAAAAACCCAGAAAGAGAATCTTTTTGATTGTTGCCGATGTTGGCTCAGCCCTCATCCCTGACGCCTCTGGGTGTCTGACAGGAGGCAGTGAAGGGTAACATGGGGGAGCCCAGGAAAGGCTAGTGCAGGCCAGGACACAACGGTGATCCCACCTGATCAACCCCACACTCCAGGCCCCTCATAGTGTGTGTGTGTGTGTTTGTGTGTCTGTGTGGAGTGGGGAAGGCAGGGTATGTGGGACAGGCCATTCCTAAGCAGGAGCTTGTTGTTAGGTGTCGGAAACCTGGTGGGTCTGTCACGTTCATACCCCAGATCATGGCTGACAGCATGAGAAGGTGAGCTCCTCTACTCATATATTATTGAGCCCTAGAGGTTTCATTTCCTTCCCTCCCTGACCAAAGATCTTTGCCAGGATGCCCTCTGTGCCTGAACTGAGGAGCAGACTTTCTCTTGGGGGTTGGCCTCAGTGGCAGTGTGCAGGCCACCCCTGATTCCCTCTGGCCCAGCTCCCAGGCAGTCTTTGCAGAACTCCACTCAGGAGGTCGTCGAGTAGCTGCCCAATGGTTTCAACTCCACCAACTCACTAGACAAGGAGCAGGTACATGAGGCCACCCACACCATCCAGTGCTGCTCTGAGATGACAGCAGGAGCAGAGGGCCTCCACACTCAGGACCTTGAGATGATGGGGTTGGACCAGAACTAGGGTGGGACCAGTCAGGGGCTGTCTCTTTTTCAAGCTAAAGGGGACGTACATGCAGGTAACCTTGTCTGGTTCAGAGCTGTGCTCCCTTGACCCTATTTCCCTTGTCTGTTGTGAGTTTAGGAGGCCACTGAGGCAGAGCCAGAGGCTAAAGGGGACTGCAGGCTGGCTATTCCTGGAAGAGAAGTGGGATCTTTCCTGTATTTAGAAGGACACATGGAAAGTCAGCTATGTGAGTGAACCTTTCTCTTTATCCCGCTCCAGAGTCAGCTCCAGAGTTTCAGCCAGCAGCAGAAGCAGAGCTGTGGGCAGTGGTGGAGGTAGAGCTGGCTCCAGCTCCGTTGACACCACACCCTCTAGCACTGGAGCCAGTGTCCCCTCTACCAGCAGTGTTGGAGGTGGAGCAAGGGCCAACATGGGCTCCAGCAGGAGTGGGAGCTGCTAAGTTGGAGTCACCTGGACCATCATTTCTAGTGGGAAGTCCGTCTCCACCTGTGGCTAAGAAGTGTGAGAAGAAGCCCAACCTACGGCCTTCCCTCCTAAGCTGGTGGTGGAGCAGTTGATCGTGATGGATGCAGTGAGCAGCTGGGCTCTGAGGGTGGGGTGGGGTAGGCCTTCCCTCTGCCATCGTTGCCCCAGACCTCATCCAGTCTCCTATGATCTGGGCCCGAATCCTGGCTCCACCCCTTACCAACCATACGACCTGGGCAACTTTCTGAACCCCTAAGCCTTTGCTTTCCACCTGCAGAGCGTAGAGGTGGACACTAACAGGACCTGCTGCACAGAGTGGCTATGCCGGCTCCTTGAAGAGAAGGAAGGGTGAGCAGGGCCTGGCACATCAGTAGTGGAGGGGAACTCACTGTATGCAGCCAGGTCCCTGGTGGCCCAACCGTCTGCTCAGGAAGCTCAACAGCCTCAGGACTTATTAGACACCTGATGTGTACTCCACTACAAGGGAGACAGACAAGGCCCGTGGTTGTAGCTGCCAGGGGAGAATGTGCATCAGAACGGGGAGTGTGACCAGAGGGGGATCAGTGTGTTGGAAGATGCCCCCTTGGGATGAGCCGAGGTGAGCCACCATCTGGAGCTTGGAGTTAGCCAGGACGGGCTGGATGCAAATGTCCCTCTCCCTTCCCTGCCAGTATTGGGTCCTGGGTCATCCTCTGGGTACCCTCAGTGGACAGAGAAGAAAAGCCAGGGACTCTCACAAGGCTCAGGCCACATCATGAGCTTCCTGAGCTCCAGCTCTAAACTGTGACCCCTGTGTGGGACTTTTGGGGATGTGGACACAGAGCTGGGGTGTGGCAATGTTGGGTGACACTCCCCCTGTTCCCCAGGAGCTCTTCCGGAAGGTGGTGCCCTCTCAGTGCCTGGGCTCCACCTGGGGCAAGAGGAACAAGCCCAGCAATGAGCACCTGGCACACACCGTCCGGGCCACCATCGACCACTTCAGAAGGGTGGCCAGCCTCGTCGTCACCACCTGCCTCGGGGACCCGAGCATGATGGCCCAGGACAGGGTGAGGGTGGTGGAGCGCTGGATCCAGGTGGCCCAGGTGTGCTGTGGGAGGCCCAGTGGAGCCCCTCTCTGGAGCCTTGGGAACTGCCTCCACCTTTATCAGATCCCAGGATTGCAGTGTGTGGTCTAAGCCCCTGCAAGTCCCTAGGCCCTTCTTGCCAGGGGAATGCTGACCTTGACTCCAGGTCCCACTGCGGGGATGCTCACTTCCTACCTGGCTCCCTCCCTGGGTTGAGCTAAAATCCTCCTCCTTGTGAGTGTTACTCTTTGGGTCCTAAATGTGCCCTTCTGGGGCTCCCTGAGCATCTGTCTCATCCAGGAGAGGAGATTTAAATAGAAGGGGACTGAAGCTAGAGCAAGCAGGGCTCCAGCGCCCCACCTCACAGCTCATTCTCTTCCCTTCCCCAGGAGTGCAAGATCCTGAAGAACTTCTCCTCGCCCTGCACTGTCATCTCTGTTCTGCAGAAAACATCCATATGCCACCTGAAGAACACATGGGGGAAGTTTCCTGGTGGGTAGGCCTCTCTCCATAGGAGGACCAGGGTGGATGGGGGATCTCCCGTATGTCTGCCATTGGCCCCTCAGTCAGCTGGGAACTCCTGGGTGGCAGCAAATGCTTGGAACAGGGCCTGGGCCTCAGCGGTGTGTCTCTAAGTCTCCTGGTGTCCTTAGTGCACCAATTCTGCTTCAGGATTCGGTTTCTCTAAATGCCAGGTACTGGGTTGAGCCACATTGGAGATTTTCAAGTGTTTATAGCAACAGAACTCTATGCCCAGTTGAAACTGAAAGTGGTCAAAAGAGAGCTGCTCTGTATAGCGGGGGAATGGAGACCCCAGTGACCAACAGGAGAGCCCCCTCCCAGTCCCACAAGACCTTAGCCCTCAGAGGAGCCCAGTGAGAGCACTCCTCCAGGCAGTTTGAATCTCTCAGGTTGTCAAAGAAAAAGATTTGCACTCAGACCCCTCATATTATCCCTAAATTTATCCTTCCCTCTTTCTCCTCTCCTCAGGGAGCGCTCTGAAAAACTTAAGGAGCACTATAGCCAAGACGAGTCCTTGAGCAGAGAACTGATGACCAAGGTAGAGTGGAGGCTGGGGGTCTGGAAAGAGAGGAAGTGCCACGGGGGGAGGGGGACTGGGCAAGCTGTGGTTTTGATAGTTTCTCACTTGAACTTTCTCTGAAACGTTCCCATCTATCTTGTCCAGGTTAACAAGCTTAGGGATCTGTTTGGCCCATGGGCAGGTGGGGTGCCGTTTGTGGGCAGGAGGCCCTGGTCATGGGACACAGTGGTGTTGGCTGTGCTGTTCCAGGGCGAGTTGCCGAGCTGGCGCCATCAGCAGATTTCTGGCTTCCATGCACTTCCGTCCTGCTGAATGTAGCTTCTCCCAGACTGTTGGGTGGTTGGGTGGGTTTATCCCTCAGCCTAAACCTGTCCTCAGGAAGCCAGGCCCCTGCTGCTCCTTCTATCTTCACCATGTCTCCAAGGGGAGAGCACACTGCCTACCCCAGGGACGGGCACAGCAGAGAATTCCCCTGGCCCAGGTGGACAAACAAGATGCTCATCCTTGGATCTGAACAGCTGGACCAGAGACAGATATGTGTGCGTTCTGGGACCCCCCCTGGACGCCTAGAACAGTCATTCGAGTCAACAACGGAGTCTCACCTGAATGCCTGGTTGGCAATGACATATACCCCAGGTGGCTTATGAGTAGCGCCTAGGCAACTGATAGATTCTTAGTGGATCCTGCTGAAAGGAAGTTAGGAGCTTCATGTAAACAGGGAAGCAAAATGTCCTCTCACCCCTTCCCTGTTGATCAGAGGTGGCACCTTGGGGGTCCAGTTTCTGAGTGGATAAAGAAAGAGTTCAGTGCAGGGGAATATCCTGAGTGGTTCCTTGGGGGAGGAGAAGGGTTTGGCATTGCCTCTGTCCCAGCCTGGGGGCCAGACACTCCACGAGACTGGGGCAGGCAGGAGCCATTCAACCAGACTCCCAAGACACCACATCCTCTCCATCCACGCCTCGGCCCACGACCAAGCTTCGAGAGCTCGGCGGTCAGGACTATTGTCAGTGGTGGGGCTGGGGGTTAGGTGAGGATGTTGGAACAGGGTCTCTGGCTGGGAGGGCCAAGTGGCCTCTCCTCTGTGGCCCCTGAGCAACTCACTGCCCCTGTTTGGGCCTCTGTCTCCCCATCAGGGAAATGGAAGGATGGTGATCGTGTGGTGCAGGCCTCACATGGGGGTGATGAGGTAAGAGGGAGGAAAGGAATGTGGGAGCTTTCTGCCTGCTCCCTGGAGGGGTGAGGGCAAGAACAGCGATGACAGTCATGCGACAGTGAGTCCTCAGGAGAACCTGTGAAGTAGCTGGAGTTCTCACACTTTCCAGATGAGGAAACAGGCTCAGGAAGTCCAGGACGCAAGCCCAAGCTTACACTCAGAGAGTTGAAACTGGGCTTGTTCTGGAATCACAAGACCTTGGAGGGTGGAGTGGCATTGGTACCAGTTGACTCGAGTCAGATGTCCAGTGTCGGAGGCGAGTGGTGCTGGAGAGAAATGCAGTGAGGGGACTATGGCCTCACTGACACTGTCCTCGACCCTGACAGGAGGGGCCTTCCACGTTTGCCCTCCGGAAATCAACCCCCAGAGGGTGCAGGAGAAGGAGCAGCAGCAGCAGCAGGTGAGTGTGCCTGTGGGGGAGGGGCTCTGCGTTCCCAGCTGGAGGCCTCAAATCAAGAGAGGAGGGCCCTTTCTCTTGGTGCCACAGTGTCCGAATCCCCCAGTAGAAGTGACCGGGATGGCCTGGAAGAGCTGGTGCAGGATGGGTTTGTTGTGGGGAGGGACAGGGACCACATACCCTGTGATTTGCTAGAAGCCTGCCCTGGGAGAGGAGGAGGAGGAGTGTGGTGTTCTTGGGGTGTGAAGCAAGGAGGAATTGAGGGGAGGCTAGTAAGGGTCCTAGGCTGTTCCCCGTGGGAACCCTGGGGTGGGCCAGGAGGCTGTGGCTGTGGACTTTTCAGGGGAGGGTCTGCAGGGGGTCGACTTGAGAGCAAGGGCTCATCCCACCCGCACCCCAATGTCACAAGGTGTCGTCCCCTATCTTGGCACTTTCCTTGGTGACCTGCTTATGCTGTGTCTGGCGATGGGTGATTATCTCGAGGTGGGTGAACCTGAGGCCAGGCAGGAAGGACCACGATCCTGAACCTTGGGATGCGGGAGCCCCCGAAATGTGCTCCGAGCTCTCAGCACTTGACACATCTCTCCTGGGAGCCTCGCAGTGGCCCCTGGGAGCTGGGGCATCAGGCCCATCTTAGAGATGAGTGAACAGAGGCTCCACCTGAGACACCCATTCCGGTTCCCCAGGCTGGGGAAACTCAGAGCTGCCTGATGGCACAGCCGCGTGAGGTTTTATCTGAGCTGGACTCAGCCTCTAACTCCCATGCTCCCCATGGAGGGAGAGAGGGGTCGGCCCCCCCCAAGTCAGGCAGCACATAAGTTGCTGAGCAGTCCCCTCTGCCTGAGGCCTCAGCCTCCAAGTCTATCATCAGAGAGGGTTGTGCTGCCAGGTCCCTCAGCCTCCCCCCATGTCCTCCTTCTCTGGAGCCCAGAGCCCGGCCTAGGTCCAAGTCCTGTTTTCTCTGCATGCTCCGCCCCCTCTGGGGACCTGGCAGTCGTGCACCATGAGAAGGGGTGGACATAAGGGGCTAGTCAGTCTATGGCATTCTGTCTGATGGACTCTGGCTCTCCACCTTCCAGGGGAATGAGATCAACCTTAAGAAAGGGACTGAGGTGAGCAGCTGTGGCACTCCCTGCAGGGGAGGGGAAGGAGGTGGAAATCAGAGACCCTCTGGGCAGAACAGTCCCTGGTTCCACCCCCTGTATCTTACATTGAGTGGAAGACTTCGATAACAGAGAAGTGGGAGACCCATCCAATTGGCGGGTTGGTTGAGGGGAGGATGGCATCAAGGATAACTTCTTGGAGGAGGGGCTGATTATTCCCATTCTGAGAACAGGTAGAGCCTGGATAGAACTGGTGGGACGGAGCGTTGCCAGGACTGGTCCCCTGCCCCACCCCTCACCCCCCACAAGGCCCCTGCAGCATCCCCCACCCAGGCCCTGTGTGCATCCTCTCCTTCCCTCTGGTCCCAGGAATACTGAGTCATGAGGGAGATGCTGCTGCTCCCAGTGGTTGCAAAGAATTACAACCAGAGCTGGAGGAGTGATTTGGGGCCTGATTCCAGGACATGGAGCTGCTCAACGAGAATGATAGTTGAGGCTGTGCAGGAGTTGAGTGAGGGCAGAGGTGGACTCTCCATGTTGGCCAGTCCAGAGAGCCTGTCTCCATGGCCCCCTGCTCAGCCCCAGGCCTTATTGCTTGGCGAACTCTGGGACACCCAGACTCCAGCTGCTGGGAAGGCAGTGGGGGGACACCTGAGGTGTGGCTCCTGGTAGGCTCAGAGGTGCCTCTCTGCCCTGTAGCTACAGCCTGTCCTGCCTGCTGGATCCCCAGATCTAGTTGGCCAGCAGAATATTCAAGGCCAAGAAGAGCCCGCCATCATCAAGTTCAGGGGTGAGTGAGTGTCTGGGCTGGGGTGACTGACTCCTAGGAGTTCAGTAAAGCTTTGAGCTAAGCGTGTCCTTGGGGAGTCCGATAGCTGGCACTGGGATCCCACCTCCACTACTGAGCAGTCCTGTGACTGGGGTGACTCTCTTCAGCTTCCTGAGACTCCGTGTCCTCCTCTGTGAAATAGGTGATAGTAAACGATTTCTCCCGTGGCAGGGACAAGTGGGGTACTGGTGGCTAACAGCACTGAGCACAAGGTCTGCAGCACCCAGTGCAGTGGGGACAGGGTGGGTGGCCATGATTCTGAGGGAGGCCCCCCAACATAACCCGACACTTCTACTCAGCCCCCAGGCCCCAATACCGAGCCCCATACCAGTGGCCGATCACAGCCTCATCCTCAGTAGCCGGGACACAGCTGGGAAGCTTGCGATGCACCGGGCCAGCTCCTCCCACCTGACAGGAAGGGGAGCATTGTAAGCTGATTCCTGGAGTCCCCTGAAGCCCAAGAGAGAGAGGACGACCCCATCTCAGCTCCCTGACATCCCCCAGCATCTATGAACCCATTGGGGAGGGACAGTAGTTATTTGTTGTAAATAATAAATGCCATGTTTGAATATTATATTAAAGTCCTGTTCCCTTTACAGCCTGGAACTTGTGGTGTGGTTCTGTCACTTTCTGTAGGCATGTGAGGGAGACACAGAATCTCACATTTCTCCTTGAATCAAGAACTCTTCCGGGTCATCAGCTTATTGTATGTGGGAGAAGGGAGAAGGGCCAGCCCCTTCTCTGGCTAGTGGGGACAATCCCAAGTCCCCCTAACACCGAGGACCAGTTCATTTCAGTATCATTCAGCTCCTCCAGGTGCAGGCACAGCCCACCACCCCTTCTCCTGAGATTTAAAGGTTGAAGGTACTTTCACAGGCAGAGAAAAAAACCACTGAAATGTGGGTGACTTTAAAACAGCACTACGCAGGACCATGTCATGCCACAGGCAGGGGCTGCCTTCCTAATTCTGGAGGAAGAGGGAATGTTTTCTGCTTCTCTTCTTGAGGTTTCTTTTGACCAAATTTTAGGAACTTGTTTTCTAGTTCAATCTCTGGGAATATATCAGCTCTAAGTGGAGAAAACAATGGAAAAAGATCAAAATGTGCACGTTGAGAGGACAAGACCCGCGGAAGTTCATTTGCAGATGGACTAAAGGCAGGCAGGACTTTCCCTCCTGAGGGCCCTCTAGGGGCTCCATGTTCACCTCTGACCTAGATTTGAATCCTGCTGGAATCCTTGTCCAGGACCCTGAATTCCTTTTCCTGCTTGATTTGTATCCAGGAGGAAAGATTTGTGATGCAGCTTTTAAGGCTACAGCTGGGCCTTGTTACATAAACATTACTGCTCCCTGTGAACTAGGATTTTCAGCACCCCTGCCTTCCTTATGCAATTCCCTTTAGGACAGAATTTCCCTAGAAAGCCCCAAACCTCCTCCCTGACTTGGCCTGATGGATCCCGAGTGAGCTCTACTTTGCCAGGATAAGGGACCATAATCCTGGCCAGTCAGTGACCCCACATTGTCCCTTACTGTCCAAGGTGACTTCTGAGCCCGTGTTCTTCTGAGGTCCATGGTCTTGGACAATCCTCAAGTTTACACACTCAGTGTTGGTGTTCCAAACTCGTCCAAATGGGGCAACTGGGCCCAAGCCCTTAAAGTGTGTCAACCCTGGGTGTCTGTGATTTTTTCCCCAGTCTTGTGTTGTGGTTACATTACAACCACCTGCTGGGGTGTGAACCCTGTTTGGAGCTTTGAAAGATCAGGTATGACGGGGTTGTGGGGGGCTCCAGCAGGGAAAGCCACGGAACTGATGATCCATGGACGTACATGAACACAGCCTTACCAATTAAAATACTGAAATGCTCCCCATCTGGTGGTGAATAGACACTGCTCTGAGCTCACACCGAGAACCCACCACATGACTAGAAGCTTTCAAAGGGTTACTAAGTGGCATTTTGAAGCTCTTCCCTTGGGAACACCCTGTAAGACGAGGGCCAGATGAATCGCTTGGCACTTGTGAGTTATCGCCTCCTTTCTGATGGCTGCAAGTGTCATCCAGACACACAGGCTGGACTCTGTCAGGGAAGCCTTCTCAGGACAGCCAGAAGCTGAGGATGAATTCTGGTTCCCGGCATCCCAGGCCCTTCCTGACACAGCATAACCACCCAGGAAAGTGGTTTGGTAATGAAAAAACTGGGAAGGCCATACTTTCCCTCCAAAGAGAAAGAGAAGTGCCAACAGTGAAAGATTGATCCCCTAAATAGACAATTGAATCCCAACAAGCAGTGGGTTCTTGTCAGATTACTGATGCTGAAAAGGCCTCTTTTGATAATAGCACGATCCCCCAACTGCCGTGTCCATCTACATGAATCAAATTTCCAACACATATGGATCTAAAAAACTGAGGGAAATCTGGTATTTCCTTAGATGCAACTCTGAAGTAGCATGCAACAAAGAACATAAAAATGGAGACTTAGAAGTAAATATCTAATTTGAGAACATAGACATCGAAGTGCTTTTGAAATATTTTGGAATCTATTGGAATATTACACAAAAAGAATAATCCACTTTAAGTAGGTTTTACTGTGACTGTGGGGAAAAACTGAATCATCCCGTGACGTTGATAACTCTCTGCTGACTTGAAAGTAAAAATAAATAATGTGCATAGTAAAGGAAAATGAGAGAACAGCATGAAAAAAGAAGATCTTTCTCTCCTCACCTGAAACTCAACCTCTCACCTCAGAAAGAAACCACTGTCTATATTTTCTATTTCACGCAGCAGAGTTTAATAAAAGAAACGTATTGGTATGTTTTAAAGTTTCAAGAGCTCAAAGCAAGGAAACATTAGGGACGCTGCCAAGAGACCTCACTGAGGTGCCTGCTCCATTTCATCTGCTGTCAGGACGTCCTTCTTGGCCCCTCACTTTCTCTGCCTCACTAGCAAGTCTGTCCGCCATCAGTGCTACCACCAGTCTCTCTCCTGTGCTCTTCACTGCCCTTTCCTCCTTCCTGATACCTTCCTCAGTCGCCAGAAATTGTTGGCAGTGGAACTGTGGAATGCCCAGATCAGCTCCTGGAATCATCTCTGCCAAATCTGAAGACCGGCAGGAGTGGGCATGGAACCTGGAGTGCAGACTACCTGCGAACACACCTGGCAGGGATTCACCTGTGTGACTAGGTGCAAGTTTTTGCAACGCTTTGGCAAGATTCAAAGGACTTACCAGTTTTCCTGCATTGCTGCAGGCCTGGAGTCCTTGCGGTCTCTCGGGCCAGCAGACCTGGTGAGGCTGGTCCAAAGTGTCCTCCCAGAGACCCGTCACAGCCAGAATGGGATGGGATTCTAGTATCCGGCCTCTTGAATATGTCACTGGACATCCTCAAAGGGTTGAAGATGCTTAAACCAGGCTTTGGTTTGGACTGGTTCCCACAGTTACACTGCTTCCTCTGTGAAGACGTAACTATCATCCTTCTTTTCTTCTTACCTTACAAAAATAAATCATGAAATTGGGTCAAATGACAAAGGAACCCTGACTTTTTAGGACAATTATCCTGGTTGTTTTGTACTTCCACCCTCCCTCTGTCCTCCAGGGATAGATCTGACTTGTGTCCTGGGATGTCATCAGGCAAAGTTGCATCAAGAACAGAAAGCTCAAGGTCAAAATTTAAGGCTACTCCAGATCATTTCTCCTCCCCCATCCTGTTAACACCCCTCCTTGTTTGAGTGTGTTTCTATTATATTCTTGTCCTTGTCACTCTAAACCGCACAAGTCCTGACACTCCCTCTCAGGGCAGTCGGTCCCCAAACCTTTACTAAATCCCAAATCCTACCATTTCTGTGTTTTCTGACTACTCATTTGCTTAATCCATTGACCACTTGGTGTTCATAGAAGTTAAATCAATAGTGACATTATCAACCACCCCCTGTTAACGACTTACTCCCATATCCCAGATGTTCACATAATCCAAACGGTTATGGTCAAAAGTAAATAATTCAGAAAACGTATTCACCCATCACAAATTCCTGATCTCTAATACTTTTATTCAAACACTCATACAGTAGATACCTGTCCCTCAAGATCAGAAGTAATGCCAGATCACCGATCCCCACCTTAAGTTCCTCCTACACCTATCAATCCTGGATTCCATGGACTATGATCTCAATACTTTCCTTGGAATAATAAAAAATTCCTTACCACTCATTTATGTTGTAAACCTCCAAACCAAGACGTTCCCAATTATCTGCCATGCAGTAGCTACTGCTGGTCTTATAACAAACTGAAGAAAAAACATGAAACATTATCTTTTGGTACCATTGTAAAAACAAAACCATCTGCATCAACTGGGAAGCACCCATAATGCCTGAAAATTTTGTTCTCTTTTTTTGTGTTGGGTCAATAACAAAAAGAAAAATCAACTAAAAAATGGGCAATGGACCAGAATAGACTTTTTCCAGTGAAGACATACAAGGGACCAATAGGTGTATGAAAAGGTGTTCAGCATCACTAATCAGGGAATGCAAATCAAAACCACAATGAGCTATCACTTCACACCTTTTAAGATGGTGATTATCAAAAAAACTAAAGATGGCAAATGTTGGTGAGGATGTGGAGAAAAGCAACCCTTGTGGGAATGTAAATTAGTACAGCCATTATGGAAAACAGTGAGCTTCCTCCAAAAATGAAAACTAACATATGATGCAGCAATCCCACTTCTAGTATATACCCACAGGAATTGAAATCAGGGTCTCAACGAGATACCTGCTC
This sequence comes from Diceros bicornis minor, assembly GCF_020826845.1. Taxonomy (NCBI): domain Eukaryota; kingdom Metazoa; phylum Chordata; class Mammalia; order Perissodactyla; family Rhinocerotidae; genus Diceros; species Diceros bicornis. The sequence goes on along the minus strand of NC_080763.1, from coordinate 1,395,022 downwards.
TCTAATGTTCATTGCAGCTAATTCACAATAGCCAAGACACGGAAGTAACCTAAATGTCACTGATGGATGAATGGAAAAAGAAATGCAATATTAATCAACCTTGAAAAAAGAAGGAATTTCTGCCATTTTTGACAACATGGATGGACCTGGAAGACATTATGCTAAGTGAAATAAGGCAGACAGAGAAAGGCGAATACTCACTTATATGTGGAATCTAAAATAGTCAAACTCATACAAGCAGAGGTTAGAATGGTGGTTACCAGGGGCTGGGGGGATGGATAAATAAGGAGCTGATGGTCAAAGGATACAAAATTTCTGTTATCAAGATAAATAAGTTCTGGAGATGTAGGACAAGCATAGTGCCTACAGCTGACAAGACTGTATTGCATACGTCACATTTGCTAATAGAGTAGATATTAAGAGTTCTTACCACAGAATAATAGTACAAAAGGAGTTGAGAGAAAACTTTGGGAGGTGATGGATATGTTTGTGGCCTTGATGGTGGTGACAGTCTCAAGGGTGTATACTTAGGTCCAAATCCATCAAGCTGTATATGGAAAAGTAAGACATAATCGTTGATTCCTCTGCACCTTGAAATACACCGTGTCCTCATCACAAGAGAAAAAAATTTGTAACTATGTATGGGGATGGATGTTAACTGGACTTATTGTGGTGATCATTTCAACATATATACAAACAATGAATCATTATGTTGTACCCCTGAAACTAATATAATGTTGTATGTCAACATTACCTCAATAAAGACAATATAACAGAGAAAACCATTTGAATATTGTAAATGAGTTCAGTGAATCCCTGAAACTGCCCCATTCCCATATGAGAGTTACTGGAAGCAGAGAGGATGAAGTAAGATGGAAGAAAGTTGTACAAAACAGTAATCAAATTAAAATCATTTAAGTTGCTATGAGCTCCTTGTGGCAAAGTTCTTTGAGCACTGATCATTCACCTTTTCTTGGAAAAGCATACTTTCAGATCCAACCCATAATAGTTTCATCATTTGCTCTAATAAGAAAATTTCAACTTAATAAATAAAACCAAAAGCATCCCTTATGTATGAATAAAGTTAGTGAACTTTACAGAGAAAAGAGCATATTTGCACACTCAATAAAGGAAACAGAAGAACTGAATGATGATTGATTCTCATTCAAGCTTATCTTTGAAAGCCAGTAAAACCAGGTTATCTTTTCAAGGATGTGTGTAGAGCTGTCAGCCTTGGAAGACAGAAATAGTGACCTCCTCTGGAGCAAAGGGCAGGCTTGCTTACTGCCCAGTATAATAGAAATAACACCCCTCTCTGGGGCAAAGGTCAGCAGACTTCCTGCCCATTATCAAAGATTTGAGTTCCTTAAGCTCTGAGTTCTTGCAACCCTCTGCATGTCACCCGGCACACTGTGTATCACCCTGTAAGAAGTGGGATTTAGTGAACCGGTGCAAATGCTGATACTCTGGCCACTGCTATTGCTGTGACATTAAGTCCTTTGTCTCTGACCCATGGGTCTCATGTCTTTTGCCAAGATCTATAAGACCATAGTAGGCTGACTTATTAACTTGCAGGTAAGGTAAAATATCAGGCCTTTCACAGTTCCTGACAAGCGCTTTAAGTAACTAGTAGTCCTAGGAACAGAGAGTTACCCAGAACAATATGCATGGATGGTCTTCATAGAAGACTTCATGCAACCAAAACTTTAATAAGGCTCTCTGACCTCTTTTATTTCTACCCCAATTAGAAGGAGAGGCACCAAGCTATTACAGACCTATGGCTTGTGCAAGCCACCTGGAGACCTAGTGACCAGAAACTTCCCATGGGGAGCAAAGACAGATGGGCATATTTCCAAAATGGACCCATCTGCCTCCCTATCATCCAAAAGACAGTACATTATCTTAATTTATGATGATTTCATTCATTAAAATCTTGTGATGGGCCAAAGATACACTTCTAAGAGGAGTGAGGCACATGGCAGTTGTAAGTAGATTAACAGATTTGGTGAATATGAAACTCTAAACTAAACTTAGTGTTCTAATCAATTATAAGGTACAACAAATTTAATTAGATCAATTAAATGATATTTAATGGTATGCCTGATTATTACTCTGCAATAATGATCAAGAAGCTCATATAAATAACTATAATTGGTCTTACTTTAAAATATGATAGTCAAGACTTTTTGAGATAAGCTGGAGAGAAGGAAGGGGAGAAATAGATAGCTGCTCTAAAGCCACTTTCAAGACAGCTGGATCTACATGTAACCCAGGAGATCGAGGCAGATGGCTGTGTGCCTAGATCCTCCCTGAACTGTGGTTCTCAGGGATGTCACGGGGCTGAAGCAGCTTTCTGAATCGTGTTTACATGTCCATGTGTACAATACCCCTGACCATGAGGATGAAACACCATTCAATCATCCCTTACACCTCTCTAATTTACAATTAGATTTCAAAATCATTGTATCATTACATGATCATTTATTCCTCAAACCTGTAGGATGGCGAGCTAAAAGAAAATCAAATTTCAATGGCTTCTTTTCTTTCAAGGACCAAGACGTTCTTTCACAGTTGGAATACGGATTAGAGGATAAATCCAAGTCAATGGAAACAACTTAAGAAATGAACAGAGGAATATTTCATTCCTATATATACACAGTTTTCACTGTGGCAAAAACAGAGTTACATTTTAAAAAATGAGAATTTTTTGAAATTTTATAGATATTAAAGACATTGTTTTGCTTATATTCCCTTTGGTTTACCAAATGAAACTCACTCTTTAATGGGCATTTCTAGCATTGAGTGCTAATAACAGCAGCTTTTTAAAATTCTTATTTTTCCCCGGTCAAAGACCAAGGGCAGAGGTCATCAAGAGGTCAAGTCTAATCTACCTACAGATGTGGCAGGCTTAACTATGGATGTTCAAGCCAGACATTGCCAGCAGAACCAAATCTCTTCACCCATAGGTGAGTTTTTACTAGTAATCACAGAGACTTAAGAATATCAAAGGAAATTCTGTGGTTTTTTTGTGTGTGTGTGTGAGAAGGACCAGTCCTGAGCTAACATCCAATGTCAATCCCCCACTTTTTTGCTGAGGAAGACCGGCTCTGGGTTAACATCCGTGCCCATCCTCCTCTACTTTATATGGGACACTGCTACAGCATGGCTTAAGAAGCGGTGCATCGCTGTGTGCCTGGGCTCTGAACCGGCAAACCCCGGGCCGCTGCAGCGGAGTGTGTGGGCTTAACCGCTTGTGCCACTGGGCAGGTCCTCAAAGGAAATTCTTTATTAAGAACCAAAGTTATAGATTCCTATCTTGGATTCATTACTTTGAATTTTTGACCCAAATCATATATATCGATTGGACCATGCTCAATTCTATGATCTTTGGAAGATTCAGCCTACAGCTGAAGAGAAACAGATGCGACACCAATATCTTATCCTCTCTGAAGTCCAACTGAGAGCCCCTGGAGTCAGAAGTTTTCAAGACAAGAAAAAGTCATCCTTCTGAACAGAGAGAGTAGAGGCTATTCAAACATTCAACTTTAAATTGTTAACATGACTCGTTAGAATGTGATGGAGCAAGCATAATACCTTCTAAGTTTCAAGATTTTTCTCCAGAATACTGAGATGGATGACCTTGAAGGCCAATTTCCCCATAAATGTATTTATTCAGTGATAAAATTAATTTCCCTATAAAATAATTCCCATAAAAATGTTAAAAATATATCATAGTCTCTCACTAAAAGGAAACAAAGCAAACTGAGCAGTTGAATAGCGGTGCAATAAATTCCATACAATGATCTTACTGCAGCGTTATGTACAATAGTGAAACTGGATGTAATCCCATTTCTATCAAAGAAGAAGTAAACAGATTATGGTATTCCTGTTCTTTGGAATACCTCTAAAACATTTAAAATGGTAAGTTAGAATGATGTGCACTGATAACGGGAAACGTCTATGATATATGGTTTGGGAAACAGCAAATTGCAAAACGATGTAGTTATGTAATTTATGTTAAAAAACTTTATGTGTGTTTATAAATACATAGGAAATGTCCAGAAGAATAAACCCCACCTTGTTAACAACAGTTCCCTCTGAGTAGAGCAGTGAGTTTTCAGGGAAGAGGATGAAAGTGGAGGGTTTCGTTTTCTATAGATCTGTGTAATTTGACATTTTTAACAGGGTGTATTTCTTTCATAATTAGAAAAATGAGTGATGTGGCCATTTTGTGCAGGGCAACAGTATTATGTTCACCAGTCTCTGTACTGTATGTTACTGCACAGCACGGACTGTAGGAGAAAGCCCAGGGGAGCAATGAAGACAAAGAAGACATGACACCCGCAAAAAGTCAGTGGAGTATTTCTACATAACAAACCTTCCAGGCGAGTGATGGTCAGTGTCCACTGCTCCAGCTCTCGCAATAAACCTAGAACCTTCCCAGGATAAGCCGGAGGACCACGCCCAACTAGTCCACTGCCTGCCCGGGGCCTGTATATGCAAGGTGACTGCCATCAAGCAGATAATGGACTCAGGATGGGGTGAGAGGCGGAGTTCCAAGTGGAGATTCAAAATGTACCAAGAAATTTTGTGAAGTGAAGGAAGCTACTCGACCTCTCTGAGCCTCAGTGTCCCCCCCCTGTAGAATGGGGATCACAGGTCTACTTCACAGAGCTGTTGGGGAAGATACATAAAAGTGCCTGTGACAGCCAGTGTCCACATTATTAACAAAGTTGTATCTGACTTCAGAATAATCGATGAAAAGAATAATGTTAATGAGACCAAAGACGAGATGCCCAGCTTCATAAGCAGCATGAGAATGAGAGGAGCTCTGACTAAGCAGGGTTCTTCACAGCTCCACTGGAGAGGACGAACACGGGCTACACCTGGATAAGTCAATGTTGTACAATGACTCGTGTAGTGAGGGTGGGTCCCTAAAGACACTGCGAAATACAGTTACACACAGTGGCTCCTAGGAAACAACTACAAAGCAATCAACACAGCAGATAGGAATAGGAAAGGGGCAAGCAGAGGAGGGCAAGAGCCACAAAATCTGATGGAAGACACTGAACCACGATGAGCTCCCAGCTCTGTCAACAGCTGTTGTGGTTGCGCTAGGAGATCAAACTTCTGAGAAAGCCATTGTGGGGACGCTGGGAGCACAGTGGTCACTGCAGCCACACCTCAACAGCAGTGCATCGGAGCACACACACCCCAAAACTTTCCTCTCCATTAATTCTTGTTTTAAGTTGATGAATATCCTCATGTTTCAATGTCTCCTTCCAACCCTTGTGGACGAGTGTTGTCAGAACCCCCTGAAAAATGCACAGGCCAGAGTAGGATGGAACACTGGGCGCTGGGGGAGCAGCGCTGCACCTGACCACACGCACTATCACCTGGGCCTATTGAACACGAGAGAAGAATCCGAGGATGCGGTCTAATGAGAATTCCCTGTCTTGCCACATTCAGAGACACCACAGAGTTTCTCGTCCATTTTACAAAATAACATTTTACAAAAATGTTAGAGAATTCATGTGTCATTTATTCATAAAGAGGCAAATTCTTGACAAAGTGACAGGGTCCAGTTTCCATGACCAGGTTTTTCAGTTATTTTGATAATATCCCACATTCAGGAATCGGAAATGTAACCTACTGGGATGTGTAATATAAACAAGGACTTTTTTTCATGTAGATCAATGCCCAGATTTTTGGGGAGGACATAAGTCGTGAAAGCTGCTAACCACTCCTCCACAGGTTTCAATAGAACTTTTAAATTAATTTACCAATCTCAGGAAAAGAGATTTTGGCCATTCAAATTTTTTATTTCTGCATTCAAGTGTACAGTATAGCCAAGAGAATAAACAGAAAAAAATTGACAAGAAGATCTTGCTTGCATTTCATCTTTTGCAAATAAGCAAGCTATTTTATGCTCTGTTCCTTTCACTATTCTAATCAATTTTTAAAGAATACGGTACATCTGACTATCCCTGGGCGTGTTTATCCGGGAACTTTGCCGGAATCCAAAGCAGAGATGTTAAAGCTGACGAATTTCAAATGCTGCCCAAGTGCTGTCTACCTTACACATCCGTCTCCCAAAGGTGGACCACCGGTCTCTTCCTGAGGGATCAGAGTCATCACCTGTGTCTCTGAGAGACTGGCCACTCAGGCCTGAGCTGAGATTAGGTGATCAATCTAAAGGGCAAAATGCTTAAGCTATTCTCATCTTAAGGATGCTGTTTCAGAGGCCTCTGCACTGGAATGGGTTGGTGAAAATGGCCTACTAGATACTTTCCTGGGAATTGGCTTGTTCTCCTCTGCTCTTAGCGGATCCTGGGGAAACCAGTGATTAACATCAAGGATGCCTCAACTTCCACATCTGCAAAAAAGGCAAGCAACAGCCAATGTTACCACCCTGCAAAGCTCTTAAGTTGTGCTTGTAAGAGGGGCCACAAGGGCGAATTTCTCCCAAAAGCTAATGAAATGTTGGCACTTTGGCTGGAGAAGGCAGAGGGCAACATGCAAAGTGGAAAGTTTCTGGGATGTCAAACCAGTTCCCATAAGCATTTTAGAGAAGCACCTGGCCCTGGACTAGGTAGGAGGCTGTGGAAAGACCCACAGGCATGCAGGTGGGAGGAGGAATCAAGCCACGGAGGGAGGCGGTGTGGAAGAGGGATGAGTCTGGCTTCAACTTTGGACAAAAGCAGTTGCACGCTGCAGGCCAGAGGCTGCCCATGCAGCCTCCACACCCTCCTAACTCCCTGGTCCTTCTCGTCCCATCACATCCCTCCGGGGCTCAGTCCACGTGGAGCAGGTGCAGGACAAGTGTCTGCAGCCAATGACGGTTTTGCCCTCAGCCAAACACACACCACCCTGTTCCTCCCCCTAGGGCTAGGCACCGCCCTGTGCCCAGAGCATCCTGGGAGTTGTAGTCCTGCAGCCCTTCAGGCTGCCTGCTGGGAGCAGTTAAGAGACAAAAGCTCCCAGCATGCACAGCTAGGGGCCCCAATTCCTGCCTCGTCCCTCCGTCCCTGGGCCCCAATCCTCTGCTTCTCGACCCCACTCTCTACCCCGCCTCTTCTCTATCCCACACCCACCCTTCATGCCCTGTGCACCCCCCAGAGTATGCGCAGTGAGGATGGACTGCATCCCTTGAGCCCGGTACTCAGATAGGGGTGGGGCTCACCAGACTAGCTGTTGCTGAGGATGCTTGCAGCCCTATTGGAAGCACCCTGGTCAGTATTTGAAAAGTAAATTCAATATCTAAAATGGAAATACTGGGTGCCTGGGATCCTGGAATTTGCCTTTTCAAGGCCACCGGTCCTACCATCCCCTGCATCCCTCCAGGCTGCCATGATCCTCCCTCTGGACCCCGTGGTCAGGGTCGCTGCAGAGATCCTCCTTTTGGACCCCACCCACCTGAAGGGCCCATACCTTGGTCAGGCATCTTAGAAGGACTGCCCTGAGACATGTCATAAAAAGGAGAAAACATCACAGTGCACAGCCCCAATTCCTGCATTGTACAGACAGGAAACTCAGATGCACTGGTAAGTGACCCCTAAGCCACTTTGGGTAACCACACTCATGCCCCTTGTCCGACGCTGCACACAGGCTTGTTCACTGGACTTCTTTATCCCAGTGTGGACCTCTTGGCCTCGTTAACACAGACAACAGCACCAAAACTTCTCGTTGCTCTTTCCCACTATGTTAGGCAAGTTTGTGTAGGAAGGTAATATGCAATTTCTGCTCTACTATAGGGCTGGCTCCTTGGCAACCAGTTTTAATATCCCTTTTTAAATATACCCTCAGAATCACAAAATAATTAAGCAAAATAATTTGTTGCTGTTGGGGGTTATGGTGATAATTCTCTGAAGTCATTTTTCCATTTAGCTACTCTGACTCCAAATACTACAGCACCACATGCTTCTCAGACTGGTGGATGCACAGCTCCACTTCTTTGCAGAGAGGATGCACAACAGCAGAATATCCGTGGCCCGACTTTCTGGAGCATCAGTATTACTACAAGATTTAGAAGAAGCAAAGTTATGTCATTTCCGAGGTAAGGAGTTAAAAACTTAAAACTAAGATGAGGTGGGAAAGTCATATGCCATTAATAATTGTCAGTAATCTGTGCCTGAAATGTCAGACTGTCTCTGAGACCCTATTTCCCATTGTTTTCAATAGGAAAAATTAGAAAACATAGCAAATCTATCGAAAAACCCTACCAATTTCCTAAGTCATGATATGGCACCCAGACATAAGTTACGAACATCATGTGCTCCTCGTTTTGTTCCTCATTCAACCCAGTCCCACAGGTCTTGAGTGCATGCTGTGAACACTGCACTGTGCTAGGTGTCGAGGCCTTGGTGAGCATCATCGTGGGAGTGGAACTTGCTGGAGAAAGATGACATCATAAAATCTCAAAACCATGCCAGTTACCAAATTGAGGCAAGAATGGAAAGACCCAGGGGACCACACAGGGTGAGGGCATTAATAGATACTTGGGAGTATTAAAATCCATCTGATGATGTCATGAGTGAATGTGTTCCACTTTAAAACAAAACCCTGCTGTTATTCTGAGATATTGAGTTAGGATCTTTGTGCAAATATGCAGGATTTAAAATGTTTATTGATGTATAACATGCGTACAGAAATATATGCAGAAGTCATCCATGTAAACCTCAAAGAATTATTATAAAGTGAACACACTTGTGTGACCAAGAACTAGCAGCAGCTTCACTCAGACCTGGACAATCCCTTTCTTCCTCCTTCCTCCTCAAAGGTAACCAATATCTTACCAAAAAACACTGTATATCAAGTTTGTCTTCATATACAAGTGTTTTATTACAGAAAATTTCTGTTTTATTACAGAACAATATCTGAGAGCATTCTGCTCTGTGGATGCCAGAAAAATTTAAACAATATACAAAAAAACAAAATAGCATAGTAGACCCATCACCCAGCTTCAACAACTACTAATCATCTGCCATTTTTGTTTCATCCACACTCCATCCCATTCCCACCTCACTTTATTATTTTTTTAGTCTTTTGTGTGTGTGTGGAGGTAAGATGTACAGTGAAAGGCACAAATCTCAATTCTACAGTTTTGGCAAATAAACATGCCCGTATAACCTTCACCCCTTTAAGAATAGAATGTTTCCAACACCCCCAGAAAACTCCTTCCTGTTCATTCTCAGGCAATTTTTTCCTTCCCCTGAGGCAACCTCTGTTCTGGTTTTTTCACCATGGGTTCATCTTGGCTGAAATCATCCCACGTGTATTGTTTTCTGTCCAGCTTGCCTCCCTCGGCACGAGGTTGATGAGACTCACCCAGCATGTGTGTGTCAGCGTTTGCTCCTTGGCACGGCTTAGGGTGTTCTGCTCTGTGGATGCCCTACAGTGTGCTCGTCTTCCTCCTGGGGACTTGCAGGTCATCTCCTGTGAACATTCTTGTACAAAAGCTTTTTGTATGCTGTTTGATTCCTTTATTAGCATTTAAGTGACACACATTTTGCACTTTTTAGTGGTTGTTCCAGATTACAATATACATCTTTAATTTATCACAGCCTACCTAGACTTAATAGTGCACCAGTTTAATCAATGTAAAATATGGAAGCCTTGCTACAGAACAGTTCCATTTACCTCTGTCTGTCCTTTGTGCTATTGTTTTCATAAATTTTACATCTACTCATGTTATAAATCCCACAATACAGTGTTATAATTTTTGCTTTAAATAGTCATAGGACTTTTAAATAAATTAAGAGAAAAAAGTTAAGTATTTGGAGGTAGATGCTTTGAGGTTCTGCAAATGTACTGTTTCTTCTTTAAGTTTCACCCACAGTTTTTGCATTCACCAGTCAGTCTTGCCCACAGTAATTATTACTGTGGTGTTCTAGTGGCAATTTTCTATTTCACGCTATCCAGCTGCGGTTATTATTTGGAATTCTGTGAGGAAGATTCCCCTCCTCCCTCTCCCTTCCTTCTTCCTCTCTTTCTCTCTTTCTTTCATTCTTTTTTCCCCCTTTTTTCTTTCTTTCTTATTTAATCTTTTTTATATCAGTATAGACTCATGGATATTTATTTTATTCTCTGGGTAATAATCCAATGCTACCATTATTTATTTTGTTGCTCACAGTTTTCCAACTTGAGCCATTGGGAAGTCTTTCAGATTGATTGCTTTTGACACATCTCATCATTTTCTGTGTTTTTTTTTTAAAGCACTTTCAGACTTCCTGGCACTACAAGATGCTCCAGGCTTATCTTGTATTTTCCATCTCCAGCCCTAGAAGTACCCATTTCTCCAAGAAAACCTGCTTATTTTTATTGGAAAATGATATTTAGAAACCAAGATCTAGGAGCTAGGTGTGCTCATTGATACTAGGGTGTCACTGCTTCTAGACCCTCTCAGCAGAGCTTGGAAATGTATGTATGAATATAAACTCAGGTATACACATCTATCAATCGATCTATCAGTCTATCAATCTGTCTATCTGGATAGATATATTAAAAGAGACATGGATTCATACTGAGAATTCCAACTCCAATCCAGCACCACAGAGTTTATTCTAGCATTCTCCTTTTGCTTATTTGTAACTTCTTTCACCAACAGTGAGAAACTTAACTCCAGTTAGCTACAATATATTTACTAATGTGTCAACTACTTTCAGAATTGCTAATCCATACCCTTATGAAAAACAAACTTACCACCTAGAGTACAGTGTTTGTGTCGAGTACATTAGTTTTACAGTATCCCGTCAAAACATTGTCTTCCACAGTTACTCAGGTCAGGACCTTTCATCTCCACACCTTCAGTGTGGTTATGTCACATGCTTATAATACAGTGAGATTCATTTGTCACTTCATTCCATCTGAGTTCCCTAGCATCCTGATTGATTTTTAAAATTTGCAGAGTAAAATTCACTGTTTGTGGTGTACAGTTCTATGGGTTTTGACAACTTTATGGTCGTATATCCACCCCCACAGTACCATACAGAGCTGTTTTATTCACCCCCAAATTTCTCTCATGCTGTCACTTTGTAGTCAACCCCTTCCCCCACTCCATCCGTTGGCAACCACTGATCATTTTCCATCCCTGTATTTCTGCCTTTGCTAGAATGTCATATAAATGGAATCATATACTATATAGCCTTTTGAATCTGGCTTCCTTCCCTTAGAGAAATGCATCCAAGATTCATCCATGTTGTTGTGTGAATTAAGAGTTTATCCTTTTTATTGCCAAGTAGTATTCTAATGTACCGATGCACCACAGTTTCTTTCTCCATTCACCTTATGAAGGACATTTAGTTTGTTTCCATCTTTGACAATTATGAATAAAATGGCTATGAAGATTCACACAAGGATTTTTGCTTAAACATTAGTTTTCAATTTGTTTCACTAAATACCTAGGTGTGGGATATCTGTGTCATATAATAAGTATATGTTTAACTTTATAAGAACCTGCTAAACTGTTGTCTGAATGCAACTATCATGTTGCATTCCCAGTTCTAGTTGCTCCTAGTCCTCACCAGCACTTTGTAGTTGCAATTTTATTGGTATTTGCAATTTTATTTTTTTATTTTAGCCATCTAATTGGTGTGTGGTATCTTGTTGTGGCTTCTGCTTCCTTTATGAAAGTGAGTTCTGCTAAATATAGGATCCTGTGTTGACTTTTGGGTTTTCTTTCTGTACTTGAAAGATGTGAATTTGTTGTTGATTTGTCTATTTTTTTTTTTTATAATATATCATCCTTCATTCACGTTATTTCTCCTTCTATGTAATGTCTTCCCTGGTATGTATGTATTTCCCTGAATGCTTTCAGGATTTTCTTTTTATCTTTGGATTTTAACAGCTTGACTATCATGTGCCGAGGTATGGTTTTATTTTGTATTTTATTTTGTGGGTTTGTTGACTTTCTTAGATCTAAAATTTTAGATTTTCCACCAAATTTTGGAAGTTTTATGTTATTACTTATTGATTTGCCTTTCTGTCTCATTTAATTTTTCTGTCATTCCTCTCTCTGCTGGGGACTCAATCATCTCACAGGTTGTAAGGCTCTTTTCATTTTCCTTCAAAAATTTTACATTCTTTTCTTCAGACTGGATAATTTCTTTTGCTCTGTCTTCATGTTTCTTCTACTGTTTCTAATCTATTGGTAAACTCATAAGTACTTTTTTTTATTTCATCTTCCTATTTGGTTCGTTTTTATAATTCCCATTTCTCTGCTGAGTTTCCACATCTGTTCATTCATTATGAGAATATGTTTCTTTACCACCATTATCATCTTTATAAAAGCTAATTTCTTATCCTTGTCTGCTAATTGCAACAACTTGGGGATAGTTTCTACTGCCTGCTTTTGGTCATATATGGATTACATTTTCCTATTTCTTCAAATCTCATGCTTTTTTAAATTGTGTACTGGAAATCATGTATGATAGTTATAGAGACTTTGGATTCTATTGTATTCCTCTGAAGAGTGTTGTTATTTTTCTAGCAGGGAGTTAACTTGGCTGGACTGAAACTCCAATCCTATCTCCTTTACAGTGGGCATAGCTGAAATCTTCAATCAGATCTTTCATCTTCCAACTGCTGTTTTTACAATAGTCCCTCTGGGACCTACCCTGCATGTGTGTTGTTCAAAGATCTGCCAATTTGGTGTGTGTGGGGGGGAGACTTTCATACATATTTTGAGATTTTCCTCTTAGTGGCTCCCTCCTTTCCAGAATTTCTCCCCTAACTTTCCAGCTACTCTGGCAGCCCCAAAATACATCCTCTAACATTACAAGTAAGACTGTAGTTTCTCCCCTGTCTGGGCCACGTACAGATTTTGGAATGCTTTGAGTTAAAAGCCTCAAGCTTGCAAATATCTCCTGGTGCAATTCCCATCATTCAAGGGAAGACTCCCTCTCAGTTCTGCTTGCTTTGGAAGAGATTTATACATACACACATATACACATTTATTGTATGTGTATTACATATAGATACATGAGTCTATGTAAATATATATATATAAAGTATATATATATACTATATATATACAATATGTATATACTATATATATATACAATATGTATATATAATAAATATATAAAATATTTTATGCAGATTTTATCACTGTTATCTGTGAGAGTGTTAGTTCAACAAGCTACTCCACCATTACTGGAAGCCAGACCTCGGTTTTGTTTCTTTTTTGGATTTTATATAAATGGAATTATACAATACATAGCCTTTTGAATATAATTTCTTTTATGTATCATTATGGTTGTGATATTCATCCATGCTATTGCATGTAGCTAGTGTTCGTTCATTTGTTGAAAATAATTAATTATTTAATGGTCATAAAATATGCATAACATAAAATTGACCATTTTAACCATTTTTATGTGTACAGTTCAGTGATATTCAGTACATTCACATTATTGTGTAGCCATAACTTCCAACCATCCACCGAACTATTTTCACCTTGCACTGAAACTCTGTGCCCATTAAGCAACAACTCCCTGTTATCCCTCCCTCTTGCCCCTGGGAACCACCATTGTCCTCTCTATTCCTATGAATTTGACTTCTCTAAGTACCTTATATGAGTGGAATCATACAGTATTTTTCCTTTTGTGGCTGGCTTTATTTCACTTAGAATAAAGTCTTCAAGGTTCATCCATGTCATAGCATACGTCAGAATTCCTTCCTTTTTTTTTTTGTTTTTTGGTGAGGACTATCGGCCCTGAGTTAACATCTGCCAATCCTCCTCTTTTTGCTGAGGAAGACTGGCCGTGGACTAACATCCATGTCCATCTTCCTCCACTTTATATGGGAAGCCGCCACAGCATGGCTTGCCAAGCAGTGCATCAGTGCGTGTCCATTATCCGAACTGGTGAACCCCTGGCCACCGCAGCAGAGCGCAGGCACTTAACCGCATGCACAACCGGACCGGACCCAGAATTCCTTCCTTTTTAAGGGTGATTGGTATTCCATTATGTTATAAACCACATTTTTTTTTTTTGTCAATTCATCCTTTGATGGACACCTGGCTTACTTCAAGCTTCTGGTTATTTTGAGTAATGCTGTTAAGAACACGGGTGTACATATATGTCTTTATACCTCTGCATTCACTTCTTTTGGAGGTATACCCATAAATGGTGTTTGAGATTCATTTTTTCACATGGGGGAGGGTTCCCCACACCTCCAACAAGAAATACTTGGAATGGCAGCTGGTCGTCAGATAATTCAACTCAATTTGATGCTGTCAACCCAGAGATACATCCGATTCCACAGGTTGAGGGCTCAGTCCTATAAGACTGCACACCCACCCAACCTCACTTCAACTTCATATGTTAGTTAGAAGCCCAGGCTGTTTCCTGTACTTCTGACTGACTGGCTGTAAACCAGAGCTTCCTACAACCTCCTTCTTGGGTTTGATTAATTTGCTAGAGTGGCTCACAAAACTCAGAGAAACATTTACTAGATCACCAGTTTATTATACAAGGATATAACTCAAGAACAGCCTGTTGGAAGTGGTGCATAGGGAAAGGTATGTGAGAAGGGACACAGAGCTTTCATGCAATCTCCAGATGCACCACTCTCCAAGCACTCCTTGTCATTGTCAACCTGGAAGCTCTCTGAACCTCCTTCTATTGGGATTTTTATGGAGGCTCCCTCACGTAGGCATGATCAATTATTAACTCAGTTTCCAGCCCCTCTCCCCTCTCTGGAGGATAAGGGGTAGGGCTAAAAATTCCAAGCTTCTAATGAGGGCTTGGTCTTTCTGGTGACCAGCCCCCATTTAAGAGCCCACCCAGAGTTGCCTCAATAGAACAAAAGATTCTCCTAGTGTTCTTATCACTTAGGAAATTACAAGAGTTTTAGGAGCTCTGTGTCAGGGAATGGGTCAAAGACAAATATTAGAACAAGAGATGCTCTTAGTGTTCTTATTGTTTAGGAAAGTAAAAGGTTTTCAGTAGCTCTGTTCCAGGAATTGGAGGCAGACACCAATAAATATATTTTCTATTATTTCAGAACCCATAAGTGGAAATTCTAGATCATATGGTAATTCTATTTTTAATTTTTGAAGGAACTGCCATACTGTTTTCCAGTTTTATATTCTCACCATCAAAGTATAAGGGTTCCAATTTCTCAACATCCTTACCAACGCATGTTATTTTCTTATTTTGTGATAGTAACTATCCTAATGGGTGTGAAGAGGTATCTCATTGTGGTTTTATTTTTGCATTTTCCTGATACTTTGTGATGTTGAGCATCTTTTCATGTGTTTATTGGCCATTTTATATCTTCTTTGGAGAAATGTGTATTCAAGTCCTTTGTGCATTTTTAAATTGGTTTTTTTTTTATTGTTGAGTTTTAGGAGTTCTTTATATATTCTAGTTATTAATCCCTTATCAGATATGTGATTTGCAAATATTTTCAGCCATTCTGTGTGTTGCCTTTTTACTTTGTTGATTTTATCTTGTGATACAGAAAACCTTTGCATTTTAATGAAGTCCAATTTGTTTTTTTGTTGTTGCTTATGTCTTTGGTGTCATATTGAAGAAATCATTGTTGGCAATGGCATTTGGACCCAATGACATGCAGCTTTTTCTCTGTGTTTTCTTCTAAAGATTTTATAGCTTCAACTGTAACATTTATATCTTTGATCCATTTTGAGTTAATTTTTAGATATCGTGTGAGATAAGGGTCCAACCTCATTCTTTTGCATGTGGGTATCCAGTTTTCCCAGCACCATTTGTTGAAAAACTTATCCTTTCTCCAATGAATAGTCTTTGCACTCTTGTCAAAAATCATTTGACCGTATATGTAAAAGTTTATTTCAGGGCTCTGTATACTACTTCGTTAGTATATTGTGTTTATTTATGCGAGTACTACACTGTTTTGATTACTTTGTAGTAAGTTTTGAAATCAGAAAGTGCGAGTTCTCCAAATTTGTTCCTCTTTTTCTAGATTGTTTTGTCTATTCAGGGTCCCTTGAGAGTCCATATGAATTTTAGGATAGATTTTTCTATTTTTGTAAAAAACATCATTGGAATTTTTACCTCCTTGTGTAAGTTGATTCTTAAGTATTTTACTCTTTCTGATGCTATTGTAAATAAAAATATAATGATTGTAAATTTCTTTTTCAGATTACTTATTATTAATGTATAGAAGAACAACTAATTTTTTCATGTTTATTTTGTGTTCCACTAGTCTGCAGAATTTATTAGTTCTAACAATTTTTTTTTGTGGAATTTTTAGGGGTTTCAACGAATAAGATATTATTTGTAAACAAATATAATATTGCTTCTTCCTTTCCAATTTGGATGTTATTTCTTTTTTTAGCTAGATCTTCTAATATCATGTTGAATAGAAGTGGTGAATTTATGACAGTGTATTGTTCTGTTATGTATTTCACTTTTTTAAAAAGAGTGATAGGGCCGGCCCCGTGGCTCAGCGGTTAAGTGCGCGCGCTCCACTGCTGGCGGCCCGGATTTGGATCCTGGGCGCGCGCCAACGCACCGCTTCTCCGGCCATGCTGAGGCCGCGTCCCACGTGCAGCGACTAGAGGGATGTGCGGCTATGACATACAACTATCTACTGGGTCTTTGGGGGGAAAAATAAATAAATAAAATTATAAAAAAAAACAGTGATAGTTGAGGCCACTTAGATAATCAAAAGTTGAGAAAATAAGGAACTGATATACTCTGTAAGCTTCAAATATTT
This sequence comes from Diceros bicornis minor, assembly GCF_020826845.1. Classification (NCBI taxonomy): domain Eukaryota; kingdom Metazoa; phylum Chordata; class Mammalia; order Perissodactyla; family Rhinocerotidae; genus Diceros; species Diceros bicornis. The sequence goes on along the minus strand of NC_080763.1, from coordinate 1,378,321 downwards.
TCAAGCATAAGATACAATAAGAACTAAAACTAACAAAATGGTAGAGGAGATAGAGATAAGAGGATGAAATTGCAAAACTGAATCTATGATAATATCACAATGGCTAGCGTTGTGGTGCCAAGAAGGTGGTGAAGTCAAAGAATTCGTAAAGATGATAATAAACAGACTGCAAAGAAAAAGACTAAAATTTTTATAGAGAGAATTTTACAGCGATATTACAGATAGAGAACAGGGAAGAGAAGTTCGATTAAGAGACAATCTGCTTCTTAAATTACTTCCACAGTAGAGAACAAAAAATCAATTAGCTGAAATACTTATTCCCCTCTATGACCCTATCTTTATCTGCAAAATCTCAGCCCTGGATCAATGTCACAATCCTCCTTTTCCATACTTGGGGAACAGAGCAATTAAGCTCATCTGAAACCTCAACTGCCCAGCCTGTGAAATAAGGCCGGCCATCCATTCTCACAGAGAAGCCAACTGGAGGTAGGATTTTTGCTTCTGAATTCAGCTGAACATCTTCAAAGAATTGTATCTGGCCTTCCTTATCCAGGGCTATCAGTGAAGGGCTGGCTGGCTTTCAGAGAAGAGCAATTCACAGTCAGCTGAGACATTTTCTGGTGAGCTCTCCAGAGAAGGCTGCGGGGCTTGACAGTAAGAATTGATTTCTATACAGGTTATAATTTTTATTTATTCAGAGATTAATAAAGAAATTTACATGGTAAGTATTACTTGTTATCAAGAACCAATATTGTCTATTCTCTGGTCAGTTATGCAAAATCCTCCTCTCAGGGTCCACTCATGGACAAAGCCCAGATTTAATCTCCAACTGTCTGCCAGGCACTCTGTGGTCCGTGGGAAGCCCTCAAGTTGGCAGCCTCTTCCCTTGTGTCCTGTGCTGGTGTTTAATCTTCCATCTCTTCAGGGTGCAACTAGACAGAGGCCTATCAGATCCTCAAGGGACTTGACATTGGAGAAATATACTTTTCATTATCTTTAGATTTCTACACTTTTCAAAAAGACTTTCAGCATTTCCAGTAATTGTGCAGCAGTTTACCCAACACTAAGGTTCTCACTATTGAAAATTAAAATAAATAAATTTTGTAAAGCAAAAAAATGATCTTTGCAATTTTGTACAGAATCTATGTAATGGGTGCATCCTTATAAATGGAGGAAAGATAACAAATTTAACTATTTTGGTTAGTTAACACAGTAAGTAATATACTTTATATATTATCAATTTTGAGATTATTTGTATTTAAAAATACTGCTTCAAACCCCTAAATCATTGTAAGTGGTAGAGTCTGCCATCTGCTTTGGCTGAACAGTTATATACAACAAGTCAGCCAAAATTCCTCCATTCCTGTATAATCTTATATATGGGTGGTAATGGTTAGTTCTTATAGATTGTTCGAACACGTGCATATCACAAAACACAAGTGGCCATTAAAAATTAAAATATTCACCAAATACAAGGTTATCTGATTCCCAGAAAAAGAAAATATTACTGTAACATTAAGGCTAAAACTGTCAAAAAGGAAGCCAAGATACACTCAAGTCAAGCTTTTGCTGAAAAGTTAATTGTCTCATCTTTGAAAATTTATCATGTTTATTATGTAAGCAAGATACTTTCAGAGCTTAGAATATAGAAAGTCATTATTGGTAAGTCAACATTGTGATCATTTATTTTGTAAATGTTAATGCGAGAGATGTAATTCATTTTCTACTATATTAGGATTATCAAGTTCCGCTAAATCTAAGGCCACGTTACTGGCAAGTTGGGATACCTCTAGACATCTGAAAAATATGAGTCCTACACAGAAGCTTATACATTCTCTATTCATCAGGTTCTAAATTCTAAAACCTTCTAAGGTTTTGGAACAAACCAATGGCATTCCAAATTGACAGTAGGGCATACATGATCCTATAGGAAGAGAAATTCAGATTTTGTTTTTTTTTAAATTTTATTTATTTATTCATTTTTCCCCCAAAGCCCAAGTAGATAGTTGTATATCATAGCTGCACATCCTTCCAGTTGCTGCATGTGGGAAGTAGCATCAGCATGGCCGGACACGTGGTGTGTCGGTGTGCACCTGGGATCAGAACCTGGGCCACCAGCAGCAGAACACGTGCACTTAACTGCTAAGACACGGGGCCGGCCCAAAAATCCAGATTTTAAATAGAGGAGCTTGTGCACAAAAATAAAGTACGTATTCAAGTCTGAAAGGGGATTTCAAGAAGGAAGGGACCCTCAGAACATGTGGTAAGTGGTAAATAACTTACCAAGGGCTCTCTAAAGGAGAACATATTGTGAACAAAACAGCTTCACAGGCAGAGAGCTAAAATGGCATCTCTGGAACCCTTAAAATGAAACAGACGCTCAACTATTTTTTCCTAAAACTTAAAATGCGTCTTATCCTCCAAACAAATACCACCTCCCTGCCTTGCGGCTTACCTGGGCATGGTGACGTGTTGGAATCATTTCTTTAATTCCCTGGCTCTTAAACTTGATGGGCACCAGAAGCACTGGGAGGCCTTGTTGAAACCCAGATTGCCAGGCCCCACCCCAGAGTTTCCAGTTCAGCAGGTCTGCAGCAGCACCTGAGAATTTGCATTTCTACCCAGTTCCCAGGTGATGCTAATGCTGCTGGTCCAGGGACCCCACTTTGAGAACCACAGCCTAACTTACACCCTATATATGGTTACCAAATCCATTATTTCATCCTTTGGTTGCTACTTTTCATTTATCACATCAACACCTTAGCTCTGAATCTCCTCACCTAGTAATGGGAATACTTGGAGAGTTTCACAGCTGGTTCTCCTTTCCGGCTCAGTTCTCCCTCTTCCTCTCAATACTACATTCTCTTGCCAGGTAATTGTTCCTTAAACATCAGTTCATCATAGTTCTTCCTTGCTCAAAAACTCATGGCTAGGGGCCAGCCCCGTGGCGTAGCAGTTAAGTGCTCACGCTCTGCTGCTGGCAGCCCAGGTTCGGATCCCAGGTGCACACCAATGCACCGCTTGTCAGGCCATGCTGTGGCGGCATCCCATATAAAATGGAGGAAGATAGGCACAGATGTTAACCCAGGGTCAGTCTTCCTCAGTAAAAAGAGGAGGATTGGCCATAGATGTTAGCTCAGGGCTGATCTTCCTAACCAAAAAAAGAAAAAATTCATGCCTCTTATGGTGAGCACAAGACATTTTAAATTCTCTACTTGGCTCATAAGGTCTTTAATAGCCTTACTTGAATAGTAAAATGTGGACACCCTGTTCCCTACCTATCTACTATAAAGGAGTATGTGAGGATTACATAAGATACAGTCAGTTTTCATTATGCACAGTGTGACATTCTATAAATTCACTGTGAACACTGAATCAGTGAATATGCTCCTACGGGAACACTGCTCCTACGGGAAATGCAGGGTTAGGTTCCTGCAAGCTTTAGTCACATTTTCTTCAACTGATCAATACATAACTTTGTTTTCTGTGTTTCTCTTTAAAGTCACCTTATTTAATATATATTGTTGATATATTAACATTGAACTCACACCAACAGCACTGTAACTCGTGACTGAAAGAAGCTTGTCTAACACACATACTTTCTCTGTAAAGGCACGTCACAGCCTCTTGCTCTGAGGAACACCAGGCAGCATTGCAGCACTACACATGGGGGACATATTAAACAGCAAAGTCACCAACACAACGCACAAAAAGATAAGAAATGGGGCACTAAATAGACTGCAAGAAGGACACTTGTTTACAGTATGGGCTGAAACAAGAGGGCAGAGCGTCACCTTGTTCCCCTCAGCTGGGACATGCACGTCGAGTGAATCAAATTTTTCAACACATTGTGCATATCTACAAATGGACATGAAAGCCCTGAGAGTGTTGATTTGGGGGCTGCCAGTTCATTTTAGCTAATGGGCAAGTGTGCAAACCCGGAATCCACAAATAATGAGGATCAACTATATTATGAAAGCATCTTTTCAAAACCAGAGTATTGCTCAGAAATAAGAGCAATTATGATAACATAACAGCTAACATTTAAGTGCCTACTATGTGCCAGGAGCTCTTCTAAGCACTTTATATTAGTTAATGCATTTCAATCTCACTAAAACCCTATGAGACAGGAGTTAGCAGTAGCCCCATTTTATAGATGAGGAAACTAACGCTCAGAGAGTAAATATTTTGCACAGATTCCCCAGTTAAAAGTGGAATAACTGGGATTGGTGCCCAGACAAACTAGTCCAAAGCCCACAACCTCAACTACTATGGTAGGAATGTGAGCGAATTTTCTACCACTCCCCAAAAAGCCCCTTCTGCTCCACCAAGTGTGGTCTCCCACATACTTATTCACTCATCAAACATTTTCTGAGTGCCCCAAATGTGTCAGGTACTGTGTTTAGATACTGGAGGGACAAATAGAATGTCAATGCAAATAATCTATAACCAATATATAAATCAAAATTGGGTTGAGTTTATTATGAGCCAACCTTTGAGAACCATATAACCCGGGGGAGTCCTTTCATGAAGAATGGGAGCACTCCAAAGAAGTGGGGTGTACAGAGTGCTTATATACCATCAAAGAGCATGTACCACATGTGATTGCAATGTCTCTTTTACAATAGCCACGACATTGACCTGTTGGCACGTTGATTGATGGACACAGTGGGTATCAGGTCTGCTGTCTCCATGGGCGTGGCTGTTGTCTCAAGTTGGGTGGTCACAAGATGAGCACAGCAATCAAATCCTAGCCTAGGGAGAAATGCTTATCCTTAAGGAAATGCCAATGTGGGGGAAGTTGCATTTACATCTTAAGGGCATTGTTCTTGTCTTTGGGACATGTTAATTGCTTAAAGTGGGTATATAATGGATGAACAGAGGCTACAGGCCCCTTTTGGAAAAAAAAATGGTCAAGCCCAAATAGTTTTACACCAAATTGTTTCCTCATGTGCTCCAATATATCCTATCACTGGCCATTTATTTATCATTTTCCCCCTTTTGATGTATAATCTTTCAACAGAAAGCATTGATGATCAAAATATTGTCCCTCAGAGCCAGGGTGGTTCCTGCATGCCCTGGGTCTATCAGGTCCCTCAGTGCCAGGCCTTTATCTCGTCTATTTGCCCAGTTGTTCACGTTGGGTGGAATTAGTTGGATATTGTAGACAAGCAAAGAGGTATATATATATATATATATATATAAACAGAGGAAGCATTTCATGGGTTTTGGATTAATTTTAGGTTGTTGCACAAACATTGTATATGCACTTCTTTTAATATTTTTTATATTTTATATTATATTTATTTTTATTTTATATTAAAAAATATATTTTTAAATATATATAGCCCCTTATGTTACATTGTGCACAATTATATAATAAGTACGGTAACAATGATAATAATTAAACATTATTTTAAAAGATTAGTTTAAAATGGACAATATCCAGAAAAGGATATTTGTCCAGGGTTATAAGATTGATTGGCCATCTCAAGTCACTGAGCCACCATTACTCTAGTTTGCATGCCAGTCTTACAACACTAAGTAAAGAAAAAAATAATCAGTTTGAATATTATGATTAGTACAAGAATTCCAAGAAGTAATAGAAATAGGAATTGCAATCCAGTTCAAAAAAGGGAACCAATACCAGGAGGGAGCCAACCAAACAAATCAAGGCTGGGTATAGGATCGCTTAAAGCATTCACCTGTTTTTTCATGTGCTTTAGTAGAGATGACACATTGGAAGACTCGTCAGGTATAAACATACAACATTCAGTTTGAATGATCGCACGTGTACCACCTTGGGTTGCTGTAAGAATATCTAAGGCCATTCTATTTTGAAGGACGGCTTTTCTCGTTAAAGACATTTCAGTATTTAAGAAAGCTATTCTTGCCTGACTATCGTTAAGGGCTTGTTGAGTAAATTTTGTCAGAGCCTCTATATGTGATATGACGTCTTCCAGCCCCAAGGAAGGAGCAAATATAGCTGCTAGGTGGTCATACCAGTGGAACACTGAACGAGCCCATCTGGCCTTAAGGAAAGGCAGATTAGCCACAGATATTAGCTCTGGTCGAATCTTTCCCTGTATCCAAGAGAAGCCAAGAGTGCAGCGCCCTAGCCATCCTGGTGGCAGCCAAGGCTAGAGATTTGTTCCACATAACCATTGAGTTCCATTAGGAGCCATCCAATAGATGCCTGGACTTCGAGACCAGTCTGTTCCAAACCAATCACTTTTTTTATGTATAATAGTATTCTGACATTACTCGGGGGATATCCAACCCATCTTTAGAGTGTAATTTGGTAGATTTTGTTTGGAATGATTTCTCTGTTCCCAACATAAAGGTGCTGGTATGTTTAAAGATCCATGGCTAGGAGTAAGCCAAACATACCCATCCAAATTTGTGTGAAACCTTCCATAGTTTTTACTGTAATGTCTGGTTTCTTTTGTTTATCTGCAATTTGTTCGGATAATTGGATGGTTTGAGTAACAGAAAAAGAATAACCGTGTCCTGTATTATTAATAGTATGGGCTATTGACCATGTTTCAGGATCATAATTAGTAATATCAGATGAACTGTGAACATTAGAACTAGATCTTTCTATCACAATAAATTGCTTTAGAGCTTTCCAATCTGTGCCTTGAAAGGGAAAGACCCACCAAGGCAACCCAGAGGTGTTAGAAAGCGGAAGTTGGCCACATAGCCAACAATTGGACTGATTTTTGTGAGTAGCAAAGAAATGTGCCCATTGCAGAAAAACATTGCCATCAGAGGTCCATTCAGATGTAGACTGGAAAAACAAAGCATTAGGGAAACCTTGAATGGCATTTTTTTTTTTGTAATCAACAAAAGGTTTTGTAATTAGGTTATGATCTATCTTATAAAGTTGAAGGGTAAAGCATTGGTGTAGGAAAATGGTAAGGCAATCTAGAAATTGATTATTTTAGCAATTACATAAAGCTTAAACACTACAAGGGTTTAAATGAGGAGATATAAGGTTAGGAATACGGGCCTGGTCCAGAGTCTCGGGACAGCTGTCTTCAACAGATGTCATCTTCTTCTCATCATGGTTTGGAGATATTCGTCTTGGTCAGTCGAAGTTGGGTGTCAGAGACTGGAGTTGAAGTCCATTCAGGAGGAGAAGACTATGTTAAATGAGAAATGTGAATCCATGAGTCTACGCCTTTTAATTTTGCAGCACATGGATTGGTTAAAAGCACCTGACATGGTCCTTTTCAACGGGGCTGTGAAGAGTCCTTTATCAGGTGTCTTTTCCAATAAAGAAAATCTCCAGGTTGTAATCCATGATCCTTAAGGTCTTCGTCTCCCGGGAGCTTACTGTGAAAAGAATTAGCTACCAGTTTCTCATTTCTTTTAAGACCCTCAATGAGACCTTGACAATAATGTAAAATATCTCCTTTAAGTAAAGTTGGTTCATACATTTCTTCATCTAATTGCATAGGTTGTCCAGTTATTATTTCGAAAGGAGACAGTCGATATTTACCAAATGATGTAGATCTAAGACTAAGGAGCACTAACGGAAGACCTTTTGGCCATGAGAGATTAAATGCTTCTGAAAGCTTTGCCAATTGAAGTTTGATCCTGCTATTAGTTCTTTCCACCAATCCTGAGGATTGGGGATGGTAAACACAGTGGAAATGCTGCATTATTGGCCAAATATTACAAATAGATTTAATTATTTGTCCGGTGAAATGAGTTCCCTTGTCACTATGTAACTCGGTAGGAATTCCTCAAGCAGGAATTATTCTCTCTAACAGTAATTTACCTACTGTTAGAGCCGTTGCTCTTCTGCAAGGAAGGGCCTCAACCCAATGTGAGAACATACAGATCATTACCAAGATGTATTTATATCCTTGAGGTGGTGGCATTTAGACAAAGTCCAATTGCCATACCTCAAAGGGTCCCTTAGGAAGGGGAAAGTGACCTTGTGACCCATGAAGTGGTTTCCCTGGATTCTACTTTGGGCATATAACACAACGAATATAAGTTGTATGGGCCACTGTGGGAGAAAGTTTCCAAAAGTATTGTTTTCCCCATAAAATCATCTTTTCAGGTGCCCAGTGGGTTAGTTGGTGTATATGTTGGAGCAGGGGCAATTGTGCTCCAACAGGTACTATGGGTTTCCTATTGGGCCCAAACCACATCTGTGAGGGGAGTCTAAAATTCCCCCTTTTGACTGCCATATCTCTTTTTCTTCTTCCGTGGCCACTTCTTGGGCCTGTAGAAGGAAGTCTTTTCCTGGGTTAGTAGAGTTACTAGGAAGCAGCAGGCATTCTCGAGGCTGGGTAGGGCAAGACTTCAAGGCTGCTTGTTTAGCAGCTGCATCAGCAAGCCGTTTTCCTTTAGCTTCCAAAGTATCAGATTTGGAATGCCCTAGTATTTTAATAATCGCTAGTTGTCTCGGCAGCTGTATAGAATGTAATAATTCTGCAACCTGTTTCTCCGTCTTTATAGGCTGATCTGAAGAGGTTAAAAACCCTCGTTGTTTCCACAGCATTCCAAAGTCATGTGCTACTCCGAAAGCATAACGGCTGTCAGTGTCGATATTTGCTACCTGGTCTCTGGCCAATTGACAAGCTCGAGTTAAAGCAATTGACTCGCCTTGCTGTGCTGACTTTATCTCTGGTAAATTACGTCTACTGAGGACGTTACTGCATATCCAGCCCGATAACACCCTTGTTCATCCTTTGAGTAAGATCCATCTGTAAACCAAATTAGATCAGCATTATCAATGGGAGTTTCTTGTAAATCATTCCTAGGAGTAAGTAGGTAATTAGTTAATAAATGTAGTCATGGGCGTCTTCTTCTTGTGATGCTGGAAGTAAAGTTGCAGGGTTAAGATTATTACACCGGGCTAAGGTAATATTAGGAGCAGAGAGCAACAGAGCTTCATAGGAGGCTAGTCAGCTGACAGAGTAATGCTGAGTGTGATGAGATTTTAGGAGAGATTAGACTGAGTGAGGAACATAGATAGTCAAAGGAGATCCCATCACTATTTCTTCAGTGGTCTTGCATAAGAGCGCTGCTGCTGAAATGGCTCTCATACAAGGCGGAAGCCCTTTTGCCACTGAGTCTAACTGCTGACTATAATACCCTATAGGTAGATGTCGACCTCCGTGTTTTTGAGTTAAGATACCTAAGACATTTCCTTTATCTTCATGTACGAAGAGGAAAAATGGCAAGCTGTAATTAGGATGTCCTAAGGCTGGTGCTTGGGCCAAAACAGACTTAAAGGTAGTTACTGCCTTCTCTCCTTCTGGTGTCCATTCAATTACATCAGGCTGGTCAGACTTTAGTAATGTATATAAGGGCTGGGCAATAAGTGAAAAGTTAGGTACTCAGTTCCTGCAATATCCAGTTAGTCCTAGGAATCCTCAACTGTTTCTTTGTCTTAGGGAGAGAAAAAGCCAGGATTCCTTTAATCCTTTCAAAATCAATCAATCAACAGTCCATCCTTAGATATCAAGTGTCCTAGATATTTTACAACAGGCAGGCAAAAATGCAATTTGTCCTTGGACACTTTATGCCCCTTAGATGCTAGCTGTTGCAACAGATAAATTGTGTCCTTCTCAGAATCCAACTTAGTGTTTGAACACAAGAGAAATCATCCACATATTGAATTAAAGTGGAGTCATTAGGGAATTCTATATTCACTAAATCAGCCTGGCGTATCCGGGAAAAATAAGTGGGCATCTCAGTATAGCCCTGTGGCATAACTGTCCAGGTATCCTGACGATCTTCCCACGTGAAGGCAAAAAGATATTGACTATTATTTTCTACGGGAATGTTGAAGAAGGCACTGCATAAATCAGTGACTGAGAAATAGCAGCTGTTAGTTGGAATGGCCGAGAGCAAAGTGTGTGGGTTAGGAACCACAGGATGTCGGGGAATCACGATGTTATTTATAGCTCTCGGATCTTGAACAAATCTCCAGCCTTTCCCATTTGGCTTTTTACAGGCAACATAGGTGTATTACAGGGACTAGTACAAGAAATTATAAGTCTCTTTTCAAGCAATCCTGAATGATAGGGTTTATCCCATTTAATGCCTCTGGTCTAAGTGGATATTACCGAATATTAGATAGAGGCTTAGGGTTGTCAACAGTCACCTTAATAGGAGTGGCTGATTTAATTTTCCCAATATCTGAAGAGGATGATGACCATAATTCTCTAGGCACTTGTAATAACAGGTCATCAATTTTCTCTTTTATTTGAGTCATTGATTTCACAATCATCAACCTTTCGGCAATTACAGTCTGGTCAGCATCCCGATTTTCTGAATCTAGAATCATTTTGCCCTTTCGTGAAAAGGCAATATGGACGTTGTATGGTTCTAGAAGATCTCGTCCAATCAAATGAATTGGAGCACATTTAACCAGGAGAAACACATTTTTACTGTGATGGTTCTTAATTGAAAAATTATTGGTTCTGATTTAAAAACCTACATTGGAAAATTCGAAACCTCTACCATTTCAACTGCCCGTTTACTCCGAGGGAGAGGGCAATGAATAAGGGTAGGGTTGAGGACAGATAAGGTAGCCCCGGTATCTACAAGGACCTTTAAAGTTTCTCCTCCATTATTTATCTAATTTCCCCTAAGGCATTTGTGAGGAGGAGGGGAAATGCCCTCTCGTAATCCTTGGAGCAGCCCTATTCCTGTGTTTTGTTGTCACCCCCTAAATCCCATTTGAGTTTATGGCAGTCTTGTTTGAAATGACCGGGATTTTTGCAATAGTAACAAACACGGTGATTTCGTTTCTGGTCAGATTTTAAAAGGATGGCGTTTGTTGGGCCACTAAGCTGTTGTAGCTGTATACTCATAACCTCAGTGGCCTTTTTGTTTTTGCTGGAGGGTTTTAAAGATTTTATTTATTTATTTTTTCCCTCCAAAGCCCCAGTAGATAGTTTATGTCATAGCTGCACATCCTTCCAGTTGCTGTATGTGGGATGCATCCCCAGCATGTTCCGGAGAAGGGGTGTGCGCCTGGGATCCGAACCCGGGCTGCCAGCAGCGGAGCGCGTGCCCTTAACCTCTAAGCCACGGGGCCGGCCCTCTGGAGGGTTTTAGATAGTTTATCTGTAATAGTGACAAGAGCACTAGAGTGCATTAAAGTCCAATCCAGTTCATGTCTCTTAACTAATTTTGCTAATTCCTCATCTAATCCTTCCAAGGAAATTGAATTGAAAATTGAATCATTTTAATGATCCTCAAAACATTCGGGAGCCGCCCAGAGTGCTGTTTGAAGGCTCTCTCAAGCCTTTCGAAATAATCAAAGATAGAGTCCTCGGGTCTGTGCTTACATTGATGGACTTTAGCCCAATCTATCCTCCTGGGAAAAACTACTGGACTGGCTTTGTGTAAGTTTCGAGCAATATTCCTACACTCCTTAAGGTGGTGAGCCTCATGCTTATGGAAATCCTCCAGGGGGTCTCTCCAATCTGCCTCTTTTATCCATTCATTTGCTTTGTTCTCAAACACCAGCAAATGCACATGCTGATATAAATCTAAATATCCTGTGCATATGTTCTAACAATAAAATCAAATTCTTGAGCAAACTCTAAAGGATCTTGCAAAGGGCCTGGGAAGTCCTTCGTCAAATTCTTAAATTCAGTTCTAGTCCAAGGAGTATACACAAGAGCAGGCTCACCTCACCCAGTAACAGTTTTCTCCTTAAAGGCAGCCACTATAACTTTAGGACTTTCAGTATCTGCTCCCTGAGAGTTACTTCTTGTTTTCTCTAGGGGTGGAGGAGGAGGGGAAGGTGAAGGAGGAGGAGGAGGTGAAGGAGGAGGAAAAGGTGACGGAGGAGGAGTAGGTGAGGGAGGAGGAGGAGAGGAAGGAGGAGGAGGTGTGGGAGGAGAGAGAGGAGGAGGAGGTGAGGGAGGAGGAGGAGGTGAGGGAGGAGGAGGAGGTGAGGGAGGAGGAGGAGGTGAGGGAGGAGGAGGAGGTGAGGGAGGAGGAGGAGGTGAGGGAGGAGGAGGAGGAGAGGGAGGAGGAGGTGAAGTGGATAGGTCAGGGTACGGAAGCTCAGAAAGGAAAGGATACACGGGTGCTGAGGGAGAAGGAGATGAGCTCTGAGGTGCTGAAAGCAGCGGTGGTGGAGGAGGTAGAGGAGGTGAAGGGGGTGGACAGCTTCTGACTTCTTATCTCTCTTTAATTCAGAAATATTCTCAGTCAGTTTATGGTTAGTCTCCTGTAAAGAGGTCATTTTATCATTATTACACTTTGAAGCCTCTAAATGCCAATCGTAATAATCTTCCCCTTCTTTTGTTTTGGTTTTATCGCCGGCTTTTTCAACATGGGCGTGCAAATACAGTAGTTTTCAGAGGTCAAACGTTCCCCATTTTGGCCATTTACGACCTAAGTCATCCTTAGTTAACCTTTCCCATTTAGTTAAATACTTGCAAGCATTGTTTCCGTCTGCATTATACGGGAAACCAGCGGGAGTCCCCGTCGGGGGTTGTCCATCTGGAAGCCGGCAGGCTTTTGAAGCACGGTTTCCCATTTTTAGTTCTGTTTGTTCGTTTGTTTTTTCTAAAGTCTGAACAACTTCTCGAACTGTGTGGTGGGTCACAAGTGTGCTGCTTTGAGTGTTATTCCCTAAAGGAATGTCGTAATCACTGTCTTATTTGTCTAGGTTTCTCCCGCTGGCAGTCTAGGACCACTGTGGCGGTTCGGAGCGCGGGTGACCAACCCTCATGTGCGCATCCCCGGACGAAGCTATAATTAATTAACGTGAATGATAACGGAATGCCTTATAGGACGGCTACACATCGTGAGGTTCACCTCTGACACTCCTACTGAGGTTTTTCAGTCACCTGTAAAACGCCTTTTCAGCCGGGAGGAGCCATGTCTCTTTTCTTCATAGCTGAACAAGTTCAGACTCTCATTTCTCTATCAAGCAGTTTTGTTCAGACCTTATAAACATAATTCTTTCCAATTTTAAAGCCAAATTAAAAGGACAACCAACCCAGTTTACTCCAAGCTTCCCCTAAAGTTCCTTGGCCTGGGAAATTCCCCCTAGGTTTTTCTCCACCTAGGAAATGTACTGGTACCCTTCAAAGCCTCTAGTCTTAATATCTTAAAACAGCTCAAATAAACTCTTGGACTATCAACTTAAAATAAAGAGGTCCAGGATTCAGGAGAACTCACCAGGGTCACCTGAAGAATGCAGTGATCCGGGTGGGGCTCAAAGTGCCCCTGCGGTACCAACTGTCGGTTCAGTGTAGATTCCAGGTGGTATCCGGTGGGTTTCTCTGAGATCCTGCCGCAATTACACCAAGAAATGTCGATGCAAATAACCCATAACCAATCTATAAATCAAAACTGGGGTGAGTTTCTTACGAGCCAACCTTTGAAGACCATATAGCCTGGGAGAGTCCTTTCATGAAGAAATGGAGCACTCTGAAGAAGTGGGGTGTACACAGTGGTTATATACTATCAAGGAGCACGTATCACATGTGATTGCAATGTCCCTTTTACAATAGCCGTGACATTGACCTGTGAGCACCTCAATTGATGGACACAGTGGGTATCAGGTCTGCTGTCTCCATGGGCGTGGCTGTTGTCTCGAGTTGGGTGGTCACAGGATGAGCACAGCAATCAAATCCTAGCCTAGGGAGAAATGCTTATCCTTAAGGAAATGCCAATGTGGGGGAAGTTGCATTTACATCTTAAGGGCATTGTTCTTGTCTTTGGGACATGTTAACTGCTTAAAGTGGATGTACAATGGATGAACAGAGGCTACAGGCCCCTTTTGGAAAAAAGTTATAAAAAATAGGTCAGGCCCAATTAGGTTTACACCAAATGGCTTCCTCATATGCTCCAATGTATCCCACTGCATGCCATTTATTTATCAAGAAGAAGGATAGTCTCAGCTTGAAGGAGCTCACTGTCTATGAGACATGAATAAAACAACAGTTATGGAAAAGCAGATAAGTACAGGGTCCCAGAGTGGGGACATCAAAAGGAGTCTCTAGATGGAGACCTCTCAGGAAAAGTGTCCAAGAGGAAGGAACATTTGATATGAGTTTAGATTAAGAAATAGGAATTAAGTTGATTAAACAAGGAGTGCAGTAGGAGTGCAGTAGACACACATAAAAAAGGCAGATATAAAGGATGCTAAAGCTTTCAGAATATGGGGGTATTTTTAAGGCTGGAACAAAGCGAACATGTAGGAAACAGTGGGTGATGAGGCTAAAGATGAGGACAGCAAGGGAAAGCCTGAGTGTCCAGCTCAGGAGTCTGAATGTTCTCTCCAATGCTCTGAGCAGTCATTGAAAGAGTATAAGCAGATGTCACATTTAAACAAATTTAGATTCTAGAAGGTAACTCTGGAGGCATTGTGGAGGAAAGATTAGAAGAAATTAAGACTGGAAGTAAAGGGACCTGTTGGGAGATTAGGCAGTGATCCAGATAAGATAGGCCTTGGCTCAGGCGGGAGGTCTGCAGGTGGATTAGGCCAGGAAGTGGGAAGCAGTGCTGGGCTCCTGGAGGAGGAAACTGAGCTCCCTCTCAGTCAGGGGAAGACTGTGCCTGTCATGGCCTCCCCACCCCCATGCCCAAATGCCATGTTCCTTTCTATGTCTGTACCTTTCCTCTCTTCCCCCATCTGAAATCCTCACACTTTCTTCCCTCCACCTGCCCAAAAGTGGTCCCTTTGAGCACTTGATGTAGTCCACCTCTCCTAAGAAGCTTTCCTTAATTACAATTTCTCGATAACATTCCCATTTTTTTTAGGTTCTCTAATACAACATACACTAAATACCTTGGCAGAATCAAGTGACATCTTGCAAGCCATGTCATGTATGTGGAGGAGCTTGGAACCTTATAATTCTTTGTATTTCCTTCAATACCTACCACAAATACCTTGCACATATAGGTCATGCCTTTAGATTAGCTGCTTGAACCATTTGTCTTTCTCCGCAGGTCAACAGTGTTGACCAGAACAAATGAATTTTACACCTTCTCAAACTCAATAGAGCCAAGATGGAACTTCATTCCCCCCGCAAGCCTTACTGTCCTAGATAAAAGCAAAAACAACTTGTGACATCTAATTCTTTCTCCACATTCTGATCTCAAATTGCAACTGTTTTCCAGATGCTAACTGGTTTTCATTCTTAAAACTGACAGAAAATTTTCTCATTATTTCCTTTTCTTTCTTTTTTTGTGAGGAAGATCAGCCCTGAGCTAACTTCTGATGCCAACCTTCCTCTTTTTGCTGAGGGAGAATGGCCCTGGATTAACATCTGTGCCCATCTCCCTCTAATTTATATGGGATGTTACCACAGCATGGTTTGACAAGCGGTATGTCGGTGTGCACCAGGATCCGAACCTGTGAACCGGGGCTGTCACAGTGGAGCACGGGCACTTAACCGCTGTGCCACAGGGCTGGCCCCTCTCTTTATTTCTAAAGCTGAAATGTCTCAATCGTTCTCTGGGCTAGTTGGAGTTTCTATAAAATGAAAATGTACATTCCAGAAAAATCCTTAACTTTCCAGAATAATCCATAATATATTATGGTAAACACCTTGGCAAAATGTCACTGATTTTCAATGTCAGTGCCTCCACAAGGGTATCCTTGCATTGTCTCCCCTCCCAACCACCTCTCACTGTGCCCCTCCCCAGGCTCATGGGCTCAAAGTGTTTACTGAGCACTAAGAATGATCAGAGTCTGAGGGAGACTTCAAGGATGACTAAGCCATGTTTTCTGACCCCAACCAGCTCTCTCCATCTCTCCTTTAACCTCTATTTTTCTTATTTTGGTTTCTACTTTAGTTGTTTACTTGTCTTGTGAATTGTTTTGTGGTTTATAATTACCATGTAAATTCATATTACTTTTTGCCTTAGAGTTTAGAAAGAACTTACATTAAACAAGGTTTTCTCCCAGCCCTTTGATGTGTCTAATATCTTCCAATGCAATTCAAGTGGCTTCTTGTTTTTACGTCTCCATCATTATTCCTTCAGAATTATGTTCACCCCACACTTTTGATCTGACCAATGCTGCTTTACTCTTTAAATTTTTCTATGCTGAGACACGTGAAGAATCCCTCAAGCACCATCAACTAGGCTACCCCACATTCCTCACATCTGTTTCCTTGATTTGTTCCTAAATAAAGATATTTCTCTTTTTTTGTGAGGAAGATCAGCCCTGAGCTAACATCCATGCTAATCCTCCTCTTTTTTTTTGCTGAGGAAGACCAGATCTGAGCTAACATCTATTGCCAATCCTCCTCCTTTTTTTTCCCCCAAAGCCCCACTAGATAGTTGTATGTCATAGTTGCACATCCTTCTAGGTGCTGTATGTGGGATGCAGCCTCAGCATGGCCAGAGAAGCGGTACGTCAGTGCGCGCCCGAGATCAGAACTCAGGCTGCAAGTAGTGCAACGTGCAAACTTAACCGCTAAGCCACAAGGCCGGCCAAAGATGTTTCTGAAACTAATAATAAATTGTACCAAGTGGTCATTGTATAAAAAGCACTGACACAGATACCTTATAGAGAACAAATGGAAAAGAATATTCAATTCCTCAGATAGGTTTGCAATCAAATGAGACATTGAGGGGACCAGGGGGCACTGATCAGAGCAGGATCCTAAGAGAAGAGTTTTAAGTCAATTTCAAATGAGGTTAAAACTGGAATGAGATAGTATTTTACCAGTTAGCTGAAATCATAAGCATTTTCCTGACCTTTGAGAGTTTATTTGCGTATAAACTGTACATGTGGGGTAAGAGAAGGCTTATATTGTTTAATTTCTTTTTATTATTCAGCACTTTGTAATAGATGTGGCTATTCACAATTAATAAATATCATAATGTGGAGAGACCCAACTTTCAACTGCTTGATATTATCAATTCTTACACAAAGCTAGAGTTTCAAAGATCAAATTTCATTCTAGTTACCTGTCAACTAGTCTATTTATATCGGAAAATTGCTGAGTTTTAGGAAAATACTTCAAAACACAAATTTTATATGTAATTTCAAAAGCAAAAAATTAGTTAAAAACTGGGTGGTAACCCGTTTTGCTACCATATATTAATCTTTAACATGGGAGCAAACATTTTTAGAGAATATAATTGATATTTGCCTATTTGTATATTGTAGAACGTTAAAGGAGTTACAGTTTTAATAGTATTTCAAATAACAGAGAATAAAAAACAGAATTGTTTCAGTTTTATGAAATAGTTTCTTAGACGTAGCAGATTTTCACAGCATATTACTTGAAAATAAAATAATCAGTTAGTGAGGTTTAAGCAATGTGGTTTTATTTTAAACTTGCTCATTCCATAAGAGCATCAATAAAAGCGCTTCAGGTGTAGCTGACGCTCTGTCCCTCCATATGAGCACCAGCTGCGTTTGCTTTAAGCATCAGACTCTCGGGCAGCACCATAGCCCTCAACTCCATTTAGTTGAGAAAAGGCTTTATGAGTCGTGTGTTTTTTCTAGGGGTATGGATCTCCCAGACTTATTAACTAGAGGGTGAGAGTAAGAGTCAGAACACATTCATTAAACTCCAGTGTGCTCAGGTGAGAGGGTAAGTACCTGAACTCACATCTGAAGAAGAACTTAGAGGATGCTTTCTGACTCTGCTTCATGCCTCTGACTAAGCAGTCCTGGACATCCCTGTTACGGCCACAGAATAACACAGGCAGCCTTGATGGACCAGAAATCCTCCTATGTCCATCATTTGTACAGAGCAAACTGGCTTAAGACCTCTTGTTTCCTGCTGCAGTGGTAATTTACAGACATACAGAACTGCGATCTAGTGACTAAGAAGAAAACAGCAAGGTGCTTTACATGGAAAATGAAATTGTAAGTGTTTTAAAAAAGAACAGTGAAGCACTAAAGTTGGTAAAGTTGACACAAAGTTGACACAATGTGGCACAACAAAGTTATAATAAAACTGAAAAATGTGTAGGAGAAGTAATCAGTTGTTCTCTATGCCTCTAAAATATGACTTGACATTTGACTCATAAACAGTATAGTTTAAATATAATAGGATAACTTTGGAAGTAAACTTCTCATCTCATCTCATCCAATGATGTTGGCAGGAGCCGGTATTAAATAGCCAGATGGTGAGTACCCATGTTGAAGTACCATTTTTATCACAGTGGAGAGAATAGAGGCATAAAACCCAACAGACTGATGTTCAGATCTTCCCTCTACCCTTGATCAATTTTGTAAACATGGTCTTTTTTATTTTTTTTTGTGAGGAAGATCAGCCCTCTGCTAACTTCTGCCAATCCTCATCTTTTTTTGCTGAGAAAGACCGACCCTGGGCTAACATTCGTGCCCATCTTCCTCCACGTTATACGGGACGCCGCCACAGCATGTCTGGTCAAGCAGTGCATTGGTGCGTGCCCAGGATCAGAACTGGTGAACCCCAGGCTGACGCAGCAGAGTGCGTGTGCTTAACCGCTTGCGCCACAGGGCAGGCCCCTAAACATGGTTTTGTTTATCAGTTAAATATGAATTATAATAGTTACTTTAAAGGATTACTGTAAGAATTGCATGAGGTAATATATATCACTCCACAACCGGTGTGGAGTGATAGTTAATTCTCCCGCCCTGTCTCTCTTCTATGAAACATACACAAATCATCTAAGGAGAGAACTCGTCTATACAATAAACTTATGACAAAGAGTCAATGGCTCCAGAAGTAAGGGCCACCATTGTTGAGGGCTTAACCTCAACTGCTTCCAAATACTCTTAACTCTCAATTAATTTTATGTGCTTTCCGTCTTCCAGACACTTCACTGGCTACAAGGAAAGCAGAAGGTGTGAAATTTAAATTGATCTATTTCACCCTTGAATGTCCAAGCTGTAACATCAGGTGTTTTAAATCACCTAGTTCATCAGGTTTTCTGCTTATTACTATATATTTTACCATGGTTCACTGCCTGAGAAAAATAGAAATTCATTATAATTTTACTCACATGAATATATATCTTAACTATTACAGCTGGAATCTTAATATATAGAGCAATATTGTACATGTTTTGTCCTTGTTGATAGTACAGAATACTTTTGTCCAGGTTTTCTTTGGCATTATCTTATTTAATGAAGAACTCAGTAATATATGTCCTGGAGATAAAGATTTAGAAAAATCTAACATACTATCCTAGTTATGCCTCAAAAAAAAATGCTATAAAATAATGAGAGGATATTTTGAAGGCACTATTTTTCCTAATTATTTCCAACTTTATGTCCCTTTAACTCTTTTTAATCATTCTGCATCTTATTTGCTATTGGCTAATCATCTCACAGTAATTAAATAGCCCTCAGCTGAGTCCACCATGCCTCTTCAAGTGCCCCAGGCTGATGTCACTCTCATAGTTGACAAAAAGAAGCTGGGAAAACCTGTTTTGTGGCACTATTCTTAAGGATATCTTTACTCTTACAATAATAAAGCTATATTTTTGAAAGGCACCAGTGGATTATAAAATCAAGTACTTGACCAATGTTGTATCCTCATTTTCCCTCCAGGGGGAGCACAACTTTCATGTGTAATGCAGGGCTGCTGCTTTATTGTTTTTTCCTTTCAAGATATTACTTGTAAAACATGTCGACGTAAATAATCTATAATCAATCCATAAATCAAATTGGGGTGAGTTTATTATGAACCAACTTTTGAGGACCATGGCCCAGGGCCTTCCTTCCCTAAAGAAGGAAGGGTACCAAAGAAGTGGAGTGTACAGAGCTGTTATATACCATCAAAGAGCATGTATCACATCAGATTGCAATGTCCCTTTCACAATAACCACAAGATCGCCCTGCCAGATTGCCCTGCCAGAATAGCTATTGATGGACACAGTGGGGAGGGCGTGGCTGGTGTCAGGTCTGTTGTCTGGAGCTGGGTGGTCACAGGATCAGTGCAGCAGTCAAATCCCAGCCTAGGGAGAAATGCTTATCCTTAAGGAAATGCCAAGGAGGGGGAAGTTGAATCCTTATATTAAGGGCATTTATTCTTCTCTTTGGGACATGGCAAAGCAGATACACAACGCAGGTGACAGGCCCTTCTGGAAAAACAAACCCAGGCCAAATTTGTTTTACCCCAAAACAATACTTCCCCCATACTTCCTCATATGTTCCAATATATCCTATTGCTTGCCATTTATTTGTCATTTTCTCCCTTTTGATCTATAATCTTTTGATAGAAAGCATTGAATGATCAAAATATTGTCCCTCGGCACCAGAGTGGTTGCTGCCTGCCCTGGGTCCCTCATGTCCCTCGGTGCCAGGCTTTTATCTCATTTATTTGCCCAATTGTCCACCTTGGGGGGAATTAATTGGATATAGTGGACAAGCAAAGAGGTATATATATATTAATAGAGGAAGCATTTCATGGGTTTTGGATTAATTTTAGGTTGTTGCACAAACATTGTATCTGTGCTTTTTATGAATCCTTATATTTACGCTATTCACAATTATAGAACAAGTACAGTAACAATGATAATAATTTAACATCTTTGAAAAGATTAGTGTAAAATGAGTTCTTAGGCATAGTCCCTATGAAAAAAGGAAGTTGGTCCAAGGTTATAAGATCAATCGACCACCTCAGCTTTCATTACTCTAGCTTACATGACAGTCTTACAGCACTGAGTATAGAAAACAGCAATTAGTTTAAACATTATGGCTAGTACAAGAATTCCAAGAAGTAATAGAAATAGGAATTGCAATGCAGATGGAAAAAGGGAACCAATACCAGAAGGGAGCCAACCGAACAACTCAAGACCGGGTGCAGGCTCGCTTCAGGCATTCACCTGCTTTTTCATGGGCTTTAGCAGAGACGACACATTATAAGACTCGTCAGGTATGAAAACACAGCATTGAGTTTGAATGATTGTACATGTACCACCTTGGGATGTAGTTAAAATATCTAAGGCCCTTCTATTTTGAAGGACAGTGTTTTTATTAAAGACATTTTAGTATTTAATAAGGCAATTCCTGCTTGACTGTCTTTAAGGGCTTCTGTATGTGATGTGACACCATTTAGCCCTAAAAAAGGAACAAATATAGCTAGCTGCTCGGTGGTCATACCAGGGGAACACTGAATGAGCCCGTCTGGCCTTAAGCAGCGGCAGGTTGGCAGCAATTGTCACTGTGAATCCTTCGCTGCATTTAAGGGAAGATCGGGTGCAGAGTTTTAGCCATCAGGCCAGTAGTCAAGGCCAGAGATTTGTTCTATACAACCATTAAGTTCTATTAGGAGCCACCCGATAAATGCCTGGACTTTAAGACCAGTCTGTTCCAAATCAATCACTTTCCTTAAGTATGATAGTATTCTGAAAATCTTAAATGTAACAATTATAAAATAGGTATACAGTTTAAGCATAACAAAGGTTTAAATGAGTGGATGTAAAGTTGGGAATACAGTCCTGGTCTGGAGTCTTGGGACAGCTGTCTACAACTGATGTTGTCTTCTTCTCATCCTATTTTGGAGATATTTGCTCTCTTCCTATAAGGAGGAAGATACTAAACTTATTAGGCTTACTCAGTATGTTAAACTACATGGGAAGCATTGTCAGACAAGTGATGATAAACCTGCTTAGGTGGTAGTTTGTGGGTAAATGTTATTGATATAGGCGTTTTAAAATTGTAAAAATTACTGAAATTCTGATCTGTCCTGGTTATCAGTCATAATTCTGGTTATTATTATTTTAAAGTGTCGTATGTCACAAAATTAACCAAATTTCTTTGTCAATTGCCATTTTGAGGTCTTGTTAGCAGACTTATTTCTTTGCTCTAATGCTTTTGCAAAATGTTTCAACTTCAGAAAAATTCATGGAAAGGACTGTGACAGTTACACTGGAGTACAGGCTTCTGATAAACTTGTTGATCATAAAACTGAACTGGGTAAGAAATTACAGAAATATGATGGAGAAACTGATGACTTCATGAGGCCACTAACAAAAAGATTGGGATCAAAAATGGATTACACAGGACTGAATGAACTGATAAGGATGATTATAATTTTTATGATTTTTTATTTGAAGTATTGTGGAATTTTTAATGTTTTGTTTTTTCAAATTTAAGGAAAACTTTTTCTCTTTTCTCCTGAGCTAGCTATGACTTATAGCAATTTGCTAAATGATACTTTTGTAAGCAATATTAAATATTTCTCTTTTTCTCTCTACCTGATCCCTCCAGAATTTAAAAACTCTTAGTAAGTAAGTATTGTTGTTTTCATGGCAATATAGTTATTCGCATAAGTTCAATAAGAATCTGTTCTCCTTATAACAGGACACAATTGGAAACACTGGTTATATTACCAAGGCTGTGACTGGAACATCATATTTGCGATGTAGCCATACAGTTTAGAGGAATGAAGATTGGACTTTATGGAATAAAGCCATGTGGAAATATTGGCCTGGTACCTTATGTTCAATGTTCCAAGCAGCATTTACTGGATAAGTAAAGAATGTCACTTATGTAGCAGGTACAAGGAACCTCGAAATATTTTGGGGGAATCTCGGAAGAGAGGAATTCACCCAAATGTGTAGGTATTGCAGGTGTGGGGAGAGAGGGAGAATCCCCCTATGCCCTTTTCCTTAAGGATTTTATGGCTGCCCAAATAATCAACAAGACAGGTTAACAGGAGAAAATAATACCAAGTTTAATAACATGTATACATGGGAGAAAGCAGGGACACTGCGTTTCTCAACACAATAGCAGAAATTCTCGTTTTACATACCATATGGAGCTAATGACAAAGGAGGATGTTGGGGGTGGGGGGAGTCAGTTACAGGAGATTACCACTAAAGCACAGTAAACAAGAGTAAGGCTGTTATGCAGATTTAAGGCCTCACTTTTCACATTGATAAGTTTCTAGGAATGAGTTCATCCCCCCTCTTCCCAAATACAGAGAGGGAGATACCTTTACAAATGGAGATTTCCCTTATAAATGTAAATGTCTGTCTGGCAACTCCTTGCAGGGCCATACAAAGAGACAGTTCTGGAGACAGAACTTCTGATAAGATGGGCTTGTTGGTGCCTTTTCTATTGTAACATCTATTTTACAATATATTACAGCCATTAGATAGAAGATCTGTTCCAGGAAGGAGTTACTACGTCAAATTCTTTAGGCAGTTAGTGGGGGAGGTCAAATGTTCTCAGAGAAAACAACCAAGGTAAAGAGATAGATTTCAGGGTGGCCAAATCTTGATCTCTCACATTATGAACTACAGTCCCTAAATTAAGGGTCACTCTTTATGTTGTACAGTTCCATGGGTTTTGACACACATATAGTGACACGTAGCCACCATTATGTACAGAACAATCTCACCACCCTAAAAATCCTCTGAGCATCAGATTAGCTCTTAGTGGCTTTTTAAAATATTAACAGTTGTCAGAATGACGTAAATTTTTACGACGAAAAATGTTCCACAGGTGCTAAGTTTTGTTAATCTCACTATTATGATCACTATTAGAAATAATGAAAAAAATGAACCCCTATATAAATAGCAAAAATCACAGAATTTTAAAGATAAAAAAGATCTGGAAGTTTAGGAAATCCTACATTCTTCAAGACCCTGCCCTCCAGTCTCTCAGCTTTCTGTGTCATTTATCTGCTGACTCCGCTGAGCAGAAAGAAAGAAATCGATAAAGAAAAACAAAGCAAAAAACAAATTTTGGTTCTAAGTAGTCCTCTTGAGCCCAAGTTAATCAAGCATGGATTCTTTTTTACTTCCTATTTGCATCAGGAACATAATTACTAGCTAGAGCCTAATTTGAGAATATTCATTAGAAATGAAAGATGTCATATTTAAGAACAGAATGGAATTCACTGAGGTTTTATTCTTGGGATATTTGTAGGATTAAGTCAGGACATGCTGCGAGAGTGATAAATAAGTTCTATATATTTTTCTTCTCCAAGACCATGGATTTCAGACACATTTTATACCCATGTACTTTGCAACAATGAAAAACAATTGAACACTGACCTTGAATATTTTGCCCTCAGATTCATTAGTCTTTAAAATATAAATTGAGCAATTTTATCTAGATGAGTGAAAGACTATGGAGACTTCTAGAATGTCACGTTAGGTCCTTTAGAAGTGAAGAATTGACTTTATAAAGCATTTCTATTCCTTCTCATACCTTGACAATACTGCTACTGTGACTCTGTTTTAAAGAGGATAATGGCAGGCTTTACTCTGATTTGCACCTTTTTGTTTTAAGTGCATTTACTTAACATTTCTCAGCCTCTTTAAAACTTTTATCATTAAGCTCAACCTTCATTTAAATCACCAGACCTATTTGATGAAGGCGACGTGAATATTTACTTGTAAACTCCTCAGAAATTACTGATTTAACCTTACTTCAGATGATCCATTGTAGAACTCAAACTGGATTTCCCAGGCCCCTCATAACGGCTCATAACTGTGTGTTTGTACATTTATCTGGGAAGATATTATCCAAGGGTAATTGTTCTTCCCAAATGCTTTCTTTACCTCAAACAGCAATACTTCCAAAGTTTTAATGAAAATGTGGCCAATTTGGTGAAAACCAAGTGACTTGTTTGTTTTAGCATGCCAATGAGATTAAGAAAATAAGTATTTTAACAATTGTTATTGATTACTAAAATCAGAAATTAAGAAAACAAACTTCTTTGTCCAAAGACATTTCTGCAAGTGAAATCATCGGAAAAACAGACAGCTAGCCTCCCGTTTTAACCACTCAATCATAAGAAATGTAATATGGTGGGCAAACATGTGAGCGTTGTCACCTGCACGAGTCCCCAAAGCTGTGTCCCCATCACGGCCACAGATCAGGGGAAGGAGCCAGCAGAGGGGAGACAGCTGTGCCCTCAGTGTCCTTCC
The DNA here is from genome assembly GCF_020826845.1 of Diceros bicornis minor. Taxonomy (NCBI): domain Eukaryota; kingdom Metazoa; phylum Chordata; class Mammalia; order Perissodactyla; family Rhinocerotidae; genus Diceros; species Diceros bicornis. The sequence continues at coordinate 1,353,481 of NC_080763.1, read as the reverse complement.
TTCCTAGGTCAGAACTCAGTCCCAGTTGCTCGCTGTCTAGTCTTCTGGGGAAGCAGAGAATTCTTCTGGGGACACGACACGACACATCAGGTGTTAAGGATGTCATTCTTCTTTTTTAAACAAATGTTAGATCATGTAACGTGCTTCTCAGGACAGGAGGAGCCACCTCAAGGGAAGGCAGATTTTCTCCAGGAGCTGATGGTCATCCAGGGAGAGCAGAGTCAAGGGCTGCAGAGAGCCAGCCCGCTTCCGCTCTCCCTCTCAGGGACACCTTGGACCCCACACCCCCACCCCCCTCCCGGTGCCCCTCAGAGGTTCCCATTGTAGCCTTGGAGGCTGCGCATGCGCAGGACTGGCTCTCAGAGCGGCAGAGGGGATGGCGAGCTGGAGAGCCCCGGGGAACGTGCACTGGAGGCGGGGTCCCTGGTGCGGAGGTGGCCTCCTCGGAGGTTTGTGTGGGGGGATGGGCGGTTTCTGGATCCTTCCTCCAGGATTTTCAGCGCTGGGGAGCTCTCCTTTCTGCAGTGTGGAGGAGCGCTGGGCAGGAGGCGGCGCTGAGGTAGGCGGTGGGCGGCGGGCTCGGCGTGGAGATCTCCGCCGCAGATGGCGGGAGCGCGGTGGGGGGTCGGCGGATGGGGCCGGGGGCCGGGGCTGCTGGCGGGCTGCCCCAGGTGGGGGAGCCCAACTCTGTCCCTTGGAGGAGCAGAGGAACGCCGCCTGGCCGGCGGGCCCCTCTGCCTTGGCGGGGCCCCACCCCGGCGGGGCCTCCTGTCCACCCAGCGGAGGTGCAGGGGGCGGCAGGGAGTCGCCAGCCCTCTGCGCGCGCCCTTGAGTTCGTGCCCCCGGGGGCCCCGTCTAGGCCAGGTCTCTACATCCCCGGGTGAACACTTTCCTTCAGAAGATGGACTGTGGTCAGCGCTCCTCTGCCTGACTCCGCTCAGGCTATTCGACTCCTCATTGCGTTCTTTAAACAAATAAACGTTCCTACTTCCTTGGGACCACCTTCAGAGAAAAGCCTAATCCCATTAATGGTTTCTGATAATTGACTCTATATTTGCAAGGTGAACTTTGAAGCCTGTGAATTGTTGTAAACTGCATTTAATGAAAGGAGCTTTAAACAGTCTTTGGTGAAAATTATGTAGCTTCCTAATAATAACTCACCATATGTTAACATAGACTGATGACTGATCAATTGATGATTGACATAATGTGTACGGAATTTTGTTTTCAGTGGAAAGGTTTTTCTTGGCAGTTGGTGCTAAATTTAAAATCGGATAAGGAGGAGGTTTTTAGAAGTAGTATATAGTGTGTGTTTTGTCTCCATACTCATTTAGAATTGTAAGATTGATTTGGAAAGCTCATAGAACAAGAATTTTCAAATTTTGATTTGGCTGAGAGGGTGAAAGGTTAAAAGGCCAAATACGGTAGGATTTCATTTATATGATATTCTAGAAAAGATAAACCATAGGGAAAGACAACAGATCGTTAGTTGCCATTAGTTTTAATATTTAGTTAATCATTTAGTTTAATAGTTTAATCATTAGTTTTAATATCTCTGATTAATAAAATACATTTTATTGATAGCAGCCTAATTATAGTTTTGGATGATACCAGAATTTAACAACCTATTAAATTCTGCAGTAGGAACAAATGACATGTTGGTTATAGGTGTCTTTGAAGTGTAAGTATTGTTGGTAATGAATCTAAATAAGCATTTTTGGATTGTGAACTACTGATTTTTTTACTAGATCCTGTTGGACATGGCATATTACAAGTTTCAAAAGGCTCTTTAAATTATTGTAGCAGGCTGAAGCTATTAAATTGTAATGTAAGAGCTTTATAGATGAAACAGGCAAAAATACAAAAAGCCATTTATCTTTTTATCTTTGTTAAAAAATCAAGTAAATCTTACCATATACATGAATGACTTTTGGCTAGACAGACCTGAACTTGACAAGATGGACTCATTAATATAGTGAATTTGTTTTGCATTGTTAAAATGGGAGAGGACATATGTTTTTCCTGAGGGTGACCCAAGTCAATATGGTAGGTTTCGCTGTTTATATGCTCTTTCTGAGTTACAATCTTGATTAAACAGCTTGTCATAGACGTACCAAGAAATTTGGGCCATTTTATGTATCAATATTTTAAGATATCCTATTTCCCTGATAGTTTCCAGTTTCAGGGTATCTGGGAAAAACAGTTTCTGAACATAGGTACTTTGGAATATAATTTTTGATTGTTGACATTGAATCATAGAATTGTGGAGTTGGAAATAATTTTAGTGGTTGTCGAGCCTAACCTCTTCATTTTCCAGGAAATGGAAAGTGAGGTTTCTCAAGTTAAGTTGTCCATAGTCTGACTGCTACTTAGTGGCAGAGTTGGAACTATATGCTCAGATGCTTGTCTCCAGATTCCTAGTACAGTGCTGTCTGTGCTACATACTATTAAGTAGACAAACCAATGAGTTACCTTCCCAGATCACATATGTAGCCAGCAGGGTTGATTCTTTCCCATATGCATATTTCCTTTCTTTTTTAAATAACTACTAACCACAATTAACTCATTCCCATACCATGTTTAATGACTATACTTGTGTGTGTCTCCTCGAGCACACGTGGATTCCCTAGAATGGAAACCTGCCTGTGAGTGGATTACTGGACAAGGGGCTGATGTGAATCTGCAACTTGACGAGCTGCAGCCAAATCATCCTCTGAAGTTTTAACAATTTCCATTCCCGCCAACAGTGTCTGAGTCATCCTTGCCCTGGGAATTGTCAGATTGGGATTGTCAGATTTTTAAAGTTTTGCCAATCTGATGAGTGAGAAATGATGTATTTGTTTTCCTCTTTGTACAACTGTTTTGACAAAAGCATAGAGCTGTGCAACTACCAAAATCAAGACACAGAACAGTTCCAGTACCCAGAACTCCCTTGAGCTGCTCTTTTGTAGTCAACTCTTCCCCCACCCTTAACCCCTGGCAACTGATGATCTGTTGTCTTTCCCTATGGTTTGTCTTTTCTAGAATATCATATAAATGGAATCCTACAGTATTTGGCCTTTTGAGTCTGGATTCTTTCATGTAGCACAATACATTCATTTTAGTGTTCATCCATGTTGTTGTCTGTATCAGCAGTTCCTTCTGTTTTATTGCTGAATGTAGTATCGTGTGAATGTACCACAGTTTATCCATACAGCAGTTGTAGGACATTTGAGTTATTTTCAGTTTTGTCTTTTTTGACTATGAATAAAGCTGCTATAAATCTTTGCAAACAAGTTTTTGTGTGAGCATTAGTCTTCTCCTCTTGGGTAAGCACATAGAAGTGGAATTGCTGGGTCACATGGTATGTGTATGTTTAACTTTATTTTAAAAACTGTTTGTGGTAGCAAAGTCATGGCCCACAAAGATGTCCTAATCCCTGGAACCTGGGAATACATTAGTTTACTTGGCAAAGGTGAATTAAGTTTGCAGATGGAATTAAGGTTGCTAATCAACTGACTTCAAAATAAGGAGATTATCCTGGATTATTCAGGTGGGCCCAGTGCATCACAAAGGCCCTTAAAAGGGAAAGAGAAGCAGGAGAGTAGAAAAAAGATGCAACAAGGGAGGCAGGGCAAAAGAGGTGCAGAGTTCTTGGTCTTGAGGGTGGAGGAGGGGGGCCATAGGCTAAGGAACGTGGTGGTCTCTAGAAGCTTGAAAAGGCTAGGAAATTGATTAACATTTACAGTCCCCCCAAAAGAACCAGCTCTGCCAACACCTTGATTTTAGTCCAAGGAGACCCGTGTCAGACTGCTACCCTACAGAACTGTAAAACAATAAATCTGAGTTGTTTTAAGCCATGAAATTTGTGTTGATTTGTTACAGCAGCATAACAAACTCCACTTTAAAACTGTTTTCCAGGGGCCGGCCCCATTGGTTAGTGGTTAAGTGCGTCCGCTCCAATACTGGCGGCCCAGGTTCGGATCCCGGGCATGCACTGATGCACCGCTTCTCCGCCCATGTTGAGGCCGCATCCCACATAAAGCAAATATAAAGATGTGCAACTATGACATACAACTATCTACTGGGGCTTTGGGGAAAAAAAGAGGAGGATTGGCATGAATGTTAGCTCAGGGTTGATCTTCCTCACAAAAAATAAATAAAACTGTTTTCCAAAGAGGCTGAACCACTTTGTCTTCCCACCAGCAATGTAGGAGTGTTCCAGTTACTTTCCACCCTAAATTAACACTTGGTATGTTTATCCTCTTTAATTCTAGTCATTCCAATAGGTACGTAGCAGTATCTCAATGTGGTTTTTATGTGCATTTTTCTCACGATTAATGACGTTGAGCATCTTTTCATGTGCTTATTTGCCATCTGTGTATCTTCTTTGGTGAAGTGTCCAAATCTGTGCCCATTTTAAACTTGGATTTTCTTATTGCCGAGTTTTGAGAGTTCTTTATAGTCCTGTCAGATATGTGATTTGCAAAGGTCTTCTCCCAGTCTGTGGCTTGCCTTCTCCATCCTCTCACCAGTGTCTTTGGAAGGTCTGTGTAACGTAACTCGAGAGGCTCCACATGACCTTATTGTCCTTCGTTGAGAAACAGAGTGAGGTTGGATCACCTGAGTCCAATCAGACGTTGATCAGAGTTGGGGCTGGGTCTCACTTTTAGTAAACCCAGCCCTTCCGCTTTCCCCTGTTCCTGTTTGCTGTGCTCCCCTCCCCCGCACAGGGGTCTGGTTCTAAGTCTGGTAGATCTCTGTCTCTTCAGGTTTGGGAGCCCACAGAAAATTCAGCTACAGCCTTCAGACATCTCAGCGCAGCTCTGCAGCCTCCTACCTTACATCGCTTCACAATATGGCAAATTCCCTGAAGGTCAGACTAGCAGTATGTTTGACTTAGGCCACTTCCACCACTTCTGGAGGTTTCACTTTGTTTTGTGGAAGCTTTTGGCCTAGATCCCCAGATTCCTGTGTGGCACCAAAACTTAGTACATGTGCTGTGATAAGAGCAGTTGTGTGTCTGAAAGCCCTCGGGTTTCCTCTGCCACACCAGTCCTGCAGAATCACTGCAAGTTTGGCTAGTTTCTCTTTTCCCTATCCGAGGCTCTGACTGAGCAAACCAGATCCTCAGCAGGCACCCAGAATCAGAAAACGCCTGCAGGGGAAAGAAAGATAAAAATCCTTGCCCACATAAAAGACTTTTTCTTCTTTTTGGAATTTTAGTTGGTTGATTCTGAAGTTCTCTGATGCTCTGAAAATATATTTATGATTTATCTGGCTTTGTCCAGTTTTGCAGCAAGAATGCTTTCCTGTCCTAGTCTCCTCTAAAACAGAAGTTCTCTTGTCATTAGTTTTTAACTCCATCAGTTATACATTGTCAATATTATTATTGTTTCATTAAGTCATGCTTTCAATGATTTATTCAGATGTGTAACCGTTTTTATCCTCACCATCCGTTTTTACCTCTTGGCATTTCTTCTTCTGTCAATTTCTTTCTCCTTAAAGTACATTCTTTTATAATTTTTAAGTTTTCTCCTTGAGGAAGATTAGCCCTGGGCTAACATCTTTGCCAATCTTCCTTTATTTTGTATCTGGGTCGCCACTATGGCATGGCTGATGAGTGGTGTAGGTCCACACCTGGGATCCAAACCCCCAAACTCAGACCTTGGAAGCGGAGTGTGCTGAACTTAAACCACTACACCAGGTGGCTGACCCCCTTAAAGTACATTCTTTAGAAGATCCTTAATGAGCATTTGTTGGTGGTAATACTCTTAGTAAGTGTTCCCATAAAAATATCTTTAAGTCACCCTAGTCCTTGAGATATGGTTTGATTGGATATACACTGAAAGTTATTTTCTCTCTGTACCTTGAATATTTAATCCAACTCTCTCTTGTCTTCCACTGTTAAGAAATGTATCATATGTCTAAATGTAAGTCTCCGTAAGTGTTCTGTTCCTCTGTGGGGCTTTGAGTATCTTCTTTTTTATTTAGTGTTCTTTGCTTTCCCTGGATGGATCTGGCTCTAGATTTTTTTTTTTTAATTGTTCTTGAGATGTATTCAGCTTCCTGAACCTAGAGTAGAAGTCTTTTAGGAATTCTGTAAATTGCTGTTATTATGTGTCAATATTCCTTTAAATCATATATATATTTATATTATTTAATTCAAAAATATATAAACATACACATTCATTATATAATCATTAAATATATATTTAATTCAATATATTATATTATTCAATATACTGATTTATATTATTCAAAAAATATACATATATTATTTATATATGTAGTTTCCTGTACTTGACCAAACTCAAGCCAGGCTCCTTTGAGCCCTATTCTTGTCTAGGCCTCGATCTTGGCCTATAATATCTACAGCCTCTCAGCACAAATGATTTCACCTCCCCACACACAGTTTATAAGACTTAAAAACTGACATAGTTTCTAACAGCTCAAATCCACATCCTTAGGATGACCACTGCCCCCTTAAAGTGCCTGCCTGAGAAAGCTCAAGGCAGCAATAAGGATTGACTGTTCTGGCCAACACTCGATCATTGGACCCTGACATTCCTTTCTTAGAGCATTTACCCAAAAGTGCTTACAACTGTGAATCTTTCCTCTGTCCTTTTGAGTTGTATGTGTGTCTCCTATAACTCAGGAGTGCATTTCTCAAGGTCCTGAGAGCCATTGGAGGACAGGGTGTCTGTCTCCCAGACTCTGTGAGAGCAGAGAAGTGAAACTTTGATCATTTCCAACTAGCAGACACAACTGGCCAGATCACATTGCACTGACCAACACTCTGTAACTTTCCCCTCCCTGACTCTACTGAGCCCCTGCTCACTCCTCTGCCTGCTTCCTCATTCTCCCTTTCAAATGCCCAGTCACCTCTGTACAAATCAAATTGAATTCAGTTCATCCTGTTCCTTCTTCCCTATTGCAGTGGTATATGCCTGATTAAAATCTGTCCTGACCACTTTAACTAGAGCCTGGCTTTGTGTATACTGTACATTTAACACACATACAGATAATCCCATGCATATGCATACACACGCATATACAAACACAACCTTGGGCCCTCCAGGACCAGTTAAACTGACCCCATCTTATCAACAGAGTATTTAAGAGTTTTCTTTCAGGAACTGAGACCCCTCGTCCAGTTCAGACCAGTTGGGACCACCAACTCATCAACTGGGAGTTCACAAATGCTTTATATGTGACGTTTTTGACATCAAGGAGCTAAAAACTCCATTCTCCGATCATGGTAACACTGCCAATTTGTGAACACACATCCGATGAAGAGCCATGAAGCTTGACTTTGCTTGTGCAGATCATCAATTCCCTCACTTCTCCTTACTTCCAATCATGTACCTCCACATGTCAGACCACCCTGCCCTTCATCCCATAAATTGTGCCCCAAGCCCTGGATCAGGGCTTGAGATCTGAGACAGACACATGCCCTCTGTCTCCTTGCAGATCAATCTCACAAAATAAAGCTACACTTCATTTCCCAAAAGCTGATGCCAGAATAATTGGCTTTTTTAATGTGCATTGGGCAAAAGAACCCCAATATTGTGCAGTAACATCAATACATATATATACACTTACTGGTTGTTTTCTCTTTTTTATTTTCTTTGCTGAGGAGGATTCACCCTGAGCTAACATCTGTTGCCAATCTTCTTCTTTTTGCTGAGGAAGATTCACCCTGAGCTCACATCTGTGCCAGCCTTCCTCTATTTTGTATGTGGGTTGCCACCACAGCCTGGCCACTGATGGGTGGTGTAGGTCCACGCCCAGGAACTGCACCTGGACCACTGAAGTGAAGTTCTCTGAACTTAACCACTAGGCCATGGAACTGGCCCATCTCTAATTGTTTTGAAGATGTTACTAGATATGCAGTTGAAGTTTCACTATGATCTCTGGATTTCCTTGCTGCTCCTTTAGTCCCTCACTTCAGTGTATGTGTTTTTTGCTCCATCTTTCATGCTAGAGAAATTCCTCAAATATCAAGTGGTCCTTGGCTACCTGTTCATATGTTTGTGATGGGAAGAAAACAGCTGAGTAGGATCTCTGTGGGCCTGATGGAGCCTGTGAATGTCTGGACTCAATGTTTCTTCAGGGGTGTTGAGTGTTGAACTAGTAACAGGCAAACAATGTTGGTGCCCACACTGATCTCTAACAACTTACTCATTCCACACATTCCCACAATGACAGACATCCTCTGAACATGTGGAAATGCTGACAACACACACCCACACCCACATACACACTATTTGCAAATGACCAGCAGCATTCACACTGTAAACTACACGATAATGAACACTGATACTCAGAAGACACACACAGACACATACAGACCACTCACTGTCTCAGAGACCACAGTGACTTGAACTCTCTAAACACACACACATCAACAAAACACACTTTCACATAGATGCCATAATAGCCATGCACCCTGTGACCATACAGAATTGCTGAACACACACACATCCACACAACAAGGAACGTGGTTGTGCACGAGTGGGCTTGATCAAGAGGTTTTTCACACCTCAGCATCAACATGGACACCCCAGGGCGAGAGAGAGGGGCAGAGGGCACAGGGAAAAAATGTGGGGAGCTGTCAGGAGGCACTTGCATAAAGCACATATGATACCTACAAAGCTGGTTGCTAAATGACATATGACTCAAGGGTATGAGGACCCAAAAGGATCTGAAATGGTACAAAAAAGGTGACTGATACAAACCCATCACAAGATATTTAAATGTAAGGAACAGTGATATTTTAAAAGGCACTGAAGAGAGTGCATCAAAGCTTAGATATAATTCCAAACAATTAATGACATGGAATTCTGGCCAAAGAACAGCCATTATTGCTGTTAAAATTCCTATTTAAATGTTTCTTATAAAATTATAGAAATATTCCTTGAAAAATGACAAATATTCATTGGTTTAAAATATTTAAAACATTTCAGGATAAAATTACTGCAGGTTCCACTTTTTTTTTTTTAAAGATTTTATTTATTTATTTTCTTCCCCCAAAGCCCCAGTAGATAGTTGTATGTCATAGCTGCACATCCTTCCAGTTGCTGTATGTGGGACGCGGCCCCAGCATAGCCGGAGAAGTGATGCGCGCCCGGGATCCGAACCCGGGCTGCCAGCAGCGGAGCACATGCACCTAACTACTAAGCCACGGGGCCGGCCCCAGGTTCCACTTTTATTGAGTAGCTTTTCTTGGGCAGCTATAAGAGCTGGACAAAGCACACAACAGCTGTTTGGAGGGTTGTAGAACATCCTGTGCAAACAGGACTTGGGGGTCTACAATCTCTGAGACAAAGGAAACACAAGATTGTGAGCACCAGCTCCATGCGGCTTCTCCCCTAAGGCATTTGCTATTTCAGTGGTGAGAGAAGAGAGTCTGAGCAGAAAGAGGAGGAAAAATGAACTGAAATTTGGTTCCAGCCAAGTCCAGTAACTTCTGCTTCCAGTCAGATGTGGTAAAGGCAGAGCAACAGTTAAACATTGATTTAATAAATACTATATGTTTGAAAACACCAAAGGGATGTGGAAGCAAACAGGACTAGATGAAATAAAATTTCAAAAAGGAAAGAGCCTTTTTAGGTGAGATTGCCAGACATGCCCTCACCCGGGGGAATTTGCTTAATCTGGACTCTGATAATCAGACCTGTCTTACCAAAAGACAATTGTAAGTACAGTCTGTCAGAATTGATCTATGTTAGCTTTTAAATAGCACAAGTTTTCTTTGACTGTTAATTTTTACTGCCTCCACTAGGAGACTCTATGTAGGGAAAGACATTGTATCATTTGCCACATGATCTCCAGAACATTCTTCAGTTTGGGCTGTATGACTTCTATAAATATTTGTTAATTGTTGGTTTCATGAATGCTATGGACTGAATGTCTATGTAATCCAATTTCATAAGTTAAAATCCTAATCCCCGACGTGATGGTATTTGGAAGTGGGGCCTTTGTGAGTTAATTAGCTTAGATGAGGCCATGAGTGTAATGCCCCCATGATGAGATTAGTGCCCTTACAAGGAGATGGAGGGCCAGAGCTCTCTCTGCCAGATGAGGGTAGAGCAAGAAGCTGTCCTTCTGCAAAACAGGAAGAGAGCTATCACCAAAAGCCACTCAGCTTGAACCTAGATCTTGAACATCCCAGTCTTCAGAACTGTGAGGAATGCACTTCTCTTGTTAAGAGTGCCCAGTCTAGGGATGGCCCGGTGGTGCAGTGGCTAAGTGCGGGTGCTCTGCTTCGTGGCCCCAGGGTTCATAGGTTCAGATCCCGGGCATGCACTGATGCACTTCTTCTCAAACCATGATGTGGCAGCGTCCCATATAAAAAGTAGAGGAAGATGGGCAAATACGTTAGCTCAGGGCCAATCTTCCTCAGCAAAAAAGAGGAGGATTGGCATCAGATGTTAGCTCAGGGCTGATCTTCCTCACACACACACACACACACACACACAAACACACACACACACACACACACACACACACACACACACACAAAAGCCAAAGATGCCCAGTCTAGGGGTCTGCCCCATGGCCTAATGTTTAAGTTCAATGAGCTCCTCTTCGGTGGCCTGAGTTCGGTTCCTGGACACAGACCTATACCACTCACCAGCAGCCATGCTGTGGGCATGACCCATATACAAAATAGAGGAAGACTGGCAAGGATGTTAGCTCATGGTGAATCTTCCTCAGAAAAATATAAATAAATAAAGTGCCCAGTCTATGATATTTTTGTTACAGCATCCCATACTGACTAGGACACTGACTGTGTGAATAAGTTCATTTAGATTGACGATCCTTCTTCTACATGACACGTTATTGTCAATCATTCCTAAATTGATGTGAGTCAAATTTCCCTTAAGGATCATAAAGATGTTAAGACCCTTCTCCCTAGTTATGCACATATTGATACACATGAAAACATGTTGCGTCAAGTGCTTTATTGACAACTTAGTCTCACACTAGATCTTATTGGCCTTCAGTGAACCTCAGTGTTACAGTCAGTGTATTCCCCAAAGGGCAATAAAGGAAAGTCCCTGGACTGAAGAGGAGTCGGTATCCATCGTGCAGCTCCTGCCCTCTGCCCAGTCAGCTCCAGGGCAGGGTCAATTTACAAGATAGGCTTTTTTCCAGGCAGCTCTGTGTTTCTCCCAGCCTGTTCTCATTTAGGATGATCTCACCAGGAGGAATGAGTGGAAATTTGGAGGGAAGAGCTACAGAAGGCATCTCCCAGGGGAAATTCTTTGTGGTTACATGACCTAGAATATGGACACCTGACTGCTCTAATGTGTCCTGAAAATGGAACCCTTCCCATGTCTGCCATATCCTTCCATGTCCTCTTTCCCCTCCATCTCTCTGTTCTTGGTGGAAAAATTCCCTTGGCAACGACAATAAAAAAATGAAGGTAGGGAATGGCCCATTTCCAGTCTCAGAATTCTGTGAAATTTTACTGCCTATCCCCAGTCTCCCAGGACTGACACTCTTTTTATTCTTTTAAGATTAGATTACATTTTAATCTCCTTTAATCAGAGTTTTCTCTCATCCTTGTTATGTATATACATGTTCTAATACATAATATTGAAAACATTATTTTTGGCCCTACAATTTCCAGATTCACTCATAGTTGTTTTCTGATGGAAGCATGCATTTGTAATTATGTTTATAACTCCATTAACTATAGAAATGACTAAATGATGAGTAGTAATGTACTAATACAGGAAAATGGTCCATTTTTATTCAACATAAAGTTTCATGTTTTCATCAAGACAAATACATGAATACTTAATTGTTCAGCAAAAACTCTGTGTACAAGTAAGCAATTATAAATCTATTGGAGTTGGTTTACCTTGTCGATTATTCCTTGTTTCCGAATTGTGCATTCAGAATTTCCATGAACCCATTAGAATCCTGCATCTTTATCCTACCATTTTATTTTTTTTGTTATAATTTTTATTTATTTGTTTTTTCCCCCAAAGCCCCAGTAGATAGTTGTGTGTCATAGCTGCACATCCTTCTAGTTGCTGTATGTGGGACTTGGCCTCAGCATGGCCGGAGAAGCGGTGTGTCGGTGTGCGCCTAGGATCCGAATCCGGGCCACCAGCAGCGTAGCTCTCGCACTTACGACTCAGCCATGGGGCCAGCCCTATCCTCCCGTTTTAAATACTAGGTAATTGACAAAAGTCCACATGACTTGTTCAGTTGTGTGCTAGTGGATCCTTTGTAGGGTGTCTTCCCAGTTACGTTTTCAAATGATCATCGACAAAAGTCCACATTACTTGTTCAGTTGTGTGCTAATGGGTCCTCCGTAGGGTGTCTTCCCGGGTACGTTTTCCAATGTGAACTCCAGCTGATGGCCTTGTGACACTGATATAAATACTGGTGTCTCCACAGATCATGGGGCCAATGATGTGTGGTCCTTTAGATAGTCATATATAACCTAATACTTTTCATCCTATTAGTGTAAGGAATTCTATGGTAGGTAGATTGGTGACAATTAACAAAAGATGATTGATTATGAACATGCTGTTAGGGAGAAAAATTGAACCTCTGGGTATAAAGGTTTACTTTTTATGCAATTAATCAGCCGCCCTAACAAACCCTGTTTATAGGCAGGTCTATATACATATATATATTAGATTAAGATTATGTCACCTATTAGTTTGAATGTGCTTTTGTAAAGTATGCCTTGTTTCTCTTGCCCTTTCGTACTGGGAGAAATATGGAATAGCTAGAAACTGACTGGATTACTCTGGTCTGAACTCAGATCATGTAGGGCTTGAATCGTTTAACAAATGAGCGATTAATGGCGGCTACACCACTGGGATCTCCTGATCCAACATCGCGGTCATACACCCTATAGTGGATATGGACAGTAAAATAGGACTGTGCTGTTTTCCCGAGGGTAACTTGTTCTGTTGATCAATATTTTGGATCAATAAGTGATAAAATATTTTGACTAGCTGGTCTAGATTTTAATCACTCAGAGGTTATTTTATTCTCTGAGGTCACCCCAACCAAAATTGTTAGTCCCTTTAAGTTTTGTTAGCCCTTGATTTGGCTTACCTTTGATTTTTTTTAATTAATTGGAGCTCCATAGGGTCTTCTCGTCTTTGTCATTCCCGCCTCTTCAGGGAAAGGTCAATTTCACTGATTAAAAGTAAGAGAGAGTAAAACCCTTGAGTGGCCGTTCATACAAGTCCTCATTTAGACAACAAATGATGATGCTGCCTTTGCAGGGTCCAGTCACTGTGGCCTTTACACCGTGTCACTGGGCAAGCAGTGCCTGTAACACCAGAAATGCCAGAGGAGATGCTTTTGGTAAACAGGTGGGGGTTGTGTTTGCCGAGTTTCTTTTACTTTTTTAAATCTTTGCTTGAATGCCTACCTGTGTTGGGTTAACAGTTAATGTAATAAATAATTATTGGGTTGAATTTATTTTATTGTTAACTTTCGGTGATTATCTATCTGTTCTAAGATTATGCAAGGAGAAATAATTCTTGTTCCTCATAGTAACAGTACTACTTCTATGAATTAATAGATTAATGCAGTATTAGATTAGGAGTTAGTTTCTGAGATTGAAATTAAGATAAGTATATTGTTGCACCTGAAGGCTTTCTTAATTGGTGGCTGAATTTAGGCCAACTAGTGTATTGTTTGTACTCCCTCTCTAAGGAAGGTTGTATCCTGTATCTGAAAGGCTGTACCTCTTTAGGGCTGAGTCTGGGGAAGGCAGGAGGCTGGACAAGTGTGGAGCTGGCTCTGGCCCAGAGGGATGAGCAAGAGACACAGGACACCTGCTGCCACACACAGCCACAGCAGACATCACCAATCAGTCACGACATGCTGGGCTGCAGAGCCCAGAGAGCCCACCAGTCCTCAACAAGTTGCACACGGAAGCCACTCCCGGGCAGAGCAGGGGGCAGTGATGAACCCATTTGCCATCCCAGCTCCCCTAAGACGTGCTCCAGGCCTCGTTTCCCCACTTACTCCGCCAGCTCCTCACTGTCCTCGGGACTCAGGCCTTCAAGGCCCGCCAGCAGGCTGCTCCAGCACTTCTCCTTCCTTACCATCGCCTCCCCTCTCTGCTCCCACTCTAGTTCCAGGGCAAGTTACCTGTGGCTCCTGAGTGATGCTCCTTGGCCTGGAAGGGCCTTCCTTCACGTCATCCACCCTGTGCATGCCTACTTACCCTTCAAGACTCGACTCCAGTGATGCCTCCTCAGGAAGCCCTCCCTGACGCTCCATCTCCCTAGGCCTGCTCTGGGCCACCACTCTGCCTCCTGCCCACATCTGTCACTGCCTGGAACCTTGCTGGGCCCCATTCTCTGGTCTTCACGTGTACCCCAGCCCCTCAGGTGGGAAGGAAATTCTTAGGCTCAGGGCAATGGAGCAGATTCCTGGACTGTGGTGACACTGCCCACCCCAGGAGAGGTCATTCTTTGGGCCTTTTCCAGCTTTGGCCCATTGCAGCTCAGCTGGAGCCAGGACACAGGGAGGCTGGCTCTGGGCCCAGCAGATCACAGCGTCGGCTTAGGGAAAAGTTACAGGGGGCCACACAGAGGGGCTCGGGACAAAACTCCAAGTCGATGATACCCTTGCTAAGGGCAGCAGGGGCCAAAGGCAGCTGCACAGGCCACAGGAAGTGCTGGCGAGCTTTTCATCTGCTCCGAGAGTCCCAGGGCTGGATAGAAGGAACTCAGGAGGCCCATCTGAGGTGCAGGTCACCTCGGGGGCATGCAAGCAGAAGCTGAGGGTCCCACAGCAAGTGGAATCTGAAGAGGTGACCCTCAAACTCCTTGCGGCACTAACGTCTCTGAGTTGGAAGTCAGTCCCCTCAGTCACAGCCTCTAGCTGCCCCCTCACAGGGTTGTGCCTCACAAACACCGCTCCCAAGGAGAGTGGAGGCTGAGGGTGAAGGCAACCTCCTACCCGTGAGAACCGCTGTGATCACGGCCTCCCACAAGGGGCTAAGGATGATGAGCAAGGGACAGAGGGACTGACCCACATGACTTCCCCTCGGATGCTGAACATGCTTGTGATTCACCAGGCCAATCAGTATCTGTCCTTCTCCTCCACTCCTCTCTCCCCAAAAGGACATGTCAGTGTTTACTATGACATCCAAAGACACATCAAGGGCATCTGGGAAGAATCATGTGTACATCTGGAGAGAAGGGAACTGTGAAAACCAGTAATATCTGCATCCATGTGTGCAGATACCGACATCTACATACAGCTGTCACATTCTTCCAGCAGCCCTGGAATACTCCACAATCATGCTGGCAGGTTTTGGCACATAGTAGCCAAACGAACTGGTGGTGTCCCCAAGTGCCACCACTGCTGGGGTCTACCTTGAGATTTGGGGGAGGCAGGGTGCCATGCCCCATCTCACAAAAGTCTGGCTGGTGTCCAGGAGGGTCTCACAGCCTTCGACAATCATGCCCTCCATGGCTATGTTTTCCTGGATGCTCTTTGTCTTGTTTACTTCATTGTACATTATCCTGTCAGGACAGAAAATGTCAGAGACAGGCTGCCCCCGTCTCTCAGGGAGAAGGGAATGCCGGGCGTCTGGCCAGACCTAGGAAGAAGGCCCGGCACCCAGGATTCTCAGGTGGAGCCTGTGGTCACAAAGGGGGAGAGAGCATGCATATTGAATGCCCGCTCTGCCGGGCACTCTATGGGCATGGTATCACATCATCCTTCTCATAGCCCAAGGAGACAGGTGTTGGAAATGGAAATGGAGATTAACAGCTAGAAAGCAGGTCTGATTTAAAAGTTTGAACCACGTGGAACTGAGACGGCAAAACTGGGAGGACAGGAGTATAGGAAACAACCTTTCTTCATTACTCTGCCCCCCACACCACTACTGGCCTTATCTCCATCCATAGAACTCCACCCACCCATCCTTCCTCAGGGCCTTTGCATTTACTGTCTCCACCCCTCCCTCAATGCATGTTATATAGCTGCTTCCTTAATGTTCAGGTCCTGGAATGGCTTAGTTTTGGAGCACCTGGCAATCCAGCTGGCTCAATGAAAGTCTGACTCCCGTAGGCTCCAGCATGTTTGGTGGGAGCAAGACACACCTTGTCCCTTAATGTGAGAATAAGGACAACTCTCCTATTTGTCCTGTTCTGACTGCCGCAACACCCCTCCTCCAGGAGGTGGCGCCATTTAACTGCTTTTTAAAAATAGCATTGGTGGTGGGGCCGGCCCCGTGGCTTAGCGGTTAAGTGTGCACGCTCCGTTACTGGCAGCCCGGGTTCGGATCCCGGGCGCGCACCGACACGCTGCTTCTCCGGCCATGCTGAGGCCACGTCCCACATACAGCAACTAGAAGGATGTGCAACTATGACACACAACTATCTACTGGGGCTTTGGGGAAAAAAAGGAGGAGGATTGGCAATAGATGTTAGCTCAGAGCCGGTCTTCCTCAGCCAAAAAAAAAAAACAAAAGGATTAGCGTGGATGTTAGCTCAGGGCTGATCTTCCTCACACACAAACAAATAGCATTCGTTGGAAAAGAGGCCTGTGAGTTGCCAACTTTGTTAAGAGCCTTGGTGGGTTTTCAGGAGTCTTAGGAAGATAGTAATTTTGTGGGGATGAGCATCTGGAGAAAGTACCCCACTTACTCCAAGAAAAGCACAAATGTCTTATTTGTCTGCTGATGCCTCAAATTCTACAACCACGACCAGATCACCAAGAGGGCTGCTTAATATGCATGGCTTCCAAAGTTCTCTAGTAGACACTGTCCAATTTAACCCTCCCAGCAAAGAGAGATGACACTGGTCGAGCTGGATCGGTGATTAACGAACTCAGCGATGAGCCAATTACTGGGCCCCTCTGACCCTCAGTGTGCTCACCTGTAGAATGTCGGAGTGAGGATGGAAAAGAATGCATTTCACGTGCTGACCTCAGGCCCAGCACACACGGCAGGTGCTTGAGTAAAGGGCCGTGATCACTGTTGCTAGTATCACTGGTTGCAAAGGTGTTATTATCCAACTATTATTACCCGTTGTTTTCTGGCTATCAGACTGTGGCATGGAGATGGAGTCTCTTCCTTAGAATCCTCAGTCCCTCCCTCCCAGCAATGCTCTTCTCAGCAGCCCAGTCCCTAGCCCTCTTCTGGAAGGGTCGGGGCACAGGGAGGCACCATTCAAGGATATGCTAGTTCTCTGGATAGGGATTCATTTTTGGAAGTTAGCAAAGGTAAACAGAACCATTTCTTTTGACGATGGTGGAGATTTTGCTGAGGAGGGCTGTATTTGCTACAAACAAGGGGGCGATCCCACAGTAGCAACACTAGTTTCACTGTTAGACAAGTGCCAGCTGCAGCTGCTCAGGACCCCTGCCAGCCCCGGCTGGGTTTTGTGCTGAAAGCCACACCGTCCACGCAGCTGGGGAGGAGTTCCCAGGGCCGCAGTCTACCGGGGCAGCTGGAATTGACAACCTGGGTTACAGTGAGCCCAAGAGATGAGGTTCAGGAGAAAAAGCGGGACAAAGGCCAGAGGTAGGAGAGAGTCAGCCCCAGGGCAGGAGTGTTTCTGAGCACAGCCAGGGAGGGTTTGTTATCTGATGGCTTCCTGCAGGGCTGGGAGCTTTCCTCAGTCCCCCAAGGGAGAGAGAGAGGAGGATGAAAGGGCTGCTGTCAGGGCTATAGGAAAACCCTCCTCTGTGCCACTAGGGGTGTGTTCAGGCCAGATGCAGGGGATCAGGTGATCAGATGAGTAGGCTTCGGGAAAGGGGATCGGGATCTTAGGATAAATGCCTTGGCACTCATGTGCCTTCCTTGCTATGGCCCGCACCGGTACAGGGCATGCCACAGGGATGAGGAGCCTCGTTGGAGTCCCAAGTCTTCTCCTTGGGGAAGTGTGCAGGATTTGGCTCCTTGGGTCATGAGAGGACTGGGGTCTCCACCCCACAATGGTTTTTGTTAGTCTACAAACACACTCTGATTACATCTGCTCCCTGAATGAACCCCCACTCCGCGGCCTGTGCCCTGCCCTAGTCCAGCCTGGTCCTCCCTCTGCCCAGCTGGGAGACGTGGCCCTACTGGCTGCCTTTTGCTGGGCTCGGGAAGCCATTTAGGGCACTGAGTGGTTGGCAGGGCTGGGTACTGGATCCTACATGCTGCAGACCGACCCTCCTTTGCAGATTCTGGCAGCCCATCGTTGAGTACAAGGCTGCTCATCATCTCTTAGCCTCCATAAGGTGCAGACCCCAGGGCTCAGCTCTTGGTACGCACCTCGTTCCTGCCTAAACCTACTCCCTTGGTGATCTCACCAGTCTTGTGACTTTAAATACCATCTCGAGCTGATGGCTCCTGAATGGCTCACTCCCTTACACTTCAGACTCAAACGCCCTCCTCCATCTTGTCCCCTCCACCACTGTTGTCCATCTCAAGCTCAACATGCCCCCAGTCAAGATCCAGTGAAGCAAGAAAGATTTCCCCTCCACACCTGCCCATCCTGCCAGTTTTTCCATCTTGGTTAGCAGCAACTCCAACCTTCTGCTTGCTCAGCCAAAAACTGTCGAATCACTCTTGCCTCCCATCTTCTCTCTCCCCACATCTAATGCATCAGAAACTCCTGTTGGTTCCATCTTCAAAACACACCCCGAATCTGAACCTCCTCCTCACCTCCACTGCCACCACCTGGTGCAGGCCACCGTCAACTGCTGCCTGGGCTGTTGTAGGCGCCTCCTCCCTGGTCTCTCTGCTTCTGCCCCGGCAGAGGAAGGATCCCCCTGGGCTTTGGAGACTGAATGAGGGGCAGCGGAGGGGCCTTGACCAGAGGGCTGGGGCCTCTGACACTGGAAAAGTCAGGCGTTTGTCCATCCATGACACTGCCTGCTGTGACTGCACCCTTGGGCACATGAAGGCCCATCAGCCAGGACTCCCTCTGGGGCTCCTATACCACAGGTTGTGAGACACTGACACTGGAGAACAGGGGAAGTTGGCAGAGTGTCTGCGAGTCCCTGGGCGGATCCCTGTTCTGGCAGATGGGCCCACGTGAGTGCCCAGGGCCCTTCCTCAAACCCCATCTGTGCCAGGGACAGCACACCACCCACACCATCCCACCAACTGCCCCCTGAGCTTGAGCTGTGAACTCCTCAGATTGCTCCGGAGACCCTGCTTCCAGGTGGGGCAAGCTGGGGGTGCCCCAACCACCACCGCTTGGGATCCTAACCTGAACATGATATTTTAGCATCTGGGGCTCAGGAAACTCCTGCTGGGGAGCATCCTTAGCCCTGGCCTTTCCACTGATGGGGGCACCCCGGAGCCGGGCTCACCCAGAGAGCTCCCCCAGTTTAGCCCTGGCATCGTCCAGTCTGTTGGCTCTATGTGCTCGTGAAAAGTGGGCCAGGAGCTCATGCAGTGTCAGAATGTGCCTGGGAATCTGCGGCAGGGAGAGGCAGGGGGACAGGGACAGAGGCAAGGAGAGAGACAGTGATGAAGTAAGTCAGAGAGAAAACAGCAATGTAGAGAGGGAGAGAGAGTGACCAAGTGGACGGAGAATGGTTCTCTCAGCAACCAGCACTCTCATGAGCAGGGATGAGGACGGACACCCACAGCACTTCTGATCTCAACTCTAATGTGGAGGATCTTCCAGGGTCTTGTTTGGGGCAAGAGCCCAGATCTTGATGCTCTAAGCCAGCAGGAGAAAGGGCCTGGAGGTGGGCTCAGTACCAGGAGCTCCCGCTCACCTTCCCACACTGCATGCTCTGCGGAGCTGGACAACCCTGCGGTCTGCTGGGTCAAGGGCTGGCCCTAACCCCATTCTCCAGGCAGCTCAGAGCTGGGGCCTGTTAGGGTCTGGGCTCTCCCGGCCATGGCTCCATGGTGCCCCCAGCTGTGGCTTGTTCCCAGCTGGGGCCCTCACTGCCATGGACCCCCAGAAGGCTCCCAAGGCATGTGCCCTCAAGGACAGGGCTAGGTGTCAGCTGGAACATGGGGTCAGTGAGGAAGATCTCCAGAACTCTCTCCTTGCAGTCAGTTTGGCCTCATAGTGCTTCAGCAGCTTGTCAAAGTCACTGTTCTGCTTGCAGTGGGCCAGGATCTGCAGGCTGTACTGGTAGCTGGAGACCAACTCCTGATAGAAATTGACCATGGGCAGCAGGATGTCTAATGGGTCTGCACGAGGAGTGGCTCCACAAGCCCTTGGTCACCCAACCCCACCCACAGAGGTTGAGACATAGTTCAGAGCTCCCACCCAGAGACACCCTTGACTTTGAGGATGATTCTGGCACCACTGCCCTATCCAGGGCCAGATAGTTGGCCCCAGGCATCAGGACACCATCAGAGTCACAGATCTTTATAGAGATGGGGCCCCATCTTGTCTGACACCTGTGTATTGGAAGGTCGGAGAGGGCTGTTGTGGGTGCTGTGGTGTGCCTCGCCGCCTGAAGGGTCTGAAGGGCTACCCAGCTCCGGAGTTTTGGGGGTTCAGCTGAGGCCTCCGTGGTCACTGAATTGCAGCTCCACATCCCCCTCAGCCCTGGCTCCCCCAAGAGGCCTCCCTCCCAGTGTGCCCCACCAGTGACAGAAGTGACTCATCCGAGGTCATAAGGTGAGTCAGTAGCTGGCCTGGAACCAGGTCTCCTGAGTCCTCCATTCCAGGGCTTCCCTCCACAAGACATGCCCTCCCGAGTCACGTCCCTTCAGCTGTCTGTCCCTTTATCCATTTGTCCCTGTCCTTCCACACCTCCCCAGGCTCAGCAACTTGGGTCTGCTGCTGGCCTGCTCT
Source organism: Diceros bicornis minor (assembly GCF_020826845.1). Classification (NCBI taxonomy): domain Eukaryota; kingdom Metazoa; phylum Chordata; class Mammalia; order Perissodactyla; family Rhinocerotidae; genus Diceros; species Diceros bicornis. Next base: position 1,332,734 of record NC_080763.1, on the reverse strand, counting down.
GTCCCAACCTCTTGGAAACACAATACCCTGCCTTCCAGCTCCCGAAAGCCCAGCCAATCTCCCCAAACCTGCCCTTCAGTACTTGATTGGCAGGGATGGGTCCACTGAAACCTCTGCTTATAAACTCCATTAAAGAAAAACATGCCTCCTTTGCAATAAACTCTAAGTGGGAGCTTACACAGGGCATTCCACTACCCATGGGACGGCACCATCACCCACACAACTACAGGAAGTGCAGACCTCGTCTTTCTAGGGCCTCTTCCCATTGTGACCTTGGGGGAAAAGCGGGGCTCTCTGACTTAGGGAAGTGAACAAGAAAATGTCACACTCAGTGTGGGAGAGGCGCGATGCAGGTGGTCCTACTGTGCAGCCCTCGGGGCCGTCAGGGCGTTGCAGTCAGCTCAGAGAGCAGTGACGCAGGGTGGAAGGAGTGGGAGCCTTGACCGTGCTTCTACCTTTTGTTTCAGTCATTCTACTTTTGGAAACCTGTCCCAAGGAGACGCTCTCTCATAGGAACATTTCAGTTGCAGAGATGAGTGTTTCTAGTAACAAAAATTTGCAACAACTTTAAGAACCAATGATGGGAGATGGCTGCATGGATGATGGCATGCTCACAGGTACTGGAGGATCATACAGCCATCAAAAAGCATACTTTCAGCATGAGAAAACACTTGTGCTATAATGTTAAGTAAAAAAACAAACACATCAAGATTCAAATTCAACATTCATATATGTGATATTATGTAAATAAAGCGGGGGGAACATCCCAAGGTCTGTGCATAGAAAAAAATTTGAAGAAAACACAACAAAGTGTTTACAGTGGTTATCTTTGGGAAGGAGAACTATGGTTGGTATAGCTTTGAACATTTTCTGATTCTCTAGATTGTCAAATTTTCTCAAATGGGTTCATATACATAATTTTTAAAAGGGAAAAGTAGATAAGGAACTAAAAATATATCACTTCCTCCTAGAAAAACAGCTTTTGCCAACTTGTCTTTCCTCTTCTGCTCCCTCTGAGGGATTCTGTGTGTTTTAAGGTGTGTTTTACACCCCGGGAGGATGGAAGAGCTGCCAGCCTGGAGGAGTGGGCCCTGGAGAGGGACTTCTCAGGTGGATTTTGGTGCAGGTGGGGCTGGGGACCTCTACCAGGGCTGCCTCCTCACCCAGATCCCAGAGGGCCAGCTGGAGATGCAGGTCTTCAGGCCTTGGTCAAGATCTGGTGCAAACACACGATGGCCTCACTGACAGAGGAACCACAGGGTAAGCTCCGGCCACGGAGTTCCTGCCCCTCCAAGACCTCGCCCACAAGTCCAGCAGAGCTGAGGGGACTAGGGAGAGGGCAGGGGCTGCCACCACCGGTGGGACTCGAGCAGCCTTTCTCAAGTGACACCTTATGTGAAAACACCATCAGCAGGATGGACTATGTAACTTGTGGCCCACTGCAGAGAAAATATGCAGGACCCCTTCTTAAAAAATGACAAAATTTCAAGATGGTGACAGCAGAGCACTAAACCAAACATAGACTTTTCTAAACATGGATCACACGCCCCAGAAGCTGGCAGAGGACGGGAGCTGCTCTCGCTGCCAGCCTTCCTGGCACCCTCAGTGTCCACCTGCTGCGGTGACCCCAAGGGATCTTAGAGGAACTCAGGGCTCTGGAGAATTCAGAGGAAATGCCACTGATGATGTGAAAAGAGCTAGGGCTTGAGACCCACACAGATCAGGCTCAAATCCACCTTATCCTGCTTCTCAGCTGTGTGACCTCCAGCAAGATGCCTAATATCTCTGAACCTCAGGTCTTTCCTGTAAAATATGAAGGTGAAATGATGTCACTCCTGTAAGTAATGGGACAATTTGAGGGCCTGGTACAGAGAAGTTGCTCAGTAAAGACTACCTCTCGACCACCCCCTTTTGTGGGGACAACTTAGAAAAGCAAAAACACCCAGATTCTCCCAAGCACATGCCCTGTCACCACCTAAAGATCCCTGGGTATCATGCCTTCTCACTGGCAGCTTAGCACCAGGTTGGGTAATGGGCCTCTGAGCACCCCTGGCAGCCACATTTGCCGTGGCTCCCCTCCCAGCACCCTCTTCCCCGCCCATGCTCCCCAGCCAGCCAGCTCCAGAACACAGCCCGAGTCTCCTCCCTCAGGATGAGCTGTAAGGATACCAGAGAGACTTCCTGCAGCCCCCTCCCCTCCCAACTGTTCCTCCTCTGTTCTTGTTCATCACCCTCAGCTCCTACCACCCTGGAGACCTGGGAACCACCCCAATGTGTCTGGTGTTTGAGCTGAACGACAGAGGGGAAGCCAAAGGGACTCTGTCGTGCACCCCATTTGTAGACAGGAAAACAGACCCAGAGAGAAAGCGTGAAGCCCCCGGGAGTCAGGGCAGCCCCAGCGTAGGAGCCTGTCCTCATATCCCTGCAGTGGTCTCTGTCTTTCTCTGCCACATCAGATGCCCCTCCCTAGTCCCATTCTCCACGTGTGCTCTCTGCTCCCTCCCTCTATGATGACCCAGCACTTTGGGTGTTGGAGTCCCCTGGTGCTTTCCTCTTCTGTGAGCTGCCACGGGGCTGTCTCCTCTCCCAGCTGTTTGTGCCCTGAGGGCAAACCCCCACCTTGGGGTCTCACTCTCTCAGTACAACAAGAGCAGGGGTGGAACGTGCTTAGTGGGCACAGAGACACACTTGAGCTGTGTGGCACACGTCCAAAGATAGTAGCTCAGGAAATCACAAACATGCCACAGAGCCAGCTCCCCTCCCTTTCCAGGGCATGTGGCTTTGTCCCCTCAAGGCCACTTGCTGAAGCACAGGATGAATGGGCTCTGACAATTGACGGAATGGAGCACTTTGAAAGCAAAATGGGACAGTTAGCCACTCTCCACTTCCGGGTTGCTAAAACTACACCAGCCTGTGCTTGAAGAGCGGCTGAAAATATCTAATGGAGAAATATTCAGTGTCAATGCAAGCTTTTCTATTTTTTCCATTCTCTGAGAACCTAGGCACATGAAATAATGGCTGTTCTTGGACCTGAACTCTAAAGAACTAAGGGACTCACACACAGGCTCATGGAGAGCTCAGAGACACGTGGATGCCCAACCAGCACCCTCACTGCCCTGATTTCATCACCCCCATGCCAGTCTGCTCTCTTTGCCAGTTCTGGGATTTGCACGTGGTAGCCTTTTCTCTTTAGGATTGTGGGGTATGCGTGTGGGTGTGGGTGTGTGGGTAAATGTAGTCTGTACGTAAAACTGATGGCGCTCTTCTCAGAGGCATCTACAGGACATCTACTCCCCTGGGACCAGAGCAAAAACCAGATGCAGTCAGGTCAGATGCTCTGCTGCCTGCACAGGCAACACTGGCAGTCTGGGAGTCTGATTTAAGGATTGTGCTGGGTGGGCAATGCTCTGGAGAGCTGTGAGCTTGGAGACCTTGCAGAAGCCTTGGGCCACGGCCCACCCCTGCTAGGAGCCAATGTCAGGATGGCCGCAGGAACCCCAGCCCCTCTGAGATCACAGAGACAGCCTTTCTCTTATCCTGAAGGTTCCTTCTGAGGATGCATTTGCTTTGGATCCAGGTTGGCTTGGCTGACGTCCAAGGCCTGCTCAGTTGACCTTTGTCAATGATGACCACGGAGAGTTGGGAATTCGGCTTATTATCCCAACTCGCTGGCTAGAGTCCAGCTCTGGCTACCCAACCTGGCTCAATGTCGGGCGTCTCAGCTGAGCCCTGCCCACTTGCCATCCCACAGTCTGGCCTTCTTGGCCCATCAGAGGCAAACCCTCATTTGCCGCATCCCTCGGCGGCACTGCTCGTTCGCTCCTGCCCCACCACAGTCCCCTCTCTGGAGACAGTGTCTTTAATCCAGAATGCATTTAGTCGGTGCAGTCATTGATGGAGGAATTAGTCCATGGTTTTCTCTCTTTTGTTAGCAGTCAAGGTTTTGCTAAAGATCTCTGTACTTCCTGTTTTTCAAACAGCTGCCACACAACTCAGTTCTCTCTCCTTCCTTCTCCATTCCCTCTGGCCTCTTCCAAGCCTAAGAGATGCCCATCTCTGTCTCCCTTTGTGCCAATCCTGTCAGCATGTCCTGATGGAGCTCGTGTGGTGGCACCATGCTGGGCATGGGTGAGACAGCCAGAGGGGGATAAGTCAGATCCCTTCACTGGAGGAGTTTCCAGCCTAAGAAAAGGGTCAGAAACCCACAGAGGTAACTTATACTCCAACAAGGTGAGGCCAGAACAGAGGTGGGCCCCTAATGCAGTGGGAGGGTCTCACCATGGAATCCACAAGTGCTACTCAGAGGTTTTGAAGGACAAAACAGGAGCCCAATTGGGCTGGCCCCGTGCTGTGGTAGTTAAGTGCATGAGCTCCGCTGCTGGTGGCCCGGGATCCAAACTGATGCACCGCTTGTCATGCCATGCTGTGGTTGTGTCCCATATAAAAGTGGAGGAAAATGGGCACAGATATTATCCCATGGCCAGTCTTTCTCAGCAAAAAGTGGAAGATTGGCATGGATGTTAGCTCAGGGCTGACCTTCCTCACCAAAAAAAAAAAAAGAAACTCAACATGTGTGCTAGAGTATAGAAGGAATTGGAGCAGAAGGGATGATGTGAACAAAGATGCAGAGTACAACAGGGTGTTGAGTTCAGGGCAGCAGGGGTGGGGATGGCAGGAGGAACATGGGAAACAGGACTCAAGGCATGGAGTGGGCCCTGCAGAGAGGCTGCCTGGGGAGGGTCAAGGTGGCCCTCTCCATGTCAAAGTTGGTTTGTAAACATGATCCCAAGGCTACAGTTTTACCACAAACCCTGAACTGAAGATCTGTGCAGTTTCTTGCAGAGTCAGCCTTCCAGGATTCTGAGTGCTCCCAAGCCAGGAAAATACCATGACCACCTCTAAATTCCTACCCTTCCCTTTGGGCTGCCTGAGCCGTCCCAACTTACTTCCAATCATAAATGGGAGAAAAATAACTATTAAAACAATGAAATGGTGCCAAACTGAGGATTCTAGAGGAGGGAAGGATTCTTCTCAGAAGAGGATGTTCCCTTTGTTTTAGATGGTCCTTGTAGCTTTTTGGTTACAAAAGATGAAGCCCAAGAGGACTCTTTAGATGGGAGAGAAGAGACTGAGCAGAGCTGGACAGTTTTGCTTAATAACTTTGCTTTTGTTTGGGTGTGATCTCCCGTTACCTCTAGGGAGAGTTGGCTGCTGGTGGGGGCTCTGAGTGTAGAGGGTATAGAGGGAGTAGAGACAGGGCCAGTGTCCTCGATGTCTGACCTGTGCACAGCCTGCTAAGAAGGGTCTAATGCCTGGTTTAAGGCTCTGCTGTTGTTGCCTTAAAATTCTTAAGAGCCCTGCATTTTCAATTTGCACTGGGCCCAGCAAAGTATTTAGCTGATCCTGAAAAAAGGTGTAGACAAGGGTATATTGGTAAAGGATTAATGACCAGCTCTCTGAAAGAAAAACTCTGACTGGTAGCACTGGCCAATTTCCATGCTGTAAACATTCCTACCTTGGCCCATTTTAAGCTACCAAAGAGTGAATAACAAGCTTGCAAGATTCTTGAAAATTTCACAACCGACTTGCAAGTTGGTGTGAGCCAGCTCCAGCACATCACTGGATGTAAGGCGAGGGTCTTGGCAGATAAAGGGATTATGAACACCCCCACCACCACCAAAATGACAGTTGGGAGAGTGTGGAGAGAGGCCAGCGTGAGGAGAGGAGGTCAGCAAGAAATCCCTGTAGCAGGAAAGGCTGAGCGACAGGAGGGCAAGGATGTCTTCTATTCAGCTTTCAGCTGTTTTCTGTTTCAGTACTGGAAACCCCCTCGAGTGCATCTAAGCCTTTCAGAAAGTCTGGTCCATACTTGGCTCATGTTGAGGGCTTGGGGAGTGAAGGAGGAGCCAGCTGGGTGTCATTAGGGCTTTCCTGGATACTCTGGTTCTCCTCCTGGGTCAGGGCAGGACTGTACTGCCCAGGGCCCTGAAGTCGGGTGCGGTCATGTGACTCGCTGTGTCCAATAAAACTTGAGCAGAGTTGTCAGGCATCATTTGCCACATTCCTTCCCCTGCCCTGGGACTGGTGAATTTCCTGATGGTGGGAGCCCCGTCAGCCTGTGTCCCTGACTCTGAGTGAGAATTTTGTGGAGCAGAACACACAATGGACACACAGTGTGAGAGAGAAAGCATTCTTTGTTGTTTTAAGCCTCTGAGACTTGGGGGCTGTTTGTAATTGCAGCAGAATCTAGTTCCATCTGACGGACACATGGAGCGACCACAAGGGGGTAAGGAGCAGTCAAGACTGAGTGAAGACTGGCACTGTGAAAGGTGATACAAGAAGCCAGGAGAGCAGAATTGGAAGCCAGATGTGGCCAGGAAAATGGAAGACCCTGAAAATCCTCAGGAATACGTGGGATGGGGCTTGAGGAAGTTTTCTGGCTATCAGGTGACACAGTGTTTCCTGAATATGCACATTTTATATGGCCCGTCTCCCCAGCAAGGAAGGAATAACGTGTGTGGCAGGCACAGGTCAAGGATCTACAGCCAGGAGACCCAAAGTTAAGCCTGGATTCCAGCGCTGGAAGTGACCTTGGAGTGACCTTGGATAAGTCCTTTCCTCTTCTGTGGACCTCTCAGTTCTCAGATCCCTCCCAGCTCTGACATTCTATGACCCTCTGTCTTTGTCACGGGCGTCACTCATCACTTACTTGGCTCCTCAGCACCTCCTGCCTACCTGATGGCCTACTTCTTGGGAAATGGGCTCTGTTTCAACTTCCTGGAGCCCCTCCAGAACATACAAGTGCCCTCTGCTCTGCAGGGTGTGCGTGTGTGTGTGTGTGTGTGTGTTTGTGTGTGAGAGAGAGAGAGAGAGAGAGTGAGAGTGAGTGAGTGAGGGAGTGAGAGAGAGAGAGAGAGAGAGAAAGACTACAGCCAGAAAGGTTTACCAAGCTGATCTTGCAAAGTCTTACTTAGGGGCCGGCTACATGGCTTAGTGGTTAAGTGCACCCGCTGCGCTACTGGTGGCCCGGGTTCGGATCCCGGGTGCGCACTGACGCACCGTTCGTCCAGCCATGATGAGGCGGCGTCCCACATACGACAACTAGATGGATGTGCAACTGTGATATACACTTATGTACTGGGGCTTTAGGGAGAAAAAGGAGGACTGGCAATATATGTTAGCTCACAGCCGGTCTTCCTCAGCAAAAAGAGGAAGATTGGCATGAATGTTAGCTCAGGGCTTATCTTCCTCACACACACACAAAAAAAGCCTTACTTTAAAATATCGTTTTCCCTGGAGAGTAATATACTCAGTTGGAAACGTTGCTCCTAATTCTCACCACAAAGGCCTCTGCTGCCACGCTGACACAAACACACACACACACACTTTCACCAAAACTGACCAGTTTTGTGCTCTCCAGCACCAGAGAGGGCCCTGCCCTTTGCACCCACCCCTTCTCTGGCCTACCAACCCCCGAAAACTTTCAAGGCCATATGCGATATGAACCCATACCTTCTTTGGCCATAAAATGACTCGTTTTCTACCTGGGTTCACACTGCAAACTATATTATGGTGCCCATCACACTCTACCACAATCAGACCTTAAGGCTAGAAGCTTCCATCTCTTTGCTGCCTCCCACAGAACCTGATGTCCATTCATTCATCAAGTCCTTACAGAGTACCTACTATGTGCGAGGCAGAAGGGACAGAGTGATAAAGGACACCCCTGCCTTCAAGGAAGTCCCACCAGACCAGGTGAGGGACAGACACCTGAGGAGCCGGCTCTGCCATGGCATGCTGAGGGTGGGAAAGCTGTGGCAGCAGGGGTCATGGAGCACATTCTGGGATGAGAGTCCCCAGGAGGAGGCTTTGAGCTTGGTAGGATTCCACCAGGCAGGGAAGCGTGGGGGTGGAAGGGGCACTCCATACAGAAGCCCCAGCATATGCAAAGGCCAAGTTGTGCACAGCTCATGACCGGGGACACTGGCTGGAGCCCCGAGTGATGGGGTAAGAGGAGCCTGGGGAAGAGGATGAGGCAGTGGTCAGCAGATTTTAGGCAGTTAGAGAATGAGTGAGTGAGTGAATGACCCCCTTGATCATGAAGCCAGTAACCTGGTACTGGTCCTTAGACCTATTCCTTCGTCCTTAGCAAGGACTCAGCTTGGTTTCAGGGCTATGTGTAGGGCTAGGATAGATCTCAGAATGAACTAGATGGTTTAGACATGGGACAAGCCCCGATCCCAGGACCCACAAGTAGAGTGGCAAGACTGGCAAGCAGACACACAGACCTGGGTTCTAGTCCTGGCTCTGCCACCTCCCAGCTGTGTGAGCTTGGTCAGGTGCCTTGAGTTCTCTGAGCCTGCTTCCTCGTTCCAACCTATGAGGATGGTTATGGGGACTGACTAAGAAAGCATCTCTGACAGTGCCTGCTGCAGTGTAGAGGAGGTGTGTGGAATCTGAAACTTTTGTTCAAGCTCAAGTTTCAAGCTGATGTGATCATTAGTTCAGAGCTTGACAGCGGCACCATAAGGTGGAATTAGCAACTTCAGAGCGTTGAACATTCTAGGCAGAGCTGGCTTCAAGGGCGTGTGATGGAGTCCTGTGCTCAGAAGGCCCCATGCTTGGGGCTTCAAGTTCTGCAGTTGCAACCTTGAAGTTATTATTTCTCTTTGAATTTGTTTTCATGAGAAACATCTGATGGAACAATGGAGCACACCCCAGGGGCTTGGAGCCTCAGCCCTCATGTGTTCCTGCCTACTGTTGCCTCCCTGGGATGGTGTCTCAGCTGCTTGCTCCTCACATGCCGGCACCCCCAGAACCCATGACCTCCTCTATCCTCTGTCTGGGAGCAAATGGGTGGAGTCAGCCAGGAAGACTCACATTCCACAGTGAGTCACCCTCCACCTTCTGCAGGGGCCTTGGGGTAGGTGCAGAAATGGCGGGTGCAGTGAACACCCGATCCTGTCTCAGGGCAAGGCAAGGAGACAATGCCTGGGCACTGGGTGGGTGACTCAGCAGGGGCATCTTGCCCACCCCTCATCTAGGTACCAAGTGTATCATGGCACAGAGTTTAGAGGAGGTTGAAGGTTGATATTGGGGGGTTGCCTGTCTGCCATGGGTGGGTTGGTGGGCTGTGAGAAGGGGAGGTCGACTTCCCCGACTCCACCCAGGGCCTTGCATTTTTCCCTTGCATCAGGCCCTACAAATCATGCAGCCAACCCTGGTTAGAATCTGTTTCCATTTTCCCATCCTCAGCTCAGAGTCCACGGTCCTTATGTGATGTGGCCAAATTGCTCTGAGCATCTGATACGCACTGGTGAGATGAGGGGGGGAGAGGCAATCACATCATTCGGCGCTGGGGTAGACAGCTGGTGAGGGGCATCTAAGGGACAGAGAGCCAGCGCCTCCCAAGCTTTAATGTAAATGGCAATCGACTGGGATGTTGTGAAAGTGCAGATTCTGATTCTGGAGGTCTGTGCAGGGCCTGAGATTCTGCATTTCTAACATGCTCTTGCTTCATGGACCACATTTTGAGTAGTGAAGTTCTAGAAGCCTTAACCTAGGAACAGCGTGGCCTCCAGACTGATGCCCGGCAAGCCCCTGTAGGAGCTCTTATGACAGGCAGAGGGAACGACTGCTTAGAACTTAGCCAGCAGCCCACACTGTGATGACTCACCAGTAACTCTGTGTCCCCGGACACTTCAGCTGATAATGTGGGAATGCTTAGTCAATGTGGTCATCAGCAGAGTAATTAAAAACTCGCCCATAAATAACCTCACTCAATCCTCACAACTTTATCAGGCAAGTATAAAAAGGCTGCTTTATAGATGAAGGAATTGAGGCACAGATGATGGGGGGATGTACTCTAGGTTGCAACCGTCAAGTGGCAGAGGTAGGATCTGAACTCAGATCTGGCTAAGGCCCTTCCCACTCTGCCAGCATCACTAAATTTAAGTTTCTAGGCTGGCATAGCTGTGGCTGGAAGCTGGTCCCCCTGCCCATCATGTGCCCCCCCGATCTTGCAGGAGCCCAGAGTGTGAGGTGTTTGGCCTGTGCCCTGGGCCCCCTGGCCAGCCTCCTCTGCACCCCTAGCCAGCAGTCACCTCTGCCTTCAGCCACTCGATATTGATCTCCCCATCCTCGATCTGCTGCCGTAGCTGCTTGGCTACTGTCTTCTCGTCTCCATGATCTGCAGCAGGTGCAGGTACTTCTGCATCAGCTCTTCACACTCCCTGGCCAGGGTCTGGTAGACGTGGACAGACAGATGTGGTAAGACACTGCCTTCTTGTCCCCCAAGAGATCCAACCAGAAATGGGGCTCTGCCACTGACTGCAATTAGGAGATGGTCCTGACTCCCAGATATGGTGTGCGGGGCATTGACCTGGCTGCTGTGCTGTTACTGACTGCTCTGGCTCCTTCTCCAAATCCTGTCTCACATTCTGACCTCTGGTCCTCTAACTGATCCTGTTCTCTCCCCTCTCCCTCCGATCCACATCCTAGGGCCTTTGTACAGGCTCACTCTCTTGTTAGACATAATGCATCTGCTGACTTGAAGTTAAAGTCAATGCTCAAATTGAACAACAAGGATGTGACAGCACATCTGTTTACAACATGGTTCACTGAATATTTTGAGTCCACTGTTGAGACCTACCACTCAGAGAAAGAGATTCCTTTCAAAATATGACTGCTCACTGGCAAGTGCTGGGGTTCCCATGGAGAGACTGATGTTGGTGTGTGCCCCCCTCCACACACGCACCAAAGTTAGGAAAAGTCTTATGACTCGCATAATAGAGGTCTCTGAGGAGAGCAGGGCCAGAATCTGAAGTAGCTCTGAAATGGCTTGAGGGAGCAAGGAAAGGAGCCTGGTCTGGGTTTTTGTTGTGGTTGGAGGTTTTAAAGAAAAATTATTTAATGACACCTGTCAAAGATGGTAAGGCATATTTTATTCAGAACCACTGTGATACGTAGGGACCACCGTGATGGGATTCACAGCGGGGGAGAAATGAGATTGGACTCTACTCTGAATGCAGCATGGGCAAGTGGGAATTCATGGCCAGGCAGCATGGTGGGGGTCACAGGATGGAAAATTACTAAGAGAAAAAACAAGTGTTGGGGTTTCTGGCTAACCTGACCTAACAGGATTCTTACCAAAGAGAGGCCAGAGTGATCAGACACCACCTGAGGGATGGTGGAGGAGGAGGAGGAGCCTGAGCAGATCTCGATGGTGATCAGACATACGGGTGGGTGTTCTGGTTAAACTGAATTAGCAAGGTTCTTGCTAAAACTGGATTTTACAAGGAAGTGTACAGACAGGCCTACAAGAAGGTTCAGGAGCCTGACTAAAGTTTGGTCAAAGCAAGAAATCTTTGCCAGGCGTGAGACCAGGGCAAGAGTTCTGCACACAGACAGGGATTGTGTGGTTGGATCCGAAGCCAGTTCCAGAGAAGGGACTTCTTAATCCTGGTGGGGAAGGAAAAAGCCTCCCAAGAACCATTGCCCCAGCCCCGCCCAGCACGCCCCTCCCCTCCCTGACTCCCTGCTGCCCCTCCTGCCCCAACAGCCATGGGCTTGTCAGGCCAGCGCCAGAGCACCGAGGGCGGATGGAAAGAGCGTCCAGACCCGCAGGGACCTGGTTGTCAGACGCACCGGTCTCACTATGGGAGCTGCCCCCACCCGCTCCACCTGAGGAGCTGCTCCCCCCGACGGCCCCGCCCCAAACCATGCCAGCCAGTCCCAGCGGCTAAGAGTCCAGGCGAGCACAGTCTTCCATGCTGACCGGTGCAGGTGCCCCTACCCGCGTCCCTCTCCCCGCTGCCCAGGAGAATGAGCAGAATGTGATGCTCAACCACTGGGGCCAATCCAGGTGAGCAACGTGGGCAGGGCCAGAAGTGTGGGCGGAAGTGCATCGGTCGCCATCTTGGCGTCCGGCGGGGCCCCTCTCGGAGGGCCGGCCACATTCTCCCTCCCCCCTCGGTCTGGGTCATTTGCTATGAACACCGCAGCAGCGACCCATCAGGGCAGCGGAACAGACGCGTTTTGGCAGCGCTACCCCAGGGTGGGTGCATCAGGCAGCAGTTTGCCTAGGCCCACAGATGTGGCCATCTTGCTTTACGGAGGACAGATGGGCACGCGCCGCCATCTTGCCATCCTGCGGGGCGTGGGGACCAGCTCCCACTTGCTGCACAGTGTCGCTTTGAGCCCTACTCTTGTGGCAGTCCCACTGTGGGGCGGAGAAGAGGGGGCCGGAGCCTGGCAGCATGACAGCCTGAGGCCCGGGATGGTGATCACTGCACTGCCACGAACTGCTCCCACCACTGGGCAACGAGGAGAAACAGCCATCTCATTCCACAGGTAACCAGCTGCTGCCGCCCAGTCAGACCCCTGGTGTTCCAGCCCAAGGCAGGCAGCACTCTGTGCTTGGGGCCTCGGGGCCGGTCCAGAAGGTGAGTGAGCGCCGGGCGCTATGTGGCCTTGGTCTGTGCCACTGTCTCTGCTCTGGGCACCTCGGGCCACTGCGGCCATCCCATGGCCACTGGCACCCACCTTATGGCCTCCACCACACTGTCACCCCCACCCCCTGGCCACTCTGCTCTCCACTGATTCAGGCTGGGGCCAACAATGTCAAGAAACAGGGTATTCTGGAAACACTCTTTCTTAGGTCACTATCTTCTTGCATTTGCCATGACTTTTCTGCTCTTTTGATGGCAGGGAGCCTGCCTTGATCTCTGAGATCAGGAATGTGGCTGAGCAAATGCAGCTTCTACCTCCAAATTGACACGCCTCTCAGATGCTCTGTTGCTAGAAGGGTCCTGGCAGTGCAGGGAAAGGTGGCTCTGCACTGGAGGTGAGTCCTGGAGAGGCGTCTGACTCTGCAGATTCTGCATGTGACAGCATCCTGGGTGGAGGAGGTTGCAACCCACTCCTCACTGGGAGGCTTACCCTGGGGACTCAGGGAAGGGGCTCCTCTCTTCACTTCTTCCTTGGGATCCCACAGCAAGATGAGGGGTTTGCCTTCCCTTTGGCCTGGCTCCCTTCATGAGGGCTTCTGGAATTCAGCCAGTTGAGTGAGTCCTTTCCTGCAGACTCTGCAATGGAGGTCCCAGAACAGTGCACTGAAGACATTCTACTTTGAAAACCTCCTGGCAGATCCTTTTGTTTCATGTTGCAGGTTGTTATTGAATATTTAAAGACCTGAATGCCACTTGTTGTCTTTAGTCTTATTCAAAGTTAACAGTGGTTTGTTTTAAGTCGGAAGTTGTTACAATCCATCCAAAGAACTAGTAATGTGAGCTTGTTTCAGAAGTCAGAGAACATGCTTTCTTGACAGTTTCCTTCAGAGTCTGTGTCCCAAAAGTTTTGTTACTGTTTTTGAGAATGATGCAAAACACTACAGAGAAGGTTGCTCTTGGCATGTGTCATTGTTTAACGTGGTATGGGGGCAAAGGAAGTGGGGGTCCTTTTGTAACTTGTCACAAAGCATTGAGAAATGTTAGAAGGTCAGGTTGCTTGGAACTCCCTGAGGACCTAGTATCCACTCGGCCTCATGAGGGTTAGATGAACTCAGGAGGAGAAGAAAGCCTCGAGAGAGACCCCCTTCCTCCCCATGTGCATAGTTTTCTCTAAATAGAGATTTTACCTTAATGAGGAGAAAAGATTATGAAGTGTCTTGGTCAGTACATTTCAGGGGCTGGTTGCTTGGTACAGGAAGCAGTTTTCCTCCTGGTAGTGGAAGGACAGGAGGAACACAGAACCACAGCTCTTGGGGCTGACCTCCTCTTGGCGGCAGTCCTGCATCCTCGGCTGCTTGAGTAGAGCTGGGGCCAGGCGCCCTGCTGAGTGCCTGGGAGGCTCTGCTGGCCGACACCTGGCCTGGCTTTGAAATAGGGGGACCAATCCTCCCCATTTTAGCACCCAAAGTCCTGCATCCCAGGGACAGCAGGAGGGTTGGACAGCCATGAGCTTCTAGGAACTATTTCTGAGGCTTCCTGAAGCCTTTCGTGTTGTCTTGGTGCCATCCTGTGCTCTCTGCCCGAGCATCTTTGTTCCTACAGGGCACTTACCACAACCTGGGAGAAGGTCTTCACCTTCCTTCCTTCTCTGCCCTACAGATGGTCAGCTCCTTAAGGTAGACAGTGGGTCTTTCATCTTTCTATTACAGTAATAACTTGCAAGCAGAGGTGTTCCTTAAAACTTTACTAAAGTTTTAAATGGGCAAAATTCCTAAGTGTGGGTGTTCCCAAAAACACTTGTTTTGCTTTTATAATTGATTATTTTAGGGGGAGACATTTAATTCTTTCTTTTTAATTACTTTTTCATGTATCCTTGCAGGCTCCACATAAAGGACTCAAAACGTCTTGTCCAGTTGCTAAAAGTTGTTCACAGGGATGACTGGACCCTATTAAGTATTCTTTCATCTGTAGTGAACATTTCACCAAAAAAAACTCTTGAACAGGCTGGAGGGTCAGTACTACATGTTAAAGCCCACGGCCTTGTCCTCCATCTTCCACCTGACTGAGAAGGAGGAGCTGAAGGCCACTGCCGCCCCAGAAGAAATGAGACCAAGATAGCCGCCAGGGACAAGAGGAACATGCCAGTGAAGCAGATGGGAAAGGAGCTTCAGGTTCATCCTCATCCTCGAGGGAAAACCTGAGGGCCCAGGAAGGGTCCCGCAAATTGAAGCGAGCCCTTCTGCAGGGCAAACCCGAACCCAATGCCACCCAGGAAGCCACCAGTCAGGAGCGGGCAAAGAGTCTCTGGAAGGAACTCCAGGAGACAGTGTGGTCTCCACAGCGTGAGGCAGCCAGGGAGATGCAAACAGGTCTGCTGTAGATGCTGGCGATGAGACCGCCTCTTCCCAGCCAGGGCCTGCTGGATAAGAGTGGCATTTCCGTGGGTGACTTTATCCCTCAGGATCTGAGGCATGCAGATTTATTGGCTGGCATCCTTCTTACAGTTTCTCCTCAGCACACACTCAAGAGAGGCCATCTGTCCCTCGAGAGGCTGTTGACCGAAAGAGGCTGAAGAGAGATGTGGAGCCCACCTACAGTGGGGCCAGCCTTGGGCCTGATGAGAGCTTGGCCCAGAGCCCCCACGTTCATCATTCACAATGACGCCTCAGAAACTCTCCCAGAGCCCCTTCACCCTCCAACAGATGTCACCCCGGAGCCAGCCGTGGAAGATGTGCAGGATGAACACAGCAACACCGGCCCCAGGTCCCTCAGCGGGGTCATCCTGTCAGCGCTGGGGCCTAAGAACTCCTGGACTCGCTGCACTCCTACTGCTTCTGGTCCCGGGGGAACAGGAGCACGGGTGCCGCCTGCAGGAGCAGGTGGAGAAGGACAGCGAGCTGAAGAGGGGCAGCTGCCGACAGCCAGGTGCACACGCTGCAGGAGGAGCTGGACGAGCTGAAGGGAGGGGCTCCCTAACTGAGCAGCCTGCTGCCCCCAGCCGAGGTCAGTCCTGGGGCTCAGGGCTCCCCCACTGCCTGCTCCTCATGAGGAGTTTCCTGCTCCACAGCAGACGGCCCCTGAGCACCTCTGTGTGCAGCATGCCTGCTGCTGTCTTGGGAGAAGGCTCTGCTGGTAGCCGCCCCTTGCACACAGGGAGCCCAGGCTGCAGAGCTCACCCCGCTCGCTCTAGGGTGCTCAAGAGGCACCGGTAGTTGTCAGGGTTTAGCAGGTGGGGAAGGAGGCATTGCAGGTCAGCTGGGAAAGCCAGACCTACTCAATGAATGGTGCCTGGATAGTTGGTTTTCCACTTGAACAGGAGAAAATCAGCTTCTGTTGCATCCCTCACACAAATGTAAATTCCAATGAGTTAGGATCTAAATGTGAAATAAAATCGACATAGTAAACTATTGGAAAAGTTATAGGAGACTCTTAACATTATGGGGAGGTGCTTTCCATACATGTTTTAATGAATATCCTTGAACTGAAGTCATTTTGAACATTTTAATAATTTCTTTAAAATTTGAAACATCTTTTTGAGTAGAATACATTCTCTTTTGTAAAAATTAAAACACTAGAGAAATACATAAGCTAAGAAGTGGTAAAAACTCCTATTTCTCACCTACCTCCCAACTTTTATTCCTTGTCGGTAGTAAAATTTGGTGTGTAATCTCCTCCACTGTTTCCTGTGCTTTACCTACATATTTCTCCACCTGTACAAATAGGTTGGATATATTTTTGGTGTGTTTCTTTGCTATGTTTCTGATTTTCCTGCTCTCTTACAGTTTAGTAGTTGTAAACATTGGTTTCTCGATATTCCTTACATATTGAGGGTACCATCTTTTCCCTGTTATACATCCATGGAAAACATTTTCCTACCACATTGCTCATTTAATCTGGATCAGTGCTTGTCTTCCCAGATGTCAGTAACACTTCAAGAGGGAAACGGGTCTATGTGACAGGCTATTCAGGATCTCCGGGACCCCTGGGGCAACAACCAGTAGGACAACCCAAAACAAGAAACAAAACCCATCCCGCATGTTTCCAGATGCATCCTATGGGAAGGACGGCTCCAGTTGAGGACCACTGATGTCCTGGTCAGAGTTATCCACTATGTTCTCCTATCACGTTAAAGCTGTTTCTGTAGTTTCTCGTACCTGATGGTACAATTTGGTGCCTTTGTCTGTTCCTCTTGGTGCCTTTGTCTGTTCTTCTTGGTCAGACTGCCCAAGGTTTCTCACTGTTACAGGTCTTTCCAGACAGCCAGCCCTTGACTCCATTGCTCAGGTCTATGTTGTTGTTCCTGTCTGGTGAATTCTCCCTTCATTCTGCTGTCATTGGTTTTATTGTGGTGTTGTTCTGGCTCTTGGAGGGAAGTGCTCAGCTTGCTGTACAGGTGATATTCCCTGATACCTGCAGTGGAGGCTGTGTCCCTTCTTCCGTCCCCTTGTCCCCACGTCATGGATTTGCCTCATGCTGCTCTCATTGCTGTTCATTTCTAAAGAGTTTCTCCTGTCTGTCTGGATTCCCTCTTTAACCTGAGAGATTTAGAAGAGTGTGGACAGATTTTCAAGTGGCTATGTTGGGGGAGGGGAGCCAATATTTTGTGATTATTTTTTACTTTTATTGCTTTAAGTTCCAGTAATATAGTCACTTATAGATTTCTGCTTTTTGGACTCTTTAGAGATTTCATTGTGGCTTAGCACACAGTCCATTGTGGTGACTGTTTCATCGTGGTTTGAGGAGAATGTTCGCTCTCCACTAGATGCTTACGTTGTCCCTGGGGCTGAGGCTAGATCTAGCTTTTTTGTGTTTGTCAGCAGATCTGTTTCCTAACTTACTGTATCACTTGACCTGTGGCTTTTTAAGAGAGGTAAGGTAGGTTTCCCTGTGGAAAGGGAAGGCACCTCCCTTGGGGTGCCTGTGTCTTCTTGTTTGTCCAGTTTTGCTTTATGTTTCAAGACCATATTGTTAGGTGCATAAGTGTCCCTGACAGTTATCAACACAGAGAACCCCTTTTTGTCCCATTTAAAGTCTTATTTCTTTATCTCCTTATTTTCAACCATATTATATCCCTTTATTTTATAACAATATTTTAACTCAACTTGAGAACCTTCATGTTTTTATAGAGCAATTTGATCTATTTACAATTGTGATTATTGATAAATTGGAATGTGAGTCTACCATTTAATTTAATTTTTAATTTATTAGGTTTTCTCATGATTTTTCTATTCCTTTAGTGGGTGTCTTTCAGCTTTTAGGAACAACCATTTCTGCCTCTCTTTCTGTAAATGCTTAGAGTTGATCAGTTCCTGTGTTTTACACTCCCAACTCATCACCTTCCGGTCCCCGGCTTGAGAATATCTGATCTTAGTTCTGTGTTCTTATTTTCCCCATCAAGCAACCAGGATTGGATGTAAGTATACGTTTTATTGGTTACTTTGTTCACAACTGTTTATTGTATCCAAATTTTTCCTCCTTTTGGAAAGATTTGATGCTATTTTGGAACTCATATGACAGTGAAATTTTGAGACGAATCGAGTCTGAGATAGTCCTTAGGTACTGATGCTGGGGAGCTAGCACCTAACCTCTTAAAGTTGCATTGGTGTGTCAGCAGAGTCGGGATGAGGTCAGAGATATTTAAAAACGTGGAATTGAATGAGGTTTCCTGGAGACACTGTAGCTGTGGAAGGGCCCTGGGCCCAGCCTAGGAGCAGGCAGTGTTTGCAGAGGTGTAACTGAAGAGGGTCCAGGAAAGGGGCCTGAAATGGTGGAGCATGAAGTTGCAGGAACCATGAGGGGAAAGGGTATTGCAGAAAGGAAGGGTGCTCAGCTGGATGGGATACAGCTCTGATCAGAATGGAGAAAAGATGGCTGGACTCGGCCACATGGGATCACTGGTGACCTCAGTCTCCTTGAGAGGGTGAGAATAAAGCTGGGTCTAGAGTGGGGGAAGGGAAGCCATGGGAGGGCAGTAGGTATGAGGCACTTTATTTAAGAGGTTTAGCCATGAAGGGGAGTTGGGAAAGTGGACAATAACCAAAAGGGAGCATGGGTCCAAGGGAGAGTTTTGTTTGTAAGGCGGAGATTAGCTACAAGGTGTCTGTGCTGCAGGTAGGACCAGATAGGGAGGAGGAGTCTGCTGGGCCCTGAAGAGGTGCCGGGCTGGGCTCCTGTTATGAGAGGTTTGGGGATTCGATTGGAGAGGTAAAAGAAACTTTCCACTCCAAACAAATGGACTGAAGGTATATTTTATTATAGAGAGGATGGTAAAGGTGATAGTCCGCAAACAGATCTGAATAGGTCAAATAATAAGAGGGAAAAAACACCAGCTCGACTGGAAAGGGAAAACATCCCCATCGGCTGAGATAGCAGCACATTTGAATAGGTCATATAATAAGAGGGAAAAACATCAGATCTATCGGATAAGGAAACACCAGATCGACTGAAGTGAAATGACACAAATCAACCAGAAAGAGAAACACCAGGTTGACTGAAAAGAGAACACATCAGATCAATTACTTCACAATAAATCAATTACTCACAACATCCATGCCCCACTGCTGGGAGAGTCCTGTCAATTGACACTGCTGGGCGGGAATCACAGTCCTGGGCAAGGCGTCTCTTCCACAGGTGGAACTCTCACCGTGTCTCAGTCTCCAGCAGTTTATATAAGCAGTTACAGAGTTTACAGAGAGAGCATTCAATGTTCCCATGCACAAATGGTTATCAGTGGCGTACTAGCACTGAGCCCCACCCTCTGGCTATTGTCCCAGCCCAGTAGTTGTGTACGTGCATTGTTTACCCTGCTTATCCTCCCAGCCCAGCTCAGATGGCCAGTCTGCCCCAGGCTGCGGCGCTTGAGGGGCCTTGAATTTTTTACACATTGCAACCATCTCCATGGGAGAAGGGCCAGTTCCCACCATGCAGAAAGCAGCTTTTATATTTCTTTTTGTGCTGGTGGCTGTAGGTCAATGGAGCGGCCAAACATGGCTGTACTAATGTCAAGAGAGCTCCGCTGCCTGGTGACGGGCAGAGAGCAAGAGGACAGATGTGGTCGTGGAAAGGGCGCCCTGTGCCTCTGCTCCTGTATTCCTGGAGCGTGAGGTGGGCAGTGGTTGGGAGTGGAGGGGCGATGCAGAAGGTGTTAGGTGAACGGCAGGGGGAGGAGGGAGAGGGAGAGAGGACACTGTGGCTTGGTCTTCATGGCTCACATGGAGCTCCCCACTGGGATCTCCGATCACCAACTGTTGACTCTCTTTGATGTTTTCATCAAAATGTCGGCTCTCTTGATGGTTCCCAAGGCTATTATGAATTTGTTCATCAATGAAGAAATCTTTGGGTCATTTTTAAGGGATTCTATGTCAAAGGGGCTCGACATGTGTTTATTCAGTCCATCATCTGTACCCAATCCCTTTGTTTTTGGACAGATTCCATACAACAGAGCAGCCGAGCCAGTGGCCTGCAGATTCCAGGGTTAGGGAGATTTGCCCTCCAGAAAGCCGATGCTGGTTGGTATTCTCACAGGACGTGGTGCTCTGTCCCTGAGCCCGCTCTAATTCTGGGTGTCATGACATTATAAATCCTGGGGCAGTTCTGTCAGGGCCCATGGTTGGCATTTCTGTGATTAGTGAGGGCAAACATTTTTCTGTGATCATTATCTGTCACTTCCCTGACTGTGCTGTCACCTGCCTTGCTCACTGAGCTCTGAACTTTCCTGGTAGAACCAGGACGTTCACTCTCTATCCAGTGTGATTGCACGTTCCCTCAGTGTACTTGCTTCAAAAATATCTGTTTTCTTCACATTCTTTGATTCCTTGTACATATAATCTAGATTTAATCTGGAGCTTTAAAAATGTTTTATTGTGGAAAACCTTGAACATACACAAATTAAACAGAAAAGTGTGATAGCCCCCCATGTTTCTATTACCCAGCTTCAACATTTATTAATATTCTGATATTCCTGTTTCGTCTATATTTCTACCCACTCCCTACCTTCCATTGATTATTTTTTAATTAATAGATTGTTTTTTAGGAAAGTTTTAGATGGACAGAGAAATTCAGCAGAGAGTGCAGAGCATTTCTCCCTCCTCCCCCACAGTTTCCCCTACGGTTAACATCTTGCTTGACCACCTGTGTTAGTGCAGTCCATTCCTTACAAGTGAGGAGCTGATGCTCATAGAGCGTTCATAACCAAGTCCGTAGTTTACATTAAAGTTCATTGTCTTGCTGTCATGTACTTGGATTTTGACAAATGCATAATCTCATGTATCCACCATGACAGTATCCTACGGAAGAGTTGGATTGCCCTAAAATCCCTGTGCTTTACCTCTTCGTCCCTTGCCCCCCAACTCCTGGCAACACTGATCTTTATACTGTTTCTCTAGTTTTGCCTTTTCTGGAATGTCGTGTAATTGGAATATATGAAAACTATGGAACAGTGTATATAGCCTTTTCCGGTTGGCTTCTTTCACTTAGCAGTATGTATTTAAGTGTCCACTATGTCTTTTTGTGACTTGATAGCTCATTTCTTTTTTTTTCCTTTTTGTATATTGAGTCAAAATATATATAACAAAAAGTGTTTCATCTTAACCATTTTTAAGTGTATACTTCAATGGCGTTAAATACATTTCCACAGTTGTACAGTCACCACCACTATTCATCCACATAACTCTTGTAAATCTGAAACTCTATACCTATTAAACAATAACCCTCCCTTCTCCCCTCCCCCAGCCCTTGGCAGCCACCATTCTACTTACTCTCTCTATGATTTGACTACTCTCAGTTCATACAGTATTTGTCTTTTTGTGACTGGCTTATTTCAGTTAGCATAATGTCTCCAAGGTTAATCCATGTATAGCATATTGGAGAATTTGCTTCCTTTTTAAGACTGAATAATATTCCATTGTATGGATATACTACATTTTGTGTATCCACTCATGTGTCAATAAACACTTGGGTTGCTTCCACGTTTTAGCTATTGTAAATAATACTGCTATGAACATGGGTGTACAAATATCTCTTCAAGGCTCTGCTTTCAAGTCTTTTGGGTGTATATGCAGAAGTGGAATTGCTGGATCACATGATAATTCTATGTTCAATTTTTTGGAGGAACATCCACACTGTTTTCCATAGCAGCTGCACCATTTTACATTCCTATCAACAGTGTACAAGTGTTCCCATTTTGCCGCATCTTGGCCAACACTTGCTGTTTTGTCTTTTCGATAGCACTCAACTTAGTGGGTGTGAGGTGGTGTCTCATTGTGGTTTTGATGTGCATTTCCCTAATGATTAGTGGTGTTGAGCATCTTTTCATGTGCTTATATGCCATTTCTAAGTCTTCTTTCGCAACGGAGTCTTCAAATCCATGCCCATTTTTGAATTGGCTTGTTTTTTATTTGTTTAATTTAGGACTTCTCTGTATATTCTGGATACCAGTCTCTTGTCAGAAATATGATTTGCGAATATTTTGTCCCACTCTGTGGGTGCCTCTTGATGTACCAACTTATAAAATTTTCATGGAGTTCAATTTTTCCATTGTTTTTCTTTTGTTACCTGTGCCTTTGGTGTCATATCCAAGAAATCATTGCCAAGTCTGGTGTCATGAAGATTTAATCTCATGTTTTCTTCTAAGAATTTTCTTGTTTGAGGTCTTACATTTATGTCCTTGATCCATTTTGAGTTAATTTTTGTATCTAGTGTTGGATGGGGTCCAGCTTCAAGATTTTGCATGGGGATATCCAGTTTTCCCAGCACCATTTGTTGAAAAGAAACCTTTCTCCATTCCATGGTCTTGGCACCCTTGTCAAAAATCACTTGACCATATATGTGAGGGTTTGTTTCTGGGCTTGCTATTCTATGCCATTGATCTCTATGTTTGTCTTTATGACAATACCATACTATTGATTACTGTAGCTTTGTAGTAAGTTTTGAAATCAGGAAGTGTGAGTCCTCCAGTTTTGTTCTTCTTTTGCAAGATTGTTGTTGGCTGTTCTGAGTCCCTTGAGATTCCATGTGAATTTTAGGACGGGTTTTTCTATTTCTGCAAAAAATATCATTAGGATTTGGATAGGGAATACATTGAATCTGTAGATTGCTTTGGGTAATACTGACACTTTAACAATAGTAAGCCTTCCAATCCATGAACATGGGATGTGTGTCCATTTATGAACGTCTTCTTTAATTTCTTTCTGAAATGTTTTGTAGTTTTTATGGTGTAAGCCTTTCACCTCCTTGGTTAAGTTAATTCCTAAGCATGTTATTCTTTCTGATACTATTATAAATGAATTGTTTTTGTAATTTCCTTTCCAGAGAGCTCATGGTTCGTGTATAGAAATGCTGCCGATTTTTGTGTGTTGACTTTGTATCCTGCTACTTTTCTGAATTCATTTGTTAGATCAAACGGCTTTTTTGTGGAGTCTTTTGGATTTTTCTACATACGACATGATATCATCTTCAAACAGAGACCATTTTACTTATTTCTTTCCAATTTAGATGCCTTTTATTTATTTATTTATTTTTATTGCCTCATGGTTCTGGCTTGAACTTTCAATACTGTGTTGAATAGAAGTGGTGCAAGTGAGCATCCTTGCCTTGTTCCTGATCTTAGAGGAAAAGCTTTCAGTCTTCCATCATTCAGTAATATGTTTGCTGTGTGTTTTTCATATATGGCTTATGTTATGTTGAGGCACTTTCCTTCTATTCCTAGTTTGTTGAGTGTTTTATCATGAAAGGGCGTTGAATTTTGCCAATTGGTTTTCTGCATCAATTGAGTTGGTCATTTTTTTCCCCTTCATTTTCTGGATGTGGCTTATTACATTGATCGATTTTTGTATACCAGGAATAAATTTCACTTGGTGGTAGTGTATAACTCTTTTAATATGCTATTGAATTCATTTTTAATTGGCTAGTATTTTGTTGAGGATTTTTGCATCTATGTTCATCAGGGATAATGGTCTGTAATTTTATTTTCTTTTAGTGTCCTTGTCTAGTGTTGGTATCAGGGTAATGCTGGCCTCGTAAAGTGAGCTTGGAAGTGTTCCCTCTTTTTCAATATTTGACAGAGTGTAAGAAATCTTGTTTTTAATACTTCTTTAAATGTTTTGGTAGAATTCACCAGTGCAGTCATCTGGTCCTGGGTTTTACTTTGTTGAGAGATTTTTTTTTTAGATTTCTTTAAATATTAGTGACATATAACATATGTAAGTTTTAGGTGTTCAAGATGGTGATTTGTGAAAGGATTACCACAATACCCTGAGTTAACACCTCCATTCCCTCACATAATTAACTTGTTTTTTCTAGTGATCACTTTCAAGATCTACTCTCTTAACAAATTTCAAGTCTATAATATAGTATTGTTAATTATGATCACCATGCTGTACATTAGATCCCCAAAACTTGTTCATTTTACAGCTAGAAATTTGTGCAATTTGACTCACATCTCCCCATTTCCCCTAACCCCGGGACCCTGGGAAACCCATTCTTGTCTCTATTCCTTTGAGTTGGGCTTTTTTCGATTTCACATATGAGTGAGAATATATAGTATTTGTCTTTCTCCGTCTGACTTATATCACTTAGCGCAATGCCTCAAGGTCCATCCATGGTATCTCAAAATGCAGGATTTCATTCTCCTGCATGGCTGAATAATATCCCATTATATATTACATGTATACATATATCTCACATTTTCTTTATCTATTTATCCATTGAGGGACACCTGGATTGTGTCCATGTTCTCTGTTTGTGAATAATGTTGAAATGAACATGGGGGTGCAGATATCTCTTCAGAATAGTGACTTCATTTCCTTTGGATATACAAGCAGAAGTGGAATTGCTCATTTATATATATTTCTATTTTTATTTTTTTGAGAAAATTCCATATTTTTTCCATAGTGACTGTAGCAATTTACATTCATACCATCAGTGCACAGGGTTCTCTCTTCTATACAGCCTCGCCAACACTTGTTGTCTGTTGTCTCTTTGAGAATAACCATTCTAGCAGGTGTGAGGTGATATCTCATTGTAGTTTTGATTTCATTTCCCTGATGATGAGTGATTACGAGCATCTTTTCATGTACCTGTTGACCATTTTTATGTCTTCTTTGGAAAAGTATCTATTCAGGTCCTTTGACCATTTTCATATTGTTTTGTTGGTTTCTTTGCTGTTGAGTTGTAAGAGTTTCTTATATACTGTGGATATTAACCCCTTTAGTTTGCCGATTTTTTCATTTGCTATGCAGAAGCTTTTTAGATTGATGTCATCCCACTTGTTAAGTTTTGCATTTGTTGCTTGCACTTTTGATATTATATCCAAAAAACTCGATGTCAAGACCAGTTTCATGGGGCTTTTTTCTCTATATTTTCTTCTAGTTGTTTTATATTTGGTGTCTTACCTTTAAGTCTTTAATTCAATTTGGGATCATTTTTAGAGTGGTGTAAAATAGGGGTCCAATTTCAGTTTTCTGCATGTGGTTATCCAGTTTTCCCAACAGCATTTGTTGTAGAAACTATCCATTCCCCATGGAGTCTTCTTAGCTGACTTGTCAACTGTTAGCAAACTGTATGTGTGTGGTTTTATTTCTGGGTCCTTGATTCTGTTCTATTGGTCTAGGTGTCTCATTTTATACCTGTATCATACTGTTTTTATTACTATAGATTTGTAATAAAATTTGAAATCAGAAATTGTGATGCCTTCAGCTTTTTCTTTCTCGGGGTTCCTTTGGTTATTGGAGGTCTTTTGTGGATCCACATGAATATTAGGATTATCTGTTCTATTTCTCTGAAAAATGCCATGGGAATTTTAATAGGAATTGCAGAGAATCTTGAGATGGCATTGAATAGCATGAACATTTTAACAATACTAATTCTTCTGATCCATGAGCATAAGATATCTTTTCATTTCTTTGTGTCTTTGATTTCTTTCCTCTGTGTCTTATAGTTGTTAGTTTCTAGATCTTTCACCTTCTTGGTTAAATTTATTCATGAGTATTTTACTATTTTTGATGGCATTGTAAATAGGATTTTTTTCTTTATATCATTTTTTTTAATAATTTTTATTTATTTATTTGTTCCCCCAAAGCCCCAGTAGATAGTTGTATGTCATAGCTCCACGTCCTTCTAGTTGCTGTATGTGGGACTCGGCCTCAGCATGGCCGGAGACGTGGTGCGTCAGTGCGCGCCCAGGATCCGAACCCCGGCTGCCAGCAGTGGAGCTCGCACACTTTACCGCTAAGCCACGGGGCCGGCCCTTTATATCATTTTTAAATAGTTCATTGTTAGTGTAGAGAAAGGCAAGAGATTTCTATATGTTGATTTTGTCTCCTGCAGCTTGAGTGAATTTGTTTATTAGTCCTAACAGTTTGGGGAGGAGTCTTTAAGTATTTCTCTACATAAAATCATATCTGCAAACAGAGACCACTTTGTTTCTTCATTTCCAATTTAGATGCTTTATATTTCTTTCTCTGGCCAAATGTCTCTGGTTAAGACTTGCAGCAGTATGTTGAAGAGTGGTGTTGAGACTGGGCTCCCTTGTCTTGTTCTTTGTCTTAGCAAGAAAGCTTTCAACCTTTCACTGTTCAATATGATGTTAGCTGTGGGTTTGTCATGTAAACCTTTTATTATGTTTAGGTATGTTCCTTCTGTAACCCTTTCTTGAGAGTTTTTATCATGAAGGGG
The DNA here is from genome assembly GCF_020826845.1 of Diceros bicornis minor. NCBI lineage: Eukaryota > Metazoa > Chordata > Mammalia > Perissodactyla > Rhinocerotidae > Diceros > Diceros bicornis. Next base: position 1,306,614 of record NC_080763.1, on the reverse strand, counting down.
CGTTGAATTTGTCAAACTGCTTTTTCTGATTTGAGAGATTATTTTAGGATTTTTATCTTTCATTCTATCAATGTGGTGCATCACATTCATTGATTTGCATCATGTTGAACTTGATCATGTTGTTTGATCCTTTTTTTGAGTTTAGATAGTTTTGTTACAATGTGTCTTGGAGAAGAATGTTTTAGTTTGAAATTTTAGGGTGACTGATCGGCTTCAGGACCTTGGATGTCTACATCTCTCCCCAGATTTGGGAAGGTGTCAGCTGCTACTTTTTTAAGTCAACTTTCTTTTCCTTTCTCCCTGTCTTCTCCTCTGGTATTTTAATAATGCTTATCTATTTCTTTTCAAGGTATCCCATAATTCACACTGCCTTTCCCCAATCTTATCTGTTCCTTTTTTTTCTTTTTGCTCCTTTGACTCGATGATTTCAGATGACACATCTTCTGGTGCACTAATTATTTCTTGTACATGGTTGAATCTGATTTAGAAGGTCTCTATTGAATTCTTCAGTTCAGTCATTGTGTTCTTCAACTCTAGGATTTCTGTTTATTTTTCCTTAACGATTTCTGTTTCTATGTTGAACTTCTCACTTGTTCATGCACTATTTCCTTATTTTATTTAGTAGTCTATCTTTGTTTCCTTAGAGTTTTATGAATTTCTCAAAGAGCATTGTTCTGAAGTCTTTGTCACATAGTTCCTATATCTCCATTTCTTTGTCGGTCATTGGAGTTTTATTCTTTTTCTTTGGTGGTGTCATGGATCTTTGATTATTCATGATCCTTGTGACCTTCCATTGGTGTCTGCAAATTTGAGGAAGTAGGCATTTCTTCCACTTATTACAGACTGGCTTTAGTAAACCAAAGCCTTCACATTCAGCCCATCTAGGGGTCCTGGGTAGGCCATCTGGTGGTGTCCAGGGGCAGGCTTGTTGCTGGAGTCCTTGAGCAGCCTGGTACTGGGGTGAGTGGAAAGCTTGGGTCCACGGTATTGTGTCTGGCCCTGGGCACAGCTGGGACCCTGAGTTCACGAGTAACCCCACTGGACCCTGGTTTGGCAGGTCCTCATTGAGAGCCTGTGACCACAGGAGTCATCCAGGGCCATGAGAGTTGGCCAGAGCTGGGATGATCTGAGAGTCTTGGCTCACGGGAGCCTGCCAGAAGCCTGTGCCATGAGAGACAGTTTGTGCTGGTGTGGGCCAGAAGTCTGGATTCCTGGTAGCCTGGGGCCACAGGAGCTACCTGAGATTGCAGGAGCCAGCAGGCGCTGGGTCAAGATGGAAGACTGGGTTCATGGGAACCTGCCAGTGCCTGGTGCCATGGGAGCTGCCTGGGGCCGCCTGAGTCAGCAAGCACCTGGGTGGGCTGGGGGCTTGGTTCTGCAGAAGCCTGTCAGAAGCCTGGTTCCATGAGAGCTGTCTATGGCTGCTGGAACTGGCAGGTGGTGTGCTAAGCCACAGGCCTGAGTTCCTAGTAGCCCCCGGGGAGCCTGGAGCCATGGAATCTACCTGGGGTAGATCTCTTAGAACTCAATTATAAAAAACAAAGAAGTTTGAAATGAAACTTCATTCAAAGAAATTTGAAATGAAACCATTTTCATTGGTTACCCAATGAAAATGGGTAACTAGCTGCAATGGACATGTCTCCAGGTGAAACACAGATGGCCAATAAGCACTAGATAGATGCTCAGTATCATAAATCATTAAGAAAATGCAAATTCAAAGCATAGTGTGATACTATTTCACACTCAAAATGAAGGCTATACTCCACATAATGGAAAGTAACAAGTGTTAGTAAAGATATGGAGAATGGGAAACCCACATACATTACTGGTGGGAAAGTAATTTGATGCATCCACTGCAGAAAACAGTTTGCCATTTTTAAAAATCTTAAACCTAGAATTACCATGGACCAGGAGAGTCACAAGGTTGGTATGTCCAAAAGACCATTGGAAACATATGTTCAAAGAAAAACTTTTCCATGGATATTCAAAGCAACATTATTCACAGTGGTCCAAAAGTGGAACAAACCCAAATTTCTATCCAGTTATGACTGCATAAACCAAATGTGCCCTATTCATAATATAGGACATTATGGAGCCATAAAAAGGAATAAGCTACTGCTACATGCTCGGCCATGGATGAACCTTGAAACATGTGTGCTCACTGAAGTCGTCCACAAAGGCCACAGATAGCATGATGCCATTTGAATGAACTGTCCAGAATAGGCAAATCAATAGGGAGAAAAAACAGATGAGTTGTTTTCATGGGCTTGGGTTAGGAGAAAATAGTGTGAATGAGTATGGGTTTGTTTGGGGGTGTTGAAAATGTTCTGGAATTAGTTAGTGGTGATAACCACACGACATAATCATTGTACTAAATGGCACTGAACTGTATACTTTAAATGCTTACAACAGTGTATTCTGTGTTAAGTAGATTCTCCATAAAAATTTTGAATTTTTTAAATTAATCAGGGTATTGATTAATTTTAATTTAGTTAATTTAAAGTTGGTTGGGATAGTTAATAAGGGTAATTAATAGAGTTATTAGGGATAGGGCACATTGTAGCCAAGAGAGTAAATATCCGATGATGGCTATAGTAACAGATCCTAAAATTGTACAAGCAACAGTCTAAAATCCAGTCTGTTTCCATTGTCGCCAACTTGGAAAGACCAGCCATGAAAATAGGTCAGTGATCTCGGGGGCCTTGGGTATCTTTTAAAAGATTTAGGTAACATTACGCAATATTTTAACCTCTTGGGCCATCTGGTGGAGGTAGGTTTGAACTTGTGTGTTGATGTACATTCAGCAAGTGGTTCTAAGAAAGGCAAAAACCCCTCCTTCGTTGGTTGGTATAGACAATCTAGGGCCAGGCCATTCTCTAAAACCATTTAGGCAAGAGACTCATGAGACTGTTCCACAAGGGCTAGGATAGGGTCTTATGGAGTTGTTGTCGATGTTGGGTTAAGGTTTTTGATACTTCTTGGTTGCCTCAGTTACCTGATTTTGCGTGGGTAGGGCCACCGCACCTGTGTCCAGTCCAGTCAGTCAGTCCTAGTAGAACTGAACACCCAGTCCTATAGGACTGACAGTGTCTCTATGGGTTGGTGGTAGCCAGTCAGGGCAGGAACCTCAGGGGACCTGCAACCTGAGGGAAGCAGGCTGAGATAGAAACAATGATGTATTGCAGAATATAGCTTGGAGAAATCTGCTCAGAGGGCTGGGGAAGAGAGAGCCTCACTGTGTGAGAGCCTTGTGATATCAGCCTACAGTAAAACCCAAAAGTGGATGTTCCTGGTGTGAAATATTCATTACGGCCTTTGGAAGTAAAACCAGTAATTTGCACCCATTCACTAGTTACCTATGCTATATGATTTCAGGGGGTATGGTTAAAGTGTTTGTCGGCCAAGATCTGTTTGGGCCTGAGCACAAAATCACCAAGGTGGTCTCGAAGGCTACCCCAAAATGACTCCTCAAGGAGCAGTTGGGGCAGAAAGTGGGTGGAGCATTTTGAAGGAAGCCTGGGGCAAAGATGTTGTGCGATTGAGTTGGGTAAAACTGAGTGTCTCCGCAGGGTAAGCCCTTCAGCTGGGGTACAATAGGTGATTGGAGGCCAAGTGACAGACCCTGCGGCTCCTGATTCCCAGTGCACGGGCAGGCCTCTCAGCCCATTGGACATAAATGGTGGTGGTGTTTGTGAAGCATCTTGATGGCAGTGTGGAAAGTATAGGCGACGTGTGGTGGGAGAAGTCATGATAGTGTCGGGAGGAGCTGTGTGTGAGATTACGGTGTTGAAGGGGAAGGACTGGAGGCAGGTGCAGTGGGTGTGTGACCAACAATGGTCAGTGAAGGGACAGCCGGGGGGTAACTGGGGAAAGCAGGGACCAGCAGAAGTCATGTGTTTAAAACAAGACACCAGACCCAAATGGAGCCGCTTAGGCTATGCCTCACATAAACAAGTCGAGACTTAATTAGACTTTTGGCCCAGGAATAGAATCTTAAACCAGTCAATCAGGAATCACCTCATGCGCAGCAGGTAGGTCATCTTCCTGATAGAACCCTGCCATCCTCTAAAGGAAAGTAACCTTGCAGTAACCAACCCGCTTTTTTATCTAGTGTAACTTCCTTGTTCTTGCTCCCTTCTGCCTATAAATTCCTTCATTTTGTAGAACTCCTTGGAGGTCCTTTCTCTCTGCTAGACTGGATGCTGCCTGATTCATGAACTGTTGAATAAAGCCAATAAGATGTTTAAAATTTACTGAATTTTATTTTGTTTTGTACCAGTTTGGTGGCAGCAGTGGGATCCAAAGGAGACGCCTGATGGCTTCGAGGATGAGAAACAGTCATTGGTACCAGCAAAACCTTTGAGTTCTCCATCTTTTTCACTGTTTCTGAGGGCTGTGGGTAAGTTTCTCTTGGATCTGAGATCCACTCTGTTTGCCTTGACCTCCTGATCTACCTGGCTTTCCAGTCCAGGGTCAGTGGGTCAGTCTAGACTGACAGGATGCTCTAAGAGAGCATCAGTCTTAGCACTTGGTTAGTCAGCAGTGCCAGGCAAAGGCTTAGTGGTTCAGCTTGAGCTGCCAGATGGTTCTGCCAGGAACCCGAGTCCCTGGCCCTTAGTTAGTCCACAGTCCCCGTTTGTTGGGGTCTGCTGGGTGAGTCTGCAGTCTCCATGTGTTAGGGTCTGCTGCTTCAGTCCGTGGTTCTTGCTAATGGAGAGGAGTGGAAGAAATGTGTGCTCCATGCACATCCAATCTTTGAAAACTTCCTGCGTGCATTTTACATGCATTTTGACCTCTGTTGACTGTTGATGGGTTCTAAGGAAATGGTGAAGGCACAGTGAGGAGGAACTGTGGGTTTCTTCACGACTACCTCGAGGAGGGCCCCCCCCCCCACCTGAACAGCCATCCGGCACTATTAGAAATGAAAGACATCCGATCACCGTGGATTGGAACACTTCTTATTGTGACGGTGTCAACATTATCCAAAGAGATCAACAAATGCAGTGCAGTCCTTATCAAAATCCCAAGGGCATTTTGTGCTGAAATAGAAAAAAACCCATCCTAAGATTCTTATGGAATCTCAAATAAGCCCAGATACCAAAAATAATCTTGAAAGGAGATACTAAGTTGGAGGACTGATTCTTCCTGATTGAAAACTTACTATAAATCTACAGTATCAAAACAGCATTGTCATGGCATAAAGACAGCCATATTGAGCAATGGAAACAGAATTGAGAGCCCAGAAATTAACCCTCACCCATGTGATCAAATGATGTTTGACAAGGGTGCCAAGATTATTAAATGGGGAAAAGTCTTTTCAACAAGTTGTGCTGGAAATAGTGGATATCTACATGCAAAGGAATCAACTTGGACATTTACCTAACACTGTATACATAACTTGATTCCCAGTGAATCAAATACCTAAGTGTAAGAGCTAATGCTATAATACCCTTAGAAGAAAACATAAGGCAAAACTTGACAAGATAGGATTTCGTAATGATTTCATGGTTCTGACACCCAAGAGCAGCCAATAAAATAGGAAAATACATATGCTGGACTTCATGGATATTAAAAAGTTTTGTGCCTCAAAAGCCATTATCAACAGAGTAAAAGCACAACCCATAGGATGGGCGACCATATTTGCAAACCATGTATCTGACAAAGGCTTAATATCCAGAATAGTTAGAGAACTCCTAAATTCAACAACAAAAAACAAACAACTCAAATCAAATTTGAACAAAGTATATGAGTAGACATTTGCTCAAAGAAGATATGCAAATAACCAATAAGCATATGAAAAGATGCTCATCATCAGTAATCATTAGGGAAATGCAAATCAGATACACAGTGAGAGACCACCTCACATTCATTAGGATGGCATCTATCAAAAAGAAAAAAAAAAGAAGAAGAAAAAGAATAGAACCACTGTTGGCCAAGATGTGGAGAAGTTGGAACCCTTGTGTATTGTGGTGGGAATATATAGTTGCTGTAGAAATCAGTATAACAATTCCTAAAAAAAATTAAAAATATAATTATATAGGACCCAGCAATTCCTATTCTGGGTGTATACCCCACCAAGGAGTTGAAAGCATGTTCTCAAAGACATATTTCAACACTCATGTTCATGGCATCATTATTCATAATAGCTAAAACATGGAAGCCACACAAGTATTGTAATCAAGGAAGGGCTTACAGCCCAATGCACCCATTAGCCAAACAGGATACCCGCTCTTGTAGAAGGGGAAAAAGCTTTATTACGAGGTTGGCCAGCAAAGAGACGAAGGTTAAATCTTTCTCCCCAATGGGCTGTTGAAAAGGGCTTGAAAAGGGCAAAGGAGCGGGTGCAGTAAGTTTGGGAGCAGTCCTAGGCATTTTGTGCAAGCACAGATTTTCATGTTCTGTCACACATCCCACGTTCAAAAGATGGTGTCCTTAACATGATTGGCAGGGGAGTTCTTGGTCCCCCAGTTCATCCTCCAGTCACTTATTTTGTGCAAGCACAGATTTTCATGTTCTGTCACACATCCCACGTTCAAAAGACGGTGTCCTTAACATGATTGGCAGGGGAGTTCTTGGTCCCCCAGTTCATCCTCCAGTCACTTATGCAGTTGCAGTTTGAGTCTTGCAAGCCGTCTTGTTGTCTCATTGGTTCAAAGTAGTTGAAACTTGCTTAAGGAAGAGAAATGGAGTTTCTGAAAAGCAACTCTCGGCCCAAGATTAAATCCTTAGTAAATATCATATGGGATATGGCTTAAAAAAGTAGTCTCCAGGGTACTGTTGAGAAAAATCTGGCTGGGGCCCCATTTTATTTTGGGCTTGGTTGTGGGCCTTGCTATGGTATCTGTCCAGGGATGTATGGATGAGCAAAATGTGCTATATACATACAATGGTATATTATTCATCCTTGAAAAATGAAGGAAAGTCTAATATACGGCACACCATGGATGAACCTTCAAGATATTACTCTAAATGAAATAAGCTAGTCACAAAAATACAACCTTGTGTGATTTCCCTTCTAGAGCTTCCTGAAATCACCAGATTCAGAGAGACAGAAAGTAGAATGGTGTTTGCCAGTGGGTGGGAGGAGGGGGAATGGGGGATTATTCATGAATGGGTATAGAGTTTCAGTTTTGTAAAATGAGAAGTGTTCTGAAGATGGATCGTGGTGATGATTGCACAGCAATATTAATGTCTTCAATACACTTCAATACACATTAAAACATACTTAATGTATCTATGGGGCCTGATGACTTGTCCTGGCCGAGCACATGCTTGTGCTGTTGCACATCTTACCCCTCACTGTGCAGTTGGGAAACTGGCCTAGAAAGAGGCAGGTACTGTCCCAGACCACAGGAGGTCGTCAGAGTCCTGAAGACTAGAGAGAGCTCCAGCTTACTTGGCCAAGGCTCCACCTCTTCCCTCAGGTTTCCTTTGGCAATGAGTGGCTTTAAGATCCTAGAGGATTGCTGCGCACCCTTTTCCATATGGGGTCATTTTCCTCTCCTCATCATCACACCTGCACAGGCACACTCCGTCACACTTGACTTCTCATATGGAGAACACTGAGGTGCAGTCAAGAAAGAGCTGACACCGGGGATGTGACAAGAGGCAGGAGGGAGAGAGGTTGGAGGCAGCTCTCCCACGGGGCAGTAGCATCCGTTCTCCTAGATTCGTGCACAGGGGCCCAGAGATGGGAAGAGGAATCCCTAAGGTTCCTAGGTGTCTACCTGTTCCAGATCCATCCCTGGCCCAGCCTGGGGATCACAGGACTGGGGTCCTGCAGTCCACCTCTGTGGGCACCCAAAACTGTGATGAGCCCATCCTCCCTTTGTGTAGGCATTGGGAACAGGAGAGAAGATCTCAGTGAGGGTCCTCCTGTATAAAGTGGAGTGCATCCAGCGAGTGACTCCAAGTGTTCCATGCACTCACTACATGTCTGTTGGACTAGGTTCTCTGTTGATGACCTACTGTGCTCTGAAACCCTGAGAAAATGATTTCCAGCCCCTAGAGATCCTTTAGAACTGACGAGGCTAGGGGGCTTGGGTGGATGAGAACTGAGGATAAGGAAGAAGATGCCAGAGCACTGGACACCAAGTCCAGAGTCCAGGGAGAAGACTAATCCTTGTTGGACCCTTGCGGTCCTCATCTGGAAGTAGGGGAAATCATTGTCATGGCTGCAGTTAGGATGCCTTAGGAGTGAAGAGGACACCTGGTGGGGAAAAGCAAGAGAGGTGCACGGTAGGCTCCCGAGATTCCTCCCACTCCCTCGAAGCTGACAGGTCCTGCTGCTTTACCCCTGGGACCCTGGAGAGCATCTGCCTTGAGGACACCTGAAGAAAGATTCCTTTCTGTTTGGAGTTCCGGCCTGGGCAGCAGTGCTAGTTCTGGCCACGAGGGGGCGGGCAGCCTCTTGTGTCAGTGGTGGCCAGTGAGTTTTTGCTTTTATTTTTTTTCAGTTGTATTGAGGTATACTTGATATACAGCACTAAGTTAACATTGCTGTGTGGTATATTTGAAACTTGCTAAGAGAGTAGATCCTAAAAAGTCTCATCATCAGGAAACAATCTTTTTTTCTGTTTGGTGATTGATGTTAACTAAACTTATTTTGGTAACCATTACATAATATATATATATATCAAGTCATTCTGCTGTAATCCTGGAATTTACTTGGTGTCCACTGAACTATTCTTGAGCTCCTGGAGCAGCGAAGAGTCAACCAGAGGTCTTTCTGGCTGTCCCCCTGCCTCAGAAACAACTTGTACCTCCTATTACTAGTGTTCATCTCCACAATGAAAGTTGGTCAAAAGCAGGGGGCGGGGTGCAAGATCTACCCATATACTCATTCAGCAGCTGTGTCCTGAGCACTCACCCTGTGCCAGGTGCCCTGGTGGGCTGAAGTGCAGGATGAAAATGACCAAGTGGTCCCTGCCTGCCGGGAGCTCACAGTCTAGAGGGGAAATGGACAAAAGCAAAGACATGAGAAAGAAAAGAGCAAGTGCTGTAGAGAAACACATCAGGGGGCTGTGAGGGAGGGCTGGGCGTCACTGGGTAGGAGGGTCTGAAAGACCTCTCTAGGGTGACATTTTCTGGGACCGGAATGACAAGAGGGAGTCAGCCTTGCACAAGTCTGGGAGCAGTGTGTCAGGGAGATGGCACCACTGGTCCTGAGTCTCACAGGCAGAAGTGAGTTTGGCCAGAGGAGGTTAGAAAGGTGGCCAATGCAACTGGAGGGAGGCTGGGAGAAGAGAACAGGAGCTAGGGTGGAAGGTAGGGCCAGGGCCTGGTAGGCTGTGTTCGTTACCTTTCCCTCTCTGACTTCATTGCCCCTAACCTTGCATTTCAAAACAACAAATGTTGACAATCTCACAATTTGTGTGGATCAGCAATCAGGCATGTTTTAGCTGGGTGCCTCTGTCTCAGTGAGTTTAACAGATTGGGGCTGTGGCCTCAACTGAGGCTCGACTAGGGGAGGACTGGCCCACAAGTTCACTCTCAGCCTTCAGAATTCATTTTGTATTGAGAGCCTGAGTTCCTTTCTGTCTGTTGGCCCAGGCACTCCCTTGCTTCTCTCTTCAATGTGCCTCCACATTGGGCAGCCCCAATACACCGGTATTTGATTCCTCACTTCCAGGGATTTGACAGAGTGAGAGAGAGAGAGATGGCACATGAGAGAGGGAGTAAGAGGAAGTGAGAGACATTTTTAGTTAAAATTTAGACAAGACATCCCATCACTTTGGCTCTTATTATGTTCAGAAGCCAGTTACTAACCTCTTTGTGGTTCCACGGGGAAGTGTATAACATGGGTGGGGCTTACTGGGTACCACTGTGGAGGCTGCCCACCTCATAGGCCAAGATGAGGCACTTCGGCCTCATTCTCCATAAAACAGGAAACAATTGAATGGTTTTATGCCACAGATGGCAATATCTGAATTTCCATTAGTTGCAACCCCCTCATGGTGTTGACCTGAAAATGAGGCCAAGTTGGAAGTGACTGTCCCAATATCACATTCTTGGAGCCCAGGCCTGTTTTGAGTGGTGTTCTGTACTACATCCCACCCCTCCTTGTTATTCTTCCATCTCTAAGTTTGTGCCTTAGGTACATGTGACACCAGCCCACAGGGGTAATAGATATTATCTCATATACACCGGGTGATGTCCCTAGGAAGTAGATTCTAGCTTGATTCCCATGGTGCAGGTTTAGAGACTGGGGAGGACCTGAGAGGCACAGGGACTATCCCAGGATGAAGAACTAGTAAGGAAAAGGAGGTCTGCATTCATCTCTGTCTCCTCAAAACTAGGTCCCTAGTTAGGTTTCCAGGGACCTGTGGGTAGGGCTATGTGGTCTCATTGTGTACAGTTCAAGAGATGACGTGGGGTCATAGACCTCAACAGATCTTAGAACTCTGGTAACCAGGCACCCACATTGCCCCATCCACCTCACTTGATTGGAGACAGTCAACAGGCAAAGATGTTTTGTTGTTGTTTCCCAACTTTTGGAGGATCTGGGCTCAAAAAATCCCAGAAAGAGAATCTTTTTGGTAGTTGGCGATGTTGGCTCAGCCTTAATTCTTGACGCCTCTGGGCATCTGGCAGGAGGCTGTGAAAGGTAACACGGGGCAGCCCAGGGGAGGCTAGTGCAGGCCAGGGCACAGCTGTGATCCCACCTGATCAGCCCCACACCCCTTGCCCCTCTTTGTGTGTGTGTGTGTGTGTGCATGTGTCTGTGAGGAGGAGAGAAGGCAGGACATAAGGGGCGGGTCATTCCTGAGCAGGTGCTGGTTGTTAGGTGTCGGAAACCTAACAGCTAGGTCATGTTCATACTTCAGGCCATGCCTGGCAGCATGAGAAGGTGAGCACCTCTACTCATATTGTTACCGAGCACTAGAGGATTCATCTCCTTCCCTCCCTGACCAGAGTTCTTTGCAGAGATGCCCCTCTGTGCCTGAACTGAGGAACAGATATTCTCTTGGTGGTTGGCCCCAGTGGCAGTGTGCAGGCAGCCCCTGATTTCTTCTGGCCCAGTTCCCAGGCAGTCTTTGCAGAACTCCACTCATTAGGTTGTCGAGTAACTGCCCAATGGTTTCAACTCCACAAACTCACTAGACAAGGGGCAGGTACATGAGGCCACCCACACTTTCCAGTGCTGCTCTGAGATGAGAGCAGGAGCAGAGGGTCTCCACACTCAGGAGCTTGAGATGATGAGGTTGGACTAGAACTAGGGAGGGACCAGACTCAGGCTGTCCCTTTTTGAAGCTAAAGGGGATGTACATGAATGTCACCTTGCCTGGCTAGGAGATGAGCTGCCGTGACCCTCTTACCCTTGTCCGGTGTGAGCTTCTGGAGGCCACTGAGGCAGAGCCAGATGGTAAGGGGGACTGCAGGCTGGGTATTCCTGGAAGGGAGTGGGATCTTTCTTGTGTTTAGAAGGTCACATGGAAAGTCAGCTATGTGGGTGAATCTTTGTTTTTATCCCACTCCAGCGTCAGCTGCTGAGCTCCAGCCAGCGGCAGAAGAAGAGCAGTGGGCAGTGGTGGAGGTAGAGCTGGCTCCAGCTCCGTTGACACCACCCCCTCTAGCACTGGAGCCAGTGTCCCCTCCACCAGCAGTGTTGGAGGTGGAGCAAGGGCCAACATGGGCTCCAGCAGGAGTAGGAGCTGCTTAGCTAGAGTCACCTGGACCATCATTTCTAGTGAGAAGTCCATCTCCACCTGTGGCTCTTAAGGAGCGTGAGAAGCTTAATCTCATGGCCTTCCCTCCTAAGCTGGTGGTGGAGCAGTTTACCATGATGGATGCGGTGAGCAGCTGGGCTTTCAGGGTGGTGTGGGGCAGGCCTTCCCTCTGCTATCGTTGCCCCAGACCTGATCCAGACTCCTATGATCTGGGCCCAAATCCAGGCTCCACCCTTTACCAATCATAAGACCTGGGCAACTTTCTGAACACCCAAGCCTTTGCTGTCCACCTGCATACCGTGGAGGTGGACATTAAGAGGACCTGTTGCACAGAGTGACTGTGCCAACTCCATGAGGTAGAAGAGATGGAAAGCTGGGTGGGCCCTGGCCCATCTGTGCAGGGAAGGGCTCACTGTGTACAGCCTGGACCCTGGTGGCCCAACCGTCTGCTCAGGAGTCTCAACAGCCTCAGGACTTATTAGACGCCTGATGTGTACTCCACTACAAGGGAGACAGACAAGGCCTGTGGGTGTAGCTGCCACGCGGGGATGTGCATCAGAATGTGGAGTGGGACCAGAGGGGGGATCAGGGTATTGGAAGATGCCCCCTTGGGATGAGCCTAGTTGAGCCACCATCTGGAGCTTGGAGTTAGCCAGCACGGGCTGGGTTCAAATGCCCCTCTCCCTTCCCTGCCAGTATTGGGTCCTGGGTCATCCTGTGCTGGGTGTCCTCAGTGGACAGAGAAGAAAAGCCAGGGACTGTCACAAGGCTCAGGCCACATCCTGAGCTTTCTGAGCTCCAGCTCTAAACTGTGACTCCTGTGTGGGACTTTGGGGGCTGTAGGCACAGACCTGGGGTGTGGCAGGGCTCGGTGACACTCCCCCTGTTCTCCAGGAGCTCTTCCAGAAGGTGGTGTCCTCTCCGTGTCTGGGCTCCACCTGGGGCAAGAGGAACAAGCCCGGCAATGAGCACCAGACACCCAACGTCCAGGCCACCGTCGACCACGTCAGAAGGGTGGCCAGCTTCGTCATCATCCCCTGCCTCGGGGACCCGAGCAAGACAGCCCAGGACAGGGTGAGGGTGGTGGAGCGCTGGATCCAGGTGGCCCAGGTATGCTGTGGGAGGCCCAGTGGAGCCCCTCTCTGAAGCCTTGGGAACTGCCTCTCCACATTTATCAGCTCCCAGGATTGCAGTGTGTGGTCTAAGCCCCTGCACAGTCCCTAGGACCTTCCTGCCAGGGGCCCGCTGACTTTAACTCCAGGTCCCAGTGAGAGGATGCTCACTTCCTACCTGGCTCCTTCCCTGGGTTGAGCTAAAATCCTGCTCCCTGTGAGTGTTACTCTTTGGGTCCTAAATGTGCCCTTCTGGGACTCCCTGAGCATCTGTCTCATCCAGGAGGGGAGATTTAAATAGAAGGGTACTGAAGCTAGAGCAAGCTGGGCTACAGTGCCCCACCTCACAGCTCATTCTCTTCCCTTCCCCAGGAGTTCGAGATCCTGAAGAACTTCTTCTCGTCCTGCACTGTCAACTCTGCTCTGCAGAAAACCTTCACAAGCCACCTGAAGAACACACGGGGGAAGTTTCCCGGTGGGTAGGCCTCTCTCCATAGGAGGACCAGGGTGGATGGGGGATCTCTTGTATGTCTGCCATTGGCCCCTCAGTCAGCTGGGAACTCCTGGGAGGCAGCAAATGCTGGGGACAGGGCCTGGGCCTCGGCAGGGGGTCTCTAAACCTTCCGGGGTCCTTAATGCACCAGTTCTGCTTTAGGACTCGGCTTCCCTAAGTGTCAGGTACTAAGTTGAGCCAAATTGGAGATTTTCAAGTGTTTATAGCAACAGAACCCCATGCCCAGTTGAAACTCAAAGCAGTCAAAACAGAGCTGTTCTGTAGAACTGGGGAGTGGAGACCCCAGTGACCAACAGGAGAGCCCCCTCCCAGTACCATGAGACCTTAGCGCTCAGAGGAGCCCAGTGAGAACACTCCTTCAGGCAGTTTGAATCTCTTGGGTTTGCAAAGAAAAGGGATTTGCATTCAGACCCCTCACATTATTCCTAAATTTATCCCTCGTTCTTTCCCCTCCCCTGAGAGAGAGCTCTGAAAATCTTAAGGAACTCAATAGTCAAGACAAGTCCTTGAGCAGAGACCTGATGATCAAGGTAGAGTGGAGGCTGGGGGTCTGGAAAGAGAGGAAGGGTGCGGAGGAGGGGCACTGGGCAGGCTGTGGTTTTGATAGTTTCTCCCTTGAACTTTCTCTGAAACATTCCCGTCTATCTCATCCAGATTAACAAGCAGAGGGATCTGTTCTGCCCATGGGCAGGTGGGGTGCCATTTGTGGGCGGGAGGCCCTGGTCATGAGACACAATGGTGTTGGCTGGGCTGTTCCAGGAGGAGTTGCCGAGCTGGCGCCATCAACAGGTCTCTGGCTTCCATGTATGTCCATCCTGCTGGATGTAGCTTCTTCCAGGCTGTTGGGTGGTTGGGGTGGGTTTAGCCCTCAGCCTAAACCTGTCCTCAGGAAGCCAGGACCCTGCTGCTCCTTCTATCTTCACCACATCTCCAAGGGGCTGCATCCTGCCTGCCCCAGGGATGTGCGTGGCAGAGGATTCCTATGGCCCAGGTGGAAAAACAGGCTGCTCATCCTCAGGTGAGAGATGTGTGTGCATTCTGGGACTCCCCACTGGACCCCTAGAGCAGTCACTTCACTTGAATCAACCACAGGAGTCTAACCTGAGTGCCTGGTTGGCAATGACATATGCCCCCAGTGGCTTATGAGAAGCGTCTAGGCAACTGATGGATTCTTAGTGGATCCTGCTGAAAGGACCTTAGGAGCTTCATGTAAACGGGGAATCAAAATGTCCTGTCATCCCCTTCTCTGTTGATCAGAGGTGGCACCTTGGAGGTCCAGTTCTTGAGTGGATAAAGAAAGAGTTCAGGGGCCGTCCCTGTGGCGCAAGCGGTTAAGTGCGCGCACTCCGCTGCGGCGGCTCAGGGTTCGCCGGTTCGGATCCCGGGTGCGCACCGACGCACCGCTTGTCGACCTATGATGTGGCAACGTCCCATATAAAGTGGAGGAAGATGGGCATGGATGTTAGCCCAGGGCCAGTCTTCCTCAGCAAAAAAAGAGGAGGATTGGCAGATGTTAGCACAAGGCTGATCTCCTCACAAAAAAAAAAAAAAGGATTCAGTGCAGGGGAATGTCCTGAGGCGTTCCTTGGGGAGGAGAAGGCTTTGGCTTGGCCTCTGGCCCAGCCTGGGGCCCAGACACTCCACGGGACTGGGGCAGGCAGGAGCCACTCAACCAGACTCCCAAGACACCCCGTCCTCTCCATCCATGACTCAGCCCAGGACCAAGCTTTGAGAGCTCAAGGGACAGGACTCTTGTCAGTGGTGGGGCTGGGGGTTAGGCAAGGATGTTGGAACAGGGCCTCTGACTGAGAGGGGCAAGCGGCCTCTCTTCTGTGGGCCCCTGAGCAACACACTGCCTATGTTTGGGTCTCTGTCTCCTCATCAGGGAAATGGAGGGATGGTGATTGTGTGGTGCAGGCCTCACAGGGTGGTGTTGAGGTAAGAGGGAGGAAAGGAATGTGGGAGCTTTCTGCCTACTCCACCTGGAGGGGTGAGGGCCAGAACAATGATGACAGTCTTGTGACACTGAGTCCTCATGAGAACCTGTGTGGTAGCCGGAGTTCTCACACTTTCCAGATGAGGAAACAGGCTCAAGGAGGCCAGGCCACAAGCCCAAGCTCACACCCAGAGTGAGAGTTGGAGCTGGGCTTGTTCTGGAATCACAAGACCTTGGAGGATGGAATGACATTGGTACCAGTTGACTCAAGTCAGATGTCCAGTGTCGGAGGCCAGTGGTGCTGGAGAGAAATGGGGTGAGGGGAGTATGGCCTCACTGACACTGTCCTCGACCCTGGCAGGAGGGGCCCTCCACGTTTGCTCCCCCAGAGAGCAACCCCCAGAGAGTGCAGGAGAAGCAGCAGCAGCGGCAGGTTAGTGTGCCTGTGGGGGAGGGGCTCTGTGCTCCCAGCTGGAGGCCTGAAATCAAAAGATGAGGGCCCTTCATCTTGGTGCCACAGTGTCTGAATCCCCCAGTAGAAGTGACCAAGAGGAGGGCCTGGAAGAGCTGGTGCAGGATGAGTGTGTTTTGGGGAGGGCAAGGGACTGCACACCCTGTGATTTGCCAGAAGCCGGCCCTGGGAGGTGAGGAGGAGGAGTGTGGTGTTCTTGGGGTGTGAAGGGAGTAGGAATTGACGGGAGGCTGCTGAGGGTCCTAGGCTGCTCCTCGTGGGAACCCTGGGGTGGGCCAGGTGGCTGAGTGTGGGGACTTTTCAGGAGAGGGTCTACATGGGGTCGACTTGAGAGCAAAGGTTCATCCCACCCACACCCCGATGTCACAAGGTGTTGTCCCCTATCTTGGAACTCTGCTCAGTGACCTGCTGATGCTGCACCTGGTGATGGGTGACTATTTCGAGGTGGGTGCACCTGAGGTCTAGGCAGGAAGGACCAGGATTCTGAGCCTTGGGATGCGGGAGCCCCCGAACTGAGCTCTGAGTTCTCAGCACTTGGCACATCTCCTCTCATGAAAGCCTTGCAGCCACCGCTGGCAGCTGGGGCATCAGGCCTATTTTAGCGATGAGTGAACAGAGTTTCTGCCAGAGAAACCCATTCCAGTTACCCAGGCTGGGGAAGCTCAGAGTTGCCTGATGGCAGAGCTGCGTGAGGTTTTATCTGAGCTGGACTCAGCCTGTAACTCCCATGTTGCCCATGAAGGGAGAAAGAAGTCGGCCCCCCCCAAGTCAGGAAGCACATAAGTGCCTGAGCAGTCCCCTCTGCCTGAAGCCTCAGCCTCCAAGTCTGTCATCAGAGAGAGTTGTGCTGCCAGGTCCCTCAGTTACACCCCCATGTCCTCCTCCTCTGGAGCCCAGAGGCAAGCCTAGGTCCAAGTCCTGTTTTCTCTGCATGCCTGGCCCCCTCTGGGGATCTGGCAGTAGTGCAACATGAGAAGGGGTGGGCATAGGGAGCTAGTCAGGCTAGGGGTCTTTGTCTGATGTACTCTGGCTGTCTACCTTCCAGGGGAATGGGATCAACCTTGAGAAGAGTACTGAGGAGCAGCTGTGGCACTCCCTGCAGGGGAGAGGAAGGAGGTGGAAATCAGAGACCTTCTGGGCAGAACAGTCCTTGGCTTCACCCGCTGTATCTTACATTGAGTGGAAGAGTTTGATACCAGAGAAGTGGGAGACCCATCCAATTGGCGGGTGGGTTGAGGGGAGGATGGCATCAAGGAAATCTTCCTGGAGGAGGGGCTGATTATTCCCATTCTGAGAACTGGTAGATCCTGGATGGAACTGGAGGGAAGGATGGTTTCCAGGACTGGTCCCCTGCCCCACTCCTCACCTCCAACAAGACCCCTGCAGCATCCCCCACCCAGGCCCTGTCTGCATCCTCTCCTTCCCTCTGGTCCCAGGAATACCGAGTCATGAGGGAGATCCTGCTGCTCCAGGAGGCTGCAAAGAATTACAAGCTAGAGCCCGAGGGAGCCATTTGGGGCCTCGTTCCAGGACATGGAGTTGCTCAACGAGAATGAGAGGTGAGGCCGGGCAGGAGTTGGGTGAGGGCAGGGGTGGACTCTCCCTGTTGGCCAGTCCAGAGAGCCTGTCTCCATGGTGCCCCACTCATCCCCCGGCCTGATTACATGGTGATCTCTGGGACACCCAGACTCCAGCTGCTGGGCAGGCAGTGGGGGGACCCCTGAGGTGTGGTTCCTGGTAGGCTCACAGGTGCCTCTCTGTCCTGTAGCTACACCTTGTCCTGCCAGCCAGAGCGCTAGACCTAGTTGGCCTGCAGAGTACGCAAGGCCAAGAAGAACCGGCCATCATCAAGGTCAGGGGTGAGTGAGTGTCTGGGCCGGGGTGACTGACTCCTAGGGGTTCAGTAAGGCTTTGGGCTAAGCGTGGCCTTGGGGAGTCGGATAGCTGGCACTGGGATCCCAGCTCCACTATTGACCAGTCCTGTGACTGGGGTGACTCTCTTCAGCTTCCTGAGACTCCGTTTCCCCCTCTGTGAAATAGGTAATACTAAATGATCGCTCACGTGGCAGGGACAAATGGGGTACTGGTGGCTGACAGCACTGAGCACAGGGTCTGGAGCACCCAGTGCAGTGGGGACATGGTGGGGGGCCATGATTCTGAGGGAGGCCACGCAAGATAACCCGACTCTTCTACTCAGCCCCCAGGCCCCAACCCCGAACCCCATACCAGTGGCCGATCACAGCCCCATCCTCAGCAGCGGGGACACAGCTGGGATGCTTGCGATGCACAGGGTCAGCTCCTCCCATTTGATGGGAAGGGGAGCATTGTAAGCTGATTCCTGGGGTCCCCTGAAGCCCAAGAGAGAAGGGATGACCCCATCCCAGCTCCCTGACATCTCTACCTCAGCACCTACTCACCCATTGGGGAGAGACAGTGGTTATTTGTTGTAAATAATAAATGACATATTTGAATATTATATTCAAGTCCTGTTCCCTTTACAGCTTGGGAATTGTGGTGTGGTTCTGTCGCTTTCTGTAGGCATGTGAGTGAGACACAGAATCTCACATTTCTCCTTGAATCAAGAACTCTTCTGGGCCGGCCCCGTGGCTTAGTGTTTAAGTGCGCACGCTCCGCTGCTGCCGGCCTGGGTTCGGATCCCGGGCGCACACCGATGCACCGCTTCTCCGGCCATGCTGAGGCCACGTCCCACATACAGCAACTAGAAGGATATGCAACTATGACATACAACTATCTACTGGGGCTTTGGGGGAAAAAAATAAATAAATAAAATTATAAAAAAAAAAAAGAACTCTTCTGAGTCATCAACTTATTGTATGTTGGAGAAGGGAGAAAGGCCAGCCCCCTTTTTGGCTAGTGACATCACTCCCAATTCCCCCTAACTCCGAGAACAAGTTCATTTCAGTATCATTCAGCCGCTCCAGGGGCGGACACGGTCCCCGGCCCGTTCTCCTGGGATTTAAAGGTTAATGGTACTTTCACAGGCAAAGCAACAACCACTGAAATGTGGATGTCTTTAAAACAGCACTACCCAGGACCAGGTCGTGCCATAGGCAGGGGGTGCCTTTCTACATTCTGGAGGAAGAAGGAATGTTTTCTGCTTCTCCTGTTGAGGTTTCTTTTGACCAAATTTTAGGAACTTGTAGTTTTCTAGTTCAATCTCTGGAATTGCATCAGCTGTAAGTGGGGAAAACAATGTAAAAAGATCAAAACATGCATGTGGAGAGGACAAGGCCCGCAAAGGTGATTTGCAAATGGACTAAAGGCAGACAGGACTTTCCCTCCTGATACCCCTCTAGTGCCTCCATGTTCACCACTGACCTAGAATTGAATCCTGCTGGGGTCCATGTCCAGGACTGTGAAATCTGTTTCCTGCTGTTTTGTATCCAATGGGAAAGATCTGTGACGCAGCTTTAAGTCTACCACTGGGCCTCATTCCATAAACACGACCGACCGCTCTCTGTGAACCAGCATTTCCAGCACAACTGCCTTCCTTATGCCATTCCCTTTAGGGCAGAAATTCCCTAGAAGGCCCCCAGCCTCCTCCCTGGCTTGGTCTGATGGATCCCGGGTGAGCTCTGCTTTACCAGGATAAGGACCATAATCCTGGCCAGTGAGTGACCCCACACTGTCCCTTGCTGTCCAGGTGACATCTGAGGCCGTGTCATTCTGAGGTCCATGGTCTTGGACAGTCCTCCAGTTTACATACTCAGTGTTGATGTTGCCAACTTGTCCAAATGGGGCAATTTGGCCCGAACCATTAAAGTGTGTCACCCTTGGGTGGTTGTGTTTTTTTCCCCTGTCTTGCGCTGTGGTTACATTACAACCACCTGATGGGTTGTGAACCCTGTTTGGAGCTTTGAAAGATGAGGCATGACAGGGGTGTGGGGTGGTCCAGCAGGAAATGCCACGGAACAGATGATCCATGGTCGTGCATGAACACAGACTTAGCAATTAAAATACTGAAATGCTTCCCATCTGGTGGTGAATAGACACTGCTCTGACCTCACACCGAGAACCCACCCCGTGACCAGGAGCTTTCAAGGGGTTACCAAGTGGCATTTTGAAACTCATCCCTTGGAAACACCCTGTAAGACAAGAGCCAGATGAATCGCTTGGCACTTGTGAGTTATCGCCTCCTTTCTGATGGCTGCAAGTGTCACCCAGACACACAGGCTGGACTCTGCCAGGGAAGCCTTCTCAGGACAGGCAGAAGCTGAGGATGAATCCTGGTTCCCGGCATCCCAGGCCCTTCCTGACAGGGCACAGCCACCCAGGAAAGTGGTTTGGTAATGGAAAGACTATGAAGGCAATACTTCCCCTCCAAACAGAAAGAGAAGTACCAATAGTGAAAGCTTGATTCCTCAAATAGTCAATTAAATCTCAACAAGCAGTGAGTTCTTGTCAGATTACTGATGCCGAAAAATGGTCTCTTGATAATAGCATAATCCCCCAGCTGCCATGTCCATCTTCATGAATCAAATTTCCAACACATATGGATCTAAAAAACTGAGGGAAATCTGGTATTTCCTTAGATGCAACTCTGAAGTAGCATGCAAGAAGGAACACAAAAATGGAGACCTAGAAGTAAATATCTAATTTGAGAACATAGACATCGAAGTGCTTTGGAAATAATATTTTGGAATCTATTGGAATATTACACAAAAAGAATAATCCACTTTAAGTAGGTTTTACTGTGACTGTATGGGGAAAAACTGAATCATCCTGTGACGTTGATAACTCGCTGCTGACTTGAAAGTACAAATAAATAAAGTACATAGTAAAGGAAAATGAGAGAACAGCATGAAAAAGGAAGATCTTTCTCTCCTCACCTGCAACTCAACCTCTCACCTCAGAAAGAAACCACTGTCTATATTTTCTATTTCACGCAGCAGAGTTTAATAAAAGAAACGTATTGTTATATTTCAAAGTTTCAAGAGCTCAAAGCACAAAAACATTTGGGATGCTACCAAGAGACCTCACTGAGGTGCCTGCTCCATTTCATCTGCTGTCAAGACGGCCTTCTTGGCCCCTCACTTTCTCTGCCTCACTAGCAAGTCTGTCCGCCATCAGTGCTATCACCAGTCTCTCTCCTGTGCTCTTCACTGCCCTTTCCTCCTTCCTGATACCTTCCTCAGTCGCCAGAAATTGTTGGCAGTGGAGCTGTGGAATGCCCAGATCAGCTCCTGGAATCATCCCTGCCAAATCTGAAGACCGGCAGGAGTGGGCATGGGACCTGGAGTGCAGACCACCTGCGAGCACACCTGGCAGGGATTCACCTGTGTGACTAGGTGCTAGGTTTTGCAACCCTTTGGCAAGCTTGAAAGGAGTTACCAGTTGTCCTGCATTGCTGCAGGCCTGGAGTCCTTGCAGTCTCTCTGGCCAGCAGACCTGGTGGGGCTGGTCCAAGGTGTCCTCCCAGAGACCCTTCATTGCCAGGATGGGATGGAATTCTAGTACCCAGCCTCTTGAATATGTCACTGGACATCCTTATAGGGATGGAGATGTTTAAACCAGGCTTTGGTTTGGACTGGATCCCACAGTTATGCTGCTTCCTCTGTGAAGACGTGGCTATCATCCTTCTTTTCCTCTTACCCTACAAAAGTAAATCATGAAATTGAGACAAATGATAAAGGAAGCCTGCCTTTTTAGGACAATTATCCTGGCTGTTTTGTACTTCCACCCTCCCTCTATCCTCTGGGAATAGATCTGACCTGTGTCCCGGGATGTCATCAGGCAGATTTGCATCAAGAACAGAAAGCTCAAGGTCAAAACTCAAGGCTACTCCAGATCATTTCTCCTCCCCCATCCTGTTAACACCCCCTCCTTGTTTGAGTGTGTTTCTATTCTTTTCTTGTCCTTGTCACTCTCAACCTCATAAGTCCTGGCACTCTCTCTCAGGACAGTCGGTCCCCAGTCCTTTACTAAATCCCAAATCCTACCATTTCTGTGTTTTCTGATTACTCATTTGCTTAATCCATTGACCACTTGGTGTTCATAGAAGTTAAATCAATAGTGATATTATCAACCACCCCCTGTTAACGACTTACTCCCATATCCCAGATGTTCACATAATCCAAATGGTTATGTTCAAAAGTAAATAATTCAGAAAACATATTCACCCACCACAAATTCCTGATCTCTAATATTTTTATTCAAACACTCATACAGTAGATACCTGTGCCTCATGATCAGAAGTAGTGCCAGATCACCGATCCTCACCTTAATTTCCTCCTACACCTATCAATCCTGAATTCCACGGACTATGATCTCAATAATTTCCTTGGAATAATAAAAAATTCCTTACCACTCATTTATGTTGTAAACCTCCAAACCCAGAAGATCCCAATTATCTGCCATGCCGCAGCTACTGCTGGTCTTATAACAAGCTGAAGAAAAAGCATGAAACATGATCTTTTGGTACCACTGTAAATACAAAACCATCTGTATCAACTGGGAAGCATCCATAATGCCTGGAAATCTTGTTCTCTTTTTTCGTGTTGGCTCAATAACAAGACGATAAATCAATTTAAAAAATGGGCAAAGGACCAGAGTAGACTTTTCCTAATGAAGACATACAAGTGGCCAACAGGTGTATGAAAAGGTGTTCAGCATCACTAATCATCAGGGAATGCAAATCAAAACCACAATGAGCTATCACTTCACACCTGTTAAGACTGCGATTATCAAAAAAACTAAAGATGGCAAATGTTTTTGAGAATGTGGAGAAAAGGAACCCTTGTGGGAATGTAAACTAGTAAAACCATTATGGAAAACAGTATGGAGCTTACTCCAAAAATGAAAACTAGCATATGATCCAGCAATCCCACTTCTGGTATATGCCCACAGGATTGAACTCAGGGTCTCAAAGAAATACCTGCACTCTAATGTTCATTGTAGCTAATTCACGATAGCCAAGATATGGAAGTAACCTAAATGTCACTGACGGATGAATGGATAAAGAAATGGAATATTAGTCAACCTTGAAAAAAGAAGGAGTTCCTGCCATTTTTGACAACATGGATGGACCTAGAAGACGTTATGCTAAGTGAAATAAGGCAGACAGACAAAGGCAAATACTCATTTATATGTGGAATCTTAAATAGTCAAACTTATACAAGCAGAGGTTAGAATGGTGGTTGCCAGGGGTTAAGGGGATGGAGAAATGGGGAGCTGATGATCAAAGGATACAGAGTTTCAGTAATCAAGATAAATAAGTTCTGGAGATCTAGGATATGGCATAGTGCTTACAGCTAACGAGACTGTATTGCGTACATCACATTTGCTAATAGTGTAGATACTAAGAGTTCTTACTACACAATAATAGTAATAAAGGAGGTGAGAGAAAACTTTGGGAGGTGATGGATATGTTTGTGGCCTTGATGGTGGTGACAGTCTCAAGGGTGTATACTTATGTCCAAATTCATCAAGTTGTATATGGAAAAGTATGACATCATCATTGATTCTTCTGCACCTTGAAGTACGCCGTGTCCTCATCACAAGAGAAAAAAATTTGTAACTATGTATGGGGACATATGTTAACTGGACTTATTGTGGTGATCATTTCAACATTTATACAAACACTGAATTATTGTGTTGTACCGCTGAAACTAATTTAATGTTGTATGTTAACTTTACCTCAATAAAAAAAAAAAAACAACAGAAAAAACCATTTTAATATTGTAAATGAGTTCAGTGAATCCCTGAAACTGCCTCATTCCCATATGAGAGTTACAGGAAGCAGAGAGGATGAAGTAAGATGGAAGAAAGTTGTACAAAACACTATTCAAATCAAAATCATTTAAGTTGATATCAACTCCTTGTGGCAAAGTTCTGTGAGCACCGATCTTCTTTCACATTTTTCCTGGAAAAGCATACCTTCAGATCCAACCCATAATAGTTTCCTCATTTGCTCTAATAAGAAAATTTTAACTTAATAAATAAAACCAAAAGCAACCCTTATGTATGAATAAAGTCAGTGAACTTTACAGAGAAAAAAGCATATTTGGACAATCTCAATAAAGGTAACAGAAGAACGGAATGATGATGAAGTCTCATTCAAGCTTACCTTTGAAAGCCAGTAAAACCAGGTTATCTTTTCAAGAATGTGTGTAGAGCTGACAACCTTGGAAGATAGAAATAGTGGCCTCCTCTGGAGCAAAAGGCAGGCTTGCTTACTCCCCAGTATAATAAAAATAACACCCTTCCCCAAACCAAAGGTCAGCAGATTTCCTGCCTCTTATTGAAGATTTGAGTTCCTTAAGCTCTGAGTTCTTGCAACCCTCTGCATGTCTCCTGACCCACTGTGTATCATCCTGCAGGAAGTGGGATTTAGTGAACCAGTGCAAATGTTGATACTCTGACCACTGCCATTGCTGTGTCATTAAGTCCTGTGTCTCTGACCCATGGGTCTCGTATCTTTTGCCAGCATCTGTAAGACCATGGTAGCTAACTTATTCGTTTGCAGGTAAGGTAAAATATCAGACCATTGACAGTTCCAGACAAGCCCTTAAAGTAGCTAGTAGTCTTAGGAACAGAGAGCTATCCAGAACAATATGCATGGATGGTCTTCATTGAAGACTTCATACAACCAAAACTTTAATAAGTCTCTCTGACCTCTTTTATTTCTACCTCAATTAGAAGGAGAGGCACCAAGCTTTATAGACCTAGGGCTTGTGCAAGCCACCTGGAGACCTAGTGACCAGAAACTTCCCATGGGGAGCAAAGACAGATGGGCATATTTCCAAAATGGACCCATATGCCTCCCGATCATCCAAAAGACAGTACATTATCTTAATTTATGATGATTTGATTCATTAAAATCTTGTGATGGGCCAAAGATACACTTCTAAGAGGAATGAGGCACATGGCAGTTGTAAGCAGATTAACACATTTGGTGAATATCAAACTCTGAATTAACTTTAGTGTTCTAATCAATCAAAAGGTACAACAAATTTAATTAGGTAGATTAAATGATATTTAATGGTATGCCTGATTATTACTCTGCAGTAATGAACAAGCAGCTCATGTAAATAACTATAATTGGTCTTTAAAATATGATAGTCAGGACTGTTTGAGATAAGCTGGAGAGAAGGAAGGGGAGAAATAGATAAAAGCTAGCTGCTCTGACACCACTCTCAAGACCCCTGGATCTACATGTAACCCAGGAGATCTAGGCAGATGGCTGTGTGCCTAGATCCTCCTGCACTGTGGTTCTCAGGGATGTCACAGGGCTGAAGCAGCTTCCTGAATCTTGTTTACACGTCCACGTGTACAATACCCTTGACCATGGGGATGAACCACCATTCATTCATACCTTACACCCCTCTAATTAAAAATTAGATTTCAGAATCATTGTACCATTACATGATAATTTATTCCTCAAACTTGTAGGATGGCGAGCTAAAAGAAAATCAAATTTCAATGGCTTCTTTTCTTTGAAGGACCAAGATGTTCTTTCACACTTAGAATCTGGATTAGAGGATAAATCCATAAAGTCAATGGAAACAACTTAAGAAATGGACAGAGGGATACTTCATTCATGTATACACAGTAATCACAGAGACTTGAGGATATCAAAGGAAATTCTTTATTAAGAACCAAAGTTATGGATTCCTATCTTGGGTTCATTACTTTGAATTTTTGACCCAAATCATATACATTTATTGGACCATGTTCAATTCTATGATCTTTAGAAGATGCAGCCTACAGCTGAAGAGAAACAGATACAACACCAATATCTTACCCTCTCTGAAGCACAACTGAGAGCCCCTGGAGTCAGATGTTTTCTAGACAAGAAAAAGTCATTCTTCCTCTGAACAGAGAGAGTAGTGGCTATTCAAACATTCAACTTTAAATTGTTAACATGACTTGTTAGATTGTGATGGAGCAAGCCTCATACCTTCTAAGTTTCATGATTTTTCTCCAGAATACTGAGATGGATGACCTTAAAGTCCAGTTTCCCCATAAATGTCTTTATTCAGTGATAAAATTAAATTCCCTATAAAATAATTCCCATAGGGCTGGCTCCGTGGCTTAGTGGTTAAGTGTTCTGCTACTGGTGGCCCGGGTTCAGATCCGGCATGCACTAACACGTCGCTTCTC
The DNA here is from genome assembly GCF_020826845.1 of Diceros bicornis minor. Lineage (NCBI taxonomy): Eukaryota > Metazoa > Chordata > Mammalia > Perissodactyla > Rhinocerotidae > Diceros > Diceros bicornis. The sequence goes on along the minus strand of NC_080763.1, from coordinate 1,280,789 downwards.
CGGCCATGCTGAAGCCACATCCCACATACAGCAACTAGAAGGATGTGCATCTATGACGTACAACTATTTACTGGGGCTTTGGGGGAAAAAAAGGAGAAGGATTGGCAACAGATGTTAACTCAGAGCCAGTCTTTCTCAGCAAAAAGAGGAGGATTGGCATGGATGTTACCTCAGGGCTGATCTTCCTCACACACAAAAAATAATAATAATAATAACAATAATAATTCCCATAAAATTGTTAAAAATATATCATAGTCTCTGACCAAGAGGAAACAAGGAAAATTGAGCAGTTGAATAGCAGTGTAATAAACTCCATGCAAGGATCTTACTGTAGCATTATGTATAATAGTGAAACTGGACATAATCCCATCTCTATCAAAGAAGAGATAAACAGATCATGGTATTCCTGTTCTTTGGAGTACCTCTAAAACTTCTAAAAAACTAAGTTAGAGTGGCGAGCACTGATAAGGAGAGACATCTATGATATATGGTTTGGGAAACAACAAATTGCAAAATGATGTAGTTATGTCATTTATGTTAAAAAAACTTTATGTGTATTTATAAATTCATAGGAAATGCCCAGAAGAATAAGCTGCAAACTCTTAACAATAGTTCCTTCTGAGTAGGGGAGTGAGTTTGCAGGGAAAGGGATGGATGGGGGAGGTTTCACTTTGCTCTACACAGATCTGGGTAATTTCACTTTTTTTACAGTATGTAACTCTTTCATAATTAGAAAAATGAGTAATGTGACCGTTTGGTGCAGGGCAACAACATTATGTTCCCCAGTCTCTGTACTGTATGTTACTGCACAGCACGGACTGTAAGAGAAAGCCCAGAGAAGCAATGAAGACAAAGAAGACATGACACCTGCAAAAAGTCAGTGGAGTATTTCTACATAACAAACCTTCCAGGTGAGTGATGGTCAGTATCTTCCACTGCTCCAGCTCTCCCAAGAAACCTAGAACCTCCCCAGGGTAAGCTGGAGGACCATGCCCGACTAATCCACTCCCTGCATGGGGCCGGTTTGTGCAGGGTGACTGCCATCAAGCAGAAAATGGACTCAGGATGGGGCGTGTGCCTTTGGAGAGGCTGGCAGAGAGGCACAAAGTGGAACACCAGCTAAGTGCACACACCTGAGAGGCGGAGTTCCAGGTGGAGACTCAAAATGTACCAAGAAACTGTGTGAAGTGAAGGAAGCTACTCAACCTCTCTGAGCCTCAGTGTCCCCCCCCTGTAAAATGGGGATCACAGGCCTACTTCACAGAGCTGTTGGGGAAGATACATAAAAGTGTCTGTTAGAATCAGTGTCACATTATTAACAAAGTCGTCTCTGACTTCAGAAAATCGATGAAAAGAATAATGTTGATGACCAAAGATGAGATGCCCAGCTTCGTAAGCAGCCCCAGCAGCATGAGAATGAGAGGAGCTCCGACTAAGCAGGGTTCTTCACAGCTCCACTGGAGAGGATAAACATGGGCTACACCAGGATAAGGGGCTGTTGTACAGTGACTTGTGTAGTGAGAGTGGGTCCCTAAAGACACTGTGAAATAGAGTTACACACAGTGGCTCCTAGGAAACAACTACAAAGCAATCAACACAGCGGATAGGCGTGGGAATGGGGCAAGCAGAGGAGGGTCAGAGCGACAAAATCTGATGGAAGACACTGAACCACGATGAGTTCCCAGCTCTGTCAACAGCTGCTGTGGTTGCGCCAGGAGATCAAACGCCTGAGACTGCTATTGTGGGGACTGCTGGGAGCACAGTGGTCACTGCGGCCATACCCCAACAGCAGTGCATCAGAGCACACACACCCTGAGACTTTCCTCTCCATTAATCCTTGTTTTAAGATGATGAATATTCTCATGTTACAATGTCTCCTTCCAACACTTGTGGACCAGTGTCATCAGAACCCCCTGAAGAGGGCACAGGCCAGAGTAGGATGGAACACTGGGGGCTGGGGGAGCGGCGCTGCACCTGACTACACGGACTATCACCTGGGCCTATTGAACACGAGAGAAGAACCCGAGGATGTGGTCTAACAAGACTTCCCTATCTTACCACATTCAGAGACACTACACACTCTCATTCTTTCTTTACAAAACTGTTAAAGAATTCATGTGTCATTAATTCATAAAGAGGCAAATTCTTGACAAAGTGACAGGGTCCAGTTTCCATGACCAGGTTTTTCAGTTGTTTTGATAATATCCCACATTCAGGAATCAGAAATGTAACCTATTGGGATGTGTAATATAAACAGGGAGTTTTTTTCATGTAGATCAACGCCCAGATTTTTAGGGACGACATAAATCATGAAAGCTGCTAACCATTCCTCCACAGGTTTCAATAAGACATTTAAGTTAATTTACCAATCTCAGGAAAAGAGAATTTGGCAATTCAAGTTTTTTGTTTCTGCATTCAAACATACAGTACAGCTAAGAGAATGAGCAGAAAAAAATTAACAGGAAGGTCTTGCTTGCATTTTATCTTTTGCAAATAAGCAAGATATTTTATGCTCTGTTCCTTTCACAACTCTAATCAATTTTTAAAGAATATGGTACCTCTGACTATCCCTAGGCATGTTTATGTGGGAACCTTGCCAGAATCCAAAGCAGAGATGTTAAAGGTGACGGGTTTCAAATGCTGCCCAAGTGCTGTCTACCTTGAACATCCCTCTCCCAAAGCTGGATGACTAGTCTCTTCCTGAGTGATCAGAGTCGCCATTCGTGTCCCTGAGAGACTGGCCACTCAGGCCTGAGCTGAGATTAGGTGATCAATCTAAAGGGCAAAATGATTAAGCTATTCTCGTCTTAAGGTTGCTGCTTTGGAGGCCACTGCCCTGGAATGCGTTGGTGAAAATGGCCTACTAGATACTTGCCTGGGAATTGGGTTGTTCTCCTCTGCTCTTAGCGGATCCTGGGGAAACCAGTGATTAACCTCACAGATGCCTTAACTTCCACACCTGTGAAAAAGGCAAGAAAGAGCCAGTGTTACCACCCAGCAAAGCTCTTAAGTTGTACTTGCAAGACCAGCCACAAGGGGGAATCTCTCTCAAAAGCTGATGAAAGGATGGCACTTTGGCTGGAGAAGGCAGAGGGCAGCAGGCAAAGTGGAAAGTTTCTGGGATGTCAAACCAGTTCCCATAAGCATTTTAGAGAAGCACCTGGCCCTGGACTTGGTAGGGGGCTGTGGAAAGACCCACAGGCACGCAGGTGGGAGGAGGAATCAAACAACGGAGGAAGGCGGTGTGGAAGAGGCACGAGTCCGACTTCTATTTTGGACAAAACCAGTTGCACGCTGCAGGCCCTTGGCTGCCCATGCAGCCGCCACATCCTCCTAACTCCCTGGTCCCGCTAGTCCCGTCGCATCCCTCTGGGATTCAGTCCACGTGCAGCGGGTGCAGGACCAGAGTCCTGAGTCAAGGGCGGTGTGTCCCTCGGCCAAGCGCACACAGCCCTGTTCCTCCCCCCAGGGTTAGGCACCGCCCCATGCTCACAGCCTCCTGGGATTTGTAGTCCTGCGGTCCTGCAAGCTCCCAGCTGGGAGCGTTTAAGAGACAAAAGCTCCCAGCATACACAGCTAGGGGCCCCAACTCCTACCTTGTCCCCCCGCCCCTGGTCCCCATCCCTCTGCTTCTCCACCCCACTCTCTATTCCGCCTCTTCTCTATACCATGACCACTCTCTATGCCCTGCCCACCCCCCAGAGTATGCGCAGTGTGGTTGGGCTACATCCCTTGAGGCCAGCACTCAGGTAGGGGTGGGGCTCACCAGCCTGGCTATTGCTGAGGATGCTTGCAGCCCTCCTGGAAACTTCCTGGCCAGTATTTGAAGGGTAAATTCTATATCTAAAATGGAAATATTGGGTGCCTGGGATTCTGGAATTTGCCTTTACAAGGCCACCTGTCCTATCATCCCCTCCATCCCTCCAGGTTGCCATGATCCTCCCTCTGGTTCCCGTGGTCAAGGTCGCTGCAGAGATCTTTCCCTTGGACCTCGCCCACCTGAAGGGCCCATACCCATCATAAAAACTCAAAGCCATGCCACTTGCCAAATTGAGGCAAAAATGGAAAGACCCAGGGGGACACCCAAGGATGAGGGCATTAATAGATCCATCTGATGATGTCATGAGTGAACGTGTTCCACTTTAAAACAAAACATTGCTGTTATTCTGAGATATTGAGTTAGGATCTTTGTGCAAATATGAAGGATTTAAAATGTTTATTGATGTATAACATGAGTACAGAAATATATGCAGAAATCATCCATGTAAACCTCAAAGAATTATTACAAAGCGAGCACACTTGTGTGACCAAGAACTAGCACCAGCTTCATTCCAGCGCCAACAATCCATTTCTCCCTCCTTCCTCCCAAAAGGTAAGCGATATCTTACCAGCAAACACTGTATATCGAGTTTGTCTTCTTATACGAGTTTTTTATTGCAGAACAATTTAAACAATATACAAAATAAACAAAATAGCATAGTAGGCCCGTCACCCAGCTTCAACAACTACTAACTGTCAGCCAATTTTGTTTCATCCACATTCCATCTCATTCCCACCTCACTTTATTATTCTTTTAGTCCTTTGTGTGTGGGGGGTGTAAGATGTACGCACACTGAAAGACACAACTCTCAACTGTACAGTTTTGGCAAATAAACATGCCCATATAACCTTCACCCCTTTAAGAATAGAATAGTTCCATCACCCCCAGAAAACTCCTTCCTGTTCCTTCCCAGGCAATTTTTTCTTTCCCCCGAGGCAACCACTGCTCTGGTTTTTTCATCATAGGTTCATCTTGGCTGAAATCATCCCAAGTGTTTTGTTTTCTGTCCAGCTTGCCTCCCTCAACACGAGGTTGATGAGACTCACCCAGCATGTGTGTGTCAGCGTTTGCTCCTTGGCATGGCTGAGGGCGTTCTGCTCTGTGGTTGCCCTACAGTGCGCTCGTCTTGCAGGTCATCTCCTGTGAACATTCTTGTACAAACCCTTTTTTTTGCTTCTTAATTCCTTTATTAGCATTTAAGTGACACACCTTTGCATTTTTTAGTGGTTGGTCCAGATTACAATATGCATCTTTAACATATCACTGCCTACCTAGACTTAATAGTGCACCAGTTTAATCAATGTAAAATATGGAAGCCTTGCTACAGAACAGTTCCATTTACCTATGTCTGTCCATTATGTTATTGTTGTCATAAATTTTACATCTACCCATGTTGTAAATCCCACAATACAATGTTATAATTTTTGCTTTAAATAGTCATAGGTCTTTTAAAGAAATTAAGAGAAAAAATTTAAGTATTTGGAGGGAGATGCTTTGAGGCTCTGCAAATGTACTGTTTCTTCTTTAAGTTTCACCCACAGTTTTTGCATTCTTCAGTCAGTCTTGCTCACAGTAATTATTACTGTGGTGTTCTAGTGGCAATTTTCTATTTCATGCTATCCAGCCACGTTTTTATTTGGAATTCTGTGAGGAAGATTGCCCCCCTACTTCTCCCTTCCTTCTTCCTCTCTTTCTCTCTTTCTCTCATTCTTTTTTTTTTTCTCTTTCTTTCTTCCTTTCTTATTTAATCTATTTCATATCAGTATAGACTCATGGATATTTATTTTGTTCTCTGGGTAATAATCCAATGCTACCATTATTTATTTTGTTGCTCACAATTTTCCAGCTTGAGCCATTGGGAAGTCTTTCAGATTGATTCCTTTTGACACATCTCATCATTTTCTGTGTTTTTTTTAAAGCACTTTCCTACTTTCTGGCATTACAAGGTGTTCCAGGTTCATCTTGTATTTTCCATCTCCAGCCCTAGAATTAGCCACTTCTCCAAGAAAACCTGCTTCTTTTTATTGGAGAATGATATAAATGCAGATCTGGGAGCTAGGTGTGCTCATTGATACTAGAGTGTAACTGCTTCTAGACCCACTCAGCAGAGCTTGGAAATGTATGTATGAATATAAACTCAGGTATACACATCTATCTGTTGATCTATCCATCTATCTATCAATCTAACTATCTATCTGGATAGAGATATTAAAAGAGACATGGATTTATACTGATACTTCCAACTCCAATCCAGCACCACAGATTTTATTCTAGCATTCTCCTTTTGTTTATATGTAACTTCTTTTACCAACAGTGAGAAACTTAACTCCAGTTATCTACAATATATTTACTAATGTGTCAACTAGTTTCAGAATTGCTAATCCATACCCTTATGAGAAACACATTTATCACCTAGTGTACAGTGTTTTTGTCCAGTACTTTAGATTTACAGTATCCCGTCAAAGCACTGTCTTCCAAAGTTACTTAGGTCAGGACCTTTCACCCCCACCCCTTCTGTGTGGTTATGTCAGGTGCTTGTAATACAGTGAGATTCATTTGTTGCTGCATTCCATCTGAGTTCCCCAGCATCCTGATTGATTTTTAAAATTTGCAGAGTAAAATTCACTCTTTGCGGTGTACAGTTCTACGGGTTTTGACAACTTTATGGTCGTGTATCCATCTCTACAGTACCATACAGAGCTGTTTTTTTCACCCCCAAAATTCTCTCATACTGTCTCTTTGTAGTCAACCGCTTCCCCCACTCCATCCCTTGGCAACCACTGATCACTTTCCATCTCTGTAATTCTGCCTTTTCTAGAAAGTCATGTAAATGGAATCATATACCATATAGCCTTTTGCATCTGGCTTCCTTCACTTAGAGAAATGCCTCCAAGATTCATCCATGTTGTTGTGTGAATCAAGAGTTTATCCTTTTTATTGCCAAGTACTATTCTAATGTCCCGATGCACCACAGCTTCTTTCTCGACTCACCTGATGAAGGACACTTAGTTTATTTCCAGCTTTTGGCAATTATGAATAAAATGGCTATAAAGATTCACACAAAGGTTTTTGTTTAAACATTAGTTTTTAATTTGTTTCAGTAAATACCTAGGAGGGGGATATCTGAGTCATATAATAAATGTATGTTTAACTTTATAAGAACCTGCTAAACTGTTTTCCAAATGCAACTATCATGTTGCATTCCTAGTTCTAGTTGCTCCTAGTCCGCACCAGCACTTGGTATTTGCAATTTGATTTTTTATTCTAGCTATCTAATATGTGTGCGGTCTCTTATTGTGGCTTCTGCTTCCTTTATGAAAGTGAGTTCTGCTAAATATAGAATCCTGTGTTGACTTTTGGGTTTTCATTTTGCACTGGAAGGATGTCATTTTGTTATTGATTTGTCTCTTTTGTGTTTGATAATGTATCATCCATCATTCACATTATTTCTCCCTGTATGTAATGTCTTCCCATGTATATATGTAGTTCCTTGACTGCTTTCAAGATTTTCCTTTATCTTTGGATTTTAGCAGCTTGACTATCACGTGCCTAGGTATGGTTTTAATTTGTGCTTTATTTTGTGGGTTTCCTGACTTTCTTGGATCTAAAATTTTAGATTTTCCACCAAATTTTGAAAGTTATGCTATTACTTATTGATTTACCTTTCTGCCTCATTTAATTTTTCTGTCTCTCCCCTCTGCTGGAGACTCAATCATCTCACAGGTTGTAAGGCTCTCTTCATTTTTCTTCAAAATTTTTACATTCTTTTCTTCAGGCTAGATAATTTCTATTGCTCTATCTTCATGTTTCTTCTACTGTTTCTCATCTACCGGTAAACTCAAAAGTATTTTTTTATTTCATCTTCTTATTTGGTACTTTTTTGTAATTTCCATTTCTCTGCTGAGTTTCAACATCTGTTCATTCATTATGAGAATATTTTTCTTTACCACCATGATCATCTTTATAATAGTTACTCTCTTATCCTTGTTTGCTAATTGCAACACCTTGAGGATAGCTTCTACTGCCTGCTTTTGCTCATATATGGATTACATTTTCCTATTTCTTCAAATCTCATGATTTTTCAAAATTGTGTACTGGAAACCATGAATGATAGTTATAGAGACTCTGGATTCTATTGTATTCCTTTGAAGAGTGTTGTTGTTTTTCTAGCAGAGAGTTAACTTGGCTGGACTGAAACTCCAATCCTGTCTCCTTTACAGTGAGCATAGCTGAAATCCTCATTCAGGTCTTTCATCTTCCAACTGTTGTTTACACAAGGCCCTCTGGGGCCTACCGTGCATGTGTGTTGTTCAAAGATCTGCCAATTTGGTGTGTGTTGGGGGGAGACATTCATACATATTTTGAGATTTTCCTCTTTGTGTGTCCCTCCCTTCCAGAATTTCTCCCCTAACTTTCCAGCTACTCTGCCAGCCCCAAAATATGTCCTGTAGCATTACAAGTAAGACTGTAGTTTTTCCCCTGTCTGGGCCATGTACAGATTTTGGAATGCTTTGAGGCAAAAGACTCAAGCTTGCAAATATCTCCTGGTGCAATTCCCATCACTTAAGGGAAGACGCTGTCTCAGTTCTGCTTGCTTTGGAAGAGATTTATACATACACACACATACACATTTATTATATGTATATTACATATAGATAAATGATTCTCTATAAATATATATAATATTTTATGCAGATTTTATCATTGTTATCTGTGAGAGTGTTAGTTCAACAAGCTACTCCACCATTACTGGAAGCCAGACCTTGTCTTTTTTGGATTTTATATAAATTGAATTATAAAATATATTGCCTTTTGAATATAATTTCTTTTATGCCGCATTATGATTGTGATAGTTATCTATGCTATTGCATGTAGCTAGTGTTTGTTTATTTGTTGGAAATAATTAATTTTTTTAAATGGTCATAAAATATGCATAACATAAAATTGACCATTTTAACCATTTTTAAGTGTACAGTTCAGTGACATTCAGTACATTCATATTATTGTGTAGCTATAACCTCCAACCATCCACAGAACTATTTTTACCTTGCAGTGAAACTCTGTGCACATTAAGCAACAACTCCCTGTTGTCTCTCCCTCTTGCCCCTGGGAACCACCATTTTCCTTTCTATTCCTATGAATTTGACTACTCTAAGTACCTTATATGAGTAGAATCATACACTATTTTACTTTTGTGGCTGGCTTTATTTCACTTAGCATAAAGTCTTTAAGGTTGATCCATGCCATAGCATGTGTCAGAATTCCTTCCTTTTTAAGGGTGAATGGTATTCCACTGTGTGTATCCAGCACATTTTTTTTGTCAATTCATCCGTTGATGGACACTTGGCTTGCTTCCAGCTTCTGGCTATTTTGAATAACACTGTTAATGACAGGGGTGTATGTATATGTCTTTTTACCTCTGCATTCAGTTCTTTAGGGTGTATACCCATAAATGGTGTTCTGAGATTCATTTTCTCCCATGTGGGAGGGTTCCCCAGACCTCCAACAAGCAATTCTTGGAATGTCAGCTGGTCGTCAGATAATTCAACTCAATTTGATGCTGTCAACACAGAGATACATCCGATTCCACAGGTTGAGGGCTCAGTCCTATAAGACTGCACACCCACCCAACCTCACTTCAACTTCATATGCTAGTTAGAAGCCCAGGTTGTTTCCTGTACTTCTGACTGACTGGCTGTAAACCAGAGCTTCCCACAACCTCCTCCTTGGGTTTGATTAATTTGCTAGAGTGGCTCACAAAACTCAGAGAAACATTTACTAGATCACCAGTTTATTATACAAGGATATAACTCAAGAACAGCCTGATGGAAGTGGCGCATAGGGAAAGGTATGTGAGAAAGAGCACAGAGCTTTTATGCCATCTCCAGGTGCACCACTCTCCAGTCACTCCTTGTCATTGGCAACCTGGAAGCTCTCTGAACCTCCTTCTATTGGGATTTTTACTGAGGCTCCCTCATGTAGGCATGATCAATTATTAACTCAGTTTCCAGCCCCTCTCCCCTGTCTGGAGGATAAGGAGTAGGGCTAAATATTCCAAGCTTCTAATCAGGGCTTGGTCTGTCTGGTGACCAGCCCCCATCCAGGAGCCATCCAGGAGCCCACCCAGAGTTGCCTCAATAGAACAAAAGATTCTCCTAGTGTTCTTATCACTTAGGAAATTACAAGGGTTTTAGGAGCTCTGTGTCAGGGATGGAGTCAAAGACAAATATTAGAACAAGAGATGCTCCTAGTGCTCTTATCATTTAGGAAATTACAAGGGTTTTAGGAGCTCTGTGCCAGGAACTAGAGGCAGAGACCAATAAATATATTTTCTATTATTTCAGAACCCATAAGTGGAAATGCTAGATGATATGGTAATTCTATTTTTAATTTTTGAAGGAACTACCATACTGTTTTCCACAGTTTTATATTCTCACCATCAGAGCACAAGGGTTCCAATTTCTCAACATTCTTGCCAACATGTTATTTTCTGATTTTGTGATAGTAACTATCCTAATGGGTATGAAGATGTATCTCATTGTGGTTTTATTTTGCATTTTCCTGATTCTTAGTGATGTTGAGCATCTTTTCATGTGTGTACTGGCCATTTTTTATCTTGTTTGGAGAAATGTCTATTCGAGTCCTTTGTGCATGTTTAAATTGGGTGTTTTTTTAGTTGTTGAGTTGTGAGAGTTCTTTATATATTCTAGATATTAAGCCCTTATCCGATATGTGATTTGCAAATATTCTCAACCATTCTGTGGGTGGCCTTTTTACTTTGTTGATAGTATCTTGTGATACAGAAAACTTTTGCATTTTGATGAAGTCCAATTTGTTATTTTTTTGTTGCTTATGTCTTTAGTGTCATATTAAAGAAATCATTGTTGGCAATGGCATTTGGACTCAATGACACACAGCTTTTACCCTGTGTTTTCTTCTAAGGATTTTATAGCTTCAACTCTAACATTTACATCTTTGATCTATTTTGACTTAATTTTTGTATATGGTGTAAGGTAAGCATCCAACCTCATTCTTTTGCATGTGGGTATCCAGTTTTCCCAGCACCATTTGTTGAAAAACTTATCCTTTCTCCAATGAATGGTCTTTGCACCCTTGTCAAAAATCATTTGACTGTATAAGCAAAGGTTTATTTCTGGGCTCTCTATACTATTTCATTAGTATATTGTGTGTATTTATGCCAGTACCACACTGTTTTGATTACTTTGTAGTAAGTTTTGAAATCAGGAAGTATGAGTTCTCTAACTTTGTTCTTCTTCTTCTAGATTGTTTTGGCTATTCAGGGTCCCTTGAGGGTCCATATGCATTTTAGGACATATTTTTATATTTTTGCAAAAAACATCATTGGAACTTTTACCTCTTTGAATAAGTTGAGTCTTAAGTATTTTATTCTTTTTGATGATATTGTAAATAAAAATGTAATGTCTCTAGATTTCTTTTTCAGATTACTTATTATTAATGTATAGAAGAACAACTAATTTTTGCATGTTGATTTTGTGTCCCACTACTCTGCAGAATTTATTAGTTCTAAAAATTTTTTTCTGGAATTTTTAGGGGTTTCAACATATAAGATAATATTTGTAAACAAATATAATATTACTTCTTCCTTTCCAATTTGGATGCTATTTCTTTCTTTTTCTTGCCTAATTGCTTTGTCTAGAACTTCTAATACCATGTTGAATAGAAGTGGTGAATGTGGGCCTTCTTGCCGTGTTCCTGATCTTCGAGGAAAAGTTTTCAGTCTTTCACCCATGAATATGGTGTTCTGTGTGAATTTCTATATACGGCTTTTATTATGTTGAAGTAGCTTCCTTATATCTGAGGGTTTTTAACATGAAAGCATGTTCAGTTTTGTCAAATGCTTTTTCTGCATCCATTAAGATGATCTTTTTATTTTTTCCTTCATTTTGTTAATGTAGTTTATTACATTGATTTATTTTCATATATTGAAACATCCTTGCATTCCAGGAATAAATCCCACCTAAAAATGATGTATAATCCTTTTAATATGCTGCTGAATTTGGTTTGTTACTATTTTATTGAGGATTTTTGTATCAATATTCATCAAAGATATTGTACTTTTCTACAATAGAAATTGTACTTTTCTCTTCTATTGTATTCTATTATAGTTTTCTATTTCTGTAGTTTCAAACACCTGTCATTTTATTTTCTCTTAGTGTCTTTGGCTCTGATATCAGCATACTGCTAACCCCACAGGAGGACTTTAGAAATAGTCTCTCCTCTTCAACTTTTTGAAAGAGTTTGAAAAGAATTGGTGTTATTTAATTTAAAAAAAAGGCTTTGTGCCCAGGAATAAATTCAGCATAAAATAAATACAAATATTTTTTAAAAATGTGAAAAAGTTGTTTTCCTAAAAGAAATTAAAAATGAAGCAAGTACATTACTTACCACTTTACTACTTAAAATTTTTTTAACCTAATAATAGGCATGAAAAAATTGTTAGAATTAAAATGACTCAAGTGTTCATTTTCTTCATTACAAATTTTCTGACAGAAGTATATGATACCATCATGTATGACATCTTTTATCAAAAAATGGTCATTTTTTGTAGTATTTGAGAACATTACGAATTTTCCCAGTAGCCTCTGACAATACTCTGATATGCAAAGTTATCTTTTCAACATATATGTCTTATCATCATCCTTACCAAATTAACAAACTCTGTCAGGTGCTAATTAATTAACTACTTTTCCTATGATTCAGGTTCTCCGCCATTGATTTCCCTAACCATCAGGAAATTCTACAACTTCTGTAAGATTAACAATTTTACCTTACACTGTATTTCTCTCATGTGGTCTAAAACATCCAAAAATCATTGATAAACTGACCCTGCCCAAACTAAAGCATGGTGAATTATAAAAGATGGTCTCTGTTAAGTGGGGAAGGATTTCAGGTTGAACTTAATTTTACAAGTGGTCAGTTTATTACAGTGTATTGTTCTGTTATGTATTTCACTTCTTTTTTTAAAAAAGTGATAGTTGAGGGCACTTAGATAATAAAAAGTTGAGAAAATAAGGAACTGATATACTTTGTAAGCTTCAAATGTTTTCAAGCATAAAATACAATAAGAACTAAAGCCAAGAAATGGCAGAGGAAATAGAGATAAGAGGATGAAATTGCAAAACCGAATCTATACTAATATCTCAATGGCTAGCGTTGTGGTGCCAAGAAGGTGGTGAAGTCAAAGAATTCGTAAAGATGATAATAAATAGACTGCAAAGAAAAAAGACTGAAATTTTTATAGAGAGAATTTTTACAGCGATATTACAGATCGAGAAGAGGGAAGAGAAGTTGGAGTGAGAGACTATCTGCTTGTTAAATTACTCCCACTGTAGAGAACAAAAATCCAATTTGCTGAAATATTTGTTTCCCTCTATGACCCTATCTTTATCTGCAAAATGTCAGCTCTGAATCAATGTCACAATCCAGCTTTTCCATCCCTGGGGAACAGAGCTCATCTGAAACCTCATCTGCCCAGCCTGTGAAATAAGGCCGGCCATCCATTCTCACAGAGGAGCCAACTGGAGGTAGGATTTTTGGTTCTGAATTCAGCTAAACATCTTCAAAGAATTGTATCTGGCCTTCCTCATCCAAAGCTATCAGTGAAGGGCTGGCTGGCTTTCAGAGAAGACCAATTCACAGTCAGCTGTGACATTTTCTGTTGAGCTTTCTAGAGAAGGCTGTGGGGCTTGTCAGTAAGAGTTGATTTCTGTACGGGTTATATTTTTTTATTTTATTCAGAGATTTATAAAGAAATTTATATGGTAAGTATTACTTATTATCAAGAAAAAATGTTGTCTATTCTTTGGTCATTTAAGCAAAATCCTCCTCTCAGGGCCCACCCATGGACAAAGACCAGATTTAATCTCCAAGCGTCTGCCAGGCACACTGTGGTCAGTGGGAAGGACTCAAGTTGGGAGCCTGTTCTCTTGTGTCCTGTGCTGGTACTTAATCTTCCATCTCTTCAGTGTACTACTAGACAGAGGCTCAAAGGACTTGACATTGGAGAAATGTACTTTTCATTGTCTTTAGACTTTTACACTTTTCAAAAAGACTCTCAGCATTTCCAGTAATTGTGCAGCAGTTTACCCAATACTAAGCTTCTCACTATTAAAAATTAAAATAAATAAACTTTGAAAAGGAAAAAAGTGATCTTTGCAATTTTGTACAGAATCTATATAATGGGTGCATCCTTATAAATGGAGGAAAGGTAACAAATTTAACTCTTTTGGTTAGTTAACACAGTATTATATTTTATATATTACCAATTTTGAGATTATTTGTATTTAAAAATACTGCTTCAAACCCCTAAATCATTGTAAGTGGTAGAGTCTGCCATCTGCCTTGGCTGAACAATTATATACAGTGTCAGCCAAAATTCTTCCATTCCTGTATAATCTTATATATGGGTGGTAATGGTGGGTTATTATAGATTGTTTAAACACGTGCGTATCACAAAATACAAGTGGCCATTAAAAATTAAAATATTCACCAAATACAAGGTTATCTGATTCCTAGAAAAAGAAAACAATACTGTAACATTAAGGCTAAAACTGTCAAAAAGGAAGCCAAGATAGACTCAAGTCAAGCTTTTGCTGAAAAGTTATTTGGCTCATCTTTGAAACTTTATCTTGTTTATTATGTAAGCAAGATACTTTCAGAGACTGGAATATGGAAAGTGCTTATTGGTAAGTTAACATTGTGATCATTTATTTTGTAAATGTTAATACGAGAGAAGTAATTCACTTTTGGGCCGGCCCCGTGGCTTAGCAGTTAAGTGCACGCGCTCTGCTGCTGGTGGCCAGGGTTCGGATCCCGGGAGCGCACTGACGCACCGCTTCTCTGGCCATGCTGAGGCTGTGTCCCACATACAGCAACCAGAAGGATGTGCAGCTATGACATACAAATATCTACTGGGGCTTTGAGGGGAAAAAATAAATAAATAAAATCTTAAAAAAAAAAAAGAAGTAATTCACTTCCTACTATATTAGGATTTTCAAGTTCTGCTAAATCTAAGGCCACATTACTGGCAAGTTGGGATACCTCTAGACATCTGAAAAATATGAGTCCTACAGAGAAACATATAAATTCTCTCTTCATCTTGTTCTAAATTCTAAAACATTCTAAGGTTTTGGAACAAACCAATGACATTCCAAATTTACAGTAAGGCTGCATGTGCCGTACATGATCCTATAAGAAGAGAAATCCGAATTTTAAATAGAGGAGATTGTGTACAAAAATAAAGTACATTTTCACGTCTGAAAGGGTATTTCAAGAAAGAAGGGATTCTCAGAACATGTGGTAAATGGTAAATAACTTACCAGGGGCTCTCTAAAGGAAAACATATTGTGGAAAAAAGATCTTAAATGCAGAGAGCTAAAAGATCTTAAATGCTGGAATCCTTATGATGAAACAGACGTTGAACTACTTTTTCTTAAAGTTTAAAATGCATCTTATCTTCCAAACAAATACCACCTCTCTGCCTTGTCGCTTACCTGGGCATGGTGACGTGTTTGAATCATTTTTCTAATTCATTGGCTCTTAAACTTGATGGGCAGCAGAAGCACCTGGAGGCCTTGTTGAAACCCAGATTGCCAGGCCCCACCCCAGAGTTTCCAGTTCAGCAGGTGTGCAGCAGCACCTGAGAATTTGCATTTCTACCCGGTTCCCAGGTTATGCTGATGCTGCTGGTCCAGGGACCCCACTTTGAGAACCACAGCCTAACTTACACCCTATATATGGTTACCAAATCCATTATTTCATCATTTGTCTGCTACTTTTCTTTTATCACATCAGCACCTTAGCTCCGAATCTCCTCATCTAGCATTGGCAATACTTGGAGAGTTTAACAACTGGTCCTCCTTTCTGGCTCAATTCTCCCTCTTCCTCTTGATACTACATTCTCTTGCTAGGTAATTCTTCCTTAAACATCAGTTCATCATAGATCTTCCTTGCTCAAAATCTCATGGCTCTTATGCTGAGCACAAGACATTTTAAATTCTCTACTTGGCTCATAAGGTCTGGAATAGCCTGTAGAATGTGGACAACCTATTCCCTACCCTGCCTACTATAAAGGAGTATGTGAGGATTACATAAGATATGCACAATGATGGTTGTTATGCACAGTGTGACATTCTATAAAGTCACTGTGAACACTGAGTCAGTGAATATGACCCACTGCTCCTACGAGAAATGCAGGGTTAGGTTGCTGCAAGCCTTAGTCACATTTTCTTCAACTGATCAATACGTAGCCTTATTCTCTGTGTGTTTCTCTTTAAAGTCACCTTATTTAAAATATATTGTTGATATATTAACATTGAACTCACACCAACAGCACTGTACCTTATGTCTGAAAGAAGCTTGTCGAACACACATACTTTCTCTGTAAAGGCATGTCACAATCTCTTGCCCTGAGGAACACCAGGCAGCATTGCAGCGCTACACATGGGGGACATATTGAACAGCAAAGTCACCAACACAAGGCACAAAAAGATGAGAAATGAGGCACTAAATAGACTGCAAGAAGGACACTTGTTTACAGCATGGGCTGAAACAAGAGGGCAGAGCGTCACCTTGTTCCCCTCAGCTGGGAACGTGCATGTCGAGTGACTCAAGTTTTTCACCACTTTGTGCATATCTGCAAATGGACATGAAAGCCCGGTGAGTGTTTATTTGGAGGCTGTCAGTACATTTTAGCTAGTGTGCAAGTGTGCAAACACGGAATCCACAAATAATGAGGATCAACTATACTATGAAAGCATCTTTTCAAAACCAGAGTATTGCTTATATATAAGAGCAATAATGATAACATAACAGCTAACATTTTAGTGCCTACTATGCGCCAGGAGCTCTTCTAAGCACTTTACATAAGTTAATGCATTTCAGTCTCACTGAAACCCTATGAGACAGGAGTTCTCAGTAGCCTCATTTTATAGATGAGAAAACTAAATCTCAGAGAGTAAATACTTTGCACAGGTTCCCCAGTTAAAAGTGGAATAACTGGGATTGGTGCCCAGACAAACTGGTCCAAAGCACACAGCCTCAACCACTGTGGTAGGAATGTGAGCGAATTTTCTAGCACGCCCCGAAAAGCCTCTTCTTCTCCAGTCAGTGTGGTCTCTCACATACATATTCAATCATCAAACATTTTCTGAGTGCCCCAAAGGTGTCAGGTACTGTGTTTAGATACTGGAGGGACAAATAGAATGTTGACACAAATAATCCATGACCAATCTATAAATCAAAATTGGGTTGAGTTTATGATGAGCCAACATTTGAGGGCCATATAGCCGGGGAGAGTCCTTTCACTAAGAAATGGAGCACTCCAAAGAAGTGGGGTGTACAGAGTGGTTATATACCATCAAAGAGCATGTTTCACATGTGATTGCAATGTTCCTTTCATAATAGCCGTGACATTGACCTTTCAGCACGTTGATTGATGGACACAGTAGGTATCAGGTCTGCTGTCTCCATGGATGTGGCTGTTGTCTCGAGTTGGGTGGTCACAGGATGAGCACAGCAATCAAATCCTAGCCTAGGGAGAAATGCTTATCCTTAAGGAAATGCCAATGTGGGAGAAGTTGCATTTATCACATCAGCACCTTAGGTCATTGTTTTTGTCTTTGGGACATGTTAATTGCTTAAAGCTGATATACAATGGATGAACAGAGGCTACAGGCCCCTTTTGGGGGGGAAAAAAAAACAAGGTCAAGCCTAATTAGTTTTACACCAAATGGCTTCCTCATATGCTCCAATATATCCTATTGCTTGCCATTTATTTATGAAGAAGAAGGATAGTCTCAGCTTTAAGGAGCTCACTGTCAATGAGACATGAAAAAAACAACAGTTAAGAAAAAGTAGATAAGTACAAGGTCCCCGAGTGGCGACATCAAAAGGGGTCTCTAAATGGAGACCTCCCAGGAAAAGTGTCCAAGAGGAAGGAACATTTGACATGAGTTTAGATTGAGAAATAGGAATTAAGTTGATCAAAAAAGAGGGTAGGAAGACAGAAGAAACACATATAAAAAGACAGATATAAAGGATGCTAAGGATTTCAGAGTATGGGGGTATTTTTAAGGCTGGAAAAAAGCCAACATGTAGGAAACAGTGGGTGATGAGGCTAAAGATGAGGACAGCAAGAGAAAGCCTGCGTGTCCAGCTCAGGAGTCTGAATGTTCTCTCGGATGCTCTGAGCAGTCATTGTAGCAGTCTAAGCAGATATCAGATTTAAGCAAATTTAGATTCTAGAAGGTAACTCTGGAGGTATTGTGGAGGAAAGATTAGAAGAAATTAAGACTGGAAGTAGAGGGACCTGTTGGGAGACTGGGCAGCGATCCAGATAAATAGGCCTTGGTTCAGGCCGGGGGTCTGCAGGTGGAGGAGGCCAGGAGGTGGGAAGCAGTGCTGGGCTCCTGGAGGAGGAAACTGAGCTGCCTCTCAGTCACAGGAAGACTGTGCCTGTCATGGCCTCCCCACCCCCATGCCCAAACGCCATGTTCCTTTCTACGTCTGTACCTTTCCCCTCTTCTTCCATTTGAAATCCTCATTCTTTCTTCCCTCCACCTGCCCAAAAGTGATCCATTTGAGGACTTGATCTAGTCTACCTCTCCTAAGGAGCTGTCCTTAATTACATTTTCTGAATAACATTCCCAATTTTTTTAGGTTCTGTAATACAACATACACTAAATACCTTGGCAGAACCTAATTACATCTTGCAAACAGTTTCATGTATGTGGAGGAGCTTGGAACCTTATAATTCTTTGTATTTTCTTCAATACCTACCACAAATATCTTGCACATATAGGTCAATGGATGTCCAGTAAAGTTCAATAAAGAAGAAGCACCTTTTATAAGCTAAGAACTTTTATGAGCTCAGTTATTCCTTTAGATCAGCTGCTGGAACCATTTGTCTTTCTCCACAGGTCAACAGTGTTGCCCAGCACAAATGAATTTTACACCTTCTCAAACTCAATAGAGCAAAGATGGAACTTCATTCCCCCTGCAAGCCCTACTGCCCCAGAGAAAAGCAAAAACAACGTGTGACATCTAATTCTTTCTTCACATTCTCATGTCAAATTGCAACTGTTTTCCAGATGCTAACTGGTTTTCATTCTTAAAACTGACAGAAAAGATTCTCATTATTTCTTTCTTTCCTTTTTTTTGGGGGGAGGAAGGTCAGCCTTGAGCTAACTTCTGATGTCAATCCTCCTCTTTTTGCTGAGCAATATTGGCCCTGGGCTAACATCTGTGCCCATCTTCTTCTACTGTATATGGGATTCCGCCACACCATGGCTTGACAAGAGGTGCATTGGTGCGCGCCTGGGATCTGAACCTGTGAACCCGGGGCTACCACAGCAGAGTGTGCGCAATTAACTGCTGTGCCACCGAGCCGACCCCTCTGTTTATTTCTAAAGCTGAAATGTCTAAATCGTTCTCCAGGCTAGTTGGAGTTTCCATAAAATGAAAATGTACATTCTAGAAAAATCCTTAACTTTCCAGAATAATCCTTAATATATTATGGTAAACACCTTGGCAAAATGTCACTGATTTTCAATGTCAGTGCCTCCACAAGGGTATCCTTGCATTGTGGTCCCTCCCAACCACCTCTCACTTTGCCCCTCCCCAGGCTCATGGGCTCAAAGTGTTTACTGAGCACTAAGAATGATCAGAGTCTGAGGGAGACTTCAAGGATTGTCTGTTTTCTGACCCCAACCATCTCTCTCCATCTCTCCTTTAACCTCTATTTTTCTTACTCTGGTTTCTACTTTAGTTCTTTACTTGTCTTGTGAATTTTTGTTTTGTGGCTTATAATTACCATGTAAATTCATATTACTTTTTGCCTTAGAGTTTAGAAAGAACTTACATTAAACAAGGTTTTTTTCCCAGCTCTTTGATGTGTCTAATACCTTCCAACGCAATTCAAGTGGCTTCTTGTTCTTATATCTCCATCATTATTCCTTCAGAATTATGTTCACCCCACACTTTTGATCTGACCAATGATGCTTTACTCTTTAAACTTTTCTATGCCAAGACTCCCATGAGGAATCCCTCAAGCACCATCAGCTAGGCAACCCCACATTCCTCACATCTGTTTCTGATACCAGCCCTGATATCTGTTCCCCAGCATTGAACCCACCATATATGGGGTTAAATCAAAAAGCACTCATTCCCCCTTCTCTGCTTCTCTAAGTTATATTCACATGTAGATATGGGTTGTTTTACCCTTTGTGTTCCTGAATTCCACAAGACAAATGGAGGTAATAAATTGTTGAAAGCCCAGGTGTCTACAAACTGAAACTCTGACTAATTACCAGTTCTTGTGGTTTGTTACAGGGAGACTGAGATCTCAAAATTATCAAGAAGCTGAAGCTCCCCAACTCCCGCTTCCTGGCGCCGAATCCACCATTCATCACAGGGACAGACAAACAGAGGACACCTGCAGCTCCCCTAACTCAGCTAAACGCAGGCTGATGGGAGGACGCCGAACTGCAAAGCCGCAGCTCCCCTCCCCCACCTAAAACCTTGTAAACTGTAATCGTTAATTGGCAGCAGTTGCCGTCCACACCCCAAGGCCAAATTTCTGGTGATGAGAGAAGATTGGTTGATGGAGCCCTAGATCTCCCGCTGTAGATAGAGATGACAGCGGCTTGGCGCCAGAAGACTGGGATCACTCCTCCAACAAATAATCAGTCACCAAGGATATATTATTTCCCACAGACTTTCCTTTAAAAGCCTCAACTCCTAATGCCTCAGGAGGACTGTGGATTTTGGGGCATGTGCCCACTACAGCCTCATTTTGCTGGCAAAATTAAACCACTTTTCTTTTCCTCGGTCCCTGGTCATTGCGTTCATTGATTCGGCTACGGTGACAGGGTCCTGGGTTTTTCTGGCTACATTTCCTTGATTTGTTCCTAAATAAAGATGTTTCTGAAACTAATAATAAATTGTACCAACTGGTCATTGTATAAAAATCACTATCACAGATATTTTAAAGAGAACAAATGGAAAAGAATATTAAATTCTTCAGATAACTTTGCAATCAAATGAGGCATTGAGGGGAGCAGGGGGCACTGATTAGACCAGGATCCTAAGAGAAGAATTTTAAGTCAATTTCAAATGAGGTTAAAACTGGAATGAGCAAGTATATTACCAGTTATCTGAAATCATAAGCATTTCTCTGACCTTTGAGAATTTATTTGCATATAAACTGTACCACATGTGGGGTAAGAGTGCTGATATTGTTTAATTTCTTTTTATTATTCAGCACTTGGTAATAGATGTGGCTATTCACAATTAATAAATATAATGTGGAGAGACTCAACTTTCAACTGCCTGATATTATCAATTCTTACATAAAGCTAGAGTTTTAAAGATCAAATTTCATTCTAGTTACCTCTCAACTAGTCCACTTATGTCAGAAAGATGTTGAGTTTTAGGAAAATACTTCAAAACACAAATTTTATATGTAATTTCAAAAGCAAAAAATTAGTTAAAAACTGGGTGGTAACCAGTTTTGCTACCATATATTAATATTTAGCATGGGAGCAAACATTTTTAGAGAATATAATTGATATTTGCCTGTTTGTATATTGTAGAATGTTAAAGGAGTTACAGTTTTAATAGTATTTCAAATACCAGAGAATAAAAAACAGAATTGTGTCAGTTTTATGAAATAGTTTTTTAGACATAGCAGATTTTCAGAGCACATTATTTGAAAATAAAACAATCAGTTAGTGAGGTTTAAGCAATGTGGTTTTATTTTAAACTTGCTCATTCTATAGGAGCATCAATAAAAGCCCTCCAGGAGTAGGTGACCCTCTTTCTTCCTCATGAGCACCAGCTGTATTTTCTTTAAGCATCAAACTCTCTGGCAACACCACAACCCTCAACTCCGTTTAGTTGAGAAAATTCTTTATGAGTCATGTGTTTTTTCTAGGGGTATGGAGCTCCCAGACTTATTAACTACAGAGAGAGTAAGAGTCAGAACACATTCAACAAACTCCATTGTACTCAGGTGAGAGGGCAGGTGACTGAACGCACATCTGAAGAAGAACTTAGAGGATGCTTTCTGACTCTGCTTCGTGCCTCTGACTAAGCTGTCCTAGACATCCCCGTTACGGCCACGGAAAAACACAGGCAGCCTTGATGGACCAGAAATCCTCCTATGGCCATCATTTGTACAGAGTAAACTGGCTTAAGACCTCTCGTTTCCTGCTGCAGTGGTAATTTACAGACATACAGAACTGCCATCTAGTGACTAAGAAGAAAACAGCAAGGTGCTTTACAAGAAAAGTGAAATTGTGAGTTTTTTAAAGAAGAACAGTGAAGCACTAAAGTTGGTAAAGTTGACACAAGGTGGCACACGAAAGTTATAGTGAACCTGAAAAATGTGTAGGTGAACTAATCAGTTGCTCTCTCTGCCTCTAAAACATGTCTTGACATCTGACTCATAAATAATATAGTTTAAATATAGTAGAATAACTTTGGAAATAAACTTCTCATCTCATCTCATCCAATGCTGTTGGCAGGACCTGGTATTAAATAGCCAGACGGTGAGTACCCATGTTGAAGTACCATTTTTATCACGGTGGAGAGAATATGAGGCATAAAACCCAACAGACTGATGTTCAGATCTTCCCTCTTATCCTTGATCAATTTTGTAAACATGGTTTTCTTTATCAGTTAAATATGAATTATAATAGTTACTTTAAAAGATTACTGTAAGAATTGCATGAGATAATACAATAAAGGAACCGGTGCACAGTAGATTGACAGTTAATTCTCCTTCTTTGTCTCTCTTCTATGACACATACACAAATCATCTAAGAAGAGAACCCGCCTATACAATAAACTCATAACAAAGAGTCAATAGCTCCAGAAGTAAGGAACATCATTGTCGAGTGCTTAACCTCAACTGCTTCCAAATACTGTTAACTCTCAATTAGTTTTATGTGTTTTCTGTCTTCCAGACACTTCACTGGCTACAAAGAAAGGAGAAGCTGTGAAATTTAAATTCATCCATTTCACCCTCGAATGGCCAAGCTGTAATATCAGGTGTTTTAAATCACCTAGTTCATCAGGTTTTCTGCTTATTACTGTATATTTTACCACGGTTCATAGCCCGAGAAAAATAGAAAATCATCACAATTTTACACACGTGAATATATATCTTGACTATTACAGCTGGAATCTTAATATATAATAATAAATATAAAATTATATAATTATATATATAAATTATATAAAATATAATAAATAATATAATAATAATAAATTAACATGTTGTACATGTTTTGTCCTTGTTGATAATATAGAATACTTTTGTCCAGATTTTCTTTGGCATTTTCATATATAATGAAGAACTCAGTAATATATGCCCTGGAGATAAGGATTCAGAAAAATCTAACATACTATCCTAGTCATGCCTCAAAAAAAAAAAAAAAAGCTATAAAAATAATGAGAGGATATTTTGAAGGCACTATTATTCTTATTTCCAGCTTTGTTTCCCTTTACCTCTTTTTAATCTTTCTCCATCTTATTCGCTATTTGCTAATCATCTCACAGTAATTAAGTAACCCTCAGCTGAGTCCACCATGCCTCTTCAAGTGCCCCAGCCTGATGTAGGTCTCAGCTTTGACAAAAAGAAGCTGGGAAAACCTGTTTTGTGGCACTATTCTTAAGAGTATCTTTACTCTTACAATAATAGCTATAGTTTTGAGAGGCACCAATGGATTACAAAATGAAGTACTCGACCAATGTTGTATCCTCATTTTCCCTCCAGGGGAGCACAACTTTCATGTGAAATGCAGGGCTGCTGGTTTATTGTTTTTTCCTTTCAAGATATTTTATTACTTGTAAAACATAATAGGGTTAATAGTGATATGTGAGTAACAATATAAACTTACAAACTGGAAAAACCTGCTATTTTAGTGTCATAATTTTATATACTGTAATAAGCAGTAATACTTTCATAATGTAGTATCTTGATTGATCATAAATTTTTTCCTGGATCATTTTTATGCTAATTCATTTATTAGATTCCTAAATTTATACTTTTATGATCTTTATTTTCAATAAATATAATTAAAGGGACATCAGTTGTTCTTGACAAGTGAAAGGTCACAAAACATTTTTGATAATTTTTAAGTTTAAGGAGGATATGTCTGCTTCTTTTTAAAAGAGAAGTCATTTAATATTTGGAAAAGTTTTCAAAAATCATCAAATTCTTTAATTTTACAGAAAGGAATACTACATTCCAGAGAGCCTAAGTACATTTTCACACACTACCCAGAAACAGACCTGGGCCTAGAACTCATGTCTCAGTCGCCTGACTTCTACTGGACCACACTCAAGAGAGCACACCCTCTTCTTACTGGTAATTTCTAATACTAAGTTATTTTCAAAAGCCGAGTTGGGAGAAAGTATAAATAAATTAAACAGATAGTTTTATATAAAAAGTAGCAACTGCTATCCACAATTTCTATCCCATATGAGTGTTTCCTTTCTTGCAGGTTTCCTTTTTTTAATAGTGAGTCCATTTTGGTACAAGAAAAAAAGACATAAAATGTGGCTTCTTTAGTAACAGAAAAAAAAGCTGTGAAAATTAAAAAGACACTAACTAATGTTTCATCTACTAAAGCAACTTAAGAATATTATTTGATTTTAGAAAAGCTCTGAGAGATTTTGTTAAAAATCATATCCTTGTCATTATTAGTCCAACCAAGCACATTTCCACATGACATCTCCTAGAGTGGCCAGTTTTCTGCTGGATCCAGTTGTTGTCAGGTCCAATGTTCTGGCTGGGTAGAGAATGATGCAGCTTCTGAAAAGCATGTGCTCAGTTCCACTTCAAGGTTGATTTCCTCTGCAAAGTCTAAGTGGAAGAAAACATCCCCTTCCACCTGATTGGATTCCCCTGCAGGCTTAGAGAAACAAGGTGGCCTAGCCAGCTGGGCAGACAGGAAGATAAATCAGAGTTTGTCACAATTTTATGACAAATAAGAGAGAAAAGGATTCCACATCCTAACAAGATCTTCTTACTTGTTGAACAACATCTGAACATTTTTTTCGGAGTTTCCAAAATAGCAGATTGAGATTCTATGTTGGAAAGGAAGAAGATAGTCAGTATACTAAAAAATAAATTTTCTCATTTTCTCAATCAGAAAATAGAACTAAATAAAATATATCTTTAGCTATAAGTACCAAAAACATCCAGTTTATCTTCCAGTTATACTTCTGTGTTATGAGAACATGACTGCTTTTCAATATATTTAATATGTACAGTGACTAACACTCATGCAGTTAATTACTTTTGGAATTAGAATAGCCCTATGCCCTTATTGACAGACATCAATCATAATTACTTTTCTCAATTCCTAGTTTCTATTTTGTGCCAGAAAGTACCTGCTGAGACATTCACTTTTTATATTATTCACTTATAGTAAGTCTGTACAATGATAGATGACAACTCAGCCATCTTGAAGGATGGGGTCTCAAATGCCACATCTCACTATTGACAAATCACCTTCTGGTTTGAATGAGAGATGATGAGCACTGTCACCAGAGACATTCGGGAGAAAGGGATTGTGCTCCTTTAGTCTGTCCTTTAGGAGTCTGTGAGACTGCAAATTCTTCATACTGGAAAACCTGAGGGATAACCAAGTCTAGGAATCTTTTTAAAGCTAGGGGACACTTTCTTCTACGTGAAGCTTGCAGCGATGTTTACAAACATAAGAAGAAAAACAAAAAGCCTTCAGGAATCCCCAGTGCTCCATGGATCGGAGTCTGAAAACCACTCGTCTTTTCCATCCTCCACGTTTTACAGATGAGACATAACACAAGCAGTTGGTGGCAACCTGAAGACTAGACTTCATCTCCTGACTGTCACGTCACTCCCACCTCCGACTGCTGTGCAGACTAGACACCTGACAAGATACAGCAGTCACTCCTGGGGATAATTTAGACATTCCCAATTTAGCAACATTTTAGTTGATGTACGTGACAAGGCTATAGAAAAACAAAAGGTATTTACTACCTAAATTGTATAACGTATAGTTAAATGACATTGAAAGTTTTCATTTCACTTACAGCACAATTTTGATGGGCCCAGGGGCCTTCTTTCATCTGCTCACCCTCCCTGACATCTCAAACCTTCTCTGCATTTCTGCTCTTGCTCACTGTGCTCCAGCCACACTGGCTTCTTGCTGCCCACTGACATCCGAGTCACAGTCCCTCCACAGCATCTCTGCAGCCCTGGGACATCTGCATGTCCTCCTGCCCTGTCTCTTCCCTCTGGGCCTTGCTCCAGCCTCCCTGGGCTCTCTAAAGTAGCAACCCACTCATTCCCTAGCTCTCCCCATTGCCTGTCACTTACCTTCTTCATGAAACAGATCATCACATGATAGACTATGTAATTCACTTGTCTGCCTACTTAGCCATTATCTCTCTTACCCAACAAAAACAAACTCTGTGAAGACAGAGATTTTGTAGAAAATTTTTTCCTTAGTGTATCCCAAGCCTGGCATAGAGTAGGTGTTTAAATATTTGTTGAGTAATTGTAGGAGGGAATGAAAGGAGTAATCAGAAGAATGAGCACAGCATGGAAGTAGGTGAAACCATGAAGAGTGGGCATCCTGGGAAGGGAAAGAGGGAGGAAAGATTTTATATCTGGCAACACAGATACCACTGTGCCTTTACTACTTCCTGCATGTCAGCTTGTCGATGTAAATAATCCATAATCAAACTATAAATCAAAATTGGGGTGAGTTTATTATGAGCCAACTTTTGAGGACCGTGGCCCGGGGCCTTCCTTCCCTAAGGAAGGAAGGGCAACAAAGAAGTGGGGTGTACAGAGCAGTTACATACTGTCAAAGAGAAAGTATCACATATGATTGCAATGTCTCTTTTACTATAACAAGATCCGCCCTGCCAGGTTGCCCTGCCAGAATAGATATAGATGGACACAGCGGGGAGCAGGTCTGCTGTCTCGATGGGCTTGGCTGGTGTCAGGTCTGTTGTCTGGAGCTGGGTGGTCACAGGATGACTGCAGCAATCAAATCCTAGATTAGGGAGAAATGCTTATCCTTAAGGCAATGCCAGTGGCGGGGAAGTTGCATCCTTATCTTAAAGGCATTTACTCTTCTCTTTGGGACATGGCAAAGCAGTTACACAATGCAGGCCACAGGCCTTTTTGGAAAAACAAATTCAGGCCGAATTAGCTTTACCCCAAATGGCTTCCTCATATACTCCAATATATCCTATTGCTTGCCATTTATTTATCAAGCTCAAGGTGTGTCTTTCAAACAGAAATGATTAAGAATAACATGAAGTAGTCACTTACCAACAGATGTCACTGTGGCAACAGAATATTAACAAGTGGCCTTCAAATATAACCATTTTCCCAAATACTATATTTCACTGAGTTAATCAAAAAGGGATTCTTCTCTCTTATACTGACAAATCTCCACTCTGAACTTAGCACTAGAGGTAGTCAATTTTGAATAAAGACCTTTAACATCAAAGCCAGCCAATAGATCCTATTAAAGCAAATCCAAACTCTGGAACACTTGTGTTTTCAGTCACATGCAAATCCTCTCAAACTCAAGATAGGGTCCCGGCTTTGTGCAGATTGAGAAAAGCTTCTCTTCCTCTGTTTCTATTCAGATAGTGCAGGGAAGAGCCCAAAGGGTCTCCTGGTGGAACACGAACAGCTCTTTACATTAGAAATGCAGGCAGTGTTTCCTAGAGTCTTTTCTATAGGCCAAGACATGCTGACTTGCCCAGAGGAGCAAACTTCTGGGCTCCAACAGTAAATAAGACTGTGTGCAGTTTACCACACCAATGAACTACAAAGATGTATCAGGAAATATTTTGAACACCCACACCTAAGCTCTCAGTTTCCCTCTGTCTTATTTCATGACTACCTGAACTGAATTCATTCTCCATCCCCATCCCTTTCGTGATAGTTTTTATTTCCCTGAATCAGCATGTTATAACATCTAAGAGAAATTTATCAAAATACTCTCTTCAAAATAGCTAGCTGAAGTATAGGAGTTGTAGAGGGTCAAGATTTTAAGATGAAAGTGATGTACAGAGTAACTGTACTACAAAATAAAAAGAAAATGAATGAGAACAATGAGAGAAGAAGAAAAAAATGATAAGGAGAAAGAATATAAGATAGAGTAAAAGTAAGAAAGAGAGAAAAAAGAAGAAAGAAGGTGTAGGAAAGAGAAAGAGTTAGGGGAAGCATGAGAAATGGCAAAAAGGGGCACGAGCAGAGAGAACACACTGTGGGAAATCAAAATTGACCACCCTGAAATATATCACGTTACTTTGATTATTTTCTCTGGCGGACATTTGACCTTCCCCACTAACTGCCTAAGGGAATTTAACTCTGGGTATGGACAGCCTGGCAGGGTCCTCAATAAGGCCATTCTTTTCAATGTTCTGTTTACCAAATATTTACATTTGTAAAGGTATCTCCCTCCATGTACTGGGAAGGGGGGGTATGGCCTTGTCTCTGGAAACTCTTATCAGTACAGAAGGAGAGGTCTTAAATGTACATACTTTTTTTGTGTGTGTGAGGAAGATCAGCCCTGAGCTAACATCGATGTTAATCCTCCTCTTTTTGCTGAGGAAGACCGGCTCTGAGCTAACATCTATTGTCAATCCTCCTCCTTTTTTCCCCCAAAGCCTCAGTAGATAGTTATATGTCATAGTTGCACATCCTTCTAGTTGCTGTATGTGGGACGCGGCCGCAGCATGGCTGGACAAGTGGTGCATCGGTGCGCACCTGGGTTCTGAACCTGGGCCGCCAGTAGCGAAGTGCATGCACTTAACCGCTAAGCCACGGGGCCGGCCTTATATACTCTTGATTACTGTGATTTCTGTCTCTCTAACCACATTCTCTATAGGCAGCCCTGTAAAGAATTTTCTGACAAATATTTACATTGCCCTTTCCTTGTGAATTGCATTCTTCCCCTCTGAAATCCGAAAACACTACCTACACCAACATCCTCCTTTGTCTTTAGCTGAAGATGGTATTTAAGATGAGAATCGCTGCCATTGTGTTGAGAAACTCAGTTTCCCTGGTTTCTCCCATGTATACGTGTTATTATACTTGGTATTATTCTCTCCTGCTAACCTGTCTTTTAATTATTTGGCCAGCCCGAAGAACCTTAAGGAAAAGGGAAGAGGGGGCTCCTCCCTCTTCCCCGACAACACCATGCTCAGAGCAAATGACAACTCAACTGGCTTCTGAACAGGGCTCAGGTCTAGAGTCCCTGGGCTGCATTTGAGAACTCCACTCAGTTCTAACATCTTGAGAATGACCACGCTTCATCCAAGCTCTGATGGCACTGCTTATCAGTGCTCTCCTCTCCCAGTACCTGCTGGAGCTTTAGGAACTGCCTCTCTCATCTCTGGGACTGACAGAGTCCCCATTAAATATTCATCAACTGGGATGGTTGCTTTGAAAGAGTAACTCAGAGAGAGCTCTCTCAAGGGTACATTTAAACCTGCCAAATCCTTCACTCACCCTTCTGAAGAATTAAGAAACTAAGCAGTTTTTTTTTTTTAATTACTGTGAAGCAAAGTAGGAGAAAACTTTCCTGGCAAAACTTTAAATGTTCCATTTTTTTTGAAGTTACATCACAAAATTCTGAGCATAATCTAAAATTCTGGGCTCCCCACAGTTCTAAATATGTTTCAGAAATGATCTCTGTATCATCACAAAGTAAGCCTATGCCTTAAAAAACAAAATAAACTTGGATGAGTTTTATCTTGTAGAGAGAGGGCAGCAAGAGAAAGACTAGGATGTGCCTCTCTGCTATGAAGGAAAATAAATAAAATCACACCAAAATATACAAAATACACCTCTAAAACTGAATGAAGCTGTCTCTAAAGAGTTTTACATTTTAAGTAAAAATGCACCTATATGAAATTATACATCAGGTTGACTAAAGTCTAGTCAACTTAATAGAAGAAGAATTCATTAAATTTCATTTAAATAACATGATTTATGATTAACTACATAATAAATGGTAGATATTTTAATTCTGGTATACCATGTCCTCCACCAATGAAGGTGGGGTTGAACCTGTAATTTTCCTGAAAGGGCCCAACCGTATGTTCTGCCTATTTGATCATTTAATAGCATGGATCTGCTCCTCATTGCCAACAAAGGATGTCTACACTCAGGCTTTAGCTTGCATATGTAAGGGGAAATGTGGGCTGAGTTTACAAAAAGAAAAATTGAAGATGGAGCATTATCTTTAGGAGACATGGTCATTCTGTTCAAGAACATTTTCTCCCTTCAAGTGAGAAGCTGAGAGAGGGAATGCTGTCAGCCTCTTCCTTGGCCCCTTATAGAATTCTGCATTGCCTCAACCGAACGTGTCCTAAAGTGTTTGAACTAAACTTGAAAATGAGCTGATGACACTGTATTTGCATTACGTCACACAGAATCTCTTTCATTAGGCACCATTCAAAACACTTTTTTGGGACATTAGAGGCCAGAAAAGTTTTGCTTCTCTGAGAGACTGTTGCTTTTAATCTCATGGACATGAGATGATAGAGAATTGTTCCCATTTCCCTTTCTACTTTAAACCTGAGGGATACATTTCCAACTACTTTTAAAAACTGCAGGTCCTCGGGCCAGCCCCATGGCTTAGTGGTTAAGTGCCCAAGCTCTGCTACTGTCAGCCTGGGTTCGGATCCCAGGCACGCACCGACGAACTGCTTCTCTGGCCAAGCTGAGGCTGCATCCCACATAAAGCAACTAGAAAGATGTGCAACTATGACATACAACTATCTGCTGGGGCTTTGGCGGAAAAAAAGGAAGAGGATTGGTGACGGATGTTAGCTCAGGGCCGGTCTTCCTCAGCAAAAAAAGGAGGAGAGGTATGGATTTTAGCTCAGTGTTGATCTTCCTCACACACACACACACACAAAAAAAATTAAAACATTAAAAAAAAAACTGCAGGTCCTTCTGAAACACATTTCAGTGCACTGGCTTATTTCAGCTTCATTTCATTGTTCCATCCTAAATTCCTTTAGGTTTGATCTATTTTCCATTGTAATCCTTTTGTATACCTAGATATTTAAAAGCTGCTCAAATCTATATTGGAGAAAAGTTGGATTACAATTCTTTCAGCCAGCATGTAAACACAATTTTTAGGGTTTCTACACAAAAAGTTTCTGCCATGTTTCTACCAGCTCTCCTTCCATATATTTTCCTCCAGGATTTCCTGTGACAAAATAGCCTTTCTAAAAGCCAGTCCTCTGTTCACTCTCTTGGCCAGTCACATGTTCATAGAAAGATAAAGCACTGGATTTTTCAAAGATGCAACAAGAATGATCAAGTCCTGAGTCACACCTAGATATCCTGCTCCTGTTCTCCATGAATTTTAAAACTGAAGTTAATTATCTCTTTCATTTTATCTAAATCTATTGAGTAACCTTGGCACTGAGCCCCTAAACTTGTCCACAGCCTGCTTCAGCAGACACAAAACTCTCTCTCAAATGCTTGCATTCGTGTGCTGGGTAGGTATTTTATTTATTTAGATCTTATTCCACAAAAGATCTTCATTGATTCACTCAAATACTTAAGTATATACTATGTGCCCAAAGGTCTTGAAATGTTGGGGGTCTGCAAGGAAGACAGATATGTATAAACAGATAAATTACATTACAGAAATAATTTGAACTAAAGAGATATGTATAAAATGCAAGGGGACTCTAGGAAAAAGAACCACCAGGGGTTGAACCACAACCAAGATATACAGCTAAGTACTGGGGATTTGAGGGAAAAAAAAACCGCCATGGGGGGTGGACAGGGTTTGTACCATATAAGTAAAGGAAAACAAAGAGCGAGAAGATAAAGACAAAAGAAGATAAATGCAAAGGTTTTCTTCTTCTTAATGTTTCTGCCACCAACTTTAGGAACACACTGCTTGTTGGTGTCCTTTCTAGCCAGTCTCATCCTTCAGCCAGCTCCTATAGACTTCAAAAATTCCATTGTAACAAGCTGGGCTCCTCCATGGAGACAATGCCAACTATGTAGAGAGCCAGGAGGGGAGAAAAAGATTCACAGGAATCTGCAGCCCTTCTGCCACTCACTGGTGGGGAGGGGCACTGAGGCTTCACTTTGGCCTCTGTCTCCAAGTTCACATAAAGGAGGGTCAGTTCCTTCCTTGATATATGAAGGTGGAGAGAAACCTCTCTCACAGACGGGATTATGAAAAAATTAAAGTGAGAACCATGAAAAAGGCAGAGGAGGTAGCACCATGAATCTGAAGTAACTGGACATGTGAATTAATAAGCAATATAAAGAGCTGAAGAGAAAAACGAAGGCAAAAAACAAGTTCTCAATTTTCTGAGATGGAAATGCAATTCTTTCTTCTTCAAAAAGAGAAAGATTATTGAACCTTTTCCTTTAAAATAAAATTGAAATGGGCCACATGTTGCAAAGAATGGTTTTAACCATGATGTCACTACACAGTAATGTGTAGCAATCAGTTCTTAAGTGCACTGCAAATAGTTCCTTACTTAACAATTATGTTATCAAAGTTTGCAATTAATATATATATATTTTAGTAAATATTAGACTGTGTGCAAATTTGTCACTATATTATTGACAATGTCACTGTTACAACTGAAAGCCTGACTAAGAGGGAGAAGATAGTGTGATCCCAGATTGCTCGATTCACAGCAAGAAAATTTATGTGCCATCAGGTCATTTGGACAAAAGAATGCTATATGGCTGTTGGGTTTATAACAGATCCATTAGAGAAAAACAAGTCACTACAGTAAATTATTTTCTACTTACTTCCATCACCCTCTCCAGGAACACATATTTTAAAATGAGACTCTTTATTATATTAAAAATGACCAGCTCTGGCACTTTGAAAACTACATCAAATAATGAAGAAAAACTAGGTTACAAACATCCTGGTATTAATTCCAACTACCATCTTTTACCAAACTAAATCTCGAATTATCACTAATTAACTTGCAATCTAGTGCTATTCCAATATACAAAATCAACAACATTAATTTAATACAAATTAAAATGTTTCAGAACTTTTTAAAAATTTCTCTAAAATTTTAGAGGATAATATAAATATATCTCTTGGAAAAGTTGAGAAAGATAGAGACACCAGGAAAGGAAAAGGTGAAAATATTACCCTAATCAAAGATGTAAAACACAAGATATGAACAATTGTTAAATAATTCTCTATGAAATTCTTCAATTCTACTATCTCTACACCTGGCTATTTCCTATCAATAATTTGATACATAAACAAATAGAATAGTGTATTTAATGGGATCAATTCTTTTAGTTGTGTGCTTTTCCTTTTAAAACTACTTATGCTTTTATGTGCTTGTTTTATTTTCAGGTGGTGTCACATTAGAACACACTCATCTCTGAAGATTTTTGCATTAAGGAACACTACTTTGGTCCTTGATCAACTGTAATCTGTGTTATGATAAACTCAGAGTCCTACATGTAACGATTCCTACATCCTATCTTCTGTACGTTGTTCATGTGAGGGAGTATAATCCACCAGGTAAACAGTAATAAGTGTTTCAAAAGCATCGGATATTAAAAGAACATGCAGGGTTGGGTGTGGGCCCCCAATTCAGCACCTTAGTGCAAAGAAGAAAGGAATAAATGTATCCCTACAAGGACTGGGATAAAAACAGGAGATTAAGAGCACGAGGCACCAACTGCAGGCCTTTAAGCAGGGACCAGGAAGAAAACTGTTGACACTGTGGATAATGGTTGGTTTTACAGGCAACTGACGAGGATGATAAGGACGTGAAATAATGATAATTATGATAATAGCATCAAACAGTTCTTCTGAGCCAGGGACTACACTCTGAATGTTAATTCTGCGCTTGAACATACATTAACGCACATAACACTCAAAATATCCAGATGTAGTAGATGTTTTTCTTCTCACAATTTATAGATGAAGAGACTGGGTACACAGGCTAGGAAACTCACCCAGGTTACAAATGGCAGAGCCCAAGCCCAATGTTCTTATGTTAGGCTCTTTTACTACAAGTCCAAGTTAAGTCTCTAATGACTACCTACACTCGCAACTGCCAAGACCGTCGTGCTCCCTCGATGAAGGTAGGCATGGGTGGGGCAGGGACCCAGGTGTGGGAGACTGCCAGATCTCATGTCTGGCACACAGGTTGCCAGACTGCTTCCACCTGTGACGGGGCCCAGCACACGCCCCAGAAAACTTGGCGGCAGGCCCCAGGGCTCTTTGCTCCGGAACTTGTCCCCTTGAAAGGGGCCTGGCAAATGTGGCTGGTTCGGCTGGTTCGGCTGGTTGGCCAGCCTCCTTTGGACAAAGCAGGCGAGCCAAGCCAGCGTTGCAGTCTGCCCTGGGTGTGGCACCTGGGCCCTCAGACACAGGGTCTCACAGGTGCCCTCCATCGTGCATTTCTCCCTGGAGCTGTGGCCTGGGCACTAGGAAGGCCAGGCCTTGCCAACTCAAGAGAAGAGACTAGGACCTGTCGCTGGAAGGGATTCCCCAGCATGGACCTGGCTCCCTAGTCCTGTAGCCTGCTGGGGCCACACTCACTGCTTTGCTGTATGCCTGTCTCAGCCCTTCTGACTCCACAGAGCCTTTCCTCTATCTGGTTGGAGTCAAAAAGTGCGTGCGTGGGGTGAGGCCATGGTTCTGTCTTTCCAGGAAGAAATGAGGCCTGGGTCGATGCAGCTGGCCAAGGCAGAACCTTGACCTCGCACCCCAGTCCACCTTTGGCCATCAGGGCCAGACCACCGCTTCCAAAGAAGGGAAGCAGCCTGCGAGCTGAGTGGAAGTGGGGGATGGGAGAGAGACAACACCTGAAGCCAAGTCAAGAATGGCTGTGCACCTTCTTCACCTGCACCTGGCAGGCATGAGGGAATGCCCAAGCTGGTCAGAGTCTCGCAGATGGGGGGAGCCTTCACTAAGGACCCCCAAGGCCCACCATAGGCCCCAGTGGCCACGCATGCACCCTTGGCCTGACAGGTTGAACCCAAGCACACAGGGCCCCAGGAGGGGCCAGAGAAAGAAAGGCCCATGGGAGAGGTAGGCAAGGTGCGCAGGGCATGCCCCCCTCCTCTTGTCAGGTCCCTGAGACAGACAGAGAGAGAGAGACACAGAGAGAGAGAAACACAGAGAGAGAGAGATAGAGAGAGAGAAATCCCAGACCATTAGTCTCTGCCGCCACCGCTGGTGACATCTCATATACCATACCACTTCCCCCACCACCCCCACGCCCTCACCCATTCCAACCCCACCACAGAGAGGCCGGTTCCTGATTCTCTCCATTCTGGCCCTTCTGGACCTGACCCCAGTGCTGGGCAAAGGGTTCAGAGAAACATTTACATGTCACTCTCCATGGGAATTGTCTTCTTCCCCTCTCAAATCCCAAAACCTAACCCCCAACATCCTCCTTTGTCTTTAGTGGAAAATAGGATTCAACAGGACAATCTCTGCTACTGTGCTGAGAGATTCAGTTTCCTGGGATTCTCCCATGTACACAAGTTCTTAAGCTTGGTACTATTTTCTCCAGCTAACCTGACTTGTTAATGATTTGGCCAGTCATAAGAACCTTAAGGGAAAGTGCGGAGGGGGATTCTCTCTCTGCTCCCGACAGCTCTGAGCTGGCTTGGTCCCTGAGACCTGGCCAGGGGTAGCCCATCCCCAGGCGCCCTCTCCTGGGGCATCCCAGGAAATGCTCAGCACCAGCCCCACCACATTCGCCACTGCCAAGTCCGTCTTCCTCCCTTGGGAGGCCTGGGCAGGAATGGAACTCGGGTGTGGTAGGGCGCCAGATCTCAGGTCTGGCACACCGGTTGCCAGGCTGCTTCTTCCTCTGACGGGGCCCAGAACAAGCCCCAGAAAACTTGGCGGCAGGCCCCAGGGCTCTTTGCTCCAGAACTTGTCCCCTTGAAAGGGGCCTGGCACACGTGGCTGGTTCAGCTTGTTGGCCAGACTCCTTTGGACAAAGCAGACGAGCCGAGACAGCCTTGCAGTCTGCCCTGGGTATGGCACCTGGGCCCTCAGGCACAGGGATTCATGTGTGCCCTCCATCATGGATTTCTCCCCAGAGCCGTGGCCTGGGCATTAAGAAGGCCAGGCCTTGCTGACTCCAGAGAAGAGGCTGGGACCTGTCATCAGAAGGGCTTGTCTAGTGTGGCCCCGGCTCCCTAGGCCTGTAGCCTGCTGGGGCCACACTCACTGCTTTGTCCTATGCCTGTCTCGGCCTTTCTGACTCCACAGAGCATTTCCTCCACCTGGTTGGAGTTGAAAAGTTCAGGCGTGGGGTGAGGCTGTGGTTCTGTCTTTCCAGGAAGAAATGAGGCCCGGGACGAAGCAGCTGGCTGAGGCAAAACCTTGGCCTGGCACCCCAGTCTGCCTTTGGCCACCAGAGCCAGACCACTGCTTCCAAAGAAGGGAAGCACCCTGCGAGCTGAGTGGAAGCGGAGGATGGGAAGGAGACAACACCTGAAGCCAAGTCAAGAACGTTGGTGCACCTTATTCACCTGTACCTGGTGGGCGCAAGAGAGCACCCCAGTCTGTCAGAGCCTGGAGGGCAGGCGGCGCCTTGACTGAGGACCCCCGATGCCTGCCCTAGGCCCCGGCAGCCATATTTGCGCCCTTGGCCTGACAGTTTGAACCCAAGCCTGCAGGGCTCCCGGAGCAGCCAGAGAAAGAAAGGCTCATGGGAGAGGTAGGCGAGGTGGGCAGGACATGCCAACCTCCTCTCCTTAGGTGCCCGAGAGAGAGACAGAGAGACAGACAGACAGAGAGACAGAGAGATCCCTCATCTCTGAGTCGCTGTCACCATGGCTGGTACCAACTCAGATGCCATCCCACTTCCACCCACCACCACTGCTGTCTTGGGCCAGCCCCACCACAGAGAGGCCAGTTCCTGGTCACCTCCATGCTGTCCCTTCTGGACCTGAACCCAGTGCAGGGGAAATGGTTCAGACAATTGTTTACATGTCCCACTCCATGATAATTATCTTCTGCCTCTCTCTAATCCCAAAACCCCATCCCCAAAATCCTCCTTTGTTTTTGGGTGAAGATAGGATATAAGAGGAGAATCTCTGCCATTGTGTTTAGAGACTCAGTTTCCCTGGTTTCCCCCATGTACACACGTGCTTAAGCTTGGTATTATTTTCTCCAGATAATCTGATTTGTTAAGCATTTGGCCTGCCATAAGAACCTAAAGGGAAGGGGCAGAGGGTGATTCTCTCTCTGCCCCTGACAGCCCTGAGCTGGGTCAGTCCCGCAGTCCTGGCCAGGGGCAGGCCATCCCCTGGGCCCCTCTCCCGGAGCATCCCAGGAAAGTCTTACTGCCAGTCCTACCTCACTCACCACTGCCAAGACCATCGTCCTCCCTCGAGAGGTCTGGGTTGGACAGGGATGCAGGTGTGGGAGACCAGATCTCAGGTCTGCCACACTGGTTGCCAGGCTGCTTCCTGCTCTGATGGGGCCCAGCACACATCCAAGGAATCTTGGTGCCAGGCCCCAGAGCATTTTCCTCCAGAACTTGTCCACTCAAAAGGGGCATGGACCAGGTGGCTGCTTTGGCTGGTTGGTCAGCCTCCTTTGGAGAAAGCAGGCAAGCCGAGCCAGCCTTGCTGTCGCCATGGGCACTGCACCTGCACCCTCAGGCAGAGGACCTTACACATGCCCTCCATCATGGATTTCTCCTCAGAGCCATAACCTGGGCACTAGGAAGGCCAGGCCTTCCCAACTCCAGAGAAGAGGCTGGGACCTGATGCTGGAAGGGTGTGCCCAGTGTGGGCTCGGGTCCCTAGGCCTGAGGCCTGCTTGGGCCACACTCATTACATTGCCATATGCCTGTCTCAGCCCTTCGGACTCCACAGAGCCTTTCCTCCACCTGGTTGGAGTCAAAAAGTGCAGGCCTGGGGTGACGCTATGGTTCTGTCTTTCCAGGATGAAATGAGGCCTGGCACAAAACAGCTGGCTGAAACAGAGCCTTGACCTCCCACCCCAGTCTGCCTTTGGCCACCAGGGGCAGACCACCGCTTCCAAAGAAGGGAAGCAGCCAGCCAGTTGAGTGGAAGTGGGGGAATGGAGGGAGACAACAGCTGAAGCCAAGTAAAGAAGGGCGGCATTCCTTCTTCACCTGAATCTGGCAGGCAAGAAAGAGAGCCCCACCCGGTCAGAGCCTGGCAGTCGGCGGGGCCTCAACTGAGGACTCTTGAGGCCCGCCACAGGTCCCGGTGGCTGCGCATGTACCCTTGGTCTGATGGGTGGAATCCAAGCCCGCAGGGCTCCTGGAGTGGCCTGAGAAAGAAGGGCCCAGGGGAGAGGTAAGTGAGGTGGGCAGGGCATGCCAACCTCCTCTCCTCAGGTCCCTGAGAGAGAAAAAGAGAGAGAGACAGAAAGACAGAGAGAGAGAGAGAGAGAGAGATCCCTGATCTCTGAGTCTCTGTCGCCACTGCTGGTGCCAACACACACGCCATCCCAATTCCACCCACCACCCTCACGACCGCCTCGGGGTGAGCCTCACCTGGGCACGGCAACTGCACAGCCACTTCTTCCTTCCAATTAGTAAGGATCAAGTAGTAACTGAACAACATTTGGAACGGGTTCCCAGTTAGGGACTTCAGAGGGAATCACACGTTCCTTTGAGAAGGCACATTCTCATTCCAAGTTCCAAGTCGCTGTCTAGCAACAAGTTTGTATAGGATGGGCAATCATACCAGTGGTGATCTAAACTTGGTATGACACCCATTCCTGGAAATAACTTTGTGCCTGATCTCTCCCCGTTACATCTCGTAAGGATCACACAGTGAAACCAGGTTTACAACATGATGCCATATATGGCACATGAGAAGGATTCTCACATGCCTTTCAGAAGGCAGTGTTCTGATCCTGGCTTGTCAGTGCTGATCAGGGAAGAGGTTTGTATAGGACTGGAAATCCAAAGTGGACCTGAGGCAAACCAGGTCTAGCACACAATCCTGGAAATAACTTCATTCCCCATCTACCTTCCTTCCAGCTAGTATCTCATAATACCTAAACAAATTTTGGTACAGATTCACGTTTTGGGCCTTCACAAAGAATCTCACGTTCCTTTGAGAAGGCAGTATCTGATTCCAAGTTCCAAGTCGCTGTCTAGCAACAAGTTTGCATAGGACTGGCAATCATACCTAGAGCTTAGCTGAACTGGGTATGATGCCCACTCCAGAAAATAACTTTGTACCAGATCCCTCTCCCTTCCATCTCGCAAAGATCATACACTGAAACCAGGTTTAGAACATGATGGCATTTACAGCCCTTGAGAAGGATTTTCACATGACTTTCAGAAGGCAGAGTTCTGAATCAGGCTTGTCAGGTCACGTCTGGGAACAGGTTTGTATAGGACGGGAAATCTAGAGTAGACATAAGCCAAAACATGTCTAGCACTCATTTCTGGAAATAACTTGATGCCCCATCTCACTTCCTTCAATCTAGTAAGGATCACATAGTACCTAAACAAGATTTGGCTCAGAATGCTCTTTGGGGCCTTGAGAAGGATTTGCACGTTCCTTTGAGGAGGCACATTCTGATTCCAAGTTGCAAGTCGCTGTCTAGCAACAAGTTTGTATAGGACTGCAAAACATAGCTAGAGCTGAGTTAAACTGGGTATGACACCCTTTCCTGAAAATGATTTTGTGCCTGATCACTCTCCCTTCCATCTCATAAGGATCACATACCTAAACGAAGTTTAGAACATGAAGCCATTTACGGCCCTTGAGAAGGATTCTCACATGTCTTTCAGAAGACAATGTTCTGATACCGGCTTCTCAGGGCAGCTCTGGCAACAGGTTTGTAGAGGACTGACAATCCAGAGTGGAGCTGAGCCAAACCATGTATAGCACCCATTCCTGGAAATAAATTCATGCCGCATCTCCCTTAGTGCAAGTTAATAAGGCTCACATAATACTTAAACAAGTTTGGCACAGACTACCATTTTGGGACTTCAGAAATAATTACACATTTCTTTGAGTTGGCACTTTCTTTCTTCAAGTTCCAAGTCGCTGTCTGGCAAAATGTTTGTATAGGACTGGCAGTAATACCTTGAGCTGAGCGAAACTGGGTGTGACATCCATTCCTAAAAATTGCTTTGTGCCTGAACTCTCTCCCTTCCATCTTGTAATGATCAGACACGTAAACCAGGTTAAGAAAAAGATGCCATTTTTGGTCCTTGAGAAAGAATCTCAAATGCCTTTCAGAAGACAGTGTCTTGATCATGGCTTCTCAGGGCAGGTATGGCAACAGGTTACTATAGGACTGGCAATCCAGAGTTGAGGTAAGCCAAGCCATATATAGCACCCATTCCTGGAAAGAATTTCAAGCCGCATCTCACTTACTTCCACCTAGTAAGGATCACATAATTCCTAAAGAAGATTTGGGACAGATTAAAGTTTGGTACCTTGAGAAGAAATAACACATTCCTTTGAAGAAGCACTTTCTGATTCCAAGTTGCAAGTTGCTGCCTAGCAACAAGTTTGTATAGGACTTGCAAAGATTCCCAGAGATGAGCATAAGTGGGTATGTCTTCAACTCCTAGAAATAAATTCATGGCCCATCTCCCTTACTTCCATCTAGTAAGGATCACATATTTCCTAAAAAAGATTTGTCACAGATTCCCAAATGGGCATTGAGAAGAAATTGCAAGTTCCTTTGAGCAAGCACTGGGTAAGAATCCAAGTCCGGGAAATAACTTCATGCCCCATGTCTCTTACGTCCATCTCATAAGGATCACATAATTCCTAAAAAAAGTTTGACACAGATTTCCAATTAGGGCATTGAGAAGAAATAGCACATTCCCTTGAGGAAGCACTTTCTCATTCCAAGTTGTAAGATGCTGCGTAGAAACAAGTTTGCATAGGACTGGCCAAGATTTCCAGAACTGAGCTAAAGTGAGTATGTCTCTATCTCCTAGAAATAACTGCATGCCCCATTTCCTTTACTTACAGCTAATAAGGATCACATAATTCCTAAATAAGTTTTGTCTCAGATTCCCTTTTTGGGCATTGAGAAGAAATAGCACGTTCCTTTGAAGAAACACTTTCTGATTCTAAGTTGCAAGTTGCTGTCAAGCAACAAGTTCTGTAGGACTTGCAAAGATGCCCACAGCTGAGAAAAACTGGGTATGACTTCAAGTCATGGAAATAAAATCATGGTCCATCTCAAATACTTCCATCGTGTAAGGATCACATAATTCCTAAAGATGTTTTGGGAGAGATTAATACTTGGTGTCTTGAGAAGAAAAAGCACGTTCCAGTGATGAAGCAGTTTCTGATTCCAAGCAGCAAGTTGATCTCTAGCAACAACCTTGTATAGGACTGGCAAAGATTCCCAGAGCTGGACTAACGTGGGTCTGTATCCAACTCCTAGAAATAACTTCATGCCCCATCTCCCTTTCTTCCATCTAGTAAGGTTTATATAATTCTTAATAAAGGTTTGACACAGATTCCCAATTAGGACATTGAGAAGAAATAACACGTTCCCTTGAGAAACCACTTTCTCATTCGAAGTTGTAAGCTGCTGTGTAGAAGAAAGTTTGTATAGCACTGGCAAAGATTGCCAGAACTTAGCTACAGTGAGTAGGTCTCTATGTCCGGAAATAACTGCATGCCCCATTTCCCTTACGTACAGCTAGTAAGGATGACATAATTCCTAAAGAAGTTTTGCTAGAGATTAACGTTTGGTGCCTTGAGAAGATATAGCATGTTCCTTTGACGAAGCACTTTCGGATTCAAAGTTGCAATTGTTGTCTAGCCACAAGTTTGTATAGGACTTGCAAAAATTCCCAGAGATGAGCTAAAGTGGGCATGTTTCAACTCCTAGAAATGTCTTCATGCCCTATCTCCCTTACTTCCATCTAGTAGGGATGACATAATTCCTAAAAAAGTTTGTCAAAGATTCCCTTTTTGGGCATTGAGAAGAAATCGCAAGTTCCTTTGAAGAAACACTTTCAGATTCCAAGTTGCAAGTTGTTGTCTAGTAACAAGTTTGTATAAGACTTGCAAAGAATCCCACAGCTGAGAAAAACTGGGTATGACTGCAAGTCCTGGAAATAACTTCATGCTCCGTCTCCCTTACTTCCATCTCGTAAGGATCACATAATTACTAAAGAAGTTTTGGCACAGATTAATGTTTGGTGCTTTGTGAAGAAATGGCACGTACCTTTGAAGAAGCACTTTCTGATTCCAAGTTTCAAGTTGCTGTCTAGCAACAAGTTTGCATAGGACTTGCAAAGATTCTCAGAACTGAGCTTAAGTGGGTATGTCTCCAACTTCTAGAAATAACTTCATGCCCTATCTCCCTTACTTCCATCTAGAAAGGTTCACATAATTCCTAAAAAAGTTCTGACACAGATTCCCAATTCTGGCATTCAGAACACATAGAACGTTGCTTTGAGCAAGCACTTTCTCATTCCAAGTTGCAAGCTGCTGTGTAGAAACAAGTTTATATAGGACTTGCAATGATTGCCAGAACTGAGCGAAAGTGGGTATGTGTCTATCTCCTGGAAATAACTTCATGCCCCATCTCACTTATTTCCATCTGGTAAGTATCACACATTTCCTGACCAGATTGGGCACAGACTCCCTTTTTGGGCATCGAGAAGAAATAGCCAGTTTCTTTGAAGAAACACATTCTGATTCCAAGTTGCAAGTTGCTGTCTAGCAAGTTGTATAGGACATGCAAAGATGCCCACAGCTGAGAAAATCTTGCTATGACTCCAACTCCAGGAAATAACTTCTTGCTCCATCTCCCTTACTTCCAGCTACTAAGGATCACATAAATCCTAAAGAAGATTTGGAAGAGATTCATGTTTGGTGCATTGAGAAGAAATAGCACTTTCCTTTGAAGAAGCACTTTCTGATTCCAAGTTGCAAGTTGCTATCTAACAACAAGTTGGTATAGGCCTTGCAATGATTCTCAGAAATGAGCTTAAGTAGGTGTGTCTCCAACTCCTAGGAATAACTTCATGGCCCATACCCTTACTTCCATCTACTAAGGATCACATAATTCCTAAAAAAGTTTTGACACAGACTCCCAATTCGGGCATTTAGAACATATGGTATGTTGATTTGAGCAAGCACTTACTCATTCCAAGTTGCAAGCTGCTGTGTAGAAACAAGTTTGTACAGGAAGTGCAATGATTGCCAGAACTGAGCTAAAGTGGGTATGTCTCTATCTCCTAGAAATAACTTCATGCCCCATCTCCCTTACTTCCATCTACTAAGGATCACATAATTCCAAACAAAGTTTTGACACAGATTCCCAATTCGCACATTCAGAACATATAGCACGTTGCTTTAAGCAAGCACTTTCTCTTTCCAAGTTGCAAGTTACTATGTAGGAACTAGTTTGTATAGGACATTCAATGATCCCCAGAACTGAGCTAAAGAGGGTATGTCTCCAACTCCTAGAAATAACTAAATGCCCCCTTCCATTACTTCCGTCTACTAAGGATCACATAATTCCAAACAAAGTTTTGACACAGATTCCCCATTCGGGCATTCAGAACATATAGCACGTTGCTTGAAGCAAGCACTTTCTCATTCCAAGTTGCAAGTTACTATCTAGGAACAAGTTTGTATAGGACATTCAAAGATTCCCAGAACTGACCTAAAGTGGGTATGCCTCCAACTCATACAAATATATTCATGCCCCATCTCCCTTACTTCCAGATAGTTAGGGTCACATAATTCCTAACAAAGTTTTGACACAGATTCCCAATTCGGAAATGCAGAACAATAGCACGTTGCTTTAAGCAATCACTTTCTTCTTCCAAGTTGCAAGTTACTATCTAGGAACAAGTCTGTATAGGACTTTCAAAGATTTCCAGAACTCAGCTAAAGTGGGTATGTCTCCAACTCATAGAAATAACTTCATGCCCCATCTCCCTTACTTTCAGCTAGTAAGGATCACATAATTCCTAACAAAGATTTGACACCGATTCCCAATTCGGGCATTCAGAACATATAGCACGTTGCTTTAAGCAAGTACTTTCTCATTCCAAGATGCAAGTTACTATATAGGAACAAGTTTGTATAGGACATTCAA
The DNA here is from genome assembly GCF_020826845.1 of Diceros bicornis minor. Taxonomy (NCBI): domain Eukaryota; kingdom Metazoa; phylum Chordata; class Mammalia; order Perissodactyla; family Rhinocerotidae; genus Diceros; species Diceros bicornis. The sequence goes on along the minus strand of NC_080763.1, from coordinate 1,236,824 downwards.
AGATTCCCAGAACTGAGCAAAAGTGGGTATTTCTCCAACTCCTAGAAATAACATAATGCCCCATCTCCCTTACTTCCAGCTAGTAAGGATCACCTAACTCCTAACAAAGTTTTGACACAGATTCCGAATTCGGACATTCAGAACATATAGCACGTTGCTGTAAGCAAGCACTTTCTCATTCCAAGTTGCCAGTTACTATGTAGGAACAAGTTTGTATAGGACTTTCAAAGATCACCAAAACAGAGGTAAACTGGGTATGTCTCGAACTCCTAGAAATGTCTTCATGATCCATCTCCCTTACTTCCAGCTAGTAAGGATCACATAATTCCTATCAATGTTTTGACACAGATTCTCAATTCGGGCATTCAGAACATATAGCACGTTGCTTTAAGCAAGCACTTTCTCATTCCAAGTTGCAAGTTACTATGTAGGAACAAGTTTGTATAGGACTTTCAAAGATGCCCAGAACTCAGCTAAAGTGGGTATGTCTCCAACTCCTAGACATAACTTCATGCCCCATCTCCCTTACTTCCAGCTGGTAAGGATCACATAATTCCTAACAAAGTTTTGACACAGATTCCCAATTCGGGCATTCAGAACATATAGCACGTTGCTTTAAGCAAGCACGTTCTCATTCCAAGTAGCAAGTTACTATGTACGAACAAGTTTCTATAGGTATTTCAAAGATGCGCAGAACTGAGCTAAAGTGGGTATGTCTCCAAATCCCAGAAATAACATCATGCCCCATCTCCCTTACTTCCAGCTAGTAAGGATCACATAATTCCTAACAAAGTTTTGACACAGATTCCCAATTCGGGCATTCAGAACATATAGCACGTTGCTTTAAGCAAGCACTTTCTGATTCCAAGAAGCAAGTTACTATGTAGTAACAAGTTTGTATATGATTTTCAAAGACCCCCAGAACTCAGCTAAAGTGGGTATGTCTCCAACTCGTAGAGAAAGCTTCATGCCCCATCTCCCTTACTTCCAGCTAGTAAGGATCACATAATTTCTAACAAAGTTTTGACACATATTCCAAATTCAGGCATTCAGAACATATAACACGTTGCTGTAAGCAAGCCCTTTCACATTCAAAGTTGGAAGTTACTATCTAGGAACAAGTTTGTATAGGACCTTCAAAGATCCCCAGAACTGAGCTAAAGTGGGCATGTCTCCAACTCCGAGAAAAAACTTCATCCCCCATTTCCCTTACTTCCAGCTAGTAAGGATCACATAATACCTAACAAAGTTTTGACACAGATTCCCAATTCGGGCATTCAGAACATATAGCACGTTGCTGTAAGCAAGCACATTCTCATTCAAAGTTGCAAGTTACTATGTAGGAACAAGTTTGTATAGGTATTTCAAAGATGCCCAGAACTGAGATAAACTTGGTATGTTTCCAACTCCTAGAAATAACTTTATGCCCCATCTCCCTTACTTCCAGCTAGTAAGGATCACATAATTCCTAACAAAGTTTTGACACAAATTCCCAATTCGGGCATTCAGAACATATAGCACCTTGCTTTAAGCAAGCACTTTCTCATTCCAACTAGCAAGTTACTATGTAGGAACAAGTTTGTATAGGTATTTCAAAGATGCCCAGAACTGAGGTAAAGTGGGTATGTCTCCAACTCCTAGAAATAACTTCATGCCCCATCTCCCTTACTTCCAGTTAGTAAGGATCACATAATTCCTAACAAAGTTTTGAGACAGATTCCCAATTCGGGCATTCAGAACATATAGCACGTTGTTGTAAGCAAGCACATTCTCATTCAAAGTTGCAAGTTACTATGTAGGAACAAGTTTGTATAGGTATTTCAAAGATGCCCAGAACTGAGCTAAAGTGGGTATGTCTCCAACTCCTAGACATAACTTCATGCCCCATCTCCCTTACTTCCAGCTAGTGAGGATCACATAATTCCTAACAAAGTTTTGACACAGATTCCCAATTCGGGCATTCAGAACATATAGCACGTTGCTGTAAGCAAGCACATTCTCATTCAAAGATGCAAGTTACTATGTAGGAACAAGTTTGAATAGGTATTTCAAAGATGCCCAGAACTGAGCTAAACGTTGTATGTCTCCAACTCCCAGAAATAACTTCATGCCCCATCTCCCTTACTTCCAGCTAGTAAGGATCACATAATTCCTAACAAAGTTTTGACACATATTCCCAATTCGGGCATTCAGAACATATAGCACGTTGCTGTAAGCAAGCACATTCTCATTCAAAGTTGCAAGTTACTATGTAGGAACAAGTTTGTATAGGTATTTCAAAGATGCCCAGAACTGAGCTGAAGTTTGTATGTCTCCAACTCCTAGAAATAACTTCATGCCCCATTCCCTTACTTCCAGCTAGTAAGGATCACATAATTCCTAACAAAGTTTTGACACAGATTCCGAATTCGGGCATTCAGAACATATAGCACGTTGCTGTAAGCAAACACATTCTCATTCTAAGTTGCAAGTTACTATGTAGGAAAAAGTTTGTATAGGTATTTCAAAGATGCCCAGAACTGAGCTAAACGTTGTATGTCTCCAACTCCTAGAAATAACTTCATGCCCCAACTCCCTTACTTCCAGCTAGTAAGGATCACATAATTCCTAACAAAGTTTTGACACAGATTCCCAATTCGGGCATTCAGAACATATAGCACGTTGCTGTAAGCAAGCACGTTCTCATTCAAAGTTGCTAGTTACTATATAGGAACAAGTTTGTATAGGTATTTCAAAGATGCCCAGAACTGAGCTGAAGTTTGAATGTCTCCAACTCCTAGAAATAACTTCATGCCCCATCTCCCTTACTTCCAGCTAGTGAGGATCACATAATTCCTAACAAAGTTTTGACACAGATTCCCAATTCGGGCATTCAGAACATATAGCACGTTGCTGTAAGCAAGCGCATTCTCATTCAAATTTGCAAGTTACTATGTAGGAACAAGTTTGTATAGGTATTTCAAAGATGCCCAGAACTGAGCTAAACGTTGTATGTCTGCAACTCCTAATAATAACTTCATGCCCCATCTCTCTTACTTCCATCTAGTAAGGATCACATAATTCCTAACAAAGTTTTGACACAGATTCCCAATTCGGGCATTCAGAACATATAGCACGTTGCTGTAAGCAAGCACATTCTCATTCAAAGTTGCAAGTTACTATGTAGGAACAAGTTTGTATAGGTATTTCAAAGATGCCCAGACTGAGCTAAAGTGGGTATGTGTCCAACTCCTAGAAATAACTTCATGCCCCATCTCCCTTACTTCCAGCTAGTAAGGATCACATAATTCCTAACAAAGTTTTGACACAGATTCCCAATTCAGGCATTCAGGACATATAGCACGTTGCTGTAAGCAAGCACATTCTGATTCAAAGTTGCAAGTTACTATGTAGGAACAAGTTTGTATAGGTATTTCAAAGATGCCCAGAACTGAGCTAAACGCTGTATGTCTGCAACTCCTAGAAATAACTTCATGCCCCATCTCCCTTACTTCCAGCTAGTAAGGATCACATAATTCCTAACAAAGTTTTGACACAGATTCCCAATTCGGGCATTCAGAACATATAGCACGTTGCTGTAAGCAAGAACATTCTCATTCAAAGATGCAAGTTACTATGTAGGTACAAGTTTGTATAGGACTTTCAAAGATGCCCAGAACTGAGCTGAAGTTTGTATGTCTCCAACTCCTAGAAATAACTTCATGTCCCATCTCCCTTACTTCCAGCTAGTGAGGATCACATAATTCCTAACAAAGTTTTGACACAGATTCCCAATTCGGGCATTCAGAACATATAGCACGTTGCTGTAAGCAAGCACATTCTCATTCAAAGTTGCAAGTTACTATGTAGGAACAAGTTTGTATAGGTATTTCAAAGATGCCCAGAACTGAGCTAAACGTTGTATGTCTCCAACTCCTAGAAATAACTTCATGCCCCATCTCCCTTACTTCCAGCTAGTAATGATCACATAATTCCTAACAAAGTTTTGACACAGATTCCCAATTCGGGCATTCAGAACATATAGCACGTTGCTGTAAGCAAGCACATTCTCATTCAAAGTTGCAAGTTACTATGTAGGAAGAAGTTTGTATAGGTATTTCAAAGATGCCCAGAACTGAGCTAAACTTGGTATGTCTCCAACTCCTAGAAATAACTTCATGCCCCATCTCCCTTACTTCCAGCTAGTAATGATCACATAATTCCTAACAAAGTTTTGACACAGATTCCGAATTCGGGCATTCAGAACATATAGCACGTTGCTGTAAGCAAGCACATCCTCATTCAAAGTTGCAAGTTACTATGTAGGAACAAGTTTGAATAGGTATTTCAAAGATGCCCAGAACTGAGCTAAACTTGGTATGTCTCCTACCCCTAGAAATAACTTCATGCCCCATCTCCCTTACTTCCAGCTAGTAAGGATCACATAATTCCTAACAAAGTTTTGACACAGATTCCCAATTCGGGCATTCAGAACATATAGCACGTTGCTGTAAGCAAGCACATTCTCATTCAAAGTTGCAAGTTACTATGTAGGAACAAGTTTGTATAGGTATTTCAAAGATGCCCAGAACTGAGCTAAACTTGGTATGTGTCCAACCTCTAGAAATAACTCCATGCCCCAACTCCCTTACTTCCAGCTAGTAAGGATCACATAATTCCTAACAAAGTTTTGACACAGATTCCCAATTCGGGCATTCAGAACATATAGCACGTTGCTGCAAGCAAGCACATTCTCATTCAAAGTTGCAAGTTACTATGTAGGAACAAGTTTGTATAGGTATTTCAAAGATGCCCAGAACTGAGCTAAACGTTGTATGTCTCCAACTCCTAGAAATAACTTCATGCCCCATCTCCCTTACTTCCAGCTTGGAAGGATCACATAATTCCTAACAAAGTTTTGACACAGATTCCCAATTCGGGCATTCAGAACATATAGCACGTTGCTGTAAGCAAGCACATTCTCATTCAAAGTTGCAAGTTACTATGTAGGAACAAGTTTGTATAGGTATTTCAAAGATGCCCAGAACTGAGCTAAACGTTGTATGTCTCCAACTCCCAGAAATAACTTCATGCCCCATCTCCCTTCTTCCAGCTAGTAAGGATCACATAATTCCTAACAAAGAATTGATACAGATTCCAAATTCGGGCATTCAGAACATATAGCACGTTGCTGTAAGCAAGCACGTTCTCATTCAAAGTTGCAAGTTACTATGTAGGAACAAGTTTGTATAGGTATTTCAAAGATGCCCAGAACTGAGCTAAACGCTGTATGTCTGCAACTCCTAGAAATAACTTCATGCCCCATCTCCCTTACTTCCATCTAGTAAGGATCACATAATTCCTAACAAAGTTTTGACACAGATTCCCAATTCGGGCATTCAGAACATATAGCACGTTGCTGTAAGCAAGCACATTCTCATTCAAAGTTGAAAGTTACTATGTAGGAACAAGTTTGTATAGGTATTTCAAAGGTGCCCAGAACTGAGCTAAACGTTGTATGTCTCCAACTCCTAGAAATAACTTCATGCCCCATCTCACTTACATCCAGCTAGTAAGGATCACATAATTCCTAACAAAGTTTTGACACAGATTCCCAATTTGGGCATTCAGAACATATAGCACGTTGCTGTAAGCAAGCACATTCTGATTCAAAGTTGCAAGTTACTATGTAGGAACAAGTTTGTATAGGTATTTCAAAGATGCCCTGAACTGAGCTAAACGTTGTATGTCTCCAACTCCTAATAATAACATCATGCCCCATCTCCCTTACTTCCAGCTAGTAAGGATCACATAATTCCTAACAAAGTTTTGACACAGATTCCCAATTCGGGCATTCAGAATATATAGCACGTTGCTGTAAGCAAGCACATTCTCATTCAAAGTTGCAAGTTACTATGTAGGAACAAGTTTGAATAGGTATTTCAAAGATGCCCAGAACTGAGCTAAACTTGGTATGTCTCCAACCCCTTGAAATAACTTCATGCCCCATCTCCCTTACTTCCAGCTAGTAAGGATCACATAATTCCTAACAAAGTTTTGACACAGATTCCCAATTCGGGCATTCAGAACATATAGCACGTTGCTGTAAGCAAGCATATTCTCATTCAAAGTTGCAAGTTACTATGTAGGAACAAGTTTGTATAGGTATTTCAACGATGCCCAGAACTGAGCTAAACTTGGTATGTGTCCAACCTCTAGAAATAACTTCATGCCCCAACTCCCTTACTTCCAGCTAGTAAGGATCACATAATTCCTAACAAAGTTTTGACACAGATTCCCAATTCGGGCATTCAGAACATATAGCACGTTGCTGTAAGCAAGCACATTCTCATTCAAAGTTGCAAGTTGCTATGTAGGAACAAGTTTGTATAGGTATTTCAAAGATGCCCAGAAATGAGCTAAACGTTGTATGTCACCAACTCCTAGAAATAACTTCATGCCCCATCTCCCTTACTTCCAGATTGGAAGGATCACATAATTCCTAACAAAGTTTTGACACAGATTCCCAATTCGGGCATTCAGAACATATAGCACGTTGCTGTAAGCAAGCACATTCTGATTCAAAGTTGCAAGTTACTATGTAGGAACAAGTTTGTATAGGTATTTCAAAGATGCCCAGAACTGAGCTAAACGTTGTATGTCTCCAACTCCCAGAAATATCTTCATGCCCCATCTCCCTTACTTCCAGCTAGTAAGGATCACATAATTCCTAACAAAGTTTTGACACAGATTCCCAATTCGGGCATTCAGAACATATAGCACGTTGCTGTAAGCAAGCACATTCTCATTCAAAGTTGCAAGTTACTATGTAGGAACAAGTTTGTATAGGTATTTCAAAGATGCCCAGAACTGAGCTAAACTTGGTATGTCTCCAACTCCTAGAAATAACTTCATGCCCCAACTCCCTTACTTCCAGCTAGTAAGGATCACATAATTCCTAACAAAGTTTTGACACAGATTCCCAATTCGGGCATTCAGAACATATAGCACGTTGCTGTAAGCAAGCACGTTCTCATTCAAAGTTGCAAGTTACTATATAGGAACAAGTTTGTATAGGTATTTCAAAGATGCCCAGAACTGAGCTGAAGGTTGAATGTCTCCAACTCCTAGAAATAACTTCATGCCCCATCTCCCTTACGTCCAGCTAGTGAGGATCACATAATTCCTAACAAAGTTTTGACACAGATTCCAAATTCGGGCATGCAGAACATATAGCACGTTGCTGTAAGCAAGCACATTCTCATTCAAAGTTGCAAGTTACTATGTAGGAACAAGTTTGTATAGGTATTTCAAAGATGCCCAGAACTGAGCTAAACGTTGTATGTCTGCAACTCCTAATAATAACTTCATGCCCCATCTCTCTTACTTCCATCTAGTAAGGATCACATAATTCCTAACAAAGTTTTGACACAGATTCCCAATTCGGGCATTCAGAACATATAGCACGTTGCTGTAAGCAAGCACGTTCTCATTCAAAGTTGCAAGTTACTATGTAGGAACAAGTTTGTATAGGTATTTCAAAGATGCCCAGAACTGAGCTGAAGTTTGTATGTCTCCAACTCCTAGAAATAACTTCATGCCCCATCTCCCTTACTTCCAGCTAGTGAGGATCACATAATTCCTAACAAAGTTTTGACACAGATTCCCAATTCGGGCATTCAGAACATATAGCACGTTGCTGTAAGCAAGCACATTCTCATTCTAAGTTGCAAGTTACTATGTAGCAACAAGTTTGTATAGGTATTTCAAAGATGCCCAGAACTGAGCTAAACGTTGTATGTCTCCAACTCCTAGAAATAACTTCATGCCCCAACTCCCTTACTTCCAGCTAGTAAGGATCACATAATTCCTAACAAAGTTTTGACACAGATTCCCAATTCGGGCATTCAGAACATATAGCACGTTGCTGTAAGCAAGCACGTTCTCATTCAAAGTTGCAAGTTACTATATAGGAACAAGTTTGTATAGGTATTTCAAAGATGCTCAGAACTGAGCTGAAGTTTGAATGTCTCCAACTCCTAGAAATAACTTCATGCCCCATCTCCCTTACTTCCAGCTAGTAAGGATCACATAATTCCTAACAAAGTTTTGACACAGATTCCCAATTCGGGCATTCAGAACATATAGCACGTTGCTGTAAGCAAGCACATTCTCATTCAAAGTTGCAAGTTACTATGTAAGAACAAGTTTGTATAGGTATTTCAAAGATGCCCAGAACTGAGCTAAACGTTGTATGTCTCCAACTCCTAGAAATAACATCATGCCCCATTTCCCTTACTTCCAGCTAGTAAGGATCACATAATTCCTAACAAAGTTTTGACACAGATTCCCATTCGGGCATTCAGAACATATAGCACGTTGCTGTAAGCAAGCACATTCTCATTCAAAGTTGCAAGTTACTATGTAGGAACAAGTTTGTATAGGTATTTCAAAGATGCCCAGAACTGAGCTGAAGTTTGTATGTCTCCAACTCCTAGAAATAACTTCATGCCCCATCTCCCTTACTTCCAGCTAGTGAGGATCACATAATTCCTAACAAAGTTTTGACACAGATTCCCAATTCGGGCATTCAGAACATATAGCACGTTGCTGTAAGCAAGCACATTCTCATTCTAAGTTGCAAGTTACTATGTAGGAACAAGTTTGTATAGGTATTTCAAAGATGCCCAGAACTGAGCTAAACGTTGTATGTCTCCAACTCCTAGAAATAACTTCATGCCCCAACTCCCTTACTTCCAGCTAGTAAGGATCACATAATTCCTAATAAAGTTTTGACACAGATTCCCAATTCGGGCATTCAGAACATATAGCACGTTGCTGTAAGCAAGCACGTTCTCATTCAAAGTTGCAAGTTACTATATAGGAACAAGTTTGTATAGGTATTTCAAAGATGCCCAGAACTGAGCTGAAGTTTGAATGTCTCCAACTCCTAGAAATAACTTCATGCCCCATCTCCCTTACGTCCAGCTAGTGAGGATCACATAATTCCTAACAAAGTTTTGACACAGATTCCAAATTCGGGCATGCAGAACATATAGCACGTTGCTGTAAGCAAGCACATTCTCATTCAAAGTTGCAAGTTACTATGTAGGAACAAGTTTGTATAGGTATTTCAAAGATGCCCAGAACTGAGCTAAACGTTGTATGTCTGCAACTCCTAATAATAACTTCATGCCCCATCTCTCTTACTTCCATCTAGTAAGGATCACATAATTCCTAACAAAGTTTTGACACAGATTCCCAATTCGGGCATTCAGAACATATAGCACGTTGCTGTAAGCAAGCACGTTCTCATTCAAAGTTGCAAGTTACTATGTAGGAACAAGTTTGTATAGGTATTTCAAAGATGCCCAGAACTGAGCTGAAGTTTGTATGTCTCCAACTCCTAGAAATAACTTCATGCCCCATCTCCCTTACTTCCAGCTAGTGAGGATCACATAATTCCTAACAAAGTTTTGACACAGATTCCCAATTCGGGCATTCAGAACATATAGCACGTTGCTGTAAGCAAGCACATTCTCATTCTAAGTTGCAAGTTACTATGTAGCAACAAGTTTGTATAGGTATTTCAAAGATGCCCAGAACTGAGCTAAACGTTGTATGTCTCCAACTCCTAGAAATAACTTCATGCCCCAACTCCCTTACTTCCAGCTAGTAAGGATCACATAATTCCTAACAAAGTTTTGACACAGATTCCCAATTCGGGCATTCAGAACATATAGTACGTTGCTGTAAGCAAGCACGTTCTCATTCAAAGTTGCAAGTTACTATATAGGAACAAGTTTGTATAGGTATTTCAAAGATGCTCAGAACTGAGCTGAAGTTTGAATGTCTCCAACTCCTAGAAATAACTTCATGCCCCATCTCCCTTACTTCCAGCTAGTAAGGATCACATAATTCCTAACAAAGTTTTGACACAGATTCCCAATTCGGGCATTCAGAACATATAGCACGTTGCTGTAAGCAAGCACATTCTCATTCAAAGTTGCAAGTTACTATGTAAGAACAAGTTTGTATAGGTATTTCAAAGATGCCCAGAACTGAGCTAAACGTTGTATGTCTCCAACTCCTAGAAATAACATCATGCCCCATTTCCCTTACTTCCAGCTAGTAAGGATCACATAATTCCTAACAAAGTTTTGACACAGATTCCCATTCGGGCATTCAGAACATATAGCACGTTGCTGTAAGCAAGCACATTCTCATTCAAAGTTGCAAGTTACTATGTAGGAACAAGTTTGTATAGGTATTTCAAAGATGCCCAGAACCGAGCTAAAGTGGGTATGTGTCCAACTCCTAGAAATAACTTCATGCCCCATCTCCCTTACTTCCAGCTAGTAAGGATCACATAATTCCTAACAAAGTTTTGACACAGATTCCCAATTCAGGCATTCAGAACATATAGCACGTTGCTGTAAGCAAGCACATTCTGATTCAAAGTTGCAAGTTACTATGTAGGAACAAGTTTGTATAGGTATTTCAAAGATGCCCAGACCTGAGCTAAACGCTGTATGTCTGCAACTCCCAGAAATAACTTCATGCCCCATCTCCCTTACTTCCATCTAGTAAGGATCACATAATTCCTAACAAAGTTTTGACACAGATTCCCAATTCGGGCATTCAGAACATATAGCACGTTGCTGTAAGCAAGCACATTCTCATTCAATGTTGCAAGTTACTATGTAGGAACAAGTTTGTATAGGTATTTCAAAGATGCCCAGAACTGAGCTAAACGTTGTATGTCTCCAACTCCTAGAAATAACTTCATGCCCCATCTCCCTTACCTCCAGCTAGTAAGGATCACATAATTCCTAACAAAGTTTTGACACAGATTCCCAATTTGGGCATTCAGAACATATAGCACGTTGCTGTAAGCAAGCACATTCTGATTCAAAGTTGCAAGTTACTATGTAGGAACAAGTTTGTATAGGTATTTCAAAGATGCCCTGAACTGAGCTAAACGTTGTATGTCTCCAACTCCTAATAATAACATCATGCCCCATCTCCCTTACTTCCAGCTAGTAAGGATCACATAATTCCTTACAAAGTTTTGACACAGATTCCCAATTCGGGCATTCAGAACATATAGCACGTTGCTGTAAGCAAGAACATTCTCATTCAAAGATGCAAGTTACTATGTAGGTACATGTTTGTATAGGACTTTCAAAGATTCCCAGAACTGAGCTGAAGTTTGTATGTCTCCAACTCCTAGAAATAACTTCATGTCCCATCTCCCTTACTTCCAGCTAGTGAGGATCACATAATTCCTAACAAAGTTTTGACACAGATTCCCAATTCGGGCATTCAGAACATATAGCACGTTGCTGTAAGCAAGCACATTCTCATTCAAAGTTGCAAGTTACTATGTAGGAACAAGTTTGTATAGGTATTTCAAAGATGCCCAGAACTGAGCTAAACGTTGTATGTCTCCAACTCCTAGAAATAACTTCATGCCCCATCTCCCTTACTTCCAGCTAGTAATGATCACATAATTCCTAACAAAGTTTTGACACAGATTCCCAATTCGGGCATTCAGAACATATAGCACGTTGCTGTAAGCAAGCACATTCTCATTCAAAGTTGCAAGTTACTATGTAGGAACAAGTTTGTATAGGTATTTCAAAGATGCCCAGAACTGAGCTAAACGTTGTATGTCTCCAACTCCTAGAAATAACTTCATGCCCCATCTCCCTTACTTCCAGCTTGGAAGGATCACATAATTCCTAACAAAGTTTTGACACAGATTCCCAATTCGGGCATTCAGAACATATAGCACGTTGCTGTAAGCAAGCACATTCTCATTCAAAGTTGCAAGTTACTATGTAGGAACAAGTTTGTATAGGTAATTCAAAGATGCCCAGAACTGAGCTAAACGTTGTATGTCTCCAACTCCCAGAAATAACTTCATGCCCCATCTCCCTTACTTCCAGCTAGTAAGGATCACATAATTCCTAACAAAGTTTTGACACAGATTCCCAATTCGGGCATTCAGAACATATAGCACGTTGCTGTAAGCAAGCACGTTCTCATTCAAAGTTGCAAGTTACTATGTAGGAACAAGTTTGTATAGGTATTTCAAAGATGCCCAGAACTGAGCTGAAGTTTGTATGTCTCCAACTCCTAGAAATAACTTCATGCCCCATCTCCCTTACTTCCAGCTAGTGAGGATCACATAATTCCTAACAAAGTTTTGACACAGATTTCCAATTCGGGCATTCAGAACATATAGCACGTTGCTGTAAGCAAGCACATTCTCATTCAAAGTTGCAAGTTACTATGTAGGAACAAGTTTGTATAGGTATTTCAAAGATGCCCAGAACTGAGCTAAACGTTGTATGTCTCCAACTCCTAGAAATAACTTCATGCCCCAACTCCCTTACTTCCAGCTAGTAAGGATCACATAATTCCTAACAAAGTTTTGACACAGATTCCCAATTCGGGCATTCAGAACATATAGCACGTTGCTGTAAGCAAGGACGTTCTCATTCAAAGTTGCAAGTTACTATGTAGGAACAAGTTTGTATAGGTATTTCAAAGATGCCCAGAACTGAGCTAAACGCTATATGTCTGCAATTCCTAGAAACAACTTCATTCCCCATCTCCCTTACTTCCAGCTAGTGAGGATCACATAATTCCTAACAAAGTTTTGACACAGATTCCCAATTCGGGCATTCAGAACATATAGCACGTTGCTGTAAGCAAGCACATTCTCATTCAAAGTTGCAAGTTACTATGTAGGAACAAGTTTGTATAGGTATTTCAAAGATGCCCAGAACTGAGCTAAACGTTGTATGTCTGCAACTCCTAATAATAACTTCATGCCCCATCTCTCTTACTTCCATCTAGTAAGGATCACATAATTAGTAACAAAGTTTTGACACAGATTCCCAATTCGGGCATTCAGAACATATAGCACGTTGCTGTAAGCAAGCACATTCTCATTCAAAGTTGCAAGTTACTATGTAGGAACAAGTTTGTATAGGTATTTCAAAGATGCCCAGAACTGAGCTAAACTTGGTATGTGTCCAACCTCTAGAAATAACTTCATGCCCCAACTCCCTACTTCCAGCTAGTAAGGATCACATAATTCCTAACAAAGTTTTGACACAGATTCCCAATTCGGGCATTCAGAACATATAGCACGTTGCTGTAAGCAAGCACATTCTCATTCAAAGTTGCAAGTTACTATGTAGGAACAAGTTTGTATAGGTATTTCAAAGATGCCCAGAACTGAGCTAAACTTGGTATGTCTCCAACTCCTAGAAATAACTTCATGCCCCAACTCCCTTACTTCCAGCTAGTAAGGATCACATAATTCCTAATAAAGTTTTCACACAGATTCCCAATTCGGGCATTCAGAACATATAGCACGTTGCTGTAAGCAAGCACGTTCTCATTCAAGGTTGCAAGTTACTATGTAGGAACAAGTTTGTATAGGTATTTCAAAGATGCCCAGAACTGAGCTGAAGTTTGAATGTCTCCAACTCCTAGAAATAACTTCATGCCCCATCTCCCTTACTTCCAGCTAGTGAGGATCACATAATTCCTAACAAAGTTTTGACACAGATTCCCAATTCGGGCATTCAGAACATATAGCACGTTGCTGTAAGCAAGCACATTCTCATTCAAAGTTGCAAGTTACTATGTAGGAACAAGTTTATATAGGTATTTCAAAGATGCCCAGAACTGAGCTAAACGTTGTATGTCTGCAACTCCTACTAATAACTTCATGCCCCATCTCTCTTACTTCCATCTAGTAAGGATCACATAATTCCTAACAAAGTTTTGACACAGATTCCCAATTCGGGCATTCAGAACATATAGCACGTTGCTGTAAGCAAGCACATTCTCATTCACAGATGCAAGATACTATGTAGGAACAAGTTTGTATAGGTATTTCAAAGATGCCCAGAACTGAGCTAAACGTTGTATGTCTCCAACTTCTAGAAATAACTTCATGCCCCATCTCCCTTACTTTCAGCTAGTAAGGATCACATAATTCCTAACAAAGTTTTGACACAGATTCCCATTCGGGCATTCAGAACATATAGCACGTTGCTGTAAGCAAGCACATTCTCATTCAAAGTTGCAAGTTACTATGTAGGAACAAGTTTGTATAGGTATTTCAAAGATGCCCAGAACTGAGCTAAACGTTGTATGTCTCCAACTCCTAGAAATAACTTCATGACCCATCTCCCTTACTTTCAGCTTGTAAGGATCACATAATTCCTAAAAAGTTTTGACACAGATTCCCAATTCGGGCATTCAGAACATGTAGCACGTTGCTGTAAGCAAGCACATTCTCATTCAAAGTTGCAAGTTACTATGTAGGAACAAGTTTGTATAGGTATTTCAAAGATGCCCAGAACTGAGCTAAACGTTGTATGTCTCCAACTCCCAGAAATAACATCATGCCCCATCTCCCTTACTTCCAGCTAGTGAGGATCACATAATTCCTAACAAAGTTTTGACACAGATTCCCAATTCGGGCATTCAGAACATATAGCACGTTGCTGTAAGCAAGCACATTCTCATTCAAAGTTGCAAGTTACTATGTAGGAACAAGTTTGTATAGGTATTTCAAAGATGCCCAGAACTGAGCTAAACTTGGTATGTCTCCAACTCCTAGAAATAACTTCATGCCCCAACTCCCTTACTTCCAGGTAGTAAGGATCACATAATTCCTAATAAAGTTTTGACACAGATTCCCAATTCGGGCATTCAGAACATATAGCACGTTGCTGTAAGCAAGCACGTTCTCATTCAAGGTTGCAAGTTACTATGTAGGAACAAGTTTGTATAGGTATTTCAAAGATGCCCAGAACTGAGCTGAAGTTTGAATGTCTCCAACTCCTAGAAATAACTTCATGCCCCATCTCCCTTACTTCCAGCTAGTGAGGATCACATAATTCCTAACAAAGTTTTGACACAGATTCCCAATTCGGGCATTCAGAACATAGAGCACGTTGCTGTAAGCAAGCACATTCTCATTCAAAGTTGCAAGTTACTATGTAGGAACAAGTTTATATAGGTATTTCAAAGATGCCCAGAACTGAGCTAAACGTTGTATGTCTGCAACTCCTACTAATAACTTCATGCCCCATCTCTCTTACTTCCATCTAGTAAGGATCACATAATTCCTAACAAAGTTTTGACACAGATTCCCAATTCCGGCATTCAGAACATATAGCACGTTGCTGTAAGCAAGCACATTCTCATTCACAGATGCAAGATACTATGTAGGAACAAGTTTGTATAGGACTTTCAAAGATGCCCAGAACTGAGCTAAACGTTGTATGTCTCCAACGTCTAGAAATAACTTCATGCCCCATCTCCCTTACTTTCAGCTAGTAAGGATCACGTAATTCCTAACAAAGTTTTGACACAGATTCCCATTCGGGCATTCAGAACATATAGCACGTTGCTGTAAGCAAGCACATTCTCATTAAAAGTTGCAAGTTACTATGTAGGAACAAGTTTGTATAGGTATTTCAAAGATGCCCAGAACTGAGCTAAACGTTGTATGTCTCCAACTCCTAGAAATAACTTCATGACCCATCTCCCTTACTTTCAGCTTGTAAGGATCACATAATTCCTAAAAAGTTTTGACACAGATTCCCAATTCGGGCATTCAGAACATGTAGCACGTTGCTGTAAGCAAGCACATTCTCATTCAAAGTTGCAAGTTACTATGTAGGAACAAGTTTGCATAGGTATCTCAAAGATGCCCAGAACTGAGCTAAACGTTGTATGTCTCCAACTCCCAGAAATAACTTCATGCCCCATCTCCCTTACTTCCAGCTAGTAAGGATGACATAATTCCTAACAAAGATTTGACACAGATTCCCAATTCGGGCATTCAGAACATATAGCACGTTGCTGTAAGCAAGCACGTTCTCATTCAAAGTTGCAAGTTACTATGTAGGAACAAGTTTTTATAGGTATTTCAAAGATGCCCAGAACTGAGCTAAACGTTGTATGTCTCCAACTCCTAGAAATAACTTCATGCCCCATCTCCCTTACTTCCAGCTAGTGAGGATCACATAATTCCTAACAAAGTTTTGACACAGATTCCCAATTCGGGCATTCAGAACATATAGCACGTTGCTGTAAGCAAGCACATTCTCATTCTAAGAAGCAAGTTACTATGTAGGAACAAGTTTGTATAGGTATTTCAAAGATGCCCAGAACTGAGCTAAAGTGGGTATGTGTCCAACTCCTAGAAATAACTTCATGCCCCATCTCCCTTACTTCCAGCTAGTAATGATCACATAATTCCTAACAAAGTTTGACACAGATTCCCAATTCGGGCATTCAGAACATATAGCACGTTGCTGTAAGCAAGCACATTCTCATTCAAAGTTGCAAGTTACTATGTAGGAACAAGGTTGTATAGGTATTTCAAAGATGCCCAGAACTGAGCTAAACGTTGTATGTCTCCAACTCCTAGAAATAACTTCATGCCCCATCTCCCTTACTTCCAACTAGTAAGGATCACATAATTCCTAACAAAGTTTTGACACAGATTCCCAATTCGGGCATTCAGAACATATAGCACGTTGCTGTAAGCAAGCACATTCTCATTCAAAGTTGCAAGTTACTATGTAGGAACAAGTTTGTATAGGTATTTCAAAGATGCCCAGAACTGAGCTGAAGTTTGTATGTCTCCAACTCCTAGAAATAACTTCATGCCTCATCTCCCTTACTTCCAGCTAGTGAGGATCACATAATTCCTAACAAAGTTTTGACACAGATTCCCAATTCGGGCATTCAGAACATATAGCACGTTGCTGTAAGCAAGCACATTCTCATTCTAAGAAGCAAGTTACAATGTAGGAACAAGTTTGTATAGGTATTTCAAAGATGCCCAGAACTGAGCTAAAGTGGGTATGTGTCCAACTCCTAGAAATAACTTCATGCCTCATCTCCCTTACTTCCAGCTAGTAAGGATCACATAATTCCTAACAAAGTTTTGACACAGATTCCCAATTCGGGCATTCAGAACATATAGCACGTTGCTGTAAGCAAGCACATTCTCATTCAAAGTTGCAAGTTACTATGTAGGAACAAGTTTGTATAGGTATTTCAAAGATGCCCAGAACTGAGCTAAACTTGGTATGTGTCCAACCTCTAGAAATAACTTCATGCCCCAACTCCCTTACTTCCAGCTAGTAATGATCACATAATTCCTAACAAAGATTTGACACAGATTCCCAATTCGGGCATTCAGAACATATAGCACGTTGCTGTAAGCAAGCACTTTCTCATTCAAAGTTGCAAGTTACTATGTAGGAACAAGTTTGTATAGGTATTTCAAAGATGCCCAGAACTGAGCTAAACGTTGTATGTCTGCAGCTCCTAGAAATAACTTCATGTCCCATCTCCCTTACTTCCATCTAGTAAGGATCACATAATTCCTAACAAAGTTTTGACACAGATTCCCAATTCGGGCATTCAGAACATATAGCACGTTGTTGTAAGCAAGCACATTCTCATTCAAAGTTGCAAGTTACTATGTAGGAACAAGTTTGTATAGGTATTTCAAAGATGCCCAGAACTGAGCTGAACTTGGTATGTGTCCAACCTCTAGAAATAACTTCATGACCCAACTCACTTACTTCCAGCTGGTAATGATCACATAATTCCTAACAAAGTTTTGACACAGATTCCCAATTCGGGCATTCAGAACATATAGCACGTTGCTGTAAGCAAGCACATTCTCATTCAAAGTTGCAAGTTAATATGTAGGAACAAGTTTGTATAGGTATTTCAAAGATGCCCAGAACTGAGCTAAACGTTGTATGTCTGCAACTCCTAGAAATAACTTCATGCCCCATCTCCCTTACTTCCATCTAGTAAGGATCACATAATTCCTAACAAAGTTTTGACACAGATTCCCAATTCGGGCATTCAGAACATATAGCACGTTGCTGTAAGCAAGCACATTCTCATTCAACGTTGCAAGTTACTATGTAGGAACAAGTTTGTATAGGTATTTCAACGATGCCCAAAACTGAGCTAAACGTTGTATGTCTCCAACTCCTAGAAATAACTTCATGCCCCATCTCCCTTACTTCCAGCTAGTGAGGATCACATAATTCCTAACAAAGTTTTGACACAGATTCCCAATTCGGGCATTCAGAACATATAGCACGTTGCTGTAAGCAAGCACATTCTCATTCTAAGAAGCAAGTTACTATGTAGGAACAAGTTTGTATAGGTATTTCAAAGATGCCCAGAACTGAGCTAAACGTTGTATGTCTCCAACTCCTAGAAATAACTTCATGCCCCATCTCCCTTACTTCCAGCTAGTAAGGATCACATAATTCCTAACAAAGTTTTGAGACAGATTCCCAATTCGGGCATTCACAACATATAGCACGTTGCTGTAAGCAATCACTTTCTCATTCAAAGTTGCAAGTTACTATGTAGGAACAAGTTTGTATAGGTATTTCAAAGATGCCCAGAACTGAGCTAAACTTGGTATGTGTCCAACCTCTAGAAATAACTTCATGCCCCATCTCCCTTACTTCCAGCTAGTAAGGATCACATAATTCCTAACAAAGTTTTGACACAGATTCCCAATTCGGGCATTCAGAACATATAGCACGTTGCTGTAAGCAAGCACATTCTCATTCAAAGTTGAAAGTTACTATGTAGGAACAAGTTTGTATAGGTATTTCAAAGATGCCCAGAACTGTGCTAAACTTGGTATGTGTCCAACTCCTAGAAATAATTTCATGCCCCATCTCACTTACTTCCAGCTAGTAAGGATCACATAATTCCTAAGAAATTTTGACACAGATTCCCAATTCGGGCATTCAGAACATGTAGCACGTTGCTGTAAGCAAGCACATTCTCATTCAAAGTTGCAAGTTACTATGTAGGAACAAGTTTGTATAGGTATTTCAAAGATGCCCAGAACTGAGCTAAACTTGGTATGTGTCCAACTCCTAGAAATAACTTCATGCCCCATCTCCCTTACTTCCAGCTAGTAAGGATCACATAATTCCTAACAAAGTTTTGACACAGATTCCCAATTCGGGCATTCAGAACATATAGCACGTTGCTGTAAGCAAGCACATTCTCATTCAAAGTTGCAAGTTACTATGTAGGAACAAGTTTGTATAGGTATTTCAAAGATGCCCAGAACTGTGCTAAACTTGGTATGTGTCCAACTCCTAGAAATAATTTCATGCCCCATCTCACTTACTTCCAGCTAGTAAGGAATACATAATTCCTAACAAATTTTGACACAGATTCCCAATTCGGGCATTCAGAACATGTAGCACGTTGCTGTAAGCAAGCACATTCTCATTCAAAGTTGCAAGTTACTATGTAGGAACAAGTTTGTATAGGTATTTCAAAGATGCCCAGAACTGTGCTAAACTTGTATGTGTCCAACTCCTAGAAATAACTTCATGCTCCAACTCCCTTACTTCCAGCTAGTAAGGATCACATAATTCCTAACAAAGTTTTGACACAGATTCCCAATTCGGGCATTCAGAACATATAGCACGTTGCTGTAAGCAAGCACATTCTCATTCAAAGTTGCAAGTTGCTATGTAGTAACAAGTTTGTATAGGTATTTCAAAGATGCCCAGAACTGTGCTAAACTTGGTATGTGTCCAACTCCTAGAAATAACTTCATGCTCCAACTCCCTTACTTCCAGCTAGTAAGGATCACATAATTCCTAACAAAGTTTTGACACAGATTCCCAATTCGGGCATTCAGAACATATAGCACGTTGCTGCAAGCAAGCACATTCTCATTCAAAGTTGCAAGTTACTATGTAGGTATTTCAAAGATGCCCAGAACTGAGCTAAACTTGGCATGTCTCCAACACCTAGAAATAACTTCATGCCCCATCTCCCTTACTTCCAGCTAGTAAGGATCACATAATTCCTAACAAAGTTTTGACACTGATTCCCAATTCGGGCATTCAGAACATATAGCACGTTGCTGTAAGCAAGCACATTCTCATTCAAAGTTGCAAGTTACTATGTAGGAACAAGTTTGTATAGGTATTTCAAAGATGCCCAGAACTGTGCTAAACTTGGTATGTGTCCAACTCCTAGAAATACCTTCATGCCCCAACTCCCTTACTACCAGCTAGTAAGGATCACATAATTCCTAACAAATTTTGACACAGATTCCCAATTCGGGCATTCAGAAGATGTAGCACGTTGCTGTAAGCAAGTACATTCTCATTCAAAGTTTCAAGTTACTATGTAGGAACAAGTTTGTATAGGTGTTTCAAAGATGCCCCGAACTGAGCTAAACTTGCTATGTGTCCAACTCCTAGAAATACCTTCATGCCCCAACTCCCTTACTTCCAGCTAGTAAGGATCACATAATTCCTAACAAATTTTGACACAGATTCCCAATTCGGGCATTCAGAACATATAGCACGTTGCTGCAAGCAAGCACATTCTCATTCAAAGTTGCAAGTTACTATGTAGGTATTTCAAAGATGCCCAGAACTGAGCTAAACTTGGCATGTCTCCAACACCTAGAAATAACTTCATGCCCCATCTCCCTTACTTCCAGCTAGTAAGGATCACATAATTCCTAACAAAGTTTTGACACTGATTCCCAATTCGGGCATTCAGAACATATAGCACGTTGCTGTAAGCAAGCACATTCTCATTCAAAGTTGCAAGTTACTATGTAGGAACAAGTTTGTATAGGTATTTCAAAGATGCCCAGAACTGTGCTAAACTTGGTATGTGTCCAACTCCTAGAAATACCTTCATGCCCCAACTCCCTTACTACCAGCTAGTAAGGATCACATAATTCCTAACAAATTTTGACACAGATTCCC
This sequence comes from Diceros bicornis minor, assembly GCF_020826845.1. Taxonomy (NCBI): domain Eukaryota; kingdom Metazoa; phylum Chordata; class Mammalia; order Perissodactyla; family Rhinocerotidae; genus Diceros; species Diceros bicornis. The sequence goes on along the minus strand of NC_080763.1, from coordinate 1,215,999 downwards.
AATTCGGGCATTCAGAAGATGTAGCACGTTGCTGTAAGCAAGTACATTCTCATTCAAAGTTTCAAGTTACTATGTAGGAACAAGTTTGTATAGGTGTTTCAAAGATGCCCCGAACTGAGCTAAACTTGCTATGTGTCCAACTCCTAGAAATACCTTCATGCCCCAACTCCCTTACTTCCAGCTAGTAAGGATCACATAATTCCTAACAAATTTTGACACAGATTCCCAATTCGGGCATTCAGAACATATAGCACGTTGCTGCAAGCAAGCACATTCTCATTCAAAGTTTCAAGTTACTATGTAGGAACAAGTTTGTATAGGTATTTCAAAGATGCCCAGAACTGAGCTAAACTTGGTATGTGTCCAACTCCTAGAAATATCTTCATGCCCCATCTCCCTTACTTCCAGCTAGTAAGGATCACATAATTCCTAACAAAATTTTGACACAGATTCCCAATTCGGGCATTCAGAACATATAGCACGTTGCTGCAAGCAAGCACATTCTCATTCAAAGTTGCAAGTTACTATGTAGGAACAAGTTTGTATAGGTATTTCAAAGATGCCCAGAACTGAGCTAAACTTGGTATGTCTCCAACTCCTAGCAATAACTTCATTCCCCTTCTCACTTACTTCCAGCTAGTAAGGATCACATAATTCCTAACAAAGTTTTGACACAGATTCCCAATTCGGGCATTCAGAACATATAGCACGTTGCTGTAAGCAAGCAGATTCTCATTCAAAGATGCAAGTTACTATGTAGGAACAAGTTTGTATAGGTATTTCAAAGATGCCCAGAACTGAGCTAAACTTGGTATGTGTCCAACTCCTAGAAATAACTTCACGCCCCATCTCCCTTACTTCCAGCTAGTAAGGATCACAAAATTCCTAACAAAGTTTTGACACAGATTCCCAATTCTGGCATTAAGAACATATAGCACGTTGCTGTAAGCAAGCACATTCTCATTCAAAGTTGCAAGTTACTATGTAGGTATTTCAAAGATGCCCAGATCTGAGCTTAACTTGGCATGTCTCCTACTCCTAGAAATAACTTCATGCCCCATCTCCCTTACTTCCAGCTAGTAAGGATCACATAATTCCTAACAAATTTTGACACAGATTCCCAATTCGGGCATTAAGAACATGTAGTACGTTGTTGTAAGCAAGCACATTCTCATTCAAAGTTGCAAGTTACTATGTAGGAACAAGTTTGTATAGGTATTTCAAAGATGCCCAGAACTGAGCTAAACTTGGTATGTGTCCAACTCCTAGAAATAACTTCATGCCCCATCTCCCTTACTTCCAGCTAGTAAGGATCACATAATTCCTAACAAAGATTTGACACAGATTCCCAATTCGGGCATTCAGATCATATAGCACGTTGCTGCAAGCAAGCACATTCTCATTCAAAGTTGCAAGTTACTATGTAGGTATTTCAAAGATGCCAAGAACTGAGCTAAACTTGGCATGTCTCCAACTCCTAGAAATAACTTCATGCCCCATCTCCCTTACTTCCAGCTAGTAAGGATCACATAATTCCTAACAAAGTTTTGACACAGATTCCCAATTCGGGCATTCAGAACATATAGCACGTTGCTGTAAGCAAGCACATTCTCATTCAAAGTTGCAAGTTACTATGTAGGAACAAGTTTGTATAGGTATTTCAAAGATGCCCAGAACTGAGCTAAACATGGGATGTGTCCAACTCCTAGAAATATCTTCATGCCCCATCTCCCTTACTTCCAGCTAGTAAGGATCACATAATTCCTAACAAAGTTTTGACACAGATTCCCAATTCGGGCATTCAGAACATATAGCACGTTGCTGTAAGCAAGCACATTCTCATTCAAAGTTGGAAGTTACTATGTAGGAACAAGTTTGTATAGGTATTTCAAAGATGCCCAGAACTGTGCTAAACTTGGTATGTGTCCAACTCCTAGAAATAATTTCATGCCCCATCTCACTTACTTCCAGCTAGTAAGGATCACATAATTCCTAACAAATTTTGACACAGATTCCCAATTCGGGCATTCAGAACATGTAGCACGTTGCTGTAAGCAAGCACATTCTCATTCAAAGTTGCAAGTTACTATGTAGGAACAAGTTTGTATAGGTATTTCAAAGATACCCAGAACTGAGCTAAACTTGGTATGTGTCCAACTCCTAGAAATAACTTCATGCCCCATCTCCCTTACTTCCAGCTAGTAAGGATCACATAATTCCTAACAAAGTTTTGACACAGATTCCCAATTCGGGCATTCAGAACATATAGCACGTTGCTGTAAGCAAGCACATTCTCATTCAAAGTTGCAAGTTACTATGTAGGAACAAGTTTGTATAGGTATTTCAAAGATGCCCAGAACTGAGCTAAACTTGGTATGTGTCCAACTCCTAGAAATACCTTCATGCCCCATCTCCCTTACTTCCAGCTAGTAAGGATCACATAATTCCTAACAAAGTTTTGACACAGATTCCCAATTCGGGCATTCAGAACATATAGCACGTTGCTGTAAGCAAGCACATTCTCATTCAAAGTTGCAAGTTACTATGTAGGAACAAGTTTGTATAGGTATTTCAAAGATGCCCCGAACTGTGCTAAACTTGGTATGTGTCCAACTCCTAGAAATACCTTCATTCCCAACTCCCTTACTTCCAGCTAGTAAGGATCACATAATTCCTAACAAATTTTGACACAGATTCCCAATCGGGCATTCAGAACATATAGCACGTTGCTGTAAGCAAGCACATTCTCATTCAAAGTTGCAAGTTACTATGTAGGAACATGTTTGTATAGGTATTTCAAAGATGCCCAGAACTGAGCTAAACATGGGATGTGTCCAACTCCTAGAAATACCTTCATGCCCCAACTCCCTTACTTCCAGATAGTAAGGATCACATAATTCCTAACAAATTTTGACACAGATTCCCAATTCGGGCATTCAGAACATATAGCACGTTGCTGTAAGCAAGCACATTCTCATTCAAAGTTGCAAGTTACTATGTAGGAACAAGTTTGTATAGGTATTTCAAAGATGCCCAGAACTGAGCTAAACTTGGTATGTGTCCAACTCCTAGAAATAACTTCATGCCCCATCTCTCTTTCTTCCAGCTAGTAAGGATCACATAATTCCTAACAAAGTTTTGACACAGATTCCAAATTCGGGCATTCAGAACATATAGCACGTTGCTGTAAGCAAGCACATTCTCATTCAAAGTTGCAAGTTACTATCTAGGAACAAGTTTGTATAGGTATTTCAAAGATGCCCAGAACTGTGGTAAACTTGGTATGTGTCCAACTCCTAGAAATACCTTCATGCCCCGACTCCCCTACTTCCATCTAGTAAGGATCACATAATTTCTAACCAAGTTTTGACATAGATTCCCTATTCGGGCATTCAGAACATATAGCACGTTGCTGTAAGCAAGCACATTCTCATTCAAAGTTGCTAGTTACTATGTAGGAACAAGTTTGTATAGGTATTTCAAAGATGCCCAGAACTGAGCTAAACGTTGTATGTCTCCAACTCCTAGAAATAACTTCATGCCCCATCTCACTTACCTCCAACTAGTAAGGATCACATAATTCCTAACAAAGTTTTGACACAGATTCCCAATTCGGGCATTCAGAACGTATAGCACGTTGCTGCAAGCAAGCACATTCTCATTCAAAGTTGCAAGTTACTATGTAGGAACAAGTTTGTATAGGTATTTCAAAGATGCCCAGAACTGAGCTAAACGTTCTATTTCTCCAACTCCTAGAAATAACTTGATGCCCCATCTCACTTACTTCCAGCTAGTAAGGATCACATAATTCCTAACAAAGTTTTGACACAGATTCCCAATTCGGGCATTCAGAACATATAGCACGTTGCTGTAAGCAAGCACATTCTCATTCAAAGTTGCAAGTTACTATGTAGGAACAAGTTTGTATAGGTATTTCAAAGATGCCCAGAACGGAGCTAAACTTGATATGTGTCCAACTCCTAGAAATACCTTCATGCCCCAACTCCCTTACTACCAGCTACTAAGGATCACATAATTCCTAACAAATTTTGACACAGATTCCCAATTCGGGCATTCAGAACATATATCACGTTGCTGTAAGCAAGCACATTCTCATTCAAAGTTGCAAGTTACTATGTAGGAACAAGTTTGTATAGGTATTTCAAAGATTCCCAGAACTGAGCTAAACATGGGATGTGTCCAACTCCTAGAAATACCTTCATGCCCCAACTCCCTTACTTCCAGCTAGTAAGGAGAAAATAATTCCTAACAAATTTTGACACAGATTCCCAATTCGGGCATTCAGAACATATAGCACGTTGCTGTAAGCAAGCACATTCTCATTCAAAGTTGCAAGTTACTATGTAGGAACAAGTTTGTATAGGTATTTCAAAGATGCCCAGAACTGAGCTAAACTTGGTATGTGTCCAACTCCTAGAAATAACTTCATGCCCCATCTCCCTTACTTCCAGCTAGTAAGGATCACATAATTCCTAACAAAGTTTTGACACAGATTCCCAATTCGGGCATTCAGAACATATAGCACGTTGCTGTAAGCAAGCAGATTCTCATTCAAAGATGCAAGTTACTATGTAGGAACAAGTTTGTATAGGTATTTCAAAGATGCCCAGAACTGAGCTAAACGTGGTATGTCTCCAACTCCTAGAAATAACTTCATGCCCCATCTCCCTTACTTCCAGCTAGTAAGGATCACATAATTCCTAACAAAGTTTTGACACAGATTCCCAAATCGGGCATTCAGAACATATAGCACGTTGCTGTAAGCAAGCACATTCTCATTCAAAGTTGCAATCTAATATGTAGGAACAAGTTTGTATAGGTATTTCAAAGATGCCCAGAACTGAGCTAAACTTGGTATGTGTCCAACTCCTAGAAATACCTTCATGCCCCGTCTCCCTACTTCCATCTAGTAAGGATCACATAATTTCTAACAAAGTTTTGACACAGATTCCCTATTCGGGCAGTCAGAACATATAGCACGTTGCTGTAAGCAAGCACATTCTCATTCAAAGTTGCAAGTTACTATGTAGGAACACGTTTGTATAGGTATTTCAAAGATGCCCAGAACTGAGCTAAACGTTCTATTTCTCCAACTCCTAGAAATAACTTCATGCCCCATCTCACTTACTTCCAGCTAGTAAGGATCACATAATTCCTAACAAAGTTTTGACACAGATTCCCAATTCGGGCATTAAGAACATATAGCACGTTGCTGTAAGCAAGCACATTCTCATTCAAAGTTGCAAGTTACTATGTAGGAACAAGTTTGTATAGGTATTTCAAAGATGCCCAGAACTGAGCTAAACGTTGTATGTCTCCAACTCCTAGAAATAACTTCATGCCCCATCTCCCTTACTTCCAGCTAGTAAGGATCACATAATTTCTAACAAAGTTTTGACACAGATTCCCAATTCGGGCATTAAGAACATATAGCACGTTGCTATAAGCAAGCACATTCTCATTCAAAGTTGCAAGTTACTATGTAGGAACAAGTTTATATAGGTATTTCAAAGATGCACAGAACTGAGCGAAACTTGGTATGTGTCCAACTCCTAGAAATAATTTCATGCCCCATCTCACTTACTTCCAGCTAGTAATGATCACATAATTCCTAACAAAGGTTTGACACAGATTCTCATTTCGGGCATTCAGAACATATAGCACGTTGCTGTAAGCAAGCACATTCTCATTCAAAGTTGCAAGTTACTATGTAGGAACAAGTTTGTATAGGTATTTCAAAGATGCCCAGAACTGAGCTAAACTTGGTATGTGTCCAACTCCTAGAAATAACTTCATTCCCCATCTCCCTTACTTCCAGCTAGTAAGGATCACATAATTCCTAACAAAGTTTTGACACAGATTCCCAATTCGGGCATTCAGAACATATAGCACGTTGCTGTAAGCAAGCACATTCTCATTCAAAGATGCAAGTTACTATGTAGGAACAAGTTTGTATAGGTATTTCAAAGATGCCCATAACTGAGCTAAACTTGGTATGTGTCCAACTCCTAGAAATACCTTCATGCCCCATCTCCCTTACTTCCAGCTAGTAAGGATCACATAATTCCTAACAAAGTTTTGACACAGATTCCCAATTCGGGCATTCAGAACATATAGCACGTTGCTGTAAGCAAGCACATTCTCATTCAAAGTTGCAAGTTACTATGTAGGAACATGTTTGTATAGGTATTTCAAAGATGCCCAGAACTGAGCTAAACATGGGATGTGTCCAACTCCTAGAAATACCTTCATGCCCCAACTCCCTTACTTCCAGATAGTAAGGATCACATAATTCCTAACAAATTTTGACACAGATTCCCAATTCGGGCATTCAGAACATATAGCACGTTGCTGTAAGCAAGCACATTCTCATTCAAAGTTGCAAGTTACTATGTAGGAACAAGTTTGTATAGGTATTTCAAAGATGCCCAGAACTGAGCTAAACTTGGTATGTGTCCAACTCCTAGAAATAACTTCATGCCCCATCTCTCTTACTTCCAGCTAGTAAGGATCACATAATTCCTAACAAAGTTTTGACACAGATTCCCAATTCGGGCATTCAGAACATATAGCACGTTGCTGTAAGCAAGCACATTCTCATTCAAAGTTGCAAGTTACTATGTAGGAACAAGTTTGTATAGGTATTTCAAAGATGCCCAGAACGGAGCTAAACTTGATATGTGTCCAACTCCTAGAAATACCTTCATGCCCCAACTCCCTTACTACCAGCTACTAAGGATCACATAATTCCTAACAAATTTTGACACAGATTCCCAATTCGGGCATTCAGAACATATAGCACGTTGCTGTAAGCAAGCACATTCTCATTCAAAGTTGCAAGTTACTATGTAGGAACAAGTTTGTATAGGTATTTCAAAGATTCCCAGAACTGAGCTAAACATGGGATGTGTCCAACTCCTAGAAATACCTTCATGCCCCAACTCCCTTACTTCCAGCTAGTAAGGAGAAAATAATTCCTAACAAATTTTGACACAGATTCCCAATTCGGGCATTCAGAACATATAGCACGTTGCTGTAAGCAAGCACATTCTCATTCAAAGTTGCAAGTTACTATGTAGGAACAAGTTTGTATAGGTATTTCAAAGATGCCCAGAACTGAGCTAAACTTGGTATGTGTCCAACTCCTAGAAATAACTTCATGCCCCATCTCCCTTACTTCCAGCTAGTAAGGATCACATAATTCCTAACAAAGTTTTGACACAGATTCCCAATTCGGGCATTCAGAACATATAGCACGTTGCTGTAAGCAAGCAGATTCTCATTCAAAGATGCAAGTTACTATGTAGGAACAAGTTTGTATAGGTATTTCAAAGATGCCCAGAACTGAGCTAAACGTGGTATGTCTCCAACTCCTAGAAATAACTTCATGCCCCATCTCCCTTACTTACAGCTAGTAAGGATCACATAATTCCTAACAAAGTTTTGACACAGATTCCCAATTCGGGCATTCAGAACATATAGCACGTTGCTGTAAGCAAGCACATTCTCATTCAAAGTTGCAAGTTACTATGTAGGAACAAGTTTGTATAGGTATTTCAAAGATGCCCAGAACTGTGCTAAACTTGGTATGTGTCCAACTCCTAGAAATACCTTCATTCCCAACTCCCTTACTTCCAGCTAGTAAGGATCACATAATTCCTAACAAATTTTGACACAGATTCCCAATTCGGGCATTCAGAACATATAGCACGTTGCTGTAAGCAAGCACATTCTCATTCAAAGTTGCAATTTACTATGTAGGAACATGTTTGTATAGGTATTTCAAAGATGCCCAGAACTGAGCTAAACATGGGATGTGTCCAACTCCTAGAAATACCTTCATGCCCCAACTCCCTTACTTCCAGATAGTAAGGATCACATAATTCCTAACAAATTTTGACACAGATTCCCAATTCGGGCATTCAGAACATATAGCACGTTGCTGTAAGCAAGCACATTCTCATTCAAAGTTGCAAGTTACTATGTAGGAACAAGTTTGTATAGGTATTTCAAAGATGCCCAGAACTGAGCTAAACTTGGTATGTGTCCAACTCCTAGAAATAACTTCATGCCCCATCTCTCTTACTTCCAGCTAGTAAGGATCACATAATTCCTAACAAAGTTTTGACACAGATTCCCAATTCGGGCATTCAGAACATATAGCACGTTGCTGTAAGCAAGCACATTCTCATTCAAAGTTGCAAGTTACTATCTAGGAACAAGTTTGTATAGGTATTTCAAAGATGCCCAGAACTGTGGTAAACTTGGTATGTGTCCAACTCCTAGAAATACCTTCATGCCCCGACTCCCTTACTTCCATCTGGTAAGGATCACATAATTTCTAACCAAGTTTTGACATAGATTCCCTATTCGGGCATTCAGAACATATAGCACGTTGCTGTAAGCAAGCACATTCTCATTCAAAGTTGCTAGTTACTATGTAGGAACAAGTTTGTATAGGTATTTCAAAGATGCCCAGAACTGAGCTAAAGGTTGTATGTCTCCAACTCCTAGAAATAACTTCATGCCCCATCTCACTTACCTCCAACTAGTAAGGATCACATAATTCCTAACAAAGTTTTGACACAGATTCCCAATTCGGGCATTCAGAACGTATAGCACGTTGCTGCAAGCAAGCACATTCTCATTCAAAGTTGCAAGTTACTATGTAGGAACAAGTTTGTATAGGTATTTCAAAGATGCCCAGAACTGAGCTAAACGTTCTATTTCTCCAACTCCTAGAAATAACTTCATGCCCCATCTCACTTACTTCCAGCTAGTAAGGATCACATAATTCCTAACAAAGTTTTGACACAGATTCCCAATTCGGGCATTCAGAATATATAGCACGTTGCTGTAAGCAAGCACATTCTCATTCAAAGTTGCAAGTTACTATGTAGGAACAAGTTTGTATAGGTATTTCAAAGATGCCCAGAACGGAGCTAAACTTGATATGTGTCCAACTCCTAGAAATACCTTCATGCCCCAACTCCCTTACTACCAGCTACTAAGGATCACATAATTCCTAACAAATTTTGACACAGATTCCCAATTCGGGCATTCAGAACATATATCACGTTGCTGTAGGCAAGCACATTCTCATTCAAAGTTGCAAGTTACTATGTAGGAACAAGTTTGTATAGGTATTTCAAAGATTCCCAGAACTGTGCTAAACATGGGATGTGTCCAACTCCTAGAAATACCTTCATGCCCCAACTCCCTTACTTCCAGCTAGTAAGGAGAAAATAATTCCTAAAAAATTTTGACACAGATTCCCAATTCGGGCATTCAGAACATATAGCACGTTGCTGTAAGCAAGCACATTCTCATTCAAAGTTGCAAGTTACTATGTAGGAACAAGTTTGTATAGGTATTTCAAAGATGCCCAGAACTGAGCTAAACTTGGTATGTGTCCAACTCCTAGAAATAACTTCATGCCCCATCTCCCTTACTTCCAGCTAGTAAGGATCACATAATTCCTAACAAAGTTTTGACACAGATTCCCAATTCGGGCATTCAGAACATATAGCACGTTGCTGTAACCAAGCAGATTCTCATTCAAAGATGCAAGTTACTATGTAGGAACAAGTTTGTATAGGTATTTCAAAGATGCCCAGAACTGAGCTAAACGTGGTATGTCTCCAACTCCTAGAAATAACTTCATGCCCCATCTCCCTTACTTCCAGCTAGTAAGGATCACATAATTCCTAACAAAGTTTTGACACAGATTCCCAAATCGGGCATTCAGAACATATAGCACGTTGCGGTAAGCAAGCACATTCTCATTCAAAGTTGCAAGCTAATATGTAGGAACAAGTTTGTATAGGTATTTCAAAGATGCCCAGAACTGAGCTAAACTTGGTATGTGTCCAACTCCTAGAAATAACTTCATGCCCCTTCTCCCTTACTTCCAGCTAGTAAGGATCACATAATTCCTAACAAAGTTTTGACACAGATTCCCAATTCGGGCATTCAGAACATATAGCACGTTGATGTAAGCAAGCACATTCTCATTCAAAGATGCAAGTTACTATGTAAGAACAAGTTTGTATAGGTATTTCAAAGATGCCCAGAATTGAGCTAATCTTGCTATGTGTCCAAATCCTAGAAATAACTTCATGCCCCATCTCCCTTACTTCCAGCTAATAAGGATCACATAATTCCTAACAAATTTTGACACAGATTCCCAATTCGGGCATTCAGAACATATAGCACGTTGCTGTAAGCAAGCACATTCTCATTCAAAGTTGCAAGTTACTTTGTAGGAACAAGTTTGTATAGGTATTTCAAAGATGCCCAGAACTGAGCTAAACTTGGTATGTGTCCAACTCCTAGAAATAACTTCATGCCCCATCTCACTTACTTCCAGCTAGTAAGGATCACATAATTCCTAACAAAGTTTTGACACAGATTCCCAATTCGGGCATTCAGAACATATAGCACGTTGCTGTAAGCAAGCAGATTCTTATTCAAAGATGCAAGTTACTATGTAGGAACAAGTTTGTATAGGTATTTCAAAGATGCCCAGAACTGAGCTAAACGTGGTATGTCTCCAACTCCTAGAAATAACTTCATGCCCCATCTCCCTTACTTCCAGCTAGTAAGGATCACATAATTCCTAACAAAGTTTTGACACAGATTCCCAATTCGCGCATTCAGAACGAATAGCACGTTGCTGCAAGCAAGCACATTCTCATTCAAAGTTGCAAGTTACTATGTTGGAACAAGTTTGTATAGGTATTTCAAAGATGCCCAGAACTGAGCTAAACTTGGTATGTGTCCAACTCCTAGAAATACCTTCATGACCCAACTCCCTTACTTCCATCTAGTAAGGATCACATAATTCCTAACAAAGTTTTGACACAGATTCCCAATTCGGGCATTCAGAACATATAGCACGTTGCTGTAAGCAAGCACATTCTCATTCAAAGTTGGAGTTACTATATAGGAACAAGTTTGTATAGGTATTTCAAAGATGCCCAGAACTGAGCTAAACTTGGCATGTCTCCAACTCCTAGAAATAACTTCATGCCCCATCTCCTTTACTTCCAGCTAGTAAGGATCACATAATTCCTAACAAATTTTGACACAGATTCCCAATTCGGGCATTAAGATCATATAGCACGTTGCTGTAAGCAAGCACATTCTCATTCAAAGTTGCAAGTTACTATGTAGGAACAAGTTTGTATAGGTATTTCAAAGATGCCCAGAACTGAGCTAAACTTGGTATGTCTCCAACTCCTAGAAATAATTTCATGCCCCATCTCACTTACTTCCAGCTAGTAAGGATCACATAATTCCTAACAAAGTTTTGACACAGATTCCCAATTCGGGCATTCAGAACATATAGCAAGTTGCTGTAAGCAAGCACATTCTCATTCAAAGCTGCAAGTTACTATGTTGGAACAAGTTTGTATAGGTATTTCAAAGATGCCCAGAACTGAGCTAAACGTTGTATGTCTCCAACTCCTAGAAATATCTTCATGCCCCATCTCACTTACTTCCAGCTAGTAAGGATCACATAATTCCTAACAAAGGTTTGACACAGATTCCCTTTTCGGGCATTCAGAGCATATAGCACGTTGCTGTAAGCAAGCACATTCTCATTCAAAGTTGCAAGTTACTATGTAGGAACAAGTTTGTATAGGTATTTCAAAGATGCCCAGAACTGTGCTAAACTTGGTTTGTGTCCAACTCCTAGAAATACCTTCATGCCCCAACTCCCTTACTTCCAGCTAGTAAGGATCACATAATTCCTAACAAATTTTGACACAGATTCCCAATTCGGGCATTCAGAACATATAGCACGTTGCTGTAAGCAAGCACATTCTGATTCAAAGTTGCAAGTTAATATGTAGGAACAAGTTTGTATAGGTATTTCAAAGATGCCCAGAACTGAGCTAAACTTGGTATGTGTCCAACTCCTAGAAATCACTTCATGCCCCATCTCCCTTACTTCCAGCTAGTAAGGATCACATAATTCCTAACAAAGTTTTGACACAGATTCCCAATTCGGGCATTCAGAACATATAGCACGTTGCTGTAAGCAAGCACATTCTGATTCAAAGTTGCAAGTTAATATGTAGGAACAAGTTTGTATAGGTATTTCAAAGATGCCCAGAACTGACCTAAACTTGGTATGTCTCAAACTCCTAGAAATAACTTCATGTCCCCTCTCCCTTACTTCCAGCTAGTAAGGATCACATAATTCCTAACAAAGTTTTGACACAGATTCCCAATTCGGGAATTCAGAACATATAGCACGTTGCTGTAAGCAAGCACATTCTCATTCAAAGTTGCAAGTTACTATGTAGGAACAAGTTTGTATAGGTAATTCAAAGATGCCCAGAACTGTGCTAAACTTGGTTTGTGTCCAACTCCTAGAAATACCTTCATGCCCCAACTCCCTTACTTCCAGCTAGTAAGGATCACATAATTCCTAACAAATTTTGACACAGATTCCCTATTCGGGCATTCAGAACATATAGCACGTTGCTGTAAGCAAGCACATTCTCATACAAAGTTGCAAGTTACTATGTAGGAACAAGTTTGTATAGGTATTTCAAAGATGCCCAGAACTGAGCTAAACTTGGCATGTCTCCTACTCCTAGAAATAACTTCATGCCCCATCTCCCTTACTTCCAGCTAGTAAGGATCACATAATTTCTAACAAAGTTTTGACACAGATTCCCAATTCGGGCATTCAGAACATATAGCACGTTGCTGTAAGCAAGCACATTCTCATTCAAAGATGCAAGTTACTATGTAGGAACAAGTTTGTATAGGTATTTCAAAGATGCCCAGAACTGAGCTAAACTTGGTATGTGTCCAACTCCTAGAAATCACTTCATGCCCCATCTCCCTTACTTCCAGCTAGTAAGGATCACATAATTCCTAACAAAGTTTTGACACAGATTCCCAATTCAGGTATTCAGAACATATAGCACGTTGCTGCAAGCAAGCACATTCTCATTCAAAGTTGCAAGTTACTATGTAGGAACAAGTTTGTATAGGTATTTCAAAGATGCCCAGAACTGAGCTAAACTTGGTATGTGTCCAACTCCTAGAAATAACTTCATGCCCCATGTCCCTTACTTCCAGGTAATAAGGATCACATAATTCCTAACAAAGTTTTGACACAGTTTACCAATTCGGGCATTCAGAACATATAGAACGTTGCTGTAAGCAAGCACATTCTCATTCAAAGTTGCAAGTTACTATGTAGCAACAAGTTTGTATAGGTATTTCTAAGATGCCCAGAACTGTGCTAAACTTGGTTTGTGTCCAACTCCTAGAAATACCTTCATGCCCCAACTCCCTTACCACCACCTAGTAAGGATCACAAAATTCCTAACAAATTTTGACACAGATTCCCAATTCGGGCATTCAGAACATATAGCACGTTGCTGTATGCAAGCACATTCTCATTCAAAGTTGCAAGTTAATATGTAGGAACAAGTTTGTATAGGTATTTCAAAGATGCCCAGAACTGTGCTAAACTTGGTATGTGTCCAACTCCTAGAAATAACTTCATTTCCCATCTCCCTTACTTCCAGCTAGTAAGGATCACATAATTCCTAACAAAGTTTTGACACATATTCCCAATTCGGGCATTCAGAACATATAGCACGTTGCTGTAAGCAAGCACATTCTCATTCAAAGATGCAAGTTACTATGTAGGAACAAGTTTGTATAGGTATTTCAAAGATGCCCAGAACTGAGCTAAACTTGGTATGTGTACAACTCCTAGAAATCACTTCATGCCCCATCTCCCTTACTTCCAGCTAGTAAGGATCACATAATTCCTAACAAAGTTTTGACACAGATTCCCAATTCAGGCAATCAGAACATATAGCACGTTGCTGTAAGCAAGCACATTCTCATTCAAAGTTGCAAGTTACTATGTAGGAACAAGTTTGTATAGGTATTTCAAAAATGCCCAGAACTGAGCTAAACTTGGCATGTCTCCAACTCCTAGAAATAACTTCATGCCCCATCTCCCTTACTTCCAGCTAGTAAGGATCACATAATTCCTAACAAAGTTTTGACACAGATTCCCAATTCGGGCATTAAGATCATATAGCACGTTGCTGTAAGCAAGCACATTCTCATTCAAAGTTGCAAGCTACTATGTAGGAACAAGTTTGTATAGATATTTCAAAGATGCTCAGAACTGAGCTAAACTTGGTATGTGTCCAACTCCTAGAAATACCTTCATGCCCCAACTCCCTTACTTCCATCTAGTAAGGATCACATAATTCCTAACAAAGTTTTGACACAGATTCCCAATTCGGGCATTCAGAACATGTAGCACGTTGCTGTAAGCAAGCACATTCTCATTCAAAGTTGCAAGTTACTATGTAGGAACAAGTTTGTATAGGTATTTCAAAGATGCCCAGAACTGAGCTAAACTTGGTATGTGTCCAACTCCTAGAAATACCTTCATGCCCCAACTCCCTTACTTCCAGCTAGTAAGGATCACATAATTCCTAACAAATTTTGACACATATTCCCAATTCGGGCATTCAGAACATATAGCACGTTGCTGTAAGCAAGCACATTCTCATTCAAAGATGCAAGTTACTATGTAGGAACAAGTTTGTATAGGTATTTCAAAGATGCCCAGAACTGAGCTAAACTTGGTATCTGTCCAACTCCTAGAAATAACTTCATGCCCCATCTCCCTTACTTCCAGCTAGTAAGGATCACATAATTCCTAACAAAGTTTTGACACAGATTCCCAATTCGGGCATTCAGAACATATAGCACGTTGCTGCAAGCAAGCACATTCTCATTCAAAGTTGCAAGTTACTATGTAGGTATTTCAAAGATGCCCAGAACTGAGCTAAACTTGGTATGTGTCCAACTCCTAGAAATAACTTCATGCCCCATCTCCCTTACTTCCAGCTAGTAAGGATCACATAATTCCTAACAAAGTTTTGACACAGATTCCCAATTCGGGCATTCAGAACATGTAGCACGTTGCTGTAAGCAAGCACATTCTCATTCAAAGTTGCAAGTTACTATGTAGGAACAAGTTTGTATAGGTATTTCAAAGATGCCCAGAACTGAGCTAAACGTTGTATGTCTCCAACTCCTAGAAATAACTTCATGCCCCATCTCACTTACTTCCAACTAGTAAGGATCACATAATTCCTAACAAAGTTTTGACACAGATTCCCTTTTAGGGCATTCAGAGCATATAGCACGTTGCTGTAAGCAAGCACATTCTCATTCAAAGTTGCAAGTTACTATGTAGGAACAAGTTTGTATAGGTATTTCTAAGATGCCCAGAACTGTGCTAAACTTGGTTTGTGTCCAACTCCTAGAAATACCTTCATGCCCCAACTCCCTTAATTCCAGCTAGTTAGGATCACATAATTCCTAACAAATTTTGACACAGATTCCCAATTCGGGCATTCAGAACATATAGCACGTTGCTGTATGCAAGGACATTCTCATTCAAAGTTGCAAGTTAATATGTAGGAACAAGTTTGTATAGGTATTTCAAAGACGCCCAGAACTGAGCTAAACTTGGTATGTGTCCAACTCCTAGAAATACCTTCATGCCCCAACTCCCTTACTTCCAGCTAGTAAGGATCACATAATTCCTAACAAAGTTTTGACACAGATTCCCAATTCGGGCATTCAGAACATATAGCACGTTGCTGTAAGCAAGCACATTCTCATTCAAAGTTGCAAGTTACTATGTAGGAACAAGTTTGTATAGGTATTTCAAGATGCCCAGAACTGAGCTAAACTTGGTATGTGTCCAACTCCTAGAAACACCTTCATGCCCCAACTCCCTTACTTCCATCTAGTAAGGATCACATAATTCCTAACAAAGTTTTGACACAGATTCCCAATTCGGGCATTCAGAACATATAGCACGTTGCTGTAAGCAAGCACATTCTCATTCAAAGTTGCAAGTTACTATGTAGGAACAAGTTTGTATAGGTTTCAAAGATGCCCAGAACTGTGCTAAACTTGGTATGTGTCCAACTCCTAGAAATACCTTCATGCCCCAACTCCCTTACTTCCAGCTAGTAAGGATCACATAATTCCTAACAAAGTTTTGACACAGATTCCCAATTCGGGCATTCAGAACATGTAGCACGTTGCTGTAAGCAAGCACATTCTCATTCAAAGTTGCAAGTTACTATGTAGGAACAAGTTTGTATAGGTATTTCAAAGATGCCCAGAACTGAGCTAAACTTGGTATGTGTCTAACTCCTTGAAATACCTTCATGCCCCAACTCCCTTACTTCCAGCTAGTAAGGATCACATAATTCCTAACAAATTTTGACACAGATTCCCAATTCGGGCATTCAGAACATATAGCACGTTGCTGTAAGCAAGCACATTCTCATTCAAAGATGCAAGTTACTATGTAGGAACAAGTTTGTATAGGTATTTCAAAGATGCCCAGAACTGAGCTAAACTTGGTATGTGTCCTACTCCTAGAAATAACTTCATGCCCCATCTCCCTTACTTCCAGCTAGTAAGGATCACATAATTCCTAACAAAGTTTTGACACAGATTCCCAATTCGGGAATTCAGAACATATAGCACGTTGCTGCAAGCAAGCACATTCTCATTCAAAGTTGCAAGTTACTATGTAGGTATTTCAAAGATGCCCAGAACTGAGCTAAACTTGGTATCTGTCCAACTCCTAGAAATAACTTCATGCCCCATCTCCCTTACTTCCAGCTAGTAAGGATCACATAATTCCTAACAAAGTTTTGACACAGATTCCCAATTCGGGCATTCAGAACATGTAGCACGTTGCTGTAAGCAAGCACATTCTCATTCAAAGTTGCAAGTTACTCTGTAGGAACAAGTTTGTATTGGTATTTCAAAGATGCCCAGAACTGTGCTAAACTTCGTATGTGTCCAACTCCTAGAAATACCTTCATGCCCCGACTCCCTTACTTCCATCTAGTAAGGATCACATAATTTCTAACAAAGTTTTGACACAGATTCCCTATTCGGGCATTCAGAACATATAGCACGTTGCTGTAAGCAAGCACATTCTCATTCAAAGTTGCAAGTTATTATGTAGGAACAAGTTTGTATAGGTATTTCAAAGATGCCCAGAACTGAGCTAAACGTTGTATGTCTCCAACTCCTAGAAATAACTTCATGCCCCATCTCACTTACTTCCAGCTAGTAAGGATCACATAATTCCTAACAAAGTTTTGACACAGATTCCCAATTCGGGCATTCAGAACATATAGCACGTTGCTGTAAGCAAGCACATTCTCATTCAAAGTTGCAAGTTACTATGTAGGAACATGTTTGTATAGGTATTTCAAAGATGCCCAGAACAGAGTTAAACTTGGTATGTGTCCAAATCCTAGAAATACCTTCATGCCCCAACTCCCTTACTACCAGCTAATAAGGATCACATAATTCCTAACAAAGTTTTGACACAGATTCCCAATTCGGGCATTCAGAACATATAGCACGTTGCTGTAAGCAAGCACATTCTCATTCAAAGTTGCAAGTTACTATGTAGGAACAAGTTTTTATAGATATTTCAAAGATGCTCAGAACTGAGCTAAACTTGGTATGTGTCCAACTCCTAGAAATACCTTCATGCCCCAACTCCCTTACTTCCATCTAGTAAGGATCACATAATTCCTAACAAAGTTTTGGCACAGATTCCCAATTCGGGCATTCAGAACATATAGCACGTTGCTGTAAGCAAGCACATTCTCATTCAAAGATGCAAGTTACTATGTAGGAACAAGTTTGTATAGGTATTTCAAAGATGCCCAGAACTGAGCTAAACTTGGTATCTGTCCAACTCCTAGAAATAACTTCATGCCCCATCTCCCTTACTTCCAGCTAGTAAGGATCACATAATTCATAACAAAGTTTTGACACAGATTCCCAATTCGGGCATTCAGAACATATAGCACGTTGCTGCAAGCAAGCACATTCTCATTCAAAGTTGCAAGTTACTATGTAGGTATTTCAAAGATGCCCAGAACTGAGCTAAACTTGGTATGTGTCCAACTCCTAGAAATAACTTCATGCCCCATCTCCCTTACTTCCAGCTAGTAAGGATCACATAATTCCTAACAAAGTTTTGACACAGATTCCCAATTCGGGCATTCAGAACATGTAGCACGTTGCTGTAAGCAAGCACATTCTCATTCAAAGTTGCAAGTTACTATGTAGGAACAAGTTTGTATAGGTATTTCAAAGATGCCCAGAACTTAGCTAAACGTGGTATGTCTCCAACTCCTGGAAATAACTTCATGCCCCATCTCCCTTACTTCCAGCTAGTAAGGATCACATAATTCCTAACAAAGTTTTGACACAGATTCCCAATTCGGGCATTCAGAACATATAGCACGTTGCTGTAAGCAAGCACATTCTCATTCAAAGTTGCAAGTTACTATGTAGGAACAAGTTTGTATAGGTATTTCAAAGATGCCCTGAACTGTGCTAAACTTGGTATGTGTCCAACTCCTAGAAATAACTTCATGCCCCATCTCCCTTACTTCCAGCTAGTAAGGATCACATAATTCCTAACAAAGTTTTGACACAGATTCCCAATTCGGGCATTAAGAACATATAGCACGTTGCTGTAAGCAAGCACATTCTCATTCAAAGTTGCAAGTTACTATGTAGGAACAAGTTTGTATAGGTATTTCAAAGATGCCCAGAACTGAGCTAAACTTGGTATGTCTCCAACTCCTAGATATACCTTCATGCCCCAACTCCCTTACTTCCAGCTAGTAAGGATCACATAATTCCTAACAAAGTTTTGACACAGATTCCCAATTCGGGCATTAAGAACATATAGCACGTTGCTGTAAGCAAGCACATTCTCATTCAAAGTTGCAAGTTACTATGTAGGAACAAGTTTGTATAGGTATTTCAAAGATGCTCAGAACTGAGCTAAACGTTGTATGTCTCCAACTCGTAGAAATATCAACATGAACCATCTCACTACGTTCCAGCCAATAAGGATCACATAATTCCTAACAAAGTTTTGACACAGATTCCCTTTTCGGGCATTCAGAGCATATAGCACGTTGCTGTAAGCAAGCACATTCTCATTCAAAGTTGCAAGTTACTATGTAGGAACAAGTTTGTATAGGTATTTCTAAGATGCCCAGAACTGAGCTAAACTTGGTATGTGTCCAACTCCAAGAAATACCTTCATGCCCCAACTCCCTTACTTCCAGCTAGTAAGGATCACATAATTCCTAACAAATTTTGACACAGATTCCCAATTCGGGCATTCAGAACATATAGCACGTTGCTGTAAGCAAGCACATTCTCATTCAAAGTTGCAAGTTAATATGTAGGAACAAGTTTGTATAGGTATTTCAAAGATGCCCAGAACTGAGCTAAACTTGGTATGTGTCCAAGTCCTAGAAATACCTTCATGCCCCATCTCCCTTACTTCCAGCTAGTAAGGATCACATAATTCCTAACAAATTTTGACACAGATTCCCAATTCGGGCATTCAGAACATATAGCACGTTGCTGTAAGCAAGCACATTCTCATTCAAAGATGCAAGTTACTATGTAGGAACAAGTTTGTATAGGTATTTCAAAGATGCCCAGAACTGAGCTAAACTTGGTATGTGTACAACTCCTAGAAATCACTTCATGCCCCATCTCCCTTACTTCCAGCTAGTAAGGATCACATAATTCCTAACAAAGTTTTGACACAGATTCCCAATTCAGGCAATCAGAACATATAGCACGTTGCTGTAAGCAAGCACATTCTCATTCAAAGTTGCAAGTTACTATGTAGGAACAAGTTTGTATAGGTATTTCAAAAATGCCCAGAACTGAGCTAAACTTGGCATGTCTCCAACTCCTAGAAATAACTTCATGCCCCATCTCCCTTACTTCCAGCTAGTAAGGATCACATAATTCCTAACAAAGTTTTGACACAGATTCCCAATTCGGGCATTAAGATCATATAGCACGTTGCTGTAAGCAAGCACATTCTCATTCAAAGTTGCAAGCTACTATGTAGGAACAAGTTTGTATAGATATTTCAAAGATGCTCAGAACTGAGCTAAACTTGGTATGTGTCCAACTCCTAGAAATACCTTCATGCCCCAACTCCCTTACTTCCATCTAGTAAGGATCACATAATTCCTAACAAAGTTTTGACACAGATTCCCAATTCGGGCATTCAGAACATGTAGCACGTTGCTGTAAGCAAGCACATTCTCATTCAAAGTTGCAAGTTACTATGTAGGAACAAGTTTGTATAGGTATTTCAAAGATGCCCAGAACTGAGCTAAACTTGGTATGTGTCCAACTCCTAGAAATACCTTCATGCCCCAACTCCCTTACTTCCAGCTAGTAAGGATCACATAATTCCTAACAAATTTTGACACATATTCCCAATTCGGGCATTCAGAACATATAGCACGTTGCTGTAAGCAAGCACATTCTCATTCAAAGATGCAAGTTACTATGTAGGAACAAGTTTGTATAGGTATTTCAAAGATGCCCAGAACTGAGCTAAACTTGGTATCTGTCCAACTCCTAGAAATAACTTCATGCCCCATCTCCCTTACTTCCAGCTAGTAAGGATCACATAATTCCTAACAAAGTTTTGACACAGATTCCCAATTCGGGCATTCAGAACATATAGCACGTTGCTGCAAGCAAGCACATTCTCATTCAAAGTTGCAAGTTACTATGTAGGTATTTCAAAGATGCCCAGAACTGAGCTAAACTTGGTATGTGTCCAACTCCTAGAAATAACTTCATGCCCCATCTCCCTTACTTCCAGCTAGTAAGGATCACATAATTCCTAACAAAGTTTTGACACAGATTCCCAATTCGGGCATTCAGAACATGTAGCACGTTGCTGTAAGCAAGCACATTCTCATTCAAAGTTGCAAGTTACTATGTAGGAACAAGTTTGTATAGGTATTTCAAAGATGCCCAGAACTGAGCTAAACGTTGTATGTCTCCAACTCCTAGAAATAACTTCATGCCCCATCTCACTTACTTCCAACTAGTAAGGATCACATAATTCCTAACAAAGTTTTGACACAGATTCCCTTTTAGGGCATTCAGAGCATATAGCACGTTGCTGTAAGCAAGCACATTCTCATTCAAAGTTGCAAGTTACTATGTAGGAACAAGTTTGTATAGGTATTTCTAAGATGCCCAGAACTGTGCTAAACTTGGTTTGTGTCCAACTCCTAGAAATACCTTCATGCCCCAACTCCCTTAATTCCAGCTAGTTAGGATCACATAATTCCTAACAAATTTTGACACAGATTCCCAATTCGGGCATTCAGAACATATAGCACGTTGCTGTATGCAAGGACATTCTCATTCAAAGTTGCAAGTTAATATGTAGGAACAAGTTTGTATAGGTATTTCAAAGACGCCCAGAACTGAGCTAAACTTGGTATGTGTCCAACTCCTAGAAATACCTTCATGCCCCAACTCCCTTACTTCCAGCTAGTAAGGATCACATAATTCCTAACAAAGTTTTGACACAGATTCCCAATTCGGGCATTCAGAACATATAGCACGTTGCTGTAAGCAAGCACATTCTCATTCAAAGTTGCAAGTTACTATGTAGGAACAAGTTTGTATAGGTATTTCAAGATGCCCAGAACTGAGCTAAACTTGGTATGTGTCCAACTCCTAGAAACACCTTCATGCCCCAACTCCCTTACTTCCATCTAGTAAGGATCACATAATTCCTAACAAAGTTTTGACACAGATTCCCAATTCGGGCATTCAGAACATATAGCACGTTGCTGTAAGCAAGCACATTCTCATTCAAAGTTGCAAGTTACTATGTAGGAACAAGTTTGTATAGGTTTCAAAGATGCCCAGAACTGTGCTAAACTTGGTATGTGTCCAACTCCTAGAAATACCTTCATGCCCCAACTCCCTTACTTCCAGCTAGTAAGGATCACATAATTCCTAACAATGTTTTGACACAGATTCCCAATTCGGGCATTCAGAACATGTAGCACGTTGCTGTAAGCAAGCACATTCTCATTCAAAGTTGCAAGTTACTATGTAGGAACAAGTTTGTATAGGTATTTCAAAGATGCCCAGAACTGAGCTAAACTTGGTATGTGTCTAACTCCTTGAAATACCTTCATGCCCCAACTCCCTTACTTCCAGCTAGTAAGGATCACATAATTCCTAACAAATTTTGACACAGATTCCCAATTCGGGCATTCAGAACATATAGCACGTTGCTGTAAGCAAGCACATTCTCATTCAAAGATGCAAGTTACTATGTAGGAACAAGTTTGTATAGGTATTTCAAAGATGCCCAGAACTGAGCTAAACTTGGTATGTGTCCTACTCCTAGAAATAACTTCATGCCCCATCTCCCTTACTTCCAGCTAGTAAGGATCACATAATTCCTAACAAAGTTTTGACACAGATTCCCAATTCGGGAATTCAGAACATATAGCACGTTGCTGCAAGCAAGCACATTCTCATTCAAAGTTGCAAGTTACTATGTAGGTATTTCAAAGATGCCCAGAACTGAGCTAAACTTGGTATCTGTCCAACTCCTAGAAATAACTTCATGCCCCATCTCCCTTACTTCCAGCTAGTAAGGATCACATAATTCCTAACAAAGTTTTGACACAGATTCCCAATTCGGGCATTCAGAACATGTAGCACGTTGCTGTAAGCAAGCACATTCTCATTCAAAGTTGCAAGTTACTCTGTAGGAACAAGTTTGTATTGGTATTTCAAAGATGCCCAGAACTGTGCTAAACTTCGTATGTGTCCAACTCCTAGAAATACCTTCATGCCCCGACTCCCTTACTTCCATCTAGTAAGGATCACATAATTTCTAACAAAGTTTTGACACAGATTCCCTATTCGGGCATTCAGAACATATAGCACGTTGCTGTAAGCAAGCACATTCTCATTCAAAGTTGCAAGTTATTATGTAGGAACAAGTTTGTATAGGTATTTCAAAGATGCCCAGAACTGAGCTAAACGTTGTATGTCTCCAACTCCTAGAAATAACTTCATGCCCCATCTCACTTACTTCCAGCTAGTAAGGATCACATAATTCCTAACAAAGTTTTGACACAGATTCCCAATTCGGGCATTCAGAACATATAGCACGTTGCTGTAAGCAAGCACATTCTCATTCAAAGTTGCAAGTTACTATGTAGGAACATGTTTGTATAGGTATTTCAAAGATGCCCAGAACAGAGTTAAACTTGGTATGTGTCCAAATCCTAGAAATACCTTCATGCCCCAACTCCCTTACTACCAGCTAATAAGGATCACATAATTCCTAACAAAGTTTTGACACAGATTCCCAATTCGGGCATTCAGAACATATAGCACGTTGCTGTAAGCAAGCACATTCTCATTCAAAGTTGCAAGTTACTATGTAGGAACAAGTTTTTATAGATATTTCAAAGATGCTCAGAACTGAGCTAAACTTGGTATGTGTCCAACTCCTAGAAATACCTTCATGCCCCAACTCCCTTACTTCCATCTAGTAAGGATCACATAATTCCTAACAAAGTTTTGGCACAGATTCCCAATTCGGGCATTCAGAACATATAGCACGTTGCTGTAAGCAAGCACATTCTCATTCAAAGATGCAAGTTACTATGTAGGAACAAGTTTGTATAGGTATTTCAAAGATGCCCAGAACTGAGCTAAACTTGGTATCTGTCCAACTCCTAGAAATAACTTCATGCCCCATCTCCCTTACTTCCAGCTAGTAAGGATCACATAATTCATAACAAAGTTTTGACACAGATTCCCAATTCGGGCATTCAGAACATATAGCACGTTGCTGCAAGCAAGCACATTCTCATTCAAAGTTGCAAGTTACTATGTAGGTATTTCAAAGATGCCCAGAACTGAGCTAAACTTGGTATGTGTCCAACTCCTAGAAATAACTTCATGCCCCATCTCCCTTACTTCCAGCTAGTAAGGATCACATAATTCCTAACAAAGTTTTGACACAGATTCCCAATTCGGGCATTCAGAACATGTAGCACGTTGCTGTAAGCAAGCACATTCTCATTCAAAGTTGCAAGTTACTATGTAGGAACAAGTTTGTATAGGTATTTCAAAGATGCCCAGAACTTAGCTAAACGTGGTATGTCTCCAACTCCTGGAAATAACTTCATGCCCCATCTCCCTTACTTCCAGCTAGTAAGGATCACATAATTCCTAACAAAGTTTTGACACAGATTCCCAATTCGGGCATTCAGAACATATAGCACGTTGCTGTAAGCAAGCACATTCTCATTCAAAGTTGCAAGTTACTATGTAGGAACAAGTTTGTATAGGTATTTCAAAGATGCCCTGAACTGTGCTAAACTTGGTATGTGTCCAACTCCTAGAAATAACTTCATGCCCCATCTCCCTTACTTCCAGCTAGTAAGGATCACATAATTCCTAACAAAGTTTTGACACAGATTCCCAATTCGGGCATTAAGAACATATAGCACGTTGCTGTAAGCAAGCACATTCTCATTCAAAGTTGCAAGTTACTATGTAGGAACAAGTTTGTATAGGTATTTCAAAGATGCCCAGAACTGAGCTAAACTTGGTATGTCTCCAACTCCTAGATATACCTTCATGCCCCAACTCCCTTACTTCCAGCTAGTAAGGATCACATAATTCCTAACAAAGTTTTGACACAGATTCCCAATTCGGGCATTAAGAACATATAGCACGTTGCTGTAAGCAAGCACATTCTCATTCAAAGTTGCAAGTTACTATGTAGGAACAAGTTTGTATAGGTATTTCAAAGATGCTCAGAACTGAGCTAAACGTTGTATGTCTCCAACTCGTAGAAATATCAACATGAACCATCTCACTACGTTCCAGCCAATAAGGATCACATAATTCCTAACAAAGTTTTGACACAGATTCCCTTTTCGGGCATTCAGAGCATATAGCACGTTGCTGTAAGCAAGCACATTCTCATTCAAAGTTGCAAGTTACTATGTAGGAACAAGTTTGTATAGGTATTTCTAAGATGCCCAGAACTGAGCTAAACTTGGTATGTGTCCAACTCCAAGAAATACCTTCATGCCCCAACTCCCTTACTTCCAGCTAGTAAGGATCACATAATTCCTAACAAATTTTGACACAGATTCCCAATTCGGGCATTCAGAACATATAGCACGTTGCTGTAAGCAAGCACATTCTCATTCAAAGTTGCAAGTTAATATGTAGGAACAAGTTTGTATAGGTATTTCAAAGATGCCCAGAACTGAGCTAAACTTGGTATGTGTCCAAGTCCTAGAAATACCTTCATGCCCCATCTCCCTTACTTCCAGCTAGTAAGGATCACATAATTCCTAACAAATTTTGACACAGATTCCCAATTCAGGCATTCAGAACATATAGCACGTTGCTGTAAGAAAGCACATTCTCATTAAAAGTTGCAAGTTACTATGTAGGAACAAGTTTGTATAGGTATTTCAAAGATGCCCCGAACTGAGCTAAACTTGGTATGTGTCCAACTCCTAGAAATACCTTCATGCCCCAACTCCCTTACTTCCAGCTAGTAAGGACACATAATTCCTAACAAATTTTGACACAGATTCCGAATTCGGGCATTCAAAACATATAGCACGTTGCTGTAAGCAAGCACATTCTCATTCAAAGTTGCAAGTTACTATGTAGGAACAAGTTTGTATAGGTATTTCAAAGATGCCCAGAACTGAGCTAAACTTGGTATGTGTCCAACTCCTAGAAATAACTTCATGCCCCATCTCCCTTACTTCCAGCTAGTAAGGATCGCATAATTCCTAACAAAGTTTTGACACAGATTCCCAATTCGGGCATTCAGAACATATAGCACGTTGCTGTAAGCAAGCACATTCTCATTCAAAGTTGCAAGTTACTATGTAGGAACAAGTTTGTATAGGTATTTCAAAGATGCCCAGAACTGAGCTAAACTTGGTATGTCTCCAACTCCTAGAAATAACTTCATGCCCCATCTCCCTTACTTCCAGCTAGTAAGGATCACATAATTCCTAACAAAGTTTTGACACAGATTCCCAATTCCGTCATTCAGAACATATACCACGTTGCTGTAAGCAAGCACATTCTCATTCAAAGTTGCAAGTTACTATGTAGGAACAAGTTTGTATTGGTATTTCAAAGATGCCCAGAACTGAGCTAAACTTGGTATGTGTACAACTCCTAGAAATAATTTCATGCCCCATCTCACTTACTTCCAGCTAGTAAGGATCACATAATTCCTAACAAAGTTTTGACACAGATTCCCAATTCGGGCATTCAGAACATATAGCACGTTGCTGTAAGCAAGCACATTCTCATTCAAAGTTGCAAGTTACTATGTAGGAACAAGTTTGTATAGGTATTTCAAAGATGCCCAGAACTGAGCTAAACTTGGTATGTCTCCAACTCCTAGAAATAACTTCATGCCCCATCTCCCTTACTTCCAGCTAGTAAGGATCACATAATTCCTAACAAAGTTTTGACACAGATTCCCAATTCGGGCATTCAGAACATATAGCACGTTGCTGTAAGCAAGCACATTCTCATTCAAAGTTGCAAGTTACTATGTAGGAACAAGTTTGTATAGGTATTTCAAAGATGCCCAGAACTTAGCTAAACGTTGTATGTCTCCAACTCCTAGAAATAACTTCATGCCCCATCTCACTTACTTCCAGCTAGTAAGGATCACATAATTTCTAACAAAGTTTTGACACAGATTCCCTTTTCGGGCATTCAGAGCATATAGCACGTTGTTGTAAGCAAGCACATTCTCATTCAAAGTTGCAAGTTACTATGTAGGAACAAGTTTGTATAGGTATTTCAAAGATGACCAGAACTGTGCTAAACTTGGTATGTGTCCAACTCCTAGAAATACCTTCATGCCCCAACTCCCTTACTTCCAGCTAGTAAGGATCACATAATTCCTAACAAATTTTGACACAGATTCCCAATTCAGGCATTCAGAACATATAGCACGTTGCTGTAAGAAAGCACATTCTCATTAAAAGTTGCAAGTTACTATGTAGGAACAAGTTTGTATAGGTATTTCAAAGATGCCGAGAACTGAGCTAAACTTGGTATGTGTCCAACTCCTAGAAATACCTTCATGCCCCAACTCCCTTACTTCCAGCTAGTAAGGACACATAATTCCTAACAAATTTTGACACAGATTCCGAATTCGGGCATTCAAAACATATAGCACGTTGCTGTAAGCAAGCACATTCTCATTCAAAGTTGCAAGTTACTATGTAGGAACAAGTTTGTATAGGTATTTCAAAGATGCCCAGAACTGAGCTAAACTTGGTATGTGTCCAACTCCTAGAAATAACTTCATGCCCCATCTCCCTTACTTCCAGCTAGTAAGGATCACATAATTCCTAACAAAGTTTTGACACAGATTCCCAATTCGGGCATTCAGAACATATAGCACGTTGCTGTAAGCAAGCACATTCTCATTCAAAGTTGCAAGTTACTATATAGGAACAAGTTTTTATAGGTATTTCAAAGATGCCCAGAACTGAGCTAAACTTGGTATGTCTCCAACTCCTAGAAATAACTTCATGCCCCATCTCCCTTACTTCCAGCTAGTAAGGATCACAAAATTCCTAACAAAGTTTTGACACAGATTCCCAATTCGGGCATTCAGAACATATAGTACGTTGCTGTAAGCAAGCACATTCTCATTCAAAGTTGCAAGTTACTATGTAGGAACAAGTTTGTATAGGTATTTCAAAGATGCCCAGAACTGAGCTAAACTTGGTATCTGTCCAACTTCTAGAAATATCTTCATGCCCCATCTCCCTTACATCCAGCTAGTAAGGATCACATAATTTCTAACAAAGTTTTGACACAGATTCCCAATTCGGGCATTCAGAACATATAGCACGTTGCTGTAAGCAAGAACATTGTCATTCAAAGTTGCAAGTTACTATGTAGGAACAAGTTTGTATAGGTATTTCAAAGATGCCCAGAACTGAGCTAAACGTTGTATGACTCCAACTCCTAGAAATAACTTCATGCCCCATCTCACTTACTTCCAGCTAGTAAGGATCACATAATTCCTAACAAAGTTTTGACACAGATTCCCTTTTCGGGCATTCAGAGCATATAGCACGTTGCTGTAAGCAAGCACATTCTCATTCAAAGTTGCAAGTTACTATGTAGGAACAAGTTTGTATAGGTATTTCAAAGATGCCCAGAACTGAGCTAAACTTGGTATGTGTCCAACTCCTAGAAATACCTTCATGCCCCAACTCCCTTACTTCCAGCTAGTAAGGATCACATAATTCCTAACAAATTTTGACACAGATTCCCAATTCGGGCATTCAGAACATATAGCACGTTGCTGTAAGCAAGCACATTCTCATTCAAAGTTGCAAGTTTCTATGTAGGAACAAGTTTGTATAGGTATTTCAAAGATGCCCAGAACTGAGCTAAACTTGGTATGTGTCCAACTCCTAGAAATACCTTCATGCCCCAACTCCCTTACTTCCAGCTAGTAAGGATCACATAATTCCTAACAAATTTTGACACAGATTCCCAATTCGGGCATTCAAATCATATAGCACGTTGCTGTAAGCAAGCACATTCTCATTCAAAGTTGCAAGTTACTATGTAGGAACAAGTTTGTATAGGTATTTCAAAGATGCCGAGAACTGAGCTAAACTTGGTATGTCTCCAACTCCTAGAAATAACTTCATGCCCCATCTCCCTTACTTCCAGCTAGTAAGGATCACAAAATTCCTAACAAAGTTTTGACACAGATTCCCAATTCGGGCATTCAGAACATATAGCACGTTGCTGTAAGCAAGAACATTCTCATTCAAAGTTGCAAGTTACTATGTAGGAACAAGTTTGTATAGGTATTTCAAAGATGCCCAGAACTGAGCTAAACTTGGTATCTGTCCAACTTCCAGAAATATCTTCATGCCCCATCTCCCTTACATCCAGCTAGTAAGGATCACATAATTTCTAACAAAGTTTTGACACAGATTCCCAATTCGGGCATTCAGAACATATAGCACGTTACTGTAAGCAAGCACATTCTCATTCAAAGTTGCAAGTTACTATGTAGGAACAAGTTTGTATAGGTATTTCAAAGATGCCCAGAACTGAGCTAAACTTGGTATGTGTCCAACTCCTAGAAATAATTTCATGCCCCATCTCACTTACTTCCAGCTAGTAAGGATCACATAATTCCTAACAAAGTTTTGACACAGATTCCCAATTCGGGCATTCAGAACATATAGCACGTTGCTGTATGCAAGCACATTCTCATTCAAAGTTGCAAGTTACTATGTAGGAACAAGTTTGTATAGGTATTTCAAAGATGCCCAGAAGTGAGCTAAACGTTGTATGTCTCCAACTCCTAGAAATAACTTCATGCCCCATCTCACTTACTTCCAGCTAGTAAGGATCACATAATTCCTAACAAAGTTTTGACAGAGATTCCCAATTCGGGCATTCAGAACATATAGCACGTTGCTGTAAGCAAGCACATTCTCATTCAAAGTTGCAAGTTACTATGTAGGAACAAGTTTGTATAGGTATTTCAAAGATGCCCAGAACTGAGCTAAACTTGGTATGTGTCCAACTCCTAGAAATACCTTCATGCCCCAACTCCCTTACTTCCAGCTAGGAAGGATCACATAATTCCTAACAAATATTGACACAGATTCCCAATTCGGGCATTCAGAACATATAGCACGTTGCTGTAAGCAAGCACATTCTCATTCAAAGTTGCAAGTTACTATGTAGGAACAAGTTTGTATAGGTATTTCAAAGATGCCCAGAACTGAGCTAAACTTGGTATGTGTCCAACTCCTAGAAATAACTTCATGCCCCATCTCCCTTACTTCCAGCTAGTAAGGATCACATAATTCCTAACAAAGTTTTGACACAGATTCCCAATTCGGGCATTCAGAACATATAGCACGTTGCTGCAAGCAAGCACATTCTCATTCAAAGTTGCAAGTTACTATGTAGGAACAAGTTTGTATAGGTATTTCAAAGATGCCCAGAACTGAGCTAAACTTGGTATGTGTCCAACTCCTAGAAATAACTTCATGACCCATCTCCCTTACTTCCAGCTAGTAAGGATCACATAATTCCTAACAAAGTTTTGACACAGATTCCCAATTCGGGCATTCAGAACATATAGCACGTTGCTGCAAGCAAGCACATTCTCATTCAAAGTTGCAAGTTACTATGTAGGAACAAGTTTGTATAGGTATTTCAAAGATGCCCAGAACTGAGCTAAACTTGGTATGTCTCCAACTCCTAAAAATAACTTCATTCCCCATCTCCCTTACTTCCAATTAGTAAGGATCACATAATTCCTAACAAAGTTTTGACACAGATTCCCAATTCGGGCATTCAGAACATATAGCACGTTGCTGTAAGCAAGCACATTCTCATTCAAAGTTGCAAGTTACTATGTAGGGACAAGTTTGTATAGGTATTTCAAAGATGCCCAGAACTGAGCTAAACTTGGTATCTGTCCAACTTCTAGAAATAACTTCATGCCCCATCAGCCTTACTTCAAGCTAGTAAGGATCACATAATTCCTAACAAAGTTTTGAAACAGATTCCCAATTCGGGCATTCAGAACATATAGCACGTTGCTGTAAGCAAGCACATTCTCATTCAAAGTTGCAAGTTACTATGTAGGAACAAGTTTGTATAGGTATTTCAAAGATGCCCAGAACTGAGCTAAACGTTGTATGTCTCCATCTCCTAGTAATAACTTCATGCCCCATCTCACTTACTTCCAGCTAGTAAGGATCACATAATTCCTAACAAAGTTTTGACACAGAT
This sequence comes from Diceros bicornis minor, assembly GCF_020826845.1. Lineage (NCBI taxonomy): Eukaryota > Metazoa > Chordata > Mammalia > Perissodactyla > Rhinocerotidae > Diceros > Diceros bicornis. The sequence goes on along the minus strand of NC_080763.1, from coordinate 1,185,171 downwards.
TCCCAATTCGGGCATTCAGAACATATAGCACGTTGCTGTAAGCAAGCACATTCTCATTCAAAGTTGCAAGTTACTATGTAGGAACAAGTTTGTATAGGTATTTCAAAGATGCCCAGAACTGAGCTAAACTTGGTATGTCTCCAACTCCTAGAAATAACTTCATTCCCCATCTCCCTTACGTCCACCTAGTAAGGATCACATAATTCCTAACAAAGTTTTGACACAGATTCCCAATTTGGGCATTCAAAACATATAGCACGTTGCTGCAAGCAAGCACATTCTCATTCAAAGTTGCAAGTTACTATGTAGGAACAAGTTTGTATAGGTATTTCAAAGATGCCCAGAACTGAGCTAAACTTGGTATGTGTCCAACTCCTAGAAATATTTTCATGCCCCATCTCCCTTACTTCCAGCTCGTAAGGATCACATAATTCCTAACAAAGTTTTGACACAGATTCCCAATTCGGGCATTAAGAACATATAGCACGTTGCTGTAAGCAAGCACATTCTCATTCAAATTTGCAAGTTACTATGTAGGAACAAGTTTGTATAGGTATTTCAAAGATGCCCAGAACTGAGCTAAACTTGGTATGTGTCCAACTCCTAGAAATAATTTCATGCCCCATCTCACTTACTTCCAGCTAGTAAGGATCACATAATTCCTAACAAAGTTTTAATACAGATTCCCAATTCGGGCATTCAGAACATATAGCACGTTGCTGTAAGCAAGCACATTCTCATTCAAAGTTGCAAGTTACTATGTAGAAACAAGTTTGTATAGGTATTTCAAAGATGCCCAGAACTGAGCTAAACTTGGTATGTGTCCAACTCCTAGAAATATCTTCATGCCCCATCTCCCTTACTTCCAGCTAGTAAGGATCACATAATTCCTAACAAAGTTTTGACACAGATTCGCCTTTCGGGCATTCAGAACATATAGCACGTTGCTGTAAGGAAGCACATTCTCATTGAAAGTTGCAAGTTACTATGTAGGAACAAGTTTGTATAGGTATTTTAAAGATGCCCAGAACTGAGCTAAACTTGCTATGCGTCCAACTCCTAGAAATACCTTCATGCCCCAACTCCCTTACTTCCAGCTAGTAAGGATCACATAATTCCTAACAAAGTTTTGACACAGATTCCCAATTCGGGCATTCAGAACATATAGCACGTTGCTGTAAGCAAGCACATTCTCATTCAAAGTTGCAAGTTACTATGTAGGAACAAGTTTGTATAGGTATTTCAAAGATGCCCAGAACTGAGCTAAACTTGGTATGTCTCCAACTCCTAGAAATAACTTCATGCCCCATCTCACTTACTTCCAGCTAGTAAGGATCACATAATTCCTAACAAAGTTTTGACACAGATTCCCAATTCGGGCATTAGAACATATAGCACGTTGCTGCAAGCAAGGACATTCTCATTCAAAGTTGCAAGTTACTATGTAGGAACAAGTTTGTATAGGTATTTCAAAGATGCCCAGAACTGAGCTAAACTTGGTATGTGTCCAACTCCTAGAAATATCTTCATGCCCCATCTCCCTTACTTCCAGCTAGTAAGGATCACATAATTCCTAACAAAGTTTTGACACAGATTCCCAATTCGGGCATTCAGAACATATAGCACGTTGCTGTAAGCAAGCACATTCTCATTCAAAGATGCAAGTTACTATGTAGGAACAAGTTTGTATAGGTATTTCAAAGATGCCCAGAACTGAGCTAAACTTGGTATGTGTCTAACTCCTAGAAATAACTTCATCCCCCAACTCCCTTACTTCCAGCTCGTAAGGATCACATAATTCCTAACAAATTTTGACACAGATTCCCAATTCGTGCATTCAGAACATATAGCACGCTGCTGCAAGCAAGCACTTTCTCATTCAAAGTTGCAAGTTAATATGTAGGAACAAGTTTGTATAGGTATTTCAAAGATGCCCAGAACTGAGCTAAACTTGGTATGTGTCCAACTCCTAGAAATAACTTCATGCCCCATCTCCCTTACTTCCAGCTAGTAAGGATCACATAATTCCTAACAAAGTTTTGACACAGATTCCCAATTCGGGCATTCAGAACATATAGCACGTTGCTGTAAGCAAGCACATTCTCATTCAAAGATGCAAGTTACTATGTAGGAACAAGTTTGTATAGGTATTTCAAAGATGCCCAGAACTGAGGTAAACTTGGTATGTGTCCAACTCCTAGAAATAACTTCATGCCCCATCTCCCTTACTTCCAGCTAGTAAGGATCACATAATTCCTAACAAAGTTTTGACACAGATTCCCAATTCGGGCATTCAGAACATATAGCACGTTGCTGCAAGCAAGCACATTCTCATTCAAAGTTGCAAGTTACTATGTAGGTATTTCAAAGATGCCCAGAACTGAGCTAAACTTGGTATGTGTCCAACTCCTAGAAATAACTTCATGCCCCATCTCCCTTACTTCCAGCTAGTAAGGATCACATAATTCCTAACAAAGTTTTGACACAGATTCCCAATTCGGGCATTCAGAACATGTAGCACGTTGCTGTAAGCAAGCACATTCTCATTCAAAGTTGCAAGTTACTATGTAGGAACAAGTTTGTATAGGTATTTCAAAGATGCCCAGAACTGAGCTAAACGTTGTATGTCTCCAACTCCTAGAAATAACTTCATGCCCCATCTCACTTACTTCCAACTAGTAAGGATCACATAATTCCTAACAAAGTTTTGACACAGATTCCCTTTTAGGGCATTCAGAGCATATAGCACGTTGCTGTAAGCAAGCACATTCTCATTCAAAGTTGCAAGTTACTATGTAGGAACAAGTTTGTATAGGTATTTCTAAGATGCCCAGAACTGTGCTAAACTTGGTTTGTGTCCAACTCCTAGAAATACCTTCATGCCCCAACTCCCTTAATTCCAGCTAGTTAGGATCACATAATTCCTAACAAATTTTGACACAGATTCCCAATTCGGGCATTCAGAACATATAGCACGTTGCTGTAAGCAAGCACATTCTCATTCAAAGTTGCAAGTTACTATGTAGGAACAAGTTTGTATAGGTATTTCAAAGATGCCCAGAACTGAGCTAAACTTGGTATGTGTCCAACTCCTAGAAATAACTTCATGCCCCATCTCCCTTACTTCCAGCTAGTAAGGATCACATAATTCCTAACAAAGTTTTGACACAGATTCCCAATTCGGGCATTCAGAACATATAGCACGTTGCTGCAAGCAAGCACATTCTCATTCAAAGTTGCAAGTTACTATGTAGGAACAAGTTTGTATAGGTATTTCAAAGATGCCCAGAACTGAGCTAAACTTGGTATGTGTCCAACTCCTAGAAATAACTTCATGACCCATCTCCCTTACTTCCAGCTAGTAAGGATCACATAATTCCTAACAAAGTTTTGACACAGATTCCCAATTCGGGCATTCAGAACATATAGCACGTTGCTGCAAGCAAGCACATTCTCATTCAAAGTTGCAAGTTACTATGTAGGAACAAGTTTGTATAGGTATTTCAAAGATGCCCAGAACTGAGCTAAACTTGGTATGTCTCCAACTCCTAAAAATAACTTCATTCCCCATCTCCCTTACTTCCAATTAGTAAGGATCACATAATTCCTAACAAAGTTTTGACACAGATTCCCAATTCGGGCATTCAGAACATATAGCACGTTGCTGTAAGCAAGCACATTCTCATTCAAAGTTGCAAGTTACTATGTAGGGACAAGTTTGTATAGGTATTTCAAAGATGCCCAGAACTGAGCTAAACTTGGTATCTGTCCAACTTCTAGAAATAACTTCATGCCCCATCAGCCTTACTTCAAGCTAGTAAGGATCACATAATTCCTAACAAAGTTTTGAAACAGATTCCCAATTCGGGCATTCAGAACATATAGCACGTTGCTGTAAGCAAGCACATTCTCATTCAAAGTTGCAAGTTACTATGTAGGAACAAGTTTGTATAGGTATTTCAAAGATGCCCAGAACTGAGCTAAACGTTGTATGTCTCCATCTCCTAGTAATAACTTCATGCCCCATCTCACTTACTTCCAGCTAGTAAGGATCACATAATTCCTAACAAAGTTTTGACACAGATTCCCAATTCGGGCATTCAGAACATATAGCACGTTGCTGTAAGCAAGCACATTCTCATTCAAAGTTGCAAGTTACTATGTAGGAACAAGTTTGTATAGGTATTTCAAAGATGCCCAGAACTGAGCTAAACTTGGTATGTCTCCAACTCCTAGAAATAACTTCATTCCCCATCTCCCTTACGTCCACCTAGTAAGGATCACATAATTCCTAACAAAGTTTTGACACAGATTCCCAATTTGGGCATTCAAAACATATAGCACGTTGCTGCAAGCAAGCACATTCTCATTCAAAGTTGCAAGTTACTATGTAGGAACAAGTTTGTATAGGTATTTCAAAGATGCCCAGAACTGAGCTAAACTTGGTATGTGTCCAACTCCTAGAAATATTTTCATGCCCCATCTCCCTTACTTCCAGCTCGTAAGGATCACATAATTCCTAACAAAGTTTTGACACAGATTCCCAATTCGGGCATTAAGAACATATAGCACGTTGCTGTAAGCAAGCACATTCTCATTCAAATTTGCAAGTTACTATGTAGGAACAAGTTTGTATAGGTATTTCAAAGATGCCCAGAACTGAGCTAAACTTGGTATGTGTCCAACTCCTAGAAATAATTTCATGCCCCATCTCACTTACTTCCAGCTAGTAAGGATCACATAATTCCTAACAAAGTTTTAATACAGATTCCCAATTCGGGCATTCAGAACATATAGCACGTTGCTGTAAGCAAGCACATTCTCATTCAAAGTTGCAAGTTACTATGTAGAAACAAGTTTGTATAGGTATTTCAAAGATGCCCAGAACTGAGCTAAACTTGGTATGTGTCCAACTCCTAGAAATATCTTCATGCCCCATCTCCCTTACTTCCAGCTAGTAAGGATCACATAATTCCTAACAAAGTTTTGACACAGATTCGCCTTTCGGGCATTCAGAACATATAGCACGTTGCTGTAAGGAAGCACATTCTCATTGAAAGTTGCAAGTTACTATGTAGGAACAAGTTTGTATAGGTATTTTAAAGATGCCCAGAACTGAGCTAAACTTGCTATGCGTCCAACTCCTAGAAATACCTTCATGCCCCAACTCCCTTACTTCCAGCTAGTAAGGATCACATAATTCCTAACAAAGTTTTGACACAGATTCCCAATTCGGGCATTCAGAACATATAGCACGTTGCTGTAAGCAAGCACATTCTCATTCAAAGTTGCAAGTTACTATGTAGGAACAAGTTTGTATAGGTATTTCAAAGATGCCCAGAACTGAGCTAAACTTGGTATGTCTCCAACTCCTAGAAATAACTTCATGCCCCATCTCACTTACTTCCAGCTAGTAAGGATCACATAATTCCTAACAAAGTTTTGACACAGATTCCCAATTCGGGCATTAGAACATATAGCACGTTGCTGCAAGCAAGGACATTCTCATTCAAAGTTGCAAGTTACTATGTAGGAACAAGTTTGTATAGGTATTTCAAAGATGCCCAGAACTGAGCTAAACTTGGTATGTGTCCAACTCCTAGAAATATCTTCATGCCCCATCTCCCTTACTTCCAGCTAGTAAGGATCACATAATTCCTAACAAAGTTTTGACACAGATTCCCAATTCGGGCATTCAGAACATATAGCACGTTGCTGTAAGCAAGCACATTCTCATTCAAAGATGCAAGTTACTATGTAGGAACAAGTTTGTATAGGTATTTCAAAGATGCCCAGAACTGAGCTAAACTTGGTATGTGTCTAACTCCTAGAAATAACTTCATCCCCCAACTCCCTTACTTCCAGCTCGTAAGGATCACATAATTCCTAACAAATTTTGACACAGATTCCCAATTCGTGCATTCAGAACATATAGCACGCTGCTGCAAGCAAGCACTTTCTCATTCAAAGTTGCAAGTTAATATGTAGGAACAAGTTTGTATAGGTATTTCAAAGATGCCCAGAACTGAGCTAAACTTGGTATGTGTCCAACTCCTAGAAATAACTTCATGCCCCATCTCCCTTACTTCCAGCTAGTAAGGATCACATAATTCCTAACAAAGTTTTGACACAGATTCCCAATTCGGGCATTCAGAACATATAGCACGTTGCTGTAAGCAAGCACATTCTCATTCAAAGATGCAAGTTACTATGTAGGAACAAGTTTGTATAGGTATTTCAAAGATGCCCAGAACTGAGGTAAACTTGGTATGTGTCCAACTCCTAGAAATAACTTCATGCCCCATCTCCCTTACTTCCAGCTAGTAAGGATCACATAATTCCTAACAAAGTTTTGACACAGATTCCCAATTCGGGCATTCAGAACATATAGCACGTTGCTGCAAGCAAGCACATTCTCATTCAAAGTTGCAAGTTACTATGTAGGTATTTCAAAGATGCCCAGAACTGAGCTAAACTTGGTATGTGTCCAACTCCTAGAAATAACTTCATGCCCCATCTCCCTTACTTCCAGCTAGTAAGGATCACATAATTCCTAACAAAGTTTTGACACAGATTCCCAATTCGGGCATTCAGAACATGTAGCACGTTGCTGTAAGCAAGCACATTCTCATTCAAAGTTGCAAGTTACTATGTAGGAACAAGTTTGTATAGGTATTTCAAAGATGCCCAGAACTGAGCTAAACGTTGTATGTCTCCAACTCCTAGAAATAACTTCATGCCCCATCTCACTTACTTCCAACTAGTAAGGATCACATAATTCCTAACAAAGTTTTGACACAGATTCCCTTTTAGGGCATTCAGAGCATATAGCACGTTGCTGTAAGCAAGCACATTCTCATTCAAAGTTGCAAGTTACTATGTAGGAACAAGTTTGTATAGGTATTTCTAAGATGCCCAGAACTGTGCTAAACTTGGTTTGTGTCCAACTCCTAGAAATACCTTCATGCCCCAACTCCCTTAATTCCAGCTAGTTAGGATCACATAATTCCTAACAAATTTTGACACAGATTCCCAATTCGGGCATTCAGAACATATAGCACGTTGCTGTATGCAAGGACATTCTCATTCAAAGTTGCAAGTTAATATGTAGGAACAAGTTTGTATAGGTATTTCAAAGACGCCCAGAACTGAGCTAAACTTGGTATGTGTCCAACTCCTAGAAATACCTTCATGCCCCAACTCCCTTACTTCCAGCTAGTAAGGATCACATAATTCCTAACAAAGTTTTGACACAGATTCCCAATTCGGGCATTCAGAACATATAGCACGTTGCTGTAAGCAAGCACATTCTCATTCAAAGTTGCAAGTTACTATGTAGGAACAAGTTTGTATAGGTATTTCAAGATGCCCAGAACTGAGCTAAACTTGGTATGTGTCCAACTCCTAGAAACACCTTCATGCCCCAACTCCCTTACTTCCATCTAGTAAGGATCACATAATTCCTAACAAAGTTTTGACACAGATTCCCAATTCGGGCATTCAGAACATATAGCACGTTGCTGTAAGCAAGCACATTCTCATTCAAAGTTGCAAGATACTATGTAGGAACAAGTTTGTATAGGTTTCAAAGATGCCCAGAACTGTGCTAAACTTGGTATGTGTCCAACTCCTAGAAATACCTTCATGCCCCAACTCCCTTACTTCCAGCTAGTAAGGATCACATAATTCCTAACAAAGTTTTGACACAGATTCCCAATTCGGGCATTCAGAACATGTAGCACGTTGCTGTAAGCAAGCACATTCTCATTCAAAGTTGCAAGTTACTATGTAGGAACAAGTTTGTATAGGTATTTCAAAGATGCCCAGAACTGAGCTAAACTTGGTATGTGTCTAACTCCTTGAAATACCTTCATGCCCCAACTCCCTTACTTCCAGCTAGTAAGGATCACATAATTCCTAACAAATTTTGACACAGATTCCCAATTCGGGCATTCAGAACATATAGCACGTTGCTGTAAGCAAGCACATTCTCATTCAAAGATGCAAGTTACTATGTAGGAACAAGTTTGTATAGGTATTTCAAAGATGCCCAGAACTGAGCTAAACTTGGTATGTGTCCAACTCCTAGAAATAACTTCATGCCCCATCTCCCTTACTTCCAGCTAGTAAGGATCACATAATTCCTAACAAAGTTTTGACACAGATTCCCAATTCGGGAATTCAGAACATATAGCACGTTGCTGCAAGCAAGCACATTCTCATTCAAAGTTGCAAGTTACTATGTAGGTATTTCAAAGATGCCCAGAACTGAGCTAAACTTGGTATCTGTCCAACTCCTAGAAATAACTTCATGCCCCATCTCCCTTACTTCCAGCTAGTAAGGATCACATAATTCCTAACAAAGTTTTGACACAGATTCCCAATTCGGGCATTCAGAACATGTAGCACGTTGCTGCAAGCAAGCACATTCTCATTCAAAGTTGCAAGTTACTATGTAGGAACAAGTTTGTATAGGTATTTCAAAGATGCCCAGAACTGAGCTAAACGTGGTATGTCTCCAACTCCTAAAAATAACTTCATGCCCCATCTCCCTTACTTCCAGCTAGTAAGGATCACATAATTTCTAACAAAGTTTTGACACAGATTCCCAATTCGGGCATTAAGAACATATAGCACGTTGCTGTAAGCAAGCACATTCTCATTCAAAGTTGCAAGTTACTATGTAGGAACAAGAATGTATAGGTATTTCAAAGATGCCCAGAACTGAGCTAAACTTGGTATGTGTCCAACTCCTAGAAATAATTTCATGCCCCATCTCACTTACTTCCAGCTAGTAAGGATCACATAATTCCTAACAAAGTTTTGACACAGATTCCCAATTCGGGCATTGAGAACATATAGCACGTTGCTGTAAGCAAGCACATTCTCATTCAAAGTTGCAAGTTACTCTGTAGGAAAAAATTTGTATAGGTATTTCAAAGATGCCCAGAACTGTGCTAAACTTCGTATGTGTCCAACTCCTAGAAATACCTTCATGCCCCGACTCCCTTACTTCCATCTAGTAAGGATCACATAATTTCTAACAAAGTTTTGACACAGATTCCCTATTCGGGCATTCAGAACATATAGCACGTTGCTGTAAGCAAGCACATTCTCATTCAAAGTTGCAAGTTATTATGTAGGAACAAGTTTGTATAGGTATTTCAAAGATGCCCAGAACTGAGCTAAACGTTGTATGTCTCCAACTCCTAGAAATAACTTCATGCCCCATCTCACTTACTTCCAGCTAGTAAGGATCACATAATTCCTAACAAAGTTTTGACACAGATTCCCAATTCGGGCATTCACAACATATAGCACGTTGCTGTAAGCAAGCACATTCTCATTCAAAGTTGCAAGTTACTATGTAGGAACATGTTTGTATAGGTATTTCAAAGATGCCCAGAACAGAGTTAAACTTGGTATGTGTCCAAATCCTAGAAATACCTTCATGCCCCAACTCCCTTACTACCAGCTAATAAGGATCACATAATTCCTAACAAAGTTTTGACACAGATTCCCAATTCGGGCATTCAGAACATATAGCACGTTGCTGTAAGCAAGCACATTCTCATTCAAAGTTGCAAGTTACTATGTAGGAACAAGTTTTTATAGATATTTCAAAGATGCTCAGAACTGAGCTAAACTTGGTATGTGTCCAACTCCTAGAAATACCTTCATGCCCCAACTCCCTTACTTCCAGCTAGTAAGGATCACATAATTCCTAACAAAGTTTTGGCACAGATTCCCAATTCGGGCATTCAGAACATATAGCACGTTGCTGTAAGCAAGCACATTCTCATTCAAAGATGCAAGTTACTATGTAGGAACAAGTTTGTATAGGTATTTCAAAGATGCCCAGAACTGAGCTAAACTTGGTATCTGTCCAACTCCTAGAAATAACTTCATGCCCCATCTCCCTTACTTCCAGCTAGTAAGGATCACATAATTCCTAACAAAGTTTTGACACAGATTCCCAATTCGGGCATTCAGAACATATAGCACGTTGCTGCAAGCAAGCACATTCTCATTCAAAGTTGCAAGTTACTATGTAGGTATTTCAAAGATGCCCAGAACTGAGCTAAACTTGGTATGTGTCCAACTCCTAGAAATAACTTCATGCCCCATCTCCCTTACTTCCAGCTAGTAAGGATCACATAATTCCTAACAAAGTTTTGACACAGATTCCCAATTCGGGCATTCAGAACATGTAGCACGTTGCTGTAAGCAAGCACATTCTCATTCAAAGTTGCAAGTTACTATGTAGGAACAAGTTTGTATAGGTATTTCAAAGATGCCCAGAACTTAGCTAAACGTGGTATGTCTCCAACTCCTGGAAATAACTTCATGCCCCATCTCCCTTACTTCCAGCTAGTAAGGATCACATAATTCCTAACAAAGTTTTGACACAGATTCCCAATTCGGGCATTCAGAACATACAGCACGGTGCTGTAAGCAAGCACATTCTCATTCAAAGTTGCAAGTTACTATGTAGGAACAAGTTTGTATAGGTATTTCAAAGATGCCCAGAACTGAGCTAAACGTTGTATGTCTCCAACTCCTAGAAATAACTTCATGCCCCATCTCACTTACTTCCAACTAGTAAGGATCACATAATTCCTAACAAAGTTTTGACACAGATTCCCTTTTCGGGCATTCAGAGCATATAGCACGTTGCTGTAAGCAAGCACATTCTCATTCAAAGTTGCAAGTTACTATGTAGGAACAAGTTTGTATAGGTATTTCTAAGATGCCCAGAACTGTGCTAAACTTGGTTTGTGTCCAACTCCTAGAAATACCTTCATGCCCCAACTCCCTTAATTCCAGCTAGTAAGGATCACATAATTCCTAACAAATTTTGACACAGATTCCCAATTCGGGCATTAAGAACATATAGCACGTTGCTGTAAGCAAGCACATTCTCATTCAAAGTTGCAAGTTACTATGTAGGAACAAGTTTGTATAGGTATTTCAAAGATGCTCAGAACTGAGCTAAACGTTGTATGTCTCCAACTCGTAGAAATATCAACATGAACCATCTCACTACGTTCCAGCCAATAAGGATCACATAATTCCTAACAAAGTTTTGACACAGATTCCCTTTTCGGGCATTCAGAGCATATAGCACGTTGCTGTAAGCAAGCACATTCTCATTCAAAGTTGCAAGTTACTATGTAGGAACAAGTTTGTATAGGTATTTCTAAGATGCCCAGAACTGAGCTAAACTTGGTATGTGTCCAACTCCAAGAAATACCTTCATGCCCCAACTCCCTTACTTCCAGCTAGTAAGGATCACATAATTCCTAACAAATTTTGACACAGATTCCCAATTCGGGCATTCAGAACATATAGCACGTTGCTGTAAGCAAGCACATTCTCATTCAAAGTTGCAAGTTAATATGTAGGAACAAGTTTGTATAGGTATTTCAAAGATGCCCAGAACTGAGCTAAACTTGGTATGTGTCCAAGTCCTAGAAATACCTTCATGCCCCATCTCCCTTACTTCCAGCTAGTAAGGATCACATAATTCCTAACAAATTTTGACACATATTCCCAATTCGGGCATTCAGAACATATAGCACGTTGCTGTAAGCAAGCACATTCTCATTCAAAGATGCAAGGTACTATGAAGGAACAAGTTTGTATAGGTATTTCAAAGATGCCCAGAACTGAGCTAAACTTGGTATGTGTCCAACTCCTAGAAATCACTTCATGCCCCATCTCCCTTACTTCCAGCTAGTAAGGATCACATAATTCCTAACAAAGTTTTGAGACAGATTCCCAATTCGGGCATTCAGAACATATAGCACGTTGCTGTAAGCAAGCACATTCTCATTCAAAGATGCAAGTTACTATGTAGGAACAAGTTTGTATAGGTATTTCAAAGATGCCCAGAACTGAGCTAAACGTTGTATGTCTCCAACTCCTTGAAATAACTTCATGCCCCATCTCACTTACTTCCAGCTAGTAAGGATCACATAATTCCTAACAAAGTTTTGACACAGATTCCCAATTCGGGCATTCAGAACATATAGCACGTTGCTGTAAGCAAGCACATTCTCATTCAAAGTTGCAAGTTACTATGTAGGAACAAGTTTGTATAGGTATTTCAAAGATGCCCAGAACTTAGCTAAACGTTGTATGTCTCCAACTCCTAGAAATAACTTCATGCCCCATCTAACTTACTTCCAGCTAGTAAGGATCACATAATTCCTAACAAAGTTTTGACACAGATTCCCTTTTCGGGCATTCAGAGCATATAGCACGTTGCTGTAAGCAAGCACGTTCTCATTCAAAGTTGCAAGTTACTATGTAGGAACAAGTTTGTATAGGTATTTCAAAGATGCCCAGAACTGTGCTAAACTTGGTATGTGTCCAACTCCTAGAAATACCTTCATGCCCCAACTCCCTTACTTCCAGCTAGTAAGGATCACATAATTCCTAACAAATTTTGACACAGATTCCCAATTCAGTTATTCAGAACATATAGCACGTTGCTGTAAGAAAGCACATTCTCATTAAAAGTTGCAAGTTACTATGTAGGAACAAGTTTGTATAGGTATTTCAAAGATGCCCAGAACTGAGCTAAACTTGGTATGTGTCCAAATCCTAGAAATACCTTCATGCCCCAAGTCCCATACTTCCAGCTAGTAAGGATCACATAATTCCTAACAAATTTTGACACAGATTCCCAATTCGGGCATTCAAAACATATAGCACGTTGCTGTAAGCAAGCAGATTCTCATTCAAAGTTGCAAGTTACTATGTAGCTACAAGTTTGTATAGGTATTTCAAAGATGCCCAGAACTGAGCTAAACTTGGTATGTCTCCAACTCCTAGAAATAACTTCATGCCCCATCTCCCTTACTTCCAGCTAGTAAGGATCACATAATTCCTAACAAAGTTTTGACACAGATTCCCAATTCGGGCATTCAGAACATATAGCACGTTGCTGTAAGCAAGCACATTCTCATTCAAAGTTGCAAGTTACTATGTAGGAACAAGTTTGTATAGGTATTTCAAAGATGCCCAGAACTTAGCTAAACGTTGTATGTCTCCAACTCCTAGAAATAACTTCATGCCCCATCTCACTTACTTCCAGCTAGTAAGGATCACATAATTCCTAACAAAGTTTTGACACAGATTCCCTTTTCGGGCATTCAGAGCATATAGCACGTTGCTGTAAGCAAGCACATTCTCATTCAAAGTTGCAAGTTACTATGTAGGAACAAGTTTGTATAGGTATTTCAAAGATGCCCAGAACTGTGCTAAACTTGGTATGTGTCCAACTCCTAGAAATACCTTCATGCCCCAACTCCCTTACTTCCAGCTAGTAAGGATCACATAATTCCTAACAAATTTTGACACAGATTCCCAATTCAGGCATTCAGAACATATAGCACGTTGCTGTAAGACAGCACATTCTCATTAAAAGTTGCAAGTTACTATGTAGGAACAAGTTTGTATAGGTATTTCAAAGATGCCCCGAACTGAGCTAAACTTGGTATGTGTCCAACTCCTAGAAATACCTTCATGCCCCAACTCCCTTACTTCCAGCTAGTAAGGACACATAATTCCTAACAAATTTTGACACAGATTCCGAATTCGGGCATTCAAAACATATAGCACGTTGCTGTAAGCAAGCACATTCTCATTCAAAGTTGCAAGTTACCATGTAGGAACAAGTTTGTATAGGTATTTCAAAGATGCCCAGAACTGAGCTAAACTTGGTATGTGTCCAACTCCTAGAAATAACTTCATGCCCCATCTCCCTTACTTCCAGCTAGTAAGGATCGCATAATTCCTAACAAAGTTTTGACACAGATTCCCAATTCGGGCATTCAGAACATATAGCACGTTGCTGTAAGCAAGCACATTCTCATTCAAAGTTGCAAGTTACTATGTAGGAACAAGTTTGTATAGGTATTTCAAAGATGCCCAGAACTGAGCTAAACTTGGTATGTCTCCAACTCCTAGAAATAACTTCATGCCCCATCTCCCTTACTTCCAGCTAGTAAGGATCACATAATTCCTAACAAAGTTTTGACACAGATTCCCAATTCCGGCATTCAGAACATATAGCACGTTGCTGTAAGCAAGCACATTCTCATTCAAAGTTGCAAGTTACTATGTAGGAACAAGTTTGTATTGGTATTTCAAAGATGCCCAGAACTGAGCTAAACTTGGTATGTGTACAACTCCTAGAAATAATTTCATGCCCCATCTCACTTACTTCCAGCTAGTAAGGATCACATAATTCCTAACAAAGTTTTGACACAGATTCCCAATTCGGGCATTCAGAACATATAGCACGTTGCTGTAAGCAAGCACATTCTCATTCAAAGTTGCAAGTTACTATGTAGGAACAAGTTTGTATAGGTATTTCAAAGATGCCCAGAACTGAGCTAAACTTGGTATGTCTCCAACTCCTAGAAATAACTTCATGCCCCATCTCCCTTACTTCCAGCTAGTAAGGATCACATAATTCCTAACAAAGTTTTGACACAGATTCCCAATTCGGGCATTCAGAACATATAGCACGTTGCTGTAAGCAAGCACATTCTCATTCAAAGTTGCAAGTTACTATGTAGGAACAAGTTTGTATAGGTATTTCAAAGATGCCCAGAACTTAGCTAAACGTTGTATGTCTCCAACTCCTAGAAATAACTTCATGCCCCATCTCACTTACTTCCAGCTAGTAAGGATCACATAATTCCTAACAAAGTTTTGACAGAGATTCCCAATTCGGGCATTCAGAACATATAGCACGTTGCTGTAAGCAAGCACATTCTCATTCAAAGTTGCAAGTTACTATGTAGGAACAAGTTTGTATAGGCATTTCAAAGATGCCCAGAACTGAGCTAAACTTGGTATGTGTCCAACTCCTAGAAATACCTTCATGCCCCAACTCCCTTACTTCCAGCTAGTAAGGATCACATAATTCCTAACAAATATTGACACAGATTCCCAATTCGGGCATTCAGAACATATAGCACGTTGCTGTAAGCAAGCACATTCTCATTCAAAGTTGCAAGTTACTATGTAGGAACAAGTTTGTATAGGTATTTCAAAGATGCCCAGAACTGAGCTAAACTTGGTATGTGTCCAACTCCTAGAAATAACTTCATGCCCCATCTCCCTTACTTCCAGCTAGTAAGGATCACATAATTCCTAACAAAGTTTTGACACAGATTCCCAATTCGGGCATTCAGAACATATAGCACGTTGCTGCAAGCAAGCACATTCTCATTCAAAGTTGCAAGTTACTATGTAGGAACAAGTTTGTATAGGTATTTCAAAGATGCCCAGAACTGAGCTAAACTTGGTATGTGTCCAACTCCTAGAAATAACTTCATGACCCATCTCCCTTACTTCCAGCTAGTAAGGATCACATAATTCCTAACAAAGTTTTGACACAGATTCCCAATTCGGGCATTCAGAACATATAGCACGTTGCTGCAAGCAAGCACATTCTCATTCAAAGTTGCAAGTTACTATGTAGGAACAAGTTTGTATAGGTATTTCAAAGATGCCCAGAACTGAGCTAAACTTGGTATGTCTCCAACTCCTAAAAATAACTTCATTCCCCATCTCCCTTACTTCCAATTAGTAAGGATCACATAATTCCTAACAAAGTTTTGACACAGATTCCCAATTCGGGCATTCAGAACATATAGCACGTTGCTGTAAGCAAGCACATTCTCATTCAAAGTTGCAAGTTACTATGTAGGGACAAGTTTGTATAGGTATTTCAAACATGCCCAGAACTGAGCTAAACTTGGTATCTGTCCAACTTCTAGAAATAACTTCATGCCCCATCAGCCTTACTTCAAGCTAGTAAGGATCACATAATTCCTAGCAAATTTTGACACAGATTCCCAATTCGGGCATTAAGAACATATAGCACGTTGCTGTAAGCAAGCACATTCTCATTCAAAGTTGCAAGTTACTATGTAGGAACAAGTTTGTATAGGTATTTCAAAGATGCCCAGAACTGAGCTAAACGTTGTATGTCTCCATCTCCTAGTAATAACTTCATGCCCCATCTCACTTACTTCCAGCTAGTAAGGATCACATAATTCCTAACAAAGTTTTGACACAGATTCCCAATTCGGGCATTCAGAACATATAGCACGTTGCTGTAAGCAAGCACATTCTCATTCAAAGTTGCAAGTTACTATGTAGGAACAAGTTTGTATAGGTATTTCAAAGATGCCCTGAACTGAGCTAAACTTGGTATGTCTCCAACTCCTAGAAATAACTTCATTCCCCATCTCCCTTACGTCCACCTAGTAAGGATCACATAATTCCTAACAAAGTTTTGACACAGATTCCCAATTTGGGCATTCAAAACATATAGCACGTTGCTGCAAGCAAGCACATTCTCATTCAAAGTTGCAAGTTACTATGTAGGAACAAGTTTGTATAGGTATTTCAAAGATGCCCAGAACTGAGCTAAACTTGGTATGTGTCCAACTCCTAGAAATATTTTCATGCCCCATCTCCCTTACTTCCAGCTCGTAAGGATCACATAATTCCTAACAAAGTTTTGACACAGATTCCCAATTCGGGCATTAAGAACATATAGCACGTTGCTGTAAGCAAGCACATTCTCATTCAAATTTGCAAGTTACTATGTAGGAACAAGTTTGTATAGGTATTTCAAAGATGCCCAGAACTGAGCTAAACTTGGTATGTCTCCAACTCCTAGAAATAATTTCATGCCCCATCTCACTTACTTCCAGCTAGTAAGGATCACATAATTCCTAACAAAGTTTTAAGACAGATTCCCAATTCGGGCATTCAGAACATATAGCACGTTGCTGTAAGCAAGCACATTCTCATTCAAAGTTGCAAGTTACTATGTAGAAACAAGTTTGTATAGGTATTTCAAAGATGCCCAGAACTGAGCTAAACTTGGTATGTGTCCAACTCCTAGAAATATCTTCATGCCCCTTCTCCCTTACTTCCAGCTAGTAAGGATCACATAATTCCTAACAAAGTTTTGACACAGATTCGCCTTTCGGGCATTCAGAACATATAGCACGTTGCTGTAAGGAAGCACATTCTCATTGAAAGTTGCAAGTTACTATGTAGGAACAAGTTTGTATAGGTATTTTAAAGATGCCCAGAACTGAGCTAAACTTGCTATGCGTCCAACTCCTAGAAATACCTTCATGCCCCAACTCCCTTACTTCCAGCTAGTAAGGATCACATAATTCCTAACAAAGTTTTGACACAGATTCCCAATTCGGGCATTCAGAACATATAGCACGTTGCTGTAAGCAAGCACATTCTCATTCAAAGTTGCAAGTTACTATGTAGGAACAAGTTTGTATAGGTATTTCAAAGATGCCCAGAACTGAGCTAAACTTGGTATGTCTCCAACTCCTAGAAATAACTTCATGCCCCATCTCACTTACTTCCAGCTAGTAAGGATCACATAATTCCTAACAAAGTTTTGACACAGATTCCCAATTCGGGCATTAGAACATATAGCACGTTGCTGCAAGCAAGGACATTCTCATTCAAAGTTGCAAGTTACTATGTAGGAACAAGTTTGTATAGGTATTTCAAAGATGCCCAGAACTGAGCTAAACTTGGTATGTGTCCAACTCCTAGAAATATCTTCATGCCCCATCTCCCTTACTTCCAGCTAGTAAGGATCACATAATTCCTAACAAAGTTTTGACACAGATTCCCAATTCGGGCTTCAGAACATATAGCACGTTGCTGTAAGCAAGCACATTCTCATTCAAAGATGCAAGTTACTATGTAGGAACAAGTTTGTATAGGTATTTCAAAGATGCCCAGAACTGAGCTAAACTTGGTATGTGTCTAACTCCTAGAAATAACTTCATCCCCCAACTCCCTTACTTCCAGCTCGTAAGGATCACATAATTCCTAACAAATTTTGACACAGATTCCCAATTCGTGCATTCAGAACATATAGCACGTTGCTGCAAGCAAGCACTTTCTCATTCAAAGTTGCAAGTTAATATGTAGGAACAAGTTTGTATAGGTATTTCAAAGATGCCCAGAACTGAGCTAAACTTGGTATGTGTCCAACTCCTAGAAATAACTTCATGCCCCATCTCCCTTACTTCCAGCTAGTAAGGATCACATAATTCCTAACAAAGTTTTGACACAGATTCCCAATTCGGGCATTCAGAACATATAGCACGTTGCTGTAAGCAAGCACATTCTCATTCAAAGATGCAAGTTACTATGTAGGAACAAGTTTGTATAGGTATTTCAAAGATGCCCAGAACTGAGCTAAACTTGGTATGTGTCCAACACCTAGAAATAACTTCATGCCCCATCTCCCTTACTTCCAGCTAGTAAGGATCACATAATTGCTAACAAAGTTTTGACACAGATTCCCAATTCGGGCATTCAGAACATATAGCACGTTGCTGCAAGCAAGCACATTCTCTTTGAAAGTTGCAAGTTACTATGTAGGAACAAATTTGTATAGGTATTTCAAAGATGCCCAGAACTGAGCTAAACTTGGTATGTCTCCAACTCCTAGAAATAACTTCATGCCCCATCTCCCTTACTTCCAGCTAGTAAGGATCACATAATTCCTAACAAAGTTTTGACACAGATTCCCAATTCGGGCATTCAGAACATATAGCACGTTGCTGCAAGCAAGCACATTCTCATTCAAAGTTGCAAGTTACTATGTAGTAACAAGTTTGTATAGGTATTTCAAAGATGCCCAGAACTGAGCTAAACTTGGTATCTGTCCAACTCCTAGAAATAACTTCATGCCCCATCTCCCTTACTTCTAGCTCGTAAGGATCACATAATTCCTAACAAAGTTTTGACACAGATTCCCAATTCGGGCATTAAGAACATATAGCACGTTGCTGTAAGCAAGCACATTCTCATTCAAAGTTGCAAGTTACTATGTAGGAACAAGTTTGTATAGGTATTTCAAAGATGCCCAGAACTGAGCTAAACTTGGTATGTGTCCAACTCCTAGAAATAATTTCATGCCCCATCTCACTTACTTCCAGCCAGTAAGGATCACATAATTCCTAACAAAGTTTTGACAGAGATTCCCAATTCGGGCATTCAGAACATATAGCACGTTGCTGTAAGCAAGCACATTCTCATTCAAAGTTGCAAGTTACTATGTAGGAACAAGTTTGTATAGGTATTTCAAAGATGCCCAGAACTGTGCTAAACTTGGTTTGTGTCCAACTCCTAGAAATACCTTCATGCCCCAACTCCCTTACTTCCAGCTCGTAAAGATCACATAATTCCTAACAAATTTTGACACAGATTCCCAATTCGGGCATTCAGAACATATAGCACGTTGCTGTAAGCAAGCACATTCTCATTCAAAGTTGCAAGTTAATATGTAGGAACAAGTTTGTATAGGTATTTCAAAGACGCCCAGAACTGAGCTAAACTTGGTATGTGTCCAACTCCTAGAAATAACTTCATGCCCCATCTCCCATACTTCCAGCTAGTAAGGATCACATAATTCCTAACAAAGTTTTGACACAGATTCCCAATTCGGGCATTCAGAATATATAGCACGTTGCTGTAAGCAAGCACATTCTCATTCAAAGATGCAAGTTACAATCTAGGAACAAGTTTGTATAGGTATTTCAAAGATGCCCAGAACTGAGCTAAACTTGGTATGTGTCCAACTCGTAGAAATGACTTCATGCCCCATCTCCCTTACTTCCAGCTAGTAAGGATCACATAATTCCTAACAAAGTTTTGACACAGATTCCCAATTCGGGCATTCAGAACATATAGCACGTTGCTGCAAGCAAGCACATTCTCATTCAAAGTTGCAAGTTACTATGTAGGAACAAGTTTGTATAGGTATTTCAGAGATGCCCAGAACTGAGCTAAACTTGGTATGTCTCCAACTCCTAGAAATAACTTCATTCCGCATCTCCCTTACTTCCAGCTAGTAAGGATCACATAATTCCTAACAATGTTTTGACACAGATTCCCAATTCGGGCATTCAGAACATATAGCACGTTGCTGCAAGCAAGCACATTCTCTTTGAAAGTTGCAAGTTACTATGTAGGAACAAATTTGTATACGTATTTCAAAGATGCCCAGAACTGAGCTAAACTTGGTATGTCTCCAGCTCCTAGAAATAACTTCATGCCCCATCTCCCTTACTTCCAGCTAGTAAGGATCACATAATTCCTAACAAAGTTTTGACACAGATTCCCAATTCGGGCATTCAGAACATATAGCACGTTGCTGTAAGCAAGCACATTCTCATTCAAAGTTGCAAGTTACTATGTAGGAATAAGTTTGTATAGGTATTTCAAAGATGCCCAGAACTGAGCTAAACTTGGTATCTGTCCAACTCCTAGAAATAACTTCATGCCCCATCTCCCTTACTTCCAGCTCGTAAGGATCACATAATTCCTAACAAAGTTTTGACACAGATTCCCAATTCGGGCATTAAGAACATATAGCACGTTGCTGTAAGCAAGCACATTCTCATTCAAAGTTGCAAGTTACTATGTAGGAACAAGTTTGTATAGGTATTTCAAAGATGCCCAGAACTGAGCTAAACTTGGTATGTGTCCAACTCCTAGAAATAATTTCATGCCCCATCTCACTTACTTCCAGCTAGTAAGGATCACATAATTCCTAACAAAGTTTTGACACAGATTCCCAATTCGGGCATTCAGAACATATAGCACGTTGCTGTAAGCAAGCACATTCTCATACAAAGTTGCAAGTTACTATGTAGGAACAAGTTTGTATAGGTATTTCAAAGATGCCCAGAACTGAGCTAAACTTGGTATGTGTCCAACTCCTAGAAATACCTTCATGCCCCAACTCCCTTACTTCCAGCTAGTAAGGATCACATAATTCCTAACAAAGTTTTGACACAGATTCCCAATTCGGGCATCAGAACATATAGCACGTTGCTGTAAGCAAGCACATTCTCATTCAAAGTTGCAAGTTAATATGTAGGAACAAGTTTGTATAGGTATTTCAAAGATGCCCAGAACTGAGCTAAACTTGGTATGTGTCCAACTCCTAGAAATAACTTCATGCCCCATCTCCCATACTTCCAGCTAGTAAGGATCACATAATTCCTAACAAAGTTTTGACACAGATTCCCAATTCGGGCATTCAGAATATATTGCACGTTGCTGTAAGCAAGCACATTCTCATTCAAAGATGCAAGTTACTATGTAGGAACAAGTTTGTATAGGTATTTCAAAGATGCCCAGAACTGAGCTAAACTTGGTATGTGTCCAACTCCTAGAAATAACTTCATGCCCCATCTCCCTTACTTCCAGCTAGTAAGGATCACATAATTCCTAACAATGTTTTGACACAGATTCCCAATTCGGGCATTCAGAACATATAGCACGTTGCTGCAAGCAAGCACATTCTCTTTGAAAGTTGCAAGTTACTATGTAGGAACAAATTTGTATAGGTATTTCAAAGATGCCCAGAACTGAGCTAAACTTGGTATGTCTCCAACTCCTAGAAATAACTTCATGCCCCATCTCCCTTACTTCCAGCTAGTAAGGATCACATAATTCCTAACAAAGTTTTGACACAGATTCCCAATTCGGGCATTCAGAACATATAGCACGTTGCTGTAAGCAAGCACATTCTCATTCAAAGTTGCAAGTTACTATGTAGGAATAAGTTTGTATAGGTATTTCAAAGATGCCCAGAACTGAGCTAAACTTGGTATCTGTCCAACTCCTAGAAATAACTTCATGCCCCATCTCCCTTACTTCCAGCTCGTAAGGATCACATAATTCCTAACAAAGTTTTGACACAGATTCCCAATTCGGGCATTAAGAACATATAGCACGTTGCTGTAAGCAAGCACATTCTCATTCAAAGTTGCAAGTTACTATGTAGGAACAAGTTTGTATAGGTATTTCAAAGATGCCCAGAACTGAGCTAAACTTGGTATGTGTCCAACTCCTAGAAATAATTTCATGCCCCATCTCACTTACTTCCAGCTAGTAAGGATCACATAATTCCTAACAAAGTTTTGACACAGATTCCCAATTCGGGCATTCAGAACATATAGCACGTTGCTGTAAGCAAGCACATTCTCATACAAATTTGCAAGTTACTATGTAGGAACAAGTTTGTATAGGTATTTCAAAGATGCCCAGAACTGAGCTAAACTTGGTATGTGTCCAACTCCTAGAAATACCTTCATGCCCCAACTCCCTTACTTCCAGCTAGTAAGGATCACATAATTCCTAACAAAGTTTTGACACAGATTCCCAATTCGGGCATCAGAACATATAGCACGTTGCTGTAAGCAAGCACATTCTCATTCAAAGTTGCAAGTTAATATGTAGGAACAAGTTTGTATAGGTATTTCAAAGATGCCCAGAACTGAGCTAAACTTGGTATGTCTCCAACTCCTAGAAATAACTTCATTCCGCATCTCCCTTACTTCCAGCTAGTAAGGATCACATAATTCCTAACAAAGTTTTGACACAGATTCCCAATTCGGGCATTCAGAACATATAGCACGTTGCTGCAAGCAAGCACATTCTCATTCAAAGTTGCAAGTTACTATGTAGGAACAAGTTTGTATAGGTATTTCAAAGATGCCCAGAACTGAGCTAAACTTGGTATCTGTCCAACTCCTAGAAATAACTTCATGCCCCATCTCCCTTACTTCCAGCTCGTAAGGATCACATAATTCCTAACAAAGTTTTGACACAGATTCCCAATTCGGGCATTAAGAACATATAGCACGTTGCTGTAAGCAAGCACATTCTCATTCAAAGTTGCAAGTTACTATGTAGGAACAAGTTTGTATAGGTATTTCAAAGATGCCCAGAACTGAGCTAAACTTGGTATGTGTCCAACTCCTAGAAATAATTTCATGCCCCATCTCACTTACTTCCAGCTAGTAAGGATCACATAATTCCTAACAAAGTTGTGACACAGATTCCCTATTCTGGCATTCAGAACATATAGCACGTTGCTGTAAGCAAGCACATTCTCATTCAAAGTTGCAAGTTACTATGTAGGAACAAGTTTGTATAGGTAATTCAAAGATGCCCAGAACTGAGCTAAACTTGGTATGTGTCCAACTCCTAGAAATATCTTCATGCCCCATCTCCCTTACTTCCAGCTAGTAAGGATCACATAATTCCTAACAAAGTTTTGACACAGATTCCCAATTCGGGCATTCAGAACATATAGCAAGTTGCTCTAAGGAAGCACATTCTCATTGAAAGTTGCAAGTTACTATGTAGGAACAAGTTTTTATAGGTATTTTAAAGATGACCAGAACTGAGCTAAACTTGCTATGTGTCCAACTCCTAGAAATACCTTCATGCCCCAACTAACTTACTTCCAGATAGTAAGGATCACATAATTCCTAACAAAGTTTTGACACAGATTCCCAATTCGGGCATTCAGAACATATAGCACGTTGCTGTAAGCAAGCATATTCTCATTCAAAGTTGCAAGTTACTATGTAGGAACAAGTTTGTATAGGTATTTCAAAGATGCCCAGAACTGTGCTAAACTTGGTTTGTGTCCAACTCCTAGAAATACCTTCATGCCCCAACTCCCTTACTTCCAGCTCGTAAGGATCACATAATTCCTAACAAATTTTGACACAGATTCCCAATTCGGGCATTCAGAACATGTAGCACGTTGCTGTAAGCAAGCACATTCTCATTCAAAGTTGCAAGTTAATATGTAGAAACAAGTTTGTATAGGTATTTCAAAGATGCCCAGAACTGAGCTAAACTTGGTATGTGTCCAACTCCTAGAAATAACTTCATGCCCCATCTCCCATACTTCAAGCTAGTAAAGATCACATAATTCCTAACAAAGTTTTGACACAGATTCCCAATTCGGGCATTCAGAATATATAGCACGTTGCTGTAAGCAAGCACATTCTCATTCAAAGATGCAAGTTACAATCTAGGAACAAGTTTGTATAGGTATTTCAAAGATGCCCAGAACTGAGCTAAACTTGGTATGTGTCCAACTCCTAGAAATAACTTCATGCCCCATCTCCCTTACTTCCAGCTAGTAAGGATCACATAATTCCTAACAAAGTTTTGACACAGATTCCCAATTCGGGCATTCAGAACATATAGCACGTTGCTGCAAGCAAGCACATTCTCATTCAAAGTTGCAAGTTACTATGTAGGAACAAGTTTGTATAGGTATTTCAAAGATGCCCAGAACTGAGCTAAACTTGGTATGTCTCCAACTCCTAGAAATAACTTCATGCCCCATCTCCCTTACTTCCAGCTAGTAAGGATCACATAATTCCTAACAAAGTTTTGACACAGATTCCCAATTCGGGCATTCAGAACATATAGCACGTTGCTGCAAGCAAGCACATTCTCATTCAAAGTTGCAAGTTACTATCTAGGAACAAGTTTGTATAGGTATTTCAAAGATGCCCAGAACTGTGCTAAACTTGGTATGTGTCCAACTCCTAGAAATACCTTCATGCCCCAACTCCCTTACTTCCAGCTAGTTAGGATCACATAATTCCTAACAAATTTTGACACAGATTCCCAATTCGGGCATTCAGAACATATAGCACGTTGCTGTAAGCAAGCACATTCTCATTCAAAGTTGCAAGTTACTATGTAGGAACAAGTTTGTATAGGTATTTCAAAGATGCCCAGAACTGAGCTAAACTTGGTATGTGTCCAACTCCTAGAAATAACTTCATGCCCCATCTCCCTTACTTCCAGCTAGTAAGGATCACATAATTCCTAACAAAGTTTTGACACAGATTCCCAATTCGGGCATTCAGAACATATAGCACGTTGCTGCAAGCAAGCACATTCTCATTCAAAGTTGCAAGTTACTATGTAGGAACAAGTTTGTATAGGTATTTCAAAGATGCCCAGAACTGAGCTAAACTTGGTATGTGTCCAACTCCTAGAAATAACTTCATGCCCCATCTCCCTTACTTCCAGCTAGTAAGGATCACATAATTCCTAACAAAGTTTTGACACAGATTCCCAATTCGGGCATTCAGAACATATAGCACGTTGCTGTAAGCAAGCACATTCTCATTCAAAGATGCAAGTTACTGTGTAGGAACAAGTTTGTATAGGTAGTTCAAAGATGCCCAGAACTGAGCTAAACTTGCTATGTGTCCAACTCCTAGAAATAACTTCATGCCCCATCTCCCTTACTTCCAGCTAGTAAGGATCACATAATTCCTAACAAAGTTTTGACACAGATTCCCAATTCGGCATTCAGAACATATAGCACGTTGCTGTAAGGAAGCACATTCTCATTCAAAGTTGCAAGTTACTATCTAGGAACAAGTTTGTATAGGTATTTCAAAGATACCCACTACTGAGCTAAACTTGGTATGTCTCCAACTCCTAGAAATAACTTCATTCCCCATCTGCCTTACTTCCAGCTAGTAAGGATCACATAATTCCTAACAATGTTTTGACACAGATTCCCAATTCGGGCATTAAGAACATATAGCACGTTGCTGTAAGCAAGCACATTCTCATTCAAAGTTGCAAGTTACTATGTAGGAACAAGTGTGTATAGGTATTTCAAAGATGCCCAGAACTGAGCTAAACGTTGTATGTCTCCAACTACTAGAAATAACTTCATGCCCCATCTCCCTTACTTCCAGCTAGTAAGGATCACATAATTCCTAACAAAGTTTTGACACAGATTCCCATTTCGGGCATTCAGAGCATATAGCACGTTGCTGTAAGCAAGCACATTCTCATTCAAAGTTGCAAGTTACTATGTAGGAACAAGTTTGTATAGTTTTTTCTAAGATGCCCAGAACTGTGCTAAACTTGGTTTGTGTCCAACTCCTAGAAATACCTTCATGCCCCAACTCCCTTACTTCCAGCTCGTAAGGATCACATAATTCCTAACAAATTTTGACACAGATTCCCAATTCGGGCATTCAGAACATATAGCACGTTGCTGTAAGCAAGCACATTCTCATTCAAAAATGCAAGTTACTATGTAGGAACAAGTTTGTATAGGTTTTTCAAAGATGCCCAGAACTGAGCTAAACTTGGTATGTGTCCAACTCCTAGAAATAACTTCATGCGTCATCTCACTCACTTCCAGCTAGTAAGGATCACATAATTCCTAACAAAGTTTTGACATAGATTCTCAATTCGGGCATTCAAAACATATAGCACGTTGCTGTAAGCAAGCACATTCTCATTCAAAGTCGCAAGTTACTATGTAGGAACAAGTTTGTATAGGTATGTCAAAGATGCCCAGAACTGAGCTAAACTTGGTATGTGTCCAACTCCTAGAAATAATTTCATGCCCCATCTCACTTACTTCCAGCTAGTAAGGATCACATAATTCCTAACAAAGTTTTGACACAGATTCCCAATTCGGGCATTCAGAACATATAGCACGTTGCTGTAAGCAAGCACATTCTCATTCAAAGTTGCAAGTTACTATGTAGGAACAAGTTTGTATAGGTATTTCAAAGATGCCCAGAACTGTGCTAAACTTGGTATGTGTCCAACTCCTAGAAATACCTTCATGCCCCAACTCCCTTACTTCCAGCTCGTAAGGATCACATAATTTCTAACAAAGTTTTGACACAGATTCCCAATTCGGCATTCAGAACATATAGCACGTTGCTGCAAGCAAGCACATTTTCATTCAAAGTTGCAAGTTACTATCTAGGAACAAGTTTGTATAGGTATTTCAAAGATACCCACTACTGAGCTAAACTTGGTATGTCTCCAACTCCTAGAAATAACTTCATTCCCCATCTGCCTTACTTCCAGCTAGTAAGGATCACATAATTCCTAACAAAGTTTTGACACAGATTCCCAATTCGGGCATTAAGAACATATAGCACGTTGCTGTAAGCAAGCACATTCTCATTCAAAGTTGCAAGTTACTATGTAGGAACAAGTGTGTATAGGTATTTCAAAGATGCCCAGAACTGAGCTAAACGTTGTATGTCTCCAACTCCTAGAAATAACTTCATGCCCCATCTCACTTACTTCCAGCTAGTAAGGATCACATAATTCCTAACAAAGTTTTGACACAGATTCCCAATTCGGGCATTCAGCACATATAGCACGTTGCTGTAAGCAAGCACATTCTCATTCAAAGTTGCAAGTTACTATGTAGGAACAAGTTTGTATAGGTATTTCAAAGATGCCCAGAACTGTGCTAAACTTGGTATGTGTCCAACTCCTAGAAATACCTTCATGCCCCAACTCCCTTACTTCCAGCTAGTAAGGATCACATAATTCCTAACAAATTTTGACACAGATTCCCAATTCGGGCATTCAGAACATGTAGCACGTTGTTGTAAGCAAGCACATTCTCATTCAAAGTTGCAAGTTACTATGTAGGAACAAGTTTGTATAGGTATTTCAAAGATGCCCAGAACTGAGCTAAACGTTGTATGTCTCCAACTCCTAGAAATAACTTCATGCCCCATCTCCCTTACTTCCAGCTAGTAAGGATCACATAATTCCTAACAAATTTTGACACAGATTCCCTTTTCGGGCATTCAGAGCATATAGAACGTTGCTGTAAGCAAGCACATTCTCATTCAAAGTTGCAAGTTACTATGTAGGAACAAGTTTGTATAGGTATTTCAAAGATGCCCAGAACTGAGCTAAACTTGGTATGTGTCCAACTCCTAGAAATACCTTCATGCCCCAACTCCCTTACTTCCAGCTAGTAAGGATCACATAATTCCTAACAAATTTTGACACAGATTCCCAATTCGGGCATTCAGAACATATAGCACGTTGCTGTAAGCAAGCACATTCTCATTCAAAGTTGCAAATTACTATGTAGGAACAAGTTTGTATAGGTATTTCAAAGATGCCCAGAACTGAGCTAAACTTGGTATGTGTCCAACTCCTAGAAATAACTTCATGCCCCATCTCCCTTACTTCCAGCTAGTAAGGATAACATAATTCCTAACAAAGTTTTGACACAGATTCCCAATTCGGGCATTCAGAACATATAGCACGTTGCTGCAAGCAAGCACATTCTCATTCAAAGTTGCAAGTTACTATGTAGGAACAAGTTTGTATAGGTATTTCAAAGATACCCAGAACTGAGCTAAACTTGGTATGTCTCCAACTCCTAGAAATAACTTCATTCCCCATCTGCCTTACTTCCAGCTAGTAAGGATCACATAATTCCTAACAAAGTTTTGACACAGATTCCCAATTCGGGCATTCAGAACATATAGCACGTTGCTGTAAGCAAGCACATTCTCATTCAAGTTGCAAGTTACTATGTAGGAACAAGTTTGTATAGGTATTTCAAAGATGCCCAGAACTGAGCTAAACGTTGTATGTCTCCAACTACTAGAAATAACTTCATGCCCCATCTCCCTTACTTCCAGCTAGTAAGGATCACATAATTCCTAACAAAGTTTTGACACAGATTCCCTTTTCGGGCATTCAGAGCATATAGCACGTTGCTGTAAGCAAGCACATTCTCATTCAAAGTTGCAAGTTACTATGTAGGAACAAGTTTGTATAGTTTTTTCTAAGATGTCCAGAACTGTGCTAAACTTGGTTTGTGTCCAACTCCTAGAAATACCTTCATGCCCCAACTCCCTTACTTCCAGCTCGTAAGGATCACATAATTCCTAACAAATTTTGACACAGATTCCCAATTCGGGCATTCAGAAGATATAGCACGTTGATGTAAGCAAGCACATTCTCATTCAAAAATGCAAGTTACTATGTAGGAACAAGTTTGTATAGGTTTTTCAAAGATGCCCAGAACTGAGCTAAACTTGGTATGTGTCCAACTCCTAGAAATAACTTCATGCCCCATCTCACTCACTTCCAGCTAGTAAGGATCACATAATTCCTAACAAAGTTTTGACACAGATTCTCAATTCGGGCATTCAGAACATATAGCACGTTGCTGTAAGCAAGCACATTCTCATTCAAAGTCGCAAGTTACTATGTAGGAACAAGTTTGTATAGGTATGTCAAAGATGCCCAGAACTGAGCTAAACTTGGTATGTGTCCAACTCCTAGAAATAATTTCATGCCCCATCTCACTTACTTCCAGCTAGTAAGGATCACATAATTCCTAACAAAGTTTTGACACAGATTCCCAATTCGGGCATTCAGAACATATAGCACGTTGCTGTAAGCAAGCACATTCTCATTCAAAGTTGCAAGTTACTATGTAGGAACAAGTTTGTATAGGTATTTCAAAGATGCCCAGAACTGTGCTAAACTTGGTATGTGTCCAACTCCTAGAAATACCTTCATGCCCCAACTCCCTTACTTCCAGCTCGTAAGGATCACATAATTTCTAACAAAGTTTTGACACAGATTCCCTATTCGGGCATTCAGAACATATAGCACGTTGCTGTAAGCAAGCACATTCTCATTCAAAGTTGCAAGTTACTATGTAGGAACAAGTTTGTATAGGTATTTCAAAGATGCCCAGAACTGAGCTAAACGTTGTATGTCTCCAACTCCTAGAAATAACTTCATGCCCCATCTCCCTTACTTCCAGCTAGTAAGGATCACATAATTCCTAACAAAGTTTTGACACAGATTCCCAATTCGGGCATTCAGAACATATAGCACGTTGCTGTAAGCAAGCACATTCTCATTCAAAGTTGCAAGTTACTATGTAGGAACAAGTTTGTATAGGTATTTCAAAGATGCCCAGAACTGAGCTAAACTTGGTATGTGTCCAACTCCTATAAATAACTTCATGCCCCAACTCCCTTACTTCCAGCTAGTAAGGATCACATAATTCCTAACAAATTTTGACACAGATTCCCAATTCGGGCATTCAGAACATATAGCACGTTGCTGTAAGCAAGCACATTCTCATTCAAAGTTGCAAGTTACTATGTAGGAACAAGTTTGTATAGGTATTTCAAAGATGCCCAGAACTGAGCTAAACGTTTTATGTCTCCAACTCCTAGAAATAACTTCATGCCCCATCTCACTAACTTCCAGCTAGTAAGGATCACATAATTCCTAACAAAGTTTTGACACAGATTCCCAATTCGGGCATTCAGAACATATAGCACGTTGCTGTAAGCAAGCACATTCTCATTCAAAGTTGCAAGTTACTATGTAGGAACAAGTTTGTACAGATATTTCAAAGATGCCCAGAACTGAGCTAAACTTGGTATGTGTCCAACTCCTAGAAATAACTTCATGCCCCATTTCCTTACTTCCAGCTAGTAAGGATCACATAATTCCTAACAAAGTTTTGACACAGATTCCCAATTCGGGCATTCAGAACATATAGCACGTTGCTGTAAGCAAGCACATTCTCATTCAAAGTTGCAAGTTACTATGTAGGAACAAGTTTGTATAGGAATTTCAAAGATGCCCAGAACTGAGCTAAACGTTGTATGTCTCCAACTCCTAGAAATAACTTCATGCCCCATCTCACTTACTTCCAGCTAATAAGGATCACATAATTCCTAACAAATTTTGACACAGATTCCCAATTCGGGCATTCAGAACATATAGCTCGTTGCTGTAAGCAAGCACATTCTCATTCAAAGTTGCAAGTTACTATGTAGGAACAAGTTTGTATAGGTATTTCAAAGATGCCCAGAACTGTGCTAAACTTGGTATGTGTCCAACTCCTAGAAATACCTTCATGCCCCAACTCCCTTACTTCCATCTAGTAAGGATCACATAATTCCTAACAAAGTTTTGACACATATTCCCAATTCGGGCATTCAGAACATATAGCACGTTGCTGTAAGCAAGCACATTCTCATTCAAAGATGCAAGTTACTATGTAGGAACAAGTTTGTATAGGTATTTCAAAGATGCCCAGAACTGAGCTAAACTTGGTATGTGTCCAACTCCTAGAAATAACTTCATGCCCCATCTCCCTTACTTCCAGCTAGTAAGGATCACATAATTTCTAACAAAGTTTTGACACAGATTCCCAATTCGGGCATTCAGAACATACAGCACGTTGTTGCAAGCAAGCACATTCTCATTCAAAGTTGCAAGTTACTATGTAGGAACAAGTTTGTATAGGTATTTCAAATATGCCCAGAACTGACCTAAACTTGCTATGTGTCCAACTCCTGGAAATACCTTCTTGCCCCAACTCCCTTACTTCCAGCTAGTAAGGATCACATTATTCCTAACAAAGTTTTGACAGAGATTCCCAATTCGGGCATTCAGAACATATAGCACGTTGCTGTAAGCAAGCACATTCTCATTCAAAGTTGCAAGTTACTATGTAGGAACAAGTTTGTATAGGTATTTCAAAGATGCCCAGAACTGAACTAAACGTTGTATGTCTCCAACTCCTAGAAATAACTTCATGCCCCATCTTCCTTACTTCAATCTAGTAAGGATCACATAATTCCTAACAAAGTTTTGACACATATTCCCAATTCGGGCTTTCAGAACATACAGCACGTTGCTGTAAGCAAGCACATTCTCATTCAAAGATGCAAGATACTATGCAGGAACAAGTTTGTATAGGTATTTCAAAGATGCCCAGAACTGAGCTAAACTTGGTATGTGTCCAACTCCTAGAAATAACTTCATGCCCCATCTCCCTTACTTCCAGCTAGTAAGGATCACATAATTCCTAACAAAGTTTTGACACAGATTCCCAATTCGGGCATTAAGAACATATAGCACGTTGCTGTAAGCAAGCACATTCTCATTCAAAGTCGCAAGTTACTATGTAGGAACAAGTTTGTATAGGTATTTCAAAGATGCCCAGAACTGAGCTAAACTTGGTATGTGTCCAACTCCTAGATATAATTTCATGCTCCATCTCCCTTACTTCCAGCTAGTAAGGATCACATAATTCCTAACAAAGTTTTGACACGGATTCCCAATTCGGGCATTCAGAACATACATCACGTTGCTGTAAGCAAGCACATTCTCATTCAAAGTTGCAAGATACTATGTAGGAAGAAGCTTGTATAGGTATTTCAAAGATGCCCAGAACTGTGCTAAACTTGGTATGTGTCCAACTCCTAGATATACCTTCATGCCCCAACTCCCTTACTTCCAGCTAGTAAGGATCACATAATTTCTAACAAAGTTTTGACACAGATTCCCTATTCGGGCATTCAGAACATATAGCACGTTGCTGTAAGCAAGCACATTCTCATTCAAGTTGCAAGTTACTATGTAGGAACAAGTTTGTATAGGTATTTCAAAGATGCCCAGAACTGAGCTAAACGTTGTATGTCTCCAACTCCTAGAAAAAATTTCATGCCCCATCTCACTTACTTCCAGCTAGTAAGGATCACATAATTCCTAACAAAGTTTTGACACAGATTCCCAATTCGGGCATTCAGAACATATAGCACGTTGCTGTAAGCAAGCACATTCTCATTCAAAGTTGCAAGTTACTATGTAGGAACAAGTTTGTATAGGTATTTCAAAGATGCCCAGAACTGAGGTAAACTTGGTATGTGTCCAACTCCTAGAAATAACTTCATGCCCCATCTCCCTCACTTCCAGCTAGTAAGGATCACATAATTCCTAACAAAGTTTTGACACAGATTCCCAATTCGGGCATTCAGAACATATAGCACGTTGCTGTAAGCAAGCACATTCTCATTCAAAGATGCAAGTTACTATGTAGGAAAAAGTTTGTATAGGTATTTCAAAGATGCCCAGAACTGAGCTAAACGTGGTATGTCTCCAACTCCTAGAAATAACTTCATGCCCCATCTCCCTTACTTCCAGCTAGTAAGGATCACATAATTCCTAACAAAGTTTTGACACAGATTCCCAATTCGGGCATTCAGCACATATAGCACGTTGCTGTAAGCAAGCACATTCTCATTCAAAGTTGCAAGTTACTATGTAGGAACAAGTTTGTATAGGTATTTCAAAGATGCCCAGAACTGAGCTAAACTTGGTATGTCTCCAACTCCTAGAAATAACTTCATGCCCCATCTCCCTTACTTCCAGCTCGTAAGGATCACATAATTCCTAACAAAGTTTTGACACAGATTCCCAATTCGGGCATTCAGAACATATAGCACGATGCTGTAAGCAAGCACATTCTCATTCAAAGTTGCAAGTTACTATGTAGGAACAAGTTTGTATAGGTATTTCAAAGATGCCCAGAACTGAGCTAAACTTGGTATGTCTCCAACTCCTAGAAATAATTTCATGCCCCATCTCACTTACTTCCAGCTAGTAAGGATCACATAATTCCTAACAAAGTTTTGACATAGATTCCCAATTCGGGCATTCAGAACATATAGCACGTTGCTTTAAGCAAGCACATTCTCATTCAAAGTTGCAAGTTACTATGTAGGAACAAGTTTGTATAGGTATTTCAAAGATGCCCAGAACTGAGCTAAACTTGGTATGTGTCCAACTCCTAGAAATAATTTCATGCCCCATCTCACTTACTTCCAGCTAGTAAGGATCACATAATTCCTAACAAAGTGTTGACACAGATTCCCAATTCGGGCATTCAGAACATACAGCACGTTGCTGTAAGCAAGCACATTCTCATTCAAAGTTGCAAGTTACTATGTAGGAACAAGTTTGTATAGGTATTTCAAAGATGCCCAGAACTGTGCTAAACTTGGTATGTGTCCAACTCCTAGAAATACCTTCATGCCCCAACTCCCTTACTTCCAGCTAGTAAGGATCACATAATTTCTAACAAAGTTTTGACACAGATTCCCAATTCGGGCATTCAGAACATATAGCACGTTGCTGTAAGCAAGCACATTCTCATTCAAAGTTGCAAGTTACTATGTAGGAACAAGTTTGTATAGGTATTTCAAAGATGCCCAGAACTGAGCTAAACGTTGTATGTCTCCAACTCCTAGAAATAACTTCATGCCCCATCTCACTTACTTCCAGCTAGTAAGGATCACATAATTCCTAACAAAGTTTTGACCCAGATTCCCAATTCGGGCATTCAGAACATATAGCACGTTGCTGTAAGCAAGCACATTCTTATTCAAAGTTGCAAGTTACTATGTAGGAACAAGTTTGTATAGGTATTTCAAAGATGCCCAGAACTGAGCTAAACTTGGTATGTGTCTAACTCCTAGAAATAACTTCATATCCCAACTCCCTTACTTCCAGCTAGTAAGGATCACATAATTCCTAACAAATTTTGACACAGATTCCCAATTCGGGCATTCAGAACATATAGCACGTTGCTGTAAGCAAGCACATTCTCATTCAAAGTTGCAAGTTACTATGTAGGAACAAGTTTGTATAGGTATTTCAAAGATGCCCAGAACTGAGCTAAACGTTGTATGTCTCGAACTCCTAGAAATAACTTCATGCCCCATCTCCCTTACTTCCAGCTATTAAGGATCACATAATTCCTAACAAAATTTTGACACAGATTCCCAATTCGGGCATTCACAACATATAGCACGTTGCTGTAAGCAAGCACATTCTCATTCAAAGTTGCAAGTTACTATGTAGGAACAAGTTTGTATAGGTATTTCAAAGATGCCCAGAACTGAGCTAAACGTTGTATGTCTCCAACTCCTAGAAATAACTTCATGCCCCATCTCACTAACTTCCAGCTAGTAAGGATCACATAATTCCTAACAAAGTTTTGACACAGATTCCCAATTCGGGCATTCAGAACATATAGCACGTTGCTGTAAGCAAGCACATTCTCATTCAAAGTTGCAAGTTACTATGTAGGAACAAGTTTGTATAGGTATTTCAAAGATGCCCAGAACTGAGCTAAACTTGGTATGTGTCCAACTCCTAGAAATAACTTCATGCCCCATCTCCCTTACTTCCAGCTAGTAAGGATCACATAATTCCTAACAAAGTTTTGACCCAGATTCCCAATTCGGGCATTCAGAACATATAGCACGTTGCTGTAAGCAAGCACATTCTCATTCAAAGTTGCAAGTTACTATGTAGGAACAAGTTTGTATAGGTATTTCAAAGATGCCCAGAACTACCTAAACTTTCTATGTGTCCAACTCCTTGAAATAACTTCTTGCCCCATCTCCCTTACTTCCAGCTAGTAAGGATCACATAATTCCTAACAAAGTTTTGACACAGATTCCCAATTCGGGCATTCAGAACATATAGCACGTTGCTGCAAGCAAGCACATTCTCATTCAAAGTTGCAAGTTACTATGTAGCAACAAGTTTGTATAGGTATTTCAAAGATGCCCAGAACTGAGCTAAACTTGCTATGTGTCCAACTCCTAGAAATACCTTCATGCCCCAACTCCCTTACTTCCAGCTAGTAAGGATCACATAATTCCTAACAAAGTTTTGACAGAGATTCCCAATTCGGGCATTCAGAACATATAGCACGTTGCTGTAAGCAAGCACATTCTCATTCAAAGTTGCAAGTTACAATGTAGGAACAAGTTTGTATAGGTATTTCAAAGATGCCCAGAACTGAGCTAAACGTTGTATGTCTCCAACTCCTAGAAATAACTTCATGCCCCATCTCACTTACTTCGAGCTATTAAGGATCACATAATTCCTAACAAAGTTTTGACACAGATTCCCTTTTCGGGCATTCAGAGTATATAGCACGTTGCTGTAAGCAAGCACATTCTCATTCAAAGTTGCATGTTACTATGTAGGAACAAGTTTGTATAGGTATTTCTAAGATGCCCAGAAGTGCTAAACTTGGTTTCTGTCCAACTCCTAGAAATACCTTCATGCCCCAACTCCCTTACTTCCAGCTAGTAAGGATCACATAATTCCTAACAACGTTTTGACACATATTCCCAATTCGGGCATTCAGAACATACAGCACGTTGCTGTAAGCAAGCACATTCTCATTCAAAGATGCAAGTTACTATGCAGTATCAAGTTTGTATAGGTATTTCAAAGATGCCCAGAACTGAGCTAAACTTGGTATGTGTCCAACTCCTAGAAATAACTTCATGCCCCATCTCCCTTACTTCCAGCTAGTAAGGATCACATAATTCCTAACAAAGTTTTGACACAGATTCCCAATTCGGGCATTCAGAACATATAGCACGTTGCTGTAAGCAAGCACATTCTCATTCAAAGATGCAAGTTACTACGTAGGAACAAGTTTGTATAGATATTTCAAAGATGCCCAGAACTGAGCTAAACTTGGTATGTGTCAAACTCCTAGAAATAACTTCATGCCCCATCTCCCTTACTTCCAGCTAGTAAGGATCACATAATTCCTAACAAAGTTTTGACACAGATTCCCAATTCGGGCATTCAGAACATATAGCACGTTGCTGTAAGCAAGCACATTCTCATTTAAAGTTGCAAGTTACTATGTAGGAACAAGTTTGTATAGGTATTTCAAAGATGCCCAGTACTGAGCTAAACGTTGTATGTCTCCAACTCCTAGAAATAACTTCATGCCCCATCTCCCTTACTTCCAGCTAGTAAGGATCACATAATTCCTAACAAAGTTGTGACACAGATTCCCAATTCGGGCATTAAGAACATATAGCACGTTGCTGTAAGCAAGCACATTCTCATTCAAAGTCGCAAGTTACTATGTAGGAACAAGTTTGTATAGGTATTTAAAAGATGCCCAGAACTGAGCTAAACGTTGTATGTCTCAAACTCCTGGAAATAACTTCATGCCCCATCTCACTTACTTCCAGCTAATAAGGATCACATAATTCCTAATAAATTTTGACACAGATACCCTTTTCGGGCATTCAGAGCATATAGAACGTTGCTGTCAGCAAGCACATTCTCATTCAAAGTTGCAAGTTACTATGTAAGAACAAGTTTGTATAGGTATTTCTAAGATGCCCAGAACTGTGCTAAACTTGGTTTGTGTCCAACTCCTAGAAATACCTTCATGCCCCAACTCCCTTACTTCCAGCTAGTAAGGATCACATAATTCCTAACAAATGTTGACACAGATTCCCAATTCGGGCATTCAGAACATATAGCACGTTGCTGTAAGCAAGTACCTTCTCATTCAAAGTTGCAAGTTACTATGTAGGAACAAGTTTTATAGGTATTTCAAAGATGCCCAGAACTGTGATAAACTTGGTATGTGTCCAACTCCTAGAAATACCTTCATGCCCCAACTCCCTTACTTCCATCTAGTAAGGATCACATAATTCCTAACAAAGTTTTGACACATATTCCCAATTCGGGCATTCAGAACATATAGCACGTTGCTGTAAGCAAGCACATTCTCATTCAAAGATGCAAGTTACTATGTAGGAACAAGTTTGTATAGGTATTTCAAAGATACCCAGAACTGAGCTAAACGTTGTATGTCTCCAACTCCTAGAAATAACTTCATGCCCCGTCTCACTTACTTCCAGCTAGTAAGGATCACATAATTCCTAACAAAATTTTGACACAGATTCCCAATTCGGGCATTCACAACATATAGCACGTTGCTGTAAGCAAGCACATTCTCATTCAAAGTTGCAAGTTACTATGTAGGAACAAGTTTGTATAGATATTTCAAAGATGCCCAGAACTGAGCTAAACTTGGTATGTGTCCAACTCCTAGAAATAACTTCATGCCCCATCTCCCTTACTTCCAGCTAGTAAGGATCACATAATTCCTAACAAAGTTTTGACACAGATTCCCAATTCGGGCATTCAGAACATATAGCACGTTGCTGTAAGCAAGCACATTCTCATTTAAAGTTGCAAGTTACTATGTAGGAACAAGTTTGTATAGGTATGTCAAAGATGCCCAGAACTGTGCTAAACTTGGTATGTGTCCAACTCCTAGAAATACCTTCATGCCCCAACTCCCTTACTTCCAGCTAGTAAGGATCACATAATTTCTAACAAAGTTTTGACACAGATTCCCAATTCGGGCATTAAGAACATATAGCACGTTGCTGTAAGCAAGCACATTCTCATTCAAAGTTGCAAGTTACTATGTAGGAACAAGTTTGTATAGGTATTTCAAAGATGCCCAGAACTGAGCTAAACGTTGTATGTCTCCAACTCCTAGAAATAACTTCATGCCCCATCTCACTTACTTCCAGCTAGTAAGGATCACATAATTCCTAACAAAGTTTTGACCCAGATTCCCAATTCGGGCATTCAGAACATATAGCACGTTGCTGTAAGCAAGCACATTCTTATTCAAAGTTGCAAGTTACTATGTAGGAACAAGTTTGTATAGGTATTTCAAAGATGCCCAGAACTGAGCTAAACTTGGTATGTGTCTAACTCCTAGAAATAACTTCATAGCCCAACTCCCTTACTTCCAGCTAGTAAGGATCACATAATTCCTAACAAATTATGACACAGATTCCCAATTCGGGCATTCAGAACATATAGCACGTTGCTGTAAGCAAGCACATTCTCATTCAAAGTTGCAAGTTACTATGTAGGAACAAGTTTGTATAGGTATTTCAAAGATGCCCAGAACTGAGCTAAACTTGGTATGTGTCCAACTCCTAGAAATAACTTCATGCCCCATCTCACTTACTTCCAGCTAGTAAGGATCACATAATTCCTAACAAAATTTTGACACAGATTCCCAATTCGGGCATTCACAACATATAGCACGTTGCTGTAAGCAAGCACATTCTCATTCAAAGTTGCAAGTTACTATGTAGGAACAAGTTTGTATAGGTATTTCAAAGATGCCCAGAACTGAGCTAAACGTTGTATGTCTCCAACTCCTAGAAATAACTTCATGCCCCATCTCACTAACTTCCAGCTAGTAAGGATCACATAATTCCTAACAAAGTTTTGACACAGATTCCCAATTCGGGCATTCAGAAGATATAGCACGTTGCTGTAAGCAAGCACATTCTCATTCAAAGTTGCAAGTTACTATGTAGGAACAAGTTTGTATAGGTATTTCAAAGATGCCCAGAACTGAGCTAAACTTGGTATGTGTCCAACTCCTAGAAATAACTTCATGCCCCATCTCCCTTACTTCCAGCTAGTAAGGATCACATAATTCCTAACAAAGTTTTGACACAGATTCCCAATTCGGGCATTCAGAACATATAGCACGTTGCTGTAAGCAAGCACATTCTCATTCAAAGTTGCAAGTTACTATGTAGGAACAAGTTTGTATAGGTATTTCAAAGATGCCCAGAACTGAGCTAAACGTTGTATGTCTCCAACTCCTAGAAATAACTTCATGCCCCATCTCACTTACTTCCAGCTAATAAGGATCACATAATTCCTAACAAATTTTGACACAGATTCCCTTTTCGGGCATTCAGAGCATATAGAACGTTGCTGTAAGCAAGCACATTCTCATTCAAAGATGCAAGTTACTATGCAGGAACAAGTTTGTATAGGTATTTCAAAGATGCCCAGAACTGAGCTAAACTTGGTATGTGTCCAACTCCTAGAAATAACTTCATGCCCCATCTCCCTTACTTCCAGCTAGTAAGGATCACATAATTCCTAACAAAGTTTTGACACAGATTCCCAATTCGGGCATTAAGAACATATAGCACGTTGCTGTAAGCAAGCACATTCTCATTCAAAGTCGCAAGTTACTATGTAGGAACAAGTTTGTATAGGTATTTCAAAGATGACCAGAACTGAGCTAAACTTGGTATGTGTCCAACTCCTAGAAATACCTTCATGCCCCAACTCCCTTACTTCCAGCTAGTAAGGATCACATAATTTCTAACAAAGTTTTGACACAGATTCCCTATTCGGGCATTCAGATCATATAGCACGTTGCTGTAAGCAAGCACATTCTCATTCAAAGTTGCAAGTTACTATGTAGGAACAAGTTTGTATAGGTATTTCAAAGATGCCCAGAACTGAGCTAAACGTTGTATGTCTCCAACTCCAAGAAATAATTTCATGCCCCATCTCCCTTACTTCCAGCTAGTAAGGATCACATAATTCCTAACAAAGTTTTGACACATATTCCCAATTCGGGCATTCAGAACATATAGCACGTTGCTGTAAGCAAGCACATTCTCATTGAAAGTTGCAAGTTACTATGTAGGAACAAGTTTGTATAGGTATTTCAAAGATGCCCAGAACTGACCTAAACTTTCTATGTGTCCAACTCCTTGAAATAACTTCATGCCCCATCTCCCTTACTTCCAGCTAGTAAGGATCACATAATTCCTAACAAAGTTTTGACACAGATTCCCAATTCGGGCATTCAGAACATATAGCACGTTGCTGCAAGCAAGCACATTCTCATTCAAAGTTGCAAGTTGCTATGTAGCAACAAGTTTGTATAGGTATTTCAAAGATGCCCAGAACTGAGCTAAACTTGCTATGTGTCCAACTCCTAGAAATACCTTCATGCCCCAACTCCCTTACTTCCAGCTAGTAAGGATCACATAATTCCTAACAAAGTTTTGACAGAGATTCCCAATTCGGGCATTCAGAACATATAGCACGTTGCTGTAAGCAAGCACATTCTCATTCAAAGTTGCAAGTTACTATGTAGGAACAAGTTTGTATAGGTATTTCAAAGATGCCCAGAACTGAGCTAAACGTTGTATGTCTCCAACTCCTAGAAATAACTTCATGCCCCATCTCACTTACTTCCAGCTATTAAGGATCACATAATTCCTGACAAAGTTTTGACACAGATTCCCTTTTCGGGCATTCAGAGTATATAGCACGTTGCTGTAAGCAAGCACATTCTCATTCAAAGTTGCAAGTTACTATGTAGGAACAAGTTTGTATAGGTATTTCTAAGATGCCCAGAAGTGCTAAACTTGGTTTCTGTCCAACTCCTAGAAATACCTTCATGCCCCAACTCCCTTACTTCCAGCTAGTAAGGATCACATAATTCCTAACAAAGTTTTGACACATATTCCAAATTCGTGCATTCAGAACATATAGCACGTTGCTGTAAGCAAGCACATTCTCATTCAAAGATGCAAGTTACTACGTAGGAACAAGTTTCTATAGGTATTTCAAAGATGCCCAGAACTGAGCTAAACTTGGTATGTGTCCAACTCCTAGAAATAACTTCATGCCCCATCTCCCTTACTTCCAGCTAGTAAGGATCACATAATTCCTAACAAAGTTTTGACACAGATTCCCAATTCGTGCATTCAGAACATATAGCACGTTGCTGTAAGCAAGCACATTCTCATTCAAAGATGCAAGTTACTACGTAGGAACAAGTTTCTATAGGTATTTCAAAGATGCCCAGAACTGAGCTAAACTTGGTATGTGTCCAACTCCTAGAAATAACTTCATGCCCCATCTCCCTTACTTCCAGCTAGTAAGGATCACATAATTCCTAACAAAGTTTTGACACAGATTCCCAATTCGGGCATTCAGAACATATAGCACGTTGCTGTAAGCAAGCACATTCTCATTCAAAGTTGCAAGTTACTATGTAGGAACAAGTTTGTATAGGTATTTCAAAGATGCCCAGAACTGAGCTAAACGTTGTATGTCTCCAACTCCTAGAAATAACTTCATGCCCCATCTCCCTTACTTCCAGCTAGTAAGGATCACATAATTCCTAACAAAGTTGTGACACAGATTCCCAATTCGGGCATTAAGAACATATAGCACGTTGCTGTAAGCAAGCACATTCTCATTCAAAGTCGCAAGTTACTATGTAGGAAAAAGTTTGTATAGGTATTTAAAAGATGCCCAGAACTGAGCTAAACGTTGTATGTCTCAAACTCCTGGAAATAACTTCATGCCCCATCTCACTTACTTCCAGCTAATAAGGATCACATAATTCCTAATAAATTTTGACACAGATTCCCTTTTCGGGCATTCAGAGCACATAGAACGTTGCTGTCAGCAAGCACATTCTCATTCAAAGTTGCAAGTTACTATGTAAGAACAAGTTTGTATAGGTATTTCTAAGATGCCCAGAACTGTGCTAAACTTGGTTTGTGTCCAACTCCTAGAAATACCTTCATGCCCCAACTCCCTTACTTCCAGCTAGTAAGGATCACATAATTCCTAACAAATGTTGACACAGATTCCCAATTCGGGCATTCATAACATATAGCACGTTGCTGTAAGCAAGCACATTCTCCTTCAAAGTTGCAAGTTACTATGTAGGAACAAGTTTTATAGGTATTTCAAAGATGCCCAGAACTGTGCTAAACTTGGTATGTGTCCAACTCCTAGAAATACCTTCATGCCCCAACTCCCTTACTTCCATCTAGTAAGGATCACATAATTCCTAACAAAGTTTTGACACATATTCCCAATTCGGGCATTCAGAACATATAGCACGTTGCTGTAAGCAAGCACATTCTCATTCAAAGATGCAAGTTACTATGTAGGAACAAGTTTGTGTAGGTATTTCAAAGATGCCCAGAACTGAGCTAAACTTGGTATGTGTCCAACTCCTAGAAATAACTTCATGCCCCATCTCCCTTACTTCCAGCTAGTAAGGATCACATAATTCCTAACAAAGTTTTGACCCAGATTCCCAATTCGGGCATTCAGAACATATAGCACGTTGCTGCAAGCAAGCACATTCTCATTCAAAGTTGCAAGTTACTATGTAGCAACAAGTTTGTATAGGTATTTCAAAGATGCCCAGAACTGAGCTAAACTTGCTATGTGTCCAACTCCTAGAAATACCTTCATGCCCCAACTCCCTTACTTCCAGCTAGTAAGGATCACATAATTCCTAACAAAGTTTTGACAGAGATTCCCAATTCGGGCATTCAGAACATATAGCACGTTGCTGTAAGGAAGCACATTCTCATTCAAAGTTGCAAGTTACTATGTAGGAACAAGTTTGTATAGGTATTTCAAAGATGCCCAGAACTGAGCTAAACGTTGTATGTCTCCAACTCCTAAAAATAACTTCATGCCCCATCTCACTTACTTCCAGCTAGTAAGGATCACATAATTCCTAACAAAGTTTTGACACAGATTCCCTTTTCGGGCATTCAGAGCATATAGCACGTTGCTGTAAGCAAGCACATTCTCATTCAAAGTTGCAAGTTACTATGTAGGAACAAGTTTGTATAGGTATTTCTAAGATGCCCAGAACTGTGCTAAACTTGGTTTGTGTCCAACTCCTAGAAATACCTTCATGCCCCAACTCCCTTACTTCCAGCTAGTAAGGATCACATAATTCCTAACAAATGTTGACACAGATTCCCAATTCGGGCATTAAGAACATATAGCACGTTGCTGTAAGCAAGCACATTCTCATTCAAAGTTGCAAGTTACTATGTAGGAACAAGTTTTATAGGTATTTCAAAGATGCCCAGAACTGTGCTAAACTTGGTATGTGTCCAACTCCTAGAAATACCTTCATGCCCCAACTCCCTTACTTCCATCTAGTAAGGATCACATAATTACTAACAAAGTTTTGACACATATTCCCAATTCGGGCATTCAGAACATATAGCACGTTGCTGTAAGCAAGCACATTCTCATTCAAAGATGCAAGTTACGATGTAGGAACAAGTTTGTATAGGTATTTCAAAGATACCCAGAACTGAGCTAAACGTTGTATGTCTCCAACTCCTAGAAATAACTTCATGCCCCATCTCACTTACTTCCAGCTAGTAAGGATCACATAATTCCTAACAAAATTTTGACACAGATTCCCAATTCGGGCATTCACAACATATAGCACGTTGCTGTAAGCAAGCACATTCTCATTCAAAGTTGCAAGTTACTATGTAGGAACAAGTTTGTATAGATATTTCAAAGATGCCCAGAACTGAGCTAAACTTGGTATGTGTCCAACTCCTAGAAATAACTTCATGCCCCATCTCCCTTACTTCCAGCTAGTAAGGATCACATAATTCCTAACCAAGTTTTGACACAGATTCCCAATTCGGGCATTCAGAACATATAGCACGTTGCTGTAAGCAAGCACATTCTCATTTAAAGTTGCAAGTTACTATGTAGGAACAAGTTTGTATAGGTATGTCAAAGATGCCCAGAACTGAGCTAAACTTGGTATGTGTCCAACTCCTAGAAATACCTTCATGCCCCAACTCCCTTACTTCCAGCTAGTAAGGATCACATAATTTCTAACAAAGTTTTGACACAGATTCCCAATTCGGGCATTCAGAACATATAGCACGTTGCTGTAAGCAAGCACATTCTCATTCAAAGTTGCAAGATACTATGTTGGAACAAGTTTG
Source organism: Diceros bicornis minor (assembly GCF_020826845.1). Taxonomy (NCBI): domain Eukaryota; kingdom Metazoa; phylum Chordata; class Mammalia; order Perissodactyla; family Rhinocerotidae; genus Diceros; species Diceros bicornis. The sequence goes on along the minus strand of NC_080763.1, from coordinate 1,141,195 downwards.
TATAGGTATTTCAAAGATGCCCAGAACTGAGCTAAACGTTGTATGTCTCCAACTCCTAGAAATAACTTCATGCCCCACCTCACTTACTTCCAGCTAGTAAGGATCACATAATTCCTAACAAAGTTTTGACCCAGATTCCCAATTCGGGCATTCAGAACATATAGCACGTTGCTGTAAGCAAGCACATTCTTATTCAAAGTTGCAAGTTACTATGTAGGAACAAGTTTGTATAGGTATTTCAAAGATGCCCAGAACTGAGCTAAACTTGGTATGTGTCTAACTCCTAGAAATAACTTCATATCCCAACTCCCTTACTTCCAGCTAGTAAGGATCACATAATTCATAACAAATTTTGACACAGATTCCCAATTCGGGCATTCAGAACATATAGCACGTTGCTGTAAGCAAGCACATTCTCATTCAAAGTTGCAAGTTACTATGTAGGAACAAGTTTGTATAGGTATTTCAAAGATGCCCAGAACTGAGCTAAACGTTGTATGTCTCCAACTCCTAGAAATAACTTCATTCCCCATCTCACTTACTTCCAGCTAGTAAGGATCACATAATTCCTAACAAAATTTTGACACAGATTCCCAATTCGGGCATTCACAACATATAGCACGTTGCTGTAAGCAAGCACATTCTCATTCAAAGTTGCAAGTTACTATGTAGGAACAAGTTTGTATAGGTATTTCAAAGATGCCCAGAACTGAGCTAAACGTTGTATGTCTCCAACTCCTAGAAATAACTTCATGCCCCATCTCACTAACTTCCAGCTAGTAAGGATCACATAATTCCTAACAAAGTTTTGACACAGATTCCCAATTCGGGCATTCAGAACATATAGCACGTTGCTGTAAGCAAGCACATTCTCATTCAAAGTTGCAAGTTACTATGTAGGAACAAGTTTGTATAGGTATTTTAAAGATGCCCAGAACTGAGCTAAACTTGGTATGTGTCCAACTCCTAGAAATAACTTCATGCCCCATCTCCCTTACTTCCAGCTAGTAAGGATCACATAATTCCTAACAAAGTTTTGACACAGATTCCCAATTCGGGCATTCAGAACATATAGCACGTTGCTGTAAGCAAGCACATTCTCATTCAAAGTTGCAAGTTACTATGTAGGAACAAGTTTGTATAGGTATTTCAAAGATGCCAGGACTGAGCTAAACGTTGTATGTCTCCAACTCCTAGAAATAACTTCATGCCCCATCTCACTTACTTCCAGCTAGTAAGGATCACATATTTCCTAACAAAGTTTTGACACAGATTCCCTTTTCGGGCATGCAGAGCATATAACACGTTGCTGTAAGCAAGCACATTCTCATTCAAAGTTGCAAGTTACTATGTAGGAACAAGTTTGTATAGGTATTTCAAACATGCCCAGAACTGTGATAACTTGGTATGTGTCCAACTCCTAGAAATACCTTCATGCCCCAACTCCCTTACTTCCAGCTAGTAAGGATCACATAATTCCTAACAAATTTTGACACAGATTCCCAATTCGGGCATTCAGAACATATAGCACGTTGCTGTAAGCAAGCACATTCTCATTCAAAGATGCAAGTTACTATGCAGGAACAAGTTTGTATAGGTATTTCAAAGATGCCCAGAACTGAGCTAAACTTGGTATGTGTCCAACTCCTAGAAATACCTTCATGCCCCATCTCCCTTACTTCCAGCTAGTAAGGATCACATAATTCCTAACAAAGTTTTGACACAGATTCCCAATTCGGGCATTCAGAACATATAGCACGTTGCTGCAAGCAAGCACATTCTCATTCAAAGTTGCAAGTTACTATGTAGGAACAAGTTTGTATAGGTATTTCAAAGATGCCCAGAACTGAGCTAAACTTGCTATGTGTCCAACTCCTAGAAATACCTTCATGCCCCAACTCCCTTACTTCCAGCTAGTAAGGATCACATAATTCCTAACAAAGTTTTGACAGAGATTCCCAATTCGGGCATTCAGAACATATAGCACGTTGCTGTAAGCAAGCACATTCTCATTCAAAGTTGCAAGTTACTATGTAGGAACAAGTTTGTATAGGTATTTCAAAGATGCCCAGAACTGAGCTAAACGTTGTATGTCTCCAACTCCTAGAAATAACTTCATGCCCCATCTCACTTACTTCCAGCTAGTAAGGATCACATAATTCCTAACAAAGTTTTGACACAGATTCCCTTTTCGGACATTCAGAGCATATAGCACGTTGCTGTAAGCAAGCACATTCTCATTCAAAGTTGCAAGTTACTATGTAGGAACAAGTTTGTATAGGTATTTCAAAGATGCCCAGAACTGAGCTAAACGTTGTATGTCTCCAACTCCTAGAAATAACTTCATGCCCCATCTCACTTACTTCCAGCTAATAAGGATCACATAATTCCTAACAAATTTTGACAAGGATTCCCTTTTCGGGAATTGAGAGCATATAGAACGTTGCTGTCAGCAAGCACATTCTCATTCAAAGTTGCAAGTTACTATGTAGGAACAAGTTTGTATAGGTATTTCAAAGATGCCCAGAACTGAGCTAAATTTGGAATGTGTCCAACTCCTAGAAATAACTACATTCCCCATCTCCCTTACTTCCAGCTAGTAAGGATCACATAATTCCTAACAAAGTTTTGACACAGATTCCAATTCGTGCATTCAGAACATATAGCACGTTGCTGTAAGCAAGCACATTCTCATTCAAAGTCGCAAGTTACTATGTAGGAACAAGTTTGTATAGGTATTTCAAAGATGCCCAGAACTGAGCTAAACTTGGTATGTGTCCAACTCCTAGAAATAATTTCATGCCCCATCTCACTTACTTCCAGCTAGTAAGGATCACATAATTCCTAACAAAGTTTTGACACAGATTCCCAATTCGGGCATTCAGAACATACAGCACGTTGCTGTAAGCAAGCACATTCTCATTCAAATTTGCAAGTTACAATGTAGGAACAAGTTTGTATAGGTATTTCAAAGATGCCCAGAACTGTGCTAATCTTGGTATGTTTCCAACTCCTAGAAATACCTTCATGCCCCAACTCCCTTACTTCCAGCTAGTAAGGATCACATAATTTCTAACAAATTTTTGACAGAGATTCCCAATTCGGGCATTCAGAACATATAGCACGTTGCTGTAAGCAAGCACATTCTCATTCAAAGTTGCAAGTTACTCTGTAGGAACAAGTTTGTATAGGTATTTCAAAGATGCCCAGAACTGAGCTAAACGTTGTATGTCTCCAACTCCTAGAAATAACTTCATGCCCCATCTCATTTACTTCCAGCTAGTAAGGATCACATAATTCCTAACAAAATTTTGACACAGATTCCCTTTTCGGGCATTCAGAGCATATAGCACGTTGCTGTAAGCAAGCACATTCTCATTCAAAGTTGCAAGTTACTATGTAGGAACAAGTTTGTATAGGTATTTCTAAGATGCACAGAACTGTGCTAAACTTGGTTTCTGTCCAACTACTAGAAATACCTTCATGCCCCAACTCCCTTACTTCCAGCTAGTAAGGATCACATAATTCCTAACAAAGTTTTGACACATATTCCCAATTCGGGCATTCAGAACATACAGCACGTTGCTGTAAGCAAGCACATTCTCATTCAAAGATGCAAGTTACTATGCAGGAACAAGTTTGTATAGGTATTTCAAAGATGCCCAGAACTGAGCTAAACTTGGTATGTGTCCAACTCCTAGAAATAACTTCATGCCCCATCTCCCTTACTTCCAGCTAGTAAGGATCACATAATTCCTAACAAAGTTTTGACAAAGATTCCCAATTCGGGCATTCAGAACATATAGCACGTTGCTGCAAGCAAGCACATTCTCATTCAAAGTTGCAAGTTACTATGTAGGAACAAGTTTGTATAGGTATTTCAAAGATGCCCAGAACTGAGCTAAACTTGGTATGTCTCCAACTCCTAGAAATAACTTCATGCCCCATCTCCCTTACTTCCAGCTAGTAAGGATCACATAATTCCTAACAAAGTTTTGACACAGATTCCCAATTCGGGCATTCAGAACATATAGCACGTTGCTGTAAGCAAGCACATTCTCATTCAAAGATGCAAGTTACTACGTAGGAACAAGTTTCTATAGGTATTTCAAAGATGCCCAGAACTGAGCTAAACTTGGTATGTGTCCAATTCCTAGAAATAACTTCTAGCCCCATATCCCTTACTTCCAGCTAGTAAGGATCACATAATTCCTAACAAAGTTTTGACACAGATTCCCAATTCGGGCATTCAGAACATATAGCACGTTGCTGTAAGCAAGCTCATTCTCATTCAAAGTTGCAAGTTACTATGTAGGAACAAGTTTGTATAGGTATTTCAAAGATGCCGAGAACTGAGCTAAACTTGGTATGTGTCCAACTCCTAGAAATAACTTCATGCCCCATCTCACTTACTTCCAGCTAGTAAGGATCACATAATTCCTAACAAAGTTTTGACACATATTCCCAATTCGGGCATTCAGAACATATAGCACGTTGCTGCAAGCAAGCACATTCTCATTCAAAGTTGCAAGTTACTATGTAGGAACAAGTTTGTATAGGTATTTCAAAGATGCCCAGAACTGAGCTAAACTTGGTATGTGTCCAACTCTTAGAAATATGTTCATGCCCCAACTCCCTTACTTCCAGCTAGTAAGGATCACATAATTCCTAACAAATTTTGACACAGATTCCCAATTCGGGCATTCAGAACATATAGCACGTTGCTGTAAGCAAGCACATTCTCATTCAAAGTTGCAAGTTACTATGTAGGAACAAGTTTGTATAGGTATTTCAAAGATGCCCAGAACTGAGCTAAACGTTGTATGTCTCCAACTCCTAGAAATAACTTCATGCCCCATATCACTTACTTCCAGCTAGTAAGGATCACAATTCCTAACAAAATTTTGACACAGATTCCCAATTCGGGCATTAAGAACATATAGCACGTTGCTGTAAGCAAGCACAATCTCATTCAAAGTTGCAAGTTACTATGTAGGAACAAGTTTGTATAGATATTTCAAAGATGCCCAGAACTGAGCTAAACTTGGTATGTGTCCAACTCCTAGAAATAACTTCATGCCCCATCTCCCTTACTTCCAGCTAGTAAGGATCACATAATTCCTAACAAAGTTTTGACAGAGATTCCCTTTTCGGGCATTCAGAGCATATAGAACGTTGCTGTCAGCAAGCACATTCTCATTCAAAGTTGCAAGTTACTATGTAGGAACAAGTTTGTATAGGTATTTCTAAGATGCCCAGAACTGTGCTAAACTTGGTTTGTGTCCAACTCCTAGAAATACCTTCATGCCCCAACTCCCTTACTTCCAGCTAGTAAGGATCACATAATTCCTAACAAAATTTTGACACATATTCCCAATTCGGGCATTCAGAACATACAGCACGTTGCTGTAAGCAAGCACATTCTCATTCAAAGATGCAAGTTACTATGCAGGAACAAGTTTGTATAGGTATTTCAAAGATGCCCAGAACTGAGCTAAACTTGGTATGTCTCCAACTCCTAGAAATAACTTCATGCCCCATCTCCCTTGCTTCCAGCTAGTAAGGATCACATAATTCCTAACAAATTTTGACACAGATTCCCAATTCGGGCATTCAGAACATATAGCACGTTGCTGTAAGCAAGCACATTCTCATTCAAAGTTGCAAGTTACTATGTAGGAACAAGTTTGTATAGGTATTTCAAAGATGACCAGAACTGAGCTAAACGTTGTATGTCTCCAACTCCTAGAAATAACTTCATGCCCCATATCACTTACTTCCAGCTAGTAAGGATCACATAATTCCTAACAAAATTTTGACACAGATTCCCAATTCGGGCATTCAGAGCATATAGCACGTTGCTGTAAGCAAGCACATTCTCATTCAAAGTTGCAAGTTACTATGTAGGAACAAGTTTGTATAGGTATTTCAATGATGCCCAGAACTGAGCTAAACTTGGTATGTGTCCAACTCCTAGAAATAACTTCATGCCCCATCTCCCTTACTTCCAGCTAGTAAGGATCACATAATTCCTAACAAAGTTTTGAGACAGATTCCCAATTTGGGCATTCAGAACATATAGCACGTTGCTGTAAGCAAGCACATTCTCATTCAAAGTTGCAAGTTACTATGTAGGAACAAGTTTTTATAGGTATTTCAAAGATGCCGAGAACTGAGCTAAACGTTGTATGTCTCCAACTCCTAGAAATAACTTCATGCCCCATCTCACTTACTTCCAGCTAGTAAGGATCACATAATTCCTAACAAAGTTTTGACAGAGATTCCCTTTTCGGGCATTCAGAGCATATAGAACGTTGCTGTCAGCAAGCACATTCTCATTCAAAGTTGCCAGTTACTATGTAGGAACAAGTTTGTATAGGTATTTCTAAGACGCCCAGAACTGTGCTAAACTTGGTTTGTGTCCAATTCCTAGAAATACCTTCATGCCCCAACTCCCTTACTTCCAGCTAGTAAGGATCACATAATTCCTAACAAAGTTTTGACACATATTCCCAATTCGGGCATTCAGAACATACAGCACGTTGCTATAAGCAAGCACATTCTCATTCAAAGATGCAAGTTACTATGTAGGAACAAGTTTGTATAGGTATTTCAAAGGTGCCCAGAACTGAGCTAAACTTGGTATGTGTCCAACTCCTAGAAATAACTTCATGCCCCATCTCCCTTACTTCCAGCTAGTAAGGATCACATAATTCCTAACAAAGATTTGACACAGATTCCCAATTCGGGCATTCAGAACATATAGCACGTTGTTGGAAGCAAGCACATTCTCATTCAAAGTTGCAAGTTACTATGTAGGAACAAGTTTGTATAGGTATTTCAAAGATGCCCAGAACTGAGCTAAACTTGGTATGTCTCCAACTCCTAGAAATAACTTCATGCCCCATCTCCCTTACTTCCAGCTAGTAAGGATCACATAATTCCTAACAAAGTTTTGACACAGATTCCCAATTCGGGCATTCAGAACATATAGCACGTTGCTGTAAGCAAGCACATTCTCATTCAAAGATGCAAGTTACTACGTAGGAACAAGTTTCTATAGGTATTTCAAAGATGCCCAGAACTGAGCTAAACTTGGTATGTGTCCAACTCCTTGAAATAACTCCATGCCCCATCTCCCTTACTTCCAGCTAGTAAGGATCACATAATTCCTAACAAAGTTTTGACACAGATTCCCAATTCGGGCATTCAGAACATATAGCATGTTGCTGCAAGCAAGCACATTATCATACAAAGTTGCAAGTTACTATGTAGGAACAAGTTTGTATAGGTATTTCAAAGATGCCCAGAACTGACCTAAACTTGCTATGTGTCCAACTCCTAGAAATAACTTCATGCCCCAACTCCCTTTCTTCCAGCTAGTAAGGATCACATAATTCCTAACAAAGTTTTGACAGAGATTCCCAATTCGGGCATTCAGAACATATAGCACGTTGCTGTAAGCAAGCACATTCTCATTCAAAGTTGCAAGTTACTATGTAGGAACAAGTTTTTATAGGTATTTCAAAGATGCCCAGAACTGAGCTAAACGTTGTATGTCTCCAACTCCTAGAAATAACTTCATGCCCCATCTCACTTACTTCCAACTAGTAAGGATCACATAATTCCTAACAAAGTTTTGACACAGATTCCCTTTTCGGGCATTCAGAGCATATAGCACGTTGCTGTAAGCAGGCACATTCTCATTCATAGTTGCAAGTTACTATGTAGGAACAAGTTTGTATAGGTATTTCTAAGATGCCCAGAACTGTGCTAAACTTGGTTTGTGTCCAACTCCTAGAAATACCTTCATGCCCCAACTCCCTTACTTCCAGCTAGTAAGGATCACATAATTCCTAACAAAGTTTTGACACAGATTCCCAATTCGGGCATTCAGAACATATAGCACGTTGCTGCAAGCAAGCACATTCTCATTCAAAGTTGGAAGTTACTATGTAGGAACAAGTTTGTATAGGTATTTCAAAGATGCCCAGAACTGAGCTAAACTTGGTATGTGTCCAACTCCTAGAAATAACTTCATGCCCCATCTCCCTTACTTCCAGCTAGTAAGGATCACATAATTCCTAACAAAGTTTTGACACAGATTCCCAATTCGGGCATTCAGAACATATAGCACGTTGCTGCAAGCAAGCACATTCTCATTCAAAGTTGCAAGTTACTATGTAGCAACAAGTTTGTATAGGTATTTCAAAGATGCCCAGAACTGAGCTAAACTTGCTATGTGTCCAACTCCTAGAAATACCTTCATGCCCCAACTCCCTTACTTCCAGCTAGTAAGGATCACATAATTCCTAACAAAGTTTTGACAGAGATTCCCAATTCGGGCATTCAGAACATATAGCACGTTGCTGTAAGCAAGCACATTCTCATTCAAAGTTGCAAGTTACTATGTAGGAACAAGTTTGTATAGGTATTTCAAAGATGCCCAGAACTGAGCTAAACGTTGTATGTCTCCAACTCATAGAAATAACTTCATGCCCCATCTCACTTACTTCCAGCTAGTAAGGATCACATAATTCCTAACAAAGTTTTGACACAGATTCCCTTTTAGGGCATTCAGAGCATATAGCACGTTGCTGTAAGCAAGCACATTCTCATTCAAAGTTGCAAGTTACTATGTAGGAACAAGTTTGTATAGGTATTTCAAAGATGCCCAGAACTGAGCTAAACTTGGTATGTCTCCAACTCCTAGAAATAACTTCATGCCCCATCTCCCTTACTTCCAGCTAGTAAGGATCACATAATTCCTAACAAAGTTTTGACACATATTCCTAATTCGGTCATTCAGAACATATAGCACGTTACTGTAAGCAAGCAGATTCTCATTCAAAGATGCAAGTTACTATGTAGGAACAAGTTTGTATAGGTATTTCAAAGATGCCCAGAACTGAGCTAAACTTGGTATGTCTCCAACTCCTAGAAATAACTTCATGCCCCATCTCACTTACCTCCAGCTAGTAAGAATCACATAATTCCTAACAAAGTTTTGACACAGATTCCCTTTTCGGGCATTCAGAGCATATAGCACGTTGCTGTAAGCAAGCACATTCTCATTCAAAGTTGCAAGTTAATATGTAGGAACAAGTTTGTATAGGTATTTCAAAGATGCCCAGAACTGAGCTAAACTTGGTATGTGTCCAAATCCTAGAAATAACTTCATGACCCATCTCCCTTACTTCCAGCTAATAAGGATCACATAATTCCTAACAAAGTTTTGACACATATTCCCAATTCGGGCATTCAGAACATATAGCACGTTGCTGTAAGCAAGCACATTCTCATTCAAAGATGCAAGTTACTATGTAGGAACAAGTTTGTATAGGTATTTCAAAGATGCCCAGAACTGAGCTAAACGTGGTATGTCTCCAACTCCTAGAAATAACTTCGTTCCCCATCTCCCTTACTTCCAGCTAGTAAGGATCACATAATTCCTAACAAAGTTTGACACAGATTCCCAATTCGGGCATTCAGAACATATAGCACGTTGCTGTAAGCAAGCACATTCTCATTCAAAGTTGCAAGTTACTATGTAGGAACAAGTTTGTATAGGTATTTCAAAGATGCCTAGAACTGAGCTAAACTTGGTATGTGTCCTACCTCTAGAAATAACTTCATGCCCCAACTCCCTTACTTCCAGCTAGTAAGGATCACATAATTCCTAACAAAGATTTGACACAGATTCCCAATTCGGACATTCAGAACATATAGCACGTTGCTGTAAGCAAGCACATTCTCATTCAAAGTTGCAAGTTACTATGTAGGAACAAGTTTGTATAGGTATTTCAAAGATACCCAGAACTGTGCTAAACTTGGTATGTGTCCAAATCCTAGAAATACCTTCATGCCCCAACTCCCTTACTTCTAGCTAGTAAGGATCACATAATTCCTAACAAATTTTGACACAGATTCCCAATTCGGGCATTCAGAACATATAGCACGTTGCTGTAAGCAAGCACATTCTCATTCAAAGTTGCAAGTTACTATGTAGGAACAAGTTTGTATAGGTATTTCAAAGATGCCCAGAACTGAGCTAAACTTGGTATGTGTCCTACCTCTAGAAATAACTTCAAGCCCCAACTCCCTAACTTCCAGCTAGTAAGGATCACATAATTCCTAACAAAGTTTTGAGACAGATTCCCAATTCGGGCATTCAGAACATATAGAACGTTGCTGTAAGCAAGCCCATTCTCATTCAAAGTTGCAAGTTACTATGTAGGAACAAGTTTGTATAGGTATTTCAAAGATGCCTAGAACTGAGCTAAACGTGGTACGTCTCCAACTCCTAGAAATAACTTCATGCCCCATCTCACTTACTTCCAGCTAGTAAAGATCACATAATTCCTAACAAAGTTTTGACACAGATTCCCAATTCGGGCATTCAGAACATATAGCACGTTGCTGTAAGCAAGCACATTCTCATTCAAAGTTGCAAGTTACTATGTAGGAACAAGTTTGTATAGGTATTTCAAAGATGCCCAGAACTGAGCTAAACTTGGTATGTGTCCAACTCCAAGAAATACCTTCATGCCCCAACTCCCTTACTTCCAGCTAGAAAGGATCACATAATTCCTAACAAATTTTGACACAGATTCCCAATTCGGGCATTCAGAACACATAGCACGTTGCTGTAAGCAAGCACATTCTCATTCAAAGTTGCAAATTAATATGTAGGAACAAGTTTGTATAGGTATTTCAAAGATGCCCAGAACTGAGCTAAACTTGGTATGTGTCCAAATCCTAGAAATAACTTCATGCCCCATCTCCCTTACTTCCAGCTAGTAAGGATCACATAATTCCTAACAAAGTTTTGACACATATTCCCAATTCGGGCATTCAGAACATATAGCACGTAGCTGTAAGCAAGCACATTCTCATTCAAAGATGCAAGTTACTATGTAGGAACAGGTTTGTATAGGTATTTCAAAGATGCCCAGAACTGAGCTAAACTTGGTATGTGTCCAACTCCTAGAAATAACTTCATGCCCCATCTCCCTTACTTCCAGCTAGTAAGGATCACATAATTCCTAACAAAGTTTTGACACAGATTCCCTTTTAGGGCATTCAGAGCATATAGCACGTTGCTGTAAGCAAGCACATTCTCATTCAAAGATGCAAGTTACTATGTAGGAACAAGTTTGTATAGGTATTTCTAAGATGCCCAGAACTGTGCTAAACTTGGTTTTTGTCCAACTCCTAGAAATACCTTCATGCCCCAACTCCACTACTTCCAGCTCGTAAGGATCACATAATTCCTAACAAATTTTGACACAGATTCCCAATTCGGGCATTCAGAACATATAGCACGTTGCTGTAAGCAAGCACATTCTCATTCAAAGTTGCAAGTTAATATGTAGGAACAAGTTTGTATAGGTATTTCAAAAATGCCCAGAACTGAGCTAAACTTGGTATGTGTCCAACTCCTAGAAATAACTTCATGCCCCATCTCCCTTACTTCCAGCTAGTAAGGATCACATAATTCGTAACAAAGTTTTGACACATATTCCCAATTCGGGCATTCAGAACATATAGCACGTTGCTGTAAGCAAGCACATTCTCATTCAAAGATGCAAGTTACTATGTAGGAACAAGTTTGTATAGGTATTTCAAAGATGCCCAGAACTGAGCTAAACTTGGTATGTCTCCAACTCCTAGAAATAACGTCATGCCCCATCTCCCTTACTTCCAGTTAGTAAGGATCACATAATTCCTAACAAAGTTTTGACACTGATTCCCAATTCGGGCATTCAGAACATATAGCACGTTGCACTAAGCAAGCGCATTCTCATTCAAAGTTGCAAGTTACTATGTAGGAACAAGTTTGTATAGGTATTTCAAAGATGCCCAGAACTGAGCTAAACTTGGTATGTCTCCAACTCCTAGAAATAACTTCATGCCCCATCTCCCTTACTTCCAGCTAGTAAGGATCACATAATTTCTAACAAAGTTTTGACACAGATTCCCAATTCGGGCATTAAGAACAAATAGCACGTTGCTGTAAGCAAGCACATTCTCATTCAAAGTCGCAAGTTACTATGTACGAACAAGTTTGTATAGGTATTTCAAAAATGCCCAGAACTGAGCTAAACGTTGTATGTCTCCAACTCCTAGAAATAACTTCATGCCCCATCTCCCTTACTTCCAGCTAGTAAGGATCACATAATTCCTAACAAAGTTTTGACACAGATTCCCTTTTAGGGCATTCAGAGCATATAGCACGTTGCTGTAAGCAAGCACATTCTCATTCAAAGTTGCAAGTTACTATGTAGGAACAAGTTTGTATAGGTATTTCTAAGATGCCCAGAACTGTGCTAAACTTGGTTTGTGTCCAACTCCTAGAAATACCTTTATGCCCCAACTCCCTTACTTCCAGCTAGTAAGGATCACATAATTCCTAACAAATTTTGACACAGATTCCCAATTGGGGCATTCAGAACATATAGCACGTTGCTGTAAGCAAGCACATTCTCATTCAAAGTTGCAAGTTACTATGTAGGAACAAGTTTGTTTAGGTATTTCAAAGATGCCCAGAACTGAGCTAAACTTGGTATGTGTCCAACTCCTAGAAATAACTTCATGCCCCATCTCCCTTACTTCCAGCTAGTAAGGATCACATAATTCCTAACAAAGTTTTGACAGAGATTCCCAATTCGGGCATTCAGAACATATAGCACGTTGCTGTAAGCAAGCACATTCTCATTCAAAGTTGCAAGTTACTATGTAGGAACAAGTTTGTATAGGCATTTCAAAGATGCCCAGAACTGAGCTAAACGTTGTATGTCTCCAACTCCTAGAAATAACTTCATGCCCCATCTCACTTACTTCCAGCTAGTAAGGATCACATAATTCCTAACAATCTTTTGACACAGATTCCCTTTTCGGGCATTCAGAGCATATAGCACGTTGCTGTAAGCAAGCACATTCTCATTCAAAGTTCAAGTTACTATGTAGGAACAAGTTTGTATAGGTATTTCAAAGATGCCCAGAACTGAGCTAAACTTGGTATGTGTCCAACTCCTAGAAATAACTTCATGCCCCATCTCCCTTACTTCCATCTAGTAAGGATCACATAATTCCTAACAAAGTTTTGACACAGATTCCCAATTCGGGCATTCAGAACATGTAGCACGTTGCTGTAAGCAAGCACATTCTCATTCAAAGTTGCAAGTTACTATGTAGGAACAAGTTTGTATAGGTATTTCAAAGATGCCCAGAACTGTGCTAAACTTGGTTTGTGTCCAACTTCTAGAAATACCTTCATGCCCCAACTCCCTTACTTGCAGCTCGTAGGGATCACATAATTCCTAACAAATTTTGACACATATTCCCAATTCCGGCATTCAGAACATATAGCACGTTGCTGTAAGCAAGCACATTCTCATTCAAAGTTGCAAGTTAATATGTAGGAACAAGTTTGTATAGGTATTTCAAAGATGCCCAGAACTGAGCTAAACTTGGTATGTGTCCAACTCCTAGAAATAACTTCATGCCCCATCTCCCTTACTTCCAGCTAGTAAGGATCACATAATTCCTAACAAAGTTTTGACACAGATTCCCAATTCGGGCATTCAGAACATATAGCACGTTGCTGTAAGCAAGCACATTCTCATTCAAAGATGCAAGTTACTATGTAGGAACAAGTTTGTATAGGTATTTCAAAGATGCCCAGAACTGAGCTAAACTTGGTATGTGTCCAACTCCTAGCAATAACTTCATTCCCCATCTCCCTTACTTCCAGCTAGTAAGGATCACATAATTCCTAACAAAGTTTTGACACAGATTCCCAATTCGGGCATTCAGAACATATAGCTCGTTGCTGCAAGCAAGCACATTCTCATTCAAGGTTGCAAGTTACTATGTAGGAACAAGTTTGTATAGGTATTTCAAAGATGCCCAGAGCTGAGCTTAACTTGGTATGTGTCCAACTCCTAGAAATAACTTCATGCCCCATCTCCCTTACTTCCAGCTCGTAAGGATAACATAATTCCTAACAAAGTTTTGACACAGATTCCCAATTCGGGCATTAAGAACATAGAGCACGTTGCTGTAAGCAAGCACATTCTCATTCAAAGTTGCAAGTTACTATGTAGGAACAAGTTTGTATAGGTATTTCAAAGATGCCCAGAACTGAGCTAAACTTGGTATGTGTCCAACTCCTAGAAATAATTTCATGCCCCATCTCACTTACTTCCAGCTAGTAAGGATCACATAATTCCTAACAAAGTTTTGACACAGATTCCCAATTCGGGCATTAAGAACATATAGCACGTTGCTGTAAGCAAGCACATTCTCATTCAAAGTTGCAAGTTACTATGTAGGAACAAGTTTGTATAGGTATTTCAAAGATGCCCAGAACTGTGCTAAACTTGGTATGTGTCCAACTCCTAGAAATACCTTCATGCCCCAACTCCCTTACTTCCTGCTAGTAAGGATCACATAATTCCTAACAAATTTTGACACAGATTCCCAATTCGGGCATTCAGAACATATAGCACGTTGCTGTAAGCAAGCACGTTCTCATTCAAAGTTGCAAGTTACTAGGTAGGAACAAGTTTGTATAGGTATTTCAAAGATGCCCAGAACTGAGCTAAACTTGGTATGTGTCCAACTCCTAGAAATAACTTCATGCCCAATCTCCCTTACTTCCAGCTAGTAAGGATCACATAATTCCTAACAAAGCTTTGACACAGATTCCCAATTCTGGCATTCAGAACATATAGCACGTTGCTGCAAGCAAGCACATTCTCATTCAAAGTTGCAAGTTACTATGTAGGAACAAGTTTTTATAGGTATTTCAAAGATGCCCAGAACTGAGCTAAACTTGGTATGTCTCCAACTCATAGAAATAACTTCATGCCCCATCTCCCTTACTTCCAGCTAGTGAGGATCACATAATTCCTAACAAAGTTTTGACACAGATTCCCAATTCGGGCATTCAGACCATATAGCACGTTGCTGTAAGCAAGCACATTCTCATTCAAAGTTGCAAGTTACTATGTAGGAACAAGTTTGTATAGGTATTTCTAAGATGCCCAGAACTGTGCTAAACTTGGTTTGTGTCCAACTCCTAGAAATACCTTCATGCCCCAACTCCCTTACTTCCAGCTAGTAAGGATCACATAATTCCTAACAAATTTTGACACAGATTCCCAATTCGGGCATTCAGAACATATAGCACGTTGCTGTATGGAAGCACATTCTCATTCAAAGTTGCAAGATACTATGTAGGAACAAGTTTGTATAGGTATTTCAAAGATGCCCAGAACTGAGCTAAACTTGGTATGTGTCCAACTCCTAGAAATAACTTCATGCCCCATCTCCCTTACTTCCAGCCAGTAAGGATCACATAATTCCTAACAAAGTTTTGACACAGATTCCCAATTCGCGCATTCAGAACATATAGCACGTTGCTGTAAGCAAGCACATTCTCATTCAAAGTTGCAAGTTACTATGTAGGAACAAGTTTGTATAGGTACTTCAAAGATGCCCAGAACTGAGCTAAACTTGTTATGTGTCCAACTCCTAGAAATAACTTCATGCCCCATCTCCCTTACTTCCAGCTAGTAAGGATCACATAATTCCTAACAAAGATTTGACACAGATTCCCAATTCGGGCATTAAGAACATATAGCACGTTGCTGCAAGCAAGCACATTCTCATTCAAAGATGCAAGATACTATGTAGGAACAAGTTTGTATAGGTATTTCAAAGATGCCCAGAACTGAGCTAAACGATGTATGTCTCCAACTCCTAGAAATATCTTCATGCCCCATCTCACTTACTTCCAGCTAGTAAGGATAACATAATTCCTAACAAAGTTTTGACACAGATTCCATTTTCGGGCATTCAGAGCATATAGCACGTTGCTGTTAGCAAGCACATTCTCTTTCAAAGTTGTAAGTTACTATGTAGGAACAAGTTTGTATAGGTATTTCAAAGATGCCCAGAACTGAGCTAAACTTGGTATGTGTCCAACTCCTAGAAATAACTTCATGCCCCATCTCCCTTACTTCCAGCTAGTAAGGATCACATAATTCCTAACAAAGTTTTGACACAGATTCCCAATTCGGGCATTCAGAACATATAGCACGTTGCTGTAAGCAAGCACATTCTCATTCAAAGTTGCAAGTTAATATGTAGGAACAAGTTTGTATAGGTATTTCAAAGATGCCCAGAACTGAGCTAAACTTGGTATGTGTCCAACTCCTAGAAATACCTTCATGCCCCAACTCCCTTACTTCCAGCTAGTAAGGATCACATAATTCCTAACAAATTTTGACACAGATTCCCAATTCGGGCATTCAGAACATATAGCACGTTGCTGTAAGCAAGCACATTCTCATTCAAAGTTGCAAGTTACTATGTAGTAACAAGTTTGTATAGGTATTTCAAAGATGCCCAGAACTGAGCTAAACTTGGTATGTGTCCAACTCCTAGAAATAACTTCATGCCCCATCTCCCTTACTTCCAGCTAGTAAGGATCACATAATTCCTAACAAAGTTTTGACACAGATTCCCAATTCGGGCATACAGAACATATAGCACGTTGCTGTAAGCAAGCACATTCTCATTCAAAGTTGCAAGGTACTATGTAGGAACAAGTTTGTATAGGTATTTCAAAGATGCCCAGCACTGAGCTAAACGTTGTATGTCTCCAACTCCTAGAAATAACTTCATACCCCATCTCACTTACTTCCAGCTAGTAAGGATCACATAATTCCTAACAAAGTTTTGACACAGATTCCCTTTTCGGGCATTCAGAGCATATAGCACGTTGCTGTAAGCAAGCACATCCTCTTTCAAAGTTGCAAGTTACTATGTAGGAACAAGTTTGTATAGGTATTTCAAAGATGCCCAGAACTGAGCTAAACTTGGTATGTGTCCAACTCCTAGAAATACCTTCATTCCCCAACTCCCTTATTTCCAGCTAGTAAGGATCACATAATTCCTAACAAATTTTGACACAGATTCCCAATTCGGGCATTCAGAACATGTAGCACGTTGCTGTAAGCAAGCACATTCTCATTCAAAGTTGCAAGTTACTATGTAGGAACAAATTTGTATAGGTATTTCAAAGATGCCCGGAACTGTGCTAAACTTGGTTTGTGTCCAACTTCTAGAAATACCTTCATGCCCCAACTCCCTTACTTCCAGCTCGTAGGGATCACATAATTCCTAACAAATTTTGACACAGATTCCCAATTCGGGCATTCAGAACATATAGCACGTTGCTGTAAGCAAGCACATTCTCATTCAAAGTTGCAAGTTAATATGTAGGAACAAGTTTGTATAGGTATTTCAAAGATGCCCAGAACTGAGCTAAACTTGGTATGTCTCCAACTCCTAGAAATAACTTCATGCCCCATCTCCCTTACTTCCAGCTAGTAAGGATCACATAATTCCTAACAAAGTTTTGACACAGATTCCCAATTCGGGCATTCAGAACATATAGCACGTTGCTGCAAGCAAGCACATTCTCATTCAAAGAAGCAAGTTACTATGTAGGAACAAGTTTGTATAGGTATTTCAAAGATGCCCAGAACTGAGCTAAACTTGGTATGTGTCCAACTCCTAGCAATAACTTCATTCCCCATCTCCCTTACTTCCAGCTAGTAAGGATCACATAATTCCTAACAAAGTTTTGACACAGATTCCCAATTCGGGCATTCAGAACATATAGCACGTTGCTGCAAGCAAGTACATTCTCATTCAAAGTTGCAAGTTACTATGTAGGAACAAGTTTGTATAGGTATTTCAAAGATGCCCAGAACTGTGCTAAACTTGGTTTGTGTCCAACTTCTAGAAATACCTTCATACCCCAACTCCCTTACTTCCAGCTCGTAAGGATCACATAATTCCTAACAAATTTTGACACAGATTCCCAATTCGGGCATTCAGAACATATAGCACCTTGCTGTAAGCAAGCACATTCTCATTCAAAGTTGCAAGTTACTATGTAGGAACAAGTTTGTATAGGTATTTCAAAGATGCCCAGAACTGAGCTAAACTTGGTATGTGTCCAACTCCTAGAAATAACTTCATGCCCCATCTCCCTTACTTCCAGCTTGTAAGGATCACATAATTCCTAACAAAGTTTTGACAAAGATTCCCAATTCGGGCATTCAGAACATATAGCACGTTGCTGTAAGCAAGCACATTCTCATTCAAAGTTGCAAGTTACTATGTAGGAACAAGTTTGTATAGGTTTTTCAAAGATGCCCAGAACTCAGCTAAACTTGGTATCTGTCCAACTCCTAGAAATAACTTCATGCCCCATCTCCCTTACTTCCAGCTAGTAAGGATCACATAATTTCTAACAAAGTTTTGACACAGATTCCCAATTCGGGCATTAAGAACATATGGCACGTTGCTGTAAGCAAGCACATTCTCATTCAAAGTTGCAAGTTACTATGTAGGAACAAGTTTGTATAGGTATTTAAAGATGCCCAGAACTGAGCTAAACTTGGTATGTGTCCAACTCCTAGAAATAACTTCATGCCCCATCTCCCTTACTTCCAGCTAGTAAGGATCACATAATTCCTAACAAAGTTTTGACACAGATTCCCAATTCGGGCATTCAGAACATATAGCACGTTGCTGTAAGCAAGCACATTCTCATTCAAAGTTGCAAGTTACTATGTAGGAACAAGTTTGTATAGGTATTTCAAAGACGCCCAGAACTGAGCTAAACTTGGTATGTGTCCAACTCCTAGAAATAATTTCATGCCCCATCTCACTTACTTCCAGCTAGTAAGGATCACATAATTCCTAACAAAGTTTTGACACAGATTCCCAATTCGGGCATTCAGAACATGTTGCACGTTGCTGTAAGCAAGCACATTCTCATTCAAAGTTGCAAGTTACTAAGTAGGAACAAGTTTGTATAGGTATTTCAAAGATGCCCAGAACTGTGCTAAAATTGGTATGTGTCCAACTCCTAGAAATACCTTCATGCCCCAACTCCCTTACTTCCAGCTAGTAAGGATCACATAATTCCTAACAAATTTTGACACAGGTTCCCTATTCGGGCATTCAGAACACATAGCACGTTGCTGTAAGCAAGAACGTTCTCATTCAAAGTTGCAAGTTACTATGTAGGAACAAGTTTGTATAGGTATTTCAAAGATGCCCAGAACTGAGCTAAACTTGGTATGTGTCCAACTCCTAGAAATAACTTCATGCCCCATCTCCCTTACTTCCAGCTAGTAAGGATCACATAATTCCTAACAAAGTTTTGACACAGATTCCCAATTCGGGCATTCAGCACATATAGCACGTTGCTGTAAGCAAGAACATTCTCATTCAAAGATGCAAGATACTATGTAGGAACGAGTTTGTATAGGTATTTCAAAGATGCCCAGAACTGAGCTAAACTTGGTATGTCTCCAACTCCTAGAAATAACGTCATGCCCCATCTCCCTTACTTCCAGTTAGTAAGGATCACATAATTCCTAACAAAGTTTTGACACAGATTCCCAATTCGGGCATTCAGAACATATAGCACGTTGCTCTAAGCAAGCACATTCTCATTCAAAGTTGCAAGTTACTATGTAGGAACAAGTTTGTATAGGTATTTCAAAGATGCCCAGAACTGAGCTAAACGTTGTATGTCTCCAACTCCTAGAAATAACTTCATGCCCCATCTCCCTTACTTCCAGCTGGTAAGGATCACATAATTCCTAACAAAGTTTTGACACAGATTCCCTTTTAGGGCATTCAGAGCATATAGCACGTTGCTGTGTGCAAACACATTCTCATTCAAAGTTGCAAGTTACTATGTAGGAACAAGTTTGTATAGGTATTTCTAAGATGCCCAGAACTGTGCTAAACTTGGTTTGTGTCCAACTCCTAGAAATACCTTCATGCCCCTACTCCCTTACTTCCAGCTAGTAAGGATCACATAATTCCTAACAAATTTGGACACAGATTCCCAATTCGGGCATTCAGAACATATAGCACGTTGCTGTAAGCAAGCACATTCTCATTCAATGTTGCAATTTAATATGTAGGAACAAGTTTGTATAGGTATTTCAAAGATGCCCAGAACTGAGCTAAACTTGGTATGTGTCCAACTCCTAGAAATAACTTCATGCCCCATCTCCCTTACTTCCAGCTAGTAAGGAACACATAATTCCTAACAAAGTTTTGACAGAGATTCCCAATTCGGGCATTCAGTACATATAGCACGTTGCTGTAAGCAAGCACATTCTCATTCAAAGTTGCAAGTTACTATGTAGGAACAAGTTTGTATAGGTATTTCAAAGATGCCCAGAACTGAGCTAAACGTTGTATGTCTCCAACTCCTAGAAATAACTTCATGCCCCATCTCACTTACTTCCAGCTAGTAAGGATCACATAATTCCTAACAATGTTTTGACACAGATTCCCTTTTCGGGCATTCAGAGCATATAGCACGTTGCTGTAAGCAAGCACATTCTCATTCAAAGTTCAAGTTACTATGTAGGAACAAGTTTGTATAGGTATTTCAAAGATGCCCAGAACTGAGCTAAACTTGGTATGTGTCCAACTCCTAGAAATAACTTCATGCCCCATCTCCCTTACTTCCATCTAGTAAGGATCACATAATTCCTAACAAAGTTTTGACACAGATTCCCAATTCGGGCATTCAGAACATATAGCACGTTGCTGTAAGCAAGCACATTCTCAATCAAAGTTGCAAGTTACTATGTAGGAACAAGTTTGTATAGGTATTTCAAAGATGCCCAGAACTGAGCTAAACCTTGTATGTCTCCAACTCCTAGAAATAACTTCATGCCCCATCTCACTTACTTCCAGCTAGTAAGAATCACATAATTCTTAACAAAATTTTGACACAGATTCCCTTTTCGTGCATTCAGAGCATATAGCACGTTGCTGTAAGCAAGCACATTCTCATTCAAAGTTGCAAGTTACTATGTAGGCACAAGTTTGTGTAGGTATTTCTAAGATGCCCAGAACTGTGCTAAACTTGGTTTGTGTCCAACTCCTAGAAATACCTTCATGCCCCAACTCCCTTACTTCCAGCTCGTAAGGATCACATAAATCCTAACAAATTTTCACACAGATTCCCAATTCGGGCATTCAGAACATATAGCACGTTGCTGAAAGCAAGCACATTCTCATTCAAAGTTGCAAGTTAATATGTAGGAACAAGTTTGTATAGGTATTTCAAAGATGCCCAGAACTGAGCTAAACTTGGTATGTGTCCAACTCCTAGAAATAACTTCATGCCCCATCTCCCTTACTTCCAGCTAGTAAGGATCACATAATTCCTAACAAAGTTTTGACACATATTCCCAATTCGGGCATTCAGAACATATACCACGTTGCTGTAAGCAAGCACATTCTCATTCAAAGATGCAAGTTACTATGTAGGAACAAGTTTGTATAGGTATTTCAAAGATGCCCAGACCTAGCTAAACTTGGTATGTGTCCAACTCCTAGAAATAACTTCATGCCCCGTCTCCCTTACTTCCAGCTAGTAAGGATCACATAATTCCTAACAAAGTTTTGACACACATTCCCAATTCGGGCATTCAGAACATATAGCACGTTGCTGTAAGCAAGCACATTCTCATGCAAAGATGCAAGTTACTATGTAGGAACAAGTTTGTATAGGTATTTCAAAGATGCCCAGAACTGAGCTAAACTTGGTATGTCTCCAACTCCTAGAAATAACGTCATGCCCCATCTCCTTTACTTCCAGTTAGTAAGGATCACATAATTCCTAACAAAGTTTTGGCACAGATTCCCAATTCGGGCATTCAGAACATATAGCACGTTGCTGCAAGCAAGCACATTCTCATTCAAAGTTGCAAGTTACTATGTAGGAACAAGTTTGTATAGGTATTTCAAAGATGCCCAGAACTGAGCTAAACTTGGTATGTCTCCAACTCCTAGAAGTAACTTCATGCCCCATCTCACTTACTTCCAGCTAGTAAGGATCACATAATTCCTAACAAAGTTTTGACACAGATTCCCAATTCGGGCATTCAGAACATATAGCACGTTGCTGTAAGCAAGCACATTCTCATTCAAAGTTGCAAGTTACTATGTAGGAACAAGTTTGTATAGGTTTTTCAAAGATGCCCAGAACTGAGCTAAACTTGGTATGTCTCCACAACCTAGAAATAACTTCATGCCCCATCTCCCTTACTTCCAGCTAGTAAAGATCACATAATTTCTAACAAAGTTTTGACAGAGATTCCCAATTCGGGCATAAAGAACATATAGCACGTTGCTGTAAGCAAGCACATTCTCATTCAAAGTTGCAAGTTAATATGTAGGAACAAGTTTGTATAGGTATTTCAAAGATGCCCAGAACTGAGCTAAACTTGGTATGTCTCCAACTCCTAGAAATACCTTCATGCCCCAACTCCCTTACTTCCAGCTAGTAAGGATCACATAATTCCTAACAAATTTTGACACAGATTCCCAATTCGGGCATTCAGAACATATAGCACGTTGCTGTAAGCAAGCACATTCTCATTCAAAGTTGCAAGTTACTATGTAGGATCAAGTTTGTATAGGTATTTCAAAGATGGCCAGAACTGAGCTAAACTAGGTATGTGTCCAACTCCTAGAAATAACTTCATGCCCCATCTCCCTTACTTCCAGCTAGTAAGGATCACATAATTCCTAACAAAGTTTTGACACAGATTCCCAATTCGGGCATACAGAACATATAGCACGTTGCTGTAAGCAAGCACATTCTCATTCAAAGTTGCAAGGTACTATGTAGGAACAAGTTTGTATAGGTATTTCAAAGATGCCCAGAACTGAGTTAAACGTTGTATGTCTCCAACTCCTAGAAATAACTTCATGCCCCATCTCACTTACTTCCAGCTAGTAAGGATCACATAATTCCTAACAAAGTTTTGACACAGATTCCCTTTTCGGGCAATCAGAGCATATAGCACGTTGCTGTAAGCAAGCACATTCTCTTTCACAGTTGCAAGTTACTATGTAGGAACAAGTTTGTATAGGTATTTCAAAGATGCCCAGAACTGAGCTAAACTTGGTATGAGTCCAACTCCTAGAAATACCTTCATTCCACAACTCCCTTATTTCCAGCTAGTAAGAATCACATAATTCCTAACAAATTTTGACACAGATTCCCAATTCGGGCATTCAGAACATGTAGCACGTTGCTGTAAGCAAGCACATTCTCATTCAAAGTTGCAAGTTACTATGTAGGAACAAGTTTGTATAGGTATTTCAAAGATGCCCAGAACTGTGCTAAACTTGGTTTGTGTCCAACTTCTAGAAATACCTTCATGCCCCAACTCCCTTACTTGCAGCTCGTAGGGATCACATAATTCCTAACAAATTTTGACACATATTCCCAATTCCGGCATTCAGAACATATAGCACGTTGCTGTAAGCAAGCACATTCTCATTCAAAGTTGCAAGTTAATATGTAGGAACAAGTTTGTATAGGTATTTCAAAGATGCCCAGAACTGAGCTAAACTTGGTATGTCTCCAACTCCTAGAAATAACTTCATGCCCCATCTCCCTTACTTCCAGCTAGTAAGGATCACATAATTCCTAACAAAGTTTTGACACAGATTCCCAATTCGGGCATTCAGAACATATAGCACGTTGCTGTAAGCAAGCACATTCTCATTCAAAGATGCAAGTTACTATGTAGGAACAAGTTTGTATAGGTATTTCAAAGATGCCCAGAACTGAGCTAAACTTGGTATGTGTCCAACTCCTAGAAATAACTTCATGCCCCATCTCCCTTACTTCCAGCTCGTAAGGATAACATAATTCCTAACAAAGTTTTGACACAGATTCCCAATTCGGGCATTCAGAACATATAGCACGTTGCTGTAAGCAAGCACATTCTCATTCAAAGTTGCAAGTTACTATGTAGGAACAAGTTTGTATAGGTATTTCAAAGATGCCCAGAACTGAGCTAAACTTGGTATGTCTCCAACTCCTAGAAGTAACTTCATGCCCCATCTCACTTACTTCCAGCTAGTAAGGATCACATAATTCCTAACAAAGTTTTGACACAGATTCCCAATTCGGGCATTCAGAACATATAGCACGTTGCTGTAAGCAAGCACATTCTCATTCAAAGTTGCAAGTTACTATGTAGGAACAAGTTTGCATAGGTTTTTCAAAGATGCCCAGAACTGAGCTAAACTTGGTATGTCTCCACCTCCTAGAAATAACTTCATGCCCCATCTCCCTTACTTCCAGCTAGTAAAGATCACATAATTTCTAACAAAGTTTTGACACAGATTCCCAATTCGGGCATAAAGAACATATAGCACGTTGCTGTAAGCAAGCACATTCTCATTCAAAGTTGCAAGTTAATATGTAGGAACAAGTTTGTATAGGTATTTCAAAGATGCGCAGAACTGAGCTAAACTTGGTATGTCTCCAACTCCTAGAAATACCTTCATGCCCCAACTCCCTTACTTCCAGCTAGTAAGGATCACATAATTCCTAACAAATTTTGACACAGATTCCCAATTCGGGCATTCAGAACATATAGCACGTTGCTGTAAGCAAGCACATTCTCATTCAAAGTTGCAAGTTACTATGTAGGATCAAGTTTGTATAGGTATTTCAAAGATGCCCAGAACTGAGCTAAACTAGGTATGTGTCCAACTCCTAGAAATAACTTCATGCCCCATCTCCCTTACTTCCAGCTAGTAAGGATCACATAATTCCTAACAAAGTTTTGACACAGATTCCCAATTCGGGCATACAGAACATATAGCACGTTGCTGTAAGCAAGCACATTCTCATTCAAAGTTGCAAGGTACTATGTAGGAACAAGTTTGTATAGGTATTTCAAAGATGCCCAGAACTGAGTTAAACGTTGTATGTCTCCAACTCCTAGAAATAACTTCATGCCCCATCTCACTTACTTCCAGCTAGTAAGGATCACATAATTCCTAACAAAGTTTTGACACAGATTCCCTTTTCGGGCAATCAGAGCATATAGCACGTTGCTGTAAGAAAGCACATTCTCTTTCATAGTTGCAAGTTACTATGTAGGAACAAGTTTGTATAGGTATTTCAAAGATGCCCAGAACTGAGCTAAACTTGGTATGTGTCCAACTCCTAGAAATACCTTCATTCCACAACTCCCTTATTTCCAGCTAGTAAGAATCACATAATTCCTAACAAATTTTGACACAGATTCCCAATTCGGGCATTCAGAACATGTAGCACGTTGCTGTAAGCAAGCACATTCTCATTCAAAGTTGCAAGTTACTATGTAGGAACAAGTTTGTATAGGTATTTCAAAGATGCCCAGAACTGTGCTAAACTTGGTTTGTGTCCAACTTCTAGAAATACCTTCATGCCCCAACTCCCTTACTTGCAGCTCGTAGGGATCACATAATTCCTAACAAATTTTGACACATATTCCCAATTCCGGCATTCAGAACATATAGCACGTTGCTGTAAGCAAGCACATTCTCATTCAAAGTTGCAAGTTAATATGTAGGAACAAGTTTGTATAGGTATTTCAAAGATGCCCAGAACTGAGCTAAACTTGGTATGTGTCCAACTCCTAGAAATAACTTCATGCCCCATCTCCCTTACTTCCAGCTAGTAAGGATCACATAATTCCTAACAAAGTTTTGACACAGATTCCCAATTCGGGCATTCAGAACGTATAGCACGTTGCTGTAAGCAAGCACATTCTCATTCAAAGATGCAAGTTACTATGTAGGAACAAGTTTGTATAGGTATTTCAAAGATGCCCAGAACTGAGCTAAACTTGGTATGTGTCCAACTCCTAGAAATAACTTCATGCCCCATCTCCCTTACTTCCAGCTCGTAAGGATAACATAATTCCTAACAAAGTTTTGACACAGATTCCCAATTCGGGCATTAAGAACATAGAGCACGTTGCTGTAAGCAAGCACATTCTCATTCAAAGTTGCAAGTTACTATGTAGGAACAAGTTTGTATAGGCATTTCAAAGATGCCCAGAACTGAGCTAAACTTGGTATGTGTCCAACTCCTAGAAATAACTTCATGCCCAATCTCCCTTACTTCCAGCTAGTAAGGATCACATGATTCCTAACAAAGTTTTGACGCAGATTCCCAATTCTGGCATTCAGAACATATAGCACGTTGCTGCAAGCAAGCACATTCTCATTCAAAGTTGCAAGTTACTATGTAGGAACAAGTTTGTATAGGTATTTCAAAGATGCCCAGAACTGAGCTAAACTTGGTATGTCTCCAACTCCTAGAAATAACTTCATGCCCCATCTCCCTTACTTCCAGCTAGTAAGGATCACATAATTCCTAACAAAGTTTTGACACAGATTCCCTTTTCGGGCATTCAGAGCATATAGCACGTTGCTGTAAGCAAGCACATTCTCATTCAAAGTTGCAAGTTACTATGTAGGAACTAGTTTGTATAGGTATTTCTAAGATGCCCAGAACTGTGTTAAACTTGGTTTGTGTCCAACTCCTAGAAATACCTTCATGCCCCAACTCCCTTACTTCCAGCTAATAAGGATCACATAATTCCTAACAAATTTTGACACAGATTCCCAATTCGGGCATTCAGAACATATAGCACGTTTCTGTAAGCAAGCACAATCTCATTCAAAGTTGCAAGTTAATATGTAGGAACAAGTTTGTATAGGTATTTCAAAGATGCCCAGAACTGAGCTAAACTTGGTATGTGTCCAACTCCTAGAAATAACTTCATGCCCCATCTCCCTTACTTCCAACTAGTAAGGATCACATAATCCCTATCAAAGTTTTGACACATATTCCCAATTCGGGCATTCAGAACATATAGCACGTTGCTGTAAGCAAGCACATTCTCATTCAAAGATGCAAGTTACTATGTAGGAACAAGTTTGTATAGGTATTTCAAAGATGCCCAGAACTGAGCTAAACGATGTATGTCTCCAACTCCTAGAAATACCTTCATGCCCCAACTCCCTTACTTCCAGCTAGTAAGGATCACATAATTCCTAACAAATTTTGACACAGATTCCCAATTCGGGCATTCAGAACACATAGCACGTTGCTGTAAGCAAGCACATTCTCATTCAAAGTTGCAAGTTACTATGTAGTAACAAGTTTGTATAGGTATTTCAAAGATGCCCAGAACTGAGCTAAACTTGGTATGTGTCCAACTCCTAGAAATAACTTCATGCCCCATCTCCCTTACTTCCAGCTAGTAAGGATCACATAATTCCTAACAAAGTTTTGACACAGATTCCCAATTCGGGCATACAGAACATATAGCACGTTGCTGTAAGCAAGCACATTCTCATTCAAAGTTGCTAGGTACTATGTAGGAACAAGTTTGTATAGGTATTTCAAAGATGCCCAGCACTGAGCTAAACGTTGTATGTCTCCAACTCCTAGAAATTTCTTCATACCCCATCTCACTTACTTCCAGCTAGTAAGGATCACATAATTCCTAACAAAGTTTTGACACAGATTCCCTTTTCCGGCATTCAGAGCATATAGCACGTTGCTGTAAGCAAGCACATCCTCTTTCAAAGTTGCAAGTTACTATGTAGGAACAAGTTTGTATAGGTATTTCAAAGATGCCCAGAACTGAGCTAAACTTGGTATGTGTCCAACTCCTAGAAATACCTTCATTCCCCAACTCCCTTATTTCCAGCTAGTAAGGATCACATAATTCCTAACAAATTTTGACACAGATTCCCAATTCGGGCATTCAGAACATGTAGCACGTTGCTGTAAGCAAGCACATTCTCATTCAAAGTTGCAAGTTACTATGTAGGAACAAATTTGTATAGGTATTTCAAAGATGCCCGGAACTGTGCTAAACTTGGTTTGTGTCCAACTTCTAGAAATACCTTCATGCCCCAACTCCCTTACTTCCAGCTCGTAGGGATCACATAATTCCTAACAAATTTTGACACAGATTCCCAATTCGGGCATTCAGAACATATAGCACGTTGCTGTAAGCAAGCACATTCTCATTCAAAGTTGCAAGTTAATATGTAGGAACAAGTTTGTATAGGTATTTCAAAGATGCCCAGAACTGAGCTAAACTTGGTATGTGTCCAACTCCTAGAAATAACTTCATGCCCCATCTCCCTTACTTCCAGCTAGTAAGGATCACATAATTCCTAACAAAGTTTTGACACAGATTCCCAATTCGGGCATTCAGAACATATAGCACGTTGCTGTAAGCAAGCACATTCTCATTCAAAGAAGCAAGTTACTATGTAGGAACAAGTTTGTATAGGTATTTCAAAGATGCCCAGAACTGAGCTAAACTTGGTATGTGTCCAACTCCTAGCAATAACTTGATTCCCCATCTCCCTTACTTCCAGCTAGTAAGGATCACATAATTCCTAACAAAGTTTTGACACAGATTCCCAATTCGGGCATTCAGAACATATAGCACGTTGCTGCAAGCAAGTACATTCTCATTCAAAGTTGCAAGTTACTATGTAGGAACAAGTTTGTATAGGTATTTCAAAGATGCCCAGAACTGTGCTAAACTTGGTTTGTGTCCAACTTCTAGAAATACCTTCATACCCCAACTCCCTTACTTCCAGCTCGTAAGGATCACATAATTCCTAACAAATTTTGACACAGATTCCCAATTCGGGCATTCAGAACATATAGCACCTTGCTGTAAGCAAGCACATTCTCATTCAAAGTTGCAAGTTACTATGTAGGAACAAGTTTGTATAGGTATTTCAAAGATGCCCAGAACTGAGCTAAACTTGGTATGTGTCCAACTCCTAGAAATAACTTCATGCCCCATCTCCCTTACTTCCAGCTTGTAAGGATCACATAATTCCTAACAAAGTTTTGACAAAGATTCCCAATTCGGGCATTCAGAACATATAGCACGTTGCTGTAAGCAAGCACATTCTCATTCAAAGTTGCAAGTTACTATGTAGGAACAAGTTTGTATAGGTTTTTCAAAGATGCCCAGAACTCAGCTAAACTTGGTATCTGTCCAACTCCTAGAAATAACTTCATGCCCCATCTCCCTTACTTCCAGCTAGTAAGGATCACATGATTCCTAACAAAGTTTTGACGCAGATTCCCAATTCTGGCATTCAGAACATATAGCACGTTGCTGCAAGCAAGCACATTCTCATTCAAAGTTGCAAGTTACTATGTAGGAACAAGTTTGTATAGGTATTTCAAAGATGCCCAGAACTGAGCTAAACTTGGTATGTCTCCAACTCCTAGAAATAACTTCATGCCCCATCTCCCTTACTTCCAGCTAGTAAGGATCACATAATTCCTAACAAAGTTTTGACACAGATTCCCTTTTCGGGCATTCAGAGCATATAGCACGTTGCTGTAAGCAAGCACATTCTCATTCAAAGTTGCAAGTTACTATGTAGGAACTAGTTTGTATAGGTATTTCTAAGATGCCCAGAACTGTGTTAAACTTGGTTTGTGTCCAACTCCTAGAAATACCTTCATGCCCCAACTCCCTTACTTCCAGCTAATAAGGATCACATAATTCCTAACAAATTTTGACACAGATTCCCAATTCGGGCATTCAGAACATATAGCACGTTTCTGTAAGCAAGCACAATCTCATTCAAAGTTGCAAGTTAATATGTAGGAACAAGTTTGTATAGGTATTTCAAAGATGCCCAGAACTGAGCTAAACTTGGTATGTGTCCAACTCCTAGAAATAACTTCATGCCCCATCTCCCTTACTTCCAACTAGTAAGGATCACATAATCCCTATCAAAGTTTTGACACATATTCCCAATTCGGGCATTCAGAACATATAGCACGTTGCTGTAAGCAAGCACATTCTCATTCAAAGATGCAAGTTACTATGTAGGAACAAGTTTGTATAGGTATTTCAAAGATGCCCAGAACTGAGCTAAACGATGTATGTCTCCAACTCCTAGAAATACCTTCATGCCCCAACTCCCTTACTTCCAGCTAGTAAGGATCACATAATTCCTAACAAATTTTGACACAGATTCCCAATTCGGGCATTCAGAACACATAGCACGTTGCTGTAAGCAAGCACATTCTCATTCAAAGTTGCAAGTTACTATGTAGTAACAAGTTTGTATAGGTATTTCAAAGATGCCCAGAACTGAGCTAAACTTGGTATGTGTCCAACTCCTAGAAATAACTTCATGCCCCATCTCCCTTACTTCCAGCTAGTAAGGATCACATAATTCCTAACAAAGTTTTGACACAGATTCCCAATTCGGGCATACAGAACATATAGCACGTTGCTGTAAGCAAGCACATTCTCATTCAAAGTTGCTAGGTACTATGTAGGAACAAGTTTGTATAGGTATTTCAAAGATGCCCAGCACTGAGCTAAACGTTGTATGTCTCCAACTCCTAGAAATTTCTTCATACCCCATCTCACTTACTTCCAGCTAGTAAGGATCACATAATTCCTAACAAAGTTTTGACACAGATTCCCTTTTCCGGCATTCAGAGCATATAGCACGTTGCTGTAAGCAAGCACATCCTCTTTCAAAGTTGCAAGTTACTATGTAGGAACAAGTTTGTATAGGTATTTCAAAGATGCCCAGAACTGAGCTAAACTTGGTATGTGTCCAACTCCTAGAAATACCTTCATGCCCCAACTCCCTTACTTCCAGCTCGTAGGGATCACATAATTCCTAACAAATTTTGACACAGATTCCCAATTCGGGCATTCAGAACATATAGTACGTTGCTGTAAGCAAGCACATTCTCATTCAAAGTTGCAAGTTAATATGTAGGAACAAGTTTGTATAGGTATTTCAAAGATGCCCAGAACTGAGCTAAACTTGGTATGTGTCCAACTCCTAGAAATAACTTCATGCCCCATCTCCCTTACTTCCAGCTAGTAAGGATCACATAATTCCTAACAAAGTTTTGACACAGATTCCCAATTCGGGCATTCAGAACATATAGCACGTTGCTGTAAGCAAGCACATTCTCATTCAAAGAAGCAAGTTACTATGTAGGAACAAGTTTGTATAGGTATTTCAAAGATGCCCAGAACTGAGCTAAACTTGGTATGTGTCCAACTCCTAGCAATAACTTGATTCCCCATCTCCCTTACTTCCAGCTAGTAAGGATCACATAATTCCTAACAAAGTTTTGACACAGATTCCCAATTCGGGCATTCAGAACATATAGCACGTTGCTGCAAGCAAGTACATTCTCATTCAAAGTTGCAAGTTACTATGTAGGAACAAGTTTGTATAGGTATTTCAAAGATGCCCAGAACTGTGCTAAACTTGGTTTGTGTCCAACTTCTAGAAATACCTTCATACCCCAACTCCCTTACTTCCAGCTCGTAAGGATCACATAATTCCTAACAAATTTTGACACAGATTCCCAATTCGGGCATTCAGAACATATAGCACCTTGCTGTAAGCAAGCACATTCTCATTCAAAGTTGCAAGTTACTATGTAGGAACAAGTTTGTATAGGTATTTCAAAGATGCCCAGAACTGAGCTAAACTTGGTATGTGTCCAACTCCTAGAAATAACTTCATGCCCCATCTCCCTTACTTCCAGCTTGTAAGGATCACATAATTCCTAACAAAGTTTTGACAAAGATTCCCAATTCGGGCATTCAGAACATATAGCACGTTGCTGTAAGCAAGCACATTCTCATTCAAAGTTGCAAGTTACTATGTAGGAACAAGTTTGTATAGGTTTTTCAAAGATGCCCAGAA
Source organism: Diceros bicornis minor (assembly GCF_020826845.1). Classification (NCBI taxonomy): domain Eukaryota; kingdom Metazoa; phylum Chordata; class Mammalia; order Perissodactyla; family Rhinocerotidae; genus Diceros; species Diceros bicornis. The sequence goes on along the minus strand of NC_080763.1, from coordinate 1,109,521 downwards.
CTCAGCTAAACTTGGTATCTGTCCAACTCCTAGAAATAACTTCATGCCCCATCTCCCTTACTTCCAGCTAGTAAGGATCACATAATTTCTAACAAAGTTTTGACACAGATTCCCAATTCGGGCATTAAGAACATATAGCACGTTGCTGTAAGCAAGCACATTCTCATTCAAAGTTGCAAGTTACTATGTAGGAACAAGTTTGTATAGGTATTTAAAGATGCCCAGAACTGAGCTAAACTTGGTATGTGTCCAACTCCTAGAAATAACTTCATGCCCCATCTCCCTTACTTCCAGCTAGTAAGGATCACATAATTCCTAACAAAGTTTTGACACAGATTCCCAATTCGGGCATTCAGAACATATAGCACGTAGCTGTAAGCAAGCACATTCTCATTCAAAGTTGCAAGTTACTATGTAGGAACAAGTTTGTATAGGTATATCAAAGACGCCCAGAACTGAGCTAAACTTGGTATGTGTCCAACTCCTAGAAATAATTTCATGCCCCATCTCACTTACTTCCAGCTAGTAAGGATCACATAATTCCTAACAAAGTTTTGACACAGATTCCCAATTCGGGCATTCAGAACATATAGCACGTTGCTGTAAGCAAGCACATTCTCATTCAAAGTTGCAAGTTACTATGTAGGAACAAGTTTGTATAGGTATTTCAAAGATGCCCGGAACTCTGCTAAAATTGGTATGTGTCCAACTCCTAGAAATACCTTCATGCCCCAACTCCCTTACTTCCAGCTAGTAAGGATCACATAATTCCTAACAAATTTTGACACAGATTCCCTATTCGGGCATTCAGAACACATAGCACGTTGCTGTAAGCAAGCACGTTCTCATTCAAAGTTGCAAGTTACTATGTAGGAACAAGTTTGTATAGGTATTTCAAAGATGCCCAGAACTGAGCTAAACTTGGTATGTGTCCAACTCCTAGAAATAACTTCATGCCCCATCTCCCTTACTTCCAGCTAGTAAGGATCACATAATTCCTAACAAAGTTTTGACACAGATTCCCAATTCGGGCATTCAGAACATATAGCACGTTGCTGCAAGCAAGCACATTCTCATTCAAAGTTGCAAGTTACTATGTAGGTATTTCAAAGATGCCCAGAACTGAGCTAAACTTGGCATGTCTCCAACTCCTTGAAATAACTTCATGCCCCATCTCCCTTACTTCCAGCTAGTAAGGATCACATAATTCCTAACAAAGTTTTGACACAGATTCCCAATTCGGGCATTCAGAACATATAGCACGTTGCTGTAAGCAAGCACATTCTCATTCAAAGTTGCAAGTTACTATGTAGGAACAAGTTAGTATAGGTTTTCAAAGATGCCCAGAACTGAGCTAAACTTGGTATGTCTCCAACTCCTAGACATAACTTCATGCACCATCTCCCTTACTTCCAGCTAGTAAGGATCACATAATTCCTAACAAAGTTTTGAGACAGATTCCCAATTCGGGCATTCAGAACATATAGCACGTTGCTGTAAGCAAGCACATTCTCATTCAAAGTTGCAAGTTACTATGTAGGAACAAGTTTGTATAGGTATTTCAAAGATGCCCAGAACTGTGCTAAACTTGGTATGTGTCAAACTCCTAGAAATACCTTCATGCCCCAACTCCCTTACTTCCAGCTAGTAAGGATCACATAATTCCTAACAAATTTTGACACAGATTCCCAATTCGGGCATTCAGAACATATAGCACGTTGCTGTAAGCAAGCACATTCTCATTCAAAGTTGCAAGTTACTATGTAGGAACAAGTTTGTATAGGTTTTTCAAAGATGCCCAGAACTGAGCTAAACTTGGTATCTGTCCAACTCCTAGAAATAACTTCATGCCCCATCTCCCTTACTTCCAGCTAGTAAGGATCACATAATTTCTAACAAAGTTTTGACACAGATTCCCAATTCGGGCATTCAGAACATATAGCACGTTGCTGCAAGCAAGCACATTCTCATTCAAAGTTGCAAGTTACTATGTAGGAACAAGTTTGTATAGGTATTTCAAAGATGCCCAGAACTGAGCTAAACTTGCTATGTGTCCAACTCCTAGAAATAACTTCATGCCCCATCTCCCTTACTTCCAGCTAGTAAGGATCACATAATTCCTAACAAAGTTTTGACACAGATTCCCAATTCGGGCATTCAGAACATATAGCACGTTGCTGCAAGCAAGCACATTCTCATTCAAAGTTGCAAGTTACTATGTAGGAACAAGTTTGTATAGGTCTTTCAAAGATGCCCAGAACTGAGCTAAACTTGGTATGTATCCAACTCCTAGAAATAATTTCATGCCCCATCTCCCTTACTTCCAGCTAGTAAGGATCACATAATTCCTAACAAAGGTTTGACACAGATTCCCAATTCGGGCATTCAGAACATATAGCACGTTGCTGTAAGCAAGCACATTCTCATTCAAAGTTGAAAGTTACTATGTAGGAACAAGTTTGTATAGGTTTTTCAAAGATGCCCAGAACTCAGCTAAACTTGGTATCTGTCCAACTCCTAGAAATAACTTCATGCCCCATCTCCCTTACTTCCAGCTAGTAAGGATCACATAATTTCTAACAAAGTTTTGACACAGATTCCCAATTCGGGCATTAAGAACATATAGCACGTTGCTGTAAGCAAGCACATTCTCATTCAAAGTTGCAAGTTACTATGTAGGAACAAGTTTGTATAGGTATTTAAAGATGCCCGGAACTGAGCTAAACTTGGTATGTGTCCAACTCCTAGAAATAACTTCATGCCCCATCTCCCTTACTTCCAGCTAGTAAGGATCACATAATTCCTAACAAAGTTTTGACACAGATTCCCAATTCGGGCATTAAGAACATATAGCACGTTGCTGTAAGCAAGCACATTCTCATTCAAAGTTGCAAGTTACTATGTAGGAACAAGTTTGTATAGGTATTTCAAAGACGCCCAGAACTGAGCTAAACTTGGTATGTGTCCAACTCCTAGAAATAATTTCATGCCCCTTCTCACTTACTTCCAGCTAGTAAGGATCACATAATTCCTAACAAAGTTTTGACACAGATTCCCAATTCGGGCATTCAGAACATATAGCACGTTGCTGTAAGCATGCACATTCTCATTCAAAGTTGCAAGTTACTATGTAGGAACAAGTTTGTATAGGTATTTCAAAGATGCCCAGAACTGTGCTAAAATTGGTATGTGTCCAACTCCTAGAAATACCTTCATGCCCCAACTCCCTTACTTCCAGCTAGTAAGGATCACATAATTCCTAACAAATTTTGACACAGATTCCCTATTCGGGCATTCAGAACACATAGCACGTTGCTGTAAGCAAGCACGTTCTCATTCAAAGTTGCAAGTTACTATGTAGGAACAAGTTTGTATAGGTATTTCAAAGATGCCCAGAACTGAGCTAAACTTGGTATGTGTCCAACTCCTAGAAATAACTTCATGCCCCATCTCCCTTACTTCCAGCTAGTAAGGATCACATAATTCCTAACAAAGTTTTGACACAGATTCCCAATTCGGGCATTCAGAACATATAGCACGTTGCTGCAAGCAAGCACATTCTCATTCAAAGTTGCAAGTTACTATGTAGGAACCAGTTTGTATAGGTATTTCAAAGATGCCCAGAACTGAGCTAAACTTGGTATGTATCCAACTCCTAGAAATAATTTCATGCCCCATCTCCCTTAATTCCAGCTAGTAAGGATCACATAATTCCTAACAAAGGTTTGACACAGATTCCCAATTCGGGCATTCAGAACTTATAGCACGTTGCTGTAAGCAAGCACATTCTCATTCAAAGTTGCAAGTTACTATGTAGGAACAAGTTTGTATAGGTATTTAAAGATGCCCAGAACTGAGCTAAAATTGGTATGTGTCCAACTCCTAGAAATAACTTCATGCCCCATCTCCCTTACTTCCAGCTAGTAAGGATCACATAATTCCTAACAAAGTTTTGACACAGATTCCCAATTCGGGCATTAAGAACATATAGCACGTTGCTGTATGCAAGCACATTCTCATTCAAAGTTGCAAGTTACTATGTAGGAACAAGTTTGTATAGGTATTTCAAAGACACCCAGAACTGAGCTAAACTTGGTATGTGTCCAACTCCTAGAAATAATTTCATGCCCCATCTCACTTACTTCCAGCTAGTAAGGATCACATAATTCCTAACAAAGTTTTGACACAGATTCCCAATTCGGGCATTCAGAACATATAGCACGTTGCTGTAAGCAAGCACATTCTCATTCAAAGTTGCAAGTTACTATGTAGGAACAAGTTTGTATAGGTATTTCAAAGATGTCCAGAACTGTGCTAAAATTGGTATGTGTCCAACTCCTAGAAATACCTTCATGCCCCAACTCCCTTACTTCCAGCTAGTAAGGATCACATAATTCCTAACAAATTTTGACACAGATTCCCTATTCGGGCATTCAGAACACATAGCACGTTGCTGTAAGCAAGCACGTTCTCATTCAAAGTTGCAAGTTACTATGTAGGAACAAGTTTGTATAGGTATTTCAAAGATGCCCAGAACTGAGCTAAACTTGGTATGTGTCCAACTCCTAGAAATAACTTCATGCCCCATCTCCCTTACTTCCAGCTAGTAAGGATCACATAATTCCTAACAAAGTTTTGACACAGATTCCCAATTCGAGCATTCAGAACATATAGCACGTTGCTGCAAGCAAGCACATTCTCATTCAAAGTTGCAAGTTACTATGTAGGTATTTCAAAGATGCCCAGAACTGAGCTAAACTTGGCATGTCTCCAACTCCTAGAAATAACTTCATGCCCCATCTCCCTTACTTCCAGCTAGTAAGGATCACATAATTCCTAACAAAGTTTTGACACAGATTCCCAATTCGGGCATTCAGAACATATAGCACGTTGCTGTAAGCAAGCACATTCTCATTCAAAGTTGCAAGTTACTATGTAGGAACAAGTTTGTATAGGTTTTCAAAGATGCCCAGAACTGAGCTAAACTTGGTATGTCTCCAACTCCTAGAAATAACTTCATGCACCATCTCCCTTACTTCCAGCTAGTAAGGATCACATAATTCCTAACAAAGTTTTGAGACAGATTCCCAATTCGGGCATTCAGAACATATAGCACGTTGCTGTAAGCAAGCACATTCTCATTCAAAGTTGCAAGTTACTATGTAGGAACAAGTTTGTATAGGTATTTCAAAGATGCCCAGAACTGTGCTAAACTTGGTATGTGTCCAACTCCTAGAAATACCTTCATGCCCCAACTCCCTTACTTCCAGCTAGTAAGGATCACATAATTCCTAACAAATTTTGACACAGATTCCCAATTCGGGCATTCAGAACATATAGCACGTTGCTGTAAGCAAGCACATTCTCATTCAAAGTTGCAAGTTACTATGTAGGAACAAGTTTGTATAGGTATTTCAAAGATGCCCAGAACTGAGCTAAACTTGGTATGTCTCCAACTCCTAGAAATAACTTCATTCCCCATCTCCCTTACTTCCAGCTAGTAAGGATCACATAATTCCTAACAAAGTTTTGACACAGATTCCCAATTCGGGCATTCAGAACATATAGCACGTTGCTGTAAGCAAGCACATTCTCATTCAAAGTTGCAAGTTACTATGTAGGAACAAGTTTGTATAGGTTTTTCAAAGATGCCCAGAACTGAGCTAAACATGGTATCTGTCAAACTCCTAGAAATAACTTCATACCCCATCTCCCTTACTTCCAGCTAGTAAGGATCACATATTTCTAACAAAGTTTTGACACAGATTCCCAATTCGGGCATTAAGAACATATAGCACGTTGCTGTAAGCAAGCACATTCTCATTCAAAGTTGCAAGTTACTATGTAGGAACAAGTTTGTATAGGTATTTCAAAGATGCCCAGAACTGAGCTAAACTTGGTATGTGTCCAACTCCTAGAAATAACTTCATGCCCCATCTCCCTTACTTCCAGCTAGTAAGGATCACATAATTCCGAACAAAGTTTTGACACAGATTCCCAATTCGGGCATTAAGAACATATAGCACGTTGCTGCAAGCAAGCACATTCTCATTCAAAGTTGCAAGTTACTATGTAGGAACAAGTTTGTATAGGTATTTCAAAGATGCCCAGAACTGAGCTAAACTTGGTATGTATCCAACTCCTAGAAATAATTTCATGCCCCATCTCCCTTACTTCCAGCTAGTAAGGATCACATAATTCCGAACAAAGGTTTGACACAGATTCCCAATTCGGGCATTCAGAACATATAGCACGTTGCTGTAAGCAAGCACATTCTCATTCAAAGTTGCAAGTTACTATGTAGGAACAAGTTTGTATAGGTATTTCTAAGATGCCGAGAACTGTGCTAAACTTGGTTTGTGTCCAACTCCTAGAAATACCTTCATGCCCCAACTCCCTTACTTCCAGCTAGTAAGGATCACATAATTCCTAACAAATTTTGACACAGATTCCCAATTCGGGCATTCAGAACATATAGCACGTTGCTGTAAGCAAGCACATTCTCATTCAAAGTTGCAAGTTACTATGTAGGAACAAGTTTGTATAGGTATTTCAAAGATGCCCAGAACTGAGCTAAACTTGCTATGTGTCCAACTCCTAGAAATAACTTCATGCCCCATCTCCCTTACTTCCAGCTAGTAAGGATCACATAATTCCTAACAAAGTTTTGACACAGATTCCCAATTCGGGCATTCAGATCATATAGCTCGTTGCTGCAAGCAAGCACATTCTCATTCAAAGTTGCAAGTTACTATGTAGGAACAAGTTTGTATAGGTATTTCAAAGATGCCCAGAACTGAGCTAAACTTGGTATGTGTCCAACTCCTAGAAATAACTTCATGTCCCATCTCCCTTACTTCCAGCTAGTAAGGATCACATAATTCCTAACAAAGTTTTGACACAGATTCCCAATTCGGGCATTCAGAGCATATAGCACGTTGCTGTAAGCAAGCACATTCTCATTCAAAGTTGCAAGTTACTATGTAGGAACAAGTTTGTATAGGTATTTCTAAGATGCCGAGAACTGTGCTAAACTTGGTTTGTGTCCAACTCCTAGAAATACCTTCATGCCCCATCTCCCTTACTTCCAGCTAGTAAGGATCACATAATTCCTAACAAATTTTGACACAGATTCCCAATTCGGGCATTCAGAACATATAGCACGTTGCTGTAAGCAAGCACATTCTCATTCAAAGTTGCAAGTTACTATGTAGGAACAAGTTTGTATAGGTACTTCAAAGATGCCCAGAACTGAGCTAAACTTGCTATGTGTCCAACTCCTAGAAATAACTTCATGCCCCATCTCCCTTACTTCCAGCTAGTAAGGATCACATAATTCCTAACAAAGTTTTGACACAGATTCCCAATTCGGGCATTCAGAACATATAGCACGTTGCTGCAAGCAAGCACATTCTCATTCAAAGTTGCAAGTTACTATGTAGGAACAAGTTTGTATAGGTCTTTCAAAGATGCCCAGAACTGAGCTAAACTTGGTATGTATCCAACTCCTAGAAATAATTTCATGCCCCATCTCCCTTACTTCCAGCTAGTAAGGATCACATAATTCCTAACAAAGGTTTGACACAGATTCCCAATTCGGGCATTCAGAACATATAGCACGTTGCTGTAAGCAAGCACATTCTCATTCAAAGTTGCAAGTTACTATGTAGGAACAAGTTTGTATAGGTTTTTCAAAGATGCCCAGAACTCAGCTAAACTTGGTATCTGTCCAACTCCTAGAAATAACTTCATGCCCCATCTCCCTTACTTCCAGCTAGTAAGGATCACATAATTTCTAACAAAGTTTTGACACAGATTCCCAATTCGGGCATTAAGAACATATAGCACGTTGCTGTAAGCAAGCACATTCTCATTCAAAGTTGCAAGTTACTATGTAGGAACAAGTTTGTATAGGTATTTAAAGATGCCCGGAACTGAGCTAAACTTGGTATGTGTCCAACTCCTAGAAATAACTTCATGCCCCATCTCCCTTACTTCCAGCTAGTAAGGATCACATAATTCCTAACAAAGTTTTGACACAGATTCCCAATTCGGGCATTAAGAACATATAGCACGTTGCTGTAAGCAAGCACATTCTCATTCAAAGTTGCAAGTTACTATGTAGGAACAAGTTTGTATAGGTATTTCAAAGACGCCCAGAACTGAGCTAAACTTGGTATGTGTCCAACTCCTAGAAATAATTTCATGCCCCATCTCACTTACTTCCAGCTAGTAAGGATCACATAATTCCTAACAAAGTTTTGACACAGATTCCCAATTCGGGCATTCAGAACATATAGCACGTTGCTGTAAGCATGCACATTCTCATTCAAAGTGGCAAGTTACTATGTAGGAACAAGTTTGTATAGGTATTTCAAAGATGCCCAGAACTGTGCTAAAATTGGTATGTGTCCAACTCCTAGAAATACCTTCATGCCCCAACTCCCTTACTTCCAGCTAGTAAGGATCACATAATTCCTAACAAATTTTGACACAGATTCCCTATTCGGGCATTCAGAACACATAGCACGTTGCTGTAAGCAAGCACGTTCTCATTCAAAGTTGCAAGTTACTATGTAGGAACAAGTTTGTATAGGTATTTCAAAGATGCCCAGAACTGAGCTAAACTTGGTATGTGTCCAACTCCTAGAAATAACTTCATGCCCCATCTCCCTTACTTCCAGCTAGTAAGGATCACATAATTCCTAACAAAGTTTTGACACAGATTCCCAATTCGGGCATTAAGAACATATAGCACGTTGCTGCAAGCAAGCACATTCTCATTCAAAGTTGCAAGTTACTATGTAGGTATTTCAAAGATGCCCAGAACTGAGCTAAACTTGGCATGTCTCCAACTGCTAGAAATAACTTCATGCCCCATCTCCCTTACTTCCAGCTAGTAAGGATCACATAATTCCTAACAAAGTTTTGACACAGATTCCCAATTCGGGCATTCAGAACATATAGCACGTTGCTTTAAGCAAGCACATTCTCATTCAAAGTTGCAAGTTACTATGTAGGAACAAGTTTGTATAGGTTTTCAAAGATGCCCAGAACTGAGCTAAACTTGGTATGTCTCCAACTCCTAGACATAACTTCATGCACCATCTCCCTTACTTCCAGCTAGTAAGGATCACATAATTCCTAACAAAGTTTTGAGACAGATTCCCAATTCGGGCATTCAGAACATATAGCACGTTGCTGTAAGCAAGCACATTCTCATTCAAAGTTGCAAGTTACTATGTAGGAACAAGTTTGTATAGGTATTTCAAAGATGCCCAGAACTGTGCTAAACTTGGTATGTGTCCAACTCCTAGAAATACCTTCATGCCCCAACTTCCTTACTTCCAGCTAGTAAGGATCACATAATTCCTAACAAATTTTGACACAGATTCCCAATTCGGACATTCAGAACATATAGCACGTTGCTGTAAGCAAGCACATTCTCATTCAAAGTTGCAAGTTACTATGTAGGAACAAGTTTGTATAGGTATTTCAAAGATGCCCAGAACTGAGCTAAACTTGGTATGTGTCCAACTCCTAGAAATAACTTCATGCCCCATCTCCCTTACTTCCAGCTAGTAAGGATCACATAATTCCTAACAAAGTTTTGACACAGATTCCCAATTCGAGCATTCAGAACATATAGCACGGTGCTGCAAGCAAGCACATTCTCATTCAAAGTTGCAGTTACTATGTAGGTATTTCAAAGACGCCCAGAACTGAGCTAAACGTTGTATGTCTCCAACTCCTAGAAATATCTTCATGCCCCATCTCACTTACTTCCAGCTAGTAAGGATCACATAATTCCTAACAGAGTTTTGACACAGATTCCCTTTTCGGGCATTCAGGGCATATAGCACGTTGCTGTAAGCAAGCACATTCTCATTCAAAGTTGCAAGTTGCTATGTAGGAACAAGTTTGTATAGGTATTTCAAAGATGCCCAGAACTGAGCTAAACTTGGTATGTGTCCAACTCCTAGAAATAACTTCATGCCCCATCTCCCTTACTTCCAGCTAGTAAAGATCACATAATTCCTAACAAAGTTTTGACACATATTCCAAATTCGGGCATTCAAAACATACAGCACGTTGCTGTAAGCAAGCACATTCTCATTCAAAGATGCAAGGTACTATGTAGGAACAAGTTTGTATAGGTATTTCAAAGATGCCCAGAACTGAGCTAAACTTGGTATGTGTCCAACTCCTAGAAATAACTTCATTCCCCATCTCCCTTACTTCCAGCTAGTAAGGATCACATAATTCCTAACAAAGTTTTGACACAGATTCCCAATTCGGGCATTCAGAACATATAGCACGTTGCTGTAAGCAAGCACATTCTCATTCAAAGATGCAAGTTACTATGTAGGAACAAGTTTGTATAGGTATTTCAAAGATGCCCAGAACTGAGCTAAACGTTGTATGTCTCCAACTCCTAGAAATATCTTCATGCCCGATCTCACTTACTTCCAGCTAGTAAGGATCACATAATTTCTAACAAAGTTTTGACACAGATTCCCAATTCGGGCATTCAGAACATATAGCACGTTGCTGTAAGCAAGCACATTCTCATTCAAAGTAGCAAGTTACTATGTAGGATCAAGTTTGTATAGGTATTTCAAAGATGTCCAGAACTGAGCTAAACATTGTATGTCTCCAACTCCTAGAAATAACTTCATGCCCCATCTCCCTTACTTCCAGCTAGTAAGTATCACATAATACCTAAGAAAGTTTTGACACAGATTCCCAATTCGGGCATTCAGAACATATAGCACGTTGCTGTAAGCAAGCACATTCTCATTCAAAGTTGCAAGTTACTATGTAGGAACAAGTTTGTATAGGTATTTCAAAGATGCCCAGAACTGAGCTAAACGTTGTATGTCTCCAACTCCTAGAAATGACTTCATGCCCCATCTCCCTTAATTCCAGCTAGTAAGGATCACATAATTCCTAACAAAGTTTTGACACAGATTCCCAATTCGGGCATTAAGAACATATAGCACGTTGCTGTAAGCAAGCACATTCTCATTCAAAGTTGCAAGTTACTATGTAGGAACAAGTTTGTATAGGTATTTCAAAGATGCCCAGAACTGAGCTAAACGTTGTATGTCTCCAACTCCTAGAAATAACTTCATGCCCCATCTCCCTTACTTCCAGCTAGTAAGGATCACATAATTCCTAACAAAGTTTTGAAACAGATTCCCAATTCGGGCATTAAGAACATATAGCACGTTGCTGTAAGCAAGCACATTCTCATTAAAAGTTGCAAGTTACTATGTAGGAACAAGTTTGTATAGGTATTTCAAAGATGCCCAGAACTGAGCTAAACGTTGTATGTCTCCAACTCCTAGAAATAACTTCATGCCCCATCTCACTTACTTCCAGCTAGTAAGGATCACATAATTCCTAACAAAGTTTTGACACAGATTCCCTTTTCGGGCATTCAGAGCATATAGCACGTTGCTGTAAGCAAGCACATTCTCATTCAAAGTTGCAAGTTACTATGTAGGAACAAGTTTGTATAGGTATTTCTAAGATGCCGAGAACTGTGGTAAACTTGGATTGTGTCCAACTCCTAGAAATACCTTCATGCCCCAACTCCCTTACTTCCAGCTGATAAGGATCACATAATTCCTAACAAATTTTGACACAGATTCCCTTTTCGGGCATTCAGATCATATAGCACGTTGCTGTAAGCAAGCACATTCTCATTCAAAGTTGCAAGTTACTATGTAGGAACAAGTTTGTATAGGTATTTCATAGATGCCCAGAACTGAGCTAAACTCGGTATGTGTCCAACTCCTAGAAATAACTTCATGCCCCATCTCACTTACTTCCAGCTAGTAAGGATCACATAATTCCTAACAAAGTTTTGATACATATTCAAAATTCGGGCATTCAGAACATATAGCACGTTGCTGTAAGCAAGCACATTCTCATTCAAAGATGCAAGTTACTATGCAGGAACAAGTTTGTATAGGTATTTCAAAGATGCCCAGAACTGAGCTAAACGTTGTATGTCTCCAACTCCTAGAAATAACTTCATGCCCCATCTCCCTTACTTCCAGCTAGTAAGGATCACATAATTCCTAACAAAGTTTTGACACAGATTCCCAATTCGGGCATACAGAACATATAGCACGTTGCTGCAGGCAAGCACATTCTCATTCAAAGTTGCAAGTTACTATGTAGGAACAAGTTTGTATAGGTATTTCAAAGATGCCCAGAACTGAGCTAAACTTGGTATGTGTCCAACTCCTGGAAATAAGTTCATGCCCCATCTCCCTTACTTCCAGCTAGTAAGGATCACATAATTCCTAACAAAGTTTTGACACAGATTCCCAATTCGGGCATTCAGAACATATAGCACGTTGCTGTAAGCAAGCACATTCTCATTCAAAGTTGCAAGTTACTATGTAGGAACAAGTTTGTATATGTATTTCAAAGATGCCCAGAACTGAGCTAAACTTGGTATGTCTCCAACTCCTAGAAATAACTTCATGCCCCATCTCCCTTACTTCCAGCTAGTAAGGATCACATAATTCCTAACAAAGTTTTGACACAGATTCCCAATTCGGGCATTCAGAGCATATAGCACGTTGCTGTAAGCAAGCACATTCTCATTCCAAGTTGCAAGTTACTATGTAGGAGCAAGTTTGTATAGGTATTTCTAAGATGCCCAGAACTGTGCTAAACTTGGTTTGTGTCCAACTCCTAGAAATACCTTCATGCCCCAACTCCCTTACTTCCAGCTAGTAAGGATCACATAATTCCTAACAAATTTTGACACAGATTCCCAATTCGGGCATTCAGATCATAGAGCGCGTTTCTGTATGCAAGCACATTTTCATTCAAAGTTGCAAGATACTATGTAGGAACAAGTTTGTATAGGTATTTCAAAGATGCCCAGAACTGAGCTAAACTTTGTATGTGTCCAACTCCTAGAAATAACTACATGCCCCATCTCCCTTACTTCCAGCTAGTAAGGATCACATAATTCCTAACAAAGTTTTGACACAGATTCCCAATTCGGGCATTAAGAACATATAGCACGTTGCTGTAAGCAAGCACATTCTCATTGAAAGATGCAAGTTATTATGTAGGAACAAGTTTGTATAGGTGTTTCAAAGATGCCCAGAACTGAGCTAAACGTTGTATGTCTCCAACTCCTACAAATAACTTCATGCCCCATCTCACTTACTTCCAGCTAGTAAGGATCACATAATTCCTAACAAAGTTTTGACACAGATTCCCAATTCGGGCATTCAGAACATATAGCACGTTGCTGTAAGCAAGCACATTCTCATTCAAAGTAGCAAGTTACTATGTAGGAACAAGTTTGTATAGGTATTTCAAAGATGCCCAGAACTGAGCTAAACGTTGTATGTCTCCAACTCCTAGAAATAACTTCATGCCCCATCTCCCTTACTTCCAGCTAGTAAGGATCACATAATTCCTAAGAAAGTTTTGACACAGATTCCCAATTCGGGCATTCAGAACATATAGCACGTTGCTGTAAGCAAGCACATTCTCATTCAAAGTTGCAAGTTACTATGTAGGAACAAGTTTGTATAGGTATTTCAAAGATGCCCAGAACTGAGCTAAACGTTGTATGTCTTCAACTCCTCGAAATAACTTCATGCCCCATCTCCCTTACTTCCAGCTAGTAAGGATCACATAATTCCTAACAAAGTTTTGACACAGATTCCCAATTCGGGCATTAAGAACATATAGCACGTTGCTGTAAGCAAGCACATTCTCATTCAAAGTTGCAAGTTACTATGTAAGAACAAGTTTGTATAGGTATTTCAAAGATGCCCAGAACTGAGCTAAACTTGGTATGTGTCCAACTCCTAGAAATAACTTCATGCCCCATCTCACTTACTTCCAGCTAGTAAAGATCACATAATTCCTAACAAAGTTTTGAGACATATTCCCAATTCGGGCATTCAGAACATATAGCACGTTGCTGTAAGCAAGCACATTCTCATTCAAAGATGCAAGTTACTATGTAGGAACAAGTTTGTATAGGTATTTCAAAGATGCCCAGAACTGAGCTAAACTTGGTATGTGTCCAACTCCTAGAAATAACATCATGCCCCAACTCCCTTACTTCCATCTAGTAAGCATCACATAATTTCTAACAAAGTTTTGACACAGATTCCCTATTCGGGCATTCAGAACATATAGCACGTTGCTGTAAGCAAGCACATTCTCATTCAAAGTTGCAAGTTACTATGTAGGAACAAGTTTGTATAGGTATTTCAAAGATGCCCAGAACTGAGCTAAACGTTGTATGTCTCCAACTCCTAAAAATACCTTCATGCCCCAACTCCCTTACTTCCATCTAGTAGGGATCACATAATCTCTAACAAAGTTTTGACACAGATTCCCTATTCGGGCATTCAGAACATATAGCACGTTGCTGTAAGCAAGCACATTCTCATTCAAAGTTGCAAGTTACTATGTAGGAACAAGTTTGTATAGGTATTTCAAAGATGCCCAGAACTGAGCTAAACGTTGTATGTCTCCAACTCCTAGAAATAACTTCATGCCCCATCTCACTTACTTCCAGCTAGTAAGGATCACATAATTCCTAACAAAGTTTTGACACAGATTCCCAATTCGGGCATTCAGAACATATAGCACGTTGCTGTAAGCAAGCACATTCTCATTCAAAGTTGCAAGTTACTATGTAGGAACAGGTTTGTATAGGTATTTCAAAGATGCCCAGAACTGTGCTAAATTGGTATGTGTCCAACTCCTAGAAATACCTTCATGCCCCAACTCCCTTACTTCCAGCTAGTAAGGATCACATAATTCCTAACAAATTTTGACACAGATTCCCAATTCGGGCATTCAGAACATATAGCACGTTGTTGTAAACAAGCACATTCTCATTCAAAGTTGCAAGTTAATATGTAGGAACAAGTTTGTATAGGTATTTCAAAGATGCCCAGAACTGAGCTAAACTTGGTATGTGTCCAACTCCTAGAAATAACTTCATGCCCCATCTCCCTTACTTCCAGCTAGTAAGGATCACATAATTCCTAGCAAAGATTTCACACATATTCCCAATTCGGGCATTCAGAACATATAGCACGTTGCTGCAAGCAAGCACATTCTCATTCAAAGTTGCAAGTTACTATGTAGGAACAATTTTGTATAGGTATTTCAAAGATGCCCAGAACTGAGCTAAACTTGGTATGTCTCCAACTCCTAGAAATAACTTCATGCCCCATCTCCCTTACTTCCAGCTAGTAAGGATCACATAGTTCCTAACAAAGTTTTGACACAGATTTCCAATTCGGGCATTAAGAACATATAGCACGTTGCTGTAAGCAAGCACATTCTCATTCAAAGTTGCAAGTTACTATGTAGGAACAAGTTTGTATAGGTATTTCAAAGATGCCCAGAACTGAGCTAAACTTGGTATGTGTCCAACTCCTAGAAATAACTTCATGCCCCATCTCACTTACTTCCAGCTAGTAAGGATCACATAATTCCTAACAAAGTTTTGACACAGATTCCCAATTCGGGCATTCAGAACATATAGCACGTTGCTGTAAGCAAGCACATTCTCATTCAAAGTTGCAAGTTACTATGTAGGAACACGTTTGTATAGGTATTTCAAAGATGCCCAGAACTGAGCTAAACTTGGTATGTGTCCAACTCCTAGAAATCCCTTCATGCCCCAACTCCCTTACTTCCATCTAGTAAGCATCACATAATTTCTAACAAAGTTTTGACACAGATTCCCTATTCGGGCATTCAGAACATATAGCACGTTGCTGTAAGCAAGCACATTCTCATTCAAAGTTGCAAGTTACTATGTAGGAACAAGTTTGTATAGGTATTTCAAAGATGCCCAGAACTGAGCTAAACGTTGTATGTCTCCAACTCCTAGAAATACCTTGATGCCCCAACTCCCTTACTTCCATCTAGTAGGGATCACATAATCTCTAACAAATGTTTGACACAGATTCCCTATTCGGGCATTCAGAACATATCGCACGTTGCTGTAAGCAAGCACATTCTCATTCAAAGTTGCAAGTTACTATGTAGGAACAAGTTTGTATAGGTATTTCAAAGATGCCCAGAACTGAGCTAAACGTTGTATGTCTCCAACTCCTAGAAATAACTTCATGCCCCATCTCACTTACTTCCAGCTAGTAAGGATCACATAATTCCTAACAAAGTTTTGACACAGATTTCCAATTCGGGCATTCAGAACATATAGCACGTTGCTGTAAGCAAGCACATTCTCATTCAAAGTTGCAAGTCACTATGTAGGAACAAGTTTGTATAGGTATTTCAAAGACGCCCAGAACTGTGCTAAACTTGGTATGTGTCCAACGCCTAGAAATACCTTCATGCCCCAACTCCCTTACTTCCAGGTAGTAAGGATCACATAATTCCTAACAAATTTTGACACAGATCCCAATTCGGGCATTCAGAACATATAGCACGTTGCTGTAAGCAAGCACATTCTCATTCAAAGTTGCAAGTTACTATGTAGGAACAAGTTTGTATAGGTATTTCAAAGATGCCCAGAACTGAGCTAAACGTTGTATGTCTCCAACTCCTAGAAATACCTTGATGCCCCAACTCCCTTACTTCCATCTAGTAGGGATCACATAATCTCTAACAAAAGTTTGACACAGATTCCCTATTCGGGCATTCAGAACGTATAGCACGTTGCTGTAAGCAAGCACATTCTCATTCAAAGTTGCAAGTTACTATGTAGGAACAAGTTTGTATAGGTATTTCAAAGATGCCCAGAACTGAGCTAAACGTTGTATGTCTCCAACTCCTAGAAATAACTTCATGCCCCATCTCACTTACTTCCAGCTAATAAGGATCACATAATTCCTAACAAAGTTTTGACACAGATTTCCAATTCGGGCATTCAGAACATATAGCACGTTGCTGTAAGCAAGCACATTCTCATTCAAAGTTGCAAGTCACTATGTAGGAACAAGTTTGTATAGGTATTTCAAAGATGCCCAGAACTGTGCTAAACTTGGTATGTGTCCAACGCCTAGAAATACCTTCATGCCCCAACTCCCTTACTTCCAGGTAGTAAGGATCACATAATTCCTAACAAATTTTGACACAGATCCCAATTCGGGCATTCAGAACATATAGCACGTTGCTGTAAGCAAGCACATTCTCATTCAAAGATGCAAGTTACTATGTAGGAACAAGTTTGTATAGGTATTTCAAAGATGCCCAGAACTGAGCTAACGTTGTAAGTCTCCAACTCCTAGAAATAACTTCATGCCCCATCTCACTTACTTCCAGCTAGTAAGGATCACATAATTCCTAACAAAGTTTTGACACAGATTCCGAATTCGGGCATTCAGAACATATAGCCCGTTGCTGTAAGCAAGCACATTCTCATTCAAAGTTGCAAGTTACTATGTAGGAACAAGTTTGTATAGGTATTTCAAAGATGCCCAGAACTGTGCTAAACTTGGTATGTGTCCAATTCCAAGAAATACCTTCATGCCCCAACTCCCGTACTTCCATCTAGTAAGCATCACAAAATTTCTAACAAAGTTTTGACACAGATTCCCTATTCGGGCGTTCAGAACATATAGCACGTTGCTGTAAGCAAGCAGATTCTCATTCAAAGTTGCAAGTTACTATGTAGGAACAAGTTTGTAAAGGTATTTCAAAGATGCCCAGAACTGAGCTAAACGTTGTATGTCTCCAACTCCTAGAAATAACTTCATGCCCCATCTCACTTACTTCCAGCTAGTAAGGATCACATAATTCCTAACAAAGTTTTGACACAGATTCACAATTCGGGCATTCAGAACATATAGCACGTTGCTGTAAGCAAGCACATTCTCATTCAAAGTTGCAAGTTACTATGTAGGAACAAGTTTGTATAGGTATTTCAAAGATGCCCAGAACTGAGCGAAATGTTGTATGTCTCCAACTCCTAGAAATAACTTCATGCCCCATCTCACTTACTTCCAGCTAGTAAGGATCACATAATTCCTAACAAAGTTTTGACACAGATTCCCAATTCGGGCATTCAGAACATATAGCACGTTGCTGTGAGCAAGCACATTCTCATTCAAAGTTGCAAGTTACTATGTAGGAAAAGTTTGTATAGGTATTTCAAAGATGCCCAGAACTGAGCTAAACTTGGTATGTGTCCAACTCCTAGAAATAATTTCATGCCCCATTTCACTTACTTCCAGCTAGTAAGGATCACATAATTCCTAACAAAGTTTTGACACATATTCCCAATTCGGGCATTCAGAACATATAGCACGTTGCTGTAAGCAAGCACATTCTCATTCAAAGTTGCAAGTTACTATGTAGGAACAAGTTTGTATAGGTATTTCAAAGATGCCCAGAACTGTGCTAAACTTGGTATGTGTCCAACTCCTAGAAATCCCTTCATGCCCCAACTCCCTTACTTCCATCTAGTAAGCATCACATAATTTCTAACAAAGTTTTGACACAGATTCCCTATTCGGGCATTCAGAACATATAGCACGTTTCTGTAAGCAAGCACATTCTCATTCAAAGTTGCAAGTTACTATGTAGGAACAAGTTTTTATAGGTATTTCAAAGATGCCCAGAACTGTGCTAAACTTGGTATGTTTCCAACTCCTAGAAATCCCTTCATGCCCCAACTCCCTTACTTCCATCTAGTAAGCATCACATAATTTCTAACAAAGTTTTGACACAGATTCCCTATTCGGGCATTCAGAACATATAGCACGTTGCTGTAAGCAAGCACATTCTCATTCAAAGTTGCAAGTTACTATGTAGGAACAAGTTTGTATAGGTATTTCAAAGATACCCAGAACTGAGCTAAACGTTGTATGTCTCCAACTCCTAGAAATACCTTGATACCCCAACTCCCTTACTTCCATCTAGTAGGGATCACATAATCTCTAACAAAGGTTTGACACAGATTCCCTATTCGGGCATTCAGAACATATAGCACGTTGCTGTAAGCAAGCACATTCTCATTCCAAGTTGCAAGTTACTATGTAGGAACAAGTTTGTATAGGTATTTCAAAGATGCCCAGAACTGAGCTAAACGTTGTATGTCTCCAACTCCTAGAAATAACTTCATGCCCCATCTCACTTACTTCCAGCTAGTAAGGATCACATAATTCCTAACAAAGTTTTGACACAGATTTCCAATTCGGGCATTCAGAACATATAGCACGTTGCTGTAAGCAAGCACATTCTCATTCAAAGTTGCAAGTCACTATGTAGGAACAAGTTTGTATAGGTATTTCAAAGATGCCCAGAACTGTGCTAAACTTGGTATGTGTCCAACGCCTAGAAATACCTTCATGCCCCAACTCCATTACTCCCAGGTAGTAAGGATCACATAATTCCTAACAAATTTTGACACAGATCCCAATTCGGGCATTCAGAAGATATAGCACGTTGCTGTAAGCAAGCACATTCTCATTCAAAGTTGCAAGTTACTATGTAGGAACAAGTTTGTATAGGTATTTCAAAGATGCCCAGAACTGTGCTAAACTTGGTATGTGTCCAACTCCTAGAAATCCCTTCATGCCCCAACTCCCTTACTTCCATCTAGTAAGCATCACATAATTTCTAACAAAGTTTTGACACAGATTCCCTATTCGGGCATTCAGAACATATAGCACGTTGCTGTAAGCAAGCACATTCTCATTCAAAGTTGCAAGTTACTATGTAGGAACAAGTTTGTATAGGTATTTCAAAGATGCCCAGAACTGAGCTAAACGTTGTATGTCTCCAACTCCTAGAAATAACTTCATGCCCCATCTCACTTACTTCCAGCTAGTAAGGATCACATAATTCCTAACAAAGTTTTGACACAGATTCCCAATTCGGGCATTCAGAACATATAGCACGTTGCTGCAAGCAAGCACATTCTCATTCAAAGTTGCAAGTCACTATGTAGGAACAAGTTTGTATAGGTATTTCAAAGATGCCCAGAACTGTGCTAAACTTGGTATGTGTCCAATTCCTAGAAATACCTTCATGCCCCAACTCCCGTACTTCCATCTAGTAAGGATCACAAAATTTCTAACAAAGTTTTGACACAGATTCCCTATTCGGGCGTTCAGAACATATAGCACGTTGCTGTAAGCAAGCAGATTCTCATTCAAAGTTGCAAGTTACTATGTAGGAACAAGTTTGTATAGGTATTTCAAAGATGCCCAGAACTGAGCTAAACTTGGTATGTGTCCAACTCCTAGAAATAATTTCATGCCCCATCTCACTTACTTCCAGCTAGTAAGGATCACATAATTCTTAACAAAGTTTTGACACAGATTCCCAATTCGGGCATTCAGAACATATAGCACGTTGCTGCAAGCAAGCACATTCTCATTCAAAGTTGCAAGTTACTATGTAGGAACAAGTTTGTATAGGTATTTCAAAGATGCCCAGATCTGAGCTAAACGTTGTATGTCTCCAACTCCTAGAAATAACTTCATGCCCCATCTCACTTACTTCCAGCTAGTAAGGATCACATAATTCCTAACAAAGTTTTGACACAGATTCCCAATTCGGGCATTCAGAACATATAGCACGTTGCTGTAAGCAAGCACATTCTCATTCAAAGTTGCAAGTTACTATGTAAGAACAAGATTGTATAGGTATTTCAAAGATGCCCAGAACTGAGCTAAACGTTGTATGTCTCCAACTCCTAGAAATACCTTCATGCCCCAACTCCCTCACTTCCAGTTAGTAAGGATCACATAATTCCTAACAAAGTTTTGACACAGATTCCCTTTTCGGGCATTCAGAGCATATAGCACGTTGCTGTAAGCAAGCACATTCTCATTCAAAGTTGCAAGTTACTATGTAGGAACAAGTTTGTATAGGTATTTCTAAGATGCCCAGAACTGTGCTAAACTTGGTTTGTGTCCAACTCCTAGAAATACCTTCATTCCCCAACTCCCTTACTTCCAGTTAGTAAGGATCACATAATTCCTAACAAATTTTGACACAGATTCCCAATTCGGGCATTCAGAATATATAGCACGTTGCTGAAAGCAAGCACATTCTCATTCAAAGTTGCAAGTTAATATGTAGGAACAAGTTTGTATAGGTATTTGAAAGATGCCCAGAACTGAGCTAAACTTGGTATGTGTCCAACTCCTAGAAATAAATTCATGCCCCATCTCCCTTACTTCCAGCTAGTAAGGATCACATAATTCCTAACAAAGTTTTGACACAGATTCCCAATTCGGGCATGCAGAACATATAGCACGTTGCTGTAAGCAAGCACATTCTCATTCAAAGATGCAAGTTACTATGTAGGAACAAGTTTGTATAGGTATTTCAAAGATGCCCAGAACTGAGCTAAACTTGGTTTGTGTCCAACTCCTAGAAATAACTTCATGCCCCATCTCCCTTACTTCCAGCTAGTAAGGATCACATAATTCCTAACAAAGTTTTGACACAGATTCCCAATTCGGGCATTCAGAACATATAGCACGTTGCTGCAAGCAAGCACATTCTCATTCAAAGTTGCAAGTTACTATGTAGGAACAAGTTTGTATAGGTATTTCAAAGATGCCCAGAACTGTGCTAAACTTGGTATGTGTCCAACTCCTAGAAATACCTTCATGCCCCAACTCCCTTACTTCCATCTAGTAAGGATCACATAATTTCTAACAATGTTTTGACACAGATTCCCTATTCGGGCATTCAGAACATATAGCACGTTGCTGTAAGCAAGTACATTCTCATTCAAAGTTGCAAGTTACTATGTAGGAACAAGTTTGTATAGGTATTTCAAAGATGCCTAGAACTGAGCTAAACGTTGTATGTCTCCAACTCCTAGGAATAACTTCATGCCCCATCTCACTTACTTCCAGCTAGTAAGGATCACATAATTCCTAACAAAGTTTTGACACAGATTACCAATTCGGGAATTCAGAACATATAGCACGTTGCTGTAAGCAAGCACATTCTCATTCAAAGTTGCAAGTTACTATGTAGGAACAAGTTTGTATAGGTATTTCAAAGATGCCCAGAACTGAGCTAAACGTTGTATGTCTCCAACTCCTAGAAATAACGTCATGCCCCATCTCACTTACTTCCAGCTAGTAAGGATCACATAATTCCTAACAAAGTTTTGACACAGATTCCCTTTTCGGGCATTCAGAGCATATAGCACGTTGCTGTAAGCAAGCACATGCTCATTCAAAGTTGCAAGTTACTATGTAGGAACAAGTTTGTATAGGTATTTCAAAGATGCCCAGAACTGTGCTAAACTTGGTATGTGTCCAACTACTAGAAATACCTTCATGCCCCAACTCCCTTACTTCCAGCTAGTAAGGATCACATAATTCCTAACAAATTTTGACACAGATTAACAATTCGGGCATTCAGAACATATAACACGTTGCTGTAAGCAAGCAGATTCTCATTCAAAGTTGCAAGTTACTATGTAGGAACAAGTTTGTATAGGTATTTCAAAGATGCCCAGAACTGAGCTAAACGTGGTATGTCTCCAACTCCTAGAAATAACTTCATGCCCCATCTCTCTTACTTCCAGCTAGTAAGGATCACATAATTCCTATCAAAGTTTTGACACAGATTCCCAATTCGGGCATTCAGAACATATAGCACGTTGCTGTAAGCAAGCACATTCTCATTCAAAGTTGCAAGTTACTATGTAGGAACAAGTTTGTATAGGCATTTCAAAGATGCCCGGAACTGTGCTAAACTTGGTATGTGTCCAACTCCTAGAAATATCTTCATGCCCCAACTCCCTTACTTCCATCTAGTAAGGATCACATAATTTCTAACAAAGTTTTGACACAGATTCCCTATTCGGGCATACAGAACATATAGCACGTTGCTGTAAGCAAGCACATTCTCATTCAAAGTTGCAAGTTACTATGTAGGAACAAGTTTATATAGGTATTTCAAAGATGCCCAGAACTGAGCTAAACGTTGTATGTCTCCAACTCCTAGAAATAACTTCATGCCCCATCTCACTTACTTCCAGCTAGTAAGGATCACATAATTCCTAACAAAGTTTTGACACAGATTCCCAATTCGGGCATTCAGAACATATAGCACGTTGCTGTAAGCAAGCACATTCTCATTCAAAGTTGCAAGTTACTATGTAGGAACAGGTTTGTATAGGTATTTCAAAGATGCCCAGAACTGTGCTAAACTTGGTATGTGTCCAACTCCTAGAAATACCTTCATGCCCCAACTCCCTTACTTCCAGCTAGTAAGGATCACATAATTCCTAACAAAGTTTTGACACAGATTCCCAATTCGGGCATTCAGAACATATAGCACGTTGCTGTAAGCAAGCACATTCTCATTCAAAGTTGCAAGTTACTATGTAGGAACAAGTTTGTATAGGTATTTCAAAGATGCCCAGAACTGAGCTAAACGTGGTATGTCTCCAACTCCTAGAAATAACTTCATGCCCCATCTCACTTACTTCCAGCTAGTAAGGATCACATAATTCCTAACAAAGTTTTGACACAGATTCCCAATTCGGGAATTCAGAACATATAGCACGTTGCTGTAAGCAAGCACATTCTCATTCAAAGTTGCAAGTAACAATGTAGGAACAAGTTTGTATAGGTATTTCAAAGATGCCCAGAACTGTGCTACACTTGGTATGTGTCCAACTCCTAGAAATATCTACATGCCCCAACTACCTTACTTCCAGCTAGTAAGGATCACATAATTCCTAACAAAGTTTTGACACAGATTCCCAATTCGCGCATTCAGAACATATAGCACGTTGCTGTAAGCAAGCACATTCTCATTCAAAGTTGCAAGTTACTATGTAGGAACAAGTTTGTATAGGTATTTCAAAGATGCCCAGAACTGTGCCAAACTTGGTATGTGTCCAACTCCTAGAAATACCTTCATGCCCCAACTTCCTTACTTCCAGGTCGTAAGGATCACATAATTCATAACAAATTTTGACACAGATTCCCAATACGGGCATTCAGAACATATAGCACGTTGCTGTAAGCAAGCACATTCTCATTCAAAGTTGCAAGTTACTATGTAGGAACAAGTTTGTATAGGTATTTCAAAGATGCCCAGAACTGACCTAAACGTTGTATGTCTCCAACTCCTAGAAATAACTTCATGCCCCATCTCACTTACTTCCAGCTAGTAAGGATCACATAATTCCTAACAAAGTTTTGACACAGATTCCCAATTCGGGCATTCAGAACATATAGCACGTTGCTGTAAGCAAGCACATTCTCCTTCAATGTTGCAAGTTACCATGTAGGAACAAGTTTGTATAGGTATTTCAAAGATGCCCAGAACTGAGCTAAACTTGGTATGTGTCCAACTCCTAGAAATAACTTCATGCCCCATCTCCCTTACTTCCAGCTATTAAGGATCACATAATTCCTAACAAAGTTTTGACACAGATTCCCAATTCGGGCATTCAGAACATATAGCACGTTGCTGTAAGCAAGCACATTTTCATTCAAAGTTGCAACTTACTATGTAGGAACAAGTTTGTATAGGTATTTCAAAGATGCCCATAACTGAGCTAAACTTGGTATGTGTCCAACTCCTAGAAATAACTTCATGCCCCATCTCCCTTACTTCCAGCTAGTAAGGATCACATAATTCCTAACAAAGTTTTGACACAGATTCCCAATTCGGGCATTCAGAACATATAGCACGTTGCTGTAAGCAAGCAGACTCTCATTCAAAGATGCAAGTTACTATGTAGGAACAAGTTTGTATAGGTATTTCAAAGATGCCCAGAACTGAGCTAAACTTGGTATGTGTCCAACTCCTAGAAATAATTTCATGCCCCATCTCACTTACTTCCAGCTAGTAAGGATCACATAATTCTTAACAAAGTTTTGACACAGATTCCCAATTCGGGCATTCAGAACATATAGCACGTTGCTGCAAGCAAGCACATTCTCATTCAAAGTTGCAAGTTACTATGTAGGAACAAGTTTGTATAGGTATTTCAAAGATGCCCAGATCTGAGCTAAACGTTGTATGTCTCCAACTCCTAGAAATAACTTCATGCCCCATCTCACTTACTTCCAGCTAGTAAGGATCACATAATTCCTAACAAAGTTTTGACACAGATTCCCAATTCGGGAATTCAGAACATATAGCACGTTGCTGTAAGCAAGCACATTCTCATTCAAAGTTGCAAGTTACTTTGTAGGAACAGGTTTGTATAGGTATTTCAAAGATGCCCAGAACTGTGCTAAACTTGGTATGTGTCCAACTCCTAGAAATACCTTCATGCCCCAACTCCCTTACTTCCAGCTAGTAAGGATCACATAATTCCTAACAAATTTGACACAGATTCCCAATTCGGGCATTCAGAACATATAGCACGTTGCTGTAAGCAAGCACATTCTCATTCAAGTTGCAAGTTACTATGTAGGAACAAGTTTGTATAGGTATTTCAAAGATGCCCAGAACTGAGCTAAACGTGGTATGTCTCCAACTCCTAGAAATAACTTCATGCCCCATCTCACTTACTTCCAGCTAGTAAGGATCACATAATTCCTAACAAAGTTTTGACACAGATTCCCAATTCGAGCATTCAGAACATATAGCACGTTGCTGTAAGCAAGCACATTCTCATTCAAAGTTGCAAGTTACTATGTAGGAACAAGTTTGTATAGGTATTTCAATGATGCCCAGAACTGTGCTAAACTTGGTATGTGTCCAACTCCTAGAAATACCTTCATGCCCCAACTCCCTTACTTCCAGCTAGTAAGGATCACATAATTTCTAACAAAGTTTTGACACAGATTCCCTATTCGGGCATTCAGAACATATAGCACGTTGCTGTAAGCAAGCACATTCTCATTGAAAGTTGCAAGTTACTATGTAGGAACATGTTTGTATAGGTATTTCAAAGATGCCCAGAACTGAGCTAAACGTTGTATGTCTCCAACTCCTAGAAATAACTTCATGCCCCATCTCCCTTACTTCCAGCTAGTAAGGATCACATAATTCCTAACAAAGTTTTGACACAGATTCCCAATTCGGGCATTCAGAACATATAGCACGTTGCTGTAAGCAAGCACATTCTCATTCAAAGTTGCAAGTTACTATGTAGGAACAAGTTTGTAAAGGTATTTCAAAGATGCCCAGAACTGAGCTAAACGTTGTATGTCTCCAACTCCTAGAAATAACTTCATGCCCCATCTCACTTACTTCCAGCTAGTAAGGATCACATAATTCCTAACAAAGTTTTGACACAGATTCACAATTCGGGCATTCAGAACATATAGCACGTTGCTGTAAGCAAGCACATTCTCATTCAAAGTTGCAAGTTACTATGTAGGAACAAGTTTGTATAGGTATTTCAAAGATGCCCAGAACTGAGCGAAATGTTGTATGTCTCCAACTCCTAGAAATAACTTCATGCCCCATCTCACTTACTTCCAGCTAGTAAGGATCACATAATTCCTAACAAAGTTTTGACACAGATTCCCAATTCGGGCATTCAGAACATATAGCACGTTGCTGTGAGCAAGCACATTCTCATTCAAAGTTGCAAGTTACTATGTAGGAAAAGTTTGTATAGGTATTTCAAAGATGCCCAGAACTGAGCTAAACTTGGTATGTGTCCAACTCCTAGAAATAATTTCATGCCCCATTTCACTTACTTCCAGCTAGTAAGGATCACATAATTCCTAACAAAGTTTTGACACATATTCCCAATTCGGGCATTCAGAACATATAGCACGTTGCTGTAAGCAAGCACATTCTCATTCAAAGTTGCAAGTTACTATGTAGGAACAAGTTTGTATAGGTATTTCAAAGATGCCCAGAACTGTGCTAAACTTGGTATGTGTCCAACTCCTAGAAATCCCTTCATGCCCCAACTCCCTTACTTCCATCTAGTAAGCATCACATAATTTCTAACAAAGTTTTGACACAGATTCCCTATTCGGGCATTCAGAACATATAGCACGTTGCTGTAAGCAAGCACATTCTCATTCAAAGTTGCAAGTTACTATGTAGGAACAAGTTTGTATAGGTATTTCAAAGATGCCCAGAACTGTGCTAAACTTGCTATGTTTCCAACTCCTAGAAATCCCTTCATGCCCCAACTCCCTTACTTCCATCTAGTAATCATCACATAATTTCTAACAAAGTTTTGACACAGATTCCCTATTCGGGCATTCAGAACATATAGCACGTTGCTGTAAGCAAGCACATTCTCATTCAAAGTTGCAAGTTACTATGTAGGAACAAGTTTGTATAGGTATTTCAAAGATGCCCAGAACTGAGCTAAACGTTGTATGTCTCCAACTCCTAGAAATACCTTGATACCCCAACTCCCTTACTTCCATCTAGTAGGGATCACATAATCTCTAACAAAGGTTTGACACAGATTCCCTATTCGGGCATTCAGAACATATAGCACGTTGCTGTAAGCAAGCACATTCTCATTCAAAGTTGCAAGTTACTATGTAGGAACAAGTTTGTATAGGTATTTCAAAGATGCCCAGAACTGAGCTAAACGTTGAGTGTCTCCAACTCCTAGAAATAACTTCATGCCCCATCTCACTTACTTCCAGCTAGTAAGGATCACATAATTCCTAACAAAGTTTTGACACAGATTTCCAATTCGGGCATTCAGAACATATAGCACGTTGCTGTAAGCAAGCACATTCTCATTCAAAGTTGCAAGTCACTATGTAGGAACAAGTTTGTATAGGTATTTCAAAGATGCCCAGAACTGTGCTAAACTTGGTATGTGTCCAACGCCTAGAAATACCTTCATGCCCCAACTCCATTACTTCCAGGTAGTAAGGATCACATAATTCCTAACAAATTTTGACACAGATCCCAATTCGGGCATTCAGAACATATAGCACGTTGCTGTAAGCAAGCACATTCTCATTGAAAGTTGCAAGATACTATGTAGGAACAAGTTTGTATAGGTATTTCAAAGATGCCCAGAACTGTGCTAAACTTGGTATGTGTCCAACTCCTAGAAATCCCTTCATGCCCCAACTCCCTTACTTCCATCTCGTAAGCATCACATAATTTCTAACAAAGGTTTGACACAGATTCCCTATTCGGGCATTCAGAACGTATAGCACGTTGCTGTAAGCAAGCACATTCTCATTCAAAGTTGCAAGTTACTATGTAGGAACAAGTTTGTATAGGTATTTCAAAGATGCCCAGAACTGAGCTAAACGTTGTATGTCTCCAACTCCTAGAAATAACTTCATGCCCCATCTCACTTACTTCCAGCTAGTAAGGATCACATAATTCCTAACAAAGATTTGACACAGATTCACAATTCGGGCATTCAGAACATATAGCACGTTGCTGTAAGCAAGCACATTCTCATTCAAAGTTGCAAGTTACTATGTAGGAACAAGTTTGTATAGGTATTTCAAAGATGCCCAGAACTGAGCTAAACTTGGTATGTCTCCAACTCCTAGAAATAACTTCATGCCCCATCTCACTTACTTCCAGCTAGTAAGGATCACATAATTCCTAACAAAGTTTTGACACAGATTCCCAATTCGGGCATTCAGAACATATAGCACGTTGCTGCAAGCAAGCACATTCTCATTCAAAGTTGCAAGTCACTATGTAGGAACAAGTTTGTATAGGTATTTCAAAGATGCCCAGAACTGTGCTAAACTTGGTATGTGTCCAATTCCTAGAAATACCTTCATGCCCCAACTCCCGTACTTCCATCTAGTAAGGATCACAAAATTTCTAACAAAGTTTTGACACAGATTCCCTATTCGGGCGTTCAGAACATATAGCACGTTGCTGTAAGCAAGCAGATTCTCATTCAAAGTTGCAAGTTACTATGTAGGAACAAGTTTGTATAGGTATTTCAAAGATGCCCAGAACTGAGCTAAACGTTGTATGTCTCCAACTCCTAGAAATAACTTCATGCCCCATCTCACTTACTTCCAGCTAGTAAGGATCACATAATTCCTAACAAAGTTTTGACACAGATTCACAATTGGGGCATTCAGAACATATAGCACGTTGCTGTAAGCAAGCACATTCTCATTCAAAGTTGCAAGTTACTATGTAGGAACAAGTTTATATAGGTATTTCAAAGATGCCCAGAACTGAGCGAAATGTTGTATGTCTCCAACTCCTAGAAATAACTTCATGCCCCATCTCACTTACTTCCAGCTAGTAAGGATCACATAATTCCTAACAAAGTTTTGACACAGATTGCCAATTCGGGCATTCAGAACATATAGCACGTTGCTGTGAGCAAGCACATTCTCATTCAAAATTGCAAGTTACTATGTAGGAAAATTTTGTATAGGTATTTCAAAGATGCCCAGAACTGAGCTAAACTTGGTATGTGTCCAACTCCTAGAAATAATTTCATGCCCCATTTCACTTACTTCCAGCTAGTAAGGATCACATAATTCCTAACAAAGATTTGACACAGATTCCCAATTCGGGCATTCAGAACATATAGCACGTTGCTGTAAGCAAGCACATTCTCATTCAAAGTTGCAAGTTACTATGTAGGAACAAGTTTGTATAGGTATTTCAAAGATGCCCAGAACTGTGCTAAACTTGGTATGTGTCCAACTCCTAGAAATCCCTTCATGCCCCAACTCCCTTACTTCCATCTAGTAAGCATCACATAATTTCTAACAAAGTTTTGACACAGATTCCCTATTCGGGCATTCAGAACATATAGCACGTTGCTGTAAGCAAGCACATTCTCATTCAAAGTTGCAAGTTACTATGTAGGAACAAGTTTGTATAGGTATTTCAAAGATGCCCAGAACTGAGCTAAACGTTGTATGTCTCCAACTCCTAGAAATAACTTCATGCCCCATCTCCCTTACTTCCAGCTAGTAAGGATCACATAATTCCTATCAAAGTTTTGACACAGATTCCCAATTCGGGCATTCAGAACATATAGCACGTTGCTGTAAACAAGCACATTCTCATTCAAAGTTGCAAGTTACTATGTAGGAACAGGTTTGTATAGGTATTTCAAAGATGCCCAGAACTGTGCTAAACTTGGTATGTGTCCAACTCCTAGAAATACCTTCATGCCCCAACTCCCTTACTTCCAGCTAGTAAGGATCACATAATTCCTAACAAATTTTGACACAGATTCCCAATTCGGGCATTCAGAACATATAGCACGTTGCTGTAAGCAAGCACATTCTCATTCAAAGTTGCAAGTTACTATGTAGGAACAAGTTTGTATAGGTATTTCAAAGATGCCCAGAACTGAGCTAAACGTTGTATGTCTCCAACTCCTAGAAATAACTTCATGCCCCATCTCACTTACTTCCAGCTAGTAAGGATCACATAATTCCTAACAAAGTTTTGACACAGATTCCCAATTCGGGCATTCAGAACATATAGCACGTTGCTGCAAGCAAGCACATTCTCATTCAAAGTTGCAAGTCACTATGTAGGAACAAGTTTGTATAGGTATTTCAAAGATGCCCAGAACTGTGCTAAACTTGGTATGTGTCCAATTCCTAGAAATACCTTCATGCCCCAACTCCCGTACTTCCATCTAGTAAGGATCACAAAATTTCTAACAAAGTTTTGACACAGATTCCCTATTCGGGCGTTCAGAACATATAGCACGTTGCTGTAAGCAAGCAGATTCTCATTCAAAGTTGCAAGTTACTATGTAGGAACAAGTTTGTATAGGTATTTCAAAGATGCCCAGAACTGAGCTAAACGTTGTATGTGTCCAACTCCTAGAAATCCCTTCATGCCCCAACTCCCTTACTTCCATCTAGTAAGCATCACATAATTTCTAACAAAGTTTTGACACAGATTCCCTATTCGGGCATTCAGAACATATAGCACGTTGCTGTAAGCAAGCACATTCTCATTCAAAGTTGCAAGTTACTATG
Organism: Diceros bicornis minor; assembly: GCF_020826845.1. Lineage (NCBI taxonomy): Eukaryota > Metazoa > Chordata > Mammalia > Perissodactyla > Rhinocerotidae > Diceros > Diceros bicornis. The sequence continues at coordinate 1,078,658 of NC_080763.1, read as the reverse complement.
TAGGAACAAGTTTGTATAGGTATTTCAAAGATGCCCAGAACTGAGCTAAACGTTGTATGTCTCCAACTCCTAGAAATACCTTGATGCCCCAACTCCCTTACTTCCATCTATTAGGGATCACATAATCTCTAACAAAGGTTTGACACAGATTCCCTATTCGGGCATTCAGAACATATAGCACGTTGCTGTAAGCAAGCACATTCTCATTCAAAGTTGCAAGTTACTATGTAAGAACAAGATTGTATAGGTATTTCAAAGATGCCCAGAACTGAGCTAAACGTTGTATGTCTCCAACTCCTAGAAATACCTTCATGCCCCAACTCCCTCACTTCCAGTTAGTAAGGATCACATAATTCCTAACAAAGTTTTGACACAGATTCCCTTTTCGGGCATTCAGAGCATATAGCACGTTGCTGTAAGCAAGCACATTCTCATTCAAAGTTGCAAGTTACTATGTAGGAACAAGTTTGTATAGGTATTTCTAAGATGCCCAGAACTGTGCTAAACTTGGTTTGTGTCCAACTCCTAGAAATACCTTCATTCCCCAACTCCCTTACTTCCAGTTAGTAAGGATCACATAATTCCTAACAAATTTTGACACAGATTCCCAATTCGGGCATTCAGAATATATAGCACGTTGCTGAAAGCAAGCACATTCTCATTCAAAGTTGCAAGTTAATATGTAGGAACAAGTTTGTATAGGTATTTGAAAGATGCCCAGAACTGAGCTAAACTTGGTATGTGTCCAACTCCTAGAAATAACTTCATGCCCCATCTCCCTTACTTCCAGCTATTAAGGATCACATAATTCCTAACAAAGTTTTGACACAGATTCCCAATTCGGGCATTCAGAACATATAGCACGTTGCTGTAAGCAAGCACATTTTCATTCAAAGTTGCAACTTACTATGTAGGAACAAGTTTGTATAGGTATTTCAAAGATGCCCATAACTGAGCTAAACTTGGTATGTGTCCAACTCCTAGAAATAACTTCATGCCCCATCTCCCTTACTTCCAGCTAGTAAGGATCACATAATTCCTAACAAAGTTTTGACACAGATTCCCAATTCGGGCATTCAGAACATATAGCACGTTGCTGTAAGCAAGCAGACTCTCATTCAAAGATGCAAGTTACTATGTAGGAACAAGTTTGTATAGGTATTTCAAAGATGCCCAGAACTGAGCTAAACTTGGTATGTGTCCAACTCCTAGAAATAATTTCATGCCCCATCTCACTTACTTCCAGCTAGTAAGGATCACATAATTCTTAACAAAGTTTTGACACAGATTCCCAATTCGGGCATTCAGAACATATAGCACGTTGCTGCAAGCAAGCACATTCTCATTCAAAGTTGCAAGTTACTATGTAGGAACAAGTTTGTATAGGTATTTCAAAGATGCCCAGATCTGAGCTAAACGTTGTATGTCTCCAACTCCTAGAAATAACTTCATGCCCCATCTCACTTACTTCCAGCTAGTAAGGATCACATAATTCCTAACAAAGTTTTGACACAGATTCCCAATTCGGGAATTCAGAACATATAGCACGTTGCTGTAAGCAAGCACATTCTCATTCAAAGTTGCAAGTTACTTTGTAGGAACAGGTTTGTATAGGTATTTCAAAGATGCCCAGAACTGTGCTAAACTTGGTATGTGTCCAACTCCTAGAAATACCTTCATGCCCCAACTCCCTTACTTCCAGCTAGTAAGGATCACATAATTCCTAACAAATTTGACACAGATTCCCAATTCGGGCATTCAGAACATATAGCACGTTGCTGTAAGCAAGCACATTCTCATTCAAGTTGCAAGTTGCTATGTAGGAACAAGTTTGTATAGGTATTTCAAAGATGCCCAGAACTGAGCTAAACGTGGTATGTCTCCAACTCCTAGAAATAACTTCATGCCCCATCTCACTTACTTCCAGCTAGTAAGGATCACATAATTCCTAACAAAGTTTTGACACAGATTCCCAATTCGAGCATTCAGAACATATAGCACGTTGCTGTAAGCAAGCACATTCTCATTCAAAGTTGCAAGTTACTATGTAGGAACAAGTTTGTATAGGTATTTCAATGATGCCCAGAACTGTGCTAAACTTGGTATGTGTCCAACTCCTAGAAATACCTTCATGCCCCAACTCCCTTACTTCCAGCTAGTAAGGATCACATAATTTCTAACAAAGTTTTGACACAGATTCCCTATTCGGGCATTCAGAACATATAGCACGTTGCTGTAAGCAAGCACATTCTCATTGAAAGTTGCAAGTTACTATGTAGGAACATGTTTGTATAGGTATTTCAAAGATGCCCAGAACTGAGCTAAACGTTGTATGTCTCCAACTCCTAGAAATAACTTCATGCCCCATCTCCCTTACTTCCAGCTAGTAAGGATCACATAATTCCTAACAAAGTTTTGACACAGATTCCCAATTCGGGCATTCAGAACATATAGCACGTTGCTGTAAGCAAGCACATTCTCATTCAAAGTTGCAAGTTACTATGTAGGAACAAGTTTGTAAAGGTATTTCAAAGATGCCCAGAACTGAGCTAAACGTTGTATGTCTCCAACTCCTAGAAATAACTTCATGCCCCATCTCACTTACTTCCAGCTAGTAAGGATCACATAATTCCTAACAAAGTTTTGACACAGATTCACAATTCGGGCATTCAGAACATATAGCACGTTGCTGTAAGCAAGCACATTCTCATTCAAAGTTGCAAGTTACTATGTAGGAACAAGTTTGTATAGGTATTTCAAAGATGCCCAGAACTGAGCGAAATGTTGTATGTCTCCAACTCCTAGAAATAACTTCATGCCCCATCTCACTTACTTCCAGCTAGTAAGGATCACATAATTCCTAACAAAGTTTTGACACAGATTCCCAATTCGGGCATTCAGAACATATAGCACGTTGCTGTGAGCAAGCACATTCTCATTCAAAGTTGCAAGTTACTATGTAGGAAAAGTTTGTATAGGTATTTCAAAGATGCCCAGAACTGAGCTAAACTTGGTATGTGTCCAACTCCTAGAAATAATTTCATGCCCCATTTCACTTACTTCCAGCTAGTAAGGATCACATAATTCCTAACAAAGTTTTGACACATATTCCCAATTCGGGCATTCAGAACATATAGCACGTTGCTGTAAGCAAGCACATTCTCATTCAAAGTTGCAAGTTACTATGTAGGAACAAGTTTGTATAGGTATTTCAAAGATGCCCAGAACTGTGCTAAACTTGGTATGTGTCCAACTCCTAGAAATCCCTTCATGCCCCAACTCCCTTACTTCCATCTAGTAAGCATCACATAATTTCTAACAAAGTTTTGACACAGATTCCCTATTCGGGCATTCAGAACATATAGCACGTTGCTGTAAGCAAGCACATTCTCATTCAAAGTTGCAAGTTACTATGTAGGAACAAGTTTGTATAGGTATTTCAAAGATGCCCAGAACTGTGCTAAACTTGCTATGTTTCCAACTCCTAGAAATCCCTTCATGCCCCAACTCCCTTACTTCCATCTAGTAAGCATCACATAATTTCTAACAAAGTTTTGACACAGATTCCCTATTCGGGCATTCAGAACATATAGCACGTTGCTGTAAGCAAGCACATTCTCATTCAAAGTTGCAAGTTACTATGTAGGAACAAGTTTGTATAGGTATTTCAAAGATGCCCAGAACTGAGCTAAACGTTGTATGTCTCCAACTCCTAGAAATACCTTGATACCCCAACTCCCTTACTTCCATCTAGTAGGGATCACATAATCTCTAACAAAGGTTTGACACAGATTCCCTATTCGGGCATTCAGAACATATAGCACGTTGCTGTAAGCAAGCACATTCTCATTCAAAGTTGCAAGTTACTATGTAGGAACAAGTTTGTATAGGTATTTCAAAGATGCCCAGAACTGAGCTAAACGTTGAGTGTCTCCAACTCCTAGAAATAACTTCATGCCCCATCTCACTTACTTCCAGCTAGTAAGGATCACATAATTCCTAACAAAGTTTTGACACAGATTTCCAATTCGGGCATTCAGAACATATAGCACGTTGCTGTAAGCAAGCACATTCTCATTCAAAGTTGCAAGTCACTATGTAGGAACAAGTTTGTATAGGTATTTCAAAGATGCCCAGAACTGTGCTAAACTTGGTATGTGTCCAACGCCTAGAAATACCTTCATGCCCCAACTCCATTACTTCCAGGTAGTAAGGATCACATAATTCCTAACAAATTTTGACACAGATCCCAATTCGGGCATTCAGAACATATAGCACGTTGCTGTAAGCAAGCACATTCTCATTCAAAGTTGCAAGATACTATGTAGGAACAAGTTTGTATAGGTATTTCAAAGATGCCCAGAACTGTGCTAAACTTGGTATGTGTCCAACTCCTAGAAATCCCTTCATGCCCCAACTCCCTTACTTCCATCTCGTAAGCATCACATAATTTCTAACAAAGGTTTGACACAGATTCCCTATTCGGGCATTCAGAACGTATAGCACGTTGCTGTAAGCAAGCACATTCTCATTCAAAGTTGCAAGTTACTATGTAGGAACAAGTTTGTATAGGTATTTCAAAGATGCCCAGAACTGAGCTAAACGTTGTATGTCTCCAACTCCTAGAAATAACTTCATGCCCCATCTCACTTACTTCCAGCTAGTAAGGATCACATAATTCCTAACAAAGATTTGACACAGATTCACAATTCGGGCATTCAGAACATATAGCACGTTGCTGTAAGCAAGCACATTCTCATTCAAAGTTGCAAGTTACTATGTAGGAACAAGTTTGTATAGGTATTTCAAAGATGCCCAGAACTGAGCGAAATGTTGTATGTCTCCAACTCCTAGAAATAACTTCATGCCCCATCTCACTTACTTCCAGCTAGTAAGGATCACATAATTCCTAACAAAGTTTTGACACAGATTCCCAATTCGGGCATTCAGAACATATAGCACGTTGCTGTGAGCAAGCACATTCTCATTCAAAGTTGCAAGTTACTATGTAGGAAAAGTTTGTATAGGTATTTCAAAGATGCCCAGAACTATGCTAAACTTGGTATGTGTCCAACTCCTAGAAATACCTTCATGCCCCAACTCCCTTACTTCCAGCTAGTAAGGATCACATAATTCCTAACAAATTTTGACACAGATTCCCAATTCGGGCATTCAGAACATATAGCACGTTGCTGTAAGCAAGCACATTCTCATTCAAAGTTGCAAGTTACTATGTAGGAACAAGTTTGTATAGGTATTTCAAAGATGCCCAGAACTGAGCTAAACGTTGTATGTCTCCAACTCCTAGAAATAACTTCATGCCCCATCTCACTTACTTCCAGCTAGTAAGGATCACATAATTCCTAACAAAGTTTTGACACAGATTCCCAATTCGGGCATTCAGAACATATAGCACGTTGCTGCAAGCAAGCACATTCTCATTCAAAGTTGCAAGTCACTATGTAGGAACAAGTTTGTATAGGTATTTCAAAGATGCCCAGAACTGTGCTAAACTTGGTATGTGTCCAATTCCTAGAAATACCTTCATGCCCCAACTCCCGTACTTCCATCTAGTAAGGATCACAAAATTTCTAACAAAGTTTTGACACAGATTCCCTATTCGGGCGTTCAGAACATATAGCACGTTGCTGTAAGCAAGCAGATTCTCATTCAAAGTTGCAAGTTACTATGTAGGAACAAGTTTGTATAGGTATTTCAAAGATGCCCAGAACTGAGCTAAACGTTGTATGTCTCCAACTCCTAGAAATAACTTCATGCCCCATCTCACTTACTTCCAGCTAGTAAGGATCACATAATTCCTAACAAAGTTTTGACACAGATTCACAATTGGGGCATTCAGAACATATAGCACGTTGCTGTAAGCAAGCACATTCTCATTCAAAGTTGCAAGTTACTATGTAGGAACAAGTTTATATAGGTATTTCAAAGATGCCCAGAACTGAGCGAAATGTTGTATGTCTCCAACTCCTAGAAATAACTTCATGCCCCATCTCACTTACTTCCAGCTAGTAAGGATCACATAATTCCTAACAAAGTTTTGACACAGATTGCCAATTCGGGCATTCAGAACATATAGCACGTTGCTGTGAGCAAGCACATTCTCATTCAAAATTGCAAGTTACTATGTAGGAAAATTTTGTATAGGTATTTCAAAGATGCCCAGAACTGAGCTAAACTTGGTATGTGTCCAACTCCTAGAAATAATTTCATGCCCCATTTCACTTACTTCCAGCTAGTAAGGATCACATAATTCCTAACAAAGATTTGACACAGATTCCCAATTCGGGCATTCAGAACATATAGCACGTTGCTGTAAGCAAGCACATTCTCATTCAAAGTTGCAAGTTACTATGTAGGAACAAGTTTGTATAGGTATTTCAAAGATGCCCAGAACTGTGCTAAACTTGGTATGTGTCCAACTCCTAGAAATCCCTTCATGCCCCAACTCCCTTACTTCCATCTAGTAAGCATCACATAATTTCTAACAAAGTTTTGACACAGATTCCCTATTCGGGCATTCAGAACATATAGCACGTTGCTGTAAGCAAGCACATTCTCATTCAAAGTTGCAAGTTACTATGTAGGAACAAGTTTGTATAGGTATTTCAAAGATGCCCAGAACTGAGCTAAACGTTGTATGTCTCCAACTCCTAGAAATAACTTCATGCCCCATCTCCCTTACTTCCAGCTAGTAAGGATCACATAATTCCTATCAAAGTTTTGACACAGATTCCCAATTCGGGCATTCAGAACATATAGCACGTTGCTGTAAACAAGCACATTCTCATTCAAAGTTGCAAGTTACTATGTAGGAACAGGTTTGTATAGGTATTTCAAAGATGCCCAGAACTGTGCTAAACTTGGTATGTGTCCAACTCCTAGAAATACCTTCATGCCCCAACTCCCTTACTTCCAGCTAGTAAGGATCACATAATTCCTAACAAATTTTGACACAGATTCCCAATTCGGGCATTCAGAACATATAGCACGTTGCTGTAAGCAAGCACATTCTCATTCAAAGTTGCAAGTTACTATGTAGGAACAAGTTTGTATAGGTATTTCAAAGATGCCCAGAACTGAGCTAAACGTTGTATGTCTCCAACTCCTAGAAATAACTTCATGCCCCATCTCACTTACTTCCAGCTAGTAAGGATCACATAATTCCTAACAAAGTTTTGACACAGATTCCCAATTCGGGCATTCAGAACATATAGCACGTTGCTGCAAGCAAGCACATTCTCATTCAAAGTTGCAAGTCACTATGTAGGAACAAGTTTGTATAGGTATTTCAAAGATGCCCAGAACTGTGCTAAACTTGGTATGTGTCCAATTCCTAGAAATACCTTCATGCCCCAACTCCCGTACTTCCATCTAGTAAGGATCACAAAATTTCTAACAAAGTTTTGACACAGATTCCCTATTCGGGCGTTCAGAACATATAGCACGTTGCTGTAAGCAAGCAGATTCTCATTCAAAGTTGCAAGTTACTATGTAGGAACAAGTTTGTATAGGTATTTCAAAGATGCCCAGAACTGAGCTAAACGTTGTATGTGTCCAACTCCTAGAAATCCCTTCATGCCCCAACTCCCTTACTTCCATCTAGTAAGCATCACATAATTTCTAACAAAGTTTTGACACAGATTCCCTATTCGGGCATTCAGAACATATAGCACGTTGCTGTAAGCAAGCACATTCTCATTCAAAGTTGCAAGTTACTATGTAGGAACAAGTTTGTATAGGTATTTCAAAGATGCCCAGAACTGAGCTAAACGTTGTATGTCTCCAACTCCTAGAAATACCTTGATGCCCCAACTCCCTTACTTCCATCTATTAGGGATCACATAATCTCTAACAAAGGTTTGACACAGATTCCCTATTCGGGCATTCAGAACATATAGCACGTTGCTGTAAGCAAGCACATTCTCATTCAAAGTTGCAAGTTACTATGTAAGAACAAGATTGTATAGGTATTTCAAAGATGCCCAGAACTGAGCTAAACGTTGTATGTCTCCAACTCCTAGAAATACCTTCATGCCCCAACTCCCTCACTTCCAGTTAGTAAGGATCACATAATTCCTAACAAAGTTTTGACACAGATTCCCTTTTCGGGCATTCAGAGCATATAGCACGTTGCTGTAAGCAAGCACATTCTCATTCAAAGTTGCAAGTTACTATGTAGGAACAAGTTTGTATAGGTATTTCTAAGATGCCCAGAACTGTGCTAAACTTGGTTTGTGTCCAACTCCTAGAAATACCTTCATTCCCCAACTCCCTTACTTCCAGTTAGTAAGGATCACATAATTCCTAACAAATTTTGACACAGATTCCCAATTCGGGCATTCAGAATATATAGCACGTTGCTGAAAGCAAGCACATTCTCATTCAAAGTTGCAAGTTAATATGTAGGAACAAGTTTGTATAGGTATTTGAAAGATGCCCAGAACTGAGCTAAACTTGGTATGTGTCCAACTCCTAGAAATAACTTCATGCCCCATCTCCCTTACTTCCAGCTAGTAAGGATCACATAATTCCTAACAAAGTTTTGACACAGATTCCCAATTCGGGCATTCAGAACATATAGCACGTTGCTGTAAGCAAGCACATTTTCATTCAAAGTTGCAACTTACTATGTAGGAACAAGTTTGTATAGGTATTTCAAAGATGCCCATAACTGAGCTAAACTTGGTATGTGTCCAACTCCTAGAAATATCTTCATGCCCCATCTCCCTTACTTCCAGCTAGTAAGGATCACATAATTCCTAACAAAGTTTTGACACAGATTCCCAATTCGGGCATTCAGAACATATAGCACGTTGCTGTAAGCAAGCAGACTCTCATTCAAAGATGCAAGTTACTATGTAGGAACAAGTTTGTATAGGTATTTCAAAGATGCCCAGAACTGAGCTAAACTTGGTATGTGTCCAACTCCTAGAAATAATTTCATGCCCCATCTCACTTACTTCCAGCTAGTAAGGATCACATAATTCTTAACAAAGTTTTGACACAGATTCCCAATTCGGGCATTCAGAACATATAGCACGTTGCTGCAAGCAAGCACATTCTCATTCAAAGTTGCAAGTTACTATGTAGGAACAAGTTTGTATAGGTATTTCAAAGATGCCCAGATCTGAGCTAAACGTTGTATGTCTCCAACTCCTAGAAATAACTTCATGCCCCATCTCACTTACTTCCAGCTAGTAAGGATCACATAATTCCTAACAAAGTTTTGACACAGATTCCCAATTCGGGAATTCAGAACATATAGCACGTTGCTGTAAGCAAGCACATTCTCATTCAAAGTTGCAAGTTACTTTGTAGGAACAGGTTTGTATAGGTATTTCAAAGATGCCCAGAACTGTGCTAAACTTGGTATGTGTCCAACTCCTAGAAATACCTTCATGCCCCAACTCCCTTACTTCCAGCTAGTAAGGATCACATAATTCCTAACAAATTTGACACAGATTCCCAATTCGGGCATTCAGAACATATAGCACGTTGCTGTAAGCAAGCACATTCTCATTCAAGTTGCAAGTTACTATGTAGGAACAAGTTTGTATAGGTATTTCAAAGATGCCCAGAACTGAGCTAAACGTGGTATGTCTCCAACTCCTAGAAATAACTTCATGCCCCATCTCACTTACTTCCAGCTAGTAAGGATCACATAATTCCTAACAAAGTTTTGACACAGATTCCCAATTCGAGCATTCAGAACATATAGCACGTTGCTGTAAGCAAGCACATTCTCATTCAAAGTTGCAAGTTACTATGTAGGAACAAGTTTGTATAGGTATTTCAATGATGCCCAGAACTGTGCTAAACTTGGTATGTGTCCAACTCCTAGAAATACCTTCATGCCCCAACTCCCTTACTTCCAGCTAGTAAGGATCACATAATTTCTAACAAAGTTTTGACACAGATTCCCTATTCGGGCATTCAGAACATATAGCACGTTGCTGTAAGCAAGCACATTCTCATTGAAAGTTGCAAGTTACTATGTAGGAACATGTTTGTATAGGTATTTCAAAGATGCCCAGAACTGAGCTAAACGTTGTATGTCTCCAACTCCTAGAAATAACTTCATGCCCCATCTCCCTTACTTCCAGCTAGTAAGGATCACATAATTCCTAACAAAGTTTTGACACAGATTCCCAATTCGGGCATTCAGAACATATAGCACGTTGCTGTAAGCAAGCACATTCTCATTCAAAGTTGCAAGTTACTATGTAGGAACAAGTTTGTAAAGGTATTTCAAAGATGCCCAGAACTGAGCTAAACGTTGTATGTCTCCAACTCCTAGAAATAACTTCATGCCCCATCTCACTTACTTCCAGCTAGTAAGGATCACATAATTCCTAACAAAGTTTTGACACAGATTCACAATTCGGGCATTCAGAACATATAGCACGTTGCTGTAAGCAAGCACATTCTCATTCAAAGTTGCAAGTTACTATGTAGGAACAAGTTTGTATAGGTATTTCAAAGATGCCCAGAACTGAGCGAAATGTTGTATGTCTCCAACTCCTAGAAATAACTTCATGCCCCATCTCACTTACTTCCAGCTAGTAAGGATCACATAATTCCTAACAAAGTTTTGACACAGATTCCCAATTCGGGCATTCAGAACATATAGCACGTTGCTGTGAGCAAGCACATTCTCATTCAAAGTTGCAAGTTACTATGTAGGAAAAGTTTGTATAGGTATTTCAAAGATGCCCAGAACTGAGCTAAACTTGGTATGTGTCCAACTCCTAGAAATAATTTCATGCCCCATTTCACTTACTTCCAGCTAGTAAGGATCACATAATTCCTAACAAAGTTTTGACACATATTCCCAATTCGGGCATTCAGAACATATAGCACGTTGCTGTAAGCAAGCACATTCTCATTCAAAGTTGCAAGTTACTATGTAGGAACAAGTTTGTATAGGTATTTCAAAGATGCCCAGAACTGTGCTAAACTTGGTATGTGTCCAACTCCTAGAAATCCCTTCATGCCCCAACTCCCTTACTTCCATCTAGTAAGCATCACATAATTTCTAACAAAGTTTTGACACAGATTCCCTATTCGGGCATTCAGAACATATAGCACGTTGCTGTAAGCAAGCACATTCTCATTCAAAGTTGCAAGTTACTATGTAGGAACAAGTTTGTATAGGTATTTCAAAGATGCCCAGAACTGTGCTAAACTTGCTATGTTTCCAACTCCTAGAAATCCCTTCATGCCCCAACTCCCTTACTTCCATCTAGTAAGCATCACATAATTTCTAACAAAGTTTTGACACAGATTCCCTATTCGGGCATTCAGAACATATAGCACGTTGCTGTAAGCAAGCACATTCTCATTCAAAGTTGCAAGTTACTATGTAGGAACAAGTTTGTATAGGTATTTCAAAGATGCCCAGAACTGAGCTAAACGTTGTATGTCTCCAACTCCTAGAAATACCTTGATACCCCAACTCCCTTACTTCCATCTAGTAGGGATCACATAATCTCTAACAAAGGTTTGACACAGATTCCCTATTCGGGCATTCAGAACATATAGCACGTTGCTGTAAGCAAGCACATTCTCATTCAAAGTTGCAAGTTACTATGTAGGAACAAGTTTGTATAGGTATTTCAAAGATGCCCAGAACTGAGCTAAACGTTGAGTGTCTCCAACTCCTAGAAATAACTTCATGCCCCATCTCACTTACTTCCAGCTAGTAAGGATCACATAATTCCTAACAAAGTTTTGACACAGATTTCCAATTCGGGCATTCAGAACATATAGCACGTTGCTGTAAGCAAGCACATTCTCATTCAAAGTTGCAAGTCACTATGTAGGAACAAGTTTGTATAGGTATTTCAAAGATGCCCAGAACTGTGCTAAACTTGGTATGTGTCCAACGCCTAGAAATACCTTCATGCCCCAACTCCATTACTTCCAGGTAGTAAGGATCACATAATTCCTAACAAATTTTGACACAGATCCCAATTCGGGCATTCAGAACATATAGCACGTTGCTGTGAGCAAGCACATTCTCATTCAAAGTTGCAAGTTACTATGTAGGAAAAGTTTGTATAGGTATTTCAAAGATGCCCAGAACTATGCTAAACTTGGTATGTGTCCAACTCCTAGAAATACCTTCATGCCCCAACTCCCTTACTTCCAGCTAGTAAGGATCACATAATTCCTAACAAATTTTGACACAGATTCCCAATTCGGGCATTCAGAACATATAGCACGTTGCTGTAAGCAAGCACATTCTCATTCAAAGTTGCAAGTTACTATGTAGGAACAAGTTTGTATAGGTATTTCAAAGATGCCCAGAACTGAGCTAAACGTTGTATGTCTCCAACTCCTAGAAATAACTTCATGCCCCATCTCACTTACTTCCAGCTAGTAAGGATCACATAATTCCTAACAAAGTTTTGACACAGATTCCCAATTCGGGCATTCAGAACATATAGCACGTTGCTGCAAGCAAGCACATTCTCATTCAAAGTTGCAAGTCACTATGTAGGAACAAGTTTGTATAGGTATTTCAAAGATGCCCAGAACTGTGCTAAACTTGGTATGTGTCCAATTCCTAGAAATACCTTCATGCCCCAACTCCCGTACTTCCATCTAGTAAGGATCACAAAATTTCTAACAAAGTTTTGACACAGATTCCCTATTCGGGCGTTCAGAACATATAGCACGTTGCTGTAAGCAAGCAGATTCTCATTCAAAGTTGCAAGTTACTATGTAGGAACAAGTTTGTATAGGTATTTCAAAGATGCCCAGAACTGAGCTAAACGTTGTATGTCTCCAACTCCTAGAAATAACTTCATGCCCCATCTCACTTACTTCCAGCTAGTAAGGATCACATAATTCCTAACAAAGTTTTGACACAGATTCACAATTGGGGCATTCAGAACATATAGCACGTTGCTGTAAGCAAGCACATTCTCATTCAAAGTTGCAAGTTACTATGTAGGAACAAGTTTATATAGGTATTTCAAAGATGCCCAGAACTGAGCGAAATGTTGTATGTCTCCAACTCCTAGAAATAACTTCATGCCCCATCTCACTTACTTCCAGCTAGTAAGGATCACATAATTCCTAACAAAGTTTTGACACAGATTGCCAATTCGGGCATTCAGAACATATAGCACGTTGCTGTGAGCAAGCACATTCTCATTCAAAATTGCAAGTTACTATGTAGGAAAATTTTGTATAGGTATTTCAAAGATGCCCAGAACTGAGCTAAACTTGGTATGTGTCCAACTCCTAGAAATAATTTCATGCCCCATTTCACTTACTTCCAGCTAGTAAGGATCACATAATTCCTAACAAAGATTTGACACAGATTCCCAATTCGGGCATTCAGAACATATAGCACGTTGCTGTAAGCAAGCACATTCTCATTCAAAGTTGCAAGATACTATGTAGGAACAAGTTTGTATAGGTATTTCAAAGATGCCCAGAACTGTGCTAAACTTGGTATGTGTCCAACTCCTAGAAATCCCTTCATGCCCCAACTCCCTTACTTCCATCTAGTAAGCATCACATAATTTCTAACAAAGTTTTGACACAGATTCCCTATTCGGGCATTCAGAACATATAGCACGTTGCTGTAAGCAAGCACATTCTCATTCAAAGTTGCAAGTTACTATGTAGGAACAAGTTTGTATAGGTATTTCAAAGATGCCCAGAACTGAGCTAAACGTTGTATGTCTCCAACTCCTAGAAATAACTTCATGCCCCATCTCCCTTACTTCCAGCTAGTAAGGATCACATAATTCCTATCAAAGTTTTGACACAGATTCCCAATTCGGGCATTCAGAACATATAGCACGTTGCTGTAAACAAGCACATTCTCATTCAAAGTTGCAAGTTACTATGTAGGAACAGGTTTGTATAGGTATTTCAAAGATGCCCAGAACTGTGCTAAACTTGGTATGTGTCCAACTCCTAGAAATACCTTCATGCCCCAACTCCCTTACTTCCAGCTAGTAAGGATCACATAATTCCTAACAAATTTTGACACAGATTCCCAATTCGGGCATTCAGAACATATAGCACGTTGCTGTAAGCAAGCACATTCTCATTCAAAGTTGCAAGTTACTATGTAGGAACAAGTTTGTATAGGTATTTCAAAGATGCCCAGAACTGAGCTAAACGTTGTATGTCTCCAACTCCTAGAAATAACTTCATGCCCCATCTCACTTACTTCCAGCTAGTAAGGATCACATAATTCCTAACAAAGTTTTGACACAGATTCCCAATTCGGGCATTCAGAACATATAGCACGTTGCTGCAAGCAAGCACATTCTCATTCAAAGTTGCAAGTCACTATGTAGGAACAAGTTTGTATAGGTATTTCAAAGATGCCCAGAACTGTGCTAAACTTGGTATGTGTCCAATTCCTAGAAATACCTTCATGCCCCAACTCCCGTACTTCCATCTAGTAAGGATCACAAAATTTCTAACAAAGTTTTGACACAGATTCCCTATTCGGGCGTTCAGAACATATAGCACGTTGCTGTAAGCAAGCAGATTCTCATTCAAAGTTGCAAGTTACTATGTAGGAACAAGTTTGTATAGGTATTTCAAAGATGCCCAGAACTGAGCTAAACGTTGTATGTGTCCAACTCCTAGAAATCCCTTCATGCCCCAACTCCCTTACTTCCATCTAGTAAGCATCACATAATTTCTAACAAAGTTTTGACACAGATTCCCTATTCGGGCATTCAGAACATATAGCACGTTGCTGTAAGCAAGCACATTCTCATTCAAAGTTGCAAGTTACTATGTAGGAACAAGTTTGTATAGGTATTTCAAAGATGCCCAGAACTGAGCTAAACGTTGTATGTCTCCAACTCCTAGAAATACCTTGATGCCCCAACTCCCTTACTTCCATCTATTAGGGATCACATAATCTCTAACAAAGGTTTGACACAGATTCCCTATTCGGGCATTCAGAACATATAGCACGTTGCTGTAAGCAAGCACATTCTCATTCAAAGTTGCAAGTTACTATGTAGGAACAAGTTTGTATAGGTATTTCAAAGATGCCCAGAACTGAGCTAAACGTTGTATGTCTCCAACTCCTAGAAATAACTTCATGCCCCATCTCACTTACTTCCAGCTAGTAAGGATCACATAATTCCTAACAAAGTTTTGACACAGATTTCCAATTCGGGCATTCAGAACATATAGTACGTTGCTGTAAGCAAGCACATTCTCATTCAAAGTTGCAAGTCACTATGTAGGAACAAGTTTGTATAGGTATTTCAAAGATGCCCAGAACTGAGCTAAACGTTGTATGTCTCCAACTCCTAGAAATAACTTCATGCCCCATCTCCCTTACTTCCAGCTAGTAAGGATCACATAATTCCTAACAAAGTTTTGACACAGATTCCCAATTCGGGCATTCAGAACATATAGCACGTTGCTGTAAGCAAGCACATTCTCATTCAAAGTTGCAAGTTACTATGTAAGAACAAGATTGTATAGGTATTTCAAAGATGCCCAGAACTGAGCTAAACGTTGTATGTCTCCAACTCCTAGAAATACCTTCATGCCCCAACTCCCTCACTTCCAGTTAGTAAGGATCACATAATTCCTAACAAAGTTTTGACACAGATTCCCTTTTCGGGCATTCAGAGCATATAGCACGTTGCTGTAAGCAAGCACATTCTCATTCAAAGTTGCAAGTTACTATGTAGGAACAAGTTTGTATAGGTATTTCTAAGATGCCCAGAACTGTGCTAAACTTGGTTTGTGTCCAACTCCTAGAAATACCTTCATTCCCCAACTCCCTTACTTCCAGTTAGTAAGGATCACATAATTCCTAACAAATTTTGACACAGATTCCCAATTCGGGCATTCAGAATATATAGCACGTTGCTGAAAGCAAGCACATTCTCATTCAAAGTTGCAAGTTAATATGTAGGAACAAGTTTGTATAGGTATTTGAAAGATGCCCAGAACTGAGCTAAACTTGGTATGTGTCCAACTCCTAGAAATAACTTCATGCCCCATCTCCCTTACTTCCAGCTAGTAAGGATCACATAATTCCTAACAAAGTTTTGACACAGATTCCCAATTCGGGCATGCAGAACATATAGCACGTTGCTGTAAGCAAGCAGATTCTCATTCAAAGATGCAAGTTACTATGTAGGAACAAGTTTGTATAGGTATTTCAAAGATGCCCAGAACTGAGCTAAACTTGGTTTGTGTCCAACTCCTAGAAATAACTTCATGCCCCATCTCCCTTACTTCCAGCTAGTAAGGATCACATAATTCCTAACAAAGTTTTGACACAGATTCCCAATTCGGGCATTCAGAACATATAGCACGTTGCTGCAAGCAAGCACATTCTCATTCAAAGTTGCAAGTTACTATGTAGGAACAAGTTTGTATAGGTATTTCAAAGATGCCCAGAACTGAGCTAAACTTGGTATGTGTCCAACTCCTAGAAATAATTTCATGCCCCATCTCACTTACTTCCAGCTAGTAAGGATCACATAATTCTTAACAAAGTTTTGACACAGATTCCCAATTCGGGCATTCAGAACATATAGCACGTTGCTGCAAGCAAGCACATTCTCATTCAAAGTTGCAAGTTACTATGTAGGAACAAGTTTGTATAGGTATTTCAAAGATGCCCAGATCTGAGCTAAACGTTGTATGTCTCCAACTCCTAGAAATAACTTCATGCCCCATCTCACTTACTTCCAGCTAGTAAGGATCACATAATTCCTAACAAAGTTTTGACACAGATTCCCAATTCGGGAATTCAGAACATATAGCACGTTGCTGTAAGCAAGCACATTCTCATTCAAAGTTGCAAGTTACTTTGTAGGAACAGGTTTGTATAGGTATTTCAAAGATGCCCAGAACTGTGCTAAACTTGGTATGTGTCCAACTCCTAGAAATACCTTCATGCCCCAACTCCCTTACTTCCAGCTACTAAGGATCACATAATTCCTAACAAATTTGACACAGATTCCCAATTCGGGCATTCAGAACATATAGCACGTTGCTGTAAGCAAGCACATTCTCATTCAAGTTGCAAGTTACTATGTAGGAACAAGTTTGTATAGGTATTTCAAAGATGCCCAGAACTGAGCTAAACGTGGTATGTCTCCAACTCCTAGAAATAACTTCATGCCCCATCTCACTTACTTCCAGCTAGTAAGGATCACATAATTCCTAACAAAGTTTTGACACAGATTCCCAATTCGAGCATTCAGAACATATAGCACGTTGCTGTAAGCAAGCACATTCTCATTCAAAGTTGCAAGTTACTATGTAGGAACAAGTTTGTATAGGTATTTCAATGATGCCCAGAACTGTGCTAAACTTGGTATGTGTCCAACTCCTAGAAATACCTTCATGCCCCAACTCCCTTACTTCCAGCTAGTAAGGATCACATAATTTCTAACAAAGTTTTGACACAGATTCCCTATTCGGGCATTCAGAACATATAGCACGTTGCTGTAAGCAAGCACATTCTCATTGAAAGTTGCAAGTTACTATGTAGGAACATGTTTGTATAGGTATTTCAAAGATGCCCAGAACTGAGCTAAACGTTGTATGTCTCCAACTCCTAGAAATAACTTCATGCCCCATCTCCCTTACTTCCAGCTAGTAAGGATCACATAATTCCTAACAAAGTTTTGACACAGATTCCCAATTCGGGCATTCAGAACATATAGCACGTTGCTGTAAGCAAGCACATTCTCATTCAAA
The DNA here is from genome assembly GCF_020826845.1 of Diceros bicornis minor. Lineage (NCBI taxonomy): Eukaryota > Metazoa > Chordata > Mammalia > Perissodactyla > Rhinocerotidae > Diceros > Diceros bicornis. The sequence goes on along the minus strand of NC_080763.1, from coordinate 1,060,916 downwards.
GTTGCAAGTTACTATGTAGGAACAAGTTTGTATAGGTATTTCAAAGATGCCCAGAACTGAGCTAAACGTTGTATGTCTCCAACTCCTAGAAATAACTTCATGCCCCATCTCACTTACTTCCAGCTAGTAAGGATCACATAATTCCTAACAAAGTTTTGACACAGATTCCCAATTCGGGCATTCAGAACATATAGCACGTTGCTGTAAGCAAGCACATTCTCATTCAAAGTTGCAAGTTACTATGTAGGAACAAGTTTGTATAGGTATTTCAAAGATGCCCAGAACTGTGCTAAACTTGGTATGTCTCCAACTCCTAGAAATACCTTCATGCCCCAACTCCCTTACTTCCATCTAGTAAGGATCACGTAATTTCTAACAAAGTTGTGACACAGATTCCCAATTCGGGCATTCAGAACATATAGCACGTTGCTGTAAGCAATCACATTCTCATTCAAAGTTGCAAGTTACTATGTAGGAACAAGTTTATATAGGTATTTCAAAGATGCCCAGAACTGAGCTAAACGTTGTATGTCTCCAACTCCTAGAAATAACTTCATGCCCCATCTCCCTTACTTCCAGCTAGTAAGGATCACATAATTCCTAACAAAATTTTGACACAGATTCCCAATTCGGGCATTCAGAACATATAGCACGTTGCTGTAAGCAAGCACATTCTCATTCAAAGGTGCAAGTTACTATGTAGGAACAAGTTTGTATAGGCATTTCAAAGATGCCCAGAACTGTGCTAAACCTGGTATGTCTCCAACTCCTAGAAATACCTTCATGCCCCAACTCCCTTACTTCCATCGAGTAAGGATCACAAAATTTCTAACTAAGATTTGACACAGATTCCCTATTCGGGCATTCAGAACATATAGCACGTTGCTGTAAGCAAGCACATTCTCATTCAAAGTTGCAAGTTACTATGTAGGTACAAGTTTGTATAGGTATTTCAAAGATGCCCAGAACTGAGCTAAACGTTGTATGTCTCCAACTCCTAGAAATAACTTCATGCCCCATCTCACTTACTTCCAGCTAGTAAGGATCACATAATTCCTAACAAAGTTTTGACACAGATTCCCAATTCGGGCATTCAGAACATATAGCACGTTGCTGTAAGCAAGCACATTTTCATTCAAAGTTGCAAGTTACTATGTAGGAACAAGTTTGTATATGTATTTCAAAGATGCCCATAACTGAGCTAAACTTGGTATGTGTCCAACTCCTAGAAATAACTTCATGCCCCATCTCCCTTACTTCCAGCTAGTAAGGATCACATAATTCCTAACAAAGTTTTGACACAGATTCCCAATTCGGGCATTCAGAACATATAGCACGTTGCTGTAAGCAAGCACATTCTCATTCAAAGTTGCAAGTTACTATGTAGGAACAAGTTTGTATAGGTATTTCAAAGATGCCCATATCTGAGCTAAACGTTGTATGTCTCCAACTCCTAGAAATAACTTCATGCCACATCTCACTTACTTCCAGCTAGTAAGGATCACATAATTCCTAACAAAGTTTTGACACAGATTCCCAATTCGGGCATTCAGAACATATAGCACGTTGCTGTAAGCAAGCACATTCTCATTCAAAGTTGCAAGTTACTTTGTAGGAACAGGTTTGTATAGGTATTTCAAAGATGCCCAGAACTGTGCTAAACTTGGTATGTGTCCAACTCCTAGAAATACCTTCATGCCCCAACTCCCTTACTTCCATCTAGTAAGGATCACATAATTCCTAACAAATTTTGACACAGATTCCCAATTCGGGCATTCAGAACATATAGCACGTTGCTGTAAGCAAGCACATTCTCATTCAAAGTTGCAAGTTACTATGTAGGAACAAGTTTGTATAGGTATTTCAAAGATGCCCAGAACTGAGCTAAACGTGGTATGTCTCCAACTCCTAGAAATAACTTCATGCCCCATCTCACTTACTTCCAGCTAGTAAGGATCACATAATTCCTAACAAAGTTTTGACACAGATTCCCAATTCGGGCATTCAGAACATATAGCACGTTGCTGTAAGCAAGCACATTCTCATTCAAAGTTGCAAGTTACTATGTAGGAACAAGTTTGTATAGGTATTTCAATGATGCCCAGAACTGTGCTAAACTTGGTATGTGTCCAACTCCTAGAAATACCTTCATGCCCCAACTCCCTTACTTCCAGCTAGTAAGGATCACATAATTTCTAACGAAGTTTTGACACAGATTCCCTATTCGGGCATTCAGAACATATAGCACGTTGCTGTAAGCAAGCACATTCTCATTCAAAGTTGCAAGTTACTATGTAGGAACAAGTTTGTATAGGTATTTCAAAGATGCCCAGAACTGAGCTAAACGTTGTATGTCTCCAATTCCTAGAAATAACTTCATGCCCCATCTCACTTACTTCCAGCTAGTAAGGATCACATAATTCCTAGCAAAGTTTTGACACAGATTCCCAATTCGGGAATTCAGAATATATAGCACGTTGCTGTAAGCAAGCACATTCTCATTCAAAGTTGCAAGTTACTATGTAGGAACAAATTTGTATAGGTATTTCAAAGATGCCCAGAACTGTGCTAAACTTGGTATGTGTCCAACTCCTAGAAATACCTTCATGCCCCAACTCCCTTACTTCCAGCTAGTAAGGATCACATAATTCTTAACAAATTTTGACACAGATTCCCAATTCGGGCATTCAGAACATATAGCACGTTGCTGTAAGCAGGCACATTCTCATTCAAAGATGCAAGTTACTATGTAGGAACAAGTTTGTATAGGTATTTCAAAGATGCCCAGAACTGAGCTAAACGTTGTATGTCTCCAACTCCTAGAAATAACTTCATGCCCCATCTCCCTTACTTCCAGCTAGTAAGGATCACATAATTCCTAACAAAGTTTTGACACAGATTCCCAATTCGGGCATTCAGAACATATAGCACGTTGCTGTAAGCAAGCACATTCTCATTCAAAGGTGCAAGTTACTATGTAGGAACAAGTTTGCTTAGGTATTTCAAAGATGCCCAGAACTGTGCTAAACTTGGTATGTCTCCAACTCCTAGAAATACGTTCATGCCCCAACTCCCTTACTTCCATCGAGTAAGGATCACATAATTTCTAACAAAGATTTGACACAGATTCCCTATTCGAGCATTCAGAACATATAGCACGTTGCTGTAAGCAAGCACATTCTCATTCAAAGTTGCAAGTTACTATGTAGGTACAAGTTTGTATAGGTATTTCAAAGATGCCCAGAACTGAGCTAAACGTTGTATGTCTCCAACTCCTAGAAATAACTTCATGCCCCTTCTCACTTACTTCCAGGTAGTAAGGATCACATAATTCCTAACAAAGCTTTGACACAGATTCCCAATTCGGGCATTCAGAACATATAGCACGTTGCTGTAAGCAAGCACATTCTCCTTCAATGTTGCAAGTTACTATGTAGGAACAAGTTTGTATAGGTATTTCAAAGATGCCCAGAACTGAGCTAAAATTGGTATGTGTCCAACTCCTAGAAATAACTTCATGCCCCATCTCCCTTACTTCCAGCTAGTAAGGATCACATAATTCCTAACAAAGTTTTGACACAGATTCCCAATTCGGGCATTCAGAACATATAGCACGTTGCTGTAAGCAAGCACATTTTCATTCAAAGTTGCAAGTTACTATGTAGGAACAAGTTTGTATATGTATTTCAAAGATGCCCATAACTGAGCTAAACTTGGTATGTGTCCAACTCCTAGAAATAACTTCATGCCCCATCTCCCTTACTTCCAGCTAGTAAGGATCACATAATTCCTAACAAAGTTTTGACACAGATTCCCAATTCGGGCATTCAGAACATATAGCACGTTGCTGTAAGCAAGCAGATTCTCATTCAAAGATGCAAGTTACTATGTAGGAATAAGTTTGTATAGGTATTTCAAAGATGCCCAGAACTGAGCTAAACTTGGTATGTGTCCAACTCCAAGAAATAATTTCATGCCCCATCTCACTTACTTCCAGCTAGTAAGGATCACATAATTCCTAACAAAGTTTTGACACAGATTCCCAATTCGGGCATTCAGAACATATAGCACGTTGCTGCAAGCAAGCACATTCTCATTCAAAGTTGCAAGTTACTATGTAGGAACAAGTTTGTATAGGTATTTCAAAGATGACCAGAACTGAGCTAAACGTGGTATGTCTCCAACTCCTAGAAATAACTTCATGCCCCATCTCACTTACTTCCAGCTAGTAAGGATCACATAATTCCTAACAAAGTTTTGACACAGATTCCCAATTCGGGAATTCAGAACATATAGCACGTTGCTGTAAGCAAGCACATTCTCATTCAAAGTTGCAAGTAACTATGTAGGAACAAGTTTGTAAAGGTATTTCAAAGATGCCCAGAACTGTGCTACACTTGGTATGTGTCCAACTCCTAGAAATATCTTCATGCCCCAACTCCCTTACTTCCAGCTAGTAAGGATCACATAATTCCTAACAAATATTGACACAGATTCCCAATTCGGGCATTCAGAACATATAGCACGTTGCTGTAAGCAAGCACATTCTCATTCAAAGTTGCAAGTTACTATGTAGGAACAAGTTTGTATAGGTATTTCAAAGATGCCCAGAACTGTGCCAAACTTGGTGTGTGTCCAACTCCTAGAAATGCCTTCATGCCCCAACTTCCTTACTTCCAGGTCGTAAGGATCACATAATTCATAACAAATTTTGACACAGATTCCCAATACGGGCATTCAGAACATATAGCACGTTGCTGTAAGCAAGCACATTCTCATTCAAAGTTGCAAGTTACTATGTAGGAACAAGTTTGTATAGGTATTTCAAAGATGCCCAGAACTGACCTAAACGTTGTATGTCTCCAACTCCTAGAAATAACTTCATGCCCCATCTCACTTACTTCCAGCTAGTAAGGATCACATAATTCCTAACAAAGCTTTGACACAGATTCCCAATTCGGGCATTCAGAACATATAGCACGTTGCTGTAAGCAAGCACATTCTCCTTCAATGTTGCAAGTTACTATGTAGGAACAAGTTTGTATAGGTATTTCAAAGATGCCCAGAACTGAGCTAAACTTGGTATGTGTCCAACTCCTAGAAATAACTTCATGCCCCATCTCCCTTACTTCCAGCTAGTAAGGATCACATAATTCCTAACAAAGTTTTGACACAGATTCCCAATTCGGGCATTCAGAACATATAGCACGTTGCTGTAAGCAAGCACATTTTCATTCAAAGTTGCAAGTTACTATGTAGGAACAAGTTTGTATATGTATTTCAAAGATGCCCATAACTGAGCTAAACTTGGTATGTGTCCAACTCCTAGAAATAACTTCATGCCCCATCTCCCTTACTTCCAGCTAGTAAGGATCACATAATTCCTAACAAAGTTTTGACACAGATTCCCAATTCGGGCATTCAGAACATATAGCACGTTGCTGTAAGCAAGCAGATTCTCATTCAAAGATGCAAGTTACTATGTAGGAATAAGTTTGTATAGGTATTTCAAAGATGCCCAGAACTGAGCTAAACTTGGTATGTGTCCAACTCCTAGAAATAATTTCATGCCCCATCTCACTTACTTCCAGCTAGTAAGGATCACATAATTCCTAACAAAGTTTTGACACAGATTCCCAATTCGGGCATTCAGAACATATAGCACGTTGCTGCAAGCAAGCACATTCTCATTCAAAGTTGCAAGTTACTATGTAGGAACAAGTTTGTATAGGTATTTCAAAGATGACCAGAACTGAGCTAAATGTTGTATGTCTCCAACTCCTAGAAATAACTTCATGCCCCATCTCCCTTACTTCCAGCTAGTAAGGATCACATAATTCCTAACAAAGTTTTGACACAGATTCCCAATTCGGGCATTCAGAACATATAGCACGTTGCTGTAAGCAAGCACATTCTCATTCAAAGATACAAGTTACTATGTAGGAACAAGTTTGTATAGGTATTTCAAAGATGCCCAGAACTGAGCTAAACTTGGTATGTGTCCAACTCCCAGAAATAACTTCATGCCCCATCTCCCTTACTTCCAGCTAGTAAGGATCACATAATTCCTAACAAAGTTTTGACACAGATTCCCAATTCGCGCATTCAGAACATATAGCACGTTGCTGTAAGCAAGCACATTCTCATTCAAAGTTTCAAGTTACTATGTAGGAACAAGTTTGTATAGGTATTTCAAAGATGCCCAGAACTGAGCTAAACTTGGTATGTGTCCAACTCCTAGAAATAACTTCATGCCCCATCTCCCTTACTTCCAGCTAGTAAGGATCACATAATTCCTAACAAAGTTTTGACACAGATTCCCAATTCGGGCATTCAGAACATATAGCACGTTTCTGTAAGCAAGCACATTCTCATTCAAAGTTGCAAGTTACTATGTAGGAACAAGTTTGTATAGGTATTTTAAAGATGCCCAGAACTGAGCTAAACTTGGTATGTGTCCAACTCCTAGAAATATCTTCATGCCCCAACTCCCTTACTTCCAGCTAGTAAGGATCACATAATTCCTAACAAATATTGACACAGATTCCCAATTCGGGCATTCAGAACATATAGCACGTTGCTGTAAGCAAGCACATTCTCATTCAAAGTTGCAAGTTACTATGTAGGAACAAGTTTGTATAGGTATTTCAAAGATGCCCAGAACTGTGCCAAACTTGGTGTGTGTCCAACTCCTAGAAATGCCTTCATGCCCCAACTTCCTTACTTCCAGGTCGTAAGGATCACATAATTCATAACAAATTTTGACACAGATTCCCAATACGGGCATTCAGAACATATAGCACGTTGCTGTAAGCAAGCACATTCTCATTCAAAGTTGCAAGTTACTATGTAGGAACAAGTTTGTATAGGTATTTCAAAGATGCCCAGAACTGACCTAAACGTTGTATGTCTCCAACTCCTAGAAATAACTTCATGCCCCATCTCACTTACTTCCAGCTAGTAAGGATCACATAATTCCTAACAAAGCTTTGACACAGATTCCCAATTCGGGCATTCAGAACATATAGCACGTTGCTGTAAGCAAGCACATTCTCCTTCAATGTTGCAAGTTACTATGTAGGAACAAGTTTGTATAGGTATTTCAAAGATGCCCAGAACTGAGCTAAACTTGGTATGTGTCCAACTCCTAGAAATAACTTCATGCCCCATCTCCCTTACTTCCAGCTAGTAAGGATCACATAATTCCTAACAAAGTTTTGACACAGATTCCCAATTCGGGCATTCAGAACATATAGCACGTTGCTGTAAGCAAGCACATTTTCATTCAAAGTTGCAAGTTACTATGTAGGAACAAGTTTGTATATGTATTTCAAAGATGCCCATAACTGAGCTAAACTTGGTATGTGTCCAACTCCTAGAAATAACTTCATGCCCCATCTCCCTTACTTCCAGCTAGTAAGGATCACATAATTCCTAACAAAGTTTTGACACAGATTCCCAATTCGGGCATTCAGAACATATAGCACGTTGCTGTAAGCAAGCAGATTCTCATTCAAAGATGCAAGTTACTATGTAGGAACAAGTTTGTATAGGTATTTCAAAGATGCCCAGAACTGAGCTAAACTTGGTATGTGTCCAACTCCTAGAAATAATTTCATGCCCCATCTCACTTACTTCCAGCTAGTAAGGATCACATAATTCCTAACAAAGTTTTGACACAGATTCCCAATTCGGGCATTCAGAACATATAGCACGTTGCTGCAAGCAAGCACATTCTCATTCAAAGTTGCAAGTTACTATGTAGGAACAAGTTTGTATAGGTATTTCAAAGATGACCAGAACTGAGCTAAACGTTGTATGTCTCCAACTCCTAGAAATAACTTCATGCCCCATCTCCCTTACTTCCAGCTAGTAAGGATCACATAATTCCTAACAAAGTTTTGACACAGATTCCCAATTCGGGCATTCAGAACATATAGCACGTTGCTGTAAGCAAGCACATTCTCATTCAAAGATACAAGTTACTATGTAGGAACAAGTTTGTATAGGTATTTCAAAGATGCCCAGAACTGAGCTAAACTTGATATGTGTCCAACTCCTAGAAATAACTTCATGCCCCATCTCCCTTACTTCCAGCTAGTAAGGATCACATAATTCCTAACAAAGTTTTGACACAGATTCCCAATTCGCGCATTCAGAACATATAGCACGTTGCTGTAAGCAAGCACATTCTCATTCAAAGTTGCAAGTTACTATGTAGGAACAAGTTTGTATAGGTATTTCAATGATGCCCAGAACTGAGCTAAACTTGGTATGTGTCCAACTCCTAGAAATAACTTCATGCCCCATCTCCCTTACTTCCAGCTAGTAAGGATCACATAATTCCTAACAAAGTTTTGACACAGATTCCCAATTCGGGCATTCAGAACATATAGCACGTTGCTGTAAGCAAGCACATTCTCATTCAAAGTTGCAAGTTACTATGTAGGAACAAGTTTGTATAGGTATTTCAAAGATGCCCAGAACTGAGCTAAACTTGGTATGTGTCCAACTCCTAGAAATACCTTCATGCCCCAACTCCCTTACTTCCAGCTAGTAGGGATCACATAATTCCTAACAAAGTTTTGACACAGATTCCCAATTCGGGCATTCAGAACATATAGCACGTTGCTGCAAGCAAGCACATTCTCATTCAAAGTTGCAAGTTACTATGTAGGAACAAGTTTATATAGGTATTTCAAACATGCCCAGAACTCAGCTAAACGTTGTATGTCTCCAACTCCTAGAAATAACTTCATGCCCCATCTCACTTACTTCCAGCTAGTAAGGATCACATAATTCCTAACAAAGTTTTGACACAGATTCCCAATTCGGGCATTCAGAACATATAGCACGTTGCTGCAAGCAAGCACATTCTCATTCAAAGTTGCAAGTTACTATGTGGGAACAAGATTGTATAGCTATTTCAAAGATGCCGAGAACTGAGCTAAACGTTGTATGTCTCCAACTCCTAGAAATACCTTCATGCCCCAACTCCCTTACTTCCAGCTAGTAAGGATAACATAATTCCTAACAAATTTTGACACAGATTCCCAATTAGGGCATTCAGAACATATAGCACGTTGCTGTAAGCAAGCACATTCTCATTCAAAGTTGCAAGTTAGTATGTAGGAACAAGTTTGTATAGGTATTTCAAATATGCCCAGAACTGAGCAAAAATTGCTATGTGTCCAACTCCTAGAAATATCTTCATGCCCCTACTCCCTTACTTCCAGCTAGTAAGGATCACATAATTCCTAACAAATTTTGACACAGATTCCCAATTCGGGCATTCAGAACATATAGCACGTTGCTGTAAGCAAGCACATTCTCATTCAAAGTTGCAAGTTACTATGTAGGAACAAGTTTGTATAGGTATTTCAAAGATGCCCAGAACTGAGCTAAACTTGGTATGTGTCCAACTCCTAGAAATAACTTCATGCCCCATCTCCCTTACTTCCAGCTAGTAAGGATCACATAATTCCTAACAAAGTTTTGACACAGATTCCCAATTCGGGCATTCAGAACATATAGCACGTTGCTGCAAGCAAGCACATTCTCATTCAAAGTTGCAAGTTACTATGTAGGAACAAGTTTGTATAGGTATTTCAAAGATGCTCAGAACTGAGCTAAACTTGGTATGTCTCCAACTCCTAGAAATGACTTCATTCCCCATCTCCCTTACTTCCAGCTACTAAGGATCACATAATTCCTAACAAAGTTTTGACACAGATTGCCAATTCGGGCATTCAGAACATATAGCACGTTGCTGTAAGCAAGCACATTCTCATTCAAAGTTGCAAGTTACTATGTAAGAACAAGTTTGTATAGGTATTTCAAAGATGCCCAGAACTGAGGCTAAACTTGGTATGTCTCCAACTCCTAGAAATAACTTCATGCCCCATCTCCCTTACTTCCAGCTAGTAAGGATCACATAATTCCTAACAAAGTTTTGACACAGATTCCCAATTCGGGCATTCAGAACATATAGCACGTTGCTGTAAGCAAGCACATTCTCATTCAAAGTTGCAAGTTACTATGTAGGAACTAGTTTGTATAGATATTTCAAAGATGCCCAGAACTGTGCTAAATTGGTATGTGTCCAACTCCTAGAAATCCCTTCATGCCCCAACTCCCTTACTTCCATCTAGTAAGGATCACAGAATTCCTAACAAAGTTTTGACACATATTCCCAATTCGGGCATTCAGAACATATAGCACGTTGCTGTAAGCAAGCACATTCTCATTCAAAGATGCAAGTTACTATGTAGGAACAAGTTTGTATAGGTATTTCAAAGATGCCCAGAACTGAGCTAAATTTGGTATGTGTCCAACTCCTAGAAATAACTTCATGCCTCATCTCCCTTACTTCCAGCTAGTAAGGATCACATAATTCCTAACAAAGTTTTGACACAGATTCCCAATTCGGGCATTCAGAACATTTAGCACGTTGCTGCAAGCAAGCACATTCTCATTCAAAGTTGCAAGTTACTATGTAGGAACAAGTTTGTACAGGTATATCAAAGATGCCCAGAACTGAGCTAAACTTGGTATGTCTCCACCTCCTAGAAATAACTTCATTCCCCATCTCCCTTACTTCCAGCTAGTAAGGATCACATAATTCCTAACAAAGTTTTGACACAGATTCCCAATTCGGGCATTCAGAACATATAGCACGTTGCTGTAAGCAAGCACATTCTCATTCAAAGTTGCAAGTTACTATGTAGGAACAAGTTTGTATAGGTATTTCAAAGATGCCCAGAACTGAGCTAAACTTGGTATGTGTCCAACTCCTAGAAATAACTTTATGCCCCATCTCCCTTACTTCCAGCTAGTAAGGATCACATAATTCCTAACAAAGTTTTGACACAGATTCCCAATTCGGGCATTCAGAACATATAGCACGTTGCTGCAAGCAAGCACATTCTCATTCAAAGTTGCAAGTTACTATGTAGGAACAAGTTTGTATAGGTATTTCAAAGATGCCCAGAACTGAGCTAAACTTGGTATGTCTTCAACTGCTAGAAATAACTTCATTCCCCATCTCCCTTACTTCCAGCTCGTAAGGATCACATAATTCCTAACAAATTTTGACACAGATTCCCAAATCGGGCATTCAGAACATATTGCACGTTGCTGGGAGCAAGCACATTCTCATTCAAAGTTGCAAGTTAATATGTAGGAACAAGTTTGTATAGGTATTTCAAAGATGCCCAGAACTGAGCTAAACTTGGTATGTGTCCAACTCCTAGAAATAACTTCATGCCCCATCTCCCTTACTTCCAGCTAGTAAGGATCACATAATTCCTAACAAAGTTTTGACACAGATTCCCAATTCGGGCATTCAGAACATATAGCACGTTGCTGTAAGCAAGCACATTCTCATTCAAAGTTGCAAGTTACTATGTAGGAACAAGTTTGTATAGGTATTTCAAAGATGCCCAGAACTGTGCTAAACTGGGAATGTGTCCAACTCCTAGAAATAACTTCATGCCCCAACTCCCTTACTTCCATCTAGTAAGGATCACATAATTCCTAACAAAGTTTTGACACAGATTCCCTATTCGGGCATTCAGGACATATAGCACGTTGCTGTAAGCAAGCAAATTCTCATTCAAAGTTGCAAGTTACTATGTAGGAACAAGTTTGTATAGGTATTTCTAAGATGCCCAGAACTGTGCTAAACTTGGTTTGTGTCCAACTCCTAGAAATACCTTCATGCCCCAACTCCCTTACGTCCAGCTTGTAAGGATCACATAATTCCGAACAAATTTTGACACAGATTCCCAATTCGGGCATTCAGAACATATAGCACGTTGCTGCAAGCAAGCACATTCTCATTCAAAGTTGCAAGTTACTATGTAGGAACAAGTTTGTATAGGTATTTCAAAGATGCCCAGAACTGAGCTAAACGTTGTATGTCTCCAACTCCTAGAAATAACTACATGCCCCATCTCCCTTACTTCCAGCTACTAAGGATCACATAATTCCTAACAAAGTTTTGACACAGATTCCCTTTTCGGGCATTCAGAACATATAGCACGTTGCTGTAAGCAAGCACATTCTCATTCAAAGTTGCAAGTTACTATGTAAGAACAAGTTTTTATAGGTATTTCAAAGATGCCCAGAACTGAGGCTAAACTTGGTATGTCTCCAACTCCTAGAAATAACTTCATGCCCCATCTCCCTTACTTCCAGCTAGTAAGTATCTCATAATTCCTAACAAAGTTTTGACACAGATTCCCAATTCGGGCATTCAGAACATATAGCACGTTGCTGTAAGCAAGCACATTCTCATTCATAGTTGCAAGTTACTATGTAGGAACTAGTTTGTATAGGTATTTCAAAGATGCCCAGAACTGTGCTAAACTTGGTATGTGTCCAACTCCTAGAAATACCTTCATGCCTCAACTCCCTTACTTCCATCTAGTAATGATCACATAATTCCTAACAAAGTTTTGACACAGATTCCCAATTCCGGCATTCAGAACATATAGCACGTTGCTGTAAGCAAGCACATTCTCATTCAAAGATGCAAGTTACTATGTAGGAACAAGTTTGTATAGGTATTTCAAAGATGCCCAGAACTGAGCTAAACTTGGTATGTGTCCAACTCCTAGAAATAACTTCATGCCCCATCTCCCTTACTTCCACCTAGTAAGTATCACATAATTGCTAACAAATTTTGACACAGATTCCCAATTCGGGCATTCAGAACATATAGCACGTTGCTGCAAGCAAGCACATTCTCATTCAAAGTTGAAAGTTACTATGTAGGAACAAATTTGTATAGGTATTTCAAAGATGCCCAGAACTGAGCTAAACTTGCTATGTGTCCAACTCCTAGAAACACCTTCATGCCCCAACTCCCTTACTTCCAGCTAGAAAGGATCACATAATTACTAACAAAGTTTTGACACAGATTCACAATTCGGGCATTCAGAACATATAGCACGTTGCTGTAAACAAGCACATTCTCATTCAAAGTTGCAAGTTATTATGTAGGAACAAGTTTGTATAGGTATTTCAAAGATGCCCAGAACTGTGCTAATCTTGGTTTGTGTCCAACTCCTAGAAATACCTTCATGCCCCAACTCCCTTACTTCCATCTCGTAAGGATCACATAATTCCTAACAAATTTTGACACAGATACCCAATTCGGGCATTCAGAACATATAGCACGTTGCTGTAAGCAATCACCTTCTCATTCAAAGTTGCAAGTTACTATGTAGGAACAAGTTTGTATAGGTATTTCAAAGATGCCCAGATCTGAGCTAAACGTTTTATGTCTCCAACTCCTAGAAATAACTTCATGCCCCATCTCACTTACTTCCAGCTAGTAAGGATCACATAATTCCTAACAAAGTTTTGACACAGATTCCCAATTCGGGCATTCAGAACGTATGGCACGTTGCTGTAAGCAAGCACATTCTGATTCAAAGTTGCAAGATACTATGTAGGAACAAGTTTGTATAGATATTTCAAAGATGCCCAGAACTGAGCTAAACTTGGTATGTGTCCAACTCCTAGAAATAACTTCATGCCCCAACTCCCTTACTTCCATCTAGTAAGGATCACATAATTTCTAACAAAGTTTTGACACAGATTCCCTATTCGGGCATTCAGAACATATAGCACGTTGCTGTAAGCAAGCACATTCTCATTCAAAGTTGCAAGTTACCATGTAGGAAAAAGTTTGTATAGGTATTTCAAAGATGCCCAGAACTGAGCTAAACGTTGTATGTCTCCAATTCCTAGAAATAACTTCATGCCCCAACTCACTTACTTCCAGCTAGTAAGGATCACATAATTCCTAACAAAGTTTTGACACAGATTCCCAATTCGGGCATTCAGAACATATAGCACGTTGCTGTAAGAAAGCACATTCTCATTCAAAGTTGCAAGTTACTATGTAGGAACAAGTTTGTATAGGTATTTCAAAGATACCCAGAACTGTGCTAAACTTGGTTTGTGTCCAACTCCTAGAAATACCTTCATGCCCCAACTCCCTTACTACCAGCTCGTAAGGATCACATAATTCCTAACAAATTTTGACACAGATACCCAATTCGGGCATTCAGAACATATAGCACGTTGCTGTAAGCAATCACATTCTCATTCAAAGTTGCAAGTTACTATGTAGGAACAAGTTTGTATAGGTATTTCAAAGATGCCCAGAACTGAGCTAAACGTTTTATGTCTCCAACTCCTAGAAATAACTTCATGCCCCATCTCACTTACTTCCAGCTAGTAAGGATCACATAATTCCTAACAAAGATTTGACACAGATTCCCAATTCGGGCATTCAGAACAAATGGCACGTTGCTGTAAGCAAGCACATTCTGATTCAAAGTTGCAAGTTACTATGTAGGAACAAGTTTGTATAGATATTTCAAAGATGCCCAGACCTGAGCTAAACTTGGTATGTGTCCAACTCCTAGAAATAACTTCATGCCCCATCTCCCTTACTACCAGCTAGTAAGGATCACATAATTCCTAACAAAGTTGTGACACAGATTCCCAATTCGGGCATTCAGAACATATAGCACGTTGCTGTAAGCAAGCACATTCTCATTCAAAGTTGCAAGTTACTATGTAGGAACAAGTTTGTATAGATATTTCAAAGATGCCCAGAACTGAGCTAAACGTTGTATGTCTCCAACTCCTAGAAATAACTTCATGCCCCATCTCACTTACTTCCAGCTAGTAAGGATCACATAATTCCTAACAAAGTTTTGACACAGATTCCCAATTCGGGCATTCAGAACATATGGCACGTTTCTGTAAGCAAGCACATTCTCATTCAAAGTTGCAAGTTACTATGTAGGAACAAGTTTGTATAGATATTTCAAAGATGCCCAGAACAGAGCTAAACTTGGTATGTGTCCAACTCCTAGAAATAACTTCATGCCCCATCTCCCTTACTTCCAGCTAGTAAGGATCACATAATTCCTAACAAAGTTGTGACACAGATTCCCAATTCGGGCATTCAGAGCATATAGCACGTTTCTGCAAGCAAGCACATTCTCATTCAAAGTTGCAAGTTACTATGTAGGAACAAGTTTGTATAGGTATTTCAAAGATGCCCAGAACTGAGCTAAACGTTGTATGTCTCCAACTCCTAGAAATAACTTCATGCCCCATCTCACTTACTTCCAGCTAGTAAGGATCACATAATTCCTAACAAAGTTTTGACACAGATTCCCAATTCGGGCATTCAGAGCATATAGCACGTTTCTGCAAGCAAGCACATTCTCATTCAAAGTTGCAAGTTACTATGTAGGAACAAGTTTGTATAGGTATTTCTAAGATGCCCAGAACTGTGCTAAACTTGGTTTGTGTCCAACTCCTAGAAATACCTTCATGCCCCAACTCCCTTACTTCCAGCTAGTAAGGATCACATAATTCCTAACAAATTTTGACACAGATTCCCAATTCGGGCATTCAGAACATATAGCACGTTGCTGTAAGCAAGCACATTCTCATTCAAAGATGCAAGTTACTATGTAGGAACAAGTTTGTATAGGTATTTCTAAGATGCCCAGAACTGTGCTAAACTTGGTTTGTGTCCAACTCCTAGAAATACCTTCATGCCCCAACTCCACTACTTCCAGCTCGTAAGGATCACATAATTCCTAACAAATTTTGACACATATTCCCAATTCGGCCATTCAGAACATATAGCACGTTGCTGTAAGCAAGCACATTCTCATTCAAAGTTGCAAGTTAATATGTAGGAACAAGTTTGTATAGGTATTTCAAAGATGCCCAGAACTGAGCTAAACTTGGTATGTGTCCAACTCCTAGAAATAACTTCATGCCCCATCTCCCTTACTTCCAGCTAGTAAGGATCACATAATTCCTAACAAAGTTTTGACACAGATTCCCAATTCGGGCATTCAGAACATATAGCACGTTGCTGTAAGAAAGCACATTCTCATTCAAAGTTGCAAGTTACTATGTAGGAACAAGTTTGTATAGGTATTTCAAAGATACCCAGAACTGTGCTAAACTTGGTTTGTGTCCAACTCCTAGAAATACCTTCATGCCCCAACTCCCTTACTTCCAGCTCGTAAGGATCACATAATTCCTAACAAATTTTGACACAGATACCCAATTCGGGCATTCAGAACATACAGCACGTTGCTGTAAGCAATCACATTCTCATTCAAAGTTGCAAGTTACTATGTAGGAACAAGTTTGTATAGGTATTTCAAAGATGCCCAGAACTGAGCTAAACGTTTTATGTCTCCAACTCCTAGAAATAACTTCATGTCCCATCTCACTTACTTCCAGCTAGTAAGGATCACATAATTCCTAACAAAGTTTTGACACAGATTCCCAATTCGGGCATTCAGAACATATGGCACGTTGCTGTAAGCAAGCACATTCTGATTCAAAGTTGCAAGTTACTATGTAGGAACAAGTTTGTATAGATATTTCAAAGATGCCCAGAACTGAGCTAAACTTGGTATGTGTCCAACTCCTAGAAATAACTTCATGCCCCATCTCCCTTACTTCCAGCTAGTAAGGATCACATAATTCCTAACAAAGTTGTGACACAGATTCCCAATTCGGGCATTCAGAACATATAGCACGTTGCTGTAAGCAAGCACATTCTCATTCAAAGTTGCAAGTTACTATGTAGGAACAAGTTTGTATAGGTATTTCAAAGATGCCCAGAACTGAGCTAAACGTTGTATGTCTCCAACTCCTAGAAATAACTTCATGCCCCATCTCACTTACTTCCAGCTAGTAAGGATCACATAATTCCTAACAAAGTTTTGACACAGATTCCCAATTCGGGCATTCAGAACATATGGCACGTTGCTGTAAGCAAGCACATTCTCATTCAAAGTTGCAAGTTACTAAGTAGGAACAAGTTTGTATAGATATTTCAAAGATGCCCAGAACAGAGCTAAACTTGGTATGTGTCCAACTCCTAGAAATAACTTCATGCCCCATCTCCCTTACTTCCAGCTAGTAAGGATCACATAATTCCTAACAAAGTTTTGACACAGATTCCCAATTCGGGCATTCAGAACATATAGCACGTTGCTGTAAGCAAGCACATTCTCATTGAAAGTTGCAAGTTACTATGTAGGAACAAGTTTGTATAGGTATTTCAAAGATGCCCAGAACTGAGCTAAACGTTGTATGTCTCCAACTCCTAGAAATAACTTCATGCCCCATCTCACTTACTTCCAACTAGTAAGGATCACATAATTCCTAACAAAGTTTTGACACAGATTCCCAATTCGGGCATTCAGAGCATATAGCACGTTGCTGTAAGCAAGCACATTCTCATTCAAAGATGCAAGTTACTATGTAGTAACAAGTTTGTATAGGTATTTCCAGATGCCCAGAACTGTGCTAAACTTGGTTTGTGTCCAACTCCTAGAAATACCTTCATGCCCCAACTCCACTACTTCCAGTTCGTAAGGATCACATAATTCCTAACAAAGTTTTGACACAGATTCCCAATTCGGGCATTCAGAACATATAGCACGTTGCTCTAAGCAAGCACATTCTCATTCAAAGTTGCAAGTTAATATGTAGGAACAACTTTGTATAGGTATTTCAAAGATGCCCAGAACTGAGCTAAACTTGGTATGTCTCCAACTCCTAGAAATAACTTCATGCCCCATCTCCCTTACTTCCAGCTAGTAAGGATCACATAATTCCTAACAAAGTTGTGACACAGATTCCCAATTCGGGCATTCAGAACATATAGCACGTTGCTGTAAGCAAGCACATTCTCATTCAAAGTTGCAAGTTACTATGTAGGAACAAGTTTGTATAGGTATTTCAAAGATGCCCAGAACTGAGCTAAATGTTGTGTGTCTCCAACTTCTAGAAATAACTTCATGCCCCATCTCCCTTACTTCCAGCTAGTAAGGATCACATAATTCCTAACAAAGTTTTGACGCAGATTCCCAATTCGGGCATTCAGAACACATAGCACGTTTCTGCAAGCAAGCACATTCTCATTCAAAGTTGCAAGTTACTATGTAGGAACAAGTTTGTATAGGTATTTCAAAGATGCCCAGAACTGAGCTAAACGTTGTATGTCTCCAACTCCTAGAAATAACTTCATGCCCCATCTCACTTACTTCCAGCTAGTAAGGATCACATAATTCCTAACAAAGTTTTGACACAGATTCCCAATTCGGGCATTCAGAGCATATAGCACGTTTCTGCAAGCAAGCACATTCTCATTCAAAGTTGCAAGTTACTATGTAGGAACAAGTTTGTATAGGTATTTCTAAGATGCCCAGAACTGTGCTAAACTTGGTTTGTGTCCAACTCCTAGAAATACCTTCATGCCCCAACTCCCTTACTTCCAGCTAGTAAGGATCACATAATTCCTAACAAATTTTGACACAGATTCCCAATTCGGGCATTCAGAACATATAGCACGTTGCTGTAAGCAAGCACATTCTCATTCAAAGATGCAAGTTACTATGTAGGAACAAGTTTGTATAGGTATTTCTAAGATGCCCAGAACTGTGCTAAACTTGGTTTGTGTCCAACTCCTAGAAATACCTTCATGCCCCAACTCCACTACTTCCAGCTCGTAAGGATCACATAATTCCTAACAAATTTTGACACATATTCCCAATTCGGCCATTCAGAACATATAGCACGTTGCTGTAAGCAAGCACATTCTCATTCAAAGTTGCAAGTTAATATGTAGGAACAAGTTTGTATAGGTATTTCAAAGATGCCCAGAACTGAGCTAAACTTGGTATGTGTCCAACTCCTAGAAATAACTTCATGCCCCATCTCCCTTACTTCCAGCTAGTAAGGATCACATAATTCCTAACAAACTTTTGACACAGATTCCCAATTCGGGCATTCAGAACATATAGCACGTTGCTGTAAGCTAGCACATTCTCATTCAAAGATGCAAGTTACTATGTAGGAACAAGTGTGTATAGGTATTTCAAAGATGCCCAGAACTGAGCTAAACATGGTATGTGTCCAACTCCTAGAAATAACTTCATGCCCCATCTCCCTTACTTCCAGCTAGTAAGGATCACATAATTCCTAACAAAGTTTTGACACAGATTCCCAATTCGGGCATTCAGAACATATAGCACGTTGCTGTAAGAAAGCACATTCTCATTCAAAGTTGCAAGTTACTATGTAGGAACAAGTTTGTATAGGTATTTCAAAGATACCCAGAACTGTGCTAAACTTGGTTTGTGTCCAACTCCTAGAAATACCTTCATGCCCCAACTCCCATACTTCCAGCTCGTAAGGATCACATAATTCCTAACAAATTTTGACACAGATACCCAATTCGGGCATTCAGAACATATAGCACGTTGCTGTAAGCAATCACATTCTCATTCAAAGTTGCAAGTTACTATGTAGGAACAAGTTTGTATAGGTATTTCAAAGATGCCCAGAACTGAGCTAAACGTTTTATGTCTCCAACTCCTAGAAATAACTTCATGTCCCATCTCACTTACTTCCAGCTAGTAAGGATCACATAATTCCTAACAAAGTTTTGACACAGATTCCCAATTCGGGCATTCAGAACATATGGCACGTTGCTGTAAGCAAGCACATTCTGATTCAAAGTTGCAAGTTACTATGTAGGAACAAGTTTGTATAGATATTTCAAAGATGCCCAGAACTGAGCTAAACTTGGTATGTGTCCAACTCCTAGAAATAACTTCATGCCCCATCTCCCTTACTTCCAGCTAGTAAGGATCACATAATTCCTAACAAAGTTGTGACACAGATTCCCAATTCGGGCATTCAGAACATATAGCACGTTGCTGTAAGCAAGCACATTCTCATTCAAAGTTGCAAGTTACTATGTAGGAAAAAGTTTGTATAGGTATTTCAAAGATGCCCAGAACTGAGCTAAACGTTGTATGTCTCCAACTCCTAGAAATAACTTCATGCCCCATCTCACTTACTTCCAGCTAGTAAGGATCACATAATTCCTAACAAAGTTTTGACACAGATTCCCAATTCGGGCATTCAGAACATATGGCACGTTGCTGTAAGCAAGCACATTCTCATTCAAAGTTGCAAGTTACTAAGTAGGAACAAGTTTGTATAGATATTTCAAAGATGCCCAGAACAGAGCTAAACTTGGTATGTGTCCAACTCCTAGAAATAACTTCATGCCCCATCTCCCTTACTTCCAGCTAGTAAGGATCACATAATTCCTAACAAAGTTTTGACACAGATTCCCAATTCGGGCATTCAGAACATATAGCACGTTGCTGTAAGCAAGCACATTCTCATTGAAAGTTGCAAGTTACTATGTAGGAACAAGTTTGTATAGGTATTTCAAAGATGCCCAGAACTGAGCTAAACGTTGTATGTCTCCAACTCCTAGAAATAACTTCATGCCCCATCTCACTTACTTCCAACTAGTAAGGATCACATAATTCCTAACAAAGTTTTGACACAGATTCCCAATTCGGGCATTCAGAGCATATAGCACATTGCTGTAAGCAAGCACATTCTCATTCAAAGATGCAAGTTACTATGTAGTAACAAGTTTGTATAGGTATTTCTAAGATGCCCAGAACTGTGCTAAACTTGGTTTGTGTCCAACTCCTAGAAATACCTTCATGCCCCAACTCCACTACTTCCAGCTCGTAAGGATCACATAATTCCTAACAAAGTTTTGACACAGATTCCCAATTCGGGCATTCAGAACATATAGCACGTTGCTCTAAGCAAGCACATTCTCATTCAAAGTTGCAAGTTAATATGTAGGAACAGCTTTGTATAGGTATTTCAAAGATGCCCAGAACTGAGCTAAACTTGGTATGTCTCCAACTCCTAGAAATAACTTCATGCCCCATCTCCCTTACTTCCAGCTAGTAAGGATCACATAATTCCTAACAAAGTTGTGACACAGATTCCCAATTCGGGCATTCAGAACATATAGCACGTTGCTGTAAGCAAGCACATTCTCATTCAAAGTTGCAAGTTACTATGTAGGAACAAGTTTGTATAGGTATTTCAAAGATGCCCAGAACTGAGCTAAATGTTGTGTGTCTCCAACTTCTAGAAATAACTTCATGCCCCATCTCCCTTACTTCCAGCTAGTAAGGATCACATAATTCCTAACAAAGTTTTGACGCAGATTCCCAATTCGGGCATTCAGAACACATAGCACGTTGCTGTAAGCAAGCACATTCTCATTCAAAGATGCAAGTTACTATGTAGGAACAAGTTTGTATAGGTATTTCAAAGATGCCCAGAACTGAGCTAAACTTGGTATGTGTCCAACTCCTAGAAATAACTTCATGCCCCATTCCCTTACTTCCAGCTAGTAAGGATCACATAATTCCTAACAAAGTTTTGACACAGATTCCCAATTCGGGCATTCAGAACATATAGCACGTTGCTGCAAGCAAGCACATTCTCATTCAAAGTTGCAAGTTACTATGTAGGAGCAAGTTTGTACAGGTATTTCAAAGATGCCCAGAACTGAGCTAAACTTGGTATGTGTCCAACTCCTAGAAATAACTTCATGCCCCATCTCCCATACTTCCAGCTAGTAAGGATCACATAATTCCTAACAAATTTTGACACAGATTCCCAATTCGGGCATTCAGAACATATAGCACGTTGCTGTAAGCAAGCACATTCTCATTCAAAGTTGCAAGTTAATATGTAGGAACAATTTTGTATGGGTATTTCAAAGATGCCCAGAACTGAGCTAAACTTGGTATGTGTCCAACTCCTAGAAATAACTTCATGCCCCATCTCCCTTACTTCCAGCTAGTAAGGATCACATAATTCCTAACCAAGATTTCACACATATTCCCAATTCGGGCATTCAGAACATATAGCACGTTGCTGTAAGCAAGCACATTCTCATTCAAAGTTGCAAGTTACTATGTAGGAACAAGTTTGTATAGGTATTTCAAAGATGCCCAGAACTGAGCTAAACTTGGTATGTGTCCAACTCCTAGAAATAACTTCATGCGCCATCTCCCTTACTTCCAGCTAGTAAGGATCACATAATTCCTAACAAAGTTTTGACACAGATTCCCAATTCGGGCATTCAGAACATATAGCACGTTGCTGTAAGCAAGCACATTCTCATTCAAATTTGCAAGTTAGTATGTAGGAACAAGTTTGTATAGGTATTTCAAAGATGCCCAGAACTGTGCTAATCTTGGTATGTGACCAACTCCTAGAAATACCTTCATGCCCCAACTCCCTTACTTCCATCTAGTAAGGATCACATAATTTCTAACAAAGTTTTGACACAGATTCCCTATTCGGGCATTCAGAACATATAGCACGTTGCTGTAAGCAAGCACATTCTCATTCAAAGTTGCAAGTTACTATGTAGGAACAAGTTTGTATAGGTATTTCAATGATGCCCATAACTGAGCTAAACGTTGTATGTCTCCAACTCCTAGAAATAACTTCATGCCCCATCTCACTTACTTCCAGCTAGTAAGGATCACATAATTCCTAACAAAGTTTTGACACAGATTCCCAATTCGGGCATTCAGAACATATAGCACGTTGCTATAAGCAAGCACATTCTCATTCAAAGTTGCAAGTTACTATGTAGGAACAAGTTTGTATAGGTATTTCAATGATGCCCAGAACTGAGCTAAACTTGCTATGTGTCCAACTCCTAGAAACACCTTCATGCCCCAACTCCCTTACTTCCAGCTAGTAAGGATGACATAATTCCTAACAAAGTTTTGACACAGATTCTCAATTCGGGCATTCAGAACATATAGCACGTTGCTGTAAACAAGCACATTCTCATTCAAAGTTGCAAGTTACTATGTAGGAACAAGTTTGTATAGGTATTTCAAAGATGCCCAGAACTGTGCTAAACTTGGTTTGTGTCCAACTCCTAGAAATACCTTCATGCCCCAACTCCCTTACTTCCAGCTCGTAAGGATCACATAATTCCTAACAAATTTTGACACAGATTCCCAATTCGGGCATTCAGAACATATAGCACGTTGCTGCAAGCAAGCACATTCTTATTCAAAGTTGCAAGTTACTATGTAGGAACAAGTTTGTATAGCTTTTTCAAAGATGCCCAGAACTGAGCTAAACTTGGTATGTGTCCAACTCCTAGAAATAACTTCATGCCCCATCTCCCTTACTTCCAGCTAGTAAGGATCACATAATTCCTAACAAAGTTTTGACACAGATTCCCAATTCGGGCATTCAGAACATATAGCACGTTGCTGTAAGCAAGCACATTCTCATTCAAAGTTGCAAGTTACTATGTAGGAACAAGTTTGTATAGGTATTTCAAAGATGCCCAGAACTGAGCTAAACTTGGTATCTGTCCAACTCCTAGAAATAACTTCATGCCCCATCTCCCTTACCTCCAGCTAGTAAGGATCACATAATTTCTAACAAAGTTTTGACACAGATTCCCAATTCGGGCATTAAGAACATATAGCACGTTGCTGGAAGCAAGCACATTCTCATTCAAAGTTGCAAGTTACTATGTAGGAACAAGTTTGTATAGGTATTTCAAAGATGCCCAGAACTGAGCTAAACTTGGTATGTGTCCAACTCCTAGAAATAACTTCATGCCCCATCTCCCTTACTTCCAGCTAGTAAGGATCACATAATTCCTAACAAAGTTTTGACACAGATTCCCAATTCGGGCATTCAGAACATATAGCACGTTGCTGTAAGCAAGCACATTTTCATTCAAAGTTGCAAGTTACTATGTAGGAACAAGTTTGTATAGGTATTTCAAAGATGCCCAGAACTGAGCTAAACTTGGTATGTCTCCAACTCCTAGAAATAACTTCATGCCCCATCTCCCTTACTTCCAGCTAGTAAGGATCACATAATTCCTAACAAAGTTTTGACACAGATTCCCAATTCGGGCATTCAGAACATATAGCACGTTGCTGTAAGCAAGCACATTCTCATTCAAAGTTGCAAATTTCTATGTAGGAACAAGTTTGTATAGGTATTTCAAAGATGCCCAGAACTGAGCTAAACTTGGGATGTGTCCAACTCCTAGAAATATCTTCATGCCCCATCTCCCTTACTTCCAGCTAGTAAGGATCACATAATTCCTAACAAAGTTTTGACACAGATTCCCAATTCGGGCATTCAGAAAATATAGCACGTTGCTGCAAGCAAGCACATTCTCATTCAAAGTTGCAAGTTACTATGTGGGAACAAGTTTGTATAGGTATTTCAAAGATGCCCAGAACTGAGCTAAACTTGGTATGTCTCCAACTCTTAGAAATAACTTCATTCCCCATCTCCCTTACTTCCAGCTCATAAGGCTCACATAATTCCTAACAAATTTTGACACAGATTCCCAATTCGGGCATTCAGAACATATAGCACGTTGCTGTAAGCAAGCACATTCTCATTCAAAGTTGCAAGTTACTATGTAGGAACAAGTTTGTATAGGTATTTCAAAGATGCCCAGAACTGAGCTAAACTTGGTATGTGTCCAACTCCTAGAAATAACTTCATGCCCCATCTCCCTTACTTCCAGCTAGTAAGGATCACATAATTCCTAACAAATTTTGACACAGATTCCCAATTCGGGCATTCAGAACATATAGCACGTTGCTGTAAGCAAGCACATTCTCATTCAAAGATGCAAGTTACTATGTAGGAACAAGTTTGTATAGGTATTTCAAAGATGCCCAGAACTGAGCTAAACGTGGTATGTCTCCAACTCCTAGAAATAACTTCATGCCCCATCTCCCTTACTTCCAGCTAGTAAGGATCACATAATTCCTAACAAAGATTTGACACAGATTCCCTATTCGGGCATTCAGAACATATAGCACGTTGCTGTAAGCAAGCACATTCTCATTCAAAGATGCAAGTTACTATGTAAGAACAAGTTTGTATAGGTATTTCAAAGATGCCCAGAACTGAGCTAAACTTGGTATGTGTCCAACTCCTAGAAATAACTTCATGCCCCATCTCCCTTACTTCCAGCTAGTAAGGATCACATAATTCCTAACAAAGTTTTGACACAGATTGCCAATTCGGGCATTCAGAACATATAGCACGTTGCTGTAAGCTAGCACATTCTCATTCAAAGATGCAAGTTCCTATGTAGGAACAAGTTTGTATAGGTATTTCAAAGATGCCCAGAACTGAGCTAAACTTGGCATGTGTCCAACTCCTAGAAATAACTTCATGCCCCATCTCCCTTACTTCCAGCTAGTAAGGATCACATAATTCCTAACAAAGTTTTGACACAGATTCCCAATTCGGGCATTCAGAACATATAGCACCTTGCTGTAAGCAAGCAGATTCTCATTCAAAGATGCAAGTTACTATGTAGGAACAAGTTTGTATAGGTATTTCAAAGATGCCCAGAACTGAGCTAAACTTTGTATGTGTCCAACTCCTAGAAATAACTTCATGCCCCATCTCCCTTACTTCCAGCTAGTAAGGATCACATAATTCCTAACAAAGTTTTGACACAGATTCCCAATTCGGGCATTCAGAACATATAGCACGTTGCTGTAAGCAAGCACATTCTCATTCAAAGTTGCAAGTTAATATGTAGGAACAAGTTTGTATAGGTATTTCAAAGATGCCCAGAACTGAGCTAAACTTGGTATGTGTCCAACTCCTAGAAATAACTTCATGCCCCATCTCCCTTACTTCCACCTAGTAAGGATCACATAATTCCTAACAAAGTTTTGACACAGATTCCCAATTCGGGCATTCAGAACATATAGCACGTTGCTGTAAGCAAGCACATTCTCATTCAAAGATGCAAGTTACTATGTAGGAACAAGTGTGTATAGGTATTTCAAAGATGCCCAGAACTGAGCTAAACATGGTATGTGTCCAACTCCTAGAAATAACTTCATGCCCCATCTCACTTACTTCCAGCTAGTTAGGATCACATAATTCCTAACAAAGTTTTGACACAGATTCCCAATTCGGGCATTCAGAACATATAGCACGTTGCTCTAAGCAAGCACATTCTCATTCAAAGTTGCAAGTTAATATGTAGGAACAAGTTTGTATAGGTATTTCAAAGATGCCCAGAACTGAGCTAAACTTGGTATGTCTCCAACTCCTAGAAATAACTTCATGCCCCATCTCCCTTACTTCCAGCTAGTAAGGATCACATAATTCCTAACAAAGTTGTGACACAGATTCCCAATTCGGGCATTCAGAACATATAGCACGTTGCTGTAAGCAAGCACATTCTCATTCAAAGTTGCAAGTTACTATGTAGGAACAAGTTTGTATAGGTATTTCAAAGATGCCCAGAACTGAGCTAAACGTTGTGTGTCTCCAACTTCTAGAAATAACTTCATGCCCCATCTCCCTTACTTCCAGCTAGTAAGGATCACATAATTCCTAACAAAGTTTTGACGCAGATTCCCAATTCGGGCATTCAGAACACATAGCACGTTGCTGTAAGCAAGCACATTCTCATTCAAAGATGCAAGTTACTATGTAGGAACAAGTTTGTATAGGTATTTCAAAGATGCCCAGAACTGAGCTAAACTTGGTATGTGTCCAACTCCTAGAAATAACTTCATGCCCCATTCCCTTACTTCCAGCTAGTAAGGATCACATAATTCCTAACAATGTTTTGACACAGATTCCCAATTCGGGCATTCAGAACATATAGCACGTTGCTGCAAGCAAGCACATTCTCATTCAAAGTTGCAAGTTACTATGTAGGAGCAAGTTTGTACAGGTATTTCAAAGATGCCCAGAACTGAGCTAAACTTGGTATGTGTCCAACTCCTAGAAATAACTTCATGCCCCATCTCCCTTACTTCCAGCTAGTAAGGATCACATAATTCCTAACAAATTTTGACACAGATTCCCAATTCGGGCATTCAGAACATATAGCACGTTGCTGTAAGCAAGCACATTCTCATTCAAAGTTGCAAGTTAATATGTAGGAACAAGTTTGTATAGGTATTTCAAAGATGCCCAGAACTGAGCTGAACTTGGTATGTGTCCAACTCCTAGAAATAACTTCATGCCCCATCTCCCTTACTTCCAGCTAGTAAGGATCACATAATTCCTAACCAAGATTTCACACATATTCCCAATTCGGGCATTCAGAACATATAGCACGTTGCTGTAAGCAAGCACATTCTCATTCAAAGTTGCAAGTTACTATGTAGGAACAAGTTTGTATAGGTATTTCAAAGATGCCCAGAACTGAGCTAAACTTGGTATGTGTCCAACTCCTAGAAATAACTTCATGCGCCATCTCCCTTACTTCCAGCTAGTAAGGATCACATAATTCCTAACAAAGTTTTGACACAGATTCCCAATTCGGGCATTCAGAACATATAGCACGTTGCTGTAAGCAAGCACATTCTCATTCAAAGTTGCAAGTTAGTATGTAGGAACAAGTTTGTATAGGTATTTCAAAGATGCCCAGAACTGTGCTAATCTTGGTATGTGACCAACTCCTAGAAATACCTTCATGCCCCAACTCCCTTACTTCCATCTAGTAAGGATCACATAATTTCTAACAAAGTTTTGAAACAGATTCCCTATTAGGGCATTCAGAACATATAGCACGTTGCTGTAAGCAAGCACATTCTCATTCAAAGTTGCAAGTTACTATGTAGGAACAAGTTTGTATAGGTATTTCAAAGATGCCCATAACTGAGCTAAACGTTGTATGTCTCCAACTCCTAGAAATAACTTCATGCCCCATCTCACTTACTTCCAGCTAGTAAGGATCACATAATTCCTAACAAAGTTTTGACACAGATTCCCAATTCGGGCATTCAGAACATATAGCACGTTGCTATAAGCAAGCACATTCTCATTCAAAGTTGCAAGTTACTATGTAGGAACAAGTTTGTATAGGTATTTCAATGATGCCCAGAACTGAGCTAAACTTGCTATGTGTCCAACTCCTAGAAACACCTTCATGCCCCAACTCCCTTACTTCCAGCTAGTAAGGATCACATAATTCCTAACAAAGTTTTGACACAGATTCTAAATTCGGGCATTCAGAACATATAGCACGTTGCTGTAAGCAAGCACATTCTCATTCAAAGTTGCAAGTTACTATGTAGGAACAAGTTTGTATAGGTATTTCAATGATGCCCAGAACTGAGCTAAACTTGCTATGTGTCCAACTCCTAGAAACACCTTCATGCCCCAACTCCCTTACTTCCAGCTCGTAAGGATCACATAATTCCTAACAAATGTTGACACAGATTCCCAATTCGGGCATTCAGAACATATAGCACGTTGCTGCAAGCAAGCACATTCTCATTCAAAGTTGCAAGTTACTATGTAGGAACAAGTTTGTATAGGTTTTTCAAAGATGCCCAGAACTGAGCTAAACTTGGTATGTGTCCAACTCCTAGAAATAACTTCATGCCCCATCTCCCTTACTTCCAGCTAGTAAGGATCACATAATTCCTAACAAAGTTTTGACACAGATTCCCAATTCCGGCATTCAGAACATCTAGCACGTTGCTGTAAGCAAGCACATTCTCATTCAAAGTTGCAAGTTACTATGTAGGAACAAGTTTGTATAGGTATTTCAAAGATGCCCAGAACTGAGCTAAACTTGGTATCTGTCCAACTCCTAGAAATAACTTCATGCCCCATCTCCCTTACCTCCAGCTAGTAAGGATCACATAATTTCTAACAAAGATTTGACACAGATTCCCAATTCGGGCATTAAGAACATATAGCACGTTGCTGTAAGCAAGCACATTCTCATTCAAAGTTGCAAGTTACTATGTAGGAACAAGTTTGTATAGGTATTTCAAAGATGCCCAGAACTGAGCTAAACTTGGTATGTGTCCAACTCCTAGAAATAACTTCATGCGCCATCTCCCTTACTTCCAGCTAGTAAGGATCACATAATTCCTAACAAAGTTTTGACACAGATTCCCAATTCGGGCATTCAGAACATATAGCACGTTGCTGTAAGCAAGCACATTCTCATTCAAAGTTGCAAGTTAGTATGTAGGAACAAGTTTGTATAGGTATTTCAAAGATGCCCAGAACTGTGCTAATCTTGGTATGTGACCAACTCCTAGAAATACCTTCATGCCCCAACTCCCTTACTTCCATCTAGTAAGGATCACATAATTTCTAACAAAGTTTTGACACAGATTCCCTATTCGGGCATTCAGAACATATAGCACGTTGCTGTAAGCAAGCACATTCTCATTCAAAGTTGCAAGTTACTATGTAGGAACAAGTTTGTATAGGTATTTCAAAGATGCCCATAACTGAGCTAAACGTTGTATGTCTCCAACTCCTAGAAATAACTTCATGCCCCATCTCACTTACTTCCAGCTAGTAAGGATCACATAATTCCTAACAAAGTTTTGACACAGATTCCCAATTCGGGCATTCAGAACATATAGCACGTTGCTATAAGCAAGCACATTCTCATTCAAAGTTGCAAGTTACTATGTAGGAACAAGTTTGTATAGGTATTTCAATGATGCCCAGAACTGTGCTAAACTTGCTATGTGTCCAACTCCTAGAAACACCTTCATGCCCCAACTCCCTTACTTCCAGCTAGTAAGGATCACATAATTCCTAACAAAGTTTTGACACAGATTCCCAATTCGGGCATTCAGAACATATAGCACGTTGCTGTAAGCAAGCAGATTCTCATTCAAAGATGCAAGTTACTATGTAGGAACAAGTTTGTATAGGTATTTCAAAGATGCCCAGAACTGAGCTAAACTTGGTATGTGTCCAACTCCTAGAAATAACTTCATGCCCCATCTCCCTTACTTCCAGCTAGTAAGGATCACATAATTCCTAACAAAGTTTTGACACAGATTCCCAATTCGGGCATTCAGAACATATAGCACGTTGCTGTAAGCAAGCACATTCTCATTCAAAGTTGCAAGTTAATATGTAGGAACAAGTTTGTATAGGTATTTCAAAGATGCCCAGAACTGAGCTAAACTTGGTATGTGTCCAACTCCTAGAAATAACTTCATGCCCCATCTCCCTTACTTCCACCTAGTAAGGATCACATAATTCCTAACAAAGTTTTGACACAGATTCCCAATTCGGGCATTCAGAACATATAGCACGTTGCTGTAAGCAAGCACATTCTCATTCAAAGATGCAAGTTACTATGTAGGAACAAGTGTGTATAGGTATTTCAAAGATGCCCAGAACTGAGCTAAACATGGTATGTGTCCAACTCCTAGAAATAACTTCATGCCCCATCTCACTTACTTCCAGCTAGTAAGGATCACATAATTCCTAACAAAGTTTTGACACAGATTCCCAATTCGGGCATTCAGAACATACAGCACGTTGCTCTAAGCAAGCACATTCTCATTCAAAGTTGCAAGTTAATATGTAGGAACAAGTTTGTATAGGTATTTCAAAGATGCCCAGAACTGAGCTAAACTTGGTATGTCTCCAATTCCTAGAAATAACTTCATGCCCCATCTCCCTTACTTCCAGCTAGTAAGGATCACATAATTCCTAACAAAGTTGTGACACAGATTCCCAATTCGGGCATTCAGAACATATAGCACGTTGCTGTAAGCAAGCACATTCTCATTCAAAGTTGCAAGTTACTATGTAGGAACAAGTTTGTATAGGTATTTCAAAGATGCCCAGAACTGAGCTAAACGTTGTGTGTCTCCAACTTCTAGAAATAACTTCATGCCCCATCTCCCTTACTTCCAGCTAGTAAGGATCACATAATTCCTAACAAAGTTTTGACGCAGATTCCCAATTCGGGCATTCAGAACACATAGCACGTTGCTGTAAGCAAGCACATTCTCATTCAAAGATGCAAGTTACTATGTAGGAACAAGTTTGTATAGGTATTTCAAAGATGCCCAGAACTGAGCTAAACTTGGTATGTGTCCAACTCCTAGAAATAACTTCATGCCCCATTCCCTTACTTCCAGCTAGTAAGGATCACATAATTCCTAACAATGTTTTGACACAGATTCCCAATTCGGGCATTCAGAACATATAGCACGTTGCTGCAAGCAAGCACATTCTCATTCAAAGTTGCAAGTTACTATGTAGGAGCAAGTTTGTACAGGTATTTCAAAGATGCCCAGAACTGAGCTAAACTTGGTATGTGTCCAACTCCTAGAAATAACTTCATGCCCCATCTCCCTTACTTCCAGCTAGTAAGGATCACATAATTCCTAACAAATTTTGACACAGATTCCCAATTCGGGCATTCAGAACATATAGCACGTTGCTGTAAGCAAGCACATTCTCATTCAAAGTTGCAAGTTAATATGTAGGAACAAGTT
Source organism: Diceros bicornis minor (assembly GCF_020826845.1). NCBI lineage: Eukaryota > Metazoa > Chordata > Mammalia > Perissodactyla > Rhinocerotidae > Diceros > Diceros bicornis. The sequence continues at coordinate 1,029,681 of NC_080763.1, read as the reverse complement.
TGTATAGGTATTTCAAAGATGCCCAGAACTGAGCTGAACTTGGTATGTGTCCAACTCCTAGAAATAACTTCATGCCCCATCTCCCTTACTTCCAGCTAGTAAGGATCACATAATTCCTAACCAAGATTTCACACATATTCCCAATTCGGGCATTCAGAACATATAGCACGTTGCTGTAAGCAAGCACATTCTCATTCAAAGATGCAAGTTACTATGTAGGAACAAGTTTGTATAGGTATTTCAAAGATGCCCAGAACTGAGCTAAACTTGGTATGTGTCCAACTCCTAGAAATAACTTCATGCGCCATCTCCCTTACTTCCAGCTAGTAAGGATCACATAATTCCTAACAAAGTTTTGACACAGATTCCCAATTCGGGCATTCAGAACATATAGCACGTTGCTGTAAGCAAGCACATTCTCATTCAAAGTTGCAAGTTACTATGTAGGAACAAGTTTGTATAGGTATTTCAAAGATGCCCAGAACTGTGCTAATCTTGGTATGTGACCAACTCCTAGAAATACCTTCATGCCCCAACTCCCTTACTTCCATCTAGTAAGGATCACATAATTTCTAACAAAGTTTTGACACAGATTCCCTATTAGGGCATTCAGAACATATAGCACGTTGCTGTAAGCAAGCACATTCTCATTCAAAGTTGCAAGTTACTATGTAGGAACAAGTTTGTATAGGTATTTCAAAGATGCCCATAACTGAGCTAAACGTTGTATGTCTCCAACTCCTAGAAATAACTTCATGCCCCATCTCACTTACTTCCAGCTAGTAAGGATCACATAATTCCTAACAAAGTTTTGACACAGATTCCCAATTCGGGCATTCAGAACATATAGCACGTTGCTATAAGCAAGAACATTCTCATTCAAAGTTGCAAGTTACTATGTAGGAACAAGTTTGTATAGGTATTTCAATGATGCCCAGAACTGAGCTAAACTTGCTATGTGTCCAACTCCTAGAAACACCTTCATGCCCCAACTCCCTTACTTCCAGCTAGTAAGGATCACATAATTCCTAACAAAGTTTTGACACAGATTCTCAATTCGGGCATTCAGAACATATAGCACGTTGCTGTAAGCAAGCACATTCTCATTCAAAGTTGCAAGTTACTATGTAGGAACAAGTTTGTATAGGTATTTCAATGATGCCCAGAACTGAGCTAAACTTGCTATGTGTCCAACTCCTAGAAACACCTTCATGCCCCAACTCCCTTACTTCCAGCTAGTAAGGATCACATAATTCCTAACAAAGTTTTGACACAGATTCTCAATTCGGGCATTCAGAACATATAGCACGTTGCTGTAAACAAGCACATTCTCATTCAAAGTTGCAAGTTACTATGTAGGAACAAGTTTGTATAGGTATTTCAAAGATGCCCAGAACTGTGCTAAACTTGGTTTGTGTCCAACTCCTAGAAATACCTTCATGCCCCAACTCCCTTACTTCCAGCTCGTAAGGATCACATAATTCCTAACAAATGTTGACACAGATTCCCAATTCGGGCATTCAGAACATATAGCACGTTGCTGCAAGCAAGCACATTCTCATTCAAAGTTGCAAGTTACTATGTAGGAACAAGTTTGTATAGGTTTTTCAAAGATGCCCAGAACTGAGCTAAACTTGGTACGTGTCCAACTCCTAGAAATAACTTCATGCCCCATCTCCCTTACTTCCAGCTAGTAAGGATCACATAATTCCTAACAAAGTTTTGACACAGATTCCCAATTCGGGCATTCAGAACATCTAGCACGTTGCTGTAAGCAAGCACATTCTCATTCAAAGTTGCAAGTTACTATGTAGGAACAAGTTTGTATAGGTATTTCAAGGTTGCCCAGAACTGAGCTAAACTTGGTATCTGTCCAACTCCTAGAAATAACTTCATGCCCCATCTCCCTTACCTCCAGCTAGTAAGGATCACATAATTTCTAACAAAGTTTTGACACAGATTCCCAATTCGGGCATTAAGAACATATAGCACGTTGCTGTAAGCAAGCACATTCTCATTCAAAGTTGCAAGTTACTATGTAGGAACAAGTTTGTATAGGTATTTCAAAGATGCCCAGAACTGAGCTAAACTTGGTATGTGTCCAACTCCTAGAAATAACTTCATGCCCCATCTCCCTTACTTCCAGCTAGTAAGGATCACATAATTCCTAACAAAGTTTTGACACAGATTGCCAATTCGGGCATTCAGAACATATAGCACGTTGCTGTAAGCAAGCACATTTTCATTCAAAGTTGCAAGTTACTATGTAGGAACAAGTTTGTATAGGTATTTCAAAGATGCCCAGAACTGAGCTAAACTTGGTATGTCTCCAACTCCTAGAAATAACTTCATGCCCCATCTCCCTTACTTCCAGCTAGTAAGGATCACATAATTCCTAACAAAGTTTTGACACAGATTCCCAATTCGGGCATTCAGAACATATAGCACGTTGCTGTAAGCAAGCACATTCTCATTCAAAGTTGCAAGTTACTATGTAGGAACAAGTTTGTATAGGTATTTCAAAGATGCCCAGAACTGTGCTAAACTTGGTATGTGTCCAACTCCTAGAAATACCTTCATGCCCCAACTCCCTTACTTCCATCTCGTAAGGATCACATAATTTCTAACAAAGTTTTGACACAGATTCCCTATTCGGGCATTCAGAACATATAGCACGTTGCTGTAAGCAAGCACATTCTCATTCAAAGTTGCAAGATACTATGTAGGAACAAGATTGTATAGCTATTTCAAAGATGCCCTGAACTGAGCTAAACGTTGTATGTCTCCAACTCCTAGAAATACCTTCATGCCCCAACTCCCTTACTTCCAGCTAGTAAGGATCACATAATTCCTAACAAATTTTGACACAGATTCCCAATTCGGGCATTCAGAACATATAGCACGTTGCTGTAAGCAAGCACATTCTCATTCAAAGTTGCAAATTTCTATGTAGGAACAAGTTTGTATAGGTATTTCAAAGATGCCCAGAACTGAGCTAAACTTGGGATGTGTCCAACTCCTAGAAATAACTTCATGCCCCATCTCCCTTACTTCCAGCTAGTAAGGATCACATAATTCCTAACAAAGTTTTGACACAGATTCCCAATTCGGGCATTCAGAAAATATAGCACGTTGCTGCAAGCAAGCACATTCTCATTCAAAGTTGCAAGTTACTATGTAGGAACAAGTTTGTATAGGTATTTCAAAGATGCCCAGAACTGAGCTAAACTTGGTATGTCTCCAACTCTTAGAAATAACTTCATTCCCCATCTCCCTTACTTCCAGCTCGTAAGGCTCACATAATTCCTAACAAATTTTGACACAGATTCCCAATTCGGGCATTCAGAACATATAGCACGTTGCTGTAAGCAAGCACATTCTCATTCAAAGTTGCAAGTTACTATGTAGGAACAAGTTTGTATAGGTATTTCAAAGATGCCCAGAACTGAGCTAAACTTGGTATGTGTCCAACTCCTAGAAATAACTTCATGCCCCATCTCCCTTACTTCCAGCTAGTAAGGATCACATAATTCCTAACAAATTTTGACACAGATTCCCAATTCGGGCATTCAGAACATATAGCACGTTGCTGTAAGCAAGCACATTCTCATTCAAAGTTGCAAGTTACCATGTAGGAACAAGTTTGTATAGGTATTTCAAAGATGCCCAGAACTGAGCTAAACGTTGTATGTCTCCAACTCCTAGAAATAACTTCATGCCCCATCTCACTTACTTCCATCTAGTAAGGATCACATAATTCCTAACAAAGTTTTGACACAGATTCCCAATTCGGGCATTCAGAACATATAGCACGTTGCTGTAAGCAAGCACATTCTCATTCAAACTTGCAAGTTACTATGTAGGAACAAGTTTGTATAGGTATTTCAAAGATGCCCAGAACTGAGCTAAACTTGGTATGTGTCCAACTCCTAGAAATAACTTCATGCCCCATCTCCCTTACTTCCAGCTAGTAAGGATCACATAATTCCTAACAAAGTTTTGACACAGATTCCCAATTCGGGCATTCAGAACATATAGCACGTTGCTGTAAGCAAGCACATTCTCATTCAAAGTTGCAAGTTACTATGTAGGAACAAGTTTGTATAGGTATTTCAAAGATGCCCAGAACTGAGCTAAACTTGGTATGTGTCCAACTCCTAGAAATAACTTCATGCCCCATCTCCCTTACTTCCAGCTAGTAAGGATCACATAATTCCTAACAAAGTTTTGACACAGATTCCCAATTCGGGCATTCAGAACATATAGCCCGTTGCTGTAAGCAAGCACATTTTCATTCAAAGTTGCAAGTTACTATGTAGGAACAAGTTTGTATAGGTATTTCAAAGATGCCCAGAACTGAGCTAAACTTGGTATGTGTCCAACTCCTAGAAATAACTTCATGCCCCATCTCCCTTACTTCCAGCTAGTAAGGATCACATAATTCCTAACAAAGTTTTGACACAGATTCCCAATTCGGGCATTCAGAACATATAGCACGTTGCTGTAAGGAAGCAGATTCTCATTCAAAGATGCAAGTTACTATGTAGGAACAAGTTTGTATAGGTATTTCAAAGATGCCCAGAACTGAGCTAAACTTGGTATGTGTCGAACACCTAGAAATAACTTCACGCTCCATCTCCCTTACTTCCAGCTAGTAAGGATCACATAATTCCTAACAAAGTTTTGACACAGATTCCCAAATCGGGCATTCAGAACATATAGCACGTTGCTGCAAGCAAGCACATTCTCATTCAAAGTTGAAAGTTACTATGTAGGAACAAGTTTGTATAGGTATTTCAAAGATGCCCAGAACTGAGCTAAACTTGGTATGTCTCCAACTCCAAGAAATGACTTCATGCCCCATCTCCCTTACTTCCAGCTAGTAAGGATCACATAATTCCTAACAAAGTTTTGACACAGATTACCAATTCGGGCATTCAGAACATATAGCACGTTGCTGTAAGCAAGCACATTCTCATTCAAAGTTGCAAGTTACTATGTAGGAACAAGTTTGTATAGGTATTTCAAAGATGCCGAGAACTGAGCTAAACTTGGTATGTGTCCAACTCCTAGAAATAACTTCAAGCCCCATCTCCCTTACTTCCAGCTAGTAAGGATCACATAATTCCTAACAATGTTTTGACACAGATTGCCAATTCGGGCATTCAGAACATATAGCACGTTGCTGTAAGCAAGCACATTTTCATTCAAAGTTGCAAGTTACTATGTAGGAACAAGTTTGTATAGGTATTTCAAAGATGCCCAGAACTGAGCTAAACTTGGTATGTGTCCAACTCCTAGAAATAACTTCATGCCCTATCTCCCTTACTTCCAGCTCGTAAGGATCACATAATTCCTAACAAAGTTTTGACACAGATTCCCAATTCGGGCATTCAGAACATATAGCACGTTGCTGTAAGCAAGCAGATTCTCATTCAAAGATGCAAGTTACTATGTAGGAACAAGTTTGTATAGGTATTTCAAAGATGCCCAGAACTGAGCTAAACTTGGTATGTGTCCAACTCCTAGAAATAACTTCATGCCCCATGTCCCTTACTTCCAGCTAGTAAGGATCACATAATTCCTAACAAAGTTTTGACACAGATTGCCAATTCGGGCATTCAGAACATATAGCACGTTGCTGTAAGCAAGCACATTCTCATTCAAAGATGCAAGTTACTATGTAGGAACAAGTATGTATAGGTATTTCAAAGATGCCCAGAACTGAGCTAAACTTGGTATGTCTCCAACTCCTAGAAATAACTTCATGCCCCATCTCCCTTACTTCCAGCTAGTAAGGATCACATAATTCCTAACAAAGTTTTGACACAGATTCCCAATTGGCGCATTCAGAACATATAGCACGTTGCTGTAAGCAAGCACATTCTCATTCAAAGTTGCAAGTTACTATGTAGGAACAAGTTTGTATAGGTATTTCAAAGATGCCCAGAACTGAGCTAAACTTGGTATGTGTCCAACTCCTAGAAATAACTTCATGCCCCATCTCCCTTACTTCCAGCTAGTAAGGATCACATAATTCCAAACAAAGTTTTGACGCAGATTCCCAAATCGTGCATTCAGAACATATAGCACGTTGCTGCAAGCAAGCACATTCTCATTCAAAGTTGCAAGTTACTATGTAGGAACAAGTTTGTATAGGTATTTCAAAGATGCCCAGAACTGTGCTAAACTTGGTATCTGTCCAACTCCTAGAAATACCTTCATGCCCCAACTCCCTTACTTCCATCTAGTAAGGATCACATAATTTCTAACAAAGTTTTGACACAGAGTCCCAATTCGGGCATTCAGAACATATAGCACGTTGCTGTAAGCAAGCACATTCTCATTCAAAGTTGCAAGTTACCATGTAGGAACAAGTTTGTATAGGTATTTCAAAGATGCCCAGAACTGAGCTAAACGTTGTATGTCTCCAACTCCTAGAAATAACTTCATGCCCCATCTCACTTACTTCCATCTAGTAAGGATCACATAATTCCTAACAAAGTTTTGACACAGATTCCCAATTCGGGCATTCAGAACATATAGCACGTTGCTGTAAGCAAGCACATTCTCATTCAAACTTGCAAGTTACTATGTAGGAACAAGTTTGTATAGGTATTTCAAAGATGCCCAGAACTGAGCTAAACGTTGTATGTCTCCAACTCCTAGAAATAACTTCATGCCCCATCTCCCTTACTTCCAGCTAGTAAGGATCACATAATTCCTAACAAAGTTTTGACACAGATTGCCAAATCGGGCATTCAGAACATATAGCACGTTGCTGTAAGCAAGCACATTCTCATTCAAAGATGCTAGTTACTATGTAGGAACAAGTTTGTATAGGTATTTCAAAGATGCACAGAACTGAGCTAAACTTGGTATGTGTCCAACTCCTAGAAATAACTTCATGCCCCATCTCCCTTACTTCCAGCTAGTAAGGATCACATAATTCCTAACAAAGTTTTGACACAGATTCCCAATTCGGGCATTCAGAACATATAGCACGTTGCTGTAAGCAAGCACATTTTCATTCAAAGTTGCAAGTTACTATGTAGGAACAAGTTTGTATAGGTATTTCAAAGATGCCCAGAACTGAGCTAAACTTGGTATGTGTCCAACTCCTAGAAATAACTTCATGCCCCATCTCCCTTACTTCCAGCTAGTAAGGATCACATAATTCCTAACAAAGTTTTGACACAGATTGCCAATTCGGGCATTCAGAACATATAGCACGTTGCTGTAAGCAAGCACATTCTCATTCAAAGATGCAAGTTACTATGTAGGAACAAGTTTGTATAGGTATTTCAAAGATGCCCAGAACTGAGCTAAACTTGGTATGTCTCCAACTCCAAGAAATAACTTCATGCCCCATCTCCCTTACTTCCAGCTAGTAAGGATCACATAATTCCTAACAAAGTTTTGACACAGATTCCCAATTCGGGCATTCAGAACATATAGCACGTTGCTGTAAGCAAGCAGATTCTCATTCAAAGATGCAAGTGACTATGTAGGAACAAGTTTGTATAGGTATTTCAAAGATGCCCAGAACTGAGCTAAACTTGGTATGTGTCCAACTCCTAGAAATAACTTCATGCCCCATCTCCCTTACTTCCAGCTGGTAAGGATCACATAATTCCTAACAAAGTTTTGACACAGATTGCCAATTCGGGCATTCAGAACATATAGCACGTTGCTGTTAGCAAGCACATTCTCATTCAAAGATGCAAGTTACTATGTAGGAACAAGTTTGTATAGGTATTTCAAAGATGCACAGAACTGAGCTAAACTTGGTATGTGTCCAACTCCTAGAAATAACTTCATGCCCCATCTCCCTTACTTCCAGCTAGTAAGGATCACATAATTCCTAACAAAGTTGTGACACAGATTCCCAATTCGGGCATTCAGAACATATAGCACGTTGCTGTAAGCAAGCACATTTTCATTCAAAGTTGCAAGTTACTATGTAGGAACAAGTTTGTATAGGTATTTCAAAGATGCCCAGAACTAAGCTAAACTTGGTATGTGTCCAACTCCTAGAAATAACTTCATGCCCCATCTCCCTTACTTCCAGCTAGTAAGGATCACATCATTCCTAACAAAGTTTTGACACAGATTGCCAATTCGGGCATTCAGAACATATAGCACGTTGCTGTAAGCAAGCAGATTCTCATTCAAAGATGCAAGTTACTATGTAGGAACAAGTTTGTATAGGTATTTCAAAGATGCCCAGAACTGAGCTAAACTTGGTATGTGTCCAACTCCAAGAAATAACTTCATGCCCCATCTCCCTTACTTCCAGCTAGTAAGGATCACATAATTCCTAACAAAGTTTTGACACAGATTCCCAATTCGGGCATTCAGAACATATAGCACGTTGCTGTAAGCAAGCACATTCTCATTCAAAGTTGCAAGTTACTATGTAGGAACAAGTTTGTATAGGTATTTCAAAGATGCCCAGAACTGAGCTAAACTTGGCATGTGTCCAACTCATAGAAACAACTTCATGCCCCATCTCCCTTACTTCCAGCTAGTAAGGATCACATAATTCCTAACAAAGTTTTGACACAGATTCCCAATTCGGGCATTCAGAACATATAGCACGTTGCTGTAAGCAAGCACATTTTCATTCAAAGTTGCAAGTTACTATGTAGGAACAAGTTTGTATAGGTATTTCAAAGATGCCCACAACTGTGCTAAACTTGGTATGTGTCCAACTCCTAGAAATACCTTCATGCCCCAACTCCCTTACTTCCATCTAGTAAGGATCAAATAATTCCTAACAAAGTTTTGACACATATTCCCTATTCGGGCGTTCAGAACATATAGCACGTTGCTGTAAGGAAGCACATTTTCATTCTAAGTTGCAAGTTACTATGTAGGAACAAGTTTGTATACGTATTTCAAAGATGCCCAGAACTGAGCTAAACTTGGTATGTGTCCAACTCCTAGAAATAACTTCATGCCCCATCTCCCTTACTTCCAGCTAGTAAGGATCACATAATTCCTAACAAAGTTTTGACACAGATTCCCAATTCGGGCATTCAGAACATATAGCACGTTGCTGTAAGCAAGCAGATTCTCATTCAAAGATGCAAGTTACTATGTAGGAACAAGTTTGTATAGGTATTTCAAAGATGCCCAGAACTGAGCTAAACTTGGTATGTGTCCAACTCCTAGAAATAACTTCATGCCCCATCACCCTTACTTCCAGCTAGTAAGGATCACATAATTCCTAACAAAGTTTTGACACAGATTGCCAATTCGGGCATTCAGAACATATAGCACGTTGCTGTAAGCAAGCACATTCTCATTCAAAGATGCAAGTTACTATGTAGGAACAAGTTTGTATAGGTATTTCAAAGATGCCCAGAACTGAGCTAAACTTGGTATGTCTCCAACTCCAAGAAATAACTTCATGCCCCATCTCCCTTACTTCCAGCTAGTAAGGATCACATAATTCCTAACAAAGTTTTGACACAGATTCCCAATTCGGGCATTCAGAACATATAGCACGTTGCTGTAAGCAAGCACATTCTCATTCAAAGTTGCAAGTTACTATGTAGGAACAAGTTTGTATAGGTATTTCAAAGATGCCCAGAACTGAGCTAAACTTGGTATGTGTCCAACTCCAAGAAATAACTTCATGCCCCATCTCCCTTACTTCCAGCTAGTAAGGATCACATAATTCCTAACAAAGTTTTGACACAGATTCCCAATTCGGTCATTCAGAACATATAGCACGTTGCTGTAAGCAAGCACATTTTCATTCAAAGTTGCAAGTTACTATGTAGGAACAAGTTTGTATAGGTATTTCAAAGATGCCCAGAACTGAGCTAAACTTGGTATGTGTCCAACTCCTAGAAACAACTTCATGCCCCATCTCCCTTACTTCCAGCTAGTAAGGATCACATAATTCCTAACAAAGTTTTGACACAGATTCCCAATTCGGGCATTCAGAACATATAGCACGTTGCTGTAAGCAAGCACATTCTCATTCAAAGATGCAAGTTACTATGTAGGAACAAGTTTGTATAGGTATTTCAAAGATGCCCAGAACTGAGCTAAACTTGGTATGTCTCCAACTCCTAGAAATAACTTCATGCCCCATCTCCCTTACTTCCAGCTAGTAAGGATCACATAATTCCTAACAAAGTTTTGACACAGATTGCCAATTCGGGCATTCAGAACATATAGCACGTTGCTGTAAGCAAGCACATTCTCATTCAAAGATGCAAGTTACTATGTAGGAACAAGTTTGTATAGGTATTTCAAAGATGCCCAGAACTGAGCTAAACTTGGTATGTGTCCAACTCCTAGAAATAACTTCATGCTCCATCTCCCTTACTTCCAGCTAGTAAGGATCACATAATTCCTAACAAAGTTTTGACACAGATTCCCAAATCGGGCATTCAGAACATATAGCACGTTGCTGTAAGCAAGCACATTCTCATTCAAAGTTGCAAGTTACTATGTAGGAACAAGTTTGTATAGGTATTTCAAAGATGCCCAGAACTGAGCTAAACTTGGTATGTGTCCAACTCCTAGAAATAACTTCATGCCCCATCTCCCTTACTTCCAGCTAGTAAGGATCACATCATTCCTAACAAAGTTTTGACACAGATTCCCAATTCGGGCATTCAGAACATATAGCACGTTGCTGTAAGCAAGCAGATTCTCATTCAAAGATGCAAGTTACTATGTAGGAACAAGTTTGTATAGGTATTTCAAAGATGCCCAGAACTGAGCTAAACTTGGTATGTGTCCAACTCCAAGAAATAACTTCATGCCCCATCTCCCTTACTTCCAGCTAGTAAGGATCACATAATTCCTAACAAAGTTTTGACACAGATTCCCAATTCGGGCATTCAGAACATATAGCACGTTGCTGTAAGCAAGCACATTCTCATTCAAAGTTGCAAGTTACTATGTAGGAACAAGTTTGTATAGGTATTTCAAAGATGCCCAGAACTGAGCTAAACTTGGCATGTGTGCAACTCCTAGAAATAACTTCATGCCCCATCTCCCTTACTTCCAGCTAGTAAGGATCACATAATTCCTAACAAAGTTTTGACACAGATTCCCAATTCGGGCATTCAGAACATATAGCACGTTGCTGTAAGCAAGCACATTTTCATTCAAAGTTGCAAGTTACTATGTAGGAACAAGTTTGTATAGGTATTTCAAAGATGCCCAGAACTGTGCTAAACTTGGTATGTGTCCAACTCCTAGAAATACCTTCATGCCCCAACTCCCTTACTTCCATCTAGTAAGGATCACATAATTCCTAACAATGTTTTGACACATATTCCCTATTCGGGCGTTCAGAACATATAGCACGTTGCTGTAAGGAAGCACATTTTCATTCAAAGTTGCAAGTTACTATGTAGGAACAAGTTTGTATACGTATTTCAAAGATGCCCAGAACTGAGCTAAACTTGGTATGTGTCCAACTCCTAGAAATAACTTCATGCCCCATCTCCCTTACTTCCAGCTAGTAAGGATCACATAATTCCTAACAAAGTTTTGACACAGATTCCCAATTCGGGCATTCAGAACATATAGCACGTTGCTGTAAGCAAGCAGATTCTCATTCAAGGATGCAAGTTACTATGTAGGAACAAGTTTGTATAGGTATTTCAAAGATGCCCAGAACTGAGCTAAACGTTGTATGTCTCCAACTCCTAGAAATAACTTCATGCCCCATCTCCCTTACTTCCAGCTAGTAAGGATCACATAATTCCTAACAAAGTTTTGACACAGATTCCCAATTCGGGCATTCAGAACATATAGCACGTTGCTGTAAGCAAGCAGATTCTCATTCAAAGATGCAAGTTACTAGGTAGGAACAAGTTTGTATAGGTATTACAAAGATGCCCAGAACTGAGCTAAACTTGGTATGTGTCCAACTCCTAGAAATAAATTCATGCCCCATCTCCCTTACTTCCAGCTAGTAAGGATCACATAATTCCTAACAAAGTTTTGACACAGATTGCCAATTCGGGCATTCAGAACATATAGCACGTTGCTGTAAGCAAGCACATTCTCATTCAAAGATGCAAGTTACTATGTAGGAACAAGTTTGTATAGGTATTTCAAAGATGCACAGAACTGAGCTAAACTTGGTATGTGTCCAACTCCTAGAAATAACTTCATGCCCCATCTCCCTTACTTCCAGCTAGTAAGGATCACATAATTCCTAACAAAGTTTTGACACAGATTCCCATTTCGGGCATTCAGAACATATAGCACGTTGCTGTAAGCAAGCACATTTTCATTCAAAGTTGCAAGTTACTATGTAGGAACAAGTTTGTATAGGTATTTCAAAGATGCACAGAACTGAGCTAAACTTGGTATGTGTCCAACTCCTAGAAATAACTTCATGCCCCATCTCCCTTACTTCCAGCTAGTAAGGATCACATAATTCCTAACAAAGTTTTGACACAGATTCCCAATTCGGGCATTCAGAACATATAGCACGTTGCTGTAAGCAAGCACATTTTCATTCAAAGTTGCAAGTTACTATGTAGGAACAAGTTTGTATAGGTATTTCAAAGATGCCCAGAACTGAGCTAAACTTGGTATGTGTCCAACTCCTAGAAATAACTTCATGCACCATCTCCCTTACTTCCAGCTAGTAAGGATCACATAATTCCTAACAAAGTTTTGACACAGATTGCCAATTCGGGCATTCAGAACATATAGCACGTTGCTGTAAGCAAGCACATTCTCATTCAAAGATGCAAGTTACTATGTAGGAACAAGTTTGTATAGGTATTTCAAAGATGCACAGAACTGAGCTAAACTTGGTATGAGTCCAACTCCTAGAAATAACTTCATGCCCCATCTCCCTTACTTCCAGCTAGTAAGGATCACATAATTCCTAACAAAGTTTTGACACAGATTCCCAATTCGGGCATTCAGAACATATAGCACGTTGCTGTAAGCAAGCACATTTTCATTCAAAGTTGCAAGTTACTATGTAGGAACAAGTTTGTATAGGTATTTCAAAGATGCCCAGAACTGAGCTAAACTTGGTATGTGTCCAACTCCTAGAAATAACTTCATGCCCCATCTCCCTTACTTCCAGCTAGTAAGGATCACATCATTCCTAACAAAGTTTTGACACAGATTGCCAATTCGGGCATTCAGAACATATAGCACGTTGCTGCAAGCAAGCACATTCTCATTCAAAGATGCAAGTTACTATGTAGGAACAAGTTTGTATAGGTATTTCAAAGATGCCCAGAACTGAGCTAAACTTGGTATGTGTCCAACTCCTAGAAATAACTTCATGCTCCATCTCCCTTACTTCCAGCTAGTAAGGATCACATAATTCCTAACAAAGTTTTGACACAGATTCCCAAATCGGGCATTCAGAACATATAGCACGTTGCTGCAAGCAAGCACATTCTCATTCAAAGTTGCAAGTTACTATGTAGGAACAAGTTTGTATAGGTATTTCAAAGATGCCCAGAACTGAGCTAAACTTGGTATGTCTCCAACTCCAAGAAATAACTTCATGCCCCATCTCCCTTACTTCCAGCTAGTAAGGATCACATAATTCCTAACAAAGTTTTGACACAGATTCCCAATTCGGGCATTCAGAACATATAGCACGTTGCTGTAAGCAAGCACATTCTCATTCAAAGTTGCAAGTTACTATGTAGGAACAAGTTTGTATAGGTATTTCAAAGATGCCCAGAACTGAGCTAAACTTGGTATGTGTCCAACTCCTAGAAATAACGTCATGCCCCATCTCCCTTACTTCCAGCTAGTAAGGATCACATAATTCCTAACAAAGTTTTGACACAGATTCCCAATTCGGGCATTCAGAACATATAGCACGTTGCTGTAAGCAAGCACATTCTCATTCAAAGTTGCAAGTTACTATGTAGGAACAAGCTTGTATAGGTATTTCAAAGATGCCCAGAACTGAGCTAAACTTGGTATGTGTCCAACTCCTGGAAATAATTTCATGCCCCATCTCACTTACTTCCAGCTAGTAAGGATCACATAATTCCTAACATTGTTTTGACACAGATTCCCAATTCGGGCATTCAGAACATATAGCACGTTGCTGTAAGCAAGCACATTCTCATTCAAAGTTGCAAGATAGTATGTAGGAACAAGTTTGTATAGGTATTTCAAAGATGCCCAGAACTGAGCTAAACTTGGTATGTGTCCAACTCCTAGAAATAACTTCATGCCCCATCTCCCTTACTTCCAGCTAGTAAGGATCACATAATTCCTAACAAATTTTGACACAGATTCCCAATTCGGGCATTCAGAATATGTAGCACGTTGCTGAAAGCAAGCACATTCTCATTCAAAGTTGCAAGTTACTATGTAGGAACAAGTTTGTATAGGTATTTCAAAGATGCCCAGAACTGAGCTAAACTTGGTATGTGTCCAACTCCTAGAAATAACTTCATGCCCCATCTCCCTTACTTCCAGCTAGTAAGGATCTCATAATTCCTAACAAAGATTTCACACATATTCCCAACTCGGGCATTCAGAACATATAGCACGTTGCTGTAAGCAAGCACATTCTCATTCAAAGATGCAAGTTACTATGTAGGAACAAGTTTGTATAGGTATTTCAAAGAAGCCCAGAACTGAGCTAAACTAGGTATGTGTCCAACTCCAAGAAATAACTTCATGCTCCATCTCCCTTACTTCCAGCTAGTAAGGATCACATAATTCCTAACAAAGTTTTGACACAGATTCCCAATTCGGTCATTCAGAACATATAACACGTTGCTGTAAGCAAGCACATTCTCATTCAAAGTTGCAAGTTACTATGTAGGAACAAGTTTCTATAGGTATTTCAAAGATGCCCAGAACTGAGCTAAACTTGGTATGTCTCCAACTCCTAGAAATAACTTCATGCCCCCTCTCCCTTACTTCCAGCTAGTAAGGATCACATAATTCCTAACAAAGTTTTGACACAGATTCCCAATTCGGGCATTCAGAACATATAGCACGTTGCTGTAAGCAAGCACATTCTCATTCAAAGTTGCAAGTTACTATGTAGGAACAAGTTGTATAGGTATTTCAAAGATGCCCAGAACTGTGCTAAACTTGGTATGTGTCCAACTCCTTGAAATACCTTCATGCCCCAACTCCCTTACTTCAATCTAGTAAGGATCACATAATTCCTAACAAAGTTTTGACACAGATTCCCAATTCGGGCATTCAGAACATATAGCACGTTGCTGTAAGCAAGCACATTTTCATTCAAAGTTGCAAGTTACTATGTAGGAACAAGTTTGTATAGGTATTTCAAAGATGCCCAGAACTGAGCTAAACTTGGTATGTGTCCAACTCCTAGAAATAACTTCATGCCCCATCTCCCTTACTTCCAGCTAGTAAGGATCACATAATTCCTAACAAAGTTTTGACACAGATTCCCAATTCGGCATTCAGAACATATAGCACGTTGCTGTAAGCAAGCACATTTTCATTCAAAGTTGCAAGTTACTATGTAGGAACAAGTTTGTATAGGTATTTCAAAGATGCCCAGAACTGAGCTAAACTTGGTATGTGTCCAACTCCTAGAAATAACTTCATGCCCCATCTCCCTTACTTCCAGCTAGTAAGGATCACATAATTCTTAACAAAGTTTTCACACAGATTCCCAATTCGGGCATTCAGAACATATAGCACGTTGCTGTAAGCAAGCAGATTCTCATTCAAAGATGCAAGTTACTATGTAGGAACAAGTTTGTATAGGTATTTCAAAGATGCCCAGAACTGAGCTAAACTTGGTATGTGTCCAACTCCTAGAAATAACTTCATGCCCCAGCTCCCTTACTTCCATCTAGTAAGGATCACATAATTCCTAACAAAGTTTTGACACAGATTCCCAAATCGGGCATTCAGAACATATAGCACGTTGCTGCAAGCAAGCACATTCTCATTCAAAGTTGCAAGTTACTATGTAGGAACAAGTTTGTATAGGTATTTCAAAGATGCCCAGAACTGAGCTAAACTTGGTATGTCTCCAACTCCAAGAAATAACTTCATGCCCCATCTCCCTTACTTCCAGCTAGTAAGGATCACATAATTCCTAACAAAGTTTTGACACAGATTCCCAAATCGGGCATTCAGAACATATAGCACGTTGCTGTAAGCAAGCACATTCTCATTCAAAGTTGCAAGTTACTATGTAGGAACAAGTTTGTATAGGTATTTCAAAGATGCCCAGAACTGAGCTAAACTTGGTATGTGTCCAACTCCAAGAAATAACTTCATGCCCCATCTCCCTTACTTCCAGCTAGTAAGGATCACATAATTCCTAACAAAGTTTTGACACAGATTCCCAATTCGGGCATTCAGAACATATAGCACGTTGCTGTAAGAAAGCACATTCTCATTCAAAGTTGCAAGTTACTATGTAGGAAGAAGTTTGTATAGGTATTTCAAAGATGCCCAGAACTGAGCTAAACTTGGCATGTGTCCAACTCCTAGAAATAATTTCATGCCCCATCTCACTTACTTCCAGCTAGTAAGGATCACATAATTCCTAACAAAGTTTTGACACAGATTCCCAATTCGGGCATTCAGAACATATAGCACGTTGCTGCAAGCAAGCACATTCTCATTCAAAGTTGCAAGTTACTATGTAGGAACAAGTTTGTATAGGTATTTCAAAGATGCCCAGAACCGAGCTAAACTTGGTATGTGTCCAACTCCTAGAAATAACTTCATGCCCCATCTCCCTTACTTCCAGCTAGTAAGGATCACATAATTCCTAACAAAGTTTTGACACAGATTCCCAAATCGGGCATTCAGAACATATAGCACGTTGCTGCAAGCAAGCACATTCTCATTCAAAGTTGCAAGTTACTATGTAGGAACAAGTTTGTATAGGTATTTCAAAGATGCCCAGAACTGAGCTAAACTTGGTATGTCTCCAACTCCAAGAAATAACTTCATGCCCCATCTCCCTTACTTCCAGCTAGTAAGGATCACATAATTCCTAACAAAGTTTTGACACAGATTCCCAATTCGGGCATTCAGAACATATAGCACGTTGCTGTAAGCAAGCACATTCTCATTCAAAGTTGCAAGTTACTATGTAGGAACAAGTTTGTATAGGTATTTCAAAGATGCCCAGAACTGAGCTAAACTTGCTATGTGTCCAACTACTAGAAATAACTTCATGCTCCATCTCCCTTACTTCCAGCTAGTAAGGATCACATAATTCCTAACAAAGTTTTGACACAGATTCCCAAATCGGGCATTCAGAACATATAGCACGTTGCTGCAAGCAAGCACATTCTCATTCAAAGTTGCAAGTTACTATGTAGGAACAAGTTTGTATAGGTATTTCAAAGATGCCCAGAACTGAGCTAAACTTGGTATGTGTCCAACTCCTAGAAATACCTACATGCCCCAACTTCCTTACTTCCATCTAGCAAGGATCACATAATTTCTAACAAAGTTTTGACACAGATATCCTATTCGTGCATTCAGAACATATAGCACGTTGCTGTAAGCAAGCACATTCTCATTCAAAGTTGCAAGTTACTATGTAGGAACAAGTTTGTATAGGTATTTCAAAGATGCCCAGAACTGAGCTAAACTTGGTATGTCTCCAACTCCTAGAAATAACTTCATGCCCCATCTCCCTTACTTCCAGCTAGTAATGATCACATAATTCCTAACAAAATTTTGACACTGATTCCCTATTCGGGCATTCAGAACATATAGCACGTTGCTGTAAGCAAGCACATTCTCATTCAAAGTTGCAAGTTACTATGTAGGAACAAGTTGTATAGGTATTTCAAAGATGCCCAGAACTGTGCTAAACTTGGTATGTGTCCAACTCCTTGAAATACCTTCATGCCCCAACTCCCTTACTTCCATCTAGTAAGGATCACATAATTCCTAACAAAGTTTTGACACAGATTCCCAATTCGGGCATTCAGAACATATAGCACGTTGCTGTAAGCAAGCACATTTTCATTCAAAGTTGCAAGTTACTATGTAGGAACAAGTTTGTATAGGTATTTCAAAGATGCCCAGAACTGAGCTAAACTTGGTATGTGTCCAACTCCTAGAAATAACTTCATGCCCCATCTCCCTTACTTCCAGCTAGTAAGGATCACATAATTCCTAACAAAGTTTTGACACAGATTCCCAATTCGGCATTCAGAACATATAGCACGTTGCTGTAAGCAAGCACATTTTCATTCAAAGTTGCAGGTTACTATGTAGGAACAAGTTTGTATAGGTATTTCAAAGATGCCCAGAACTGAGCTAAACTTGGTATGTGTCCAACTCCTAGAAATAACTTCATGCCCCATCTCCCTTACTTCCAGCTAGTAAGGATCACATAATTCCTAACAAAGTTTTGACACAGATTCCCAATTCGGGCATTCAGAACATATAGCACGTTGCTGCAAGCAAGCACATTCTCATTCAAAGTTGCAAGTTGCTATGTAGGAACAAGTTTGTATAGGTATTTCAAAGATGCCCAGAACCGAGCTAAACTTGGTATGTGTCCAACTCCTAGAAATAACTTCATGCCCCATCTCCCTTACTTCCAGCTAGTAAGGATCACATAATTCCTAACAAAGTTTTGACACAGATTCCCAAATCGGGCATTCAGAACATATAGCACGTTGCTGCAAGCAAGCACATTCTCATTCAAAGTTGCAAGTTACTATGTAGGAACAAGTTTGTATAGGTATTTCAAAGATGCCCAGAACTGAGCTAAACTTGGTATGTCTCCAACTCCAAGAAATAACTTCATGCCCCAGCTCCCTTACTACCAGCTAGTAAGGATCACATAATTCCTAACAAAGTTTTGACACAGATTCCCAATTCGGGCATTCAGAACATATAGCACGTTGCTGTAAGCAAGCACATTCTCATTCAAAGTTGCAAGTTACTATGTAGGAACAAGTTTGTATAGGTATTTCAAAGATGCCCAGAACTGAGCTAAACTTGCTATGTGTCCAACTCCTAGAAATAACTTCATGCTCCATCTCCCTTACTTCCAGCTAGTAAGGATCACATAATTCCTAACAAAGTTTTGACACAGATTCCCAAATCGGGCATTCAGAACATATAGCACGTTGCTGCAAGCAAGCACATTCTCATTCAAAGTTGCAAGTTACTATGTAGGAACAAGTTTGTATAGGTATTTCAAAGATGCCCAGAACTGAGCTAAACTTGGTATGTGTCCAACTCCTAGAAATAATTTCATGCCCCATCTCACTTACTTCCAGCTAGTAAGGATCACATAATTCCTAACAAAGTTTTGACACAGATTCCCAATTCGGGCATTCAGAACATATAGCACGTTGCTGTAAGCAAGCACATTCTCATTCAAAGTTGCAAGATAGTATGTAGGAAAAAGTTTGTAGGTATTTCAAAGATGCCCAGAACTGAGCTAAACTTGGTATGTGTTCAACTCCTAGAAATAACTTCATGCCCCATCTCCCTTACTTCCAGCTAGTAAGGATCACATAATTCCTAACAAATTTTGACACAGATTCCCAATTCGGGCATTCAGAATATATAGCACGTTGCTGAAAGCAAGCACATTCTCATTCAAAGTTGCAAGTTAATATGTAGGAACAAGTTTGTATAGGTATTTCAAAGATGCCCAGAACTGAGCTAAACTTGGTATGTGTCCAACTCCTAGAAATAACTTCATGCCCCATCTCCCTTACTTCCAGCTAGTAAGGATCACATAATTCCTAACAAAGATTTCACACATATTCCCAATTCGGGCATTCAGAACATATAGCACGTTGCTGTAAGGAAGCACATTCTCATTCAAAGATGCAAGTTACTATGTAGGAACAAGTTTGTATAGGTATTTCAAAGATGCCCAGAACTGAGCTAAACTTGGTATGTCTCCAACTCCAAGAAATAACTTCATGCCCCATCTCCCTTACTTCCAGCTAGTAAGGATGACATAATTCCTAACAAAGTTTTGACAAAAATTCCCAAATCGGGCATTCAGAACATATAGCACGTTGCTGTAAGCAAGCACATTCTCATTCAAAGTTGCAAGTTACTATGTAGGAACACGTTTGTATAGGTATTTCAAAGATGCCCAGAACTGAGCTAAACTTGGTATGTGTCCAACTCCAAGTAATAACTTCATGCCCCATCTCCCTTACTTCCAGCTAGTAAGGATCACATAATTCCTAACAAAGTTTTGACACAGATTCCCAATTCGGGCATTCAGAACATATAGCACGTTGCTGTAAGCAAGCACATTCTCATTCAAAGTTGCAAGTTACTATGTAGGAACAAGTTTGTATAGGTATTTCAAACATGCCCAGAACTGAGCTAAACTTGGTATGTGTCCAACTCCTAGAAATAATTTCATTCCCCATCTCCCTTACTTCCAGCTAGTCAGGAGCACATAATTCCTAACAAAGTTTTGACACAGATTCCCAATCCGGGCATTCAGAACATATAGCACGTTGCTGTAAGCAAGCACATTCTCATTCAAAGTTGCAAGTTACTATGTGGGAACAAGTTTGTATAGGTATTTCAAAGATGCCCAGAACTGAGCTAAACTTGGTATGTGTCCAACTCCTAGAAATAACTTCATGCCCCATCTCCCTTACTTCCAGCTAGTAAGGATCACATAATTCCTAACAATGTTTTGACACAGATTCCCAATTCGGGCATTCAGAACATATAGCACGTTGCTGTAAGCAAGCACATTCTCATTCAAAGATGCAAGTTACTATGTAGGAACAAGCTTGTATAGGTATTTCAAAGATGCCCAGAACTGAGCTTAACTTGGTATGTGTCCAACTCCTAGAAATAACTTCATGCCCCATCTCCCTTACTTCCAGCTAGTAAGGATCACATAATTCCTAACAAAGTTTTGACACAGATTCCCAATTCGGGCATTCAGAACATATAGCACGTTGCTGTAAGCAACCAGATTCTCATTCAAAGATGCAAGTTACTATGTAGGAACAAGTTTGTATAGGTATTTCAAAGATGCACAGAACTGAGCTAAACTTGGTATGTGTCCAACTCCTAGAAATAACTTCATGCCCCATCTCCCTTACTTCCAGCTAGTAAGATTCACATAATTCCTAACAAAGTTTTGGCACAGATTCCCAATTCGGGCATTCAGAACATATAGCACGTTGCTGTAAGCAAGCACATTCTCATTCAAAGTTGCAAGTTACTATGTAGGTACAAGTTTGTATAGGTATTTCAAAGATGCCCAGAACTGAGCTAAACTTGGTATGTGTCCAACTCCTAGAAATAACTTCATGCCCCATCTCACTTACTTCCAGCTAGTAAGGATCACATAATTACTAACAAAGTTTTGACACAGATTCCCAATTCGTGCATTCAGAACATATAGCACGTTGCTGTAAGCAAGCACATTCTCATTCAAATTTGCAAGTTGCTATGTAGGAACAAGTTCGTATAGGTATTTCAAAGATGCACAGAACTGAGCTAAACGTTGTATGTCTCCAACTCCTAGAAATAACTTCATGCCCCATCTCACTTACTTCCAGCTAGTAAGGATCACATAATTCCTAACAAAGTTTTGACACAGATTCCGTTTTCGGGCATTCAGAGCATATAGCACGTTGCTGTAAGCAAGCACATTCTCATTCAAATTTGCAAGTTACTATGTAGGAACAAGTTTGTATAGGTATTTCAAAGATGCCCAGAACTGAGCTAAACTTGGTATGTGTCCAACTCCTAGAAATAACTTCATGCCCCATCTCCCTTACTTCCAGGTAGTAAGGATCACATAATTCCTAACAAATTTTGACACAGATTCCCAATTCGGGCATTCAGAACATATAGCACGTTGCTGTAAGCAAGCACATTCTAATTCAAAGATGCAAGTTACTATGTAGGAACAAGTTTGTATAGGTATTTCAAAGATGCCCAGAACTGAGCTAAACTTGGTATGTCTCCAACTCCTAGAAATAACTTCATGCCCCATCTCCCTTACTTCCAGCTAGTAAGGATCACATAATTCCTAACAAAGTTTTGACACAGATTCCCTATTCGGGCATTCAGAACATATAGCACGTTGCTGTAAGAAAGCACATTCTCATTCAAAGATGCAAGTTACTATGTAGGAACAAGTTTGTATAGGTATTTCAAAGATGCCCAGAACTGAGCTAAACTTGGCATGTGTCCAACTCCTAGAAATAACTTCATGCCCCATCTCCCTTACTTCCAGCTAGTAAGGATCACATAATTCCTAACAAAGTTTTGACACAGATTCCCAATTCGGGCATTCCGAACATATAGCACGTTGCTGTAAGCAAGCACATTCTCATTCAAAGATGCAAGTTACTATGTAGGAACAAGTTTGTATAGGTATTTCAAAGATGCCCAGAACTGAGCTAAACTTGGCATGTGTCCAACTCCTAGAAATAACTTCATGCCCCATCTCCCTTACTTCCAGCTAGTAAGGATCACAAATTTCCTAACAAAGTTTTGACACAGATTCCCAATTCGGGCATTCAGAACATATAGCACGTTGCTGTAAGGAAGCACATTTTCATTCAAAGTTGCAAGTTACTATGTAGGAACAAGTTTGTATAGGTATTTCAAAGATGCCCAGAACTGAGCTAAACTTGGTATGTGTCCAACTCCTAGAAATAACTTCATGCCCCTTCTCCCTTACTTCCAGCTAGTAAGGATCACATAATTCCTAACAAAGTTTTGACACAGATTCCCAATTCGGGCATTCAGAACATATAGCACGTTGCTGTAAGCAAGCACATTCTCATTCAAAGATGCAAGTTACTATGTAGGAACAAGTTTGTATAGGTATTTCAAAGATGCCCAGAACTGAGCTAAACTTGGTATGTGTCCAACTCCTAGAAATAACTTCATGCCCCATCTCCCTTACTTCCAGCTAGTAAGGATCACATAATTCCTAACAAAGTTTTGACACAGATCCCCAATTCGGGCATTCAGAACATATAGCACGTTGCTGTAAGCAAGCACATTCTCATTCAAAGATGCAAGTTACTATGTAGGAACAAGTTTGTATAGGTATTTCAAAGATGCCCAGAACTGAGCTAAACTTGGTATGTGTCCAACTCCTAGAAATAACTTCATGCCCCATCTCCCTTACTTCCAGCTAGTAAGGATCACATAATTCCTAACAAAGTTTTGACACAGATTCCCAATTCGGGCATTCAGAACATATAGCACGTTGCTGTAAGCAAGCACATTTTCGTTCAAAGTTGCAAGTTACTATGTAGGAACAAGTTTGTATAGCTATTTCAAAGATGCCCCGAACTGAGCTAAACTTGGTATGTGTCCAACTCCTAGAAATAACTTCATGCCCCATCTCCCTTACTTCCAGCTAGTAAGGATCACATAATTCCTAACAAAGTTTTGACACAGATTCCCAATTCGGGCATTCAGAACATATAGCACGTTGCTGTAAGCAAGCAGATTCTCATTCAAAGATGCAAGTTACTATGTAGGAACAAGTTTGTATAGGTATTTCAAAGATGCCCAGAACTGAGCTAAACTTGGTATGTGTCCAACTCCTAGAAATAACTTCATACTCCATCTCCCTTACTTCCAGCTAGTAAGGATCACATAATTCCTAACAAAGTTTTGACACAGATTCCCAAATCGGGCATTCAGAACATATAGCACGTTGCTGTAAGCAAACACATTCTCATTCAAAGATGCAAGTTACTATGTAGGAACAAGTTTGTATAGGTATTTCAAAGATGCCCAGAACTGAGCTAAACTTGGTATGTGTCCAACTCCTAGAAATAACTTCATGCCCCATCTCCCTTACTTCCAGCTAGTAAGGATCACATAATTCCTAACAAAGTTTTGACACAGATTCCCAATTCGGGCATTCAGAACATATAGCACGTTGCTGTAAGCAAGCAGATTCTCATTCAAAGATGCAAGTTACTATGTAGGACCAAGTTTGTATAGGTATTTCAAAGATGCCCAGAATTGAGCTAAACTTGGTATGTCTCCAACTCCTAGAAATAACTTCATGCCCCATCTCCCTTACTTCCAGCTAGTAAGGATCACATAATTCCTAACAAAGTTTTGACACAGATTGCCAATTCGGGCATTCGGAACATAGAGCACGTTGCTCTAAGCAAACACATTCTCATTCAAAGATGCAAGTTACTATGTAGGAACAAGTTTGTATAGGTATTTCAAAGATGCCCAGAACTGAGCTAAACTTGGTATCTGTCCAACTCCTAGAAATAACTTCATGCCCCATCTCCCTTACTTCCAGCTAGTAAGGATCACATAATTCCTAACAAAGTTTTGACACAGATTCCCAATTCGGGCATTCAGAACATATAGCATGTTGCTGTAAGCAAGAACATTTTCATTCAAAGTTGCAAGTTACTATGTAGGAACAAGTTTGTATAGGTATTTCAAAGATGCCCAGAACTGAGCTAAGCTTGGTATGTGTCCAACTCCTAGAAATAACTTCATGCCCCATCTCCCTTACTTCCAGCTAGTAAGGATCACAAAATTCCTAACAAAGTTTTGACACAGATTCCCAATTCGGGCATTCAGAACATATAGCACGTTGCTGTAAGCAAGCAGATTCTCATTCAAAGATGCAAGTTACTATGTAGGACCAAGTTTGTATAGGTATTTCAAAGATGCCCAGAATTGAGCTAAACTTGGTATGTCTCCAACTCCTAGAAATAACTTCATGCCCCATCTCCCTTACTTCCAGCTAGTAAGGATCACATAATTCCTAACAAAGTTTTGACACAGATTGCCAATTCGGGCATTCGGAACATATAGCACGTTGCTGTAAGCAAACACATTCTCATTCAAAGATGCAAGTTACTATGTAGGAACAAGTTTGTATAGGTATTTCAAAGATGCCCAGAACTGAGCTAAACTTGGTATGTGTCCGACTCCTAGAAATAACTTCATGCCCCATCTCCCTTACTTCCAGCTAGTAAGGATCACATAATTATTAACAAAGTTTTGACACAGATTCCCAATTCGGGCATTCAGAACATATAGCACGTTGCTGTAAGCAAGCACATTCTCATTCAAAGTTGCAAGTTACTATGTAGGAACAAGTTGTATAGGTATTTCAAAGATGCCCAGAACTGTGCTAAACTTGGTATGTGTCCAACTCCTAGAAATACCTTCATGCCCCATCTCCCTTACTTCCAGCTAGTAAGGATCACATAATTCCTAACAAAGTTTTGACACAGATTCCCAATTCGGGCATTCAGAACATATAGCACGTTGCTGTAAGCAAGCACATTTTCGTTCAAAGTTGCAAGTTACTATGTAGGAACAAGTTTGTATAGCTATTTCAAAGATGCCCCGAACTGAGCTAAACTTGGTATGTGTCCAACTCCTAGAAATAACTTCATGCCCCATCTCCCTTACTTCCAGCTAGTAAGGATCACATAATTCCTAACAAAGTTTTGACACAGATTCCCAATTCGGGCATTCAGAACATATAGCACGTTGCTGTAAGCAAGCAGATTCTCATTCAAAGATGCAAGTTACTATGTAGGAACAATTTGTATAGGTATTTCAAAGATGCCCAGAACTGAGCTAAACTTGGTATGTGTCCAACTCCTAGAAATAACTTCATACTCCATCTCCCTTACTTCCAGCTAGTAAGGATCACATAATTCCTAACAAAGTTTTGACACAGATTCCCAAATCGGGCATTCAGAACATATAGCACGTTGCTGTAAGCAAACACATTCTCATTCAAAGATGCAAGTTACTATGTAGGAACAAGTTTGTATAGGTATTTCAAAGATGCCCAGAACTGAGCTAAACTTGGTATGTGTCCAACTCCTAGAAATAACTTCATGCCCCATCTCCCTTACTTCCAGCTAGTAAGGATCACATAATTCCTAACAAAGTTTTGACACAGATTCCCAATTCGGGCATTCAGAACATATAGCACGTTGCTGTAAGCAAGCAGATTCTCATTCAAAGATGCAAGTTACTATGTAGGACCAAGTTTGTATAGGTATTTCAAAGATGCCCAGAATTGAGCTAAACTTGGTATGTCTCCAACTCCTAGAAATAACTTCATGCCCCATCTCCCTTACTTCCAGCTAGTAAGGATCATATAATTCCTAACAAAGTTTTGACACAGATTGCCAATTCGGGCATTCGGAACATATAGCACGTTGCTGTAATCAAACACATTCTCATTCAAAGATGCAAGTTACTATGTAGGAACAAGTTTGTATAGGTATTTCAAAGATGCCCAGAACTGAGCTAAACTTGGTATGTGTCCGACTCCTAGAAATAACTTCATGCCCCATCTCCCTTACTTCCAGCTAGTAAGGATCACATAATTATTAACAAAGTTTTGACACAGATTCCCAATTCGGGCATTCAGAACATATAGCACGTTGCTGTAAGCAAGCACATTCTCATTCAAAGTTGCAAGTTACTATGTAGGAACAAGTTGTATAGGTATTTCAAAGATGCCCAGAACTGTGCTAAACTTGGTATGTGTCCAACTCCTAGAAATACCTTCATGCCCCATCTCCCTTACTTCCAGCTAGTAAGGATCACATAATTCCTAACAAAGTTTTGACACAGATTCCCAATTCGGGCATTCAGAACATATAGCACGTTGCTGTAAGCAAGCACATTTTCATTCAAAGTTGCAAGTTACTATGTAGGAACAAGTTTGTATAGGTATTTCAAAGATGCCCAGAACTGAGCTAAACTTGGTATGTGTCCAACTCCTAGAAATAACTTCATGCTCCATCTCCCTTACTTCCAGCTAGTAAGGATCACATAATTCCTAACAAAGTTTTGACACAGATTCCCTATTCGGGCATTCAGAACATATAGCACGTTGCTGTAAGCAAGCACATTTTCATTCAAAGTTGCAAATTACTATGTAGGAACAAGTTTGTATAGGTATTTCAAAGATGCCCAGAACTGAGCTAAACTTGGTATGTGTCCAACTCCTAGAAATAACTTCATGCCCCATCTCCCTTACTTCCAGCTAGTAAGGATCACATAATTCCTAACAAAGTTTTGACACAGATTCCCAATTCGGGCATTCAGAACATATAGCACGTTGCTGTAAGCAAGCAGATTCTCATTCAAAGATGCAAGTTACTATGTAGGAACAAGTTTGTATAGGTATTTCAAAGATGCCCAGAACTGAGCTAAACTTGGTATGTGTCCAACTCCTAGAAATAACATCATGCCCCATCTCCCTTACTTCCAGCTAGTAAGGATCACATAATTCCTAACAAAGTTTTGACACAGATTCCCAAATCGGGCATTCAGAACATATAGCACGTTGCTGTAAGCAAGCACATTCTCATTCAAAGTTGCAAGTTTCTATGTAGGAACAAGTTTGTATAGGTATTTCAAAGATGCCCAGAACTGAGCTAAACTTGGTATGTGTCCAACTCCTAGAAATAACGTCATGCTCCATCTCCCTTACTTCCAGCTAGTAAGGATCACATAATTCCTAACAAAGTTTTGACACAGATTCCCAAATCGGGCATTCAGAGCATATAGCACGTTGCTGCAAGCAAGCACATTCTCATTCAAAGTTGCAAGTTACTATGTAGGAACAAGTTTGTATAGGTATTTCAAAGATGCCCAGAACTGAGCTAAACGTTGTATGTGTCCAACTCCTAGAAATAACTTCATGCCCCATCTCCCTTACTTCCAGCTAGTAAGGATCACATAATTCCTAACAAAGTTTTGACACAGATTCCCAATTCGGGCATTCAGAACATATAGCACGTTGCTGCAAGCAAGCACATTCTCATTCAAAGTTGCAAGTTAGTATGTAGGAACAAGTTTGTATAGGTATTTCAAAGATGCCCAGAACTGAGCTAAACTTGGTATGTGTCCAACTCCTAGAAATAACTTCATGCCCCATCTCCCTTACTTCCAGCTAGTAAGGATCACATAATTCCTAACAAAGTTTTGACACAGATTCCCAATTCGGGCATTCAGAACATATAGCACGTTGCTGTAAGCAAGCACATTTTCATTCAAAGTTGCAAGTTACTATGTAGGAACAAGTTTGTATAGGTATTTCAAAGATGCCCAGAACTGAGCTAAACTTGGTATGTGTGCAACTCCTAGAAATAACTTCATGCCCCATCTCCCTTACTTCCAGCTAGTAAGGATCACATAATTCCTAACAAAGTTTTGACACAGATTCCCAATTCGGGCATTCAGAACATATAGCACGTTGCTGTAAGCAAAGACATTCTCATTCAAAGATGCAAGTTACTATGTAGGAACAAGTTTGTATAGGTATTTCAAAGATGCCCAGAACTGAGCTAAACTTGCTATGTCTCCAACTCCAAGAAATAACTTCATGCCCCATATCCCTTACATCCAGCTAGTAAGGATCACATAATTCCTAACAAAGTTTTGACACAGATTCCCAATTTGGGCATTCAGAACATATAGCACGTTGCTGTAAGCAAGCACATTCTCATTCAAAGTTGCAAGTTACTATGTAGGAAGAAGTTTGTATAGGTATTTCAAAGATGCCCAGAACTGAGCTAAACTTGGTATCTGTCCAACTCCTAGAAATAACTTCATGCCCCATCTCCCTTACTTCCAGCTAGTAAGGATCACATAATTCCTAACAAAGTTTTGACACAGATTCCCAATTCGGGCATTCAGAACATATAGCACGTTGCTGTAAGCAAGAACATTTTCATTCAAAGTTGCAAGTTACTATGTAGGAACAAGTTTGTATAGGTATTTCAAAGATGCAAAGAACTGAGCTAAGCTTGGTATGTGTCCAACTCCTAGAAATAACTTCATGCCCCATCTCCCTTACTTCCAGCTAGTAAGGATCACATAATTCCTAACAAAGTTTTGACACAGATTCCCAATTCGGGCATTCAGAACATATAGCACGTTGCTGTAAGCAAGCAGATTCTCATTCAAAGATGCAAGTTACTATGTAGGACCAAGTTTGTATAGGTATTTCAAAGATGCCCAGAATTGAGCTAAACTTGGTATGTCTCCAACTCCTAGAAATAACTTCATGCCCCATCTCCCTTACTTCCAGCTAGTAAGGATCACATAATTCCTAACAAAGTTTTGACACAGATTGCCAATTCGGGCATTCGGAACATATAGCACGTTGCTGTAAGCAAACACATTCTCATTCAAAGATGCAAGTTACTATGTAGGAACAAGTTTGTATAGGTATTTCAAAGATGCCCAGAACTGAGCTAAACTTGGTATGTGTCCGACTCCTAGAAATAACTTCATGCCCCATCTCCCTTACTTCCAGCTAGTAAGGATCACATAATTCCTAACAAAGTTTTGACACAGATTCCCAATTCGGGCATTCAGAACATATAGCACGTTGCTGTAAGCAAGCACATTTTCATTCAAAGTTGCAAGTTACTATGTAGGAACAAGTTTGTATAGGTATTTCAAAGATGCCCAGAACTGAGCTAAACTTGGTATGTGTCCAACTCCTAGAAATAACTTCATGCTCCATCTCCCTTACTTCCAGCTAGTAAGGATCACATAATTCCTAACAAAGTTTTGACACAGATTCCCTATTCGGGCATTCAGAACATATAGCACGTTGCTGTAAGCAAGCACATTTTCATTCAAAGTTGCAAATTACTATGTAGGAACAAGTTTGTATAGGTATTTCAAAGATGCCCAGAACTGAGCTAAACTTGGTATGTGTCCAACTCCTAGAAATAACTTCATGCCCCATCTCCCTTACTTCCAGCTAGTAAGGATCACATAATTCCCAACAAAGTTTTGACACAGATTCCCAATTCGGGCATTCAGAACATATAGCACGTTGCTGTAAGCAAGCAGATTCTCATTCAAAGTTGCAAGTTACTATGTAGGAACAAGTTTGTATAGGTATTTCAAAGATGCCCAGAACTGAGCTAAACTTGGTATGTGTCCAACTCCTAGAAATAACTTCATGCCCCATCTCCCTTACTTCCAGCTAGTAAGGATCACATAATTCCTAACAAAGTTTTGACACAGATTCCCAAATCGGGCATTCAGAACATATAGCACGTTGCTGTAAGCAAGCACATTCTCATTCAAAGTTGCAAGTTTCTATGTAGGAACAAGTTTGTATAGGTATTTCAAAGATGCCCAGAACTGAGCTAAACTTGGTATGTGTCCAACTCCTAGAAATAACGTCATGCTCCATCTCCCTTACTTCCAGCTAGTAAGGATCACATAATTCCTAACAAAGTTTTGACACAGATTCCCAAATCGGGCATTCAGAGCATATAGCACGTTGCTGCAAGCAAGCACATTCTCATTCAAAGTTGCAAGTTACTATGTAGGAACAAGTTTGTATAGGTATTTCAAAGATGCCCAGAAATGAGCTAAACGTTGTATGTGTCCAACTCCTAGAAATAACTTCATGCCCCATCTCCCTTACTTCCAGCTAGTAAGGATCACATAATTCCTAACAAAGTTTTGACACAGATTCCCAATTCGGGCATTCAGAACATATAGCACGTTGCTGCAAGCAAGCACATTCTCATTCAAAGTTGCAAGTTAGTATGTAGGAACAAGTTTGTATAGGTATTTCAAAGATGCCCAGAACTGAGCTAAACTTGGTATGTGTCCAACTCCTAGAAATACCTTCATGACCCAACTCCCTTACTTCCATCTAGTAAGGATCACATAATTTCTAACAAAGTTTTGACACAGATTCCCAATTCGGGCATTCAGAACATATAGCACGTTGCTGTAAGCAAGCACATTCTCATTCAAAGTTGCAAGTTACTATGTAGGAACAAGTTTGTATAGGTATTTCAAAGATGCCCAGAACTGAGCTAAACGTTGTATGTCTCCAACTCCTAGAAATAACTTCATGCCCCATCTCACTTACTTCCATCTAGTAAGGATCACATAATTACTAACAAAGATTTGACACAGATTGCCAATTCGGGCATTCAGAACATATAGCACGTTGCTGTAAGCAAACACATTCTCATTCAAAGTTGTAAGTTACTATGTAGGAACAAGTTCGTATAGGTATTTCAAAGATGCCCAGAACTGAGCTAAACGTTGTATGTCTCCAACTCCTAGAAATAACTTCATGCCCCATCTCCCTTACTTCCAGCTAGTAAGCATCACATAATTCCTAACAAAGTTTTGACACTGATTCCGTTTTCGGGCATTCAGACCATATAGCACGTTGCTGTAAGCAAGCACATTCTCATTCAAAGTTGCAAGTTACTATGTAGGAACAAGTTTGTATAGGTATTTCAAAGATGCCCAGAACTGAGCTAAACTTGGTATGTGTCCAACTCCTAGAAATAACTTCATGCCCCATCTCCCTTACTTCCAGCTAGTAAGGATCACATAATTCCTAACCAATTTTGACACAGATTCCCAATTCGGGCATTCAGAACATATAGCACGTTGCTGTAAGCAAACACATTCTCATTCAAAGATGCAAGTTACTATGTAGGAACAAGTTTGTATAGGTATTTCAAAGATGCCCAGAACTGAGTTAAACTTGGTATGTGTCCAACTCCTAGAAATAACTTCATGCCCCATCTCCCTTACTTCCAGCTAGTAAGGATCACATAATTCCTAACAAAGTTTTGACACAGATTCCCTATTCGGGCATTCAGAACATATAGCACGTTGCTGTAAGCAAGCACATTCTCATTCAAAGTTGCAAGTTACTATGTAGGAACAAGTTGTATAGGTATTTCAAAGATGCCCAGAACTGTGCTAAACTTGGTATGTGTCCAACTCCTAGAAATACCTTCATGCCCCATCTCCCTTACTTCCAGCTAGTAAGGATCACATAATTCCTAACAAAGTTTTGACACAGATTCCCAATTCGGGCATTCAGAACATATAGCACGTTGCTGTAAGCAAGCACATTTTCATTCAAAGTTGCAAGTTACTATGTAGGAACAAGTTTGTATAGGTATTTCAAAGATGCCCAGAACTGAGCTAAACTTGGTATGTGTCCAACTCCTAGAAATAACTTCATGCCCCATCTCCCTTACTTCCAGCTAGTAAGGATCACATAATTCCTAACAAAGTTTTGACACAGATTCCCAATTCGGGCATTCAGAACATATAGCACGTTGCTGTAAGCAAGCAGATTCTCATTCAAAGATGCAAGTTACTATGTAGGAACAAGTTTGTATAGGTATTTCAAAGATGCCCAGAACTGAGCTAAACTTGGTATGTGTCCAACTCCTAGAAATAACTTCATGCCCCATCTCCCTTACTTCCAGCTAGTAAGGATCACATAATTCCTAACAAAGTTTTGACACAGATTCCCAAATCGGGCATTCAGAACATATAGCACGTTGCTGTAAGCAAGCACATTCTCATTCAAAGTTGCAAGTTTCTATGTAGGAACAAGTTTGTATAGGTATTTCAAAGATGCCCAGAACTGAGCTAAACTTGGTATGTGTCCAACTCCTAGAAATAACGTCATGCCCCATCTCCCTTACTTCCAGCTAGTAAGGATCACATAATTCCTAACAAAGTTTTGACACAGATTCCCAAATCGGGCATTCAGAGCATATAGCACGTTGCTGCAAGCAAGCACATTCTCATTCAAAGTTGCAAGTTTCTATGAAGGAACAAGTTTGTATAGGTATTTCAAAGATGCCCAGAACTGAGCTAAACTTGGTATGTCTCCAACTCCAAGAAATAACTTCATGCCCCATCTCCCTTACTTCCAGCTAGTAAGGATCACATAATTACTAACAAAGTTTTGACACAGATTCCCAATTCGGGCATTCAGAACATATAGCACGTTGCTGTAAGCAAGCACATTTTTATTCAAAGTTGCAAGTTACTATGTAGGAACAAGTTTGTATAGGTATTTCAAAGATGCCCAGAACTGAGCTAAACTTGGTATGTGTCCAACTCCTAGAAATAACTTCATGCCCCATCTCCCTTACTTCCAGCTAGTAAGGATCACATAATTCCTAACAAAGTTTTGACACAGATTCCCAATTCGGGCATTCAGAACATATAGCACGTTGCTGCAAGCAAGCAGATTCTCATTCAAAGATGCAAGTTACTATGTAGGAACAAGTTTGTATAGGTATTTCAAAGATGCCCAGAACTGAGCTAAACTTGGTATGTGTCCAACTCCTAGAAATAACTTCATGCCCCATCTCCCTTACTTCCAGCTCGTAAGGATCACATAATTCCTAACAAAGTTTTGACACAGATTGCCAATTCGGGCATTAAGAACATATAGCACGTTGCTGTAAGCAAGCACATTCTCATTCAAAGATGCAAGTTACTATGTAGGAACAAGTTTGTATAGGTATTTCAAAGATGCCCAGAACTGAGCTAAACTTGGTATGTCTCCAACTCCAAGAAATAACTTCATGCCCCATGTCCCTTACTTCCAGCTAGTAAGGATCACATAATTCCTAACAAAGTTTTGACACAGATTCCCAATTCGGGCATTCGGAACATATAGCACGTTGCTGTAAGCAAAGACATTCTCATTCAAAGATGCAAGTTACTATGTAGGAACAAGTTTGTATAGGTATTTCAAAGATGCCCAGAACTGAGCTAAACTTGGTATGTCTCCAACTCCAAGAAATAACTTCATGCCCCATATCCCTTACATCCAGCTAGTAAGGATCACATAATTCCTAACAAAGTTTTGACACAGATTCCCAATTCGGGCATTCAGAACATATAGCACGTTGCTGTAAGCAAGCACATTCTCATTCAAAGTTGCAAGTTACTATGTAGGAACAAGTTTGTATAGGTATTTCAAAGATGCCCAGAACTGAGCTAAACTTGGTATCTGTCCAACTCCTAGAAATAACTTCATGCCCCATCTCCCTTACTTCCAGCTAGTAAGGATCACATAATTCCTAACAAAGTTTTGACACAGATTCCCAATTCGGGCATTCAGAACATATAGCACGTTGCTGTAAGCAAGAACATTTTCATTCAAAGTTGCAAGTTACTATGTAGGAACAAATTTGTATAGGTATTTCAAAGATGCCCAGAACTGAGCTAAGCTTGGTATGTGTCCAACTCCTAGAAATAACTTCATGCCCCATCTCCCTTACTTCCAGCTAGTAAGGATCACATAATTCCTAACAAAGTTTTGACACAGATTCCCAATTCGGGCATTCAGAACATATAGCACGTTGCTGTAAGCAAGCAGATTCTCATTCAAAGATGCAAGTTACTATGTAGGACCAAGTTTGTATAGGTATTTCAAAGATGCCCAGAATTGAGCTAAACTTGGTATGTCTCCAACTCCTAGAAATAACTTCATGCCCCATCTCCCTTACTTCCAGCTAGTAAGGATCACATAATTCCTAACAAAGTTTTGACACAGATTGCCAATTCGGGCATTCGGAACATATAGCACGTTGCTGTAAGCAAACACATTCTCATTCAAAGATGCAAGTTACTATGTAGGAACAAGTTTGTATAGGTATTTCAAAGATGCCCAGAACTGAGCTAAACTTGGTATGTGTCCGACTCCTAGAAATAACTTCATGCCCCATCTCCCTTACTTCCAGCTAGTAAGGATCACATAATTATTAACAAAGTTTTGACACAGATTCCCAATTCGGGCATTCAGAACATATAGCACGTTGCTGTAAGCAAGCACATTCTCATTCAAAGATGCAAGTTACTATGTAGGAACAAGTTTGTATAAGTATTTCAAAGATGCCCAGAACTGAGCTAAACTTGGTATGTGTCCAACTCCTAGAAATAACTTCATGCCCCATCTCCCTTACTTCCAGCTAGTAAGGATCACATAATTCCTAACAAAGTTTTGACACAGATTCCCAATTCGGGCATTCAGAACATATAGCACGTTGCTGTAAGCAAGCAGATTCTCATACAAAGATGCAAGTTACTATGTAGGAACAAGTTTGTATAGGTAT
Organism: Diceros bicornis minor; assembly: GCF_020826845.1. Classification (NCBI taxonomy): domain Eukaryota; kingdom Metazoa; phylum Chordata; class Mammalia; order Perissodactyla; family Rhinocerotidae; genus Diceros; species Diceros bicornis. Next base: position 994,804 of record NC_080763.1, on the reverse strand, counting down.
TTCAAAGATGCCCAGAACTGAGCTAAACTTGGTATGTGTCCAACTCCTAGAAATAACTTCATGCCCCATCTCCCTTACTTCCAGCTTGTAAGGATCACATAATTCCTAACAAAGTTTTGACACAGATTCCCAATTCGGGCATTCAGAACATATAGCACGTTGCTGTAAGCAAGCACATTCTCATTCAAAGTTGCAAGTTACTATGTAGGAACAAGTTTGTATAGGTATTTCAAAGATGCCCAGAACTGAGCTAAACTTGGTATGTGTCCAACTCCTAGAAATAACTTCATGCCCCATCTCCCTTACTTCCAGCTAGTAAGGATCACATAATTCCTAACAAAGTTTTGACACAGATTGCCAATTCGGGCATTCAGAACATATAGCACGTTGCTGTAAGCAAGCACATTCTCATTCAAAGATGCAAGTTACTATGTAGGAACAAGTTTGTATAGGTATTTCAAAGATGCCCAGAACTGAGCTAAACTTGGTATGTGTCCAACTCCTAGAAATAACTTCATGCTCCATCACCCTTACTTCCAGCTAGTAAGGATCACATAATTCCTAACAAAGTTTTGACACAGATTCCCAATTCGGGCATTCAGAACATATAGCACGTTGCTGCAAGCAAGCACATTCTCATTCAAAGTTGCAAGTTACTATGTAGGAACAAGTTTGTATAGGTATTTCAAAGATGCCCAGAACTGAGCTAAACTTGGTATGTGTCCAACTCCAAGAAATAACTTCATGCCCCATCTCCCTTACTTCCAGCTAGTAAGGATCACATAATTCCTAACAAAGTTTTGACACAGATTCCCAATTCGGGCATTCAGAACATATAGCACGTTGCTGTAAGCAAGCACATTCTCATTCAAAGATGCAAGTTACTATGTAGGAACAAGTTTGTATAGGTATTTCAAAGATGCCCAGAACTGAGCTAAACTTGGTATGTGTCCAACTCCTAGAAATAACTTCATGCCCCATCTCCCTTACTTCCAGCTAGTAAGGATCACATAATTCCTAACAAAGTTTTGACACAGATTCCCAATTCGGGCATTCAGAACATATAGCACGTTGCTGTAAGCAAGCACATTCTCATTCAAAGTTGCAAGTTACTATGTAGGAACAAGTTTGTATAGGTATTTCAAAGATGCCCAGAACTGAGCTAAACTTGGTATGTGTCCAACTCCTAGAAATAACTTCATGCCCCATCTCCCTTACTTCCAGCTAGTAAGGATCACATAATTCCTAACAAAGTTTTGACACAGATTCCCAATTCGGGCATTCAGAACATATAGCACGTTGCTGTAAGCAAGCAGATTCTCATTCAAAGATGCAAGTTACTAGGTAGGAACAAGTTTGTATAGGTATTTCAAAGATGCCCAGAACTGAGCTAAACTTGGTATGTGTCCAACTCCTAGAAATAACATCATGCCCCATCTCCCTTACTTCCAGCTAGTAAGGATCACATAATTCCTAACAAAGTTTTGACACAGATTGCCAATTCGGGCATTCAGAACATATAGCACGTTGCTGTAAGCAAGCACATTCTCATTCACAGATGCAAGTTACTATGTAGGAACAAGTTTGTATAGGTATTTCAAAGATGCCCAGAACTGAGCTAAACTTGGTATGTGTCCAACTCCTAGAAATAACTTCATGCCCCATCTCCCTTACTTCCAGCTAGTAAGGATCACATAATTCCTAACAAAGTTTTGACACAGATTCCCAATTCGGGCATTCAGAACATATGGCACGTTGCTGCAAGCAAGCACATTCTCATTCAAAGTTGCAAGTTACTATGTAGGAACAAGTTTGTATAGGCATTTCAAAGTTGCCCAGAACTGAGCTAAACTTGGTATGTGTCCAACTCCTAGAAATAACTTCATGCCCCATCTCCCTTACTTCCAGCTAGTAAGGATCACATAATTCCTAACAAAGTTTTGACACAGATTGCCAATTCGGGCATTCAGAACATATAGCACGTTGCTGTAAGCAAGCACATTCTCATTCAAAGATGCAAGTTACTATGTAGGAACAAGTTTGTATAGGTATTTCAAAGATGCCCAGAACTGAGCTAAACTTGGTATGTGTCCAACTCCTAGAAATAACTTCATGCCCCATCTCCCTTACTTCCAGCTAGTAAGGATCACATAATTCCTAACAAAGTTTTGACACAGATTCCCAATTCGGGCATTCAGAACATATAGCACGTTGCTGTAAGCAAGCACATTCTCATTCAAAGATGCAAGTTACTATGTAGGAACAAGTTTGTATAGGTATTTCAAAGATGCCCAGAACTGAGCTAAACTTGGTATGTGTCCAACTCCTAGAAATAACTTCATGCCCCATCTCCCTTACTTCCAGCTAGTAAGGATCACATAATTCCTAACAAAGTTTTGACACAGATTCCCAATTCATGCATTCAGAACATATAGCACGTTGCTGTAAGCAGGCACATTTTCATTCAAAGTTGCAAGTTACTATGTAGGAACAAGTTTGTATAGGTATTTCAAAGATGCCCAGAACTCAGCTAAACTTCGTATGTGTCCAACTCCTAGAAATAACTTCATGCCTCATCTCCCTTACTTCCAGCTAGTAAGGATCACATAATTCCTAACAAAGTTTTGACACAGATTCCCAATTCGGGCATTCAGAACATATAGCACGTTGCTGTAAGCAAGCACATTTTCATTCAAAGTTGCAAGTTACTATGTAGGAACAAGTTTGTATAGGTATTTCAAAGATGCCCAGAACTGAGCTAAACTTGGTATGTGTCCAACTCCAAGAAATAACTTCATGCCCCATCTCCCTTACTTCCAGCTAGTAAGGATCACATAATTCCTAACAAAGTTTTGACACAGATTCCCAATTCGGGCATTCAGAACATATAGCACGTTGCTGCAAGCAAGCACATTCTCATTCAAAGATGCAAGTTACTATGTAGGAACAAGTTTGTATAGGTATTTCAAAGATGCCCAGAACTGAGCTAAACTTGGTATGTGTCCAACTCCTAGAAATAACTTCATGCCCCATCTCCCTTACTTCCAGCTAGTAAGGATCACATAATTCCTAACAAAGTTTTGACACAGATTGCCAATTCGGGCATTCAGAACATATAGCACGTTGCTGCAAGCAAGCACATTCTCATTCAAAGATGCAAGTTACTATGTAGGAACAAGTTTGTATAGGTATTTCAAAGACGCCCAGAACTGAGCTAAACTTGGTATGTGTCCAACTCCTAGAAATAACTTCATGCCCATCTCCCTTACTTCCAGCTAGTAAGGATCACATAATTCCTAACAAAGTTTTGACACAGATTCCCTATTCGGGCATTCAGAACATATAGCACGTTGCTGCAAGCAAGCACATTCTCATTCAAAGTTGCAAGTTACTATGTAGGAACAAGTTTGTATAGGTATTTCAAAGATGCCCAGAACTGAGCTAAACTTGGTATGTGTCCAACTCCTAGAAATAACTTCATGCCCCATCTCCCTTACTTCCAGCTAGTAAGGATCACATAATTCCTAACAAAGTTTTGACACAGATTCCCAATTCGGGCATTCAGAACATATAGCACGTTGCTGCAAGCAAGCACATTCTCATTCAAAGTTGCAAGTTACTATGTAGGAACAAGTTTGTATAGGTATTTCAAAGATGCCCAGAACTGAGCTAAACTTGGTATGTGTCCAACTCCTAGAAATAACTTCATGCCCCATCTCCCTTACTTCCAGCTAGTAAGGATCACATAATTCCTAACAAAGTTTTGACACAGATTCCCAATTCGGGCATTCAGAACATATAGCACGTTGCTGCAAGCAAGCACATTCTCATTCAAAGTTGCAAGTTACTATGTAGGAACAAGTTTGTATAGGTATTTCAAAGATGCCCAGAACTGAGCTAAACTTGGTATGTGTCCAACTCCTAGAAATAACTTCATGCCCCATCTCCCTTACTTCCAGCTTGTAAGGATCACATAATTCCTAACAAAGTTTTGACACAGATTCCCAATTCGGGCATTCAGAACATATAGCACGTTGCTGTAAGCAAGCACATTCTCATTCAAAGTTGCAAGTTACTATGTAGGAACAAGTTTGTATAGGTATTTCAAAGATGCCCAGAACTGAGCTAAACTTGGTATGTGTCCAACTCCTAGAAATAACTTCATGCCCCATCTCCCTTACTTCCAGCTTGTAAGGATCACATAATTCCTAACAAAGTTTTGACACAGATTCCCAATTCGGGCATTCAGAACATATAGCACGTTGCTGTAAGCAAGCACATTCTCATTCAAAGTTGCAAGTTACTATGTAGGAACAAGTTTGTATAGGTATTTCAAAGATGCCCAGAACTGAGCTAAACTTGGTATGTGTCCAACTCCTAGAAATAACTTCATGCCCCATCTCCCTTACTTCCAGCTAGTAAGGATCACATAATTCCTAACAAAGTTTTGACACAGATTGCCAATTCGGGCATTCAGAACATATAGCACGTTGCTGTAAGCAAGCACATTCTCATTCAAAGATGCAAGTTACTATGTAGGAACAAGTTTGTATAGGTATTTCAAAGATGCCCAGAACTGAGCTAAACTTGGTATGTGTCCAACTCCTAGAAATAACTTCATGCTCCATCACCCTTACTTCCAGCTAGTAAGGATCACATAATTCCTAACAAAGTTTTGACACAGATTCCCAATTCGGGCATTCAGAACATATAGCACGTTGCTGCAAGCAAGCACATTCTCATTCAAAGTTGCAAGTTACTATGTAGGAACAAGTTTGTATAGGTATTTCAAAGATGCCCAGAACTGAGCTAAACTTGGTATGTGTCCAACTCCAAGAAATAACTTCATGCCCCATCTCCCTTACTTCCAGCTAGTAAGGATCACATAATTCCTAACAAAGTTTTGACACAGATTGCCAATTCGGGCATTCAGAACATATAGCACGTTGCTGTAAGCAAGCACATTCTCATTCAAAGATGCAAGTTACTATGTAGGAACAAGTTTGTATAGGTATTTCAAAGATGCCCAGAACTGAGCTAAACTTGGTATGTGTCCAACTCCTAGAAATAACTTCATGCCCCATCTCCCTTACTTCCAGCTAGTAAGGATCACATAATTCCTAACAAAGTTTTGACACAGATTCCCAATTCGGGCATTCAGAACATATAGCACGTTGCTGTAAGCAAGCACATTCTCATTCAAAGTTGCAAGTTACTATGTAGGAACAAGTTTGTATAGGTATTTCAAAGATGCCCAGAACTGAGCTAAACTTGGTATGTGTCCAACTCCTAGAAATAACTTCATGCCCCATCTCCCTTACTTCCAGCTAGTAAGGATCACATAATTCCTAACAAAGTTTTGACACAGATTCCCAATTCGGGCATTCAGAACATATAGCACGTTGCTGTAAGCAAGCAGATTCTCATTCAAAGATGCAAGTTACTAGGTAGGAACAAGTTTGTATAGGTATTTCAAAGATGCCCAGAACTGAGCTAAACTTGGTATGTGTCCAACTCCTAGAAATAACTTCATGCCCCATCTCCCTTACTTCCAGCTAGTAAGGATCACATAATTCCTAACAAAGTTTTGACACAGATTGCCAATTCGGGCATTCAGAACATATAGCACGTTGCTGTAAGCAAGCACATTCTCATTCACAGATGCAAGTTACTATGTAGGAACAAGTTTGTATAGGTATTTCAAAGATGCCCAGAACTGAGCTAAACTTGGTATGTGTCCAACTCCTAGAAATAACTTCATGCCCCATCTCCCTTACTTCCAGCTAGTAAGGATCACATAATTCCTAACAAAGTTTTGACACAGATTCCCAATTCGGGCATTCAGAACATATGGCACGTTGCTGCAAGCAAGCACATTCTCATTCAAAGTTGCAAGTTACTATGTAGGAACAAGTTTGTATAGGCATTTCAAAGATGCCCAGAACTGAGCTAAACTTGGTATGTGTCCAACTCCTAGAAATAACTTCATGCCCCATCTCCCTTACTTCCAGCTAGTAAGGATCACATAATTCCTAACAAAGTTTTGACACAGATTGCCAATTCGGGCATTCAGAACATATAGCACGTTGCTGTAAGCAAGCACATTCTCATTCAAAGATGCAAGTTACTATGTAGGAACAAGTTTGTATAGGTATTTCAAAGATGCCCAGAACTGAGCTAAACTTGGTATGTGTCCAACTCCTAGAAATAACTTCATGCCCCATCTCCCTTACTTCCAGCTAGTAAGGATCACATAATTCCTAACAAAGTTTTGACACAGATTCCCAATTCGGGCATTCAGAACATATAGCACGTTGCTGTAAGCAAGCACATTCTCATTCAAAGATGCAAGTTACTATGTAGGAACAAGTTTGTATAGGTATTTCAAAGATGCCCAGAACTGAGCTAAACTTGGTATGTGTCCAACTCCTAGAAATAACTTCATGCCCCATCTCCCTTACTTCCAGCTAGTAAGGATCACATAATTCCTAACAAAGTTTTGACACAGATTCCCAATTCATGCATTCAGAACATATAGCACGTTGCTGTAAGCAGGCACATTTTCATTCAAAGTTGCAAGTTACTATGTAGGAACAAGTTTGTATAGGTATTTCAAAGATGCCCAGAACTCAGCTAAACTTCGTATGTGTCCAACTCCTAGAAATAACTTCATGCCTCATCTCCCTTACTTCCAGCTAGTAAGGATCACATAATTCCTAACAAAGTTTTGACACAGATTCCCAATTCGGGCATTCAGAACATATAGCACGTTGCTGTAAGCAAGCACATGTTCATTCAAAGTTGCAAGTTACTATGTAGGAACAAGTTTGTATAGGTATTTCAAAGATGCCCAGAACTGAGCTAAACTTGGTATGTGTCCAACTCCAAGAAATAACTTCATGCCCCATCTCCCTTACTTCCAGCTAGTAAGGATCACATAATTCCTAACAAAGTTTTGACACAGATTCCCAATTCGGGCATTCAGAACATATAGCACGTTGCTGCAAGCAAGCACATTCTCATTCAAAGATGCAAGTTACTATGTAGGAACAAGTTTGTATAGGTATTTCAAAGATGCCCAGAACTGAGCTAAACTTGGTATGTGTCCAACTCCTAGAAATAACTTCATGCCCCATCTCCCTTACTTCCAGCTAGTAAGGATCACATAATTCCTAACAAAGTTTTGACACAGATTGCCAATTCGGGCATTCAGAACATATAGCACGTTGCTGCAAGCAAGCACATTCTCATTCAAAGATGCAAGTTACTATGTAGGAACAAGTTTGTATAGGTATTTCAAAGACGCCCAGAACTGAGCTAAACTTGGTATGTGTCCAACTCCTAGAAATAACTTCATGCCCATCTCCCTTACTTCCAGCTAGTAAGGATCACATAATTCCTAACAAAGTTTTGACACAGATTCCCTATTCGGGCATTCAGAACATATAGCACGTTGCTGCAAGCAAGCACATTCTCATTCAAAGTTGCAAGTTACTATGTAGGAACAAGTTTGTATAGGTATTTCAAAGATGCCCAGAACTGAGCTAAACTTGGTATGTGTCCAACTCCTAGAAATAACTTCATGCCCCATCTCCCTTACTTCCAGCTAGTAAGGATCACATAATTCCTAACAAAGTTTTGACACAGATTCCCAATTCGGGCATTCAGAACATATAGCACGTTGCTGCAAGCAAGCACATTCTCATTCAAAGTTGCAAGTTACTATGTAGGAACAAGTTTGTATAGGTATTTCAAAGATGCCCAGAACTGAGCTAAACTTGGTATGTGTCCAACTCCTAGAAATAACTTCATGCCCCATCTCCCTTACTTCCAGCTAGTAAGGATCACATAATTCCTAACAAAGTTTTGACACAGATTCCCAATTCGGGCATTCAGAACATATAGCACGTTGCTGCAAGCAAGCACATTCTCATTCAAAGTTGCAAGTTACTATGTAGGAACAAGTTTGTATAGGTATTTCAAAGATGCCCAGAACTGAGCTAAACTTGGTATGTGTCAAACTCCTAGAAATAACTTCATGCCCCATCTCCCTTACTTCCAGCTAGTAAGGATCACATAATTCCTAACAAAGTTTTGACACAGATTCTCAATTCGGGCATTCAGAAAAAATAGCACGTTGCTGTAAGCAAGCAGATTCTCATTCAAAGATGCAAGTTACTATGTAGGAACAAGTTTGTATAGGTATTTCAAAGATGCCCAGAACTGAGCTAAACTTGGTATGTGTCCAACTCCTAGAAATAACTTCATGCCCCATCTCCCTTACTTCCAGCTAGAAAGGATCACATAATTCCTAACAAAGTTTTGACACAGATTCCCAATTCGGGCATTCAGAACATATAAAACGTTGCTGAAAGCAAGCACATTCTTATTCAAAGTTGCAAGTTACTATGTAGGAACAAGTTTGTATCGGTATTTCAAAGATGCCCAGAACTGAGCTAAACTTGGTATGTGTCCAACTCCTAGAAATAACTTCATGCCCCATCTCCCTTACTTCCAGCTAGTAAGGATCACATAATTCCTAACAAAGTTTTGACACAGATTCCCAATTCGGGCATTCAGAACATATAGCACGTTGCTGTAAGCAAGCACATTCTCATTCAAAGATGCAAGTTACTATGTAGGAACAAGTTTGTATAGGTATTTCAAAGATGCCCAGAACTGAGCTAAACTTGGTATGTGTCCAACTCCTAGAAAAAACTTCATGCCCCATCTCCCTTACTTCCAGCCTGTAAGGATCACATAATTCCTAACAAAGTTTTGACACAGATTCCCAATTCGGGCATTCAGAACATATAGCACGTTGCTGTAAGCAAGCACATTCTCATTCAAAGTTTCAAGTTACTATGTAGGAACAAGTTTGTATAGGTATTTCAAAGATGCCCAGAACTGAGCTAAACTTGGTATGTGTCAAACTCCTAGAAATAACTTCATGCCCCATCTCCCTTACTTCCAGCTAGTAAGGATCACTTAATTCCTAACAAAGTTTTGACACAGATTCCCAATTCGGGCATTCAGAACATATAGCACGTTGCTGTAAGCAAGCACATTCTCATTCAAAGTTGCAAGTTACTATGTAGGAACAAGTTTGTATAGGTATTTAAAAGATGCCCAGAACTGAGCTAAACTTGGTATGTGTCCAACTCCTAGAAATAACTTCATGCCCCATCTCCCTTACTTCCAGCTAGTAAGGATCACATAATTCCTAACAAAGTTTTGACACAGATTCCCAATTCGGGCATTCAGAACATATAGCACGTTGCTGTAAGCAAGCACATTCTCATTCAAAGTTGCAAGTTACTATGTAGGAACAAGTTTGTATAGGTATTTCAAAGATGCCCAGAACTGAGCTAAACTTGGTATGTGTCCAACTCCTAGAAATAACTTCATGCCCCATCTCCCTTACTTCCAGCTGGTAAGGATCACATAATTCCTAACAAAGTTTTGACACAGATTCCCAATTCGGGCATTCAGAACATATAGCACGTTGCTGTAAGCAAGCACATTCTCATTCAAAGATGCAAGTTACTATGTAGGAACAAGTTTGTATAGGTATTTCAAAGATGCCCAGAACTGAGCTAAACTTGGTATGTGTCCAACTCCTAGAATTAACTTCTTGCTCCATCTCCCTTACTTCCAGCTAGTAAGGATCACATAATTCCTAACAAAGTTTTGACACAGATTGCCAAATCGGGCATTCAGAACATATAGCACGTTGCTGCAAGCAAGCACATTTTCATTCAAAGTTGCAAGTTACTATGTAGGAACAAGTTTGTATAGGTATTTCAAAGATGCCCAGAACTGAGCTAAACTTGGTATGTGTCCAACTCCAAGAAATAACTTCATGCCCCATCTCCCTTACTTCCAGCTAATAAGGATCACATAATTCCTAACAAAGTTTTGACACAGATTCCCAATTCGGGCATTCAGAACATATAGCACGTTGCTGTAAGCAAGCAGATTCTCATTCAAAGTTGCAAGTTACTATGTAGGAACAAGTTTGTATAGGTATTTCAAAGATGCCCAGAACTGAGCTAAACTTGGTATGTGTCCAACTCCTAGAAATAACTTCATGCCCCATTTCCCTTACTTCCAGCTAGTAAGGATCACATAATTCCTAACAAAGTTTTGACACAGATTCCCAATTCGGGCATTCAGAACATATAGCACGTTGCTGTAAGCAAGCACATTTTCATTCAAAGTTGCAAGTTACTATGTAGGAACAAGTTTGTATAGGTATTTCAAAGATGCCCAGAACTGAGCTAAACTTGGTATGTCTCCAACTCCAAGAAATAACTTCATGCCCCATCTCCCTTACTTCCACCTAGTAAGGATCACATAATTCCTAACCAAGATTTGATACAGATTCCCAATTCGGGCATTCAGAACATATAGCACGTTGCTGTAAGCAAGCACATTCTCATTCAAAGATGCAAGTTACTATGTAGGAACAAGTTTGTATAGGTATTTCAAAGATGCCGAGAACTGAGCTAAACTTGGTATGTGTCCAACTCCTAGAAATAACTTCATGCCCCATCTCCCTTACTTCCAGCTAGTAAGGATCACATAATACCTAACAAAGTTTTGACACAGATTCCCAATTCGGGCATTCAGAACATATAGCACGTTGCTGTAAGCAAGCACATTCTCATTCAAAGACGCAAGTTACTATGTAGGAACAAGTTTGTATAGGTATTTCAAAGATGCACAGAACTGAGCTAAACTTGGTATGTGTCCAACTCCTAGAAATAACTTCATGCCCCATCTCCCTTACTTCCAGCTAGTAAGGATCACATAATTCCTAACAAAGTTTTGACACAGATTCCCAATTCGGGCATTCAGAACATATAGCACGTTGCTGTAAGCAAGCACATTTTCATTCAAAGTTGCAAGTTACTATGTAGGAACAAGTTTGTATAGGTATTTAAAAGATGCCCAGAACTGAGCTAAAATTGGTATGTGTCCAACTCCTAGAAATAACTTCATGCCCCATCTCCCTTACTTCCAGCTAGTAAGGATCACATAATTCCTAACAAAGTTTTGACACAGATTCCCAATTCGGGCATTCAGAACATATAGCACGTTGCTGTAAGCAAGCAGATTCTCATTCAAAGATGCAAGTTACTATGTAGGAACAAGTTTGTATAGGTATTTCAAAGATGCCCAGAACTGAGCTAAACTTGGTATGTGTCCAACTCCTAGAAATAACTTCATGCCCCATCTCCCTTACTTCCAGCTAGTAAGGATCACATAATTCCTAACAAAGTTTTGACACAGATGGCCAATTCGGGCATTCAGAACATATAGCACGTTGCTGTAAGCAAGCACATTCTCATTCAAAGATGCAAGTTACTATGTAGGAACAAGTTTGTATAGGTATTTCAAAGATGCCCAGAACTGAGCTAAACTTGGTATGTGTCCAACTCCTAGAAATAACTTCATGTCCCATCTCCCTTACTTCCAGCTAGTAAGGATCACATAATTCCTAACAAAGTTTTGACACAGATTCCCAATTCGGGCATTCAGAACATATAGCACGTTGCTGTAAGCAAGCACATTTTCATTCAAAGTTGCAAGTTACTATGTAGGAACAAGTTTGTATAGGTATTTCAAAGATGCCCAGAACTGAGCTAAACTTGGTATGTGTCCAACTCCTAGAAATAACTTCATGCCCCATCTCCCTTACTTCCAGCCAGTAAGGATCACATAATTCCTAACAAACTTTTGACACAGATTCTCAATTCGGGCATTCAGAACATATAGCACGTTGCTGTAAGCAAGCAGATTCTCATTCAAAGATGCAAGTTACTATGTAGGAATAAGTTTGTATAGGTATTTCAAAGATGCCCAGAACTGAGCTAAACTTGGTATGCGTCCAACTCCTAGAAATAACTTCATGCCCATCTCCCTAACTTCCAGCTAGTAAGGATCACATAATTCCTATCAAAGTTTTGACACAGATTCCCAATTCGGGCATTCAGAACATATAGCACGTTGCTGTAAGCAAGCACATTCTCATTCAAATATGCAAGTTACTATGTAGGAACAAGTTTGTATAGGTATTTCAAAGATGCTCAGAACTGAGCTAAACTTGGTATGTGTCCAACTCCTAGAAATAACTTCATGCCCCATCTCCCTTACTTCCAGCTAGTAAGGATCACATAATTCCTAACAAAGTTTTGACACAGACTCCCAATTCGGGCATTCAGAACATATAGCACGTTGCTGTAAGCAAGCACATTTTCATTCAAAGTTGCAAGTTACTATGTAGGAACAAGTTTGTATAGGTATTTCAAAGATGCCCAGAACTGAGCTAAACTTGGTATGTGTCCAACTCCTAGAAATAAATTCATGCTCCATCTCCCTTACTTCCAGCTAGTAAGGATCACATAATTCCTAACAAAGTTTTGACACAGACTCCCAATTCGGGCATTCAGAACATATAGCACGTTGCTGTAAGCAAGCACATTCTCATTCAAAGTTGCAAGTTACTATGTAGGAACAAGTTTGTATAGGTATTTCAAAGATGCCTAGAACTGAGCTAAACTTGGTATGTGTCCAACTCCTAGAAATAACTTCATGCCCCATCTCCCTTACTTCCAGCTAGTAAGGATCACATAATTCCTAACAAAGTTTTGACACAGATTCCCAATTCGGGCATTCAGAACATATAGCACGTTGCTGCAAGCAAGCACATTTTCATTCAAAGTTGCAAGTTACTATGTAGGAACAAGTTTGTATAGGTATTTCAAAGATGCCCAGAACTGAGCTAAACTTGGTATGTGTCCAACTCCAAGAAATAACTTCATGCCCCATCTCCCTTACTTCCAGCTAGTAAGGATCACATAATTCCTAACAAAGTTTTGACACAGATTCCCAATTCGGGCATTCAGAACATATAGCACGTTGCTGTAAGCAAGCACATTCTCATTCAAAGTTGCAAGTTACTATGTAGGAACAAGTTTGTATAGGTATTTCAAAGATGCCCAGAACTGAGCTAAACTTGGTATGTGTCCAACTCCTAGAAATAACTTCATGCCCCATCTCCCTTACTTCCACCTAGTAAGGATCACATAATTCCTAACAAAGTTTTGACACAGATTCCCAATTCGGGCATTCAGAACATATAGCACGTTGCTGTAAGCAAGCACATTTTCATTCAAAGTTGCAAGTTACTATGTAGGAACAAGTTTGTATAGGTATTTCAAAGATGCCCAGAACTGAGCTAAACTTGGTATGTCTCCAACTCCAAGAAATAACTTCATGCCCCATCTCCCTTACTTCCACCTAGTAAGGATCACATAATTCCTAACAAAGTTTGGACACAGATTCCCAATTCGGGCATTCAGAACATATAGCACGTTGCTGTAAGCAAGCACATTCTCATTCAAAGATGCAAGTTACTATGTAGGAACAAGTTTGTATAGGTATTTCAAAGATGCCCAGAACTGAGCTAAACTTGGTATGTGTCCAACTCCTAGAAATAACTTCATGCCCCATCTCCCTTACTTCCACCTAGTAATGATCACATAATTCCTAACAAAGTTTTGACACAGATTCCCAATTCGGGCATTCAGAACATATAGCACGTTGCTGTAAGCAAGCACATTCTCATTCAAAGATGCAAGTTACTATGTAGGAACAAGTTTGTATAGGTATTTCAAAGATGCCCAGAACAGAGCTAAACTTGGTATGTGTCCAACTCCTAGAAATAACTTCATGCCCCATCTCCCTTACTTCCAGCTAGTAAGGATCACATAATTCCTAACAAAGTTTTGACACAGATTCTCAATTCGGGCATTCAGAACATATAGCACGTTGCTGTAAGCAAGCAGATTCTCATTCAAATATGCAAGTTACTATGTAGGAATAAGTTTGCATAGGTATTTCAAAGATGCCCACAACTGAGCTAAACTTGGTATGCGTCCAACTCCTAGAAATAACTTCATGCCCCATCTCCCTTACTTCCAGCTAGTAAGGATCACATAATTCCTAACAAAGTTTTGACACAGATTCCCAATTCGGGCATTCAGAACATATAGCACGTTGCTGTAAGCAAGCACATTCTCATTCAAAGATGCAAGTTACTATGTAGGAACAAGTTTGTATAGGTATTTCAAAGATGCCCAGAACTGAGCTAAACTTGGTATGTGTCCAACTCCTAGAAATAACTTCATGCCCCATCTCACTTACTTCCAGCTAGTAAGGATCACATAATTCCTAACAAAGTTTTGACACAGACTCCCAATTCGGGCATTCAGAACATATAGCACGTTGCTGTAAGCAAGCACATTTTCATTCAAAGTTGCAAGTTACTATGTAGGAACAAGTTTGTATAGGTATTTCAAAGATGCCCAGAACTGAGCTAAACTTGGTATGTGTCCAACTCCTAGAAATAACTTCATGCTCCATCTCCCTTACTTCCAGCTAGTAAGGATCACATAATTCCTAACAAAGTTTTGACACAGATTCCCAAATCGGGCATTCAGAACATATAGCACGTTGCTGCAAGCAAGCACATTCTCATTCAAAGTTGCAAGTTACTATGTAGGAACAAGTTTGTATAGGTATTTCAAAGATGCCCAGAACTGAGCTAAACTTGGTATGCGTCCAACTCCAAGAAATAACTTCATGCCCCATCTCCCTTACTTCCAGCTAGTAAGGATCACATAATTCCTAACAAAGTTATGACACAGATTCCCAATTCGGGCATTCAGAACATATAGCACGTTGCTGTAAGCAAGCACATTCTCATTCAAAGTTGCAAGTTACTATGTAGGAACAAGTTTATATAGGTATTTCAAAGATGCCCAGAACTGAGCTAAACTTGGTATGTCTCCAACTCCTAGAAATAACTTCATGCCCCATCTCCCTTACTTCCACCTAGTAAGGATCACATAATTCCTAACAAAGTTTTGACACAGATTCCCAATTCGGGCATTCAGAACATATAGCACGTTGCTGTAAGCAAGCACATTCTCATTCAAAGTTGCAAGTTACTATGTAGGAACAAGTTTGTATAGGTATTTCAAAGATGCCCAGAACTGAGCTAAACTTGGTATGTTTCCAACTCCTAGAAATAACTTCATGCACCATCTCCCTTACTTCCAGCTAGTAAGGATCACATAATTCCTAACAAAGTTTTGACACAGATTCCCAATTCGGGCATTGAGAACATATAGCACGTTGCTGTAAGCAAGCACATTTTCATTCAAAGTTACAAGTTACTATGTAGGAACAAGTTTGTATAGGTATTTCAAAGATGCCCAGAACTGAGCTAAACTTGGTGTGTGTCCAACTCCTAGAAATAACTTCATGCCCCATCTCCCTTACTTCCAGCTAGTAAGGATCACATAATTCCTAACAAAGTTTTGACACAGATTCCCAATTCGGGCATTCAGAACATATAGCACGTTGCTGTAAGCAAGCACATTCTCATTCAAAGTTGCAAGTTACTATGTAGGAACAAGTTTGTATAGGTATTTCAAAGATGCCCAGAACTGAGCTAAACTTGGTATGTGTCCAACTCCTAGAAATAACTTCATGCCCCATCTCCCTTACTTCCACCTAGTAAGGATCACATAATTCCTAACAAAGTTTTGACACAGATTCCCAATTCGGGCATTCAGAACATATAGCACGTTGCTGTAAGCAAGCACATTTTCATTCAAAGTTGCAAGTTACTATGTAGGAACAAGTTTGTATAGGTATTTCAAAGATGCCCAGAACTGAGCTAAACTTGGTATGTCTCCAACTCCAAGAAATAACTTCATGCCCCATCTCCCTTACTTCCACCTAGTAAGGATCACATAATTACTAACAAAGTTTGGACACAGATTCCCAATTCGGGCATTCAGAACATATAGCACGTTGCTGTAAGCAAGCACATTCTCATTCAAAGATGCAAGTTACTATGTAGGAACAAGTTTGTATAGGTATTTCAAAGATGCCCAGAACTGAGCTAAACTTGGTATGTGTCCAACTCCTAGAAATAACTTCATGCCCCATCTCCCTTACTTCCACCTAGTAATGATCACATAATTCCTAACAAAGTTTTGACACAGATTCCCAATTCGGGAATTCAGAACATATAGCACGTTGCTGTAAGCAAGCACATTCTCATTCAAAGATGCAAGTTACTATGTAGGAACAAGTTTGTATAGGTATTTCAAAGATGCCCAGAACTGAGCTAAACTTGGTATGTGTCCAACTCCTAGAAATAACTTCATGCCCCATCTCCCTTACTTCCAGCTAGTAAGGATCACATAATTCCTAACAAAGTTTTGACACAGATTCTCAATTCGGGCATTCAGAACATATAGCACGTTGCTGTAAGCAAGCAGATTCTCATTCAAATATGCAAGTTACTATGTAGGAATAAGTTTGCATAGGTATTTCAAAGATGCCCAGAACTGAGCTAAACTTGGTATGCGTCCAACTCCTAGAAATAACTTCATGCCCCATCTCCCTTACTTCCAGCTAGTAAGGATCACATAATTCCTAACAAAGTTTTGACACAGATTCCCAATTCGGGCATTCAGAACATATAGCACGTTGCTGTAAGCAAGCACATTCTCATTCAAAGATGCAAGTTACTATGTAGGAACAAGTTTGTATAGGTATTTCAAAGATGCCCAGAACTGAGCTAAACTTGGTATGTGTCCAACTCCTAGAAATAACTTCATGCCCCATCTCACTTACTTCCAGCTAGTAAGGATCACATAATTCCTAACAAAGTTTTGACACAGACTCCCAATTCGGGCATTCAGAACATATAGCACGTTGCTGTAAGCAAGCACATTTTCATTCAAAGTTGCAAGTTACTATGTAGGAACAAGTTTGTATAGGTATTTCAAAGATGCCCAGAACTGAGCTAAACTTGGTATGTGTCCAACTCCTAGAAATAACTTCATGCTCCATCTCCCTTACTTCCAGCTAGTAAGGATCACATAATTCCTAACAAAGTTTTGACACAGATTCCCAAATCGGGCATTCAGAACATATAGCACGTTGCTGCAAGCAAGCACATTCTCATTCAAAGTTGCAAGTTACTATGTAGGAACAAGTTTGTATAGGTATTTCAAAGATGCCCAGAACTGAGCTAAACTTGGTATGCGTCCAACTCCAAGAAATAACTTCATGCCCCATCTCCCTTACTTCCAGCTAGAAAGGATCACATAATTCCTAACAAAGTTATGACACAGATTCCCAATTCGGGCATTCAGAACATATAGCACGTTGCTGTAAGCAAGCACATTCTCATTCAAAGTTGCAAGTTACTATGTAGGAACAAGTTTATATAGGTATTTCAAAGATGCCCAGAACTGAGCTAAACTTGGTATGTCTCCAACTCCTAGAAATAACTTCATGCCCCATCTCCCTTACTTCCACCTAGTAAGGATCACATAATTCCTAACAAAGTTTTGACACAGATTCCCAATTCGGGCATTCAGAACATATAGCACGTTGCTGTAAGCAAGCACATTCTCATTCAAAGTTGCAAGTTACTATGTAGGAACAAGTTTGTATAGGTATTTCAAAGATGCCCAGAACTGAGCTAAACTTGGTATGTGTCCAACTCCTAGAAATAACTTCATGCCCCATCTCCCTTACTTCCACCTAGTAAGGATCACATAATTCCTAACAAAGTTTTGACACAGATTCCCAATTCGGGCATTCAGAACATATAGCACGTTGCTGTAAGCAAGCACATTTTCATTCAAAGTTGCAAGTTACTATGTAGGAACAAGTTTGTATAGGTATTTCAAAGATGCCCAGAACTGAGCTAAACTTGGTATGTCTCCAACTCCAAGAAATAACTTCATGCCCCATCTCCCTTACTTCCACCTAGTAAGGATCACATAATTCCTAACAAAGTTTGGACACAGATTCCCAATTCGGGCATTCAGATCATATAGCACGTTGCTGTAAGCAAGCACATTCTCATTCAAAGTTGCAAGTTACTATGTAGGAACAAGTTTGTATAGGTATTTCAAAGATGCCCAGAACTGAGCCTAACTTGGTATGTGTCCAACTCCTAGAAATAACTTCATGCCCCATCTCCCTTACTTCCACCTAGTAATGATCACATAATTCCTAACAAAGTTTTGACACAGATTCCCAATTCGGGCATTCAGAACATATAGCACGTTGCTGTAAGCAAGCACATTCTCATTCAAAGATGCAAGTTACTATGTAGGAACAAGTTTGTATAGGTATTTCAAAGATGCCCAGAACTGAGCTAAACTTGGTATGTGTCCAACTCCTAGAAATAACTTCATGCCCCATCTCCCTTACTTCCAGCTAGTAAGGATCACATAATTCCTAACAAAGTTTTGACACAGATTCTCAATTCGGGCATTCAGAACATATAGCACGTTGCTGTAAGCAAGCAGATTCTCATTCAAATATGCAAGTTACTATGTAGGAATAAGTTTGCATAGGTATTTCAAAGATGCCCAGAACTGAGCTAAACTTGGTATGCGTCCAACTCCTAGAAATAACTTCATGCCCCATCTCCCTTACTTCCAGCTAGTAAGGATCACATAATTCCTAACAAAGTTTTGACACAGATTCCCAATTCGGGCATTCAGAACATATAGCACGTTGCTGTAAGCAAGCACATTCTCATTCAAAGATGCAAGTTACTATGTAGGAACAAGTTTGTATAGGTATTTCAAAGATGCCCAGAACTGAGCTAAACTTGGTATGTGTCCAACTCCTAGAAATAACTTCATGCCCCATCTCCCTTACTTCCAGCTAGTAAGGATCACATAATTCCTAACAAAGTTTTGACACAGACTCCCAATTCGGGCATTCAGAACATATAGCACGTTGCTGTAAGCAAGCACATTTTCATTCAAAGTTGCAAGTTACTATGTAGGAACAAGTTTGTATAGGTATTTCAAAGATGCCCAGAACTGAGCTAAACTTGGTATGTGTCCAACTCCTAGAAATACCTTCATGCCCCATCTCCCTTACTTCCAGCTAGTAAGGATCACATAATTCCTAACAAAGTTTTGACACAGATTCCCAAATCGGGCATTCAGAACATATAGCACGTTGCTGCAAGCAAGCACATTCTCATTCAAAGTTGCAAGTTACTATGTAGGAACATGTTTGTATAGGTATTTCAAAGATGCCCAGAACTGAGCTAAACTTGGTATGCGTCCAACTCCAAGAAATAACTTCATGCCCCATCTCCCTTACTTCCAGCTAGTAAGGATCACATAATTCCTAACAAAGTTATGACACAGATTCCCAATTCGGGCATTCAGAACATATAGCACGTTGCTGTAAGCAAGCACATTCTCATTCAAAGTTGCAAGTTACTATGTAGGAACAAGTTTATATAGGTATTTCAAAGATGCCCAGAACTGAGCTAAACTTGGTATGTCTCCAACTCCTAGAAATAACTTCATGCCCCATCTCCCTTACTTCCAGCTAGTAAGGATCACATAATTCCTAACAAAGATTTGACACAGATTGCCAATTCGGGCATTCAGAACATATAGCACGTTGCTGTAAGAAAGCACATTCTCATTCAAAGTTGCAAGTTACTATGTAGGAACAAGTTTGTATAGGTATTTCAAAGATGCCCAGAACTGAGCTAAACTTGGTATGTGTCCAACTCCTAGAAATGACTTCATGCCCCATCTCCCTTACCTCCAGCTAGTAAGGATCACATAATTTCCAACAAAGATTTGACACAGATTCCCTATTCGTGCATTCAGAACATATAGCATGTTGCTGTAAGCAAGCAGATTCTCATTCAAAGATGCAAGTTACTAGGTAGGAACAAGTTTGTATAGTTATTTCAAAGATGCCCAGAACTGAGCTAAACTTGGTATGTGTCCAACTCCTAGAAATAACTTCATGCCCCATCTCCCTTACTTCCAGCTAGTAAGGATCACATAATTCCTAACAAAGTTTTGACACAGATTCCCAATTCGGGCATTCAGAACATATAGCACGTTGCTGTAAGCAAGCACATTCTCATTCAAAGATGCAATTTACTAGGTAGGAACAAGTTTGTATAGGTATTTCAAAGATGCACAGAACTGAGCTAAACTTGGTATGTGTCCAACTCCTAGAAATAACTTCATGCTCCATCTCCCTTACTGACAGCTAGTAAGGATCGCATAATTCCTAACAAAGTTTTGACACAGATTCCCTATTCGGGCATTCAGAACATATAGCACGTTGCTGCAAGCAAGCACATTCTCATTCAAAGTTGCAAGTTACTATGTAGGAACAAGTTTGTATAGGTATTTCAAAGATGCCCAGAACTGAGCTAAACTTGGAATGTCTCCAACTCCAAGAAATAACTTCATGCCCCATCTCCATTACTTCCAGCTAGTAAGGATCACATAATTCCTAACAAAGTTTTGACACAGATTCCCAATTCGGGCATTCAGAACATATAGCACATTGCTGTAAGCAAGCACATTTTCATTCAAAGTTGCAAGTTACTATGTAGGAACAAGTTTGTATAGGTATTTCAAAGATGCCCAGAACTGAGCTAAACTTGGTATGTGTCCAACTCCTAGAAATAACTTCATGCCCCATCTCCCTTACTTCCATCTAGTAAGGATCACATAATTCCTAACAAAGTTTTACACAGATTCCCAATTCAGGCATTCAGAACATATAGCACGTTGCTGCAAGCAAGCACATTCTCATTCAAAGTTGCAAGTTACTATGTAGGAACAAGTTTGTATAGGTATTTCAAAGATGCCCAGAACTGAGCTAAACTTGGTATGTGTCCAACTCCAAGAAATAACTTCTTGCCCCATCTCCCTTACTTCCAGCTAGTAAGGATCACATAATTCCTAACAAAGTTTTGACACAGATTCCCAATTCGGGCATTCAGAACATATAGAACGTTGCTGTAAGCAAGCACATTTTCATTCAAAGTTGCAAGTTACTATGTAGGAACAAGTTTGTATAGGTATTTCAAAGATGCCCAGAACTGAGCTAAACTTGGTATGTGTCCAACTCCTAGAAATGACTTCATGCCCCATCTCCCTTACTTCCAGCTAGTAAGGATCACATAATTTCCAACAAAGATTTGACACAGATTCCCTATTCGGGCATTCAGAACATATAGCATGTTGCTGTAAGCAAGCAGATTCTCATTCAAAGATTCAAGTACTACGTAGGAACAAGTTTGTATAGGTATTTCAAAGATGCCCAGAACTGAGCTAAACTTGGTATGTGTCCAACTCCTAGAAATAACTTCATGCCCCATCTCCCTTACTTCCAGCTAGTAAGGATCACATAATTCCTAACAAAGTTTTGACACAGATTCCCAATTCGGGCATTCAGAACATATAGCACGTTGCTGTAAGCAAGCAGATTCTCATTCAAAGATGCAAGTTACTATGTAGGAACAAGTTTGTATAGGTATTTCAAAGATGCCCAGAACTGAGCTAAACTTGGTATGTGTCCAACTCCTAGAAATAACTTCATGCCCCATCTGGCTTACTTCCAGCTAGTAAGGATCACATAATTCCTAACAAAGTTTTGACACAGATTCCCAATTCGGGCATTCAGAACATATAGCACGTTGCTGTAAGCAAGCACATTCTCATTCAAAGATGCAAGTTACTATGTAGGAACAAGTTTGTATAGGTATTTCAAAGATGCCCAGAACTGAGCTAAACTTGGTATGCGTCCAACTCCTAGAAATAACTTCATGCCCCATCTCCCTTACTTCCAGCTAGTAAGGATCACATAATTCCTAACAAAGTTTTGACACAGATTCCCAATTCGGGCATTCAGAACATATAGCACGTTGCTGTAAGCAAGCACATTTTCATTCAAAGTTGCAAGTTACTATGTAGGAACAAGTTTGTATAGGTATTTCAAAGATGCCCAGAACTGAGCTAAACTTGGTATGTGTCCAACTCCTAGAAATAACTTCATGCCCCATCTCCCTTACTTCCAGCTAGTAAGGATCACATAATTCCTAACAAAGTTTTGACACAGATTCCCAATTCGGGCATTCAGAACATATAGCACGTTGCTGTAAGCAAGCAGATTCTCATTCAAAGATGCAAGTTACTATGTAGGAACAAGTTTGTATAGGTATTTCAAAGATGCCCAGAACTGAGCTAAACTTGGTATGTGTCCAACTCCTAGAAATAACTTCATGCCCCATCTCCCTTACTTCCAGCTAGTAAGGATCACATAATTCCTAACAAAGTTTTGACACAGATTCCCAATTCGGGCATTCAGAACATATAGCACGTTGCTGTAAGCAAGCACATTCTCATTCAAAGATGCAAGTTACTATGTAGGAACAAGTTTGTATAGGTATTTCAAAGATGCCCAGAACTGAGCTAAACTTGGTATGTGTCCAACTCCTAGAAATAACTTCATGCCCCATCTCCCTTACTTCCAGCTAGTAAGGATCACATAATTCCTAACAAAGTTTTGACACAGATTCCCAATTCGGGCATTCAGAACATATAGCACGTTGCTGTAAGCAAGCACATTCTCATTCAAAGTTGCAAGTTACTATGTAGGAACAAGTTTGTATAGGTATTTCAAAGATGCCCAGAACTGAGCTAAACTTGGTATGTGTCCAACTCCTAGAAATAACTTCATGCCCCATCTCCCTTACTTCCAGCTAGTAAGGATCACATAATTCCTAACAAAGTTTTGACACAGATTCCCAATTCGGGCATTCTGAACATATAGCACGTTCCTGTAAGCAAGCACATTCTCATTCAAAGATGCAAGTTACTATGTAGGAACAAGTTTGTATAGGTATTACAAAGATGCCCAGAACTGAGGTAAACTTGGTATGTGTCCAACTCCTAGAAATAACTTCATGCCCCATCTCCCTTACTTCCAGCTAGTAAGGATCACATAATTCCTAACAAAGTTTTGACACAGATTCCCAATTCGGGCATTCAGAACATATAGCACGTTGCTGTAAGCAAGCAGATTCTCATTCAAAGATGCAAGTTACTATGTAGGAACAAGTTTGTATAGGTATTTCAAAGATGCCCAGAACTGAGCTAAACTTGGTATGTGTCCAACTCCTAGAAATAACTTCATGCCCCATCTCCCTTACTTCAAGCTAGTAAGGATCACATAATTCCTAACAAAGTTTTGACACAGATTCCCAATTCGGGCATTCAGAACATATAGCACGTTGCTGTAAGCAAGCACATTCTCATTCAAAGATGCAAGTTACTATGTGGGAACAAGTTTGTATAGGTATATCAAAGATGCCCAGAACTGAGCTAAACTTGGTATGTGTCCAACTCCTAGAAATAACTTCATGCCCCATCTCCCTTACTTCCAGCTAGTAAGGATCACATAATTCCTAACAAAGTTTTGACACAGATTCCCAATTCGGGCATTCAGAACATATAGCACGTTGCTGTAAGCAAGCACATTCTCATTCAAAGATGCAAGTTACTATGTAGGAACAAGTTTGTATAGGTATTTCAAAGATGCCCAGAACTGAGCTAAACTTGGTATGTGTCCAACTCCTAGAAATAACTTCATGCCCCATCTCCCTTACTTCCAGCTAGTAAGGATCACATAATTCCTAACAAAGTTTTGACAAAGATTCCCAATTCGGGCATTCAGAACATATAGCACGTTGCTGTAAGCAAGCACATTCTCATTCAAAGTTGCAAGTTACTATGTAGGAACAAGTTTGTATAGGTATTTCTAAGATGCCCAGAACTGAGCTAAACTTGGTATGTGTCCAACTCCTAGAAATAACTTCATGCCCCATCTCCCTTACTTCCAGCTAGTAAGGATCACATAATTCCTAACAAAGTTTTGACACAGATTCCCAATTCGGGCATTCAGAACATATAGCACGTTGCTGTAAGCAAGCACATTCTCATTCAAAGATGCAAGTTACTATGTAGGAACAAGTTTGTATAGGTATTACAAAGATGCCCAGAACTGAGCTAAACTTGGTATGTGTCCAACTCCTAGAAATAACTTCATGCCCCATCTCCCTTACTTCCAGCTAGTAAGGATCACATAATTCCTAACAAAGTTTTGACACAGATTCCCAATTCGGGCATTCAGAACATATAGCACGTTGCTGTAAGAAAGCAGATTCTCATTCAAAGATGCAAGTTACTATGTAGGAACAAGTTTGTATAGGTATTTCAAAGATGCCCAGAACTGAGCTAAACTTGGTATCTGTCCAACTCCTAGAAATAACTTCATGCCCCATCTCCCTTACTTCCAGCTAGTAAGGATCACATAATTCCTAACAAAGTTTTGACACAGATTCCCAATTCGGGCATTCAGAACATATAGCACGTTGCTGTAAGCAAGCACATTTTCATTCAAAGTTGCAAGTTACTATGTAGGAACAAGTTTGTATAGGTATTTCAAAGATGCCCAGAACTGAGCTAAACTTGGTATGTGTCCAACTCCTAGAAATAACATCATGCCCCATCTCCCTTACTTCCAGCTAGTAAGGATCACATAATTCCTAACAAAGTTTTGACACAGATTCCCAATTCGGGCATTCAGAACATATAGCACGTTGCTGTAAGCAAGCACATTTTCATTCAAAGTTGCAAGTTACTATGTAGGAACAAGTTTGTATAGGTATTTCAAAGATGCCCAGAACTGAGCTAAACTTGGTATGTGTCCAACTCCTAGAAATAGCTTCATGCCCCATCTCCCTTACTTCCAGCTAGTAAGGATCACATAATTCCTAACAAAGTTTTGACACAGATTCCCAATTCGGGCATTCAGAACATATAGCACGTTGCTGTAAGCAAGCACATTTTCATTCAAAGTTGCAAGTTACTATGTAGGAACAAGTTTGTATAGGTATTTCAAAGATGCCCAGAACTGAGCTAAACTTGGTATGTGTCCAACTTCTAGAAATAACTTCATGCCCCATCTCCCTTACTTCCAGCTAGTAAGGATCACATAATTCCTAACAAAGTTTTGACACAGATTCCCAATTCGGGCATTCAGAACATATAGCACGTTGCTGTAAGCAAGCAGATTCTCATTCAAAGATGCAAGTTACTAGGTAGGAATAAGTTTGTATAGGTATTTCAAAGATGCCCAGAACTGAGCTAAACTTGGTATGTGTCCAACTCCTAGAAATAACTTCATGCCCCATCTCCCTTACTTCCACCTAGTAAGGATCGCATAATTCCTAACAAAGTTTTGACACAGATTCCCTATTCGGGCATTCAGAACATATAGCACGTTGCTGTAAGCAAGCACATTCTCATTCAAAGATGCAAGTTACTATGTAGGAACAAGTTCGTATAGGTATTTCAAAGATGCCCAGAACTGAGCTAAACTTGGTATGTGTCCAACTCCTAGAAATAACTTCATGCCCCATCTCCCTTACTTCCAGCTAGTAAGGATCACATAATTCCTAACAAAGTTTTGACACAGATTCCCAATTCGGGCATTCAGAACATGTAGCACGTTGCTGTACGCTAGCACATTTTCATTGAATGTTGCAAGTTACTATGTAGGAACAAGTTTGTATAGGTATTTCAAAGATGCCCAGAACTGAGCTAAACTTGGTATGTGTCCAACTCCTAGAAATAACTTCATGCCCCATCTCCCTTACTTCCAGCTAGTAAGGATCATATAATTCCTAACAAAGTTTTGACACAGATTCCCAATTCGGGCATTCAGAACATATAGCACGTTGCTGTAGGCAAGCACATTTTCATTCAAAGTTGCAAGTTACTATGTAGGAACAAGTTTGTATAGGTATTTCAAAGATGCCCAGAACTGAGCTAAACTTGGTATGTGTCCAACTCCTAGAAATAACTTCATGCCCCATCTGCCTTACTTCCAGCTAGTAAGGATCACATAATTCCTAACAAAGTTTTGACACAGATTCCCAATTCGGGCATTCAGAACATATAGCACGTTGCTGTAAGCAAGCAGATTCTCATTCAAAGATGCAAGTTACTATGTAGGAACAAGTTTGTATAGGTATTTCAAAGATGCCCAGAACTGAGCTAAACTTGGTATGTGTCCAACTCCTAGAAATAACTTCATGCCCCATCTCCCTTACTTCCAGCTAGTAAGGATCACATAATTCCTAACAAAGTTTTGACACAGATTCCCAATTCGGGCATTCAGAACATATAGCACGTTGCTGTAAGCAAGCACATTCTCATTCAAAGATGAAAGTTACTATGTAGGAACAAGTTTGTATAGGTATTTCAAAGATGCCCAGAACTGAGCTAAACTTGGTATGTGTCCAACTCCTAGAAATAACTTCATGCCCCATCTCCCTTACTTCCAGCTAGTAAGGATCACATAATTCCTAACAAAGTTTTGACACAGATTCCCAAATCGGGCATTCAGAACATATAGCACGTTGCTGTAAGCAAGCACATTCTCATTCAAAGTTGCAAGTTACTATGTAGGAACAAGTTTGTATAGGTATTTCAAAGATGCCCAGAACTGAGCTAAACTTGGTATGTGTCCAACTCCTAGAAATAACTTCATGCCCCATCTCCCTTACTTCCAGCTAGTAAGGATCACATAATTCCTAACAGTTTTGACACAGATTCCCAATTCGGGCATTCAGAACATATAGCACGTTGCTGTAAGCAAGCAGATTCCCATTCAAAGATGCAAGTTACTATGTAGGAACAAGGTTGTATAGGTATTTCAAAGATGCCCAGAACTGAGCTAAACTTGGTATGTGTCCAACTCCTAGAAATAACTTCATGCCCCATCTCCCTTACTTCCAGCTAGTAAGGATCACATAATTCCTAACAAAGTTTTGACACAGATTCCCTATTCGGGCATTCAGAACATATAGCACGTTGCTGTAACCAAGGACATTCTCATTCAAAGATGCAAGTTACTATGTAGGAACAAGTTTGTATAGGTATTTCAAAGATGCCCAGAACTGAGCTAAACTTGGTATGTGTCCAACTCCTAGAAATACCTTCATGCCCCATCTCCCTTACTTCCAGCTAGTAAGGATCACATAATTCCTAACAAAGTTTTGACACAGATTCCCAATTCGGGCATTCAGAACATATAGCACGTTGCTGCAAGCAAGCACATTCTCATTCATAGTTGTAAGTTACTATGTAGGAACAAGTTTGTATAGGTATTTCAAAGATGCCCAGAACTGAGCTAAACTTGGTATGTCTCCAACTCCAAGAAATAACTTCATGCCCCTTTTCCCTTACTTCCAGCTAGTAAGGATCACATAATTCCTAACAAAGTTTTGACACAGATTCCCAATTCGGGCATTCAGAACATATAGCACGTTGCTCTAAGCAAGCACATTCTCATTCAAAGTTGCAAGTTACTATGTAGGAACAAGTTTGTATAGGTATTTCAAAGATGCCCAGAACTGAGCTAAACTTGGTATGTGTCCAACTCCTAGAAATAACTTCATGCCCCATCTCTCTTACTTCCAGCTAGTAAGGATCACATAATTCCTAACAAAGTTTTGACACAGATTCCCAATTCGGGCATTCAGAACATATAGCACGTTGCTGTAAGCAAGCACATTTTCATTCAAAGTTGCAAGTTACTATGTAGGAACAAGTTTGTATAGGTATTTCAAAGATGCCCAGAACTGAGCTAAACTTGGTATGTGTCCAACTCCTAGAAATAACTTCATGCCACATCTCCCTTACTTCCAGCTAGTAAGGATCGCATAATTCCTAACAAAGTTTTGACACAGATTGCCAATTCGGGCATTCAGAACATATAGCACGTTGCTGTAAGCAAGCACATTCTCATTCAAAGATGCAAGTTACTATGTAGGAACAAGTTTGTATAGGTATTTCAAAGATGCCCAGAACTGAGCTAAACTTGGTATGTGTCGAACTCCTAGAAATAACTTCATGCTCCATCTCCCTTACTTCCAGCTAGTAAGGATCACATAATTCCTAACAAAGTTTTGACACAGATTCCCAAATCGGGCATTCAGAACATATAGCATGTTGCTGCAAGCAAGCACATTCTCATTCAAAGTTGCAAGTTACTATGTAGGAACAAGTTTGTATACGTATTTCAAAGATGCCCAGAACTGAGCAAAACTTGGTATGTCTCCAACTCCAAGAAATAACTTCATGCCCCATCTCCCTTACTTCCAGCTAGTAAGGATCACATAATTCCTAACAAAGTTTTGACACAGATTCCCAATTCGGGCATTCAGAACATATAGCACGTTGCTGTAAGCAAGCACATTTTCATTCAAAGTTGCAAGTTACTATGTAGGAACAAGTTTGTATAGGTATTTCAAAGATGCCCAGAACTGAGCTAAACTTGGTATGTGTCCAACTCCTAGAAATAACTTCATGCCCCATCTCCCTTACTTCCAGCTAGTAAGGATCACATAATTCCTAACAGTTTTGACACAGATTCCCTATTTGGGCATTCAGAACATATAGCACGTTGCTGTAAGCAAGCAGATTCCCATTCAAAGATGCAAGTTACTATGTAGGAACAAGTTTGTATAGGTATTTCAAAGATGCCCAGAACTGAGCTAAACTTGGTATGTGTCCAACTCCTAGAAATAACTTCATGCCCCATCTCCCTTACTTCCAGCTAGTAAGGATCACATAATTCCTAACAAAGTTTTGACACAGATTCCCAATTCGGGCATTCAGAACATATAGCACGTTGCTCTAAGCAAGCACATTCTCATTCAAAGTTGCAAGTTACTATGTAGGAACAAGTTTGTATAGGTATTTCAAAGATGCCCAGAACTGAGCTAAACTTGGTATGTGTCCAACTCCTAGAAATAACTTCATGCCCCATCTCCCTTACTTCCAGCTAGTAAGGATCACATAATTCCTAACAAAGTTTTGACACAGATTCCCAATTCGGGCATTCAGAACATATAGCACGTTGCTGTAAGCAAGCACATTTTCATTCAAAGTTGCAAGTTACTATGTAGGAACAAGTTTGTATAGGTATTTCAAAGATGCCCAGAACTGAGCTAAACTTGGTATGTGTCCAACTACTAGAAATAACTTCATGCCCCATCTCCCTTACTTCCAGCTAGTAAGGATCGCATAATTCCTAACAAAGTTTTGACACAGATTGCCAATTCGGGCATTCAGAACATATAGCACGTTGCTGTAAGCAAGCACATTCTCATTCAAAGATGCAAGTTACTATGTAGGAACAAGTTTGTATAGGTATTTCAAAGATGCCCAGAACTGAGCTAAACTTGGTATGTGTCGAACTCCTAGAAATAACTTCATGCTCCATCTCCCTTACTTCCAGCTAGTAAGGATCACATAATTCCTAACAAAGTTTTGACACAGATTCCCAAATCGGGCATTCAGAACATATAGCATGTTGCTGCAAGCAAGCACATTCTTATTCAAAGTTGCAAGTTACTATGTAGGAACAAGTTTGTATACGTATTTCAAAGATGCCCAGACCTGAGCTAAACTTGGTATGTCTCCAACTCCAAGAAATAACTTCATGCCCCATCTCCCTTACTTCCAGCTAGTAAGGATCACATAATTCCTAACAAAGTTTTGACACAGATTCCCAATTCGGGCATTCAGAACATATAGCACGTTGCTGTAAGCAAGCACATTTTCATTCAAAGTTGCAAGTTACTATGTAGGAACAAGTTTGTATAGGTATTTCAAAGATGCCCAGAACTGAGCTAAACTTGGTATGTGTCCAACTCCTAGAAATAACTTCATGCCCCATCTCCCTTACTTCCAGCTAGTAAGGATCACATAATTCCTAACAGTTTTGACACAGATTCCCAATTCGGGCATTCAGAACATATGGCACGTTGCTGTAAGCAAGCAGATTCCCATTCAAAGATGCAAGTTACTATGTAGGAACAAGTTTGTATAGGTATTTCAAAGATGCCCAGAACTGAGCTAAACTTGGTATGTGTCCAACTCCTAGAAATAACTTCATGCCCCATCTCCCTTACTTCCAGCTAGTAAGGATCACATAATTCCTAACAAAGTTTTGACACAGATTCCCTATTCGGGCATTCAGAACATATAGCACGTTGCTGTAAGCAAGCACATTCTCATTCAAAGATGCAAGTTACTATGTAGGAACAAGTTTGTATAGGTATTTCAAAGATGCCCAGAACTGAGCTAAACTTGGTATGTGTCCAAGTCCTAGAAATAACTTCATGCCCCATCTCCCTTACTTCCAGGTAGTAATGATCGCATAATTCCTAACAAAGTTTTGACACAGATTCACTATTCGGGCATTCAGAACATATAGCACGTTGCTGCAAGCAAGCACATTCTCATTCAAAGTTGCAAGTTACTATGTAGGAACAAGTTTGTATAGGTATTTCAAAGATGCCCTGAACTGAGCTAAACTTGGTATGTCTCCAACTCCAAGAAATAACTTCATGCCCCATCTCCCTTACTTCCAGCTAGTAAGGATCACATAATTCCTAACAAAGTTTTGACACAGATTCCCAATTCGGGCATTTAGAACATATAGCACGTTGCTGTAAGCAAGCACATTCTCATTCAAAGTTGCAAGTTAGTATGTAGGAACAAGTTTGTATAGGTATTTCAAAGATGCCCAGAACTGAGCTAAACTTGGTATGTGTCCAACTCCTAGAAATAACTTCATGCCCCATCTCCCTTACTTCCAGCTAATAAGGATCACATAATTCCTAACAAAGTTTTGACACAGATTCCCAATTCGGGCATTCAGAACATATAGCACGTTGCTGTAAGCAAGCACATTTTCATTCAAAGTTGCAAGTTACTATGTAGGAACAAGTTTGTATAGGTATTTCAAAGACGCCCAGAACTGAGCTAAACTTGGTATGTGTCCAACTCCTAGAAATAACTTCATGCCCCATCTCCCTTACTTCCAGCTAGTAAGGATCACATAATTCCTAAAAAAGTTTTGACACAGATTCTCAATTCGGGCATTCAGAACATATAGCACGTTGCTGTAAGCAAGCAGATTCTCATTCAAAGATGCAAGTTACTATGTAGGAACAAGTTTGTATAGGTATTTCAAAGATGCCCAGAACTGAGCTAAACTTGGTATGTGTCCAACTCCTAGAAATAACTTCATGCCCCATCTCCCTTACTTCCAGCTAGTAAGGATCACATAATTCCTAACAAAGTTTTGACACAGATTCCCAATTCGGGCATTCAGAACATAGAGCACGTTGCTGTAAGCAAGCACATTTTCATTCAAAGTTGCAAGTTACTATGTAGGAACAAGTTTGTATAGGTATTTCAAAGATGCCCAGAACTGAGCTAAACTTGGTATGTGTCCAACTCCTAGAAATAACTTCATGCCCCATCTCCCTTACTTCCAGCTAGTAAGGATCACATAATTCCTAA
This sequence comes from Diceros bicornis minor, assembly GCF_020826845.1. Classification (NCBI taxonomy): domain Eukaryota; kingdom Metazoa; phylum Chordata; class Mammalia; order Perissodactyla; family Rhinocerotidae; genus Diceros; species Diceros bicornis. The sequence goes on along the minus strand of NC_080763.1, from coordinate 963,470 downwards.
CAAAGTTTTGACACAGATTGCCAATTCGGGCATTCAGAACATATAGCACGTTGCTGTAAGCAAGCACATTCTCATTCAAAGTTGCAAGTTAATATGTAGGAACAAGTTTGTATAGGTATTTCAAAGATGCCCAGAACTGAGCTAAACTTGGTATGTGTCCACCTCCTAGAAATAACTTCATGCCCCATCTCCCTTACTTCCAGCTAGTAAGGATCACATAATTCCTAACAGAGTTTTGACACAGATTCCCAATTCGGGCATCAGAACATATAGCACGTTGCTGTAAGCAAGCACATTCTCATTCAAAGTTGCAAGTTACTATGTAGGAACAAGTTTGTATAGGTATTTCAAAGATGCCCAGAACTGAGCTAAACTTGGTATGTGTCCAACTCCTAGAAATAACTTCATGCCCCATCTCCCTTACTTCCAGCTAGTAAGGATCACATAATTCCTAACAAAGTTTTGACACAGATTCCCAATTCGGGCATTCAGAACATATAGCACGTTGCTGTAAGCAAGCACATTCTCATTCAAAGTTGCAAGTTACTATGTAGGAACAAGTTTGTATAGGTATTTCAAAGATGCCCAGAACTGAGCTAAACTTGGTATGTGTCCAACTCCTAGAAATAACTTCATGCCCCATCTCCCTTACTTCCAGCTAGTAAGGATCACATAATTCCTAACAGTTTTGACACAGATTCCCAATTCGGGCATTCAGAACATATAGCACGTTGCTGTAAGCAAGCAGATTCTCATTCAAAGATGCAAGTTACTATGTAGGAACAAGTTTGTATAGGTATTTCAAAGATGCCCAGAACTGAGCTAAACTTGGTATGTGTCCAACTCCTAGAAATAACGTCATGCCCCATCTCCCTTACTTCCAGCTAGTAAGGATCACATAATTCCTAACAAAGTTTTGACACAGATTGCCAATTCGGGCATTCAGAACATATAGCACGTTGCTGTAAGCAAGCACATTCTCATTCAAAGATGCAAGTTACTATGTAGGAACAAGTTTGTATAGGTATTTCAAAGATGCCCAGAACTGAGCTAAACTTGGTATGTGTCCAACTCCTAGAAATAACTTCATGCCCCATCTCCCTTACTTCCAGCTAGTAAGGATCACATAATTCCTAACAAAGTTTTGACACAGATTCCCTATTCGGGCATTCAGAACATATAGCACGTTGCTGCAAGCAAGCACATTCTCATTCAAAGTTGCAAGTTACTAGGTAGGAACAAGTTTGTATAGGTATTTCAAAGATGCCCAGAACTGAGCTAAATTTGGTATGTCTCCAACTCCAAGAAATAACTTCATGCCCCATCTCCCTTACTTCCAGCTAGTAAGGATCACATAATTCCTAACAAAGTTTTGACACAGATTCCCAATTCGGGCATTTAGAACATATAGCACGTTGCTGTAAGCAAGCACATTCTCATTCAAAGTTGCAAGTTACTATGTAGGAACAAGTTTGTATAGGTATTTCAAAGATGCCCAGAACTGAGCTAAACTTGGTATGTGTCCAACTCCTAGAAATAACTTCATGCCCCATCTCCCTTACTTCCAGCTAGTAAGGATCACATAATTCCTAACAAAGTTTTGACACAGATTCCCAATTCGGGCATTCAGAACATATAGCACGTTGCTGTAAGCAAGCACATTTTCATTCAAAGTTGCAAGTTACTATGTAGGAACAAGTTTGTATAGGTATTTCAAAGATGCCCAGAACTGAGCTAAACTTGGTATGTGTCCAACTCCTAGAAATAACTTCATGCCCCATCTCCCTTACTTCCAGCTAGTAAGGATCACATAATTCCTAACAAAGTTTTGACACAGATTCCCAATTCGGGCATTCAGAACATAGAGCACGTTGCTGTAAGCAAGCACATTCTCATTCAAAGATGCAAGTTACTATGTAGGAACGAGTTTGTATAGGTATTTCAAAGATGCCCAGAACTGAGCTAAACGTTGTATGTCTCCAACTCCTAGAAATAACTTCATGCCCCATCTCCCTTACTTCCAGCTAGTAAGGATCGCATAATTCCTAACAAAGTTTTGACACAGATTCACTATTCGGGCATTCAGAACATATAGCACGTTGCTGTAAGCAAGCACATTCTCATTCAAAGTTGCAAGTTACTATGTAGGAACAAGTTTGTATAGGTATTTCAAAGATGCCCAGAACTGAGCTAAACTTGGTATGTGTCCAACTCCTAGAAATAACTTCATGCCCCATCTCCCTTACTTCCAGCTAGTAAGGATCACATAATTCCTAACAAAGTTTTGACACAGATTCCCAATTCGGGCATTCAGAACATATAGCACGTTGCTGTAAGCAAGCACATTCTCATTCAAAGTTGCAAGTTACTATGTAGGAACAAGTTTGTATAGGTATTTCAAAGATGCCCAGAACTGAGCTAAACTTGGTATGTGTCCAACTCCTAGAAATAACTTCATGCCCCATCTCCCTTACTTCCAGCTAGTAAGGATCACATAATTCCTAACAAAGTTTTGACACAGATTCCCAATTCGGGCATTCAGAATATAGAGCACGTTGCTGTAAGCAAGCACATTCTCATTCAAAGATGCAAGTTACTATGTAGGAACGAGTTTGTATAGGTTATTCAAAGATGCCCAGAACTGAGCTAAACTTGGTATGTGTCCAACTCCTAGAAATAACTTCATGCCCCATCTCCCTTACTTTCAGCTAGTAAGGATCGCATAATTCCTAACAAAGTTTTGACACAGATTCACTATTCGGGCATTCAGAACATATAGCACGTTGCTGCAAGCAAGCACATTCTCATTCAAAGTTGCAAGTTACTATGTAGGAACAAGTTTGTATAGGTATTTCAAAGATGCCCAAAACTGAGCTAAACTTGGTATGTGTCCAACTCCAAGAAAGAACTTCATGCCCCATCTCCCTTACTTCCAGCTAGTAAGGATCACATAATTCCTAACAAAGTTTTGACACAGATTCCCAATTCGGGCATTTAGAACATATAGCACGTTGCTGTAAGCAAGCACATTCTCATTCAAAGTTGCAAGTTACTATGTAGGAACAAGTTTGTATAGGTATTTCAAAGATGCCCAGAACTGAGCTAAACTTGGTATGTGTCCAACTCCTAGAAATAACTTCATGCCCCATCTCCCTTACTTCCAGTTAGTAAGGATCACATAATTCCTAACAAAGTTTTGACACAGATTCCCTATTCGGGCATTCAGAACATATAGCACGTTGCTGCAAGCAAGCACATTCTCATTCAAAGTTGCAAGTTACTATGTAGGAACAAGTTTGTATAGGTATTTCAAAGATGCCCAGAACTGAGCTAAACTTGGTATGTGTCCAACTCCTAGAAATAACTTCATGCCCCATCTCCCTTACTTCCAGCTAGTAAGGATCACATAATTCCTAACAAAGTTTTGACACAGATTCCCAATTCGGGCATTCAGAACATAGAGCACGTTGCTGTAAGCAAGCACATTCTCATTCAAAGATGCAAGTTACTATGTAGGAACAAGTTTGTATAGGTATTTCAAAGATGCCCAGAACTGAGCTAAACTTGGTATGTGTCCAACTCCTAGAAATAACTTCATGCCCCATCTCCCTTACTCCCAGCTAGTAAGGATCGCATAATTCCTAACAAAGTTTTGACACAGATTCACTATTCGGGCATTCAGAACATATAGCACGTTGCTGCAAGCAAGCACATTCTCATTCAAAGTTGCAAGTTACTATGTAGGAACAAGTTTGTATAGGTATTTCAAAGATGCCCAGAACTGAGCTAAACTTGGTATGTCTCCAACTCCTAGAAATAACTTCATGCCCCATCTCCCTTACTTCCAGCTAGTAAGGATCACATAATTCCTAACAAATTTTGACACAGATTCCCAATTCGGGCATTCAGAACATATAGCACGTTGCTGTAAGCAAGCACATTCTCATTCAAAGATGCAAGTTACTATGTAGGAACAAGTTTGTATAGGTATTTCAAAGATGCCCAGAACTGAGCTAAACTTGGTATGTGTCCAACTCCTAGAAATAACTTCATGCCCCATCTCCCTTACTTCCAGCTAGTAAGGATCACATAATTCCTAACAAAGTTTTGACACAGATTCCCAATTCGGGCATTCAGAACATATAGCACGTTGCTGTAAGGAAGCACATTTTCATTCAAAGTTGCAAGTTACTATGTAGGAACAAGTTTGTATAGGTATTTCAAAGATGCCCAGAACTGAGCTAAACTTGGTATGTGTCCAACTCCTAGAAATAACTTCATGCCCCATCTCCCTTACTTCCAGCTAGTAAGGATCACATAATTCCTAACAAAGTTTTGACACAGATTCCCAATTCGGGCATTCAGAACATATAGCACGTTGCTGTAAGCAAGCACATTCTCATTCAAAGTTGCAAGATACTATGTAGGAACAAGTTTGTATAGGTATTTCAAAGATGCCCAGAACTGAGCTAAACTTGGTATGTGTCCAACTCCTAGAAATAACTTCATGCCCCATCTCCCTTACTTCCAGCTAGTAAGGATCACATAATTCCTAACAAAGTTTTGACACAGATTCCCAATTCGGGCATTCAGAACATATAGCACGTTGCTGTAAGCAAGCACATTTTCATTCAAAGTTGCAAGTTACTATGTAGGAACAAGTTTGTATAGGTATTTCAAAGATGCCCAGAACTGAGCTAAACTTGGTATGTGTCCAACTCCTAGAAATAACTTCATGCCCCATCTCCCTTACTTCCAGCTAGTAAGGATCACATAATTCCTAACAAAGTTTTGACACAGATTCCCAATTCGGGCATTCAGAACATATAGCACGTTGCTGTAAGCAAGCACATTTTCATTCAAAGTTGCAAGTTACTATGTAGGAACAAGTTTGTATAGGTATTTCAAAGATGCCCAGAACTGAGCTAAACTTGGTATGTGTCCAACTCCTAGAAATAACTTCATGCCCCATCTCCCTTACTTCCAGCTAGTAAGGATCACATAATTCCTAACAAAGTTTTGACACAGATTCCCAATTCGGGCATTCAGAACATAGAGCACGTTGCTGTAAGCAAGCACATTCTCATTCAAAGATGCAAGTTACTATGTAGGAACGAGTTTGTATAGGTATTTCAAAGATGCCCAGAACTGAGCTAAACGTTGTATGTCTCCAACTCCTAGAAATAACTTCATGCCCCATCACCCTTACTTCCAGCTAGTAAGGATCGCATAATTCCTAACAAAGTTTTGACACAGATTCACTATTCGGGCATTCAGAACATATAGCACGTTGCTGCAAGCAAGCACATTCTCATTCAAAGTTGCAAGTTACTATGTAGGAACAAGTTTGTATAGGTATTTCAAAGATGCCCAAAACTGAGCTAAACTTGGTATGTGTCCAACTCCAAGAAAGAACTTCATGCCCCATCTCCCTTACTTCCAGCTAGTAAGGATCACATAATTCCTAACAAAGTTTTGACACGTATTCCCAATTCGGGCATTTAGAACATATAGCACGTTGCTGTAAGCAAGCACATTCTCATTCAAAGTTGCAAGTTACTATGTAGGAACAAGTTTGTATAGGTATTTCAAAGATGCCCAGAACTGAGCTAAACTTGGTATGTGTCCAACTCCTAGAAATAACTTCATGCCCCATCTCCCTTACTTCCAGCTAGTAAGGATCACATAATTCCTAACAAAGTTTTGACACAGATTCCCAATTCGGGCATTCAGAACATATAGCACGTTGCTGTAAGCAAGCACATTCTCATTCAAAGTTGCAAGTTACTATGTAGGAACAAGTTTGTATAGGTATTTCAAAGATGCCCAGAACTGAGCTAAACTTGGTATGTGTCCAACTCCTAGAAATAACTTCATGCCCCATCTCCCTTACTTCCAGCTAGTAAGGATCACATAATTCCTAACAAAGTTTTGACACAGATTCCCAATTCGGGCATTCAGAACATAGAGCACGTTGCTGTAAGCAAGCACATTCTCATTCAAAGATGCAAGTTACTATGTAGGAACGAGTTTGTATAGGTATTTCAAAGATGCCCAGAACTGAGCTAAACTTGGTATGTGTCCAACTCCTAGAAATAACTTCATGCCCCATCTCCCTTACTTCCAGCTAGTAAGGATCACATAATTCCTAACAAAGTTTTGACACAGATTGCCAATTCGGGCATTCAGAACATATAGCACGTTGCTGTAAGCAAGCACATTCTCATTCAAAGATGCAAGTTACTATGTAGGAACAAGTTTGTATAGGTATTTCAAAGATGCCCAGAACTGAGCTAAACTTGGTATGTGTCCAACTCCTAGAAATAACTTCATGCCCCATCTCCCTTACTTCCAGCTAGTAAGGATCGCATAATTCCTAACAAAGTTTTGACACAGATTCACTATTCGGGCATTCAGAACATATAGCACGTTGCTACAAGCAAGCACATTCTCATTCAAAGTTGCAAGTTACTATGTAGGAACAAGTTTGTATAGGTATTTCAAAGATGCCCAGAACTGAGCTAAACTTGGTATGTCTCCAACTCCAAGAAATAACTTCATGCCCCATCTCCCTTACTTCCAGCTAGTAAGGATCACATAATTCCTAACAAATTTTGACACAGATTCCCAATTCGGGCATTCAGAACATATAGCACGTTGCTGTAAGCAAGCACATTCTCATTCAAAGATGCAAGTTACTATGTAGGAACAAGTTTGTATAGGTATTTCAAAGATGCCCAGAACTGAGCTAAACGTTGTATGTATCCAACTCCTAGAAATAACTTCATGCCCCATCTCACTTACTTCCAGCTAGTAAGGATCACATAATTCCTAACAAAGTTTTGACACAGATTCCCAATTCGGGCATTCAGAACATATAGCACGTTGCTGTAAGCAACCACATTTTCATTCAAAGTTGCAAGTTACTATGTAGGAACAAGTTTGTATAGGTATTTCAAAGATGCCCAGAACTGAGCTAAACTTGGTATGTGTCCAACTCCTAGAAATAACTTCATGCCCCATCTCCCTTACTTCCAGCTAGTAAGGATCACATAATTCCTAACAAAGTTTTGACACAGATTCTCAATTCGGGCATTCAGAACATATAGCACGTTGCTGTAAGCAAGCAGATTCTCATTCAAAGATGCAAGTTACTATGTAGGAACAAGTTTGTATAGGTATTTCAAAGATGCCCAGAACTGAGCTAAACTTGGTATGTGTCCAACTCCTAGAAATAACTTCATGCCCCATCTCCCTTACTTCCAGCTAGTAAGGAGCACATAATTCCTAACAAAGTTTTGACACAGATTCCCAATTCGGGCATTCAGAACATATAGCACGTTGCTGTAAGCAAGCACATTTTCATTCAAAGTTGCAAGTTACTATGTAGGAACAAGTTTGTATAGGTATTTCAAAGATGCCCAGAACTGAGCTAAACTTGGTATGTGTCCAACTCCTAGAAATAACTTCATGCCCCATCTCCCTTACTTCCAGCTGGTAAGGATCACATAATTCCTAACAAAGTTTTGACACAGATTCCCAATTCGGGCATTCAGAACATATAGCACGTTGCTGTAAGCAAGCACATTCTCATTCAAAGTTGAAAGTTACTATGTAGGAACAAGTTTGTATAGGTATTTCAAAGATGCCCAGAACTGAGCTAAACTTGGTATGTGTCCAACTCCTAGAAATAACTTCATGCCCCATCTCCCTTACTTCCAGCTAGTAAGGATCACATAATTCCTAACAAAGTTTTGACACAGATTGCCAAATCGGGCATTCAGAACATATAGCACGTTGCTGTAAGCAAGCAGATTCTCATTCAAAGATGCAAGTTACTATGTAGGAACAAGTTTGTATAGGTATTTCAAAGATGCCCAGAACTGAGCTAAACTTGGTATGTGTCCAACTCCTAGAAATAACTTCATGCCCCATCTCCCTTACTTCCAGCTAGTAAGGATCACATAATTCCTAACAAAGTTTTGACACAGATTGCCAAATCGGGCATTCGGAACATATAGCACGTTGCTGTAAGCAAGCACATTCTCATTCAAAGATGCAAGTTACTATGTAGGAACAAGTTTGTATAGGTATTTCAAAGATGCCCAGAACTGAGCTAAACTTGGTATGTGTCCAACTCCTAGAAATAACTTCATGCCCCATCTCCCTTACTTCCAGCTAGTAAGGATCACATAATTCCTAACAAAGATTTGACACAGATTCCCTATTTGGGCATTCAGAACATATACCACGTTGCTGCAAGCAAGCACATTCTCATTCAAAGTTGCAAGTTACTATGTAGGTACAAGTTTGTATAGGTATTTCAAAGATGCCCAGAACTGAGCTAAACTTGGTATGTCTCCAACTCCAAGAAATAACTTCATGCCCCATCTCCCTTACTTCCAGCTAGTAAGGATCGCATAATTCCTAACAAAGTTTTGACACAGATTCACTATTTGGGCATTCAGAACATATAGCACGTTGCTGCAAGCAAGCACATTCTCATTCAAATTTGCAAGTTACTATGTAGGAACAAGTTTGTATAGGTATTTCAAAGATGCCCAGAACTGAGCTAAACTTGGTATGTCTCCAACTCCAAGAAATAACTTCATGCCCCATCTCTCTTACTTCCAGCTAGTAAGGATCACATAATTCCTAACAAATTTTGACACAGATTCCCAATTCGGGCATTCAGAACATATAGCACGTTGCTGTAAGCAAGCACATTCTCATTCAAAGATGCAAGTTACTATGTAGGAACAAGTTTGTATAGGTATTTCAAAGATGCCCAGAACTGTGCTAAACTTGGTATGTGTCCAACTCCTAGAAATCCCTTCATGCCCCAACTCACTTACTTCCAGCTAGTAAGGATCACATAATTCCTAACAAAGTTTTGACACATATTCCCAATTCGGGCATTCAGATCACATACCACGTTGCTGTAAGGAAGCACATTCTCATTCAAAGATGCAAGTTACTATGTAGGAACAAGTTTGTATAGGTATTTCAAAGATGCCCAGAACTGAGCTAAACTTGGTATGTCTCCACCTCCTAGAAATAACTTCATGCCCCATCTCCCTTACTTCCAGCTAGTAAGGATCACATAATTCCTAACAAAGTTTTGACACAGATTCCCAATTCGGGCATTCAGAACATATAGCACGTTGCTGTATGCAAGCACATTTTCATTCAAAGTTGCAAGTTACTATGTAGGAACAAGTTTGTATAGGTATTTCAAAGACGCCCAGAACTGAGCTAAACTTGGTATGTGTCCAACTCCTAGAAATAACTTCATGCCCCATCTCCCTTACTTCCAGCTAGTAAGGATCACATAATTCCTAACAAAGTTTTGACACAGATTCTCAATTCGGGCATTCAGAACATATAGCACGTTGCTGTAAGCAAGCAGATTCTCATTCAAAGATGCAAGTTACTATGTAGGAACAAGTTTGTATAGGTATTTCAAAGATGCCCAGAACTGAGCTAAACTTGGTATGTGTCCAACTCCTAGAAATAACTTCATGCCCCATCTCCCTTACTTCCAACTAGTAAGGATCACATAATTCCTAACAAAGTTTTGACACAGATTCCCAATTCGGGCATTCAGAACATATAGCACGTTGCTGTAAGCAAGCACATTTTCATTCAAAGTTGCAAGTTACTATGTAGGAACAAGTTTGTATAGGTATTTCAAAGATGCCCAGAACTGAGCTAAACTTGGTATGTGTCCAACTCCTAGAAATAACTTCATGCCCCATCTCCCTTACTTCCAGCTAGTAAGGATCACATAATTCCTAACAAAGTTTTGACACAGATTCCCAATTCGGGCATTCAGAACATATAGCACGTTGCTGTAAGCAAGCACATTCTCATTCAAAGTTGCAAGTTACTATGTAGGAACAAGTTTGTATAGGTATTTCAAAGATGCCCAGAACTGAGCTAAACTTGGTATGTGTCCAACTCCTAGAAATAACTTCATGCCCCATCTCCCTTACTTCCAGCTAGTAAGGATCACATAATTCCTAACAGAGTTTTGACACAGATTCCCAATTCGGGCATTCAGAACATATAGCACGTTGCTGTAAGCAAGCACATTCTCATTCAAAGTTGCAAGTTACTATGTAGGAACAAGTTTGTATAGGTATTTCAAAGATGCCCAGAACTGAGCTAAACTTGGTATGTGTCCAACTCCTAGAAATAACTTCATGCCCCATCTCCCTTACTTCCAGCTAGTAAGGATCACATAATTCCTAACAAAGTTTTGACACAGATTCCCAATTCGGGCATTCAGAACATATAGCACGTTGCCTGAAGCAAGCACATTCTCATTCAAAGTTGCAAGTTACTATGTAGGAACAAGTTTGTATAGGTATTTCAAAGATGCCCAGAACTGAGCTAAACTTGGTATGTGTCCAACTCCTAGAAATAACTTCATGCCCCATCCCCCTTACTTCCAGCTCGTCAGGATCACATAATTCCTAACAGTTTTGACACAGATTCCCAATTCGGGCATTCTGAACATATAGCACGTTGCTGTAAGAAAGCAGATTCTCATTCAAAGATGCAAGTTACCATGTAGGAACAAGTTTGTATAGGTATTTCAAAGATGCCCAGAACTGAGCTAAACTTGGTATGTGTCCAACTCCTAGAAATAACTTCATGCCCCATCTCCCTTACTTCCAGCTAGTAAGGATCACATAATTCCTAACAAAGTTTTGACACAGATTGCCAATTCGGGCATTCAGAACATATAGCACGTTGCTGTAAGAAAGCAGATTCTCATTCAAAGATGCAAGTTACTATGTAGTAACAAGTTTGTATAGGTATTTCAAAGATGCCCAGAACTGAGCTAAACTTGGTATGTGTCCAACTCCTAGAAATAACTTCATGCCCCATCTCCCTTACTTCCAGCTAGTAAGGATCACATAATTCCTAACAAAGTTTTGACACAGATTCCCTATTCGGGCATTCAGAACATATAGCACGTTGCTGCAAGCAAGCACATTCTCATTCAAAGTTGCAAGTTACTATGTAGGAACAAGTTTGTATAGGTATTTCAAAGATGCCCAGAACTGAGCTAAACTTGGTATGTCTCCAACTCCAAGAAATAACTTCATGCCCCATCTCCCTTACTTACAGCTAGTAAGGATCACATAATTCCTAACAAAGTTTTGACACAGATTCCCAATTCGGGCATTTAGAACATATAGCACGTTGCTGTAAGCAAGCACATTCTCATTCAAAGTTGCAAGTTACTATGTAGGAACAAGTTTGTATAGGTATTTCAAAGATGCCCAGAACTGAGCTAAACTTGGTATGTGTCCAACTCCTAGAAATAACTTCATGCCCCATCTCCCTTACTTCCAGCTAGTAAGGATCACATAATTCCTAACAAAGTTTTGACACAGATTCCCAATTCGGGCATTCAGAACATATAGCACGTTGCTGTAAGCAAGCACATTTTCATTCAAAGTTGCAAGTTACTATGTAGGAACAAGTTTGTATAGGTATTTCAAAGATGCCCAGAACTGAGCTAAACTTGGTATGTGTCCAACTCCTAGAAATAACTTCATGCCCCATCTCCCTTACTTCCAGCTAGTAAGGATCACATAATTCCTAACAAAGTTTTGACACAGATTGCCAATTCGGGCATTCAGAACATATAGCACGTTGCTGTAAGCAAGCACATTCTCATTCAAAGATGCAAGTTACTATGTAGGAACAAGTTTGTATAGGTATTTCAAAGATGCCCAGAACTGAGCTAAACTTGGTATGTGTCCAACTCCTAGAAATAACTTCATGCCCCATCTCCCTTACTTCCAGCTAGTAAGGATCGCATAATTCCTAACAAAGTTTTGACACAGATTCACTATTCGGGTATTCAGAACATATAGCACGTTGCTGCAAGCAAGCACATTCTCATTCAAAGTTGCAAGTTACTATGTAGGAACAAGTTTGTATAGGTATTTCAAAGATGCCCAGAACTGAGCTAAACTTGGTATGTCTCCAACTCCAAGAAATAACTTCATGCCCCATCTCCCTTACTTCCAGCTAGTAAGGATCACATAATTCCTAACAAATTTTGACACAGATTCCCAATTCGGGCATTCAGAACATATAGCACGTTGCTGTAAGCAAGCACATTCTCATTCAAAGATGCAAGTTACTATGTAGGAACAAGTTTGTATAGGTATTTCAAAGATGCCCAGAACTGAGCTAAACGTTTTATGTATCCAACTCCTAGAAATAACTTCATGCCCCATCTCACTTACTTCCAGCTAGTAAGGATCACATAATTCCTAACAAAGTTTTGACACAGATTCCCAATTCGGGCATTTAGAACATATAGCACGTTGCTGTAAGGAAGCACATTCTCATTCAAAGTTGCAAGTTACTATGTAGGAACAAGTTTGTATAGGTATTTCAAAGATGCCCAGAACTGAGCTAAACTTGGTATGTGTCCAACTCCTAGAAATAACTTCATGCCCCATCTCCCTTACTTCCAGCTAGTAAGGATCACATAATTCCTAACAAAGTTTTGACACAGATTCTCAATTCGGGCATTCAGAACATATAGCACGTTGCTGTAAGCAAGCACATTTTCATTCAAAGTTGCAAGTTACTATGTAGGAACAAGTTTGTATAGGTATTTCAAAGATGCCCAGAACTGAGCTAAACTTGGTATGTGTCCAACTCCTAGAAATAACTTCATGCCCCATCTCCCTTACTTCCAGCTAGTAAGGATCACATAATTCCTAACAAAGTTTTGACACAGATTGCCAATTCGGGCATTCAGAACATATAGCACGTTGCTGTAAGCAAGCACATTCTCATTCAAAGATGCAAGTTACTATGTAGGAACAAGTTTGTATAGGTATTTCAAAGATGCCCAGAACTGAGCTAAACTTGGTATGTGTCCAACTCCTAGAAATAACTTCATGCCCCATCTCCCTTACTTCCAGCTAGTAAGGATCGCATAATTCCTAACAAAGTTTTGACACAGATTCACTATTAGGGCATTCAGAACATATAGCACGTTGCTGCAAGCAAGCACATTCTCATTCAAAGTTGCAAGTTACTATGTAGGAACAAGTTTGTATAGGTATTTCAAAGATGCCCAGAACTGAGCTAAACTTGGTATGTCTCCAACTCCAAGAAATAACATCATGCCCCATCTCCCTTACTTCCAGCTAGTAAGGATCACATAATTCCTAACAAATTTTGACACAGATTCCCAATTCGGGCATTCAGAACATATAGCACGTTGCTGTAAGCAAGCACATTCTCATTCAAAGATGCAAGTTACTATGTAGGAACAAGTTTGTATAGGTATTTCAAAGATGCCCAGAACTGAGCTAAACTTGGTATGTCTCCACCTCCTAGAAATAACTTCATGCCCCATCTCCCTTACTTACAGCTAGTAAGGATCACATAAGTCCTAACAAAGTTTTGACACAGATTCCCAATTCGGGCATTCAGAACATATAGCACGTTGCTGTAAGCAAGAACATTTTCATTCAAAGTTGCAAGTTACTATGTAGGAACAAGTTTGTATAGGTATTTCAAAGATGCCCAGAACTGAGCTAAACTTGGTATGTGTCCAACTCCTAGAAATAACTTCATGCCCCATCTCCCTTACTTCCAGCTAGTAAGGATCACATAATTCCTAACAAAGTTTTGACACAGATTCTCAATTCGGGCATTCAGAACATATAGCACGTTGCTGTAAGCAAGCAGATTCTCATTCAAAGATGCAAGTTACTATGTAGGAACAAGTTTGTATAGGTATTTCAAAGATGCCCAGAACTGAGCTAAACTTGGTATGTGTCCAACTCCTAGAAATAACTTCATGCCCCATCTCCCTTACTTCCAGCTAGTAAGGATCACATAATTCCTAACAAAGTTTTGACACAGATTCCCAATTCGGGCATTCAGAACATATAGCACGTTGCTGTAAGCAAGCACATTCTCATTCAAAGATGCAAGTTACTATGTAGGAACAAGTTTGTATAGGTATTTCAAAGATGCCCAGAACTGAGCTAAACTTGGTATGTCTCCACCTCCTAGAAATAACTTCATGCCCCATCTCCCTTACTTCCAGCTAGTAAGGATCACATAATTCCTAACAAAGTTTTGACACAGATTCCCAATTCGGGCATTCAGAACATATAGCACGTTGCTGTAAGCAAGCACATTTTCATTCAAAGTTGCAAGTTACTATGTAGGAACAAGTTTGTATAGGTATTTCAAAGATGCCCAGAACTGAGCTAAACTTGGTATGTGTCCAACTCCTAGAAATAACTTCATGCCCCATCTCCCTTACTTCCAGCTAGTAAGGATCACATAATTCCTAACAAAGTTTTGACACAGATTCTCAATTCGGACATTCAGAACATATAGCACGTTGCTGTAAGCAAGCAGATTCTCATTCAAAGATGCAAGTTACTATGTAGGAACAAGTTTGTATACGTATTTCAAAGATGCCCAGAACTGAGCTAAACTTGGTATGTGTCCAACTCCTAGAAATAACTTCATGCCCCATCTCCCTTACTTCCAGCTAGTAAGGATCACATAATTCCTAACAAAGTTTTGACACAGATTCCCAATTCGGGCATTCAGAACATATAGCACGTTGCTGTAAGCAAGCACATTTTCATTCAAAGTTGCAAGTTACTATGTAGGAACAAGTTTGTATAGGTATTTCAACAATGCCCAGAACTGAGCTAAACTTGGTATGTGTCCAACTCCTAGAAATAACTTCATGCCCCATCTCCCTTACTTCCAGCTAGTAAGGATCACATAATTCCTAACAAAGTTTTGACACAGATTCCCAATTCGGGCATTCAGAACATATAGCACGTTGCTGTAAGCAAGCACATTCTCATTCAAAGTTGCAAGTTACTATGTAGGAACAAGTTTGTATAGGTATTTCAAAGATGCCCAGAACTGAGCTAAACTTGGTATGTGTCCAACTCCTAGAAATAACTTCATGCCCCATCTCCCTTACTTCCAGCTAGTAAGGATCACATAATTCCTAACAGAGTTTTGACACAGATTCCCAATTCGGGCATTCAGAACAGATAGCACGTTGCTGTAAGCAAGCACATTCTCATTCAAAGTTGCAAGTTACTATGTAGGAACAAGTTTGTATAGGTATTTCAAAGATGCCCAGAACTGAGCTAAACTTGGTATGTGTCCAACTCCTAGAAATAACTTCATGCCCCATCTCCCTTACTTCCAGCTAGTAAGGATCACATAATTCCTAACAAAGTTTTGACACAGATTCCCAATTCGGGCATTCAGAACATATAGCACGTTGCTGTAAGCAAGCACAATCTCATTCAAAGTTGCAAGTTACTATGTAGGAACAAGTTTATATAGGTATTTCAAAGATGCCCAGAACTGAGCTAAACTTGGTATGTGTCCAACTCCTAGAAATAACTTCATGCCCCATCTCCCTTACTTCCAGCTAGTAAGGATCACATAATTCCTAACAGTTTTGACACAGATTCCCAATTCGGGCATTCAGAACATATAGCACGTTGCTGTAAGCAAGCAGATTCTCATTCAAAGATGCAAGTTACTATGTAGGAACAAGTTTGTATAGGTATTTCAAAGATGCCCAGAACTGAGCTAAACTTGGTATGTGTCCAACTCCTAGAAATAACTTCATGCCCCATCTCCCTTACTTCCAGCTAGTAAGGATCACATAATTCCTAACAAAGTTTTGACACAGATTCCCAATTCGGGCATTCAGAACATATAGCACGTTGCTGTAAGCAAGCACATTCTCATTCAAAGATGCAAGTTACTATGTAGGAACAAGTTTGTATAGGTATTTCAAAGATGCCCAGAACTGAGCTAAACTTGGTATGTGTCCAACTCCTAGAAATAACTTCATGCCCCATCTCCCTTACTTCCAGCTAGTAAGGATCACATAATTCCTAACAAAGTTTTGACACAGATTCCCTATTCGGGCATTCAGAACATATAGCACGTTGCTGCAAGCAAGCACATTCTCATTCAAAGTTGCAAGTTACTATGTAGGAACAAGTTTGTATAGGTATTTCAAAGATGCCCAGAACTGAGCTAAACTTGGTATGTCTCCAACTCCAAGAAATAACTTCTTGCCCCATCTCCCTTACTTCCAGCTAGTAAGGATCACATAATTCCTAACAAATTTTGACACAGATTCCCAATTCGGGCATTCAGAACATATAGCACGTTGCTGTAAACAAGCACATTCTCATTCAAAGATGCAAGTTACTAGGTAGGAACAAGTTTGTATAGGTATTTCAAAGATGCCCAGAACTGAGCTAAACGTTGTATGTATCCAACTCCTAGAAATAACTTCATGCCCCATCTCACTTACTTCCAGCTAGTAAGGATCACATAATTCCTAACAAAGATTTGACACAGATTCCCAATTCGGGCATTCAGAACATATAGCACGTTGCTGTAAGCAAGCACATTCTCATTCAAAGGTGCAAGTTACTATGTAGGAACAAGTTTGTATAGGTATTTCAAAGATGCCCAGAACTGTGCTAAACTTGGTATGTGTCCAACTCCTAGAAATCCCTTCATGCCCCAACTCACTTACTTCCATCTAGTAAGGATCACATAATTCCTAACAAAGTTTTGACACATATTCCCAATTCGGGCATTCAGAACACATAGCACGTTGCTGTAAGGAAGCACATTTTCATTCAAAGATGCAAGTTACTATGTAGGAACAAGTTTGTATAGGTATTTCAAAGATGCCCAGATCTGAGCTAAACTTGGTATGTCTCCACCTCCTAGAAATAACTTCATGCCCCATCTCCCTTACTTCCAGCTAGTAAGGATCACATAATTCCTAACAAAGTTTTGACACAGATTCCCAATTCGGGCATTCAGAACATATAGCACGTTGCTGTAAGCAAGCACATTTTCATTCAAAGTTGCAAGTTACTATGTAGGAACAAGTTTGTATAGGTATTTCAAAGATGCCCAGAACTGAGCTAAACTTGGTATGTGTCCAACTCCTAGAAATAACTTCATGCCCCATCTCCCTTACTTCCAGCTAGTAAGGATCACATAATTCCTAACAAAGTTTTGACACAGATTCTCAATTCGGGCATTCAGAACATATAGCACGTTGCTGTAAGCAAGCAGATTCTCATTCAAAGATGCAAGTTACTATGTAGGAACAAGTTTGTATAGGTATTTCAATGATGCCCAGAACTGAGCTAAACTTGGTATGTGTCCAACTCCTAGAAATAACTTCATGCCCCATCTCCCTTACTTCCAGCTAGTAAGGATCACATAATTCCTAACAAAGTTTTGACACAGATTCCCAATTCGGGCATTCAGAACATATAGCACGTTGCTGTAAGCAAGCACATTTTCATTCAAAGTTGCAAGTAACTATGTAGGAACAAGTTTCTATAGGTATTTCAAAGATGCCCAGAACTGAGCTAAACTTGGTATGTGTCCAACTCCTAGAAATAACTTCATGCCCCATCTCCCTTACTTCCAGCTAGTAAGGATCACATAATTCCTAACAAAGTTTTGACACAGATTCCCAATTCGGGCATTCAGAACATATAGCACGTTGCTGTAAGCAAGCACATTCTCATTCAAAGTTGCAAGTTACTATGTAGGAACAAGTTTGTATAGGTATTTCAAAGATGCCCAGAACTGAGCTAAACTTGGTATGTGTCCAACTCCTAGAAATAACTTCATGCCCCATCTCCCTTACTTCCAGCTAGTAAGGATCACATAATTCCTAACAGAGTTTTGACACAGATTCCCAATTCGGGCATTCAGAACATATAGCACGTTGCTGTAAGCAAGCACATTCTCATTCAAAGTTGCAAGTTAGTATGTAGGAACAAGTTTGTATAGGTATTTCAAAGATGCCCAGAACTGAGCTAAACTTGGTATGTGTCCAACTCCTAGAAATAACTTCATGCCCCATCTCCCTTACTTCCAGCTAGTAAGGATCACATAATTCCTAACAAAGTTTTGACACAGATTCCCAATTCGGGCATTCAGAACATATAGCACGTTGCTGTAAGCAAGCACATTCTCATTCAAAGTTGCAAGTTACTACGTAGGAACAAGTTTGTATAGGTATTTCAAAGATGCCCAGAACTGAGCTAAACTTGGTATGTGTCCAACTCCTAGAAATAACTTCATGCCCCATCTCCCTTACTTCCAGCTAGTAAGGATCACATAATTCCTAACAGTTTTGACACAGATTCCCAATTCGGGCATTCAGAACATATAGCACGTTGCTGTAAGCAAGCAGATTCTCATTCAAAGATGCAAGTTACTATGTAGGAACAAGTTTGTATAGGTATTTCAAAGATGCCCAGAACTGAGCTAAACTTGGTATGTGTCCAACTCCTAGAAATAACTTCATGCCCCATCTCCCTTACTTCCAGCTAGTAAGGATCACATAATTCCTAACAAAGTTTTGACACAGATTCCCTATTCGGGCATTCAGAACATATAGCACGTTGCTGCAAGCAAGCACATTCTCATTCAAAGTTGCAAGTTACTATGTAGGAACAAGTTTGTATAGGTATTTCAAAGATGCCCAGAACTGAGCTAAACTTGGTATGTCTCCAACTCCAAGAAATAACTTCATGCCCCATCTCCCTTACTTCCAGCTAGTAAGGATCACATAATTCCTAACAAACTTTTGACACACATTCCCAATTCGGGCATTTAGAACATACAGCACGTTGCTGTAAGCAAGCACATTCTCATTCAAAGTTGCAAGTTACTATGTAGGAACAAGTTTGTATAGGTATTTCAAAGATGCCCAGAACTGAGCTAAACTTGGTATGTGTCCAACTCCTAGAAATAACTTCATGCCCCATCTCCCTTACTTCCAGCTAGTAAGGATCACATAATTCCTAACAAACTTTTGACACACATTCCCAATTCGGGCATTTAGAACATACAGCACGTTGCTGTAAGCAAGCACATTCTCATTCAAAGTTGCAAGTTACTATGTAGGAACAAGTTTGTATAGGTATTTCAAAGATGCCCAGAACTGAGCTAAACTTGGTATGTGTCCAACTCCTAGAAATAACTTCATGCCCCATCTCCCTTACTTCCAGCTAGTAAGATTCGCATAATTCCTAACAAAGTTTTGACACAGATTCACTATTCGGCCATTCAGAACATATAGCACGTTGCTGCAAGCAAGCACATTCTCATTCAAAGTTGCAAGTTACTATGTAGGAACAAGTTTGTATAGGTATTTCAAAGATGCCCAGAACTGAGCTAAACTTGGTATGTGTCCAACTCCTAGAAATAACTTCATGCCCCATCTCCCTTACTTCCAGCTAGTAAGGATCACATAATTCCTAACAGAGTTTTGACACAGATTCCCAATTCGGGCATTCAGAACAGATAGCACGTTGCTGTAAGCAAGCACATTCTCATTCAAAGTTGCAAGTTACTATGTAGGAACAAGTTTGTATAGGTATTTCAAAGATGCCCAGAACTGAGCTAAACTTGGTATGTGTCCAACTCCTAGAAATAACTTCATGCCCCATCTCCCTTACTTCCAGCTAGTAAGGATCACATAATTCCTAACAAAGTTTTGACACAGATTCCCAATTCGGGCATTCAGAACATATAGCACGTTGCTGTAAGCAAGCACAATCTCATTCAAAGTTGCAAGTTACTATGTAGGAACAAGTTTATATAGGTATTTCAAAGATGCCCAGAACTGAGCTAAACTTGGTATGTGTCCAACTCCTAGAAATAACTTCATGCCCCATCTCCCTTACTTCCAGCTAGTAAGGATCACATAATTCCTAACAGTTTTGACACAGATTCCCAATTCGGGCATTCAGAACATATAGCACGTTGCTGTAAGCAAGCAGATTCTCATTCAAAGATGCAAGTTACTATGTAGGAACAAGTTTGTATAGGTATTTCAAAGATGCCCAGAACTGAGCTAAACTTGGTATGTGTCCAACTCCTAGAAATAACTTCATGCCCCATCTCCCTTACTTCCAGCTAGTAAGGATCACATAATTCCTAACAAAGTTTTGACACAGATTCCCAATTCGGGCATTCAGAACATATAGCACGTTGCTGTAAGCAAGCACATTCTCATTCAAAGATGCAAGTTACTATGTAGGAACAAGTTTGTATAGGTATTTCAAAGATGCCCAGAACTGAGCTAAACTTGGTATGTGTCCAACTCCTAGAAATAACTTCATGCCCCATCTCCCTTACTTCCAGCTAGTAAGGATCACATAATTCCTAACAAAGTTTTGACACAGATTCCCTATTCGGGCATTCAGAACATATAGCACGTTGCTGCAAGCAAGCACATTCTCATTCAAAGTTGCAAGTTACTATGTAGGAACAAGTTTGTATAGGTATTTCAAAGATGCCCAGAACTGAGCTAAACTTGGTATGTCTCCAACTCCAAGAAATAACTTCTTGCCCCATCTCCCTTACTTCCAGCTAGTAAGGATCACATAATTCCTAACAAATTTTGACACAGATTCCCAATTCGGGCATTCAGAACATATAGCACGTTGCTGTAAACAAGCACATTCTCATTCAAAGATGCAAGTTACTAGGTAGGAACAAGTTTGTATAGGTATTTCAAAGATGCCCAGAACTGAGCTAAACGTTGTATGTATCCAACTCCTAGAAATAACTTCATGCCCCATCTCACTTACTTCCAGCTAGTAAGGATCACATAATTCCTAACAAAGATTTGACACAGATTCCCAATTCGGGCATTCAGAACATATAGCACGTTGCTGTAAGCAAGCACATTCTCATTCAAAGGTGCAAGTTACTATGTAGGAACAAGTTTGTATAGGTATTTCAAAGATGCCCAGAACTGTGCTAAACTTGGTATGTGTCCAACTCCTAGAAATCCCTTCATGCCCCAACTCACTTACTTCCATCTAGTAAGGATCACATAATTCCTAACAAAGTTTTGACACATATTCCCAATTCGGGCATTCAGAACACATAGCACGTTGCTGTAAGGAAGCACATTTTCATTCAAAGATGCAAGTTACTATGTAGGAACAAGTTTGTATAGGTATTTCAAAGATGCCCAGATCTGAGCTAAACTTGGTATGTCTCCACCTCCTAGAAATAACTTCATGCCCCATCTCCCTTACTTCCAGCTAGTAAGGATCACATAATTCCTAACAAAGTTTTGACACAGATTCCCAATTCGGGCATTCAGAACATATAGCACGTTGCTGTAAGCAAGCACATTTTCATTCAAAGTTGCAAGTTACTATGTAGGAACAAGTTTGTATAGGTATTTCAAAGATGCCCAGAACTGAGCTAAACTTGGTATGTGTCCAACTCCTAGAAATAACTTCATGCCCCATCTCCCTTACTTCCAGCTAGTAAGGATCACATAATTCCTAACAAAGTTTTGACACAGATTCTCAATTCGGGCATTCAGAACATATAGCACGTTGCTGTAAGCAAGCAGATTCTCATTCAAAGATGCAAGTTACTATGTAGGAACAAGTTTGTATAGGTATTTCAATGATGCCCAGAACTGAGCTAAACTTGGTATGTGTCCAACTCCTAGAAATAACTTCATGCCCCATCTCCCTTACTTCCAGCTAGTAAGGATCACATAATTCCTAACAAAGTTTTGACACAGATTCCCAATTCGGGCATTCAGAACATATAGCACGTTGCTGTAAGCAAGCACATTTTCATTCAAAGTTGCAAGTAACTATGTAGGAACAAGTTTCTATAGGTATTTCAAAGATGCCCAGAACTGAGCTAAACTTGGTATGTGTCCAACTCCTAGAAATAACTTCATGCCCCATCTCCCTTACTTCCAGCTAGTAAGGATCACATAATTCCTAACAAAGTTTTGACACAGATTCCCAATTCGGGCATTCAGAACATATAGCACGTTGCTGTAAGCAAGCACATTCTCATTCAAAGTTGCAAGTTACTATGTAGGAACAAGTTTGTATAGGTATTTCAAAGATGCCCAGAACTGAGCTAAACTTGGTATGTGTCCAACTCCTAGAAATAACTTCATGCCCCATCTCCCTTACTTCCAGCTAGTAAGGATCACATAATTCCTAACAGAGTTTTGACACAGATTCCCAATTCGGGCATTCAGAACATATAGCACGTTGCTGTAAGCAAGCACATTCTCATTCAAAGTTGCAAGTTAGTATGTAGGAACAAGTTTGTATAGGTATTTCAAAGATGCCCAGAACTGAGCTAAACTTGGTATGTGTCCAACTCCTAGAAATAACTTCATGCCCCATCTCCCTTACTTCCAGCTAGTAAGGATCACATAATTCCTAACAAAGTTTTGACACAGATTCCCAATTCGGGCATTCAGAACATATAGCACGTTGCTGTAAGCAAGCACATTCTCATTCAAAGTTGCAAGTTACTACGTAGGAACAAGTTTGTATAGGTATTTCAAAGATGCCCAGAACTGAGCTAAACTTGGTATGTGTCCAACTCCTAGAAATAACTTCATGCCCCATCTCCCTTACTTCCAGCTAGTAAGGATCACATAATTCCTAACAGTTTTGACACAGATTCCCAATTCGGGCATTCAGAACATATAGCACGTTGCTGTAAGCAAGCAGATTCTCATTCAAAGATGCAAGTTACTATGTAGGAACAAGTTTGTATAGGTATTTCAAAGATGCCCAGAACTGAGCTAAACTTGGTATGTGTCCAACTCCTAGAAATAACTTCATGCCCCATCTCCCTTACTTCCAGCTAGTAAGGATCACATAATTCCTAACAAAGTTTTGACACAGATTCCCTATTCGGGCATTCAGAACATATAGCACGTTGCTGCAAGCAAGCACATTCTCATTCAAAGTTGCAAGTTACTATGTAGGAACAAGTTTGTATAGGTATTTCAAAGATGCCCAGAACTGAGCTAAACTTGGTATGTCTCCAACTCCAAGAAATAACTTCATGCCCCATCTCCCTTACTTCCAGCTAGTAAGGATCACATAATTCCTAACAAACTTTTGACACACATTCCCAATTCGGGCATTTAGAACATACAGCACGTTGCTGTAAGCAAGCACATTCTCATTCAAAGTTGCAAGTTACTATGTAGGAACAAGTTTGTATAGGTATTTCAAAGATGCCCAGAACTGAGCTAAACTTGGTATGTGTCCAACTCCTAGAAATAACTTCATGCCCCATCTCCCTTACTTCCAGCTAGTAAGGATCACATAATTCCTAACAAACTTTTGACACACATTCCCAATTCGGGCATTTAGAACATACAGCACGTTGCTGTAAGCAAGCACATTCTCATTCAACGTTGCAAGTTACTATGTAGGAACAAGTTTGTATAGGTATTTCAAAGATGCCCAGAACTGAGCTAAACTTGGTATGTGTCCAACTCCTAGAAATAACTTCATGCCCCATCTCCCTTACTTCCAGCTAGTAAGATTCGCATAATTCCTAACAAAGTTTTGACACAGATTCACTATTCGGCCATTCAGAACATATAGCACGTTGCTGCAAGCAAGCACATTCTCATTCAAAGTTGCAAGTTACTATGTAGGAACAAGTTTGTATAGGTATTTCAAAGATGCCCAGAACTGAGCTAAACTTGGTATGTCTCCAACTCCAAGAAATAACTTCATGCCCCATCTCCCTTACTTCCAGCTAGTAAGGATCACATAATTCCTAACAAATTTTGACACAGATTCCCAATTCGGGCATTCAGAACATATAGCACGTTGCTGTAAGCAAGCACATTCTCATTCAAAGATGCAAGTTACTAGGTAGGAACAAGTTTGTATAGGTATTTCAAAGATGCCCAGAACTGAGCTAAACGTTGTATGTATCCAACTCCTAGAAATAACTTCATGTCCCATCTCACTTACTTCCAGCTAGTAAGGATCACATAATTCCTAACAAAGTTTTGACACAGATTCCCAATTCGGGCATTCAGAACATATAGCACGTTGCTGTAAGCAAGCACATTCTCATTCAAAGGTGCAAGTTACTATGTAGGAACAAGTTTGTATAGGTATTTCAAAGATGCCCAGAACTGTGCTAAACTTGGTATGTGTCCAACTCCTAGAAATCCCTTCATGCCCCAACTCACTTACTTCCATCTAGTAAGGATCACATAATTCCTAACAAAGTTTTGACACATATTCCCAATTCGGGCATTCAGAACACATAGCACGTTGCTGTAAGGAAGCACATTCTCATTCAAAGATGCAAGTTACTATGTAGGAACAAGTTTGTATAGGTATTTCAATGATGCCCAGAACTGAGCTAAACTTGGTATGTGTCCAACTCCTAGAAATAACTTCATGCCCCATCTCCCTTACTTCCAGCTAGTAAGGATCACATAATTCCTAACAAAGTTTTGACACAGATTCCCAATTCGGGCATTCAGAACATATAGCACGTTGCTGTAAGCAAGCACATTTTCATTCAAAGTTGCAAGTTACTATGTAGGAACAAGTTTGTATAGGTATTTCAAAGATGCCCAGAACTGAGCTAAACTTGGTATGTGTCCAACTCCTAGAAATAACTTCATGCCCCATCTCACTTACTTCCAGCTAGTAAGGATCACATAATTCCTAACAAAGTTTTGACACAGATTCCCAATTCGGGCATTCAGAACATATAGCACGTTGCTGTAAGCAAGCACATTCTCATTCAAAGTTGCAAGTTACTATGTAGGAACAAGTTTGTATAGGTATTTCAAAGATGCCCAGAACTGAGCTAAACTTGGTATGTGTCCAACTCCTAGAAATAACTTCATGCCCCATCTCCCTTACTTCCAGCTAGTAAGGATCACATAATTCCTAACAAAGTTTTGACACAGATTCCCAATTCGGGCATTCAGAACATATAGCACGTTGCTGTAAGCAAGCACATTTTCATTCAAAGTTGCAAGTTACTATGTAGGAACAAGTTTGTATAGGTATTTCAAAAATGCCCAGAACTGAGCTAAACTTGGTATGTGTCCAACTCCTAGAAATAACTTCATGCCCCATCTCCCTTACTTCCAGCTAGTAAGGATCACATAATTCCTAACAAAGTTTTGACACAGATTCCCAATTCGGGCATTCAGAACATATAGCACGTTGCTGTAAGCAAGCACATTCTCATTCAAAGTTGCAAGTTACTATGTAGGAACAAGTTTGTATAGGTATTTCAAAGATGCCCAGAACTGAGCTAAACTTGGTATGTGTCCAACTCCTAGAAATAACTTCATGCCCCATCTCCCTTACTTCCAGCTAGTAAGGATCACATAATTCCTAACAGAGTTTTGACACAGATTCCCAATTCGGGCATTCAGAACAGATAGCACGTTGCTGTAAGCAAGCACATTCTCATTCAAAGTTGCAAGTTACTATGTAGGAACCAGTTTGTATAGGTATTTCAAAGATGCCCAGAACTGAGCTAAACTTGGTATGTGTCCAACTCCTAGAAATAACTTCATGCCCCATCTCCCTTACTTCCAGCTAGTAAGGATCACATAATTCCTAACAAAGTTTTGACACAGATTCCCAATTCGGGCATTCAGAACATATAGCACGTTGCTGTAAGCAAGCACAATCTCATTCAAAGTTGCAAGTTACTATGTAGGAACAAGTTTGTATAGGTATTTCAAAGATGCCCAGAACTGAGCTAAACTTGGTATGTGTCCAACTCCTAGAAATAACTTCATGCCCCATCTCCCTTACTTCCAGCTAGTAAGGATCACATAATTCCTAACAGTTTTACACAGATTCCCAATTCGGGCATTCAGAACATATAGCACGTTGCTGTAAGCAAGCAGATTCTCATTCAAAGAATCAAGTTACTATGTAGGAACAAGTTTGTATAGGTATTTCAAAGATGCCCAGAACTGAGCTAAACTTGGTATGTGTCCAACTCCTAGAAATAACTTCATGCCCCATCTCCCTTACTTCCAGCTAGTAAGGATCACATAATTCCTAACAAAGTTTTGACACAGATTCCCAATTCGGGCATTCAGAACATATAGCACGTTGCTGTAAGCAAGCACATTCTCATTCAAAGATGCAAGTTACTATGTAGGAACAAGTTTGTATAGGTATTTCAAAGATGCCCAGAACTGAGCTAAACTTGGTATGTGTCCAACTCCTAGAAATAACTTCATGCCCCATCTCCCTTACTTCCAGCTAGTAAGATTCGCATAATTCCTAACAAAGTTTTGACACAGATTCACTATTCGGCCATTCAGAACATATAGCACGTTGCTGCAAGCAAGCACATTCTCATTCAAAGTTGCAAGTTACTATGTAGGAACGAGTTTGTATAGGTATTTCAAAGATGCCCAGAACTGAGCTAAACTTGGTATGTCTCCAACTCGAAGAAATAACTTCATGCCCCATCTCCCTTACTTCCAGCTAGTAAGGATCACATAATTCCTAACAAATTTTGACACAGATTCCCAATTCGGGCATTCAGAACATATAGCACGTTGCTGTAAGCAAGCACATTCTCATTCAAAGATGCAAGTTACTAGGTAGGAACAAGTTTGTATAGGTATTTCAAAGATGCCCAGAACTGAGCTAAACGTTGTATGTATCCAACTCCTAGAAATAACTTCATGCCCCATCTCACTTACTTCCAGCTAGTAAGGATCACATAATTCCTAACAAAGTTTTGACACAGATTTCCAATTCGGGCATTCAGAACATATAGCACGTTGCTGTAAGCAAGCATATTCTCATTCAAAGGTGCAAGTTACTATGTAGGAACAAGTTTGTATAGGTATTTCAAAGATGCCCAGAACAGAGCTAAACTTGGTATGTGTCCAACTCCTAGAAATAACTTCATGCCCCATCTCCCTTACTTCCAGCTAGTAAGGATCACATAATTCCTAACAAAGTTTTGACACAGATTCCCAATTCGGGCATTCAGAACATATAGCACGTTGCTGTAAGCAAGCACATTTTCATTCAAAGTTGCAAGTTACTATGTAGGAACAAGTTTCTATAGGTATTTCAAAGATGCCCAGAACTGAGCTAAACTTGGTATGTGTCCAACTCCTAGAAATAACTTCATGCCTCATCTCCCTTACTTCCAGCTAGTAAGGATCACATAATTCCTAACAAAGTTTTGACACAGATTCCCAATTCGGGCATTCAGAACATATAGCACGTTGCTGTAAGCAAGCACATTCTCATTCAAAGTTGCAAGTTACTATGTAGGAACAAGTTTGTATAGGTATATCAAAGATGCCCAGAACTGAGCTAAACTTGGTATGTGTCCAACTCCTAGAAATAACTTCATGCCCCATCTCCCTTACTTCCAGCTAGTAAGGATCACATAATTCCTAACAGAGTTTTGACACAGATTCCCAATTCGGGCATTCAGAACATATAGCACGTTGCTGTAAGCAAGCACATTCTCATTCAAAGTTGCAAGTTACTATGTAGGAACAAGTTTGTATAGGTATTTCAAAGATGCCCAGAACTGAGCTAAACTTGGTATGTGTCCAACTCCTAGAAATAACTTCATGCCCCATCTCCCTTACTTCCAGCTAGTAAGGATCACATAATTCCTAACAAAGTTTTGACACAGATTCTCAATTCGGGCATTCAGAACATATAGCACGTTGCTGTAAGCAAGCAGATTCTCATTCAAAGATGCAAGTTACTATGTAGGAACAAGTTTGTGTAGGTATTTCAAAGATGCCCAGAACTGAGCTAAACTTGGTATGTGTCCAACTCCTAGAAATAACTTCATGCCCCATCTCCCTTACTTCCAGCTAGTAAGGATCACATAATTCCTAACAAAGTTTTGACACAGATTCCCAATTCGGGCATTCAGAACATATAGCACGTTGCTGTAAGCAAGCACATTTTCATTCAAAGTTGCAAGTTACTATGTAGGAACAAGTTTGTATAGGTATTTCAAAGATGCCCAGAACTGAGCTAAACTTGGTATGTGTCCAACTCCTAGAAATAAATTCATGCCCCATCTCCCTTACTTCCAGCTAGTAAGGATCACATAATTCCTAACAAAGTTTTGACACAGATTCCCAATTCGGGCATTCAGAACATATAGCACGTTGCTGTAAGCAATCACATTCTCATTCAAAGATGCAAGTTACTATGTAGGAACAAGTTTGTATAGGTATTTCAAAGATGCCCAGAACTGAGCTAAACTTGGTATGTGTCCAACTCCTAGAAATAACTTCATGCCCCATCTCCCTTACTTCCAGCTAGTAAGGATCACATAATTCCTAACAAAGTTTTGACACAGATTCCCTATTCGGGCATTCAGAACATATAGCACGTTGCTGCAAGCAAGCACATTCTCATTCAAAGTTGCAAGTTACTATGTAGGAACAAGTTTGTATAGGTATTTCAAAGATGCCCAGAACTGAGCTAAACTTGGTATGTCTCCAACTCCAAGAAATAACTTCATGCCCCATCTCCCTTACTTACAGCTAGTAAGGATCACATAATTCCTAACAAAGTTTTGACACAGATTCCCAATTCGGGCATTTAGAACATATTGCACGTTGCTGTAAGCAAGCACATTCTCATTCAAAGTTGCAAGTTACTATGTAGGAACAAGTTTGTATAGGTATTTCAAAGATGCCCAGAACTGAGCTAAACTTGGTATGTGTCCAACTCCTAGAAATAACTTCATGCCCCATCTCCCTTACTTCCAGCTAGTAAGGATCACATAATTCCTAACAAAGTTTTGACACAGATTCCCAATTCGGACATTCAGAACATATAGCACGTTGCTGTAAGCAAGCACATTCTCATTCAAAGTTGCAAGTTACTATGTAGGAACAAGTTTGTATAGGTATTTCAAAGATGCCCAGAACTGAGCTAAACTTGGTATGTGTCCAACTCCTAGAAATAACTTCATGCCCCATCTCCCTTACTTCCAGCTAGTAAGGATCACATAATTCCTAACAAAGTTTTGACACAGATTCCCAATTCGGGCATTCAGAACATATAGCACGTTGCTGTAGGCAAGCACATTCTCATTCAAAGTTGCAAGATACTATGTAGGAACAGGTTTGTATAGGTATTTCAAAGATGCCCAGAACTGAGCTAAACTTGGTATGTGTCCAACTCCTAGAAATAACTTCATGCCCCATCTCCCTTACTTCCAGCTAGTAAGGATCACATAATTCCTAACAAAGTTTTGACACAGATTCCCAATTCGGGCATTCAGAACATATAGCACGTTGCTGTAAGCAAGCACATTCTCATTCAAAGTTGCAAGTTACTATGTAGGAACAAGTTTGTATAGGTATTTCAAAGATGCCCAGAACTGAGCTAAACTTGGTATGTGTCCAACTCCTAGAAATAACTTCATGCCCCATCTCCCTTACTTCCAGCTAGTAAGGATCACATAATTCCTAACAAAGTTTTGACACAGATTCCCAATTCGGGCATTCAGAACATATAGCACATTGCTGTAAGCAAGCACATTCTCATTCAAAGATGCAAGTTACTATGTAGGAACAAGTTTGTATAGGTATTTCAAAGATGCCCAGAACTGAGCTAAACTTGGTATGTGTCCAACTCCTAGAAATAACTTCATGCCCCATCTCCCTTACATCCAGCTAGTAAGGATCACATAATTCCTAACAAAGTTTTGACACAGATTGCCAATTCGGGCATTCAGAACATATAGCACGTTGCTGTAAGCAAGCACATTCTCATTCAAAGATGCAAGTTACTATGTAGGAACAAGTTTGTATAGGTATTTCAAAGATGCCCAGAACTGAGCTAAACTTGGTATGTGTCCAACTCCTAGAAATAACTTCATGCCCCATCTCCCTTACTTCCAGCTAGTAAGGATCACATAATTCCTAACAGTTTTGACACAGATTCCCAATTTGGGCATTCAGAACATATAGCACGTTGCTGTAAGCAAGCAGATTCTCATTCAAAGATGCAAGTTACTATGTAGGAACAAGTTTGTATAGGTATTTCAAAGATGCCCAGAACTGAGCTAAACTTGGTATGTGTCCAACTCCTAGAAATAACTTCATGCCCCATCTCCCTTACTTCCAGCTAGTAAGGATCACATAATTCCTAATAAAGTTTTGACACATATTGCCAATTCGGGCATTCAGAACATATAGCACGTTGCTGTAAGCAAGCACATTCTCATTCAAAGATGCAAGTTACTATGTAGGAACAAGTTTGTATAGGTATTTCAAAGATGCCCAGAACTGAGCTAAAATTGGTATGTGTCCAACTCCTAGAAATAACTTCATGCTCCATCTCCCTTACTTCCAGCTAGTAAGGATCACATAATTCCTAACAAAGTTTTGACACAGATTCCCTATTCGGGCATTCAGAACATATAGCACGTTGCTGCAAGCAAGCACATTCTCATTCAAAGTTGCAAGTTACTATGTAGGAACAAGTTTGTATAGGTATTTCAAAGATGCCCAGAACTGAGCTAAACTTGGTATGTCTCCAACTCCAAGAAATAACTTCTTGCCCCATCTCCCTTACTTCCAGCTAGTAAGGATCACATAATTCCTAACAAAGTTTTGACACAGATTCCCAATTCGGGCATTTAGAACATATTGCACGTTGCTGTAAGCAAGCACATTCTCATTCAAAGTTGCAAGTTACTATGTAGGAACAAGTTTGTATAGGTATTTCAAAGATGCCCAGAACTGAGCTAAATTTGGTATGTGTCCAACTCCTAGAAATAACTTCATGCCCCATCTCCCTTACTTCCAGCTAGTAAGGATCACATAATTCCTAACAAAGTTTTGACACAGATTCCCAATTCGGACATTCAGAACATATAGCACGTTGCTGTAAGCAAGCACATTTTCATTCAAAGTTGCAAGTTACTATGTAGGAACAAGTTTGTATAGGTATTTCAAAGATGCCCAGAACTGAGCTAAACTTGGTATGTGTCCAACTCCTAGAAATAACTTCATGCCCCATCTCCCTTACTTCCAGCTAGTAAGGATCACATAATTCCTAACAAAGTTTTGACACAGATTGCCAATTCGGGCATTCAGAACATATAGCACGTTGCTGTAGGCAAGCACATTCTCATTCAAAGTTGCAAGTTACTATGTAGGAACAAGTTTGTATAGGTATTTCAAAGATGCCCAGAACTGAGCTAAACTTGGTATGTGTCCAACTCCTAGAAATAACTTCATGCCCCATCTCCCTTACTTCCAGCTAGTAAGGATCACATAATTCCTAACAAAGTTTTGACACAGATTCCCAATTCGGGCATTCAGAACATATAGCACGTTGCTGTAAGCAAGCACATTCTCATTCAAAGTTGCAAGTTACTATGTAGGAACAAGTTTGTATAGGTATTTCAAAGATGCCCAGAACTGAGCTAAACTTGGTATGTGTCCAACTCCTAGAAATAACTTCATGCCCCATCTCCCTTACTTCCAGCTAGTAAGGATCACATAATTCCTAACAAAGTTTTGACACAGATTCCCAATTCGGGCATTCAGAACATATAGCACGTTGCTGTAGTCAAGCACATTCTCATTCAAAGTTGCAAGTTACTATGTAGGAACAAGTTTGTATAGGTATTTCAAAGATGCCCAGAACTGAGCTAAACTTGGTATGTGTCCAACTCCTAGAAATAACTTCATGCCCCATCTCCCTTACTTCCAGCTAGTAAGGATCACATAATTCCTAACAAAGTTTTGACACAGATTCCCAATTCGGGCATTCAGAACATATAGCACGTTGCTGTAAGCAAGCACATTCTCATTCAAAGATGCAAGTTACTATGTAGGAACAAGTTTGTATAGGTATTTCAAAGATGCCCAGAACTGAGCTAAACTTGGTATGTGTCCAACTCCTAGAAATAACTTCATGCCCCATCTCCCTTACTTCCAGCTAGTAAGGATCACATAATTCCTAACAAAGTTTTAACACAGATTGCCAATTCGGGCATTCAGAACATATAGCACGTTGCTGTAAGCAAGCACATTCTCATTCAAAGATGCAAGTTACTATGTAGGAACAAGTTTGTATAGGTATTTCAAAGATGCCCAGAACTGAGCTAAACTTGGTATGTGTCCAACTCCTAGAAATAACTTCATGCCCCATCTCCCTTACTTCCAGCTAGTAAGGATCACATAATTCCTAACAGTTTTGACACAGATTCCCAATTCGGGCATTCAGAACATATAGCACGTTGCTGTAAGCAAGCAGATTCTCATTCAAAGATGCAAGTTACTACGTAGGAACAAGTTTGTATAGGTATTTCAAAGATGCCCAGAACTGAGCTAAACTTGGTATGTGTCCAACTCCTAGAAATAACTTCATGCCCCATCTCCCTTACTTCCAGCTAGTAAGGATCACATAATTCCTAATAAAGTTTTGACACAGATTGCCAATTCGGGCATTCAGAACATATAGCACGTTGCTGTAAGCAAGCACATTCTCATTCAAAGATGCAAGTTACTATGTAGGAACAAGTTTGTATAGGTATTTCAAAGATGCCCAGAACTGAGCTAAACTTGGTATGTGTCCAACTCCTAGAAATAACTTCATGCCCCATCTCCCTTACTTCCAGCTAGTAAGGATCACATAATTCCTAACAAAGTTTTGACACAGATTACCTATTCGGGCATTCAGAACATATAGCACGTTGCTGCAAGCAAGCACATTCTCATTCAAAGTTGCAAGTTACTATGTAGGAACAAGTTTGTATAGGTATTTCAAAGATGCCCAGAACTGAGCTAAACTTGGTATGTCTCCAACTCCAAGAAATAACTTCATGCCCCATCTCCCTTACTTCCAGCTAGTAAGGATCACATAATTCCTAACAAAGTTTTGACACAGATTCCCAATTCGGGCATTTAGAACATATTACACGTTGCTGTAAGCAAGCACATTCTCATTCAAAGTTGCAAGTTACTATGTAGGAACAAGTTTGTATAGGTATTTCAAAGATGCCCAGAACTGAGCTAAACTTGGTATGTGTCCAACTCCTAGAAATAACTTCATGCCCCATCT
Organism: Diceros bicornis minor; assembly: GCF_020826845.1. Classification (NCBI taxonomy): domain Eukaryota; kingdom Metazoa; phylum Chordata; class Mammalia; order Perissodactyla; family Rhinocerotidae; genus Diceros; species Diceros bicornis. Next base: position 930,477 of record NC_080763.1, on the reverse strand, counting down.
CCCTTACTTCCAGCTAGTAAGGATCACATAATTCCTAACAAAGTTTTGACACAGATTCCCAATTCGGACATTCAGAACATATAGCACGTTGCTGTAAGCAAGCACATTTTCATTCAAAGTTGCAAGTTACTATGTAGGAACAAGTTTGTATAGGTATTTCAAAGATGCCCAGAACTGAGCTAAACTTGGTATGTGTCCAACTCCTAGAAATAACTTCATGCCCCATCTCCCTTACTTCCACCTAGTAAGGATCACATAATTCCTAACAAAGTTTTGACACAGATTGCCAATTCGGGCATTCAGAACATATAGCACGTTGCTGTAAGCAAGCACATTCTCATTCAAAGATGCAAGTTACTATGTAGGAACAAGTTTGTATAGGTATTTCAAAGATGCCCAGAACTGAGCTAAACTTGGTATGTGTCCAACTCCTAGAAATAACTTCATGCCCCATCTACCTTACTTCCAGCTAGTAAGGATCGCATAATTCCTAACAAAGTTTTGACACAGATTCACTATTCGGGCATTCAGAACATATAGCACGTTGCTGCAAGCAAGCACATTCTCATTCAAAGTTGCAAGTTACTATGTAGGAACAAGTTTGTATAGGTATTTCAAAGATGCCCAGAACTGAGCTAAACTTGGTATGTCTCCAACTCCAAGAAATAACTTCATGCCCCATCTCCCTTACTTCCAGCTAGTAAGGATCACATAATTCCTAACAAAGTTTTGACACAGATTCCCAATTCGGGCATTTAGAACATATAGCACGTTGCTGTAAGCAAGCACATTCTCATTCAAAGTTGCAAGTTACTATGTAGGAACAAGTTTGTATAGGTATTTCAAAGATGCCCAGAACTGAGCTAAACTTGGTATGTGTCCAACTCCTAGAAATAACTTCATGCCCCATCTCCCTTACTTCCAGCTAGTAAGGATCACATAATTCCTAACAAAGTTTTGACACAGATTCCCAATTCGGGCATTCAGAACATATAGCACGTTGCTGTAAGCAAGCAGATACTCATTCAAAGTTGCAAGTTACTATGTAGGAACAAGTTTGTATAGGTATTTCAAAGATGCCCAGAACTGAGCTAAACTTGGTATGTGTCCAACTCCTAGAAATAACTTCATGCCCCATCTCACTTACTTCCAGCTAGTAAGGATCACATAGTTCCTAACAAAGTTTTGACACAGATTGCCAATACCGGCATTCAGAACATATAGCACGTTGCTGTAGGCAAGCACATTCTCATTCAAAGTTGCAAGTTACTATGTAGGAACAAGTTTGTATAGGTATTTCAAAGATGCCCAGAACTGAGCTAAACTTGGTATGTGTCCAACTCCTAGAAATAACTTCATGCCCCATCTCCCTTACTTCCAGCTAGTAAGGATCACATAATTCCTAACAAAGTTTTGACACAGATTCACTATTCGGGCATTCAGAACATATAGCACGTTGCTGCAAGCAAGCACATTCTCAATCAAAGTTGCAAGTTACTATGTAGGAACAAGTTTGTATAGGTATTTCAAAGATGCCCAGAACTGAGCTAAACTTGGTATGTCTCCAACTCCAAGAAATAACTTCATGCCCCTTCTCCCTTACTTCCAGCTAGTAAGGATCACATAATTCCTAACAAAGTTTTGACACAGATTCCCAATTCGGGCATTTAGAACATATAGCACGTTGCTGTAAGCAAGCACATTCTCATTCAAAGTTGCAAGTTACTATGTAGGAACAAGTTTGTATAGGTATTTCAAAGATGCCCAGAACTGAGCTAAACTTGGTATGTGTCCAACTCCTAGAAATAACTTCATGCCCCATCTCCCTTACTTCCAGCTAGTAAGGATCGCATAATTCCTAACAAAGTTTTGACACAGATTCCCAATTCGGGCATTCAGAACATATAGCACGTTGCTGTAAGCAAGCACATTTTCATTCAAAGTTGCAAGTTACTATGTAGGAACAAGTTTGTATAGGTATTTCAAAGATGCCCAGAACTGAGCTAAACTTGGTATGTGTCCAACTCCTAGAAATAACTTCATGCCCCATCTCCCTTACTTCCAGCTAGTAAGGATCGCATAATTCCTAACAAAGTTTTGACACAGATTGCCAATTCGGGCATTCAGAACATATAGCACGTTGCTGTAAGCAAGCACATTCTCATTCAAAGATGCAAGTTACTATGTAGGAACAAGTTTGTATAGGTATTTCAAAGATGCCCAGAACTGAGCTAAACTTGGTATGTGTCCAACTCCTAGAAATAACTTCATGCCCCATCTCCCTTACTTCCAGCTAGTAAGGATCGCATAACTCCTAACAAAGTTTTGACACAGATTCCCAATTCGGGCATTCAGAACATATAGCACGTTGCTGTAAGCAAGCACATTGTCATTCAAAGTTGCAAGTTACTATGTAGGAACAAGTTTGTATAGGTATTTCCAAGATGCCCAGAACTGAGCTAAACTTGGTATGTGTCCAACTCCTAGAAATAACTTCATGCCCCATCTCCCTTACTTCCAGCTAGTAAGGATCACATAATTCCTACCAAAGTTTTGACACAGATTCCCAATTCGGGCATTCAGAACATATATCACGTTCCTGTAAGCAAGCATATTCTCATTCAAAGTTGCAAGTTACTATGTAGGAACAAGTTTGTATAGGTATTTCAAAGATGCCCAAAACTGAGCTAAACTTGGTATGTGTCCAACTCCTAGAAATAACTTCATGCCCCATCTCCCTTACTTCCAGCTAGTAAGGATCACATAATTCCTAACAAAGTTTTGACACAGATTGCCAATTCGGGCATTCAGAACATATAGCACGTTGCTGTAAGCAAGCACATTCTCATTCAAAGTTGCAAGTTACTATGTAGGAACAAGTTTGTATAGGTATTTCAAAGATGCCCAGAACTGAGCTACACTTGGTATGTGTCCAACTCCTAGAAATAACTTCATGCCCCATCTCCCTTACTTCCAGCTAGTAAGGATCACATAATTCCTAACAGTTTTGACACAGATTCCCAATTCGGGCATTCAGAACATATAGCACGTTGCTGTAAGCAAGCAGATTCTCATTCAAAGATGCAAGTTACTATGTAGGAACAAGTTTGTATAGGTATTTCAAAGATGCCCAGAACTGAGCTAAACTTGGTATGTGTCCAACTCCTAGAAATAACTTCATGCCCCATCTCCCTTACTTCCAGCTAGTAAGGATCACATAATTCCTAACAAAGTTTTGACACAGATTGCCAATTCGGGCATTCAGAACATATAGCACGTTGCTGTAAGCAAGCACATTCTCATTCAAAGATGCAAGTTACTATGTAGGAACAAGTTTGTATAGGTTTTTCAAAGATGCCCAGAACTGAGCTAAACTTGGTATGTGTCCAACTCCTAGAAATAACTTCATGCCCCATCTCCCTTACTTCCAGCTAGTAAGGATCACATAATTCCTAACAAAGTTTTGACACAGATTCCCTATTCGGGCATTCAGAACATATAGCACGTTGCTGCAAGCAAGCACATTCTCATTCAAAGTTGCAAGTTACTATGTAGGAACAAGTTTGTATAGGTATTTCAAAGATGCCCAGAACTGAGCTAAACTTGGTATGTCTCCAACTCCAAGAAATAACTTCATGCCCCATCTCCCTTACTTCCAGCTAGTAAGGATCACATAATTCCTAACAAAGTTTTGACACAGATTCCCAATTCGGGCATTTAGAACATATAGCACGTTGCTGTAAGCAAGCACATTCTCATTCAAAGTTGCAAGTTACTATGTAGGAACAAGTTTGTATAGGTATTTCAAAGATGCCCAGAACTGAGCTAAACTTGGTATGTGTCCAACTCCTAGAAATAACTTCATGCCCCATCTCCCTTACTTCCAGCTAGTAAGGATCACATAATTCCTAACAAAGTTTTGACACAGATTCCCAATTCGGGCATTTAGAACATATAGCACGTTGCTGTAAGCAAGCACATTCTCATTCAAAGTTGCAAGTTACTATGTAGGAACAAGTTTGTATAGGTATTTCAAAGATGCCCAGAACTGAGCTAAACTTGGTATGTGTCCAACTCCTAGAAATAACTTCATGCCCCATCTCCCTTACTTCCAGCTAGTAAGGATCACATAATTCCAAAAAAGTTTTGACACAGATTGCCAATTCGGGCATTCAGAACATATAGCACGTTGCTGTAAGCAAGCACATTCTCATTCAAAGATGCAAGTTACTATGTAGGAACAGGTTTGTATAGGTATTTCAAAGATGCCCAGAACTGAGCTAAACTTGGTATGTGTCCAACTCCTAGAAATAACTTCATGCCCCATCTCCCTTACTTCCAGCTAGTAAGGATCGCATAATTCCTAACAAAGTTTTGACACAGATTCACTATTCGGGCATTCAGAACATATAGCACGTTGCTGCAAGCAAGCACATTCTCATTCAAAGTTGCAAGTTACTATGTAGGAACAAGTTTGTATAGGTATTTCGAAGATGCCCAGAACAGAGCTAAACTTGGTATGTCTCCAACTCCAAGAAATAACTTCATGCCCCATCTCCCTTACTTCCAGCTAGTAAGGATCACATAATTCCTAACAAAGTTTTGACACAGATTCCCAATTCGGGCATTTAGAACATATAGCACGTTGCTGTAAGCAAGCACATTCTCATTCAAAGTTGCAAGTTACTATGTAGGAACAAGTTTGTATAGGTATTTCGAAGATGCCCAGAACTGAGCTAAACTTGGTATGTGTCCAACTCCTAGAAATAACTTCATGCCCCATCTCCCTTACTTCCAGCTAGTAAGGATCACATAATTCCTAACAAAGTTTTGACACAGATTGCCAATTCGGGCATTCAGAACATATAGCACGTTGCTGTAAGGAAGCACATTCTCATTCAAAGATGCAAGTTACTATGTAGGAACAAGTTTGTATAGGTATTTCAAAGATGCCCAGAACTGAGCTAAACTTGGTATGTGTCCAACTCCTAGAAATAACTTCATGCCCCATCTCCCTTACTTCCAGCTAGTAAGGATCGCATAATTCCTAACAAAGTTTTGACACAGATTCACTATTCGGGCATTCAGAACATATAGCACGTTGCTGTAAGCAAGCACATTCTCATTCAAAGTTGCAAGTTACTATGTAGGAACTAGTTTGTATAGGTATTTCAAAGATGCCCAGAACTGAGCTAAACTTGGTATGTGTCCAACTCCAAGAAATAACTTCATGCCCCATCTCCCTTACTTCCAGCTAGTAAGGATCACATAATTCCTAACAAAGTTTTGACACAGATTCCCAATTCGGGCATTCAGAACATATAGCACGTTGCTGTAAGCAAGCACATTCTCATTCAAAGTTGCAAGTTACTATGTAGGAACAAGTTTGTATAGGTATTTCAAAGATGCCCAGAACTGAGCTAAACTTGGTATGTGTTCAACTCCTAGAAATAACTTCATGCCCCATCTCCCTTACTTCCAGCTAGTAAGGATCACATAATTCCTAACAAAGTTTTGACACAGATTCCCAATTCGGGCATTCAGAACATATAGCACGTTGCTGTAAGCAGGCACATTCTCATTCAAAGTTGCAAGTTACTATGAAGGAACAAGTTTGTATAGGTATTTCAAAGATGCCCAGAACTGAGCTAAACTTGGTATGTGTCCAACTCCTAGAAATAACTTCATGCCCCATCTCTCTTACTTTCAGCTAGTAAGGATCACATAATTCCTAACAAAGTTTTGACACAGATTGCCAATTCGGGCATTCAGAACATATAGCACGTTGCTGTAAGCAAGCACATTCTCATTCAAAGATGCAAGTTACTATGTAGGAACAAGTTTGTATAGGTATTTCAAAGATGCCCAGAACTGAGCTAAACTTGGTATGTGTCCAACTCCTAGAAATAACTTCATGCTCCATCTCCCTTACTTCCAGCTAGTAAGGATCACATAATTCCTAACAAAGTTTTGACACAGATTCCCAAATCGGGCATTCAGAACATATAGCACGTTGCTGCAAGCAAGCACATTCTCATTCAAAGTTGCAAGTTACTATGTAGGAACAAGTTTGTATAGGTATTTCAAAGATGCACAGAACTGAGCTAAACGTGGTATGTGTCCAACTCCAAGAAATAACTTCATGCCCCATCTCCCTTACTTCCAGCTAGTAAGGATCACATAATTCCTAACAAAGTTTTGACACAGATTCCCAATTCCGGCATTCAGAACATATAGCACGTTGCTGTAAGCAAGCACATTTTCATTCAAAGTTGCAAGTTACTATGTAGGAACAAGTTTGTATAGGTATTTCAAAGATGCCCAGAACTGAGCTAAACTTGGTATGTGTCCAACTCCTAGAAATAACTTCATGCCCCATCTCCCTTACTTCCAGCTAGTAAGGATCACATAATTCCTAACAAAGTTTTGACACAGATTCCCAATTCGGGCATTCAGAACATATAGCACGTTGCTGTAAGCAAGCAGATTCTCATTCAAAGATGCAAGTTACTATGTAGGAACAAGTTTGTATAGGTATTTCGAAGATGCCCAGAACTGAGCTAAACTTGGTATGTGTCCAACTCCTAGAAATAACTTCATGCCCCATCTCCCTTACTTCCAGCTAGTAAGGATCACATAATTCCTAACAAAGTTTTGACACAGATTGCCAATTCGGGCATTCAGAACATATAGCACGTTGCTGTAAGGAAGCACATTCTCATTCAAAGATGCAAGTTACTATGTAGGAACAAGTTTGTATAGGTATTTCAAAGATGCCCAGAACTGAGCTAAACTTGGTATGTGTCCAACTCCTAGAAATAACTTCATGCCCCATCTCCCTTACTTCCAGCTAGTAAGGATCGCATAATTCCTAACAAAGTTTTGACACAGATTCACTATTCGGGCATTCAGAACATATAGCACGTTGCTGTAAGCAAGCACATTCTCATTCAAAGTTGCAAGTTACTATGTAGGAACTAGTTTGTATAGGTATTTCAAAGATGCCCAGAACTGAGCTAAACTTGGTATGTGTCCAACTCCAAGAAATAACTTCATGCCCCATCTCCCTTACTTCCAGCTAGTAAGGATCACATAATTCCTAACAAAGTTTTGACACAGATTCCCAATTCGGGCATTCAGAACATATAGCACGTTGCTGTAAGCAAGCACATTCTCATTCAAAGTTGCAAGTTACTATGTAGGAACAAGTTTGTATAGGTATTTCAAAGATGCCCAGAACTGAGCTAAACTTGGTATGTGTTCAACTCCTAGAAATAACTTCATGCCCCATCTCCCTTACTTCCAGCTAGTAAGGATCACATAATTCCTAACAAAGTTTTGACACAGATTCCCAATTCGGGCATTCAGAACATATAGCACGTTGCTGTAAGCAGGCACATTCTCATTCAAAGTTGCAAGTTACTATGAAGGAACAAGTTTGTATAGGTATTTCAAAGATGCCCAGAACTGAGCTAAACTTGGTATGTGTCCAACTCCTAGAAATAACTTCATGCCCCATCTCTCTTACTTTCAGCTAGTAAGGATCACATAATTCCTAACAAAGTTTTGACACAGATTGCCAATTCGGGCATTCAGAACATATAGCACGTTGCTGTAAGCAAGCACATTCTCATTCAAAGATGCAAGTTACTATGTAGGAACAAGTTTGTATAGGTATTTCAAAGATGCCCAGAACTGAGCTAAACTTGGTATGTGTCCAACTCCTAGAAATAACTTCATGCTCCATCTCCCTTACTTCCAGCTAGTAAGGATCACATAATTCCTAACAAAGTTTTGACACAGATTCCCAAATCGGGCATTCAGAACATATAGCACGTTGCTGCAAGCAAGCACATTCTCATTCAAAGTTGCAAGTTACTATGTAGGAACAAGTTTGTATAGGTATTTCAAAGATGCACAGAACTGAGCTAAACGTGGTATGTGTCCAACTCCAAGAAATAACTTCATGCCCCATCTCCCTTACTTCCAGCTAGTAAGGATCACATAATTCCTAACAAAGTTTTGACACAGATTCCCAATTCGGGCATTCAGAACATATAGCACGTTGCTGTAAGCAAGCACATTTTCATTCAAAGTTGCAAGTTACTATGTAGGAACAAGTTTGTATAGGTATTTCAAAGATGCCCAGAACTGAGCTAAACTTGGTATGTGTCCAACTCCTAGAAATAACTTCATGCCCCATCTCCCTTACTTCCAGCTAGTAAGGATCACATAATTCCTAACAAAGTTTTGACACAGATTCCCCATTCGGGCATTCAGAACATATAGCACGTTGCTGTAAGCAAGCAGATTCTCATTCAAAGATGCAAGTTACTATGTAGGAACAAGTTTGTATAGGTATTTCAAAGATGCCCAGAACTGAGCTAAACTTGGTATGTGTCCAACTCCTAGAAATAACTTCATGCCCCATCTCCCTTACTTCCAGCTAGTAAGGATCACATAATTCCTAACAAAGTTTTGACACAGATTCCCAATTCGGGCATTCAGAACATATAGCACGTTGCTGTAAGCAAGCACATTTTCATTTAAAGTTGCAAGTTACTATGTAGGAACAAGTTTGTATAGGTATTTCAAAGATGCCCAGAACTGAGCTAAACTTGGTATGTGTCCAACTCCTAGAAATAACTTCATGCCCCATCTCCCTTACTTCCAGCTAGTAAGGATGACATAATTCCTAACAAAGTTTTGACACAGATTCCCAATTCGGGCATTCAGAACATATAGCACGTTGCTGTAAGCAAGCACATTCTCATATAAAGTTGCAAGTTACTATGTAGGAACAAGTTTGTATAGGTATTTCCAAGATGCCCAGAACTGAGCTAAACTTGGTATGTGTCCAACTCCTAGAAATAACTTCATGCCCCATCTCCCTTACTTCCAGCTAGTAAGGATCACATAATTCCTACCAAAGTTTTGACACAGATTCCCAATTCGGGCATTCAGAACATATAGCACGTTGCTGTAAGCAAGCATATTCTCATTCAAAGTTGCAAGTTACTATGTAGGAACAAGTTTGTATAGGTATTTCAAAGATGCCCAAAACTGAGCTAAACTTGGTATGTGTCCAACTCCTAGAAATAACTTCATGCCCCATCTCCCTTACTTCCAGCTAGTAAGGATCACATAATTCCTAACAAAGTTTTGACACAGATTCCCAATTCGGGCATTCAGAACATATAGCACGTTGCTGTAAGCAAGCATATTCTCATTCAAAGTTGCAAGTTACTATGTAGGAACAAGTTTGTATAGGTATTTCAAAGATGCCCAAAACTGAGCTAAACTTGGTATGTGTCCAACTCCTAGAAATAACTTCATGCCCCATCTCCCTTACTTCCAGCTAGTAAGGATCACATAATTCCTAACAAAGTTTTGACACAGATTCCCAATTCGGGCATTCAGAACATATAGCACGTTGCTGTAAGCAAGCACATTCTCATTCAAAGTTGCAAGTTACTATGTAGGAACAAGTTTGTATAGGTATTTCAAAGATGCCCAGAACTGAGCTAAACTTGGTATGTGTCCAACTCCTAGAAATAACTTCATGCCCCATCTCCCTTACTTCCAGCTAGTAAGGATCACATAATTCCTAACAGTTTTGACACAGATTCCCAATTCGGGCATTCAGAACATATAGCACGTTGCTGTAAGCAAGCAGATTCTCATTCAAAGATGCAAGTTACTATGTAGGAACAAGTTTGTATAGGTATTTCAAAGATGCCCAGAACTGAGCTAAACTTGGTATGTGTCCAACTCCTAGAAATAACTTCATGCCCCATCTCCCTTACTTCCAGCTAGTAAGGATCACATAATTCCTAACAAAGTTTTGACACAGATTGCCAATTCGGGCATTCAGAACATATAGCACGTTGCTGCAAGCAAGCACATTCTCATTCAAAGATGCAAGTTACTATGTAGGAACAAGTTTGTATAGGTATTTCAAAGATGCCCAGAACTGAGCTAAACTTGGTATGTGTCCAACTCCTAGAAATAACTTCATGCCCCATCTCCCTTACTTCCAGCTAGTAAGGATCACATAATTCCTAACAAAGTTTTGACACAGATTCCCTATTCGGGCATTCAGAACATATAGCACGTTGCTGCAAGCAAGCACATTCTCATTCAAAGTTGCAAGTTACTATGTAGGAACAAGTTTGTATAGGTATTTCAAAGATGCCCAGAACTGAGCTAAACTTGGTATGTCTCCAACTCCAAGAAATAACTTCATGCCCCATCTCCCTTACTTCCAGCTAGTAAGGATCACATAATTCCTAACAAAGTTTTGACACAGATTCCCAATTCGGGCATTTAGAACATATAGCACGTTACTGTAAGCAAGCACATTCTCATTCAAAGTTGCAAGTTACTATGTAGGAACAAGTTTGTATAGGTATTTCAAAGATGCCCAGAACTGAGCTAAACTTGGTATGTGTCCAACTCCTAGAAATAACTTCATGCCCCATCTCCCTTACTTCCAGCTAGTAAGGATCACATAATTCCTAACAAAGTTTTGACACAGATTCCCAATTCGGGCATTCAGAACATATAGCACATTGCTGTAAGCAAGCACATTCTCATTCAAAGTTGCAAGTTACTATGTAGGAACAAGTTTGTATAGGTATTTCAAAGATGCCCAGAACTGAGCTAAACTTGGTATGTGTCCAACTCCTAGAAATAACTTCATGCCCCATCTCCCTTACTTCCAGCTAGTAAGGATCACATAATTCCTAACAAAGTTTTGACACAGATTGCCAATTCGGGCATTCAGAACATATAGCACGTTGCTGTAAGCAAGCAGATTCTCATTCAAAGATGCAAGTTACTATGTAGGAACAAGTTTGTATAGGTATTTCAAAGATGCCCAGAACTGAGCTAAACTTGGTATGTGTCCAACTCCTAGAAATAACTTCATGCCCCATCTCCCTTACTTCCAGCTAGTAAGGATCGCATAATTCCTAACAAAGTTTTGACACAGATTCACTATTCGGGCATTCAGAACATATAGCACGTTGCTGCAAGCAAGCACATTCTCATTCAAAGTTGCAAGTTACTATGTAGGAACAAGTTTGTATAGGTATTTCGAAGATGCCCAGAACTGAGCTAAACTTGGTATGTCTCCAACTCCAAGAAATAACTTCATGCCCCATCTCCCTTACTTCCAGCTAGTAAGGATCACATAATTCCTAACAAAGTTTTGACACAGATTCCCAATTAGGGCATTTAGAACATATAGCACGTTGCTGTAAGCAAGCACATTCTCATTCAAAGTTGCAAGTTACTATGTAGGAACAAGTTTGTATAGGTATTTCGAAGATGCCCAGAACTGAGCTAAACTTGGTATGTGTCCAACTCCTAGAAATAACTTCATGCCCCATCTCCCTTACTTCCAGCTAGTAAGGATCACATAATTCCTAACAAAGTTTTGACACAGATTGCCAATTCGGGCATTCAGAACATATAGCACGTTGCTGTAAGGAAGCACATTCTCATTCAAAGATGCAAGTTACTATGTAGGAACAAGTTTGTATAGGTATTTCAAAGATGCCCAGAACTGAGCTAAACTTGGTATGTGTCCAACTCCTAGAAATAACTTCATGCCCCATCTCCCTTACTTCCAGCTAGTAAGGATCGCATAATTCCTAACAAAGTTTTGACACAGATTCACTATTCGGGCATTCAGAACATATAGCACGTTGCTGTAAGCAAGCACATTCTCATTCAAAGTTGCAAGTTACTATGTAGGAACTAGTTTGTATAGGTATTTCAAAGATGCACAGAACTGAGCTAAACTTGGTATGTGTCCAACTCCAAGAAATAACTTCATGCCCCATTTCCCTTACTTCCAGCTAGTAAGGATCACATAATTCCTAACAAAGTTTTGACACAGATTCCCAATTCGGGCACTCAGAACATATAGCACGTTGCTGTAAGCAAGCACATTCTCATTCAAAGTTGCAAGTTACTATGTAGGAACAAGTTTGTATAGGTATTTCAAAGATGCCCAGAACTGAGCTAGACTTGGTATGTGTTCAACTCCTAGAAATAACTTCATGCCCCATCTCCCTTACTTCCAGCTAGTAAGGATCACATAATTCCTAACAAAGTTTTGACACAGATTCCCAATTCGGGCATTCAGAACATATAGCACGTTGCTGTAAGCAGGCACATTCTCATTCAAAGTTGCAAGTTACTATGAAGGAACAAGTTTGTATAGGTATTTCAAAGATGCCCAGAACTGAGCTAAACTTGGTATGTGTCCAACTCCTAGAAATAACTTCATGCCCCATCTCTCTTACTTTCAGCTAGTAAGGATCACATAATTCCTAACAAAGTTTTGACACAGATTGCCAATTCGGGCATTCAGAACATATAGCACGTTGCTGTAAGCAAGCACATTCTCATTCAAAGATGCAAGTTACTATGTAGGAACAAGTTTGTATAGGTATTTCAAAGATGCCCAGAACTGAGCTAAACTTGGTATGTGTCCAACTCCTAGAAATAACTTCATGCTCCATCTCCCTTACTTCCAGCTAGTAAGGATCACATAATTCCTAACAAAGTTTTGACACAGATTCCCAAATCGGGCATTCAGAACATATAGCACGTTGCTGCAAGCAAGCACATTCTCATTCAAAGTTGCAAGTTACTATGTAGGAACAAGTTTGTATAGGTATTTCAAAGATGCACAGAACTGAGCTAAACGTGGTATGTGTCCAACTCCAAGAAATAACTTCATGCCCCATCTCCCTTACTTCCAGCTAGTAAGGATCACATAATTCCTAACAAAGTTTTGACACAGATTCCCAATTCGGGCATTCAGAACATATAGCACGTTGGTGTAAGCAAGCACATTTTCATTCAAAGTTGCAAGTTACTATGTAGGAACAAGTTTGTATAGGTATTTCAAAGATGCCCAGAACTGAGCTAAACTTGGTATGTGTCCAACTCCTAGAAATAACTTCATGCCCCATCTCCCTTACTTCCAGCTAGTAAGGATCACATAATTCCTAACAAAGTTTTGACACAGATTCCCTATTCGGGCATTCAGAACATATAGCACGTTGCTGTAAGAAAGCAGATTCTCATTCAAAGTTGCAAGTTACTATGTAGGAACAAGTTTGTATAGGTATTTCAAAGATGCCCAGAACTGAGCTAAACTTGGTATGTGTCCAACTCCTAGAAATAACTTCATGCCCCATCTCCCTTACTTCCAGCTAGTAAGGATCACATAATTCCTAACAAAGTTTTGACACAGATTCCCAATTCGGGCATTCAGAACATATAGCACGTTGCTGTAAGCAAGCACATTTTCATTCAAAGTTGCAAGTTACTATGTAGGAACAAGTTTGTATAGGTATTTCAAAGATGCCCAGAACTGAGCTAAACTTGGTATGTGTCCAACTCCTAGAAATAACTTCATGCCCCATCTCCCTTACTTCCAGCTAGTAAGGATCACATAATTCCTAACAAAGTTTTGACACAGATGCCCAATTCGGGCATTCAGAACATATAGCACGTTGCTGTAAGCAAGCAGATTCTCATTCAAAGATGCAAGTTACTAGGTAGGAACAAGTTTGTATAGGTATTTCAAAGATGCCCAGAACTGAGCTAAACTTGGTATGTGTCCAACTCCTAGAAATAACTTCATGCCCCATTTCCCTTACTTCCAGCTAGTAAGGATCACATAATTCCTAACAAAGTTTTGACACAGATTCCCAATTCGGGCATTCAGAACATATAGCACGTTGCTGTAAGCAAGCACATTTTCATTCAAAGTTGCAAGTTACTATGTAGGAACAAGTTTGTATAGGTATTTCAAAGATGCCCAGAACTGAGCTAAACTTGGTATGTTTCCAACACCTAGAAATAACTTCATGCCCCATCTCCCTTACTTCCAGCTAGTAAGGATGACATAATTCCTAACAAAGTTGTGACACAGATTCCCAATTCGGGCATTCAGAACATATAGCACGTTGCTGTAAGCAAGCACATTCTCATTCAAAGTTGCAAGTTACTATGTAGGAACAAGTTTGTATAGGTATTTCAAAGATGCCCAAAACTGAGCTAAACTTGGTATGTGTCCAACTCCTAGAAATAACTTCATGCCCCATCTCCCTTACTTCCAGCTAGTAAGGATCACATAATTCCTAACAAAGTTTTGACACAGATTCCCAATTCGGGCATTCAGAACATATAGCACGTTGCTGTAAGCAAGCACATTCTCATTCAAAGTTGCAAGTTACTATGTAGGAACAAGTTTGTATAGGTATTTCAAAGATGCCCAGAACTGAGCTAAACTTGGTATGTGTCCAACTCCTAGAAATAACTTCATGCCCCATCTCCCTTACTTCCAGCTAGTAAGGATCACATAATTCCTAACAGTTTTGACACAGATTCCCAATTCGGGCATTCAGAACATATAGCACGTTGCTGTAAGCAAGCAGATTCTCATTCAAAGATGCAAGTTACTATGTAGGAACAAGTTTGTATAGGTATTTCAAAGATGCCCAGAACTGAGCTAAACTTGGTATGTGTCCAACTCCTAGAAATAACTTCATGCCCCATCTCCCTTACTTCCAGCTAGTAAGGATCACATAATTCCTAACAAAGTTTTGACACAGATTGCCAATTCGGGCATTCAGAACATATAGCACGTTGCTGCAAGCAAGCACATTCTCATTCAAAGATGCAAGTTACTATGTAGGAACAAGTTTGTATAGGTATTTCAAAGATGCCCAGAACTGAGCTAAACTTGGTATGTGTCCAACTCCTAGAAATAACTTCATGCCCCATCTCCCTTACTTCCAGCTAGTAAGGATCACATAATTCCTAACAAAGTTTTGACACAGATTCCCTATTCGGGCATTCAGAACATATAGCACGTTGCTGCAAGCAAGCACATTCTCATTCAAAGTTGCAAGTTACTATGTAGGAACAAGTTTGTATAGGTATTTCAAAGATGCCCAGAACTGAGCTAAACTTCGTATGTCTCCAACTCCAAGAAATAACTTCATGCCCCATCTCCCTTACTTCCAGCTAGTAAGGATCACATAATTCCTAACAAAGTTTTGACACAGATTCCCAATTCGGGCATTTAGAACATATAGCACGTTACTGTAAGCAAGCACATTCTCATTCAAAGTTGCAAGTGACTATGTAGGAACAAGTTTGTATAGGTATTTCAAAGATGCCCAGAACTGAGCTAAACTTGGTATGTGTCCAACTCCTAGAAATAACTTCATGCCCCATCTCCCTTACTTCCAGCTAGTAAGGATCACATAATTCCTAACAAAGTTTTGACACAGATTCCCAATTCGGGCATTCAGAACATATAGCACATTGCTGTAAGCAAGCACATTCTCATTCAAAGTTGCAAGTTACTATGTAGGAACAAGTTTGTATAGGTATTTCAAAGATGCCCAGAACTGAGCTAAACTTGGTATGTGTCCAACTCCTAGAAATAACTTCATGCCCCATCTCCCTTACTTCCAGCTAGTAAGGATCACATAATTCCTAACAAAGTTTTGACACAGATTGCCAATTCGGGCATTCAGAACATATAGCACGTTGCTGTAAGCAAGCAGATTCTCATTCAAAGATGCAAGTTACTATGTAGGAACAAGTTTGTATAGGTATTTCAAAGATGCCCAGAACTGAGCTAAACTTGGTATGTGTCCAACTCCTAGAAATAACTTCATGCCCCATCTCCCTTACTTCCAGCTAGTAAGGATCGCATAATTCCTAACAAAGTTTTGACACAGATTCACTATTCGGGCATTCAGAACATATAGCACGTTGCTGCAAGCAAGCACATTCTCATTCAAAGTTGCAAGTTACTATGTAGGAACAAGTTTGTATAGGTATTTCGAAGATGCCCAGAACTGAGCTAAACTTGGTATGTCTCCAACTCCAAGAAATAACTTCATGCCCCATCTCCCTTACTTCCAGCTAGTAAGGATCACATAATTCCTAACAAAGTTTTGACACAGATTCCCAATTCGGGCATTTAGAACATATAGCACGTTGCTGTAAGCAAGCACATTCTCATTCAAAGTTGCAAGTTACTATGTAGGAACAAGTTTGTATAGGTATTTCGAAGATGCCCAGAACTGAGCTAAACTTGGTATGTGTCCAACTCCTAGAAATAACTTCATGCCCCATCTCCCTTACTTCCAGCTAGTAAGGATCACATAATTCCTAACAAAGTTTTGACACAGATTGCCAATTCGGGCATTCAGAACATATAGCACGTTGCTGTAAGGAAGCACATTCTCATTCAAAGATGCAAGTTACTATGTAGGAACAAGTTTGTATAGGTATTTCAAAGATGCCCAGAACTGAGCTAAACTTGGTATGTGTCCAACTCCTAGAAATAACTTCATGCCCCATCTCCCTTACTTCCAGCTAGTAAGGATCGCATAATTCCTAACAAAGTTTTGACACAGATTCACTATTCGGGCATTCAGAACATATAGCACGTTGCTGTAAGCAAGCACATTCTCATTCAAAGTTGCAAGTTACTATGTAGGAACTAGTTTGTATAGGTATTTCAAAGATGCACAGAACTGAGCTAAACTTGGTATGTGTCCAACTCCAAGAAATAACTTCATGCCCCATCTCCCTTACTTCCAGCTAGTAAGGATCACATAATTCCTAACAAAGTTTTGACACAGATTCCCAATTCGGGCACTCAGAACATATAGCACGTTGCTGTAAGCAAGCACATTCTCATTCAAAGTTGCAAGTTACTATGTAGGAACAAGTTTGTATAGGTATTTCAAAGATGCCCAGAACTGAGCTAGACTTGGTATGTGTTCAACTCCTAGAAATAACTTCATGCCCCATCTCCCTTACTTCCAGCTAGTAAGGATCACATAATTCCTAACAAAGTTTTGACACAGATTCCCAATTCGGGCATTCAGAACATATAGCACGTTGCTGTAAGCAGGCACATTCTCATTCAAAGTTGCAAGTTACTATGAAGGAACAAGTTTGTATAGGTATTTCAAAGATGCCCAGAACTGAGCTAAACTTGGTATGTGTCCAACTCCTAGAAATAACTTCATGCCCCATCTCTCTTACTTTCAGCTAGTAAGGATCACATAATTCCTAACAAAGTTTTGACACAGATTGCCAATTCGGGCATTCAGAACATATAGCACGTTGCTGTAAGCAAGCACATTCTCATTCAAAGATGCAAGTTACTATGTAGGAACAAGTTTGTATAGGTATTTCAAAGATGCCCAGAACTGAGCTAAACTTGGTATGTGTCCAACTCCTAGAAATAACTTCATGCTCCATCTCCCTTACTTCCAGCTAGTAAGGATCACATAATTCCTAACAAAGTTTTGACACAGATTCCCAAATCGGGCATTCAGAACATATAGCACGTTGCTGCAAGCAAGCACATTCTCATTCAAAGTTGCAAGTTACTATGTAGGAACAAGTTTGTATAGGTATTTCAAAGATGCACAGAACTGAGCTAAACGTGGTATGTGTCCAACTCCAAGAAATAACTTCATGCCCCATCTCCCTTACTTCCAGCTAGTAAGGATCACATAATTCCTAACAAAGTTTTGACACAGATTCCCAATTCGGGCATTCAGAACATATAGCACGTTGGTGTAAGCAAGCACATTTTCATTCAAAGTTGCAAGTTACTATGTAGGAACAAGTTTGTATAGGTATTTCAAAGATGCCCAGAACTGAGCTAAACTTGGTATGTGTCCAACTCCTAGAAATAAATTCATGCCCCATCTCCCTTACTTCCAGCTAGTAAGGATCACATAATTCCTAACAAAGTTTTGACACAGATTCCCTATTCGGGCATTCAGAACATATAGCACGTTGCTGTAAGAAAGCAGATTCTCATTCAAAGTTGCAAGTTACTATGTAGGAACAAGTTTGTATAGGTATTTCAAAGATGCCCAGAACTGAGCTAAACTTGGTATGTGTCCAACTCCTAGAAATAACTTCATGCCCCATCTCCCTTACTTCCAGCTAGTAAGGATCACATAATTCCTAACAAAGTTTTGACACAGATTCCCAATTCGGGCATTCAGAACATATAGCACGTTGCTGTAAGCAAGCACATTTTCATTCAAAGTTGCAAGTTACTATGTAGGAACAAGTTTGTATAGGTATTTCAAAGATGCCCAGAACTGAGCTAAACTTGGTATGTGTCCAACTCCTAGAAATAACTTCATGCCCCATCTCCCTTACTTCCAGCTAGTAAGGATCACATAATTCCTAACAAAGTTTTGACACAGATGCCCAATTCGGGCATTCAGAACATATAGCACGTTGCTGTAAGCAAGCAGATTCTCATTCAAAGATGCAAGTTACTAGGTAGGAACAAGTTTGTATAGGTATTTCAAAGATGCCCAGAACTGAGCTAAACTTGGTATGTGTCCAACTCCTAGAAATAACTTCATGCCCCATTTCCCTTACTTCCAGCTAGTAAGGATCACATAATTCCTAACAAAGTTTTGACACAGATTCCCAATTCGGGCATTCAGAACATATAGCACGTTGCTGTAAGCAAGCACATTTTCATTCAAAGTTGCAAGTTACTATGTAGGAACAAGTTTGTATAGGTATTTCAAAGATGCCCAGAACTGAGCTAAACTTGGTATGTTTCCAACACCTAGAAATAACTTCATGCCCCATCTCCCTTACTTCCAGCTAGTAAGGATGACATAATTCCTAACAAAGTTGTGACACAGATTCCCAATTCGGGCATTCAGAACATATAGCACGTTGCTGTAAGCAAGCACATTCTCATTCAAAGTTGCAAGTTACTATGTAGGAACAAGTTTGTATAGGTATTTCAAAGATGCCCAGAACTGAGCTAAACTTGGTATGTGTCCAACTCCTAGAAATAACTTCATGCCCCATCTCCCTTACTTCCAGCTAGTAAGGATCACATAATTCCTAACAGTTTTGACACAGATTCCCAATTCGGGCATTCAGAACATATAGCACGTTGCTGTAAGCAAGCAGATTCTCATTCAAAGATGCAAGTTACTATGTAGGAACAAGTTTGTATAGGTATTTCAAAGATGCCCAGAACTGAGCTAAACTTGGTATGTGTCCAACTCCTAGAAATAACTTCATGCCCCATCTCCCTTACTTCCAGCTAGTAAGGATCACATAATTCCTAACAAAGTTTTGACACAGATTGCCAATTCGGGCATTCAGAACATATAGCACGTTGCTGTAAGCAAGCACATTCTCATTCAAAGATGCAAGTTACTATGTAGGAACAAGTTTGTATAGGTATTTCAAAGATGCCCAGAACTGAGCTAAACTTGGTATGTGTCCAACTCCTAGAAATAACTTCATGCCCCATCTCCCTTACTTCCAGCTAGTAAGGATCACATAATTCCTAACAAAGTTTTGACACAGATTCCCTATTCGGGCATTCAGAACATATAGCACGTTGCTGCAAGCAAGCACATTCTCATTCAAAGTTGCAAGTTACTATGTAGGAACAAGTTTGTATAGGTATTTCAAAGATGCCCAGAACTGAGCTAAACTTGGTATGTCTCCAACTCCAAGAAATAACTTCATGCCCCATCTCCCTTACTTCCAGCTAGTAAGGATCACATAATTCCTAACAAAGTTTTGACACAGATTCCCAATTCGGGCATTTAGAACATATAGCACGTTGCTGTAAGCAAGCACATTCTCATTCAAAGTTGCAAGTTACTATGTAGGAACAAGTTTGTATAGGTATTTCAAAGATGCCCAGAACTGAGCTAAACTTGGTATGTGTCCAACTCCTAGAAATAACTTCATGCCCCATCTCCCTTACTTCCAGCTAGTAAGGATCACATAATTCCTAACAAAGTTTTGACACAGATTCCCAATTCGGGCATTCAGAACATATAGCACGTTGCTGTAAGCAAGCACATTCTCATTCAAAGTTGCAAGTTACTATGTAGGAACAAGTTTGTATAGGTATTTCAAAGATGCCCAGAACTGAGCTAAACTTGGTATGTGTCCAACTCCTAGAAATAACTTCATGCCCCATCTCCCTTACTTCCAGCTAGTAAGGATCACATAATTCCTAACAAAGTTTTGACACAGATTGCCAATTCGGGCATTCAGAACATATAGCACGTTGCTGTAAGCAAGCACATTCTCATTCAAAGATGCAAGTTACTATGTAGGAACAAGTTTGTATAGGTATTTCAAAGATGCCCAGAACTGAGCTAAACTTGGTATGTGTCCAACTCCTAGAAATAACTTCATGCCCCATCTCCCTTACTTCCAGCTAGTAAGGATCGCATAATTCCTAACAAAGTTTTGACACAGATTCACTATTCGGGCATTCAGAACATATAGCACGTTGCTGCAAGCAAGCACATTCTCATTCAAAGTTGCAAGTTACTATGTAGGAACAAGTTTGTATAGGTATTTCGAAGATGCCCAGAACTGAGCTAAACTTGGTATGTCTCCAACTCCAAGAAATAACTTCATGCCCCATCTCCCTTACTTCCAGCTAGTAAGGATCACATAATTCCTAACAAAGTTTTGACACAGATTCCCAATTCGGGCATTTAGAACATATAGCACGTTGCTGTAAGCAAGCACATTCTCATTCAAAGTTGCAAGTTACTATGTAGGAACAAGTTTGTATAGGTATTTCGAAGATGCCCAGAACTGAGCTAAACTTGGTATGTGTCCAACTCCTAGAAATAACTTCATGCCCCATCTCCCTTACTTCCAGCTAGTAAGGATCACATAATTCCTAACAAAGTTTTGACACAGATTGCCAATTCGGGCATTCAGAACATATAGCACGTTGCTGTAAGCAAGCACATTCTCATTCAAAGATGCAAGTTACTATGTAGGAACAAGTTTGTATAGGTATTTCAAAGATGCCCAGAACTGAGCTAAACTTGGTATGTGTCCAACTCCTAGAAATAACTTCATGCCCCATCTCCCTTACTTCCAGCTAGTAAGGATCGCATAATTCCTAACAAAGTTTTGACACAGATTCACTATTCGGGCATTCAGAACATATAGCACGTTGCTGCAAGCAAGCACATTCTCATTCAAAGTTGCAAGTTACTATGTAGGAACAAGTTTGTATAGGTATTTCGAAGATGCCCAGAACTGAGCTAAACTTGGTATGTCTCCAACTCCAAGAAATAACTTCATGCCCCATCTCCCTTACTTCCAGCTAGTAAGGATCACATAATTCCTAACAAAGTTTTGACACAGATTCCCAATTCGGGCATTTAGAACATATAGCACGTTGCTGTAAGCAAGCACATTCTCATTCAAAGTCGCAAGTTACTATGTAGGAACAAGTTTGTATAGGTATTTCGAAGATGCCCAGAACTGAGCTAAACTTGGTATGTGTCCAACTCCTAGAAATAACTTCATGCCCCATCTCCCTTACTTCCAGCTAGTAAGGATCACATAATTCCTAACAAAGTTTTGACACAGATTCCCAATTCGGGCATTCAGAACATATAGCACGTTGCTGTAAGCAAGCACATTCTCATTCAAAGTTGCAAGTTACTATGTAGGAACAAGTTTGTATAGGTATTTCAAAGATGCCCAGAACTGAGCTAAACTTGGTATGTGTCCAACTCCTAGAAATAACTTCAGGCCCCATCTCCCTTACTTCCAGCTAGTAAGGATCACATAATTCCTAACAAAGTTTTGACACAGATTGCCAATTCGGGCATTCAGAACATATAGCACGTTGCTGTAAGCAAGCACATTCTCATTCAAAGATGCAAGTTACTATGTAGGAACAAGTTTGTATAGGTATTTCAAAGATGCCCAGAACTGAGCTAAACTTGGTATGTGTCCAACTCCTAGAAATAACTTCATGCCCCATCTCCCTTACTTCCAGCTAGTAAGGATCACATAATTCCTACCAAAGTTTTGACACAGATTCCCAATTCGGGCATTCAGAACATATATCACGTTGCTGTAAGCAAGCATATTCTCATTCAAAGTTGCAAGTTACTATGTAGGAACAAGTTTGTATAGGTATTTCAAAGATGCCCAAAACTGAGCTAAACTTGGTATGTGTCCAACTCCTAGAAATAACTTCATGCCCCATCTCCCTTACTTCCAGCTAGTAAGGATCACATAATTCCTAACAAAGTTTTGACACAGATTGCCAATTCGGGCATTCAGAACATATAGCACGTTGCTGTAAGCAAGCACATTCTCATTCAAAGTTGCAAGTTACTATGTAGGAACAAGTTTGTATAGGTATTTCAAAGATGCCCAGAACTGAGCTACACTTGGTATGTGTCCAACTCCTAGAAATAACTTCATGCCCCATCTCCCTTACTTCCAGCTAGTAAGGATCACATAATTCCTAACAGTTTTGACACAGATTCCCAATTCGGGCATTCAGAACATATAGCACGTTGCTGTAAGCAAGCAGATTCTCATTCAAAGATGCAAGTTACTATGTAGGAACAAGTTTGTATAGGTATTTCAAAGATGCCCAGAACTGAGCTAAACTTGGTATGTGTCCAACTCCTAGAAATAACTTCATGCCCCATCTCCCTTACTTCCAGCTAGTAAGGATCACATAATTCCTAACAAAGTTTTGACACAGATTGCCAATTCGGGCATTCAGAACATATAGCACGTTGCTGTAAGCAAGCACATTCTCATTCAAAGATGCAAGTTACTATGTAGGAACAAGTTTGTATAGGTTTTTCAAAGATGCCCAGAACTGAGCTAAACTTGGTATGTGTCCAACTCCTAGAAATAACTTCATGCCCCATCTCCCTTACTTCCAGCTAGTAAGGATCACATAATTCCTAACAAAGTTTTGACACAGATTCCCTATTCGGGCATTCAGAACATATAGCACGTTGCTGCAAGCAAGCACATTCTCATTCAAAGTTGCAAGTTACTATGTAGGAACAAGTTTGTATAGGTATTTCAAAGATGCCCAGAACTGAGCTAAACTTGGTATGTCTCCAACTCCAAGAAATAACTTCATGCCCCATCTCCCTTACTTCCAGCTAGTAAGGATCACATAATTCCTAACAAAGTTTTGACACAGATTCCCAATTCGGGCATTTAGAACATATAGCACGTTGCTGTAAGCAAGCACATTCTCATTCAAAGTTGCAAGTTACTATGTAGGAACAAGTTTGTATAGGTATTTCAAAGATGCCCAGAACTGAGCTAAACTTGGTATGTGTCCAACTCCTAGAAATAACTTCATGCCCCATCTCCCTTACTTCCAGCTAGTAAGGATCACATAATTCCTAACAAAGTTTTGACACAGATTCCCAATTCGGGCATTCAGAACATATAGCACGTTGCTGTAAGCAAGCACATTCTCATTCAAAGTTGCAAGTTACTATGTAGGAACAAGTTTGTATAGGTATTTCAAAGATGCCCAGAACTGAGCTAAACTTGGTATGTGTCCAACTCCTAGAAATAACTTCATGCCCCATCTCCCTTACTTCCAGCTAGTAAGGATCACATAATTCCTAACAAAGTTTTGACACAGATTGCCAATTCGGGCATTCAGAACATATAGCACGTTGCTGTAAGCAAGCACATTCTCATTCAAAGATGCAAGTTACTATGTAGGAACAGGTTTGTATAGGTATTTCAAAGATGCCCAGAACTGAGCTAAACTTGGTATGTGTCCAACTCCTAGAAATAACTTCATGCCCCATCTCCCTTACTTCCAGCTAGTAAGGATCGCATAATTCCTAACAAAGTTTTGACACAGATTCACTATTCGGGCATTCAGAACATATAGCACGTTGCTGCAAGCAAGCACATTCTCATTCAAAGTTGCAAGTTACTATGTAGGAACAAGTTTGTATAGGTATTTCGAAGATGCCCAGAACAGAGCTAAACTTGGTATGTCTCCAACTCCAAGAAATAACTTCATGCCCCATCTCCCTTACTTCCAGCTAGTAAGGATCACATAATTCCTAACAAAGTTTTGACACAGATTCCCAATTCGGGCATTTAGAACATATAGCACGTTGCTGTAAGCAAGCACATTCTCATTCAAAGTTGCAAGTTACTATGTAGGAACAAGTTTGTATAGGTATTTCGAAGATGCCCAGAACTGAGCTAAACTTGGTATGTGTCCAACTCCTAGAAATAACTTCATGCCCCATCTCCCTTACTTCCAGCTAGTAAGGATCACATAATTCCTAACAAAGTTTTGACACAGATTGCCAATTCGGGCATTCAGAACATATAGCACGTTGCTGTAAGCAAGCACATTCTCATTCAAAGTTGCAAGTTACTATGTAGGAACAAGTTTGTATAGGTATTTCAAAGATGCCCAGAACTGAGCTAAACTTGGTATGTGTCCAACTCCTAGAAATAACTTCATGCCCCATCTCCCTTACTTCCAGCTAGTAAGGATCACATAATTCCTAACAGTTTTGACACAGATTCCCAATTCGGGCATTCAGAACATATAGCACGTTGCTGTAAGCAAGCAGATTCTCATTCAAAGATGCAAGTTACTATGTAGGAACAAGTTTGTATAGGTATTTCAAAGATGCCCAGAACTGAGCTAAACTTGGTATGTGTCCAACTCCTAGAAATAACTTCATGCCCCATCTCCCTTACTTCCAGCTAGTAAGGATCACATAATTCCTAACAAAGTTTTGACACAGATTGCCAATTCGGGCATTCAGAACATATAGCACGTTGCTGCAAGCAAGCACATTCTCATTCAAAGATGCAAGTTACTATGTAGGAACAAGTTTGTATAGGTATTTCAAAGATGCCCAGAACTGAGCTAAACTTGGTATGTGTCCAACTCCTAGAAATAACTTCATGCCCCATCTCCCTTACTTCCAGCTAGTAAGGATCACATTATTCCTAACAAAGTTTTGACACAGATTCCCTATTCGGGCATTCAGAACATATAGCACGTTGCTGCAAGCAAGCACATTCTCATTCAAAGTTGCAAGTTACTATGTAGGAACAAGTTTGTATAGGTATTTCAAAGATGCCCAGAACTGAGCTAAACTTTGTATGTCTCCAACTCCAAGAAATAACTTCATGCCCCATCTCCCTTACTTCCAGCTAGTAAGGATCACATAATTCCTAACAAAGTTTTGACACAGATTCCCAATTCGGGCATTTAGAACATATAGCACGTTACTGTAAGCAAGCACATTCTCATTCAAAGTTGCAAGTTACTATGTAGGAACAAGTTTGTATAGGTATTTCAAAGATGCCCAGAACTGAGCTAAACTTGGTATGTGTCCAACTCCTAGAAATAACTTCATGCCCCATCTCCCTTACTTCCAGCTAGTAAGGATCACATAATTCCTAACAAAGTTTTGACACAGATTCCCAATTCGGGCATTCAGAACATATAGCACATTGCTGTAAGCAAGCACATTCTCATTCAAAGTTGCAAGTTACTATGTAGGAACAAGTTTGTATAGGTATTTCAAAGATGCCCAGAACTGAGCTAAACTTGGTATGTGTCCAACTCCTAGAAATAACTTCATGCCCCATCTCCCTTACTTCCAGCTAGTAAGGATCACATAATTCCTAACAAAGTTTTGACACAGATTGCCAATTCGGGCATTCAGAACATATAGCACGTTGCTGTAAGCAAGCAGATTCTCATTCAAAGATGCAAGTTACTATGTAGGAACAAGTTTGTATAGGTATTTCAAAGATGCCCAGAACTGAGCTAAACTTGGTATGTGTCCAACTCCTAGAAATAACTTCATGCCCCATCTCCCTTACTTCCAGCTAGTAAGGATCGCATAATTCCTAACAAAGTTTTGACACAGATTCACTATTCGGGCATTCAGAACATATAGCACGTTGCTGCAAGCAAGCACATTCTCATTCAAAGTTGCAAGTTACTATGTAGGAACAAGTTTGTATAGGTATTTCGAAGATGCCCAGAACTGAGCTAAACTTGGTATGTCTCCAACTCCAAGAAATAACTTCATGCCCCATCTCCCTTACTTCCAGCTAGTAAGGATCACATAATTCCTAACAAAGTTTTGACACAGATTCCCAATTCGGGCATTTAGAACATATAGCACGTTGCTGTAAGCAAGCACATTCTCATTCAAAGTTGCAAGTTACTATGTAGGAACAAGTTTGTATAGGTATTTCGAAGATGCCCAGAACTGAGCTAAACTTGGTATGTGTCCAACTCCTAGAAATAACTTCATGCCCCATCTCCCTTACTTCCAGCTAGTAAGGATCACATAATTCCTAACAAAGTTTTGACACAGATTGCCAATTCGGGCATTCAGAACATATAGCACGTTGCTGTAAGGAAGCACATTCTCATTCAAAGATGCAAGTTACTATGTAGGAACAAGTTTGTATAGGTATTTCAAAGATGCCCAGAACTGAGCTAAACTTGGTATGTGTCCAACTCCTAGAAATAACTTCATGCCCCATCTCCCTTACTTCCAGCTAGTAAGGATCGCATAATTCCTAACAAAGTTTTGACACAGATTCACTATTCGGGCATTCAGAACATATAGCACGTTGCTGTAAGCAAGCACATTCTCATTCAAAGTTGCAAGTTACTATGTAGGAACTAGTTTGTATAGGTATTTCAAAGATGCCCAGAACTGAGCTAAACTTGGTATGTGTCCAACTCCAAGAAATAACTTCATGCCCCATCTCCCTTACTTCCAGCTAGTAAGGATCACATAATTCCTAACAAAGTTTTGACACAGATTCCCAATTCGGGCACTCAGAACATATAGCACGTTGCTGTAAGCAAGCACATTCTCATTCAAAGTTGCAAGTTACTATGTAGGAACAAGTTTGTATAGGTATTTCAAAGATGCCCAGAACTGAGCTAGACTTGGTATGTGTTCAACTCCTAGAAATAACTTCATGCCCCATCTCCCTTACTTCCAGCTAGTAAGGATCACATAATTCCTAACAAAGTTTTGACACAGATTCCCAATTCGGGCATTCAGAACATATAGCACGTTGCTGTAAGCAGGCACATTCTCATTCAAAGTTGCAAGTTACTATGAAGGAACAAGTTTGTATAGGTATTTCAAAGATGCCCAGAACTGAGCTAAACTTGGTATGTGTCCAACTCCTAGAAATAACTTCATGCCCCATCTCTCTTACTTTCAGCTAGTAAGGATCACATAATTCCTAACAAAGTTTTGACACAGATTGCCAATTCGGGCATTCAGAACATATAGCACGTTGCTGTAAGCAAGCACATTCTCATTCAAAGATGCAAGTTACTATGTAGGAACAAGTTTGTATAGGTATTTCAAAGATGCCCAGAACTGAGCTAAACTTGGTATGTGTCCAACTCCTAGAAATAACTTCATGCTCCATCTCCCTTACTTCCAGCTAGTAAGGATCACATAATTCCTAACAAAGTTTTGACACAGATTCCCAAATCGGGCATTCAGAACATATAGCACGTTGCTGCAAGCAAGCACATTCTCATTCAAAGTTGCAAGTTACTATGTAGGAACAAGTTTGTATAGGTATTTCAAAGATGCACAGAACTGAGCTAAACGTGGTATGTGTCCAACTCCAAGAAATAACTTCATGCCCCATCTCCCTTACTTCCAGCTAGTAAGGATCACATAATTCCTAACAAAGTTTTGACACAGATTCCCAATTCGGGCATTCAGAACATATAGCACGTTGGTGTAAGCAAGCACATTTTCATTCAAAGTTGCAAGTTACTATGTAGGAACAAGTTTGTATAGGTATTTCAAAGATGCCCAGAACTGAGCTAAACTTGGTATGTGTCCAACTCCTAGAAATAACTTCATGCCCCATCTCCCTTACTTCCAGCTAGTAAGGATCACATAATTCCTAACAAAGTTTTGACACAGATTCCCTATTCGGGCATTCAGAACATATAGCACGTTGCTGTAAGAAAGCAGATTCTCATTCAAAGTTGCAAGTTACTATGTAGGAACAAGTTTGTATAGGTATTTCAAAGATGCCCAGAACTGAGCTAAACTTGGTATGTGTCCAACTCCTAGAAATAACTTCATGCCCCATCTCCCTTACTTCCAGCTAGTAAGGATCACATAATTCCTAACAAAGTTTTGACACAGATTCCCAATTCGGGCATTCAGAACATATAGCACGTTGCTGTAAGCAAGCACATTCTCATTCAAAGATGCAAGTTACTATGTAGGAACAAGTTTGTATAGGTATTTCAAAGATGCCCAGAACTGAGCTAAACTTGGTATGTGTCCAACTCCTAGAAATAACTTCATGCTCCATCTCCCTTACTTCCAGCTAGTAAGGATCACATAATTCCTAACAAAGTTTTGACACAGATTCCCAAATCGGGCATTCAGAACATATAGCACGTTGCTGCAAGCAAGCACATTCTCATTCAAAGTTGCAAGTTACTATGTAGGAACAAGTTTGTATAGGTATTTCAAAGATGCACAGAACTGAGCTAAACGTGGTATGTGTCCAACTCCAAGAAATAACTTCATGCCCCATCTCCCTTACTTCCAGCTAGTAAGGATCACATAATTCCTAACAAAGTTTTGACACAGATTCCCAATTCGGGCATTCAGAACATATAGCACGTTGGTGTAAGCAAGCACATTTTCATTCAAAGTTGCAAGTTACTATGTAGGAACAAGTTTGTATAGGTATTTCAAAGATGCCCAGAACTGAGCTAAACTTGGTATGTGTCCAACTCCTAGAAATAACTTCATGCCCCATCTCCCTTACTTCCAGCTAGTAAGGATCACATAATTCCTAACAAAGTTTTGACACAGATTCCCTATTCGGGCATTCAGAACATATAGCACGTTGCTGTAAGAAAGCAGATTCTCATTCAAAGTTGCAAGTTACTATGTAGGAACAAGTTTGTATAGGTATTTCAAAGATGCCCAGAACTGAGCTAAACTTGGTATGTGTCCAACTCCTAGAAATAACTTCATGCCCCATCTCCCTTACTTCCAGCTAGTAAGGATCACATAATTCCTAACAAAGTTTTGACACAGATTCCCAATTCGGGCATTCAGAACATATAGCACGTTGCTGTAAGCAAGCACATTTTCATTCAAAGTTGCAAGTTACTATGTAGGAACAAGTTTGTATAGGTATTTCAAAGATGCCCAGAACTGAGCTAAACTTGGTATGTGTCCAACTCCTAGAAATAACTTCATGCCCCATCTCCCTTACTTCCAGCTAGTAAGGATCACATAATTCCTAACAAAGTTTTGACACAGATGCCCAATTCGGGCATTCAGAACATATAGCACGTTGCTGTAAGCAAGCAGATTCTCATTCAAAGATGCAAGTTACTAGGTAGGAACAAGTTTGTATAGGTATTTCAAAGATGCCCAGAACTGAGCTAAACTTGGTATGTGTCCAACTCCTAGAAATAACTTCATGCCCCATTTCCCTTACTTCCAGCTAGTAAGGATCACATAATTCCTAACAAAGTTTTGACACAGATTCCCAATTCGGGCATTCAGAACATATAGCACGTTGCTGTAAGCAAGCACATTTTCATTCAAAGTTGCAAGTTACTATGTAGGAACAAGTTTGTATAGGTATTTCAAAGATGCCCAGAACTGAGCTAAACTTGGTATGTTTCCAACACCTAGAAATAACTTCATGCCCCATCTCCCTTACTTCCAGCTAGTAAGGATGACATAATTCCTAACAAAGTTGTGACACAGATTCCCAATTCGGGCATTCAGAACATATAGCACGTTGCTGTAAGCAAGCACATTCTCATTCAAAGTTGCAAGTTACTATGTAGGAACAAGTTTGTATAGGTATTTCAAAGATGCCCAGAACTGAGCTAAACTTGGTATGTGTCCAACTCCTAGAAATAACTTCATGCCCCATCTCCCTTACTTCCAGCTAGTAAGGATCACATAATTCCTAACTGTTTTGACACAGATTCCCAATTCGGGCATTCAGAACATATAGCACGTTGCTGTAAGCAAGCAGATTCTCATTCAAAGATGCAAGTTACTATGTAGGAACAAGTTTGTATAGGTATTTCAAAGATGCCCAGAACTGAGCTAAACTTGGTATGTGTCCAACTCCTAGAAATAACTTCATGCCCCATCTCCCTTACTTCCAGCTAGTAAGGATCACATAATTCCTAACAAAGTTTTGACACAGATTGCCAATTCGGGCATTCAGAACATATAGCACGTTGCTGTAAGCAAGCACATTCTCATTCAAAGATGCAAGTTACTATGTAGGAACAAGTTTGTATAGGTATTTCAAAGATGCCCAGAACTGAGCTAAACTTGGTATGTGTCCAACTCCTAGAAATAACTTCATGCCCCATCTCCCTTACTTCCAGCTAGTAAGGATCACATAATTCCTAACAAAGTTTTGACACAGATTCCCTATTCGGGCATTCAGAACATATAGCACGTTGCTGCAAGCAAGCACATTCTCATTCAAAGTTGCAAGTTACTATGTAGGAACAAGTTTGTATAGGTATTTCAAAGATGCCCAGAACTGAGCTAAACTTGGTATGTCTCCAACTCCAAGAAATAACTTCATGCCCCATCTCCCTTACTTCCAGCTAGTAAGGATCACATAATTCCTAACAAAGTTTTGACACAGATTCCCAATTCGGGCATTTAGAACATATAGCACGTTGCTGTAAGCAAGCACATTCTCATTCAAAGTTGCAAGTTACTATGTAGGAACAAGTTTGTATAGGTATTTCAAAGATGCCCAGAACTGAGCTAAACTTGGTATGTGTCCAACTCCTAGAAATAACTTCATGCCCCATCTCCCTTACTTCCAGCTAGTAAGGATCACATAATTCCTAACAAAGTTTTGACACAGATTCCCAATTCGGGCATTCAGAACATATAGCACGTTGCTGTAAGCAAGCACATTCTCATTCAAAGTTGCAAGTTACTATGTAGGAACAAGTTTGTATAGGTATTTCAAAGATGCCCAGAACTGAGCTAAACTTGGTATGTGTCCAACTCCTAGAAATAACTTCATGCCCCATCTCCCTTACTTCCAGCTAGTAAGGATCACATAATTCCTAACAAAGTTTTGACACAGATTGCGAATTCGGGCATTCAGAACATATAGCACGTTGCTGTAAGCAAGCACATTCTCATTCAAAGATGCAAGTTACTATGTAGGAACAAGTTTGTATAGGTATTTCAAAGATGCCCAGAACTGAGCTAAACTTGGTATGTGTCCAACTCCTAGAAATAACTTCATGCCCCATCTCCCTTACTTCCAGCTAGTAAGGATCGCATAATTCCTAACAAAGTTTTGACACAGATTCACTATTCGGGCATTCAGAACATATAGCACGTTGCTGCAAGCAAGCACATTCTCATTCAAAGTTGCAAGTTACTATGTAGGAACAAGTTTGTATAGGTATTTCGAAGATGCCCAGAACTGAGCTAAACTTGGTATGTCTCCAACTCCAAGAAATAACTTCATGCCCCATCTCCCTTACTTCCAGCTAGTAAGGATCACATAATTCCTAACAAAGTTTTGACACAGATTCCCAATTCGGGCATTTAGAACATATAGCACGTTGCTGTAAGCAAGCACATTCTCATTCAAAGTTGCAAGTTACTATGTAGGAACAAGTTTGTATAGGTATTTCGAAGATGCCCAGAACTGAGCTAAACTTGGTATGTGTCCAACTCCTAGAAATAACTTCATGCCCCATCTCCCTTACTTCCAGCTAGTAAGGATCACATAATTCCTAACAAAGTTTTGACACAGATTGCCAATTCGGGCATTCAGAACATATAGCACGTTGCTGTAAGCAAGCACATTCTCATTCAAAGATGCAAGTTACTATGTAGGAACAAGTTTGTATAGGTATTTCAAAGATGCCCAGAACTGAGCTAAACTTGGTATGTGTCCAACTCCTAGAAATAACTTCATGCCCCATCTCCCTTACTTCCAGCTAGTAAGGATCGCATAATTCCTAACAAAGTTTTGACACAGATTCACTATTCGGGCATTCAGAACATATAGCACGTTGCTGCAAGCAAGCACATTCTCATTCAAAGTTGCAAGTTACTATGTAGGAACAAGTTTGTATAGGTATTTCGAAGATGCCCAGAACTGAGCTAAACTTGGTATGTCTCCAACTCCAAGAAATAACTTCATGCCCCATCTCCCTTACTTCCAGCTAGTAAGGATCACATAATTCCTAACAAAGTTTTGACACAGATTCCCAATTCGGGCATTTAGAACATATAGCACGTTGCTGTAAGCAAGCACATTCTCATTCAAAGTCGCAAGTTACTATGTAGGAACAAGTTTGTATAGGTATTTCGAAGATGCCCAGAACTGAGCTAAACTTGGTATGTGTCCAACTCCTAGAAATAACTTCATGCCCCATCTCCCTTACTTCCAGCTAGTAAGGATCACATAATTCCTAACAAAGTTTTGACACAGATTGCCAATTCGGGCATTCAGAACATATAGCACGTTGCTGTAAGCAAGCACATTCTCATTCAAAGATGCAAGTTACTATGTAGGAACAAGTTTGTATAGGTATTTCAAAGATGCCCAGAACTGAGCTAAACTTGGTATGTGTCCAACTCCTAGAAATAACTTCATGCCCCATCTCCCTTACTTCCAGCTAGTAAGGATCGCATAATTCCTAACAAAGTTTTGACACAGATTCACTATTCGGGCATTCAGAACATATAGCACGTTGCTGTAAGCAAGCACATTCTCATTCAAAGTTGCAAGTTACTATGTAGGAACTAGTTTGTATAGGTATTTCAAAGATGCCCAGAACTGAGCTAAACTTGGTATGTGTCCAACTCCTAGAAATAACTTCATGCCCCATCTCCCTTACTTCCAGCTAGTAAGGATCACATAATTCCTAACAAAGTTTTGACACAGATTCCCAATTCGGGCACTCAGAACATATAGCACGTTGCTGTAAGCAAGCACATTCTCATTCAAAGTTGCAAGTTACTATCTAGGAACAAGTTTGTATAGGTATTTCAAAGATGCCCAGAACTGAGCTAAACTTGGTATGTGTTCAACTCCTAGAAATAACTTCATGCCCCATCTCCCTTACTTCCAGCTAGTAAGGATCACATAATTCCTAACAAAGTTTTGACACAGATTCCCAATTCGGGCATTTAGAACATATAGCACGTTGCTGTAAGCAAGCACATTCTCATTCAAAGTTGCAAGTTACTATGTAGGAACAAGTTTGTATAGGTATTTCAAAGATGCCCAGAACTGAGCTAAACTTGGTATGTGTCCAACTCCTAGAAATAACTTCATGCCCCATCTCCCTTACTTCCAGCTAGTAAGGATCACATAATTCCTAACAAAGTTTTGACACAGATTCCCAATTCGGGCATTCAGAACATATAGCACGTTGCTGTAAGCAAGCACATTCTCATTCAAAGTTGCAAGTTACTATGTAGGAACAAGTTTGTATAGGTATTTCAAAGATGCCCAGAACTGAGCTAAACTTGGTATGTGTCCAACTCCTAGAAATAACTTCATGCCCCATCTCCCTTACTTCCAGCTAGTAAGGATCACATAATTCCTAACAAAGTTTTGACACAGATTGCCAATTCGGGCATTCAGAACATATAGCACGTTGCTGTAAGCAAGCACATTCTCATTCAAAGATGCAAGTTACTATGTAGGAACAAGTTTGTATAGGTATTTCAAAGATGCCCAGAACTGAGCTAAACTTGGTATGTGTCCAACTCCTAGAAATAACTTCATGCCCCATCTCCCTTACTTCCAGCTAGTAAGGATCGCATAATTCCTAACAAAGTTTTGACACAGATTCACTATTCGGGCATTCAGAACATATAGCACGTTGCTGCAAGCAAGCACATTCTCATTCAAAGTTGCAAGTTACTATGTAGGAACAAGTTTGTATAGGTATTTCGAAGATGCCCAGAACTGAGCTAAACTTGGTATGTCTCCAACTCCAAGAAATAACTTCATGCCCCATCTCCCTTACTTCCAGCTAGTAAGGATCACATAATTCCTAACAAAGTTTTGACACAGATTCCCAATTCGGGCATTTAGAACATATAGCACGTTGCTGTAAGCAAGCACATTCTCATTCAAAGTTGCAAGTTACTATGTAGGAACAAGTTTGTATAGGTATTTCGAAGATGCCCAGAACTGAGCTAAACTTGGTATGTGTCCAACTCCTAGAAATAACTTCATGCCCCATCTCCCTTACTTCCAGCTAGTAAGGATCGCATAATTCCTAACAAAGTTTTGACACAGATTCACTATTCGGGCATTCAGAACATATAGCACGTTGCTGTAAGCAAGCACATTCTCATTCAAAGTTGCAAGTTACTATGTAGGAACTAGTTTGTATAGGTATTTCAAAGATGCCCAGAACTGAGCTAAACTTGGTATGTGTCCAACTCCAAGAAATAACTTCATGCCCCATCTCCCTTACTTCCAGCTAGTAAGGATCACATAATTCCTAACAAAGTTTTGACACAGATTCCCAATTCGGGCATTTAGAACATATAGCACGTTGCTGTAAGCAAGCACATTCTCATTCAAAGTTGCAAGTTACTATGTAGGAACAAGTTTGTATAGGTATTTCGAAGATGCCCAGAACTGAGCTAAACTTGGTATGTGTCCAACTCCTAGAAATAACTTCATGCCCCATCTCCCTTACTTCCAGCTAGTAAGGATCGCATAATTCCTAACAAAGTTTTGACACAGATTCACTATTCGGGCATTCAGAACATATAGCACGTTGCTGTAAGCAAGCACATTCTCATTCAAAGTTGCAAGTTACTATGTAGGAACTAGTTTGTATAGGTATTTCAAAGATGCCCAGAACTGAGCTAAACTTGGTATGTGTCCAACTCCAAGAAATAACTTCATGCCCCATCTCCCTTACTTCCAGCTAGTAAGGATCACATAATTCCTAACAAAGTTTTGACACAGATTCCCAATTCGGGCACTCAGAACATATAGCACGTTGCTGTAAGCAAGCACATTCTCATTCAAAGTTGCAAGTTACTATGTAGGAACAAGTTTGTATAGGTATTTCAAAGATGCCCAGAACTGAGCTAGACTTGGTATGTGTTCAACTCCTAGAAATAACTTCATGCCCCATCTCCCTTACTTCCAGCTAGTAAGGATCACATAATTCCTAACAAAGTTTTGACACAGATTCCCAATTCGGGCATTCAGAACATATAGCACGTTGCTGTAAGCAGGCACATTCTCATTCAAAGTTGCAAGTTACTATGAAGGAACAAGTTTGTATAGGTATTTCAAAGATGCCCAGAACTGAGCTAAACTTGGTATGTGTCCAACTCCTAGAAATAACTTCATGCCCCATCTCTCTTACTTTCAGCTAGTAAGGATCACATAATTCCTAACAAAGTTTTGACACAGATTGCCAATTCGGGCATTCAGAACATATAGCACGTTGCTGTAAGCAAGCACATTCTCATTCAAAGATGCAAGTTACTATGTAGGAACAAGTTTGTATAGGTATTTCAAAGATGCCCAGAACTGAGCTAAACTTGGTATGTGTCCAACTCCTAGAAATAACTTCATGCTCCATCTCCCTTACTTCCAGCTAGTAAGGATCACATAATTCCTAACAAAGTTTTGACACAGATTCCCTATTCGGGCATTCAGAACATATAGCACGTTGCTGTAAGAAAACAGATTCTCATTCAAAGTTGCAAGTTACTATGTAGGAACAAGTTTGTATAGGTATTTCAAAGATGCCCAGAACGGAGCTAAACTTGGTATGTGTCCAACTCCTAGAAATAACTTCATGCCCCATCTCCCTTACTTCCAGCTAGTAAGGATCACATAATTCCTAACAAAGTTTTGACACAGATTCCCAATTCGGGCATTCAGAACATATAGCACGTTGCTGTAAGCAAGCACATTTTCATTCAAAGTTGCAAGTTACTATGTAGGAACAAGTTTGTATAGGTATTTCAAAGATGCCCAGAACTGAGCCAAACTTGGTATGTGTCCAACTCCTAGAAATAACTTCATGCCCCATCTCCCTTACTTCCAGCTAGTAAGGATCACATAATTCCTAACAAAGTTTTGACACAGATGCCCAATTCGGGCATTCAGAACATATAGCACGTTGCTGTAAGCAAGCAGATTCTCATTCAAAGATGCAAGTTACTAGGTAGGAACAAGTTTGTATAGGTATTTCAAAGATGCCCAGAACTGAGCTAAACTTGGTATGTGTCCAACTCCTAGAAATAACTTCATGCCCCATTTCCCTTACTTCCAGCTAGTAAGGATCACATAATTCCTAACAAAGTTTTGACACAGATTCCCAATTCGGGCATTCAGAACATATAGCACGTTGCTGTAAGCAAGCACATTTTCATTCAAAGTTGCAAGTTACTATGTAGGAACAAGTTTGTATAGGTATTTCAAAGATGCCCAGAACTGAGCTAAACTTGGTATGTTTCCAACACCTAGAAATAACTTCATGCCCCATCTCCCTTACTTCCAGCTAGTAAGGATGACATAATTCCTAACAAAGTTGTGACACAGATTCCCAATTCGGGCATTCAGAACATATAGCACGTTGCTGTAAGCAAGCACATTCTCATTCAAAGTTGCAAGTTACTATGTAGGAACAAGTTTGTATAGGTATTTCAAAGATGCCCAGAACTGAGCTAAACTTGGTATGTGTCCAACTCCTAGAAATAACTTCATGCCCCATCTCCCTTACTTCCAGCTAGTAAGGATCACATAATTCCTAACAGTTTTGACACAGATTCCCAATTCGGGCATTCAGAACATATAGCACGTTGCTGTAAGCAAGCAGATTCTCATTCAAAGATGCAAGTTACTATGTAGGAACAAGTTTGTATAGGTATTTCAAAGATGCCCAGAACTGAGCTAAACTTGGTATGTGTCCAACTCCTAGAAATAACTTCATGCCCCATCTCCCTTACTTCCAGCTAGTAAGGATCACATAATTCCTAACAAAGTTTTGACACAGATTGCCAATTCGGGCATTCAGAACATATAGCACGTTGCTGTAAGCAAGCAGATTCTCATTCAAAGATGCAAGTTACTATGTAGGAACAAGTTTGTATAGGTATTTCAAAGATGCCCAGAACTGAGCTAAACTTGGTATGTGTCCAACTCCTAGAAATAACTTCATGCCCCATCTCCCTTACTTCCAGCTAGTAAGGATCACATAATTCCTAACAAAGTTTTGACACAGATTCCCAATTCGGGCATTCAGAACATATAGCACGTTGCTGTAAGCAAGCACATTCTCATTCAAAGTTGCAAGTTACTATGTAGGAACAAGTTTGTATAGGTATTTCAAAGATGCCCAGAACTGAGCTAAACTTGGTATGTGTCCAACTCCTAGAAATAACTTCATGCCCCATCTCCCTTACTTCCAGCTAGTAAGGATCACATAATTCCTAACAAAGTTTTGACACAGATTGCCAATTCGGGCATTCAGAACATATAGCACGTTGCTGTAAGCAAGCACATTCTCATTCAAAGATGCAAGTTACTATGTAGGAACAAGTTTGTATAGGTATTTCAAAGATGCCCAGAACTGAGCTAAACTTGGTATGTGTCCAACTCCTAGAAATAACTTCATGCCCCATCTCCCTTACTTCCAGCTAGTAAGGATCGCATAATTCCTAACAAAGTTTTGACACAGATTCACTATTCGGGCATTCAGAACATATAGCACGTTGCTGCAAGCAAGCACATTCTCATTCAAAGTTGCAAGTTACTATGTAGGAACAAGTTTGTATAGGTATTTCGAAGATGCCCAGAACTGAGCTAAACTTGGTATGTCTCCAACTCCAAGAAATAACTTCATGCCCCATCTCCCTTACTTCCAGCTAGTAAGGATCACATAATTCCTAACAAAGTTTTGACACAGATTCCCAATTCGGGCATTTAGAACATATAGCACGTTGCTGTAAGCAAGCACATTCTCATTCAAAGATGCAAGTTACTATGTAGGAACAAGTTTGTATAGGTATTTCGAAGATGCCCAGAACTGAGCTAAACTTGGTATGTGTCCAACTCCTAGAAATAACTTCATGCCCCATCTCCCTTACTTCCAGCTAGTAAGGATCACATAATTCCTAACAAAGTTTTGACACAGATTGCCAATTCGGGCATTCAGAACATATAGCACGTTGCTGTAAGCAAGCACATTCTCATGCAAAGATGCAAGTTACTATGTAGGAACAAGTTTGTATAGGTATTTCAAAGATGCCCAGAACTGAGC
This sequence comes from Diceros bicornis minor, assembly GCF_020826845.1. NCBI lineage: Eukaryota > Metazoa > Chordata > Mammalia > Perissodactyla > Rhinocerotidae > Diceros > Diceros bicornis. The sequence goes on along the minus strand of NC_080763.1, from coordinate 892,238 downwards.
TAAACTTGGTATGTGTCCAACTCCTAGAAATAACTTCATGCCCCATCTCCCTTACTTCCAGCTAGTAAGGATCGCATAATTCCTAACAAAGTTTTGACACAGATTCACTATTCGGGCATTCAGAAAATATAGCACGTTGCTGTAAGCAAGCACATTCTCATTCAAAGTTGCAAGTTACTATGTAGGAACTAGTTTGTATAGGTATTTCAAAGATGCCCAGAACTGAGCTAAACTTGGTATGTGTCCAACTCCTAGAAATAACTTCATGCCCCATCTCCCTTACTTCCAGCTAGTAAGGATCACATAATTCCTAACAAAGTTTTGACACAGATTCCCAATTCGGGCACTCAGAACATATAGCACGTTGCTGTAAGCAAGCACATTCTCATTCAAAGTTGCAAGTTACTATCTAGGAACAAGTTTGTATAGGTATTTCAAAGATGCCCAGAACTGAGCTAAACTTGGTATGTGTTCAACTCCTAGAAATAACTTCATGCCCCATCTCCCTTACTTCCAGCTAGTAAGGATCACATAATTCCTAACAAAGTTTTGACACAGATTCCCAATTCGGGCATTCAGAACATATAGCACGTTGCTGTAAGCAGGCACATTCTCATTCAAAGTTGCAAGTTACTATGAAGGAACAAGTTTGTATAGGTATTTCAAAGATGCCCCAAACTGTGCTAAACTTGGCATGTGTCCAACTCCTAGAAATAACTTCATGCCCCATCTCTCTTACTTTCAGCTAGTAAGGATCACATAATTCCTAACAAAGTTTTGACACAGTTTGCCAATTCGGGCATTCAGAACATATAGCACGTTGCTGTAAGCAAGCACATTCTCATTCAAAGATGCAAGTTACTATGTAGGAACAAGTTTGTATAGGTATTTCAAAGATGCCCAGAACTGAGCTAAACTTGGTATGTGTCCAACTCCTAGCAAGAACTTCATGCTCCATCTCCCTTACTTCCAGCTAGTAAGGATCACATAATTCCTAACAAAGTTTTGACACAGATTCCCAAATCGGGCATTCAGAACATATAGCACGTTGCTGCAAGCAAGCACATTCTCATTCAAAGTTGCAAGTTACTATGTAGGAACAAGTTTGTATAGGTATTTCAAAGATGCACAGAACTGAGCTAAACGTGGTATGTGTCCAACTCCAAGAAATAACTTCATGCCCCATCTCCCTTACTTCCAGCTAGTAAGGATCACATAATTCCTAACAAAGTTTTGACACAGATTCCCAATTCGGGCATTCAGAACATATAGCACGTTGCTATAAGCAAGCACATTTTCATTCAAAGTTGCAAGTTACTATGTAGGAACAAGTTTGTATAGGTATTTCAAAGATGCCCAGAACTGAGCTAAACTTGGTATGTGTCCAACTCCTAGAAATAACTTCATGCCCCATCTCCCTTACTTCCAGCTAGTAAGGATCACATAATTCCTAACAAAGTTTTGACACAGATTCCCAATTCGGTCATTCAGAACATATAGCACGTTGCTGTAAGGAAGCACATTTTCATTCAAAGTTGCAAGTTACTATGTAGGAACAAGTTTGTATAGGTATTTCAAAGATGCCCAGAACTGAGCTAAACTTGGTATGTGTCCAACTCCTAGAAATAACTTCATGCCCCATCTCCCTTACTTCCAGCTAGTAAGGATCACATAATTCCTAACAAAGTTTTGACACAGATTCCCTATTCGGGCATTCAGAACATATAGCACGTTTCTGTAAGCAAGCAGATTCTCATTCAAAGATGCAAGTTACTATGTAGGAACAAGTTTGTATAGGTATTTCAAAGATGCCCAGAACTGAGCTAAACTTGGTATGTGTCCAACTCCTAGAAATAACTTCATGCCCCATTTCCCTTACTTCCAGCTAGTAAGGATCACATAATTCCTAACAAAGTTTTGACACAGATTCCCTATTCGGGCATTCAGAACATATAGCACGTTGCTGTAAGAAAGCAGATTCTCATTCAAAGTTGCAAGTTACTATGTAGGAACAAGTTTGTATAGGTATTTCAAAGATGCCCAGAACTGAGCTAAACTTGGTATGTGTCCAACTCCTAGAAATAACTTCATGCCCCATCTCCCTTACTTCCAGCTAGTAAGGATGACATAATTCCTAACAAAGTTTTGACACAGATTCCCAATTCGGGCATTCAGAACATATAGCACGTTGCTGTAAGCAAGCACATTTTCATTCAAAGTTGCAAGTTACTATGTAGGAACAAGTTTGTATAGGTATTTCAAAGATGCCCAGAACTGAGCTAAACTTGGTATGTGTCCAACTCCTAGAAATAACTTCATGCCCCATCTCCCTTACTTCCAGCTAGTAAGGATCACATAATTCCTAACAAAGTTTTGACACAGATGCCCAATTCGGGCATTCAGAACACATAGCACGTTGCTGTAAGTAAGCACATTCTCATTCAAAGATGCAAGTTACTATGTAGGAACAAGTTTGTATAGGTATTTCAAAGATGCCCAGAACTGAGCTAAACTTGGTATGTGTCCAACTCCTAGAAATAACTTCATGCCCCATCTCCCTTACTTCCAGCTAGTAAGGATCACATAATTCCTAACAAAGTTTTGACACAGATTCCCTATTCGGGCATTCAGAACATATAGCACGTTGCTGCAAGCAAGCACATTCTCATTCAAAGTTGCAAGTTACTATGTAGGAACAAGTTTGTATAGGTATTTCAAAGATGCCCAGAACTGAGCTAAACTTGGTATGTGTCCAACTCCTAGAAATAACTTCATGCCCCATCTCCCTTACTTCCAGCTAGTAAGGATCACATAATTCCTAACAAAGTTTTGACACAGATTGCCAATTCGGGCATTCAGAACATATAGCACGTTGCTGTAAGCAAGCACATTCTCATTCAAAGATGCAAGTTACTATGTAGGAACAAGTTTGTATAGGTATTTCAAAGATGCCCAGAACTGAGCTAAACTTGGTATGTGTCCAACTCCTAGAAATAACTTCATGCTCCACCTCCCTTACTTCCTGCTAGTAAGGATCACATAATTCCTAACAAAGTTTTGACACAGATTCCCAAATCGGGCATTCAGAACATATAGCACGTTGCTGCAAGCAAGCACATTCTCATTCAAAGTTGCAAGTTACTATGTAGGAACAAGATTGTATAGGTATTTCAAAGATGCCCAGAACTGAGCTAAACTTGGTATGTCTCCAACTCCAAGAAATAACTTCATGCCCCATCTCCCTTACTTCCAGCTAGTAAGGATCACATAATTCCTAACAAAGTTTTGACACAGATTCCCAATTCGGGCATTCAGAAAATATAGCACGTTGCTGTAAGCAAGCACATTCTCATTTAAAGTTGCAAGTTACTATGTAGGAACAAGTTTGTATAGGTATTTCAAAGATGCCCAGAACTGAGCTAAACTTGGTATGTGTCCAACTCCTAGAAATAACTTCATGCCCCATCTCCCTTACTTCCAGCTAGTAAGGATCACATAATTCCTAACAAAGTTTTGACACAGATTCCCAATTCGGGCATTCAGAACCTATAGCACGTTGCTGTAAGCAAGCACATTTTCATTCAATGTTGCAAGTTACTATGTAGGAACAAGTTTGTATAGGTATTTCAAAGATGCCCAGAACTGAGCTAAACTTGGTATGTGTCCAACTCCTAGAAATAACTTCATGCCCCATCTCCCTTCCAGCTAGTAAGGATCACATAATTCCTAACAAAGTTTTGACACAGATTGCCAATTCGGGCATTCAGAACATATAGCACGTTGCTGTAAGCAAGCACATTCTCATTCAAAGATGCAAGTTACTATGTAGGAACAAGTTTGTATAGGTATTTCAAAGATGCCCAGAACTGAGCTAAACTTGGTATGTGTCCAACTCCTAGAAATAACTTCATGCCCCATCTCCCTTACTTCCAGCTAGTAAGGATCACATAATTCCTAACAAAGTTTTGACACAGATTCCCAATTCGGGCATTCAGAACATATAGCACGTTGCTGTAAGCAAGCACATTCTCATTCAAAGATGCAAGTTACTATGTAGGAACAAGTTTGTATAGGTATTTCAAAGATGCCCAGAACTGAGCTAAACTTGGTATGTGTCCAACTCCTAGAAATAACTTCATGCCCCATCTCCCTTACTTCCAGCTAATAAGGATCACATAATTCCTAACAAAGTTTTGACACAGATTCCCAATTCGGGCATTCAGATCATATAGCACGTTGCTGTAAGCAAGCACATTTTCATTCAAAGTTGCAAGTTACTATGTAGGAACAAGTTTGTATAGGTATTTCAAAGATGCCCAGAACTGAGCTAAACTTGGTATGTGTCCAACTCCTAGAAATAACTTCATGCCCCATCTCCCTTACTTCCAGCTAGTAAGGATAACATAATTCCTAACAAAGTTTTGACACAGATTCCCAATTCGGGCATTCAGAACATATAGCACGTTGCTGTAAAGAGCACATTCTCATTCAAAGTTGCAAGTTACTATGTAGGAACAAGTTTGTATAGGTATTTCAAAGATGCCCAGAACTGAGCTAAACTTGGTATGTGTCCAACTCCTAGAAATAACTTCATGCCCCATCTCCCTTACTTCCAGCTAGTAAGGATCACATAATTCCTAACAAAGTTTTGACACAGATTCCCAATTCGGGCATTCAGAACATATAGCACGTTGCTGTAAGCAAGCAGATTCTCATTAAAGATGCAAGTTACTATGTAGGAACAAGTTTGTATAGGTATTTCAAAGATGCCCAGAACTGAGCTAAACTTGGTATGTGTCCAACTCCTAGAAATAACTGCATGCCCCATCTCCCTTACTTCCAGCTAGTAAGGATCACATAATTCCTAACAAAGTTTTGACACAGATTGCCAATTCGGGCATTCAGAACATATAGCACGTTGCTGTAAGCAAGCACATTCTCATTCAAAGACGCAAGTTACTATGTAGGAACAAGTTTGTATAGGTATTTCAAAGATGCCCAGAACTGAGCTAAACTTGGTATGTGTCCAACTCCTAGAAATAAATTCATGCCCCATCTCCCTTACTTCCAGCTAGTAAGGATCACATAATTCCTAACAAAGTTTTGACACAGATTCCCAAATCGGGCATTCAGAACATATAGCACGTTGCTGCAAGCAAGCACATTCTCATTCAAAGTTGCAAGTTACTATGTAGGAACAAGTGTGTATAGGTATTTCAAAGATGCCCAGAACTGAGCTAAACTTGGTATGTGTCCAACTCCTAGAAATAACTTCATGCTCCACCTCCCTTACTTCCAGCTAGTAAGGATCACATAATTCCTAACAAAGTTTTGACACAGATTCCCAAATCGGGCATTCAGAACATATAGCACGTTGCTGCAAGCAAGCACATTCTCATTCAAAGTTGCAAGTTACTATGTAGGAACAAGTTTGTATAGGTATTTCAAAGATGCCCAAAACTGAGCTAAACTTGGTATGTCTCCAACTCCAAGAAATAACTTCATGCCCCGTCTCCCTTACTTCCAGCTAGTAAGGATCACATAATTCCTAACAAAGTTTTGACACAGATTCCCAATTCGGGCATTCAGAACATATAGCACGTTGCTGTAAGCAAGCACATTCTCATTCAAAGATGCAAGTTACTATGTAGGAACAAGTTTGTATAGGTATTTCAAAGATGCCCAGAACTGAGCTAAACTTGATATGTGTCCAACTCTTAGAAATAACTTCATGCCCCATCTCCCTTACTTCCAGCTAGTAAGGATCACATAATTCCTAACAAAGTTTTGACACAGATTCCCAATTCGGGCATTCAGAACATATAGCACGTTGCTGTAAGCAAGCACATTCTCATTCAAAGATGCAAGTTACTATTAGGAACAAGTTTGTATAGGTATTTCAAAGATGCCCAGAACTGAGCTAAACTTGGTATGTGTCCAACTCCTAGAAATAACTTCATGCCCCATCTCCCTTACTTCCAGCTAGTAAGGATCACATAATTCCTAACAAAGTTTTGACACAAATTGCCAATTCGGGCATTCAGAACATATAGCACGTTGCTGTAAGCAAGCACATTCTCATTCAAAGATGCAAGTTACTATGTAGGAACAAGTTTGTATAGGTATTTCAAAGATGCCCAGAACTGAGCTAAACTTGGTATGTGTCCAACTCCTAGAAATAACTTCATGCCCCATCTCCCTTACTTCCAGCTAGTAAGGATCACATAATTCCTAACAAAGTTTTGACACAGATTCCCAAATCGGGCATTCAGAACATATAGCACGTTGCTGCAAGCAAGCACATTCTCATTCAAAGTTGCAAGTTACTATGTAGGAACAAGTTTGTATAGGTATTTCAAAGATGCCCAGAACTGAGCTAAACTTGGTATGTGTCCAACTCCAAGAAATAACTTCATGCCCCATCTCCCTTACTTCCAGCTAGTAAGGATCACATAATTCCTAACAAAGTTTTGACACAGATTCCCAATTCGGGCATTCAGAACATATAGCACGTTGCTGTAAGCAAGCACATTCTCATTCAAAGTTGCAAGTTACTATGTAGGAACAAGTTTGTATAGGTATTTCAAAGATGCCCAGAACTGAGCTAAACTTGGTATGTGTCCAACTCCTAGAAATAACTTCATGCCCCATCTCCCTTACTTCCAGCTAGTAAGGATCACATAATTCCTAACAAAGTTTTGACACAGATTCCCAATTCGGGCATTCAGAACATATAGCACGTTGCTGTAAGCAAGCACATTTTCATTCAATGTTGCAAGTTACTATGTAGGAACAAGTTTGTATAGGTATTTCAAAGATGCCCAGAGCTGAGCTAAACTTGGTATGTGTCCAACTCCTAGAAATAACTTCATGCCCCATCTCCCTTACTTCCAGCTAGTAAGGATCACATAATTCCTAACAAAGTTTTGACACAGATTGCCAATTCGGGCATTCAGAACATATAGTACGTTGCTGTAAGCAAGCACATTCTCATTCAAAGATGCAAGTTACTATGTGGGAACACGTTTGTATAGGTATTTCAAAGATGCCCAGAACAGAGCTAAACTTGGTATGTGTCCAACTCCTAGAAATAACTTCATGCCCCATCTCCCTTACTTCCAGCTAGTAAGGATCACATAATTCCTAACAAAGTTTTGACACAGATTCCCAAATCGGGCATTCAGAACATATAGCACGTTGCTGCAAGCAAGCACATTCTCATTCAAAGTTGCAAGTTACTATGTAGGAACAAGTTTGTATAGGTATTTCAAAGATGCCCAGAACTGAGCTAAACTTGGTATGTGTCCAACTCCAAGAAATAACTTCATGCCCCATCTCCCTTACTTCCAGCTAGTAAGGATCACATAATTCCTAACAAAGTTTTGACACAGATTCCCAATTCGGGCATTCAGAACATATAGCACGTTGCTGTAAGCAAGCACATTCTCATTCAAAGTTGCAAGTTACTATGTAGGAACAAGTTTGTATAGGTATTTCAAAGATGCCCAGAACTGAGCTAAACTTGGTATGTGTCCAACTCCTAGAAATAACTTCATGCCCCATCTCCCTTACTTCCAGCTAGTAAGGATCACATAATTCCTAACAAAGTTTTGACACAGATTCCCAATTCGGGCATTCAGAACCTATAGCACGTTGCTGTAAGCAAGCACATTTTCATTCAATGTTGCAAGTTACTATGTAGGAACAAGTTTGTATAGGTATTTCAAAGATGCCCAGAACTGAGCTAAACTTGGTATGTGTCCAACTCCTAGAAATAACTTCATGCCCCATCTCCCTTACTTCCAGCTAGTAAGGATCACATAATTCCTAACAAAGTTTTGACACAGATTCCCAATTCGGGCATTCAGAACATATAGCACGTTGCTGTAAGCAAGCAGATTCTCATTCAAAGATGCAAGTTACTATGTAGGAACAAGTTTGTATAGGTATTTCAAAGATGCCCAGAACTGAGCTAAACTTGGTATGTGTCCAACTCCTAGAAATAACTTCATGCCCCATCTCCCTTACTTCCAGCTAGTAAGGATCACATAATTCCTAACAAAGATTTGACACAGATTCCCAATTCGGGCATTCAGAACATATAGCACGTTGCTGTAAAGAGCACATTCTCATTCAAAGTTGCAAGTTACTATGTAGGAACAAGTTTGTATAGGTATTTCAAAGACGCCCAGAACTGAGCTAAACTTGGTATGTGTCCAACTCCTAGAAATAACTTCATGCCCCATCTCCCTTACTTCCAGCTAGTAAGGATCACATAATTCCTAACAAAGTTTTGACACAGATTCCCAATTCGGGCATTCAGAACATATAGCACGTTGCTGTAAGCAAGCACATTCTCATTCAAAGATGCAAGTTACTATGTAGGAACAAGTTTGTATAGGTATTTCAAAGATGCCCAGAACTGAGCTAAACTTGGTATGTGTCCAACTCCTAGAAATAACTTCATGCCCCATCTCCCTTACTTCCAGCTAGTAAGGATCACATAATTCCTAACAAAGTTTTGACACAGATTCCCAATTCGGGCATTCAGAACATATAGCATGTTGCTGTAAGCAAGCACATTCTCATTCAAAGATGCAAGTTACTATGTAGGAACAAGTTTGTATAGGTATTTCAAAGATGCCCAGAACTGAGCTAAACTTGGTGTGTGTCCAACTCCTAGAAATAACTTCATGCCCCATCTCCCTTACTTCCAGCTAGTAAGGATCACATAATTCCTAACAAAGTTTTGACACAGATTCCCAATTCGGGCATTCAGAACATATAGCACGTTGCTGTAAGCAAGCACATTTTCATTCAAAGTTGCAAGTTACTATGTAGGAACAAGTTTGTATAGGTATTTCAAAGATGCCCAGAACTGAGCTAAACTTGGTATGTGTCCAACTCCTAGAAATAACTTCATGCCCCATCTCCCTTATTTCCAGCTAGTAAGGATCACATAATTCCTAACAAAGTTTTGACACAGATTCCCAATTCGGGCATTCAGAACATATAGCACGTTGCTGTAAGCAAGCACATTTTCATTCAAAGTTGCAAGTTACTATGTAGGAACAAGTTTGTATAGGTATTTCAAAGATGCCCAGAACTGAGCTAAACTTGGTATGTGTCCAACTCCTAGAAATAACTTCATGCCCCATCTCCCTTACTTCCAGCTAGTAAGGATCACATAATTCCTAACAAAGTTTTGACACAGATTGCCAATTCGGGCATTCAGAACATATAGCACGTTGCTGTAAGCAAGCAGATTCTCATTCAAAGATGCAAGTTACTATGTAGGAACAAGTTTGTATAGGTATTTCAAAGATGCCCAGAACTGAGCTAAACTTGGTATGTGTCCAACTCCTAGAAATAACTTCATGCCCCATCTCCCTTACTTCCAGCTAGTAAGGATCACATAATTCCTAACAAAGTTTTGACACAGTTTGCCAATTCGGGCATTCAGAACATATAGCACGTTGCTGCAAGCAAGCACATTCTCATTCAAAGTTGCAAGTTACTATGTAGGAACAAATTTGTATAGGTATTTCAAAGATGCCCAGAACTGAGCTAAACTTGGTATGTGTCCAACTCCTAGAAATAACTTCATGCCCCATCTCCCTTACTTCCAGCTAATAAGGATCACATAATTCCTAACAAAGTTTTGACACAGATTCCCAATTCGGGCATTCAGAACATATAGCACGTTGCTGTAAGCAAGCACATTCTCATTCAAAGATGCAAGTTACTATGAAGGAACAAGTTTGTATAGGTATTTCAAAGATGTCCAGAACTGAGCTAAACTTGGTATGTGTCCAACTCCTAGAAATAACTTCATGCCCCATCTCCCTTACTTCCAGCTAGTAAGGATCACATAATTCGTAACAAAGTTTTGACACAGATTGCCAATTCGGGCATTCAGAACATATAGCACGTTGCTGTAAGCAAGCACATTCTCATTCAAAGATGCAAGTTACTATGTAGGAACAAGTTTGTATAGGTATTTCAAAGATGCCCAGAACTGAGCTAAACTTGGTATGTGTCCAACTCCTAGAAATAACTTCATGCCCCATCTCCTTTACTTCCAGCTAGTAAGGATCACATAATTCCTAACAAAGTTTTGACACAGATTCCCAATTCGGGCATTCAGAACATATAGCACGTTGCTGTAAGCAAGCACATTTTCATTCAAAGTTGCAAGTTACTATGTAGGAACAAGTTTGTATAGGTATTTCAAAGATGCCCAGAACTGAGCTAAACTTGGTATGTGTCCAACTCCTAGAAAGAACTTCATGCCCCATCTCCCTTACTTCCAGCTAGTAAGGATCATATAATTCCTAACAAAGTTTTGACACAGATTCCCAATTCGGGCATTCAGAACATAAAGCACGTTGCTGTAAGCAAGCACATTTTCATTCAAAGTTGCAAGTTACTATGTAGGAACAAGTTTGTATAGGTATTTCAAAGATGCCCAGAACTGAGCTAAACTTGGTATGTGTCCAACTCCTAGAAATAACTTCATGCCCCATCTCCCTTACTTCCAGCTAGTAAGGATGACATAATTCCTAAGAAAGATTTGACACAGATTCCCAATTCGGGCATTAAGAACATATAGCACGTTGCTGTAAGCAAGCACATTCTCATTCAAAGATGCAAGTTACTATGTAGGAACAAGTTTGTATAGGTATTTCAAAGATGCACAGAACTGAGGTAAACTTGGTATGTGTCCAACTCCTAGAAATAACTTCATGCCCCATCTCCCTTACTTCCAGCTAGTAAGGATCACATAATTCCTAACAAAGTTTTGACACAGATTCCCAAATCGGGCATTCAGAACATATAGCACGTTGCTGCAAGCAAGCACATTCTCATTCAAAGTTGCAAGTTACTATGTAGGAACAAGTTTGTATAGGTATTTCAAAGATGCCCAAAACTGAGCTAAACTTGGTATGTCTCCAACTCCAAGAAATAACTTCATGCCCCATCTCCCTTACTTCCAGCTAGTAAGGATCACATAATTCCTAACAAAGTTTTGACACAGATTCCCAATTCGGGCATTCAGAACATATAGCACGTTGCTGTAAGCAAGCACATTCTCATTCAAAGATGCAAGTTACTATGTAGGAACAAGTTTGTATAGGTATTTCAAAGATGCCCGGAACTGAGCTAAACTTGATATGTGTCCAACTCTTAGAAATAACTTCATGCCCCATCTCCCTTACTTCCAGCTAGTAAGGATCACATAATTCCTAACAAAGTTTTTACACAGATTCCCAATTCGGGCATTCAGAACATATAGCACGTTGCTGTAAGCAAGCACATTCTCATTCAAAGATGCAAGTTACTATTAGGAACAAGTTTGTATAGGTATTTCAAAGATGCCCAGAACTGAGCTAAACTTGGTATGTGTCCAACTCCTAGAAATAACTTCATGCCCCATCTCCCTTACTTCCAGCTAGTAAGGATCACATAATTCCTAACAAAGTTTTGACACAAATTGCCAATTCGGGCATTCAGAACATATAGGACTTTGCTGTAAGCAAGCACATTCTCATTCAAAGATGCAAGTTACTATGTAGGAACAAGTTTGTATAGGTATTTCAAAGATGCCCAGAACTGAGCTAAACTTGGTATGTGTCCAACTCCTAGAAATAACTTCATGCCCCATCTCCCTTACTTCCAGCTAGTAAGGATCACATAATTCCTAACAAAGTTTTGACACAGATTCCCAAATCGGGCATTCAGAACATATAGCACGTTGCTGCAAGCAAGCACATTCTCATTCAAAGTTGCAAGTTACTATGTAGGAACAAGTTTGTATAGGTATTTCAAAGATGCCCAGAACTGAGCTAAACTTGGTATGTGTCCAACTCCTAGAAATAACTTCATGCCCCATCTCCCTTACTTCCAGCTAGTAAGGATCACATAATTCCTAACAAAGTTTTGACACAGATTCCCAATTCGGGCATTCAGAACATATAGCACGTTGCTGTAAGCAAGCACATTCTCATTCAAAGATGCATGTTACTATGTGGGAACACGTTTGTATAGGTATTTCAAAGATGCCCAGAACTGAGCTAAACTTGGTATGTGTCCAACTCCTAGAAATAACTTCATGCCCCATCTCCCTTACTTCCAGCTAGTAAGGATCACATAATTCCTAACAAAGTTTTGACACAGATTCCCAAATCGGGCATTCAGAACATATAGCACGTTGCTGCAAGCAAGCACATTCTCATTCAAAGTTGCAAGTTACTATGTAGGAACAAGTTTGTATAGGTATTTCAAAGATGCCCAGAACTGAGCTAAACTTGGTATGTGTCCAACTCCTAGAAATAACTTCATGCCCCATCTCCCTTACTTCCAGCTAGTAAGGATCACATAATTCCTAACAAAGTTTTGACACAGATGCCCAATTCGGGCATTCAGAACACATAGCACGTTGCTGTAAGTAAGCACATTCTCATTCAAAGATGCAAGTTACTATGTAGGAACAAGTTTGTATAGGTATTTCAAAGATGCCCAGAACTGAGCTAAACTTGGTATGTGTCCAACTCCTAGAAATAACTTCATGCCCCATCTCCCTTACTTCCAGCTAGTAAGGATCACATAATTCCTAACAAAGTTTTGACACAGATTCCCTATTCGGGCATTCAGAACATATAGCACGTTGCTGCAAGCAAGCACATTCTCATTCAAAGTTGCAAGTTACTATGTAGGAACAAGTTTGTATAGGTATTTCAAAGATGCCCAGAACTGAGCTAAACTTGGTATGTGTCCAACTCCTAGAAATAACTTCATGCCCCATCTCCCTTACTTCCAGCTAGTAAGGATCACATAATTCCTAACAAAGTTTTGACACAGATTGCCAATTCGGGCATTCAGAACATATAGCACGTTGCTGTAAGCAAGCACATTCTCATTCAAAGATGCAAGTTACTATGTAGGAACAAGTTTGTATAGGTATTTCAAAGATGCCCAGAACTGAGCTAAACTTGGTATGTGTCCAACTCCTAGAAATAACTTCATGCTCCACCTCCCTTACTTCCTGCTAGTAAGGATCACATAATTCCTAACAAAGTTTTGACACAGATTCCCAAATCGGGCATTCAGAACATATAGCACGTTGCTGCAAGCAAGCACATTCTCATTCAAAGTTGCAAGTTACTATGTAGGAACAAGATTGTATAGGTATTTCAAAGATGCCCAGAACTGAGCTAAACTTGGTATGTCTCCAACTCCAAGAAATAACTTCATGCCCCATCTCCCTTACTTCCAGCTAGTAAGGATCACATAATTCCTAACAAAGTTTTGACACAGATTCCCAATTCGGGCATTCAGAAAATATAGCACGTTGCTGTAAGCAAGCACATTCTCATTTAAAGTTGCAAGTTACTATGTAGGAACAAGTTTGTATAGGTATTTCAAAGATGCCCAGAACTGAGCTAAACTTGGTATGTGTCCAACTCCTAGAAATAACTTCATGCCCCATCTCCCTTACTTCCAGCTAGTAAGGATCACATAATTCCTAACAAAGTTTTGACACAGATTCCCAATTCGGGCATTCAGAACCTATAGCACGTTGCTGTAAGCAAGCACATTTTCATTCAATGTTGCAAGTTACTATGTAGGAACAAGTTTGTATAGGTATTTCAAAGATGCCCAGAACTGAGCTAAACTTGGTATGTGTCCAACTCCTAGAAATAACTTCATGCCCCATCTCCCTTCCAGCTAGTAAGGATCACATAATTCCTAACAAAGTTTTGACACAGATTGCCAATTCGGGCATTCAGAACATATAGCACGTTGCTGTAAGCAAGCACATTCTCATTCAAAGATGCAAGTTACTATGTAGGAACAAGTTTGTATAGGTATTTCAAAGATGCCCAGAACTGAGCTAAACTTGGTATGTGTCCAACTCCTAGAAATAACTTCATGCCCCATCTCCCTTACTTCCAGCTAGTAAGGATCACATAATTCCTAACAAAGTTTTGACACAGATTCCCAATTCGGGCATTCAGAACATATAGCACGTTGCTGTAAGCAAGCAGATTCTCATTCAAAGATGCAAGTTACTATGTAGGAACAAGTTTGTATAGGTATTTCAAAGATGCCCAGAACTGAGCTAAACTTGGTATGTGTCCAACTCCTAGAAATAACTTCATGCCCCATCTCCCTTACTTCCAGCTAATAAGGATCACATAATTCCTAACAAAGTTTTGACACAGATTCCCAATTCGGGCATTCAGATCATATAGCACGTTGCTGTAAGCAAGCACATTTTCATTCAAAGTTGCAAGTTACTATGTAGGAACAAGTTTGTATAGGTATTTCAAAGATGCCCAGAACTGAGCTAAACTTGGTATGTGTCCAACTCCTAGAAATAACTTCATGCCCCATCTCCCTTACTTCCAGCTAGTAAGGATAACATAATTCCTAACAAAGTTTTGACACAGATTCCCAATTCGGGCATTCAGAACATAAAGCACGTTGCTGTAAAGAGCACATTCTCATTCAAGGTTGCAAGTTACTATGTAGGAACAAGTTTGTATAGGTATTTCAAAGATGCCCAGAACTGAGCTAAACTTGGTATGTGTCCAACTCCTAGAAATAACTTCATGCCCCATCTCCCTTACTTCCAGCTAGTAAGGATCACATAATTCCTAACAAAGTTTTGACACAGATTCCCAATTCGGGCATTCAGAACATATAGCACGTTGCTGTAAGCAAGCAGATTCTCATTAAAGATGCAAGTTACTATGTAGGAACAAGTTTGTATAGGTATTTCAAAGATGCCCAGAACTGAGCTAAACTTGGTATGTGTCCAACTCCTAGAAATAACTGCATGCCCCATCTCCCTTACTTCCAGCTAGTAAGGATCACATAATTCCTAACAAAGTTTTGACACAGATTGCCAATTCGGGCATTCAGAACATATAGCACGTTGCTGTAAGCAAGCACATTCTCATTCAAAGACGCAAGTTACTATGTAGGAACAAGTTTGTATAGGTATTTCAAAGATGCCCAGAACTGAGCTAAACTTGGTATGTGTCCAACTCCTAGAAATAAATTCATGCCCCATCTCCCTTACTTCCAGCTAGTAAGGATCACATAATTCCTAACAAAGTTTTGACACAGATTCCCAAATCGGGCATTCAGAACATATAGCACGTTGCTGCAAGCAAGCACATTCTCATTCAAAGTTGCAAGTTACTATGTAGGAACAAGTGTGTATAGGTATTTCAAAGATGCCCAGAACTGAGCTAAACTTGGTATGTGTCCAACTCCTAGAAATAACTTCTTGCTCCACCTCCCTTACTTCCAGCTAGTAAGGATCACATAATTCCTAACAAAGTTTTGACACAGATTCCCAAATCGGGCATTCAGAACATATAGCACGTTGCTGCAAGCAAGCACATTCTCATTCAAAGTTGCAAGTTACTATGTAGGAACAAGTTTGTATAGGTATTTCAAAGATGCCCAAAACTGAGCTAAACTTGGTATGTCTCCAACTCCAAGAAATAACTTCATGCCCCGTCTCCCTTACTTCCAGCTAGTAAGGATCACATAATTCCTAACAAAGTTTTGACACAGATTCCCAATTCGGGCATTCAGAACATATAGCACGTTGCTGTAAGCAAGCACATTCTCATTCAAAGATGCAAGTTACTATGTAGGAACAAGTTTGTATAGGTATTTCAAAGATGCCCAGAACTGAGCTAAACTTGATATGTGTCCAACTCTTAGAAATAACTTCATGCCCCATCTCCCTTACTTCCAGCTAGTAAGGATCACATAATTCCTAACAAAGTTTTGACACAGATTCCCAATTCGGGCATTCAGAACATATAGCACGTTGCTGTAAGCAAGCACATTCTCATTCAAAGATGCAAGTTACTATGTAGGAACAAGTTTGTATAGGTATTTCAAAGATGCCCAGAACTGAGCTAAACTTGGTATGTGTCCAACTCCTAGAAATAACTTCATGCCCCACCTCCCTTACTTCCAGCTAGTAAGGATCACATAATTCCTAACAAAGTTTTGACACAGATTCCCAAATCGGGCATTCAGAACATATAGCACGTTGCTGCAAGCAAGCACATTCTCATTCAAAGTTGCAAGTTACTATGTAGGAACAAGTTTGTATAGGTATTTCAAAGATGCCCAGAACTGAGCTAAACTTGGTATGTGTCCAACTCCAAGAAATAACTTCATGCCCCATCTCCCTTACTTCCAGCTAGTAAGGATCACATAATTCCTAACAAAGTTTTGACACAGATTCCCAATTCGGGCATTCAGAACATATAGCACGTTGCTGTAAGCAAGCACATTCTCATTCAAAGTTGCAAGTTACTATGTAGGAACAAGTTTGTATAGGTATTTCAAAGATGCCCAGAACTGAGCTAAACTTGGTATGTGTCCAACTCCTAGAAATAACTTCATGCCCCATCTCCCTTACTTCCAGCTAGTAAGGATCACATAATTCCTAACAAAGTTTTGACACAGATTCCCAATTCGGGCATTCAGAACATATAGCACGTTGCTGTAAGCAAGCACATTTTCATTCAATGTTGCAAGTTACTATGTAGGAACAAGTTTGTATAGGTATTTCAAAGATGCCCAGAGCTGAGCTAAACTTGGTATGTGTCCAACTCCTAGAAATAACTTCATGCCCCATCTCCCTTACTTCCAGCTAGTAAGGATCACATAATTCCTAACAAAGTTTTGACACAGATTGCCAATTCGGGCATTCAGAACATATAGTACGTTGCTGTAAGCAAGCACATTCTCATTCAAAGATGCAAGTTACTATGTGGGAACACGTTTGTATAGGTATTTCAAAGATGCCCAGAACAGAGCTAAACTTGGTATGTGTCCAACTCCTAGAAATAACTTCATGCCCCATCTCCCTTACTTCCAGCTAGTAAGGATCACATAATTCCTAACAAAGTTTTGACACAGATTCCCAAATCGGGCATTCAGAACATATAGCACGTTGCTGCAAGCAAGCACATTCTCATTCAAAGTTGCAAGTTACTATGTAGGAACAAGTTTGTATAGGTATTTCAAAGATGCCCAGAACTGAGCTAAACTTGGTATGTGTCCAACTCCAAGAAATAACTTCATGCCCCATCTCCCTTACTTCCAGCTAGTAAGGATCACATAATTCCTAACAAAGTTTTGACACAGATTCCCAATTCGGGCATTCAGAACATATAGCACGTTGCTGTAAGCAAGCACATTCTCATTCAAAGTTGCAAGTTACTATGTAGGAACAAGTTTGTATAGGTATTTCAAAGATGCCCAGAACTGAGCTAAACTTGGTATGTGTCCAACTCCTAGAAATAACTTCATGCCCCATCTCCCTTACTTCCAGCTAGTAAGGATCACATAATTCCTAACAAAGTTTTGACACAGATTCCCAATTCGGGCATTCAGAACCTATAGCACGTTGCTGTAAGCAAGCACATTTTCATTCAATGTTGCAAGTTACTATGTAGGAACAAGTTTGTATAGGTATTTCAAAGATGCCCAGAACTGAGCTAAACTTGGTATGTGTCCAACTCCTAGAAATAACTTCATGCCCCATCTCCCTTACTTCCAGCTAGTAAGGATCACATAATTCCTAACAAAGTTTTGACACAGATTCCCAATTCGGGCATTCAGAACATATAGCACGTTGCTGTAAGCAAGCAGATTCTCATTCAAAGATGCAAGTTACTATGTAGGAACAAGTTTGTATAGGTATTTCAAAGATGCCCAGAACTGAGCTAAACTTGGTATGTGTCCAACTCCTAGAAATAACTTCATGCCCCATCTCCCTTACTTCCAGCTAGTAAGGATCACATAATTCCTAACAAAGATTTGACACAGATTCCCAATTCGGGCATTCAGAACATATAGCACGTTGCTGTAAAGAGCACATTCTCATTCAAAGTTGCAAGTTACTATGTAGGAACAAGTTTTTATAGGTATTTCAAAGACGCCCAGAACTGAGCTAAACTTGGTATGTGTCCAACTCCTAGAAATAACTTCATGCCCCATCTCCCTTACTTCCAGCTAGTAAGGATCACATAATTCCTAACAAAGTTTTGACACAGATTCCCAATTCGGGCATTCAGAACATATAGCACGTTGCTGTAAGCAAGCACATTCTCATTCAAAGATGCAAGTTACTATGTAGGAACAAGTTTGTATAGGTATTTCAAAGATGCCCAGAACTGAGCTAAACTTGGTATGTGTCCAACTCCTAGAAATAACTTCATGCCCCATCTCCCTTACTTCCAGCTAGTAAGGATCACATAATTCCTAACAAAGTTTTGACACAGATTCCCAATTCGGGCATTCAGAACATATAGCATGTTGCTGTAAGCAAGCACATTCTCATTCAAAGATGCAAGTTACTATGTAGGAACAAGTTTGTATAGGTATTTCAAAGATGCCCAGAACTGAGCTAAACTTGGTATGTGTCCAACTCCTAGAAATAACTTCATGCCCCATCTCCCTTACTTCCAGCTAGTAAGGATCACATAATTCCTAACAAAGTTTTGACACAGATTCCCAATTCGGGCATTCAGAACATATAGCACGTTGCTGTAAGCAAGCACATTTTCATTCAAAGTTGCAAGTTACTATGTAGGAACAAGTTTGTATAGGTATTTCAAAGATGCCCAGAACTGAGCTAAACTTGGTATGTGTCCAACTCCTAGAAATAACTTCGTGCCCCATCTCCCTTACTTCCAGCTAGTAAGGATCACATAATTCCTAACAAAGTTTTGACACAGATTCCCAATTCGGGCATTCAGAACATATAGCACGTTGCTGTAAGCAAGCACATTTTCATTCAAAGTTGCAAGTTACTATGTAGGAACAAGTTTGTATAGGTATTTCAAAGATGCCCAGAACTGAGCTAAACTTGGTATGTGTCCAACTCCTAGAAATAACTTCATGCCCCATCTCCCTTACTTCCAGCTAGTAAGGATCACATAATTCCTAACAAAGTTTTGACACAGATTGCCAATTCGGGCATTCAGAACATATAGCACGTTGCTGTAAGCAAGCAGATTCTCATTCAAAGATGCAAGTTACTATGTAGGAACAAGTTTGTATAGGTATTTCAAAGATGCCCAGAACTGAGCTAAACTTGGTATGTGTCCAACTCCTAGAAATAACTTCATGCCCCATCTCCCTTACTTCCAGCTAGTAAGGATCACATAATTCCTAACAAAGTTTTGACACAGTTTGCCAATTCGGGCATTCAGAACATATAGCACGTTGCTGCAAGCAAGCACATTCTCATTCAAAGTTGCAAGTTACTATGTAGGAACAAATTTGTATAGGTATTTCAAAGATGCCCAGAACTGAGCTAAACTTGGTATGTGTCCAACTCCTAGAAATAACTTCATGCCCCATCTCCCTTACTTCCAGCTAATAAGGATCACATAATTCCTAACAAAGTTTTGACACAGATTCCCAATTCGGGCATTCAGAACATATAGTACGTTGCTGTAAGCAAGCACATTCTCATTCAAAGATGCAAGTTACTATGAAGGAACAAGTTTGTATAGGTATTTCAAAGATGTCCAGAACTGAGCTAAACTTGGTATGTGTCCAACTCCTAGAAATAACTTCATGCCCCATCTCCCTTACTTCCAGCTAGTAAGGATCACATAATTCGTAACAAAGTTTTGACACAGATTGCCAATTCGGGCATTCAGAACATATAGCACGTTGCTGTAAGGAAGCACATTCTCATTCAAAGATGCAAGTTACTATGTAGGAACAAGTTTGTATAGGTATTTCAAAGATGCCCAGAACTGAGCTAAACTTGGTATGTGTCCAACTCCTAGAAATAACTTCATGCCCCATCTCCTTTACTTCCAGCTAGTAAGGATCACATAATTCCTAACAAAGTTTTGACACAGATTCCCAATTCGGGCATTCAGAACATATAGCACGTTGCTGTAAGCAAGCACATTTTCATTCAAAGTTGCAAGTTACTATGTAGGAACAAGTTTGTATAGGTATTTCAAAGATGCCCAGAACTGAGCTAAACTTGGTATGTGTCCAACTCCTAGAAAGAACTTCATGCCCCATCTCCCTTACTTCCAGCTAGTAAGGATCATATAATTCCTAACAAAGTTTTGACACAGATTCCCAATTCGGGCATTCAGAACATAAAGCACGTTGCTGTAAGCAAGCACATTTTCATTCAAAGTTGCAAGTTACTATGTAGGAACAAGTTTGTATAGGTATTTCAAAGATGCCCAGAACTGAGCTAAACTTGGTATGTGTCCAACTCCTAGAAATAACTTCATGCCCCATCTCCCTTACTTCCAGCTAGTAAGGATGACATAATTCCTAAGAAAGATTTGACACAGATTCCCAATTCGGGCATTAAGAACATATAGCACGTTGCTGTAAGCAAGCACATTCTCATTCAAAGATGCAAGTTACTATGTAGGAACAAGTTTGTATAGGTTTTTCAAAGATGCACAGAACTGAGGTAAACTTGGTATGTGTCCAACTCCTAGAAATAACTTCATGCCCCATCTCCCTTACTTCCAGCTAGTAAGGATCACATAATTCCTAACAAAGTTTTGACACAGATTCCCAAATCGGGCATTCAGAACATATAGCACGTTGCTGCAAGCAAGCACATTCTCATTCAAAGTTGCAAGTTACTATGTAGGAACAAGTTTGTATAGGTATTTCAAAGATGCCCAAAACTGAGCTAAACTTGGTATGTCTCCAACTCCAAGAAATAACTTCATGCCCCATCTCCCTTACTTCCAGCTAGTAAGGATCACATAATTCCTAACAAAGTTTTGACACAGATTCCCAATTCGGGCATTCAGAACATATAGCACGTTGCTGTAAGCAAGCACATTCTCATTCAAAGATGCAAGTTACTATGTAGGAACAAGTTTGTATAGGTATTTCAAAGATGCCCGGAACTGAGCTAAACTTGATATGTGTCCAACTCTTAGAAATAACTTCATGCCCCATCTCCCTTACTTCCAGCTAGTAAGGATCACATAATTCCTAACAAAGTTTTTACACAGATTCCCAATTCGGGCATTCAGAACATATAGCACGTTGCTGTAAGCAAGCACATTCTCATTCAAAGATGCAAGTTACTATTAGGAACAAGTTTGTATAGGTATTTCAAAGATGCCCAGAACTGAGCTAAACTTGGTATGTGTCCAACTCCTAGAAATAACTTCATGCCCCATCTCCCTTACTTCCAGCTAGTAAGGATCACATAATTCCTAACAAAGTTTTGACACAAATTGCCAATTCGGGCATTCAGAACATATAGGACTTTGCTGTAAGCAAGCACATTCTCATTCAAAGATGCAAGTTACTATGTAGGAACAAGTTTGTATAGGTATTTCAAAGATGCCCAGAACTGAGCTAAACTTGGTATGTGTCCAACTCCTAGAAATAACTTCATGCCCCATCTCCCTTACTTCCAGCTAGTAAGGATCACATAATTCCTAACAAAGTTTTGACACAGATTCCCAAATCGGGCATTCAGAACATATAGCACGTTGCTGCAAGCAAGCACATTCTCATTCAAAGTTGCAAGTTACTATGTAGGAACAAGTTTGTATAGGTATTTCAAAGATGCCCAGAACTGAGCTAAACTTGGTATGTGTCCAACTCCTAGAAATAACTTCATGCCCCATCTCCCTTACTTCCAGCTAGTAAGGATCACATAATTCCTAACAAAGTTTTGACACAGATTCCCAATTCGGGCATTCAGAACATATAGCACGTTGCTGTAAGCAAGCACATTCTCATTCAAAGATGCATGTTACTATGTGGGAACACGTTTGTATAGGTATTTCAAAGATGCCCAGAACTGAGCTAAACTTGGTATGTGTCCAACTCCTAGAAATAACTTCATGCCCCATCTCCCTTACTTCCAGCTAGTAAGGATCACATAATTCCTAACAAAGTTTTGACACAGATTCCCAAATCGGGCATTCAGAACATATAGCACGTTGCTGCAAGCAAGCACATTCTCATTCAAAGTTGCAAGTTACTATGTAGGAACAAGTTTGTATAGGTATTTCAAAGATGCCCAGAACTGAGCTAAACTTGGTTGTGTCCAACTCCAAGAAATAACTTCATGCCCCATCTCCCTTACTTCCAGCTAGTAAGGATCACATAATTCCTAACAAAGTTTTGACACAGATTCCCAATTCGGGCATTCAGAACATATAGCACGTTGCTGTAAGCAAGCACATTCTCATTCAAAGTTGCAAGTTACTATGTAGGAACAAGTTTGTATAGGTATTTCAAAGATGCCCAGAACTGAGCTAAACTTGGTATGTGTCCAACTCCTAGAAATAACTTCATGCCCCATCTCCCTTACTTCCAGCTAGTAAGGATCACATAATTCCTAACAAAGTTTTGACACAGATTCCCAATTCGGGCATTCAGAACCTATAGCACGTTGCTGTAAGCAAGCACATTTTCATTCAATGTTGCAAGTTACTATGTAGGAACAAGTTTTATAGGTATTTCAAAGATGCCCAGAACTGAGCTAAACTTGGTATGTGTCCAACTCCTAGAAATAACTTCATGCCCCATCTCCCTTACTTCCAGCTAGTAAGGATCACATAATTCCTAACAAAGTTTTGACACAGATTCCCAATTCGGGCATTCAGAACATATAGCACGTTGCTGTAAGCAAGCAGATTCTCATTCAAAGATGCAAGTTACTATGTAGGAACAAGTTTGTATAGGTATTTCAAAGATGCCCAGAACTGAGCTAAACTTGGTATGTGTCCAACTCCTAGAAATAACTTCATGCCCCATCTCCCTTACTTCCAGCTAGTAAGGATGACATAATTCCTAAGAAAGATTTGACACAGATTCCCAATTCGGGCATTAAGAACATATAGCACGTTGCTGTAAGCAAGCACATTCTCATTCAAAGATGCAAGTTACTATGTAGGAACAAGTTTGTATAGGTATTTCAAAGATGCCCAGAACTGAGCTAAACTTGGTATGTGTCCAACTCCTAGAAATAACTTCATGCCCCATCTCCCTTACTTCCAGCTAGTAAGGATGACATAATTCCTAAGAAAGATTTGACACAGATTCCCAATTCGGGCATTAAGAACATATAGCACGTTGCTGTAAGCAAGCACATTCTCATTCAAAGATGCAAGTTACTATGTAGGAACAAGTTTGTATAGGTATTTCAAAGATGCACAGAACTGAGCTAAACTTGGTATGTGTCCAACTCCTAGAAATAACTTCATGCCCCATCTCCCTTACTTCCAGCTAGTAAGGATCACATAATTCCTAACAAAGTTTTGACACAGATTCCCAATTCGGGCATTCAGAACATATAGCACGTTGCTGTAAGCAAGCAGATTCTCATTCAAAGATGCAAGTTACTATGTAGGAACAAGTTTGTATAGGTATTTCAAAGATGCCCAGAACTGAGCTAAACTTGGTATGTGTCCAACTCCTATAAATAACTTCATGCCCCATCTCCCTTACTTCCAGCTAGTAAGGATCACATAATTCCTAACAAAGTTTTGACACAGATTCCCTATTCGGGCATTCAGAACATATAGCACGTTGCTGCAAGCAAGCACATTCTCATTCAAAGTTGCAAGTTACTATGTAGGAACAAGTTTGTATAGGTATTTCAAAGATGCCCAGAACTGAGCTAAACTTGGTATGTGTCCAACTCCTAGAAATAACTTCATGCTCCACCTCCCTTACTTCCAGCTAGTAAGGATCACATAATTCCTAACAAAGTTTTGACACAGATTCCCAAATCGGGCATTCAGAACATATACCACGTTGCTGTAAGCAAGCAGATTCTCATTCAAAGATGCAAGTTACTATGTAGGAACAAGTTTGTATAGGTATTTCAAAGATGCCCAGAACTGAGCTAAACTTGGTATGTGTCCAACTCCTAGAAATAACTTCATGCCCCATCTCCCTTACTTCCAGCTAGTAAGGATCACATAATTCCTAACAAAGTTTTGACACAGATTCCCAATTCGGGCATTCAGAACATATAGCACGTTGCTGTAAGCAAGCACATTCTCATTCAAAGATGCAAGTTACTATGTGGGAACACGTTTGTATAGGTATTTCAAAGATGCCCAGAACTGAGCTAAACTTGGTATGTGTCCAACTCCTAGAAATAACTTCATGCCCCATCTCCCTTACTTCCAGCTAGTAAGGATCACATAATTCCTAACAAAGTTTTGACACAGATTGCCAATTCGGGCATTGAGAACATATAGCACGTTGCTGTAAGCAAGCAGATTCTCATTCAAAGATGCAAGTTACTATGTAGGAACAAGGTTGTATAGGTATTTCAAAGATGCCCAGAACTGAGCTAAACTTGGTATGTGTCCAACTCCTAGAAATAACTTCATGCCCCATCTCCCTTACTTCCAGCTAGTAAGGATCACATAATTCCTAACAAAGTTTTGACACAGATTCCCAATTCGGGCATTCAGAACCTATAGCACGTTGCTGTAAGCAAGCACATTTTCATTCAAAGTTGCAAGTTACTATGTAGGAACAAGTTTGTATAGGTATTTCAAAGATGCCCAGAACTGAGCTAAACTTGGTATGTGTCCAACTCCTAGAAATAACTTCATGCCCCATCTCCCTTACTTCCAGCTAGTAAGGATCACATAATTCCTATCAAAGTTTTGACACAGATTGCCAATTCGGGCATTCAGAACATATAGCACGTTGCTGTAAGGAAGCACATTCTCCTTCAAAGATGCAAGTTACTATGTAGGAACAAGTTTGTATAGGTATTTCAAAGATGCCCAGAACTGAGCTAAACTTGGTATGTGTCCAACTCCTAGAAATAACTTCATGCTCCACCTCCCTTACTTCCAGCTAGTAAGGATCACATAATTCCTAACAAAGTTTTGACACAGATTCCCAAATCGGGCATTCAGAACATATACCACGTTGCTGTAAGCAAGCAGATTCTCATTCAAAGATGCAAGTTACTATGTAGGAACAAGTTTGTATAGGTATTTCAAAGATGCCCAGAACTGAGCTAAACTTGGTATGTGTCCAACTCCTAGAAATAACTTCATGCCCCATCTCCCTTACTTCCAGCTAGTAAGGATCACATAATTCCTAACAAAGTTTTGACACAGATTCCCAATTCGGGCATTCAGAACATATAGCACGTTGCTGTAAGCAAGCACATTCTCATTCAAAGATGCAAGTTACTATGTGGGAACACGTTTGTATAGGTATTTCAAAGATGCCCAGAACTGAGCTAAACTTGGTATGTGTCCAACTCCTAGAAATAACTTCATGCCCCATCTCCCTTACTTCCAGCTAGTAAGGATCACATAATTCCTAACAAAGTTTTGACACAGATTGCCAATTCGGGCATTGAGAACATATAGCACGTTGCTGTAAGCAAGCAGATTCTCATTCAAAGATGCAAGTTACTATGTAGGAACAAGGTTGTATAGGTATTTCAAAGATGCCCAGAACTGAGCTAAACTTGGTATGTGTCCAACTCCTAGAAATAACTTCATGCCCCATCTCCCTTACTTCCAGCTAGTAAGGATCACATAATTCCTAACAAAGTTTTGACACAGATTCCCAATTCGGGCATTCAGAACCTATAGCACGTTGCTGTAAGCAAGCACATTTTCATTCAAAGTTGCAAGTTACTATGTAGGAACAAGTTTGTATAGGTATTTCAAAGATGCCCAGAACTGAGCTAAACTTGGTATGTGTCCAACTCCTAGAAATAACTTCATGCCCCATCTCCCTTACTTCCAGCTAGTAAGGATCACATAATTCCTATCAAAGTTTTGACACAGATTGCCAATTCGGGCATTCAGAACATATAGCACGTTGCTGTAAGCAAGCACATTTTCATTCAAAGTTGCAAGTTACTATGTAGGAACAAGTTTGTATAGGTATTTCAAAGATGCCCAGAACTGAGCTAAACTTGGTATGTGTCCAACTCCTAGAAATAACTTCATGCCCCATCTCCCTTACTTCCAGCTAGTAAGGATCATATAATTCCTAACAAAGTTTTGACACAGATTCCCAATTCGGGCATTCAGAACATAAAGCACGTTGCTGTAAGCAAGCACATTTTCATTCAAAGTTGCAAGTTACTATGTAGGAACAAGTTTGTATAGGTATTTCAAAGATGCCCAGAACTGAGCTAAACTTGGTATGTGTCCAACTCCTAGAAATAACTTCATGCCCCATATGCCTTACTTCCAGCTAGTAAGGATGACATAATTCCTAATAAAGATTTGACACAGATTCCCAATTCGGGCATTCAGAACATATAGCACGTTGCTGTAAGCAAGCAGATTCTCATTCAAAGATGCAAGTTACTATGTAGGAACAAGTTTGTATAGGTATTTCAAAGATGCCCAGAACTGAGCTAAACTTGGTATGTGTCCAACTCCTAGAAATAACTTCATGCCCCATCTCCCTTACTTCCAGCTAGTAAGGATCACATAATTCCTAACAAAGTTTTGACACAGATTGCCAATTCGGGCATTGAGAACATATAGCACGTTGCTGTAAGCAAGCAGATTCTCATTCAAAGATGCAAGTTACTATGTAGGAACAAGGTTGTATAGGTATTTCAAAGATGCCCAGAACTGAGCTAAACTTGGTATGTGTCCAACTCCTAGAAATAACTTCATGCCCCATCTCCCTTACTTCCAGCTAGTAAGGATCACATAATTCCTAACAAAGTTTTGACACAGATTGCCAATTCAGGCATTCAGAACATATAGCACGTTGCTGTAAGCAAGCACATTTTCATTCAAAGTTGCAAGTTACTATGTAGGAACAAGTTTGTATAGGTATTTCAAAGATGCCCAGAACTGAGCTAAACTTGGTATGTGTCCAACTCCTAGAAATAACTTCATGCCCCATCTCCCTTACTTCCAGCTAGTAAGGATCACATAATTCCTAACAAAGTTTTGACACAGATTCCCAATTCGGGCATTCAGAACCTATAGCACGTTGCTGTAAGCAAGCACATTTTCATTCAAAGTTGCAAGTTACTATGTAGGAACAAGTTTGTATAGGTATTTCAAAGATGCCCAGAACTGAGCTAAACTTGGTATGTGTCCAACTCCTAGAAATAACTTCATGCCCCATCTCCCTTACTTCCAGCTAGTAAGGATCACATAATTCCTATCAAAGTTTTGACACAGATTGCCAATTCGGGCATTCAGAACATATAGCACGTTGCTGTAAGGAAGCACATTCTCCTTCAAAGATGCAAGTTACTATGTAGGAACAAGTTTGTATAGGTATTTCAAAGATGTCCAGAACTGAGCTAAACTTGGTATGTGTCCAACTCCTAGAAATAACTTCATGCCCCATCTCCCTTACTTCCAGCTAGTAAGGATCACATAATTCGTAACAAAGTTTTGACACAGATTGCCAATTCGGGCATTCAGAACATATAGCACGTTGCTGTAAGCAAGCACATTCTCATTCAAAGATGCAAGTTACTATGTAGGAACAAGTTTGTATAGGTATTTCAAAGATGCCCAGAACTGAGCTAAACTTGGTATGTGTCCAACTCCTAGAAATAACTTCATGCCCCATCTCCCTTACTTCCAGCTAGTAAGGATCACATAATTCCTAACAAAGTTTTGACACAGATTCCCAATTCGGGCATTCAGAACATATAGCACGTTGCTGTAAGCAAGCACATTTTCATTCAAAGTTGCAAGTTACTATGTAGGAACAAGTTTGTATAGGTATTTCAAAGATGCCCAGAACTGAGCTAAACTTGGTATGTGTCCAACTCCTAGAAATAACTTCATGCCCCATCTCCCTTACTTCCAGCTAGTAAGGATCATATAATTCCTAACAAAGTTTTGACACAGATTCCCAATTCGGGCATTCAGAACATAAAGCACGTTGCTGTAAGCAAGCACATTTTCATTCAAAGTTGCAAGTTACTATGTAGGAACAAGTTTGTATAGGTATTTCAAAGATGCCCAGAACTGAGCTAAACTTGGTATGTGTCCAACTCCTAGAAATAACTTCATGCCCCATATGCCTTACTTCCAGCTAGTAAGGATGACATAATTCCTAATAAAGATTTGACACAGATTCCCAATTCGGGCATTCAGAACATATAGCACGTTGCTGTAAGCAAGCAGATTCTCATTCAAAGATGCAAGTTACTATGTAGGAACAAGTTTGTATAGGTATTTCAAAGATGCCCAGAACTGAGCTAAACTTGGTATGTGTCCAACTCCTAGAAATAACTTCATGCCCCATCTCCCTTACTTCCAGCTAGTAAGGATGACATAATTCCTAACAAAGTTTTGACACAGATTCCCAATTCGGGCATTCAGAACATATAGCACGTTGCTGTAGTCAAGCACATTCTCATTCAAAGTTGCAAGTTTCTATGTAGGAACAAGTTTGTATAGGTATTTCAAAGATGCCCAGAACTGAGCTAAACTTGGTATGTGTCCAACTCCTAGAAATAACTTCATGCCCCATCTCCCTTACTTCCAGCTAGTAAGGATCACATAATTCCTAACAATGTTTTGACACAGATTCCCAATTCGGGCATTCAGAACATATAGCACGTTGCTGTAAGCAAGCACATTCTCATTCAAAGTTGCAAGTTACTATGTAGGAACAAGTTTGTATAGGTATTTCAAAGATGCCCAGAACTGAGCTAAACTTGGTATGTGTCCAACTCCTACAAATAACTTCATGCCCCATCTCCCTTACTTCCAGCTAGTAAGGATCACATAATTCCTAACAAAGTTTTGACACAGATTCCCAATTCGGGCATTCAGAACATATAGCACGTTGCTGTAAGCAAGCACATTCTCATTCAAAGATGCAAGTTACTATGTAGGAACAAGTTTGTATAGGTGTTTCAAAGATGCCCAGAACTGAGCTAAACTTGGTATGTGTCCAACTCCTAGAAATAACTTCATGCCCCATCTCCCTTACTTCCAGCTAGTAAGGATCACATAATTCCTAACAAAGTTTTGACACAGATTCCCAATTCGGGCATTCAGAACATATAGCACGTTGCTGTAAGCAAGCAGATTCTCATTCAAAGATGCAAGTTACTATGTAGGAACAAGTTTGTATAGGTATTTCAAAGATGCCCAGAACTGAGCTAAACTTGGTATGTGTCCAACTCCTAGAAATAACTTCATGCCCCATCTCCCTTACTTCCAGCTAGTAAGGATCACATAATTCCTAACAAAGTTTTGACACAGATTGCCAATTCGGGCATTCAGAACATATAGCACGTTGCTGTAAGCAAGCACATTCTCATTCAAAGATGCAAGTTACTATGTAGGAACAAGTTTGTATAGGTATTTCAAAGATGCCCAGAACTGAGCTAAACTTGGTATGTGTCCAACTCCTAGAAATAACTTCATGCCCCATCTCCCTTACTTCCAGCTAGTAAGGATCACATAATTCCTAACAAAGTTTTGACACAGATTCCCAAATCGGGCATTCAGAACATATAGCACGTTGCTGCAAGCAAGCACATTCTCATTCAAAGTTGCAAGTTACTATGTAGGAACAAGTTTGTATAGGTATTTCAAAGATGCCCAGAACTGAGCTAAACTTGGTATGTGTCCAACTCCTAGAAATAACTTCATGCCCCATCTCCCTTACTTCCAGCTAGTAAGGATCACATAATTCCTAACAAAGTTTTGACACAGATTCCCAATTCGGGCATTCAGAACATATAGCACGTTGCTGTAAGCAAGCAGATTCTCATTCAAAGATGCAAGTTACTAGGTAGGAACAAGTTTGTATAGGTATTTCAAAGATGCCCAGAACTGAGCTAAACTTGGTATGTGTCCAACTCCTAGAAATAACTTCATGCCCCATCTCCCTTACTTCCAGCTAGTAAGGATCACATAATTCCTAACAAAGTTTTGACACAGATTGCCAATTCGGGCATTCAGAACATATAGCACGTTGCTGCAAGCAAGCACATTCTCATTCAAAGATGCAAGTTACTATGTAGGAACAAGTTAGTATAGGTATTTCAAAGATGCCCAGATCTGAGCTAAACTTGGTATGTGTCCAACTCCTAGAAATAACTTCATGCCCCATCTCCCTTACTTCCAGCTAGTAAGGATCACATAATTCCTAACAAAGTTTTGACACAGATTCCCAATTCGGGCATTCAGAACATATAGCACGTTGCTGTAAGCAAGCACATTCTCATTCAAAGTTGCAAGTTACTATGTAGGAACAAGTTTGTATAGGTATTTCAAAGATGCCCAGAACTGAGCTAAACTTGGTATGTGTCCAACTCCTAGAAATAACTTCATGCCCCATCTCCCTTACTTCCAGCTAGTAAGGATCACATAATTCCTAACAAAGTTTTGACACAGATTCCCTATTCGGGCATTCAGAACATATAGCACGTTGCTGTAAGCAAGCACATTCTCATTCAAAGTTGCAAGTTACTAGGTAGGAACAAGTTTGTATAGGTATTTCAAAGATGCCCAGAACTGAGCTAAACTTGGTATGTGTCCAACTCCTAGAAATAACTTCATGCCCCATCTCCCTTACTTCCAGCTAGTAAGGATCACATAATTCCTAACAAAGTTTTGACACAGATTGCCAATTCGGGCATTCAGAACATATAGCACGTTGCTGCAAGCAAGCACATTCTCATTCAAAGATGCAAGTTACTATGTAGGAACAAGATTGTATAGGTATTTCAAAGATGCCCAGAACTGAGCTAAACTTGCTATGTGTCCAACTCCTAGAAATAACTTCATGCCCCATCTCCCTTCCTTACAGCTAGTAAGGATCACATAATTCCTAACAAAGTTTTGACACAGATTCCCTATTCGGGCATTCAGAACATATAGCACGTTGCTGCAAGCAAGCACATTCTCATTCAAAGATGCAAGTTACTATGTAGGAACAAGTTTGTATAGGTATTTCAAAGATGCCCAGAACTGAGCTAAACTTGGTATGTGTCCAACTCCTAGAAATAACTTCATGCCCCATCTCCCTTACTTCCAGCTAGTAAGGATCACATAATTCCTAACAACGTTTTGACACAGATTCCCAATTTGGGCATTCAGAACATATAGCACGTTGCTGTAAGCAGGCACATTCTCATTCAAAGTTGCAAGTTACTATGTAGGAACAAGTTTGTATAGGTATTTCAAAGATGCCCAGAACTGAGCTAAACTTGGTATGTGTCCAACTCCTAGAAATAACTTCATGCCCCATCTCCCTTACTTCCAGCTAGTAAGGATCACATAATTCCTAACAAAGTTTTGACACAGATTGCCAATTCGGGCATTCAGATCATATAGCACGTTGCTGTAAGCAAGCACATTCTCATTCAAAGATGCAAGTTACTATGTAGGAACAAGTTTGTATAGGTATTTCAAAGATGCCCAGAACTGAGCTAAACTTGGTATGTGTCCAACTCCTAGAAATAACTTCATGCCCCATCTCCCTTACTTCCAGCTAGTAAGGATCACATAATTCCTAACAAAGTTTTGACACAGATTGCCAATTCGGGCATTCAGAACATATAGCACGTTGCTGTAAGCAAGCACATCCTCATTCAAAGATGCAAGTTACTATGTAGGAACAAGTTTGTATAGGTATTTCAAAGATGCCCAGAACTGAGCTAAACGTGGTATGTGTCCAACTCCTAGAAATAACTTCATGCCCCATCTCCCTTACTTCCAGCTAGTAAGGATCACATAATTCCTAACAAAGTTTTGACACAGATTCCCAAATCGGGCGTTCAGAACATATAGCACGTTGCTGCAAGCAAGCACATTCTCATTCAAAGTTGCAAGTTACTATGTAGGAACAAGTTTGTATAGGTATTTCAAAGATGCCCAGAACTGAGCTAAACGTGGTATGTGTCCAACTCCAAGAAATAACTTCATGCCCCATCTCCCTTACTTCCAGCTAGTAAGGATCACATCATTCCTAACAAAGTTTTGACACAGATTCCCAATTCGGGCATTCAGAACATATAGCACGTTGCTGTAAGCAAGCACATTTTCATTCAAAGTTGCAAGTTACTATGTAGGAACAAGTTTGTATAGGTATTTCAAAGATGCCCAGAACTGAGCTAAACTTGGTATGTGTCCAACCCCTAGAAATAACTTCATGCCCCATCTCCCTTACTTCCAGCTAATAAGGATCACATAGTTCCTAACAAAGTTTTGACACAGATTCCCAATTCGGTCATTCAGAACATATAGCACGTTGCTGTAAGCAAGCACATTTTCATTCAAAGTTGCAAGTTACTATGTAGGAACAAGTTTGTATAGGTATTTCAAAGATGCCCAGAACTGAGCTAAACTTGGTATGTGTCCAACTCCTAGAAATAACTTCATGCCCCATCTCCCTTACTTCCAGCTAGTAAGGATCACATAATTCCTAACAAAGTTTTGACACAGATTCCCCATTCGGGCATTCAGAACATATAGCACCTTGCTGTAAGCAAGCAGATTCTCATTCAAAGATGCAAGTTACTAGGTAGGAACAAGTTTGTATAGGTATTTCAAAGATGCCCAGAACTGAGCTAAACTTGGTATGTGTCCAAGTCCTAGAAATAACTTCATGCCCCATCTCCCTTACTTCCAGCTAGTAAGGATCACATAATTCCTAACAAAGTTTTGACACAGATTCCCTATTCGGGCATTCAGAACATATAGCACGTTGCTGTAAGCAAGCACATTCTCATGCAAAGATGCAAGTTACTATGTAGGAACAAGTTTGTATAGGTATTTCAAAGATGCCCAGAACTGAGCTAAACTTGGTATGTGTCCAACTCCTAGAAATAACTTCATGCCCCATCTCCCTTACTTCCAGCTAGTAAGGATCACATAATTCCTAACAAAGTTTTCACACAGATTCCCTATTCGGGCATTCAGAACATATAGCACGTTGCTGTAAGCAAGCAGATTCTCATTCAAATTTGCAAGTTACTATGTAGGAACAAGTTTGTATAGGTATTTCAAAGATGCCCAGAACTGAGCTAAACTTGGTATGTCTCCAACTCCAAGAAATAACTTCATGCCCCATCTCCCTTACTTCCAGCTAGTAAGGATGACATAATTCCTAACAAAGTTTTGACACAGATTCCCAAATCGGGCATTCAGAACATATAGGACGTTGCTGCAAGCAAGCACATTCTCATTCAAAGTTGCAAGTTACTATGTAGGAACAAGTTTGTATAGGTATTTCAAAGATGCCCAGAACTGAGCTAAACTTGGCATGTGTCCAACTCCTAGAAATAACTTCATGCCCCATCTCCCTTACTTCCAGCTAGTAAGGATCACATAATTCCTAACAAAGTTTTGACACAGATTCCCAATTCGGGCATTCAGAACATATAGCACGTTGCTGTAAGCAAGCAGATTCTCATTCAAAGATGCAAGTTACTATGTAGGAACAAGTTTGTATAGGTATTTCAAAGATGCCCAGAACTGAGCTAAACTTGGTATGTGTCCAACTCCTAGAAATAACTTCATGCCCCATCTCCCTTACTTCCAGCTAATAAGGATCACATAATTCCTAACAAAGTTTTGACACAGATTCCCAATTCGGGCATTCAGAACATATAGCACGTTGCTGTAAGCAAGCAGATTTTCATTCAAAGTTGCAAGTTACTATGTAGGAACAAGTTTGTATAGGTATTTCAAAGATGCCCAGAACTGAGCTAAAGTTGGTATGTGTCCAACTCCTAGAAATAACTTCATGCCCCATCTCCCTTACTTCCAGCTAGTAAGGATCACATAATTCCTAACAAAGTTTTGACACAGATTCCCAAGTCGGGCATTCAGAACATATAGCACGTTGCTGTAAAGAGCACATTCTCATTCAAAGTTGCAAGTTACTATGTAGGAACAAGTTTGTATAGGTATTTCAAAGATGCCCAGAACTGAGCTAAACTTGGTATGTGTCCAACTCCTAGAAATAACTTCATGCCCCATCTCCCTTACTTCCAGCTAGTAAGGATCACATAATTCCTAACAAAGTTTTGACACAGATTCCCAAGTCGGGCATTCAGAACATATAGCACGTTGCTGTAAGCAAGCACATTCTCATTCAAAGATGCAAGTTACTATGTAGGAACAAGTTTGTATAGGTATTTCAAAGATGCCCAGAACTGAGCTAAACTTGGTATGTGTCCAACTCCTAGAAATAACTTCATGCCCCATCTCCCTTACTTCCAGCTAGTAAGGATCACATAATTCCTAACTAAGTTTTGACACAGATTGCCAATTCGGGCATTCAGAACATATAGCACGTTGATGTAAGCAAGCACATTCTCATTCAAAGATGCAAGTTACTATGTAGGAACAAGTTTGTATAGGTATTTCAAAGATGCCCAGAACTGAGCTAAACTTGGTATGTGTCCAACTCCTAGAAATAACTTCATGCCCCATCTCCCTTACATCCAGCTAGTAAGGATCACATAATTCCTAACAAAGTTTTGACACAGATTCCCTATTCGGGCATTCAGAACATATAGCACGTTGCTGCAAGCAAGCACATTCTCATTCAAAGTTGCAAGTTACTATGTAGGAACAAGTTTGTATAGGTGTTTCAAAGATGCCCAGAACTGAGCTAAACTTGGTATGTGTCCAACTCCTAGAAATAACTTCATGCCCCATCTCCCTTACTTCCAGCTAGTAAGGATCACATAATTCCTAACAAAGTTTTGACACAGATTGCCAATTCGGGCATTCAGAACATATAGCACGTTGCTGTAAGCAAGCACATTCTCATTCAAAGATGCAAGTTACTATGTAGGAACAAGTTTGTATAGGTATTTCAAAGATGCCCAGAACTGAGCTAAACTTGGTATGTGTCCAACTCCTAGAAATAACTTCATGCCCCATCTCCCTTACTTCCAGCTAGTAAGGATCACATAATTCCTAACAAAGTTTTGACACAGATTCCCAATTCGGGCATTCAGAACATATAGCACGTTGCTGTAAGCAAGCACATTCTCATTCAAAGATGCAAGTTACTATGTAGGAACAAGTTTGTATAGGTATTTCAAAGATGCCCAGAACTGAGCTAAACTTGGTATGTGTTCAACTCCTAGAAATATCTTCATGCCCCATCTCCCTTACTTCCAGCTAGTAAGGATCACATAATTCCTAACAAAGTTTTGACACCGATTCCCAAATCGGGCATTCAGAACATATAGCACGTTGCTGTAAGCAAGCACATTCTCATTCAAAGTTGCAAGTTACTATGTAGGAACAAGTTTGTATAGGTATTTCAAAGATGCCCAGAACTGAGCTAAACTTGGTATGTGTCCAACTCCTAGAAATAACTTCATGCCCCATCTCCCTTACTTCCAGCTAGTAAGGATCACATAATTCCTAACAAAGCTTTGACACAGATTCCCAAATCGGGCATTCAGAACATATAGCACGTTGCTGTAAGCAAGCGCATTCTCATTCAAAGTTGCAAGTTACTATGTAGGAACAAGTTTGTATAGGTATTTCAAAGATGCCCAGAACTGAGCTAAACGTGGTATGTGTCCAACTCCAAGAAATAACTTCATGCCCCATCTCCCTTACTTCCAGCTAGTAAGGATGACATAATTCCTAACAAAGTTTTGACACAGATTCCCAATTCGGGCATTCAGAACATATAGCACGTTGCTGTAAGCAAGCACATTTTCATTCAAAGTTGCAAGTTACTATGTAGGAACAAGTTTGTATAGGTATTTCAAAGATGCCCAGAAGTGAGCTAAACTTGGTATCTGTCCAACTCCTAGAAATAACTTCATGCCCCATCTCCCTTACTTCCAGCTAGTAAGGATCACATAATTCCTAACAAAGTTTTGACACAGATTCCCAATTCGGGCATTCAGAACATATAGCACGTTGCTGTAAGCAAGCACATTCTCATTCAAAGTTGCAAGTTACTATGTAGGAACAAGTTTGTATAGGTATTTCAAAGATGCCCAGAACTGAGCTAAACTTGGTATGTGTCCAACTCCTAGAAATAACTTCATGCCCCATCTCCCTTACTTCCAGCTAGTAAAGATCACATAATTCCTAACAAAGTTTTGACACAGATTCCCAATTTGGGCATTCAGAACATATAGCACGTTGCTGTAAGCAGGCACATTCTCATTCAAAGTTGCAAGTTACTATGTAGGAACAAGTTTGTATAGGTATTTCAAAGATGCCCAGAACTGAGCTAAACTTGGTATGTGTCCAACTCCTAGAAATAACTTCATGCCCCATCTCCCTTACTTCCAGCTAGTAAGGATCACATAATTCCTAACAAAGTTTTGACACAGATTGCCAATTCGGGCATTCAGATCATATAGCACGTTGCTGTAAGCAAGCACATTCTCAATCAAAGATGCAAGTTACTATGTAGGAACAAGTTTGTATAGGTATTTCAAAGATGCCCAGAACTGAGCTAAACTTGGTATGTGTCCAACTCCTAGAAATAACTTCATGCCCCATCTCCCTTACTTCCAGCTAGTAAGGATCACATAATTCCTAACAAAGTTTTGACACAGATTGCCAATTCGGGCATTCAGAACATATAGCACGTTGCTGTAAGCAAGCACATCCTCATTCAAAGATGCAAGTTACTATGTAGGAACAAGTTTGTATAGGTATTTCAAAGATGCCCAGAACTGAGCTAAACTTGGTATGTGTCCAACTCCTAGAAATAACTTCATGCTCCATCTCCCTTACTTCCAGCTAGTAAGGATCACATAATTCCTAACAAAGTTTTGACACAGAT
This sequence comes from Diceros bicornis minor, assembly GCF_020826845.1. NCBI lineage: Eukaryota > Metazoa > Chordata > Mammalia > Perissodactyla > Rhinocerotidae > Diceros > Diceros bicornis. The sequence continues at coordinate 855,446 of NC_080763.1, read as the reverse complement.
TCCCAAATCGGGCATTCAGAACATATAGCACGTTGCTGCAAGCAAGCACATTCTCATTCAAAGTTGCAAGTTACTATGTAGGAACAAGTTTGTATAGGTATTTCAAAGATGCCCAGAACTGAGCTAAACGTGGTATGTGTCCAACTCCAAGAAATAACATCATGCCCCATCTCCCTTACTTCCAGCTAGTAAGGATCACATAATTCCTAACAAAGTTTTGACACAGATTCCCAATTCGGGCATTCAGAACATATAGCACGTTGCTGTAAGCAAGCACATTCTCATTCAAAGTTGCAAGTTACTATGTAGGAACAAGTTTGTATAGGTATTTCAAAGATGCCCAGAACTGAGCTAAACTTGGTATGTGTCCAACTCCTAGAAATAACTTCATGCCCCATCTCCCTTACTTCCAGCTAGTAAGGATCACATAATTCCTAACAAAGTTTTGACACAGATTCCCAAGTCGGGCATTCAGAACATATAGCACGTTGCTGTAAGCAAGCACATTGTCATTCAAAGATGCAAGTTACTATGTAGGAACAAGTTTGTATAGGTATTTCAAAGATGCCCAGAACTGAGCTAAACTTGGTATGTGTCCAACTCCTAGAAATAACTTCATGCCCCATCTCCCTTACTTCCAGCTAGTAAGGATCACATAATTCCTAACAAAGTTTTGACACAGATTCCCAATTCGGGCATTCAGAACATATAGCACGTTGCTGTAAGCAAGCAGATTCTCATTCAAAGATGCAAGTTACTATGTAGGAACAAGTTTGTATAGGTATATCAAAGATGCCCAGAACTGAGCTAAACTTGGTATGTGTCCAACTCCTAGAAATAACTTCATGCCCCATCTCCCTTACTTCCAGCTAGTAAGGATCACATAATTCCTAACAAAGTTTTGACACAGATTCCCTATTCGGGCATTCAGAACATATAGCACGTTGCTGCAAGCAAGCACATTCTCATTCAAAGTTGCAAGTTACTATGTAGGAACAAGTTTGTATAGATATTTCAAAGATGCCCAGAACTGAGCTAAACTTGGTATGTGTCCAACTCCTAGAAATAACTTCATGCCCCATCTCCCTTACTTCCAGCTAGTAAGGATCACATAATTCCTAACAAAGTTTTGACACAGATTGCCAATTCGGGCATTCAGAACATATAGCACGTTGCTGTAAGCAAGCACATTCTCATTGAAAGATGCAAGTTACTATGTAGGAACAAGTTTGTATAGGTATTTCAAAGATGCTCAGAACTGAGCTCAACTTGGTATGTGTCCAACTCCTAGAAATAACTTCATGCTCCACCTCCCTTACTTCCAGCTAGTAAGGATCACATAATTCCTAACAAAGTTTTGACACAGATTCCCAAATCGGGCATTCAGAACATATAGCACGTTGCTGCAAGCAAGCACATTCTCATTCAAAGTTGCAAGTTACTATGTAGGAACAAGTTTGTATAGGTATTTCAAAGATGCCCAGAACTGAGCTAAACTTGATATGTCTCCAACTCCAAGAAATAACTTCATGCCCCATCTCCCTTACTTCCAGCTAGTAAGGATCACATAATTCCTAACAAAGTTTTGACACAGATTCCCAATTCGGGCATTCAGAACATATAGCACGTTGATGTAAGCAAGCACATTCTCATTCAAAGTTGCAAGTTACTATGTAGGAACAAGTTTGTATAGGTATTTCAAAGATGCCCAGAACTGAGCTAAACTTGGTATGTGTCCAACTCCTAGAAATAACTTCATGCCCCATCTCCCTTACTTCCAGCTAGTAATGATCACATAATTCCTAACAATGTTTTGACACAGATTCCCAATTCGGGCATTCAGAACATATAGCACGTTGCTGTAAGCAAGCACATTCTCATTCAAAGTTGCAAGTTACTATGTAGGAACAAGTTTGTATAGGTGTTTCAAAGATGCCCAGAACTGAGCTAAACTTGGTATGTGTCCAACTCCTAGAAATAACTTCATGCCCCATCTCCCTTACTTCCAGCTAGTAAGGATCACATAATTCCTAACAAAGTTTTGACACAGATTGCCAATTCGGGCATTCAGAACATATAGCACGTTGCTGTAAGCAAGCACATTCTCATTCAAAGATGCAAGTTACTATGTAGGAACAAGTTTGTATAGGTATTTCAAAGATGCCCAGAACTGAGCTAAACTTGGTATGTGTCCAACTCCTAGAAATAACTTCATGCCCCATCTCCCTTACTTCCAGCTAGTAAAGATCACATAATTCCTAACAAAGTTTTGACACAGATTCCCAATTCGGGCATTCAGAACATATAGCACGTTGCTGTAAGCAAGCACATTCTCATTCAAAGATGCAAGTTACTATGTAGGAACAAGTTTGTATAGGTATTTCAAAGATGCCCAGAACTGAGCTAAACTTGGTATGTGTCCAACTCCTAGAAAGAACTTCATGCCCCATCTCCCTTACTTCCAGCTAGTAAGGATCACATAATTCCTAACAAAGTTTTGACACAGATTCCCAAATCGGGCATTCAGAACATATAGCACGTTGCTGCAAGCAAGCACATTCTCATTCAAAGTTGCAAGTTACTATGTAGGAACAAGTTTGTATAGGTATTTCAAAGATGCCCAGAACTGAGCTAAACTTGGTATGTGTCCAACTCCTAGAAATAACTTCATGCCCCATCTCCCTTACTTCCAGCTAGTAAGGATCACATAATTCCTAACAAAGTTTTGACACAGATTCCCAATTCGGGCATTCAGAACATATAGCACGTTGCTGTAAGCAAGCACATTCTCATTCAAAGTTGCAAGTTACTATGTAGGAACAAGTTTGTATAGGTATTTCAAAGATGCCCAGAACTGAGCTAAACTAGGTATGTGTCCAACTCCTAGAAATAACTTCATGCCCCATCTCCCTTACTTCCAGCTAGTAAGGATCACATAATTCCTAACAAAGTTTTGACACAGATTGCCAATTCGGGCATTCAGAACCTATAGCACGTTGCTGTAAGCAAGCACATTCTCATTCAATGTTGCAAGTTACTATGTAGGAACAAGTTTGTATAGGTATTTCAAAGATGCCCAGAACTGAGCTAAACTTGGTATGTGTCCAACTCCTAGAAATAACTTCATGCCCCATCTCCCTTACTTCCAGCTAGTAAGGATCACATAATTACTAACAAAGTTTTGACACAGATTCCCAATTCGGGCATTCAGAACATATAGCACGTTGCTGTAAGCAAGCAGATTCTCATTCAAAGATGCAAGTTACTATGTAGGAACAAGTTTGTATAGGTATTTCAAAGATGCCCAGAACTGAGCTAAACTTGGTATGTGTCCAACTCCTAGAAATAACTTCATGCCCCATCTCCCTTACTTCCAGCTAGTAAGGATCACATAATTCCTAACAAAGTTTTGACACAGATTGCCAATTCGGGCATTCAGAACATATAGCACGTTGCTGTAAGCAAGCACATTCTCATTCAATGTTGCAAGTTACTATGTAGGAAAAAGTTTGTATAGGTATTTCAAAGATGCCCAGAACTTAGCTAAACTTGGAATGTGTCCAACTCCTAGAAATAACTTCATGCCCCATCTCCCTTACTTCCAGCTAGTAAGGATCACATAATTCCTAACAAAGTTTTGACACAGATTCCCAATTCGATCATTCAGAACATATAGCACGTTGCTGTAAGCAAGCACATTCTCATTCAAAGTTGCAAGTTACTATGTAGGAACAAGTTTGTATAGGTATTTCAAAGATGCCCAGAACTGAGCTAAACTTGGTATGTGTCCAACTCCTAGAAATAACATCATGCCCCATCTCCCTTACTTCCAGCTAGTAAGGATCACATAATTCCTAACAAAGTTTTGACACAGATTCCCAATTCGGGCATTCAGAACATATAGCACGTTGCTGTAAGCAGACACATTCTCATTCAAAGTTGCAAGTTACTATGTAGGAACAAGTTTGTATAGGTATTTCAAAGATGCCCAGAACTCAGCTAAACTTGGTATGTGTCCAACTCCTAGAAATAACTTCATGCCCCATCTCCCTTACTTCCAGCTAGTAAGGATCACATAATTCCTAACAAAGTTTTGACACAGATTCCCAATTCGGGCATTCAGATCATATAGCACATTCCTGTAAGCAAGCACATTCTCATTGAAAGATGCAAGTTACTATGTAGGAACAAGTTTGTATAGGTATTTCAAAGATGCCCAGAACTGAGCTAAACTTGGTATGTGTCCAACTCCTAGAAATAACTTCATGCTCCATCTCCCTTACTTCCAGCTAGTAAAGATCACATAATTCCTAACAAAGTTTTGACACAGATTCCCAATTCGGGCATTCAGAACATATAGCACGTTGCTGTAAGAAAGCAGATTCTCATTCAAAGTTGCAAGTTACTATGTAGGAACAAGTTTGTATAGGTATTTCAAAGATGCCCAGAACTGAGCTAAACTTGGTATGTGTCCAACTCCTAGAAATAACTTCATGCCCCATCTCCCTTACTTCCAGCTAGTAAGGATCACATAATTCCTAACAAAGTTTTGACACAGATTCCCAAATCGGGCATTCAGAACATATAGCACGTTGCTGCAAGCAAGCACATTCTCATTCAAAGTTGCAAGTTACTATGTAGGAACAAGTTTGTATAGGTATTTCAAAGATGCCCAGAACTGAGCTAAACGTGGTATGTGTCCAACTCCAAGAAATAACTTCATGCCCCATCTCCCTTACTTCCAGCTAGTAAGGATCACATAATTCCTAACAGTTTTGACACAGATTCCCAATTCGGGCATTCAGAACATATAGCACGTTGCTGTAAGGAAGCACATTCTCATTCAAAGTTGCAAGTTACTATGTAGGAACAAGTTTGTATAGGTATTTCAAAGATGCCCAGAACTGAGCTAAACTTGGTATGTGTCCAACTCCTAGAAATAACTTCATGCCCCATCTCCCTTACTTCCAGCTAGTAAGGATCACATAATTCCTAACAAAGTTTTGACACAGATTCCCAATTCGGGCATTCAGAACATATAGCACGTTGCTGTAAGCAAGCACATTCTCATTCAAAGTTGCAAGTTACTATGTAGGAACAAGTTTGTATAGGTATTTCAAAGATGCCCAGAACTGAGCTAAACTTGGTATGTGTCCAACTCCTAGAAATAACTTCATGCCCCATCTCCCTTACTTCCAGCTAGTAAGGATCACATAATTCCTAACAAAGTTTTGACACAGATTCCCAATTCGGGCATTCAGAACATATAGCACGTTGCTGTAAGCAAGCACATTCTCATTCAAAGATGCAAGTTACTATGTAGGAACAAGTTTGTATAGGTATTTCAAAGACGCCCAGAACTGAGCTAAACTTGGTATGTGTCCAACTCCTAGAAATAACTTCATGCCCCATCTCCCTTACTTCCAGCTAGTAAGGATCACATAATTCCTAACAAAGTTTTGACACAGATTCCCAATTGGGGCATTCAGAACATATAGCACGTTGCTGTAAGCAAGCACATTCTCATTCAAAGTTGCAAGTTACTATGTAGGAACAAGTTTGTATATGTATTTCAAAGACGCCCAGAACTGAGCTAAACTTTGTATGTGTCCAACTCCAAGAAATAACTTCATGCCCCATCTCCCTTACTTCCAGCTAGTAAGGATCACATAATTCCTAACAAAGTTTTGACACAGATTCCCAATTCGGGCATTCAGAACCTATAGCACGTTGCTGTAAGCAAGCTCATTCTCATTCAAAGTTGCAAGTTACTATGTAGGAACAAGTTTGTATAGGTATTTCAAAGATGCCCAGAACTGAGCTAAACTTGGTATGTGTCCAACTCCTAGAAATAACTTCATGCCCCATCTCCCTTACTTCCAGCTAGTAAGGATCACATAATTCCTAACAAAGTTTTGACACAGATTCCCAATTCGGGCATTCAGAACATATAGCACGTTGCTGTAAGCAAGCAAAATTTCATTCAATGTTGCAAGTTACTATGTAGGAACAAGTTTGTATAGGTATTTCAAAGATGCCCAGAACTGAGCTAAACTTGGTATGTGTCCAACTCCTAGAAATAACTTCATGCCCCATCTCCCTTACTTCCAGCCAGTAAGGATCACATAATTCCTAACAAAGTTTTGACACAGATTCCCAATTCGGGCATTCAGAACATATAGCACGTTGCTGTAAGCAAGCACATTTTCATTCAATGTTGCAAGTTACTATGTAGGAACAAGTTTGTATAGGTATTTCAAAGATGCCCAGAACTGAGCTAAACTTGGTATGTGTCCAACTCCTAGAAATAACTTCATGCCCCATCTCCCTTACTTCCAGCTAGTAAGGATCACATAATTCCTAAAAAAGTTTTGACACAGATTGCCAATTCGGGCATTCAGAACATATAGCACGTTGCTGTAAGCAAGCACATTCTCATTCAAAGATGCAAGTTACTATGTAGGAACATGTTTGTATAGGTATTTCAAAGATGCCCAGAACTGAGCTAAAGTTGGTATGTGTCCAACTCCTAGAAATAACTTCATGCCCCATCTCCCTTACTTCCAGCTAGTAAGGATCACATAATTCCTAACAAAGTTTTGACACAGATTCCCAATACGGGCATTCAGAACATATAGCACGTTGCTGCAAGCAAGCACATTCTCATTCAAAGTTGCAAGTTACTATGTAGGAACAAGTTTGTATAGGTATTTCAAAGATGCCCAGAACTGAGCTAAACTTGGTATGTGTCCAACTCCTAGAAATAACTTCATGCCCCATCTCCCTTACTTCCAGCTAGTAAGGATCACATAATTCCTAACAAAGTTTTGACACAGATTCCCAATTCGGGCATTCAGAACATATAGCACGTTGCTGTAAGCAAGCACATTCTCATTCAAAGTTGCAAGTTACTATGTAGGAACAAGTTTGTATAGGTATTTCAAAGATGCCCAGAACTGAGCTAAACTTGGTATGTGTCCAACTCCTAGAAATAACTTCATGCCCCATCTCCCTTACTTCCAGCTAGTAAGGATCACATAATTCCTAACAAAGTTTTGACACAGATTCCCAATTCGGGCATTCAGAACATATAGCACGTTGCTGTAAGCAAGCACATTCTCATTCAAAGATGCAAGTTACTATGTAGGAACAAGTTTGTATAGGTATTTCAAAGACGCCCAGAACTGAGCTAAACTTGGTATGTGTCCAACTCCTAGAAATAACTTCATGCCCCATCTCCCTTACTTCCAGCTAGTAAGGATCACATAATTCCTAACAAAGTTTTGACACAGATTCCCAATTCGGGCATTCAGAACATATAGCACGTTGCTGTAAGCAAGCACATTCTCATTCAAAGTTGCAAGTTACTATGTAGGAACAAGTTTGTATATGTATTTCAAAGACGCCCAGAACTGAGCTAAACTTTGTATGTGTCCAACTCCAAGAAATAACTTCATGCCCCATCTCCCTTACTTCCAGCAGGTAAGGATCACATAATTCCTAACAAAGTTTTGACACAGATTCCCAATTCGGGCATTCAGAACATATAGCACGTTGCTGTAAGCAAGCACATTTTCATTCAATGTTGCAAGTTACTATGTAGGAACAAGTTTGTATAGGTATTTCAAAGATGCCCAGAACTGAGCTAAACTTGGTATGTGTCCAACTCCTAGAAATAACTTCATGCCCCATCTCCCTTACTTCCAGCTAGTAAGGATCACATAATTCCTAAAAAAGTTTTGACACAGATTGCCAATTCGGGCATTCAGAACATATAGCACGTTGCTGTAAGCAAGCACATTCTCATTCAAAGATGCAAGTTACTATGTAGGAACATGTTTGTATAGGTATTTCAAAGATGCCCAGAACTGAGCTAAACTTGGTATGTGTCCAACTCCTAGAAATAACTTCATGCCCCATCTCCCTTACTTCCAGCTAGTAAGGATCACATAATTCCTAACAAAGTTTTGACACAGATTCCCAATACGGGCATTCAGAACATATAGCACGTTGCTGCAAGCAAGCACATTCTCATTCAAAGTTGCAAGTTACTATGTAGGAACAAGTTTGTATAGGTATTTCAAAGATGCCCAGAACTGAGCTAAACTTGGTATGTGTCCAACTCCTAGAAATAACTTCATGCCCCATCTCCCTTACTTCCAGCTAGTAAGGATCACATAATTCCTAACAAAGTTTTGACACAGATTCCCAATTCGGGCATTCAGAACATATAGCAAGTTGCTGTAAGCAAGCACATTCTCATTTAAAGTTGCAAGTTACTATGTAGGAACAAGTTTGTATAGGTATTTCAAAGATGCCCAGAACTGAGCTAAACTTGGTATGTGTCCAACTCCTAGAAATAACTTCATGCCCCATCTCCCTTACTTCCAGCTAGTAAGGATCACATAATTCCTAACAAAGTTTTGACACAGATTGCCAATTCGGGCATTCAGAACATATAGCACGTTGCTGTAAGCAAGCACATTCTCATTAAAGATGCAAGTTACTATGTAGGAACAAGATTGTATAGGTATTTCAAAGATGCCCAGAACTGAGCTAAACTTGGTATGTGTCCAACTCCTAGAAATAACTTCATGCCCCATCTCCCTTACTTCCAGCTAGTAAGGATCACATAATTCCTAACAAAGTTTTGACACAGATTCCCAATTCGGTCATTCAGAACATATAGCACGTTGCTGTAAGCAAGCACATTTTCATTCAAAGTTGCAAGTTACTATGTAGGAACAAGTTTGTATAGGTATTTCAAAGATGCCCAGAACTGAGCTAAACTTGGTATGTGTCCAACTCCTAGAAATAACTTCATGCCCCATCTCCCTTACTTCCAGCTAGTAAGGATCACATAATTCCTAACAAAGTTTTGACACAGATTGCCAATTCGGGCATTCAGAACATATAGCACGTTGCTGTAAGCAAGCAGATTCTCATTCAAAGATGCAAGTTACTATGTAGGAACAAGTTTGTATAGGTATTTCAAAGATGCCCAGAACTGAGCTAAACTTGGTATGTGTCCAACTCCTAGAAATAACTTCATGCCCCATCTCCCTTACTTCCAGCTAGTAAGGATCACATAATTCCTAACAAAGTTTTGACACAGATTCCCAATTCGGGCATTCAGAACATATAGCACGTTGCTGTAAGCAAGCACATTCTCATTCAAAGATGCAAATTACTATGTAGGAACAAGTTTGTATAGGTATTTCAAAGATGCCCAGAACTGAGCTAAACTTGGTATGTGTCCAACTCCTAGAAATAACTTCATGCTCCATCTCCCTTACTTCCAGCTTGTAAGGATCACATAATTCCTAACAAAGTTTTGACACAGATTCCCAAATCGGGCATTCAGAACATATAGCACGTTGCTGCAAGCAAGCACATTCTCATTCAAAGTTGCAAGTTACTATGTAGGAACAAGTTTGTATAGGTATTTCAAAGATGCCCAGAACTGAGCTAAACTTGGTATGTCTCCAACTCCAAGAAATAACTTCATGCCCCATCTCCCTTACTTCCAGCTAATAAGGATCACATAATTCCTAACAAAGTTTTGACACAGATTCCCAATTCGGGCATTCAGAACATATAGCACGTTGCTGTAAGCAAGCACATTTTCATTCAAAGTTGCAAGTTACTATGTAGGAACAAGTTTGTATAGGTATTTCAAAGATGCCCAGAACTGAGCTAAACTTGGTTTGTGTCCAACTCCTAGAAATAACTTCATGCCCCATCTACCTTACTTCCAGCTAGTAAGGATCACATAATTCCTAACAAAGTTTTGACACAGATTCCCAATTCGGGCATTCAGAATATATAGCACGTTGCGGTATGCAAGCAGATTCTCATTCAAAGATGCAAGTTACTATGTAGGAACAAGTTTGTATAGGTATTTCAAAGATGCCCAGAACTGAGCTAAACTTGGTATGTGTCCAACTCCTAGAAATAACTTCATGCCCCATCTCCCTTACTTCCAGCTAGTAAGGATCACATAATTCCTAACAAAGTTTTGACACAGATTGCCAATTCGGGCATTCAGATCATATAGCACGTTGCTGTAAGCAAGCACATTCTCATTCAAAGATGCAAGTTACTATGTAGGAACAAGTTTGTATAGGTATTTCAAAGATGCCCAGAACTGAGCTAAACTTGGTATGTGTCCAACTCCTAGAAATAACTTCATGCCCCATCTCCCTTACTTCCAGCTAGTAAGGATCACATAATTCCTAACAAAGTTTTGACACAGATTCCCAATTCGGGCATTCAGAACCTATAGCACGTTGCTGTAAGCAAGCACATTTTCATTCAAAGTTGCAAGTTACTATGTAGGAACAAGTTTGTATAGGTATTTCAAAGATGCCCAGAACTGAGCTAAACTTGGTATGTGTCCAACTCCTAGAAATAACTTCATGCCCCATCTCCCTTACTTCCAGCTAGTAAGGATCACATAATTCCTAACAAAGTTTTGACACAGATTCCCAATTCGGGCATTCAGAACATATAGCACGTTGCTGTAAGCAAGCAGATTCTCATTCAAATATGCAAGTTACTATGTAGGAACAAGTTTGTATAGGTATTTCAAAGATGCCCAGAACTGAGCTAAACTTGGTATGTGTCCAACTCCTAGAAATAACTTCATGCCCCATCTCCCTTACTTCCAGCCAGTAAGGATCACATAATTCCTAACAAAGTTTTGACACAGATTCCCAATTCGGGCATTCAGAACATATAGCACGTTGCTGTAAGCAAGCACATTTTCATTCAATGTTGCAAGTTACTATGTAGGAACAAGTTTGTATAGGTATTTCAAAGATGCCCAGAACTGAGCTAAACTTGGTATGTGTCCAACTCCTAGAAATAACTTCATGCCCCATCTCCCTTACTTCCAGCCAGTAAGGATCACATAATTCCTAAAAAAGTTTTGACACAGATTGCCAATTCGGGCATTCAGAACATATAGCACGTTGCTGTAAGCAAGCACATTCTCATTCAAAGATGCAAGTTACTATGTAGGAACATGTTTGTATAGGTATTTCAAAGATGCCCAGAACTGAGCTAAACTTGGTATGTGTCCAACTCCTAGAAATAACTTCATGCCCCATCTCCCTTACTTCCAGCTAGTAAGGATCACATAATTCCTAACAAAGTTTTGACACAGATTCCCAATACGGGCATTCAGAACATATAGCACGTTGCTGCAAGCAAGCACATTCTCATTCAAAGTTGCAAGTTACTATGTAGGAACAAGTTTGTATAGGTATTTCAAAGATGCCCAGAACTGAGCTAAACTTGGTATGTGTCCAACTCCTAGAAATAACTTCATGCCCCATCTCCCTTACTTCCAGCTAGTAAGGATCACATAATTCCTAACAAAGTTTTGACACAGATTCCCAATTCGGGCATTCAGAACATATAGCAAGTTGCTGTAAGCAAGCACATTCTCATTTAAAGTTGCAAGTTACTATGTAGGAACAAGTTTGTATAGGTATTTCAAAGATGCCCAGAACTGAGCTAAACTTGGTATGTGTCCAACTCCTAGAAATAACTTCATGCCCCATCTCCCTTACTTCCAGCTAGTAAGGATCACATAATTCCTAACAAAGTTTTGACACAGATTGCCAATTCGGGCATTCAGAACATATAGCACGTTGCTGTAAGCAAGCACATTCTCATTAAAGATGCAAGTTACTATGTAGGAACAAGATTGTATAGGTATTTCAAAGATGCCCAGAACTGAGCTAAACTTGGTATGTGTCCAACTCCTAGAAATAACTTCATGCCCCATCTCCCTTACTTCCAGCTAGTAAGGATCACATAATTCCTAACAAAGTTTTGACACAGATTCCCAATTCGGTCATTCAGAACATATAGCACGTTGCTGTAAGCAAGCACATTTTCATTCAAAGTTGCAAGTTACTATGTAGGAACAAGTTTGTATAGGTATTTCAAAGATGCCCAGAACTGAGCTAAACTTGGTATGTGTCCAACTCCTAGAAATAACTTCATGCCCCATCTCCCTTACTTCCAGCTAGTAAGGATCACATAATTCCTAACAAAGTTTTGACACAGATTGCCAATTCGGGCATTCAGAACATATAGCACGTTGCTGTAAGCAAGCAGATTCTCATTCAAAGATGCAAGTTACTATGTAGGAACAAGTTTGTATAGGTATTTCAAAGATGCCCAGAACTGAGCTAAACTTGGTATGTGTCCAACTCCTAGAAATAACTTCATGCCCCATCTCCCTTACTTCCAGCTAGTAAGGATCACATAATTCCTAACAAAGTTTTGACACAGATTCCCAATTCGGGCATTCAGAACATATAGCACGTTGCTGTAAGCAAGCACATTCTCATTCAAAGATGCAAATTACTATGTAGGAACAAGTTTGTATAGGTATTTCAAAGATGCCCAGAACTGAGCTAAACTTGGTATGTGTCCAACTCCTAGAAATAACTTCATGCTCCATCTCCCTTACTTCCAGCTTGTAAGGATCACATAATTCCTAACAAAGTTTTGACACAGATTCCCAAATCGGGCATTCAGAACATATAGCACGTTGCTGCAAGCAAGCACATTCTCATTCAAAGTTGCAAGTTACTATGTAGGAACAAGTTTGTATAGGTATTTCAAAGATGCCCAGAACTGAGCTAAACTTGGTATGTCTCCAACTCCAAGAAATAACTTCATGCCCCATCTCCATTACTTCCAGCTAATAAGGATCACATAATTCCTAACAAAGTTTTGACACAGATTCCCAATTCGGGCATTCAGAACATATAGCACGTTGCTGTAAGCAAGCACATTTTCATTCAAAGTTGCAAGTTACTATGTAGGAACAAGTTTGTATAGGTATTTCAAAGATGCCCAGAACTGAGCTAAACTTGGTTTGTGTCCAACTCCTAGAAATAACTTCATGCCCCATCTACCTTACTTCCAGCTAGTAAGGATCACATAATTCCTAACAAAGTTTTGACACAGATTCCCAATTCGGGCATTCAGAATATATAGCACGTTGCGGTATGCAAGCAGATTCTCATTCAAAGATGCAAGTTACTATGTAGGAACAAGTTTGTATAGGTATTTCAAAGATGCCCAGAACTGAGCTAAACTTGGTATGTGTCCAACTCCTAGAAATAACTTCATGCCCCATCTCCCTTACTTCCAGCTAGTAAGGATCACATAATTCCTAACAAAGTTTTGACACAGATTGCCAATTCGGGCATTCAGATCATATAGCACGTTGCTGTAAGCAAGCACATTCTCATTCAAAGATGCAAGTTACTATGTAGGAACAAGTTTGTATAGGTATTTCAAAGATGCCCAGAACTGAGCTAAACTTGGTATGTGTCCAACTCCTAGAAATAACTTCATGCCCCATCTCCCTTACTTCCAGCTAGTAAGGATCACATAATTCCTAACAAAGTTTTGACACAGATTCCCAATTCGGGCATTCAGAACCTATAGCACGTTGCTGTAAGCAAGCACATTTTCATTCAAAGTTGCAAGTTACTATGTAGGAACAAGTTTGTATAGGTATTTCAAAGATGCCCAGAACTGAGCTAAACTTGGTATGTGTCCAACTCCTAGAAATAACTTCATGCCCCATCTCCCTTACTTCCAGCTAGTAAGGATCACATAATTCCTAACAAAGTTTTGACACAGATTCCCAATTCGGGCATTCAGAACATATAGCACGTTGCTGTAAGCAAGCAGATTCTCATTCAAATATGCAAGTTACTATGTAGGAACAAGTTTGTATAGGTATTTCAAAGATGCCCAGAACTGAGCTAAACTTGGTATGTGTCCAACTCCTAGAAATAACTTCATGCCCCATCTCCCTTACTTCCAGCTAGTAAGGATCACATAATTCCTAACAAAGTTTTGACACAGATTCCCAATTCGGGCATTCAGAACATATAGCAAGTTGCTGTAAGCAAGCACATTCTCATTCAAAGTTGCAAGTTACTATGTAGGAACAAGTTTGTATAGGTATTTCAAAGATGCCCAGAACTGAGCTAAACTTGGTATGTGTCCAACTCCTAGAAATAACTTCATGCCCCATCTCCCTTACTTCCAGCTAGTAAGGATCACATAATTCCTAACAAAGTTTTGACACAGATTCCCAATTCGGGCATTCAGAACATATAGCACGTTGCTGTAAGCAAGCACAATTTCATTCAATGTTGCAAGTTACTATGTAGGAACAAGTTTGTATAGGTATTTCAAAGATGCCCAGAACTGAGCTAAACTTGGTATGTGTCCAACTCCTAGAAATAACTTCATGCCCCATCTCCCTTACTTCCAGCCAGTAAGGATCACATAATTCCTAACAAAGTTTTGACACAGATTCCCAATTCGGGCATTCAGAACATATAGCACGTTGCTGTAAGCAAGCACATTTTCATTCAATGTTGCAAGTTACTATGTAGGAACAAGTTTGTATAGGTATTTCAAAGATGCCCAGAACTGAGCTAAACTTGGTATGTGTCCAACTCCTAGAAATAACTTCATGCCCCATCTCCCTTACTTCCAGCTAGTAAGGATCACATTATTCCTAAAAAAGTTTTGACACAGATTGCCAATTCGGGCATTCAGAACATATAGCACGTTGCTGTAAGCAAGCACATTCTCATTCAAAGATGCAAGTTACTATGTAGGAACATGTTTGTATAGGTATTTCAAAGATGCCCAGAACTGAGCTAAACTTGGTATGTGTCCAACTCCTAGAAATAACTTCATGCCCCATCTCCCTTACTTCCAGCTAGTAAGGATCACATAATTCCTAACAAAGTTTTGACACAGATTCCCAATACGGGCATTCAGAACATATAGCACGTTGCTGCAAGCAAGCACATTCTCATTCAAAGTTGCAAGTTACTATGTAGGAACAAGTTTGTATAGGTATTTCAAAGATGCCCAGAACTGAGCTAAACTTGGTATGTGTCCAACTCCTAGAAATAACTTCATGCCCCATCTCCCTTACTTCCAGCTAGTAAGGATCACATAATTCCTAACAAAGTTTTGACACAGATTCCCAATTCGGGCATTCAGAACATATAGCAAGTTGCTGTAAGCAAGCACATTCTCATTTAAAGTTGCAAGTTACTATGTAGGAACAAGTTTGTATAGGTATTTCAAAGATGCCCAGAACTGAGCTAAACTTGGTATGTGTCCAACTCCTAGAAATAACTTCATGCCCCATCTCCCTTACTTCCAGCTAGTAAGGATCACATAATTCCTAACAAAGTTTTCACACAGATTCCCAATTCGGGCATTCAGAACATATAGCAAGTTGCTGTAAGCAAGCACATTCTCATTCAAAGTTGCAAGTTACTATGTAGGAACAAGTTTGTATAGGTATTTCAAAGATGCCCAGAACTGAGCTAAACTTGGTATGTGTCCAACTCCTAGAAATAACTTCATGCCCCATCTCCCTTACTTCCAGCTAGTAAGGATCACATAATTCCTAACAAAGTTTTGACACAGATTCCCAATTCGGGCATTCAGAACATATAGCACGTTGCTGTAAGCAAGCACATTCTCATTAAAGATGCAAGTTACTATGTAGGAACAAGATTGTATAGGTATTTCAAAGATGCCCAGAACTGAGCTAAACTTGGTATGTGTCCAACTCCTAGAAATAACTTCATGCCCCATCTCCCTTACTTCCAGCTAGTAAGGATCACATAATTCCTAACAAAGTTTTGACACAGATTCCCAATTCGGTCATTCAGAACATATAGCACGTTGCTGTAAGCAAGCACATTCTCATTCAAAGTTGCAAGTTACTATGTAGGAACAAGTTTGTATAGGTATTTCAAAGATGCCCAGAACTGAGCTAAACTTGGTATGTGTCCAACTCCTAGAAATAACTTCATGCCCCATCTCCCTTACTTCCAGCTAGTAAGGATCACATAATTCCTAACAAAGTTTTGACACAGATTGCCAATTCGGGCATTCAGAACATATAGCACGTTGCTGTAAGCAAGCAGATTCTCATTCAAAGATGCAAGTTACTATGTAGGAACAAGTTTGTATAGGTATTTCAAAGATGCCCAGAACTGAGCTAAACTTGGTATGTGTCCAACTCCTAGAAATAACTTCATGCCCCATCTCCCTTACTTCCAGCTAGTAAGGATCACATAATTCCTAACAAAGTTTTGACACAGATTCCCAATTCGGGCATTCAGAACATATAGCACGTTGCTGTAAGCAAGCACATTCTCATTCAAAGATGCAAATTACTATGTAGGAACAAGTTTGTATAGGTATTTCAAAGATGCCCAGAACTGAGCTAAACTTGGTATGTGTCCAACTCCTAGAAATAACTTCATGCTCCATCTCCCTTACTTCCAGCTTGTAAGGATCACATAATTCCTAACAAAGTTTTGACACAGATTCCCAAATCGGGCATTCAGAACATATAGCACGTTGCTGCAAGCAAGCACATTCTCATTCAAAGTTGCAAGTTACTATGTAGGAACAAGTTTGTATAGGTATTTCAAAGATGCCCAGAACTGAGCTAAACTTGGTATGTCTCCAACTCCAAGAAATAACTTCATGCCCCATCTCCCTTACTTCCAGCTAATAAGGATCACATAATTCCTAACAAAGTTTTGACACAGATTCCCAATTCGGGCATTCAGAACATATAGCACGTTGCTGTAAGCAAGCACATTTTCATTCAAAGTTGCAAGTTACTATGTAGGAACAAGTTTGTATAGGTATTTCAAAGATGCCCAGAACTGAGCTAAACTTGGTTTGTGTCCAACTCCTAGAAATAACTTCATGCCCCATCTACCTTACTTCCAGCTAGTAAGGATCACATAATTCCTAACAAAGTTTTGACACAGATTCCCAATTCGGGCATTCAGAATATATAGCACGTTGCGGTATGCAAGCAGATTCTCATTCAAAGATGCAAGTTACTATGTAGGAACAAGTTTGTATAGGTATTTCAAAGATGCCCAGAACTGAGCTAAACTTGGTATGTGTCCAACTCCTAGAAATAACTTCATGCCCCATCTCCCTTACTTCCAGCTAGTAAGGATCACATAATTCCTAACAAAGTTTTGACACAGATTGCCAATTCGGGCATTCAGATCATATAGCACGTTGCTGTAAGCAAGCACATTCTCATTCAAAGATGCAAGTTACTATGTAGGAACAAGTTTGTATAGGTATTTCAAAGATGCCCAGAACTGAGCTAAACTTGGTATGTGTCCAACTCCTAGAAATAACTTCATGCCCCATCTCCCTTACTTCCAGCTAGTAAGGATCACATAATTCCTAACAAAGTTTTGACACAGATTCCCAATTCGGGCATTCAGAACCTATAGCACGTTGCTGTAAGCAAGCACATTTTCATTCAAAGTTGCAAGTTACTATGTAGGAACAAGTTTGTATAGGTATTTCAAAGATGCCCAGAACTGAGCTAAACTTGGTATGTGTCCAACTCCTAGAAATAACTTCATGCCCCATCTCCCTTACTTCCAGCTAGTAAGGATCACATAATTCCTAACAAAGTTTTGACACAGATTCCCAATTCGGGCATTCAGAACATATAGCACGTTGCTGTAAGCAAGCAGATTCTCATTCAAATATGCAAGTTACTATGTAGGAACAAGTTTGTATAGGTATTTCAAAGATGCCCAGAACTGAGCTAAACTTGGTATGTGTCCAACTCCTAGAAATAACTTCATGCCCCATCTCCCTTACTTCCAGCTAGTAAGGATCACATAATTCCTAACAAAGTTTTGACACAGATTCCCAATTCGGGCATTCAGAACATATAGCAAGTTGCTGTAAGCAAGCAGATTCTCATTCAAAGTTGCAAGTTACTATGTAGGAACAAGTTTGTATAGGTATTTCAAAGATGCCCAGAACTGAGCTAAACTTGGTATGTGTCCAACTCCTAGAAATAACTTCATGCCCCATCTCCCTTACTTCCAGCTAGTAAGGATCACATAATTCCTAACAAAGTTTTGACACAGATTCCCAATTCGGGCATTCAGAACATATAGCACTTTGCTGCAAGCAAGCACATTCTCATTAAAGATGCAAGTTACTATGTAGGAACAAGTTTGTATAGGTATTTCAAAGATGCCCAGAACTGAGCTAAACTTGGTATGTGTCCAACTCCTAGAAATAACTTCATGCCCCATCTCCCTTACTTCCAGCTAGTAAGGATCACATAATTCCTAACAAAGTTTTGACACAGATTCCCAATTCGGGCATTCAGAACATATAGCACGTTGCTGTAAGCAAGCACATTCTCATTCAAAGATGCAAGTTACTATGTAGGAACAAGTTTGTATAGGTATTTCAAAGATGCCCAGAACTGAGCTAAACTTGGTATGTGTCCAACTCCTAGAAATAACTTCATGCCCCATCTCCCTTACTTCGAGCTAGTAAGGATCACATAATTCCTAACAATGTTTTGACACAGATTCCCAATTCGGGCATTCAGAACATATAGCACGTTGCTGTAAGCAAGCACATTCTCATTCAAAGTTGCAAGTTACTATGTAGGAACAAGTTTGTATAGGTATTTCAAAGATGCCCAGAACTGAGCTAAACTTGGTATGTGTCCAACTCCTAGAAATAACTTCATGCCCCATCTCCCTTACTTCCAGCTAGTAAGGATCACATAATTCCTAACAAAGTTTTGACACAGATTCCCAATTCGGGCATTCAGAACATGCAGCACGTTGCTGTAAGCAAGCACATTCTCATTCAAAGTTGCAAGTTACTATGTAGGAACAAGTTTGTATAGGTATTTCAAAGATGCCCAGAACTGAGCTAAACGTGGTATGTGTCCAACTCCTAGAAATAACTTCATGCCCCATCTCCCTTACTTCCAGCTAGTAAGGATCACATAATTCCTAACAAAGTTTTGACACAGATTCCCAATTCGGTCATTCAGAACATATAGCACGTTGCTGTAAGCAAGCACATTTTGATTCAAAGTTGCAAGTTACTATGTAGGAACAAGTTTGTATAGGTATTTCAAAGATGCCCAGAACTGAGCTAAACTTGGTATGTGTCCAACTCCTAGAAATAACTTCATGCCCCATCTCCCTAACTTCCAGCTAGTAAGGATCACATAATTCCTAACAAAGTTTTGACACAGATTGCCAATTCGGGCATTCAGAACATATAGCACGTTGCTGTAAGCAAGCAGATTCTCATTCAAAGATGCAAGTTACTATGTAGGAACAAGTTTGTATAGGTATTTCAAAGATGCCCAGAACTGAGCTAAACTTGGTATGTGTCCAACTCCTAGAAATAACTTCATGCCCCATCTCCCTTACTTCCAGCTAGTAAGGATCACATAATTCCTAACAAAGTTTTGACACAGATTGCCAATTCGGGCATTCAGAACATATAGCACGTTGCTGTAAGCAAGCACATTTTCATTCAAAGTTGCAAGTTACTATGTAGGAACAAGTTTGTATAGGTATTTCAAAGATGCCCAGAACTGAGCTAAACTTGGTTTGTGTCCAACTCCTAGAAATAACTTCATGCCCCATCTACCTTACTTCCAGCTAGTAAGGATCACATAATTCCTAACAAAGTTTTGACACAGATTCCCAATTCGGGCATTCAGAATATATAGCACGTTGCTGTAAGCAAGCACATTCTCATTAAAGATGCAAGTTACTATGTAGGAACAAGTTTGTATAGGTATTTCAAAGATGCCCAGAACTGAGCTAAACTTGGTGTGTGTCCAACACCTAGAAATAACTTCATGCCCCATCTCCCTTACTTCCAGCTAGTAAGGATCACATAATTCCTAACAAAGTTTTGACACAGATTGCCAATTCGGGCATTCAGATCATATAGCACGTTGCTGTAAGCAAGCACATTCTCATTCAAAGATGCAAGTTACTATGTAGGAACAAGTTTGTATAGGTATTTCAAAGATGCCCAGAACTGAGCTAAACTTGGTATGTGTCCAACTCCTAGAAATAACTTCATGCCCCATCTCCCTTACTTCCAGCTAGTAAGGATCACATAATTCCTAACAAAGTTTTGACACAGATTCCCAATTCGGGCATTCAGAACCTATAGCACGTTGCTGTAAGCAAGCACATTTTCATTCAAAGTTGCAAGTTACTATGTAGGAACAAGTTTGTATAGGTATTTCAAAGATGCCCAGAACTGAGCTAAACTTGTTATGTGTCCAACTCCTAGAAATAACTTCATGCCCCATCTCCCTTACTTCCAGCTAGTAAGGATCACATAATTCCTAACAAAGTTTTGACACAGATTCCCAATTCGGGCATTCAGAACATATAGCACGTTGCTGTAAGCAAGCAGATTCTCATTCAAAGATGCAAGTTACTATGTAGGAACAAGTTTGTATAGGTATTTCAAAGATGCCCAGAACTGAGCTAAACTTGGTATGTGTCCAACTCCTAGAAATAACTTCATGCCCCATCTCCCTTACTTCCAGCTAGTAAGGATCACATAATTCCTAACAAAGTTTTGACACAGATTCCCAATTCGGGCATTCAGAACCTATAGCAAGTTGCTGTAAGCAAGCACATTCTCATTCAAAGTTGCAAGTTACTATGTAGGAACAAGTTTGTATAGGTATTTCAAAGATGCCCAGTACTGAGCTAAACTTGGTATGTGTCCAACTCTTAGAAATAACTTCATGCCCCATCTCCCTTACTTCCAGCTAGTAAGGATCACATAATTCCTAACAAAGTTTTGACACAGATTCCCAATTCGGGCATTCAGAACATATAGCACGTTGCTGTAAGCAAGCACATTCTCATTAAAGATGCAAGTTACTATGTAGGAACAAGTTTGTATAGGTATTTCAAAGATGCCCAGAACTGAGCTAAACTTGGTATGTGTCCAACTCCTAGAAATAACTTCATGCCCCATCTCCCTTACTTCCAGCTAGTAAGGATCACATAATTCCTAACAAAGTTTTGACACAGATTCCCAATTCGGGCATTCAGAACATATAGCACGTTGCTGTAAGCAAGCACATTTTCATTCAAAGTTGCAAGTTACTATGTAGGAACAAGTTTGTATAGGTATTTCAAAGATGCCCAGAACTGAGCTAAACTTGGTATGTGTCCAACTCCTAGAAATAACTTCATGCCCCATCTCCCTTACTTCCAGCTAGTAAGGATCACATAATTCCTAACAAAGTTTTGACACAGATTCCCAATTCGGGCATTCAGAACATATAGCACGTTGCTGTAAGCAAGCACATTTTCATTCAAAGTTGCAAGTTACTATGTAGGAACAAGTTTGTATAGGTATTTCAAAGATGCCCAGAACTGAGCTAAACTTGGTATGTGTCCAACTCCTAGAAATAACTTCATGCCCCATCTCCCTTACTTCCAGCTAGTAAGGATCACATAATTCCTAACAAAGTTTTGACACAGATTGCCAATTCGGGCATTCAGAACATATAGGACGTTGCTGTAAGCAAGCACATTCTCATTCAAAGATGCAAGTTACTATGTAGGAACAAGTTTGTATAGGTATTTCAAAGATGCCCAGAACTGAGCTAAACTTGGTATGTGTCCAACTCCTAGAAATAACTTCATGCCCCATCTCCCTTACTTCCAGCTAGTAAGGATCACATAATTCCTAACAAAGTTTTGACACAGATTCCCAATTCGGGCATTCAGAACATATAGCACGTTGCTGTAAGCAAGCACATTCTCATTCAAAGATGCAAATTACTATGTAGGAACAAGTTTGTATAGGTATTTCAAAGATGCCCAGAACTGAGCTAAACTTGGTATGTGTCCAACTCCTAGAAATAACTTCATGCTCCATCTCCCTTACTTCCAGCTTGTAAGGATCACATAATTCCTAACAAAGTTTTGACACAGATTCCCAAATCGGGCATTCAGAACATATAGCACGTTGCTGCAAGCAAGCACATTCTCATTCAAAGTTGCAAGTTACTATGTAGGAACAAGTTTGTATAGGTATTTCAAAGATGCCCAGAACTGAGCTAAACTTGGTATGTCTCCAACTCCAAGAAATAACTTCATGCCCCATCTCCCTTACTTCCAGCTAATAAGGATCACATAATTCCTAACAAAGTTTTGACACAGATTCCCAATTCGGGCATTCAGAACCTATAGCACGTTGCTGTAAGCAAGCACATTTTCATTCAAAGTTGCAAGTTACTATGTAGGAACAAGTTTGTATAGGTATTTCAAAGATGCCCAGAACTGAGCTAAACTTGGTTTGTGTCCAACTCCTAGAAATAACTTCATGCCCCATCTACCTTACTTCCAGCTAGTAAGGATCACATAATTCCTAACAAAGTTTTGACACAGATTCCCAATTCGGGCATTCAGAATATATAGCACGTTGCTGTAAGCAAGCAGATTCTCATTCAATGAGGCAAGTTACTATGTAGGAACAAGTTTGTTTAGGTATTTCAAAGATGCCCAGAACTGAGCTAAACTTGGTATGTGTCCAACTCCTAGAAATAACTTCATGCCCCATCTCCCTTACTTCCAGCTAGTAAGGATCACATAATTCCTAACAAAGTTTTGACACAGATTCCCAATTCGGGCATTCAGAACATATAGCACGTTGCTGTAAGCAAGCACATTCTCATTAAAGATGCAAGTTACTATGTAGGAACAAGTTTGTATAGGTATTTCAAAGATGCCCAGAACTGAGCTAAACTTGGTATGTGTCCAACTCCTAGAAATAACTTCATGCCCCATCTCCCTTACTTCCAGCTAGTAAGGATCACATAATTCCTAACAAAGTTTTGACACAGATTCCCAATTCGGGCATTCAGAACATATAGCACGTTGCTGTAAGCAAGCACATTCTCATTCAAAGATGCAAGTTACTATGTAGGAACAAGTTTGTATAGGTATTTCAAAGATGCCCAGAACTGAGCTAAACTTGGTATGTGTCCAACTCCTAGAAATAACTTCATGCCCCATCTCCCTTACTTCGAGCTAGTAAGGATCACATAATTCCTAACAAAGTTTTGACACAGATTCCCAAGTCGGGCATTCAGAACATATAGCACGTTGCTGTAAGCAAGCACATTCTCATTAAAAGTTGCAAGTTACTATGTAGGAACAAGTTTGTATAGGTATTTCAAAGATGCCCAGAACTGAGCTAAACTTGGTATGTGTCCAACTCCTAGAAATAACTTCATGCCCCATCTCCCTTACTTCCAGCTCGTAAGGATCACATAATTCCTAACAAAGTTTTGACACAGATTCCCAATTCGGGCATTCAGAACATATAGCACGTTGCTGTAAGCAAGCACATTTTCATTCAAAGTTGCAAGTTACTATGTAGGAACAAGTTTGTATAGGTATTTCAAAGATGCCCAGAACTGAGCTAAACTTGGTATGTGTCCAACTCCTAGAAATAACTTCATGCCCCATCTCCCTTACTTCCAGCTAGTAAGGATCACATAATTCCTAACAAAGTTTTGACACAGATTCCCAATTCGGGCATTCAGAACATATAGCACGTTGCTGTAAGCAAGCACATTTTCATTCAAAGTTGCAAGTTACTATGTAGGAACAAGTTTGTATAGGTATTTCAAAGATGCCCAGAACTGAGCTAAACTTGGTATGTGTCCAACTCCTAGAAATAACTTCATGCCCCATCTCCCTTACTTCCAGCTAGTAAGGATCACATAATTCCTAACAAAGTTTTGACACAGATTGCCAATTCGGGCATTCAGAACATATAGCACGTTGCTGTAAGCAAGCAGATTCTCATTCAAAGATGCAAGTTACTATGTAGGAACAAGTTTGTATAGGTATTTCAAAGATGCCCAGAACTGAGCTAAACTTGGTATGTGTCCAACTCCTAGAAATAACTTCATGCCCCATCTCCCTTACTTCCAGCTAGTAAGGATCACATAATTCCTAACAAAGTTTTGACACAGATTGCCAATTCGGGCATTCAGAACATATAGCACGTTGCTGTAAGCAAGCACATTCTCATTCAAAGATGCAAATCACTATGTAGGAACAAGTTTGTATAGGTATTTCAAAGATGCCCAGAACTGAGCTAAACTTGGTATGTGTCCAACTCCTAGAAATAACTTCATGCTCCATCTCCCTTACTTCCAGCATGTAAGGATCACATAATTCCTAACAAAGTTTTGACACAGATTCCCAAATCGGGCATTCAGAACATATAGCACGTTGCTGCAAGCAAGCACATTCTCATTCAAAGTTGCAAGTTACTATGTAGGAACAAGTTTGTATAGGTATTTCAAAGATGCCCAGAACTGAGCTAAACTTGGTATGTCTCCAACTCCAAGAAATAACTTCATGCCCCATCTCCCTTACTTCCAGCTAATAAGGATCACATAATTCCTAACAAAGTTTTGACACAGATTCCCAATTCGGGCATTCAGAACATATAGCACGTTGCTGTAAGCAAGCACATTTTCATTCAAAGTTGCAAGTTACTATGTAGGAACAAGTTTGTATAGGTATTTCAAAGATGCCCAGAACTGAGCTAAACTTGGTTTGTGTCCAACTCCTAGAAATAACTTCATGCCCCATCTACCTTACTTCCAGCTAGTAAGGATCACATAATTCCTAACAAAGTTTTGACACAGATTCCCAATTCGGGCATTCAGAATATATAGCACGTTGCTGTATGCAAGCAGATTCTCATTCAAAGATGCAAGTTACTATGTAGGAACAAGTTTGTATAGGTATTTCAAAGATGCCCAGAACTGAGCTAAACTTGGTATGTGTCCAACTCCTAGAAATAACTTCATGCCCCATCTCCCTTACTTCCAGCTAGTAAGGATCACATAATTCCTAACAAAGTTTTGACACAGATTGCCAATTCGGGCATTCAGATCATATAGCACGTTGCTGTAAGCAAGCACATTCTCATTCAAATATGCAAGTTACTATGTAGGAACAAGTTTGTATAGGTATTTCAAAGATGCCCAGAACTGAGCTAACCTTGGTATGTGTCCAACTCCTAGAAATAACTTCATGCTCCACTTCCCTTACTTCCAGCTAGTAAGGATCACATAATTCCTAACAAAGTTTTGACACAGATTCCCAAATCGGGCATTCAGAACATATAGCACGTTGCTGCAAGCAAGCACATTCTCATTCAAATTTGCAAGTTACTATGTAGGAACAAGTTTGTATAGGTATTTCAAAGATGCCCAGAACTGAGCTAAACTTGGTATGTGTCCAACTCCTAGAAATAACTTCATGCTCCACCTCCCTTACTTCCAGCTAGTAAGGATCACATAATTCCTAACAAAGTTTTGACACAGATTCCCAAATCGGGCATTCAGAACATATAGCACGTTGCTGCAAGCAAGCACATTCTCATTCAAAGTTGCAAGTTACTATGTAGGAACAAGTTTGTATAGGTATTTCAAAGATGCCCAGAACTGAGCTAAACTTGGTATGTGTCCAACTCCTAGAAATAACTTCATGCCCCATCTCCCTTACTTCCAGCTAGTAAGGATCACATAATTCCTAACAAAGTTTTGACACAGATTGCCAATTCGGGCATTCAGAACATATAGCACGTTGCTGTAAGCAAGCACATTCTCATTCAAAGATGCAAATTACTATGTAGGAACAAGTTTGTATAGGTATTTCAAAGATGCCCAGAACTGAGCTAAACTTGGTATGTGTCCAACTCCTAGAAATAACTTGATGCTCCATCTCCCTTACTTCCAGCATGTAAGGATCACATAATTCCTAACAAAGTTTTGACACAGATTCCCAAATCGGGCATTCAGAACATATAGCAAGTTGCTGTAAGCAAGCACATTCTCATTCAAAGTTGCAAGTTACTATGTAGGAACAAGTTTGTATAGGTATTTCAAAGATGCCCAGAACTGAGCTAAACTTGGTATGTCTCCAACTCCAAGAAATAACTTCATGCCCCATCTCCCTTACTTCCAGCTAATAAGGATCACATAATTCCTAACAAAGTTTTGACACAGATTCCCAAATCGGGCATTCAGAACATATAGCACGTTGCTGTAAGCAAGCACATTTTCATTCAAAGTTGCAAGTTACTATGTAGGAACAAGTTTGTATAGGTATTTCAAAGATGCCCAGAACTGAGCTAAACTTGGTTTGTGTCCAACTCCTAGAAATAACTTCATGCCCCATCTCCCTTACTTCCAGCTAGTAAGGATCACATAATTCCTAACAAAGTTTTGACACAGATTCCCAATTCGGGCATTCAGAATATATAGCACGTTGCTGTATGCAAGCAGATTCTCATTCAAAGATGCAAGTTACTATGTAGGAACAAGTTTGTATAGGTATTTCAAAGATGCCCAGAACTGAGCTAAACTTGGTATGTGTCCAACTCCTAGAAATAACTTCATGCCCCATCTCCCTTACTTCCAGCTAGTAAGGATCACATAATTCCTAACAAAGTTTTGACACAGATTGCCTATTCGGGCATTCAGAACATATAGCACGTTGCTGTAAGCAAGCAGATTCTCATTCAAAGATGCAAGTTACTATGTAGGAACAAGTTTGTATAGGTATTTCAAAGATGCCCAGAACTGAGCTAAACTTGGTATGTGTCCAACTCCTAGAAATAACTTCATGCCCCATCTCCCTTACTTCCAGCTAGTAAGGATCACATAATTCCTAACAAAGTTTTGACACAGATTGCCAATTCGGGCATTCAGAACATATAGCACGTTGCTGTAAGCAAGCACATTCTCATTCAAAGATGCAAATTACTATGTAGGAACAAGTTTGTATAGGTATTTCAAAGATGCCCAGAACTGAGCTAAACTTGGTATGTGTCCAACTCCTAGAAATAACTTCATGCTCCATCTCCCTTACTTCCAGCATGTAAGCATCACATAATTCCTAACAAAGTTTTGACACAGATTCCCAAATCGGGCATTCAGAACATATAGCACGTTGCTGCAAGCAAGCACATTCTCATTCAAAGTTGCAAGTTACTATGTAGGAACAAGTTTGTATAGGTATTTCAAAGATGCCCAGAACTGAGCTAAACTTGGTATGTCTCCAACTCCAAGAAATAACTTCATGCCCCATCTCCCTTACTTCCAGCTAATAAGGATCACATAATTCCTAACAAAGTTTTGACACAGATTCCCAAATCGGGCATTCAGAACATATAGCAAGTTGCTGTAAGCAAGCACATTCTCATTCAAAGTTGCAAGTTACTATGTAGGAACAAGTTTGTATAGGTATTTCAAAGATGCCCAGAACTGAGCTAAACTTGGTATGTGTCCAACTCCTAGAAATAACTTCATGCCCCATCTCCCTTACTTCCAGCTAGTAAGGATCACATAATTCCTAACAAAGTTTTGACACAGATTCCCAATTCGGGCATTCAGAACATATAGCACGTTGCTGTAAGCAAGCACATTCTCATTAAAGATGCAAGTTACTATGTAGGAACAAGTTTGTATAGGTATTTCAAAGATGCCCAGAACTGAGCTAAACTTGGTATGTGTCCAACTCCTAGAAATAACTTCATGCCCCATCTCCCTTACTTCCAGCTAGTAAGGATCACATAATTCCTAACAAAGTTTTGACACAGATTCCCAATTCGGGCATTCAGAACATATAGCACGTTGCTGTAAGCAAGCACATTCTCATTCAAAGATGCAAGTTACTATGTAGGAACAAGTTTGTATAGGTATTTCAAAGATGCCCAGAACTGAGCTAAACTTGGTATGTGTCCAACTCCTAGAAATAACTTCATGCTCCATCTCCCTTACTTCGAGCTAGTAAGGATCACATAATTCCTAACAATGTTTTGACACAGATTCCCAATTCGGGCATTCAGAACATATAGCACGTTGCTGTAAGCAAGCACATTCTCATTCAAAGTTGCAAGTTACTATGTAGGAACAAGTTTGTATAGGTATTTTAAAGATGCCCAGAACTGAGCTAAACTTGGTATGTGTCCAACTCCTAGAAATGACTTCATGCCCCATCTCCCTTACTTCCAGCTAGTAAGGATCACATAATTCCTAACAAAGTTTTGACACAGATTCCCAATTCGGGCATTCAGAACATATAGCACGTTGCTGTAAGCAAGCACATTTTCATTCAAAGTTGCAAGTTACTATGTAGGAACAAGTTTGTATAGGTATTTCAAAGATGCCCAGAACTGAGCTAAACTTGGTATGTGTCCAACTCCTAGAAATAACTTCATGCCCCATCTCCCTTACTTCCAGCTAGTAAGGATCACATAATTCCTAACAAAGTTTTGACACAGATTCCCAAGTCGGGCATTCAGAACATATAGCACGTTGCTGTAAGCAAGCACATTGTCATTCAAAGTTGCAAGTTACTGTGTAGGAACAAGTTTGTATAGGTATTTCAAAGATGCCCAGAACTGAGCTAAACTTGGTATGTGTCCAACTCCTAGAAATAACTTCATGCCCCATCTCCCTTACTTCCAGCTAGTAAGGATCACATAATTCCTAACAAACTTTTTAACACAGATTGCCAATTCGGGCATTCAGAACATATAGCACGTTGCTGTAAGCAAGCAGATTCTAATTCAAAGATGCAAGTTACTATGTAGGAACAAGTTTGTATAGGTATTTCAAAGATGCCCAGAACTGAGCTAAACTTGGTATGTGTCCAACTCCTAGAAATAACTTCATGCCCCATCTCCCTTACTTCCAGCTAGTAAGGATCACATAATTCCTAACAAAGTTTTGACACAGATTGCCAATTCGGGCATTCAGAACATATAGCACGTTGCTGTAAGCAAGCACATTCTCATTCAAAGATGCAAATTACTATGTAGGAACAAGTTTGTATAGGTATTTCAAAGATGCCCAGAACTGAGCTAAACTTGGTATGTGTCCAACTCCTAGAAATAACTTCATGCTCCATCTCCCTTACTTCCAGCATGTAAGGATCACATAATTCCTAACAAAGTTTTGACACAGATTCCCAAATCGGGCATTCAGAACATATAGCAAGTTGCTGTAAGCAAGCACATTCTCATTCAAAGTTGCAAGTTACTATGTAGGAACAAGTTTGTATAGGTATTTCAAAGATGCCCAGAACTGAGCTAAACTTGGTATGTCTCCAACTCCAAGAAATAACTTCATGCCCCATCTCCCTTACTTCCAGCTAATAAGGATCACATAATTCCTAACAAAGTTTTGACACAGATTCCCAAATCGGGCATTCAGAACATATAGCACGTTGCTGTAAGCAAGCACATTTTCATTCAAAGTTGCAAGTTACTATGTAGGAACAAGTTTGTATAGG
This sequence comes from Diceros bicornis minor, assembly GCF_020826845.1. NCBI lineage: Eukaryota > Metazoa > Chordata > Mammalia > Perissodactyla > Rhinocerotidae > Diceros > Diceros bicornis. Next base: position 826,173 of record NC_080763.1, on the reverse strand, counting down.
TATTTCAAAGATGCCCAGAACTGAGCTAAACTTGGTTTGTGTCCAACTCCTAGAAATAACTTCATGCTTCATCTACCTTACTTCCAGCTAGTAAGGATCACATAATTCCTAACAAAGTTTTGACACAGATTCCCAATTCGGGCATTCAGAATATATAGCACGTTGCTGTATGCAAGCAGATTCTCATTCAAAGATGCAAGTTACTATGTAGGAACAAGTTTGTATAGGTATTTCAAAGATGCCCAGAACTGAGCTAAACTTGGTATGTGTCCAACTCCTAGAAATATCTTCATGCCCCATCTCCCTTACTTCCAGCTAGTAAGGATCACATAATTCCTAACAAAGTTTTGACACAGATTGCCAATTCGGGCATTCAGATCATATAGCACGTTGCTGTAAGCAAGCACATTCTCATTCAAAGTTGCAAGTTACTATGTAGGAACAAGTTTGTATAGGTATTTCAAAGATGCCCAGAACTGAGCTAACCTTGGTATGTGTCCAACTCCTAGAAATAACTTCATGCTCCACTTCCCTTACTTCCAGCTAGTAAGGATCACATAATTCCTAACAAAGTTTTGACACAGATTCCCAAATCGGGCATTCAGAACATATAGCACGTTGCTGCAAGCAAGCACATTCTCATTCAAAGTTGCAAGTTACTATGTAGGAACAAGTTTGTATAGGTATTTCAAAGATGCCCAGAACTGAGCTAAACTTGATATGTGTCCAACTCCTAGAAATAACTTCATGCTCCACCTCCCTTACTTCCAGCTAGTAAGGATCACATAATTCCTAACAAAGTTTTGACACAGATTCCCAAATCGGGCATTCAGAACATATAGCACGTTGCTGCAAGCAAGCACATTCTCATTCAAAGTTGCAAGTTACTATGTAGGAACAAGTTTGTATAGGTATTTCAAAGATGCCCAGAACTGAGCTAAACTTGGTATGTCTCCAACTCCAAGAAATAACTTCATGCCCCATCTCCCTTACTTCCAGCTAGTAAGGATCACATAATTCCTAACAAAGTTTTGACACAGATTCCCAATTCGGGCATTCAGAACATATAGCACGTTGCTGTAAGCAAGCACATTCTCATTCAAAGTTGCAAGTTACTATGTAGGAACAAGTTTGTATAGGTATTTCAAAGATGCCCAGAACTGAGCTAAACTTGGTATGTGTCCAACTCCTAGAAATAACTTCATGCCCCATCTCCCTTACTTCCAGCTAGTAAGGATCACATAATTCCTAACAAAGTTTTGACACAGATTGCCAATTCGGGCATTCAGAACATATAGCACGTTGCTGTAAGCAAGCAGATTCTCATTCAAAGATGCAAGTTACTATGTAGGAACAAGTTTGTATAGGTATTTCAAAGATGCCCAGAACTGAGCTAAACTTGGTATGTGTCCAACTCCTAGAAATAACTTCATGCCCCATCTCCCTTACTTCCAGCTAGTAAGGATCACATAATTCCTAACAAAGTTTTGACACAGATTGCCAATTCGGGCATTCAGAACATATAGCACGTTGCTGTAAGCAAGCACATTCTCATTCAAAGATGCAAATTACTATGTAGGAACAAGTTTGTATAGGTATTTCAAAGATGCCCAGAACTGAGCTAAACTTGGTATGTGTCCAACTCCTAGAAATAACTTCATGCTCCATCTCCCTTACTTCCAGCATGTAAGGATCACATAATTCCTAACAAAGTTTTGACACAGATTCCCAAATCGGGCATTCAGAACATATAGCACGTTGCTGCAAGCAAGCACATTCTCATTCAAAGTTGCAAGTTACTATGTAGGAACAAGTTTGTATAGGTATTTCAAAGATGCCCAGAACTGAGCTAAACTTGGTATGTCTCCAACTCCAAGAAATAACTTCATGCCCCATCTCCCTTACTTCCAGCTAATAAGGATCACATAATTTCTAACAAAGTTTTGACACAGATTCCCAAATCGGGCATTCAGAACATATAGCACGTTGCTGTAAGCAAGCACATTTTCATTCAAAGTTGCAAGTTACTATGTAGGAACAAGTTTGTATAGGTATTTCAAAGATGCCCAGAACTGAGCTAAACTTGGTTTGTGTCCAACTCCTAGAAATAACTTCATGCCCCATCTACCTTACTTCCAGCTAGTAAGGATCACATAATTCCTAACAAAGTTTTGACACAGATTCCCAATTCGGGCATTCAGAATATATAGCACGTTGCTGTATGCAAGCAGATTCTCATTCAAAGATGCAAGTTACTATGTAGGAACAAGTTTGTATAGGTATTTCAAAGATGCCCAGAACTGAGCTAAACTTGGTATGTGTCCAACTCCTAGAAATAACTTCATGCCCCATCTCCCTTACTTCGAGCTAGTAAGGATCACATAATTCCTAACAATGTTTTGACACAGATTCCCAATTCGGGCATTCAGAACATATAGCACGTTGCTGTAAGCAAGCACATTCTCATTCAAAGTTGCAAGTTACTATGTAGGAACAAGTTTGTATAGGTATTTTAAAGATGCCCAGAACTGAGCTAAACTTGGTATGTGTCCAACTCCTAGAAATGACTTCATGCCCCATCTCCCTTACTTCCAGCTAGTAAGGATCACATAATTCCTAACAAAGTTTTGACACAGATTCCCAATTCGGGCATTCAGAACATATAGCACGTTGCTGTAAGCAAGCACATTTTCATTCAAAGTTGCAAGTTACTATGTAGGAACAAGTTTGTATAGGTATTTCAAAGATGCCCAGAACTGAGCTAAACTTGGTATGTGTCCAACTCCTAGAAATAACTTCATGCCCCATCTCCCTTACTTCCAGCTAGTAAAGATCACATAATTCCTAACAAAGTTTTGACACAGATTCCCAAGTCGGGCATTCAGAACATATAGCACGTTGCTGTAAGCAAGCACATTTTCATTCAAAGTTGCAAGTTACTATGTAGGAACAAGTTTGTATAGGTATTTCAAAGATGCCCAGAACTGAGCTAAACTTGGTATGTGTCCAACTCCTAGAAATAACTTCATGCCCCATCTCCCTTACTTCCAGCTAGTAAGGATCACATAATTCCTAACAAAGTTTTGACACAGATTGCCAATTCGGGCATTCAGAACATATAGCACGTTGCTGTAAGCAAGCAGATTCTCATTCAAAGATGCAAGTTACTATGTAGGAACAAGTTTGTATAGGTATTTCAAAGATGCCCAGAACTGAGCTAAACTTGGTATGTGTCCAACTCCTAGAAATAACTTCATGCTCCATCTCCCTTACTTCCAGCATGTAAGCATCACATAATTCCTAACAAAGTTTTGACACAGATTCCCAAATCGGGCATTCAGAACATATAGCACGTTGCTGCAAGCAAGCACATTCTCATTCAAAGTTGCAAGTTACTATGTAGGAACAAGTTTGTTTAGGTATTTCAAAGATGCCCAGAACTGAGCTAAACTTGGTATGTCTCCAACTCCAAGAAATAACTTCATGCCCCATCTCCCTTACTTCCAGCTAATAAGGATCACATAATTCCTAACAAAATTTTGACACAGATTCCCAAATCGGGCATTCAGAACATATAGCAAGTTGCTGTAAGCAAGCACATTCTCATTCAAAGTTGCAAGTTACTATGTAGGAACAAGTTTTTAGGTATTTCAAAGATGCCCAGAACTGAGCTAAACTTGGTATGTGTCCAACTCCTAGAAATAACTTCTTGCCCCATCTCCCTTACTTCCAGCTAGTAAGGATCACATAATTCCTAACAAAGTTTTGACACAGATTCCCAATTCGGGCATTCAGAACATATAGCACGTTGCTGTAAGCAAGCACATTCTCTTTAAAGATGCAAGTTACTATGTAGGAACAAGTTTGTATAGGTATTTCAAAGATGCCCAGAACTGAGCTAAACTTGGTATGTGTCCAACTCCTAGAAATAACTTCATGTCCCATCTCCCTTACTTCCAGCTAGTAAGGATCACATAATTCCTAACAAAGTTTTGACACAGATTCCCAATTCGGGCATTCAGAACATATAGCACGTTGCTGTAAGCAAGCAGATTCTCATTCAAAGATGCAAGTTACTATGTAGGAACAAGTTTGTATAGGTATTTCAAAGATGCCCAGAACTGAGCTAAACTTGGTATGTGTCCAACTCCTAGAAATAACTTCATGCCCCATCTCCCTTACTTCCAGCTAGTAAGGATCACATAATTCCTAACAAAGTTTTGACACAGATTGCCAATTCGGGCATTCAGAACATATAGCACGTTGCTGTAAGCAAGCACATTCTCATTCAAAGATGCAAATTACTATGTAGGAACAAGTTTGTATAGGTATTTCAAAGATGCCCAGAACTGAGCTAAACTTGGTATGTGTCCAACTCCTAGAAATAACTTCATGCTCCATCTCCCTTACTTCCAGCATGTAAGGATCACATAATTCCTAACAAAGTTTTGACACAGATTCCCAAATCGGGCATTCAGAACATATAGCACGTTGCTGCAAGCAAGCACATTCTCATTCAAAGTTGCAAGTTACTATGTAGGAACAAGTTTGTATAGGTATTTCAAAGATGCCCAGAACTGAGCTAAACTTGGTATGTCTCCAACTCCAAGAAATAACTTCATGCCCCATCTCCCTTACTTCCAGCTAATAAGGATCACATAATTCCTAACAAAGTTTTGACACAGATTCCCAAATCGGGCATTCAGAACATATAGCACGTTGCTGTAAGCAAGCACATTTTCATTCAAAGTTGCAAGTTAATATGTAGGAACAAGTTTGTATAGGTATTTCAAAGATGCCCAGAACTTAGCTAAACTTGGTTTGTGTCCAACTCCTAGAAATAACTTCATGCCCCATCTACCTTACTTCCAGCTAGTAAGGATCACATAATTCCTAACAAAGTTTTGACACAGATTCCCAATTCGGGCATTCAGAATATATAGCACGTTGCTGTATGCAAGCAGATTCTCATTCAAAGATGCAAGTTACTATGTAGGAACAAGTTTGTATAGGTATTTCAAAGATGCCCAGAACTGAGCTAACCTTGGTATGTGTCCAACTCCTAGAAATAACTTCATGCTCCACTTCCCTTACTTCCAGCTAGTAAGGATCACATAATTCCTAACAAAGTTTTGACACAGATTCCCAAATCGGGCATTCAGAACATATAGCACGTTGCTGCAAGCAAGCACATTCTCATTCAAAGTTGCAAGTTACTATGTAGGAACAAGTTTGTATAGGTATTTCAAAGATGCCCAGAACTGAGCTAAACTTGATATGTGTCCAACTCCTAGAAATAACTTCATGCTCCACCTCCCTTACTTCCAGCTAGTAAGGATCACATAATTCCTAACAAAGTTTTGACACAGATTCCCAAATCGGGCATTCAGAACATATAGCACGTTGCTGCAAGCAAGCACATTCTCATTCAAAGTTGCAAGTTACTATGTAGGAACAAGTTTGTATAGGTATTTCAAAGATGCCCAGAACTGAGCTAAACTTGGTATGTCTCCAACTCCAAGAAATAACTTCATGCCCCATCTCCCTTACTTCCAGCTAGTAAGGATCACATAATTCCTAACAAAGTTTTGACACAGATTCCCAATTCGGGCATTCAGAACATATAGCACGTTGCTGTAAGCAAGCACATTCTCATTCAAAGTTGCAAGTTACTATGTAGGAACAAGTTTGTATAGGTATTTCAAAGATGCCCAGAACTGAGCTAAACTTGGTATGTGTCCAACTCCTAGAAATAACTTCATGCCCCATCTCCCTTACTTCCAGCTAGTAAGGATCACATAATTCCTAACAAAGTTTTGACACAGATTGCCAATTCGGGCATTCAGAACATATAGCACGTTGCTGTAAGCAAGCAGATTCTCATTCAAAGATGCAAGTTACTATGTAGGAACAAGTTTGTATAGGTATTTCAAAGATGCCCAGAACTGAGCTAAACTTGGTATGTCTCCAACTCCAAGAAATAACTTCATGCCCCATCTCCCTTACTTCCAGCTAATAAGGATCACATAATTTCTAACAAAGTTTTGACACAGATTCCCATATCGGGCATTCAGAACATATAGCACGTTGCTGTAAGCAAGCACATTTTCATTCAAAGTTGCAAGTTACTATGTAGGAACAAGTTTGTATAGGTATTTCAAAGATGCCCAGAACTGAGCTAAACTTGGTTTGTGTCCAACTCCTAGAAATAACTTCATGCCCCATCTACCTTACTTCCAGCTTGTAAGGATCACATAATTCCTAACAAAGTTTTGACACAGATTCCCAATTCGGGCATTCAGAATATATAGCACGTTGCTGTATGCAAGCAGATTCTCATTCAAAGATGCAAGTTACTATGTAGGAACAAGTTTGTATAGGTATTTCAAAGATGCCCAGAACTGAGCTAAACTTGGTATGTGTCCAACTCCTAGAAATAACTTCATGCCCCATCTCCCTTACTTCCAGCTAGTAAGGATCACATAATTCCTAACAAAGTTTTGACACAGATTGCCAATTCGGGCATTCAGATCATATAGCACGTTGCTGTAAGCAAGCACATTCTCATTCAAATATGCAAGTTACTATGTAGGAACAAGTTTGTATAGGTATTTCAAAGATGCCCAGAACTGAGCTAACCTTGGTATGTGTCCAACTCCTAGAAATAACTTCATGCTCCACTTCACTTACTTCCAGCTAGTAAGGATCACATAATTCCTAAAAAATTTTGACACAGATTCCCAAATCGGGCATTCAGAACATATAGCACGTTGCTGCAAGCAAGCACATTCTCATTCAAAGTTGCAAGTTACTATGTAGGAACAAGTTTGTATAGGTATTTCAAAGATGCCCAGAACTGAGCTAAACTTGATATGTGTCCAACTCCAAGAAATAACTTCATGCTCCACCTCCCTTACTTCCAGCTAGTAAGGATCACATAATTCCTAACAAAGTTTTGACACAGATTCCCAAATCGGGCATTCAGAACATATAGCACGTTGCTGCAAGCAAGCACATTCTCATTCAAAGTTGCAAGTTACTATGTAGGAACAAGTTTGTATAGGTATTTCAAAGATGCCCAGAACTGAGCTAAACTTGTTATGTCTCCAACTCCAAGAAATAACTTCATGCCCCATCTCCCTTACTTCCAGCTAGTAAGGATCACATAATTCCTAACAAAGTTTTGACACAGATTCCCAATTCGGGCATTCAGAACATATAGCACGTTGCTGTAAGCAAGCACATTCTCATTCAAAGTTGCAAGTTACTATGTAGGAACAAGTTTGTATAGGTATTTCAAAGATGCCCAGAACTGAGCTAAACTTGGTATGTGTCCAACTCCTAGAAATAACTTCATGCCCCATCTCCCTTACTTCCAGCTAGTAAGGATCACATAATTCCTAACAAAGTTTTGACACAGATTCCCAATTCGGGCATTCAGAACATATAGCACGTTGCTGTAAGCAAGCACATTCTCATTCAAAGTTGCAAGTTACTATGTAGGAACAAGTTTGTATAGGTATTTCAAAGATGCCCAGAACTGAGCTAAACTTGGTATGTGTCCAACTCCTAGAAATAACTTCATGCCCCATCTCCCTTACTTCCAGCTAGTAAGGATCACATAATTCCTAACAAAGTTTTGACACAGATTGCCAATTCGGGCATTCAGAACATATAGCACGTTGCTGTAAGCAAGCACATTTTCATTCAAAGTTGCAAGTTACTATGTAGGAACAAGTTTGTATAGGTATTTCAAAGATGCCCAGAACTGAGCTAAACTTGGTATGTGTCCAACTCCTAGAAATAACTTCATGCCCCATCTCCCTTACTTCCAGCTAGTAAGGATCACATAATTCCTAACAAAGTTTTGACACAGATTCCCAATTCGGGCATTCAGAACATATAGCACGTTGCTGTAAGCAAGCACATTCTCATTCAAAGTTGCAAGTTACTATGTAGGAACAAGTTTGTATAGGTATTTCAAAGATGCCCAGAACTGAGCTAAACTTGGTATGTGTCCAACTCCTAGAAATAACTTCATGCCCCATCTCCCTTACTTCCAGCTAGTAAGGATCACATAATTCCTAACAAAGTTTTGACACAGATTGCCAATTCGGGCATTCAGAACATATAGCACGTTGCTGTAAGCAAGCAGATTCTCATTAAAGATGCAAGTTACTATGTAGGAACAAGTTTGTATAGGTATTTCAAAGATGCCCAGAACTGAGCTAAACTTGGTATGTGTCCAACTCCTAGAAATAACTTCATGCCCCATCTCCCTTACTTCCAGCTAGTAAGGATCACATAATTCCTAACAAAGTTTTGACACAGATTCCCAATTCGGGCATTCAGAACATATAGCACGTTGCTGTAAGCAAGCACATTTTCATTCAAAGTTGCAAGTTACTATGTAGGAACAAGTTTGTATAGGTATTTCAAAGATGCCCAGAACTGAGCTAAACTTGGTATGTGTCCAACTCCTAGAAATAACTTCATGCCCCATCTCCCTTACTTCCAGCTAGTAAGGATCACATAATTCCTAACAAAGTTTTGACACAGATTCCCAATTCGGGCATTCAGAACATATAGCACGTTGCTGTAAGCAAGCACATTTTCATTCAAAGTTGCAAGTTACTATGTAGGAACAAGTTTGTATAGGTATTTCAAAGATGCCCAGAACTGAGCTAAACTTGGTATGTGTCCAACTCCTAGAAATAACTTCATGCCCCATCTCCCTTACTTCCAGCTAGTAAGGATCACATAATTCCTAACAAAGTTTTGACACAGATTCTCAATTCGGGCATTCAGAACATATAGCACGTTGCTGTAAGCAAGCAGATTCTCATTCAAAGATGCAAGTTACTATGTAGGAATAAGTTTGTATAGGTATTTCAAAGATGCCCAGAACTGAGCTAAACTTGGTATGTGTCCAACTCCTAGAAATAACTTCATGCCCCATCTCCCTTACTTCCAGCTAGTAAGGATCACATAATTCCTAACAAAGTTTTGACACAGATTCCCAATTCGGGCATTCAGAACATATAGCACGTTGCTGTAAGCAAGCACATTTTCATACAAAGTTGCAAGTTACTATGTAGGAACAAGTTTGTATAGGTATTTCAAAGATGCCCAGAACTGAGCTAAACTTGGTATGTGTCCAACTCCTAGAAACAACTTCATGCCCCATCTCCCTTACTTCCAGCTAGTAAGGATCACATAATTCCTAACAAAGTTTTGACACAGATTCCCAATTCGTGCATTCAGAACATATAGCACGTTGCTGTAAGCAAGCAGATTCTCATTCAAAGATGCAAGTAACTAGGTAGGAACAAGTTTGTATAGGTATTTCAAAGATGCCCAGAACTGAGCTAAACTTGGTATGTGTCCAACTCCTAGAAATAACTTCATGCCCCATCTCCCTTACTTCCAGCTAGTAAGGATCACATAATTCCTAACAAAGTTTTGACACAGATTCCCAATTCGGGCATTCAGAACATATAGCCCGTTGCTGTAAGCAAGCAGATTCTCATTCAAAGTTGCAAGTTACTATGTAGGAACAAGTTTGTATAGGTATTTCAAAGATGCCCAGAACTGAGCTAAACTTGGTATGTGTCCAACTCCTAGAAATAACTTCATGCCCCATCTCCCTTACTTCCAGCTAGTAAGGATCACATAATTCCTAACAAAGTTTTGACACAGATTCCCAATTGGGGCATTCAGAACATATAGCACGTTGCTGTAAGCAAGCACATTTTCATTTAAAGTTGCAAGTTACTAGGTAGGAACAAGTTTGTATAGGTATTTCAAAGATACCCAGAACTGAGCTAAACTTGGTATGTGTCCAACTCGTAGAAATAACTTCATGCCCCATCTCCCTTACTTCCATCTAGTAAGGATCACATAATTCCTAACAAAGTTTTGACACAGATTCCCAATTCGTGCATTCAGAACATATAGCACGTTGCTGTAAGCAAGCACATTCTCATTCAAAGATGTAAGTTACTAGGTAGGAACAAGTTTGTATAGGTATTTCAAAGATGCCCAGAACTGAGCTAAACTTGGTATGTGTCCAACTCCTAGAAATAACTTCATGCCCCATCTCCCTTACTTCCAGCTAGTAAGGATCACATAATTCCTAACAAAGTTTTGACACAGATTCCCAATTCGGGCATTCAGAACATATAGCACGTTGCTGTAAGCAAGCACATTCTCATTCAAAGTTGCAAGTTACTATGTAGGAACAAGTTTGTATAGGTATTTCAAAGATGCCCAGAACTGAGCTAAACTTGGTATGTGTCCAACTCCTAGAAATAACTTCATGCTCCATCTCCCTTACTTCCAGCTAGTAAGGATCACATAATTCCTAACAAAGTTTTGACACAGCTTCCCAATTCGGGCATTCAGAACATATAGCACGTTGCTGTAAGCAAGCACATTTTCATTTAAAGTTGCAAGTTACTATGTAGGAACAAGTTTGTATAGGTATTTCAAAGATGCCCAGAACTGAGCTAAACTTGGTATGTGTCCAACTCCTAGAAATAACTTCATGCCCCATCTCCCTTACTTCCAGCTAGTAAGGATCACATAATTCCTAACAAAGTTTTGACACAGATTCCCAATATGGGCATTCAGAACATATAGCACGTTGCTGCAAGCAAGCACATTCTCATTCAAAGATGCAAGTTACTATGTAGGAACAAGTTTGTATAGGTATTTCAAAGATGCCCAGAACTGAGCTAAACTTGGTATGTGTCCAACTCCTAGAAATAACTTCCTGCCCCATCTCCCTTACTTCCAGCTAGTAAGGATCACATAATTCCTAACAAAGTTTTGACACAGATTGCCAATTCGGGCATTCAGAACATATAGCACGTTGCTGTAAGCAAGGACATTCTCATTCAAAGATGCAAGTTACTATGTAGGAACAAGTTTGTATAGGTATTTCAAAGATGCCCAGAACTGAGCTAAACTTGGTATGTGTCCAAGTCCTAGAAATAACTTCATGCCCCATCTCCCTTACTTCCAGCTAGTAAGGATAACATAATTCCTAACAAAGTTTTGACACAGATTCCCAATTCGGGCATTCAGAACATATAGCACGTTGCTGTAAGCAAGCAGATTCTCATTCAAAGTTGCAAGTTACTATGTAGGAACAAGTTTGTATAGGTATTTCAAAGATGCCCAGAACTGAGCTAAACTTGGTATGTGTCCAAGTCCTAGAAATAACTTCATGCCCCATCTCCCTTACTTCCAGCTAGTAAGGATCACATAATTCCTAACAAAGTTTTGACACAGATTCCCAATTCGGGCATTCAGAACATATAGCACGTTGCTGTAAGCAAGCACATTTTCATTCAAAGTTGCAAGTTACTATGTAGGAACAAGTTTGTATAGTTATTTCAAAGATTCCCAGAACTGAGCTAAACTTGGTATGAGTCCAACTCCTAGAAATAACTTCATGCTCCATCTCCCTTACTTCCAGCTAGTAAGGATGACATAATTCCTAACAAAGTTTTGACACAGATTCCCAATTCGGGCATTCAGAACATATAGCACGTTGCTGTAAGCAAGCACATTCTCATTCAAAGATGCAAGTTACTATGTAGGAACAAGTTTGTATAGGTATTTCAAAGATGCCCAGAACTGAGCTAAACTTGGTATGTGTCCAACTCCTAGAAATAACTTCATGCCCCATCTCCATTACTTCCAGCTAGTAAGGATCACATAATTCCTAACAAAGTTTTGACACAGATTCCCAATTCGGGCATTCAGAACATATAGCACGTTGCTGTAAGCAAGCACATTTTCATTCAAAGTTGCAAGTTACTATGTAGGAACAAGTTTGTATAGGTATTTCAAAGATGCCCAGAACTGAGCTAAACTTGGTATGTGTCCAACTCCTAGAAATAACTTCATGCCCCATCTCCCTTACTTCCAGCTAGTAAGGATCACATAATTCCTAACAAAGTTTTGACACAGATTCCCAATTCGTGCATTCAGAACATATAGCACGTTGCTGTAAGCAAGCAGATTCTCATTCAAAGATGCAAGTAACTAGGTAGGAACAAGTTTGTATAGGTATTTCAAAGATGCCCAGAACTGAGCTAAACTTGGTATGTGTCCAACTCCTAGAAATAACTTCATGCCCCATCTCCCTTACTTCCAGCTAGTAAGGATCACATAATTCCTAACAAAGTTTTGACACAGATTCCCAATTCGGGCATTCAGAACATATAGCCCGTTGCTGTAAGCAAGCAGATTCTCATTCAAAGTTGCAAGTTACTATGTAGGAACAAGTTTGTATAGGTATTTCAAAGATGCCCAGAACTGAGCTAAACTTGGTATGTGTCCAACTCCTAGAAATAACTTCATGCCCCATCTCCCTTACTTCCAGCTAGTAAGGATCACATAATTCCTAACAAAGTTTTGACACAGATTCCCAATTCGGGCATTCAGAACATATAGCACGTTGCTGTAAGCAAGCACATTTTCATTTAAAGTTGCAAGTTACTAGGTAGGAACAAGTTTGTATAGGTATTTCAAAGATACCCAGAACTGAGCTAAACTTGGTATGTGTCCAACTCGTAGAAATAACTTCATGCCCCATCTCCCTTACTTCCATCTAGTAAGGATCACATAATTCCTAACAAAGTTTTGACACAGATTCCCAATTCGTGCATTCAGAACATATAGCACGTTGCTGTAAGCAAGCAGATTCTCATTCAAAGATGCAAGTTACTAGGTAGGAACAAGTTTGTATAGGTATTTCAAAGATGCCCAGAACTGAGCTAAACTTGGTATGTGTCCAACTCCTAGAAATAACTTCATGCCCCATCTCCCTTACTTCCAGCTAGTAAGGATCGCATAATTCCTAACAAAGTTTTGACACAGATTCCCAATTCGTGCATTCAGAACATATAGCACGTTGCTGTAAGCAAGCACATTCTCATTCAAAGATGTAAGTTACTAGGTAGGAACAAGTTTGTATAGGTATTTCAAAGATGCCCAGAACTGAGCTAAACTTGGTATGTGTCCAACTCCTAGAAATAACTTCATGCCCCATCTCCCTTACTTCCAGCTAGTAAGGATCACATAATTCCTAACAAAGTTTTGACACAGATTCCCAATTCGGGCATTCAGAACATATAGCACGTTGCTGTAAGCAAGCACATTCTCATTCAAAGTTGCAAGTTACTATGTAGGAACAAGTTTGTATAGGTATTTCAAAGATGCCCAGAACTGAGCTAAACTTGGTATGTGTCCAACTCCTAGAAATAACTTCATGCTCCATCTCCCTTACTTCCAGCTAGTAAGGATCACATAATTCCTAACAAAGTTTTGACACAGCTTCCCAATTCGGGCATTCAGAACATATAGCACGTTGCTGTAAGCAAGCACATTTTCATTTAAAGTTGCAAGTTACTATGTAGGAACAAGTTTGTATAGGTATTTCAAAGATGCCCAGAACTGAGCTAAACTTGGTATGTGTCCAACTCCTAGAAATAACTTCATGCCCCATCTCCCTTACTTCCAGCTAGTAAGGATCACATAATTCCTAACAAAGTTTTGACACAGATTCCCAATATGGGCATTCAGAACATATAGCACGTTGCTGCAAGCAAGCACATTCTCATTCAAAGATGCAAGTTACTATGTAGGAACAAGTTTGTATAGGTATTTCAAAGATGCCCAGAACTGAGCTAAACTTGGTATGTGTCCAACTCCTAGAAATAACTTCCTGCCCCATCTCCCTTACTTCCAGCTAGTAAGGATCACATAATTCCTAACAAAGTTTTGACACAGATTGCCAATTCGGGCATTCAGAACATATAGCACGTTGCTGTAAGCAAGGACATTCTCATTCAAAGATGCAAGTTACTATGTAGGAACAAGTTTGTATAGGTATTTCAAAGATGCCCAGAACTGAGCTAAACTTGGTATGTGTCCAAGTCCTAGAAATAACTTCATGCCCCATCTCCCTTACTTCCAGCTAGTAAGGATAACATAATTCCTAACAAAGTTTTGACACAGATTCCCAATTCGGGCATTCAGAACATATAGCACGTTGCTGTAAGCAAGCAGATTCTCATTCAAAGTTGCAAGTTACTATGTAGGAACAAGTTTGTATAGGTATTTCAAAGATGCCCAGAACTGAGCTAAACTTGGTATGTGTCCAAGTCCTAGAAATAACTTCATGCCCCATCTCCCTTACTTCCAGCTAGTAAGGATCACATAATTCCTAACAAAGTTTTGACACAGATTCCCAATTCGGGCATTCAGAACATATAGCACGTTGCTGTAAGCAAGCACATTTTCATTCAAAGTTGCAAGTTACTATGTAGGAACAAGTTTGTATAGTTATTTCAAAGATTCCCAGAACTGAGCTAAACTTGGTATGAGTCCAACTCCTAGAAATAACTTCATGCTCCATCTCCCTTACTTCCAGCTAGTAAGGATGACATAATTCCTAACAAAGTTTTGACACAGATTCCCAATTCGGGCATTCAGAACATATAGCACGTTGCTGTAAGCAAGCACATTCTCATTCAAAGATGCAAGTTACTATGTAGGAACAAGTTTGTATAGGTATTTCAAAGATGCCCAGAACTGAGCTAAACTTGGTATGTGTCCAACTCCTAGAAATAACTTCATGCCCCATCTCCATTACTTCCAGCTAGTAAGGATCACATAATTCCTAACAAAGTTTTGACACAGATTCCCAATTCGGGCATTCAGAACATATAGCACGTTGCTGTAAGCAAGCACATTTTCATTCAAAGTTGCAAGTTACTATGTAGGAACAAGTTTGTATAGGTATTTCAAAGATGCCCAGAACTGAGCTAAACTTGGTATGTGTCCAACTCCTAGAAATAACTTCATGCCCCATCTCCCTTACTTCCAGCTAGTAAGGATCACATAATTCCTAACAAAGTTTTGACACAGATTCCCAATTCGTGCATTCAGAACATATAGCACGTTGCTGTAAGCAAGCAGATTCTCATTCAAAGATGCAAGTAACTAGGTAGGAACAAGTTTGTATAGGTATTTCAAAGATGCCCAGAACTGAGCTAAACTTGGTATGTGTCCAACTCCTAGAAATAACTTCATGCCCCATCTCCCTTACTTCCAGCTAGTAAGGATCACATAATTCCTAACAAAGTTTTGACACAGATTCCCAATTCGGGCATTCAGAACATATAGCCCGTTGCTGTAAGCAAGCAGATTCTCATTCAAAGTTGCAAGTTACTATGTAGGAACAAGTTTGTATAGGTATTTCAAAGATGCCCAGAACTGAGCTAAACTTGGTATGTGTCCAACTCCTAGAAATAACTTCATGCCCCATCTCCCTTACTTCCAGCTAGTAAGGATCACATAATTCCTAACAAAGTTTTGACACAGATTCCCAATTCGGGCATTCAGAACATATAGCACGTTGCTGTAAGCAAGCACATTTTCATTTAAAGTTGCAAGTTACTAGGTAGGAACAAGTTTGTATAGGTATTTCAAAGATACCCAGAACTGAGCTAAACTTGGTATGTGTCCAACTCGTAGAAATAACTTCATGCCCCATCTCCCTTACTTCCATCTAGTAAGGATCACATAATTCCTAACAAAGTTTTGACACAGATTCCCAATTCGTGCATTCAGAACATATAGCACGTTGCTGTAAGCAAGCAGATTCTCATTCAAAGATGCAAGTTACTAGGTAGGAACAAGTTTGTATAGGTATTTCAAAGATGCCCAGAACTGAGCTAAACTTGGTATGTGTCCAACTCCTAGAAATAACTTGATGCCCCATCTCCCTTACTTCCAGCTAGTAAGGATCGCATAATTCCTAACAAAGTTTTGACACAGATTCACTATTCGGGCATTCAGAACATATAGCACGTTGCTGTAAGCAAGCACATTCTCATTCAAAGATGCAAGTTACTAGGTAGGAACAAGTTTGTATAGGTATTTCAAAGATGCCCAGAACTGAGCTAAACTTGGTATGTGTCCAACTCCTAGAAATAACTTCATGCCCCATCTCCCTTACTTCCAGCTAGTAAGGATCACATAATTCCTAACAAAGTTTTGACACAGATTCCCAATTCGGGCATTCAGAACATATAGCACGTTGCTGTAAGCAAGCACATTTTCATTCAAAGTTGCAAGTTACTATGTAGGAACAAGTTTGTATAGTTATTTCAAAGATTCCCAGAACTGAGCTAAACTTGGTATGAGTCCAACTCCTAGAAATAACTTCATGCTCCATCTCCCTTACTTCCAGCTAGTAAGGATGACATAATTCCTAACAAAGTTTTGACACAGATTCCCAATTCGGGCATTCAGAACATATAGCACGTTGCTGTAAGCAAGCACATTCTCATTCAAAGATGCAAGTTACTATGTAGGAACAAGTTTGTATAGGTATTTCAAAGATGCCCAGAACTGAGCTAAACTTGGTATGTGTCCAACTCCTAGAAATAACTTCATGCCCCATCTCCATTACTTCCAGCTAGTAAGGATCACATAATTCCTAACAAAGTTTTGACACAGATTCCCAATTCGGGCATTCAGAACATATAGCACGTTGCTGTAAGCAAGCACATTTTCATTCAAAGTTGCAAGTTACTATGTAGGAACAAGTTTGTATAGGTATTTCAAAGATGCCCAGAACTGAGCTAAACTTGGTATGTGTCCAACTCCTAGAAATAACTTCATGCCCCATCTCCCTTACTTCCAGCTAGTAAGGATCACATAATTCCTAAAAGTATTGACACAGATTCCCAATTCGTGCATTCAGAACATATAGCACGTTGCTGTAAGCAAGCAGATTCTCATTCAAAGATGCAAGTAACTAGGTAGGAACAAGTTTGTATAGGTATTTCAAAGATGCCCAGAACTGAGCTAAACTTGGTATGTGTCCAACTCCTAGAAATAACTTCATGCCCCATCTCCCTTACTTCCAGCTAGTAAGGATCACATAATTCCTAACAAAGTTTTGACACAGATTCCCAATTCGGGCATTCAGAACATATAGCCCGTTGCTGTAAGCAAGCAGATTCTCATTCAAAGTTGCAAGTTACTATGTAGGAACAAGTTTGTATAGGTATTTCAAAGATGCCCAGAACTGAGCTAAACTTGGTATGTGTCCAACTCCTAGAAATAACTTCATGCCCCATCTCCCTTACTTCCAGCTAGTAAGGATCACATAATTCCTAACAAAGTTTTGACACAGATTCCCAATTCGG
The DNA here is from genome assembly GCF_020826845.1 of Diceros bicornis minor. Taxonomy (NCBI): domain Eukaryota; kingdom Metazoa; phylum Chordata; class Mammalia; order Perissodactyla; family Rhinocerotidae; genus Diceros; species Diceros bicornis. Next base: position 808,939 of record NC_080763.1, on the reverse strand, counting down.
GCATTCAGAACATATAGCACGTTGCTGTAAGCAAGCACATTTTCATTTAAAGTTGCAAGTTACTAGGTAGGAACAAGTTTGTATAGGTATTTCAAAGATACCCAGAACTGAGCTAAACTTGGTATGTGTCCAACTCGTAGAAATAACTTCATGCCCCATCTCCCTTACTTCCATCTAGTAAGGATCACATAATTCCTAACAAAGTTTTGACACAGATTCCCAATTCGTGCATTCAGAACATATAGCACGTTGCTGTAAGCAAGCAGATTCTCATTCAAAGATGCAAGTTACTAGGTAGGAACAAGTTTGTATAGGTATTTCAAAGATGCCCAGAACTGAGCTAAACTTGGTATGTGTCCAACTCCTAGAAATAACTTCATGCCCCATCTCCCTTACTTCCAGCTAGTAAGGATCGCATAATTCCTAACAAAGTTTTGACACAGATTCCCAATTCGTGCATTCAGAACATATAGCACGTTGCTGTAAGCAAGCACATTCTCATTCAAAGATGTAAGTTACTAGGTAGGAACAAGTTTGTATAGGTATTTCAAAGATGCCCAGAACTGAGCTAAACTTGGTATGTGTCCAACTCCTAGAAATAACTTCATGCCCCATCTCCCTTACTTCCAGCTAGTAAGGATCACATAATTCCTAACAAAGTTTTGACACAGATTCCCAATTCGGGCATTCAGAACATATAGCACGTTGCTGTAAGCAAGCACATTCTCATTCAAAGTTGCAAGTTACTATGTAGGAACAAGTTTGTATAGGTATTTCAAAGATGCCCAGAACTGAGCTAAACTTGGTATGTGTCCAACTCCTAGAAATAACTTCATGCTCCATCTCCCTTACTTCCAGCTAGTAAGGATCACATAATTCCTAACAAAGTTTTGACACAGCTTCCCAATTCGGGCATTCAGAACATATAGCACGTTGCTGTAAGCAAGCACATTTTCATTTAAAGTTGCAAGTTACTATGTAGGAACAAGTTTGTATAGGTATTTCAAAGATGCCCAGAACTGAGCTAAACTTGGTATGTGTCCAACTCCTAGAAATAACTTCATGCCCCATCTCCCTTACTTCCAGCTAGTAAGGATCACATAATTCCTAACAAAGTTTTGACACAGATTCCCAATATGGGCATTCAGAACATATAGCACGTTGCTGCAAGCAAGCACATTCTCATTCAAAGATGCAAGTTACTATGTAGGAACAAGTTTGTATAGGTATTTCAAAGATGCCCAGAACTGAGCTAAACTTGGTATGTGTCCAACTCCTAGAAATAACTTCCTGCCCCATCTCCCTTACTTCCAGCTAGTAAGGATCACATAATTCCTAACAAAGTTTTGACACAGATTGCCAATTCGGGCATTCAGAACATATAGCACGTTGCTGTAAGCAAGGACATTCTCATTCAAAGATGCAAGTTACTATGTAGGAACAAGTTTGTATAGGTATTTCAAAGATGCCCAGAACTGAGCTAAACTTGGTATGTGTCCAAGTCCTAGAAATAACTTCATGCCCCATCTCCCTTACTTCCAGCTAGTAAGGATAACATAATTCCTAACAAAGTTTTGACACAGATTCCCAATTCGGGCATTCAGAACATATAGCACGTTGCTGTAAGCAAGCAGATTCTCATTCAAAGTTGCAAGTTACTATGTAGGAACAAGTTTGTATAGGTATTTCAAAGATGCCCAGAACTGAGCTAAACTTGGTATGTGTCCAAGTCCTAGAAATAACTTCATGCCCCATCTCCCTTACTTCCAGCTAGTAAGGATCACATAATTCCTAACAAAGTTTTGACACAGATTCCCAATTCGGGCATTCAGAACATATAGCACGTTGCTGTAAGCAAGCACATTTTCATTCAAAGTTGCAAGTTACTATGTAGGAACAAGTTTGTATAGTTATTTCAAAGATTCCCAGAACTGAGCTAAACTTGGTATGAGTCCAACTCCTAGAAATAACTTCATGCTCCATCTCCCTTACTTCCAGCTAGTAAGGATGACATAATTCCTAACAAAGTTTTGACACAGATTCCCAATTCGGGCATTCAGAACATATAGCACGTTGCTGTAAGCAAGCACATTCTCATTCAAAGATGCAAGTTACTATGTAGGAACAAGTTTGTATAGGTATTTCAAAGATGCCCAGAACTGAGCTAAACTTGGTATGTGTCCAACTCCTAGAAATAACTTCATGCCCCATCTCCATTACTTCCAGCTAGTAAGGATCACATAATTCCTAACAAAGTTTTGACACAGATTCCCAATTCGGGCATTCAGAACATATAGCACGTTGCTGTAAGCAAGCACATTTTCATTCAAAGTTGCAAGTTACTATGTAGGAACAAGTTTGTATAGGTATTTCAAAGATGCCCAGAACTGAGCTAAACTTGGTATGTGTCCAACTCCTAGAAATAACTTCATGCCCCATCTCCCTTACTTCCAGCTAGTAAGGATCACATAATTCCTAACAAAGTTTTGACACAGATTCCCAATTCGTGCATTCAGAACATATAGCACGTTGCTGTAAGCAAGCAGATTCTCATTCAAAGATGCAAGTAACTAGGTAGGAACAAGTTTGTATAGGTATTTCAAAGATGCCCAGAACTGAGCTAAACTTGGTATGTGTCCAACTCCTAGAAATAACTTCATGCCCCATCTCCCTTACTTCCAGCTAGTAAGGATCACATAATTCCTAACAAAGTTTTGACACAGATTCCCAATTCGGGCATTCAGAACATATAGCCCGTTGCTGTAAGCAAGCAGATTCTCATTCAAAGTTGCAAGTTACTATGTAGGAACAAGTTTGTATAGGTATTTCAAAGATGCCCAGAACTGAGCTAAACTTGGTATGTGTCCAACTCCTAGAAATAACTTCATGCCCCATCTCCCTTACTTCCAGCTAGTAAGGATCACATAATTCCTAACAAAGTTTTGACACAGATTCCCAATTCGGGCATTCAGAACATATAGCACGTTGCTGTAAGCAAGCACATTTTCATTTAAAGTTGCAAGTTACTAGGTAGGAACAAGTTTGTATAGGTATTTCAAAGATACCCAGAACTGAGCTAAACTTGGTATGTGTCCAACTCGTAGAAATAACTTCATGCCCCATCTCCCTTACTTCCATCTAGTAAGGATCACATAATTCCTAACAAAGTTTTGACACAGATTCCCAATTCGTGCATTCAGAACATATAGCACGTTGCTGTAAGCAAGCAGATTCTCATTCAAAGATGCAAGTTACTAGGTAGGAACAAGTTTGTATAGGTATTTCAAAGATGCCCAGAACTGAGCTAAACTTGGTATGTGTCCAACTCCTAGAAATAACTTCATGCCCCATCTCCCTTACTTCCAGCTAGTAAGGATCGCATAATTCCTAACAAAGTTTTGACACAGATTCACTATTCGGGCATTCAGAACATATAGCACGTTGCTGTAAGCAAGCACATTCTCATTCAAAGATGCAAGTTACTAGGTAGGAACAAGTTTGTATAGGTATTTCAAAGATGCCCAGAACTGAGCTAAACTTGGTATGTGTCCAACTCCTAGAAATAACTTCATGCCCCATCTCCCTTACTTCCAGATAGTAAGGATCACATAATTCCTAACAAAGTTTTGACACAGATTCCCAATTCGGGCATTCAGAACATATAGCACGTTGCTGTAAGCAAGCACATTTTCATTCAAAGTTGCAAGTTACTATGTAGGAACAAGTTTGTACAGGTATTTCAAAGATGCCCAGAACTGAGCTAAACTTGGTATGTGTCCAACTCCTAGAAATAACTTCATGCCCCATCTCCCTTACTTCCAGCTAGTAAGGATGACATAATTCCTAACAAAGTTTTGACACAGATTCCCTATTCGGGCATTCAGAACATATAACACGTTGCTGTAAGCAAGCAGATTCTCATTCAAAGATGCAAGTTACTATGTAGGAACAAGTTTGTATAGGTATTTCAAAGATGCCCAGAACTGAGCTAAACTTGGTATGTGTCCAACTCCTAGAAATAACTTCATGCCCCATCTCCCTTACTTCCAGCTAGTAAGGATCACATAATTACTAACAAAGATTTGACACAGATTGCCAATTCGGGCATTCAGAACATATAGCACGTTGCTGTAAGCAAGCACATTCTCATTCAAAGTTGCAAGTTACTATGTAGGAACAAGTTTGTATAGGTATTTCAAAGATGCCCAGAACTGAGCTAAACTTGGTATGTGTCCATCTCCTATAAATAACTTCATGCCCCATCTCCCTTACTTCCAGCTAGTAAGGATGACATAATTCCTAACAAAGATTTGACACAGATTCCTAATTCGGGCATTCAGAACATATAGCACGTTGCTGTAAGCAAGCAGATTCTCATTCAAAGATGCAAGTTACTAGGTAGGAACAAGTTTGTTTAGGTATTTCAAAGATGCCCAGAACTGAGCTAAACTTGGTATGTGTCCAACTCCTTGAAATAACTTCATGCCCCATCTCCCTTACTTCCAGCTAGTAAGGATCACATAATTCCTAACAAAGATTTGACACAGATTGCCAATTCGGGCATTCAGAACATATAGCACGTTGCTGTAAGCAAGCACATTCTCATTCAAAGTTGCAAGTTACTATGTAGGAACAAGTTTGTATAGGTATTTCAAAGATGCCCAGAACTGAGCTAAACTTGGTATGTGTCCAACTCCTATAAATAACTTCATGCCCCATCTCCCTTACTTCCAGCTAGTAAGGATCACATAATTCCTAACAAAGTTTTGACACAGATTCCCAATTCGGGCATTCAGAACATATAGCACGTTGCTGTAAGCAAGCACATTCTCATTCAAAGATGCAAGTTACTAGGTAGGAACAAGTTTGTTTAGGTATTTCAAAGATGCCCAGAACTGAGCTAAACTTGGTATGTGTCCAACTCCTAGAAATAACTTCATGCCCCATCTAACTTACTTCCAGCTAGTAAGGATCACATAATTCCTAACAAAATTTTGACACAGATTCCCTATTCGGGCATTCAGGACATATAGCACGTTGCTGTAAGCAAGCACATTCTCATTCAAAGATGCAAGTTACTAGGTAGGAACAAGTTTGTATAGGTATTTCAAAGATGCCCAGAACTGAGCTAAACTTGGTATGTGTCCAACTCCTAGAAATAACTTCATGCCCCATCTCCCTTACTTCCAGCTAGTAAGGATCACATAATTCCTAACAAACTTTTGACACAGATTCCCTATTCGGGCATTCAGAACATATAGCACGTTGCTGCAAGCAAGCACATTCTCATTCAAAGTTGCAAGTTACTATGTAGGAACAAGTTTGTATAGGTATTTCAAAGATGCCCAGAACTGAGCTAAACTTGGTATGTGTCCAACTCCTAGAAATAACTTCATGCCCCATCTCCCTTACTTCCAGCTAGTAAGGATCACATAATTCCTAACAAAGTTTTGACACAGATTGCCAATTCGGGCATTCAGAACATATAGCACGTTGCTGTAAGCAAGCACATTCTCATTCAAAGATGCAAGTTACTATGTAGGAACAAGTTTGTATAGGTATTTCAAAGATGCCCAGAACTGAGCTAAACTTGGTATGTGTCCAACTCCTAGAAATAACTTCATGCCCCATCTCCCTTACTTCCAGCTAGTAAGGATCACATAATTCCTAACAAAGTTTTGACACAGATTCCCAATTCGGGCATTCAGAACATATAGCACGTTGCTGTAAGCAAGCAGATTCTCATTCAAAGTTGCAAGTTACTATGTAGGAACAAGTTTGTATAGGTATTTCAAAGATGCCCAGAACTGAGCTAAACTTGGTATGTGTCCAACTCCTAGAAATAACTTCATGCCCCATCTCCCTTACTTCCAGCTAGTAAGGATCACATAATTCCTAACAAAGTTTTGACACAGATTCCCAATTCGGGCATTCAGAACATATAGCACGTTGCTGTAAGCAAGCACATTCTCATTCAAAGTTGCAAGTTACTATGTAGGAACAAGTTTGTATAGGTATTTCAAAGATGCCCAGAACTGAGCTAAACTTGGTATGTGTCCAACTCCTAGAAATAACTTCATGCCCCATCTCCCTTACTTCCAGCTAGTAAGGATCACATAATTCCTAACAAAGTTTTGACACAGATTCCCAATTCGGGCATTCAGAACATATAGCACGTTGCTGTAAGCAAGCACATTTTCATTCAAAGTTGCAAGTTACTATGTAGGAACAAGTTTGTATAGGTATTTCAAAGATGCCCAGAACTGAGCTAAACTAGGTATGTGTCCAACTCCTAGAAATAACTTCATGCCCCATCTCCCTTACTTCCAGCTTGTAAGGATCACATAATTCCTAACAAAGTTTTGACACAGATTCCCAATTCGGGCATTCAGAACATATAGCACGTTGCTGTAAGCAAGCAGATTCTCATTCAAAGATGCAAGTTACTATGTAGGAACAAGTTTGTATAGGTATTTCAAAGATGCCCAGAACTGAGCTAAACTTGGTATGTGTCCAACTCCTAGAAATAACTTCATGCCCCATCTCCCTTACTTCCAGCTAGTAAGGATCACATAATTCCTAACAAAGTTTTGACACAGATTCCCAATTCGGGCATTCAGAACATATAGCACGTTGCTGTAAGCAAGCACATTCTCATTCAAAGTTGCAAGTTACTATGTAGGAACAAGTTTGTATAGGTATTTCAAAGATGCCCAGAACTGAGCTAAACTTGGTATGAGTCCAACTCCTAGATATAACTTCATGCCCCATCTCCCTTACTTCCAGCTAGTAAGGATCACATAATTCCTAACAAAGTTTTGACACAGATTCCCAATTCGGGCATTCAGAACATATAGCACGTTGCTGTAAGCAAGCACATTCTCATTTAAAGTTGCAAGTTACTATGTAGGAACAAGTTTGTATAGGTATTTCAAAGATGCCCAGAACTGAGCTAAACTTGGTATGTGTCCAACTCCTAGAAATAACTTCATGCCCCATCTCCCTTACTTCCAGCTAGTAAGGATCACATAATTCCTAACAAAGTTTTGACACAGATTCCCAATATGGGCATTCAGAACATATAGCACGTTGCTGTAAGCAAGCACATTCTCATTCAAAGATGCAAGTTACTATGTAGGAACAAGTTTGTATAGGTATTTCAAAGATGCCCAGAACTCAGCTAAATTTGGTATGTGTCCAACTCCTAGAAATAACTTCATGCCCCATCTCCCTTACTTCCAGCTAGTAAGGATGACATAATTCCTAACAAAGTTTTGACACAGATTCCCAATTCGGGCATTCAGAACATATAGCACGTTGCTGTAAGCAAGGACATTCTCATTCAAAGATGCAAGTTACTATGTAGGAACAAGTTTGTATAGGTATTTCAAAGATGCCCAGAACTGAGCTAAACTTGGTATGTGTCCAACTCCTAGAAATAACTTCATGCCCCATCTCCCTTACTTCCAGCTAGTAAGGATCACATAATTCCTAACAAAGTTTTGACACAGATTCCCAATTCGGGCATTCAGAACATATAGCACGTTGCTGTAAGCAAGCAGATTCTCATTCAAAGTTGCAAGTTACTATGTAGGAACAAGTTTGTATAGGTATTTCAAAGATGCCCAGAACTGAGCTAAACTTGGTATGTGTCCAACTCCTAGAAATAACTTCATGCCCCATCTCCCTTACTTCCAGCTAGTAAGGATCACATAATTCCTAACAAAGTTTTGACACAGATTCCCAATTCGGGCATTCAGAACATATAGCACGTTGCTGTAAGCAAGCAGATTCTCATTCAAAGATGCAAGTTACTATGTAGGAACAAGTTTGTATAGGTATTTCAAAGATGCCCAGAACTGAGCTAAACTTGGTATGTGTCCAACTCCTAGAAATAACTTCATGCCCCATCTCCCTTACTTCCAGCTAGTAAGGATCACATAATTCCTAACAAAGTTTTGACACAGATTCCCAATTCGGGCATTCAGAACATATAACACGTTGCTGTAAGCAAGCACATTCTCATTCAAAGTTGCAAGTTACTATGTAGGAACAAGTTTGTATAGGTATTTCAAAGATGCCCAGAACTGAGCTAAACTTGGTATGTGTCCAACTCCTAGAAATAACTTCATGCCCCATCTCCCTTACTTCCAGCTAGTAAGGATCACATAATTCCTAACAAAGTTTTGACACAGATTCCCAATTCGGGCACTCAGAACATAGAGCACATTGCTGTAAGCAAGCACATTCTCATTCAAAGATGCAAGTTACTAGGTAGGAACAAGTTTGTATAGGTATTTCAAAGATGCCCAGAACTGAGCTAAACTTGGTATGTGTCCAACTCCTAGAAATAACTTCATGCCCCATCTCCCTTACTTCCATCTAGTAAGGATCACATAATTCCTAACACAGTTTTGACACAGATTCCCTATTCGGGCATTCAGAACATATAGCACGTTGCTGTAAGCAAGCACATTCTCATTCAAAGATGCAAGTTACTAGGTAGGAACAAGTTTGTATAGGTATTTCAAAGATGCCCAGAACTGAGCTAAACTTGGAATGTCTCCAACTCCTAGAAATAACTTCATGCCCCATCTCCCTTACTTCCAGCTTGTAAGGATCACATAATTCCTAACAAAGTTTTGAGACAGATTCCCAATTCGGGCATTCAGAACATATAGCACGTTACTGTAAGCAAGCAGATTCTCATTCAAAGATGCAAGTTACTATGTAGGAACAAGTTTGTATAGGTATTTCAAAGATGCCCAGAACTGAGCTAAACTTGGTATGTGTCCAACTCCTAGAAATAACTTCATGCCCCATCTCCCTTACTTCCAGCTAGTAAGGATCACATAATTCCTAACAAAGTTTTGACACAGATTCCCAATTCGGGCATTCAGAACATATAGCACGTTGCTGTAAGCAAGCAGATTCTCATTCAAAGATGCAAGTTACTAGGTAGGAACAAGTTTGTATAGGTATTTCAAAGATGCCCAGAACTGAGCTAAACTTGGTATGTGTCCAACTCCTAGAAATAACTTCATGCCACATCTCACTTACTTCCAGCTAGTAATGATCACATAATTCCTAACACAGTTTTGACACAGATTCCCTATTCGGGCATTCAGAACATATAGCACGTTGCTGTAAGCAAGCACATTCTCATTCAAAGATGCAAGTTACTATGTAGGAACAAGTTTGTATAGGTATTTCAAAGAGGCCCAGAACTGAGCTAAACTTGCTATGTGTCCAACTCCTAGAAATAACTTCATGCCCCATCTCCCTTACTTCCAGCTAGTAAGGATCACATAATTCCTAACAAAGTTTTGACACAGATTCCCAATTCGCGCATTCAGAACATATAGCACGTTGCTGTAAGCAAGCAGATTCTCATTCAAAGTTGCAAGTTACTATGTAGGAACAAGTTTGTATAGGTATTTCAAAGATGCCCAGAACTGAGCTAAACTTGGTATGTGTCCAATCCTAGAAATAACTTCATGCCCCATCTCCCTTACTTCCAGCTAGTAAGGATCACATAATTCCTAACAAAGTTTTGACACAGATTCCCAATTCGGGCATTCAGAACATATAGCACGTTGCTGTAAGCAAGCACATTTTCATTCAAAGTTGCAAGTTACTATGTAGGAACAAGTTTGTACAGGTATTTCAAAGATGCCCAGAACTGAGCTAAACTTGGTATGTGTCCAACTCCTAGAAATAACTTCATGCCCCATCTCCCTTACTTCCAGCTAGTAAGGATGACATAATTCCTAACAATGTTTTGACACAGATTCCCAATTCGGGCATTCAGAACATATAGCACGTTGCTGCAAGCAAGCACATTCTCATTCAAAGTTGCAAGTTACTATGTAGGAACAAGTTTGTATAGGTATTTCAAAGATGCCCAGAACTGAGCTAAACTTGGTATGTGTCCAACTCCTAGAAATAACTTCATGCCCCATCTCCCTTTCTTCCAGCTAGTAACGATCGCATAATTCCTAAGAAAGTTTTGACACAGATTCCCAATTCGGGCATTCAGAACATATAGCACGTTGCTGCAAGCAAGCACATTCTCATTCAAAGTTGCAAGTTACTATGTAGGAACAAGTTTGTATAGGTATTTCAAAGATGCCCAGAACTGAGCTAAACTTGGTATGTGTCCAACTCCTAGAAATAACTTCATGCCCCATCTCCCTTACTTCCAGCTAGTAAGGATCACATAATTCCTAACAAAGTTTTGACACAGATTCCCAATTCGGGCATTCAGAACATATAGCACGTTGCTGTAAGCAAGCACATTTTCATTCAAAGTTGCAAGTTACTATGTAGGAACAAGTTTGTATAGGTATTTCAAAGATGCCCAGAACTGAGCTAAACTTGGTATGAGTCCAACTCCTAGATATAACTTCATGCCCCATCTCCCTTACTTCCAGCTAGTAAGGATCACATAATTCCTAACAAAGTTTTGACACAGATTCCCAATTCGGGCATTCAGAACATATAGCACGTTGCTGTAAGCAAGCACATTTTCATTTAAAGTTGCAAGTTACTATGTAGGAACAAGTTTGTATAGGTATTTCAAAGATGCCCAGAACTGAGCTAAACTTGGTATGTGTCCAACTGCTAGAAATAACTTCATGCCCCATCTCCCTTACTTCCATCTAGTAAGGATCACATAATTCCTAACAAAGTTTTGACACAGATTCCCAATATGGGCATTCAGAACATATAGCACGTTGCTGTAAGCAAGCACATTCTCATTCAAAGATGCAAGTTACTATGTAGGAACAAGTTTGTATAGGTATTTCAAAGATGCCCAGAACTGAGCTAAATTTGGTATGTGTCCAACTCCTAGAAATAACTTCATGCCCCATCTCCCTTACTTCCAGCTAGTAAGGATCACATAATTCCTAACAAAGTTTTGACACAGATTGCCAATTCGGGCATTCAGAACATATAGCACGTTGCTGTAAGCAAGGACATTCTCATTCAAAGATGCAAGTTACTATGTAGGAACAAGTTTGTATAGGTATTTCAAAGATGCCCAGAACTGAGCTAAACTTGGTATGTGTCCAACTCCTAGAAATAACTTCATGCCCCATCTCCCTTACTTCCAGCTAGTAAGGATCACATAATTCCTAACAAAGTTTTGACACAGATTCCCAATTCGGGCATTCAGAACATATAGCACGTTGCTGTAAGCAAGCAGATTCTCATTCAAAGTTGCAAGTTACTATGTAGGAACAAGTTTGTATAGGTATTTCAAAGATGCCCAGAACTGAGCTAAACTTGGTATGTGTCCAACTCCTAGAAATAACTTCATGCCCCATCTCCCTTACTTCCAGCTAGTAAGGATCACATAATTCCTAACAAAGTTTTGACACAGATTCCCAATTCGGGCATTCAGAACATATAGCACGTTGCTGTAAGCAAGCAGATTCTCATTCAAAGATGCAAGTTACTATGTAGGAACAAGTTTGTATAGGTATTTCAAAGATGCCCAGAACTGAGCTAAACTTGGTATGTGTCCAACTCCTAGAAATAACTTCATGCCCCATCTCCCTTACTTCCAGCTAGTAAGGATCACATAATTCCTAACAAAGTTTTGACACAGATTCCCAATTCGGGCATTCAGAACATATAGCACGTTGCTGTAAGCAAGCACATTCTCATTCAAAGTTGCAAGTTACTATGTAGGAACAAGTTTGTATAGGTATTTCAAAGATGCCCAGAACTGAGCTAAACTTGGTATGTGTCCAACTCCTAGAAATAACTTCATGCCCCATCTCCCTTACTTCCAGCTAGTAAGGATCACATAATTCCTAACAAAGTTTTGACACAGATTCCCAATTCGGGCATTCAGAACATATAGCACGTTGCTGTAAGCAAGCACATTCTCATTCAAAGATGCAAGTTACTATGTAGGAACAAGTTTGTATAGGTATTTCAAAGATGCCCAGAACTGAGCTAAACTTGGTATGTGTCCAACTCCTAGAAATAACTTCATGCCCCATCTCCCTTACTTCCATCTAGTAAGGATCACATAATTCCTAACACAGTTTTGACACAGATTCCCTATTCGGGCATTCAGAACATATAGCACGTTGCTGTAAGCAAGCACATTCTCATTCAAAGATGCAAGTTATTAGGTAGGAACAAGTTTGTATAGGTATTTCAAAGATGCCCAGAACTGAGCTAAACTTGGAATGTCTCCAACTCCTAGAAATAACTTCATGCCCCATCTCCCTTACTTCCAGCTAGTAAGGATCACATAATTCCTAACAAAGTTTTGACACAGATTCCCAATTCGGGCATTCAGAACATATAGCACGTTGCTGTAAGCAAGCAGATTCTCATTCAAAGATGCAAGTTACTATGTAGGAACAAGTTTGTATAGGTATTTCAAAGATGCCCAGAACTGAGCTAAACTTGGTATGTGTCCAACTCCTAGAAATAACTTCATGCCCCATCTCCCTTACTTCCAGCTAGTAAGGATCACATAATTCCTAACAAAGTTTTGACACAGATTCCCAATTCGGGCATTCAGAACATATAGCACGTTGCTGTAAGCAAGCAGATTCTCATTCAAAGATGCAAGTTACTAGGTAGGAACAAGTTTGTATAGGTATTTCAAAGATGCGCAGAACTGAGCTAAACTTGGTATGTGTCCAACTCCTAGAAATAACTTCATGCCACATCTCCCTTACTTCCAGCTAGTAAGGATCACATAATTCCTAACACAGTTTTGACACAGATTCCCTAGTCGGGCATTCAGAACATATAGCACGTTGCTGTAAGCAAGCACATTCTCATTCAAAGATGCAAGTTACTATGTAGGAACAAGTTTGTATAGGTATTTCAAAGAGGCCCAGAACTGAGCTAAACTTGCTATGTGTCCAACTCCTAGAAATAACTTCATGCCCCATCTCCCTTACTTCCAGCTAGTAAGGATCACATAATTCCTAACAAAGTTTTGACACAGATTCCCAATTCGGGCATTCAGAACATATAGCACGTTGCTGTAAGCAAGCAGATTCTCATTCAAAGTTGCAAGTTACTATGTAGGAACAAGTTTGTATAGGTATTTCAAAGATGCCCAGAACTGAGCTAAACTTGGTATGTGTCCAACTCCTAGAAATAACTTCATGCCCCATCTCCCTTACTTCCAGCTAGTAAGGATCACATAATTCCTAACAAAGTTTTGACACAGATTCCCAATTCGGGCATTCAGAACATATAGCACGTTGCAGTAAGCAAGCACATTTTCATTCAAAGTTGCAAGTTACTATGTAGGAACAAGTTTGTATAGGTATTTCAAAGATGCCCAGAACTGAGCTAAACTTGGTATGTGTCCAACTCCTAGAAATAACTTCATGCCCCATCTCCCTTACTTCCAGCTAGTAAGGATGACATAATTCCTAACAATGTTTTGACACAGATTCCCAATTCGGGCATTCAGAACATATAGCACGTTGCTGTAAGCAAGCAGATTCTCATTCAAAGATGCAAGTTACTAGGTAGGAACAAGTTTGTATAGGTATTTCAAAGATGCCCAGAACTGAGCTAAACTTGGTATGTGTCCAACTCCTAGAAATAACTTCATGCCACATCTCCCTTACTTCCAGCTTGTAAGGATCACATAATTCCTAACACAGTTTTGACACAGATTCCCTATTCGGGCATTCAGAACATATAGCACGTTGCTGTAAGCAAGCACATTCTCATTCAAAGATGCAAGTTACTATGTAGGAACAAGTTTGTATAGGTATTTCAAAGAGGCCCAGAACTGAGCTAAACTTGCTATGTGTCCAACTCCTAGAAATAACTTCATGCCCCATCTCCCTTACTTCCAGCTAGTAAGGATCACATAATTCCTAACAAAGTTTTGACACAGATTCCCAATTCGGGCATTCAGAACATATAGCACGTTGCTGTAAGCAAGCAGATTCTCATTCAAAGTTGCAAGTTACTATGTAGGAACAAGTTTGTATAGGTATTTCAAAGATGCCCAGAACTGAGCTAAACTTGGTATGTGTCCAACTCCTAGAAATAACTTCATGCCCCATCTCCCTTACTTCCAGCTAGTAAGGATCACATAATTCCTAACAAAGTTTTGACACAGATTCCCAATTCGGGCATTCAGAACATATAGCACGTTGCAGTAAGCAAGCACATTTTCATTCAAAGTTGCAAGTTACTATGTAGGAACAAGTTTGTATAGGTATTTCAAAGATGCCCAGAACTGAGCTAAACTTGGTATGTGTCCAACTCCTAGAAATAACTTCATGCCCCATCTCCCTTACTTCCAGCTAGTAAGGATGACATAATTCCTAACAATGTTTTGACACAGATTCCCAATTCGGGCATTCAGAACATATAGCACGTTGCTGTAAGCAAGCAGATTCTCATTCAAAGATGCAAGTTACTATGTAGGAACAAGTTTGTATAGGTATTTCAAAGATGCCCAGAACTGAGCTAAACTTGGTATGTGTCCAACTCCTAGAAATAACTTCATGCCCCATCTCCCTTACTTCCAGCTAGTAAGGATCACATAATTCCTAACAAAATTTTAACACAGATTCCCAATTCGGGCATTCAGAACATATAGCACGTTGCTGTAAGCAAGCAGATTCTCATTCAAAGATGCAAGATACTATGTAGGAACAAGTTTGTATAGGTATTTCAAAGATGCCCAGAACTGAGCTAAACTTGGTATGTGTCCAACTCCTAGAAATAACTTCATGCCCCATCTCCCTTACTTCCAGCTAGTAAGGATCACATAATTCCTAACAAAGTTTTGACACAGATTCCCAATTCGGGCATTCAGAACATATAGCACGTTGCTGTAAGCAAGCACATTTTCATTCAAAGTTGCAAGTAACTATGTAGGAACAAGTTTGTATAGGTATTTCAAAGATGCCCAGAACTGAGCTAAACTTGGTATGTGTCCAACTCCTAGAAATAACTTCATGCCCCATCTCCCTTACTTCCAGCTAGTAAGGATCACATAATTCCTAACAAAGTTTTGACACAGATTGCCAATTCGGGCATTCAGAACATATAGCACGTTGCTGTAAGCAAGCACATTCTCATTCAAAGTTGCAAGTAACTATGTAGGAACAAGTTTGTATAGGTATTTCAAAGATGCCCAGAACTGAGCTAAACTTGGTATGTGTCCAACTCCTATAAATAACTTCATGCCCCATCTCCCTTACTTCCAGCTAGTAAGGATCACATAATTCCTAACAAAGTTTTGACACAGATTCCCAATTCGGGCATTCAGAACATATAGCACGTTGCTGTAAGCAAGCACATTCTCATTCAAATATGCAAGTTACTAGGTAGGAACAAGTTTGTATAGGTATTTCAAAGATGCCCATAACTGAGCTAAACTTGGTATGTGTCCAACTCCTAGAAATAACTTCATGCCCCATCTCCCTTACTTCCAGCTAGTAAGGATCACATAATTCCTAACAAAGTTTTGACACAGATTCCCAATTCGGGCATTCAGAACATATAGCACGTTGCTGTAAGCAAGCACATTTTCATTCAAAGTTGCAGGTTACCATGTAGGAACAAGTTTGTATAGGTATTTCAAAGATGCCCAGAACTGAGCTAAACTTGGTATGTGTCCAACTCCTAGAAATAACTTCATGCCCCATCTCCCTTACTTCCAGCTAGTAAGGATCACATAATTCCTAACAAAGTTTTGACACAGATTCCCAATTCGGGCATTCAGAACATATAGCACGTTGCTGTAAGCAAGCAGATTCTCATTCAAAGATGCAAGTTACTAGGTAGGAACAAGTTTGTATAGGTATTTCAAAGATGCCCAGAACTGAGCTAAACTTGGTATGTGTCCAACTCCTAGAAATAACTTCATGCCCCATCTCCCTTACTTCCAGCTAGTAAGGATCACATAATTCCTAACAAAGTTTTGACACAGATTCCCAATTCGGGCATTCAGAACATATAGCACGTTGCTGTAAGCAAGCAGATTCTCATTCAAAGTTGCAAGTTACTATGTAGGAACAAGTTTGTATAGGTATTTCAAAGATGCCCAGAACTGAGCTAAACTTGGTATGTGTCCAACTCCTAGAAATAACTTCATGCCCCATCTCCCTTACTTCCAGCTAGTAAGGATCACATAATTCCTAACAAAGTTTTGACACAGATTCCCAATTCGGGCATTCAGAACATATAGCACGTTGCTGTAAGCAAGCACATTCTCATTCAAAGATGCAAGTTACTAGGTAGGAACAAATTTGTATAGGTATTTCAAAGATGCCCAGAACTGAGCTAAACTTGGTATGTGTCCAACTCCTAGAAATAACTTCATGCCCCATCTCCCTTACTTCCATCTAGTAAGGATCACATAATTCCTAACAAAGTTTTGACACAGATTCCCAATTCGGGCATTCAGAACATATAGCACGTTGCTGTAAGCAAGCAGATTCTCATTCAAAGATGCAAGTTACTATGTAGGAACAAGTTTGTATAGGTATTTCAAAGATGCCCAGAACTGAGCTAAACTTGGTATGTGTCCAACTCCTAGAAATAACTTCATGCCCCATCTCCCTTACTTCCAGCTAGTAAGGATCACATAATTCCTAACACAGTTTTGACACAGATTCCCAATTCGGGCATTCAGAACATATAGCACGTTGCTGTAAGCAAGCACATTCTCATTCAAAGATGCAAGTTACTAGGTAGGAACAAGTTTGTATAGGTATTTCAAAGATGCCCAGAACTGAGCTAAACTTGGTATGTCTCCAACTCCTAGAAATAACTTCATGCCCCATCTCCCTTACTTCCAGCTAGTAAGGATCACATAATTCCTAACAAAGTTTTGACACAGATTCCCAATTCGGGCATTCAGAACATATAGCACGTTGCTGTAAGCAAGCACATTCTCATTCAAAGATGCAAGTTACTATGTAGGAAAAAGTTTGTATAGGTATTTCAAAGATGCCCAGAACTGAGCTAAACTTGGTATGTGTCCAACTCCTAGAAATAACTTCATGCCCCATCTCCCTTACTTCCAGCTAGTAAGGATCACATAATTCCTAACAAAGTTTTGACACAGATTGCCAATTCGGGCATTCAGAACATATAGCACGTTGCTGTAAGCAAGCACATTCTCATTCAAAGTTGCAAGTTACTATGTAGGAACAAGTTTGTATAGGTATTTCAAAGATGCCCAGAACTGAGCTAAACTTGGTATGTGTCCAACTGCTAGAAATAACTTCATGCCCCATCTCCCTTACTTCCAGCTAGTAAGGATCACATAATTCCTAACAAAGTTTTGACACAGATTCCCAATTCGGGCATTCAGAACATATAGCACGTTGCTGTAAGCAAGCAGATTCTCATTCAAAGTTGCAAGTTACTATGTAGGAACAAGTTTGTATAGGTATTTCAAAGATGCACAGAACTGAGCTAAACTTGGTATGTGTCCAACTCCTAGAAATAACTTCATGCCCCATCTCCCTTACTTCCAGCTAGTAAGGATCACATAATTCCTAACAAAGTTTTGACACAGATTCCCAATTCGGGCATTCAGAACATATAGCACGTTGCTGTAAGCAAGCACATTCTCATTCAAAGATGCAAGTTACTATGTAGGAACAAGTTTGTATAGGTATTTCAAAGATGCCCAGAACTGAGCTAAACTTGGTATGTGTCCAACTCCTAGAAATAACATCATGCCCCATCTCCCTTACATCCAGCTAGTAAGGATCACATAATTCCTAACAAAGTTTTGACACAGATTCCCAATTCGGGCATTCAGAACATATAGCACGTTGCTGTAAGCAAGCACATTTTCATTCAAAGTTGCAAGTTACTATGTAGGAACAAGTTTGTATAGGTATTTCAAAGATGCCCAGAACTGAGCTAAACTAGGTCTGTGTCCAACTCCTAGAAATAACTTCATGCCCCATCTCCCTTACTTCCAGCTAGTAAGGATGACATAATTCCTAACAAAGTTTTGACACAGATTCCCAATTCGGGCATTCAGAACATATAGCACGTTGCTGTAAGCAAGCAGATTCTCATTCAAAGATGCAAGTTACTATGTAGGAACAAATTTGTATAGGTATTTCAAAGATGCCCAGAACTGAGCTAAACTTGGTATGTGTCCCACTCCTAGAAATAACTTCATGCCCCATCTGCCTTACTTCCAGCTAGTAAGGATCACATAATTCCTAACAAAGTTTTGACACAGATTCCCAATTCGGGCATTCAGAACATATAGCACGTTGCTGTAAGCAAGCAGATTCTCATTCAAAGATGCAAGTTACTATGTAGGAACAAGTTTGTATAGGTATTTCAAAGATGCCCAGAACTGAGCTAAACTTGGTATGTGTCCAACTCCTAGAAATAACTTCATGCCCCATCTCCCTTACTTCCAGCTAGTAAGGGTCACATAATTTCTAACAAAGTTTTGACACAGATTGCCAATTCGGGCATTCAGATCATATAGCACGTTGCTGTAAGCAAGCACATTCTCATTCAAAGATGCAAGTTACTATGTAGGAACAAGTTTGTATAGGTATTTCAAAGATGCCCAGAACTGAGCTAAACTTGGTATGTCTCCAACTCCAAGAAATAACTTCATGCCCCATCTCCCTTACTTCCAGCTACTACGGATCACATAATTCCTAACAAAGTTTTGACACAGATTCCCAAATCGGGCATTCAGAACATATAGCACGTTGCTGCAAGCAAGCACATTCTCATTCAAAGTTGCAAGTTACTATGTAGGAACAAGTTGTATAGGTATTTCAAAGATGCCCAGAACTGAGCTAAACTTGGTATGTGTCCAACTCCAAGAAATAACTTCATGCCCCATCTCCCTTACTTCCAGCTAGTAAGGATCACATAATTCCTAACAAAGTTTTGACACAGATTCCCAATTCGGGCATTCAGAACATATAGCACGTTGCTGTAAGCAAGCACATTCTCATTCAAAGTTGCAAGTTAATATGTAGGAACAAGTTTGTATAGGTATTTCAAAGATGCCCAGAACTGAGCTAAACTTGGTATGTGTCCAACTCCTAGAAATAACTTCATGCCCCATCTCCCTTACTTCCAGCTAGTAAGGATCACATAATTGCTAACAAAGTTTTGACACAGATTGCCAATTCGGGCATTCAGAACATATAGCACGTTGCTGTAAGCAAGCACATTCTCATTCAAAGTTGCAAGTTACTATGTAGGAACAAGTTTGTATAGGTATTTCAAAGATGCCCAGAACTGAGCTAAACTTGGTATGTGTCCAACTCCTAGAAATAACTTCATGCCCCATCTCCCTTACTTCCAGCTAGTAAGGATCACATAATTCCTAACAAAGTTTTGACACAGATTCCCAATTCGGGCATTCAGAACATATAGCACGTTGCTGTAGGCAAGCACATTCTCATTCAAAGATGCAAGTTACTATGTAGGAACAAGTTTGTATACGTATTTCAAAGATGCCCAGAACTGAGCTAAAATTGGTATGTGTCCAACTCCTAGAAATAACTTCATGCCCCATCTCCCTTACTTCCAGCTAATAAGGATCACATAATTCCTAACAAAGTTTTGACACAGATTCCCAATTCGGGCATTCAGAACATATAGCACGTTGCTGTAAGCAAGCACATTCTCATTCAAAGATGCATGTTACTATGTAGGAACAAGTTTGTATAGGTATTTCAAAGATGCCCAGAACTGAGCTAAACTTGGTATGTGTCCAACTCCTAGAAATAACTTCATGCCCCATCTCCCTTACTTCCAGCTAGTAAGGATCACATAATTCCTAACAAAGTTTTGAAACAGATTCCCAATTCGGGCATTCAGAACATATAGCACGTTGCTGTAAGCAACCACATTCTCATTCAAAGACGCAAGTTACTATGTAGGAACAAGTTTGTATAGGTATTTCAAAGATGCCCAGAACTGAGCTAAACTTGGTATGTGTCCAACTCCTGGAAATAACTTCATGCCCCATCTCCCTTACTTCCAGCTAGTAAGGATCACATAATTCCTAACAAAGTTTTGACACAGATTCCCAATTCGGGCATTCAGAACATATAGCACGTTGCTGTAAGCAAGCAGATTCTCATTCAAAGATGCAAGTTACTATGTAGGAACAAGTTTGGATAGGTATTTCAAAGATGCCCAGAACTGAGCTAAACTTGGTATGTGTCCAACTCCTAGAAATAACTTCATGCCCCATCTCCCTTACTTCCAGCTAGTAAGGATGACATAATTCCTAACAAAGTTTTGACACAGATTCCCAATTCGGGCATTCAGAACATATAGCACGTTGCTGTGAGCAAGCAGATTCTCATTCAAAGATGCAAGTTACTATGTAGGAACAAGTTTGTATAGGTATTTCAAAGATGCCCAAAACTGAGCTAAACTTGGTATGTGTCCAACTCCTAGAAATAACTTCATGCCCCATCTCCCTTACTTCCAGCTAGTAAGGATCACATAATTCCTAACAAAGTTTTGACACAGATTGCCAATTCGGGCATTCAGAACATATAGCACGTTGCTGTGAGCAAGCAGATTCTCATTCAAAGTTGCAAGTTACTATGTAGGAACAAGTTTGTATAGGTATTTCAAAGAAGACCAGAACTGAGCTAAACTTGGTATGTGTCCAACTCCTAGAAATAACTTCATGCCCCATCTCCCTTACTTCCAGCTAGTAAGGATCACATAATTCCTAACAAAGTTTTGACACAGATTCCCAATTCGGGCATTCAGAACATATAGCAAGTTGCTGTAAGCAAGCACATTCTCATTCAAAGTTGCAAGTTACTATGTAGGAAAAAGTTTGTATAGGTATTTCAAAGATGCCCAGAACTGAGCTAAACTTGGTATGTGTCCAACTCCTAGAAATAACTTCATGCCCCATCTCCCTTACTTCCAGCTAGTAAGGATCACATAATTCCTAACAAAGTTTTGACACAGATTCCCAATTCGGGCATTCAGAACATATAGCACGTTGCTGTAAGCAAGCAGATTCTCATTCAAAGATGCAAGTTACTATGTAGGAACAAGTTTGTATAGGTATTTCAAAGATGCCCAGAACTGAGCTAAACTTGGTATGTGTCCAACTCCTAGAAATAACTTCATGCCCCATCTCCCTTACTTCCAGCTAGTAAGGATCACATAATTCCTAACAAAGTTTTGACACAGATTCCCAATTCGGGCATTCAGAACATATAGCACGTTGCTGTAAGCAAGCACATTCTCATTCAAAGTTGCAAGTTACTATGTAGGAACAAGTTTGTATAGGTATTTCAAAGATGCCCAGAACTGAGCTAAACTTGCTATGTGTCCAACTCCTAGAAATAACTTCATGCCCCATCTCCCTTACTTCCAGCTAGTAAGGATCACATAATTCCTAACAAAGTTTTGACACAGATTCCCAATTCGAGCATTCAGAACATAGAGCACGTTGCTGTAAGCAAGCACATTCTCATTCAAAGATGCAAGTTACTAGGTAGGAACAAGTTTGTATAGGTATTTCAAAGATGCCCAGAACTGAGCTAAACTTGGTATGTGTCCAACTCCTAGAAATAACTTCATGCCCCATCTCCCTTACTTCCAGCTAGTAAGGATCACATAATTCCTAACACAGTTTTGACACAGATTCCCTATTCGGGCATTCAGAACATATAGCACGTTGCTGTAAGCAAGCACATTCTCATTCAAAGATGCAAGTTACTAGGTAGGAACAAGTTTGGATAGGTATTTCAAAGATGCCCAGAACTGAGCTAAACTTGGAATGTCTCCAACTCCTAGAAATAACTTCATGCCCCATCTCCCTTACTTCCAGCTAGTAAGGATCACATAATTCCTAACAAAGTTTTGACACAGATTCCCAATTCGGGCATTCAGAACATATAGCACGTTGCTGTAGGCAAGCACATTCTCATTCAAAGATGCAAGTTACTATGTAGGAACAAGTTTGTATACGTATTTCAAAGATGCCCAGAACTGAGCTAAAATTAGTATGTGTCCAACTCCTAGAAATAACTTCATGCCCCATCTCCCTTACTTCCAGCTAATAAGGATCACATAATTCCTAACAAAGTTTTGACACAGATTCCCAATTCGGGCATTCAGAACATAGAGCACGTTGCTGTAAGCAAGCACATTCTCATTCAAAGATGCAAGTTACTATGTAGGAACAAGTTTGTATAGGTATTTCAAAGATGCCCAGAACTGAGCTAAACTTGGTATGTGTCCAACTCCTAGAAATAACTTCATGCCCCATCTCCCTTACTTCCAGCTAGTAAGGATCACATAATTCCTAACAAAGTTTTGACACAGATTGCCAATTCGGGCATTCAGAACATATAGCACGTTGCTGTAAGCAAGCAGATTCTCATTCAAAGATGCAAGTTACTATGTAGGAACAAGTTTGTATAGGTATTTCAAAGATGCCCAGAACTGAGCTAAACTTGGTATGTGTCCAACTCCTAGAAATAACTTCATGCCCCATCTCCCTTACTTCCAGCTAGTAAGGATCACATAATTCCTAACAAAGTTTTGACACAGATTCCCAATTCGGGCATTCAGAACATATAGCACGTTGCTGTAAGCAAGCAGATTCTCATTCAAAGATGCAAGTTACTATGTAGGAACAAGTTTGTATAGGTATTTCAAAGATGCCCAGAACTGAGCTAAACTTGGTATGTGTCCAACTCCTAGAAATAACTTCATGCCCCATCTCCCTTACTTCCAGCTAGTAAGGATCACATAATTCCTAACAAAGTTTTGACACAGATTGCCAATTCGGGCATTCAGAACATATAGCACGTTGCTGTGAGCAAGCAGATTCTCATTCAAAGTTGCAAGTTACTATGTAGGAACAAGTTTGTATAGGTATTTCAAAGAAGCCCAGAACTGAGCTAAACTTGGTATGTGTCCAACTCCTAGAAATAACTTCATGCTCCATCTCCCTTACTTCCAGCTAGTAAGGATCACATAATTCCTAACAAAGTTTTGACACAGATTCCCAATTCGGGCATTCAGAACATATAGCACGTTGCTGTAAGCAAGCAGATTCTCATTCAAAGTTGCAAGTTACTATGTAGGAACAAGTTTGTATAGGTATTTCAAAGATGCCCAGAACTGAGCTAAACTTGGTATGTGTCCAACTCCTAGAAATAACTTCATGCCCCATCTCCCTTACTTCCAGCTAGTAAGGATCATATAATTCCTAACAAAGTTTTGACACAGATTCCCAATTCGGGCATTCAGATCATATAGCACGTTGCTGTAAGCAAGCAGATTCTCATTCAAAGATGCAAGTTACTATGTAGGAACAAGTTTGTATAGGTATTTCAAAGATGCCCAGAACTGAGCTAAACTTGGTATGTGTCCAACTCCTAGAAATAACTTCATGCCCCATCTCCCTTACTTCCAGCTAGTAAGGATCACATAATTCCTAACAAAGTTTTGACACAGATTCCCAATTCGGGCATTCAGAACATAAAGCACGTTGCTGTAAGCAAGCACATTCTCATTCAAAGTTGCAAGTTACTATGTAGGAACAAGTTTGTATAGGTATTTCAAAGATGCCCAGAACTGAGCTAAACTTGGTATGTGTCCAACTCCTAGAAATAACTTCATGCCCCATCTCCCTTACTTCCAGCTAGTAAGGATCACATAATTCCTAACAAAGTTTTGACACAGATTCCCAATTCGGGCATTCAGAACATAGAGCACGTTGCTGTAAGCAAGCACATTCTCATTCAAAGATGCAAGTTACTAGGTAGGAACAAGTTTGTATAGGTATTTCAAAGATGCCCAGAACTGAGCTAAACTTGGTATGTGTCCAACTCCTAGAAATAACTTCATGCCCCATCTCCCTTACTTCCAGCTAGTAAGGATCACATAATTCCTAACAAAGTTTTGACACAGATTCCCTATTCGGGCATTCAGAACATATAGCACGTTGCTGTAAGCAAGCACATTCTCATTCAAAGATGCAAGTTACTAGGTAGGAACAAGTTTGGATAGGTATTTCAAAGATGCCCAGAACTGAGCTAAACTTGGAATGTCTCCAACTCCTAGAAATAACTTCATGCCCCATCTCCCTTACTTCCAGCTAGTAAGGATCACATAATTCCTAACAAAGTTTTGAGACAGATTCCCAATTCGGGCATTCAGAACATATAGCACGTTGCTGTAAGCAAGCAGATTCTCATTCAAAGATGCAAGTTACTATGTAGGAACGAGTTTGTATAGGTATTTCAAAGATGCCCAGAACTGAGCTAAACTTGGTATGTGTCCAACTCCTAGAAATAACTTCATGCCCCATCTCCCTTACTTCCAGCTAGTAAGGATCACATAATTCCTAACAAAGTTTTGACACAGATTCCCAATTCGGGCATTCAGAACATATAGCACGTTGCTGTAAGCAAGCAGATTCTCATTCAAAGATGCAAGTTACTAGGTAGGAACAAGTTTGTATAGGTATTTCAAAGATGCCCAGAACTGAGCTAAACTTGGTATGTGTACAACTCCTAGAAATAACTTCATGCCACATCTCCCTTACTTCCAGCTAGTAAGGATCACATAATTCCTAACACAGTTTTGACACAGATTCCCTATTCGGGCATTCAGAACATATAGCACGTTGCTGTAAGCAAGCACATTCTCATTCAAAGATGCAAGTTACTATGTAGGAACAAGTTTGTATAGGTATTTCAAAGAGGCCCAGAACTGAGCTACACTTGCTATGTGTCCAACTCCTAGAAATAACTTCATGCCCCATCTCCCTTACTTCCAGCTAGTAAGGATCACATAATTCCTAACAAAGTTTTGACACAGATTCCCAATTCGGGCATTCAGAACATATAGCACGTTGCTGTAAGCAAGCACATTCTCATTCAAAGTTGCAAGTTACTATGTAGGAACAAGTTTGTATAGGTATTTCAAAGATACCCAGAACTGAGCTAAACTTGGTATGTGTCCAATCCTAGAAATAACTTCATGCCCCATCTCCCTTACTTCCAGCTAGTAAGGATCACATAATTCCTAACAAAGTTTTGACACAGATTCCCAATTCGGGCATTCAGAACATATAGCACGTTGCTGTAAGCAAGCAGATTCTCATTCAAAGATGCAAGTTACTATGTAGGAACAAGTTTGTATAGGTATTTCAAAGATGCCCAGAACTGAGCTAAACTTGGTATGTGTCCAACTCCTAGAAATAACTTCATGCCCCATCTCCCTTACTTCCAGCTAGTAAGGATCACATAATTCCTAACACAGTTTTGACACAGATTCCCAATTCGGGCATTCAGAACATATAGCACGTTGCTGTAAGCAAGCACATTCTCATTCAAAGATGCAAGTTACTAGGTAGGAACAAGTTTGTATAGGTATTTCAAAGATGCCCAGAACTGAGCTAAACTTGGTATGTCTCCAACTCCTAGAAATAACTTCATGCCCCATCTCCCTTACTTCCAGCTAGTAAGGATCACATAATTCCTAACAAAGTTTTGACACAGATTCCCAATTCGGGCATTCAGAACATATAGCACGTTGCTGTAAGCAAGCACATTCTCATTCAAAGATGCAAGTTACTATGTAGGAAAAAGTTTGTATAGGTATTTCAAAGATGCCCAGAACTGAGCTAAACTTGGTATGTGTCCAACTCCTAGAAATAACTTCATGCCCCATCTCCCTTACTTCCAGCTAGTAAGGATCACATAATTCCTAACAAAGTTTTGACACAGATTGCCAATTCGGGCATTCAGAACATATAGCACGTTGCTGTAAGCAAGCACATTCTCATTCAAAGTTGCAAGTTACTATGTAGGAACAAGTTTGTATAGGTATTTCAAAGATGCCCAGAACTGAGCTAAACTTGGTATGTGTCCAACTGCTAGAAATAACTTCATGCCCCATCTCCCTTACTTCCAGCTAGTAAGGATCACATAATTCCTAACAAAGTTTTGACACAGATTCCCAATTCGGGCATTCAGAACATATAGCACGTTGCTGTAAGCAAGCAGATTCTCATTCAAAGTTGCAAGTTACTATGTAGGAACAAGTTTGTATAGGTATTTCAAAGATGCACAGAACTGAGCTAAACTTGGTATGTGTCCAACTCCTAGAAATAACTTCATGCCCCATCTCCCTTACTTCCAGCTAGTAAGGATCACATAATTCCTAACAAAGTTTTGACACAGATTCCCAATTCGGGCATTCAGAACATATAGCACGTTGCTGTAAGCAAGCACATTCTCATTCAAAGATGCAAGTTACTATGTAGGAACAAGTTTGTATAGGTATTTCAAAGATGCCCAGAACTGAGCTAAACTTGGTATGTGTCCAACTCCTAGAAATAACATCATGCCCCATCTCCCTTACATCCAGCTAGTAAGGATCACATAATTCCTAACAAAGTTTTGACACAGATTCCCAATTCGGGCATTCAGAACATATAGCACGTTGCTGTAAGCAAGCACATTTTCATTCAAAGTTGCAAGTTACTATGTAGGAACAAGTTTGTATAGGTATTTCAAAGATGCCCAGAACTGAGCTAAACTAGGTCTGTGTCCAACTCCTAGAAATAACTTCATGCCCCATCTCCCTTACTTCCAGCTAGTAAGGATGACATAATTCCTAACAAAGTTTTGACACAGATTCCCAATTCGGGCATTCAGAACATATAGCACGTTGCTGTAAGCAAGCAGATTCTCATTCAAAGATGCAAGTTACTATGTAGGAACAAATTTGTATAGGTATTTCAAAGATGCCCAGAACTGAGCTAAACTTGGTATGTGTCCCACTCCTAGAAATAACTTCATGCCCCATCTGCCTTACTTCCAGCTAGTAAGGATCACATAATTCCTAACAAAGTTTTGACACAGATTCCCAATTCGGGCATTCAGAACATATAGCACGTTGCTGTAAGCAAGCAGATTCTCATTCAAAGATGCAAGTTACTATGTAGGAACAAGTTTGTATAGGTATTTCAAAGATGCCCAGAACTGAGCTAAACTTGGTATGTGTCCAACTCCTAGAAATAACTTCATGCCCCATCTCCCTTACTTCCAGCTAGTAAGGGTCACATAATTTCTAACAAAGTTTTGACACAGATTGCCAATTCGGGCATTCAGATCATATAGCACGTTGCTGTAAGCAAGCACATTCTCATTCAAAGATGCAAGTTACTATGTAGGAACAAGTTTGTATAGGTATTTCAAAGATGCCCAGAACTGAGCTAAACTTGGTATGTCTCCAACTCCAAGAAATAACTTCATGCCCCATCTCCCTTACTTCCAGCTACTACGGATCACATAATTCCTAACAAAGTTTTGACACAGATTCCCAAATCGGGCATTCAGAACATATAGCACGTTGCTGCAAGCAAGCACATTCTCATTCAAAGTTGCAAGTTACTATGTAGGAACAAGTTGTATAGGTATTTCAAAGATGCCCAGAACTGAGCTAAACTTGGTATGTGTCCAACTCCAAGAAATAACTTCATGCCCCATCTCCCTTACTTCCAGCTAGTAAGGATCACATAATTCCTAACAAAGTTTTGACACAGATTCCCAATTCGGGCATTCAGAACATATAGCACGTTGCTGTAAGCAAGCACATTCTCATTCAAAGTTGCAAGTTAATATGTAGGAACAAGTTTGTATAGGTATTTCAAAGATGCCCAGAACTGAGCTAAACTTGGTATGTGTCCAACTCCTAGAAATAACTTCATGCCCCATCTCCCTTACTTCCAGCTAGTAAGGATCACATAATTGCTAACAAAGTTTTGACACAGATTGCCAATTCGGGCATTCAGAACATATAGCACGTTGCTGTAAGCAAGCACATTCTCATTCAAAGTTGCAAGTTACTATGTAGGAACAAGTTTGTATAGGTATTTCAAAGATGCCCAGAACTGAGCTAAACTTGGTATGTGTCCAACTCCTAGAAATAACTTCATGCCCCATCTCCCTTACTTCCAGCTAGTAAGGATCACATAATTCCTAACAAAGTTTTGACACAGATTCCCAATTCGGGCATTCAGAACATATAGCACGTTGCTGTAGGCAAGCACATTCTCATTCAAAGATGCAAGTTACTATGTAGGAACAAGTTTGTATACGTATTTCAAAGATGCCCAGAACTGAGCTAAAATTGGTATGTGTCCAACTCCTAGAAATAACTTCATGCCCCATCTCCCTTACTTCCAGCTAATAAGGATCACATAATTCCTAACAAAGTTTTGACACAGATTCCCAATTCGGGCATTCAGAACATATAGCACGTTGCTGTAAGCAAGCACATTCTCATTCAAAGATGCATGTTACTATGTAGGAACAAGTTTGTATAGGTATTTCAAAGATGCCCAGAACTGAGCTAAACTTGGTATGTGTCCAACTCCTAGAAATAACTTCATGCCCCATCTCCCTTACTTCCAGCTAGTAAGGATCACATAATTCCTAACAAAGTTTTGAAACAGATTCCCAATTCGGGCATTCAGAACATATAGCACGTTGCTGTAAGCAACCACATTCTCATTCAAAGACGCAAGTTACTATGTAGGAACAAGTTTGTATAGGTATTTCAAAGATGCCCAGAACTGAGCTAAACTTGGTATGTGTCCAACTCCTGGAAATAACTTCATGCCCCATCTCCCTTACTTCCAGCTAGTAAGGATCACATAATTCCTAACAAAGTTTTGACACAGATTCCCAATTCGGGCATTCAGAACATATAGCACGTTGCTGTAAGCAAGCAGATTCTCATTCAAAGATGCAAGTTACTATGTAGGAACAAGTTTGGATAGGTATTTCAAAGATGCCCAGAACTGAGCTAAACTTGGTATGTGTCCAACTCCTAGAAATAACTTCATGCCCCATCTCCCTTACTTCCAGCTAGTAAGGATGACATAATTCCTAACAAAGTTTTGACACAGATTCCCAATTCGGGCATTCAGAACATATAGCACGTTGCTGTGAGCAAGCAGATTCTCATTCAAAGATGCAAGTTACTATGTAGGAACAAGTTTGTATAGGTATTTCAAAGATGCCCAAAACTGAGCTAAACTTGGTATGTGTCCAACTCCTAGAAATAACTTCATGCCCCATCTCCCTTACTTCCAGCTAGTAAGGATCACATAATTCCTAACAAAGTTTTGACACAGATTGCCAATTCGGGCATTCAGAACATATAGCACGTTGCTGTGAGCAAGCAGATTCTCATTCAAAGTTGCAAGTTACTATGTAGGAACAAGTTTGTATAGGTATTTCAAAGAAGACCAGAACTGAGCTAAACTTGGTATGTGTCCAACTCCTAGAAATAACTTCATGCCCCATCTCCCTTACTTCCAGCTAGTAAGGATCACATAATTCCTAACAAAGTTTTGACACAGATTCCCAATTCGGGCATTCAGAACATATAGCAAGTTGCTGTAAGCAAGCACATTCTCATTCAAAGTTGCAAGTTACTATGTAGGAAAAAGTTTGTATAGGTATTTCAAAGATGCCCAGAACTGAGCTAAACTTGGTATGTGTCCAACTCCTAGAAATAACTTCATGCCCCATCTCCCTTACTTCCAGCTAGTAAGGATCACATAATTCCTAACAAAGTTTTGACACAGATTCCCAATTCGGGCATTCAGAACATATAGCACGTTGCTGTAAGCAAGCAGATTCTCATTCAAAGATGCAAGTTACTATGTAGGAACAAGTTTGTATAGGTATTTCAAAGATGCCCAGAACTGAGCTAAACTTGGTATGTGTCCAACTCCTAGAAATAACTTCATGCCCCATCTCCCTTACTTCCAGCTAGTAAGGATCACATAATTCCTAACAAAGTTTTGACACAGATTCCCAATTCGGGCATTCAGAACATATAGCACGTTGCTGTAAGCAAGCACATTCTCATTCAAAGTTGCAAGTTACTATGTAGGAACAAGTTTGTATAGGTATTTCAAAGATGCCCAGAACTGAGCTAAACTTGCTATGTGTCCAACTCCTAGAAATAACTTCATGCCCCATCTCCCTTACTTCCAGCTAGTAAGGATCACATAATTCCTAACAAAGTTTTGACACAGATTCCCAATTCGAGCATTCAGAACATAGAGCACGTTGCTGTAAGCAAGCACATTCTCATTCAAAGATGCAAGTTACTAGGTAGGAACAAGTTTGTATAGGTATTTCAAAGATGCCCAGAACTGAGCTAAACTTGGTATGTGTCCAACTCCTAGAAATAACTTCATGCCCCATCTCCCTTACTTCCAGCTAGTAAGGATCACATAATTCCTAACACAGTTTTGACACAGATTCCCTATTCGGGCATTCAGAACATATAGCACGTTGCTGTAAGCAAGCACATTCTCATTCAAAGATGCAAGTTACTAGGTAGGAACAAGTTTGGATAGGTATTTCAAAGATGCCCAGAACTGAGCTAAACTTGGAATGTCTCCAACTCCTAGAAATAACTTCATGCCCCATCTCCCTTACTTCCAGCTAGTAAGGATCACATAATTCCTAACAAAGTTTTGACACAGATTCCCAATTCGGGCATTCAGAACATATAGCACGTTGCTGTAGGCAAGCACATTCTCATTCAAAGATGCAAGTTACTATGTAGGAACAAGTTTGTATACGTATTTCAAAGATGCCCAGAACTGAGCTAAAATTAGTATGTGTCCAACTCCTAGAAATAACTTCATGCCCCATCTCCCTTACTTCCAGCTAATAAGGATCACATAATTCCTAACAAAGTTTTGACACAGATTCCCAATTCGGGCATTCAGAACATAGAGCACGTTGCTGTAAGCAAGCACATTCTCATTCAAAGATGCAAGTTACTATGTAGGAACAAGTTTGTATAGGTATTTCAAAGATGCCCAGAACTGAGCTAAACTTGGTATGTGTCCAACTCCTAGAAATAACTTCATGCCCCATCTCCCTTACTTCCAGCTAGTAAGGATCACATAATTCCTAACAAAGTTTTGACACAGATTGCCAATTCGGGCATTCAGAACATATAGCACGTTGCTGTAAGCAAGCAGATTCTCATTCAAAGATGCAAGTTACTATGTAGGAACAAGTTTGTATAGGTATTTCAAAGATGCCCAGAACTGAGCTAAACTTGGTATGTGTCCAACTCCTAGAAATAACTTCATGCCCCATCTCCCTTACTTCCAGCTAGTAAGGATCACATAATTCCTAACAAAGTTTTGACACAGATTCCCAATTCGGGCATTCAGAACATATAGCACGTTGCTGTAAGCAAGCAGATTCTCATTCAAAGATGCAAGTTACTATGTAGGAACAAGTTTGTATAGGTATTTCAAAGATGCCCAGAACTGAGCTAAACTTGGTATGTGTCCAACTCCTAGAAATAACTTCATGCCCCATCTCCCTTACTTCCAGCTAGTAAGGATCACATAATTCCTAACAAAGTTTTGACACAGATTGCCAATTCGGGCATTCAGAACATATAGCACGTTGCTGTGAGCAAGCAGATTCTCATTCAAAGTTGCAAGTTACTATGTAGGAACAAGTTTGTATAGGTATTTCAAAGAAGCCCAGAACTGAGCTAAACTTGGTATGTGTCCAACTCCTAGAAATAACTTCATGCTCCATCTCCCTTACTTCCAGCTAGTAAGGATCACATAATTCCTAACAAAGTTTTGACACAGATTCCCAATTCGGGCATTCAGAACATATAGCACGTTGCTGTAAGCAAGCAGATTCTCATTCAAAGTTGCAAGTTACTATGTAGGAACAAGTTTGTATAGGTATTTCAAAGATGCCCAGAACTGAGCTAAACTTGGTATGTGTCCAACTCCTAGAAATAACTTCATGCCCCATCTCCCTTACTTCCAGCTAGTAAGGATCATATAATTCCTAACAAAGTTTTGACACAGATTCCCAATTCGGGCATTCAGATCATATAGCACGTTGCTGTAAGCAAGCAGATTCTCATTCAAAGATGCAAGTTACTATGTAGGAACAAGTTTGTATAGGTATTTCAAAGATGCCCAGAACTGAGCTAAACTTGGTATGTGTCCAACTCCTAGAAATAACTTCATGCCCCATCTCCCTTACTTCCAGCTAGTAAGGATCACATAATTCCTAACAAAGTTTTGACACAGATTCCCAATTCGGGCATTCAGAACATAAAGCACGTTGCTGTAAGCAAGCACATTCTCATTCAAAGTTGCAAGTTACTATGTAGGAACAAGTTTGTATAGGTATTTCAAAGATGCCCAGAACTGAGCTAAACTTGGTATGTGTCCAACTCCTAGAAATAACTTCATGCCCCATCTCCCTTACTTCCAGCTAGTAAGGATCACATAATTCCTAACAAAGTTTTGACACAGATTCCCAATTCGGGCATTCAGAACATAGAGCACGTTGCTGTAAGCAAGCACATTCTCATTCAAAGATGCAAGTTACTAGGTAGGAACAAGTTTGTATAGGTATTTCAAAGATGCCCAGAACTGAGCTAAACTTGGTATGTGTCCAACTCCTAGAAATAACTTCATGCCCCATCTCCCTTACTTCCAGCTAGTAAGGATCACATAATTCCTAACAAAGTTTTGACACAGATTCCCTATTCGGGCATTCAGAACATATAGCACGTTGCTGTAAGCAAGCACATTCTCATTCAAAGATGCAAGTTACTAGGTAGGAACAAGTTTGGATAGGTATTTCAAAGATGCCCAGAACTGAGCTAAACTTGGAATGTCTCCAACTCCTAGAAATAACTTCATGCCCCATCTCCCTTACTTCCAGCTAGTAAGGATCACATAATTCCTAACAAAGTTTTGAGACAGATTCCCAATTCGGGCATTCAGAACATATAGCACGTTGCTGTAAGCAAGCAGATTCTCATTCAAAGATGCAAGTTACTATGTAGGAACGAGTTTGTATAGGTATTTCAAAGATGCCCAGAACTGAGCTAAACTTGGTATGTGTCCAACTCCTAGAAATAACTTCATGCCCCATCTCCCTTACTTCCAGCTAGTAAGGATCACATAATTCCTAACAAAGTTTTGACACAGATTCCCAATTCGGGCATTCAGAACATATAGCACGTTGCTGTAAGCAAGCAGATTCTCATTCAAAGATGCAAGTTACTAGGTAGGAACAAGTTTGTATAGGTATTTCAAAGATGCCCAGAACTGAGCTAAACTTGGTATGTGTACAACTCCTAGAAATA
The DNA here is from genome assembly GCF_020826845.1 of Diceros bicornis minor. Lineage (NCBI taxonomy): Eukaryota > Metazoa > Chordata > Mammalia > Perissodactyla > Rhinocerotidae > Diceros > Diceros bicornis. Next base: position 775,738 of record NC_080763.1, on the reverse strand, counting down.
ACTTCATGCCACATCTCCCTTACTTCCAGCTAGTAAGGATCACATAATTCCTAACACAGTTTTGACACAGATTCCCTATTCGGGCATTCAGAACATATAGCACGTTGCTGTAAGCAAGCACATTCTCATTCAAAGATGCAAGTTACTATGTAGGAACAAGTTTGTATAGGTATTTCAAAGAGGCCCAGAACTGAGCTACACTTGCTATGTGTCCAACTCCTAGAAATAACTTCATGCCCCATCTCCCTTACTTCCAGCTAGTAAGGATCACATAATTCCTAACAAAGTTTTGACACAGATTCCCAATTCGGGCATTCAGAACATATAGCACGTTGCTGTAAGCAAGCACATTCTCATTCAAAGTTGCAAGTTACTATGTAGGAACAAGTTTGTATAGGTATTTCAAAGATACCCAGAACTGAGCTAAACTTGGTATGTGTCCAATCCTAGAAATAACTTCATGCCCCATCTCCCTTACTTCCAGCTAGTAAGGATCACATAATTCCTAACAAAGTTTTGACACAGATTCCCAATTCGGGCATTCAGAACATATAGCACGTTGCTGTAAGCAAGCACATTTTCATTCAAAGTTGCAAGTTACTATGTAGGAACAAGTTTGTACAGGTATTTCAAAGATGCCCAGAACTGAGCTAAACTTGGTATGTGTCCAACTCCTAGAAATAACTTCATGCCCCATCTCCCTTACTTCCAGCTAGTAAGGATGACATAATTCCTAACAATGTTTTGACACAGATTCCCAATTCGGGCATTCAGAACATATAGCACGTTGCTGTAAGCAAGCAGATTCTCATTCAAAGATGCAAGTTACTATGTAGGAACAAGTTTGTATAGGTATTTCAAAGATGCCCAGAACTGAGCTAAACTTGGTATGTGTCCAACTCCTAGAAATAACTTCATGCCCCATCTCCCTTACTTCCAGCTAGTAACGATCGCATAATTCCTAACAAAGTTTTGACACAGATTCCCAATTCGGGCATTCAGAACATATAGCACGTTGCTGCAAGCAAGCACATTCTCATTCAAAGTTGCAAGTTACTATGTAGGAACAAGTTTGTATAGGTATTTCAAAGATGCCCAGAACTGAGCTAAACTTGGTATGTGTCCAACTCCTAGAAATAACTTCATGCCCCATCTCCCTTACTTCCAGCTAGTAAGGATCACATAATTCCTAACAAAGTTTTGACACAGATTCCCAATTCGGGCATTCAGAACATATAGCACGTTGCTGTAAGCAAGCACATTTTCATTCAAAGTTGCAAGTTACTATGTAGGAACAAGTTTGTATAGGTATTTCAAAGATGCCCAGAACTGAGCTAAACTTGGTATGTGTCCAACTCCTAGAAATAACTTCATGCCCCATCTCCCTTACTTCCAGCTAGTAAGGATCACATAATTCCTAACAAAGTTTTGACACAGATTCTCAATTCGGGTATTCAGAACATATAGCACGTTGCTGTAAGCAAGCAGATTCTCATTCAAAGATGCAAGTTACTATGTAGGAACAAGTTTGTATAGGTATTTCAAAGATGCCCAGAACTGAGCTAAACTTGGTATGTGTCCAACTCCTAAAAATAACTTCATGCCCCATCTCCCTTACTTCCAGCTAGTAAGGATCACATAATTCCTAACAAAGTTTTGACACAGATTCCCAATTCGGGCATTCAGAACATATAGCACGTTGCTGTAAGCAAGCACATTCTCATTCAAAGTTGCAAGTTACTATGTAGGAACAAGTTTGTATAGGTATTTCAAAGATGCCCAGAACTGAGCTAAACTTGGTATGTGTCCAACTCCTAGAAATAACTTCATGCCCCATCTCCCTTACTTCCAGCTAGTAAGGATCACATAATTCCTAACAAAGTTTTGACACAGATTGCCAATTCGGGCATTCAGAACATATAGCACGTTGCTGTAAGCAAGCACATTCTCATTCAAAGTTGCAAGTTACTATGTAGGAACAAGTTTGTATAGGTATTTCAAAGATGCCCAGAACTGAGCTAAACTTGGTATGTGTCCAACTCCTAGAAATAACTTCATGCCCCATCTCCCTTACTTCCAGCTAGTAAGGATCACATAATTCCTAACAAAGTTTTGACACAGATTCCCAATTCGGGCATTCAGAACATATAGCACGTTGCTGTAAGCAAGCACATTCTCATTCAAAGTTGCAAGTTACTATGTAGGAACAAGTTTGTATAGGTATTTCAAAGATGCCCAGAACTGAGCTAAACTTGGTATGAGTCCAACTCCTAGATATAACTTCATGCCCCATCTCCCTTACTTCCAGCTAGTAAGGATCACATAATTCCTAACAAAGTTTTGACACAGATTCCCAATTCGGGCATTCAGAACATATAGCACGTTGCTGTAAGCAAGCACATTTTCATTTAAAGTTGCAAGTTACTATGTAGGAACAAGTTTGTATAGGTATTTCAAAGATGCCCAGAACTGAGCTAAACTTGGTATGTGTCCAACTCCTAGAAATAACTTCATGCCCCATCTCCCTTACTTCCAGCTAGTAAGGATCACATAATTCCTAACAAAGTTTTGACACAGATTCCCAATATGGGCATTCAGAACATATAGCACGTTGCTGTAAGCAAGCACATTCTCATTCAAAGATGCAAGTTACTATGTAGGAACAAGTTTGTATAGGTATTTCAAAGATGCCCAGAACTGAGCTAAATTTGGTATGTGTCCAACTCCTAGAAATAACATCATGCCACATCTCCCTTACTTCCAGCTAGTAAGGATCACATAATTCCTAACAAAGTTTTGACACAGATTGCCAATTCGGGCATTCAGAACATATAGCACGTTGCTGTAAGCAAGGACATTCTCATTCAAAGATGCAAGTTACTATGTAGGAACAAGTTTGTATAGGTATTTCAAAGATGCCCAGAACTGAGCTAAACTTGGTATGTGTCCAACTCCTAGAAATAACTTCATGCCCCATCTCCCATACTTCCAGCTAGTAAGGATCACATAATTCCTAACAAAGTTTTGACACAGATTCCCAATTCGGGCATTCAGAACATATAGCACGTTGCTGTAAGCAAGCAGATTCTCATTCAAAGTTGCAAGTTACTATGTAGGAACAAGTTTGTATAGGTATTTCAAAGATGCCCAGAACTGAGCTAAACTTGGTATGTGTCCAACTCCTAGAAATAACTTCATGCCCCATCTCCCTTACTTCCAGCTAGTAAGGATCACATAATTCCTAACAAAGTTTTGACACAGATTCCCAATTCGGGCATTCAGAACATATAGCACGTTGCTGTAAGCAAGCACATTCTCATTCAAAGATGCAAGTTACTATGTAGGAACAAGTTTGTATAGGTATTTCAAAGATGCCCAGAACTGAGCTAAACTTGGTATGTGTCCAACTGCTAGAAATAACTTCATGCCCCATCTCCCTTACTTCCAGCTAGTAAGGATCACATAATTCCTAACAAAGTTTTGACACAGATTCCCAATTCGGGCATTCAGAACATAGAGCACGTTGCTGTAAGCAAGCACATTCTCATTCAAAGATGCAAGTTACTAGGTAGGAACAAGTTTGTATAGGTATTTCAAAGATGCCCAGAACTGAGCTAAACTTGGTATGTGTCCAACTCCTAGAAATAACTTCATGCCCCATCTCCCTTACTTCCAGCTAGTAAGGATCACATAATTCCTAACAAAGTTTTGACACAGATTCCCTATTCGGGCATTCAGAACATATAGCACGTTGCTGTAAGCAAGCACATTCTCATTCAAAGATGCAAGTTACTAGGTAGGAACAAGTTTGGATAGGTATTTCAAAGATGCCCAGAACTGAGCTAAACTTGGTATGTCTCCAACTCCTAGAAATAACTTCATGCCCCATCTCCCTTACTTCCAGCTAGTAAGGATCACATAATTCCTAACAAAGTTTTGAGACAGATTCCCAATTCGGGCATTCAGAACATATAGCACGTTGCTGTAAGCAAGCAGATTCTCATTCAAAGATGCAAGTTACTATGTAGGAACAAGTTTGTATAGGTATTTCAAAGATGCCCAGAACTGAGCTAAACTTGGTATGTGTCCAACTCCTAGAAATAACTTCATGCCCCATCTCCCTTACTTCCAGCTAGTAAGGATCACATAATTCCTAACAAAGTTTTGACACAGATTCCCAATTCGGGCATTCAGAACATATAGCACGTTGCTGTAAGCAAGCACATTCTCATTCAAAGTTGCAAGTTACTAGGTAGGAACAAGTTTGTATAGGTATTTCAAAGATGCCCAGAACTGAGCTAAACTTGGTATGTGTCCAACTCCTAGAAATAACTTCATGCCCCATCTCCCTTACTTCCAGCTAGTAAGGATCACATAATTCCTAACACAGTTTTGACACAGATTCCCTATTCGGGCATTCAGAACATATAGCACGTTGCTGTAAGCAAGCACATTCTCATTCAAAGATGCAAGTTACTAGGTAGGAACAAGTTTGTATAGGTATTTCAAAGATGCCCAGAACTGAGCTAAACTTGGAATGTCTCCAACTCCTATAAATAACTTCATGCCCCATCTCCCTTACTTCCAGCTAGTAAGGATCACATAATTCCTAACAAAGTTTTGAGACAGATTCCCAATTCGGGCATTCAGAACATATAGCACGTTGCTGTAAGCAAGCAGATTCTCATTCAAAGATGCAAGTTACTATGTAGGAACAAGTTTGTATAGGTATTTCAAAGATGCCCAGAACTGAGCTAAACTTGGTATGTGTCCAACTCCTAGAAATAACTTCATGCCCCATCTCCCTTACTTCCAGCTAGTAAGGATCACATAATTCCTAACAAAGTTTTGACACAGATTCCCAATTCGGGCATTCAGAACATATAGCACGTTGCTGTAAGCAAGCAGATTCTCATTCAAAGATGCAAGTTACTAGGTAGGAACAAGTTTGTATAGGTATTTCAAAGATGCCCAGAACTGAGCTAAACTTGGTATGTGTCCAACTCCTAGAAATAACTTCATGCCACATCTCCCTTACTTCCAGCTAGTAAGGATCACATAATTCCTAACACAGTTTTGACACAGATTCCCTATTCGGGCATTCAGAACATATAGCACGTTGCTGTAAGCAAGCACATTCTCATTCAAAGATGCAAGTTACTATGTAGGAACAAGTTTGTATAGGTATTTCAAAGAGGCCCAGAACTGAGCTAGCCTTGCTATGTGTCCAACTCCTAGAAATAACTTCATGCCCCATCTCCCTTACTTCCAGCTAGTAAGGATCACATAATTCCTAACAAAGTTTTGACACAGATTCCCAATTCGGGCATTCAGAACATATAGCACGTTGCTGTAAGCAAGCAGATTCTCATTCAAAGTTGCAAGTTACTATGTAGGAACAAGTTTGTATAGGTATTTCAAAGATGCCCAGAACTGAGCTAAACTTGGTATGTGTCCAACTCCTAGAAATAACTTCATGCCCCATCTCCCTTACTTCCAGCTAGTAAGGATCACATAATTCCTAACAAAGTTTTGACACAGATTCCCAATTCGGGCATTCAGAACATATAGCACGTTGCTGTAAGCAAGCACATTTTCATTCAAAGTTGCAAGTTACTATGTAGGAACAAGTTTGTACAGGTATTTCAAAGATGCCCAGAACTGAGCTAAACTTGGTATGTGTCCAACTCCTAGAAATAACTTCATGCCCCATCTCCCTTACTTCCAGCTAGTAAGGATGACATAATTCCTAACAATGTTTTGACACAGATTCCCAATTCGGGCATTCAGAACATATAGCACGTTGCTGTAAGCAAGCAGATTCTCATTCAAAGATGCAAGTTACTATGTAGGAACAAGTTTGTATAGGTATTTCAAAGATGCCCAGAACTGAGCTAAACTTGGTATGTGTCCAACTCCTAGAAATAACTTCATGCCCCATCTCCCTTACTTCCAGCTAGTAAGGATCACATAATTCCTAACAAAATTTTAACACAGATTCCCAATTCGGGCATTCAGAACATATAGCACGTTGCTGTAAGCAAGCAGATTCTCATTCAAAGATGCAAGATACTATGTAGGAACAAGTTTGTATAGGTATTTCAAAGATGCCCAGAACTGAGCTAAACTTGGTATGTGTCCAACTCCTAGAAATAACTTCATGCCCCATCTCCCTTACTTCCAGCTAGTAAGGATCACATAATTCCTAACAAAGTTTTGACACAGATTCCCAATTCGGGCATTCAGAACATATAGCACGTTGCTGTAAGCAAGCACATTTTCTTTCAAAGTTGCAAGTAACTATGTAGGAACAAGTTTGTATAGGTATTTCAAAGATGCCCAGAACTGAGCTAAACTTGGTATGTGTCCAACTCCTAGAAATAACTTCATGCCCCATCTCCCTTACTTCCAGCTAGTAAGGATCACATAATTCCTAACAAAGTTTTGACACAGATTGCCAATTCGGGCATTCAGAACATATAGCACGTTGCTGTAAGCAAGCACATTCTCATTCAAAGTTGCAAGTTACTATGTAGGAACAAGTTTGTATAGGTATTTCAAAGATGCCCAGAACTGAGCTAAACTTGGTATGTGTCCAACTCCTAGAAATAACTTCATGCCCCATCTCCCTTACTTCCAGCTAGTAAGGATCACATAATTCCTAACAAAGTTTTGACACAGATTCCCAATTCGGGCATTCAGAACATATAGCACGTTGCTGTAAGCAAGCACATTCTCATTCAAAGATGCAAGTTACTATGTAGGAACAAGTTTGTATAGGTATTTCAAAGATGCCCAGAACTGAGCTAAACTTGGTATGTGTCCAACTCCTAGAAATAACTTCATGCCCCATCTCCCTTACTTCCAGCTAGTAAGGATCACATAATTCCTAACAAAGTTTTGACACAGATTCCCAATTCGGGCATTCAGAACATAGAGCACGTTGCTGTAAGCAAGCAGATTCTCATTCAAAGATGCAAGTTACTATGTAGGAACAAGTTTGTATAGGTATTTCAAAGATGCCCAGAACTGAGCTAAACTTGGTATGTGTCCAACTCCTAGAAATAACTTCATGCCCCATCTCCCTTACTTCCAGCTAGTAAGGATCACATAATTCCTAACAAAGTTTTGACACAGATTCCCTATTCGGGCATTCAGAACATAGAGCACGTTGCTGTAAGCAAGCACATTCTCATTCAAAGATGCAAGTTACTAGGTAGGAACAAGTTTGGATAGGTATTTCAAAGATGCCCAGAACTGAGCTAAACTTGGAATGTCTCCAACTCCTAGAAATAACTTCATGCCCCATCTCCCTTACTTCCAGCTAGTAAGGATCACATAATTCCTAACAAAGTTTTGAGACAGATTCCCAATTCGGGCATTCAGAACATATAGCACGTTGCTGTAAGCAAGCAGATTCTCATTCAAAGATGCAAGTTACTATGTAGGAACGAGTTTGTATAGGTATTTCAAAGATGCCCAGAACTGAGCTAAACTTGGTATGTGTCCAACTCCTAGAAATAACTTCATGCCCCATCTCCCTTACTTCCAGCTAGTAAGGATCACATAATTCCTAACAAAGTTTTGACACAGATACCCAATTCGGGCATTCAGAACATATAGCACGTTGCTGTAAGCAAGCAGATTCTCATTCAAAGATGCAAGTTACTAGGTAGGAACAAGTTTGTATAGGTATTTCAAAGATGCCCAGAACTGAGCTAAACTTGGTATGTGTACAACTCCTAGAAATAACTTCATGCCACATCTCCCTTACTTCCAGCTAGTAAGGATCACATAATTCCTAACACAGTTTTGACACAGATTCCCTATTCGGGCATTCAGAACATATAGCACGTTGCTGTAAGCAAGCACATTCTCATTCAAAGATGCAAGTTACTATGTAGGAACAAGTTTGTATAGGTATTTCAAAGAGGCCCAGAACTGAGCTAAACTTGCTATGTGTCCAACTCCTAGAAATAACTTCATGCCCCATCTCCCTTACTTCCAGCTAGTAAGGATCACATAATTCCTAACAAAGTTTTGACACAGATTCCCAATTCGGGCATTCAGAACATATAGCACGTTGCTGTAAGCAAGCACATTCTCATTCAAAGTTGCAAGTTACTATGTAGGAACAAGTTTGTATAGGTATTTCAAAGATACCCAGAACTGAGCTAAACTTGGTATGTGTCCAATCCTAGAAATAACTTCATGCCCCATCTCCCTTACTTCCAGCTAGTAAGGATCACATAATTCCTAACAAAGTTTTGACACAGATTCCCAATTCGGGCATTCAGAACATATAGCACGTTGCTGTAAGCAAGCACATTTTCATTCAAAGTTGCAAGTTACTATGTAGGAACAAGTTTGTACAGGTATTTCAAAGATGCCCAGAACTGAGCTAAACTTGGTATGTGTCCAACTCCTAGAAATAACTTCATGCCCCATCTCCCTTACTTCCAGCTAGTAAGGATGACATAATTCCTAACAATGTTTTGACACAGATTCCCAATTCGGGCATTCAGAACATATAGCACGTTGCTGTAAGCAAGCAGATTCTCATTCAAAGATGCAAGTTACTATGTAGGAACAAGTTTGTATAGGTATTTCAAAGATGCCCAGAACTGAGCTAAACTTGGTATGTGTCCAACTCCTAGAAATAACTTCATGCCCCATCTCCCTTACTTCCAGCTAGTAACGATCGCATAATTCCTAACAAAGTTTTGACACAGATTCCCAATTCGGGCATTCAGAACATATAGCACGTTGCTGCAAGCAAGCACATTCTCATTCAAAGTTGCAAGTTACTATGTAGGAACAAGTTTGTATAGGTATTTCAAAGATGCCCAGAACTGAGCTAAACTTGGTATGTGTCCAACTCCTAGAAATAACTTCATGCCCCATCTCCCTTACTTCCAGCTAGTAAGGATCACATAATTCCTAACAAAGTTTTGACACAGATTCCCAATTCGGGCATTCAGAACATATAGCACGTTGCTGTAAGCAAGCACATTTTCATTCAAAGTTGCAAGTTACTATGTAGGAACAAGTTTGTATAGGTATTTCAAAGATGCCCAGAACTGAGCTAAACTTGGTATGTGTCCAACTCCTAGAAATAACTTCATGCCCCATCTCCCTTACTTCCAGCTAGTAAGGATCACATAATTCCTAACAAAGTTTTGACACAGATTCTCAATTCGGGTATTCAGAACATATAGCACGTTGCTGTAAGCAAGCAGATTCTCATTCAAAGATGCAAGTTACTATGTAGGAACAAGTTTGTATAGGTATTTCAAAGATGCCCAGAACTGAGCTAAACTTGGTATGTGTCCAACTCCTAGAAATAACTTCATGCCCCATCTCCCTTACTTCCAGCTAGTAAGGATCACATAATTCCTAACAAAGTTTTGACACAGATTCCCAATTCGGGCATTCAGAACATATAGCACGTTGCTGTAAGCAAGCACATTCTCATTCAAAGTTGCAAGTTACTATGTAGGAACAAGTTTGTATAGGTATTTCAAAGATGCCCAGAACTGAGCTAAACTTGGTATGTGTCCAACTCCTAGAAATAACTTCATGCCCCATCTCCCTTACTTCCAGCTAGTAAGGATCACATAATTCCTAACAAAGTTTTGACACAGATTGCCAATTCGGGCATTCAGAACATATAGCACGTTGCTGTAAGCAAGCACATTCTCATTCAAAGTTGCAAGTTACTATGTAGGAACAAGTTTGTATAGGTATTTCAAAGATGCCCAGAACTGAGCTAAACTTGGTATGTGTCCAACTCCTAGAAATAACTTCATGCCCCATCTCCCTTACTTCCAGCTAGTAAGGATCACATAATTCCTAACAAAGTTTTGACACAGATTCCCAATTCGGGCATTCAGAACATATAGCACGTTGCTGTAAGCAAGCACATTCTCATTCAAAGTTGCAAGTTACTATGTAGGAACAAGTTTGTATAGGTATTTCAAAGATGCCCAGAACTGAGCTAAACTTGGTATGAGTCCAACTCCTAGATATAACATCATGCCCCATCTCCCTTACTTCCAGCTAGTAAGGATCACATAATTCCTAACAAAGTTTTGACACAGATTCCCAATTCGGGCATTCAGAACATATAGCACGTTGCTGTAAGCAAGCACATTTTCATTTAAAGTTGCAAGTTACTATGTAGGAACAAGTTTGTATAGGTATTTCAAAGATGCCCAGAACTGAGCTAAACTTGGTATGTGTCCAACTCCTAGAAATAACTTCATGCCCCATCTCCCTTACTTCCAGCTAGTAAGGATCACATAATTCCTAACAAAGTTTTGACACAGATTCCCAATATGGGCATTCAGAACATATAGCACGTTGCTGTAAGCAAGCACATTCTCATTCAAAGATGCAAGTTACTATGTAGGAACAAGTTTGTATAGGTATTTCAAAGATGCCCAGAACTGAGCTAAATTTGGTATGTGTCCAACTCCTAGAAATAACTTCATGCCCCATCTCCCTTACTTCCAGCTAGTAAGGATCACATAATTCCTAACAAAGTTTTGACACAGATTGCCAATTCGGGCATTCAGAACATATAGCACGTTGCTGTAAGCAAGGACATTCTCATTCAAAGATGCAAGTTACTATGTAGGAACAAGTTTGTATAGGTATTTCAAAGATGCCCAGAACTGAGCTAAACTTGGTATGTGTCCAACTCCTAGAAATAACTTCATGCCCCATCTCCCATACTTCCAGCTAGTAAGGATCACATAATTCCTAACAAAGTTTTGACACAGATTCCCAATTCGGGCATTCAGAACATATAGCACGTTGCTGTAAGCAAGCAGATTCTCATTCAAAGTTGCAAGTTACTATGTAGGAACAAGTTTGTATAGGTATTTCAAAGATGCCCAGAACTGAGCTAAACTTGGTATGTGTCCAACTCCTAGAAATAACTTCATGCCCCATCTCCCTTACTTCCAGCTAGTAAGGATCACATAATTCCTAACAAAGTTTTGACACAGATTCCCAATTCGGGCATTCAGAACATATAGCACGTTGCTGTAAGCAAGCACATTCTCATTCAAAGATGCAAGTTACTATGTAGGAACAAGTTTGTATAGGTATTTCAAAGATGCCCAGAACTGAGCTAAACTTGGTATGTGTCCAACTGCTAGAAATAACTTCATGCCCCATCTCCCTTACTTCCAGCTAGTAAGGATCACATAATTCCTAACAAAGTTTTGACACAGATTCCCAATTCGGGCATTCAGAACATAGAGCACGTTGCTGTAAGCAAGCACATTCTCATTCAAAGATGCAAGTTACTAGGTAGGAACAAGTTTGTATAGGTATTTCAAAGATGCCCAGAACTGAGCTAAACTTGGTATGTGTCCAACTCCTAGAAATAACTTCATGCCCCATCTCCCTTACTTCCAGCTAGTAAGGATCACATAATTCCTAACAAAGTTTTGACACAGATTCCCTATTCGGGCATTCAGAACATATAGCACGTTGCTGTAAGCAAGCACATTCTCATTCAAAGATGCAAGTTACTAGGTAGGAACAAGTTTGGATAGGTATTTCAAAGATGCCCAGAACTGAGCTAAACTTGGTATGTCTCCAACTCCTAGAAATAACTTCATGCCCCATCTCCCTTACTTCCAGCTAGTAAGGATCACATAATTCCTAACAAAGTTTTGAGACAGATTCCCAATTCGGGCATTCAGAACATATAGCACGTTGCTGTAAGCAAGCAGATTCTCATTCAAAGATGCAAGTTACTATGTAGGAACAAGTTTGTATAGGTATTTCAAAGATGCCCAGAACTGAGCTAAACTTGGTATGTGTCCAACTCCTAGAAATAACTTCATGCCCCATCTCCCTTACTTCCAGCTAGTAAGGATCACATAATTCCTAACAAAGTTTTGACACAGATTCCCAATTCGGGCATTCAGAACATATAGCACGTTGCTGTAAGCAAGCACATTCTCATTCAAAGTTGCAAGTTACTAGGTAGGAACAAGTTTGTATAGGTATTTCAAAGATGCCCAGAACTGAGCTAAACTTGGTATGTGTCCAACTCCTAGAAATAACTTCATGCCCCATCTCCCTTACTTCCAGCTAGTAAGGATCACATAATTCCTAACAAAGTTTTGACACAGATTCCCAATTCGGGCATTCAGAACATAGAGCACGTTGCTGTAAGCAAGCACATTCTCATTCAAAGATGCAAGTTACTAGGTAGGAACAAGTTTGTATAGGTATTTCAAAGATGCCCAGAACTGAGCTAAACTTGGTATGTGTCCAACTCCTAGAAATAACTTCATGCCCCATCTCCCTTACTTCCAGCTAGTAAGGATCACATAATTCCTAACACAGTTTTGACACAGATTCCCTATTCGGGCATTCAGAACATATAGCACGTTGCTGTAAGCAAGCACATTCTCATTCAAAGATGCAAGTTACTAGGTAGGAACAAGTTTGTATAGGTATTTCAAAGATGCCCAGAACTGAGCTAAACTTGGAATGTCTCCAACTCCTAGAAATAACTTCATGCCCCATCTCCCTTACTTCCAGCTAGTAAGGATCACATAATTCCTAACAAAGTTTTGACACAGATTCCCAATTCGGGCATTCAGAACATATAGCACGTTGCTGTAAGCAAGCAGATTCTCATTCAAAGATGCAAGTTACTATGTAGGAACAAGTTTGTATAGGTATTTCAAAGATGCCCAGAACTGAGCTAAACTTGGTATGTGTCCAACTCCTAGAAATAACTTCATGCCCCATCTCCCTTACTTCCAGCTAGTAAGGATCACATAATTCCTAACAAAGTTTTGACACAGATTCCCAATTCGGGCATTCAGAACATATAGCACGTTGCTGTAAGCAAGCAGATTCTCATTCAAAGATGCAAGTTACTAGGTAGGAACAAGTTTGTATAGGTATTTCAAAGATGCCCAGAACTGAGCTAAACTTGGTATGTGTCCAACTCCTAGAAATAACTTCATGCCACATCTCCCTTACTTCCAGCTAGTAAGGATCACATAATTCCTAACACAGTTTTGACACAGATTCCCTATTCGGGCATTCAGAACATATAGCACGTTGCTGTAAGCAAGCACATTCTCATTCAAAGATGCAAGTTACTATGTAGGAACAAGTTTGTATAGGTATTTCAAAGAGGCCCAGAACTGAGCTAGCCTTGCTATGTGTCCAACTCCTAGAAATAACTTCATGCCCCATCTCCCTTACTTCCAGCTAGTAAGGATCACATAATTCCTAACAAAGTTTTGACACAGATTCCCAATTCGGGCATTCAGAACATATAGCACGTTGCTGTAAGCAAGCAGATTCTCATTCAAAGTTGCAAGTTACTATGTAGGAACAAGTTTGTATAGGTATTTCAAAGATGCCCAGAACTGAGCTAAACTTGGTATGTGTCCAACTCCTAGAAATAACTTCATGCCCCATCTCCCTTACTTCCAGCTAGTAAGGATCACATAATTCCTAACAAAGTTTTGACACAGATTCCCAATTCGGGCATTCAGAACATATAGCACGTTGCTGTAAGCAAGCACATTTTCATTCAAAGTTGCAAGTTACTATGTAGGAACAAGTTTGTACAGGTATTTCAAAGATGCCCAGAACTGAGCTAAACTTGGTATGTGTCCAACTCCTAGAAATAACTTCATGCCCCATCTCCCTTACTTCCAGCTAGTAAGGATCACATAATTCCTAACAAAGTTTTGACACAGATTCCCAATTCGGGCATTCAGAACATATAGCACGTTGCTGTAAGCAAGCACATTTTCTTTCAAAGTTGCAAGTAACTATGCAGGAACAAGTTTGTATAGGTATTTCAAAGATGCCCAGAACTGAGCTAAACTTGGTATGTGTCCAACTCCTAGAAATAACTTCATGCCCCATCTCCCTTACTTCCAGCTAGTAAGGATCACATAATTCCTAACAAAGTTTTGACACAGATTGCCAATTCGGGCATTCAGAACATATAGCACGTTGCTGTAAGCAAGCACATTCTCATTCAAAGTTGCAAGTTACTATGTAGGAACAAGTTTGTATAGGTATTTCAAAGATGCCCAGAACTGAGCTAAACTTGGTATGTGTCCAACTCCTAGAAATAACTTCATGCCCCATCTCCCTTACTTCCAGCTAGTAAGGATCACATAATTCCTAACAAAGTTTTGACACAGATTCCCAATTCGGGCATTCAGAACATATAGCACGTTGCTGTAAGCAAGCACATTCTCATTCAAAGATGCAAGTTACTATGTAGGAACAAGTTTGTATAGGTATTTCAAAGATGCCCAGAACTGAGCTAAACTTGGTATGTGTCCAACTCCTAGAAATAACTTCATGCCCCATCTCCCTTACTTCCAGCTAGTAAGGATCACATAATTCCTAACAAAGTTTTGACACAGATTCCCAATTCGGGCATTCAGAACATATAGCACGTTGCTGTAAGCAAGCAGATTCTCATTCAAAGATGCAAGTTACTATGTAGGAACAAGTTTGTATAGGTATTTCAAAGATGCCCAGAACTGAGCTAAACTTGGTATGTGTCCAACTCCTAGATATAACTTCATGCCCCATCTCCCTTACTTCCAGCTAGTAAGGATGACATAATTCCTAACAAAGTTTTGACACAGATTCCCAATTCGGGCATTCAGAACATATAGCACGTTGCTGTAAGCAAGCAGATTCTCATTCAAAGATGCAAGTTACTATGTAGGAACAAGTTTGTATAGGTATTTCAAAGATGCCCAAAACTGAGCTAAACTTGGTATGTGTCCAACTCCTAGAAATAACTTCATGCCCCATCTCCCTTACTTCCAGCTAGTAAGGATCACATAATTCCTAACAAAGTTTTGACACAGATTCCCAATTCGGGCATTCAGAACATATAGCACGTTGCTGTGAGCAAGCAGATTCTCATTGAAAGTTGCAAGTTACTATGTAGGAACAAGTTTGTATAGGTATTCAAAGAAGCCCAGAACTGAGCTAAACTTGGTATGTGTCCAACTCCTAGAAATAACTTCATGCCCCATCTCCCTTACTTCCAGCTAGTAAGGATCACATAATTCCTAACACAGTTTTGACACAGATTCCCTATTGGGGCATTCAGAACATATAGCACGTTGCTGTAAGCAAGCACATTCTCATTCAAAGATGCAAGTTACTAGGTAGGAACAAGTTTGTATAGGTATTTCAAAGATGCCCAGAACTGAGCTAAACTTGGAATGTCTCCAACTCCTAGAAATAACTTCATGCCCCATCTCCCTTACTTCCAGCTAGTAAGGATCACATAATTCCTAACAAAGTTTTGACACAGATTCCCAATTCGGGCATTCAGAACATATAGCACGTTGCTGTAAGCAAGCACATTCTCATTCAAAGTTGCAAGTTACTATGTAGGAACAAGTTTGTATAGGTATTTCAAAGATGCCCAGAACTGAGCTAAACTTGGTATGAGTCCAACTCCTAGATATAACTTCATGCCCCATCTCCCTTACTTCCAGCTAGTAAGGATCACATAATTCCTAACAAAGTTTTGACACAGATTCCCAATTCGGGCATTCAGAACATATAGCACGTTGCTGTAAGCAAGCACATTTTCATTTAAAGTTGCAAGTTACTATGTAGGAACAAGTTTGTATAGGTATTTCAAAGATGCCCAGAACTGAGCTAAACTTGGTATGTGTCCAACTCCTAGAAATAACTTCATGCCCCATCTGCCTTACTTCCAGCTAGTAAGGATCACATAATTCCTAACAAAGTTTTGACACAGATTCCCAATATGGGCATTCATAACATATAGCACGTTGCTGTAAGCAAGCAGATTCTCATTTAAAGTTGCAAGTTACTATGTAGGAACAAGTTTGTATAGGTATTTCAAAGATGCCCAGAACTGAGCTAAACTTGGTATGTGTCCAACTCCTAGAAATAACTTCATGCCCCATCTCCCTTACTTCCAGCTAGTAAGGATCACATAATTCCTAACAAAGTTTTGACACAGATTCCCAATTCGGGCATTCAGAACATATAGCACGTTGCTGTAAGCAAGCAGATTCTCATTCAAAGATGCAAGTTACTATGTAGGAACAAGTTTGTATAGGTATTTCAAAGATGCCCAGAACTGAGCTAAACTTGGTATGTGTCCAACTCCTAGAAATAACTTCATGCCCCATCTCCCTTACTTCCAGCTAGTAAGGATCACATAATTCCTAACAAAGTTTTGACACAGATTCCCAATTCGGGCATTCAGAACATATAGCACGTTGCTGTAAGCAAGCACATTCTCATTCAAAGTTGCAAGTTACTATGTAGGAACAAGTTTGTATAGGTATTTCAAAGATGCCCAGAACTGAGCTAAACTTGGTATGTGTCCAACTCCTAGAAATAACTTCATGCCCCATCTCCCTTACTTCCAGCTAGTAAGGATCACATAATTCCTAACAAAGTTTTGACACAGATTCCCAATTCGGGCATTCAGAACATAGAGCACGTTGCTGTAAGCAAGCACATTCTCATTCAAAGATGCAAGTTACTAGGTAGGAACAAGTTTGTATAGGTATTTCAAAGATGCCCAGAACTGAGCTAAACTTGGTATGTGTCCAACTCCTAGAAATAACTTCATGCCCCATCTCCCTTACTTCCATCTAGTAAGGATCACATAATTCCTAACACAGTTTTGACACAGATTCCCTATTCGGGCATTCAGAACATATAGCACGTTGCTGTAAGCAAGCACATTCTCATTCAAAGATGCAAGTTACTAGGTAGGAACAAGTTTGTATAGGTATTTCAAAGATGCCCAGAACTGAGCTAAACTTGGAATGTCTCCAACTCCTAGAAATAACTTCATGCCCCATCTCCCTTACTTCCAGCTAGTAAGGATCACATAATTCCTAACAAAGTTTTGAGACAGATTCCCAATTCGGGCATTCAGAACATATAGCACGTTGCTGTAAGCAAGCAGATTCTCATTCAAAGATGCAAGTTACTATGTAGGAACAAGTTTGTATAGGTATTTCAAAGATGCCCAGAACTGAGCTAAACTTGGTATGTGTCCAACTCCTAGAAATAACTTCATGCCCCATCTCCCTTACTTCCAGCTAGTAAGGATCACATAATTCCTAACAAAGTTTTGACACAGATTCCCAATTCGGGCATTCAGAACATATAGCACGTTGCTGTAAGCAAGCAGATTCTCATTCAAAGATGCAAGTTACTATGTAGGAACAAGTTTGTATAGGTATTTCAAAGATGCCCAGAACTGAGCTAAACTTGGTATGTGTCCAACTCCTAGAAATAACTTCATGCTCCATCTCCCTTACTTCCAGCTAGTAAGGATCACATAATTCCTAACAAAGTTTTGACACAGATTCCCAATTCGGGCATTCAGAACATATAGCACGTTGCTGTAAGCAAGCACATTCTCATTCAAAGTTGCAAGTTACTATGTAGGAACAAGTTTGTATAGGTATTTCAAAGATGCCCAGAACTGAGCTAAACTTGGTATGTGTCCAACTCCTAGAAATAACTTCATGCCCCATCTCCCTTACTTCCAGCTAGTAAGGATCACATAATTCCTAACAAAGTTTTGACACAGATTCCCAATTCGGGCATTCAGAACATAGAGCACGTTGCTGTAAGCAAGCACATTCTCATTCAAAGATGCAAGTTACTAGGTAGGAACAAGTTTGTATAGGTATTTCAAAGATGCCCAGAACTGAGCTAAACTTGGTATGTGTCCAACTCCTAGAAATAACTTCATGCCCCATCTCCCTTACTTCCATCTAGTAAGGATCACATAATTCCTAACACAGTTTTGACACAGATTCCCTATTCGGGCATTCAGAACATATAGCACGTTGCTGTAAGCAAGCACATTCTCATTCAAAGATGCAAGTTACTAGGTAGGAACAAGTTTGTATAGGTATTTCAAAGATGCCCAGAACTGAGCTAAACTTGGAATGTCTCCAACTCCTAGAAATAACTTCATGCCCCATCTCCCTTACTTCCAGCTAGTAAGGATCACATAATTCCTAACAAAGTTTTGAGACAGATTCCCAATTCGGGCATTCAGAACATATAGCACGTTGCTGTAAGCAAGCAGATTCTCATTCAAAGATGCAAGTTACTATGTAGGAACAAGTTTGTATAGGTATTTCAAAGATGCCCAGAACTGAGCTAAACTTGGTATGTGTCCAACTCCTAGAAATAACTTCATGCCCCATCTCCCTTACTTCCAGCTAGTAAGGATCACATAATTCCTAACAAAGTTTTGACACAGATTCCCAATTCGGGCATTCAGAACATATAGCACGTTGCTGTAAGCAAGCAGATTCTCATTCAAAGATGCAAGTTACTAGGTAGGAACAAGTTTGTATAGGTATTTCAAAGATGCCCAGAACTGAGCTAAACTTGGTATGTGTCCAACTCCTAGAAATAACTTCATGCCACATCTCCCTTACTTCCAGCTAGTAAGGATCACATAATTCCTAACACAGTTTTGACACAGATTCCCTATTCGGGCATTCAGAACATATAGCACGTTGCTGTAAGCAAGCACATTCTCATTCAAAGATGCAAGTTACTATGTAGGAACAAGTTTGTATAGGTATTTCAAAGAGGCCCAGAACTGAGCTAAACTTGCTATGTGTCCAACTGCTAGAAATAACTTCATGCCCCATCTCCCTTACTTCCAGCTAGTAAGGATCACATAATTCCTAACAAAGTTTTGACACAGATTCCCAATTCGGGCATTCAGAACATATAGCACGTTGCTGTAAGCAAGCAGATTCTCATTCAAAGTTGCAAGTTACTATGTAGGAACAAGTTTGTATAGGTATTTCAAAGATGCCCAGAACTGAGCTAAACTTGGTATGTGTCCAACTCCTAGAAATAACTTCATGCCCCATCTCCCTTACTTCCAGCTAGTAAGGATCACATAATTCCTAACAAAGTTTTGACACAGATTCCCAATTCGGGCATTCAGAACATATAGCACGTTGCTGTAAGCAAGCACATTCTCATTCAAGGATGCAAGTTACTATGTAGGAACAAGTTTGTATAGGTATTTCAAAGATGCCCAGAACTGAGCTAAACTTGGTATGTGTCCAACTCCTAGAAATAACATCATGCCCCATCTCCCTTACTTCCAGCTAGTAAGGATCACATAATTCCTAACAAAGTTTTGACACAGATTCCCAATTCGGGCATTCAGAACATATAGCACGTTGCTGTAAGCAAGCACATTTTCATTCAAAGTTGCAAGTTACTATGTAGGAACAAGTTTGTATAGGTATTTCAAAGATGCCCAGAACTGAGCTAAACTAGGTCTGTGTCCAACTCCTAGAAATAACTTCATGCCCCATCTCCCTTACTTCCAGCTAGTAAGGATGACATAATTCCTAACAAAGTTTTGACACAGATTCCCAATTCGGGCATTCAGAACATATAGCACGTTGCTGTAAGCAAGCAGATTCTCATTCAAAGATGCAAGTTACTATGTAGGAACAAATTTGTATAGGTATTTCAAAGATGCCCAGAACTGAGCTAAACTTGGTATGTGTCCAACTCCTAGAAATAACTTCATGCCCCATCTGCCTTACTTCCAGCTAGTAAGGATCACATAATTCCTAACAAAGTTTTGACACAGATTCCCAATTCGGGCATTCAGAACATATAGCACGTTGCTGTAAGCAAGCAGATTCTCATTCAAAGATGCAAGTTACTATGTAGGAACAAGTTTGTATAGGTATTTCAAAGATGCCCAGAACTGAGCTAAACTTGGTATGTGTCCAACTCCTAGAAATAACTTCATGCCCCATCTCCCTTACTTCCAGCTAGTAAGGGTCACATAATTTCTAACAAAGTTTTGACACAGATTGCCAATTCGGGCATTCAGAACATATAGCACGTTGCTGTAAGCAAGCACATTCTCATTCAAAGATGCAAGTTACTATGTAGGAACAAGTTCGTATAGGTATTTCAAAGATGCCCAGAACTGAGCTAAACTTGGTATGTCTCCAACTCCAAGAAATAACTTCATGCCCCATCTCACTTACTTCCAGCTGCTACGGATCACATAATTCCTAACAAAGTTTTGACACAGATTCCCAATTCGGGCATTCAGAACATATAGCACGTTGCTGTAAGCAAGCACATTCTCATTCAAAGTTGCAAGTTACTATGTAGGAACAAGTTTGTATAGGTATTTCAAAGATGCCCAGAACTGAGCTAAACTTGGTATGTGTCCAACTCCTAGAAATAACTTCATGCCCCATCTCCCTTACTTCCAGCTAGTAAGGATCACATAATTCCTAACAAAGTTTTGACACAGATTCCCAATTCGGGCATTCAGAACATATAGCACGTTGCTGTAAGCAAGCACATTCTCATTCAAAGTTGCAAGTTACTATGTAGGAACAAGTTTGTATAGGTATTTCAAAGATGCCCAGAACTGAGCTAAACTTGGTATGTGTCCAACTCCTAGAAATAACTTCATGCCCCATCTGCCTTACTTCCAGCTAGTAAGGCTCACATAATTCCTAACAAAGTTTTGACACAGATTCCCAATTCGGGCATTCAGAACATATAGCACGTTGCTGTAAGCAAGCACATTCTCATTCAAAGTTGCAAGTTACTATGTAGGAACAAGTTTGTATAGGTATTTCAAAGATGCCCAGAACTGAGCTAAACTTGGTATGTGTCCAACTCCTAGAAATAACTTCATGCCCCATCTCCCTTACTTCCAGCTAGTAAGGATCACATAATTCCTAACAAAGTTTTGACACAGATTCCCAATTCGGGCATTCAGAACATATAGCACGTTGCTGTAAGCAAGCACATTCTCATTCAAAGTTGCAAGTTACTATGTAGGAACAAGTTTGTATAGGTATTTCAAAGATGCCCAGAACTGAGCTAAACTTGGTATGTGTCCAACTCCTAGAAATAACTTCATGCCCCATCTCCCTTACTTCCAGCTAGTAAGGATCACATAATTCCTAGCAAAGTTTTGACACAGATTCCCAATTCGGGCATTCAGAACATATAGCACGTTGCTGTAAGCAAGCACATTCTCATTCAAAGTTGCAAGTTACTATGTAGGAACAAGTTTGTATAGGTATTTCAAAGATGCCCAGAACTGAGCTAAACTTGGTATGTGTCCAACTCCTAGAAATAACTTCATGCCCCATCTCCCTTACTTCCAGCTTGTAAGGATCACATAATTCCTAACAAAGTTTTGACACAGATTGCCAATTCGGGCATTCAGAACATATAGCACGTTGCTGTAGGCAATCACATTCTCATTCAAAGTTGCAAGTTACTATGTAGGAACAAGTTTGTATAGGTATTTCAAAGATGCCCAGAACTGAGCTAAACTTGGTATGTGTCCAACTCCTAGAAATAACTTCATGCCCCATCTCCCTTACTTCCAGCTAGTAAGGATCACATAATTCCTAACAAAGTTTTGACACAGATTCCCAATTCGGGCATTCAGAACATATAGCACGTTGCTGTAAGCAAGCACATTCTCATTCAAAGTTGCAAGTTACTATGTAGGAACAAGTTTGTATAGGTATTTCAAAGATGCCCAGAACTGAGCTAAACTTGGTATGTCTCCAACTCAAAGAAATAACTTCATGCCCCATCTCCCTTACTTCCAGCTAGTAAGGATCACATAATTCCTAACAAAGTTTTGACACAGATTCCCAATTCGGGCATTCAGAACATATAGCACGTTGCTGTAAGCAAGCAGATTCTCATTCAAAGATGCAAGTTACTATGTAGGAACAAGTTTGTATAGGTATTTCAAAGATGCCCAGAACTGAGCTAAACTTGGTATGTGTCCAACTCCTAGAAATAACTTCATGCCCCATCTCCCTTACTTCCAGCTAGTAAGGATGACATAATTCCTAACAAAGTTTTGACACAGATTCCCAATTCGGGCATTCAGAACATATAGCACGTTGCTGTAAGCAAGCAGATTCTCATTCAAAGATGCAAGTTACTATATAGGAACAAGTTTGTATAGGTATTTCAAAGATGCCCAGAACTGAGCTAAACTTGGTATGTGTCCAACTCCTAGAAATAACTTCATGCCCCATCTCCCTTACTTCCAGCTAGTAAGGATCACATAATTCCTAACAAAGTTTTGACACAGATTGCCAATTCGGGCATTCAGAACATATAGCACGTTGCTGTTAGCAAGAACATTCTCATTCAAAGATGCAAGTTACTATGTAGGAACAAGTTTCTATAGGTATTTCAAAGATGCCCAGAACTGAGCTAAACTTGGTATGTGTCGAACTCCTAGAAATAACTTCATGCTCCATCTCCCTTACTTCCAGCTAGTAAGGATCACATAATTCCTAACAAAGTTTTGACACAGATTCCCAAATCGGGCATTCAGAACATATAGCACGTTGCTGCAAGCAAGCACATTCTCATTCAAAGTTGCAAGTTACTATGTAGGAACAAGTTTGTATAGGTATTTCACAGATGCCCAGAACTGAGCTAAACTTGGTATGTATCCAACTCCAAGAAATAACTTCATGCCCCATCTCCCTTACTTCCAGCTAGTAAGGATCACATAATTCCTAACAAAGTTTTGACACAGATTCCCAATTCGGGCATTCAGAACATATAGCACGTTGCTGTAAGCAAGCACATTCTCATTCAAAGTTGCAAGTTAATATGTAGGAACAAGTTTGTATAGGTATTTCATAGATGCCCAGAACTGAGCTAAACTTGGTATGTGTCCAACTCCTAGAAATAACTTCATGCCCCATCTCCCTTACTTCCAGCTAGTAAGGATCACATAATTCCTAACAAAGTTTTGACACAGATTGCCAATTCGGGCATTCAGAACATATAGCACGTTGCTGTAAGCAAGCACATTCTCATTCAAAGTTGCAAGTTACTATGTAGGAACAAGTTTGTATAGGTATTTCAAAGATGCCCAGAACTGAGCTAAACTTGGTATGTGTCCAACTCCTAGAAATAACTTCATGCCCCATCTCCCTTACTTCCAGCTAGTAAGGATCACATAATTCCTAACAAAGTTTTGACACAGATTCCCAATTCGGGCATTCAGAACATATAGCACGTTGCTGTAGGCAAGCACATTCTCATTCAAAGATGCAAGTTACTATGTAGGAACAAGTTTGTATACGTATTTCAAAGATGCCCAGAACTGAGCTAAAATTGGTATGTGTCCAACTCCTAGAAATAACTTCATGCCCCATCTCCCTTACTTCCAGCTAATAAGGATCACATAATTCCTAACAAAGTTTTGACACAGATTCCCAATTCGGGCATTCAGAACATATAGCACGTTGCTGTAAGCAAGCACATTCTCATTCAAAGATGCAAGTTACTATGTAGGAACAAGTTTGTATAGGTATTTCAAAGATGCCCAGAACTGAGCTAAACTTGGTATGTGTCCAACTCCTAGAAATAGCTTCATGCCCCATCTCCCTTACTTCCAGCTAGTAAGGATCACATAATTCCTAACAAAGTTTTGACACAGATTCCCAATTCGGGCATTCAGAACATATAGCACGTTGCTGTAAGCAAGCACATTCTCATTCAAAGATGCAAGTTACTATGTAGGAACAAGTTTGTATAGGTATTTCAAAGATGCCCAGAACTGAGCTAAACTTGGTATGTGTCCAACTCCTAGAAATAACTTCATGCCCCATCTCCCTTACTTCCAGCTAGTAAGGATCACATAATTCCTAACAAAGTTTTGACACAGATTCCCAATTCGGGCATTCAGAACATATAGCACGTTGCTGAAAGCAAGCAGATTCTCATTCAAAGATGCAAGTTACTATGTAGGAACAAGTTTGTATAGGTATTTCAAAGATGCCCAGAACTGAGCTAAACTTGGTATGTGTCCAACTCCTAGAAATAACTTCATGCCCCATCTCCCTTACTTCCAGCTAGTATGGATCACATAATTCCTAACAAAGTTTTGACACAGATTCCCAATTCGGGCATTCAGAACATATAGCACGTTGCTGTAGGCAAGCACATTCTCATTCAAAGATGCAAGTTACTATGTAGGAACAAGTTTGTATACGTATTTCAAAGATGCCCAGAACTGAGCTAAAATTGGTATGTGTCCAACTCCTAGAAATAACTTCATGCCCCATCTCCCTTACTTCCAGCTAATAAGGATCACATAATTCCTAACAAAGTTTTGACACAGATTCCCAATTCGGGCATTCAGAACATATAGCACGTTGCTGTAAGCAAGCACATTCTCATTCAAAGATGCAAGTTACTATGTAGGAACAAGTTTGTATAGGTATTTCAAAGATGCCCAGAACTGAGCTAAACTTGGTATGTGTCCAACTCCTAGAAATAGCTTCATGCCCCATCTCCCTTACTTCCAGCTAGTAAGGATCACATAATTCCTAACAAAGTTTTGACACAGATTGCCAATTCGGGCATTCAGAACATATAGCACGTTGCTGTAAGCAAGCACATTCTCGTTCAAAGATGCAAGTTACTATGTAGGAACAAGTTTGTATAGGTATTTCAAAGATGCCCAGAACTGAGCTAAACTTGGTATGTGTCCAACTCCTAGAAATAACTTCATGCCCCATCTCCCTTACTTCCAGCTAATAAGGATCACATAATTCCTAACAAAGTTTTGACACAGATTCCCAATTCGGGCATTCAGAACATATAGCACGTTGCTGAAAGCAAGCAGATTCTCATTCAAAGATGCAAGTTACTATGTAGGAACAAGTTTGTATAGGTATTTCAAAGATGCCCAGAACTGAGCTAAACTTGGTATGTGTCCAACTCCTAGAAATAACTTCATGCCCCATCTCCCTTACTTCCAGCTAGTAAGGATCACATAATTCCTAACAAACTTTTGACACAGATTCCCAATTCGGGCATTCAGAACATATAGCACGTTGCTGTAAGCAAGCACATTCTCATTCAAAGATGCAAGTTACTATGTAGGAACAAGTTTGTATAGGTATTTCAAAGATGCCCAGAACTGAGCTAAACTTGGTATGTGTCCAACTCCTAGAAATAACTTCATGCCCCATCTCCCTTACTTCCAGCTAGTAAGGATCACATAATTCCTAACAAAGTTTTGACACAGATTCCCAATTCGGGCATTCAGAACATATAGCACGTTGCTGTAAGCAAGCACATTCTCATTCAAAGATGCAAGTTACTATGTAGGAACAAGTTTGTATAGGTATTTCAAAGATGCCCAGAACTGAGCTAAACTTGGTATGTGTCCAACTCCTAGAAATAACTTCATGCCCCATCTCCCTTACTTCCAGCTAGTAAGGATCACATAATTCCTAACAAAGTTTTGACACAGATTCCCAATTCGGGCATTCAGAACATATAGCACGTTGCTGTAAGCAAGCAGATTCTCATTCAAAGATGCAAGTTACTATGTAGGAACAAGTTTGTATAGGTATTTCAAAGATGCCCAAAACTGAGCTAAACTTGGTATGTGTCCAACTCCTAGAAATAACTTCATGCCCCATCTCCCTTACTTCCAGCTAGTAAGGATCACATAATTCCTAACAAAGTTTTGACACAGATTCCCAATTCGGGCATTCAGAACATATAGCACGTTGCTGTGAGCAAGCAGATTCTCATTCAAAGTTGCAAGTTACTATGTAGGAACAAGTTTGTATAGGTATTTCAAAGAAGCCCAGAACTGAGCTAAACTTGGTATGTGTCCAACTCCTAGAAATAACTTCATGCCCCATCTCCCTTACTTCCAGCTAGTAAGGATCACATAATTCCTAACAAAGTTTTGACACAGATTCCCAATTCGGGCATTCAGAACATATAGCACGTTGCTGTAAGCAAGCACATTCTCATTAATGATGCAAGTTACTATGTAGCAACAAGTGTGTATAGGTATTTCAAAGATGCCCAGAACTGAGCTAAACTTGGTATGTGTCCAACTCCTAGAAATAACTTCATGCCCCATCTCCCTTACTTCCAGCTAGTAAGGATCACATAATTCCTAACAAAGTTTTGACACAGATTCCCAATTCGGGCATTCAGAACATATAGCACGTTGCTGTAAGCAAGCACATTCTCATTAAAGATGCAAGTTACTATGTAGGAACAAGTTTGTATAGGTATTTCAAAGATGCCCAGAACTGAGCTAAACTTGGTATGTGTCCAACTCCTAGAAATAACTTCATGCCCCATCTCCCTTACTTCCAGCTAGTAAGGATCACATAATTCCTAACAAAGTTTTGACACAGATTGCCAATTCGGGCATTCAGAACATATAGCACGTTGCTGTAAGCAAGCACATTCTCATTCAAAGATGCAAGTTACTATGTAGGAACAAGTTTGTATAGGTATTTCAAAGATGCCCAGAACTGAGCTAAACTTGGTATGTGTCCAACTCCTAGAAATAACTTCATGCCCCATCTCCCTTACTTCCAGCTAGTAAGGATCACATAATTCCTAACAAAGTTTTGACACAGATTGCCAATTCAGGCATTCAGAACATATAGCACGTTCCTGTAAGCAAGCACATTCTCATTCAAAGTTGCAAGTTACTATGTAGGAACAAGTTTGTATAGGTATTTCAAAGATGCCCAGAACTGAGCTAAACTTGGTATGTGTCCAACTCCTAGAAATAACTTCATGCCCCATCTCCCTTACTTCCAGCTAGTAAGGATCACATAATTCCTAACAAAGTTTTGACACAGATTGCCAATTCGGACATTCAGAACATATAGCACGTTGCTGTAAGCAAGCACATTCTCATTCAAAGTTGCAAGTTACTATGTAGGAACAAGTTTGTATAGGTATTTCAAAGATGCCCAGAACTGAGCTAAACTTGGTATGTGTCCAACTCCTAGAAATAACTTCATGCTCCACCTCCCTTACTTCCAGCTAGTAAGGATCACATAATTCCTAACAAAGTTTTGACACAGATTGCCAATTCGGGCATTCAGAACATATAGCACGTTGCTGTAAGCAAGCACATTCTCATTCAGAGATGCAAGTTACTATGTAGGAACAAGTTTGTATAGGTATTTCAAAGATGCCCAGAACTGAGCTAAACTTGGTATGTGTCCAACTCCTAGAAATAACTTCATGCTCCACCTCCCTTACTTCCAGCTAGTAAGGATCACATAATTCCTAACAAAGTTTTGACACAGATTCCCAAATCGGGCATTCAGAACATATAGCACGTTGCTGTAAGCAAGCACATTCTCATTCAAAGTTGCAAGTTACTATGTAGGAACAAGTTTGTATAGGTATTTCAAAGATGCCCAGAACTGAGCTAAACTTGGTATGTCTCCAACTCCAAGAAATAACTTCATGCCCCATCTCCCTTACTTCCAGCTAGTAAGGATCACATAATTCCTAACAAAGTTTTGACACAGATTCCCAATTCGGGCATTCAGAACATATAGCACGTTGCTGTAAGCAAGCACATTCTCATTCAAAGTTGCAAGTTACTATGTAGGAACAAGTTTGTATAGGTATTTCAAAGATGCCCACAACTGAGCTAAACTTGGTATGTGTCCAACTCCTAGAAATAACTTCATGCCCCATCTCCCTTACTTCCAGCTAGTAAGGATCACATAATACCTAACAAAGTTTTGACACAGATTGCCAATTCGGGCATTCAGAACATGTAGCACGTTGCTGTAAGCAAGCACATTCTCATTCAATGTTGCAAGTTACTATGTAGGAACAAGTTTGTATAGGTATTTCAAAGATGCCCAGAACTGAGCTAAACGTTGTATGTCTCCAACTCCTAGAAATAACTTCATGCCCCATCTCCCTTACTTCCAGCTAGTAAGGATCACATAATTCCTAACAAAGTTTTGACACAGATTCCCAATTCGGGCATTCAGAATATATAGCACGTTGCTGTAAGCAAGCACATTCTCATTCAAAGATGCAAGTTACTATGTAGGAACAAGTTTGTATAGGTATTTCAAAGATGCCCAGAACTGAGCTAAACTTGGTATGTGTCCAACTCCTAGAAATAACTTCATGCCCCATCTCCCTTACTTCCAGCTAGTAAGGATCACATAATTCCTAACAAAGTTTTGACACAGATTCCCAATTCGGGCATTCAGAACATATAGCACGTTGCTGTAAGCAAGCACATTCTCATTCAAAGATGCAAGTTACTATGTAGGAACAAGTTTGTATAGGTATTTCAAAGATGCCCAGAACTGAGCTAAACTTGGTATGTGTCCAACTCCTAGAAATAACTTCATGCCCCATCTCCCTTACTTCCAGCTAGTAAGGATCACATAATTCCTAACAAAGTTTTGACACAGATTGCCAATTCGGGCATTCAGAACATATAGCACGTTGCTGTAAGCAAGCACATTCTCATTCAAAGATGCAAGTTACTATGTAGGAACAAGTTTGTATAGGTATTTCAAAGATGCCCAGAACTGAGCTAAACTTGGTATGTGTCCAACTCCTAGAAATAACTTCATGCCCCATCTCCCTTACTTCCAGCTAGTAAGGATCACATAATTCCTAACAAAGTTTTGACACAGATTGCCAATTCGGGCATTCAGAACATATAGCACGTTGCTGTAAGCAAGCACATTCTCATTCAAAGATGCAAGTTACTATGTAGGAACAAGTTTGTATAGGTATTTCAAAGATGCCCAGAACTGAGCTAAACTTGGTATGTGTCCAACTCCTAGAAATAACTTCATGCCCCATCTCCCTTACTTCCAGCTAGTAAGGATCGCATAATTCCTAACAAAGTTTTGACACAGATCCACTATTCGGGCATTCAGAACATATAGCACGTTGCTGCAAGCAAGCACATTCTCATTCAAAGTTGCAAGTTACTATGTAGGAACAAGTTTGTATAGGTATTTCAAAGATGCCCAGAACTGAGCTAAACTTTGTATGTCTCCAACTCCAAGAAATAACTTCATGCCCCATCTCCCTTACTTCCAGCTAGTAAGGATCACATAATTCCTAAGAAAGATTTGACACAGATTCCCAATTCGGGCATTCAGAACATATAGCACGTTGCTGTAAGCAAGCACATTCTCATTCAAAGTTGCAAGTTACTATGTAGGAACAAGTTTGTATAGGTATTTCAAAGATGCCCAGAACTGAGCTAAACTTGGTATGTGTCCAACTCCTAGAAATAACTTCATGCCCCATCTCCCTTACGTCCAGCTAGTAAGGATCACATAATTCCTAACAATGTTTTGACACAGATTCCCAATTCGGGCATTCAGAACATATAGCACGTTGCTGTAAGCAAGCACATTCTCATTCAAAGATGCAAGTTACTATCTAGGAACATGTTTGTATAGGTATTTCAAAGATGCCCAGAACTGAGCTAAACTTGGTATGTGTCCAACTCCTAGAAATAACTTCATGCCCCATCTCCCTTACTTCCAGCTAGTAAGGATGACATAATTCCTAACAAAGTTTTGACACAGATTCCCAATTCGGGCATTCAGAACATATAGCACGTTGCTGTGAGCAAGCAGATTCTCATTCAAAGTTGCAAGTTACTATGTAGGAACAAGTTTGTATAGGTATTTCAAAGATGCCCAGAACTGAGCTAAACTTGGTATGTGTCCAACTCCTAGAAATAACTTCATGCCCCATCTCCCTTACTTCCAGCTAGTAAGGATCACATAATTCCTAACAAAGTTTTGACACAGATTCCCAATTCGGGCATTCAGAACATATAGCACGTTGCTGTAAGCAAGCACATTCTCATTAATGATGCAAGTTACTATGTAGCAACAAGTTTGTACAGGTATTTCAAAGATGCCCAGAACTGAGCTAAACTTGGTATGTGTCCAACTCCTAGAAATAACTTCATGCCCCATCTCCCTTACTTCCAGCTACTAAGGATCACATAATTCCTAACAAAGTTTTGACACAGATTCCCAATTCGGGCATTCAGAACATATAGCACGTTGCTGTAAGCAAGCACATTCTCATTGAAGATGCAAGTTACTATGTAGGAACAAGTTTGTATAGGTATTTCAAAGATGCCCAGAACTGAGCTAAACTTGGTATGTGTCCAACTCCTAGAAATAACTTCATGCCCCATCTCCCTTACTTCCAGCTAGTAAGGATCACATAATTCCTAACAAAGTTTTGACACAGATTGCCAATTCGGGCATTCAGAACATATAGCACGTTGCTGTAAGCAAGCACATTCTCATTCAAAGATGCAAGTTACTATGTAGGAACAAGTTTGTATAGGTATTTCAAAGATGCCCAGAACTGAGCTAAACTTGGTATGTGTCCAACTCCTAGAAATAACTTCATGCCCCATCTCCCTTACTTCCAGCTAGTAAGGATCACATAATTCCTAACAAAGTTTTGACACAGATTCCCAATTCGGGCATTCAGAACATATAGCACGTTGCTGTAAGCAAGCACATTCTCATTAAAGATGCAAGTTACTATGTAGCAACAAGTTTGTATAGGTATTTCAAAGATGCCCAGAACTGAGCTAAACTTGGTATGTGTCCAACTCCTAGAAATAACTTCATGCCCCATCTCCCTTACTTCCAGCTAATAAGGATCACATAATTCCTAACAAAGTTTTGACACAGATTGCCAATTCGGGCATTCAGAACATATAGCACGTTGCTGTAAGCAAGCACATTCTCATTCAAAGTTGCAAGTTACTATGTAGGAACAAGTTTGTATAGGTATTTCAAAGATGCCCAGAACTGAGCTAAACTTGGTATGTGTCCAACTCCTAGAAATAACTTCATGCCCCATCTCCCTTACTTCCAGCTAGTAAGGATCACATAATTCCTAACAAAGTTTTGACACAGATTCCCAATTCGGGCATTCAGAACATATAGCACGTTGCTGTAAGCAAGCAGATTGTCATTCAAAGATGCAAGTTACTATGTAGGAACAAGTTTGTATCGGTATTTCAAAGATGCCCAGAACTGAGCTAAACTTGGTATGTGTCCAACTCCTAGAAATAACTTCATGCCCCATCTCCCTTACTTCCAGCTAGTAAGGATCACATAATTCCTAACAAAGTTTTGACACAGATTGCCAATTCGGGCATTCAGAACATATAGCACGTTGCTGTAAGCAAGCACATTCTCATTCAAAGATGCAAGTTACTATGTAGGAACAAGTTTGTATAGGTATTTCAAAGATGCCCAGAACTGAGCTAAACTTGGTATGTCTCCAACTCCTAGAAATAACTTCATGCCCCATCTCCCTTACTTCCAGCTAGTAAGGATCACATAATTCCTAACAAAGTTTTGACACAGATTCCCAATTCGGGCATTCAGAACATATAGCACGTTGCTGCAAGCAAGCACATTCTCATTCAAAGGTGCAAGTTACTATGTAGGAACAAGTTTGTATAGGTATTTCAAAGATGCCCAGAACTGAGCTAAACTTGGTATGTCTCCAACTCCAAGAAATAACTTCATGCCCCATCTCCCTTACTTCCAGCTAGTAAGGATCACATAATTCCTAACAAAGTTTTGACACAGATTCCCAATTCGGGCATTCAGAACATATAGCACGTTGCTGTAAGCAAGCACATTCTCATTCAAAGTTGCAAGTTACTATGTAGGAACAAGTTTGTATAGGTATTTCAAAGATGCCCAGAACTGAGCTAAACTTGGTATGTGTCCAACTCCTAGAAATAACTTCATGCCCCATCTCCCTTACTTCCAGCTAGTAAGGATCACATAATTCCTAACAAAGTTTTGACGCAGATTCCCAATTCGGGCATTCAGAACATATAGCACGTTGCTGTAAGCAAGCACATTCTCATTCAAAGATGCAAGTTACTATGTAGGAACAAGTTTGTATAGGTATTTCAAAGATGCCCAGAACTGAACTAAACTTGGTATGTGTCCAACTCCTAGAAATAACTTCATGCCCCATCTCCCTTACTTCCAGCTAGTAAGGATCACATAATTCCTAACAAAGTTTTGACACAGATTCCCAATTCGGGCATTCAGAACATATAGCACGTTGCTGTAAGCAAGCACATTCTCATTAAAGATGCAAGTTACTATGTAGGAACAAGTTTGTATAGGTATTTCAAAGATGCCCAGAACTGAGCTAAACTTGGTATGTGTCCAACTCCTAGAAATAACTTCATGCCCCATCTCCCTTACTTCCAGCTAGTAAGGATCACATAATTCCTAACAAAGTTTTGACACAGATTCCCAATTCGGGCATTCAGAACATATAGCACGTTGCTGTAAGCAAGCACATTCTCATTCAAAGTTGCAAGTTACTATGTAGGAACAAGTTTGTATAGGTATTTCAAAGATGCCCAGAACTGAGCTAAACTTGGTATGTGTCCAACTCCTAGAAATAACTTCATGCCCCATCTCCCTTACTTCCAGCTAGTAAGGATCACATAATTCCTAACAAAGTTTTGACACAGATTGCCAATTCGGGCATTCAGAACATATAGCACGTTGCTGTAAGCAAGCAGGTTCTCATTCAAAGTTGCAAGTTACTATGTAGGAACAAGTTTGTATAGGTATTTCAAAGATGCCCAGAACTGAGCTAAACTTGGTATGTGTCCAACTCCTAGAAATAACTTCATGCCCCATCTCCCTTACTTCCAGCTAGTAAGGATCACATAATTCCTAACAAAGTTTTGACACAGATTCCCAATTCGGGCATTCAGAACATATAGCACGTTGCTGCAAGCAAGCACATTCTCATTCAAAGATGCAAGTTACTATGTAGGAACAAGTTTGTATAGGTATTTCAAAGATGCCCAGAACTGAGCTAAACTTGGTATGTGTCCAACTCCAAGAAATAACTTCATGCCCCATCTCCCTTACTTCCAGCTAGTAAGGATCACATAATTCCTAACAAAGCTTTGACACAGATTCCCAAATCGGGCATTCAGAACATATAGCACGTTGCTGCAAGCAAGCACATTCTCATTCAAAGTTGCAAGTTACTAAGTAGGAACAAGGTTGTATAGGTATTTCAAAGATGCCCAGAACTGAGCTAAACTTGGTATGTCTCCAACTCCA
Organism: Diceros bicornis minor; assembly: GCF_020826845.1. Taxonomy (NCBI): domain Eukaryota; kingdom Metazoa; phylum Chordata; class Mammalia; order Perissodactyla; family Rhinocerotidae; genus Diceros; species Diceros bicornis. The sequence goes on along the minus strand of NC_080763.1, from coordinate 742,694 downwards.
AGAAATAACTTCATGCCCCATCTCCCTTACTTCCAGCTAGTAAGGATCACATAATTCCTAACAAAGTTTTGACACAGATTCCCAATTCGGGCATTCAGAACATATAGCACGTTGCTGTAAGCAAGCACATTCTCATTCAAAGTTGCAAGTTACTATGTAGGAACAAGTTTGTATAGGTATTTCAAAGATGCCCAGAACTGAGCTAAACTTGGTATGTGTCCAACTCCTAGAAATAACTTCATGCCCCATCTCCCTTACTTCCAGCTAGTAAGGATCACATAATTCCTAACAAAGTTTTGACACAGATTCCCAATTCGGGCATTCAGAACATATAGCACGTTGCTGTAAGCAAGCACATTCTCATTCAAAGTTGCAAGTTACTATGTAGGAACAAGTTTGTATAGGTATTTCAAAGATGCCCAGAACTGAGCTAAACTTGGTATGTGTCCAACTCCTAGAAATAGCTTCATGCCCCATCTCCCTTACTTCCAGCTAGTAAGGATCACATAATTCCTAACAAAGTTTTGACACAGATTCCCAATTCGGGCATTCAGAACATATAGCACGTTGCTGTAGGCAAGCACATTCTCATTCAAAGATGCAAGTTACTATGTAGGAACACGTTTGTATAGGTATTTCAAAGATGCACAGAACTGAGCTAAACTTGGTATGTGTCCAACTCCTAGAAATAACTTCATGCCCCATCTCCCTTACTTCCAGCTAGTAAGGATCACATAATTCCTAACAAAGTTTTGACACAGATTTCCAATTCGGGCATTCAGAACATAAAGCACGTTGCTGTAAGCAAGCACATTCTCATTCAAAGATGCAAGTTACTATGTAGGAACAAGTTTGTATAGGTATTTCAAAGATACCCAGAACTGAGCTAAACTTGGTATGTGTCCAACTCCTAGAAATAACTTGATGCCCCATCTCCCTTACTTCCAGCTAGTAAGGATCACATAATTCCTAACAAAGTTTTGACACAGATTCCCAAATCGGGCATTCAGAACATATAGCACGTTGCTGCAAGCAAGCAGATTCTCATTCAAAGATGCAAGTTACTATGTAGGAACAAGTTTGTATAGGTATTTCAAAGATGCCCAGAACTGAGCTAAACTTGGTATGTGTCCAACTCCTAGAAATAACTTCATGCCCCATCTCCCTTACTTCCAGCTAGTAAGGATCACATAATTCCTAACAAATTTTGACACAGATTCCCAATTCGGGCATTCAGAACATATAGCACGTTGCTGTAAGCAAGCACATTTTCAATCAAAGTTGCAAGTTACTATGTAGGAACAAGTTTGTATAGGTATTTCAAAGATGCCCAGAACTGAGCTAAACTTGGTATGTGTCCAACTCCTAGAAATAACTTCATGCCCCATCTCCCTTACTTCCAGCTAGTAAGGATCATATAATTCCTAACAAAGTTTTGACACAGATTCCCAATTCGGGCATTCAGAACATATAGCACGTTGCTGTTAGCAAGCACATTTTCATTCAAAGTTGCAAGTTACTATGTAGGAACAAGTTTGTATAGGTATTTCAAAGATGCCCAGAACTGAGCTAAACTTGGTATGTGTCCAACTCCTAGAAATAACTTCATGCCCCATCTGCCTTACTTCCAGCTAGTAAGGATCACATAATTCCTAACAAAGTTTTGACACAGATTCCCAATTCGGGCATTCAGAACATATAGCACGTTGCTGTAAGCAAGCAGATTCTCATTCAAAGATGCAAGTTACTAGGTAGGAACAAGTTTGTATAAGTATTTCAAAGATGCCCAGAACTGAGCTAAACTTGGTAAGTGTCCAACTCCTAGAAATAACTTCATGCCCCATCTCCCTTACTTCCAGCTAGTAAGGATCACATAATTCCTAACAAAGTTTTGACACAGATTTCCAATTCGGGCATTCAGAACATAAAGCACGTTGCTGTAAGCAAGCACATTCTCATTCAAAGATGCAAGTTACTATGTAGGAACAAGTTTGTATAGGTATTTCAAAGATACCCAGAACTGAGCTAAACTTGGTATGTGTCCAACTCCTAGAAATAACTTGATGCCCCATCTCCCTTACTTCCAGCTAGTAAGGATCACATAATTCCTAACAAAGTTTTGACACAGATTGCCAATTCGGGCATTCAGAACATATAGCACGTTGCTGCAAGCAAGCAGATTCTCATTCAAAGATGCAAGTTACTATGTAGGAACAAGTTTGTATAGGTATTTCAAAGATGCCCAGAACTGAGCTAAACTTGGTATGTCTCCAACTCCAAGAAATAACTTCATGCCCCACCTCCCTTACTTCCAGCTAGTAAGGATCACATAATTCCTAACAAAGTTTTGACACAGATTCCCAATTCGGGCATTCAGAACATATAGCACGTTGCTGTAAGCAAGCACATTCTCATTCAAAGTTGCAAGTTACTATGTAGGAACAAGTTTGTATAGGTATTTCAAAGATGCCCAGAACTGAGCTAAACTTGGTATGTGTCCAACTCCTAGAAATAACTTCATGCTCCATCTCCCTTACTTCCAGCTAGTAAGGATCACATAATTCCTAACAAAGTTTTGACACAGATTCCCAATTCGGGCATTCAGAACATATAGCACGTTGCTGTAAGCAGGCACATTCTCATTCAAAGATGCAAGTTACTATGTAGGAACAAGTTTGTATAGGTATTTCAAAGATGCCCAGAACTGAGCTAAACTTGGTATGTGTCCAACTCCTAGAAATAACTTCATGCCCCATCTCCCTTACTTCCAGCTAGTAAGGATCACATAATTCCTAACAAATTTTTGACACAGATTCCCAATTCGGGCATTCAGAACATATAGCACGTTGCTGTAAGCAAGCAGATTCTCATTCAAAGATGCAAGTTACTATGTAGGAACAAGTTTGTATAGGTATTTCAAAGATGCCCAGAACTGAGCTAAACTTGGTATGTGTCCAACTCCTAGAAATAACTTCATGCCCCATCTCCCTTACTTCCAGCTAGTAAGGATCACATAATTCCTAACAAAGTTTTGACACAGATTCCCAATTCGGGCATTCAGAACATATAGCACGTTGCTGTAAGCAAGCACATTTTCATTCAAAGTTGCAAGTTACTATGTAGGAACAAGTTTGTATAGGTATTTCAAAGATGCCCAGAACTGAGCTAAACTTGGTATGTGTCCAACTCCTAGAAATAACTTCATGCCCCATCTCCCTTACTTCCAGCTAGTAAGGATCATATAATTCCTAACAAAGTTTTGACACAGATTCCCAATTCGGGCATTCAGAACATATAGCACGTTGCTGTTAGCAAGCACATTTTCATTCAAAGTTGCAAGTTACTATGTAGGAACATGTTTGTATAGGTATTTCAAAGATGCCCAGAACTGAGCTAAACTTGGTATGTGTCCAACTCCTAGAAATAACTTCATGCCCCATCTGCCTTACTTCCAGCTAGTAAGGATCACATAATTCCTAACAAAGTTTTGACACAGATTCCCAATTCGGGCATTCAGAACATATAGCACGTTGCTGTAAGCAAGCACATTTTCATTCAAAGTTGCAAGTTACTAGGTAGGAACAAGTTTGTATAGGTATTTCAAAGATGCCCAGAACTGAGCTAAACTTGGTATGTGTCCAACTCCTAGAAATAACTTCATGCCCCATCTCCCTTACTTCCAGCTAGTAAGGATCACATAATTCCTAACAAAGTTTTGACACAGATTCCCAATTCGGGCATTCAGAACATATAGCACGTTGCTGCAAGCAAGCACATTCTCATTCAAAGATGCAAGTTACTATGTAGGAACAAGTTTGTATAGGTATTTCAAAGATGCCCAGAACTGAGCTAAACTTGGTATGTGTCCAACTCCAAGAAATAACTTCATGCCCCATCTCCCTTACTTCCAGCTAGTAAGGATCACATAATTCCTAACAAAGCTTTGACACAGATTCCCAAATCGGGCATTCAGAACATATAGCACGTTGCTGCAAGCAAGCACATTCTCATTCAAAGTTGCAAGTTACTAAGTAGGAACAAGGTTGTATAGGTATTTCAAAGATGCCCAGAACTGAGCTAAACTTGGTATGTCTCCAACTCCAAGAAATAACTTCATGCCCCATCTCCCTTACTTCCAGCTAGTAAGGATCACATAATTCCTAACAAAGTTTTGACACAGATTCCCAATTCGGGCATTCAGAACATATAGCACGTTGCTGTAAGCAAGCACATTCTCATTCAAAGTTGCAAGTTACTATGTAGGAACAAGTTTGTATAGGTATTTCAAAGATGCCCAGAACTGAGCTAAACTTGGTATGTGTCCAACTCCTAGAAATAACTTCATGCCCCATCTCCCTTACTTCCAGCTAGTAAGGATCACATAATTCCTAACAAAGTTTTGACACAGATTCCCAATTCGGGCATTCAGAACATATAGCACGTTGCTGTAAGCAAGCACATTCTCATTCAAAGTTGCAAGTTACTATGTAGGAACAAGTTTGTATAGGTATTTCAAAGATGCCCAGAACTGAGCTAAACTTGGTATGTGTCCAACTCCTAGAAATAGCTTCATGCCCCATCTCCCTTACTTCCAGCTAGTAAGGATCACATAATTCCTAACAAAGTTTTGACACAGATTCCCAATTCGGGCATTCAGAACATATAGCACGTTGCTGTAGGCAAGCACATTCTCATTCAAAGATGCAAGTTACTATGTAGGAACACGTTTGTATAGGTATTTCAAAGATGCACAGAACTGAGCTAAACTTGGTATGTGTCCAACTCCTAGAAATAACTTCATGCCCCATCTCCCTTACTTCCAGCTAGTAAGGATCACATAATTCCTAACAAAGTTTTGACACAGATTCCCAATTCGGGCATTTAGAACATATAGCACGTTGCTGTAAGCAAGCACATTCTCATTCAAAGATGCAAGTTACTATTTAGGAACAAGTTTGTATAGGTATTTCAAAGATGCCCAGAACTGAGCTAAACTTGGTATGTGTCCAACTCCTAGAAATAACTTCATGCCCCATCTCCCTTACTTCCAGCTAGTAAGGATCACATAATTCCTAACAAAGTTTTGACACAGATTTCCAATTCGGGCATTCAGAACATAAAGCACGTTGCTGTAAGCAAGCACATTCTCATTCAAAGATGCAAGTTACTATGTAGGAACAAGTTTGTATAGGTATTTCAAAGATACCCAGAACTGAGCTAAACTTGGTATGTGTCCAACTCCTAGAAATAACTTGATGCCCCATCTCCCTTACTTCCAGCTAGTAAGGATCACATAATTCCTAACAAAGTTTTGACACAGATTCCCAAATCGTGCATTCAGAACATATAGCACGTTGCTGCAAGCAAGCAGATTCTCATTCAAAGATGCAAGTTACTATGTAGGAACAAGTTTGTATAGGTATTTCAAAGATGCCCAGAACTGAGCTAAACTTGGTATGTCTCCAACTCCAAGAAATAACTTCATGCCCCATCTCCCTTACTTCCAGCTAGTAAGGATCACATAATTCCTAACAAAGTTTTGACACGAATTCCCAATTCGGGTATTCAGAACATATAGCACGTTGCTGTAAGCAAGCACATTCTCATTCAAAGTTGCAAGTTACTATGTAGGAACAAGTTTGTATAGGTATTTCAAAGATGCCCAGAACTGAGCTAAACTTGGTATGTGTCCAACTCCTAGAAATAACTTCATGCTCCATCTCCCTTACTTCCAGCTAGTAAGGATCACATAATTCCTAACAAAGTTTTGACACAGATTCCCAATTCGGGCATTCAGAACATATAGCACGTTGCTGTAAGCAAGCACATTCTCATTCAAAGATGCAAGTTACTAGGTAGGAACAAGTTTGTATAGGTATTTCAAAGATGCCCAGAACTGAGCTAAACTTGGTATGTGTCCAACTCCTAGAAATAACTTCATGCCCCATCTCCCTTACTTCCAGCTAGTAAGGATCACATAATTCCTAACAAATTTTTGACACAGATTCCCAATTCGGGCATTCAGAACATATAGCACGTTGCTGTAAGCAAGCAGATTCTCATTCAAAGTTGCAAGTTACTATGTAGGAACAAGTTTGTATAGGTATTTCAAAGATGCCCAGAACTGAGCTAAACTTGGTATGTGTCCAACTCCTAGAAATAACTTCATGCCCCATCTCCCTTACTTCCAGCTAGTAAGGATCACATAATTCCTAACAAAGTTTTGACACAGATTCCCAATTCGGGCATTCAGAACATATAGCACGTTGCTGTAAGCAAGCACATTTTCATTCAAAGTTGCAAGTTACTATGTAGGAACAAGTTTGTATAGGTATTTCAAAGATGCCCAGAACTGAGCTAAACTTGGTATGTGTCCAACTCCTAGAAATAACTTCATGCCCCATCTCCCTTACTTCCAGCTAGTAAGGATCATATAATTCCTAACAAAGTTTTGACACAGATTCCCAATTCGGGCATTCAGAACATATAGCACGTTGCTGTAAGCAAGCACATTTTCATTCAAAGTTGCAAGTTACTAGGTAGGAACAAGTTTGTATAGGTATTTCAAAGATGCCCAGAACTGAGCTAAACTTGGTATGTGTCCAACTCCTAGAAATAACTTCATGCCCCATCTCCCTTACTTCCAGCTAGTAAGGATCACATAATTCCTAACAAAGTTTTGACACAGATTCCCAATTCGGGCATTCAGAACATATAGCACGTTGCTGCAAGCAAGCACATTCTCATTCAAAGATGCAAGTTACTATGTAGGAACAAGTTTGTATAGGTATTTCAAAGATGCCCAGAACTGAGCTAAACTTGGTATGTGTCCAACTCCAAGAAATAACTTCATGCCCCATCTCCCTTACTTCCAGCTAGTAAGGATCACATAATTCCTAACAAAGCTTTGACACAGATTCCCAAATCGGGCATTCAGAACATATAGCACGTTGCTGCAAGCAAGCACATTCTCATTCAAAGTTGCAAGTTACTAAGTAGGAACAAGGTTGTATAGGTATTTCAAAGATGCCCAGAACTGAGCTAAACTTGGTATGTCTCCAACTCCAAGAAATAACTTCATGCCCCATCTCCCTTACTTCCAGCTAGTAAGGATCACATAATTCCTAACAAAGTTTTGACACAGATTCCCAATTCGGGCATTCAGAACATATAGCACGTTGCTGTAAGCAAGCACATTCTCATTCAAAGTTGCAAGTTACTATGTAGGAACAAGTTTGTATAGGTATTTCAAAGATGCCCAGAACTGAGCTAAACTTGGTATGTGTCCAACTCCTAGAAATAACTTCATGCCCCATCTCCCTTACTTCCAGCTAGTAAGGATCACATAATTCCTAACAAAGTTTTGACACAGATTCCCAATTCGGGCATTCAGAACATATAGCACGTTGCTGTAAGCAAGCACATTCTCATTCAAAGTTGCAAGTTACTATGTAGGAACAAGTTTGTATAGGTATTTCAAAGATGCCCAGAACTGAGCTAAACTTGGTATGTGTCCAACTCCTAGAAATAGCTTCATGCCCCATCTCCCTTACTTCCAGCTAGTAAGGATCACATAATTCCTAACAAAGTTTTGACACAGATTCCCAATTCGGGCATTCAGAACATATAGCACGTTGCTGTAGGCAAGCACATTCTCATTCAAAGATGCAAGTTACTATGTAGGAACACGTTTGTATAGGTATTTCAAAGATGCACAGAACTGAGCTAAACTTGGTATGTGTCCAACTCCTAGAAATAACTTCATGCCCCATCTCCCTTACTTCCAGCTAGTAAGGATCACATAATTCCTAACAAAGTTTTGACACAGATTTCCAATTCGGGCATTCAGAACATAAAGCACGTTGCTGTAAGCAAGCACATTCTCATTCAAAGATGCAAGTTACTATGTAGGAACAAGTTTGTATAGGTATTTCAAAGATACCCAGAACTGAGCTAAACTTGGTATGTGTCCAACTCCTAGAAATAACTTGATGCCCCATCTCCCTTACTTCCAGCTAGTAAGGATCACATAATTCCTAACAAAGTTTTGACACAGATTCCCAAATCGGGCATTCAGAACATATAGCACGTTGCTGCAAGCAAGCAGATTCTCATTCAAAGATGCAAGTTACTATGTAGGAACAAGTTTGTATAGGTATTTCAAAGATGCCCAGAACTGAGCTAAACTTGGTATGTCTCCAACTCCAAGAAATAACTTCATGCCCCATCTCCCTTACTTCCAGCTAGTAAGGATCACATAATTCCTAACAAAGTTTTGACACAGATTCCCAATTCGGGCATTCAGAACATATAGCACGTTGCTGTAAGCAAGCACATTCTCATTCAAAGTTGCAAGTTACTATGTAGGAACAAGTTTGTATAGGTATTTCAAAGATGCCCAGAACTGAGCTAAACTTGGTATGTGTCCAACTCCTAGAAATAACTTCATGCTCCATCTCCCTTACTTCCAGCTAGTAAGGATCACATAATTCCTAACAAAGTTTTGACACAGATTCCCAATTCGGGCATTCAGAACATATAGCACGTTGCTGTAAGCAAGCACATTCTCATTCAAAGATGCAAGTTACTAGGTAGGAACAAGTTTGTATAGGTATTTCAAAGATGCCCAGAACTGAGCTAAACTTGGTATGTGTCCAACTCCTAGAAATAACTTCATGCCCCATCTCCCTTACTTCCAGCTAGTAAGGATCACACCCTAACAAATTTTTGACACAGATTCCCAATTCGGGCATTCAGAACATATAGCACGTTGCTGTAAGCAAGCAGATTCTCATTCAAAGTTGCAAGTTACTATGTAGGAACAAGTTTGTATAGGTATTTCAAAGATGCCCAGAACTGAGCTAAACTTGGTATGTGTCCAACTCCTAGAAATAACTTCATGCCCCATCTCCCTTACTTCCAGCTAGTAAGGATCACATAATTCCTAACAAAGTTTTGACACAGATTCCCAATTCGGGCATTCAGAACATATAGCCCGTTGCTGTAAGCAAGCACATTTTCATTCAAAGTTGCAAGTTACTATGTAGGAACAAGTTTGTATAGGTATTTCAAAGATGCCCAGAACTGAGCTAAACTTGGTATGTGTCCAACTCCTAGAAATAACTTCATGCCCCATCTCCCTTACTTCCAGCTAGTAAGGATCATATAATTCCTAACAAAGTTTTGACACAGATTCCCAATTCGGGCATTCAGAACATATAGCACGTTGCTGTTAGCAAGCACATTTTCATTCAAAGTTGCAAGTTACTATGTAGGAACAAGTTTGTATAGGTATTTCAAAGATGCCCAGAACTGAGCTAAACTTGGTATGTGTCCAACACCTAGAAATAACTTCATGCCCCATCTGCCTTACTTCCAGCTAGTAAGGATCACATAATTCCTAACAAAGGTTTTGACACCAGATTCCCAATTCGGGCATTCAGAACATATAGCACGTTGCTGTAAGCAAGCAGATTCTCATTCAAAGATGCAAGTTACTAGGTAGGAACAAGTTTTGTATAAGTATTTCAAAGATGCCCAGAACTGAGCTAACCTTGGTATGTGTCCAACTCCTAGAAATAACTTCATGCCCCATCTCCCTTACTTCCAGCTAGTAAGGATCACATAATTCCTAACAAAGTTTTGACACAGATTCCCAATTCGGGCATTCAGAACATATAGCACGTTGCTGTAAAGCAAGGACATTCTCATTCAAAGATGCAAGTTACTAGGTAGGAACAAGTTTGTATAGGTATTTCAAAGATGCCCAGAACTGAGCTAAACTTGGTATGTGTCCAACTCCTAGAAATAACTTCATGCTCCATCTCCCTTACTTCCAGATAGTGAGGATCACATAATTCCTAACAAAGTTTTGACACAGATTCCCTATTTCGGGCATTCAGAACATATAGCACGTTGCTTCAAGCAAGCACATTCTCATTCAAAGTTGCAAGTTACTATGTAGGAACAAGTTTGTATAGGTATTTCAAAGATGCCCAGAACTGAGCTAAACTTGGTATGTGTCCAACTCCTAGAAATAACTTCATGCCCCATCTCCCTTACTTCCAGCTAGTTAGGATGACATAATTCCTAACAAAGTTTAGACACAGATTCCCAATTCGGGCATTCAGAACATATAGCACGTTGCTGTAAGCAAGCACATTTTCATTCAAGTTGGAAGTTACTATGTAGGAACAAGTTTGTATAGGTATTTCAAAGATGCCCAGAACTGAGCTAAACTTGGTATGTGTCCAACTCCTAGAAATAACTTCATGCCCCATCTCCCTTACTTCCAGCTAGTAAGGATCACATAATTCCTAACAAAGTTTTGACACAGATTCCCAATTCGGGCATCAGAACATATAGCACGTTGCTGTAAGCAAGCAGATTCTCATTCAAAGATGCAAGTTACTAGGTAGGAACAAGTTTGTATAGGTATTTCAAAGATGCCCAGAACTGAGCTAAACTTGGTATGTGTCCAACTCCTAGAAATAACTTCATGCCCCATCTCCCTTACGTTCAGCTAGTAAGGATCACATAATTCCTAACAAAGTTTTGACACAGATTCCCAATTCGGGCATTCAGAACATATAGCACGTTGCTGTAAGCAAGCACATTTTCATTCAAAGGTTGCAAGTTACCTATGTAGGAACAAGTTTTTATAGGTATTTCAAAGATGCCCAGAACTGAGCTAAACTTGGTATGTGTCCAACTCCTAGAAATAACTTCATGCCCCATCTCCCTTACTTCCAGCTAGTAAGGATCACATAATTCCTAACAAAGTTTTGACACAGATTCCCAATTCGGGCATTCAGAACATATAGCACGTTGCTGTAAGCAAGCAGATTCTCATTCAAAGATGCAAGTTACTAGGTAGGAACAAGTTTGTATAGGTATTTCAAAGATGCCCAGAACTGCGCTAAACTTGGTATGTGTCCAACTCCTAGAAATAACTTCATGCCCCATCTGCCTTACTTCCAGCTAGTAAGGATCACATAATTCCTAACAAAGTTTTGACACAGATTCCCAATTCGGGCATTCAGAACATATAGCACGTTGCTGTAAGCAAGCACATTTTCATTCAAAGTTGCAAGTTACTATGTAGGAACAAGTTTGTATAGGTATTTCAAAGATGCCCAGAACTGAGCTAAACTTGGTATGTGTCCAACTCCTGGAAATAACTTCATGCTCCATCTCCCTTACTTCCAGCTAGTAAGGATGACATAATTCCTAACAAAGTTTTGACACAGATTCCCAATTCGGGCATTCAGAACATATAGCACAGTTGCTGTAAGCAAGCAGATTCTCATTCAAAGATGCAAGTTACTATGTAAGAACAAGTTTGTATAGGTATTTCAAAGATGCCCAGAACTGAGCTAAACTTGGTATGTGTCCAACTCCTAGAAATAACTTCATGCCCCATCTCCCTTACTTCCAGCTAGTAAGGATCACATAATTCCTAACAAAGTTTTGACACAGATTCCCAATTCGGGCATTCAGAACATATAGCCCGGTTGCTGTAAGCAAGCACATTCTCATTCAAAGTTGCAAGTTACTATGTAGGAACAAGTTTGTATAGGTATTTCAAAGATGCCCAGAACTGAGCTAAACTTGGTATGTGTCCAACTCCTGGAAATAACTTCATGCCCCATCTCCTCTTACTTCCAGCTAGTAAGGATCACATAATTCCTAACAAAGTTTTGACACAGATTCCCAATTCGGGCATTCAGAACATATAGCACGTTGCTGTAAGCAAGCAGATTCTCATTCAAAGATGCAAGTTACTAGGTAGGAACAAGTTTGTATAGGTATTTCAAAGATGCCCAGAACTGAGCTAAACTTGGTATGTGTCCAACTCCTAGAAATAACTTCAAGCCCCATCTCCCTTACTTCCAGCTAGTAAGGATCACATAATTCCTAACAAATTTTGACACAGTTTCCCAATTCGGGCATTCAGAACATATAGCACGTTGCTGTAAGCAAGCACATTCTCATTCAAAGTTGCAAGTTACTATGTAGGAACAAGTTTGTATAGGTATTTCAAAGATGCCCAGAACTGAGCTAAACTTGGTATGTGTCCAACTCCTAGAAATAACTTCATGCCCCATCTCCCTTACTTCAAGCTAGTAAGGATCACATAATTCCTAACAAAGTTTTGACACAGATTCCCAATTCGGGCATTCAGAACATATAGCACGTTGCTGTAAGCAAGCACATTCTCATTCAAAGTTGCAAGTTACTATGTAGGAACAAGTTTGTATAGGTATTTCAAAGATGCCCAGAACTGAGCTAAACTTGGTATGTGTCCAACTCCTAGAAATAACTTCATGCCCCATCTCCCTTACTTCCAGCTAGTAAGGATCACATAATTCCTAACAAAGTTTTGACACAGATTCCCAATTCGGGCATTCAGAACATATAGCACGTTGCTGTAAGCAAGCACATTCTCATTCAAAGATGCAAGTTACTAGGTAGGAACAAGTTTGTATAGGTATTTCAAAGATGCCCAGAACTGAGCTAAACTTGGTATGTGTCCAACTCCTAGAAATAACTTCATGCCCCATCTCCCTTACTTCCAGCTAGTAAGGATCACATAATTCCTAACAAAGTTTTGACACAGATTCCCTATTCGGGCATTCAGAACATATAGCACGTTGCTGCAAGCAAGCACATTCTCATTCAAAGTTGCAAGTTACTTTGTAGGAACAAGTTTGTATAGGTATTTCAAAGATGCCCAGAACTGAGCTAAACTTGGTATGTGTCCAACTCCTAGAAATAACTTCATGCCCCATCTGCCTTACTTCCAGCTAGTAAGGATCACATAATTCCTAACAAAGTTTTGACACAGATTCCCAATTCGGGCATTCAGAACATATAGCACGTTGATGTAAGCAAGCACATTCTCATTCAAAGTTGCAAGTTACTATGTAGGAACAAGTTTGTATAGGTATTTCAAAGATGCCCAGTACTGAGCTAAACTTGGTATGTGTCCAACTCCTAGAAATAACTTCATGCCCCATCTCCCTTACTTCCAGCTAGTAAGGATGACATAATTCCTAACAAAGTTTTGACACAGATTCCCAATTCGGGCATTCAGAACATATAGCACATTGCTGTAAGCAAGCAGATTCTCATTCAAAGATGCAAGTTACTATGTAAGAACAAGTTTGTATAGGTATTTCAAAGATGCCCAGAACTGAGCTAAACTTGGTATGTGTCCAACTCCTAGAAATAACTTCATGCCCCATCTCCCTTACTTCCAGCTAGTAAGGATCACATAATTCCTAACAAAGTTTTGACACAGATTCCCAATTCGGGCATTCAGAACATATAGCACGTTGCTGTAAGCAAGCACATTCTCATTCAAAGTTGCAAGTTACTATGTAGGAACAAGTTTGTATAGGTATTTCAAAGATGCCCAGAACTGAGCTAAACTTGGTATGTGTCCAACTCCTGGAAATAACTTCATGCCCCATCTCCCTTACTTCCAGCTAGTAAGGATCACATAATTCCTAACAAAGTTTTGACACAGATTCCCAATTCGGGCATTCAGAACATATAGCACGTTGCTGTAAGCAAGCAGATTCTCATTCAAAGATGCAAGTTACTAGGTAGGAACAAGTTTGTATAGGTATTTCAAAGATGCCCAGAACTGAGCTAAACTTGGTATGTGTCCAACTCCTAGAAATAACTTCAAGCCCCATCTCCCTTACTTCCAGCTAGTAAGGATCACATAATTCCTAACAAATTTTGACACAGTTTCCCAATTCGGGCATTCAGAACATATAGCACGTTGCTGTAAGCAAGCACATTCTCATTCAAAGTTGCAAGTTACTATGTAGGAACAAGTTTGTATAGGTATTTCAAAGATGCCCAGAACTGAGCTAAACTTGGTATGTGTCCAACTCCTAGAAATAACTTCATGCCCCATCTCCCTTACTTCAAGCTAGTAAGGATCACATAATTCCTAACAAAGTTTTGACACAGATTCCCAATTCGGGCATTCAGAACATATAGCACGTTGCTGTAAGCAAGCACATTCTCATTCAAAGTTGCAAGTTACTATGTAGGAACAAGTTTGTATAGGTATTTCAAAGATGCCCAGAACTGAGCTAAACTTGGTATGTGTCCAACTCCTAGAAATAACTTCATGCCCCATCTCCCTTACTTCCAGCTAGTAAGGATCACATAATTCCTAACAAAGTTTTGACACAGATTCCCAATTCGGGCATTCAGAACATATAGCACGTTGCTGTAAGCAAGCACATTCTCATTCAAAGATGCAAGTTACTAGGTAGGAACAAGTTTGTATAGGTATTTCAAAGATGCCCAGAACTGAGCTAAACTTGGTATGTCTCCAACTCCAAGAAATAACTTCATGCCCCATCTCCCTTACTTCCAGCTAGTAAGGATCACATAATTCCTAACAAAGTTTTGACACAGATCCCAATTCGGGCATTCAGAACATATAGCACGTTGCTGCAAGCAAGCACATTCTCATTCAAAGTTGCAAGTTACTAGGTAGGAACAAGTTTGTATAGGTATTTCAAAGATGCCCAGAACTGAGCTAAACTTGGTATGTGTCCAACTCCTAGAAACAACTTCATGCCCCATCTCCCTTACTTCCAGCTAGTAAGGATCACATAATTCCTAACAAAGTTTTGACACAGATTCCCAATTCGGGCATTCAGAACATATAGCACGTTGCTGCAAGCAAGCACATTCTCATTCAAAGATGCAAGTTACTATGTAGGAACAAGTTTGTATAGGTATTTCAAAGATGCCCAGAACTGAGCTAAACTTGGTATGTGTCCAACTCCTAGAAATAACTTCATGCCCCATCTCCCTTACTTCCAGCTAGTAAGGATCACATAATTCCTAACAAAGCTTTGACACAGATTCCCAATTCGGGCATTCAGAACATATAGCACGTTGCTGCAAGCAAGCACATTCTCATTCAAAGATGCAAGTTACTATGTAGGAACAAGTTTGTATAGGTATTTCAAAGATGCCCAGAACTGAGCTAAACTTGGTATGTGTCCAACTCCTAGAAATAACTTCATGCCCTATCTCCCTTACTTCCAGCTAGTAAGGATCACATAATTCCTAACAAAGTTTTGACACAGATTCCCTATTCGGGCATTCAGAACATATAGCACGTTGCTGCAAGCAAGCACATTCTCATTCAAAGTTGCAAGTTACTATGTAGGAACAAGTTTGTATAGGTATTTCAAAGATGCCCAGAACTGAGCTAAACTTGGTATGTGTCCAACTCCTAGAAATAACTTCATGCCCCATCTCCCTTACTTCCAGCTAGTAAGGATCACATAATTCCTAACAAAGTTTTGACACAGATTCCCTATTCGGGCATTCAGAACATATAGCACGTTGCTGCAAGCAAGCACATTCTCATTCAAAGTTGCAAGTTACTTTGTAGGAACAAGTTTGTATAGGTATTTCAAAGATGCCCAGAACTGAGCTAAACTTGGTATGTGTCCAACTCCTAGAAATAACTTCATGCCCCATCTCCCTTACTTCCAGCTAGTAAGGATCACATAATTCCTAACAAAGTTTTGACACAGATTCCCAATTCGGGCATTCAGAACATATAGCACGTTGATGTAAGCAAGCACATTCTCATTCAAAGTTGCAAGTTACTATGTAGGAACAAGTTTGTATAGGTATTTCAAAGATGCCCAGAACTGAGCTAAACTTGGTATGTGTCCAACTCCTAGAAATAACTTCATGCCCCATCTCCCTTACTTCCAGCTAGTAAGGATCACATAATTCCTAACAAAGTTTTGACACAGATTACCAATTCGGGCATTCAGAACATATACCACGTTGCTGTAAGCAAGCACATTTTCATTCAAAGTTGCAAGTTACTATGTAGGAACAAGTTTGTATAGGTATTTCAAAGATGCCCAGAACTGAGCTAAACTTGGTTTGTGTCCAACTCCTATAAATAACTTCATGCTCCATCTCCCTTACTTCCAGCTAGTAAGGATCACATAATTTCTAACAAAGTTTTGACACAGATTCCCAATTCGGGCATTCAGAACATATAGCACGTTGCTGCAAGCAAGCACATTCTCATTCAAAGATGCAAGTTACTAGGTAGGAACAAGTTTGTATAGGTATTTCAAAGATGCCCAGAACTGAGCTAAACTTGGTATGTGTCCAACTCCTAGAAATAACTTCATGCCCCATCTCCCTTACTTCCAGCTAGTAAGGATCACATAATTCCTAACAAAGTTTTGACACAGATTCCCAATTCGGGCATTCAGAACATATAGCACGTTGCTGCAAGCAAGCACATTCTCATTCAAAGATGCAAGTTACTATGTAGGAACAAGTTTGTATAGGTATTTCAAAGATGCCCAGAACTGAGCTAAACTTGGTATGTGTCCAACTCCTAGAAATAACTTCGTGCCCCATCTCCCTTACTTCCAGCTAGTAAGGATCACATAATTCCTAACAAAGTTTTGACACAGATTCCCAATTCGGGCATTCAGAACATATAGCACGTTGCTGCAAGCAAGCACATTCTCATTCAAAGTTGCAAGTTACTATGTAGGAACAAGTTTGTATAGGTATTTCAAAGATGCCCAGAACTGAGCTAAACTTGGTATGTGTCCAACTCCTAGAAATAACTTCATGCCCCATCTCCCTTACTTCCAGCTAGTAAGGATCACATAATTCCTAACAAAGTTTTGACACAGATTCCCTATTCGGGCATTCAGAACATATACCACGTTGCTGCAAGCAAGCACATTCTCATTCAAAGTTGCAAGTTACTATGTAGGAACAAGTTTGTATAGGTATTTCAAAGATGCCCAGAACTGAGCTAAACTTGGTATGTGTCCAACTCCTAGAAATAACTTCATGCCCCATCTCCCTTACTTCCAGCTAGTAAGGATCATATAATTCCTAACAAAGTTTTGACACAGATTCCCAATTCGGGCATTCAGAACATATAGCACGTTGCTGTAAGCAAGCAGATTCTCATTCAAAGATGCAAGTTACTAGGTAGGAACAAGTTTGTATAGGTATTTCAAAGATGCCCAGAACTGAGCTAAACTTGGTATGTGTCCAACTCCTAGAAATAACTTCAAGCCCCATCTCCCTTACTTCCAGCTAGTAAGGATCACATAATTCCTAACAAATTTTGACACAGTTTCCCAATTCGGGCATTCAGAACATATAGCACGTTGCTGTAAGCAAGCACATTCTCATTCAAAGTTGCAAGTTACTATGTAGGAACAAGTTTGTATAGGTATTTCAAAGATGCCCAGAACTGAGCTAAACTTGGTATGTGTCCAACTCCTAGAAATAACTTCATGCCCCATCTCCCTTACTTCAAGCTAGTAAGGATCACATAATTCCTAACAAAGTTTTGACACAGATTCCCAATTCGGGCATTCAGAACATATAGCACGTTGCTGTAAGCAAGCACATTCTCATTCAAAGTTGCAAGTTACTATGTAGGAACAAGTTTGTATAGGTATTTCAAAGATGCCCAGAACTGAGCTAAACTTGGTATGTGTCCAACTCCTAGAAATAACTTCATGCCCCATCTCCCTTACTTCCAGCTAGTAAGGATCACATAATTCCTAACAAAGTTTTGACACAGATTCCCAATTCGGGCATTCAGAACATATAGCACGTTGCTGTAAGCAAGCACATTCTCATTCAAAGATGCAAGTTACTAGGTAGGAACAAGTTTGTATAGGTATTTCAAAGATGCCCAGAACTGAGCTAAACTTGGTATGTCTCCAACTCCAAGAAATAACTTCATGCCCCATCTCCCTTACTTCCAGCTAGTAAGGATCACATAATTCCTAACAAAGTTTTGACACAGATCCCAATTCGGGCATTCAGAACATATAGCACGTTGCTGCAAGCAAGCACATTCTCATTCAAATTTGCAAGTTACTATGTAGGAACAAGTTTGTATAGGTATTTCAAAGATGCCCAGAACTGAGCTAAACTTGGTATGTGTCCAACTCCTAGAAATAACTTCATGCCCCATCTCCCTTACTTCCAGCTAGTAAGGATCACATAATTCCTAACAAAGTTTTGACACAGATTCCCAATTCGGGCATTCAGAACATATAGCACGTTGCTGCAAGCAAGCACATTCTCATTCAAAGATGCAAGTTACTATGTAGGAACAAGTTTGTATAGGTATTTCAAAGATGCCCAGAACTGAGCTAAACTTGGTATGTGTCCAACTCCTAGAAATAACTTCATGCCCTATCTCCCTTACTTCCAGCTAGTAAGGATCACATAATTCCTAACAAAGTTTTGACACAGATTCCCTATTCGGGCATTCAGAACATATAGCACGTTGCTGCAAGCAAGCACATTCTCATTCAAAGTTGCAAGTTACTATGTAGGAACAAGTTTGTATAGGTATTTCAAAGATGCCCAGAACTGAGCTAAACTTGGTATGTGTCCAACTCCTAGAAATAACTTCATGCCCCATCTCCCATACTTCCAGCTAGTAAGGATCACATAATTCCTAACAAAGTTTTGACACAGATTCCCTATTCGGGCATTCAGAACATATAGCACGTTGCTGCAAGCAAGCACATTCTCATTCAAAGTTGCAAGTTACTATGTAGGAACAAGTTTGTATAGGTATTTCAAAGATGCCCAGAACTGAGCTAAACTTGGTATGTGTCCAACTCCTAGAAATAACTTCATGCCCCATCTCCCTTACTTCCAGCTAGTAAGGATCACATAATTCCTAACAAAGTTTTGACACAGATTCCCAATTCGGGCATTCAGAACATATAGCACGTTGCTGTAAGCAAGCACATTCTCATTCAAAGTTGCAAGTTACTATGTAGGAACAAGTTTGTATAGGTATTTCAAAGATGCCCAGAACTGAGCTAAACTTGGTATGTGTCCAACTCCTAGAAATAACTTCATGCCCCATCTCCCTTACTTCCAGCTAGTAAGGATCACATAATTCCTAACAAAGTTTTGACACAGATTCCCAATTCGGGCATTCAGAACATATACCACGTTGCTGTAAGCAAGCACATTTTCATTCAAAGTTGCAAGTTACTATGTAGGAACAAGTTTGTATAGGTATTTCAAAGATGCCCAGAACTGAGCTAAACTTGGTATGTGTCCAACTCCTATAAATAACTTCATGCTCCATCTCCCTTACTTCCAGCTAGTAAGGATCACATAATTTCTAACAAAGTTTTGACACAGATTCCCAATTCGGGCATTCAGAACATATAGCACGTTGCTGCAAGCAAGCACATTCTCATTCAAAGATGCAAGTTACTAGGTAGGAACAAGTTTGTATAGGTATTTCAAAGATGCCCAGAACTGAGCTAAACTTGGTATGTGTCCAACTCCTAGAAATAACTTCATGCCCCATCTCCCTTACTTCCAGCTAGTAAGGATCACATAATTCCTAACAAAGTTTTGACACAGATTCCCAATTCGGGCATTCAGAACATATAGCACGTTGCTGCAAGCAAGCACATTCTCATTCAAAGATGCAAGTTACTATGTAGGAACAAGTTTGTATAGGTATTTCAAAGATGCCCAGAACTGAGCTAAACTTGGTATGTTTCCAACTCCTAGAAATAACTTCGTGCCCCATCTCCCTTACTTCCAGCTAGTAAGGATCACATAATTCCTAACAAAGTTTTGACACAGATTCCCAATTCGGGCATTCAGAACATATAGCACGTTGCTGCAGGCAAGCACATTCTCATTCAAAGTTGCAAGTTACTATGTAGGAACAAGTTTGTATAGGTATTTCAAAGATGCCCAGAACTGAGCTAAACTTGGTATGTGTCCAACTCCAAGAAATAACTTCATGCCCCATCTCCCTTACTTCCAGCTAGTAAGGATCACATAATTCCTAACAAAGTTTTGACACAGATTCCCTATTCGGGCATTCAGAACATATACCACGTTGCTGCAAGCAAGCACATTCTCATTCAAAGTTGCAAGTTACTATGTAGGAACAAGTTTGTATAGGTATTTCAAAGATGCCCAGAACTGAGCTAAACTTGGTATGTGTCCAACTCCTAGAAATAACTTCATGCCCCATCTCCCTTACTTCCAGCTAGTAAGGATCACATAATTCCTAACAAAGTTTTGACACAGATTCCCTATTCGGGCATTCAGAACATATAGCACGTTGCTGTAAGCAAGCACATTCTCATTCAAAGTTGCAAGTTACTATGTAGGAACAAGTTTGTATAGGTATTTCAAAGATGCCCAGAACTGAGCTAAACTTGGTATGTGTCCAACTCCTAGAAATAACTTCATGCCCCATCTCCCTTACTTCCAGCTAGTAAGGATCACATAATTCCTAACAAAGTTTTGACACAGATTCCCAATTCGGGCATTCAGAACATATAGCACGTTGCTGTAAGCAAGCACATTTTCATTCAAAGTTGCAAGTTACTATGTAGGAACAAGTTTGTATAGGTATTTCAAAGATGCCCAGAACTGAGCTAAACTTGGTATGTGTCCAACTCCAAGAAATATCTTCATGCTCCATCTCCCTTACTTCCAGCTAGTAAGGATCACATAATTCCTAACAAAGTTTTGACACAGATTCCCTATTCGGGCATTCAGAACATATAGCACGTTGCTGCAAGCAAGCACATTCTCATTCAAAGTTGCAAGTTACTATGTAGGAACAAGTTTGTATAGGTATTTCAAAGATGCCCAGAACTGAGCTAAACTTGGTATGTGTCCAACTCCTAGAAATAACTTCATGCCCCATCTCCCTTACTTCCAGTGAGTAAGGATCACATAATTCCTAACAAACTTTTGACACAGATTCCCAATTCGGGCATTCAGAACATATAGCACGTTGCTGTAAGCAAGCACATTCTCATTCAAAGATGCAAGTTACTATGTAGGAACAAGTTTGTATAGGTATTTCAAAGATGCCCAGAACTGAGCTAAACTTGGTATGTGTCCAACTCCTAGAAATAACTTCATGCCCCATCTCCCTTACTTCCAGCTAGTAAGGATCACATAATTCCTAACAAAGTTTTGACACAGATTGCCAATTCGGGCATTCAGAACATATAGCACGTTGCTGTAAGCAAGCACATTCTCATTCAAAGATGCAAGTTACTATGTAGGAACAAGTTTGTATAGGTATTTCAAAGATGCCCAGAACTGAGCTAAACTTGGTATGTGTCCAACTCCTAGAAATAACTTCATGCCCCATCTCCCTTACTTCCAGCTAGTAAGGATCACATAATTCCTAACAAAGTTTTGACACAGATTCCCAATTCGGGCATTCAGAACATATAGCACGTTGCTGTAAGCAAGCAGATTCTCATTCAAAGATGCAAGTTACTATGTAGGAACAAGTTTGTATAGGTATTTCAAAGATGCCCAGAACTGAGCTAAACTTGCTATGTGTCCAACTCCTAGAAATAACTTCATGCCCCATCTCCCTTACTTCCAGCTAGTAAGGATCACATAATTCCTAACAAAGATTTGACACAGATTCCCAATTCGGGCATTCAGAACATATAGCACGTTGCTGTAAGCAAGCACATTCTCATTCAAAGATGCAAGTTACTAGGTAGGAACAAGTTTGTATAGGTATTTCAAAGATGCCCAGAACTGAGCTAAACTTGGTATGTGTCCAACTCCTAGAAATAACTTCATGCCCCATCTCCCTTACTTCCAGCTAGTAAGGATCACATAATTCCTAACAAAGTTTTGACACAGATTCCCAATTCGGGCATTCAGAACATATAGCACGTTGCTGTAAGCAAGCACATTCTCATTCAAAGATGCAAGTTACTATGTAGGAACAAGTTTGTATAGGTATTTCAAAGATGCCCAGAACTGAGCTAAACTTGGTATGTGTCCAACTCCTAGAAATAACTTCATGCCCCATCTCCCTTACTTCCAGCTAGTAAGGATCACATAATTCCTAACAAAGTTTTGACACAGATTCCCAATTCGGGCATTCAGAACATATAGCACGTTGCTGTAAGCAAGCACATTCTCATTCAAAGATGCAAGTTACTATGTAGGAACAAGTTTGTATAGGTATTTCAAAGATGCCCAGAACTGAGCTAAACTTGGTATGTGTCCAACTCCTAGAAATAACTTCATGCCCCATCTCCCTTACTTCCAGCTAGTAAGGATCACATAATTCCTAACAAAGTTTGACACAGATTCCCTATTCGGGCATTCAGAACATATAGCACGTTGCTGTAAGCAAGCACATTCTCATTCAAAGTTGCAAGTTACTATGTAGGAACAAGTTTGTATAGGTATTTCAAAGATGCCCAGAACTGAGCTAAACTTGGTATGTGTCCAACTGCTAGAAATAACTTCATGCCCCATCTCCCTTACTTACAGCTAGTAAGGATCACATAATTCCTAACAAAGTTTTGACACAGATTCCCTATTCGGGCATTCAGAACATATAGCACGTTGCTGCAAGCAAGCACATTCTCATTCAAAGTTGCAAGTTACTATGTAGGAACAAGTTTGTATAGGTATTTCAAAGATGCCCAGAACTGAGCTAAACTTGCTATGTGTCCAACTCCTAGAAATAACTTCATGCCCCATCTCCCTTACTTCCAGCTAGTAAGGATCACATAATTCCTAACAAAGTTTTGACACAGATTCCCTATTCGGGCATTCAGAACATATAGCACGTTGCTGTAAGCAAGCACATTCTCATTCAAAGATGCAAGTTACTATGTAGGAACAATTTTGTATAGGTATTTCAAAGATGCCCAGAACTGAGCTAAACTTGGTATGTGTCCAACTCCTAGAAATAACTTCATGCCCCATCTCCCTTACTTCCAGCTAGTAAGGATCACATAATTCCTAACAAAGTTTTGACACAGATTCCCAATTCGGGCATTCAGAACATATAGCACGTTGCTGTAAGCAAGCACATTCTCATTCAAAGATGCAAGTTACTATGTAGGAACAAGTTTGTATAGGTATTTCAAAGATGCCCAGAACTGAGCTAAACTTGGTATGTGTCCAACTCCTAGAAATAACTTCATGCCCCATCTCCCTTACTTCCAGCTAGTAAGGATCACATAATTCCTAACAAAGTTTTGACACAGATTCCCAATTCGGGCATTCAGAACATATAGCACGTTGCTGTAAGCAAGCACATTCTCATTCAAAGTTGCAAGTTACTATGTAGGAACAAGTTTGTATAGGTATTTCAAAGATGCCCAGAACTGAGCTAAACTTGGTATGTGTCCAACTCCTAGAAATAACTTCATGCCCCATCTCCCTTACTTCCAGCTAGTAAGGATCACATAATTCCTAACAAAGTTTTGACACAGATTCCCAATTCGGGCATTCAGAACATATAGCACGTTGCTGTAAGCAAGCACATTCTCATTCAAAGATGCAAGTTACTATGTAGGAACAAGTTTGTATAGGTATTTCAAAGATGCCCAGAACTGAGCTAAACTTGGTATGTGTCCAACTCCTAGAAATAACTTCATGCTCCATCTCCCTTACTTCCAGCTAGTAAGGATCACATAATTCCTAACAAAGTTTTGACACAGATTCCCAATTCGGGCATTCAGAACATATAGCACGTTGCTGTAAGCAAGCAGATTCTCATTCAAAGATGCAAGTTACTATGTAGGAACAAGTTTGTATAGGTATTTCAAAGATGCCCAGAACTGAGCTAAACTTGGTATGTGTCCAACTCCTAGAAATAACTTCATGCCCCATCTCCCTTACTTCCAGCTAGTAAGGATCACATAATTCCTAACAAAGTTTTGACACAGATTCCCAATTCGGGCATTCAGAACATATAGCACGTTGCTGTAAGCAAGCACATTCACATTCAAAGATGCAAGTTACTATGTAGGAACAAGTTTGTATAGGTATTTCAAAGATGCCCAGAACTGAGCTAAACTTGGTATGTGTCCAACTCCTAGAAATAACTTCATGCCCCATCTCCCTTACTTCCAGCTAGTAAGGATCACATAATTCCTAACAAAGTTTTGACACAGATTCCCAATTCGGGCATTCAGAACATATAGCACGTTGCTGTAAGCAAGCACATTCTCATTCAAAGTTGCAAGTTACTATGTAGGAACAAGTTTGTATAGGTATTTCAAAGATGCCCAGAACTGAGCTAAACTTGGTATGTGTCCAACTCCTATAAATAACTTCATGCTCCATCTCCCTTACTTCCAGCTAGTAAGGATCACATAATTTCTAACAAAGTTTTGACACAGATTCCCAATTCGGGCATTCAGAACATATAGCACGTTGCTGTAAGCAAGCACATTCTCATTCAAAGATGCAAGTTACTAGGTAGGAACAAGTTTGTATAGGTATTTCAAAGATGCCCAGAACTGAGCTAAACTTGGTATGTGTCCAACTCCTAGAAATAACTTCATGCCCCATCTCCCTTACTTCCAGCTAGTAAGGATCACATAATTCCTAACAAAGTTTTGACACAGATTCCCAATTCGGGCATTCAGAACATATAGCACGTTGCTGCAAGCAAGCACATTCTCATTCAAAGATGCAAGTTACTATGTAGGAACAAGTTTGTATAGGTATTTCAAAGATGCCCAGAACTGAGCTAAACTTGGTATGTGTCCAACTCCTAGAAATAACTTCATGCCCCATCTCCCTTACTTCCAGCTAGTAAGGATCACATAATTCCTAACAAAGTTTGACACAGATTCCCAATTCGGGCATTCAGAACATATAGCACGTTGCTGTAAGCAAGCACATTCTCATTCAAAGTTGCAAGTTACTATGTAGGAACAAGTTTGTATAGGTATTTCAAAGATGCCCAGAACTGAGCTAAACTTGGTATGTGTCCAACTGCTAGAAATAACTTCATGCCCCATCTCCCTTACTTACAGCTAGTAAGGATCACATAATTCCTAACAAAGTTTTGACACAGATTCCCTATTCGGGCATTCAGAACATATAGCACGTTGCTGCAAGCAAGCACATTCTCATTCAAAGTTGCAAGTTACTATGTAGGAACAAGTTTGTATAGGTATTTCAAAGATGCCCAGAACTGAGCTAAACTTGCTATGTGTCCAACTCCTAGAAATAACTTCATGCCCCATCTCCCTTACTTCCAGCTAGTAAGGATCACATAATTCCTAACAAAGTTTTGACACAGATTCCCTATTCGGGCATTCAGAACATATAGCACGTTGCTGTAAGCAAGCACATTCTCATTCAAAGATGCAAGTTACTATGTAGGAACAATTTTGTATAGGTATTTCAAAGATGCCCAGAACTGAGCTAAACTTGGTATGTGTCCAACTCCTAGAAATAACTTCATGCCCCATCTCCCTTACTTCCAGCTAGTAAGGATCACATAATTCCTAACAAAGTTTTGACACAGATTCCCAATTCGGGCATTCAGAACATATAGCACGTTGCTGTAAGCAAGCACATTCTCATTCAAAGATGCAAGTTACTATGTAGGAACAAGTTTGTATAGGTATTTCAAAGATGCCCAGAACTGAGCTAAACTTGGTATGTGTCCAACTCCTAGAAATAACTTCATGCCCCATCTCCCTTACTTCCAGCTAGTAAGGATCACATAATTCCTAACAAAGTTTTGACACAGATTCCCAATTCGGGCATTCAGAACATATAGCACGTTGCTGTAAGCAAGCACATTCTCATTCAAAGTTGCAAGTTACTATGTAGGAACAAGTTTGTATAGGTATTTCAAAGATGCCCAGAACTGAGCTAAACTTGGTATGTGTCCAACTCCTAGAAATAACTTCATGCCCCATCTCCCTTACTTCCAGCTAGTAAGGATCACATAATTCCTAACAAAGTTTTGACACAGATTCCCAATTCGGGCATTCAGAACATATAGCACGTTGCTGTAAGCAAGCACATTCTCATTCAAAGATGCAAGTTACTATGTAGGAACAAGTTTGTATAGGTATTTCAAAGATGCCCAGAACTGAGCTAAACTTGGTATGTGTCCAACTCCTAGAAATAACTTCATGCTCCATCTCCCTTACTTCCAGCTAGTAAGGATCACATAATTCCTAACAAAGTTTTGACACAGATTCCCAATTCGGGCATTCAGAACATATAGCACGTTGCTGTAAGCAAGCAGATTCTCATTCAAAGATGCAAGTTACTATGTAGGAACAAGTTTGTATAGGTATTTCAAAGATGCCCAGAACTGAGCTAAACTTGGTATGTGTCCAACTCCTAGAAATAACTTCATGCCCCATCTCCCTTACTTCCAGCTAGTAAGGATCACATAATTCCTAACAAAGTTTTGACACAGATTCCCAATTCGGGCATTCAGAACATATAGCACGTTGCTGTAAGCAAGCACATTCACATTCAAAGATGCAAGTTACTATGTAGGAACAAGTTTGTATAGGTATTTCAAAGATGCCCAGAACTGAGCTAAACTTGGTATGTGTCCAACTCCTAGAAATAACTTCATGCCCCATCTCCCTTACTTCCAGCTAGTAAGGATCACATAATTCCTAACAAAGTTTTGACACAGATTCCCAATTCGGGCATTCAGAACATATAGCACGTTGCTGTAAGCAAGCACATTCTCATTCAAAGTTGCAAGTTACTATGTAGGAACAAGTTTGTATAGGTATTTCAAAGATGCCCAGAACTGAGCTAAACTTGGTATGTGTCCAACTCCTATAAATAACTTCATGCTCCATCTCCCTTACTTCCAGCTAGTAAGGATCACTTAATTTCTAACAAAGTTTTGACACAGATTCCCAATTCGGGCATTCAGAACATATAGCACGTTGCTGTAAGCAAGCACATTCTCATTCAAAGATGCAAGTTACTAGGTAGGAACAAGTTTGTATAGGTATTTCAAAGATGCCCAGAACTGAGCTAAACTTGGTATGTGTCCAACTCCTAGAAATAACTTCATGCCCCATCTCCCTTACTTCCAGCTAGTAAGGATCACATAATTCCTAACAAAGTTTTGACACAGATTCCCAATTCGGGCATTCAGAACATATAGCACGTTGCTGCAAGCAAGCACATTCTCATTCAAAGATGCAAGTTACTATGTAGGAACAAGTTTGTATAGGTATTTCAAAGATGCCCAGAACTGAGCTAAACTTGGTATGTGTCCAACTCCTAGAAATAACTTCATGCCCCATCTCCCTTACTTCCAGCTAGTAAGGATCACATAATTCCTAACAAAGTTTGACACAGATTCCCAATTCGGGCATTCAGAACATATAGCACGTTGCTGTAAGCAAGCACATTCTCATTCAAAGTTGCAAGTTACTATGTAGGAACAAGTTTGTATAGGTATTTCAAAGATGCCCAGAACTGAGCTAAACTTGGTATGTGTCCAACTGCTAGAAATAACTTCATGCCCCATCTCCCTTACTTACAGCTAGTAAGGATCACATAATTCCTAACAAAGTTTTGACACAGATTCCCTATTCGGGCATTCAGAACATATAGCACGTTGCTGCAAGCAAGCACATTCTCATTCAAAGTTGCAAGTTACTATGTAGGAACAAGTTTGTATAGGTATTTCAAAGATGCCCAGAACTGAGCTAAACTTGCTATGTGTCCAACTCCTAGAAATAACTTCATGCCCCATCTCCCTTACTTCCAGCTAGTAAGGATCACATAATTCCTAACAAAGTTTTGACACAGATTCCCTATTCGGGCATTCAGAACATATAGCACGTTGCTGTAAGCAAGCACATTCTCATTCAAAGATGCAAGTTACTATGTAGGAACAATTTTGTATAGGTATTTCAAAGATGCCCAGAACTGAGCTAAACTTGGTATGTGTCCAACTCCTAGAAATAACTTCATGCCCCATCTCCCTTACTTCCAGCTAGTAAGGATCACATAATTCCTAACAAAGTTTTGACACAGATTCCCAATTCGGGCATTCAGAACATATAGCACGTTGCTGTAAGCAAGCACATTCTCATTCAAAGATGCAAGTTACTATGTAGGAACAAGTTTGTATAGGTATTTCAAAGATGCCCAGAACTGAGCTAAACTTGGTATGTGTCCAACTCCTAGAAATAACTTCATGCCCCATCTCCCTTACTTCCAGCTAGTAAGGATCACATAATTCCTAACAAAGTTTTGACACAGATTCCCAATTCGGGCATTCAGAACATATAGCACGTTGCTGTAAGCAAGCACATTCTCATTCAAAGTTGCAAGTTACTATGTAGGAACAAGTTTGTATAGGTATTTCAAAGATGCCCAGAACTGAGCTAAACTTGGTATGTGTCCAACTCCTAGAAATAACTTCATGCCCCATCTCCCTTACTTCCAGCTAGTAAGGATCACATAATTCCTAACAAAGTTTTGACACAGATTCCCAATTCGGGCATTCAGAACATATAGCACGTTGCTGTAAGCAAGCACATTCTCATTCAAAGATGCAAGTTACTATGTAGGAACAAGTTTGTATAGGTATTTCAAAGATGCCCAGAACTGAGCTAAACTTGGTATGTGTCCAACTCCTAGAAATAACTTCATGCTCCATCTCCCTTACTTCCAGCTAGTAAGGATCACATAATTCCTAACAAAGTTTTGACACAGATTCCCAATTCGGGCATTCAGAACATATAGCACGTTGCTGTAAGCAAGCAGATTCTCATTCAAAGATGCAAGTTACTATGTAGGAACAAGTTTGTATAGGTATTTCAAAGATGCCCAGAACTGAGCTAAACTTGGTATGTGTCCAACTCCTAGAAATAACTTCATGCCCCATCTCCCTTACTTCCAGCTAGTAAGGATCACATAATTCCTAACAAAGTTTTGACACAGATTCCCAATTCGGGCATTCAGAACATATAGCACGTTGCTGTAAGCAAGCACATTCACATTCAAAGATGCAAGTTACTATGTAGGAACAAGTTTGTATAGGTATTTCAAAGATGCCCAGAACTGAGCTAAACTTGGTATGTGTCCAACTCCTAGAAATAACTTCATGCCCCATCTCCCTTACTTCCAGCTAGTAAGGATCACATAATTCCTAACAAAGTTTTGACACAGATTCCCAATTCGGGCATTCAGAACATATAGCACGTTGCTGTAAGCAAGCACATTCTCATTCAAAGTTGCAAGTTACTATGTAGGAACAAGTTTGTATAGGTATTTCAAAGATGCCCAGAACTGAGCTAAACTTGGTATGTGTCCAACTCCTATAAATAACTTCATGCTCCATCTCCCTTACTTCCAGCTAGTAAGGATCACATAATTTCTAACAAAGTTTTGACACAGATTCCCAATTCGGGCATTCAGAACATATAGCACGTTGCTGCAAGCAAGCACATTCTCATTCAAAGATGCAAGTTACTAGGTAGGAACAAGTTTGTATAGGTATTTCAAAGATGCCCAGAACTGAGCTAAACTTGGTATGTGTCCAACTCCTAGAAATAACTTCATGCCCCATCTCCCTTACTTCCAGCTAGTAAGGATCACATAATTCCTAACAAAGTTTTGACACAGATTCCCAATTCGGGCATTCAGAACATATAGCACGTTGCTGCAAGCAAGCACATTCTCATTCAAAGATGCAAGTTACTATGTAGGAACAAGTTTGTATAGGTATTTCAAAGATGCCCAGAACTGAGCTAAACTTGGTATGTGTCCAACTCCTAGAAATAACTTCGTGCCCCATCTCCCTTACTTCCAGCTAGTAAGGATCACATAATTCCTAACAAAGTTTTGACACAGATTCCCAATTCGGGCATTCAGAACATATAGCACGTTGCTGCAAGCAAGCACATTCTCATTCAAAGTTGCAAGTTACTATGTAGGAACAAGTTTGTATAGGTATTTCAAAGATGCCCAGAACTGAGCTAAACTTGGTATGTGTCCAACTCCTAGAAATAACTTCATGCCCCATCTCCCTTACTTCCAGCTAGTAAGGATCACATAATTCCTAACAAAGTTTTGACACAGATTCCCTATTCGGGCATTCAGAACATATACCACGTTGCTGCAAGCAAGCACATTCTCATTCAAAGTTGCAAGTTACTATGTAGGAACAAGTTTGTATAGGTATTTCAAAGATGCCCAGAACTGAGCTAAACTTGGTATGTGTCCAACTCCTAGAAATAACTTCATGCCCCATCTCCCTTACTTCCAGCTAGTAAGGATCACATAATTCCTAACAAAGTTTTGACACAGATTCCCTATTCGGGCATTCAGAACATATAGCACGTTGCTGTAAGCAAGCACATTCTCATTCAAAGTTGCAAGTTACTATGTAGGAACAAGTTTGTATAGGAATTTCAAAGATGCCCAGAACTGAGCTAAACTTGGTATGTGTCCAACTCCTAGAAATAACTTCATGCCCCATCTCCCTTACTTCCAGCTAGTAAGGATCACATAATTCCTAACAAAGTTTTGACACAGATTCCCAATTCGGGCATTCAGAACATATAGCACGTTGCTGTAAGCAAGCACATTTTCATTCAAAGTTGCAAGTTACTATGTAGGAACAAGTTTGTATAGGTATTTCAAAGATGCCCAGAACTGAGCTAAACTTGGTATGTGTCCAACTCCAAGAAATAACTTCATGCTCCATCTCCCTTACTTCCAGCTAGTAAGGATCACATAATTCCTAACAAAGTTTTGACACAGATTCCCTATTCGGGCATTCAGAACATATAGCACGTTGCTGCAAGCAAGCACATTCTCATTCAAAGTTGCAAGTTACTATGTAGGAACAAGTTTGTATAGGTATTTCAAAGATGCCCAGAACTGAGCTAAACTTGGTATGTGTCCAACTCCTAGAAATAACTTCATGCCCCATCTCCCTTACTTCCAGTGAGTAAGGATCACATAATTCCTAACAAACTTTTGACACAGATTCCCAATTCGGGCATTCAGAACATATAGCACGTTGCTGTAAGCAAGCACATTCTCATTCAAAGATGCAAGTTACTATGTAGGAACAAGTTTGTATAGGTATTTCAAAGATGCCCAGAACTGAGCTAAACTTGGTATGTGTCCAACTCCTAGAAATAACTTCATGCCCCATCTCCCTTACTTCCAGCTAGTAAGGATCACATAATTCCTAACAAAGTTTTGACACAGATTGCCAATTCGGGCATTCAGAACATATAGCACGTTGCTGTAAGCAAGCACATTCTCATTCAAAGATGCAAGTTACTATGTAGGAACAAGTTTGTATAGGTATTTCAAAGATGCCCAGAACTGAGCTAAACTTGGTATGTGTCCAACTCCTAGAAATAACTTCATGCCCCATCTCCCTTACTTCCAGCTAGTAAGGATCACATAATTCCTAACTAAGTTTTGACACAGATTCCCAATTCGGGCATTCAGAACATATAGCACGTTGCTGTAAGCAAGCAGATTCTCATTCAAAGATGCAAGTTACTATGTAGGAACAAGTTTGTATAGGTATTTCAAAGATGCCCAGAACTGAGCTAAACTTGCTATGTGTCCAACTCCTAGAAATAACTTCATGCCCCATCTCCCTTACTTCCAGCTAGTAAGGATCACATAATTCCTAACAAAGTTTTGACACAGATTCCCAATTCGGGCATTCAGAACATATAGCACGTTGCTGTAAGCAAGCACATTCTCATTCAAAGATGCAAGTTACTAGGCAGGAACAAGTTTGTATAGGTATTTCAAAGATGCCCAGAACTGAGCTAAACTTGGTATGTGTCCAACTCCTAGAAATAACTTCATGCCCCATCTCCCTTACTTCCAGCTAGTAAGGATCACATAATTCCTAACAAAGTTTTGACACAGATTCCCAATTCGGGCATTCAGAACATATAGCACGTTGCTGTAAGCAAGCACATTCTCATTCAAAGATGCAAGTTACTATGTAGGAACAAGTTTGTATAGGTATTTCAAAGATGCCCAGAACTGAGCTAAACTTGGTATGTGTCCAACTCCTAGAAATAACTTCATGCCCCATCTCCCTTACTTCCAGCTAGTAAGGATCACATAATTCCTAACAAAGTTTTGACACAGATTCCCAATTCGGGCATTCAGAACATATAGCACGTTGCTGTAAGCAAGCACATTCTCATTCAAAGTTGCAAGTTACTATGTAGGAACAAGTTTGTATAGGTATTTCAAAGATGCCCAGAACTGAGCTAAACTTGGTATGTGTCCAACTCCTAGAAATAACTTCATGCCCCATCTCCCTTACTTCCAGCTAGTAAGGATCACATAATTCCTAACAAAGTTTTGACACAGATTCCCAATTCGGGCATTCAGAACATATAGCACGTTGCTGTAAGCAAGCACATTCTCATTCAAAGATGCAAGTTACTATGTAGGAACAAGTTTGTATAGGTATTTCAAAGATGCCCAGAACTGAGCTAAACTTGGTATGTGTCCAACTCCTAGAAATAACTTCATGCTCCATCTCCCTTACTTCCAGCTAGTAAGGATCACATAATTCCTAACAAAGTTTTGACACAGATTCCCAATTCGGGCATTCAGAACATATAGCACGTTGCTGTAAGCAAGCAGATTCTCATTCAAAGATGCAAGTTACTATGTAGGAACAAGTTTGTATAGGTATTTCAAAGATGCCCAGAACTGAGCTAAACTTGGTATGTGTCCAACTCCTAGAAATAACTTCATGCCCCATCTCCCTTACTTCCAGCTAGTAAGGATCACATAATTCCTAACAAAGTTTTGACACAGATTCCCAATTCGGGCATTCAGAACATATAGCACGTTGCTGTAAGCAAGCACATTCACATTCAAAGATGCAAGTTACTATGTAGGAACAAGTTTGTATAGGTATTTCAAAGATGCCCAGAACTGAGCTAAACTTGGTATGTGTCCAACTCCTAGAAATAACTTCATGCCCCATCTCCCTTACTTCCAGCTAGTAAGGATCACATAATTCCTAACAAAGTTTTGACACAGATTCCCAATTCGGGCATTCAGAACATATAGCACGTTGCTGTAAGCAAGCACATTCTCATTCAAAGTTGCAAGTTACTATGTAGGAACAAGTTTGTATAGGTATTTCAAAGATGCCCAGAACTGAGCTAAACTTGGTATGTGTCCAACTCCTATAAATAACTTCATGCTCCATCTCCCTTACTTCCAGCTAGTAAGGATCACATAATTTCTAACAAAGTTTTGACACAGATTCCCAATTCGGGCATTCAGAACATATAGCACGTTGCTGTAAGCAAGCACATTCTCATTCAAAGATGCAAGTTACTAGGTAGGAACAAGTTTGTATAGGTATTTCAAAGATGCCCAGAACTGAGCTAAACTTGGTATGTGTCCAACTCCTAGAAATAACTTCATGCCCCATCTCCCTTACTTCCAGCTAGTAAGGATCACATAATTCCTAACAAAGTTTTGACACAGATTCCCAATTCGGGCATTCAGAACATATAGCACGTTGCTGCAAGCAAGCACATTCTCATTCAAAGATGCAAGTTACTATGTAGGAACAAGTTTGTATAGGTATTTCAAAGATGCCCAGAACTGAGCTAAACTTGGTATGTGTCCAACTCCTAGAAATAACTTCATGCCCCATCTCCCTTACTTCCAGCTAGTAAGGATCACATAATTCCTAACAAAGTTTGACACAGATTCCCAATTCGGGCATTCAGAACATATAGCACGTTGCTGTAAGCAAGCACATTCTCATTCAAAGTTGCAAGTTACTATGTAGGAACAAGTTTGTATAGGTATTTCAAAGATGCCCAGAACTGAGCTAAACTTGGTATGTGTCCAACTCCTAGAAATAACTTCATGCCCCATCTCCCTTACTTCCAGCTAGTAAGGATCACATAATTCCTAACAAAGTTTTGACACAGATTCCCAATTCGGGCATTCAGAACATATAGCACGTTGCTGTAAGCAAGCACATTCTCATTCAAAGATGCAAGTTACTATGTAGGAACAAGTTTGTATAGGTATTTCAAAGATGCCCAGAACTGAGCTAAACTTGGTATGTGTCCAACTCCTAGAAATAACTTCATGCCCCATCTCCCTTACTTCCAGCTAGTAAGGATCACATAATTCCTAACAAAGTTTTGACACAGATTCCCAATTCGGGCATTCAGAACATATAGCACGTTGCTGTAAGCAAGCACATTCTCATTCAAAGTTGCAAGTTACTATGTAGGAACAAGTTTGTATAGGTATTTCAAAGATGCCCAGAACTGAGCTAAACTTGGTATGTGTCCAACTCCTAGAAATAACTTCATGCCCCATCTCCCTTACTTCCAGCTAGTAAGGATCACATAATTCCTAACAAAGTTTTGACACAGATTCCCAATTCGGGCATTCAGAACATATAGCACGTTGCTGTAAGCAAGCACATTCTCATTCAAAGTTGCAAGTTACTATGTAGGAACAAGTTTGTATAGGTATTTCAAAGATGCCCAGAACTGAGCTAAACTTGCTATGTGTCCAACTCCTAGAAATAACTTCATGCCCCATCTCCCTTACTTCCAGCTAGTAAGGATCACATAATTCCTAACAAAGTTTTGACACAGATTCCCAATTCGGGCATTCAGAACATATAGCACGTTGCTGTAAGCAAGCACATTCTCATTCAAAGATGCAAGTTACTATGTAGGAACAAGTTTGTATAGGTATTTCAAAGATGCCCAGAACTGAGCTAAACTTGGTATGTGTCCAACTCCTAGAAATAACTTCATGCTCCATCTCCCTTACTTCCAGCTAGTAAGGATCACATAATTCCTAACAAAGTTTTGACACAGATTCCCAATTCGGGCATTCAGAACATATAGCACGTTGCTGTAAGCAAGCAGATTCTCATTCAAAGATGCAAGTTACTATGTAGGAACAAGTTTGTATAGGTATTTCAAAGATGCCCAGAACTGAGCTAAACTTGGTATGTGTCCAACTCCTAGAAATAACTTCATGCCCCATCTCCCTTACTTCCAGCTAGTAAGGATCACATAATTCCTAACAAAGTTTTGACACAGATTCCCAATTCGGGCATTCAGAACATATAGCACGTTGCTGTAAGCAAGCACATTCACATTCAAAGATGCAAGTTACTATGTAGGAACAAGTTTGTATAGGTATTTCAAAGATGCCCAGAACTGAGCTAAACTTGGTATGTGTCCAACTCCTAGAAATAACTTCATGCCCCATCTCCCTTACTTCCAGCTAGTAAGGATCACATAATTCCTAACAAAGTTTTGACACAGATTCCCAATTCGGGCATTCAGAACATATAGCACGTTGCTGTAAGCAAGCACATTCTCATTCAAAGTTGCAAGTTACTATGTAGGAACAAGTTTGTATAGGTATTTCAAAGATGCCCAGAACTGAGCTAAACTTGCTATGTGTCCAACTCCTAGAAATAACTTCATGCCCCATCTCCCTTACTTCCAGCTAGTAAGGATCACATAATTCCTAACAAAGTTTTGACACAGATTCCCAGTTCGGGCATTCAGAACATATAGCACGTTGCTGTAAGCAAGCAGATTCTCATTCAAAGATGCAAGTTACTAGGTAGGAACAAGTTTGTATAGGTATTTCAAAGATGCCCAGAACTGAGCTAAACTTGGTATGTGTCCAACTCCTAGAAATAACTTCATGCCCCATCTCCCTTACTTCCAGCTAGTAAGGATCACATAATTCCTAACAAAGTTTTGACACAGATTCCCAATTCGGGCATTCAGAACATATAGCACGTTGCTGTAAGCAAGCACATTCTCATTCAAAGATGCAAGTTACTAGGTAGGAACAAGTTTGTATAGGTATTTCAAAGATGCCCAGAACTGAGCTAAACTTGGTATGTGTCCAACTCCTAGAAATAACTTCATGCCCCATCTCCCTTACTTCCAGCTAGTAAGGATCACATAATTCCTAACAAAGTTTTGACACAGATTCCCAATTCGGGCATTCAGAACATATAGCACGTTGCTGTAAGCTAGCACATTCTCATTCAAAGATGCAAGTTACTATGTAGGAACAAGTTTGTATAGGTATTTCAAAGATGCCCAGAACTGAGCTAAACTTGGTATGTGTCCAACTCCTAGAAATAACTTCATGCCCCATCTCCCTTACTTCCAGCTAGTAAGGATCACATAATTCCTAACAAAGTTTTGACACAGATTCCCAATTCGGGCATTCAGAACATATAGCACGTTGCTGTAAGCAAGCACATTCTCATTCAAAGTTGCAAGTTACTATGTAGGAACAAGTTTGTATAGGTATTTCAAAGATGCCCAGAACTGAGCTAAACTTGGTATGTGTCCAACTCCTAGAAATAACTTCATGCCCCATCTCCCTTACTTCCAGCTAGTAAGGATCACATAATTCCTAACAAAGTTTTGACACAGATTCCCTATTCGGGCATTCAGAACATATAGCACGTTGCTGCAAGCAAGCACATTCTCATTCAAAGTTGCAAGTTACTATGTAGGAACAAGTTTGTATAGATATTTCAAAGATGCCCAGAACTGAGCTAAACTTGGTATGTGTCCAACTCCTAGAAATAACTTCATGCCCCATCTCCCTTACTTCCAGCTAGTAAGGATCACATAATTCCTAACAAAGTTTTGACACAGATTCCCAATTCGGGCATTCAGAACATATAGCACGTTGCTGTAAGCAAGCACATTCTCATTCAAAGATGCAAGTTACTACGTAGGAACAAGTTTGTATAGGTATTTCAAAGATGCCCAGAACTGAGCTAAACTTGGTATGTGTCCAACTCCTGGAAATAACTTCATGCCCCATCTCCCTTACTTCCAGCTAGTAAGGATCACATAATTCCTAACAAAGTTTTGACACAGATTCCCAATTCGGGCATTCAGAACATATAGCACGTTGCTGTAAGCAAGCACATTCTCATTCAAAGTTGCAAGTTACTATGTAGGAACAAGTTTGTATAGGTATTTCAAAGATGCCCAGAACTGAGCTAAACTTGCTATGTGTCCAACTCCTAGAAATAACTTCATGCCCCATCTCCCTTACTTCCAGCTAGTAAGGATCACATAATTCCTAACAAAGTTTTGACACAGATTCCCAATTCGGGCATTCAGAACATATAGCACGTTGCTGTAAGCAAGCACATTCTCATTCAAAGATGCAAGTTACTATGTAGGAACAAGTTTGTATAGGTATTTCAAAGATGCCCAGAACTGAGCTAAACTTGGTATGTGTCCAACTCCTAGAAATAACTTCATGCTCCATCTCCCTTACTTCCAGCTAGTAAGGATGACATAATTCCTAACAAAGTTTTGACACAGATTCCCAATTCGGGCATTCAGAACATATAGCACGTTGCTTTAAGCAAGCACATTCTCATTCAAAGATGCAAGTTACTATGTAGGAACAAGTTTGTATAGGTATTTCAAAGATGCCCAGAACTGAGCTAAACTTGGTATGTGTCCAACTCCTAGAAATAACTTCATGCCCCATCTCCCTTACTTCCAGCTAGTAAGGATCACATAATTCCTAACAAAGTTTTGACACAGATTCCCAATTCGGGCATTCAGAACATATAGCACGTTGCTGTAAGCAAGCACATTTTCATTCAAAGTTGCAAGTTACTATGTAGGAACAAGTTTGTATAGGTATTTCAAAGATGCCCAGAACTGAGCTAAACTTGGTATGTGTCCAACTCCTAGAAATAACTTCATGCCCCATCTCCCTTACTTCCAGCTAGTAAGGATCACATAATTCCTAACAAAGTTTTGACACAGATTCCCTATTCGGGCATTCAGAACATATAGCACGTTGCTGTAAGCAAGCACATTCTCATTCAAAGTTGCAAGTTACTATGTAGGAACAAGTTTGTATAGGTATTTCAAAGATGCCCAGAACTGAGCTAAACTTGGCATGTCTCCAACTCCAAGAAATAATTTCATGCCCCATCTCCCTTACTTCCAGCTAGTAAGGATCACATAATTCCTAACAAAGTTTTGACACAGATTCCCAATTCGGGCATTCAGAACGTATAGCACGTTGCTGTAAGCAAGCACATTCTCATTCAAAGTTGCAAGTTACTATGTAGGAACAAGTTTGTATAGGTATTTCAAAGATGCCCAGAACTGAGCTAAACTTGGTATGTGTCCAACTCCTAGAAATAACTTCATGCCCCATCTCCCTTACTTCCAGCTAGTAAGGATCACATAATTCCTAACAAAGTTTTGACACAGATTCCCAATTCGGGCATTCAGAACATGTAGCACGTTGCTGTAAGCAAGCACATTCTCATTCAAAGTTGCAAGATACTATGTAGGATCAAGTTTGTATAGGTATTTCAAAGATGCCCAGAACTGAGCCTAACTTGGTATGTGTCCAACTCCTAGAAATAACTTCATGCCCCATCTCCCTTACTTCCAGCTAGTAAGGATCACATAATTCCTAACAAAGTTTTGACACAGGTTCCCAATTCGGGCATTCAGAACATATAGCACGTTGCTGTAAGCAAGCAGATTCTCATTCAAAGATGCAAGTTACTATGTAGGAACAAGTTTGTATAGGTATTTCAAAGATGCCCAGAACTGAGCTAAACTTGGTATGTGTCCAACTCCTAGAAATAACTTCATGCCCCATCTCCCTTACTTCCAGCTAGTAAGGATCACATAATTCCTAACAAAGTTTTGACACAGATTCCCAATTCGGGCATTCAGAACATATAGCACGTTGCTGTAAGCAAGCAGATTCTCATTCAAAGATGCAAGTTACTAGGTAGGAACAAGTTTGTATAGGTATTTCAAAGATGCCCAGAACTGAGCTAAACTTGGTATGTGTCCAACTCCTAGAAATAACTTCATGCCCCATCTCCCTTACTTCCAGCTAGTAAGGATCACATAATTCCTAACAATGTTTTCACACAGATTCCCAATTCGGGCATTCAGAACATATAGCACGTTGGTGTAAGCAAGCACATTTTCATTCAAAGTTGCAAGTTACTATGTAGGAACAAGTTTGTATAGGTATTTCAAAGATGCCCAGAACTGAGCTAAACTTGGTATGTGTCCAACTCCTAGAAATAACTTCATGCCCCATCTCCCTTACTTCCAGCTAGTAAGGATCACATAATTCCTAACAAAGTTTTGACACAGATTCCCAATTCGGGCATTCAGAACATATAGCACGTTGCTGTAAGCAAGCACATTTTCATTCAAAGTTGCAAGTTACTAGGTAGGAACAAGTTTGTATAGGTATTTCAAAGATGCCCAGAACTGAGCTAAACTTGGTATGTGTCCAACTCCTAGAAATAACTTCATGCCCCATCTCCCTTACTTCCAGCTAGTAAGGATCACATAATTCCTAACAAAGTTTTGACACAGATTCCCTATTCGGGCATTCAGTACATATAGCACGTTGCTATAAGCAAGCAGATTCTCATTCAAAGATGCAAGTTACTAGGTAGGAACAAGTTTGTATAGGTATTTCAAAGATGCCCAGAACTGAGCTCAACTTGGTATGTGTCCAACTCCTAGAAATAACTTCATGCCCCATCTCCCTTACTTCCAGCTAGTAAGGATCACATAATTTCTAACAAAGTTTTGACACAGATTCCCAATTCGGGCATTCAGAACATATAGCACGTTGCTGCAAGCAAGCACATTCTCATTCAAAGATGCAAGTTACTAGGTAGGAACAACTTTGTATAGGTATTTCAAAGATGCCCAGAACTGAGCTAAACTTGGTATGTGTCCAACTCCAAGAAATAACTTCATGCCCCATATCCCTTACTTCCAGCTAGTAAGGATCACATAATTCCTAACAAAGGTTTGACACAGATTCCCAAATCGGGCATTCCGAACACATAACACGTTGCTGTAAGCAAGCACATTCTCATTCAAAGTTGCAAGTTACTATGTAGGAACAAGTTTGTATAGGTATTTCAAAGATGCCCAGAACTGAGCTAAACTTGGTATGTGTCCAACTCCTAGAAATAACTTCATGCCCCATCTCCCTTACTTCCAGCTAGTAAGGATCACATAATTCCTAACAAAGTTTTGACACAGATTCCCTATTCGGGCATTCAGAACATATAGCACGTTGCTGTAAGCAAGCACATTTTCATTCAATGTTGCAAGTTACTAGGTAGGAACAAGTTTGTATAGGTATTTCAAAGATGCCCAGAACTGAGCTAAACTTGGTATGTGTCCAACTCCTAGAAATAACTTCATGCCCCATCTCCCTTACTTCCAGCTAGTAAGGATCACATAATTCCTAACAAAGTTTTGACACAGATTCCCTATTCGGGCATTCAGTACATATAGCACGTTGCTATAAGCAAGCAGATTCTCATTCAAAGATGCAAGTTACTAGGTAGGAACAAGTTTGTATAGGTATTTCAAAGATGCCCAGAACTGAGCTCAACTTGGTATGTGTCCAACTCCTAGAAATAACTTCATGCCCCATCTCCCTTACTTCCAGCTAGTAAGGATCACATAATTTCTAACAAAGTTTTGACACAGATTCCCAATTCGGGCATTCAGAACATATAGCACGTTGCTGCAAGCAAGCACATTCTCATTCAAAGATGCAAGTTACTAGGTAGGAACAACTTTGTATAGGTATTTCAAAGATGCCCAGAACTGAGCTAAACTTGGTATGTGTCCAACTCCAAGAAATAACTTCATGCCCCATATCCCTTACTTCCAGCTAGTAAGGATCACATAATTCCTAACAAAGGTTTGACACAGATTCCCAAATCGGGCATTCCGAACACATAACACGTTGCTGTAAGCAAGCACATTCTCATTCAAAGTTGCAAGTTACTATGTAGGAACAAGTTTGTATAGGTATTTCAAAGATGCCCAGAACTGAGCTAAACTCGGTATGTGTCCAACTCCTAGAAATAACTTCATGCCCCATCTCCCTTACTTCCAGCTAGTAAGGATCACATAATTCCTAACAAAGTTTTGACACAGATTCCCTATTCGGGCATTCAGAACATATAGCACGTTGCTGTAAGCAAGCACATTCTCATTCAAAGATGCAAGTTACTATGTAGGAACAAGTTTGTATAGGTATTTCAAAGATTCCCAGAACTGAGCTAAACTCGGTATGTGTCCAACTCCTAGAAATAACTTCATGCCCCATCTCCCTTACTTCCAGCTAGTAAGGATCACATAATTCCTAACAAAGTTTTGACACAGATTGCCAATTCGGGCATTCAGAACATATAGCACGTTGCTGTAAGCAAGCACATTCTCATTCAAAGATGCAAGTTACTATGTAGGAACAAGTTTGTATAGGTATTTCAAAGATGCCCAGAACTGAGCTAAACTCGGTATGTGTCCAACTCCTAGAAATAACTTCATGCCCCATCTCCCTTACTTCCAGCTAGTAAGGATCACATAATTCCTAACAAAGTTTTGACACAGATTCCCAATTCGGGCATTCAGAACATATAGCACGTTGCTGTAAGCAAGCACATTCTCATTCAAAGTTGCAAGTTACTATGTAGGAACAAGTTTGTATAGGTATTTCAAAGATGCCCAGAACTGAGCTAAACTCGGTATGTGTCCAACTCCTAGAAATAACTTCATGCCCCATCTCCCTTACTTCCAGCTAGTAAGGATCACATAATTCCTAACAAAGTTTTGACACAGATTCCCAATTCGGGCATTCAGAACATATAGCACGTTGCTGTAAGCAAGCAGATTCCCATTCAAAGATGCAAGTTACTATGTAGGAACAAGTTTGTATAGGTATTTCAAAGATGCCCAGAACTGAGCTAAACTTGCTATGTGTCCAACTCCTAGAAATAACTTCATGCCCCATCTCCCTTACTTCCAGCTAGTAAGGATCACATAATTCCTAACAAAGTTTTGACACAGATTCCCAATTCGGGCATTCAGAACATATAGCACGTTGCTGTAAGCAAGCACATTCTCATTTAAAGTTGCAAGTTACTATGTAGGAACAAGTTTGTATAGGTATTTCAAAGATGCCCAGAACTGAGCTAAACTTGGTATGTGTCCAACTCCTAGAAATAACTTCATGCTCCATCTCCCTTACTTCCAGCTAGTAAGGATGACATAATTCCTAACAAAGTTTTGACACAGATTCCCAATTCGGGCATTCAGAACATATAGCACGTTGCTGTAAGCAAGCACATTTTCATTCAAAGTTGCAAGTTACTATGTAGGAACAAGTTTGTATAGGTATTTCAAAGATGCCCAGAACTGAGCTAAACTTGGTATGTGTCCAACTCCTAGAAATAACTTCATGCCCCATCTCCCTTACTTCCAGCTAGTAAGGATCACATAACTCCTAACAGTTTTGACACAGATTCCCAATTCGGGCATTCAGAACATATAGCACGTTGCTGTAAGCAAGCACATTCTCATTCCAAGATGCAAGTTACTATGTAGGAACAAGTTTGTATAGGTATTTCAAAGATGCCCAGAACTGAGCTAAACTTGGTATGTGTCCAACTCCTAGAAATAACTTCATGCCCCATCTCCCTTACTTCCAGCTAGTAAGGATCACATAATTCCTAACAAAGTTTTGACACAGATTCCCTATTCGGGCATTCAGAACATATAGCACGTTGCTATAAGCAAGCAGATTCTCATTCAAAGATGCAAGTTACTAGGTAGGAACAAGTTTGTATAGGTATTTCAAAGATGCCCAGAACTGAGCTAAACTTGGTATGTGTCCAACTCCAAGAAATAACTTCATGCTCCATCTCCCTTGCTTCCAGCTAGTAAGGATCACATAATTCCTAACAAAGTTTTGACACAGATTCCCTATTCGGGCATTCAGAACATATAGCACGTTGCTGCAAGCAAGCACATTCTCATTCAAATTTGCAAGTTACTATGTAGGAACAAGTTTGTATAGGTATTTCAAAGATGCCCAGAACTGAGCTAAACTTGGTATGTGTCCAACTCCTAGAAATAACTTCATGCCCCATCTCCCTTACTTCCAGCTAGTAAGGATCACATAATTCCTAACAAAGTTTTGACACAGATTCCCAATTCGGGCATTCAGAACATATAGCACGTTGCTGTAAGCAAGCACATTCTCATTCAAAGATGCAAGTTACTATGTAGGAACAAGTTTGTATAGGTATTTCAAAGATGCCCAGAACTGAGCTAAACTTGGTATGTGTCCAACTCCTAGAAATAACTTCATGCCCCATCTCCCTTACTTCCAGCTAGTAAGGATCACATAATTCCTAACAAAGTTTTGACACAGATTGCCAATTCGGGCATTCAGAACCTATAGCACGTTGCTGTAAGCAAGCAGATTCTCATTCAAAGATGCAAGTTACTATGTAGGAACAAGTTTGTATAGGTATTTCAAAGATGCCCAGAACTGAGCTAAACTTGGTATGTGTCCAACTCCTAGAAATAACTTCATGCCCCATCTCCCTTACTTCCAGCTAGTAAGGATCACATAATTCCTAACAAAGTTTTGACACAGATTCCCAATTCGGGCATTCAGAACATATAGCACGTTGCTGTAAGCAAGCACATTCTCATTCAAAGTTGCAAGTTACTATGTAGGAACAAGTTTGTATAGGTATTTCAAAGATGCCCAGAACTGAGCTAAACTTGGTATGTGTCCAACTCCTAGAAATAACTTCATGCCCCAACTCCCTTACTTCCAGCTAGTAAGGATCACATAATTCCTAACAAAGTTTTGACACAGATTCCCTATTCGGGCATTCAGAACATATAGCACGTTGCTGTAAGCAAGCAGATTCTCATTCAAAGATGCAAGTTACTAGGTAGGAACAAGTTTGTATAGGTATTTCAAAGATGCCCAGAACTGAGCTAAACTTGGTATGTGTCCAACTCCTAGAAATAACTTCATGCCCCATCTCCCTTACTTCCAGCTAGTAAGGATCACATAATTCCTAACAAAGTTTTGACACAGATTCCCTATTCGGGCATTCAGAACATATAGCACGTTGCTGTAAGCAAGCACATTTTCATTCAAAGTTGCAAGTTACTATGTAGGAACAAGTTTGTATAGGTATTTCAAAGATGCCCAGAACTGAGCTAAACTTGGTATGTGTCCAACTCCTAGAAATAACTTCATGCCCCATCTCCCTTACTTCCAGCTAGTAAGGATCACATAATTCCTAACAAAGTTTTGACACAGATTGCCAATTCGGGCATTCAGAACATATAGCACGTTGCTGTAAGCAAGCACATTCTCATTCAAAGTTGCAAGTTACTATGTAGGAACAAGTTTGTATAGGTATTTCAAAGATGCCCAGAACTGAGCTAAACTTGGCATGTCTCCAACTCCAAGAAATAACTTCATGCCCCATCTCCCTTACTTCCAGCTAGTAAGGATCACATAATTCCTAACAAAGTTTTGACACAGATTGCCA
This sequence comes from Diceros bicornis minor, assembly GCF_020826845.1. NCBI lineage: Eukaryota > Metazoa > Chordata > Mammalia > Perissodactyla > Rhinocerotidae > Diceros > Diceros bicornis. The sequence continues at coordinate 698,386 of NC_080763.1, read as the reverse complement.
ATTCGGGCATTCAGAACATATAGCACGTTGCTGTAAGCAAGCACATTCTCATTCAAAGATGCAAGTTACTATGTAGGAACAAGTTTGTATAGGTATTTCAAAGATGCCCAGAACTGAGCTAAACTTGGTATGTGTCCAACTACTAGAAATAACTTCATGCCCCATCTCCCTTACTTCCAGCTAGTAAGGATCACATAATTCCTAACAAAGTTTTGACACAGATTCCCAATTCGGGCATTCAGAACATATAGCACGTTGCTGTAAGCAAGCACATTCTCATTCAAAGACGCAAGTTACTATGTAGGAACAAGTTTGTATAGGTATTTCAAAGATGCCCAGAACTGAGCTAAACTCGGTATGTGTCCAACTCCTAGAAATAACTTCATGCCCCATTTCCCTTACTTCCAGCTAGTAAGGATCACATAATTCCTAACAAAGTTTTGACACAGATTCCCAATTCGGGCATTCAGAACATATAGCACGTTGCTGTAAGCAAGCACATTCTCATTCAAAGTTGCAAGTTACTATGTAGGAACAAGTTTGTATAGGTATTTCAAAGATGCCAAGAACTGAGCTACACTTGGTATGTGTCCAACTCCTAGAAATAACTTCATGCCCCATCTCCCTTACTTCCAGCTAGTAAGGATCACATAATTCCTAACAAAGTTTTGACACAGATTCCCAATTCGGGCATTCAGAACATATAGCACGTTGCTGTAAGCAAGCAGATTCCCATTCAAAGATGCAAGTTACTATGTAGGAACAAGTTTGTATAGGTATTTCAAAGATGCCCAGAACTGAGCTAAACTTGGTATGTGTCCAACTCCTAGAAATAACTTCATGCCCCATCTCCCTTACTTCCAGCTAGTAAGGATCACATAATTCCTAACAAAGTTTTGACACAGATTCCCTATTCGGGCATTCAGAACATATAGCACGTTGCTGTAAGCAAGCACATTCTCATTCAAAGTTGCAAGTTACTATGTAGGAACAAGTTTGTATAGGTATTTCAAAGATGCCCAGAACTGAGCTAAACTTGGTATGTGTCCAACTCCTAGAAATAACTTCATGCCCCATCTCCCTTACTTCCAGCTAGTAAGGATCACATAATTCCTAACAAAGTTTTGACACAGATTCCCTATTCGGGCATTCAGAACATATAGCACGTTGCTGTAAGCAAGCACATTCTCATTCAAAGATGCAAGTTACTAGGTAGGAACAAGTTTGTATAGGTATTTCAAAGATGCCCAGAACTGAGCTAAACTTGGTATGTGTCCAACTCCTAGAAATAACTTCATGCCCCATCTCCCTTACTTCCAGCTAGTAAGGATCACATAATTCCTAACAAAGTTTTGACACAGATTCCCTATTCGGGCATTCAGAACATATAGCACGTTGCTGTAAGCAAGCAGATTCTCATTCAAAGATGCAAGTTACTAGGTAGGAACAAGTTTGTATAGGTATTTCAAAGATGCCCAGAACTGAGCTAAACTTGGTATGTGTCCAACTCCTAGAAATAACTTCATGCCCCATCTCCCTTACTTCCAGCTAGTAAGGATCACATAATTCCTAACAAAGTTTTAACACAGATTCCCAATTCGGGCATTCAGAACATATAGCACGTTGCTGTAAGCAAGCACATTCTCATTCAAAGATGCAAGTTACTATGTAGGAACAAGTTTGTATAGGTATTTCAAAGATGCCCAGAACTGAGCTAAACTTGGTATGTGTCCAACTCCTAGAAATAACTTCATGCCCCATCTCCCTTACTTCCAGCTAGTAAGGATCACATAATTCCTAACAAAGTTTTGACACAGATTCCCAATTCGGGCATTTAGAACATATAGCACGTTGCTGTAAGCAAGCACATTCTCATTCAAAGATGCAAGTTACTATGTAGGAACAAGTTTGTATAGGTATTTCAAAGATGCCCAGAACTGAGCTAAATTTGGTATGTGTCCAACTCCTAGAAATAACTTCATGCCCCATCTCCCTTACTTCCAGCTAGTAAGGATCACATAATTCCTAACAAAGTTTTGACACAGATTCCCAATTCGGGCATTCAGAACATATAGCACGTTGCTGTAAGCAAGCACATTCTCATTCAAAGTTGCAAGTTACTATGTAGGAACAAGTTTGTATAGGTATTTCAAAGATGCCCAGAACTGAGCTAAACTTGGTATGTGTCCAACTCCTAGAAATAACTTCATGCCCCATCTCCCTTACTTCCAGCTAGTAAGGATCACATAATTCCTAACAAAGTTTTGACACAGATTCCCAATTCGGGCATTCAGAACATATAGCACGTTGCTGTAAGCAAGCACATTCTCATTCAAAGATGCAAGTTACTATGTAGGAACAAGTTTGTATAGGTATTTCAAAGATGCCCAGAACTGAGCTAAACTTGGTATGTGTCCAACTCCTAGAAATAACTTCATGCCCCATCTCCCTTACTTCCAGCTAGTAAGGATCACATAATTCCTAACAAAGTTTTGACACAGATTCCCAATTCGGGCATTCAGAACATATAGCACGTTGCTGTAAGCAAGCACATTCTCATTCAAAGATGCAAGTTACTATGTAGGAACAAGTTTGTATAGGTATTTCAAAGATGCCCAGAACTGAGCTAAACTTGGTATGTGTCCAACTCCTAGAAATAACTTCATGCCCCATCTCCCTTACTTCCAGCTAGTAAGGATCACATAATTCCTAACAAAGTTTTGACACAGATTCCCAATTCGGGCATTCAGAACATATAGCACGTTGCTGTAAGCAAGCAGATTCTCATTCAAAGATGCAAGTTACTATGTAGGAACAAGTTTGTATAGGTATTTCAAAGATGCCCAGAACTGAGCTAAACTTGGTATGTGTCCAACTCCTAGAAATAACTTCATGCCCCATCTCCCTTACTTCCAGCTAGTAAGGATCACATAATTCCTAACAAAGTTTTGACACAGATTCCCTATTCGGGCATTCAGAACATATAGCACGTTGCTGTAAGCAAGCACATTCTCATTCAAAGTTGCAAGTTACTATGTAGGAACAAGTTTGTATAGGTATTTCAAAGATGCCCAGAACTGAGCTAAACTTGGTATGTGTCCAACTCCTAGAAATAACTTCATGCCCCATCTCCCTTACTTCCAGCTAGTAAGGATCACATAATTCCTAACAAAGTTTTGACACAGATTCCCTATTCGGGCATTCAGAACATATAGCACGTTGCTGTAAGCAAGCACATTCTCATTCAAAGTTGCAAGTTACTATGTAGGAACAAGTTTGTATAGGTATTTCAAAGATGCCCAGAACTGAGCTAAACTTGGTATGTGTCCAACTCCTAGAAATAACTTCATGCCCCATCTCCCTTACTTCCAGCTAGTAAGGATCACATAATTCCTAACAAAGTTTTGACACAGATTCCCTATTCGGGCATTCAGAACATATAGCACGTTGCTGTAAGCAAGCAGATTCTCATTCAAAGATGCAAGTTACTAGGTAGGAACAAGTTTGTATAGGTATTTCAAAGATGCCCAGAACTGAGCTAAACTTGGTATGTGTCCAACTCCTAGAAATAACTTCATGCCCCATCTCCCTTACTTCCAGCTAGTAAGGATCACATAATTCCTAACAAAGTTTTGACACAGATTCCCAATTCGGGCATTCAGAACATATAGCACGTTGCTGTAAGCAAGCACATTCTCATTCAAAGATGCAAGTTACTATGTAGGAACAAGTTTGTATAGGTATTTCAAAGATGCCCAGAACTGAGCTAAACTTGGTATGTGTCCAACTCCTAGAAATAACTTCATGCCCCATCTCCCTTACTTCCAGCTAGTAAGGATCACATAATTCCTAACAAAGTTTTGACACAGATTCCCAATTCGGGCATTCAGAACATATAGCACGTTGCTGTAAGCAAGCACATTCTCATTCAAAGATGCAAGTTACTATGTAGGAACAAGTTTGTATAGGTATTTCAAAGATGCCAAGAACTGAGCTAAACTTGGTATGTGTCCAACTCCTAGAAATAACTTCATGCCCCATCTCCCTTACTTCCAGCTAGTAAGGATCACATAATTCCTAACAAAGTTTTGACACAGATTCCCAATTCGGGCATTCAGAACATATAGCACGTTGCTGTAAGCAAGCACATTCTCATTCAAAGTTGCAAGTTACTATGTAGGAACAAGTTTGTATAGGTATTTCAAAGATGCCCAGAACTGAGCTAAACTTGGTATGTGTCCAACTCCTAGAAATAACTTCATGCCCCATCTCCCTTACTTCCAGCTAGTAAGGATCACATAATTCCTAACAAAGTTTTGACACAGATTCCCAGTTCGGGCATTCAGAACATATAGCACGTTGCTGTAAGCAAGCAGATTCTCATTCAAAGATGCAAGTTACTAGGTAGGAACAAGTTTGTATAGGTATTTCAAAGATGCCCAGAACTGAGCTAAACTTGGTATGTGTCCAACTCCTAGAAATAACTTCATGCCCCATCTCCCTTACTTCCAGCTAGTAAGGATCACATAATTCCTAACAAAGTTTTGACACAGATTCCCAATTCGGGCATTCAGAACATATAGCACGTTGCTGTAAGCAAGCACATTCTCATTCAAAGATGCAAGTTACTAGGTAGGAACAAGTTTGTATAGGTATTTCAAAGATGCCCAGAACTGAGCTAAACTTGGTATGTGTCCAACTCCTAGAAATAACTTCATGCCCCATCTCCCTTACTTCCAGCTAGTAAGGATCACATAATTCCTAACAAAGTTTTGACACAGATTCCCAATTCGGGCATTCAGAACATATAGCACGTTGCTGTAAGCTAGCACATTCTCATTCAAAGATGCAAGTTACTACGTAGGAACAAGTTTGTATAGGTATTTCAAAGATGCCCAGAACTGAGCTAAACTTGGTATGTGTCCAACTCCTAGAAATAACTTCATGCCCCATCTCCCTTACTTCCAGCTAGTAAGGATCACATAATTCCTAACAAAGTTTTGACACAGATTCCCAATTCGGGCATTCAGAACATATAGCACGTTGCTGTAAGCAAGCACATTCTCATTCAAAGTTGCAAGTTACTATGTAGGAACAAGTTTGTATAGGTATTTCAAAGATGCCCAGAACTGAGCTAAACTTGGTATGTGTCCAACTCCTAGAAATAACTTCATGCCCCATCTCCCTTACTTCCAGCTAGTAAGGATCACATAATTCCTAACAAAGTTTTGACACAGATTCCCTATTCGGGCATTCAGAACATATAGCACGTTGCTGCAAGCAAGCACATTCTCATTCAAAGTTGCAAGTTACTATGTAGGAACAAGTTTGTATAGATATTTCAAAGATGCCCAGAACTGAGCTAAACTTGGTATGTGTCCAACTCCTAGAAATAACTTCATGCCCCATCTCCCTTACTTCCAGCTAGTAAGGATCACATAATTCCTAACAAAGTTTTGACACAGATTCCCAATTCGGGCATTCAGAACATATAGCACGTTGCTGTAAGCAAGCACATTCTCATTCAAAGATGCAAGTTACTACGTAGGAACAAGTTTGTATAGGTATTTCAAAGATGCCCAGAACTGAGCTAAACTTGGTATGTGTCCAACTCCTGGAAATAACTTCATGCCCCATCTCCCTTACTTCCAGCTAGTAAGGATCACATAATTCCTAACAAAGTTTTGACACAGATTCCCAATTCGGGCATTCAGAACATATAGCACGTTGCTGTAAGCAAGCACATTCTCATTCAAAGTTGCAAGTTACTATGTAGGAACAAGTTTGTATAGGTATTTCAAAGATGCCCAGAACTGAGCTAAACTTGCTATGTGTCCAACTCCTAGAAATAACTTCATGCCCCATCTCCCTTACTTCCAGCTAGTAAGGATCACATAATTCCTAACAAAGTTTTGACACAGATTCCCAATTCGGGCATTCAGAACATATAGCACGTTGCTGTAAGCAAGCACATTCTCATTCAAAGATGCAAGTTACTATGTAGGAACAAGTTTGTATAGGTATTTCAAAGATGCCCAGAACTGAGCTAAACTTGGTATGTGTCCAACTCCTAGAAATAACTTCATGCTCCATCTCCCTTACTTCCAGCTAGTAAGGATGACATAATTCCTAACAAAGTTTTGACACAGATTCCCAATTCGGGCATTCAGAACATATAGCACGTTGCTTTAAGCAAGCAGATTCTCATTCAAAGATGCAAGTTACTATGTAGGAACAAGTTTGTATAGGTATTTCAAAGATGCCCAGAACTGAGCTAAACTTGGTATGTGTCCAACTCCTAGAAATAACTTCATGCCCCATCTCCCTTACTTCCAGCTAGTAAGGATCACATAATTCCTAACAAAGTTTTGACACAGATTCCCAATTCGGGCATTCAGAACATATAGCACGTTGCTGTAAGCAAGCACATTTTCATTCAAAGTTGCAAGTTACTATGTAGGAACAAGTTTGTATAGGTATTTCAAAGATGCCCAGAACTGAGCTAAACTTGGTATGTGTCCAACTCCTAGAAATAACTTCATGCCCCATCTCCCTTACTTCCAGCTAGTAAGGATCACATAATTCCTAACAAAGTTTTGACACAGATTCCCTATTCGGGCATTCAGAACATATAGCACGTTGCTGTAAGCAAGCACATTCTCATTCAAAGTTGCAAGTTACTATGTAGGAACAAGTTTGTATAGGTATTTCAAAGATGCCCAGAACTGAGCTAAACTTGGCATGTCTCCAACTCCAAGAAATAATTTCATGCCCCATCTCCCTTACTTCCAGCTAGTAAGGATCACATAATTCCTAACAAAGTTTTGACACAGATTCCCAATTCGGGCATTCAGAACGTATAGCACGTTGCTGTAAGCAAGCACATTCTCATTCAAAGTTGCAAGTTACTATGTAGGAACAAGTTTGTATAGGTATTTCAAAGATGCCCAGAACTGAGCTAAACTTGGTATGTGTCCAACTCCTAGAAATAACTTCATGCCCCATCTCCCTTACTTCCAGCTAGTAAGGATCACATAATTCCTAACAAAGTTTTGACACAGATTCCCAATTCGGGCATTCAGAACATGTAGCACGTTGCTGTAAGCAAGCACATTCTCATTCAAAGTTGCAAGATACTATGTAGGATCAAGTTTGTATAGGTATTTCAAAGATGCCCAGAACTGAGCCTAACTTGGTATGTGTCCAACTCCTAGAAATAACTTCATGCCCCATCTCCCTTACTTCCAGCTAGTAAGGATCACATAATTCCTAACAAAGTTTTGACACAGATTCCCAATTCGGGCATTCAGAACATATAGCACGTTGCTGTAAGCAAGCAGATTCTCATTCAAAGATGCAAGTTACTATGTAGGAACAAGTTTGTATAGGTATTTCAAAGATGCCCAGAACTGAGCTAAACTTGGTATGTGTCCAACTCCTAGAAATAACTTCATGCCCCATCTCCCTTACTTCCAGCTAGTAAGGATCACATAATTCCTAACAAAGTTTTGACACAGATTCCCAATTCGGGCATTCAGAACATATAGCACGTTGCTGTAAGCAAGCAGATTCTCATTCAAAGATGCAAGTTACTAGGTAGGAACAAGTTTGTATAGGTATTTCAAAGATGCCCAGAACTGAGCTAAACTTGGTATGTGTCCAACTCCTAGAAATAACTTCATGCCCCATCTCCCTTACTTCCAGCTAGTAAGGATCACATAATTCCTAACAATGTTTTCACACAGATTCCCAATTCGGGCATTCAGAACATATAGCACGTTGGTGTAAGCAAGCACATTTTCATTCAAAGTTGCAAGTTACTATGTAGGAACAAGTTTGTATAGGTATTTCAAAGATGCCCAGAACTGAGCTAAACTTGGTATGTGTCCAACTCCTAGAAATAACTTCATGCCCCATCTCCCTTACTTCCAGCTAGTAAGGATCACATAATTCCTAACAAAGTTTTGACACAGATTCCCAATTCGGGCATTCAGAACATATAGCACGTTGCTGTAAGCAAGCACATTTTCATTCAAAGTTGCAAGTTACTAGGTAGGAACAAGTTTGTATAGGTATTTCAAAGATGCCCAGAACTGAGCTAAACTTGGTATGTGTCCAACTCCTAGAAATAACTTCATGCCCCATCTCCCTTACTTCCAGCTAGTAAGGATCACATAATTCCTAACAAAGTTTTGACACAGATTCCCTATTCGGGCATTCAGTACATATAGCACGTTGCTATAAGCAAGCAGATTCTCATTCAAAGATGCAAGTTACTAGGTAGGAACAAGTTTGTATAGGTATTTCAAAGATGCCCAGAACTGAGCTCAACTTGGTATGTGTCCAACTCCTAGAAATAACTTCATGCCCCATCTCCCTTACTTCCAGCTAGTAAGGATCACATAATTTCTAACAAAGTTTTGACACAGATTCCCAATTCGGGCATTCAGAACATATAGCACTTTGCTGCAAGCAAGCACATTCTCATTCAAAGATGCAAGTTACTAGGTAGGAACAACTTTGTATAGGTATTTCAAAGATGCCCAGAACTGAGCTAAACTTGGTATGTGTCCAACTCCAAGAAATAACTTCATGCCCCATATCCCTTACTTCCAGCTAGTAAGGATCACATAATTCCTAACAAAGGTTTGACACAGATTCCCAAATCGGGCATTCCGAACACATAACACGTTGCTGTAAGCAAGCACATTCTCATTCAAAGTTGCAAGTTACTATGTAGGAACAAGTTTGTATAGGTATTTCAAAGATGCCCAGAACTGAGCTAAACTTGGTATGTGTCCAACTCCTAGAAATAACTTCATGCCCCATCTCCCTTACTTCCAGCTAGTAAGGATCACATAATTCCTAACAAAGTTTTGACACAGATTCCCTATTCGGGCATTCAGAACATATAGCACGTTGCTGTAAGCAAGCACATTCTCATTCAAAGATGCATGTTACTATGTAGGAACAAGTTTGTATAGGTATTTCAAAGATTCCCAGAACTGAGCTAAACTTGGTATGTGTCCAACTCCTAGAAATAATTTCATGCCCCATCTCCCTTACTTCCAGCTAGTAAGGATCACATAATTCCTAACAAAGTTTTGACACAGATTCCCAATTCGGGCATTCAGAACATATAGCACGTTGCTGTAAGCAAGCACATTCTCATTCAAAGTTGCAAGTTACTATGTAGGAACAAGTTTGTATAGGTATTTCAAAGATGCCCAGAACTGAGCTAAACTTGGTATGTGTCCAACTCCTAGAAATAACTTCATGCCCCATCTCCCTTACTTCCAGCTAGTAAGGATCACATAATTCCTAACAAAGTTTTGACACAGATTCCCAATTCGGGCATTCAGAACATATAGCACGTTGCTGTAAGCAAGCACATTTTCATTCAAAGTTGCAAGTTACTAGGTAGGAACAAGTTTGTATAGGTATTTCAAAGATGCCCAGAACTGAGCTAAACTTGGTATTTGTCCAACTCCTAGAAATAACTTCATGCCCCATCTCCCTTACTTCCAGCTAGTAAGGATCACATAATTCCTAACAAAGTTTTGACACAGATTCCCTATTCGGGCATTCAGTACATATAGCACGTTGCTATAAGCAAGCAGATTCTCATTCAAAGATGCAAGTTACTAGGTAGGAACAAGTTTGTATAGGTATTTCAAAGATGCCCAGAACTGAGCTCAACTTGGTATGTGTCCAACTCCTAGAAATAACTTCATGCCCCATCTCCCTTACTTCCAGCTAGTAAGGATCACATAATTTCTAACAAAGTTTTGACACAGATTCCCAATTCGGGCCTTCAGAACATATAGCACGTTGCTGCAAGCAAGCACATTCTCATTCAAAGATGCAAGTTACTAGGTAGGAACAACTTTGTATAGGTATTTCAAAGATGCCCAGAACTGAGCTAAACTTGGTATGTGTCCAACTCCAAGAAATAACTTCATGCCCCATATCCCTTACTTCCAGCTAGTAAGGATCACATAATTCCTAACAAAGTTTTGACACAGATTCCCAAATCGGGCATTCAGAACACATAACACGTTGCTGTAAGCAAGCACATTCTCATTCAAAGTTGCAAGTTACTATGTAGGAACAAGTTTGTATAGGTATTTCAAAGATGCCCAGAACTGAGCTAAACTTGGTATGTGTCCAACTCCTAGAAATAACTTCATGCCCCATCTCCCTTACTACCAGCTAGTAAGGATCACATAATTCCTAACAAAGTTTTGACACAGATTCCCAATTCGGGCATTCAGAACATATAGCACGTTGCTGTAAGCAAGCACATTCTCATTCAAAGTTGCAAGTTACTATGTAGGAACAAGTTTGTATAGGTATTTCAAAGATGCCCAGAACTGAGCTAAACTTGCTATGTGTCCAACTCCTAGAAATAACTTCATGCCCCATCTCCCTTACTTCCAGCTAGTAAGGATCACATAATTCCTAACAAAGTTTTGACACAGATTCCCAATTCGGGCATTCAGAACATATAGCACGTTGCTGTAAGCAAGCACATTCTCATTCAAAGATGCAAGTTACTATGTAGGAACAAGTTTGTATAGGTATTTCAAAGATGCCCAGAACTGAGCTAAACTTGGTATGTGTCCAACTCCTAGAAATAACTTCATGCTCCATCTCCCTTACTTCCAGCTAGTAAGGATGACATAATTCCTAACAAAGTTTTGACACAGATTCCCAATTCGGGCATTCAGAACATATAGCACGTTGCTTTAAGCAAGCAGATTCTCATTCAAAGATGCAAGTTACTATGTAGGAACAAGTTTGTATAGGTATTTCAAAGATGCCCAGAACTGAGCTAAACTTGGTATGTGTCCAACTCCTAGAAATAACTTCATGCCCCATCTCCCTTACTTCCAGCTAGTAAGGATCACATAATTCCTAACAAAGTTTTGACACAGATTCCCAATTCGGGCATTCAGAACATATAGCACGTTGCTGTAAGCAAGCACATTTTCATTCAAAGTTGCAAGTTACTAGGTAGGAACAAGTTTGTATAGGTATTTCAAAGATGCCCAGAACTGAGCTAAACTTGGTATGTGTCCAACTCCTAGAAATAACTTCATGCCCCATCTCCCTTACTTCCAGCTAGTAAGGATCACATAATTCCTAACAAAGTTTTGACACAGATTCCCTATTCGGGCATTCAGAACATATAGCACGTTGCTGTAAGCAAGCACATTCTCATTCAAAGATGCAAGTTACTATGTAGGAACAAGTTTGTATAGGTATTTCAAAGATGCCCAGAACTGAGCTAAACTTGGTATGTGTCCAACTCCTAGAAATAACTTCATGCTCCATCTCCCTTACTTCCAGCTAGTAAGGATGACATAATTCCTAACAAAGTTTTGACACAGATTCCCAATTCGGGCATTCAGAACATATAGCACGTTGCTTTAAGCAAGCAGATTCTCATTCAAAGATGCAAGTTACTATGTAGGAACAAGTTTGTATAGGTATTTCAAAGATGCCCAGAACTGAGCTAAACTTGGTATGTGTCCAACTCCTAGAAATAACTTCATGCCCCATCTCCCTTACTTCCAGCTAGTAAGGATCACATAATTCCTAACAAAGTTTTGACACAGATTCCCAATTCGGGCATTCAGAACATATAGCACGTTGCTGTAAGCAAGCACATTTTCATTCAAAGTTGCAAGTTACTAGGTAGGAACAAGTTTGTATAGGTATTTCAAAGATGCCCAGAACTGAGCTAAACTTGGTATGTGTCCAACTCCTAGAAATAACTTCATGCCCCATCTCCCTTACTTCCAGCTAGTAAGGATGACATAATTCCTAACAAAGTTTTGACACAGATTCCCAATTCGGGCATTCAGAACATATAGCACGTTGCTTTAAGCAAGCAGATTCTCATTCAAAGATGCAAGTTACTATGTAGGAACAAGTTTGTATAGGTATTTCAAAGATGCCCAGAACTGAGCTAAACTTGGTATGTGTCCAACTCCTAGAAATAACTTCATGCCCCATCTCCCTTACTTCCAGCTAGTAAGGATCACATAATTCCTAACAAAGTTTTGACACAGATTCCCAATTCGGGCATTCAGAACATATAGGACGTTGCTGTAAGCAAGCACATTTTCATTCAAAGTTGCAAGTTACTATGTAGGAACAAGTTTGTATAGGTATTTCAAAGATGCCCAGAACTGAGCTCAACTTGGTATGTGTCCAACTCCTAGAAATAACTTCATGCCCCATCTCCCTTACTTCCAGCTAGTAAGGATCACATAATTTCTAACAAAGTTTTGACACAGATTCCCAATTCGGGCCTTCAGAACATATAGCACGTTGCTGCAAGCAAGCACATTCTCATTCAAAGATGCAAGTTACTAGGTAGGAACAACTTTGTATAGGTATTTCAAAGATGCCCAGAACTGAGCTAAACTTGGTATGTGTCCAACTCCAAGAAATAACTTCATGCCCCATATCCCTTACTTCCAGCTAGTAAGGATCACATAATTCCTAACAAAGTTTTGACACAGATTCCCAAATCGGGCATTCAGAACACATAACACGTTGCTGTAAGCAAGCACATTCTCATTCAAAGTTGCAAGTTACTATGTAGGAACAAGTTTGTATAGGTATTTCAAAGATGCCCAGAACTGAGCTAAACTTGGTATGTGTCCAACTCCTAGAAATAACTTCATGCCCCATCTCCCTTACTTCCAGCTAGTAAGGATCACATAATTCCTAACAAAGTTTTGACACAGATTCCCAATTCGGGCATTCAGAACATATAGCACGTTGCTGTAAGCAAGCACATTCTCATTCAAAGTTGCAAGTTACTATGTAGGAACAAGTTTGTATAGGTATTTCAAAGATGCCCAGAACTGAGCTAAACTTGCTATGTGTCCAACTCCTAGAAATAACTTCATGCCCCATCTCCCTTACTTCCAGCTAGTAAGGATCACATAATTCCTAACAAAGTTTTGACACAGATTCCCAATTCGGGCATTCAGAACATATAGCACGTTGCTGTAAGCAAGCACATTCTCATTCAAAGATGCAAGTTACTATGTAGGAACAAGTTTGTATAGGTATTTCAAAGATGCCCAGAACTGAGCTAAACTTGGTATGTGTCCAACTCCTAGAAATAACTTCATGCTCCATCTCCCTTACTTCCAGCTAGTAAGGATGACATAATTCCTAACAAAGTTTTGACACAGATTCCCAATTCGGGCATTCAGAACATATAGCACGTTGCTTTAAGCAAGCAGATTCTCATTCAAAGATGCAAGTTACTATGTAGGAACAAGTTTGTATAGGTATTTCAAAGATGCCCAGAACTGAGCTAAACTTGGTATGTGTCCAACTCCTAGAAATAACTTCATGCCCCATCTCCCTTACTTCCAGCTAGTAAGGATCACATAATTCCTAACAAAGTTTTGACACAGATTCCCAATTCGGGCATTCAGAACATATAGCACGTTGCTGTAAGCAAGCACATTTTCATTCAAAGTTGCAAGTTGCTAGGTAGGAACAAGTTTGTATAGGTATTTCAAAGATGCCCAGAACTGAGCTAAACTTGGTATGTGTCCAACTCCTAGAAATAACTTCATGCCCCATCTCCCTTACTTCCAGCTAGTAAGGATCACATAATTCCTAACAAAGTTTTGACACAGATTCCCTATTCGGGCATTCAGAACATATAGCACGTTGCTGTAAGCAAGCACATTCTCATTCAAAGATGCAAGTTACTATGTAGGAACAAGTTTGTATAGGTATTTCAAAGATGCCCAGAACTGAGCTAAACTTGGTATGTGTCCAACTCCTAGAAATAACTTCATGCTCCATCTCCCTTACTTCCAGCTAGTAAGGATGACATAATTCCTAACAAAGTTTTGACACAGATTCCCAATTCGGGCATTCAGAACATATAGCACGTTGCTTTAAGCAAGCAGATTCTCATTCAAAGATGCAAGTTACTATGTAGGAACAAGTTTGTATAGGTATTTCAAAGATGCCCAGAACTGAGCTAAACTTGGTATGTGTCCAACTCCTAGAAATAACTTCATGCCCCATCTCCCTTACTTCCAGCTAGTAAGGATCACATAATTCCTAACAAAGTTTTGACACAGATTCCCAATTCGGGCATTCAGAACATATAGCACGTTGCTGTAAGCAAGCACATTTTCATTCAAAGTTGCAAGTTACTATGTAGGAACAAGTTTGTATAGGTATTTCAAAGATGCCCAGAACTGAGCTAAACTTGGTATGTGTCCAACTCCTAGAAATAACTTCATGCCCCATCTCCCTTACTTCCAGCTAGTAAGGATGACATAATTCCTAACAAAGTTTTGACACAGATTCCCAATTCGGGCATTCAGAACATATAGCACGTTGCTTTAAGCAAGCAGATTCTCATTCAAAGATGCAAGTTACTATGTAGGAACAAGTTTGTATAGGTATTTCAAAGATGCCCAGAACTGAGCTAAACTTGGTATGTGTCCAACTCCTAGAAATAACTTCATGCCCCATCTCCCTTACTTCCAGCTAGTAAGGATCACATAATTCCTAACAAAGTTTTGACACAGATTCCCAATTCGGGCATTCAGAACATATAGCACGTTGCTGTAAGCAAGCACATTTTCATTCAAAGTTGCAAGTTACTATGTAGGAACAAGTTTGTATAGGTATTTCAAAGATGCCCAGAACTGAGCTAAACTTGGTATGTGTCCAACTCCTAGAAATAACTTCATGCCCCATCTCCCTTACTTCCAGCTAGTAAGGATCACATAATTCCTAACAAAGTTTTGACACAGATTCCCTATTCGGGCATTCAGAACATATAGCACGTTGCTGTAAGCAAGCACATTCTCATTCAAAGATGCAAGTTACTATGTAGGAACAAGTTTGTATAGGTATTTCAAAGATGCCCAGAACTGAGCTAAACTTGGTATGTGTCCAACTCCTAGAAATAACTTCATGCTCCATCTCCCTTACTTCCAGCTAGTAAGGATGACATAATTCCTAACAAAGTTTTGACACAGATTCCCAATTCGGGCATTCAGAACATATAGCACGTTGCTTTAAGCAAGCAGATTCTCATTAAGATGCAAGTTACTATGTAGGAACAAGTTTGTATAGGTATTTCAAAGATGCCCAGAACTGAGCTAAACTTGGTATGTGTCCAACTCCTAGAAATAACTTCATGCCCCATCTCCCTTACTTCCAGCTAGTAAGGATCACATAATTCCTAACAAAGTTTTGACACAGATTCCCAATTCGGGCATTCAGAACATATAGCACGTTGCTGTAAGCAAGCACATTTTCATTCAAAGTTGCAAGTTACTAGGTAGGAACAAGTTTGTATAGGTATTTCAAAGATGCCCAGAACTGAGCTAAACTTGGTATGTGTCCAACTCCTAGAAATAACTTCATGCCCCATCTCCCTTACTTCCAGCTAGTAAGGATCACATAATTCCTAACAAAGTTTTGACACAGATTCCCTATTCGGGCATTCAGTACATATAGCACGTTGCTATAAGCAAGCAGATTCTCATTCAAAGATGCAAGTTACTAGGTAGGAACAAGTTTGTATAGGTATTTCAAAGATGCCCAGAACTGAGCTCAACTTGGTATGTGTCCAACTCCTAGAAATAACTTCATGCCCCATCTCCCTTACTTCCAGCTAGTAAGGATCACATAATTTCTAACAAAGTTTTGACACAGATTCCCAATTCGGGCATTCAGAACATATAGCACGTTGCTGCAAGCAAGCACATTCTCATTCAAAGATGCAAGTTACTAATTAGGAACAACTTTGTATAGGTATTTCAAAGATGCCCAGAACTGAGCTAAACTTGGTATGTGTCCAACTCCAAGAAATAACTTCATGCCCCATATCCCTTACTTCCAGCTAGTAAGGATCACATAATTCCTAACAAAGGTTTGACACAGATTCCCAAATCGGGCATTCCGAACACATAACACGTTGCTGTAAGCAAGCACATTCTCATTCAAAGTTGCAAGTTACTATGTAGGAACAAGTTTGTATAGGTATTTCAAAGATGCCCAGAACTGAGCTAAACTTGGTATGTGTCCAACTCCTAGAAATAACTTCATGCCCCATCTCCCTTACTTCCAGCTAGTAAGGATCACATAATTCCTAACAAAGTTTTGACACAGATTCCCTATTCGGGCATTCAGAACATATAGCACGTTGCTGTAAGCAAGCACATTCTCATTCAAAGATGCAAGTTACTATGTAGGAACAAGTTTGTATAGGTATTTCAAAGATTCCCAGAACTGAGCTAAACTTGGTATGTGTCCAACTCCTAGAAATAATTTCATGCCCCATCTCCCTTACTTCCAGCTAGTAAGGATCACATAATTCCTAACAAAGTTTTGACACAGATTCCCAATTCGGGCATTCAGAACATATAGCACGTTGCTGTAAGCAAGCACATTCTCATTTAAAGTTGCAAGTTAGTATGTAGGAACAAGTTTGTATAGGTATTTCAAAGATGCCCAGAACTGAGCTAAACTTGGTATGTGTCCAACTCCTAGAAATAACTTCATGCCCCATCTCCCTTACTTCCAGCTAGTAAGGATCACATAATTCCTAACAAAGTTTTGACACAGATTCCCAATTCGGGCATTCAGAACATATAGCACGTTGCTGTAAGCAAGCACATTTTCATTCAAAGTTGCAAGTTACTAGGTAGGAACAAGTTTGTATAGGTATTTCAAAGATGCCCAGAACTGAGCTAAACTTGGTATTTGTCCAACTCCTAGAAATAACTTCATGCCCCATCTCCCTTACTTCCAGCTAGTAAGGATCACATAATTCCTAACAAAGTTTTGACACAGATTCCCTATTCGGGCATTCAGTACATATAGCACGTTGCTATAAGCAAGCAGATTCTCATTCAAAGATGCAAGTTACTAGGTAGGAACAAGTTTGTATAGGTATTTCAAAGATGCCCAGAACTGAGCTCAACTTGGTATGTGTCCAACTCCTAGAAATAACTTCATGCCCCATCTCCCTTACTTCCAGCTAGTAAGGATCACATAATTTCTAACAAAGTTTTGACACAGATTCCCAATTCGGGCCTTCAGAACATATAGCACGTTGCTGCAAGCAAGCACATTCTCATTCAAAGATGCAAGTTACTAGGTAGGAACAACTTTGTATAGGTATTTCAAAGATGCCCAGAACTGAGCTAAACTTGGTATGTGTCCAACTCCAAGAAATAACTTCATGCCCCATATCCCTTACTTCCAGCTAGTAAGGATCACATAATTCCTAACAAAGTTTTGACACAGATTCCCAAATCGGGCATTCAGAACACATAACACGTTGCTGTAAGCAAGCACATTCTCATTCAAAGTTGCAAGTTACTATGTAGGAACAAGTTTGTATAGGTATTTCAAAGATGCCCAGAACTGAGCTAAACTTGGTATGTGTCCAACTCCTAGAAATAACTTCATGCCCCATCTCCCTTACTTCCAGCTAGTAAGGATCACATAATTCCTAACAAAGTTTTGACACAGATTCCCAATTCGGGCATTCAGAACATATAGCACGTTGCTGTAAGCAAGCACATTCTCATTCAAAGTTGCAAGTTACTATGTAGGAACAAGTTTGTATAGGTATTTCAAAGATGCCCAGAACTGAGCTAAACTTGCTATGTGTCCAACTCCTAGAAATAACTTCATGCCCCATCTCCCTTACTTCCAGCTAGTAAGGATCACATAATTCCTAACAAAGATTTGACACAGATTCCCAATTCGGGCATTCAGAACATATAGCACGTTGCTGTAAGCAAGCACATTCTCATTCAAAGATGCAAGTTACTATGTAGGAACAAGTTTGTATAGGTATTTCAAAGATGCCCAGAACTGAGCTAAACTTGGTATGTGTCCAACTCCTAGAAATAACTTCATGCTCCATCTCCCTTACTTCCAGCTAGTAAGGATGACATAATTCCTAACAAAGTTTTGACACAGATTCCCAATTCGGGCATTCAGAACATATAGCACGTTGCTTTAAGCAAGCAGATTCTCATTCAAAGATGCAAGTTACTATGTAGGAACAAGTTTGTATAGGTATTTCAAAGATGCCCAGAACTGAGCTAAACTTGGTATGTGTCCAACTCCTAGAAATAACTTCATGCCCCATCTCCCTTACTTCCAGCTAGTAAGGATCACATAATTCCTAACAAAGTTTTGACACAGATTCCCAATTCGGGCATTCAGAACATATAGCACGTTGCTGTAAGCAAGCACATTTTCATTCAAAGTTGCAAGTTACTATGTAGGAACAAGTTTGTATAGGTATTTCAAAGATGCCCAGAACTGAGCTAAACTTGGTATGTGTCCAACTCCTAGAAATAACTTCATGCCCCATCTCCCTTACTTCCAGCTAGTAAGGATCACATAATTCCTAACAAAGTTTTGACACAGATTCCCTATTCGGGCATTCAGAACATATAGCACGTTGCTGTAAGCAAGCACATTCTCATTCAAAGTTGCAAGTTACTATGTAGGAACAAGTTTGTATAGGTATTTCAAAGATGCCCAGAACTGAGCTAAACTTGGCATGTCTCCAACTCCAAGAAATAATTTCATGCCCCATCTCCCTTACTTCCAGCTAGTAAGGATCACATAATTCCTAACAAAGTTTTGACACAGATTCCCAATTCGGGCATTCAGAACATATAGCACGTTGCTGTAAGCAAGCACATTCTCATTCAAAGTTGCAAGTTACTATGTAGGAACCAGTTTGTATAGGTATTTCAAAGATGCCCAGAACTGAGCTAAACTTGGTATGTGTCCAACTCCTAGAAATAACTTCATGCCCCATCTCCCTTACTTCCAGCTAGTAAGGATCACATAATTCCTAACAAAGTTTTGACACAGATTCCCAATTCGGGCATTCAGAACATGTAGCACGTTGCTGTAAGCAAGCACATTCTCATTCAAAGTTGCAAGATACTATGTAGGATCAAGTTTGTATAGGTATTTCAAAGATGCCCAGAACTGAGCCTAACTTGGTATGTGTCCAACTCCTAGAAATAACTTCATGCCCCATCTCCCTTACTTCCAGCTAGTAAGGATCACATAATTCCTAACAAAGTTTTGACACAGATTCCCAAATCGGGCATTCAGAACACATAACACGTTGCTGTAAGCAAGCACATTATCATTCAAAGTTGCAAGTTACTATGTAGGAACAAGTTTGTATAGGTATTTCAAAGATGCCCAGAACTGAGCTAAACTTGGTATGTGTCCAACTCCTAGAAATAACTTCATGCCCCATCTCCCTTACTTCCAGCTAGTAAGGATCACATAATTCCTAACAAAGTTTTGACACAGATTCCCAATTCGGGCATTCAGAACATATAGCACGTTGCTGTAAGCAAGCACATTCTCATTCAAAGTTGCAAGTTACTATGTAGGAACAAGTTTGTATAGGTATTTCAAAGATGCCCAGAACTGAGCTAAACTTGCTATGTGTCCAACTCCTAGAAATAACTTCATGCCCCATCTCCCTTACTTCCAGCTAGTAAGGATCACATAATTCCTAACAAAGTTTTGACACAGATTCCCAATTCGGGCATTCAGAACATATAGCACGTTGCTGTAAGCAAGCACATTCTCATTCAAAGATGCAAGTTACTATGTAGGAACAAGTTTGTATAGGTATTTCAAAGATGCCCAGAACTGAGCTAAACTTGGTATGTGTCCAACTCCTAGAAATAACTTCATGCTCCATCTCCCTTACTTCCAGCTAGTAAGGATGACATAATTCCTAACAAAGTTTTGACACAGATTCCCAATTCGGGCATTCAGAACATATAGCACGTTGCTTTAAGCAAGCAGATTCTCATTCAAAGATGCAAGTTACTATGTAGGAACAAGTTTGTATAGGTATTTCAAAGATGCCCAGAACTGAGCTAAACTTGGTATGTGTCCAACTCCTAGAAATAACTTCATGCCCCATCTCCCTTACTTCCAGCTAGTAAGGATCACATAATTCCTAACAAAGTTTTGACACAGATTCCCTATTCGGGCATTCAGAACATATAGCACGTTGCTGTAAGCATGCACATTTTCATTCAAAGTTGCAAGTTACTATGTAGGAACAAGTTTGTATAGGTATTTCAAAGATGCCCAGAACTGAGCTAAACTTGGTATGTGTCCAACTCCTAGAAATAACTTCATGCCCCATCTCCCTTACTTCCAGCTAGTAAGGATCACATAATTCCTAACAAAGTTTTGACACAGATTCCCTATTCGGGCATTCAGAACATATAGCACGTTGCTGTAAGCAAGCACATTCTCATTCAAAGTTGCAAGTTACTATGTAGGAACAAGTTTGTATAGGTATTTCAAAGATGCCCAGAACTGAGCTAAACTTGGCATGTCTCCAACTCCAAGAAATAATTTCATGCCCCATCTCCCTTACTTCCAGCTAGTAAGGATCACATAATTCCTAACAAAGTTTTGACACAGATTCCCAATTCGGGCATTCAGAACATATAGCACGTTGCTGTAAGCAAGCACATTCTCATTCAAAGTTGCAAGTTACTATGTAGGAACAAGTTTGTATAGGTATTTCAAAGATGCCCAGAACTGAGCTAAACTTGGTATGTGTCCAACTCCTAGAAATAACTTCATGCCCCATCTCCCTTACTTCCAGCTAGTAAGGATCACATAATTCCTAACAAAGTTTTGACACAGATTCCCAATTCGGGCATTCAGAACATGTAGCACGTTGCTGTAAGCAAGCACATTCTCATTCAAAGTTGCAAGATACTATGTAGGATCAAGTTTGTATAGGTATTTCAAAGATGCCCAGAACTGAGCCTAACTTGGTATGTGTCCAACTCCTAGAAATAACTTCATGCCCCATCTCCCTTACTTCCAGCTAGTAAGGATCACATAATTCCTAACAAAGTTTTGACACAGATTCCCAATTCGGGCATTCAGAACATATAGCACGTTGCTGTAAGCAAGCAGATTCTCATTCAAAGATGCAAGTTACTATGTAGGAACAAGTTTGTATAGGTATTTCAAAGATGCCCAGAACTGAGCTAAACTTGGTATGTGTCCAACTCCTAGAAATAACTTCATGCCCCATCTCCCTTACTTCCAGCTAGTAAGGATCACATAATTCCTAACAAAGTTTTGACACAGATTCCCAATTCGGGCATTCAGAACATATAGCACGTTGCTGTAAGCAAGCAGATTCTCATTCAAAGATGCAAGTTACTAGGTAGGAACAAGTTTGTATAGGTATTTCAAAGATGCCCAGAACTGAGCTAAACTTGGTATGTGTCCAACTCCTAGAAATAACTTCATGCCCCATCTCCCTTACTTCCAGCTAGTAAGGATCACATAATTCCTAACAATGTTTTCACACAGATTCCCAATTCGGGCATTCAGAACATATAGCACGTTGGTGTAAGCAAGCACATTTTCATTCAAAGTTGCAAGTTACTATGTAGGAACAAGTTTGTATAGGTATTTCAAAGATGCCCAGAACTGAGCTAAACTTGGTATGTGTCCAACTCCTAGAAATAACTTCATGCCCCATCTCCCTTACTTCCAGCTAGTAAGGATCACATAATTCCTAACAAAGTTTTGACACAGATTGCCAATTCGGGCATTCAGAACATATAGCACGTTGCTGTAAGCAAGCACATTTTCATTCAAAGTTGCAAGTTACTAGGTAGGAACAAGTTTGTATAGGTATTTCAAAGATGCCCAGAACTGAGCTAAACTTGGTATGTGTCCAACTCCTAGAAATAACTTCATGCCCCATCTCCCTTACTTCCAGCTAGTAAGGATCACATAATTCCTAACAAAGTTTTGACACAGATTCCCTATTCGGGCATTCAGTACATATAGCACGTTGCTATAAGCAAGCAGATTCTCATTCAAAGATGCAAGTTACTAGGTAGGAACAAGTTTGTATAGGTATTTCAAAGATGCCCAGAACTGAGCTCAACTTGGTATGTGTCCAACTCCTAGAAATAACTTCATGCCCCATCTCCCTTACTTCCAGCTAGTAAGGATCACATAATTTCTAACAAAGTTTTGACACAGATTCCCAATTCGGGCATTCAGAACATATAGCACGTTGCTGCAAGCAAGCACATTCTCATTCAAAGATGCAAGTTACTAGGTAGGAACAACTTTGTATAGGTATTTCAAAGATGCCCAGAACTGAGCTAAACTTGGTATGTGTCCAACTCCAAGAAATAACTTCATGCCCCATATCCCTTACTTCCAGCTAGTAAGGATCACATAATTCCTAACAAAGGTTTGACACAGATTCCCAAATCGGGCATTCCGAACACATAACACGTTGCTGTAAGCAAGCACATTCTCATTCAAAGTTGCAAGTTACTATGTAGGAACAAGTTTGTATAGGTATTTCAAAGATGCCCAGAACTGAGCTAAACTTGGTATGTGTCCAACTCCTAGAAATAACTTCATGCCCCATCTCCCTTACTTCCAGCTAGTAAGGATCACATAATTCCTAACAAAGTTTTGACACAGATTCCCTATTCGGGCATTCAGAACATATAGCACGTTGCTGTAAGCAAGCACATTCTCATTCAAAGATGCAAGTTACTATGTAGGAACAAGTTTGTATAGGTATTTCAAAGATTCCCAGAACTGAGCTAAACTTGGTATGTGTCCAACTCCTAGAAATAATTTCATGCCCCATCTCCCTTACTTCCAGCTAGTAAGGATCACATAATTCCTAACAAAGTTTTGACACAGATTCCCAATTCGGGCATTCAGAACATATAGCACGTTGCTGTAAGCAAGCACATTCTCATTCAAAGTTGCAAGTTACTATGTAGGAACAAGTTTGTATAGGTATTTCAAAGATGCCCAGAACTGAGCTAAACTTGGTATGTGTCCAACTCCTAGAAATAACTTCATGCCCCATCTCCCTTACTTCCAGCTAGTAAGGATCACATAATTCCTAACAAAGTTTTGACACAGATTCCCAATTCGGGCATTCAGAACATATAGCACGTTGCTGTAAGCAAGCACATTTTCATTCAAAGTTGCAAGTTACTAGGTAGGAACAAGTTTGTATAGGTATTTCAAAGATGCCCAGAACTGAGCTAAACTTGGTATTTGTCCAACTCCTAGAAATAACTTCATGCCCCATCTCCCTTACTTCCAGCTAGTAAGGATCACATAATTCCTAACAAAGTTTTGACACAGATTCCCTATTCGGGCATTCAGTACATATAGCACGTTGCTATAAGCAAGCAGATTCTCATTCAAAGATGCAAGTTACTAGGTAGGAACAAGTTTGTATAGGTATTTCAAAGATGCCCAGAACTGAGCTCAACTTGGTATGTGTCCAACTCCTAGAAATAACTTCATGCCCCATCTCCCTTACTTCCAGCTAGTAAGGATCACATAATTTCTAACAAAGTTTTGACACAGATTCCCAATTCGGGCCTTCAGAACATATAGCACGTTGCTGCAAGCAAGCACATTCTCATTCAAAGATGCAAGTTACTAGGTAGGAACAACTTTGTATAGGTATTTCAAAGATGCCCAGAACTGAGCTAAACTTGGTATGTGTCCAACTCCAAGAAATAACTTCATGCCCCATATCCCTTACTTCCAGCTAGTAAGGATCACATAATTCCTAACAAAGTTTTGACACAGATTCCCAAATCGGGCATTCAGAACACATAACACGTTGCTGTAAGCAAGCACATTCTCATTCAAAGTTGCAAGTTACTATGTAGGAACAAGTTTGTATAGGTATTTCAAAGATGCCCAGAACTGAGCTAAACTTGGTATGTGTCCAACTCCTAGAAATAACTTCATGCCCCATCTCCCTTACTTCCAGCTAGTAAGGATCACATAATTCCTAACAAAGTTTTGACACAGATTCCCAATTCGGGCATTCAGAACATATAGCACGTTGCTGTAAGCAAGCACATTCTCATTCAAAGTTGCAAGTTACTATGTAGGAACAAGTTTGTATAGGTATTTCAAAGATGCCCAGAAGTGAGCTAAACTTGCTATGTGTCCAACTCCTAGAAATAACTTCATGCCCCATCTCCCTTACTTCCAGCTAGTAAGGATCACATAATTCCTAACAAAGTTTTGACACAGATTCCCTATTCGGGCATTCAGAACATATAGCACGTTGCTGTAAGCAAGCACATTCTCATTCAAAGATGCAAGTTACTATGTAGGAACAAGTTTGTATAGGTATTTCAAAGATTCCCAGAACTGAGCTAAACTTGGTATGTGTCCAACTCCTAGAAATAATTTCATGCCCCATCTCCCTTACTTCCAGCTAGTAAGGATCACATAATTCCTAACAAAGTTTTGACACAGATTCCCAATTCGGGCATTCAGAACATATAGCACGTTGCTGTAAGCAAGCACATTCTCATTCAAAGTTGCAAGTTACTATGTAGGAACAAGTTTGTATAGGTATTTCAAAGATGCCCAGAACTGAGCTAAACTTGGTATGTGTCCAACTCCTAGAAATAACTTCATGCCCCATCTCCCTTACTTCCAGCTAGTAAGGATCACATAATTCCTAACAAAGTTTTGACACAGATTCCCAATTCGGGCATTCAGAACATATAGCACGTTGCTGTAAGCAAGCACATTTTCATTCAAAGTTGCAAGTTACTAGGTAGGAACAAGTTTGTATAGGTATTTCAAAGATGCCCAGAACTGAGCTAAACTTGGTATTTGTCCAACTCCTAGAAATAACTTCATGCCCCATCTCCCTTACTTCCAGCTAGTAAGGATCACATAATTCCTAACAAAGTTTTGACACAGATTCCCTATTCGGGCATTCAGTACATATAGCACGTTGCTATAAGCAAGCAGATTCTCATTCAAAGATGCAAGTTACTAGGTAGGAACAAGTTTGTATAGGTATTTCAAAGATGCCCAGAACTGAGCTCAACTTGGTATGTGTCCAACTCCTAGAAATAACTTCATGCCCCATCTCCCTTACTTCCAGCTAGTAAGGATCACATAATTTCTAACAAAGTTTTGACACAGATTCCCAATTCGGGCCTTCAGAACATATAGCACGTTGCTGCAAGCAAGCACATTCTCATTCAAAGATGCAAGTTACTAGGTAGGAACAACTTTGTATAGGTATTTCAAAGATGCCCAGAACTGAGCTAAACTTGGTATGTGTCCAACTCCAAGAAATAACTTCATGCCCCATATCCCTTACTTCCAGCTAGTAAGGATCACATAATTCCTAACAAAGTTTTGACACAGATTCCCAAATCGGGCATTCAGAACACATAACACGTTGCTGTAAGCAAGCACATTCTCATTCAAAGTTGCAAGTTACTATGTAGGAACAAGTTTGTATAGGTATTTCAAAGATGCCCAGAACTGAGCTAAACTTGGTATGTGTCCAACTCCTAGAAATAACTTCATGCCCCATCTCCCTTACTTCCAGCTAGTAAGGATCACATAATTCCTAACAAAGTTTTGACACAGATTCCCAATTCGGGCATTCAGAACATATAGCACGTTGCTGTAAGCAAGCACATTCTCATTCAAAGTTGCAAGTTACTATGTAGGAACAAGTTTGTATAGGTATTTCAAAGATGCCCAGAAGTGAGCTAAACTTGCTATGTGTCCAACTCCTAGAAATAACTTCATGCCCCATCTCCCTTACTTCCAGCTAGTAAGGATCACATAATTCCTAACAAAGTTTTGACACAGATTCCCAATTCGGGCATTCAGAACATATAGCACGTTGCTGTAAGCAAGCACATTCTCATTCAAAGATGCAAGTTACTATGTAGGAACAAGTTTGTATAGGTATTTCAAAGATGCCCAGAACTGAGCTAAACTTGGTATGTGTCCAACTCCTAGAAATAACTTCATGCTCCATCTCCCTTACTTCCAGCTAGTAAGGATGACAT
Source organism: Diceros bicornis minor (assembly GCF_020826845.1). Lineage (NCBI taxonomy): Eukaryota > Metazoa > Chordata > Mammalia > Perissodactyla > Rhinocerotidae > Diceros > Diceros bicornis. The sequence continues at coordinate 672,428 of NC_080763.1, read as the reverse complement.
AATTCCTAACAAAGTTTTGACACAGATTCCCAATTCGGGCATTCAGAACATATAGCACGTTGCTTTAAGCAAGCAGATTCTCATTCAAAGATGCAAGTTACTATGTAGGAACAAGTTTGTATAGGTATTTCAAAGATGCCCAGAACTGAGCTAAACTTGGTATGTGTCCAACTCCTAGAAATAACTTCATGCCCCATCTCCCTTACTTCCAGCTAGTAAGGATCACATAATTCCTAACAAAGTTTTGACACAGATTCCCAATTCGGGCATTCAGAACATATAGCACGTTGCTGTAAGCAAGCACATTTTCATTCAAAGTTGCAAGTTACTATGTAGGAACAAGTTTGTATAGGTATTTCAAAGATGCCCAGAACTGAGCTAAACTTGGTATGTGTCCAACTCCTAGAAATAACTTCATGCCCCATCTCCCTTACTTCCAGCTAGTAAGGATCACATAATTCCTAACAAAGTTTTGACACAGATTCCCTATTCGGGCATTCAGAACATATAGCACGTTGCTGTAAGCAAGCACATTCTCATTCAAAGTTGCAAGTTACTATGTAGGAACAAGTTTGTATAGGTATTTCAAAGATGCCCAGAACTGAGCTAAACTTGGCATGTCTCCAACTCCAAGAAATAATTTCATGCCCCATCTCCCTTACTTCCAGCTAGTAAGGATCACATAATTCCTAACAAAGTTTTGACACAGATTCCCAATTCGGGCATTCAGAACATATAGCACGTTGCTGTAAGAAAGCACATTCTCATTCAAAGTTGCAAGTTACTATGTAGGAACAAGTTTGTATAGGTATTTCAAAGATGCCCAGAACTGAGCTAAACTTGGTATGTGTCCAACTCCTAGAAATAACTTCATGCCCCATCTCCCTTACTTCCAGCTAGTAAGGATCACATAATTCCTAACAAAGTTTTGACACAGATTCCCAATTCGGGCATTCAGAACATGTAGCACGTTGCTGTAAGCAAGCACATTCTCATTCAAAGTTGCAAGATACTATGTAGGATCAAGTTTGTATAGGTATTTCAAAGATGCCCAGAACTGAGCCTAACTTGGTATGTGTCCAACTCCTAGAAATAACTTCATGCCCCATCTCCCTTACTTCCAGCTAGTAAGGATCACATAATTCCTAACAAAGTTTTGACACAGATTCCCAATTCGGGCATTCAGAACATATAGCACGTTGCTGTAAGCAAGCAGATTCTCATTCAAAGATGCAAGTTACTATGTAGGAACAAGTTTGTATAGGTATTTCAAAGATGCCCAGAACTGAGCTAAACTTGGTATGTGTCCAACTCCTAGAAATAACTTCATGCCCCATCTCCCTTACTTCCAGCTAGTAAGGATCACATAATTCCTAACAAAGTTTTGACACAGATTCCCAATTCGGGCATTCAGAACATATAGCACGTTGCTGTAAGCAAGCAGATTCTCATTCAAAGATGCAAGTTACTAGGTAGGAACAAGTTTGTATAGGTATTTCAAAGATGCCCAGAACTGAGCTAAACTTGGTATGTGTCCAACTCCTAGAAATAACTTCATGCCCCATCTCCCTTACTTCCAGCTAGTAAGGATCACATAATTCCTAACAATGTTTTCACACAGATTCCCAATTCGGGCATTCAGAACATATAGCACGTTGGTGTAAGCAAGCACATTTTCATTCAAAGTTGCAAGTTACTATGTAGGAACAAGTTTGTATAGGTATTTCAAAGATGCCCAGAACTGAGCTAAACTTGGTATGTGTCCAACTCCTAGAAATAACTTCATGCCCCATCTCCCTTACTTCCAGCTAGTAAGGATCACATAATTCCTAACAAAGTTTTGACACAGATTCCCAATTCGGGCATTCAGAACATATAGCACGTTGCTGTAAGCAAGCACATTTTCATTCAAAGTTGCAAGTTACTAGGTAGGAACAAGTTTGTATAGGTATTTCAAAGATGCCCAGAACTGAGCTAAACTTGGTATGTGTCCAACTCCTAGAAATAACTTCATGCCCCATCTCCCTTACTTCCAGCTAGTAAGGATCACATAATTCCTAACAAAGTTTTGACACAGATTCCCTATTCGGGCATTCAGTACATATAGCACGTTGCTATAAGCAAGCAGATTCTCATTCAAAGATGCAAGTTACTAGGTAGGAACAAGTTTGTATAGGTATTTCAAAGATGCCCAGAACTGAGCTCAACTTGGTATGTGTCCAACTCCTAGAAATAACTTCATGCCCCATCTCCCTTACTTCCAGCTAGTAAGGATCACATAATTTCTAACAAAGTTTTGACACAGATTCCCAATTCGGGCATTCAGAACATATAGCACGTTGCTGCAAGCAAGCACATTCTCATTCAAAGATGCAAGTTACTAGGTAGGAACAACTTTGTATAGGTATTTCAAAGATGCCCAGAACTGAGCTAAACTTGGTATGTGTCCAACTCCAAGAAATAACTTCATGCCCCATATCCCTTACTTCCAGCTAGTAAGGATCACATAATTCCTAACAAAGGTTTGACACAGATTCCCAAATCGGGCATTCCGAACACATAACACGTTGCTGTAAGCAAGCACATTCTCATTCAAAGTTGCAAGTTACTATGTAGGAACAAGTTTGTATAGGTATTTCAAAGATGCCCAGAACTGAGCTAAACTTGGTATGTGTCCAACTCCTAGAAATAACTTCATGCCCCATCTCCCTTACTTCCAGCTAGTAAGGATCACATAATTCCTAACAAAGTTTTGACACAGATTCCCTATTCGGGCATTCAGAACATATAGCACGTTGCTGTAAGCAAGCACATTCTCATTCAAAGATGCAAGTTACTATGTAGGAACAAGTTTGTATAGGTATTTCAAAGATTCCCAGAACTGAGCTAAACTTGGTATGTGTCCAACTCCTAGAAATAATTTCATGCCCCATCTCCCTTACTTCCAGCTAGTAAGGATCACATAATTCCTAACAAAGTTTTGACACAGATTCCCAATTCGGGCATTCAGAACATATAGCACGTTGCTGTAAGCAAGCACATTCTCATTCAAAGTTGCAAGTTACTATGTAGGAACAAGTTTGTATAGGTATTTCAAAGATGCCCAGAACTGAGCTAAACTTGGTATGTGTCCAACTCCTAGAAATAACTTCATGCCCCATCTCCCTTACTTCCAGCTAGTAAGGATCACATAATTCCTAACAAAGTTTTGACACAGATTCCCTATTCGGGCATTCAGAACATATAGCACGTTGCTGTAAGCAAGCACATTCTCATTCAAAGATGCAAGTTACTATGTAGGAACAAGTTTGTATAGGTATTTCAAAGATGCCCAGAACTGAGCTAAACTTGGTATGTGTCCAACTCCTAGAAATAACTTCATGCCCCATCTCCCTTACTTCCAGCTAGTAAGGATCACATAATTCCTAACAAAGTTTTGACACAGATTCCCAATTCGGGCATTCAGAACATATAGCACGTTGCTGTAAGCAAGCACATTCTCATTCAAAGTTGCAAGTTACTAGGTAGGAACAAGTTTGTATAGGTATTTCAAAGATGCCCAGAACTGAGCTAAACTTGGTATGTGTCCAACTCCTAGAAATAACTTCATGCCCCATCTCCCTTACTTCCAGCTAGTAAGGATCACATAATTCCTAACAAAGTTTTGACACAGATTCCCTATTCGGGCATTCAGAACATATAGCACGTTGCTATAAGCAAGCAGATTCTCATTCAAAGATGCAAGTTACTAGGTAGGAACAAGTTTGTATAGGTATTTCAAAGATGCCCAGAACTGAGCTCAACTTGGTATGTGTCCAACTCCTAGAAATAACTTCATGCCCCATCTCCCTTACTTCCAGCTAGTAAGGATCACATAATTTCTAACAAAGTTTTGACACAGATTCCCAATTCGGGCATTCAGAACATATAGCACGTTGCTGCAAGCAAGCACATTCTCATTCAAAGATGCAAGTTACTAGGTAGGAACAACTTTGTATAGGTATTTCAAAGATGCCCAGAACTGAGCTAAACTTGGTATGTGTCCAACTCCAAGAAATAACTTCATGCCCCATATCCCTTACTTCCAGCTAGTAAGGATCACATAATTCCTAACAAAGGTTTGACACAGATTCCCAAATCGGGCATTCCGAACACATAACACGTTGCTGTAAGCAAGCACATTCTCATTCAAAGTTGCAAGTTACTATGTAGGAACAAGTTTGTATAGGTATTTCAAAGATGCCCAGAACTGAGCTAAACTTGGTATGTGTCCAACTCCTAGAAATAACTTCATGCCCCATCTCCCTTACTTCCAGCTAGTAAGGATCACATAATTCCTAACAAAGTTTTGACACAGATTCCCTATTCGGGCATTCAGAACATATAGCACGTTGCTGTAAGCAAGCACATTCTCATTCAAAGATGCAAGTTACTATGTAGGAACAAGTTTGTATAGGTATTTCAAAGATTCCCAGAACTGAGCTAAACTTGGTATGTGTCCAACTCCTAGAAATAATTTCATGCCCCATCTCCCTTACTTCCAGCTAGTAAGGATCACATAATTCCTAACAAAGTTTTGACACAGATTCCCAATTCGGGCATTCAGAACATATAGCACGTTGCTGTAAGCAAGCACATTCTCATTCAAAGTTGCAAGTTATTATGTAGGAACAAGTTTGTATAGGTATTTCAAAGATGCCCAGAACTGAGCTAAACTTGGTATGTGTCCAACTCCTAGAAATAACTTCATGCCCCATCTCCCTTACTTCCAGCTAGTAAGGATCACATAATTCCTAACAAAGTTTTGACACAGATTCCCTATTCGAGCATTCAGAACATATAGCACGTTGCTGTAAGCAAGCACATTCTCATTCAAAGATGCAAGTTACTATGTAGGAACAAGTTTGTATAGGTATTTCAAAGATGCCCAGAACTGAGCTAAACTTGGTATGTGTCCAACTCCTAGAAATAACTTCATGCCCCATCTCCCTTACTTCCAGCTAGTAAGGATCACATAATTCCTAACAAAGTTTTGACACAGATTCCCAATTCGGGCATTCAGAACATATAGCACGTTGCTGTAAGCAAGCACATTCTCATTCAAAGTTGCAAGTTACTAGGTAGGAACAAGTTTGTATAGGTATTTCAAAGATGCCCAGAACTGAGCTAAACTTGGTATGTGTCCAACTCCTAGAAATAACTTCATGCCCCATCTCCCTTACTTCCAGCTAGTAAGGATCACATAATTCCTAACAAAGTTTTGACACAGATTCCCAATTCGGGCATTCAGAACATATAGCACGTTGCTGTAAGCAAGCACATTCTCATTCAAAGATGCAAGTTACTATGTAGGAACAAGTTTGTATAGGTATTTCAAAGATGCCCAGAACTGAGCTAAACTTGGTATGTGTCCAACTCCTAGAAATAACTTCATGCCCCATCTCCCTTACTTCCAGCTAGTAAGGATCACATAATTCCTAACAAAGTTTTGACACAGATTCCCTATTCGGGCATTCAGAACATATAGCACGTTGCTGCAAGCAAGCATTTTCTCATTCAAAGTTGCAAGTTACTATGTAGGAACAAGTTTGTATAGGTATTTCAAAGATGCCCAGAACTGAGCTAAACTTGGTATGTGTCCAACTCCTAGAAATAACTTCATGCCCCATCTCCCTTACTTCCAGCTAGTAAGGATCACATAATTCCTAACAAAGTTTTGACACAGATTCCCAATTCGGGCATTCAGAACATATAGCACGTTGCTGTAAGCAAGCACATTCTCATTCAAAGATGCAAGTTACTATGTAGGAACAAGTTTGTATAGGTATTTCAAAGATGCCCAGAACTGAGCTAAACTTGGTATGTGTCCAACTCCTAGAAATAACTTCATGCCCCATCTCCCTTACTTCCAGCTAGTAAGGATCACATAATTCCTAACAAAGTTTTGACACAGATTCCCAATTCGGGCATTCAGAACATATAGCACGTTGCTGTAAGCAAGCACATTCTCATTCAAAGATGCAAGTTACTATGTAGGAACAAGTTTGTATAGGTATTTCAAAGATGCCCAGAACTGAGCTAAACTTGGTATGTGTCCAACTCCTAGAAATAACTTCATGCCCCATCTCCCTTACTTCCAGCTAGTAAGGATCACATAATTCCTAACAAAGTTTTGACACAGATTCCCAATTCGGGCATTCAGAACATATAGCACGTTGCTGTAAGCAAGCACATTCTCATTCAAAGATGCAAGTTACTATGTAGGAACAAGTTTGTATAGGTATTTCAAAGATGCCCAGAACTGAGCTAAACTTGCTATGTGTCCAACTCCTAGAAATAACTTCATGCCCCATCTCCCTTACTTCCAGCTAGTAAGGATGACATAATTCCTAACAAAGTTTTGACACAGATTCCCAATTCGGGCATTCAGAACATATAGCACGTTGCTGTAAGCAAGCAGATTCTCATTCAAAGATGCAAGTTACTATGTAGGAACAAGTTTGTATAGGTATTTCAAAGATGCCCAGAACTGAGCTAAACTTGGTATGTGTCCAACTCCTAGAAATAACTTCATGCCCCATCTCCCTTACTTCCAGCTAGTAAGGATCACATAATTCCTAACAAAGTTTTGACACAGATTCCCAATTCGGGCATTCAGAACATATAGCACGTTGCTGTAAGCAAGCACATTTTCATTCAAAGTTGCAAGTTACTATGTAGGAACAAGTTTGTATAGGTATTTCAAAGATGCCAAGAACTGAGCTAAACTTGGTATGTGTCCAACTCCTAGAAATAACTTCATGCCCCATCTCCCTTACTTCCAGCTAGTAAGGATCACATAATTCCTAACAAAGTTTTGACACAGATTCCCAATTCGGGCATTCAGAACATATAGCACGTTGCTGTAAGCAAGCACATTCTCATTCAAAGATGCAAGTTACTATGTAGGAACAAGTTTGTATAGGTATTTCAAAGATGCCCAGAACTGAGCTAAACTTGGTATGTGTCCAACTCCTAGAAATAACTTCATGCCCCATCTCCCTTACTTCCAGCTAGTAAGGATCACATAATTCCTAACAAAGTTTTGACACAGATTACCAATTCGAGCATTCAGAACATATAGCACGTTGCTGTAAGCAAGCACATTCTCATTCAAAGTTGCAAGTTACTATGTAGGAACAAGTTTGTATAGGTATTTCAAAGATGCCCAGAACTGAGCTAAACTTGGTATGTGTCCAACTCCTAGAAATAACTTCATGCCCCATCTCCCTTACTTCCAGCTAGTAAGGATCACATAATTCCTAACAAAGTTTTGACACAGATTGCCAATTCGGGCATTCAGAACATATAGCACGTTGCTGTAAGCAAGCACATTCTCATTCAAAGATGCAAGTTACTATGTAGGAACAAGTTTGTAAGGGTATTTCAAAGATGCCCAGAACTGAGCTAAACTTGGTATGTGTCCAACTCCTAGAAATAACTTCATGCCCCATCTCCCTTACTTCCAGCTAGTAAGGATCACATAATTCCTAACAAAGTTTTGACACAGATTCCCTATTCGGGCATTCAGAACATATAGCACGTTGCTGCAAGCAAGCACATTCTCATTCAAAGATGCAAGTTACTATGTAGGAACAAGTTTGTATAGGTATTTCAAAGATGCCCAGAACTGAGCTAAACTTGGTATGTGTCCAACTCCTAGAAATAACTTCATGCCCCATCTCCCTTACTTCCAGCTAGTAAGGATCACATAATTCCTAACAAAGTTTTGACACAGATTCCCAATTCGGGCATTCAGAACATATAGCACGTTGCTGTAAGCAAGCACATTCTCATTCAAAGTTGCAAGTTACTATGTAGGAACAAGTTTGTATAGGTATTTCAAAGATGCCCAGAACTGAGCTAAACTTGCTATGTGTCCAACTCCTAGAAATAACTTCATGCCCCATCTCCCTTACTTCCAGCTAGTAAGGATCACATAATTCCTAACAAAGTTTTGACACAGATTCCCAATTCGGGCATTCAGAACATATAGCACGTTGCTGTAAGCAAGCACATTCTCATTCAAAGATGCAAGTTACTAGGTAGGAACAAGTTTGTATAGGTATTTCAAAGATGCCCAGAACTGAGCTAAACTTGGTATGTGTCCAACTCCTAGAAATAACTTCATGCTCCATCTCCCTTACTTCCAGCTAGTAAGGATGACATAATTCCTAACAAAGTTTTGACACAGATTCCCAATTCGGGCATTCAGAACATATAGCACGTTGCTGTAAGCAAGCAGATTCTCATTCAAAGATGCAAGTTACCATGTAGGAACAAGATTGTATAGGTATTTCAAAGATGCCCAGAACTGAGCTAAACTTGGTATGTGTCCAACTCCTAGAAATAACTTCATGCCCCATCTCCCTTACTTCCAGCTAGTAAGGATCACATAATTCCTAACAAAGTTTTGACACAGATTCCCAATTCGGGCATTCAGAACATATAGCACGTTGCTGTAAGCAAGCACATTTTCATTCAAAGTTGCAAGTTACTATGTAGGAACAAGTTTGTATAGGTATTTCAAAGATGCCCAGAACTGAGCTAAACTTGGTATGTGTCCAACTCCTAGAAATAACTTCATGCCCCATCTCCCTTACTTCCAGCTAGTAAGGATCACATAATTCCTAACAAAGTTTTGACACAGATTCCCAATTCGGGCATTCAGAACATATAGCACGTTGCTGTAAGCAAGCACATTCTCATTCAAAGATGCAAGTTACTATGTAGGAACAAGTTTGTATAGGTATTTCAAAGATGCCCAGAACTGAGCTAAACTTGGTATGTGTCCAACTCCTAGAAATAACTTCATGCCCCATCTCCCTTACTTCCAGCTAGTAAGGATCACATAATTCCTAACAAAGTTTTGACACAGATTGCCAATTCGGGCATTCAGAACATATAGCACGTTGCTGTAAGCAAGCACATTCTCATTCAAAGTTGCAAGTTACTATGTAGGAACAAGTTTGTATAGGTATTTCAAAGATGCCCAGAACTGAGCTAAACTTGGTATGTGTCCAACTCCTAGAAATAACTTCATGCCCCATCTCCCTTACTTCCAGCTAGTAAGGATCACATAATTCCTAACAAAGTTTTGACACAGATTGCCAATTCGGGCATTCAGAACATATAGCACGTTGCTGTAAGCAAGCACATTCTCATTCAAAGATGCAAGTTACTATGCAGGAACAAGTTTGTAAGGGTATTTCAAAGATGCCCAGAACTGAGCTAAACTTGGTATGTGTCCAACTCCTAGAAATAACTTCATGCCCCATCTCCCTTACTTCCAGCTAGTAAGGATCACATAATTCCTAACAAAGTTTTGACACAGATTCCCTATTCGGGCATTCAGAACATATAGCACGTTGCTGCAAGCAAGCACATTCTCATTCAAAGATGCAAGTTACTATGTAGGAACAAGTTTGTATAGGTATTTCAAAGATGCCCAGAACTGAGCTAAACTTGGTATGTGTCCAACTCCAAGAAATAACTTCATGCCCCATCTCCCTTACTTCCAGCTAGTAAGGATCACATAATTCCTAACAAAGTTTTGACACAGATTCCCAATTCGGGCATTCAGAACATATAGCACGTTGCTGTAAGCAAGCACATTCTCATTCAAAGTTGCAAGTTACTATGTAGGAACAAGTTTGTATAGGTATTTCAAAGATGCCCAGAACTGAGCTAAACTTGGTATGTCTCCAACTCCTAGAAATAACTTCATGCCCCATCTCCCTTACTTCCAGCTAGTAAGGATGACATAATTCCTAACAAAGTTTTGACACAGATTCCCAGTTCGGGCATTCAGAACATATAGCACGTTGCTGTAAGCAAGCAGATTCTCATTCAAAGATGCAAGTTACTATGTAGGAACAAGTTTGTATAGGTATTTCAAAGATGCCCAGAACTGAGCTAAACTTGGTATGTGTCCAACTCCTAGAAATAACTTCATGCCCCATCTCCCTTACTTCCAGCTAGTAAGGATCACATAATTCCTAACAAAGTTTTGACACAGATTCCCAATTCGGGCATTCAGAACATATAGCACGTTGCTGTAAGCAAGCACATTTTCATTCAAAGTTGCAAGTTACTATGTAGGAACAAGTTTGTATAGGTATTTCAAAGATGCCAAGAACTGAGCTAAACTTGGTATGTGTCCAACTCCTAGAAATAACTTCATGCCCCATCTCCCTTACTTCCAGCTAGTAAGGATCACATAATTCCTAACAAAGTTTTGACACAGATTCCCAATTCGGGCATTCAGAACATATAGCACGTTGCTGTAAGCAAGCACATTCTCATTCAAAGATGCAAGTTACTATGTAGGAACAAGTTTGTATAGGTATTTCAAAGATGCCCAGAACTGAGCTAAACTTGGTATGTGTCCAACTCCTAGAAATAACTTCATGCCCCATCTCCCTTACTTCCAGCTAGTAAGGATCACATAATTCCTAACAAAGTTTTGACACAGATTACCAATTCGAGCATTCAGAACATATAGCACGTTGCTGTAAGCAAGCACATTCTCATTCAAAGTTGCAAGTTACTATGTAGGAACAAGTTTGTATAGGTATTTCAAAGATGCCCAGAACTGAGCTAAACTTGGTATGTGTCCAACTCCTAGAAATAACTTCATGCCCCATCTCCCTTACTTCCAGCTAGTAAGGATCACATAATTCCTAACAAAGTTTTGACACAGATTGCCAATTCGGGCATTCAGAACATATAGCACGTTGCTGTAAGCAAGCACATTCTCATTCAAAGATGCAAGTTACTATGTAGGAACAAGTTTGTAAGGGTATTTCAAAGATGCCCAGAACTGAGCTAAACTTGGTATGTGTCCAACTCCTAGAAATAACTTCATGCCCCATCTCCCTTACTTCCAGCTAGTAAGGATCACATAATTCCTAACAAAGTTTTGACACAGATTCCCTATTCGGGCATTCAGAACATATAGCACGTTGCTGCAAGCAAGCACATTCTCATTCAAAGATGCAAGTTACTATGTAGGAACAAGTTTGTATAGGTATTTCAAAGATGCCCAGAACTGAGCTAAACTTGGTATGTGTCCAACTCCTAGAAATAACTTCATGCCCCATCTCCCTTACTTCCAGCTAGTAAGGATCACATAATTCCTAACAAAGTTTTGACACAGATTCCCAATTCGGGCATTCAGAACATATAGCACGTTGCTGTAAGCAAGCACATTCTCATTCAAAGTTGCAAGTTACTATGTAGGAACAAGTTTGTATAGGTATTTCAAAGATGCCCAGAACTGAGCTAAACTTGCTATGTGTCCAACTCCTAGAAATAACTTCATGCCCCATCTCCCTTACTTCCAGCTAGTAAGGATCACATAATTCCTAACAAAGTTTTGACACAGATTCCCAATTCGGGCATTCAGAACATATAGCACGTTGCTGTAAGCAAGCACATTCTCATTCAAAGATGCAAGTTACTAGGTAGGAACAAGTTTGTATAGGTATTTCAAAGATGCCCAGAACTGAGCTAAACTTGGTATGTGTCCAACTCCTAGAAATAACTTCATGCTCCATCTCCCTTACTTCCAGCTAGTAAGGATGACATAATTCCTAACAAAGTTTTGACACAGATTCCCAATTCGGGCATTCAGAACATATAGCACGTTGCTGTAAGCAAGCAGATTCTCATTCAAAGATGCAAGTTACCATGTAGGAACAAGATTGTATAGGTATTTCAAAGATGCCCAGAACTGAGCTAAACTTGGTATGTGTCCAACTCCTAGAAATAACTTCATGCCCCATCTCCCTTACTTCCAGCTAGTAAGGATCACATAATTCCTAACAAAGTTTTGACACAGATTCCCAATTCGGGCATTCAGAACATATAGCACGTTGCTGTAAGCAAGCACATTTTCATTCAAAGTTGCAAGTTACTATGTAGGAACAAGTTTGTATAGGTATTTCAAAGATGCCCAGAACTGAGCTAAACTTGGTATGTGTCCAACTCCTAGAAATAACTTCATGCCCCATCTCCCTTACTTCCAGCTAGTAAGGATCACATAATTCCTAACAAAGTTTTGACACAGATTCCCAATTCGGGCATTCAGAACATATAGCACGTTGCTGTAAGCAAGCACATTCTCATTCAAAGATGCAAGTTACTATGTAGGAACAAGTTTGTATAGGTATTTCAAAGATGCCCAGAACTGAGCTAAACTTGGTATGTGTCCAACTCCTAGAAATAACTTCATGCCCCATCTCCCTTACTTCCAGCTAGTAAGGATCACATAATTCCTAACAAAGTTTTGACACAGATTGCCAATTCGGGCATTCAGAACATATAGCACGTTGCTGTAAGCAAGCACATTCTCATTCAAAGTTGCAAGTTACTATGTAGGAACAAGTTTGTATAGGTATTTCAAAGATGCCCAGAACTGAGCTAAACTTGGTATGTGTCCAACTCCTAGAAATAACTTCATGCCCCATCTCCCTTACTTCCAGCTAGTAAGGATCACATAATTCCTAACAAAGTTTTGACACAGATTGCCAATTCGGGCATTCAGAACATATAGCACGTTGCTGTAAGCAAGCACATTCTCATTCAAAGATGCAAGTTACTATGCAGGAACAAGTTTGTAAGGGTATTTCAAAGATGCCCAGAACTGAGCTAAACTTGGTATGTGTCCAACTCCTAGAAATAACTTCATGCCCCATCTCCCTTACTTCCAGCTAGTAAGGATCACATAATTCCTAACAAAGTTTTGACACAGATTCCCTATTCGGGCATTCAGAACATATAGCACGTTGCTGCAAGCAAGCACATTCTCATTCAAAGATGCAAGTTACTATGTAGGAACAAGTTTGTATAGGTATTTCAAAGATGCCCAGAACTGAGCTAAACTTGGTATGTGTCCAACTCCAAGAAATAACTTCATGCCCCATCTCCCTTACTTCCAGCTAGTAAGGATCACATAATTCCTAACAAAGTTTTGACACAGATTCCCAATTCGGGCATTCAGAACATATAGCACGTTGCTGTAAGCAAGCACATTCTCATTCAAAGTTGCAAGTTACTATGTAGGAACAAGTTTGTATAGGTATTTCAAAGATGCCCAGAACTGAGCTAAACTTGGTATGTCTCCAACTCCTAGAAATAACTTCATGCCCCATCTCCCTTACTTCCAGCTAGTAAGGATCACATAAATTCCTAACAAAGTTTTGACACAGATTCCCAGTTCGGGCATTCAGAACATATAGCACGTTGCTGTAAGCAAGCAGATTCTCATTCAAAGATGCAAGTTACTAGGTAGGAACAAGTTTGTATAGGTATTTCAAAGATGCCCAGAACTGAGCTAAACTTGGTATGTGTCCAACTCCTAGAAATAACTTCATGCCCCATCTCCCTTACTTCCAGCTAGTAAGGATCACATAATTCCTAACAAAGTTTTGACACAGATTCCCAATTCGGGCATTCAGAACATATAGCACGTTGCTGTAAGCAAGCACATTCTCATTCAAAGATGCAAGTTACTATGTAGGAACAAGTTTGTATAGGTATTTCAAAGATGCCCAGAACTGAGCTAAACTTGGTATGTGTCCAACTCCTAGAAATAACTTCATGCCCCATCTCCCTTACTTCCAGCTAGTAAGGATCACATAATTCCTAACAAAGTTTTGACACAGATTCCCAATTCGGGCATTCAGAACATATAGCACGTTGCTGTAAGCAAGCACATTCTCATTCAAAGATGCAAGTTACTATGTAGGAACAAGTTTGTATAGGTATTTCAAAGATGCCCAGAACTGAGCTAAACTTGGTATGTGTCCAACTCCTAGAAATAACTTCATGCCCCATCTCCCTTACTTCCAGCTAGTAAGGATCACATAATTCCTAACAAAGTTTTGACACAGATTCCCAATTCGGGCATTCAGAACATATAGCACGTTGCTGTAAGCAAGCACATTCTCATTCAAAGTTGCAAGTTACTATGTAGGAACAAGTTTGTATAGGTATTTCAAAGATGCCCAGAACTGAGCTAAACTTGGTATGTGTCCAACTCCTAGAAATAACTTCATGCCCCATCTCCCTTACTTCCAGCTAGTAAGGATCACATAATTCCTAACAAAGTTTTGACACAGATTCCCAATTCGGGCATTCAGAACATATAGCACGTTGCTGTAAGCAAGCACATTCTCATTCAAAGTTGCAAGTTACTATGTAGGAACAAGTTTGTATAGGTATTTCAAAGATGCCCAGAACTGAGCTAAACTTGGTATGTCTCCAACTCCTAGAAATAACTTCATGCCCCATCTCCCTTACTTCCAGCTAGTAAGGATCACATAAATTCCTAACAAAGTTTTGACACAGATTCCCAGTTCGGGCATTCAGAACATATAGCACGTTGCTGTAAGCAAGCAGATTCTCATTCAAAGATGCAAGTTTCTAGGTAGGAACAAGTTTGTATAGGTATTTCAAAGATGCCCAGAACTGAGCTAAACTTGGTATGTGTCCAACTCCTAGAAATAACTTCATGCCCCATCTCCCTTACTTCCAGCTAGTAAGGATCACATAATTCCTAACAAAGTTTTGACACAGATTCCCAATTCGGGCATTCAGAACATATAGCACGTTGCTGTAAGCAAGCACATTCTCATTCAAAGATGCAAGTTACTATGTAGGAACAAGTTTGTATAGGTATTTCAAAGATGCCCAGAACTGAGCTAAACTTGGAATGTGTCCAACTCCTAGAAATAACTTCATGCCCCATCTCCCTTACTACCAGCTAGTAAGTATCACATAATTCCTAACAAAGTTTTGACACAGATTCCCAATTCGGGCATTCAGAACATATAGCACGTTGCTGTAAGCAAGCACATTCTCATTCAAAGATGCAAGTTACTATGTAGGAACAAGTTTGTATAGGTATTTCAAAGATGCCCAGAACTGAGCTAAACTTGGTATGTGTCCAACTCCTAGAAATAACTTCATGCCCCATCTCCCTTACTTCCAGCTAGTAAGGATCACATAATTCCTAACAAAGTTTTGACACAGATTGCCAATTCGGGCATTCAGAACATATAGCACGTTGCTGTAAGCAAGCACATTCTCATTCAAAGTTGCAAGTTA
The DNA here is from genome assembly GCF_020826845.1 of Diceros bicornis minor. Taxonomy (NCBI): domain Eukaryota; kingdom Metazoa; phylum Chordata; class Mammalia; order Perissodactyla; family Rhinocerotidae; genus Diceros; species Diceros bicornis. Next base: position 657,278 of record NC_080763.1, on the reverse strand, counting down.
CTATGTAGGAACAAGTTTGTATAGGTATTTCAAAGATGCCCAGAACTGAGTTAAACTTGGTATGTGTCCAACTCCTAGAAATAACTTCATGCCCCATCTCCCTTACTTCCAGCTAGTAAGGATCACATAATTCCTAACAAAGTTTTGACACAGATTGCCAATTCGGGCATTCAGAACATATAGCACGTTGCTGTAAGCAAGCACATTCTCATTCAAAGATGCAAGTTACTATGCAGGAACAAGTTTGTAAGGGTATTTCAAAGATGCCCAGAACTGAGCTAAACTTGGTATGTGTCCAACTCCTAGAAATAACTTCATGCCCCATCTCCCTTACTTCCAGCTAGTAAGGATCACATAATTCCTAACAAAGTTTTGACACAGATTCCCTATTCGGGCATTCAGAACATATAGCACGTTGCTGCAAGCAAGCACATTCTCATTCAAAGATGCAAGTTACTATGTAGGAACAAGTTTGTATAGGTATTTCAAAGATGCCCAGAACTGAGCTAAACTTGGTATGTGTCCAACTCCAAGAAATAACTTCATGCCCCATCTCCCTTACTTCCAGCTAGTAAGGATCACATAATTCCTAACAAAGTTTTGACACAGATTCCCAATTCGGGCATTCAGAACATATAGCACGTTGCTGTAAGCAAGCACATTCTCATTCAAAGTTGCAAGTTACTATGTAGGAACAAGTTTGTATAGGTATTTCAAAGATGCCCAGAACTGAGCTAAACTTGGTATGTCTCCAACTCCTAGAAATAACTTCATGCCCCATCTCCCTTACTTCCAGCTAGTAAGGATCACATAAATTCCTAACAAAGTTTTGACACAGATTCCCAGTTCGGGCATTCAGAACATATAGCACGTTGCTGTAAGCAAGCAGATTCTCATTCAAAGATGCAAGTTACTAGGTAGGAACAAGTTTGTATAGGTATTTCAAAGATGCCCAGAACTGAGCTAAACTTGGTATGTGTCCAACTCCTAGAAATAACTTCATGCCCCATCTCCCTTACTTCCAGCTAGTAAGGATCACATAATTCCTAACAAAGTTTTGACACAGATTCCCAATTCGGGCATTCAGAACATATAGCACGTTGCTGTAAGCAAGCACATTCTCATTCAAAGATGCAAGTTACTATGTAGGAACAAGTTTGTATAGGTATTTCAAAGATGCCCAGAACTGAGCTAAACTTGGTATGTGTCCAACTCCTAGAAATAACTTCATGCCCCATCTCCCTTACTTCCAGCTAGTAAGGATCACATAATTCCTAACAAAGTTTTGACACAGATTCCCAATTCGGGCATTCAGAACATATAGCACGTTGCTGTAAGCAAGCACATTCTCATTCAAAGATGCAAGTTACTATGTAGGAACAAGTTTGTATAGGTATTTCAAAGATGCCCAGAACTGAGCTAAACTTGGTATGTGTCCAACTCCTAGAAATAACTTCATGCCCCATCTCCCTTACTTCCAGCTAGTAAGGATCACATAATTCCTAACAAAGTTTTGACACAGATTCCCAATTCGGGCATTCAGAACATATAGCACGTTGCTGTAAGCAAGCACATTCTCATTCAAAGTTGCAAGTTACTATGTAGGAACAAGTTTGTATAGGTATTTCAAAGATGCCCAGAACTGAGCTAAACTTGGTATGTGTCCAACTCCTAGAAATAACTTCATGCCCCATCTCCCTTACTTCCAGCTAGTAAGGATCACATAATTCCTAACAAAGTTTTGACACAGATTCCCAATTCGGGCATTCAGAACATATAGCACGTTGCTGTAAGCAAGCACATTCTCATTCAAAGTTGCAAGTTACTATGTAGGAACAAGTTTGTATAGGTATTTCAAAGATGCCCAGAACTGAGCTAAACTTGGTATGTCTCCAACTCCTAGAAATAACTTCATGCCCCATCTCCCTTACTTCCAGCTAGTAAGGATCACATAAATTCCTAACAAAGTTTTGACACAGATTCCCAGTTCGGGCATTCAGAACATATAGCACGTTGCTGTAAGCAAGCAGATTCTCATTCAAAGATGCAAGTTACTAGGTAGGAACAAGTTTGTATAGGTATTTCAAAGATGCCCAGAACTGAGCTAAACTTGCTATGTGTCCAACTCCTAGAAATAACTTCATGCCCCATCTCCCTTACTTCCAGCTAGTAAGGATCACATAATTCCTAACAAAGTTTTGACACAGATTCCCAATTCGGGCATTCAGAACATATAGCACGTTGCTGTAAGCAAGCACATTCTCATTCAAAGATGCAAGTTACTATGTAGGAACAAGTTTGTATAGGTATTTCAAAGATGCCCAGAACTGAGCTAAACTTGGTATGTGTCCAACTCCTAGAAATAACTTCATGCCCCATCTCCCTTACTTCCAGCTAGTAAGGATCACATAATTCCTAACAAAGTTTTGACACAGATTCCCAATTCGGGCATTCAGAACATATAGCACGTTGCTGTAAGCAAGCACATTCTCATTCAAAGATGCAAGTTACTATGTAGGAACAAGTTTGTATAGGTATTTCAAAGATGCCCAGAACTGAGCTAAACTTGGTATGTGTCCAACTCCTAGAAATAACTTCATGCCCCATCTCCCTTACTTCCAGCTAGTAAGGATCACATAATTCCTAACAAAGTTTTGACACAGATTCCCAATTCGGGCATTCAGAACATATAGCACGTTGCTGTAAGCAAGCACATTCTCATTCAAAGATGCAAGTTACTATGTAGGAACAAGTTTGTATAGGTATTTCAAAGATGCCCAGAACTGAGCTAAACTTGGTATGTGTCCAACTCCTAGAAATAACTTCATGCCCCATCTCCCTTACTTCCAGCTAGTAAGGATCACATAATTCCTAACAAAGTTTTGACACAGATTCCCAATTCGGGCATTCAGAACATATAGCACGTTGCTGTAAGCAAGCACATTCTCATTCAAAGATGCAAGTTACTATGTAGGAACAAGTTTGTATAGGTATTTCAAAGATGCCCAGAACTGAGCTAAACTTGGTATGTGTCCAACTCCTAGAAATAACTTCATGCCCCATCTCCCTTACTTCCAGCTAGTAAGGATCACATAATTCCTAACAAAGTTTTGACACAGATTCCCAATTCGGGCATTCAGAACATATAGCACGTTGCTGTAAGCAAGCACATTTTCATTCAAAGTTGCAAGTTACTATGTAGGAACAAGTTTGTATAGGTATTTCAAAGATGCCCAGAACTGAGCTAAACTTGGTATGTGTCCAACTCCTAGAAATAACTTCATGCCCCATCTCCCTTACTTCCAGCTAGTAAGGATCACATAATTCCTAACAAAGTTTTGACACAGATTGCCAATTCGGGCATTCAAACATATAGCACGTTGCTGTAAGCAAGCACATTCTCATTCAAAGTTGCAAGTTACTATGTAGGAACAAGTTTGTATAGGTATTTCAAAGATGCCCAGAACTGAGCTAAACTTGGTATGTGTCCAACTCCTAGAAATAACTTCATGCCCCATCTCCCTTACTTCCAGCTAGTAAGGATCACATAATTCCTAACAAAGTTTTGACACAGATTGCCAATTCGGGCATTCAGAACATATAGCACGTTGCTGTAAGCAAGCACATTCTCATTCAAAGATGCAAGTTACTATGTAGGAACAAGTTTGTAAGGGTATTTCAAAGATGCCCAGAACTGAGCTAAACTTGGTATGTGTCCAACTCCTAGAAATAACTTCATGCCCCATCTCCCTTACTTCCAGCTAGTAAGGATCACATAATTCCTAACAAAGTTTTGACACAGATTCCCAATTCGGGCATTCAGAACATATAGCACGTTGCTGCAAGCAAGCACATTCTCATTCAAAGATGCAAGTTACTATGTAGGAACAAGTTTGTATAGGTATTTCAAAGATGCCCAGAACTGAGCTAAACTTGGTATGTGTCCAACTCCAAGAAATAACTTCATGCCCCATCTCCCTTACTTCCAGCTAGTAAGGATCACATAATTCCTAACAAAGTTTTGACACAGATTCCCAATTCGGGCATTCAGAACATATAGCACGTTGCTGTAAGCAAGCACATTCTCATTCAAAGTTGCAAGTTACTATGTAGGAACAAGTTTGTATAGGTATTTCAAAGATGCCCAGAACTGAGCTAAACTTGGTATGTCTCCAACTCCTAGAAATAACTTCATGCCCCATCTCCCTTACTTCCAGCTAGTAAGGATCACATAAATTCCTAACAAAGTTTTGACACAGATTCCCAGTTCGGGCATTCAGAACATATAGCACGTTGCTGTAAGCAAGCAGATTCTCATTCAAAGATGCAAGTTACTAGGTAGGAACAAGTTTGTATAGGTATTTCAAAGATGCCCAGAACTGAGCTAAACTTGGTATGTGTCCAACTCCTAGAAATAACTTCATGCCCCATCTCCCTTACTTCCAGCTAGTAAGGATCACATAATTCCTAACAAAGTTTTGACACAGATTCCCAATTCGGGCATTCAGAACATATAGCACGTTGCTGTAAGCAAGCACATTCTCATTCAAAGATGCAAGTTACTATGTAGGAACAAGTTTGTATAGGTATTTCAAAGATGCCCAGAACTGAGCTAAACTTGGTATGTGTCCAACTCCTAGAAATAACTTCATGCCCCATCTCCCTTACTTCCAGCTAGTAAGGATCACATAATTCCTAACAAAGTTTTGACACAGATTCCCAATTCGGGCATTCAGAACATATAGCACGTTGCTGTAAGCAAGCACATTCTCATTCAAAGATGCAAGTTACTATGTAGGAACAAGTTTGCATAGGTATTTCAAAGATGCCCAGAACTGAGCTAAACTTGGTATGTGTCCAACTCCTAGAAATAACTTCATGCCCCATCTCCCTTACTTCCAGCTAGTAAGGATCACATAATTCCTAACAAAGTTTTGACACAGATTCCCAATTCGGGCATTCAGAACATATAGCGCGTCTGTAAGCAAGCACATTCTCATTCAAAGTTGCAAGTTACTATGTAGGAACAAGTTTGTATAGGTATTTCAAAGATGCCCAGAACTGAGCTAAACTTGGTATGTGTCCAACTCCTAGAAATAACTTCATGCCCCATCTCCCTTACTTCCAGCTAGTAAGGATCACATAATTCCTAACAAAGTTTTGACACAGATTCCCTATTCGGGCATTCAGAACATATAGCACGTTGCTGCAAGCAAGCACATTCTCATTCAAAGTTGCAAGTTACTATGTAGGAACAAGTTTGTATAGGTATTTCAAAGATGCCCAGAACTGAGCTAAACTTGGTATGTGTCCAACTCCTAGAAATAACTTCATGCCCCATCTCCCTTACTTCCAGCTAGTAAGGATCACATAATTCCTAACAAAGTTTTGACACAGATTGCCAATTCGGGCATTCAGAACATATACCACGTTGCTGTAAGCAAGCACATTCTCATTCAAAGATGCAAGTTACTATGTAGGAACAAGTTTGTATAGGTATTTCAAAGATGCCCAGAACTGAGCTAAACTTGGTATGTGTCCAACTCCTAGAAATAACTTCATGCCCCATCTCCCTTACTTCCAGCTAGTAAGGATCACATAATTCCTAACAAAGTTTTGACACAGATTCCCAATTCGGGCATTCAGAACATATAGCACGTTGCTGTAAGCAAGCACATTCTCATTCAAAGATGCAAGTTACTATGTAGGAACAAGTTTGTATAGGTATTTCAAAGATGCCCAGAACTGAGCTAAACTTGGTATGTGTCCAACTCCTAGAAATAACTTCATGCCCCATCTCCCTTACTTCCAGCTAGTAAGGATCACATAATTCCTAACAAAGTTTTGACACAGATTCCCTATTCGGGCATTCAGAACATATAGCACGTTGCTGCAAGCAAGCACATTCTCATTCAAAGTTGCAAGTTACTATGTAGGAACAAGTTTGTATAGGTATTTCAAAGATGCCCAGAACTGAGCTAAACTTGGTATGTGTCCAACTCCTAGAAATAACTTCATGCCCCATCTCCCTTACTTCCAGCTAGTAAGGATCACATAATTCCTAACAAAGTTTTGACACAGATTCCCAATTCGGGCATTCAGAACATATAGCACGTTGCTGTAAGCAAGCACATTCTCATTCAAAGTTGCAAGTTACTATGTAGGAACAAGTTTGTATAGGTATTTCAAAGATGCCCAGAACTGAGCTAAACTTGGTATGTGTCCAACTCCTAGAAATAACTTCATGCCCCATCTCCCTTACTTCCAGCTAGTAAGGATCACATAATTCCTAACAAAGTTTTGACACAGATTCCCAATTCGGGCATTCAGAACATGTAGCACGTTGCTGTAAGCAAGCACATTCTCATTCAAAGTTGCAAGATACTATGTAGGAACAAGTTTGTATAGGTATTTCAAAGATGCCCAGAACTGAGCTAAACTTGGTATGTGTCCAACTCCTAGAAATAACTTCATGCCCCATCTCCCTTACTTCCAGCTAGTAAGGATCACATAATTCCTAACAAAGTTTTGACACAGATTCCCAATTCGGGCATTCAGAACATATAGCACGTTGCTGTAAGCAAGCAGATTCTCATTCAAAGATGCAAGTTACTATGTAGGAACAAGTTTGTATAGGTATTTCAAAGATGCCCAGAACTGAGCTAAACTTGGTATGTGTCCAACTCCTAGAAATAACTTCATGCCCCATCTCCCTTACTTCCAGCTTGTAAGGATCACATAATTCCTAACAATGTTTTCACACAGATTCCCAATTCGGGCATTCAGAACATATAGCACGTTGGTGTAAGCAAGCACATTTTCATTCAAAGTTGCAAGTTACTATGTAGGAACAAGTTTGTATAGGTATTTCAAAGATGCCCAGAACTGAGCTAAAATTGGTATGTGTCCAACTCCTAGAAATAACTTCATGCCCCATCTCCCTTACTTCCAGCTAGTAAGGATCACATAATTCCTAACAAAGTTTTGACACAGATTCCCAATTCGGGCATTCAGAACATATAGCACGTTGCTGTAAGCAAGCACATTTTCATTCAAAGTTGCAAGTTACTAGGTAGGAACAAGTTTGTATAGGTATTTCAAAGATGCCCAGAACTGAGCTAAACTTGGTATGTGTCCAACTCCTAGAAATAACTTCATGCCCCATCTCCCTTACTTCCAGCTAGTAAGGATCACATAATTCCTAACAAAGTTTTGACACAGATTCCCTATTCGGGCATTCAGAACATATAGCACGTTGCTATAAGCAAGCAGATTCTCATTCAAAGATGCAAGTTACTAGGTAGGAACAAGTTTGTATAGGTATTTCAAAGATGCCCAGAACTGAGCTCAACTTGGTATGTGTCCAACTCCTAGAAATAACTTCATGCCCCATCTCCCTTACTTCCAGCTAGTAAGGATCACATAATTTCTAACAAAGTTTTGACACAGATTCCCTATTCGGGCATTCAGAACATATAGCACGTTGCTGCAAGCAAGCACATTCTCATTCAAAGATGCAAGTTACTAGGTAGGAACAACTTTGTATAGGTATTTCAAAGATGCCCAGAACTGAGCTAAACTTGGTATGTGTCCAACTCCAAGAAATAACTTCATGCTCCATCTCCCTTACTTCCAGCTAGTAAGGATCACATAATTCCTAACAAAGTTTTGACACAGATTCCCAAATCGGGCATTCAGAACACATAGCATGTTGCTGTAAGCAAGCACATTCTCATTCAAAGTTGCAAGTTACTATGTAGGAACAAGTTTGTATAGGTATTTCAAAAATGCCCAGAACTGAGCTAAACTTGGTATGTGTCCAACTCCTAGAAATAACTTCATGCCCCATCTCCCTTACTTCCAGCTAGTAAGGATCACATAATTCCTAACAAAGTTTTGACACAGATTGCCAATTCGGGCATTCAGAACATATAGCACGTTGCTGTAAGCAAGCACATTCTCATTCAAAGACGCAAGTTACTATGTAGGAACAAGTTTGTATAGGTATTTCAAAGATGCCCAGAACTGAGCTAAACTTGGTATGTGTCCAACTCCTAGAAATAACTTCATGCCCCATCTCCCTTACTTCCAGCTAGTAAGGATCACATAATTCCTAACAAAGTTTTGACACAGATTCCCAATTCGGGCATTCAGAACATATAGCACGTTGCTGTAAGCAAGCACATTCTCATTCAAAGATGCAAGTTACTATGTAGGAACAAGTTTGTATAGGTATTTCAAAGATGCCCAGAACTGAGCTCAACTTGGTATGTGTCCAACTCCTAGAAATAACTTCATGCCCCATCTCCCTTACTTCCAGCTAGTAAGGATCACATAATTCCTAACAAAGTTTTGACACAGATTCCCAATTCGGGCATTCAGAACATATAGCACGTTGCTGTAAGCAAGCACATTCTCATTCAAAGTTGCAAGTTACTATGTAGGAACAAGTTTGTATAGGTATTTCAAAGATGCCCAGAACTGAGCTAAACTTGGTATGTGTCCAACTCCTAGAAAGAACATCATGCCCCATTTCCCTTACTTCCAGCTAGTAAGGATCACATAATTCCTAACAAAGTTTTGACACAGATTCCCAATTCGGGCATTCAGAACATATAGCACGTTGCTGTAAGCAAGCAGATTCCCATTCAAAGATGCAAGTTACTATGTAGGAACAAGTTTGTATAGGTATTTCAAAGATGCCCAGAACTGAGCTAAACTTGCTATGTGTCCAACTCCTAGAAATAACTTCATGCCCCATCTCCCTTACTTCCAGCTAGTAAGGATCACATAATTCCTAACAAAGTTTTGACACAGATTCCCAATTCGGGCATTCAGAACATATAGCACGTTGCTGTAAGCAAGCACATTCTCATTTAAAGTTGCAAGTTACTATGTAGGAACAAGTTTGTATAGGTATTTCAAAGATGCCCAGAACTGAGCTAAACTTGGTATGTGTCCAACTCCTAGAAATAACTTCATGCCCCATCTCCCTTACTTCCAGCTAGTAAGGATCACATAATTCCTAACAAAGTTTTGACACAGATTGCCAATTCGGGCATTCAGAACATATAGCACGTTGCTGTAAGCAAGCACATTCTCATTCAAAGTTGTAAGTTACTATGTAGGAACAAGTTTGTATAGGTATTTCAAAGATGCCCAGAACTGAGCTAAACTTGGTATGTGTCCAACTCCTAGAAATAACTTCATGCCCCATCTCCCTTACTTCCAGCTAGTAAGGATCACATAATTCCTAACAAAGTTTTGACCCAGATTCCCAATTCGGGCATTCAGAACATATAGCACGTTGCTGTAAGCAATCACATTTTCATTCAAAGTTGCAAGTTACTATGTAGGAACAAGTTTGTATAGGTATTTCAAAGATGCCCAGAACTGAGCTAAACTTGGTATGTGTCCAACTCCTAGAAATAACTTCATGCCCCATCTCCCTTACTTCCAGCTAGTAAGGATCACATAACTCCTAACAGTTTTGACACAGATTCCAAATTCGGGTATTCAGAACATATAGCACGTTGCTGTAAGCAAGCACATTCTCATTCAAAGTTGCAAGTTACTATGTAGGAACAAGTTTGTATAGGTATTTCAAAGATGCCCAGAACTGAGCTAAACTTGGTATGTGTCCAACTCCTAGGAATAACTTCATGCCCCATCTCCCTTACTTCCAGCTAGTAAGGATCACATAATTCCTAACAAAGTTTTGACACAGATTCCCTATTCGGGCATTCAGAACATATAGCACGTTGCTGTAAGCAAGCACATTCTCATTCAAAGTTGCAAGTTACTATGTAGGAACAAGTTTGTATAGGTATTTCAAAGATGCCCAGAACTGAGCTAAACTTGGTATGTGTCCAACTCCTAGAAATAACTTCATGCCCCATCTCCCTTACTTCCAGCTAGTAAGGATCACATAATTCCTAACAAAGTTTTGACACAGATTCCCAATTCGGGCATTCAGAACATATAGCACGTTGCTGCAAGCAAGCATATTCTCATTCAAAGTTGCAAGTTACTATGTAGGAACAAGTTTGTATAGGTATTTCAAAGATGCCCAGAACTGAGCTAAACTTGGTATGTGTCCAACTCCTAGAAATAACTTCATGCCCCATCTCCCTTACTTCCAGCTAGTAAGGATCACATAATTCCTAACAAAGTTTTGACACAGATTGCCAATTCGGGCATTCAGAACATATAGCACGTTGCTGTAAGCAAGCACATTCTCATTCAAAGATGCAAGTTACTATGTAGGAACAAGTTTGTATAGGTATTTCAAAGATGCCCAGAACTGAGCTAAACTTGGTATGTCTCCAACTCCAAGAAATAACTTCATGCCCCATCTCCCTTACTTCCAGCTAGTAAGGATCAAATAATTCCTAACAAAGTTTTGACACAGATTCCCAATTCGGGCATTCAGAACATGTAGCACGTTGCTGTAAGCAAGCACATTCTCATTCAAAGTTGCAAGATACTATGTAGGAACAAGTTTGTATAGGTATTTCAAAGATGCCCAGAACTGAGCTAAACTTGGTATGTGTCCAACTCCTAGAAATAACTTCATGCCCCATCTCCCTTACTTCCAGCTAGTAAGGATCACATAATTCCTAACAAAGTTTTGACACAGATTCCCAATTCGGGCATTCAGAACATGTAGCACGTTGCTGTAAGCAAGCACATTCTCATTCAAAGTTGCAAGATACTATGTAGGAACAAGTTTGTATAGGTATTTCAAAGATGCCCAGAACTGAGCTAAACTTGGTATGTGTCCAACTCCTAGAAATAACTTCATGCCCCATCTCCCTTACTTCCAGCTAGTAAGGATCACATAATTCCTAACAAAGTTTTGACACAGATTCCCAATTCGGGCATTCAGAACATATAGCACGTTGCTGTAAGCAAGCAGATTCTCATTCAAAGATGCAAGTTACTATGTAGGAACAAGTTTGTATAGGTATTTCAAAGATGCCCAGAACTGAGCTAAACTTGGTATGTGTCCAACTCCTAGAAATAACTTCATGCCCCATCTCCCTTACTTCCAGCTAGTAAGGATCACATAATTCCTAACAAAGTTTTGACACAGATTCCCAATTCGGGCATTCAGAACATATAGCACGTTGCTGTAAGCAAGCAGATTCTCATTCAAAGATGCAAGTTACTAGGTAGGAACAAGTTTGTATAGGTATTTCAAAGATGCCCAGAACTGAGCTAAACTTGGTATGTGTCCAACTCCAAGAAATAACTTCATGCCCCATCTCCCTTACTTCCAGCTAGTAAGGATCACATAATTCCTAACAAAGTTTTGACACAGATTCCCAATTCGGGCATTCAGAACATATAGCACGTTGGTGTAAGCAAGCACATTTTCATTCAAAGTTGCAAGTTACTATGTAGGAAAAAGTTTGTATAGGTATTTCAAAGATGCCCAGAACTGAGCTAAACTTGGTATGTGTCCAACTCCTAGAAATAACTTCATGCCCCATCTCCCTTACTTCCAGCTAGTAAGGATCACATAATTCCTAACAAAGTTTTGACACAGATTCCCAATTCGGGCATTCAGAACATATAGCACGTTGCTGTAAGCAAGCACATTTTCATTCAAAGTTGCAAGTTACTAGGTAGCAACAAGTTTGTATAGGTATTTCAAAGATGCCCAGAACTGAGCTAAACTTGGTATGTGTCCAACTCCTAGAAATAACTTCATGCCCCATCTCCCTTACTTCCAGCTAGTAAGGATCACATAATTCCTAACAAAGTTTTGACACAGATTCCCTATTCGGGCATTCAGAACATATAGCACGTTGCTATAAGCAAGCAGATTCTCATTCAAAGATGCAAGTTACTAGGTAGGAACAAGTTTGTATAGGTATTTCAAAGATGCCCAGAACTGAGCTCAACTTGGTATGTGTCCAACTCCTAGAAATAACTTCATGCCCCATCTCCCTTACTTCCAGCTAGTAAGGATCACATAATTTCTAACAAAGTTTTGACACAAATTCCCTTTCCGGGCATTCAGAACATATAGCACGTTGCTGCAAGCAAGCACATTCTCATTCAAAGATGCAAGTTACTAGGTAGGAACAAGTTTGTATAGGTATTTCAAAGATGCCCAGAACTGAGCTAAACTTGGTATGTGTCCAACTACAAGAAATAACTTCATGCCCCATCTCCCTTACTTCCAGCTAGTAAGGATCACATAATTCCTAACAAAGTTTTGACACAGATTGCCAATTCGGGCATTCAGAACATATAGCACGTTGCTGTAAGCAAGCACATTCTCATTCAAAGATGCAAGTTACTATGTAGGAACAAGTTTGTATAGGTATTTCAAAGATGCCCAGAACTGAGCTAAACTTGGTATGTGTCCAACTCCTAGAAATAACTTCATGCCCCATCTCCCTTACTTCCAGCTAGTAAGGATCACATAATTCCTAACAAAGTTTTGACCCAGATTCCCAATTCGGGCATTCAGAACATATAGCACGTTGCTGTAAGCAAGCACATTCTCATTCAAAGTTGCAAGTTACTAGGTAGGAACAAGTTTGTATAGGTATTTCAAAGATGCCCAGAACTGAGCTAAACTTGGTATGTGTCCAACTCCTAGAAATAACTTCATGCCCCATCTCCCTTACTTCCAGCTAGTAAGGATCACATAATTCCTAACAAAGTTTTGACACAGATTCCCAATTCGGGCATTCAGAACATATAGCACGTTGCTGTAAGCAAGCAGATTCCCATTCAAAGATGCAAGTTACTATGTAGGAACAAGTTTGTATAGGTATTTCAAAGATGCCCAGAACTGAGCTAAACTTGCTATGTGTCCAACTCCTAGAAATAACTTCATGCCCCATCTCCCTTACTTCCAGCTAGTAAGGATCACATAATTCCTAACAAAGTTTTGACACAGATTCCCAATTCGGGCATTCAGAACATATAGCACGTTGCTGTAAGCAAGCACATTCTGATTCAAAGATGCAAGTTACTATGTAGGAACAAGTTTGTATAGGTATTTCAAAGATGCCCAGAACTGAGCTAAACTTGGTATGTCTCCAACTCCTAGAAATAACTTCATGCCCCATCTCCCTTACTTCCAGCTAGTAAGGATCACATAATTCCTAACAAAGTTTTGACACAGATTCCCAATTCGGGCATTCAGAACATATAGCACGTTGCTGTAAGCAAGCACATTTTCATTCAAAGTTGCAAGTTACTATGTAGGAACAAGTTTGTATAGGTATTTCAAAGATGCCCAGAACTGAGCTAAACTTGGTATGTGTCCAACTCCTAGAAATAACTTCATGCCCCATCTCCCTTACTTCCAGCTAGTAAGGATCACATAATTCCTAACAAAGTTTTGACACAGATTGCCAATTCGGGCATTCAGAACATATAGCACGTTGCTGTAAGCAAGCACATTTTCATTCAAAGTTGTAAGTTACTATGTAGGAACAAGTTTGTATAGGTATTTCAAAGATACCCAGAACTGTGCTAAACTTGGTATGTGTCCAACTCCTAGAAATAACTTCATGCCCCATCTCCCTTACTTCCAGCTAGTAAGGATCACATAATTCCTAACAAAGTTTTGACACAGATTCCCAATTCGGGCATTCAGAACATATAGCACGTTGCTGTCAGCAAGCACATTCTCATTCAAAGATGCAAGTTACTATGTAGGAACAAGTTTGTATAGGTATTTGAAAGATGCCCAGAACTGAGCTAAACTTGGTATGTGTCCAACTCCTAGAAATAACATCATGCCCCATCTCCCTTACTTCCAGCTAGTAAGGATCACATAATTCCTAACAAAGTTTTGACACAGATTGCCAATTCGGGCATTCAGAACATATAGCACGTTGCTGTAAGCAAGCACATTCTCATTCAAAGATGCAAGTTACTATGTAGGAACAAGTTTGTATAGGTATTTCAAAGATGCCCAGAACTGAGCTAAACTTGGTATGTCTCCAACTCCAAGAAATAACTTCATGCCCCATCTCCCTTACTTCCAGCTAGTAAGGATCAAATAATTCCTAACAAAGTTTTGACACAGATTCCCAATTCGGGCATTCAGAACATGTAGCACGTTGCTGTAAGCAAGCACATTCTCATTCAAAGTTGCAAGATACTATGTAGGAACAAGTTTGTATAGGTATTTCAAAGATGCCCAGAACTGAGCTAAACTTGGTATGTGTCCAACTCCTAGAAATAACTTCATGCCCCATCTCCCTTACTTCCAGCTAGTAAGGATCACATAATTCCTAACAAAGTTTTGACACAGATTCCCAATTCGGGCATTCAGAACATGTAGCACGTTGCTGTAAGCAAGCACATTCTCATTCAAAGTTGCAAGATACTATGTAGGAACAAGTTTGTATAGGTATTTCAAAGATGCCCAGAACTGAGCTAAACTTGGTATGTGTCCAACTCCTAGAAATAACTTCATGCCCCATCTCCCTTACTTCCAGCTAGTAAGGATCACATAATTCCTAACAAAGTTTTGACACAGATTCCCAATTCGGGCATTCAGAACATATAGCACGTTGCTGTAAGCAAGCAGATTCTCATTCAAAGATGCAAGTTACTATGTAGGAACAAGTTTGTATAGGTATTTCAAAGATGCCCAGAACTGAGCTAAACTTGGTATGTGTCCAACTCCTAGAAATAACTTCATGCCCCATCTCCCTTACTTCCAGCTAGTAAGGATCACATAATTCCTAACAAAGTTTTGACACAGATTCCCAATTCGGGCATTCAGAACATATAGCACGTTGCTGTAAGCAAGCAGATTCTCATTCAAAGATGCAAGTTACTAGGTAGGAACAAGTTTGTATAGGTATTTCAAAGATGCCCAGAACTGAGCTAAACTTGGTATGTGTCCAACTCCAAGAAATAACTTCATGCCCCATCTCCCTTACTTCCAGCTAGTAAGGATCACATAATTCCTAACAAAGTTTTGACACAGATTCCCAATTCGGGCATTCAGAACATATAGCACGTTGGTGTAAGCAAGCACATTTTCATTCAAAGTTGCAAGTTACTATGTAGGAAAAAGTTTGTATAGGTATTTCAAAGATGCCCAGAACTGAGCTAAACTTGGTATGTGTCCAACTCCTAGAAATAACTTCATGCCCCATCTCCCTTACTTCCAGCTAGTAAGGATCACATAATTCCTAACAAAGTTTTGACACAGATTCCCAATTCGGGCATTCAGAACATATAGCACGTTGCTGTAAGCAAGCACATTTTCATTCAAAGTTGCAAGTTACTAGGTAGCAACAAGTTTGTATAGGTATTTCAAAGATGCCCAGAACTGAGCTAAACTTGGTATGTGTCCAACTCCTAGAAATAACTTCATGCCCCATCTCCCTTACTTCCAGCTAGTAAGGATCACATAATTCCTAACAAAGTTTTGACACAGATTCCCTATTCGGGCATTCAGAACATATAGCACGTTGCTATAAGCAAGCAGATTCTCATTCAAAGATGCAAGTTACTAGGTAGGAACAAGTTTGTATAGGTATTTCAAAGATGCCCAGAACTGAGCTCAACTTGGTATGTGTCCAACTCCTAGAAATAACTTCATGCCCCATCTCCCTTACTTCCAGCTAGTAAGGATCACATAATTTCTAACAAAGTTTTGACACAAATTCCCTTTCCGGGCATTCAGAACATATAGCACGTTGCTGCAAGCAAGCACATTCTCATTCAAAGATGCAAGTTACTAGGTAGGAACAAGTTTGTATAGGTATTTCAAAGATGCCCAGAACTGAGCTAAACTTGGTATGTGTCCAACTACAAGAAATAACTTCATGCCCCATCTCCCTTACTTCCAGCTAGTAAGGATCACATAATTCCTAACAAAGTTTTGACACAGATTGCCAATTCGGGCATTCAGAACATATAGCACGTTGCTGTAAGCAAGCACATTCTCATTCAAAGATGCAAGTTACTATGTAGGAACAAGTTTGTATAGGTATTTCAAAGATGCCCAGAACTGAGCTAAACTTGGTATGTGTCCAACTCCTAGAAATAACTTCATGCCCCATCTCCCTTACTTCCAGCTAGTAAGGATCACATAATTCCTAACAAAGTTTTGACCCAGATTCCCAATTCGGGCATTCAGAACATATAGCACGTTGCTGTAAGCAAGCACATTCTCATTCAAAGTTGCAAGTTACTAGGTAGGAACAAGTATGTATAGGTATTTCAAAGATGCCCAGAACTGAGCTAAACTTGGTATGTGTCCAACTCCTAGAAATAACTTCATGCCCCATCTCCCTTACTTCCAGCTAGTAAGGATCACATAATTCCTAACAAAGTTTTGACACAGATTCCCAATTCGGGCATTCAGAACATATAGCACGTTGCTGTAAGCAAGCAGATTCCCATTCAAAGATGCAAGTTACTATGTAGGAACAAGTTTGTATAGGTATTTCAAAGATGCCCAGAACTGAGCTAAACTTGCTATGTGTCCAACTCCTAGAAATAACTTCATGCCCCATCTCCCTTACTTCCAGCTAGTAAGGATCACATAATTCCTAACAAAGTTTTGACACAGATTCCCAATTCGGGCATTCAGAACATATAGCACGTTGCTGTAAGCAAGCACATTCTGATTCAAAGATGCAAGTTACTATGTAGGAACAAGTTTGTATAGGTATTTCAAAGATGCCCAGAACTGAGCTAAACTTGGTATGTGTCCAACTCCTAGAAATAACTTCATGCCCCATCTCCCTTACTTCCAGCTAGTAAGGATCACATAATTCCTAACAAAGTTTTGACACAGATTCCCAATTCGGGCATTCAGAACATATAGCACGTTGCTGTAAGCAAGCACATTTTCATTCAAAGTTGCAAGTTACTATGTAGGAACAAGTTTGTATAGGTATTTCAAAGATGCCCAGAACTGAGCTAAACTTGGTATGTGTCCAACTCCTAGAAATAACTTCATGCCCCATCTCCCTTACTTCCAGCTAGTAAGGATCACATAATTCCTAACAAAGTTTTGACACAGATTGCCAATTCGGGCATTCAGAACATATAGCACGTTGCTGTAAGCAAGCACATTTTCATTCAAAGTTGTAAGTTACTATGTAGGAACAAGTTTGTATAGGTATTTCAAAGATACCCAGAACTGTGCTAAACTTGGTATGTGTCCAACTCCTAGAAATAACTTCATGCCCCATCTCCCTTACTTCCAGCTAGTAAGGATCACATAATTCCTAACAAAGTTTTGACACAGATTGCCAATTCGGGCATTCAGAACATATAGCACGTTGCTGTAAGCAAGCACATTCTCATTCAAAGATGCAAGTTACTATGTAGGAACAAGTTTGTATAGGTATTTGAAAGATGCCCAGAACTGAGCTAAACTTGGTATGTGTCCAACTCCTAGAAATAACATCATGCCCCATCTCCCTTACTTCCAGCTAGTAAGGATCACATAATTCCTAACAGTTTTGACACAGATTCCCAATTCGGGCATTCAGAACATATAGCACGTTGCTGTAAGCAAGCACATTCTCATTCAAAGATGCAAGTTACTATGTAGGAACAAGTTTGTATAGGTATTTCAAAGATGCCCAGAACTGAGCTAAACTTGCTATGTGTCCAACTCCTAGAAATAACTTCATGCCCCATCTCCCTTACTTCCAGCTAGTAAGGATCACATAATTGCTAACAAAGTTTTGACACAGATTCCCAATTCGGGCATTCAGAACATATAGCACGTTGCTGTAAGCAAGCACATTTTCATTCAAAGTTGCAAGTTAGTAAGTAGGAACAAGTTTGTATAGGTATTTCAAAGATGCCCAGAACTGAGCTAAACTTGCTATGTGTCCAACTCCTAGAAATAACTTCATGCCCCATCTCCCTTACTTCCAGCTAGTAAGGATCACATAATTGCTAACAAAGTTTTGACACAGATTCCCAATTCGGGCATTCAGAACATATAGCACGTTGCTGTAAGCTAGCAAATTTTCATTCAAAGTTGCAAGTTACTATGTAGGAACAAGTTTGTATAGGTATTTCAAAGATGCCCAGAACTGAGCTAAACTTGGTATGTGTCCAACTCCTAGAAATAACTTCATGCCCCATCTCCCTTACTTCCAGCTAGTAAGGATCACATAATTCCTAACAAAGTTTTGACACAGATTCCCAATTCGGGCATTCAGAACATATAGCACGTTGCTGTAAGCAAGCACATTCTCATTCAAAGATGCAAGTTACTATGTAGGAACAAGTTTGTATAGGTATTTCAAAGATGCCCAGAACTGAGCTCAACTTGGTATGTGTCCAACTCCTCGAAATAACTTCATGCCCCATCTCCCTTACTTCCAGCTAGTAAGGATCACATAATTCCTAACAAAGTTTTGACACAGATTCCCAATTCGGGCATTCAGAACATATAGCACGTTGCTGTCAGCAAGCACATTCTCATTCAAAGATGCAAGTTACTATGTAGGAACAAGTTTGTATAGGTATTTCAAAGATGCCCAGAACTGAGCTAAACTTGGTATGTGTCCAACTCCTAGAAATAACTCCATGCTCCATCTCCCTTACTTCCAGCTAGTAAGGATCACATAATTCCTAACAAAGTTTTGACACAGATTCCCAATTCGGGCATTCAGAACATATAGCACGTTGCTGTAAGCAAGCACATTTTCATTCAAAGTTGCAAGTTACTATGTAGGAACAAGTTTGTATAGGTATTTCAAAGATGCCCAGAACTGAGCTAAAGTTGGTATGTGTCCAACTCCTAGAAATAACTTCATGCCCCATCTCCCTTACTTCCAGCTAGTAAGGATCACATAATTCCTAACAAAGTTTTGACACAGATTGCCAATTCGGGCATTCAGAACATATAGCACGTTGCTGTAAGCAAGCACATTTTCATTCAAAGTTGTAAGTTACTATGTAGGAACAAGTTTGTATAGGTATTTCAAAGATGCCCAGAACTGAGCTAAACTTGGTATGTGTCCAACTCCTAGAAATAACTTCATGCCCCATCTCCCTTACTTCCAGCTAGTAAGGATCACATAATTCCTAACAAAGTTTTGACACAGATTCCCAATTCGGGCATTCAGAACATATAGCACGTTGCTGTAAGCAAGCAGATTCTCATTCAAAGTTGCAAGTTACTATGTAGGAACAAGTTTGTATAGGTATTTCAAAGATGCCCAGAACTGAGCTAAACTTGGTATGTGTCCAACTCCTAGAAATAACTTCATGCCCCATCTCCCTTACTTCCAGCTAGTAAGGATCACATAATTCCTAACAAAGTTTTGACACAGATTCCCAATTCGGGCATTCAGAACATATAGCACGTTGCTGTAAGCAAGCAGATTCTCATTCAAAGTTTCAAGTTACTATGTAGGAACAAGTTTGTATAGGTATTTCAAAGATGCCCAGAACTTAGCTAAACTTGGTATGTGTCCAACTCCTAGAAATAACTTCATGCCCCATCTCCCTTACTTCCAGCTAGTAAGGATCACATAATTCCTAACAAAGTTTTGACACAGATTCCCAATTCGGGCATTCAGAACATATAGCACGTTGCTGTAAGCAATCACATTTTCATTCAAAGTTGCAAGTTACTATGTAGGAACAAGTTTGTATAGGTATTTCAAAGATGCCCAGAACTGAGCTAAACTTGGTATGAGTCCAACTCCTAGAAATAACTTCATGCCCCATCTCCCTTACTTCCAGCTAGTAAGGATCACATAATTCCTAACAAAGTTTTGACACAGATTCCCAATTCGGGCATTCAGAACATATAGCACGTTGCTGTAAGCAAGCAGATTCTCATTCAAAGATGCAAGTTACTATGTAGGAACAAGTTTGTATAGGTATTTCAAAGATGCCCAGAACTGAGCTAAACTTGGTATGTGTCCAACTCCTAGAAATAACTTCATGCCCCATCTCCCTTACTTCCAGCTAGTAAGGATCACATCATTCCTAACAAAGTTTTGACACAGATTGCCAATTCGGGCATTCAGAACATATAGCACGTTGCTGTAAGCAATCACATTTTCATTCAAAGTTGCAAGTTACTATGTAGGAACAAGTTTGTATAGGTATTTCAAAGATGCCCAGAACTGAGCTAAACTTGGTATGTGTCCAACTCCTAGAAATAACATCATGCCCCATCTCCCTTACTTCCAGCTAGTAAGGATCACATCATTCCTAACAGTTTTGACACAGATTCCCAATTCGGGCATTCAGAACATATAGCACGTTGCTGTAAGCAAGCACATTCTCATTCAAAGATGCAAGTTACTATGTAGGAACAAGTTTGTATAGGTATTTCAAAGATGCCCAGAACTGAGCTAAACTTGCTATGTGTCCAACTCCTAGAAATAACTTCATGCCCCATCTCCCTTACTTCCAGCTAGTAAGGATCACATAATTCCTAACAAAGTTTTGACACAGATTCCCTATTCGGGCATTCAGAACATATAGCACGTTGCTGCAAGCCAGCACATTCTCATTCAAATTTGCAAGTTACTATGTAGGAACAAGTTTGTATAGGTATTTGAAAAATGCCCAGAACTGAGCTAAACATGGTATGTGTCCAACTCCTAGAAATAACTTCATGCCCCATCTCCCTTACTTCCAGCTAGTAAGGATCACATAATTCCTAACAAAGTTTTGACACAGATTGCCAATTCGGGCATTCAGAACATATAGCACGTTGCTGTAAGCAAGCACATTCTCATTCAAAGATGCAAGTTACTATGTAGGAACAAGTTTGTATAGGTATTTCAAAGATGCCCAGAACTGAGCTAAACTTGCTATGTGTCCAACTCCTAGAAATAACTTCATGCCCCATCTCCCTTACTTCCAGCTAGTAAGGATCACATAATTCCTAACAAATTTTTGACACAGATTCCCAATTCGGGCATTCAGAACATATAGCACGTTGCTGTAAGCAAGCACATTCTCATTCAAAGATGCAAGTTACTATGTAGGAACAAGTTTGTATAGGTATTTCAAAGATGCCCAGAACTGAGCTAAACTTGCTATGTGTCCAACTCCTAGACATAACTTCATTCCCCATCTCCCTTACTTCCAGCTAGTAAGGATCACATAATTCCTAACAAAGTTTTGACACAGATTCCCAATTCGGGCATTCAGAACATATAGCACGTTGCTGTAAGCAATCACATTTTCATTCAAAGTTGCAAGTTA
This sequence comes from Diceros bicornis minor, assembly GCF_020826845.1. Classification (NCBI taxonomy): domain Eukaryota; kingdom Metazoa; phylum Chordata; class Mammalia; order Perissodactyla; family Rhinocerotidae; genus Diceros; species Diceros bicornis. Next base: position 636,080 of record NC_080763.1, on the reverse strand, counting down.
CTATGTAGGAACAAGTTTGTATAGGTATTTCAAAGATGCCCAGAACTGAGCTAAACTTGGTATGTGTCCAACTCCTAGAAATAACATCATGCCCCATCTCCCTTACTTCCAGCTAGTAAGGATCACATAATTCCTAACAGTTTTGACACAGATTCCCAATTCGGGCATTCAGAACATATAGCACGTTGCTGTAAGCAAGCACATTCTCATTCAAAGATGCAAGTTACTATGTAGGAACAAGTTTGTATAGGTATTTCAAAGATGCCCAGAACTGAGCTAAACTTGGTATGTGTCCAACTCCTAGAAATAACTTCATGCCCCATCTCCCTTACTTCCAGCTAGTAAGGATCACATAATTCCTAACAAAGTTTTGACACAGATTGCCAATTCGGGCATTCAGAACATATAGCACGTTGCTGTAAGCAAGCACATTCTCATTCAAAGATGCAAGTTACTATGTAGGAACAAGTTTGTATAGGTATTTCAAAGATGCCCAGAACTGAGCTAAACTTGGTATGTGTCCCACTCCTAGAAATAACTTCATGCCCCATCTCCCTTACTTCCAGCTAGTAAGGATCACATAATTCCTAACAAAGTTTTGACACAGATTCCCAATTCGGGCATTCAGAACATATAGCACGTTGCTGTAAGCAAGCACATTTTCATTCAAAGTTGCAAGTTACTATGTAGGAACAAGTTTGTATAGGTCTTTCAAAGATGCCCAGAACTGAGCTAAACTTGGTATGTGTCCAACTCCTAGAAATAACTTCATGCCCCATCTCCCTTACTTCCAGCTAGTAAGGATCACATAATTCCTAACAGTTTTGACACAGATTCCCAATTCGGGCATTCAGAACATATAGCACGTTGCTGTAAGCAAGCACATTCTCATTCAAAGATGCAAGTTACTATGTAGGAACAAGTTTGTATAGGTATTTCAAAGATGCCCAGAACTGAGCTAAACTTGGTATGTGTCCAACTCCTAGAAATAACTTCATGCCCCATCTCCCTTACTTCCAGCTAGTAAGGATCACATAATTCCTAACAATGTTTTGACACAGATTGCCAATTCGGGCATTCAGAACATATAGCACGTTGCTGTAAGCAAGCACATTCTCATTCAAAGATGCAAGTTACTATGTAGGAACAAGTTTGTATAGGTATTTCAAAGATGCCCAGAACTGAGCTAAACTTGGTATGTGTCCAACTCCTAGAAATAACTTCATGCCCCATCTCCCTTACTTTCAGCTAGTAAGGATCACATAATTCCTAACAAAGTTTTGACACAGATTCCCAATTCGGGCATTCAGAACATATAGCACGTTGCTGTAAGCAAGCACATTCTCATTCAAAGTTGCAAGTTACTAGGAAGGAACAAGTTTGTATAGGTATTTCAAAGATGCCCAGAACTGAGCTAAACTTGGTATGTGTCCAACTCCTAGAAATAACTTCATGCCCCATCTCCCTTACTTCCAGCTAGTAAGGATCACACAATTCCTAACAAAGTTTTGACCAGATTCCCTATTCGGGCATTCAGAACATATAGCACGTTGCTGCAAGCAAGCACATTCTCATTCAAAGTTGCAAGTTACTATGTAGGAACAAGTTTGTATAGGTATTTCTAAGATGCCCAGAACTGAGCTAAACTTGGTATGTGTCCAACTCCTAGAAATAACTTCATGCCCCATCTCCCTTACTTCCAGCTAGTAAGGATCACATAATTCCTAACAAAGTTTTGACACAGATTCCCTATTCGGGCATTCAGAACATATAGCACGTTGCTGTAAGCAAGCACATTCTCATTCAAAGTTGCAAGTTACTATGTAGGAACAAGTTTGTATAGGTATTTCAAAGATGCCCAGAACTGAGCTAAACTTGGTATGTGTCCAACTCCTAGAAATAACTTCATGCCCCATCTCCCTTACTTCCAGCTAGTAAGGATCACATAATTCCTAACAAAGTTTTGACACAGATTCCCAATTCGGGCATTCAGAACATATAGCACGTTGCTGTAAGCAAGCAGATTCTCATTCAAAGATGCAAGTTACTATGTAGGAACAAGTTTGTATAGGTATTTCAAAGATGCCCAGAACTGAGCTAAACTTGGTATGTGTCCAACTCCTAGAAATAACTTCATGCGCCATCTCCCTTACTTCCAGCTAGTAAGGATCACATAATTCCTAACAAAGTTTTGACACAGATTCCCAATTCGGGCATTCAGAACATATAGCACATTGCTGTAAGCAATCACATTTTCATTCAAAGTTGCAAGTTACTATGTAGGAATAAGTTTGTATAGGTATTTCAAAGATGCCCAGAACTGAGCTAAACTTGGTATGTGTCCAACTCCTAGAAATAACTTCATGCCCCATCTCCCTTACTTCCAGCTAGTAAGGATCACATCATTCCTAACAGTTTTGACACAGATTCCCAATTCGGGCATTCAGAACATATAGCACGTTGCTGTAAGCAAGCACATTCTCATTCAAAGATGCAAGTTACTATGTAGGAACAAGTTTGTATAGGTATTTCAAAGATGCCCAGAACTGAGCTAAACTTGCTATGTGTCCAACTCCTAGAAATAACTTCATGCCCCATCTCCCTTACTTCCAGCTAGTAAGGATCACATCATTCCTAACAAAGTTTTGACACAGATTCCCTATTCGGGCATTCAGAACATATAGCACGTTGCTGCAAGCCAGCACATTCTCATTCAAAGTTGCAAGTTACTATGTAGGAACAAGTTTGTATAGGTATTTCAAAAATGCCCAGAACTGAGCTAAACTTGCTATGTGTCCAACTCCTAGAAATAACTTCATGCCCCATCTCCCTTACTTCCAGCTAGTAAGGATCACATAATTCCTAACAAAGTTTTGACACAGATTCCCTATTCGGGCATTCAGAACATATAGCACGTTGCTGTAAGCAAGCACATTCTCATTCAAAGTTGCAAGTTACTATGTAGGAACTAGTTTGTATAGGTATTTCAAAAATGCCCAGAACTGAGCTAAACATGGTATGTGTCCAACTCCTAGAAATAACTTCATGCCCCATCTCCCTTACTTCCAGCTAGTAAGGATCACATAATTCCTAACAAAGTTTTGACACAGATTCCCAATTCGGGCATTCAGAACATATAGCACGTTGCTGTAAGCAAGCACATTCTCATTCAAAGATGGAAGTTACTATGTAGGAACAAGTTTGTATAGGTATTTCAAAGATGCCCAGAACTGAGCTAAACTTGCTATGTGTCCAACTCCTAGAAATAACTTCATGCCCCATCTCCCTTACTTCCAGCTAGTAAGGATCACATAATTCCTAACAAAGTTTTGACACAGATTCCCAATTCGGGCATTCAGAACATATAGCACGTTGCTGTAAGCAATCACATTTTCATTCAAAGTTGCAAGTTACTATGTAGGAACAAGTTTGTATAGGTATTTCAAAGATGCCCAGAACTGAGCTAAACTTGCTATGTGTCGAACTCCTAGACATAACTTCATTCCCCATCTCCCTTACTTCCAGCTAGTAAGGATCACATAATTCCTAACAGTTTTGACACAGATTCCCAATTCGGGCATTCAGAACATATAGCACGTTGCTGTAAGCAAGCACATTCTCATTCAAAGATGCAAGTTACTAGGTAGGAACAAGTTTGTATAGGTATTTCAAAGATGCCCAGAACTGAGCTAAACTTGCTATGTGTCCAACTCCTAGAAATAACTTCATGCCCCATCTCCCTTACTTCCAGCTAGTAAGGATCACATAATTCCTAACAAAGTTTTGACACAGATTCCCAATTCGGGCATTCAGAACATATAGCACGTTGCTGTAAGCAAGCACATTCTCATTCAAAGATGCAAGTTACTATGTAGGAACAAGTTTGTATAGGTATTTCAAAGATGCCCAGAACTGAGCTAAACTTGGTATGTGTCCAACTCCTAGAAATATCTTCATACCCCATCTCCCTTACTTCCAGCTAGTAAGGATCTCATAATTCCTAACAAAGTTTTGACACAGATTCCCAATTCGGGCATTCAGAACATATAGCACGTTGCTGTAAGCAAGCAGATTCTCATTCAAAGATGCAAGTTACTATGTAGGAACAAGTTTGTATAGGTATTTCAAAGATGCCCAGAACTGAGCTAAACTTGGTATGTGTCCAACTCCTAGAAATAACTTCATGCCCCATCTCCCTTACTTCCAGCTAGTAAGGATCACATAATTCCTAACAAAGTTTTGACACAGATTCCCAATTCGGGCATTCAGAACATATAGCACGTTGCTGTAAGCAAGCACATTCTCATTCAAAGATGCAAGTTACTATGTAGGAACAAGTTTGTATAGGTATTTCAAAGATGCCCAGAGCTGAGCTAAACTTGGTATGTGTCCAACTCCTAGAAATAACTTCATGCCCCATCTCCCTTACTTCCAGCTAGTAAGGATCACATAATTCCTAACAAAGTTTTGACACAGATTCCCAATTCGGGCATTCAGAACATATAGCACGTTGCTGTAAGCAAGCACATTTTCATTCAAAGTTGCAAGTTACTAGGAAGGAACAATTTTGTATAGGTATTTCAAAGATGCCCAGAACTGAGCTAAACTTGGTATGTGTCCAACTCCTAGAAATAACTTCATGCCCCATCTCCCTTACTTCCAGCTAGTAAGGATCACATAATTCCTAACAAAGTTTTGACCCAGATTCTCAATTCGGGCATTCAGAACATATAGCACGTTGCTGTAAGCAAGCAGATTCTCATTCAAAGATGCAAGTTACTATGTAGGAACAAGTTTGTATAGGTATTTCAAAGATGCCCAGAACTGAGCTAAACTTGGTATGTGTCCAACTCCTAGAAATAACTTCATGCCCCATCTCCCTTACTTCCAGCTAGTAAGGATCACATAATTCCTAACAAAGTTTTGACACAGATTCCCAATTCGGGCATTCAGAACATATAGCACGTTGCTGTAAGCAATCACATTTTCATTCAAAGTTGCAAGTTACTATGTAGGAACAAGTTTGTATAGGTATTTCAAAGATGCCCAGAACTGAGCTAAACTTGGTATGTGTCCAACTCCTAGAAATAACATCATGCCCCATCTCCCTTACTTCCAGCTAGTAAGGATCACATCATTCCTAACAGTTTTGACACAGATTCCCAATTCGGGCATTCAGAACATATAGCACGTTGCTGTAAGCAAGCACATTCTCATTCAAAGGTGCAAGTTACTATGTAGGAACAAGTTTGTATAGGTATTTCAAAGATGCCCAGAACTGAGCTAAACTTGCTATGTGTCCAACTCCTAGAAATAACTTCATGCCCCATCTCCCTTACTTCCAGCTAGTAAGGATCACATAATTCCTAACAAAGTTTTGACACAGATTCCCTATTCGGGCATTCAGAACATATAGCACGTTGCTGCAAGCCAGCACATTCTCATTCAAAGTTGCAAGTTACTATGTAGGAACAAGTTTGTATAGGTATTTCAAAAATGCCCAGAACTGAGCTAAACATGGTATGTGTCCAACTCCTAGAAATAACTTCATGCCCCATCTCCCTTACTTCCAGCTAGTAAGGATCACATAATTCCTAACAAAGTTTTGACACAGATTGCCAATTCGGGCATTCAGAACATATAGCACGTTGCTGTAAGCAAGCACATTCTCATTCAAAGATGGAAGTTACTATGTAGGAACTAGTTTGTATAGGTATTTCAAAGATGCCCAGAACTGAGCTAAACTTGCTATGTGTCCAACTCCTAGAAATAACTTCATGCCCCATCTCCCTTACTTCCAGCTAGTAAGGATCACATAATTCCTATAAATTTTTGACACAGATTCCCAATTCGGGCATTCAGAACATATAGCACGTTGCTGTAAGCAAGCACATTCTCATTCAAAGATGCAAGTTACTATGTAGGAACAAGTTTGTATAGGTATTTCAAAGATGCCCAGAACTGAGCTAAACTTGGTATGTGTCCAACTCCTAGAAATAACTTCATGCCCCATCTCCCTTACTTCCAGCTAGTAAGGATCACATAATTCCTAACAAAGTTTTGACACAGATTGCCAATTCGGGCATTAAGAACATATAGCACGTTGCTGTAAGCAAGCAGATTCTCATTCAAAGATGCAAGTTACTATGTAGGAACAAGTTTGTATAGGTATTTGAAAGATGCCCAGAACTGAGCTAAACTTGGTATGTGTCCAACTCCTAGAAATAACTTCATGCCCCATCTCCCTTACTTCCAGCTAGTAAGGATCACATAATTCCTAACAAAGTTTTGACACAGATTGCCAATTCGGGCAATCAGAACATATAGCACGTTGCTGTAAGCAAGCAGATTCTCATTCAAAGATGCAAGTTACTATGTAGGAACAAGTTTGTATAGGTATTTCAAAGATGCCCAGAACTGAGCTAAACTTGGTATGTGTCCAACTCCTAGAAATAACTTCATGCCCCATCTCCCTTACTTCCAGCTAGTAAGGATCACATAATTCCTAACAAAGTTTTGACACAGATTGCCAATTCGGGCATTCAGAACATATAGCACGTTGCTGTAAGCAAGCACATTCTCATTCAAAGATGCAAGATACTATGTAGGAACAAGTTTGTATAGGTATTTCAAAGATGCCCAGAACTGAGCTAAACTTGGTATGTGTCCAACTCCTAGAAATAACTTCATGCCCCATCTCCCTTACTTCCAGCTAGTAAGGATCACATAATTCCTAACAAAGTTTTGACACAGATTCCCAATTCGGGCATTCAGAACATATAGCACGTTGCTGTAAGCAAGCACATTCTCATTCAAAGATGCAAGTTACTATGTAGGAACAAGTTTGTATAGGTATTTCAAAGATGCCCAGAACTGAGCTAAACTTGGTATGTGTCCAACTCCTAGAAATAACTTCATGCCCCATCTCCCTTACTTCCAGCTAGTAAGGATCACATAATTCCTAACAAAGTTTTGACACAGATTCCCAATTCGGGCATTCAGAACATATAGCACGTTGCTGTAAGCAAGCACATTCTCATTCAAAGTTTCAAGTTACTATGTAGGAACAAGTTTGTATAGGTATTTCAAAGATGCCCAGAACTGAGCTAAACTTGGTATGTGTCCAACTCCTAGAAATAACTTCATGCCCCATCTCCCTTACTTCCAGCTAGTAAGGATCACATAATTCCTAACAAAGTTTTGACACAGATTCCCAATTCGGGCATTCAGAACATATAGCACGTTGCTGTAAGCAAGCACATTTTCATTCAAAGTTGCAAGTTACTATGTAGGAACAAGTTTGTATAGGTATTTCAAAGATGCCCAGAACTGAGCTAAACTTGGTATGTGTCCAACTCCTAGAAATAACTTCATGCCCCATCTCCCTTACTTCCAGCTAGTAAGGATCACATAATTCCTAACAGTTTTGACACAGATTCCCAATTCGGGCATTCAGAACATATAGCACGTTGCTGTAAGCAAGCACATTCTCATTCAAAGATGCAAGTTACTATGTAGGAACAAGTTTGTATAGGTATTTCAAAGATGCCCAGAACTGAGCTAAACTTGGTATGTGTCCAACTCCTAGAAATAACTTCATGCCCCATCTCCCTTACTTCCAGCTAGTAAGGATCACATAATTCCTAACAAAGTTTTGACACAGATTGCCAATTCGGGCATTCAGAACATATAGCACGTTGCTGTAAGCAAGCACATTCTCATTCAAAGATGCAAGTTACTATGTAGGAACAAGTTTGTATAGGTATTTCAAAGATGCCCAGAACTGAGCTAAACTTGGTATGTGTCCAACTCCTAGAAATAACTTCATGCCCCATCTCCCTTACTTCCAGCTAGTAAGGATCACATAATTCCTAACAAAGTTTTGACACAGATTCCCTATTCGGGCATTCAGAACATATAGCACGTTGCTGCAAGCAAGCACATTCTAATTCAAAGTTGCAAGTTACTATGTAGGAACAAGTTTGTATAGGTATTTCAAAGATGCCCAGAACTGAGCTAAACTTGGTATGTGTCCAACTCCTAGAAATAACTTCATGCCCCATCTCCGTTACTTCCAGCTAGTAAGGATCACATAATTCCTAACAAAGTTTTGACACAGATTCCCAATTCGGGCATTCAGAACATATAGCACGTTGCTGTAAGCAAGCACATTCTCATTCAAAGTTGCAAGTTACTAGGTAGGAACAAGTTTGTATAGGTATTTCAAAGATGCCCAGAACTGAGCTAAACTTGGTATGTGTCCAACTCCTAGAAATAACTTCATGCCCCATCTCCCTTACTTCCAGCTAGTAAGGATCACATAATTCCTAACAAAGTTTTGACACAGATTCCCAATTCGGGCATTCAGAACATATAGCACGTTGCTGTAAGCAAGCAGATTCTCATTCAAAGTTGCAAGTTACTATGTAGGAACAAGTTTGTATAGGTATTTCAAAGATGCCCAGAACTTAACTAAACTTGGTATGTGTCCAACTCCTAGAAATAACTTCATGCCCCATCTCCCTTACTTCCAGCTAGTAAGGATCACATAATTCCTAACAAAGTTTTGACACAGATTGCCAATTCGGGCATTCAGAACATATAGCACGTTGCTGTAAGCAAGCACATTCTCATTCAAAGATGCAAGTTACTAGGTAGGAACAAGTTTGTATAGGTATTTCAAAGATGCCCAGAACTGAGCTAAACTTGGTATGTGTCCAACTCCTAGAAATAACTTCATGCCCCATCTCCCTTACTTCCAGCTAGTAAGGATCACATAATTCCTAACAAAGTTTTGACACAGATTCCCAATTCGGGCATTCAGAATATATAGCACGTTGCTGTAAGCAAGCACATTTTCATTCAAAGTTGCAAGTTACTAGGTAGGAACAAGTTTGTATAGGTATTTCAAAGATGCCCAGAACTGAGCTAAACTTGGTATGTGTCCAACTCCTAGAAATAACTTCATGCCCCATCTCCCTTACTTCCAGCTAGTAAGGATCACATAATTCCTAACAAAGTTTTGACACAGATTCCAAATTCGGGCATTCAGAACATATAGCACGTTGCTGCAAGCAAGCACATTCTCATTCAAAGTTGCAAGTTACTATGTAGGAACAAGTTTGTATAGGTATTTCAAAGATGCCCAGAACTGAGCTAAACTTGGTATGTGTCCAACTCCTAGAAATAACTTCATGCCCCATCTCGCTTACTTCCAGCTAGTAAGGATCACATAATTCCTAACAAAGATTTGACACAGATTCCCAATTCGGGCATTCAGAACATATAGCACGTTGCTGTAAGCAAGCAGATTCTCATTCAAAGTTGCAAGTTACTATGTAGGAACAAGTTTGTATAGGTATTTCAAAGATGCCCAGAACTGAGCTAAACTTGGTATGTGTCCAACTCCTAGAAATAACTTCATCCCCCATCTCCCTTACTTCCAGCTAGTAAGGATCACATAATTCCTAACAAAGTTTTGACACAGATTCCCAATTCGGGCATTCAGAACATATAGCACGTTGCTGTAAGCAAGCAGATTCTCATTCAAAGTTTCAAGTTACTATGTAGGAACAAGTTTGTATAGGTATTTCAAAGATGCCCAGAACTTAGCTAAACTTGGTATGTGTCCAACTCCTAGAAATAACTTCATGCCCCATCTCCCTTACTTCCAGCTAGTAAGGATCACATAATTCCTAACAAAGTTTTGACACAGATTCCCAATTCGGGCATTCAGAACATATAGCACGTTGCTGTAAGCAATCACATTTTCATTCAAAGTTGCAAGTTACTATGTAGGAACAAGTTTGTATAGGTATTTCAAAGATGCCCAGAACTGAGCTAAACTTGGTATGTGTCCAACTCCTAGAAATAACTTCATGCCCCATCTCCCTTACTTCCAGCTAGTAAGGATCACATAATTCCTAACAAAGTTTTGACACAGATTCCCAATTCGGGCATTCAGAACATATAGCACGTTGCTGTAAGCAAGCAGATTCTCATTCAAAGATGCAAGTTACTATGTAGGAACAAGTTTGTATAGGTATTTCAAAGATGCCCAGAACTGAGCTAAACTTGGTATGTGTCCAACTCCTAGAAATAACTTCATGCCCCATCTCCCTTACTTCCAGCTAGTAAGGATCACATAATTCCTAACAAAGTTTTGACACAGATTGCCAATTCGGGCATTCAGAACATATAGCACGTTGCTGTAAGCAATCACATTTTCATTCAAAGTTGCAAGTTACTATGTAGGAACAAGTTTGTATAGGTATTTCAAAGATGCCCAGAACTGAGCTAAACTTGGTATGTGTCCAACTCCTAGAAATAACATCATGCCCCATCTCCCTTACTTCCAGCTAGTAAGGATCACATCATTCCTAACAGTTTTGACACAGATTCCCAATTCGGGCATTCAGAACATATAGCACGTTGCTGTAAGCAAGCACATTCTCATTCAAAGATGCAAGTTACTATGTAGGAACAAGTTTGTATAGGTATTTCAAAGATGCCCAGAACTGAGCTAAACTTGCTATGTGTCCAACTCCTAGAAATAACTTCATGCCCCATCTCCCTTACTTCCAGCTAGTAAGGATCACATAATTCCTAACAAAGTTTTGACACAGATTCCCAATTCGGGCATTCAGAACATATAGCACGTTGCTGTAAGCAAGCAGATTCTCATTCAAAGTTGCAAGTTACTATGTAGGAACAAGTTTGTATAGGTATTTCAAAGATGCCCAGAACTTAACTAAACTTGGTATGTGTCCAACTCCTAGAAATAACTTCATGCCCCATCTCCCTTACTTCCAGCTAGTAAGGATCACATAATTCCTAACAAAGTTTTGACACAGATTGCCAATTCGGGCATTCAGAACATATAGCACGTTGCTGTAAGCAAGCACATTCTCATTCAAAGATGCAAGTTACTAGGTAGGAACAAGTTTGTATAGGTATTTCAAAGATGCCCAGAACTGAGCTAAACTTGGTATGTGTCCAACTCCTAGAAATAACTTCATGCCCCATCTCCCTTACTTCCAGCTAGTAAGGATCACATAATTCCTAACAAAGTTTTGACACAGATTCCCAATTCGGGCATTCAGAATATATAGCACGTTGCTGTAAGCAAGCACATTTTCATTCAAAGTTGCAAGTTACTAGGTAGGAACAAGTTTGTATAGGTATTTCAAAGATGCCCAGAACTGAGCTAAACTTGGTATGTGTCCAACTCCTAGAAATAACTTCATGCCCCATCTCCCTTACTTCCAGCTAGTAAGGATCACATAATTCCTAACAAAGTTTTGACACAGATTCCATATTCGGGCATTCAGAACATATAGCACGTTGCTGCAAGCAAGCACATTCTCATTCAAAGTTGCAAGTTACTATGTAGGAACAAGTTTGTATAGGTATTTCAAAGATGCCCAGAACTGAGCTAAACTTGGTATGTGTCCAACTCCTAGAAATAACTTCATGCCCCATCTCGCTTACTTCCAGCTAGTAAGGATCACATAATTCCTAACAAAGATTTGACACAGATTCCCAATTCGGGCATTCAGAACATATAGCACGTTGCTGTAAGCAAGCAGATTCTCATTCAAAGTTGCAAGTTACTATGTAGGAACAAGTTTGTATAGGTATTTCAAAGATGCCCAGAACTGAGCTAAACTTGGTATGTGTCCAACTCCTAGAAATAACTTCATGCCCCATCTCCCTTACTTCCAGCTAGTAAGGATCACATAATTCCTAACAAAGTTTTGACACAGATTCCCAATTCGGGCATTCAGAACATATAGCACGTTGCTGTAAGCAAGCAGATTCTCATTCAAAGTTTCAAGTTACTATGTAGGAACAAGTTTGTATAGGTATTTCAAAGATGCCCAGAACTTAGCTAAACTTGGTATGTGTCCAACTCCTAGAAATAACTTCATGCCCCATCTCCCTTACTTCCAGCTAGTAAGGATCACATAATTCCTAACAAAGTTTTGACACAGATTCCCAATTCGGGCATTCAGAACATATAGCACGTTGCTGTAAGCAATCACATTTTCATTCAAAGTTGCAAGTTACTATGTAGGAACAAGTTTGTATAGGTATTTCAAAGATGCCCAGAACTGAGCTAAACTTGGTATGTGTCCAACTCCTAGAAATAACTTCATGCCCCATCTCCCTTACTTCCAGCTAGTAAGGATCACATAATTCCTAACAAAGTTTTGACACAGATTCCCAATTCGGGCATTCAGAACATATAGCACGTTGCTGTAAGCAAGCAGATTCTCATTCAAAGATGCAAGTTACTATGTAGGAACAAGTTTGTATAGGTATTTCAAAGATGCCCAGAACTGAGCTAAACTTGGTATGTGTCCAACTCCTAGAAATAACTTCATGCCCCATCTCCCTTACTTCCAGCTAGTAAGGATCACATAATTCCTAACAAAGTTTTGACACAGATTGCCAATTCGGGCATTCAGAACATATAGCACGTTGCTGTAAGCAATCACATTTTCATTCAAAGTTGCAAGTTACTATGTAGGAACAAGTTTGTATAGGTATTTCAAAGATGCCCAGAACTGAGCTAAACTTGGTATGTGTCCAACTCCTAGAAATAACATCATGCCCCATCTCCCTTACTTCCAGCTAGTAAGGATCACATCATTCCTAACAGTTTTGACACAGATTCCCAATTCGGGCATTCAGAACATATAGCACGTTGCTGTAAGCAAGCACATTCTCATTCAAAGATGCAAGTTACTATGTAGGAACAAGTTTGTATAGGTATTTCAAAGATGCCCAGAACTGAGCTAAACTTGCTATGTGTCCAACTCCTAGAAATAACTTTATGCCCCATCTCCCTTACTTCCAGCTAGTAAGGATCACATAATTCCTAACAAAGTTTTGACACAGATTCCCTATTCGGGCATTCAGAACATATAGCACGTTGCTGCAAGCCAGCACATTCTCATTCAAATTTGCAAGTTACTATGTAGGAACAAGTTTGTATAGGTATTTGAAAAATGCCCAGAACTGAGCTAAACATGGTATGTGTCCAACTCCTAGAAATAACTTCATGCCCCATCTCCCTTACTTCCAGCTAGTAAGGATCACATAATTCCTAACAAAGTTTTGACACAGATTGCCAATTCGGGCATTCAGAACATATAGCACGTTGCTGTAAGCAAGCACATTCTCATTCAAAGATGCAAGTTACTATGTAGGAACAAGTTTGTATAGGTATTTCAAAGATGCCCAGAACTGAGCTAAACTTGCTATGTGTCCAACTCCTAGAAATAACTTCATGCCCCATCTCCCTTACTTCCAGCTAGTAAGGATCACATAATTCCTAACAAATTTTTGACACAGATTCCCAATTCGGGCATTCAGAACATATAGCACGTTGCTGTAAGCAAGCACATTCTCATTCAAAGATGCAAGTTACTATGTAGGAACAAGTTTGTATAGGTATTTCAAAGATGCCCAGAACTGAGCTAAACTTGCTATGTGTCCAACTCCTAGACATAACTTCATTCCCCATCTCCCTTACTTCCAGCTAGTAAGGATCACATAATTCCTAACAAAGTTTTGACACAGATTCCCAATTCGGGCATTCAGAACATATAGCACGTTGCTGTAAGCAATCACATTTTCATTCAAAGTTGCAAGTTACTATGTAGGAACAAGTTTGTATAGGTATTTCAAAGATGCCCAGAACTGAGCTAAACTTGGTATGTGTCCAACTCCTAGAAATAACATCATGCCCCATCTCCCTTACTTCCAGCTAGTAAGGATCACATAATTCCTAACAGTTTTGACACAGATTCCCAATTCGGGCATTCAGAACATATAGCACGTTGCTGTAAGCAAGCACATTCTCATTCAAAGATGCAAGTTACTATGTAGGAACAAGTTTGTATAGGTATTTCAAAGATGCCCAGAACTGAGCTAAACTTGGTATGTGTCCAACTCCTAGAAATAACTTCATGCCCCATCTCCCTTACTTCCAGCTAGTAAGGATCACATAATTCCTAACAAAGTTTTGACACAGATTGCCAATTCGGGCATTCAGAACATATAGCACGTTGCTGTAAGCAAGCACATTCTCATTCAAAGATGCAAGTTACTATGTAGGAACAAGTTTGTATAGGTATTTCAAAGATGCCCAGAACTGAGCTAAACTTGGTATGTGTCCCACTCCTAGAAATAACTTCATGCCCCATCTCCCTTACTTCCAGCTAGTAAGGATCACATAATTCCTAACAAAGTTTTGACACAGATTCCCAATTCGGGCATTCAGAACATATAGCACGTTGCTGTAAGCAAGCACATTTTCATTCAAAGTTGCAAGTTACTATGTAGGAACAAGTTTGTATAGGTCTTTCAAAGATGCCCAGAACTGAGCTAAACTTGGTATGTGTCCAACTCCTAGAAATAACTTCATGCCCCATCTCCCTTACTTCCAGCTAGTAAGGATCACATAATTCCTAACAGTTTTGACACAGATTCCCAATTCGGGCATTCAGAACATATAGCACGTTGCTGTAAGCAAGCACATTCTCATTCAAAGATGCAAGTTACTATGTAGGAACAAGTTTGTATAGGTATTTCAAAGATGCCCAGAACTGAGCTAAACTTGGTATGTGTCCAACTCCTAGAAATAACTTCATGCCCCATCTCCCTTACTTCCAGCTAGTAAGGATCACATAATTCCTAACAATGTTTTGACACAGATTGCCAATTCGGGCATTCAGAACATATAGCACGTTGCTGTAAGCAAGCACATTCTCATTCAAAGATGCAAGTTACTATGTAGGAACAAGTTTGTATAGGTATTTCAAAGATGCCCAGAACTGAGCTAAACTTGGTATGTGTCCAACTCCTAGAAATAACTTCATGCCCCATCTCCCTTACTTTCAGCTAGTAAGGATCACATAATTCCTAACAAAGTTTTGACACAGATTCCCAATTCGGGCATTCAGAACGTATAGCACGTTGCTGTAAGCAAGCACATTTTCATTCAAAGTTGCAAGTTACTAGGAAGGAACAAGTTTGTATAGGTATTTCAAAGATGCCCAGAACTGAGCTAAACTTGGTATGTGTCCAACTCCTAGAAATAACTTCATGCCCCATCTCCCTTACTTCCAGCTAGTAAGGATCACACAATTCCTAACAAAGTTTTGACCAGATTCCCTATTCGGGCATTCAGAACATATAGCACGTTGCTGCAAGCAAGCACATTCTCATTCAAAGTTGCAAGTTACTATGTAGGAACAAGTTTGTATAGGTATTTCTAAGATGCCCAGAACTGAGCTAAACTTGGTATGTGTCCAACTCCTAGAAATAACTTCATGCCCCATCTCCCTTACTTCCAGCTAGTAAGGATCACATAATTCCTAACAAAGTTTTGACACAGATTCCCTATTCGGGCATTCAGAACATATAGCACGTTGCTGTAAGCAAGCACATTCTCATTCAAAGTTGCAAGTTACTATGTAGGAACAAGTTTGTATAGGTATTTCAAAGATGCCCAGAACTGAGCTAAACTTGGTATGTGTCCAACTCCTAGAAATAACTTCATGCCCCATCTCCCTTACTTCCAGCTAGTAAGGATCACATAATTCCTAACAAAGTTTTGACACAGATTGCCAATTCGGGCATTCAGAACATATAGCACGTTGCTGTAAGCAAGCACATTCTCATTCAAAGATGCAAGTTACTATGTAGGAACAAGTTTGTATAGGTATTTCAAAGATGCCCAGAACTGAGCTAAACTTGGTATGTGTCCAACTCCTAGAAATAACTTCATGCCCCATCTCCCTTACTTCCAGGTAGTAAGGATCACATAATTCCTAACAAAGTTTTGACACAGATTCCCAATTCGGGCATTCAGAACATATAGCACGTTGCTGTAAGCAAGCACATTTTCATTCAAAGTTGCAAGTTACTATGTAGGAACAAGTTTGTATAGGTATTTCAAAGATGCCCAGAAGTGAGCTAAACTTGGTATGTGTCCAACTCCTAGAAATAACTTCATGCCCCATCTCCCTTACTTCCAGCTAGTAAGGATCACATAATTCCTAACAAAGTTTTGACACAGATTCCCAATTCGGGCATTCAGAACATATAGCACGTTGCTGTAAGCAAGCAGATTCTCATTCAAAGATGCAAGTTACTATGTAGGAACAAGTTTGTATAGGTATTTCAAAGATGCCCAGAACTGAGCTAAACTTGGTATGTGTCCAACTCCTAGAAATAACTTCATGCGCCATCTCCCTTACTTCCAGCTAGTAAGGATCACATAATTCCTAACAAAGTTTTGACACAGATTCCCAATTCGGGCATTCAGAACATATAGCACATTGCTGTAAGCAATCACATTTTCATTCAAAGTTGCAAGTTACTATGTAGGAATAAGTTTGTATAGGTATTTCAAAGATGCCCAGAACTGAGCTAAACTTGGTATGTGTCCAACTCCTAGAAATAACTTCATGCCCCATCTCCCTTACTTCCAGCTAGTAAGGATCACATCATTCCTAACAGTTTTGACACAGATTCCCAATTCGGGCATTCAGAACATATAGCACGTTGCTGTAAGCAAGCACATTCTCATTCAAAGATGCAAGTTACTATGTAGGAACAAGTTTGTATAGGTATTTCAAAGATGCCCAGAACTGAGCTAAACTTGCTATGTGTCCAACTCCTAGAAATAACTTCATGCCCCATCTCCCTTACTTCCAGCTAGTAAGGATCACATCATTCCTAACAAAGTTTTGACACAGATTCCCTATTCGGGCATTCAGAACATATAGCACGTTGCTGCAAGCCAGCACATTCTCATTCAAAGTTGCAAGTTACTATGTAGGAACAAGTTTGTATAGGTATTTCAAAAATGCCCAGAACTGAGCTAAACTTGCTATGTGTCCAACTCCTAGAAATAACTTCATGCCCCATCTCCCTTACTTCCAGCTAGTAAGGATCACATAATTCCTAACAAAGTTTTGACACAGATTCCCTATTCGGGCATTCAGAACATATAGCACGTTGCTGTAAGCAAGCACATTCTCATTCAAAGTTGCAAGTTACTATGTAGGAACTAGTTTGTATAGGTATTTCAAAAATGCCCAGAACTGAGCTAAACATGGTATGTGTCCAACTCCTAGAAATAACTTCATGCCCCATCTCCCTTACTTCCAGCTAGTAAGGATCACATAATTCCTAACAAAGTTTTGACACAGATTCCCAATTCGGGCATTCAGAACATATAGCACGTTGCTGTAAGCAAGCACATTCTCATTCAAAGATGGAAGTTACTATGTAGGAACAAGTTTGTATAGGTATTTCAAAGATGCCCAGAACTGAGCTAAACTTGCTATGTGTCCAACTCCTAGAAATAACTTCATGCCCCATCTCCCTTACTTCCAGCTAGTAAGGATCACATAATTCCTAACAAAGTTTTGACACAGATTCCCAATTCGGGCATTCAGAACATATAGCACGTTGCTGTAAGCAATCACATTTTCATTCAAAGTTGCAAGTTACTATGTAGGAACAAGTTTGTATAGGTATTTCAAAGATGCCCAGAACTGAGCTAAACTTGCTATGTGTCGAACTCCTAGACATAACTTCATTCCCCATCTCCCTTACTTCCAGCTAGTAAGGATCACATAATTCCTAACAGTTTTGACACAGATTCCCAATTCGGGCATTCAGAACATATAGCACGTTGCTGTAAGCAAGCACATTCTCATTCAAAGATGCAAGTTACTAGGTAGGAACAAGTTTGTATAGGTATTTCAAAGATGCCCAGAACTGAGCTAAACTTGCTATGTGTCCAACTCCTAGAAATAACTTCATGCCCCATCTCCCTTACTTCCAGCTAGTAAGGATCACATAATTCCTAACAAAGTTTTGACACAGATTCCCAATTCGGGCATTCAGAACATATAGCACGTTGCTGTAAGCAAGCACATTCTCATTCAAAGTTTCAAGTTACTATGTAGGAACAAGTTTGTATAGGTATTTCAAAGATGTCCAGAACTGAGCTAAACTTGCTATGTGTCCAACTCCTAGAAATAACTTCATGCCCCATCTCCCTTACTTCCAGCTAGTAAGGATCACATAATTCCTAACAAAGTTTTGACACAGATTCCAATTCGGGCATTCAGAACATATAGCACGTTGCTGTAAGCAAGCACATTCTCATTCAAAGTTTCAAGTTACTATGTAGGAACAAGTTTGTATAGGTATTTCAAAGATGCCCAGAACTGAGCTAAACTTGGTATGTGTCCAACTCCTAGAAATAACTTCATGCCCCATCTCCCTTACTTCCAGCTAGTAAGGATCACATAATTCCTAACAAAGTTTTGACACAGATTCCCAATTCGGGCATTCAGAACATATAGCACGTTGCTGTAAGCAAGCACATTTTCATTCAAAGTTGCAAGTTACTATGTAGGAACAAGTTTGTATAGGTATTTCAAAGATGCCCAGAACTGAGCTAAACTTGGTATGTGTCCAACTCCTAGAAATAACTTCATGCCCCATCTCCCTTACTTCCAGCTAGTAAGGATCACATAATTCCTAACAGTTTTGACACAGATTCCCAATTCGGGCATTCAGAACATATAGCACGTTGCTGTAAGCAAGCACATTCTCATTCAAAGATGCAAGTTACTATGTAGGAACAAGTTTGTATAGGTATTTCAAAGATGCCCAGAACTGAGCTAAACTTGGTATGTGTCCAACTCCTAGAAATAACTTCATGCCCCATCTCCCTTACTTCCAGCTAGTAAGGATCACATAATTCCTAACAAAGTTTTGACACAGATTGCCAATTCGGGCATTCAGAACATATAGCACGTTGCTGCAAGCAAGCACATTCTCATTCAAAGATGCAAGTTACTATGTAGGAACAAGTTTGTATAGGTATTTCAAAGATGCCCAGAACTGAGCTAAACTTGGTATGTGTCCAACTCCTAGAAATAACTTCATGCCCCATCTCCCTTACTTCCAGCTAGTAAGGATCACATAATTCCTAACAAAGTTTTGACACAGATTCCCTATTCGAGCATTCAGAACATATAGCACGTTGCTGCAAGCAAGCACATTCTAATTCAAAGTTGCAAGTTACTATGTAGGAACAAGTTTGTATAGGTATTTCAAAGATGCCCAGAACTGAGCTAAACTTGGTATGTGTCCAACTCCTAGAAATAACTTCATGCCCCATCTCCCTTACTTCCAGCTAGTAAGGATCACATAATTCCTAACAAAGTTTTGACACAGATTCCCAATTCGGGCATTCAGAACATATAGCACGTTGCTGTAAGCAAGCACATTCTCATTCAAAGTTGCAAGTTACTAGGTAGGAACAAGTTTGTATAGGTATTTCAAAGATGCCCAGAACTGAGCTAAACTTGGTATGTGTCCAACTCCTAGAAATAACTTCATGCCCCATCTCCCTTACTTCCAGCTAGTAAGGATCACATAATTCCTAACAAAGTTTTGACACAGATTCCCAATTCGGGCATTCAGAACATATAGCACGTTGCTGTAAGCAAGCAGATTCTCATTCAAAGTTGCAAGTTACTATGTAGGAACAAGTTTGTATAGGTATTTCAAAGATGCCCAGAACTTAACTAAACTTGGTATGTGTCCAACTCCTAGAAATAACTTCATGCCCCATCTCCCTTACTTCCAGCTAGTAAGGATCACATAATTCCTAACAAAGTTTTGACACAGATTGCCAATTCGGGCATTCAGAACATATAGCACGTTGCTGTAAGCAAGCACATTCTCATTCAAAGATGCAAGTTACTATGTAGGAACAAGTTTGTATAGGTATTTCAAAGATGCCCAGAACTGAGCTAAACTTGGTATGTGTCCAACTCCTAGAAATAACTTCATGCCCCATCTCCCTTACTTCCAGCTAGTAAGGATCACATAATTCCTAACAAAGTTTTGACACAGATTCCCAATTCGGGCATTCAGAATATATAGCACGTTGCTGTAAGCAAGCACATTTTCATTCAAAGTTGCAAGTTACTAGGTAGGAACAAGTTTGTATAGGTATTTCAAAGATGCCCAGAACTGAGCTAAACTTGGTATGTGTCCAACTCCTAGAAATAACTTCATGCCCCATCTCCCTTACTTCCAGCTAGTAAGGATCACATAATTCCTAACAAAGTTTTGACACAGATTCCATATTCGGGCATTCAGAACATATAGCACGTTGCTGCAAGCAAGCACATTCTCATTCAAAGTTGCAAGTTACTATGTAGGAACAAGTTTGTATAGGTATTTCAAAGATGCCCAGAACTGAGCTAAACTTGGTATGTGTCCAACTCCTAGAAATAACTTCATGCCCCATCTCGCTTACTTCCAGCTAGTAAGGATCACATAATTCCTAACAAAGTTTTGACACAGATTCCCAATTCGGGCATTCAGAACATATAGCACGTTGCTGTAAGCAAGCAGATTCTCATTCAAAGTTGCAAGTTACTATGTAGGAACAAGTTTGTATAGGTATTTCAAAGATGCCCAGAACTGAGCTAAACTTGGTATGTGTCCAACTCCTAGAAATAACTTCATGCCCCATCTCCCTTACTTCCAGCTAGTAAGGATCACATAATTCCTAACAAAGTTTTGACACAGATTCCCAATTCGGGCATTCAGAACATATAGCACGTTGCTGTAAGCAAGCAGATTCTCATTCAAAGTTGCAAGTTACTATGTAGGAACAAGTTTGTATAGGTATTTCAAAGATGCCCAGAACTTAGCTAAACTTGGTATGTGTCCAACTCCTAGAAATAACTTCATGCCCCATCTCCCTTACTTCCAGCTAGTAAGGATCACATAATTCCTAACAAAGTTTTGACACAGATTCCCAATTCGGGCATTCAGAACATATAGCACGTTGCTGTAAGCAAGCAGATTCTCATTCAAAGATGCAAGTTACTATGTAGGAACAAGTTTGTATAGGTATTTCAAAGATGCCCAGAACTGAGCTAAACTTGGTATGTGTCCAACTCCTAGAAATAACTTCATGCCCCATCTCCCTTACTTCCAGCTAGTAAGGATCACATAATTCCTAACAAAGTTTTGACACAGATTGCCAATTCGGGCATTCAGAACATATAGCACGTTGCTGTAAGCAATCACATTTTCATTCAAAGTTGCAAGTTACTATGCAGGAACAAGTTTGTATAGGTATTTCAAAGATGCCCAGAACTGAGCTAAACTTGGTATGTGTCCAACTCCTAGAAATAACATCATGCCCCATCTCCCTTACTTCCAGCTAGTAAGGATCACATAATTCCTAACAGTTTTGACACAGATTCCCAATTCGGGCATTCAGAACATATAGCACGTTGCTGTAAGCAAGCACATTCTCATTCAAAGATGCAAGTTACTATGTAGGAACAAGTTTGTATAGGTATTTCAAAGATGCCCAGAACTGAGCTAAACTTGCTATGTGTCCAACTCCTAGAAATAACTTCATGCCCCATCTCCCTTACTTCCAGCTAGTAAGGATCACATAATTCCTAACAATGTTTTGACACAGATTCCCTATTCGGGCATTCAGAACATATAGCACGTTGCTGCAAGCCAGCACATTCTCATTCAAAGTTGCAAGTTACTATGTAGGAACAAGTTTGTATAGGTATTTCAAAAATGCCCAGAACTGAGCTAAACTTGGTATGTGTCCAACTCCTACAAATAACTTCATGCCCCATCTCCCTTACTTCCAGCTAGTAAGGATCACATAATTCCTAACAAAGATTTGACACAGATTGCCAATTCGGGCATTCAGAACATATAGCACGTTGCTGTAAGCAAGCACATTCTCATTCAAAGATGCAAGTTACTATGTAGGAACAAGTTTGTATAGGTTTTTCAAAGATGCCCAGAACAGAGCTAAACTTGCTATGTGTCCAACTCCTAGAAATAACTTCATGCCCCATCTCCCTTACTTCCAGCTAGTAAGGATCACATAATTCCTAACAAATTTTTGACACAGATTCCCAATTCGGGCATTCAGAACATATAGCACGTTGCTGTAAGCAAGCACATTCTCATTCAAAGATGCAAGTTACTATGTAGGAACAAGTTTGTATAGGTATTTCAAAGATGCCCAGAACTGAGCTAAACTTGCTATGTGTCCAACTCCTAGAAATAACTTCATTCCCCATCTCCCTTACTTCCAGCTAGTAAGGATCACATAATTCCTAACAAAGTTTTGACACAGATTCCCAATTCGGGCATTCAGAACATATAGCACGTTGCTGTAAGCAAGCACATTCTCATTCAAAGTTGCAAGTTACTATGTAGGAACAAGTTTGTATAGGTATTTCAAAGATGCCCAGAACTGAGCTAAACTTGGTATGTGTCCAACTCCTAGAAATAACTTCATGCCCCATCTCCCTTACTTCCAGCTAGTAAGGACCACATAATTCCTAACAAAGTTTTGACACAGATTCCCAATTCGGGCATTCAGAACATATAGCACGTTGCTGTAAGCAAGCACATTCTCATTCAAAGTTGCAAGTTACTAGGTAGGAACAAGTTTGTATAGGTATTTCAAAGATGCCCAGAACTGAGCTAAACTTGGTATGTGTCCAACTCCTAGAAATAACTTCATGCCCCATCTCCCTTACTTCCAGCTAGTAAGGATCACATAATTCCTAACAAAGTTTTGACACAGATTCCCTATTCGGGCATTCAGAACATATAGCACGTTGCTGCAAGCAAGCACATTCTCATTCAAAGTTGCAAGTTACTATGTAGGAACAAGTTTGTATAGGTATTTCAAAGATGCCCAGAACTGAGCTAAACTTGGTATGTGTCCAACTCCTAGAAATAACTTCATGCCCCATCTCCCTTACTTCCAGCTAGTAAGGATCACATAATTCCTAACAAAGTTTTGACACAGATTCCCAATTCGGGCATTCAGAACATATAGCACGTTGCTGTAAGCAAGCAGATTCTCATTCAAAGTTGCAAGTTACTATGTAGGAAGAAGTTTGTATAGGTATTAAAAAGATGCCCAGAACTTAACTAAACTTGGTATGTGTCCAACTCCTAGAAATAACTTCATGCCCCATCTCCCTTACTTCCAGCTAGTAAGGATCACATAATTCCTAACAAAGTTTTGACACAGATTCCCAATTCGGGCATTCAGAACATATAGCACGTTGCTGTAAGCAAGCACATTCTCATTCAAAGATGCAAGTTACTATGTAGGAACAAGTTTGTATAGGTATTTCAAAGATGCCCAGAACTGAGCTAAACTTGGCATGTGTCCAACTCCTAGAAATAACTTCATGCCCCATCTCCCTTACTTCCAGCTAGTAAGGATCACATAATTCCTAACAAAGTTTTGACACAGATTCCCAATTCGGGCATTCAGAATATATAGCACGTTGCTGTAAGCAAGCACATTTTCATTCAAAGTTGCAAGTTACTAGGTAGGAACAAGTTTGTATAGGTATTTCAAAGATGCCCAGAACTGAGCTAAACTTGGTATGTGTCCAACTCCTAGAAATAACTTCATGCCCCATCTCCCTTACGTCCAGCTAGTAAGAATCACATAATTCCTAACAAAGTTTTGAAACAGATTCCCTATTCGGGCATTCAGAACATATAGCACGTTGCTGCAAGCAAGCACATTCTCATTCAAAGTTGCAAGTTACTATGTAGGAACAAGTTTGTATAGGTATTTCAAAGATGCCCAGAACTGAGCTAAACTTGGTATGTGTCCAACTCCTAGAAATAACTTCAGGCCCCATCTCCCTTACTTCCAGCTAGTAAGGATCACATAATTCCTAACAAAGTTTTGACACAGATTCCCAATTCGGGCCTTCAGAACATATAGCACGTTGCTGTAAGCAAGCACATTCTCATTCAAAGTTGCAAGTTACTATGTAGGAACAAGTTTGTATAGGTATTTCAAAGATGCCCAGAACTGAGCTAAACTTGGTATGTGTCCAACTCCTAGAAATAACTTGATGCCCCATCTCCCTTACATCCAGCTAGTAAGGATCACATAATTCCTAACAAAGTTTTGACACAGATTCCCAATTCGGGCATTCAGAACATATAGCACGTTGCTGTAAGCAAGCAGATTCTCATTCAAAGTTGCAAGTTACTATGTAGGAACAAGTTTGTATAGGTATTTCAAAGATGCCCAGAACTGAGCTAAACTTGGTATGTGTCCAACTCCTAGAAATAACTTCATGCCCCATCTCCCTTACTTCCAGCTAGTAAGGATCACATAATTCCTAACAAAGTTTGGACACAGATTCCCAATTCGGGCATTCAGAACATATAGCACGTTGCTGTAAGCAATCACATTTTCATTCAAAGTTGCAAGTTACTATGTAGGAACAAGTTTGTATAGGTATTTCAAAGATGCCCAGAACTGAGCTAAACTTGGTATGTGTCCAACTCCTAGAAATAACTTCATGCCCCATCTCCCTTACTTTCAGCTAGTAAGGATCACATAATTCCTAACAAAGTTTTGACACAGATTCCCAATTCGGGCATTCAGAACATATAGCACGTTGCTGTAAGCAAGCAGATTCTCATTCAAAGATGCAAGTTACTATGTAGGAACAAGTTTGTATAGGTATTTCAAAGATGCCCAGAACTGAGCTAAACTTGGTATGTGTCCAACTCCTAGAAATAACTTCATGCCCCAATTCCCTTACTTCCAGCTAGTAAGGATCACATAATTCCTAACAAAGTTTTGACACAGATTCCCAATTCGGGCATTCAGAACATATAGCACGTTGCTGTAAGCAATCACATTTTCATTCAAAGTTGCAAGTTACTATGTAGGAACAAGTTTGTATAGGTATTTCAAAGATGCCCAGAACTGAGCTAAACTTGGTATGTGTCCAACTCCTAGAAAAAACATCATGCCCCATCTCCCTTACTTCCAGCTAGTAAGGATCACATAATTCCTAACAGTTTTGACACAGATTCCCAATTCGGGCATTCAGAACATATAGCACGTTGCTGTAAGCAAGCACATTCTCATTCAAAGATGCAAGTTACTATGTAGGAACAAGTTTGTATAGGTATTTCAAAGATGCCCAGAACTGAGCTAAACTTGCTATGTGTCCAACTCCTAGAAATAACTTCATGCCCCATCTCCCTTACTTCCAGCTAGTAAGGATCACATAATTCCTAACAAAGTTTTGACACAGATTCCCTATTCGGGCATTCAGAACATATAGCACGTTCCTGTAAGCAAGCACATTCTCATTCAAAGTTGCAAGTTACTATGTAGGAACAATTTTGTATAGGTATTTCAAAAATGCCCAGAACTGAGCTAAACTTGGTATGTGTCCAACTCCTAGAAATAACATCATGCCCCATCTCCCTTACTTCCAGCTAGTAAGGATCACATAATTCCTAACAAAGATTTGACACAGATTGCCAATTCGGGCATTCAGAACATATAGCACGTTGCTGTAAGCAAGCACATTCTCATTCAAAGATGCAAGTTACTATGTAGGAACAAGTTTGTATAGGTATTTCAAAGATGCCCAGAACTGAGCTAAACTTGCTGTGTGTCCAACTCCTAGAAATAACTTCATGCCCCATCTCCCTTACTTCCAGCTAGTAAGGATCACATAATTCCTAACAGTTTTGACACAGATTCCCAATTCGGGCATTCAGAACATATAGCACGTTGCTGTAAGCAAGCACATTCTCATTCAAAGATGCAAGTTACTATGTAGGAACAAGTTTGTATAGGTATTTCAAGATGCCCAGAACTGAGCTAAACTTGCTATGTGTCCAACTCCTAGAAATAACTTCATTCCCCATCTCCCTTACTTCCAGCTAGTAAGGATCACATAATTCCTAACAAAGTTTTGACACAGATTCCCAATTCGGGCATTCAGAACATATAACACGTTGCTGTAAGCAATCACATTTTCATTCAAAGTTGCAAGTTACTATGTAGGAACAAGTTTGTATAGGTATTTCAAAGATGCCCAGAACTGAGCTAAACTTGGTATGTGTCCAACTCCTAGAAATAACATCATGCCCCATCTCCCTTACTTCCAGCTAGTAAGGATCACATAATTCCTAACAGTTTTGACACAGATTCCCAATTCGGGCATTCAGAACATATAGCACGTTGCTGTAAGCAAGCACATTCTCATTCAAAGATGCAAGTTACTATGTAGGAACAAGTTTGTATAGGTATTTCAAAGATGCCCAGAACTGAGCTAAACTTGGTATGTGTCCAACTCCTAGAAATAACTTCATGCCCCATCTCCCCTTACTTCCAGCTAGTAAGGATCACATAATTCCTAACAAAGTTTTGACACAGATTGCCAATTCGGGCATTCAGAACATATAGCACGTTGCTGTAAGCAAGCACATTCTCATTCAAAGATGCAAGTTACTAAGTAGGAACAAGTTTGTATAGGTATTTCAAAGATGCCCAGAACTGAGCTAAACTTGCTATGTGTCCAACTCCTAGAAATAACTTCATGCCCCATCTCCCTTACTTCCAGCTAGTAAGGATCACATAATTCCTAACAAAGTTTTGACACAGATTGCCAATTCGGGCATTCAGAACATATAGCACTGTGCTGTAAGCAAGCACATTCTCATTCAAAGATGCAAGTTACTATGTAGGAACAAGTTTGTATAGGTATTTCAAAGATGCCCAGAACTGAGCTAAACTTGCTATGTGTCCAACTCCTAGAAATAACTTCATGCCCCATCTCCCTTACTTCCAGCTAGTAAGGATCACATAATTCCTAACAAAGTTTTGACACAGATTCCCAATTCGGGCATTCAGAACATATAGCACGTTGCTGTAAGCAAGCACATTCTCATTCAAAGTTGCAAGTTACTATGTAGGAACAAGTTTGTATAGGTATTTCAAAGATGCCCAGAACTGAGCTAAACTTGGTATGTGTCCAACTCCTAGAAATAACTTCATGCCCCATCTCCCTTACTTCCAGCTAGTAAGGATCACATAATTCCTAACAAAGTTTTGACACAGATTCCCAATTCGGGCATTCAGAACATATAGCACGTTGCTGTAAGCAAGCACATTCTCATTCAAAGTTGCAAGTTACTATGTAGGAACAAGTTTGTATAGGTATTTCAAAGATGCCCAGAACTGAGCTAAACTTGGTATGTGTCCAACTCCTAGAAATAACTTCATGCCCCATCTCCCTTACTTCCAGCTAGTAAGGATCACATAATTCCTAACAAAGTTTTGACACAGATTCCCAATTCGGGCATTCAGAACATATAGCACGTTGCTGTAAGCAAGCAGATTCTCATTCAAAGATGCAAGTTACTAGGTAGGAACAAGTTTGTATAGGTATTTCAAAGATGCCCAGAACTGAGCTAAACTTGGTATGTGTCCAACTCCTAGAAATAACTTCATGCCCCATCTCCCTTACTTCCAGCTAGTAAGGATCACATAATTCCTAACAAAGTTTTGACACAGATTGCCAATTCGGGCATTCAGAACATGTAGCACGTTGCTGTAAGCAAGCACATTTTCATTCAAAGATGCAAGTTACTATGTAGGAACAAATTTGTATAGGTATTTCAAAGATGCCCAGAACTGAGCTAAACTTGCTATGTGTCCAACTCCTAGAAATAACTTCATGCCCCATCTCCCTTACTTCCAGCTAGTAAGGATCACATAATTCCTAACAAAGTTTTGACACAGATTCCCAATTCGGGCATTCAGAACATATAGCACGTTGCTGTAAGCAAGCACATTCTCATTCAAAGTTTCAAGTTACTATGTAGGAACAAGTTTGTATAGGTATTTCAAAGATGCCCAGAACTGAGCTAAACTTGGTATGTGTCCAACTCCTAGAAATAACTTCATGCCCCATCTCCCTTACTTCCAGCTAGTAAGGATCACATAATTCCTAACAAAGTTTTGACACAGATTCCCAATTCGGGCATTCAGAACATATAGCACGTTGCTGTAAGCAAGCACATTTTCATTCAAAGTTGCAAGTTACTATGTAGGAACAAGTTTGTATAGGTATTTCAAAGATGCCCAGAACTGAGCTAAATTTGGTATGTGTCCAACTCCTAGAAATAACTTCATGCCCCATCTCCCTTACTTCCAGCTAGTAAGGATCACATAATTCCTAACATTTTTGACACAGATTCCCAATTCGGGCATTCAGAACATATAGCACGTTGCTGTAAGCAAGCACATTCTCATTCAAAGATGCAAGTTACTATGTAGGAACAAGTTTGTATAGGTATTTCAAAGATGCCCAGAACTGAGCGAAACTTCGTATGTGTCCAACTCCTAGAAATAACTTCATGCCCCATGTCCCTTACTTCCAGCTTGTAAGGATCACATAATTCCTAACAAAGTTTTGACACAGATTCCCAATTCGGGCATTCAGAACATATAGCACGTTGCTGTAAGCAAGCACATTCTCATTCACAGTTGCAAGTTACTAGTTAGGAACAAGTTTGTATAGGTATTTCAAAGATGCCCAGAACTGAGCTAAACTTGGTATGTGTCCAACTCCTAGAAATAACTTCATGCCCCATCTCCCTTACTTCCAGCTAGTAAGGATCACATAATTCCTAACAAAGTTTTGACACAGATTCCCAATTCGGGCATTCAGAACATATAGCACGTTGCTGTAAGCAAGCACATTCTCATTCAAAGATGCAAGTTACTAGGTAGGAACAAGTTTGTATAGGTATTTCAAAGATGCCCAGAACTGAGCTAAACTTGGTATGTGTCCAACTCCTAGAAATAACTTCATGCCCCATCTCACTTACTTCCAGCTAGTAAGGATCACATAATTCCTAACAAAGTTTTGACACAGATTCCCAATTCGGGCATTCAGAACATATAGCACGTTGCTGTAAGCAAGCAGATTCTCATTCAAAGTTGCAAGTTACTATGTAGGAACAAGTTTGTATAGGTATTTCAAAGATGCCCAGAACTTAGCTAAACTTGGTATGTGTCCAACTCCTAGAAATAACTTCATGCCCCATCTCCCTTACTTCCAGCTAGTAAGGATCACATAATTCCTAACAAAGTTTTGACACAGATTGCCAATTCGGGCATTCAGAACATATAGCACTGTGCTGTAAGCAAGCACATTCTCATTCAAAGATGCAAGTTACTATGTAGGAACAAGTTTGTATAGGTATTTCAAAGATGCCCAGAACTGAGCTAAACTTGCTATGTGTCCAACTCCTAGAAATAACTTCATGCCCCATCTCCCTTACTTCCAGCTAGTAAGGATCACATAATTCCTAACAAAGTTTTGACACAGATTCCCAATTCGGGCATTCAGAACATATAGCACGTTGCTGTAAGCAAGCACATTCTCATTCAAAGTTGCAAGTTACTATGTAGGAACAAGTTTGTATAGGTATTTCAAAGATGCCCAGAACTGAGCTAAACTTGGTATGTGTCCAACTCCTAGAAATAACTTCATGCCCCATCTCCCTTACTTCCAGCTAGTAAGGATCACATAATTCCTAACAAAGTTTTGACACAGATTCCCAATTCGGGCATTCAGAACATATAGCACGTTGCTGTAAGCAAGCACATTCTCATTCAAAGTTGCAAGTTACTATGTAGGAACAAGTTTGTATAGGTATTTCAAAGATGCCCAGAACTGAGCTAAACTTGGTATGTGTCCAACTCCTAGAAATAACTTCATGCCCCATCTCCCTTACTTCCAGCTAGTAAGGATCACATAATTCCTAACAAAGTTTTGACACAGATTCCCAATTCGGGCATTCAGAACATATAGCACGTTGCTGTAAGCAAGCAGATTCTCATTCAAAGATGCAAGCTACTAGGTAGGAACAAGTTTGTATAGGTATTTCAAAGATGCCCAGAACTGAGCTAAACTTGGTATGTGTCCAACTCCTAGAAATAACTTCATGCCCCATCTCCCTTACTTCCAGCTAGTAAGGATCACATAATTCCTAACAAAGTTTTGACACAGATTGCCAATTCGGGCATTCAGAACATGTAGCACGTTGCTGTAAGCAAGCACATTTTCATTCAAAGATGCAAGTTACTATGTAGGAACAAATTTGTATAGGTATTTCAAAGATGCCCAGAACTGAGCTAAACTTGGTATGTCTCCAACTCCAAGAAATAACTTCATGCCCCATCTCCCTTACTTCCAGCTAGTAAGGATCACATAATTCCTAACAAAGTTTTGACACAGATTCCCAATTCGGGCATTCAGAACATATAGCACGTTGCTGTAAGCAAGCACATTCTCATTCAAAGTTGCAAGTTACTAGGTAGGAACAAGTTTGTATAGGTATTTCAAAGATGCCCAGAACTGAGCTAAACTTGGTATGTGTCCAACTCCTAGAAATAACTTCATGCCCCATCTCCCTTACTTCCAGCTAGTAAGGATCACATAATTCCTAACAAAGTTTTGACACAGATTCCCAATTCGGGCATTCAGAACATATAGCACGTTGCTGTAAGCAATCACATTTTCATTCAAAGTTGCAAGTTACTATGTAGGAACAAGTTTGTATAGGTATTTCAAAGATGCCCAGAACTGAGCTAAACTTGGTATATGTCCAAATCCTAGAAATAACATCATGCCCCATCTCCCTTACTTCCAGCTAGTAAGGATCACATAATTCCTAACAGTTTTGACACAGATTCCCAATTCGGGCATTCAGAACATATAGCACGTTGCTGTAAGCAAGCACATTCTCATTCAAAGATGCAAGTTACTATGTAGGAACAAGTTTGTATAGGTATTTCAAAGATGCCCAGAACTGAGCTAAACTTGCTATGTGTCCAACTCCTAGAAATAACTTCATGCCCCATCTCCCTTACTTCCAGCTAGTAAGGATCACATAATTCCTAACAAAGTTTTGACACAGATTCCCTATTCGGGCATTCAGAACATATAGCACGTTGCTGCAAGCCAGCACATTCTCATTCAAAGTTGCAAGTTACTATGTAGGAACAAGTTTGTATAGGTATTTCAAAAATGCCCAGAACTGAGCTAAACTTGGTATGTGTCCAACTCCTAGAAATAACTTCATGCCCCATCTCCCTTACTTCCAGCTAGTAAGGATCACATAATTCCTAACAAAGTTTTGACACAGATTGCCAATTCGGGCATTCAGAACATATAGCACGTTGCTGTAAGCAAGCACATTCTCATTCAAAGATGCAAGTTACTATGTAGGAACAAGTTTGTATAGGTATTTCAAAGATGCCCAGAACTGAGCTAAACTTGCTATGTGTCCAACTCCTAGAAATAACTTCATGCCCCATCTCCCTTACTTCCAGCTAGTAAGGATCACATAATTCCTAACAAATTTTTGACACAGATTCCCAATTCGGGCATTCAGAACATATAGCACGTTGCTGTAAGCAAGCACATTCTCATTCAAAGATGCAAGTTACTATGTAGGAACAAGTTTGTATAGGTATTTCAAAGATGCCCAGAACTGAGCTAAACTTGCTATGTGTCCAACACCTAGAAATAACTTCATTCCCCATCTCCCTTACTTCCAGCTAGTAAGGATCACATAATTCCAAACAAAGTTTTGACACAGATTCCCAATTCGGGCATTCAGAACATATAGCACGTTGCTGTAAGCAATCACATTTTCATTCAAAGTTGCAAGTTACTATGTAGGAACAAGTTTGTATAGGTATTTCAAAGATGCCCAGAACTGAGCTAAACTTGGTATGTGTCCAACTCCTAGAAATAACATCATGCCCCATCTCCCTTACTTCCAGCTAGTAAGGATCACATAATTCCTAACAGTTTTGACACAGATTCCCAATTCGGGCATTCAGAACATATAGCACGTTGCTGTAAGCAAGCACATTCTCATTCAAAGATGCAAGTTACTATGTAGGAACAAGTTTGTATAGGTATTTCAAAGATGCCCAGAACTGAGCTAAACTTGGTATGTGTCCAACTCCTAGAAATAACTTCATGCCCCATCTCCCTTACTTCCAGCTAGTAAGGATCACATAATTCCTAACAAAGTTTTGACACAGATTCCATATTCGGGCATTCAGAACATATAGCACGTTGCTGCAAGCAAGCACATTCTCATTCAAAGTTGCAAGTTACTATGTAGGAACAAGTTTGTATAGGTATTTCAAAGATGCCCAGAACTGAGCTAAACTTGGTATGTGTCCAACTCCTAGAAATAACTTCATGCCCCATCTCGCTTACTTCCAGCTAGTAAGGATCACATAATTCCTAACAAAGTTTTGACACAGATTCCCAATTCGGGCATTCAGAACATATAGCACGTTGCTGTAAGCAAGCAGATTCTCATTCAAAGTTGCAAGTTACTATGTAGGAACAAGTTTGTATAGGTATTTCAAAGATGCCCAGAACTGAGCTAAACTTGGTATGTGTCCAACTCCTAGAAATAACTTCATGCCCCATCTCCCTTACTTCCAGCTAGTAAGGATCACATAATTCCTAACAAAGTTTTGACACAGATTCCCAATTCGGGCATTCAGAACATATAGCACGTTGCTGTAAGCAAGCAGATTCTCATTCAAAGTTGCAAGTTACTATGTAGGAACAAGTTTGTATAGGTATTTCAAAGATGCCCAGAACTTAGCTAAACTTGGTATGTGTCCAACTCCTAGAAATAACTTCATGCCCCATCTCCCTTACTTCCAGCTAGTAAGGATCACATAATTCCTAACAAAGTTTTGACACAGATTCCCAATTCGGGCATTCAGAACATATAGCACGTTGCTGTAAGCAAGCAGATTCTCATTCAAAGATGCAAGTTACTATGTAGGAACAAGTTTGTATAGGTATTTCAAAGATGCCCAGAACTGAGCTAAACTTGGTATGTGTCCAACTCCTAGAAATAACTTCATGCCCCATCTCCCTTACTTCCAGCTAGTAAGGATCACATAATTCCTAACAAAGTTTTGACACAGATTGCCAATTCGGGCATTCAGAACATATAGCACGTTGCTGTAAGCAATCACATTTTCATTCAAAGTTGCAAGTTACTATGCAGGAACAAGTTTGTATAGGTATTTCAAAGATGCCCAGAACTGAGCTAAACTTGGTATGTGTCCAACTCCTAGAAATAACATCATGCCCCATCTCCCTTACTTCCAGCTAGTAAGGATCACATAATTCCTAACAGTTTTGACACAGATTCCCAATTCGGGCATTCAGAACATATAGCACGTTGCTGTAAGCAAGCACATTCTCATTCAAAGATGCAAGTTACTATGTAGGAACAAGTTTGTATAGGTATTTCAAAGATGCCCAGAACTGAGCTAAACTTGCTATGTGTCCAACTCCTAGAAATAACTTCATGCCCCATCTCCCTTACTTCCAGCTAGTAAGGATCACATAATTCCTAACAATGTTTTGACACAGATTCCCTATTCGGGCATTCAGAACATATAGCACGTTGCTGCAAGCCAGCACATTCTCATTCAAAGTTGCAAGTTACTATGTAGGAACAAGTTTGTATAGGTATTTCAAAAATGCCCAGAACTGAGCTAAACTTGGTATGTGTCCAACTCCTACAAATAACTTCATGCCCCATCTCCCTTACTTCCAGCTAGTAAGGATCACATAATTCCTAACAAAGATTTGACACAGATTGCCAATTCGGGCATTCAGAACATATAGCACGTTGCTGTAAGCAAGCACATTCTCATTCAAAGATGCAAGTTACTATGTAGGAACAAGTTTGTATAGGTTTTTCAAAGATGCCCAGAACAGAGCTAAACTTGCTATGTGTCCAACTCCTAGAAATAACTTCATGCCCCATCTCCCTTACTTCCAGCTAGTAAGGATCACATAATTCCTAACAAATTTTTGACACAGATTCCCAATTCGGGCATTCAGAACATATAGCACGTTGCTGTAAGCAAGCACATTCTCATTCAAAGATGCAAGTTACTATGTAGGAACAAGTTTGTATAGGTATTTCAAAGATGCCCAGAACTGAGCTAAACTTGCTATGTGTCCAACTCCTAGAAATAACTTCATTCCCCATCTCCCTTACTTCCAGCTAGTAAGGATCACATAATTCCTAACAAAGTTTTGACACAGATTCCCAATTCGGGCATTCAGAACATATAGCACGTTGCTGTAAGCAAGCACATTCTCATTCAAAGTTGCAAGTTACTATGTAGGAACAAGTTTGTATAGGTATTTCAAAGATGCCCAGAACTGAGCTAAACTTGGTATGTGTCCAACTCCTAGAAATAACTTCATGCCCCATCTCCCTTACTTCCAGCTAGTAAGGACCACATAATTCCTAACAAAGTTTTGACACAGATTCCCAATTCGGGCATTCAGAACATATAGCACGTTGCTGTAAGCAAGCACATTCTCATTCAAAGTTGCAAGTTACTAGGTAGGAACAAGTTTGTATAGGTATTTCAAAGATGCCCAGAACTGAGCTAAACTTGGTATGTGTCCAACTCCTAGAAATAACTTCATGCCCCATCTCCCTTACTTCCAGCTAGTAAGGATCACATAATTCCTAACAAAGTTTTGACACAGATTCCCTATTCGGGCATTCAGAACATATAGCACGTTGCTGCAAGCAAGCACATTCTCATTCAAAGTTGCAAGTTACTATGTAGGAACAAGTTTGTATAGGTATTTCAAAGATGCCCAGAACTGAGCTAAACTTGGTATGTGTCCAACTCCTAGAAATAACTTCATGCCCCATCTCCCTTACTTCCAGCTAGTAAGGATCACATAATTCCTAACAAAGTTTTGACACAGATTCCCAATTCGGGCATTCAGAACATATAGCACGTTGCTGTAAGCAAGCAGATTCTCATTCAAAGTTGCAAGTTACTATGTAGGAAGAAGTTTGTATAGGTATTAAAAAGATGCCCAGAACTTAACTAAACTTGGTATGTGTCCAACTCCTAGAAATAACTTCATGCCCCATCTCCCTTACTTCCAGCTAGTAAGGATCACATAATTCCTAACAAAGTTTTGACACAGATTCCCAATTCGGGCATTCAGAACATATAGCACGTTGCTGTAAGCAAGCACATTCTCATTCAAAGATGCAAGTTACTATGTAGGAACAAGTTTGTATAGGTATTTCAAAGATGCCCAGAACTGAGCTAAACTTGGTATGTGTCCAACTCCTAGAAATAACT
This sequence comes from Diceros bicornis minor, assembly GCF_020826845.1. Taxonomy (NCBI): domain Eukaryota; kingdom Metazoa; phylum Chordata; class Mammalia; order Perissodactyla; family Rhinocerotidae; genus Diceros; species Diceros bicornis. The sequence continues at coordinate 600,928 of NC_080763.1, read as the reverse complement.
TCATGCCCCATCTCCCTTACTTCCAGCTAGTAAGGATCACATAATTCCTAACAAAGTTTTGACACAGATTCCCAATTCGGGCATTCAGAATATATAGCACGTTGCTGTAAGCAAGCACATTTTCATTCAAAGTTGCAAGTTACTAGGTAGGAACAAGTTTGTATAGGTATTTCAAAGATGCCCAGAACTGAGCTAAACTTGGTATGTGTCCAACTCCTAGAAATAACTTCATGCCCCATCTCCCTTACGTCCAGCTAGTAAGAATCACATAATTCCTAACAAAGTTTTGAAACAGATTCCCTATTCGGGCATTCAGAACATATAGCACGTTGCTGCAAGCAAGCACATTCTCATTCAAAGTTGCAAGTTACTATGTAGGAACAAGTTTGTATAGGTATTTCAAAGATGCCCAGAACTGAGCTAAACTTGGTATGTGTCCAACTCCTAGAAATAACTTCAGGCCCCATCTCCCTTACTTCCAGCTAGTAAGGATCACATAATTCCTAACAAAGTTTTGACACAGATTCCCAATTCGGGCCTTCAGAACATATAGCACGTTGCTGTAAGCAAGCACATTCTCATTCAAAGTTGCAAGTTACTATGTAGGAACAAGTTTGTATAGGTATTTCAAAGATGCCCAGAACTGAGCTAAACTTGGTATGTGTCCAACTCCTAGAAATAACTTGATGCCCCATCTCCCTTACATCCAGCTAGTAAGGATCACATAATTCCTAACAAAGTTTTGACACAGATTCCCAATTCGGGCATTCAGAACATATAGCACGTTGCTGTAAGCAAGCAGATTCTCATTCAAAGTTGCAAGTTACTATGTAGGAACAAGTTTGTATAGGTATTTCAAAGATGCCCAGAACTGAGCTAAACTTGGTATGTGTCCAACTCCTAGAAATAACTTCATGCCCCATCTCCCTTACTTCCAGCTAGTAAGGATCACATAATTCCTAACAAAGTTTGGACACAGATTCCCAATTCGGGCATTCAGAACATATAGCACGTTGCTGTAAGCAATCACATTTTCATTCAAAGTTGCAAGTTACTATGTAGGAACAAGTTTGTATAGGTATTTCAAAGATGCCCAGAACTGAGCTAAACTTGGTATGTGTCCAACTCCTAGAAATAACTTCATGCCCCATCTCCCTTACTTTCAGCTAGTAAGGATCACATAATTCCTAACAAAGTTTTGACACAGATTCCCAATTCGGGCATTCAGAACATATAGCACGTTGCTGTAAGCAAGCAGATTCTCATTCAAAGATGCAAGTTACTATGTAGGAACAAGTTTGTATAGGTATTTCAAAGATGCCCAGAACTGAGCTAAACTTGGTATGTGTCCAACTCCTAGAAATAACTTCATGCCCCAATTCCCTTACTTCCAGCTAGTAAGGATCACATAATTCCTAACAAAGTTTTGACACAGATTCCCAATTCGGGCATTCAGAACATATAGCACGTTGCTGTAAGCAATCACATTTTCATTCAAAGTTGCAAGTTACTATGTAGGAACAAGTTTGTATAGGTATTTCAAAGATGCCCAGAACTGAGCTAAACTTGGTATGTGTCCAACTCCTAGAAAAAACATCATGCCCCATCTCCCTTACTTCCAGCTAGTAAGGATCACATAATTCCTAACAGTTTTGACACAGATTCCCAATTCGGGCATTCAGAACATATAGCACGTTGCTGTAAGCAAGCACATTCTCATTCAAAGATGCAAGTTACTATGTAGGAACAAGTTTGTATAGGTATTTCAAAGATGCCCAGAACTGAGCTAAACTTGCTATGTGTCCAACTCCTAGAAATAACTTCATGCCCCATCTCCCTTACTTCCAGCTAGTAAGGATCACATAATTCCTAACAAAGTTTTGACACAGATTCCCTATTCGGGCATTCAGAACATATAGCACGTTCCTGTAAGCAAGCACATTCTCATTCAAAGTTGCAAGTTACTATGTAGGAACAATTTTGTATAGGTATTTCAAAAATGCCCAGAACTGAGCTAAACTTGGTATGTGTCCAACTCCTAGAAATAACATCATGCCCCATCTCCCTTACTTCCAGCTAGTAAGGATCACATAATTCCTAACAAAGATTTGACACAGATTGCCAATTCGGGCATTCAGAACATATAGCACGTTGCTGTAAGCAAGCACATTCTCATTCAAAGATGCAAGTTACTATGTAGGAACAAGTTTGTATAGGTATTTCAAAGATGCCCAGAACTGAGCTAAACTTGCTGTGTGTCCAACTCCTAGAAATAACTTCATGCCCCATCTCCCTTACTTCCAGCTAGTAAGGATCACATAATTCCTAACAGTTTTGACACAGATTCCCAATTCGGGCATTCAGAACATATAGCACGTTGCTGTAAGCAAGCACATTCTCATTCAAAGATGCAAGTTACTATGTAGGAACAAGTTTGTATAGGTATTTCAAAGATGCCCAGAACTGAGCTAAACTTGCTATGTGTCCAACTCCTAGAAATAACTTCATTCCCCATCTCCCTTACTTCCAGCTAGTAAGGATCACATAATTCCTAACAAAGTTTTGACACAGATTCCCAATTCGGGCATTCAGAACATATAACACGTTGCTGTAAGCAATCACATTTTCATTCAAAGTTGCAAGTTACTATGTAGGAACAAGTTTGTATAGGTATTTCAAAGATGCCCAGAACTGAGCTAAACTTGGTATGTGTCCAACTCCTAGAAATAACATCATGCCCCATCTCCCTTACTTCCAGCTAGTAAGGATCACATAATTCCTAACAGTTTTGACACAGATTCCCAATTCGGGCATTCAGAACATATAGCACGTTGCTGTAAGCAAGCACATTCTCATTCAAAGATGCAAGTTACTATGTAGGAACAAGTTTGTATAGGTATTTCAAAGATGCCCAGAACTGAGCTAAACTTGGTATGTGTCCAACTCCTAGAAATAACTTCATGCCCCATCTCCCTTACTTCCAGCTAGTAAGGATCACATAATTCCTAACAAAGTTTTGACACAGATTGCCAATTCGGGCATTCAGAACATATAGCACGTTGCTGTAAGCAAGCACATTCTCATTCAAAGATGCAAGTTACTAAGTAGGAACAAGTTTGTATAGGTATTTCAAAGATGCCCAGAACTGAGCTAAACTTGCTATGTGTCCAACTCCTAGAAATAACTTCATGCCCCATCTCCCATACTTCCAGCTAGTAAGGATCACATAATTCCTAACAAAGTTTTGACACAGATTGCCAATTCGGGCATTCAGAACATATAGCACTGTGCTGTAAGCAAGCACATTCTCATTCAAAGATGCAAGTTACTATGTAGGAACAAGTTTGTATAGGTATTTCAAAGATGCCCAGAACTGAGCTAAACTTGCTATGTGTCCAACTCCTAGAAATAACTTCATGCCCCATCTCCCTTACTTCCAGCTAGTAAGGATCACATAATTCCTAACAAAGTTTTGACACAGATTCCCAATTCGGGCATTCAGAACATATAGCACGTTGCTGTAAGCAAGCACATTCTCATTCAAAGTTGCAAGTTACTATGTAGGAACAAGTTTGTATAGGTATTTCAAAGATGCCCAGAACTGAGCTAAACTTGGTATGTGTCCAACTCCTAGAAATAACTTCATGCCCCATCTCCCTTACTTCCAGCTAGTAAGGATCACATAATTCCTAACAAAGTTTTGACACAGATTCCCAATTCGGGCATTCAGAACATATAGCACGTTGCTGTAAGCAAGCACATTCTCATTCAAAGTTGCAAGTTACTATGTAGGAACAAGTTTGTATAGGTATTTCAAAGATGCCCAGAACTGAGCTAAACTTGGTATGTGTCCAACTCCTAGAAATAACTTCATGCCCCATCTCCCTTACTTCCAGCTAGTAAGGATCACATAATTCCTAACAAAGTTTTGACACAGATTCCCAATTCGGGCATTCAGAACATATAGCACGTTGCTGTAAGCAAGCAGATTCTCATTCAAAGATGCAAGTTACTAGGTAGGAACAAGTTTGTATAGGTATTTCAAAGATGCCCAGAACTGAGCTAAACTTGGTATGTGTCCAACTCCTAGAAATAACTTCATGCCCCATCTCCCTTACTTCCAGCTAGTAAGGATCACATAATTCCTAACAAAGTTTTGACACAGATTGCCAATTCGGGCATTCAGAACATGTAGCACGTTGCTGTAAGCAAGCACATTTTCATTCAAAGATGCAAGTTACTATGTAGGAACAAATTTGTATAGGTATTTCAAAGATGCCCAGAACTGAGCTAAACTTGCTATGTGTCCAACTCCTAGAAATAACTTCATGCCCCATCTCCCTTACTTCCAGCTAGTAAGGATCACATAATTCCTAACAAAGTTTTGACACAGATTCCCAATTCGGGCATTCAGAACATATAGCACGTTGCTGTAAGCAAGCACATTCTCATTCAAAGTTTCAAGTTACTATGTAGGAACAAGTTTGTATAGGTATTTCAAAGATGCCCAGAACTGAGCTAAACTTGGTATGTGTCCAACTCCTAGAAATAACTTCATGCCCCATCTCCCTTACTTCCAGCTAGTAAGGATCACATAATTCCTAACAAAGTTTTGACACAGATTCCCAATTCGGGCATTCAGAACATATAGCACGTTGCTGTAAGCAAGCACATTTTCATTCAAAGTTGCAAGTTACTATGTAGGAACAAGTTTGTATAGGTATTTCAAAGATGCCCAGAACTGAGCTAAATTTGGTATGTGTCCAACTCCTAGAAATAACTTCATGCCCCATCTCCCTTACTTCCAGCTAGTAAGGATCACATAATTCCTAACAGTTTTGACACAGATTCCCAATTCGGGCATTCAGAACATATAGCACGTTGCTGTAAGCAAGCACATTCTCATTCAAAGATGCAAGTTACTATGTAGGAACAAGTTTGTATAGGTATTTCAAAGATGCCCAGAACTGAGCGAAACTTCGTATGTGTCCAACTCCTAGAAATAACTTCATGCCCCATGTCCCTTACTTCCAGCTTGTAAGGATCACATAATTCCTAACAAAGTTTTGACACAGATTCCCAATTCGGGCATTCAGAACATATAGCACGTTGCTGTAAGCAAGCACATTCTCATTCACAGTTGCAAGTTACTAGTTAGGAACAAGTTTGTATAGGTATTTCAAAGATGCCCAGAACTGAGCTAAACTTGGTATGTGTCCAACTCCTAGAAATAACTTCATGCCCCATCTCCCTTACTTCCAGCTAGTAAGGATCACATAATTCCTAACAAAGTTTTGACACAGATTCCCAATTCGGGCATTCAGAACATATAGCACGTTGCTGTAAGCAAGCACATTCTCATTCAAAGATGCAAGTTACTAGGTAGGAACAAGTTTGTATAGGTATTTCAAAGATGCCCAGAACTGAGCTAAACTTGGTATGTGTCCAACTCCTAGAAATAACTTCATGCCCCATCTCACTTACTTCCAGCTAGTAAGGATCACATAATTCCTAACAAAGTTTTGACACAGATTCCCAATTCGGGCATTCAGAACATATAGCACGTTGCTGTAAGCAAGCAGATTCTCATTCAAAGTTGCAAGTTACTATGTAGGAACAAGTTTGTATAGGTATTTCAAAGATGCCCAGAACTTAGCTAAACTTGGTATGTGTCCAACTCCTAGAAATAACTTCATGCCCCATCTCCCTTACTTCCAGCTAGTAAGGATCACATAATTCCTAACAAAGTTTTGACACAGATTGCCAATTCGGGCATTCAGAACATATAGCACTGTGCTGTAAGCAAGCACATTCTCATTCAAAGATGCAAGTTACTATGTAGGAACAAGTTTGTATAGGTATTTCAAAGATGCCCAGAACTGAGCTAAACTTGCTATGTGTCCAACTCCTAGAAATAACTTCATGCCCCATCTCCCTTACTTCCAGCTAGTAAGGATCACATAATTCCTAACAAAGTTTTGACACAGATTCCCAATTCGGGCATTCAGAACATATAGCACGTTGCTGTAAGCAAGCACATTCTCATTCAAAGTTGCAAGTTACTATGTAGGAACAAGTTTGTATAGGTATTTCAAAGATGCCCAGAACTGAGCTAAACTTGGTATGTGTCCAACTCCTAGAAATAACTTCATGCCCCATCTCCCTTACTTCCAGCTAGTAAGGATCACATAATTCCTAACAAAGTTTTGACACAGATTCCCAATTCGGGCATTCAGAACATATAGCACGTTGCTGTAAGCAAGCACATTCTCATTCAAAGTTGCAAGTTACTATGTAGGAACAAGTTTGTATAGGTATTTCAAAGATGCCCAGAACTGAGCTAAACTTGGTATGTGTCCAACTCCTAGAAATAACTTCATGCCCCATCTCCCTTACTTCCAGCTAGTAAGGATCACATAATTCCTAACAAAGTTTTGACACAGATTCCCAATTCGGGCATTCAGAACATATAGCACGTTGCTGTAAGCAAGCAGATTCTCATTCAAAGATGCAAGTTACTAGGTAGGAACAAGTTTGTATAGGTATTTCAAAGATGCCCAGAACTGAGCTAAACTTGGTATGTGTCCAACTCCTAGAAATAACTTCATGCCCCATCTCCCTTACTTCCAGCTAGTAAGGATCACATAATTCCTAACAAAGTTTTGACACAGATTGCCAATTCGGGCATTCAGAACATGTAGCACGTTGCTGTAAGCAAGCACATTTTCATTCAAAGATGCAAGTTACTATGTAGGAACAAATTTGTATAGGTATTTCAAAGATGCCCAGAACTGAGCTAAACTTGGTATGTCTCCAACTCCAAGAAATAACTTCATGCCCCATCTCCCTTACTTCCAGCTAGTAAGGATCACATAATTCCTAACAAAGTTTTGACACAGATTCCCAATTCGGGCATTCAGAACATATAGCACGTTGCTGTAAGCAAGCACATTCTCATTCAAAGTTGCAAGTTACTAGGTAGGAACAAGTTTGTATAGGTATTTCAAAGATGCCCAGAACTGAGCTAAACTTGGTATGTGTCCAACTCCTAGAAATAACTTCATGCCCCATCTCCCTTACTTCCAGCTAGTAAGGATCACATAATTCCTAACAAAGTTTTGACACAGATTCCCAATTCGGGCATTCAGAACATATAGCACGTTGCTGTAAGCAATCACATTTTCATTCAAAGTTGCAAGTTACTATGTAGGAACAAGTTTGTATAGGTATTTCAAAGATGCCCAGAACTGAGCTAAACTTGGTATATGTCCAAATCCTAGAAATAACATCATGCCCCATCTCCCTTACTTCCAGCTAGTAAGGATCACATAATTCCTAACAGTTTTGACACAGATTCCCAATTCGGGCATTCAGAACATATAGCACGTTGCTGTAAGCAAGCACATTCTCATTCAAAGATGCAAGTTACTATGTAGGAACAAGTTTGTATAGGTATTTCAAAGATGCCCAGAACTGAGCTAAACTTGCTATGTGTCCAACTCCTAGAAATAACTTCATGCCCCATCTCCCTTACTTCCAGCTAGTAAGGATCACATAATTCCTAACAAAGTTTTGACACAGATTCCCTATTCGGGCATTCAGAACATATAGCACGTTGCTGCAAGCCAGCACATTCTCATTCAAAGTTGCAAGTTACTATGTAGGAACAAGTTTGTATAGGTATTTCAAAAATGCCCAGAACTGAGCTAAACTTGGTATGTGTCCAACTCCTAGAAATAACTTCATGCCCCATCTCCCTTACTTCCAGCTAGTAAGGATCACATAATTCCTAACAAAGTTTTGACACAGATTGCCAATTCGGGCATTCAGAACATATAGCACGTTGCTGTAAGCAAGCACATTCTCATTCAAAGATGCAAGTTACTATGTAGGAACAAGTTTGTATAGGTATTTCAAAGATGCCCAGAACTGAGCTAAACTTGCTATGTGTCCAACTCCTAGAAATAACTTCATGCCCCATCTCCCTTACTTCCAGCTAGTAAGGATCACATAATTCCTAACAAATTTTTGACACAGATTCCCAATTCGGGCATTCAGAACATATAGCACGTTGCTGTAAGCAAGCACATTCTCATTCAAAGATGCAAGTTACTATGTAGGAACAAGTTTGTATAGGTATTTCAAAGATGCCCAGAACTGAGCTAAACTTGCTATGTGTCCAACACCTAGAAATAACTTCATTCCCCATCTCCCTTACTTCCAGCTAGTAAGGATCACATAATTCCAAACAAAGTTTTGACACAGATTCCCAATTCGGGCATTCAGAACATATAGCACGTTGCTGTAAGCAATCACATTTTCATTCAAAGTTGCAAGTTACTATGTAGGAACAAGTTTGTATAGGTATTTCAAAGATGCCCAGAACTGAGCTAAACTTGGTATGTGTCCAACTCCTAGAAATAACATCATGCCCCATCTCCCTTACTTCCAGCTAGTAAGGATCACATAATTCCTAACAGTTTTGACACAGATTCCCAATTCGGGCATTCAGAACATATAGCACGTTGCTGTAAGCAAGCACATTCTCATTCAAAGATGCAAGTTACTATGTAGGAACAAGTTTGTATAGGTATTTCAAAGATGCCCAGAACTGAGCTAAACTTGGTATGTGTCCAACTCCTAGAAATAACTTCATGCCCCATCTCCCTTACTTCCAGCTAGTAAGGATCACATAATTCCTAACAAAGTTTTGACACAGATTGCCAATTCGGGCATTCAGAACATATAGCACGTTGCTGTAAGCAAGCACATTCTCATTCAAAGATGCAAGTTACTATGTAGGAACAAGTTTGTATAGGTATTTCAAAGATGCCCAGAACTGAGCTAAACTTGCTATGTGTCCAACTCCTAGAAATAACTTCATGCCCCATCTCCCTTACTTCCAGCTAGTAAGGATCACATAATTCCTAACAAAGTTTTGACACAGATTCCCAATTCGGGCATTCAGAACATATAGCACGTTGCTGTAAGCAAGCACATTCTCATTCAAAGTTTCAAGTTACTATGTAGGAACAAGTTTGTATAGGTATTTCAAAGATGCCCAGAACTGAGCTAAACTTGGTATGTGTCCAACTCCTAGAAATAACTTCATGCCGCATCTCCCTTACTTCCAGCTAGTAAGGATCACATAATTCCTAACAAAGTTTTGACACAGATTCCCAATTCGGGCATTCAGAACATATAGCACGTTGCTGTAAGAAAGCACATTTTCATTCAAAGTTGCAAGTTACTATGTAGGAACAAGTTTGTATAGGTATTTCAAAGATGCCCAGAACTGAGCTAAACTTGGTATGTGTCCAACTCCTAGAAATAACTTCATGCCCCATCTCCCTTACTTCCAGCTAGTAAGGATCACATAATTCCTAACAGTTTTGACACAGATTCCCAATTCGGGCATTCAGAACATATAGCACGTTGCTGTAAGCAAGCACATTCTCATTCAAAGATGCAAGTTACTATGTAGGAACAAGTTTGTATAGGTATTTCAAAGATGCCCAGAACTGAGCTAAACTTGGTATGTGTCCAACTCCTAGAAATAACTTCATGCCCCATCTCCCTTACTTCCAGCTAGTAAGGATCACATAATTCCTAACAAAGTTTTGACACAGATTGCCAATTCGGGCATTCAGAACATATAGCACGTTGCTGTAAGCAAGCACATTCTCATTCAAAGATGCAAGTTACTATGTAGGAACAAGTTTGTATAGGTATTTCAAAGATGCCCAGAACTGAGCTAAACTTGGTATGTGTCCAACTCCTAGAAATAACTTCATGCCCCATCTCCCTTACTTCCAGCTAGTAAGGATCACATAATTCCTAACAAAGTTTTGACACAGATTCCCAATTCGGGCATTCAGAACATATAGCACGTTGCTGTAAGCAAGCACATTTTCATTCAAAGTTGCAAGTTACTAGGAAGGAACAAGTTTGTATAGGTATTTCAAAGATGCCCAGAACTGAGCTAAACTTGGTATGTGTCCAACTCCTAGAAATAACTTCATGCCCCTTCTCCCTTACTTCCAGCTACTAAGGATCACATAATTCCTAACAAAGTTTTGACACAGATTCCCTATTCGGGCATTCAGAACATATAGCACGTTGCTGCAAGCAAGCACATTCTCATTCAAAGTTGCAAGTTACTATGTAGGAACAAGTTTGTATAGGTATTTAAAAGATGCCCAGAACTGAGCTAAACTTGGTATGTGTCCAACTCCTAGAAATAACTTCATGCCCCATCTCCCTTACTTCCAGCTAGTAAGGATCACATAATTCCTAACAAAGTTTTGACACAGATTCCCAATTCGGGCATTCAGAACATATAGCACGTTGCTGTAAGCAAGCACATTCTCATTCAAAGTTGCAAGTTACTATGTAGGAACAAGTTTGTATAGGTATTTCAAAGATGCCCAGAACTGAGCTAAACTTGGTATGTGTCCAACTCCTAGAAATAACTTCATGCCCCATCTCACTTACTTCCAGCTAGTAAGGATCACATAATTCCTAACAAAGTTTTGACACAGATTCCCAATTCGGGCATTCAGAATATATAGCACGTTGCTGTAAGCAAGCACATTTTCATTCAAAGTTGCAAGTTACTAGGTAGGAACAAGTTTGTATAGGTATTTCAAAGATGCCCAGAACTGAGCTAAACTTGGTATGTGTCCAACTCCTAGAAATAACTTCATGCCCCATCTCCCTTACTTCCAGCTAGTAAGAATCACATAATTCCTAACAAAGTTTTGAAACAGATTCCCTATTCGGGCATTCAGAACATATAGCACGTTGCTGCAAGCAAGCACATTCTCATACAAAGTTGCAAGTTACTATGTAGGAACTAGTTTGTATAGGTATTTCAAAGATGCCCAGAACTGAGCTAAACTTGGTATGTGTCCAACTCCTAGAAATAACTTCATGCCCCATCTCCCTTACTTCCAGCTAGTAAGGATCACATAATTCCTAACACAGTTTTGACACAGATTCCCAATTCGGGCATTCAGAACATATAGCACGTTGCTGTAAGCAAGCAGATTCTCATTCAAAGATGCAAGTTACTATGTAGGAACAAGTTTGTATAGGTATTTCAAAGATGCCCAGAACTGAGCTAAACTTGGTATGTGTCCAACTCCTAGAAATAACTTCATGCCCCATCTCCCTTACTTCCAGCTAGTAAGGATCACATAATTCCTAACAAAGATTTGACACAGATTGCCAATTCGGGCATTCAGAACATATAGCACGTTGCTGCAAGCAAGCACATTCTCATTCAAAGATGCAAGTTACTATGTAGGAACAAGTTTGTATAGGTATTTCAAAGATGCCCAGAACAGAGCTAAACTTGCTATGTGTCCAACTCCTAGAAATAACTTCATGCCCCATCTCCCTTACTTCCAGCTAGTAAGGATCACATAATTCCTAACAAAGTTTTGACACAGATTCCCAATTCGGGCATTCAGAACATATAGCACGTTGCTGTAAGCAAGCACATTCTCATTCAAAGATGCAAGTTACTATGTAGGAACAAGTTTGTATAGGTATTTCAAAGATGCCCAGAACTGAGCTAAACTTGCTATGTGTCCAACTCCTAGAAATAACTTCATTCCCCATCTCCCTTACTTCCAGCTAGTAAGGATCACATAATTCCTAACAAAGTTTTGACACAGATTCCCAATTCGGGCATTCAGAACATATAGCACGTTGCTGTAAGCAAGCACATTCTCATTCAAAGTTTCAAGTTACTATGTAGGAACAAGTTTGTATAGGTATTTGAAAGATGCCCAGAACTGAGCTAAACTTGGTATGTGTCCAACTCCTAGAAATAACTTCATGCCCCATCTCCCTTACTTCCAGCTAGTAAGGATCACATAATTCCTAACAAAGTTTTGACACAGATTCCCAATTCGGGCATTCAGAACATATAGCACGTTGCTGTAAGCAATCACATTTTCATTCAAAGTTGCAAGTTACTATGTAGGAACAAGTTTGTATAGGTATTTCAAAGATGCCCAGAACTGAGCTAAACTTGGTATGTGTCCAACTCCTAGAAATAACTTCATGCCCCATCTCCCTTACTTCCAGCTAGTAAGGACCACATAATTCCTAACACAGTTTTGACACAGATTCCCAATTCGGGCATTCAGAACATATAGCACGTTGCTGTAAGCAAGCAGATTCTCATTCAAAGATGCAAGTTACTATGTAGGAACAAGTTTGTATAGGTATTTCAAAGATGCCCAGAACTGAGCTAAACTTGGTATGTGTCCAACTCCTAGAAATAACTTCATGCCCCATCTCCCTTACTTCCAGCTAGTAAGGATCACATAATTCCTAACAAAGTTGTGACACAGATTCCCAAGTCGGGCATTCAGAACATATAGCACGTTGCTGTAAGCAATCACATTTTCATTCCAAGTTGCAAGTTACTATGTAGGAACAAGTTTGTATAGGTATTTCAAAGATGCCCAGAACTGAGCTAAACTTGGTATGTGTCCAACTCCTAGAAATAACTTCATGCCCCATCTCCCTTACTTCCAGCTAGTAAGGATCACATAATTCCTAACAGTTTTGACACAGATTCCCAATTCGGGCATTCAGAACATATAGCACGTTGCTGTAAGCAAGCACATTCTCATTCAAAGATGCAAGTTACTATGTAGGAACAAGTTTGTATAGGTATTTCAAAGATGCCCAGAACTGAGCTAAACTTGGTATGTGTCCAACTCCTAGAAATAACTTCATGCCCCATCTCCCTTACTTCCAGCTAGTAAGGATCACATAATTCCTAACAAAGTTTTGACACAGATTGCCAATTCGGGCATTCAGAACATATAGCACGTTGCTGTAAGCAAGCACATTCTCATTCAAAGATGCAAGTTACTATGTAGGAACAAGTTTGTATAGGTATTTCAAAGATGCCCAGAACTGAGCTAAACTTGGTATGTGTCCAACTCCTAGAAATAACTTCATGCCCCATCTCCCTTACTTCCAGCTAGTAAGGATCACATAATTCCTAACAAAGTTTTGACACAGATTCCCAATTCGGGCATTCAGAACATATAGCACGTTGCTGTAAGCAAGCACATTTTCATTCAAAGTTGCAAGTTACTAGGAAGGAACAAGTTTGTATAGGTATTTCAAAGATGCCCAGAACTGAGCTAAACTTGGTATGTGTCCAACTCCTAGAAATAACTTCATGCCCCTTCTCCCTTACTTCCAGCTACTAAGGATCACATAATTCCTAACAAAGTTTTGACACAGATTCCCTATTCGGGCATTCAGAACATATAGCACGTTGCTGCAAGCAAGCACATTCTCATTCAAAGTTGCAAGTTACTATGTAGGAACAAGTTTGTATAGGTATTTAAAAGATGCCCAGAACTGAGCTAAACTTGGTATGTGTCCAACTCCTAGAAATAACTTCATGCCCCATCTCCCTTACTTCCAGCTAGTAAGGATCACATAATTCCTAACAAAGTTTTGACACAGATTCCCAATTCGGGCATTCAGAACATATAGCACGTTGCTGTAAGCAAGCACATTCTCATTCAAAGTTGCAAGTTACTATGTAGGAACAAGTTTGTATAGGTATTTCAAAGATGCCCAGAACTGAGCTAAACTTGGTATGTGTCCAACTCCTAGAAATAACTTCATGCCCCATCTCACTTACTTCCAGCTAGTAAGGATCACATAATTCCTAACAAAGTTTTGACACAGATTCCCAATTCGGGCATTCAGAATATATAGCACGTTGCTGTAAGCAAGCACATTTTCATTCAAAGTTGCAAGTTACTAGGTAGGAACAAGTTTGTATAGGTATTTCAAAGATGCCCAGAACTGAGCTAAACTTGGTATGTGTCCAACTCCTAGAAATAACTTCATGCCCCATCTCCCTTACTTCCAGCTAGTAAGAATCACATAATTCCTAACAAAGTTTTGAAACAGATTCCCTATTCGGGCATTCAGAACATATAGCACGTTGCTGCAAGCAAGCACATTCTCATACAAAGTTGCAAGTTACTATGTAGGAACTAGTTTGTATAGGTATTTCAAAGATGCCCAGAACTGAGCTAAACTTGGTATGTGTCCAACTCCTAGAAATAACTTCATGCCCCATCTCCCTTACTTCCAGCTAGTAAGGATCACATAATTCCTAACACAGTTTTGACACAGATTCCCAATTCGGGCATTCAGAACATATAGCACGTTGCTGTAAGCAAGCAGATTCTCATTCAAAGATGCAAGTTACTATGTAGGAACAAGTTTGTATAGGTATTTCAAAGATGCCCAGAACTGAGCTAAACTTGGTATGTGTCCAACTCCTAGAAATAACTTCATGCCCCATCTCCCTTACTTCCAGCTAGTAAGGATCACATAATTCCTAACAAAGATTTGACACAGATTGCCAATTCGGGCATTCAGAACATATAGCACGTTGCTGCAAGCAAGCACATTCTCATTCAAAGATGCAAGTTACTATGTAGGAACAAGTTTGTATAGGTATTTCAAAGATGCCCAGAACAGAGCTAAACTTGCTATGTGTCCAACTCCTAGAAATAACTTCATGCCCCATCTCCCTTACTTCCAGCTAGTAAGGATCACATAATTCCTAACAAAGTTTTGACACAGATTCCCAATTCGGGCATTCAGAACATATAGCACGTTGCTGTAAGCAAGCACATTCTCATTCAAAGATGCAAGTTACTATGTAGGAACAAGTTTGTATAGGTATTTCAAAGATGCCCAGAACTGAGCTAAACTTGCTATGTGTCCAACTCCTAGAAATAACTTCATTCCCCATCTCCCTTACTTCCAGCTAGTAAGGATCACATAATTCCTAACAAAGTTTTGACACAGATTCCCAATTCGGGCATTCAGAACATATAGCACGTTGCTGTAAGCAAGCACATTCTCATTCAAAGTTTCAAGTTACTATGTAGGAACAAGTTTGTATAGGTATTTGAAAGATGCCCAGAACTGAGCTAAACTTGGTATGTGTCCAACTCCTAGAAATAACTTCATGCCCCATCTCCCTTACTTCCAGCTAGTAAGGATCACATAATTCCTAACAAAGTTTTGACACAGATTCCCAATTCGGGCATTCAGAACATATAGCACGTTGCTGTAAGCAATCACATTTTCATTCAAAGTTGCAAGTTACTATGTAGGAACAAGTTTGTATAGGTATTTCAAAGATGCCCAGAACTGAGCTAAACTTGGTATGTGTCCAACTCCTAGAAATAACTTCATGCCCCATCTCCCTTACTTCCAGCTAGTAAGGACCACATAATTCCTAACACAGTTTTGACACAGATTCCCAATTCGGGCATTCAGAACATATAGCACGTTGCTGTAAGCAAGCAGATTCTCATTCAAAGATGCAAGTTACTATGTAGGAACAAGTTTGTATAGGTATTTCAAAGATGCCCAGAACTGAGCTAAACTTGGTATGTGTCCAACTCCTAGAAATAACTTCATGCCCCATCTCCCTTACTTCCAGCTAGTAAGGATCACATAATTCCTAACAAAGTTGTGACACAGATTCCCAAGTCGGGCATTCAGAACATATAGCACGTTGCTGTAAGCAATCACATTTTCATTCCAAGTTGCAAGTTACTATGTAGGAACAAGTTTGTATAGGTATTTCAAAGATGCCCAGAACTGAGCTAAACTTGGTATGTGTCCAACTCCTAGAAATAACATCATGCCCCATCTCCCTTACTTCCAGCTAGTAAGGATCACATAATTCCTAACAGTTTTGACACAGATTCCCAATTCGGGCATTCAGAACATATAGCACGTTGCTGTAAGCAAGCACATTCTCATTCAAAGATGCAAGTTACTATGTAGGAACAAGTTTGTATAGGTGTTTCAAAGATGCCCAGAACTGAGCTAAACTTGCTATGTGTCCAACTCCTAGAAATAACTTCATGCCCCATCTCCCTTACTTCCAGCTAGTAAGGATCACATAATTCCTAACAATGTTTTGACACAGATTCCCTATTCGGGCATTCAGAACATATAGCACGTTGCTGCAAGCCAGCACATTCTCATTCAAAGTTGCAAGTTACTATGTAGGAACAAGTTTGTATAGGTATTTCAAAAATGCCCAGAACTGAGCTAAACTTGGTATGTGTCCAACTCCTAGAAATAACTTCATGCCCCATCTCCCTTACTTCCAGCTAGTAAGGATCACATAATTCCTAACAAAGATTTGACACAGATTGCCAATTCGGGCATTCAGAACATATAGCACGTTGCTGCAAGCAAGCACATTCTCATTCAAAGATGCAAGTTACTATGTAGGAACAAGTTTGTATAGGTATTTCAAAGATGCCCAGAACAGAGCTAAACTTGCTATGTGTCCAACTCCTAGAAATAACTTCATGCCCCATCTCCCTTACTTCCAGCTAGTAAGGATCACATAATTCCTAACAAATTTTTGACACAGATTCCCAATTCGGGCATTCAGAACATATAGCACGTTGCTGTAAGCAAGCACATTCTCATTCAAAGATGCAAGTTACTATGTAGGAACAAGTTTGTATAGGTATTTCAAAGATGCCCAGAACTGAGCTAAACTTGCTATGTGTCCAACTCCTAGAAATAACTTCATTCCCCATCTCCCTTACTTCCAGCTAGTAAGGATCACATAATTCCTAACAAAGTTTTGACACAGATTCCCAATTCGGGCATTCAGAACATATAGCACGTTGCTGTAAGCAAGCACATTCTCATTCAAAGTTTCAAGTTACTATGTAGGAACAAGTTTGTATAGGTATTTCAAAGATGCCCAGAACTGAGCTAAACTTGGTATGTGTCCAACTCCTAGAAATAACTTCATGCCCCATCTCCCTTACTTCCAGCTAGTAAGGATCACATAATTCCTAACACAGTTTTGACACAGATTCCCAATTCGGGCATTCAGAACATATAGCACGTTGCTGTAAGCAAGCACATTTTCATTCAAAGTTGCAAGTTACTATGTAGGAACAAGTTTGTATAGGTATTTCAAAGATGCCCAGAACTGAGCTAAACTTGGTATGTGTCCAACTCCTAGAAATAACTTCATGCCCCATCTCCCTTACTTCCAGCTAGTAAGGATCACATAATTCCTAACAAAGATTTGACACAGATTGCCAATTCGGGCATTCAGAACATATAGCACGTTGCTGCAAGCAAGCACATTCTCATTCAAAGATGCAAGTTACTATGTAGGAACAAGTTTGTATAGGTATTTCAAAGATGCCCAGAACAGAGCTAAACTTGCTATGTGTCCAACTCCTAGAAATAACTTCATGCCCCATCTCCCTTACTTCCAGCTAGTAAGGATCACATAATTCCTAACAAATTTTTGACACAGATTCCCAATTCGGGCATTCAGAACATATAGCACGTTGCTGTAAGCAAGCACATTCTCATTCAAAGATGCAAGTTACTATGTAGGAACAAGTTTGTATAGGTATTTCAAAGATGCCCAGAACTGAGCTAAACTTGCTATGTGTCCAACTCCTAGAAATAACTTCATTCCCCATCTCCCTTACTTCCAGCTAGTAAGGATCACATAATTCCTAACAAAGTTTTGACACAGATTCCCAATTCGGGCATTCAGAACATATAGCACGTTGCTGTAAGCAAGCACATTCTCATTCAAAGTTTCAAGTTACTATGTAGGAACAAGTTTGTATAGGTATTTCAAAGATGCCCAGAACTGAGCTAAACTTGGTATGTGTCCAACTCCTAGAAATAACTTCATGCCCCATCTCCCTTACTTCCAGCTAGTAAGGATCACATAATTCCTAACAAAGTTTTGACACAGATTCCCAATTCGGGCATTCAGAACATATAGCACGTTGCTGTAAGCAATCACATTTTCATTCAAAGTTGCAAGTTACTATGTAGGAACAAGTTTGTATAGGTATTTCAAAGATGCCCAGAACTGAGCTAAACTTGGTATGTGTCCAACTCCTAGAAATAACTTCATGCCCCATCTCCCTTACTTCCAGCTAGTAAGGACCACATAATTCCTAACACAGTTTTGACACAGATTCCCAATTCGGGCATTCAGAACATATAGCACGTTGCTGTAAGCAAGCAGATTCTCATTCAAAGATGCAAGTTACTATGTAGGAACAAGTTTGTATAGGTATTTCAAAGATGCCCAGAACTGAGCTAAACTTGGTATGTGTCCAACTCCTAGAAATAACTTCATGCCCCATCTCCCTTACTTCCAGCTAGTAAGGATCACATAATTCCTAACAAAGTTTTGACACAGATTCCCAATTCGGGCATTCAGAACATATAGCACGTTGCTGTAAGCAATCACATTTTCATTCCAAGTTGCAAGTTACTATGTAGGAACAAGTTTGTATAGGTATTTCAAAGATGCCCAGAACTGAGCTAAACTTGGTATGTGTCCAACTCCTAGAAATAACATCATGCCCCATCTCCCTTACTTCCAGCTAGTAAGGATCACATAATTCCTAACAGTTTTGACACAGATTCCCAATTCGGGCATTCAGAACATATAGCACGTTGCTGTAAGCAAGCACATTCTCATTCAAAGATGCAAGTTACTATGTAGGAACAAGTTTGTATAGGTGTTTCAAAGATGCCCAGAACTGAGCTAAACTTGCTATGTGTCCAACTCCTAGAAATAACTTCATGCCCCATCTCCCTTACTTCCAGCTAGTAAGGATCACATAATTCCTAACAATGTTTTGACACAGATTCCCTATTCGGGCATTCAGAACATATAGCACGTTGCTGCAAGCCAGCACATTCTCATTCAAAGTTGCAAGTTACTATGTAGGAACAAGTTTGTATAGGTATTTCAAAAATGCCCAGAACTGAGCTAAACTTGGTATGTGTCCAACTCCTAGAAATAACTTCATGCCCCATCTCCCTTACTTCCAGCTAGTAAGGATCACATAATTCCTAACAAAGATTTGACACAGATTGCCAATTCGGGCATTCAGAACATATAGCACGTTGCTGCAAGCAAGCACATTCTCATTCAAAGATGCAAGTTACTATGTAGGAACAAGTTTGTATAGGTATTTCAAAGATGCCCAGAACAGAGCTAAACTTGCTATGTGTCCAACTCCTAGAAATAACTTCATGCCCCATCTCCCTTACTTCCAGCTAGTAAGGATCACATAATTCCTAACAAAGATTTGACACAGATTCCCAATTCGGGCATTCAGAACATATAGCACGTTGCTGTAAGCAAGCACATTCTCATTCAAAGATGCAAGTTACTATGTAGGAACAAGTTTGTATAGGTATTTCAAAGATGCCCAGAACTGAGCTAAACTTGCTATGTGTCCAACTCCTACAAATAACTTCATTCCCCATCTCCCTTACTTCCAGCTAGTAAGGATCACATAATTCCTAACAAAGTTTTGACACAGATTCCCAATTCGGGCATTCAGAACATATAGCACGTTGCTGTAAGCAAGCACATTCTCATTCAAAGTTTCAAGTTACTATGTAGGAACAAGTTTGTATAGGTATTTCAAAGATGCCCAGAACTGAGCTAAACTGGTATGTGTCCAACTCCTAGAAATAACTTCATGCCCCATCTCCCTTACTTCCAGCTAGTAAGGATCACATAATTCCTAACAAAGTTTTGACACAGATTCCCAATTCGGGCATTCAGAACATATAGCACGTTGCTGTAAGCAAGCACATTTTCATTCAAAGTTGCAAGTTACTATGTAGGAACAAGTTTGTATAGGTATTTCAAAGATGCCCAGAACTGAGCTAAACTTGGTATGTGTCCAACTCCTAGAAATAACTTCATGCCCCATCTCCCTTACTTCCAGCTAGTAAGGATCACATAATTCCTAACAGTTTTGACACAGATTCCCAATTCGGGCATTCAGAACATATAGCACGTTGCTGTAAGCAAGCACATTCTCATTCAAAGATGCAAGTTACTATGTAGGAACAAGTTTGTATAGGTATTTCAAAGATGCCCAGAACTGAGCTAAACTTGGTATGTGTCCAACTCCTAGAAATAACTTCATGCCCCATCTCCCTTACTTCCAGCTAGTAAGGATCACATAATTCCTAACAAAGTTTTGACACAGATTCCCAATTCGGGCATTCAGAACATATAGCACGTTGCTGTAAGCAAGCAGATTCTCATTCAAAGATGCAAGTTACTATGTAGGAACAAGTTTGTATAGGTATTTCAAAGATGCCCAGAACTGAGCTAAACTTCGTATGTGTCCAACTCCTAGAAATAACTTCATGCCCCATCTCCCTTACTTCCAGCTAGTAAGGATCACATAATTCCTAACAAAGTTTTGACACAGATTCCCAATTCGGGCATTCAGAACATATAGTACGTTGCTGTAAGCAAGCACATTTTCATTCAAAGTTGCAAGTTACTAGGTAGGAACAAGTTTGTATAGGTATTTCAAAGATGCCCAGAACTGAGCTAAACTTGGTATGTGTCCAACTCCTAGAAATAACTTCATGCCCCATCTCCCTTACTTCCAGCTAGTAAGGATCACATAATTCCTAACAAAGTTTTGACACAGATTCCCTATTCGGGCATTCAGAACATATAGCACGTTGCTGCAAGCAAGCACATTCTCATTCAAAGTTGCAAGTTACTATGTAGGAACAAGTTTGTATAGATATTTCAAAGATGCCCAGAACTGAGCTAAACTTGGTATGTGTCCAACTCCTAGAAATAACTTCATGCCCCATCTCCCTTACTTCCAGCTAGTAAGGATCACATAATTCCTAACAAAGTTTTGACACAGATTCCCAATTCGGGCATTCAGAACATATAGCACGTTGCTGTAAGCAAGCACATTCTCATTCAAAGTTGCAAGTTACTATGTAGGAACAAGTTTGTATAGGTATTTCAAAGATGCCCAGAACTGAGCTAAACTTGGTATGTGTCCAACTCCTAGAAATAACTTCATGCCCCATCTCCCTTACTTCCAGCTAGTAAGGATCACATAATTCCTAACAAAGTTTTGACACAGATTCCCAATTCGGGCATTCAGAACATATAGCACGTTGCTGTAAGCAAGCACATTCTCATTCAAAGATGCAAGTTACTATGTAGGAACAAGTTTGTATAGGTATTTCAAAGATGCCCAGAACTGAGCTAAACTTGGTATGTGTCCAACTCCTAGAAATAACTTCATGCCCCATCTCCCTTACTTCCAGCTAGTAAGGATCACATAATTCCTAACAAAGTTTTGACACAGATTCCCTATTCGGGCATTCAGAACATATAGCACGTTGCTGCAAGCAAGCACATTCTCATTCAAAGTTGCAAGTTACTATGTAGGAACAAGTTTGTATAGATATTTCAAAGATGCCCAGAACTGAGCTAAACTTGGTATGTGTCCAACTCCTAGAAATAACTTCATGCCCCATCTCCCTTACTTCCAGCTAGTAAGGATCACATAATTCCTAACAAAGTTTTGACACAGATTCCCAATTCGGGCATTCAGAACATATAGCACGTTGCTGTAAGCAAGCACATTCTCATTCAAAGTTGCAAGTTACTATGTAGGAACAAGTTTGTATAGGTATTTCAAAGATGCCCAGAACTGAGCTAAACTTGGTATGTGTCCAACTCCTAGAAATAACTTCATGCCCCATCTCCCTTACTTCCAGCTAGTAAGGATCACATAATTCCTAACAAAGTTTTGACACAGATTCCCAATTCGGGCATTCAGAACATATAGCACGTTGCTGTAAGCAAGCAGATTCTCATTCAAAGTTGCAAGTTACTATGTAGGAAGAAGTTTGTATAGGTATTAAAAAGATGCCCAGAACTGAGCTAAACTTGGTATGTGTCCAACTCCTAGAAATAACTTCATGCCCCATCTCCCTTACTTCCAGCTAGTAAGGATCACATAATTCCTAACAAAGTTTTGACACAGATTCCCTATTCGGGCATTCAGAACATATAGCACGTTGCTGTAAGCAAGCACATTCTCATTCAAAGATGCAAGTTACTATGTAGGAACAAGTTTGTATAGGTATTTCAAAGATGCCCAGAACTGAGCTAAACTTGGTATGTGTCCAACTCCTAGAAATAACTTCATGCCCCATCTCCCTTACTTCCAGCTAGTAAGGATCACATAATTCCTAACAAAGTTTTGACACAGATTCCCAATTCGGGCATTCAGAATATATAGCACGTTGCTGTAAGCAAGCACATTTTCATTCAAAGTTGCAAGTTACTAGGTAGGAACAAGTTTGTATAGGTATTTCAAAGATGCCCAGAACTGAGCTAAACTTGGTATGTGTCCAACTCCTAGAAATAACTTCATGCCCCATCTCCCTTACTTCCAGCTAGTAAGAATCACATAATTCCTAACAAAGTTTTGAAACAGATTCCCTATTCGGGCATTCAGAACATATAGCACGTTGCTGCAAGCAAGCACATTCTCATTCAAAGTTGCAAGTTACTATGTAGGAACAAGTTTGTATAGGTATTTCAAAGATGCCCAGAACTGAGCTAAACTTGGTATGTGTCCAACTCCTAGAAATAACTTCATGCCCCATCTCCCTTACTTCCAGCTAGTAAGGATCACATAATTCCTAACACAGTTTTGACACAGATTCCCAATTCGGGCATTCAGAACATATAGCACGTTGCTGTAAGCAAGCAGATTCTCATTCAAAGATGCAAGTTACTATGTAGGAACAAGTTTGTATAGGTATTTCAAAGATGCCCAGAACTGAGCTAAACTTGGTATGTGTCCAACTCCTAGAAATAACTTCATGCCCCATCTCCCTTACTTCCAGCTAGTAAGGATCACATAATTCCTAACAATGTTTTGACACAGATTCCCTATTCGGGCATTCAGAACATATAGCACGTTGCTGCAAGCCAGCACATTCTCATTCAAAGTTGCAAGTTACTATGTAGGAACAAGTTTGTATAGGTATTTCAAAAATGCCCAGAACTGAGCTAAACTTGGTATGTGTCCAACTCCTAGAAATAACTTCATGCCCCATCTCCCTTACTTCCAGCTAGTAAGGATCACATAATTCCTAACAAAGATTTGACACAGATTGCCAATTCGGGCATTCAGAACATATAGCACGTTGCTGCAAGCAAGCACATTCTCATTCAAAGATGCAAGTTACTATGTAGGAACAAGTTTGTATAGGTATTTCAAAGATGCCCAGAACAGAACTAAACTTGCTATGTGTCCAACTCCTAGAAATAACTTCATGCCCCATCTCCCTTACTTCCAGCTAGTAAGGATCACATAATTCCTAACAAATTTTTGACACAGATTCCCAATTCGGGCATTCAGAACATATAGCACGTTGCTGTAAGCAAGCACATTCTCATTCAAAGATGCAAGTTACTATGTAGGAACAAGTTTGTATAGGTATTTCAAAGATGCCCAGAACTGAGCTAAACTTGCTATGTGTCCAACTCCTAGAAATAACTTCATTCCCCATCTCCCTTACTTCCAGCTAGTAAGGATCACATAATTCCTAACAAAGTTTTGACACAGATTGCCAATTCGGGCATTCAGAACATATAGCACGTTGCTGTAAGCAAGCACATTCTCATTCAAAGATGCAAGTTACTATGTAGGAACAAGTTTGTATAGGTATTTCAAAGATGCCCAGAACTGAGCTAAACTTGGTATGTGTCCAACTCCTAGAAATAACTTCATGCCCCATCTCCCTTACTTCCAGCTAGTAAGGATCACATAATGCCTAACAAAGTTTTGACACAGATTCCCAATTCGGGCATTCAGAATATATAGCACGTTGCTGTAAGCAAGCACATTTTCATTCAAAGTTGCAAGTTACTAGGTAGGAACAAGTTTGTATAGGTATTTCAAAGATGCCCAGAACTGAGCTAAACTTGGTATGTGTCCAACTCCTAGAAATAACTTCATGCCCCATCTCCCTTACTTCCAGCTAGTAAGAATCACATAATTCCTAACAAAGTTTTGAAACAGATTCCCTATTCGGGCATTCAGAACATATAGCACGTTGCTGCAAGCAAGCACATTCTCATTCAAAGTTGCAAGTTACTATGTAGGAACAAGTTTGTATAGGTATTTCAAAGATGCCCAGAACTGAGCTAAACTTGGTATGTGTCCAACTCCTAGAAATAACTTCATGCCCCATCTCCCTTACTTCCAGCTAGTAAGGATCACATAATTCCTAACACAGTTTTGACACAGATTCCCAATTCGGGCATTCAGAACATATAGCACGTTGCTGTAAGCAAGCAGATTCTCATTCAAAGATGCAAGTTACTATGTAGGAACAAGTTTGTATAGGTATTTCAAAGATGCCCAGAACTGAGCTAAACTTGGTATGTGTCCAACTCCTAGAAATAACTTCATGCCCCATCTCCCTTACTTCCAGCTAGTAAGGATCACATAATTCCTAACAATGTTTTGACACAGATTCCCTATTCGGGCATTCAGAACATATAGCACGTTGCTGCAAGCCAGCACATTCTCATTCAAAGTTGCAAGTTACTATGTAGGAACAAGTTTGTATAGGTATTTCAAAAATGCCCAGAACTGAGCTAAACTTGGTATGTGTCCAACTCCTAGAAATAACTTCATGCCCCATCTCCCTTACTTCCAGCTAGTAAGGATCACATAATTCCTAACAAAGATTTGACACAGATTGCCAATTCGGGCATTCAGAACATATAGCACGTTGCTGCAAGCAAGCACATTCTCATTCAAAGATGCAAGTTACTATGTAGGAACAAGTTTGTATAGGTATTTCAAAGATGCCCAGAACAGAACTAAACTTGCTATGTGTCCAACTCCTAGAAATAACTTCATGCCCCATCTCCCTTACTTCCAGCTAGTAAGGATCACATAATTCCTAACAAATTTTTGACACAGATTCCCAATTCGGGCATTCAGAACATATAGCACGTTGCTGTAAGCAAGCACATTCTCATTCAAAGATGCAAGTTACTATGTAGGAACAAGTTTGTATAGGTATTTCAAAGATGCCCAGAACTGAGCTAAACTTGCTATGTGTCCAACTCCTAGAAATAACTTCATTCCCCATCTCCCTTACTTCCAGCTAGTAAGGATCACATAATTCCTAACAAAGTTTTGACACAGATTCCCAATTCGGGCATTCAGAACATATAGCACGTTGCTGTAAGCAAGCACATTCTCATTCAAAGTTTCAAGTTACTATGTAGGAACAAGTTTGTATAGGTATTTCAAAGATGCCCAGAACTGAGCTAAACTTGGTATGTGTCCAACTCCTAGAAATAACTTCATGCCCCATCTCCCTTACTTCCAGCTAGTAAGGATCACATAATTCCTAACAAAGTTTTGACACAGATTCCCAATTCGGGCATTCAGAACATATAGCACGTTGCTGTAAGCAAGCACATTTTCATTCAAAGTTGCAAGTTACTATGTAGGAACAAGTTTGTATAGGTATTTCAAAGATGCCCAGAACTGAGCTAAACTTGGTATGTGTCCAACTCCTAGAAATAACTTCATGCCCCATCTCCCTTACTTCCAGCTAGTAAGGATCACATAATTCCTAACAGTTTTGACACAGATTCCCAATTCGGGCATTCAGAACATATAGCACGTTGCTGTAAGCAAGCACATTCTCATTCAAAGATGCAAGTTACTATGTAGGAACAAGTTTGTATAGGTATTTCAAAGATGCCCAGAACTGAGCTAAACTTGGTATGTGTCCAACTCCTAGAAATAACTTCATGCCCCATCTCCCTTACTTCCAGCTAGTAAGGATCACATAATTCCTAACAAAGTTTTGACACAGATTCCCAATTCGGGCATTCAGAACATATAGCACGTTGCTGTAAGCAAGCACATTCTCATTCAAAGATGCAAGTTACTATGTAGGAACAAGTTTGTATAGGTATTTCAAAGATGCCCAGAACTGAGCTAAACTTGGTATGTGTCCAACTCCTAGAAATAACTTCATGCCCCATCTCCCTTACTTCCAGCTAGTAAGGATCACATAATTCCTAACAAAGTTTTGACACAGATTGCCAATTCGGGCATTCAGAACATATAGCACGTTGCTGTAAGCAAGCACATTCTCATTCAAAGTTGCAAGTTACTATGTAGGAACAAGTTTGTATAGGTATTTCAAAGATGCCCAGAACTGAGCTAAACTTGGTATGTGTCCAACTCCTAGAAATAACTTCATGCCCCATCTCCCTTACTTCCAGCTAGTAAGGATCACATAATTCCTAACAAAGTTTTGACACAGATTCCCAATTCGGGCATTCAGAACATATAGCACGTTGCTGTAAGCAAGCAGATTCTCATTCAAAGTTGCAAGTTACTATGTAGGAACAAGTTTGTATAGGTATTTCAAAGATGCCCAGAACTTAACTAAACTTGGTATGTGTCCAACTCCTAGAAATAACTTCATGCCCCATCTCCCTTACTTCCAGCTAGTAAGGATCACATAATTCCTAACAAAGTTTTGACACAGATTGCCAATTCGGGCATTCAGAACATATAGCACGTTGCTGTAAGCAAGCACATTCTCATTCAAAGATGCAAGTTACTATGTAGGAACAAGTTTGTATAGGTATTTCAAAGATGCCCAGAACTGAGCTAAACTTGGTATGTGTCCAACTCCTAGAAATAACTTCATGCCCCATCTCCCTTACTTCCAGCTAGTAAGGATCACATAATTCCTAACAAAGTTTTGACACAGATTCCCAATTCGGGCATTCAGAATATATAGCAAGTTGCTGTGAGCAAGCACATTTTCATTCAAAGTTGCAAGTTACTAGGTAGGAACAAGTTTGTATAGGTATTTCAAAGATGCCCAGAACTGAGCTAAACTTGGTATGTGTCCAACTCCTAGAAATAACTTCATGCCCCATCTCCCTTACTTCCAGCTAGTAAGGATCACATAATTCCTAAAAAAGTTTTGACACAGATTCCATATTCGGGCATTCAGAACATATAGCACGTTGCTGCAAGCAAGCACATTCTCATTCAAAGTTGCAAGTTACTATGTAGGAACAAGTTTGTATAGGTATTTCAAAGATGCCCAGAACTGAGCTAAACTTGGTATGTGTCCAACTCCTAGAAATAACTTCATGCCCCATCTCGCTTACTTCCAGCTAGTAAGGATCACATAATTCCTAACAAAGTTTTGACACAGATTCCCAATTCGGGCATTCAGAACATATAGCACGTTGCTGTAAGCAAGCAGATTCTCATTCAAAGTTGCAAGTTACTATGTAGGAACAAGTTTGTATAGGTATTTCAAAGATGCCCAGAACTGAGCTAAACTTGGTATGTGTCCAACTCCTAGAAATAACTTCATGCCCCATCTCCCTTACTTCCAGCTAGTAAGGATCACATAATTCCTAACAAAGTTTTGACACAGATTCCCAATTCGGGCATTCAGAACATATTGCACGTTGCTGTAAGCAAGCAGATTCTCATTCAAAGTTGCAAGTTACTATGTAGGAACAAGTTTTTATATAGGTATTTCAAAGATGCCCAGAACTTAGCTAAACTTGGTATGTGTCCAACTCCTAGAAATAACTTCATGCCCCATCTGCCTTACTTCCAGCTAGTAAGGATCACATAATTCCTAACAAAGTTTTGACACAGACTCCCAATTCGGGCATTCAGAACATATAGCACGTTGCTGTAAGCAATCACATTTTCATTCAAAGTTGCAAGTTACTATGTAGGAACAAGTTTGTATAGGTATTTCAAAGATGCCCAGAACTGAGCTAAACTTGGTATGTGTCCAACTCCTAGAAATAACTTCATGCCCCATCTCCCTTACTTCCAGCTAGTAAGGATCACATAATTCCTAACACAGTTTTGACACAGATTCCCAATTCGGGCATTCAGAACATATAGCACGTTGCTGTAAGCAAGCAGATTCTCATTCAAAGATGCAAGTTACTATGTAGGAACAAGTTTGTATAGGTATTTCAAAGATGCCCAGAACTGAGCTAAACTTGGTATGTGTCCAACTCCTAGAAATAACTTCATGCCCCATCTCCCTTACTTCCAGCTAGTAAGGATCACATAATTCCTAACAGTTTTGACACAGATTCCCAATTCGGGCATTCAGAACATATAGCACGTTGCTGTAAGCAAGCACATTCTCATTCAAAGATGCAAGTTACTATGTAGGAACAAGTTTGTATAGGTATTTCAAAGATGCCCAGAACTGAGCTAAACTTGCTATGTGTCCAACTCCTAGAAATAACTTCATGCCCCATCTCCCTTACTTCCAGCTAGTAAGGATCACATAATTCCTAACAATGTTTTGACACAGATTCCCTATTCGGGCATTCAGAACATATAGCACGTTGCTGAAAGCCAGCACATTCTCATTCAAAGTTGCAAGTTACTATGTAGGAACAAGTTTGTATAGGTATTTCAAAAATGCCCAGAACTGAGCTAAACTTGGTATGTGTCCAACTCCTAGAAATAACTTCATGCCCCATCTCCCTTACTTCCAGCTAGTAAGGATCACATAATTCCTAACAAAGATTTGACACAGATTGCCAATTCGGGCATTCAGAACATATAGCACGTTGCTGCAAGCAAGCACATTCTCATTCAAAGATGCAAGTTACTATGTAGGAACAAGTTTGTATAGGTATTTCAAAGATGCCCAGAACAGAGCTAAACTTGCTATGTGTCCAACTCCTAGAAATAACTTCATGCCCCATCTCCCTTACTTCCAGCTAGTAAGGATCACATAATTCCTAACAAATTTTTGACACAGATTCCCAATTCGGGCATTCAGAACATATAGCACGTTGCTGTAAGCAAGCACATTCTCATTCAAAGATGCAAGTTACTATGTAGGAACAAGTTTGTATAGGTATTTCAAAGATGCCCAGAACTGAGCTAAACTTGCTATGTGTCCAACTCCTAGAAATAACTTCATTCCCCATCTCCCTTACTTCGAGCTAGTAAGGATCACATAATTCCTAACAAAGTTTTGACACAGATTCCCAATTCGGGCATTCAGAACATATAGCACGTTGCTGTAAGCAAGCACATTCTCATTCAAAGTTTCAAGTTACTATGTAGGAACAAGTTTGTATAGGTATTTCAAAGATGCCCAGAACTGAGCTAAACTTGGTATGTGTCCAACTCCTAGAAATAACTTCATGCCCCATCTCCCTTACTTCCAGCTAGTAAGGATCACATAATTCCTAATAAAGTTTTGACACAGATTCCCAATTCGGGCATTCAGAACATATAGCACGTTGCTGTAAGCAAGCACATTTTCATTCAAAGTTGCAAGTTACTATGTAGGAACAAGTTTGTATAGGTATTTCAAAGATGCCCAGAACTGAGCTAAACTTGGTATGTGTCCAACTCCTAGAAATAACTTCATGCCCCATCTCCCTTACTTCCAGCTAGTAAGGATCACATAATTCCTAACAGTTTTGACACAGATTCCCAATTCGGGCATTCAGAACATATAGCACGTTGCTGTAAGCAAGCACATTCTCATTCAAAGATGCAAGTTACTATGTAGGAACAAGTTTGTATAGGTATTTCAAAGATGCCCAGAACTGAGCTAAACTTGGTATGTGTCCAACTCCTAGAAATAACTTCATGCCCCATCTCCCTTACTTCCAGCTAGTAAGGATCACATAATTCCTAACAAAGTTTTGACACAGATTCCCAATTCGGGCATTCAGAACATATAGCACGTTGCTGTAAGCAAGCACATTCTCATTCAAAGATGCAAGTTACTATGTAGGAACAAGTTTGTATAGGTATTTCAAAGATGCCCAGAACAGAGCTAAACTTGCTATGTGTCCAACTCCTAGAAATAACTTCATGCCCCATCTCCCTTACTTCCAGCTAGTAAGGATCACATAATTCCTAACAAATTTTTGACACAGATTCCCAATTCGGGCATTCAGAACATATAGCACGTTGCTGTAAGCAAGCACATTCTCATTCAAAGATGCAAGTTACTATGTAGGAACAAGTTTGTATAGGTATTTCAAAGATGCCCAGAACTGAGCTAAACTTGCTATGTGTCCAACTCCTAGAAATAACTTCATTCCCCATCTCCCTTACTTCCAGCTAGTAAGGATCACATAATTCCTAACAAAGTTTTGACACAGATTCCCAATTCGGGCATTCAGAACATATAGCACGTTGCTGTAAGCAAGCACATTCTCATTCAAAGTTTCAAGTTACTATGTAGGAACAAGTTTGTATAGGTATTTCAAAGATGCCCAGAACTGAGCTAAACTTGGTATGTGTCCAACTCCTAGAAATAACTTCATGCCCCATCTCCCTTACTTCCAGCTAGTAAGGATCACATAATTCCTAATAAAGTTTTGACACAGATTCCCAATTCGGGCATTCAGAACATATAGCACGTTGCTGTAAGCAAGCACATTTTCATTCAAAGTTGCAAGTTACTATGTAGGAACAAGTTTGTATAGGTATTTCAAAGATGCCCAGAACTGAGCTAAACTTGGTATGTGTCCAACTCCTAGAAATAACTTCATGCCCCATCTCCCTTACTTCCAGCTAGTAAGGATCACATAATTCCTAACAGTTTTGACACAGATTCCCAATTCGGGCATTCAGAACATATAGCACGTTGCTGTAAGCAAGCACATTCTCATTCAAAGATGCAAGTTACTATGTAGGAACAAGTTTGTATAGGTATTTCAAAGATGCCCAGAACTGAGCTAAACTTGGTATGTGTCCAACTCCTAGAAATAACTTCATGCCCCATCTCCCTTACTTCCAGCTAGTAAGGATCACATAATTCCTAACAAAGTTTTGACACAGATTCCCAATTCGGGCATTCAGAACATATAGCACGTTGCTGTAAGCAAGCACATTCTCATTCAAAGATGCAAGTTACTATGTAGGAACAAGTTTGTATAGGTATTTCAAAGATGCCCAGAACTGAGCTAAACTTGGTATGTGTCCAACTCCTAGAAATAACTTCATGCCCCATCTCCCTTACTTCCAGCTAGTAAGGATCACATAATTCCTAACAAAGTTTTGACACAGATTCCCAATTCGGGCATTCAGAACATATAGCACGTTGCTGTAAGCAAGCACATTTTCATTCAAAGTTGCAAGTTACTAGGTAGGAACAAGTTTGTATAGGTATTTCAAAGATGCCCAGAACTGAGCTAAACTTGGTATGTGTCCAACTCCTAGAAATAACTTCATGCCCCATCTCCCTTACTTCCAGCTAGTAAGGATCACATAATTCCTAACAAAGTTTTGACACAGATTCCCTATTCGGGCATTCAGAACATATAGCACGTTGCTGCAAGCAAGCACATTCTCATTCAAAGTTGCAAGTTACTATGTAGGAACAAGTTTGTATAGATATTTCAAAGATGCCCAGAACTGAGCTAAACTTGGTATGTGTCCAACTCCTAGAAATAACTTCATGCCCCATCTCCCTTACTTCCAGCTAATAAGGATCACATAATTCCTAACAAAGTTTTGACACAGATTCCCAATTCGGGCATTCAGAACATATAGCACGTTGCTGTAAGCAAGCACATTCTCATTCAAAGTTGCAAGTTACTATGTAGGAACAAGTTTGTATAGGTATTTCAAAGATGCCCAGAACTGAGCTAAACTTGGTATGTGTCCAACTCCTAGAAATAACTTCATGCCCCATCTCCCTTACTTCCAGCTAGTAAGGATCACATAATTCCTAACAAAGTTTTGACACAGATTCCCAATTCGGGCATTCAGAACATATAGCACGTTGCTGTAAGCAAGCAGATTCTCATTCAAAGTTGCAAGTTACTATGTAGGAAGAAGTTTGTATAGGTATTAAAAAGATGCCCAGAACTGAGCTAAACTTGGTATGTGTCCAACTCCTAGAAATAACTTCATGCCCCATCTCCCTTACTTCCAGCTAGTAAGGATCACATAATTCCTAACAAAGTTTTGACACAGATTCCCAATTCGGGCATTCAGAACATATAGCACGTTGCTGTAAGCAAGCACATTTTCATTCAAAGTTGCAAGTTACTAGGTAGGAACAAGTTTGTATAGGTATTTCAAAGATGCCCAGAACTGAGCTAAACTTGGTATGTGTCCAACTCCTAGAAATAACTTCATGCCCCATCTCCCTTACTTCCAGCTAGTAAGGATCACATAATTCCTAACAAAGTTTTGACACAGATTCCCTATTCGGGCATTCAGAACATATAGCACGTTGCTGCAAGCAAGCACATTCTCATTCAAAGTTGCAAGTTACTATGTAGGAACAAGTTTGTATAGATATTTCAAAGATGCCCAGAACTGAGCTAAACTTGGTATGTGTCCAACTCCTAGAAATAACTTCATGCCCCATCTCCCTTACTTCCAGCTAGTAAGGATCACATAATTCCTAACAAAGTTTTGACACAGATTCCCAATTCGGGCATTCAGAACATATAGCACGTTGCTGTAAGCAAGCACATTCTCATTCAAAGTTGCAAGTTACTATGTAGGAACAAGTTTGTATAGGTATTTCAAAGATGCCCAGAACTGAGCTAAACTTGGTATGTGTCCAACTCCTAGAAATAACTTCATGCCCCATCTCCCTTACTTCCAGCTAGTAAGAATCACATAATTCCTAACAAAGTT
This sequence comes from Diceros bicornis minor, assembly GCF_020826845.1. NCBI lineage: Eukaryota > Metazoa > Chordata > Mammalia > Perissodactyla > Rhinocerotidae > Diceros > Diceros bicornis. The sequence continues at coordinate 568,295 of NC_080763.1, read as the reverse complement.
TTGAAACAGATTCCCTATTCGGGCATTCAGAACATATAGCACGTTGCTGCAAGCAAGCACATTCTCATTCAAAGTTGCAAGTTACTATGTAGGAACAAGTTTGTATAGGTATTTCAAAGATGCCCAGAACTGAGCTAAACTTGGTATGTGTCCAACTCCTAGAAATAACTTCATGCCCCATCTCCCTTACTTCCAGCTAGTAAGGATCACATAATTCCTAACAAAGTTTTGACACAGATTCCCTATTCGGGCATTCAGAACATATAGCACGTTGCTGCAAGCAAGCACATTCTCATTCAAAGTTGCAAGTTACTATGTAGGAACAAGTTTGTATAGATATTTCAAAGATGCCCAGAACTGAGCTAAACTTGGTATGTGTCCAACTCCTAGAAATAACTTCATGCCCCATCTCCCTTACTTCCAGCTAGTAAGGATCACATAATTCCTAACAAAGTTTTGACACAGATTCCCAATTCGGGCATTCAGAACATATAGCACGTTGCTGTAAGCAAGCACATTCTCATTCAAAGTTGCAAGTTACTATGTAGGAACAAGTTTGTATAGGTATTTCAAAGATGCCCAGAACTGAGCTAAACTTGGTATGTGTCCAACTCCTAGAAATAACTTCATGCCCCATCTCCCTTACTTCCAGCTAGTAAGGATCACATAATTCCTAACAAAGTTTTGACACAGATTCCCAATTCGGGCATTCAGAACATATAGCACGTTGCTGTAAGCAAGCAGATTCTCATTCAAAGTTGCAAGTTACTATGTAGGAAGAAGTTTGTATAGGTATTAAAAAGATGCCCAGAAGTGAGCTAAACTTGGTATGTGTCCAACTCCTAGAAATAACTTCATGCCCCATCTCCCTTACTTCCAGCTAGTAAGGATCACATAATTCCTAACAAAGTTTTGACACAGATTCCCAATTCGGGCATTCAGAACATATAGCACGTTGCTGTAAGCAAGCACATTCTCATTCAAAGATGCAAGTTACTATGTAGGAACAAGTTTGTATAGGTATTTCAAAGATGCCCAGAACTGAGCTAAACTTGGTATGTGTCCAACTCCTAGAAATAACTTCATGCCCCATCTCCCTTACTTCCAGCTAGTAAGGATCACATAATTCCTAACAAAGTTTTGACACAGATTCCCAATTCGGGCATTCAGAATATATAGCACGTTGCTGTAAGCAAGCACATTTTCATTCAAAGTTGCAAGTTACTAGGTAGGAACAAGTTTGTATAGGTATTTCAAAGATGCCCAGAACTGAGCTAAACTTGGTATGTGTCCAACTCCTAGAAATAACTTCATGCCCCATCTCCCTTACTTCCAGCTAGTAAGAATCACATAATTCCTAACAAAGTTTTGAAACAGATTCCCTATTCGGGCATTCAGAACATATAGCACGTTGCTGCAAGCAAGCACATTCTCATTCAAAGTTGCAAGTTACTATGTAGGAACAAGTTTGTATAGGTATTTCAACGATGCCCAGAACTGAGCTAAACTTGGTATGTGTCCAACTCCTAGAAATAACTTCATGCCCCATCTCCCTTACTTCCAGCTAGTAAGGATCACATAATTCCTAACAAAGTTTTGACACAGATTCCCAATTCGGGCCTTCAGAACATATAGCACGTTGCTGTAAGCAAGCACATTCTCATTCAAAGTTGCAAGTTCCTATGTAGGAACAAGTTTGTATAGGTATTTCAAAGATGCCCAGAACTGAGCTAAACTTGGTATGTGTCCAACTCCTAGAAATAACTTGATGCCCCATCTCCCTTACTTCCAGCTAGTAAGGATCACATAATTCCTAACAAAGTTTTGACACAGATTCCCAATTCGGGCATTCAGAACATATAGCACGTTGCTGTAAGCAAGCAGATTCTCATTCAAAGTTGCAAGTTACTATGTAGGAACAAGTTTGTATAGGTATTTCAAAGATGCCCAGAACTGAGCTAAACTTGGTATGTGCCCAACTCCTAGAAATAACTTCATGCCCCATCTCCCTTACTTCCAGCTAGTAAGGATCACATAATTCCTAACAAAGTTTTGACACAGATTCCCAATTCGGGCATTCAGAACATATAGCACGTTGCTGTAAGCAATCACATTTTCATTCAAAGTTGCAAGTTACGATGTAGGAACAAGTTTGTATAGGTATTTCAAAGATGCCCAGAACTGAGCTAAACTTGGTATGTGTCCAACTCCTAGAAATAACTTCATGCCCCATCTCCCTTACTTTCAGCTAGTAAGGATCACATAATTCCTAACAAAGTTTTGACACAGATTCCCAATTCGGGCATTCAGAACATATAGCACGTTGCTGTAAGCAAGCAGATTCTCATTCAAAGATGCAAGTTACTATGTAGGAACAAGTTTGTATAGGTATTTCAAAGATGCCCAGAACTGAGCTAAACTTGGTATGTGTCCAACTCCTAGAAATAACTTCATGCCCCAATTCCCTTACTTCCAGCTAGTAAGGATCACATAATTCCTAACAAAGTTTTGACACAGATTCCCAATTCGGGCATTCAGAACATATAGCACGTTGCTGTAAGCAATCACATTTTCATTCAAATTTGCAAGTTACTATGTAGGAACAAGTTTGTATAGGTATTTCAAAGATGCCCAGAACTGAGCTAAACTTGGTATGTGTCCAACTCCTAGAAATAACATCATGCCCCATCTCCCTTACTTCCAGCTAGTAAGGATCACATAATTCCTAACAGTTTTGACACAGATTCCCAATTCGGGCATTCAGAACATATAGCACGTTGCTGTAAGCAAGCACATTCTCATTCAAAGATGCAAGTTACTATGTAGGAACAAGTTTGTATAGGTATTTCAAAGATGCCCAGAACTGAGCTAAACTTGGTATGTGTCCAACTCCTAGAAATAACTTCATGCCCCATCTCCCTTACTTCCAGCTAGTAAGGATCACATAATTCCTAACAAAGTTTTGACACAGATTCCCTATTCGGGCATTCAGAACATATAGCACGTTGCTGTAAGCAAGCACATTCTCATTCAAAGTTGCAAGTTACTATGTAGGAACAAGTTTGTATAGGTATTTCAAAAATGCCCAGAACTGAGCTAAACTTGGTATGTGTCCAACTCCTAGAAATAACTTCATGCCCCATCTCCCTTACTTCCAGCTAGTAAGGATCACATAATTCCTAACAAAGATTTGACACAGATTGCCAATTCGGGCATTCAGAACATATAGCACGTTGCTGTAAGCAAGCACATTCTCATTCAAAGATGCAAGTTACTATGTAGGAACAAGTTTGTATAGGTATTTCAAAGATGCCCAGAACTGAGCTAAACTTGCTGTGTGTCCAACTCCTAGAAATAACTTCATGCCCCATCTCCCTTACTTCCAGCTAGTAAGGATCACATAATTCCTAACAGTTTTGACACAGATTCCCAATTCGGGCATTCAGAACATATAGCACATTGTTGTAAGCAAGCACATTCTCATTCAAAGATGCAAGTTACTATGTAGGAACAAGTTTGTATAGGTATTTCAAAGATGCCCAGAACTGAGCTAAACTTGCTATGTGTCCAACTCCTAGAAATAACTTCATTCCCCATCTCCCTTACTTCCAGCTAGTAAGGATCACATAATTCCTAACAAAGTTTTGACACAGATTCCCAATTCGGGCATTCAGAACATATAGCACGTTGCTGTAAGCAATCACATTTTCATTCAAAGTTGCAAGTTACTATGTAGGAACAAGTTTGTATAGGTATTTCAAAGATGCCCAGAACTGAGCTAAACTTGGTATGTGTCCAACTCCTAGAAATAACATCATGCCCCATCTCCCTTACTTCCAGCTAGTAAGGATCACATAATTCCTAACAGTTTTGACACAGATTCCCAATTCGGGCATTCAGAACATATAGCACGTTGCTGTAAGCAAGCACATTCTCATTCAAAGATGCAAGTTACTATGTAGGAACAAGTTTGTATAGGTATTTCAAAGATGCCCAGAACTGAGCTAAACTTGGTATGTGTCCAACTCCTAGAAATAACTTCATGCCCCATCTCCCTTACTTCCAGCTAGTAAGGATCACATAATTCCTAACAAAGTTTTGACACAGATTGCCAATTCGGGCATTCAGAACATATAGCACGTTGCTGTAAGCAAGCACATTCTCATTCAAAGATGCAAGTTACTAAGTAGGAACAAGTTTGTATAGGTATTTCAAAGATGCCCAGAACTGAGCTAAACTTGCTATGTGTCCAACTCCTAGAAATAACTTCATGCCCCATCTCCCTTACTTCCAGCTAGTAAGGATCACATAATTCCTAACAAAGTTTTGACACAGATTCCCAATTCGGGCATTCAGAACATATAGCACGTTGCTGTAAGCAAGCACATTCTCATTCAAAGTTTCAAGTTACTATGTAGGAACAAGTTTGTATAGGTATTTCAAAGATGCCCAGAACTGAGCTAAACTTGGTATGTGTCCAACTCCTAGAAATAACTTCATGCCCCATCTCCCTTACTTCCAGCTAGTAAGGATCACATAATTCCTAACAAAGTTTTGACACAGATTCCCTATTCGGGCATTCAGAACATATAGCACGTTGCTGTAAGCAAGCACATTCTCATTCAAAGTTGCAAGTTACTATGTAGGAACAAGTTTGTATAGGTATTTCAAAAATGCCCAGAACTGAGCTAAACTTGGTATGTGTCCAACTCCTAGAAATAACTTCATGCCCCATCTCCCTTACTTCCAGCTAGTAAGGATCACATAATTCCTAACAAAGATTTGACACAGATTGCCAATTCGGGCATTCAGAACATATAGCACGTTGCTGTAAGCAAGCACATTCTCATTCAAAGATGCAAGTTACTATGTAGGAACAAGTTTGTATAGGTATTTCAAAGATGCCCAGAACTGAGCTAAACTTGCTGTGTGTCCAACTCCTAGAAATAACTTCATGCCCCATCTCCCTTACTTCCAGCTAGTAAGGATCACATAATTCCTAACAGTTTTGACACAGATTCCCAATTCGGGCATTCAGAACATATAGCACGTTGCTGTAAGCAAGCACATTCTCATTCAAAGATGCAAGTTACTATGTAGGAACAAGTTTGTATAGGTATTTCAAAGATGCCCAGAACTGAGCTAAACTTGCTATGTGTCCAACTCCTAGAAATAACTTCATTCCCCATCTCCCTTACTTCCAGCTAGTAAGGATCACATAATTCCTAACAAAGTTTTGACACAGATTCCCAATTCGGGCATTCAGAACATATAGCACGTTGCTGTAAGCAATCACATTTTCATTCAAAGTTGCAAGTTACTATGTAGGAACAAGTTTGTATAGGTATTTCAAAGATGCCCAGAACTGAGCTAAACTTGGTATGTGTCCAACTCCTAGAAATAACATCATGCCCCATCTCCCTTACTTCCAGCTAGTAAGGATCACATAATTCCTAACAGTTTTGACACAGATTCCCAATTCGGGCATTCAGAACATATAGCACGTTGCTGTAAGCAAGCACATTCTCATTCAAAGATGCAAGTTACTATGTAAGAACAAGTTTGTATAGGTATTTCAAAGATGCCCAGAACTGAGCTAAACTTGGTATGTGTCCAACTCCTAGAAATAACTTCATGCCCCATCTCCCTTACTTCCAGCTAGTAAGGATCACATAATTCCTAACAAAGTTTTGACACAGATTGCCAATTCGGGCATTCAGAACATATAGCACGTTGCTGTAAGCAAGCACATTCTCATTCAAAGATGCAAGTTACTAAGTAGGAACAAGTTTGTATAGGTATTTCAAAGATGCCCAGAACTGAGCTAAACTTGCTATGTGTCCAACTCCTAGAAATAACTTCATGCCCCATCTCCCTTACTTCCAGCTAGTAAGGATCACATAATTCCTAACAAAGTTTTGACACAGATTCCCAATTCGGGCATTCAGAACATATAGCACGTCGCTGTAAGCAAGCACATTCTCATTCAAAGTTTCAAGTTACTATGTAGGAACAAGTTTGTATAGGTATTTCAAAGATGCCCAGAACTGAGCTAAACTTGGTATGTGTCCAACTCCTAGAAATAACTTCATGCCCCATCTCCCTTACTTCCAGCTAGTAAGGATCACATAATTCCTAACAAAGTTTTGACACAGATTCCCTATTCGGGCATTCAGAACATATAGCACGTTGCTGCAAGCAAGCACATTCTCATTCAAAGTTGCAAGTTACTATGTAGGAACAAGTTTGTATAGGTATTTCAAAGATGCCCAGAACTGAGCTAAACTTGGTATGTGTCCAACTCCTAGAAATAACTTCATGCCCCATCTCCCTTACTTCCAGCTAGTAAGGATCACATAATTCCTAACAAAGTTTTGACACAGATTCCCAATTCGGGCATTCAGAACATATAGCACGTTGCTGTAAGCAAGCACATTCTCATTCAAAGCTGCAAGTTACTATGTAGGAACAAGTTTGTATAGGTATTTCAAAGATGCCCAGAACTGAGCTAAACTTGGTATGTGTCCAACTCCTAGAAATAACTTCATGCCCCATCTCCCTTACTTCCAGCTAGTAAGGATCACATAATTCCTAACAAAGTTTTGACACAGATTCCCAATTCGGGCATTCAGAACATATAGCACGTTGCTGTAAGCAAGCACATTCTCATTCAAAGATGCAAGTTACTAGGTAGGAACAAGTTTGTATAGGTATTTCAAAGATGCCCAGAACTGAGCTAAACTTGGTATGTGTCCAACTCCTAGAAATAACTTCATGCCCCATCTCACTTACTTCCAGCTAGTAAGGATCACATAATTCCTAACAAAGTTTTGACACAGATTCCCAATTCGGGCATTCAGAACATATAGCACGTTGCTGTAAGCAAGCAGATTCTCATTCAAAGTTGCAAGTTACTATGTAGGAACAAGTTTGTATAGGTATTTCAAAGATGCCCAGAACTTAGCTAAACTTGGTATGTGTCCAACTCCTAGAAATAACTTCATGCCCCATCTCCCTTACTTCCAGCTAGTAAGGATCACATAATTCCTAACAAAGTTTTGACACAGATTGCCAATTCGGGCATTCAGAACATATAGCACGTTGCTGTAAGCAAGCACATTCTCATTCAAAGATGCAAGTTACTATGTAGGAACAAGTTTGTATAGGTATTTCAAAGATGCCCAGAACTGAGCTAAACTTGCTATGTGTCCAACTCCTAGAAATAACTTCATGCCCCATCTCCCTTACTTCCAGCTAGTAAGGATCACATAATTCCTAACAAATTTTTGACACAGATTCCCAATTCGGGCATTCAGAACATATAGCACGTTGCTGTAAGCAAGCACATTCTCATTCAAAGATGCAAGTTACTATGTAGGAACAAGTTTGTATAGGTATTTCAAAGATGCCCAGAACTGAGCTAAACTTGCTATGTGTCCAACACCTAGAAATAACTTCACTCCCCATCTCCCTTACTTCCAGCTACTAAGGATCACATAATTCCAAACAAAGTTTTGACACAGATTCCCAATTCGGGCATTCAGAACATATAGCACGTTGCTGTAAGCAATCACATTTTCATTCAAAGTTGCAAGTTACTATGTAGGAACAAGTTTGTATAGGTATTTCAAAGATGCCCAGAACTGAGCTAAACTTGGTATGTGTCCAACTCCTAGAAATAACATCATGCCCCATCTCCCTTATTTCCAGCTAGTAAGGATCACATAATTCCTAACAGTTTTGACACAGATTCCCAATTCGGGCATTCAGAACATATAGCACGTTGCTGTAAGCAAGCACATTCTCATTCAAAGATGCAAGTTACTATGTAGGAACAAGTTTGTATAGGTATTTCAAAGATGCCCAGAACTGAGCTAAACTTGGTATGTGTCCAACTCCTAGAAATAACTTCATGCCCCATCTCCCTTACTTCCAGCTAGTAAGGATCACATAATTCCTAACAAAGTTTTGACACAGATTGCCAATTCGGGCATTCAGAACATATAGCACGTTGCTGTAAGCAAGCACATTCTCATTCAAAGATGCAAGTTACTATGTAGGAACAAGTTTGTATAGGTATTTCAAAGATGCCCAGAACTGAGCTAAACTTGCTATGTGTCCAACTCCTAGAAATAACTTCATGCCCCATCTCCCTTACTTCCAGCTAGTAAGGATCACATAATTCCTAACAAAGTTTTGACACAGATTCCCAATTCGGGCATTCAGAACATATAGCACGTTGCTGTAAGCAAGCACATTCTCATTCAAAGTTTCAAGTTACTATTTAGGAACAAGTTTTTATAGGTATTTCAAAGATGCCCAGAACTGAGCTAAACTTGGTATGTGTCCAACTCCTAGAAATAACTTCATGCCCCATCTCCCTTACTTCCAGCTAGTAAGGATCACATAATTCCTAACAAAGTTTTGACACAGATTCCCAATTCGGGCATTCAGAACATATAGCACGTTGCTGTAAGAAAGCACATTTTCATTCAAAGTTGCAAGTTACTATGTAGGAACAAGTTTGTATAGGTATTTCAAAGATGCCCAGAACTGAGCTAAACTTGGTATGTGTCCAACTCCTAGAAATAACTTCATGCCCCATCTCCCTTACTTCCAGCTAGTAAGGATCACATAATTCCTAACAGTTTTGACACAGATTCCCAATTCGGGCATTCAGAACATATAGCACGTTGCTGTAAGCAAGCACATTCTCATTCAAAGATGCAAGTTACTATGTAGGAACAAGTTTGTATAGGTATTTCAAAGATGCCCAGAACTGAGCTAAGCTTGGTATGTGTCCAACTCCTAGAAATAACTTCATGCCCCATCTCCCTTACTTCCAGCTAGTAAGGATCACATAATTCCTAACAAAGTTTTGACACAGATTGCCAATTCGGGCATTCAGAACATATAGCACGTTGCTGTAAGCAAGCAGATTCTCATTCAAAGATGCAAGTTACTATGTAGGAACAAGTTTGTATAGGTATTTCAAAGATGCCCAGAACTGAGCTAAACTTGGTATGTGTCCAACTCCTAGAAATAACTTCATGCCCCATCTCCCTTACTTCCAGCTAGTAAGGATCACATAATTCCTAACAAAGTTTTGACACAGATTCCCAATTCGGGCATTCAGAACATATAGCACGTTGCTGTAAGCAAGCACATTTTCATTCAAAGTTGCAAGTTACTAGGAAGGAACAAGTTTGTATAAGTATTTCAAAGATGCCCAGAACTGAGCTAAACTTGGTATTTGTCCAACTCCTAGAAATAACTTCATGCCCCATCTCCCTTACTTCCAGCTAGTAAGGATCACATAATTCCTAACAAAGTTTTGACACAGATTCCCTATTCGGGCATTCAGAACATATAGCACGTTGCTGCAAGCAAGCACATTCTCATTCAAAGTTGCAAGTTACTATGTAGGAACAAGTTTGTATAGGTATTTCAAAGATGCCCAGAACTGAGCTAAACTTGGTATGTGTCCAACTCCTAGAAATAACTTCATGCCCCATCTCCCTTACTTCCAGCTAGTAAGGATCACATAATTCCTAACAAAGTTTTGACACAGATTCCCAATTCGGGCATTCAGAACATATAGCACGTTGCTGTAAGCAAGCACATTCTCATTCAAAGTTGCAAGTTACTATGTAGGAACAAGTTTGTATAGGTATTTCAAAGATGCCCAGAACTGAGCTAAACTTGGTATGTGTCCAACTCCTAGAAATAACTTCATGCCCCATCTCCCTTACTTCCAGCTAGTAAGGATCACATAATTCCTAACAAAGTTTTGACACAGATTGCCAATTCGGGCATTCAGAACATATAGCACGTTGCTGTAAGCAAGCACATTCTCATTCAAAGATGCAAGTTACTATGTAGGAACAAGTTTGTATAGGTATTTCAAAGATGCCCAGAACTGAGCTAAACTTGGTATGTGTCCAACTCCTAGAAATAACTTCATGGCCCATCTCACTTACTTCCAGCTAGTAAGGATCACATAATTCCTAACAAAGTTTTGACACAGATTCCCAATTCTGGCATTCAGAACATATAGCACGTTGCTGTAAGCAAGCAGATTCTCATTCAAAGTTGCATGTTACTATGTAGGAACAAGTTTGTATAGGTATTTCAAAGATGCCCAGAACTGAGCTAAACTTGGTATGTGTCCAACTCCTAGAAATAACTTCATGCCCCATCTCCCTTACTTCCAGCTAGTAAGGATCACATAATTCCTAACAAAGTTTTGACACAGATTCCCAATTCGGGCATTCAGAACATATAGCACGTTGCTGTAAGCAAGCACATTTTCATTCAAAGTTGCAAGTTACTATGTAGGAACAAGTTTGTATAGGTATTTCAAAGATGCCCAAAAGTGAGCTAAACTTGGTATGTGTCCAACTCCTAGAAATAACTTCATGCCCCATCTCCCTTACTTCCAGCTAGTAAGGATCACATAATTCCTAACAAAGTTTTGACACAGATTCCCAATTCGGGCATTCAGAACATATAGCACGTTGCTGTAAGCAAGCAGATTCTCATTCAAAGATGCAAGTTACTATGTAGGAACAAGTTTGTATAGGTATTTCAAAGATGCCCAGAACCGAGCTAAATTTGGTATGTGTCCAACTCCTAGAAATAACTTCATGCGCCATCTCCCTTACTTCCAGCTAGTAAGGATCACATAATTCCTAACAAAGTTTTGACACAGATTCCCAATTCGGGCATTCAGAACATATAGCACGTTGCTGTAAGCAATCACATTTTCATTCAAAGTTGCAAGTTACTATGTAGGAACAAGTTTGTATAGGTATTTCAAAGATGCCCAGAACTGAGCTAAACTTGGTATGTGTCCAACTCCTAGAAATAACATCATGCCCCATCTCCCTTACTTCCAGCTAGTAAGGATCACATCATTCCTAACAGTTTTGACACAGATTCCCAATTCGGGCATTCAGAACATATAGCACGTTGCTGTAAGCAAGCACATTCTCATTCAAAGTTGCAAGTTACTATGTAGGAACAAGTTTGTATAGGTATTTCAAAGATGCCCAGAACTGAGCTAAACTTGGTATGTGTCCAACTCCTAGAAATAACTTCATGCCCCATCTCCCTTACTTCCAGCTAGTCAGGATCACATAATTCCTAACAAAGTTTTGACACAGATTCCCTATTCGGGCATTCAGAACATATAGCACGTTGCTGCAAGCCAGCACATTCTCATTCAAAGATGCAAGTTACTATGTAGGAACAAGTTTGTATAGGTATTTCAAAGATGCCCAGAACTGAGCTAAACTTGCTATGTGTCCAACTCCTAGAAATAACTTCATGCACCATCTCCCTTACTTCCAGCTAGTAAGGATCACATAATTCCTAACAAAGTTTTGACACAGATTCCCAATTCGGGCATTCAGAACATATAGCACGTTGCTGTAAGCAAGCACATTCTCATTCAAAGATGCAAGTTACTATGTAGGAACAAGTTTGTATAGGTATTTCAAAGATGCCCAGAACTGAGCTAAACTTGCTATGTGTCCAACTCCTAGACATAACTTCATTCCCCATCTCCCTTACTTCCAGCTAGTAAGGATCACATAATTCCTAACAAAGTTTTGACACAGATTCCCAATTCGGGCATTCAGAACATATAGCACGTTGCTGTAAGCAATCACATTTTCATTCAAAGTTGCAAGTTACTATGTAGGAACAAGTTTGTATAGGTATTTCAAAGATGCCCAGAACTGAGCTAAACTTGGTATGTGTCCAACTCCTAGAAATAACATCATGCCCCATCTCCCTTACTTCCAGCTAGTAAGGATCACATAATTCCTAACAGTTTTGACACAGATTCCCAATTCGGGCATTCAGAACATATAGCACGTTGCTGTAAGCAAGCACATTCTCATTCAAAGATGCAAGTTACTATGTAGGAACAAGTTTGTATAGGTATTTCAAAGATGCCCAGAACTGAGCTAAACTTGGTATGTGTCCAACTCCTAGAAATAACTTCATGCCCCATCTCCCTTACTTCCAGCTAGTAAGGATCACATAATTCCTAACAAAGTTTTGACACAGATTGCCAATTCGGGCATTCAGAACATATAGCACGTTGCTGTAAGCAAGCACATTCTCATTCAAAGATGCAAGTTACTATGTAGGAACAAGTTTGTATAGGTATTTCAAAGATGCCCAGAACTGAGCTAAACTTGGTATGTGTCCCACTCCTAGAAATAACTTCATGCCCCATCTCCCTTACTTCCAGCTAGTAAGGATCACATAATTCCTAACAAAGTTTTGACACAGATTCCCAATTCGGGCATTCAGAACATATAGCACGTTGCTGTAAGCAAGCACATTTTCATTCAAAGTTGCAAGTTACTATGTAGGAACAAGTTTGTATAGGTATTTCAAAGATGCCCAGAACTGAGCTAAACTTGGTATGTGTCCAACTCCTAGAAATAACTTCATACCCCATCTCCCTTACTTCCAGCTAGTAAGGATCACATAATTCCTAACAGTTTTGACACAGATTCCGAATTCGGGCATTCAGAACATATAGCACGTTGCTGTAAGCAAGCACATTCTCATTCAAAGATGCAAGTTACTATGTAGGAACAAGTTTGTATAGGTATTTCAAAGATGCCCAGAACTGAGCTAAACTTGGTATGTGTCCAACTCCTAGAAATAACTTCATGCCCCATCTCCCTTACTTCCAGCTAGTAAGGATCACATAATTCCTAACAAAGTTTTGACACAGATTGCCAATTCGGGCATTCAGAACATATAGCACGTTGCTGTAAGCAAGCACATTCTCATTCAAAGATGCAAGTTACTATGTAGGAACAAGTTTGTATAGGTATTTCAAAGATGCCCAGAACTGAGCTAAACTTGCTATGTGTCCAACTCCTAGAAATAACTTCATGCCCCATCTCCCTTACTTCCAGCTAGTAAGGATCACATAATTCCTAACAAAGTTTTGACACAGATTCCCAATTCGGGCATTCAGAACATATAGCACGTTGCTGTAAGCAAGCACATTTTCATTCAAAGTTGCAAGTTACTAGGAAGGAACAAGTTTGTATAGGTATTTCAAAGATGCCCAGAACTGAGCTAAACTTGGTATGTGTCCAACTCCTAGAAATAACTTCATGCCCCATCTCCCTTACTTCCAGCTAGTAAGGATCACATAATTCCTAACAAAGTTTTGACACAGATTCCCTATTCGGGCATTCAGAACATATAGCACGTTGCTGCAAGCAAGCACATTCTCATTCAAAGTTGCAAGTTACTATGTAGGAACAAGTTTGTATAGGTATTTCAAAGATGCCCAGAACTGAGCTAAACTTGGTATGTGTCCAACTCCTAGAAATAACTTCATGCCCCATCTCCCTTACTTCCAGCTAGTAAGGATCACATATTTCCTAACAAAGTTTTGACACAGATTCCCAATTCGGGCATTCAGAACATATAGCACGTTGCTGTAAGCAAGCACATTCTCATTCAAAGTTGCAAGTTACTATGTAGGAACAAGTTTGTATAGGTATTTCAAAGATGCCCAGAACTGAGCTAAACTTGGTATGTGTCCAACTCCTAGAAATAACTTCATGCCCCATCTCACTTACTTCCAGCTAGTAAGGATCACATAATTCCTAACAAAGTTTTGACACAGATTGCCAATTCGGGCATTCAGAACATATAGCACGTTGCTGTAAGCAAGCACATTCTCATTCAAAGATGCAAGTTACTATGTAGGAACAAGTTTGTATAGGTATTTCAAAGATGCCCAGAACTGAGCTAAACTTGGTATGTGTCCAACTCCTAGAAATAACTTCATGCCCCATCTCCCTTACTTCCAGCTAGTAAGGATCACATAATTCCTAACAAAGTTTTGACACAGATTCCCAATTCGGGCATTCAGAACATATAGCACGTTGCTGTAAGCAAGCAGATTCTCATTCAAAGTTGCATGTTACTATGTAGGAACAAGTTTGTATAGGTATTTCAAAGATGCCCAGAACTGAGCTAAACTTGGTATGTGTCCAACTCCTAGAAATAACTTCATGCCCCATCTCCCTTACTTCCAGCTAGTAAGGATCACATAATTCCTAACAAAGTTTTGACACAGATTCCCAATTCGGGCATTCAGAACATATAGCACGTTGCTGTAAGCAAGCACATTTTCATTCAAAGTTGCAAGTTACTATGTAGGAACAAGTTTGTATAGGTATTTCAAAGATGCCCAGAAGTGAGCTAAACTTGGTATGTGTCCAACTCCTAGAAATAACTTCATGCCCCATCTCCCTTACTTCCAGCTAGTAAGGATCACATAATTCCTAACAAAGTTTTGACACAGATTCCCAATTCGGGCATTCAGAACATATAGCACGTTGCTGTAAGCAAGCAGATTCTCATTCAAAGATGCAAGTTACTATGTAGGAACAAGTTTGTATAGGTATTTCAATGATGCCCAGAACCGAGCTAAACTTGGTATGTGTCCAACTCCTAGAAATAACTTCATGCGCCATCTCCCTTACTTCCAGCTAGTAAGGATCACATAATTCCTAACAAAGTTTTGACACAGATTCCCAATTCGGGCATTCAGAACATATAGCACGTTGCTGTAAGCAATCACATTTTCATTCAAAGTTGCAAGTTACTATGTAGGAACAAGTTTGTATAGGTATTTCAAAGATGCCCAGAACTGAGCTAAACTTGGTATGTGTCCAACTCCTAGAAATAACATCATGCCCCATCTCCCTTACTTCCAGCTAGTAAGGATCACATCATTCCTAACAGTTTTGAGAACACAGATTCCCAATTCGGGCATTCAGAACATATAGCACGTTGCTGTAAGCAAGCACATTCTCATTCAAAGATGCAAGTTACTATGTAGGAACAAGTTTGTATAGGTATTTCAAAGATGCCCAGAACTGAGCTAAACTTGCTATGTGTCCAACTCCTAGAAATAACTTCATGCCCCATCTCCCTTACTTCCAGCTAGTAAGGATCACATAATTCCTAACAATGTTTTGACACAGATTCCCTATTCGGGCATTCAGAACATATAGCACGTTGCTGCAAGCCAGCACATTCTCATTCAAAGTTGCTAGTTACTATGTAGGAACAAGTTTGTATAGGTATTTCAAAAATGCCCAGAACTGAGCTAAACATGGTATGTGTCCCACTCCTAGAAATAACTTCATGCCCCATCTCCCTTACTTCCAGCTAGTAAGGATCACATAATTCCTAACAAAGTTTTGACACAGATTGCCAATTCGGGCATTCAGAACATATAGCACGTTGCTGTAAGCAAGCACATTCTCATTCAAAGATGCAAGTTACTATGTAGGAACAAGTTTGTATAGGTATTTCAAAGATGCCCAGAACTGAGCTAAACTTGCTATGTGTCCAACTCCTAGAAATAACTTCATGCCCCGTCTCCCTTACTTCCAGCTAGTAAGGATCACATAATTCCTAACAAATTTTTGACACAGATTCCCAATTCGGGCATTCAGAACATATAGCACGTTGCTGTAAGCAAGCACATTCTCATTCAAAGATGCAAGTTACTATGTAGGAACAAGTTTGTATAGGTATTTCAAAGATGCCCAGAACTGAGCTAAACTTGCTATGTGTCCAACTCCTAGACATAACTTCATTCCCCATCTCCCTTACTTCCAGCTAGTAAGGATCACATAATTCCTAACAAAGTTTTGACACAGATTCCCAATTCGGGCATTCAGAACATATAGCACGTTGCTGTAAGCAATCACATTTTCATTCAAAGTTGCAAGTTACTATGTAGGAACAAGTTTGTATAGGTATTTCAAAGATGCCCAGAACTGAGCTAAACTTGGTATGTGTCCAACTCCTAGAAATAACATCATGCCCCATCTCCCTTACTTCCAGCTAGTAAGGATCACATAATTCCTAACAGTTTTGACACAGATTCCCAATTCGGGCATTCAGAACATATAGCACGTTGCTGTAAGCAAGCACATTCTCATTCAAAGATGCAAGTTACTATGTAGGAACAAGTTTGTATAGGTATTTCAAAGATGCCCAGAACTGAGCTAAACTTGGTATGTGTCCAACTCCTAGAAATAACTTCATGCCCCATCTCCCTTACTTCCAGCTAGTAAGGATCACATAATTCCTAACAAAGTTTTGACACAGATTGCCAATTCGGGCATTCAGAACATATAGCACGTTGCTGTAAGCAAGCACATTCTCATTCAAAGATGCAAGTTACTATGTAGGAACAAGTTTGTATAGGTATTTCAAAGATGCCCAGAACTGAGCTAAACTTGGTATGTGTCCCACTCCTAGAAATAACTTCATGCCCCATCTCCCTTACTTCCAGCTAGTAAGGATCACATAATTCCTAACAAAGTTTTGACACAGATTCCCAATTCGGGCATTCAGAACATATAGCACGTTGCTGTAAGCAAGCACATTCTCATTCAAAGTTGCAAGTTACTATGTAGGAACAAGTTTGTATAGGTATTTCAAAGATGCCCAGAACTGAGCTAAACTTGGTATGTGTCCAACTCCTAGAAATAACTTCATGCCCCATCTCCCTTACTTCCAGCTAGTAAGGATCACATAATTCCTAACAGTTTTGACACAGATTCCGAATTCGGGCATTCAGAACATATAGCACGTTGCTGTAAGCAAGCACATTCTCATTCAAAGATGCAAGTTACTATGTAGGAACAAGTTTGTATAGGTATTTCAAAGATGCCCAGAACTGAGCTAAACTTGGTATGTGTCCAACTCCTAGAAATAACTTCATGCCCCATCTCCCTTACTTCCAG
Organism: Diceros bicornis minor; assembly: GCF_020826845.1. Taxonomy (NCBI): domain Eukaryota; kingdom Metazoa; phylum Chordata; class Mammalia; order Perissodactyla; family Rhinocerotidae; genus Diceros; species Diceros bicornis. The sequence continues at coordinate 551,478 of NC_080763.1, read as the reverse complement.
CTAGTAAGGATCACATAATTCCTAACAAAGTTTTGACACATGTTGCCAATTCGGGCATTCAGAACATATAGCACGTTGCTGTAAGCAAGCACATTCTCATTCAAAGATGCAAGTTACTATGTAGGAACAAGTTTGTATAGGTATTTCAAAGATGCCCAGAACTGAGCTAAACTTGGTATGTGTCCAACTCCTAGAAATAACTTCATGCCCCATCTCCCTTACTTCCAGCTAGTAAGGATCACATAATTCCTAACAAAGTTTTGACACAGATTCCCAATTCGGGCATTCAGAACATATAGCACGTTGTTGTAAGCAAGCACATTCTCATTCAAAGATGCAAGTTACTATGTAGGAACAACTTTGTATAGGTATTTCAAAGATGCCCAGAACTGAGCTAAACTTGGTATGTGTCCAACTCCTAGAAATAACTTCATGCCCCATCTCCCTTACTTCCAGCTAGTAAGGATCACATAATTCCTAACAAAGTTTTGACACAGATTCCCAATTCGGGCATTCAGAACATATAGCACGTTGCTGTAAGCAAGCAGATTCTCATTCAAAGTTGCATGTTACTATGTAGGAACAAGTTTGTATAGGTATTTCAAAGATGCCCAGAACTGAGCTAAACTTGGTATGTGTCCAACTCCTAGAAATAACTTCATGCCCCATCTCCCTTACTTCCAGCTAGTAAGGATCACATAATTCCTAACAAAGTTTTGACACAGATTCCCAATTCGGGCATTCAGAACATATAGCACGTTGCTGTAAGCAAGCACATTTTCATTCAAAGTTGCAAGTTACTATGTAGGAACAAGTTTGTATAGGTATTTCAAAGATGCCCAGAAGTGAGCTAAACTTGGTATGTGTCCAACTCCTAGAAATAACTTCATGCCCCATCTCCCTTACTTCCAGCTAGTAAGGATCACATAATTCCTAACAAAGTTTTGACACAGATTCCCAATTCGGGCATTCAGAACATATAGCACGTTGCTGTAAGCAAGCAGATTCTCATTCAAAGATGCAAGTTACTATGTAGGAACAAGTTTGTATAGGTATTTCAAAGATGCCCAGAACTGAGCTAAACTTGGTATGTGTCCAACTCCTAGAAATAACTTCATGCGCCATCTCCCTTACTTCCAGCTAGTAAGGATCACATAATTCCTAACAAAGTTTTGACACAGATTCCCAATTCGGGCATTCAGAACATATAGCACGTTGCTGTAAGCAATCACATTTTCATTCAAAGTTGCAAGTTACTATGTAGGAACAAGTTTGTATAGGTATTTCAAAGATGCCCAGAACTGAGCTAAACTTGGTATGTGTCCAACTCCTAGAAATAACATCATGCCCCATCTCCCTTACTTCCAGCTAGTAAGGATCACATCATTCCTAACAGTTTTGACACAGATTCCCAATTCGGGCATTCAGAACATATAGCACGTTGCTGTAAGCAAGCACATTCTCATTCAAAGATGCAAGTTACTATGTAGGAACAAGTTTGTATAGGTATTTCAAAGATGCCCAGAACTGAGCTAAACTTGCTATGTGTCCAACTCCTAGAAATAACTTCATGCCCCATCTCCCTTACTTCCAGCTAGTAAGGATCACATAATTCCTAACAAAGTTTTGACACAGATTCCCTATTCGGGCATTCAGAACATATAGCACGTTGCTGCAAGCCAGCACATTCTCATTCAAAGTTGCAAGTTACTATGTAGGAACAAGTTTGTATAGGTATTTCAAAAATGCCCAGAACTGATCTAAACATGGTATGTGTCCAACTCCTAGAAATAACTTCATGCCCCATCTCCCTTACTTCCAGCTAGTAAGGATCACATAATTCCTAACAAAGTTTTGACACAGATTGCCAATTCGGGCATTCAGAACATATAGCACGTTGCAGTAAGCAAGCACATTCTCATTCAAAGATGGAAGTTACTATATAGGAACTAGTTTGTATAGGTATTTCAAAGATGCCCAGAACTGAGCTAAACTTGCTATGTGTCCAACTCCTAGAAATAACTTCATGCCCCATCTCCCTTACTTCCAGCTAGTAAGGATCACATAATTCCTAACAAATTTTGACACAGATTCCCAATTCGGGCCTTCAGAACATATAGCACGTTGCTGTAAGCAAGCACATTCTCATTCAAATGTGCAAGTTACTATGTAGGAACAAGTTTGTATAGGTATTTCAAAGATGCCCAGAACTGAGCTAAACTTGCTATGTGTCCAACTCCTAGACATAACTTCATTCCCCATCTCCCTTACTTCCAGCTAGTAAGGATCACATAATTCCTAACAAAGTTTTGACACAGATTCCCAATTCGGGCATTCAGAACATATAGCACGTTGCTGTAAGCAATCACATTTTCATTCAAAGTTGCAAGTTACTATGTAGGAACAAGTTTGTATAGGTATTTCAAAGATGCCCAGAACTTAGCTAAACTTGGTATGTGTCCAACTCCTAGAAATAACATCATGCCCCATCTCCCTTACTTCCAGCTAGTAAGGATCACATAATTCCTAACAGTTTTGACACAGATTCCCAATTCGGGCATTCAGAACATATAGCACGTTGCTGTAAGCAAGCACATTCTCATTCAAAGATGCAAGTTACTATGTAGGAACAAGTTTGTATAGGTATTTCAAAGATGCCCAGAACTGAGCTAAACTTGGTATGTGTCCAACTCCTAGAAATAACTTCATGCCCCATCTCCCTTACTTCCAGCTAGTAAGGATCACATAATTCCTAACAAAGATTTGACACAGATTGCCAATTCGGGCATTCAGATCATATAGCACGTTGCTGTAAGCAAGCACATTCTCATTCAAAGATGCAAGTTACTATGTAGGAACAAGTTTGTATAGGTATTTCAAAGATGCCCAGAACTGAGCTAAACTTGCTATGTGTCCAACTCCTAGAAATAACTTCATGCCCCATCTCCCTTACTTCCAGCTAGTAAGGATCACATAATTCCTAACAAAGTTTTGACACAGATTCCCAATTCGGGCATTCAGAACATATAGCACGTTGCTGTAAGCAAGCAGATTCTCATTCAAAGATGCAAGTTACTATGTAGGAACAAGTTTGTATAGGTATTTCAAAGATGCCCAGAACTGAGCTAAACTTGGTATGTGTCCAACTCCTAGAAATAACATCATGCCCCATCTCCCTTACTTCCAGCTAGTAAGGATCACATAATTCCTAACAGTTTTGACACAGATTCCCAATTCGGGCATTCAGAACATATAGCACGTTGCTGTAAGCAAGCAGATTCTCATTCAAAGATGCAAGTTACTATGTAGGAACAAGTTTGTATAGGTATTTCAAAGATGCCCAGAACTGAGCTAAACTTGCTATGTGTCCAACTCCTAGAAATAACTTCATGCCACATCTCCCTTACTTCCAGCTAGTAAGGATCACATAATTCCTAACAAAGTTTTGACACAGATTCCCTATTCGGGCATTCAGAACATATAGCACGTTGCTGCAAGCCAGCACATTCTCATTCAAAGTTGCAAGTTACTATGTAGGAACAAGTTTGTATAGGTATTTTAAAAATGCCCAGAACTGAGCTAAACTTGGTATGTGTCCAACTCCTAGAAATAACTTCATGCCCCATCTCCCTTACTTCCAGCTAGTAAGGATCACATAATTCCTAACAAAGATTTGACACAGATTGCCAATTCGGGCATTCAGAACATATAGCACGTTGCTGTAAGCAAGCACATTCTCATTCAAAGATGCAAGTTACTATGTAGGAACAAGTTTGTATAGGTATTTCAAAGATGCCCAGAACTGAGCTAAACTTGCTATGTGTCCAACTCCTAGAAATAACTTCATGCCCCATCTCCCTTACTTCCAGCTAGTAAGGATCACATAATTCCTAACAAATTTTTGACACAGATTCCCAATTCGGGCATTCAGAACATATAGCACGTTGCTGTAAGCAAGCACATTCTCATTCAAAGATGCAAGTTACTATGTAGGAACAAGTTTGTATAGGTATTTCAAAGATGCCCAGAACTGAGCTAAACTTGGTATGTGTCCAACTCCTAGAAATAACTTCATTCCCCATCTCCCTTACTTCCAGCTAGTAAGGATCACATAATTCCTAACAAAGTTTTGACACAGATTCCCAATTCGGGCATTCAGAACATATAGCACGTTGCTGTAAGCAAGCACATTCTCATTCAAAGTTTCAAGTTACTATGTAGGAACAAGTTTGTATAGGTATTTCAAAGATGCCCAGAACTGAGCTAAACTTGGTATGTGTCCAACTCCTAGAAATAACTTCATGCCCCATCTCCCTTACTTCCAGCTAGTAAGGATCACATAATTCCTAACAAAGTTTTGACACAGATTCCCAATTCGGGCATTCAGAACATATAGCACGTTGCTGTAAGCAAGCACATTCTCATTCAAAGTTGCAAGTTACTATGTAGGAACAAGTTTGTATAGGTATTTCAAAGATGCCCAGAACTGAGCTAAACTTGGTATGTGTCCAACTCCTAGAAATAACTTCATGCCCCATCTCCCTTACTTCCAGCTAGTAAGGATCACATAATTCCTAACAAAGTTTTGACACAGATTCCCAATTCGGGCATTCAGAACATATAGCACGTTGCTGTAAGCAAGCACATTCTCATTCAAAGATGCAAGTTACTATGTAGGAACAAGTTTGTATAGGTATTTCAAAGATGCCCAGAACTGAGCTAAACTTGGTATGTGTCCAACTCCTAGAAATAACTTCATGCCCCATCTCCCTTACTTCCAGCTAGTAAGGATCACATAATTCCTAACAAAGTTTTGACACAGATTGCCAATTCGGGCATTCAGAACATATAGCACGTTGCTGTAAGCAAGCACATTCTCATTCAAAGATGCAAGTTACTATGTAGGAACAAGTTTGTATAGGTATTTCAAAGATGCCCAGAACTTGTATAGGTATTTCAAAGATGCCCAGAACTGAGCTAAACTTGGTATGTGTCCAACTGCTAGAAATAACTTCATGCCCCATCTCCCTTACTTCCAGCTAGTAAGGATCACATAATTCCTAACAAAGTTTTCACACAGATTCCCAATTCGGGCATTCAGAACATATAGCACGTTGCTGTAAGCAAGCACTTTCTCATTCAAAGATGCAAGTTACTATGTAGGAACAAGTTTGTATAGGTATTTCAAAGATGCCCAGAACTGAGCTAAACTTGCTATGTGTCCAACTCCTAGAAATAACTTCATGCCCCATCTCCCTTACTTCCAGCTAGTAAGGATCACATAATTCCTAACAAAGTTTTGACACAGATTCCCAATTCGGGCATTCAGAACATATAGCACGTTGCTGTAAGCAAGCACATTTTCATTCAAAGTTGCAAGTTACTATGTAGGAACAAGTTTGTATAGGTATTTCAAAGATGCCCAGAACTGAGCTAAATTTGGTATGTGTCCAACTCCTAGAAATAACTTCATGCCCCATCTCCCTTACTTCCAGCTAGTAAGGATCACATAATTCCTAACAGTTTTGACACAGATTCCCAATTCGGGCATTCAGAACATATAGCACGTTGCTGTAAGCAAGCACATTCTCATTCAAAGATGCAAGTTACTATGTAGGAACAAGTTTGTATAGGTATTTCAAAGATGCCCAGAACTGAGCGAAACTTCGTATGTGTCCAACTCCTAGAAATAACTTCATGCCCCATGTCCCTTACTTCCAGCTTGTAAGGATCACATAATTCCTAACAAAGTTTTGACACAGATTCATAATTCGGGCATTCAGAACATATAGCACGTTGCTGTAAGCAAGCACATTCTCATTCAAAGTTGCAAGTTACTAGGTAGGAACAAGTTTGTATAGGTATTTCAAAGATGCCCAGAACTGAGCTAAACTTGGTATGTGTCCAACTCCTAGAAATAACTTCATGCCCCATCTCCCTTACTTCCAGCTAGTAAGGATCACATAATTCCTAACAAAGTTTTGACACAGATTCCCTATTCGGGCATTCAGAACATATAGCACGTTGCTGCAAGCAAGCACATTCTCATTCAAAGTTGCAAGTTACTATGTAGGAACAAGTTTGTATAGGTATTTCAAAGATGCCCAGAACTGAGCTAAACTTGGTATGTGTCCAACTCCTAGAAATAACTTCATGCCCCATCTCCCTTACTTCCAGCTAGTAAGGATCACATAATTCCTAACAAAGTTTTGACACAGATTCCCAATTCGGGCATTCAGAACATATAGCACGTTGCTGTAAGCAAGCACATTCTCATTCAAAGTTGCAAGTTACTATGTAGGAACAAGTTTGTATAGGTATTTCAAAGATGCCCAGAACTGAGCTAAACTTGGTATGTGTCCAACTCCTAGAAATAACTTCATGCCCCATCTCCCTTACTTCCAGCTAGTAAGGATCACATAATTCCTAACAAAGTTTTGACACAGATTCCCAATTCGGGCATTCAGAACATATAGCACGTTGCTGTAAGCAAGCACATTCTCATTCAAAGATGCAAGTTACTATGTAGGAACAAGTTTGTATAGGTATTTCAAAGATGCCCAGAACTTAGCTAAACTTGGTATGTGTCCAACTCCTAGAAATAACTTCATGCCCCATCTCCCTTACTTCCAGCTAGTAAGGATCACGTAATTCCTAACAAAGTTTTGACACAGATTCCCAATTCGGGCATTCAGAACATATAGCACGTTGCTGTAAGCAATCACATTTTCATTCAAAGTTGCAAGTTACTATGTAGGAACAAGTTTGTATAGGTATTTCAAAGATGCCCAGAACTGAGCTAAAATTGGTATGTGTCCAACTCCTATAAATAACATCATGCCCCATCTCCCTTACTTCCAGCTAGTAAGGATCACATAATTCCTAACAAAGTTTTGACACAGATTCCCAATTCGGGCATTCAGAACATATAGCACGTTGCTGTAAGCAAGCACATTTTCATTCAAAGTTGCAAGTTACTATGTAGGAACAAGTTTGTATAGGTATTTCAAAGATGCCCAGAACTGAGCTAAATTTGGTATGTGTCCAACTCCTAGAAATAACTTCATGCCCCATCTCCCTTACTTCCAGCTAGTAAGGATCACATAATTCCTAACAGTTTTGACACAGATTCCCAATTCGGGCATTCAGAACATATAGCACGTTGCTGTAAGCAAGCACATTCTCATTCAAAGATGCAAGTTACTATGTAGGAACAAGTTTGTATAGGTATTTCAAAGATGCCCTGAACTGAGCTAAACTTGGTATGTGTCCAACTCCTAGAAATAACTTCATGCCCCATCTCCCTTACTTCCAGCTAGTAAGGATCACATAATTCCTAACAAAGTTTTGACACAGATTCCCTATTCGGGCATTCAGAACATATAGCACGTTGCTGTAAGCAAGCACATTCTCATTCAAAGTTGCAAGTTACTAGGTAGGAACAAGTTTGTATAGGTATTTCAAAGATGCCCAGAAGTGAGCTAAACTTGGTATGTGTCCAACTCCTAGAAATAACTTCATGCCCCATCTCCCTTACTTCCAGCTAGTAAGGATCACATAATTCCTAACAAAGTTTTGACACAGATTCCCAATTCGGGCATTCAGAACATATAGCACGTTGCTGTAAGCAAGCAGATTCTCATTCAAAGATGCAAGTTACTATGTAGGAACAAGTTTGTATAGGTATTTCAAAGATGCCCAGAACTGAGCTAAACTTGGTATGTGTCCAACTCCTAGAAATAACTTCATGCGCCATCTCCCTTACTTCCAGCTAGTAAGGATCACATAATTCCTAACAAAGTTTTGACACAGATTCCCAATTCGGGCATTCAGAACATATAGCACGTTGCTGTAAGCAATCACATTTTCATTCAAAGTTGCAAGTTACTATGTAGGAACAAGTTTGTATAGGTATTTCAAAGATGCCCAGAACTGAGCTAAACTTGGTATGTGTCCAACTCCTAGAAATAACATCATGCCCCATCTCCCTTACTTCCAGCTAGTAAGGATCACATCATTCCTAACAGTTTTGACACAGATTCCCAATTCGGGCATTCAGAACATATAGCACGTTGCTGTAAGCAAGCACATTCTCATTCAAAGATGCAAGTTACTATGTAGGAACAAGTTTGTATAGGTATTTCAAAGATGCCCAGAACTGAGCTAAACTTGCTATGTGTCCAACTCCTAGAAATAACTTCATGCCCCATCTCCCTTACTTCCAGCTAGTAAGGATCACATAATTCCTAACAAAGTTTTGACACAGATTCCCTATTCGGGCATTCAGAACATATAGCACGTTGCTGCAAGCCAGCACATTCTCATTCAAAGTTGCAAGTTACTATGTAGGAACAAGTTTGTATAGGTATTTCAAAAATGCCCAGAACTGAGCTAAACATGGTATGTGTCCAACTCCTAGAAATAACTTCATGCCCCATCTCCCTTACTTCCAGCTAGTAAGGATCACATAATTCCTAACAAAGTTTTGACACAGATTCCCAATTCGGGCATTCAGAACATATAGCACGTTGCTGTAAGCAAGCACATTCTCATTCAAAGTTGCAAGTTACTATGTAGGAACAAGTTTGTATAGGTATTTCAAAGATGCCCAGAACTGAGCTAAACTTGGTATGTGTCCAACTCCTAGAAATAACTTCATGCCCCATCTCCCTTACTTCCAGCTAGTAAGGATCACATAATTCCTAACAAAGTTTTGACACAGATTCCCAATTCGGGCATTCAGAACATATAGCACGTTGCTGTAAGCAAGCACATTCTCATTCAAAGATGCAAGTTACTATGTAGGAACAAGTTTGTATAGGTATTTCAAAGATGCCCAGAACTGAGCTAAACTTGGTATGTGTCCAACTCCTAGAAATAACTTCATGCCCCATCTCCCTTACTTCCAGCTAGTAAGGATCACATAATTCCTAACAAAGTTTTGACACAGATTGCCAATTCGGGCATTCAGAACATATAGCACGTTGCTGTAAGCAAGCACATTCTCATTCAAAGATGCAAGTTACTATGTAGGAACAAGTTTGTATAGGTATTTCAAAGATGCCCAGAACTGAGCTAAACTTGGTATGTGTCCAACTCCTAGAAATAACTTCATGCCCCATCTCCCTTACTTCCAGCTAGTAAGGATCACATAATTCCTAACAAAGTTTTCACACAGATTCCCAATTCGGGCATTCAGAACATATAGCACGTTGCTGTAAGCAAGCACTTTCTCATTCAAAGATGCAAGTTACTATGTAGGAACAAGTTTGTATAGGTATTTCAAAGATGCCCAGAACTGAGCTAAACTTGCTATGTGTCCAACTCCTAGAAATAACTTCATGCCCCATCTCCCTTACTTCCAGCTAGTAAGGATCACATAATTCCTAACAAAGTTTTGACACAGATTCCCAATTCGGGCATTCAGAACATATAGCACGTTGCTGTAAGCAAGCACATTTTCATTCAAAGTTGCAAGTTACTATGTAGGAACAAGTTTGTATAGGTATTTCAAAAATGCCCAGAACTGAGCTAAATTTGGTATGTGTCCAACTCCTAGAAATAACTTCATGCCCCATCTCCCTTACTTCCAGCTAGTAAGGATCACATAATTCCTAACAGTTTTGACACAGATTCCCAATTCGGGCATTCAGAACATATAGCACGTTGCTGTAAGCAAGCACATTCTCATTCAAAGATGCAAGTTACTATGTAGGAACAAGTTTGAATAGGTATTTCAAAGATGCCCAGAACTGAGCGAAACTTCGTATGTGTCCAACTCCTAGAAATAACTTCATGCCCCATGTCCCTTACTTCCAGCTTGTAAGGATCACATAATTCCTAACAAAGTTTTGACACAGATTCATAATTCGGGCATTCAGAACATATAGCACGTTGCTGTAAGCAAGCACATTCTCATTCAAAGTTGCAAGTTACTAGGTAGGAACAAGTTTGTATAGGTATTTCAAAGATGCCCAGAACTGAGCTAAACTTGGTATGTGTCCAACTCCTAGAAATAACTTCATGCCCCATCTCCCTTACTTCCAGCTAGTAAGGATCACATAATTCCTAACAAAGTTTTGACACAGATTCCCTATTCGGGCATTCAGAACATATAGCACGTTGCTGCAAGCAAGCACATTCTCATTCAAAGTTGCAAGTTACTATGTAGGAACAAGTTTGTATAGGTATTTCAAAGATGCCCAGAACTGAGCTAAACTTGGTATGTGTCCAACTCCTAGAAATAACTTCATGCCCCATCTCCCTTACTTCCAGCTAGTAAGGATCACATAATTCCTAACAAAGTTTTGACACAGATTCCCAATTCGGGCATTCAGAACATATAGCACGTTGCTGTAAGCAAGCACATTCTCATTCAAAGTTGCAAGTTACTATGTAGGAACAAGTTTGTATAGGTATTTCAAAGATGCCCAGAACTGAGCTAAACTTGGTATGTGTCCAACTCCTAGAAATAACTTCATGCCCCATCTCCCTTACTTCCAGCTAGTAAGGATCACATAATTCCTAACAAAGTTTTGACACAGATTCCCAATTCGGGCATTCAGAACATATAGCACGTTGCTGTAAGCAAGCACATTCTCATTCAAAGATGCAAGTTACTATGTAGGAACAAGTTTGTATAGGTATTTCAAAGATGCCCAGAACTTAGCTAAACTTGGTATGTGTCCAACTCCTAGAAATAACTTCATGCCCCATCTCCCTTACTTCCAGCTAGTAAGGATCACGTAATTCCTAACAAAGTTTTGACACAGATTCCCAATTCGGGCATTCAGAACATATAGCACGTTGCTGTAAGCAATCACATTTTCATTCAAAGTTGCAAGTTACTATGTAGGAACAAGTTTGTATAGGTATTTCAAAGATGCCCAGAACTGAGCTAAAATTGGTATGTGTCCAACTCCTATAAATAACATCATGCCCCATCTCCCTTACTTCCAGCTAGTAAGGATCACATAATTCCTAACAAAGTTTTGACACAGATTCCCAATTCGGGCATTCAGAACATATAGCACGTTGCTGTAAGCAAGCACATTTTCATTCAAAGTTGCAAGTTACTATGTAGGAACAAGTTTGTATAGGTATTTCAAAGATGCCCAGAACTGAGCTAAATTTGGTATGTGTCCAACTCCTAGAAATAACTTCATGCCCCATCTCCCTTACTTCCAGCTAGTAAGGATCACATAATTCCTAACAGTTTTGACACAGATTCCCAATTCGGGCATTCAGAACATATAGCACGTTGCTGTAAGCAAGCACATTCTCATTCAAAGATGCAAGTTACTATGTAGGAACAAGTTTGTATAGGTATTTCAAAGATGCCCTGAACTGAGCTAAACTTGGTATGTGTCCAACTCCTAGAAATAACTTCATGCCCCATCTCCCTTACTTCCAGCTAGTAAGGATCACATAATTCCTAACAAAGTTTTGACACAGATTCCCTATTCGGGCATTCAGAACATATAGCACGTTGCTGTAAGCAAGCACATTCTCATTCAAAGTTGCAAGTTACTAGGTAGGAACAAGTTTGTATAGGTATTTCAAAGATGCCCAGAAGTGAGCTAAACTTGGTATGTGTCCAACTCCTAGAAATAACTTCATGCCCCATCTCCCTTACTTCCAGCTAGTAAGGATCACATAATTCCTAACAAAGTTTTGACACAGATTCCCAATTCGGGCATTCAGAACATATAGCACGTTGCTGTAAGCAAGCAGATTCTCATTCAAAGATGCAAGTTACTATGTAGGAACAAGTTTGTATAGGTATTTCAAAGATGCCCAGAACTGAGCTAAACTTGGTATGTGTCCAACTCCTAGAAATAACTTCATGCGCCATCTCCCTTACTTCCAGCTAGTAAGGATCACATAATTCCTAACAAAGTTTTGACACAGATTCCCAATTCGGGCATTCAGAACATATAGCACGTTGCTGTAAGCAATCACATTTTCATTCAAAGTTGCAAGTTACTATGTAGGAACAAGTTTGTATAGGTATTTCAAAGATGCCCAGAACTGAGCTAAACTTGGTATGTGTCCAACTCCTAGAAATAACATCATGCCCCATCTCCCTTACTTCCAGCTAGTAAGGATCACATCATTCCTAACAGTTTTGACACAGATTCCCAATTCGGGCATTCAGAACATATAGCACGTTGCTGTAAGCAAGCACATACTCATTCAAAGATGCAAGTTACTATGTAGGAACAAGTTTGTATAGGTATTTCAAAGATGCCCAGAACTGAGCTAAACTTGCTATGTGTCCAACTCCTAGAAATAACTTCATGCCCCATCTCCCTTACTTCCAGCTAGTAAGGATCACATAATTCCTAACAAAGTTTTGACACAGATTCCCTATTCGGGCATTCAGAACATATAGCACGTTGCTGCAAGCCAGCACATTCTCATTCAAAGTTGCAAGTTACTATGTAGGAACAAGTTTGTATAGGTATTTCAAAAATGCCCAGAACTGAGCTAAACATGGTATGTGTCCAACTCCTAGAAATAACTTCATGCCCCATCTCCCTTACTTCCAGCTAGTAAGGATCACATAATTCCTAACAAAGTTTTGACACAGATTGCCAATTCGGGCATTCAGAACATATAGCACGTTGCAGTAAGCAAGCACATTCTCATTCAAAGATGGAAGTTACTATATAGGAACTAGTTTGTATAGGTATTTCAAAGATGCCCAGAACTGAGCTAAACTTGCTATGTGTCCAACTCCTAGAAATAACTTCATGCCCCATCTCCCTTACTTCCAGCTAGTAAGGATCACATAATTCCTAACAAATTTTGACACAGATTCCCAATTCGGGCCTTCAGAACATATAGCACGTTGCTGTAAGCAAGCACATTCTCATTCAAATGTGCAAGTTACTATGTAGGAACAAGTTTGTATAGGTATTTCAAAGATGCCCAGAACTGAGCTAAACTTGCTATGTGTCCAACTCCTAGACATAACTTCATTCCCCATCTCCCTTACTTCCAGCTAGTAAGGATCACATAATTCCTAACAAAGTTTTGACACAGATTCCCAATTCGGGCATTCAGAACATATAGCACGTTGCTGTAAGCAATCACATTTTCATTCAAAGTTGCAAGTTACTATGTAGGAACAAGTTTGTATAGGTATTTCAAAGATGCCCAGAACTTAGCTAAACTTGGTATGTGTCCAACTCCTAGAAATAACATCATGCCCCATCTCCCTTACTTCCAGCTAGTAAGGATCACATAATTCCTAACAGTTTTGACACAGATTCCCAATTCGGGCATTCAGAACATATAGCACGTTGCTGTAAGCAAGCACATTCTCATTCAAAGATGCAAGTTACTATGTAGGAACAAGTTTGTATAGGTATTTCAAAGATGCCCAGAACTGAGCTAAACTTGGTATGTGTCCAACTCCTAGAAATAACTTCATGCCCCATCTCCCTTACTTCCAGCTAGTAAGGATCACATAATTCCTAACAAAGATTTGACACAGATTGCCAATTCGGGCATTCAGATCATATAGCACGTTGCTGTAAGCAAGCACATTCTCATTCAAAGATGCAAGTTACTATGTAGGAACAAGTTTGTATAGGTATTTCAAAGATGCCCAGAACTGAGCTAAACTTGCTATGTGTCCAACTCCTAGAAATAACTTCATGCCCCATCTCCCTTACTTCCAGCTAGTAAGGATCTCATAATTCCTAACAAAGTTTTGACACAGATTCCCAATTCGGGCATTCAGAACATATAGCACGTTGCTGTAAGCAAGCAGATTCTCATTCAAAGATGCAAGTTACTATGTAGGAACAAGTTTGTATAGGTATTTCAAAGATGCCCAGAACTGAGCTAAACTTGGTATGTGTCCAACTCCTAGAAATAACATCATGCCCCATCTCCCTTACTTCCAGCTAGTAAGGATCACATAATTCCTAACAGTTTTGACACAGATTCCCAATTCGGGCATTCAGAACATATAGCACGTTGCTGTAAGCAAGCAGATTCTCATTCAAAGATGCAAGTTACTATGTAGGAACAAGTTTGTATAGGTATTTCAAAGATGCCCAGAACTGAGCTAAACTTGCTATGTGTCCAACTCCTAGAAATAACTTCATGCCACATCTCCCTTACTTCCAGCTAGTAAGGATCACATAATTCCTAACAAAGTTTTGACACAGATTCCCTATTCGGGCATTCAGAACATATAGCACGTTGCTGCAAGCCAGCACATTCTCATTCAAAGTTGCAAGTTACTATGTAGGAACAAGTTTGTATAGGTATTTTAAAAATGCCCAGAACTGAGCTAAACTTGGTATGTGTCCAACTCCTAGAAATAACTTCATGCCCCATCTCCCTTACTTCCAGCTAGTAAGGATCACATAATTCCTAACAAAGATTTGACACAGATTGCCAATTCGGGCATTCAGAACATATAGCACGTTGCTGTAAGCAAGCACATTCTCATTCAAAGATGCAAGTTACTATGTAGGAACAAGTTTGTATAGGTATTTCAAAGATGCCCAGAACTGAGCTAAACTTGCTATGTGTCCAACTCCTAGAAATAACTTCATGCCCCATCTCCCTTACTTCCAGCTAGTAAGGATCACATAATTCCTAACAAATTTTTGACACAGATTCCCAATTCGGGCATTCAGAACATATAGCACGTTGCTGTAAGCAAGCACATTCTCATTCAAAGATGCAAGTTACTATGTAGGAACAAGTTTGTATAGGTATTTCAAAGATGCCCAGAACTGAGCTAAACTTGGTATGTGTCCAACTCCTAGAAATAACTTCATTCCCCATCTCCCTTACTTCCAGCTAGTAAGGATCACATAATTCCTAACAAAGTTTTGACACAGATTCCCAATTCGGGCATTCAGAACATATAGCACGTTGCTGTAAGCAAGCACATTCTCATTCAAAGTTTCAAGTTACTATGTAGGAACAAGTTTGTATAGGTATTTCAAAGATGCCCAGAACTGAGCTAAACTTGGTATGTGTCCAACTCCTAGAAATAACTTCATGCCCCATCTCCCTTACTTCCAGCTAGTAAGGATCACATAATTCCTAACAAAGTTTTGACACAGATTCCCAATTCGGGCATTCAGAACATATAGCACGTTGCTGTAAGCAAGCACATTCTCATTCAAAGTTGCAAGTTACTATGTAGGAACAAGTTTGTATAGGTATTTCAAAGATGCCCAGAACTGAGCTAAACTTGGTATGTGTCCAACTCCTAGAAATAACTTCATGCCCCATCTCCCTTACTTCCAGCTAGTAAGGATCACATAATTCCTAACAAAGTTTTGACACAGATTCCCAATTCGGGCATTCAGAACATATAGCACGTTGCTGTAAGCAAGCACATTCTCATTCAAAGATGCAAGTTACTATGTAGGAACAAGTTTGTATAGGTATTTCAAAGATGCCCAGAACTGAGCTAAACTTGGTATGTGTCCAACTCCTAGAAATAACTTCATGCCCCATCTCCCTTACTTCCAGCTAGTAAGGATCACATAATTCCTAACAAAGTTTTGACACAGATTGCCAATTCGGGCATTCAGAACATATAGCACGTTGCTGTAAGCAAGCACATTCTCATTCAAAGATGCAAGTTACTATGTAGGAACAAGTTTGTATAGGTATTTCAAAGATGCCCAGAACTGAGCTAAACTTGGTATGTGTCCAACTCCTAGAAATAACTTCATGCCCCATCTCCCTTACTTCCAGCTAGTAAGGATCACATAATTCCTAACAAAGTTTTCACACAGATTCCCAATTCGGGCATTCAGAACATATAGCACGTTGCTGTAAGCAAGCACTTTCTCATTCAAAGATGCAAGTTACTATGTAGGAACAAGTTTGTATAGGTATTTCAAAGATGCCCAGAACTGAGCTAAACTTGCTATGTGTCCAACTCCTAGAAATAACTTCATGCCCCATCTCCCTTACTTCCAGCTAGTAAGGATCACATAATTCCTAACAAAGTTTTGACACAGATTCCCAATTCGGGCATTCAGAACATATAGCACGTTGCTGTAAGCAAGCACATTTTCATTCAAAGTTGCAAGTTACTATGTAGGAACAAGTTTGTATAGGTATTTCAAAGATGCCCAGAACTGAGCTAAATTTGGTATGTGTCCAACTCCTAGAAATAACTTCATGCCCCATCTCCCTTACTTCCAGCTAGTAAGGATCACATAATTCCTAACAGTTTTGACACAGATTCCCAATTCGGGCATTCAGAACATATAGCACGTTGCTGTAAGCAAGCACATTCTCATTCAAAGATGCAAGTTACTATGTAGGAACAAGTTTGTATAGGTATTTCAAAGATGCCCAGAACTGAGCGAAACTTCGTATGTGTCCAACTCCTAGAAATAACTTCATGCCCCATGTCCCTTACTTCCAGCTTGTAAGGATCACATAATTCCTAACAAAGTTTTGACACAGATTCATAATTCGGGCATTCAGAACATATAGCACGTTGCTGTAAGCAAGCACATTCTCATTCAAAGTTGCAAGTTACTAGGTAGGAACAAGTTTGTATAGGTATTTCAAAGATGCCCAGAACTGAGCTAAACTTGGTATGTGTCCAACTCCTAGAAATAACTTCATGCCCCATCTCCCTTACTTCCAGCTAGTAAGGATCACATAATTCCTAATAAAGTTTTGACACAGATTCCCTATTCGGGCATTCAGAACATATAGCACGTTGCTGCAAGCAAGCACATTCTCATTCAAAGTTGCAAGTTACTATGTAGGAACAAGTTTGTATAGGTATTTCAAAGATGCCCAGAACTGAGCTAAACTTGGTATGTGTCCAACTCCTAGAAATAACTTCATGCCCCATCTCCCTTACTTCCAGCTAGTAAGGATCACATAATTCCTAACAAAGTTTTGACACAGATTCCCAATTCGGGCATTCAGAACATATAGCACGTTGCTGTAAGCAAGCACATTCTCATTCAAAGTTGCAAGTTACTATGTAGGAACAAGTTTGTATAGGTATTTCAAAGATGCCCAGAACTGAGCTAAACTTGGTATGTGTCCAACTCCTAGAAATAACTTCATGCCCCATCTCCCTTACTTCCAGCTAGTAAGGATCACATAATTCCTAACAAAGTTTTGACACAGATTCCCAATTCGGGCATTCAGAACATATAGCACGTTGCTGTAAGCAAGCACATTCTCATTCAAAGATGCAAGTTACTATGTAGGAACAAGTTTGTATAGGTATTTCAAAGATGCCCAGAACTTAGCTAAACTTGGTATGTGTCCAACTCCTAGAAATAACTTCATGCCCCATCTCCCTTACTTCCAGCTAGTAAGGATCACGTAATTCCTAACAAAGTTTTGACACAGATTCCCAATTCGGGCATTCAGAACATATAGCACGTTGCTGTAAGCAATCACATTTTCATTCAAAGTTGCAAGTTACTATGTAGGAACAAGTTTGTATAGGTATTTCAAAGATGCCCAGAACTGAGCTAAAATTGGTATGTGTCCAACTCCTATAAATAACATCATGCCCCATCTCCCTTACTTCCAGCTAGTAAGGATCACATAATTCCTAACAAAGTTTTGACACAGATTCCCAATTCGGGCATTCAGAACATATAGCACGTTGCTGTAAGCAAGCACATTTTCATTCAAAGTTGCAAGTTACTATGTAGGAACAAGTTTGTATAGGTATTTCAAAGATGCCCAGAACTGAGCTAAATTTGGTATGTGTCCAACTCCTAGAAATAACTTCATGCCCCATCTCCCTTACTTCCAGCTAGTAAGGATCACATAATTCCTAACAGTTTTGACACAGAGTCCCAATTCGGGCATTCAGAACATATAGCACGTTGCTGTAAGCAAGCACATTCTCATTCAAAGATGCAAGTTACTATGTAGGAACAAGTTTGTATAGGTATTTCAAAGATGCCCTGAACTGAGCTAAACTTGGTATGTGTCCAACTCCTAGAAATAACTTCATGCCCCATCTCCCTTACTTCCAGCTAGTAAGGATCACATAATTCCTAACAAAGTTTTGACACAGATTCCCTATTCGGGCATTCAGAACATATAGCACGTTGCTGTAAGCAAGCACATTCTCATTCAAAGTTGCAAGTTACTAGGTAGGAACAAGTTTGTATAGGTATTTCAAAGATGCCCAGAACTGAGCTAAACTTGGTATGTGTCCAACTCCTAGAAATAACTTCATGCCCCATCTCCCTTACTTCCAGCTAGTAAGGATCACATAATTCCTAACAAAGTTTTGACACAGATTCCCTATTCGGGCATTCAGAACATATAGCACGTTGCTGCAAGCAAGCACATTCTCATTAAAAGTTGCAAGTTACTATGAAGGAACAAGTTTGTATAGGTATTTCAAAGATGCCCAGAACTGAGCTAAACTTGGTATGTGTCCAACTCCTAGAAATAACTTCATGCCCCATCTCCCTTACTTCCAGCTAGTAAGGATCACATAATTCCTAACAAAGTTTTGACACAGATTCCCAATTCGGGCATTCAGAACATATAGCACGTTGCTGTAAGCAAGCACATTCTCATTCAAAGTTGCAAGTTACTATGTAGGAACAAGTTTGTATAGGTATTTCAAAGATGCCCAGAACTGAGCTAAACTTGGTATGTGTCCAACTCCTAGAAATAACTTCATGCCCCATCTCCCTTACTTCCAGCTAGTAAGGATCACATAATTCCTAACAAAGTTTTGACACAGATTCCCAATTCGGGCATTCAGAACATATAGCACGTTGCTGTAAGCAAGCACATTCTCATTCAAAGATGCAAGTTACTATGTAGGAACAAGTTTGTATAGGTATTTCAAAGATGCCCAGAACTGAGCTAAACTTGGTATGTGTCCAACTCCTAGAAATAACTTCATGCCCCATCTCCCTTACTTCCAGCTAGTAAGGATCACATAATTCCTAACAAAGTTTTGACACAGATTGCCAATTCGGGCATTCAGAACATATAGCACGTTGCTGTAAGCAAGCACATTCTCATTCAAAGATGCAAGTTACTATGTAGGAACAAGTTTGTATAGGTATTTCAAAGATGCCCAGAACTGAGCTAAACTTGGTATGTGTCCAACTCCTAGAAATAACTTCATGCCCCATCTCCCTTACTTCCAGCTAGTAAGGATCACATAATTCCTAACAAAGTTTTCACACAGATTCCCAATTCGGGCATTCAGAACATATAGCACGTTGCTGTAAGCAAGCACTTTCTCATTCAAAGATGCAAGTTACTATGTAGGAACAAGTTTGTATAGGTATTTCAAAGATGCCCAGAACTGAGCTAAACTTGCTATGTGTCCAACTCCTAGAAATAACTTCATGCCCCATCTCCCTTACTTCCAGCTAGTAAGGATCACATAATTCCTAACAAAGTTTTGACACAGATTCCCAATTCGGGCATTCAGAACATATAGCACGTTGCTGTAAGCAAGCACATTTTCATTCAAAGTTGCAAGTTACTATGTAGGAACAAGTTTGTATAGGTATTTCAAAGATGCCCAGAACTGAGCTAAATTTGGTATGTGTCCAACTCCTAGAAATAACTTCATGCCCCATCTCCCTTACTTCCAGCTAGTAAGGATCACATAATTCCTAACAGTTTTGACACAGATTCCCAATTCGGGCATTCAGAACATATAGCACGTTGCTGTAAGCAAGCACATTCTCATTCAAAGATGCAAGTTACTATGTAGGAACAAGTTTGTATAGGTATTTCAAAGATGCCCAGAACTGAGCGAAACTTCGTATGTGTCCAACTCCTAGAAATAACTTCATGCCCCATGTCCCTTACTTCCAGCTTGTAAGGATCACATAATTCCTAACAAAGTTTTGACACAGATTCCCTATTCGGGCATTCAGAACATATAGCACGTTGCTGCAAGCAAGCACATTCTCATTCAAAGTTGCAAGTTACTAGGTAGGAACAAGTTTGTATAGGTATTTCAAAGATGCCCAGAACTGAGCTAAACTTGGTATGTGTCCAACTCCTAGAAATAACTTCATGCCCCATCTCCCTTACTTCCAGCTAGTAAGGATCACATAATTCCTAACAAAGTTTTGACACAGATTCCCAATTCGGGCATTCAGAACATATAGCACGTTGCTGTAAGCAAGCACATTCTCATTCAAAGTTGCAAGTTACTATGTAGGAACAAGTTTGTATAGCTATTTCAAAGATGCCCAGAACTGAGCTAAACTTGGTATGTGTCCAACTCCTAGAAATAACTTCATGCCCCATCTCCCTTACTTCCAGCTAGTAAGGATCACATAATTCCTAACAAAGTTTTGACACAGATTCCCAATTCGGGCATTCAGAACATATAGCACGTTGCTGTAAGCAAGCACATTCTCATTCAAAGATGCAAGTTACTATGTAGGAACAAGTTTGTATAGGTATTTCAAAGATGCCCAGAACTGAGCTAAACTTGGTATGTGTCCAACTCCTAGAAATAACTTCATGCCCCATCTCCCTTACTTCCAGCTAGTAAGGATCACATAATTCCTAACAAAGTTTTGACACAGATTGCCAATTCGGGCATTCAGAACATATAGCACGTTGCTGTAAGCAAGCACATTCTCATTCAAAGATGCAAGTTACTATGTAGGAACAAGTTTGTATAGGTATTTCAAAGATGCCCAGAACTGAGCTAAACTTGGTATGTGTCCAACTCCTAGAAATAACTTCATGCCCCATCTCCCTTACTTCCAGCTAGTAAGGATCACATAATTCCTAACAAAGTTTTCACACAGATTCCCAATTCGGGCATTCAGAACATATAGCACGTTGCTGTAAGCAAGCACTTTCTCATTCAAAGATGCAAGTTACTATGTAGGAACAAGTTTGTATAGGTATTTCAAAGATGCCCAGAACTGAGCTAAACTTGCTATGTGTCCAACTCCTAGAAATAACTTCATGCCCCATCTCCCTTACTTCCAGCTAGTAAGGATCACATAATTCCTAACAAAGTTTTGACACAGATTCCCAATTCGGGCATTCAGAACATATAGCACGTTGCTGTAAGCAAGCACATTTTCATTCAAAGTTGCAAGTTACTATGTAGGAACAAGTTTGTATAGGTATTTCAAAGATGCCCAGAACTGAGCTAAATTTGGTATGTGTCCAACTCCTAGAAATAACTTCATGCCCCATCTCCCTTACTTCCAGCTAGTAAGGATCACATAATTCCTAACAGTTTTGACACAGATTCCCAATTCGGGCATTCAGAACATATAGCACGTTGCTGTAAGCAAGCACATTCTCATTCAAAGATGCAAGTTACTATGTAGGAACAAGTTTGTATAGGTATTTCAAAGATGCCCAGAACTGAGCGAAACTTCGTATGTGTCCAACTCCTAGAAATAACTTCATGCCCCATGTCCCTTACTTCCAGCTTGTAAGGATCACATAATTCCTAACAAAGTTTTGACACAGATTCCCAATTCGGGCATTCAGAACATATAGCACGTTGCTGTAAGCAAGCACATTCTCATTCAAAGTTGCAAGTTACTAGGTAGGAACAAGTTTGTATAGGTATTTCAAAGATGCCCAGAACTGAGCTAAACTTGGTATGTGTCCAACTCCTAGAAATAACTTCATGCCCCATCTCCCTTACTTCCAGCTAGTAAGGATCACATAATTCCTAACAAAGTTTTGACACAGATTCCCTATTCGGGCATTCAGAACATATAGCACGTTGCTGCAAGCAAGCACATTCTCATTCAAAGTTGCAAGTTACTATGTAGGAACAAGTTTGTATAGGTATTTCAAAGATGCCCAGAACTGAGCTAAACTTGGTATGTGTCCAACTCCTAGAAATAACTTCATGCCCCATCTCCCTTACTTCCAGCTAGTAAGGATCACATAATTCCTAACAAAGTTTTGACACAGATTCCCAATTCGGGCATTCAGAACATATAGCACGTTGCTGTAAGCAAGCACATTCTCATTCAAAGTTGCAAGTTACTATGTAGGAACAAGTTTGTATAGGTATTTCAAAGATGCCCAGAACTGAGCTAAACTTGGTATGTGTCCAACTCCTAGAAATAACTTCATGCCCCATCTCCCTTACTTCCAGCTAGTAAGGATCACATAATTCCTAACAAAGTTTTGACACAGATTCCCAATTCGGGCATTCAGAACATATAGCACGTTGCTGTAAGCAAGCACATTCTCATTCAAAGATGCAAGTTACTATGTAGGAACAAGTTTGTATAGGTATTTCAAAGATGCCCAGAACTTAGCTAAACTTGGTATGTGTCCAACTCCTAGAAATAACTTCATGCCCCATCTCCCTTACTTCCAGCTAGTAAGGATCACGTAATTCCTAACAAAGTTTTGACACAGATTCCCAATTCGGGCATTCAGAACATATAGCACGTTGCTGTAAGCAATCACATTTTCATTCAAAGTTGCAAGTTACTATGTAGGAACAAGTTTGTATAGGTATTTCAAAGATGCCCAGAACTGAGCTAAAATTGGTATGTGTCCAACTCCTATAAATAACATCATGCCCCATCTCCCTTACTTCCAGCTAGTAAGGATCACATAATTCCTAACAAAGTTTTGACACAGATTCCCAATTCGGGCATTCAGAACATATAGCACGTTGCTGTAAGCAAGCACATTTTCATTCAAAGTTGCAAGTTACTATGTAGGAACAAGTTTGTATAGGTATTTCAAAGATGCCCAGAACTGAGCTAAATTTGGTATGTGTCCAACTCCTAGAAATAACTTCATGCCCCATCTCCCTTACTTCCAGCTAGTAAGGATCACATAATTCCTAACAGTTTTGACACAGATTCCCAATTCGGGCATTCAGAACATATAGCACGTTGCTGTAAGCAAGCACATTCTCATTCAAAGATGCAAGTTACTATGTAGGAACAAGTTTGTATAGGTATTTCAAAGATGCCCTGAACTGAGCTAAACTTGGTATGTGTCCAACTCCTAGAAATAACTTCATGCCCCATCTCCCTTACTTCCAGCTAGTAAGGATCACATAATTCCTAACAAAGTTTTGACACAGATTCCCAATTCGGGCATTCAGAACATATAGCACGTTGCTGTAAGCAAGCACATTCTCATTCAAAGTTGCAAGTTACTAGGTAGGAACAAGTTTGTATAGGTATTTCAAAGATGCCCAGAACTGAGCTAAACTTGGTATGTGTCCAACTCCTAGAAATAACTTCATGCCCCATCTCCCTTACTTCCAGCTAGTAAGGATCACATAATTCCTAACAAAGTTTTGACACAGATTCCCTATTCGGGCATTCAGAACATATAGCACGTTGCTGCAAGCAAGCACATTCTCATTCAAAGTTGCAAGTTACTATGTAGGAACAAGTTTGTATAGGTATTTCAAAGATGCCCAGAACTGAGCTAAACTTGGTATGTGTCCAACTCCTAGAAATAACTTCATGCCCCATCTCCCTTACTTCCAGCTAGTAAGGATCACATAATTCCTAACAAAGTTTTGACACAGATTCCCAATTCGGGCATTCAGAACATATAGCACGTTGCTGTAAGCAAGCACATTCTCATTCAAAGTTGCAAGTTACTATGTAGGAACAAGTTTGTATAGGTATTTCAAAGATGCCCAGAACTGAGCTAAACTTGGTATGTGTCCAACTCCTAGAAATAACTTCATGCCCCATCTCCCTTACTTCCAGCTAGTAAGGATCACATAATTCCTAACAAAGTTTTGACACAGATTCCCTATTCGGGCATTCAGAACATATAGCACGTTGCTGCAAGCAAGCACATTCTCATTCAAAGTTGCAAGTTACTATGTTGGAACAAGTTTGTATAGGTATTTCAAAGATGCCCAGAACTGAGCTAAACTTGGTATGTGTCCAACTCCTAGAAATAACATCATGCCCCATCTCCCTTACTTCCAGCTAGTAAGGATCACATAATTCCTAACAAAGTTTTGACACAGATTGCCAATTCGGGCATTCAGAACATATAGCACGTTGCTGTAAGCAATCACATTTTCATTCAAAGTTGCAAGTTACTATGTAGGAACAAGTTTGTATAGGTATTTCAAAGATGCCCAGAACTGAGCTAAACTTGGTATGTGTCCAACTCCTAGAAATAACATCATGCCCCATCTCCCTTACTTCCAGCTAGTAAGGATCACATAATTCCTAACAGTTTTGACACAGATTCCCAATTCGGGCATTCAGAACATATAGCACGTTGCTGTAAGCAAGCACATTCTCATTCAAAGATGCAAGTTACTATGTAGGAACAAGTTTGTATAGGTATTTCAAAGATGCCCAGAACTGAGCTAAACTTGCTATGTGTCCAACTCCTAGAAATAACTTCATGCCCCATCTCCCTTACTTCCAGCAAGTAAGGATCACATAATTCCTAACAAAGTTTTGACACTGATTCCCAATTCGGGCATTCAGAACATATAGCACGTTGCTGCAAGCCAGCACATTCTCATTCAAAGTTGCAAGTTACTATGTAGGAACAAGTTTGTATAGGTATTTCAAAGATGCCCAGAACTGAGCTAAACTTGCTATGTGTCCAACTCCTAGAAATAACTTCATGCCCCATCTCCCTTACTTCCAGCTAGTAAGGATCACATAATTCCTAACAAAGTTTTGACACAGATTCCCTATTCGGGCATTCAGAACATATAGCACGTTGCTGCAAGCAAGCACATTCTCATTCAAAGTTGCAAGTTACTATGTAGGAACAAGTTTGTATAGGTATTTCAAAGATGCCCAGAACTGAGCTAAACTTGGTATGTGTCCAACTCCAAGAAATAACTTCATGCCCCATCTCCCTTACTTCCAGCTAGTAAGGATCACATAATTCCTAACAAAGTTTTGACACAGATTCCCAATTCGGGCATTCAGAACATATAGCACGTTGCTGCAAGCAAGCACATTCTCATTCAAAGTTGCAAGTTACTATGTAGGAACAAGTTTGTATAGGTATTTCAAAGATGCCCAGAACTGAGCTAAACTTGGTATGTGTCCAACTCCTAGAAATAACTTCATGCCCCATCTCCCTTACTTCCAGCTAGTAAGGATCACATAATTCCTAACAAAGTTTTGACACGGATTCCCAATTCGGGCATTCAGAACATATAGCACGTTGCTGCAAGCCAGCACATTCTCATTCAAAGATGCAAGTTACTAGGTAGGAACAAGTTTGTATAGGTATTTCAAAGATGCCCAGAACTGAGCTAAACTTGGTATGTGTCCAACTCCTAGAAATAACTTCATGCCCCATCTCCCTTACTTCCAGCTAGTAAGGATCACATAATTCCTAACAAAGTTTTGACACAGATTGCCAATTCGGGCATTCAGAACATATAGCACGTTGCTGCAAGCAGGCACATTCTCATTCAAAGTTGCAAGTTACTATGTAGGAACAAGTTTGTATAGGTATTTCAAAGATGCCCAGAACTGAGCTAAACTTGGTATGTGTCCGACTCCTAGAAATAACTTCATGCCCCATCTCCCTTACTTCCAGCTAGTAAGGATCACATAATTCCTAACAAAGTTTTGACACAGATTCCCTATTCGGGCATTCAGAACATATAGCACGTTGCAGCAAGCAGGCACATTCTCATTCAAAGTTGCAAGTTACTATGTAGGAACAAGTTTGTATAGGTATTTCAAAGATGCCCAGAACTGAGCTAAACTTGGTATGTGTCCAACTCCAAGAAATAACTTCATGCCCCATCTCCCTTACTTCCAGCTAGTAAGGATCACATAATTCCTAACAAAGTTTTGACACAGATTCCCAATTCGGGCATTCAGAACATATAGCACGTTGCTGTAAGCAAGCACATTCTCATTCAAAGTTGCAAGTTACTATGTAGGAACAAGTTTGTATAGGTATTTCAAAGATGCCCAGAACTGAGCTAAACTTGGTATGTGTCCAACTCCTAGAAATAACTTCATGCCCCATCTCCCTTACTTCCAGCTAGTAAGGATCACATAATTCCTAACAAAGTTTTGACACAGATTCCCAATTCGGGCATTCAGAACATATAGCACGTTGCTGTAAGCAAGCACATTCTCATTCAAAGACGCAAGTTACTAGGTAGGAACAAGTTTGTATAGGTATTTCAAAGATGCCCAGAACTGAGCTAAACTTGGTATGTGTCCAACTCCTAGAAATAACTTCATGCCCCATCTCCCTTACTTCCAGCTAGTAAGGATCACATAATTCCTAACAAAGTTTTGACACAGATTCCCAATTCGGGCATTCAGAACATATAGCACGTTGCTGTAAGCAAGCAGATTCTCATTCAAAGTTGCAAGTTACTATGTAGGAACAAGTTTGTATAGGTATTTCAAAGATGCCCAGAACTGAGCTAAACTTGGTATGTGTCCAACTCCTAGAAATAACTTCATGCCCCATCTCCCTTACTTCCAGCTAGTAAGGATCACGTAATTCCTAACAAAGTTTTGACACAGATTCCCAATTCGGGCATTCAGAACATATAGCACGTTGCTGTAAGCAATCACATTTTCATTCAAAGTTGCAAGTTACTATGTAGGAACAAGTTTGTATAGGTATTTCAAAGATGCCCAGAACTGAGCTAAAATTGGTATGTGTCCAACTCCTATAAATAACATCATGCCCCATCTCCCTTACTTCCAGCTAGTAAGGATCACATAATTCCTAACAAAGTTTTGACACAGATTCCCAATTCGGGCATTCAGAACATATAGCACGTTGCTGTAAGCAAGCACATTTTCATTCAAAGTTGCAAGTTACTATGTAGGAACAAGTTTGTATAGGTATTTCAAAGATGCCCAGAACTGAGCTAAATTTGGTATGTGTCCAACTCCTAGAAATAACTTCATGCCCCATCTCCCTTACTTCCAGCTAGTAAGGATCACATAATTCCTAACAGTTTTGACACAGATTCCCAATTCGGGCATTCAGAACATATAGCACGTTGCTGTAAGCAAGCACATTCTCATTCAAAGATGCAAGTTACTATGTAGGAACAAGTTTGTATAGGTATTTCAAAGATGCCCTGAACTGAGCTAAACTTGGTATGTGTCCAACTCCTAGAAATAACTTCATGCCCCATCTCCCTTACTTCCAGCTAGTAAGGATCACATAATTCCTAACAAAGTTTTGACACAGATTCCCAATTCGGGCATTCAGAACATATAGCACGTTGCTGTAAGCAAGCACATTCTCATTCAAAGTTGCAAGTTACTAGGTAGGAACAAGTTTGTATAGGTATTTCAAAGATGCCCAGAACTGAGCTAAACTTGGTATGTGTCCAACTCCTAGAAATAACTTCATGCCCCATCTCCCTTACTTCCAGCTAGTAAGGATCACATAATTCCTAACAAAGTTTTGACACAGATTCCCTATTCGGGCATTCAGAACATATAGCACGTTGCTGCAAGCAAGCACATTCTCATTCAAAGTTGCAAGTTACTATGTAGGAACAAGTTTGTATAGGTATTTCAAAGATGCCCAGAACTGAGCTAAACTTGGTATGTGTCCAACTCCTAGAAATAACTTCATGCCCCATCTCCCTTACTTCCAGCTAGTAAGGATCACATAATTCCTAACAAAGTTTTGACACAGATTCCCAATTCGGGCATTCAGAACATATAGCACGTTGCTGTAAGCAAGCACATTCTCATTCAAAGTTGCAAGTTACTATGTAGGAACAAGTTTGTATAGGTATTTCAAAGATGCCCAGAACTGAGCTAAACTTGGTATGTGTCCAACTCCTAGAAATAACTTCATGCCCCATCTCCCTTACTTCCAGCTAGTAAGGATCACATAATTCCTAACAAAGTTTTGACACAGATTCCCTATTCGGGCATTCAGAACATATAGCACGTTGCTGCAAGCAAGCACATTCTCATTCAAAGTTGCAAGTTACTATGTTGGAACAAGTTTGTATAGGTATTTCAAAGATGCCCAGAACTGAGCTAAACTTGGTATGTGTCCAACTCCTAGAAATAACATCATGCCCCATCTCCCTTACTTCCAGCTAGTAAGGATCACATAATTCCTAACAAAGTTTTGACACAGATTGCCAATTCGGGCATTCAGAACATATAGCACGTTGCTGTAAGCAATCACATTTTCATTCAAAGTTGCAAGTTACTATGTAGGAACAAGTTTGTATAGGTATTTCAAAGATGCCCAGAACTGAGCTAAACTTGGTATGTGTCCAACTCCTAGAAATAACATCATGCCCCATCTCCCTTACTTCCAGCTAGTAAGGATCACATAATTCCTAACAGTTTTGACACAGATTCCCAATTCGGGCATTCAGAACATATAGCACGTTGCTGTAAGCAAGCACATTCTCATTCAAAGATGCAAGTTACTATGTAGGAACAAGTTTGTATAGGTATTTCAAAGATGCCCAGAACTGAGCTAAACTTGCTATGTGTCCAACTCCTAGAAATAACTTCATGCCCCATCTCCCTTACTTCCAGCAAGTAAGGATCACATAATTCCTAACAAAGTTTTGACACTGATTCCCAATTCGGGCATTCAGAACATATAGCACGTTGCTGCAAGCCAGCACATTCTCATTCAAAGTTGCAAGTTACTATGTAGGAACAAGTTTGTATAGGTATTTCAAAGATGCCCAGAACTGAGCTAAACTTGCTATGTGTCCAACTCCTAGAAATAACTTCATGCCCCATCTCCCTTACTTCCAGCTAGTAAGGATCACATAATTCCTAACAAAGTTTTGACACAGATTCCCTATTCGGGCATTCAGAACATATAGCACGTTGCTGCAAGCAAGCACATTCTCATTCAAAGTTGCAAGTTACTATGTAGGAACAAGTTTGTATAGGTATTTCAAAGATGCCCAGAACTGAGCTAAACTTGGTATGTGTCCAACTCCAAGAAATAACTTCATGCCCCATCTCCCTTACTTCCAGCTAGTAAGGATCACATAATTCCTAACAAAGTTTTGACACAGATTCCCAATTCGGGCATTCAGAACATATAGCACGTTGCTGCAAGCAAGCACATTCTCATTCAAAGTTGCAAGTTACTATGTAGGAACAAGTTTGTATAGGTATTTCAAAGATGCCCAGAACTGAGCTAAACTTGGTATGTGTCCAACTCCTAGAAATAACTTCATGCCCCATCTCCCTTACTTCCAGCTAGTAAGGATCACATAATTCCTAACAAAGTTTTGACACAGATTGCCAATTCGGGCATTCAGAACATATAGCACGTTGCTGCAAGCCAGCACATTCTCATTCAAAGATGCAAGTTACTAGGTAGGAACAAGTTTGTATAGGTATTTCAAAGATGCCCAGAACTGAGCTAAACTTGGTATGTGTCCAACTCCTAGAAATAACTTCATGCCCCATCTCCCTTACTTCCAGCTAGTAAGGATCACATAATTCCTAACAAAGTTTTGACACAGATTGCCAATTCGGGCATTCAGAACATATAGCACGTTGCTGCAAGCAGGCACATTCTCATTCAAAGTTGCAAGTTACTATGTAGGAACAAGTTTGTATAGGTATTTCAAAGATGCCCAGAACTGAGCTAAACTTGGTATGTGTCCGACTCCTAGAAATAACTTCATGCCCCATCTCCCTTACTTCCAGCTAGTAAGGATCACATAATTCCTAACAAAGTTTTGACACAGATTCCCTATTCGGGCATTCAGAACATATAGCACGTTGCAGCAAGCAGGCACATTCTCATTCAAAGTTGCAAGTTACTATGTAGGAACAAGTTTGTATAGGTATTTCAAAGATGCCCAGAACTGAGCTAAACTTGGTATGTGTCCAACTCCAAGAAATAACTTCATGCCCCATCTCCCTTACTTCCAGCTAGTAAGGATCACATAATTCCTAACAAAGTTTTGACACAGATTCCCAATTCGGGCATTCAGAACATATAGCACGTTGCTGTAAGCAAGCACATTCTCATTCAAAGTTGCAAGTTACTATGTAGGAACAAGTTTGTATAGGTATTTCAAAGATGCCCAGAACTGAGCTAAACTTGGTATGTGTCCAACTCCTAGAAATAACTTCATGCCCCATCTCCCTTACTTCCAGCTAGTAAGGATCACATAATTCCTAACAAAGTTTTGACACAGATTCCCAATTCGGGCATTCAGAACATATAGCACGTTGCTGTAAGCAAGCACATTCTCATTCAAAGACGCAAGTTACTAGGTAGGAACAAGTTTGTATAGGTATTTCAAAGATGCCCAGAACTGAGCTAAACTTGGTATGTGTCCAACTCCTAGAAATAACTTCATGCCCCATCTCCCTTACTTCCAGCTAGTAAGGATCACATAATTCCTAACAAAGTTTTGACACAGATTCCCAATTCGGGCATTCAGAACATATAGCACGTTGCTGTAAGCAAGCAGATTCTCATTCAAAGTTGCAAGTTACTATGTAGGAACAAGTTTGTATAGGTATTTCAAAGATGCCCAGAACTGAGCTAAACTTGGTATGTGTCCAACTCCTAGAAATAACTTCATGCCCCATCTCCCTTACTTCCAGCTAGTAAGGATCACATAATTCCTAACAAAGTTTTGACACAGATTCCCTATTGGGGCATTCAGAACATATAGCACGTTGCTGCAAGCAAGCACATTCTCATTCAAAGTTGCAAGTTACTATGTAGGAACAAGTTTGTATAGGTATTTCAAAGATGCCCAGAACTGAGCTAAACTTGGTATGTGTCCAACTCCTAGAAATAACATCATGCCCCATCTCCCTTACTTCCAGCTAGTAAGGATCACATAATTCCTAACAAAGTTTTGACACAGATTCCCAATTCGGGCATTCAGAACATATAGCACGTTGCTGTAAGCAAGCACATTTTCATTCAAAGTTGCAAGTTACTATGTAGGAACAAGTTTGTATAGGTATTTCAAAGATGCCCAGAACTGAGCTAAACTTGGTATGTGTCCAACTCCTAGAAATAACATCATGCCCCATCTCCCTTACTTCCAGCTAGTAAGGATCACATAATTCCTAACAGTTTTGACACAGATTCCCAATTCGGGCATTCAGAACATATAGCACGTTGCTGTAAGCAAGCAGATTCTCATTCAAAGATGCAAGTTACTATGTAGGAACAAGTTTGTATAGGTATTTCAAAGATGCCCAGAACTGAGCTAAACTTGCTATGTGTCCAACTCCTAGAAATAACTTCATGCCCCATCTCCCTTACTTCCAGCTAGTAAGGATCACATAATTCCTAACAAAGTTTTGACACAGATTCCCAATTCGGGCATTCAGAACATATAGCACGTTGCTGCAAGCCAGCACATTCTCATTCAAAGTTGCAAGTTACTATGTAGGAACAAGTTTGTATAGGTATTTCAAAGATGCCCAGAACTGAGCTAAACTTGGTATGTGTCCAACTCCTAGAAATAACTTCATGCCCCATCTCCCTTACTTCCAGCTAGTAAGGATCACATAATTCCTAACAAAGTTTTGACACAGATTCCCTATTCGGGCATTCAGAACATATAGCACGTGCTGCAAGCAAGCACATTCTCATTCAAAGTTGCAAGTTACTATGTAGGAACAAGTTTGTATAGGTATTTCAAAGATGCCCAGAACTGAGCTAAACTTGGTATGTGTCCAACTCCAAGAAATAACTTCATGCCCCATCTCCCTTACTTCCAGCTAGTAAGGATCACATAATTCCTAACAAAGTTTTGACACAGATTCCCAATTCGGGCATTCAGAACATATAGCACGTTGCTGTAAGCAAGCACATTCTCATTCAAAGTTGCAAGTTACTATGTAGGAACAAGTTTGTATAGGTATTTCAAAGATGCCCAGAACTGAGCTAAACTTGGTATGTGTCCAACTCCTAGAAATAACTTCATGCCCCATCTCCCTTACTTCCAGCTAGTAAGGATCACATAATTCCTAACAAAGTTTTGACACAGATTCCCAATTCGGGCATTCAGAACATATAGCACGTTGCTGTAAGCAAGCACATTCTCATTCAAAGATGCAAGTTACTAGGTAGGAACAAGTTTGTATAGGTATTTCAAAGATGCCCAGAACTGAGCTAAACTTGGTATGTGTCCAACTCCTAGAAATAACTTCATGCCCCATCTCACTTACTTCCAGCTAGTAAGGATCACATAATTCCTAACAAAGTTTTGACACAGATTCCCAATTCGGGCATTCAGAACATATAGCACGTTGCTGTAAGCAAGCAGATTGTCATTCAAAGTTGCAAGTTACTATGTAGGAACAAGTTTGTATAGGTATTTCAAAGATGCCCAGAACTTAGCTAAACTTGGTATGTGTCCAACTCCTAGAAATAACATCATGCCCCATCTCCCTTACTTCCAGCTAGTAAGGATCACATAATTCCTAACAGTTTTGACACAGATTCCCAATTCGGGCATTCAGAACATATAGCACGTTGCTGTAAGCAAGCACATTCTCATTCAAAGATGCAAGTTACTATGTAGGAACAAGTTTGTATAGGTATTTCAAAGATGCCCAGAACTGAGCTAAACTTGGTATGTGTCCAACTCCTAGAAATAACTTCATGCCCCATCTCCCTTACTTCCAGCTAGTAAGGATCACATAATTCCTAACAAAGTTTTGACACAGATTGCCAATTCGGGCATTCAGAACATATAGCACGTTGCTGTAAGCAAGCACATTCTCATTCAAAGATGCAAGTTACTATGTAGGAACAAGTTTGTATAGGTATTTCAAAGATGCCCAGAACTGAGCTAAACTTGCTATGTGTCCAACTCCTAGAAATAACTTCATGCCCCATCTCCCTTACTTCCAGCTAGTAAGGATCACATAATTCCTAACAAAGTTTTGACACAGATTCCCAATTCGGGCATTCAGAACATATAGCACGTTGCTGTAAGCAAGCAGATTCTCATTCAAAGATGCAAGTTACTATGTAGGAACAAGTTTGTATAGGTATTTCAAAGATGCCCAGAACTGAGCTAAACTTGGTATGTGTCCAACTCCTAGAAATAACTTCATGCCCCATCTCCCTTACTTCCAGCTAGTAAGGATCACATAATTCCTAACAAAGTTTTGACACAGATTCCCAATTCGGGCATTCAGAACATATAGCACGTTGCTGTAAGCAAGCACATTTTCATTCAAAGTTGCAAGTTACTATGTAGGAACAAGTTTGTATAGGTATTTCAAAGATGCCCAGAACTGAGCTAAACTTGGTATGTGTCCAACTCCTAGAAATAACTTCATGCCTCATCTCCCTTACTTCCAGCTAGTAAGGATCACATAATTCCTAACAGTTTTGACACAGATTCCCAATTCGGGCATTCAGAACATATAGCACGTTGCTGTAAGCAAGCACATTCTCATTCAAAGATGCAAGTTACTATGTAGGAACAAGTTTGTATAGGTATTTCAAAGATGCCCAGAACTGAGCTAAACTTGGTATGTGTCCAACTCCTAGAAATAACTTCATGCCCCATCTCCCTTACTTCCAGCTAGTAAGGATCACATAATTCCTAACAAAGATTTGACACAGATTGCCAATTCGGGCATTCAGAACATATAGCACGTTGCTGTAAGCAAGCACATTCTCATTCAAAGATGCAAGTTACTATGTAGGAACAAGTTTGTATAGGTATTTCAAAGATGCCCAGAACTGAGCTAAACTTGGTATGTGTCCAACTCCTAGAAATAACTTCATGCCCCATCTCCCTTACTTCCAGCTAGTAAGGATCACATAATTCCTAACAAAGTTTTGACACAGATTCCCAATTCGGGCATTCAGAATATATAGCACGTTGCTGTAAGCAAGCACATTTTCATTCAAAGTTGCAAGTTACTAGGTAGGAACAAGTTTGTATAGGTATTTCAAAGATGCCCAGAACTGAGCTAAACTTGGTATGTGTCCAACTCCTAGAAATAACTTCATGCCCCATCTCCCTTACTTCCAGCTAGTAAGGATCACATAATTCCTAACAAAGTTTTGACACAGATTCCCTATTCGGGCATTCAGAACATATAGCACGTTGCTGCTAGCAAGCACATTCTAATTCAAAGTTGCAAGTTACTATGTAGGAACAAGTTTGTATAGGTATTTCAAAGATGCCCAGAACTGAGCTAAACTTGGTATGTGTCCAACTCCTAGAAATAACTTCATGCCCCATCTCCCTTACTTCCAGCTAGTAAGGATCACATAATTCCTAACAAAGTTTTGACACAGATTCCCAATTCGGGCATTCAGAACATATAGCACGTTGCTGTAAACAAGCAGATTCTCATTCAAAGTTGCAAGATACTATGTAGGAACAAGTTTGTATAGGTATTTCAAAGATGCCCAGAACTTAACTAAACTTGGTATGTGTCCAACTCCTAGAAATAACTTCATGCCCCATCTCCCTTACTTCCAGCTAGTAAGGATCACATAATTCCTAACAAAGTTTTGACACAGATTGCCAATTCGGGCATTCAGAACATATAGCACGTTGCTGTAAGCAAGCACATTCTCATTCAAAGATGCAAGTTACTATGTAGGAACAAGTTTGTATAGGTATTTCAAAGATGCCCAGAACTGAGCTAAACTTGGTATGTGTCCAACTCCTAGAAATAACTTCATGCCCCATCTCCCTTACTTCCAGCTAGTAAGGATCACATAATTCCTAACAAAGTTTTGACACAGATTCCCAATTCGGGCATTCAGAATATATAGCACGTTGCTGTAAGCAAGCACATTTTCATTCAAAGTTGCAAGTTACTAGGTAGGAATAAGTTTGTATAGGTATTTCAAAGATGCCCAGAACTGAGCTAAACTTGGTATGTGTCCAACTCCTAGAAATAACTTCATGCCCCATCTCCCTTACTTCCAGCTAGTAAGGATCACATAATTCCTAACAAAGTTTTGACACAGATTTCATATTCGGGCATTCAGAACATATAGCACGTTGCTGCAAGCAAGCACATTCTCATTCAAAGTTGCAAGTTACTATGTAGGAACAAGTTTGTATAGGTATTTCAAAGATGCCCAGAACTGAGCTAAACTTGGTATGTGTCCAACTCCTAGAAATAACTTCATGCCCCATCTCCCTTACTTCCAGCTAGTAAGGATCACATAATTCCTAACAAAGTTTTGACACAGATTCCCAATTCGGGCATTCAGAACATATAGCACGTTGCTGTAAGCAAGCAGATTCTCATTCAAAGTTGCAAGTTACTATGTAGGAACAAGTTTGTATAGGTATTTCAAAGATGCCCAGAACTTAGCTAAACTTGGTATGTGTCCAACTCCTAGAAATAACTTCATGCCCCATCTCCCTTACTTCCAGCTAGTAAGGATAACATAATTCCTAACAAAGTTTTGACACAGATTCCCAATTCGGGCATTCAGAACATATAGCACGTTGCTGTAAGCAATCACATTTTCATTCAAAGTTGCAAGTTACTATGTAGGAACAAGTTTGTATAGGTATTTCAAAGATGCCCAGAACTGAGCTAAACTTGGTATGTGTCCAACTCCTAGAAATAACTTCATGCCCCATCTCCCTTACTTCCAGCTAGTAAGGATCACATAATTCCTAACAAAGTTTTGACACAGATTGCCAATTCGGGCATTCAGAACATATAGCACGTTGCTGTAAGCAAGCACATTCTCATTCAAAGATGCAAGTTACTATGTAGGAACAAGTTTGTATAGGTATTTCAAAGATGCCCAGAACTGAGCTAAACTTGGTATGTGTCCAACTCCTAGAAATAACTTCATGCCCCATCTCCCTTACTTCCAGCTAGTAAGGATCACATAATTCCTAACAAAGTTTTGACACAGATTCCCAATTCGGGCATTCAGAACATATAGCACGTTGCTGTAAGCAATCACATTTTCTTTCAAAGTTGCAAGTTACTATGTAGGAACAAGTTTGTATAGGTATTTCAAAGATGCCCAGAACTGAGCTAAACTTGGTATGTGTCCAACTCCTAGAAATAACATCATGCCCCATCTCCCTTACTTCCAGCTAGTAAGGATCACATAATTCCTAACAGTTTTGACACAGATTCCCAATTCGGGCATTCAGAACATATAGCACGTTGCTGTAAGCAAGCACATTCTCATTCAAAGATGCAAGTTACTATGTAGGAACAAGTTTGTATAGGTATTTCAAAGATGCCCAGAACTGAGCTAAACTTGCTATGTGTCCAACTCCTAGAAATAACTTCATGCCCCATCTCCCTTACTTCCAGCTAGTAAGGATCACATAATTCCTAACAAAGTTTTGACACAGATTCCCTATTCGGGCATTCAGAACATATAGCACGTTGCTGCAAGCCAGCACATTCTCATTCAAAGTTGCAAGTTACTATGTAGGAACAAGTTTGTATAGGTATTTCAAAAATGCCCAGAACTGAGCTAAACTTGGTATGTGTCCAACTCCTAGAAATAACTTCATGCCCCATCTCCCTTACTTCCAGCTAGTAAGGATCACATAATTCCTAACAAAGATTTGACACAGATTGCCAATTCGGGCATTCAGAACATATAGCACGTTGCTGTAAGCAAGCACATTCTCATTCAAAGATGCAAGTTACTATGTAGGAACAAGTTTGTATAGGTATTTCAAAGATGCCCAGAACTGAGCTAAACTTGCTATGTGTCCAACTCCTAGAAATAACTTCATGCCCCATCTCCCTTACTTCCAGCTAGTAAGGATCACATAATTCCTAACAAATTTTTGACACAGATTCCCAATTCGGGCATTCAGAACATATAGCACGTTGCTGTAAGCAAGCACATTCTCATTCAAAGATGCAAGTTACTATGTAGGAACAAGTTTGTATAGGTATTTCAAAGATGCCCAGAACTGAGCTAAACTTGGTATGTGTCCAACTCCTAGAAATAACTTCATTCCCCATCTCCCTTACTTCCAGCTAGTAAGGATCACATAATTCCTAACAAAGTTTTGACACAGATTCCCAATTCGGGCATTCAGAACATATAGCACGTTGCTGTAAGCAAGCACATTCTCATTCAAAGTTTCAAGTTACTATGTAGGAACAAGTTTGTATAGGTATTTCAAAGATGCCCAGAACTGAGCTAAACTTGGTATGTGTCCAACTCCTAGAAATAACTTCATGCCCCATCTCCCTTACTTCCAGCTAGTAAGGATCACATAATTCCTAACAAAGTTTTGACACAGATTCCCAATTCGGGCATTCAGAACATATAGCACGTTGCTGTAAGCAAGCACATTCTCATTCAAAGTTGCAAGTTACTATGCAGGAACAAGTTTGTATAGGTATTTCAAAGATGCCCAGAACTGAGCTAAACTTGGTATGTGTCCAACTCCTAGAAATAACTTCATGCCCCATCTCCCTTACTTCCAGCTAGTAAGGATCACATAATTCCTAACAAAGTTTTGACACAGATTCCCAATTCGGGCATTCAGAACATATAGCACGTTGCTGTAAGCAAGCACATTCTCATTCAAAGATGCAAGTTACTATGTAGGAACAAGTTTGTATAGGTATTTCAAAGATGCCCAGAACTGAGCTAAACTTGGTATGTGTCCAACTCCTAGAAATAACTTCATGCCCCATCTCCCTTACTTCCAGCTAGTAAGGATCACATAATTCCTAACAAAGTTTTGACACAGATTGCCAATTCGGGCATTCAGAACATATAGCACGTTGCTGTAAGCAAGCACATTCTCATTCAAAGATGCAAGTTACTATGTAGGAACAAGTTTGTATAGGTATTTCAAAGATGCCCAGAACTGAGCTAAACTTGGTATGTGTCCAACTCCTAGAAATAACTTCATGCCCCATCTCCCTTACTTCCAGCTAGTAAGGATCACATAATTCCTAACAAAGTTTTGACACAGATTCCCAATTCGGGCATTCAGAACATATAGCACGTTGCTGTAAGCAAGCACTTTCTCATTCAAAGATGCAAGTTACTATGTAGGAACAAGTTTGTATAGGTATTTCAAAGATGCCCAGAACTGAGCTAAACTTGCTATGTGTCCAACTCCTAGAAATAACTTCATGCCCCATCTCCCTTACTTCCAGCTAGTAAGGATCACATAATTCCTAACAAAGTTTTGACACAGATTCCCAATTCGGGCATTCAGAACATATAGCACGTTGCTGTAAGCAAGCACATTTTCATTCAAAGTTGCAAGTTACTATGTAGGAACAAGTTTGTATAGGTATTTCAAAGATGCCCAGAACTGAGCTAAATTTGGTATGTGTCCAACTCCTAGAAATAACTTCATGCCCCATCTCCCTTACTTCCAGCTAGTAAGGATCACATAATTCCTAACAGTTTTGACACAGATTCCCAATTCGGGCATTCAGAACATATAGCACGTTGCTGTAAGCAAGCACATTCTCATTCAAAGATGCAAGTTACTATGTAGGAACAAGTTTGTATAGGTATTTCAAAGATGCCCAGAACTGAGCGAAACTTCGTATGTGTCCAACTCCTAGAAATAACTTCATGCCCCATGTCCCTTACTTCCAGCTTGTAAGGATCACATAATTCCTAACAAAGTTTTGACACAGATTCCCAATTCGGGCATTCAGAACATATAGCACGTTGCTGTAAGCAAGCACATTCTCATTCAAAGTTGCAAGTTACTAGGTAGGAACAAGTTTGTATAGGTATTTCAAAGATGCCCAGAACTGAGCTAAACTTGGTATGTGTCCAACTCCTAGAAATAACTTCATGCCCCATCTCCCTTACTTCCAGCTAGTAAGGATCACATAATTCCTAACAAAGTTTTGACACAGATTCCCAATTCGGGCCTTCAGAACATATAGCACGTTGCTGTAAGCAAGCACATTCTCATTCAAATTTGCAAGTTACTATGTAGGAACAAGTTTGTATAGGTATTTCAAAGATGCCCAGAACTGAGCTAAACTTGGTATGTGTCCAACTCCTAGAAATAACTTCATGCCCCATCTCCCTTACTTCCAGCTAGTAAGGATCACATAATTCCTAACAAAGTTTTGACACAGATTCCCAATTCGGGCATTCAGAACATATAGCACGTTGCTGTAAGCAAGCACATTCTCATTCAAAGTTGCAAGTTACTAGGTAGGAACAAGTTTGTATAGGTATTTCAAAGATGCCCAGAACTGAGCGAAACTTCGTATGTGTCCAACTCCTAGAAATAACTTCATGCCCCATGTCCCTTACTTCCAGCTTGTAAGGATCACATAATTCCTAACAAAGTTTTGACACAGATTCCCAATTCGGGCATTCAGAACATATAGCACGTTGCTGTAAGCAAGCACATTCTCATTCAAAGTTGCAAGTTACTAGGTAGGAACAAGTTTGTATAGGTATTTCAAAGATGCCCAGAACTGAGCTAAACTTGGTATGTGTCCAACTCCTAGAAATAACTTCATGCCCCATCTCCCTTACTTCCAGCTAGTAAGGATCACATAATTCCTAACAAAGTTTTGACACAGATTCCCAATTCGGGCCTTCAGAACATATAGCACGTTGCTGTAAGCAAGCACATTCTCATTCAAAGTTGCAAGTTACTATGTAGGAACAAGTTTGTATAGGTATTTCAAAGATGCCCAGAACTGAGCTAAACTTGGTATGTGTCCAACTCCTAGAAATAACTTCATGCCCCATCTCCCTTACTTCCAGCTAGTAAGGATCACATAATTCCTAACAAAGTTTTGACACAGATTCCCAATTCGGGCATTCAGAACATATAGCACGTTGCTGTAAGCAAGCACATTCTCATTCAAAGATGCAAGTTACTATGTAGGAACAAGTTTGTATAGGTTTTTCAAAGATGCCCAGAACTTAGCTAAACTTGGTATGTGTCCAACTCCTAGAAATAACTTCATGCCCCATCTCCCTTACTTCCAGCTAGTAAGGATCACATAATTCCTAACAAAGTTTTGACACAGATTCCCAATTCGGGCATTCAGAACATATAGCACGTTGCTGTAAGCAATCACATTTTCATTCAAAGTTGCAAGTTACTATGTAGGAACAAGTTTGTATAGGTATTTCAAAGATGCCCAGAACTGAGCTAAAATTGGTATGTGTCCAACTCCTATAAATAACATCATGCCCCATCTCCCTTACTTCCAGCTAGTAAGGATCACATAATTCCTAACAAAGTTTTGACACAGATTCCCAATTCGGGCATTCAGAACATATAGCACGTTGCTGTAAGCAAGCACATTTTCATTCAAAGTTGCAAGTTACTATGTAGGAACAAGTTTCTATAGGTATTTCAAAGATGCCCAGAACTGAGCTAAATTTGGTATGTGTCCAACTCCTAGAAATAACTTCATGCCCCATCTCCCTTACTTCCAGCTAGTAAGGATCACATAATTCCTAACAAAGTTTTGACACAGATTCCCAATTCGGGCATTCAGAACATATAGCACGTTGCTGTAAGCAAGCACATTCTCATTCAAAGATGCAAGTTACTATGTAGGAACAAGTTTGTATAGGTATTTCAAAGATGCCCAGAACTGAGCTAAACTTGGTATGTGTCCAACTCCTAGAAATAACTTCATGCCCCATCTCCCTTACTTCCAGCTAGTAAGGATCACATAATTCCTAACAAAGTTTTGACACAGATTGCCAATTCGGGCATTCAGAACATATAGCACGTTGCTGTAAGCAAGCACATTCTCATTCAAAGATGCAAGTTACTATGTAGGAACAAGTTTGTATAGGTATTTCAAAGATGCCCTGAACTGAGCTAAACTTGGTATGTGTCCAACTCCTAGAAATAACTTCATGCCCCATCTCCCTTACTTCCAGCTAGTAAGGATCACATAATTCCTAACAAAGTTTTGACACAGATTCCCAATTCGGGCATTCAGAACATATAGCACGTTGCTGTAAGCAAGCACATTCTCATTCAAAGTTGCAAGTTACTAGGTAGGAACAAGTTTGT
The DNA here is from genome assembly GCF_020826845.1 of Diceros bicornis minor. Lineage (NCBI taxonomy): Eukaryota > Metazoa > Chordata > Mammalia > Perissodactyla > Rhinocerotidae > Diceros > Diceros bicornis. Next base: position 510,551 of record NC_080763.1, on the reverse strand, counting down.
ATAGGTATTTCAAAGATGCCCAGAACTGAGCTAAACTTGGTATGTGTCCAACTCCTAGAAATAACTTCATGCCCCATCTCCCTTACTTCCAGCTAGTAAGGATCACATAATTCCTAACAAAGTTTTGACACAGATTCCCAATTCGGGCATTCAGAACATATAGCACGTTGCTGTAAGCAATCACATTTTCATTCAAAGTTGCAAGTTACTATGTAGGAACAAGTTTGTATAGGTATTTCAAAGATGCCCAGAACTGAGCTAAACTTGGTATGTGTCCAACTCCTAGAAATAACTTCATGCCCCATCTCCCTTACTTCCAGCTAGTAAGGATCACATAATTCCTAACAAAGTTTTGACACAGATTGCCAATTCGGGCATTCAGAACATATAGCACGTTGCTGTAAGCAAGCACATTCTCATTCAAAGATGCAAGTTACTATGTAGGAACAAGTTTGTATAGGTATTTCAAAGATGCCCAGAACTGAGCTAAACTTGGTATGTGTCCAACTCCTAGAAATAACTTCATGCCCCATCTCCCTTACTTCCAGCTAGTAAGGATCACATAATTCCTAACAAAGTTTTGACACAGATTCCCAATTCGGGCATTCAGAACATATAGCACGTTGCTGTAAGCAATCACATTTTCATTCAAAGTTGCAAGTTACTATGTAGGAACAAGTTTGTATAGGTATTTCAAAGATGCCCAGAACTGAGCTAAACTTGGTATGTGTCCAACTCCTAGAAATAACATCATGCCCCATCTCCCTTACTTCCAGCTAGTAAGGATCACATAATTCCTAACAGTTTTGACACAGATTCCCAATTCGGGCATTCAGAACATATAGCACGTTGCTGTAAGCAAGCACATTCTCATTCAAAGATGCAAGTTACTATGTAGGAACAAGTTTGTATAGGTATTTCAAAGATGCCCAGAACTGAGCTAAACTTGCTATGTGTCCAACTCCTAGAAATAACTTCATGCCCCATCTCCCTTACTTCCAGCTAGTAAGGATCACATAATTCCTAACAAAGTTTTGACACAGATTCCCTATTCGGGCATTCAGAACATATAGCACGTTGCTGCAAGCCAGCACATTCTCATTCAAAGTTGCAAGTTACTATGTAGGAACAAGTTTGTATAGGTATTTCAAAAATGCCCAGAACTGAGCTAAACTTGGTATGTGTCCAACTCCTAGAAATAACTTCATGCCCCATCTCCCTTACTTCCAGCTAGTAAGGATCACATAATTCCTAACAAAGATTTGACACAGATTGCCAATTCGGGCATTCAGAACATATAGCACGTTGCTGTAAGCAAGCACATTCTCATTCAAAGATGCAAGTTACTATGTAGGAACAAGTTTGTATAGGTATTTCAAAGATGCCCAGAACTGAGCTAAACTTGCTATGTGTCCAACTCCTAGAAATAACTTCATGCCCCATCTCCCTTACTTCCAGCTAGTAAGGATCACATAATTCCTAACAAATTTTTGACACAGATTCCCAATTCGGGCATTCAGAACATATAGCACGTTGCTGTAAGCAAGCACATTCTCATTCAAAGATGCAAGTTACTATGTAGGAACAAGTTTGTATAGGTATTTCAAAGATGCCCAGAACTGAGCTAAACTTGGTATGTGTCCAACTCCTAGAAATAACTTCATTCCCCATCTCCCTTACTTCCAGCTAGTAAGGATCACATAATTCCTAACAAAGATTTGACACAGATTCCCAATTCGGGCATTCAGAACATATAGCACGTTGCTGTAAGCAAGCACATTCTCATTCAAAGTTTCAAGTTACTATGTAGGAACAAGTTTGTATAGGTATTTCAAAGATGCCCAGAACTGAGCTAAACTTGGTATGTGTCCAACTCCTAGAAATAACTTCATGCCCCATCTCCCTTACTTCCAGCTAGTAAGGATCACATAATTCCTAACAAAGTTTTGACACAGATTCCCAATTCGGGCATTCAGAACATATAGCACGTTGCTGTAAGCAAGCACATTCTCATTCAAAGTTGCAAGTTACTATGTAGGAACAAGTTTGTATAGGTATTTCAAAGATGCCCAGAACTGAGCTAAACTTGGTATGTGTCCAACTCCTAGAAATAACTTCATGCCCCATCTCCCTTACTTCCAGCTAGTAAGGATCACATAATTCCTAACAAAGTTTTGACACAGATTCCCAATTCGGGCATTCAGAACATATAGCACGTTGCTGTAAGCAAGCACATTCTCATTCAAAGATGCAAGTTACTATGTAGGAACAAGTTTGTATAGGTATTTCAAAGATGCCCAGAACTGAGCTAAACTTGGTATGTGTCCAACTCCTAGAAATAACTTCATGCCCCATCTCCCTTACTTCCAGCTAGTAAGGATCACATAATTCCTAACAAAGTTTTGACACAGATTGCCAATTCGGGCATTCAGAACATATAGCACGTTGCTGTAAGCAAGCACATTCTCATTCAAAGATGCAAGTTACTATGTAGGAACAAGTTTGTATAGGTATTTCAAAGATGCCCAGAACTGAGCTAAACTTGGTATGTGTCCAACTCCTAGAAATAACTTCATGCCCCATCTCCCTTACTTCCAGCTAGTAAGGATCACATAATTCCTAACAAAGTTTTGACACAGATTCCCAATTCGGGCATTCAGAACATATAGCACGTTGCTGTAAGCAAGCACTTTCTCATTCAAAGATGCAAGTTACTATGTAGGAACAAGTTTGTATAGGTATTTCAAAGATGCCCAGAACTGAGCTAAACTTGGTATGTGTCCAACTCCTAGAAATAACTTCATGCCCCATCTCCCTTACTTCCAGCTAGTAAGGATCACATAATTCCTAACAAAGTTTTGACACAGATTCCCAATTCGGGCATTCAGAACATATAGCACGTTGCTGTAAGCAAGCACATTTTCATTCAAAGTTGCAAGTTACTATGTAGGAACAAGTTTGTATAGGTATTTCAAAGATGCCCAGAACTGAGCTAAATTTGGTATGTGTCCAACTCCTAGAAATAACTTCATGCCCCATCTCCCTTACTTCCAGCTAGTAAGGATCACATAATTCCTAACAGTTTTGACACAGATTCCCAATTCGGGCATTCAGAACATATAGCACGTTGCTGTAAGCAAGCACATTCTCATTCAAAGATGCAAGTTACTATGTAGGAACAAGTTTGTATAGGTATTTCAAAGATGCCCAGAACTGAGCGAAACTTCGTATGTGTCCAACTCCTAGAAATAACTTCATGCCCCATGTCCCTTACTTCCAGCTTGTAAGGATCACATAATTCCTAACAAAGTTTTGACACAGATTCCCAATTCGGGCATTCAGAACATATAGCACGTTGCTGTAAGCAAGCACATTCTCATTCAAAGTTGCAAGTTACTAGGTAGGAACAAGTTTGTATAGGTATTTCAAAGATGCCCAGAACTGAGCTAAACTTGGTATGTGTCCAACTCCTAGAAATAACTTCATGCCCCATCTCCCTTACTTCCAGCTAGTAAGGATCACATAATTCCTAACAAAGTTTTGACACAGATTCCCAATTCGGGCCTTCAGAACATATAGCACGTTGCTGTAAGCAAGCACATTCTCATTCAAAGTTGCAAGTTACTATGTAGGAACAAGTTTGTATAGGTATTTCAAAGATGCCCAGAACTGAGCTAAACTTGGTATGTGTCCAACTCCTAGAAATAACTTCATGCCCCATCTCCCTTACTTCCAGCTAGTAAGGATCACATAATTCCTAACAAAGTTTTGACACAGATTCCCAATTCGGGCATTCAGAACATATAGCACGTTGCTGTAAGCAAGCACATTCTCATTCAAAGTTGCAAGTTACTATGTAGGAACAAGTTTGTATAGGTATTTCAAAGATGCCCAGAACTGAGCTAAACTTGGTATGTGTCCAACTCCTAGAAATAACTTCATGCCCCATCTCCCTTACTTCCAGCTAGTAAGGATCACATAATTCCTAACAAAGTTTTGACACAGATTGCCAATTCGGGCATTCAGAACATATAGCACGTTGCTGTAAGCAAGCACATTCTCATTCAAAGATGCAAGTTACTATGTAGGAACAACTTTGTATAGGTATTTCAAAGATGCCCAGAACTGAGCTAAACTTGGTATGTGTCCAACTCCTAGAAATAACTTCATGCCCCATCTCCCTTACTTCCAGCTAGTAAGGATCACATAATTCCTAACAAAGTTTTGACACAGATTCCCAATTCGGGCATTCAGAACATATAGCACGTTGCTGTAAGCAATCACATTTTCATTCAAAGTTGCAAGTTACTATGTAGGAACAAGTTTGTATAGGTATTTCAAAGATGCCCAGAACTGAGCTAAAATTGGTATGTGTCCAACTCCTATAAATAACATCATGCCCCATCTCCCTTACTTCCAGCTAGTAAGGATCACATAATTCCTAACAAAGTTTTGACACAGATTCCCAATTCGGGCATTCAGAACATATAGCACGTTGCTGTAAGCAAGCACATTTTCATTCAAAGTTGCAAGTTACTATGTAGGAACAAGTTTCTATAGGTATTTCAAAGATGCCCAGAACTGAGCTAAATTTGGTATGTGTCCAACTCCTAGAAATAACTTCATGCCCCATCTCCCTTACTTCCAGCTAGTAAGGATCACATAATTCCTAACAGTTTTGACACAGATTCCCAATTCGGGCATTCAGAACATATAGCACGTTGCTGTAAGCAAGCACATTCTCATTCAAAGATGCAAGTTACTATGTAGGAACAAGTTTGTATAGGTATTTCAAAGATGCCCAGAACTGAGCTAAACTTGGTATGTGTCCAACTCCTAGAAATAACTTCATGCCCCATCTCCCTTACTTCCAGCTAGTAAGGATCACATAATTCCTAACAAAGTTTTGACACAGATTGCCAATTCGGGCATTCAGAACATATAGCACGTTGCTGTAAGCAAGCACATTCTCATTCAAAGATGCAAGTTACTATGTAGGAACAAGTTTGTATAGGTATTTCAAAGATGCCCTGAACTGAGCTAAACTTGGTATGTGTCCAACTCCTAGAAATAACTTCATGCCCCATCTCCCTTACTTCCAGCTAGTAAGGATCACATAATTCCTAACAAAGTTTTGACACAGATTCCCAATTCGGGCATTCAGAACATATAGCACGTTGCTGTAAGCAAGCACATTCTCATTCAAAGTTGCAAGTTACTAGGTAGGAACAAGTTTGTATAGGTATTTCAAAGATGCCCAGAACTGAGCTAAACTTGGTATGTGTCCAACTCCTAGAAATAACTTCATGCCCCATCTCCCTTACTTCCAGCTAGTAAGGATCACATAATTCCTAACAAAGTTTTGACACAGATTCCCTATTCGGGCATTCAGAACATATAGCACGTTGCTGCAAGCAAGCACATTCTCATTCAAAGTTGCAAGTTACTATGTAGGAACAAGTTTGTATAGGTATTTCAAAGATGCCCAGAACTGAGCTAAACTTGGTATGTGTCCAACTCCTAGAAATAACTTCATGCCCCATCTCCCTTACTTCCAGCTAGTAAGGATCACATAATTCCTAACAAAGTTTTGACACAGATTCCCAATTCGGGCATTCAGAACATATAGCACGTTGCTGTAAGCAAGCACATTCTCATTCAAAGTTGCAAGTTACTATGTAGGAACAAGTTTGTATAGGTATTTCAAAGATGCCCAGAACTGAGCTAAACTTGGTATGTGTCCAACTCCTAGAAATAACTTCATGCCCCATCTCCCTTACTTCCAGCTAGTAAGGATCACATAATTCCTAACAAAGTTTTGACACAGATTCCCTATTCGGGCATTCAGAACATATAGCACGTTGCTGCAAGCAAGCACATTCTCATTCAAAGTTGCAAGTTACTATGTAGGAACAAGTTTGTATAGGTATTTCAAAGATGCCCAGAACTGAGCTAAACTTGGTATGTGTCCAACTCCTAGAAATAACATCATGCCCCATCTCCCTTACTTCCAGCTAGTAAGGATCACATAATTCCTAACAAAGTTTTGACACAGATTCCCAATTCGGGCATTCAGAACATATAGCACGTTGCTGTAAGCAATCACATTTTCATTCAAAGTTGCAAGTTACTATGTAGGAACAAGTTTGTATAGGTATTTCAAAGATGCCCAGAACTGAGCTAAACTTGGTATGTGTCCAACTCCTAGAAATAACATCATGCCCCATCTCCCTTACTTCCAGCTAGTAAGGATCACATAATTCCTAACAGTTTTGACACAGATTCCCAATTCGGGCATTCAGAACATATAGCACGTTGCTGTAAGCAAGCACATTCTCATTCAAAGATGCAAGTTACTATGTAGGAACAAGTTTGTATAGGTATTTCAAAGATGCCCAGAACTGAGCTAAACTTGCTATCTGTCCAACTCCTAGAAATAACTTCATGCCCCATCTCCCTTACTTCCAGCAAGTAAGGATCACATAATTCCTAACAAAGTTTTGACACAGATTCCCAATTCGGGCATTCAGAACATATAGCACGTTGCTGCAAGCCAGCACATTCTCATTCAAAGTTGCAAGTTACTATGTAGGAACAAGTTTGTATAGGTATTTCAAAGATGCCCAGAACTGAGCTAAACTTGGTATGTGTCCAACTCCTAGAAATAACTTCATGCCCCATCTCCCTTACTTCCAGCTAGTAAGGATCACATAATTCCTAACAAAGTTTTGACACAGATTCCCTATTCGGGCATTCAGAACATATAGCACGTTGCTGCAAGCAAGCACATTCTGATTCAAAGTTGCAAGTTACTATGTAGGAACAAGTTTGTATAGGTATTTCAAAGATGCCCAGAACTGAGCTAAACTTGGTATGTGTCCAACTCCAAGAAATAACTTCATGCCCCATCTCCCTTACTTCCAGCTAGTAAGGATCACATAATTCCTAACAAAGTTTTGACACAGATTCCCAATTCGGGCATTCAGAACATATAGCACGTTGCTGTAAGCAAGCACATTCTCATTCAAAGTTGCAACTTACTATGTAGGAACAAGTTTGTATAGGTATTTCAAAGATGCCCAGAACTGAGCTAAACATGGTATGTGTCCAACTCCTAGAAATAACTTCATGCCCCATCTCCCTTACTTCCAGCTAGTAAGGATCACATAATTCCTAACAAAGTTTTGACACAGATTCCCAATTCGGGCATTCAGAACATATAGCACGTTGCTGTAAGCAAGCACATTCTCATTCAAAGATGCAAGTTACTAGGTAGGAACAAGTTTGTATAGGTATTTCAAAGATGCCCAGAACTGAGCTAAACTTGGTATGTGTCCAACTCCTAGAAATAACTTCATGCCCCATCTCCCTTACTTCCAGCTAGTAAGGATCACATAATTCCTAACAAAGTTTTGACACAGATTGCCAATTCGGGCATTCAGAACATATAGCACGTTGCTGCAAGCCAGCACATTCTCATTCAAAGTTGCAAGTTACTATGTAGGAACAAGTTTGTATAGGTATTTCAAAGATGCCCAGAACTGAGCTAAACTTGGTATGTGTCCAACTCCTAGAAATAACTTCATGCCCCATCTCCCTTACTTCCAGCTAGTAAGGATCACATAATTCCTAACAAAGTTTTGACACAGATTCCCTATTCGGGCATTCAGAACATATAGCACGTTGCTGCAAGCAGGCACATTCTCATTCAAAGTTGCAAGTTACTATGTAGGAACAAGTTTGTATAGGTATTTCAAAGATGCCCAGAACTGAGCTAAACTTGATATGTGTCCAACTCCAAGAAATAACTTCATGCCCCATCTCCCTTACTTCCAGCTAGTAAGGATCACATAATTCCTAACAAAGTTTTGACACAGATTCCCAATTCGGGCATTCAGAACATATAGCACGTTGCTGTAAGCAAGCACATTCTCATTCAAAGTTGCAAGTTACTATGTAGGAACAAGTTTGTATAGGTATTTCAAAGATGCCCAGAACTGAGCTAAACTTGGTATGTGTCCAACTCCTAGAAATAACTTCATGCCCCATCTCCCTTACTTCCAGCTAGTAAGTATCACATAATTCCTAACAAAGTTTTGACACAGATTCCCAATTCGGGCATTCAGAACATATAGCACGTTGCTGTAAGCAAGCACATTCTCATTCAAAGATGCAAGTTACTAGGTAGGAACAAGTTTGTATAGGTATTTCAAAGATGCCCAGAACTGAGCTAAACTTGGTATGTGTCCAACTCCTAGAAATAACTTCATGCCCCATCTCACTTACTTCCAGCTTGTAAGGATCACATAATTCCTAACAAGGTTTTGACACAGATTCCCAATTCGGGCATTCAGAACATATAGCACGTTGCTGTAAGCAAGCAGATTCTCATTCAAAGTTGCAAGTTACTATGTAGGAACAAGTTTGTATAGGTATTTCAAAGATGCCCAGAACTGAGCTAAACTTGGTATGTGTCCAACTCCTAGAAATAACTTCATGCCCCATCTCCCTTACTTCCAGCTAGTAAGGATCACATAATTCCTAACAAAGTTTTGACACAGATTCCCTATTCGGGCATTCAGAACATATAGCACGTTGCTGCAAGCAAGCACATTCTCATTCAAAGTTGCAAGTTACTATGTAGGAACAAGTTTGTATAGGTATTTCAAAGATGCCCAGAACTGAGCTAAACTTGGTATGTGTCCAACTCCTAGAAATAACATCATGCCCCATCTCCCTTACTTCCAGCTAGTAAGGATCACATAATTCCTAACAAAGTTTTGACACAGATTCCCAATTCGGGCATTCAGAACATATAGCACGTTGCTGTAAGCAATCACATTCTCATTCAAAGTTGCAAGTTACTATGTAGGAACAAGTTTGTATAGGTATTTCAAAGATGCCCAGAACTGAGCTAAACTTGGTATGTGTCCAACTCCTAGAAATAACATCATGCCCCATCTCCCTTACTTCCAGCTCGTAAGGATCACATAATTCCTAACAGTTTTGACACAGATTCCCAATTCGGGCATTCAGAACATATAGCACGTTGCTGTAAGCAAGCACATTCTCATTCAAAGATGCAAGTTACTATGTAGGAACAAGTTTGTATAGGTATTTCAAAGATGCCCAGAACTGAGCTAAACTTGCTATGTGTCCAACTCCTAGAAATAACTTCATGCCCCATCTCCCTTACTTCCAGCTAGTAAGGATCACATAATTCCTAACAACGTTTTGACACAGATTCCCAATTCGGGCATTCAGAACATATAGCACGTTGCTGCAAGCCAGCACATTCTCATTCAAAGTTGCAAGTTACTATGTAGGAACAAGTTTGTATAGGTATTTCAAAGATGCCCAGAACTGAGCTAAACTTGGTATGTGTCCAACTCCTAGAAATAACTTCATGCCCCATCTCCCTTACTTCCAGCTAGTAAGGATCACATAATTCCTAACAAAGTTTTGACACAGATTCCCTATTCGGGCATTCAGAACATATAGCACGTTGCTGCAAGCAGGCACATTCTCATTCAAAGTTGCAAGTTACTATGTAGGAACAAGTTTGTATAGGTATTTCAAAGATGCCCAGAACTGAGCTAAACTTGGTATGTGTCCAACTCCAAGAAATAACTTCATGCCCCATCTCCCTTACTTCCAGCTAGTAAGGATCACATAATTCCTAACAAAGTTTTGACACAGATTCCCAATTCGGGCATTCAGAACATATAGCACGTTGCTGTAAGCAAGCACATTCTCATTCAAAGTTGCAAGTTACTATGTAGGAACAAGTTTGTATAGGTATTTCAAAGATGCCCAGAACTGAGCTCAACTTGGTATGTGTCCAACTCCAAGAAATAACTTCATGCCCCATCTCCCTTACTTCCAGCTAGTAAGGATCACATAATTCCTAACAAAGTTTTGACACAGATTCCCAATTCGGGCATTCAGAACATATAGCACGTTGCTGTAAGCAAGCACATTCTCATTCAAAGATGCAAGTTACTAGGTAGGAACAAGTTTGTATAGGTATTTCAAAGATGCCCAGAACTGAGCTAAACTTGGTATGTGTCCAACTCCTAGAAATAACATCATGCCCCATCTCCCTTACTTCCAGCTGGTAAGGATCACATAATTCCTAGCAAAGTTTTGACACAGATTCCCAATTCGGGCATTCAGAACATATAGCACGTTGCTGTAAGCAATCACATTTTCATTCAAAGTTGCAAGTTACTATGTAGGAACAAGTTTGTATAGGTATTTCAAAGATGCCCAGAACTGAGCTAAACTTGGTATGTGTCCAACTCCTAGAAATAACATCATGCCCCATCTCCCTTACTTCCAGCTAGTAAGGATCACATAATTCCTAACAGTTTTGACACAGATTCCCAATTCGGGCATTCAGAACATATAGCACGTTGCTGTAAGCAAGCACATTCTCATTCAAAGATGCAAGTTACTATGTAGGAACAAGTTTGTATAGGTATTTCAAAGATGCCCAGAACTGAGCTAAACTTGCTATGTGTCCAACTCCTAGAAATAACTTCATGCCCCATCTCCCTTACTTCCAGCTAGTAAGGATCACATAATTCCTAACAAAGTTTTGACACAGATTCCCAATTCGGGCATTCAGAACATATAGCACGTTGCTGCAAGCCAGCACATTCTCATTCAAAGTTGCAAGTTACTATGTAGGAACAAGTTTGTATAGGTATTTCAAAGATGCCCAGAACTGAGCTAAACTTGGTATGTGTCCAACTCCTAGAAATAACTTCATGCCCCATCTCCCTTACTTCCAGCTAGTAAGGATCACATAATTCCTAACAAAGTTTTGACACAGATTCCCTATTCGGGCATTCAGAACATATAGCACGTGCTGCAAGCAAGCACATTCTCATTCAAAGTTGCAAGTTACTATGTAGGAACAAGTTTGTATAGGTATTTCAAAGATGACCAGAACTGAGCTAAACTTGGTATGTGTCCAACTCCAAGAAATAACTTCATGCCCCATCTCCCTTACTTCCAGCTAGTAAGGATCACATAATTCCTAACAAAGTTTTGACACAGATTGCCAATTCGGGCATTCAGAATATATAGCACGTTGCTGCAAGCCAGCACATTCTCATTCAAAGTTGCAAGTTACTATGTAGGAACAAGTTTGTATAGGTATTTCAAAGATGCCCAGAACTGAGCTAAACTTGGTATGTGTCCAACTCCTAGAAATAACTTCATGCCCCATCTCCCTTACTTCCAGCTAGTAAGGATCACATAATTCCTAACAAAGTTTTGACACAGATTCCCTATTCGGGCATTCAGAACATATAGCACGTTGCTGCAAGCAGGCACATTCTCATTCAAAGTTGCAAGTTACTATGTAGGAACAAGTTTGTATAGGTATTTCAAAGATGCCCAGAACTGAGCTAAACTTGGTATGTGTCCAACTCCAAGAAATAACTTCATGCCCCATCTCCCTTACTTCCAGCTAGTAAGGATCACATAATTCCTAACAAAGTTTTGACACAGATTCCCAATTCGGGCATTCAGAACATATAGCACGTTGCTGTAAGCAAGCACATTCTCATTCAAAGTTGCAAGTTACTATGTAGGAACAAGTTTGTACAGGTATTTCAAAGATGCCCAGAACTGAGCTAAACTTGGTATGTGTCCAACTCCTAGAAATAACTTCATGCCCCATCTCCCTTACTTCCAGCTAGTAAGGATCACATAATTCCTAACAAAGTTTTGACACAGATTCCCAATTCGGGCATTCAGAACATATAGCACGTTGCTGTAAGCAAGCACATTCTCATTCAAAGATGCAAGTTACTAGGTAGGAACAAGTTTGTATAGGTATTTCAAAGATGCCCAGAACTGAGCTAAACTTGGTATGTGTCCAACTCCTAGAAATAACTTCATGCCCCATCTCACTTACTTCCAGCTAGTAAGGATCACATAATTCCTAACAAAGTTTTGACACAGATTCCCAATTCGGGCATTCAGAACATATAGCACGTTGCTGTAAGCAAGCACATTCTCATTCAAAGTTGCAAGTTACTATGTAGGAACAAGTTTGTATAGGTATTTCAAAGATGCCCAGAACTGAGCTAAACTTGGTATGTGTCCAACTCCTAGAAATAACTTCATGCCCCATCTCCCTTACTTCCAGCTAGTAAGGATCACATAATTCCTAACAAAGTTTTGACACAGATTCCCTATTCGGGCATTCAGAACATATAGCACGTTGCTGCAAGCAAGCACATTCTCATTCAAAGTTGCAAGTTACTATGTAGGAACAAGTTTGTATAGGTATTTCAAAGATGCCCAGAACTGAGCTAAACTTGGTATGTGTCCAACTCCTAGAAATAACATCATGCCCCATCTCCCTTACTTCCAGCTAGTAAGGATCACATAATTCCTAACAAAGTTTTGACACAGATTCCCAATTCGGGCATTCAGAACATATAGCACGTTGCTGTAAGCAATCACATTTTCATTCAAAGTTGCAAGTTACTATGTAGGAACAAGTTTGTATAGGTATTTCAAAGATGCCCAGAACTGAGCTAAACTTGGTATGTGTCCAACTCCTAGAAATAACATCATGCCCCATCTCCCTTACTTCCAGCTAGTAAGGATCACATAATTCCTAACAGTTTTGACACAGATTCCCAATTCGGGCATTCAGAACATATAGCACGTTGCTGTAAGCAAGCACATTCTCATTCAAAGATGCAAGTTACTATGTAGGAACAAGTTTGTATAGGTATTTCAAAGATGCCCAGAACTGAGCTAAACTTGCTATGTGTCCAACTCCTAGAAATAACTTCATGCCCCATCTCCCTTACTTCCAGCTAGTAAGGATCACATAATTCCTAACAAAGTTTTGACACAGATTCCCAATTCGGGCATTCAGAACATATAGCACGTTGCTGCAAGCCAGCACATTCTCATTCAAAGTTGCAAGTTACTATGTAGGAACAAGTTTGTATAGGTATTTCAAAGATGCCCAGAACTGAGCTAAACTTGGTATGTGTCCAACTCCTAGAAATAACTTCATGCCCCATCTCCCTTACTTCCAGCTAGTAAGGATCAAATAATTCCTAACAAAGTTTTGACACAGATTCCCTATTCGGGCATTCAGAACATATAGCACGTGCTGCAAGCAAGCACATTCTCATTCAAAGTTGCAAGTTACTATGTAGGAACAAGTTTGTATAGGTATTTCAAAGATGACCAGAACTGAGCTAAACTTGGTATGTGTCCAACTCCAAGAAATAACTTCATGCCCCATCTCCCTTACTTCCAGCTAGTAAGGATCACATAATTCCTAACAAAGTTTTGACACAGATTCCCAATTCGGGCATTCAGAACATATAGCACGTTGCTGTAAGCAAGCACATTCTCATTCAAAGTTGCAAGTTACTATGTAGGAACAAGTTTGTATAGGTATTTCAAAGATGCCCAGAACTGAGCTAAACTTGGTATGTGTCCAACTCCTAGAAATAACTTCATGCCCCATCTCCCTTACTTCCAGCTAGTAAGGATCACATAATTCCTAACAAAGTTTTGACACAGATTCCCAATTCGGGCATTCAGAACATATAGCACGTTGCTGTAAGCAAGCACATTCTCATTCAAAGATGCAAGTTACTAGGTAGGAACAAGTTTGTATAGGTATTTCAAAGATGCCCAGAACTGAGCTAAACTTGGTATGTGTCCAACTCCTAGAAATAACTTCATGCCCCATCTCACTTACTTCCAGCTAGTAAGGATCACATAATTCCTAACAAAGTTTTGACACAGATTCCCAATTCGGGCATTCAGAACATATAGCACGTTGCTGTAAGCAAGCAGATTCTCATTCAAAGTTGCAAGTTACTATGTAGGAACAAGTTTGTATAGGTATTTCAAAGATGCCCAGAACTGAGCTAAACTTGGTATGTGTCCAACTCCTAGAAATAACTTCATGCCCCATCTCCCTTACTTCCAGCTAGTAAGGATCACATAATTCCTAACAAAGTTTTGACACAGATTCCCTATTCGGGCATTCAGAACATATAGCACGTTGCTGCAAGCAAGCACATTCTCATTCAAAGTTGCAAGTTACTATGTAGGAACAAGTTTGTATAGGTATTTCAAAGATGCCCAGAACTGAGCTAAACTTGGTATGTGTCCAACTCCTAGAAATAACATCATGCCCCATCTCCATTACTTCCAGCTGGTAAGGATCACATAATTCCTAACAAAGTTTTGACACAGATTCCCAATTCGGGCATTCAGAACATATAGCACGTTGCTATAAGCAATCACATTTTCATTCAAAGTTGCAAGTTACTATGTAGGAACAAGTTTGTATAGGTATTTCAAAGATGCCCAGAACTGAGCTAAACTTGGTATGTGTCCAACTCCTAGAAATAACATCATGCCCCATCTCCCTTACTTCCAGCTAGTAAGGATCACATAATTCCTAACAGTTTTGACACAGATTCCCAATTCGGGCATTCAGAACATATAGCACGTTGCTGTAAGCAAGCACATTCTCATTCAAAGATGCAAGTTACTATGTAGGAACAAGTTTGTATAGGTATTTCAAAGATGCCCAGAACTGAGCTAAACTTGCTATGTGTCCAACTCCTAGAAATAACTTCATGCCCCATCTCCCTTACTTCCAGCTAGTAAGGATCACATAATTCCTAACAAAGTTTTGACACAGATTCCCAATTCGGGCATTCAGAACATATAGCACGTTGCTGCAAGCCAGCACATTCTCATTCAAAGTTGCAAGTTACTATGTAGGAACAAGTTTGTATAGGTATTTCAAAGATGCCCAGAACTGAGCTAAACTTGGTATGTGTCCAACTCCTAGAAATAACTTCATGCCCCATCTCCCTTACTTCCAGCTAGTAAGGATCACATAATTCCTAACAAAGTTTTGACACAGATTCCCTATTCGGGCATTCAGAACATATAGCACGTGCTGCAAGCAAGCACATTCTCATTCAAAGTTGCAAGTTACTATGTAGGAACAAGTTTGTATAGGTATTTCAAAGATGACCAGAACTGAGCTAAACTTGGTATGTGTCCAACTCCAAGAAATAACTTCATGCCCCATCTCCCTTACTTCCAGCTAGTAAGGATCACATAATTCCTAACAAAGTTTTGACACAGATTGCCAATTCGGGCATTCAGAATATATAGCACGTTGCTGCAAGCCAGCACATTCTCATTCAAAGTTGCAAGTTACTATGTAGGAACAAGTTTGTATAGGTATTTCAAAGATGCCCAGAACTGAGCTAAACTTGGTATGTGTCCAACTCCTAGAAATAACTTCATGCCCCATCTCCCTTACTTCCAGCTAGTAAGGATCACATAATTCCTAACAAAGTTTTGACACAGATTCCCTATTCGGGCATTCAGAACATATAGCACGTTGCTGCAAGCAGGCACATTCTCATTCAAAGTTGCAAGTTACTATGTAGGAACAAGTTTGTATAGGTATTTCAAAGATGCCCAGAACTGAGCTAAACTTGGTATGTGTCCAACTCCAAGAAATAACTTCATGCCCCATCTCCCTTACTTCCAGCTAGTAAGGATCACATAATTCCTAACAAAGTTTTGACACAGATTCCCAATTCGGGCATTCAGAACATATAGCACGTTGCTGTAAGCAAGCACATTCTCATTCAAAGTTGCAAGTTACTATGTAGGAACAAGTTTGTATAGGTATTTCAAAGATGCCCAGAACTGAGCTAAACTTGGTATGTGTCCAACTCCTAGAAATAACTTCATGCCCCATCTCCCTTACTTCCAGCTAGTAAGGATCACATAATTCCTAACAAAGTTTTGACACAGATTCCCAATTCGGGCATTCAGAACATATAGCACGTTGCTGTAAGCAAGCACATTCTCATTCAAAGATGCAAGTTACTAGGTAGGAACAAGTTTGTATAGGTATTTCAAAGATGCCCAGAACTGAGCTAAACTTGGTATGTGTCCAACTCCTAGAAATAACTTCATGCCCCATCTCACTTACTTCCAGCTAGTAAGGATCACATAATTCCTAACAAAGTTTTTACACAGATTCCCAATTCGGGCATTCAGAACATATAGCACGTTGCTGTAAGCAAGCACATTCTCATTCAAAGTTGCAAGTTACTATGTAGGAACAAGTTTGTATAGGTATTTCAAAGATGCCCAGAACTGAGCTAAACTTGGTATGTGTCCAACTCCTAGAAATAACTTCATGCCCCATCTCCCTTACTTCCAGCTAGTAAGGATCACATAATTCCTAACAAAGTTTTGACACAGATTCCCTATTCGGGCATTCAGAACATATAGCACGTTGCTGCAAGCAAGCACATTCTCATTCAAAGTTGCAAGTTACTATGTAGGAACAAGTTTGTATAGGTATTTCAAAGATGCCCAGAACTGAGCTAAACTTGGTATGTGTCCAACTCCTAGAAATATCATCATGCCCCATCTCCCTTACTTCCAGCTAGTAAGGATCACATAATTCCTAACAAAGTTTTGACACAGATTCCCAATTCGGGCATTCAGAACATATAGCACGTTGCTGTAAGCAATCACATTTTCATTCAAAGTTGCAAGTTACTATGTAGGAACAAGTTTGTATAGGTATTTCAAAGATGCCCAGAACTGAGCTAAACTTGGTATGTGTCCAACTCCTAGAAATAACATCATGCCCCATCTCCCTTACTTCCAGCTAGTAAGGATCACATAATTCCTAACAGTTTTGACACAGATTCCCAATTCGGGCATTCAGAACATATAGCACGTTGCTGTAAGCAAGCACATTCTCATTCAAAGATGCAAGTTACTATGTAGGAACAAGTTTGTATAGGTATTTCAAAGATGCCCAGAACTGAGCTAAACTTGCTATGTGTCCAACTCCTAGAAATAACTTCATGCCCCATCTCCCTTACTTCCAGCTAGTAAGGATCACATAATTCCTAACAAAGTTTTGACACAGATTCCCAATTCGGGCATTCAGAACATATAGCACGTTGCTGCAAGCCAGCACATTCTCATTCAAAGTTGCAAGTTACTATGTAGGAACAAGTTTGTATAGGTATTTCAAAGATGCCCAGAACTGAGCTAAACTTGGTATGTGTCCAACTCCTAGAAATAACTTCATGCCCCATCTCCCTTACTTCCAGCTAGTAAGGATCACATAATTCCTAACAAAGTTTTGACACAGATTCCCTATTCGGGCATTCAGAACATATAGCACGTGCTGCAAGCAAGCACATTCTCATTCAAAGTTGCAAGTTACTATGTAGGAACAAGTTTGTATAGGTATTTCAAAGATGACCAGAACTGAGCTAAACTTGGTATGTGTCCAACTCCAAGAAATAACTTCATGCCCCATCTCCCTTACTTCCAGCTAGTAAGGATCACATAATTCCTAACAAAGTTTTGACACAGATTCCCAATTCGGGCATTCAGAACATATAGCACGTTGCTGTAAGCAAGCACATTCTCATTCAAAGTTGCAAGTTACTATGTAGGAACAAGTTTGTATAGGTATTTCAAAGATGCCCAGAACTGAGCTAAACTTGGTATGTGTCCAACTCCTAGAAATAACTTCATGCCCCATCTCCCTTACTTCCAGCTAGTAAGGATCACATAATTCCTAACAAAGTTTTGACACAGATTCCCAATTCGGGCATTCAGAACATATAGCACGTTGCTGTAAGCAAGCACATTCTCATTCAAAGATGCAAGTTACTAGGTAGGAACAAGTTTGTATAGGTATTTCAAAGATGCCCAGAACTGAGCTAAACTTGGTATGTGTCCAACTCCTAGAAATAACTTCATGCCCCATCTCATTTACTTCCAGCTAGTAAGGATCACATAATTCCTAACAAAGTTTTGACACAGATTCCCAATTCGGGCATTCAGAACATATAGCACGTTGCTGTAAGCAAGCAGATTCTCATTCAATGTTGCAAGTTACTATGTAGGAACAAGTTTGTATAGGTATTTCAAAGATGCCCAGAACTTAGCTAAACTTGGTATGTGTCCAACTCCTAGAAATATCTTCATGCCCCATCTCCCTTACTTCCAGCTAGTAAGGATCACATAATTCCTAACAAAGTTTTGACCCAGATTCCCAATTCGGGCATTCAGAACATATAGCACGTTGCTGTAAGCAATCACATTTTCATTCAAAGTTGCAAGTTACTATGTAGGAACAAGTTTGTATAGGTATTTCAAAGATGCCCAGAACTGAGCTAAACTTGGTATGTGTCCAACTCCTAGAAATAACATCATGCCCCATCTCCCTTACTTCCAGCTAGTAAGGATCACATAATTCCTAACAAAGTTTTGACACAGATTCCCAATTCGGGCATTCAGAACATATAGCACGTTGCTGTAAGCAAGCACATTTTCATTCAAAGTTGCAAGTTACTATGTAGGAACAAGTTTGTATAGGTATTTCAAAGATGCCCAGAACTGAGCTAAATTTGGTATGTGTCCAACTCCTAGAAATAACTTCATGCCCCATCTCCCTTACTTCCAGCTTGTAAGGATCACATAATTCCTAACAGTTTTGACACAGATTCCCAATTCGGGCATTCAGAACATATAGCACGTTGCTGTAAGCAAGCACATTCTCATTCAAAGATGCAAGTTACAATGTAGGAACAAGTTTGTATAGGTATTTCAAAGATGCCCAGAACTGAGCTAAACTTGGTATGTGTCCAACTCCTAGAAATAACTTCATGCCCCATCTCCCTTACTTCCAGCTAGTAAGGATCACATAATTCCTAACAAAGTTTTGACACAGATTGCCAATTCGGGCATTCAGAACATATAGCACGTTGCTGTAAGCAAGCACATTCTCATTCAAAGATGCAAGTTACTATGTAGGAACAAGTTTGTATAGGTATTTCAAAGATGCCCTGAACTGAGCTAAACTTGGTATGTGTCCAACTCCTAGAAATAACTTCATGCCCCATCTCCCTTACTTCCAGCTAGTAAGGATCACATAATTCCTAACAAAGTTTTGACACAGATTCCCAATTCGGGCATTCAGAACATATAGCACGTTGCTGTAAGCAAGCACATTCTCATTCAAAGTTGTAAGTTACTAGGTAGGAACAAGTTTGTATAGGTATTTCAAAGATGCCCAGAACTGAGCTAAACTTGGTATGTGTCCACCTCCTAGAAATAACTTCATGCCCCATCTCACTTACTTCCAGCTAGTAAGGATCACATAATTCCTAACAAAGTTTTGACACAGATTCCCTATTCGGGCATTCAGAACATATAGCACGTTGCTGCAAGCAAGCACATTCTCATTCAAAGTTGCAAGTTACTATGTAGGAACAAGTTTGTATAGGTATTTCAAAGATGCCCAGAACTGAGCTAAACTTGGTATGTGTCCAACTCCTAGAAATAACTTCATGCCCCATCTCCCTTACTTCCAGCTAGTAAGGATCACATAATTCCTAACAAAGTTTTGACACAGATTCCCAATTCGGGCATTCAGAACATATAGCACGTTGCTGTAAGCAAGCACATTCTCATTCAAAGTTGCAAGTTACTATGTAGGAACAAGTTTGTATAGGTATTTCAAAGATGCCCAGAACTGAGCTAAACTTGGTATGTGTCCAACTCCTAGAAATAACTTCATGCCCCATCTCCCTTACTTCCAGCTAGTAAGGATCACATAATTCCTAACAAAGTTTTGACACAGATTCCCAATTCGGGCATTCAGAACATATAGCACGTTGCTGTAAGCAAGCACATTCTCATTCAAAGATGCAAGTTACTATGTAGGAACAAGTTTGTATAGGTATTTCAAAGATGCCCAGAACTGAGCTAAACTTGGTATGTGTCCAACTCCTAGAAATAACTTCATGCCCCATCTCCCTTACTTCCAGCTAGTAAGGATCACATAATTCCTAACAAAGTTTTGACACAGATTCCCAATTCGGGCATTCAGAACATATAGCACGTTGCTGTAAGCAAGCACATTCTCATTCAAAGTTGCAAGTTACTATGTAGGAACAAGTTTGTATAGGTATTTCAAAGATGCCCAGAACTGAGCTAAACTTGCTATGTGTCCAACTCCTAGAAATAACTTCATGCCCCATCTCCCTTACTTCCAGCTAGTAAGGATCACATAACTCCTAACAAAGTTTTGACACAGATTCCCAATTCGGGCATTCAGAACATATAGCACGTTGCTGTAAGCAAGCACATTCTCATTCAAAGTTGCAAGTTACTATGTAGGAACAAGTTTGTATAGGTATTTCAAAGATGCCCAGAACTGAGCTAAACTTGGTATGTGTCCAACTCCTAGAAATAACTTCATGCCCCATCTCCCTTACTTCCAGCTAGTAAGGATCACATAATTCCTAACAAAGTTTTGACACAGATTCCCTATTCGGGCATTCAGAACATATAGCACGTTGCTGTAAGCAAGCTGATTCTCATTCAAAGATGCAAGTTACTATGTAGGAACAAGTTTGTATAGGTATTTCAAAGATGCCCAGAACTGAGCTAAACTTGGTATGTGTCCAACTCCTAGAAATAACTTCATGCCCCATCTCCCTTACTTCCAGCTAGTAAGGATCACATAATTCCTAACAAAGTTTTGACACAGATTCCCAATTCGGGCATTCAGAACATATAGCACGTTGCTGTAAGCAATCACATTTTCATTCAAAGTTGCAAGTTACTATGTAGGAACAAGTTTGTATAGGTTTTTCAAAGATGCCCAGAACTGAGCTAAACTTGGTATGTGTCCAACTCCTAGAAATAACTTCATGCACCATCTCCCTTACTTCCAGCTAGTAAGGATCACATAATTCCTAACAGTTTTGACACAGATTCCCAATTCGGGCATTCAGAACATATAGCACGTTGCTGTAAGCAAGCACATTCTCATTCAAAGATGCAAGTTACTATGTAGGAACAAGTTTGTATAGGTATTTCAAAGATGCCCAGAACTGAGCTAAACTTGCTATGTGTCCAACTCCTAGAAATAACTTCATGCCCCATCTCCCTTACTTCCAGCTAGTAAGGATCACATAATTCCTAACAAAGTTTTGACACAGATTCCCTATTCGGGCATTCAGAACATATAGCACGTTGCTGCAAGCCAGCACATTCTCATTCAAAGTTGCAAGTTACTATGTAGGAACAAGTTTGTATAGGTATTTCAAAAATGCCCAGAACTGAGCTAAACTTGGTATGTGTCCAACTCCTAGAAATAACTTCATGCCCCATCTCCCTTACTTCCAGCTAGTAAGGATCACATAATTCCTAACAACGTTTTGACACAGATTCCCTATTCGGGCATTCAGAACATATAGCACGTTGCTGTAAGCAAGCACATTCTCATTCAAAGATGCAAGTTACTATGTAGGAACAAGTTTGTATAGGTATTTCAAAGATGCCCAGAACTGAGCTAAACTTGGTATGTGTCCAACTCCTAGAAATAACTTCATGCCCCATCTCCCTTACTTCCAGCTAGTAAGGATCACATAATTCCTAACAAAGTTTTGACACAGATTCCCTATTCGGGCATTCAGAACATATAGCACGTTGCTGCAAGCAAGCACATTCTCATTCAAAGTTGCAAGTTACTATGTAGGAACAAGTTTGTATAGGTATTTCAAAGATGCCCAGAACTGAGCTAATCTTGGTATGTGTCCAACTCCTAGAAATAACTTCATGCTCCATCTCCCTTACTTCCAGCTAGTAAGGATCACATAATTCCTAACAAAGTTTTGACACAGATTCCCAATTCGGGCATTCAGAACATATAGCACGTTGCTGTAAGCAAGCACATTCTCATTCAAAGTTGCAAGTTACTATGTAGGAACAAGTTTGTATAGGTATTTCAAAGATGCCCAGAACTGAGCTAAACTTGGTATGTGTCCAACTCCTAGAAATAACTTCATGCCCCATCTCCCTTACTTCCAGCTAGTAAGGATCACATAATTCCTAACAAAGTTTTGACACAGATTCCCAATTCGGGCATTCAGAACATAAAGCTCGTTGCTGTAAGCAAGCACATTTTCATTCAAAGTTGCAAGTTACTATGTAGGAACAAGTTTGTATAGGTATTTCAAAGATGCCCAGAACTGAGCTAAACTTGGTATGTGTCCAACTCCTAGAAATAACTTCATGCCCCATCTCCCTTACTTCCAGCTAGTAAGGATCACATAATTCCTAACAAAGTTTTGACACAGATTCCCAATTCGGGCATTCAGAACATATAGCACGTTGCTGTAAGCAAGCACATTCTCATTCAAAGATGCAAGTTACTATGTAGGAACAAGTTTGTATAGGTATTTCAAAGATGCCCAGAACTGAGCTAAACTTGCTATGTGTCCAACTCCTAGAAATAACTTCATTCCCCATCTCCCTTACTTCCAGCTAGTAAGGATCACATAATTCCTAACAAAGTTTTGACACAGATTCCCAATTCGGGCATTCAGAACATATAGCACGTTGCTGTAAGCAATCACATTTTCATTCAAAGTTGCAAGTTACTATGTAGGAACAAGTTTGTATAGGTATTTCAAAGATGCCCAGAACTGAGCTAAACTTGGTATGTGTCCAACTCCTAGAAATAACATCATGCCCCATCTCCCGTACTTCCAGCTAGTAAGGATCACATAATTCCTAACAGTTTTGACACAGATTCCCAATTCGGGCATTCAGAACATATAGCACGTTGCTGTAAGCAAGCACATTCTCATTCAAAGATGCAAGTTACTATGTAGGAACAAGTTTGTATAGGTATTTCAAAGATGCCCAGAACTGAGCTAAACTTGGTATGTGTCCAACTCCTAGAAATAACTTCATGCCCCATCTCCCTTACTTCCAGCTAGTAAGGATCACATAATTCCTAACAAAGTTTTGACACAGATTGCCAATTCGGGCATTCAGAACATATAGCACGTTGCTGTAAGCAAGCACATTCTCATTCAAAGATGCAAGTTACTATGTAGGAACAAGTTTGTATAGGTATTTCAAAGATGCTCAGAACTGAGCTAAACTTGCTTTGTGTCCAACTCCTAGAAATAACTTCATGCCCCATCTCCCTTACTTCCAGCTAGTAAGGATCACATAATTCCTAACAAAGTTTTGACACAGATTCCCAATTCGGGCATTCAGAACATATAGCACGTTGCTGTAAGCAAGCACATTCTCATTCAAAGTTGCAAGTTACTATGTAGGAACAAGTTTGTATAGGTATTTCAAAGATGCCCAGAACTGAGTTAAACTTGGTATGTGTCCAACTCCTAGAAATAACTTCATGCCCCATCTCCCTTACTTCCAGCTAGTAAGGATCACATAATTCCTAACAAAGTTTTGACACAGATTGCCAATTCGGGCATTCAGAACATATAGCACGTTGCTGTAAGCAAGCACATTCTCATTCAAAGATGCAAGTTACTATGTAGGAACAAGTTTGTATAGGTATTTCAAAGATGCCCAGAACTGAGCTAAACTTGGTATGTGTCCAACTCCTAGAAATAACTTCATGCCCCATCTCACTTACTTCCAGCTAGTAAGGATCACATAATTCCTAACAAAGTTTTGACACAGATTCCCAATTCGGGCATTCAGAACATATAGCACTTTGCTGTAAGCAAGCAGATTCTCATTCAAAGTTGCAAGTTACTATGTAGGAACAAGTTTGTATAGGTATTTCAAAGATGCCCAGAACTGAGCTAAACTTGGTATGTGTCCAACTCCTAGAAATAACTTCATGCCCCATCTCCCTTACTTCCAGCTAGTAAGGATCACATAATTCCTAACAAAGTTTTGACACAGATTCCCAATTCGGGCATTCAGAACATATAGCACGTTGCTGTAAGCAAGCACATTTTCATTCAAAGTTGCAAGTTACTATGTAGGAACAAGTTTGTATAGGTATTTCAAAGATGCCCTGAACTGAGCTAAACTTGGTATGTGTCCAACTCCTAGAAATAACTTCATGCCCCATCTCCCTTACTTCCAGCTAGTAAGGATCACATAATTCCTAACAAAGTTTTGACACAGATTCCCAATTCGGGAATTCAGAACATATAGCACGTTGCTGTAAGCAAGCAGATTCTTATTCAAAGTTGCAAGTTACTATGTAGGAACAAGTTTGTATAGGTATTTCAAAGATGCCCAGAACTGAGCTAAACTTGGTATGTGTCCAACTCCTAGAAATAACTTCATGCCCCATCTCCCTTACTTCCAGCTAGTAAGGATCACATAATTCCTAACAAAGTTTTGACACAGATTGCCAATTCGGGCATTCAGAACATATAGCACGTTGCTGTAAGCAAGCACATTCTCATTCAAAGATGCAAGTTACTATGTAGGAACAAGTTTGTATAGGTATTTCAAAGATGCCCAGAACTGAGCTAAACTTGCTATGTCTCCAACTCCTAGAAATAACTTCATGCCCCATCTCCCTTACTTCCAGCTAGTAAGGATCACATAATTCCTAACAAAGTTTTGACACAGATTCCCAATTCGGGCATTCAGAACATATAGCACGTTGCTGTAAGCAAGCACATTCTCATTCAAAGATGCAAGTTACTATGTAGGAACAAGTTTGTATAGGTATTTCAAAGATGCCCAGAACTGAGCTAAACTTGCTGTGTGTCCAACTCCTAGAAATAACTTCATTCCCCATCTCCCTTACTTCCAGCTAGTAAGGATCACATAATTCCTAACAAAGTTTTGACACAGATTCCCAATTCGGGCATTCAGAACATATAGCACGTTGCTGTAAGCAAGCACATTCTCATTAAAAGTTGCAAGTTACTATGTAGGAACAAGTTTGTATAGGTATTTCAAAGATGCCCAGAACTGAGCTAAACTTGGTATGTGTCCAACTCCTAGAAATAACTTCATGCCCCATCTCCGTTACTTCCAGCTAGTAAGGATCACATAATTCCTAACAAAGTTTTGACACAGATTCCCAATTCGGGCATTCAGAACATATAGCACGTTGCTGTAAGCAAGCACATTTTCATTCAAAGTTGCAAGTTACTATGTAGGAACAAGTTTGTATAGGTATTTCAAAGATGCCCAGAACTGAGCTAAACTTGGTATGTGTCCAACTCCTAGAAATAACTTCATGCCCCATCTCCCTTACTTCCAGCTAGTAAGGATCACATAATTCCTAACAGTTTTGACACAGATTCCCAATTCGGGCATTCAGAACATATAGCACGTTGCTGTAAGCAAGCACATTCTCATTCAAAGATGCAAGTTACTATGTAGGAACAAGTTTGTATAGGTATTTCAAAGATGCCCAGAACTGAGCTAAACTTGGTATGTGTCCAACTCCTAGAAATAACTTCATGCCCCATCTCCCTTACTTCCAGCTAGTAAGGATCACATAATTCCTAACAAAGTTTTGACACAGATTGCCAATTCGGGCATTCAGAACATATAGCACGTTGCTGTAAGCAAGCACATTCTCATTCAAAGATGCAAGTTACTATGTAGGAACAAGTTTGTATAGGTATTTCAAAGATGCCCAGAACTGAGCTAAACTTGGTATGTGTCCAACTCCTAGAAATAACTTCATGCCCCATCTCCCTTACTTCCAGCTAGTAAGGATCACATAATTCCTAACAAAGTTTTGACACAGATTCCCAATTCGGGCATTCAGAACATATAGCACGTTGCTGTAAGCAAGCACATTTTCATTCAAAGTTGCAAGTTACTAGGTAGGAACAAGTTTGTATAGGTATTTCAAAGATGCCCAGAACTTAGCTAAACTTGGTATGTGTCCAACTCCTAGAAATAACTTCATGCACCATCTCCCTTACTTCCAGCTAGTAAGGATCACATAATTCCTAACAAAGTTTTGACACAGATTCCCTATTCGGGCATTCAGAACATATAGCACGTTGCTGCAAGCAAGCACATTCTCATTCAAAGTTGCAAGTTACTATGTAGGAACAAGTTTGTATAGGTATTTCAAAGATGCCCAGAACTGAGCTAATCTTGGTATGTGTCCAACTCCTAGAAATAACTTCATGCTCCATCTCCCTTACTTCCAGCTAGTAAGGATCACATAATTCCTAACAAAGTTTTGACACAGATTCCCAATTCGGGCATTCAGAACATATAGCACGTTGCTGTAAGCAAGCACATTCTCATTCAAAGTTGGAAGTTACTATGTAGGAACAAGTTTGTATAGGTATTTCAAAGATGCCCAGAACTGAGCTAAACTTGGTATGTGTCCAACTCCTAGAAATAACTTCATGCCCCATCTCCCTTACTTCCAGCTAGTAAGGATCACATAATTCCTAACAAAGTTTTGACACAGATTCCCAATTCGGGCATTCAGAACATATAGCACGTTGCTGTAAGCAAGCACATTCTCATTCAAAGATGCAAGTTACTATGTAGGAACAAGTTTGTATAGGTATTTCAAAGATGCCCAGAACTGAGCTAAACTTGGTATGTGTCCAACTCCTAGAAATAACTTCATGCCCCATCTCCCTTACTTCCAGCTAGTAAGGATCACATAATTCCTAACAAAGTTTTGACACAGATTGCCAATTCGGGCATTCAGAACATATAGCACGTTGCTGTAAGCAAGCAGATTCTCATTTAAAGTTGCAAGTTACTATGTAGGAACAAGTTTGTATAGGTATTTCAAAGATGCCCAGAACTGAGCTAAACTTGGTATGTGTCCAACTCCTAGAAATAACTTCATGCCCCATCTCCCTTACTTCCAGCTAGTAAGGATCACATAATTCCTAACAAAGTTTTGACACAGATTCCCAATTCGGGCATTCAGAACATATAGCACGTTGCTGTAAGCAAGCACATTTTCATTCAAAGTTGCAAGTTACTATGTAGGAACAAGTTTGTATAGGTATTTCAAAGATGACCAGAACTGAGCTAAACTTGGTATGTGTCCAACTCCTAGAAATAACTTCATGCCCCATCTCC
The DNA here is from genome assembly GCF_020826845.1 of Diceros bicornis minor. Taxonomy (NCBI): domain Eukaryota; kingdom Metazoa; phylum Chordata; class Mammalia; order Perissodactyla; family Rhinocerotidae; genus Diceros; species Diceros bicornis. The sequence continues at coordinate 483,596 of NC_080763.1, read as the reverse complement.
CTTACTTCCAGCTAGTTAGGATCACATAATTCCTAACAAAGTTTTGACACAGATTCCCAATTCGGGCATTCAGAACATATAGCACGTTGCTGTAAGCAATCACATTTTCATTCAAAGTTGCAAGTTACTATGTAGGAACAAGTTTGTATAGGTATTTCAACGATGCCCAGAACTGAGCTAAACTTGGTATGTGTCCAACTCCTAGAAATAACATCATGCCCCATCTCCCTTACATCCAGCTAGTAAGGATCACATAATTCCTAACAGTTTTGACACAGATTCCCAATTCGGGCATTCAGAACATATAGCACGTTGCTGTAAGCAAGCACATTCTCATTCAAAGATGCAAGTTACTAGGTAGGAACAAGTTTGTATAGGTATTTCAAAGATGCCCAGAACTGAGCTAAACTTGGTATGTGTCCAACTCCTAGAAATAACTTCATGCCCCATCTCCCTTACTTCCAGCTAGTAAGGATCACATAATTCCTAACAAAGTTTTGACACAGTTTGCCAATTCGGGCATTCAGAACATATAGCACGTTGCTGTAAGCAAGCACATTCTCATTCAAAGATGCAAGTTACTATGTAGGAACAAGTTTGTATAGGTATTTCAAAGATGCCCAGAACTGAGCTAAACTTGGTATGTGTCCAACTCCTAGAAATAACTTCATGCCCCATCTCCCTTACTTCCAGCTAGTAAGGATCACATAATTCCTAACAAAGTTTTGACACAGATTCCCAATTCGGGCATTCAGAACATATAGCACGTTGCTGTAAGCAAGCACATTTTCATTCAAAGTTGCAAGTTACTAGGTAGGAACAAGTTTGTATAGGTATTTCAAAGATGCCCAGAACTGAGCTAAGCTTGGTATGTGTCCAACTCCTAGAAATAACTTCATGCCCCATCTCCCTTACTTCCAGCTAGTAAGGATCACATAATTCCTAACAAAGTTTTGACACAGATTCCCTATTCGGGCATTCAGAACATATAGCACGTTGCTGTAAGCAAGCACATTCTCATTCAAAGTTGCAAGTTACTATGTAGGAACAAGTTTGTATAGGTATTTCAAAGATGCCCAGAACTGAGCTAATCTTGGTATGTGTCCAACTCCTAGAAATAACTTCATGCTCCATCTCCCTTACTTCCAGCTAGTAAGGATCACATAATTCCTAACAAAGTTTTGACACAGATTCCCAATTCGGGCATTCAGAACATATAGCACGTTGCTGTAAGCAAGCACATTCTCATTCAAAGTTGCAAGTTACTATGTAGGAACAAGTTTGTATAGGTATTTCAAAGATGCCCAGAACTGAGCTAAACTTGGTATGTGTCCAACTCCTAGAAATAACTTCATGCCCCATCTCCCTTACTTCCAGCTAGTAAGGATCACATAATTCCTAACAGAGTTTTGACACAGATTGCCAATTCGGGGATTCAGAACATATAGCACGTTGCTGTAAGCAAGCACATTCTCATTCAAAGATGCAAGTTACTATGTAGGAACAAGTTTGTATAGGTATTTCAAAGATGCCCAGAACTGAGCTAAACTTGGTATGTGTCCAACTCCTAGAAATAACTTCATGCCCCATCTCACTTACTTCCAGCTAGTAAGGATCACATAATTCCTAACAAAGTTTTGACACAGATTCCCAATTCGGGCATTCAGAACATATAGCACGTTGCTGTAAGCAAGCAGATTCTCATTCAAAGTTGCAAGTTACTATGTAGGAACAAGTTTGTATAGGTATTTCAAAGATGCCCAGAACTGAGCTAAACTTGGTATGTGTCCAACTCCTAGAAATAACTTCATGCCCCATCTCCCTTACTTCCAGCTAGTAAGGATCACATAATTCCTAACAAAGTTTTGACACAGATTCCCAATTCGGGCATTCAGAACATATAGCACGTTGCTGTAAGCAAGCACATTCTCATTCAAAGTTGCAAGTTACTATGTAGGAACAAGTTTGTATAGGTATTTCAAAGATGCCCAGAACTGAGCTAAACTTGGTATGTGTCCAACTCCTAGAAATAACTTCATGCCCCATCTCCCTTACTTCCAGCTAGTAAGGATCACATAATTCCTAACAAAGTTTTGACACAGATTCCCAATTCGGGCATTCAGAACATATAGCACGTTGCTGTAAGCAAGCACATTCTCATTCAAAGTTGCAAGTTACTATGTAGGAACAAGTTTGTATACGTATTTCAAAGATGCCCAGAACTGAGCTAAACTTGGTATGTGTCCAACTCCTAGAAATAACATCATGCCCCATCTCCCTTACATCCAGCTAGTAAGGATCACATAATTCCTAACAGTTTTGACACAGATTCCCAATTCGGGCATTCAGAACATATAGCACGTTGCTGTAAGCAAGCACATTCTCATTCAAAGATGCAAGTTACTAGGTAGGAACAAGTTTGTATAGGTATTTCAAAGATGCCCAGAACTGAGCTAAACTTGGTATGTGTCCAACTCCTAGAAATAACTTCATGCCCCATCTCCCTTACTTCCAGCTAGTAAGGATCACATAATTCCTAACAAAGTTTTGACACAGATTGCCAATTCGGGCATTCAGAACATATAGCACGTTGCTGTAAGCAAGCACATTCTCATTCAAAGATGCAAGTTGCTATGTAGGAACAAGTTTGTATAGGTATTTCAAAGATGCCCAGAACTGAGCTAAACTTGGTATGTGTCCAACTCCTAGAAATAACTTCATGCCCCATCTCCCTTACTTCCAGCTAGTAAGGATCACATAATTCCTAACAAAGTTTTGACACAGATTCCCAATTCGGGCATTCAGAACATATAGCACGTTGCTGTAAGCAAGCAGATTCTCATTCAAAGTTGCAAGTTACTATGTAGGAACAAGTTTGTATAGGTATTTCAAAGATGCCCAGAACTGAGCTAAACTTGGTATGTGTCCAACTCCTAGAAATAACTTCATGCCCCATGTCCCTTACTTCCAGCTAGTAAGGATCACATAATTCCTAACAAAGTTTTGACACAGATTCCCTATTCGGGCATTCAGAACATATAGCACGTTGCTGTAAGCAAGCACATTCTCATTCAAAGTTGCAAGTTACTATGTAGGAACAAGTTTGTATAGGTATTTCAAAGATGCCCAGAACTGAGCTAATCTTGGTATGTGTCCAACTCCTAGAAATAACTTCATGCTCCATCTCCCTTACTTCCAGCTAGTAAGGATCACATAATTCCTAACAAAGTTTTGACACAGATTCCCAATTCGGGCATTCAGAACACATAGCACGTTGCTGTAAGCAAGCACATTCTCATTCAAAGTTGCAAGTTACTATGTAGGAACAAGTTTGTATAGGTATTTCAAAGATGCCCAGAACTGAGCTAAACTTGGTATGTGTCCAACTCCTAGAAATAACTTCATGCCCCATCTCCCTTACTTCCAGCTAGTAAGGATCACATAATTCCTAACAAAGTTTTGACACAGATTGCCAATTCGGGCATTCAGAACATATAGCACGTTGCTGTAAGCAAGCACATTCTCATTCAAAGATGCAAGTTACTATGTAGGAACAAGTTTGTATAGGTATTTCAAAGATGCCCAGAACTGAGCTAAACTTGGTATGTGTCGAACTCCTAGAAATAACTTCATGCCCCATCTCACTTACTTCCAGCTAGTAAGGATCACATAATTCCTAACAAAGTTTTGACACAGATTCCCAATTCGGGCATTCAGAACATATAGCACGTTGCTGTAAGCAAGCAGATTCTCATTCAAAGTTGCAAGTTACTATGTAGGAACAAGTTTGTATAGGTATTTCAAAGATGCCCAGAACTGAGCTAAACTTGGTATGTGTCCAACTCCTAGAAATAACTTCATGCCCCATCTCCCTTACTTCCAGCTAGTAAGGATCACATAATTCCTAACAAAGTTTTGACACAGATTCCCAATTCGGGCATTCAGAACATATAGCACGTTGCTGTAAGCAAGCAGATTCTCATTCAAAGTTGCAAGTTACTATGTAGGAACAAGTTTGTATAGGTATTTCAAAGATGCCCAGAACTGAGCTAAACTTGGTATGTGTCCAACTCCTAGAAATAACTTCATGCCCCATCTCCCTTACTTCCAGCTAGTAAGGATCACATAATTCCTAACAAAGTTTTGACACAGATTCCCAATTCGGGCATTCAGAACATATAGCACGTTGCTGTAAGCAAGCACATTCTCATTCAAAGTTGCAAGTTACTATGTAGGAACAAGTTTGTATAGGTATTTCAAAGATGCCCAGAACTGAGCTAAACTTGGTATGTGTCCAACTCCTAGAAATAACTTCATGCCCCATCTCCGTTACTTCCAGCTAGTAAGGATCACATAATTCCTAACAAAGTTTTGACACAGATTCCCAATTCGGGCATTCAGAACATATAGCACGTTGCTGTAAGCAAGCACATTCTCATTCAAAGTTGCAAGTTACTATGTAGGAACAAGTTTGTATAGGTATTTCAAAGATGCCCAGAACTGAGCTAAACTTGGTATGTGTCCAACTCCTAGAAATAACTTCATGCCCCATCTCCCTTACTTCCAGCTAGTAAGGATCACATAATTCCTAACAGTTTTGACACAGATTCCCAATTCGGGCATTCAGAACATATAGCACGTTGCTGTAAGCAAGCACATTCTCATTCAAAGATGCAAGTTACTATGTAGGAACAAGTTTGTATAGGTATTTCAAAGATGCCCAGAACTGAGCTAAACTTGGTATGTGTCCAACTCCTAGAAATAACATCATGCCCCATCTCCCTTACTTCCAGCTAGTAAGGATCACATAATTCCTAACAAAGTTTTGACACAGATTGCCAATTCGGGCATTCAGAACATATAGCACGTTGCTGTAAGCAAGCACATTCTCATTCAAAGATGCAAGTTACTATGTAGGAACAAGTTTGTATAGGTATTTCAAAGATGCCCAGAACTGAGCTAAACTTGGTATGTGTCCAACTCCTAGAAATAACTTCATGCCCCATCTCCCTTACTTCCAGCTAGTAAGGATCACATAATTCCTAACAAAGTTTTGACACAGATTCCCAATTCGGGCTTTCAGAACATATAGCACGTTGCTGTAAGCAAGCACATTCTCATTCAAAGTTGCAAGTTACTAGGTAGGAACAAGTTTGTATAGGTATTTCAAAGATGCCCAGAACTGAGCTAAACTTGGTATGTGTCCAACTCCTAGAAATAACTTCATGCCCCATCTCCCTTACTTCCAGCTAGTAAGGATCACATAATTCCTAACAAAGTTTTGACACAGATTCCCAATTCGGGCATTCAGAACATATAGCACGTTGCTGTAAGCAAGCACATTTTCATTCAAAGTTGCAAGTTACTATGTAGGAACAAGTTTGTATAGGTATTTCAAAGATGCCCAGAACTGAGCTAAACTTGGTATGTGTCCAACTCCTAGAAATAACTTCATGCCCCATCTCCCTTACTTCCAGCTAGTTAGGATCACATAATTCCTAACAAAGTTTTGACACAGATTCCCAATTCGGGCATTCAGAACATATAGCACGTTGCTGTAAGCAAGCAGATTCTCATTCAAAGATGCAAGTTACTATGTAGGAACAAGTTTGTATAGGTATTTCAAAGATGTCCAGAACTGAGCTAAACTTGGTATGTGTCCAACTCCTAGAAATAACTTCATGCCCCATCTCCCTTACTTCCAGCTAGTAAGGATCACATAATTCCTAACAAAGTTTTGACACAGATTCCCAATTCGGGCATTCAGAACATATAGCACGTTGCTGTAAGCAATCACATTTTCATTCAAAGTTGCAAGTTACTATGTAGGAACAAGTTTGTATAGGTATTTCAAAGATGCCCAGAACTGAGCTAAACTTGGTATGTGTCCAACTCCTAGAAATAACATCATGCCCCATCTCCCTTACTTCCAGCTAGTAAGGATCACATAATTCCTAACAGTTTTGACACAGATTCCCAATTCGGGCATTCAGAACATATAGCACGTTGCTGTAAGCAAGCACATTCTCATTCAAAGATGCAAGTTACTAGGTAGGAACAAGTTTGTATAGGTATTTCAAAGATGCCCAGAACTGAGCTAAACTTGGTATGTGTCCAACTCCTAGAAATAACTTCATGCCCCATCTCCCTTACTTCCAGCTAGTAAGGATCACATAATTCCTAACAAAGTTTTGACACAGATTGCCAATTCGGGCATTCAGAACATATAGCACGTTGCTGTAAGCAAGCACATTCTCATTCAAAGATGCATCTTACTATGTAGGAACAAGTTTGTATAGGTATTTCAAAGATGCCCAGAACTGAGCTAAACTTGGTATGTGTCCAACTCCTAGAAATAACTTCATGCCCCATCTCCCTTACTTCCAGCTAGTAAGGATCACATAATTCCTAACAAAGTTTTGACACAGATTCCCAATTCGGGCATTCAGAACATAAAGCACGTTGCTGTAAGCAAGCACATTCTCATTCAAAGTTTCAAGTTACTATGTAGGAACAAGTTTGTATAGGTATTTCAAAGATGCCCAGAACTGAGCTAAACTTGGTATGTGTCCAACTCCTAGAAATAACTTCATGCCCCATCTCCCTTACTTCCAGCTAGTAAGGATCACATAATTCCTAACAAAGTTTTGACACACATTCCCAATTCGGGCATTCAGAACATATAGCACGTTGCTGTAAGCAAGCAGATTCTCATTCAAAGATGCAAGTTACTATGTAGGAACAAGTTTGTATAGGTATTTCAAAGATGCCCAGAATTGAGCTAAATTTGGTATGTGTCCAACTCCTAGAAATAACTTCATGCCCCATCTCCCTTACTTCCAGCTAGTAAGGATCACATAATTCCTAACAGTTTTGACACAGATTCCCAATTCGGGCATTCAGAACATATAGCACGTTGCTGTAAGCAAGCACATTCTCATTCAAAGATGCAAGTTACTATGTAGGAACAAGTTTGTATAGGTATTTCAAAGATGCCCAGAACTGAGCTAAACTTGGTATGTGTCCAACTCCTAGAAATAACTTCATGCCCCATCTCCCTTACTTCCAGCTAGTAAGGATCACATAATTCCTAACAAAGTTTTGACACAGATTGCCAATTCGGGCATTCAGAACATATAGCACGTTGCTGTAAGCAAGCACATTCTCGTTCAAAGATGCAAGTTACTATGTAGGAACAAGTTTGTATAGGTATTTCAAAGATGCCCAGAACTGAGCTAAACTTGGTATGTGTCCAACTCCTAGAAATAACTTCATGCCCCATCTCCCTTACTTCCAGCTAGTAAGGATCACATAATTCCTAACAAAGTTTTGACACAGATTCCCAATTCGGGCATTCAGAACATATAGCACGTTGCTGTAAGCAAGCACGTTTTCATTCTAAGTTGCAAGTTACTAGGTAGGAACAAGTTTGTATAGGTATTTCAAAGATGCCCAGAACTGAGCTAAACTTGGTATGTGTCCAACTCCTAGAAATAACTTCATGCCCCATCTCCCTTACTTCCAGCTAGTTAGGATCACATAATTCCTAACAAAGTTTTGACACAGATTCCCAATTCGGGCATTCAGAACATATAGCACGTTGCTGTAAGCAAGCAGATTCTCATTCAAAGATGCAAGTTACTATGTAGGAACAAGTTTGTATAGGTATTTCAAAGATGCCCAGAACTGAGCTAAACTTGGTATGTGTCCAACTCCTAGAAATAACTTCATGCCCCATCTCCCTTACTTCCAGCTAGTAAGGATCACATAATTCCTAACAAAGTTTTGACACAGATTCCCAATTCGGGCATTCAGAACATATAGCACGTTGCTGTAAGCAATCACATTTTCATTCAAAGTTGCAAGTTACTATGTAGGAACAAGTTTGTATAGGTATTTCAAAGATGCCCAGAACTGAGCTAAACTTGGTATGTGTCCAACTCCTAGAAATAACATCATGCCCCATCTCCCTTACTTCCAGCTAGTAAGGATCACATAATTCCTAACAGTTTTGACACAGATTCCCAATTCGGGCATTCAGAACATATAGCACGTTGCTGTAAGCAAGCACATTCTCATTCAAAGATGCAAGTTACTAGGTAGGAACAAGTTTGTATAGGTATTTCAAAGATGCCCAGAACTGAGCTAAACTTGGTATGTGTCCAACTCCTAGAAATAACTTCATGCCCCATCTCCCTTACTTCCAGCTAGTAAGGATCACATAATTCCTAACAAAGTTTTGACACAGATTGCCAATTCGGGCATTCAGAACATATAGCACGTTGCTGTAAGCAAGCACATTCTCATTCAAAGATGCAAGTTACTATGTAGGAACAAGTTTGTATAGGTATTTCAAAGATGCCCAGAACTGAGCTAAACTTGGTATGTGTCCAACTCCTAGAAATAACTTCATGCCCCATCTCCCTTACTTCCAGCTAGTAAGGATCACATAATTCCTAACAAAGTTTTGACACAGATTCCCAATTCGGGCATTCAGAACATATAGCACGCCGCTGTAAGCAAGCACATTCTCATTCAAAGTTTCAAGTTACTATGTAGGAACAAGTTTGTATAGGTATTTCAAAGATGCCCAGAACTGAGCTAAACTTGGTATGTGTCCAACTCCTAGAAATAACTTCATGCCCCATCTCCCTTACTTCCAGCTAGTAAGGATCACATAATTCCTAACAAAGTTTTGACACAGATTCCCAATTCGGGCATTCAGAACATATAGCACGTTGCTGTAAGCAAGCACATTTTCATTCAAAGTTGCAAGTTACTATGTAGGAACAAGTTTGTATAGGTATTTCAAAGATGCCCAGAACTGAGCTAAACTTGGTATGTGTCCAACTCCTAGAAATAACTTCATGCCCCATCTCCCTTACTTCCAGCTAGTAAGGATCACATAATTCCTAACAGTTTTGACACAGATTCCCAATTCGGGCATTCAGAACATATAGCACGTTGCTGTAAGCAAGCACATTCTCATTCAAAGATGCAAGTTACTATGTAGGAACAAGTTTGTATAGGTATTTCAAAGATGCCCAGAACTGAGCTAAACTTGGTATGTGTCCAACTCCTAGAAATAACTTCATGCCCCATCTCCCTTACTTCCAGCTAGTAAGGATCACATAATTCCTAACAAAGTTTTGACACAGATTGCCAATTCGGGCATTCAGAACATATAGCACGTTGCTGTAAGCAAGCACATTCTCGTTCAAAGATGCAAGTTACTATGTAGGAACAAGTTTGTATAGGTATTTCAAAGATGCCCAGAACTGAGCTAAACTTGGTATGTGTCCAACTCCTAGAAATAACTTCATGCCCCATCTCCCTTACTTCCAGCTAGTAAGGATCACATAATTCCTAACAAAGTTTTGACACAGATTCCCAATTCGGGCATTCAGAACATATAGCACGTTGCTGTAAGCAAGCACATTTTCATTCAAAGTTGCAAGTTACTAGGTAGGAACAAGTTTGTATAGGTATTTCAAAGATGCCCAGAACTGAGCTAAACTTGGTATGTGTCCAACTCCTAGAAATAACTTCATGCCCCATTTCCCTTACTTCCAGCTAGTAAGGATTACATAATTCCTAACAAAGTTTTGACACAGATTCCCTATTCGGGCATTCAGAACATATAGCACGTTGCTGCAAGCAAGCACATTCTCATTCAAAGTTGCAAGTTACTATGTAGGAACAAGTTTGTATAGGTATTTCAAAGATGCCCAGAACTGAGCTAATCTTGGTATGTGTCCAACGCCTAGAAATAACTTCATGCTCCATCTCCCTTACTTCCAGCTAGTAAGGATCACATAATTCCTAACAAAGTTTTGACACAGATTCCCAATTCGGGCATTCAGAACATATAGCACGTTGCTGTAAGCAAGCACATTCTCATTCAAAGTTGCAAGTTACTATGTAGGAACAAGGTTGTATAGGTATTTCAAAGATGCCCAGAACTGAGCTAAACTTGGTATGTGTCCAACTCCTAGAAATAACTTCATGCCCCATCTCACTTACTTCCAGCTAGTAAGGATCACATAATTCCTAACAAAGTTTTGACACAGATTCCCTATTCGGGCATTCAGAACATATAGCACGTTGCTGCAAGCCAGCACATTCTCATTCAAAGTTGCAAGTTACTATGTAGGAACAAGTTTGTATAGGTATTTCAAAGATGCCCAGAACTGAGCTAAACTTGGTATGTGTCCAACTCCTAGAAATAACTTCATGCCCCATCTCCCTTACTTCCAGCTAGTAAGGATCACATAATTCCTAACAAAGTTTTGACACAGATTCCCTATTCGGGCATTCAGAACATATAGCACGTTGCTGCAAGCAAGCACATTCTCATTCAAAGTTGCAAGTTACTATGTAGGAACAAGTTTGTATAGGTATTTCAAAGATGCCCAGAACTGAGCTAAACTTGGTATGTGTCCAACTCCTAGAAATAACTTCATGCCCCATATCCCTTACTTCCAGCTAGTAAGGATCACATAATTCCTAACAAAGTTTTGACACAGATTCCCTATTGGGGCATTCAGAACATATAGCACGTTGCTGCAAGCAAGCACATTCTCATTCAAAGTTGCAAGTTACTATGTAGGAACAAGTTTGTATAGGTATTTCAAAGATGCCCAGAACTGAGCTAAACTTGGTATGTGTCCAACTCCTAGAAATAACTTCATGCCCCATCTCCCTTACTTCCAGCTAGTAAGGATCACATAATTCCTAACAAAGTTTTGACACAGATTCCCAATTCGGGCATTCAGAACATATAGCACGTTGCTGTAAGCAAGCAGATTCTCATTCAAAGATGCAAGTTACTATGTAGGAACAAGTTTGTATAGGTATTTCAAAGATGCCCAGAACTGAGCTAAACTTGGTATGTGTCCAACTCCTAGAAATAACTTCATGCCCCATCTCCCTTACTTCCAGCTAGTAAGGATCACATAATTCCTAACAGTTTTGACACAGATTGCCAATTCGGGCATTCAGAACATATAGCACGTTGCTGTAAGCAAGCACATTCTCATTCAAAGATGCAAGTTACTATGTAGGAACAAGTTTGTATAGGTATTTCAAAGATGCCCAGAACTGAGCTAAACTTGGTATGTGTCCAACTCCTAGAAATAACTTCATGCCCCATCTCCCTTACTTCCAGCTAGTAAGGATCACATAATTCCTAACAAAGTTTTGACACAGATTCCCAATTCGGGCATTCAGAACATATAGCACGTTGCTGCAAGCAAGCAGATTCTCATTCAAAGTTGCAAGTTACTATGTAGGAACAAGTTTGTATAGGTATTTCAAAGATGCCCAGAACTGAGCTCAACTTGGTATGTGTCCAACTCCTAGAAATAACTTCATGTCCCATCTCCCTTACTTCCAGCTAGTAAGGATCACATAATACCTAACAAAGTTTTGACACAGATTCCCTATTCGGCCATTCAGAACATATAGCACGTTGCTGCAAGCAAGCAGATTCTCATTCAAAGATGCAAGTTACTAGGTAGGAACAAGTTTGTATAGGTATTTCAAAGATGCCCAGAACTGAGCTCAACTTGGTATGTGTCCAACTCCTAGAAATAACTTCATGCCCCATCTCCCTTACTTCCAGCTAGTAAGGATCACATAATTTCTAACAAAGTTTTGACACAGCTTCCCTATTCGGGCATTCAGAACATATAGCACGTTGCTGCAAGCAAGCACATTCTCATTCAAAGATGCAAGTTACTATGTAGGAACAAGTTTGTATAGGTATTTCAAAGATGCCCAGAACTGAGCTAAACTTGCTATGTGTCCAACTCCTAGAAATAACTTCATGCCCCATCTCCCTTACTTCCAGCTAGTAAGTATCACATAATTCCTAACAAATTTTTGACACAGATTCCCAATTCGGGCATTCAGAACATATAGCACGTTGCTGTAAGCAAGCACATTCTCATTCAAAGATGCAAGTTACTATGTAGGAACAAGTTTGTATAGGTATTTCAAAGATGCCCAGAACTGAGCTAAACTTGCTATGTGTCCAACTCCTAGAAATAACTTCATGCCCCATCTCCCTTACTTCCAGCTAGTAAGGATCACATAATTCCTAACAAAGTTTTGACACAGATTCCCAAATCGGGCATTCAGAACATATAGCACGTTGCTGTAAGCAAGCACATTCTCATTCAAAGTTGCAAGTTACTATGTAGGAACAAGTTTGTATAGGTATTTCAAAGATGCCCAGAACTGAGCTAAACTTGGTATGTGTCCAACTCCTAGAAATAACTTCATGCCCCATCTCCCTTACTTCCAGCTAGTAAGGATCACATAATTCCTAACAAAGTTTTGACACAGATTCCCTATTCGGGCATTCAGAACATATAGCACGTTGCTGTAAGCAAGCAGATTCTCATTCAAAGATGCAAGTTACTATGTAGGAACAATTTTGTATAGGTATTTCAAAGATGCCCAGAACTGAGCTAAACTTGGTATGTGTCCAACTCCTAGAAATAACTTCATGCCCCATCTCCCTTACTTCCAGCTAGTAAGGATCACATAATTCCTAACAAAGATTTGACACAGATTCCCAATTCGGGCATTCAGAACATATAGCACGTTGCTGTAAGCAAGCACATTTTCATTCAAAGTTGCAAGTTACTATGTAGGAACAAGTTTGTATAGGTATTTCAAAGATGCCCAGAACTGAGCTAAACTTGGTATGTGTCCAACTCCTAGAAATAACTTCATGCCCCATCTCCCTTACTTCCAGCTAGTAAGGATCACATAATTCCTAACAAAGTTTTGACACAGATTGCCAATTCGGGCATTCAGAACATATAGCACGTTGCTGTAAGCAAGCAGATTCTCATTCAAAGATGCAAGTTACTATGTAGGAACAAGTTTGTATAGGTATTTCAAAGATGCCCAGAACTGAGCTAAACTTGGTATGTGTCCAACTCCTAGAAATAACCTCATGCCCCATCTCCCTTACTTCCAGCTAGTAAGGATCACATAATTCCTAACAAAGTTTTGACACAGATTCCCTATTCGGGCATTCAGAACATATAGCACGTTGCTGCAAGCAAGCACATTCTCATTCAAAGTTGCAAGTTACTATGTAGGAACAAGTTTGTATAGGTATTTCAATGATGCCCAGAACTGAGCTAAACTTGGTATGTGTCCAACTCCTAGAAATAACTTCATGCCCCATCTCCCTTACTTCCAGCTAGTAAGGATCACATAATTCCTAACAAAGTTTTGACACAGATTCCCTATTCGGGCATTCAGAACATATAGCACGTTGCTGCAAGCAAGCACATTCTCATTCAAAGTTGCAAGTTACTATGTAGGAACAAGTTTGTATAGGTATTTCAAAGATGCCCAGAACTGAGCTAAACTTGGTATGTGTCCAACTCCTAGAAATAACTTCATGCCCCATCTCCCTTACTTCCAGCTAGTAAGGATCACATAATTCCTAACAAAGTTTTGACACAGATTCCCTATTCGGGCATTCAGAACATATAGCACGTTGCTGTAAGCAAGCACATTCTCATTCAAAGATGCAAGTTACTATGTAGGAACAAGTTTGTATAGGTATTTCAAAGATGCCCAGAACTGAGCTAAACTTGGTATGTGTCCAACTCCTAGAAATAACTTCATGCCCCATCTCCCTTACTTCCAGCTAGTAAGGATCACATAATTCCTAACAGTTTTGACACAGATTGCCAATTCGGGCATTCAGAACATATAGCACGTTGCTGTAAGCAAGCACATTCTCATTCAAAGATGCAAGTTACTAGGTAGGAACAAGTTTGTATAGGTATTTCAAAGATGCCCAGAACTGAGCTAAACTTGGTATGTGTCCAACTCCTAGAAATAACTTCATGCCCCATCTCCCTTACTTCCAGCTAGTAAGGATCACATAATTCCTAACAAAGTTTTGACACAGATTGCCAATTCGGGCATTCAGAACATATAGCACGTTGCTGTAAGCAAGCACATTCTCATTCAAAGTTGCAAGTTACTAGGTAGGAACAAGTTTGTATAGGTATTTCAAAGATGCCCAGAACTGAGCTAAACTTGGTATGTGTCCAACTCCTAGAAATAACTTCATGCCCCATCTCCCTTACTTCCAGCTAGTAAGGATCACATAATTCCTAACAAAGTTTTGACACAGATTCCCAATTCGGGCATTCAGAACATATAGCACGTTGCTGCAAGCAAGCAGATTCTCATTCAAAGTTGCAAGTTACTATGTAGGAACAAGTTTGTATAGGTATTTCAAAGATGCCCAGAACTGAGCTCAACTTGGTATGTGTCCAACTCCTAGAAATAACTTCATGTCCCATCTCCCTTACTTCCAGCTAGTAAGGATCACATAATACCTAACAAAGTTTTGACACAGATTCCCTATTCGGGCATTCAGAACATATAGCACGTTGCTGCAAGCAAGCAGATTCTCATTCAAAGATGCAAGTTACTAGGTAGGAACAAGTTTGTATAGGTATTTCAAAGATGCCCAGAACTGAGCTCAACTTGGTATGTGTCCAACTCCTAGAAATAACTTCATGCCCCATCTCCCTTACTTCCAGCTAGTAAGGATCACATAATTTCTAACAAAGTTTTGACACAGCTTCCCTATTCGGGCATTCAGAACATATAGCACGTTGCTGCAAGCAAGCAGATTCTCATTCAAAGATGCAAGTTACTATGTAGGAACAAGTTTGTATAGGTATTTCAAAGATGCCCCGAACTGAGCTAAACTTGCTATGTGTCCAACTCCTAGAAATAACTTCATGCCCCATCTCCCTTACTTCCAGCTAGTAAGTATCACATAATTCCTAACAAATTTTTGACACAGATTCCCAATTCGGGCATTCAGAACATATAGCACGTTGCTGTAAGCAAGCACATTCTCATTCAAAGATGCAAGTTACTATGTAGGAACAAGTTTGTATAGGTATTTCAAAGATGCCCAGAACTGAGCTAAACTTGCTATGTGTCCAACTCCTAGAAATAACTTCATGCCCCATCTCCCTTACTTCCAGCTAGTAAGGATCACATAATTCCTAACAAAGTTTTGACACAGATTCCCAAATCGGGCATTCAGAACATATAGCACGTTGCTGTAAGCAAGCACATTCTCATTCAAAGTTGCAAGTTACTATGTAGGAACAAGTTTGTATAGGTATTTCAAAGATGACCAGAACTGAGCTAAACTTGGTATGTGTCCAACTCCTAGAAATAACTTCATGCCCCATCTCCCTTACTTCCAGCTAGTAAGGATCACATAATTCCTAACAAAGTTTTGACACAGATTCCCTATTCGGGCATTCAGAACATATAGCACGTTGCTGTAAGCAAGCAGATTCTCATTCAAAGATGCAAGTTACTATGTAGGAACAATTTTGTATAGGTATTTCAAAGATGCCCAGAACTGAGCTAAACTTGGTATGTGTCCAACTCCTAGAAATAACTTCATGCCCCATCTCCCTTACTTCCAGCTAGTAAGGATCACATAATTCCTAACAAAGTTTTGACACAGATTCCCAATTCGGGCATTCAGAACATATAGCACGTTGCTGTAAGCAAGCACATTTTCATTCAAAGTTGCAAGTTACTATGTAGGAACAAGTTTGTATAGGTATTTCAAAGATGCCCAGAACTGAGCTAAACTTGGTATGTGTCCAACTCCTAGAAATAACTTCATGCCCCATCTCCCTTACTTCCAGCTAGTAAGGATCACATAATTCCTAACAAAGTTTTGACACAGATTGCCAATTCGGGCATTCAGAACATATAGCACGTTGCTGTAAGCAAGCAGATTCTCATTCAAAGATGCAAGTTACTATGTAGGAACAAGTTTGTATAGGTATTTCAAAGATGCCCAGAACTGAGCTAAACTTGGTATGTGTCCAACTCCTAGAAATAACCTCATGCCCCATCTCCCTTACTTCCAGCTAGTAAGGATCACATAATTCCTAACAAAGTTTTGACACAGATTCCCAATTCGGGCATTCAGAACATATAGCACGTTGCTGTAAGCAAGCACATTCTCATTCAAAGATGCAAGTTACTATGTAGGAACAAGTTTGTATAGGTATTTCAAAGATGCCCAGAACTGAGCTAAACTTGGTATGTGTCCAACTCCTAGAAATAACATCATGCCCCATCTCCCTTACTTCCAGCTAGTAAGGATCACATAATTCCTAACAGTTTTGACACAGATTCCCAATTCGGGCATTCAGAACATATAGCACGTTGCTGTAAGCAAGCACATTCTCATTCAAAGATGCAAGTTACTAGGTAGGAACAAGTTTGTATAGGTATTTCAAAGATGCCCAGAACTGAGCTAAACTTGGTATGTGTCCAACTCCTAGAAATAACTTCATGCCCCATCTCCCTTACTTCCAGCTAGTAAGGATCACATAATTCCTAACAAAGTTTTGACACAGATTCCCTAATCGGGCATTCAGAACATATAGCACGTTGCTGCAAGCAAGCACATTCTCATTCAAAGTTGCAAGTTACTATGTAGGAACAAGTTTGTATAGGTATTTCAAAGATGCCCAGAACTGAGCTAAACTTGGTATGTGTCCAACTCCTTGAAATAACTTCATGCCCCATCTCCCTTACTTCCAGCTAGTAAGGATCACATAATTCCTAACAAAGTTTTGACACAGATTCCCTATTCGGGCATTCAGAACATATAGCACGTTGCTGCAAGAAAGCACATTCTCATTCAAAGTTGCAAGTTACTATGTAGGAACAAGTTTGTATAGGTATTTCAAAGATGCCCAGAACTGAGCTAAACTTGGTATGTGTCCAACTCCTAGAAATAACTTCATGCCCCATCTCCCTTACTTCCAGCTAGTAAGGATCACATAATTCCTAACAAAGTTTTGACACAGATTCCCAATTCGGGCATTCAGAACATATAGCACGTTGCTGTAAGCAAGCACATTCTCATTCAAAGATGCAAGTTACTATGTAGGAACAAGTTTGTATAGGTATTTCAAAGATGCCCAGAACTGAGCTAAACTTGGTATGTGTCCAACTCCTAGAAATAACTTCATGCCCCATCTCTCTTACTTCCAGCTAGTAAGGATCACATAATTCCTAACAGTTTTGACACAGATTGCCAATTCGGGCATTCAGAACATATAGCACGTTGCTGTAAGCAAGCACATTCTCATTCAAAGATGCAAGTTACTATGTAGGAACAAGTTTGTATAGGTATTTCAAAGATGCCCAGAACTGAGCTAAACTTGGTATGTGTCCAACTCCTAGAAATAACTTCATGCCCCATCTCCCTTACTTCCAGCTAGTAAGGATCACATAATTCCTAACAAAGTTTTGACACAGATTCCCAATTCGGGCATTCAGAACATATAGCATGTTGCTGTAAGCAAGCACATTCTCATTCAAAGTTGCAAGTTACTAGGTAGGAACAAGTTTGTATAGGTATTTCAAAGATGCCCAGAACTGAGCTAAACTTGGTATGTGTCCAACTCCTAGAAATAACTTCATGCCCCATCTCCCTTACTTCCAGCTAGTAAGGATCACATAATTCCTAACAAAGTTTTGACACAGATTCCCTATTCGGGCATTCAGAATATATAGCACGTTGCTGCAAGCAAGCACATTCTCATTCAAAGTTGCAAGTTACTAGGTAGGAACAAGTTTGTATAGGTATTTCAAAGATGCCCAGAACTGAGCTCAACTTGGTATGTGTCCAACTCCTAGAAATAACTTCATGCCCCATCTCCCTTACTTCCAGCTAGTAAGGATCACATAATTCCTAACAAAGTTTTGACACAGATTCCCTATTCGGGCATTCAGAACATATAGCACGTTGCTGCAAGCAAGCAGATTCTCATTCAAAGATGCAAGTTACTAGGTAGGAACAAGTTTGTATAGGTATTTCAAAGATGCCCAGAACTGAGCTCAACTTGGTATGTGTCCAACTCCTAGAAATAACTTCATGCCCCATCTCCCTTACTTCCAGCTAGTAAGGATCACATAATTCCTAACAAAGTTTTGACACAGCTTCCCTATTCGGGCATTCAGAACATATAGCACGTTGCTGCAAGCAAGCACATTCTCATTCAAAGATGCAAGTTACTAGGTAGGAACAAGTTTGTATAGGTATTTCAAAGATGCCCAGAACTGAGCTCAACTTGGTATGTGTCCAACTCCTAGAAATAACTTCATGCTCCATCTCCCTTACTTCCAGCTAGTAAGGATCACATAATTCCTAACAAAGTTTTGACACAGATTCCCTATTCGGGCATTCAGAACATATAGCACGTTGCTGTAAGCAAGCACATTCTCATTCAAAGATGCAAGTTACTATGTAGGAACAAGTTTGTATAGGTATTTCAAAGATGCCCAGAACTGAGCTAAACTTGGTATGTGTCCAACTCCAAGAAATAACTTCATGCCCCATCTCCCTTACTTCCAGCTAGTAAGGATCACATAATTCCTAACAAAGTTTTGACACAGATTCCCTATTCGGGCATTCAGAACATATAGCACGTTGCTGTAAGCAAGCACATTCTCATTCAAAGATGCAAGTTACTATGTAGGAACAAGTTTGTATAGGTATTTCAAAGATGCCCAGAACTGAGCTAAACTTGCTATGTGTCCAACTCCTAGAAATAACTTCATGCCCCATCTCCCTTACTTCCAGCTAGTAAGGATCACATAATTCCTAACAAAGTTTTGACACAGATTCCCAATTCGGGCATTCAGAACATATAGCACGTTGCTGTAAGCAAGCACATTTTCATTCAAAGTTGCAAGTTACTATGTAGGAACAAGTTTGTATAGGTATTTCAAAGATGCCCAGAACTGAGCTAAACTTGGTATGTGTCCAACTCCTAGAAATAACTTCATGCCCCATCTCCCTTACTTCCAGCTAGTAAGGATCACATAATTCCTAACAAAGTTTTGACACAGATTGCCAATTCGGGCATTCAGAACATATAGCACGTTGCTGTAAGCAAGCAGATTCTCATTCAAAGATGCAAGTTACTATGTAGGAACAAGTTTGTATAGGTATTTCAAAGATGCCCAGAACTGAGCTAAACTTGGTATGTGTCCAACTCCTAGAAATAACCTCATGCCCCATCTCCCTTACTTCCAGCTAGTAAGGATCACATAATTCCTAACAAAGTTTTGACACAGATTCCCAATTCGGGCATTCAGAACATATAGCACGTTGCTGTAAGCAAGCACATTCTCATTCAAAGATGCAAGTTACTATGTAGGAACAAGTTTGTATAGGTATTTCAAAGATGCCCAGAACTGAGCTAAACTTGGTATGTGTCCAACTCCTAGAAATAACATCATGCCCCATCTCCCTTACTTCCAGCTAGTAAGGATCACATAATTCCTAACAGTTTTGACACAGATTCCCAATTCGGGCATTCAGAACATATAGCACGTTGCTGTAAGCAAGCACATTCTCATTCAAAGATGCAAGTTACTAGGTAGGAACAAGTTTGTATAGGTATTTCAAAGATGCCCAGAACTGAGCTAAACTTGGTATGTGTCCAACTCCTAGAAATAACTTCATGCCCCATCTCCCTTACTTCCAGCTAGTAAGGATCACATAATTCCTAACAAAGTTTTGACACAGATTGCCAATTCGGGCATTCAGAACATATAGCACGTTGCTGTAAGCAAGCACATTCTCATTCAAAGATGCAAGTTACTATGTAGGAACAAGTTTGTATAGGTATTTCAAAGATGCCCAGAACTGAGGTAAACTTGCTTTGTGTCCAACTCCTAGAAATAACTTCATGCCCCATCTCCCTTACTTCCAGCTAGTAAGGATCACATAATTCCTAACAAAGTTTTGACACAGATTCCCAATTCGGGCATTCAGAACATATAGCACGTTGCTGTAAGCAAGCACATTTTCATTCAAAGTTGCAAGTTACTATGTAGGAACAAGTTTGTATAGGTATTTACAAGGTGCCCAGAACTGAGCTAAACTTGGTATGTGTCCAACTCCTAGAAATAACTTCATGCCCCATCTCCCTTACTTCCAGCTAGTAAGGATCACATAATTCCTAACAGTTTTGACACAGATTGCCAATTCGGGCATTCAGAACATATAGCACGTTGCTGTAAGCAAGCACATTTTCATTCAAAGTTGCAAGTTACTAGGTAGGAACAAGTTTGTATAGGTATTTCAAAGATGCCCAGAACTGAGCTCAACTTGGTATGTGTCCAACTCCTAGAAATAACTTCATGCCCCATCTCCCTTACTTCCAGCTAGTAAGGATCACATAATTCCTAACAAAGTTTTGACACAGATTCCCTAATCGGGCATTCAGAACATATAGCACGTTGCTGCAAGCAAGCACATTCTCATTCAAAGTTGCAAGTTACTATGTAGGAACAAGTTTGTATAGGTATTTCAAAGATGCCCAGAACTGAGCTAAACTTGGTATGTGTCCAACTCCTTGAAATAACTTCATGCCCCATCTCCCTTACTTCCAGCTAGTAAGGATCACATAATTCCTAACAAAGTTTTGACACAGATTCCCTATTCGGGCATTCAGAACATATAGCACGTTGCTGCAAGCAAGCACATTCTCATTCAAAGTTGCAAGTTACTATGTAGGAACAAGTTTGTATAGGTATTTCAAAGATGCCCAGAACTGAGCTAAACTTGGTATGTGTCCAACTCCTAGAAATAACTTCATGCCCCATCTCCCTTACTTCCAGCTAGTAAGGATCACATAATTCCTAACAAAGTTTTGACACAGATTCCCAATTCGGGCATTCAGAACATATAGCACGTTGCTGTAAGCAAGCACATTCTCATTCAAAGATGCAAGTTACTATGTAGGAACAAGTTTGTATAGGTATTTCAAAGATGCCCAGAACTGAGCTAAACTTGGTATGTGTCCAACTCCTAGAAATAACTTCATGCCCCATCTCTCTTACTTCCAGCTAGTAAGGATCACATAATTCCTAACAGTTTTGACACAGATTGCCAATTCGGGCATTCAGAACATATAGCACGTTGCTGTAAGCAAGCACATTCTCATTCAAAGATGCAAGTTACTATGTAGGAACAAGTTTGTATAGGTATTTCAAAGATGCCCAGAACTGAGCTAAACTTGGTATGTGTCCAACTCCTAGAAATAACTTCATGCCCCATCTCCCTTACTTCCAGCTAGTAAGGATCACATAATTCCTAACAATGTTTTGACACAGATTCCCAATTCGGGCATTCAGAACATATAGCACGTTGCTGTAAGCAAGCACATTCTCATTCAAAGTTGCAAGTTACTAGGTAGGAACAAGTTTGTATAGGTATTTCAAAGATGCCCAGAACTGAGCTAAACTTGGTATGTGTCCAACTCCTAGAAATAACTTCATGCCCCATCTCCCTTACTTCCAGCTAGTAAGGATCACATAATTCCTAACAAAGTTTTGACACAGATTCCCTATTCGGGCATTCAGAATATATAGCACGTTGCTGCAAGCAAGCAGATTCTCATTCAAAGATGCAAGTTACTAGGTAGGAACAAGTTTGTATAGGTATTTCAAAGATGCCCAGAACTGAGCTCAACTTGGTATGTGTCCAACTCCTAGAAATAACTTCATGCCCCATCTCCCTTACTTCCAGCTAGTAAGGATCACATAATTCCTAACAAAGTTTTGACACAGATTCCCTATTCGGGCATTCAGAACATATAGCACGTTGCTGCAAGCAAGCAGATTCTCATTCAAAGATGCAAGTTACTAGGTAGGAACAAGTTTGTATAGGTATTTCAAAGATGCCCAGAACTGAGCTCAACTTGGTATGTGTCCAACTCCTAGAAATAACTTCATGCCCCATCTCCCTTACTTCCAGCTAGTAAGGATCACATAATTTCTAACAAAGTTTTGACACAGCTTCCCTATTCGGGCATTCAGAACATATAGCACGTTGCTGCAAGCAAGCACATTCTCATTCAAAGATGCAAGTTACTAGGTAGGAACAAGTTTGTATAGGTATTTCAAAGATGCCCAGAACTGAGCTAAACTTGGTATGTGTCCAACTCCTAGAAATAACTTCATGCTCCATCTCCCTTACTTCCAGCTAGTAAGGATCACATAATTCCTAACAAAGTTTTGACACAGATTCCCTATTCGGGCATTCAGAACATATAGCACGTTGCTGTAAGCAAGCACATTCTCATTCAAAGATGCAAGTTACTATG
The DNA here is from genome assembly GCF_020826845.1 of Diceros bicornis minor. Lineage (NCBI taxonomy): Eukaryota > Metazoa > Chordata > Mammalia > Perissodactyla > Rhinocerotidae > Diceros > Diceros bicornis. Next base: position 461,376 of record NC_080763.1, on the reverse strand, counting down.
TAGGAACAAGTTTGTATAGGTATTTCAAAGATGCCCAGAACTGAGCTAAACTTGGTATGTGTCCAACTCCAAGAAATAACTTCATGCCCCATCTCCCTTACTTCCAGCTAGTAAGGATCACATAATTCCTAACAAAGTTTTGACACAGATTCCCTATTCGGGCATTCAGAACATATAGCACGTTGCTGTAAGCAAGCACATTCTCATTCAAAGATGCAAGTTACTATGTAGGAACAAGTTTGTATAGGTATTTCAAAGATGCCCAGAACTGAGCTAAACTTGCTATGTGTCCAACTCCTAGAAATAACTTCATGCCCCATCTCCCTTACTTCCAGCTAGTAAGGATCACATAATTCCTAACAAAGTTTTGACACAGATTCCCAATTCGGGCATTCAGAACATATAGCACGTTGCTGTAAGCAAGCACATTCTCATTCAAAGTTGCAAGTTACTAGGTAGGAACAAGTTTGTATAGGTATTTCAAAGATGCCCAGAACTGAGCTAAACTTGGTATGTGTCCAACTCCTAGAAATAACTTCATGCCCCATCTCCCTTACTTCCAGCTAGTAAGGATCACATAATTCCTAACAAAGTTTTGACACAGATTGCCAATTCGGGCATTCAGAACATATAGCACGTTGCTGTAAGCAAGCACATTCTCATTCAAAGATGCAAGTTACTATGTAGGAACAAGTTTGTATAGGTATTTCAAAGATGCCCAGAACTGAGCTAAACTTGGTATGTGTCCAACTCCTAGAAATAACTTCATGCCCCATCTCACTTACTTCCAGCTAGTAAGGATCACATAATTCCTAACAAAGTTTTGACACAGATTCCCAATTCGGGCATTCAGAACATATAGCACGTTGCTGTAAGCAAGCAGATTCTCATTCAAAGTTGCAAGTTACTATGTAGGAACAAGTTTGTATAGGTATTTCAAAGATGCCCAGAACTGAGCTAAACTTGGTATGTGTCCAACTCCTAGAAATAACTTCATGCCCCATCTCCCTTACTTCCAGCTAGTAAGGATCACATAATTCCTAACAAAGTTTTGACACAGATTCCCAATTCGGGCATTCAGAACATATAGCACGTTGCTGTAAGCAAGCACATTTTCATTCAAAGTTGCAAGTTACTATGTAGGAACAAGTTTGTATACGTATTTCAAAGATGCCCAGAACTGAGCTAAACTTGGTATGTGTCCAACTCCTAGAAATAACTTCATGCCCCATCTCCCTTACTTCCAGCTAGTAAGGATCACATAATTCCTAACAAAGTTTTGACACATGTTGCCAATTCGGGCATTCAGAACATATAGCACGTTGCTGTAAGCAAGCAGATTCTCATTCAAAGATGCAAGTTACTATGTAGGAACAAGTTTGTATAGGTATTTCAAAGATGCCCAGAACTGAGCTAAACTTGCTATGTGTCCAACTCCTAGAAATAACTTCATGCCCCATCTCCCTTACTTCCAGCTAGTAAGGATCACATAATTCCTAACAAAGTTTTGACACAGATTCCCAATTCGGGCATTCAGAACATATAGCACGTTGCTGTAAGCAAGCACATTCTCATTCAAAGATGCAAGTTACTATGTAGGAACAAGTTTGTATAGGTATTTCAAAGATGCCCAGAACTGAGCTAAACTTGCTATGTGTCCAACTCCTAGAAATAACTTCATACCCCATCTCCCTTACTTCCAGCTAGTAAGGATCACATAATTCCTAACAAAGTTTTGACACAGATTCCCAATTCGGGCATTCAGAACATATAGCACGTTGCTGTAAGCAAGCAGATTCTCATTCAAAGATGCAAGTTACTATGTAGGAACAAGTTTGTATAGGTATTTCAAAGATGCCCAGAACTGAGCTAAACTTGGTATGTGTCCAACTCCTAGAAATAACTTCATGCCCCATCTCCCTTACTTCCAGCTAGTAAGGATCACATAATTCCTAACAAAGTTTTGACACAGATTCCCAATTCGGGCATTCAGAACATATAGCACGTTGCTGTAAGCAAGGACATTCTCATTCAAAGTTGCAAGTTACTATGTAGGAACAAGTTTGTATAGGTATTTCAAAGATGCCCAGAACTGAGCTAAACTTGGTATGTGTCCAACTCCTAGAAATAACTTCATGCCCCATCTCCCTTACTTCCAGCTACTAAGGATCACATAATTCCTAACAAAGTTTTGACACAGATTCCCAATTCGGGCATTCAGAACATATAGCACGTTGCTGTAAGCAAGCAGATTCTCATTCAAAGTTGCAAGTTACTATGTAGGAACAAGTTTGTATAGGTATTTCAAAGATGCCCAGAACTGAGCTAAACTTGGTATGTGTCCAACTCCTAGAAATATCTTCATGCCCCATCTCCCTTACTTCCAGCTAGTAAGGATCACATAATTCCTAACAAAGTTTTGACACATGTTGCCAATTCGGGCATTCAGAACATATAGCACGTTGCTGTAAGCAAGCAGATTCTCATTCAAAGATGCAAGTTACTATGTAGGAACAAGTTTGTATAGGTATTTCAAAGATGCCCAGAACTGAGCTAAACTTGCTATGTGTCCAACTCCTAGAAATAACTTCATGCCCCATCTCCCTTACTTCCAGCTAGTAAGGATCACATAATTCCTAACAAAGTTTTGACACAGATTCCCAATTCGGGCATTCAGAACATATAGCACGTTGCTGTAAGCAAGCAGATTCTCATTCAAAGTTGCAAGTTACTATGTAGGAACAAGTTTGTATAGGTATTTCAAAGATGCCCAGAACTGAGCTAAACTTGGTATGTGTCCAACTCCTAGAAATAACTTCATGCCCCATCTCCCTTACTTCCAGCTAGTAAGGATCACATAATTCCTAACAAAGTTTTGACACATGTTGCCAATTCGGGCATTCAGAACATATAGCACGTTGCTGTAAGCAAGCAGATTCTCATTCAAAGATGCAAGTTACTATGTAGGAACAAGTTTGTATAGGTATTTCAAAGATGCCCAGAACTGAGCTAAACTTGCTATGTGTCCAACTCCTAGAAATAACTTCATGCCCCATCTCCCTTACTTCCAGCTAGTAAGGATCACATAATTCCTAACAAAGTTTTGACACAGATTCCCAATTCGGGCATTCAGAACATATAGCACGTTGCTGTAAGCAAGCACATTCTCATTCAAAGATGCAAGTTACTATGTAGGAACAAGTTTGTATAGGTATTTCAAAGATGCCCAGAACTGAGCTAAACTTGGTATGTGTCCAACTCCTAGAAATAACTTCATACCCCATCTCCCTTACTTCCAGCTAGTAAGGATCACATAATTCCTAACAAAGTTTTGACACAGATTCCCAATTCGGGCATTCAGAACATATAGCACGTTGCTGTAAGCAAGCACATTCTCATTCAAAGTTGCAAGTTACTATGTAGGAACAAGTTTGTATAGGTATTTCAAAGATGCCCAGAACTGAGCTAAACTTGGTATGTGTCCAACTCCTAGAAATAACTTCATGCCCCATCTCCCTTACTTCCAGCTAGTAAGGATCACATAATTCCTAACAAAGTTTTGACACAGATTCCCAATTCGGGCATTCAGAACATATAGCACGTTGCTGTAAGCAAGCACATTCTCATTCAAAGATGCAAGTTACTATGTAGGAACAAGTTTGTATAGGTATTTCAAAGATGCCCAGAACTGAGCTAAACTTGGTATGTGTCCAACTCCTAGAAATAACTTCATGCCCCATCTCCCTTACTTCCAGCTAGTAAGGATCACATAATTCCTAACAAAGTTTTGACACAGATTCCCAATTCGGGCATTCAGAACATATAGCACGTTGCTGTAAGCAAGCACATTCTCATTCAAAGTTGCAAGTTACTATGTAGGAACAAGTTTGTATAGGTATTTCAAAGATGCCCAGAACTGAGCTAAACTTGCTATGTGTCCAACTCCTAGAAATAACTTCATGCCCCATCTCCCTTACTTCCAGCTAGTAAGGATCACATAACTCCTAACAAAGTTTTGACACAGATTCCCAATTCGGGCATTCAGAACATATAGCACGTTGCTGTAAGCAAGCACATTTTCATTCAAAGTTGCAAGTTACTATGTAGGAACAAGTTTGTATAGGTATTTCAAAGATGCCCAGAACTGAGCTAAACTTGGTATGTGTCCAACTCCTAGAAATAACTTCATGCCCCATCTCCCTTACTTCCAGCTAGTAAGGATCACATAATTCCTAACAAAGTTTTGACACAGATTCCCTATTCGGGCATTCAGAACATATAGCACGTTGCTGTAAGCAAGCAGATTCTCATTCAAAGATGCAAGTTACTATGTAGGAACAAGTTTGTATAGGTATTTCAAAGATGCCCAGAACTGAGCTAAACTTGGTATGTGTCCAACTCCTAGAAATAACTTCATGCCCCATCTCCCTTACTTCCAGCTAGTAAGGATCACATAATTCCTAACAAAGTTTTGACACAGATTCCCAATTCGGGCATTCAGAACATATAGCACGTTGCTGTAAGCAATCACATTTTCATTCAAAGTTGCAAGTTACTATGTAGGAACAAGTTTGTATAGGTTTTTCAAAGATGCCCAGAACTGAGCTAAACTTGCTATGTGTCCAACTCCTAGAAATAACTTCATGCACCATCTCCCTTACTTCCAGCTAGTAAGGATCACATAATTCCTAACAGTTTTGACACAGATTCCCAATTCGGGCATTCAGAACATATAGCACGTTGCTGTAAGCAAGCACATTCTCATTCAAAGATGCAAGTTACTATGTAGGAACAAGTTTGTATAGGTATTTCAAAGATGCCCAGAACTGAGCTAAACTTGCTATGTGTCCAACTCCTAGAAATAACTTCATGCCCCATCTCCCTTACTTCCAGCTAGTAAGGATCACATAATTCCTAACAAAGTTTTGACACAGATTCCCTATTCGGGCATTCAGAACATATAGCACGTTGCTGCAAGCCAGCACATTCTCATTCAAAGTTGCAAGTTACTATGTAGGAACAAGTTTGTATAGGTATTTCAAAAATGCCCAGAACTGAGCTAAACTTGGTATGTGTCCAACTCCTAGAAATAACTTCATGCCCCATCTCCCTTACTTCCAGCTAGTAAGGATCACATAATTCCTAACAACGTTTTGACACAGATTCCCTATTCGGGCATTCAGAACATATAGCACGTTGCTGTAAGCAAGCACATTCTCATTCAAAGATGCAAGTTACTATGTAGGAACAAGTTTGTATAGGTATTTCAAAGATGCCCAGAACTGAGCTAAACTTGGTATGTGTCCAACTCCTAGAAATAACTTCATGCCCCATCTCCCTTACTTCCAGCTAGTAAGGATCACATAATTCCTAACAAAGTTTTGACACAGATTCCCAATTCGGGCATTCAGAAATATAGCACGTTGCTGTAAGAAAGCACATTCTCATTCAAAGTTGCAAGTTACTAGGTAGGAACAAGTTTGTATACGTATTTCAAAGATGCCCAGAACTGAGCTAAACTTGGTATGTGTCCAACTCCTAGAAATAACTTCATGCCCCATCTCCCTTACTTCCAGCTAGTAAGGATCACATAATTCCTAACAAAGTTTTGACACAGATTCCCTATTCGGGCATTCAGAACATATAGCACGTTGCTGCAAGCAAGCACATTCTCATTCAAAGTTGCAAGTTACTATGTAGGAACAAGTTTGTATAGGTATTTCAAAGATGCCCAGAACTGAGCTAATCTTGGTATGTGTCCAACTCCTAGAAATAACTTCATGCTCCATCTCCCTTACTTCCAGCTAGTAAGGATCACATAATTCCTAACAAAGTTTTGACACAGATTCCCAATTCGGGCATTCAGAACATATAGCACGTTGCTGTAAGCAAGCACATTCTCATTCAAAGTTGCAAGTTACTATGTAGGAACAAGTTTGTATAGGTATTTCAAAGATGCCCAGAACTGAGCTAAACTTGGTATGTGTCCAACTCCTAGAAATAACTTCATGCCCCATCTCCCTTACTTCCAGCTAGTAAGGATCACATAATTCCTAACAAAGTTTTGACACAGATTCCCAATTCGGGCATTCAGAACATATAGCACGTTGCTGTAAGCAATCACATTTTCATTCAAAGTTGCAAGTTACTATGTAGGAACAAGTTTGTATAGGTTTTTCAAAGATGCCCAGAACTGAGCTAAACTTGCTATGTGTCCAACTCCTAGAAATAACTTCATGCACCATCTCCCTTACTTCCAGCTAGTAAGGATCACATAATTCCTAACAGTTTTGACACAGATTCCCAATTCGGGCATTCAGAACATATAGCACGTTGCTGTAAGCAAGCACATTCTCATTCAAAGATGCAAGTTACTATGTAGGAACAAGTTTGTATAGGTATTTCAAAGATGCCCAGAACTGAGCTAAACTTGCTATGTGTCCAACTCCTAGAAATAACTTCATGCCCCATCTCCCTTACTTCCAGCTAGTAAGGATCACATAATTCCTAACAAAGTTTTGACACAGATTCCCTATTCGGGCATTCAGAACATATAGCACGTTGCTGCAAGCCAGCACATTCTCATTCAAAGTTGCAAGTTACTATGTAGGAACAAGTTTGTATAGGTATTTCAAAAATGCCCAGAACTGAGCTAAACTTGGTATGTGTCCAACTCCTAGAAATAACTTCATGCCCCATCTCCCTTACTTCCAGCTAGTAAGGATCACATAATTCCTAACAACGTTTTGACACAGATTCCCTATTCGGGCATTCAGAACATATAGCACGTTGCTGTAAGCAAGCACATTCTCATTCAAAGATGCAAGTTACTATGTAGGAACAAGTTTGTATAGGTATTTCAAAGATGCCCAGAACTGAGCTAAACTTGGTATGTGTCCAACTCCTAGAAATAACTTCATGCCCCATCTCCCTTACTTCCAGCTAGTAAGGATCACATAATTCCTAACAAAGTTTTGACACAGATTCCCAATTCGGGCATTCAGAAATATAGCACGTTGCTGTAAGAAAGCACATTCTCATTCAAAGTTGCAAGTTACTAGGTAGGAACAAGTTTGTATACGTATTTCAAAGATGCCCAGAACTGAGCTAAACTTGGTATGTGTCCAACTCCTAGAAATAACTTCATGCCCCATCTCCCTTACTTCCAGCTAGTAAGGATCACATAATTCCTAACAAAGTTTTGACACAGATTCCCTATTCGGGCATTCAGAACATATAGCACGTTGCTGCAAGCAAGCACATTCTCATTCAAAGTTGCAAGTTACTATGTAGGAACAAGTTTGTATAGGTATTTCAAAGATGCCCAGAACTGAGCTAATCTTGGTATGTGTCCAACTCCTAGAAATAACTTCATGCTCCATCTCCCTTACTTCCAGCTAGTAAGGATCACATAATTCCTAACAAAGTTTTGACACAGATTCCCAATTCGGGCATTCAGAACATATAGCACGTTGCTGTAAGCAAGCACATTCTCATTCAAAGTTGCAAGTTACTATGTAGGAACAAGTTTGTATAGGTATTTCAAAGATGCCCAGAACTGAGCTAAACTTGGTATGTGTCCAACTCCTAGAAATAACTTCATGCCCCATCTCCCTTACTTCCAGCTAGTAAGGATCACATAATTCCTAACAAAGTTTGGACACAGATTCCCAATTCGGGCATTCAGAACATAAAGCTCGTTGCTGTAAGCAAGCACATTTTCATTCAAAGTTGCAAGTTACTATGTAGGAACAAGTTTGTATAGGTATTTCAAAGATGCCCAGAACTGAGCTAAACTTGGTATGTGTCCAACTCCTAGAAATAACTTCATGCCCCATCTCCCTTACTTCCAGCTAGTAAGGATCACATAATTCCTAACAGTTTTGACACAGATTCCCAATTCGGGCATTCAGAACATATAGCACGTTGCTGTAAGCAAGCACATTCTCATTCAAAGATGCAAGTTACTATGTAGGAACAAGTTTGTATAGGTATTTCAAAGATGCCCAGAACTGAGCTAAACTTGCTATGTGTCCAACTCCTAGAAATAACTTCATGCCCCATCTCCCTTACTTCCAGCTAGTAAGGATCACATAATTCCTAACAAAGTTTTGACACAGATTCCCAATTCGGGCATTCAGAACATATAGCACGTTGCTGTAAGCAAGCACATTCTCATTCAAAGTTGCAAGTTACTATGTAGGAACAAGTTTGTATAGGTATTTCAAAGATGCCCAGAACTGAGCTAAACTTGGTATGTGTCCAACTCCTAGAAATAACATCATGCCCCATCACACGTACTTCCAGCTAGTAAGGATCACATAATTCCTAACAGTTTTGACACAGATTCCCAATTCGGGCATTCAGAACATATAGCACGTTGCTGTAAGCAAGCACATTCTCATTCAAAGATGCAAGTTACTATGTAGGAACAAGTTTGTATAGGTATTTCAAAGATGCCCAGAACTGAGCTAAACTTGGTATGTGTCCAACTCCTAGAAATAACTTCATGCCCCATCTCCCTTACTTCCAGCTAGTAAGGATCACATAATTCCTAACAAAGTTTTGACACAGATTCCCAATTCGGGCATTCAGAACATATAGCACGTTGCTGTAAGCAAGCACATTCTCATTCAAAGATGCAAGTTACTATGTAGGAACAAGTTTGTATAGGTATTTCAAAGATGCTCAGAACTGAGCTAAACTTGCTTTGTGTCCAACTCCTAGAAATAACTTCATGCCCCATCTCCCTTACTTCCAGCTAGTAAGGATCACATAATTCCTAACAAAGTTTTGACACAGATTCCCAATTCGGGCATTCAGAACATATAGCACGTTGCTGTAAGCAAGCACATTCTCATTCAAAGTTGCAAGTTACTATGTAGGAACAAGTTTGTATAGGTATTTCAAAGATGCCCAGAACTGAGTTAAACTTGGTATGTGTCCAACTCCTAGAAATAACTTCATGCCCCATCTCCCTTACTTCCAGCTAGTAAGGATCACATAATTCCTAACAAAGTTTTGACACAGATTGCCAATTCGGGCATTCAGAACATATAGCACGTGGCTGTAAGCAAGCACATTCTCATTCAAAGATGCAAGTTACTATGTAGGAACAAGTTTGTATAGGTATTTCAAAGATGCCCAGAACTGAGCTAAACTTGGTATGTGTCCAACTCCTAGAAATAACTTCATGCCCCATCTCACTTACTTCCAGCTAGTAAGGATCACATAATTCCTAACAAAGTTTTGACACAGATTCCCAATTCGGGCATTCAGAACATATAGCACTTTGCTGTAAGCAAGCAGATTCTCATTCAAAGTTGCAAGTTACTATGTAGGAACAAGTTTGTATAGGTATTTCAAAGATGCCCAGAACTGAGCTAAACTTGGTATGTGTCCAACTCCTAGAAATAACTTCATGCCCCATCTCCCTTACTTCCAGCTAGTAAGGATCACATAATTCCTAACAAAGTTTTGACACAGATTCCCAATTCGGGCATTCAGAACATATAGCACGTTGCTGTAAGCAAGCACATTTTCATTCAAAGTTGCAAGTTACTATGTAGGAACAAGTTTGTATAGGTATTTCAAAGATGCCCTGAACTGAGCTAAACTTGGTATGTGTCCAACTCCTAGAAATAACTTCATGCCCCATCTCCCTTACTTCCAGCTAGTAAGGATCACATAATTCCTAACAAAGTTTTGACACAGATTCCCAATTCGGGCATTCAGAACATATAGCACGTTGCTGTAAGCAAGCAGATTCTCATTCAAAGTTGCAAGTTACTATGTAGGAACAAGTTTGTATAGGTATTTCAAAGATGCCCAGAACTGAGCTAAACTTGGTATGTGTCCAACTCCTAGAAATAACTTGATGCCCCATCTCCCTTACTTCCAGCTAGTAAGGATCACATAATTCCTAACAAAGTTTTGACACAGATTGCCAATTCGGGCATTCAGAACATATAGCACGTTGCTGTAAGCAAGCACATTCTCATTCAAAGATGCAAGTTACTATGTAGGAACAAGTTTGTATAGGTATTTCAAAGATGCCCAGAACTGAGCTAAACTTGCTATGTCTCCAACTCCTAGGAATAACTTCATGCCCCATCTCCCTTACTTCCAGCTAGTAAGGATCACATAATTCCTAACAAATTTTTGACACAGATTCCCAATTCGGGCATTCAGAACATATAGCACGTTGCTGTAAGCAAGCACATTCTCAGTCAAAGATGCAAGTTACTATGTAGGAACAAGTTTGTATAGGTATTTCAAAGATGCCCAGAACTGAGCTAAACTTGCTGTGTGTCCAACTCCTAGAAATAACTTCATTCCCCATCTCCCTTACTTCCAGCTAGTAAGGATCACATAATTCCTAACAGTTTTGACACAGATTCCCAATTCGGGCATTCAGAACATATAGCACGTTGCTGTAAGCAAGCACATTCTCATTCAAAGATGCAAGTTACTATGTAGGAACAAGTTTGTATAGGTATTTCAAAGATGCCCAGAACTGAGCTAAACTTGCTATGTGTCCAACTCCTAGAAATAACTTCATGCCCCATCTCCCTTACTTCCAGCTAGTAAGGATCACATAATTCCTAACAAAGTTTTGACACAGATTCCCTATTCGGGCATTCAGAACATATAGCACGTTGCTGCAAGCCAGCACATTCTCATTCAAAGTTGCAAGTTACTATGTAGGAACAAGTTTGTATAGGTATTTCAAAAATGCCCAGAACTGAGCTAAACTTGGTATGTGTCCAACTCCTAGAAATAACTTCATGCCCCATCTCCCTTACTTCCAGCTAGTAAGGATCACATAATTCCTAACAACGTTTTGACACAGATTCCCTATTCGGGCATTCAGAACATATAGCACGTTGCTGTAAGCAAGCACATTCTCATTCAAAGATGCAAGTTACTATGTAGGAACAAGTTTGTATAGGTATTTCAAAGATGCCCAGAACTGAGCTAAACTTGGTATGTGTCCAACTCCTAGAAATAACTTCATGCCCCATCTCCCTTACTTCCAGCTAGTAAGGATCACATAATTCCTAACAAAGTTTTGACACAGATTCCCAATTCGGGCATTCAGAACATATAGCACGTTGCTGTAAGAAAGCACATTCTCATTCAAAGTTGCAAGTTACTAGGTAGGAACAAGTTTGTATAGGTATTTCAAAGATGCCCAGAACTGAGCTAAACTTGGTATGTGTCCAACTCCTAGAAATAACTTCATGCCCCATCTCCCTTACTTCCAGCTAGTAAGGATCACATAATTCCTAACAAAGTTTTGACACAGATTCCCTATTCGGGCATTCAGAACATATAGCACGTTGCTGCAAGCAAGCACATTCTCATTCAAAGTTGCAAGTTACTATGTAGGAACAAGTTTGTATAGGTATTTCAAAGATGCCCAGAACTGAGCTAATCTTGGTATGTGTCCAACTCCTAGAAATAACTTCATGCTCCATCTCCCTTACTTCCAGCTAGTAAGGATCACATAATTCCTAACAAAGTTTTGACACAGATTCCCAATTCGGGCATTCAGAACATATAGCACGTTGCTGTAAGCAAGCACATTCTCATTCAAAGTTGCAAGTTACTATGTAGGAACAAGTTTGTATAGGTATTTCAAAGATGCCCAGAACTGAGCTAAACTTGGTATGTGTCCAACTCCTAGAAATAACTTCATGCCCCATCTCCCTTACTTCCAGCTAGTAAGGATCACATAATTCCTAACAAAGTTTTGACACAGATTCCCAATTCGGGCATTCAGAACATAAAGCTCGTTGCTGTAAGCAAGCACATTTTCATTCAAAGTTGCAAGTTACTATGTAGGAACAAGTTTGTATAGGTATTTCAAAGATGCCCAGAACTGAGCTAAACTTGGTATGTGTCCAACTCCTAGAAATAACTTCATGCCCCATCTCCCTTACTTCCAGCTAGTAAGGATCACATAATTCCTAACAGTTTTGACACAGATTCCCAATTCGGGCATTCAGAACATATAGCACGTTGCTGTAAGCAAGCACATTCTCATTCAAAGATGCAAGTTACTATGTAGGAACAAGTTTGTATAGGTATTTCAAAGATGCCCAGAACTGAGCTAAACTTGCTATGTGTCCAACTCCTAGAAATAACTTCATGCCCCATCTCCCTTACTTCCAGCTAGTAAGGATCACATAATTCCTAACAAAGTTTTGACACAGATTCCCAATTCGGGCATTCAGAACATATAGCACGTTGCTGTAAGCAAGCACATTCTCATTCAAAGTTGCAAGTTACTATGTAGGAACAAGTTTGTATAGGTATTTCAAAGATGCCCAGAACTGAGCTAAACTTGGTATGTGTCCAACTCCTAGAAATAACATCATGCCCCATCACCCGTACTTCCAGCTAGTAAGGATCACATAATTCCTAACAGTTTTGACACAGATTCCCAATTCGGGCATTCAGAACATATAGCACGTTGCTGTAAGCAAGCACATTCTCATTCAAAGATGCAAGTTACTATGTAGGAACAAGTTTGTATAGGTATTTCAAAGATGCCCAGAACTGAGCTAAACTTGGTATGTGTCCAACTCCTAGAAATAACTTCATGCCCCATCTCCCTTACTTCCAGCTAGTAAGGATCACATAATTCCTAACAAAGTTTTGACACAGATTCCCAATTCGGGCATTCAGAACATATAGCACGTTGCTGTAAGCAAGCACATTCTCATTCAAAGATGCAAGTTACTATGTAGGAACAAGTTTGTATAGGTATTTCAAAGATGCTCAGAACTGAGCTAAACTTGCTTTGTGTCCAACTCCTAGAAATAACTTCATGCCCCATCTCCCTTACTTCCAGCTAGTAAGGATCACATAATTCCTAACAAAGTTTTGACACAGATTCCCAATTCGGGCATTCAGAACATATAGCACGTTGCTGTAAGCAAGCACATTCTCATTCAAAGTTGCAAGTTACTATGTAGGAACAAGTTTGTATAGGTATTTCAAAGATGCCCAGAACTGAGTTAAACTTGGTATGTGTCCAACTCCTAGAAATAACTTCATGCCCCATCTCCCTTACTTCCAGCTAGTAAGGATCACATAATTCCTAACAAAGTTTTGACACAGATTGCCAATTCGGGCATTCAGAACATATAGCACGTTGCTGTAAGCAAGCACATTCTCATTCAAAGATGCAAGTTACTATGTAGGAACAAGTTTGTATAGGTATTTCAAAGATGCCCAGAACTGAGCTAAACTTGGTATGTGTCCAACTCCTAGAAATAACTTCATGCCCCATCTCACTTACTTCCAGCTAGTAAGGATCACATAATTCCTAACAAAGTTTTGACACAGATTCCCAATTCGGGCATTCAGAACATATAGCACTTTGCTGTAAGCAAGCAGATTCTCATTCAAAGTTGCAAGTTACTATGTAGGAACAAGTTTGTATAGGTATTTCAAAGATGCCCAGAACTGAGCTAAACTTGGTATGTGTCCCACTCCTAGAAATAACTTCATGCCCCATCTCCCTTACTTCCAGCTAGTAAGGATCACATAATTCCTAACAAAGTTTTGACACAGATTCCCAATTCGGGCATTCAGAACATATAGCACGTTGCTGTAAGCAAGCACATTTTCATTCAAAGTTGCAAGTTACTATGTAGGAACAAGTTTGTATAGGTATTTCAAAGATGCCCTGAACTGAGCTAAACTTGGTATGTGTCCAACTCCTAGAAATAACTTCATGCCCCATCTCCCTTACTTCCAGCTAGTAAGGATCACATAATTCCTAACAAAGTTTTGACACAGATTCCCAATTCGGGCATTCAGAACATATAGCACGTTGCTGTAAGCAAGCAGATTCTCATTCAAAGTTGCAAGTTACTATGTAGGAACAAGTTTGTATAGGTATTTCAAAGATGCCCAGAACTGAGCTAAACTTGGTATGTGTCCAACTCCTAGAAATAACTTCATGCCCCATCTCCCTTACTTCCAGCTAGTAAGGATCACATAATTCCTAACAAAGTTTTGACACAGATTGCCAATTCGGGCATTCAGAACATATAGCACGTTGCTGTAAGCAAGCACATTCTCATTCAAAGATGCAAGTTACTATGTAGGAACAAGTTTGTATAGGTATTTCAAAGATGCCCAGAACTGAGCTAAACTTGCTATGTCTCCAACTCCTAGAAATAACTTCATGCCCCATCTCCCTTACTTCCAGCTAGTAAGGATCACATAATTCCTAACAAAGTTTTGACACAGATTCCCAATTCGGGCATTCAGAACATATAGCACGTTGCTGTAAGCAAGCACATTCTCATTCAAAGATGCAAGTTACTATGTAGGAACAAGTTTGTATAGGTATTTCAAAGATGCCCAGAACTGAGCTAAACTTGCTGTGTGTCCAACTCCTAGAAATAACTTCATTCCCCATCTCCCTTACTTCCAGCTAGTAAGGATCACATAATTCCTAACAAAGTTTTGACACAGATTCCCAATTCGGGCATTCAGAACATATAGCACGTTGCTGTAAGCAAGCACATTCTCATTAAAAGTTGCAAGTTACTATGTAGGAACAAGTTTGTATAGGTATTTCAAAGATGCCCAGAACTGAGCTAAACTTGGTATGTGTCCAACTCCTAGAAATAACTTCATGCCCCATCTCCGTTACTTCCAGCTAGTAAGGATCACATAATTCCTAACAAAGTTTTGACACAGATTCCCAATTCGGGCATTCAGAACATATAGCACGTTGCTGTAAGCAAGCACATTTTCATTCAAAGTTGCAAGTTACTATGTAGGAACAAGTTTGTATAGGTATTTCAAAGATGCCCAGAACTGAGCTAAACTTGGTATGTGTCCAACTCCTAGAAATAACTTCATGCCCCATCTCCCTTACTTCCAGCTAGTAAGGATCACATAATTCCTAACAGTTTTGACACAGATTCCCAATTCGGGCATTCAGAACATATAGCACGTTGCTGTAAGCAAGCACATTCTCATTCAAAGATGCAAGTTACTATGTAGGAACAAGTTTGTATAGGTATTTCAAAGATGCCCAGAACTGAGCTAAACTTGGTATGTGTCCAACTCCTAGAAATAACTTCATGCCCCATCTCCCTTACTTCCAGCTAGTAAGGATCACATAATTCCTAACAAAGTTTTGACACAGATTGCCAATTCGGGCATTCAGAACATATAGCACGTTGCTGTAAGCAAGCACATTCTCATTCAAAGATGCAAGTTACTATGTAGGAACAAGTTTGTATAGGTATTTCAAAGATGCCCAGAACTGAGCTAAACTTGGTATGTGTCCAACTCCTAGAAATAACTTCATGCCCCATCTCCCTTACTTCCAGCTAGTAAGGATCACATAATTCCTAACAAAGTTTTGACACAGATTCCCAATTCGGGCATTCAGAACATATAGCACGTTGCTGTAAGCAAGCACATTTTCATTCAAAGTTGCAAGTTACTAGGTAGGAACAAGTTTGTATAGGTATTTCAAAGATGCCCAGAACTGAGCTAAACTTGGTATGTGTCCAACTCCTAGAAATAACTTCATGCACCATCTCCCTTACTTCCAGCTAGTAAGGATCACATAATTCCTAACAAAGTTTTGACACAGATTCCCTATTCGGGCATTCAGAACATATAGCACGTTGCTGCAAGCAAGCACATTCTCATTCAAAGTTGCAAGTTACTATGTAGGAACAAGTTTGTATAGGTATTTCAAAGATGCCCAGAACTGAGCTAATCTTGGTATGTGTCCAACTCCTAGAAATAACTTCATGCTCCATCTCCCTTACTTCCAGCTAGTAAGGATCACATAATTCCTAACAAAGTTTTGACACAGATTCCCAATTCGGGCATTCAGAACATATAGCACGTTGCTGTAAGCAAGCACATTCTCATTCAAAGTTGCAAGTTACTATGTAGGAACAAGTTTGTATAGGTATTTCAAAGATGCCCAGAACTGAGCTAAACTTGGTATGTGTCCAACTCCTAGAAATAACTTCATGCCCCATCTCCCTTACTTCCAGCTAGTAAGGATCACATAATTCCTAACAAAGTTTTGACACAGATTCCCAATTCGGGCATTCAGAACATATAGCACGTTGCTGTAAGCAAGCACATTCTCATTCAAAGATGCAAGTTACTATGTAGGAACAAGTTTGTATAGGTATTTCAAAGATGCCCAGAACTGAGCTAAACTTGGTATGTGTCCAACTCCTAGAAATAACTTCATGCCCCATCTCCCTTACTTCCAGCTAGTAAGGATCACATAATTCCTAACAAAGTTTTGACACAGATTGCCAATTCGGGCATTCTGAACATATAGCACGTTGCTGTAAGCAAGCAGATTCTCATTCAAAGTTGCAAGTTACTATGTAGGAACAAGTTTGTATAGGTATTTCAAAGATGCCCAGAACTGAGCTAAACTTGGTATGTGTCCAACTCCTAGAAATAACTTCATGCCCCATCTCCCTTACTTCCAGCTAGTAAGGATCACATAATTCCTAACAAAGTTTTGACACAGATTCCCAATTCGGGCATTCAGAACATATAGCACGTTGCTGTAAGCAAGCACATTTTCATTCAAAGTTGCAAGTTACTATGTAGGAACAAGTTTGTATAGGTATTTCAAAGATGACCAGAACTGAGCTAAACTTGGTATGTGTCCAACTCCTAGAAATAACTTCATGCCCCATCTCCCTTACTTCCAGCTAGTTAGGATCACATAATTCCTAACAAAGTTTTGACACAGATTCCCAATTCGGGCATTCAGAACATATAGCACGTTGCTGTAAGCAATCACATTTTCATTCAAAGTTGCAAGTTACTATGTAGGAACAAGTTTGTATAGGTATTTCAAAGATGCCCAGAACTGAGCTAAACTTGGTATGTGTCCAACTCCTAGAAATAACATCATGCCCCATCTCCCTTACTTCCAGCTAGTAAGGATCACATAATTCCTAACAGTTTTGACACAGATTCCCAATTCGGGCATTCAGAACATATAGCACGTTGCTGTAAGCAAGCACATTCTCATTCAAAGATGCAAGTTACTAGGTAGGAACAAGTTTGTATAGGTATTTCAAAGATGCCCAGAACTGAGCTAAACTTGGTATGTGTCCAACTCCTAGAAATAACTTCATGCCCCATCTCCCTTACTTCCAGCTAGTAAGGATCACATAATTCCTAACAAAGTTTTGACACAGATTGCCAATTCGGGCATTCAGAACATATAGCACGTTGCTGTAAGCAAGCACATTCTCATTCAAAGATGCAAGTTACTATGTAGGAACAAGTTTGTATAGGTATTTCAAAGATGCCCAGAACTGAGCTAAACTTGGTATGTGTCCAACTCCTAGAAATAACTTCATGCCCCATCTCCCTTACTTCCAGCTAGTAAGGATCACATAATTCCTAACAAAGTTTTGACACAGATTACCAATTCGGGCATTCAGAACATATAGCACGTTGCTGTAAGCAAGCACATTTTCATTCAAAGTTGCAAGTTACTAGGTAGGAACAAGTTTGTATAGGTATTTCAAAGATGCCCAGAACTGAGCTAAACTTGGTATGTGTCCAACTCCTAGAAATAACTTCATGCCCCATCTCCCTTACTTCCAGCTAGTAAGGATCACATAATTCCTAACAAAGTTTTGACACAGATTCCCTATTCGGGCATTCAGAACATATAGCACGTTGCTGTAAGCAAGCACATTCTCATTCAAAGTTGCAAGTTACTATGTAGGAACAAGTTTGTATAGGTATTTCAAAGATGCCCAGAACTGAGCTAATCTTGGTATGTGTCCAACTCCTAGAAATAACTTCATGCTCCATCTCCCTTACTTCCAGCTAGTAAGGATCACATAATTCCTAACAAAGTTTTGACACAGATTCCCAATTCGGGCATTCAGAACATATAGCACGTTGCTGTAAGCAAGCACATTCTCATTCAAAGTTGCAAGTTACTATGTAGGAACAAGTTTGTATAGGTATTTCAAAGATGCCCAGAACTGAGCTAAACTTGGTATGTGTCCAACTCCTAGAAATAACTTCATGCCCCATCTCCCTTACTTCCAGCTAGTAAGGATCACATAATTCCTAACAAAGTTTTGACACAGATTGCCAATTCGGGGATTCAGAACATATAGCACGTTGCTGTAAGCAAGCACATTCTCATTCAAAGATGCAAGTTACTATGTAGGAACAAGTTTGTATAGGTATTTCAAAGATGCCCAGAACTGAGCTAAACTTGGTATGTGTCCAACTCCTAGAAATAACTTCATGCCCCATCTCACTTACTTCCAGCTAGTAAGGATCACATAATTCCTAACAAAGTTTTGACACAGATTCCCAATTCGGGCATTCAGAACATATAGCACGTTGCTGTAAGCAAGCAGATTCTCATTCAAAGTTGCAAGTTACTATGTAGGAACAAGTTTGTATAGGTATTTCAAAGATGCCCAGAACTGAGCTAAACTTGGTATGTGTCCAACTCCTAGAAATAACTTCATGCCCCATCTCCCTTACTTCCAGCTAGTAAGGATCACATAATTCCTAACAAAGTTTTGACACAGATTCCCAATTCGGGCATTCAGAACATATAGCACGTTGCTGTAAGCAAGCACATTTTCATTCAAAGTTGCAAGTTACTATGTAGGAACAAGTTTGTATAGGTATTTCAAAGATGCCCAGAACTGAGCTAAACTTGGTATGTGTCCAACTCCTAGAAATAACTTCATGCCCCATCTCCCTTACTTCCAGCTAGTAAGGATCACATAATTCCTAACAAAGTTTTGACACAGATTCCCAATTCGGGCATTCAGAACATATAGCACGTTGCTGTAAGCAAGCACATTCTCATTCAAAGTTGCAAGTTACTATGTAGGAACAAGTTTGTATAGGTATTTCAAAGATGCCCAGAACTGAGCTAAACTTGGTATGTGTCCAACTCCTAGAAATAACATCATGCCCCATCTCCCTTACATCCAGCTAGTAAGGATCACATAATTCCTAACAGTTTTGACACAGATTCCCAATTCGGGCATTCAGAACATATAGCACGTTGCTGTAAGCAAGCACATTCTCATTCAAAGATGCAAGTTACTAGGTAGGAACAAGTTTGTATAGGTATTTCAAAGATGCCCAGAACTGAGCTAAACTTGGTATGTGTCCAACTCCTAGAAATAACTTCATGCCCCATCTCCCTTACTTCCAGCTAGTAAGGATCACATAATTCCTAACAAAGTTTTGACACAGATTGCCAATTCGGGCATTCAGAACATATAGCACGTTGCTGTAAGCAAGCACATTCTCATTCAAAGATGCAAGTTACTATGTAGGAACAAGTTTGTATAGGTATTTCAAAGATGCCCAGAACTGAGCTAAACTTGGTATGTGTCCAACTCCTAGAAATAACTTCATGCCCCATCTCCCTTACTTCCAGCTAGTAAGGATCACATAATTCCTAACAAAGTTTTGACACAGATTCCCAATTCGGGCATTCAGAACATATAGCACGTTGCTGTAAGCAAGCACATTTTCATTCAAAGTTGCAAGTTACTAGGTAGGAACAAGTTTGTATAGGTATTTCAAAGATGCCCAGAACTGAGCTAAACTTGGTATGTGTCCAACTCCTAGAAATAACTTCATGCCCCATCTCCCTTACTTCCAGCTAGTAAGGATCACATAATTCCTAACAAAGTTTTGACACAGATTCCCAATTCGGGCATTCAGAACATATAGCACGTTGCTGTAAGCAAGCACATTCTCATTCAAAGTTGCAAGTTACTATGTAGGAACAAGTTTGTATAGGTATTTCAAAGATGCCCAGAACTGAGCTAATCTTGGTATGTGTCCAACTCCTAGAAATAACTTCATGCTCCATCTCCCTTACTTCCAGCTAGTAAGGATCACATAATTCCTAACAAAGTTTTGACACAGATTCCCAATTCGGGCATTCAGAACATATAGCACGTTGCTGTAAGCAAGCACATTCTCATTCAAAGTTGCAAGTTACTATGTAGGAACAAGTTTGTATAGGTATTTCAAAGATGCCCAGAACTGAGCTAAACTTGGTATGTGTCCAACTCCTAGAAATAACTTCATGCCCCATCTCCCTTACTTCCAGCTAGTAAGGATCACATAATTCCTAACAAAGTTTTGACACAGATTGCCAATTCGGGTATTCAGAACATATAGCACGTTGCTGTAAGCAAGCACATTCTCATTCAAAGATGCAAGTTACTATGTAGGAACAAGTTTGTATAGGTATTTCAAAGATGCCCAGAACTGAGCTAAACTTGGTATGTGTCCAACTCCTAGAAATAACTTCATGCCCCATCTCACTTACTTCCAGCTAGTAAGGATCACATAATTCCTAACAAAGTTTTGACACAGATTCCCAATTCGGGCATTCAGAACATATAGCACGTTGCTGTAAGCAAGCAGATTCTCATTCAAAGTTGCAAGTTACTATGTAGGAACAAGTTTGTATAGGTATTTCAAAGATGCCCAGAACTGAGCTAAACTTGGTATGTGTCCAACTCCTAGAAATAACTTCATGCCCCATCTCCCTTACTTCCAGCTAGTAAGGATCACATAATTCCTAACAAAGTTTTGACACAGATTCCCAATTCGGGCATTCAGAACATATAGCACGTTGCTGTAAGCAAGCAGATTCTCATTCAAAGTTGCAAGTTACTATGTAGGAACAAGTTTGTATAGGTATTTCAAAGATGCCCAGAACTGAGCTAAACTTGGTATGTGTCCAACTCCTAGAAATAACTTCATGCCCCATCTCCCTTACTTCCAGCTAGTAAGGATCACATAATTCCTAACAAAGTTTTGACACAGATTCCCAATTCGGGCATTCAGAACATATAGCACGTTGCTGTAAGCAAGCAGATTCTCATTCAAAGTTGCAAGTTACTATGTAGGAACAAGTTTGTATAGGTATTTCAAAGATGCCCAGAACTGAGCTAAACTTGGTATGTGTCCAACTCCTAGAAATATCTTCATGCCCCATCTCCCTTACTTCCAGCTAGTAAGGATCACATAATTCCTAACAAAGTTTTGACACATGTTGCCAATTCGGGCATTCAGAACATATAGCACGTTGCTGTAAGCAAGCAGATTCTCATTCAATGATGCAAGTTACTATGTAGGAACAAGTTTGTATAGGTATTTCAAAGATGCCCAGAACTGAGCTAAACTTGCTATGTGTCCAACTCCTAGAAATAACTTCATGCCCCATCTCCCTTACTTCCAGCTAGTAAGGATCACATAATTCCTAACAAAGTTTTGACACAGATTCCCAATTCGGGCATTCAGAACATATAGCACGTTGCTGTAAGCAAGCAGATTCTCATTCAAAGTTGCAAGTTACTATGTAGGAACAAGTTTGTATAGGTATTTCAAAGATGCCCAGAACTGAGCTAAACTTGGTATGTGTCCAACTCCTAGAAATAACTTCATGCCCCATCTCCCTTACTTCCAGCTAGTAAGGATCACATAATTCCTAACAAAGTTTTGACACATGTTGCCAATTCGGGCATTCAGAACATATAGCACGTTGCTGTAAGCAAGCAGATTCTCATTCAAAGATGCAAGTTACTATGTAGGAACAAGTTTGTATAGGTATTTCAAAGATGCCCAGAACTGAGCTAAACTTGGTATGTGTCCAACTCCTAGAAATAACTTCATGCCCCATCTCCCTTACTTCCAGCTAGTAAGGATCACATAATTCCTAACAAAGTTTTGACACAGATTCCCAATTCGGGCATTCAGAACATATAGCACGTTGCTGTAAGCAAGCACATTTTCATTCAAAGTTGCAAGTTACTATGTAGGAACAAGTTTGTATAGGTATTTCAAAGATGACCAGAACTGAGCTAAACTTGGTATGTGTCCAACTCCTAGAAATAACTTCATGCCCCATCTCCCTTACTTCCAGCTAGTTAGGATCACATAATTCCTAACAAAGTTTTGACACAGATTCCCAATTCGGGCATTCAGAACATATAGCACGTTGCTGGAAGCAATCACATTTTCATTCAAAGTTGCAAGTTACTATGTAGGAACAAGTTTGTATAGGTATTTCAAAGATGCCCAGAACTGAGCTAAACTTGGTATGTGTCCAACTCCTAGAAATAACATCATGCCCCATCTCCCTTACTTCCAGCTAGTAAGGATCACATAATTCCTAACAGTTTTGACACAGATTCCCAATTCGGGCATTCAGAACATATAGCACGTTGCTGTAAGCAAGCACATTCTCATTCAAAGATGCAAGTTACTAGGTAGGAACAAGTTTGTATAGGTATTTCAAAGATGCCCAGAACTGAGCTAAACTTGGTATGTGTCCAACTCCTAGAAATAACTTCATGCCCCATCTCCCTTACTTCCAGCTAGTAAGGATCACATAATTCCTAACAAAGTTTTGACACAGATTGCCAATTCGGGCATTCAGAACATATAGCACGTTGCTGTAAGCAAGCACATTCTCATTCAAAGATGCAAGTTACTATGTAGGAACAAGTTTGTATAGGTATTTCAAAGATGCCCAGAACTGAGCTAAACTTGGTATGTGTCCAACTCCTAGAAATAACTTCATGCCCCATCTCCCTTACTTCCAGCTAGTAAGGATCACATAATTCCTAACAAAGTTTTGACACAGATTACCAATTCGGGCATTCAGAACATATAGCACGTTGCTGTAAGCAAGCACATTTTCATTCAAAGTTGCAAGTTACTAGGTAGGAACAAGTTTGTATAGGTATTTCAAAGATGCCCAGAACTGAGCTAAACTTGGTATGTGTCCAACTCCTAGAAATAACTTCATGCCCCATCTCCCTTACTTCCAGCTAGTAAGGATCACATAATTCCTAACAAAGTTTTGACACAGATTCCCTATTCGGGCATTCAGAACATACAGCACGTTGCTGTAAGCAAGCACATTCTCATTCAAAGTTGCAAGTTACTATGTAGGAACAAGTTTGTATAGGTATTTCAAAGATGCCCAGAACTGAGCTAATCTTGGTATGTGTCCAACTCCTAGAAATAACTTCATGCTCCATCTCCCTTACTTCCAGCTAGTAAGGATCACATAATTCCTAACAAAGTTTTGACACAGATTCCCAATTCGGGCATTCAGAACATATAGCACGTTGCTGTAAGCAAGCACATTCTCATTCAAAGTTGCAAGTTACTATGTAGGAACAAGTTTGTATAGGTATTTCAAAGATGCCCAGAACTGAGCTAAACTTGGTATGTGTCCAACTCCTAGAAATAACTTCATGCCCCATCTCCCTTACTTCCAGCTAGTAAGGATCACATAATTCCTAACAAAGTTTTGACACAGATTGCCAATTCGGGGATTCAGAACATATAGCACGTTGCTGTAAGCAAGCACATTCTCATTCAAAGATGCAAGTTACTATGTAGGAACAAGTTTGTATAGGTATTTCAAAGATGCCCAGAACTGAGCTAAACTTGGTATGTGTCCAACTCCTAGAAATAACTTCATGCCCCATCTCACTTACTTCCAGCTAGTAAGGATCACATAATTCCTAACAAAGTTTTGACACAGATTCCCAATTCGGGCATTCAGAACATATAGCACGTTGCTGTAAGCAAGCAGATTCTCATTCAAAGTTGCAAGTTACTATGTAGGAACAAGTTTGTATAGGTATTTCAAAGATGCCCAGAACTGAGCTAAACTTGGTATGTGTCCAACTCCTAGAAATAACTTCATGCCCCATCTCCCTTACTTCCAGCTAGTAAGGATCACATAATTCCTAACAAAGTTTTGACACAGATTCCCAATTCGGGCATTCAGAACATATAGCACGTTGCTGTAAGCAAGCACATTTTCATTCAAAGTTGCAAGTTACTATGTAGGAACAAGTTTGTATAGGTATTTCAAAGATGCCCAGAACTGAGCTAAACTTGGTATGTGTCCAACTCCTAGAAATAACTTCATGCCCCATCTCCCTTACTTCCAGCTAGTAAGGATCACATAATTCCTAACAAAGTTTTGACACAGATTCCCAATTCGGGCATTCAGAACATATAGCACGTTGCTGTAAGCAAGCACATTCTCATTCAAAGTTGCAAGTTACTATGTAGGAACAAGTTTGTATAGGTATTTCAAAGATGCCCAGAACTGAGCTAAACTTGGTATGTGTCCAACTCCTAGAAATAACATCATGCCCCATCTCCCTTACATCCAGCTAGTAAGGATCACATAATTCCTAACAGTTTTGACACAGATTCCCAATTCGGGCATTCAGAACATATAGCACGTTGCTGTAAGCAAGCACATTCTCATTCAAAGATGCAAGTTACTAGGTAGGAACAAGTTTGTATAGGTATTTCAAAGATGCCCAGAACTGAGCTAAACTTGGTATGTGTCCAACTCCTAGAAATAACTTCATGCCCCATCTCCCTTACTTCCAGCTAGTAAGGATCACATAATTCCTAACAAAGTTTTGACACAGATTGCCAATTCGGGCATTCAGAACATATAGCACGTTGCTGTAAGCAAGCACATTCTCATTCAAAGATGCAAGTTACTATGTAGGAACAAGTTTGTATAGGTATTTCAAAGATGCCCAGAACTGAGCTAAACTTGGTATGTGTCCAACTCCTAGAAATAACTTCATGCCCCATCTCCCTTACTTCCAGCTAGTAAGGATCACATAATTCCTAACAAAGTTTTGACACAGATTCCCAATTCGGGCATTCAGAACATATAGCACGTTGCTGTAAGCAAGCACATTTTCATTCAAAGTTGCAAGTTACTAGGTAGGAACAAGTTTGTATAGGTATTTCAAAGATGCCCAGAACTGAGCTAAACTTGGTATGTGTCCAACTCCTAGAAATAACTTCATGCCCCATCTCCCTTACTTCCAGCTAGTAAGGATCACATAATTCCTAACAAAGTTTTGACACAGATTCCCAATTCGGGCATTCAGAACATATAGCACGTTGCTGTAAGCAAGCACATTCTCATTCAAAGTTGCAAGTTACTATGTAGGAACAAGTTTGTATAGGTATTTCAAAGATGCCCAGAACTGAGCTAATCTTGGTATGTGTCCAACTCCTAGAAATAACTTCATGCTCCATCTCCCTTACTTCCAGCTAGTAAGGATCACATAATTCCTAACAAAGTTTTGACACAGATTCCCAATTCGGGCATTCAGAACATATAGCACGTTGCTGTAAGCAAGCACATTCTCATTCAAAGTTGCAAGTTACTATGTAGGAACAAGTTTGTATAGGTATTTCAAAGATGCCCAGAACTGAGCTAAACTTGGTATGTGTCCAACTCCTAGAAATAACTTCATGCCCCATCTCCCTTACTTCCAGCTAGTAAGGATCACATAATTCCTAACAAAGTTTTGACACAGATTGCCAATTCGGGTATTCAGAACATATAGCACGTTGCTGTAAGCAAGCACATTCTCATTCAAAGATGCAAGTTACTATGTAGGAACAAGTTTGTATAGGTATTTCAAAGATGCCCAGAACTGAGCTAAACTTGGTATGTGTCCAACTCCTAGAAATAACTTCATGCCCCATCTCCCTTACTTCCAGCTAGTAAGGATCACATAATTCCTAACAAAGTTTTGACACAGATTCCCAATTCGGGCATTCAGAACATATAGCACGTTGCTGTAAGCAAGCACATTTTCATTCAAAGTTGCAAGTTACTAGGTAGGAACAAGTTTGTATAGGTATTTCAAAGATGCCCAGAACTGAGCTAAACTTGGTATGTGTCCAACTCCTAGAAATAACTTCATGCCCCATCTCCCTTACTTCCAGCTAGTAAGGATCACATAATTCCTAACAAAGTTTTGACACATGTTGCCAATTCGGGCATTCAGAACATATAGCACGTTGCTGTAAGCAAGCAGATTCTCATTCAAAGATGCAAGTTACTATGTAGGAACAAGTTTGTATAGGTATTTCAAAGATGCCCAGAACTGAGCTAAACTTGGTATGTGTCCAACTCCTAGAAATAACTTCATGCCCCATCTCCCTTACTTCCAGCTAGTAAGGATCACATAATTCCTAACAAAGTTTTGACACAGATTCCCAATTCGGGCATTCAGAACATATAGCACGTTGCTGTAAGCAAGCACATTCTCATTCAAAGATGCAAGTTACTATGTAGGAACAAGTTTGTATAGGTATTTCAAAGATGCCCAGAACTGAGCTAAACTTGGTATGTGTCCAACTCCTAGAAATAACTTCATACCCCATCTCCCTTACTTCCAGCTAGTAAGGATCACATAATTCCTAACAAAGTTTTGACACAGATTCCCAATTCGGGCATTCAGAACATATAGCACGTTGCTGTAAGCAAGCACATTCTCATTCAAAGTTGCAAGTTACTATGTAGGAACAAGTTTGTATAGGTATTTCAAAGATGCCCAGAACTGAGCTAAACTTGGTATGTGTCCAACTCCTAGAAATAACTTCATGCCCCATCTCCCTTACTTCCAGCTAGTAAGGATCACATAATTCCTAACAAAGTTTTGACACAGATTCCCAATTCGGGCATTCAGAACATATAGCACGTTGCTGTAAGCAAGCACATTCTCATTCAAAGATGCAAGTTACTATGTAGGAACAAGTTTGTATAGGTATTTCAAAGATGCCCAGAACTGAGCTAAACTTGGTATGTGTCCAACTCCTAGAAATAACTTCATGCCCCATCTCCCTTACTTCCAGCTAGTAAGGATCACATAATTCCTAACAAAGTTTTGACACAGATTCCCAATTCGGGCATTCAGAACATATAGCACGTTGCTGTAAGCAAGCACATTCTCATTCAAAGTTGCAAGTTACTATGTAGGAACAAGTTTGTATAGGTATTTCAAAGATGCCCAGAACTGAGCTAAACTTGCTATGTGTCCAACTCCTAGAAATAACTTCATGCCCCATCTCCCTTACTTCCAGCTAGTAAGGATCACATAACTCCTAACAAAGTTTTGACACAGATTCCCAATTCGGGCATTCAGAACATATAGCACGTTGCTGTAAGCAAGCACATTTTCATTCAAAGTTGCAAGTTACTATGTAGGAACAAGTTTATATAGGTATTTCAAAGATGCCCAGAACTGAGCTAAACTTGGTATGTGTCCAACTCCTAGAAATAACTTCATGCCCCATCTCCCTTACTTCCAGCTAGTAAGGATCACATAATTCCTAACAAAGTTTTGACACAGATTCCCTATTCGGGCATTCAGAACATATAGCACGTTACTGTAAGCAAGCAGATTCTCATTCAAAGATGCAAGTTACTATGTAGGAACAAGTTTGTATAGGTATTTCAAAGATGCCCAGAACTGAGCTAAACTTGGTATGTGTCCAACTCCTAGAAATAACTTCATGCCCCATCTCCCTTACTTCCAGCTAGTAAGGATCACATAATTCCTAACAAAGTTTTGACACAGATTCCCAATTCGGGCATTCAGAACATATAGCACGTTGCTGTAAGCAATCACATTTTCATTCAAAGTTGCAAGTTACTATGTAGGAACAAGTTTGTATAGGTTTTTCAAAGATGCCCAGAACTGAGCTAAACTTGCTATGTGTCCAACTCCTAGAAATAACTTCATGCACCATCTCCCTTACTTCCAGCTAGTAAGGATCACATAATTCCTAACAGTTTTGACACAGATTCCCAATTCGGGCATTCAGAACATATAGCACGTTGCTGTAAGCAAGCACATTCTCATTCAAAGATGCAAGTTACTATGTAGGAACAAGTTTGTATAGGTATTTCAAAGATGCCCAGAACTGAGCTAAACTTGCTATGTGTCCAACTCCTAGAAATAACTTCATGCCCCATCTCCCTTACTTCCAGCTAGTAAGGATCACATAATTCCTAACAAAGTTTTGACACAGATTCCCTATTCGGGCATTCAGAACATATAGCACGTTGCTGCAAGCCAGCACATTCTCATTCAAAGTTGCAAGTTACTATGTAGGAACAAGTTTGTATAGGTATTTCAAAAATGCCCAGAACTGAGCTAAACTTGGTATGTGTCCAACTCCTAGAAATAACTTCATGCCCCATCTCCCTTACTTCCAGCTAGTAAGGATCACATAATTCCTAACAACGTTTTGACACAGATTCCCTATTCGGGCATTCAGAACATATAGCACGTTGCTGTAAGCAAGCACATTCTCATTCAAAGATGCAAGTTACTATGTAGGAACAAGTTTGTATAGGTATTTCAAAGATGCCCAGAACTGAGCTAAACTTGGTATGTGTCCAACTCCTAGAAATAACTTCATGCCCCATCTCCCTTACTTCCAGCTAGTAAGGATCACATAATTCCTAACAAAGTTTTGACACAGATTCCCAATTCGGGCATTCAGAACATATAGCACGTTGCTGTAAGAAAGCACATTCTCATTCAAAGTTGCAAGTTACTAGGTAGGAACAAGTTTGTATAGGTATTTCAAAGATGCCCAGAACTGAGCTAAACTTGGTATGTGTCCAACTCCTAGAAATAACTTCATGCCCCATCTCCCTTACTTCCAGCTAGTAAGGATCACATAATTCCTAACAAAGTTTTGACACAGATTCCCAATTCGGGCATTCAGAACATATAGCACGTTGCTGCAAGCAAGCACATTCTCATTCAAAGTTGCAAGTTACTATGTAGGAACAAGTTTGTATAGGTATTTCAAAGATGCCCAGAACTGAGCTAATCTTGGTATGTGTCCAACTCCTAGAAATAACTTCATGCTCCATCTCCCTTACTTCCAGCTAGTAAGGATCACATAATTCCTAACAAAGTTTTGACACAGATTCCCAATTCGGGCATTCAGAACATATAGCACGTTGCTGTAAGCAAGCACATTCTCATTCAAAGTTGCAAGTTACTATGTAGGAACAAGTTTGTATAGGTATTTCAAAGATGCCCAGAACTGAGCTAAACTTGGTATGTGTCCAACTCCTAGAAATAACTTCATGCCCCATCTCCCTTACTTCCAGCTAGTAAGGATCACATAATTCCTAACAAAGTTTTGACACAGATTCCCAATTCGGGCATTCAGAACATAAAGCTCGTTGCTGTAAGCAAGCACATTTTCATTCAAAGTTGCAAGTTACTATGTAGGAACAAGTTTGTATAGGTATTTCAAAGATGCCCAGAACTGAGCTAAACTTGGTATGTGTCCAACTCCTAGAAATAACTTCATGCCCCATCTCCCTTACTTCCAGCTAGTAAGGATCACATAATTCCTAACAGTTTTGACACAGATTCCCAATTCGGGCATTCAGAACATATAGCACGTTGCTGTAAGCAAGCACATTCTCATTCAAAGATGCAAGTTACTATGTAGGAACAAGTTTGTATAGGTATTTCAAAGATGCCCAGAACTGAGCTAAACTTGCTATGTGTCCAACTCCTAGAAATAACTTCATGCCCCATCTCCCTTACTTCCAGCTAGTAAGGATCACATAATTCCTAACAAAGTTTTGACACAGATTCCCAATTCGGGCATTCAGAACATATAGCACGTTGCTGTAAGCAAGCACATTCTCATTCAAAGTTGCAAGTTACTATGTAGGAACAAGTTTGTATAGGTATTTCAAAGATGCCCAGAACTGAGCTAAACTTGGTATGTGTCCAACTCCTAGAAATAACATCATGCCCCATCACCCGTACTTCCAGCTAGTAAGGATCACATAATTCCTAACAGTTTTGACACAGATTCCCAATTCGGACATTCAGAACATATAGCACGTTGCTGTAAGCAAGCACATTCTCATTCAAAGATGCAAGTTACTATGTAGGAACAAGTTTGTATAGGTATTTCAAAGATGCCCAGAACTGAGCTAAACTTGGTATGTGTCCAACTCCTAGAAATAACTTCATGCCCCATCTCCCTTACTTCCAGCTAGTAAGGATCACATAATTCCTAACAAAGTTTTGACACAGATTCCCAATTCGGGCATTCAGAACATATAGCACGTTGCTGTAAGCAAGCACATTCTCATTCAAAGATGCAAGTTACTATGTAGGAACAAGTTTGTATAGGTATTTCAAAGATGCTCAGAACTGAGCTAAACTTGCTTTGTGTCCAACTCCTAGAAATAACTTCATGCCCCATCTCCCTTACTTCCAGCTAGTAAGGATCACATAATTCCTAACAAAGTTTTGACACAGATTCCCAATTCGGGCATTCAGAACATATAGCACGTTGCTGTAAGCAAGCACATTCTCATTCAAAGTTGCAAGTTACTATGTAGGAACAAGTTTGTATAGGTATTTCAAAGATGCCCAGAACTGAGTTAAACTTGGTATGTGTCCAACTCCTAGAAATAACTTCATGCCCCATCTCCCTTACTTCCAGCTAGTAAGGATCACATAATTCCTAACAAAGTTTTGACACAGATTGCCAATTCGGGCATTCAGAACATATAGCACGTTGCTGTAAGCAAGCACATTCTCATTCAAAGATGCAAGTTACTATGTAGGAACAAGTTTGTATAGGTATTTCAAAGATGCCCAGAACTGAGCTAAACTTGGTATGTGTCCAACTCCTAGAAATAACTTCATGCCCCATCTCACTTACTTCCAGCTAGTAAGGATCACATAATTCCTAACAAAGTTTTGACACAGATTCCCAATTCGGGCATTCAGAACATATAGCACTTTGCTGTAAGCAAGCAGATTCTCATTCAAAGTTGCAAGTTACTATGTAGGAACAAGTTTGTATAGGTATTTCAAAGATGCCCAGAACTGAGCTAAACTTGGTATGTGTCCAACTCCTAGAAATAACTTCATGCCCCATCTCCCTTACTTCCAGCTAGTAAGGATCACATAATTCCTAACAAAGTTTTGACACAGATTCCCAATTCGGGCATTCAGAACATATAGCACGTTGCTGTAAGCAAGCACATTTTCATTCAAAGTTGCAAGTTACTATGTAGGAACAAGTTTGTATAGGTATTTCAAAGATGCCCTGAACTGAGCTAAACTTGGTATGTGTCCAACTCCTAGAAATAACTTCATGCCCCATCTCCCTTACTTCCAGCTAGTAAGGATCACATAATTCCTAACAAAGTTTTGACACAGATTCCCAATTCGGGCATTCAGAACATATAGCACGTTGCTGTAAGCAAGCAGATTCTCATTCAAAGTTGCAAGTTACTATGTAGGAACAAGTTTGTATAGGTATTTCAAAGATGCCCAGAACTGAGCTAAACTTGGTATGTGTCCAACTCCTAGAAATAACTTCATGCCCCATCTCCCTTACTTCCAGCTAGTAAGGATCACATAATTCCTAACAAAGTTTTGACACAGATTGCCAATTCGGGCATTCAGAACATATAGCACGTTGCTGTAAGCAAGCACATTCTCATTCAAAGATGCAAGTTACTATGTAGGAACAAGTTTGTATAGGTATTTCAAAGATGCCCAGAACTGAGCTAAACTTGCTATGTCTCCAACTCCTAGAAATAACTTCATGCCCCATCTCCCTTACTTCCAGCTAGTAAGGATCACATAATTCCTAACAAAGTTTTGACACAGATTCCCTATTCGGGCATTCAGAACATATAGCACGTTGCTGCAAGCCAGCACATTCTCATTCAAAGTTGCAAGTTACTATGTAGGAACAAGTTTGTATAGGTATTTCAAAAATGCCCAGAACTGAGCTAAACTTGGTATGTGTCCAACTCCTAGAAATAACTTCATGCCCCATCTCCCTTACTTCCAGCTAGTAAGGATCACATAATTCCTAACAACGTTTTGACACAGATTCCCTATTCGGGCATTCAGAACATATAGCACGTTGCTGTAAGCAAGCACATTCTCATTCAAAGATGCAAGTTACTATGTAGGAACAAGTTTGTATAGGTATTTCAAAGATGCCCAGAACTGAGCTAAACTTGGTATGTGTCCAACTCCTAGAAATAACTTCATGCCCCATCTCCCTTACTTCCAGCTAGTAAGGATCACATAATTCCTAACAAAGTTTTGACACAGATTCCCAATTCGGGCATTCTGAACATATAGCACGTTGCTGTAAGAAAGCACATTCTCATTCAAAGTTGCAAGTTACTAGGTAGGAACAAGTTTGTATAGGTATTTCAAAGATGCCCAGAACTGAGCTAAACTTGGTATGTGTCCAACTCCTAGAAATAACTTCATGCCCCATCTCCCTTACTTCCAGCTAGTAAGGATCACATAATTCCTAACAAAGTTTTGACACAGATTCCCTATTCGGGCATTCAGAACATATAGCACGTTGCTGCAAGCAAGCACATTCTCATTCAAAGTTGCAAGTTACTATGTAGCAACAAGTTTGTATAGGTATTTCAAAGATGCCCAGAACTGAGCTAATCTTGGTATGTGTCCAACTCCTAGAAATAACTTCATGCTCCATCTCCCTTACTTCCAGCTAGTAAGGATCACATAATTCCTAACAAAGTTTTGACACAGATTCCCAATTCGGGCATTCAGAACATATAGCACGTTGCTGTAAGCAAGCACATTCTCATTCAAAGTTGCAAGTTACTATGTAGGAACAAGTTTGTATAGGTATTTCAAAGATGCCCAGAACTGAGCTAAACTTGGTATGTGTCCAACTCCTAGAAATAACTTCATGCCCCATCTCCCTTACTTCCAGCTAGTAAGGATCACATAATTCCTAACAAAGTTTTGACACAGATTCCCAATTCGGGCATTCAGAACATAAAGCTCGTTGCTGTAAGCAAGCACATTTTCATTCAAAGTTGCAAGTTACTATGTAGGAACAAGTTTGTATAGGTATTTCAAAGATGCCCAGAACTGAGCTAAACTTGGTATGTGTCCAACTCCTAGAAATAACTTCATGCCCCATCTCCCTTACTTCCAGCTAGTAAGGATCACATAATTCCTAACAGTTTTGACACAGATTCCCAATTCGGGCATTCAGAACATATAGCACGTTGCTGTAAGCAAGCACATTCTCATTCAAAGATGCAAGTTACTATGTAGGAACAAGTTTGTATAGGTATTTCAAAGATGCCCAGAACTGAGCTAAACTTGCTATGTGTCCAACTCCTAGAAATAACTTCATGCCCCATCTCCCTTACTTCCAGCTAGTAAGGATCACATAATTCCTAACAAAGTTTTGACACAGATTCCCAATTCGGGCATTCAGAACATATAGCACGTTGCTGTAAGCAAGCACATTCTCATTCAAAGTTGCAAGTTACTATGTAGGAACAAGTTTGTATAGGTATTTCAAAGATGCCCAGAACTGAGCTAAACTTGGTATGTGTCCAACTCCTAGAAATAACATCCTGCCCCATCACCCGTACTTCCAGCTAGTAAGGATCACATAATTCCTAACAGTTTTGACACAGATTCCCAATTCGGGCATTCAGAACATATAGCACGTTGCTGTAAGCAAGCACATTCTCATTCAAAGATGCAAGTTACTATGTAGGAACAAGTTTGTATAGGTATTTCAAAGATGCCCAGAACTGAGCTAAACTTGGTATGTGTCCAACTCCTAGAAATAACTTCATGCCCCATCTCCCTTACTTCCAGCTAGTAAGGATCACATAATTCCTAACAAAGTTTTGACACAGATTCCCAATTCGGGCATTCAGAACATATAGCACGTTGCTGTAAGCAAGCACATTCTCATTCAAAGATGCAAGTTACTATGTAGGAACAAGTTTGTATAGGTATTTCAAAGATGCTCAGAACTGAGCTAAACTTGCTTTGTGTCCAACTCCTAGAAATAACTTCATGCCCCATCTCCCTTACTTCCAGCTAGTAAGGATCACATAATTCCTAACAAAGTTTTGACACAGATTCCCAATTCGGGCATTCAGAACATATAGCACGTTGCTGTAAGCAAGCACATTCTCATTCAAAGTTGCAAGTTACTATGTAGGAACAAGTTTGTATAGGTATTTCAAAGATGCCCAGAACTGAGTTAAACTTGGTATGTGTCCAACTCCTAGAAATAACTTCATGCCCCATCTCCCTTACTTCCAGCTAGTAAGGATCACATAATTCCTAACAAAGTTTTGACACAGATTGCCAATTCGGGCATTCAGAACATATAGCACGTTGCTGTAAGCAAGCACATTCTCATTCAAAGATGCAAGTTACTATGTAGGAACAAGTTTGTATAGGTATTTCAAAGATGCCCAGAACTGAGCTAAACTTGGTATGTGTCCAACTCCTAGAAATAACTTCATGCCCCATCTCACTTACTTCCAGCTAGTAAGGATCACATAATTCCTAACAAAGTTTTGACACAGATTCCCAATTCGGGCATTCAGAACATATAGCACTTTGCTGTAAGCAAGCAGATTCTCATTCAAAGTTGCAAGTTACTATGTAGGAACAAGTTTGTATAGGTATTTCAAAGATGCCCAGAACTGAGCTAAACTTGGTATGTGTCCCACTCCTAGAAATAACTTCATGCCCCATCTCCCTTACTTCCAGCTAGTAAGGATCACATAATTCCTAACAAAGTTTTGACACAGATTCCCAATTCGGGCATTCAGAACATATAGCACGTTGCTGTAAGCAAGCACATTTTCATTCAAAGTTGCAAGTTACTATGTAGGAACAAGTTTGTATAGGTATTTCAAAGATGCCCTGAACTGAGCTAAACTTGGTATGTGTCCAACTCCTAGAAATAACTTCATGCCCCATCTCCCTTACTTCCAGCTAGTAAGGATCACATAATTCCTAACAAAGTTTTGACACAGATTCCCAATTCGGGCATTCAGAACATATAGCACGTTGCTGTAAGCAAGCAGATTCTCATTCAAAGTTGCAAGTTACTATGTAGGAACAAGTTTGTATAGGTATTTCAAAGATGCCCAGAACTGAGCTAAACTTGGTATGTGTCCAACTCCTAGAAATAACTTCATGCCCCATCTCCCTTACTTCCAGCTAGTAAGGATCACATAATTCCTAACAAAGTTTTGACACAGATTGCCAATTCGGGCATTCAGAACATATAGCACGTTGCTGTAAGCAAGCACATTCTCATTCAAAGATGCAAGTTACTATGTAGGAACAAGTTTGTATAGGTATTTCAAAGATGCCCAGAACTGAGCTAAACTTGCTATGTCTCCAACTCCTAGAAATAACTTCATGCCCCATCTCCCTTACTTCCAGCTAGTAAGGATCACATAATTCCTAACAAAGTTTTGACACAGATTCCCAATTCGGGCATTCAGAACATATAGCACGTTGCTGTAAGCAAGCACATTCTCATTCAAAGATGCAAGTTACTATGTAGGAACAAGTTTGTATAGGTATTTCAAAGATGCCCAGAACTGAGCTAAACTTGCTGTGTGTCCAACTCCTAGAAATAACTTCATTCCCCATCTCCCTTACTTCCAGCTAGTAAGGATCACATAATTCCTAACAAAGTTTTGACACAGATTCCCAATTCGGGCATTCAGAACATATAGCACGTTGCTGTAAGCAAGCACATTCTCATTAAAAGTTGCAAGTTACTATGTAGGAACAAGTTTGTATAGGTATTTCAAAGATGCCCAGAACTGAGCTAAACTTGGTATGTGTCCAACTCCTAGAAATAACTTCATGCCCCATCTCCGTTACTTCCAGCTAGTAAGGATCACATAATT
The DNA here is from genome assembly GCF_020826845.1 of Diceros bicornis minor. Taxonomy (NCBI): domain Eukaryota; kingdom Metazoa; phylum Chordata; class Mammalia; order Perissodactyla; family Rhinocerotidae; genus Diceros; species Diceros bicornis. The sequence goes on along the minus strand of NC_080763.1, from coordinate 425,717 downwards.
CCTAACAAAGTTTTGACACAGATTCCCAATTCGGGCATTCAGAACATATAGCACGTTGCTGTAAGCAAGCACATTTTCATTCAAAGTTGCAAGTTACTATGTAGGAACAAGTTTGTATAGGTATTTCAAAGATGCCCAGAACTGAGCTAAACTTGGTATGTGTCCAACTCCTAGAAATAACTTCATGCCCCATCTCCCTTACTTCCAGCTAGTAAGGATCACATAATTCCTAACAGTTTTGACACAGATTCCCAATTCGGGCATTCAGAACATATAGCACGTTGCTGTAAGCAAGCACATTCTCATTCAAAGATGCAAGTTACTATGTAGGAACAAGTTTGTATAGGTATTTCAAAGATGCCCAGAACTGAGCTAAACTTGGTATGTGTCCAACTCCTAGAAATAACTTCATGCCCCATCTCCCTTACTTCCAGCTAGTAAGGATCACATAATTCCTAACAAAGTTTTGACACAGATTGCCAATTCGGGCATTCAGAACATATAGCACGTTGCTGTAAGCAAGCACATTCTCATTCAAAGATGCAAGTTACTATGTAGGAACAAGTTTGTATAGGTATTTCAAAGATGCCCAGAACTGAGCTAAACTTGGTATGTGTCCAACTCCTAGAAATAACTTCATGCCCCATCTCCCTTACTTCCAGCTAGTAAGGATCACATAATTCCTAACAAAGTTTTGACACAGATTCCCAATTCGGGCATTCAGAACATATAGCACGTTGCTGTAAGCAAGCACATTTTCATTCAAAGTTGCAAGTTACTAGGTAGGAACAAGTTTGTATAGGTATTTCAAAGATGCCCAGAACTGAGCTAAACTTGGTATGTGTCCAACTCCTAGAAATAACTTCATGCACCATCTCCCTTACTTCCAGCTAGTAAGGATCACATAATTCCTAACAAAGTTTTGACACAGCTTCCCTATTCGGGCATTCAGAACATATAGCACGTTGCTGCAAGCAAGCACATTCTCATTCAAAGTTGCAAGTTACTATGTAGGAACAAGTTTGTATAGGTATTTCAAAGATGCCCAGAACTGAGCTAATCTTGGTATGTGTCCAACTCCTAGAAATAACTTCATGCTCCATCTCCCTTACTTCCAGCTAGTAAGGATCACATAATTCCTAACAAAGTTTTGACACAGATTCCCAATTCGGGCATTCAGAACATATAGCACGTTGCTGTAAGCAAGCACATTCTCATTCAAAGTTGCAAGTTACTATGTAGGAACAAGTTTGTATAGGTATTTCAAAGATGCCCAGAACTGAGCTAAAATTGGTATGTGTCCAACTCCTAGAAATAACTTCATGCCCCATCTCCCTTACTTCCAGCTAGTAAGGATCACATAATTCCTAACAAAGTTTTGACACAGATTCCCAATTCGGGCATTCAGAACATATAGCACGTTGCTGTAAGCAAGCACATTCTCATTCAAAGATGCAAGTTACTATGTAGGAACAAGTTTGTATAGGTATTTCAAAGATGCCCAGAACTGAGCTAAACTTGGTATGTGTCCAACTCCTAGAAATAACTTCATGCCCCATCTCCCTTACTTCCAGCTAGTAAGGATCACATAATTCCTAACAAAGTTTTGACACAGATTGCCAATTCGGGCATTCAGAACATATAGCACGTTGCTGTAAGCAAGCAGATTCTCATTCAAAGTTGCAAGTTACTATGTAGGAACAAGTTTGTATAGGTATTTCAAAGATGCCCAGAACTGAGCTAAACTTGGTATGTGTCCAACTCCTAGAAATAACTTCATGCCCCATCTCCCTTACTTCCAGCTAGTAAGGATCACATAATTCCTAACAAAGTTTTGACACAGATTCCCAATTCGGGCATTCAGAACATATAGCACGTTGCTGTAAGCAAGCACATTTTCATTCAAAGTTGCAAGTTACTATGTAGGAACAAGTTTGTATAGGTATTTCAAAGATGACCAGAACTGAGCTAAACTTGGTATGTGTCCAACTCCTAGAAATAACTTCATGCCCCATCTCCCTTACTTCCAGCTAGTTAGGATCACATAATTCCTAACAAAGTTTTGACACAGATTCCCAATTCGGGCATTCAGAACATATAGCACGTTGCTGTAAGCAATCACATTTTCATTCAAAGTTGCAAGTTACTATGTAGGAACAAGTTTGTATAGGTATTTCAAAGATGCCCAGAACTGAGCTAAACTTGGTATGTGTCCAACTCCTAGAAATAACATCATGCCCCATCTCCCTTACTTCCAGCTAGTAAGGATCACATAATTCCTAACAGTTTTGACACAGATTCCCAATTCGGGCATTCAGAACATATAGCACGTTGCTGTAAGCAAGCACATTCTCATTCAAAGATGCAAGTTACTAGGTAGGAACAAGTTTGTATAGGTATTTCAAAGATGCCCAGAACTGAGCTAAACTTGGTATGTGTCCAACTCCTAGAAATAACTTCATGCCCCATCTCCCTTACTTCCAGCTAGTAAGGATCACATAATTCCTAACAAAGTTTTGACACAGATTGCCAATTCGGGCATTCAGAACATATAGCACGTTGCTGTAAGCAAGCACATTCTCATTCAAAGATGCAAGTTACTATGTAGGAACAAGTTTGTATAGGTATTTCAAAGATGCCCAGAACTGAGCTAAACTTGGTATGTGTCCAACTCCTAGAAATAACTTCATGCCCCATCTCCCTTACTTCCAGCTAGTAAGGATCACATAATTCCTAACAAAGTTTTGACACAGATTACCAATTCGGGCATTCAGAACATATAGCACGTTGCTGTAAGCAAGCACATTTTCATTCAAAGTTGCAAGTTACTAGGTAGGAACAAGTTTGTATAGGTATTTCAAAGATGCCCAGAACTGAGCTAAACTTGGTATGTGTCCAACTCCTAGAAATAACTTCATGCCCCATCTCCCTTACTTCCAGCTAGTAAGGATCACATAATTCCTAACAAAGTTTTGACACAGATTCCCTATTCGGGCATTCAGAACATATAGCACGTTGCTGTAAGCAAGCACATTCTCATTCAAAGTTGCAAGTTACTATGTAGGAACAAGTTTGTATAGGTATTTCAAAGATGCCCAGAACTGAGCTAATCTTGGTATGTGTCCAACTCCTAGAAATAACTTCATGCTCCATCTCCCTTACTTCCAGCTAGTAAGGATCACATAATTCCTAACAAAGTTTTGACACAGATTCCCAATTCGGGCATTCAGAACATATAGCACGTTGCTGTAAGCAAGCACATTCTCATTCAAAGTTGCAAGTTACTATGTAGGAACAAGTTTGTATAGGTATTTCAAACATGCCCAGAACTGAGCTAAACTTGGTATGTGTCCAACTCCTAGAAATAACTTCATGCCCCATCTCCCTTACTTCCAGCTAGTAAGGATCACATAATTCCTAACAAAGTTTTGACACAGATTGCCAATTCGGGGATTCAGAACATATAGCACGTTGCTGTAAGCAAGCACATTCTCATTCAAAGATGCAAGTTACTATGTAGGAACAAGTTTGTATAGGTATTTCAAAGATGCCCAGAACTGAGCTAAACTTGGTATGTGTCCAACTCCTAGAAATAACTTCATGCCCCATCTCACTTACTTCCAGCTAGTAAGGATCACATAATTCCTAACAAAGTTTTGACACAGATTCCCAATTCGGGCATTCAGAACATATAGCACGTTGCTGTAAGCAAGCAGATTCTCATTCAAAGTTGCAAGTTACTATGTAGGAACAAGTTTGTATAGGTATTTCAAAGATGCCCAGAACTGAGCTAAACTTGGTATGTGTCCAACTCCTAGAAATAACTTCATGCCCCATCTCCCTTACTTCCAGCTAGTAAGGATCACATAATTCCTAACAAAGTTTTGACACAGATTCCCAATTCGGGCATTCAGAACATATAGCACGTTGCTGTAAGCAAGCACATTTTCATTCAAAGTTGCAAGTTACTATGTAGGAACAAGTTTGTATAGGTATTTCAAAGATGCCCAGAACTGAGCTAAACTTGGTATGTGTCCAACTCCTAGAAATAACTTCATGCCCCATCTCCCTTACTTCCAGCTAGTAAGGATCACATAATTCCTAACAAAGTTTTGACACAGATTCCCAATTCGGGCATTCAGAACATATAGCACGTTGCTGTAAGCAAGCACATTCTCATTCAAAGTTGCAAGTTACTATGTAGGAACAAGTTTGTATAGGTATTTCAAAGATGCCCAGAACTGAGCTAAACTTGGTATGTGTCCAACTCCTAGAAATAACATCATGCCCCATCTCCCTTACATCCAGCTAGTAAGGATCACATAATTCCTAACAGTTTTGACACAGATTCCCAATTCGGGCATTCAGAACATATAGCACGTTGCTGTAAGCAAGCACATTCTCATTCAAAGATGCAAGTTACTAGGTAGGAACAAGTTTGTATAGGTATTTCAAAGATGCCCAGAACTGAGCTAAACTTGGTATGTGTCCAACTCCTAGAAATAACTTCATGCCCCATCTCCCTTACTTCCAGCTAGTAAGGATCACATAATTCCTAACAAAGTTTTGACACAGATTGCCAATTCGGGCATTCAGAACATATAGCACGTTGCTGTAAGCAAGCACATTCTCATTCAAAGATGCAAGTTACTATGTAGGAACAAGTTTGTATAGGTATTTCAAAGATGCCCAGAACTGAGCTAAACTTGGTATGTGTCCAACTCCTAGAAATAACTTCATGCCCCATCTCCCTTACTTCCAGCTAGTAAGGATCACATAATTCCTAACAAAGTTTTGACACAGATTCCCAATTCGGGCATTCAGAACATATAGCACGTTGCTGTAAGCAAGCACATTTTCATTCAAAGTTGCAAGTTACTAGGTAGGAACAAGTTTGTATAGGTATTTCAAAGATGCCCAGAACTGAGCTAAACTTGGTATGTGTCCAACTCCTAGAAATAACTTCATGCCCCATCTCCCTTACTTCCAGCTAGTAAGGATCACATAATTCCTAACAAAGTTTTGACACAGATTCCCAATTCGGGCATTCAGAACATATAGCACGTTGCTGTAAGCAAGCACATTCTCATTCAAAGTTGCAAGTTACTATGTAGGAACAAGTTTGTATAGGTATTTCAAAGATGCCCAGAACTGAGCTAATCTTGGTATGTGTCCAACTCCTAGAAATAACTTCATGCTCCATCTCCCTTACTTCCAGCTAGTAAGGATCACATAATTCCTAACAAAGTTTTGACACAGATTCCCAATTCGGGCATTCAGAACATATAGCACGTTGCTGTAAGCAAGCACATTCTCATTCAAAGTTGCAAGTTACTATGTAGGAACAAGTTTGTATAGGTATTTCAAAGATGCCCAGAACTGAGCTAAACTTGGTATGTGTCCAACTCCTAGAAATAACTTCATGCCCCATCTCCCTTACTTCAAGCTAGTAAGGATCACATAATTCCTAACAAAGTTTTGACACAGATTGCCAATTCGGGTATTCAGAACATATAGCACGTTGCTGTAAGCAAGCACATTCTCATTCAAAGATGCAAGTTACTATGTAGGAACAAGTTTGTATAGGTATTTCAAAGATGCCCAGAACTGAGCTAAACTTGGTATGTGTCCAACTCCTAGAAATAACTTCATGCCCCATCTCACTTACTTCCAGCTAGTAAGGATCACATAATTCCTAACAAAGTTTTGACACAGATTCCCAATTCGGGCATTCAGAACATATAGCACGTTGCTGTAAGCAAGCAGATTCTCATTCAAAGTTGCAAGTTACTATGTAGGAACAAGTTTGTATAGGTATTTCAAAGATGCCCAGAACTGAGCTAAACTTGGTATGTGTCCAACTCCTAGAAATAACTTCATGCCCCATCTCCCTTACTTCCAGCTAGTAAGGATCACATAATTCCTAACAAAGTTTTGACACAGATTCCCAATTCGGGCATTCAGAACATATAGCACGTTGCTGTAAGCAAGCAGATTCTCATTCAAAGTTGCAAGTTACTATGTAGGAACAAGTTTGTATAAGTATTTCAAAGATGCCCAGAACTGAGCTAAACTTGGTATGTGTCCAACTCCTAGAAATAACTTCATGCCCCATCTCCCTTACTTCCAGCTAGTAAGGATCACATAATTCCTAACAAAGTTTTGACACAGATTCCCAATTCGGGCATTCAGAACATATAGCACGTTGCTGTAAGCAAGCACATTCTCATTCAAAGTTGCAAGTTACTATGTAGGAACAAGTTTGTATAGGTATTTCAAAGATGCCCAGAACTGAGCTAAACTTGGTATGTGTCCAACTCCTAGAAATAACTTCATGCCCCATCTCCGTTACTTCCAGCTAGTAAGGATCACATAATTCCTAACAAAGTTTTGACACAGATTCCCAATTCGGGCATTCAGAACATATAGCACGTTGCTGTAAGCAAGCACATTTTCATTCAAAGTTGCAAGTTACTATGTAGGAACAAGTTTGTATAGGTATTTCAAAGATGCCCAGAACTGAGCTAAACTTGGTATGTGTCCAACTCCTAGAAATAACTTCATGCCCCATCTCCCTTACTTCCAGCTAGTAAGGATCACATAATTCCTAACAGTTTTGACACAGATTCCCAATTCGGGCATTCAGAACATATAGCACGTTGCTGTAAGCAAGCACATTCTCATTCAAAGATGCAAGTTACTATGTAGGAACAAGTTTGTATAGGTATTTCAAAGATGCCCAGAACTGAGCTAAACTTGGTATGTGTCCAACTCCTAGAAATAACTTCATGCCCCATCTCCCTTACTTCCAGCTAGTAAGGATCACATAATTCCTAACAAAGTTTTGACACAGATTGCCAATTCGGGCATTCAGAACATATAGCACGTTGCTGTAAGCAAGCACATTCTCATTCAAAGATGCAAGTTACTATGTAGGAACAAGTTTGTATAGGTATTTCAAAGATGCCCAGAACTGAGCTAAACTTGGTATGTGTCCAACTCCTAGAAATAACTTCATGCCCCATCTCCCTTACTTCCAGCTAGTAAGGATCACATAATTCCTAACAAAGTTTTGACACAGATTCCCAATTCGGGCTTTCAGAACATATAGCACGTTGCTGTAAGCAAGCACATTCTCATTCAAAGTTGCAAGTTACTAGGTAGGAACAAGTTTGTATAGGTATTTCAAAGATGCCCAGAACTGAGCTAAACTTGGTATGTGTCCAACTCCTAGAAATAACTTCATGCACCATCTCCCTTACTTCCAGCTAGTAAGGATCACATAATTCCTAACAAAGTTTTGACACAGATTCCCTATTCGGGCATTCAGAACGTATAGCACGTTGCTGCAAGCAAGCACATTCTCATTCAAAGTTGCAAGTTACTAGGTAGGAACAAGTTTGTATAGGTATTTCAAAGATGCCCAGAACTGAGCTAAACTTGCTATGTGTCCAACTCCTAGAAATAACTTCATGCTCCATCTCCCTTACTTCCAGCTAGTAAGGATCACATAATTCCTAACAAAGTTTTGACACAGATTCCCAATTCGGGCATTCAGAACATATAGCACGTTGCTGTAAGCAAGCACATTCTCATTCAAAGTTGCAAGTTACTATGTAGGAACAAGTTTGTATAGGTATTTCAAAGATGCCCAGAACTGAGCTAAACTTGGTATGTGTCCAACTCCTAGAAATAACTTCATGCCCCATCTCCCTTACTTCCAGCTAGTAAGGATCACATAATTCCTAACAAAGTTTTGACACAGATTCCCAATTCGGGCATTCAGAACATATAGCACGTTGCTGTAAGCAAGCACATTCTCATTCAAAGATGCAAGTTACTATGTAGGAACAAGTTTGTATAGGTATTTCAAAGATGCCCAGAACTGAGCTAAACTTGGTATGTGTCCAACTCCTAGAAATAACTTCATGCCCCATCTCTCTTACTTCCAGCTAGTAAGGATCACATAATTCCTAACAAAGTTTTGACACAGATTGCCAATTCGGGCATTCAGAACATATAGCACGTTGCTGTAAGCAAGCAGATTCTCATTCAAAGTTGCAAGTTACTATGTAGGAACAAGTTTGTATAGGTATTTCAAAGATGCCCAGAACTGAGCTAAACTTGGTATGTGTCCAACTCCTAGAAATAACTTCATGCCCCATCTCCCTTACTTCCAGCTAGTTAGGATCACATAATTCCTAACAAAGTTTTGACACAGATTCCCAATTCGGGCATTCAGAACATATAGCACGTTGCTGTAAGCAATCACATTTTCATTCAAAGTTGCAAGTTACTATGTAGGAACAAGTTTGTATAGGTATTTCAAAGATGCGCAGAACTGAGCTAAACTTGGTATGTGTCCAACTCCTAGAAATAACATCATGCCCCATCTCCCTTACATCCAGCTAGTAAGGATCACATAATTCCTAACAGTTTTGACACAGATTCCCAATTCGGGCATTCAGAACATATAGCACGTTGCTGTAAGCAAGCACATTCTCATTCAAAGATGCAAGTTACTAGGTAGGAACAAGTTTGTATAGGTATTTCAAAGATGCCCAGAACTGAGCTAAACTTGGTATGTGTCCAACTACTAGAAATAACTTCATGCCCCATCTCCCTTACTTCCAGCTAGTAAGGATCACATAATTCCTAACAAAGTTTTGACACAGATTGCCAATTCGGGCATTCAGAACATATAGCACGTTGCTGTAAGCAAGCACATTCTCATTCAAAGATGCAAGTTACTATGTAGGAACAAGTTTGTATAGGTATTTCAAAGATGCCCAGAACTGAGCTAAACTTGGTATGTGTCCAACTCGTAGAAATAACTTCATGCCCCATCTCACTTACTTCCAGCTAGTAAGGATCACATAATTCCTAACAAAGTTTTGGCACAGATTCCCAATTCGGGCATTCAGAACATATAGCACGTTGCTGTAAGCAAGCAGATTCTCATTCAAAGTTGCAAGTTACTGTGTAGGAACAAGTTTGTATAGGTATTTCAAAGATGCCCAGAACTGAGCTAAACTTGGTATGTGTCCAACTCCTAGAAATAACTTCATGCCCCATCTCCCTTACTTCCAGCTAGTAAGGATCACATAATTCCTAACAAAGTTTTGACACAGATTCCCAATTCGGGCATTCAGAACATATAGCACGTTGCTGTAAGCAAGCACATTTTCATTCAAAGTTGCAAGTTACTATGTAGGAACAAGTTTGTATAGGTATTTCAAAGATGCCCAGAACTGAGCTAAACTTGGTATGTGTCCAACTCCTAGAAATAACTTCATGCCCCATCTCCCTTACTTCTAGCTAGTTAGGATCACATAATTCCTAACAAAGTTTTGACACAGATTCCCAATTCGGGCATTCAGAACATATAGCACGTTGCTGTAAGCAAGCAGATTCTCATTCAAAGATGCAAGTTACTATGTAGGAACAAGTTTGTATAGGTATTTCAAAGATGCCCAGAACTGAGCTAAACTTGGTATGTGTCCAACTCCTAGAAATAACTTCATGCCCCATCTCCCTTACTTCCAGCTAGTAAGGATCACATAATTCCTAACAAAGTTTTGACACAGATTCCCAATTCGGGCATTCAGAACATATAGCACGTTGCTGTAAGCAATCACATTTTCATTCAAAGTTGCAAGTTACTATGTAGGAACAAGTTTGTATAGGTATTTCAAAGATGCCCAGAACTGAGCTAAACTTGGTATGTGTCCAACTCCTAGAAATAACATCATGCCCCATCTCCCTTACTTCCAGCTAGTAAGGATCACATAATTCCTAACAGTTTTGACACAGATTCCCAATTCGGGCATTCAGAACATATAGCACGTTGCTGTAAGCAAGCACATTCTCATTCAAAGATGCAAGTTACTAGGTAGGAACAAGTTTGTATAGGTATTTCAAAGATGCCCAGAACTGAGCTAAACTTGGTATGTGTCCAACTCCTAGAAATAACTTCATGCCCCATCTCCCTTACTTCCAGCTAGTAAGGATCACATAATTCCTAACAAAGTTTTGACACAGATTGCCAATTCGGGCATTCAGAACATATAGCACGTTGCTGTAAGCAAGCACATTCTCATTCAAAGATGCAAGTTACTATGTAGGAACAAGTTTGTATAGGTATTTCAAAGATGCCCAGAACTGAGCTAAACTTGGTATGTGTCCAACTCCTAGAAATAACTTCATGCCCCATCTCCCTTACTTCCAGCTAGTAAGGATCACATAATTCCTAACAAAGTTTTGACACAGATTCCCAATTCGGGCATTCAGAACATATAGCACGTTGCTGTAAGCAAGCACATTCTCATTCAAAGTTTCAAGTTACTATGTAGGAACAAGTTTGTATAGGTATTTCAAAGATGCCCAGAACTGAGCTAAACTTGGTATGTGTCCAACTCCTAGAAATAACTTCATGCCCCATCTCCCTTACTTCCAGCTAGTAAGGATCACATAATTCCTAACAAAGTTTTGACACACATTCCCAATTCGGGCATTCAGAACATATAGCACGTTGCTGTAAGCAAGCAGATTCTCATTCAAAGATGCAAGTTACTATGTAGGAACAAGTTTGTATAGGTATTTCAAAGATGCCCAGAATTGAGCTAAATTTGGTATGTGTCCAACTCCTAGAAATAACTTCATGCCCCATCTCCCTTACTTCCAGCTAGTAAGGATCACATAATTCCTAACAGTTTTGACACAGATTCCCAATTCGGGCATTCAGAACATATAGCACGTTGCTGTAAGCAAGCACATTCTCATTCAAAGATGCAAGTTACTATGTAGGAACAAGTTTGTATAGGTATTTCAAAGATGCCCAGAACTGAGCTAAACTTGGTATGTGTCCAACTCCTAGAAATAACTTCATGCCCCATCTCCCTTACTTCCAGCTAGTAAGGATCACATAATTCCTAACAAAGTTTTGACACAGATTGCCAATTCGGGCATTCAGAACATATAGCACGTTGCTGTAAGCAAGCACATTCTCGTTCAAAGATGCAAGTTACTATGTAGGAACAAGTTTGTATAGGTATTTCAAAGATGCCCAGAACTGAGCTAAACTTGGTATGTGTCCAACTCCTAGAAATAACTTCATGCCCCATCTCCCTTACTTCCAGCTAGTAAGGATCACATAATTCCTAACAAAGTTTTGACACAGATTGCCAATTCGGGCATTCAGAACATATAGCACGTTGCTGTAAGCAAGCACATTCTCATTCAAAGATGCAAGTTACTATGTAGGAACAAGTTTGTATAGGTATTTCAAAGATGCCCAGAACTGAGCTAAACTTGGTATGTGTCCAACTCCTAGAAATAACTTCATGCCCCATCTCCCTTACTTCCAGCTAGTAAGGATCACATAATTCCTAACAAAGTTTTGACACAGATTCCCAATTCGGGCTTTCAGAACATATAGCACGTTGCTGTAAGCAAGCACATTCTCATTCAAAGTTGCAAGTTACTAGGTAGGAACAAGTTTGTATAGGTATTTCAAAGATGCCCAGAACTGAGCTAAACTTGGTATGTGTCCAACTCCTAGAAATAACTTCATGCACCATCTCCCTTACTTCCAGCTAGTAAGGATCACATAATTCCTAACAAAGTTTTGACACAGATTCCCTATTCGGGCATTCAGAACGTATAGCACGTTGCTGCAAGCAAGCACATTCTCATTCAAAGTTGCAAGTTACTAGGTAGGAACAAGTTTGTATAGGTATTTCAAAGATGCCCAGAACTGAGCTAAACTTGCTATGTGTCCAACTCCTAGAAATAACTTCATGCTCCATCTCCCTTACTTCCAGCTAGTAAGGATCACATAATTCCTAACAAAGTTTTGACACAGATTCCCAATTCGGGCATTCAGAACATATAGCACGTTGCTGTAAGCAAGCACATTCTCATTCAAAGTTGCAAGTTACTATGTAGGAACAAGTTTGTATAGGTATTTCAAAGATGCCCAGAACTGAGCTAAACTTGGTATGTGTCCAACTCCTAGAAATAACTTCATGCCCCATCTCCCTTACTTCCAGCTAGTAAGGATCACATAATTCCTAACAAAGTTTTGACACAGATTCCCAATTCGGGCATTCAGAACATATAGCACGTTGCTGTAAGCAAGCACATTCTCATTCAAAGATGCAAGTTACTATGTAGGAACAAGTTTGTATAGGTATTTCAAAGATGCCCAGAACTGAGCTAAACTTGGTATGTGTCCAACTCCTAGAAATAACTTCATGCCCCATCTCTCTTACTTCCAGCTAGTAAGGATCACATAATTCCTAACAAAGTTTTGACACAGATTGCCAATTCGGGCATTCAGAACATATAGCACGTTGCTGTAAGCAAGCAGATTCTCATTCAAAGTTGCAAGTTACTATGTAGGAACAAGTTTGTATAGGTATTTCAAAGATGCCCAGAACTGAGCTAAACTTGGTATGTGTCCAACTCCTAGAAATAACTTCATGCCCCATCTCCCTTACTTCCAGCTAGTTAGGATCACATAATTCCTAACAAAGTTTTGACACAGATTCCCAATTCGGGCATTCAGAACATATAGCACGTTGCTGTAAGCAATCACATTTTCATTCAAAGTTGCAAGTTACTATGTAGGAACAAGTTTGTATAGGTATTTCAAAGATGCGCAGAACTGAGCTAAACTTGGTATGTGTCCAACTCCTAGAAATAACATCATGCCCCATCTCCCTTACATCCAGCTAGTAAGGATCACATAATTCCTAACAGTTTTGACACAGATTCCCAATTCGGGCATTCAGAACATATAGCACGTTGCTGTAAGCAAGCACATTCTCATTCAAAGATGCAAGTTACTAGGTAGGAACAAGTTTGTATAGGTATTTCAAAGATGCCCAGAACTGAGCTAAACTTGGTATGTGTCCAACTACTAGAAATAACTTCATGCCCCATCTCCCTTACTTCCAGCTAGTAAGGATCACATAATTCCTAACAAAGTTTTGACACAGATTGCCAATTCGGGCATTCAGAACATATAGCACGTTGCTGTAAGCAAGCACATTCTCATTCAAAGATGCAAGTTACTATGTAGGAACAAGTTTGTATAGGTATTTCAAAGATGCCCAGAACTGAGCTAAACTTGGTATGTGTCCAACTCGTAGAAATAACTTCATGCCCCATCTCACTTACTTCCAGCTAGTAAGGATCACATAATTCCTAACAAAGTTTTGGCACAGATTCCCAATTCGGGCATTCAGAACATATAGCACGTTGCTGTAAGCAAGCAGATTCTCATTCAAAGTTGCAAGTTACTGTGTAGGAACAAGTTTGTATAGGTATTTCAAAGATGCCCAGAACTGAGCTAAACTTGGTATGTGTCCAACTCCTAGAAATAACTTCATGCCCCATCTCCCTTACTTCCAGCTAGTAAGGATCACATAATTCCTAACAAAGTTTTGACACAGATTCCCAATTCGGGCATTCAGAACATATAGCACGTTGCTGTAAGCAAGCACATTTTCATTCAAAGTTGCAAGTTACTATGTAGGAACAAGTTTGTATAGGTATTTCAAAGATGCCCAGAACTGAGCTAAACTTGGTATGTGTCCAACTCCTAGAAATAACTTCATGCCCCATCTCCCTTACTTCTAGCTAGTTAGGATCACATAATTCCTAACAAAGTTTTGACACAGATTCCCAATTCGGGCATTCAGAACATATAGCACGTTGCTGTAAGCAAGCAGATTCTCATTCAAAGATGCAAGTTACTATGTAGGAACAAGTTTGTATAGGTATTTCAAAGATGCCCAGAACTGAGCTAAACTTGGTATGTGTCCAACTCCTAGAAATAACTTCATGCCCCATCTCCCTTACTTCCAGCTAGTAAGGATCACATAATTCCTAACAAAGTTTTGACACAGATTCCCAATTCGGGCATTCAGAACATATAGCACGTTGCTGTAAGCAATCACATTTTCATTCAAAGTTGCAAGTTACTATGTAGGAACAAGTTTGTATAGGTATTTCAAAGATGCCCAGAACTGAGCTAAACTTGGTATGTGTCCAACTCCTAGAAATAACATCATGCCCCATCTCCCTTACTTCCAGCTAGTAAGGATCACATAATTCCTAACAGTTTTGACACAGATTCCCAATTCGGGCATTCAGAACATATAGCACGTTGCTGTAAGCAAGCACATTCTCATTCAAAGATGCAAGTTACTAGGTAGGAACAAGTTTGTATAGGTATTTCAAAGATGCCCAGAACTGAGCTAAACTTGGTATGTGTCCAACTCCTAGAAATAACTTCATGCCCCATCTCCCTTACTTCCAGCTAGTAAGGATCACATAATTCCTAACAAAGTTTTGACACAGATTGCCAATTCGGGCATTCAGAACATATAGCACGTTGCTGTAAGCAAGCACATTCTCATTCAAAGATGCAAGTTACTATGTAGGAACAAGTTTGTATAGGTATTTCAAAGATGCCCAGAACTGAGCTAAACTTGGTATGTGTCCAACTCCTAGAAATAACTTCATGCCCCATCTCCCTTACTTCCAGCTAGTAAGGATCACATAATTCCTAACAAAGTTTTGACACAGATTCCCAATTCGGGCATTCAGAACATATAGCACGTTGCTGTAAGCAAGCACATTCTCATTCAAAGTTTCAAGTTACTATGTAGGAACAAGTTTGTATAGGTATTTCAAAGATGCCCAGAACTGAGCTAAACTTGGTATGTGTCCAACTCCTAGAAATAACTTCATGCCCCATCTCCCTTACTTCCAGCTAGTAAGGATCACATAATTCCTAACAAAGTTTTGACACACATTCCCAATTCGGGCATTCAGAACATATAGCACGTTGCTGTAAGCAAGCAGATTCTCATTCAAAGATGCAAGTTACTATGTAGGAACAAGTTTGTATAGGTATTTCAAAGATGCCCAGAATTGAGCTAAATTTGGTATGTGTCCAACTCCTAGAAATAACTTCATGCCCCATCTCCCTTACTTCCAGCTAGTAAGGATCACATAATTCCTAACAGTTTTGACACAGATTCCCAATACGGGCATTCAGAACATATAGCACGTTGCTGTAAGCAAGCACATTCTCATTCAAAGATGCAAGTTACTATGTAGGAACAAGTTTGTATAGGTATTTCAAAGATGCCCAGAACTGAGCTAAACTTGGTATGTGTCCAACTCCTAGAAATAACTTCATGCCCCATCTCCCTTACTTCCAGCTAGTAAGGATCACATAATTCCTAACAAAGTTTTGACACAGATTGCCAATTCGGGCATTCAGAACATATAGCACGTTGCTGTAAGCAAGCACATTCTCGTTCAAAGATGCAAGTTACTATGTAGGAACAAGTTTGTATAGGTATTTCAAAGATGCCCAGAACTGAGCTAAACTTGGTATGTGTCCAACTCCTAGAAATAACTTCATGCCCCATCTCCCTTACTTCCAGCTAGTAAGGATCACATAATTCCTAACAAAGTTTTGACACAGATTGCCAATTCGGGCATTCAGAACATATAGCACGTTGCTGTAAGCAAGCACATTCTCATTCAAAGATGCAAGTTACTATGTAGGAACAAGTTTGTATAGGTATTTCAAAGATGCCCAGAACTGAGCTAAACTTGGTATGTGTCCAACTCCTAGAAATAACTTCATGCCCCATCTCCCTTACTTCCAGCTAGTAAGGATCACATAATTCCTAACAAAGTTTTGACACAGATTCCCAATTCGGGCTTTCAGAACATATAGCACGTTGCTGTAAGCAAGCACATTCTCATTCAAAGTTGCAAGTTACTAGGTAGGAACAAGTTTGTATAGGTATTTCAAAGATGCCCAGAACTGAGCTAAACTTGGTATGTGTCCAACTCCTAGAAATAACTTCATGCACCATCTCCCTTACTTCCAGCTAGTAAGGATCACATAATTCCTAACAAAGTTTTGACACAGATTCCCTATTCGGGCATTCAGAACGTATAGCACGTTGCTGCAAGCAAGCACATTCTCATTCAAAGTTGCAAGTTACTAGGTAGGAACAAGTTTGTATAGGTATTTCAAAGATGCCCAGAACTGAGCTAAACTTGCTATGTGTCCAACTCCTAGAAATAACTTCATGCTCCATCTCCCTTACTTCCAGCTAGTAAGGATCACATAATTCCTAACAAAGTTTTGACACAGATTCCCAATTCGGGCATTCAGAACATATAGCACGTTGCTGTAAGCAAGCACATTCTCATTCAAAGTTGCAAGTTACTATGTAGGAACAAGTTTGTATAGGTATTTCAAAGATGCCCAGAACTGAGCTAAACTTGGTATGTGTCCAACTCCTAGAAATAACTTCATGCCCCATCTCCCTTACTTCCAGCTAGTAAGGATCACATAATTCCTAACAAAGTTTTGACACAGATTCCCAATTCGGGCATTCAGAACATATAGCACGTTGCTGTAAGCAAGCACATTCTCATTCAAAGATGCAAGTTACTATGTAGGAACAAGTTTGTATAGGTATTTCAAAGATGCCCAGAACTGAGCTAAACTTGGTATGTGTCCAACTCCTAGAAATAACTTCATGCCCCATCTCTCTTACTTCCAGCTAGTAAGGATCACATAATTCCTAACAAAGTTTTGACACAGATTGCCAATTCGGGCATTCAGAACATATAGCACGTTGCTGTAAGCAAGCAGATTCTCATTCAAAGTTGCAAGTTACTATGTAGGAACAAGTTTGTATAGGTATTTCAAAGATGCCCAGAACTGAGCTAAACTTGGTATGTGTCCAACTCCTAGAAATAACTTCATGCCCCATCTCCCTTACTTCCAGCTAGTTAGGATCACATAATTCCTAACAAAGTTTTGACACAGATTCCCAATTCGGGCATTCAGAACATATAGCACGTTGCTGTAAGCAATCACATTTTCATTCAAAGTTGCAAGTTACTATGTAGGAACAAGTTTGTATAGGTATTTCAAAGATGCACAGAACTGAGCTAAACTTGGTATGTGTCCAACTCCTAGAAATAACATCATGCCCCATCTCCCTTACATCCAGCTAGTAAGGATCACATAATTCCTAACAGTTTTGACACAGATTCCCAATTCGGGCATTCAGAACATATAGCACGTTGCTGTAAGCAAGCACATTCTCATTCAAAGATGCAAGTTACTAGGTAGGAACAAGTTTGTATAGGTATTTCAAAGATGCCCAGAACTGAGCTAAACTTGGTATGTGTCCAACTACTAGAAATAACTTCATGCCCCATCTCCCTTACTTCCAGCTAGTAAGGATCACATAATTCCTAACAAAGTTTTGACACAGATTGCCAATTCGGGCATTCAGAACATATAGCACGTTGCTGTAAGCAAGCACATTCTCATTCAAAGATGCAAGTTACTATGTAGGAACAAGTTTGTATAGGTATTTCAAAGATGCCCAGAACTGAGCTAAACTTGGTATGTGTCCAACTCGTAGAAATAACTTCATGCCCCATCACACTTACTTCCAGCTAGTAAGGATCACATAATTCCTAACAAAGTTTTGGCACAGATTCCCAATTCGGGCATTCAGAACATATAGCACGTTGCTGTAAGCAAGCAGATTCTCATTCAAAGTTGCAAGTTACTGTGTAGGAACAAGTTTGTATAGGTATTTCAAAGATGCCCAGAACTGAGCTAAACTTGGTATGTGTCCAACTCCTAGAAATAACTTCATGCCCCATCTCCCTTACTTCCAGCTAGTAAGGATCACATAATTCCTAACAAAGTTTTGACACAGATTCCCAATTCGGGCATTCAGAACATATAGCACGTTGCTGTAAGCAAGCACATTTTCATTCAAAGTTGCAAGTTACTATGTAGGAACAAGTTTGTATAGGTATTTCAAAGATGCCCTGAACTGAGCTAAACTTGGTATGTGTCCAACTCCTAGAAATAACTTCATGCCCCATCTCCCTTACTTCCAGCTAGTAAGGATCACATAATTCCTAACAAAGTTTTGACACAGATTCCCAATTCGGGCATTCAGAACATATAGCACGTTGCTGTAAGCAAGCAGATTCTCATTCAAAGTTGCAAGTTACTATGTAGGAACAAGTTTGTATAGGTATTTCAAAGATGCCCAGAACTGAGCTAAACTTGGTATGTGTCCAACTCCTAGAAATAACTTCATGCCCCATCTCCCTTACTTCCAGCTAGTAAGGATCACATAATTCCTAACAAAGTTTTGACACAGATTGCCAATTCGGGCATTCAGAACATATAGCACGTTGCTGTAAGCAAGCACATTCTCATTCAAAGATGCAAGTTACTATGTAGGAACAAGTTTGTATAGGTATTTCAAAGATGCCCAGAACTGAGCTAAACTTGCTATGTCTCCAACTCCTAGAAATAACTTCATGCCCCATCTCCCTTACTTCCAGCTAGTAAGGATCACATAATTCCTAACAAAGTTTTGACACAGATTCCCTATTCGGGCATTCAGAACATATAGCACGTTGCTGCAAGCCAGCACATTCTCATTCAAAGTTGCAAGTTACTATGTAGGAACAAGTTTGTATAGGTATTTCAAAAATGCCCAGAACTGAGCTAAACTTGGTATGTGTCCAACTCCTAGAAATAACTTCATGCCCCATCTCCCTTACTTCCAGCTAGTAAGGATCACATAATTCCTAACAACGTTTTGACACAGATTCCCTATTCGGGCATTCAGCACATATAGCACGTTGCTGTAAGCAAGCACATTCTCATTCAAAGATGCAAGTTACTATGTAGGAACAAGTTTGTATAGGTATTTCAAAGATGCCCAGAACTGAGCTAAACTTGGTATGTGTCCAACTCCTAGAAATAACTTCATGCCCCATCTCCCTTACTTCCAGCTAGTAAGGATCACATAATTCCTAACAAAGTTTTGACACAGATTCCCAATTCGGGCATTCTGAACATATAGCACGTTGCTGTAAGAAAGCACATTCTCATTCAAAGTTGCAAGTTACTAGGTAGGAACAAGTTTGTATAGGTATTTCAAAGATGCCCAGAACTGAGCTAAACTTGGTATGTGTCCAACTCCTAGAAATAACTTCATGCCCCATCTCCCTTACTTCCAGCTAGTAAGGATCACATAATTCCTAACAAAGTTTTGACACAGATTCCCTATTCGGGCATTCAGAACATATAGCACGTTGCTGCAAGCAAGCACATTCTCATTCAAAGTTGCAAGTTACTATGTAGCAACAAGTTTGTATAGGTATTTCAAAGATGCCCAGAACTGAGCTAATCTTGGTATGTGTCCAACTCCTAGAAATAACTTCATGCTCCATCTCCCTTACTTCCAGCTAGTAAGGATCACATAATTCCTAACAAAGTTTTGACACAGATTCCCAATTCGGGCATTCAGAACATATAGCACGTTGCTGTAAGCAAGCACATTCTCATTCAAAGTTGCAAGTTACTATGTAGGAACAAGTTTGTATAGGTATTTCAAAGATGCCCAGAACTGAGCTAAACTTGGTATGTGTCCAACTCCTAGAAATAACTTCATGCCCCATCTCCCTTACTTCCAGCTAGTAAGGATCACATAATTCCTAACAAAGTTTTGACACAGATTCCCAATTCGGGCATTCAGAACATAAAGCTCGTTGCTGTAAGCAAGCACATTTTCATTCAAAGTTGCAAGTTACTATGTAGGAACAAGTTTGTATAGGTATTTCAAAGATGCCCAGAACTGAGCTAAACTTGGTATGTGTCCAACTCCTAGAAATAACTTCATGCCCCATCTCCCTTACTTCCAGCTAGTAAGGATCACATAATTCCTAACAGTTTTGACACAGATTCCCAATTCGGGCATTCAGAACATATAGCACGTTGCTGTAAGCAAGCACATTCTCATTCAAAGATGCAAGTTACTATGTAGGAACAAGTTTGTATAGGTATTTCAAAGATGCCCAGAACTGAGCTAAACTTGCTATGTGTCCAACTCCTAGAAATAACTTCATGCCCCATCTCCCTTACTTCCAGCTAGTAAGGATCACATAATTCCTAACAAAGTTTTGACACAGATTCCCAATTCGGGCATTCAGAACATATAGCACGTTGCTGTAAGCAAGCACATTCTCATTCAAAGTTGCAAGTTACTATGTAGGAACAAGTTTGTATAGGTATTTCAAAGATGCCCAGAACTGAGCTAAACTTGGTATGTGTCCAACTCCTAGAAATAACATCATGCCCCATCACCCGTACTTCCAGCTAGTAAGGATCACATAATTCCTAACAGTTTTGACACAGATTCCCAATTCGGGCATTCAGAACATATAGCACGTTGCTGTAAGCAAGCACATTCTCATTCAAAGATGCAAGTTACTATGTAGGAACAAGTTTGTATAGGTATTTCAAAGATGCCCAGAACTGAGCTAAACTTGGTATGTGTCCAACTCCTAGAAATAACTTCATGCCCCATCTCCCTTACTTCCAGCTAGTAAGGATCACATAATTCCTAACAAAGTTTTGACACAGATTCCCAATTCGGGCATTCAGAACATATAGCACGTTGCTGTAAGCAAGCACATTCTCATTCAAAGATGCAAGTTACTATGTAGGAACAAGTTTGTATAGGTATTTCAAAGATGCTCAGAACTGAGCTAAACTTGCTTTGTGTCCAACTCCTAGAAATAACTTCATGCCCCATCTCCCTTACTTCCAGCTAGTAAGGATCACATAATTCCTAACAAAGTTTTGACACAGATTCCCAATTCGGGCATTCAGAACATATAGCACGTTGCTGTAAGCAAGCACATTCTCATTCAAAGTTGCAAGTTACTATGTAGGAACAAGTTTGTATAGGTATTTCAAAGATGCGCAGAACTGAGCTAAACTTGGTATGTGTCCAACTCCTAGAAATAACATCATGCCCCATCTCCCTTACATCCAGCTAGTAAGGATCACATAATTCCTAACAGTTTTGACACAGATTCCCAATTCGGGCATTCAGAACATATAGCACGTTGCTGTAAGCAAGCACATTCTCATTCAAAGATGCAAGTTACTAGGTAGGAACAAGTTTGTATAGGTATTTCAAAGATGCCCAGAACTGAGCTAAACTTGGTATGTGTCCAACTACTAGAAATAACTTCATGCCCCATCTCCCTTACTTCCAGCTAGTAAGGATCACATAATTCCTAACAAAGTTTTGACACAGATTGCCAATTCGGGCATTCAGAACATATAGCACGTTGCTGTAAGCAAGCACATTCTCATTCAAAGATGCAAGTTACTATGTAGGAACAAGTTTGTATAGGTATTTCAAAGATGCCCAGAACTGAGCTAAACTTGGTATGTGTCCAACTCGTAGAAATAACTTCATGCCCCATCTCACTTACTTCCAGCTAGTAAGGATCACATAATTCCTAACAAAGTTTTGGCACAGATTCCCAATTCGGGCATTCAGAACATATAGCACGTTGCTGTAAGCAAGCAGATTCTCATTCAAAGTTGCAAGTTACTGTGTAGGAACAAGTTTGTATAGGTATTTCAAAGATGCCCAGAACTGAGCTAAACTTGGTATGTGTCCAACTCCTAGAAATAACTTCATGCCCCATCTCCCTTACTTCCAGCTAGTAAGGATCACATAATTCCTAACAAAGTTTTGACACAGATTCCCAATTCGGGCATTCAGAACATATAGCACGTTGCTGTAAGCAAGCACATTTTCATTCAAAGTTGCAAGTTACTATGTAGGAACAAGTTTGTATAGGTATTTCAAAGATGCCCAGAACTGAGCTAAACTTGGTATGTGTCCAACTCCTAGAAATAACTTCATGCCCCATCTCCCTTACTTCTAGCTAGTTAGGATCACATAATTCCTAACAAAGTTTTGACACAGATTCCCAATTCGGGCATTCAGAACATATAGCACGTTGCTGTAAGCAAGCAGATTCTCATTCAAAGATGCAAGTTACTATGTAGGAACAAGTTTGTATAGGTATTTCAAAGATGCCCAGAACTGAGCTAAACTTGGTATGTGTCCAACTCCTAGAAATAACTTCATGCCCCATCTCCCTTACTTCCAGCTAGTAAGGATCACATAATTCCTAACAAAGTTTTGACACAGATTCCCAATTCGGGCATTCAGAACATATAGCACGTTGCTGTAAGCAATCACATTTTCATTCAAAGTTGCAAGTTACTATGTAGGAACAAGTTTGTATAGGTATTTCAAAGATGCCCAGAACTGAGCTAAACTTGGTATGTGTCCAACTCCTAGAAATAACATCATGCCCCATCTCCCTTACTTCCAGCTAGTAAGGATCACATAATTCCTAACAGTTTTGACACAGATTCCCAATTCGGGCATTCAGAACATATAGCACGTTGCTGTAAGCAAGCACATTCTCATTCAAAGATGCAAGTTACTAGGTAGGAACAAGTTTGTATAGGTATTTCAAAGATGCCCAGAACTGAGCTAAACTTGGTATGTGTCCAACTCCTAGAAATAACTTCATGCCCCATCTCCCTTACTTCCAGCTAGTAAGGATCACATAATTCCTAACAAAGTTTTGACACAGATTGCCAATTCGGGCATTCAGAACATATAGCACGTTGCTGTAAGCAAGCACATTCTCATTCAAAGATGCAAGTTACTATGTAGGAACAAGTTTGTATAGGTATTTCAAAGATGCCCAGAACTGAGCTAAACTTGGTATGTGTCCAACTCCTAGAAATAACTTCATGCCCCATCTCCCTTACTTCCAGCTAGTAAGGATCACATAATTCCTAACAAAGTTTTGACACAGATTCCCAATTCGGGCATTCAGAACATATAGCACGTTGCTGTAAGCAAGCACATTCTCATTCAAAGTTTCAAGTTACTATGTAGGAACAAGTTTGTATAGGTATTTCAAAGATGCCCAGAACTGAGCTAAACTTGGTATGTGTCCAACTCCTAGAAATAACTTCATGCCCCATCTCCCTTACTTCCAGCTAGTAAGGATCACATAATTCCTAACAAAGTTTTGACACACATTCCCAATTCGGGCATTCAGAACATATAGCACGTTGCTGTAAGCAAGCAGATTCTCATTCAAAGATGCAAGTTACTATGTAGGAACAAGTTTGTATAGGTATTTCAAAGATGCCCAGAATTGAGCTAAATTTGGTATGTGTCCAACTCCTAGAAATAACTTCATGCCCCATCTCCCTTACTTCCAGCTAGTAAGGATCACATAATTCCTAACAGTTTTGACACAGATTCCCAATTCGGGCATTCAGAACATATAGCACGTTGCTGTAAGCAAGCACATTCTCATTCAAAGATGCAAGTTACTATGTAGGAACAAGTTTGTATAGGTATTTCAAAGATGCCCAGAACTGAGCTAAACTTGGTATGTGTCCAACTCCTAGAAATAACTTCATGCCCCATCTCCCTTACTTCCAGCTAGTAAGGATCACATAATTCCTAACAAAGTTTTGACACAGATTGCCAATTCGGGCATTCAGAACATATAGCACGTTGCTGTAAGCAAGCACATTCTCGTTCAAAGATGCAAGTTACTATGTAGGAACAAGTTTGTATAGGTATTTCAAAGATGCCCAGAACTGAGCTAAACTTGGTATGTGTCCAACTCCTAGAAATAACTTCATGCCCCATCTCCCTTACTTCCAGCTAGTAAGGATCACATAATTCCTAACAAAGTTTTGACACAGATTGCCAATTCGGGCATTCAGAACATATAGCACGTTGCTGTAAGCAAGCACATTCTCATTCAAAGATGCAAGTTACTATGTAGGAACAAGTTTGTATAGGTATTTCAAAGATGCCCAGAACTGAGCTAAACTTGGTATGTGTCCAACTCCTAGAAATAACTTCATGCCCCATCTCCCTTACTTCCAGCTAGTAAGGATCACATAATTCCTAACAAAGTTTTGACACAGATTCCCAATTCGGGCTTTCAGAACATATAGCACGTTGCTGTAAGCAAGCACATTCTCATTCAAAGTTGCAAGTTACTAGGTAGGAACAAGTTTGTATAGGTATTTCAAAGATGCCCAGAACTGAGCTAAACTTGGTATGTGTCCAACTCCTAGAAATAACTTCATGCACCATCTCCCTTACTTCCAGCTAGTAAGGATCACATAATTCCTAACAAAGTTTTGACACAGATTCCCTATTCGGGCATTCAGAACGTATAGCACGTTGCTGCAAGCAAGCACATTCTCATTCAAAGTTGCAAGTTACTAGGTAGGAACAAGTTTGTATAGGTATTTCAAAGATGCCCAGAACTGAGCTAAACTTGCTATGTGTCCAACTCCTAGAAATAACTTCATGCTCCATCTCCCTTACTTCCAGCTAGTAAGGATCACATAATTCCTAACAAAGTTTTGACACAGATTCCCAATTCGGGCATTCAGAACATATAGCACGTTGCTGTAAGCAAGCACATTCTCATTCAAAGTTGCAAGTTACTATGTAGGAACAAGTTTGTATAGGTATTTCAAAGATGCCCAGAACTGAGCTAAACTTGGTATGTGTCCAACTCCTAGAAATAACTTCATGCCCCATCTCCCTTACTTCCAGCTAGTAAGGATCACATAATTCCTAACAAAGTTTTGACACAGATTCCCAATTCGGGCATTCAGAACATATAGCACGTTGCTGTAAGCAAGCACATTCTCATTCAAAGATGCAAGTTACTATGTAGGAACAAGTTTGTATAGGTATTTCAAAGATGCCCAGAACTGAGCTAAACTTGGTATGTGTCCAACTCCTAGAAATAACTTCATGCCCCATCTCTCTTACTTCCAGCTAGTAAGGATCACATAATTCCTAACAAAGTTTTGACACAGATTGCCAATTCGGGCATTCAGAACATATAGCACGTTGCTGTAAGCAAGCAGATTCTCATTCAAAGTTGCAAGTTACTATGTAGGAACAAGTTTGTATAGGTATTTCAAAGATGCCCAGAACTGAGCTAAACTTGGTATGTGTCCAACTCCTAGAAATAACTTCATGCCCCATCTCCCTTACTTCCAGCTAGTTAGGATCACATAATTCCTAACAAAGTTTTGACACAGATTCCCAATTCGGGCATTCAGAACATATAGCACGTTGCTGTAAGCAATCACATTTTCATTCAAAGTTGCAAGTTACTATGTAGGAACAAGTTTGTATAGGTATTTCAAAGATGCGCAGAACTGAGCTAAACTTGGTATGTGTCCAACTCCTAGAAATAACATCATGCCCCATCTCCCTTACATCCAGCTAGTAAGGATCACATAATTCCTAACAGTTTTGACACAGATTCCCAATTCGGGCATTCAGAACATATAGCACGTTGCTGTAAGCAAGCACATTCTCATTCAAAGATGCAAGTTACTAGGTAGGAACAAGTTTGTATAGGTATTTCAAAGATGCCCAGAACTGAGCTAAACTTGGTATGTGTCCAACTACTAGAAATAACTTCATGCCCCATCTCCCTTACTTCCAGCTAGTAAGGATCACATAATTCCTAACAAAGTTTTGACACAGATTGCCAATTCGGGCATTCAGAACATATAGCACGTTGCTGTAAGCAAGCACATTCTCATTCAAAGATGCAAGTTACTATGTAGGAACAAGTTTGTATAGGTATTTCAAAGATGCCCAGAACTGAGCTAAACTTGGTATGTGTCCAACTCGTAGAAATAACTTCATGCCCCATCTCACTTACTTCCAGCTAGTAAGGATCACATAATTCCTAACAAAGTTTTGGCACAGATTCCCAATTCGGGCATTCAGAACATATAGCACGTTGCTGTAAGCAAGCAGATTCTCATTCAAAGTTGCAAGTTACTGTGTAGGAACAAGTTTGTATAGGTATTTCAAAGATGCCCAGAACTGAGCTAAACTTGGTATGTGTCCAACTCCTAGAAATAACTTCATGCCCCATCTCCCTTACTTCCAGCTAGTAAGGATCACATAATTCCTAACAAAGTTTTGACACAGATTCCCAATTCGGGCATTCAGAACATATAGCACGTTGCTGTAAGCAAGCACATTTTCATTCAAAGTTGCAAGTTACTATGTAGGAACAAGTTTGTATAGGTATTTCAAAGATGCCCAGAACTGAGCTAAACTTGGTATGTGTCCAACTCCTAGAAATAACTTCATGCCCCATCTCCCTTACTTCTAGCTAGTTAGGATCACATAATTCCTAACAAAGTTTTGACACAGATTCCCAATTCGGGCATTCAGAACATATAGCACGTTGCTGTAAGCAAGCAGATTCTCATTCAAAGATGCAAGTTACTATGTAGGAACAAGTTTGTATAGGTATTTCAAAGATGCCCAGAACTGAGCTAAACTTGGTATGTGTCCAACTCCTAGAAATAACTTCATGCCCCATCTCCCTTACTTCCAGCTAGTAAGGATCACATAATTCCTAACAAAGTTTTGACACAGATTCCCAATTCGGGCATTCAGAACATATAGCACGTTGCTGTAAGCAATCACATTTTCATTCAAAGTTGCAAGTTACTATGTAGGAACAAGTTTGTATAGGTATTTCAAAGATGCCCAGAACTGAGCTAAACTTGGTATGTGTCCAACTCCTAGAAATAACATCATGCCCCATCTCCCTTACTTCCAGCTAGTAAGGATCACATAATTCCTAACAGTTTTGACACAGATTCCCAATTCGGGCATTCAGAACATATAGCACGTTGCTGTAAGCAAGCACATTCTCATTCAAAGATGCAAGTTACTAGGTAGGAACAAGTTTGTATAGGTATTTCAAAGATGCCCAGAACTGAGCTAAACTTGGTATGTGTCCAACTCCTAGAAATAACTTCATGCCCCATCTCCCTTACTTCCAGCTAGTAAGGATCACATAATTCCTAACAAAGTTTTGACACAGATTGCCAATTCGGGCATTCAGAACATATAGCACGTTGCTGTAAGCAAGCACATTCTCATTCAAAGATGCAAGTTACTATGTAGGAACAAGTTTGTATAGGTATTTCAAAGATGCCCAGAACTGAGCTAAACTTGGTATGTGTCCAACTCCTAGAAATAACTTCATGCCCCATCTCCCTTACTTCCAGCTAGTAAGGATCACATAATTCCTAACAAAGTTTTGACACAGATTCCCAATTCGGGCATTCAGAACATATAGCACGTTGCTGTAAGCAAGCACATTCTCATTCAAAGTTTCAAGTTACTATGTAGGAACAAGTTTGTATAGGTATTTCAAAGATGCCCAGAACTGAGCTAAACTTGGTATGTGTCCAACTCCTAGAAATAACTTCATGCCCCATCTCCCTTACTTCCAGCTAGTAAGGATCACATAATTCCTAACAAAGTTTTGACACACATTCCCAATTCGGGCATTCAGAACATATAGCACGTTGCTGTAAGCAAGCAGATTCTCATTCAAAGATGCAAGTTACTATGTAGGAACAAGTTTGTATAGGTATTTCAAAGATGCCCAGAATTGAGCTAAATTTGGTATGTGTCCAACTCCTAGAAATAACTTCATGCCCCATCTCCCTTACTTCCAGCTAGTAAGGATCACATAATTCCTAACAGTTTTGACACAGATTCCCAATTCGGGCATTCAGAACATATAGCACGTTGCTGTAAGCAAGCACATTCTCATTCAAAGATGCAAGTTACTATGTAGGAACAAGTTTGTATAGGTATTTCAAAGATGCCCAGAACTGAGCTAAACTTGGTATGTGTCCAACTCCTAGAAATAACTTCATGCCCCATCTCCCTTACTTCCAGCTAGTAAGGATCACATAATTCCTAACAAAGTTTTGACACAGATTGCCAATTCGGGCATTCAGAACATATAGCACGTTGCTGTAAGCAAGCACATTCTCGTTCAAAGATGCAAGTTACTATGTAGGAACAAGTTTGTATAGGTATTTCAAAGATGCCCAGAACTGAGCTAAACTTGGTATGTGTCCAACTCCTAGAAATAACTTCATGCCCCATCTCCCTTACTTCCAGCTAGTAAGGATCACATAATTCCTAACAAAGTTTTGACACAGATTGCCAATTCGGGCATTCAGAACATATAGCACGTTGCTGTAAGCAAGCACATTCTCATTCAAAGATGCAAGTTACTATGTAGGAACAAGTTTGTATAGGTATTTCAAAGATGCCCAGAACTGAGCTAAACTTGGTATGTGTCCAACTCCTAGAAATAACTTCATGCCCCATCTCCCTTACTTCCAGCTAGTAAGGATCACATAATTCCTAACAAAGTTTTGACACAGATTCCCAATTCGGGCTTTCAGAACATATAGCACGTTGCTGTAAGCAAGCACATTCTCATTCAAAGTTGCAAGTTACTAGGTAGGAACAAGTTTGTATAGGTATTTCAAAGATGCCCAGAACTGAGCTAAACTTGGTATGTGTCCAACTCCTAGAAATAACTTCATGCACCATCTCCCTTACTTCCAGCTAGTAAGGATCACATAATTCCTAACAAAGTTTTGACACAGATTCCCTATTCGGGCATTCAGAACGTATAGCACGTTGCTGCAAGCAAGCACATTCTCATTCAAAGTTGCAAGTTACTAGGTAGGAACAAGTTTGTATAGGTATTTCAAAGATGCCCAGAACTGAGCTAAACTTGCTATGTGTCCAACTCCTAGAAATAACTTCATGCTCCATCTCCCTTACTTCCAGCTAGTAAGGATCACATAATTCCTAACAAAGTTTTGACACAGATTCCCAATTCGGGCATTCAGAACATATAGCACGTTGCTGTAAGCAAGCACATTCTCATTCAAAGTTGCAAGTTACTATGTAGGAACAAGTTTGTATAGGTATTTCAAAGATGCCCAGAACTGAGCTAAACTTGGTATGTGTCCAACTCCTAGAAATAACTTCATGCCCCATCTCCCTTACTTCCAGCTAGTAAGGATCACATAATTCCTAACAAAGTTTTGACACAGATTCCCAATTCGGGCATTCAGAACATATAGCACGTTGCTGTAAGCAAGCACATTCTCATTCAAAGATGCAAGTTACTATGTAGGAACAAGTTTGTATAGGTATTTCAAAGATGCCCAGAACTGAGCTAAACTTGGTATGTGTCCAACTCCTAGAAATAACTTCATGCCCCATCTCTCTTACTTCCAGCTAGTAAGGATCACATAATTCCTAACAAAGTTTTGACACAGATTGCCAATTCGGGCATTCAGAACATATAGCACGTTGCTGTAAGCAAGCAGATTCTCATTCAAAGTTGCAAGTTACTATGTAGGAACAAGTTTGTATAGGTATTTCAAAGATGCCCAGAACTGAGCTAAACTTGGTATGTGTCCAACTCCTAGAAATAACTTCATGCCCCATCTCCCTTACTTCCAGCTAGTTAGGATCACATAATTCCTAACAAAGTTTTGACACAGATTCCCAATTCGGGCATTCAGAACATATAGCACGTTGCTGTAAGCAATCACATTTTCATTCAAAGTTGCAAGTTACTATGTAGGAACAAGTTTGTATAGGTATTTCAAAGATGCACAGAACTGAGCTAAACTTGGTATGTGTCCAACTCCTAGAAATAACATCATGCCCCATCTCCCTTACATCCAGCTAGTAAGGATCACATAATTCCTAACAGTTTTGACACAGATTCCCAATTCGGGCATTCAGAACATATAGCACGTTGCTGTAAGCAAGCACATTCTCATTCAAAGATGCAAGTTACTAGGTAGGAACAAGTTTGTATAGGTATTTCAAAGATGCCCAGAACTGAGCTAAACTTGGTATGTGTCCAACTACTAGAAATAACTTCATGCCCCATCTCCCTTACTTCCAGCTAGTAAGGATCACATAATTCCTAACAAAGGTTTGACACAGATTGCCAATTCGGGCATTCAGAACATATAGCACGTTGCTGTAAGCAAGCACATTCTCATTCAAAGATGCAAGTTACTATGTAGGAACAAGTTTGTATAGGTATTTCAAAGATGCCCAGAACTGAGCTAAACTTGGTATGTGTCCAACTCGTAGAAATAACTTCATGCCCCATCACACTTACTTCCAGCTAGTAAGGATCACATAATTCCTAACAAAGTTTTGGCACAGATTCCCAATTCGGGCATTCAGAACATATAGCACGTTGCTGTAAGCAAGCAGATTCTCATTCAAAGTTGCAAGTTACTGTGTAGGAACAAGTTTGTATAGGTATTTCAAAGATGCCCAGAACTGAGCTAAACTTGGTATGTGTCCAACTCCTAGAAATAACTTCATGCCCCATCTCCCTTACTTCCAGCTAGTAAGGATCACATAATTCCTAACAAAGTTTTGACACAGATTCCCAATTCGGGCATTCAGAACATATAGCACGTTGCTGTAAGCAAGCACATTTTCATTCAAAGTTGCAAGTTACTATGTAGGAACAAGTTTGTATAGGTATTTCAAAGATGCCCTGAACTGAGCTAAACTTGGTATGTGTCCAACTCCTAGAAATAACTTCATGCCCCATCTCCCTTACTTCCAGCTAGTAAGGATCACATAATTCCTAACAAAGTTTTGACACAGATTCCCAATTCGGGCATTCAGAACATATAGCACGTTGCTGTAAGCAAGCAGATTCTCATTCAAAGTTGCAAGTTACTATGTAGGAACAAGTTTGTATAGGTATTTCAAAGATGCCCAGAACTGAGCTAAACTTGGTATGTGTCCAACTCCTAGAAATAACTTCATGCCCCATCTCCCTTACTTCCAGCTAGTAAGGATCACATAATTCCTAACAAAGTTTTGACACAGATTGCCAATTCGGGCATTCAGAACATATAGCACGTTGCTGTAAGCAAGCACATTCTCATTCAAAGATGCAAGTTACTATGTAGGAACAAGTTTGTATAGGTATTTCAAAGATGCCCAGAACTGAGCTAAACTTGCTATGTCTCCAACTCCTAGAAATAACTTCATGCCCCATCTCCCTTACTTCCAGCTAGTAAGGATCACATAATTCCTAACAAAGTTTTGACACAGATTCCCTATTCGGGCATTCAGAACATATAGCACGTTGCTGCAAGCCAGCACATTCTCATTCAAAGTTGCAAGTTACTATGTAGGAACAAGTTTGTATAGGTATTTCAAAAATGCCCAGAACTGAGCTAAACTTGGTATGTGTCCAACTCCTAGAAATAACTTCATGCCCCATCTCCCTTACTTCCAGCTAGTAAGGATCACATAATTCCTAACAACGTTTTGACACAGATTCCCTATTCGGGCATTCAGCACATATAGCACGTTGCTGTAAGCAAGCACATTCTCATTCAAAGATGCAAGTTACTATGTAGGAACAAGTTTGTATAGGTATTTCAAAGATGCCCAGAACTGAGCTAAACTTGGTATGTGTCCAACTCCTAGAAATAACTTCATGCCCCATCTCCCTTACTTCCAGCTAGTAAGGATCACATAATTCCTAACAAAGTTTTGACACAGATTCCCAATTCGGGCATTCTGAACATATAGCACGTTGCTGTAAGAAAGCACATTCTCATTCAAAGTTGCAAGTTACTAGGTAGGAACAAGTTTGTATAGGTATTTCAAAGATGCCCAGAACTGAGCTAAACTTGGTATGTGTCCAACTCCTAGAAATAACTTCATGCCCCATCTCCCTTACTTCCAGCTAGTAAGGATCACATAATTCCTAACAAAGTTTTGACACAGATTCCCTATTCGGGCATTCAGAACATATAGCACGTTGCTGCAAGCAAGCACATTCTCATTCAAAGTTGCAAGTTACTATGTAGCAACAAGTTTGTATAGGTATTTCAAAGATGCCCAGAACTGAGCTAATCTTGGTATGTGTCCAACTCCTAGAAATAACTTCATGCTCCATCTCCCTTACTTCCAGCTAGTAAGGATCACATAATTCCTAACAAAGTTTTGACACAGATTCCCAATTCGGGCATTCAGAACATATAGCACGTTGCTGTAAGCAAGCACATTCTCATTCAAAGTTGCAAGTTACTATGTAGGAACAAGTTTGTATAGGTATTTCAAAGATGCCCAGAACTGAGCTAAACTTGGTATGTGTCCAACTCCTAGAAATAACTTCATGCCCCATCTCCCTTACTTCCAGCTAGTAAGGATCACATAATTCCTAACAAAGTTTTGACACAGATTCCCAATTCGGGCATTCAGAACATAAAGCTCGTTGCTGTAAGCAAGCACATTTTCATTCAAAGTTGCAAGTTACTATGTAGGAACAAGTTTGTATAGGTATTTCAAAGATGCCCAGAACTGAGCTAAACTTGGTATGTGTCCAACTCCTAGAAATAACTTCATGCCCCATCTCCCTTACTTCCAGCTAGTAAGGATCACATAATTCCTAACAGTTTTGACACAGATTCCCAATTCGGGCATTCAGAACATATAGCACGTTGCTGTAAGCAAGCACATTCTCATTCAAAGATGCAAGTTACTATGTAGGAACAAGTTTGTATAGGTATTTCAAAGATGCCCAGAACTGAGCTAAACTTGCTATGTGTCCAACTCCTAGAAATAACTTCATGCCCCATCTCCCTTACTTCCAGCTAGTAAGGATCACATAATTCCTAACAAAGTTTTGACACAGATTCCCAATTCGGGCATTCAGAACATATAGCACGTTGCTGTAAGCAAGCACATTCTCATTCAAAGTTGCAAGTTACTATGTAGGAACAAGTTTGTATAGGTATTTCAAAGATGCCCAGAACTGAGCTAAACTTGGTATGTGTCCAACTCCTAGAAATAACATCATGCCCCATCACCCGTACTTCCAGCTAGTAAGGATCACATAATTCCTAACAGTTTTGACACAGATTCCCAATTCGGGCATTCAGAACATATAGCACGTTGCTGTAAGCAAGCACATTCTCATTCAAAGATGCAAGTTACTATGTAGGAACAAGTTTGTATAGGTATTTCAAAGATGCCCAGAACTGAGCTAAACTTGGTATGTGTCCAACTCCTAGAAATAACTTCATGCCCCATCTCCCTTACTTCCAGCTAGTAAGGATCACATAATTCCTAACAAAGTTTTGACACAGATTCCCAATTCGGGCATTCAGAACATATAGCACGTTGCTGTAAGCAAGCACATTCTCATTCAAAGATGCAAGTTACTATGTAGGAACAAGTTTGTATAGGTATTTCAAAGATGCTCAGAACTGAGCTAAACTTGCTTTGTGTCCAACTCCTAGAAATAACTTCATGCCCCATCTCCCTTACTTCCAGCTAGTAAGGATCACATAATTCCTAACAAAGTTTTGACACAGATTCCCAATTCGGGCATTCAGAACATATAGCACGTTGCTGTAAGCAAGCACATTCTCATTCAAAGTTGCAAGTTACTATGTAGGAACAAGTTTGTATAGGTATTTCAAAGATGCCCAGAACTGAGTTAAACTTGGTATGTGTCCAACTCCTAGAAATAACTTCATGCCCCATCTCCCTTACTTCCAGCTAGTAAGGATCACATAATTCCTAACAAAGTTTTGACACAGATTGCCAATTCGGGCATTCAGAACATATAGCACGTTGCTGTAAGCAAGCACATTCTCATTCAAAGATGCAAGTTACTATGTAGGAACAAGTTTGTATAGGTATTTCAAAGATGCCCAGAACTGAGCTAAACTTGGTATGTGTCCAACTCCTAGAAATAACTTCATGCCCCATCTCACTTACTTCCAGCTAGTAAGGATCACATAATTCCTAACAAAGTTTTGACACAGATTCCCAATTCGGGCATTCAGAACATATAGCACTTTGCTGTAAGCAAGCAGATTCTCATTCAAAGTTGCAAGTTACTATGTAGGAACAAGTTTGTATAGGTATTTCAAAGATGCCCAGAACTGAGCTAAACTTGGTATGTGTCCCACTCCTAGAAATAACTTCATGCCCCATCTCCCTTACTTCCAGCTAGTAAGGATCACATAATTCCTAACAAAGTTTTGACACAGATTGCCAATTCGGGCATTCAGAACATATAGCACGTTGCTGTAAGCAAGCACATTTTCATTCAAAGTTGCAAGTTACTATGTAGGAACAAGTTTGTATAGGTATTTCAAAGATGCCCTGAACTGAGCTAAACTTGGTATGTGTCCAACTCCTAGAAATAACTTCATGCCCCATCTCCCTTACTTCCAGCTAGTAAGGATCACATAATTCCTAACAAAGTTTTGACACAGATTCCCAATTCGGGCATTCAGAACATATAGCACGTTGCTGTAAGCAAGCAGATTCTCATTCAAAGTTGCAAGTTACTATGTAGGAACAAGTTTGTATAGGTATTTCAAAGATGCCCAGAACTGAGCTAAACTTGGTATGTGTCCAACTCCTAGAAATAACTTCATGCCCCATCTCCCTTACTTCCAGCTAGTAAGGATCACATAATTCCTAACAAAGTTTTGACACAGATTGCCAATTCGGGCATTCAGAACATATAGCACGTTGCTGTAAGCAAGCACATTCTCATTCAAAGATGCAAGTTACTATGTAGGAACAAGTTTGTATAGGTATTTCAAAGATGCCCAGAACTGAGCTAAACTTGCTATGTCTCCAACTCCTAGAAATAACTTCATGCCCCATCTCCCTTACTTCCAGCTAGTAAGGATCACATAATTCCTAACAAAGTTTTGACACAGATTCCCAATTCGGGCATTCAGAACATATAGCACGTTGCTGTAAGCAAGCACATTCTCATTCAAAGATGCAAGTTACTATGTAGGAACAAGTTTGTATAGGTATTTCAAAGATGCCCAGAACTGAGCTAAACTTGCTGTGTGTCCAACTCCTAGAAATAACTTCATTCCCCATCTCCCTTACTTCCAGCTAGTAAGGATCACATAATTCCTAACAAAGTTTTGACACAGATTCCCAATTCGGGCATTCAGAACATATAGCACGTTGCTGTAAGCAAGCACATTCTCATTAAAAGTTGCAAGTTACTATGTAGGAACAAGTTTGTATAGGTATTTCAAAGATGCCCAGAACTGAGCTAAACTTGGTATGTGTCCAACTCCTAGAAATAACTTCATGCCCCATCTCCCTTACTTCCAGCTAGTAAGGATCACATAATTCCTAACAAAGTTTTGACACAGATTCCCAATTCGGGCATTCAGAACATATAGCACGTTGCTGTAAGCAAGCACATTTTCATTCAAAGTTGCAAGTTACTATGTAGGAACAAGTTTGTATAGGTATTTCAAAGATGCCCAGAACTGAGCTAAACTTGGTATGTGTCCAACTCCTAGAAATAACTTCATGCCCCATCTCCCTTACTTCCAGCTAGTAAGGATCACATAATTCCTAACAGTTTTGACACAGATTCCCAATTCGGGCATTCAGAACATATAGCACGTTGCTGTAAGCAAGCACATTCTCATTCAAAGATGCAAGTTACTATGTAGGAACAAGTTTGTATAGGTATTTCAAAGATGCCCAGAACTGAGCTAAACTTGGTATGTGTCCAACTCCTAGAAATAACTTCATGCCCCATCTCCCTTACTTCCAGCTAGTAAGGATCACATAATTCCTAACAAAGTTTTGACACAGATTCCCAATTCGGGCATTCAGAACATATAGCACGTTGCTGTAAGCAAGCACATTCTCATTCAAAGATGCAAGTTACTATGTAGGAACAAGTTTGTATAGGTATTTCAAAGATGCCCAGAACTGAGCTAAACTTGGTATGTGTCCAACTCCTAGAAATAACTTCATGCCCCATCTCCCTTACTTCCAGCTAGTAAGGATCACATAATTCCTAACAAAGTTTTGACACAGATTCCCAATTCGGGCATTCAGAACATATAGCACGTTGCTGTAAGCAAGCACATTTTCATTCAAAGTTGCAAGTTACTAGGTAGGAACAAGTTTGTATAGGTATTTCAAAGATGCCCAGAACTGAGCTAAACTTGGTATGTGTCCAACTCCTAGAAATAACTTCATGCACCATCTCCCTTACTTCCAGCTAGTAAGGATCACATAATTCCTAACAAAGTTTTGACACAGCTTCCCTATTCGGGCATTCAGAACATATAGCACGTTGCTGCAAGCAAGCACATTCTCATTCAAAGTTGCAAGTTACTATGTAGGAACAAGTTTGTATAGGTATTTCAAAGATGCCCAGAACTGAGCTAATCTTGGTATGTGTCCAACTCCTAGAAATAACTTCATGCTCCATCTCCCTTACTTCCAGCTAGTAAGGATCACATAATTCCTAACAAAGTTTTGACACAGATTCCCAATTCGGGCATTCAGAACATATAGCACGTTGCTGTAAGCAAGCACATTCTCATTCAAAGTTGCAAGTTACTATGTAGGAACAAGTTTGTATAGGTATTTCAAAGATGCCCAGAACTGAGCTAAACTTGGTATGTGTCCAACTCCTAGAAATAACTTCATGCCCCATCTCCCTTACTTCCAGCTAGTAAGGATCACATAATTCCTAACAAAGTTTTGACACAGATTCCCAATTCGGGCATTCAGAACATATAGCACGTTGCTGTAAGCAAGCACATTCTCATTCAAAGATGCAAGTTACTATGTAGGAACAAGTTTGTATAGGTATTTCAAAGATGCCCAGAACTGAGCTAAACTTGGTATGTGTCCAACTCCTAGAAATAACTTCATGCCCCATCTCCCTTACTTCCAGCTAGTAAGGATCACATAATTCCTAACAAAGTTTTGACACAGATTGCCAATTCGGGCATTCAGAACATATAGCACGTTGCTGTAAGCAAGCAGATTCTCATTCAAAGTTGCAAGTTACTATGTAGGAACAAGTTTGTATAGGTATTTCAAAGATGCCCAGAACTGAGCTAAACTTGGTATGTGTCCAACTCCTAGAAATAACTTCATGCCCCATCTCCCTTACTTCCAGCTAGTAAGGATCACATAATTCCTAACAAAGTTTTGACACAGATTCCCAATTCGGGCATTCAGAACATATAGCACGTTGCTGTAAGCAAGCACATTTTCATTCAAAGTTGCAAGTTACTATGTAGGAACAAGTTTGTATAGGTATTTCAAAGATGACCAGAACTGAGCTAAACTTGGTATGTGTCCAACTCCTAGAAATAACTTCATGCCCCATCTCCCTTACTTCCAGCTAGTTAGGATCACATAATTCCTAACAAAGTTTTGACACAGATTCCCAATTCGGGCATTCAGAACATATAGCACGTTGCTGTAAGCAATCACATTTTCATTCAAAGTTGCAAGTTACTATGTAGGAACAAGTTTGTATAGGTATTTCAAAGATGCCCAGAACTGAGCTAAACTTGGTATGTGTCCAACTCCTAGAAATAACATCATGCCCCATCTCCCTTACTTCCAGCTAGTAAGGATCACATAATTCCTAACAGTTTTGACACAGATTCCCAATTCGGGCATTCAGAACATATAGCACGTTGCTGTAAGCAAGCACATTCTCATTCAAAGATGCAAGTTACTAGGTAGGAACAAGTTTGTATAGGTATTTCAAAGATGCCCAGAACTGAGCTAAACTTGGTATGTGTCCAACTCCTAGAAATAACTTCATGCCCCATCTCCCTTACTTCCAGCTAGTAAGGATCACATAATTCCTAACAAAGTTTTGACACAGATTGCCAATTCGGGCATTCAGAACATATAGCACGTTGCTGTAAGCAAGCACATTCTCATTCAAAGATGCAAGTTACTATGTAGGAACAAGTTTGTATAGGTATTTCAAAGATGCCCAGAACTGAGCTAAACTTGGTATGTGTCCAACTCCTAGAAATAACTTCATGCCCCATCTCCCTTACTTCCAGCTAGTAAGGATCACATAATTCCTAACAAAGTTTTGACACAGATTACCAATTCGGGCATTCAGAACATATAGCACGTTGCTGTAAGCAAGCACATTTTCATTCAAAGTTGCAAGTTACTAGGTAGGAACAAGTTTGTATAGGTATTTCAAAGATGCCCAGAACTGAGCTAAACTTGGTATGTGTCCAACTCCTAGAAATAACTTCATGCCCCATCTCCCTTACTTCCAGCTAGTAAGGATCACATAATTCCTAACAAAGTTTTGACACAGATTCCCTATTCGGGCATTCAGAACATATAGCACGTTGCTGTAAGCAAGCACATTCTCATTCAAAGTTGCAAGTTACTATGTAGGAACAAGTTTGTATAGGTATTTCAAAGATGCCCAGAACTGAGCTAATCTTGGTATGTGTCCAACTCCTAGAAATAACTTCATGCTCCATCTCCCTTACTTCCAGCTAGTAAGGATCACATAATTCCTAACAAAGTTTTGACACAGATTCCCAATTCGGGCATTCAGAACATATAGCACGTTGCTGTAAGCAAGCACATTCTCATTCAAAGTTGCAAGTTACTATGTAGGAACAAGTTTGTATAGGTATTTCAAACATGCCCAGAACTGAGCTAAACTTGGTATGTGTCCAACTCCTAGAAATAACTTCATGCCCCATCTCCCTTATTTCCAGCTAGTAAGGATCACATAATTCCTAACAAAGTTTTGACACAGATTGCCAATTCGGGGATTCAGAACATATAGCACGTTGCTGTAAGCAAGCACATTCTCATTCAAAGATGCAAGTTACTATGTAGGAACAAGTTTGTATAGGTATTTCAAAGATGCCCAGAACTGAGCTAAACTTGGTATGTGTCCAACTCCTAGAAATAACTTCATGCCCCATCTCACTTACTTCCAGCTAGTAAGGATCACATAATTCCTAACAAAGTTTTGACACAGATTCCCAATTCGGGCATTCAGAACATATAGCACGTTGCTGTAAGCAAGCAGATTCTCATTCAAAGTTGCAAGTTACTATGTAGGAACAAGTTTGTATAGGTATTTCAAAGATGCCCAGAACTGAGCTAAACTTGGTATGTGTCCAACTCCTAGAAATAACTTCATGCCCCATCTCCCTTACTTCCAGCTAGTAAGGATCACATAATTCCTAACAAAGTTTTGACACAGATTCCCAATTCGGGCATTCAGAACATATAGCACGTTGCTGTAAGCAAGCACATTTTCATTCAAAGTTGCAAGTTACTATGTAGGAACAAGTTTGTATAGGTATTTCAAAGATGCCCAGAACTGAGCTAAACTTGGTATGTGTCCAACTCCTAGAAATAACTTCATGCCCCATCTCCCTTACTTCCAGCTAGTAAGGATCACATAATTCCTAACAAAGTTTTGACACAGATTCCCAATTCGGGCATTCAGAACATATAGCACGTTGCTGTAAGCAAGCACATTCTCATTCAAAGTTGCAAGTTACTATGTAGGAACAAGTTTGTATAGGTATTTCAAAGATGCCCAGAACTGAGCTAAACTTGGTATGTGTCCAACTCCTAGAAATAACATCATGCCCCATCTCCCTTACATCCAGCTAGTAAGGATCACATAATTCCTAACAGTTTTGACACAGATTCCCAATTCGGGCATTCAGAACATATAGCACGTTGCTGTAAGCAAGCACATTCTCATTCAAAGATGCAAGTTACTAGGTAGGAACAAGTTTGTATAGGTATTTCAAAGATGCCCAGAACTGAGCTAAACTTGGTATGTGTCCAACTCCTAGAAATAACTTCATGCCCCATCTCCCTTACTTCCAGCTAGTAAGGATCACATAATTCCTAACAAAGTTTTGACACAGATTGCCAATTCGGGCATTCAGAACATATAGCACGTTGCTGTAAGCAAGCACATTCTCATTCAAAGATGCAAGTTACTATGTAGGAACAAGTTTGTATAGGTATTTCAAAGATGCCCAGAACTGAGCTAAACTTGGTATGTGTCCAACTCCTAGAAATAACTTCATGCCCCATCTCCCTTACTTCCAGCTAGTAAGGATCACATAATTCCTAACAAAGTTTTGACACAGATTCCCAATTCGGGCATTCAGAACATATAGCACGTTGCTGTAAGCAAGCACATTTTCATTCAAAGTTGCAAGTTACTAGGTAGGAACAAGTTTGTATAGGTATTTCAAAGATGCCCAGAACTGAGCTAAACTTGGTATGTGTCCAACTCCTAGAAATAACTTCATGCCCCATCTCCCTTACTTCCAGCTAGTAAGGATCACATAATTCCTAACAAAGTTTTGACACAGATTCCCAATTCGGGCATTCAGAACATATAGCACGTTGCTGTAAGCAAGCACATTCTCATTCAAAGTTGCAAGTTACTATGTAGGAACAAGTTTGTATAGGTATTTCAAAGATGCCCAGAACTGAGCTAATCTTGGTATGTGTCCAACTCCTAGAAATAACTTCATGCTCCATCTCCCTTACTTCCAGCTAGTAAGGATC
This sequence comes from Diceros bicornis minor, assembly GCF_020826845.1. Taxonomy (NCBI): domain Eukaryota; kingdom Metazoa; phylum Chordata; class Mammalia; order Perissodactyla; family Rhinocerotidae; genus Diceros; species Diceros bicornis. Next base: position 385,419 of record NC_080763.1, on the reverse strand, counting down.
ACATAATTCCTAACAAAGTTTTGACACAGATTCCCAATTCGGGCATTCAGAACATATAGCACGTTGCTGTAAGCAAGCACATTCTCATTCAAAGTTGCAAGTTACTATGTAGGAACAAGTTTGTATAGGTATTTCAAAGATGCCCAGAACTGAGCTAAACTTGGTATGTGTCCAACTCCTAGAAATAACTTCATGCCCCATCTCCCTTACTTCAAGCTAGTAAGGATCACATAATTCCTAACAAAGTTTTGACACAGATTGCCAATTCGGGTATTCAGAACATATAGCACGTTGCTGTAAGCAAGCACATTCTCATTCAAAGATGCAAGTTACTATGTAGGAACAAGTTTGTATAGGTATTTCAAAGATGCCCAGAACTGAGCTAAACTTGGTATGTGTCCAACTCCTAGAAATAACTTCATGCCCCATCTCACTTACTTCCAGCTAGTAAGGATCACATAATTCCTAACAAAGTTTTGACACAGATTCCCAATTCGGGCATTCAGAACATATAGCACGTTGCTGTAAGCAAGCAGATTCTCATTCAAAGTTGCAAGTTACTATGTAGGAACAAGTTTGTATAGGTATTTCAAAGATGCCCAGAACTGAGCTAAACTTGGTATGTGTCCAACTCCTAGAAATAACTTCATGCCCCATCTCCCTTACTTCCAGCTAGTAAGGATCACATAATTCCTAACAAAGTTTTGACACAGATTCCCAATTCGGGCATTCAGAACATATAGCACGTTGCTGTAAGCAAGCAGATTCTCATTCAAAGTTGCAAGTTACTATGTAGGAACAAGTTTGTATAAGTATTTCAAAGATGCCCAGAACTGAGCTAAACTTGGTATGTGTCCAACTCCTAGAAATAACTTCATGCCCCATCTCCCTTACTTCCAGCTAGTAAGGATCACATAATTCCTAACAAAGTTTTGACACAGATTCCCAATTCGGGCATTCAGAACATATAGCACGTTGCTGTAAGCAAGCACATTCTCATTCAAAGTTGCAAGTTACTATGTAGGAACAAGTTTGTATAGGTATTTCAAAGATGCCCAGAACTGAGCTAAACTTGGTATGTGTCCAACTCCTAGAAATAACTTCATGCCCCATCTCCGTTACTTCCAGCTAGTAAGGATCACATAATTCCTAACAAAGTTTTGACACAGATTCCCAATTCGGGCATTCAGAACATATAGCACGTTGCTGTAAGCAAGCACATTTTCATTCAAAGTTGCAAGTTACTATGTAGGAACAAGTTTGTATAGGTATTTCAAAGATGCCCAGAACTGAGCTAAACTTGGTATGTGTCCAACTCCTAGAAATAACTTCATGCCCCATCTCCCTTACTTCCAGCTAGTAAGGATCACATAATTCCTAACAGTTTTGACACAGATTCCCAATTCGGGCATTCAGAACATATAGCACGTTGCTGTAAGCAAGCACATTCTCATTCAAAGATGCAAGTTACTATGTAGGAACAAGTTTGTATAGGTATTTCAAAGATGCCCAGAACTGAGCTAAACTTGGTATGTGTCCAACTCCTAGAAATAACTTCATGCCCCATCTCCCTTACTTCCAGCTAGTAAGGATCACATAATTCCTAACAAAGTTTTGACACAGATTGCCAATTCGGGCATTCAGAACATATAGCACGTTGCTGTAAGCAAGCACATTCTCATTCAAAGATGCAAGTTACTATGTAGGAACAAGTTTGTATAGGTATTTCAAAGATGCCCAGAACTGAGCTAAACTTGGTATGTGTCCAACTCCTAGAAATAACTTCATGCCCCATCTCCCTTACTTCCAGCTAGTAAGGATCACATAATTCCTAACAAAGTTTTGACACAGATTCCCAATTCGGGCTTTCAGAACATATAGCACGTTGCTGTAAGCAAGCACATTCTCATTCAAAGTTGCAAGTTACTAGGTAGGAACAAGTTTGTATAGGTATTTCAAAGATGCCCAGAACTGAGCTAAACTTGGTATGTGTCCAACTCCTAGAAATAACTTCATGCACCATCTCCCTTACTTCCAGCTAGTAAGGATCACATAATTCCTAACAAAGTTTTGACACAGATTCCCTATTCGGGCATTCAGAACGTATAGCACGTTGCTGCAAGCAAGCACATTCTCATTCAAAGTTGCAAGTTACTAGGTAGGAACAAGTTTGTATAGGTATTTCAAAGATGCCCAGAACTGAGCTAAACTTGCTATGTGTCCAACTCCTAGAAATAACTTCATGCTCCATCTCCCTTACTTCCAGCTAGTAAGGATCACATAATTCCTAACAAAGTTTTGACACAGATTCCCAATTCGGGCATTCAGAACATATAGCACGTTGCTGTAAGCAAGCACATTCTCATTCAAAGTTGCAAGTTACTATGTAGGAACAAGTTTGTATAGGTATTTCAAAGATGCCCAGAACTGAGCTAAACTTGGTATGTGTCCAACTCCTAGAAATAACTTCATGCCCCATCTCTCTTACTTCCAGCTAGTAAGGATCACATAATTCCTAACAAAGTTTTGACACAGATTGCCAATTCGGGCATTCAGAACATATAGCACGTTGCTGTAAGCAAGCAGATTCTCATTCAAAGTTGCAAGTTACTATGTAGGAACAAGTTTGTATAGGTATTTCAAAGATGCCCAGAACTGAGCTAAACTTGGTATGTGTCCAACTCCTAGAAATAACTTCATGCCCCATCTCCCTTACTTCCAGCTAGTTAGGATCACATAATTCCTAACAAAGTTTTGACACAGATTCCCAATTCGGGCATTCAGAACATATAGCACGTTGCTGTAAGCAATCACATTTTCATTCAAAGTTGCAAGTTACTATGTAGGAACAAGTTTGTATAGGTATTTCAAAGATGCACAGAACTGAGCTAAACTTGGTATGTGTCCAACTCCTAGAAATAACATCATGCCCCATCTCCCTTACATCCAGCTAGTAAGGATCACATAATTCCTAACAGTTTTGACACAGATTCCCAATTCGGGCATTCAGAACATATAGCACGTTGCTGTAAGCAAGCACATTCTCATTCAAAGATGCAAGTTACTAGGTAGGAACAAGTTTGTATAGGTATTTCAAAGATGCCCAGAACTGAGCTAAACTTGGTATGTGTCCAACTACTAGAAATAACTTCATGCCCCATCTCCCTTACTTCCAGCTAGTAAGGATCACATAATTCCTAACAAAGTTTTGACACAGATTGCCAATTCGGGCATTCAGAACATATAGCACGTTGCTGTAAGCAAGCACATTCTCATTCAAAGATGCAAGTTACTATGTAGGAACAAGTTTGTATAGGTATTTCAAAGATGCCCAGAACTGAGCTAAACTTGGTATGTGTCCAACTCCTAGAAATAACTTCATGCCCCATCTCACTTACTTCCAGCTAGTAAGGATCACATAATTCCTAACAAAGTTTTGGCACAGATTCCCAATTCGGGCATTCAGAACATATAGCACGTTGCTGTAAGCAAGCAGATTCTCATTCAAAGTTGCAAGTTACTGTGTAGGAACAAGTTTGTATAGGTATTTCAAAGATGCCCAGAACTGAGCTAAACTTGGTATGTGTCCAACTCCTAGAAATAACTTCATGCCCCATCTCCCTTACTTCCAGCTAGTAAGGATCACATAATTCCTAACAAAGTTTTGACACAGATTCCCAATTCGGGCATTCAGAACATATAGCACGTTGCTGTAAGCAAGCACATTTTCATTCAAAGTTGCAAGTTACTATGTAGGAACAAGTTTGTATAGGTATTTCAAAGATGCCCAGAACTGAGCTAAACTTGGTATGTGTCCAACTCCTAGAAATAACTTCATGCCCCATCTCCCTTACTTCTAGCTAGTTAGGATCACATAATTCCTAACAAAGTTTTGACACAGATTCCCAATTCGGGCATTCAGAACATATAGCACGTTGCTGTAAGCAAGCAGATTCTCATTCAAAGATGCAAGTTACTATGTAGGAACAAGTTTGTATAGGTATTTCAAAGATGCCCAGAACTGAGCTAAACTTGGTATGTGTCCAACTCCTAGAAATAACTTCATGCCCCATCTCCCTTACTTCCAGCTAGTAAGGATCACATAATTCCTAACAAAGTTTTGACACAGATTCCCAATTCGGGCATTCAGAACATATAGCACGTTGCTGTAAGCAATCACATTTTCATTCAAAGTTGCAAGTTACTATGTAGGAACAAGTTTGTATAGGTATTTCAAAGATGCCCAGAACTGAGCTAAACTTGGTATGTGTCCAACTCCTAGAAATAACATCATGCCCCATCTCCCTTACTTCCAGCTAGTAAGGATCACATAATTCCTAACAGTTTTGACACAGATTCCCAATTCGGGCATTCAGAACATATAGCACGTTGCTGTAAGCAAGCACATTCTCATTCAAAGATGCAAGTTACTAGGTAGGAACAAGTTTGTATAGGTATTTCAAAGATGCCCAGAACTGAGCTAAACTTGGTATGTGTCCAACTCCTAGAAATAACTTCATGCCCCATCTCCCTTACTTCCAGCTAGTAAGGATCACATAATTCCTAACAAAGTTTTGACACAGATTGCCAATTCGGGCATTCAGAACATATAGCACGTTGCTGTAAGCAAGCACATTCTCATTCAAAGATGCAAGTTACTATGTAGGAACAAGTTTGTATAGGTATTTCAAAGATGCCCAGAACTGAGCTAAACTTGGTATGTGTCCAACTCCTAGAAATAACTTCATGCCCCATCTCCCTTACTTCCAGCTAGTAAGGATCACATAATTCCTAACAAAGTTTTGACACAGATTCCCAATTCGGGCATTCAGAACATATAGCACGTTGCTGTAAGCAAGCACATTCTCATTCAAAGTTTCAAGTTACTATGTAGGAACAAGTTTGTATAGGTATTTCAAAGATGCCCAGAACTGAGCTAAACTTGGTATGTGTCCAACTCCTAGAAATAACTTCATGCCCCATCTCCCTTACTTCCAGCTAGTAAGGATCACATAATTCCTAACAAAGTTTTGACACACATTCCCAATTCGGGCATTCAGAACATATAGCACGTTGCTGTAAGCAAGCAGATTCTCATTCAAAGATGCAAGTTACTATGTAGGAACAAGTTTGTATAGGTATTTCAAAGATGCCCAGAATTGAGCTAAATTTGGTATGTGTCCAACTCCTAGAAATAACTTCATGCCCCATCTCCCTTACTTCCAGCTAGTAAGGATCACATAATTCCTAACAGTTTTGACACAGATTCCCAATTCGGGCATTCAGAACATATAGCACGTTGCTGTAAGCAAGCACATTCTCATTCAAAGATGCAAGTTACTATGTAGGAACAAGTTTGTATAGGTATTTCAAAGATGCCCAGAACTGAGCTAAACTTGGTATGTGTCCAACTCCTAGAAATAACTTCATGCCCCATCTCCCTTACTTCCAGCTAGTAAGGATCACATAATTCCTAACAAAGTTTTGACACAGATTGCCAATTCGGGCATTCAGAACATATAGCACGTTGCTGTAAGCAAGCACATTCTCGTTCAAAGATGCAAGTTACTATGTAGGAACAAGTTTGTATAGGTATTTCAAAGATGCCCAGAACTGAGCTAAACTTGGTATGTGTCCAACTCCTAGAAATAACTTCATGCCCCATCTCCCTTACTTCCAGCTAGTAAGGATCACATAATTCCTAACAAAGTTTTGACACAGATTGCCAATTCGGGCATTCAGAACATATAGCACGTTGCTGTAAGCAAGCACATTCTCATTCAAAGATGCAAGTTACTATGTAGGAACAAGTTTGTATAGGTATTTCAAAGATGCCCAGAACTGAGCTAAACTTGGTATGTGTCCAACTCCTAGAAATAACTTCATGCCCCATCTCCCTTACTTCCAGCTAGTAAGGATCACATAATTCCTAACAAAGTTTTGACACAGATTCCCAATTCGGGCTTTCAGAACATATAGCACGTTGCTGTAAGCAAGCACATTCTCATTCAAAGTTGCAAGTTACTAGGTAGGAACAAGTTTGTATAGGTATTTCAAAGATGCCCAGAACTGAGCTAAACTTGGTATGTGTCCAACTCCTAGAAATAACTTCATGCACCATCTCCCTTACTTCCAGCTAGTAAGGATCACATAATTCCTAACAAAGTTTTGACACAGATTCCCTATTCGGGCATTCAGAACGTATAGCACGTTGCTGCAAGCAAGCACATTCTCATTCAAAGTTGCAAGTTACTAGGTAGGAACAAGTTTGTATAGGTATTTCAAAGATGCCCAGAACTGAGCTAAACTTGCTATGTGTCCAACTCCTAGAAATAACTTCATGCTCCATCTCCCTTACTTCCAGCTAGTAAGGATCACATAATTCCTAACAAAGTTTTGACACAGATTCCCAATTCGGGCATTCAGAACATATAGCACGTTGCTGTAAGCAAGCACATTCTCATTCAAAGTTGCAAGTTACTATGTAGGAACAAGTTTGTATAGGTATTTCAAAGATGCCCAGAACTGAGCTAAACTTGGTATGTGTCCAACTCCTAGAAATAACTTCATGCCCCATCTCCCTTACTTCCAGCTAGTAAGGATCACATAATTCCTAACAAAGTTTTGACACAGATTCCCAATTCGGGCATTCAGAACATATAGCACGTTGCTGTAAGCAAGCACATTCTCATTCAAAGATGCAAGTTACTATGTAGGAACAAGTTTGTATAGGTATTTCAAAGATGCCCAGAACTGAGCTAAACTTGGTATGTGTCCAACTCCTAGAAATAACTTCATGCCCCATCTCTCTTACTTCCAGCTAGTAAGGATCACATAATTCCTAACAAAGTTTTGACACAGATTGCCAATTCGGGCATTCAGAACATATAGCACGTTGCTGTAAGCAAGCAGATTCTCATTCAAAGTTGCAAGTTACTATGTAGGAACAAGTTTGTATAGGTATTTCAAAGATGCCCAGAACTGAGCTAAACTTGGTATGTGTCCAACTCCTAGAAATAACTTCATGCCCCATCTCCCTTACTTCCAGCTAGTTAGGATCACATAATTCCTAACAAAGTTTTGACACAGATTCCCAATTCGGGCATTCAGAACATATAGCACGTTGCTGTAAGCAATCACATTTTCATTCAAAGTTGCAAGTTACTATGTAGGAACAAGTTTGTATAGGTATTTCAAAGATGCACAGAACTGAGCTAAACTTGGTATGTGTCCAACTCCTAGAAATAACATCATGCCCCATCTCCCTTACATCCAGCTAGTAAGGATCACATAATTCCTAACAGTTTTGACACAGATTCCCAATTCGGGCATTCAGAACATATAGCACGTTGCTGTAAGCAAGCACATTCTCATTCAAAGATGCAAGTTACTAGGTAGGAACAAGTTTGTATAGGTATTTCAAAGATGCCCAGAACTGAGCTAAACTTGGTATGTGTCCAACTACTAGAAATAACTTCATGCCCCATCTCCCTTACTTCCAGCTAGTAAGGATCACATAATTCCTAACAAAGTTTTGACACAGATTGCCAATTCGGGCATTCAGAACATATAGCACGTTGCTGCAAGCAAGCAGATTCTCATTCAAAGATGCAAGTTACTAGGTAGGAACAAGTTTGTATAGGTATTTCAAAGATGCCCAGAACTGAGCACAACTTGGTATGTGTCCAACTCCTAGAAATAACTTCATGCCCCATCTCCCTTACTTCCAGCTAGTAAGGATCACATAATTTCTAAAAAAGTTTTGACACAGCTTCCCTATTCGGGCATTCAGAACATATAGCACGTTGCTGCAAGCAAGCACATTCTCATTCAAAGATGCAAGTTACTATGTAGGAACAAGTTTGTATAGGTATTTCAAAGATGCCCAGAACTGAGCTAAACTTGCTATGTGTCCAACTCCTAGAAATAACTTCATGCCCCATCTCCCTTACTTCCAGCTAGTAAGTATCACATAATTCCTAACAAATTTTTGACACAGATTCCCAATTCGGGCATTCAGAACATATAGCACGTTGCTGTAAGCAAGCACATTCTCATTCAAAGATGCAAGTTACTATGTAGGAACAAGTTTGTATAGGTATTTCAAAGATGCCCAGAACTGAGCTAAACTTGCTATGTGTCCAACTCCTAGAAATAACTTCATGCCCCATCTCCCTTACTTCCAGCTAGTAAGGATCACATAATTCCTAACAAAGTTTTGACACAGATTCCCAAATCGGGCATTCAGAACATATAGCACGTTGCTGTAAGCAAGCACATTCTCATTCAAAGTTGCAAGTTACTATGTAGGAACAAGTTTGTATAGGTATTTCAAAGATGCCCAGAACTGAGCTAAACTTGGTATGTGTCCAACTCCTAGAAATAACTTCATGCCCCATCTCCCTTACTTCCAGCTAGTAAGGATCACATAATTCCTAACAAAGTTTTGACACAGATTCCCTATTCGGGCATTCAGAACATATAGCACGTTGCTGTAAGCAAGCAGATTCTCATTCAAAGATGCAAGTTACTATGTAGGAACAATTTTGTATAGGTATTTCAAAGATGCCCAGAACTGAGCTAAACTTGGTATGTGTCCAACTCCTAGAAATAACTTCATGCCCCATCTCCCTTACTTCCAGCTAGTAAGGATCACATAATTCCTAACAAAGTTTTGACACAGATTCCCAATTCGGGCATTCAGAACATATAGCACGTTGCTGTAAGCAAGCACATTTTCATTCAAAGTTGCAAGTTACTATGTAGGAACAAGTTTGTATAGGTATTTCAAAGATGCCCAGAACTGAGCTAAACTTGGTATGTGTCCAACTCCTAGAAATAACTTCATGCCCCATCTCCCTTACTTCCAGCTAGTAAGGATCACATAATTCCTAACAAAGTTTTGACACAGATTGCCAATTCGGGCATTCAGAACATATAGCACGTTGCTGTAAGCAAGCAGATTCTCATTCAAAGATGCAAGTTACTATGTAGGAACAAGTTTGTATAGGTATTTCAAAGATGCCCAGAACTGAGCTAAACTTGGTATGTGTCCAACTCCTAGAAATAACCTCATGCCCCATCTCCCTTACTTCCAGCTAGTAAGGATCACATAATTCCTAACAAAGTTTTGACACAGATTCCCAATTCGGGCATTCAGAACATATAGCACGTTGCTGTAAGCAAGCACATTCTCATTCAAAGATGCAAGTTACTATGTAGGAACAAGTTTGTATAGGTATTTCAAAGATGCCCAGAACTGAGCTAAACTTGGTATGTGTCCAACTCCTAGAAATAACATCATGCCCCATCTCCCTTACTTCCAGCTAGTAAGGATCACATAATTCCTAACAGTTTTGACACAGATTCCCAATTCGGGCATTCAGAACATATAGCACGTTGCTGTAAGCAAGCACATTCTCATTCAAAGATGCAAGTTACTAGGTAGGAACAAGTTTGTATAGGTATTTCAAAGATGCCCAGAACTGAGCTAAACTTGGTATGTGTCCAACTCCTAGAAATAACTTCATGCCCCATCTCCCTTACTTCCAGCTAGTAAGGATCACATAATTCCTAACAAAGTTTTGACACAGATTGCCAATTCGGGCATTCAGAACATATAGCACGTTGCTGTAAGCAAGCACATTCTCATTCAAAGATGCAAGTTACTATGTAGGAACAAGTTTGTATAGGTATTTCAAAGATGCCCAGAACTGAGGTAAACTTGCTTTGTGTCCAACTCCTAGAAATAACTTCATGCCCCATCTCCCTTACTTCCAGCTAGTAAGGATCACATAATTCCTAACAAAGTTTTGACACAGATTCCCAATTCGGGCATTCAGAACATATAGCACGTTGCTGTAAGCAAGCACATTTTCATTCAAAGTTGCAAGTTACTATGTAGGAACAAGTTTGTATAGGTATTTACAAGGTGCCCAGAACTGAGCTAAACTTGGTATGTGTCCAACTCCTAGAAATAACTTCATGCCCCATCTCCCTTACTTCCAGCTAGTAAGGATCACATAATTCCTAACAGTTTTGACACAGATTGCCAATTCGGGCATTCAGAACATATAGCACGTTGCTGTAAGCAAGCACATTTTCATTCAAAGTTGCAAGTTACTAGGTAGGAACAAGTTTGTATAGGTATTTCAAAGATGCCCAGAACTGAGCTCAACTTGGTATGTGTCCAACTCCTAGAAATAACTTCATGCCCCATCTCCCTTACTTCCAGCTAGTAAGGATCACATAATTCCTAACAAAGTTTTGACACAGATTCCCTAATCGGGCATTCAGAACATATAGCACGTTGCTGCAAGCAAGCACATTCTCATTCAAAGTTGCAAGTTACTATGTAGGAACAAGTTTGTATAGGTATTTCAAAGATGCCCAGAACTGAGCTAAACTTGGTATGTGTCCAACTCCTTGAAATAACTTCATGCCCCATCTCCCTTACTTCCAGCTAGTAAGGATCACATAATTCCTAACAAAGTTTTGACACAGATTCCCTATTCGGGCATTCAGAACATATAGCACGTTGCTGCAAGCAAGCACATTCTCATTCAAAGTTGCAAGTTACTATGTAGGAACAAGTTTGTATAGGTATTTCAAAGATGCCCAGAACTGAGCTAAACTTGGTATGTGTCCAACTCCTAGAAATAACTTCATGCCCCATCTCCCTTACTTCCAGCTAGTAAGGATCACATAATTCCTAACAAAGTTTTGACACAGATTCCCAATTCGGGCATTCAGAACATATAGCACGTTGCTGTAAGCAAGCACATTCTCATTCAAAGATGCAAGTTACTATGTAGGAACAAGTCTGTATAGGTATTTCAAAGATGCCCAGAACTGAGCTAAACTTGGTATGTGTCCAACTCCTAGAAATAACTTCATGCCCCATCTCTCTTACTTCCAGCTAGTAAGGATCACATAATTCCTAACAGTTTTGACACAGATTGCCAATTCGGGCATTCAGAACATATAGCACGTTGCTGTAAGCAAGCACATTCTCATTCAAAGATGCAAGTTACTATGTAGGAACAAGTTTGTATAGGTATTTCAAAGATGCCCAGAACTGAGCTAAACTTGGTATGTGTCCAACTCCTAGAAATAACTTCATGCCCCATCTCCCTTACTTCCAGCTAGTAAGGATCACATAATTCCTAACAAAGTTTTGACACAGATTCCCAATTCGGGCATTCAGAACATATAGCACGTTGCTGTAAGCAAGCACATTCTCATTCAAAGTTGCAAGTTACTAGGTAGGAACAAGTTTGTATAGGTATTTCAAAGATGCCCAGAACTGAGCTAAACTTGGTATGTGTCCAACTCCTAGAAATAACTTCATGCCCCATCTCCCTTACTTCCAGCTAGTAAGGATCACATAATTCCTAACAAAGTTTTGACACAGATTCCCTATTCGGGCATTCAGAATATATAGCACGTTGCTGCAAGCAAGCAGATTCTCATTAAAAGTTGCAAGTTACTAGGTAGGAACAAGTTTGTATAGGTATTTCAAAGATGCCCAGAACTGAGCTCAACTTGGTATGTGTCCAACTCCTAGAAATAACTTCATGCCCCATCTCCCTTACTTCCAGCTAGTAAGGATCACATAATTCCTAACAAAGTTTTGACACAGATTCCCTATTCGGGCATTCAGAACATATAGCACGTTGCTGCAAGCAAGCAGATTCTCATTCAAAGATGCAAGTTACTAGGTAGGAACAAGTTTGTATAGGTATTTCAAAGATGCCCAGAACTGAGCTCAACTTGGTATGTGTCCAACTCCTAGAAATAACTTCATGCCCCATCTCCCTTACTTCCAGCTAGTAAGGATCACATAATTTCTAACAAAGTTTTGACACAGCTTCCCTATTCGGGCATTCAGAACATATAGCACGTTGCTGCAAGCAAGCACATTCTCATTCAAAGATGCAAGTTACTAGGTAGGAACAAGTTTGTATAGGTATTTCAAAGATGCCCAGAACTGAGCTAAACTTGGTATGTGTCCAACTCCTAGAAATAACTTCATGCTCCATCTCCCTTACTTCCAGCTAGTAAGGATCACATAATTCCTAACAAAGTTTTGACACAGATTCCCTATTCGGGCATTCAGAACATATAGCACGTTGCTGTAAGCAAGCACATTCTCATTCAAAGATGCAAGTTACTATGTAGGAACAAGTTTGTATAGGTATTTCAAAGATGCCCAGAACTGAGCTAAACTTGGTATGTGTCCAACTCCAAGAAATAACTTCATGCCCCATCTCCCTTACTTCCAGCTAGTAAGGATCACATAATTCCTAACAAAGTTTTGACACAGATTCCCTATTCGGGCATTCAGAACATATAGCACGTTGCTGTAAGCAAGCACATTCTCATTCAAAGATGCAAGTTACTATGTAGGAACAAGTTTGTATAGGTATTTCAAAGATGCCCAGAACTGAGCTAAACTTGCTATGTGTCCAACTCCTAGAAATAACTTCATGCCCCATCTCCCTTACTTCCAGCTAGTAAGGATCACATAATTCCTAACAAAGTTTTGACACAGATTCCCAATTCGGGCATTCAGAACATATAGCACGTTGCTGTAAGCAAGCACATTCTCATTCAAAGTTGCAAGTTACTAGGTAGGAACAAGTTTGTATAGGTATTTCAAAGATGCCCAGAACTGAGCTAAACTTGGTATGTGTCCAACTCCTAGAAATAACTTCATGCCCCATCTCCCTTACTTCCAGCTAGTAAGGATCACATAATTCCTAACAAAGTTTTGACACAGATTCCCAATTCGGGCATTCAGAACATATAGCACGTTGCTGTAAGCAAGCAGATTCTCATTCAAAGTTGCAAGTTACTATGTAGGAACAAGTTTGTATAGGTATTTCAAAGATGCCCAGAACTGAGCTAAACTTGGTATGTGTCCAACTCCTAGAAATAACTTCATGCCCCATCTCCCTTACTTCCAGCTAGTAAGGATCACATAATTCCTAACGAGGTTTTGACACATGTTGCCAATTCGGGCATTCAGAACATATAGCACGTTGCTATAAGCAAGCAGATTCTCATTCAAAGATGCAAGTTACTATGTAGGAACAAGTTTGTATAGGTATTTCAAAGATGCCCAGAACTGAGCTAAACTTGCTATGTGTCCAACTCCTAGAAATAACTTCATGCCCCATCTCCCTTACTTCCAGCTAGTAAGGATCACATAATTCCTAACAAAGTTTTGACACAGATTCCCAATTCGGGCATTCAGAACATATAGCACGTTGCTGTAAGCAAGCAGATTCTCATTAAAAGATGCAAGTTACTATGTAGGAACAAGTTTGTATAGGTATTTCAAAGATGCCCAGAACTGAGCTAAACTTGGTATGTGTCAAACTCCTAGAAATAACTTCATGCCCCATCTCCCTTACTTCCAGCTAGTAAGGATCACATAATTCCTAACAAAGTTTTGACACAGATTCCCAATTCGGGCATTCAGAACATATAGCACGTTGCTGTAAGCAAGCAGATTCTCATTCAAAGATGCAAGTTACTATGTAGGAACAAGTTTGTATAGGTATTTCAAAGATGCCCAGAACTGAGCTAAACTTGGTATGTGTCCAACTCCTAGAAATAACTTCATGCCCCATCTCCCTTACTTCCAGCTAGTAAGGATCACATAATTCCTAACAAAGTTTTGACACAGATTCCCAATTCGGGCATTAAGAACATATAGCACGTTGCTGTAAGCAAGCAGATTCTCATTCAAAGATGCAAGTTACTATGTAGGAACAAGTTTGTATAGGTATTTCAAAGATGCCCAGAACTGAGCTAAACTTGGTATGTGTCCAACTCCTAGAAATAACTTCATGCCCCATCTCCCTTACTTCCAGCTAGTAAGGATCACATAATTCCTAACAAAGTTTTGACACAGATTGCCAATTCGGGTAATCAGAACATATAGCACGTTGCTGTAAGCAAGCAGATTCTCATTCAAAGATGCAAGTTACTATGTAGGAACAAGTTTGTATAGGTATTTCAAAGATGCCCAGAACTGAGCTAAACTTGGTATGTGTCCAACTCCTAGAAATAACTTCATGCCCCATCTCCCTTACTTCCAGCTAGTAAGGATCACATAATTCCTAACAAAGTTTTGACACAGATTCCCTATTCGGGCATTCAGAACATATAGCACGTTGCTGTAAGCAAGCACATTCTCATTCAAAGATGCAAGTTACTATGTAGGAACAAGTTTGTATAGGTATTTCAAAGATGCCCAGAACTGAGCTAAACTTGGTATGTGTCCAACTCCTAGAAATAACTTCATGCCCCATCTCCCTTACTTCCAGTTAGTAAGGATCACATAATTCCTAACAAAGTTTTGACACAGATTCCCAATTCGGGCATTCAGAACATATAGCACGTTGCTGTAAGCAAGCACATTCTCATTCAAAGATGCAAGTTACTATGTAGGAACAAGTTTGTATAGGTATTTCAAAGATGCCCAGAACTGAGCTAAACTTGGTATGTGTCCAACTCCTAGAAATAACTTCATGCCCCATCTCCCTTACTTCCAGCTAGTAAGGATCACATAATTCCTAACAAAGTTTTGACACAGATTCCCAATTCGGGCATTCAGATCATATAGCACGTTGCTGTAAGCAAGCACATTCTCATTCAAAGTTGCAAGTTACTATGTAGGAACAAGTTTGTATAGGTATTTCAAAGATGCCCAGAACTGAGCTAAACTTGGTATGTGTCCAACTCCTAGAAATAACTTCATGCCCCATCTCCCTTACTTCCAGCTAGTAAGGATCACATAATTCCTAACAAAGTTTTGACACAGATTCCCAATTCGGGCATTCAGAACATATAGCACGTTGCTGTAAGCAAGCTGATTCTCATTCAAAGATGCAAGTTACTATGTAGGAACAAGTTTGTATAGGTATTTCAAAGATGCCCAGAACTGAGCTAAACTTGGTATGTGTCCAACTCCTAGAAATAACTTCATGCCCCATCTCCCTTACTTCCAGCTAGTAAGGATCACATAATTCCTAACAAAGTTTTGACACAGATTCCCAATTCGGGCATTCAGAACATATAGCACGTTGCTGTAAGCAAACACATTCTCATTCAAAGTTGCAAGTTACTATGTAGGAACAAGTTTGTATAGGTATTTCAAAGATGCCCAGAACTGAGCTAAACTTGGTATGTGTCCAACTCCTAGAAATAACTTCATGCCCCATCTCCCTTACTTCCAGCTATTAAGGATCACATAATTCCTAACAAAGTTTTGACACAGATTGCCAATTCGGGCATTCAGAACATATAGCACGTTGCTGTAAGCAAGCAGATTCTCATTAAAGATGCAAGTTACTATGTAGGAACAAGTTTGTATAGGTATTTCAAAGATGCCCAGAACTGAGCTAAACTTGGTATGTGTCCAACTCCTAGAAATAACTTCATGCCCCATCTCCCTTACTTCCAGCTAGTAAGGATCAGATAATTCCTAACAAAGTTTTGACACAGATTGCCAATTCGGGCATTCAGAACATATAGCACGTTGCTGTAAGCAAGCACATTCTCATTCAAAGATGCAAGTTACTATGTAGGAACAAGTTTGTATAGGTATTTCAAAGATGCCCAGAACTGAGCTAAACTTGGTATGTGTCCAACTCCTAGAAATAACTTCATGCCCCATCTCCCTTACTTCCAGCTAGTAAGGATCACATAATTCCTAACAAAGTTTTGACACAGATTGCCAATTCGGGCAATCAGAACATATAGCACGTTGCTGTAAGCAAGCACATTCTCATTCAAAAATGCAAGTTACTATGTAAGAACAAGTTTGTATAGGTATTTCAAAGATGCCCAGAACTGAGCTAAACTTGGTATGTGTCCAACTCCTAGAAATAACTTCATGCCCCATCTCCCTTACTTCCAGCTAGTAAGGATCACATAATTCCTAACAAAGTTTTGACACAGATTGCCAATTCGGGCATTCAGAACATATAGCACGTTGCTGTAAGCAAGCACATTCTCATTCAAAGATGCAAGTTACTATGTAGGAACAAGTTTGTATAGGTATTTCAAAGATGTCCAGAACTGAGCTAAACTTGGTATGTGTCCAACTCCTAGAAATAACTTCATGCCCCATCTCCCTTACTTCCAGCTAGTAAGGATCACATAATTCCTAACAAAGTTTTGACACAGATTGCCAATTCGGGTAATCAGAACATATAGCACGTTGCTGTAAGCAAGCAGATTCTCATTCAAAGATGCAAGTTACTATGTAGGAACAAGTTTGTATAGGTATTTCAAAGATGCCCAGAACTGAGCTAAACTTGGTATGTGTCCAACTCCTAGAAATAACTTCATGCCCCATCTCCCTTACTTCCAGCTAGTAAGGATCACATAATTCCTAACAAAGTTTTGACACAGATTGCCAATTCGGGCATTCAGAACATATAGCACGTTGCTGTAAGCAAGCACATTCTCATTCAAAGATGCAAGTTACTATGTAGGAACAAGTTTGTATAGGTATTTCAAAGATGCCCAGAACTGAGCTAAACTTGGTATGTGTCCAACTCCTAGAAATAACTTCATGCCCCATCTCCCTTACTTCCAGTTAGTAAGGATCACATAATTCCTAACAAAGTTTTGACACAGATTCCCAATTCGGGCATTCAGAACATATAGCACGTTGCTGTAAGCAAGCACATTCTCATTCAAAGATGCAAGTTACTATGTAGGAACAAGTTTGTATAGGTATTTCAAAGATGCCCAGAACTGAGCTAAACTTGGTATGTGTCCAACTCCTAGAAATAACTTCATGCCCCATCTCCCTTACTTCCAGCTAGTAAGGATCACATAATTCCTAACAAAGTTTTGACACAGATTCCCAATTCGGGCATTCAGATCATATAGCACGTTGCTGTAAGCAAGCACATTCTCATTCAAAGTTGCAAGTTACTATGTAGGAACAAGTTTGTATAGGTATTTCAAAGATGCCCAGAACTGAGCTAAACTTGGTATGTGTCCAACTCCTAGAAATAACTTCATGCCCCATCTCCCTTACTTCCAGCTAGTAAGGATCACATAATTCCTAACAAAGTTTTGACACAGATTCCCAATTCGGGCATTCAGAACATATAGCACGTTGCTGTAAGCAAGCTGATTCTCATTCAAAGATGCAAGTTACTATGTAGGAACAAGTTTGTATAGGTATTTCAAAGATGCCCAGAACTGAGCTAAACTTGGTATGTGTCCAACTCCTAGAAATAACTTCATGCCCCATCTCCCTTACTTCCAGCTAGTAAGGATCACATAATTCCTAACAAAGTTTTGACACAGATTCCCAATTCGGGCATTCAGAACATATAGCACGTTGCTGTAAGCAAACACATTCTCATTCAAAGTTGCAAGTTACTATGTAGGAACAAGTTTGTATAGGTATTTCAAAGATGCCCAGAACTGAGCTAAACTTGGTATGTGTCCAACTCCTAGAAATAACTTCATGCCCCATCTCCCTTACTTCCAGCTATTAAGGATCACATAATTCCTAACAAAGTTTTGACACAGATTGCCAATTCGGGCATTCAGAACATATAGCACGTTGCTGTAAGCAAGCAGATTCTCATTAAAGATGCAAGTTACTATGTAGGAACAAGTTTGTATAGGTATTTCAAAGATGCCCAGAACTGAGCTAAACTTGGTATGTGTCCAACTCCTAGAAATAACTTCATGCCCCATCTCCCTTACTTCCAGCTAGTAAGGATCAGATAATTCCTAACAAAGTTTTGACACAGATTGCCAATTCGGGCATTCAGAACATATAGCACGTTGCTGTAAGCAAGCACATTCTCATTCAAAGATGCAAGTTACTATGTAGGAACAAGTTTGTATAGGTATTTCAAAGATGCCCAGAACTGAGCTAAACTTGGTATGTGTCCAACTCCTAGAAATAACTTCATGCCCCATCTCCCTTACTTCCAGCTAGTAAGGATCACATAATTCCTAACAAAGTTTTGACACAGATTGCCAATTCGGGCAATCAGAACATATAGCACGTTGCTGTAAGCAAGCACATTCTCATTCAAAAATGCAAGTTACTATGTAAGAACAAGTTTGTATAGGTATTTCAAAGATGCCCAGAACTGAGCTAAACTTGGTATGTGTCCAACTCCTAGAAATAACTTCATGCCCCATCTCCCTTACTTCCAGCTAGTAAGGATCACATAATTCCTAACAAAGTTTTGACACAGATTCCCAATTCGGGCATTCAGAACATATAGCACGTTGCTGTAAGCAAGCACATTCTCATTCAAAGATGCAAGTTACTATGTAGGAACAAGTTTGTATAGGTATTTCAAAGATGTCCAGAACTGAGCTAAACTTGGTATGTGTCCAACTCCTAGAAATAACTTCATGCTCCATCTCCCTTACTTCCAGCTAGTAAGGATCACATAATTCCTAACAAAGTTTTGACACAGATTCCCAATTCGGGCATTCAGAACATATAGCACGTTGCTGTAAGCAAGCACATTCTCATTCAAAGATGCAAGTTACTATGTAGGAACAAGTTTGTATAGGTATTTCAAAGATGCCCAGAACTGAGCTAAACTTGGTATGTGTCCAACTCCTAGAAATAACTTCATGCCACATCTCCCTTACTTCCAGCTAGTAAGGATCACATAATTCCAAACAAAGTTTTGACACAGATTCTCAATTCGGGCATTCAGAACATATAGCACGTTGCTGTAAGCAAGCAGATTCTCATTCAAAGATGCAAGTTACTATGTAGGAACAAGTTTGTATAGGTATTTCAAAGATGCCCAGAACTGAGCTAAACTTGGTATGTGTCCAACTCCTAGAAATAACTTCATGCCCCATCTCCCTTACTTCCAGCTAGTAAGGATCACATAATTCCTAACAAAGTTTTGACACAGATTCCCAATTCGGGCATTCAGAACATATAGCACGTTGCTGTAAGCAAGCAGATTCTCATTCAAAGATGCAAGTTACTATGTAGGAACAAGTTTGTATAGGTATTTCAAAGATGCCCAGAACTGAGCTAAACTTGTTATGTGTCCAACTCCTAGAAATAACTTCATGCCCCATCTCCCTTACTTCCAGCTAGTAAGGATCACATAATTCCTAACAAAGTTTTGACACAGATTGCCAATTCGGGCATTCAGAACATATAGCACGTTGCTGTAAGCAAGCAGATTCTCATTCAAAGATGCAAGTTACTATGTAGGAACAAGTTTGTATAGGTATTTCAAAGATGCCCAGAACTGAGCTAAACTTGGTATGTGTCAAACTCCTAGAAATAACTTCATGCCCCATCTCCCTTACTTCCAGCTAGTAAGGATCACATAATTCCTAACAAAGTTTTGACACAGATTGCCAATTCGGGCATTCAGAACATATAGCACGTTGCTGTAAGCAAGCTGATTCTCATTCAAAGATGCAAGTTACTATGTAGGAACAAGTTTGTATAGGTATTTCAAAGATGCCCAGAACTGAGCTAAACTTGGTATGTGTCCAACTCCTAGAAATAACTTCATGCCCCATCTCCCTTACTTCCAGCTAGTAAGGATCACATAATTCCTAACAAAGTTTTGACACAGATTGCCAATTCGGGCATTAAGAACATATAGCACGTTGCTGTAAGCAAGCAGATTCTCATTCAAAGATGCAAGTTACTATGTAGGAACAAGTTTGTATAGGTATTTCAAAGATGCCCAGAACTGAGCTAAACTTGGTATGTGTCCAACTCCTAGAAATAACTTCATGCCCCATCTCCCTTACTTCCAGCTAGTAAGGATCACATAATTCCTAACAAAGTTTTGACACAGATTGCCAATTCGGGCATTCAGAACATATAGCACGTTGCTGTAAGCAAGCACATTCTCATTCAAAGATGCAAGTTACTATGTAGGAACAAGTTTGTATAGGTATTTCAAAGATGCCCAGAACTGAGCTAAACTTGGTATGTGTCCAACTCCTAGAAATAACTTCATGCCCCATCTCCCTTACTTCCAGCTAGTAAGGATCACATAATTCCTAACAAAGTTTTGACACAGATTCCCAATTCGGGCATTCAGAACATATAGCACGTTGCTGTAAGCAAGCACATTCTCATTCAAAGATGCAAGTTACTATGTAGGAACAAGTTTGTATAGGTATTTCAAAGATGCCCAGAACTGAGCTAAACTTGGTATGTGTCCAACTCCTAGAAATAACTTCATGCCCCATCTCCCTTACTTCCAGCTAGTAAGGATCACATAATTCCTAACAAAGTTTTGACACAGATTCCCAATTCGGGCATTCAGATCATATAGCACGTTGCTGTAAGCAAGCACATTCTCATTCAAAGATGCAAGTTACTATGTAGGAACAAGTTTGTATAGGTATTTCAAAGATGCCCAGAACTGAGCTAAACTTGGTATGTGTCCAACTCCTAGAAATAACTTCATGCCCCATCTCCCTTACTTCCAGCTAGTAAGGATCACATAATTCCTAACAAAGTTTTGACACAGATTCCCAATTCGGGCATTCAGATCATATAGCACGTTGCTGTAAGCAAGCACATTCTCATTCAAAGATGCAAGTTACTATGTAGGAACAAGTTTGTATAGGTATTTCAAAGATGCCCAGAACTGAGCTAAACTTGGTATGTGTCCAACTCCTAGAAATAACTTCATGCCCCATCTCCCTTACTTCCAGCTAATAAGGATCACATAATTCCTAACAAAGTTTTGACACAGATTCCCAATTCGGGCATTCAGAACATATAGCACGTTGCTGTAAGCAATCACATTTTCATTCAAAGTTGCAAGTTACTAGGTAGGAACAAGTTTGTATAGGTATTTCAAAGATGCCCAGAACTGAGCTAAACTTGGTATGTGTCCAACTCCTAGAAATAACTTCATGCCCCATCTCCCTTACTTCCAGCTAGTAAGGATCACATAATTCCTAACAAAGTTTTGACACAGATTCCCAATTCGGGCATTCAGAACATATAGCACGTTGCTGTAAGCAAGCAGATTCTCATTCAAAGATGCAAGTTACTATGTAGGAACAAGTTTGTATAGGTATTTCAAAGATGCCCAGAACTGAGCTAAACTTGGTATGTGTCCAACTCCTAGAAATAACTTCATGCCCCATCTCCCTTAATTCCAGCTAGTAAGGATCACATAATTCCTAACAAAGTTTTGACACAGATTGCCAATTCGGGCATTCAGAACATATAGCACGTTGCTGTAAGCAAGCACATTCTCTTTCAAAGATGCAAGTTACTATGTAGGAACAAGTTTGTATAGGTATTTCAAAGATGCCCAGAACTGAGCTAAACTTGGTATGTGTCCAACTCCTAGAAATAACTTCATGCCCCATCTCCCTTACTTCCAGCTAGTAAGGATCACATAATTCCTAACAAAGTTTTGACACAGATTCCCAATTCGGGCATTCAGAACATATAGCACGTTGCTGTAAGCAAGCACATTCTCATTCAAAGATGCAAGTTACTATGTAGGAACAAGTTTGTATAGGTATTTCAAAGATGCCCAGAACTGAGCTAAACTTGGTATGTGTCCAACTCCTAGAAATAACTTCATGCCCCATCTCCCTTACTTCCAGCTAGTAAGGATCACATAATTCCTAACAAAGTTTTGACACAGATTCCCAATTCGGGCATTCAGATCATATAGCACGTTGCTGTAAGCAAGCACATTCTCATTCAAAGATGCAAGTTACTATGTAGGAACAAGTTTGTATAGGTATTTCAAAGATGCCCAGAACTGAGCTAAACTTGGTATGTGTCCAACTCCTAGAAATAACTTCATGCCCCATCTCCCTTACTTCCAGCTAGTAAGGATCACATAATTCCTAACAAAGTTTTGACACAGATTCCCAATTCGGGCATTCAGAACATATAGCACGTTGCTGTAAGCAATCACATTTTCATTCAAAGTTGCAAGTTACTAGGTAGGAACAAGTTTGTATAGGTATTTCAAAGATGCCCAGAACTGAGCTAAACTTGGTATGTGTCCAACTCCTAGAAATAACTTCATGCCCCATCTCCCTTACTTCCAGCTAGTAAGGATCACATAATTCCTAACAAAGTTTTGACACAGATTCCCAATTCGGGCATTCAGAACATATAGCACGTTGCTGTAAGCAAGCAGATTCTCATTCAAAGATGCAAGTTACTATGTAGGAACAAGTTTGTATAGGTATTTCAAAGATGCCCAGAACTGAGCTAAACTTGGTATGTGTCCAACTCCTAGAAATAACTTCATGCCCCATCTCCCTTACTTCCAGCTAGTAAGGATCACATAATTCCTAACAAAGTTTTGACACAGATTGCCAATTCGGGCATTCAGAACATATAGCACGTTGCTGTAAGCAAGCACATTCTCTTTCAAAGATGCAAGTTACTATGTAGGAACAAGTTTGTATAGGTATTTCAAAGATGCCCAGAACTGAGCTAAACTTGGTATGTGTCCAACTCCTAGAAATAACTTCATGCCCCATCTCCCTTACTTCCAGCTAGTAAGGATCACATAATTCCTAACAAAGTTTTGACACAGATTCCCAATTCGGGCATTCAGAACATATAGCACGTTGCTGTAAGCAAGCACATTCTCATTCAAAGATGCAAGTTACTATGTAGGAACAAGTTTGTATAGGTATTTCAAAGATGCCCAGAACTGAGCTAAACTTGGTATGTGTCCAACTCCTAGAAATAACTTCATGCCCCATCTCCCTTACTTCCAGCTAGTAAGGATCACATAATTCCTAACAAAGTTTTGACACAGATTCCCAATTCGGGCATTCAGATCATATAGCACGTTGCTGTAAGCAAGCACATTCTCATTCAAAGTTGCAAGTTACTATGTAGGAACAAGTTTGTATAGGTATTTCAAAGATGCCCAGAACTGAGCTAAACTTGGTATGTGTCCAACTCCTAGAAATAACTTCATGCCCCATCTCCCTTACTTCCAGCTAGTAAGGATCACATAATTCCTAACAAAGATTTGACACAGATTGCCAATTCGGGCATTCAGAACATATAGCACGTTGCTGTAAGCAAGCACATTCTCTTTCAAAGATGCAAGTTACTATGTAGGAACAAGTTTGTATAGGTATTTCAAAGATGCCCAGAACTGAGCTAAACTTGGTATGTGTCCAACTCCTAGAAATAACTTCATGCCCCATCTCCCTTACTTCCAGCTAGTAAGGATCACATAATTCCTAACAAAGTTTTGACACAGATTCCCAATTCGGGCATTCAGAACATATAGCACGTTGCTGTAAGCAAGCAGATTCTCATTAAAGATGCAAGTTACTATGTAGGAACAAGTTTGTATAGGTATTTCAAAGATGCCCAGAACTGAGCTAAACTTGGTATGTGTCCAACTCCTAGAAATAACTTCATGCCCCATCTCCCTTACTTCCAGCTAGTAAGGATCAGATAATTCCTAACAAAGTTTTGACACAGATTGCCAATTCGGGCATTCAGAACATATAGCACGTTGCTGTAAGCAAGCACATTCTCATTCAAAGATGCAAGTTACTATGTAGGAACAAGTTTGTATAGGTATTTCAAAGATGCCCAGAACTGAGCTAAACTTGGTATGTGTCCAACTCCTAGAAATAACTTCATGCCCCATCTCCCTTACTTCCAGCTAGTAAGGATCACATAATTCCTAACAAAGTTTTGACACAGATTGCCAATTCGGGCAATCAGAACATATAGCACGTTGCTGTAAGCAAGCACATTCTCATTCAAAAATGCAAGTTACTATGTAAGAACAAGTTTCTATAGGTATTTCAAAGATGCCCAGAACTGAGCTAAACTTGGTATGTGTCCAACTCCTAGAAATAACTTCATGCCCCATCTCCCTTACTTCCAGCTAGTAAGGATCACATAATTCCTAACAAAGTTTTGACACAGATTCCCAATTCGGGCATTCAGAACATATAGCACGTTGCTGTAAGCAAGCACATTCTCATTCAAAGATGCAAGTTACTATGTAGGAACAAGTTTGTATAGGTATTTCAAAGATGTCCAGAACTGAGCTAAACTTGGTATGTGTCCAACTCCTAGAAATAACTTCATGCTCCATCTCCCTTACTTCCAGCTAGTAAGGATCACATAATTCCTAACAAAGTTTTGACACAGATTCCCAATTCGGGCATTCAGAACATATAGCACGTTGCTGTAAGCAAGCACATTCTCATTCAAAGATGCAAGTTACTATGTAGGAACAAGTTTGTATAGGTATTTCAAAGATGCCCAGAACTGAGCTAAACTTGGTATGTGTCCAACTCCTAGAAATAACTTCATGCCACATCTCCCTTACTTCCAGCTAGTAAGGATCACATAATTCCAAACAAAGTTTTGACACAGATTCTCAATTCGGGCATTCAGAACATATAGCACGTTGCTGTAAGCAAGCAGATTCTCATTCAAAGATGCAAGTTACTATGTAGGAACAAGTTTGTATAGGTATTTCAAAGATGCCCAGAACTGAGCTAAACTTGGTATGTGTCCAACTCCTAGAAATAACTTCATGCCCCATCTCCCTTACTTCCAGCTAGTAAGGATCACATAATTCCTAACAAAGTTTTGACACAGATTCCCAATTCGGGCATTCAGAACATATAGCACGTTGCTGTAAGCAAGCACATTCTCATTCAAAGTTGCAAGTTACTATGTAGGAACAAGTTTGTATAGGTATTTCAAAGATGCCCAGAACTGAGCTAAACTTGGTATGTGTCCAACTCCTAGAAATAACTTCATGCCCCATCTCCCTTACTTCCAGCTAGTAAGGATGACATAATTCCTAACAAAGTTTTGACACATGTTGCCAATTCGGGCATTCAGAACATATAGCACGTTGCTGTAAGCAAGCAGATTCTCATTCAAAGATGCAAGTTACTATGTAGGAACAAGTTTGTATAGGTATTTCAAAGATGCCCAGAACTGAGCTAAACTTGCTATGTGTCCAACTCCTAGAAATAACTTCATGCCCCATCTCCCTTACTTCCAGCTAGTAAGGATCACATAATTCCTAACAAAGTTTTGACACAGATTCCCAATTCGGGCATTCAGAACATATAGCACGTTGCTGTAAGCAAGCACATTCTCATTCAAAGATGCAAGTTACTATGTAGGAACAAGTTTGTATAGGTATTTCAAAGATGCCCAGAACTGAGCTAAACTTGGTATGTGTCAAACTCCTAGAAATAACTTCATGCCCCATCTCCCTTACTTCCAGCTAGTAAGGATCACATAATTCCTAACAAAGTTTTGACACAGATTGCCAATTCGGGCATTCAGAACATATAGCACGTTGCTGTAAGCAAGCAGATTCTCATTCAAAGATGCAAGTTACTATGTAGGAACAAGTTTGTATAGGTATTTCAAAGATGCCCAGAACTGAGCTAAACTTGGTATGTGTCCAACTCCTAGAAATAACTTCATGCCCCATCTCCCTTACTTCCAGCTAGTAAGGATCACATAATTCCTAACAAAGTTTTGACACAGATTCCCAATTCGGGCATTCAGAACATATAGCACGTTGCTGTAAGCAAGCAGATTCTCATTCAAAGATGCAAGTTACTATGTAGGAACAAGTTTGTATAGGTATTTCAAAGATGCCCAGAACTGAGCTAAACTTGGTATGTGTCCAACTCCTAGAAATAACTTCATGCCCCATCTCCCTTACTTCCAGCTAGTAAGGATCACATAATTCCTAACAAAGTTTTGACACAGATTCCCAATTCGGGCATTCAGAACATATAGCACGTTGCTGTAAGCAAGCTGATTCTCATTCAAAGATGCAAGTTACTATGTAGGAACAAGTTTGTATAGGTATTTCAAAGATGCCCAGAACTGAGCTAAACTTGGTATGTGTCCAACTCCTAGAAATAACTTCATGCCCCATCTCCCTTACTTCCAGCTAGTAAGGATCACATAATTCCTAACAAAGTTTTGACACAGATTGCCAATTCGGGCATTCAGAACATATAGCACGTTGCTGTAAGCAAGCTGATTCTCATTCAAAGATGCAAGTTACTATGTAGGAACAAGTTTGTATAGGTATTTCAAAGATGCCCAGAACTGAGCTAAACTTGGTATGTGTCCAACTCCTAGAAATAACTTCATGCCCCATCTCCCTTACTTCCAGCTAGTAAGGATCACATAATTCCTAACAAAGTTTTGACACAGATTGCCAATTCGGGCATTAAGAACATATAGCACGTTGCTGTAAGCAAGCAGATTCTCATTCAAAGATGCAAGTTACTATGTAGGAACAAGTTTGTATAGGTATTTCAAAGATGCCCAGAACTGAGCTAAACTTGGTATGTGTCCAACTCCTAGAAATAACTTCATGCCCCATCTCCCTTACTTCCAGCTAGTAAGGATCACATAATTCCTAACAAAGTTTTGACACAGATTGCCAATTCGGGCAATCAGAACATATAGCACGTTGCTGTAAGCAAGCAGATTCTCATTCAAAGATGCAAGTTACTATGTAGGAACAAGTTTGTATAGGTATTTCAAAGATGCCCAGAACTGAGCTAAACTTGGTATGTGTCCAACTCCTAGAAATAACTTCATGCCCCATCTCCCTTACTTCCAGCTAGTAAGGATCACATAATTCCTAACAAAGTTTTGACACAGATTGCCAATTCGGGCATTCAGAACATATAGCACGTTGCTGTAAGCAAGCACATTCTCATTCAAAGATGCAAGTTACTATGTAGGAACAAGTTTGTATAGGTATTTCAAAGATGCCCAGAACTGAGCTAAACTTGGTATGTGTCCAACTCCTAGAAATAACTTCATGCCCCATCTCCCTTACTTCCAGCTAGTAAGGATCACATAATTCCTAACAAAGTTTTGACACAGATTCCCAATTCGGGCATTCAGAACATATAGCACGTTGCTGTAAGCAAGCACATTCTCATTCAAAGATGCAAGTTACTATGTAGGAACAAGTTTGTATAGGTATTTCAAAGATGCCCAGAACTGAGCTAAACTTGGTATGTGTCCAACTCCTAGAAATAACTTCATGCCCCATCTCCCTTACTTCCAGCTAGTAAGGATCACATAATTCCTAACAAAGTTTTGACACAGATTCCCAATTCGGGCATTCAGATCATATAGCACGTTGCTGTAAGCAAGCACATTCTCATTCAAAGATGCAAGTTACTATGTAGGAACAAGTTTGTATAGGTATTTCAAAGATGCCCAGAACTGAGCTAAACTTGGTATGTGTCCAACTCCTAGAAATAACTTCATGCCCCATCTCCCTTACTTCCAGCTAGTAAGGATCACATAATTCCTAACAAAGTTTTGACACAGATTCCCAATTCGGGCATTCAGAACATATAGCACGTTGCTGTAAGCAATCACATTTTCATTCAAAGTTGCAAGTTACTAGGTAGGAACAAGTTTGTATAGGTATTTCAAAGATGCCCAGAACTGAGCTAAACTTGGTATGTGTCCAACTCCTAGAAATAACTTCATGCCCCATCTCCCTTACTTCCAGCTAGTAAGGATCACATAATTCCTAACAAAGTTTTGACACAGATTCCCAATTCGGGCATTCAGAACATATAGCACGTTGCTGTAAGCAAGCAGATTCTCATTCAAAGATGCAAGTTACTATGTAGGAACAAGTTTGTATAGGTATTTCAAAGATGCCCAGAACTGAGCTAAACTTGGTATGTGTCCAACTCCTAGAAATAACTTCATGCCCCATCTCCCTTACTTCCAGCTAGTAAGGATCACATAATTCCTAACAAAGTTTTGACACAGATTGCCAATTCGGGCATTCAGAACATATAGCACGTTGCTGTAAGCAAGCACATTCTCTTTCAAAGATGCAAGTTACTATGTAGGAACAAGTTTGTATAGGTATTTCAAAGATGCCCAGAACTGAGCTAAACTTGGTATGTGTCCAACTCCTAGAAATAACTTCATGCCCCATCTCCCTTACTTCCAGCTAGTAAGGATCACATAATTCCTAACAAAGTTTTGACACAGATTCCCAATTCGGGCATTCAGAACATATAGCACGTTGCTGTAAGCAAGCACATTCTCATTCAAAGATGCAAGTTACTAGGTAGGAACAAGTTTGTATAGGTATTTCAAAGATGCCCAGAACTGAGCTAAACTTGGTATGGGTCCAACTCCTAGAAATAACTTCATGCCCCATCTCCCTTACTTCCAGCTAGTAAGGATCACATAATTCCTAACAAAGTTTTGACACAGATTCCCTATTCGGGCATTCAGAACATATAGCACGTTGCTGTAAGCAAGCAGATTCTCATTCAAAGATGCAAGTTACCTGGTAGGAACAAGTTTGTATAGGTATTTCAAAGATGCCCAGAACTGAGCTAAACTTGGTATGTGTCCAACTCCTAGAAATAAATTCATGCCCCATCTCCCTTACTTCCAGCTAGTAAGGATCACATAATTCCTAACAAAGTTTTGACACAGATTCCCAATTCGGGCATTCAGAACATATAGCACGTTGCTGTAAGCAAGCAGATTCTCATTCAAAGATGCAAGTTACTATGTAGGAACAAGTTTGTATAGGTATTTCAAAGATGCCCAGAACTGAGCTAAACTTGGTATGTGTCCAACTCCTAGAAATAACTTCATGCCCCATCTCCCTTACTTCCAGCTAGTAAGGATCACATAATTCCTAACAAAGTTTTGACACAGATTCCCAATTCGGGCATTCAGAACATATAGCACGTTGCTGTAAGCAAGCACATTTTCATTCAAAGTTGCAAGTTACTATGTAGGAACAAGTTTGTATAGGTATTTCAAAGATGCCCAGAACTGAGCTAAACTTGGTATGTGTCCAACTCCTAGAAATAACTTCATGCCCCATCTCCCTTACTTCCAGCTAGTAAGGATCACATAATTCCTAACAAAGATTTGACACAGATTCCCAATTCGGGCATTCAGAACATATAGCACGTTGCTGTAAGCAAGCACATTCTCATTCAAAGATGCAAGTTACTATGTAGGAACAAGTTTGTATAGGTATTTCAAAGATGCCCAGAACTGAGCTAAACTTGGTATGTGTCCAACTCCTAGAAATAACTTCATGCTCCATCTCCCTTACTTCCAGCTAGTAAGGATCACATAATTCCTAACAAAGTTTTGACACAGATTCCCAATTCGGGCATTCAGAACATATAGCACGTTGCTGTAAGCAAGCACATTCTCATTCAAAGATGCAAGTTACTATGTAGGAACAAGTTTGTATAGGTATTTCTAAGATGCCCAGAACTGAGCTAAACTTGGTATGTGTCCAACTCCTAGAAATAACTTCATGCCACATCTCCCTTACTTCCAGCTAGTAAGGATCACATAATTCCAAACAAAGTTTTGACACAGATTCTCAATTCGGGCATTCAGAACATATAGCACGTTGCTGTAAGCAAGCACATTCTCATTCAAAGATGCAAGTTACTATGTAGGAACAAGTTTGTATAGGTATTTCAAAGATGCCCAGAACTGAGCTAAACTTGGTATGTTTCCAACTCCTAGAAATAACTTCATGCCCCATCTCCCTTACTTCCAGCTAGTAAGGATCACATAATTCCTAACAAAGTTTTGACACAGATTCCCAATTCGGGCATTCAGAACATATAGCACGTTGCTGTAAGCAAGCACATTCTCATTCAAAGTTGCAAGTTACTAGGTAGGAACAAGTTTGTATAGGTATTTCAAAGATGCCCAGAACTGAGCTAAACTTGGTATGTGTCCAACTCCTAGAAATAACTTCATGCCCCATCTCCCTTACTTCCAGCTAGTAAGGATCACATAATTCCTAACAAAGTTTTGACACAGATTCCCAATTCGGGCATTCAGAACATATAGCACGTTGCTGTAAGCAAGCACATTCTCATTCAAAGTTGCAAGTTACTAGGTAGGAACAAGTTTGTATAGGTATTTCAAAGATTCCCAGAACTGAGCTCAACTTGGTATGTGTCCAACTCCTAGAAATAACTTCATGCCCCATCTCCCTTACTTCCAGCTAGTAAGGATCACATAATTCCTAACAAAGTTTTGACACAGATTCCCAATTCGGGCATTCAGAACATGTAGCACGTTGCTGTAAGCAAGCACATTATCATTCAAAGATGCAAGTTACTAGGTAGGAACAAGTTTGTATAGGTATTTCAAAGATGCCCAGAACTGAGCTAAACTTGGTATGTGTCCAACTCCTAGAAATAACTTCATGCCCCATCTCCCTTACTTCCAGCTAGTAAGGATCACATAATTCCTAACAAAGTTTTGACACAGATTCCCAATTCGGGCATTCAGAACATATAGCACGTTGCTGTAAGCAAGCACATTCTCATTCAAAGATGCAAGTTACTATGTAGGAACAAGTTTGTATAGGTATTTCAAAGATGCCCAGAACTGAGCTAAACTTGGTATGTGTCCAACTCCTAGAAATAACTTCATGCCCCATCTCCCTTACTTCCAGCTAGTAAGGATCACATAATTCCTAACAAAGTTTTGACACAGATTCCCAATTCGGGCATTCAGAACATATAGCACGTTGCTGTAAGCAAGCACATTCTCATTCAAAGATGCAAGTTACTATGTAGGAACAAGTTTGTATAGGTATTTCAAAGATGCCCAGAACTGAGCTAAACTTGGTATGTGTCCAACTCCTAGAAATAACTTCATGCCCCATCTCCCTTACTTCCAGCTAGTAAGGATCACATAATTCCTAACAAAGTTTTGACACAGATTCCCAATTCGGGCATTCAGAACATATAGCAAGTTGCTGTAAGCAAGCACATTCTCATTCAAAGTTGCAAGTTACTATGTAGGAACAAGTTTGTATAGGTATTTCAAAGATGCCCAGAACTGAGCTAAACTTGGTATGTGTCCAACTCCTAGAAATAACTTCATGCCCCATCTCCCTTACTTCCAGCTAGTAAGGATCACATAATTCCTAACAAAGTTTTGACACAGATTCCCAATTCGGGCATTCAGAACATATAGCACGTTGCTGTAAGCAAGCACATTCTCATTCAAAGATGCAAGTTACTATGTAGGAACAAGTTTGTATAGGTATTTCAAAGATGCCCAGAACTGAGCTAAACTTGGTATGTGTCCAACTCCTAGAAATAACTTCATGCCCCATCTCCCTTACTTCCAGCTAGTAAGGATCACATAATTCCTAACAAAGTTTTGACACAGATTCCCAATTCGGGCATTCAGATCATATAGCACGTTGCTGTAAGCAAGCACATTCTCATTCAAAGATGCAAGTTACTATGTAGGAACAAGTTTGTATAGGTATTTCAAAGATGCCCAGAACTGAGCTAAACTTGGTATGTGTCCAACTCCTAGAAATAACTTCATGCCCCATCTCCCTTACTTCCAGCTAGTAAGGATCACATAATTCCTAACAAAGTTTTGACACAGATTCCCAATTCGGGCATTCAGAACATATAGCACGTTGCTGTAAGCAATCACATTTTCATTCAATGTTGCAAGTTACTAGGTAGGAACAAGTTTGTATAGGTATTTCAAAGATGCCCAGAACTGAGCTAAACTTGGTATGTGTCCAACTCCTAGAAATAACTTCATGCCCCATCTCCCTTACTTCCAGCTAGTAAGGATCACATAATTCCTAACAAAGTTTTGACACAGATTCCCTATTCGGGCATTCAGAACATATAGCACGTTGCTGTAAGCAAGCAGATTCTCATTCAAAGATGCAAGTTACTAGGTAGGAACAAGTTTGTATAGGTATTTCAAAGATGCCCAGAACTGAGCTAAACTTGGTATGTGTCCAACTCCTAGAAATAACTTCATGCCCCATCTCCCTTACTTCCAGCTAGTAAGGATCACATAATTCCTAACAAAGTTTTGACACAGATTCCCAATTCGGGCATTCAGAACATATAGCACGTTGCTGTAAGCAAGCACATTCTCTTTCAAAGATGCAAGTTACTATGTAGGAACAAGTTTGTATAGGTATTTCAAAGATGCCCAGAACTGAGCTAAACTTGGTATGTGTCCAACTCCTAGAAATAACTTCATGCCCCATCTCCCTTACTTCCAGCTAGTAAGGATCACATAATTCCTAACAAAGTTTTGACACAGATTCCCAATTCGGGCATTCAGAACATATAGCACGTTGCTGTAAGCAAGCACATTCTCATTCAAAGATGCAAGTTACTATGTAGGAACAAGTTTGTATAGGTATTTCAAAGATGCCCAGAACTGAGCTAAACTTGGTATGGGTCCAACTACTAGAAATAACTTCATGCCCCATCTCCCTTACTTCCAGCTAGTAAGGATCACATAATTCCTAACAAAGTTTTGACACAGATTCCCTATTCGGGCATTCAGAACATATAGCACGTTGCTGTAAGCAAGCAGATTCTCATTCAAAGATGCAAGTTACTATGTAGGAACAAGTTTGTATAGGTATTTCAAAGATGCCCAGAACTGAGCTAAACTTGGTATGTGTCCAACTCCTAGAAATAACTTCATGCCCCATCTCCCTTACTTCCAGCTAGTAAGGATCACATAATTCCTAACAAAGTTTTGACACAGATTCCCAATTCGGGCATTCAGAACATGTAGCACGTTGCTGTAAGCAAGCACATTATCATTCAAAGATGCAAGTTACTAGGTAGGAACAAGTTTGTATAGGTATTTCAAAGATTCCCAGAACTGAGCTAAACTTGGTATGTGTCCAACTCCTAGAAATAACTTCATGCCCCATCTCCCTTACTTCCAGCTAGTAAGGATCACATAATTCCTAACAAAGTTTTGACACAGATTCCCAATTCGGGCATTCAGAACATATAGCACGTTGCTGTAAGCAAGCACATTCTCATTCAAAGATGCAAGTTACTATGTAGGAACAAGTTTGTATAGGTATTTCAAAGATGCCCAGAACTGAGCTAAACTTGGTATGTGTCCAACTCCTAGAAATAACTTCATGCCCCATCTCCCTTACTTCCAGCTAGTAAGGATCACATAATTCCTAACAAAGTTTTGACACAGATTCCCAATTCGGGCATTCAGAACATATAGCACGTTGCTGTAAGCAAGCACATTCTCATTCAAAGATGCAAGTTACTATGTAGGAACAAGTTTGTATAGGTATTTCAAAGATGCCCAGAACTGAGCTAAACTTGGTATGTGTCCAACTCCTAGAAATAACTTCATGCCCCATCTCCCTTACTTCCAGCTAGTAAGGATCACATAATTCCTAACAAAGTTTTGACACAGATTCCCAATTCGGGCATTCAGAACATATAGCAAGTTGCTGTAAGCAAGCACATTCTCATTGAAAG
The DNA here is from genome assembly GCF_020826845.1 of Diceros bicornis minor. NCBI lineage: Eukaryota > Metazoa > Chordata > Mammalia > Perissodactyla > Rhinocerotidae > Diceros > Diceros bicornis. Next base: position 352,056 of record NC_080763.1, on the reverse strand, counting down.
TTGCAAGTTACTATGTAGGAACAAGTTTGTATAGGTATTTCAAAGATGCCCAGAACTGAGCTAAACTTGGTATGTGTCCAACTCCTAGAAATAACTTCATGCCCCATCTCCCTTACTTCCAGCTAGTAAGGATCACATAATTCCTAACAAAGTTTTGACACAGATTCCCAATTCGGGCATTCAGAACATATAGCACGTTGCTGTAAGCAAGCACATTCTCATTCAAAGATGCAAGTTACTATGTAGGAACAAGTTTGTATAGGTATTTCAAAGATGCCCAGAACTGAGCTAAACTTGGTATGTGTCCAACTCCTAGAAATAACTTCATGCCCCATCTCCCTTACTTCCAGCCAGTAAGGATCACATAATTCCTAACAAAGTTTTGACACAGATTCCCAATTCGGGCATTCAGATCATATAGCACGTTGCTGTAAGCAAGCACATTCTCATTCAAAGATGCAAGTTACTATGTAGGAACAAGTTTGTATAGGTATTTCAAAGATGCCCAGAACTGAGCTAAACTTGGTATGTGTCCAACTCCTAGAAATAACTTCATGCCCCATCTCCCTTACTTCCAGCTAGTAAGGATCACATAATTCCTAACAAAGTTTTGACACAGATTCCCAATTCGGGCATTCAGAACATATAGCACGTTGCTGTAAGCAAGCAGATTCTCATTCAAAGATGCAAGTTACTATGTAGGAACAAGTTTGTATAGGTATTTCAAAGATGCCCAGAACTGAGCTAAACTTGGTATGTGTCCAACTCCTAGAAATAACTTCATGCCCCATCTCCCTTACTTCCAGCTAGTAAGGATCACATAATTCCTAACAAAGTTTTGACACAGATTCCCAATTCGGGCATTCAGAACATATAGCACGTTGCTGTAAGCAAGCACATTTTCATTCAAAGTTGCAAGTTACTATGTAGGAACAAGTTTGTATAGGTATTTCAAAGATGCCCAGAACTGAGCTAAACTTGGTATGTGTCCAACTCCTAGAAATAACTTCATGCCCCATCTCCCTTACTTCCAGCTAGTAAGGATCACATAATTCCTAACAAAGATTTGACACAGATTCCCAATTCGGGCATTCAGAACATATAGCACGTTGCTGTAAGCAAGCACATTCTCATTCAAAGATGCAAGTTACTATGTAGGAACAAGTTTGTATAGGTATTTCAAAGATGCCCAGAACTGAGCTAAACTTGGTATGTGTCCAACTCCTAGAAATAACTTCATGCTCCATCTCCCTTACTTCCAGCTAGTAAGGATCACATAATTCCTAACAAAGTTTTGACACAGATTCCCAATTCGGGCATTCAGAACATATAGCACGTTGCTGTAAGCAAGCACATTCTCATTCAAAGATGCAAGTTACTATGTAGGAACAAGTTTGTATAGGTATTTCAAAGATGCCCAGAACTGAGCTAAACTTGGTATGTGTCCAACTCCTAGAAATAACTTCATGCCACATCTCCCTTACTTCCAGCTAGTAAGGATCACATAATTCCAAACAAAGTTTTGACACAGATTCCCAATTCGGGCATTCAGAACATATAGCACGTTGCTGTAAGCAAGCACATTCTCATTCAAAGATGCAAGTTACTAGGTAGGAACAAGTTTGTATAGGTATTTCAAAGATGCCCAGAACTGAGCTCAACTTGGTATGTGTCCAACTCCTAGAAATAACTTCATGCCCCATCTCCCTTACTTCCAGCTAGTAAGGATCACATAATTCCTAACAAAGTTTTGACACAGATTCCCAATTCGGGCATTCAGAACATGTAGCACGTTGCTGTAAGCAAGCACATTCTCATTCAAAGATGCAAGTTACTAGGTAGGAACAAGTTTGTATAGGTATTTCAAAGATGCCCAGAACTGAGCTAAACTTGGTATGTGTCCAACTCCTAGAAATAACTTCATGCCCCATCTCCCTTACTTCCAGCTAGTAAGGATCACATAATTCCTAACAAAGTTTTGACACAGATTCCCAATTCGGGCATTCAGAACATATAGCACGTTGCTGTAAGCAAGCACATTCTCATTCAAAGATGCAAGTTACTAGGTAGGAACAAGTTTGTATAGGTATTTCAAAGATGCCCAGAACTGAGCTCAACTTGGTATGTGTCCAACTCCTAGAAATAACTTCATGCCCCATCTCCCTTACTTCCAGCTAGTAAGGATCACATAATTCCTAACAAAGTTTTGACACAGATTCCCAATTCGGGCATTCAGAACATATAGCACGTTGCTGTAAGCAAGCACATTCTCATTCAAAGATGCAAGTTACTATGTAGGAACAAGTTTGTATAGGTATTTCAAAGATGCCCAGAACTGAGCTAAACTTGGTATGTGTCCAACTCCTAGAAATAACTTCATGCCCCATCTCCCTTACTTCCAGCTAGTAAGGATCACATAATTCCTAACAAAGTTTTGACACAGATTCCCAATTCGGGCATTCAGAACATATAGCAAGTTGCTGTAAGCAAGCACATTCTCATTCAAAGTTGCAAGTTACTATGTAGGAACAAGTTTGTATAGGTATTTCTAAGATGCCCAGAACTGAGCTAAACTTGGTATGTGTCCAACTCCTAGAAATAACTTCATGCCCCATCTCCCTTACTTCCAGCTAGTAAGGATCACATAATTCCTAACAAAGTTTTGACACAGATTCCCAATTCGGGCATTCAGAACATATAGCACGTTGCTGTAAGCAAGCACATTCTCATTCAAAGTTGCAAGTTACTATGTAGGAACAAGTTTGTATAGGTATTTCAAAGATGCCCAGAACTGAGCTAAACTTGGTATGTGTCCAACTCCTAGAAATAACTTCATGCCCCATCTCCCTTACTTCCAGCTAGTAAGGATCACATAATTCCTAACAAAGTTTTGACACAGATTGCCAATTCGGGCATTCAGAACATATAGCACGTTGCTGTAAGCAAGCACATTTTCATTCAAAGATGCAAGTTACTATGTAGGAACAAATTTGTATAGGTATTTCAAAGATGCCCAGAACTGAGCTAAACTTGGTATGTCTCCAACTCCAAGAAATAACTTCATGCCCCATCTCCCTTACTTCCAGCTAGTAAGGATCACATAATTCCTAACAAAGTTTTGACACAGATTCCCAATTCGGGCATTCAGAACATATAGCACGTTGCTGTAAGCAAGCACATTCTCATTCAAAGATGCAAGTTACTATGTAGGAACAAGTTTGTATAGGTATTTCAAAGATGCCCAGAACTGAGCTAAACTTGCTATGTGTCCAACTCCTAGAAATAACTTCATGCCCCATCTCCCTTACTTCCAGCTAGTAAGGATCACATAATTCCTAACAAAGTTTTGACACAGATTCCCAATTCGGGCATTCAGAACATATAGCACGTTGCTGTAAGCAAGCACATTTTCATTCAAAGTTGCAAGTTACTATGTAGAAACAAGTTTGTATAGGTATTTCAAAGATGCCCAGAACTGAGCTAAACTTGGTATGTGTCCAACTCCTAGAAATAACTTCATGCCCCATCTCCCTTACTTCCAGCTAGTAAGGATCACATAATTCCTAACAGTTTTGACACAGATTCCCAATTCGGGCATTCAGAACATATAGCACGTTGCTGTAAGCAAGCACATTCTCATTCAAAGATGCAAGTTACTATGTAGGAACAAGTTTGTATAGGTATTTCAAAGATGCCCAGAACTGAGCTAAACTTGGTATGTGTCCAACTCCTAGAAATAACTTCATGCCCCATCTCCCTTACTTCCAGCTAGTAAGGATCACATAATTCCTAACAAAGTTTTGACACAGATTCCCTATTCGGGCATTCAGAACATATAGCACGTTGCTGTAAGCAAGCAGATTCTCATTCAAAGTTGCAAGTTACTATGTAGGAACAAGTTTGTATAGGTATTTCAAAGATGCCCAGAACTGAGCTAAACTTGGTATGTGTCCAACTCCTAGAAATAACTTCATGCCCCATCTCCCTTACTTCCAGCTAGTAAGGATCACATAATTCCTAACAAAGTTTTGACACAGATTGCCAATTCGGGCATTCAGAACATATAGCACGTTGCTGTAAGCAAGCACATTCTCATTCAAAGATGCAAGTTACTATGTAGGAACAAGTTTGTATAGGTATTTCAAAGATGCCCAGAACTGAGCTAAACTTGGTATGTGTCCAACTCCTAGAAATAACTTCATGCCCCATCTCACTTACTTCCAGCTAGTAAGGATCACATAATTCCTAACAAAGTTTTGACACAGATTCCCAATTCGGGCATTCAGAACATATAGCACGTTGCTGTAAGCAAGCAGATTCTCATTCAAAGTTGCAAGTTACTATGTAGGAACAAGTTTGTATAGGTATTTCAAAGATGCCCAGAACTGAGCTAAACTTGGTATGTGTCCAACTCCTAGAAATAACTTCATTCCCCATCTCCCTTACTTCCAGCTAGTAAGGATCACATAATTCCTAACAAAGTTTTGACACAGATTCCCAATTCGGGCATTCAGAACATATAGCACGTTGCTGTAAGAAAGCACATTTTCATTCAAAGTTGCAAGTTACTATGTAGGAACAAGTTTGTATAGGTATTTCAAAGATGCCCAGAACTGAGCTAAACTTGGTATGTGTCCAACTCCTAGAAATAACTTCATGCCCCATCTCCCTTACTTCCAGCTAGTAAGGATCACATAATTCCTAACAAAGTTTTGACACAGATTCCCAATTCGGGCATTCAGAACATATAGCACGTTGCTGTAAGCAAGCAGATTCTCATTCAAAGATGCAAGTTACTATGTAGGAACAAGTTTGTATAGGTATTTCAAAGATGCCCAGAACTGAGCTAAACTTGGTATGTGTCCAACTCCTAGAAATAACTTCATGCCCCATCTCCCTTACTTCCAGCTAGTAAGGATCACATAATTCCTAACAAAGTTTTGACACAGATTCCCAATTCGGGCATTCAGAACATATAGCACGTTGCTGTAAGCAATCACATTTTCATTCAAAGTTGCAAGTTACTATGTAGGAACAAGTTTGTATAGGTATTTCAAAGATGCCCAGAACTGAGCTAAACTTGGTATGTGTCCAACTCCTAGAAATAACTTCATGCCCCATCTCCCTTACTTCCAGCTAGTAAGGATCACATAATTCCTAACAAAGATTTGACACAGATTGCCAATTCGGGCATTCAGAACATATAGCACGTTGCTGTAAGCAAGCACATTCTCATTCAAAGATGCAAGTTACTATGTAGGAACAAGTTTGTATAGGTATTTCAAAGATGCCCAGAACTGAGCTAAACTTGCTATGTGTCCAACTCCTAGAAATAACTTCATGCCCCATCTCCCTTACTTCCAGCTAGTAAGGATCACATAATTCCTAACAAAGTTTTGACACAGATTCCAATTCGGGCATTCAGAACATATAGCACGTTGCTGTAAGCAAGCACATTCTCATTCAAAGATGCAAGTTACTATGTAGGAACAAGTTTGTATAGGTATTTCAAAGATGCCCAGAACTGAGCTAAACTTGGTATGTGTCCAACTCCTAGAAATAACATCATGCCCCATCTCCCTTACTTCCAGCTAGTAAGGATCACATAATTCCTAACAGTTTTGACACAGATTCCCAATTCGGGCATCCAGAACATATAGCACGTTGCTGTAAGCAAGCACATTCTCATTCAAAGATGCAAGTTACTATGTAGGAACAAGTTTGTATAGGTATTTCAAAGATGCCCAGAACTGAGCTAAACTTGGTATGTGTCCAACTCCTAGAAATAACTTCATGCCCCATCTCCCTTACTTCCAGCTAGTAAGGATCACATAATTCCTAACAAAGTTTTGACACAGATTGCCAATTCGGGCATCCAGAACATATAGCACGTTGCTGTAAGCAAGCACATTCTCATTCAAAGATGCAAGTTACTATGTAGGAACAAGTTTGTATAGGTATTTCAAAGATGCCCAGAACTGAGCTAAACTTGGTATGTGTCCATCTCCTAGAAATAACTTCATGCCCCATCTCCCTTACTTCCAGCTAGTAAGGATCACATAATTCCTAACAAAGTTTTGACACAGATTCCCAATTCGGGCATTCAGAACATATAGCACGTTGCTGTAAGCAAGCACATTCTCATTCAAAGTTGCAAGTTACTATGTAGGAACAAGTTTGTATAGGTATTTCAAAGATGCCCAGAACTGAGCTAAACTTGGTATGTGTCCAACTCCTAGAAATAACTTCATGCCCCATCTCCCTTACTTCCAGCTAGTAAGGATCACATAATTCCTAACAAAGTTTTGACACAGATTCCCAATTCGGGCATTCAGAACATATAGCACGTTGCTGTAAGCAATCACATTTTCATTCAAAGTTGCAAGTTACTATGTAGGAACAAGTTTGTATAGGTATTTCAAAGATGCCCAGAACTGAGCTAAACTTGGTATGTGTCCAACTCCTAGAAATAACTTCATGCCCCATCTCCCTTACTTCCAGCTAGTAAGGATCACATAATTCCTAACAAAGTTTTGACACAGATTCCCAATTCGGGCATTCAGAACATATAGCACGTTGCTGTAAGCAAGCACATTCTCATTCAAAGATGCAAGTTACTATGTAGGAACAAGTTTGTATAGGTATTTCAAAGATGCCCAGAACTGAGCTAAACTTGCTATGTGTCCAACTCCTAGAAATAACTTCATGCCCCATCTCCCTTACTTCCAGCTAGTAAGGATCACATAATTCCTAACAAAGTTTTGACACAGATTCCAATTCGGGCATTCAGAACATAAAGCACGTTGCTGTAAGCAAGCACATTCTCATTCAAAGATGCAAGTTACTATGTAGGAACAAGTTTGTATAGGTATTTCAAAGATGCCCAGAACTGAGCTAAACTTGCTATGTGTCCAACTCCTAGAAATAACTTCATTCCCCATCTCCCTTACTTCCAGCTAGTAAGGATCACATAATTCCTAACAAAGTTTTGACACAGATTCCCAATTCGGGCATTCAGAACATATAGGACGTTGCTGTAAGCAATCACATTTTCATTCAAAGTTGCAAGTTACTATGTAGGAACAAGTTTGTATAGGTATTTCAAAGATGCCCAGAACTGAGCTAAACTTGGTATGTGTCCAACTCCTAGAAATAACATCATGCCCCATCTCCCTTACTTCCAGCTAGTAAGGATCACATAATTCCTAACAGTTTTGACACAGATTCCCAATTCGGGCATCCAGAACATATAGCACGTTGCTGTAAGCAAGCACATTCTCATTCAAAGATGCAAGTTACTATGTAGGAACAAGTTTGTATAGGTATTTCAAAGATGCCCAGAACTGAGCTAAACTTGGTATGTGTCCAACTCCTAGAAATAACTTCATGCCCCATCTCCCTTACTTCCAGCTAGTAAGGATCACATAATTCCTAACAAAGTTTTGACACAGATTGCCAATTCGGGCATCCAGAACATATAGCACGTTGCTGTAAGCAAGCACATTCTCATTCAAAGATGCAAGTTACTATGTAGGAACAAGTTTGTATAGGTATTTCAAAGATGCCCAGAACTGAGCTAAACTTGGTATGTGTCCATCTCCTAGAAATAACTTCATGCCCCATCTCCCTTACTTCCAGCTAGTAAGGATCACATAATTCCTAACAAAGTTTTGACACAGATTCCCAATTCGGGCATTCAAAACATATAGCACGTTGCTGTAAGCAAGCACATTCTCATTCAAAGTTGCAAGTTACTATGTAGGAACAAGTTTGTATAGGTATTTCAAAGATGCCCAGAACTGAGCTAAACTTGCTATGTGTCCAACTCCTAGAAATAACTTCATGCCCCATCTCCCTTACTTCCAGCTAGTAAGGATCACATAATTCCTAACAAAGTTTTGACACAGATTCCCAATTCGGGCATTCAGAACATATAGCACGTTGCTGTAAGCAAGCAGATTCTCATTCAAAGATGCAAGTTACTATGTAGGAACAAGTTTGTATAGGTATTTCAAAGATGCCCAGAACTGAGCTAAACTTGGTATGTGTCCAACTCCTAGAAATAACTTCATGCCCCATCTCACTTACTTCCAGCTAGTAAGGATCACATAATTCCTAACAAAGTTTTGACACAGATTCCCAATTCGGGCATTCAGAACATATAGCACGTTGCTGTAAGCAAGCAGATTCTCATTCAAAGTTGCAAGTTACTATGTAGGAACAAGTTTGTATAGGTATTTCAAAGATGCCCAGAACTGAGCTAAACTTGGTATGTGTCCAACTCCTAGAAATAACTTCATGCCCCATCTCCCTTACTTCCAGCTAGTATGGATCACATAATTCCTAACAAAGTTTTGACACAGATTCCCAATTCGGGCATTCAGAACATATAGCACGTTGCTGTAAGCAAGCACATTTTCATTCAAAGTTGCAAGTTACTATGTAGGAACAAGTTTGTATAGGTATTTCAAAGATGCCCAGAACTGAGCTAAACTTGGTATGTGTCCAACTCCTAGAAATAACTTCATGCCCCATCTCCCTTACTTCCAGCTAGTAAGGATCACATAATTCCTAACAAAGTTTTGACACAGATTCCCAATTCGGGCATTCAGAACATATAGCACGTTGCTGTAAGCAAGCAGATTCTCATTCAAAGATGCAAGTTACTATGTAGGAACAAGTTTGTATAGGTATTTCAAAGATGCCCAGAACTGAGCTAAACTTGGTATGTGTCCAACTCCTAGAAATAACTTCATGCCCCATCTCCCTTACTTCCAGCTAGTAAGGATCACATAATTCCTAACAAAGTTTTGACACAGATTCCCAATTCGGGCATTCAGAACATATAGCACGTTGCTGTAAGCAAGCATATTTTCATTCAAAGTTGCAAGTTACTAGGTAGGAACAAGTTTGTATAGGTATTTCAAAGATGCCCAGAACTGAGCTAAACTTGGTATGTGTCCAACTCCTAGAAATAACTTCATGCCCCATCTCCCTTACTTCCAGCTAGTAAGGATCACATAATTCCTAACAAAGTTTTGACACAGATTCCCTATTCGGGCATTCAGAACATATAGCACGTTGCTGCAAGCAAGCACATTCTCATTCAAAGTTGCAAGTTACTATGTAGGAACAAGTTTGTATAGGTATTTCAAAGATGCCCAGAACTGAGCTAATCTTCGTATGTGTCCAACTCCTAGAAATAACTTCATGCTCCATCTCCCTTACTTCCAGCTAGTAAGGATCACATAATTCCTAACAAAGTTTTGACACAGATTCCCTATTCGGGCATTCAGAACATATAGCACGTTGCTGTAAGCAAGCAGATTCTCATTCAAAGATGCAAGTTACTATGTAGGAACAAGTTTGTATAGGTATTTCAAAGATGCCCAGAACTGAGCTAAACTTGCTATGTGTCCAACTCCTAGAAATAACTTCATGCCCCATCTCCCTTACTTCCAGCTAGTAAGGATCACATAATTCCTAACAGTTTTGACACAGATTCCCAATTCGGGCATTCAGAACATATAGCACGTTGCTGTAAGCAAGCACATTCTCATTCAAAGATGCAAGTTACTATGTAGGAACAAGTTTGTATAGGTATTTCAAAGATGCCCAGAACTGAGCTAAATTTGGTATGTGTCCAACTCCTAGAAATAACTTCATGCCCCATCTCACTTACTTCCAGCTAGTAAGGATCGCATAATTCCTAACAAAGTTTTGACACAGATTCCCAATTCGGGCATTCAGAACATATAGCACGTTGCTGTAAGCAAGCACATTCTCATTCAAAGTTGCAAGTTACTATGTAGGAACAAGTTTGTATAGGTATTTCAAAGATGCCCAGAACTGAGCTAAACTTGGTATGTGTCCAACTCCTAGAAATAACTTCATGCCCCATCTCCCTTACTTCCAGCTAGTAAGGATCACATAATTCCTAACAATGTTTTGACACAGATTCCCAATTCGGGCATTCAGAACATATAGCACGTTGCTGTAAGCAAGCACATTTTCATTCAAAGTTGCAAGTTACTATGTAGGAACAAGTTTGTATAGGTATTTCAAAGATGCCCAGAACTGAGCTAAACTTGGTATGTGTCCAACTCCTAGAAATAACTTCATGCCCCATCTCCCTTACTTCCAGCTAGTAAGGATCACATAATTCCTAACAAAGTTTTGACACAGATTCCCAATTCGGGCATTCAGAACATATAGCACGTTGCTGTAAGCAAGCAGATTCTCATTCAAAGATGCAAGTTACTATGTAGGAACAAGTTTGTATAGGTATTTCAAAGATGCCCAGAACTGAGCTAAACTTGCTATGTGTCCAACTCCTAGAAATAACTTCATGCCCCATCTCCCTTACTTCCAGCTAGTAAGGATCACATAATTCCTAACAAAGTTTTGACACAGATTCCCAATTCGGGCATTCAGAACATATAGCACGTTGCCGTAAGCAATCACATTTTCATTCAAAGTTGCAAGTTACTATGTAGGAACAAGTTTGTATAGGTATTTCAAAGATGCCCAGAACTGAGCTAAACTTGGTATGTGTCCAACTCCTAGAAATAACATCATGCCCCATCTCCCTTACTTCCAGCTAGTAAGGATCACATAATTCCTAACAGTTTTGACACAGATTCCCAATTCGGGCATTCAGAACATATAGCACGTTGCTGTAAGCAAGCACATTCTCATTCAAAGATGCAAGTTACTATGTAGGAACAAGTTTGTATAGGTATTTCAAAGATGCCCAGAACTGAGCTAAACTTGCTATGTGTCCAACTCCTAGAAATAACTTCATGCCCCATCTCCCTTACTTCCAGCTAGTAAGGATCACATAATTCCTAACAAAGTTTTGACACAGATTCCCTATTCGGGCATTCAGAACATATAGCACGTTGCTGCAAGCCAGCACATTCTCATTCAAAGTTGCAAGTTACTATGTAGGAACAAGTTTGTATAGGTATTTCAAAAATGCCCAGAACTGAGCTAAACTTGGTATGTGTCCAACTCCTAGAAATAACTTCATGCCCCATCTCCCTTACTTCCAGCTAGTAAGGATCACATAATTCCTAACAAAGTTTTGACACAGATTCCCAATTCGGGCATTCAGAACATATAGCACGTTGCTGTAAGCAAGCACATTTTCATTCAAAGTTGCAAGTTACTATGTAGGAACAAGTTTGTATAGGTATTTCAAAGATGCCCAGAACTGAGCTAAACGTGCTATGTGTCCAACTCCTAGAAATAACTTCATGCCCCATCTCCCTTACTTCCAGCTAGTAAGGATCACATAATTCCTAACAAAGTTTTGACACAGATTCCCAATTCGGGCATTCAGAACATATAGCACGTTGCTGTAAGCAAGCAGATTCTCATTCAAAGATGCAAGTTACTATGTAGGAACAAGTTTGTATAGGTATTTCAAAGATGCCCAGAACTGAGCTAAACTTGGTATGTGTCCAACTCCTAGAAATAACTTCATGCCCCATCTCCCTTACTTCCAGCTAGTAAGGATCACATAATTCCTAACAAAGTTTTGACACAGATTCCCAATTCGGGCATTCAGAACATATAGCACGTTGCTGTAAGCAATCACATTTTCATTCAAAGTTGCAAGTTACTATGTAGGAACAAGTTTGTATAGGTATTTCAAAGATGGCCAGAACTGAGCTAAACTTGGTATGTGTCCAACTCCTAGAAATAACATCATGCCCCATCTCCCTTACTTCCAGCTAGTAAGGATCACATAATTCCTAACAGTTTTGACACAGATTCCCAATTCGGGCATTCAGAACATATAGCACGTTGCTGTAAGCAAGCACATTCTCATTCAAAGATGCAAGTTACTATGTAGGAACAAGTTTGTATAGGTATTTCAAAGATGCCCAGAACTGAGCTAAACTTGGTATGTGTCCAACTCCTAGAAATAACTTCATGCCCCATCTCCCTTACTTCCAGCTAGTAAGGATCACATAATTCCTAACAAAGTTTTGACACAGATTCCCTATTCGGGCATTCAGAACATATAGCACGTTGCTGCAAGCCAGCACATTCTCATTCAAAGTTGCAAGTTACTATGTAGGAACAAGTTTGTATAGGTATTTCAAAGATGCCCAGAACTGAGCTAAACTTGGTATGTGTCCAACTCCTAGAAATAACTTCATGCCCCATCTCCCTTACTTCCAGCTAGTAAGGATCACATAATTCCTAACAAAGTTTTGACACAGATTGCCAATTCGGGCATTCAGAACATATAGCACGTTGCTGCAAGCCAGCACATTCTCATTCAAAGATGCAAGTTACTATGTAGGAACAAGTTTGTATAGGTATTTCAAAGATGCCCAGAACTGAGCTAAACTTGGTATGTGTCCAACTCCTAGAAATAACTTCATGCCCCATCTCCCTTACTTCCAGCTAGTAAGGATCACATAATTCCTAACAAAGTTTTGACACAGATTGCCAATTCGGGCATTCAGAACATATAGCACGTTGCTGTAAGCAAGCACATTCTCATTCAAAGATGCAAGTTACTATGTAGGAACAAGTTTGTATAGGTATTTCAAAGATGCCCAGAACTGAGCTAAACTTGCTATGTGTCCAACTCCTAGAAATAACTTCATTCCCCATCTCCCTTACTTCCAGCTAGTAAGGATCACATAATTCCTAACAAAGTTTTGACACAGATTCCCAATTCGGGCATTCAGAACATATAGCACGTTGCTGTAAGCAAGCACATTCTCATTCAAAGATGCAAGTTACTATGTAGGAACAAGTTTGTATAGGTATTTCAAAGATGCCCAGAACTGAGCTAAACTTGGTATGTGTCCAACTCCTAGAAATAACATCATGCCCCATCTCCCTTACTTCCAGCTAGTAAGGATCACATAATTCCTAACAGTTTTGACACAGATTCCCAATTCGGGCATTCAGAACATATAGCACGTTGCTGTAAGCAAGCACATTCTCATTCAAAGATGCAAGTTACTATGTAGGAACAAGTTTGTATAGGTATTTCAAAGATGCCCAGAACTGAGCTAAACTTGGTATGTGTCCAACTCCTAGAAATAACTTCATGCCCCATCTCCCTTACTTCCAGCTAGTAAGGATCACATAATTCCTAACAAAGTTTTGACACAGATTGCCAATTCGGGCATTCAGAACATATAGCACGTTGCTGTAAGCAAGCACATTCTCATTCAAAGATGCAAGTTACTATGTAGGAACAAGTTTGTATAGGTATTTCAAAGATGCCCAGAACTGAGCTAAACTTGCTATGTGTCCAACTCCTAGAAATAACTTCATGCCCCATCTCCCTTACTTCCAGCTAGTAAGGATCACATAATTCCTAACAAAGTTTTGACACAGATTCCCAATTCGGGCATTCAGAACATATAGCACGTTGCTGTAAGCAAGCACATTTTCATTCAAAGTTGCAAGTTACTATGTAGGAACAAGTTTGTATAGGTATTTCAAAGATGCCCAGAACTGAGCTAAACTTGGTATGTGTCCAACTCCTAGAAATAACTTCATGCCCCATCTCCCTTACTTCCAGCTAGTAAGGATCACATAATTCCTAACAGTTTTGACACAGATTCCCAATTCGGGCATTCAGAACATATAGCACGTTGCTGTAAGCAAGCACATTCTCATTCAAAGATGCAAGTTACTATGTAGGAACAAGTTTGTATAGGTATTTCAAAGATGCCCAGAACTGAGCTAAACTTGCTATGTGTCCAACTCCTAGAAATAACTTCATGCCCCATCTCCCTTACTTCCAGCTAGTAAGGATCACATAATTCCTAACAAAGTTTTGACACAGATTGCCAATTCGGGCATTCAGAACATATAGCACGTTGCTGTAAGCAAGCACATTCTCATTCAAAGATGCAAGTTACTATGTAGGAACAAGTTTGTATAGGTATTTCAAAGATGCCCAGAACTGAGCTAAACTTGGTATGTGTCCAACTCCTAGAAATAACTTCATGCCCCATCTCCCTTACTTCCAGCTAGTAAGGATCACATAATTCCTAACAAAGTTTTGACACAGATTCCCAATTCGGGCATTCAGAACATATAGCACGTTGCTGTAAGCAAGCACATTCTCATTCAAAGATGCAAGTTACTAGGTAGGAACAAGTTTGTATAGGTATTTCAAAGATGCCCAGAACTGAGCTAGACTTGGTATGTGTTCAACTCCTAGAAATAACTTCATGCCCCATCTCCCTTACTTCCAGCTAGTAAGGATCACATAATTCCTAACAAAGTTTTGACACAGATTCCCAATTCGGGCATTCAGAACATATAGCACGTTGCTGTAAGCAGGCACATTCTCATTCAAAGTTGCAAGTTACTATGAAGGAACAAGTTTGTATAGGTATTTCAAAGATGCCCAGAACTGAGCTAAACTTGGTATGTGTCCAACTCCTAGAAATAACTTCATGCCCCATCTCTCTTACTTTCAGCTAGTAAGGATCACATAATTCCTAACAAAGTTTTGACACAGATTGCCAATTCGGGCATTCAGAACATATAGCACGTTGCTGTAAGCAAGCACATTCTCATTCAAAGATGCAAGTTACTATGTAGGAACAAGTTTGTATAGGTATTTCAAAGATGCCCAGAACTGAGCTAAACTTGGTATGTGTCCAACTCCTAGAAATAACTTCATGCTCCATCTCCCTTACTTCCAGCTAGTAAGGATCACATAATTCCTAACAAAGTTTTGACACAGATTCCCAAATCGGGCATTCAGAACATATAGCACGTTGCTGCAAGCAAGCACATTCTCATTCAAAGTTGCAAGTTACTATGTAGGAACAAGTTTGTATAGGTATTTCAAAGATGCACAGAACTGAGCTAAACGTGGTATGTGTCCAACTCCAAGAAATAACTTCATGCCCCATCTCCCTTACTTCCAGCTAGTAAGGATCACATAATTCCTAACAAAGTTTTGACACAGATTCCCAATTCGGGCATTCAGAACATATAGCACGTTGGTGTAAGCAAGCACATTTTCATTCAAAGTTGCAAGTTACTATGTAGGAACAAGTTTGTATAGGTATTTCAAAGATGCCCAGAACTGAGCTAAACTTGGTATGTGTCCAACTCCTAGAAATAAATTCATGCCCCATCTCCCTTACTTCCAGCTAGTAAGGATCACATAATTCCTAACAAAGTTTTGACACAGATTCCCTATTCGGGCATTCAGAACATATAGCACGTTGCTGTAAGAAAGCAGATTCTCATTCAAAGTTGCAAGTTACTATGTAGGAACAAGTTTGTATAGGTATTTCAAAGATGCCCAGAACTGAGCTAAACTTGGTATGTGTCCAACTCCTAGAAATAACTTCATGCCCCATCTCCCTTACTTCCAGCTAGTAAGGATCACATAATTCCTAACAAAGTTTTGACACAGATTCCCAATTCGGGCATTCAGAACATATAGCACGTTGCTGTAAGCAAGCACATTTTCATTCAAAGTTGCAAGTTACTATGTAGGAACAAGTTTGTATAGGTATTTCAAAGATGCCCAGAACTGAGCTAAACTTGGTATGTGTCCAACTCCTAGAAATAACTTCATGCCCCATCTCCCTTACTTCCAGCTAGTAAGGATCACATAATTCCTAACAAAGTTTTGACACAGATGCCCAATTCGGGCATTCAGAACATATAGCACGTTGCTGTAAGCAAGCAGATTCTCATTCAAAGATGCAAGTTACTAGGTAGGAACAAGTTTGTATAGGTATTTCAAAGATGCCCAGAACTGAGCTAAACTTGGTATGTGTCCAACTCCTAGAAATAACTTCATGCCCCATTTCCCTTACTTCCAGCTAGTAAGGATCACATAATTCCTAACAAAGTTTTGACACAGATTCCCAATTCGGGCATTCAGAACATATAGCACGTTGCTGTAAGCAAGCACATTTTCATTCAAAGTTGCAAGTTACTATGTAGGAACAAGTTTGTATAGGTATTTCAAAGATGCCCAGAACTGAGCTAAACTTGGTATGTTTCCAACACCTAGAAATAACTTCATGCCCCATCTCCCTTACTTCCAGCTAGTAAGGATGACATAATTCCTAACAAAGTTGTGACACAGATTCCCAATTCGGGCATTCAGAACATATAGCACGTTGCTGTAAGCAAGCACATTCTCATTCAAAGTTGCAAGTTACTATGTAGGAACAAGTTTGTATAGGTATTTCAAAGATGCCCAGAACTGAGCTAAACTTGGTATGTGTCCAACTCCTAGAAATAACTTCATGCCCCATCTCCCTTACTTCCAGCTAGTAAGGATCACATAATTCCTAACAGTTTTGACACAGATTCCCAATTCGGGCATTCAGAACATATAGCACGTTGCTGTAAGCAAGCAGATTCTCATTCAAAGATGCAAGTTACTATGTAGGAACAAGTTTGTATAGGTATTTCAAAGATGCCCAGAACTGAGCTAAACTTGGTATGTGTCCAACTCCTAGAAATAACTTCATGCCCCATCTCCCTTACTTCCAGCTAGTAAGGATCACATAATTCCTAACAAAGTTTTGACACAGATTGCCAATTCGGGCATTCAGAACATATAGCACGTTGCTGTAAGCAAGCACATTCTCATTCAAAGATGCAAGTTACTATGTAGGAACAAGTTTGTATAGGTATTTCAAAGATGCCCAGAACTGAGCTAAACTTGGTATGTGTCCAACTCCTAGAAATAACTTCATGCCCCATCTCCCTTACTTCCAGCTAGTAAGGATCACATAATTCCTAACAAAGTTTTGACACAGATTCCCTATTCGGGCATTCAGAACATATAGCACGTTGCTGCAAGCAAGCACATTCTCATTCAAAGTTGCAAGTTACTATGTAGGAACAAGTTTGTATAGGTATTTCAAAGATGCCCAGAACTGAGCTAAACTTGGTATGTCTCCAACTCCAAGAAATAACTTCATGCCCCATCTCCCTTACTTCCAGCTAGTAAGGATCACATAATTCCTAACAAAGTTTTGACACAGATTCCCAATTCGGGCATTTAGAACATATAGCACGTTGCTGTAAGCAAGCACATTCTCATTCAAAGTTGCAAGTTACTATGTAGGAACAAGTTTGTATAGGTATTTCAAAGATGCCCAGAACTGAGCTAAACTTGGTATGTGTCCAACTCCTAGAAATAACTTCATGCCCCATCTCCCTTACTTCCAGCTAGTAAGGATCACATAATTCCTAACAAAGTTTTGACACAGATTCCCAATTCGGGCATTCAGAACATATAGCACGTTGCTGTAAGCAAGCACATTCTCATTCAAAGTTGCAAGTTACTATGTAGGAACAAGTTTGTATAGGTATTTCAAAGATGCCCAGAACTGAGCTAAACTTGGTATGTGTCCAACTCCTAGAAATAACTTCATGCCCCATCTCCCTTACTTCCAGCTAGTAAGGATCACATAATTCCTAACAAAGTTTTGACACAGATTGCCAATTCGGGCATTCAGAACATATAGCACGTTGCTGTAAGCAAGCACATTCTCATTCAAAGATGCAAGTTACTATGTAGGAACAAGTTTGTATAGGTATTTCAAAGATGCCCAGAACTGAGCTAAACTTGGTATGTGTCCAACTCCTAGAAATAACTTCATGCCCCATCTCCCTTACTTCCAGCTAGTAAGGATCGCATAATTCCTAACAAAGTTTTGACACAGATTCACTATTCGGGCATTCAGAACATATAGCACGTTGCTGCAAGCAAGCACATTCTCATTCAAAGTTGCAAGTTACTATGTAGGAACAAGTTTGTATAGGTATTTCGAAGATGCCCAGAACTGAGCTAAACTTGGTATGTCTCCAACTCCAAGAAATAACTTCATGCCCCATCTCCCTTACTTCCAGCTAGTAAGGATCACATAATTCCTAACAAAGTTTTGACACAGATTCCCAATTCGGGCATTTAGAACATATAGCACGTTGCTGTAAGCAAGCACATTCTCATTCAAAGTTGCAAGTTACTATGTAGGAACAAGTTTGTATAGGTATTTCGAAGATGCCCAGAACTGAGCTAAACTTGGTATGTGTCCAACTCCTAGAAATAACTTCATGCCCCATCTCCCTTACTTCCAGCTAGTAAGGATCACATAATTCCTAACAAAGTTTTGACACAGATTGCCAATTCGGGCATTCAGAACATATAGCACGTTGCTGTAAGCAAGCACATTCTCATTCAAAGATGCAAGTTACTATGTAGGAACAAGTTTGTATAGGTATTTCAAAGATGCCCAGAACTGAGCTAAACTTGGTATGTGTCCAACTCCTAGAAATAACTTCATGCCCCATCTCCCTTACTTCCAGCTAGTAAGGATCGCATAATTCCTAACAAAGTTTTGACACAGATTCACTATTCGGGCATTCAGAACATATAGCACGTTGCTGCAAGCAAGCACATTCTCATTCAAAGTTGCAAGTTACTATGTAGGAACAAGTTTGTATAGGTATTTCGAAGATGCCCAGAACTGAGCTAAACTTGGTATGTCTCCAACTCCAAGAAATAACTTCATGCCCCATCTCCCTTACTTCCAGCTAGTAAGGATCACATAATTCCTAACAAAGTTTTGACACAGATTCCCAATTCGGGCATTTAGAACATATAGCACGTTGCTGTAAGCAAGCACATTCTCATTCAAAGTCGCAAGTTACTATGTAGGAACAAGTTTGTATAGGTATTTCGAAGATGCCCAGAACTGAGCTAAACTTGGTATGTGTCCAACTCCTAGAAATAACTTCATGCCCCATCTCCCTTACTTCCAGCTAGTAAGGATCACATAATTCCTAACAAAGTTTTGACACAGATTCCCAATTCGGGCATTCAGAACATATAGCACGTTGCTGTAAGCAAGCACATTCTCATTCAAAGTTGCAAGTTACTATGTAGGAACAAGTTTGTATAGGTATTTCAAAGATGCCCAGAACTGAGCTAAACTTGGTATGTGTCCAACTCCTAGAAATAACTTCAGGCCCCATCTCCCTTACTTCCAGCTAGTAAGGATCACATAATTCCTAACAAAGTTTTGACACAGATTGCCAATTCGGGCATTCAGAACATATAGCACGTTGCTGTAAGCAAGCACATTCTCATTCAAAGATGCAAGTTACTATGTAGGAACAAGTTTGTATAGGTATTTCAAAGATGCCCAGAACTGAGCTAAACTTGGTATGTGTCCAACTCCTAGAAATAACTTCATGCCCCATCTCCCTTACTTCCAGCTAGTAAGGATCACATAATTCCTACCAAAGTTTTGACACAGATTCCCAATTCGGGCATTCAGAACATATATCACGTTGCTGTAAGCAAGCATATTCTCATTCAAAGTTGCAAGTTACTATGTAGGAACAAGTTTGTATAGGTATTTCAAAGATGCCCAAAACTGAGCTAAACTTGGTATGTGTCCAACTCCTAGAAATAACTTCATGCCCCATCTCCCTTACTTCCAGCTAGTAAGGATCACATAATTCCTAACAAAGTTTTGACACAGATTGCCAATTCGGGCATTCAGAACATATAGCACGTTGCTGTAAGCAAGCACATTCTCATTCAAAGTTGCAAGTTACTATGTAGGAACAAGTTTGTATAGGTATTTCAAAGATGCCCAGAACTGAGCTACACTGGGTATGTGTCCAACTCCTAGAAATAACTTCATGCCCCATCTCCCTTACTTCCAGCTAGTAAGGATCACATAATTCCTAACAGTTTTGACACAGATTCCCAATTCGGGCATTCAGAACATATAGCACGTTGCTGTAAGCAAGCAGATTCTCATTCAAAGATGCAAGTTACTATGTAGGAACAAGTTTGTATAGGTATTTCAAAGATGCCCAGAACTGAGCTAAACTTGGTATGTGTCCAACTCCTAGAAATAACTTCATGCCCCATCTCCCTTACTTCCAGCTAGTAAGGATCACATAATTCCTAACAAAGTTTTGACACAGATTGCCAATTCGGGCATTCAGAACATATAGCACGTTGCTGTAAGCAAGCACATTCTCATTCAAAGATGCAAGTTACTATGTAGGAACAAGTTTGTATAGGTTTTTCAAAGATGCCCAGAACTGAGCTAAACTTGGTATGTGTCCAACTCCTAGAAATAACTTCATGCCCCATCTCCCTTACTTCCAGCTAGTAAGGATCACATAATTCCTAACAAAGTTTTGACACAGATTCCCTATTCGGGCATTCAGAACATATAGCACGTTGCTGCAAGCCAGCACATTCTCATTCAAAGTTGCAAGTTACTATGTAGGAACAAGTTTGTATAGGTATTTCAAAGATGCCCAGAACTGAGCTAAACTTGGTATGTCTCCAACTCCAAGAAATAACTTCATGCCCCATCTCCCTTACTTCCAGCTAGTAAGGATCACATAATTCCTAACAAAGTTTTGACACAGATTCCCAATTCGGGCATTTAGAACATATAGCACGTTGCTGTAAGCAAGCACATTCTCATTCAAAGTTGCAAGTTACTATGTAGGAACAAGTTTGTATAGGTATTTCAAAGATGCCCAGAACTGAGCTAAACTTGGTATGTGTCCAACTCCTAGAAATAACTTCATGCCCCATCTCGCTTACTTCCAGCTAGTAAGGATCACATAATTCCTAACAAAGTTTTGACACAGATTCCCAATTCGGGCATTCAGAACATATAGCACGTTGCTGTAAGCAAGCACATTCTCATTCAAAGTTGCAAGTTACTATGTAGGAACAAGTTTGTATAGGTATTTCAAAGATGCCCAGAACTGAGCTAAACTTGGTATGTGTCCAACTCCTAGAAATAACTTCATGCCCCATCTCCCTTACTTCCAGCTAGTAAGGATCACATAATTCCTAACAAAGTTTTGACACAGATTGCCAATTCGGGCATTCAGAACATATAGCACGTTGCTGTAAGCAAGCACATTCTCATTCAAAGATGCAAGTTACTATGTAGGAACAGGTTTGTATAGGTATTTCAAAGATGCCCAGAACTGAGCTAAACTTGGTATGTGTCCAACTCCTAGAAATAACTTCATGCCCCATCTCCCTTACTTCCAGCTAGTAAGGATCGCATAATTCCTAACAAAGTTTTGACACAGATTCACTATTCGGGCATTCAGAACATATAGCACGTTGCTGCAAGCAAGCACATTCTCATTCAAAGTTGCAAGTTACTATGTAGGAACAAGTTTGTATAGGTATTTCGAAGATGCCCAGAACAGAGCTAAACTTGGTATGTCTCCAACTCCAAGAAATAACTTCATGCCCCATCTCCCTTACTTCCAGCTAGTAAGGATCACATAATTCCTAACAAAGTTTTGACACAGATTCCCAATTCGGGCATTTAGAACATATAGCACGTTGCTGTAAGCAAGCACATTCTCATTCAAAGTTGCAAGTTACTATGTAGGAACAAGTTTGTATAGGTATTTCGAAGATGCCCAGAACTGAGCTAAACTTGGTATGTGTCCAACTCCTAGAAATAACTTCATGCCCCATCTCCCTTACTTCCAGCTAGTAAGGATCACATAATTCCTAACAAAGTTTTGACACAGATTGCCAATTCGGGCATTCAGAACATATAGCACGTTGCTGTAAGCAAGCACATTCTCATTCAAAGTTGCAAGTTACTATGTAGGAACAAGTTTGTATAGGTATTTCAAAGATGCCCAGAACTGAGCTAAACTTGGTATGTGTCCAACTCCTAGAAATAACTTCATGCCCCATCTCCCTTACTTCCAGCTAGTAAGGATCACATAATTCCTAACAGTTTTGACACAGATTCCCAATTCGGGCATTCAGAACATATAGCACGTTGCTGTAAGCAAGCAGATTCTCATTCAAAGATGCAAGTTACTATGTAGGAACAAGTTTGTATAGGTATTTCAAAGATGCCCAGAACTGAGCTAAACTTGGTATGTGTCCAACTCCTAGAAATAACTTCATGCCCCATCTCCCTTACTTCCAGCTAGTAAGGATCACATAATTCCTAACAAAGTTTTGACACAGATTGCCAATTCGGGCATTCAGAACATATAGCACGTTGCTGCAAGCAAGCACATTCTCATTCAAAGATGCAAGTTACTATGTAGGAACAAGTTTGTATAGGTATTTCAAAGATGCCCAGAACTGAGCTAAACTTGGTATGTGTCCAACTCCTAGAAATAACTTCATGCCCCATCTCCCTTACTTCCAGCTAGTAAGGATCACATAATTCCTAACAAAGTTTTGACACAGATTCCCTATTCGGGCATTCAGAACATATAGCACGTTGCTGCAAGCAAGCACATTCTCATTCAAAGTTGCAAGTTACTATGTAGGAACAAGTTTGTATAGGTATTTCAAAGATGCCCAGAACTGAGCTAAACTTTGTATGTCTCCAACTCCAAGAAATAACTTCATGCCCCATCTCCCTTACTTCCAGCTAGTAAGGATCACATAATTCCTAACAAAGT
Organism: Diceros bicornis minor; assembly: GCF_020826845.1. Lineage (NCBI taxonomy): Eukaryota > Metazoa > Chordata > Mammalia > Perissodactyla > Rhinocerotidae > Diceros > Diceros bicornis. The sequence continues at coordinate 329,583 of NC_080763.1, read as the reverse complement.
TTTGACACAGATTCCCAATTCGGGCATTTAGAACATATAGCACGTTACTGTAAGCAAGCACATTCTCATTCAAAGTTGCAAGTTACTATGTAGGAACAAGTTTGTATAGGTATTTCAAAGATGCCCAGAACTGAGCTAAACTTGGTATGTGTCCAACTCCTAGAAATAACTTCATGCCCCATCTCCCTTACTTCCAGCTAGTAAGGATCACATAATTCCTAACAAAGTTTTGACACAGATTCCCAATTCGGGCATTCAGAACATATAGCACATTCCTGTAAGCAAGCACATTCTCATTCAAAGTTGCAAGTTACTATGTAGGAACAAGTTTGTATAGGTATTTCAAAGATGCCCAGAACTGAGCTAAACTTGGTATGTGTCCAACTCCTAGAAATAACTTCATGCCCCATCTCCCTTACTTCCAGCTAGTAAGGATCACATAATTCCTAACAAAGTTTTGACACAGATTGCCAATTCGGGCATTCAGAACATATAGCACGTTGCTGTAAGCAAGCAGATTCTCATTCAAAGATGCAAGTTACTATGTAGGAACAAGTTTGTATAGGTATTTCAAAGATGCCCAGAACTGAGCTAAACTTGGTATGTGTCCAACTCCTAGAAATAACTTCATGCCCCATCTCCCTTACTTCCAGCTAGTAAGGATCGCATAATTCCTAACAAAGTTTTGACACAGATTCACTATTCGGGCATTCAGAACATATAGCACGTTGCTGCAAGCAAGCACATTCTCATTCAAAGTTGCAAGTTACTATGTAGGAACAAGTTTGTATAGGTATTTCGAAGATGCCCAGAACTGAGCTAAACTTGGTATGTCTCCAACTCCAAGAAATAACTTCATGCCCCATCTCCCTTACTTCCAGCTAGTAAGGATCACATAATTCCTAACAAAGTTTTGACACAGATTCCCAATTCGGGCATTTAGAACATATAGCACGTTGCTGTAAGCAAGCACATTCTCATTCAAAGTTGCAAGTTACTATGTAGGAACAAGTTTGTATAGGTATTTCGAAGATGCCCAGAACTGAGCTAAACTTGGTATGTGTCCAACTCCTAGAAATAACTTCATGCCCCATCTCCCTTACTTCCAGCTAGTAAGGATCACATAATTCCTAACAAAGTTTTGACACAGATTGCCAATTCGGGCATTCAGAACATATAGCACGTTGCTGTAAGGAAGCACATTCTCATTCAAAGATGCAAGTTACTATGTAGGAACAAGTTTGTATAGGTATTTCAAAGATGCCCAGAACTGAGCTAAACTTGGTATGTGTCCAACTCCTAGAAATAACTTCATGCCCCATCTCCCTTACTTCCAGCTAGTAAGGATCGCATAATTCCTAACAAAGTTTTGACACAGATTCACTATTCGGGCATTCAGAACATATAGCACGTTGCTGTAAGCAAGCACATTCTCATTCAAAGTTGCAAGTTACTATGTAGGAACTAGTTTGTATAGGTATTTCAAAGATGCCCAGAACTGAGCTAAACTTGGTATGTGTCCAACTCCAAGAAATAACTTCATGCCCCATCTCCCTTACTTCCAGCTAGTAAGGATCACATAATTCCTAACAAAGTTTTGACACAGATTCCCAATTCGGGCACTCAGAACATATAGCACGTTGCTGTAAGCAAGCACATTCTCATTCAAAGTTGCAAGTTACTATGTAGGAACAAGTTTGTATAGGTATTTCAAAGATGCCCAGAACTGAGCTAGACTTGGTATGTGTTCAACTCCTAGAAATAACTTCATGCCCCATCTCCCTTACTTCCAGCTAGTAAGGATCACATAATTCCTAACAAAGTTTTGACACAGATTCCCAATTCGGGCATTCAGAACATATAGCACGTTGCTGTAAGCAGGCACATTCTCATTCAAAGTTGCAAGTTACTATGAAGGAACAAGTTTGTATAGGTATTTCAAAGATGCCCAGAACTGAGCTAAACTTGGTATGTGTCCAACTCCTAGAAATAACTTCATGCCCCATCTCTCTTACTTTCAGCTAGTAAGGATCACATAATTCCTAACAAAGTTTTGACACAGATTGCCAATTCGGGCATTCAGAACATATAGCACGTTGCTGTAAGCAAGCACATTCTCATTCAAAGATGCAAGTTACTATGTAGGAACAAGTTTGTATAGGTATTTCAAAGATGCCCAGAACTGAGCTAAACTTGGTATGTGTCCAACTCCTAGAAATAACTTCATGCTCCATCTCCCTTACTTCCAGCTAGTAAGGATCACATAATTCCTAACAAAGTTTTGACACAGATTCCCAAATCGGGCATTCAGAACATATAGCACGTTGCTGCAAGCAAGCACATTCTCATTCAAAGTTGCAAGTTACTATGTAGGAACAAGTTTGTATAGGTATTTCAAAGATGCACAGAACTGAGCTAAACGTGGTATGTGTCCAACTCCAAGAAATAACTTCATGCCCCATCTCCCTTACTTCCAGCTAGTAAGGATCACATAATTCCTAACAAAGTTTTGACACAGATTCCCAATTCGGGCATTCAGAACATATAGCACGTTGGTGTAAGCAAGCACATTTTCATTCAAAGTTGCAAGTTACTATGTAGGAACAAGTTTGTATAGGTATTTCAAAGATGCCCAGAACTGAGCTAAACTTGGTATGTGTCCAACTCCTAGAAATAACTTCATGCCCCATCTCCCTTACTTCCAGCTAGTAAGGATCACATAATTCCTAACAAAGTTTTGACACAGATTCCCTATTCGGGCATTCAGAACATATAGCACGTTGCTGTAAGAAAGCAGATTCTCATTCAAAGTTGCAAGTTACTATGTAGGAACAAGTTTGTATAGGTATTTCAAAGATGCCCAGAACTGAGCTAAACTTGGTATGTGTCCAACTCCTAGAAATAACTTCATGCCCCATCTCCCTTACTTCCAGCTAGTAAGGATCACATAATTCCTAACAAAGTTTTGACACAGATTCCCAATTCGGGCATTCAGAACATATAGCACGTTGCTGTAAGCAAGCACATTTTCATTCAAAGTTGCAAGTTACTATGTAGGAACAAGTTTGTATAGGTATTTCAAAGATGCCCAGAACTGAGCTAAACTTGGTATGTGTCCAACTCCTAGAAATAACTTCATGCCCCATCTCCCTTACTTCCAGCTAGTAAGGATCACATAATTCCTAACAAAGTTTTGACACAGATGCCCAATTCGGGCATTCAGAACATATAGCACGTTGCTGTAAGCAAGCACATTCTCATTCAAAGTTGCAAGTTACTATGTAGGAAGAAGTTTGTATAGGTATTTCAAAGATGCCCAGAACTGAGCTAAACTTGGTATGTGTCCAACTCCTAGAAATAACTTCATGCCCCATCTACCTTACTTCCAGCTAGTAAGGATCACATAATTCCTAACAAAGTTTTGACACAGATTCCCAATTCGGGCATTCAGAACATATAGCACGTTGCTGTAAGCAAGCACATTTTCATTCAAAGTTGCAAGTTACTATGTAGGAACAAGTTTGTATAGGTATTTCAAAGATGCCCAGAACTGAGCTAAACTTGGTATGTGTCCAACTCCTAGAAATAACTTCATTCCCCATCTCCCTTACTTCCAGCTAGTAAGGATCACATAATTCCTAACAAAGTTTTGACACAGATTCCCAATTCGGGCATTCAGAACATATAGCACGTTGCTGTAAGCAAGCAGATTCTCATTCAAAGATGCAAGTTACTATGTAGGAACAAGTTTGTATAGGTATTTCAAAGATGCCCAGAACTGAGCTAAACTTGGTATGTGTCCAACTCCTAGAAATAACTTCATGCCCCATCTCCCTTACTTCCAGCTAGTAAGGATCACATAATTCCTAACAAAGTTTTGACACAGATTCCCAATTCGGGCATTCAGAACATATAGCACGTTGCTGTAAGCAAGCACATTTTCATTCAAAGTTTCAAGTTAATATGTAGGAACAAGTTTGTATAGGTATTTCAAAGATGCCCAGAACTGAGCTAAACTTGGTATGTGTCCAACTCCTAGAAATAACTTCATGCCCCATCTCCCTTACTTCCAGCTAGTAAGGATCACATAATTCCTAACAAAGTTTTGACACAGATTCCCAATTCGGGCATTCAGAACATATAGCACGTTGCTGTAAGCAAGCACATTCTCATTCAAAGATGCAAGTTACTATGTAGGAACAAGTTTGTATAGGTATTTCAAAGATGCCCAGAACTGAGTTAAACTTGGTATGTGTCCAACTCCTAGAAATAACTTCATGCTCCATCTCCCTTACTTCCAGCTAGTAAGGATCACATAATTCCTAACAAAGGTTTGACACATTCCCAAATCGGGCATTCAGAACATATAGCACTTTGCTGCAAGCAAGCACATTCTCATTCAAAGTTGCAAGTTACTATGTAGGAACAAGTTTGTATAGGTATTTCAAAGATGCCCAGAACTGAGCTAAACTTGGTATGTGTCCAACTCCAAGAAATAACATCATGCCCCATCTCCCTTACTTCCAGCTAGTAAGGATCACATAATTCCTAACAAAGTTTTGACACAGATTCCCAATTCGGGCATTCAGAACATATAGCACGTTGCTGTAAGCAAGCACATTCTCATTCAAAGTTGCAAGTTACTATGTAGGAAGAAGTTTGTATAGGTATTTCAAAGATGCCCAGAACTGAGCTAAACTTGGTATGTGTCCAACTCCTAGAAATAACTTCATGCCCCATCTACCTTACTTCCAGCTAGTAAGGATCACATAATTCCTAACAAAGTTTTGACACAGATTCCCAATTCGGGCATTCAGAACATATAGCACGTTGCTGTAAGCAAGCAGATTCTCATTCAAAGATGCAAGTTAATATGTAGGAACAAGTTTGTATAGGTATTTCAAAGATGCCCAGAACTGAGCTAAACTTGGTATGTGTCCAACTCCTAGAAATAACTTCATGCCCCATCTCCCTTACTTCCAGCTAGTAAGGATCACATAATTCCTAACAAAGTTTTGACACAGATTCCCAATTCGGGCATTCAGAACATATAGCACGTTGCTGTAAGCAAGCACATTTTCATTCAAAGTTTCAAGTTAATATGTAGGAACAAGTTTGTATAGGTATTTCAAAGATGCCCAGAACTGAGCTAAACTTGGTATGTGTCCAACTCCTAGAAATAACTTCATGCCCCATCTCCCTTACTTCCAGCTAGTAAGGATCACATAATTCCTAACAAAGTTTTGACACAGATTCCCAATTCGGGCATTCAGAACATATAGCACGTTGCTGTAAGCAAGCAGATTCTCATTCAAAGATGCAAGTTACTAGGTAGGAACAAGTTTGTATAGGTATTTCAAAGATGCCCAGAACTGAGCTAAACTTGGTATGTGTCCAACTCCTAGAAATAACTTCATGCCCCATCTCCCTTACTTCCAGCTAGTAAGGATCACATAATTCCTAACAAAGTTTTGACACAGATTCCCTATTCGGGCATTCAGAACATATAGCACGTTGCTGTAAGCAAGCACATTTTCATTCAAAGTTGCAAGTTACTATGTAGGAACAAGTTTGTATAGGTATTTCAAAGATGCCCAGAACTGAGCTAAACTTGGTATGTGTCCAACTCCTAGAAATAACTTCATGTCCCATCTCCCTTACCTTCAGCTAGTAAGGATCACATAATTCCTAACAAAGTTTTGACACAGATTCCCAATTCGGGCATTCAGAACATATAGCACGTTGCTGTAAGCAAGCAGATTCTCATTCAAAGATGCAAGTTACTAGGTAGGAACAAGTTTCTATAGGTATTTCAAAGATGCCCAGAACTGAGCTAAACTTGGTATGTGTCCAACTCCTAGAAATAACATCATGCCCCATCTCCCTTACTTCCAGCTAGTAAGGATCACATAATTCCTAACAAAGTTTTGACACAGATTCCCTATTCGGGCATTCAGAACATATAGCACGTTGCTGTAAGCAAGCAGATTCTCATTCAAAGATGCAAGTTACTAGGTAGGAACAAGTTTGTATAGGTATTTCAAAGATGCCCAGAACTGAGCTAAACTTGGTATGTGTCCAACTCCTAGAAATAACTTCATGCTCCATCTCCCTTACTTCCAGCTAGTAAGGATCACATAATTCCTAACAAAGTTTTGACACAGATTCCCTATTCGGGCATTCAGAACATATAGCACGTTGCTGCAAGCAAGCACATTCTCATTCAAAGTTGCAAGTTACTATGTAGGAACAAGTTTGTATAGGTATTTCAAAGATGCCCAGAACTGAGCTATACTTGGTATGTCTCCAACTCCAAGAAATAACTTCATGCCCCATCTCCCTTACTTCCAGCTAGTAAGGATCACATAATTCCTAACAAAGTTTTGACACAGATTCCCAATTCGGGCATTCAGAACATATAGCACGTTGCTGTAAGCAAGCACATTCTCATTCAAAGATGCATGTTACTATGTAGGAACAAGTTTGTATAGGTATTTCAAAGATGCCCAGAACTGAGCTAAACTTGGTATGTGTCCAACTCCTAGAAATAACTTCATGCCCCATCTCCCTTACTTCCAGCTAGTAAGGATCACATAATTCCTAACAAAGTTTTGACACAGATTCCCAATTCGGGCATTCAGAACATATAGCACTTTGCTGTAAGCAAGCACATTCTCATTCAAAGTTGCAAGTTACTATGTAGGAACATGTTTGTATAGGTATTTCAAAGATGCCCAGAACTGAGCTAAACTTGGTATGTGTCCAACTCCTAGAAATAACTTCATGCCCCATCTCCCTTACTTCCAGCTAGTAAGGATCACATAATTCCTAACAAAGTTTTGACACAGATTCCCAATTCGGGCATTCAGAACATATAGCACGTTGCTATAAGCAAGCACATTCTCATTCAAAGATGCAAGTTACTAGGTAGGAACAAGTTTGTATAGGTATTTCAAAGATGCCCAGAACTGAGCTAAACTTGGTATGTGTCCAACTCCTAGAAATAACTTCATGCCCCATCTCCCTTACTTCCAGCTAGTAAGGATCACATAATTCCTAACAAAGTTTTGACACAGATTCCCTATTCGGGCATTCAGAACATATAGCACGTTGCTGTAAGCAAGCAGATTCTCATTCAAAGATGCAAGTTACTAGGTAGGAACAAGTTTGTATAGGTATTTCAAAGATGCCCAGAACTGAGCTAAACTTGGTATGTGTCCAACTCCTAGAAATAACTTCATGCCCCATCTCCCTTACTTCCAGCTAGTAAGGATCACATAATTCGTAACAAAGTTTTGACACAGATTCCCAATTCGGGCATTCAGAACATATAGCACGTTGCCGTAAGCAAACACATTCTCATTCAAAGTTGCAAGTTACTATGTAGGAACAAGTTTGTATAGGTATTTCAAAGATGCCCAGAACTGAGCTAAACTTGGTATGTGTCCAACTCCTAGAAATAACTTCATGCCCCATCTCCCTTACTTCCAGCTAGTAAGGATCACATAATTCCTAACAAAGTTTTGACACAGATTCCCAATTCGGGCATTCAGAACATATAGCACGTTGCTGTAAGCAAGCACATTTTCATTCAAAGTTGCAAGTTACTAGGTAGGAACAAGTTTGTATAGGTATTTCAAAGATGCCCAGAACTGAGCTAAACTTGGTATGTGTCCAACTCCTAGAAATAACTTCATGCTCCATCTCCCTTACTTCCAGCTAGTAAGGATCACATAATTCCTAACAAAGTTTTGACACAGATTCCCAATTCGGGCATTCAGAACATATAGCACGTTGCTGTAAGCAAGCACATTCTCATTCAAAGATGCAAGTTACTAGGTAGGAACAAGTTTGTATAGGTATTTCAAAGATGCCCAGAACTGAGCTAAACTTGGTATGTGTCCAACTCCTAGAAATAACTTCGTGCTCCATCTCCCTTACTTACAGCTAGTAAGGATCACATAATTCCTAACAAAGTTTTGACACATATTCCCTATTCGGGCATTCAGAACATATAGCACGTTGCTGCAAGCAAGCACATTCTCATTCAAAGTTGCAAGTTACTATGTAGGAACAAGTTTGTATAGGTATTTCAAAGATGCCCAGAACTGAGCTATACTTGGTATGTCTCCAACTCCAAGAAATAACTTCATGCCCCATCTCATTTACTTCCAGCTAGTAAGGATCACATAATTCCTAACAAAGTTTTGACACAGATTCCCAATTCGGGCATTCAGAACATATAGCACGTTGCTGTAAGCAAGCACATTCTCATTCAAAGATGCAAGTTACTATGTAGGAACAAGTTTGTATAGGTATTTCAAAGATGCCCAGAACTGAGCTAAACTTGGTATGTGTCCAACTCCTAGAAATAACTTCATGCCCCATCTCCCTTACTTCCAGCTAGTAAGGATCACATAATTCCTAACAAAGTTTTGACACAGATTCCCAATTCGGGCATTCAGAACATATAGCACGTTGCTGTAAGCAAGCACATTTTCATTCAAAGTTGCAAGTTACTATGTAGGAACAAGTTTGTATAGGTATTTCAAAGATGCCCAGAACTGAGCTAAACTTGGTATGTGTCCAACTCCTAGAAATAACTTCATGTCCCATCTCCCTTACTTCCAGCTAGTAAGGATCACATAATTCCTAACAAAGTTTTGACACAGATTCCCAATTCGGGCATTCAGAACATATAGCACGTTGCTGTAAGCAAGCAGATTCTCATTCAAAGATGCAAGTTACTAGGTAGGAACAAGTTTGTATAGGTATTTCAAAGATGCCCAGACCTGAGCTAAACTTGGTATGTGTCCAACTCCTAGAAATAACTTCATGCCCCATCTCCCTTACTTCCAGCTAGTAAGGATCACATAATTCCTAACAAAGTTTTGACACAGATTCCCAATTCGGGCATTCAGAACATATAGCACGTTGCTATAAGCAAGCACATTCTCATTCAAAGATGCAAGTTACTAGGTAGGAACAAGTTTGTATAGGTATTTCAAAGATGCCCAGAACTGAGCTAAACTTGGTATGTGTCCAACTCCTAGAAATAACTTCATGCCCCATCTCCCTTACTTCCAGCTAGTAAGGATCACATAATTCCTAACAAAGTTTTGACACAGATTCCCTATTCGGGCATTCAGAACATATAGCACGTTGCTGTAAGCAAGCAGATTCTCATTCAAAGATGCAAGTTACTAGGTAGGAACAAGTTTGTATAGGTATTTCAAAGATGCCCAGAACTGAGCTAAACTTGGTATGTGTCCAACTCCTAGAAATAACTTCATGCCCCATCTCCCTTACTTCCAGCTAGTAAGGATCACATAATTCGTAACAAAGTTTTGACACAGATTCCCAATTCGGGCATTCAGAACATATAGCACGTTGCCGTAAGCAAACACATTCTCATTCAAAGTTGCAAGTTACTATGTAGGAACAAGTTTGTATAGGTATTTCAAAGATGCCCAGAACTGAGCTAAACTTGGTATGTGTCCAACTCCTAGAAATAACTTCATGCCCCATCTCCCTTACTTCCAGCTAGTAAGGATCACATAATTCCTAACAAAGTTTTGACACAGATTCCCAATTCGGGCATTCAGAACATATAGCACGTTGCTGTAAGCAAGCACATTTTCATTCAAAGTTGCAAGTTACTAGGTAGGAACAAGTTTGTATAGGTATTTCAAAGATGCCCAGAACTGAGCTAAACTTGGTATGTGTCCAACTCCTAGAAATAACTTCATGCTCCATCTCCCTTACTTCCAGCTAGTAAGGATCACATAATTCCTAACAAAGTTTTGACACAGATTCCCAATTCGGGCATTCAGAACATATAGCACGTTGCTGTAAGCAAGCACATTCTCATTCAAAGATGCAAGTTACTAGGTAGGAACAAGTTTGTATAGGTATTTCAAAGATGCCCAGAACTGAGCTAAACTTGGTATGTGTCCAACTCCTAGAAATAACTTCGTGCTCCATCTCCCTTACTTACAGCTAGTAAGGATCACATAATTCCTAACAAAGTTTTGACACATATTCCCTATTCGGGCATTCAGAACATATAGCACGTTGCTGCAAGCAAGCACATTCTCATTCAAAGTTGCAAGTTACTATGTAGGAACAAGTTTGTATAGGTATTTCAAAGATGCCCAGAACTGAGCTATACTTGGTATGTCTCCAACTCCAAGAAATAACTTCATGCCCCATCTCATTTACTTCCAGCTAGTAAGGATCACATAATTCCTAACAAAGTTTTGACACAGATTCCCAATTCGGGCATTCAGAACATATAGCACGTTGCTGTAAGCAAGCACATTCTCATTCAAAGATGCAAGTTACTATGTAGGAACAAGTTTGTATAGGTATTTCAAAGATGCCCAGAACTGAGCTAAACTTGGTATGTGTCCAACTCCTAGAAATAACTTCATGCCCCATCTCCCTTACTTCCAGCTAGTAAGGATCACATAATTCCTAACAAAGTTTTGACACAGATTCCCAATTCGGGCATTCAGAACATATAGCACGTTGCTGTAAGCAAGCACATTTTCATTCAAAGTTGCAAGTTACTATGTAGGAACAAGTTTGTATAGGTATTTCAAAGATGCCCAGAACTGAGCTAAACTTGGTATGTGTCCAACTCCTAGAAATAACTTCATGTCCCATCTCCCTTACTTCCAGCTAGTAAGGATCACATAATTCCTAACAAAGTTTTGACACAGATTCCCAATTCGGGCATTCAGAACATATAGCACGTTGCTGTAAGCAAGCAGATTCTCATTCAAAGATGCAAGTTACTAGGTAGGAACAAGTTTGTATAGGTATTTCAAAGATGCCCAGACCTGAGCTAAACTTGGTATGTGTCCAACTCCTAGAAATAACTTCATGCCCCATCTCCCTTACTTCCAGCTAGTAAGGATCACATAATTCCTAACAAAGTTTTGACACAGATTCCCTATTCGGGCATTCAGAACATATAGCACGTTGCTGTAAGCAAGCACATTCTCATTCAAAGATGCAAGTTACTAGGTAGGAACAAGTTTGTATAGGTATTTCAAAGATGCCCAGAACTGAGCTAAACTTGGTATGTGTCCAACTCCTAGAAATAACTTCATGCTCCATCTCCCTTACTTCCAGCTAGTAAGGATCACATAATTCCTAACAAAGTTTTGACACAGATTCCCTATTCGGGCATTCAGAACATATAGCACGTTGCTGCAAGCAAGCACATTCTCATTCAAAGTTGCAAGTTACTATGTAGGAACAAGTTTGTATAGGTATTTCAAAGATGCCCAGAACTGAGCTAAACTTGGTATGTGTCCAACTCCTAGAAATAACTTCATGCTCCATCTCCATTACTTCCAGCTAGTAAGGATCACATAATTCCTAACAAAGTTTTGACACAGATTCCCAATTCGGGCATTCAGAACATATAGCACGTTGCTGTAAGCAAGCACATTCTCATTCAAAGATGCAAGTTACTATGTAGGAACAAGTTTGTATAGGTATTTCAAAGATGCCCAGAACTGAGCTAAACTTGGTATGTGTCCAACTCCTAGAAATAACTTCATGCCCCATCTCCCTTACTTCCAGCTAGTAAGGATCACATAATTCCTAACAAAGTTTTGACACAGATTGCCAATTCGGGCATTCAGAACATATAGCACGTTGCTGTAAGCAAGCACATTCTCATTCAAAGATGCAAGTTACTATGTAGGAACAAGTTTGTATAGGTATTTCAAAGATGCCCAGAACTGAGCTAAACTTGGTATGTGTCCAACTCCTAGAAATAACTTCATGCTCCATCTCCCTTACTTCCAGCTAGTAAGGATCACATAATTCCTAACAAAGTTTTGACACAGATTCCCAATTCGGGCATTCAGAACATATAGCACTTTGCTGCAAGCAAGCACATTCTCATTCAAAGTTGCAAGTTAATATGTAGGAACAAGTTTGTATAGGTATTTCAAAGATGTCCAGAACTGAGCTAAACTTGGTATGTGTCCAACTCCAAGAAATAACTTCATGCCCCATCTCCCTTACTTCCAGCTAGTAAGGATCACATAATTCCTAACAAAGTTTTGACACAGATTCCCAATTCGGGCATTCAGAACATATAGCACGTTGCTGTAAGCAAGCACATTCTCATTCAAAGTTGCAAGTTACTATGTGGGAAGAAGTTTGTATAGGTATTTCAAAGATGCCCAGAACTGAGCTAAACTTGGTATGTGTCCAACTCCTAGAAATAACTTCATGCCCCATCTCCCTTAGTTCCAGCTAGTAAGGATCACATAATTCCTAACAAAGTTCTGACACATATTCCCAATTCGGGCATTCAGAACATATAGCACGTTGCTGTAAGCAAGCACATTTTCATTCAAAGTTGCAAGTTACTATGTAGGAACAAGTTTGTATAGGTTTTTCAAAGATGCCCAGAACTGAGCTAAACTTGGTATGTGTCCAACTCCTAGAAATAACTTCATGCCCCATCTCCCTTACTTCCAGCTAGTAAGGATCACATAATTCCTAACAAAGTTTTGACACAGATTCCCAATTCGGGCATTCAGAACATATGGCACGTTGCTGTAAGCAAGCAGATTCTCATTCAAAGATGCAAGTTACTAGGTAGGAACAAGTTTGTATAGGTATTTCAAAGATGCCCAGAACTGAGCTATACTTGGTATGTCTCCAACTCCAAGAAATAACTTCATGCCCCATCTCCCTTACTTCCAGCTAGTAAGGATCACATAATTCCTAACAAAGTTTTGACACAGATTGCCAATTCGGGCATTCAGAACATATAGCACGTTGCTGTAAGCAAGCACATTCTCATTAAAAGATGCAAGTTTACTATGTAGGAACAAGTTTGTATAGGTATTTCAAAGATGCCCAGAACTGAGCTAAACTTGGTATGTGTCCAACTCCTAGAAATAACTTCATGCCCCATCTCCCTTACTTCCAGCTAGTAAGGATCACATAATTCCTAACAAAGTTTTGACACAGATTCCCAATTCGGGCATTCAGAACATATAGCACGTTGCTGTAAGCAAGCACATTCTCATTCAAAGATGCAAGTTACTATGTAGGAACAAGTTTGTATAGGTATTTCAAAGATGCCCAGAACTGAGCTAAACTTGGTATGTGTCCAACTCCTAGAAATAACTTCATGCCCCATCTCCCTTACTTCCAGCTAGTAAGGATCACATAATTCCTAACAAAGTTTTGACACAGATTCCCAATTCGGGCATTCAGAACATATAGCACGTTGCTGTAAGCAAGCAGATTCTCATTCAAAGTTGCAAGTTACTATGTAGGAACAAGTTTGTATAGGTATTTCAAAGATGCCCAGAACTGAGCTAAACTTGGTATGTGTCCAACTCCTAGAAATAACTTCATGCCCCATCTCCCTTACTTCCAGCTAGTAAGAATGACATAATTCCTAACAAAGTTTTGACACAGATTCCCAATTCGGGCATTCAGAACATATAGCACGTTGCTGTAAGCAAGCACATTTTCATTCAAAGTTGCAAGTTATTAGTTAGGAACAAGTTTGTATATGTATTTCAAAGTTGCCCAGAACTGAGCTAAACTTGGTATGTGTCCAACTCCTAGAAATAACTTCATGCTCCATCTCCCTTACTTCCAGATAGTAAGGATCACATAATTCCTAACAAAGTTTTGACACAGATTCCTTATTCGGGCATTCAGAACATATCGCACGTTGCTGCAAGCAAGCACATTCTCATTCAAAGTTGCAAGTTACTATGTAGGAACAAGTTTGTATAGGTATTTCAAAGATGCCCAGAACTGACCTATACTTGGTATGTCTCCATCTCCAAGAAATAACTTCATGCCCCATCTCCCTTACTTCAAGCTAGTAAGGATCACATAATTCCTAACAACGTTTTGACAAGGATTGCCAATTCGGGCATTCAGAACATATAGCACGTTGCTGTAAGCAAGCACATTCTCATTCAAAGATGCAAGTTACTATGTAGGAACAAGTTTGTATAGGTATTTCAAAGATGCCCAGAACTGAGCTAAACTTGGTATGTGTCCAACTCCTAGAAATAACTTCATGCCCCATCTCCCTTACTTCCAGCTAGTAAGGATCACATAATTCCTAACAAAGTTTTGACACAGATTCCCAATTCGGGCATTCAGAACATATAGCACGTTGCTGTAAGCAAGCACATTCTCATTCAAAGATGCAAGTTACTATGTAGGAACAAGTTTGTATAGGTATTTCAAAGATGCCCAGAACTGAGCTAAACTTGGTATGTGTCCAACTCCTAGAAATAACTTCATGCCCCATCTCCCTTACTTCCAGCTAGTAAGGATCACATAATTCCTAACAAAGTTTTGACACAGATTCCCAATTCGGGCATTGAGAACATATAGCACGTTGCTGTAAGCAAGCAGATTCTCATTCAAAGTTGTAAGTTACTATGTAGGAACAAGTTTGTATAGGTATTTCAAAGATGCCCAGAACTGAGCTAAACTTGGTATGTGTCCAACTCCTAGAAATAACTTCATGCCCCATCTCCCTTACTTCCAGCTAGTAAGAATGACATAATTCCTAACAAAGTTTTGACACAGATTCCCAATTCGGGCATTCAGAACATATAGCACGTTGCTGTAAGCAAGCACATTTTCATTCAAAGTTGCAAGTTACTATGTAGGAACAAGTTTGTATAGGTATTTCAAAGATGCCCAGAACTGAGCTAAACTTGGTATGTGTCCAACTCCTAGAAATAACTTCATGCCCCATCTCCCTTACTTCCAGCTAGTAAGGATCACATAATTCGTAACAAAGTTTTGACACAGATTCCCAATTCGGGCATTCAGAACATATAGCACGTTGCTGTAAGCAAGCAGATTCTCATTCAAAGATGCAAGTTACTATGTAGGAACAAGTTTGTATAGGTATTTCAAAGATGCCCAGAACTGAGCTAAACTTGGTATGTGTCCAACTCCTAGAAATAACTTCATGCCCCATCTCCCTTACTTCCAGCTAGTAAGGATCACATAATTCCTAACAAAGTTTTGACACAGATTCCCAATTCGGGCATTCAGAACATATAGCACGTTGCTGTAAGCAAGCACATTTTCATTCAAAGTTGCAAGTTACTAGGTAGGAACAAGTTGGTATAGGTATTTCAAAGATGCCCAGAACTGAGCTAAACTTGGTATGTGTCCAACTCCTAGAAATAACTTCATGCTCCATCTCCCTTACTTCCAGCTAGTAAGGATCACATAATTCCTAACAAAGTTTTGACACAGATTCCCAATTCGGGCATTCAGAACATATAGCACGTTGCTGTAAGCAAGCACATTCTCATTCAAAGATGCAAGTTACTAGGTAGGAACAAGTTTGTATAGGTATTTCAAAGATGCCCAGAACTGAGCTAAACTTGGTATGTGTCCAACTCCTAGAAATAACTTCGTGCTCCATCTCCCTTACTTACAGCTAGTAAGGATCACATAATTCCTAACAAAGTTTTGACACATATTCCCTATTCGGGCATTCAGAACATATAGCACGTTGCTGCAAGCAAGCACATTCTCATTCAAAGTTGCAAGTTACTATGTAGGAACAAGTTTGTATAGGTATTTCAAAGATGCCCAGAACTGAGCTATACTTGGTATGTCTCCAACTCCAAGAAATAACTTCATGCCCCATCTCATTTACTTCCAGCTAGTAAGGATCACATAATTCCTAACAAAGTTTTGACACAGATTCCCAATTCGGGCATTCAGAACATATAGCACGTTGCTGTAAGCAAGCACATTCTCATTCAAAGATGCAAGTTACTATGTAGGAACAAGTTTGTATAGGTATTTCAAAGATGCCCAGAACTGAGCTAAACTTGGTATGTGTCCAACTCCTAGAAATAACTTCATGCCCCATCTCCCTTACTTCCAGCTAGTAAGGATCACATAATTCCTAACAAAGTTTTGACACAGATTCCCAATTCGGGCATTCAGAACATATAGCACGTTGCTGTAAGCAAGCACATTTTCATTCAAAGTTGCAAGTTACTATGTAGGAACAAGTTTGTATAGGTATTTCAAAGATGCCCAGAACTGAGCTAAACTTGGTATGTGTCCAACTCCTAGAAATAACTTCATGTCCCATCTCCCTTACTTCCAGCTAGTAAGGATCACATAATTCCTAACAAAGTTTTGACACAGATTCCCAATTCGGGCATTCAGAACATATAGCACGTTGCTGTAAGCAAGCAGATTCTCATTCAAAGATGCAAGTTACTAGGTAGGAACAAGTTTGTATAGGTATTTCAAAGATGCCCAGACCTGAGCTAAACTTGGTATGTGTCCAACTCCTAGAAATAACTTCATGCCCCATCTCCCTTACTTCCAGCTAGTAAGGATCACATAATTCCTAACAAAGTTTTGACACAGATTCCCTATTCGGGCATTCAGAACATATAGCACGTTGCTGTAAGCAAGCACATTCTCATTCAAAGATGCAAGTTACTAGGTAGGAACAAGTTTGTATAGGTATTTCAAAGATGCCCAGAACTGAGCTAAACTTGATATGTGTCGAACTCCTAGAAATAACTTCATGCTCCATCTCCCTTACTTCCAGCTAGTAAGGATCACATAATTCCTAACAAAGTTTTGACACAGATTCCCTATTCGGGCATTCAGAACATATAGCACGTTGCTGCAAGCAAGCACATTCTCATTCAAAGTTGCAAGTTACTATGTAGGAACAAGTTTGTATAGGTATTTCAAAGATGCCCAGAACTGAGCTAAACTTGGTATGTGTCCAACTCCTAGAAATAACTTCATGCCCCATCTCCCTTACTTCCAGCTAGTAAGGATCACATAATTCCTAACAAAGTTTTGACACAGATTCCCAATTCGGGCATTCAGAACATATAGCACGTTGCTGTAAGCAAGCACATTCTCATTCAAAGATGCAAGTTACTATGTAGGAACAAGTTTGTATAGGTATTTCAAAGATGCCCAGAACTGAGCTAAACTTGGTATGTGTCCAACTCCTAGAAATAACTTCATGCCCCATCTCCCTTACTTCCAGCTAGTAAGGATCACATAATTCCTAACAAAGTTTTGACACAGATTGCCAATTCGGGCATTCAGAACATATAGCACGTTGCTGTAAGCAAGCACATTCTCATTCAAAGATGCAAGTTACTATGTAGGAACAAGTTTGTATAGGTATTTCAAAGATGCCCAGAACTGAGCTAAACTTGGTATGTGTCCAACTCCTAGAAATAACTTCATGCTCCATCTCCCTTACTTCCAGGTAGTAAGGATCACATAATTCCTAACAAAGTTTTGACACAGATTCCCAATTCGGGCATTCAGAACATATAGCACTTTGCTGCAAGCAAGCACATTCTCATTCAAAGTTGCAAGTTAATATGTCGGAACAAGTTTGTATAGGTATTTCAAAGATGCCCAGAACTGAGCTAAACTTGGTATGTGTCCAACTCCAAGAAATAACTTCATGCCCCATCTCCCTTACTTCCAGCTAGTAAGGATCACATAATTCCTAACAAAGTTTTGACACAGATTCCCAATTCGGGCATTCAGAACATATAGCACGTTGCTGTAAGCAAGCACATTCTCATTCAAAGTTGCAAGTTACTATGTGGGAAGAAGTTTGTATAGGTATTTCAAAGATGCCCAGAACTGAGCTAAACTTGGTATGTGTCCAACTCCTAGAAATAACTTCATGCCCCATCTCCCTTAGTTCCAGCTAGTAAGGATCACATAATTCCTAACAAAGTTCTGACACATATTCCCAATTCGGGCATTCAGAACATATAGCACGTTGCTGTAAGCAAGCACATTTTCATTCAAAGTTGCAAGTTACTATGTAGGAACAAGTTTGTATAGGTTTTTCAAAGATGCCCAGAACTGAGCTAAACTTGGTATGTGTCCAACTCCTAGAAATAACTTCATGCCCCATCTCCCTTACTTCCAGCTAGTAAGGATCACATAATTCCTAACAAAGTTTTGACACATATTCCCAATTCGGGCTTTCAGAACATATAGCACGTTGCTGTAAGCAAGCACATTTTCATTCAAAGTTGCAAGTTACTATGTAGGAACAAGTTTGTATAGGTATTTCAAAGATGCCCAGAACTGAGCTAAACTTGGTATGTGTCCAACTCCTAGAAATAACTTCATGCCCCATCTCCCTTACTTCCAGCTAGTAAGGATCACATAATTCCTAACAAAGTTTTGACACAGATTCCCAATTCGGGCATTCAGAACATATAGCACGTTGCTGTAAGCAAGCACATTTTCATTCAAAGTTGCAAGTTACTATGTAGGAACAAGTTTGTATAGGTATTTCAAAGATGCCCAGAACTGAGCTAAACTTGGTATGTGTCCAACTCCTAGAAATAACTTCATGCCCCATCTCCCTTACTTCCAGCTAGTAAGGATCACATAATTCCTAACAAAGTTTTGACACAGATTCCCAATTCGGGCATTCAGAACATATGGCACGTTGCTGTAAGCAAGCAGATTCTCATTCAAAGATGCAAGTTACTAGGTAGGAACAAGTTTGTATAGGTATTTCAAAGATGCCCAGAACTGAGCTATACTTGGTATGTCTCCAACTCCAAGAAATAACTTCATGCCCCATCTCCCTTACTTCCAGCTAGTAAGGATCACATAATTCCTAACAAAGTTTTGACACAGATTGCCAATTCGGGCATTCAGAACATATAGCACGTTGCTGTAAGCAAGCACATTCTCATTCAAAGATGCAAGTTACTATGTAGGAACAAGTTTGTATAGGTATTTCAAAGATGCCCAGAACTGAGCTAAACTTGGTATGTGTCCAACTCCTAGAAATAACTTCATGCCCCATCTCCCTTACTTCCAGCTAGTAAGGATCACATAATTCCTAACAAAGTTTTGACACAGATTCCCAATTCGGGCATTCAGAACATATAGCACGTTGCTGTAAGCAAGCACATTCTCATTCAAAGATGCAAGTTACTATGTAGGAACAAGTTTGTATAGGTATTTCAAAGATGCCCAGAACTGAGCTAAACTTGGTATGTGTCCAACTCCTAGAAATAACTTCATGCCCCATCTCCCTTACTTCCAGCTAGTAAGGATCACATAATTCCTAACAAAGTTTTGACACAGATTCCCAATTCGGGCATTCAGAACATATAGCACGTTGCTGTAAGCAAGCAGATTCTCATTCAAAGTTGCAAGTTACTATGTAGGAACAAGTTTGTATAGGTATTTCAAAGATGCCCAGAACTGAGCTAAACTTGGTATGTGTCCAACTCCTAGAAATAACTTCATGCCCCATCTCCCTTACTTCCAGCTAGTAAGAATGACATAATTCCTAACAAAGTTTTGACACAGATTCCCAATTCGGGCATTCAGAACATATAGCACGTTGCTGTAAGCAAGCACATTTTCATTCAAAGTTGCAAGTTATTAGTTAGGAACAAGTTTGTATAGGTATTTCAAAGTTGCCCAGAACTGAGCTAAACTTGGTATGTGTCCAACTCCTAGAAATAACTTCATGCTCCATCTCCCTTACTTCCAGCTAGTAAGGATCACATAATTCCTAACAAAGTTTTGACACAGATTCCTTATTCGGGCATTCAGAACATATCGCACGTTGCTGCAAGCAAGCACATTCTCATTCAAAGTTGCAAGTTACTATGTAGGAACAAGTTTGTATAGGTATTTCAAAGATGCCCAGAACTGAGCTATACTTGGTATGTCTCCATCTCCAAGAAATAACTTCATGCCCCATCTCCCTTACTTCAAGCTAGTAAGGATCACATAATTCCTAACAACGTTTTGACAAGGATTGCCAATTCGGGCATTCAGAACATATAGCACGTTGCTGTAAGCAAGCACATTCTCATTCAAAGATGCAAGTTACTATGTAGGAACAAGTTTGTATAGGTATTTCAAAGATGCCCAGAACTGAGCTAAACTTGGTATGTGTCCAACTCCTAGAAATAACTTCATGCCCCATCTCCCTTACTTCCAGCTAGTAAGGATCACATAATTCCTAACAAAGTTTTGACACAGATTCCCAATTCGGGCATTCAGAACATATAGCACGTTGCTGTAAGCAAGCACATTCTCATTCAAAGATGCAAGTTACTATGTAGGAACAAGTTTGTATAGGTATTTCAAAGATGCCCAGAACTGAGCTAAACTTGGTATGTGTCCAACTCCTAGAAATAACTTCATGCCACATCTCCCTTACTTCCAGCTAGTAAGGATCACATAATTCCTAACAAAGTTTTGACACAGATTCCCAATTCGGGCATTCAGAACATATAGCACGTTGCTGTAAGCAAGCACATTTTCATTCAAAGTTGCAAGTTACTATGTAGGAACAAGTTTGTATAGGTATTTCAAAGATGCCCAGAACTGAGCTAAACTTGGTATGTGTCCAACTCCTAGAAATAACTTCATGCCCCATCTCCCTTACTTCCAGCTAGTAAGGATCACATAATTCCTAACAAAGTTTTGACACAGATTCCCAATTCGGGCATTCAGAAGATATAGCACGTTGCTGTAAGCAAGCACATTCTCATTCAAAGTTGCAAGTTACTATGTAGGAAGAAGTTTGTATAGGTATTTCAAAGATGCCCAGAACTGAGCTAAACTTGGTATGTGTCCAACTCCTAGAAATAACTTCATGCCCCATCTCCCTTACTTCCAGCTAGTAAGGATCACATAATTCCTAACAAAGTTTTGACACAGATTCCCAATTCGGGCATTCAGAACATATAGCACGTTGCTGTAGGCAAGCACATTCTCATTCAAAGTTGCAGTTACTATGTAGGAACAAGTTTGTACAGGTATTTCAAAGATGGCCAGAACTGAGCTAAACTTGGTATGTGTCCAACTCCTAGAAATAACTTCATGCTCCATCTCCCTTACTTCCAGCTAGTAAGGATCACATAATTCCTAACAAAGTTTTGACACAGATTCCCAATTCGGGCATTCAGAACATATAGCACGTTGCTGTAAGCAAGCACATTTTCATTCAAAGTTGCAAGTTACTATGTAGGAACAAGTTTGTATAGGTATTTCAAAGATGCCCAGAACTGAGCTAAACTTGGTATGTGTCCAACTCCTAGAAATAACTTCATGCCCCATCTCCCTTACTTCCAGCTAGTAAGGATCACATAATTCCTAACAAAGTTTTGACACAGATTGCCAATTCGGGCATTCAGAACATATAGCACGTTGCTGTAAGCAAGCACATTCTCATTCAAAGATGCAAGTTACTATGTAGGAACAAGTTTGTATAGGTATTTCAAAGATGCCCAGAACTGAGCTAAACTTGGTATGTGTCGAATTCCTAGAAATAACTTCATGCTCCATCTCCCTTACTTCCAGCTAGTAAGGATCACATAATTCCTAACAAAGTTTTGACACAGATTCCCAAATCGGGCATTCAGATCATATAGCACGTTGCTGCAAGCAAGCACATTCTCATTCAAAGTTGCAAGTTACTATGTAGGAAGAAGTTTGTATAGGTATTTCAAAGATGCCCAGAACTGAGCTAAACTTGGTATGTGTCCAACTCCTAGAAATAACTTCATGCCCCATCTCCCTTACTTCCAGCTAGTAAGGATCACATAATTCCTAACAAAGTTTTGACACAGATTGCCAATTCGGGCATTCAGAACATATAGCACGTTGCTGTAAGCAAGCACATTCTCATTCAAAGTTGCAAGTTACTATGTAGGAACAAGTTTGTATAGGTATTTCAAAGATGCCCAGAACTGAGCTAAACTTGGTATGTGTCCAACTCCTAGAAATAACTTCATGCCCCATCTCCCTTACTTCCAGCTAGTAAGGATCACATAATTCCTAACAAAGTTTTGACACAGATTCCCAATTCGGGCATTCAGAACATATAGCACGTTGCTGTAAGCAAGCACATTCTCATTCAAAGTTGCAAGTTACTATGTAGGAACAAGTTTGTATAGGTATTTCAAAGATGCCCAGAACTGAGCTAAACTTGGTATGTGTCCAACTCCTAGAAATAAATTCATGCCCCATCTCCCTTACTTCCAGCTAGTAAGGATCACATAATTCCTAACAAAGTTTTGACACAGATTCCCAATTCGGGCATTCAGAACATATAGCACGTTGCTGTAAGCAAGCACATTCTCATTCAAAGTTGCAAGTTACTATGTAGGAACAAGTTTGTATAGCTATTTCAAAGATGCCCAGAACTGAGCTAAACTTGGTATGTGTCCAACTCCTAGAAATAACTTCTTGCCCCATCTCCCTTACTTCCAGCTAGTAAGGATCACATAATTCCTAACAAAGTTTTGACACAGATTCCCAATTCGGGCATTCAGAACATATAGCACGTTGCTGTAGGCAAGCACATTCTCATTCAAAGTTGCTGTTACTATGTAGGAACAAGTTTGTATAGGTATTTCAAAGATGGCCAGAACTGAGCTAAACTTGGTATGTGTCCAACTCCTAGAAATAACTTCATGCCCCATCTCCCTTACTTCCAGCTAGTAAGGATCACATAATTCCTAACAAAGTTTTGACACAGAATCCCAATTCGGGCATTCAGAACATATAGCACGTTGCTGTAAGCAAGCACATTTTCATTCAAAGTTGCAAGTTACTATGTAGGAACAAGTTTGTATAGGTATTTCAAAGATGCCCAGAACTGAGCTAAACTTGGTATGTGTCCAACTCCTAGAAATAACTTCATGCCCCATCTCCCTTACTTCCAGCTAGTAAGGATCACATAATTCCTAACAAAGTTTTGACACAGATTGCCAATTCGGGCATTCAGAACATATAGCACGTTGCTGTAAGCAAGCACATTCTCATTCAAAGATGCAAGTTACTATGTAGGAACAAGTTTGTATAGGTATTTCAAAGATGCCCAGAACTGAGCTAAACTTGGTATGTGTCGAATTCCTAGAAATAACTTCATGCTCCATCTCCCTTACTTCCAGCTAGTAAGGATCACATAATTCCTAACAAAGTTTTGACACAGATTCCCAAATCGGGCATTCAGATCATATAGCACGTTGCTGCAAGCAAGCACATTCTCATTCAAAGTTGCAAGTTACTATGTAGGAAGAAGTTTGTATAGGTATTTCAAAGATGCCCAGAACTGAGCTAAACTTGGTATGTGTCCAACTCCTAGAAATAACTTCATGCCCCATCTCCCTTACTTCCAGCTAGTAAGGATCACATAATTCCTAACAAAGTTTTGACACAGATTGCCAATTCGGGCATTCAGAACATATAGCACGTTGCTGTAAGCAAGCACATTCTCATTCAAAGTTGCAAGTTACTATGTAGGAACAAGTTTGTATAGGTATTTCAAAGATGCCCAGAACTGAGCTAAACTTGGTATGTGTCCAACTCCTAGAAATAACTTCATGCCCCATCTCCCTTACTTCCAGCTAGTAAGGATCACATAATTCCTAACAAAGTTTTGACACAGATTCCCAATTCGGGCATTCAGAACATATAGCACGTTGCTGTAAGCAAGCACATTCTCATTCAAAGTTGCAAGTTACTATGTAGGAACAAGTTTGTATAGGTATTTCAAAGATGCCCAGAACTGAGCTAAACTTGGTATGTGTCCAACTCCTAGAAATAAATTCATGCCCCATCTCCCTTACTTCCAGCTAGTAAGGATCACATAATTCCTAACAAAGTTTTGACACAGATTCCCAATTCGGGCATTCAGAACATATAGCACGTTGCTGTAAGCAAGCACATTCTCATTCAAAGTTGCAAGTTACTATGTAGGAACAAGTTTGTATAGCTATTTCAAAGATGCCCAGAACTGAGCTAAACTTGGTATGTGTCCAACTCCTAGAAATAACTTCATGCCCCATCTCCCTTACTTCCAGCTAGTAAGGATCACATAATTCCTAACAAAGTTTTGACACAGATTCCCAATTCGGGCATTCAGAACATATAGCACGTTGCTGTAAGCAAGCAGATTCTCATTCAAAGTTGCAAGTTACTAGGTAGGAACAAGTTTGTATAGGTATTTCAAAGATGCCCAGAACTGAGCTAAACTTGGTATGTGTCCAACTGCTAGAAATAACTTCATGCCCCATCTCCCTTACTTCCAGCTAGTAAGGATGACATAATTCCTAACAAAGTTTTGACACAGATTCCCAATTCGGGCATTCAGAACATATAGCACGTTGCTGTAAGCAAGCACATTTTCATTCAAAGTTGCAAGTTACTATGTAGGAACAAGTTTGTATAGGTATTTCAAAGATGCCCAGAACTGAGCTAAACTTGGTAAGTGTCCAACTCCTAAAAATAACTTCATGCCCCATCTCCCTTACTTCCAGCTAGTAAGGATCACATAATTCCTAACAAAGTTTTGACACAGATGCCCAATTCGGGCATTCAGAACATATAGCACGTTGCTGTAAGCAAGCAGATTCTCATTCAAAGATGCAAGTTACTAGGTAGGAACAAGTTTGTATAGGTATTTCAAAGATGCCCAGAACTGAGCTAAACGTGGTATGTGTCCAACTCCTAGAAATAACTTCATGCCCCATCTCCCTTACTTCCAGCTAGTAAGGATCACATAACTCCTAACAAAGTTTTGACACAGATTCCCAATTCGGGCATTCAGAACATATAGCACGTTGCTGTAAGCAAGCACATTTTCATTCAAAGTTGTAAGTTACTATGTAGGAACAAGTTTGTATAGGTATTTCAAAGATGCCCAGAACTGAGCTAAAATTGGTATGTGTCCAACTCCTAGAAATAACTTCATGCCCCATCTCCCTTACTTCCAGCTAGTAAGGATCACATAATTCCTAACAAAGTTTTGACACAGATTCCCAATTCGGGCATTCAGAACATATGGCACGTTGCTGTAAGCAAGCAGATTCTCATTCAAAGATGCAAGTTACTAGGTAGGAACAAGTTTGTATAGGTATTTCAAAGATGCCCAGAACTGAGCTATACTTGGTATGTCTCCAACTCCAAGAAATAACTTCATGCCCCATCTCCCTTACTTCCAGCTAGTAAGGATCACATAATTCCTAACAAAGTTTTGACACAGATTGCCAATTCGGGCATTCAGAACATATAGCACGTTGCTGTAAGCAAGCACATTCTCATTCAAAGATGCAAGTTACTATGTAGGAACAAGTTTGTATAGGTATTTCAAAGATGCCCAGAACTGAGCTAAACTTGGTATGTGTCCAACTCCTAGAAATAACTTCATGCCCCATCTCCCTTACTTCCAGCTAGTAAGGATCACATAATTCCTAACAAAGTTTTGACACAGATTCCCAATTCGGGCATTCAGAACATATAGCACGTTGCTGTAAGCAAGCACATTCTCATTCAAAGATGCAAGTTACTACGTAGGAACAAGTTTGTATAGGTATTTCAAAGATGCCCAGAACTGAGCTAAACTTGGTATGTGTCCAACTCCTAGAAATAACTTCATGCCCCATCTCCCTTACTTCCAGCTAGTAAGGATCACATAATTCCTAACAAAGTTTTGACACAGATTCCCAATTCGGGCATTCAGAACATATAGCACGTTGCTGTAAGCAAGCAGATTCTCATTCAAAGTTGCAAGTTACTATGTAGGAACAAGTTTGTATAGGTATTTCAAAGATGCCCAGAACTGAGCTAAACTTGGTATGTGTCCAACTCCTAGAAATAACTTCATGCCCCATCTCCCTTACTTCCAGCTAGTAAGAATGACATAATTCCTAACAAAGTTTTGACACAGATTCCCAATTCGGGCATTCAGAACATATAGCACGTTGCTGTAAGCAAGCACATTTTCATTAAAAGTTGCAAGTTATTAGTTAGGAACAAGTTTGTATAGGTATTTCAAAGTTGCCCAGAACTGAGCTAAACTTGGTATGTGTCCAACTCCTAGAAATAACTTCATGCTCCATCTCCCTTACTTCCAGCTAGTAAGGATCACATAATTCCTAACAAAGTTTTGACACAGATTCCCTATTCGGGCATTCAGAACATATCGCACGTTGCTGCAAGCAAGCACATTCTCATTCAAAGTTTCAAGTTACTATGTAGGAACAAGTTTGTATAGGTATTTCAAAGATGCCCAGAACTGAGCTATACTTGGTATGTCTCCATCTCCAAGAAATAACTTCATGCCCCATCTCCCTTACTTCAAGCTAGTAAGGATCACATAATTCCTAACAACGTTTTGACAAGGATTGCCAATTCGGGCATTCAGAACATATAGCACGTTGCTGTAAGCAAGCACATTCTCATTCAAAGATGCAAGTTACTATGTAGGAACAAGTTTGTATAGGTATTTCAAAGATGCCCAGAACTGAGCTAAACTTGGTATGTGTCCAACTCCTAGAAATAACTTCATGCCCCATCTCCCTTACTTCCAGCTAGTAAGGATCACATAATTCCTAACAAAGTTTTGACACAGATTCCCAATTCGGGCATTCAGAACATATAGCACGTTGCTGTAAGCAAGCACATTCTCATTCAAAGATGCAAGTTACTATGTAGGAACAAGTTTGTATAGGTATTTCAAAGATGCCCAGAACTGAGCTAAACTTGGTATGTGTCCAACTCCTAGAAATAACTTCATGCCACATCTCCCTTACTTCCAGCTAGTAAGGATCACATAATTCCTAACAAAGTTTTGACACAGATTCCCAATTCGGGCATTCAGAACATATAGCACGTTGCTGTAAGCAAGCACATTTTCATTCAAAGTTGCAAGTTACTATGTAGGAACAAGTTTGTATAGGTATTTCAAAGATGCCCAGAACTGAGCTAAACTTGGTATGTGTCCAACTCCTAGAAATAACTTCACGCCCCATCTCCCTTACTTCCAGCTAGTAAGGATCACATAATTCCTAACAAAGTTTTGACACAGATTCCCAATTCGGGCATTCAGAAGATATAGCACGTTGCTGTAAGCAAGCACATTCTCATTCAAAGTTGCAAGTTACTATGTAGGAAGAAGTTTGTATAGGTATTTCAAAGATGCCCAGAACTGAGCTAAACTTGGTATGTGTCCAACTCCTAGAAATAACTTCATGCCCCATCTCCCTTACTTCCAGCTAGTAAGGATCACATAATTCCTAACAAAGTTTTGACACAGATTCCCAATTCGGGCATTCAGAACATATAGCACGTTGCTGTAGGCAAGCACATTCTCATTCAAAGTTGCAGTTACTATGTAGGAACAAGTTTGTACAGGTATTTCAAAGATGGCCAGAACTGAGCTAAACTTGGTATGTGTCCAACTCCTAGAAATAACTTCATGCCCCATCTCCCTTACTTCCAGCTAGTAAGGATCACATAATTCCTAACAAAGTTTTGACACAGATTCCCAATTCGGGCATTCAGAACATATAGCACGTTGCTGTAAGCAAGCACATTTTCATTCAAAGTTGCAAGTTACTATGTAGGAACAAGTTTGTATAGGTATTTCAAAGATGCCCAGAACTGAGCTAAACTTGGTATGTGTCCAACTCCTAGAAATAACTTCATGCCCCATCTCCCTTACTTCCAGCTAGTAAGGATCACATAATTCCTAACAAAGTTTTGACACAGATTGCCAATTCGGGCATTCAGAACATATAGCACGTTGCTGTAAGCAAGCACATTCTCATTCAAAGATGCAAGTTACTATGTAGGAACAAGTTTGTATAGGTATTTCAAAGATGCCCAGAACTGAGCTAAACTTGGTATGTGTCGAATTCCTAGAAATAACTTCATGCTCCATCTCCCTTACTTCCAGCTAGTAAGGATCACATAATTCCTAACAAAGTTTTGACACAGATTCCCAAATCGGGCATTCAGATCATATAGCACGTTGCTGCAAGCAAGCACATTCTCATTCAAAGTTGCAAGTTACTATGTAGGAAGAAGTTTGTATAGGTATTTCAAAGATGCCCAGAACTGAGCTAAACTTGGTATGTGTCCAACTCCTAGAAATAACTTCATGCCCCATCTCCCTTACTTCCAGCTAGTAAGGATCACATAATTCCTAACAAAGTTTTGACACAGATTGCCAATTCGGGCATTCAGAACATATAGCACGTTGCTGTAAGCAAGCACATTCTCATTCAAAGTTGCAAGTTACTATGTAGGAACAAGTTTGTATAGGTATTTCAAAGATGCCCAGAACTGAGCTAAACTTGGTATGTGTCCAACTCCTAGAAATAACTTCATGCCCCATCTCCCTTACTTCCAGCTAGTAAGGATCACATAATTCCTAACAAAGTTTTGACACAGATTCCCAATTCGGGCATTCAGAACATATAGCACGTTGCTGTAAGCAAGCACATTCTCATTCAAAGTTGCAAGTTACTATGTAGGAACAAGTTTGTATAGGTATTTCAAAGATGCCCAGAACTGAGCTAAACTTGGTATGTGTCCAACTCCTAGAAATAAATTCATGCCCCATCTCCCTTACTTCCAGCTAGTAAGGATCACATAATTCCTAACAAAGTTTTGACACAGATTCCCAATTCGGGCATTCAGAACATATAGCACGTTGCTGTAAGCAAGCACATTCTCATTCAAAGTTGCAAGTTACTATGTAGGAACAAGTTTGTATAGCTATTTCAAAGATGCCCAGAACTGAGCTAAACTTGGTATGTGTCCAACTCCTAGAAATAACTTCTTGCCCCATCTCCCTTACTTCCAGCTAGTAAGGATCACATAATTCCTAACAAAGTTTTGACACAGATTCCCAATTCGGGCATTCAGAACATATAGCACGTTGCTGTAGGCAAGCACATTCTCATTCAAAGTTGCTGTTACTATGTAGGAACAAGTTTGTACAGGTATTTCAAAGATGGCCAGAACTGAGCTAAACTTGGTATGTGTCCAACTCCTAGAAATAACTTCATGCCCCATCTCCCTTACTTCCAGCTAGTAAGGATCACATAATTCCTAACAAAGTTTTGACACAGATTCCCAATTCGGGCATTCAGAACATATAGCACGTTGCTGTAAGCAAGCACATTTTCATTCAAAGTTGCAAGTTACTATGTAGGAACAAGTTTGTATAGGTATTTCAAAGATGCCCAGAACTGAGCTAAACTTGGTATGTGTCCAACTCCTAGAAATAACTTCATGCCCCATCTCCCTTACTTCCAGCTAGTAAGGATCACATAATTCCTAACAAAGTTTTGACACAGATTCCCAATTCGGGCATTCAGAACATATAGCACGTTGCTGTAAGCAAGCACATTCTCATTCAAAGATGCAAGTTACTACGTAGGAACAAGTTTGTATAGGTATTTCAAAGATGCCCAGAACTGAGCTAAACTTGGTATGTGTCCAACTCCTAGAAATAACTTCATGCCCCATCTCCCTTACTTCCAGCTAGTAAGGATCACATAATTCCTAACAAAGTTTTGACACAGATTCCCAATTCGGGCATTCAGAACATATAGCACGTTGCTGTAAGCAAGCAGATTCTCATTCAAAGTTGCAAGTTACTATGTAGGAACAAGTTTGTATAGGTATTTCAAAGATGCCCAGAACTGAGCTAAACTTGGTATGTGTCCAACTCCTAGAAATAACTTCATGCCCCATCTCCCTTACTTCCAGCTAGTAAGGATCACATAATTCCTAACAAAGTTTTGACACAGATTCCCAATTCGGGCATTCAGAACATATAGCACGTTGCTGTAAGCAAGCACATTTTCATTAAAAGTTGCAAGTTATTAGTTAGGAACAAGTTTGTATAGGTATTTCAAAGTTGCCCAGAACTGAGCTAAACTTGGTATGTGTCCAACTCCTAGAAATAACTTCATGCTCCATCTCCCTTACTTCCAGCTAGTAAGGATCACATAATTCCTAACAAAGTTTTGACACAGATTCCCTATTCGGGCATTCAGAACATATCGCACGTTGCTGCAAGCAAGCACATTCTCATTCAAAGTTTCAAGTTACTATGTAGGAACAAGTTTGTATAGGTATTTCAAAGATGCCCAGAACTGAGCTATACTTGGTATGTCTCCAACTCCAAGAAATAACTTCATGCCCCATCTCCCTTACTTCAAGCTAGTAAGGATCACATAATTCCTAACAAAGTTTTGACACAGATTGCCAATTCGGGCATTCAGAACATATAGCACCTTGCTGTAAGCAAGCACATTCTCATTCAAAGATGCAAGTTACTATGTAGGAACAAGTTTGTATAGGTATTTCAAAGATGCCCAGAACTGAGCTAAACTTGGTATGTGTCCATCTCCTAGAAATAACTTCATGCCCCATCTCCCTTACTTCCAGCTAGTAAGGATCACATAATTCCTAACAAAGTTTTGACACAGATTCCCAATTCGGGCATTCAGAACATATAGCACGTTGCTGTAAGCAAGCACATTTTCATTCAAAGTTGTAAGTTACTATGTAGGAACAAGTTTGTATAG
This sequence comes from Diceros bicornis minor, assembly GCF_020826845.1. Classification (NCBI taxonomy): domain Eukaryota; kingdom Metazoa; phylum Chordata; class Mammalia; order Perissodactyla; family Rhinocerotidae; genus Diceros; species Diceros bicornis. The sequence continues at coordinate 299,155 of NC_080763.1, read as the reverse complement.
GTATTTCAAAGATGCCCAGAACTGAGCTAAAATTGGTATGTGTCCAACTCCTAGAAATAACTTCATGCCCCTTCTCCCTTACTTCCAGCTAGTAAGGATCACATAATTCCTAACAAAGTTTTGACACAGATTCCCAATTCGGGCATTCAGAACATATAGCACGTTGCTATAAGCAAGCAGATTCTCATTCAAAGATGCAAGTTACTAGGTAGGAACAAGTTTGTATAGGTATTTCAAAGATGCTCAGAACTGAGCTAAACTTGGTATGTGTCCAACTCCTAGAAATAACTTCATGCCCCATCTCCCTTACTTCCAGCTAGTAAGGATCACATAATTCCTAACAAAGTTTTGACACAGATTCCCAATTCGGGCATTCAGAACATATGGCACGTTGCTGTAAGCAAGCAGATTCTCATTCAAAGATGCAAGTTACTAGGTAGGAACAAGTTTGTATAGGTATTTCAAAGATGCCCAGAACTGATCTATACTTGGTATGTCTCCAACTCCAAGAAATAACTTCATGCCCCATCTCCCTTACTTCCAGCTAGTAAGGATCACATAATTCCTAACAAAGTTTTGACACAGATTGCCAATTCGGGCATTCAGAACATATAGCACGTTGCTGTAAGCAAGCACATTCTCATTCAAAGATGCAAGTTACTATGTAGGAACAAGTTTGTATAGGTATTTCAAAGATGCCCAGAACTGAGCTAAACTTGGTATGTGTCCAACTCCTAGAAATAACTTCATGCCCCATCTCCCTTACTTCCAGCTAGTAAGGATCACATAATTCCTAACAAAGTTTTGACACAGATTCCCAATTCGGGCATTCAGAACATATAGCACGTTGCTGTAAGTAAGCACATTCTCATTCAAAGATGCAAGTTACTATGTAGGAACAAGTTTGTATAGGTATTTCAAAGATGCCCAGAACTGAGCTAAACTTGGTATGTGTCCAACTCCTAGAAATAACTTCATGCCCCATCTCCCTTACTTCCAGCTAGTAAGGATCACATAATTCCTAACAAAGTTTTGACACAGATTCCCAATTCGGGCATTGAGAACATATAGCACGTTGCTGTAAGCAAGCAGATTCTCATTCAAAGTTGCAAGTTACTATGTAGGAACAAGTTTGTATAGGTATTTCAAAGATGCCCAGAACTGAGCTAAACTTGGTATGTGTCCAACTCCTAGAAATAACTTCATGCCCCATCTCCCTTACTTCCAGCTAGTAAGAATGACATAATTCCTAACAAAGTTTTGACACAGATTCCCAATTCGGGCATTCAGAACATATAGCACGTTGCTGTAAGCAAGCACATTTTCATTCAAAGTTGCAAGTTACTATGTAGGAACAAGTTTGTATAGGTATTTCAAAGATGCCCAGAACTGAGCTAAACTTGGTATGTGTCCAACTCCTAGAAATAACTTCATGCCCCATCTCCCTTACTTCCAGCTAGTAAGGATCACATAATTCCTAACAAAGTTTTGACACAGATTCCCAATTCGGGCATTCAGAACATATAGCACGTTGCTGTAAGCAAGCAGATTCTCATTCAAAGATGCAAGTTACTATGTAGGAACAAGTTTGTATAGGTATTTCAAAGATGCCCAGAACTGAGCTAAACTTGGTATGTGTCCAACTCCTAGAAATAACTTCATGCCCCATCTCCCTTACTTCCAGCTAGTAAGGATCACATAATTCCTAACAAAGTTTTGACACAGATTCCCAATTCGGGCATTCAGAACATATAGCACGTTGCTGTAAGCAAGCACATTTTCATTCAAAGTTGCAAGTTACTATGTAGGAACAAGTTTGTATAGGTATTTCAAAGATGCCCAGAACTGAGCTAAACTTGGTATGTGTCCAACTCCTAGAAATAACTTCATGCCCCATCTCCCTTACTTCCAGCTAGTAAGGATCACATAATTCCTAACAAAGTTTTGACACAGATTCCCAATTCGGGCATTCAGAAGATATAGCACGTTGCTGTAAGCAAGCACATTCTCATTCAAAGTTGCAAGTTACTATGTAGGAAGAAGTTTGTATAGGTATTTCAAAGATGCCCAGAACTGAGCTAAACTTGGTATGTGTCCAACTCCTAGAAATAACTTCATGCCCCATCTCCCTTACTTCCAGCTAGTAAGGATCACATAATTCCTAACAAAGTTTTGACACAGATTCCCAATTCGGGCATTCAGAACATATAGCACGTTGCTGTAGGCAAGCACATTCTCATTCAAAGTTGCAGTTACTATGTAGGAACAAGTTTGTATAGGTATTTCAAAGATGGCCAGAACTGAGCTAAACTTGGTATGTGTCCAACTCCTAGAAATAACTTCATGCCCCATCTCCCTTACTTCCAGCTAGTAAGGATCACATAATTCCTAACAAAGTTTTGACACAGATTCCCAATTCGGGCATTCAGAACATATAGCACGTTGCTGTAAGCAAGCACATTTTCATTCAAAGTTGCAAGTTACTATGTAGGAACAAGTTTGTATAGGTATTTCAAAGATGCCCAGAACTGAGCTAAACTTGGTATGTGTCCAACTCCTAGAAATAACTTCATGCCCCATCTCCCTTACTTCCAGCTAGTAAGGATCACATAATTCCTAACAAAGTTTTGACACAGATTGCCAATTCGGGCATTCAGAACATATAGCACGTTGCTGTAAGCAAGCACATTCTCATTCAAAGATGCAAGTTACTATGTAGGAACAAGTTTGTATAGGTATTTCAAAGATGCCCAGAACTGAGCTAACCTTGGTATGTGTCGAATTCCTAGAAATAACTTCATGCTCCATCTCCCTTACTTCCAGCTAGTAAGGATCACATAATTCCTAACAAAGTTTTGACACAGATTCCCAAATCGGGCATTCAGATCATATAGCACGTTGCTGCAAGCAAGCACATTCTCATTCAAAGTTGCAAGTTACTATGTAGGAAGAAGTTTGTATAGGTATTTCAAAGATGCCCAGAACTGAGCTAAACTTGGTATGTGTCCAACTCCTAGAAATAACTTCATGCCCCATCTCCCTTACTTCCAGCTAGTAAGGATCACATAATTCCTAACAAAGTTTTGACACAGATTCCCAATTCGGGCATTCAGAACATATAGCACGTTGCTGTAAGCAAGCACATTTTCATTCAAAGTTGTAAGTTACTATGTAGGAACAAGTTTGTATAGGTATTTCAAAGATGCCCAGAACTGAGCTAAAATTGGTATGTGTCCAACTCCTAGAAATAACTTCATGCCCCATCTCCCTTACTTCCAGCTAGTAAGGATCACATAATTCCTAACAAAGTTTTGACACAGATTCCCAATTCGGGCATTCAGAACATATAGCACGTTGCTATAAGCAAGCAGATTCTCATTCAAAGATGCAAGTTACTAGGTAGGAACAAGTTTGTATAGGTATTTCAAAGATGCTCAGAACTGAGCTAAACTTGGTATGTGTCCAACTCCTAGAAATAACTTCATGCCCCATCTCCCTTACTTCCAGCTAGTAAGGATCACATAATTCCTAACAAAGTTTTGACACAGATTCCCAATTCGGGCATTCAGAACATATGGCACGTTGCTGTAAGCAAGCAGATTCTCATTCAAAGATGCAAGTTACTAGGTAGGAACAAGTTTGTATAGGTATTTCAAAGATGCCCAGAACTGATCTATACTTGGTATGTCTCCAACTCCAAGAAATAACTTCATGCCCCATCTCCCTTACTTCCAGCTAGTAAGGATCACATAATTCCTAACAAAGTTTTGACACAGATTGCCAATTCGGGCATTCAGAACATATAGCACGTTGCTGTAAGCAAGCACATTCTCATTCAAAGATGCAAGTTACTATGTAGGAACAAGTTTGTATAGGTATTTCAAAGATGCCCAGAACTGAGCTAAACTTGGTATGTGTCCAACTCCTAGAAATAACTTCATGCCCCATCTCCCTTACTTCCAGCTAGTAAGGATCACATAATTCCTAACAAAGTTTTGACACAGATTCCCAATTCGGGCATTCAGAACATATAGCACGTTGCTGTAAGTAAGCACATTCTCATTCAAAGATGCAAGTTACTATGTAGGAACAAGTTTGTATAGGTATTTCAAAGATGCCCAGAACTGAGCTAAACTTGGTATGTGTCCAACTCCTAGAAATAACTTCATGCCCCATCTCCCTTACTTCCAGCTAGTAAGGATCACATAATTCCTAACAAAGTTTTGACACAGATTCCCAATTCGGGCATTGAGAACATATAGCACGTTGCTGTAAGCAAGCAGATTCTCATTCAAAGTTGCAAGTTACTATGTAGGAACAAGTTTGTATAGGTATTTCAAAGATGCCCAGAACTGAGCTAAACTTGGTATGTGTCCAACTCCTAGAAATAACTTCATGCCCCATCTCCCTTACTTCCAGCTAGTAAGAATGACATAATTCCTAACAAAGTTTTGACACAGATTCCCAATTCGGGCATTCAGAACATATAGCACGTTGCTGTAAGCAAGCACATTTTCATTCAAAGTTGCAAGTTACTATGTAGGAACAAGTTTGTATAGGTATTTCAAAGATGCCCAGAACTGAGCTAAACTTGGTATGTGTCCAACTCCTAGAAATAACTTCATGCCCCATCTCCCTTACTTCCAGCTAGTAAGGATCACATAATTCCTAACAAAGTTTTGACACAGATTCCCAATTCGGGCATTCAGAACATATAGCACGTTGCTGTAAGCAAGCAGATTCTCATTCAAAGATGCAAGTTACTATGTAGGAACAAGTTTGTATAGGTATTTCAAAGATGCCCAGAACTGAGCTAAACTTGGTATGTGTCCAACTCCTAGAAATAACTTCATGCCCCATCTCCCTTACTTCCAGCTAGTAAGGATCACATAATTCCTAACAAAGTTTTGACACAGATTCCCAATTCGGGCATTCAGAACATATAGCACGTTGCTGTAAGCAAGCACATTCTCATTCAAAGATGCAAGTTACTATGTAGGAACAAGTTTGTATAGGTATTTCAAAGATGCCCAGAACTGAGCTAAACTTGGTATGTGTCCAACTCCTAGAAATAACTTCATGCCCCATCTCCCTTACTTCCAGCTAGTAAGGATCACATAATTCCTAACAAAGTTTTGACACAGATTCCCAATTCGGGCATTCAGAACATATAGCACGTTGCTGTAAGCAAGCACATTTTCATTCAAAGTTGCAAGTTACTATGTAGGAACAAGTTTGTATAGGTATTTCAAAGATGCCCAGAACTGAGCTAAACTTGGTATGTGTCCAACTCCTAGAAATAACTTCATGCCCCATCTCCCTTACTTCCAGCTAGTAAGGATCACATAATTCCTAACAAAGTTTTGACACAGATTCCCAATTCGGGCATTCAGAAGATATAGCACGTTGCTGTAAGCAAGCACATTCTCATTCAAAGTTGCAAGTTACTATGTAGGAAGAAGTTTGTATAGGTATTTCAAAGATGCCCAGAACTGAGCTAAACTTGGTATGTGTCCAACTCCTAGAAATAACTTCATGCCCCATCTCCCTTACTTCCAGCTAGTAAGGATCACATAATTCCTAACAAAGTTTTGACACAGATTCCCAATTCGGGCATTCAGAACATATAGCACGTTGCTGTAGGCAAGCACATTCTCATTCAAAGTTGCAGTTACTATGTAGGAACAAGTTTGTATAGGTATTTCAAAGATGGCCAGAACTGAGCTAAACTTGGTATGTGTCCAACTCCTAGAAATAACTTCATGCCCCATCTCCCTTACTTCCAGCTAGTAAGGATCACATAATTCCTAACAAAGTTTTGACACAGATTCCCAATTCGGGCATTCAGAACATATAGCACGTTGCTGTAAGCAAGCACATTTTCATTCAAAGTTGCAAGTTACTATGTAGGAACAAGTTTGTATAGGTATTTCAAAGATGCCCAGAACTGAGCTAAACTTGGTATGTGTCCAACTCCTAGAAATAACTTCATGCCCCATCTCCCTTACTTCCAGCTAGTAAGGATCACATAATTCCTAACAAAGTTTTGACACAGATTGCCAATTCGGGCATTCAGAACATATAGCACGTTGCTGTAAGCAAGCACATTCTCATTCAAAGATGCAAGTTACTATGTAGGAACAAGTTTGTATAGGTATTTCAAAGATGCCCAGAACTGAGCTAAACTTGGTATGTGTCGAATTCCTAGAAATAACTTCATGCTCCATCTCCCTTACTTCCAGCTAGTAAGGATCACATAATTCCTAACAAAGTTTTGACACAGATTCCCAAATCGGGCATTCAGATCATATAGCACGTTGCTGCAAGCAAGCACATTCTCATTCAAAGTTGCAAGTTACTATGTAGGAAGAAGTTTGTATAGGTATTTCAAAGATGCCCAGAACTGAGCTAAACTTGGTATGTGTCCAACTCCTAGAAATAACTTCATGCCCCATCTCCCTTACTTCCAGCTAGTAAGGATCACATAATTCCTAACAAAGTTTTGACACAGATTGCCAATTCGGGCATTCAGAACATATAGCACGTTGCTGTAAGCAAGCACATTCTCATTCAAAGTTGCAAGTTACTATGTAGGAACAAGTTTGTATAGGTATTTCAAAGATGCCCAGAACTGAGCTAAACTTGGTATGTGTCCAACTCCTAGAAATAACTTCATGCCCCATCTCCCTTACTTCCAGCTAGTAAGGATCACATAATTCCTAACAAAGTTTTGACACAGATTCCCAATTCGGGCATTCAGAACATATAGCACGTTGCTGTAAGCAAGCACATTCTCATTCAAAGTTGCAAGTTACTATGTAGGAACAAGTTTGTATAGGTATTTCAAAGATGCCCAGAACTGAGCTAAACTTGGTATGTGTCCAACTCCTAGAAATAAATTCATGCCCCATCTCCCTTACTTCCAGCTAGTAAGGATCACATAATTCCTAACAAAGTTTTGACACAGATTCCCAATTTGGGCATTCAGAACATATAGCACGTTGCTGTAAGCAAGCACATTCTCATTCAAAGTTGCAAGTTACTATGTAGGAACAAGTTTGTATAGCTATTTCAAAGATGCCCAGAACTGAGCTAAACTTGGTATGTGTCCAACTCCTAGAAATAACTTCATGCCCCATCTCCCTTACTTCCAGCTAGTAAGGATCACATAATTCCTAACAAAGTTTTGACACAGATTCCCAATTCGGGCATTCAGAACATATAGCACGTTGCTGTAAGCAAGCAGATTCTCATTCAAAGTTGCAAGTTACTAGGTAGGAACAAGTTTGTATAGGTATTTCAAAGATGCCCAGAACTGAGCTAAACTTGGTATGTGTCCAACTGCTAGAAATAACTTCATGCCCCATCTCCCTTACTTCCAGCTAGTAAGGATGACATAATTCCTAACAAAGTTTTGACACAGATTCCCAATTCGGGCATTCAGAACATATAGCACGTTGCTGTAAGCAAGCACATTTTCATTCAAAGTTGCAAGTTACTATGTAGGAACAAGTTTGTATAGGTATTTCAAAGATGCCCAGAACTGAGCTAAACTTGGTAAGTGTCCAACTCCTAAAAATAACTTCATGCCCCATCTCCCTTACTTCCAGCTAGTAAGGATCACATAATTCCTAACAAAGTTTTGACACAGATGCCCAATTCGGGCATTCAGAACATATAGCACGTTGCTGTAAGCAAGCAGATTCTCATTCAAAGATGCAAGTTACTAGGTAGGAACAAGTTTGTATAGGTATTTCAAAGATGCCCAGAACTGAGCTAAACGTGGTATGTGTCCAACTCATAGAAATAACTTCATGCCCCATCTCCCTTACTTCCAGCTAGTAAGGATCACATAACTCCTAACAAAGTTTTGACACAGATTCCCAATTCGGGCATTCAGAACATATAGCACGTTGCTGTAAGCAAGCACATTTTCATTCAAAGTTGTAAGTTACTATGTAGGAACAAGTTTGTATAGGTATTTCAAAGATGCCCAGAACTGAGCTAAAATTGGTATGTGTCCAACTCCTAGAAATAACTTCATGCCCCATCTCCCTTACTTCCAGCTAGTAAGGATCACATAATTCCTAACAAAGTTTTGACACAGATTCCCAATTCGGGCATTCAGAACATATAGCACGTTGCTATAAGCAAGCAGATTCTCATTCAAAGATGCAAGTTACTAGGTAGGAACAAGTTTGTATAGGTATTTCAAAGATACCCAGAACTGAGCTAAACTTGGTATGTGTCCAACTCCTAGAAATAACTTCATGCCCCATCTCCCTTACTTCCAGCTAGTAAGGATCACATAATTCCTAACAAAGTTTTGACACAGATTCCCAATTCGGGCATTCAGAACATATGGCACGTTGCTGTAAGCAAGCAGATTCTCATTCAAAGATGCAAGTTACTAGGTAGGAACAAGTTTGTATAGGTATTTCAAAGATGCCCAGAACTGAGCTATACTTGGTATGTCTCCAACTCCAAGAAATAACTTCATGCCCCATCTCCCTTACTTCCAGCTAGTAAGGATCACATAATTCCTAACAAAGTTTTGACACAGATTGCCAATTCGGGCATTCAGAACATATAGCACGTTGCTGTAAGCAAGCACATTCTCATTCAAAGATGCAAGTTACTATGTAGGAACAAGTTTGTATAGGTATTTCAAAGATGCCCAGAACTGAGCTAAACTTGGTATGTGTCCAACTCCTAGAAATAACTTCATGCCCCATCTCCCTTACTTCCAGCTAGTAAGGATCACATAATTCCTAACAAAGTTTTGACACAGATTCCCAATTCGGGCATTCAGAACATATAGCACGTTGCTGTAAGCAAGCACTTTCTCATTCAAAGATGCAAGTTACTATGTAGGAACAAGTTTGTATAGGTATTTCAAAGATGCCCAGAACTGAGCTAAACTTGGTATGTGTCCAACTCCTAGAAATAACTTCATGCCCCATCTCCCTTACTTCCAGCTAGTAAGGATCACATAATTCCTAACAAAGGTTTGACACAGATTCCCAATTCGGGCATTCAGAACATATAGCACGTTGCTGTAAGCAAGCAGATTCTCATTCAAAGTTGCAAGTTACTATGTAGGAACAAGTTTGTATAGGTATTTCAAAGATGCCCAGAACTGAGCTAAACTTGGTATGTGTCCAACTCCTAGAAATAACTTCATGCCCCATCTCCCTTACTTCCAGCTAGTAAGAATGACATAATTCCTAACAAAGTTTTGACACAGATTCCCAATTCGGGCATTCAGAACATATAGCACGTTGCTGTAAGCAAGCACATTTTCATTAAAAGTTGCAAGTTATTAGTTAGGAACAAGTTTGTATAGGTATTTCAAAGTTGCCCAGAACTGAGCTAAACTTGGTATGTGTCCAACTCCTAGAAATAACTTCATGCTCCATCTCCCTTACTTCCAGCTAGTAAGGATCACATAATTCCTAACAAAGTTTTGACACAGATTCCCTATTCGGGCATTCAGAACATATCGCACGTTGCTGCAAGCAAGCACATTCTCATTCAAAGTTGCAAGTTACTATGTAGGAACAAGTTTGTATAGGTATTTCAAAGATGCCCAGAACTGAGCTATACTTGGTATGTCTCCAACTCCAAGAAATAACTTCATGCCCCATCTCCCTTACTTCAAGCTAGTAAGGATCACATAATTCCTAACAAAGTTTTGACACAGATTGCCAATTCGGGCATTCAGAACATATAGCACGTTGCTGTAAGCAAGCACATTCTCATTCAAAGATGCAAGTTACTATGTAGGAACATGTTTGTATAGGTATTTCAAAGATGCCCAGAACTGAGCTAAACTTGGTATGTGTCCATCTCCTAGAAATAACTTCATGCCCCATCTCCCTTACTTCCAGCTAGTAAGGATCACATAATTCCTAACAAAGTTTTGACACAGATTCCCAATTCGGGCATTCAGAACATATAGCACGTTGCTGTAAGCAAGCACATTTTCATTCAAAGTTGTAAGTTACTATGTAGGAACAAGTTTGTATAGGTATTTCAAAGATGCCCAGAACTGAGCTAAAATTGGTATGTGTCCAACTCCTAGAAATAACTTCATGCCCCATCTCCCTTACTTCCAGCTAGTAAGGATCACATAATTCCTAACAAAGTTTTGACACAGATTCCCAATTCGGGCATTCAGAACATATAGCACGTTGCTATAAGCAAGCAGATTCTCATTCAAAGATGCAAGTTACTAGGTAGGAACAAGTTTGTATAGGTATTTCAAAGATGCTCAGAACTGAGCTAAACTTGGTATGTGTCCAACTCCTAGAAATAACTTCATGCCCCATCTCCCTTACTTCCAGCTAGTAAGGATCACATAATTCCTAACAAAGTTTTGACACAGATTCCCAATTCGGGCATTCAGAACATATGGCACGTTGCTGTAAGCAAGCAGATTCTCATTCAAAGATGCAAGTTACTAGGTAGGAACAAGTTTGTATAGGTATTTCAAAGATGCCCAGAACTGAGCTATACTTGGTATGTCTCCAACTCCAAGAAATAACTTCATGCCCCATCTCCCTTACTTCCAGCTAGTAAGGATCACATAATTCCTAACAAAGTTTTGACACAGATTGCCAATTCGGGCATTCAGAACATATAGCACGTTGCTGTAAGCAAGCACATTCTCATTCAAAGATGCAAGTTACTATGTAGGAACAAGTTTGTATAGGTATTTCAAAGATGCCCAGAACTGAGCTAAACTTGGTATGTGTCCAACTCCTAGAAATAACTTCATGCCCCATCTCCCTTACTTCCAGCTAGTAAGGATCACATAATTCCTAACAAAGTTTTGACACAGATTCCCAATTCGGGCATTCAGAACATATAGCACGTTGCTGTAAGCAAGCACATTCTCATTCAAAGATGCAAGTTACTATGTAGGAACAAGTTTGTATAGGTATTTCAAAGATGCCCAGAACTGAGCTAAACTTGGTATGTGTCCAACTCCTAGAAATAACTTCATGCCCCATCTCCCTTACTTCCAGCTAGTAAGGATCACATAATTCCTAACAAAGTTTTGACACAGATTCCCAATTCGGGCATTCAGAACATATAGCACGTTGCTGTAAGCAAGCAGATTCTCATTCAAAGTTGCAAGTTACTATGTAGGAACAAGTTTGTATAGGTATTTCAAAGATGCCAGAACTGAGCTAAACTTGGTATGTGTCCAACTCCTAGAAATAACTTCATGCCCCATCTCCCTTACTTCCAGCTAGTAAGAATGACATAATTCCTAACAAAGTTTTGACACAGATTCCCAATTCGGGCATTCAGAACATATAGCACGTTGCTGTAAGCAAGCACATTTTCATTCAAAGTTGCAAGTTATTAGTTAGGAACAAGTTTGTATAGGTATTTCAAAGTTGCCCAGAACTGAGCTAAACTTGGTATGTGTCCAACTCCTAGAAATAACTTCATGCTCGATCTCCCTTACTTCCAGCTAGTAAGGATCACATAATTCCTAACAAAGTTTTGACACAGATTCCCTATTCGGGCATTCAGAACATATCGCACGTTGCTGCAAGCAAGCACATTCTCATTCAAAGTTGCAAGTTACTATGTAGGAACAAGTTTGTATAGGTATTTCAAAGATGCCCAGAACTGAGCTATACTTGGTATGTCTCCAACTCCAAGAAATAACTTCATGCCCCATCTCCCTTACTTCAAGCTAGTAAGGATCACATAATTCCTAACAAAGTTTTGACACAGATTCCCAATTCGGGCATTCAGAACATATAGCACGTTGCTGTAAGCAAGCACATTCTCATTCAAAGATGCAAGTTACTATGTAGGAACAAGTTTGTATAGGTATTTCAAAGATGCCCAGAACTGAGCTAAACTTGGTATGTGTCCAACTCCTAGAAATAACTTCATGCCCCATCTCCCTTACTTCCAGCTAGTAAGGATCACATAATTCCTAACAAAGTTTTGACACAGATTCCCAATTCGGGCATTCAGAACATATAGCACGTTGCTGTAAGCAAGCACATTCTCATTCAAAGATGCAAGTTACTATGTAGGAACAAGTTTGTATAGGTATTTCAAAGATGCCCAGAACTGAGCTAAACTTGGTATGTGTCCAACTCCTAGAAATAACTTCATGCCCCATCTCCCTTACTTCCAGCTAGTAAGGATCACATAATTCCTAACAAAGTTTTGACACAGATTCCCAATTCGGGCATTCAGAACATATAGCACGTTGCTGTAAGCAAGCAGATTCTCATTCAAAGTTGCAAGTTACTATGTAGGAACAAGTTTGTATAGGTATTTCAAAGATGCCAGAACTGAGCTAAACTTGGTATGTGTCCAACTCCTAGAAATAACTTCATGCCCCATCTCCCTTACTTCCAGCTAGTAAGAATGACATAATTCCTAACAAAGTTTTGACACAGATTCCCAATTCGGGCATTCAGAACATATAGCACGTTGCTGTAAGCAAGCACATTTTCATTCAAAGTTGCAAGTTATTAGTTAGGAACAAGTTTGTATAGGTATTTCAAAGTTGCCCAGAACTGAGCTAAACTTGGTATGTGTCCAACTCCTAGAAATAACTTCATGCTCGATCTCCCTTACTTCCAGCTAGTAAGGATCACATAATTCCTAACAAAGTTTTGACACAGATTCCCTATTCGGGCATTCAGAACATATCGCACGTTGCTGCAAGCAAGCACATTCTCATTCAAAGTTGCAAGTTACTATGTAGGAACAAGTTTGTATAGGTATTTCAAAGATGCCCAGAACTGAGCTATACTTGGTATGTCTCCAACTCCAAGAAATAACTTCATGCCCCATCTCCCTTACTTCAAGCTAGTAAGGATCACATAATTCCTAACAAAGTTTTGACACAGATTCCCAATTCGGGCATTCAGAACATATAGCACGTTGCTGTAAGCAAGCAGATTCTCATTCAAAGTTGCAAGTTACTAGGTAGGAACAAGTTTGTATAGGTATTTCAAAGATGCCCAGAACTGAGCTAAACTTGGTATGTGTCCAACTGCTAGAAATAACTTCATGCCCCATCTCCCTTACTTCCAGCTAGTAAGGATGACATAATTCCTAACAAAGTTTTGACACAGATTCCCAATTCGGGCATTCAGAACATATAGCACGTTGCTGTAAGCAAGCACATTTTCATTCAAAGTTGCAAGTTACTATGTAGGAACAAGTTTGTATAGGTATTTCAAAGATGCCCAGAACTGAGCTAAACTTGGTAAGTGTCCAACTCCTAAAAATAACTTCATGCCCCATCTCCCTTACTTCCAGCTAGTAAGGATCACATAATTCCTAACAAAGTTTTGACACAGATGCCCAATTCGGGCATTCAGAACATATAGCACGTTGCTGTAAGCAAGCAGATTCTCATTCAAAGATGCAAGTTACTAGGTAGGAACAAGTTTGTATAGGTATTTCAAAGATGCCCAGAACTGAGCTAAACGTGGTATGTGTCCAACTCATAGAAATAACTTCATGCCCCATCTCCCTTACTTCCAGCTAGTAAGGATCACATAACTCCTAACAAAGTTTTGACACAGATTCCCAATTCGGGCATTCAGAACATATAGCACGTTGCTGTAAGCAAGCACATTTTCATTCAAAGTTGTAAGTTACTATGTAGGAACAAGTTTGTATAGGTATTTCAAAGATGCCCAGAACTGAGCTAAAATTGGTATGTGTCCAACTCCTAGAAATAACTTCATGCCCCATCTCCCTTACTTCCAGCTAGTAAGGATCACATAATTCCTAACAAAGTTTTGACACAGATTCCCAATTCGGGCATTCAGAACATATAGCACGTTGCTATAAGCAAGCAGATTCTCATTCAAAGATGCAAGTTACTAGGTAGGAACAAGTTTGTATAGGTATTTCAAAGATACCCAGAACTGAGCTAAACTTGGTATGTGTCCAACTCCTAGAAATAACTTCATGCCCCATCTCCCTTACTTCCAGCTAGTAAGGATCACATAATTCCTAACAAAGTTTTGACACAGATTCCCAATTCGGGCATTCAGAACATATGGCACGTTGCTGTAAGCAAGCAGATTCTCATTCAAAGATGCAAGTTACTAGGTAGGAACAAGTTTGTATAGGTATTTCAAAGATGCCCAGAACTGAGCTATACTTGGTATGTCTCCAACTCCAAGAAATAACTTCATGCCCCATCTCCCTTACTTCCAGCTAGTAAGGATCACATAATTCCTAACAAAGTTTTGACACAGATTGCCAATTCGGGCATTCAGAACATATAGCACGTTGCTGTAAGCAAGCACATTCTCATTCAAAGATGCAAGTTACTATGTAGGAACAAGTTTGTATAGGTATTTCAAAGATGCCCAGAACTGAGCTAAACTTGGTATGTGTCCAACTCCTAGAAATAACTTCATGCCCCATCTCCCTTACTTCCAGCTAGTAAGGATCACATAATTCCTAACAAAGTTTTGACACAGATTCCCAATTCGGGCATTCAGAACATATAGCACGTTGCTGTAAGCAAGCACTTTCTCATTCAAAGATGCAAGTTACTATGTAGGAACAAGTTTGTATAGGTATTTCAAAGATGCCCAGAACTGAGCTAAACTTGGTATGTGTCCAACTCCTAGAAATAACTTCATGCCCCATCTCCCTTACTTCCAGCTAGTAAGGATCACATAATTCCTAACAAAGGTTTGACACAGATTCCCAATTCGGGCATTCAGAACATATAGCACGTTGCTGTAAGCAAGCAGATTCTCATTCAAAGTTGCAAGTTACTATGTAGGAACAAGTTTGTATAGGTATTTCAAAGATGCCCAGAACTGAGCTAAACTTGGTATGTGTCCAACTCCTAGAAATAACTTCATGCCCCATCTCCCTTACTTCCAGCTAGTAAGAATGACATAATTCCTAACAAAGTTTTGACACAGATTCCCAATTCGGGCATTCAGAACATATAGCACGTTGCTGTAAGCAAGCACATTTTCATTAAAAGTTGCAAGTTATTAGTTAGGAACAAGTTTGTATAGGTATTTCAAAGTTGCCCAGAACTGAGCTAAACTTGGTATGTGTCCAACTCCTAGAAATAACTTCATGCTCCATCTCCCTTACTTCCAGCTAGTAAGGATCACATAATTCCTAACAAAGTTTTGACACAGATTCCCTATTCGGGCATTCAGAACATATCGCACGTTGCTGCAAGCAAGCACATTCTCATTCAAAGTTGCAAGTTACTATGTAGGAACAAGTTTGTATAGGTATTTCAAAGATGCCCAGAACTGAGCTATACTTGGTATGTCTCCAACTCCAAGAAATAACTTCATGCCCCATCTCCCTTACTTCAAGCTAGTAAGGATCACATAATTCCTAACAAAGTTTTGACACAGATTGCCAATTCGGGCATTCAGAACATATAGCACGTTGCTGTAAGCAAGCACATTCTCATTCAAAGATGCAAGTTACTATGTAGGAACATGTTTGTATAGGTATTTCAAAGATGCCCAGAACTGAGCTAAACTTGGTATGTGTCCATCTCCTAGAAATAACTTCATGCCCCATCTCCCTTACTTCCAGCTAGTAAGGATCACATAATTCCTAACAAAGTTTTGACACAGATTCCCAATTCGGGCATTCAGAACATATAGCACGTTGCTGTAAGCAAGCACATTTTCATTCAAAGTTGTAAGTTACTATGTAGGAACAAGTTTGTATAGGTATTTCAAAGATGCCCAGAACTGAGCTAAAATTGGTATGTGTCCAACTCCTAGAAATAACTTCATGCCCCATCTCCCTTACTTCCAGCTAGTAAGGATCACATAATTCCTAACAAAGTTTTGACACAGATTCCCAATTCGGGCATTCAGAACATATAGCACGTTGCTATAAGCAAGCAGATTCTCATTCAAAGATGCAAGTTACTAGGTAGGAACAAGTTTGTATAGGTATTTCAAAGATGCTCAGAACTGAGCTAAACTTGGTATGTGTCCAACTCCTAGAAATAACTTCATGCCCCATCTCCCTTACTTCCAGCTAGTAAGGATCACATAATTCCTAACAAAGTTTTGACACAGATTCCCAATTCGGGCATTCAGAACATATGGCACGTTGCTGTAAGCAAGCAGATTCTCATTCAAAGATGCAAGTTACTAGGTAGGAACAAGTTTGTATAGGTATTTCAAAGATGCCCAGAACTGAGCTATACTTGGTATGTCTCCAACTCCAAGAAATAACTTCATGCCCCATCTCCCTTACTTCCAGCTAGTAAGGATCACATAATTCCTAACAAAGTTTTGACACAGATTGCCAATTCGGGCATTCAGAACATATAGCACGTTGCTGTAAGCAAGCACATTCTCATTCAAAGATGCAAGTTACTATGTAGGAACAAGTTTGTATAGGTATTTCAAAGATGCCCAGAACTGAGCTAAACTTGGTATGTGTCCAACTCCTAGAAATAACTTCATGCCCCATCTCCCTTACTTCCAGCTAGTAAGGATCACATAATTCCTAACAAAGTTTTGACACAGATTCCCAATTCGGGCATTCAGAACATATAGCACGTTGCTGTAAGCAAGCACATTCTCATTCAAAGATGCAAGTTACTATGTAGGAACAAGTTTGTATAGGTATTTCAAAGATGCCCAGAACTGAGCTAAACTTGGTATGTGTCCAACTCCTAGAAATAACTTCATGCCCCATCTCCCTTACTTCCAGCTAGTAAGGATCACATAATTCCTAACAAAGTTTTGACACAGATTCCCAATTCGGGCATTCAGAACATATAGCACGTTGCTGTAAGCAAGCAGATTCTCATTCAAAGTTGCAAGTTACTATGTAGGAACAAGTTTGTATAGGTATTTCAAAGATGCCAGAACTGAGCTAAACTTGGTATGTGTCCAACTCCTAGAAATAACTTCATGCCCCATCTCCCTTACTTCCAGCTAGTAAGAATGACATAATTCCTAACAAAGTTTTGACACAGATTCCCAATTCGGGCATTCAGAACATATAGCACGTTGCTGTAAGCAAGCACATTTTCATTCAAAGTTGCAAGTTATTAGTTAGGAACAAGTTTGTATAGGTATTTCAAAGTTGCCCAGAACTGAGCTAAACTTGGTATGTGTCCAACTCCTAGAAATAACTTCATGCTCGATCTCCCTTACTTCCAGCTAGTAAGGATCACATAATTCCTAACAAAGTTTTGACACAGATTCCCTATTCGGGCATTCAGAACATATCGCACGTTGCTGCAAGCAAGCACATTCTCATTCAAAGTTGCAAGTTACTATGTAGGAACAAGTTTGTATAGGTATTTCAAAGATGCCCAGAACTGAGCTATACTTGGTATGTCTCCAACTCCAAGAAATAACTTCATGCCCCATCTCCCTTACTTCAAGCTAGTAAGGATCACATAATTCCTAACAAAGTTTTGACACAGATTCCCAATTCGGGCATTCAGAACATATAGCACGTTGCTGTAAGCAAGCACATTCTCATTCAAAGATGCAAGTTACTATGTAGGAACAAGTTTGTATAGGTATTTCAAAGATGCCCAGAACTGAGCTAAACTTGGTATGTGTCCAACTCCTAGAAATAACTTCATGCCCCATCTCCCTTACTTCCAGCTAGTAAGGATCACATAATTCCTAACAAAGTTTTGACACAGATTCCCAATTCGGGCATTCAGAACATATAGCACGTTGCTGTAAGCAAGCACATTCTCATTCAAAGATGCAAGTTACTATGTAGGAACAAGTTTGTATAGGTATTTCAAAGATGCCCAGAACTGAGCTAAACTTGGTATGTGTCCAACTCCTAGAAATAACTTCATGCCCCATCTCCCTTACTTCCAGCTAGTAAGGATCACATAATTCCTAACAAAGTTTTGACACAGATTCCCAATTCGGGCATTCAGAACATATAGCACGTTGCTGTAAGCAAGCAGATTCTCATTCAAAGTTGCAAGTTACTATGTAGGAACAAGTTTGTATAGGTATTTCAAAGATGCCAGAACTGAGCTAAACTTGGTATGTGTCCAACTCCTAGAAATAACTTCATGCCCCATCTCCCTTACTTCCAGCTAGTAAGAATGACATAATTCCTAACAAAGTTTTGACACAGATTCCCAATTCGGGCATTCAGAACATATAGCACGTTGCTGTAAGCAAGCACATTTTCATTCAAAGTTGCAAGTTATTAGTTAGGAACAAGTTTGTATAGGTATTTCAAAGTTGCCCAGAACTGAGCTAAACTTGGTATGTGTCCAACTCCTAGAAATAACTTCATGCTCGATCTCCCTTACTTCCAGCTAGTAAGGATCACATAATTCCTAACAAAGTTTTGACACAGATTCCCTATTCGGGCATTCAGAACATATCGCACGTTGCTGCAAGCAAGCACATTCTCATTCAAAGTTGCAAGTTACTATGTAGGAACAAGTTTGTATAGGTATTTCAAAGATGCCCAGAACTGAGCTATACTTGGTATGTCTCCAACTCCAAGAAATAACTTCATGCCCCATCTCCCTTACTTCCAGCTAGTAAGGATCACATAATTCCTAACAAAGTTTTGACACAGATTCCCAATTCGGGCATTCAGAACATATAGCACGTTGCTGTAAGCAAGCACATTCTCATTCAAAGATGCAAGTTACTATGTAGGAACAAGTTTGTATAGGTATTTCAAAGATGCCCAGAACTGAGCTAAACTTGGTATGTGTCCAACTCCTAGAAATAACTTCATGCCCCATCTCCCTTACTTCCAGCTAGTAAGGATCACATAATTCCTAACAAAGTTTTGACACAGATTCCCAATTCGGGCATTCAGAACATATAGCACGTTGCTGTAAGCAAGCAGATTCTCATTCAAAGTTGCAAGTTACTATGTAGGAACAAGTTTGTATAGGTATTTCAAAGATGCCCAGAACTGAGCTAAACTTGGTATGTGTCCAACTCCTAGAAATAACTTCATGCCCCATCTCCCTTACTTCCAGCTAGTAAGAATGACATAATTCCTAACAAAGTTTTGACACAGATTCCCAATTCGGGCATTCAGAACCTATACCACGTTGCTGTAAGCAAGCACATTTTCATTCAAAGTTGCAAGTTACTATGTAGGAACAAGTTTGTATAGGTATTTCAAAGATGCCCAGAACTGAGCTAAACTTGGTATGTGTCCAACTCCTAGAAATAACTTCATGCCCCATCTCCCTTACTTCCAGCTAGTAAGGATCACATAATTCCTAACAAAGTTTTGACACAGATTCCCAATTCGGGCATTCAGAACATATAGCACGTTGCTGTAAGCAAGCAGATTCTCATTCAAAGATGCAAGTTACTATGTAGGAACAAGTTTGTATAGGTATTTCAAAGATGCCCAGAACTGAGCTAAACTTGGTATGTGTCCAACTCCTAGAAATAACTTCATGTCCCATCTCCCTTACTTCCAGCTAGTAAGGATCACATAATTCCTAACAAAGTTTTGACACAGATTCCCAATTCGGGCATTCAGAACATATAGCACGTTGCTGTAAGCAAGCACATTCTCATTCAAAGATGCAAGTTACTATGTAGGAACAAGTTTGTATAGGTATTTCAAAGATGCCCAGAACTGAGCTAAACTTGGTATGTGTCCAACTCCTAGAAATAACTTCATGCCCCATTTCCCTTACTTCCAGCTAGTAAGGATCACATAATTCCTAACAAAGTTTTGACACAGATTCCCAATTCGGGCATTCAGAACATATAGCACGTTGCTGTAAGCAAGCACATTTTCATTCAAAGTTGCAAGTTACTATGTAGGAACAAGTTTGTATAGGTATTTCAAAGATGCCCAGAACTGAGCTAAACTTGGTATGTGTCCAACTCCTAGAAATAACTTCATGCCCCATCTCCCTTACTTCCAGCTAGTAAGGATCACATAATTCCTAACAAAGTTTTGACACAGATGCCCAATTCGGGCATTCAGAACATATAGCACGTTGCTGTAAGCAAGCAGATTCTCATTCAAAGATGCAAGTTACTAGGTAGGAACAAGTTTGTATAGGTATTTCAAAGATGCCCAGAACTGAGCTAAACGTGGTATGTGTCCAACTCATAGAAATAACTTCATGCCCCATCTCCCTTACTTCCAGCTAGTAAGGATCACATAACTCCTAACAAAGTTTTGACACAGATTCCCAATTCGGGCATTCAGAACATATAGCACGTTGCTGTAAGCAAGCACATTTTCATTCAAAGTTGTAAGTTACTATGTAGGAACAAGTTTGTATAGGTATTTCAAAGATGCCCAGAACTGAGCTAAAATTGGTATGTGTCCAACTCCTAGAAATAACTTCATGCCCCATCTCCCTTACTTCCAGCTAGTAAGGATCACATAATTCCTAACAAAGTTTTGACACAGATTCCCAATTCGGGCATTCAGAACATATAGCACGTTGCTATAAGCAAGCAGATTCTCATTCAAAGATGCAAGTTACTAGGTAGGAACAAGTTTGTATAGGTATTTCAAAGATGCCCAGAACTGAGCTAAACTTGGTATGTGTCCAACTCCTAGAAATAACTTCATGCCCCATCTCCCTTACTTCCAGCTAGTAAGGATCACATAATTCCTAACAAAGTTTTGACACAGATTCCCAATTCGGGCATTCAGAACATATGGCACGTTGCTGTAAGCAAGCAGATTCTCATTCAAAGATGCAAGTTACTAGGTAGGAACAAGTTTGTATAGGTATTTCAAAGATGCCCAGAACTGAGCTATACTTGGTATGTCTCCAACTCCAAGAAATAACTTCATGCCCCATCTCCCTTACTTCCAGCTAGTAAGGATCACATAATTCCTAACAAAGTTTTGACACAGATTGCCAATTCGGGCATTCAGAACATATAGCACGTTGCTGTAAGCAAGCACATTCTCATTCAAAGATGCAAGTTACTATGTAGGAACAAGTTTGTATAGGTATTTCAAAGATGCCCAGAACTGAGCTAAACTTGGTATGTGTCCAACTCCTAGAAATAACTTCATGCCCCATCTCCCTTACTTCCAGCTAGTAAGGATCACATAATTCCTAACAAAGTTTTGACACAGATTCCCAATTCGGGCATTCAGAACATATAGCACGTTGCTGTAAGCAAGCACTTTCTCATTCAAAGATGCAAGTTACTATGTAGGAACAAGTTTGTATAGGTATTTCAAAGATGCCCAGAACTGAGCTAAACTTGGTATGTGTCCAACTCCTAGAAATAACTTCATGCCCCATCTCCCTTACTTCCAGCTAGTAAGGATCACATAATTCCTAACAAAGTTTTGACACAGATTCCCAATTCGGGCATTCAGAACATATAGCACGTTGCTGTAAGCAAGCAGATTCTCATTCAAAGTTGCAAGTTACTATGTAGGAACAAGTTTGTATAGGTATTTCAAAGATGCCAGAACTGAGCTAAACTTGGTATGTGTCCAACTCCTAGAAATAACTTCATGCCCCATCTCCCTTACTTCCAGCTAGTAAGAATGACATAATTCCTAACAAAGTTTTGACACAGATTCCCAATTCGGGCATTCAGAACATATAGCACGTTGCTGTAAGCAAGCACATTTTCATTCAAAGTTGCAAGTTATTAGTTAGGAACAAGTTTGTATAGGTATTTCAAAGTTGCCCAGAACTGAGCTAAACTTGGTATGTGTCCAACTCCTAGAAATAACTTCATGCTCGATCTCCCTTACTTCCAGCTAGTAAGGATCACATAATTCCTAACAAAGTTTTGACACAGATTCCCTATTCGGGCATTCAGAACATATCGCACGTTGCTGCAAGCAAGCACATTCTCATTCAAAGTTGCAAGTTACTATGTAGGAACAAGTTTGTATAGGTATTTCAAAGATGCCCAGAACTGAGCTATACTTGGTATGTCTCCAACTCCAAGAAATAACTTCATGCCCCATCTCCCTTACTTCAAGCTAGTAAGGATCACATAATTCCTAACAAAGTTTTGACACAGATTCCCAATTCGGGCATTCAGAACATATAGCACGTTGCTGTAAGCAAGCACATTCTCATTCAAAGATGCAAGTTACTATGTAGGAACAAGTTTGTATAGGTATTTCAAAGATGCCCAGAACTGAGCTAAACTTGGTATGTGTCCAACTCCTAGAAATAACTTCATGCCCCATCTCCCTTACTTCCAGCTAGTAAGGATCACATAATTCCTAACAAAGTTTTGACACAGATTCCCAATTCGGGCATTCAGAACATATAGCACGTTGCTGTAAGCAAGCACATTCTCATTCAAAGATGCAAGTTACTATGTAGGAACAAGTTTGTATAGGTATTTCAAAGATGCCCAGAACTGAGCTAAACTTGGTATGTGTCCAACTCCTAGAAATAACTTCATGCCCCATCTCCCTTACTTCCAGCTAGTAAGGATCACATAATTCCTAACAAAGTTTTGACACAGATTCCCAATTCGGGCATTCAGAACATATAGCACGTTGCTGTAAGCAAGCAGATTCTCATTCAAAGTTGCAAGTTACTATGTAGGAACAAGTTTGTATAGGTATTTCAAAGATGCCAGAACTGAGCTAAACTTGGTATGTGTCCAACTCCTAGAAATAACTTCATGCCCCATCTCCCTTACTTCCAGCTAGTAAGAATGACATAATTCCTAACAAAGTTTTGACACAGATTCCCAATTCGGGCATTCAGAACATATAGCACGTTGCTGTAAGCAAGCACATTTTCATTCAAAGTTGCAAGTTATTAGTTAGGAACAAGTTTGTATAGGTATTTCAAAGTTGCCCAGAACTGAGCTAAACTTGGTATGTGTCCAACTCCTAGAAATAACTTCATGCTCGATCTCCCTTACTTCCAGCTAGTAAGGATCACATAATTCCTAACAAAGTTTTGACACAGATTCCCTATTCGGGCATTCAGAACATATCGCACGTTGCTGCAAGCAAGCACATTCTCATTCAAAGTTGCAAGTTACTATGTAGGAACAAGTTTGTATAGGTATTTCAAAGATGCCCAGAACTGAGCTATACTTGGTATGTCTCCAACTCCAAGAAATAACTTCATGCCCCATCTCCCTTACTTCAAGCTAGTAAGGATCACATAATTCCTAACAAAGTTTTGACACAGATTCCCAATTCGGGCATTCAGAACATATAGCACGTTGCTGTAAGCAAGCACATTCTCATTCAAAGATGCAAGTTACTATGTAGGAACAAGTTTGTATAGGTATTTCAAAGATGCCCAGAACTGAGCTAAACTTGGTATGTGTCCAACTCCTAGAAATAACTTCATGCCCCATCTCCCTTACTTCCAGCTAGTAAGGATCACATAATTCCTAACAAAGTTTTGACACAGATTCCCAATTCGGGCATTCAGAACATATAGCACGTTGCTGTAAGCAAGCAGATTCTCATTCAAAGTTGCAAGTTACTATGTAGGAACAAGTTTGTATAGGTATTTCAAAGATGCCCAGAACTGAGCTAAACTTGGTATGTGTCCAACTCCTAGAAATAACTTCATGCCCCATCTCCCTTACTTCCAGCTAGTAAGAATGACATAATTCCTAACAAAGTTTTGACACAGATTCCCAATTCGGGCATTCAGAACCTATACCACGTTGCTGTAAGCAAGCACATTTTCATTCAAAGTTGCAAGTTACTATGTAGGAACAAGTTTGTATAGGTATTTCAAAGATGCCCAGAACTGAGCTAAACTTGGTATGTGTCCAACTCCTAGAAATAACTTCATGCCCCATCTCCCTTACTTCCAGCTAGTAAGGATCACATAATTCCTAACAAAGTTTTGACACAGATTCCCAATTCGGGCATTCAGAACATATAGCACGTTGCTGTAAGCAAGCAGATTCTCATTCAAAGATGCAAGTTACTATGTAGGAACAAGTTTGTATAGGTATTTCAAAGATGCCCAGAACTGAGCTAAACTTGGTATGTGTCCAACTCCTAGAAATAACTTCATGTCCCATCTCCCTTACTTCCAGCTAGTAAGGATCACATAATTCCTAACAAAGTTTTGACACAGATTCCCAATTCGGGCATTCAGAACATATAGCACGTTGCTGTAAGCAAGCACATTCTCATTCAAAGATGCAAGTTACTATGTAGGAACAAGTTTGTATAGGTATTTCAAAGATGCCCAGAACTGAGCTAAACTTGGTATGTGTCCAACTCCTAGAAATAACTTCATGCCCCATTTCCCTTACTTCCAGCTAGTAAGGATCACATAATTCCTAACAAAGTTTTGACACAGATTCCCAATTCGGGCATTCAGAACATATAGCACGTTGCTGTAAGCAAGCACATTTTCATTCAAAGTTGCAAGTTACTATGTAGGAACAAGTTTGTATAGGTATTTCAAAGATGCCCAGAACTGAGCTAAACTTGGTATGTGTCCAACTCCTAGAAATAACTTCATGCCCCATCTCCCTTACTTCCAGCTAGTAAGGATCACATAATTCCTAACAAAGTTTTGACACAGATGCCCAATTCGGGCATTCAGAACATATAGCACGTTGCTGTAAGCAAGCAGATTCTCATTCAAAGATGCAAGTTACTAGGTAGGAACAAGTTTGTATAGGTATTTCAAAGATGCCCAGAACTGAGCTAAACGTGGTATGTGTCCAACTCATAGAAATAACTTCATGCCCCATCTCCCTTACTTCCAGCTAGTAAGGATCACATAACTCCTAACAAAGTTTTGACACAGATTCCCAATTCGGGCATTCAGAACATATAGCACGTTGCTGTAAGCAAGCACATTTTCATTCAAAGTTGTAAGTTACTATGTAGGAACAAGTTTGTATAGGTATTTCAAAGATGCCCAGAACTGAGCTAAAATTGGTATGTGTCCAACTCCTAGAAATAACTTCATGCCCCATCTCCCTTACTTCCAGCTAGTAAGGATCACATAATTCCTAACAAAGTTTTGACACAGATTCCCAATTCGGGCATTCAGAACATATAGCACGTTGCTATAAGCAAGCAGATTCTCATTCAAAGATGCAAGTTACTAGGTAGGAACAAGTTTGTATAGGTATTTCAAAGATGCCCAGAACTGAGCTAAACTTGGTATGTGTCCAACTCCTAGAAATAACTTCATGCCCCATCTCCCTTACTTCCAGCTAGTAAGGATCACATAATTCCTAACAAAGTTTTGACACAGATTCCCAATTCGGGCATTCAGAACATATGGCACGTTGCTGTAAGCAAGCAGATTCTCATTCAAAGATGCAAGTTACTAGGTAGGAACAAGTTTGTATAGGTATTTCAAAGATGCCCAGAACTGAGCTATACTTGGTATGTCTCCAACTCCAAGAAATAACTTCATGCCCCATCTCCCTTACTTCCAGCTAGTAAGGATCACATAATTCCTAACAAAGTTTTGACACAGATTGCCAATTCGGGCATTCAGAACATATAGCACGTTGCTGTAAGCAAGCACATTCTCATTCAAAGATGCAAGTTACTATGTAGGAACAAGTTTGTATAGGTATTTCAAAGATGCCCAGAACTGAGCTAAACTTGGTATGTGTCCAACTCCTAGAAATAACTTCATGCCCCATCTCCCTTACTTCCAGCTAGTAAGGATCACATAATTCCTAACAAAGTTTTGACACAGATTCCCAATTCGGGCATTCAGAACATATAGCACGTTGCTGTAAGCAAGCACTTTCTCATTCAAAGATGCAAGTTACTATGTAGGAACAAGTTTGTATAGGTATTTCAAAGATGCCCAGAACTGAGCTAAACTTGGTATGTGTCCAACTCCTAGAAATAACTTCATGCCCCATCTCCCTTACTTCCAGCTAGTAAGGATCACATAATTCCTAACAAAGGTTTGACACAGATTCCCAATTCGGGCATTCAGAACATATAGCACGTTGCTGTAAGCAAGCAGATTCTCATTCAAAGTTGCAAGTTACTATGTAGGAACAAGTTTGTATAGGTATTTCAAAGATGCCCAGAACTGAGCTAAACTTGGTATGTGTCCAACTCCTAGAAATAACTTCATGCCCCATCTCCCTTACTTCCAGCTAGTAAGAATGACATAATTCCTAACAAAGTTTTGACACAGATTCCCAATTCGGGCATTCAGAACATATAGCACGTTGCTGTAAGCAAGCACATTTTCATTAAAAGTTGCAAGTTATTAGTTAGGAACAAGTTTGTATAGGTATTTCAAAGTTGCCCAGAACTGAGCTAAACTTGGTATGTGTCCAACTCCTAGAAATAACTTCATGCTCCATCTCCCTTACTTCCAGCTAGTAAGGATCACATAATTCCTAACAAAGTTTTGACACAGATTCCCTATTCGGGCATTCAGAACATATCGCACGTTGCTGCAAGCAAGCACATTCTCATTCAAAGTTGCAAGTTACTATGTAGGAACAAGTTTGTATAGGTATTTCAAAGATGCCCAGAACTGAGCTATACTTGGTATGTCTCCAACTCCAAGAAATAACTTCATGCCCCATCTCCCTTACTTCAAGCTAGTAAGGATCACATAATTCCTAACAAAGTTTTGACACAGATTGCCAATTCGGGCATTCAGAACATATAGCACGTTGCTGTAAGCAAGCACATTCTCATTCAAAGATGCAAGTTACTATGTAGGAACATGTTTGTATAGGTATTTCAAAGATGCCCAGAACTGAGCTAAACTTGGTATGTGTCCATCTCCTAGAAATAACTTCATGCCCCATCTCCCTTACTTCCAGCTAGTAAGGATCACATAATTCCTAACAAAGTTTTGACACAGATTCCCAATTCGGGCATTCAGAACATATAGCACGTTGCTGTAAGCAAGCACATTTTCATTCAAAGTTGTAAGTTACTATGTAGGAACAAGTTTGTATAGGTATTTCAAAGATGCCCAGAACTGAGCTAAAATTGGTATGTGTCCAACTCCTAGAAATAACTTCATGCCCCATCTCCCTTACTTCCAGCTAGTAAGGATCACATAATTCCTAACAAAGTTTTGACACAGATTCCCAATTCGGGCATTCAGAACATATAGCACGTTGCTATAAGCAAGCAGATTCTCATTCAAAGATGCAAGTTACTAGGTAGGAACAAGTTTGTATAGGTATTTCAAAGATGCTCAGAACTGAGCTAAACTTGGTATGTGTCCAACTCCTAGAAATAACTTCATGCCCCATCTCCCTTACTTCCAGCTAGTAAGGATCACATAATTCCTAACAAAGTTTTGACACAGATTCCCAATTCGGGCATTCAGAACATATGGCACGTTGCTGTAAGCAAGCAGATTCTCATTCAAAGATGCAAGTTACTAGGTAGGAACAAGTTTGTATAGGTATTTCAAAGATGCCCAGAACTGAGCTATACTTGGTATGTCTCCAACTCCAAGAAATAACTTCATGCCCCATCTCCCTTACTTCCAGCTAGTAAGGATCACATAATTCCTAACAAAGTTTTGACACAGATTGCCAATTCGGGCATTCAGAACATATAGCACGTTGCTGTAAGCAAGCACATTCTCATTCAAAGATGCAAGTTACTATGTAGGAACAAGTTTGTATAGGTATTTCAAAGATGCCCAGAACTGAGCTAAACTTGGTATGTGTCCAACTCCTAGAAATAACTTCATGCCCCATCTCCCTTACTTCCAGCTAGTAAGGATCACATAATTCCTAACAAAGTTTTGACACAGATTCCCAATTCGGGCATTCAGAACATATAGCACGTTGCTGTAAGCAAGCACATTCTCATTCAAAGATGCAAGTTACTATATAGGAACAAGTTTGTATAGGTATTTCAAAGATGCCCAGAACTGAGCTAAACTTGGTATGTGTCCAACTCCTAGAAATAACTTCATGCCCCATCTCCCTTACTTCCAGCTAGTAAGGATCACATAATTCCTAACAAAGTTTTGACACAGATTCCCAATTCGGGCATTCAGAACATATAGCACGTTGCTGTAAGCAAGCAGATTCTCATTCAAAGTTGCAAGTTACTATGTAGGAACAAGTTTGTATAGGTATTTCAAAGATGCCAGAACTGAGCTAAACTTGGTATGTGTCCAACTCCTAGAAATAACTTCATGCCCCATCTCCCTTACTTCCAGCTAGTAAGAATGACATAATTCCTAACAAAGTTTTGACACAGATTCCCAATTCGGGCATTCAGAACATATAGCACGTTGCTGTAAGCAAGCACATTTTCATTCAAAGTTGCAAGTTATTAGTTAGGAACAAGTTTGTATAGGTATTTCAAAGTTGCCCAGAACTGAGCTAAACTTGGTATGTGTCCAACTCCTAGAAATAACTTCATGCTCGATCTCCCTTACTTCCAGCTAGTAAGGATCACATAATTCCTAACAAAGTTTTGACACAGATTCCCTATTCGGGCATTCAGAACATATCGCACGTTGCTGCAAGCAAGCACATTCTCATTCAAAGTTGCAAGTTACTATGTAGGAACAAGTTTGTATAGGTATTTCAAAGATGCCCAGAACTGAGCTATACTTGGTATGTCTCCAACTCCAAGAAATAACTTCATGCCCCATCTCCCTTACTTCAAGCTAGTAAGGATCACATAATTCCTAACAAAGTTTTGACACAGATTCCCAATTCGGGCATTCAGAACATATAGCACGTTGCTGTAAGCAAGCACATTCTCATTCAAAGATGCAAGTTACTATGTAGGAACAAGTTTGTATAGGTATTTCAAAGATGCCCAGAACTGAGCTAAACTTGGTATGTGTCCAACTCCTAGAAATAACTTCATGCCCCATCTCCCTTACTTCCAGCTAGTAAGGATCACATAATTCCTAACAAAGTTTTGACACAGATTCCCAATTCGGGCATTCAGAACATATAGCACGTTGCTGTAAGCAAGCAGATTCTCATTCAAAGTTGCAAGTTACTATGTAGGAACAAGTTTGTATAGGTATTTCAAAGATGCCCAGAACTGAGCTAAACTTGGTATGTGTCCAACTCCTAGAAATAAC
This sequence comes from Diceros bicornis minor, assembly GCF_020826845.1. Classification (NCBI taxonomy): domain Eukaryota; kingdom Metazoa; phylum Chordata; class Mammalia; order Perissodactyla; family Rhinocerotidae; genus Diceros; species Diceros bicornis. Next base: position 270,147 of record NC_080763.1, on the reverse strand, counting down.
TTCATGCCCCATCTCCCTTACTTCCAGCTAGTAAGAATGACATAATTCCTAACAAAGTTTTGACACAGATTCCCAATTCGGGCATTCAGAACCTATACCACGTTGCTGTAAGCAAGCACATTTTCATTCAAAGTTGCAAGTTACTATGTAGGAACAAGTTTGTATAGGTATTTCAAAGATGCCCAGAACTGAGCTAAACTTGGTATGTGTCCAACTCCTAGAAATAACTTCATGCCCCATCTCCCTTACTTCCAGCTAGTAAGGATCACATAATTCCTAACAAAGTTTTGACACAGATTCCCAATTCGGGCATTCAGAACATATAGCACGTTGCTGTAAGCAAGCAGATTCTCATTCAAAGATGCAAGTTACTATGTAGGAACAAGTTTGTATAGGTATTTCAAAGATGCCCAGAACTGAGCTAAACTTGGTATGTGTCCAACTCCTAGAAATAACTTCATGCCCCATCTCCCTTACTTCCAGCTAGTAAGGATCACATAATTCCTAACAAAGTTTTGACACAGATTCCCAATTCGGGCATTCAGAACATATAGCACGTTGCTGTAGGCAAGCACATTCTCATTCAAAGTTGCAGTTACTATGTAGGAACAAGTTTGTATAGGTATTTCAAAGATGGCCAGAACTGAGCTAAACTTGGTATGTGTCCAACTCCTAGAAATAACTTCATGCCCCATCTCCCTTACTTCCAGCTAGTAAGGATCACATAATTCCTAACAAAGTTTTGACACAGATTCCCAATTCGGGCATTCAGAACATATAGCACGTTGCTGTAAGCAAGCACATTTTCATTCAAATTTGCAAGTTACTATGTAGGAACAAGTTTGTATAGGTATTTCAAAGATGCCCAGAACTGAGCTAAACTTGGTATGTGTCCAACTCCTAGAAATAACTTCATGCCCCATCTCCCTTACTTCCAGCTAGTAAGGATCACATAATTCCTAACAAAGTTTTGACACAGATTGCCAATTCGGGCATTCAGAACATATAGCACGTTGCTGTAAGCAAGCACATTCTCATTCAAAGATGCAAGTTACTATGTAGGAACAAGTTTGTATAGGTATTTCAAAGATGCCCAGAACTGAGCTAAACTTGGTATGTGTCGAATTCCTAGAAATAACTTCATGCTCCATCTCCCTTACTTCCAGCTAGTAAGGATCACATAATTCCTAACAAAGTTTTGACACAGATTCCCAAATCGGGCATTCAGATCATTTAGCACGTTGCTGCAAGCAAGCACATTCTCATTCAAAGTTGCAAGTTACTATGTAGGAACAAGTTTGTATAGGTATTTCAAAGATGCCCAGAACTGAGCTAAACTTGGTATGTGTCCAACTCCTAGAAATAACTTCATGCCCCATCTCCCTTACTTCCAGCTAGTAAGGATCACATAATTCCTAACAAAGTTTTGACACAGATTCCCAATTCGGGCATTCAGAACATATAGCACGTTGCTGTAGGCAAGCACATTCTCATTCAAAGTTGCAGTTACTATGTAGGAACAAGTTTGTATAGGTATTTCAAAGATGCCCAGAACTGAGCTAAACTTGGTATGTGTCCAACTCCTAGAAATAACTTCATGCCCCATCTCCCTTACTTCCAGCTAGTAAGGATCACATAATTCCTAACAAAGTTTTGACACAGATTCCCAATTCGGGCATTCAGAACCTATAGCACGTTGCTGTAAGGAAGCAGATTCTCATTCAAAGTTACAAGTTACTATGTAGGAACAAGTTTGTATAGGTATTTCAAAGATGCCCAGAACTGAGCTAAACTTGGTATGTGTCCAACTCCTAGAAATAACTTCATGCCCCATCTCCCTTACTTCCAGCTAGTAAGGATCACATAATTCCTAACAAAGTTTTGACACAGATTCCCAATTCGGGCATTCAGAACATATAGCACGTTGCTGTAAGCAAGCAGATTCTCATTCAAAGATGCAAGTTACTATGTAGGAACAAGTTTGTATAGGTATTTCAAAGATGCCCAGAACTGAGCTAAACTTGGTATGTGTCCAACTCCTAGAAATAACTTCATGCCCCATCTCCCTTACTTCCAGCTAGTAAGGATCACATAATTCCTAACAAAGTTTTGACACAGATTCCCAATTCGGGCATTCAGAACATATAGCACGTTGCTGTAAGCAAGCAGATTCTCATTCAAAGATGCAAGTTACTATGTAGGAACAAGTTTGTATAGGTATTTCAAAGATGCCCAGAACTGAGCTAAACTTGGTATGTGTCCAACTCCTAGAAATAACTTCATGCCCCATCTCCCTTACTTCCAGCTAGTAAGGATCACATAATTCCTAACAAAGTTTTGACACAGATTGCCAATTCGGGCATTCAGAACATATAGCACGTTGCTGTAAGCAAGCACATTCTCATTCAAAGATGCAAGTTACTATGTAGGAACAAGTTTGTATAGGTATTTCAAAGATGCCCAGAACTGAGCTAAACTTGGTATGTGTCCAACTCCTAGAAATAACTTCATGCCCCATCTCCCTTACTTCCAGCTAGTAAGGATCACATAATTCCTAACAAAGTTTTGACACAGATTCCCAATTCGGGCATTCAGAACATATAGCACGTTGCTGTAAGCAAGCACATTCTCATTTAAAGTTGCAAGTTACTATGTAGGAACAAGTTTGTATAGGTATTTCAAAGATGCCCAGAACTGAGCTAAACTTGGTATGTGTCCAACTCCTAGAAATAACTTCATGCCCCATCTCCCTTACTTCCAGCTAGTAAGGATCACATAATTCCTAACAAAGTTTTGACACAGATTGCCAATTCGGGCATTCAGAACATATAGCACGTTGCTGTAAGCAAGCACATTCTCATTCAAAGATGCAAGTTACTATGTAGGAACAAGTTTGTATAGGTATTTCAAAGATGCCCAGAACTGAGCTAAACTTGGTATGTCTCCAACTCCTAGAAATAACTTCATGCTCCATCTCCCTGACTTCCAGCTAGTAAGGATCACATAATTCCTAACAAAGTTTTGACACAGATTCCCAAATCGGGCATTCAGAACATATAGCACGTTGCTGCAAGCAAGCACATTCTCATTCAAAGATGCAAGTTACTATGTAGGAACAAGTTTGTATAGGTATTTCAAAGATGCCCAGAACTGAGCTAAACTTGGTATGTGTCCAACTCCTAGAAATAACTTCATGCCCCATCTCCCTTACTTCCAGCTAGTAAGGATCACATAATTCCTAACAAAGTTTTGACACAGATTCCCAATTCGGGCATTCAGAACATATAGCACGTTGCTGTAAGCAAGCACATTCTCATTCAAAGTTGCAAGTTACTATGTAGGAACAAGTTTGTATAGGTATTTCAAAGATGCCCAGAACTGAGCTAAACTTGGTATGTGTCCAACTCCTAGAAATAACTTCATGCCCCATCTCCCTTACTTCCAGCTAGTAAGGATGACATAATTCCTAACAAAGTTTTGACACAGATGCCCAATTCGGGCATTCAGAACATATAGTACGTTGCTGTAAGCAAGCACATTTTCATTCAAAGTTGCAAGTTACTATGTAGGAACAAGTTTGTATAGGTATTTCAAAGATGCCCAGAACTGAGCTAAACTTGGTAAGTGTCCAACTCCTAGAAATAACTTCATGCCCCATCTCCCTTACTTCCAGCTAGTAAGGATCACATAATTCCTAACAAAGTTTTGACACAGATGCCCAATTCGGGCATTCAGAACATATAGCACGTTGCTGTAAGCAAGCAGATTCTCATTCAAAGATGCAAGTTACTAGGTAGGAACAAGTTTGTATAGGTATTTCAAAGATGCCCAGAACTGAGCTAAACATGGTATGTGTCCAACTCCTAGAAATAACTTCATGCCCCATCTCCCTTACTTCCAGCTAGTAAGGATCACATAATTCCTAACAAAGTTTTGACACAGATTGCCAATTCGGGCATTCAGAACATATAGCACGTTGCTGTAAGCAAGCACATTCTCATTCAAAGTTGCAAGTTACTATGTAGGAACAAGTTTGTATAGGTATTTCAAAGATGCCCAGAACTGAGCTAAACTTGGTATGTGTCCAACTCCTAGAAATAACTTCATGCCCCATCTCCCTTACTTCCAGCTAGTAAGGATCACATAATTCCTAACAAAGTTTTGACACAGATTCCCAATTCGGGCATTCAGAACATATAGCACGTTGCTGTAAGCAAGCACATTCTCATTCAAAGATGCAAGTTACTATGTAGGAACAAGTTTGTATAGGTATTTAAAGATGCCCAGAACTGAGCTAAACTTGGTATGTGTCCAACTCCTAGAAATAACTTCATGCCCCATCTCCCTTACTTCCAGCTAGTAAGGATCACATAATTCCTAACAAAGTTTTGACACAGATTGCCAATTCGGGCATTCAGAACATATAGCACGTTGCTGTAAGCAAGCACATTCTCATTCAAAGATGCAAGTTACTATGTAGGAACAAGTTTGTATAGGTATTTCAAAGATACCCAGAACTGAGCTAAACTTGGTATGTGTCCAACTCCTAGAAATAACTTCATGCTCCATCTCCCTTACTTCCAGCAAGTAAGGATCACATAATTACTAACAAAGTTTTGACACAGATTCCCAAATCGGGCATTCAAAACATATAGCACGTTGCTGTAAGTAAGCACATTCTCATTCAAAGTTGCAAGTTACTATGTAGGAACAAGTTTGTATAGGTATTTCAAAGATGCCCAGAACTGAGCTAAACTTGGTATGTGTCCAACTCCTAGAAATAACTTCATGCCCCATCTCCCTTACTTCCAGCTAGTAAGGATCACATAATTCCTAACACAGTTTTGACACAGATTCCCAATTCGGGCATTCAGAACATATAGCACGTTGCTGTAAGCAAGCACATTCTCATTCAAAGATGCAAGTTACTATGTAGGAACAAGTTTGTATAGGTATTTCAAAGATACCCAGAACTGAGCTAAACTTGGTATGTGTCCAACTCCTAGAAATAACTTCATGCTCCATCTCCCTTACTTCCAGCAAGTAAGGATCACATAATTACTAACAAAGTTTTGACACAGATTCCCAAATCGGGCATTCAAAACATATAGCACGTTGCTGTAAGTAAGCACATTCTCATTCAAAGTTGCAAGTTACTATGTAGGAACAAGTTTGTATAGGTATTTCAAAGATGCCCAGAACTGAGCTAAACTTGGTATGTGTCCAACTCCTAGAAATAACTTCATGCCCCATCTCCCTTACTTCCAGCTAGTAAGGATCACATAATTCCTAACACAGTTTTGACACAGATTCCCAATTCGGGCATTCAGAACATATAGCACGTTGCTGTAAGCAAGCACATTCTCATTCAAAGATGCAAGTTACTATGTAGGAACAAGTTTGTATAGGTATTTCAAAGATACCCAGAACTGAGCTAAACTTGGTATGTGTCCAACTCCTAGAAATAACTTCATGCTCCATCTCTCTTACTTCCAGCAAGTAAGGATCACATAATTACTAACAAAGTTTTGACACAGATTCCCAAATCGGGCATTCAAAACATATAGCACGTTGCTGTAAGTAAGCACATTCTCATTCAAAGTTGCAAGTTACTATGTAGGAACAAGTTTGTATAGGTATTTCAAAGATGCCCAGAACTGAGCTAAACTTGGTATGTGTCCAACTCCTAGAAATAACTTCATGCCCCATCTCCCTTACTTCCAGCTAGTAAGGATCACATAATTCCTAACACAGTTTTGACACAGATTCCCAATTCGGGCATTCAGAACATATAGCACGTTGCTGTAAGCAAGCACATTCTCATTCAAAGTTGCAAGTTACTATGTAGGAACAAGTTTGTATAGGTATTTCAAAGATGCCCAGAACTGAGCTAAACTTGGTATGTGTCCAACTCCTAGAAATAACTTCATGCCCCATCTCCCTTACTTCCAGCTAGTAAGGATCACATAATTCCTAACAAAGTTTTGACACAGATTGCCAATTCGGGCATTCAGAACATATAGCACGTTGCTGTAAGCAAGCACATTCTCATTCAAAGATGCAAGTTACTATGTAGGAACAAGTTTGTATAGGTATTTCAAAGATGCCCAGAACTGAGCTAAACTTGGTATGTGTCCAACTCCTAGAAATAACTTCATGCCCCATCTCCCTTACTTCCAGCTAGTAAGGATCACATAATTCCTAACAAAGTTTTGACACAGATTGCCAATTCGGGCATTCAGAACATATAGCACGTTACTGTAAGCAAGCACATTCTCATTCAAAGATGCAAGTTACTATGTAGGAACAAGTTTGTATAGGTATTTCAAAGATGCCCAGAACTGAGCTAAACTTGGTATGTGTCCAACTCCTAGAAATAACTTCATGCCCCATCTCCCTTACTTCCAGCTAGTAAGGATCACATAATTCCTAACAAAGTTTTGACACAGATTCCCAATTCCGGCATTCAGAACATATAGCACGTTGCTGCAAGCAAGCACATTCTCATTCAAAGATGCAAGTTACTATGTAGGAACAAGTTTGTATAGGTATTTCAAAGATGCCCAGAACTGAGCTAAACTTGGTATGTGTCCAACTCCTAGAAATAACTTCATGCCCCATCTCCCTTACTTCCAGCTAGTAAGGATCACATAATTCCTAAGAAAGTTTTGACACAGATTGCCAATTCGGGCATTCAGAACATATAGCACGTTGCTGTAAGCAAGCACATTCTCATTCAAAGTTGCAAGTTACTATGTAGGAACAAGTTTGTATAGGTATTTCAAAGATGCCCAGAACTGAGCTAAACTTGGTATGTCTCCAACTCCAACAAATAACTTCATGCCCCATCTCCCTTACTTCCAGCTAGTAAGGATCACATAATTCCTAACAAAGTTTTGACACAGATTCCCAATTCGGGCATTCAGAACATATAGCACGTTGCTGTAAGCAAGCACATTCTCATTCAAAGTTGCAAGTTACTATGTAGGAACAAGTTTGTATAGGTATTTCAAAGATGCCCAGAACTGAGCTAAACTTGGTATGTGTCCAACTCCTAGAAATAACTTCATGCCCCATCTCCCTTACTTCCAGCTAGTAAGGATCACATAATTCCTAACAAAGTTTTGACACAGATTCCCAATTCGGGCATTCAGAACCTATAGCACGTTGCTGTAAGGAAGCACATTTTCATTCAAAGTTGCAAGTTACTGTGTAGGAACAAGTTTGTATAGGTATTTCAAAGATGCCCAGAACTGAGCTAAACTTGGTATGTGTCCAACTCCTAGAAATAACTTCATGCCCCATCTCCCTTACTTCCAGCTAGTAAGGATCACGTAATTCCTAACAAAGTTTTGACACAGATTCCCAATTCGGGCATTCAGAACATATAGCACGTTGCTGTAAGCAAGCAGATTCTCATTCAAAGATGCAAGTTACTATGTAGGAACAAGTTTGTATAGGTATTTCAAAGATGCCCAGAACTGAGCTAAACTTGGTATGTGTCCAACTCCTAGAAATAACTTCATGCCCCATGTCCCTTACTTCCAGCTAATAAGGATCACATAATTCCTAACAAAGTTTTGACACAGATTCCCAATTCGGGCATTCAGAACATATAGCACGTTGCTGTAAGCAAGCACATTTTCATTCAAAGTTGCAAGTTACTATGTAGGAACAAGTTTGTATAGGTATTTCAAAGATGCCCAGAACTGAGCTAAACTTGGTATGTGTCCAACTCCTAGAAATAACTTCATGCCCCATCTCCCTTACTTCCAGCTAGTAAGGATCACATAATTCCTAACAAAGTTTTGACACAGATTCCCAATTCGGGCATTCAGAACATATAGCACGTTGCTGTAAGCAAGCACATTCTCATTCAAAGTTGCAAGTTACTATGTAGGAACAAGTTTGTATAGGTATTTCAAAGATGCCCAGAACTGAGCTAAACTTGGTATGTGTCCAACTCCTAGAAATAACTTCATGCCCCATCTCCCTTACTTCCAGCTAGTAAGGATCACATAATTCCTAACAAAGTTTTGACACAGATTCCCAATTCGTGCATTCAGAACATATAGCACGTTGCTGTAAGCAAGCACATTTTCATTCAAAGTTGCAAGTTACTATGTAGGAACAAGTTTGTATAGGTATTTCAAAGATGCCCAGAACTGAGCTAAACTTGGTATGTGTCCAACTCCTAGAAATAACTTCATGCCCCATCTCCCTTACTTCCAGCTAGTAAGGATCACATAATTCCTAACAAAGTTTTGACACAGATTGCCAATTCGGGCATTCAGAACATATAGCACGTTGCTGTAAGCAAGCACATTCTCATTCAAAGTTGCAAGTTACTATGTAGGAACAAGTTTGTATAGGTATTTCAAAGATGCCCAGAACTGAGCTAAACTTGGTATGTGTCCAACTCCTAGAAATAACTTCATGCCCCATCTCCCTTACTTCCAGCTAGTAAGGATCACATAATTCCTAACAAAGTTTTGACACAGATTCCCAAATCGGGCATTCAGAACATATAGCACGTTGCTGCAAGCAAGCACATTCTCATTCAAAGATGCAAGTTACTATGTAGGAACAAGTTTGTATAGGTATTTCAAAGATGCCCAGAACTGAGCTAAACTTGGTATGTCTCCAACTCCAAGAAATAACTTCATGCCCCATCTCCCTTACTTCCAGCTAGTAAGGATCACATAATTCCTAACAAAGTTTTGACACAGATTCCCAATTCGGGCATTCAGAACATATAGCACGTTGCTGTAAGAAAGCACATTCTCATTCAAAGTTGCAAGTTACTATGTAGGAACAAGTTTGTATAGGTATTTCAAAGATGCCCAGAACTGAGCTAAACTTGGTATGTGTCCAACTCCTAGAAATAACTTCATGCCCCATCTCCCTTACTTCCAGCTAGTAAGGATCACATAATTCCTAACACAGTTTTGACACAGATTCCCAATTCGGGCATTCAGAACATATAGCACGTTGCTGTAAGCAAGCACATTCTCATTCAAAGTTGCAAGTTACTATGTAGGAACAAGTTTGTATAGGTATTTCAAAGATGCCCAGAACTGAGCTAAACTTGGTATGTGTCCAACTCCTCGAAATAACTTCATGCCCCATCTCCCTTACTTCCAGCTATTAAGGATCACATAATTCCTAACAAAGTTTTGACACAGATTCCCAATTCGGGCATTCAGAACATATAGCACGTTGCTTTAAGCAAGCACATTCTCATTCAAAGATGCAAGTTACTATGTAGGAACAAGTTTGTATAGGTATTTCAAAGATGCCCAGAACTGAGCTAAACTTGGTATGTGTCCAACTCCTAGAAATAACTTCATGCCCCATCTCCCTTACTTCCAGCTAGAAAGGATCACATAATTCCTAACAAAGTTTTGACACAGATTGCCAATTCGGGCATTCAGAACATATAGCACGTTGCTGTAAGCAAGCACATTCTCATTAAAAGATGCAAGTTACTATGTAGGAACAAGTTTGTATAGGTATTTCAAAGATGCCCAGAACTGAGCTAAACTTGGTATGTGTCCAACTCCTAGAAATAACTTCATGCCCCATCTCCCTTACTTCCAGCTAGTAAGGATCACATAATTCCTAACAAAGTTTTGACACAGATTCCCAATTCGGGCATTCAGAACATATAGCACGTTGCTGTAAGCAAGCACATTCTCATTCAAAGTTGCAAGTTACTATGTAGGAACAAGTTTGTATAGGTATTTCAAAGATGCCCAGAACTGAGCTAAACTTGGTATGTGTCCAACTCCTAGAAATAACTTCATGCCCCATCTCCCTTACTTCCAGCTAGTAAGGATCACATAATTCCTAACAAAGTTTTGACACAGATTCCCAATTCGGGCATTCAGAACATATAGCACGTTGCTGTAAGCAAGCACATTCTCATTCAAAGTTGCAAGTTACTATGTAGGAACAAGTTTGTATAGGTATTTCAAAGATGCCCAGAACTGAGCTAAACTTGCTATGTGTCCAACTCCTAGAAATAACTTCATGCCCCATCTCCCTTACTTCCAGCTAGTAAGGATCACATAATTCCTAACAAAGTTTTGACACAGATTTCCAATTCGGGCATTCAGAACATATAGCACGTTGCTGAAAGCAAGCACATTCTCATTCAAAGATGCAAGTTACTATGTAGGAACAAGTTTGTATAGGTATTTCAAAGATGCCCAGAACTGAGCTAAACTTGGTATGTGTCCAACTCCTAGAAATAACTTCATGCCCTATCTCCCTTACTTCCAGCTAGTAAGGATCACATAATTCCTAACAAAGTTTTGACACAGATTGCCAATTCGGGCATTCAGAACATATAGCACGTTGCTTTAAGCAAGCACATTTTCATTCAAAGTTGCAAGTTACTATGTAGGAACAAGTTTGTATAGGTATTTCAAAGATGCCCAGAACTGAGCTAAACTTGGTATGTGTCCAACTCCTAGAAATAACTTCATGCCCCATCTCCCTTACTTCCAGCTAGTAAGGATCACATAATTCCTAACAGTTTTGACACAGATTCCCAATTCGGGCGTTCAGAACATATAGCACGTTGCTGTAAGCAAGCAGATTCTCATTCAAAGATGCAAGTTACTATGTAGGAACAAGTTTGTATAGGTATTTCAAAGATGCCCAGAACTGAGCTAAACTTGGTATATGTCCAACTCCTAGAAATAACTTCATGCCCCATCTCCCTTACTTCCAGCTAGTAAGGATCACATAATTCCTAACAAAGTTTTGACACAGATTGTCAATTCGGGCATTCAGAACATATAGCACGTTGCTGTAAGCAAGCACATTCTCATTCAAAGATGCAAGTTACTATGTAGGAACAAGTTTGTATAGGTATTTCAAAGATGCCCAGAACTGAGCTAAACTTGGTATGTGTCCAACTCCTAGAAATAACTTCATGCCCCATCTCCCTTACTTCCAGCTAGTAAGGATCACATAATTCCTAACAAAGTTTTGACACAGATTCCCTATTCGGGCATTCAGAACATATAGCACGTTGCTGAAAGCAAGCACATTCTCATTCAAAGTTGCAAGTTACTATGTAGGAACAAGTTTGTATAGGTATTTCAAAGATGCCCAGAACTGAGCTAAACTTGGTATGTGTCCAACTCCTAGAAATAACTTCATGCCCCATCTCCCTTACTTCCAGCTAGTAAGGATCACATAATTCCTAACAAAGTTTTGACACAGATTTCCAATTCGGGCATTCAGAACATATAGCACGTTGCTGTAAGCAAGCACATTCTCATTCAAAGTTGCAAGTTACTATGTAGGAACAAGTTTGTATAGGTATTTCAAAGATGCCCAGAACTGAGCTAAACTTGGTATGTGTCCAACTCCTAGAAATAACTTCATGCCCCATCTCCCTTACTTCCAGCTAGTAAGGATCTCATAATTCCTAACAAAGTTTTGACACAGATTCCCAAATCGGGCATTCAGAACATATAGCACGTTGCTGCAAGCAAGCACATTCTCATTCAAAGATGCAAGTTACTATGTAGGAACAAGTTTGTATAGGTATTTCAAAGATGCCCAGAACTGAGCTAAACTTGGTATGTCTCCAACTCCAAGAAATAACTTCATGCCCCATCTCCCTTACTTCCAGCTAGTAAGGATCACATAATTCCTAACAAAGTTTTGACACAGATTCCCAATTCGGGCATTCAGAACATATAGCACGTTGCTGTAAGCAAGCACATTCTCATTCAAAGTTGCAAGTTACTATGTAGGAACAAGTTTGTATAGGTATTTCAAAGATGCCCAGAACTGAGCTAAACTTGGTATGTGTCCAACTCCTAGAAATAACTTCATGCCCCATCTCCCTTACTTCCAGCTAGTAAGGATCACATAATTCCTAACACAGTTTTGACACAGATTCCCAATTCGGGCATTCAGAACATATAGCACGTTGCTGTAAGCAAGCACATTCTCATTCATAGTTGCAAGTTACTATGTAGGAACAAGTTTGTATAGGTATTTCAAAGATGCCCAGAACTGAGCTAAACTTGGTATGTGTCCAACTCCTAGAAATAACTTCATGCCCCATCTCCCTTACTTCCAGCTAGTAAGGATCACATAATTCCTAACAAAGTTTTGACACAGATTCCCAATTCGGGCATTCAGAACATATAGCACGTTGCTGTAAGCAAGCACATTCTCATTCAAAGATGCAAGTTACTATGTAGGAACAAGTTTGTATAGGTATTTCAAAGATGCCCAGAACTGAGCTAAACTTGGTATGTGTCCAACTCCTAGAAATAACTTCATGCCCCATCTCCCTTACTTCCAGCTAGTAAGGATCACATAATTCCTAACAAAGTTTTGACACAGATTGCCAATTCGGGCATTCAGAACCTATAGCACGTTGCTGTAAGCAAGCACATTCTCATTCAAAGATGCAAGTTACTATGTAGGAACAAGTTTGTATAGGTATTTCAAAGATGCCCAGAACTGAGCTAAACTTGGTATGTGTCCAACTCCTAGAAATAACTTCATGCCCCATCTCCCTTACTTCCAGCTAGTAAGGATCACATAATTCCTAACAAAGTTTTGACACAGATTCCCAATTCGGGCATTCAGAACATATAGCACGTTGCTGTAAGCAAGCACATTCTCATTCAAAGTTGCAAGTTACTATGTAGGAACAAGTTTGTATAGGTATTTCAAAGATGCCCAGAACTGAGCTAAACTTGGTATGTGTCCAACTCCTAGAAATAACTTCATGCCCCATCTCCCTTACTTCCAGCTAGTAAGGATCACATAATTCCTAACAAAGTTTTGACACAGATTCCCAATTCGGGCATTCAGAACATATAGCACGTTGCTGTAAGCAAGCACATTCTCATTCAAACTACAAGTTACTATGTAGGAACAAGTTTGTATAGGTATTTCAAAGATGCCCAGAACTGAGCTAAACTTGGTATGTGTCCAACTCCTAGAAATAAATTCATGCCCCATCTCCCTTACTTCCAGCTAGTAAGGATCACATAATTCCTAACAAAGTTTTGACACAGATTTCCAATTCGGGCATTCAGAACATATAGCACGTTGCTGTAAGCAAGCAGATTCTCATTCAAAGATGCAAGTTACTATGTAGGAACAAGTTTGTATAGGTATTTCAAAGATGCCCAGAACTGAGCTAAACTTGGTATGTGTCCAACTCCTAGAAATAACTTCATGCCCTATCTCCCTTACTTCCAACTAGTAAGGATCACATAATTCCTAACAAAGTTTTGACACAGATTGCCAATTCGGGCATTCAGAACATATAGCACGTTGCTGCAAGCAAGCACATTCTCATTCAAAGTTGCAAGTTACTATGTAGGAACAAGTTTGCATAGGTATTTCAAAGATGCCCAGAACTGAGCTAAACTTGGTGTGTGTCCAACTCCTAGAAATAACTTCATGCTCCACGTCCCTTACTTCCAGCTAGTAAGGATCACATAATTCCTAACAAAGTTTTGACACAGATTCCCAAATCGGGCATTCAGAACATATAGCACGTTGCTGCAAGCAAGCACATTCTCACTCAAAGATGCAAGTTACTATGTAGGAACAAGTTTGTATAGGTATTTCAAAGATGCCCAGAACTGAGCTAAACTTGGTATGTCTCAAACTCCAAGAAATAACTTCATGCCCCATCTCCCTTACTTCCAGCTAGTAAGGATCACATAATTCCTAACAAAGTTTTGACACAGATTGCCAATTCGGGCATTCAGAACATATAGCACGTTGCTTTAAGCAAGCACATTCTCATTCAAAGTTGCAAGTTACTATGTAGGAACAAGTTTGTATAGGTATTTCAAAGATGCCCAGAACTGAGCTAAACTTGGTATGTGTCCAACTCCTAGAAATAACTTCATGCCCCATCTCCCTTACTTCCAGCTAGTAAGGATCACATAATTCCTAACAGTTTTGACACATATTCCCAATTCGGGCGTTCAGAACATATAGCACGTTGCTGTAAGCAAGCAGATTCTCATTCAAAGATGCAAGTTACTATGTAGGAACAAGTTTGTATAGGTATTTCAAAGATGCCCAGAACTGAGCTAAACTTGGTATATGTCCAACTCCTAGAAATAACTTCATGCCCCATCTCCCTTACTTCCAGCTAGTAAGGATCACATAATTCCTAACAAAGTTTTGACACAGATTCCCTATTCGGGCATTCAGAACATATAGCACGTTGCTGCAAGCAAGCACATTCTCATTCAAAGTTGCAAGTTACTATGTAGGAACAAGTTTGTATAGGTATTTCAAAGATGCCCAGAACTGAGCTAAACTTGGTATGTCTCCAACTCCAAGAAATAACTTCATGCCCCATCTCCCTTACTTCCAGCTAGTAAGGATCACATAATTCCTAACAATGTTTTGACACAGATTCCCAATTCGGGCATTTAGAACATATAGCACGTTGCTGTAAGCAAGCACATTCTCATTCAAAGTTGCAAGTTACTATGTAGGAACAAGTTTGTATAGGTATTTCAAAGATGCCCAGAACTGAGCTAAACTTGGTATGTGTCCAACTCCTAGAAATAACTTCATGCCCCATCTCCCTTACTTCCAGCTAGTAAGGATCACATAATTCCTAACAAAGTTTTGACACAGATTCCCAATTCGGGCATTCAGAACATATAGCACGTTGCTGTAAGCAAGCACATTCTCATTCAAAGTTGCAAGTTACTATGTAGGAACAAGTTTGTATAGGTATTTCAAAGATGCCCAGAACTGAGCTAAACTTGGTATGTGTCCAACTCCTAGAAATAACTTCATGCCCCATCTCCCTTACTTCCAGCTAGTAAGGATCACATAATTCCTAACAAAGTTTTGACACAGATTCCCAATTCTGGCATTCAGAACATATAGCACGTTGCTGTAAGCAAGCAGATTCTCATTCAAAGATGCAAGTTACTATGTAGGAACAAGTCTGTATAGGTATTTCAAAGATGCCCAGAACTGAGCTAAACTTGGTATGTGTCCAACTCCTAGAAAAAACTTCATGCCCCATCTCCCTTACTTCCAGCTAGTAAGGATCACATAATTCCTAACAAAGTTTTGACACAGATTCCCAAATCGGGCATTCAGAACATATAGCACCTTGCTTCAAGCAAGCACATTCTCATTCAAAGTTGCAAGTTACCATGTAGGAACAAGTTTGTATAGGTATTTCAAAGATGCCCAGAACTGAGCTAAACTTGGTATCTGTTCAACTCCAAGAAATAACTTCATGCCCCATCTCCCTTACTTCCAGCTAGTAAGGATCACATAATTCCTAACAAAGTTTTGACACAGATTCCCAATTCGGGCATTCAGAACATATAGCACGTTGCTGTAAGCAAGCACATTCTCATTCAAAGTTGCAAGTTACCATGTAGGAACAAGTTTGTATAGGTATTTCAAAGATGCCCAGAACTGAGCTAAACTTGGTATGTGTCCAACTCCTAGAAATAACTTCATGCCCAATCTCCCTTACTTCCAGCTAGTAAGGATCACATAATTCCTAACAAAGTTTTGACACAGATTCCCTATTCGGGCATTCAGAACATATAGCACGTTGCTGCAAGCAAGCACATTCTCATTCAAAGTTGCAAGTTACTATGTAGGAACAAGTTTGTATAGGTATTTCAAAGATGCCCAGAACTGAGCTAAACTTGGTATGTCTCCAACTCCAAGAAATAACTTCATGCCCCATCTCCCTTACTTCCAGCTAGTAAGGATCACATAATTCCTAACAAAGTTTTGACACAGATTCCCAATTCGGGCATTTAGAACATATAGCACGTTGCTGTAAGCAAGCACATTCTCATTCAAAGTTGCAAGTTACTATGTAGGAACAAGTCTGTATAGGTATTTCAAAGATGCCCAGAACTGAGCTAAACTTGATATGTGTCCAACTCCTAGAAATAACTTCATGCCCCATCTCCCTTACTTCCAGCTAGTAAGGATCACATAATTCCTAACAAAGTTTTGACACAGATTCCCAATTCGGGCATTCAGAACATATAGCACGTTGCTGTAAGCAAGCACATTCTCATTCAAAGTTGCAAGTTACTATGTAGGAACAAGTTTGTATAGGTATTTCAAAGATGCCCAGAACTGAGCTAAACTTGGTATGTGTCCAACTCCTAGAAATAACTTCATGCCCCATCTCCCTTACTTCCAGCTAGTAAGGATCACATAATTCCTAACAAAGTTTTGACACAGATTCCCAATTCGGGCATTGAGAACATATAGCACGTTGCTGTAAGCAAGCACATTCTCATTCAAAGATGCAAGTTACCATGTAGGAACAAGTCTGTATAGGTATTTAAAGATGCCCAGAACTGAGCTAAACTTGGTATGAGTCCAACTCCTAGAAAAAACTTCATGCCCCATCTCCCTTACTTCCAGCTAGTAAGGATCACATAATTCCTAACAAAGTTTTGACACAGATTCCCAATTCGGGCATTCAGAACATATAGCACGTTGCTGTAAGCAAGCACATTTTCATTCAAAGTTTCAAGTTACTATGTAGGAACAAGTTTGTATAGGTATTTCAAAGATGCCCAGAACTGAGCTAAACTTGGTATGTGTCCAACTCCTAGAAATAACTTCATGCCCCATCTCCCTTACTTCCAGCTAGTAAGGATCACATAATTCCTAACAAAGTTTTGACACAGATTCCCAATTCGGGCATTCAGAACATATAGCACGTTGCTGTAAGCAAGCACATTCTCATTCAAAGTTGCAAGTTACTATGTAGGAACAAGTTTGTATAGGTATTTCAAAGATGCCCAGAACTGAGCTAAACTTGGTATGTCTCCAACTCCAAGAAATAACTTCATGCCCCATCTCCCTTACTTCCAGCTAGTAAGGATCACATAATTCCTAACAAAGTTTTGACACAGATTCCCTATTCGGGCTTTCAGAACATATAGCACGTTGCTGCAAGCAAGCACATTCTCATTCAAAGTTGCAAGTTACTATGTAGGAACAAGTTTGTATAGGTATTTCAAAGATGCCCAGAACTGAGCAAAACTTGGTATGTCTCCAACTCCAAGAAATAACTTCATGCCCCATCTCCCTTACTTCCAGCTAGTAAGGATCACATAATTCCTAACAAAGTTTTGACACAGATTCCCTATTCGGGCATTCAGAACATATAGCACGTTGCTGCAAGCAAGCACATTCTCATTCAAAGTTGCAAGTTACTATGTAGGAACAAGTTTGTATAGGTATTTCAAAGATGCCCAGAACTGAGCTAAACTTGGTATGTGTCCAACTCCTAGAAATAACTTCATGCCCCATCTCCCTTACTTCCAGCTAGTAAGGATCACATAATTCCTAACAAAGTTTTGACACAGATTCCCAATTCGGGCATTCAGAACATATAGCACGTTGCTGTAAGCAAGCACATTCTCATTCAAAGTTGCAAGTTACTATGTAGGAACAAGTTTGTATAGGTATTTCAAAGATGCCCAGAACTGAGCTAAACTTGGTATGTGTCCAACTCCTAGAAATAATTTCATGCCCCATCTCCCTTACTTCCAGCTAGTAAGGATCACATAATTCCTAACAAAGTTTTGACACAGATTCCCAATTCGGGCATTCAGAACATATAGCACGTTGCTGTAAGCAAGCACATTCTCATTCAAAGTTGCAAGTTACTATGTAGGAACAAGTTTGTATAGGTATTTCAAAGATGCCCAGAACTGAGCTAAACTTGGTATCTGTTCAACTCCAAGAAATAACTTCATGCCCCATCTCCCTTACTTCCAGCTAGTAAGGATCACATAATTCCTAACAAAGTTTTGACACAGATTCCCAATTCGGGCATTCAGAACATATAGCACGTTGCTGTAAGCAAGCACATTCTCATTCAAAGTTGCAAGTTACCATGTAGGAACAAGTTTGTATAGGTATTTCAAAGATGCCCAGAACTGAGCTAAACTTGGTATGTGTCCAACTCCAAGAAATAACTTCATGCCCCAACTCCCTTACTTCCAGCTAGTAAGGATCACATAATTCCTAACAAAGTTTTGACACAGATTCCCAATTCGGGCATTCAGAACATATAGCACGTTGCTGTAAGCAAGCACATTTTCATTCAAAGTTGCAAGTAACTAGGTAGGAACAAGTTTGTATAGGTATTTCAAAGATGCCCAGAACTGAGCTAAACTTGGTATGTGTCCAACTCCTAGAAATAACTTCATGCCCCATCTCCCTTACTTCCAGCTAGTAAGGATCACATAATTCCTAACAAAGTTTTGACACAGATTCCCTATTCGGGCATTCAGAACATATAGCACGTTGCTGTAAGCAAGCACATTTTCATTCAAAGTTGCAAGTTACTATGTAGGAACAAGTTTGTATAGGTATTTCAAAGATGCCCAGAACTGAGCTAAACTTGGTATGTCTCCAACTCCAAGAAATAACTTCATGCCCCATCTCCCTTACTTCCAGCTAGTAAGGATCACATAATTCCTAACAAAGTTTTGACACAGATTCCCTATTCGGGCATTCAGAACATATAGCACGTTG
The DNA here is from genome assembly GCF_020826845.1 of Diceros bicornis minor. Lineage (NCBI taxonomy): Eukaryota > Metazoa > Chordata > Mammalia > Perissodactyla > Rhinocerotidae > Diceros > Diceros bicornis. The sequence goes on along the minus strand of NC_080763.1, from coordinate 251,583 downwards.
CTGCAAGCAAGCACATTCTCATTCAAAGTTGCAAGTTACGATGTAGGAACAAGTTTGTATAGGTATTTCAAAGATGCCCAGAACTGAGCTAAACTTGGTATGTCTCCAACTCCAAGAAATAACTTCATGCCCCATCTCCCTTACTTCCAGCTAGTAAGGATCACATAATTCCTAACAAAGTTTTGACACAGATTCCCAATTCGGGCATTTAGAACATATAGCACGTTGCTGTAAGCAAGCACATTCTCATTCAAAGTTGCAAGTTACTATGTAGGAACAAGTTTGTATAGGTATTTCAAAGATGCCCAGAACTGAGCTAAACTTGGTATGTGTCCAACTCCTAGAAATAACTTCATGCTCCATCTCCCTTACTTCCAGCTAGTAAGGATCACATAATTCCTAACAAAGTTTTGACACAGATTCCCAATTCGGGCATTCAGAACATATAGCACGTTGCTGTAAGCAAGCACATTCTCATTCAAAGTTGCAAGTTACTATGTAGGAACAAGTTTGTATAGGTATTTCAAAGATGCCCAGAACTGAGCTAAACTTGGTATGTGTCCAACTCCTAGAAATAACTTCATGCCCCATCTGCCTTACTTCCAGCTAGTAAGGATCACATAATTCCTAACAAAGTTTTGACACAGATTGCCAATTCGGGCATTCAGAACATATAGCACGTTGCTGTAAGCAAGCACATTCTCATTCAAAGTTGCAAGTTACTATGTAGGAACAAGTTTGTATAGGTATTTCAAAGATGCCCAGAACTGAGCTAAACTTGGTATGTGTCCAACTCCTAGAAATAACTTCATGCCCCATCTCCCTTACTTCCAGCTAGTAAGGATCACATAATTCCTAACAAAGTTTTGACACAGATTCCCAATTCGGGCATTCAGAACATATAGCACGTTGCTGTAAGCAAGCACATTCTCATTCAAAGTTTCAAGTTACCATGTAGGAACAAGTTTGTATAGGTATTTCAAAGATGCCCAGAACTGAGCTAAACTTGGTATGTGTCGAACTCCTAGAAATAACTTCATGCCCCATCTCCCTTACTTCCAGCTAGTAAGGATCACATAATTCCTAACAAAGTTTTGACACAGATTGCCAATTCGGGCATTCAGAACATATAGCACGTTGCTGTAAGCAAGCACATTTTCATTCAAAGTTGCAAGTTACTAGGTAGGAACAAGTTTGTATAGGTATTTCAAAGATGCCCAGAACTGAGCTAAACTTGGTATGTGTCCAACTCCTAGAAATAACTTCATGCCCCATCTCCCTTACTTCCAGCTAGTAAGGATCACATAATTCCTAACAAAATTTTGACACAGATTCCCTATTCGGGCATTCAGAACATATAGCACGTTGCTGTAAGCAAGCACATTCTCATTCAAAGTTGCAAGTTACTATGTAGGAACAAGTTTGTATAGGCATTTCAAAGATGCCCAGAACTGAGCTAAACTTGGTATGTCTCCAACTCCAAGAAATAACTTCATGCCCCATCTCCCTTACTTCCAGCTAGTAAGGATCACATAATTCCTAACAAAGTTTTGACACAGATTCCCTATTCGGGCATTCAGAACATATAGCACGTTGCTGCAAGCAAGCACATTCTCATTCAAAGTTGCAAGTTACTATGTAGGAACAAGTTTGTATAGGTATTTCAAAGATGCCCAGAACTGAGCTAAACTTGGTATGTCTCCAACTCCAAGAAATAACTTCATGCCCCATCTCCCTTACTTCCAGCTAGTAAGGATCACATAATTCCTAACAAAGTTTTGACACAGATTCCCAATTCGGGCATTTAGAACATATAGCACGTTGCTGTAAGCAAGCACATTCTCATTCAAAGTTGCAAGTTACTATGTAGGAACAAGTTTGTATAGGTATTTCAAAGATGCCCAGAACTGAGCTAAACTTGGTATGTGTCCAACTCCTAGAAATAACTTCATGCCCCATCTCCCTTACTTCCAGCTAGTAAGGATCACATAATTCCTAACAAAGTTTTGACACAGATTCCCAATTCGGGCATTCAGAACATATAGCACGTTGCTGTAAGCAAGCACATTCTCATTCAAAGTTGCAAGTTACTATGTAGGAACAAGTTTGTATAGGTATTTCAAAGATGCCCAGAACTGAGCTAAACTTGGTATGTGTCCAACTCCTAGAAATAACTTCATGCCCCATCTCCCTTACTTCCAGCTAGTAAGGATCACATAATTCCTAACAAAGTTTTGACACAGATTCCCAATTCGGGCATTCAGAACATATAGCACGTTGCTGTAAGCAAGCAGATTCTCATTCAAAGATGCAAGTTACTATGTAGGAACAAGTCTGTATAGGTATTTCAAAGATGCCCAGAACTGAGCTAAACTTGGTATGTGTCCAACTCCTAGAAAAAACTTCATGCCCCATCTCCCTTACTTCCAGCTAGTAAGGATCACATAATTCCTAACAAAGTTTTGACACAGATTCCCAATTCGGGCATTCAGAACATATAGCACGTTGCTGTAAGCAAGCACATTTTCATTCAAAGTTTCAAGTTGCTATGTAGGAACAAGTTTGTATAGGTATTTCAAAGATGCCCAGAACTGAGCTAAACTTGGTATGTGTCCAACTCCTAGAAATAACTTCATGCCCCATCTCCCTTACTTCCAGCTAGTAAGGATCACATAATTCCTAACAAAGTTTTGACACAGATTCCCAATTCGGGCATTCAGAACATATAGCACGTTGCTGAAAGCAAGCACATTCTCATTCAAAGTTGCAAGTTACTATGTAGGAACAAGTTTGTATAGGTATTTCAAAGATGCCCAGAACTGAGCTAAACTTGGTATGTGTCCAACTCCTAGAAATAACTTCATGCCCCATCTCCCTTACTTCCAGCTGGTAAGGATCACATAATTCCTAACAAAGTTTTGACACAGATTCCCTATTCGGGCATTCAGAACATAAAGCACGTTGCTGCAAGCAAGCACATTCTCATTCAAAGTTGCAAGTTACTATGTAGGAACAAGTTTGTATAGGTATTTCAAAGATGCCCAGAACTGAGCTAAACTTGGTATGTCTCCAACTCCAAGAAATAACTTCATGCCCCATCTCCCTTACTTCCAGCTAGTAAGGATCACATAATTCCTAACAAAGTTTTGACACAGATTCCCAATTCGGGCATTTAGAACATATAGCACGTTGCTGTAAGCAAGCACATTCTCATTCAAAGTTGCAAGTTACTATGTAGGAACAAGTTTGTATAGGTATTTCAAAGATGCCCAGAACTGAGCTAAACTTGGTATGTGTCCAACTCCTAGAAATAAGTTCATGCCCCATCTCCCTTACTTCCAGCTAGTAAGGATCACATAATTCCTAACAAAGTTTTGACACAGATTCCCAATTCGGGCATTCAGAACATATAGCACGTTGCTGAAAGCAAGCACATTCTCATTCAAAGTTGCAAGTTACTATGTAGGAACAAGTTTGTATAGGTATTTCAAAGATGCCCAGAACTGAGCTAAACTTGGTATGTGTCCAACTCCTAGAAATAACTTCATGCCCCATCTCCCTTACTTCCAGCTGGTAAGGATCACATAATTCCTAACAAAGTTTTGACACAGATTCCCAATTCGGGCATTCAGAACATATAGCACGTTGCTGTAAGCAAGCAGATTCTCATTCAAAGATGCAAGTTACTATGTAGGAACAAGTCTGTATAGGTATTTCAAAGATGCCCAGAACTGAGCTAAACTTGGTATGTGTCCAACTCCTAGAAAAAACTTCATGCCCCATCTCCCTTACTTCCAGCTAGTAAGGATCACATAATTCCTAACAAAGTTTTGACACAGATTCCCTATTCGGGCATTCAGAACATATAGCACGTTGCTGTAAGCAAGCACATTTTCATTCAAAGTTTCAAGTTACTATGTAGGAACAAGTTTGTATAGGTATTTCAAAGATGCCCAGAACTGAGCTAAACTTGGTATGTGTCCAACTCCTAGAAATAACTTCATGCCCCATCTGCCTTACTTCCAGGTAGTAAGGATCACATAATTCCTAACAAAGATTTGACACAGATTCCCAATTCGGGCATTCAGAACATATAGCACGTTGCTGTAAGCAAGCACATTCTCATTCAAAGTTGCAAGTTACTATGTAGGAACAAGTTTGTATAGGTATTTCAAAGATGCCCAGAACTGAGCTAAACTTGGTATGTGTCCAACTCCTAGAAATAACTTCATGCCCCATCTCCCTTACTTCCAGCTAGTAAGGATCACATAATTCCTAACAAAGTTTTGACACAGATTCCCAATTCGGGCATTCAGAACATATAGCACGTTGCTGTAAGCAAGCACATTCTCATTCAAAGTTGCAAGTTACTATGTAGGAACAAGTTTGTATAGGTATTTCAAAGATGCCCAGAACTGAGCTAAACTTGGTATGTGTCCAACTCCTAGAAATAACTTCATGCCCCATCTCCCTTACTTCCAGCTAGTAAGGATCACATAATTCCTAACAAACTTTTCACACAGATTGCCAATTCGGGCATTCAGAACATATAGCACGTTGCTGTAAGCAAGCACATTCTCATTCAAAGATGCAAGTTACTATGTAGGAACAAGTTTGTATAGGTATTTCAAAGATGCCCAGAACTGAGCTAAACTTGGTATGTGTCCAACTCCTAGAAATAACTTCATGCCCCATCTCCCTTACTTCCAGCTAGTAAGGATCACATAATTCCTAACAAAGCTTTGCACAGATTGCCAATTCGGGCATTCAGAACATATAGCACGTTGCTGTAAGCAAGCACATTCTCATTCAAAGATGCAAGTTACTATGTAGGAACAAGTTTGTATAGGTATTTCAAAGATGCCCAGAACTGAGCTAAACTTGGTATGTGTCCAACTCCTAGAAATAACTTCATGCTCCATCTCCCTTACTTCCAGTTAGTAAGGATCACATAATTCCTAACAAAGTTTTGACACAGATTCCCAAATCGGGCATTCAGAACATATAGCACGTTGCTGCAAGCAAGCACATTCTCATTCAAAGTTGCAAGTTACCATGTAGGAACAAGTTTGTATAGGTATTTCAAAGATGCCCAGAACTGAGCTAAACTTGGTATCTGTTCAACTCCAAGAAATAACTTCATGCCCCATCTCCCTTACTTCCAGCTAGTAAGGATCACATAATTCCTAACAAAGTTTTGACACAGATTCCCAATTCGGGCATTCAGAACATATAGCACGTTGCTGTAAGCAAGCACATTCTCATTCAAAGTTGCAAGTTACCATGTAGGAACAAGTTTGTATAGGTATTTCAAAGATGCCCAGAACTGAGCTAAACTTGGTATGTGTCCAACTCCTAGAAATAACTTCATGCCCCATCTCCCTTACTTCCAGCTAGTAAGGATCACATAATTCTTAACAAAGTTTTGACACAGATTCCCAATTCGGGAATTCAGAACATATAGCACGTTGCTGTAAGCAAGCACATTTTCATTCAAAGTTGCAAGTAACTAGGTAGGAACAAGTTTGTATAGGTATTTCAAAGATGCCCAGAACTGAGCTAAACTTGTTATGTGTCCAACTCCTAGAAATAACTTCATGCCCCATCTCCCTTACTTCCAGCTAGTAAGGATCACATAATTCCTAACAAAGTTTTGACACAGATTCCCTATTCGGGCATTCAGAACATATAGCACGTTGCTGTAAGCAAGCACATTTTCATTCAAAGGTGCAAGTTACTATGTAGGAACAAGTTTGTATAGGTATTTCAAAGATGCCCAGAACTGAGCTAAACTTGGTATGTCTCCAACTCCAAGAAATAACTTCATGCCCCATCTCCCTTACTTCCAGCTATTAAGGATCACATAATTCCTAACAAAGTTTTGACACAGATTCCCAATTCGGGCATTCAGAACATATAGCACGTTGCTGTAAGCAAGCAGATTCTCATTCAAAGATGCAAGTTACTATGTAGGAACAAGTTTGTATAGGTATTTCAAAGATGCCCAGAACTGAGCTAAACTTGGTATGTGTCCAACTCCTAGAAATAACTTCATGCCCCATCTCCCTTACTTCCAGCTAGTAAGGATCACATAATTCCTAACAAAGTTTTACACAGATTCCCAATTCGGGCATTCAGAACATATAGCACGTTGCTGTAAGCAAGCAGATTCTCATTCAAAGATGCAAGTTACTAGGTAGGAACAAGTTTGTATAGGTATTTCAAAGATGCCCAGAACTGAGCTAAACTTGGTATGTGTCCAACTCCTAGAAATAACTTCATGCCCCATCTCCCTTACTTCCAGCTAGTAAGGATCACATAATTCCTAACAATGTTTTGACACAGATTCCCTATTCGGGCATTCAGAACATATAGCACGTTGCTGTAAGCAAGCAGATTCTCATTCAAAGATGCAAGTTACTAGGTAGGAACAAGTTTGTATAGGTATTTCAAAGATGCCCAGAACTGAGCTAAACTTGGTATGTGTCCAACTCCTAGAAATAACTTCATGCCCCATCTCCCTTACTTCCAGCTGGTAAGGATCACATAATTCCTAACAAAGTTTTGACACAGATTGCCAATTCGGGCATTCAGAACATATAGCACGTTGCTGTAAGCAAGCACATTCTCATTCAAAGATGCAAGTTACTATGTAGGAACAAGTTTGTATAGGTATTTCAAAGATGCCCAGAACTGAGCTAAACTTGGTATGTCTCCAACTCCAAGAAATAACTTCATGCCCCATCTCCCTTACTTCCAGCTAGTAAGGATCACATAATTCCTAACAAAGTTTTACACAGATTCCCAAATCGGGCATTCAGAACATATAGCACGTTGCTGCAAGCAAGCACATTCTCATTCAAAGTTGCAAGTTACTATGTAGGAACAAGTTTCTATAGGTATTTCAAAGATGCCCAGAACTGAGCTAAACTTGGTATGTCTCCAACTCCAAGAAATAACTTCATGCCCCATCTCCCTTACTTCCAGCTAGTAAGGATCACATAATTCCTAACAAAGTTTTGACACAGATTCCCAATTCGGGCATTCAGAACATATAGCACGTTGCTGTAAGCAACCACATTTTCATTCAAAGTTGCAAGTTACTATGTAGGAACAAGTTTGTATAGGTATTTCAAAGATGCCCAGAACTGAGCTAAACTTGGTATGTGTCCAACTCCTAGAAATAACTTCATGCCCCATCTCCCTTACTTCCAGCTAGTAAGGATCACATAATTCCTAACAGTTTTGACACAGATTCCCAATTCGGGCATTCAGAACATATAGCACGTTGCTGTAAGCAAGCAGATTCTCATTCAAAGATGCAAGTTACTATGTAGGAACAAGTTTGTATAGGTATTTCAAAGATGCCCAGAACTGTGCTAAACTTGGTATGTGTCCAACTCCTAGAAATAACTTCATGTCCAACTCCTAGAAATAACTTCATGCCCCATCTCCCTTACTTCCAGCTAGTAAGGATCACATAATTCCTAACAAAGTTTTGACACAGATTCCCAATTCGGCCATTCAGAACATATAGCACGTTGCTGTAAGCAAGCAGATTCTCATTCAAAGATGCAAGTTACTATGTAGGAACAAGTTTGTATAGGTATTTCAAAGATGCCCAGAACTGAGCTAAACTTGGTATGTGTCCAACTCCTAGAAATAACTTCATGCCCCATCTCCCTTACTTCCAGCTAGTAAGGATCACATAATTCCTAACAAAGTTTTGACACAGATTCCCAATTCGGGCATTCAGAACATATAGCACGTTGCTGTAAGCAAGCAGATTCTCATTCAAAGATGCAAGTTACTAGGTAGGAACAAGTTTGTATAGGTATTTCAAAGATGCCCAGAACTGAGCTAAACTTGGTATGTGTCCAACTCCTAGAAATAACTTCATGCCCCATCTCCCTTACTTCCAGCTAGTAAGGATCACATAATTCCTAACAAAGTTTTGACACAGATTCCCAATTCGGGCATTCAGAACATATAGCACGTTGCTGTAAGCAAGCACATTTTCATTCAAAGTTGCAAGTTACTATGTAGGAACAAGTTTCTATAGGTATTTCAAAGATGCCCAGAACTGAGCTAAACTTGGTATGTGTCCAACTCCTAGAAATAACTTCATGCCCCATCTCCCTTACTTCCAGGTAGTAAGGATCACATAATTCCTAACAAAGTTTTGACACAGATTCCCAATTCGGGCATTCAGAACATATAGCACGTTGCTGTAAGCAAGCACATTTTCATTCAAAGTTGCAAGTTACTATGTAGGAACAAGTTTGTATAGGTATTTCAAAGATGCCCAGAACTGAGCTAAACTTGGTATGTGTCCAACTCCTAGAAATAACTTCATGCCCCATCTCCCTTACTTCCAGCTAGTAAGGATCACATAATTCCTAACAAAGTTTTGACACAGATTCCCAATTCGGGCATTCAGAACATATAGCACGTTGCTGTAAAAAGCAGATTCTCATTCAAAGATGCAAGTTACTAGGTAGGAACAAGTTTGTATAGGTATTTCAAAGATGCCCAGATCTGAGCTAAACTTTGTATGTGTCCAACTCCTAGAAATAACTTCATGCCCCATCTCCCTTACTTCCAGCTAGTAAGGATCACATAATTCCTAACAAAGTTTTGACACAGATTCCCTATTCGGGCATTCAGAACATATAGCACGTTGCTGTAAGCAAGCACATTCTCATTCAAAGATGCAAGTTACTAGGTAGGAACAAGTTTGTATAGGTATTTCAAAGATGCCCAGAACTGAGCTAAACTTGGTATGTGTCCAACTCGTAGAAATAACTTCATGCCCCATCTCCCTTACTTCCAGGTAGTAAGGATCACATAATTCCTAACAAAGTTTTGACACAGATTCCCAATTCGGGCATTCAGAACATATAGCACGTTGCTGTAAAAAGCAGATACTCATTCAAAGATGCAAGTTACTAGGTAGGAACAAGTTTGTATAGGTATTTCAAAGATGCCCAGAACTGAGCTAAACTTTGTATGTGTCCAACTCCTAGAAATAACTTCATGCCCCATCTCCCTTACTTCCAGCTAGTAAGGATCACATAATTCCTAACAAAGTTTTGACACAGATTCCCTATTCGGGCATTCAGAACATATAGCACGTTGCTGTAAGCAAGCACATTCTCATTCAAAGATGCAAGTTACTAGGTAGGAACAAGTTTGTATAGGTATTTCAAAGATGCCAAGAACTGAGCTAAACTTGGTATGTGTCCAACTCCTAGAAATAACTTCATGCTCCATCTCCCTTACTTGCAGCTAGTAAGGATCACATAATTCCTAACAAAGTTTTGACACAGATTGCCAATTCGGGCATTCAGAACATATAGCACGTTGCTGTAAGCAAGCACATTCTCATTCAAAGATGCAAGTTACTATGTAGGAACAAGTTTGTATAGGTATTTCAAAGATGCCCAGAACTGAGCTAAACTTGGTATGTGTCCAACTCCTAGAAATATCTTCATGCCCCATCTCCCTTACTTCCAGCTGGTAAGGATCACATAATTCCTAACAAAGATTTGACACAGATTGCCAATTCGTGCATTCGGAACATATAGCACGTTGCTGTAAGCAAGCACATTCTCATTCAAAGATGCAAGTTACTATGTAGGAACAAGTTTGTATAGGTATTTCAAAGATGCCCAGAACTGAGCTAAACTTGGTATGTGTCCAACTCCTAGAAATAACTTCATGCTCCATCTCCCTTACTTCCAGCTAGTAAGGATCACATAATTCCTAACAAAGTTTTGACACAGATTCCCAAATCGGGCATTCAGAACATATAGCACGTTGCTGCAAGCAAGCACATTCTCATTCAAAGTTGCAAGTTACTATGTAGGAACAAGTTTGTATAGGTATTTCAAAGATGCCCAGAACTGAGCTAAACTTGGTATGTCTCCAACTCCAAGAAATAACTTCATGCCCCATCTCCCTTACTTCCAGCTAGTAAGGATCACATAATTCCTAACAAAGTTTTGACACAGATTCCCAATTCGGGCATTCAGAACATATAGCACGTTGCTGTAAGCAAGCACATTCTCATTCAAAGATGCAAGTTACTATGTAGGAACAAGTTTGTATAGGTATTTCAAAGATGCCCAGAACTGAGCTAAACTTGGTATGTGTCCAACTCCTAGAAATAACTTCATGCCCCATCTCCCTTACTTCCAGCTAGTAAGGATCACATAATTCCTAACAAAGTTTTGACACAGATTCCCAATTCGGGCATTCAGAACATATAGCACGTTGCTGTAAGCAAGCACATTCTCATTCAAAGTTGCAAGTTACTATGTAGGAACAAGTTTGTATAGGTATTTCAAAGATGCCCAGAACTGAGCTAAACTTGGTATGTGTCCAACTCCTAGAAATAACTTCATGCCCCATCTCCCTTACTTCCAGCTAGTAAGGATCACATAATTCCTAACAAAGTTTTGACACAGATTGCCAATTCGGGCATTCAGAACATATAGCACGTTGCTGTAAGCAAGCACATTCTCATTCAAAGATGCAAGTTACTATGTAGGAACAAGTTTGTATAGGTATTTCAAAGATGCCCAGAACTGAGCTAAACTTGGTATGTGTCCAACTCCTAGAAATAACTTCATGCCCCATCTCCCTTACTTCCAGCTAGTAAGGATCACATAATTCCTAACAAAGTTTTGACACAGATTGCCAATTCGGGCATTCAGAACATATAGCACGTTGCTTTAAGCAAGCAGATTCTCATTCAAAGATGCAAGTTACTATGTAGGAACAAGTTTGTATAGGTATTTCAAAGATGCCCAGAACTGAGCTAAACTTGGTATGTGTCCAACTCCTAGAAATAACTTCATGCCCCATCTCCCTTACTTCCAGCTAATAAGGATCACATAATTCCTAACAAAGTTTTGACACAGATTCCCAATTCGGGCATTCAGAACATATAGCACGTTGCTGTAAGCAAGCACATTTTCATTCAAAGTTGCAAGTTACTATGTAGGAACAAGTTTGTATATGTATTTCAAAGATGCCCAGAACTGAGCTAAACTTGGTATGTGTCCAAATCCTAGAAATAACTTCATGCCCCTTCTCCCTTACTTCCAGCTAGTAAGGATCACATAATTCCTAACAAAGTTTTGACACAGATTCCCAATTCGGGCATTCAGAACATATAGCACGTTGCTGTAAGCAAGCACAATCTCATTCAAAGTTGCAAGTTACTATGTAGGAACAAGTTTGTATAGGTATTTCAAAGATGCCCAGAACTGAGCTAAACTTGGTATGTGTCCAACTCCTAGAAATAACTTCATGCCCCATCTCCCTTACTTCCAGCTAGTAAGGATCACATAATTCCTAACAAATTTTTGACACAGATTCCGAATTCGGGCATTCAGAACATATAGCACGTTGCGTTCAGCAAGCAGATTCTCATTCAATGTTGCAAGTTACTATGTAGGAACAAGTTTGTATAGGTATTTCAAAGATGCCCAGAACTGAGCTAAACTTGGTATGTGTCCAACTCCTAGAAATAACTTCATGCCCCATCTCCCTTACTTCCAGCTAGTAAGGATCACATAATTCCTAACAAAGTTTTGACACAGATTCCCAATTCGGGCATTCAGAACATATAGCACGTTGCTGTAAGCAAGCACATTCTCATTCAAAGTTGCAAGTTACTAGGTAGGAACAAGTTTGTATAGGTATTTCAAAGATGCCCAGAACTGAGCTAAACTTGGTATGTGTCCAACTCCTAGAAATAACTTCATGCCCCATCTCCCTTACTTCCAGCTAGTAAGGATCACATAATTCCTAACAAAGTTTTGACACAGATTCCCAATTCGGGCATTCAGAACATATAGCACGTTGCTGTAAGCAAGCACATTCTCATTCAAAGATGCAAGTTACTATGTAGGAACAAGTTTGTATAGGTATTTCAAAGATGCCCAGAACTGAGCTAAACTTGGTATGTGTCCAACTCCTAGAAATAACTTCATGCCCCATCTCCCTTACTTCCAGCTAGTAAGGATCACATAATTCCTAACAAAGTTTTGACACAGATTGCCAATTCGGGCATTCAGAACATATAGCACGTTGCTGTAAGCAAGCACATTCTCATTCAAAGATGCAAGTTACTATGTAGGAACAAGTTTGTATAGGTATTTCAAAGATGCCCAGAACTGAGTTAAACTTGGTATCTGTCCAACTCCTAGAAATAACTTCATGCCCCATCTCCCTTACTTCCAGCTAGTAAGGATCACATAATTCCTAACAAAGTTTTGACACAGATTCGCAAATCGGGCATTCAGAACATATAGCACGATGCTGCAAGCAAGCACATTCTCATTCAAAGGTGCAAGTTACTATGTAGGAACAAGTTTGTATAGGTATTTCAAAGATGCCCAGAACTGAGCTAAACTTGGTATGTGTCCAACTCCTAGAAATAACTTCATGCCCCATCTCCCTTACTTCCAGCTAGTAAGGATCACATAATTCCTAACAAAGTTTTGACACAGATTCCCAATTCGGGCATTCAGAACATATAGCACGTTGCTGTAAGCAAGCAGATTCTCATTCAAAGATGCAAGTTACTAGGTAGGAACAAGTTTGTATAGGTATTTCAAAGATGCCCAGAACTGAGCTAAACTTGGTATGTGTCCAACTCCTAGAAATAACTTCATGCCCCATCTCCCTTACTTCCAGCTAGTAAGGATCACATAATTCCTAACAAAGTTTTGACACAGATTCCCAATTCGGGCATTCAGAACATATAGCACGTTGCTGTAAGCAAGCACATTTTCATTCAAAGTTGCAAGTTACTATGTAGGAACAAGTTTCTATAGGTATTTCAAAGATGCCCAGAACTGAGCTAAACTTGGTATGTGTCCAACTCCTAGAAATAACTTCATGCCCCATCTCCCTTACTTCCAGGTAGTAAGGATCACATAATTCCTAACAAAGTTTTGACACAGATTCCCAATTCGGGCATTCAGAACATATAGCACGTTGCTGTAAGCAAGCACATTTTCATTCAAAGTTGCAAGTTACTATGTAGGAACAAGTTTGTATAGGTATTTCAAAGATGCCCAGAACTGAGCTAAACTTGGTATGTGTCCAACTCCTAGAAATAACTTCATGCCCCATCTCCCTTACTTCCAGCTAGTAAGGATCACATAATTCCTAACAAAGTTTTGACACAGATTCCCAATTCGGGCATTCAGAACATATAGCACGTTGCTGTAAAAAGCAGATTCTCATTCAAAGATGCAAGTTACTAGGTAGGAACAAGTTTGTATAGGTATTTCAAAGATGCCCAGAACTGAGCTAAACTTTGTATGTGTCCAACTCCTAGAAATAACTTCATGCCCCATCTCCCTTACTTCCAGCTAGTAAGGATCACATAATTCCTAACAAAGTTTTGACACAGATTCCCTATTCGGGCATTCAGAACATATAGCACGTTGCTGTAAGCAAGCACATTCTCATTCAAAGATGCAAGTTACTAGGTAGGAACAAGTTTGTATAGGTATTTCAAAGATGCCCAGAACTGAGCTAAACTTGGTATGTGTCCAACTCCTAGAAATAACTTCATGCTCCATCTCCCTTACTTGCAGCTAGTAAGGATCACATAATTCCTAACAAAGTTTTGACACAGATTGCCAATTCGGGCATTCAGAACATATAGCACGTTGCTGTAAGCAAGCACATTCTCATTCAAAGATGCAAGTTACTATGTAGGAACAAGTTTGTATAGGTATTTCAAAGATGCCCAGAACTGAGCTAAACTTGGTATGTGTCCAACTCCTAGAAATAACTTCATGCCCCATCTCCCTTACTTCCAGCTAGTAAGGATCACATAATTCCTAACAGTTTTGACACAGATTCCCAATTCGGGCATTCAGAACATATAGCACGTTGCTGTAAGCAAGCAGATTCTCATTCAAAGATGCAAGTTACTATGTAGGAACAAGTTTGTATAGGTATTTCAAAGATGCCCAGAACTGTGCTAAACTTAGTATGTGTCCAACTCCTAGAAATAATTTCATGTCCAACTCCTAGAAATAACTTCATGCCCCATCTCCCTTACTTCCAGCTAGTAAGGATCACATAATTCCTAACAAAGTTTTGACACAGATTCCCAATTCGGCCATTCTGAACATATAGCACGTTGCTGTAAGCAAGCAGATTCTCATTCAAAGATGCAAGTTACTATGTAGGAACAAGTTTGTATAGGTATTTCAAAGATGCCCAGAACTGAGCTAAACTTGGTATGTGTCCAACTCCTAGAAATAACTTCATGCCCCATCTCCCTTACTTCCAGCTAGTAAGGATCACATAATTCCTAACAAAGTTTTGACACAGATTCCCAATTCGGGCATTCAGAACATATAGCACGTTGCTGTAAGCAAGCAGATTCTCATTCAAAGATGCAAGTTACTAGGTAGGAACAAGTTTGTATAGGTATTTCAAAGATGCCCAGAACTGAGCTAAACTTGGTATGTGTCCAACTGATAGAAATAACTTCATGCCCCATCTCCCTTACTTCCAGCTAGTAAGGATCACATAATTCCTAACAAAGTTTTGACACAGATTCCCAATTCGGGCATTCAGAACATATAGCACGTTGCTGTAAGCAAGCACATTTTCATTCAAAGTTGCAAGTTACTATGTAGGAACAAGTTTCTATAGGTATTTCAAAGATGCCCAGAACTGAGCTAAACTTGGTATGTGTCCAACTCCTAGAAATAACTTCATGCCCCATCTCCCTTACTTCCAGGTAGTAAGGATCACATAATTCCTAACAAAGTTTTGACACAGATTCCCAATTCGGGCATTCAGAATATATAGCACGTTGCTGTAAGCAAGCACATTTTCATTCAAAGTTGCAAGTTACTATGTAGGAACAAGTTTGTATAGGTATTTCAAAGATGCCCAGAACTGAGCTAAACTTGGTATGTGTCCAACTCCTAGAAATAACTTCATGCCCCATCTCCCTTACTTCCAGCTAGTAAGGATCACATAATTCCTAACAAAGTTTTGACACAGATTCCCAATTCGGGCATTCAGAACATATAGCACGTTGCTGTAAAAAGCAGATTCTCATTCAAAGATGCAAGTTACTAGGTAGGAACAAGTTTGTATAGGTATTTCAAAGATGCCCAGAACTGAGCTAAACTTTGTATGTGTCCAACTCCTAGAAATAACTTCATGCCCCATCTCCCTTACTTCCAGCTAGTAAGGATCACATAATTCCTAACAAAGTTTTGACACAGATTCCCTATTCGGGCATTCAGAACATATAGCACGTTGCTGTAAGCAAGCACATTCTCATTCAAAGATGCAAGTTACTAGGTAGGAACAAGTTTGTATAGGTATTTCAAAGATGCCCAGAACTGAGCTAAACTTGGTATGTGTCCAACTCCTAGAAATAACTTCATGCTCCATCTCCCTTACTTGCAGCTAGTAAGGATCACATAATTCCTAACAAAGTTTTGACACAGATTGCCAATTCGGGCATTCAGAACATATAGCACGTTGCTGTAAGCAAGCACATTCTCATTCAAAGATGCAAGTTACTATGTAGGAACAAGTTTGTATAGGTATTTCAAAGATGCCCAGAACTGAGCTAAACTTGGTATGTGTCCAACTCCTAGAAATATCTTCATGCCCCATCTCCCTTACTTCCAGCTGGTAAGGATCACATAATTCCTAACAAAGATTTGACACAGATTGCCAATTCGTGCATTCGGAACATATAGCACGTTGCTGTAAGCAAGCACATTCTCATTCAAAGATGCAAGTTACTATGTAGGAACAAGTTTGTATAGGTATTTCAAAGATGCCCAGAACTGAGCTAAACTTGGTATGTGTCCAACTCCTAGAAATAACTTCATGCTCCATCTCCCTTACGTCCAGCTAGTAAGGATCACATAATTCCTAACAAAGTTTTGACACAGATTCCCAAATCGGGCATTCAGAACATATAGCACGTTGCTGCAAGCAAGCACATTCTCATTCAAAGTTGCAAGTTACTATGTAGGAACAAGTTTGTATAGGTATTTCAAAGATGCCCAGAACTGAGCTAAACTTGGTATGTCTCCAACTCCAAGAAATAACTTCATGCCCCATCTCCCTTACTTCCAGCTAGTAAGGATCACATAATTCCTAACAAAGTTTTGACACAGATTCCCAATTCGGGCATTCAGAACATATAGCACGTTGCTGTAAGCAAGCACATTCTCATTCAAAGATGCAAGTTACTATGTAGGAACAAGTTTGTATAGGTATTTCAAAGATGCCCAGAACTGAGCTAAACTTGGTATGTGTCCAACTCCTAGAAATAACTTCATGCCCCATCTCCCTTACTTCCAGCTAGTAAGGATCACATAATTCCTAACAAAGTTTTGACACAGATTCCCAATTCGGGCATTCAGAACATATAGCACGTTGCTGTAAGCAAGCACATTCTCATTCAAAGTTGCAAGTTACTATGTAGGAACAAGTTTGTATAGGTATTTCAAAGATGCCCAGAACTGAGCTAAACTTGGTATGTGTCCAACTCCTAGAAATAACTTCATGCCCCATCTCCCTTACTTCCAGCTAGTAAGGATCACATAATTCCTAACAAAGTTTTGACACAGATTGCCAATTCGGGCATTCAGAACATATAGCACGTTGCTGTAAGCAAGCACATTCTCATTCAAAGATGCAAGTTACTATGTAGGAACAAGTTTGTATAGGTATTTCAAAGATGCCCAGAACTGAGCTAAACTTGGTATGTGTCCAACTCCTAGAAATAACTTCATGCCCCATCTCCCTTACTTCCAGCTAGTAAGGATCACATAATTCCTAACAAAGTTTTGACACAGATTGCCAATTCGGGCATTCAGAACATATAGCACGTTGCTGTAAGCAAGCAAATTCTCATTCAAAGATGCAAGTTACTATGTAGGAACAAGTTTGTATAGGTATTTCAAAGATGCCCAGAACTCAGCTAAACTTGGTATGTGTCCAACTCCTAGAAATAACTTCATGCTCCATCTCCCTTACTTCCAGCTAGTAAGGATCACATAATTCCTAACAAAGTTTTGACACAGATTCCCAAATCGGGCATTCAGAACATATAGCACGTTGCTGCAAGCAAGCACATTCTCATTCAAAGTTGCAAGTTACTATGTAGGAACAAGTTTGTATAGGTATTTCAAAGATGCCCAGAACTGAGCTAAACTTGGTATGTGTCCAACTCCTAGAAATAACTTCATGCCCCATCTCCCTTACTTCCAGCTAGTAAGGATCACATAATTCCTAACAAAGTTTTGACACAGATTGCCAATTCGGGCATTCAGAACATATAGCACGTTGCTGTAAGCAAGCAGATTCTCATTCAAAGATGCAAGTTACTATGTAGGAACAAGTTTGTATAGGTATTTCAAAGATGCCCAGAACTGAGCTAAACTTGGTGTGTGTCCAACTCCTAGAAATAACTTCATGCCCCATCTCCCTTACTTCCAGCTAATAAGGATCACATAATTCCTAACAAATTTTTGACACAGATTCCGAATTCGGGCATTCAGAACATATAGCACGTTGCGTTAAGCAAGCAGATTCTCATTCAAAGTTGCAAGTTACTATGTAGGAACAAGTTTGTATAGGTATTTCAAAGATGCCCAGAACTGAGCTAAACTTGGTATGTGTCCAACTCCTAGAAATAACTTCATGCCCCATCTCCCTTACTTCCAGCTAGTAAGGATCACATAATTCCTAACAAAGTTTTGACACAGATTCCCAATTCGGGCATTCAGAACATATAGCACGTTGCTGTAAGCAAGCACATTCTCATTCAAAGTTGCAAGTTACTAGGTAGGAACAAGTTTGTATAGGTATTTCAAAGATGCCCAGAACTGAGCTAAACTTGGTATGTGTCCAACTCCTAGAAATAACTTCATGCCCCATCTCCCTTACTTCCAGCTAGTAAGGATCACATAATTCCTAACAAAGTTTTGACACAGATTCCCAATTCGGGCATTCAGAACATATAGCACGTTGCTGTAAGCAAGCACATTCTCATTCAAAGATGCAAGTTACTATGTAGGAACAAGTTTGTATAGGTATTTCAAAGATGCCCAGAACTGAGCTAAACTTGGTATGTGTCCAACTCCTAGAAATAACTTCATGCCCCATCTCCCTTACTTCCAGCTAGTAAGGATCACATAATTCCTAACAAAGTTTTGACACAGATTGCCAATTCGGGCATTCAGAACATATAGCACGTTGCTGTAAGCAAGCACATTCTCATTCAAAGATGCAAGTTACTATGTAGGAACAAGTTTGTATAGGTATTTCAAAGATGCCCAGAACTGAGTTAAACTTGGTATCTGTCCAACTCCTAGAAATAACTTCATGCCCCATCTCCCTTACTTCCAGCTAGTAAGGATCACATAATTCCTAACAAAGTTTTGACACAGATTCGCAAATCGGGCATTCAGAACATATAGCACGTTGCTGCAAGCAAGCACATTCTCATTCAAAGGTGCAAGTTACTATGTAGGAACAAGTTTGTATAGGTATTTCAAAGATGCCCAGAACTGAGCTAAACTTGGTATGTCTCCAACTCCAAGAAATAACTTCATGCTTCATCTCCCTTACTTCCAGCTAGTAAGGATCACATAATTCCTAACAAAGTTTTGACACAGATTCCCAATTCGGGCATTCAGAACATATAGCACGTTGCTGTAAGCAAGCACATTCTCATTCAAAGTTGCAAGTTACTATGTAGGAACAAGTTTGTATAGGTATTTCAAAGATGCCCAGAACTGAGCTAAACTTGGTATGTGTCCAACTCCTAGAAATAACTTCATGCCCCATCTCCCTTACTTCCAGCTAGTAAGGATCACATAATTCCTAACAGTTTTGACACAGATTCCCAATTCGGGCATTCAGAACATATAGCACGTTGCTGTAAGCAAGCAGATTCTCCTTCAAAGATGCAAGTTACTATGTAGGAACAAGTTTGTATAGGTATTTCAAAGATGCCCAGAACTGAGCTAAACTTGGTATGTGTCCAACTCCTAGAAATAACTTCATGCCCCATCTCCCTTACTTCCAGCTAGTAAGGATCACATAATTCCTAACAAAGTTTTGACACAGATTCCCTATTCGGGCATTCAGAACATATAGCACGTTGCTGCAAGCAAGCACATTCTCATTCAAAGTTGCAAGTTACTATGTAGGAACAAGTTTGTATAGGTATTTCAAAGATGCCCAGAACTGAGCTAAACTTGGTATGTGTCCAACTCCAAGAAATAACTTCATGCCCCTTCTCCCTTACTTCCAGCTAGTAAGGATCACATAATTCCTAACAAAGTTTTGACACAGATTCCCAATTCGGGCATTTAGAACATATAGCACGTTGCTGTAAGCAAGCACATTCTCATTCAAAGTTGCAAGTTACTATGTAGGAACAAGTTTGTATAGGTATTTCAAAGATGCCCAGAACTGAGCTAAACTTGTATGTCTCCAACTCCTAGAAATAACTTCATGCCCCATCTCCCTTACTTCCAGCTTAAGGATCACATAATTCCTAACAAAGTTTTGACACAGATTCCCAATTCGGGCATTCAGAATATATAGCACGTTGCTGTAAGCAAGCACATTTTCATTCAAAGTTGCAAGTTACTATGTAGGAACAAGTTTGTATAGGTATTTCAAAGATGCCCAGAACTGAGCTAAACTTGGTATGTGTCCAACTCCTAGAAATAACTTCATGCCCCATCTCCCTTACTTCCAGGTAGTAAGGATCACATAATTCCTAACAAAGTTTTGACACAGATTCCCAATTCGGGCATTCAGAACATATAGCACGTTGCTGTAAGCAAGCACATTTTCATTCAAAGTTGCAAGTTACTATGTAGGAACAAGTTTGTATAGGTATTTCAAAGATGCCCAGAACTGAGCTAAACTTGGTATGTGTCCAACTCCTAGAAATAACTTCATGCCCCATCTGCCTTACTTCCAGCTAGTAAGGATCACATAATTCCTAACAAAGTTTTGACACAGATTCCCAATTCGGGCATTCAGAACATATAGCACGTTGCTGTAAGCAAGCAGATTCTCATTCAAAGATGCAAGTTACTATGTAGGAACAAGTTTGTATAGGTATTTCAAAGATGCCCAGAACTGAGCTAAACTTGGTATGTGTCCAACTCCAAGAAATAACTTCATGCCCCATCTCCCTTACTTCCAGCTAGTAAGGATCACATAATTCCTAACAAAGTTTTGACACAGATTGCCAATTCGGGCATTCAGAACATATAGCACGTTGCTGTAAGCAAGCACATTCTCATTCAAAGTTGCAAGTTACTATGTAGGAACAAGTTTGTATAGGTATTTCAAAGATGCCCAGAACTGAGCTAAACTTGGTATGTGTCCAACTCCTAGAAATAACTTCATGCCCCATCTCCCTTACTTCCAGCTAGTAAGGATCACATAATTCCTAACAAAGTTTTGACACAGATTGCCAATTCGGGCATTCAGAACATATAGCACGTTGCTGTAAGCAAGCACATTCTCATTCAAAGTTGCAAGTTACTATGTAGGAACAAGTTTGTATAGGTATTTCAAAGATGCCCAGAACTGAGCTAAACTTGCTATGTGTCCAACTCCTAGAAATAACTTCATGCCCCATCTCCCTTACTTCCAGCTAGTAAGGATGACATAATTCCTAACAAAGTTTTGACACAGATTCCCAATTCGGGCATTCAGAACATATAGCACGTTGCTGTAAGCAAGCACATTCTCATTCAAAGTTGCAAGTTACTATGTAGGAACAAGTTTGTATAGGTAGTTCAAAGATGCCCAGAACTGAGCTAAACTTGGTATGTGTCCAACTCCTAGAAATAACTTCATGCCCCATCTCCCTTACTTCCAGCTAGTAAGGATCACATAATTCCTAACAAAGTTTTGACACAGATTCCCAATTCGGGCATTCAGAACATATAGCACGTTGCTGTAGGCAAGCACATTCTCATTCAAAGATGCAAGTTACTATGTAGGAACAAGTTAGTATAGGTATTTCAAAGATGCCCAGAACTGAGCTAAACTTGGTATGTGTCCAACTCCTAGAAATAACTTCATGCCCCATCTGCCTTACTTCCAGCTAGTAAGGATCACACAATTCCTAACAAAGTTTTGACACAGATTGCCAATTCGGGCATTCAGAACATATAGCAAGTTGCTGTAGGCAAGCACATTCTCATTCAAAGATGCAAGTTACTATGTAGGAACAAGTTTGTATAGGTATTTCAAAGATGCCCAGAACTGAGCTAAACTTGGTATGTGTCCAACTCCTAGAAATAACTTCATGCCCCATCTCCCTTACTTCCAGCTAGTAAGGATCACATAATTCCTAACAAAGTTTTGACACAGATTGCCAATTCGGGCGTTCAGAACATATAGCACGTTGCTGTAAGCAAGCAAATTCTCATTCAAAGATGCAAGTTACTATGTAGGAACAAGTTTGTATAGGTATTTCAAAGGTGCCCAGAACTCAGCTAAACTTGGTATGTGTCCAACTCCTAGAAATAACTTCATGCTCCATCTCCCTTACTTCCAGCTAGTAAGGATCACATAATTCCTAACAAAGTTTTGACACAGATTCCCAAATCGGGCATTCAGAACATATAGCACGTTGCTGCAAGCAAGCACATTCTCATTCAAAGTTGCAAGTTACTATGTAGGAACAAGTTTGTATAGGTATTTCAAAGATGCCCAGAACTGAGCTAAACTTGGTATGTGTCCAACTCCTAGAAATAACTTCATGCCCCATCTCCCTTACTTCCAGCTAGTAAGGATCACATAATTCCTAACAAAGTTTTGACACAGATTGCCAATTCATGCATTCAGAACATATAGCACGTTGCTGTAAGCAAGCAGATTCTCATTCAAAGATGCAAGTTACTATGTAGGAACAAGTTTGTATAGGTATTTCAAAGATGCCCAGAACTGAGCTAAACTTGGTATGTGTCCAACTCCTAGAAATAACTTCATGCCCCATCTCCCTTACTTCCAGCTAATAAGGATCACATAATTCCTAACAAGTTTTGACACAGATTCCCAATTCGGGCATTCAGAACATATAGCACGTTGCTGTAAGCAAGCACATTTTCATTCAAAGTTGCAAGTTACTATGTAGGAACAAGTTTGTATAGGTATTTCAAAGATGCCCAGAACTGAGCTAAACTTGGTATGTGTCCAACTCCTAGAAATAACTTCATGCCCCATCTCCCTTACTTCCAGCTAGTAAGGATCACGTAATTCCTAACAAAGTTTTGACACAGATTCCCAATTCGGGCATTCAGAACATATAGCACGTTGCTGTAAGCAAGCACAATCTCATTCAAAGTTGCAAGTTACTATGTAGGAACAAGTTTGTATAGGTATTTCAAAGATGCCCAGAACTGAGCTAAACTTGGTATGTGTCCAACTCCTAGAAATAACTTCATGCCCCATCTCCCTTACTTCCAGCGAGTAAGGATCACATAATTCCTAACAAAGTTTTGACACAGATTCCGAATTCGGGCATTCAGAACATATAGCACGTTGCTGTAAGCAAGCAGATTCTCACTAAAGATGCAAGTTACTATGTAGGAACAAGTTTGTATAGGTATTTCAAAGATGCCCAGAACTGAGCTAAACTTGGTATGTGTCCAACTCCTAGAAATAACTTCATGCCCCATCTCCCTTACTTCCAGCTAGTAAGGATCACATAATTCCTTACAAAGTTTTGACACAGATTGCCAATTCGGGCATTCAGAACATATAGCACGTTGCTGTAAGCAAGCACATTCTCATTCAAAGATGCAAGTTACTATGTAGGAACAAGTTTGTATAGGTATTTCAAAGATGCCCAGAACTGAGCTAAACTTGGTATGTGTCCAACTCCTAGAAATAACTTCATGCCCCATCTCCCTTACTTCCAGCTAGTAAGGATCACATAATTCCTAACAAAGTTTTGACACAGATTCCCAATTCGGGCATTCAGAACATATAGCACGTTGCTGCAAGCAAGCACATTCTCATTCAAAGTTGCAAGTTACTATGTAGGAACAAGTTTGTATAGGTATTTCAAAGATGCCCAGAACTGAGCTAAACTTGGTATGTGTCCAACTCCTAGAAATAACTTCATGCCCCATCTCCCTTACTTCCAGCTAGTAAGGATCACATAATTCCTAACAAAGTTTTGACACATATTCGCAAATCGGGCATTCAGAACATATAGCACGTTGCTGCAAGCAAGCACATTCTCATTCAAAGTTGCAAGTTACTATGTAGGAACAAGTTTGTATAGGTATTTCAAAGATGCCCAGAACTGAGCTAAACTTGGAATGTCTCCAACTCCAAGAAATAACTTCATGCCCCATCTCCCTTACTTCCAGCTAGTAAGGATCACATAATTCCTAACAAAGTTTTGACACAGATTGCCAATTCGGGCATTCAGAACATATAGCACGTTGCTGTAAGCAAGCACATTCTCATTCAAAGTTGCAAGTTACTATGTAGGAACAAGTTTGTATAGGTATTTCAAAGATGCCCAGAACTGAGCTAAACTTGGTATGTGTCCAACTCCTAGAAATAACTTCATGCCCCATCTCCCTTACTTCCAGCTAGTAAGGATCACACAATTCCTAACAAAGTTTTGACACAGATTGCCAATTCGGGCATTCAGAACATATAGCACGTTGCTGTAAGCAAGCACATTCTCATTCAAAGATGCAAGTTACTATGTAGGAACAAGTTTGTATAGGTATTTCAAAGATGCCCAGAACTGAGCTAAACTTGGTATGTGTCCAACTCCTAGAATTAACTTCATGCCCCATCTCCCTTACTTCCAGCTAGTAAGGATCACATAATTCCTAACAAAGTTTTGACACAGATTGCCAATTCGGGCATTCAGAACATATAGCACGTTGCTGTAAGCAAGCAAATTCTCATTCAAAGATGCAAGTTACTATGTAGGAACAAGTTTGTATAGGTATTTCAAAGATGCCCAGAACTCAGCTAAACTTGGTATGTGTCCAACTCCTAGAAATAACTTCATGCTCCATCTCCCTTACTTCCAGCTAGTAAGGATCACATAATTCCTAACAAAGTTTTGACACAGATTCCCAAATTGGGCATTCAGAACATATAGCACGTTGCTGCAAGCAAGCACATTCTCATTCAAAGTTGCAAGTTACTATGTAGGAACAAGTTTGTATAGGTATTTCAAAGATGCCCAGAACTCAGCTAAACTTGGTATGTGTCCAACTCCTAGAAATAACTTCATGCTCCATCTCCCTTACTTCCAGCTAGTAAGGATCACATAATTCCTAACAAAGTTTTGACACAGATTGCCAATTCGGGCATTCAGAACATATAGCACGTTGCTGTAAGCAAGCACATTCTCATTCAAAGTTGCAAGTTACTATGTAGGAACAAGTTTGTATAGGTATTTCAAAGATGCCCAGAACTGAGCTAAACTTGGTATGTGTCCAACTCCTAGAAATAACTTCATGCCCCATCTCCCTTACTTCCAGCTAGTAAGGATCACATAATTCCTAACAAAGTTTTGACACAGATTCCCAATTCGGGCATTCAGAACATATAGCACGTTGCTGTAAGCAAGCACATTCTCATTCAAAGTTGCAAGTTACTATGTAGGAACAAGTTTGTATAGGTATTTCAAAGATGCCCAGAACTGAGCTAAACTTGGTATGTGTCCAACTCCTAGAAATAACTTCATGCCCCATCTCCCTTACATCCAGCTAGTAAGGATCACATAATTCCTAACAAAGTTTTGACACAGATTCCCAATTCGGGCATTCAGAACATATAGCACGTTGCTGTAAGCAAGCACATTCTCATTCAAAGTTGCAAGTTACTATGTAGGAACAAGTTTGTATAGGTATTTCAAAGATGCCCAGAACTGAGCTAAACTTGGTATGTGTCCAACTCCTAGAAATAACTTCATGCCCCATCTCCCTTACTTCCAGCTAGTAAGGATCACATAATTCCTAACAAAGTTTTGACACAGATTCCCAATTCGGGCATTCAGAACATATAGCACGTTGCTGTAAGCAAGCACATTCTCATTCAAAGATGCAAGTTACTATGTAGGAACAAGTTTGTATAGGTATTTCAAAGATGCCCAGAACTGAGCTAAACTTGGTATGTGTCCAACTCCTAGAAATAACTTCATGCCCCATCTCCCTTACTTCCAGCTAGTAAGGATCGCATAATTCCTAAAAAAGTTTTGACACAGATTCACTATTCGGGCATTCAGAACATATAGCACGTTGCTGCAAGCAAGCACATTCTCATTCAAAGTTGCAAGTTACTATGTAGGAACAAGTTTGTATAGTTATTTCAAAGATGCCCAGAACTGAGCTAAACTTGGTATGTGTCCAACTCCAAGAAATAACTTCATGCCCCATCTCCCTTACTTCCAGCTAGTAAGGATCGCATAATTCCTAAGAAAGTTTTGACACAGATTCACTATTCGGGCATTCAGAACATATAGCACGTTGCTGCAAGCAAGCACATTCTCATTCAAAGTTGCAAGTTACTATGTAGGAACAAGTTTGTATAGGTATTTCAAAGATGCCCGGAGCTGAGCTAAATTTGGTATGTGTCCAACTCCTAGAAATAACTTCATGCCCCATCTCCCTTACTTCCAGCTAGTAAGGATCGCATAATTCCTAACAAAGTTTTGACACAGATTCCCAATTCGGGCATTCAGAACATATAGCACGTTGCTGTAAGCAAGCAGATTCTCATTCAAAGATGCAAGTTACTATGTAGGAACAAGTTTGTATAGGTATTTCAAAGATGCCCAGAACTGAGCTAAACTTGGTATGTGTCCAACTCCTAGAAATAACTTCATGCTCCATCTCCCTTACTTCCAGCTAGTAAGGATCACATAATTCCTAACAAAGTTTTGACACAGATTCCCAATTCGGGCATTCAGAACATATAGCACGTTGCTGCAAGCAAGCACATTCTCATTCAAAGTTGCAAGTTACTATGTAGGAACAAGTTTGTATAGGTATTTCAAAGATGCCCAGAACTGAGCTAAACTTGGTATGTGTCCAACTCCTAGAAATAACTTCATGCCCCATCTCCCTTACTTCCAGCTAGTAAGGATCACATAATTCCTAACAAAGTTTTGACACAGATTGCCAATTCGGGCATTCAGAACATATAGCACGTTGCTGTAAGCAAGCACATTCTCATTCATAGTTGCAAGTTACTATGTAGGAACAAGTTTGTATAGGTATTTCAAAGATGCCCAGAACTGAGCTAAACTTGGTATGTGTCCAACTCCTATAAATAACTTCATGCCCCATCTCCCTTACTTCCAGCTAGTAAGGATCACATAATTCCTAACAAAGTTTTGACACAGATTCCCAATTCGGGCATTCAGAACATATAGCACGTTGCTGTAAGCAAGCACATTCTCATTCAAAGTTGCAAGTTACTATGTAGGAACAAGTTTGTATAGGTATTTCAAAGATGCCCAGAACTGAGCTAAACTTGGTATGTGTCCAACTCCTAGAAATAACTTCATGCCCCATCTCCCTTACTTCCAGCTAGTAAGGATGACATAATTCCTAACAAAGTTTTGACACAGATTCCCAATTCGGGCATTCAGAACATATAGCACGTTGCTGTAAGCAAGCAGATTCTCATTCAAAGATGCAAGTTACTAGGTAGGAACAAGTTTGTATAGGTATTTCAAAGATGCCCAGAACTGAGCTAAACTTGGTATGTGTCCAACTCCTAGAAATAACTTCATGCCCCATCTCCCT
Source organism: Diceros bicornis minor (assembly GCF_020826845.1). Taxonomy (NCBI): domain Eukaryota; kingdom Metazoa; phylum Chordata; class Mammalia; order Perissodactyla; family Rhinocerotidae; genus Diceros; species Diceros bicornis. The sequence continues at coordinate 224,734 of NC_080763.1, read as the reverse complement.
TACTTCCAGCTAGTAAGGATCACATAATTCCTAACAAAGTTTTGACACAGATTCCCAATTCGGGCATTCAGAACATATAGCACGTTGCTGTAAGCAAGCAGATTCTCATTCAAAGTTGCAAGTTACTATGTAGGAACAAGTTTGTATAGGTATTTCAAAGATGCCCAGAACTGAGCTAAACTTGGTCTGTGTCCAACTCCTAGAAATAACTTCATGCCCCATCTGCCTTACTTCCAGCTAGTAAGGATCACATAATTCCTAACAAAGTTTTGACACAGATTCCCAATTCGGGCATTCAGAACATATAGCACGTTGCTGTAAGTAAGCAGATTCTCATTCAAAGTTGCAAGTTACTATGTAGGAACAAGTTTGTATAGGTATTTCAAAGATGCCCAGAACTGAGCTAAACTTGGTATGTGTCCAACTCCTAGAAATAACTTCATGCCCCATCTCCCTTACTTCCAGCTAGTAAGGATCACATAATTCCTAACAAAGATTTGACACAGATTCCCAATTCGGGCATTCAGAACATATAGCACGTTGCTGTAAGCAAGCAGATTCTCATTCAAAGATGCAAGTTACTAGGTAGGAACAAGTTTGTATAGGTATTTCAAAGATGCCCAGAACTGAGCTAAACTTGGTATGTGTCCAACTCCTAGAAATAACTTCATGCCCCATCTCCCTTACTTCCAGCTAGTAAGGATGACATAATTCCTAAGAAAGTTTTGACACAGATTCCCAATTCGGGCATTCAGAACATATAGCACGTTGCTGTAAGCAAGCACATTCTCATTCAAGAATGCAAGTTACTAGGTAGGAACAAGTTTGTATAGGTATTTCAAAGATGCCCAGAACTGAGCTAAACTTGGTATGTGTCCAACTCCTAGAAATAACTTCATGCCCCATCTCCCTTACTTCCAGCTAGTAAGGATCACATAATTCCTAACAAAGTTTTGACACAGATTCCCAATTCGGGCATTCAGAACATATAGCACGTTGCTGTAAGTAAGCAGATTCTCATTCAAAGTTGCAAGTTACTAGGTAGGAACAAGTTTGTATAGGTATTTCAAAGAGCCCAGAACTGAGCTAAACTTGGTATGTGTCCAACTCCTAGAAATAACTTGATGCCCCATCTCCCTTACTTCCAGCTAGTAAGGATCACATAATTCCTAACAAAGTTTTGACACAGATTCCCAATTCGGGCATTGAGAACATATAGCACGTTGCTGTAAGCAAGCAGATTCTCATTCAAAGATGAAAGTTACTAGGTAGGAACAAGTTTGTATAGGTATTTCAAAGATGCCCAGAACTGAGCTAAACTTGGTATGTGTCCAACTCCTAGAAATAACTTCATGCCCCATCTCCCTTACTGCCAGCTAGTAAGGATCACATAATTCCTAACAAAGTTTTGACACAGATTCCCAATTCGGGCATTCAGAACATACAGCACGTTGCTGTAAGCAAGCAGATTCTCATTCAAAGATGCAAGTTACTAGGTAGGAACAAGTTTGTATAGGTATTTCAAAGATGCCCAGAACTGAGCTAAACTTGGTATGTGTCCAACTGCTAGAAATAACTTCATGCCCCATCTCCCTTACTTCCAGCTAGTAAGGATCACATAATTCCTAACAAAGTTTTGACACAGATTGCCAATTCGGGCATTGAGAACATATAGCACGTTGCTGTAAGCAAGCACATTCTCATTCAAAGATGAAAGTTACTAGGTAGGAACAAGTTTGTATAGGTATTTCAAAGATGCCCAGAACTGAGCTAAACTTGGTATGTGTCCAACTCCTAGAAATAACTTCATGCCCCATCTCCCTTACTGCCAGCTAGTAAGGATCACATAATTCCTAACAAAGTTTTGACACAGATTCCCAATTCGGGCATTCAGAACATACAGCACGTTGCTGTAAGCAAGCAGATTCTCATTCAAAGATGCAAGTTACTAGGTAGGAACAAGTTTGTATAGGTATTTCAAAGATGCCCAGAACTGAGCTAAACTTGGTATGTGTCCAACTCCTAGAAATAACTTCATGCCCCATCTCCCTTACTTCCAGCTAGTAAGGATCACATAATTCCTAACAAAGTTTTGACACAGATTGCCAATTCGGGCATTCAGAACATATAGCACGTTGCTGTAAGCAAGCACATTCTCATTCATAGTTGCAAGTTACTATGTAGGAACAAGTTTGTATAGGTATTTCAAAGATGCCCAGAACTGAGCTAAACTTGGTATGTGTCCAACTCCTATAAATAACTTCATGCCCCATCTCCCTTACTTCCAGCTAGTAAGGATCACATAATTCCTAACAAAGTTTTGACACAGATTCCCAATTCGGGCATTCAGAACATATAGCACGTTGCTGTAAGCAAGCACATTCTCATTCAAAGTTGCAAGTTACTATGTAGGAACAAGTTTGTATAGGTATTTCAAAGATGCCCAGAACTGAGCTAAACTTGGTATGTGTCCAACTCCTAGAAATAACTTCATGCCCCATCTCCCTTACTTCCAGCTAGTAAGGATGACATAATTCCTAACAAAGTTTTGACACAGATTCCCAATTCGGGCATTCAGAACATATAGCACGTTGCTGTAAGCAAGCAGATTCTCATTCAAAGATGCAAGTTACTAGGTAGGAACAAGTTTGTATAGGTATTTCAAAGATGCCCAGAACTGAGCTAAACTTGGTATGTGTCCAACTCCTAGAAATAACTTCATGCCCCATCTCCCTTACTTCCAGCTAGTAAGGATCACATAATTCCTAACAAAGTTTTGACACAGATTCCCAATTCGGGCATTCAGAACATATAGCACGTTGCTGTAAGCAAGCAGATTCTCATTCAAAGTTGCAAGTTACTATGTAGGAACAAGTTTGTATAGGTATTTCAAAGATGCCCAGAACTGAGCTAAACTTGGTATGTGTCCAACTCCTAGAAATAACTTCATGCCCCATCTGCCTTACTTCCAGCTAGTAAGGATCACATAATTCCTAACAAAGTTTTGACACAGATTCCCAATTCGGGCATTCAGAACATATAGCACGTTGCTGTAAGTAAGCAGATTCTCATTCAAAGATGCAAGTTACTATGTAGGAACAAGTTTGTATAGGTATTTCAAAGATGCCCAGAACTGAGCTAAACTTGGTATGTGTCCAACTCCTAGAAATAACTTCATGCCCCATCTCCCTTACTTCCAGCTAGTAAGGATCACATAATTCCTAACAAAGATTTGACACAGATTCCCAATTCGGGCATTCAGAACATATAGCACGTTGCTGTAAGCAAGCAGATTCTCATTCAAAGATGCAAGTTACTAGGTAGGAACAAGTTTGTATAGGTATTTCAAAGATGCCCAGAACTGAGCTAAACTTGGTATGTGTCCAACTCCTAGAAATAACTTCATGCCCCATCTCCCTTACTTCCAGCTAGTAAGGATGACATAATTCCTAAGAAAGTTTTGACACAGATTCCCAATTCGGGCATTCAGAACATATAGCACGTTGCTGTAAGCAAGCACATTCTCATTCAAGAATGCAAGTTACTAGGTAGGAACAAGTTTGTATAGGTATTTCAAAGATGCCCAGAACTGAGCTAAACTTGGTATGTGTCCAACTCCTAGAAATAACTTCATGCCCCATCTCCCTTACTTCCAGCTAGTAAGGATCACATAATTCCTAACAAAGTTTTGACACAGATTCCCAATTCGGGCATTCAGAACATATAGCACGTTGCTGTAAGTAAGCAGATTCTCATTCAAAGTTGCAAGTTACTAGGTAGGAACAAGTTTGTATAGGTATTTCAAAGAGCCCAGAACTGAGCTAAACTTGGTATGTGTCCAACTCCTAGAAATAACTTGATGCCCCATCTCCCTTACTTCCAGCTAGTAAGGATCACATAATTCCTAACAAAGTTTTGACACAGATTCCCAATTTGGGCATTGAGAACATATAGCACGTTGCTGTAAGCAAGCAGATTCTCATTCAAAGATGAAAGTTACTAGGTAGGAACAAGTTTGTATAGGTATTTCAAAGATGCCCAGAACTGAGCTAAACTTGGTATGTGTCCAACTCCTAGAAATAACTTCATGCCCCATCTCCCTTACTGCCAGCTAGTAAGGATCACATAATTCCTAACAAAGTTTTGACACAGATTCCCAATTCGGGCATTCAGAACATACAGCACGTTGCTGTAAGCAAGCAGATTCTCATTCAAAGATGCAAGTTACTAGGTAGGAACAAGTTTGTATAGGTATTTCAAAGATGCCCAGAACTGAGCTAAACTTGGTATGTGTCCAACTGCTAGAAATAACTTCATGCCCCATCTCCCTTACTTCCAGCTAGTAAGGATCACATAATTCCTAACAAAGTTTTGACACAGATTGCCAATTCGGGCATTCAGAACATATAGCACGTTGCTGCAAGCAAGCACATTCTCATTCAAAGTTGCAAGTTACTATGTAGGAACAAGTTTGTATAGGTATTTCAAAGATGCCCAGAACTGAGCTAAACTTGGTATGTGTCCAACTCCTAGAAATAACTTCATGCCCCATCTCCCTTACTTCCAGCTAGTAAGGATCACATAATTCCTAACAAAGTTTTGACACAGATTCCCAATTCGGGCATTCAGAACATATAGCACGTTGCTGTAAGCAAGCACATTCTCATTCAAAGTTGCAAGTTACTAGGTAGGAACAAGTTTGTATAGGTATTTCAAAGATGCCCAGAACTGAGCTAAACTTGGTATGTGTCCAACTCCTAGAAATAACTTCATGCCCCATCTCCCTTACTTCCAGCTAGTAAGGATCACATAATTCCTAACAAAGTTTTGACACAGATTCCCAATTCGGGCATTCAGAACATATAGCACGTTGCTGTAAGCAAGCAGATTCTCATTCAAAGATGCAAGTTACTAGGTAGGAACAAGTTTGTATAGGTATTTCAAAGATGCCCAGAACTGAGCTAAACTTGGTATGTGTCCAACTCCTAGAAATAACTTCATGCCCCATCTCCCTTACTTCCAGCTAGTAAGGATCACATAATTCCTAACAAAGTTTTGACACAGATTCCCAATTCGGGCATTCAGAACATATAGCACGTTGCTGTAAGCAAGCACATTCTCATTCAAAGTTGCAAGTTACTATGTAGGAACAAGTTTGTATAGGTATTTCAAAGATGCACAGAACTGAGCTAAACTTGGTATGTGTCCAACTCCTAGAAATAACTTCATGCCCCATCTCCCTTACTTCCAGCTAGTAAGGATCACATAATTCCTAACAAAGTTTTGACACAGATTCCCAATTCGGGCATTCAGAACATATAGCACGTTGCTGTAAGCAAGCACATTCTCATTCAAAGTTGCAAGTTACTATGTAGGAACAAGTTTGTATAGGTATTTCAAAGATGCACAGAACTGAGCTAAACTTGGTATGTGTCCAACTCCTAGAAATAACTTCATGCCCCATCTCCCTTACTTCCAGCTAGTAAGGATCACATAATTCCTAACAAAGTTTTGACACAGATTCCCAATTCGGGCATTCAGAACACATAGCACGTTGCTGTAAGCAAGCAGATTCTCATTCAAAGATGCAAGTTACTATGTAGGAACAAGTTTGTATAGGTATTTCAAAGATGCCCAGAACTGAGCTAAACTTGGTATGTGTCCAACTCCTAGAAATAACTTCATGCCCCATCTCCCTTACTTCCAGCTAGTAAGGATCACATAATTCCTAACAAAGTTTTGACACAGATTGCCAATTCGGGCATTCAGAACATATAGCACGTTGCTGTAAGCAAGCACATTCTCATTCAAAGTTGCAAGTTACTATGTAGGAACAAGTTTGTATAGGTATTTCAAAGATGCCCAGAACTGAGCTAATCTTGGTATGTCTCCAACTCCTAGAAATAACTTCATGCCCCATCTCCCTTACTTCCAGCTAGTAAGGATGACATAATTCCTAAGAAAGTTTTGACACAGATTCCCAATTCGGGCATTCAGAACATATAGCACGTTGCTGTAAGCAAGCACATTCTCATTCAAGAATGCAAGTTACTAGGTAGGAACAAGTTTGTATAGGTATTTCAAAGATGCCCAGAACTGAGCTAAACTTGGTATGTGTCCAACTCCTAGAAATAACTTCATGCCCCATCTCCCTTACTTCCAGCTAGTAAGGATCACATAATTCCTAACAAAGTTTTGACACAGATTCCCAATTCGGGCATTCAGAACATATAGCACGTTGCTGTAAGTAAGCAGATTCTCATTCAAAGTTGCAAGTTACTAGGTAGGAACAAGTTTGTATAGGTATTTCAAAGAGCCCAGAACTGAGCTAAACTTGGTATGTGTCCAACTCCTAGAAATAACTTGATGCCCCATCTCCCTTACTTCCAGCTAGTAAGGATCACATAATTCCTAACAAAGTTTTGACACAGATTCCCAATTCGGGCATTGAGAACATATAGCACGTTGCTGTAAGCAAGCAGATTCTCATTCAAAGATGAAAGTTACTAGGTAGGAACAAGTTTGTATAGGTATTTCAAAGATGCCCAGAACTGAGCTAAACTTGGTATGTGTCCAACTCCTAGAAATAACTTCATGCCCCATCTCCCTTACTGCCAGCTAGTAAGGATCACATAATTCCTAACAAAGTTTTGACACAGATTCCCAATTCGGGCATTCAGAACATACAGCACGTTGCTGTAAGCAAGCAGATTCTCATTCAAAGATGCAAGTTACTAGGTAGGAACAAGTTTGTATAGGTATTTCAAAGATGCCCAGAACTGAGCTAAACTTGGTATGTGTCCAACTGCTAGAAATAACTTCATGCCCCATCTCCCTTACTTCCAGCTAGTAAGGATCACATAATTCCTAACAAAGTTTTGACACAGATTCCCAATTCGGGCATTGAGAACATATAGCACGTTGCTGTAAGCAAGCAGATTCTCATTCAAAGATGAAAGTTACTAGGTAGGAACAAGTTTGTATAGGTATTTCAAAGATGCCCAGAACTGAGCTAAACTTGGTATGTGTCCAACTCCTAGAAATAACTTCATGCCCCATCTCCCTTACTGCCAGCTAGTAAGGATCACATAATTCCTAACAAAGTTTTGACACAGATTCCCAATTCGGGCATTCAGAACATACAGCACGTTGCTGTAAGCAAGCAGATTCTCATTCAAAGATGCAAGTTACTAGGTAGGAACAAGTTTGTATAGGTATTTCAAAGATGCCCAGAACTGAGCTAAACTTGGTATGTGTCCAACTCCTAGAAATAACTTCATGCCCCATCTCCCTTACTTCCAGCTAGTAAGGATCACATAATTCCTAACAAAGTTTTGACACAGATTGCCAATTCGGGCATTCAGAACATATAGCACGTTGCTGTAAGCAAGCACATTCTCATTCATAGTTGCAAGTTACTATGTAGGAACAAGTTTGTATAGGTATTTCAAAGATGCCCAGAACTGAGCTAAACTTGGTATGTGTCCAACTCCTATAAATAACTTCATGCCCCATCTCCCTTACTTCCAGCTAGTAAGGATCACATAATTCCTAACAAAGTTTTGACACAGATTCCCAATTCGGGCATTCAGAACATATAGCACGTTGCTGTAAGCAAGCACATTCTCATTCAAAGTTGCAAGTTACTATGTAGGAACAATTTTGTATAGGTATTTCAAAGATGCCCAGAACTGAGCTAAACTTGGTATGTGTCCAACTCCTAGAAATAACTTCATGCCCCATCTCCCTTACTTCCAGCTAGTAAGGATGACATAATTCCTAACAAAGTTTTGACACAGATTCCCAATTCGGGCATTCAGAACATATAGCACGTTGCTGTAAGCAAGCAGATTCTCATTCAAAGATGCAAGTTACTAGGTAGGAACAAGTTTGTATAGGTATTTCAAAGATGCCCAGAACTGAGCTAAACTTGGTATGTGTCCAACTCCTAGAAATAACTTCATGCCCCATCTCCCTTACTTCCAGGTAGTAAGGATCACATAATTCCTAACAAAGTTTTGACACAGATTCCCAATTCGGGCATTCAGAACATATAGCACGTTGCTGTAAGCAAGCAGATTCTCATTCAAAGTTGCAAGTTACTATGTAGGAACAAGTTTGTATAGGTATTTCAAAGATGCCCAGAACTGAGCTAAACTTGGTATGTGTCCAACTCCTAGAAATAACTTCATGCCCCATCTCCCTTACTTCCAGCTAGTAAGGATCACATAATTCCTAACAAAGTTTTGACACAGATTCCCAATTCGGGCATTCAGAACATATAGCACGTTGCTGTAAGCAAGCAGATTCTCATTCAAAGATGCAAGTTACTATGTAGGAACAAGTTTGTATAGGTATTTCAAAGATGCCCAGAACTGAGCTAAACTTGGTATGTGTCCAACTCCTAGAAATAACTTCATGCCCCATCACCCTTACTTCCAGCTAGTAAGGATCACATAATTCCTAACAAAGTTTTGACACAGATTCCCAATTCGGGCATTCAGAACATATAGCACGTTGCTGTAAGCAAGCACATTCTCATTCATAGTTGCAAGTTACTATGTAGGAACAAGTTTGTATAGGTATTTCAAAGATGCCCAGAACTGAGCTAAACTTGGTATGTGTCCAACTCCTAGAAATAACTTCATGCCCCATCTCCCTTACTTCCAGCTAGTAAGGATCACATAATTCCTAACAAAGTTTTGACACAGATTCCCAATTCGGGCATTCAGAACATATAGCACGTTGCTGTAAGCAAGCACATTCTCATTCAAAGTTGCAAGTTACTATGTAGGAACAAGTTTGTATAGGTATTTCAAAGATGCCCAGAACTGAGCTAAACTTGGTATGTGTCCAACTCCTAGAAATAACTTCATGCCCCATCTCCCTTACTTCCAGCTAGTAAGGATCACATAATTCCTAACAAAATTTTGACACAGATTCCCAATTCGGGCATTCAGAACATATAGCACGTTGCTGTAAGCAAGCAGATTCTCATTCAAAGATGCAAGTTACTAGGTAGGAACAAGTTTGTATAGGTATTTCAAAGATGCCCAGAACTGAGCTAAACTTGGTATGTGTCCAACTGCTAGAAATAACTTCATGCCCCATCTCCCTTACTTCCAGCTAGTAAGGATCACATAATTCCTAACAAAGTTTTGACACAGATTCCCAATTCGGGCATTCAGAACATATAGCACGTTGCTGTAAGCAAGCACATTCTCATTCAAAGATGCAAGTTACTATGTAGGAACAAGTTTGTATAGGTATTTCAAAGATGCCCAGAACTGAGCTAAACTTGGTATGTGTCCAACTCCTAGAAATAACTTCATGCCCCATCTGCCTTACTTCCAGCTAGTAAGGATCACATAATTCCTAACAAAGTTTTGACACAGATTCCCAATTCGGGCATTCAGAACACATAGCACGTTGCTGTAAGCAAGCAGATTCTCATTCAAAGATGCAAGTTACTATGTAGGAACAAGTTTGTATAGGTATTTCAAAGATGCCCAGAACTGAGCTAAACTTGGTATGTGTCCAACTCCTAGAAATAACTTCATGCCCCATCTCCCTTACTTCCAGCTAGTAAGGATCACATAATTCCTAACAAAGTTTTGACACAGATTCCCAATTCGGGCATTCAGAACATATAGCACGTTGCTGTAAGCAAGCACATTCTCATTCAAAGATGCAAGTTACTATGTAGGAACAAGTTTGTATAGGTATTTCAAAGATGCCCAGAACTGAGCTAAACTTGGTATGTGTCCAACTCCTAGAAATAACTTCATGCCCCATCTCCCTTACTTCCAGCTAGTAAGGATCACATAATTCCTAACAAAGTTTTGACACAGATTCCCAATTCGGGCATTCAGAACATATAGCACGTTGCTGTAAGCAAGCACATTTTCATTCAAAGTTGCAAGTTACTATGTAGGAACAAGTTTGTATAGGTATTTCAAAGATGCCCAGAACTGAGCTAAACTTGGTATGTGTCCAACTCCTAGAAATAACTTCATGTCCCATCTCCCTTACTTCCAGCTAGTAAGGATCACATAATTCCTAACAAAGTTTTGACACAGATTCCCAATTCGGGCATTCAGAACATATAGCACGTTGCTGTAAGCAAGCACATTCTCATTCAAAGTTGCAAGTTACTATGTAGGAACAAGTTTGTATAGGTATTTCAAAGATGCACAGAACTGAGCTAAACTTGGTATGTGTCCAACTCCTAGAAATAACTTCATGCCCCATCTCCCTTACTTCCAGCTAGTAAGGATCACATAATTCCTAACAAAGTTTTGACACAGATTCCCAATTCGGGCATTCAGAACACATAGCACGTTGCTGTAAGCAAGCAGATTCTCATTCAAAGATGCAAGTTACTATGTAGGAACAAGTTTGTATAGGTATTTCAAAGATGCCCAGAACTGAGCTAAACTTGGTATGTGTCCAACTCCTAGAAATAACTTCATGCCCCATCTCCCTTACTTCCAGCTAGTAAGGATCACATAATTCCTAACAAAGTTTTGACACAGATTGCCAATTCGGGCATTCAGAACATATAGCACGTTGCTGTAAGCAAGCACATTCTCATTCAAAGTTGCAAGTTACTATGTAGGAACAAGTTTGTATAGGTATTTCAAAGATGCCCAGAACTGAGCTAATCTTGGTATGTCTCCAACTCCAAGAAATAACTTCATGCCCCATCTCCCTTACTTCCAGCTAGTAAGGATCACATAATTCCTAACAATGTTTTGACACAGATTGCCAATTCGGGCATTCAGAACATATAGCACGTTGCTGTAAGCAAGCACATTCTCATTCAAAGATGCAAGTTACTATGTAGGAACAAGTTTGTATAGGTATTTCAAAGATGCCCAGAACTGAGCTAATCTTGGTATGTCTCCAACTCCAAGAAATAACTTCATGCCCCATCTCCCTTACTTCCAGCTAGTAAGGATCACATAATTCGTAACAAAGTTTTGACACAGATTCCCAATTCGGGCATTCAGAACATATAGCACGTTGCTGTAAGCAAGCACATTCTCATTCAAAGTTGCAAGTTACTATGTAGGAACAAGTTTGTATAGGTATTTCAAAGATGCACAGAGCTGAGCTAAACTTGGTATGTGTCCAACTCCTAGAAATAACTTCATGCCCCATCTCCCTTACTTCCAGCTAGTAAGGATCACATAATTCCTAACAAAGTTTTGACACAGATTCCCAATTCGGGCATTCAGAACATATAGCACGTTGCTGTAGGCAAGCACATTCTCATTCAAAGTTGCAAGTTACTATGTAGGAACAAGTTTGTATAGGTATTTCAAAGATGCCCAGAACTGAGCTAAACTTGGTATGTGTCCAACTCCTAGAAATAACTTCATGCCCCATCTCCCTTACTTCCAGCTAGTAAGGATCACATAATTCCTAACAAAGTTTTGACACAGATTCCCAATTCGGGCATTCAGAACATATAGCACGTTGCTGTAGGCAAGCACATTCTCATTCAAAGTTGCAAGTTACTATGTAGGAACAAGTTTGTATAGGTATTTCAAAGATGCCCAGAACTGAGCTAAACTTGGTATGTGTCCAACTCCTAGAAATAACTTCATGCCCCATCTCCCTTACTTCCAGCTAGTAAGGATCACATAATTCCTAACAAAGTTTTGACACAGATTCCCAATTCGGGCATTCAGAACATATAGCACGTTGCTGTAAGCAAGCAGATTCTCATTCAAAGATGCAAGTTACTATGTAGGAACAAGTTTGTATAGGTATTTCAAAGATGCCCAGAACTGAGCTAAACTTGGTATGTGTCCAACTCCTAGAAATAACTTCATGCCCCATCACCCTTACTTCCAGCTAGTAAGGATCACATAATTCCTAACAAAGTTTTGACACAGATTCCCAATTCGGGCATTCAGAACATATAGCACGTTGCTGTAAGCAAGCACATTCTCATTCATAGTTGCAAGTTACTATGTAGGAACAAGTTTGTATAGGTATTTCAAAGATGCCCAGAACTGAGCTAAACTTGGTATGTGTCCAACTCCTAGAAATAACTTCATGCCCCATCTCCCTTACTTCCAGCTAGTAAGGATCACATAATTCCTAACAAAGTTTTGACACAGATTCCCAATTCGGGCATTCAGAACATATAGCACGTTGCTGTAAGCAAGCACATTCTCATTCAAAGTTGCAAGTTACTATGTAGGAACAAGTTTGTATAGGTATTTCAAAGATGCCCAGAACTGAGCTAAACTTGGTATGTGTCCAACTCCTAGAAATAACTTCATGCCCCATCTCCCTTACTTCCAGCTAGTAAGGATCACATAATTCCTAACAAAATTTTGACACAGATTCCCAATTCGGGCATTCAGAACATATAGCACGTTGCTGTAAGCAAGCAGATTCTCATTCAAAGATGCAAGTTACTAGGTAGGAACAAGTTTGTATAGGTATTTCAAAGATGCCCAGAACTGAGCTAAACTTGGTATGTGTCCAACTCCTAGAAATAACTTCATGCCCCATCTCCCTTACTTCCAGCTAGTAAGGATCACATAATTCCTAACAAAGTTTTGACACAGATTCCCAATTCGGGCATTCAGAACACATAGCACGTTGCTGTAAGCAAGCAGATTCTCATTCAAAGATGCAAGTTACTATGTAGGAACAAGTTTGTATAGGTATTTCAAAGATGCCCAGAACTGAGCTAAACTTGGTATGTGTCCAACTCCTAGAAATAACTTCATGCCCCATCTCCCTTACTTCCAGCTAGTAAGGATCACATAATTCCTAACAAAGTTTTGACACAGATTGCCAATTCGGGCATTCAGAACATATAGCACGTTGCTGTAAGCAAGCACATTCTCATTCAAAGTTGCAAGTTACTATGTAGGAACAAGTTTGTATAGGTATTTCAAAGATGCCCAGAACTGAGCTAATCTTGGTATGTCTCCAACTCCAAGAAATAACTTCATGCCCCATCTCCCTTACTTCCAGCTAGTAAGGATCACATAATTCCTAACAATGTTTTGACACAGATTGCCAATTCGGGCATTCAGAACATATAGCACGTTGCTGTAAGCAAGCACATTCTCATTCAAAGATGCAAGTTACTATGTAGGAACAAGTTTGTATAGGTATTTCAAAGATGCCCAGAACTGAGCTAATCTTGGTATGTCTCCAACTCCAAGAAATAACTTCATGCCCCATCTCCCTTACTTCCAGCTAGTAAGGATCACATAATTCGTAACAAAGTTTTGACACAGATTCCCAATTCGGGCATTCAGAACATATAGCACGTTGCTGTAAGCAAGCACATTCTCATTCAAAGTTGCAAGTTACTATGTAGGAACAAGTTTGTATAGGTATTTCAAAGATGCACAGAGCTGAGCTAAACTTGGTATGTGTCCAACTCCTAGAAATAACTTCATGCCCCATCTCCCTTACTTCCAGCTAGTAAGGATCACATAATTCCTAACAAAGTTTTGACACAGATTCCCAATTCGGGCATTCAGAACATATAGCACGTTGCTGTAGGCAAGCACATTCTCATTCAAAGTTGCAAGTTACTATGTAGGAACAAGTTTGTATAGGTATTTCAAAGATGCCCAGAACTGAGCTAAACTTGGTATGTGTCCAACTCCTAGAAATAACTTCATGCCCCATCTCCCTTACTTCCAGCTAGTAAGGATCACATAATTCCTAACAAAGTTTTGACACAGATTCCCAATTCGGGCATTCAGAACATATAGCACGTTGCTGTAGGCAAGCACATTCTCATTCAAAGTTGCAAGTTACTATGTAGGAACAAGTTTGTATAGGTATTTCAAAGATGCCCAGAACTGAGCTAAACTTGGTATGTGTCCAACTCCTAGAAATAACTTCATGCCCCATCTCCCTTACTTCCAGCTAGTAAGGATCACATAATTCCTAACAAAGTTTTGACACAGATTCCCAATTCGGGCATTCAGAACATATAGCACGTTGCTGTAAGCAAGCAGATTCTCATTCAAAGATGCAAGTTACTATGTAGGAACAAGTTTGTATAGGTATTTCAAAGATGCCCAGAACTGAGCTAAACTTGGTATGTGTCCAACTCCTAGAAATAACTTCATGCCCCATCACCCTTACTTCCAGCTAGTAAGGATCACATAATTCCTAACAAAGTTTTGACACAGATTCCCAATTCGGGCATTCAGAACATATAGCACGTTGCTGTAAGCAAGCACATTCTCATTCATAGTTGCAAGTTACTATGTAGGAACAAGTTTGTATAGGTATTTCAAAGATGCCCAGAACTGAGCTAAACTTGGTATGTGTCCAACTCCTAGAAATAACTTCATGCCCCATCTCCCTTACTTCCAGCTAGTAAGGATCACATAATTCCTAACAAAGTTTTGACACAGATTCCCAATTCGGGCATTCAGAACATATAGCACGTTGCTGTAAGCAAGCACATTCTCATTCAAAGTTGCAAGTTACTATGTAGGAACAAGTTTGTATAGGTATTTCAAAGATGCCCAGAACTGAGCTAAACTTGGTATGTGTCCAACTCCTAGAAATAACTTCATGCCCCATCTCCCTTACTTCCAGCTAGTAAGGATCACATAATTCCTAACAAAATTTTGACACAGATTCCCAATTCGGGCATTCAGAACATATAGCACGTTGCTGTAAGCAAGCAGATTCTCATTCAAAGATGCAAGTTACTAGGTAGGAACAAGTTTGTATAGGTATTTCAAAGATGCCCAGAACTGAGCTAAACTTGGTATGTGTCCAACTCCTAGAAATAACTTCATGCCCCATCTCCCTTACTTCCAGCTAGTAAGGATCACATAATTCCTAACAAAGTTTTGACACAGATTCCCAATTCGGGCATTCAGAACATATAGCACGTTGCTGTAAGCAAGCACATTCTCATTCAAAGATGCAAGTTACTATGTAGGAACAAGTTTGTATAGGTATTTCAAAGATGCCCAGAACTGAGCTAAACTTGGTATGTGTCCAACTCCTAGAAATAACTTCATGCCCCATCTGCCTTACTTCCAGCTAGTAAGGATCACATAATTCCTAACAAAGTTTTGACACAGATTCCCAATTCGGGCATTCAGAACACATAGCACGTTGCTGTAAGCAAGCAGATTCTCATTCAAAGATGCAAGTTACTAGGTAGGAACAAGTTTGTATAGGTATTTCAAAGATGCCCAGAACTGAGCTAAACTTGGTATGTGTCCAACTCCTAGAAATAACTTCATGCCCCATCTCCCTTACTTCCAGCTAGTAAGGATCACATAATTCCTAACAAAGTTTTGACACAGATTGCCAATTCGGGCATTCAGAACATATAGCACGTTGCTGTAAGCAAGCACATTCTCATTCAAAGATGCAAGTTACTATGTAGGAACAAGTTTGTATAGGTATTTCAAAGATGCCCAGAACTGAGCTAAACTTGGTATGTCTCCAACTCCAAGAAATAACTTCATGCCCCATCTCCCTTACTTCCAGCTAGTAAGGATCACATAATTCCTAACAAAGTTTTGACACAGATTCCCAATTCGGGCATTCAGAACATATAGCACGTTGCTGTAAGCAAGCAGATTCTCATTCAAAGTTGCAAGTTACTATGTAGGAACAAGTTTGTATAGGTATTTCAAAGATGCCCAGAACTGAGCTAAACTTGGTATGTGTCCAACTCCTAGAAATAACTTCATGCCCCATCTCCCTTACTTCCAGCTAGTAAGTATCACATAATTCCTAACAAAGTTTTGACACAGATTCCCAATTCGGGCATTCAGAACATATAGCACGTTGCTGTAGGCAAGCACATTCTCATTCAAAGTTGCAAGTTACTATGTAGGAACAAGTTTGTATAGGCATTTCAAAGATGCCCAGAACTGAGCTAAACTTCGTATGTGTCCAACTCCAAGAAATAACTTCATGCCCCATCTCCCTTACTTCCAGCTAGCAAGGATCACATAATTCCTAACAAAGTTTTGACACAGATTCCCAATTCGGGCATTCAGAACATATAGCACGTTGCTGTTGGCAAGCACATTCTCATTCAAAGATGCAAGTTACTATGTAGGAACAAGTTTGTATAGGTATTTCAAAGATGCCCAGAACTGAGCTAAACTTGGTATGAGTCCAACTCCTAGAAATAACTTCATGCCCCATCTCCCTTACTTCCAGCTAGTAAGGATCACATAATTCCTAACAAAGTTTTGACACAGATTCCCAATTCGGGCATTCAGAACATATAGCACGTTGCTGTAAGCAAGCAGATTCTCATTCAAAGATGCAAGTTACTAGGTAGGAACAAGTTTGTATAGGTATTTCAAAGATGCCCAGAACTGAGCTAAACTTGGTATGTGTCCAACTCCTAGAAATAACTTCATGCCCCATCTCCCTTACTTCCAGCTAGTAAGGATCACATAATTCCTAACAAAGTTTTGACACAGATTCCCAATTCGGGCATTCAGAACATATAGCACGTTGCTGTAGGCAAGCACATTCTCATTCAAAGTTGCAAGTTACTATGTAGGAACAAGTTTGTATAGGCATTTCAAAGATGCCCAGAACTGAGCTAAACTTCGTATGTGTCCAACTCCAAGAAATAACTTCATGCCCCATCTCCCTTACTTCCAGCTAGTAAGGATCACATAATTCCTAACAAAGTTTTGACACAGATTCCCAATTCGGGCATTCAGAACATATAGCACGTTGCTGTTGGCAAGCACATTCTCATTCAAAGTTGCAAGTTACTATGTAGGAACAAGTTTGTATAGGTATTTCAAAGATGCCCAGAACTGAGCTAAACTTGGTATGAGTCCAACTCCTAGAAATAACTTCATGCCCCATCTCCCTTACTTCCAGCTAGTAAGGATCACATAATTCCTAACAAAGTTTTGACACAGATTCCCAATTCGGGCATTCAGAACATATAGCACGTTGCTGTAAGCAAGCACATTCTCATTCAAAGTTGCAAGTTACTATGTAGGAACAAGTTTGTATAGGTATTTCAAAGATGCCCAGAACTGAGCTAAACTTGGTATGTGTCCAACTCCTAGAAATAACTTCATGCCCCATCTCCCTTACTTCCAGCTAGTAAGGATCACATAATTCCTAACAAAGTTTTGACACAGATTGCCAATTCGGGCATTCAGAACATATAGCACGTTGCTGTAAGCAAGCACATTCTCATTCAAAGATGCAAGTTACTATGTAGGAACAAGTTTGTATAGGTATTTCAAAGATGCCCAGAACTGAGCTAAACTTGGTATGTGTCGAACTCCTAGAAATAACTTCATGCTCCATCTCCCTTACTTCCAGCTAGTAAGGATCACATAATTCCTAACAAAGTTTTGACACAGATTCCCAAATCGGGGATTCAGAACATATAGCACGTTGCTGCAAGCAAGCACATTCTCATTCATAGTTGCAACTTACTATGTAGGAACAAGTTTGTATAGGTATTTCAAAGATGCCCAGAACTGAGCTAAACTTGGTATGTCTCCAACTCCAAGAAACAACTTCATGCCCCATCTCCCTTACTTCCAGCTAGTAAGGATCACATAATTCCTAACAAAGTTTTGACACAGATTCCCAATTCGGGCATTCAGAACATATAGCACGTTGCTGTAAGCAAGCAGATTCTCATTCAAAGATGCAAGTTACTAGGTAGGAACAAGTTTGTATAGGTATTTCAAAGATGCCCAGAACTGAGCTAAACTTGGTATGTGTCCAACTCCTAGAAATAACTTCATGCCCCATCTCCCTTACTTCCAGCTAGTAAGGATCACATAATTCCTAACAAAGTTTTGACACAGATTCCCAATTCGGGCATTCAGAACATATAGCACGTTGCTGTAAGTAAGCAGATTCTCATTCAAAGTTGCAAGTTACTAGGTAGGAACAAGTTTGTATAGGTATTTCAAAGATGCCCAGAACTGAGCTAAACTTGGTATGTGTCCAACTCCTAGAAATAACTTCATGCCCCATCTCCCTTACTTCCAGCTAGTAAGGATCACATAATTCCTAACAAAGTTTTGACACAGATTCCCAATTCGGGCATTCAGAACATATAGCACGTTGCTGTAAGCAAGCAGATTCTCATTCAAAGTTGCAATTTACTATGTAGGAACAAGTTTGTATAGGTATTTCAAAGATGCCCAGAACTGAGCTAAACTTGGTATGTGTCCAACTCCTAGAAATAACTTCATGCCACATCTCCCTTACTTCCAGCTAGTAAGGATCACATAATTCCTAACAAAGTTTTGACACAGATTCCCAATTCGGGCATTCAGAACATATAGCACGTTGCTGTAAGCAAGCACATTCTCATTCATAGTTGCAAGTTACTATGTAGGAACAAGTTTGTATAGGTATTTCAAAGATGCCCAGAACTGAGCTAAACTTGGTATGTGTCCAACTCCTATAAATAACTTCATGCCCCATCTCCCTTACTTCCAGCTAGTAAGGATCACATAATTCCTAACAAAGTTTTGACACAGATTCCCAATTCGGGCATTCAGAACATATAGCACGTTGCTGTAAGCAAGCACATTCTCATTCAAAGTTGCAAGTCACTATGTAGGAACAAGTTTGTATAGGTATTTCAAAGATGCCCAGAACTGAGCTAAACTTGGTATGTGTCCAACTCCTAGAAATAACTTCTTGCCCCATCTCCCTTACTGCCAGCTAGTAAGGATCACATAATTCCTAACAAAGTTTTGACACAGATTCCCAATTCGGGCATTCAGAACATATAGCACGTTGCTGTAAGCAAGCAGATTCTCATTCAAAGATGCAAGTTACTAGGTAGGAACAAGTTTGTATAGGTATTTCAAAGATGCCCAGAACTGAGCTAAACTTGGTATGTGTCCAACTCCTAGAAATAACTTCATGCCCCATCTCCCTTACTTCCAGCTAGTAAGGATCACATAATTCCTAACAAAGTTTTGACACAGATTCCCAATTCGGGCATTCAGAACATATAGCACGTTGCTGTAAGCAAGCACATTTTCATTCAAAGTTGCAAGTTACTAGGTAGGAACAAGTTTGTATAGGTATTTCAAAGATGCCCAGAACTGAGCTAAACTTGGTATGTGTCCAACTCCTAGAAATAACTTCATGCTCCATCTCCCTTACTTCCAGCTAGTAAGGATGACATAATTCCTAAGAAAGTTTTGACACAGATTCCCAATTCGGGCATTCAGAACATATAGCACGTTGCTGTAAGCAAGCACATTCTCATTCAAGAATGCAAGTTACTAGGTAGGAACAAGTTTGTATAGGTATTTCAAAGATGCCCAGAACTGAGCTAAACTTGGTATGTGTCCAACTCCTAGAAATAACTTCATGCCCCATCTCCCTTACTTCCAGCTAGTAAGGATCACATAATTCCTAACAAAGTTTTGACACAGATTCCCAATTCGGGCATTCAGAACATATAGCACGTTGCTGTAAGTAAGCAGATTCTCATTCAAAGTTGCAAGTTACTAGGTAGGAACAAGTTTGTATAGGTATTTCAAAGATGCCCAGAACTGAGCTAAACTTGGTATGTGTCCAACTCCTAGAAATAACTTGATGCCCCATCTCCCTTACTTCCAGCTAGTAAGGATCACATAATTCCTAACAAAGTTTTGACACAGATTCCCAATTCGGGCATTCAGAACATATAGCACGTTGCTGTAAGCAAGCAGATTCTCATTCAAAGATGCAAGTTACTAGGTAGGAACAAGTTTGTATAGGTATTTCAAAGATGCCCAGAACTGAGGTAATCTTGGTATGTGTCCAACTCCTAGAAATAACTTCATGCCCCATCTCCCTTACTGCCAGCTAGTAAGGATCACATAATTCCTAAAAAAGTTTTGACACAGATTCCCAATTCGGGCATTCAGAACATACAGCACGTTGCTGTAAGCAAGCAGATTCTCATTCAAAGATGCAAGTTACTAGGTAGGAACAAGTTTGTATAGGTATTTCAAAGATGACCAGAACTGAGCTAAACTTGGTATGTGTCCAACTCCTAGAAATAACTTCATGCCCCATCTCCCTTACTTCCAGCTAGTAAGGATCACATAATTCCTAACAAAATTTTGACACAGATTCCCTATTCGGGCATTCAGAACATATAGCACGTTGCTGTAAGCAAGCACATTCTCATTCAAAGATGCAAGTTACTAGGTAGGAACAAGTTTGTATAGGTATTTCAAAGATGCCCAGAACTGAGCTAAACTTGGTATGTGTCCAACTCCTAGAAATAACTTCATGCCCCATCTCCCTTACTTCCAGCTAGTAAGGATCACATAATTCCTAACAAAGTTTTGACACAGATTGCCAATTCGGGTATTCAGAACATATAGCACGTTGCTGTAAGCAAGCACATTCTCATTCAAAGATGCAAGTTACTATGTAGGAACAAGTTTGTATAGGTATTTCAAAGATGCCCAGAACTGAGCTAATCTTGGTATGTCTCCAACTCCAAGAAATAACTTCATGCCCCATCTCCCTTACTTCCAGCTAGTAAGGATCACATAATTCCTAACAAAGTTTTGACACAGATTCCCAATTCGGACATTCAGAACATATAGCACGTTGCTGTAAGCAAGCACATTCTCATTCAAAGTTGCAAGTTACTATGTAGGAACAAGTTTGTATAGGTATTTCAAAGATGCACAGAACTGAGCTAAACTTGGTATGTGTCCAACTCCTAGAAATAACTTCATGCCCCATCTCCCTTACTTCCAGCTAGTAAGGATCACATAATTCCTAACAAAGTTTTGACACAGATTCCCAATTCGGGCATTCAGAACATATAGCACGTTGCTGTAGGCAAGCACATTCTCATTCAAAGTTGCAAGTTACTATGTAGGAACAAGTTTGTATAGGTATTTCAAAGATGCCCAGAACTGAGCTAAACTTGGTATGTGTCCAACTCCTAGAAATAACTTCATGCCCCATCTCCCTTACTTCCAGCTAGTAAGGATCACATAATTCCTAACAAAGTTTTGACACAGATTCCCTATTCGGGCATTCAGAACATATAGCACGTTGCTGTAAGCAAGCACATTCTCATTCAAAGATGCAAGTTACTAGGTAGGAACAAGTTTGTATAGGTATTTCAAAGATGCCCAGAACTGAGCTAAACTTGGTATGTGTCCAACTCCTAGAAATAACTTCATGCTCCATCTCCCTTACTTCCAGCTAGTAAGGATCACATAATTCCTAACAAAGTTTTGACACAGATTCCCAATTCGGGCATTCAGAACATATAGCACGTTGCTGCAAGCAAGCACATTCTCATTCAAAGTTGCAAGTTACTATGTAGGAACAAGTTTGTATAGGTATTTCAAAGATGCCCAGAACTGAGCTAAACTTGGTATGTGTCCAACTCCTAGAAATAACTTCATGCCCCATCTCCCTTACTTCCAGCTAGTAAGGATCACATAATTCCTAACAAAGTTTTGACACAGATTGCCAATTCGGGGATTCAGAACATATAGCACGTTGCTGTAAGCAAGCACATTCTCATTCATAGTTGCAAGTTACTATGTAGGAACAAGTTTGTATAGGTATTTCAAAGATGCCCAGAACTGAGCTAAACTTGGTATGTGTCCAACTCCTATAAATAACTTCATGCCCCGTTTCCCTTACTTCCAGCTAGTAAGGATCACATAATTCCTAACAAAGTTTTGACACAGATTCCCAATTCGGGCATTCAGAACATATAGCACGTTGCTGTAAGCAAGCACATTCTCATTCAAAGTTGCAAGTCACTATGTAGGAACAAGTTTGTATAGGTATTTCAAAGATGCCCAGAACTGAGCTAAACTTGGTATGTGTCCAACTCCTAGAAATAACTTCATGCCCCATCTCCCTTACTTCCAGCTAGTAAGGATCACATAATTCCTAACAAAGTTTTGACACAGATTCCCAATTCGGGCATTCAGAACATATAGCACGTTGCTGTAAGCAAGCAGATTCTCATTCAAAGATGCAAGTTACTAGGTAGGAACAAGTTTGTATAGGTATTTCAAAGATGCCCAGAACTGAGCTAAACTTGGTATGTGTCCAACTCCTAGAAATAACTTCATGCCCCATCTCCCTTACTTCCAGCTAGTAAGGATCACATAATTCCTAACAAAGTTTTGACACAGATTCCCAATTCGGGCATTCAGAACATATAGCACGTTGCTGTAAGCAAGCACATTTTCATTCAAAGTTGCAAGTTACTATGTAGGAACAAGTTTGTATAGGTGTTTCAAAGATGCCCAGAACTGAGCTAAACTTGGTATGTGTCCAACTCCTAGAAATAACTTCATGCTCCATCTCCCTTACTTCCAGCTAGTAAGGATGACATAATTCCTAAGAAAGTTTTGACACAGATTCCCAATTCGGGCATTCAGAACATATAGCACGTTGCTGTAAGCAAGCACATTCTCATTCAAGAATGCAAGTTACTAGGTAGGAACAAGTTTGTATAGGTATTTCAAAGATGCCCAGAACTGAGCTAAACTTGGTATGTGTCCAACTCCTAGAAATAACTTCATGCTCCATCTCCCTTACTTCCAGCTAGTAAGGATCACATAATTCCTAACAAAGTTTTGACACAGATTCCCAATTCGGGCATTCAGAACATATAGCACGTTGCTGCAAGCAAGCACATTCTCATTCAAAGTTGCAAGTTACTATGTAGGAACAAGTTTGTATAGGTATTTCAAAGATGCCCAGAACTGAGCTAAACTTGGTATGTGTCCAACTCCTAGAAATAACTTCATGCCCCATCTCCCTTACTTCCAGCTAGTAAGGATCACATAATTCCTAACAAAGTTTTGACACAGATTGCCAATTCGGGCATTCAGAACATATAGCACGTTGCTGTAAGCAAGCACATTCTCATTCATAGTTGCAAGTTACTATGTAGGAACAAGTTTGTATAGGTATTTCAAAGATGCCCAGAACTGAGCTAAACTTGGTATGTGTCCAACTCCTAGAAATAACTTCATGCCCCATCTCCCTTACTTCCAGCTAGTAAGGATCACATAATTCCTAACAAAGTTTTGACACAGATTCCCAATTCGGGCATTCAGAACATATAGCACGTTGCTGTAAGCAAGCACATTCTCATTCAAAGTTGCAAGTCACTATGTAGGAACAAGTTTGTATAGGTATTTCAAAGATGCCCAGAACTGAGCTAAACTTGGTATGTGTCCAACTCCTAGAAATAACTTCATGCCCCATCTCCCTTACTTCCAGCTAGTAAGGATCACATAATTCCTAACAAAGTTTTGACACAGATTCCCAATTCGGGCATTCAGAACATATAGCACGTTGCTGTAAGCAAGCACATTTTCATTCAAAGTTGCAAGTTACTATGTAGGAACAAGTTTGTATAGGTATTTCAAAGATGCCCAGGACTGAGCTAAACTTGGTATGTGTCCAACTCCTAGAAATAACTTCATGCTCCATCTCCCTTACTTCCAGCTAGTAAGGATGACATAATTCCTAAGAAAGTTTTGACACAGATTCCCAATTCGGGCATTCAGAACATATAGCACGTTGCTGTAAGCAAGCACATTCTCATTCAAGAATGCAAGTTACTAGGTAGGAACAAGTTTGTATAGGTATTTCAAAGATGCCCAGAACTGAGCTAAACTTGGTATGTGTCCAACTCCTAGAAATAACTTCATGCCCCATCTCCCTTACTTCCAGCTAGTAAGGATCACATAATTCCTAACAAAGTTTTGACACAGATTCCCAATTCGGGCATTCAGAACATATAGCACGTTGCTTTAAGTAAGCAGATTCTCATTCAAAGTTGCAAGTTACTAGGTAGGAACAAGTTTGTATAGGTATTTCAAAGATGCCCAGAACTGAGCTAAACTTGGTATGTGTCCAACTCCTAGAAATAACTTGATGCCCCATCTCCCTTACTTCCAGCTAGTAAGGATCACATAATTCCTAACAAAGTTTTGACACAGATTCCCAATTCGGGCATTCAGAACATATAGCACGTTGCTGTAAGCAAGCAGATTCTCATTCAAAGATGCAAGTTACTAGGTAGGAACAAGTTTGTATAGGTATTTCAAAGATGCCCAGAACTGAGCTAAACTTGGTATGTGTCCAACTCCTAGAAATAACTTCATGCCCCATCTCCCTTACTGCCAGCTAGTAAGGATCACATAATTCCTAACAAAGTTTTGACACAGATTCCCAATTCGGGCATTCAGAACATACAGCACGTTGCTGTAAGCAAGCAGATTCTCATTCAAAGATGCAAGTTACTAGGTAGGAACAAGTTTGTATAGGTATTTCAAAGATGCCCAGAACTGAGCTAAACTTGGTATGTGTCCAACTCCTAGAAATAACTTCATGCCCCATCTCCCTTACTTCCAGCTAGTAAGGATCACATAATTCCTAACAAAATTTTGACACAGATTCCCAATTCGGGCATTCAGAACATATAGCACGTTGCTGTAAGCAAGCACATTCTCATTCAAAGATGCAAGTTACTAGGTAGGAACAAGTTTGTATAGGTATTTCAAAGATGCCCAGAACTGAGCTAAACTTGGTATGTGTCCAACTCCTAGAAATAACTTCATGCCCCATCTCCCTTACTTCCAGCTAGTAAGGATCACATAATTCCTAACAAAGTTTTGACACAGATTGCCAATTCGGGTATTCAGAACATATAGCACGTTGCTGTAAGCAAGCACATTCTCATTCAAAGATGCAAGTTACTATGTAGGAACAAGTTTGTATAGGTATTTCAAAGATGCCCAGAACTGAGCTAATCTTGGTATGTCTCCAACTCCAAGAAATAACTTCATGCCCCATCTCCCTTACTTCCAGCTAGTAAGGATCACATAATTCCTAACAAAGTTTTGACACAGATTCCCAATTCGGACATTCAGAACATATAGCACGTTGCTGTAAGCAAGCACATTCTCATTCAAAGTTGCAAGTTACTATGTAGGAACAAGTTTGTATAGGTATTTCAAAGATGCACAGAACTGAGCTAAACTTGGTATGTGTCCAACTCCTAGAAATAACTTCATGCCCCATCTCCCTTACTTCCAGCTAGTAAGGATCACATAATTCCTAACAAAGTTTTGACACAGATTCCCAATTCGGGCATTCAGAACATATAGCACGTTGCTGTAGGCAAGCACATTCTCATTCAAAGTTGCAAGTTACTATGTAGGAACAAGTTTGTATAGGTATTTCAAAGATGCCCAGAACTGAGCTAAACTTGGTATGTGTCCAACTCCAAGAAATAACTTCATGCCCCATCTCCCTTACTTCCAGCTAGTAAGGATCACATAATTCCTAACAAAGTTTTGACACAGATTCCCAATTCGGGCATTCAGAACATATAGCACGTTGCTGTAGGCAAGCACATTCTCATTCAAAGTTGCAAGTTACTATGTAGGAACAAGTTTGTATAGGTATTTCAAAGATGCCCAGAACTGAGCTAAACTTGGTATGTGTCCAACTCCTAGAAATAACTTCATGCCCCATCTCCCTTACTTCCAGCTAGTAAGGATCACATAATTCCTAACAAAGTTTTGACACAGATTCCCAATTCGCGCATTCAGAACATATAGCACGTTGCTGTCAGCAAGCAGATTCTCATTCAAAGATGCAAGTTACTATGTAGGAACAAGTTTGTATAGGTATTTCAAAGATGCCCAGAACTGAGCTAAACTTGGTATGTGTCCAACTCCTAGAAATAACTTCATGCCCCATCTCCCTTACTTCCAGCTAGTAAGGATCACATAATTCCTAACAAAGTTTTGACACAGATTGCCAATTCGGGCATTCAGAACATATAGCACGTTGCTGTAAGCAAGCACATTCTCATTCAAAGATGCAAGTTACTATGTAGGAACAAGTTTGTATAGGTATTTCAAAGATGCCCAGAACTGAGCTAAACTTGGTATGTGTCGAACTCCTAGAAATAACTTCATGCTCCATCTCCCTTACTTCCAGCTAGTAAGGATCACATAATTCCTAACAAAGTTTTGACACAGATTCCCAAATCGGGCATTCAGAACATATAGCACGTTGCTGCAAGCAAGCACATTCTCATTCATAGTTGCAAGTTACTATGTAGGAACAAGTTTGTATAGGTATTTCAAAGATGCCCAGAACTGAGCTAAACTTGGTATGTGTCCAACTCCTAGAAATAACTTCATGCCCAATCTCCCTTACTGCCAGCTAGTAAGGATCACATAATTCCTAACAAAGTTTTGACACAGATTCCCAATTCGGGCATTCAGAACATATAGCACGTTGCTGTAAGCAAGCAGATTCTCATTCAAAGATGCAAGTTACTAGGTAGGAACAAGTTTGTATAGGTATTTCAAAGATGCCCAGAACTGAGCTAAACTTGGTATGTGTCCAACTCCTAGAAATAACTTCATGCCCCATCTCCCTTACTTCCAGCTAGTAAGGATCACATAATTCCTAACAAAGTTTTGACACAGATTCCCTATTCGGGCATTCAGAACATATAGCACGTTGCTGTAAGCAAGCACATTCTCATTCAAAGATGCAAGTTACTAGGTAGGAACAAGTTTGTATAGGTATTTCAAAGATGCCCAGAACTGAGCTAAACTTGGTATGTGTCCAACTCCTAGAAATAACTTCATGCTCCATCTCCCTTACTTCCAGCTAGTAAGGATCACATAATTCCTAACAAAGTTTTGACACAGATTCCCAATTCGGGCATTCAGAACATATAGCACGTTGCTGCAAGCAAGCACATTCTCATTCAAAGTTGCAAGTTACTATGTAGGAACAAGTTTGTATAGGTATTTCAAAGATGCCCAGAACTGAGCTAAACTTGGTATGTGTCCAACTCCTAGAAATAACTTCATGCCCCATCTCCCTTACTTCCAGCTAGTAAGGATCACATAATTCCTAACAAAGTTTTGACACAGATTGCCAATTCGGGCATTCAGAACATATAGCACGTTGCTGTAAGCAAGCACATTCTCATTCATAGTTGCAAGTTACTATGTAGGAACAAGTTTGTATAGGTATTTCAAAGATGCCCAGAACTGAGCTAAACTTGGTATGTGTCCAACTCCTATAAATAACTTCATGCCCCATTTCCCTTACTTCCAGCTAGTAAGGATCACATAATTCCTAACAAAGTTTTGACACAGATTCCCAATTCGGGCATTCAGAACATATAGCACGTTGCTGTAAGCAAGCACATTCTCATTCAAAGTTGCAAGTCACTATGTAGGAACAAGTTTGTATAGGTATTTCAAAGATGCCCAGAACTGAGCTAAACTTGGTATGTGTCCAACTCCTAGAAATAACTTCATGCCCCATCTCCCTTACTTCCAGCTAGTAAGGATCACATAATTCCTAACAAAGTTTTGACACAGATTCCCAATTCGGGCATTCAGAACATATAGCACGTTGCTGTAAGCAAGCAGATTCTCATTCAAAGATGCAAGTTACTAGGTAGGAACAAGTTTGTATAGGTATTTCAAAGATGCCCAGAACTGAGCTAAACTTGGTATGTGTCCAACTCCTAGAAATAACTTCATGCCCCATCTCCCTTACTTCCAGCTAGTAAGGATCACATAATTCCTAACAAAGTTTTGACACAGATTCCCAATTCGGGCATTCAGAACATATAGCACGTTGCTGTAAGCAAGCACATTTTCATTCAAAGTTGCAAGTTACTATGTAGGAACAAGTTTGTATAGGTATTTCAAAGATGCCCAGAACTGAGCTAAACTTGGTATGTGTCCAACTCCTAGAAATAACTTCATGCTCCATCTCCCTTACTTCCAGCTAGTAAGGATGACATAATTCCTAAGAAAGTTTTGACACAGATTCCCAATTCGGGCATTCAGAACATATAGCACGTTGCTGTAAGCAAGCACATTCTCATTCAAGAATGCAAGTTACTAGGTAGGAACAAGTTTGTATAGGTATTTCAAAGATGCCCAGAACTGAGCTAAACTTGGTATGTGTCCAACTCCTAGAAATAACTTCATGCCCCATCTCCCTTACTTCCAGCTAGTAAGGATCACATAATTCCTAACAAAGTTTTGACACAGATTCCCAATTCGGGCATTCAGAACATATAGCACGTTGCTGTAAGTAAGCAGATTCTCATTCAAAGTTGCAAGTTACTAGGTAGGAACAAGTTTGTATAGGTATTTCAAAGATGCCCAGAACTGAGCTAAACTTGGTATGTGTCCAACTCCTAGAAATAACTTCATGCCCCATCTCCCTTACTTCCAGCTAGTAAGGATCACATAATTCCTAACAAAGTTTTGACACAGATTGCCAATTCGGGCATTCAGAACATATAGCACGTTGCTGTAAGCAAGCACATTCTCATTCAAAGTTGCAAGTTACTATGTAGGAACAAGTTTGTATAGGTATTTCAAAGATGCCCAGAACTGAGCTAATCTTGGTATGTCTCCAACTCCTAGAAATAACTTCATGCCCCATCTCCCTTACTTCCAGCTAGTAAGGATGACATAATTCCTAAGAAAGTTTTGACACAGATTCCCAATTCGGGCATTCAGAACATATAGCACGTTGCTGTAAGCAAGCACATTCTCATTCAAGAATGCAAGTTACTAGGTAGGAACAAGTTTGTATAGGTATTTCAAAGATGCCCAGAACTGAGCTAAACTTGGTATGTGTCCAACTCCTAGAAATAACTTCATGCCCCATCTCCCTTACTTCCAGCTAGTAAGGATCACATAATTCCTAACAAAGTTTTGACACAGATTCCCAATTCGGGCATTCAGAACATATAGCACGTTGCTGTAAGCAAGCACATTTTCATTCAAAGTTGCAAGTTACTATGTAGGAACAAGTTTGTATAGGTATTTCAAAGATGCCCAGAACTGAGCTAAACTTGGTATGTGTCCAACTCCTAGAAATAACTTCATGCTCCATCTCCCTTACTTCCAGCTAGTAAGGATGACATAATTCCTAAGAAAGTTTTGACACAGATTCCCAATTCGGGCATTCAGAACATATAGCACGTTGCTGTAAGCAAGCACATTCTCATTCAAGAATGCAAGTTACTAGGTAGGAACAAGTTTGTATAGGTATTTCAAAGATGCCCAGAACTGAGCTAAACTTGGTATGTGTCCAACTCCTAGAAATAACTTCATGCCCCATCTCCCTTACTTCCAGCTAGTAAGGATCACATAATTCCTAACAAAGTTTTGACACAGATTCCCAATTCGGGCATTCAGAACATATAGCACGTTGCTGTAAGTAAGCAGATTCTCATTCAAAGTTGCAAGTTACTAGGTAGGAACAAGTTTGTATAGGTATTTCAAAGATGCCCAGAACTGAGCTAAACTTGGTATGTGTCCAACTCCTAGAAATAACTTCATGCCCCATCTCCCTTACTGCCAGCTAGTAAGGATCACATAATTCCTAACAAAGTTTTGACACAGATTCCCAATTCGGGCATTCAGAACATACAGCACGTTGCTGTAAGCAAGCAGATTCTCATTCAAAGATGCAAGTTACTAGGTAGGAACAAGTTTGTATAGGTATTTCAAAGATGCCCAGAACTGAGCTAAACTTGGTATGTGTCCAACTGCTAGAAATAACTTCATGCCCCATCTCCCTTACTTCCAGCTAGTAAGGATCACATAATTCCTAACAAAGTTTTGACACAGATTGCCAATTCGGGCATTCAGAACATATAGCACGTTGCTGCAAGCAAGCACATTCTCATTCAAAGTTGCAAGTTACTATGTAGGAACAAGTTTGTATAGGTATTTCAAAGATGCCCAGAACTGAGCTAAACTTGGTATGTGTCCAACTCCTAGAAATAACTTCATGCCCCATCTCCCTTACTTCCAGCTAGTAAGGATCACATAATTCCTAACAAAGTTTTGACACAGATTCCCAATTCGGGCATTCAGAACATATAGCACGTTGCTGTAAGCAAGCACATTCTCATTCAAAGTTGCAAGTTACTAGGTAGGAACAAGTTTGTATAGGTATTTCAAAGATGCCCAGAACTGAGCTAAACTTGGTATGTGTCCAACTCCTAGAAATAACTTCATGCCCCATCTCCCTTACTTCCAGCTAGTAAGGATCACATAATTCCTAACAAAGTTTTGACACAGATTCCCAATTCGGGCATTCAGAACATATAGCACGTTGCTGTAAGCAAGCAGATTCTCATTCAAAGATGCAAGTTACTAGGTAGGAACAAGTTTGTATAGGTATTTCAAAGATGCCCAGAACTGAGCTAAACTTGGTATGTGTCCAACTCCTAGAAATAACTTCATGCCCCATCTCCCTTACTTCCAGCTAGTAAGGATCACATAATTCCTAACAAAGTTTTGACACAGATTCCCAATTCGGGCATTCAGAACATATAGCACGTTGCTGTAAGCAAGCACATTCTCATTCAAAGTTGCAAGTTACTATGTAGGAACAAGTTTGTATAGGTATTTCAAAGATGCACAGAACTGAGCTAAACTTGGTATGTGTCCAACTCCTAGAAATAACTTCATGCCCCATCTCCCTTACTTCCAGCTAGTAAGGATCACATAATTCCTAACAAAGTTTTGACACAGATTCCCAATTCGGGCATTCAGAACATATAGCACGTTGCTGTAAGCAAGCACATTCTCATTCAAAGTTGCAAGTTACTATGTAGGAACAAGTTTGTATAGGTATTTCAAAGATGCACAGAACTGAGCTAAACTTGGTATGTGTCCAACTCCTAGAAATAACTTCATGCCCCATCTCCCTTACTTCCAGCTAGTAAGGATCACATAATTCCTAACAAAGTTTTGACACAGATTCCCAATTCGGGCATTCAGAACACATAGCACGTTGCTGTAAGCAAGCAGATTCTCATTCAAAGATGCAAGTTACTATGTAGGAACAAGTTTGTATAGGTATTTCAAAGATGCCCAGAACTGAGCTAAACTTGGTATGTGTCCAACTCCTAGAAATAACTTCATGCCCCATCTCCCTTACTTCCAGCTAGTAAGGATCACATAATTCCTAACAAAGTTTTGACACAGATTGCCAATTCGGGCATTCAGAACATATAGCACGTTGCTGTAAGCAAGCACATTCTCATTCAAAGTTGCAAGTTACTATGTAGGAACAAGTTTGTATAGGTATTTCAAAGATGCCCAGAACTGAGCTAATCTTGGTATGTCTCCAACTCCTAGAAATAACTTCATGCCCCATCTCCCTTACTTCCAGCTAGTAAGGATGACATAATTCCTAAGAAAGTTTTGACACAGATTCCCAATTCGGGCATTCAGAACATATAGCACGTTGCTGTAAGCAAGCACATTCTCATTCAAGAATGCAAGTTACTAGGTAGGAACAAGTTTGTATAGGTATTTCAAAGATGCCCAGAACTGAGCTAAACTTGGTATGTGTCCAACTCCTAGAAATAACTTCATGCCCCATCTCCCTTACTTCCAGCTAGTAAGGATCACATAATTCCTAACAAAGTTTTGACACAGATTCCCAATTCGGGCATTCAGAACATATAGCACGTTGCTGTAAGCAAGCACATTTTCATTCAAAGTTGCAAGTTACTATGTAGGAACAAGTTTGTATAGGTATTTCAAAGATGCCCAGAACTGAGCTAAACTTGGTATGTGTCCAACTCCTAGAAATAACTTCATGCTCCATCTCCCTTACTTCCAGCTAGTAAGGATGACATAATTCCTAAGAAAGTTTTGACACAGATTCCCAATTCGGGCATTCAGAACATATAGCACGTTGCTGTAAGCAAGCACATTCTCATTCAAGAATGCAAGTTACTAGGTAGGAACAAGTTTGTATAGGTATTTCAAAGATGCCCAGAACTGAGCTAAACTTGGTATGTGTCCAACTCCTAGAAATAACTTCATGCCCCATCTCCCTTACTTCCAGCTAGTAAGGATCACATAATTCCTAACAAAGTTTTGACACAGATTCCCAATTCGGGCATTCAGAACATATAGCACGTTGCTGTAAGTAAGCAGATTCTCATTCAAAGTTGCAAGTTACTAGGTAGGAACAAGTTTGTATAGGTATTTCAAAGATGCCCAGAACTGAGCTAAACTTGGTATGTGTCCAACTCCTAGAAATAACTTCATGCCCCATCTCCCTTACTGCCAGCTAGTAAGGATCACATAATTCCTAACAAAGTTTTGACACAGATTCCCAATTCGGGCATTCAGAACATACAGCACGTTGCTGTAAGCAAGCAGATTCTCATTCAAAGATGCAAGTTACTAGGTAGGAACAAGTTTGTATAGGTATTTCATAGATGCCCAGAACTGAGCTAAACTTGGTATGTGTCCAACTGCTAGAAATAACTTCATGCCCCATCTCCCTTACTTCCAGCTAGTAAGGATCACATAATTCCTAACAAAGTTTTGACACAGATTGCCAATTCGGGCATTCAGAACATATAGCACGTTGCTGCAAGCAAGCACATTCTCATTCAAAGTTGCAAGTTACTATGTAGGAACAAGTTTGTATAGGTATTTCAAAGATGCCCAGAACTGAGCTAAACTTGGTATGTGTCCAACTCCTAGAAATAACTTCATGCCCCATCTCCCTTACTTCCAGCTAGTAAGGATCACATAATTCCTAACAAAGTTTTGACACAGATTCCCAATTCGGGCATTCAGAACATATAGCACGTTGCTGTAAGCAAGCACATTCTCATTCAAAGTTGCAAGTTACTAGGTAGGAACAAGTTTGTATAGGTATTTCAAAGATGCCCAGAACTGAGCTAAACTTGGTATGTGTCCAACTCCTAGAAATAACTTCATGCCCCATCTCCCTTACTTCCAGCTAGTAAGGATCACATAATTCCTAACAAAGTTTTGACACAGATTCCCAATTCGGGCATTCAGAACATATAGCACGTTGCTGTAAGCAAGCAGATTCTCATTCAAAGATGCAAGTTACTAGGTAGGAACAAGTTTGTATAGGTATTTCAAAGATGCCCAGAACTGAGCTAAACTTGGTATGTGTCCAACTCATAGAAATAACTTCATGCCCCATCTCCCTTACTTCCAGCTAGTAAGGATCACATAATTCCTAACAAAGTTTTGACACAGATTCCCAATTCGGGCATTCAGAACATATAGCACGTTGCTGTAAGCAAGCACATTCTCATTCAAAGTTGCAAGTTACTATGTAGGAACAAGTTTGTATAGGTATTTCAAAGATGCACAGAACTGAGCTAAACTTGGTATGTGTCCAACTCCTAGAAATAACTTCATGCCCCATCTCCCTTACTTCCAGCTAGTAAGGATCACATAATTCCTAACAAAGTTTTGACACAGATTCCCAATTCGGGCATTCAGAACATATAGCACGTTGCTGTAAGCAAGCACATTCTCATTCAAAGTTGCAAGTTACTATGTAGGAACAAGTTTGTATAGGTATTTCAAAGATGCACAGAACTGAGCTAAACTTGGTATGTGTCCAACTCCTAGAAATAACTTCATGCCCCATCTCCCTTACTTCCAGCTAGTAAGGATCACATAATTCCTAACAAAGTTTTGACACAGATTCCCAATTCGGGCATTCAGAACACATAGCACGTTGCTGTAAGCAAGCAGATTCTCATTCAAAGATGCAAGTTACTATGTAGGAACAAGTTTGTATAGGTATTTCAAAGATGCCCAGAACTGAGCTAAACTTGGTATGTGTCCAACTCCTAGAAATAACTTCATGCCCCATCTCCCTTACTTCCAGCTAGTAAGGATCACATAATTCCTAACAAAGTTTTGACACAGATTGCCAATTCGGGCATTCAGAACATATATCACGTTGCTGTAAGCAAGCACATTCTCATTCAAAGTTGCAAGTTACTATGTAGGAACAAGTTTGTATAGGTATTTCAAAGATGCCCAGAACTGAGCTAATCTTGGTATGTCTCCAACTCCAAGAAATAACTTCATGCCCCATCTCCCTTACTTCCAGCTAGTAAGGATCACATAATTCCTAACAAAGTTTTGACACAGATTCCCAATTCGGGCATTCAGAACATATAGCACGTTGCTGTAAGCAAGCAGATTCTCATTCAAAGATGCAAGTTACTAGGTAGGAACAAGTTTGTATAGGTATTTCAAAGATGCCCAGAACTGAGCTAAACTTGGTATGTGTCCAACTCCTAGAAATAACTTCATGCCCCATCTCCCTTACTTCCAGCTAGTAAGGATCACATAATTCCTAACAAAGTTTTGACACAGATTCCCAATTCGGGCATTCAGAACATATAGCACGTTGCTGTAAGCAAGCACATTTTCATTCAAAGTTGCAAGTTACTATGTAGGAACAAGTTTGTATAGGTATTTCAAAGATGCCCAGAACTGAGCTAAACTTGGTATGTGTCCAACTCCTAGAAATAACTTCATGCTCCATCTCCCTTACTTCCAGCTAGTAAGGATGACATAATTCCTAAGAAAGTTTTGACACAGATTCCCAATTCGGGCATTCAGAACATATAGCACGTTGCTGTAAGCAAGCACATTCTCATTCAAGAATGCAAGTTACTAGGTAGGAACAAGTTTGTATAGGTATTTCAAAGATGCCCAGAACTGAGCTAAACTTGGTATGTGTCCAACTCCTAGAAATAACTTCATGCCCCATCTCCCTTACTTCCAGCTAGTAAGGATCACATAATTCCTAACAAAGTTTTGACACAGATTCCCAATTCGGGCATTCAGAACATATAGCACGTTGCTGTAAGTAAGCAGATTCTCATTCAAAGTTGCAAGTTACTAGGTAGGAACAAGTTTGTATAGGTATTTCAAAGATGCCCAGAACTGAGCTAAACTTGGTATGTGTCCAACTCCTAGAAATAACTTGATGCCCCATCTCCCTTACTTCCAGCTAGTAAGGATCACATAATTCCTAACAAAGTTTTGACACAGATTCCCAATTCGGGCATTCAGAACATATAGCACGTTGCTGTAAGCAAGCAGATTCTCATTCAAAGATGCAAGTTACTAGGTAGGAACAAGTTTGTATAGGTATTTCAAAGATGCCCAGAACTGAGCTAAACTTGGTATGTGTCCAACTCCTAGAAATAACTTCATGCCCCATCTCCCTTACTGCCAGCTAGTAAGGATCACATAATTCCTAACAAAGTTTTGACACAGATTCCCAATTCGGGCATTCAGAACATACAGCACGTTGCTGTAAGCAAGCAGATTCTCATTCAAAGATGCAAGTTACTAGGTAGGAACAAGTTTGTATAGGTATTTCAAAGATGCCCAGAACTGAGCTAAACTTGGTATGTGTCCAACTCCTAGAAATAACTTCATGCCCCATCTCCCTTACTTCCAGCTAGTAAGGATCACATAATTCCTAACAAAGTTTTGACACAGATTCCCTATTCGGGCATTCAGAACATATAGCACGTTGCTGTAAGCAAGCACATTCTCATTCAAAGATGCAAGTTACTAGGTAGGAACAAGTTTGTATAGGTATTTCAAAGATGCCCAGAACTGAGCTAAACTTGGTATGTGTCCAACTCCTAGAAATAACTTCATGTCCCATCTCCCTTACTTCCAGCTAGTAAGGATCACATAATTCCTAACAAAGTTTTGACACAGATTCCCAATTCGGGCATTCAGAACATATAGCACGTTGCTGCAAGCAAGCACATTCTCATTCAAAGTTGCAAGTTACTATGTAGGAACAAGTTTGTATAGGTATTTCAAAGATGCCCAGAACTGAGCTAAACTTGGTATGTGTCCAACTCCTAGAAATAACTTCATGCCCCATCTCCCTTACTTCCAGCTAGTAAGGATCACATAATTCCTAACAAAGTTTTGACACAGATTGCCAATTCGGGCATTCAGAACATATAGCACGTTGCTGTAAGCAAGCACATTCTCATTCATAGTTGCAAGTCACTATGTAGGAACAAGTTTGTATAGGTATTTCAAAGATGCCCAGAACTGAGCTAAACTTGGTATGTGTCCAACTCCTATAAATAACTTCATGCCCCATCTCCCTTACTTCCAGCTAGTAAGGATCACATAATTCCTAACAAAGTTTTGACACAGATTGCCAATTCGGGCATTCAGAACATATAGCACGTTGCTGTAAGCAAGCACATTCTCATTCAAAGATGCAAGTTACTATGTAGGAACAAGTTTGTATAGGTATTTCAAAGATGCCCAGAACTGAGCTAAAATTGGTATGTGTCGAACTCCTAGAAATAACTTCATGCTCCATCTCCCTTACTTCCAGCTAGTAAGGATCACATAATTCCTAACAAAGTTTTGACACAGATTGCCAATTCGGGTATTCAGAACATATAGCACGTTGCTGTAAGCAAGCACATTCTCATTCAAAGATGCAAGTTACTATGTAGGAACAAGTTTGTATAGGTATTTCAAAGATGCCCAGAACTGAGCTAATCTTGGTATGTCTCCAACTCCAAGAAATAACTTCATGCCCCATCTCCCTTACTTCCAGCTAGTAAGGATCACATAATTCCTAACAAAGTTTTGACACAGATTCCCAATTCGGACATTCAGAACATATAGCACGTTGCTGTAAGCAAGCACATTCTCATTCAAAGTTGCAAGTTACTATGTAGGAACAAGTTTGTATAGGTATTTCAAAGATGCACAGAACTGAGCTAAACTTGGTATGTGTCCAACTCCTAGAAATAACTTCATGCCCCATCTCCCTTACTTCCAGCTAGTAAGGATCACATAATTCCTAACAAAGTTTTGACACAGATTCCCAATTCGGGCATTCAGAACATATAGCACGTTGCTGTAGGCAAGCACATTCTCATTCAAAGTTGCAAGTTACTATGTAGGAACAAGTTTGTATAGGTATTTCAAAGATGCCCAGAACTGACCTAAACTTGGTATGTGTCCAACTCCAAGAAATAACTTCATGCCCCATCTCCCTTACTTCCAGCTAGTAAGGATCACATAATTCCTAACAAAGTTTTGACACAGATTCCCAATTCGGGCATTCAGAACATATAGCACGTTGCTGTAGGCAAGCACATTCTCATTCAAAGTTGCAAGTTACTATGTAGGAACAAGTTTGTATAGGTATTTCAAAGATGCCCAGAACTGAGCTAAACTTGGTATGTGTCCAACTCCTAGAAATAACTTCATGCCCCATCTCCCTTACTTCCAGCTAGTAAGGATCACATAATTCCTAACAAAGTTTTGACACAGATTCCCAATTCGCGCATTCAGAACATATAGCACGTTGCTGTAAGCAAGCAGATTCTCATTCAAAGATGCAAGTTACTATGTAGGAACAAGTTTGTATAGGTATTTCAAAGATGCCCAGAACTGAGCTAAACTTGGTATGTGTCCAACTCCTAGAAATAACTTCATGCCCCATCTCCCTTACTTCCAGCTAGTAAGGATCACATAATTCCTAACAAAGTTTTGACACAGATTGCCAATTCGGGCATTCAGAACATATAGCACGTTGCTGTAAGCAAGCACATTCTCATTCAAAGATGCAAGTTACTATGTAGGAACAAGTTTGTATAGGTATTTCAAAGATGCCCAGAACTGAGCTAAACTTGGTATGTGTCCAACTCCTAGAAATAACTTCATGCTCCATCTCCCTTACTTCCAGCTAGTAAGGATCACATAATTCCTAACAAAGTTTTGACACAGATTCCCAAATCGGGCATTCAGAACATATAGCATGTTGCTGCAAGCAAGCACATTCTCATTCATAGTTGCAAGTTACTATGTAGGAACAAGTTTGTATAGGTATTTCAAAGATGCCCAGAACTGAGCTAAACTTGGTATGTGTCCAACTCCTAGAAATAACTTCATGCCCAATCTCCCTTACTACCAGCTAGTAAGGATCACATAATTCCTAACAAAGTTTTGACACAGATTCCCAATTCGGGCATTCAGAACATATAGCACGTTGCTGTAAGCAAGCAGATTCTCATTCAAAGATGCAAGTTACTAGGTAGGAACAAGTTTGTATAGGTATTTCAAAGATGCCCAGAACTGAGCTAAACTTGGTATGTGTCCAACTCCTAGAAATAACTTCATGCCCCATCTCCCTTACTTCCAGCTAGTAAGGATCACATAATTCCTAACAAAGTTTTGACACAGATTCCCTATTCGGGCATTCAGAACATATAGCACGTTGCTGTAAGCAAGCACATTCTCATTCAAAGATGCAAGTTACTAGGTAGGAACAAGTTTGTATAGGTATTTCAAAGATGCCCAGAACTGAGCTAAACTTGGTATGTGTCCAACTCCTAGAAATAACTTCATGCTCCATCTCCCTTACTTCCAGCTAGTAAGGATCACATAATTCCTAACAAAGTTTTGACACAGATTCCCAATTCGGGCATTCAGAACATATAGCACGTTGCTGCAAGCAAGCACATTCTCATTCAAAGTTGCAAGTTACTATGTAGGAACAAGTTTGTATAGGTATTTCAAAGATGCCCAGAACTGAGCTAAACTTGGTATGTGTCCAACTCCTAGAAATAACTTCATGCCCCATCTCCCTTACTTCCAGCTAGTAAGGATCACATAATTCCTAACAAAGTTTTGACACAGATTGCCAATTCGGGCATTCAGAACATATAGCACGTTGCTGTAAGCAAGCACATTCTCATTCATAGTTGCAAGTTACTATGTAGGAACAAGTTTGTATAGGTATTTCAAAGATGCCCAGAACTGAGCTAAACTTGGTATGTGTCCAACTCCTATAAATAACTTCATGCCCCATCTCCCTTACTTCCAGCTAGTAAGGATCACATAATTCCTAACAAAGTTTTGACACAGATTCCCAATTCGGGCATTCAGAACATATAGCACGTTGCTGTAAGCAAGCACATTCTCATTCAAAGTTGCAAGTCACTATGTAGGAACAAGTTTGTATAGGTATTTCAAAGATGCCCAGAACTGAGCTAAACTTGGTATGTGTCCAACTCCTAGAAATAACTTCATGCCCCATCTCCCTTACTTCCAGCTAGTAAGGATCACATAATTCCTAACAAAGTTTTGACACAGATTCCCAATTCGGGCATTCAGAACATATAGCACGTTGCTGTAAGCAAGCAGATTCTCATTCAAAGATGCAAGTCACTAGGTAGGAACAAGTTTGTATAGGTATTTCAAAGATGCCCAGAACTGAGCTAAACTTGGTATGTGTCCAACTCCTAGAAATAACTTCATGCCCCATCTCCCTTACTTCCAGCTAGTAAGGATCACATAATTCCTAACAAAGTTTTGACACAGATTCCCAATTCGGGCATTCAGAACATATAGCACGTTGCTGTAAGCAAGCACATTTTCATTCAAAGTTGCAAGTTACTATGTAGGAACAAGTTTGTATAGGTATTTCAAAGATGCCCAGAACTGAGCTAAACTTGGTATGTGTCCAACTCCTAGAAATAACTTCATGCTCCATCTCCCTTACTTCCAGCTAGTAAGGATGACATAATTCCTAAGAAAGTTTTGACACAGATTCCCAATTCGGGCATTCAGAACATATAGCACGTTGCTGTAAGCAAGCACATTCTCATTCAAGAATGCAAGTTACTAGGTAGGAACAAGTTTGTATAGGTATTTCAAAGATGCCCAGAACTGAGCTAAACTTGGTATGTGT
Organism: Diceros bicornis minor; assembly: GCF_020826845.1. Taxonomy (NCBI): domain Eukaryota; kingdom Metazoa; phylum Chordata; class Mammalia; order Perissodactyla; family Rhinocerotidae; genus Diceros; species Diceros bicornis. The sequence continues at coordinate 185,101 of NC_080763.1, read as the reverse complement.
CCAACTCCTAGAAATAACTTCATGCCCCATCTCCCTTACTTCCAGCTAGTAAGGATCACATAATTCCTAACAAAGTTTTGACACAGATTCCCAATTCGGGCATTCAGAACATATAGCGCGTTGCTGTAAGTAAGCAGATTCTCATTCAAAGTTGCAAGTTACTAGGTAGGAACAAGTTTGTATAGGTATTTCAAAGATGCCCAGAACTGAGCTAAACTTGGTATGTGTCCAACTCCTAGAAATAACTTGATGCCCCATCTCCCTTACTTCCAGCTAGTAAGGATCACATAATTCCTAACAAAGTTTTGACACAGATTCCCAATTCAGGCATTCAGAACATATAGCACGTTGCTGTAAGCAAGCAGATTCTCATTCAAAGTTGCAAGTTACTAGGTAGGAACAAGTTTGTATAGGTATTTCAAAGATGCCCAGAACTGAGCTAAACTTGGTATGTGTCCAACTCCTAGAAATAACTTCATGCCCCATCTCCCTTACTGCCAGCTAGTAAGGATCACATAATTCCTAACAAAGTTTTGACACAGATTCCCAATTCGGGCATTCAGAACATACAGCACGTTGCTGTAAGCAAGCAGATTCTCATTCAAAGATGCAAGTTACTAGGTAGGAACAAGTTTGTATAGGTATTTCAAAGATGCCCAGAACTGAGCTAAACTTGGTATGTGTCCAACTCCTAGAAATAACTTCATGCCCCATCTCCCTTACTTCCAGCTAGTAAGGATCACATAATTCCTAACAAATTTTTGACACAGATTCCCTATTCGGGCATTCAGAATATATAGCACGTTGCTGTAAGCAAGCACATTCTCATTCAAAGATGCAAGTTACTAGGTAGGAACAAGTTTGTATAGGTATTTCAAAGATGCCCAGAACTGAGCTAAACTTGGTATGTGTCCAACTCCTAGAAATAACTTTCATGTCCCATCTCCCTTACTTCCAGCTAGTAAGGATCACATAATTCCTAACAAAGTTTTGACACAGATTCCCAATTCGGGCATTCAGAACATATAGCACGTTGCTGCAAGCAAGCACATTCTCATTCAAAGTTGCAAGTCACTATGTAGGAACAAGTTTGTATAGGTATTTCAAAGATGCCCAGAACTGAGCTAAACTTGGTATGTGTCCAACTCCTATAAATAACTTCATGCCCCATCTCCCTTACTTCCAGCTAGTAAGGATCACATAATTCCTAACAAAGTTTTGACACAGATTGCCAATTCGGGCATTCAGAACATATAGCACGTTGCTGTAAGCAAGCACATTCTCATTCAAAGATGCAAGTTACTATGTAGGAACAAGTTTGTATAGGTATTTCAAAGATGCCCAGAACTGAGCTAATCTTGGTATGTCTCCAACTCCAAGAAATAACTTCATGCCCCATCTCACTTACTTCCAGCTAGTAAGGATCACATAATTCCTAACAAAGTTTTGACACAGATTCCCAATTCGGGCATTCAGAACATATAGCACGTTGCTGTAAGCAAGCACATTCTCATTCAAAGTTGCAAGTTACTATGTAGGAACAAGTTTGTATAGGTATTTCAAAGATGCCCAGAACTGAGCTAAACTTGGTATGTGTCCAACTCCTAGAAATAACTTCATGCCCCATCTCCCTTACTTCCAGCTTGTAAGGATCACATAATTCCTAACAAAGTTTTGACACAGATTGCCAATTCGGGTATTCAGAACATATAGCACGTTGCTGTAAGCAAGCACATTCTCATTCAAAGATGCAAGTTACTATGTAGGAACAAGTTTGTATAGGTATTTCAAAGATGCCCAGAACTGAGCTAATCTTGGTATGTGTCCAACTCCAAGAAATAACTTCATGCCCCATCTCCCTTACTTCCAGCTAGTAAGGATCACATAATTCCTAACAAAGTTTTGACACAGATTCCCAATTCGGGCATTCAGAACATATAGCACGTTGTGTAAGCAAGCACATTCTCATTCAAAGTTGCAAGTTACTATGTAGGAACAAGTTTGTATAGGTATTTCAAAGATGCCCAGAACTGAGCTAAACTTGGTATGTGTCCAACTCCTAGAAATAACTTCATGCCCCATCTCCCTTACTTCCAGCTAGTAAGGATCACATAATTCCTAACAAAGTTTTGACACAGATTCCCAATTCGGGCATTGAGAACATATAGCACGTTGCTGTAAGCAAGCACATTCTCATTCAAAGTTGCAAGTCACTATGTAGGAACAAGTTTGTATAGGTATTTCAAAGATGCCCAGAACTGAGCTAAACTTGGTATGTGTCCAACTCCTAGAAATAACTTCATGCCCCATCTCCCTTACTTCCAGCTAGTAAGGATCACATAATTCCTAACAAAGTTTTGACACAGATTGCCAATTCGGGCATTCAGAACATATAGCACGTTGCTGTAAGCAAGCACATTCTCATTCATAGTTGCAAGTTACTATGTAGGAACAAGTTTGTATAGGTATTTCAAAGATGCCCAGAACTGAGCTAAACTTGGTATGTGTCCAACTCCTATAAATAACTTCATGCCCCATCTCCCTTACTTCCAGCTAGTAAGGATCACATAATTCCTAACAAAGTTTTGACACAGATTCCCAATTCGGGCATTCAGAACATATAGCACGTTGCTGTAAGCAAGCACATTCTCATTCAAAGTTGCAAGTTACTATGTAGGAACAAGTTTGTATAGGTATTTCAAAGATGCCCAGAACTGAGCTAAACTTGGTATGTGTCCAACTCCTAGAAATAACTTCATGCCCCATCTCCCTTACTTCCAGCTAGTAAGGATCACATAATTCCTAACAAAGTTTTGACACAGATTCCCAATTCGGGCATTCAGAACATATAGCACGTTGCTGTCAGCAAGCAGATTCTCATTCAAAGATGCAAGTTACTAGGTAGGAACAAGTTTGTACAGGTATTTCAAAGATGCCCAGAACTGAGCTAAACTTGGTATGTGTCCAACTCCTAGAAATAACTTCATGCCCCATCTCCCTTACTTCCAGCTAGTAAGGATCACATAATTCCTAACAAAGTTTTGACACAGATTCCCAATTCGGGCATTGAGAACATATAGCACGTTGCTGTAAGCAAGCACATTTTCATTCAAAGATGCAAGTTACTATGTAGGAAGAAGTTTGTATAGGTATTTCAAAGATGCCCAGAACTGAGCTAAACTTGGTATGTGTCCAACTCCTAGAAATAACTTCATGCCCCATCTCCCTTACTTCCAGCTAGTAAGGATCACATAATTCCTAACAAAGTTTTGACACAGATTGCCAATTCGGGCATTCAGAACATATAGCACGTTGCTGTAAGCAAGCACATTCTCATTCAATGATGCAAGTTACTATGTAGGAACAAGTTTGTATAGGTATTTCAAAGATGCCCAGAACTGAGCTAATCTTGGTATGTGTCCAACTCCAAGAAATAACTTCATGCCCCATCTCCCTTACTTCCAGCTAGTAAGGATAACATAATTCCTAACAAAGTTTTGACACAGATTCCCAATTCGGGCATTCAGAACATATAGCACGTTGCTGTAGGCAAGCACATTCTCATTCAAAGTTGCAAGTTACTATGTAGGAACAAGTTTGTATAGGTATTTCAAAGATGCCCAGAACTGAGCTAAACTTGGTATGTGTCCAACTCCAAGAAATAACTTCATGCCCCATCTCCCTTACTTCCAGCTAGTAAGGATCACATAATTCCTAACAAAGTTTTGACACAGATTCCCAATTCGGGCATTCAGAACATATAGCACGTTGCTGTAGGCAAGCACATTCTCATTCAAAGTTGCAAGTTACTATGTAGGAACAAGTTTGTATAGGTATTTCAAAGATGCCCAGAACTGAGCTAAACTTGGTATGTGTCCATCTCCTAGAAATAACTTCATGCCCCATCTCCCTTACTTCCAGCTAGTAAGGATCACATAATTCCTAACAAAGTTTTGACACAGATTCCCAATTCGGGCATTCAGAACATATAGCACGTTGCTGTAGGCAAGCAGATTCTCATTCAAAGATGCAAGTTACTATGTAGGAACAAGTTTGTATAGGTATTTCAAAGATGCCCAGAACTGAGCTAAACTTGGTATGTGTCGAACTCCTAGAAATAACTTCATGCTCCATCTCCCTTACTTCCAGCTAGTAAGGATCACATAATTCCTAACAAAGTTTTGACACAGATTCCCAATTCGGGCATTCAGAACATATAGCACGTTGCTGCAAGCAAGCACATTCTCATTCATAGTTGCAAGTTACTATGTAGGAACAAGTTTGTATAGGTAATTCAAAGATGCCCAGAACTGAGCTAAACTTGGTATGTCTCCAACTCCAAGAAATAAATTCATGCCCCATCTCCCTTACTTCCAGCTAGTAAGGATCACATAATTCCTAACAAAGTTTTGACACAGATTCCCAATTCGGGCATTCAGAACATATAGCACGTTGCTGTAAGCAAGCACATTCTCATTCAAAGTTGCAAGTTACTATGTAGGAACAAGTTTGTATAGGTATTTCAAAGATGCCCAGAACTGAGATAACTTGGTATGTGTCCAACTCCTAGAAATAACTTCATGCCCCATCTCCCTTACTTCCAGCTAGTAAGGATCACATAATTCCTAACAAAGTTTTGACACAGATTCCCAATTCGGGCATTCAGAACATATAGCACGTTGCTGTAAGCAAGCACATTCTCATTCAAAGATGCAAGTTACTATGTAGGAACAAGTTTGTATAGGTATTTCAAAGATGCCCAGAACTAAGCTAAACTTGGTATGTCTCCAACTCCAAGAAATAACTTCATGCCCCATCTCCCTTACTTCCAGCTAGTAAGGATCACATAATTCCTAACAAAGTTTGACACAGATTCCCAATTCGGGCATTCAGAACATATAGCACGTTGCTGTAGGCAAGCAAATTCTCATTCAAAGTTGCAAGTTACTATGTAGGAACAAGTTTGTATAGGTATTTCAAAGATGCCCAGAACTGAGCTAAACTTGGTATGTGTCCAACTCCTAGAAATAACTTCATGCCCCATCTCCCTTACTTCCAGCTAGTAAGGATCACATAATTCCTAACAAAGTTTTGACACAGATTCCCAATTCGGGCATTCAGAACATATAGCACGTTGCTCTAGGCAAGCACATTCTCATTCAAAGTTGCAAGTTACTATGTAGGAACAAGTTTGTATAGGTATTTCAAAGATGCCCAGAACTGAGCTAAACTTGGTATGTGTCCAACTCCTAGAAATAACTTCATGCCCCATCTCCCTTACTTCCAGCTAGTAAGGATCACATAATTCCTAACAAAGTTTTGACACAGATTCCCAATACGGGCATTCAGAACATATAGCACGTTGCTGTAGGCAAGCAGATTCTCATTCAAAGTTGCAAGTTACTATGTAGGAACAAGTTTGTATAGGTATTTCAAAGATGCCCAGAACTGAGCTAAACTTGGTATGTGTCCAACTCCTAGAAATAACTTCATGCCCCATCTACCTTACTTCCAGCTAGTAAGGATCACATAATTCCTAACAAAGTTTTGACACAGATTCCCAATTCGGGCATTCAGAACATATAGCACGTTGCTGTAAGCAAGCACATTCTCATTCAAAGATGCAAGTTACTATGTAGGAACAAGTTTGTATAGGTATTTCAAAGATGCCCAGAACTGAGCTAAACTTGGTATGTGTCCAACTCCTAGAAATAACTTCATGCCCCATCTCCCTTACTTCCAGCTAGTAAGGATGACATAATTCCTAACAAAGTTTTGACACAGATTGCCAATTCGGGCATTCAGAACATATAGCACGTTGCTGTAAGCAAGCACATTCTCATTCAAAGATGCAAGTTACTATGTAGGAACAAGTTTGTATAGGTATTTCAAAGATGCCCAGAACTGAGCTAAACTTGGTATGTGTCCAACTCCTAGAAATAACTTCATGCCCCATCTCCCTTACTTCCAGCTAGTAAGGATCACATAATTCCTAACAAAGTTTTGACACAGATTGCCAATTCGGGCATTCAGAACATATAGCACGTTGCTGTAAGCAAGCACATTCTCATTCAAAGTTGCAAGTAACTATGTAGGAACAAGTTTGTATAGGTATTTCAAAGATGCCCAGAACTGAGCTAAACTTGGTATGTGTCCAACTCCTAGAAATAACTTCATGCCCCATCTCCCTTACTTCCAGCTAGTAAGGATCACATAATTCCTAACAAAGTTTTGACACAGATTCCCAATTCGGGCATTCAGAACATATAGCACGTTGCTGTAAGCAAGCACATTCTCATTCAAAGATGCAAGTTACTATGTAGGAACAAGTTTGTATAGGTATTTCAAAGATGCCCAGAACTGAGCTAAACTTGGTATGTGTCCAACTCCTAGAAATAACTTCATGCCCCATCTCCCTTACTTCCAGCTAGTAAGGATCACATAATTCCTAACAAAGTTTTGACACAGATTCCCAATTCGGGCATTCAGAACATATAGCACGTTGCTGTAAGCAAGCAGATTCTCAATCAAAGTTGCAAGTTACTATGTAGGAACAAGTTTGTATAGGTATTTCAAAGATGCCCAGAACTGAGCTAAACTTGGTATGTGTCCAACTCCTAGAAATAACTTCATGCCCCATCTCCCTTACTTCAAGCTAGTAAGGATCACATAATTCCTAACAAAGTTTTGACACAGATTCCCAATTCGGGCATTCAGAACATATAGCACGTTGCTGTAAGCAAGCACATTCTCATTCAAAGATGCAAGTTACTATGTAGGAACAAGTTTGTATAGCTATTTCAAAGATGCCCAGAACTGAGCTAAACTTGGTATGTGTCCAACTCCTAGAAATAACTTCATGCCCCATATCCCTTACTTCCAGCTAGTAAGGATCACATAATTCCTAACAAAGTTTTGACACAGATTGCCAATTCGGGCATTCAGAACATATAGCACGTTGCTGTAAGCAAGCACATTTTCATTCAAAGTTGCAAGTTACTATGTAGGAACAAGTTTGTATAGGTATTTCAAAGATGCCCAGAACTGAGCTAAACTTGGTATGTGTCCAACTCCTAGAAATAACTTCATGCCCCATCTCCCTTACTTCCAGCTAGTAAGGATCACATAATTCCTAACAAAGTTTTGACACAGATTCCCAATTCGGGCATTCAGAACATATAGCACGTTGCTGTAAGCAAGCAGATTCTCATTAAAAGGTGCAAGTTACTATGTAGGAACAAGTTTGTATAGGTATTTCAAAGATGCCCAGAACTGAGCTAAACTTGGTATGTGTCCAACTCCTAGAAATAACTTCATGCCCCATCTCCCTTACTTCCAGCTAGTAAGGATCACATAATTCCTAACAAAGTTTTGACACAGATTCCCAATTCGGGCATTCAGAACATATAGCACGTTGCTGTAAGCAAGCACATTCTCATTCAAAGTTGCAAGTTACTATGTAGGAACAAGTTTGTACAGGTATTTCAAAGATGCCCAGAACTGAGCTAAACTTGGTATGTGTCCAACTCCTAGAAATAACTTCATGCCCCATCTCCCTTACTTCCAGCTAGTAAGGATCACATAATTCCTAACAAAGTTTTGACACAGATTCCCAATTCGGGCATTCAGAACATATAGCACGTTGCTGTAAGCAAGCACATTCTCATTCAAAGATGCAAGTTACTATGTAGGAACAAGTTTGTATAGGTATTTCAAAGATGCCCAGAACTGAGCTAAACTTGGTATGTGTCCAACTCCTAGAAATAACTTCATGCCCCATCTCCCTTACTTCCAGCTAGTAAGGATCACATAATTCTTAACAAAGTTTTGACACAGATTCCCAATTCGGGCATTCAGAACATATAGCACGTTGCTGTAAGCAAGCACATTCTCATTCAAAGTTGCAAGTTACTATGTAGGAACAAGTTTGTATAGGTATTTCAAAGATGCCCAGAACTGAGCTAAACTTGGTATGTGTCCAACTCCTAGAAATAACTTCATGGCCCATCTCCCTTACTTCCAGCTAGTAAGGATCACATAATTCCTAACAAAGTTTTGACACAGATTCCCAATTCGGGCATTCAGAACATATAGCACGTTGCTGTAAGCAAGCAGATTCTCATTCAAAGATGCAAGTTACGATGTAGGAACAAGTTTGTATAGGTATTTCAAAGATGCCCAGAACTGAGCTAAACTTGGTATGTGTCCAACTCCTAGAAATAACTTCATGCCCCATCTCCCTTACTTCCAGCTAGTAAGGATCACATAATTCCTAACAAAGTTTTGACACAGATTCCCAATTCGGGCATTCAGAACATATAGCACGTTGCTGTAAGCAAGCAGATTCTCATTCAAAGATGCAAGTTACGATGTAGGAACAAGTTTGTATAGGTATTTCAAAGATGCCCAGAACTGAGCTAAACTTGGTATGTGTCCAACTCCTAGAAATAACTTCATGCCCCATCTCCCTTACTTCCAGCTAGTAAGGATCACATAATTCCTAACAAAGTTTTGACACAGATTCCCAATTCGGGCATTCAGAACATATAGCACGTTGCTGTAAGCAAGCAGATTCTCATTCAAAGATGCAAGTTACGATGTAGGAACAAGTTTGTATAGGTATTTCAAAGATGCCCAGAACTGAGCTAAACTTGGTATGTGTCCAACTCCAGAAATAACTTCATGCCCCATCTCCCTTATTCCAGCTAGTAAGGATCACATAATTCCTAACAAAGTTTTGACACAGATTCCCAATTCGGGCATTCAGAACATATAGCACGTTGCTGTAAGCAAGCACATTCTCATTCAAAGTTGCAAGTTACTATGTAGCAACAAGTTTGTATAGGTATTTCAAAGATGCCCAGAACTGAGCTAAACTTGGTATGTGTCCAACTCCTAGAAATAACTTCATGTCCCATCTCCCTTACTTCCAGCTAGTAAGGATCACATAATTCCTAACAAAGTTTTGACACAGATTCCCAATTCGGGCATTCAGAACATATAGCACGTTGCTGTAAGCAAGCACATTCTCATTAAAGATGCAAGTTACTATGTAGGAACAAGTTTGTATAGGTATTTCAAAGATGCCCAGAACTGAGCTAAACTTGGTATGTGTCCAACTCCTAGAAATAACTTCATGCCCCATCTCCCTTACTTCCAGCTAGTAAGGATCACATAATTCCTAACAAAGTTTTGACACAGATTCCCAATTCGGGCATTCAGAACATATAGCACGTTGCTGTAAGCAAGCACATTCTCATTCAAAGTTGCAAGTTACTATGTAGGAACAAGTTTGTATAGGTATTTCAAAGATGCCCAGAACTGAGCTAAACTTGGTATGTGTCCAACTCCTAGAAATAACTTCATGCCCCATCTCCCTTACTTCCAGCTAGTACGGATCACATAATTCCTAACAAAGTTTTGACACAGATTCCCAATTCGGGCATTCAGAACATATAGCACGTTGCTGTAAGCAAGCACATTCTCATTCAAAGATGCAAGTTACTATGTAGGAACAAGTTTGTATAGGTATTTCAAAGATGCCCAGAACTGAGCTAAACTTGGTATGTGTCCAACTCCTAGAAATAACTTCATGCCCCATCTCCCTTACTTCCAGCTAGTAAGGATCACATAATTCCTAACAAAGTTTTGACACAGATTCCCAATTCGGGCATTCAGAACATATAGCACGTTGCTGTAAGCAAGCAGATTCTCATTCAAAGATGCAAGTTACTATGTAGGAACAAGTTTGTATAGGTATTTCAAAGATGCCCAGAACTGAGCTAAACTTGGTGTGTGTCCAACTCCTAGAAATAACTTCATGCCCCATCACCCTTACTTCCAGCTAGTAAGGATCACATAATTCCTAACAAAGTTTTGACACAGATTCCCAATTCGGGCATTCAGAACATATAGCACGTTGCTGTAAGCAAGCACATTCTCATTCAAAGTTGCAAGTTACTATGTAGGAACAAGTTTGTATAGGTATTTCAAAGATGCCCAGAACTGAGCTAAACTTGGTATGTGTCCAACTCCTAGAAATAACTTCATGCCCCATCTCCCTTACTTCCAGCTAGTAAGGATGACATAATTCCTAACAAAGTTTTGACACAGATTCCCAATTCGGGCATTCAGAACATATAGCACGTTGCTGTAAGCAAGCACATTCTCATTCAAAGATGCAAGTTACTATGTAGGAACAGGTTTGTATAGGTATTTCAAAGATGCCCAGAACTGAGCTAAACTTCGTATGTGTCCAACTCCTAGAAATAACTTCATGCCCCATCTCCCTTACTTCCAGCTAGTAAGGATCACATAATTCCTAACAAAGTTTTGAGACAGATTCCCAATTCGGGCATTCAGAACATATAGCACGTTGCTGTAAGCAAGCAGATTCTCATTCAAAGATGCAAGTTACTATGTAGGAACAGGTTTGTATAGGTATTTCAAAGATGCCCAGAACTGAGCTAAACTTGGTATGTGTCCAACTCCTAGGAATAACTTCATGCCCCATCTCCCTTACTTCCAGCTAGTAAGGATCACATAATTCCTAACAAAGTTTTGACACAGATTGCCAATTCGGGCATTCAGAACATATAGCACGTTGCTGTAAGCAAGCAGATTCTCATTCAAAGATGCAAGTTACTATGTAGGAACAAGTTTGTATAGGTATTTCAAAGATGCCCAGAACTGAGCTAAACTTGGTATGTGTCCAACTCCTAGAAATAACTTCATGCCCCATCTCCCTTACTTCCAGCTAGTAAGGATCACATACTTCCTAACAAAGTTTTCACACAGATTCCCAATTCGGGCATTCAGAACATATAGCACGTTGCTGTAAGCAAGCACATTCTCATTCAAAGTTACAAGTTACTATGTAGGAACAAGTTTGTATAGGTATTTCAAAGATGCCCAGAACTGAGCTAAACTTGGTATGTGTCCAACTCCTAGAAATAACTTCATGCCCCATCTCCCTTACTTCCAGCTAGTAAGGATGACATAATTCCTAACAAAATTTTGACACAGATTCCCAATTCGGGCATTCAGAACATATAGCACGTTGCTGTAAGCAAGCACATTCTCATTCAAAGTTGCAAGTTACTATGTAGGAACAAGTTTGTATAGGTATTTCAAAGATGCCCAGAACTGAGCTAAACTTGGTATGTGTCCAACTCCTAGAAATAACTTCATGCCCCATCTCCCTTACTTCCAGCTAGTAAGGATGACATAATTCCTAACAAAGTTTTGACACAGATTCCCAATTCGGGCATTCAGAACATATAGCACGTTGCTGTAAGCAAGCAGATTCTCATTCAAAGTTGCAAGTTACTATGTAGGAACAAGTTTGTATAGGTATTTCAAAGATGCCCAGAACTGAGCTAAACTTGGTATGTGTCCAACTCCTAGAAATAACTTCATGCTCCAACTCCCTTACTTCCAGCTAGTAAGGATCACATAATTCCTAACAAAGTTTTGACACAGATTCCCAATTCGGGCATTCAGAACATATAGCACGTTGCTGTAAGCAAGCACATTCTCATTCAAAGATGCAAGTTACTATGTAGGAACAAGTTTGTATAGGTATTTCAAAGATGCCCAGAACTGAGCTAAACTTGGTATGTGTCCAACTCCTAGAAATAACTTCATGCCCCATCTCCCTTACTTCCAGCTAGTAAGGATCACATAATTCCTAACAAAGTTTTGACACAGATTCCCAATTCGGGCATTCAGAACATATAGCACGTTGCTGCAAGCAAGAATATTCTCATTCAAAGTTGCAAGTTACTATGTAGGAACAAGTTTGTATAGGTATTTCAAAGATGCCCAGAACTGAGCTAAACTTGGTATGTGTCCAACTCCTAGAAATAACTTCATGCCCCATCTCCCTTACTTCCAGCTAGTAAGGATGACATAATTCCTAACAAAGTTTTGACACAGATTCCCAATTCGTGCATTCAGAACATATAGCACGTTGCTGTAAGCAAGCAGATTCTCATGCAAAGTTGCAAGATGCTATGTAGGAACAAGTTTGTATAGGTATTTCAAAGATGCCCAGAACTGAGCTAAACTTGGTATGTGTCCAACTCCTAGAAATAACTTCATGCCCCATCTCCCTTACTTCCAGCTTGTAAGGATCACATAATTCCTAACAAAGTTTTGACACAGATTCCCAATTCGGGCATTCAGAACATATAGCACGTTGCTCTAAGCAAGCAGATTCTCATTCAAAGATGCAAGTTACTATGTAGGAACAAGTTTGTATAGGTATTTCAAAGATGCCCAGAACTGAGGTAAACTTGGTATGTGTCCAACTCCTAGAAATAACTTCATGCCCCATATCCCTTACTTCCAGCTAGTAAGGATCACATAATTCCTAACAAAGTTTTGACACAGATTCCCAATTCGGGCATTCAGAACATATAGCACGTTGCTGTAAGCAAGCACATTTTCATTCAAAGTTGCAAGTTACTATGTAGGAACAAGTTTGTATAGGTATTTCAAAGATGCCCAGAACTGAGCTAAACTTGGTATGTGTCCAACTCCTAGAAATAACTTCATGCCCCATCTCCCTTACTTCCAGCTAGTAAGGATCACATAATTCCTAACAAAGTTTTGACACAGATTCCCAATTCGGGCATTCAGAACATATAGCACGTTGCTGTAAGCAAGCAGATTCTCATTCAAAGATGCAAGTTACTATGTAGGAACAAGTTTGTACAGGTATTTCAAAGATGCCCAGAACTGAGCTAAACTTGGTATGTGTCCAACTCCTAGAAATAACTTCATGCCCCATCTCCCTTACTTCCAGCTAGTAAGGATCACATAATTCCTAACAAAGTTTTGACACAGATTCCCAATTCGGGCATTCAGAACATATAGCACGTTGCTGTAAGCAAGCACATTCTCATTCAAAGTTGCAAGTTACTATGTAGGAACAAGTTTGTACAGGTATTTCAAAGATGCCCAGAACTGAGCTAAACTTGGTATGTGTCCAACTCCTAGAAATAACTTCATGCCCCATCTCCCTTACTTCCAGCTAGTAAGGATCACATAATTCCTAACAAAGTTTTGACACAGATTCCCAATTCGGGCATTCAGAACATATAGCACGTTGCTGTAAGCAAGCACATTCTCATTCAAAGATGCAAGTTACTATGTAGGAACAAGTTTGTACAGGTATTTCAAAGATGCCCAGAACTGAGCTAAACTTGGTATGTGTCCAACTCCTAGAAATAACTTCATGCCCCATCTCCCTTACTTCCAGCTAGTAAGGATCACATAATTCCTAACAAAGTTTTGACACAGATTCCCAATTCGGGCATTCAGAACATATAGCACGTTGCTGTAAGCAAGCAGATTCTCATTCAAAGATGCAAGTTACTATGTAGGAACAAGTTTGTACAGGTATTTCAAAGATGCCCAGAACTGAGCTAAACTTGGTATGTGTCCAACTCCTAGAAATAACTTCATGCCCCATCTCCCTTACTTCCAGCTAGTAAGGATCACATAATTCCTAACAAAGTTTTGACACAGATTCCCAATTCGGGCATTCAGAACATATAGCACGTTGCTGTAAGCAAGCACATTCTCATTCAAAGATGCAAGTTACTATGTAGGAACAAGTTTGTATAGGTATTTCAAAGATGCCCAGAACTGAGCTAAACTTGGTATGTGTCCAACTCCTAGAAATAACTTCATGCCCCATCTCCCTTACTTCCAGCTAGTAAGGATCACATAATTCCTAACAAAGTTTTGACACAGATTGCCAATTCGGGCATTCAGAACATATAGCACGTTGCTGTAAGCAAGCAGATTCTCATTCAAAGATGCAACTTACTATGTAGGAACAAGTTTGTATAGGTATTTCAAAGATGCCCAGAACTGAGCTAAACTTGGTATGTGTCCAACTCCTAGAAATAACTTCATGCCCCATCTCCCTTACTTCCAGCTAGTAAGGATCACATACTTCCTAACAAAGTTTTGACACAGATTCCCAATTCGGGCATTCAGAACATATAGCACGTTGCTGTAAGCAAGCAGATTCTCATTCAAAGATGCAAGTTACTATGTAGGAACAAGTTTGTATAGGTATTTCAAAGATGCCCAGAACTGAGCTAAACTTGGTATGTGTCCAACTCCTAGAAATCACTTCATGCCCCATCTCCCTTACTTCCAGCTAGTAAGGATGACATAATTCCTAACAAAGTTTTGACACAGATTCCCAATTCGGGCATTCAGAACATATAGCACGTTGCTGTAAGCAAGCACATTCTCATTCAAAGTTGCAAGTTAGTATGTAGGAACAAGTTTGTATAGGTATTTCAAAGATGCCCAGAACTGAGCTAAACTTGGTATGTGTCCAACTCCTAGAAATAACTTCATGCCCCATCTCCCTTACTTCCAGCTAGTAAGGATCACATAATTCCTAACAAAGTTTTGACACAGATTCCCAATTCGGGCATTCAGAACATATAGCACGTTGCTGCAAGCAAGCATATTCTCATTCAAAGTTGCAAGTTACTATGTAGGAACAAGTTTGTATAGGTATTTCAAAGATGCCCAGAACTGAGCTAAACTTGGTATGTGTCCAACTCCTAGAAATAACTTCATGCCCCATCTCCCTTACTTCCAGCTAGTAAGGATCACATAATTCCTAACAAAGTTTTGACACAGATTCCCAATTCGGGCATTCAGAACATATAGCACGTTGCTGTAAGCAAGCAGATTCTCATTCAAAGTTGCAAGTTACTATGTAGGAACAAGTTTGTATAGGTATTTCAAAGATGCCCAGAACTGAGCTAAACTTGGTATGTGTCCAACTCCTAGAAATAACTTCATGCCCCATCTCCCTTACTTCCAGCTAGTAAGGATCACATAATTCCTAACAAAGTTTTGACACAGATTCCCAATTCGGGCATTCAGAACATATAGCACGTTGCTGTAAGCAAGCAGATTCTCATTCAAAGATGCAAGTTACTATGTAGGAACAAGTTTGTACAGGTATTTCAAAGATGCCCAGAACTGAGCTAAACTTGGTATGTGTCCAACTCCTAGAAATAACTTCATGCCCCATCTCCCTTACTTCCAGCTAGTAAGGATCACATAATTCCTAACAAAGTTTTGACACAGATTGCCAATTCGGGCATTCAGAACATATAGCACGTTGCTGTAAGCAAGCTCATTCTCATTCAAAGATGCAAGTTACTATGTAGGAACAAGTTTGTATAGGTATTTCAAAGATGCCCAGAACTGAGCTAAACTTGGTATGTGTCCAACTCCTATAAATAACTTCATGCCCCATCTCCCTTACTTCCAGCTAGTAAGGATCACATAATTCCTAACAAAGTTTTGACACAGATTCCCAATTCGGGCATTCAGAACATATAGCACGTTGCTGCAAGCAAGCACATTCTCATTCAAAGTTGCAAGTTACTATGTAGGAACAAGTTTGTATAGGTATTTCAAAGATGCCCAGAACTGAGCTAAACTTGGTATGTGTCCAACTCCTAGAAATAACTTCATGCCCCATCTCCCTTACTTCCAGCTAGTAAGGATCACATAATTCCTAACAAAGTTTTGACACAGATTCCCAATTCGGGCATTCAGAACATATAGCACGTTGCTGTAAGCAAGCACATTCTCATTCAAAGTTGCAAGTTACTATGTAGGAACAAGTTTGTATAGGTATTTCAAAGATGCCCAGAACTGAGCTAAACTTGGTATGTGTCCAACTCCTAGAAATAACTTCATGCCCCATCTCTCTTACTTCCAGCTAGTAAGGATCACATAATTCCTAACAAAGTTTTGACACAGATTCCCAATTCGGGCATTCAGACCATATAGCACGTTGCTGTAAGCAAGCAGATTCTCATTCAAAGATGCAAGTTACTATGTAGGAACAAGTTTGTATAGGTATTTCAAAGATGCCCAGAACTGAGCTAAACTTGGTATGTGTCCAACTCCTAGAAATAACTTCATGCCCCATATCCCTTACTTCCAGCTAGTAAGGATCACATAATTGCTAACAAAGTTTTGACACAGATTCCCAATTCGGGCATTCAGAACATATAGCACGTTGCTGTAAGCAAGCACATTTTCATTCAAAGTTGCAAGTTACTATGTAGGAACAAGTTTGTATAGGTATTTCAAAGATGCCCAGAACTGAGCTAAACTTGGTATGTGTCCAACTCCTAGAAATAACTTCATGCCCCATCTCCCTTACTTCCAGCTAGTAAGGATCACATAATTCCTAACAAAGTTTTGACACAGATTCCCAATTCGGGCATTCAGAACATATAGCACGTTGCTGTAAGCAAGCAGATTCTCATTCAAAGATGCAAGTTACTATGTAGGAACAAGTTTTTATAGGTATTTCAAAGATGCCCAGAACTGAGCTAAACTTGGTATGTGTCCAACTCCTAGAAATAACTTCATGCCCCATCTCCCTTACTTCCAGCTAGTAAGGATCACATAATTCCTAACAAAGTTTTGACACAGATTCCCAAATCGGGCATTCAGAACATATAGCACGTTGCTGTAAGCAAGCACATTCTCATTCAAAGTTGCAAGTTACTATGTAGGAACAAGTTTGTACAGGTATTTCAAAGATGCCCAGAACTGAGCTAAACTTGGTATGTGTCCAACTCCTAGAAATAACTTCATGCCCCATCTCCCTTACTTCCAGCTAGTAAGGATCACATAATTCCTAACAAAGTTTTGACACAGATTCCCAATTCGGGCATTCAGAACATATAGCACGTTGCTGTAAGCAAGCACATTCTCATTCAAAGTTGCAAGTTACTATGTAGGAACAAGTTTGTACAGGTATTTCAAAGAGGCCCAGAACTGAGCTAAACTTGGTATGTGTCCAACTCCTAGAAATAACTTCATGCCCCATCTCCCTTACTTCCAGCTAGTAAGGATCACATAATTCTTAACAAAGTTTTGACACAGATTCCCAATTCGGGCATTCAGAACATATAGCACGTTGCTGTAAGCAAGCACATTCTCATTCAAAGTTGCAAGTTACTATGTAGGAACAAGTTTGTATAGGTATTTCAAAGATGCCCAGAACTGAGCTAAACTTGGTATGTGTCCAACTCCTAGAAATAACTTCATGCCCCATCTCCCTTACTTCCAGCTAGTAAGGATCACATAATTCCTAACAAAGTTTTGACACAGATTCCCAATTCGGGCATTCAGAACATATAGCACGTTGCTGTAAGCAAGCAGATTCTCATTCAAAGATGCAAGTTACGATGTAGGAACAAGTTTGTATAGGTATTTCAAAGATGCCCAGAACTGAGCTAAACTTGGTATGTGTCCAACTCCTAGAAATAACTTCATGCCCCATCTGCCTTACTTCCAGCTAGTAAGGATCACATAATTCCTAACAAAGTTTTGACACAGATTCCCAATTCGGGCATTCAGAACATATAGCACGTTGCTGTAAGCAAGCAGATTCTCATTCAAAGATGCAAGTTACTATGTAGGAACAAGTTTGTATAGGTATTTCAAAGATGCCCAGAACTGAGCTAAACTTGGTATGTGTCCAACTCCTAGAAATAACTTCATGCCCCATCTCCCTTACTTCCAGCTAGTAAGGATCACATAATTCCTAACAAAGTTTTGACAAAGATTCCCAATTCGGGCATTCAGAACATATAGCACGTTGCTGTAAGCAAGCACATTCTCATTAATGATGCAAGTTACTATGTAGCAACAAGTTTGTATAGGTATTTCAAAGATGCCCAGAACTGAGCTAAACTTGGTATGTGTCCAACTCCTAGAAATAACTTCATGCCCCATCTCCCTTACCTCCAGCTAGTAAGGATCACATAATTCCTAACAAAGTTTTGACACAGATTCCCAATTCGGGCATTCAGAACATATAGCACGTTGCTGTAAGCAAGCACATTCTCATTAAAGATGCAAGTTACTATGTAGGAACAAGTTTGTATAGGTATTTCAAAGATGCCCAGAACTGAGCTAAACTTGGTATGTGTCCAACTCCTAGAAATAACTTCATGCCCCATCTCCCTTACTTCCAGCTAGTAAGGATCACATAATTCCTAACAAAGTTTTGACACAGATTCCCAATTCGGGCATTCAGAACATATAGCACGTTGCTGTAAGCAAGCACATTCTCATTCAAAGTTGCAAGTTACTATGTAGGAACAAGTTTGTATAGGTATTTCAAAGATGCCCAGAACTGAGCTAAACTTGGTATGTGTCCAACTCCTAGAAATAACTTCATGCCCCATCTCCCTTACTTCCAGCTAGTAAGGATCACATAATTCCTAACAAAGTTTTGACACAGATTCCCAATTCGGGCATTCAGAACATACAGCACGTTGCTGTAAGCAAGCAGATTCTCATTCAAAGATGCAAGTTACTATGTAGGAACAAGTTTGTATAGGTATTTCAAAGATACCCAGAACTGAGCTAAACTTGGTATGTGTCCAACTCCTAGAAATAACTTCATGCCCCATCTCCCTTACTTCCAGCTAGTAAGGATCACATAATTCCTAACAAAGTTTTGACACAGATTCCCAATTCGGGCATTCAGAACATATAGCACGTTGCTGTAAGCAAGCACATTCTCATTCAAAGTTGCAAGTTACTATGTAGGAACAAGTTTGTATAGGTATTTCAAAGATGCCCAGAACTGAGCTAAACTTGGTATGTGTCCAACTCCTAGAAATAACTTCATGCCCCATCTCCCTTACTTCCAGCTAGTAAGGATCACATAATTCCTAACAAAGTTTTGACACAGATTCCCAATTCGGGCATTCAGAACATATAGCACGTTGCTGTAAGCAAGCAGATTCTCATTCAAAGATGCAAGTTACTATGTAGGAACAAGTTTGTATAGGTATTTCAAAGATGCCCAGAACTGAGCTAAACTTGGTATGTGTCCAACTCCTAGAAATAAGTTCATGCTCCATCTCCCTTACTTCCAGCTAGTAAGGATCACATAATTCCTAACAAAGTTTTGACACAGATTCCCAATTCGGGCATTCAGAACATATAGCACGTTGCTGTAAGCAAGCACATTCTCATTCAAAGTTGCAAGTTACTATGTAGGAACAAGTTTGTACAGGTATTTCAAAGATGCCCAGAACTGAGCTAAACTTGGTATGTGTCCAACTCCTAGAAATAACTTCATGCCTCATCTCCCTTACTTCCAGCTAGTAAGGATCACATAATTCCTAACAAAGTTTTGACACAGATTCCCAATTCGGGCATTCAGAACATATAGCACGTTGCTGTAAGCAAGCAGATTCTCATACAAAGATGCAAGTTACTATGTAGGAACAAGTTTGTATAGGTATTTCAAAGATGCCCAGAACTGAGCTAAACTTGGTATGTGTCCAACTCCTAGAAATAACTTCATGCTCCACCTCCCTTACTTCCAGCTAGTAAGGATCACATAATTCCTAACAAAGTTTTGACACAGATTCCCAATTCGGGCATTCAGAACATATAGCACGTTGCTGTAAGCAAGCACATTCTCATTCAAAGTTGCAAGTTACTATGTAGGAACAAGTTTGTACAGGTATTTCAAAGATGCCCAGAACTGAGCTAAACTTGGTATGTGTCCAACTCCTAGAAATAACTTCATGCCCCATCTCCCTTACTTCCAGCTAGCAAGGATCACATAATTCCTAACAAAGTTTTGACACAGATTCCCAATTCGGGCATTCAGAACATATAGCACGTTGCTGTAAGCAAGCACATTCTCATTCAAAGATGCAAGTTACTATGTAGGAACAAGTTTGTACAGGTATTTCAAAGATGCCCAGAACTGAGCTAAACTTGGTATGTGTCCAACTCCTAGAAATAACTTCATGCCCCATCTCCCTTACTTCCAGCTAGTAAGGATCACATAATTCTTAACAAAGTTTTGACACAGATTCCCAATTCGGGCATTCAGAACATATAGCACGTTGCTGTAAGCAAGCACATTCTCATTCAAAGTTGCAAGTTACTATGTGGGAACAAGTTTGTATAGGTATTTCAAAGATGCCCAGAACTGAGCTAAACTTGGTATGTGTCCAACTCCTAGAAATAACTTCATGCCCCATCTCCCTTACTTCCAGCTAGTAAGGATCACATAATTCCTAACAAAGTTTTGACACAGATTCCCAATTCGGGCATTCAGAACATATAGCACGTTGCTGTAAGCAAGCAGATTCTCATTCAAAGATGCAAGTTACGATGTAGGAACAAGTTTGTATAGGTATTTCAAAGATGCCCAGAACTGAGCTAAACTTGGTATGTGTCCAACTCCTAGAAATAACTTCATGCCCCATCTCCCTTACTTCCAGCTAGTAAGGATCACATAATTCCTAACAAAGTTTTGACACAGATTCCCAATTCGGGCATTCAGAACATATAGCACGTTGCTGTAAGCAAGCAGATTCTCATTCAAAGATGCAAGTTACGATGTAGGAACAAGTTTGTATAGGTATTTCAAAGATGCCCAGAACTGAGCTAAACTTGGTATGTGTCCAACTCCTAGAAATAACTTCATGCCCCATCTCCCTTACTTCCAGCTAGTAAGGATCACATAATTCCTAACAAAGTTTTGACACAGATTCCCAATTCGGGCATTCAGAACATATAGCACGTTGCTGTAAGCAAGCAGATTCTCATTCAAAGATGCAAGTTACTATGTAGGAACAAGTTTGTATAGGTATTTCAAAGATGCCCAGAACTGAGCTAAACTTGGTATGTGTCCAACTCCTAGAAATAACTTCATGCCCCATCTCCCTTACTTCCAGCTAGTAAGGATCACATAATTCCTAACAAAGTTTTGACACAGATTCCCAATTCGGGCATTCAGAACATATAGCACGTTGCTGTAAGCA
The DNA here is from genome assembly GCF_020826845.1 of Diceros bicornis minor. Lineage (NCBI taxonomy): Eukaryota > Metazoa > Chordata > Mammalia > Perissodactyla > Rhinocerotidae > Diceros > Diceros bicornis. The sequence continues at coordinate 164,228 of NC_080763.1, read as the reverse complement.
AGCAGATTCTCATTCAAAGATGCAAGTTACTATGTAGGAACAAGTTTGTATAGGTATTTCAAAGATGCCCAGAACTGAGCTAAACTTGGTATGTGTCCAACTCCTAGAAATAACTTCATGCTCCATCTCCCTTACTTCCAGCTAGTAAGGATCACATAATTCCTAACAAAGTTTTGACACAGATTCCCAATTCGGGCATTCAGAACATATAGCACGTTGCTGTAAGCAAGCACATTCTCATTCAAAGTTGCAAGTTACTATGTAGGAACAAGTTTGTACAGGTATTTCAAAGATGCCCAGAACTGAGCTAAACTTGGTATGTGTCCAACTCCTAGAAATAACTTCATGCCCCATCTCCCTTACTTCCAGCTAGTAAGGATCACATAATTCCTAACAAAGTTTTGACACAGATTCCCAATTCGGGCATTCAGAACATATAGCACGTTGCTGTAAGCAAGCAGATTCTCATTCAAAGATGCAAGTTACTATGTAGGAACAAGTTTGTATAGGTATTTCAAAGATGCCCAGAACTGAGCTAAACTTGGTATGTGTCCAACTCCTAGAAATAACTTCATGCTCCATCTCCCTTACTTCTAGCTAGTAAGGATCACATAATTCCTAACAAAGTTTTGACACAGATTCCCAATTCGGGCATTCAGAACATATAGCACGTTGCTGTAAGCAAGCACATTCTCATTCAAAGTTGCAAGTTACTATGTAGGAACAAGTTTGTACAGGTATTTCAAAGATGCCCAGAACTGAGCTAAACTTGGTATGTGTCCAACTCCTAGAAATAACTTCATGCCCCATCTCCCTTACTTCCAGCTAGCAAGGATCACATAATTCCTAACAAAGTTTTGACACAGATTCCCAATTCGGGCATTCAGAACATATAGCACGTTGCTGTAAGCAAGCACATTCTCATTCAAAGATGCAAGTTACTATGTAGGAACAAGTTTGTACAGGTATTTCAAAGATGCCCAGAACTGAGCTAAACTTGGTATGTGTCCAACTCCTAGAAATAACTTCATGCCCCATCTCCCTTACTTCCAGCTAGTAAGGATCACATAATTCTTAACAAAGTTTTGACACAGATTCCCAATTCGGGCATTCAGAACATATAGCACGTTGCTGTAAGCAAGCACATTCTCATTCAAAGTTGCAAGTTACTATGTGGGAACAAGTTTGTATAGGTATTTCAAAGATGCCCAGAACTGAGCTAAACTTGGTATGTGTCCAACTCCTAGAAATAACTTCATGCCCCATCTCCCTTACTTCCAGCTAGTAAGGATCACATAATTCCTAACAAAGTTTTGACACAGATTCCCAATTCGGGCATTCAGAACATATAGCACGTTGCTGTAAGCAAGCACATTCTCATTCAAAGATGCAAGTTACGATGTAGGAACAAGTTTGTATAGGTATTTCAAAGATGCCCAGAACTGAGCTAAACTTGGTATGTGTCCAACTCCTAGAAATAACTTCATGCCCCATCTCCCTTACTTCCAGCTAGTAAGGATCACATAATTCCTAACAAAGTTTTGACACAGATTCCCAATTCGGGCATTCAGAACATATAGCACGTTGCTGTAAGCAAGCAGATTCTCATTCAAAGATGCAAGTTACGATGTAGGAACAAGTTTGTATAGGTATTTCAAAGATGCCCAGAACTGAGCTAAACTTGGTATGTGTCCAACTCCTAGAAATAACTTCATGCCCCATCTCCCTTACTTCCAGCTAGTAAGGATCACATAATTCCTAACAAAGTTTTGACACAGATTCCCAATTCGGGCATTCAGAACATATAGCACGTTGCTGTAAGCAAGCAGATTCTCATTCAAAGATGCAAGTTACTATGTAGGAACAAGTTTGTATAGGTATTTCAAAGATGCCCAGAACTGAGCTAAACTTGGTATGTGTCCAACTCCTAGAAATAACTTCATGCCCCATCTCCCTTACTTCTAGCTAGTAAGGATCACATAATTCCTAACAAAGTTTTGACACAGATTCCCAATTCGGGCATTCAGAACATATAGCACGTTGCTGTAAGCAAGCACATTCTCATTAATGATGCAAGTTACTATGTAGCAACAAGTTTGTATAGGTATTTCAAAGATGCCCAGAACTGAGCTAAACTTGGTATGTGTCCAACTCCTAGAAATAACTTCATGCCCCATCTCCCTTACTTCCAGCTAGTAAGGATCACATAATTCCTAACAAAGTTTTGACACAGATTCCCAATTCGGGCATTCAGAACATATAGCACGTTGCTGTAAGCAAGCACATTCTCATTCAAAGATGCAAGTTAATATGTAGGAACAAGTTTGTATAGGTATTTCAAAGATGCCCAGAACTGAGCTAAACTTGGTATGTGTCCAACTCCTAGAAATAACTTCATGCCCCATCTCCCTTACTTCCAGCTAGTAAGGATCACATAATTCCTAACAAAGTTTTGACACAGATTCCCAATTCGGGCATTCAGAACATATAGCACGTTGCTGTAAGCAAGCACATTCTCATTCAAAGATGCAAGTTACTATGTAGGAACAAGTTTGTATAGGTATTTCAAAGATGCCCAGAACTGAGCTAAACTTGGTATGTGTCCAACTCCTAGAAATAACTTCATGGCCCATCTCCCTTACTTCCAGCTAGTAAGGATCACATAATTCCTAACAAAGTTTTGACACAGATTCCCAATTCGGGCATTCAGAACATATAGCACGTTGCTGTAAGCAAGCACATTCTCATTCAAAGTTGCAAGTTACTATGTAGGAACAAGTTTGTATAGGTATTTCAAAGATGCCCAGAACTGAGCTAAACTTGGTATGTGTCCAACTCCTAGAAATAACTTCATGCCCCATCTCCCTTACTTCCAGCTAGTAAGGATCACATAATTCCTAACAAAGTTTTGACACAGATTCCCAATTCGGGCATTCAGAACATATAGCACGTTGCTGTAAGCAAGCACATTCTCATTCAAAGATGCAAGTTACTATGTAGGAACAAGTTTGTATAGGTATTTCAAAGATGCCCAGAACTGAGCTAAACTTGGTATGTGTCCAACTCCTAGAAATAACTTCATGGCCCATCTCCCTTACTTCCAGCTAGTAAGGATCACATAATTCCTAACAAAGTTTTGACACAGATTCCCAATTCGGGCATTCAGAACATATAGCACGTTGCTGTAAGCAAGCAGATTCTCATTCAAACATGCAAGTTACTATGTAGGAACAAGTTTTTATAGGTATTTCAAAGATGCCCAGAACTGAGCTAAACTTGGTATGTGTCCAACTCCTAGAAATAACTTCATGCCCCATCTCCCTTACTTCCAGCTTGTAAGGATCACATAATTCCTAACAAAGTTTTGACACAGATTCCCAATTCGGGCATTCAGAACATATAGCACGTTGCTGTAAGCAAGCAGATTCTCATTCAAAGTTGCAAGTTACTATGTAGGAACAAGTTTGTATAGGTATTTCAAAGATGCCCAGAACTGAGCTAAACTTGGTATGTGTCCACCTCCTAGAAATAACTTCATGCCCCATCTCCCTTACTTCCAGCTAGTAAGGATCACATAATTCCTAACAAAGTTTTGACACAGATTGCCAATTCGGGCATTCAGAACATATAGCACGTTGCTGTAAGCAAGCACATTCTCATTCAAAGATGCAAGTTACTATGTAGGAACAAGTTTGTATAGGTATTTCAAAGATGCCCAGAACTGAGCTAAACTTGGTATGTGTCCAACTCCTAGAAATAACTTCATGCCCCATCTCCCTTACTTCCAGCTAGTAAGGATCACATAATTCCTAACAAAGTTTTGACACAGATTCCCAATTCGGGCATTCAGAACATATAGCACGTTGCTGTAAGCAAGCACATTCTCATTCAAAGATGCAAGTTACTATGTAGGAACAAGTTTGTATAGGTATTTCAAAGATGCCCAGAACTGAGCTAAACTTGGTATGTGTCCAACTCCAAGAAATAACTTCATGCCCCATCTCCCTTACTTCCAGCTAGTAAGGATCACATAATTCCTAACAAAGTTTTGACACAGATTCCCAATTCGGGCATTCAGAACATATAGCACGTTGCTGTAAGCAAGCACATTCTCATTCAAAGTTGCAAGTTACTATGTAGGAACAAGTTTGTATAGGTATTTCAAAGATGCCCAGAACTGAGCTAAACTTGGTATGTGTCCAACTCCTAGAAATAACTTCATGCCCCATCTCCCTTACTTCCAGCTAGTATGGATGACATAATTCCTAACAAAGTTTTGACACAGATTCCCAATTCGGGCATTCAGAACATATATCACGTTGCTGTAAGCAAGCAGATTCTCATTCAAAGATGCAAGTTACTATGTAGGAACAGGTTTGTATAGGTATTTCAAAGAAGCCCAGAACTGAGCTAAACTTGGTATGTGTCCAACTCCTAGGAATAACTTCATGCCCCATCTCCCTTACTTCCAGCTAGTAAGGATCACATAATTCCTAACAAAGTTTTGACACAGATTCCCAATTCGGGCATTCAGAACATATAGCACGTTGCTGTAAGCAAGCACATTTTCATTCAAAGTTGCAAGTTACTATGTAGGAACAAGTTTGTATAGGTATTTCAAAGATGCCCAGAACTGAGCTAAACTTGGTATGTGTCCAACTCCTAGAAATAACTTCATGCCCCATCTGCCTTACTTCCAGCTAGTAAGGATCACATAATTCCTAACAAAGTTTTGACACAGATTCCCAATTCGGGCATTCAGAACATATAGCACGTTGCTGTAAGCAAGCAGATTCTCATTCAAAGATGCAAGTTACTATGTAGGAACAAGTTTGTATAGGTATTTCAAAGATGCCCAGAACTGAGCTAAACTTGGTATGTGTCCAACTCCTAGAAATAACTTCATGCCCCATCTCCCTTACTTCCAGCTAGTAAGGATCACATAATTCGTAACAAAGTTTTGACACAGATTCCCAATTCGGGCATTCAGAACATATAGCACGTTGCTCTAGGCAAGCACATTCTCATTCAAAGTTGCAAGTTACTATGTAGGAACAAGTTTGTATAGGTATTTCAAAGATGCCCAGAACTGAGCTAAACTTGGTATGTGTCCAACTCCTAGAAATAACTTCATGCCCCATCTGCCTTACTTCCAGCTAGTAAGGATCACATAATTCCTAACAAAGTTTTGACACAGATTCCCAATTCGGGCATTCAGAACATATAGCACGTTGCTGTAAGCAAGCAGATTCTCATTCAAAGATGCAAGTTACTATGTAGGAACAAGTTTGTATAGGTATTTCAAAGATGCCCAGAACTGAGCTAAACTTGGTATGTGTCCAACTCCTAGAAATAACTTCATGCCCCATCTCCCTTACTTCTAGCTAGTAAGGATCACATAATTCCTAACAAAGTTTTGACACAGATTCCCAATTCGGGCATTCAGAACATATAGCACGTTGCTGTAAGCAAGCACATTCTCATTAATGATGCAAGTTACTATGTAGCAACAAGTTTGTATAGGTATTTCAAAGATGCCCAGAACTGAGCTAAACTTGGTATGTGTCCAACTCCTAGAAATAACTTCATGCCCCATCTCCCTTACTTCCAGCTAGTAAGGATCACATAATTCCTAACAAAGTTTTGACACAGATTCCCAATTCGGGCATTCAGAACATATAGCACGTTGCTGTAAGCAAGCACATTCTCATTCAAAGATGCAAGTTAATATGTAGGAACAAGTTTGTATAGGTATTTCAAAGATGCCCAGAACTGAGCTAAACTTGGTATGTGTCCAACTCCTAGAAATAACTTCATGCCCCATCTCCCTTACTTCCAGCTAGTAAGGATCACATAATTCCTAACAAAGTTTTGACACAGATTCCCAATTCGGGCATTCAGAACATATAGCACGTTGCTGTAAGCAAGCACATTCTCATTCAAAGATGCAAGTTACTATGTAGGAACAAGTTTGTATAGGTATTTCAAAGATGCCCAGAACTGAGCTAAACTTGGTATGTGTCCAACTCCTAGAAATAACTTCATGGCCCATCTCCCTTACTTCCAGCTAGTAAGGATCACATAATTCCTAACAAAGTTTTGACACAGATTCCCAATTCGGGCATTCAGAACATATAGCACGTTGCTGTAAGCAAGCACATTCTCATTCAAAGTTGCAAGTTACTATGTAGGAACAAGTTTGTATAGGTATTTCAAAGATGCCCAGAACTGAGCTAAACTTGGTATGTGTCCAACTCCTAGAAATAACTTCATGCCCCATCTCCCTTACTTCCAGCTAGTAAGGATCACATAATTCCTAACAAAGTTTTGACACAGATTCCCAATTCGGGCATTCAGAACATATAGCACGTTGCTGTAAGCAAGCACATTCTCATTCAAAGATGCAAGTTACTATGTAGGAACAAGTTTGTATAGGTATTTCAAAGATGCCCAGAACTGAGCTAAACTTGGTATGTGTCCAACTCCTAGAAATAACTTCATGGCCCATCTCCCTTACTTCCAGCTAGTAAGGATCACATAATTCCTAACAAAGTTTTGACACAGATTCCCAATTCGGGCATTCAGAACATATAGCACGTTGCTGTAAGCAAGCAGATTCTCATTCAAACATGCAAGTTACTATGTAGGAACAAGTTTTTATAGGTATTTCAAAGATGCCCAGAACTGAGCTAAACTTGGTATGTGTCCAACTCCTAGAAATAACTTCATGCCCCATCTCCCTTACTTCCAGCTTGTAAGGATCACATAATTCCTAACAAAGTTTTGACACAGATTCCCAATTCGGGCATTCAGAACATATAGCACGTTGCTGTAAGCAAGCAGATTCTCATTCAAAGTTGCAAGTTACTATGTAGGAACAAGTTTGTATAGGTATTTCAAAGATGCCCAGAACTGAGCTAAACTTGGTATGTGTCCACCTCCTAGAAATAACTTCATGCCCCATCTCCCTTACTTCCAGCTAGTAAGGATCACATAATTCCTAACAAAGTTTTGACACAGATTGCCAATTCGGGCATTCAGAACATATAGCACGTTGCTGTAAGCAAGCACATTCTCATTCAAAGATGCAAGTTACTATGTAGGAACAAGTTTGTATAGGTATTTCAAAGATGCCCAGAACTGAGCTAAACTTGGTATGTGTCCAACTCCTAGAAATAACTTCATGCCCCATCTCCCTTACTTCCAGCTAGTAAGGATCACATAATTCCTAACAAAGTTTTGACACAGATTCCCAATTCGGGCATTCAGAACATATAGCACGTTGCTGTAAGCAAGCACATTCTCATTCAAAGATGCAAGTTACTATGTAGGAACAAGTTTGTATAGGTATTTCAAAGATGCCCAGAACTGAGCTAAACTTGGTATGTGTCCAACTCCAAGAAATAACTTCATGCCCCATCTCCCTTACTTCCAGCTAGTAAGGATCACATAATTCCTAACAAAGTTTTGACACAGATTCCCAATTCGGGCATTCAGAACATATAGCACGTTGCTGTAAGCAAGCACATTCTCATTCAAAGTTGCAAGTTACTATGTAGGAACAAGTTTGTATAGGTATTTCAAAGATGCCCAGAACTGAGCTAAACTTGGTATGTGTCCAACTCCTAGAAATAACTTCATGCCCCATCTCCCTTACTTCCAGCTAGTATGGATGACATAATTCCTAACAAAGTTTTGACACAGATTCCCAATTCGGGCATTCAGAACATATATCACGTTGCTGTAAACAAGCAGATTCTCATTCAAAGATGCAAGTTACTATGTAGGAACAGGTTTGTATAGGTATTTCAAAGAAGCCCAGAACTGAGCTAAACTTGGTATGTGTCCAACTCCTAGGAATAACTTCATGCCCCATCTCCCTTACTTCCAGCTAGTAAGGATCACATAATTCCTAACAAAGTTTTGACACAGATTCCCAATTCGGGCATTCAGAACATATAGCACGTTGCTGTAAGCAAGCACATTTTCATTCAAAGTTGCAAGTTACTATGTAGGAACAAGTTTGTATAGGTATTTCAAAGATGCCCAGAACTGAGCTAAACTTGGTATGTGTCCAACTCCTAGAAATAACTTCATGCCCCATCTGCCTTACTTCCAGCTAGTAAGGATCACATAATTCCTAACAAAGTTTTGACACAGATTCCCAATTCGGGCATTCAGAACATATAGCACGTTGCTGTAAGCAAGCAGATTCTCATTCAAAGATGCAAGTTACTATGTAGGAACAAGTTTGTATAGGTATTTCAAAGATGCCCAGAACTGAGCTAAACTTGGTATGTGTCCAACTCCTAGAAATAACTTCATGCCCCATCTCCCTTACTTCCAGCTAGTAAGGATCACATAATTCCTAACAAAGTTTTGACACAGATTCCCAATTCGGGCATTCAGAACATATAGCACGTTGCTCTAGGCAAGCACATTCTCATTCAAAGTTGCAAGTTACTATGTAGGAACAAGTTTGTATAGGTATTTCAAAGATGCCCAGAACTGAGCTAAACTTGGTATGTGTCCAACTCCTAGAAATAACTTCATGCCCCATCTGCCTTACTTCCAGCTAGTAAGGATCACATAATTCCTAACAAAGTTTTGACACAGATTCCCAATTCGGGCATTCAGAACATATAGCACGTTGCTGTAAGCAAGCAGATTCTCATTCAAAGATGCAAGTTACTATGTAGGAACAAGTTTGTATAGGTATTTCAAAGATGCCCAGAACTGAGCTAAACTTGGTATGTGTCCAACTCCTAGAAATAACTTCATGCCCCATCTCCCTTACTTCTAGCTAGTAAGGATCACATAATTCCTAACAAAGTTTTGACACAGATTCCCAATTCGGGCATTCAGAACATATAGCACGTTGCTGTAAGCAAGCACATTCTCATTAATGATGCAAGTTACTATGTAGCAACAAGTTTGTATAGGTATTTCAAAGATGCCCAGAACTGAGCTAAACTTGGTATGTGTCCAACTCCTAGAAATAACTTCATGCCCCATCTCCCTTACTTCCAGCTAGTAAGGATCACATAATTCCTAACAAAGTTTTGACACAGATTCCCAATTCGGGCATTCAGAACATATAGCACGTTGCTGTAAGCAAGCACATTCTCATTAAAGATGCAAGTTACTATGTAGCAACAAGTTTGTATAGGTATTTCAATGATGCCCAGAACTGAGCTAAACTTGGTATGTGTCCAACTCCTAGAAATAACTTCATGCCCCATCTCCCTTACTTCCAGCTAGTAAGGATCACATAATTCCTAACAAAGTTTTGACACAGATTCCCAATTCGGGCATTCAGAACATATAGCACGTTGCTGTAAGCAAGCACATTCTCATTCAAAGATGCAAGTTACTATGTAGGAACAAGTTTGTATAGGTATTTCAAAGATGCCCAGAACTGAGCTAAACTTGGTATGTGTCCAACTCCTAGAAATAACTTCATGCCCCATCTCCCTTACTTCCAGCTAGTAAGGATCACATAATTCCTAACAAAGTTTTGACACAGATTCCCAATTCGGGCATTCAGAACATATAGCACGTTGCTGTAAGCAAGCACATTCTCATTCAAAGATGCAAGTTACTATGTAGGAACAAGTTTGTATAGGTATTTCAAAGATGCCCAGAACTGAGCTAAACTTGGTATGTGTCCAACTCCTAGAAATAACTTCATGGCCCATCTCCCTTACTTCCAGCTAGTAAGGATCACATAATTCCTAACAAAGTTTTGACACAGATTCCCAATTCGGGCATTCAGAACATATAGCACGTTGCTGTAAGCAAGCACATTCTCATTCAAAGTTGCAAGTTACTATGTAGGAACAAGTTTGTATAGGTATTTCAAAGATGCCCAGAACTGAGCTAAACTTGGTATGTGTCCAACTCCTAGAAATAACTTCATGCCCCATCTCCCTTACTTCCAGCTAGTAAGGATCTCACAATTCCTAACAAAGTTTTGACACAGATTCCCAATTCGGGCATTCAGAACATATAGCACGTTGCTGTAAGCAAGCAGATTCTCATTCATAGATGCAAGTTACTATGTAGGAACAAGTTTGTATAGGTATTTCAAAGATGCCCAGAACTGAGCTAAACTTGGTATGTGTCCAACTCCTAGAAATAACTTCATGGCCCATCTCCCTTACTTCCAGCTAGTAAGGATCACATAATTCCTAACAAAGTTTTGACACAGATTCCCAATTCGGGCATTCAGAACATATAGCACGTTGCTGTAAGCAAGCAGATTCTCATTCAAAGATGCAAGTTACTATGTAGGAACAAGTTTTTATAGGTATTTCAAAGATGCCCAGAACTGAGCTAAACTTGGTATGTGTCCAACTCCTAGAAATAACTTCATGCCCCATCTCCCTTACTTCCAGCTAGTAAGGATCACATAATTCCTAACAAAGTTTTGACACAGATTCCCAATTCGGGCATTCAGAACATATAGCACGTTGCTGTAAGCAAGCAGATTCTCATTCAAAGTTGCAAGTTACTATGTAGGAACAAGTTTGTATAGGTATTTCAAAGATGCCCAGAACTGAGCTAAACTTGGTATGTCTCGAACTCCTACAAATAACTTCATGCCCCATCTCCCTTACTTCCAGCTAGTAAGGATGACATAATTCCTAACAAAGTTTTGACACAGATTCCCAATTCGGGCATTCAGAACATATAGCACGTTGCTGTAAGCAAGCACATTCTCATTCAAAGTTGCAAGTTACTATGTAGGAACAAGTTTGTATAGGTATTTCAAAGATGCCCAGAACTGAGCTAAACTTGGTATGTGTCCAACTCCTAGAAATAACTTCATGCCCCATCTCCCTTACTTCCAGCTAGTAAGGATGACATAATTCCTAACAAAGTTTTGACACAGATTCCCAATTCGGGCATTCAGAACATATAGCACGTTGCTGTAAGCAAGCAGATTCTCATTCAAAGATGCAAGTTACTATGTAGGAACAGGTTTGTATAGGTATTTCAAAGATGCCCAGAACTGAGCTAAACTTGGTATGTGTCCAACTCCTAGAAATAACTTCATGCCCCATCTGCCTTACTTCCAGCTAGTAAGGATCACATAATTCCTAACAAAGTTTTGACACAGATTCCCAATTCGGGCATTCAGAACATATAGCACGTTGCTGTAAGCAAGCAGATTCTCATTCAAAGATGCAAGTTACTATGTAGGAACAAGTTTGTATAGGTATTTCAAAGATGCCCAGAACTGAGCTAAACTTGGTATGTGTCCAACTCCTAGAAATAACTTCATGCCCCATCTCCCTTACTTCCAGCTTGTAAGGATCACATAATTCCTAACAAAGTTTTGACACAGATTGCCAATTCGGGCATTCAGAACATATAGCACGTTGCTGTAAGCAAGCACATTCTCATTCAAAGATGCAAGTTACTATGTAGGAACAAGTTTGTATAGGTATTTCAAAGATGCCCAGAACTGAGCTAAACTTGGTATGTCTCCAACTCCAAGAAATAACTTCATGCCCCATCTCCCTTACTTCCAGCTAGTAAGGATCACATAATTCCTAACAAAGTTTTGACACAGATTCCCAATTCGGGCATTCAGAACATATAGCACGTTGCTGTAAGCAAGCACATTTTCATTCAAAGTTGCAAGTTACTATGTAGGAACAAGTTTGTATAGGTATTTCAAAGATGCCCAGAACTGAGCTAAACTTGGTATGTGTCCAACTCCTAGAAATAACTTCATGCCCCATCTCCCTTACTTCCAGCTAGTAAGGATCATATAATTCCTAACAAAGTTTTGACACAGATTCCCAATTCGGGCATTCAGAACATATAGCACGTTGCTGTAAGCAAGCACATTTTCATTCAAAGTTGCAAGTTACTATGTAGGAACAAGTTTGTATAGGTATTTCAAAGATGCCCAGAACTGAGCTAAACTTGGTATGTGTACAACTCCTAGAAATAACTTCATGCCCCATCTGCCTTACCTCCAGCTAGTAAGGATCACATAATTCCTAACAAAGTTTTGACACAGATTCCCAATTCGGGCATTCAGAACATATAGCACGTTGCTGTAAGCAAGCAGATTCTCATTCAAAGATGCAAGTTACTATGTAGGAACAAATTTGTATAGGTATTTCAAAGATGCCCAGAACTGAGCTAAACTTGGTATGTGTCCAACTCCTAGAAATAACTTCATGCCCCATCTGCCTTACTTCCAGCTAGTAAGGATCACATAATTCCTAACAAAGTTTTGACACAGATTCCCAATTCGTGCATTCAGAACATATAGCACGTTGCTGTAAGCAAGCAGATTCTCATTCAAAGATGCAAGTTACAATGTAGGAACAAGTTTGTATAGGTATTTCCAAGATGCCCAGAACTGAGCTAAACTTGGTATGTGTCCAACTCCTAGAAATAACTTCATGCCCCATCTCCCTTACTTCCAGCTAGTAAGGATCACATAATTCCTAACAAAGTTTTGACACAGATTACCAATTCGGGCATTCAGAACATATAGCACGTTGCTGTAAGCAAGCAGATTCTCATTCAAAGATGCAAGTTACTATGTAGGAACAGGTTTGTATAGGTATTTCAAAGATGCCCAGAACTGAGCTAAACTTGGTATGTGTCCAACTCCTAGGAATAACTTCATGCCCCATCTCCCTTACTTCCAGCTAGTAAGGATCACATAATTCCTAACAAAGTTTTGACACAGATTCCCAATTCGGGCATTCAGAACATATAGCACGTTGCTGTAAGCAAACACATTTTCATTCAAAGTTGCAAGTTACTATGTAGGAACAAGTTTATATAGGTATTTCAAAGATGCCCAGAACTGAGCTAAACTTGGTATGTGTCCAACTCCTAGAAATAACTTCATGCCCCATCTGCCTTACTTCCAGCTAGTAAGGATCACATAATTCCTAACAAAGTTTTGACACAGATTCCCAATTCGGGCATTCAGAACATATAGCACGTTGCTGTAAGCAAGCAGATTCTCATTCAAAGTTGCAAGTTACTATGTAGGAACAAGTTTGTATAGGTATTTCAAAGATGCCCAGAACTGAGCTAAACTTGGTATGTGTCCAATTCCTAGAAATAACTTCATGCCCCATCTCCCTTACTTCCAGCTAGTAAGGATCACATAATTCCTAACAAAGTTTTGACACAGATTGCCAATTCGGGCATTCAGAACATATAGCACGTTGCTGTAAGCAAGCACATTCCCATTCAAAGATGCAAGTTACTATGTAGGAACAAGTTTGTATAGGTATTTCAAAGATGCCCAGAACTGAGCTAAACTTGGTATGTGTCCAACTCCTAGAAATAACTTCATGCCCCATCTCCCTTACTTCCAGCTAGTAAGGATCACATAATTCCTAACAAAGTTTTGACACAGATTCCCAATTCGGGCATTCAGAACATATAGCACGTTGCTGCAAGCAAGCACATTCTCATTCAAAGTTGCAAGTTACTATGTAGGAACAAGTTTGTATAGGTATTTCAAAGATGCCCAGAACTGAGCTAAACTTGGTATGTGTCCAACTCCTAGAAATAACTTCATGCCCCATCTCCCTTACTTCCAGCTAGTAAGGATCACATAATTCCTAACAAAGTTTTGACACAGATTCCCAATTCGGGCATTCAGAACATATAGCACGTTGCTGTAAGCAAGCACATTCTCATTCAAAGTTGCAAGTTACTATGTAGGAACAAGTTTGTATAGGTATTTCAAAGATGCCCAGAACTGAGCTAAACTTGGTATGTGTCCAACTCCTAGAAATAACTTTATGCCCCATCTCCCTTACTTCCAGCTAGTAAGGATCACATAATTCCTAACAAAGTTTTGACACAGATTCCCAATTCGGGCATTCAGAACATACAGCACGTTGCTGTAAGCAAGCAGATTCTCATTCAAAGATGCAAGTTACTATGTAGGAACAAGTTTGTATAGGTATTTCAAAGATACCCAGAACTGAGCTAAACTTGGTATGTGTCCAACTCCTAGAAATAACTTCATGCCCCATATCCCTTACTTCCAGCTAGTAAGGATCACATAATTCCTAACAAAGTTTTGACACAGATTCCCAATTCGGGCATTCAGAACATATAGCACGTTGCTGTAAGCAAGCACATTTTCATTCAAAGTTGCAAGTTACTATGTAGGAACAAGTTTGTATAGGTATTTCAAAGATGCCCAGAACTGAGCTAAACTTGGTATGTGTCCAACTCCTAGAAATAACTTCATGCCCCATCTCCCTTACTTCCAGCTAGTAAGGATCACATAATTCCTAACAAAGTTTTGACACAGATTCCCAATTCGGGCATTCAGAACATATAGCACGTTGCTGTAAGCAAGCAGATTCTCATTCAAAGATGCAAGTTACTATGTAGGAACAAGTTTGTATAGGTATTTCAAAGATGCCCAGAACTGAGCTAAACTTGGTATGTGTCCAACTCCTAGAAATAACTTCATGCTCCATCTCCCTTACTTCCAGCTAGTAAGGATCACATAATTCCTAACAAAGTTTTGACACAGATTCCCAATTCGGGCATTCAGAACATATAGCACGTTGCTGTAAGCAAGCACATTCTCATTCAAAGTTGCAAGTTACTATGTAGGAACAAGTTTGTACAGGAATTTCAAAGATGCCCAGAACTGAGCTAAACTTGGTATGTGTCCAACTCCTAGAAATAACTTCATGCCCCATCTCCCTTACTTCCAGCTAGCAAGGATCACATAATTCCTAACAAAGTTTTGACACAGATTCCCAATTCGGGCATTCAGAACATATAGCACGTTGCTGTAAGCAAGCACATTCTCATTCAAAGATGCAAGTTACTATGTAGGAACAAGTTTGTACAGGTATTTCAAAGATGCCCAGAACTGAGCTAAACTTGGTATGTGTCCAACTCCTAGAAATAACTTCATGCCCCATCTCCCTTACTTCCAGCTAGTAAGGATCACATAATTCCTAACAAAGTTTTGACACAGATTCCCAATTCGGGCATTCAGAACATATAGCACGTTGCTGTAAGCAAGCAGATTCTCATTCAAAGATGCAAGTTACGATGTAGGAACAAGTTTGTATAGGTATTTCAAAGATGCCCAGAACTGAGCTAAACTTGGTATGTGTCCAACTCCTAGAAATAACTTCATGCCCCATCTCCCTTACTTCCAGCTAGTAAGGATCACATAATTCCTAACAAAGTTTTGACACAGATTCCCAATTCGGGCATTCAGAACATATAGCACGTTGCTGTAAGCAAGCACATTCTCATTCAAAGATGCAAGTTACGATGTAGGAACAAGTTTGTATAGGTATTACAAAGATGCCCAGAACTGAGCTAAACTTGGTATGTGTCCAACTCCTAGAAATAACTTCATGCCCCATCTCCCTTACTTCCAGCTAGTAAGGATCACATAATTCCTAACAAAGTTTTGACACAGATTCCCAATTCGGGCATTCAGAACATATAGCACGTTGCTGTAAGCAAGCACATTCTCATTCAAAGTTGCAAGTTACTATGTAGGAACAAGTTTGTATAGGTATTTCAAAGATGCCCAGAACTGAGCTAAACTTGGTATGTGTCCAACTCCTAGAAATAACTTCATGCCCCATCTCCCTTACTTCCAGCTAGTAAGGATCACATAATTCCTAACAAAGTTTTGACACAGATTCCCAATTCGGGCATTCAGAACATATAGCACGTTGCTGTAAGCAAGCACATTCTCATTCAAAGATGCAAGTTACTATGTAGGAACAAGTTTGTATAGGTATTTCAAAGATGCCCAGAACTGAGCTAAACTTGGTATGTGTCCAACTCCTAGAAATAACTTCATGGCCCATCTCCCTTACTTCCAGCTAGTAAGGATCACATAATTCCTAACAAAGTTTTGACACAGATTCCCAATTCGGGCATTCAGAACATATAGCACGTTGCTGTAAGCAAGCAGATTCTCATTCAAACATGCAAGTTACTATGTAGGAACAAGTTTTTATAGGTATTTCAAAGATGCCCAGAACTGAGCTAAACTTGGTATGTGTCCAACTCCTAGAAATAACTTCATGCCCCATCTCCCTTACTTCCAGCTTGTAAGGATCACATAATTCCTAACAAAGTTTTGACACAGATTCCCAATTCGGGCATTCAGAACATATAGCACGTTGCTGTAAGCAAGCAGATTCTCATTCAAAGTTGCAAGTTACTATGTAGGAACAAGTTTGTATAGGTATTTCAAACATGCCCAGAACTGAGCTAAACTTGGTATGTGTCCAACTCCTAGAAATAACTTCATGCCCCATCTCCCTTACTTCCAGCTAGTAAGGATGACATAATTCCTAACAAAGTTTTGACACAGATTCCCAATTCGGGCATTCAGAACATATAGCACGTTGCTGTAAGCAAGCACATTCTCATTCAAAGTTGCAAGTTACTATGTAGGAACAAGTTTGTATAGGTATTTCAAAGATGCCCAGAACTGAGCTAAACTTGGTATGTGTCCAACTCCTAGAAATAACTTCATGCCCCATCTCCCTTGCTTCCAGCTAGTAAGGATGACATAATTCCTAACAAAGTTTTGACACAGATTCCCAATTCGGGCATTCAGAACATATAGCACGTTGCTGTAAGCAAGCAGATTCTCATTCAAAGATGCAAGTTACTATGTAGGAACAGGTTTGTATAGGTATTTCAAAGATGCCCAGAACTGAGCTAAACTTGGTATGTGTCCAACTCCTAGGAATAACTTCATGCCCCATCTCCCTTACTTCCAGCTAGTAAGGATCACATAATTCCTAACAAAGTTTTGACACAGATTCCCAATTCGGGCATTCAGAACATATAGCACGTTGCTGTAAGCAAGCACATTTTCATTCAAAGTTGCAAGTTACTATGTAGGAACAAGTTTATATAGGTATTTCAAAGATGCCCAGAACTGAGCTAAACTCGGTATGTGTCCAACTCCTAGAAATAACTTCATGCCCCATCTGCCTTACTTCCAGCTAATAAGGATCACATAATTCCTAACAAAGTTTTGACACAGATTCCCAATTCGGGCATTCAGAACATATAGCACGTTGCTGTAAGCAAGCAGATTCTCATTCAAAGATGCAAGTTACTATGTAGGAACAAGTTTGTATAGGTATTTCAAAGATGCCCAGAACTGAGCTAAACTCGGTATGTGTCCACTCCTAGAAATAACTTCATGCCCCATCTCCCTTACTTCCAGCTAGTAAGGATCACATAATTCCTAACAAAGTTTTGACACAGATTGCCAATTCGGGCATTCAGAACATATAGCACGTTGCTGTAAGCAAGCACATTCTCATTAAAAGATGCAAGTTACTATGTAGGAACAAGTTTGTATAGGTATTTCAAAGATGCCCAGAACTGAGCTAAACTTGGTATGTGTCCAACTCCTAGAAATAACTTCATGCCCCATCTCCCTTACTTCCAGCTAGTAAGGGTCACATAATTCCTAACAAAGTTTTGACACAGATTCCCAATTCGGGCATTCAGAACATATAGCACGTTGCTGCAAGCAAGCACATTCTCATTCAAAGTTGCAAGTTACTATGTAGGAACAAGTTTGTATAGGTATTTCAAAGATGCCCAGAACTGAGCTAAACTTGGTATGTGTCCAACTCCTAGAAATAACTTCATGCCCCATCTCCCTTACTTCCAGCTAGTAAGGATCACATAATTCCTAACAAAGTTTTGACACAGATTCCCAATTCGGGCATTCAGAACATATAGCACGTTGCTGTAAGCAAGCAGATTCTCATTCAAAGATGCAAGTTACTATGTAGGAACAAGTTTGTATAGGTATTTCAAAGATGCCCAGAACTGAGCTAAACTTGGTATGTGTCCAACTCCTAGAAATAACTTCATGCCCCATCTCCCTTACTTCCAGCTAGTAAGGATCACATAATTCCTAACAAAGTTTTGACACAGATTCCCAATTCGGGCATTCAGAACATATAGCACGTTGCTGTAAGCAAGCAGATTCTCATTAAAAGATGCAAGTTACTATGTAGGAACAAGTTTGTATAGGTATTTCAAAGATGCCCAGAACTGAGCTAAACTTGGTATGTGTCCAACTCCTAGAAATAACTTCATGCCCCATCT
This sequence comes from Diceros bicornis minor, assembly GCF_020826845.1. Lineage (NCBI taxonomy): Eukaryota > Metazoa > Chordata > Mammalia > Perissodactyla > Rhinocerotidae > Diceros > Diceros bicornis. The sequence goes on along the minus strand of NC_080763.1, from coordinate 146,093 downwards.
CCCTTACTTCCAGCTAGTAAGGGTCACATAATTCCTAACAAAGTTTTGACACAGATTCCCAATTCGGGCATTCAGAACATATAGCACGTTGCTGCAAGCAAGCACATTCTCATTCAAAGTTGCAAGTTACTATGTAGGAACAAGTTTGTATAGGTATTTCAAAGATGCCCAGAACTGAGCTAAACTTGGTATGTGTCCAACTCCTAGAAATAACTTCATGCCCCATCTCCCTTACTTCCAGCTAGTAAGGATCACATAATTCCTAACAAAGTTTTGACACAGATTCCCAATTCGGGCATTCAGAACATATAGCACGTTGCTGTAAGCAAGCAGATTCTCATTCAAAGATGCAAGTTACTATGTAGGAACAAGTTTGTATAGGTATTTCAAAGATGCCCAGAACTGAGCTAAACTTGGTATGTGTCCAACTCCTAGAAATAACTTCATGCCCCATCTCCCTTACTTCCAGCTAGTAAGGATCACATAATTCCTAACAAAGTTTTGACACAGATTCCCAATTCGGGCATTCAGAACATATAGCACGTTGCTGTAAGCAAGCAGATTCTCATTCAAAGATGCAAGTTACTATGTAGGAACAAGTTTGTATAGGTATTTCAAAGATGCCCAGAACTGAGCTAAACTTGGTATGTGTCCACCTCCTAGAAATAACTTCATGCCCCATCTCCCTTACTTCCAGCTAGTAAGGATCACATAATTCCTAACAAAGTTTTGACACAGATTGCCAATTCGGGCATTCAGAACATATAGCACGTTGCTGTAAGCAAGCACATTCTCATTCAAAGATGCAAGTTACTATGTAGGAACAAGTTTGTATAGGTATTTCAAAGATGCCCAGAACTGAGCTAAACTTGGTATGTGTCCAACTCCTAGAAATAACTTCATGCCCTATCTCCCTTCCTTCCAGCTAGTAAGGATCACATAATTCCTAACAAAGTTTTGACACAGATTCCCAATTCGGGCATTCAGAACATATAGCACGTTGCTGTAAGCAAGCACATTCTCATTCAAAGATGCAAGTTACTATGTAGGAACAAGTTTGTATAGGTATTTCAAAGATGCCCAGAACTGAGCTAAACTTGGTATGTGTCCAACTCCAAGAAATAACTTCATGCCCCATCTCCCTTACTTCCAGCTAGTAAGGATCACATAATTCCTAACAAAGTTTTGACACAGATTCCCAATTCGGGCATTCAGAACATATAGCACGTTGCTGTAAGCAAGCACATTCTCATTCAAAGTTGCAAGTTACTATGCAGGAACAAGTTTGTATAGGTATTTCAAAGATGCCCAGAACTGAGCTAAACTTGGTATGTGTCCAACTCCTAGAAATAACTTCATGCCCCATCTCCCTTACTTCCAGCTAGTAAGGATGACATAATTCCTAACAAAGTTTTGACACAGATTCCCAATTCGGGCATTCAGAACATATAGCACGTTGCTGTAAGCAAGCACATTCTCATTCAAAGTTGCAAGTTACTATGTAGGAACAAGTTTGTATAGGTATTTCAAAGATGCCCAGAACTGAGCTAAACTTGGTATGTGTCCAACTCCTAGAAATAACTTCATGCCCCATCTCCCTTACTTCCAGCTAGTATGGATGACATAATTCCTAACAAAGTTTTGACACAGATTCCCAATTCGGGCATTCAGAACATATATCACGTTGCTGTAAGCAAGCAGATTCTCATTCAAAGATGCAAGTTACTATGTAGGAACAGGTTTGTATAGGTATTTCAAAGAAGCCCAGAACTGAGCTAAACTTGGTATGTGTCCAACTCCTAGGAATAACTTCATGCCCCATCTCCCTTACTTCCAGCTAGTAAGGATCACATAATTCCTAACAAAGTTTTGACACAGATTCCCAATTCGGGCATTCAGAACATATAGCACGTTGCTGTAAGCAAGAACATTTTCATTCAAAGTTGCAAGTTACTATGTAGGAACAAGTTTGTATAGGTATTTCAAAGATGCCCAGAACTGAGCTAAACTTGGTATGTGTCCAACTCCTAGAAATAACTTCATGCCCCATCTGCCTTACTTCCAGCTAGTAAGGATCACATAATTCCTAACAAAGTTTTGACACAGATTCCCAATTCGGGCATTCAGAACATATAGCACGTTGCTGTAAGCAAGCAGATTCTCATTCAAAGATGCAAGTTACTATGTAGGAACAAGTTTGTATAGGTGTTTCAAAGATGCCCAGAACTGAGCTAAACTTGATATGTGTCCAACTCCTAGAAATAACTTCATGCCCCATCTCCCTTACTTCCAGCTAGTAAGGGTCACATAATTCCTAACAAAGTTTTGACACAGATTCCCAATTCGGGCATTCAGAACATATAGCACGTTGCTGCAAGCAAGCACATTCTCATTCAAAGTTGCAAGTTACTATGTCGGAACAAGTTTGTATAGGTATTTCAAAGATGCCCAGAACTGAGCTAAACTTGGTATGTGTCCAACTCCTAGAAATAACTTCATGCCCCATCTCCCTTACTTCCAGCTAGTAAGGATCACATAATTCCTAACAAAGTTTTGACACAGATTCCCAATTCGGGCATTCAGAACATATAGCACGTTGCTCTAGGCAAGCACATTCTCATTCAAAGTTGCAAGTTACTATGTAGGAACAAGTTTGTATAGGTATTTCAAAGATGCCCAGAACTGAGCTAAACTTGGTATGTGTCCAACTCCTAGAAATAACTTCATGCCCCATCTCCCTTACTTCCAGCTAGTAAGGATCACATAATTCCTAACAAAGTTTTGACACAGATTCCCAATTCGGGCATTCAGAACATATAGCACGTTGCTGTAGGCAAGCAGATTCTCATTCAAAGTTGCAAGTTACTATGTAGGAACAAGTTTGTATAGGTATTTCAAAGATGCCCAGAACTGAGCTAAACTTGGTATGTGTCCAACTCCTAGAAATAACTTCATGCCCCATCTCCCTTACTTCCAGCTAGTAAGGATCACATAATTCCTAACAAAGTTTTGACACAGATTCCCAATTCGGGCATTCAGAACATATAGCACGTTGCTGTAAGCAAGCACATTCTCATTTAAAGATGCAAGTTACTATGTAGGAACAAGTTTGTATAGGTATTTCAAAGATGCCCAGAACTGAGCTAAACTTGGTATGTGTCCAACTCCTAGAAATAACTTCATGCTCCATCTCCCTTACTTCCAGCTAGTAAGGATCACATAATTCCTAACAAAGTTTTGACACAGATTCCCAAATTGGGCATTCAGAACATATAGCACGTTGCTGCAAGCAAGCACATTCTCATTCATAGTTGCAAGTTACTATGTAGCAACAAGTTTGTATAGGTATTTCAAAGATGCCCAGAACTGAGCTAAACTTGGTATGTCTCCAACTCCAAGAAATAAGTTCATTCCCCATCTCCCTTACTTCCAGCTAGTAAGGATCACATAATTCCTAACAAAGTTTTGACACAGATTCCCAATTCGGGCATTCAGAACATATAGCACGTTGCTGCAAGCAAGCACATTCTCATTCATAGTTGCAAGTTACTATGTAGGAACAAGTTTGTATAGGTATTTCAAAGATGCCCAGAACTGAGCTAAACTTGGTATGTGTCCAACTCCTAGAAATAACTTCATGCCCCATCTCCCTTACTTCCAGCTAGTAAGGATCACATAATTCCTAACAAAGTTTTGACACAGATTCCCAAATCGGGCATTCAGAACATATAGCACGTTGCTGTAAGCAAGCACATTCTCATTCAAAGTTGCAAGTTACTATGTAGGAACAAGTTTGTATAGGTATTTCAAAGATGCCCAGAACTGAGCTAAACTTGGTATGTGTCCAACTCCTAGAAATAACTTCATGCCCCATCTCCCTTACTTCCAGCTAGTAAGGATCACATAATTCCTAACAAAGTTTTGACACAGATTGCCAATTCGGACATTCAGAACATATAGCACGTTGCTGTTAGCAAGCACATTCTCATTAAAAGATGCAAGTTACTATGTAGGAACAAGTTTGTATAGGTATTTCAAAGATGCCCAGAACTGAGCTAAACTTGGTATGTGTCCAACTCCTAGAAATAACTTCATGCCCCATCTCCCTTACTTCCAGCTAGTAAGGGTCACATAATTCCTAACAAAGTTTTGACACAGATTCCCAATTCGGGCATTCAGAACATATAGCACGTTGCTGCAAGCAAGCACATTCTCATTCAAAGTTGCAAGTTACTATGTCGGAACAAGTTTGTATAGGTATTTCAAAGATGCCCAGAACTGAGCTAAACTTGGTATGTGTCCAACTCCTAGAAATAACTTCATGCCCCATCTCCCTTACTTCCAGCTAGTAAGGATCACATAATTCCTAACAAAGTTTTGACACAGATTGCCAATTCGGGCATTCAGAACATATATCACGTTGCTGTAAGCAAGCACATTCTCATTCAAAGATGCAAGTTACTATGTAGGAACAAGTTTGTATAGGTATTTCAAAGATGCCCAGAACTGAGCTAAACTTGGTATGTGTCGAACTCCTAGAAATAACTTCATGCTCCATCTCCCTTACTTCCAGCTAGTAAGGATCACATAATTCCTAACAAAGTTTTGACACAGATTCCCAAATCGGGCATTCAGAACATATAGCACGTTGCTGCAAGCAAGCACATTCTCATTCATAGTTGCAAGTTACTATGTAGCAACAAGTTTGTATAGGTATTTCAAAGATGCCCAGAACTGAGCTAAACTTGGTATGTCTCCAAAACCAAGAAATAAGTTCATGCCCCATCTCCCTTACTTCCAGCTAGTAAGGATCACATAATTCCTAACAAAGTTTTGACACAGATTCCCAATTCGGGCATTCAGAACATATAGCACGTTGCTGTAAGCAAGCACATTCTCATTCAAAGTTGCAAGTTACTATGTAGGAACAAGTTTGTATAGGTATTTCAAAGATGCCCCGAACTGAGCTAAACTTGGTATGTGTCCAACTCCTAGAAATAACTTCATGCCCCATCTCCCTTACTTCCAGCTAGTAAGGATGACATAATTCCTAACAAAGTTTTGACACAGATTCCCAATTCGGGCATTCAGAACATATAGCACGTTGCTGCAAGCAAGCACATTCTCATTCAAAGTTGCAAGTTACTATGTCGGAACAAGTTTGTATAGGTATTTCAAAGATGCCCAGAACTGAGCTAAACTTGGTATGTGTCCAACTCCTAGAAATAACTTCATGCCCCATCTCCCTTACTTCCAGCTAGTAAGGATCACATAATTCCTAACAAAGTTTTGACACAGATTGCCAATTCGGGCATTCAGAACATATATCACGTTGCTGTAAGCAAGCACATTCTCATTCAAAGATGCAAGTTACTATGTAGGAACAAGTTTGTATAGGTATTTCAAAGATGCCCAGAACTGAGCTAAACTTGGTATGTGTCGAACTCCTAGAAATAACTTCATGCTCCATCTCCCTTACTTCCAGCTAGTAAGGATCACATAATTCCTAACAAAGTTTTGACACAGATTCCCAAATCGGGCATTCAGAACATATAGCACGTTGCTGCAAGCAAGCACATTCTCATTCATAGTTGCAAGTTACTATGTAGCAACAAGTTTGTATAGGTATTTCAAAGATGCCCAGAACTGAGCTAAACTTGGTATGTCTCCAAAACCAAGAAATAAGTTCATGCCCCATCTCCCTTACTTCCAGCTAGTAAGGATCACATAATTCCTAACAAAGTTTTGACACAGATTCCCAATTCGGGCATTCAGAACATATAGCACGTTGCTGTAAGCAAGCACATTCTCATTCAAAGTTGCAAGTTACTATGTAGGAACAAGTTTGTATAGGTATTTCAAAGATGCCCCGAACTGAGCTAAAATTGGTATGTGTCCAACTCCTAGAAATAACTTCATGCCCCATCTCCCTTACTTCCAGCTAGTAAGGATCACATAATTCCTAACAAAGTTTTGACACAGATTCCCAATTCGGGCATTCAGAACATATAGCACGTTGCTGTAAGCAAGCACATTCTCATTCAAAGATGCAAGTTACTATGTAGGAACAAGTTTGTATAGGTATTTCAAAGATGCCCAGAACTGAGCTAAACTTGGTATGTGTCCAACTCCTAGAAATAACTTCATGCCCCATCTCCCTTACTTCCAGCTAGTAAGGATCACATAATTCCTAACAAAGTTTTGACACAGATTGCCAATTCGGGCATTCAGAACATATAGCACGTTGCTGTAAGCAAGCACATTCTCATTCAAAGATGCAAGTTACTATGTAGGAACAAGTTTGTATAGGTATTTCAAAGATGCCCAGAACTGAGCTAAACTTGGTATGTGTCCAACTCCTAGAAATAACTTCATGCTCCATCTCCCTTACTTCCAGCTAGTAAGGATCACATAATTCCTAACAAAGTTTTGACACAGATTCCCAAATCGGGCATTCAGAACATATAGCACGTTGCTGCAAGCAAGCACATTCTCATTCAAAGTTGCAAGTTACTATGTAGGAACAAGTTTGTATAGGTATTTCAAAGATGCCCAGAACTGAGCTAAACTTGGTATGTGTCCAACTCCTAGAAATAACTTCATGCCCCATCTCCCTTACTTCCAGCTAGTAAGGATCACATAATTCCTAACAAAGTTTTGACACAGATTCCCAAATCGGGCATTCAGAACATATAGCACGTTGCTGTAAGCAAGCACATTCTCATTCAAAGTTGCAAGTTACTATGTAGGAACAAGTTTGTATAGGTATTTCAAAGATGCCCAGAACTGAGCTAAACTTGGTATGTGTCCAACTCCTAGAAATAACTTCATGACCCATCTCCCTTACTTCCAGCTAGTAAGGATCACATAATTCCTAACAAATTTTGACACAGATTGCCAATTCGGGCATTCAGAACATATAGCACGTTGCTGTAAGCAAGCACATTCTCATTAAAAGATGCAAGTTACTATGTAGGAACAAGTTTGTATAGGTATTTCAAAGATGCCCAGAACTGAGCTAAACTTGGTATGTGTCCAACTCCTAGAAATAACTTCATGCCCCATCTCCCTTACTTCCAGCTAGTAAGGGTCACATAATTCCTAACAAAGTTTTGACACAGATTCCCAATTCGGGCATTCAGAACATATAGCACGTTGCTGTAAGCAAGCACATTCTCATTCAAAGTTGCAAGTTACTATGTAGGAACAAGTTTGTATAGGTATTTCAAAGATGCCCAGAACTGAGCTAAACTTGGTATGTGTCCAACTCCTAGAAATAACTTCATGCCCCATCTCCCTTACTTCCAGCTAGTAAGGATCACATAATTCCTAACAAAGTTTTGACACAGATTCCCAATTCGGGCATTCAGAACATATAGCACGTTGCTGTAAGCAAGCAGATTCTCATTCAAAGATGCAAGTTACTATGTAGGAACAAGTTTGTATAGGTATTTCAAAGATGCCCAGAACTGAGCTAAACTTGGTATGTGTCCAACTCCTAGAAATAACTTCATGCCCCATCTCCCTTACTTCCAGCTAGTAAGGATGACATAATTCCTAACAAAGTTTTGACACAGATTCCCAATTCGGGCATTCAGAACATATAGCACGTTGCTGTAAGCAAGCAGATTCTCATTCAAAGATGCAAGTTACTATGTAGGAACAAGTTTGTATAGGTATTTCAAAGATGCCCAGAACTGAGCTAAACTTGGTATGTGTCCACCTCCTAGAAATAACTTCATGCCCCATCTCCCTTACTTCCAGCTAGTAAGGATCACATAATTCCTAACAAAGTTTTGACACAGATTGCCAATTCGGGCATTCAGAACATATAGCACGTTGCTGTAAGCAAGCACATTCTCATTCAAAGATGCAAGTTACTATGTAGGAACAAGTTTGTATAGGTATTTCAAAGATGCCCAGAACTGAGCTAAACTTGGTATGTGTCCAACTCCTAGAAATAACTTCATGCCCCATCTCCCTTACTTCCAGCTAGTAAGGATGACATAATTCCTAACAAAGTTTTGACACAGATTCCCAATTCGGGCATTCAGAACATATAGCACGTTGCTGTAAGCAAGCAGATTCTCATTCAAAGATGCAAGTTACTATGTAGGAACAAGTTTGTATAGGTATTTCAAAGATGCCCAGAACTGAGCTAAACTTGGTATGTGTCCAACTCCAAGAAATAACTTCATGCCCCATCTCCCTTACTTCCAGCTAGTAAGGATCACATAATTCCTAACAAAGTTTTGACACAGATTCCCAATTCGGGCATTCAGAACATATAGCACGTTGCTGTAAGCAAGCACATTCTCATTCAAAGTTGCAAGTTACTATGTAGGAACAAGTTTGTATAGGTATTTCAAAGATGCCCAGAACTGAGCTAAACTTGGTATGTGTCCAACTCCTAGAAATAACTTCATGCCCCATCTCCCTTACTTCCAGCTAGTAAGGATGACATAATTCCTAACAAAGTTTTGACACAGATTCCCAATTCGGGCATTCAGAACATATAGCACGTTGCTGTAAGCAAGCACATTCTCATTCAAAGTTGCAAGTTACTATGTAGGAACAAGTTTGTATAGGTATTTCAAAGATGCCCAGAACTGAGCTAAACTTGGTATGTGTCCAACTCCTAGGAATAACTTCATGCCCCATCTCCCTTACTTCCAGCTAGTATGGATGACATAATTCCTAACAAAGTTTTGACACAGATTCCCAATTCGGGCATTCAGAACATATAGCACGTTGCTGTAAGCAAGCAGATTCTCATTCAAAGATGCAAGTTACTATGTAGGAACAGGTTTGTATAGGTATTTCAAAGAAGCCCAGAACTGAGCTAAACTTGGTATGTGTCCAACTCCTAGGAATAACTTCATGCCCCATCTGCCTTACTTCCAGCTAGTAAGGATCACATAATTCCTAACAAAGTTTTGACACAGATTCCCAATTCGGGCATTCAGAACATATAGCACGTTGCTGTAAGCAAGCAGATTCTCATTCAAAGATGCAAGTTACTATGTAGGAACAAGTTTGTATAGGTATTTCAAAGATGCCCAGAACTGAGCTAAACTTGGGATGTGTCCAACTCCTAGAAATAACTTCATGCCCCATCTCCCTTACTTCCAGCTAGTAAGGATCACATAATTCCTAACAAAGTTTTGACACAGATTGCCAATTCGGGCATTCAGAACATATAGCACGTTGCTGTAAGCAAGCAGATTCTCATTCAAAGATGCAAGTTACTATGTAGGAACAAATTTGTATAGGTATTTCAAAGATGCCCAGAACTGAGCTAAACTTGGTATGTGTCCAACTCCTAGAAATAACTTCATGCCCCATCTCCCTTACTTCCAGCTAGTAAGGATGACATAATTCCTAACAAAGTTTTGACACAGATTCCCAATTCGGGCATTCAGAACATATAGCACGTTGCTGTAAGCAAGCAGATTCTCATTCAAAGATGCAAGTTACTATGTAGGAACAAGTTTGTATAGGTATTTCAAAGATGCCCAGAACTGAGCTAAACTTGGTATGTGTCCAACTCCAAGAAATAACTTCATGCCCCATCTCCCTTACTTCCAGCTAGTAAGGATCACATAATTCCTAACAAAGTTTTGACACAGATTCCCAATTCGGGCATTCAGAACATATAGCACGTTGCTGTAAGCAAGCACATTCTCATTCAAAGTTGCAAGTTACTATGTAGGAACAAGTTTGTATAGGTATTTCAAAGATGCCCAGAACTGAGCTAAACTTGGTATGTGTCCAACTCCTAGAAATAACTTCATGCCCCATCTCCCTTACTTCCAGCTAGTAAGGATGACATAATTCCTAACAAAGTTTTGACACAGATTCCCAATTCGGGCATTCAGAACATATAGCACGTTGCTGTAAGCAAGCACATTCTCATTCAAAGTTGCAAGTTACTATGTAGGAACAAGTTTGTATAGGTATTTCAAAGATGCCCAGAACTGAGCTAAACTTGGTATGTGTCCAACTCCTAGGAATAACTTCATGCCCCATCTCCCTTACTTCCAGCTAGTATGGATGACATAATTCCTAACAAAGTTTTGACACAGATTCCCAATTCGGGCATTCAGAACATATAGCACGTTGCTGTAAGCAAGCAGATTCTCATTCAAAGATGCAAGTTACTATGTAGGAACAGGTTTGTATAGGTATTTCAAAGAAGCCCAGAACTGAGCTAAACTTGGTATGTGTCCAACTCCTAGGAATAACTTCATGCCCCATCTGCCTTACTTCCAGCTAGTAAGGATCACATAATTCCTAACAAAGTTTTGACACAGATTCCCAATTCGGGCATTCAGAACATATAGCACGTTGCTGTAAGCAAGCAGATTCTCATTCAAAGATGCAAGTTACTATGTAGGAACAAGTTTGTATAGGTATTTCAAAGATGCCCAGAACTGAGCTAAACTTGGGATGTGTCCAACTCCTAGAAATAACTTCATGCCCCATCTCCCTTACTTCCAGCTAGTAAGGATCACATAATTCCTAACAAAGTTTTGACACAGATTGCCAATTCGGGCATTCAGAACATATAGCACGTTGCTGTAAGCAAGCAGATTCTCATTCAAAGATGCAAGTTACTATGTAGGAACAAATTTGTATAGGTATTTCAAAGATGCCCAGAACTGAGCTAAACTTGGTATGTGTCCAACTCCTAGAAATAACTTCATGTCCCATCTGCCTTATTTCCAGCTAGTAAGGATCACATAATTCCTAACAAAGTTTTGACACAGATTCCCAATTCGTGCATTCAGAACATATAGCACGTTGCTGTAAGCAAGCAGATTCTCATTCAAAGATGCAAGTTACTATGTAGGAACAAGTTTGTATAGGTATTTCAAAGATGCCCAGAACTGAGCTAAACTTGGTATGTGTCCACCTCCTAGAAATAACTTCATGCCCCATCTCCCTTACTTCCAGCTAGTAAGGATCACATAATTCCTAACAAAGTTTTGACACAGATTGCCAATTCGGGCATTCAGAACATATAGAACGTTGCTGTAAGCAAGCACATTCTCATTCAAAGATGCAAGTTACTATGTAGGAACAAGTTTGTATAGGTATTTCAAAGATGCCCAGAACTGAGCTAAACTTGGTATGTGTCCAACTCCTAGAAATAACTTCATGCCCCATCTCCCTTACTTCCAGCTAGTAAGGATGACATAATTCCTAACAAAGTTTTGACACAGATTCCCAATTCGGGCATTCAGAACATATAGCACGTTGCTGTAAGCAAGCACATTCTCATTCAAAGTTGCAAGTTACTATGTAGGAACAAGTTTGTATAGGTATTTCAAAGATGCCCAGAACTGAGCTAAACTTGGTATGTGTCCAACTCCTAGGAATAACTTCATGCCCCATCTCCCTTACTTCCAGCTAGTATGGATGACATAATTCCTAACAAAGTTTTGACACAGATTCCCAATTCGGGCATTCAGAACATATAGCACGTTGCTGTAAGCAAGCAGATTCTCATTCAAAGATGCAAGTTACTATGTAGGAACAGGTTTGTATAGGTATTTCAAAGAAGCCCAGAACTGAGCTAAACTTGGTATGTGTCCAACTCCTAGGAATAACTTCATGCCCCATCTGCCTTACTTCCAGCTTAAGGATCACATAATTCCTAACAAAGTTTTGACACAGATTCCCAATTCGGGCATTCAGAACATATAGCACGTTGCTGTAAGCAAGCAGATTCTCATTCAAAGATGCAAGTTACTATGTAGGAACAAGTTTGTATAGGTATTTCAAAGATGCCCAGAACTGAGCTAAACTTGGGATGTGTCCAACTCCTAGAAATAACTTCATGCCCCATCTCCCTTACTTCCAGCTAGTAAGGATCACATAATTCCTAACAAAGTTTTGACACAGATTGCCAATTCGGGCATTCAGAACATATAGCACGTTGCTGTAAGCAAGCAGATTCTCATTCAAAGATGCAAGTTACTATGTAGGAACAAATTTGTATAGGTATTTCAAAGATGCCCAGAACTGAGCTAAACTTGGTATGTGTCCAACTCCTAGAAATAACTTCATGTCCCATCTGCCTTACTTCCAGCTAGTAAGGATCACATAATTCCTAACAAAGTTTTGACACAGATTCCCAATTCGTGCATTCAGAACATATAGCACGTTGCTGTAAGCAAGCAGATTCTCATTCAAAGATGCAAGTTACAATGTAGGAATAAGTTTGTATAGGTATTTCAAAGATGCCCAGAACTGAGCTAAACTTGGTATGTGTCCAACTCCTAGAAATAACTTCATGCCCCATCTCCCTTACTTCCAGCTAGTAAGGATCACATAATTCCTAACAAAGTTTTGACACAGATTTCCAATTCGGGCATTCAGAACATATAGCACGTTGCTGTAAGCAAGCAGATTCTCATTCAAAGATGCAAGTTACTATGTAGGAACAAGTTTGTATAGGTATTTCAAAGATGCCCAGAACTGAGCTAAACTTGGTATGTGTCCAACTCCTAGAAATAACTTCATGCCCCATCTCCCTTACTTCCAGCTAGTAAGGATCACATAATTCCTAACAAAGTTTTGACACAGATTCCCAATTCGGGCATTCAGAACATATAGCACGTTGCTGTAAGCAAGCAGATTCTCATTCAAAGATGCAAGTTTCTATCTAGGAACAAGTTTGTATAGGTATTTCAAAGATGCCCAGAACTGAGCTAAACTTGGTATGTGTCCAACTCCTAGAAATAACTTCATGCCCCATCTCCCTTACTTCCAGCAAGTAAGGATCACATAATTCCTAACAAAGTTTTGACACAGATTCCCAATTCGGGCATTCAGAACATATAGCACGTTGCTGTAAGCAAGCACATTCTCATTCAAAGATGCAAGTTACTATATAGCAACAAGTTTGTATAGGTATTTCAAAGATGCCCAGAACTGAGCTAAACTTGGTATGTGTCCAACTCCTAGAAATAACTTCATGCCCCATCTCCCTTACTTCCAGCTAGTAAGGATCACATAATTCCTAACAAAGTTTTGACACAGATTCCCAATTCGGGCATTCAGAACATATAGCACGTTGCTGTAAGCAAGCACATTCTCATTAAAGATGCAAGTTACTATGTAGCAACAAGTTTGTCTAGGTATTTTAAAGATGCCCAGAACTGAGCTAAACTTGGTATGTGTCCAACTCCTAGAAATAACTTCATGCCCCATCTCCCTTACTTCCAGCTAGTAAGGATCACATAATTCCTAACAAAGTTTTGACACAGATTCCCAATTCGGGCATTCAGAACATATAGCACGTTGCTGTAAGCAAGCACATTCTCATTCAAAGTTGCAAGTTACTATGTAGGAACAAGTTTGTCTAGGTATTTCAAAGATGCCCAGAACTGAGCTAAACTTGGTATGTGTCCAACTCCTAGAAATAACTTCATGCCCCATCTCCCTTACTTCCAGCTAGTAAGGATCACATAATTCCTAACAAAGTTTTGACACAGATTCCCAATTCGGGCATTCAGAACATATAGCACGTTGCTGTAAGCAAGCACATTCTCATTCAAAGATGCAAGTTACTATGTAGGAACAAGTTTGTATAGGTATTTCAAAGATGCCCAGAACTGAGCTAAACTTGGTATGTGTCCAACTCCTAGAAATAACTTCATGCCCCATCTCCCTTACTTCCAGCTAGTAAGGATCACATAATTCCTAACAAAGTTTTGACACAGATTCCCAATTCGGGCATTCAGAACATATAGCACGTTGCTGTAAGCAAGCACATTTTCATTCAAAGTTGCAAGTTACTATGTAGGAACAAGTTTGTATAGGTATTTCAAAGATGCCCAGAACTGAGCTAAACTTGGTATGTGTCCAACTCATAGAAATAACTTCATGCCCCATCTCCCTTACTTCTAGCTAGTAAGGATCACATAATTCCTAACAAAGTTTTGACACAGATTCCCAATTCGGGCATTCAGAACATATAGCACGTTGCTGTAAGCAAGCACATTCTCATTCAAAGTTGCAAGTTACTATGTAGGAACAAGTTTGTATAGGTATTTCAAAGATGCCCAGAACTGAGCTAAACTTGGTATGTGTCCAACTCCTAGAAATAACTTCATGCCCCATCTCCCTTACTTCCAGCTAGTAAGGATCACATAATTCCTAACAAAGTTTTGACACAGATTCCCAATTCGGGCATTCAGAACATATAGCACGTTGCTGTAAGCAAGCACATTCTCATTCAAAGTTGCAAGTTACTATGTAGGAACAAGTTTGTACAGGTATTTCAAAGATGCACAGAACTGAGCTAAACTTGGTATGTGTCCAACTCCTAGAAATAACTTCATGCCCCATCTCCCTTACTTCCAGCTAGTAAGGATCACATAATTCCTAACAAAGTTTTGACACAGATTCCCAATTCGGGCATTCAGAACATATAGCACGTTGCTGTAAGCAAGCACATTCTCATTCAAAGTTGCAAGTTACTATGTAGGAACAAGTTTGTATAGGTATTTCAAAGATGCCCAGAACTGAGCTAAACTTGGTATGTGTCCAACTCCTAGAAATAACTTCATGCCCCATCTCCCTTACTTCCAGCTAGTAAGGATCACATAATTCCTAACAAAGTTTTGACACAGATTCCCAATTCGGGCATTCAGAACATATAGCACGTTGCTGTAGGCAATCACATTCTCATTCAAAGTTGCAAGTTACTATGTAGGAACAAGTTTGTATAGGTATTTCAAAGATGCCCAGAACTGAGCTAAACTTGGTATGTGTCCAACTCCTAGTAATAACTTCATGCCCCATCTCCCTTACTTCCAGCTAGTAAGGATCACATAATTCCTAACAAAGTTTTGACACAGATTCCCAATTCGGGCATTCAGAACATATAGCACGTTGCTGTAAGCAAGCACATTCTCATTCAAAGATGCAAGTTACTATGTAGGAACAAGTTTGTATAGGTATTTCAAAGATGCCCAGAACTGAGCTAAACTTGGTATGTGTCCAACTCCTAGAAATAACTTCATGCCCCATCTCCCTTACTTCCAGCTAGTAAGGATCACATAATTCCTAACAAAATTTTGACACAGATTACCAATTCGGGCATTCAGAACATATAGCACGTTGCTGTTAGCAAGCACATTCTCATTCAAAGATGCAAGTTACTATGTAGGAACAAGTTTGTATAGGTATTTCAAAGATGCCCAGAACTGAGCTAAACTTGGTATGTGTCGAACTCCTAGAAATAACTTCATGCTCCATCTCCCTTACTTCCAGCTAGTAAGGACCACATAATTCCTAACAAAGTTTTGACACAGATTCCCAAATCGGGCATTCAGAACATATAGCACGTTGCTGCAAGCAAGCACATTCTCATTCAAAGTTGCAAGTTACTATGTAGGAACAAGTTTGTATAGGTATTTCAAAGATGCCCAGAACTGAGCTAAACTTGGTATGTGTCCAACTCCAAGAAATAACTTCATGCCCCATCTCCCTTACTTCCAGCTAGTAAGGATCACATAATTCCTAACAAAGTTTTGACACAGATTCCCAATTCGGGCATTCAGAACATATAGCACGTTGCTGCAAGCAAGCACATTCTCATTCAAAGTTGCAAGTTACTATGTAGGAACAAGTTTGTATAGGTATTTCAAAGATGCCCAGAACTGAGCTACACTTGGTATGAGTCCAACTCCAGAAATAACTTCATGCCCCATCTCCCTTATTCCAGCTAGTAAGGATCACATAATTCCTAACAAAGTTTTGACACAGATTCCCAATTCGGGCATTCAGAACATATAGCACGTTGCTGTAAGCAAGCAGATTCTCATTCAAAGATGCAAGTTACTATGTAGGAACAAGTTTGTATAGGTATTTCAAAGATGCCCAGAACTGAGCTAAACTTGGTATGTGTCCAACTCCTAGAAATAACTTCATGCCCCATCTCCCTTACTTCCAGCTAGTAAGGATCACATAATTCCTAACAAAGTTTTGACACAGATTACCAATTCGGGCATTCAGAACATATAGCACGTTGCTGTTAGCAAGCACATTCTCATTCAAAGATGCAAGTTACTATGTAGGAACAAGTTTGTATAAGTATTTCAAAGATGCCCAGAACTGAGCTAAACTTGGTATGTGTCCAACTCCTAGAAATAACTTCATGCCCCATCTCCCTTACTTCCAGCTAGTAAGGATCACATAATTCCTAACAAAGTTTTGACACAGATTCCCAATTCGGGCATTCAGAACATATAGCACGTTGCTGTAAGCAAGCACATTCTCATTCAAAGATGCAAGTTACTATGTAGGAACAAGTTTGTATAGGTATTTCAAAGATGCCCAGAACTGAGCTAAACTTGGTATGTGTCCAACTCCTAGAAATAACTTCATGCCCCATCTGCCTTACTTCCAGCTAGTAAGGATCACATAATTCCTAACAAAGTTTTGACACAGATTCCCAATTCGGGCATTCAGAACATATAGCACGTTGCTGTAAGCAAGCAGATTCTCATTCAAAGATGCAAATTACTATGTAGGAACAAGTTTGTATAGGTATTTCAAAGATGCCCAGAACTGAGCTAAACTTGGTATGTGTCCAACTCCTAGAAATAACTTCATGCCCCATCTCCCTTACTTCCAGCTAGTAAGGATCACATAATTCCTAACAAAGTTTTGACACAGATTCCCAATTCGGGCATTCAGAACATATAGCACGTTGCTGTAAGCAAGCACATTCTCATTCAAAGATGCAAGTTACTATGTAGGAACAAGTTTGTATAGGTATTTCAAAGATGCCCAGAACTGAGCTAAACTTGGTATGTCTCCAACTCCAAGAAATAACTTCATGCCCCATCTGCCTTACTTCCAGCTAGTAAGGATCACATAATTCCTAACAAAGTTTTGACACAGATTCCCAATTCGGGCATTCAGAACATATAGCACGTTGCTGTAAGCAAGCACATTCTCATTCAAAGTTGCAAGTTACTATGTAGGAACAAGTTTGTATAGGTATTTCAAAGATGCCCAGAACTGAGCTAAACTTGGTATGTGTCAAACTCCTAGAAATAACTTCATGCCCCATCTCCCTTACTTCCAGCTAGTAAGGATCACATAATTCCTAACAAAGTTTTGACACAGATTCCCAATTCGGGCATTCAGAACATATAGCACGTTCCTCTAGGCAAGCACATTCTCATTCAAAGTTGCAAGTTACTATGTAGGAACAAGTTTGTATAGGTATTTCAAAGATGCCCAGAACTGAGCTAAACTTGGTATGTGTCCAACTCCTAGAAATAACTTCATGCCCCATCTCCCTTACTTCCAGCTAGTAAGGATCACATAATTCCTAACAAAGTTTTGACACAGATTGCCAATTCGGGCATTCAGAACATATAGCACGTTGCTGTAAGCAAGCACATTCTCATTCAAAGATGCAAGTTACTATGTAGGAACAAGTTTGTATAGGTATTTCAAAGATGCCCAGAACTGAGCTAAACTTGGTATGTGTCCAACTCCTAGAAATAACTTCATGCCCCATCTCCCTTACCTCCAGCTAGTAAGGATCACATAATTCCTAACAAAGTTTTGACACAGATTCCCAATTCGGGCATTCAGAACATATAGCACGTTGCTGTAAGCAAGCACATTCTCATTCAAAGTTGCAAGTTACTATGTAGGAACAAGTTTGTATAGGTATTTCAAAGATGCCCAGAACTGAGCTAAACTTGGTATGTGTCCAACTCCTAGAAATAACTTCATGCCCCATCTCCCTTACTTCCAGCTAGTAAGGATCACATAATTCCTAACAAAGTTTTGACACAGATTACCAATTCGGGCATTCAGAACATATAGCACGTTGCTGTAGGCAATCACATTCTCATTCAAAGTTGCAAGTTACTATGTAGGAACAAGTTTGTATAGGTATTTCAAAGATGCCCAGAACTGAGCTAAACTTGGTATGTGTCCAACTCCTAGTAATAACTTCATGCCCCATCTCCCTTACTTCCAGCTAGTAAGGATCACATAATTCCTAACAAAGTTTTGACACAGATTCCCAATTCGGGCATTCAGAACATATAGCACGTTGCTGTAAGCAAGCACATTCTCATTCAAAGATGCAAGTTACTATGTAGGAACAAGTTTGTATAGGTATTTCAAAGATGCCCAGAACTCAGCTAAACTTGGTATGTGTCCAACTCCTAGAAATAACTTCATGCCCCATCTCCCTTACTTCCAGCTAGTAAGGATCACATAATTCCTAACAAAATTTTGACACAGATTACCAATTCGCGCATTCAGAACATATAGCACGTTGCTGTTAGCAAGCACATTCTCATTCAAAGATGCAAGTTACTATGTAGGAACAAGTTTGTATAGGTATTTCAAAGATGCCCAGAACTGAGCTAAACTTGGTATGTGTCGAACTCCTAGAAATAACTTCATGCTCCATCTCCCTTACTTCCAGCTAGTAAGGATCACATAATTCCTAACAAAGTTTTGACACAGATTCCCAAATCGGGCATTCAGAACATATAGCACGTTGCTGCAAGCAAGCACATTCTCATTCAAAGTTGCAAGTTACTATGTAGGAACAAGTTTGTATAGGTATTTCAAAGATGCCCAGAACTGAGCTAAACTTGGTATGTGTCCAACTCCAAGAAATAACTTCATGCCCCATCTCCCTTACTTCCAGCTAGTAAGGATCACATAATTCCTAACAAAGTTTTGACACAGATTCCCAATTCGGGCATTCAGAACATATAGCACGTTGCTGTAAGCAAGCACATTCTCATTCAAAGTTGCAAGTTTCTATGTAGGAACAAGTTTGTATAGGTATTTCAAAGATGCCCAGAACTGAGCTACACTTGGTATGAGTCCAACTCCAGAAATACCTTCATGCCCCATCTCCCTTATTCCAGCTAGTAAGGATCACATAATTCCTAACAAAGTTTTGACACAGATTCCCAATTCGGGCATTCAGAACATATAGCACGTTGCTGTAAGCAAGCACATTCTCATTCAAAGTTGCAAGTTACTATGTAGGAACAAGTTTGTATAGGTATTTCAAAGATGCCCAGAACTGAGCTACACTTGGTATGAGTCCAACTCCAGAAATAACTTCATGCCCCATCTCCCTTATTCCAGCTAGTAAGGATCACATAATTCCTAACAAAGTTTTGACACAGATTCCCAATTCGGGCATTCAGAACATATAGCACGTTGCTGTAAGCAAGCAGATTCTCATTCAAAGATGCAAGTTACTATGTAGGAACAAGTTTGTATAGGTATTTCAAAGATGCCCAGAACTGAGCTAAACTTGGTATGTGTCCAACTCCTAGAAATAACTTCATGCCCCATCTCCCTTACTTCCAGCTAGTAAGGATCACATAATTCCTAACAAAGTTTTGACACAGATTACCAATTCGGGCATTCAGAACATATAGCACGTTGCTGTTAGCAAGCACATTCTCATTCAAAGATGCAAGTTACTATGTAGGAACAAGTTTGTATAAGTATTTCAAAGATGCCCAGAACTGAGCTAAACTTGGTATGTGTCCAACTCCTAGAAATAACTTCATGCCCCATCTCCCTTACTTCCAGCTAGTAAGGATCACATAATTCCTAACAAAGTTTTGACACAGATTCCCAATTCGGGCATTCAGAACATATAGCACGTTGCTGTAAGCAAGCACATTCTCATTCAAAGATGCAAGTTACTATGTAGGAACAAGTTTGTATAGGTATTTCAAAGATGCCCAGAACTGAGCTAAACTTGGTATGTGTCCAACTCCTAGAAATAACTTCATGCCCCATCTCCCTTACTTCCAGCTAGTAAGGATCACATAATTCCTAACAAAGTTTTGACACAGATTCCCAATTCGGGCATTCAGAACATATAGCACGTTGCTGTAAGCAAGCACATTTTCATTCAAAGTTGCAAGTTACTATGTTGGAACAAGTTTGTATAGGTATTTCAAAGATGCCCAGAACTGAGCTAAACTTGGTATGTGTCGAGCTCCTAGAAATAACTTCATGCTCCATCTCCCTTACTTCCAGCTAGTAAGGATCACATAATTCCTAACAAAGTTTTGACACAGATTCCCAAATCGGGCATTCAGAACATATAGCACGTTGCTGCAAGCAAGCACATTCTCATTCAAAGTTGCAAGTTACTATGTAGGAACAAGTTTGTATAGGTATTTCAAAGATGCCCAGAACTGAGCTAAACTTGGTATGTGTCCAACTCCAAGAAATAACTTCATGCCCCATCTCCCTTACTTCCAGCTAGTAAGGATCACATAATTCCTAACAAAGTTTTGACACAGATTCCCAATTCGGGCATTCAGAACATATAGCACGTTGCTGTAAGCAAGCACATTCTCATTCAAAGTTGCAAGTTACTATGTAGGAACAAGTTTGTATAGGTATTTCAAAGATGCCCAGAACTGAGCTACACTTGGTATGAGTCCAACTCCAGAAATACCTTCATGCCCCATCTCCCTTATTCCGGGTAGTAAGGATCACATAATTCCTAACAAAGTTTTGACACAGATTCCCAATTCGGGCATTCAGAACATATAGCACGTTGCTGTAAGCAAGCACATTCTCATTCAAAGTTGCAAGTTACTATGTAGGAACAAGTTTGTATAGGTATTTCAAAGATGCCCAGAACTGAGCTACACTTGGTATGAGTCCAACTCCAGAAATAACTTCATGCCCCATCTCCCTTATTCCAGCTAGTAAGGATCACATAATTCCTAACAAAGTTTTGACACAGATTCCCAATTCGGGCATTCAGAACTTATAGCACGTTGCTGTAAGCAAGCAGATTCTCATTCAAAGATGCAAGTTACTATGTAGGAACAAGTTTGTATAGGTATTTCAAAGATGCCCAGAACTGAGCTAAACTTGGTATGTGTCCAACTCCTAGAAATAACTTCATGCCCCATCTCCCTTACTTCCAGCTAGTAAGGATCACATAATTCCTAACAAAGTTTTGACACAGATTACCAATTCGGGCATTCAGAACATATAGCACGTTGCTGTTAGCAAGCACATTCTCATTCAAAGATGCAAGTTACTATGTAGGAACAAGTTTGTATAAGTATTTCAAAGATGCCCAGAACTGAGCTAAACTTGGTATGTGTCCAACTCCTAGAAATAACTTCATGCCCCATCTCCCTTACTTCCAGCTAGTAAGGATCACATAATTCCTAACAAAGTTTTGACACAGATTCCCAATTCGGGCATTCAGAACATATAGCACGTTGCTGTAAGCAAGCACATTCTCATTCAAAGATGCAAGTTACTATGTAGGAACAAGTTTGTATAGGTATTTCAAAGATGCCCAGAACTGAGCTAAACTTGGTATGTGTCCAACTCCTAGAAATAACTTCATGCCCCATCTGCCTTACTTCCAGCTAGTAAGGATCACATAATTCCTAACAAAGTTTTGACACAGATTCCCAATTCGGGCATTCAGAACATATAGCACGTTGCTGTAAGCAAGCACATTCTCATTCAAAGATGCAAGTTACTATGTAGGAACAAGTTTGTATAGGTATTTCAAAGATGCCCAGAACTGAGCTAAACTTGGTATGTGTCCAACTCCTAGAAATAACTTCATGCCCCATCTCCCTTACTTCCAGCTAGTAAGGATCACATAATTCCTAACAAAGTTTTGACACAGATTCCCAATTCGGGCATTCAGAACATATAGCACGTTGCTGTAAGCAAGCACATTCTCATTCAAAGATGCAAGTTACTATGTAGGAACAAGTTTGTATAGGTATTTCAAAGATGCCCAGAACTGAGCTAAACTTGGTATGTCTCCAACTCCAACAAATAACTTCATGCCCCATCTGCCTTACTTCCAGCTAGTAAGGATCACATAATTCCTAACAAAGTTTTGACACAGATTCCCAATTCGGGCATTCAGAACATATAGCACGTTGCTGTAAGCAAGCACATTCTCATTCAAAGTTGCAAGTTACTATGTAGGAACAAGTTTGTATAGGTATTTCAAAGATGCCCAGAACTGAGCTAAACTTGGTATGTGTCAAACTCCTAGAAATAACTTCATGCCCCATCTCCCTTACTTCCAGCTAGTAAGGATCACATAATTCCTAACAAAGTTTTGACACAGATTCCCAATTCGGGCATTCAGAACATATAGCACGTTCCTCTAGGCAAGCACATTCTCATTCAAAGTTGCAAGTTACTATGTAGGAACAAGTTTGTATAGGTATTTCAAAGATGCCCAGAACTGAGCTAAACTTGGTATGTGTCCAACTCCTAGTAATAACTTCATGCCCCATCTCCCTGACTTCCAGCTAGTAAGGATCACATAATTCCTAACAAAGTTTTGACACAGATTCCCAATTCGGGCATTCAGAACATATAGCACGTTGCTGCAAGCAAGCACATTCTCATTCAAAGTTGCAAGTTACTATGTAGGAACAAGTTTGTATAGGTATTTCAAAGATGCCCAGAACTCAGCTAAACTTGGTATGTGTCCAACTCCTAGAAATAACTTCATGCCCCATCTCCCTTACTTCCAGCTAGTAAGGATCACATAATTCCTAACAAAATTTTGACACAGATTACCAATTCGGGCATTCAGAACATATAGCACGTTGCTGTTAGCAAGCACATTCTCATTCAAAGATGCAAGTTACTATGTAGGAACAAGTTTGTATAGGTATTTCAAAGATGCCCAGAACTGAGCTAAACTTGGTATGTGTCGAACTCCTAGAAATAACTTCATGCTCCATCTCCCTTACTTCCAGCTAGTAAGGATCACATAATTCCTAACAAAGTTTTGACACAGATTCCCAAATCGGGCATTCAGAACATATAGCACGTTGCTGCAAGCAAGCACATTCTCATTCAAAGTTGCAAGTTACTATGTAGGAACAAGTTTGTATAGGTATTTCAAAGATGCCCAGAACTGAGCTAAACTTGGTATGTGTCCAACTCCAAGAAATAACTTCATGCCCCATCTCCCTTACTTCCAGCTAGTAAGGATCACATAATTCCTAACAAAGTTTTGACACAGATTCCCAAATCGGGCATTCAGAACATATAGCACGTTGCTGTAAGCAAGCACATTCTCATTCAAAGTTGCAAGTTACTATGTAGGAACAAGTTTGTATAGGTATTTCAAAGATGCCCACAACTGAGCTAAACTTGGTATGTGTCCAACTCCAGAAATAACTTCATGCCCCATCTCCCTTATTCCAGCTAGTAAGGATCACATAATTCCTAACAAAGTTTTGACACAGATTCCCAATTCGGGCATTCAGAACATATAGCACGTTGCTGTAAGCAAGCAGATTCTCATTCAAAGATGCAAGTTACTATGTAGGAACAAGTTTGTATAGGTATTTCAAAGATGCCCAGAACTGAGCTAAACTTGGTATGTGTCCAACTCCTAGAAATAACTTCATGCCCCATCTCCCTTACTTCCAGCTAGTAAGGATCACATAATTCCTAACAAAGTTTTGACACAGATTACCAATTCGGGCATTCAGAACATATAGCACGTTGCTGTTAGCAAGCACATTCTCATTCAAAGATGCAAGTTACTATGTAGGAACAAGTTTGTATAAGTATTTCAAAGATGCCCAGAACTGAGCTAAACTTGGTATGTGTCCAACTCCTAGAAATAACTTCATGCCCCATCTCCCTTACTTCCAGCTAGTAAGGATCACATAATTCCTAACAAAGTTTTGACACAGATTCCCAATTCGGGCATTCAGAACATATAGCACGTTGCTGTAAGCAAGCACATTCTCATTCAAAGATGCAAGTTACTATGTAGGAACAAGTTTGTATAGGTATTTCAAAGATGCCCAGAACTGAGCTAAACTTGGTATGTGTCCAACTCCTAGAAATAACTTCATGCCCCATCTGCCTTACTTCCAGCTAGTAAGGATCACATAATTCCTAACAAAGTTTTGACACAGATTCCCAATTCGGGCATTCAGAACATATAGCACGTTGCTGTAAGCAAGCAGATTCTCATTCAAAGATGCAAGTTACTATGTAGGAACAAGTTTGTATAGGTATTTCAAAGATGCCCAGAACTGAGCTAAACTTGGTATGTGTCCAACTCCTAGAAATAACTGCATGCCCCATCTCCCTTACTTCCAGCTAGTAAGGATCACATAATTCCTAACAAAGTTTTGACACAGATTCCCAATTCGGGCATTCAGAACATATAGCACGTTGCTGTAAGCAAGCACATTCTCATTCAAAGATGCAAGTTACTATGTAGGAACAAGTTTGTATAGGTATTTCAAAGATGCCCAGAACTGAGCTAAACTTGGTATGTCTCCAACTCCAAGAAATAACTTCATGCCCCATCTGCCTTACTTCCAGCTAGTAAGGATCACATAATTCCTAACAAAGTTTTGACACAGATTCCCAATTCGGGCATTCAGAACATATAGCACGTTGCTGTAAGCAAGCACATTCTCATTCAAAGTTGCAAGTTACTATGTAGGAACAAGTTTGTATAGGTATTTCAAAGATGCCCAGAACTGAGCTAAACTTGGTATGTGTCAAACTCCTAGAAATAACTTCATGCCCCATCTCCCTTACTTCCAGCTAGTAAGGATCACATAATTCCTAACAAAGTTTTGACACAGATTCCCAATTCGGGCATTCAGAACATATAGCACGTTCCTCTAGGCAAGCACATTCTCATTCAAAGTTGCAAGTTACTATGTAGGAACAAGTTTGTATAGGTATTTCAAAGATGCCCAGAACTGAGCTAAACTTGGTATGTGTCCAACTCCTAGAAATAACTTCATGCCCCATCTCCCTTACTTCCAGCTAGTAGGGATCACATAATTCCTAACAAAGTTTTGACACAGATTCCCAATTCGGGCATTCAGAACATATAGCACGTTGCTGTAGGCAAGCAGATTCTCATTCAAAGTTGCAAGTTACTATGTAGGAACAAGTTTGTATAGGTATTTCAAAGATGCCCAGAACTGAGCTAAACTTGGTATGTGTCCAACTCCTAGAAATAACTTCATGCCCCATCTCCCTTACTTCCAGCTAGTAAGGATCACATAATTCCTAACAAAGTTTTGACACAGATTCCCAATTCGGGCATTCAGAACATATAGCACGTTGCTGTAAGCAAGCAGATTCTCATTCAAAGATGCAAGTTACTATGTAGGAACAAGTTTGTATAGGTATTTCAAAGATGCCCACAACTGAGCTAAACTTGGTATGTGTCCAACTCCAGAAATAACTTCATGCCCCATCTCCCTTATTCCAGCTAGTAAGGATCACATAATTCCTAACAAAGTTTTGACACAGATTCCCAATTCGGGCATTCAGAACATATAGCACGTTGCTGTAAGCAAGCAGATTCTCATTCAAAGATGCAAGTTACTATGTAGGAACAAGTTTGTATAGGTATTTCAAAGATGCCCAGAACTGAGCTAAACTTGGTATGTGTCCAACTCCTAGAAATAACTTCATGCCCCATCTCCCTTACTTCCAGCTAGTAAGGATCACATAATTCCTAACAAAGTTTTGACACAGATTACCAATTCGGGCATTCAGAACATATAGCACGTTGCTGTTAGCAAGCACATTCTCATTCAAAGATGCAAGTTACTATGTAGGAACAAGTTTGTATAAGTATTTCAAAGATGCCCAGAACTGAGCTAAACTTGGTATGTGTCCAACTCCTAGAAATAACTTCATGCCCCATCTCCCTTACTTCCAGCTAGTAAGGATCACATAATTCCTAACAAAGTTTTGACACAGATTCCCAATTCGGGCATTCAGAACATATAGCACGTTGCTGTAAGCAAGCACATTCTCATTCAAAGATGCAAGTTACTATGTAGGAACAAGTTTGTATAGGTATTTCAAAGATGCCCAGAACTGAGCTAAACTTGGTATGTGTCCAACTCCTAGAAATAACTTCATGCCCCATCTGCCTTACTTCTAGCTAGTAAGGATCACATAATTCCTAACAAAGTTTTGACACAGATTCCCAATTCGGGCATTCAGAACATATAGCACGTTGCTGTAAGCAAGCACATTCTCATTCAAAGATGCAAGTTACTATGTAGGAACAAGTTTGTATAGGTATTTCAAAGATGCCCAGAACTGAGCTAAACTTGGTATGTGTCCAACTCCTAGAAATAACTTCATGCCCCATCTCCCTTACTTCCAGCTAGTAAGGATCACATAATTCCTAACAAAGTTTTGACACAGATTCCCAATTCGGGCATTCAGAACATATAGCACGTTGCTGTAAGCAAGCAGATTCTCATTCAAAGATGCAAGTTACTATGTAGGAACAAGTTTGTATAGGTATTTCAAAGATGCCCAGAACTGAGCTAAACTTGGTATGTGTCCAACTCCTAGAAATAACTGCATGCCCCATCTCCCTTACTTCCAGCTAGTAAGGATCACATAATTCCTAACAAAGTTTTGACACAGATTCAAATTCGGGCATTCAGAACATATAGCACGTTGCTGTAAGCAAGCACATTCTCATTCAAAGATGCAAGTTACTATGTAGGAACAAGTTTGTATAGGTATTTCAAAGATGCCCAGAACTGAGCTAAACTTGGTATGTGTCCAACTCCTAGAAATAACTTCATGCCCCATCTGCCTTACTTCCAGCTAGTAAGGATCACATAATTCCTAACAAAGTTTTGACACAGATTCCCAATTCGGGCATTCAGAACATATAGCACGTTGCTGTAAGCAAGCAGATTCTCATTCAAAGATGCAAGTTACTATGTAGGAACAAGTTTGTATAGGTATTTCAAAGATGCCCAGAACTGAGCTAAACTTGGTATGTGTCCAACTCCTAGAAATAACTTCATGCCCCATCTGCCTTACTTCCAGCTAGTAAGGATCACATAATTCCTAACAAAGTTTTGACACAGATTCCCAATTCGGGCATTCAGAACATATAGCACGTTGCTGCAAGCAAGCACATTCTCATTCAAAGATGCAAGTTACTATGTAGGAACAAGTTTGTATAGGTATTTCAAAGATGCCCAGAACTGAGCTAAACTTGGTATGTGTCCAACTCCTAGAAATAACTGCATGCCCCATCTCCCTTACTTCCAGCTAGTAAGGATCACATAATTCCTAACAAAGTTTTGACACAGATTCCCAATTCGGGCATTCAGAACATATAGCACGTTGCTGTAAGCAAGCACATTCTCATTCAAAGTTGCAAGTTACTATGTAGGAACAAGTTTGTATAGGTATTTCAAAGATGCCCAGAACTGAGCTAAACTTGGTATGTGTCAAACTCCTAGAAATAACTTCATGCCCCATCTCCCTTACTTCCAGCTAGTAAGGATCACATAATTCCTAACAAAGTTTTGACACAGATTCCCAATTCGGGCATTCAGTACATATAGCACGTTCCTCTAGGCAAGCACATTCTCATTCAAAGTTGCAAGTTACAATGTAGGAACAAGTTTGTATAGGTATTTCAAAGATGCCCAGAACTGAGCTAAACTTGGTATGTGTCCAACTCCTAGAAATAACTTCATGCCCCATCTCCCTTACTTCCAGCTAGTAGGGATCACATAATTCCTAACAAAGTTTTGACACAGATTCCCAATTCGGGCATTCAGAACATATAGCACGTTGCTGTAGGCAAGCAGATTCTCATTCAAAGTTGCAAGTTACTATGTAGGAACAAGTTTGTATAGGTATTTCAAAGATGCCCAGAACTGAGCTAAACTTGGTATGTGTCCAACTCCTAGAAATAACTTCATGCTCCATCTCCCTTACTTCCAGCTAGTAAGGATCACATAATTCCTAACAAAGTTTTGACACAGATTCCCAAATCGGGCATTCAGAACATATAGCACGTTGCTGCAAGCAAGCACATTCTCATTCAAAGTTGCAAGTTACTATGTAGGAACAAGTTTGTATAGGTATTTCAAAGATGCCCAGAACTGAGCTAAACTTGGTATGTGTCAAACTCCTAGAAATAACTTCATGCCCCATCTCCCTTACTTCCAGCTAGTAAGGATCACATAATTCCTAACAAAGTTTTGACACAGATTCCCAATTCGGGCATTCAGAACATATAGCACGTTCCTCTAGGCAAGCACATTCTCATTCAAAGTTGCAAGTTACTATGTAGGAACAAGTTTGTATAGGTATTTCAAAGATGCCCAGAACTGAGCTAAACTTGGTATGTGTCCAACTCCTAGAAATAACTTCATGCCCCATCTCCCTTACTTCCAGCTAGTAGGGATCACATAATTCCTAACAAAGTTTTGACACAGATTCCCAATTCGGGCATTCAGAACATATAGCACGTTGCTGTAAGCAAGCACATTCTCATTCAAAGTTGCAAGTTACTATGTAGGAACAAGTTTGTATAGGTATTTCAAAGATGCCCAGAACTGAGCTAAACTTGGTATGTGTCAAACTCCTAGAAATAACTTCATGCCCCATCTCCCTTACTTCCAGCTAGTAAGGATCACATAATTCCTAACAAAGTTTTGACACAGATTCCCAATTCGGGCATTCAGAACATATAGCACGTTCCTCTAGGCAAGCACATTCTCATTCAAAGTTGCAAGTTACTATGTAGGAACAAGTTTGTATAGGTATTTCAAAGATGCCCAGAACTGAGCTAAACTTGGTATGTGTCCAACTCCTAGAAATAACTTCATGCCCCATCTCCCTTACTTCCAGCTAGTAGGGATCACATAATTCCTAACAAAGTTTTGACACAGATTCCCAATTCGGGCATTCAGAACATATAGCACGTTGCTGTAGGCAAGCAGATTCTCATTCAAAGTTGCAAGTTACTATGTAGGAACAAGTTTGTATAGGTATTTCAAAGATGCCCAGAACTGAGCTAAACTTGGTATGTGTCCAACTCCTAGAAATAACTTCATGCTCCATCTCCCTTACTTCCAGCTAGTAAGGATCACATAATTCCTAACAAAGTTTTGACACAGATTCCCAAATCGGGCATTCAGAACATATAGCACGTTGCTGTAAGCAAGCACATTCTCATTCAAAGTTGCAAGTTACTATGTAGGAACAAGTTTGTATAGGTATTTCAAAGATGCCCAGAACTGAGCTAAACTTGGTATGTGTCAAACTCCTAGAAATAACTTCATGCCCCATCTCCCTTACTTCCAGCTAGTAAGGATCACATAATTCCTAACAAAGTTTTGACACAGATTCCCAATTCGGGCATTCAGAACATATAGCACGTTCCTCTAGGCAAGCACATTCTCATTCAAAGTTGCAAGTTACTATGTAGGAACAAGTTTGTATAGGTATTTCAAAGATGCCCAGAACTGAGCTAAACTTGGTATGTGTCCAACTCCTAGAAATAACTTCATGCCCCATCTCCCTTACTTCCAGCTAGTAGGGATCACATAATTCCTAACAAAGTTTTGACACAGATTCCCAATTCGGGCATTCAGAACATATAGCACGTTGCTGTAAGCAAGCACATTCTCATTCAAAGATGCAAGTTACTATGTAGGAACAAGTTTGTATAGGTATTTCAAAGATGCCCAGAACTGAGCTAAACTTGGTATGTGTCCAACTCCTAGAAATAACTTCATGCCCCATCTGCCTTACTTCCAGCTAGTAAGGATCACATAATTCCTAACAAAGTTTTGACACAGATTCCCAATTCGGGCATTCAGAACATATAGCACGTTGCTGTAAGCAAGCAGATTCTCATTCAAAGATGCAAGTTACTATGTAGGAACAAGTTTGTATAGGTATTTCAAAGATGCCCAGAACTGAGCTAAACTTGGTATGTGTCCAACTCCTAGAAATAACTGCATGCCCCATCTCCCTTACTTCCAGCTAGTAAGGATCACATAATTCCTAACAAAGTTTTGACACAGATTCCCAATTCGGGCATTCAGAACATATAGCACGTTGCTGTAAGCAAGCACATTCTCATTCAAAGATGCAAGTTACTTTGTAGGAACAAGTTTGTATAGGTATTTCAAAGATGCCCAGAACTGAGCTAAACTTGGTATGTCTCCAACTCCAAGAAATAACTTCATGCCCCATCTGCCTTACTTCCAGCTAGTAAGGATCACATAATTCCTAACAAAGTTTTGACACAGATTCCCAATTCGGGCATTCAGAACATATAGCACGTTGCTGTAAGCAAGCACATTCTCATTCAAAGTTGCAAGTTACTATGTAGGAACAAGTTTGTATAGGTATTTCAAAGATGCCCAGAACTGAGCTAAACTTGGTATGTGTCAAACTCCTAGAAATAACTTCATGCCCCATCTCCCTTACTTCCAGCTAGTAAGGATCACATAATTCCTAACAAAGTTTTGACACAGATTCCCAATTCGGGCATTCAGAACATATAGCACGTTCCTCTAGGCAAGCACATTCTCATTCAAAGTTGCAAGTTACTATGTAGGAACAAGTTTGTATAGGTATTTCAAAGATGCCCAGAACTGAGCTAAACTTGGTATGTGTCCAACTCCTAGAAATAACTTCATGCCCCATCTCCCTTACTTCCAGCTAGTAGGGATCACATAATTCCTAACAAAGTTTTGACACAGATTCCCAATTCGGGCATTCAGAACATATAGCACGTTGCTGTAGGCAAGCAGATTCTCATTCAAAGTTGCAAGTTACTATGTAGGAACAAGTTTGTATAGGTATTTCAAAGATGCCCAGAACTGAGCTAAACTTGGTATGTGTCCAACTCCTAGAAATAACTTCATGCTCCATCTCCCTTACTTCCAGCTAGTAAGGATCACATAATTCCTAACAAAGTTTTGACACAGATTCCCAAATCGGGCATTCAGAACATATAGCACGTTGCTGCAAGCAAGCACATTCTCATTCAAAGTTGCAAGTTACTATGTAGGAACAAGTTTGTATAGGTATTTCAAAGATGCCCAGAACTGAGCTAAACTTGGTATGTGTCCAACTCCAAGAAATAACTTCATGCCCCATCTCCCTTACTTCCAGCTAGTAAGGATCACATAATTCCTAACAAAGTTTTGACACAGATTCCCAAATCGGGCATTCAGAACATATAGCACGTTGCTGTAAGCAAGCACATTCTCATTCAAAGTTGCAAGTTACTATGTAGGAACAAGTTTGTATAGGTATTTCAAAGATGCCCACAACTGAGCTAAACTTGGTATGTGTCCAACTCCAGAAATAACTTCATGCCCCATCTCCCTTATTCCAGCTAGTAAGGATCACATAATTCCTAACAAAGTTTTGACACAGATTCCCAATTCGGGCATTCAGAACATATAGCACGTTGCTGTAAGCAAGCAGATTCTCATTCAAAGATGCAAGTTACTATGTAGGAACAAGTTTGTATAGGTATTTCAAAGATGCCCAGAACTGAGCTAAACTTGGTATGTGTCCAACTCCTAGAAATAACTTCATGCCCCATCTCCCTTACTTCCAGCTAGTAAGGATCACATAATTCCTAACAAAGTTTTGACACAGATTACCAATTCGGGCATTCAGAACATATAGCACGTTGCTGTTAGCAAGCACATTCTCATTCAAAGATGCAAGTTACTATGTAGGAACAAGTTTGTATAAGTATTTCAAAGATGCCCAGAACTGAGCTAAACTTGGTATGTGTCCAACTCCTAGAAATAACTTCATGCCCCATCTCCCTTACTTCCAGCTAGTAAGGATCACATAATTCCTAACAAAGTTTTGACACAGATTCCCAATTCGGGCATTCAGAACATATAGCACGTTGCTGTAAGCAAGCACATTCTCATTCAAAGATGCAAGTTACTATGTAGGAACAAGTTTGTATAGGTATTTCAAAGATGCCCAGAACTGAGCTAAACTTGGTATGTGTCCAACTCCTAGAAATAACTTCATGCCCCATCTGCCTTACTTCCAGCTAGTAAGGATCACATAATTCCTAACAAAGTTTTGACACAGATTCCCAATTCGGGCATTCAGAACATATAGCACGTTGCTGTAAGCAAGCAGATTCTCATTCAAAGATGCAAGTTACTATGTAGGAACAAGTTTGTATAGGTATTTCAAAGATGCCCAGAACTGAGCTAAACTTGGTATGTGTCCAACTCCTAGAAATAACTGCATGCCCCATCTCCCTTACTTCCAGCTAGTAAGGATCACATAATTCCTAACAAA
This sequence comes from Diceros bicornis minor, assembly GCF_020826845.1. NCBI lineage: Eukaryota > Metazoa > Chordata > Mammalia > Perissodactyla > Rhinocerotidae > Diceros > Diceros bicornis. Next base: position 113,924 of record NC_080763.1, on the reverse strand, counting down.
GTTTTGACACAGATTCCCAATTCGGGCATTCAGAACATATAGCACGTTGCTGTAAGCAAGCACATTCTCATTCAAAGATGCAAGTTACTATGTAGGAACAAGTTTGTATAGGTATTTCAAAGATGCCCAGAACTGAGCTAAACTTGGTATGTCTCCAACTCCAAGAAATAACTTCATGCCCCATCTGCCTTACTTCCAGCTAGTAAGGATCACATAATTCCTAACAAAGTTTTGACACAGATTCCCAATTCGGGCATTCAGAACATATAGCACGTTGCTGTAAGCAAGCACATTCTCATTCAAAGTTGCAAGTTACTATGTAGGAACAAGTTTGTATAGGTATTTCAAAGATGCCCAGAACTGAGCTAAACTTGGTATGTGTCAAACTCCTAGAAATAACTTCATGCCCCATCTCCCTTACTTCCAGCTAGTAAGGATCACATAATTCCTAACAAAGTTTTGACACAGATTCCCAATTCGGGCATTCAGAACATATAGCACGTTCCTCTAGGCAAGCACATTCTCATTCAAAGTTGCAAGTTACTATGTAGGAACAAGTTTGTATAGGTATTTCAAAGATGCCCAGAACTGAGCTAAACTTGGTATGTGTCCAACTCCTAGAAATAACTTCATGCCCCATCTCCCTTACTTCCAGCTAGTAGGGATCACATAATTCCTAACAAAGTTTTGACACAGATTCCCAATTCGGGCATTCAGAACATATAGCACGTTGCTGTAGGCAAGCAGATTCTCATTCAAAGTTGCAAGTTACTATGTAGGAACAAGTTTGTATAGGTATTTCAAAGATGCCCAGAAATGAGCTAAACTTGGTATGTGTCCAACTCCTAGAAATAACTTCATGCCCCATCTCCCTTACTTCCAGCTAGTAAGGATCACATAATTCCTAACAAAGTTTTGACACAGATTCCCAATTCGGGCATTCAGAACATATAGCACGTTGCTGTAAGCAAGCACATTCTCATTCAAAGATGCAAGTTACTATGTAGGAACAAGTTTGTATAGGTATTTCAAAGATGCCCACAACTGAGCTAAACTTGGTATGTGTCCAACTCCAGAAATAACTTCATGCCCCATCTCCCTTATTCCAGCTAGTAAGGATCACATAATTCCTAACAAAGTTTTGACACAGATTCCCAATTCGGGCATTCAGAACATATAGCACGTTGCTGTAAGCAAGCAGATTCTCATTCAAAGATGCAAGTTACTATGTAGGAACAAGTTTGTATAGGTATTTCAAAGATGCCCAGAACTGAGCTAAACTTGGTATGTGTCCAACTCCTAGAAATAACTTCATGCCCCATCTCCCTTACTTCCAGCTAGTAAGGATCACATAATTCCTAACAAAGTTTTGACACAGATTACCAATTCGGGCATTCAGAACATATAGCACGTTGCTGTTAGCAAGCACATTCTCATTCAAAGATGCAAGTTACTATGTAGGAACAAGTTTGTATAAGTATTTCAAAGATGCCCAGAACTGAGCTAAACTTGGTATGTGTCCAACTCCTAGAAATAACTTCATGCCCCATCTCCCTTACTTCCAGCTAGTAAGGATCACATAATTCCTAACAAAGTTTTGACACAGATTCCCAATTCGGGCATTCAGAACATATAGCACGTTGCTGTAAGCAAGCACATTCTCATTCAAAGATGCAAGTTACTATGTAGGAACAAGTTTGTATAGGTATTTCAAAGATGCCCAGAACTGAGCTAAACTTGGTATGTGTCCAACTCCTAGAAATAACTTCATGCCCCATCTGCCTTACTTCCAGCTAGTAAGGATCACATAATTCCTAACAAAGTTTTGACACAGATTCCCAATTCGGGCATTCAGAACATATAGCACGTTGCTGTAAGCAAGCAGATTCTCATTCAAAGATGCAAGTTACTATGTAGGAACAAGTTTGTATAGGTATTTCAAAGATGCCCAGAACTGAGCTAAACTTGGTATGTGTCCAACTCCTAGAAATAACTGCATGCCCCATCTCCCTTACTTCCAGCTAGTAAGGATCACATAATTCCTAACAAAGTTTTGACACAGATTCCCAATTCGGGCATTCAGAACATATAGCACGTTGCTGTAAGCAAGCACATTCTCATTCAAAGATGCAAGTTACTATGTAGGAACAAGTTTGTATAGGTATTTCAAAGATGCCCAGAACTGAGCTAAACTTGGTATGTCTCCAACTCCAAGAAATAACTTCATGCCCCATCTGCCTTACTTCCAGCTAGTAAGGATCACATAATTCCTAACAAAGTTTTGACACAGATTCCCAATTCGGGCATTCAGAACATATAGCACGTTGCTGTAAGCAAGCACATTCTCATTCAAAGATGCAAGTTACTATGTAGGAACAAGTTTGTATAGGTATTTCAAAGATGCCCAGAACTGAGCTAAACTTGGTATGTGTCGAACTCCTAGAAATAACTTCATGCTCCATCTCCCTTACTTCCAGCTAGTAAGGATCACATAATTCCTAACAAAGTTTTGACACAGATTCCCAAATCGGGCATTCAGAACATATAGCACGTTGCTGCAAGCAAGCACATTCTCATTCATAGTTGCAAGTTACTATGTAGGAACAAGTTTGTATAGGTATTTCAAAGATGCCCAGAACTGAGCTAAACTTGGTATGTCTCCAACTCCAAGAAATAACTTCATGCCCCATCTCCCTTACTTCCAGCTAGTAAGGATCACATAATTCCTAACAAAGTTTTGACACAGATTCCCAATTCGGGCATTCAGAACATATAGCACGTTGCTGTAAGCAAGCACATTCTCATTCAAAGTTGCAAGTTACTATGTAGGAACAAGTTTGTATAGGTCTTTCAAAGATGCCCAGAACTGAGCTAAACTTGGTATGTGTCCAACTCCTAGAAATAACTTCATGCCCCATCTCCCTTACTTCCAGCTAGTAAGGATCACATAATTCCTAACAAAGTTTTGACACAGATTGCCAATTCGGGCATTCAGAACATATAGCACGTTGCTGTAAGCAAGCACATTCTCATTCAAAGTTGCAAGTTACTATGTAGGAACAAGTTTGTATAGGTATTTCAAAGATGCCCAGAACTGAGCTAAACTTGGTATGTGTCCAACTCCTAGAAATAACTTCATGCTCCATCTCCCTTACTTCCAGCTAATAAGGATCACATAATTCCTAACAAAGTTTTGACACAGATTCCCAAATCGGGCATTCAGAACATATAGCACGTTGCTGCAAGCAAGCACATTCTCATTCAAAGTTGCAAGTTACTATGTAGGAACAAGTTTGTATAGGTATTTCAAAGATGCCCAGAACTGAGCTAAACTTGGTATGTGTCCAACTCCTAGAAATAACTTCATGCCCCATCTCCCTTACTTCCAGCTAGTAAGGATCACATAATTCCTAACAAAGTTTTGACACAGATTCCCAAATCGGGCATTCAGAACATATAGCACGTTGCTGTAAGCAAGCACATTCTCATTCAAAGTTGCAAGTTACTATGTAGGAACAAGTTTGTATAGGTATTTCAAAGATGCCCAGAACTGAGCTAAACTTGGTATGTGTCCAACTCCTAGAAATAACTTCATGCCCCATCTCCCTTACTTCCAGCTAGTAAGGATCACATAATTCCTAACAAAGTTTTGACACAGATTCCCAAATCGGGCATTCAGAACATATAGCACGTTGCTGCAAGCAAGCACATTCTCATTCAAAGTTGCAAGTTACTATGTAGGAACAAGTTTGTATAGGTATTTCAAAGATGCCCAGAACTGAGCTAAACTTGGTATGTGTCCAACTCCAAGAAATAACTTCATGCCCCATCTCCCTTACTTCCAGCTAGTAAGGATCACATAATTCCTAACAAAGTTTTGACACAGATTCCCAATTCGGGCATTCAGAACATATAGCACGTTGCTGTAAGCAAGCACATTCTCATTCAAAGTTGCAAGTTACTATGTAGGAACAAGTTTGTATAGGTATTTCAAAGATGCCCAGAACTGAGCTAAACTTGGTATGTGTCCAACTCCAGAAATAACTTCATGCCCCATCTCCCTTATTCCAGCTAGTAAGGATCACATAATTCCTAACAAAGTTTTGACACAGATTCCCAATTCGGGCATTCAGAACATATAGCACGTTGCTGTAAGCAAGCACATTCTCATTCAAAGATGCAAGTTACTATGTAGGAACAAGTTTGTATAGGTATTTCAAAGATGCCCAGAACTGAGCTAAACTTGGTATGTGTCCAACTCCTAGAAATAACTTCATGCCCCATCTCCCTTACTTCCAGCTAGTAAGGATCACATAATTCCTAACAAAGTTTTGACACAGATTACCAATTCGGGCATTCAGAACATATAGCACGTTGCTGTTAGCAAGCACATTCTCATTCAAAGATGCAAGTTACTATGTAGGAACAAGTTTGTATAGGTATTTCAAAGATGCCCAGAACTGAGCTAAACTTGGTATGTGTCCAACTCCTAGAAATAACTTCATGCCCCATCTCCCTTACTTCCAGCTAGTAAGGATCACATAATTCCTAACAAAGTTTTGACACAGATTCCCAATTCGGGCATTCAGAACATATAGCACGTTGCTGTAAGCAAGCACATTCTCATTCAAAGATGCAAGTTACTATGTAGGAACAAGTTTGTATAGGTATTTCAAAGATGCCCAGAACTGAGCTAAACTTGGTATGTGTCCAACTCCTAGAAATAACTTCATGCCCCATCTGCCTTACTTCCAGCTAGTAAGGATCACATAATTCCTAACAAAGTTTTGACACAGATTCCCAATTCGGGCATTCAGAACATATAGCACGTTGCTGTAAGCAAGCACATTCTCATTCAAAGATGCAAGTTACTATGTAGCAACAAGTTTGTATAGGTATTTCAAAGATGCCCAGAACTGAGCTAAACTTGGTATGTGTCCAACTCCTAGAAATAACTTCATGCCCCATCTCCCTTACTTCCAGCTAGTAAGGATCACATAATTCCTAACAAAGTTTTGACACAGATTCCCAATTCGGGCATTCAGAACATATAGCACGTTGCTGTAAGCAAGCACATTCTCATTCAAAGATGCAAGTTACTATGTAGGAACAAGTTTGTATAGGTATTTCAAAGATGCCCAGAACTGAGCTAAACTTGGTATGTCTCCAACTCCTAGAAATAACTTCATGGCCCATCTCCCTTACTTCCAGCTAGTAAGGATCACATAATTCCTAACAAAGTTTTGACACAGATTCCCAATTCGGGCATTCAGAACATATAGCACGTTGCTGTAAGCAAGCACATTCTCATTCAAAGTTGCAAGTTACTATGTAGGAACAAGTTTGTATAGGTATTTCAAAGATGCCCAGAACTGAGCTAAACTTGGTATGTGTCAAACTCCTAGAAATAACTTCATGCCCCATCTCCCTTACTTCCAGCTAGTAAGGATCACATAATTCCTAACAAAGTTTTGACACAGATTCCCAATTCGGGCATTCAGAACATATAGCACGTTCCTCTAGGCAAGCACATTCTCATTCAAAGTTGCAAGTTACTATGTAGGAACAAGTTTGTATAGGTATTTCAAAGATGCCCAGAACTGAGCTAAACTTGGTATGTGTCCAACTCCTAGAAATAACTTCATGCCCCAACTCCCTTACTTCCAGCTAGTAAGGATCACATAATTCCTAACAAAGTTTTGACACAGATTCCCAATTCGGGCATTCAGAACATATAGCACGTTGCTGTAGGCAAGCAGATTCTCATTCAAAGTTGCAAGTTACTATGTAGGAACAAGTTTGTATAGGTATTTCAAAGATGCCCAGAACTGAGCTAAACTTGGTATCTGTCCAACTCCTAGAAATAACTTCATGCCCCATCTCCCTTACTTCCAGCTAGTAAGGATCACATAATTCCTAACAAAGTTTTGACACAGATTCCCAATTCGGGCATTCAGAACATATAGCACGTTGCTGTAAGCAAGCACATTCTCATTCAAAGATGCAAGTTACTATGTAGGAACAAGTTTGTATAGGTATTTCAAAGATGCCCAGAACTGAGCTAAACTTGGTATGTGTCCAACTCCTAGAAATAACTTCATGCCCCATCTCCCTTACTTCCAGCTAGAAAGGATCACATAATTCCTAACAAAGTTTTGACACAGATTGCCAATTCGGGCATTCAGAACATATAGCACGTTGCTGTAAGCAAGCACATTCTCATTCAAAGATGCAAGTTACTATGTAGGAACAAGTTTGTATAGGTATTTCAAAGATGCCCAGAACTGAGCTAAACTTGGTATGTGTCGAACTCCTAGAAATAACTTCATGCTCCATCTCCCTTACTTCCAGCTAGTAAGGATCACATAATTCCTAACAAAGTTTTGACACAGCTTCCCAAATCGGGCATTCAGAACATATAGCACGTTGCTGCAAGCAAGCACATTCTCATTCATAGTTGCAAGTTACTATGTAGGAACAAGTTTGTATAGGTATTTCAAAGATGCCCAGAACTGAGCTAAACTTGGTATGTCTCCAACTCCAAGAAATAACTTCATGCCCCATCTCCCTTACTTCCAGCTAGTAAGGATCACATAATTCCTAACAAAGTTTTGACACAGATTCCCAATTCGGGCATTCAGAACATATAGCACGTTGCTGTAAGCAAGCACATTCTCATTCAAAGTTGCAAGTTACTATGTAGGAACAAGTTTGTATAGGTCTTTCAAAGATGCCCAGAACTGAGCTAAACTTGGTATGTGTCCAACTCCTAGAAATAACTTCATGCCCCATCTCCCTTACTTCCAGCTAGTAAGGATCACATAATTCCTAACAAAGTTTTGACACAGATTGCCAATTCGGGCATTCAGAACATATAGCACGTTGCTGTAAGCAAGCACATTCTCATTCAAAGTTGCAAGATACTATGTAGGAACAAGTTTGTATAGGTATTTTAAAGATGCCCAGAACTGAGCTAAACTTGGTATGTGTCCAACTCCTAGAAATAACTTCATGCCGCATCTCCCTTACTTCCACCTAGTAAGGATCACATAATTCCTAACAAAGTTTTGACACAGATTCCCAATTCGGGCATTCAGAACATATAGCACGTTGCTGTAAGCAAGCACATTCTCGTTCAAAGATGCAAGTTACTATGTAGGAACAAGTTTGTATAGGTATTTCAAAGATGCCCAGAACTGAGCTAAACTTGGTATGTGTCCAACTCCTAGAAATAACTTCATGCCCCATCTCCCTTACTTCCAGCTAGTAAGGATCACATAATTCCTAACAAAGATTTGACACAGATTGCCAATTCGGACATTCAGAACATATAGCACGTTGCTGTAAGCAAGCACATTCTCATTCAAAGATGCAAGTTACTATGTAGGAACAAGTTTGTATAGGTATTTCAAAGATGCCCAGAACTGAGCTAAACTTGGTATGTGTCCAACTCCTAGAAATAACTTCATGCCCCATCTCCCTTACTTCCAGCTAGTAAGGATCACATAATTCCTAACAAAGTTTTGACACAGATTCCCAAATCGGGCATTCAGAACATATAGCACGTTGCTGCAAGCAAGCACATTCTCATTCAAAGTTGCAAGTTACTATGTAGGAACAAGTTTGTATAGGTATTTCAAAGATGCCCAGAACTGAGCTAAACTTGGTATGTGTCCAACTCCTAGAAATAACTTCATGCCCCATCTCCCTTACTTCCAGCTAGTAAGGATCACATAATTCCTAACAAAGTTTTGACACAGATTCCCAATTCGGGCATTCAGAACATATAGCACGTTGCTGTAAGCAAGCACATTCTCATTCAAAGTTGCAAGTTACTATGTAGGAACAAGTTTGTATAGGTATTTCAAAGATGCCCAGAACTGAGCTAAACTTGGTATGTGTCCAACTCCTAGAAATAACTTCATGCCCCATCTCCCTTACTTCCAGCTAGTAAGGATCACATAATTCCTAACAAAGTTTTGACACAGATTCCCAATTCGGGCATTCAGAACATATAGCACGTTGCTGTAAGCAAGCACATTCTCATTCAAAGATGCAAGTTACTATGTAGGAACAAGTTTGTATAGGTATTTCAAAGATGCCCAGAACTGAGCTAAACTTGGTATGTGTCCAACTCCTAGAAATAACTTCATGCCCCATCTCCCTTACTTCCAGCTAGTAAGGATCACATAATTCCTAACAAAGTTTTGACACAGATTCCCAATTCGGGCATTCAGAACATATAGCACGTTGCTGCAAGCAGGCACATTCTCATTCAAAGTTGCAAGTTACTATGTAGGAACAAGTTTGTATAGGTATTTCAAAGATGCCCAGAACTGAGCTAAACTTGGTGTGTGTCCAACTCCTAGAAATAACTTCATGCCCCATCTCCCTTACTTCCAGCTAGTAAGGATCACATAATTCCTAACAAAGTTTTGACACAGATTCCCAATTCGGGCATTCAGAACATATAGCACGTTGCTGTAAGCAAGCACATTCTCATTCAAAGATGCAAGTTACTATGTAGGAACAAGTTTGTATAGGTATTTCAAAGATGCCCAGGACTGAGCTAAACTTGGTATGTGTCCAACTCCTAGAAATAACTTCATGCCCCATCTCCCTTACTTCCAGCTAGTAAGGATCACATAATTCCTAACAAAGTTTTGACACAGATTGCCAATTCGGGCATTCAGAACATATAGCACGTTGCTGTAAGCAAGCACATTCTCATTCAAAGATGCAAGTTACTATGTAGGAACAAGTTTGTATAGGTATTTCAAAGATGCCCAGAACTGAGCTAAACTTGGTATGTGTCGAACTCCTAGAAATAACTTCATGCTCCATCTCCCTTACTTCCAGCTAGTAAGGATCACATAATTCCTAACAAAGTTTTGACACAGATTCCCAATTCGGGCATTCAGAACATATAGCACGTTGCTGTAAGCAAGCACATTCTCATTCAAAGTTGCAAGTTACTATGTAGGAACAAGTTTGTATAGGTATTTCAAAGATGCCCAGAACTGAGCTAAACTTGGTATGTCTCCAACTCCTAGAAATAACTTCATGCCCCATCTCCCTTACTTCCAGCTAGTAAGGATCACATAATTCCTAACAAAGTTTTGACACAGATTCCCAATTCGGGCATTCAGAACATATAGCACGTTGCTGTAAGCAAGCACATTCTCATTCAAAGTTGCAAGTGACTATGTAGGAACAAGTTTGTATAGGTCTTTCAAAGATGCCCAGAACTGAGCTAAACTTGGTATGTGTCCAACTCCTAGAAATAACTTCATGCCCCATCTCCCTTACTTCCAGCTAGTAAGGATCACATAATTCCTAACAAAGTTTTGACACAGATTGCCAATTCGGGCATTCAGAACATATAGCACGTTGCTGTAAGCAAGCACATTCTCATTCAAAGTTGCAAGATACTATGTAGGAACAAGTTTGTATAGGTATTTCAAAGATGCCCAGAACTGAGCTAAACTTGGTATGTGTCCAACTCCTAGAAATAACTTCATGCCCCATCTCCCTTACTTCCAGCTAGTATGGATGACATAATTCCTAACAAAGTTTTGACACAGATTCCCAATTCGGGCATTCAGAACATATAGCACGTTGCTGTAAGCAAGCAGATTCTCATTCAAAGATGCAAGTTACTATGTAGGAACAGGTTTGTATAGGTATTTCAAAGAAGCCCAGAACTGAGCTAAACTTGGTATGTGTCCAACTCCTAGGAATAACTTCATGCCCCATCTCCCTTACTTCCAGCTAGTAAGGATGACATAATTCCTAACAAAGTTTTGACACAGATTCCCAATTCGGGCATTCAGAACATATAGCACGTTGCTGTAAGCAAGCACATTTTCATTCAAAGTTGCAAGTTACTATGTAGGAACAAGTTTGTATAGGTATTTCAAAGATGCCCAGAACTGAGCTAAACTTGGTATGTGTCCAACTCCTAGAAATAACTTCATGCCCCATCTGCCTTACTTCCAGCTAGTAAGGATCACATAATTCCTAACAAAGTTTTGACACAGATTGCCAATTCGTGCATTCAGAACATATAGCACGTTGCTGCAAGCAAGCACATTCTCATTCAAAGTTGCAAGTTACTATGTAGGAACAAGTTTGTATAGGTATTTCAAAGATGCCCAGAACTGAGCTAAACTTGGTATGTGTCCAACTCCTAGAAATAACTTCATGCCCCATCTCCCTTACTTCCAGCTAGTAAGGATCACATAATTCCTAACAAAGTTTTGACACAGATTCCCAAATCGGGCATTCAGAACATATAGCACGTTGCTGTAAGCATGCACATTCTCATTCAAAGTTGCAAGTTACTATGTAGGAACAAGTTTGTATAGGTATTTCAAAGATGCCCAGAACTGAGCTAAACTTGGTATGTGTCCAACTCCTAGAAATAACTTCATGCCCCATCTCCCTTACTTCCAGCTAGTAAGGATCACATAATTCCTAACAAAGTTTTGACACAGATTGCCAATTCGGGCATTCAGAACATATAGCACGTTGCTGTAAGCAAGCACATTCTCATTCAAAGATGCAAGTTACTATGTAGGAACAAGTTTGTATAGGTATTTCAAAGATGCCCAGAACTGAGCTAAACTTGGTATGTGTCCAACTCCTAGAAATAACTTCATGCCCCATCTCCCTTACTTCCAGCTAGTAAGGATCACATAATTCCTAACAAAGTTTTGACACAGATTCCCAATTCGGGCATTCAGAACATATAGCACGTTGCTGCAAGCAAGCACATTCTCATTCAAAGTTGCAAGTTACTATGTAGGAACAAGTTTGTATAGGTATTTCAAAGATGCCCAGAACTGAGCTAAACTTGGTGTGTGTCCAACTCCTAGAAATAACTTCATGCCCCATCTCCCTTACTTCCAGCTAGTAAGGATCACATAATTCCTAACAAAGTTTTGACACAGATTCCCAATTCGGGCATTCAGAACATATAGCACGTTGCTGTAAGCAAGCACATTCTCATTCAAAGTTGCAAGTTACTATGTAGGAACAAGTTTGTATAGGTATTTCAAAGATGCCCAGAACTGAGCTAAACTTGGTATGTGTCCAACTCCTAGAAATAACTTCATGCCCCATCTCCCTTACTTCCAGCTAGTAAGGATCACATAATTCCTAACAAAGTTTTGACACAGATTCCCAATTCGGGCATTCAGAACATATAGCACGTTGCTGTAAGCAAGCAGATTCTCATTCAAAGATGCAAGTTACTATGTAGGAACAAGTTTGTATAGGTATTTCAAAGATGCCCAGAACTGAGCTAAACTTGGTATGTGTCCAACACCTAGAAATAACTTCATGCCCCATCTCCCTTACTTCCAGCTAGTAAGGATGACATAATTCCTAACAAAGTTTTGACACAGATTGCCAATTCGGGCATTCAGAACATATAGCACGTTGCTGTAAGCAAGCACATTTTCATTCAAAGTTGCAAGTTACTATGTAGGAACAAGTTTGTATAGGTATTTCAAAGATGCCCAGAACTGAGCTAAACTTGGTATGTGTCCAACTCCTAGAAATAACTTCATGCCCCATCTCCCTTACTTCCAGCTAGTAAGGATCACATAATTCCTAACAAAGTTTTGACACAGATTCCCAATTCGGGCATTCAGAACATATAGCACGTTGCTGTAAGCAAGCAGATTCTCATTCAAAGATGCAAGTTACTATGTAGGAACAAGTTTGTATAGGTATTTCAAAGATGCCCAGGACTGAGCTAAACTTGGTATGTGTCCAACTCCTAGAAATAACTTCATGGCCCATCTCCCTTACTTCCAGCTAGTAAGGATCACATAATTCCTAACAAAGTTTTGACACAGATTCCCAATTCGGGCATTCAGAACATATAGCACGTTGCTGTAAGCAAGCAGATTCTCATTCAAAGATGCAAGTTACTATGTAGGAACAAGTTTGTATAGGTATTTCAAAGATGCACAGAACTGAGCTAAACTTGGTATGTGTCCAACTCCTAGAAATAACTTCATGCCCCATCTCCCTTACTTCCAGCTAGTAAGGATCACATAATTCCTAACAAAGTTTTGACACAGATTCCCAATTCGGGCATTCAGAACATATAGCACGTTGCTGTAAGCAAGCACATTCTCATTCAAAGTTGCAAGTTACTATGTAGGAACAAGTTTGTATAGGTATTTCAAAGATGCCCAGAACTGAGCTAAACTTGGTATGTGTCCAACTCCTAGAAATAACTTCATGCCCCATCTCCCTTACTTCCAGCTAGTAAGGATCACATAATTCCTAACAAAGTTTTGACACAGATTCCCAATTCGGGCATTCAGAACATATAGCACGTTGCTGTAAGCAAGCACATTCTCATTCAAAGTTGCAAGTGACTATGTAGGAACAAGTTTGTATAGGTATTTCAAAGATGCCCAGAACTGAGCTAAACTTGGTATGTGTCCAACTCCTAGAAATAACTTCATGCCCCATCTCCCTTACTTCCAGCTAGTAAGGATCACATAATTCCTAACAAAGTTTTGACACAGATTCCCAATTCGGGCATTCAGAACATATAGCACGTTGCTGTAAGCAAGCACATTCTCATTCAAAGTTGCAAGTTACTATGTAGGAACAAGTTTGTATAGGTATTTCAAAGATGCCCAGAACTGAGCTAAACTTGGTATGTGTCCAACTCCTAGAAATAACTTCATGCCCCATCTCCCTTACTTCCAGCTAGTATGGATGACATAATTCCTAACAAAGTTTTGACACAGATTCCCAATTCGGGCATTCAGAACATATAGCACGTTGCTGTAAGCAAGCAGATTCTCATTCAAAGATGCAAGTTACTATGTAGGAACAGGTTTGTATAGGTATTTCAAAGAAGCCCAGAACTGAGCTAAACTTGGTATGTGTCCAACTCCTAGGAATAACTTCATGCCCCATCTCCCTTACTTCCAGCTAGTAAGGATGACATAATTCCTAACAAAGTTTTGACACAGATTCCCAATTCGGGCATTCAGAACATATAGCACGTTGCTGTAAGCAAGCACATTTTCATTCAAAGTTGCAAGTTACTATGTAGGAACAAGTTTGTATAGGTATTTCAAAGATGCCCAGAACTGAGCTAAACTTGGTATGTGTCCAACTCCTAGAAATAACTTCATGCCCCATCTGCCTTACTTCCAGCTAGTAAGGATCACATAATTCCTAACAAAGTTTTGACACAGATTGCCAATTCGTGCATTCAGAACATATAGCACGTTGCTGTAAGCAAGCACATTCTCATTCAAAGTTGCAAGTTACTATGTAGGAACAAGTTTGTATAGGTATTTCAAAGATGCCCAGAACTGAGCTAAACTTGGTATGTGTCCAACTCCTAGAAAAAACTTCATGCCCCATCTCCCTTACTTCCAGCTAGTAAGGATCACATAATTCCTAACAAAGTTTTGACACAGATTGCCAATTCGGGCATTCAGAACATATAGCACGTTGCTGTAAGCAAGCACATTCTCATTCAAAGATGCAAGTTACTATGTAGGAACAAGTTTGTATAGGTATTTCAAAGATGCCCAGAACTGAGCTAAACTTGGTATGTGTCCAACTCCTAGAAATAACTTCATGCTCCATCTCCCTTACTTCCAGCTAGTAAGGATCACATAATTCCTAACAAAGTTTTGACACAGATTCCCAAATCGGGCATTCAGAACATATAGCACGTTGCTGCAAGCAAGCACATTCTCATTCAAAGTTGCAAGTTACTATGTAGGAACAAGTTTGTATAGGTATTTCAAAGATGCCCAGAACTGAGCTAAACTTGGTATGTGTCCAACTCCTAGAAATAACTTCATGCCCCATCTCCCTTACTTCCAGCTAGTAAGGATCACATAATTCCTAACAAAGTTTTGACACAGATTCCCAATTCGGGCATTCAGAACATATAGCACGTTGCTGCAAGCAAGCACATTCTCATTCAAAGTCAAGTTACTATGTAGGAACAAGTTTGTATAGGTATTTCAAAGATGCCCAGAACTGAGCTAAACTTGGTATGTGTCCAACTCCTAGAAATAACTTCATGCCCCATCTCCCTTACTTCCAGCTAGTAAGGATCACATAATTCCTAACAAAGTTTTGACACAGATTGCCAATTCGGGCATTCAGAACATATAGCACGTTGCTGTAAGCAAGCACATTCTCATTCAAAGATGCAAGTTACTATGTAGGAACAAGTTTGTATAGGTATTTCAAAGATGCCCAGAACTGAGCTAAACTTGGTATGTGTCCAACTCCTAGAAATAACTTCATGCCCCATCTCCCTTACTTCCAGCTAGTAAGGATCACATAATTCCTAACAAAGTTTTGACACAGATTGCCAATTCGGGCATTCAGAACATATAGCACGTTGCTGCAAGCAAGCACATTCTCATTCAAAGTTGCAAGTTACTATGTAGGAACAAGTTTGTATAGGTATTTCAAAGATGCCCAGAACTGAGCTAAACTTGGTATGTGTCCAACTCCTAGAAATAACTTCATGCCCCATCTCCCTTACTTCCAGCTAGTAAGGATCACATAATTCCTAACAAAGTTTTGACACAGATTCCCAAATCGGGCATTCAGAACATATAGCACGTTGCTGTAAGCAAGCACATTCTCATTCAAAGTTGCAAGTTACTATGTAGGAACAAGTTTGTATAGGTATTTCAAAGATGCCCAGAACTGAGCTAAACTTGGTATGTGTCCAACTCCTAGAAATAACTTCATGCCCCATCTCCCTTACTTCCAGCTAGTAAGGATCACATAATTCCTAACAAAGTTTTGACACAGATTGCCAATTCGGGCATTCAGAACATATAGCACGTTGCTGTAAGCAAGCACACTCTCATTCAAAGATGCAAGTTACTATGTAGGAACAAGTTTGTATAGGTATTTCAAAGATGCCCAGAACTGAGCTAAACTTGCTATGTGTCCAACTCCTAGAAATAACTTCATGCCCCATCTCCCTTACTTCCAGCTAGTAAGGATCACATAATTCCTAACAAAGTTTTGACACAGATTCCCAAATCGGGCATTCAGAACATATAGCACGTTGCTGCAAGCAAGCACATTCTCATTCAAAGTTGCAAGTTACTATGTAGGAACAAGTTTGTATAGGTATTTCAAAGATGCCCAGAACTGAGCTAAACTTGGTATGTGTCCAACTCCTAGAAATAACTTCATGCCCCATCTCCCTTACTTCCAGCTAGTAAGGATCACATAATTCCTAACAAAGTTTTGACACAGATTCCCAATTCGGGCATTCAGAACATATAGCACGTTGCTGTAAGCAAGCACATTCTCATTCAAACTCAAGTTACTATGTAGGAACAAGTTTGTATAGGTATTTCAAAGATGCCCAGAACTGAGCTAAACTTGGTATGTGTCCAACTCCTAGAAATAACTTCATGCCCCATCTCCCTTACTTCCAGCTAGTAAGGATCACATAATTCCTAACAAAGTTTTGACACAGATTGCCAATTCGGGCATTCAGAACATATAGCACGTTGCTGTAAGCAAGCACATTCTCATTCAAAGATGCAAGTTACTATGTAGGAACAAGTTTGTATAGGTATTTCAAAGATGCCCAGAACTGAGCTAAACTTGGTATGTGTCCAACTCCTAGAAATAACTTCATGCTCCATCTCCCTTACTTCCAGCTAGTAAGGATCACATAATTCCTAACAAAGTTTTGACACAGATTCCCAAATCGGGCATTCAGAACATATAGCACGTTGCTGCAAGCAAGCACATTCTCATTCAAAGTTGCAAGTTACTATGTAGGAACAAGTTTGTATAGGTATTTCAAAGATGCCCAGAACTGAGCTAAACTTGGTATGTGTCCAACTCCTAGAAATAACTTCATGCCCCATCTCCCTTACTTCCAGCTAGTAAGGATCACATAATTCCTAACAAAGTTTTGACACAGATTCCCAAATCGGGCATTCAGAACATATAGCACGTTGCTGTAAGCAAGCACATTCTCATTCAAAGTTGCAAGTTACTATGTAGGAACAAGTTTGTATAGGTATTTCAAAGATGCCCAGAACTGAGCTAAACTTGGTATGTGTCCAACTCCTAGAAATAACTTCATGCCCCATCTCCCTTACTTCCAGCTAGTAAGGATCACATAATTCCTAACAAAGTTTTGACACAGATTGCCAATTCGGGCATTCAGAACATATAGCACGTTGCTGTAAGCAAGCACACTCTCATTCAAAGATGCAAGTTACTATGTAGGAACAAGTTTGTATAGGTATTTCAAAGATGCCCAGAACTGAGCTAAACTTGGTATGTGTCCAACTCCTAGAAATAACTTCATGCCCCATCTCCCTTACTTCCAGCTAGTAAGGATCACATAATTCCTAACAAAGTTTTGACACAGATTCCCAATTCGGGCATTCAGAACATATAGCACGTTGCTGCAAGCAGGCACATTCTCATTCAAAGTTGCAAGTTACTATGTAGGAACAAGTTTGTATAGGTATTTCAAAGATGCCCAGAACTGAGCTAAACTTGGTGTGTGTCCAACTCCTAGAAATAACTTCATGCCCCATCTCCCTTACTTCCAGCTAGTAAGGATCACATAATTCCTAACAAAGTTTTGACACAGATTCCCAATTCGGGCATTCAGAACATATAGCACGTTGCTGTAAGCAGGCACATTCTCATTCAAAGTTGCAAGTTACTATGTAGGAACAAGTTTGTCTAGGTATTTCAAAGATGCCCAGAACTGAGCTAAACTTGGTATGTGTCCAACTCCTAGAAATAACTTCATGCCCCATCTCCCTTACTTCCAGCTAGTAAGGATCACATAATTCCTAACAAAGTTTTGACACAGATTCCCAATTCGGGCATTCAGAACATATAGCACGTTGCTGTAAGCAAGCAGATTCTCATTCAAAGATGCAAGTTACTATGTAGGAACAAGTTTGTATAGGTATTTCAAAGATGCCCAGAACTGAGCTAAACTTGGTATGTGTCCAACTCCTAGAAATAACTTCATGCCCCATCTCCCTTACTTCCAGCTAGTAAGGATCACATAATTCCTAACAAAGTTTTGACACAGATTGCCAATTCGGGCATTCAGAACATATAGCACGTTGCTGTAAGCAAGCACATTTTCATTCAAAGTTGCAAGTTACTATGTAGGAACAAGTTTGTATAGGTATTTCAAAGATGCCCAGAACTGAGCTAAACTTGGTATGTGTCCAACTCCTAGAAATAACTTCATGCCCCATCTCCCTTACTTCCAGCTAGTAAGGATCACATAATTCCTAACAAAGTTTTGACACAGATTCCCAATTCGGGCATTCAGAACATATAGCACGTTGCTGTAAGCAAGCAGATTCTCATTCAAAGATGCAAGTTACTATGTAGGAACAAGTTTGTATAGGTATTTCAAAGATGCCCAGGACTGAGCTAAACTTGGTATGTGTCCAACTCCTAGAAATAACTTCATGCCCCATCTCCCTTACTTCCAGCTAGTAAGGATCACATAATTCCTAACAAAGTTTTGACACAGATTCCCAAATCGGGCATTCAGAACATATAGCACGTTGCTGCAAGCAAGCACATTCTCATTCAAAGTTGCAAGTTACTATGTAGGAACAAGTTTGTATAGGTATTTCAAAGATGCCCAGAACTGAGCTAAACTTGGTATGTTTCCAACTCCTAGAAATAACTTCATGCCCCATCTCCCTTACTTCCAGCTAGTAAGGATCACATAATTCCTAACAAAGTTTTGACACAGATTCCCAAATCGGGCATTCAGAACATATAGCACGTTGCTGTAAGCAAGCACATTCTCATTCAAAGTTGCAAGTTACTATGTAGGAACAAGTTTGTATAGGTATTTCAAAGATGCCCAGAACTGAGCTAAACTTGGTATGTGTCAAACTCCTAGAAATAACTTCATGCCCCATCTCCCTTACTTCCAGCTAGTAAGGATCACATAATTCCTAACAAAGTTTTGACACAGATTGCCAATTCGGGCATTCAGAACATATAGCACGTTCCTCTAGGCAAGCACATTCTCATTCAAAGTTGCAAGTTACTATGTAGGAACAAGTTTGTATAGGTATTTCAAAGATGCCCAGAACTGAGCTAAACTTGGTATGTGTCCAACTCCTAGAAATAACTTCATGCCCCATCTCCCTTACTTCCAGCTAGTAAGGATCACATAATTCCTAACAAAGTTTTGACACAGATTCCCAATTCGGGCATTCAGAACATATAGCACGTTGCTGTAGGCAAGCAGATTCTCATTCAAAGTTGCAAGTTACTATGTAGGAACAAGTTTGTATAGGTATTTCAAAGATGCCCAGAACTGAGCTAAACTTGGTATGTGTCCAACTCCTAGAAATAACTTCATGCCCCATCTCCCTTACTTCCAGCTAGTAAGGATCACATAATTCCTAACAAAGATTTGACACAGATTGCCAATTCGGGCATTCAGAACATATAGCACGTTGCTGTAAGCAAGCACATTCTCATTCAAAGATGCAAGTTACTATGTAGGAACAAGTTTGTATAGGTATTTCAAAGATGCCCAGAACTGAGCTAAACTTGGTATGTGTCCAACTCCTAGAAATAACTTCATGCTCCATCTCCCTTACTTCCAGCTAGTAAGGATCACATAATTCCTAACAAAGTTTTGACACAGATTCCCAAATCGGGCATTCAGAACATGTAGCACGTTGCTGCAAGCAAGCACATTCTCATTCAAAGTTGCAAGTTACTATGTAGGAACAAGTTTGTATAGGTATTTCAAAGATGCCCAGAACTGAGCTAAACTTGGTATGTGTCCAACTCCTAGAAATAACTTCATGCCCCATCTCCCTTACTTCCAGCTAGTAAGGATCACATAATTCCTAACAAAGTTTTGACACAGATTCCCAAATCGGGCATTCAGAACATATAGCACGTTGCTGTAAGCAAGCACATTCTCATTCAAAGTTGCAAGTTACTATGTAGGAACAAGTTTGTATAGGTATTTCAAAGATGCCCAGAACTGAGCTAAACTTGGTATGTGTCCAACTCCTAGAAATAACTTCATGCCCCATCTCCCTTACTTCCAGCTAGTAAGGATCACATAATTCCTAACAAAGTTTTGACACAGATTGCCAATTCGGGCATTCAGAACATATAGCACGTTGCTGTAAGCAAGCACATTCTCATTCAAAGATGCAAGTTACTATGTAGGAACAAGTTTGTATAGGTATTTCAAAGATGCCCAGAACTGAGCTAAACTTGGTATGTGTCCAACTCCTAGAAATAACTTCATGCCCCATCTCCCTTACTTCCAGCTAGTAAGGATCACATAATTCCTAACAAAGTTTTGACACAGATTCCCAATTCGGGCATTCAGAACATATAGCACGTTGCTGCAAGCAGGCACATTCTCATTCAAAGTTGCAAGTTACTATGTAGGAACAAGTTTGTATAGGTATTTCAAAGATGCCCAGAACTGAGCTAAACTTGGTGTGTGTCCAACTCCTAGAAATAACTTCATGCCCCATCTCCCTTACTTCCAGCTAGTAAGGATCACATAATTCCTAACAAAGTTTTGACACAGATTCCCAATTCGGGCATTCAGAACATATAGCACGTTGCTGTAAGCAAGCACATTCTCATTCAAAGTTGCAAGTTACTATATAGGAACAAGTTTGTCTAGGTATTTCAAAGATGCCCAGAACTGAGCTAAACTTGGTATGTGTCCAACTCCTAGAAATAACTTCATGCCCCATCTCCCTTACTTCCAGCTAGTAAGGATCACATAATTCCTAACAAAGTTTTGACACAGATTCCCAATTCGGGCATTCAGAACATATAGCACGTTGCTGTAAGCAAGCAGATTCTCATTCAAAGATGCAAGTTACTATGTAGGAACAAGTTTGTATAGGTATTTCAAAGATGCCCAGAACTGAGCTAAACTTGGTATGTGTCCAACTCCTAGAAATAACTTCATGCCCCATCTCCCTTACTTCCAGCTAGTAAGGATCACATAATTCCTAACAAAGTTTTGACACAGATTCCCAATTCGGGCATTCAGAACATATAGCACGTTGCTGTAAGCAAGCACATTCTCATTCAAAGATGCAAGTTACTATGTAGGAACAAGTTTGTATAGGTATTTCAAAGATGCCCAGAACTGAGCTAAACTTGGTATGTGTCCAACTCCTAGAAATAACTTCATGCCCCATCTCCCTTACTTCCAGCTAGTAAGGATCACATAATTCCTAACAAAGTTTTGACACAGATTGCCAATTCGGGCATTCAGAACATATAGCACGTTGCTGTAAGCAAGCACATTCTCATTCAAAGATGCAAGTTACTATGTAGGAACAAGTTTGTATAGGTATTTCAAAGATGCCCAGAACTGAGCTAAACTTGGTATGTGTCCAACTCCTAGAAATAACTTCATGCTCCATCTCCCTTACTTCCAGCTAGTAAGGATCACATAATTCCTAACAAAGTTTTGACACAGATTCCCAAATCGGGCATTCAGAACATATAGCACGTTGCTGCAAGCAAGCACATTCTCATTCAAAGTTGCAAGTTACTATGTAGGAACAAGTTTGTATAGGTATTTCAAAGATGCCCAGAACTGAGCTAAACTTGGTATGTGTCCAACTCCTAGAAATAACTTCATGCCTCATCTCCCTTACTTCCAGCTAGTAAGGATCACATAATTCCTAACAAAGTTTTGACACAGATTCCCAAATCGGGCATTCAGAACATATAGCACGTTGCTGTAAGCAAGCACATTCTCATTCAAAGTTGCAAGTTACTATGTAGGAACAAGTTTGTATAGGTATTTCAAAGATGCCCAGAACTGAGCTAAACTTGGTATGTGTCCAACTCCTAGAAATAACTTCATGCCCCATCTCCCTTACTTCCAGCTAGTAAGGATCACATAATTCCTAACAAAGTTTTGACACAGATTGCCAATTCGGGCATTCAGAACATATAGCACGTTGCTGTAAGCAAGCACATTCTCATTCAAAGATGCAAGTTACTATGTAGGAAAAAGTTTGTATAGGTATTTCAAAGATGCCCAGAACTGAGCTAAACTTGGTATGTGTCCAACTCCTAGAAATAACTTCATGCCCCATCTCCCTTACTTCCAGCTAGTAAGGATCACATAATTCCTAACAAAGTTTTGACACAGATTCCCAATTCGGGCATTCAGAACATATAGCACGTTGCTGCAAGCAGGCACATTCTCATTCAAAGTTGCAAGTTACTATGTAGGAACAAGTTTGTATAGGTATTTCAAAGATGCCCAGAACTGAGCTAAACTTGGTGTGTGTCCAACTCCTAGAAATAACTTCATGCCCCATCTCCCTTACTTCCAGCTAGTAAGGATCACATAATTCCTAACAAAGTTTTGACACAGATTCCCAATTCGGGCATTCAGAACATATAGCACGTTGCTGTAAGCAGGCACATTCTCATTCAAAGTTGCAAGTTACTATGTAGGAACAAGTTTGTCTAGGTATTTCAAAGATGCCCAGAACTGAGCTAAACTTGGTATGTGTCCAACTCCTAGAAATAACTTCATGCCCCATCTCCCTTACTTCCAGCTAGTAAGGATCACATAATTCCTAACAAAGTTTTGACACAGATTCCCAATTCGGGCATTCAGAACATATAGCACGTTGCTGTAAGCAAGCAGATTCTCATTCAAAGATGCAAGTTACTATGTAGGAACAAGTTTGTATAGGTATTTCAAAGATGCCCAGAACTGAGCTAAACTTGGTATGTGTCCAACACCTAGAAATATCTTCATGCCCCATCTCCCTTACTTCCAGCTAGTAAGGATGACATAATTCCTAACAAAGTTTTGACACAGATTGCCAATTCGGGCATTCAGAACATATAGCACGTTGCTGTAAGCAAGCACATTTTCATTCAAAGTTGCAAGTTACTATGTAGGAACAAGTTTGTATAGGTATTTCAAAGATGCCCAGAACTGAGCTAAACTTGGTGTGTGTCCAACTCCTAGAAATAACTTCATGCCCCATCTCCGTTACTTCCAGCTAGTAAGGATCACATAATTCCTAACAAAGTTTTGACACAGATTCCCAATTCGGGCATTCAGAACATATAGCACGTTGCTGTAAGCAAGCAGATTCTCATTCAAAGATGCAAGTTACTATGTAGGAACAAGTTTGTATAGGTATTTCAAAGATGCCCAGAACTGAGCTAAACTTGGTATGTGTCCAACTCCTAGAAATAACTTCATGCCCCATCTCCCTTACTTCCAGCTAGTAAGGATCACATAATTCCTAACAAAGTTTTGACACAGATTCCCAATTCGGGCATTCAGAACATATAGCACGTTGCTGTAAGCAAGCACATTCTCATTCAAAGTTGCAAGTGACTATGTAGGAACAAGTTTGTATAGGTATTTCAAAGATGCCCAGAACTGAGCTAAACTTGGTATGTGTCCAACTCCTAGAAATAACTTCATGCCCCATCTCCCTTACTTCCAGCTAGTAAGGATCACATAATTCCTAACAAAGTTTTGACACAGATTCCCAATTCGGGCATTCAGAACATATAGCACGTTGCTGTAAGCAAGCACATTCTCATTCAAAGTTGCAAGTTACTATGTAGGAACAAGTTTGTATAGGTATTTCAAAGATGCCCAGAACTGAGCTAAACTTGGTATGTGTCCAACTCCTAGAAATAACTTCATGCCCCATCTCCCTTACTTCCAGCTAGTATGGATGACATAATTCCTAACAAAGTTTTGACACAGATTCCCAATTCGGTCATTCAGAACATATAGCACGTTGCTGTAAGCAAGCAGATTCTCATTCAAAGATGCAAGTTACTATGTAGGAACAGGTTTGTATAGGTATTTCAAAGAAGCCCAGAACTGAGCTAAACTTGGTATGTGTCCAACTCCTAGGAATAACTTCATGCCCCATCTCCCTTACTTCCAGCTACTAAGGATGACATAATTCCTAACAAAGTTTTGACACAGATTCCCAATTCGGGCATTCAGAACATATAGCACGTTGGTGTAAGCAAGCACATTTTCATTCAAAGTTGCAAGTTACTATGTAGGAACAAGTTTGTATAGGTATTTCAAAGATGCCCAGAACTGAGCTAAACTTGGTATGTGTCCAACTCCTAGAAATAACTTCATGCCCCATCTGCCTTACTTCCAGCTAGTAAGGATCACATAATTCCTAACAAAGTTTTGACACAGATTGCCAATTCGTGCATTCAGAACATATAGCACGTTGCTGTAAGCAAGCACATTCTCATTCAAAGTTGCAAGTTACTATGTAGGAACAAGTTTGTATAGGTATTTCAAAGATGCCCAGAACTGAGCTAAACTTGGTATGTGTCCAACTCCTAGAAATAACTTCATGCCGCATCTCCCTTACTTCCAGCTAGTAAGGATCACATAATTCCTAACAAAGTTTTGACACAGATTCCCAATTCGGGCATTCAGAACATATAGCACGTTGCTGTAAGCAAGCACATTCTCATTCAAAGATGCAAGTTACTATGTAGGAACAAGTTTGTATAGGTATTTCAAAGATGCCCAGAACTGAGCTAAACTTGGTATGTGTCCAACTCCTAGAAATAACTTCATGCCCCATCTCCCTTACTTCCAGCTAGTAAGGATCACATAATTCCTAACAAAGTTTTGACACAGATTGCCAATTCGGGCATTCAGAACATATAGCACGTTGCTGTAAGAAAGCACATTCTCATTCAAAGATGCAAGTTACTATGTAGGAACAAGTTTGTATAGGTATTTCAAAGATGCCCAGAACTGAGCTAAACTTGGTATGTGTCCAACTCCTAGAAATAACTTCATGCTCCATCTCCCTTACTTCCAGCTAGTAAGGATCACATAATTCCTAACAAAGTTTTGACACAGATTCCCAAATCGGGCATTCAGAACATATAGCACGTTGCTGCAAGCAAGCACATTCTCATTCAAAGTTGCAAGTTACTATGTAGGAACAAGTTTGTATAGGTATTTCAAAGATGCCCAGAACTGAGCTAAACTTGGTATGTGTCCAACTCCTAGAAATAACTTCATGCCCCATCTCCCTTACTTCCAGCTAGTAAGGATCACATAATTCCTAACAAAGTTTTGACACAGATTCCCAATTCGGGCATTCAGAACATATAGCACGTTGCTGTAAGCAAGCACATTCTCATTCAAAGTCAAGTTACTATGTAGCAACAAGTTTGTATAGGTATTTCAAAGATGCCCAGAACTGAGCTAAACTTGGTATGTGTCCAACTCCTAGAAATAACTTCATGCCCCATCTCCCTTACTTCCAGCTAGTAAGGATCACATAATTCCTAACAAAGTTTTGACACAGATTCCCAATTCGGGCATTCAGAACATATAGCACGTTGCTGTAAGCAAGCACATTCTCATTCAAAGTTGCAAGTTACTATGTAGGAACAAGTTTGTATAGGTATTTCAAAGATGCCCAGAACTGAGCTAAACTTGGTATGTGTCCAACTCCTAGAAATAACTTCATGCCCCATCTCCCTTACTTCCAGCTAGTATGGATGACATAATTCCTAACAAAGTTTTGACACAGATTCCCAATTCGGTCATTCAGAACATATAGCACGTTGCTGTAAGCAAGCAGATTCTCATTCAAAGATGCAAGTTACTATGTAGGAACAGGTTTGTATAGGTATTTCAAAGAAGCCCAGAACTGAGCTAAACTTGGTATGTGTCCAACTCCTAGGAATAACTTCATGCCCCATCTCCCTTACTTCCAGCTACTAAGGATGACATAATTCCTAACAAAGTTTTGACACAGATTCCCAATTCGGGCATTCAGAACATATAGCACGTTGCTGTAAGCAAGCACATTTTCATTCAAAGTTGCAAGTTACTATGTAGGAACAAGTTTGTATAGGTATTTCAAAGATGCCCAGAACTGAGCTAAACTTGGTATGTGTCCAACTCCTAGAAATAACTTCATGCCCCATCTGCCTTACTTCCAGCTAGTAAGGATCACATAATTCCTAACAAAGTTTTGACACAGATTGCCAATTCGTGCATTCAGAACATATAGCACGTTGCTGTAAGCAAGCACATTCTCATTCAAAGTTGCAAGTTACTATGTAGGAACAAGTTTGTATAGGTATTTCAAAGATGCCCAGAACTGAGCTAAACTTGGTATGTGTCCAACTCCTAGAAATAACTTCATGCCGCATCTCCCTTACTTCCAGCTAGTAAGGATCACATAATTCCTAACAAAGTTTTGACACAGATTCCCAATTCGGGCATTCAGAACATATAGCACGTTGCTGTAAGCAAGCACATTCTCATTCAAAGATGCAAGTTACTATGTAGGAACAAGTTTGTATAGGTATTTCAAAGATGCCCAGAACTGAGCTAAACTTGGTATGTGTCCAAGTCCTAGAAATAACTTCATGCCCCATCTCCCTTACTTCCAGCTAGTAAGGATCACATAATTCCTAACAAAGTTTTGACACAGATTGCCAATTCGGGCATTCAGAACATATAGCACGTTGCTGTAAGGAAGCACATTCTCATTCAAAGATGCAAGTTACTATGTAGGAACAAGTTTGTATAGGTATTTCAAAGATGCCCAGAACTGAGCTAAACTTGGTATGTGTCCAACTCCTAGAAATAACTTCATGCTCCATCTCCCTTACTTCCAGCTAGTAAGGATCACATAATTCCTAACAAAGTTTTGACACAGATTCCCAAATCGGGCATTCAGAACATATAGCACGTTGCTGCAAGCAAGCACATTCTCATTCAAAGTTGCAAGTTACTATGTAGGAACAAGTTTGTATAGGTATTTCAAAGATGCCCAGAACTGAG
Source organism: Diceros bicornis minor (assembly GCF_020826845.1). NCBI lineage: Eukaryota > Metazoa > Chordata > Mammalia > Perissodactyla > Rhinocerotidae > Diceros > Diceros bicornis. Next base: position 88,033 of record NC_080763.1, on the reverse strand, counting down.
CTAAACTTGGTATGTGTCCAACTCCTAGAAATAACTTCATGCCGCATCTCCCTTACTTCCAGCTAGTAAGGATCACATAATTCCTAACAAAGTTTTGACACAGATTCCCAATTCGGGCATTCAGAACATATAGCACGTTGCTGTAAGCCAGCACATTCTCATTCAAAGATGCAAGTTACTATGTAGGAACAAGTTTGTATAGGTATTTCAAAGATGCCCAGAACTGAGCTAAACTTGGTATGTGTCCAACTCCTAGAAATAACTTCATGCCCCATCTCCCTTACTTCCAGCTAGTAAGGATCACATAATTCCTAACAAAGTTTTGACACAGATTGCCAATTCGGGCATTCAGAACATATAGCACGTTGCTGTAAGGAAGCACATTCTCATTCAAAGATGCAAGTTACTATGTAGGAACAAGTTTGTATAGGTATTTCAAAGATGCCCAGAACTGAGCTAAACTTGGTATGTGTCCAACTCCTAGAAATAACTTCATGCTCCATCTCCCTTACTTCCAGCTAGTAAGGATCACATAATTCCTAACAAAGTTTTGAGACAGATTCCCAAATCGGGCATTCAGAACATATAGCACGTTGCTGCAAGCAAGCACATTCTCATTCAAAGTTGCAAGTTACTATGTAGGAACAAGTTTGTATAGGTATTTCAAAGATGCCCAGAACTGAGCTAAACTTGGTATGTGTCCAACTCCTAGAAATAACTTCATGCCCCATCTCCCTTACTTCCAGCTAGTAAGGATCACATAATTCCTAACAAAGTTTTGACACAGATTCCCAATTCGGGCATTCAGAACATATAGCACGTTGCTGTAAGCAAGCACATTCTCATTCAAAGTCAAGTTACTATGTAGCAACAAGTTTGTATAGGTATTTCAAAGATGCCCAGAACTGAGCTAAACTTGGTATGTGTCCAACTCCTAGAAATAACTTCATGCCCCATCTCCCTTACTTCCAGCTAGTAAGGATCACATAATTCCTAACAAAGTTTTGACACAGATTCCCAATTCGGGCATTCAGAACATATAGCACGTTGCTGTAAGCAAGCACATTCTCATTCAAAGTTGCAAGTTACTATGTAGGAACAAGTTTGTATAGGTATTTCAAAGATGCCCAGAACTGAGCTAAACTTGGTATGTGTCCAACTCCTAGAAATAACTTCATGCCCCATCTCCCTTACTTCCAGCTAGTATGGATGACATAATTCCTAACAAAGTTTTGACACAGATTCCCAATTCGGTCATTCAGAACATATAGCACGTTGCTGTAAGTAAGCAGATTCTCATTCAAAGATGCAAGTTACTATGTAGGAACAGGTTTGTATAGGTATTTCAAAGAAGCCCAGAACTGAGCTAAACTTGGTATGTGTCCAACTCCTAGGAATAACTTCATGCCCCATCTCCCTTACTTCCAGCTACTAAGGATGACATAATTCCTAACAAAGTTTTGACACAGATTCCCAATTCGGGCATTCAGAACATATAGCACGTTGCTGTAAGCAAGCACATTTTCATTCAAAGTTGCAAGTTACTATGTAGGAACATGTTTGTATAGGTATTTCAAAGATGCCCAGAACTGAGCTAAACTTGGTATGTGTCCAACTCCTAGAAATAACTTCATGCCCCATCTGCCTTACTTCCAGCTAGTAAGGATCACATAATTCCTAACAAAGTTTTGACACAGATTGCCAATTCGTGCATTCAGAACATATAGCACGTTGCTGTAAGCAAGCACATTCTCATTCAAAGTTGCAAGTTACTATGTAGGAACAAGTTTGTATAGGTATTTCAAAGATGCCCAGAACTGAGCTAAACTTGGTATGTGTCCAACTCCTAGAAATAACTTCATGCCGCATCTCCCTTACTTCCAGCTAGTAAGGATCACATAATTCCTAACAAAGTTTTGACACAGATTCCCAATTCGGGCATTCAGAACATATAGCACGTTGCTGTAAGCAAGCACATTCTCATTCAAAGATGCAAGTTACTATGTAGGAACAAGTTTGTATAGGTATTTCAAAGATGCCCAGAACTGAGCTAAACTTGGTATGTGTCCAACTCCTAGAAATAACTTCATGCCCCATCTCCCTTACTTCCAGCTAGTAAGGATCACATAATTCCTAACAAAGTTTTGACACAGATTGCCAATTCGGGCATTCAGAACATATAGCACGTTGCTGTAAGGAAGCACATTCTCATTCAAAGATGCAAGTTACTATGTAGGAACAAGTTTGTATAGGTATTTCAAAGATGCCCAGAACTGAGCTAAACTTGGTATGTGTCCAACTCCTAGAAATAACTTCATGCTCCATCTCCCTTACTTCCAGCTAGTAAGGATCACATAATTCCTAACAAAGTTTTGACACAGATTCCCAAATCGGGCATTCAGAACATATAGCACGTTGCTGCAAGCAAGCACATTCTCATTCAAAGTTGCAAGTTACTATGTAGGAACAAGTTTGTATAGGTATTTCAAAGATGCCCAGAACTGAGCTAAACTTGGTATGTGTCCAACTCCTAGAAATAACTTCATGCCCCATCTCCCTTACTTCCAGCTAGTAAGGATCACATAATTCCTAACAAAGTTTTGACACAGATTCCCAATTCGGGCATTCAGAACATATAGCACGTTGCTGTAAGCAAGCACATTCTCATTCAAAGTCAAGTTACTATGTAGCAACAAGTTTGTATAGGTATTTCAAAGATGCCCAGAACTGAGCTAAACTTGGTATGTGTCCAACTCCTAGAAATAACTTCATGCCCCATCTCCCTTACTTCCAGCTAGTAAGGATCACATAATTCCTAACAAAGTTTTGACACAGATTGCCAATTCGGGCATTCAGAACATATAGCACGTTGCTGTAAGCAAGCACATTCTCATTCAAAGATGCAAGTTACTATGTAGGAACAAGTTTGTATAGGTATTTCAAAGATGCCCAGAACTGAGCTAAACTTGGTATGTGTCCAACTCCTAGAAATAACTTCATGCTCCATCTCCCTTACTTCCAGCTAGTAAGGATCACATAATTCCTAACAAAGTTTTGACACAGATTCCCAAATCGGGCATTCAGAACATATAGCACGTTGCTGCAAGCAAGCACATTCTCATTCAAAGTTGCAAGTTACTATGTAGGAACAAGTTTGTATAGGTATTTCAAAGATGCCCAGAACTGAGCTAAACTTGGTATGTGTCCAACTCCTAGAAATAACTTCATGCCCCATCTCCCTTACTTCCAGCTAGTAAGGATCACATAATTCCTAACAAAGTTTTGACACAGATTCCCAAATCGGGCATTCAGAACATATAGCACGTTGCTGTAAGCAAGCACATTCTCATTCAAAGTTGCAAGTTACTATGTAGGAACAAGTTTGTATAGGTATTTCAAAGATGCCCAGAACTGAGCTAAACTTGGTATGTGTCCAACTCCTAGAAATAACTTCATGCCCCATCTCCCTTACTTCCAGCTAGTAAGGATCACATAATTCCTAACAAAGTTTTGACACAGATTGCCAATTCGGGCATTCAGAACATATAGCACGTTGCTGTAAGCAAGCACACTCTCATTCAAAGATGCAAGTTACTATGTAGGAACAAGTTTGTATAGGTATTTCAAAGATGCCCAGAACTGAGCTAAACTTGGTATGTGTCCAACTCCTAGAAATAACTTCATGCCCCATCTCCCTTACTTCCAGCTAGTAAGGATCACATAATTCCTAACAAAGTTTTGACACAGATTCCCAATTCGGGCATTCAGAACATATAGCACGTTGCTGCAAGCAGGCACATTCTCATTCAAAGTTGCAAGTTACTATGTAGGAACAAGTTTGTATAGGTATTTCAAAGATGCCCAGAACTGAGCTAAACTTGGTATGTGTCCAACTCCTAGAAATAACTTCATGCCCCATCTCCCTTACTTCCAGCTAGTAAGGATCACATAATTCCTAACAAAGTTTTGACACAGATTCCCAATTCGGGCATTCAGAACATATAGCACGTTGCTGTAAGCAGGCACATTCTCATTCAAAGTTGCAAGTTACTATGTAGGAACAAGTTTGTCTAGGTATTTCAAAGATGCCCAGAACTGAGCTAAACTTGGTATGTGTCCAACTCCTAGAAATAACTTCATGCCCCATCTCCCTTACTTCCAGCTAGTAAGGATCACATAATTCCTAACAAAGTTTTGACACAGATTCCCAATTCGGGCATTCAGAACATATAGCACGTTGCTGTAAGCAAGCAGATTCTCATTCAAAGATGCAAGTTACTATGTAGGAACAAGTTTGTATAGGTATTTCAAAGATGCCCAGAACTGAGCTAAACTTGGTATGTGTCCAACTCCTAGAAATAACTTCATGCCCCATCTCCCTTACTTCCAGCTAGTAAGGATGACATAATTCCTAACAAAGTTTTGACACAGATTGCCAATTCGGGCATTCAGAACATATAGCACGTTGCTGTAAGCAAGCACATTTTCATTCAAAGTTGCAAGTTACTATGTAGGAACAAGTTTGTATAGGTATTTCAAAGATGCCCAGAACTGAGCTAAACTTGGTATGTGTCCAACTCCTAGAAATAACTTCATGCCCCATCTCCCTTACTTCCAGCTAGTAAGGATCACATAATTCCTAACAAAGTTTTGACACAGATTCCCAATTCGGGCATTCAGAACATATAGCACGTTGCTGTAAGCAAGCAGATTCTCATTCAAAGATGCAAGTTACTATGTAGGAACAAGTTTGTATAGGTATTTCAAAGATGCCCAGGACTGAGCTAAACTTGGTATGTGTCCAACTCCTAGAAATAACTTCATGCCCCATCTCCCTTACTTCCAGCTAGTAAGGATCACATAATTCCTAACAAAGTTTTGACACAGATTCCCAATTCGGGCATTCAGAACATATAGCACGTTGCTGTAAGCAAGCAGATTCTCATTCAAAGATGCAAGTTACTATGTAGGAACAAGTTTGTATAGGTATTTCAAAGATGCACAGAACTGAGCTAAACTTGGTATGTGTCCAACTCCTAGAAATATCTTCATGCCCCATCTCCCTTACTTCCAGCTAGTAAGGATCACATAATTCCTAACAAAGTTTTGACACAGATTCCCAATTCGGGCATTCAGAACATATAGCACGTTGCTGTAAGCAAGCACATTCTCATTCAAAGTTGCAAGTTACTATGTAGGAACAAGTTTGTATAGGTATTTCAAAGATGCCCAGAACTGAGCTAAACTTGGTATGTGTCCAACTCCTAGAAATAACTTCATGCCCCATCTCCCTTACTTCCAGCTAGTAAGGATCACATAATTCCTAACAAAGTTTTGACACAGATTCCCAATTCGGGCATTCAGAACATATAGCACGTTGCTGTAAGCAAGCACATTCTCATTCAAAGTTGCAAGTGACTATGTAGGAACAAGTTTGTATAGGTATTTCAAAGATGCCCAGAACTGAGCTAAACTTGGTATGTGTCCAACTCCTAGAAATAACTTCATGCCCCATCTCCCTTACTTCCAGCTAGTAAGGATCACATAATTCCTAACAAAGTTTTGACACAGATTCCCAATTCGGGCATTCAGAACATATAGCACGTTGCTGTAAGCAAGCACATTCTCATTCAAAGTTGCAAGTTACTATGTAGGAACAAGTTTGTATAGGTATTTCAAAGATGCCCAGAACTGAGCTAAACTTGGTATGTGTCCAACTCCTAGAAATAACTTCATGCCCCATCTCCCTTACTTCCAGCTAGTATGGATGACATAATTCCTAACAAAGTTTTGACACAGATTCCCAATTCGGTCATTCAGAACATATAGCACGTTGCTGTAAGCAAGCAGATTCTCATTCAAAGATGCAAGTTACTATGTAGGAACAGGTTTGTATAGGTATTTCAAAGATGCCCAGAACTGAGCTAAACTTGGTATGTGTCCAACTCCTAGGAATAACTTCATGCCCCATCTCCCTTACTTCCAGCTAGTAAGGATGACATAATTCCTAACAAAGTTTTGACACAGATTGCCAATTCGGGCATTCAGAACATATAGCACGTTGCTGTAAGCAAGCACATTTTCATTCAAAGTTGCAAGTTACTATGTAGGAACAAGTTTGTATAGGTATTTCAAAGATGCCCAGAACTGAGCTAAACTTGGTATGTGTCCAACTCCTAGAAATAACTTCATGCCCCATCTCCCTTACTTCCAGCTAGTAAGGATCACATAATTCCTAACAAAGTTTTGACACAGATTCCCAATTCGGGCATTCAGAACATATAGCACGTTGCTGTAAGCAAGCAGATTCTCATTCAAAGATGCAAGTTACTATGTAGGAACAAGTTTGTATAGGTATTTCAAAGATGCCCAGGACTGAGCTAAACTTGGTATGTGTCCAACTCCTAGAAATAACTTCATGCCCCATCTCCCTTACTTCCAGCTAGTAAGGATCACATAATTCCTAACAAAGTTTTGACACAGATTCCCAATTCGGGCATTCAGAACATATAGCACGTTGCTGTAAGCAAGCAGATTCTCATTCAAAGATGCAAGTTACTATGTAGGAACAAGTTTGTATAGGTATTTCAAAGATGCACAGAACTGAGCTAAAGTTGGTATGTGTCCAACTCCTAGAAATATCTTCATGCCCCATCTCCCTTACTTCCAGCTAGTAAGGATCACATAATTCCTAACAAAGTTTTGACACAGATTCCCAATTCGGGCATTCAGAACATATAGCACGTTGCTTTAAGCAAGCACATTCTCATTCAAAGTTGCAAGTTACTATGTAGGAACAAGTTTGTATAGGTATTTCAAAGATGCCCAGAACTGAGCTAAACTTGGTATGTGTCCAACTCCTAGAAATAACTTCATGCCCCATCTCCCTTACTTCCAGCTAGTAAGGATCACATAATTCCTAACAAAGTTTTGACACAGATTCCCAATTCGGGCATTCAGAACATATAGCACGTTGCTGTAAGCAAGCACATTCTCATTCAAAGTTGCAAGTGACTATGTAGGAACAAGTTTGTATAGGTATTTCAAAGATGCCCAGAACTGAGCTAAACTTGGTATGTGTCCAACTCCTAGAAATAACTTCATGCCCCATCTCCCTTACTTCCAGCTAGTAAGGATCACATAATTCCTAACAAAGTTTTGACACAGATTCCCATCGGGCATTCAGAACATATAGCACGTTGCTGTAAGCAAGCACATTCTCATTCAAAGTTGCAAGTTACTATGTAGGAACAAGTTTGTATAGGTATTTCAAAGATGCCCAGAACTGAGCTAAACTTGGTATGTGTCCAACTCCTAGAAATAACTTCATGCCCCATCTCCCTTACTTCCAGCTAGTATGGATGACATAATTCCTAACAAAGTTTTGACACAGATTCCCAATTCGGTCATTCAGAACATATAGCACGTTGCTGTAAGCAAGCAGATTCTCATTCAAAGATGCAAGTTACTATGTAGGAACAGGTTTGTATAGGTATTTCAAAGATGCCCAGAACTGAGCTAAACTTGGTATGTGTCCAACTCCTAGGAATAACTTCATGCCCCATCTCCCTTACTTCCAGCTAGTAAGGATGACATAATTCCTAACAAAGTTTTGACACAGATTCCCAATTCGGGCATTCAGAACATATAGCACGTTGCTGTAAGCAAGCACATTTTCATTCAAAGTTGCAAGTTACTATGTAGGAACAAGTTTGTATAGGTATTTCAAAGATGCCCAGAACTGAGCTAAACTTGGTATGTGTCCAACTCCTAGAAATAACTTCATGCCCCATCTGCCTTACTTCCAGCTAGTAAGGATCACATAATTCCTAACAAAGTTTTGACACAGATTGCCAATTCGTGCATTCAGAACATATAGCACGTTGCTGTAAGCAAGCACATTCTCATTCAAAGTTGCAAGTTACTATGTAGGAACAAGTTTGTATAGGTATTTCAAAGATGCCCAGAACTGAGCTAAACTTGGTATGTGTCCAACTCCTAGAAATAACTTCATGCCGCATCTCCCTTACTTCCAGCTAGTAAGGATCACATAATTCCTAACAAAGTTTTGACACAGATTCCCAATTCGGGCATTCAGAACATATAGCACGTTGCTGTAAGCAAGCACATTCTCATTCAAAGATGCAAGTTACTATGTAGGAACAAGTTTGTATAGGTATTTCAAAGATGCCCAGAACTGAGCTAAACTTGGTATGTGTCCAACTCCTAGAAATAACTTCATGCCCCATCTCCCTTACTTCCAGCTAGTAAGGATCACATAATTCCTAACAAAGTTTTGACACAGATTGCCAATTCGGGCATTCAGAACATATAGCACGTTGCTGTAAGCAAGCGCATTCTCATTCAAAGATGCAAGTTACTATGTAGGAACAAGTTTGTATAGGTATTTCAAAGATGCCCAGAACTGAGCTAAACTTGGTATGTGTCCAACTCCTAGAAATAACTTCATGCTCCATCTCCCTTACTTCCAGCTAGTAAGGATCACATAATTCCTAACAAAGTTTTGACACAGATTCCCAAATCGGGCATTCAGAACATATAGCACGTTGCTGCAAGCAAGCACATTCTCATTCAAAGTTGCAAGTTACTATGTAGGAACAAGTTTGTATAGGTATTTCAAAGATGCCCAGAACTGAGCTAAACTTGGTATGTGTCCAACTCCTAGAAATAACTTCATGCCCCATCTCCCTTACTTCCAGCTAGTAAGGATCACATAATTCCTAACAAAGTTTTGACACAGATTCCCAATTCGGGCATTCAGAACATATAGCACGTTGCTGTAAGCAAGCACATTCTCATTCAAAGTCAAGTTACTATGTAGGAACAAGTTTGTATAGGTATTTCAAAGATGCCCAGAACTGAGCTAAACTTGGTATGTGTCCAACTCCTAGAAATAACTTCATGCCCCATCTCCCTTACTTCCAGCTAGTAAGGATCACATAATTCCTAACAAAGTTTTGACACAGATTGCCAATTCGGGCATTCAGAACATATAGCACGTTGCTGTAAGCAAGCACATTCTCATTCAAAGATGCAAGTTACTATGTAGGAACAAGTTTGTATAGGTATTTCAAAGATGCCCAGAACTGAGCTAAACTTGGTATGTGTCCAACTCCTAGAAATAACTTCATGCTCCATCTCCCTTACTTCCAGCTAGTAAGGATCACATAATTCCTAACAAAGTTTTGACACAGATTCCCAAATCGGGCATTCAGAACTTATAGCACGTTGCTGTAAGCAAGCACATTCTCATTCAAAGTTGCAAGTTACTATGTAGGAACAAGTTTGTATAGGTATTTCAAAGATGCCCAGAACTGAGCTAAACTTGGTATGTGTCCAACTCCTAGAAATAACTTCATGCCCCATCTCCCTTACTTCCAGCTAGTAAGGATCACATAATTCCTAACAAAGTTTTGACACAGATTCCCAAATCGGGCATTCAGAACATATAGCACGTTGCTGTAAGCAAGCACATTCTCATTCAAAGTTGCAAGTTACTATGTAGGAACAAGTTTGTATAGGTATTTCAAAGATGCCCAGAACTGAGCTAAACTTGGTATGTGTCCAACTCCTAGAAATAACTTCATGCCCCATCTCCCTTACTTCCAGCTAGTAAGGATCACATAATTCCTAACAAAGTTTTGACACAGATTGCCAATTCGGGCATTCAGAACATATAGCACGTTGCTGTAAGCAAGCACACTCTCATTCAAAGATGCAAGTTACTATGTAGGAACAAGTTTGTATAGGTATTTCAAAGATGCCCAGAACTGAGCTAAACTTGGTATGTGTCCAACTCCTAGAAATAACTTCATGCCCCATCTCCCTTACTTCCAGCTAGTAAGGATCACATAATTCCTAACAAAGTTTTGACACAGATTCCCAATTCGGGCATTCAGAACATATAGCACGTTGCTGTAAGCAGGCACATTCTCATTCAAAGTTGCAAGTTACTATGTAGGAACAAGTTTGTATAGGTATTTCAAAGATGCCCAGAACTGAGCTAAACTTGGTATGTGTCCAACTCCTAGAAATAACTTCATGCCCCATCTCCCTTACTTCCAGCTAGTAAGGATCACATAATTCCTAACAAAGTTTTGACACAGATTCCCAATTCGGGCATTCAGAACATATAGCACGTTGCTGTAAGCAGGCACATTCTCATTCAAAGTTGCAAGTTACTATGTAGGAACAAGTTTGTCTAGGTATTTCAAAGATGCCCAGAACTGAGCTAAACTTGGTATGTGTCCAACTCCTAGAAATAACTTCATGCCCCATCTCCCTTACTTCCAGCTAGTAAGGATCACATAATTCCTAACAAAGTTTTGACACAGATTCCCAATTCGGGCATTCAGAACATATAGCACGTTGCTGTAAGCAAGCACATTCTCATTCAAAGTTGCAAGTTACTATGTAGGAACAAGTTTGTATAGGTATTTCAAGGATGCCCAGAACTGAGCTAAACTTGGTATGTGTCCAACTCCTAGAAATAACTTCATGCCGCATCTCCCTTACTTCCAGCTAGTAAGGATCACATAATTCCTAACAAAGTTTTGACACAGATTCCCAATTCGGGCATTCAGAACATATAGCACGTTGCTGTAAGCAAGCACATTCTCATTCAAAGTTGCAAGTTACTATGTAGGAACAAGTTTGTATAGGTATTTCAAAGATGCCCAGAACTGAGCTAAACTTGGTATGTGTCCAACTCCTAGAAATAACTTCATGCCCCATCTCCCTTACTTCCAGCTAGTAAGGATCACATAATTCCTAACAAAGTTTTGACACAGATTGCCAATTCGGGCATTCAGAACATATAGCACGTTGCTGTAAGCAAGCACATTCTCATTCAAAGATGCAAGTTACTATGTAGGAACAAGTTTGTATAGGTATTTCAAAGATGCCCAGAACTGAGCTAAACTTGGTATGTGTCCAACTCCTAGAAATAACTTCATGCTCCATCTCCCTTACTTCCAGCTAGTAAGGATCACATAATTCCTAACAAAGTTTTGACACAGATTCCCAAATCGGGCATTCAGAACATATAGCACGTTGCTGCAAGCAAGCACATTCTCATTCAAAGTTGCAAGTTACTATGTAGGAACAAGTTTGTATAGGTATTTCAAAGATGCCCAGAACTGAGCTAAACTTGGTATGTGTCCAACTCCTAGAAATAACTTCATGCCCCATCTCCCTTACTTCCAGCTAGTAAGGATCACATAATTCCTAACAAAGTTTTGACACAGATTCCCAAATCGGGCATTCAGAACATATAGCACGTTGCTGTAAGCAAGCACATTCTCATTCAAAGTTGCAAGTTACTATGTAGGAACAAGTTTGTATAGGTATTTCAAAGATGCCCAGAACTGAGCTAAACTTGGTATGTGTCCAACTCCTAGAAATAACTTCATGCCCCATCTCCCTTACTTCCAGCTAGTAAGGATCACATAATTCCTAACAAAGTTTTGACACAGATTGCCAATTCGGGCATTCAGAACATATAGCACGTTGCTGTAAGCAAGCACATTCTCATTCAAAGATGCAAGTTACTATGTAGGAACAAGTTTGTATAGGTATTTCAAAGATGCCCAGAACTGAGCTAAACTTGGTATGTGTCCAACTCCTAGAAATAACTTCATGCCCCATCTCCCTTACTTCCAGCTAGTAAGGATCACATAATTCCTAACAAAGTTTTGACACAGATTCCCAATTCGGGCATTCAGAACATATAGCACGTTGCTGCAAGCAGGCACATTCTCATTCAAAGTTGCAAGTTACTATGTAGGAACAAGTTTGTATAGGTATTTCAAAGATGCCCAGAACTGAGCTAAACTTGGTATGTGTCCAACTCCTAGAAATAACTTCATGCCCCATCTCCCTTACTTCCAGCTAGTAAGGATCACATAATTCCTAACAAAGTTTTGACACAGATTCCCAATTCGGGCATTCAGAACATATAGCACGTTGCTGCAAGCAGGCACATTCTCATTCAAAGTTGCAAGTTACTATGTAGGAACAAGTTTGTATAGGTATTTCAAAGATGCCCAGAACTGAGCTAAACTTGGTATGTGTCCAACTCCTAGAAATAACTTCATGCCCCATCTCCCTTACTTCCAGCTAGTAAGGATCACATAATTCCTAACAAAGTTTTGACACAGATTCCCAATTCGGGCATTCAGAACATATAGCACGTTGCTGTAAGCAAGCACATTCTCATTCAATTTTGCAAGTTACTATGTAGGAACAAGTTTGTCTAGGTATTTCAAAGATGCCCAGAACTGAGCTAAACTTGGTATGTGTCCAACTCCTAGAAATAACTTCATGCCCCATCTCCCTTACTTCCAGCTAGTAAGGATCACATAATTCCTAACAAAGTTTTGACACAGATTCCCAATTCGGGCATTCAGAACATATAGCACGTTGCTGTAAGCAAGCAGATTCTCATTCAAAGATGCAAGTTACTATGTAGGAACAAGTTTGTTTAGGTATTTCAAAGATGCCCAGAACTGAGCTAAACTTGGTATGTGTCCAACTCCTAGAAATAACTTCATGCCCCATCTCCCTTACTTCCAGCTAGTAAGGATGACATAATTCCTAACAAAGTTTTGACACAGATTGCCAATTCGGGCATTCAGAACATATAGCACGTTGCTGTAAGCAAGCACATTTTCATTCAAAGTTGCAAGTTACTATGTAGGAACAAGTTTGTATAGGTATTTCAAAGATGCCCAGAACTGAGCTAAACTTGGTATGTGTCCAACTCCTAGAAATAACTTCATGCCCCATCTCCCTTACTTCCAGCTAGTAAGGATCACATAATTCCTAACAAAGTTTTGACACAGATTCCCAATTCGGGCATTCAGAACATATAGCACGTTGCTGTAAGCAAGCAGATTCTCATTCAAAGATGCAAGTTACTATGTAGGAACAAGTTTGTATAGGTATTTCAAAGATGCCCAGAACTGAGCTAAACTTGGTATGTGTCCAACTCCTAGAAATAACTTCATGCCCCATCTCCCTTACTTCCAGCTAGTAAGGATCACATAATTCCTAACAAAGTTTTGACACAGATTCCCAATTCGGGCATTCAGAACATATAGCACGTTGCTGTAAGCAAGCAGATTCTCATTCAAAGATGCAAGTTACTATGTAGGAACAAGTTTGTATAGGTATTTCAAAGATGCACAGAACTGAGCTAAACTTGGTATGTGTCCAACTCCTAGAAATAACTTCATGCCCCATCTCCCTTACTTCCAGCTAGTAAGGATCACATAATTCTTAACAAAGTTTTGACACAGATTCCCAATTCGGGCATTCAGAACATATAGCACGTTGCTGTAAGCAAGCACATTCTCATTCAAAGTTGCAAGTTACTATGTAGGAACAAGTTTGTATAGGTATTTCAAAGATGCCCAGAACTGAGCTAAACTTGGTATGTGTCCAACTCCTAGAAATAACTTCATGCCCCATCTGCCTTACTTCCAGCTAGTAAGGATCACATAATTCCTAACAAAGTTTTGACACAGATTCCCAATTCGGGCATTCAGAACATATAGCACGTTGCTGTAAGCAAGCACATTCTCATTCAAAGTTGCAAGTTACTATGTAGGAACAAGTTTGTATAGGTATTTCAAAGATGCCCAGAACTGAGCTAAACTTGGTATGTGTCCAACTCCTAGAAATAACTTCATGCCCCATCTCCCTTACTTCCAGCTAGTAAGGATGACATAATTCCTAACAAACTTTTGACACAGATTCCCAATTCGGGCATTCAGAACATATAGCACGTTGCTGTAAGCAAGCACATTCTCATTCAAAGTTGCAAGTTACTATGTAGGAACAAGTTTGTATAGGTATTTCAAAGATGCCCAGAACAGAGCTAAACTTGGTATGTGTCCAACTCCTAGAAATAACTTCATGCCCCATCTCCCTTACTTCCAGCTAGTATGGATGACATAATTCCTAACAAAGTTTTGACACAGATTCCCAATTCGGGCATTCAGAACATATAGCACGTTGCTGTAAACAAGCAGATTCTCATTCAAAGATGCAAGTTACTATGTAGGAACAGGTTTGTATAGGTATTTCAAAGAAGCCCAGAACTGAGCTAAACTTGGTATGTGTCCAACTCCTAGGAATAACTTCATGCCCCATCTCCCTTACTTCCAGCTAGTAAGGATGACATAATTCCTAACAAAGTTTTGACACAGATTCCCAATTCGGGCATTCAGAACATATAGCACGTTGCTGTAAGCAAGCACATTTTCATTCAAAGTTTCAAGTTACTATGTAGGAACAAGTTTGTATAGGTATTTCAAAGATGCCCAGAACTGAGCTAAACTTGGTATGTGTCCAACTCCTAGAAATAACTTCATGCCCCATCTGCCTTACTTCCAGCTAGTAAGGATCACATAATTCCTAACAAAGTTTTGACACAGATTCCCAATTCGGGCATTCAGAACATATAGCACGTTGCTGTAAGCAAGCAGATTCTCATTCAAAGATGCAAGTTACTATGTAGGAACAAGTTTGTATAGGTATTTCAAAGATGCCCAGAACTGAGCTAAACTTGGTATGTGTCCAACTCCTAGAAATAACTTCATGCCCCATCTCCCTTACTTCCAGCTAGTAAGGATCACATAATTCCTAACAAAGTTTTGACACAGATTGCCAATTCGGGCATTCAGAACATATAGCACGTTGCTGTAAGCAAGCACATTCTCATTCAAAGATGCAAGTTACTATGTAGGAACAAGTTTGTATAGGTATTTCAAAGATGCCCAGAACTGAGCTAAACTTGGTATGTCTCCAACTCCAAGAATTAACTTCATGCCCCATCTCCCTTACTTCCAGCTAGTAAGGATCACATAATTCCTAACAAAGTTTTGACACAGATTCCCAATTCGGGCATTCAGAACATATAGCACGTTGCTGTAAGCAAGCACATTTTCATTCAAAGTTGCAAGTTACTATGTAGGAACAAGTTTGTATAGGTATTTCAAAGATGCCCAGAACTGAGCTAAACTTGGTATGTGTCCAACTCCTAGAAATAACTTCATGCCCCATCTCCCTTAATTCCAGCTAGTAAGGATCATATAATTCCTAACAAAGTTTTGACACAGATTCCCAATTCGGGCATTCAGAACATATAGCACGTTGCTGTAAGCAAGCACATTTTCATTCAAAGTTGCAAGTTACTATGTAGGAACAAGTTTGTATAGGTATTTCAAAGATGCCCAGAACTGAGCTAAACTTGGTATGTGTCCAACTCCTAGAAATAACTTCATGCCCCATCTGCCTTACCTCCAGCTAGTAAGGATCACATAATTCCTAACAAAGATTTGACACAGATTCCCAATTCGGGCATTCAGAACATATAGCACGTTGCTGTAAGCAAGCAGATTCTCATTCAAAGATGCAAGTTACTATGTAGGAACAAATTTGTATAGGTATTTCAAAGATGCCCAGAACTGAGCTAAACTTGGTATGTGTCCAACTCCTAGAAATAACTTCATGCCCCATCTGCCTTACTTCCAGCTAGTAAGGATCACATAATTCCTAACAAAGTTTTGACACAGATTCCCAATTCGGGCATTCAGAACATATAGCACGTTGCTGTAAGCAAGCAGATTCTCATTCAAAGATGCAAGTTACTATGTAGGAACAAGTTTGTATAGGTATTTCAAAGATGCCCAGAACTGAGCTAAACTTGGTATGTGTCCAACTCCTAGAAATAACTTCATGCCCCATCTCCCTTACTTCCAGCTAGTAAGGATCACATAATTCCTAACAAAGTTTTGACACAGATTGCCAATTCGGGCATTCAGAACATATAGCACGTTGCTGTAAGCAAGCACATTCTCATTCAAAGATGCAAGTTACTATGTAGGAACAAGTTTGTATAGGTATTTCAAACATGCCCAGAACTGAGCTAAACTTGGTATGTCTCCAACTCCAAGAAATAACTTCATGCCCCATCTCCCTTACTTCCAGCTAGTAAGGATCACATAATTCCTAACAAAGTTTTGACACAGATTCCCAATTCGGGCATTCAGAACATATAGCACGTTGCTGTAAGCAAGCACATTTTCATTCAAAGTTGCAAGTTACTATGTAGGAACAAGTTTGTATAGGTATTTCAAAGATGCCCAGAACTGAGCTAAACTTGGTATGTGTCCAACTCCTAGAAATAACTTCATGCCCCATCTCCCTTAATTCCAGCTAGTAAGGATCATATAATTCCTAACAAAGTTTTGACACAGATTCCCAATTCGGGCATTCAGAACATATAGCACGTTGCTGTAAGCAAGCACATTTTCATTCAAAGTTGCAAGTTACTATGTAGGAACAAGTTTGTATAGGTATTTCAAAGATGCCCAGAACTGAGCTAAACTTGGTATGTGTCCAACTCCTAGAAATAACTTCATGCCCCATCTGCCTTACCTCCAGCTAGTAAGGATCACATAATTCCTAACAAAGATTTGACACAGATTCCCAATTCGGGCATTCAGAACATATAGCACGTTGCTGTAAGCAAGCAGATTCTCATTCAAAGATGCAAGTTACTATGTAGGAACAAATTTGTATAGGTATTTCAAAGATGCCCAGAACTGAGCTAAACTTGGTATGTGTCCAACTCCTAGAAATAACTTCATGTCCCATCTGCCTTACTTCCAGCTAGTAAGGATCACATAATTCCTAACAAAGTTTTGACACAGATTCCCAATTCGGGCATTCAGAACATATAGCACGTTGCTGTAAGCAAGCAGATTCTCATTCAAAGATGCAAGTTACAATGTAGGAACAAGTTTGTATAGGTATTTCAAAGATGCCCAGAACTGAGCTAAACTTGGTATGTGTCCAACTCCTAGAAATAACTTCATGCCCCATCTCCCTTACTTCCAGCTAGTAAGGATCACATAATTCCTAACAAAGTTTTGACACAGATTCCCAATTCGGGCATTCAGAACATATAGCACGTTGCTGTAAGCAAGCAGATTCTCATTCAAAGATGCAAGTTACTATGTAGGAACAAGTTTGTATAGGTATTTCAAAGATGCCCAGAACTGAGCTAAACTTGGTATGTGTCCAACTCCTAGAAATAACTTCATGCCCCATCTCCCTTACTTCCAGCTAGTAAGGATCACATAATTCCTAACAAAGTTTTGACATAGATTCCCAATTCGGGCATTCAGAACATATAGCACGTTGCTGTAAGAAAGCAGATTCTCATTCAAAGATGCAAGTTACTATGTAGGAACAAGTTTGTATAGGTATTTCAAAGATGCCCAGAACTGAGCTAAACTTGGTATGTGTCCAACTCCTAGAAATAACTTCATGCCCCATCTCCCTTACTTCCAATTAGTAAGGATCACATAATTCCTAACAAAGTTTTGACACAGATTCCCAATTCGGGCATTCAGAACATATAGCACGTTGCTGTAAGCAAGCAGATTCTCATTCAAAGATGCAAGTTACTATGTAGGAACAAGTTTGTATAGGTATTTCAAAGATGCCCAGAACTGAGCTAAACTTGGTATGTGTCCAACTCCTAGAAATAACTTCATGCCCCATCTCCCTTACTTCCAGCAAGTAAGGATCACATAATTCCTAACAAAGTTTTGACACAGATTCCCAATTCGGGCATTCAGAACATATAGCACGTTGCTGTAAGCAAGCACATTCTCATTCAAAGATGCAAGTTACTATGTAGCAACAAGTTTGTATAGGTATTTCAAAGATGCCCAGAACTGAGCTAAACTTGGTATGTGTCCAACTCCTAGAAATAACTTCATGCCCCATCTCCCTTACTTCCAGCTAGTAAGGATCACATAATTCCTAACAAAGTTTTGACACAGATTCCCAATTCGGGCATTCAGAACATATAGCACGTTGCTGTAAGCAAGCACATTCTCATTAAAGATGCAAGTTACTATGTAGCAACAAGTTTGTATAGGTATTTCAAAGATGCCCAGAACTGAGCTAAACTTGGTATGTGTCCAACTCCTAGAAATAACTTCATGCCCCATCTCCCTTACTTCCAGCTAGTAAGGATCACATAATTCCTAACAAAGTTTTGACACAGATTGCCAATTCGGGCATTCTGAACATACAGCACGTTGCTGTAAGCAAGCACATTCTCATTCAAAGATGCAAGTTACTATGTAGGAACAACTTTGTATACGTATTTCAAAGATGCCCAGAACTGAGCTAAACTTGGTATGTGTCCACCTCCTAGAAATAACTTCATGCCCCGTCTCCCTTACTTCCAGCTAGTAAGGATCACATAATTCCTAACAAAGTTTTGACACAGATTACCAATTCGGGCATTCAGAACATATAGCACGTTGCTGTAAGCAAGCACATTCTCATTCAAAGTTGCAAGTTACTATGTAGGAACAAGTTTGTCTAGGTATTTCAAAGATGCCCAGAACTGAGCTAAACTTGGTATGTGTCCAACTCCTAGAAATAACTTCATGCCCCATCTCCCTTACTTCCAGCTAGTAAGGATCACATAATTCCTAACAAAGTTTTGACACAGATTCCCAATTCGGGCATTCAGAACATATAGCACGTTGCTGTAAGCAAGCACATTCTCATTCAAAGTTGCAAGTTACTATGTAGGAACAAGTTTGTCTAGGTATTTCAAAGATGCCCAGAACTGAGCTAAACTTGGTATGTGTCCAACTCCTAGAAATAACTTCATGCCCCATCTCCCTTACTTCCAGCTAGTAAGGATCACATAATTCCTAACAAAGTTTTGACACAGATTCCCAATTCGGGCATTCAGAACATATAGCACGTTGCTGTAAGCAAGCACATTCTCATTCAAAGATGCAAGTTACTATGTAGCAACAAGTTTGTATAGGTATTTCAAAGATGCCCAGAACTGAGCTAAACTTGGTATGTGTCCAACTCCTAGAAATAACTTCATGCCCCATCTCCCTTACTTCCAGCTAGTAAGGATCACATAATTCCTAACAAAGTTTTGACACAGATTCCCAATTCGGGCATTCAGAACATATAGCACGTTGCTGTAAGCAAGCACATTTTCATTCAAAGTTGCAAGTTACTATGTAGGAACAAGTTTGTATAGGTATTTCAAAGATGCCCAGAACTGAGCTAAACTTGGTATGTGTCCAACTCCTAGAAGTAACTTCATGCCCCATCTCCCTTACTTCCAGCTAGTAAGGATCACATAATTCCTAACAAAGTTTTGACACAGATTCCCAATTCGGGCATTCAGAACATATAGCACGTTGCTGTAAGCAAGCACATTCTCATTCAAAGATGCAAGTTACTATGTAGGAACAAGTTTGTACAGGTATTTCAAAGATGCCCAGAACTGAGCTAAACTTGGTATGTGTCCAACTCCTAGAAATAACTTCATGCCCCATCTCCCTTACTTCCAGCTAGTAAGGATCACATAATTCCTAACAAAGTTTTGACACAGATTCCCAATTCGGGCATTCAGAACATATAGCACGTTGCTGTAAGCAAGCACATTCTCATTCAAAGTTGCAAGTTACTATGTAGGAACAAGTTTGTACAGGTATTTCAAAGATGCCCAGAACTGAGCTAAACTTGGTATGTGTCCAACTCCTAGAAATAACTTCATGCCCCATCTCCCTTACTTCCAGCTAGTAAGGATCACATAATTCCTAACAAAGTTTTGACACAGATTCCCAATTCGGGCATTCAGAACATATAGCACGTTGCTGTAAGCAAGCAGATTCTCATTCAAAGATGCAAGTTACTATGTAGGAACAAGTTTGTATAGGTATTTCAAAGATGCCCAGAACTGAGCTAAACTTGGTATGTGTCCAACTCCTAGAAATAACTTCATGCCCCATCTCCCTTACTTCCAGCTAGTAAGGATCACATAATTCCTAACAAAGTTTTGACACAGATTGCCAATTCGGGCATTCAGAACATATAGCACGTTGCTGTAAGCAAGCACATTCTCATTCAAAGATGCAAGTTACTATGTAGGAACAAGTTTGTATAGGTATTTCAAAGATGCCCAGAACTGAGCTAAACTTGGTATGTCTCCAACTCCAAGAAATAACTTCATGCCCCATCTCCCTTACTTCCAGCTAGTAAGGATCACATAATTCCTAACAAAGTTTTGACACAGATTCCCAATTCGGGCATTCAGAACATATAGCACGTTGCTGTAAGCAAGCACATTTTCATTCAAAGTTGCAAGTTACTATGTAGGAACAAGTTTGTATAGGTATTTCAAAGATGCCCAGAACTGAGCTAAACTTGGTATGTGTCCAACTCCTAGAAATAACTTCATGCCCCATCTCCCTTACTTCCAATTAGTAAGGATCATATAATTCCTAACAAAGTTTTGACACAGATTCCCAATTCGGGCATTCAGAACATATAGCACGTTGCTGTAAGCAAGCACATTTTCATTCAAAGTTGCAAGTTACTATGTAGGAACAAGTTTGTATAGGTATTTCAAAGATGCCCAGAACTGAGCTAAACTTGGTATGTGTCCAACTCCTAGAAATAACTTCATGCCCCATCTGCCTTACCTCCAGCTAGTAAGGATCACATAATTCCTAACAAAGATTTGACACAGATTCCCAATTCGGGCATTCAGAACATATAGCACGTTGCTGTAAGCAAGCAGATTCTCATTCAAAGATGCAAGTTACTATGTAGGAACAAATTTGTATAGGTATTTCAAAGATGCCCAGAACTGAGCTAAACTTGGTATGTGTCCAACTCCTAGAAATAACTTCATGTCCCATCTGCCTTACTTCCAGCTAGTAAGGATCACATAATTCCTAACAAAGTTTTGACACAGATTCCCAATTCGTGCATTCAGAACATATAGCACGTTGCTGTAAGCAAGCAGATTCTCATTCAAAGATGCAAGTTACAATGTAGGAACAAGTTTGTATAGGTATTTCAAAGATGCCCAGAACTGAGCTAAACTTGGTATGTGTCCAACTCCTAGAAATAACTTCATGCCCCATCTCCCTTACTTCCAGCTAGTAAGGATCACATAATTCCTAACAAAGTTTTGACACAGATTCCCAATTCGGGCATTCAGAACATATAGCACGTTGCTGTAAGCAAGCAGATTCTCATTCAAAGATGCAAGTTACTATGTAGGAACAAGTTTGTATAGGTATTTCAAAGATGCCCAGAACTGAGCTAAACTTGGTATGTGTCCAACTCCTAGAAATAACTTCATGCCCCATCTCCCTTACTTCCAGCTAGTAAGGATCACATAATTCCTAACAAAGTTTTGACATAGATTCCCAATTCGGGCATTCAGAACATATAGCACGTTGCTGTAAGAAAGCAGATTCTCATTCAAAGATGCAAGTTACTATGTAGGAACAAGTTTGTATAGGTATTTCAAAGATGCCCAGAACTGAGCTAAACTTGGTATGTGTCCAACTCCTAGAAATAACTTCATGCCCCATCTCCCTTACTTCCAATTAGTAAGGATCACATAATTCCTAACAAAGTTTTGACACAGATTCCCAATTCGGGCATTCAGAACATATAGCACGTTGCTGTAAGCAAGCAGATTCTCATTCAAAGATGCAAGTTACTATGTAGGAACAAGTTTGTATAGGTATTTCAAAGATGCCCAGAACTGAGCTAAACTTGGTATGTGTCCAACTCCTAGAAATAACTTCATGCCCCATCTCCCTTACTTCCATCAAGTAAGGATCACATAATTCCTAACAAAGTTTTGACACAGATTCCCAATTCGGGCATTCAGAACATATAGCACGTTGCTGTAAGCAAGCACATTCTCATTCAAAGATGCAAGTTACTATGTAGCAACAAGTTTGTATAGGTATTTCAAAGATGCCCAGAACTGAGCTAAACTTGGTATGTGTCCAACTCCTAGAAATAACTTCATGCCCCATCTCCCTTACTTCCAGCTAGTAAGGATCACATAATTCCTAACAAAGTTTTGACACAGATTCCCAATTCGGGCATTCAGAACATATAGCACGTTGCTGTAAGCAAGCACATTCTCATTAAAGATGCAAGTTACTATGTAGCAACAAGTTTGTATAGGTATTTCAAAGATGCCCAGAACTGAGCTAAACTTGGTATGTGTCCAACTCCTAGAAATAACTTCATGCCCCATCTCCCTTACTTCCAGCTAGTAAGGATCACATAATTCCTAACAAAGTTTTGACACAGATTGCCAATTCGGGCATTCTGAACATACAGCACGTTGCTGTAAGCAAGCACATTCTCATTCAAAGATGCAAGTTACTATGTAGGAACAACTTTGTATACGTATTTCAAAGATTCCCAGAACTGAGCTAAACTTGGTATGTGTCCAACTCCTAGAAATAACTTCATGCCCCGTCTCCCTTACTTCCAGCTAGTAAGGATCACATAATTCCTAACAAAGTTTTGACACAGATTACCAATTCGGGCATTCAGAACATATAGCACGTTGCTGTAAGCAAGCACATTCTCATTCAAAGTTGCAAGTTACTATGTAGGAACAAGTTTGTCTAGGTATTTCAAAGATGCCCAGAACTGAGCTAAACTTGGTATGTGTCCAACTCCTAGAAATAACTTCATGCCCCATCTCCCTTACTTCCAGCTAGTAAGGATCACATAATTCCTAACAAAGTTTTGACACAGATTCCCAATTCGGGCATTCAGAACATATAGCACGTTGCTGTAAGCAAGCACATTCTCATTCAAAGTTGCAAGTTACTATGTAGGAACAAGTTTGTCTAGGTATTTCAAAGATGCCCAGAACTGAGCTAAACTTGGTATGTGTCCAACTCCTAGAAATAACTTCATGCCCCATCTCCCTTACTTCCAGCTAGTAAGGATCACATAATTCCTAACAAAGTTTTGACACAGATTCCCAATTCGGGCATTCAGAACATATAGCACGTTGCTGTAAGCAAGCACATTCTCATTCAAAGATGCAAGTTACTATGTAGCAACAAGTTTGTATAGGTATTTCAAAGATGCCCAGAACTGAGCTAAACTTGGTATGTGTCCAACTCCTAGAAATAACTTCATGCCCCATCTCCCTTACTTCCAGCTAGTAAGGATCACATAATTCCTAACAAAGTTTTGACACAGATTCCCAATTCGGGCATTCAGAACATATAGCACGTTGCTGTAAGCAAGCACATTTTCATTCAAAGTTGCAAGTTACTATGTAGGAACAAGTTTGTATAGGTATTTCAAAGATGCCCAGAACTGAGCTAAACTTGGTATGTGTCCAACTCCTAGAAGTAACTTCATGCCCCATCTCCCTTACTTCCAGCTAGTAAGGATCACATAATTCCTAACAAAGTTTTGACACAGATTCCCAATTCGGGCATTCAGAACATATAGCACGTTGCTGTAAGCAAGCACATTCTCATTCAAAGATGCAAGTTACTATGTAGGAACAAGTTTGTACAGGTATTTCAAAGATGCCCAGAACTGAGCTAAACTTGGTATGTGTCCAACTCCTAGAAATAACTTCATGCCCCATCTCCCTTACTTCCAGCTAGTAAGGATCACATAATTCCTAACAAAGTTTTGACACAGATTCCCAATTCGGGCATTCAGAACATATAGCACGTTGCTGTAAGCAAGCACATTCTCATTCAAAGTTGCAAGTTACTATGTAGGAACAAGTTTGTACAGGTATTTCAAAGATGCCCAGAACTGAGCTAAACTTGGTATGTGTCCAACTCCTAGAAATAACTTCATGCCCCATCTCCCTTACTTCCAGCTAGTAAGGATCACATAATTCCTAACAAAGTTTTGACACAGATTCCCAATTCGGGCATTCAGAACATATAGCACGTTGCTGTAAGCAAGCACATTCTCATTCAAAGATGCAAGTTACTATGTAGGAACAAGTTTGTATAGGTATTTCAAAGATGCCCAGAACTGAGCTAAACTTGGTATGTGTCCAACTCCTAGAAATAACTTCATGCCCCATCTCCCTTACTTCCAGCTAGTAAGGATCACATAATTCCTAACAAAGTTTTGACACAGATTCCCAAATCGGGCATTCAGAACATATAGCACGTTGCTGCAAGCACGCACATTCTCATTCAAAGTTGCAAGTTACTATGTAGGAACAAGTTTGTATAGGTATTTCAAAGATGCCCAGAACTGAGCTAATCTTGGTATGTGTCCAACTCCTAGAAATGACTTCATGCCCCATCTCCCTTACTTCCAGCTAGTAAGGATCACATAATTCCTAACAAAGTTTTGACACAGATTCCCAATTCGGGCATTCAGAACATATAGCACGTTGCTGCAAGCAAGCACATTCTCATTCAAAGATGCAAGTTACTATGTAGGAACAAGTTTGTATAGGTATTTCAAAGATGCCCAGAACTGAGCTAAACTTGGTATGTGTCCAACTCCTAGAAATAACTTCATGCCCCATCTCCCTTACTTCCAGCTAGTAAGGGTCACATAATTCCTGACAAAGTTTTGACACAGATTCCCAATTCGGGCATTCAGAACATATAGCACGTTGCTGCAAGCAAGCACATTCTCATTCAAAGTTGCAAGTTACTATGTAGGAACAAGTTTGTATAGGTATTTCAAAGATGCCCAGAACTGAGCTAAACTTGGTATGTGTCCAACTCCTAGAAATAACTTCATGCCCCATCTCCCTTACTTCCAGCTAGTAAGGATCACATAATTCCTAACAAAGTTTTGACACAGATTCCCAATTCGGGCATTCAGAACATATAGCACGTTGCTGTAAGCAAGCAGATTCTCATTCAAAGATGCAAGTTACTATGTAGGAACAAGTTTGTATAGGTATTTCAAAGATGCCCAGAACTGAGCTAAACTTGGTATGTGTCTAACTCCTAGAAATAACTTCATGCCCCATCTCCCTTACTTCCAGCTAGTAAGGATCACATAATTCCTAACAAAGTTTTGACACAGATTCCCAATTCGGGCGTTCAGAACATGTAGCACGTTGCTGTAAGCAAGCACATTCTCATTCAAAGATGCAAGTTACTATGTAGGAACAAGTTTGTATAGGTATTTCAAAGATGCCCAGAACTGAGCTAAACTTGGTATGTGTCCAACTCCTAGAAATAACTTCATGCCCCATCTCCCTTACTTCCAGCTAGTAAGGATCACATAATTCCTAACAAAGTTTTGACACAGATTCCCAATTCGGGCGTTCAGAACATATAGCACGTTGCTGTAAGCAAGCACATTCTCATTCAAAGATGCAAGTTACTATGTAGGAACAAGTTTGTATAGGTATTTCAAAGATGCCCAGAACTGAGCTAAACTTGGTATGTGTCCAACTCCTAGAAATAACTTCATGCCCCATCTCCCTTACTTCCAGCTAGTAAGGATCACATAATTCCTAACAAAGTTTTGACACAGATTCCCAAATCGGGCATTCAGAACATATAGCACGTTGCTGTAAGTAAGCACATTCTCATTCAAAGTTGCAAGTTACTATGTAGGAACAAGTTTGTATAGGTATTTCAAAGATGCCCAGAACTGAGCTAAACTTGGTATGTGTCCAACTCCTAGAAATAACTTCATGCCCCATCTCCCTTACTTCCAGCTAGTAAGGATCACATAATTCCTAACAAACTTTTGACACAGATTCCCAATTCGGGCATTCAGAACATATAGCGCGTTGCTGCAAGCAAGCACATTCTCATTCAAAGATGCAAGTTACTATGTAGGAACAAGTTTGTATAGGTATTTCAAAGATGCCCAGAACTGAGCTAAACTTGGTATGTGTCCAACTCCTAGAAATAACTTCATGCCCCATCTCCCTTACTTCCAGCTAGTAAGGGTCACATAATTCCTAACAAAGTTTTGACACAGATTCCCAATTCGGGCATTCAGAACATATAGCACGTTGCTGCAAGCAAGCACATTCTCATTCAAAGTTGCAAGTTACTATGTAGGAACAAGTTTGTATAGGTATTTCAAAGATGCCCAGAACTGAGCTAAACTTGGTATGTGTCCAACTCCTAGAAATAACTTCATGCCCCATCTCCCTTACTTCCAGCTAGTAAGGATCACATAATTCCTAACAAAGTTTTTACACAGATTGCCAATTCGGGCATTCAGAACATATAGCACGTTGCTGTAAGCAAGCACATTCTCATTCAAAGATGCAAGTTACTATGTAGGAACAAGTTTGTATAGGTATTTCAAAGATGCCCAGAACTGAGCTAAACTTGGTATGTGTCCAACTCCTAGAAATAACTTCATGCTCCATCTCCCTTACTTCCAGCTAGTAAGCATCACATAATTCCTAACAAAGTTTTGACACAGATTCCCAAATCGGGCATTCAGAACATATAGCACGTTGCTGCAAGCAAGCACATTCTCATTCAAAGTTGCAAGTTACTATGTAGGAACAAGTTTGTATAGGTATTTCAAAGATGCCCAGAACTGAGCTAAACTTGGTATGTGTCCAACTCCTAGAAATAACTTCATGCCCCATCTCCCTTACTTCCAGCTAGTAAGGATCACATAATTCCTAACAAAGTTTTGACACAGATTCCCAAATCGGGCATTCAGAACATATAGCACGTTGCTGTAAGTAAGCACATTCTCATTCAAAGTTGCAAGTTACTATGTAGGAACAAGTTTGTATAGGTATTTCAAAGATGCCCAGAACTGAGCTAAACTTGGTATGTGTCCAACTCCTAGAAATAACTTCATGCCCCATCTCCCTTACTTCCAGCTAGTAAGGATCACATAATTCCTAACAAACTTTTGACACAGATTCCCAATTCGGGCATTCAGAACATATAGCGCGTTGCTGCAAGCAAGCACATTCTCATTCAAAGATGCAAGTTACTATGTAGGAACAAGTTTGTATAGGTATTTCAAAGATGCCCAGAACTGAGCTAAACTTGGTATGTGTCCAACTCCTAGAAATAACTTCATGCCCCATCTCCCTTACTTCCAGCTAGTAAGGGTCACATAATTCCTAACAAAGTTTTGACACAGATTCCCAATTCGGGCATTCAGAACATATAGCACGTTGCTGCAAGCAAGCACATTCTCATTCAAAGTTGCAAGTTACTATGTAGGAACAAGTTTGTATAGGTATTTCAAAGATGCCCAGAACTGAGCTAAACTTGGTATGTGTCCAACTCCTAGAAATAACTTCATGCCCCATCTCCCTTACTTCCAGCTAGTAAGGATCACATAATTCCTAACAAAGTTTTGACACAGATTCCCAATTCGGGCATTCAGAACATATAGCACGTTGCTGTAAGCAAGCAGATTCTCATTCAAAGATGCAAGTTACTATGTAGGAACAAGTTTGTATAGGTATTTCAAAGATGCCCAGAACTGAGCTAAACTTGGTATGTGTCCAACTCCTAGAAATAACTTCATGCCCCATCTCCCTTACTTCCAGCTAGTAAGGATCACATAATTCCTAACAAAGTTTTGACACAGATTCCCAATTCGGGCATTCAGAACATATAGCACGTTGCTGTAAGCAAGCAGATTCTCATTCAAAGATGCAAGTTACTATGTAGGAACAAGTTTGTATAGGTATTTCAAAGATGCCCAGAACTGAGCTAAACTTGGTATGTGTCCAACTCCTAGAAATAACTTCATGCCCCATCTCCCTTACTTCCAGCTAGTAAGGATCACATAATTCCTAACAAAGTTTTGACACAGATTGCCAATTCGGGCATTCAGAACATATAGCACGTTGCTGTAAGCAAGCACATTTTCATTCAAAGTTGCAAGTTACTATGTAGGAACAAGTTTGTATAGGTATTTCAAAGATGCCCAGAACTGAGCTAAACTTGGTATGTGTCCAACTCCTAGAAATAACTTCATGCCCCATCTCCCTTACTTCCAGCTAGTAAGGATCACATAATTCCTAACAAAGTTTTGACACAGATTCCCAATTCGGGCATTCAGAACATATAGCACGTTGCTGTAAGCAAGCACATTTTCATTCAAAGTTGCAAGTTACTATGTAGGAACAAGTTTGTATAGGTATTTCAAAGATGCCCAGAACTGAGCTAAACTTGGTATGTGTCCAACTCCTAGAAATAACTTCATGCCCCATCTCCCTTACTTCCAGCTAGTAAGGATCACATAATTCCTAACAAAGTTTTGACACAGATTCCCAATTCGGGCATTCAGAACATATAGCACGTTGCTGTAAGCAAGCAGATTCTCATTCAAAGATGCAAGTTACTATGTAGGAACAAGTTTGTATAGGTATTTCAAAGATGCCCAGAACTGAGCTAAACTTGGTATGTGTCCAACTCCTAGAAATAACTTCATGCCCCATCTCCCTTACTTCCAGCTAGTAAGGATCACATAATTCCTAACAAAGTTTTGACACAGATTCCCAATTCGGGCATTCAGAACATATAGCAGGTTGCTGTAAGCAAGCACATTCTCATTCAAAGTTGCAAGTTACTATGTAGGAACAAGTTTGTATAGGTATTTCAAAGATGCCCAGAACTGAGCTAAACTTGGTATGTGTCCAACTCCTAGAAATAACTTCATGCCCCATCTCCCTTACTTCCAGCTAGTAAGGATCACATAATTCCTAACAAAGTTTTGACACAGATTCCCAATTCGGGCATTCAGAACATATAGCACGTTGCTCTAGGCAAGCACATTCTCATTCAAAGTTGCAAGTTACTATGTAGGAACAAGTTTGTATAGGTATTTCAAAGATGCCCAGAACTGAGCTAAACTTGGTATGTGTCCAACTCCTAGAAATAACTTCATGCCCCATCTCCCTTACTTCCAGCTAGTAAGGATCACATAATTCCTAACAAAGTTTTGACATAGATTCCCAATTCGGGCATTCAGAACATATAGCACGTTGCTGTAGGCAAGCAGATTCTCATTCAATGTTGCAAGTTACTATGTAGGAACAAGTTTGTATAGGTATTTCAAAGATGCCCAGAACTGAGCTAAACTTGGTATGTGTCCAACTCCTAGAAATAACTTCATGCCCCATCTCCCTTACTTCCAGCTAGTAAGGATCACATAATTCCTAACAAAGTTTTGACACAGATTCCCAATTCGGGCATTCAGAACATATAGCACGTTGCTGTAAGCAAGCACATTCTCATTCAAAGATGCAAGTTACTATGTAGGAACAAGTTTGTATAGGTATTTCAAAGATGCCCAGAACTGAGCTAAACTTGGTATGTGTCCAACTCCTAGAAATATCTTCATGCCACATCTCCCTTACTTCCAGCTAGTAAGGATCACATAATTCCTAACAAAGTTTTGACACAGATTCCCAAATCGGGCATTCAGAACATATAGCACGTTGCTGCAAGCAAGCACATTCTCATTCATAGTTGCAAGTTACTATGTAGGAACAAGTTTGTATAGGTATTTCAAAGATGCCCAGAACTGAGCTAAACTTGGTATGTCTCCAACTCCAAGAAATAACTTCATGCCCCATCCCCCTTACTTCCAGCTAGTAAGGATCACATAATTCCTAACAAAGTTTTGACACAGATTCCCAATTCGGGCATTCAGAACATATAGCACGTTGCTGTAAGCAAGCAGATTCTCATTCAAAGATGCAAGTTACTATGTAGGAACAAGTTTGTATAGGTATTTCAAAGATGCCCAGAACTGAGCTAAACTTGGTATGTGTCCAACTCCTAGAAATAACTTCATGCCCCATCTCCCTTACTTCCAGCTAGTAAGGATCACATAATTCCTAACAAAGTTTTGACACAGATTCCCAATTCGGGCATTCAGAACATATAGCACGTTGCTGTAAGCAAGCACATTCTCATTCAAAGTTGCAAGTTATTATGTAGGAACAAGTTTGTATAGGTATTTCAAAGATGCCCAGAACTGAGCTAAACTTGGTATGTGTCCAACTCCTAGAAATAACTTCATGCCCCATCTCCCTTACTTCCAGCTAGTAAGGATCACATAATTCCTAACAAAGTTTTGACACAGATTCCCAATTCGGGCATTCAGAACATATAGCACGTTGCTGTAAGCAAGCACATTCTCATTCAAAGATGCAAGTTACTATGTAGGAACAAGTTTGTATAGGTATTTCAAAGATGCCCAGAACTGAGCTAAACTTGGTATGTGTCCAACTCCTAGAAATAACTTCATGCCCCATCTCCCTTACTTCCAGCTAGTAAGGATCACATAATTCCTAACAAAGTTTTGACACAGATTCCCAAATCGGGCATTCAGAACATATAGCACGTTGCTGCAAGCAAGCACATTCTCATTCAAAGTTGCAAGTTACTATGTAGGAACAAGTTTGTATAGGTATTTCAAAGATGCCCAGAACTGAGCTAAACATGGTATGTGTCCAACTCCTAGAAATAACTTCATGCCCCATCTCCCTTACTTCCAGCTAGTAAGGATCACATAATTCCTAACAAAGTTTTGACACAGATTCCCAAATCGGGCCTTCAGAACATATAGCACGTTGCTGTAAGCAAGCACATTCTCATTCAAAGATGCAAGTTACTATGTAGGAACAAGTTTGTATAGGTATTTCAAAGATGCCCAGAACTGAGCTAAACTTGGTATGTGTCCAACTCCTAGAAATAACTTCATGCCCCATCTCCCTTACTTCCAGCTAGTAAGGATGACATAATTCCTAACAAAGTTTTGACACAGATTGCCAATTCGGGCATTCAGAACATATAGCACGTTGCTGTAAGCAAGCACATTCTCATTCAAAGTTGCAAGTTACTATGTAGGAACAAGTTTGTATAGGTATTTCAAAGATGCCCAGAACTGAGCTAAACTTGGTATGTGTCCAACTCCTAGAAATAACTTCATGCCCCATCTCCCTTACTTCCAGCTAGTAAGGTTCACATAATTCCTAACAAAGTTTTGACACAGATTCCCAATTCGGGCATTCAGAACATATAGCACGTTGCTGTAAGCAAGCAGATTCTCATCCAAAGATGCAAGTTACTATGTAGGAACAAGTTTGTATAGGTATTTCAAAGATGCCCAGAACTGAGCTAAACTTGGTATGTGTCCAACTCCTAGAAATAACTTCATGCCCCATCTCCCTTACTTCCAGCTAGTAAGGATGACATAATTCCTAACAAAGTTTTGACACAGATTGCCAATTCGGGCATTCAGAACATATAGCACGTTGCTGTAAGCAAGCACATTCTCATTCAAAGTTGCAAGTTACTATGTAGGAACAAGTTTGTATAGGTATTTCAAAGATGCCCAGAACTGAGCTAAACTTGGTATGTGTCCAACTCCTAGAAATAACTTCATGCCCCATCTCCCTTACTTCCAGCTAGTAAGGATCACATAATTCCTAACAAAGTTTTGACACAGATTCCCAATTCGGGCATTCAGAACATATAGCACGTTGCTGTAAGCAAGCAGATTCTCATTCAAAGATGCAAGTTACTATGTAGGAACAAGTTTGTATAGGTATTTCAAAGATGCCCAGAACTGAGCTAAACTTGGTATGTGTCCAACTCCTAGAAATAACTTCATGCCCCATCTCCCTTACTTCCAGCTAGTAAGGATCACATAATTCCTAACAAAGTTTTGACACAGATTCCCAATTCGGGCATTCAGAACATATAGCACGTTGCTGTAAGCAAGCAGATTCTCATTCAAAGATGCAAGTTACTATGTAGGAACAAGTTTGTATAGGTATTTCAAAGATGCCCAGAACTGAGCTAAACTTGGTATGTGTCCAACTCCTAGAAATAACTTCATGCCCCATCTCCCTTACTTCCAGCTAGTAAGGATCACATAATTCCTAACAAAGTTTTGACACAGATTCCCAATTCGGGCATTCAGAACATATAGCACGTTGCTGTAAGCAAGCAGATTCTCATTCAAAGATGCAAGTTACTATGTAGGAACAAGTTTGTATAGGTATTTCAAAGATGCCCAGAACTGAGCTAAAGTTGGTATGTCTCCAACTCCAAGAAATAAGTTCATGCCCCATCTCCCTTACTTCCAGCTAGTAAGGATCACATAATTCCTAACAAAGTTTTGACACAGATTCCCAATTCGGGCATTCAGAACATATAGCACGTTGCTGTAAGCAAGCACATTCTCATTCAAAGTTGCAAGTTACTATGTAGGAACAAGTTTGTATAGGTATTTCAAAGATGCCCCGAACTGAGCTAAACTTGGTATGTGTCCAACTCCTAGAAATAACTTCATGCCCCATCTCCCTTACTTCCAGCTAGTAAGGATCACATAATTCTTAACAAAGTTTTGACACAGATTCCCAATTCGGGCATTCAGAACATATAGCACGTTGCTGTAAGCAAGCACATTCTCATTCAAAGATGCAACTTACTATGAAGGAACAAGTTTGTATAGGTATTTCAAAGATGCCCAGAACTGAGCTAAACTTGGTATGTGTCCAACTCCTAGAAATAACTTCATGCCCCATCTCCCTTACTTCCAGCTAGTAAGGTTCACATAATTCCTAACAAAGTTTTGACACAGATTCCCAATTCGGGCATTCAGAACATATAGCACGTTGCTGTAAGCAAGCAGATTCTCATTCAAAGATGCAAGTTACGATGTGGGAACAAGTTTGTATAGGTATTTCAAAGATGCCCAGAACTGAGCTAAACTTGGTATGTGTCCAACTCCTAGAAATAACTTCATGCCCCATCTCCCTTACTTCCAGCTAGTAAGGATCACATAATTCCTAACAAAGTTTTGACACAGATTCCCAAATCGGGCATTCAGAACATATAGCACGTTGCTGTAAGCAAGCACATTCTCATTCAAAGTTGCAAGTTACTATGTAGGAACAAGTTTGTATAGGTATTTCAAAGATGCCCAGAACTGAGCTAAACTTGGTATGTGTCCAACTCCTAGAAATAACTTCATGCCCCATCTCCCTTACTTCCAGCTAGTAAGGATCACATAATTCCTAACAAAGTTTTGACACAGATTGCCAATTCGGGCATTCAGAACATATAGCACGTTGCTGTAGGCAAGCACATTCTCATTCAAAGTTGCAAGTTACTATGTAGGAACAAGTTTGTATAGGTATTTCAAAGATGCCCAGAACTGAGCTAAACTTGGTATGTGTCCAACTCCTAGAAATAACTTCATGCCCCATCTCCCTTACTTCCAGCTAGTAAGGGTCACATAATTCCTAACAAAGTTTTGACACAGATTCCCAATTCGGGCATTCAGAACATATAGCACGTTGCTGCAAGCAAGCAGATTCTCATTCAAAGTTGCAAGTTACTATGTAGGAACAAGTTTGTATAGGTATTTCAAAGATGCCCAGAACTGAGCTAAACTTGGTATGTGTCCAACTCCTAGAAATAACTTCATGCCCCATCTCCCTTACTTCCAGCTAGTAAGGATCACATAATTCCTAACAAAGTTTTGACACAGATTCCCAATTCGGGCATTCAGAACATATAGCACGTTGCTGTAAGCAAGCACATTCTCATTCAAAGATGCAAGTTACTATGTAGGAACAAGTTTGTATAGGTATTTCAAAGATGCCCAGAACTGAGCTAAACTTGGTATGTGTCCAACTCCTAGAAATAACTTCATGCCCCATCTCGCTTACTTCCAGCTAGTAAGGATGACATAATTCCTAACAAAGTTTTGACACAGATTCCCAATTCGGGCATTCAGAACATATAGCACGTTGCTGTAAGCAAGCAGATTCTCATTCAAAGATGCAAGTTACTATGTAGGAACAAGTTTGTATAGGTATTTCAAAGATGCCCAGAACTGAGCTAAACTTGGTATGTGTCCAACTCCTAGAAATAACTTCATGCCCCATCTCCCTTACTTCCAGCTAGTAAGGATCACATAATTCCTAACAAAGTTTTGACACAGATTGCCAATTCGGGCATTCAGAACATATAGCACGATGCTGTAAGCAAGCACATTCTCATTCAAAGTTGCAAGTTACTATGTAGGAACAAGTTTGTATAGGTATTTCAAAGATGCCCAGAACTGAGCTAAACTTGGTATGTCTCCAACTCCAAGAAATAAGTTCATGCCCCATCTCCCTTACTTCCAGCTAGTAAGGATCCCATAATTCCTAACAAAGCTTTGACACAGATTCCCAATTCGGGCATTCAGAACATATAGCACGTTGCTGTAAGCAAGCACATTCTCATTCAAAGTTGCAAGTTACTATGTAGGAACAAGTTTGTATCGGTATTTCAAAGATGCCCCGAACTGAGCTAAACTTGGTATGTGTCCAACTCCTAGAAATAACTTCATGCCCCATCTCCCTTACTTCCAGCTAGTAAGGATCCCATAATTCCTAACAAAGTTTTGACACAGATTCCCAATTCGGGCATTCAGAACATATAGCACGTTGCTGTAAGCAAGCACATTCTCATTCAAAGATGCAAGTTACTATGTAGGAACAAGTTTGTATAGGTATTTCATGATGCCCAGAACTGAGCTAAACTTGGTATGTGTCCAACTCCTAGAAATAACTTCATGCCCCATCTCCCTTACTTCCAGCTAGTAAGGATCACATAATTCCTAACAAAGTTTTGACACAGATTGCCAATTCGGGCATTCAGAACATATAGCACGTTGCTGTAAGCAAGCACATTCTCATTCAAAGATGCAAGTTACTATGTAGGAACAAGTTTGTATAGGTATTTCAAGGTGCCCAGAACTGAGCTAAACTTGGTATGTGTCCAACTCCTAGAAATAACTTCATGCTCCATCTCCCTTACTTCCAGCTAGTAAGGATCACATAATTCCTAACAAATTTTTGACACAGATTCCCAAATCGGGCATTCAGAACATATAGCACGTTGCTGCAAGCAAGCACATTCTCATTCAAAGTTGCAAGTTACTATGTAGGAACAAGTTTGTATAGGTATTTCAAAGATGCCCAGAACTGAGCTAAACTTGGTATGTGTCCAACTCCTAGAAATAACTTCATGCCCCATCTCCCTTACTTCCAGCTAGTAAGGATGACATAATTTCCAACAAAGTTTTGACACAGATTCCCAAATCGGGCATTCAGAACATATAGCACGTTGCTGTAAGCAAGCACATTCTCATTCAAAGATGCAAGTTACTATGTAGGAACAGGTTTGTATAGGTATTTCAAAGATGCCCAGAACTGAGCTAAACTTGGTATGTGTCCAACTCCTAGGAATAACTTCATGCCCCATCTCCCTTACTTCCAGCTAGTAAGGATCACATAATTCCTAACAAAGTTTTGACACAGATTGCCAATTCGGGCATTCAGAACATATAGCACGTTGCTGTAAGCAAGCACATTTTCATTCAAAGTTGCAAGTTACTATGTAGGAACAAGTTTGTATAGGTATTTCAAAGATGCCCAGAACTGAGCTAAACTTGGTATGTGTCCAACTCCTAGAAATAACTTCATGCCCCATCTCCCTTACTTCCAGCTAGTAAGGATCACATAATTCCTAACAAAGTTTTGACACAGATTGCCAATTCGGGCATTCAGAACATATAGCACGTTGCTGCAAGCAAGCACATTCTCATTCAAAGTTGCAAGTTACTATGTAGGAACAAGTTTGTATAGGTATTTCAAAGATGCCCAGAACTGAGCTAAACTTGGTATGTGTCCAACTCCTAGAAATAACTTCATGCCCCATCTCCCTTACTTCCAGCTAGTAAGGATCACATAATTCCTAACAAAGTTTTGACACAGATTCCCAATTCGGGCATTCAGAACATATAGCACGTTGCTTTAAGCAAGCACATTCTCATTCAAAGTTGCAAGTTACTATGTAGGAACAAGTTTGTCTAGGTATTTCAAAGATGCCCAGAACTGAGCTAAACTTGGTATGTGTCCAACTCCTAGAAATAACTTCATGCCCCATCTCCCTTACTTCCAGCTAGTAAGGATCACATAATTCCTAACAAAGTTTTGACACAGATTCCCAAATCGTGCATTCAGAACATATAGCACGTTGCTGTAAGCAAGCACATTCTCATTCAAAGTTGCAAGTTACTATGTAGGAACAAGTTTGTATAGGTATTTCAAAGAAGCCCAGAACTGAGCTAAACTTGGTATGTGTCCAACTCCTAGAAATAACTTCATGCCCCATCTCCCTTACTTCCAGCTAGTAAGGATCACATAATTCCTAACAAAGTTTTGACACAGATTCCCAATTCGGGCATTCAGAACATATAGCACGTTGCTGTAAGCAAGCACATTTTCATTCAAAGTTGCAAGTTACTATGTAGGAACAAGTTTGTATAGGTATTTCAAAGATGCCCAGAACTGAGCTAAACTTCCTATGTGTCCAACTCCTAGAAATAACTTCATGCCCCATCTCCCTTACTTCCAGCTAGTAAGGATCACATAATTCCTAACAAAGTTTTGACACAGATTCCCAATTCGGGCATTCAGAACATATAGCACGTTGCTGTAAGCAAGCAGATTCTCATTCAAAGATGCAAGTTACTATGTAGGAACAAGTTTGTATAGGTATTTCAAAGATGCCCAGAACTGAGCTAAACTTGGTATGTGTCCAACTCCTAGAAATAACTTCATGCCCCATCTCCCTTACTTCCAGCTAGTAAGGATCACATAATTCCTAACAAAGTTTTGACACAGATTCCCAATTCGGGCATTCAGAACATATAGCACGTTGCTGTAAGCAAGCACATTCTCATTCAAAGTTGCAAGTTACTATGTAGGAACAAGTTTGTATAGGTATTTCAAAGATGCCCAGAACTGAGCTAAACTTGGTATGTGTCCAACTCCTAGAAATAACTTCATGCCCCATCTCCCTTACTTCCAGCTAGTAAGGATCACATAATTCCTAACAAAGTTTTGACACAGATTCCCAATTCGGGCATTCAGAACATATAGCACGTTGCTGTAAGCAAGCACATTCTCATTCAAAGATGCAAGTTACTATGTAGGAACAGGTTTGTATAGGTATTTCAAAGATGCCCAGAACTGAGCTAAACTTGGTATGTGTCCAACTCCTAGGAATAACTTCATGCCCCATCTCCCTTACTTCCAGCTAGTAAGGGTCACATAATTCCTAACAAAGTTTTGACACAGATTCCCAATTCGGGCATTCAGAACATATAGCACGTTGCTGCAAGCAAGCACATTATCATTCAAAGTTGCAAGTTACTATGTAGGAACAAGTTTGTATAGGTATTTCAAAGATGCCCAGAACTGAGCTAAACTTGGTATGTGTCCAACTCCAAGAAATAACTTCATGCCCCATCTCCCTTACTTCCAGCTAGTAAGGATCACATAATTCCTAACCAAGATTTGACACAGATTCCCAATTCGGGCATTCAGAACATATAGCACGTTGCTGTAAGCAAGCAGATTCTCATTCAAAGATGCAAGTTACTATGTAGGAACAAGTTTGTATAGGTATTTCAAAGATGCCCAGAACTGAGCTAAACTTGGTATGTGTCCAACTCCTAGAAATAACTTCATGCCCCCTCTCCCTTACTTCCAGCTAGTAAGGATGACATAATTCCTAACAAAGTTTTGACACAGATTCCCAATTCGGGCATTCAGAACATATAGCACGTTGCTGTAAGCAAGCAGATTCTCATTCAAAGATGCAAGTTACTATGTAGGAACAAGTTTGTATAGGTATTTCAAAGATGCCCAGAACTGAGCTAAACTTGGTATGTGTCCAACTCCTAGAAATAACTTCATGCCCCATCTCCCTTACTTCCAGCTAGTAAGGATCACATAATTCCTAACAAAGTTTTGACACAGATTGCCAATTCGGGCATTCAGAACATATAGCACGTTGCTGTAAGCAAGCACATTTTCATTCAAAGTTGCAAGTTACTATGTAGGAACAAGTTTGTATAGGTATTTCAAAGATGCCCAGAACCGAGCTAAACTTGGTATGTGTCCAACTCCTAGAAATAACTTCATGCCCCATCTCCCTTACTTCCAGCTAGTAAGGATCACATAATTCCTAACAAAGTTTTGACACAGATTCCCAATTCGGGCATTCAGAACATATACCACGTTGCTGTAAGCAAGCACATTTTCATTCAAAGTTGCAAGTTACTATGTAGGAACAAGTTTGTATAGGTATTTCAAAGATGCCCAGAACTGAGCTAAACTTGGTATGTGTCCAACTCCTAGAAATAACTTCATGCCCCATCTCCCTTACTTCCAGCTAGTAAGGATCACATAATTCCTAACAAAGTTTTGACACAGATTCCCAATTCGGGCATTCAGAACATATAGCACGTTGCTGTAAGCAAGCAGATTCTCATTCAAAGATGCAAGTTACTATGTAGGAACAAGTTTGTATAGGTATTTCAAAGATGCCCAGAACTGAGCTAAACTTGGTATGTGTCCAACTCCTAGAAATAACTTCATGCCCCATCTCCCTTACTTCCAGCTAGTAAGGATCACATAATTCCTAACAAAGTTTTGACACAGATTCCCAATTCGGGCATTCAGAACATATAGCACGTTGCTGTAAGCAAGCACATTCTCATTCAAAGTTGCAAGTTACTATGTAGGAACAAGTTTGTATAGGTATTTCAAAGATGCCCAGAACTGAGCTAAACTTGGTATGTGACCAACTCCTAGAAATAACTTCATGCCCCATCTCCCTTACTTCCAGCTAGTAAGGATCACATAATTCCTAACAAAGTTTTGACACAGATTCCCAATTCGGGCATTCAGAACATATAGCACGTTGCTGTAAGCAAGCAGATTCTCATTCAAAGATGCAAGTTACTATGTAGGAACAAGTTTGTATAGGTATTTCAAAGATGCCCAGAACTGAGCTAAACTTGGTATGTGTCCAACTCCTAGAAATAACTTCATGCCCCATCTCCCTTACTTCCAGCTAGTAAGGATCACATAATTCCTAACAAAGTTTTGACACAGATTGCCAATTCGGGCATTCAGAACATATAGCACGATGCTGTAAGCAAGCACATTCTCATTCAAAGTTGCAAGTTACTATGTAGGAACAAGTTTGTATAGGTATTTCAAAGATGCCCAGAACTGAGCTAAACTTGGTATGTCTCCAACTCCAAGAAATAAGTTCATGCCCCATCTCCCTTACTTCCAGCTAGTAAG
The DNA here is from genome assembly GCF_020826845.1 of Diceros bicornis minor. Classification (NCBI taxonomy): domain Eukaryota; kingdom Metazoa; phylum Chordata; class Mammalia; order Perissodactyla; family Rhinocerotidae; genus Diceros; species Diceros bicornis. The sequence goes on along the minus strand of NC_080763.1, from coordinate 48,987 downwards.
GATCCCATAATTCCTAACAAAGCTTTGACACAGATTCCCAATTCGGGCATTCAGAACATATAGCACGTTGCTGTAAGCAAGCACATTCTCATTCAAAGTTGCAAGTTACTATGTAGGAACAAGTTTGTATCGGTATTTCAAAGATGCCCCGAACTGAGCTAAACTTGGTATGTGTCCAACTCCTAGAAATAACTTCATGCCCCATCTCCCTTACTTCCAGCTAGTAAGGATCCCATAATTCCTAACAAAGTTTTGACACAGATTCCCAATTCGGGCATTCAGAACATATAGCACGTTGCTGTAAGCAAGCACATTCTCATTCAAAGATGCAAGTTACTATGTAGGAACAAGTTTGTATAGGTATTTCATGATGCCCAGAACTGAGCTAAACTTGGTATGTGTCCAACTCCTAGAAATAACTTCATGCCCCATCTCCCTTACTTCCAGCTAGTAAGGATCACATAATTCCTAACAAAGTTTTGACACAGATTGCCAATTCGGGCATTCAGAACATATAGCACGTTGCTGTAAGCAAGCACATTCTCATTCAAAGATGCAAGTTACTATGTAGGAACAAGTTTGTATAGGTATTTCAAAGATGCCCAGAACTGAGCTAAACTTGGTATGTGTCCAACTCCTAGAAATAACTTCATGCTCCATCTCCCTTACTTCCAGCTAGTAAGGATCACATAATTCCTAACAAATTTTTGACACAGATTCCCAAATCGGGCATTCAGAACATATAGCACGTTGCTGCAAGCAAGCACATTCTCATTCAAAGTTGCAAGTTACTATGTAGGAACAAGTTTGTATAGGTATTTCAAAGATGCCCAGAACTGAGCTAAACTTGGTATGTGTCCAACTCCTAGAAATAACTTCATGCCCCATCTCCCTTACTTCCAGCTAGTAAGGATGACATAATTCCCAACAAAGTTTTGACACAGATTCCCAAATCGGGCATTCAGAACATATAGCACGTTGCTGTAAGCAAGCACATTCTCATTCAAAGATGCAAGTTACTATGTAGGAACAGGTTTGTATAGGTATTTCAAAGATGCCCAGAACTGAGCTAAACTTGGTATGTGTCCAACTCCTAGGAATAACTTCATGCCCCATCTCCCTTACTTCCAGCTAGTAAGGATCACATAATTCCTAACAAAGTTTTGACACAGATTGCCAATTCGGGCATTCAGAACATATAGCACGTTGCTGTAAGCAAGCACATTTTCATTCAAAGTTGCAAGTTACTATGTAGGAACAAGTTTGTATAGGTATTTCAAAGATGCCCAGAACTGAGCTAAACTTGGTATGTGTCCAACTCCTAGAAATAACTTCATGCCCCATCTCCCTTACTTCCAGCTAGTAAGGATCACATAATTCCTAACAAAGTTTTGACACAGATTGCCAATTCGGGCATTCAGAACATATAGCACGTTGCTGCAAGCAAGCACATTCTCATTCAAAGTTGCAAGTTACTATGTAGGAACAAGTTTGTATAGGTATTTCAAAGATGCCCAGAACTGAGCTAAACTTGGTATGTGTCCAACTCCTAGAAATAACTTCATGCCCCATCTCCCTTACTTCCAGGTAGTAAGGATCACATAATTCCTAACAAAGTTTTGACACAGATTCCCAATTCGGGCATTCAGAACATATAGCACGTTGCTGTAAGCAAGCACATTCTCATTCAAAGTTGCAAGTTACTATGTAGGAACAAGTTTGTCTAGGTATTTCAAAGATGCCCAGAACTGAGCTAAACTTGGTATGTGTCCAACTCCTAGAAATAACTTCATGCCCCATCTCCCTTACTTCCAGCTAGTAAGGATGACATAATTCCTAACAAAGTTTTGACACAGATTCCCAAATCGTGCATTCAGAACATATAGCACGTTGCTGTAAGCAAGCACATTCTCATTCAAAGTTGCAAGTTACTATGTAGGAACAAGTTTGTATAGGTATTTCAAAGATGCCCAGAACTGAGCTAAACTTGGTATGTGTCCAACTCCTAGAAATAACTTCATGCCCCATCTCCCTTACTTCCAGCTAGTAAGGATCACATAATTCCTAACAAAGTTTTGACACAGATTCCCAATTCGGGCATTCAGAACATATAGCACGTTGCTGTAAGCAAGCACATTTTCATTCAAAGTTGCAAGTTACTATGTAGGAACAAGTTTGTATAGGTATTTCAAAGATGCCCAGAACTGAGCTAAACTTCCTATGTGTCCAACTCCTAGAAATAACTTCATGCCCCATCTCCCTTACTTCCAGCTAGTAAGGATCACATAATTCCTAACAAAGTTTTGACACAGATTCCCAATTCGGGCATTCAGAACATATAGCACGTTGCTGTAAGCAAGCAGATTCTCATTCAAAGATGCAAGTTACTATGTAGGAACAAGTTTGTATAGGTATTTCAAAGATGCCCAGAACTGAGCTAAACTTGGTATGTGTCCAACTCCTAGAAATAACTTCATGCCCCATCTCCCTTACTTCCAGCTAGTAAGGATCACATAATTCCTAACAAAGTTTTGACACAGATTCCCAATTCGGGCATTCAGAACATATAGCACGTTGCTGTAATCAAGCACATTCTCATTCAAAGTTGCAAGTTACTATGTAGGAACAAGTTTGTATAGGTATTTCAAAGATGCCCAGAACTGAGCTAAACTTGGTATGTGTCCAACTCCTAGAAATAACTTCATGCCCCATCTCCCTTACTTCCAGCTAGTAAGGATCACATAATTCCTAACAAAGTTTTGACACAGATTCCCAATTCGGGCATTCAGAACATATAGCACGTTGCTGTAAGCAAGCACATTCTCATTCAAAGATGCAAGTTACTATGTAGGAACAGGTTTGTATAGGTATTTCAAAGATGCCCAGAACTGAGCTAAACTTGGTATGTGTCCAACTCCTAGGAATAACTTCATGCCCCATCTCCCTTACTTCCAGCTAGTAAGGGTCACATAATTCCTAACAAAGTTTTGACACAGATTCCCAATTCGGGCATTCAGAACGTATAGCACGTTGCTGTAAGCAAGCACATTTTCATTCAAAGTTGCAAGTTACTATGTAGGAACAAGTTTGTATAGGTATTTCAAAGATGCCCAGAACTGAGCTAAACTTCCTATGTGTCCAACTCCTAGAAATAACTTCATGCCCCATCTCCCTTACTTCCAGCTAGTAAGGATCACATAATTCCTAACAAAGTTTTGACACAGATTCCCAATTCGGGCATTCAGAACATATAGCACGTTGCTGTAAGCAAGCAGATTCTCATTCAAAGATGCAAGTTACTATGTAGGAACCAGTTTGTATAGGTATTTCAAAGATGCCCAGAACTGAGCTAAACTTGGTATGTGTCCAACTCCTAGAAATAACTTCATGCCCCATCTCCCTTACTTCCAGCTAGTAAGGATCACATAATTCCTAACAAAGTTTTGACACAGATTCCCAATTCGGGCATTCAGAACATATAGCACGTTGCTGTAAGCAAGCACATTCTCATTCAAAGTTGCAAGTTACTATGTAGGAACAAGTTTGTATAGGTATTTCAAAGATGCCCAGAACTGAGCTAAACTTGGTATGTGTCCAACTCCTAGAAATAACTTCATGCCCCATCTCCCTTACTTCCAGCTAGTAAGGATCACATAATTCCTAACAAAGTTTTGACACAGATTCCCAATTCGGGCATTCAGAACATATAGCACGTTGCTGTAAGCAAGCACATTCTCATTCAAAGATGCAAGTTACTATGTAGGAACAGGTTTGTATAGGTATTTCAAAGATGCCCAGAACTGAGCTAAACTTGGTATGTGTCCAACTCCTAGGAATAACTTCATGCCCCATCTCCCTTACTTCCAGCTAGTAAGGGTCACATAATTCCTAACAAAGTTTTGACACAGATTCCCAATTCGCGCATTCAGAACATATAGCACGTTGCTGCAAGCAAGCACATTATCATTCAAAGTTGCAAGTTACTATGTAGGAACAAGTTTGTATAGGTATTTCAAAGATGCCCAGAACTGAGCTAAACTTGGTATGTGTCCAACTCCAAGAAATAACTTCATGCCCCATCTCCCTTACTTCCAGCTAGTAAGGATCACATAATTCCTAACCAAGATTTGACACAGATTCCCAATTCGGGCATTCAGAACATATAGCACGTTGCTGTAAGCAAGCAGATTCTCATTCAAAGATGCAAGTTACTATGTAGGAACAAGTTTGTATAGGTATTTCAAAGATGCCCAGAACTGAGCTAAACTTGGTATGTGTCCAACTCCTAGAAATAACTTCATGCCCCATCTCCCTTACTTCCAGCTAGTAAGGATGACATAATTCCTAACAAAGTTTTGACACAGATTCCCAATTCGGGCATTCAGAACATATAGCACGTTGCTGTAAGCAAGCAGATTCTCATTCAAAGATGCAAGTTACTATGTAGGAACAAGTTTGTATAGGTATTTCAAAGATGCCCAGAACTGAGCTAAACTTGGTATGTGTCCAACTCCTAGAAATAACTTCATGCCCCATCTCCCTTACTTCCAGCTAGTAAGGATCACATAATTCCTAACAAAGTTTTGACACAGATTGCCAATTCGGGCATTCAGAACATATAGCACGTTGCTGTAAGCAAGCACATTTTCATTCAAAGTTGCAAGTTACTATGTAGGAACAAGTTTGTATAGGTATTTCAAAGATGCCCAGAACCGAGCTAAACTTGGTATGTGTCCAACTCCTAGAAATAACTTCATGCCCCATCTCCCTTACTTCCAGCTAGTAAGGATCACATAATTCCTAACAAAGTTTTGACACAGATTCCCAATTCGGGCATTCAGAACATATACCACGTTGCTGTAAGCAAGCACATTTTCATTCAAAGTTGCAAGTTACTATGTAGGAACAAGTTTGTATAGGTATTTCAAAGATGCCCAGAACTGAGCTAAACTTGGTATGTGTCCAACTCCTAGAAATAACTTCATGCCCCATCTCCCTTACTTCCAGCTAGTAAGGATCACATAATTCCTAACAAAGTTTTGACACAGATTCCCAATTCGGGCATTCAGAACATATAGCACGTTGCGGTAAGCAAGCAGATTCTCATTCAAAGATGCAAGTTACTATGTAGGAACAAGTTTGTATAGGTATTTCAAAGATGCCCAGAACTGAGCTAAACTTGGTATGTGTCCAACTCCTAGAAATAACTTCATGCCCCATCTCCCTTACTTCCAGCTAGTAAGGATCACATAATTCCTAACAAAGTTTTGACACAGATTCCCAATTCGGGCATTCAGAACATATAGCACGTTGCTGTAAGCAAGCACATTCTCATTCAAAGTTGCAAGTTACTATGTAGGAACAAGTTTGTATAGGTATTTCAAAGATAGCCAGGACTGAGCTAAACTTGGTATGTGACCAACTCCTAGAAATAACTTCATGCCCCATCTCCCTTACTTCCAGCTAGTAAGGATCACATAATTCCTAACAAAGTTTTGACACAGATTCCCAATTCGGGCATTCAGAACATATAGCACGTTGCTGTAAGCAAGCAGATTCTCATTCAAAGATGCAAGTTACTATGTAGGAACAAGTTTGTATAGGTATTTCAAAGATGCCCAGAACTGAGCTAAACTTGGTATGTGTCCAACTCCTAGAAATAACTTCATGCCCCATCTCCCTTACTTCCAGCTAGTAAGGATCACATAATTCCTAACAAAGTTTTGACATAGATTGCCAATTCGGGCATTCAGAACATATAGCACGATGCTGTAAGCAAGCACATTCTCATTCAAAGTTGCAAGTTACTATGTAGGAACAAGTTTGTATAGGTATTTCAAAGATGCCCAGAACTGAGCTAAACTTGGTATGTCTCCAACTCCAAGAAATAAGTTCATGCCCCATCTCCCTTACTTCCAGCTAGTAAGGATCCCATAATTCCTAACAAAGCTTTGACACAGATTCCCAATTCGGGCATTCAGAACATATAGCACGTTGCTGTAAGCAAGCACATTCTCATTCAAAGTTGCAAGTTACTATGTAGGAACAAGTTTGTATCGGTATTTCAAAGATGCCCCGAACTGAGCTAAACTTGGTATGTGTCCAACTCCTAGAAATAACTTCATGCCCCATCTCCCTTACTTCCAGCTAGTAAGGATCCCATAATTCCTAACAAAGTTTTGACACAGATTCCCAATTCGGGCATTCAGAACATATAGCACGTTGCTGTAAGCAAGCACATTCTCATTCAAAGATGCAAGTTACTATGTAGGAACAAGTTTGTATAGGTATTTCATGATGCCCAGAACTGAGCTAAACTTGGTATGTGTCCAACTCCTAGAAATAACTTCATGACCCATCTCCCTTACTTCCAGCTAGTAAGGATCACATAATTCCTAACAAAGTTTTGACACAGATTGCCAATTCGGGCATTCAGAACATATAGCACGTTGCTGTAAGCAAGCACATTCTCATTCAAAGATGCAAGTTACTATGTAGGAACAAGTTTGTATAGGTATTTCAAAGATGCCCAGAACTGAGCTAAACTTGGTATGTGTCCAACTCCTAGAAATAACTTCATGCTCCATCTCCCTTACTTCCAGCTAGTAAGGATCACATAATTCCTAACAAATTTTTGACACAGATTCCCAAATCGGGCATTCAGAACATATAGCACGTTGCTGCAAGCAAGCACATTCTCATTCAAAGTTGCAAGTTACTATGTAGGAACAAGTTTGTATAGGTATTTCAAAGATGCCCAGAACTGAGCTAAACTTGGTATGTGTCCAACTCCTAGAAATAACTTCATGCCCCATCTCCCTTACTTCCAGCTAGTAAGGATGACATAATTCCCAACAAAGTTTTGACACAGATTCCCAAATCGGGCATTCAGAACATATAGCACGTTGCTGTAAGCAAGCACATTCTCATTCAAAGATGCAAGTTACTATGTAGGAACAGGTTTGTATAGGTATTTCAAAGATGCCCAGAACTGAGCTAAACTTGGTATGTGTCCAACTCCTAGGAATAACTTCATGCCCCATCTCCCTTACTTCCAGCTAGTAAGGATCACATAATTCCTAACAAAGTTTTGACACAGATTGCCAATTCGGGCATTCAGAACATATAGCACGTTGCTGTAAGCAAGCACATTTTCATTCAAAGTTGCAAGTTACTATGTAGGAACAAGTTTGTATAGGTATTTCAAAGATGCCCAGAACTGAGCTAAACTTGGTATGTGTCCAACTCCTAGAAATAACTTCATGCCCCATCTCCCTTACTTCCAGCTAGTAAGGATCACATAATTCCTAACAAAGTTTTGACACAGATTGCCAATTCGGGCATTCAGAACATATAGCACGTTGCTGCAAGCAAGCACATTCTCATTCAAAGTTGCAAGTTACTATGTAGGAACAAGTTTGTATAGGTATTTCAAAGATGCCCAGAACTGAGCTAAACTTGGTATGTGTCCAACTCCTAGAAATAACTTCATGCCCCATCTCCCTTACTTCCAGCTAGTAAGGATCACATAATTCCTAACAAAGTTTTGACACAGATTCCCAATTCGGGCATTCAGAACATATAGCACGTTGCTTTAAGCAAGCACATTCTCATTCAAAGTTGCAAGTTACTATGTAGGAACAAGTTTGTCTAGGTATTTCAAAGATGCCCAGAACTGAGCTAAACTTGGTATGTGTCCAACTCCTAGAAATAACTTCATGCCCCATCTCCCTTACTTCCAGCTAGTAAGGATGACATAATTCCTAACAAAGTTTTGACACAGATTCCCAAATCGTGCATTCAGAACATATAGCACGTTGCTGTAAGCAAGCACATTCTCATTCAAAGTTGCAAGTTACTATGTAGGAACAAGTTTGTATAGGTATTTCAAAGATGCCCAGAACTGAGCTAAACTTGGTATGTGTCCAACTCCTAGAAATAACTTCATGCCCCATCTCCCTTACTTCCAGCTAGTAAGGATCACATAATTCCTAACAAAGTTTTGACACAGATTCCCAATTCGGGCATTCAGAACATATAGCACGTTGCTGTAAGCAAGCACATTTTCATTCAAAGTTGCAAGTTACTATGTAGGAACAAGTTTGTATAGGTATTTCAAAGATGCCCAGAACTGAGCTAAACTTCCTATGTGTCCAACTCCTAGAAATAACTTCATGCCCCATCTCCCTTACTTCCAGCTAGTAAGGATCACATAATTCCTAACAAAGTTTTGACACAGATTCCCAATTCGGGCATTCAGAACATATAGCACGTTGCTGTAAGCAAGCAGATTCTCATTCAAAGATGCAAGTTACTATGTAGGAACAAGTTTGTATAGGTATTTCAAAGATGCCCAGAACTGAGCTAAACTTGGTATGTGTCCAACTCCTAGAAATAACTTCATGCCCCATCTCCCTTACTTCCAGCTAGTAAGGATCACATAATTCCTAACAAAGTTTTGACACAGATTCCCAATTCGGGCATTCAGAACATATAGCACGTTGCTGTAAGCAAGCACATTCTCATTCAAAGTTGCAAGTTACTATGTAGGAAGAAGTTTGTATAGGTATTTCAAAGATGCCCAGAACTGAGCTAAACTTGGTATGTGTCCAACTCCAAGAAATAACTTCATGCCCCATCTCCCTTACTTCCAGCTAGTAAGGATCACATAATTCCTAACCAAGATTTGACACAGATTCCCAATTCGGGCATTCAGAACATATAGCACGTTGCTGTAAGCAAGCAGATTCTCATTCAAAGATGCAAGTTACTATGTAGGAACAAGTTTGTATAGGTATTTCAAAGATGCCAAGAACTAAGCTAAACTTGGTATGTGTCCAACTCCTAGAAATAACTTCATGCCCCATCTCCCTTACTTCCAGCTAGTAAGGATGACATAATTCCTAACAAAGTTTTGACACAGATTCCCAATTCGGGCATTCAGAACATATAGCACGTTGCTGTAAGCAAGCAGATTCTCATTCAAAGATGCAAGTTACTATGTAGGAACAAGTTTGTATAGGTATTTCAAAGATGCCCAGAACTGAGCTAAACTTGGTATGTGTCCAACTCCTAGAAATAACTTCATGCCCCATCTCCCTTACTTCCAGCTAGTAAGGATCACATAATTCCTAACAAAGTTTTGACACAGATTGCCAATTCGGGCATTCAGAACATATAGCACGTTGCTGTAAGCAAGCACATTTTCATTCAAAGTTGCAAGTTACTATGTAGGAACAAGTTTGTATAGGTATTTCAAAGATGCCCAGAACCGAGCTAAACTTGGTATGTGTCCAACTCCTAGAAATAACTTCATGCCCCATCTCCCTTACTTCCAGCTAGTAAGGATCACATAATTCCTAACAAAGTTTTGACACAGATTCCCAATTCGGGCATTCAGAACATATACCACGTTGCTGTAAGCAAGCACATTTTCATTCAAAGTTGCAAGTTACTATGTAGGAACAAGTTTGTATAGGTATTTCAAAGATGCCCAGAACTGAGCTAAACTTGGTATGTGTCCAACTCCTAGAAATAACTTCATGCCCCATCTCCCTTACTTCCAGCTAGTAAGGATCACATAATTCCTAACAAAGTTTTGACACAGATTCCCAATTCGGGCATTCAGAACATATAGCACGTTGCTGTAAGCAAGCAGATTCTCATTCAAAGATGCAAGTTACTATGTAGGAACAAGTTTGTATAGGTATTTCAAAGATGCCCAGAACTGAGCTAAACTTGGTATGTGACCAACTCCTAGAAATAACTTCATGCCCCATCTCCCTTACTTCCAGCTAGTAAGGATCACATAATTCCTAACAAAGTTTTGACACAGATTCCCAATTCGGGCATTCAGAACATATAGCACGTTGCTGTAAGCAAGCACATTCTCATTCAAAGATGCAAGTTACTATGTAGGAACAGGTTTGTATAGGTATTTCAAAGATGCCCAGAACTGAGCTAAACTTGGTATGTGTCCAACTCCTAGGAATAACTTCATGCCCCATCTCCCTTACTTCCAGCTAGTAAGGATCACATAATTCCTAACAAAGTTTTGACACAGATTCCCAATTCGGGCATTCAGAACATATAGCACGTTGCTGTAAGCAAGCACATTCTCATTCAAAGTTGCAAGTTACTATGTAGGAACAAGTTTGTATAGGTATTTCAAAGATGCCCAGAACTGAGCTAAACTTGGTATGTGTCCAACTCCTAGGAATAACTTCATGCCCCATCTGCCTTACTTCCAGCTAGTAAGGATCACATAATTCCTAACAAAGTTTTGACACAGATTCCCAATTCGGGCATTCAGAACATATAGCACGTTGCTGTAAGCAAGCAGATTCTCATTCAAAGATGCAAGTTACTATGTAGGAACAAGTTTGTATAGGTATTTCAAAGATGCCCAGAACTGAGCTAAACTTGGTATGTGTCCAACTCCTAGAAATAACTTCATGCCCCATCTCCCTTACTTCCAGCTAGTAAAGATCACATAATTCCTAACAAAGTTTTGACACAGATTCCCAATTCGGGCATTCAGAACATATAGCACGTTGCTGTAAGCAAGCACATTCTCATTCAAAGTTGCAAGTTACTATGTAGGAACAAGTTTGTATAGGTATTTCAAAGATGCCCAGAACTGAGCTAAACTTGGTATGTGTCCAACTCCTAGAAATAACTTCATGCCCCATCTCCCTTACTTCCAGCTAGTAAGGATCACATAATTCCTAACAAAGTTTTGACACAGATTCCCAATTCGGGCATTCAGAACATATAGCACGTTGCTGTAAGCAAGCACATTCTCATTCAAAGTTGCAAGTTACTATGTAGGAACAAGTTTGTATAGGTATTTCAAAGATGCCCAGAACTGAGCTAAACTTGGTATGTGTCCAACTCCTAGAAATAACTTCATGCCCCATCTCCCTTACTTCCAGCTAGTAAGGATCACATAATTCCTAACAAAGTTTTGACACAGATTCCCAATTCGGGCATTCAGAACATATAGCACGTTGCTGTAAGCAAGCAGATTCTCATTCAAAGATGCAAGTTACTATGTAGGAACAAGTTTGTATAGGTATTTCAAAGATGCCCAGAACTGAGCTAAACTTGGTATGTGTTCAACTCCTAGAAATAACTTCATGCCCCATCTCCCTTACTTCCAGCTAGTAAGGATCACATAATTCCTAACAAAGTTTTGACACAGATTGCCAATTCGGGCATTCAGAACATATAGCACGTTGCTGTAAGCAAGCACATTTTCATTCAAAGTTGCAAGTTACTATGTAGGAACAAGTTTGTATAGGTATTTCAAAGATGCCCAGAACTGAGCTAAACTTGGTATGTGTCCAACTCCTAGAAATAACTTCATGCCCCATCTCCCTTACTTCCAGCTAGTAAGGATCACATAATTCCTAACAAAGTTTTGACACAGATTGCCAATTCGGGCATTCAGAACATATAGCACGTTGCTGTAAGCAAGCACATTCTCATTCAAAGATGCAAGTTACTATGTAGGAACAAGTTTGTATAGGTATTTCAAAGATGCCCAGAACTGAGCTAAACTTGGTATGTGTCCAACTCCTAGAAATAACTTCATGCCCCATCTCCCTTACTTCCAGCTAGTAAGGATCACATAATTCCTAACAAAGTTTTGACACAGATTCCCAATTCGGGCATTCAGAACATATAGCACGTTGCTGTAAGCAAGCAGATTCTCATTCAAAGATGCAAGTTACTATGTAGGAACAAGTTTGTATAGGTATTTCAAAGATGCCCAGAACTGAGCTAAACTTGGTATGTGTCCAACTCCTAGAAATAACTTCATGCCCCATCTCCCTTACTTCCAGCTAGTAAGGATCACATAATTCCTAACAAAGTTTTGACACAGATTCCCAATTCGGGCATTCAGAACATATAGCACGTTGCTGTAAGCAAGCAGATTCTCATTCAAAGATGCAAGTTACTATGTAGGAACAAGTTTGTATAGGTATTTCAAAGATGCCCAGAACTGAGCTAAACTTGGTATGGGTCCAACTCCTAGAAATAACTTCATGCCCCATCTCCCTTACTTCCAGCTAGTAAGGATCACATAATTCTTAACAAAGTTTTGACACAGATTCCCAATTCGGGCATTCAGAACATATAGCACGTTGCTGTAAGCAAGCACATTCTCATTCAAAGTTGCAAGTTACTATGTAGGAACAAGTTTGTATAGGTATTTCAAAGATGCCCAGAACTGAGCTAAACTTGGTATGTGTCCAACTCCTAGAAATAACTTCATGCCCCATCTCCCTTACTTCCAGCTAGTAAGGATCACATAATTCCTAACAAAGTTTTGACACAGATTCCCAATTCGGGCATTCAGAACATATAGCACGTTGCTGTAAGCAAGCACATTCTCATTCAAAGATGCAAGTTACTATGTAGGAACAAGTTTGTATAGGTATTTCAAAGATGCCCAGAACTGAGCTAAACTTGGTATGTGTCCAACTCCTAGAAATAACTTCATGCCCCATCTCCCTTACTTCCAGCTAGTAAGGATCACATAATTCCTAACAAAGTTTTGACACAGATTGCCAATTCGGGCATTCAGAACGTATATCACGTTGCTGTAAGCAAGCACATTCTCATTCAAAGATGCAAGTTACTATGTAGGAACAAGTTTGTATAGGTATTTCAAAGATGCCCCGAACTGAGCTAAACTTGGTATGTGTCCAACTCCTAGAAATAACTTCATGCCCCATCTCCCTTACTTCCAGCTAGTAAGGATCACATAATTCCTAACAAAGTTTTGACACAGATTCCCAAATCGGGCATTCAGAACATATAGCACGTTGCTGTAAGCAAGCACATTCTCATTCAAAGATGCAAGTTACTATGTAGGAACAAGTTTGTATAGGTATTTCAAAGATGCCCAGAACTGAGCTAAACTTGGTATGTGTCCAACTCCTAGAAATAACTTCATGCCCCATCTCCCTTACTTCCAGCTATTAAGGATCACATAATTCCTAACAAAGTTTTTGACACAGATTCCCAATTCGGGCATTCAGAACATATAGCACGTTGCTGTAAGCAAGCACATTCTCATTAAAAGTTGCAAGTTACTATGTAGGAACACGTTTGTATAGGTATTTCAAAGATGCCCAGAACTGAGCTAAACTTGGTATGTGTCCAACTCCTAGAAATAACTTCATGCCCCATCTCCCTTACTTCGAGCTAGTAAGGATCACATAATTCCTAACAAAGTTTTGACACAGATTCCCAATTCGGGCATTCAGAACATATAGCACGTTGCTGTAAGCAAGCACATTCTCATTCAAAGATGCAAGTTACTATGTAGGAACAAGTTTGTATAGGTATTTCAAAGATGCCCAGAACTGAGCTAAACTTGGTATGTGTCCAACTCCTAGAAATAACTTCATGCCCCATCTCCCTTACTTCCAGCTAGTAAGGATCACATAATTCCTAACAAAGTTTTGACACAGATTCCCAATTCGGGCATTCAGAACATATAGCACGTTGCTGTAAGCAAGCAGATTCTCATTCAAAGATGCAAGTTACTATGTAGGAACAAGTTTGTATAGGTATTTCAAAGATGCCCAGAACTGAGCTAAACTTGGTATGTGTCCAACTCCTAGAAATAACTTCATGCCCCATCTCCCTTACTTCCAGCTAGTAAGGATCACATAATTCCTAACAAAGTTTTGACACAGATTCCCAATTCGGGCATTCAGAACATATAGCACGTTGCTGTAGGCAAGCAGATTCTCATTCAAAGTTGCAAGTTACTATGTAGGAACAAGTTTGTATAGGTATTTCAAAGATGCCCAGAACTGAGCTAAACTTGGTATGTGTCCAACTCCTAGAAATAACTTCATGCCCCATCTCCCTTACTTCCAGCTAGTAAGGATCACATAATTCCTAACAAAGTTTTGACACAGATTCCCAATTCGGGCATTCAGAACATATAGCACGTTGCTGTAGGCAAGCACATTCTCATTCAAAGATGCAAGTTACTATGTAGGAACAAGTTTGTATAGGTATTTCAAAGATGCCCAGAACTGAGCTAAACTTGGTATGTGTCCAACTCCTAGAAATAACTTCATGCCCCATCTCCCTTACTTCCAGCTAGTAAGGATCACATAATTCCTAACAAAGTTTTGACACAGATTGCCAATTCGGGCATTCAGAACATATAGCACGTTGCTGCAAGCAAGCACATTCTCATTCAAAGTTGCAAGTTACTATGTAGGAACAAGTTTGTATAGGTATTTCAAAGATGCCCAGAACTGAGCTAAACTTGGTATGTGTCCAACTCCTAGAAATAACTTCATGCCCCATCTCCCTTACTTCCAGCTAGTAAGGATCACATAATTCCTAACAAAGTTTTGACACAGATTCCCAAATCGGGCATTCAGAACATATAGCACGTTGCTGTAAGCAAGCACATTCTCATTCAAAGTTGCAAGTTACTATGTAGGAACAAGTTTGTATAGGTGTTTCAAAGATGCCCAGAACTGAGCTAAACTTGGTATGTGTCCAACTCCTAGAAATAACTTCATGCCCCATCTCCCTTACTTCCAGCTAGTAAGGATCACATAATTCCTAACAAAGTTTTGACACAGATTCCCAATTCGGGCATTCAGAACATATAGCACGTTGCTGTAAGCAAGCACATTCTCATTCAAAGATGCAAGTTACTATGTAGGAACAAGTTTGTATAGGTATTTCAAAGATGCCCAGAACTGAGCTAAACTTGGTATGTGTCCAACTCCTAGAAATAACTTCATGCCCCATCTCCCTTACTTCCAGCTAGTAAGGATCACATAATTCCTAACAAAGTTTTGACACAGATTGCCAATTCGGGCATTCAGAACATATAGCACGTTGCTGTAAGCAAGCACATTCTCATTCAAAGATGCAAGTTACTATGTAGGAACAAGTTTGTATAGGTATTTCAAAGATGCCCAGAACTGAGCTAAACTTGGTATGTGTCCAACTCCTAGAAATAACTTCATGCCCCATCTCCCTTACTTCCAGCTAGTAAGGATCACATAATTCCTAACAAAGTTTTGACACAGATTCCCAATTCGGGCATTCAGAACATATAGCACGTTGCTGTAAGCAAGCAGATTCTCATTCAAAGATGCAAGTTACTATGTAGGAACAAGTTTGTATAGGTATTTCAAAGATGCCCAGAACTGAGCTAAACTTGGTATGTGTCCAACTCCTAGAAATAACTTCATGCCCCATCTCCCTTACTTCCAGCTAGTAAGGATCACATAATTCCTAACAAAGTTTTGACACAGATTGCCAATTCGGGCATTCAGAACATATAGCACGTTGCTGTAAGCAAGCACATTCTCATTCAAAGATGCAAGTTACTATGTAGGAACAAGTTTGTATAGGTATTTCAAAGATGCCCAGAACTGAGCTAAACTTGGTATGTGTCCAACTCCTAGAAATAACTTCATGCCCCATCTCCCTTACTTCCAGCTAGTAAGGATCACATAATTCCTAACAAAGTTTTGACACAGATTCCCAATTCGGGCATTCAGAACATATAGCACGTTGCTGTAAGCAAGCACATTCTCATTCAAAGATGCAAGTTACTATGTAGGAACAAGTTTGTATAGGTATTTCAAAGATGCCCAGAACTGAGCTAAACTTGGTATGTGTCCAACTCCTAGAAATAACTTCATGCCCCATCTCCCTTACTTCCAGCTAGTAAGGATCACATAATTCCTAACAAAGTTTTGACACAGATTGCCAATTCGGGCATTCAGAACATATAGCACGTTGCTGCAAGCAAGCACATTCTCATTCAAAGTTGCAAGTTACTATGTAGGAACAAGTTTGTATAGGTATTTCAAAGATGCCCAGAACTGAGCTAAACTTGGTATGTGTCCAACTCCTAGAAATAACTTCATGCCCCATCTCCCTTACTTCCAGCTAGTAAGGATCACATAATTCCTATCAAAGTTTTGACACAGATTCCCAATTCGGGCATTCAGAACATATAGCACGTTGCTGCAAGCAAGCACATTCTCATTCAAAGTTGCAAGTTACTATGTAGGAACAAGTTTGTATAGGTGTTTCAAAGATGCCCAGAACTGAGCTAAACTTGGTATGTGTCCAACTCCTAGAAATAACTTCATGCCCCATCTCCCTTACTTCCAGCTAGTAAGGATCACATAATTCCTAACAAAGTTTTGACACAGATTGCCAAATCGGGCATTCAGAACATATAGCACGTTGCTGTAAGCAAGCACATTCTCATTCAAAGATGCAAGTTACTATGTAGGAACAAGTTTGTATAGGTATTTCAAAGATGCCCAGAACTGAGCTAAACTTGGTATGTGTCCAACTCCTAGAAATAACTTCATGCCCCATCTCCCTTACTTCCAGCTATTAAGGATCACATAATTCCTAACAAAGTTTTTGACACAGATTCCCAATTCGGGCATTCAGAACATATAGCACGTTGCTGTAAGCAAGCAGATTCTCATTCAAAGATGCAAGTTACTATGTAGGAACAAGTTTGTATAGGTATTTCAAAGATGCCCAGAACTGAGCTAAACTTGGTATGTGTCCAACTCCTAGAAATAACTTCATGCCCCATCTCCCTTACTTCCAGCTAGTAAGGATCACATAATTCCTAACAAAGTTTTGACACAGATTCCCAATTCGGGCATTCAGAACATATAGCACGTTGCTGTAAGCAAGCACATTCTCATTCAAAGATGCAAGTTACTATGTAGGAACAAGTTTGTATAGGTATTTCAAAGATGCCCAGAACTGAGCTAAACTTGGTATGTGTCCAACTCCTAGAAATAACTTCATGCCCCATCTCCCTTACTTCCAGCTAGTAAGGATCACATAATTCCTAACAAAGTTTTGACACAGATTCCCAATTCGGGCATTCAGAACATATAGCACGTTGCTGTAAGCAAGCAGATTCTCATTCAAAGATGCAAGTTACTATGTAGGAACAAGTTTGTATAGGTATTTCAAAGATGCCCAGAACTGAGCTAAACTTGGTATGTGTCCAACTCCTAGAAATAACTTCATGCCCCATCTCCCTTACTTCCAGCTAGTAAGGATCACATAATTCCTAACAAAGTTTTGACACAGATTCCCAATTCGGGCATTCAGAACATATAGCACGTTGCTGTAGGCAAGCAGATTCTCATTCAAAGTTGCAAGTTACTATGTAGGAACAAGTTTGTATAGGTATTTCAAAGATGCCCAGAACTGAGCTAAACTTGGTATGTGTCCAACTCCTAGAAATAACTTCATGCCCCATCTCCCTTACTTCCAGCTAGTAAGGATCACATAATTCCTAACAAAGTTTTGACACAGATTCCCAATTCGGGCATTCAGAACATATAGCACGTTGCTGTAAGCAAGCACATTCTCATTCAAAGATGCAAGTTACTATGTAGGAACAAGTTTGTATAGGTATTTCAAAGATGCCCAGAACTGAGCTAAACTTGGTATGTGTCCAACTCCTAGAAATAACTTCATGCCCCATCTCCCTTACTTCCAGCTAGTAAGGATCACATAATTCCTAACAAAGTTTTGACACAGATTGCCAATTCGGGCATTCAGAACATATAGCACGTTGCTGCAAGCAAGCACATTCTCATTCAAAGTTGCAAGTTACTATGTAGGAACAAGTTTGTATAGGTATTTCAAAGATGCCCAGAACTGAGCTAAACTTGGTATGTGTCCAACTCCTAGAAATAACTTCATGCCCCATCTCCCTTACTTCCAGCTAGTAAGGATCACATAATTCCTAACAAAGTTTTGACACAGATTGCCAATTCGGGCATTCAGAACATATAGCACGTTGCTGTAAGCAAGCACATTCTCATTCAAAGTTGCAAGTTACTATGTAGGAACAAGTTTGTATAGGTGTTTCAAAGATGCCCAGAACTGAGCTAAACTTGGTATGTGTCCAACTCCTAGAAATAACTTCATGCCCCATCTCCCTTACTTCCAGCTAGTAAGGATCACATAATTCCTAACAAAGTTTTGACACAGATTCCCAATTCGGGCATTCAGAACATATAGCACGTTGCTGTAAGCAAGCACATTCTCATTCAAAGATGCAAGTTACTATGTAGGAACAAGTTTGTATAGGTATTTCAAAGATGCCCAGAACTGAGCTAAACTTGGTATGTGTCCAACTCCTAGAAATAACTTCATGCCCCATCTCCCTTACTTCCAGCTAGTAAGGATCACATAATTCCTAACAAAGTTTTGACACAGATTGCCAATTCGGGCATTCAGAACATATAGCACGTTGCTGTAAGCAAGCACATTCTCATTCAAAGATGCAAGTTACTATGTAGGAACAAGTTTGTATAGGTATTTCAAAGATGCCCAGAACTGAGCTAAACTTGGTATGTGTCCAACTCCTAGAAATAACTTCATGCCCCATCTCCCTTACTTCCAGCTAGTAAGGATCACATAATTCCTAACAAAGTTTTGACACAGATTCCCAATTCGGGCATTCAGAACATATAGCACGTTGCTGTAAGCAAGCAGATTCTCATTCAAAGATGCAAGTTACTATGTAGGAACAAGTTTGTATAGGTATTTCAAAGATGCCCAGAACTGAGCTAAACTTGGTATGTGTCCAACTCCTAGAAATAACTTCATGCCCCATCTCCCTTACTTCCAGCTAGTAAGGATCACATAATTCCTAACAAAGTTTTGACACAGATTCCCAATTCGGGCATTCAGAACATATAGCACGTTGCTGTAAGCAAGCACATTCTCATTCAAAGATGCAAGTTACTATGTAGGAACAAGTTTGTATAGGTATTTCAAAGATGCACAGAACTGAGCTAAACTTGGTATGTGTCCAACTCCTAGAAATAACTTCATGCCCCATCTCCCTTACTTCCAGCTAGTAAGGATCACATAATTCCTAACAAAGTTTTGACACAGATTCCCAATTCGGGCATTCAGAACATATAGCACGTTGCTGTAAGCAAGCACATTCTCATTCAAAGATGCAAGTTACTATGTAGGAACAAGTTTGTATAGGTATTTCAAAGATGCCCAGAACTGAGCTAAACTTGGTATGTGTCCAACTCCTAGAAATAACTTCATGCCCCATCTCCCTTACTTCCAGCTAGTAAGGATCACATAATTCCTAACAAAGTTTTGACACAGATTGCCAATTCGGGCATTCAGAACATATAGCACGTTGCTGCAAGCAAGCACATTCTCATTCAAAGTTGCAAGTTACTATGTAGGAACAAGTTTGTATAGGTATTTCAAAGATGCCCAGAACTGAGCTAAACTTGGTATGTGTCCAACTCCTAGAAATAACTTCATGCCCCATCTCCCTTACTTCCAGCTAGTAAGGATCACATAATTCCTAACAAAGTTTTGACACAGATTCCCAATTCGGGCATTCAGAACATATAGCACGTTGCTGCAAGCAAGCACATTCTCATTCAAAGTTGCAAGTTACTATGTAGGAACAAGTTTGTATAGGTGTTTCAAAGATGCCCAGAACTGAGCTAAACTTGGTATGTGTCCAACTCCTAGAAATAACTTCATGCCCCATCTCCCTTACTTCCAGCTAGTAAGGATCACATAATTCCTAACAAAGTTTTGACACAGATTCCCAATTCGGGCATTCAGAACATATAGCACGTTGCTGTAAGCAAGCACATTCTCATTCAAAGATGCAAGTTACTATGTAGGAACAAGTTTGTATAGGTATTTCAAAGATGCCCAGAACTGAGCTAAACTTGGTATGTGTCCAACTCCTAGAAATAACTTCATGCCCCATCTCCCTTACTTCCAGCTAGTAAGGATCACATAATTCCTAACAAAGTTTTGACACAGATTGCCAATTCGGGCATTCAGAACGTATATCACGTTGCTGTAAGCAAGCACATTCTCATTCAAAGATGCAAGTTACTATGTAGGAACAAGTTTGTATAGGTATTTCAAAGATGCCCCGAACTGAGCTAAACTTGGTATGTGTCCAACTCCTAGAAATAACTTCATGCCCCATCTCCCTTACTTCCAGCTAGTAAGGATCACATAATTCCTAACAAAGTTTTGACACAGATTCCCAAATCGGGCATTCAGAACATATAGCACGTTGCTGTAAGCAAGCACATTCTCATTCAAAGATGCAAGTTACTATGTAGGAACAAGTTTGTATAGGTATTTCAAAGATGCCCAGAACTGAGCTAAACTTGGTATGTGTCCAACTCCTAGAAATAACTTCATGCCCCATCTCCCTTACTTCCAGCTAGTAAGGATCACATAATTCCTAACAAAGTTTTGACACAGATTGCCAATTCGGGCATTCAGAACGTATATCACGTTGCTGTAAGCAAGCACATTCTCATTCAAAGATGCAAGTTACTATGTAGGAACAAGTTTGTATAGGTATTTCAAAGATGCCCCGAACTGAGCTAAACTTGGTATGTGTCCAACTCCTAGAAATAACTTCATGCCCCATCTCCCTTACTTCCAGCTAGTAAGGATCACATAATTCCTAACAAAGTTTTGACACAGATTCCCAAATCGGGCATTCAGAACATATAGCACGTTGCTGTAAGCAAGCACATTCTCATTCAAAGATGCAAGTTACTATGTAGGAACAAGTTTTTATAGGTATTTCAAAGATGCCCAGAACTGAGCTAAACTTGGTATGTGTCCAACTCCTAGAAATAACTTCATGCCCCATCTCACTTACTTCCAGCTAGTAAGGATCACATAATTCCTAACAAAGTTTTTGACACAGATTCCCAATTCGGGCATTCAGAACATATAGCACGTTGCTGTAAGCAAGCACATTCTCATTAAAAGTTGCAAGTTACTATGTAGGAACAAGTTTGTATAGGTATTTCAAAGATGCCCAGAACTGAGCTAAACTTGGTATGTGTCCAACTCCTAGAAATAACTTCATGCCCCATCTCCCTTACTTCCAGCTAGTAAGGATCACATAATTCCTAACAAAGTTTTGACACAGATTCCCAATTCGGGCATTCAGAACATATAGCACGTTGCTGTAAGCAAGCACATTCTCATTCAAAGATGCAAGTTACTATGTAGGAACAAGTTTGTATAGGTATTTCAAAGATGCCCAGAACTGAGCTAAACTTGGTATGTGTCCAACTCCTAGAAATAACTTCATGCCCCATCTCCCTTACTTCCAGCTAGTAAGGATCACATAATTCCTAACAAAGTTTTGACACAGATTCCCAATTCGGGCATTCAGAACATATAGCACGTTGCTGTAAGCAAGCAGATTCTCATTCAAAGATGCAAGTTACGATGTAGGAACAAGTTTGTATAGGTATTTCAAAGATGCCCAGAACTGAGCTAAACTTGGTATGTGTCCAACTCCTAGAAATAACTTCATGCCCCATCTCCCTTACTTCCAGCTAGTAAGGATCACATAATTCCTAACAAAGTTTTGACACAGATTCCCAATTCGGGCATTCAGAACATATAGCACGTTGCTGTAAGCAAGCAGATTCTCATTCAAAGATGCAAGTTACTATGTAGGAACAAGTTTGTATAGGTATTTCAAAGATGCCCAGAACTGAGCTAAACTTGGTATGTGTCCAACTCCTAGAAATAACTTCATGCCCCATCTCCCTTACTTCCAGCTAGTAAGGATCACATAATTCCTAACAAAGTTTTGACACAGATTGCCAATTCGGGCATTCAGAACATATAGCACGATGCTGTAAGCAAGCACATTCTCATTCAAAGTTGCAAGTTACTATGTAGGAACAAGTTTGTATAGGTATTTCAAAGATGCCCAGAACTGAGCTAAACTTGGTATGTCTCCAACTCCAAGAAATAAGTTCATGCCCCATCTCCCTTACTTCCAGCTAGTAAGGATCCCATAATTCCTAACAAAGCTTTGACACAGATTCCCAATTCGGGCATTCAGAACATATAGCACGTTGCTGTAAGCAAGCACATTCTCATTCAAAGTTGCAAGTTACTATGTAGGAACAAGTTTGTATCGGTATTTAAAAGATGCCCCGAACTGAGCTAAACTTGGTATGTTTCCAACTCCTAGAAATAACTTCATGCCCCATCTCCCTTACTTCCAGCTAGTAAGGATCCCATAATTCCTAACAAAGTTTTGACACAGATTCCCAATTCGGGCATTCAGAACATATAGCACGTTGCTGTAAGCAAGCACATTCTCATTCAAAGATGCAAGTTACTATGTAGGAACAAGTTTGTATAGGTATTTCATGATGCCCAGAACTGAGCTAAACTTGGTATGTGTCCAACTCCTAGAAATAACTTCATGCCCCATCTCCCTTACTTCCAGCTAGTAAGGATCACATAATTCCTAACAAAGTTTTGACACAGATTGCCAATTCGGGCATTCAGAACATATAGCACGTTGCTGTAAGCAAGCACATTCTCATTCAAAGATGCAAGTTACTATGTAGGAACAAGTTTGTATAGGTATTTCAAAGATGCCCAGAACTGAGCTAAACTTGGTATGTGTCCAACTCCTAGAAATAACTTCATGCTCCATCTCCCTTACTTCCAGCTAGTAAGGATCACATAATTCCTAACAAATTTTTGACACAGATTCCCAAATCGGGCATTCAGAACATATAGCACGTTGCTGCAAGCAAGCACATTCTCATTCAAAGTTGCAAGTTACTATGTAGGAACAAGTTTGTATAGGTATTTCAAAGATGCCCAGAACTGAGCTAAACTTGGTATGTGTCCAACTCCTAGAAATAACTTCATGCCCCATCTCCCTTACTTCCAGCTAGTAAGGATGACATAATTCCCAACAAAGTTTTGACACAGATTCCCAAATCGGGCATTCAGAACATATAGCACGTTGCTGTAAGCAAGCACATTCTCATTCAAAGATGCAAGTTACTATGTAGGAACAGGTTTGTATAGGTATTTCAAAGATGCCCAGAACTGAGCTAAACTTGGTATGTGTCCAACTCCTAGGAATAACTTCATGCCCCATCTCCCTTACTTCCAGCTAGTAAGGATCACATAATTCCTAACAAAGTTTTGACACAGATTGCCAATTCGGGCATTCAGAACATATAGCACGTTGCTGTAAGCAAGCACATTTTCATTCAAAGTTGCAAGTTACTATGTAGGAACAAGTTTGTATAGGTATTTCAAAGATGCCCAGAACTGAGCTAAACTTGGTATGTGTCCAACTCCTAGAAATAACTTCATGCCCCATCTCCCTTACTTCCAGCTAGTAAGGATCACATAATTCCTAACAAAGTTTTGACACAGATTGCCAATTCGGGCATTCAGAACATATAGCACGTTGCTGCAAGCAAGCACATTCTCATTCAAAGTTGCAAGTTACTATGTAGGAACAAGTTTGTATAGGTATTTCAAAGATGCCCAGAACTGAGCTAAACTTGGTATGTGTCCAACTCCTAGAAATAACTTCATGCCCCATCTCCCTTACTTCCAGCTAGTAAGGATCACATAATTCCTAACAAAGTTTTGACACAGATTCCCAATTCGGGCATTCAGAACATATAGCACGTTGCTTTAAGCAAGCACATTCTCATTCAAAGTTGCAAGTTACTATGTAGGAACAAGTTTGTCTAGGTATTTCAAAGATGCCCAGAACTGAGCTAAACTTGGTATGTGTCCAACTCCTAGAAATAACTTCATGCCCCATCTCCCTTACTTCCAGCTAGTAAGGATGACATAATTCCTAACAAAGTTTTGACACAGATTCCCAAATCGTGCATTCAGAACATATAGCACGTTGCTGTAAGCAAGCACATTCTCATTCAAAGTTGCAAGTTACTATGTAGGAACAAGTTTTTATAGGTATTTCAAAGATGCCCAGAACTGAGCTAAACTTGGTATGTGTCCAACTCCTAGAAATAACTTCATGCCCCATCTCCCTTACTTCCAGCTAGTAAGGATCACATAATTCCTAACAAAGTTTTGACACAGATTCCCAATTCGGGCATTCAGAACATATAGCACGTTGCTGTAAGCAAGCACATTCTCATTCAAAGTTGCAAGTTACTATGTAGGAACAAGTTTGTATAGGTATTTCAAAGATGCCCAGAACTGAGCTAAACTTCCTATGTGTCCAACTCCTAGAAATAACTTCATGCCCCATCTCCCTTACTTCCAGCTAGTAAGGATCACATAATTCCTAACAAAGTTTTGACACAGATTGCCAATTCGGGCATTCAGAACATATAGCACGTTGCTGTAAGCAAGCAGATTCTCATTCAAAGATGCAAGTTACTATGTAGGAACAAGTTTGTATAGGTATTTCAAAGATGCCCAGAACTGAGCTAAACTTGGTATGTGTCCAACTCCTAGAAATAACTTCATGCCCCATCTCCCTTACTTCCAGCTAGTAAGGATCACATAATTCCTAACAAAGTTTTGACACAGATTCCCAATTCGGGCATTCAGAACATATAGCACGTTGCTGTAAGCAAGCACATTCTCATTCAAAGTTGCAAGTTACTATGTAGGAACAAGTTTGTATAGGTATTTCAAAGATGCCCAGAACTGAGCTAAACTTGGTATGTGTCCAACTCCTAGAAATAACTTCATGCCCCATCTCCCTTACTTCCAGCTAGTAAGGATCACATAATTCCTAACAAAGTTTTGACACAGATTCCCAATTCGGGCATTCAGAACATATAGCACGTTGCTGTAAGCAAGCACATTCTCATTCAAAGATGCAAGTTACTATGTAGGAACAGGTTTGTATAGGTATTTCAAAGATGCCCAGAACTGAGCTAAACTTGGTATGTGTCCAACTCCTAGGAATAACTTCATGCCCCATCTCCCTTACTTCCAGCTAGTAAGGGTCACATAATTCCTAACAAAGTTTTGACACAGATTCCCAATTCGGGCATTCAGAACATATAGCACGTTGCTGTAAGCAAGCACATTTTCATTCAAAGTTGCAAGTTACTATGTAGGAACAAGTTTGTATAGGTATTTCAAAGATGCCCAGAACCGAGCTAAACTTGGTATGTGTCCAACTCCTAGAAATAACTTCATGCCCCATCTCCCTTACTTCCAGCTAGTAAGGATCACATAATTCCTAACAAAGTTTTGACACAGATTCCCAATTCGGGCATTCAGAACATATAGCACGTTGCTGTAAGCAAGCAGATTCTCATTCAAAGATGCAAGTTACTATGTAGGAACAAGTTTGTATAGGTATTTCAAAGATGCCCAGAACTGAGCTAAACTTGGTATGTGACCAACTCCTAGAAATAACTTCATGCCCCATCTCCCTTACTTCCAGCTAGTAAGGATCACATAATTCCTAACAAAGTTTTGACACAGATTCCCAATTCGGGCATTCAGAACATATAGCACGTTGCTGTAAGCAAGCACATTCTCATTCAAAGATGCAAGTTACTATGTAGGAACAGGTTTGTATAGGTATTTCAAAGATGCCCAGAACTGAGCTAAACTTGGTATGTGTCCAACTCCTAGGAATAACTTCATGCCCCATCTCCCTTACTTCCAGCTAGTAAGGATCACATAATTCCTAACAAAGTTTTGACACAGATTCCCAATTCGGGCATTCAGAACATATAGCACGTTGCTGTAAGCAAGCACATTCTCATTCAAAGTTGCAAGTTACTATGTAGGAACAAGTTTGTATAGGTATTTCAAAGATGCCCAGAACTGAGCTAAACTTGGTATGTGTCCAACTCCTAGGAATAACTTCATGCCCCATCTGCCTTACTTCCAGCTAGTAAGGATCACATAATTCCTAACAAAGTTTTGACACAGATTCCCAATTCGGGCATTCAGAACATATAGCACGTTGCTGTATGCAAGCAGATTCTCATTCAAAGATGCAAGTTACTATGTAGGAACAAGTTTGTATAGGTATTTCAAAGATGCCCAGAACTGAGCTAAACTTGGTATGTGTCCAACTCCTAGAAATAACTTCATGCCCCATCTCCCTTACTTCCAGCTAGTAAGGATCACATAATTCCTAACAAAGTTTTGACACAGATTCCCAATTCGGGCATTCAGAACATATAGCACGTTGCTGTAAGCAAGCAGATTCTCATTCAAAGTTGCAAGTTACTATGTAGGAACAAGTTTGTATAGGTATTTCAAAGATGCCCAGAACTGAGCTAAACTTGGTATGTGTCCAACTCCTAGAAATAACTTCATGCCCCATCTCCCTTACTTCCAGCTAGTAAGGATCACATAATTCCTAACAAAGTTTTGACACAGATTCCCAATTCGGGCATTCAGAACATATAGCACGTTGCTGTAAGCAAGCAGATTCTCATTCAAAGATGCAAGTTACTATGTAGGAACAAGTTTGTATAGGTATTTCAAAGATGCCCAGAACTGAGCTAAACTTGGTATGTGTCCAACTCCTAGAAATAACTTCATGCCCCATCTCCCTTACTTCCAGCTAGTAAGGATCACATAATTCCTAACAAAGTTTTGACACAGATTGCCAATTCGGGCATTCAGAACATATAGCACGTTGCTGTAAGCAAGCACATTTTCATTCAAAGTTGCAAGTTACTATGTAGGAACAAGTTTGTATAGGTATTTCAAAGATGCCCAGAACTGAGCTAAACTTGGTATGTGTCCAACTCCTAGAAATAACTTCATGCCCCATCTCCCTTACTTCCAGCTAGTAAGGATCACATAATTCCTAACAAAGTTTTGACACAGATTGCCAATTCGGGCATTCAGAACATATAGCACGTTGCTGTAAGCAAGCACATTCTCATTCAAAGATGCAAGTTACTATGTAGGAACAAGTTTGTATAGGTATTTCAAAGATGCCCAGAACTGAGCTAAACTTGGTATGTGTCCAACTCCTAGAAATAACTTCATGCCCCATCTCCCTTACTTCCAGCTAGTAAGGATCACATAATTCCTAACAAAGTTTTGACACAGATTCCCAATTCGGGCATTCAGAACATATAGCACGTTGCTGTAAGCAAGCACATTCTCATTCAAAGATGCAAGTTACTATGTAGGAACAAGTTTGTATAGGTATTTCAAAGATGCCCAGAACCGAGCTAAACTTGGTATGTGTCCAACTCCTAGAAATAACTTCATGCCCCATCTCCCTTACTTCCAGCTAGTAAGGATCACATAATTCTTAACAAAGTTTTGACACAGATTCCCAATTCGGGCATTCAGAACATATAGCACGTTGCTGTAAGCAAGCACATTCTCATTCAAAGTTGCAAGTTACTATGTAGGAACAAGTTTGTATAGGTATTTCAAAGATGCCCAGAACCGAGCTAAACTTGGTATGTGTCCAACTCCTAGAAATAACTTCATGCCCCATCTCCCTTACTTCCAGCTAGTAAGGATCACATAATTCCTAACAAAGTTTTGACACAGATTGCCAATTCGGGCATTCAGAACATATAGCACGTTGCTGTAAGCAAGCACATTTTCATTCAAAGTTGCAAGTTACTATGTAGGAACAAGTTTGTATAGGTATTTCAAAGATGCCCAGAACCGAGCTAAACTTGGTATGTGTCCAACTCCTAGAAATAACTTCATGCCCCATCTCCCTTACTTCCAGCTAGTAAGGATCACATAATTCCTAACAAAGTTTTGACACAGATTCCCAATTCGGGCATTCAGAACATATACCACGTTGCTGTAAGCAAGCACATTTTCATTCAAAGTTGCAAGTTACTATGTAGGAACAAGTTTGTATAGGTATTTCAAAGATGCCCAGAACTGAGCTAAACTTGGTATGTGTCCAACTCCTAGAAATAACTTCATGCCCCATCTCCCTTACTTCCAGCTAGTAAGGATCACATAATTCCTAACAAAGTTTTGACACAGATTCCCAATTCGGGCATTCAGAACATATAGCACGTTGCTGTAAGCAAGCAGATTCTCATTCAAAGATGCAAGTTACTATGTAGGAACAAGTTTGTATAGGTATTTCAAAGATGCCCAGAACTGAGCTAAACTTGGTATGTGACCAACTCCTAGAAATAACTTCATGCCCCATCTCCCTTACTTCCAGCTAGTAAGGATCACATAATTCCTAACAAAGTTTTGACACAGATTCCCAATTCGGGCATTCAGAACATATAGCACGTTGCTGTAAGCAAGCACATTCTCATTCAAAGATGCAAGTTACTATGTAGGAACAGGTTTGTATAGGTATTTCAAAGATGCCCAGAACTGAGCTAAACTTGGTATGTGTCCAACTCCTAGGAATAACTTCATGCCCCATCTGCCTTACTTCCAGCTAGTAAGGATCACATAATTCCTAACAAAGTTTTGACACAGATTCCCAATTCGGGCATTCAGAACATATAGCACGTTGCTGTAAGCAAGCACATTCTCATTCAAAGTTGCAAGTTACTATGTAGGAACAAGTTTGTATAGGTATTTCAAAGATGCCCAGAACTGAGCTAAACTTGGTATGTGTCCAACTCCTAGGAATAACTTCATGCCCCATCTGCCTTACTTCCAGCTAGTAAGGATCACATAATTCCTAACAAAGTTTTGACACAGATTCCCAATTCGGGCATTCAGAACATATAGCACGTTGCTGTAAGCAAGCAGATTCTCATTCAAAGATGCAAGTTACTATGTAGGAACAAGTTTGTATAGGTATTTCAAAGATGCCCAGAACTGAGCTAAACTTGGTATGTGTCCAACTCCTAGAAATAACTTCATGCCCCATCTCCCTTACTTCCAGCTAGTAAGGATCACATAATTCCTAACAAAGTTTTGACACAGATTCCCAATTCGGGCATTCAGAACATATAGCACGTTGCTGTAAGCAAGCACATTCTCATTCAAAGTTGCAAGTTACTATGTAGGAACAAGTTTGTATAGGTATTTCAAAGATGCCCAGAACTGAGCTAAACTTGGTATGTGTCCAACTCCTAGAAATAACTTCATGCCCCATCTCCCTTACTTCCAGCTAGTAAGGATCACATAATTCCTAACAAAGTTTTGACACAGATTCCCAATTCGGGCATTCAGAACATATAGCACGTTGCTGTAAGCAAGCAGATTCTCATTCAAAGTTGCAAGTTACTATGTAGGAACAAGTTTGTATAGGTATTTCAAAGATGCCCAGAACTGAGCTAAACTTGGTATGTGTCCAACTCCTAGAAATAACTTCATGCCCCATCTCCCTTACTTCCAGCTAGTAAGGATCACATAATTCCTAACAAAGTTTTGACACAGATTCCCAATTCGGGCATTCAGAACATATAGCACGTTGCTGTAAGCAAGCAGATTCTCATTCAAAGTTGCAAGTTACTATGTAGGAACAAGTTTGTATAGGTATTTCAAAGATGCCCAGAACTGAGCTAAACTTGGTATGTGTCCAACTCCTAGAAATAACTTCATGCCCCATCTCCCTTACTTCCAGCTAGTAAGGATCACATAATTCCTAACAAAGTTTTGACACAGATTCCCAATTCGGGCATTCAGAACATATAGCACGTTGCTGTAAGCAAGCAGATTCTCATTCAAAGATGCAAGTTACTATGTAGGAACAAGTTTGTATAGGTATTTCAAAGATGCCCAGAACTGAGCTAAACTTGGTATGTGTCCAACTCCTAGAAATAACTTCATGCCCCATCTCCCTTACTTCCAGCTAGTAAGGATCACATAATTCCTAACAAAGTTTTGACACAGATTGCCAATTCGGGCATTCAGAACATATAGCACGTTGCTGTAAGCAAGCACATTTTCATTCAAAGTTGCAAGTTACTATGTAGGAACAAGTTTGTATAGGTATTTCAAAGATGCCCAGAACTGAGCTAAACTTGGTATGTGTCCAACTCCTAGAAATAACTTCATGCC
This sequence comes from Diceros bicornis minor, assembly GCF_020826845.1. Classification (NCBI taxonomy): domain Eukaryota; kingdom Metazoa; phylum Chordata; class Mammalia; order Perissodactyla; family Rhinocerotidae; genus Diceros; species Diceros bicornis. The sequence goes on along the minus strand of NC_080763.1, from coordinate 19,146 downwards.
CCATCTCCCTTACTTCCAGCTAGTAAGGATCACATAATTCCTAACAAAGTTTTGACACAGATTGCCAATTCGGGCATTCAGAACATATAGCACGTTGCTGTAGGCAAGCACATTCTCATTCAAAGATGCAAGTTACTATGTAGGAACAAGTTTGTATAGGTATTTCAAAGATGCCCAGAACTGAGCTAAACTTGGTATGTGTCCAACTCCTAGAAATAACTTCATGCCCCATCTCCCTTACTTCCAGCTAGTAAGGATCACATAATTCCTAACAAAGTTTTGACACAGATTCCCAATTCGGGCATTCAGAACATATAGCACGTTGCTGTAAGCAAGCAGATTCTCATTCAAAGATGCAAGTTACTATGTAGGAACAAGTTTGTATAGGTATTTCAAAGATGCCCAGAACTGAGCTAAACTTGGTATGTGTCCAACTCCTAGAAATAACTTCATGCCCCATCTCCCTTACTTCCAGCTAGTAAGGATCACATAATTCTTAACAAAGTTTTGACACAGATTCCCAATTCGGGCATTCAGAACATATAGCACGTTGCTGTAAGCAAGCACATTCTCATTCAAAGTTGCAAGTTACTATGTAGGAACAAGTTTGTATAGGTATTTCAAAGATGCCCAGAACTGAGCTAAACTTGGTATGTGTCCAACTCCTAGAAATAACTTCATGCCCCATCTCCCTTACTTCCAGCTAGTAAGGATCACATAATTCCTAACAAAGTTTTGACACAGATTGCCAATTCGGGCATTCAGAACATATAGCACGTTGCTGTAAGCAAGCACATTCTCATTCAAAGATGCAAGTTACTATGTAGGAACAAGTTTGTATAGGTATTTCAAAGATGCCCAGAACTGAGCTAAACTTGGTATGTGTCCAACTCCTAGAAATAACTTCATGCCCCATCTCCCTTACTTCCAGCTAGTAAGGATCACATAATTCCTAACAAAGTTTTGACACAGATTGCCAATTCGGGCATTCAGAACGTATATCACGTTGCTGTAAGCAAGCACATTCTCATTCAAAGATGCAAGTTACTATGTAGGAACAAGTTTGTATAGGTATTTCAAAGATGCCCCGAACTGAGCTAAACTTGGTATGTGTCCAACTCCTAGAAATAACTTCATGCCCCATCTCCCTTACTTCCAGCTAGTAAGGATCACATAATTCCTAACAAAGTTTTGACACAGATTCCCAAATCGGGCATTCAGAACATATAGCACGTTGCTGTAAGCAAGCACATTCTCATTCAAAGATGCAAGTTACTATGTAGGAACAAGTTTGTATAGGTATTTCAAAGATGCCCAGAACTGAGCTAAACTTGGTATGTGTCCAACTCCTAGAAATAACTTCATGCCCCATCTCCCTTACTTCCAGCTATTAAGGATCACATAATTCCTAACAAAGTTTTTGACACAGATTCCCAATTCGGGCATTCAGAACATATAGCACGTTGCTGTAAGCAAGCACATTCTCATTCAAAGTTGCAAGTTACTATGTAGGAACAAGTTTGTATAGGTATTTCAAAGATGCCCAGAACTGAGCTAAACTTGGTATGTGTCCAACTCCTAGAAATAACTTCATGCCCCATCTCCCTTACTTCCAGCTAGTAAGGATCACATAATTCCTAACAAAGTTTTGACACAGATTCCCAATTCGGGCATTCAGAACATATAGCACGTTGCTGTAAGCAAGCACATTCTCATTCAAAGATGCAAGTTACTATGTAGGAACAAGTTTGTATAGGTATTTCAAAGATGCCCAGAACTGAGCTAAACTTGGTATGTGTCCAACTCCTAGAAATAACTTCATGCTCCATCTCCCTTACTTCCAGCTAGTAAGGATCACATAATTCCTAACAAATTTTTGACACAGATTCCCAAATCGGGCATTCAGAACATATAGCACGTTGCTGCAAGCAAGCACATTCTCATTCAAAGTTGCAAGTTACTATGTAGGAACAAGTTTGTATAGGTATTTCAAAGATGCCCAGAACTGAGCTAAACTTGGTATGTGTCCAACTCCTAGAAATAACTTCATGCCCCATCTCCCTTACTTCCAGCTAGTAAGGATGACATAATTCCCAACAAAGTTTTGACACAGATTCCCAAATCGGGCATTCAGAACATATAGCACGTTGCTGTAAGCAAGCACATTCTCATTCAAAGATGCAAGTTACTATGTAGGAACAGGTTTGTATAGGTATTTCAAAGATGCCCAGAACTGAGCTAAACTTGGTATGTGTCCAACTCCTAGGAATAACTTCATGCCCCATCTCCCTTACTTCCAGCTAGTAAGGATCACATAATTCCTAACAAAGTTTTGACACAGATTGCCAATTCGGGCATTCAGAACATATAGCACGTTGCTGTAAGCAAGCACATTTTCATTCAAAGTTGCAAGTTACTATGTAGGAACAAGTTTGTATAGGTATTTCAAAGATGCCCAGAACTGAGCTAAACTTGGTATGTGTCCAACTCCTAGAAATAACTTCATGCCCCATCTCCCTTACTTCCAGCTAGTAAGGATCACATAATTCCTAACAAAGTTTTGACACAGATTGCCAATTCGGGCATTCAGAACATATAGCACGTTGCTGCAAGCAAGCACATTCTCATTCAAAGTTGCAAGTTACTATGTAGGAACAAGTTTGTATAGGTATTTCAAAGATGCCCAGAACTGAGCTAAACTTGGTATGTGTCCAACTCCTAGAAATAACTTCATGCCCCATCTCCCTTACTTCCAGCTAGTAAGGATCACATAATTCCTAACAAAGTTTTGACACAGATTCCCAATTCGGGCATTCAGAACATATAGCACGTTGCTTTAAGCAAGCACATTCTCATTCAAAGTTGCAAGTTACTATGTAGGAACAAGTTTGTCTAGGTATTTCAAAGATGCCCAGAACTGAGCTAAACTTGGTATGTGTCCAACTCCTAGAAATAACTTCATGCCCCATCTCCCTTACTTCCAGCTAGTAAGGATGACATAATTCCTAACAAAGTTTTGACACAGATTCCCAAATCGTGCATTCAGAACATATAGCACGTTGCTGTAAGCAAGCACATTCTCATTCAAAGTTGCAAGTTACTATGTAGGAACAAGTTTGTATAGGTATTTCAAAGATGCCCAGAACTGAGCTAAACTTGGTATGTGTCCAACTCCTAGAAATAACTTCATGCCCCATCTCCCTTACTTCCAGCTAGTAAGGATCACATAATTCCTAACAAAGTTTTGACACAGATTCCCAATTCGGGCATTCAGAACATATAGCACGTTGCTGTAAGCAAGCACATTTTCATTCAAAGTTGCAAGTTACTATGTAGGAACAAGTTTGTATAGGTATTTCAAAGATGCCCAGAACTGAGCTAAACTTCCTATGTGTCCAACTCCTAGAAATAACTTCATGCCCCATCTCCCTTACTTCCAGCTAGTAAGGATCACATAATTCCTAACAAAGTTTTGACACAGATTGCCAATTCGGGCATTCAGAACATATAGCACGTTGCTGTAAGCAAGCACATTCTCATTCAAAGATGCAAGTTACTATGTAGGAACAGGTTTGTATAGGTATTTCAAAGATGCCCAGAACTGAGCTAAACTTGGTATGTGTCCAACTCCTAGGAATAACTTCATGCCCCATCTCCCTTACTTCCAGCTAGTAAGGGTCACATAATTCCTAACAAAGTTTTGACACAGATTCCCAATTCGGGCATTCAGAACATATAGCACGTTGCTGCAAGCAAGCACATTATCATTCAAAGTTGCAAGTTACTATGTAGGAACAAGTTTGTATAGGTATTTCAAAGATGCCCAGAACTGAGCTAAACTTGGTATGTGTCCAACTCCAAGAAATAACTTCATGCCCCATCTCCCTTACTTCCAGCTAGTAAGGATCACATAATTCCTAACCAAGATTTGACACAGATTCCCAATTCGGGCATTCAGAACATATAGCACGTTGCTGTAAGCAAGCAGATTCTCATTCAAAGATGCAAGTTACTATGTAGGAACAAGTTTGTATAGGTGTTTCAAAGATGCCCAGAACTGAGCTAAACTTGGTATGTGTCCAACTCCTAGAAATAACTTCATGCCCCATCTCCCTTACTTCCAGCTAGTAAGGATCACATAATTCCTAACAAAGTTTTGACACAGATTGCCAATTCGGGCATTCAGAACATATAGCACGTTGCTGTAAGCAAGCACATTCTCATTCAAAGATGCAAGTTACTATGTAGGAACAAGTTTGTATAGGTATTTCAAAGATGCCCAGAACTGAGCTAAACTTGGTATGTGTCCAACTCCTAGAAATAACTTCATGCCCCATCTCCCTTACTTCCAGCTAGTAAGGATCACATAATTCCTAACAAAGTTTTGACACAGATTGCCAATTCGGGCATTCAGAACGTATATCACGTTGCTGTAAGCAAGCACATTCTCATTCAAAGATGCAAGTTACTATGTAGGAACAAGTTTGTATAGGTATTTCAAAGATGCCCCGAACTGAGCTAAACTTGGTATGTGTCCAACTCCTAGAAATAACTTCATGCCCCATCTCCCTTACTTCCAGCTAGTAAGGATCACATAATTCCTAACAAAGTTTTGACACAGATTCCCAAATCGGGCATTCAGAACATATAGCACGTTGCTGTAAGCAAGCACATTCTCATTCAAAGATGCAAGTTACTATGTAGGAACAAGTTTGTATAGGTATTTCAAAGATGCCCAGAACTGAGCTAAACTTGGTATGTGTCCAACTCCTAGAAATAACTTCATGCCCCATCTCCCTTACTTCCAGCTATTAAGGATCACATAATTCCTAACAAAGTTTTTGACACAGATTCCCAATTCGGGCATTCAGAACATATAGCACGTTGCTGTAAGCAAGCACATTCTCATTCAAAGTTGCAAGTTACTATGTAGGAACAAGTTTGTATAGGTATTTCAAAGATGCCCAGAACTGAGCTAAACTTGGTATGTGTCCAACTCCTAGAAATAACTTCATGCCCCATCTCCCTTACTTCCAGCTAGTAAGGATCACATAATTCCTAACAAAGTTTTGACACAGATTCCCAATTCGGGCATTCAGAACATATAGCACGTTGCTGTAAGCAAGCACATTCTCATTCAAAGATGCAAGTTACTATGTAGGAACAAGTTTGTATAGGTATTTCAAAGATGCCCAGAACTGAGCTAAACTTGGTATGTGTCCAACTCCTAGAAATAACTTCATGCTCCATCTCCCTTACTTCCAGCTAGTAAGGATCACATAATTCCTAACAAATTTTTGACACAGATTCCCAAATCGGGCATTCAGAACATATAGCACGTTGCTGCAAGCAAGCACATTCTCATTCAAAGTTGCAAGTTACTATGTAGGAACAAGTTTGTATAGGTATTTCAAAGATGCCCAGAACTGAGCTAAACTTGGTATGTGTCCAACTCCTAGAAATAACTTCATGCCCCATCTCCCTTACTTCCAGCTAGTAAGGATGACATAATTCCCAACAAAGTTTTGACACAGATTCCCAAATCGGGCATTCAGAACATATAGCACGTTGCTGTAAGCAAGCACATTCTCATTCAAAGATGCAAGTTACTATGTAGGAACAGGTTTGTATAGGTATTTCAAAGATGCCCAGAACTGAGCTAAACTTGGTATGTGTCCAACTCCTAGGAATAACTTCATGCCCCATCTCCCTTACTTCCAGCTAGTAAGGATCACATAATTCCTAACAAAGTTTTGACACAGATTGCCAATTCGGGCATTCAGAACATATAGCACGTTGCTGTAAGCAAGCACATTTTCATTCAAAGTTGCAAGTTACTATGTAGGAACAAGTTTGTATAGGTATTTCAAAGATGCCCAGAACTGAGCTAAACTTGGTATGTGTCCAACTCCTAGAAATAACTTCATGCCCCATCTCCCTTACTTCCAGCTAGTAAGGATCACATAATTCCTAACAAAGTTTTGACACAGATTGCCAATTCGGGCATTCAGAACATATAGCACGTTGCTGCAAGCAAGCACATTCTCATTCAAAGTTGCAAGTTACTATGTAGGAACAAGTTTGTATAGGTATTTCAAAGATGCCCAGAACTGAGCTAAACTTGGTATGTGTCCAACTCCTAGAAATAACTTCATGCCCCATCTCCCTTACTTCCAGCTAGTAAGGATCACATAATTCCTAACAAAGTTTTGACACAGATTCCCAATTCGGGCATTCAGAACATATAGCACGTTGCTTTAAGCAAGCACATTCTCATTCAAAGTTGCAAGTTACTATGTAGGAACAAGTTTGTCTAGGTATTTCAAAGATGCCCAGAACTGAGCTAAACTTGGTATGTGTCCAACTCCTAGAAATAACTTCATGCCCCATCTCCCTTACTTCCAGCTAGTAAGGATGACATAATTCCTAACAAAGTTTTGACACAGATTCCCAAATCGTGCATTCAGAACATATAGCACGTTGCTGTAAGCAAGCACATTCTCATTCAAAGTTGCAAGTTACTATGTAGGAACAAGTTTGTATAGGTATTTCAAAGATGCCCAGAACTGAGCTAAACTTGGTATGTGTCCAACTCCTAGAAATAACTTCATGCCCCATCTCCCTTACTTCCAGCTAGTAAGGATCACATAATTCCTAACAAAGTTTTGACACAGATTCCCAATTCGGGCATTCAGAACATATAGCACGTTGCTGTAAGCAAGCACATTTTCATTCAAAGTTGCAAGTTACTATGTAGGAACAAGTTTGTATAGGTATTTCAAAGATGCCCAGAACTGAGCTAAACTTCCTATGTGTCCAACTCATAGAAATAACTTCATGCCCCATCTCCCTTACTTCCAGCTAGTAAGGATCACATAATTCCTAACAAAGTTTTGACACAGATTGCCAATTCGGGCATTCAGAACATATAGCACGTTGCTGTAAGCAAGCACATTCTCATTCAAAGATGCAAGTTACTATGTAGGAACAGGTTTGTATAGGTATTTCAAAGATGCCCAGAACTGAGCTAAACTTGGTATGTGTCCAACTCCTAGGAATAACTTCATGCCCCATCTCCCTTACTTCCAGCTAGTAAGGGTCACATAATTCCTAACAAAGTTTTGACACAGATTCCCAATTCGGGCATTCAGAACATATAGCACGTTGCTGCAAGCAAGCACATTATCATTCAAAGTTGCAAGTTACTATGTAGGAACAAGTTTGTATAGGTATTTCAAAGATGCCCAGAACTGAGCTAAACTTGGTATGTGTCCAACTCCAAGAAATAACTTCATGCCCCATCTCCCTTACTTCCAGCTAGTAAGGATCACATAATTCCTAACCAAGATTTGACACAGATTCCCAATTCGGGCATTCAGAACATATAGCACGTTGCTGTAAGCAAGCAGATTCTCATTCAAAGATGCAAGTTACTATGTAGGAACAAGTTTGTATAGGTGTTTCAAAGATGCCCAGAACTGAGCTAAACTTGGTATGTGTCCAACTCCTAGAAATAACTTCATGCCCCATCTCCCTTACTTCCAGCTAGTAAGGATGACATAATTCCTAACAAAGTTTTGACACAGATTCCCAATTCGGGCATTCAGAACATATAGCACGTTGCTGTAAGCAAGCAGATTCTCATTCAAAGATGCAAGTTACTATGTAGGAACAAGTTTGTATAGGTATTTCAAAGATGCCCAGAACTGAGCTAAACTTGGTATGTGTCCAACTCCTAGAAATAACTTCATGCCCCATCTCCCTTACTTCCAGCTAGTAAGGATCACATAATTCCTAACAAAGTTTTGACACAGATTGCCAATTCGGGCATTCAGAACATATAGCACGTTGCTGTAAGCAAGCACATTTTCATTCAAAGTTGCAAGTTACTATGTAGGAACAAGTTTGTATAGGTATTTCAAAGATGCCCAGAACCGAGCTAAACTTGGTATGTGTCCAACTCCTAGAAATAACTTCATGCCCCATCTCCCTTACTTCCAGCTAGTAAGGATCACATAATTCCTAACAAAGTTTTGACACAGATTCCCAATTCGGGCATTCAGAACATATACCACGTTGCTGTAAGCAAGCACATTTTCATTCAAAGTTGCAAGTTACTATGTAGGAACAAGTTTGTATAGGTATTTCAAAGATGCCCAGAACTGAGCTAAACTTGGTATGTGTCCAACTCCTAGAAATAACTTCATGCCCCATCTCCCTTACTTCCAGCTAGTAAGGATCACATAATTCCTAACAAAGTTTTGACACAGATTCCCAATTCGGGCATTCAGAACATATAGCACGTTGCTGTAAGCAAGCAGATTCTCATTCAAAGATGCAAGTTACTATGTAGGAACAAGTTTGTATAGGTATTTCAAAGATGCCCAGAACTGAGCTAAACTTGGTATGTGACCAACTCCTAGAAATAACTTCATGCCCCATCTCCCTTACTTCCAGCTAGTAAGGATCACATAATTCCTAACAAAGTTTTGACACAGATTCCCAATTCGGGCATTCAGAACATATAGCACGTTGCTGTAAGCAAGCACATTCTCATTCAAAGATGCAAGTTACTATGTAGGAACAGGTTTGTATAGGTATTTCAAAGATGCCCAGAACTGAGCTAAACTTGGTATGTGTCCAACTCCTAGGAATAACTTCATGCCCCATCTCCCTTACTTCCAGCTAGTAAGGATCACATAATTCCTAACAAAGTTTTGACACAGATTCCCAATTCGGGCATTCAGAACATATAGCACGTTGCTGTAAGCAAGCACATTCTCATTCAAAGTTGCAAGTTACTATGTAGGAACAAGTTTGTATAGGTATTTCAAAGATGCCCAGAACTGAGCTAAACTTGGTATGTGTCCAACTCCTAGGAATAACTTCATGCCCCATCTGCCTTACTTCCAGCTAGTAAGGATCACATAATTCCTAACAAAGTTTTGACACAGATTCCCAATTCGGGCATTCAGAACATATAGCACGTTGCTGTAAGCAAGCAGATTCTCATTCAAAGATGCAAGTTACTATGTAGGAACAAGTTTGTATAGGTATTTCAAAGATGCCCAGAACTGAGCTAAACTTGGTATGTGTCCAACTCCTAGAAATAACTTCATGCCCCATCTCCCTTACTTCCAGCTAGTAAGGATCACATAATTCCTAACAAAGTTTTGACACAGATTCCCAATTCGGGCATTCAGAACATATAGCACGTTGCTGTAAGCAAGCAGATTCTCATTCAAAGTTGCAAGTTACTATGTAGGAACAAGTTTGTATAGGTATTTCAAAGATGCCGAGAACTGAGCTAAACTTGGTATGTGTCCAACTCCTAGAAATAACTTCATGCCCCATCTCCCTTACTTCCAGCTAGTAAGGATCACATAATTCCTAACAAAGTTTTGACACAGATTCCCAATTCGGGCATTCAGAACATATAGCACGTTGCTGTAAGCAAGCAGATTCTCATTCAAAGATGCAAGTTACTATGTAGGAACAAGTTTGTATAGGTATTTCAAAGATGCCCAGAACTGAGCTAAACTTGGTATGTGTCCAACTCCTAGAAATAACTTCATGCCCCATCTCCCTTACTTCCAGCTAGTAAGGATCACATAATTCCTAACAAAGTTTTGACACAGATTGCCAATTCGGGCATTCAGAACATATAGCACGTTGCTGTAAGCAAGCACATTTTCATTCAAAGTTGCAAGTTAGTATGTAGGAACAAGTTTGTATAGGTATTTCAAAGATGCCCAGAACTGAGCTAAACTTGGTATGTGTCCAACTCCTAGAAATAACTTCATGCCCCATCTCCCTTACTTCCAGCTAGTAAGGATCACATAATTCCTAACAAAGTTTTGACACAGATTCCCAATTCGGGCATTCAGAACATATAGCACGTTGCTGTAAGCAAGCACATTCTCATTCAAAGATGCAAGTTACTATGTAGGAACAAGTTTGTATAGGTATTTCAAAGATGCCCAGAACTGAGCTAAACTTGGTATGTGTCCAACTCCTAGAAATAACTTCATGCCCCATCTCCCTTACTTCCAGCTAGTAAGGATCACATAATTCCTAACAAAGTTTTGACACAGATTCCCAATTCGGGCATTCAGAACATATAGCACGTTGCTGTAAGCAAGCAGATTCTCATTCAAAGATGCAAGTTACTATGTAGGAACAAGTTTGTATAGGTATTTCAAAGATGCCCAGAACTGAGCTAAACTTGGTATGTGTCCAACTCCTAGAAATAACTTCATGCCCCATCTCCCTTACTTCCAGCTAGTAAGGATCACATAATTCTTAACAAAGTTTTGACACAGATTCCCAATTCGGGCATTCAGAACATATAGCACGTTGCTGTAAGCAAGCACATTCTCATTCAAAGTTGCAAGTTACTATGTAGGAACAAGTTTGTATAGGTATTTCAAAGATGCCCAGAACCGAGCTAAACTTGGTATGTGTCCAACTCCTAGAAATAACTTCATGCCCCATCTCCCTTACTTCCAGCTAGTAAGGATCACATAATTCCTAACAAAGTTTTGACACAGATTGCCAATTCGGGCATTCAGAACATATAGCACGTTGCTGTAAGCAAGCACATTTTCATTCAAAGTTGCAAGTTACTATGTAGGAACAAGTTTGTATAGGTATTTCAAAGATGCCCAGAACCGAGCTAAACTTGGTATGTGTCCAACTCCTAGAAATAACTTCATGCCCCATCTCCCTTACTTCCAGCTAGTAAGGATCACATAATTCCTAACAAAGTTTTGACACAGATTCCCAATTCGGGCATTCAGAACATATACCACGTTGCTGTAAGCAAGCACATTTTCATTCAAAGTTGCAAGTTACTATGTAGGAACAAGTTTGTATAGGTATTTCAAAGATGCCCAGAACTGAGCTAAACTTGGTATGTGTCCAACTCCTAGAAATAACTTCATGCCCCATCTCCCTTACTTCCAGCTAGTAAGGATCACATAATTCCTAACAAAGTTTTGACACAGATTCCCAATTCGGGCATTCAGAACATATAGCACGTTGCTGTAAGCAAGCAGATTCTCATTCAAAGATGCAAGTTACTATGTAGGAACAAGTTTGTATAGGTATTTCAAAGATGCCCAGAACTGAGCTAAACTTGGTATGTGACCAACTCCTAGAAATAACTTCATGCCCCATCTCCCTTACTTCCAGCTAGTAAGGATCACATAATTCCTAACAAAGTTTTGACACAGATTCCCAATTCGGGCATTCAGAACATATAGCACGTTGCTGTAAGCAAGCACATTCTCATTCAAAGATGCAAGTTACTATGTAGGAACAGGTTTGTATAGGTATTTCAAAGATGCCCAGAACTGAGCTAAACTTGGTATGTGTCCAACTCCTAGGAATAACTTCATGCCCCATCTCCCTTACTTCCAGCTAGTAAGGATCACATAATTCCTAACAAAGTTTTGACACAGATTCCCAATTCGGGCATTCAGAACATATAGCACGTTGCTGTAAGCAAGCACATTCTCATTCAAAGTTGCAAGTTACTATGTAGGAACAAGTTTGTATAGGTATTTCAAAGATGCCCAGAACTGAGCTAAACTTGGTATGTGTCCAACTCCTAGGAATAACTTCATGCCCCATCTGCCTTACTTCCAGCTAGTAAGGATCACATAATTCCTAACAAAGTTTTGACACAGATTCCCAATTCGGGCATTCAGAACATATAGCACGTTGCTGTAAGCAAGCAGATTCTCATTCAAAGATGCAAGTTACTATGTAGGAACAAGTTTGTATAGGTATTTCAAAGATGCCCAGAACTGAGCTAAACTTGGTATGTGTCCAACTCCTAGAAATAACTTCATGCCCCATCTCCCTTACTTCCAGCTAGTAAGGATCACATAATTCCTAACAAAGTTTTGACACAGATTCCCAATTCGGGCATTCAGAACATATAGCACGTTGCTGTAAGCAAGCACATTCTCATTCAAAGTTGCAAGTTACTATGTAGGAACAAGTTTGTATAGGTATTTCAAAGATGCCCAGAACTGAGCTAAACTTGGTATGTGTCCAACTCCTAGAAATAACTTCATGCCCCATCTCCCTTACTTCCAGCTAGTAAGGATCACATAATTCCTAACAAAGTTTTGACACAGATTCCCAATTCGGGCATTCAGAACATATAGCACGTTGCTGTAAGCAAGCAGATTCTCATTCAAAGTTGCAAGTTACTATGTAGGAACAAGTTTGTATAGGTATTTCAAAGATGCCCAGAACTGAGCTAAACTTGGTATGTGTCCAACTCCTAGAAATAACTTCATGCCCCATCTCCCTTACTTCCAGCTAGTAAGGATCACATAATTCCTAACAAAGTTTTGACACAGATTCCCAATTCGGGCATTCAGAACATATAGCACGTTGCTGTAAGCAAGCAGATTCTCATTCAAAGATGCAAGTTACTATGTAGGAACAAGTTTGTATAGGTATTTCAAAGATGCCCAGAACTGAGCTAAACTTGGTATGTGTCCAACTCCTAGAAATAACTTCATGCCCCATCTCCCTTACTTCCAGCTAGTAAGGATCACATAATTCCTAACAAAGTTTTGACACAGATTGCCAATTCGGGCATTCAGAACATATAGCACGTTGCTGTAAGCAAGCACATTTTCATTCAAAGTTGCAAGTTACTATGTAGGAACAAGTTTGTATAGGTATTTCAAAGATGCCCAGAACTGAGCTAAACTTGGTATGTGTCCAACTCCTAGAAATAACTTCATGCCCCATCTCCCTTACTTCCAGCTAGTAAGGATCACATAATTCCTAACAAAGTTTTGACACAGATTGCCAATTCGGGCAATCAGAACATATAGCACGTTGCTGTAAGCAAGCACATTCTCATTCAAAGATGCAAGTTACTATGTAGGAACAAGTTTGTATAGGTATTTCAAAGATGCCCAGAACTGAGCTAAACTTGGTATGTGTCCAACTCCTAGAAATAACTTCATGCCCCATCTGCCTTACTTCCAGCTAGTAAGGATCACATAATTCCTAACAAAGTTTTGACACAGATTCCCAATTCGGGCATTCAGAACATATAGCACGTTGCTGTAAGCAAGCAGATTCTCATTCAAAGTTGCAAATTACTATGTAGGAACAAGTTTGTATAGGTATTTCAAAGATGCCCAGAACTGAGCTAAACTTGGTATGTGTCCAACTCCTAGAAATAACTTCATGCCCCATCTGCCTTACTTCCAGCTAGTAAGGATCACATAATTCCTAACAAAGTTTTGACACAGATTCCCAATTCGGGCATTCAGAACATATAGCACGTTGCTGTAAGCAAGCAGATTCTCATTCAAAGATGCAAGTTACTATGTAGGAACAAGTTTGTATAGGTATTTCAAAGATGCCCAGAACTGAGCTAAACTTGGTATGTGTCCAACTCCTAGAAATAACTTCATGCCCCATCTCCCTTACTTCCAGCTAGTAAGGATCACATAATTCCTAACAAAGTTTTGACACAGATTCCCAATTCGGGCATTCAGAACATATAGCACGTTGCTGTAAGCAAGCACATTCTCATTCAAAGTTGCAAGTTACTATGTAGGAACAAGTTTGTATAGGTATTTCAAAGATGCCCAGAACTGAGCTAAACTTGGTATGTGTCCAACTCCTAGAAATAACTTCATGCCCCATCTCCCTTACTTCCAGCTAGTAAGGATCACATAATTCCTAACAAAGTTTTGACACAGATTCCCAATTCGGGCATTCAGAACATATAGCACGTTGCTGTAAGCAAGCAGATTCTCATTCAAAGTTGCAAGTTACTATGTAGGAACAAGTTTGTATAGGTATTTCAAAGATGCCCAGAACTGAGCTAAACTTGGTATGTGTCCAACTCCTAGAAATAACTTCATGCCCCATCTCCCTTACTTCCAGCTAGTAAGGATCACATAATTCCTAACAAAGTTTTGACACAGATTCCCAATTCGGGCATTCAGAACATATAGCACGTTGCTGTAAGCAAGCACATTCTCATTCAAAGATGCAAGTTGCTATGTAGGAACAGGTTTGTATAGGTATTTCAAAGATGCCCAGAACTGAGCTAAACTTGGTATGTGTCCAACTCCTAGGAATAACTTCATGCCCCATCTGCCTTACTTCCAGCTAGTAAGGATCACATAATTCCTAACAAAGTTTTGACACAGATTCCCAATTCGGGCATTCAGAACATATAGCACGTTGCTGTAAGCAAGCACATTCTCATTCAAAGTTGCAAGTTACTATGTAGGAACAAGTTTGTATAGGTATTTCAAAGATGCCCAGAACTGAGCTAAACTTGGTATGTGTCCAACTCCTAGGAATAACTTCATGCCCCATCTGCCTTACTTCCAGCTAGTAAGGATCACATAATTCCTAACAAAGTTTTGACACAGATTCCCAATTCGGGCATTCAGAACATATAGCACGTTGCTGTAAGCAAGCAGATTCTCATTCAAAGATGCAAGTTACTATGTAGGAACAAGTTTGTATAGGTATTCAAAGATGCCCAGAACTGAGCTAAACTTGGTATGTGTCCAACTCCTAGAAATAACTTCATGCCCCATCTCCCTTACTTCCAGCTAGTAAGGATCACATAATTCCTAACAAAGTTTTGACACAGATTCCCAATTCGGGCATTCAGAACATATAGCACGTTGCTGTAAGCAAGCACATTCTCATTCAAAGTTGCAAGTTACTATGTAGGAACAAGTTTGTATAGGTATTTCAAAGATGCCCAGAACTGAGCTAAACTTGGTATGTGTCCAACTCCTAGAAATAACTTCATGCCCCATCTCCCTTACTTCCAGCTAGTAAGGATCACATAATTCCTAACAAAGTTTTGACACAGATTCCCAATTCGGGCATTCAGAACATATAGCACGTTGCTGTAAGCAAGCAGATTCTCATTCAAAGTTGCAAGTTACTATGTAGGAACAAGTTTGTATAGGTATTTCAAAGATGCCCAGAACTGAGCTAAACTTGGTATGTGTCCAACTCCTAGAAATAACTTCATGCCCCATCTCCCTTACTTCCAGCTAGTAAGGATCACATAATTCCTAACAAAGTTTTGACACAGATTCCCAATTCGGGCATTCAGAACATATAGCACGTTGCTGTAAGCAAGCAGATTCTCATTCAAAGATGCAAGTTACTATGTAGGAACAAGTTTGTATAGGTATTTCAAAGATGCCCAGAACTGAGCTAAACTTGGTATGTGTCCAACTCCTAGAAATAACTTCATGCCCCATCTCCCTTACTTCCAGCTAGTAAGGATCACATAATTCCTAACAAAGTTTTGACACAGATTGCCAATTCGGGCATTCAGAACATATAGCACGTTGCTGTAAGCAAGCACATTTTCATTCAAAGTTGCAAGTTACTATGTAGGAACAAGTTTGTATAGGTATTTCAAAGATGCCCAGAACTGAGCTAAACTTGGTATGTGTCCAACTCCTAGAAATAACTTCATGCCCCATCTCCCTTACTTCCAGCTAGTAAGGATCACATAATTCCTAACAAAGTTTTGACACAGATTGCCAATTCGGGCATTCAGAACATATAGCACGTTGCTGTAGGCAAGCACATTCTCATTCAAAGATGCAAGTTACTATGTAGGAACAAGTTTGTATAGGTATTTCAAAGATGCCCAGAACTGAGCTAAACTTGGTATGTGTCCAACTCCTAGAAATAACTTCATGCCCCATCTCCCTTACTTCCAGCTAGTAAGGATCACATAATTCCTAACAAAGTTTTGACACAGATTCCCAATTCGGGCATTCAGAACATATAGCACGTTGCTGTAAGCAAGCAGATTCTCATTCAAAGATGCAAGTTACTATGTAGGAACAAGTTTGTATAGGTATTTCAAAGATGCCCAGAACTGAGCTAAACTTGGTATGTGTCCAACTCCTAGAAATAACTTCATGCCCCATCTCCCTTACTTCCAGCTAGTAAGGATCACATAATTCTTAACAAAGTTTTGACACAGATTCCCAATTCGGGCATTCAGAACATATAGCACGTTGCTGTAAGCAAGCACATTCTCATTCAAAGTTGCAAGTTACTATGTAGGAACAAGTTTGTATAGGTATTTCAAAGATGCCCAGAACTGAGCTAAACTTGGTATGTGTCCAACTCCTAGAAATAACTTCATGCCCCATCTCCCTTACTTCCAGCTAGTAAGGATCACATAATTCCTAACAAAGTTTTGACACAGATTGCCAATTCGGGCATTCAGAACATATAGCACGTTGCTGTAAGCAAGCACATTCTCATTCAAAGATGCAAGTTACTATGTAGGAACAAGTTTGTATAGGTATTTCAAAGATGCCCAGAACTGAGCTAAACTTGGTATGTGTCCAACTCCTAGAAATAACTTCATGCCCCATCTCCCTTACTTCCAGCTAGTAAGGATCACATAATTCCTAACAAAGTTTTGACACAGATTGCCAATTCGGGCATTCAGAACGTATATCACGTTGCTGTAAGCAAGCACATTCTCATTCAAAGATGCAAGTTACTATGTAGGAACAAGTTTGTATAGGTATTTCAAAGATGCCCCGAACTGAGCTAAACTTGGTATGTGTCCAACTCCTAGAAATAACTTCATGCCCCATCTCCCTTACTTCCAGCTAGTAAGGATCACATAATTCCTAACAAAGTTTTGACACAGATTCCCAAATCGGGCATTCAGAACATATAGCACGTTGCTGTAAGCAAGCACATTCTCATTCAAAGATGCAAGTTACTATGTAGGAACAAGTTTGTATAGGTATTTCAAAGATGCCCAGAACTGAGCTAAACTTGGTATGTGTCCAACTCCTAGAAATAACTTCATGCCCCATCTCCCTTACTTCCAGCTATTAAGGATCACATAATTCCTAACAAAGTTTTTGACACAGATTCCCAATTCGGGCATTCAGAACATATAGCACGTTGCTGTAAGCAAGCACATTCTCATTCAAAGTTGCAAGTTACTATGTAGGAACAAGTTTGTATAGGTATTTCAAAGATGCCCAGAACTGAGCTAAACTTGGTATGTGTCCAACTCCTAGAAATAACTTCATGCCCCATCTCCCTTACTTCCAGCTAGTAAGGATCACATAATTCCTAACAAAGTTTTGACACAGATTCCCAATTCGGGCATTCAGAACATATAGCACGTTGCTGTAAGCAAGCACATTCTCATTCAAAGATGCAAGTTACTATGTAGGAACAAGTTTGTATAGGTATTTCAAAGATGCCCAGAACTGAGCTAAACTTGGTATGTGTCCAACTCCTAGAAATAACTTCATGCTCCATCTCCCTTACTTCCAGCTAGTAAGGATCACATAATTCCTAACAAATTTTTGACACAGATTCCCAAATCGGGCATTCAGAACATATAGCACGTTGCTGCAAGCAAGCACATTCTCATTCAAAGTTGCAAGTTACTATGTAGGAACAAGTTTGTATAGGTATTTCAAAGATGCCCAGAACTGAGCTAAACTTGGTATGTGTCCAACTCCTAGAAATAACTTCATGCCCCATCTCCCTTACTTCCAGCTAGTAAGGATGACATAATTCCCAACAAAGTTTTGACACAGATTCCCAAATCGGGCATTCAGAACATATAGCACGTTGCTGTAAGCAAGCACATTCTCATTCAAAGATGCAAGTTACTATGTAGGAACAGGTTTGTATAGGTATTTCAAAGATGCCCAGAACTGAGCTAAACTTGGTATGTGTCCAACTCCTAGGAATAACTTCATGCCCCATCTCCCTTACTTCCAGCTAGTAAGGATCACATAATTCCTAACAAAGTTTTGACACAGATTGCCAATTCGGGCATTCAGAACATATAGCACGTTGCTGTAAGCAAGCACATTTTCATTCAAAGTTGCAAGTTACTATGTAGGAACAAGTTTGTATAGGTATTTCAAAGATGCCCAGAACTGAGCTAAACTTGGTATGTGTCCAACTCCTAGAAATAACTTCATGCCCCATCTCCCTTACTTCCAGCTAGTAAGGATCACATAATTCCTAACAAAGTTTTGACACAGATTGCCAATTCGGGCATTCAGAACATATAGCACGTTGCTGCAAGCAAGCACATTCTCATTCAAAGTTGCAAGTTACTATGTAGGAACAAGTTTGTATAGGTATTTCAAAGATGCCCAGAACTGAGCTAAACTTGGTATGTGTCCAACTCCTAGAAATAACTTCATGCCCCATCTCCCTTACTTCCAGCTAGTAAGGATCACATAATTCCTAACAAAGTTTTGACACAGATTCCCAATTCGGGCATTCAGAACATATAGCACGTTGCTTTAAGCAAGCACATTCTCATTCAAAGTTGCAAGTTACTATGTAGGAACAAGTTTGTCTAGGTATTTCAAAGATGCCCAGAACTGAGCTAAACTTGGTATGTGTCCAACTCCTAGAAATAACTTCATGCCCCATCTCCCTTACTTCCAGCTAGTAAGGATGACATAATTCCTAACAAAGTTTTGACACAGATTCCCAAATCGTGCATTCAGAACATATAGCACGTTGCTGTAAGCAAGCACATTCTCATTCAAAGTTGCAAGTTACTATGTAGGAACAAGTTTGTATAGGTATTTCAAAGATGCCCAGAACTGAGCTAAACTTGGTATGTGTCCAACTCCTAGAAATAACTTCATGCCCCATCTCCCTTACTTCCAGCTAGTAAGGATCACATAATTCCTAACAAAGTTTTGACACAGATTCCCAATTCGGGCATTCAGAACATATAGCACGTTGCTGTAAGCAAGCACATTTTCATTCAAAGTTGCAAGTTACTATGTAGGAACAAGTTTGTATAGGTATTTCAAAGATGCCCAGAACTGAGCTAAACTTCCTATGTGTCCAACTCCTAGAAATAACTTCATGCCCCATCTCCCTTACTTCCAGCTAGTAAGGATCACATAATTCCTAACAAAGTTTTGACACAGATTGCCAATTCGGGCATTCAGAACATATAGCACGTTGCTGTAAGCAAGCAGATTCTCATTCAAAGATGCAAGTTACTATGTAGGAACAAGTTTGTATAGGTATTTCAAAGATGCCCAGAACTGAGCTAAACTTGGTATGTGTCCAACTCCTAGAAATAAC